>NC_087460.1:11665000-21665000 GCF_036321535.1 Camelus dromedarius | reverse complement strand
GTGCTTCAAAGGACTTCATCAAGAAAGTAAGAAGACAATCCACAGGATGGGTGAAAATATTTCCAATATTTTCCCTGATAAGGGGCTTTTATCCAGAATAGATAAAGATGAATTAAAACGTGACAATACAAAGACAAATACAATTAAAATGGGCAAAGAATTTGAATAGATGTTTCTCCAAAGAAGACATACGAATGGGAAATAAGCACATAAAAAGATGTTCAATATCAGTAGGCATTAGGGAAATAGAAATAAAAAGCACAATGACATGCCACTTCATACCAACTAGGATGACAAATATATATGATATATGATATATAAATATGTATCTATAAACCCGGTAATAAAAAGTGTTGATGAGGATGTGGAGAATCTGGACTCCTCATACATTACTACTGGAAATATAAAATGGTGCAGTCACTTTGAAAGCTACTTTAGCAATTCCTGAAAATGTTAAAAGTAAAATAAATCCCAGCAATTCCATTTTTTGACATATCCTCAAGAGAACAGAAAATATGTGTTCACACAAAAACTTGTCCATCAGCATTTACAGCAGAATTATTCATCATCAACTGATGGATGGATAAGCAATGTGGTGTACTTATAACAATGGCATATTATCTGAACACAAAAAGGAATTTGGGCACTTATATATGCTACACCATGGATGAACCTTGACAACGTCACACTAAATGAAAGACGACAATCAAAAAAGGCAGCATACTGTATGATTCTACTTATATGAAATGCCCAGAACAGGCAAATCCATAGAGGCAGAAAGTAGAGTGGTGGGTGCTGGGGGCTAAGGGAAAGGAAGGTTAGGGAGTGACTTACTAAAGGGTACTGCTTCCTTTTGGGAGTGATGGCTACACAACACTGAAATGTACTTAAAACCCTAATGCACACTTTCAAAGGCTGCATTTTATGGTATGTGAATTATATCTCCATAAAGCTGTTATTCTTGAAGCTGAGCCCACCTATGGAGCAACTGGCACAGCACTGACTGTGGCATCTGGAGTGGGAGTGACCCACCTGCCCACCGTGAAGGAGAGCAGCACCTGACCCAGTGTTGCAGGGGCGTGATCTTCTTGCCGATGGACACCATGAGCAACACAGATGAGGGGGCCAACAGAGCAAGCTGAGTTCGTGAAACAGGGTGAAGACACAAAGGCCTCTCAATAAAACCATTAAGAGCGCACAGTCTCTAGGAGAACACATCTTTGTTTTTTAAATCTTTTTATATCTGTTTTGTTTTCTATTACCTTTTCAATCTTTACTTTTTAAACAGTTCTATATGTTTACAGTTCTCATTTCATTTTTAATTCTCTTGGTTTTCATCTGTTATTGATTATTCACAGCTTTCAAATATTGTGTCTTGATTTTTTCTTCTTTTTATTAAGGTTTTTAAAAGACATCTCAACTCGATTCCTATTCTGCTTCAACTTGCTCTTCTATTATTGATTATACACTGTTTTCAAACCTTATTTTCCTCCATTCTTTTAAAATTCTCTCTCTCTCTCTCGTTTTTAAGTTTCATTCCCACATAGGCTTTAGATAAATAAATAAACTCCTTTAAGGACCACAATACATAACTGATACTCCTTAAGCCACAGTGCCAGAGAGATATGAGCAGTATGAAGAAGCAGAGGCAGTACTCCCAATTAAAAGAGCAAGAGAAATCCCCTGAAAGAACGATCAATGAAATAGACATTGATGGCCTACTAGATCAATATTTCAAAAAAGAAGTGATCAAATTACTGAAGGAACTAAAAGAGATAGTGTTTAGAGACATAAAATATGTCAAAAACAAAATAGAAGCTATAAAGAAGAGCCAAGTAGAATTGGTAAATTCATTGGCTGAAATGAGGTCAGAACTAAAGGCTGTACAAAGCAGGCTAGATAATGCAGAGGAATGAATAAGTGACCTAGAATACAGGACAACAGAAAGCACCCAATCAGAACAGCTGAGAGAAAAACAAATAAAAAACAATGAAAACAGTATAAGGAACCTATGGGATAATATAAAGCATGCCAATCTATGCATAATAAGGGTTCCAGAAGGGGAAGAAAGAACAAAGGGAATGGAAAAGGTATTTAAAGAAATCATGACTGAAAACTTCCCAAACCTAAAGAAGGAATCAGACACCCAAGTACAGTAGGCTCAGAGGTTCCCAAACAGGAACAGCCTAAAGAGACTCACACCAAGACATATCATAATCAAGATGGCCAGACTGAAGGATAAAGAAATGATCCTAAAGGCAGCAAGAGAAAAACAAAGAGTGAGTTACAAGAGAAGGCTCTCAGCTGATTTCTCTACAGAAACACTACAGGCCAGAAGGGAGTGGCAAGATATATTCAAAGTCCTGAGTGAAAAAACAGATGCAGCCTAGGATACTTTCTGCAGCAAGGCTATCTTTTTGAATAGAAGGAGACGTAAGGAATTTCACAGAGAAGCAAAAACTAAAAGACTTTAGCAACACTAAACCCATGCTAAAAGAAATATTGGAAGGTCTACTCTAAATAGAAAAGAAGCAGGATTCTAGAGAAATGAGAACTCATAACTGGAAAGGTGATAACTACCATGAATTACAAATAGAATAAACATGAAATTGTAAAAGAAGACATCTAAATCATTGAGTGGGAGAGGGAAGCAAGAAAATATAGAGTGTTTTTTTCTTTCTTCTTCTGCTTTTTAAATTTTTTTGTTCTCGGTAGGATGGGTTTGAGATTACATTACAATCTGTTTAGTACACACAGTTGCAGTAATTGGTTAACAGACTTACAAAAAAGTGTAACCACAAGCCAAAAACTTACAAGTGAGTCACAAAACCTAAATACAATCCAAGATAATATAAAGGAAAATTACCATACCACAAAAGGAAGAAGAAAGGAACAAAGAAGAAATACCAAATCAACTGCAAAATAAGTTCAAAATAGCAATAAACACTCATCTATCATTAATTACTCTAAATGATAATGGACTATGTGCTCCTGTCAAAAGACAGAGTGGCAGACTGGATAATAAAGCAAGAATCTTCAATAAACTGCATACAAGAGACACACATTAGGGAGAAGGACACATATAGATTGAGAGTGAATGGGCGGAAAAGGATATTCCATGCAAATGGAAATGCCAAAAAAGCAGGTGTAGCAGTTCTGATTTCAGACAAAATAGACTTTAAAACAAGGGCCATGAAGAAAGATAAATAAAGACATTTTATAATGATTAAAGGAGCAATACAAGATGAGGACATTACAATCATTAATATATATGCATCCAACATGAGCACCTAAGTACATAAAACAACTACTAACAGAGATAAAGGGGGAAATTGATGGGAATACAATCATTGTCAGAAATTTTAACACCACATTAACATCACAAGACAGATCTTCCACACAGAAATTAAATAAGGCAACAGAGAAATTAAATGATACAATAGAAAAATTAGATTTAGTGGATATTTTCAGAGCATTACAACCCCCCAAAATAGGATATACATTCTTTTCAAGTGCACGTGGAACATTTTCTAGGGTTGATCATGTACTTGGTCAGAAAAGAAGCCTCAACAATTTTAAGAGGATAGAAATTATCTCAAGCATCTTTACTGACCACAATGTCATTGAAACTAGAAATCAACTTCAGAGAAACAAAGGAGAAACAAAGGAAAGCATAGAGATTAAACTATGTGCTATTAAAAAAACAATGGGTCAATGATGAAATCAAAGTTGAAATTAAAGAATACCTTGAGACAAATGAAAATGAAAACATAACCACACAAAACTTATGGGACACAGCAAAAGCAGTGCTAAGAGGAAAGTTTAGGGCGATACAGGCCTTCCTCAAAAAAGAAGAACAATATCAAATAAACAATCTAACCCACCAGTTAAAAGAACTAGGAACAGAAGAGCAAAAACACCCAAAAGTCAGCAAAAGGAAGAAAATAATAAAGATCAGGGAGGAAATAAATAAAATAAAGATTAAAAAGAAATAGAGAAAATAATCAATCAAGTCAAAAGCAATTTTTTTGAAAGAGTAAATAAAATCGACAAAACTCTGGGAAAACTCACAAAGAATATAAAAGAGAGAGCACAAACTTGCAAAATAAGAAAGGAAAATGGAGAAATTACAACAAGTAACATAGAAATACAGAATATCATATGAGAATATCATGAAAAACTACATGGAATAAAATGGATAACCTAGAGGAGATGGGTAAGTTTCTGGAAACATACAATCCACTAAGACTGAATCAAGAAGAAACTGACCACTTGAACAAACCAATCACTAGGAATGAAATCAAATTAACAATTAAAAAAAAACCTCCCTACAAATAAAAGTCCAGGACTGGACAGCTTCACCAGGGAATTTTACCACACATACAAAGAAGAACTCATACCAGTACTTCTCAAACTCTTCCAGAAGATTGAAAAGAAGGAATATTCCCAAACTCATTCCATGAAGCCACCATCACCCTGATACCAAAACCAAGCAAAGAAACCACCAAAAAATAGAATTACAGACCAATATCACAGATGAACACAGATGCAAAAGTCCTTACCAAAATACGAGCAAATAGAATCCAACAGCACATAAAAAAGATTATACATCATGCTCAAATGGGGTTCATCTCAGGGACACAACTGTGGTTCAACATATGCAAATCAATCAATGTAATACTTCACATCAACAAGAGAAAGGACTAACCACATGATCATCTCAATAGATGCATAAAAGCTTTTGATAAAATTCAACACCCATTTATGATAAAAATTCTCACCAAAGTGGGTATTGAGGGAATATATCTCAACATCATAAAAGCTATATATGACAAACCTACAGCCAGTATAGCACTCAACGGTGAAAACCTCAAAAGCTTCCCACTAAAATCTGGGACAAGACAACGATGCCCACTATCACCACTCCTATTCAACATAGTCTTGGAAGCCCTGGCCACAGCAATCAGGCAAGTAAGAGAAGTAAAAGTTGTCTAAATTGGAAAAGAAGAGGTAAAAGTGTCACTATATGCAGATGACACGACACTATATATAGAAAACCCTTAAAGATCCACACAAAAACTACTAGAGCTGATCGAAGAATTTAGCAAGGTAGCAGGTTATAAGATTAATGTTCAAAAATCAGTTGCATTTCTTTACACTAATGATGAATCAACAGTAAAAGAAAGTAAAGAAACAATCCACTTTAAAATAGCACCCAAAGTAATAAAATATCTAGGAATAAATCTTACCACAGAGGTGAGAGAATTATACACAGAAAACTATAAACCATTGGTGAAGGAAATTAAAAAAGACTTTAAAAAATGGAAAGGTATCCCATGCTCTTGGATTGCAACAATACATATTGTTAAAATGGTCACACTGCCCAAGGCAATCTACAGATTTAATGCAATCCCTATCAAATTTCCCCAGACATATTTCATAGAACTACAACAAATCACAATAAAATTTATATGGAACCATCAAAGACATAGAATTTCCAGGGCATTACTGAAGAAAAAAAGAAAGAGGCTGGAGGAATAACTCTCCCAGACTTCAGACAATACTATAGAGTTACAGTCTTCAAGACAGCATGGTATTGGTACAAAAACAGACATATAGACCAATGGAACAGAATAGAGAGCCCAGAATCGAACCCACAAACTTTTGGTCAACTAATCTTTGACAAAGGAGGCAAGAATATACAATGGAATAAAGACAGTCTCTTCAGCAAGATAAACATAAGACAAGATATAATAAACATCCTAGAAGAAAATACAGGCAAAATATCTGACATACATCTCAGAAATGTTCCCCTAGGGCAGTCTACCCAAGCAATAGAAATAAAAGCAAGAATAAAGAAATGGGACCTAATGAAACTTACAAGCTTCTGCACAGCAAAGGACACCATAAGTAAAACAAAAAGACAACCTAGAGAATGGGAGAACAGTTTTGCAAATGAAACTGACAAAGGCTTGATCTCCAGAATATATAAGCAGCTCATATGACTTAATAAGAAACAACCAAATAACGCAATCCAAAAATGGGCAGAAGACCTAAACAAGCAATTCTCCAAGGAAGACATACAAATGATCAATGGGCACATGAAAAAATGCTCAATATGACTAATTATCAGAGAAATGCAAATCAAAACTACAATGAGGTATCACCTCAAACCAGTCAGAATGGCCATCATTCAAAAATCCACAAATGACAAATACTAGAGAGGCTGTGGAGAAAGGGGAACCTCCTACACTTCTGGTGGGAATGCAGCTTGGTGCAGCCACCGTGGAAAACAGTATTGAGTTCCCTCCAAAGACTAGGAATAGAATTGCCATATGACACAGGAATACTGCTCCTGGGCATATATCCTGAATGAACCCTACTTCAGGATGACACCTGCACCCCAATGTTCATAGCAGCACTATTTACAATAGCCAAGACATGGAGAAAGCCTAAATGTCCATCAACGGATGACTGGCTAAAGAAGTGGTATAGTTATACAATGGAATACTACTCGGCCATATAAACTGACAATATAGGGCCATTTGCAGCAACATGGATGCTCCTGGAGAATGTCATTCTAAGTTAAGTAAGTGCGGTAACAAGGAATAAAAAGAAGTTACCTCCAGGCACAGTTATTTTGATTAAAATATCCATACAGAAAGCAAGCCACCTCCACGAGTGCTGCCAGGAGGAGCATCTGAGTGTAATAGCACAGCCAAGCAAAGTAGATTCCGACCTTCTCTCCTTAGAATTTCCTGAAGAAAGACAGAAGGTAGTTTCAGAAGACACACATAATCACTCTGTAGCTTCATCCTCATGTTAATTTCTTTTATTGGGGGGGCATAATTAGGTTTATTTATTTGTTTTTTAAATGGAGGCATTGGGGTTTGAACCCAGGACCTCATGCATGCTAGGCATGCACTCTACCACTGAGCTATACCCTCCTTCCACCATACTAATTTCTGATTCTAAATCAAGGGGGCTTTAAGTTTAAATCTCTGACTCAATTCACACTTAAAACATATGCGTTTTCATAGCAGCCCCAAATTCTACCGTGAAATAAGAAGTATTTTACATATCATAGAAGTACAGACCACTGGTTCACCTGCTGAAGAGAGATAAATGAGAACAGAGCAAAGGAGGGGACGAGGCTGACTCCGGAGCAGATGCAGGGGATCATCACCACTCACTGGACAGTCTGGCACATTCAACAAAACCCCCCAAAGATCATTCTTAACAGGCTTGACACAAGTGGACATCAACAACTGGCTCAGTCATCTGCTCCTGCCTTATCTCGGGAACGTCCCTGGAGCAAATGCATCGTAAACCACAGATAATAAGGAAATGGCTGATAATGATAACAACTGGGAGTGCAATGTCTCTCTGACAAAATATTTATAAAACTCATTGTGGGAATGGGAGAGGGCAGGAGGGATGTGACTGATCTAGGTACTGCCCTGGATTCTTTGTATCTAGCACGTCTGCTGTTCCTAGGTTTTAAAAGCCCTTCAATGTTTCTCAGTTAATCTGGAGTAGATGGAACAGGCCAGGGAGGCAAGATTAGAAGAAAGGAGGCAGGGCATGAAGCGGTGCCAGGCTGGTCCTGAAAGGGAGACAGACACAGACAGGCAGACACAGAGTGTTTAGGGATGAGGCGGAAAAATGAGGCGGCGGCTCAGGTGTGTCTTGCTGTTCCTGATACTTCCCTCAACTGGCTCACCGCTGACTCGGCAGTGCCCGGTAAAACCTGTGGATTTCCTCAGCTCTGAGTTCTCTCTGAGGCTTCCGGCTCAGTCTGGAGCTGAGATGAGCTCCGTGGGCTTAGCCTAGTGGGGACTCAGCTCTGAGAACAGCCTGGAGTCCTGGGAAACTTCACGCAGGAACCCCCTTGGGCTGGACCAGTGCTCACAGGGCTGCTGTGAGACCAGCTCCAACGTCAGAGACCTGGGTGTGGACCATTCCATGGGGAACAGTGCTGAGCCCGATGCCAAATCAGATAGGAGGGACAAAGTGTGTTCTTTCCCATGTGACTGAGCTTTGTGGCCTGTCTCACGGATGGCAGGCTCAGGATGGTGTCTGGTAGAGAAAACCCTGGCAATGGGTTTGAGATGTCTTGGACTCTTTCTTGTTAAGCTTTTTGTAATACATTCTTATCAACTATCTGTCCTGAAAATGCCACATTCAAAACTGAAAGAATGTTAGAAGTTGCCTGCTCCAACTGGCCAATGGTAAACACCCTGATACAGTTAGAGAGCTGGGCAGGCAGCCTCTGCCTGCGTATTTACAATCACGGGGAGTTCATTACTTGCAAAGGTTACATGTCGGCAAGAAGGTCAGAAAGAATTTTTGAACCTTAAACAGATGTCTGCACCTAGTCTTTGCTGAAAGTCTAGAAATAATGAGGATCACTTCAAATGTAGTTTTGTCTGATTGTTATCTCTCTCTGTCTAAAACACCCCAATTCTTAATATCAATTTTTCAAAATTCAGCTTTGATTTCTTTTTATCAAAGTTATACCATACATTCAATAAAGAGTCAAACAGTTCTCGAACACCGATTGCAAAAAGGAGCAGTTCCCAACAACCGCCCCATTTCCTGGCCAGAAGCAACCACATTTAGCTCCTACTGCTGACTCTTGGAATAATTACTCCCTGTCTCTGACTTATTTCCTTGTAACACAGCCTACTGACTTTTTCAGCTTTATGTATCACCTATTTAAATTTCTATTTTGGAAAATGAGGATTAAGCTCTCTTTCAAACGCCATCTCATCTACGCATCCAAACCTTCATTCTTCCAACCTTTTGATAGAATTACAAGTTTCATCAGCTCAGTATCCTTGCTTTACATTATTAGTACTCTGTACAGACTGTTCACAGCTGCAGCAAGTTGTCTTCTAGACTTACTTTTTTCTTCCCTACTTTGTTTTACCTGGAGTTAATAATTGTCTTGGTGTTTCACAGCTTAGTTTTCTGTGCACTTAACAATTCAACCTCAGACCTTCTCCTAATGAATATCTTTCTCAATACTTTCCAATACATTGTCAACAAATTTCATCTCCTTGAATAAATCTCTTCAGATCTCCTTCAACCTGGATTAACGACATGCTAGTCTTGTCACAGAGCTCAAGGGGCCACTAGTGGGAAGCGACAAGGGAATACATGGACCAGGAGCAGGGAAAAGATCAACATAATTTCCTTAGCAAAACGTACTTAAAATAGTGGGAAAATTGTTTTCTTTACAAACACAAACACACACACAAATCCCAAAAGCCCATTAAGAATGATTAAAGAGCCGTCAAACCCATTGCCCGGCCATCAAATTCTGTATAACATAAAACAAAAATAACAGAAGGAAAATAACATATAAATATGAATCTCAAGGGGGATGGGGTACACTCAGTGGCAGAGTGTGTGCTCAGCATGCATAAGGTCCTAGATTCGATCTTCAGTACCTCCATTAGAAAAATAATTAAAAAGAAAAGAAAAATGTATCAACTTTAAATATTTACATATGTACAAACATCCTCTTTTACAACTGTGTTCTACAGGATAACGCGGGTTAATGAGAAAGTGCGTCTTCATGACTGTGATCCTGCTGATAATTGAGGGAGGAAATTAGATTATGACCACATGAAATAAAATCCTTTATGAAATAATGATCTCGGGTGACACTCATTATTGGCTGCTGTCATCACATAAAAGAGAGTCAACTGGACATTATGTACCTTATTCTAGGAGTACAAAACTTCACATAACAAGTATTCTTGCACAAAGTTGAACCTCAATCAGATCAAGCTTTTAAGGGAGGATCAAATCACTTAGCGAAAGCAAATACAGAGGATGGAGAAACAAGTCTACCAACACAGGGGAGGATGAAATCAGCCAAAAAGGAAATAGAGAAACCCCTCAGCAATTTCAAGGAAAATGAGAAACAGGAAAATTTTAGATTAGAACCCACTTGAGAGATATGCTAGCTGCAATGTCTGAACCTAGTCTGGATCCTCATTTCAACCCCAAAACTACTTAAAAGTGTATTTCTGTGACAATTAGAGAATAATTTTCTAACCCTAAAAAAAAAGGAATATTCCAATTGTATTTGAAAGAGACCTTGTCTTTTCACTAATGAAAGGTTAAGCTATGTAGGATTGTCTACAAAATGATCCCGTAGTGGGAGAGGGGATGAAGTGGAGATGAAAGATGCAACAACAGTGACTCTGAGTTTATAATTCTGGAGCTGGGTGACTGATACAGGCAGGCTGGCTGTGCTGTTCTCTCTACATCTGTACATGTTTGAATCTTTCCATAATATGTGAAACAAATGAAAAGACTTCAGTGTTTTAAAACCCTCACTTTGAAGGTTAAGAGGTTTGCCCAAGTAGGTGGGCACCTGCATGGGGCACTGAGATTAGGAAGAACAGGCACCTGGCTCCAGGCCGACCTGGGGCTACCTTGACCCTTCTCTTCTCCTCACCGTCCACAGCCAGCCCATAACTGCATCCTGTCAGCCCCACTCCCTAAACGCATTCCTCCCTGGCTCCCACCATCTCTCATCTGGCCCACTCCAAGAGCCTCCTACGAGGCCCCCCTGCTTCCTGGGTCCCTGCAATTCATTCTCCACATTATCTTTGCAAAATGTGAGTGAGAGAAAATTACCTTAGTGCTTAAACTATCATGACTGCTTCTCACTGCGCTTAGAGTCTACACTCCTTCCTGGGCTGCTGATGCCCTTCTAAACCTCACGTCTCATCACTCTCACCATCGCTGGCTCCAGTATCTCCTCAAACCTGTTGAGCACATTTGTGCCTCGGGGCCAATGGACAAGCTGCCTCTATTCCTGGGGTGACTTTTCCCAGATCCTCAAAGTCCAGCCTCCTTATCACTATCTCAGCTCACATGTAACCTACTCAAAGATAGCTTTCTTGACTCACTTCCCCCCAAGTCTCCCATCTCAACACTGTGTTATTTCGTTCATTTCAATCTGACATTGTTTCCTTATTTGTCCGATTATTTTTGTTTGCTCGGTTGTCCTTGGCCTCCCTCCCCCCATCAGCCTTGCCCAAACAGCATAAGCTCCCGGGAAGCAGCCGGCGCTGGTGCTCTGAGAAGACACATGCTGAGCACGACATTACAGTCACGTGGTGTAGTGAAACGGTGTCGAACAGCAGATACAGCAAAGCAGTGAGAATTTCTCTCTTATTTTATAATTTAATTGAACCCTAACATTTACTCCTGTTTAATGAAGAATTTGGTAGGTCTTTAGTCCCTGTTCCTGGATGGCAACCACTAAAGCCTTGAAATTTCCCAAGATAGGAGTGTCTTTGCTATTCATGGTGGACCCTTGGTTGGCTTGTGTTCATGGGATGACTCAGGATGGGGACTGGCCAGCCAGAGACACCAACCATGTGATTAGAGGAGTGGGGCTTCGAGCTTTGTGACAAGTGAGTGACCACCAGGGGAGGATGGGGCTCAACGTTTAGGGCTAAGGAAAGGTTTGACTTAGAGTTAGGGTTTGGGTTAGCCATGTCAGTAGTGACCCAGTAAATCATGTCTTTGTTATAAAGCCTCCAGTAAAAACTTGGGGCAACAAAGCTCAGAGCTCCTGTGAGCTTCCTGGTTGGTAACACTCTTGGAGGACTGTCACACTCAGATGCCATGAGGGCAACCCTGAGCCCTTCCCACTGGAGTGCTCTCCACAGCAGCTCACCTGAGGAGATCTAAGGGCTGCTTCTTGTCTATGCTTCGAGGAGGAGCCCATTCCCTGTACAGAAGGCCCTGTTCGCTGGGGCAGCTGAGGTCCTCTGACGGAGGCTGAAGTTGCACTGGGAAGAAGAAGCAAACAGGTGAGAATCACTATCACCACGTGATCACATGTTCTGTTGATTAAATGTGGTGCTAACACTTCATGGTCATTTGTAAATAGGGTTCCCTCACTTGCCAGGAGGGATGGAGGTACCATATAATTTTTCATAATTCTCATAATTTTTCACCCAGGATTAATACTAACCCCTTGAGGGTCATTTGCAAAAGTGGGTGGAAAGGAACGCTTGGATGTTACAGTCCTGGGACCACCGTGGGTACCTGGTGAGAGCCTTGCAGATGCTTAATGTCCTACAACCGGGCCAGTCTTCCACAGCAAAAAAACTAGGCCACCCAAGTGCCCAAACTGCTGCAGTGGAGGGACACCTGATGGTCCAAGCCCCTCCTTGGACATCCAGAGGAACCTGGACTCTGGCAGGTTAGGGGCAGGGTCAATTCTAAAACCCAGGCTTTTTTGTCCCCACAATTCAGTAGTTATTCGGTGACAGCACATGGAATATAAACAATAAAGAAACTTGACATGATGTTATATATTTAGCTTACTCAGGAAACAAAATTTAAATCCAGTCATTCTCCTTCCCACCTGACCTGTTTTCCTTTCTCCTGTACTAGAACCAGATTATCACCCACCGAGCCTTAACATGGGTCCTGACTCCACTTACCTCCCTCCCAAACACCACATGAGATGATTCGTCAGCCTGGATGTGGGGCCAGCAATTACAAGAGGCTTTAGTAGAAAAGAACTGGTTGTGTGCAGATGCCAACTAAACACTGTAGAGTCCTGGTGTCCCACATTAGTAATCATGACAGCTGTTTGCAAGTGTCCCCAAAGTTCATTTCAGACTCTCACTGCTAATTTTGCAGGGACATAAATATAAAACAGGTGGACTGCTGGGCTGGACTGCTATGCTGGGTCTCTGATCCAGGAAGCTCAGTGTCTGCTCCCAGCACCCAGCTCCCTGTTCTGCTCATGCATGTGCATCAAGCAGCTGTTTAGTGTCCATTTTAATATCTTAAACAGTGCATTTCAGTATTGTCTTCATCCACAAATATGTGTACCACACAGTAGTAATGATCAATCTCAGTCTTTGCTTTCTTTGGTCTTAGAGAGTCAGATATATGAATAGCAAAGGTAACAAAGTCATAGAGCGCTATAATATAGTATTTCCTTTATTTCAATGACAGGATTTATTTAAAGAGCTTAGATATAACATCCTTGCATTTATGGCATCATTAAGCGTCTGAAGCTGTTACATTTTAAAAACTTCATTTCAAGTGAGATGTTATCAGTTAGAGAAGCGCTCCTGAATTTGAGGGGTTGCTGTCATCTCAGACGGAGTCCCTAAAAAATGTCAACACTCTGCAGTATTGCCATCATGACAAGAACCCAGACAGATGAAATTTGGAAAGCCCTGTGGCTTCCTAGTGCACAGACAGAAAATGGTATTTCAGAGGGAAAAGCCTGAGTTACAGAAAATGATAAATTAAATGGTCTAACATGCATTTCCCTTACAAAGAACTAATACTTCTTTGGTCGATAATAACATGTCAGTAATTATGAAAAGAGCTGGCAGATGCATAGTACTTAATATTAGCCAGGGCTCTTCTAACATTGACACAGATTCATTAATCCCCATAGCAACTCTACGAGGTGGGTACTATTATTATCCCCATTTTATTGATGGGGAACTTGATAAACACAGAGGCTAAATGTCTTTTACATGGTCGACAGCGAGAAACCAGCAAAGGTGTTCCATCCTGACTCTACGCTCTTGGCCACTTCTCTTTTTTTTTTTTTTTTTTGGTGGTGGGGAGATAATAAGGTAATTCTGGTGGGGGGTGGGGAGGTAATTAGGGTTATTTGTCTATTTTAGAGGAGGTCTGGGGGCTGAACCCAGGACCTTATGCGTGCTATGCATGCGCCCCATCACTTGAGATGTACCCTCCCCTCTCTAGTCTATGCTCTTAGCTGCTAATCCGCACTGCCCCACATGGTAGCTCTGGGAGAACTACAGTTCATTCATTCACTGACTAGTTAAACTCAGCCTTCCCGGTGCCTGGGATTCAGCAGTGAACAAGACAACATGGTTCCTGCTCTAAATGAGATTGTCGCCCCCTACATATTATTTTCATTTTAACCAGGAAGAAACAAGGTCAAGAAAATTAGCCTTTTCCTGTTAACACCGGAGGATACATGAGGTGCTTTATTTCATTTCTGCAATTTGACTTACACCATGCGGAGGGAAAGCTGCCTTGCAGATCCCGGAGCTCACAAGCCTTTTAATCCCGAATTTCTTTTAACACTGTCCCGTACTTGATACTTGATCTGAGAAAGGATGAAATAAATCTAAAAAGATTCTAAGAGAGTGTGTGGCTTATACAGGGTAACTAACCAGCCACTGTTTACTATCCTAACAGGAATCTGTAGGCATATTTCTTTTCTTTCTCTTTTTTCCTTTTTATGGGCAGCTTTTAAAAACCAAACCAAATCACTGATAATTCAACAGCAGGTTCTAAATCACCCCCAAGACAGCAGCTAAACTCGGTTTAGACTTACAATGTGGCTTCTGCTGGCTGGATTGAAGAATGTATCTCTATCCTGAATATAAAAGTCATTCACGCAGCTCTTCTCAAATAGGGCAATGAAAAACTCTTGATCCGGCTTGATGATACTTTCATCCACATGGAGGACTTTCACAAAACAGCTGAAATTATCAAAGGCTGAGGACCGGGTTTTCAGATCATTGGGCTTCAGAGGCAATTTTATGTGCAGTATCTCAGCCTATGTACAGAGCACCTCCCACAGGGTGTGTACTTTTGCAAATACAAGCTTGTCATCCAAAACCTATATTGGGAGAATGAAAACACAAACCAGGAAACTAACTATTTTCACATTTTTAGTACACAGAGTTTCTTACATTGCTGTTAGTTAAAGCACTTGTGCAAACACACACACATATGACACTGGTAAAAGTGAAGATATAATAAAAATAGATTTGCAAACAATCATACATTTTTGCCTTAAAGATAATTTCTTTGTTGAAATTACTGAAAAGTTATTTAAAATCCTTGCAGTTCATTCATAAAATAACCAATGTTTTAGATGAAGAAAAGCAAACTTTTAATTTTTAATGCAAATTAGTAACTAAAATTAGAAACACCAAAATATTCTTTGCAGTGGTATTGTAATGACAATTTTTTAAATTTCTGAAACCTAGGACTGTTTACATATCTGTTCAATATAGTGTTAAACAGCCATTAAAAGGGATTTAAAAGAATTATATTTATTGATATGGAATATATAATAAAAGGAGAAAGCAAAAAAAAGTGAAATAATAATGTTCCTTTTTGGAAGGGAAAAATATCTTCATTTGAACAAAAAAATGTTTAGAAGGATTTTAAGATTCTTTATGTATAATTAAGGTACACATGATTTTTAATTCCACTGTTCTTTCATTTTCAATTTTGGGGGGTAAATTTTTATAATAAAAAAATCTTTTAAAAGTTTCTTGCATAAACACATTAATAGATATATTTATGACTACATTCTCTGGCTATTAAAAAAGATATCCTAGCTTTGGATCTGAAACATACATTCCATAATGCAGATTATGACTGACTCGTCTCCCAGCCCACAGCGAAGGCACGGCTAGTGTGACATGTTTCAAATATTATTCCAGGGAACATGCAGGCTCCCAGCCAATGGCTGCAAAGGGGCTGACACTGATCTGGTTGCTCCCAGCTGCAGACCATCACAGATGAGGTTAGATTCATAGGCTCATGTTTTCTCTGTCAAAAGAAATCAGAAAATGTTAGGCTTTTACTTTCACCAAGGGAACAAGAAGTTGTTTGATTTTTTTTATGCAAAAAAAAGACAACAAACCAATTTGAACCTGATGAAAAGACATTTGCTCAAAACAGCACAGTAGCAATGAAGGTGCTCTGGCTGGCAGGGACTTGTTGGATTCCTGTGAGTGCTGGACTCCTCACATGGATTTCCCTTGGCACTCCAGAAGGCCTGTGGTTGTCCCCATGGGTTTGTGGCCATATGTGGCACTCAAAAGTCTCTGGCTTTGCCACAATTTCAAAGCCATTTTTGGCTTATGAAAGGTCTTGCACGCAAATGGAGTTTTCTTGAGTCCACTCACTGATGTCATTCACCAGAGTTATAGTCCAGATCTGACATTCTAGACTCTTAAAATCTTGCAGACATTCAAATGGTTCAGGTTTGGATGTGTATTCACCTCTGGAGGCCTGGACAAAATTCGATAAAGCCACCCGGACATGTTGAGCAAAATGCAAAGAAATTTTTCTCTCTGCAAGACTGAAATGTCTGTGAAGCTATAAAAACTTCTGCATCTACAAAAATAAGGAAGCAACTCATCAATAACATATCTATCCATAATGCATGGCCATTTAAAAAAATACTGTATTTACTGCTATTAAATTCTATCTGGCTTTGCCAAATTGTGTCCTAAACTGTAAGAAAAGTATATAAATGTAGAGAATTTTTGACCTTTTAAGAGAAAAAGGAACCCTCCTACTCGGTTGGAGGGAATGTAAATTGGTGCAGCCACTATGGAGGACAGTATAGAGGTTCCATAAAAAACTGAAAATAGACTTCCGTGTGATCCAGCAATCCCATTCTTGGGTATATGTCTGGAGAAAAATATAATTCAAAAAGACACATGCACCCCAATGTTCACAGCAGCACTATTTACAATAGCCAAGACACTGAAACAACCCAAATGTTCACTGACAGATGACTGGATAAAGAAGGTGTGGTATATTATATATGTATGTATATATACATATATATACACACAGATATATACGCATGAACACACACACACAATGGAATACTGCTCAGCCATAAAATATAAAATAATGCCATTTGCAATAACATGGATGGACCTACAGGGTATTATGCTATGTGAAATAAGTCAGAGAAAGGAAAACAAATATTCTATGTATTAACTTATACATATATCTACAAAATAAAACAAATTAATGACTATAATACAACAGAAATAGACTCACAGGTACACAGAACAGACTGGTGGTTACCAATGGGGAGAAGGAGGAGAGGGGAGGCAGGAAGGGGGTAGGGGATTGAGAGGTAAAAAGTACTACATATAAAATGGATAGGTTACAGGGCTGTATCATAAAGCACAGGGAAATATAGCCATTATTTTATGGTGACTTTAAATGGAATATAATCTATAAAAATGGTGAGCCTCTGTGTTGTACACCTGAAACTAATATGATGTAAATCGACTACTCAATTACAAAAATTTTAATCAAAGTTTTCTTTTCATATTATTTGCAGTAAGTTAGAAGCCAGCACTGTCAATAGAAACATAGTGCAAGTCACAATTTTCCAGTAATCACATTTAGAAAATAAAAAGGAACAAGCGAAATTATTCTAGTAATAATTATATTTATCCCAAAATATCCCATATACTATCATTTCAAAAGTGTGATTAACACTTTTTAAACTTATTAATAAATATTTTACATTATTTTTGCTGTACGAAGTCTTGAAAATCTATTACATATTTTCCACTTATAGAACATCTCAATTCACAATAGCCACATGTGGCTGGTGGCTACCATACTAGACAGAGCAGATTACACCATTCACATTTCTGATAAATTACCTGCTCTTAATTATTTAAAAAACTTGCAGAAAAGGCTTTAGATATTCCCTATATCAAACAAAGCAACCTTGACGGGTGGGGAGTATCTTCATTATAAAGTGAAAAATAAAGGTAAGAGAGCCATGGTTACATGTATGTTGTTGTAACAATACCTTCTTAATTCATTCAGGACTTTACAATCTTTCTTCATATGCCAAGGATTCACTGTCACTGTGCAATGTTTTTCACTATTATCATCTTTGGAACTGAGAGGCTTCTGATGACCCTTCTTTGTGCACCTGTACATAAAAGAAAACAACAAAACAGAAAAAGACATTATTAAAGATAATTTATGGGGGAGGGTATAGCTCAAGTGAAAGATCATATTCTTAGCATGCACAAGGGCCTGGGTTCAATCCCCAGTACTTCTTCTAAAAACAAAATAAATAAAAACCTAATTACCACCCCCCTGCAAAAAATTAATTAACTACTTTAATTAAAAGTTAAAAAAAGATAATTTAGTGCAGGCTTATCAGGCTACAAGAGCTACAATGAATGCCCCCCCATTAATTTAGAAGAAGTCTCACAGTATTTCCGAACATAAAGGCTAAAATATAATTCAGAACACTTTCTGATGGTCAGCATGATTTTAACAAAAAAGTAGACAATTACCTCCCTGGTGTCAAAGCTCTGTCATAGATGGGCACAGAAAGTTTAGTAAAAATGATTTTGCAACTACCTTTGAAAGAAATGCTGAGAAATGATCTTTTCTGTTGGAAATTAGCCTGCTTTTACATTCTGCAGTAAACATACGTGTTTACAAACCAGGCAGGAACTGGATCATATTTTACACATACTTAGAAACTGATTTGAATTTTGCTCTCTACCTGCAAGGCTATTTCTTAAGTAATAACATAAGCTGGCCACTGTACTAAATTTTGTTTCCCTGTTTGCTTAATCCTCACAACAACTCTGTAAGCTGCTATTATTACCCCCATATAACAGATAAAGAGCTTGAGGCAGAAAATAATTTGGGTAAATTGGTAAACGGTGGAGCTGGGTAAGACCGCAGCCAGTCTGACACTCAAGTCCATTCTTCTCACCGATGTCTGATACTGCTGCCTACATTCAGCAATGACCTCTGATTTCATATTTAAGTGTGTCATTTCTAAAAGTGCAAAGCTATATTAGTACTGCTGTGTAAAGTATTCTTTTGAGATGTGATTGCCAATAAAACAAAAACAAATAAAATCAGGGTGCCACTGAGGGGAGGGCGAACTGCATATGGATGGACACAAGGGGACATTTTGGGGACACAGTTGCACAACTCTAGAAATAGCTAAAATGGCTGACTTGTACAATTATAATGTGTGAATTTTATGGCCTGTAAATTACACCTTAATACAGCTATTAAATTAAGAACCTGGGATACAAAATTAAGACTAAAGCATTATATATATATATATATATATATATCACACAAAGAACAACAGGCAAATATCATTATTTACTGTGCCATTATCCTTCATGCAGCTTCCTTTCCTCCCCCGTTCCTGAAAGGATGATTCATTTTTAAAATAGTCTTTTAATTTATTGAGCAAATAATTTTTGACTGCCTACTATATACCCAGGACTAGTCTAGGCACTTGGAATAGATCAATAAACAAAACAAAAGTCCTGTGCTCACGGAGTTTGGTTGGAGTCTAGCTGGGTTGGGGGGTGGAGATGACAATTCACACAACAGAGCAGCAGAGGAGGTGGCATGTTAGGAAAGAGGAACCATGGAAAAAAGTAAAAAGGGCAAGGTAAAGAGAGTTGAGGGTATAGGATGAGGGTGATGTTGTATTATATACCAGAGCAGGCCACACTGAGGACTGAGGTTAGAACTAGGACTAGGACGTGAGAAGTCCCAGGTGGACGGAATAACCATCACCAAGGCCAGCGCGCACCTCGCATGTTCCAGAATGGGGGCACGGCTGGAGCTGCGGAGAAGGGTCAGTGCAGATCCTGTACGGCCTTGGAGGACGTTGTAAGGACTGTGGCTTTTACCCGGAGTGAAGTGGGGAGGCACTGCAGAAGGACGACACAGTCTGACTTAGGTTTTCAAGGCTCACTTGACTGCCGAGTGAGAATAGTCGAAACGGGTCAGAGATGAAAGGAGGGAAGCCTCTGAGAAGGGCTGTGCAGGAGGAGAGAAGAGTGGCTCAGGGCAGGGAAGCAGCAGTGGAGGCAGGAGCCATGGTGAGAAGTGGCTGGGCTCTGGATATGTTTTAAAGGCAGTGTTAAACCAGATCTATTGACAGGATTCATGTGGTATGTCAGTGAAAGTCAGAATAACTCCAAGTTTTTTGACCCAAGCAGCTGGAAGGATTAAGTTTCCACTAACTGAATGGAGGAGGCTGCAGGAAGAACCAGTTTGGGGGGTAGGAGGACCAAGAGCTCAGTTTTTACACATGTTGGCTTTAAGATATCAGAGTTCCAAGTGAAGATGCCAAATCAGCAGAAGATTGTAAGGGTTCAGGTTTGGAGAGAAAAAGTCTAGCAGGAGACAGAAATGTGGGAATCATGGGTCACACAGGTGGTAAAGGAATACATGAAACCCAGGTACTCAAACATTAAGATAACCTGGCATTAACCATAGAAGTTATCCTTGAGCCCTGCCTACTAGGTGTGGATATCAGTCGTATTTCCCGACCACTCGAGTTTTAAGAAGGAACTTACAAATGAATTCGTGCAAGACACTGCCTCCAGGGGGTGGGTCCAGAGCTGGAGTGGGAGAATGGGATGGTGCACGCTACTCCCTACGGCAGAATGTGTGTGTGTGTGTCTGTGTGGGTAATCATGTGTGTGTGAGCAAGGGGATGAGTTTCACCTGGCTTAAGAAAAAGAGCTAGTAAGTCTATAAGCTGAAATATGAAAGAACATCCAGATCTGGTAGAGGGAACAGGGGAAACACTGTGTACTGTAAGACATATCCCCATAATGCCATTTCCCACCATCCTTTCATCAGGAACACATTTGGAAAGGGGGGAATTATGTTGATACGTGCAATGTACACAAACTTTCTGACTATGTCACACTGAATATCTACATATGTAGCAAGTTAATGATATTTATATCTGCTTCAAGTTTAATAACAAGTTCACAACAGAGGGGAAATAAAATATTGAGGACTGGTAGAAGTATCCTAGAAGACCTTTCAATGCTCAGAATGGAAGCAAAAGCAGCTTCACCCCACAAAGAATGTCATTAAGAGTCAAGAATGTTTATATTTGCTTAAGAAATTAAGAGTTACAACTTCCTGTTTTAAAGAATTAACTTTAAGACAGATACCATACTATAAGCAACGTCTATAGTGGTGCTTTCTTAAAGCTATTTTTAGTTCCTGCTTGTTCTGATGTACTCCAGAAACTCTGCAAAGAAATCCTTCTATTCAAAGGCTTAAAGGAATAAAAAAAGAAATAGCACTGCATTCTTTTAAGTGTTCTCTGTACTGAAAGTCACTTGCAAATGCAGCACCCTGCCACAGGCCTACATTTTTAACAATAAAGCCCTTTGCGCAATTTTTCAATTGCTATGTGACTTTGTGTCAGTCTCTCACTCAGAAGCAGAATGGAGTACCAGAAAATGACACGTCATATCTAAAACTACAGATGTCGGAGATGAACGGACACCAGGACACAGCTAAGTGGGAGGGTGAGGTTTACCTTTTAAGTTACCATAAGTGCAGTTACACCTGCTCTCTGCTTCCCCTGTGAAGTGAAGGACTAGTCTTTTCCAGAAAAGCTCTCATTCTGAGACCTGTCTTCTTTAAAATATTTGGAGATTCTCTTTTAAGGTTCTTTCACGTTTAAGTCTTTCCCCAACTCTACATCCCATAACAAGTGTTAAAATTATCCAATAGCCTATTTCTACAGAACATACTCTACAAAAGCTGAGGTTTCTCAGGGTTTGGATCCCAGAACTCTGCTACCAGATAATCCTAAAGCCTTCCTTCCATAACTGACTCTTCTGCCAATTCCCAGCTGTGGGCAAATTCAGCTTCTCAGACCAGGTAACTTTCTAACTCTGCCTACGAACACACTACAGCCAGTAAATGAACTCTCAGACAGGAAGCACACAAAGCCCCTAGTGAGGGTTGCCTCCTTCAAACAATCAAGATGCCATCACTAAGCAAATATTTAAACCTACTGCAAAACTTCTGAATACATCTTGCAAACAATATAGTTTCTATAGATGCATACTATTTGCTCTGGAACAGTGATTTCCAATGGAGGGAACATAGGACCCCATGACCCAAGCAATTTTTAAAAACTGCACACAACCGTCCCTCTTCATGTGAGGACTCAGGCAAGCCCGTCTTACAGGTCTAGGTGTAAAAGAATGATAGCACCTCTAGGAGTAGGGTGAAAAGCAGCGAGGTAGACTTTTAGTGAAAGGGGGTGATGTAATAGGCCCCATCGCCCACTTACCTCCCACCACAGGACAATCATCTCAGATCGAGAACAAACACCTTGGGAAACAGAGGTTGTTTATGTTTTTATGGTTTTCTGGTGGAAATAATGCCCTGAGTCATGTGAAGTTGTGGCTGCAAAATTGAACAGGGGACCAGACATTTTCACATTCAGGACACAAATAGCCCCCGGGTTACCACCATATCTGTTCTCCCCTTTGCCTGTTCACCCCAAAAGCTGCAGGAATCTCCTGCTTCCAATGACACCCACCACTTCTCACAAATTCCTGCCAAGTTCACGTCAGCAGCTGGTGGTGTCAAAGTCACCATTTGTACTTCTCTGAAGTCCCTCCATTACTTTACATCCCTTCTATTTTCTCTGTTGTCTTCCTAGATACACTTGCATTCAGAAGCTGGTTACCGCACTAACATTGCCTCTGTAATCATTCCAGGATATGGGAAGTAGAGATTCAACTGTAACCAGTCCCAGAATACTTGTCATGCCACTCTAGTTTCCCAACAAAATACTCTGGCATCCCTCATCTCACCCAAAGAACCACCGCATTACTTAGAGGTTGTAAAAGTAGAGGGCTTTCTCTACTGGAAAACACTATGGCTTGTGGTAGAGTTGTGATTTCAGTTTTTGTAACTAGTTACAGGCAAAAAGACATGTTCCGCAAATTTTCTTGAAGCGTTTGGAATTTAAACTTTTATTAGATACAAAGCCGGCGGACTAACTGTAATCTATGAACATATGGTCATATTACCAAATAATGCTCATTTCTGCCTTACAGTCATGTAAGAACTTGAATTACAGCTGCAGCCTGCAGGCCTTTAGAATTGGATGTGAAGCATCCTGTGAGATAAAAAACCTCCTATCCAGTCACAGAACACCTTAAAGACAACATCACATTAATGCCACTGAATACATTATTATAGTCCATGTATGGTTAAGTTACATCTCCAATTTCTCAGAACTGGAAAGCAGATGTCTAGAAAAGCTGGAAAAGCCCAACTACCAAAACAGCTCAAAAGTTAAAGAGGCTCCTGCACCTCCAAGAGCAGAGGGCGGGAGGGGCTTTGCCCACCACCCTGTCCTCCCCCATGGCGTGGCATGTGGGGAAGTAGGCAGGAGTGGGTGGCTGGGACTCGGAGGTGGAGAGGTGATGAAAGCAAGAGTGGAACTGCTCTGGTCCTAGAACAACAGAGCTGTAAAAAGCTCGGCTTCAGTTCAACCCGCTCCCTCTCCCACATTCCCTCCCACCTACGTGACAAACAGAGCACAGTCAGGCACTTCCTGCCCATGAGGGTGACTACTAGCAGGAAAGGGACCAGGATAAAAGCATGTCCTATAAAAGATTAGTCTGATTTTTAAAGACTATGTTATAAACAATGAAAAGCACTGTCAGAGTGGGACACCTGTGAGGCGCTCAAATAGGGAGGAGGAGGCTGAGGATCCATTTCCAGCACTTCCATGTCTTTTATCACTCCTATTTCTGACCTTTCCTTTGCCACTTTTTGTAGCACTGCCATCACTGGCAGGTAAAGGGGCAGCAATGTGACTTGGCCATTTGGCCGATGGGGCTACATTTCCCAGCACTGGAATGAAAAGGCACTGGAAGAGGAGCAGCTGGAAGATGTGAACCGCGGTCCTGTCCTGTGCCCAACACTAACCAGGTGACCCTGGGTTTGGCTCTTATTCTCTCTGGGCTTCCGGCTGTTTACTTATAAAAGAAGGCTTTGTCATTGCACAAATATATCCAATATGAAATGTAACGTGAAAGTCAAGCATAATGACATCTCACCTGCTTGCCTCAGGGAACTGTACAAGCACTGAACACTATGTGAATGTAAACACAGAGTTAAGAAAACTGTTGAGGTAAAGCGCTAAACTGAACATGGAGATAAAGTTTTATGGATTTTCTTGGCTTTCTTTTTTAATTGCAACACTGAATTAATAGTTATTAGCTATACTCCACACAACCACCCCTGCGAATAAATAAAGTAGGTAAGCACTGCCTGGATGCCTGCTATTGCCCGATGCTAAGCAGGGTGAGGGTATAAAGGAGGCTGAACAAGGGAGTCTTCTCCAGTTACCAGCTAAGTGAGGAGACACATTGGAAACCTCCCGGGAATGGTACCAAGTCAGTACTCAAAGCCAAGTTAAAAGGCTACCGATCATGAACAGTGCAGGAATACAAAGAGGAGCTAGAAGTATTTGGAGTAAATAGGGAAGACTCAATGAAGGGGATGGGGCTCCAACTAGTTCTCAGGGCAATTCTAAGCTGTTTTAACTGAGGACTGGGTAGGAAAAGGCTGGTGACTCCTGGTTTTTAATAAGGCACAGGTTACCCTAGGAGGGTAAGTCACATAATGATTGGAACACATAAGGTAAGGCCAAAGTGATGGAGGGTCGAGACCGCCTGTCTGAGATCTGGTTGTGGTAAGTCTTTGACTTGACTCTAGATGTTGGAGGGTCAAAACTGTAGGTTGACTGAAAGGAGGGGAGAGAATATCCAATAATTCAGCAGAAGGAAAATTTCATGTATCAGGTATGAAAGCTCTTCATCAGAGCATCAGCAATCAGAATAATCTCTTGAAACCAAAAACATACAGTTCCAGAAGCTGACAAAATGTGGAGGGTGGTGAGAGAAAGATAAATCAAAGACCATTCCAAGCCTTTGGGTATTCAAGACCGGAAGAATGATTATCCCACTGAATAAGTGGAGACGCTGCAAGAAAAAAGTTAATGAAATCAGCTTTAGACATGTTGAATCTGACATATGAGCTAAGAGTAGGTGTTCTCTAAGAAGCTCAAAATTCAAAACTGAAGCACAGATGTAGATTACAGGCTTAAGATGCAGATGGACAAGACATGATAAATCTCCTAAAAGAAAACATAGGCAAAACATTATCTGCCATAAATCTTAGCAACGTTCTCCTAGGGCAATCAACCCAGGCAATGGAAATAAGAGAAAAAAATAAACAAATGGGACGTAATTAAACTCATAATTTTCTTCACAGCAAAGGCAACCATAAGTAAAACAAAACATCAACCTACGAATGGGAGAAAATATTTGCAAATTATACGACTAGCAAAGGCTTAATTTTCAAAATATATAAGCAGCTCATACAACTTAATAACAAAAAAACAAACAATTCAATCCAAAAATAGGCAGAAGACCTAAACAAGCATTTCTCTAATGAAAATACAAATGGCCAATAGACACATGAAAAAATGCTCAGTATCACTAATAAACCAAGAAATGCAAATCAAAGCTACAATGAGGTATCAGCTCACAACAGTCAGAATGGCCATCACTCCAATAAACACACATCTATCATTAATTACTGTAAATGTTAATGGACTAAATGCTCCAGTCAAAAGACACAGAGTGGCAGACTGGATAATAAAGCAAGAACCTTCAATATGCTGCATACAAGAGACCCACATTAGGGAGAAGGACACATATAGATTGAGAGTGAAAGGATGGAAAAGGATATTCCATGCAAATGGAAAAGTCAAAAAAGCAGGTGTTGCTGTACTGATTTCAGACAAAATAGACTTTAAAACAAAGGCCATAAAGAAAGATAAAGAAGGACATTTTATAATGATTAAAGGAGTGATACATGATGAGGATTTTACACTCGTTCATATATATGCACCCAATATAGGAGCACCTAAGTACATACAAGAATTACTAACAGAGATAAAGGGGGATATTGATGGGAATACAATCATAGTTGGAGATTTTAACACTGCATTAACATCACTAGACCGGTCTTCCAGACAGAAAATAAGCAAGGCAACAGAGAAATTAAATACTACGATAGAAAAACTAGATTTGGTGGATATTTTCAGAGCATTACACCCCCCCAAAATAGGATATACATTCTTTTCATGTGCACATGGAACATTTTCCAGGATCGATCATGTACTTGGCCACAAAAGAAACCTCAACAATTTTAAGAAGATAGAAATTATCTCAAGCATCTTTACTGACCACAGTGCCATGAAACTGGAAATCAACAACAGAGAAACAAAGGAGAAAAAATGGAAAGCATGGAGATTAAACAATATGTTATTGAAAAAACAACGGATCAAGGAGGAAATCAAAGCTGAAATTAAAAAATGCCTTGAGACAAATGATAATGAAAGCACAACCACTCAAAACCTATGGGACACAGCAAAGGCAGTGCTAAGAGGGAAGTTTATAGCGATACAGGCCTTCCTCAAAAAAGAAGAGCAATCTCATATGAACAATTTAACCCACCACCTGAATGAATCAGAAAAAGAAGAACAAAAAGCCCCAAAAAGCAGCAGAAGGAAGGAAATATTAAAAATCAGAGAGGAATTAAATACAATAGAGATTAACAAGACCATAGAAAAAAATCAACCAAACCAAAAGCTGGTTTTTTGAAAAAGTAAATAAAATCGACAAACCTCTGGCCAAACTCACAAAGAAGAAAAAAGAGAGAGCACAAATTAGCAAAATAAGAAAGGAAAATGGAGAAATTACAACAAACAAAATAGAAATACAGAATATCATACGAGAATATTATGAAAAACTATATGGAACCAAACTGGATAACCTAGAGGAGATGGACAAGTTCCTGGAAACATACTGTCCACCAAAACTGAATCAAGAAGAATCTGAACACTTGAACAATCTGATCACTAGATAGGAAATAGAAATAGCAATTAAAACCCTCCCTACAAATAAAAGTCCAGGACCGGACGACTTCACCGGGGAATTCTACCAAACATACAAAGAAGAACTCATAGCAGTCCTTCTCAAACTCTTCCAGACGATTGAAAAGGAGGGATTACTCCCAAACTCATTCTATGAAGCCACCATCACCCTGATACCAAAACCAGGCAAAGACACTACAAAAAAAGAGAATTATAGGCCAATATCACTGATGAACATAGACGCCAAAATCCTCACCAAAATTTTAGCAAATAGAATCCAACAACACATAAAAAAGATTATACATCATGACCAAGTGGGGTTCATCCCAGGGACACAAGGCTGGTTCAACATATGCAAATCACTCAGTGTAATACATCACATCAACAAGAGAAAGAACAAAAACCACATGATCATCTCAATCGATGCAGAAAAAGCATTTGATAAAATTCAACACCCATTTATTATAAAAACTCTCGCCAAAGTGGGTATAGAGGCAACATATCTCAACATAATAAAAGCTATATATGACAAACCTACAGCCAGCATAGTACTCAACGGTGAAAAACTCAAAAGCTTCCCGCTAAAATCTGGGACAAGACAAGGATGCCCACTATAACCACTCCTATTCAATATAGTCCTGGATGTCCTAGCCACAGCAGTCAGGCAAGAGAAAGAAATAAAAGGGATCCAAATTGGAAAAGAAGAGGTAAAAGTGTCATTATATGCTGATGACATGTTACTACATAGAGAAAACGCTAAAAGGTCCACACAAAAGCTACTAGAGCTGATTGAAGAATTCAGCAAGGTAGCAGGTTACAAAATTAACGTTCAAAAATCAGTTGCATTTCTTTACACTAACGATAAATCAACAGAAGAAGAAGGTAAAGAAACAATCCCCTTTAAAATAGCACCCAAAGTAATAAAATACCTGGGAATAAATCTAACCAAGGACGTGAAAGAATTATACACAGAAAACTATAAACCATTGATGAAGGAAATTAAAGAAGACTTTAAAAAATGGAAAGATGTTCCATGCTCTCGGATTGGAAGAATCAATATTGTTAAAGTGGTCACACTGCCCAAGGCAATCTATAGATTTAATGCAATCCCTATCCAATTACCCAGGACATATTTCACAGAACTAGAAAAAACCATAATAAAATTCATATGGAACAATCAAAGACCTAGAATTGCCAAAACATTACTGAAGAGAAAGAAAGAGGCTGGAGGAAAAACTCTCCCAGACTTCAGACAACACTATAGAGCTACAGTCATCAAGACAGCATGGTATTGGTACCAAAACAGACATATAGACCAATGGAACAGAATAGAGAGCCCAGAAATGAACCCACAAACTTTTGGTCAACTCATCTTTGACAAAGGAGGCAAGAATATACATTGGAATAAAGACAGTCTCTTCAGCAAATGGTGTTGGGAAAACTGGACAGCAGCATGTAAAACAATGAAGCTAGAACACTCCCTTACACCATATACAAAAATCAACTCAAAATGGATTAAAGACTTAAACATAAGACAAGATACAATAAACCTCCTAGAGGAAAACATAGGCAAAACTTTATCTGACATACATTTCAAAAATTTTCTCCTAGAAGAAATAAAAGCAAGAATAAACAAATGGGACCTAATGAAACTTACAAGCTTCTGCACAGCAAAGGAAACCAGAAATAAAACAAGAAGAAAACCTACGGAATGGGAGAAAATTTTTGAAAGTGAAACCGACAGAGGCTTGATCTCCAGAATATATAAGCAGCTCGTACGACTCAATAAGAAAAAAGTAAACAACCCAATCCAAAAATGCGCAGAAGACATAAACAAGCAATTCTCCAAGGAAGACATACAAATGATCAAAAAGCACATGAAAAAATGCTCAATATCACTAATTATCAGAGAAATGCAAATCAAAACTACAATGAGGTATCACCTCACACCAGTCAGAATGGCCGTCATTCAAAAATCCACAAATGACAAATGCTGGACAGGCTGTGGAGAAAGGGGAACCCTCCTACACTGCTGGTGGGAATGCAGTTTGGTGCAGCCACTATGGAAAACAGTGTGGAGATTCCTCAAAAGACTAGGAATAGACTTACCATATGACCCAGGAATCTGACTCCTGGGCTTGTATCCAGAAGGAAATCTACTTCAGGATGACACCTGCACCCCAATGTTCATAGCAGCACTATTTACAATAGCCAAAACATGGAAACAGCCTAAATGTCCACCAACAGGTGACTGGATAAAGAAGATGTGGTATATTTATACAATGGAATACTACTCAGCCATAAAAACCGACAACATAATGCCATTTGCAGCAACATGGATGCTCCTGGAGAATGTCATTCTAAGTGAAGTAAGCCAGAAAGAGAAAGAAAAATACCATATGAGGCCGCTCATATGTGGAATCTAAATAACAAAAACAAAAGCAAACAAACAAACAAAAACAAAGCATAAATAAAGGAAAGAAATAGACTCACAGACAGCGAATACAGACTTGTGGTTACCAGGGGGATGGAGGGTGGGAAGGGATAGACTGGGATTTCAAAATTGTAGAATAGACTACACTGTATAGCACAGGGAAATATACACAAAATGTTATGATAACTCACAGAGAAAAAAATGTGACAATGAGTGTGTATATGTCCATGAATAACTGAAAAATTGTGCTGAACACTGGAATTTGACACAACATTGTAAAATGATTATAAATCAATAAAAAATGTTAAAAAAAAAAGAATGGCCATCACTCAGAATTTCATGAATGATAAATGCTAGAGAGGCTTAAGAGGGTAGGGTACCCTCTTACACGGCTGGTGGGAATCCAGTTTGGTGTAGTCATTAAGGAAAGCATGGAAATCCCTCAAAAAACTAAAAGTAGACTTACCCTATGACCCAGCAATCCCACTTCTGGGTATATAACTGGAAGGAACTCCAATGTGAAAAGATAACTGCACCCCAGTATTCATAGCACCACTGTATACAATAGCCGAAACATGGAGGCAAGCTAAATGTAGCAACAAATGACTGGATAAAGAAGTTGTGGTATATTTATACATTGGAATACTACTCTACCATGAAAAGGACAAAATAAAACCATTTTCAGCAACATGGATGGAGCTAGAGATCGTCACTCTAAGTGAAAGCAGCCAGAAACAGAAAAATACCAAATGATACCACTCATATGTGCAATCTAAATAAAGAGAGAGAAAGACACTGTGAACTCATCTACAAAACAGAAACAGACTTGCAGACTTAGTAAACAATCTTAAGGTTACCAGGGAAAGGGGATGGGAAGGGATAAATTTGGGAGATTTACAAATGTTAGCCACTATATATAAAAATAGATTTTAAATAAAGTTTCTTCTGTATAGCACAGAAACTTATGTTCATTATCCAGCAATAACCTATAATAGAAAAGCCGATACAGCCACCAACTAAGGAAGCAAGAGGAGAAAGGGGGGTTAGTTATGCTGGGCTAGAGTCCACTTCTAAAATCCTTGTCAGCCCCTGAGGCTGCCCCGGGTACACTGAGCCCTCCTCCCAGGGACAGGCTGACATGACATGTGTCCTGCAAACCTGGGGCAGCAGAGGCCATCCCCAGGTCTGGCCCTGGGGGAGATGGGAGCAACTCCACCTGCTCCCCCTGGGGCAGCAACCCTCACCGAGGCCCCCGCCTCCTGATTGCACGGCGCCTGCCTCTCAGGAAACCACTGACTTGAAAACAAGTGATCCACGAAACTGGGGCAGCGGCAGGGAGATGGGAAGCGACCTGGCAAGCTGGTCGATTTGCCCCCATCTCCCCCACGGCCTGTCCAGGGCTCGGCCTCTGCTGCTCCAGGCACGGTCCCCAGGTCAGCCTGCTCCCGGGAGGAGGGCGCGGTGTGGTCAAAGGCAGTGGCGGGTTATGGGGTCTGCCCATGGGAGCCCGTGGCTTTGCTTCAAACTCCCCAGCACATGGCCTGAGCTTGGCCCCTGCTGCCCCAGGTTTGTGGAACTCAGGTTACAGGTCAGCCTGCTCCTGGAAGGCGGGTGCTGTGCTGTCAGGGAATGGCGGCGGCTGCGATAGCGGGACTGGGGCTGCCTTGTGAGAACGCAGGGGTTGCAACAATTTCCCGCTGCTGCTGCAGCCGTCCCAGCACACTGATCGCACCGCGCCCACCTCCCAGGAGCAGACTGACCTGTAACCTGAGTCCCACGAACCTGGGGCTTAGAGGCTGCCCCCAAGGTCAGGCCACGGGGAAGATGGGAGCAAATCCAGGGGCTCTCATGGGGCAGCCCCCATTCCATCCGAGGCCCCGCGCCCGCACCACACCCAACTCCCAGGAGCAGGCCATGGTCTGAGGGCCAGTCGGAGATGCTGCGGAGCCGTCCGGCGCCCTCCCACCTCCCGGGGCTGTGCCTGCTCTCCTAAACCCGGGTATAAGAGGCGGGAAAAACGCGGGTTTCAGGAACTACTAATAGCGGGGTTACCACGAACCACAGAGGCGGCTGTGACCCGCCTCAGGGTCCTAACGGGACGCGCGGCCGGGACCTCACCTCCGCACCCCTCCCTGTGCACCTCCCCAGCCGCACAGCCCAGGCGTCACCCGCCGGCTTCGAGCAGCGCGCCCCCACCAGCGCCCCCTTGACTGCCCTTCAGCGGCAGCCGAGCCGAGGGCAATCGGCGGGCCAGACCCCAGGTCCTGTTCCTCTTCCATGAGCTGGTCCAGGAGCAATCGGCTCCAGCCAGCTTCCACGCATTCTGGGCGGGTTCCGGCGTCCATGCATCTGTCCGTCTGCGCGTGCGTGCAACTCATCCTCCCGCCTGCAGCGCAAACTGCCCGGGTGGGTCTCCTGCTTTACCGGCCCTGGCCACTGGGGGCGGGAGTGGCCAGGTGGGGCCCCTCCTGCTCGTCCCGCCAGGTCTCCATCCCCAGAGCCTTCACCCTGCCACCGACTGTGTCCTGGCACTGAAGTAGAACCACTACTGCCCTGGGCCAGGCCACACCCCGCCAGCCCCACTTCCCCTGCTCAACTTCCCCTCCCTGTTACTACCCTCCCACCCCTGGCCAGGCCCAGTCTCCCACCAGACCTTGAAGACAGGGCTCCTTCTCCTCACACCGAGGTCCCTGCCCTGACACTCCATCCTGCTAGGTACTAATCTATGGCCCCTACACCCACAAACTTACCGCTCATGCCTCACCACAGGACCCCCAACATCCTGAAATTATCCTCCTCACCTCAGCAAGTACAGTTCCACTCTGAGCGGGCCCCACACCCCTCAACCTGTACCCCCTCACCATGGGGTCCCCTTTGCTTTGAGTGCACCCATACTCTGAGCTAACTACCTCACCCCTCACCCGGTGGTTGGGGTGGGGAAATCTGGGCTCCAGTAATGATGACTACTGCCACCAGTGGGGGATCCAGCCTAGTGTGCACCTTCATAGTTAATGTCTGAGGCTACAGGGTGAGGCAGGCTGGGCTGAAGGCAGTTCCAATTCCCACCCTGGCATCCTGATCCCCGCACCCTGTGCCTCAACTGACCCGATAGGTCAGGGTGATCCCAGGCTGCCAGCCACTGGCCTGTGGGTCTTGGGTGGTTGATGGTCCTGATGGTGGTCTGGACCCCTAGGGCGGAGGCACTGGGCACGCCGACCTTTGAGGTGGGGGAATTCATAGGGTGCACTTGAGCCCAGGGATAGACAGCAGATGGTGGGCTGTGTGCATGGGGCTGTGTGCGTGGCCTGGCCTCAGCCCAGGTGGGTGCAGGGATATTGTTCATTCACACCAGGCCAGAGGGAAGAGGGACGGGAGCTTTTAAAGCGTCAATGTTAGGAAGCCAATGCTGGAGAGCAAAGTAGGAAGGCGCACTGGCCAGGCCACCATGGAGCCCTCCGCGACGCTAGTCCCTTGCATCAGGGGAGACTGACAGTTGGCTGGTCAATGAGACATCCCCTACTGTGGTATAGTTTACAGGCAATTGAAGGGATTTTGACAGGTAATTTTAATCCAATAATTGTCACTTTCTCTGCGGGAGATCAGGTCTAAAGTCATGGTGAATCTGGCAGGTATCCTGCCTGAACTCCAGCCTGGGACAGTAGAGGAACCACCCAGGAATCATTCTCTTAGCTCTCACCCAAAGGCACTGTAATAGAGAAGAACAAATCTGACTCCATATTGGATCTTTTCCTTTTCCTTTAACCCTCTGCTGTGTTTTCTAGGCTTAGTCTTGCTAGCTCTGCAACTTTTGTAAAACAATGTTGCCTTTAGTCTGAAATAAACAGAAGAGCCTATTCTCAAAACTCTGACCTTTAAGGATATTAACACTTTTGCACTCCTATAAAGATAACAAGTTGCAGAATAGAAAAAGTTTGTTTTGTTGCAGGTGTTACAGGAACATCATGATCTGACTCACGTGGACAGCTGCAAAGGATTCAAAGGACAAAGAAATCCGATGCCAAGAAGGTTGCAACAACCAACCACAGCCCCTCCCATATTTACTAGAAAAGGAGCCTGAAGTCTGACTTGGGGAAGATGGTTCTCCAAGATATTAGTCTGCCATTATCTTGGTCTGCAGCTGTCTACGTAGACCAGGTCATAGGGCCTCTGTAAAACCTCTAACAAAGCAAAAGTTATTTTCTATTCTGCAACTTGCTGTCTTTATATAAGTGCAAAAGTGTTAATATCCTTAAAGACCAAAGCCTTGAAAATAGGCTGTCCTGTATATTTCAGGCTAAAGGCAACATTGTTTTACAAAATGTGCGGAGCTAGTAAGTTTAAGCCTAGAAAAGAGGGCACAGGGCTAAAGCCAAAAGGACAGATCTTCTATGGAGTCAGATTTTTTTCTTTTCTATTATACTATATTCTATTTTTGTTTTAAGTTTATAAGAATAAAGTTTAGCCTTTTCCCGTTTTAAATTGTGCAATGTCAAGGAGCATTAAGTGCATTAACAATGCTGTGAGACCAACACCACTGGCTTAGACAATTGCCTTCCTCAAACTAAAAGCTTGTATACAAACCGCACCCCACATCCTACCTCTCCCAGCCCATGACAAGCCCTAATCCCCTTTCTCTCTCTATGTCTTTACCTATCCTGGAGGTTCCCTAACAATGAAATCATATAAAAGGTGGCTTTTTTTTTCTCTCTCTGCCCACATATCTTAAGTAGGGACGGGTGAATTTTTTGTTTGTTTCTTTTCACGTGAATTAACATTTTTATATTTTGAAAGAAAAATCCAGATGGATTAAAGATGAGACGTACCAAATGAAGCCCTTTTAGTAACTCTGCGCATAATCTCGTGATAGGCACTGCTGTTCTAAGTGTGAAACCAGAGCCAAAAGGGAGATGCTTAGCTCTTCTTGTGGCAAATTAAAACCAAACCAAAGCAGAAAACAAAGGCCAAGAAAGACAGCTGGAAAGACAAACCACAGCCTGGAAAAAGCTTTCCTCATGACCCAATGTCGGAGAAAATCTTCACATCCCTGCGGTCCAAAAACCTCTTGAAGCCCAGTGTTCTGAACAGAAACAAAACAAACACAGGCAGTTTCAACGACAGGCAGTGCAGGTGGCCAGTGTGTGCTAGAGATGCTCGACCTGTAAGGTGAGGACACAGGCAGACGGACAGACTGCAGAGACAACATTGGCCACCATCACACTGGCAGGTCTTTAGCCCGGTGACAACCAGCCCTGGTGACAACGTGAGCAGGTAGAGGCCCCAGGAGGACCCCTGGAGGGAAGAGCAAATGGACGCTCCTCTCCAGCAGAACAAGGTGCAGGATACATCAAAGTGCCGTAGGTGCATCCTTTCCCTAGCAGTGCTGATCCTTAGAGAAGATCCCACCAAAGTTCTTGCACAATTTTCAAAGATCATTTTTCTTCAGTAACATGAATTCAAAATAATCAATATGTCATCAAGGGATTTTCAGAAGTGACCTGCCCTGGGCCTGAACAATACACACACATATATACACACATATACACATAAATATATACACACATACATACAGGAAAAGGACAGACAGACTGAAACACAGAGAAGCAGGGGGAGACAGAGAAACAGAGAGGGAGACAAGACAGAGAGAGAGGCACTGAGAGACAGAGCCAGAGAGAAGGATCACTGGAGCTGGTAATGAGTGGATCTCACGCACATTTTCACAAGTCAGTCTGCATGTCAGAACCTGGTCTCAAAGTCCATCCACCTTCCAGTGGAGGGTGTGGGGATCACACAAGGGCGTGTTAACAGAAGGCAAAAAATAGGAAGCCATTGTGGGGCAGCCCACCCCAGAGGCCGAGATGGGACACTGGGCCTGTATGTCAACATGACAGAATGACCTAGGAGGTTGTACGAAAGAGCGGACGACGTCAGAGTTGTATTTAATTTCAGTCCCAAGACTGGGAGCTGGGAAGGAAGCAGCAAGGAAAGTGACTTTCTCTAGACCTCAGGGCAGAACCAGGCCTGTGTGGCATGTGCTCTGCGCTCCACCAGCCCTCTGTGGGGTCCTTCCTTTGCTGAGTCTGTGCATGAGCTCCCTGTGATGCCAGCCCATGGGGGTGACCGATGCAGTAGGTGTTTCTAGGTCTAGAGACAGGATGGCTTCTCTAGGAATCAGGGGCCAGAATGATCCCCACTGTGCCGATGGGGGATTGGGGAGACCCTGAGAGGCACGTGGCTTGTCCAGGGTGATAGCACTGCTAAGTGGGGTTAGCCAGGTCTGAAGCCATCTGTGTCCTCAGAGCTGCGGCCCTGGCTGCATCCAGGCCTCCCCAGGGCTATGGGGGGGCTGAGTTGATGTCACTGTGTGTGGACATGACATTGAGTGAGAAATGAGAGATTGGCAGCACAGAAAGGCCCTTGGGGAACTTTGTGTCAGGAGGAAGCTTGGGTAAGTGGACCCCAGGAAGTGACCTCACTTCTCTGGTAATAGAGCCCAACAGAATTTGGAACCGAAGTCACCAGGCTCCCCCTCTGTAGAGAAGTCCCTACTCAGCTCACTTGCTTGGAGACAGAGACATGTTCTGTTGCATCCCAATATCCCGAGGCCGCAGCCCCTGGAAAGCCGGCACCGAGGGGCTGTACCAACGCTGCCGGCGCTGGGTCAGGTCTCACCCAAAGCGTCTCAGGCCTTTTGGCCAGAGAGACCCAAAGGAAACACAGGGAGGCCCTGGGCAGGCCCGCCCAGGCCGGGCCACCACTCAGATCCCACCCAGGTAGCCCCACGGCCCCGTCCCGGCTGGTGAAGGTGGAGCAGTCATGTTGGGGATGGGTTTCTGCCTCAAGCAAGAGCAGGTCAGAGGCCTGGGGGGCCGGTCACATCCACAGCCCAGGTCAAAGCTGGCTGGCTGGGATGTGGAGAGCTGGGGAAAGGTCCTGCTGCCCGAGGTGGAGCCCATGCAATCTGGGTATGTCTTTTCCCTCCCGGGTGTCTGAGCTGAACAAGGTCCCGGTCTGATCTGGCAGCAGAAGGTCGAGTGGACAGAATCAGGAGTGTTCCTGGCCGGGCAGGGCTCTGAGACTTCCAGGCCGGTTCAGCTGCTTGTCACTGTCATTGCAGAACCAGATACCACATATTGAACAGAAGCTGATGAATAAGAACACCAACGCCCCCTCCCCAAGGGAAGGGCTGTTGTGCCACTCTTCTGAGGGCCAGCGCAGGCTCCAGGTGAGTCTGGATATGGAGGGGTCCCCACCACCATGGCCCACAATTCAGTGGTGCAGGCCTCCGACACAGACATCAACCAGGGCTCCCCCCAGGGACCTGTCCGGGGCTGACGGGTTGCTCAGCACACCCGGCTCTGACCCGGAGCACCGTGCCAACCTCGCTGCAAGTCAGGTGGAGGATCAGGGGCCGCCGAAGCAGAGCCCAAAGGTCAGAAATGTAGGGCTGGTGCATGTGTGTAGGTGAGGGAGGGGTGAGGGCTGGGCCACATAGGGAGGTGTCCCCAGAGGCTACTGTAGGGACCAGAGCAAAGAATGGCCTCAAACCACCTGTATGGAATAATTCAGTCACAGAACACATCCTGTGGGCACTTTCTGGGTGGGAGCTGTCTGGAAAGCTCTGGGAAGGTTTCTGTCCTTGAAGAGACACATGGAAATGGAGGCAGGTGTTTAAATTTTTCCTCTCACACAGCATGAGCTCTTCCACAAGACTTAAAACTCTCTCCACATCCAATAGTTACAGAGGAGGCAGGAGCAGGGGAAGATGTCATAGACCAAAAAAAGGACGACTGGATCCAGCAGGAGACCCCGAGCTCCCTCCTGCCGCTCCTGCAGCTCCTCCTGAACCTGCATCTGCACCTGGACTGCTGGGCAACGTAGAACCATTTCAGGCATCACCACCGCCTGGGGCAAAGCCCCCTCTGCACCCACCCACACCTTCTTCTCCAAAATGTTCTCCAAAATCCCACCATCAGTCTGCCCTCCTCCCCCTCCCAAACGACGTCCCTTCCAATGGAGATGTTTTTGTTTGCTTTTCTTTAGTATCCTTTGTGTGTTTCACATCATTTATGGCATCCTTTATTTTTCTTTTTAGAGTTTCATTAATAAAATATAGACTTTTCCCCTTTAAATTGCGCAATTCAGGAGCATTAGGGGCATTCACAATGTTCTGCGACCATCACTATCATCTAGTTTCACACTATTTCTTTCCTCAAAGTGAAACCTTGGATCCAGAGCACGCACTCCCCTCCCTCCTCACCCAGCCCCTTACAACCACAAGTCCTCTTTCTCTCTGCGTGTCTTTACCTCTCCTGGGTGTTCCCTGTCAATGAAACTTTAAAAAACGTTTTTGTGGTCCCTGCCCACAAGTTTTAAGCTGGGGCTGGTGATTTTTTTTTGTTTGTTTTCACTTGAAACAGCATTTTTATCATTTTAAGGGTATATCCAGGGGGATTAAAGATGTGATGTACAAAATGAAGCCCTTTTAGTAACTCTGAGCATAATCTCAGGGTAGACACTGCTGTTCCCCCTGTGACACCACAGCCAGAAGACATAAGGGATATGCTTAGCTCTTCCTGTGGCAAAAAAATAAATATAAACAAAAACAAAAAACAAACAAATCAAAAAAATTAGCAATAGCCAGGAAAAATTGCTTGAAAATCAAACCACAACCTGGAAAATGCATTCCTCATAACCCAAGGTTTGAGAAAGTTTTCCCATTCCTGTAGTCCAAAACCCTTTCGAAATGCAGTGTTCTAAACAGAAACAGAACAGGCATGGGCAGTTCCAATGAGAGGCGATGCAGGTGGCCAGTGTGTGTTAGAGTTGCTTGACTTCTCAGGTGAGAACACAGGCAGACGGAAACACTGCAGAGAGAGCACCGGTCACCATCACACTGGCGGGTCTTTAGTCAGGTGACAACCAGCCCTGGTGACAATGTAAACAGGCAGAGGCTCCAGCAGATCCCATGGAGGGAAGAGAGAAGGGACGCTCCTCTTCAGGACAAGAGGGTGCAGGACACATCAAAGGGCCACAGATGCAGCTCTTCCCCAGAAGTTCTGATCCTTACAGTTCATCCCACTAAAATCCTTACACATCAGTTCAAAGATGCCTTTTCAAGGGTGATCATCACAGCACTGGTTGAAACAGTCGGAATTAAAGCAACACTATTGTTGATGGAGAGGGGATGGGGTCCATTCGTTCTGGTTCATGTGGATGAATGAATGCTGTGCAGTTGGAAAAGTGGGTGCCTGGTCTCTACCCAATGACAAGGGAGGCCTCAGGGTGGAAGTATGCAGAACCACTGTCTGCATCCAGGGTCCCATCTGCACGACCACATATGTGTGAAATCAATACAGATGTAAATTGATCTAATGGTGAGTGTGTGAGAGACAGAGATGGAGAGAGACACACTGAGAGACACAGAGACTGAGGCATAAGCACCAAATCATTCAAGACAGTCACCTCTGTGGGTGGGAGTTACAAATCTCTTTTCTTTTAGGCAATATTTCAATTTTTCCTACTGTGTCTGTATTACTCTACTAATTCTAAAAGGATTAAAATCCTATCTTAATGTGACCCATTCATTACTCATCTATGGAGTAATTAAAGTACACTAATCCTATTTTTAAAAGGATTTAAAGTCTTCTCAGGATGCAGTTCCATGTCAGCTCCGTGGCAGCCGAGGTTCTCCAGGAGGTCGTGTCTCTTCTGAATCAGCATCCAATAGAGGTGAGGAAGAAGTACCAGACTTGGACACTGAAGACTACAATAGATGAGAGATTCTGTTGAGAGAAATTAAGACCTACATTCACAGAGAATAATCCCATATTCATGCAGCAGAAGGCTTCATTCTACTAAGATGACAATAGTCCACGAATAGATCTAAGGATTCAAAGAATGCCTACCCAAATCCCAAGTGGTGTTTTGCAGGAATTGACAATGAATCTAAAATTCACGTGGAAAATCCAGGGGCTCAGAATCCAGTTGCTCTTGAAAAAGAAGAACAAATTTCGAGGAATGGAGCCCATGTTTAATACAAAAGCATTTTAAGCTGAAGATACCTGAGATTCAATAGAAGTAGAAGAAACCTGTCATGGAAGCCAATTCTCTCCTCTCCCTTTGCCCTATTAAGTTAGGTTGATAAAAACCGTTAACGTTCACCATTTAACATGGTAGTTACTTTTCTGGTTGGCTCCTGCGTGTGTATAAATAAACCGTTTCTCTCGTTCACCTCCTCTTTACTTCTGTGGGCCCTTTGGGAGGGACTCTGGATGATGGGGACCTGCTCTTTTCTCACCTTCTTTAGTGACAAATTTTGTCCATGGTGAAGTGCTTAAAAAAAAGAAAAGGCTCATTAGTTTTGAGTCAGATTTGGAAAATGTATACCTTTGGAGACCCCCTCGAGGAACAAGGGGGTTCAATATTGCTGGGAGAATTTACTTGTCCAAATGCCTAACAAGACGCTATTTGCTTTTTTTTTTTTTTTTTTTTTAAAGATTCTTACCCTAAAACAAATACCCTATCTAAACCTCTTGGATGATCAAATAGAAAGAAAAAAGGAGAATCATGTCTGGCCTAAGAACACTTCCTTAACAAAGCGGAAGGACACAATCAGATTCAGAACAAAATTTAAAATCCATTTATACCATCAACCCTCCCACTCTTTTGTACACTGTCCTCATGTAATCTGCCAGATGGAGCCCTGGAGAAGGCCCTTTGCCCGGAACTCGTGCTCATTTTCAGAACTCTGTGAAGAGGGTGGTTGGTCCCCAGGGCCTGAGAGGGGCTATTTGTGAAATCTTCTCTGCTGAGACCCAGCGGACTGAAGAGAACTGTGTGCTCTGAGGGAGAGAGAGCACACCGAGCCTCTGTGGAGGCATCTCTGAGATCATCCCAAAGGCACACAGCTCTAACTCTGGACATGGGAATTTTTGATTGGCATCTTAGTTGGAAATCTCCTCCTGGATAGAAAGAAGCAGATTCAAGATGTTGCAATTGGATGGGCAGGTCGGCCTCTCGAATTTGTCGATGAGGAAGACACGATATTCTCTGCAGAAGTAGGAACACCCATCCCTGCTCTGCTGACTTCATCTACAGAGAAACAGAGATGCGGCTCTAGGGGGAATTAAACACCCACCAGCCCTTCTTACTGACGTCAACGTCCCCACTTTATTCTCCTGTCAGGTCTCTGCACAAAAACTGTGGCTCAGCCCCAAATATCACTTACCCATCACCCTGAAACACTCTGTGTCTGTGAGCAACTCGAGCATTAAGGCCTGTGACCGTTACTGTCAAATCGTTTCCCCATTTCAGCCCGTCTCCCGCCATCATCCCAGCCCAACCTCGGTGTCTCTCTCCAGTTCTGCAGCACTCATCCCACTGGCTTCCCATCAGGTTACCTTACCCTGCTTCTATTGCTTATTCCCCATATGTTACCCACAGCGGTCTTATTAAAGTATGAATCAGATCAATTTGTTCCGCTTTGCAAAATACTCTCGTGATTTTCCATTGTATTCAGAAGGATATCCGGAGTCCCTACCAAGGCCCTGTGTGATCCGGTCCCTCACCCGTCTCTGCAACCTCAGTTCTCACCGTTCTGCTCCAGCACATCTTCCCCGCCCAGATGGTCCCCACCAGGACAGCTGTGTTTGTAACTCCAAGTCTCGTACTTACACTTCTCCCGGCCTGGGAGGCTTTTCTTGTCTGTTACCTACGTGGCTTATTCTTTTGCTTCATTTAGGACTTTGTTCAAATTATTTTACCCTCAGAGAGGACTTATCTGACCACATTATATAAAAAAGCACGCACATATTTCCTCTTCAATCATTTTCTCTCCTAATATGTTTTATGTTTCTTTGTGGCAATTATTAGTACTTGGCAGTACATAAAATATTTATTTGCTTACTGATTTATTGTCTACCTATCTTACTAGACCTATATTCACGGAATCTCAAATAAATGTTTTAAGCAGTAACTTTCAAACCACCTTTAAATGAATTCTTTTATAAGTTGAGAATTTCAGAAGCTTCCATGTGTTGCTTAGGGGAAAAAAGAGAAATGATTCAGTTTGAACTAGGTTATTAAGGACCTGGGAGTTGGTTATTTATTTTATTCATAGTAGTGTATACCTGTTAATCCGAAACCCCTAATCTAGCAAAAGACCGAGCTGATTAGTATGTATAAATTTTTTTCCTTTTAAAGTTGGATTGTTTGAGATCTCTTTTCTTCTTTTTTCTTTTTCTTTTTTTAAAAAAGAATTTTTCTTATTATTGTTTTACATTGAGGTACTGGGAATTGAACCCAGCACGTACTCTACCCCATGAACTATACCCTCGCCTCCAAAGACAATTATTTTTGTACTTTGACAATACCATACTGAATTAATAATTTTTTACTCCATTTTCCCTTCAGAGAGTTTATAACTGAGGGAGAGAGAGTCAGAGGAAGCCCTGGGCCAACCCTTCCTTCTCAGCGGTTTACTACACAGCAGAAGAGATTGGCTGTCGCCAGGCCCAGCTCACCTTTCTGCACTTAGGGCCGACTCAGGCCACTTCTCTAAACAGCAGCGTGTTAAAAGCAGCAGAAAGCCAACTAGCGAGCAGCAATGACAAAGCTGACCTACCTGCAGTTGGATAACATCTGCTCTGAAACGAACCTCTTAAACCTCTTCTTCCTATTAGTGGATGGTTTTCAAAAATATTCCCAAGGAGATTAATCTCACTCTAGTTTTCTGGATTCCTTCGGCCTTCTATGACTTTAACTGCAGGCTTGATTTTCTGCACAACGTCTGCATTGAAGCCAGGCAGAAAACGTGAACAGACCCTGCAGGCCACGGCTGACGCCTCCGGTCAAAGCATCCTTGTTGTGCAGAGCCTACGTTCATGGGACCATTTTCATTACTGCTGTAATTAGTTCTCATCCAAGTGTCCCACCGAAAATGTTTCTGGTTGGAAGGTGGTCTGACGCAGATGAGCAGCGGGGATGTGGGATGCAGATGGCAGACAGACTGCAAGGAGAGAAGGGAAATGTTTCCTCAGGCTTCAGTTGGGAAGATTTATAATTTTCATATGGACATTAAACTGGGTCAGGCTGAAGCGCCGTTTGCTCTAAGACGGGGTGATGTACACGTATCCCTACAACTTCTAAAAAATATGTTGAATTTGGACGTGAAAGCCTAGGGGACAGACAGCTTAGAGTGACACCTACGTTCCAGGATGCCTATGATCTCGGGCTCACAAAGAGGAAAAGAAGACACATATTTTGCCTGTGTAGTTCTATGTGACATTATTTGGACCCTTGCCAGATGGTGTAAGATCAGAAATCATGTAGTCTTTCTTACGTCGCAAAGACGACAATTCTTCTTGATGAGTCAGCAGACTGTTTCCAATGGCCCGGGGTCTGTGCCAGACATTAGCTGTCTAGACAAATACCACACAGCCCCCCATCCCTCAAGGAGATCACAGTATGTCGTGGAAGAGACAAATTTAAATCGGTTTTCAAAACAATGTGGTAAGAGTCACTTGGCATCATGTATACTGTATGTCCAGAGGGGCTCTTGCACTGCCTGGGGCAGGGTTCTAGAAGGTAGGGAAGGTGTCAGAGAGGAAATGCTTTCTGCACTGACATCTGAAGGATTCCAGCAAATCTCTAGACCAGGAGGGTGCGTGGTGGGGACGGGATTCTCAGCAGCTTGCGTGTCTCGTGCAGAAGTCTGGTCGTGTCTAAGAGCACTTTGCACTTAGGGAAGGAAGGTCAGTGAGGCTAGAGGCTGTGGGGAACTAACGGAAGCTGAGGCTAAAAAAAGCAGCAACTAGGTGTGACGTTAAATCAGGGAGCGTGGAGTTCCTCACATACGCAGCGGGGAATTCTTTGGGGTTTTAAGGAGGAGAGTGACACAGATTAGCCATTAAAAGTGAGCAAAGTGGATTGTTCACTCTAAAGAACAGCACTGGGGAGACTAGCAAGGGGTGTGAATTAATGCAGTGGGGAGCGAGGAGCAGGGACTTAGTTGGGGGACATTAAGGAATAGAATTGTAGTACTGATGGGGGTGAGGGAGTGGAAAAGTAAAGGAAAACTCACAGATGTATGTCACAGAAAACAGATGGGATAGTGATGCCATTGTTTGAAGAAGTAAACCTAGTTCTGAGCGAGTGTAAATTCAAACACACAGAGCTTGAGATTTTTATGGGCTAATCAAGTGGGAATGTCTACTTGTCAATTATAAGTATATTTCTGGGACTGAAATGAAATGTCCTTGCTGGAAAAGATTTGGCAGTTAATCAGTGGACAGAGAGCAGTTGAAGTCACGGGAATAAATGCCACCCACCGACAGTTTATCAAAGAAAAGGGAAGGAGGGCACTTCTGCTTCAGAAAATATGGCAGAGTGGAAAATTGAAGACCCACTCACTAAAGACACATAAAAACGTAGGACACAATGCCGCCAATATTTTCTTGTTTTTTTTTTTTTTTTTTTACAGGCACATTTATTGTGGTATGATTCCTGTATAGTAAATTACACATATTTCACATGTACTATTTGATGAATTTGATAGATGTCTACACCCAGAAAACCATCATCGCAATCAAGATAGCTAACATTTCCATAACTCTCCAAGAGGGACACTTTTCCAATTACAATATTTATCCCTTCCCATCCCCTTCTCTCCCTGGTAACCGTAAGTTTGTTTCTCTATGTCTGTGGGTCTGTTTCTCTTTTGTAGTTCAGTTCATTTGTGTCTTTTTTTCGATTCCACATATAAGTGATATTATATGGCATTTTTCTCTTTTTCTGGCTTACTTCACTTAGAATGACTATCACTACATCCATCTATGTTTCGGCAAATGACATTATTTTGTTCTTCTTAATGGTTGAGTAGTATTCCTTTGTATAAATATACTACTACATCTTTATCTAGTCTGCTGTCGATGGACATTTGCGTTTTTGCCATGTCCTGGCTATTATAAATAGTGCTGCTGTGAGCATTGAGGTGTATGTGACTTTTTGAATTAGAGTTTTCTTCTGACATATGCCTGGGACTGGGAAGGCTGGATCATGAGTTAAGTCTATTTTCAGTTTTTAAAGGAAATTCCATACTGTCTTCTCTAGTGACAATGCAGCCCTTTTTGTGAAAGCAGAGCCATGCTCAGAAAGTAACGGGTATTTCTAGGGGCCAGATATGAAGCACAGTGAGTGTGGCCTGTTCAAAAATCAAAGGACAGTCTGCCAGGGCTGGAGAAGAGTGACAAGGGAAGTGTGGTACAGTTAGGTTTCAGACCACATGGGGACCTGACAGGCTGGGATAAGGAGCCTGGATTTCTATTCATCCCTTGGTAACCATGGGGCACTGGTTCCAGGACTCCCCCCTGAAGTCAACATCCATGGATGCTGACGCCTCTTGTATAAAATTGCATAGGACTTGCATGGAACTTATGTGCACCCTCCCATGTACTTATATATTTACGAACATTTGTTATTGAGTTATAGTCATTTTACAATGTTGCATCAAATTCCAGCTTAGAGCACAATTTTTCAGTTATACATGAATATACACACACATTCGTTGTCACATTCTCTTTTGCTGTGTCCTCCTGTTTACTTCAAATCATCTCTGGATTACTCACTGTATCTAATACAACATGAATGCTATGTAAGTAGTTGTCAATGTATGGCAAATTCAAGTGTTGCTTTTTGAAACTGTTTTTTCACGAATATTTTCAAACCACAGTTAGTTGAATCTGCTGGATAGGGAGCCCCTAGATACGGAGAACCCCCAAGCTCTTCCTTTCCACCTCCTAAATTTCCACTACAAGCACTGAAGTGGTCCAAACATAGAAGAGCGCCATCTACCTGCTGGAAACCCTGAGGAATTCCTTCAGCTTATGTAGCACAGGAGAGAAAGTATAGGGACAACTAGTGGGAAAGGACGGCTTGCCTGGAGAGGAAGGAGGAAAGACCGCAGTGGAAGCCAGCTCGCACCCTTACTGGAGCTAGCTGATAGCAGTGAGGGACGCCGAGGACCTGGGGACACGTCACGTGGGGGGCAATCCTGGCCGCCAGATGCAGGGTTCGCATAGCTGGGACCAAGTTTGCAAGATCAAAATAACAAGGGGGGAGAGGGGCTGCCTCAGTCCTGGGATCCTGACAACAGCCGCAGCGCCATGACCCCAGCTATTGCGACTCCCCTAGTAAGCCAGAAAAAGGAAACTCTGAGCCAAGATATTGCAGATTCCACCGCAGCCACACGGATAACTAGATCTCTAAGCTGACAATATGTAACCACCAGAAACAGGAATCTTTCCTTTTCTCTTCATTTGGACCTTTGGACAGGGAGCCACACATCTCTGACGGGAACCACCTTTAATCCGATAGAGAGCTCACTTTTTCAGGAATAAGCATGGAGAAAAAGAGTGAGGTGATGGTTTAAAGCGGAAGTCAAAGCGGAAGCCCATCTGAGAAATGGTAAAAACATGCATCTCAATGAATCCGAGTTACGGCGAAAAGAAGGGGGAAAGTTAAGTAAATCTCTATCCACCAGAAAAGACTAGCCAGTCATAAAAAGACAGCTCTTTAAATCAAGAAAACTTTTTTTGTTTTTTTGGTGATGAAAAACAATGCCATATTTTAAAACAAGGCTTGGGCCATCAACAAAACCCTGAGAGTTTTTGAGGAGGAGAACATGAAGCTTCATATAGACATGAAAGTGTTCCAAGTCCACTTCTCGAAAAAACTTAGCCAATCATGTGTCCAGTTGATTTGAAAATCCCGATAAGTAAATAATTCAAAAGTGGGAAAGACATGGTATTAAATAATGGTAGTGAGCAATGAAATCCGAGAAGTTTATAGCTATATTTCATTGTTAATATAACAAACTGGAAGCAACTGTCTAAACATAGTAACTGGAGGACACATACACACACACATACACACACACACACAAACGCGCACACACACAATCTGGAACAGCAGAGAGGTAAAATATGCTAAATTTATCATTATTGAGGAACAGGATCTAATAGGTTATTTCAGTTTTGATATTGTTATAGGAATACTGGTCCAATTACATATAAAGTTATGAACTTAGAGATGATTTATAAAAATTTAGAGAGAATTTTCATTAAAAGGCAATATAGCTTCCAAATCATTGAAGAGAAAATTAACAATAAAAAAATTAATCAATCCAGCTAATATGGAGTAACAGAGACCATATTTACCACCCTAAAATAAACCACAAAATGGATACAATATATGAAGCAATGATTTTTAAGAGAGGTGAAAACGATCATCCACTAGGACCCTGTCCTGCCACCACTATACCGAGGCTGCTAGGCCTCCTACTGCCATCACCAATAATGTCCACCAAGAGGTGACATTTCCTTCCTCTGCTCCTACTGCAGAGCCAGTCCTGAGCAGTCCTTTTGCAGGTTTTGGCAGGCAGCTCCCAGAAGTGCTCTCGTGGACCTTGGTCCCTTTTGGCCACCAGCAAAGGGATCAAGGATGAGCAGTGAGCCTCCTTACTCATCCAAGCCCTAGGAACCTATCTAATTTCTGAGCAGGGCTTCACTCTTCTCTGCTGTCTGGTACTCTCTGCCCGGCTTCCCGTGTCCCCAGTTTGGGCAGCTTGCACGCTGGCCACAGCCCATCAGAATCTGTTCCCCCGCCAAGAGGCAATGTGTGATCTTGAGTAGGGCTCCAGGCCTCTGGAGCAGCGTGGCTTGGACTGCGTCCTGGCCCTGGGTGCGCGAGCTCCATGTCCTTGGTTGAGTCAGTTAACATCTCTAAGCTAAGTTTCTTCATCAGTAAAATGAAGACATATCAATATGGAAAAATAAAGTCAGAATCGGGGGGGAATAAATTTCTAGTGACTGAAGATTTTTTTAATTTTGAATTATACAGCAAAAGACATCATATAAATTTTACTACTTCATAATTCTAAAGGACAGCTTCTACTGTGAAAACTAATGCATGCACATACACACAAACACACGTGCAGACACACTGACTCTGGCCCACATACATTCCCTACACACACACGTACATGGACTCATGTACCACACACACACATAGCATACACACAACCAAACACATCCCCAGGCACGCGCACGCACAGCCACACACACACTCACAGTCATGTACCACACATTTCCCCAGGTGCGTGCGTGCACACACACACGTCATACACACCTTTGGCGTTATTCTAAATCAATTTACAATTGAGGGTCTCAGTGTCCATTGTTTTATCCGCTCAGAAGATCCTGACTTTGGACCGTGAAGCAGGAGCCCCTCCTCTCTGGAGATGGTCTTTGCCACTTACAGTCTCAGTAGAGCCAACATAAATGCTCTGGACCCTTGGAAGTGCAGGGCCAGAGCATACCTGGGAGCTCACATTCTATATATCTAAACATTTTAAGTGCAGTAGGTTCTAAAGTCCTGCCTTTACAAATATACATTCATTATAAGGGGGAAGGCCAGGTTCAAAATTAGAACTACCAGACTCAGGGGAGTCCTGCAAAGAAAGTGAGCGTGTGGGGAGAGCTGATTCCCACACTCTGATCACTAGCCTGACCCTTTTCTTCCCAATGCTGGGTCCATCCCTTGCCATAAGTGGCCTTGGATGTGCACAGGGGGACACTCAGATTTCACGTCCGGGCTCTGCCTATAACCTCCATGCAAACAGCTGCCCTTTGGCCTCTCTGTGAGTCCTGGGAATCTGAACTCCGGGGAGAGCCGGTGCAGGCACTAGAAATGGGTCAGGGGCTGCTGAGGCAGGGCATTCTGTGTCCTGGGTTTCTAGAGCATGGGATGGAGCCAATGACCATGTCCCCTTGGCCTTGCTGACTCCACCCGATGGAGGGCATGGCCAGAGGAAGTGTCAGGGCCAGGGGAACCTTCTGCAGTGCAGGACCCAGGGCAGTGGGGGGCCCGGGTCTAAGGAGAGAAGCCCTAAGGAAAAGTCTGTGGAGGCTGTAAGGTACCTTCTTTCCCATTAATTAAAAAAAAAAAAGCTTACCACAGGCGTGCGGGGGAAGGGTTTTGTTATAACAAGGGAAGGCACTTGCCAAGGTCTGGCCATAGAGGGCTGCTGTGTTTGCCAGGTTGAAGAGGAACCGAGAGGCCGTTTGCCTCCCCTGGGTCTAGACACTGCTTGAATTCTTCCAGGTGACACTTAAATGCAGTGAGACATGGAACTCTCTAAAGTTGTTAAAATATTCATGGTGAGCCATTCAAGTCTCTCCTCATTCTTGGTTACGAAAGCACGATAAACACAGGTGGGAATCTCATCAGCCTGTTGGTTGGTTCACTGTCCATCTGGCGCCCCCTCTTGTAGGAGCATTTATCACATCACCCAGGGCTGACCCATCTCAGGATCACAGCTGATTTTCCACAGGTGGCACCACTTGCTGGTGACACGAAGGAAGCATGTTAGCCACCTCCCAAACTCTGAGGCTTCTCCTGGGAGGAGCCTGCAGACACCCAGTCCAGCCTCTGCACAATGATGCTCCTCAGTGTCACTCCCGGCTTGCTGCCCTGGCCTCTAGCTCTGGCCAGAACCTCGCTGAATTGTCGATAAATGTCCCCCATGCACCACGTCTAAGCTTGGGGTCCAGAGGTGACCATGGTTCTTATTTTCTTCCCATCGATGGATTGTTTGATCTTCATGTAATCGTGTTGGCAGGAAGGCAAGTACCGCCCTCTTGAGGCCTCCCAGAGCCGCCTCTGTCTATAACTGTCCTAGCGCCCCAGGGGATCTGGTCTGAAGCCTGGCACTCAGACACGAGGATGACAGCTGGAGAGACAGGAATCCACTCCTGCTGTGGCTTCTGCTGAGGCTCGATATGGCCATACAAACGGATACCACAGGCCCTGACTTCACTTGACTCGCTGCAGGGATGCTCCCACACTGCCCCATTCCCCCCAGAGACCGAGGGCTTTCTGCTTGTTCCCGAAGGCCCCACCCCCGAGGGGGCACTGGGTCCAGTGGAGCGTCCAGCCTGGTTCCCCGCCAGCCCTTAGGGCTTTGGTGGGGCCTGGAACATCAACTACCCTCCCCTTAGCGGCCCGTTTGTCCTTTCCAGCCAACAGACCTGGGTCATAAGCACTTTAACTCACCTGAGGGTGTTTTCCTCACTTCAGGAGCAGTGAGGATGGGGCTTCTTCACACTCCAAGTGCCCCAGGTCTGGATGCAGACAGTCTGGCTCTCCCCCAAGTCCTGCAATTCCCGGCCACACTTGCTGCTGGTCACAGTCTGTGCTGTGTTCTCTTCCAGGACAAGGGGTGCACTCTGACCCCTGCCCCGCCCCCACCAGCGGTGGCAGAAGCGGCGGACAGGCAGGTGAGCTGGGGCCTGAGACCGTGCCCACAGATCAGTGCCCCAGAGGCCGCTGGTGACTAGAGGGGCCACGGGGCAGAAGGCAGCATGGGATGGGAGGAGGAGGAAGGTTCAGGATAAGGAGATGAAAGGGGGAATGGATAGCACTGTGAGGACCTCGGCCATGAAAGGGAAGAGAAATCACAGTGACAGCTGGAGCGGTGTCGGCGTTAAAAGCTGCGGGCTGTTTTTTTTAATTTTATTAATTACCAATATATATTGACAGATTTCTTATTTTATTAAAGATTATGTTCCATGTCATATAACAGGATAGAGTATGTTATTATTTATTAAATAATACATAATAGAAGATATACTAGCATATTATCTTCTGTTTATTTATTAGCAGATAGTATATAATACATATGTAGGTGTTTATATACATAATATCTAATTCATGCATCTATATAATATATAACCCATAACAAATAATGTAAGATTATGATTAATATATAATATAACAAGATTACATAACAATAATGATGTAATATTACCCATTGTATGTCTTGGTTCATGACACATTCTCATCTTAGGTGCCTGTCAGAGGTATTTATGTATTAAAATTAATATTATAAGACACAGTTATGAACCTATCACCCAGCATCTTAACAGGAATATTGACAGTGACATACTGTGTCCTCTTTCCCTATCCTGCTCTTGGCCTCTTCTCACAGGAAGTAACCAGCATCCTGAATCCTGGCTTACCCTTGCCTTGTGTTACTTTCACACACACAACATTTAAGATCAGTTAAAACTAATGAACTGCAGATACATGCAATGAAGTGGATGAATCACACACTCCATGTTAAATTGAAAAAGTAAGCCCTAGAAGGTAGCCGATAGTGTGCTATGCTTTTAACTGTGTATATATATGTCAACTAAACTCACTGAATTAAGAACAACTACAGCTAGAGTCCAGGTGGGAGAGGGACAGATAAAAGGTGAGGTGAGCAGATTTGCTGCATGTGAGCGAGTTCCTTTCCAGTGACATGTCATTCTCTCTGAAGCAGGAGGCAAGGCCATCTGCCGGGAGTCAGGGAAGAGACAGAGGGAAGGTTAGAGGTGTGCAGAGAGCAGAGAATGTTGATGCCACTGAGTGATAAGTGGGGAAATGTGCTCACTAGTGAAATCCTGGAGGATTGCCTGGCAGCGGCAACAAGGTGGGCATTGATTTGTAGCCTTGGAAATCTGTGCTGGGAGAGCCTGCTGCCTGCAGGCTCAGAAAAAGTAGAGCTGGGTGAACCGAGATGGAAGTCGGCCTGGTGAGGAACTGAAAAGGTCAAGGCTCAAGGGGGTTTTGTCTGTCATAAAGAGAGTGCTGACTGTGGATGCAGAGCTGGAAGGTGGGGAAGTGGAAGTAAGAGGAACGTGGACAGGCAGGAAAGCAGAGGAGTCAGCGCATGATGCCCCAGTGAGGGTGAAGGAGGGCCAGGGAGGCTGGTGGAGAAGCAGCTGGATGGCTAGAGATGGGCACTTAAAGGAGAGAGGCTGGACCTGGGGTGGAGACACGCCCGGGTATGAGCCCGGGGGTAGGGTGAATGGGGGGTGGCTGGCTCAGGCTGACGGAGAAGAAGACCCTAGAATGACCATACTGGGTGGTAGAAGGAGAATGAACTTTGACGTCTTGATGGTAGGAGGCGAGGCAATACAGAGCTGGTGGTCCAGGTGCTCCTGACTGAGGCAGATGAACAGGGAGGCCAGGGTGGCAGGCACTGCTAGGAAAGGATCTGGGTTTTCCATGTGCTCCCACGAGGGGAGGAGCAATCATCTGAAGGTGGAAAGTGAGCACAAGGAGGCCAACCCAGGCTCCTTGTCAAACGGGGGGTGTGAAGGTGCAAAGCGTCAACTCCAGAGATGGTGGCCCAGGAAGCAGGGACCACGGGTGAAGTGAGGGGGCACTCAGAGAAGAGAGGGAGAAGAGTCTTCTGGGTGTAGGGGGAAGAGAGGCCCCAGGACAAAGGAGCACAGAGGCACAGTGATGAGGATGGACTGGCTCTATGGTGACACTGCAGGGATGGCTGGATCTTTGTCCTGAGGGCTTAGGTTGGGGGGACTACTGGCCTCATGAGGACCCCCCTCTCAGCAGCCTGGACAGAGGCTCTCGCTCCTGAGAGCTGTGTGGCCACCACTGTTCCCGGAGGGGCTCTGCCTCCATCTTCTCTTATCAGACTTTCCTGCCCAGCCCCCGACCGCCAGCGAGGGAGCCTGGGCCTCGCAGCTGTTTGCCGTGGAGGGACACAGGCTCCTCGGAGGAGCAGGCGGATCTCACTTTGCTCCGTAACCCAGGGCCTAGCAAAGCGCCAGCCCATGTGTGGGCCACGTAGGGGCTCGGATACTTACTATACTAACTCAAAGCAGTAGAATTGCAGAGCTGGAGGAAGTGACCACTGAGCTCACAGAGTTCACTGCCCACACCCCCATTCTACAGATGAGGAATCAGAGACCAAGCAGTGAAGCAGCCTTGGCCAAGGTCACGCTGCTCGTAAATGCTGGCCTGTGTCGGGCATGCCAAGTGATGAGCTGCAGTGAAGGGGCTGAGAGGGGTCTCTGGGGCCAGAGAGCTCGGGTTCAAGTCCCAGCTCTGCCATTTATTAGCCGTGTGATTAATGAATGTCCTTACCTTTAAAGTGGAACTCATAGTGGTGCCAACTCATTGGGTTGTCATGAACACAGCATTCCTGGAACAGCAGGACAGAGTTCTGTAAGGGTTTGCTGTTGCTTTGGTTACGATTATTATCACCAAGTGAACCCTGAAATGAAGAACAAAGGCAGCAAGAATTTTTATTTTAAAGGATTTTCAAATCCTCTGATGAATGCTTCATTTCATCTATTCAAGTTTGCATTTGACCCTTATTAACAACTACACAATGGATGACTTTTGAGGCAATCTTGCTTCATGTCTTTAATTCTCACTAACGACACAGGCTATTTAACAGGCAGCAGTTTGTTTTCCAGGAAGAGGGACAAAAAGTTAAAAATGACTCGGTGCCTCTCGGTCCCCAGTGAGTTGGTTGTGACCTGTCAACCCAGCTTTGGGGAAGTGCCCGCTCCCCCTGGGCCCACTGAGCTGCCCCGCGCCTCCAAGGGGTGCCGTACCCCCACATGAATCCAGTCTCTTGGTTCCTATCTTTGCTTCAGATCCCTCAAGGACTGCCCATGCCCCAGGGCCCCATCTGCCCCACCAGCCTTGGCTGCTGGACTCCAGGACACTATCCTGGGTCTCAACCATCCCCTGTTCCTATGACCGCCCCACTACTCTACATTTTGTCCTTCAAGTGTGGGCTTCTGTGGCTCGCCACACAGCAGGCGTCTCCCCGTCCTCCACCGTGGGTAACTGCATCGTCCTGCACAGTGCCTAGCGAACCTGTGTGGAGGCAGGAAGAATACAGAACAACAGGTGCTCAGAGGGGCTGCCTTTCCCACTGCAGGGTCCCTAGAGAGCTTTCTCCCAGCTGGTTATTCACAGGCGCTGAAGCTGTGGAATCTCGATCTCACCAATTTAAAGGGCATCATCACTAATTACAAAAGCAATCATTTCTTCAGTAGCAAAAAGAGAAAAGACTTTGTGTTCCCCACCTCCAACTTTTTTCCTCCACCTTCAGATGTTTCTCATCTCTGGGCAAGGGTAGAATGCAACTCACAGAATATTATTTTCAATGTCTTTTCCCACTCTGAAGATTGCTTTCACAGAACCGATGAAGGCTAGAATGGTTTAGCTTCCCTGGACTGAGGATTCAGAGGCCTGGGAGGAAGGGGGGTGGGGGAAATGAGATAACTCAGCAATATTGAACCTAACAGAGACATTAAAAGTTTCTATTCTAAACAGAAAGGAAGCAGGATGCTATAGAAACAGGAAAACCGTAGTTGGAAATGCAATAACGAGTTGCAAGAGAATAAACATAAAGATGTAAAAATGAAAAAGGACATCAAAATAAAAAAAGTTGGGAATGGGAGAGGGGAGCAAGAAAATATAGATTTTTTTCTTTCTTTTTTTTCTTCGTTATTCTTAGGATGTGTTGGAGCCTACGTGATTATCAGTCTAAAGGAAATAGATATACTAATGGGCTGATATATTTGAAGAATAAGGTAACCACAAATCAAAAGCATACAATAGAGTCGCAAAAAAACCAAAAAGAAACAAACTCAAAATAGCTTAAAGACTTAAATATTAGACACGACACTATAAACTTCTCACAAGAAAACATAGGCAAAACATTATTTGACATACATCTCAGCAATGTTTTCGTAGGGCAATCTAAGCAACCCAAGCAACAGAAATAAGAGCCAAAATAAATAAATGAGACCTAATTAAACTTATAAACTTTTGCACAGCAATAGAAACCATAAGTAAAACTGAAAGACAACCTATGGAATGGGAGAAAGTACTTGCAAAAGATGAGACTGACCATGGCTTAATTTCTAGACTATATAAATAGTTCATACAACTTAATAAGAAAAAAATAAACAACCAAATCCAAAAATAGGCAGAACAACTAAACAAGCATTTCTCCAATGAAGACACACAGATGGCCAATAGGCATATAAAAAATGCCTAATATCGTTCAATTATCAGAGAAATGCAGCTCAAAACTACAATGTTATCATCTCACACCAGTCAGAATGGCCATCATTCAAAAGTCCTCAAACCATAAATACCGGAGAGGCTGTGGAGAAAAGGAAAACCTCCTACATTGTTGGTGGGAATGTAGTTTGGTGCAGCCACTGTGGAAAACAGTATGGAGATTCCTCAAAAGACAAAAAAAAAAAAAAAAAAAAGACTTGTCACCTAATCCAGCAATCCCACTCCTGGGCATATATCCAGAGGGAACCTTCATTCCAAAAGATACCTGCACCCCAATTTTCACAGGAGCACTGTTTACAATGGCCAAGACATAGAAGCAACCTAAACATTCACTGACAGATGACTGGATAAAGATGTGGTATTTAGATATAACAGAATATTACTCAGTCATAACAAAGAAGGAAATAAGGCCATTTACAGCAACATGGATGGAACTGGAGATTATCTCACTAAGTGAAATAAGTCAGACAAAGACAAGTATCATATGATATCACTTATAAGTGGAATTTTTAATAAAAATGATACAAATGAACTTATGTATAAAACAAAAACAGACTCACAGACTTATAAAAAAACTTAGGAGTTTGGGATTAACAGATACAAATTACTATATGTAAAACAGACAAACAACAAGGATTCACTGTAGAACACAGGGAAGAATATTCAGTATCTTGCAACCTATAATGGAAAAGAACCTGAAAAAGAATAGACTATGTATATGTACAACTGAATCACTATGCTGCATACCTGAAACTAACAAAACAGCTGTATAACTGAAACTAACAAAACATTGTAAATCAATCACATTTCAATTTAAAAAAAATTGATAAGCTCTAAATACCTTTATTCGAAGAAAATCTTGAACTCTTCCCTCTTACAAAATTTAAAATGGGTAGCTTGAGCAGGACCAAATTATACTGGATGGGCAGTTACATATCTTCTCCAGCACGTGGCCCATGCTACACACACAGCGTGTTTTCCTACAGGTAAGAACAGCCCTGACTTCACAGCGAGGAACTCTTTCTGGGACAAGGGACTCTGTGGCAGTGGCCTCCTTGTCACCGCTCCATCTCACCAGGAGGCCAGGGTTTTCAGAGGGGAGGGGACATAGAGCTCATACACTTCAAACTGATTTCCCGAAAAAACTATGGAAAAACCAAATTCACCTGCAGTGTAGGAAACATGAGCAGGGCCCCTAAGCAGACCGACAAGCCCAAAGTAAGATGGCCCGATGTTCAGATCGGAACCAGAACAAAGACCACCTGGCCCCAGTTAAATGACCACCACCTCACCTGCAATGAACTGCTCGTACTCAATGTCAGGGATGTTTCTGTTGAGACTTGGGAGATCAAAGGAGTCGGACCAGGGATCGGGGCTCTGCCAGTGGTAGAGGTGGCCCCAAGGGAATAGCACCAGTACCGGCTCCTCCATCTTCAGCAGGATCTTCAGGAGGAAGGCAATGTGGATGCAGACGTTCCTACGGAGGTTGAAGCCCTCTGGAGGGTTGAAGTCACACAGAAAGTACCTGGCAGGGAGCAAAGGAGAGCGGGTCTTCAGGGCCAGGCCTCTGCACAGGAATCCCGGCTTAGATAGAACAGATACAACGGGAATCCCTGCACAGCCCATGGCCTAGACTCCAGACACATTCAGCAGCTTCTGGTTTGTAAAGTGGAGGCACTGCCCACCCATCTCCATGTGGCCAATTACTTCAAGTCCGGGAGCAGTTGCGGAAGACATCTTGGCATCCGTCTAACACCACTAAGCACCTGACTAGCATCTGAGCACCCGTTCTCCAGGGGCTCTCAAACTTCTTGTTCTACAGAACCCTATACACTCTTAACAATTACTGAGAATTCCAAAAGGCTGCTATTTATGTGAGTTAAATCTATCAATATTTCCTGTGTTAGAAGTTAAATAAGAAGTTAGAAAAAGTGTATGAATTCACTTAAAAATATTAACAATCTACTGTATGTTACCACTAATACTCTTAAACAAAATATAATTCTATTTTTCAAAAGAAAAATCATTAGTGAGAAGAATAGCAGTGATTTTAATTTCTGCAAATCTCTTTTGGACTGGTGAGAGCTGAATTCTCCTATCTGCCTCTGCATTCCCTCTTTTGTGATATCACAGGCCAGGTTTTCCCTGGAAAACCCCGCAGGAACTCGGGAGAGCAAGAGTGTGCAAAAGGCAGGTGACCTCCCGGCGTTTCTATGAAAATGGTCTTGCACCTCAGGGGCCTTGGATACACTTTTATAACTGCTGCCCTATCCAAGGCGAGACTCTTCTACACAAGAGCCAGGCAAGGGTCCTGGATTCTGTAATGAGTTACCGCCACCACACCCCTCCCTTCACTGTGTGTTTCTCACAACCTCCATTACTGCAGATGAGGATGTAATCCTCAACTGGGGCCTCTAATCCCAGAAGACTGCTAACTTCAAGAGGGAGGTTCCCATCTACCATCCCTACACCCCGCATAGTTTATTTTGAGTCAAGCCCTAGATAACTGCTTATCGGCACTGACCCTTGTGTCTTATTCCTGGGGTTGACTGAAGGAACCAACATCTGGATGGAACTGAAATTTCCCTGCAGATAAACAAGGCTGATAAGCCACCCCATTCCAACATCTGATTCTGGGGCTCTTCAAAACCCGGGTAAGGCCCCGCTTCATCTAAGATGGGTCCTCCGCCTGCCCTTCCCGGGGGGTTCAGGGAGGCCGCGGCCACCAAGGGCGACCCAGACTCGCGGCCCCAGCCCCAGGGCCTGAGGGGGAGGAAAGCTTGAGGCTGTGCCCAAGCCCTGCCCCGCCCCACCCCAACACGCTCCCCGGCACCACAGCCCTCCCGGGCCACCGCCCCAACCCCGATCCCACCCCGGTTCATGTCCGCCGGCCCCGCCGACCGCGCGGACGTACGTTTACCGTCTGTGGGACGCCGCCCCAGACAGGATGTCGGCCGCCGACTGACCAGGCCAGAACTAGTCGCCCGGCCGAGCAAGCCGCCATCCCCAGCAGCAAGCACCGCCATGGTCCCGGGCAGCTGCACACTTCCGGAGCCCGCTACCCGCCCCAGAAGCGCACGCCGGCCCGCGCGGAGCGTGGCGCCTGTAACCATGGCAACTCCGCGGGGCCCTCCACTAGCGCTTCCGTCGTGCGTCTTCCCGAGTCTAGTTGTGCGAGGGCAGAACTCGCGGAGCCAATGGGAGCCAGGGCGCGGCCAGGACGGGGGTGGGGGGAGGCTTATGGGACAGCTGGGCGGGGCCGGGGAGGGAGGGGCCGCGCCGAAGTCCTGACCTGCAGGTGGCGGCGGCCGGAGGCTGGGGCGTTGCTGCCACCAGTGGGCGGGGCAGCGGGGCAGCGGGGAAGCGGGGCGGGGGCACCCTCACCTGTCCGTGTGTGGGGATCAGCCTGGGCTCCGCGGCCTCCGCTTACACCGGACGTGGACCCAGGCTACCGGTGGGCAAGATAGAGGACTGAGCCCAGGCACGCACGGCTGGCCAGGTAGGGCACCTGAAGTGCAGATCCGCCAGGCCCGCTGCCGGCCTTGAATGCGCGCTGCTAGGCAGTTTCCAAGAAGACGGGATCTGTCATAAGAGGGGAGGTAGGGCTTGGGTGCCAGATGTCGGGTTGGGTGCAGTCTCACAGGAGAGCCACGGTGAGAGGGCGCAGAGCGGCCCCTGTGTTGGCGGGGCTAAGAGTTTGGGGTATAGGGTCGGGGTGGTGTGTGCCTTTCTCTGTGGTCTCCTCAGTCCAGAGCAAGGGGCTCTGCTTCCCCCCTCCCCTCACTGCACTCCCTGCCTTCCCCAGCACTACCTGGGGTGTGGTCATGTCGGGGCAGGGAAGGCCCAGGGAAGGGGCTTATTCAGGGGCAGGGGCCACTCTGCAGGGATGCTGGACCTGACAGCAATGCAGTGCTTCGGAACTCCCCTGGGCTGGGTTTCTAACCAGTGGGATGGAAGGGCCTTTCCTTCCTGGGGTGCAGTTTGGGGAACTAGATAGGTCATGAATGTCAGCCCTGAAAATGGAGGCTGCGCTACATCCATTGTTGGAGAGAAAAATCAGGCCCTTCCAGCCCAGGTGACTCAGAAAGTCAGTCAGCAATGTTCGGGGTCCCCAGTTTAGGCTTTCAATTAGAGCTGAGCTGCTCAAGAGGCCAGATCCCTGTCCGTGGCTCCAGGAGTAGGCTTTCTGCTGGGGGACAGGATCCTCACAAACACCTGTGTCTTTGTGGGTCACTCCCCTCTGACAAGCTGGGAGGCAGGGTGCAGCTGTGAGAAATCGTGTTTCCATGAGGAGAGGGCCACCAAGTGGTGGGGGCACAGGAGACAGTGAGAAAGAGTCCCGCAGCCTTTCTGGAATCAAAAAACTGGCAAATGTGAAAAAGTGCATAATTTGTTTTATTGAACAGGCTGCTTATGTACGTTTGGAGGGCCAGGTTCAAGGACTCTGCATCCCTCCAGGACAATAGCCTCAAGAGAAGAACAGACAGAGCAGGAAGAGATGTGGGGTTTCTCCCAGGAATGAGGCAGAACAGGGATTTCTGCAGATTTGCAAGGAGACCCCTACCGCTGAGCACGGGGTTACAACCCCACGTGACCCCTGTCGTGTTTGGCTTGGGCTCTGGGTCTGGCCTGATCATGTATTCTTCCAGCTGAGTTCCAGAAATTCAGAGGGTAGACTTAGAGAGGCTGCGTTTGGAACCCGGTGTGGAGACTGAGGGTCCTTTATCCTGAGTCCCCTCAGCCTAATCACTGTAGCTGAGTTCCAACACCACCCAGGCCCCCAGGGTGGCCGTGGAGGGAGAGCAAGCCTGGCAGGTGACCCAGGGGTCCCACTGCTGTGCTCCTCCCTTATCTTTGTTCCCTTTCACCCCGGAAGGTGTGATTGTCTCATGTCCTGGTGACAAGCCATCTCTCTTCTCTGTCAGGTGGGATCCCCACCCCCGCTCAGCCTTCTTTCTGCATGGATGCTGAAGGACCAGGCTCACTTGAAGTTCTGAGTTTGAGCAGTAAGGTGGAAACAAAGAAACCAATGGAAACAAAGAAACAAGTCATTGTGGCAAACCTCCCCAACATAGAGAAGCTGCCCTGAGTGGAAGGGAGGGTGTGGGCATGCCCATTTGTTTCGTGTCTCCCAGTGCTCTTCGCTTTCTTATTGCAGACCTGCATGGTTACAACAAAATGATCTGCAAAACTGAAAATATTTACTCTCTGGCTTTTACAGAAAAGGCTGACCAGCCTCTGGTTCCCGTACCGGTCAACTGATTGGAGTACCTTTCCAGTTTGGAAACATCTGGGCAGGCCCGGGTTTGCAAAATTCTTTAAGAGTAGTTATGGAGTTTTGCTTCTAAACATTTTTATAGCTGTATACTTCTGAGCTGAGGTTGTGCTGTGTAATTCTGAGCCGGGATTTTCTCAAACTGTTTCTTATTTCTTATACCGGACACCCCTAAATTCCAAGGGGAATGGGATGTTAAGGAAGCCATGGAGTTTAGGAAAAAGATACAGATTTCATTTCCATTTAAGCATCGATGTATCTCCATCCTAGGCAGTATCGGTTCTGTGGTATTGATAGGGGAACTAAATAGCAACCAAATTTATAGAAAATAGTGGGTCATTGGGTACACAAGTTCTTCTTTTCAACATTTTTGTAGTGTTTGCAGTTTAAGATGACCGTTCCTGAGAAACAGGCAGGCTCTTAGAATGAAATAGCCTTTTCCCTGAACCATACTCAATTTTTATTTCGTAGACAGCAGGAAGGGCAATCACACATCCAACACTTGGGGACCTCAAAGATAAAATGTAACTTTCTGAGAGCACACTCCCCCCTTCTCCCTCTGCTCTTTTCACTGTCCCATTGTCCCTGAAGGCTCTTTCGTATCTTCTGCTCATGACTCCAGTAACTCTTCCTTCTCGTCCCTCAGCTGGTAAGTTTACTTTTCTACTTTGACCAAGCAAACTGAAGCCAACAGAAGAGAACTTTCACCAGCAACTCCCAGCATATCCGCTCGCCTTCTGATGTCTGTGACCACACTCTCGCTGCCCTACCTCTTATTACAGGTGACATCGAAAGTCAGATCATCCAAAAGTCACCAGGGGGCCCATCCATACAATCTTCTCTGGGCTGTCACTCCCACATCCATCCTCTCTGTCACTACCTCATCTATTTTGTTCTCCTGCTAGTTGGCTCCTATCAGTATATAAAAGTCCATCCTCTTAAAAGAAACAAACAGCACTCCTTGACTCTAATTGGCCCCCACCAATTGCCACCCCATGTCTTTGCAGCAAATCTTTAATGAGTAGTTTAAACTCACTGTCTGCATATTCTCTTGAGCCATTCCCTTTTGCAACCACTCTGGCTTTTCCCCTGATCCCTCGCTCTATGGAAACTGCTCTGTCAAGGCCATCAGTGACCCCACGTTGCTAAATATAGTGGTCAGTTTTTAGTCTTCATCATGCGTGGCCCTTTGGCAGCACTTGACCCAGCTCTTCCATTTCTCCTCCCCCGTGTTCCTGCTTCACTTGACCTCCAGCCCATCGCTCTGCTTTCGATCCACTGGCTGGTCTTTTGCCAACGTCTCCTCTTTTTTCCAAATGTTTACTGCGAATGTGCCTCGGAGTTGGGTCCTGGGTCTCTCCTCTATCTCACTGCTATACTTTTGGTGGAAGCAACCAGACTTGGAAATTGACATGCCATCAATTTCTCGATTTGTCCAAAACTCCCTGATTGGCCTTTTCCATTTGGAACTCTCTCCCTGATACTCATATTCTTTTTCTTTCATTCATCTTGCTTTCACATTCATACATATGTTCTACTGTGTAAATTACTTTTCCAAACTTTGAATCAGTCCATACATATCATGTGAAATGCTCAGATCTCCATTATTTCCACTAAGATGCTTATTCTACCTTAGAACCTTTCTGCATTTCTGTATTTATGTCAATAATGTGAATGGTATTTCTACAAGCCTCATAGTTAAACAGTGTGTTTGTTTGGGGCTATTATCTAACATGAAATAATGATACATCAACATAGTCCTTTTTCTTTTAATTTTATGTAACACCAAGATGAGGTTTTTGCACTGAATACTGTTTTATTGAAATTTTACCTACGTTATGGACAGTCAGTTTATGTGAAAGCCCTCATTTCTCCCCTTTTCTGATATATTTACCATTTGGCTAATATAACATATAACTTGGCATGAAATAAAATTCCAAATCCATTCACATAATAAAATTAATACATTTAAATTATATTTTTTAAAGTTAAAGAGAAAGAAAAAAAAAACCCCAGACTCCTCTACCTATTAGGCATTTCTGTGGCAATATCTAATAGACTCCTTAATCATGACATTGAGGAACTGAGCTGATTCCAGCCCCTTTCCACCTGCTCAGCCCCATCTTGTCCATCCCCTGTGGATCGAGAGGACGTCCATCCCATTTTCCAGGTCCAGATGTTGGAACCATGTTCTTTCTCTCTCTTTCTCTTACACACACACACACAGCAAATCCAGGTTGTTAGAAAATTCTGGCTACTCTGAATTCATTAACCACCTACTCCCTGTTCCCCATCGTCCTAGGAGCCACCTTCAGCCCCTGTTGGACACCAAATAGCCTACTTCTTCCATCTTTGCTTTTCTACAATCTCATCCACACAGGGTCAGAGGGAGCCTATAAAAGCATACATTGAGGGGGTGGGTGTAGCTCAGTGATACAGTGCATGCTTAGCATGCATGAGATCCTGGGTTCAAACCACAGCACCTTCACTAAAATAAATAAATTAACCTCCTCCCAAGAAAACCCAAAACAAAAGCATATATTGGACATCACCCATCCCATCAAAACTCACTAAAAGGGTCACCATTCCATTAGGAGCCAAAGCCGTCCCAAAGTCTTCCAGGACCCGGCCTGCTCTGCCTCTCCACCCAAACTCTCCCCATCACTCTGGGGGCCTCTGGCTCCGGCTCTTCCTTCTTCCTCCGGATCTATTCTGCTTCAAGTTCATTACTCCTTGAGATCTGCCAGGATTGCCTTATTCCCTCCTGCCTGCCTCCCACCCCACCACCATCACCTGAGTTTGCTCATATCACTCTTATTTTTCCCCAAGCCCTTGCTACCCCAACATGTTGCCTGTTTTCTCTGCTAAAACTCTGAGCCCCCAGTGATGGGGAGTCGTGTCTATTTTGTTGACTAATAAAGCCCAAGAGCCTTGGGAACGGGTATAGTTACTAGATTCCCATAAGTAGTAGGAGCTTATACAGATTTACTGAATGAATGCAGAGGTCCTGGTCCAATCCGATGGAGCACTTCTGTGTCCTGCTCAAAGAATAACTCTCCTTTCCTCCTGAGAGGGGGTGACCACTTCCTTGGTGATCAAAGGCAAGACCGATTTTCTTTATGCTGTTAATCTTAGGCAGGGAGACTGGGGGATCTTCATTTATATTTTAAAATTTGATTCACTCTGCAGTTTGTCTCCTGTCTATGTATCCTTTTGAGAAACCATTTATGAGTGATCATTCTTCCTTCAGATTGAACAGGATCCTGGGGGAAGTACCAAGCCTGTCCCATCGGCCATCCTGGGTGTCATGTCCTGTGACCCAGTGGATGCTCAGCACGTAAGTGAACCAACAGGAGTGAGTGAAGAGATGGGATCATCTCATTATTGTGGTGGCTGCACTCTGTCCGATGCCTTGAGATTGGGGGAAGGATTTACAACTGCGGAGGCGAGATGTCAGGTCCTCTGTGCTCTTCCTGTGTGCCCTGGCCTTACCCATTCCCCCAGCCCCCTCTGGGCAGCCAAGCCCAGGAGCTGGGCCACCAGCGATTGTGCTGATCAATAATCCACCTCACCCAAAGTCCGGGGGTAGGAGCGGCCAGCACAACTGGTTGTAGACTCTGAAGTCAGGTCCTTGGAGGCATTCCTCACTGAACAATGTTTTGGACCTTTTATTTTTCTCTATAGCCTCGAGCTGAAGAAAGAGTTTTCCTTAGATACATGAAAGGTGAGGACACCTACTATCCCCATGGAGCCAAGGTGGGGCTGGGAGTCTGCTGTTTGTACAGCCGGTGGGCTCGTGTTGCTTTGGGCATCCCTGTGCCTGAATTCCTGCAGTACACTCGGTGGTAAGAACGGGGGTGCCTGGCAGGGAGGGAAGCGGGTCGGGAGACTACACAGCTGGGGAGACGTTAACCTGGGGTGAGCGGGAGCCGGCTGATGCATGGAATCTCGGTGCAGGGAACCCTCCAAACTCAGAGAGGTTCCCACTCCCGCAGGGTCCCTTTGATCAGGGTGCTAGGCTGTCAGCACAGCAGGGTCCCTGTGAGGATCATGGTGCCTTCAGGCAGTGGGAAGTGAGGGGTCCAGTGGCACTTAAATTAACTGTGCACCCAAAGCCAACCCCCGTCTCTTTCAGCCTGTTTCATAATCTGCAAAACTGGAAAGATGTTAACCATCCCGCAGGTTTGTTGATGGGCTGGGACACACTAGACAGCCAGGAGCTGGAATTCCTCTGTGCCCTGATTGTTATCCTTTCTTCACACTATTTACTCTCACAAGCTCAGTCTCTCTGTCTCTCTCTCATTCACTTGTAACTTTCTCTCCTGCTCTGGTTTCATTTGATTCCCACCCTCCTCCCAATCCCCAGATGAGTGAAATTAATTTCTGTGTGTCAGTTCCAAATTCCCGGGAAAGATGCTCTGTCACCTCTGCATTGGTTGTCCAACCCATCAGTTGCAGTCAGAGGAGTGAGTCCCTCTGTGACCAGAGGAGGGGCTCTGCCCAGCCCCCCAGCCACCACTGTGGGAGCACATAGCTCTCCGAGGGGGAGGTACTGGCTGTGACTTGGTGTCACTAAGTGTGAATTTATGTCTCCTCTTGCCCCACCTTCATCCTCCTAAACAAAGATGAAAATTAAACACTCCCGAGATTTGTGTCATGGAACACTCAGGGTGGGGGCTAAGAGGGCTGGATTCCCTGCTGAGTGTAAGGGGCTACAGTGACTCCCCAACGAGAGCCTGTAAAGGAAACAGCACCGGCCCCACCGGACACTTAGGGTGCTGAGTCTGCGTGACATTGAGCCAGGCTTCTGACCACAGCTCAGGGGTCTGGTCCGACCGGTTAGTCTTTGAAACCAACCAGCTTTGGATTCCTCAATCCCTCCCTGAGGTTTTACCTGAACCACGAGCTTCTGTATCTCTGGAGACAGATGATGAGGACCCTTCACGTAAGGCATTTGCACAGCCCTGTGCGGGAATTTGTGCTGCACGGTCTGCCCGGCGAGCTGACCGAAGTTCGTATTTTACTGATCTTAGAAATAGTCTGGTTTCCTGATGCACTGTTTCACTGAACAAGCAACAGAAGCCACCTCTGGCTGATAAAAGCAAAAAAGGGACTTAATGAAAAGATACTGGGAGGGTGCATGGAGTGGCCCAGACCAGAGCCGACCCGGGGGCCGTAGGAGATGTTGGGGAGCCCCAGGCACCAGGCTGCGCAGGGTGCTACCGGGCCCCCTGCTGCCCCAGCAGGGACCCCCCCTCCTCCTGACACTCCACCTCACTGCAGGTTCATGTCCCGGCAGGGCCAGGTCACACTGAAGCCACCAGCACACACCTCAATGGGGGAGTTGGCCCCGTCTCAGCTGAGGGCGTGCCTGGTGTGGGGAGACGCCCAGTTAGAGGAAGGCTGTTCCCCTACTGTTCCGAGTTAACGCGCAAGTCAGTGCCCATCACTCAGGAGAGCCGGGCTGGTAGGACCTCATTGTGGTGACTAGGCCGTCTGAGTTCACGTATTACTTTTTAGGTTGGAAGGCCCAAGAGGGAGAAAAAGTGGAGGTTCTAGTACTTATTTTATATTTCCCATGTACCAGGTGCGGTAAGCAAGCCACTTCAGACAAGGCCCATAACAACCACATTAATAGGCCACGGAGAAAGTCATGCAGTCAGGCCTCTGCAGCCCCGAAACCCGTGTCCTCATCAGTTCCATAGTTACCAGTGGAAGTTGTAGGGATTTATGGGACTGTGTGCTCCTGTGGGGGCTGGGATGTGTGTGTTTAAATCCACATCTTCAGAAACTCGGCTAGAACAACAGCCACTGATTGTCTGCATGGAGGCAGAGGAGGGGAGGCTTCCAGCCTCTGGTCCAGCTCGTGTGGAGCTCAGAAGTTGCTTCTTCTGTCCTGAAAACAACACCACAGCTGAGGGAGCTGCAAACCCACTGCTCTTCTTAGATCCACAAGAAAACTGAGGTGGAAAGCTACTCCCAACACAGAGAGGCAGCCGGGCAGGCTTGGAGAGTCACAGCTCCCAGGGCAGAACCCGCTTTTGTAAGAACCCCGGGGGCAGGCAGATTTAACAGGTCCCTGAGGCCAGCTGGAGGCTCAGCGTGGGGAAGTCCGAGTGTGACAACTCCAGGGGGCCAGTCAGAGGGGCCCCCTGCTCTTTTTCATGCATTTTACCTCCAGGACCGTATCCTGTTCTCAGAGTGAAGATCATAGGAAAACTCCTCATGGTTCCTGCCAGGAAAGGAAAAAATAGCTCTATTGAAATACACCCAGAATATTCTCTTCCATTGTGGGGGGTTGTGTTTTGTTTTGTTTTTTTTTTTTTTGAGAAATTATTTTACCAGAGCCTAACCTACCTGGGGGAAGGGAAATACCTTCTGTGTCACCCAAATTGGGGTGGGGGAAAGAGACACACTTGTGGAGGTCACAGCTCAGGGCACAGGCTCAATGAGAACTAATCACAGGACTACAGATGCCCTGCTCTGTCCCGCTCCCCCAACACCTTACCTCCATGTCATTAGGGCCCCTGTGTAATAACAGGAATAAAATTAAAAGAAGTAAATGTCTCAGGAGTGTCTAGGGAAAACCCTAAGGCAGCGGGGAGATGAAAACAAGGACACACGGGTGGCTTTAGCCTCTCGCACGAATAGCTGTAGCAAACTACACACAGCCCAGCCCCAGTAGATAAACAGAAAACCTCACAGAAGAAACTATTTATTTTGGTTCTCTTACCCAGTGCATTCCATGGTGCATCCTCGCCTAGAATTGAGTGGAAGCAAGTCCATCTCAGAAGGGACATACCTGAAGAGAAATGGCTTTCCAGACTCTGAAGGGCAGAGAAAGCACCAGCCTGGGTTAGAGAAAGGTGAGGGGTGGGGTAGGGGGTGGGCTGCCTTCTTCCCCAAATAAGGAACCTTCCTGAGGCCAGCACAGTGGGAGGGAGGGCCATAGGGTGGAAGCAGCCAGACTTCTTCCTGAGAAGTGATAGGATGCCTCCAAGGGACCATTCAGGTGCCCAAACTGTGTCCTGATAGTGGGAGCCAGTCGGTCTGCCTCAGAGCCCAGGACTGAGGTGGGTGCACAGCAGGCCGGTCTTACTTGGTCAGATCCATTTCACTTCTCCGAAGCCCTGTGTAAAACATGAAGCGTGGACGACCTGGTGAGCACAGCTCTGCCCTCAAGACCGGTTTCAACTCCTCTCTTCCCAGAGAACAGCATCTCTGAGCCCGTCCTGGGTGACCTCACAGAGATCACCCTAGTGGCCCAGGCTAGTGACCGGGAACATGTACCTTCCTGCAGCCAACCCCAGACGTCCACTGATGCATCATATACTGGCAAAGATGTGAGTTCCTGTGCATTGGTCTAACAGCAGAGACTGCCACAGGCCCAAGAGGTGGTGTGTGGGACAAGCAGGGGTGCAGGAGTGTACGCAGTGCAAAGGTGTAAGTGGTGGCAGGGGTGCAGGGGCTGTGGAGGGTGCAGGCAGTTCAGGGGATGCGGGGGTGCAGACAGTGCAGAAGTGCAGAGAGTGGCAGGGGTGCAGAGGTACAGGGAGTGTAGGGGTGCAGGAAGGTGCTCAGGCACGTGGCCAGGATCAGAAGGCAAGTGCACATCCTCGCAGTCAGCCTGACCCCCGGAGATTAGTGCAATGGTCTGGGGCGGCGGAGGGGGCGGCGGCGGCGGCGGCGGCGGTGGGTGGGAGGCTGCCCGGGCAAGCCGGTCGATTTCTTCTCTTCCCTGCAGCCTGGCCTGGGGGGGCGTTGGCCGCCGGAGATTCGCCAGATGTTGGACTCCAGGTAAGCTTGCTCCTGGGTGGTGGGGCGGTTAGGTCAGGGGGCGGTGGCAGCGTCAGGGGGGCGGAGCGGGGCTGCCCCTGGCGAACTGATGGAATAGTTGCCTTCTCCCGGCTGCCAGGCCTGGGAGCGGCCTCTGCTGCCCCAGGTCGCCGCACACACCTGTCCCACTCAGCTTGCTGAGTGGGGAGTGGAGGCGGTGTCGTTAAGGTGCAGGGCCCACGGGGGTAGGGGGGCTGCCACGCGGAAGCCGGTCAATTCGCTCCGCTCTCCCCCGCGGCGGAGCCAGGGGCGGCTTCTGCTGCCGTAGAGGCGGGACGCCGGTCTCCAGGTGAGCTTGGTCCTGGGAGGCGGCGGCGGCAGCGGCGGCGGCTGGAGTTTGGGGTCCGTTCCAAGCAGCTGCTCGATTTCTTCTCTCCCCCGCGGCCTGGCCTGGGGGCGACCTCTGCCGCAGGAGATTTGCCTGAGGTCCGACTCCAGGTGAGCTTGCTCCTGGGAGATGGGTGCGGTGCAGTCAGGGGGCTGGGAAGGTGGTGGCTGCGGGGATAGGGAGGCTGCCCCGGGGGAGCTTGAGGATTAGCTCCCATGTCTGTGCCTCGTGGCCTGCAGGCGGCCTCTGCTGCGCCAGGTCCCGGGACAACCCTTTCCCACTTTGCCTGCTGGGGGCGGGAGGCGGGGTAGTCAGGGTGCACGGGTGGCGGGGGTCGGGGGCCTGCAGCGGGGGAGCGGGCCCATTTGCTCCCATCTTCCCCGCGGCTTGTCCTGGGGGCAGTGTCTCTTGCCCTGGGTTAAGAGACACGTGTATCCTAGTCGGCCTGGCCCCGGGAGGCGGGCGTGTTACTTTGGGGGTGGTGGCAGCAGCGGCAGGTTTTCCCATGGAGCCGGTCCATTTGCTCCCATTTCTCCCCATGGTTTGCCCTGGGGGCGGTCCCTGTTGTCCCTAGTTCGCCGGACGTCCATCTCCAGGTCAGCCTGCTCCCTAGAGGCGGCCACCGTGAGGTCAGGGGGCAGGAGCGGTGGCTGCTGCGGGGGTAGGGGGCTGCCTTGGGGAGCTGGTGGATTGGCTCCCGTCTCCCCGATGACCTGGTGTGGGAGTGGCCTCTCCTGCCTCAGATCACCAGACACACCTGTCCCATTTAGCCTGCTGGGGGAGGGGCGCCCTGGGCGGTGCCTTTAAGGTGTGGGGGAGGCGACGGCAAGGGTAGAGGACCTGCAGCGCGGAGCCTGTCAATTTGCTCTCCTCTTCCCCACGGCCAAACCTGGGGGCGTACTCTACTGCCCAAGAAGCCGGATGCCCGTCTTCAGGTCAGCTTGCTCCTGGGAGGCGGGCGCGATGCTGTCGAGGGGCAGAGGCAGCTGCGACGGCCGGCTGCCCCGCCTAATGGGGCCACTTCTTCTCCTCTCCCCTGACCTGGCCTGGGGACGGCCTCTCCCGCCCAAGATTAGCCTGAAACCCCACACCCGGTCAGGTTCCTCCTGGGAGGTGGGCGCGGTGACATCAGGGGTTGGAGAGGAGGGGGGCCTGCCCATGGCGGGCTGGAGGATAAGCTCCCATCTCTCTGGAGGCCTGACGTGGGGGTGGCCTCTGCTGCCCCTCATTCCCGGGTCACCCTTCTCCAGGACATATTGCCCCGGGGGTGCTGTAGGTTGCGGGGGCGGCGGGTTGTTGGCGGGGGTATGGAGCTTGCCGCTTGGGAGCTGGTGGTTTAGATCCCATTTCCCCCGCAGCTTGGCCTGGGGGCAGCCTCTGTTGCCCCAGGTCGCAAAGCACTGTTTCCCTGACAGCTTAACCACTGGAAGTGGGCAGGATGTGCTGAGGGGGCGGAGGCAGCCGCCAAGGCAGCGACGGAGGGGGCTGTCCCTGGCCAGCCGGTCAATTTGTTCCCATCTCAACATTTGCTGCCCCAGTTTCGCAGGACGCCCTTCTCCAGTTTATCCTTCTCCTGGGAGGTGGGCTCAGTGCATGCAGCCCAAGGTCTGGGCTCTCCCCTGGGGAGGGGCAGAACTCTGTTCTTCTCCTTTGTCTTTATTCTTCAGCGAAGTGGTTACTGGCCCCAATTCTTAATTCTGAGAAAGTGTAGCCTGTGTTACGGAGGAGCTGCTGGACAGTGAGGTTTCTGGGTGGGTTTTCACATCAGCTGATGCCCCAGGCAGGCAGGAAATCTATTACTTAGAGCTTCTTAGTCTGGAGTTGGGGGATGGCCCCGCCATCCTCACCATGCTTTTTAAAAATGTGTTACTCCCCTCTTTTTCCTAGGTGACATTTTAGGTTATTGGGTCCCAGAATGCTGGCACACTCATCCCTGTTCTCAAACATCTTTTAAACTTGGGTGAAGTGATAAGTTGGGGAAGAAGATGATTTACTGAAAGGTAAGAATACTTAAATTTGCATTAAAGCTACATTCTGTCAATCTTTCTCAAATGATTTTTCTCTGATTCTAAATCCATGACCTAGTGAATATTGTACTCCTGTGTAAATCATTGATCTTCACATCACATTTGTTGAGTGGTCAACGAGATTTGTTAATTAGATTATTCCTGAAAGGAAAAGCTCAGGCTTTTGAGAATTCCTTGTCTGATGTCACCCAGGCAGTCACAGTGGAAGACAGAGCTGATATAAAAATCCCTCACCTGCCTGAACTGCAAAGCTTCTGGGATTACTGATCCCTGAAATGCAGGTGACTCTTGATGATAATCTGGGGGATGGTTTACATGATCAGATTCTTCCAGTCCTGTAAATGGGTTCTGTGGCCCCAGCCCCGGGAGAGCTGGTCCTAAGGGCCTTATCGTGAGGGGTGGGATGGGAAGGCAAGGTCTAAGAGCTGGCATCACTGTGATTCCACACTCGCTAAACACAGACCCCAGAGCCTAATTGTTGTCAGGTTCTGTTCTGGATTTGAGAGTGTGTTCAGACATGATTCTTGCCCTTCAGGAGTCACTGCCTGGGTGGAAGTAACCTTTACATAAATCGGGGGAGGATGACAATTAAGTAGATGGGCTGTTATGATTCTCAGTGTGCCCAGGCTCGCTCTTCCAGGCACTCGTGGGACTAACGAGAGTCATGTTATTCACTCATACACTGATTTATTACCCTTGAATTGATCATTTGTCCCACAGTAAGTGAAACAAGCGATGAGGAACCTGAGTTTTGTCCCCTTTCCTAGAACTGATTGTATCTGTCAGTCAGGCGCCCTGCGTATGCATTGTGAAATGGTGGTATTTCTTGCCCAATGGGACTGCACTGTCAGTTCTGAGAATCAGGGGAGACACGTGGGTAGGACAGCACACTGACACACATGGCACCCCCCACCCTGTGAGACAGCATTGTCGATGCTCAGGTGACCCGATGTAGACCGCGGTGCTAAACCTGAGCATGTTTAGGGATCTTGGTGGCTATGAAAATACTGACTGCCTGTCCCTACTTCTGGAGACTCTGAGGGTGTGCACCCCAGAATCCTGCATTTTAAGAAGCACTTTAACTAATTCTGATGAAGATGATCTGAGTGTCCCACTGAGAAACACTGCTGTGCGATGCACCAGTATTGAGGATTCTCAGGAAGCGATGTCTTTTCAGGATGGTCCAAGGGCCCTCACGAGACTTTTGCCTTGGGTGTAATTGTATGTGTTCGAAAGTGATGTCTCTCACTTCCAGTGCTTGTCAGCATGCTCTGTGCAGGGATTTGCTCTCAGTAGATATCAAAAACTGTGAGTCTTCAGGTCACCGAGCTAGAGTGTGAGCGATCTTTTATTTTGGTTTTCTTTATTGCGATGCAGAGTCTCCCGAGAAGAGATTCAGACTGAACAGCTTTGTGTCAGACTTTGGAAGACTGCTGGTGCCCAAGGGGTTCTCTGGCAGCACAGTGACGAATCTAGGTCCCTCTTTCACTGCTACGTCAATGAAGTGGACCGCTTGGACAAGGCCAAAGCTGGTATCCGAACCATAGCCCTTGACATTGATGTTCGGCTCCAGGAAGCCATCAGATGCAGCAGGTGGCCAGAGGAGGAGCCGAACGGGCTCATGAAATGTGACACCCCCAGCTTCATCAACACGGGCCAGAACTCTTCCTTTGGGGAAATGATCTGATTTTGGAACCACCGATTGTTCTAGAAAATAAGCCAGTTGCCCAGACCTCACACAAAGACTTGAATTGGAAATGTGCTTTGTCAAGTGTTTTTCTGAAGATGTGAAGTCTGTCTTTTTATGGCAGGAATTCCCCTTTCACAAAATTGTATGTGTTTGTGTCTGAGAGAGAGAAATGGAGACAGACAGAAAGACGGAGACAGAAGAGAGCCCCTCAGAAGAGAGCTAGTTATGGTGAGTTTTTGTGCCTTAGTAAACATTTGGGGTTTTGGGGGGAACAAAGTATTTACACTGTCTCATTCTCCTCGTTGGAAACCTTGGCCCCGTCCTCAGCGTCAGCGGCCTTGAACGGGGGTTCCCATGGTGCGTTTCATCTGGCGCTGCCACTTCCACGCTCTGCCTTTAGCACGTTGCTTTGCCTCCCAGGGCTGCCACCCTTTAAACTGTAAGGTGCAGAGTCTGGAGTAGATGATCCATCCCAGCTCTGCTGTTTTGCAAATTTCTGATTTCGTATTCGGATGAGGCTGGGATACACCCAGAGCAGTATAAACCAGGCCCTACCTCCTGTCTCTTGCTGGGGCATCCTTCAGGTCTGTGCCTTCTACTCAAGGCTTTACTGAGCCCAGCTTTTGTCAGGAGCCCAAGTGCCTACCGGGATGGCAGGAGGCCTGTCTCTCGTGGTCACGGTGGCTGACATTTCTATTGGTTGTGCTGAAACAGCTCTTCTGAGATCCTCCGGCCACCCTTGCTCCAACCTGAGGACAGCCCTACCGTTCCTTTCCTAGGAGGAGGATCAATCCGTGGTGCATTTTATGACAATCCTGTCCCCAGGAATGCACGGAAGGTTATCAGCTGAGTGAGGGGAAATGCCTCTGTGTCTCTGTGTCCCTGCATCTCGGTCTGCTCACAGTGCCCTGCCACCGGCTACTGAACAAGAAAAGTGCTATACACCATGCTGTGTGTTTTGCAGATGTGTAGGTGATGGTCTTGTGGCTTATGTGTGGGCTTTGTGCTGGGATGGTGAAGGGCTTATAAATACCTCATCAACATGTATTCGAGGTGGCCTGGTGCCACACAGACTTGATTCATGAAGGCATCAAGCCTGCACACTGGTTTGGAAACAACTTGGTTTTGATCAATCACACTGCATGCATGACTCACTGCTGATCTCTGGGTGGTTTTTTCATTTTAGATTTATTCACCCAGTGTCTTGCTTAAGCTGAAAAATACATTTATTTCACTAGAATATTCTCAGATTCTTTGTTTTCACACATCCAGTTGTTTAATTCCTGTAAAAATCATTTTGTGTTTATAATGCCTCCTAATTTCTATCATCTCTAGGTTCCCAGTGGCCTGAGTCATGCACCAGATTTGATGTAGGAACTGTTCCACCAAAAGAAATCCCTTTGCCATAATATCTTTTGAGGAAAATATTATTCTTTAAGGCTCTAACAGTAAATCGTAGAACAAAGCATGGAACATTTATTGTAGTTAATACATGTTCATGCAAAAAGAAATGATATTTTCATTAAACAATGTTGATTTTAATAACTTTTTCTAATGTGAATATTATTATTCATAATTTAAGTAACCAAATAAAACCACAGTTATTTATTATGAAGATTGAAAACTATTTACACTGTCTCTCAATTAGTGGTAGCTTTATTGGAAGACTGAAGGGTATTTAAAAGATGGAAAAATACCCATGATGACACCATCATTTTTATTAACTAAATATCAAGAACTGTGCAGGGTTAAGATTTAACCCTCTGCAAGCTGGCAAGTTAGCATGAGGTAGTTTGTGGATGCTGCCAGAAGACAGGAGACTCCCCCAGGATCAGAGACAAAGAACTTCCTGCCAGCACAGCAGGCAGCTTGGGGTTCATGTTCATGTTGGTTCCTGAGTTTCTTTCCTTTTGCTGTTGTAACAAAGGATCACAGACTCAGTGGCTTAAAGCAATACACATTCATCGTCTCACTGTTCTATTGTGCAGAAGTGCAAAGTCATTGTCAGTGGGCTAAAACCAACGTGTGGCCAAGGCTACGTTCCACACCGAGGCTCTAGGGAGGGATTCGTCTTCCTACCTTTCCCAGCTTGCGGAGGTGTTCACACTCCTTGGCCCAGGGCCCTGTGTCACTGTGACCTCTGCTGCCACTTTACATCTCTGTCTCTGACTATATAGATATAAAGGAAGAGTCTTCTACATCTGGTATGGACCCTTTTTCCTAAATGGACATTGTATCTCTATTTATGTGCAGATTAAAACCCCTTCCCTCCAGGGTGTGGTGTCATCAGCTCACAAGATTACCACCCTGGGCTTTAAGTGTCCTCTTTGTATTATCACCTGGGAACATCTCTTTCCATAGTTAGCTCTGTGTTACATTTGTTGTTGTATTTTACCCGGCATAACTGAAAGTTTTACTTAAAAGGGATCCTAATTAGCTCTGTTTACCTGTTTCCAGAGCTGAAAGCTTCAGTTCTAGAGTATCTGTTTGATTTCTCTTAAAAATACATTCCAGTATATTTCTCTGGTGAAAGTCTTTACCCTGTTGTCTATTCTCCCATAATTTCCTTATTTTCTTGAATATATTAAAAGTATTTTATAGACTTTATTGGTAACTCTGGTGCCTACATCACCTGGGGGTTTGCATCCTTTGTCTAATGTTTCTTATTCTCATACTATCCGTTATATAGTCTTGACATGTTGCATGTCTTGAAATTCTTTATTACATGGCAGACATTGCAAATGAAAACTCCATATGTTATTTTCCGTGAGAGGTTTTCTACCTTCCTGTTAGGCAAACAGGGTGAGGGGCTGATCATGTCACTCCAATCAGGCGCTGAGGTGGATCAGGACTGAAGTGCCTTTTTTCTTAAAACAGCTTTGAGGTATACTTGGCAAAGTAATTTTCACACGTATAAAGTTTACAGCTAATACGTTTTGACATAAGTATATCCCCAAGAAACCATGACCACATTCAAGAGAGTGAACATACCCATCACCCACAAAGCTTCTCTCCTGCCATTTGTTGTCCCTCCCTCCCTCCCCACCTCTTCCCCTGGAAACCATTGATCTGCTTTCCATCACAACATATTGGTCTGCATTTTCAAGATCCTTGTATGAATGGATTAATGCAGTATCTACTCTATGTTGTCTGGCTTTTTTCATTCAGTGTAATTATTTTGAGAGTCATCTGTGTTGCTGTATTAATAGCTTATTTGTCTTATAGCACAGTATTGTTTTGTGCTGAGTTTTTACTGAATAGTTTGTTGTGAGCAGTGTTTGGATAGACCATCATTTGTTTCTCCATTTACTTCTTGATGGATACATGGGTTATTTACAACTTGAGCTATTATAAATAAAATTGCAGTGAATAATTCGTTACAAGTCTTTATATGGACATATGCTTTTCTTTTCTAAAGCACCAGATGAGGAATATCTGGGTTATATGGTACATAGGTATTTACCTTTTTTAAAAGAAACTGTTAAAGACTTTTCCAAAATGGTTGTACTATTGTAAATTCCTTGTGGTGTGTATCAGCTCTGGTTGCTCTACTTACTTGCCAGCACTTTGTAACGTCGGTCTTTCTAATCGTATTCATTCTTGTATGTATGTGTACTAGTATCTCACTGTGGTTTTCAAAAGCATTTCTCTAATGACTAATGGCATCTTTAATCAGCATCTTTTCATATGCTTATTATCCATCTGGATATCTTTACTGAAGTGTGTTTTCTGGCCTCATTCATTCATTCAGGTGTTTGCATTATTATTGAGTTTTGAGACCTCTTTATTCTGGATCAGACACAAAGAGAGACCTTTATCAGATATATGATCTGCAGATAGCTTCTGTCTATGGCTTGTCTTTTCATTTGCTTAGCAGTGTTTAGAACAGCTTTGAAGAGTCTTCATTTTGATAAAGTTCACTCTATCAGTTTCTTTTTAAAATAGATTATACTTTTGGTGTCATAGCAAAGAAATATTTGCCAAACCCAAGGTCATAAAGTTTAAGCCTATGCTTTTTCTCCTAGCTGTTTTATAGTTTTAGATTTCCTACTAAGATCTATGATCCATTGTGAGTTAATTTTTGTATATTTTGTGAGGTGTGGATCAAAGTTCATTTTTTTTTTTTGCATATCACTATCTAATTCTTCCAGCACTACTTGTTGAAAAGATCCTTTCTCCACTGCATCCTTTTTGAGAATCAATTGTTTATATAAGTGTTGGTTTAGTTCTGAACATTCTATTCTGCTCCATTATTCTATTTTCCTGTTTTACACCAACACCATACTTTCTGATTACTGTAGTTTAAAAAAAAAAAAAAGGCTGAAAGTCAGATAGTGCAAGTCTTCCAACTTTGTTTTTCTTGTTCAAAATTGTTTTGGATATTTGGGATCCTTTGAATTTTTATATGAATTTTAGAATCAGTTTTAAAATTCTTTGCATCCTGTTCTGCAAAAATTCCACCCATGTCTTTGGCCATCTCCAAAGCCACATTTTCTGAAGAAGTCTCTCTAGATCCCAGGTGAAAGGAATTTCTGTTTCATCTGTGCTCCAATCACATTTGATAATATTTGATTACATTTATTCATATTTGGCTGGATGTACTTGTGTGATCTTTCCTGCCATATAGTAAATCTCTCAAGATTTGGAATCTTGACTTAGTTCCCTCTGTCTGCTGAGAAAACTAGTTCTATGCTTTGCAGGAGTGAGCCCTGCAGTAAGAGGTATCTGCAAGACACATCTAGCTCATTGCTTGCATATCGTCAAGGAATCCTGCAGATTTAGACTTGTTTATTGATTGTTGTCTCCAAGACGGCTCAGCCTTTTTTATTTCTATTGCTACTGCTGCAGTTTCAAAGGACAATGGGCTAATTATTTTCCAAATATCAAAACATACTGTAATTCAGTTGTGACGCAAATTATGTGCTGCTGTTTCTTAACAACCTGCTTAGTGTTCACAGGTACCTTCACTCATGGAACTTTTGGGAGAATGTCATATCCTCAGAGATAGCAATGCTGTCTTTGGAGACCTGAGCAGTAGTATCTGAACTCACTCCTGCTGTTTTTCCAGTGCCCCCTCTAGCCCTCCTCCAGCCCTCCATGGGGGGGCCTGCAGTTCTGCCCTCGAAAATCTTGTTGCTTCTCAGGAAGAATTCCCTATGAAACATATTCATGTCCTTCTTTTGGGGACATTCAGTCCAGAGACCTGACAGCAGGGGAAAATGTTTAGACTGCTTTTGGTAGAACGTAAATTCTTCCATACTTGTTAGAAGCAAATCCAATGAGGAAACTGCGTTGGCATCTAACAAATCAGCATAAATGTCTGATGAGGAAGATCAGCTTCCCCATCCCACTCAGGCATCATGTTGATGTGACGCTCACCTTGGCTAACATTTTCTCCTGTGAGCAACGTGAAGTTCAAGACGTTATGAATGGCTTTTGTTTTTCTTCCTTAGTCTTTCCACATTCACTGTGTCTGGTGAGATTATATGAATCCTGCTTATTTTCAGCCCAGCACTAAGCTTTTTAAAAGGATCACGTGTTTAAAAGGCTAGTGGACAATTTGTTAGAAGATCGAAATCCTTAGACTTTGGTCCTAGAGTTGAATCTTGGTTACTGGTGAATGAGAATTCCCGTTAAAATTTTAAATTCAGTGATATAAAGTTTTAAAAATAGTTAAATATTAGTCAATTTCATTAAACACTATAGCAGTTATTTACTTTTAAGCCTGTCTCTGGGGCAATTTTGCAATGATTCCCTCCCTTTATTGATTCCCTCTTTATCAGAATCCTTGAGAGGTCCCTGTCATCATTGTCAGTATCATCATCATCATCACCATCATCATGGAACTGATTCCTCTGGGAGATTCTAGGAAAATAAAGAGCTGGACGGGGTTATGTGCAGGTCAGTGTGTGCATATACAGTAAGAATACTTGTCAGACATTAGATTCAAGATACCCATTGCATTTAGAGAAGAATGTGGTCATGAAATCCTGATGTGCTGAATAAAGGAAGCGATGGGAACAGGGTAGTCAATGGAAAGGAGGAGGAAGTGAGTGAAGCGGGGAGCATAGATCCTTGATTAGGTGATCAGCACATTGGTGAGAATGAGGGGAGTGTGATGGCAGAATCATGTCCCTCCCCGGCCACAGGGTAGCCACCTGTGACATGTTACTGTACATGGCAAAATGCATGACAGATATTTTAGGACAAAAATCTTAGAGGATTTCTGTCTTCTAAATTGTCTATCAGTTAGCATTTTAAACCCATGATACATTATTAAAGATTAGTGCAGGGGACAAATAAAAAGGATTCATATAATCCACCAGACATATTGAATGTAGAAAGGCTAAGGAAGAAAACAAAAAGTCATTCATAAGTGCCTTGAACCATAAAATGCTTATGAGAGGAAATGTTACACAAGGTGAGTGTCACAGCCACATCCATAATACCTGAATGGGATGGGACAAGGGGATCCTGAGATGAGACAATAGGGTGAGTAGCCTGGATTGTCCAGGTGGGCCAAATGTATTCACAGGGTTCCTTAAAATGGAGGACATTTCCCAGCTGAGTTTAAAATCAGAGGGAGGTGTAGCCATAGAGCAATGTTCAGAAAGGCTGCTGACCATGAAAATGGAGGAAGTCGTGGGGCACAAGCTAAGGAAGGTGGGTGACCTGTGGAAACTGGAAAAAAAAAAAAAACAACAACAAGGAAACATTCTCTTCTAGACCCTCTAGAAGGAAGGAACCCTGCTGCTACCTTGAATTTAGCCCAATGAGAAATGTGTTGGATCTCTGACCTCCACAGTCATAAGCTGATAAATCTGTGCTGGTTTAAGCTCTTAAGCTTATGGAAATTTCTTACATTGGTAAAAGGAAAATAACATAGTGAGCCATAGTGTAATGGATTAAAGGTATAGGATGGGGTGTGGAGAGGATTCTGACATTTACCCCTAAAAAACAACCAGGTGAAGTGGGAAGGTGTTTTAAGGAAGACCTACCTGGCAGGGCTGTTAAGCAGACTGGAGCGAGGGGAGCATTGGAGTTAGAGGAATCAATTAAATCTCTACCAGAAAAATAAGGAATAAAATGTAACAGGGCTTCAGTGATAGTGGATGTAGGAATGGAAATGGGCAGAGAGATATAAATATTACTTTGAAATTAGCTACAGGTTTGATGACTGCATGTTGGGGAGAGTTAGCCGATGTGTGGACTGAATGTTTGCATCCCCTCAAAATCCATATGTCGAAACCCCATCTCCCAGGGTGATGGTATTGGGAGGCAGGGCCTTTGGGAGGTGATTAGTAGGATAAAATGAGGTCATGAGAGTAGAGCCCTCATGAATGGGATTAGTGTTCTTATACAAGCCCCCAGAGTGCTTGCTTCTCTCTGCCCTCTGGGATATGAAGATATTGGGAAGACAGCCATCTTCGAGCTGGCAATCCTCTCAAGGATACATTGACATTGAAAGTCTCAGCCTCCAAACCATAAGGAATATGCTGGTTGTTTAAGCCACCCGACCCACGGTAATTTGTTACAGCATCCCAGACTGACGAAGACAGTGGAGAATGCCTCTGAGTTTGGCACTGATTGCCTGGAGAATGCTGAAACCCAGGGAAGTGGGCAGCACAGACGTTTATTCATTTAATCCTGCCAACACAGTAGGAGATAGAATCTACATATCCCTCGCTACTTAAAAGGTAAGGAAAAAGAGGCACAAATAATAACAACGACAACAAAAACAACAACAATTTGTCCAAGATTCACACAGAACCCCCTGGAGGCAGAGTGAGAATTTATACTCAGGCAGGCTGGCCCCAGAGCCCCTGCTCATAACTAATAAGTCAGATCACCTTGCTTATGTGGATCAGTTTTTTTCAAATGTGATATGAGGGTACTGTGTCCAGTAACTTATAATTTCAAAATACTTCACTGTAACGGAATCATTAGTCACAGGCCTCACAAACCACAGAAAACTACACATACAAAAATAACTCGTTAGTTCAAGATAACCAATAACGTTTTTAAATATTATACCTGCTGGGCCTTTGCAATAAAATGTCTTTTTATAATTCTGTCTGGCTACAGAATAACTTCATAATCCTGCATGTTGCTGGTGGCTCCCATGTTGGACAGCACGGGCCTAGAGATTTTAAATTACTTGCCCAGACTCGCCCAGGAAGCTCGTGGTGGGATCCGAGCTATAGTCTGGGACTTTTCCTTCCTATCCAACAAGTCCCTCATGGAAGTTTAGAAGCTTCTCCTTTGGTGCTCAGCTGTCTATCCGTACTTATAACATCTTGTCAGGTGTTCCAGCCTGCTCCTGAAAATCAGCCAGAACCCACTTCTGCTCTATTTTGTCCAAGTAATACCTTCTAGCAACTTCCATTGCCTTCTTGGCATCAGTTCTTACCTGGAAGGGTAGTGGCTAGAGGTGGAAATGTGTCCATATGACAGATTGTTCATAAACATAGCAGGAGAGGTCAAGAGAATAAAACGTCAGGAAGATGAGTAGAAGCAGGTCTTTTAAGATACCAAGTGAGTACTTTCGATGTCTGTTTGTGTTTCCGAGTCCAGGCTTGTTCTGCTCGTGCATTACAGGCCAATAAATCAGGAGACCAGGTTTTGGGGCAAGAAATAGCGACTTTAATTTGGAAAGCCAGCTGAGAAATGGTAGAATAATGTCCTGGGGAACCATCACCCCAAGTCAGATTTCAGGCTCTTCTTATATTAAAAATGGGAAGTGGGAATGCTTGGTTGTTCCAAACTTGGTGTATGAATTCTTTGTTGTTAGAATCCTTTGTTCTTGCAGCTCTTCACCTGGGTCACATCCGTGTAAACCTCCGACAAACAAATGTTATTTTCTATTCTGTAACTTGTTATCTTTATGTGAATAGAAAAGTGTTAATATCCTTCAAAGTCAGAGCCTTGAGAATAGGGTCTCCTGTATATTTCAGGCTCTAGGCAACATTGTTTTACAAAAGGTGCAGAACCAACAAGACTAAGCCTAGGAAACAGGGCACAGGGTTAAAGTCAAAGGAACAGATCTAATATGGAGTCAGATTTTTTCTTTCCTATTTCAGTAGTGCCATGGAGAAGGCAGTTTCGGCAGCTTTTTGTAGGGTCCTGGAGGCTTTCTCTCTCAGCCTCTGTGTGCCTCTGTTGAAAACCCTTCATAGCTATCTGGCCTGCTGGAAAACCACTCCGCCTGTTTTGCCCTGAAGATGTGTTCTGTTTATAACTGATCTCTACTTCTTGGAAAACAACTCAATAAAAACTCAGTTGGTTTTCCACCAGCCATGGGCAGGGGTGAGTAATAGCACTTTATTATTTTATAAAAAAAAAATAAAAGAAGTCTTAAAACAGCACTGGGGACATAGGAGAGAGTCAATAAATGCTTCCTGGCTTAGATCAAAAGTGATGGCTCAGTGATTCCATGGCTGCTGTATTTGCTGAGCTTGCTACTCCTTTGCTCCATTACACATTTTTTTAACTGAAAAAGAAATACGTGCATGTGGTTAAAAAAATTCAAACAGAGCAGAAAAATACATAAGTGAAAGAAGTTTTCCCTTATCCTCTCTTCTTTCAGCCCTCCCTGGAGATGCCACTGTTTACAATCCTTTGTGTGTTTTCCAGATATGCTATGCACATTCCGACCTATGTATGTAAATTCCTTTAAAGTATTACTTATTTTTAACTTAAAGGGATTTAAATCCTCAAGTGTCTTCTGCCCTGGTAATAGAAAAGAACAAATCTGACTCCATATTAGATCTTTTCCTTTGACTTTAAACCTGTGCTCTGTCTCCTAGGCTTCATCTTGCTTGTAAAACAATGTTGCCTAGAGCCTAAAATATACAGGAGAGCCTATTTTGAAGGCTCTGACCTTTAAGGATATTTAACACTTTTCCATTCATATAAAGATAACAAGTTACTTAATAGAAAATAACGTTTGTTTTGTTGGAGGTTTACAGGGATCTGACCCAGGCAGATAGCTGCAAGAACAAAGGATTCTAACAACAAAGAATTCCTACATCAAGAAGATTGCAAAAACCAAGCTCGTAGGAAAGAAGCCTGAATTCTGACTTGGGGAGATGGTTTTCCAGGACATTAGTTTGCCATCTAGGTCTACAGAAAGTTGCTATTCCATGCCCCAACACCTGGTCTCCCAACTTACTGGCCTGTCCTGCACTAAGGAGAATGAATTTGGACTCAGTAACACTCCAATCTTCCTATCAAGCTGGGCACTGGAATTGAGGGCAGCTATCCCACACCCAGGGACATACTGTGTGCCCTTGATTGTTCCCCGAGGGTGGGGTGTGGTTTACCCAGGAGGGATGGGGACTATGCACCAACACTCAGGCAGTATGCTCCTTCTGGGATCTGACCTTGTACCTCCCGCTCCCCGCCAGCACAACACCTGGGACAGTGGAAGTAAGGCAGAGATCTTGCCTGCCTGTGTCCCAGCGTGTAAAAGGGGATTATGTACTCTTTCCAAGGTAGTTCTGAGCGACAACACCTGCGGGTGCTTGGTACCCAGAGCAAAAGGAAACCCAGCTCCGCTTGGAGCAACGGGTGTGATCCCCGTAGGGGTCCTGCAGAGGCCTTGGGTGGAGGGCTGGACCAGGGAGGTAAAATATGAGCTGCGGGCCTTGAAGGGTTATAGAAGTGTGCAGAGGCAGGACTGCTGCCTCCTTCAGGATGCCCCCAGAGTTAAATCTATTTCTCTCCATCTCTGCTACTCTCCTCCACCCACCAGATCCCTGCCTTCTCTCTGCTCCTCCTGTCCATGTCTCTCCCTCCACTTTTCCCCTTCTCCCCCCCTCCTCCCATCTTCTCCGTCCCTCGCTTCCCCAGCTTCTCTCGCAGAACCCAGAGGAGCTCTGGCCCTCCTGCGCATGCGCAGTCGGTGCCAGCTGGAACGAGGGTTGGAAGCTCCAGCTCCGAGCCGGGGATCGGCCCCAAAGGCTGCTCAGCTCTTTCGCCCGGTAGGACTTTTGCTCCTGCCCCGGCGCCCCAGCCACAGCTCTCCAGGGCCAGGTGTGCAACTGCCGCCTCTCGCCCCAGCCGGGCTCCCCTCAGTCCGCGGCTGGCGTCCCCTTCCCCTCTCCCGCCTGCGAGTCCTCTCCTCCCGAGCTTCCTCTCCTCGGCCGCCGGCCCTTCCCCGCCCCTGGGCGGTCTGTGTCCCTGGCGGGCGGGGTCTGCGGACCCGGACGGGGGCGGGCGGCTGGGGCTGGGGCTGGCCTCCGAGCGGGGCTACAGCCCGCGTCCCGCCCCTTTCCCTGCCCCACGAACCCGGTGCTGCCCTCCTCTCCCTTTCCCGCTCCCTGGGGACCAGCTCAGTGGAGTCTGCGATGCTCCCCGGGCTGAGAGCCTCCGGCTGTGAACCCCTGCTTCTCCTGGTGGAGTCGGGAAAAGGGAGCGTCAGTGCTGAGCGAGCTTCCGTCTCCTCCCTCAGTGTTTCTGCCCCAGGTAAGTACCTTGAACACTTTCACGTGTTATGATGGCGGTGCTTGATGATGTCACTGTTTTTATAGTGAGAGGGATTACAGTGTTGAAAGCAAGGCTTGGTTCAGTTAAAAGTGAGCTGAAGGCATGAGGCTGTGACATCCTCCATCCTTCCCTCTCCCAGGGTGAAACGTGTGACCGTCGATCTTAAAAAGATAGTTACAGTCCCTAACTAGCCCAGCCCAGCTAGGGTGTGTTAACAAGAACAGCACCACCAGAGGCGTTGGAGACTCAGGGACATTGCAGTCCTAAAGAGCTCCTGGCAAAATTTGGTTTGTTTTGGGTTTTTTGTTCTTCTTAAATTGTGGGGCAGACTAGTTGTATAGAGGGAAAAATAATTGTCAAGAAATAGTTTTTCATTTAACATCTTTATTGTGATATTGTTCACACACCATGAAGTCCACCCACTTAAATGCTACAATTCAGCAGCTTTAGCATATTCACAGTGGTGCAACCATTAATATTCCAGAACGTTTTCATCACTTCAGAAAGACCAGTGGAAATGAGTGATCTATCCACCCCTTCCCAGTGCTGGTTCTAAAGAAGTTTCTTGGCTGTTCCTGACCATAAATTATCTTGTTACCCATAAAAAATGTGGTAGGAAATCTAAACAGAATTGTATTGAATCTGTCTATCAAAGCAAGAATAATTAATGTCTTTATGGCATAAATTTCTTCTACCCATGAATATATATTGGACCCTATATTTTCATATTTCCAGAGCCTGGCCCATGGGAAGTCCTCATTAATTGTTGGGTTTGTGAATGATGAGATTCTATACATCGTTAGTTGCAACTGAAGCCTTTCACAGAAGAGAAAAGTAAACTCACTAAAGCCAAGTGACTCTCTGATGGTCAGAAAGAGTGACAGCCAGTGCTGGAGTGATCCAGTCGACTTGGTGTTTGTAACCAGAATTCTCCAGCACCTACAGCTAAGGAGATCAGAGTATTCTTTTATTTTTTTTAAATGGCGTTGCTTTTATTTTTACTTATTTTTTAAAATTATTTTTTATTGAAGTGTAGTCAATTTAGAATGTTAGTTTCAGATGTACAGCAGAGATTCAGTTATAAACATATGCATATGTATCTACATATGTTTTAGATTGTTTTTAGTACAACTCATTACAAGAAATTGAATATAGTTCCCTGTGCTATATAGTAGATCCTTGTCATTTATTTTATATTTATTAATGTGTATCTGTTAATCCCCCTTTTCCTGCCTGCTAACCACAGTTTGCTTTCTATGTCCATGAGTCTATTTCTAGCAGCACCGTTTTTGCTAGTAATATATGCTGGTTGGCTGCTTTCAGTTTCAGTAATTCCACCTTATCTGTGGGCACTTTCCTTCTGGTGGGCCTGTGTGTGGTTTGCACACGTGATGTAAGAGTTGTGTATTTGGGACAACTCCAGGCCTCGTGTAGTGCCTGGTACAGAGTGCCCACTGAGCTGATGCTTGAACTGGGATAAAAAAACATAGTAAATGTAGGAATTTCCACTATGGTTGAGACTTCCAGGTTTCTATAACCTGTTTAGCCCACCTTAATGTTGGCTGCACCCATACTGGGTAATTTGGTGGAACTTCATGGTATGGTGGTTTAGAGACGGGGCCTTGTATGCTTCTTCTCTTTCCGTTTTCTAAGACTCATTCTCCTGGGCCTTCCAGATCCTCCCCCAGAAGTGCCCAAGGCGGGCTTGGTGCTGCGCTAAGGCAATATTTGTTAATAAGGCCTTTTCCTCATCTCTTCTGAGCCTCCATTTCCTTCTCGGCACAATGAAGACTTAGACTAGAAAAGTGCTTTTCAGTTTCTTTTAAGCCATGTTTCCTTTGAGAAACAGAAAATACAAATCTCTCCTCCCATTCAACATATACATTTTGACACATCCTCCAAGGAGTGACATAGCTCTTTGTGGAAAATTGAAGTGATTATGATGTGGCACAGAAAAGACTCTTCAGACTTTTATTGCAGGGACAGGGCAGGAAAGGGGCAGTATATCCCACTTTCTAGTGTGAGCACTGGAACAGGGGCTTGGGTTTAAATACAGTGTCCGACGTGGCGTCTCTCTAATCTTTTTTTTTTTTTTTGCCTCTCTCTAATCTTGCACAATGTGATAAACCTCTCTCCTTCAGTTTCTTAATGGGTCAAGTTGGGGTGATAATAATTTAAGTCTTTTGTGAAACATTATACACATAAGACATTTGTTTCTCGGTAGAAACAAAACCTGCGAGGGAATCAGAGATTTCTTTAAAAAAAAAAAAATCTTGTCCACAGCACTCTGTCTGTGTCTATTTTGAAGTTCCTTGAGGGTGAGGGTTGCGTCTAAAGTCCATCGTGGGACAGGTGGCCCATGGGTCTGTGTGCCGCAGATTGCCCCCTCCTCCCCAGTCCTCTTCCTCTCAGTCCAGGATGAAGTTTCCTAGTAGATTTACACAGAGATCTTGTGGAAATGGCTTTTCATTTTATTGTTTCATGAAGAAGGGCTGCCATCATGATCTCTGTAGTCAGGTTTTGGTGACCTGAAGGCTGTGCAATTACGTTTTTTTATTTAATAAAAAGAAAAAAATTACAAGTACAAAATTAGACCTATGGTGGTGGCAGAGGGTCTTGAAAGTGGGGACCATTAACTTTGTTAGCTTCAGGTGCAGGGGCCTCTGGCCATGAGGACACATCATCGTGCTCTGAAGTTGGAGGGACCAGTGGGCTCCGTGGGAATGTTTACTGAGTGTTTCTCATGGGCTGGGCATTGACCTATTTGTACTGTGTGTTCCTTATTTGAGACAGTGAGCTCATTTTACCTCAATAGCCTCTTTAATAAATTAGACTTTTTATTTTGAGATATAATGTAGATTCCCATGTAGTTGTAAGAGATAATATGGAGAGGGCCTACGGACTGTTTGCCCAAATTTCTTTAAAGGTTCCATCTTGCAGAGTTGGGATACAATTCAGTAATGACTCACTAACCCTTTGAGGTTTGTGTTATTGCCCTCATTTCTGTTCATGATTAAACTGGGGTTAAGAGGAGCACACAGGCCTGCCCAGGTCACCCATGGTTAGTGTAGAGTCGGGTGAAACGTGGGCTTGGGATTTCCTGGCAGTACCATCATGATGCTCTGTGGCAGGGAGCAGCATTCACTTTGCTTGTTTATTCATTCATTCAACAAGCATTTATTGAGTAAACTCTGTGTGTCAGATGCTATCATAGGTTTATCTGATTCTTCAGCAGTATGGAGAATCTGGTAATGTTTCCTTCTTTTTTTAATCTGAGAAAATTAGCTCTGAAAGGTTATAAACCCGCCAAAGGAAATATAGCTCATAAATGAGGGATAGTAAATTTGTACCGTTCCTTCTTCTTATGCAGGTGGTACCCTAGGCATTTTACATTTGTAAACTTCCATAATCCAGATATATTCTTGTAAGGCAAGAATTTTTTTTTAATTGAAGTATACTCATGTTTACAATGTTTTGTCAATTGCAAGGTGTTTTTTTTTTCTTGAATTTGGAATTCAAAAAATATTTTTTGAGGGGGGTAAATAGGTTTATTTATTTGTTCCATTTTTTTAAATTGAGGTACTGAGGATTCAACCCAGGACCTCATACATGCTAAGCATGTGCTCTACCACTGAACTGTACCCTCCTCCCCAAAGCAAGTTTTCTTATCAAGTATTCTGCAGCTTAGGAGTTCAAATAAATTGGAGTTGAAATCCAGGTCTTTTGATCCTACCGTGTTTCTTTGCATTATATCCTGCTGAGGGGTGTGGAAGCAGTTCCTTTATTCATTCCTTTATTCAGCAGTTTTGAGCACTGACTTTGCATCAGGGCCTGGCTAGGTGATTGGAAACAGAAAACAAGAAATGACCCTTTTCTGCAGAGGTCGGAAGCCTAGACCAAAAGCTGCGTAATGTGATCCGAGCTGCGGTAGCGATGTGCAGACGCTGAGGACAAACTGTACCCCCGGCTTTGCTTGGGCTTCCCCTGCCTTCTGACTGGTACACACCAGGTCACCGCAACCCAGTGAGGCCCGCAGCCTGCAGCACTGTATGTACCTCGGTCTCCTCTTCCCTCTCGTCAGGGCCTGCAACATGAGCATCCCTGACTACGTGCAGTGTGCTGAGGACCACCAGACTCTCCTCGTGGTGGTCCAACCCTTGGGGATCATCTCAGAGCAGAATTTCTTCTGCATCTATAAGCGAATCTCCTTGGTGAGGCAGATCAGCCTGTGCGGCTGGCAGTGGGCACTCTGTATCCACTACAGTCACCACTGTGCGCACGAGAATGGGTGGAGCGACTTCCAGACCCACGGTAAGGTCGTGGGCCTTGTCACCATTACCGACTGCCTCTTGGCCAAGACCTTCGAGAAGCTCCACGTGCAGAGGAGCTGTATGGCACCACGCTCTATGACTCTAGGCTCTTTGTCTTTGTGCTGCATGGGGAGGTGGCCGAGCAGCAGCGCACCGACGTGGCCTTCAATTTACGAGGACTGCAGGGTGGTGGAGAAGAGGATCGAGGACTTCACTGAGTCTCTCTTCATCATGCTCAAGTCCAAGTGGCTGGACCGTGCATCTGACAAGCCTTTGGACAAGATCCTCCTGCTCTACATCCTGTTTTAGAAGGAGGACTTCGTGGGACTGGACACAGAGAGCAGGAAAGTCTACCTGGATGCCCGGCCACCCTGGCTGTGTGAAGGGTTGCTTCCCTACATACAGAAAGGGATCAGCAAGGAGGAGGGCTGTCTTGTAGCCAAGGCGTGAGGGAGGTGCAACCCGCCGGTTTTCAGACGTTTAAAAGTGGATCCGCCTTTGTTTCAGACAGATTCTTTTAGGGTTATTATGGACACTTACTCCAGCTTTTCAGCCAATTCCCCTGGTGTGACCCCTGGAGTTGCTGTCCAATAGAGTAGCCAAAGCCACTGATGCTAGCAGAGCTGGGGAGGAGGCTGCTCTGAGCTGAGATGTGCTCTAGGTCAAATGCACATCAGATGCTGAGACTTGTCTAGTAAAAAGAATGTAAACTATCTTGTTACTTTCTTTATTGATTACATGTCAAAATGATAGTATTTTACATACAGTAGAATAAGTAAGATATGTTCTTAAAATCAGTTTCTAGGTTTTTTTTGGGGGGGTTACCTTTTTAAATGTGGCAACTGGGAAACTTTCTTTACATGGCTCTCATTTCATTCCTGTTGGACAGCCTGTCCTGGGACAGTCTCATCCCTTTTCTTATAGATGTCATGCTGAATCCTGAGACGCAGAATGAGGCGCTGGTTGAGCTGGGGGTGGAGCCAGTGTCTCCTGCCTCCGAGGTCCAGCACCTGCACGGCTCAGGCCCTCTCTCCCTGCCTGACAACCACCATGCCAATTTAGGACAACAGAAACACTGCCAGGGGCTTCCAAATGAGCTCCTTACGCAGGGAAAGACGTGTCACGGAGTATGGGGCACAGCAGGGAAAGATTCGTCCTCACTTTGTACCTGTGATTAGGTCAACGGACCCACTTTGCCTTGGAAGTGCAGACGAGCCCTTCTGGGCTGCCTAACCCCCACCTTCTGCTCTGTTTCCCTTTGTATCTATCGAGATGTCCCTCGGGCAGAAGAGGGTGAGATGCCTTTGCCGAGAGGTGGTCCCCCTTTGCTGGGGAGAGTGTGGGAATCTGTGTCCCCCCGGCCTACGGCCTCGGGCCTTGAGTCTGGAGAGGGCTCATGGCGGTCCCACAGGTGACGGTCGGAGGACCTGGCACGTGCTGCCGGGCCTGATGTGGAGGAGGTGTTCTGCGATTCTCTGTGAGTCTAAAATCAGATTCTACTTTCTGGTTGTTGGTAAGTTGGAGGAGAAGATGCCAGAGAATTGATAGAAAGAAAGTCCAGACCAGTCCTGTGAGTGACAGGCACAGGGGACCCGAGTCCCACCTGCTTGTGGTGCCTGGCGGGCTCTTTATGAATATTCACTTCCTCCCGGACATACCTCTATGGCTTAAGGAAGGGGCGAGTAATGTCGTGGCCATGACCTGTACTTGTCCTGGCAGGGCCCTGTGATCTACACGGCTTTCTCCCTTTCTGCTTCTTGTAGATGAGCTGGCAGATGTAGTGGCCTGGACAAAGCTGAGGACACAGATGCCAGCACCGTGCCACTCCCAGGCTGGCTCCATTCCCGTCACCTGTCACCTCCTGCTGAGTCCCCAGGCGTCAGTCAATGTAGGTGCATTGGTGCAACGTAAGCAGGGACCACCTTCTCCCCCTGGACAGAATGGTGGGTGAGCAGTGGAAGCCTGGAGCCCTGCCCCAGCCCCCTGGCCAGTGCCTCCTCTTTTGTCACAGGAGGCACTGGTGACATGTTTGCTCAGCAACTGCTTGGCTCTGAGTCTGCAGACCCACCAGAGAATACCAGCTTGTTTTTGCCTTTTGAAGTCTGTCCTTGGGATTTGGCGGAGTAGCTGGTTGTGTGCTTAGCCCATAGTGGTTGACACTGTCACCATTGTTTACCCAGAACCTCGTGTACCAGGCATGGCTCTCGGCATCAAAATACAGCAGCGCATTAAACCTCCCTCCTGGTGGGTCTGTCTGTTTTGGTACCGTAAGGGCTCAGCCAGCATCTGAACGTCAGTGAGATAACGCGGCCAGTGACCTCGGGTCAAGTAAGTTCTCCTCCAGTCACTTTTACTCCATTGTTGCTTTTACTATTCCACAGTCATTACTTTTTTAAACAATGCTTTGGTGCAGGAACAGAGCCTAATTCTCTCCTGTTACTCTTGGTGGGAGTGAGTAAAATTGTCCAGCTTGAAATGCGACCACATTTTGTAGCTCAAAAGCTGTCTACACGCATCTAGGTGAAGTTTAGGTTTGGTGCGCTGACGACGTTGGGGTCCCCCGGCAGCGCCACTCGCCTCAGGCCCCTGCCTTCCCTGGAACAATAGGTGAGGGTGGGTCTCACCGTCCCCTCGTCCCTGTCCTTACCAAACTCACCTAAATTCTTCTAATTGCTGTCAGTTATTTTTGTTCTCATGTGTTTCTAATTTTCGCTGTTCCTCTTTTCCTTTTTCTATTTCCCTTTCTATCTCGTACCGCCCTGTGAGCATGTTGTTGTGTCTGAAAAGTGGGCTGTGCACACCCTGCATTGGAAATAGCCAGATTGTCCTCCGTGCTGTCCCCATCATTTAAAAAGCAAAAACTTAAGAGTTGCCTTGATCCATATATTATCCTAGTCACCTTTTTATTTTCTAGTTTTTTGGAATTTTTGCTTTGTTAGCACATCACCCACTGGTGATTGATACCTGTTAAAATCCTTGCTTTGAGGAACCAGTTTGGTCCTCCTTATGTTTGGTGACAAATGCGCCCTTACTAAATTTGTTTGATTGTTTTGCAGAAGTGAGATGCGAATTGATTTAGGCGGCTGCTGAGGGATTTATTTCATGGAGTATTTAAACTTGGAAAGGCAAAATCTGCAGCATCTTCCTTAATTCTGGCTTTTACACAAACGTGCTTGGCACGCGGTTCCGGGCTGTCGCTGTGTGAGGTGCGTGACGGAGCTTCCTGGCCGGCGGTCACTGGTGAGGAAGTGGCAGGCTCGGGGGTGAGCAGCTGCAGAGGATGCTGTTGGAGGAAGTAGTCACCGGTTTTTTGCTTTTTGTTTTTGCATTCACTTTCCCCGTGTCATTTTCTTTACTTTGCCTTCATAGAGAGGCAGGAGCGGGTCTAAAATCCATGCCACTCTTATTTTCCCTTTACGAGGCTGGTTTTTCTGAGTATCAGAACAACATGGCCTTCTCCTAAGTAGCTGGCTCACTTGGATCTGGTGGACACAGGGACCGCTAAAGGGGACCGTAGCTTCCTCTCTGCTCCAGCCAGTGGGCATTCAGAGCCAGGTCTGTGGTTTGCCTCAGCAGCCATGCAGGCCTCCCTGCACCAGCCTTTACTATTAACCCATGTTGGCAGTAAATAGCTGACTCCGTGTCTGTTGCAGCTGACGTCCACCACTGATGGCCGTGTCGTTAGTTTGCGGTAGTGAGTCTCCAACACCCCAGTCAGCCGTGAAGTGACCTTGCATTCTCACCCACACACTGGTTCATCTCACCCGGGGGAAGGGTTTGGCCACCACCGTCATGCTGGCCATGAGACCTTGTTTCTCCTTTCATGCTCTGGTCCAATTGTGGACATTTCATCCTTCACTGACTTGGTCTCGCTTGAGACAGGCCAGACGTTCTGAAAGAGTCCATCACATTCTGGGGGGGAACAGAACAGAAGTAAGAGTCGCAAGTAGGAGTCTAGGCTATCTGGGTTGGCAAATGCAGGCTGGGATCTGTGAAGACTGGGCTGTGCCCTGAACACAGGCCTTTCCCTTGGCTCCCGATAGCCCAGGGGTCGGAGTGAGAACAGCCTTGCCTGGGTTCCCCCATCCTCATCTGCTCACTGGCAGGTGTGTCTGCTAACTAGGAACTCCCCAAAACCTCGGGCCCTTCAAAGTTCAGACCACAGGAGAACCTTGAGTCCCTTCTCCTGGGCCTCCTTTGTGAGAATCCAGTGCCTTGTGAGGTGACCAGCGGCAGGAGATGCCTCCCCCTCCAGGGAGCTCTCTTCGGAGGACTGTGACGCACTGCACCTTGATGTGAGCTTGTGGGGTTCCACCCTTGGTCCTTGCAGAACCAGACTTGAGACTGGCTTAGTGATAGAAATGACAGGATTGATTCCAGGGCAGGGCCAGGGGGAGGAACATTGGAAATTGAATGTGACCTCAAACACCTAGGTGGGTTCTGGGTCTGTTACTAAAATTGGGAGCCTGGGAGGTACCTGCCAGGAATCGAACTCTAGAGTAAATGGTGGACATGAGGCATTTTTAAGATTCCATTTGTCATCCAAGTTAGGACTTCAAAGAGGCACTCGGGTCTATGTCCCTGGGGCTCAGGTGAAGGAGCAGGCTTGAGATACACGTTGGGAGTCGTCATTCTTAGCTGGTGTTCACAGCCGTGCAGGTGGATGAGAACATCTCGAGAGGTGCAGACTGAGGCTGAGGGGGGGCAGGGCTGTGCCTGGGTTGGAGGAAAGCCCAGACCATGCAGCTTTGGTGTGTCAGACAGTGGCGTTTGGAATTTTCAGAGCAATGGATTTATCCTTAAGGGTCTTGGGGGTGGGCAGGGCCACAAAGGAAGAAATCTGTAGGGAGGGTTGTGGCCACGAGTGAGCGTCTTGGGATGATGCAGAGGCTTCATGGTCCAGGAGGGGAAACTCCTCGGAAGCTGGAGTCGGAGTGGGGAGTGGGGAGAAGGTAGTCACACTCACCTGTGATGGAGGGACAGAGGATTAGGGAGTCTCCACCCTAGGGGACTCTCTTTCCCACGAACAAAAGGCCAGCAGACAGAAGATTTGAGGTGAGAAGGGATGGGCGCTGGGAGAGGAGCCAAAGTGGAGAATGGTGGTTGGACAGTTCTGGAATAGTCTCCCTGCAAAATAGAGTTAAAAAAAACCCAGAATCTTAAGAACATTGATAGTGACGTTGGAGGAGATAGTTCTTTTTCTGGCCTCCTAAGGTTAAGGCATGTATCTGGGGATACACAGAAGAATCGGGCAGTCTGGTCCGGGGGCTTGACCCTTACCAGGGGGAACAATGCAAGTTTAAAGGGGGAGAAGGGCAGCGGAGGGAAACTAGCCAGGCCCCGTGTCAGGTGCCAGTCGGCCGCACTACTTGCGTGTTGCATTCACATCCATGCCTCCCAGGTGGGCGGTGGCAGCCCCCTTTTGCAGATTGGGAAGCCTTCTCAGAGGGGTTAAGGAATTGGTCCGTTTAGCGGCTAGTCAATGCTGTAGCAGGATTCAAGCAGGGCCTTGTCAGACTTCAAGGGCATGTTCTCTCTACTAATTCCGGTACCTCCCTGTTTTACCTGGATTGGTGAATTGGGTCAGTTTTGGAACCTTTCACAAAAAGTACGATTTAAGTGCCTCAGGACTGTTTCACAAAGCTCAGTGTTCTTTAATGGCTCAGAAGCACAGCAGTGATTTTCGCCCCACAGAGGTAAGGTCTTACTCCTTTGACGCTGACGTGGTTGCAAATGACGTACAGGTGCAAAACCAGACTTAGCAGCTTCTGAAGGGAAACTCTCCAGTTCTCCCTTGATAGGCTTTCTTCCACGGGATGTAACCTGCTGCAGCGTAGGTCTGAGCTTTCCGTATGGAGTGAGGGTTTGATATCCAAAGTTAGCAAAGAAGGGTCAGATGGAGAAAATCGACGTTAACAATTTATTTTGGGGTTTCATTAGACAAGATGCACTATCGCTTAATGGCCCATTTAACGTATGTAATTGAGTACAGAACATTGCATTCCTTACTTTCTAATGAGAGCTGTCTTGCAACGTAAGGTTGTCTGCTTTGGAACTTCAGCTCAGCCACTAGGGCGCCTGTCAGTGTGTTGGTGTGATTGTATTTACACAGTGCATGTAATCTGGGCTTCCTCAGCCCCAAACACTCCCGTGCAGAATCATAGGCTGTAACCATCTCTTAGTTATACAAATACTTCTACAACTATATGATACAAAAAAAAAAAAAGAGAGAGAGAGAGAGAGATTGCCTTTATCAATGTTCCTTTGATTTTAACTGCAAACTGATGTTGAGCAGCTCTGGTTTCCTTTGGATATAAATATGTACATTTCTTTGCATGTAACTTGGATTTTAGACTAGAACACCAACCTCCTGCTTTCCATGAGCCATAAAAATCATAGCCAAATGACATACGTATTAAACATTTTATTCTTTTCTTCTGAGACAGAATCCTTGAATTTGGGACTTGGGCTGTGATTTTGCTTTTTGCTCTACCCACCCCTCTTATCGTCTCACTCCTTTTTCCCACGTGGCCTCCAAGAGTTCATGGTCTCAGAGGAGCAGGTGGACAAACACCAGTTGGTCGCCAAGCAGTCCTGCTGTAGAGGGAGCCCAGACAAGAGCTAAAGGACATCATCAGAGAGGACTTCCTGGAAGAAGTGGGCTCTATATTCCGTTATGAGGACAGAGAAAGAGTCAGCCAGGAGAAGAATGAAGAGGGTGACTCAGGTGGCAGGAGCAGCCCGGGTAGAGGCCTGGAGGCTTGTGGGGTGGGGACTCGGGGAGAGTGCACTGTGTGGTCCAGGGTGGAGGGTGCCCCTGCTTGGGAGGACACTGGAGTGGGCCTAGGGATGGAGGGCTTTGGAGGAGCTTGGTTTTTTCTAGAACTGACACAGAAGAGGCAGTGGAAGTGTGTCAGCAGAAAGTGACCCTCAGGAGAGGTACTCCTGGTTTTGCTTCTGATGTTCTACAGAAAGAAGGGGTCGGGGTGGGCGAGAGCAGCTCTGCCCGTCCCTTTGAGACCCACCCCTTCATTCATTTATTCAAAACACATGCAATTCTGAGTGTCCAGGGGAGAGAGGGTGCACTCACAGTAGTAAGCAAAATGTATTGCTTCTTGAGAGCTTAGCAGTGTCAGAAGTTGTCTTAGCATAGAATGTTCTAGGAACACAGCAGGGGCACCTAACCCAAAGTGCAGAGGTTCGAGGGAAGGAAGGCTCCTTTGATAAACTGTCAAAATGAGCCTGGAGGCAAGTGGGAAGTAGCAGCAGGTCAGGGGGCGCCTGAGGTCATTGGGGACCTGGGTACTGAGGTGAGGCTGGGCGAGCAGGGTCGGGAGTGGGGCTAGAACTCTACCAGGGAGCCTCTGAAGGGTTTGAAGTGGGGGTGATGTAATCAAATTTGTGCTTTGGGAAGGCTGTCCTGGCTCCGTTTGTGTGTGTGTGTGTGTGTGTGTGTGTGTGTGTGTGAGTGAAGCGGGGAAGAGGGGGAGAGTGCCACCAACTGGGAGGGTCATTAGAAGACCATTGACAGGCTGGGGGCCACCAGTGGGAGAGGGGCGTCGGGGCTGCTTGGGGACGGCAGGGGCAGTGTGGATGCCGGATTTCCTCATGGGGAGGGCTTATTAACGGGGACCCTCTAGCGGCACCTTGTGGCTGGAAGAAAACGGATGCAGCCAGGTGGACTTTTCTCTTCTTCCCTGCCTTGTGTGATGATCTTAGCTCAGCCAACATTTGGAACAGAAGAGCTAAGTTTCAGGGTAGCCCAGGACTTTGTTGAGCTCGTTCGAGTGAGATCTGATAGGATTTAGGCTTGTGTTGAGATCTGCATGTTCACTTAGCTAGAAACGTCCCGTCTTTTGGATTTCCATAGGGGTATTTATTCTTGATAAAGATTGCTTTCTTGGTGAGAGGAAATTTAATACAGCTGCTGTCTTTCTCAAAAAAATCTTATCATTTAAGAAATTTAATATTCAAAAGAATAGCAAAATTTAAAAATGATAAAGTAAGGCTTTGGTGTAGTTTCTTTGGTTTATGAGTTAATGTAGAGTTAGAGCCTTTGCATTACTTAAATAGCACATCCTTGTCAGTATTTAAAGAGCTGTTAGTGAGCACCCCAGGCCCCACTTCTCAAAGCATCATTAAATCTTGCTCTGAAATAGTGAAGTCATAAAGGTCTTGTTGGCAGAAGCCAAACAGTTGGTTTATAATTTGCAGCATAGCACCCTTTATAAAATAATAATAGGTTCAATATTAAGAAAGTGGAAGATAATTGATATTTTTAAAGCTGAAACATAAACTTTCTTGTGTTAATGTTGCAACTGGAAATTTCGAAAAGAAAAATCCTACTGTAATATCATCTACATGGAATACATATATGTCTATCACGTTTGCAATGTAACTGCGCAGTGGTTTTTGAAGTCAGGACCATTCCAGCTGAGATACTGGCAGTGATGTTTGCTGGTTTTCAATGGAAGACCCTAAATTTGCCTTCTTAGCTTTATTCTTTTCTTTTCTGTTCTCTCTCTATGTTTGTTTTTTTTTGTTTTGGTTTTTTTTTTTTTTTTTTTTTTGTAGTGAGAGGGCTCAGTAGTGCTTTGCCAGCATGATTTTGGGGCAATTTGGGGGCAGATATCGTGCACAAGCAGTGAGATATTTCCATGCATTTTACTTTCCGGACATCACCATGGAACATGTGGGGGTTTGTGCCTGCAGGCCGGGATGCTGCAGGACTCCCTGGTCCATCACCGTTATGTCTTGGAGCTGCTCCAGTCAGTGAATGACTTTCTGTGGCTTGGAGGTAAGGTGATCTGATGCAGATGATCAGATGTGTAACTAAGTACTGTTACTTGAAATAGAAAACCTATCAAAAATGGCTCTAAAATACAGGATGAGGGAGGAGAATTGGCTGAGCTGCTTGCATGGGGAATATACTCAGGTGACTCCCTCATTGTGTCTCCTGTCACTCCCCCCCCCCCAGCCCTACACGGCAGTCATGCTGAAGCAAGCATGCACTTTCTCAGAAACGCGCTGAATTTCCTTGTGCCTCTGTTTGTTGGCTTTTTTTTTTTTTGAAAGCACATCTTGCCTTTTGCTTAAATGCCATCCCTGCTAGTCACCTCTTACACTCATTCTTCTGGACATCGTCCATACATAGCTGCTGAATGGATGAACAGAATGTAGTATCTCCATGTAGTGGAACATTATTCAGACGTAAGAGTGAATAAAAAAGAAAAAATAAATAAAGGGGAATATGAAAAAGGCCACCTGCTCTGGGAAGTCCACTCTGACTGCTCAACCAGCCCTTTTCCCTTTGAAACCCAATCACTTATGCTCCTCTCTACTCTTTTTGATAGTACTTACCACCTTCTAATAAACTTTAACACTTTCAAAAAAAAAAGAGAGATGCTGATACCACTTCAACATGGACGAGCCTTGATAACAGCACGTTAAGTGAAAGGAAGCAGACACAAAGGGCCACATATTGTTGACTTCAGTGATCTGAAATGCTCAGAATAGGCACATGCAGAGGCAGAGAGCAGGTGATGGTTGCAAGGGGCTGGGTGGAGGGGGGTTGCGGAGTGACTGCTAGTGACAGGGGTGTTCTTCTGGGGTGATGAAGTGTTCTGGAAATAGATGGTGGTGAGGGCTGCACAACCGTGAGTGTGCAGAAGACTGCTGAGCGCTGTCTCTGGGAATGCCTGTGGTTGGGGGCGGCTTTATTTTGTTCTCATCCATGAAGAGTCATCTTGTGCTGAGGCCATTCTACTCCTGTGAGTGGTGAGGCTCAGAGACTTTGCAGAGTCATGTGTTATTTTCCCCCTTGCTGAGTGTAAGCAAAAAAGGTTTAAGCCTGAGAAAGTGCTCCATCTGCAGAAATGTCTTTCAGTTTTGCATGGTGTAAACATCTTGAGAGATTTTTAATCGTTGAGGACAGCCTGTGGGGGGAAACTGCCCGTGAAGCCTGGGTGAGACTGGGAAGAGCCGCTCTTCCATCCCTGAAAGCGGTGGGGATTTCACCCCCTTTCAGGCAGTGAAGGGCCCAGACACGTGACCGGAGTTGACAATCGTGAATATTTACGTGTATCCTCTGCTTCATCTTGGATATTAATTTCAAGCTGAGTCAGTTTGTGGCGGCAGCCTCATCCTACATCATGAATCTATAGTATCTGCTCTTTGAGGTGAAGACTTGACAGACTTGATTATTTAACAGTCTCCCTTGAATTGATATATCAGATTCCTTTGTCAATAGTAAAACAGCAGAAATATAGACGTCCTTTAATGCCGATGTGACCTGGAGCAGGTTTAGTCTCTGTACCTCAGTGGCCTTTTCTGCGGGTGGGGAAGATGATAACAGTGCTTCCCTCAGAGGGGCTGGTGAGGGGAGAGTGAGGAGCACAAAGGGAGGACTTACACGAGATGCTCATGAATGACAAAATTTAGTGCTCTCAGCCTGGTGAGGCCTCAGGGGCAGAGATGGCCGAACAGAGCAGTCCTAGCCTGAGCTCGATCCGTGTTGGCAGCTGTTATGATCAGTATCACCACTGTGGGTTATCAGGCAGTTTTAAGACTTGGTAATATGAATTCATGAATAATGTTAAAAGATTAGACAACTCAGATCCGGTTTACATCGTTCTCAAGATTTCCTATGAGAAATGGATATATTTTTCCCCATCTTAAATCTGAGTTGAGTCTCTAAAAAATTCTGTATTCCTCCATCTTTTTGATTTAATTCTCCATTTCTTGAAAAAAAAAGTCTTTAAATGGAGTTACTGGTGTGTGAACTGAGGGTCACATGCATGCTGAGCACATACTCTCTCAAGTGAGGTATAATCTCCCCCGTGATTTTTTTTAAACTTTTCTTTCTTAGTATTCAGAGGTTGGAGGCCTCTAATTCTTTTTCTGGAGACATGTCCATGAACCTGTAAATCAATAATTAGTGGACAAAATTTGGTTTATTAAAAAATTCTATAAAACATTCTGCAATCCATTCAAAAGGTAATGCTCATTGACAAAAAATGTTTCTCCTTTATGGTGATTTCTAATTTTTTGTCTGCCTTAACTTATTAAAAGTAATTCTCATCATCATAATGACAAAGCTTGCTCTGAGTGGACACCTCCCTAAGGCTAAAATGCTTTCCTCATGTTTTACCTCATAGCAGGTTTTTAAGGGTAGGTATCAGTGTCTCCTTTTTTGCAGCTGAGGGATTGAGAGATGGGGCAACTTGTCCAAAATCTCACGCAGCTGGCGCTGGCAGGCTCAGGGCTGGAACCCAGGCTGCACAGGATGCTTTCTCAATGGCTCCTCTGATCAGCCACGTGTTGAGTGGTTTCCCGAACTCCTGTGAGTCCATAAATGAACGATTTTAGCGATCTCAGTTTGATGAAGCCTTCAAAGGAGAGACACCAGTGAGAATGTGAGACAGAGTGGCATAAATTGAAATTGTACATTTTCACAAATGTTGCATTCTCAGGCAATGACTTAAAAAGTTTATATTTTTCATTTTAGTGCTCTGTAAACACTAAAAACAAAACAATAAAAATGATTATAGTGCAAAATAGGAGTGGGCTTTGAAAGTCCAACCATTGCTAATGATGTTGCTTGTTTTTCTCTAGTGGTGCTTATTGACAGAAAAATTTACAAAGACTGAATTTGTTCTATGAAGTCTTAGTATGGAGGAAGGTTTTGTCAGTGAATATTGTAAGTAAAATCTTTACTCATTTCTTTCCTGATGATGAATATGTAAGTTGTTTTCATGCCTTAAGTACATTTCCTCATTTGTGAAATTTGAGTGATGCCGTTTACCTTGTTTGACTGTGAGATGTAGACGTCTTGTATACAAAGCACCCAAGAGCTGCTTAGTAAAAATATGCTGTCACAAGGACAGATAGTTTAGAAGGATCAACTCTGAATACTAAAGAGGGTGGCTTGTTTCTGATGCATATTCAATATTCATATATGTGAATATATGAATATGGCTTCAAGTAACAAGGATTCAGGGTTTTGTGTGTGTGTGTGTGTGTGTGTGTGTGCATTATGAAGGTTTAATGAAATCTGTATCATTCTAGTGAGACAGGGACTAGTTAAATCACCTTAAGCAGACAGCCTTGAAGATTATTTACACAGAATGTGTGTTGTTACAACTCAGAATTCATGTTGCCGTGTAACCAGCCACTCAGACATTTAAATTCGTAGAAATCTGACCAGAACTATTAAGTTTAGAAAAATCCACATTGATCATTTTAAGGGAATAAGCTTCTTTCTTTTGTGATTAAAGAAATTTTGATTTATTTTTCTGCATGCTTAATAGGTTTTAAAATATCAAAACATTGATTTGACATGTCACTTTTTTTAATAGAATAAAGCTCATGCTGTTTTAATGTGCAAATAAATGTTTTTGTATTTCAATACACTTGTATGAATTCCTGGCTCTTTGAGAAGTATTTTGAAAGATACTTAGATTACCTATTGTTGGAAAAATACAGACGTGACTTTTATGAATAGATGCCTAGTACAGATCTGTTGGTTTTTGCTACAGTGCATGACATGAGGCCTAGGAGAGAGAGCTTTGCTGCTGATTGCCGGAAGGACAGATCCCAGATCTCAGTCTCCCCTCCTGTAAAATGAAGTGGCTGGACTGGATTCTTTAATCTTCTAAGATGAGTTTCCATGAGCCTGTGTCTTTTGTTTATATTCAAGAGTATTAGCAATGTCAGATTAAATACTGAATACCCCTCCCTTCCCCGAAGCAAACTGCAGTATGTGCTACATAAGCTTTTAGTTATCTGATTCTTGTTTCTGATTCAACAGGCAATTTTTGTGTTGCATCTTTCCCGGCAACCTGGAAGGTCTTTTTAGCCATAGGAGGCGCTGTTGCACCTTCATACAGTCTTAATTTTCCTGTTTGTAAAAGAAGGCTTAACAAATATTTTTTTGCTTTGATTCCTTTGCTTAGTGCTTCAGAATAGCACAAGGTCCATTATGTCTGTCTACCTGGAAAAAATTATTCAGCTTATATCTTAGTTTTATTCTGTCATCTCGCTGTGAACATTTCAGACTTGCTGTGCAAACAATGGCAAAATCGGTCTTTTATTCCAGTGTTAGCAACCAGTGAGCCGGGATTTTATAAAGCAGCTAGAAGCGGCCTCTGGAGCACCTTAAAGCTGAAAAGTGTACTGAGTTCCCTGAGTATTGACCCAGCCACTGTGTGTCATTTGGTGGGAGGTGATTTTGTACATATAAGAAGGGGTGTAGTGATTTGACTTGGGTTTGTGTGCACGCCCTGCCACTCAGCCACGTGAGCCTGAGTCAGTTTGTTCTGAGTTTCTCCCTCGTCTGTGAGATGGGGATGCTCGTATATGCTTTGCAGAATTGTGAGAATTAGAAATTATGTAAATTGTTTAGCACAGTGGGAATGTCAAAGGGCTCATAAAGTTTAGCTCCTGTTTTGTATGAAGCCATCATTTTAAAGTTTTTGGCAATTACTAAGAAACAGGAAAATAAGAAAAGCTGGTTTTATGATGAAAGATATTTGAGGAGGTTCCATAGTTCCTATACCCATAATTTAGCATCAGCAGAGTCAGGACCGTTACACAGTCGCCCTGAACCAATGTTAAGCCACAGAATTTTTTGTTACTTCCTATATATTGGGGCTTAAGGGGACCCAATACCTATACACATGTTTTCTCCAGCAGCCAACTGAGAGATGACACAGAAGAACAGACAGGCGATAAATGTCTACTTTATTACTGATGAAGCCACGTTCTCCATGAAATTCAGGGTTGTGGGAAAATGCGTGTCATGATACTGTGTCCCAGGATTAGAGACTCAAGCAGTCCCAGTTAGCTCTGGGCCACAGTGAGCCTTCCCTTAAGATGATCTGCCCCATCCTGCACAGGGCTGCCCTGCCATGGAGCTGAGCATCCCGGGTGCTTCCCAAGGGTGGCCAACACTGGAGGGAAAGGAAAGGTTTCATATGCCCTGCTTGTCTCTCCGGACTCACACCTCAATCTGTTATTGTGACGAGTGCTAGCCGTTGGCCAGTGGTCAGGGGTGTGAAGGGAGAAGCACTCTCCATGGACCAGAGGAGTGTGGAGGAGGCATCCCTTCCCTCAGTTTAAACAGGTGGTGGGATGCAAGAGAAGGGTGCTCCCCAAGAGTTTATAAGAGGGGAAATAAGGATTTCCTTTGGGACTCAGACTAGCCATGAAACACAGAAGATGATTAGTAGGGAGACTTGTAAATCACTTTCTTATTAAATTCACATTTGTTGAGCACCAAAAATGTGCTACATTCTTTTCTGAGCGTTTTACAGAAATGAATCCTTCAATCTTCACAACAAGTGAGTAAGGGAGATTTGATTGTTATCCCAGGTTTACAATGTGGAAATTGAGGCACGGAGAGAGTAAGTAAGTTGGCCAAGGTCACAGGGCTAGTAAGTGGCAGAGCTGGTATTTAAACCCTGGCTGTCTGGTTTCCAGGCTCCCAGGGATGGGCTTTGGGTGTTTAGAGGTATCTGCATCCCTGGATCTCTGTACCTCTGTGCATCACTTAGCCCAGAAAGGACAGGGAAAGGAGAGTTACACAGGCGCTCACAGTCGTGTCTCAGCCACTGTCCACGGACAGTGCACCGTGATTGGCGTTAAATGTCTTCTGGGCAGCAGATCTGTTCGTATAACAGAAATTTAGTCCATTGAGTTAATCTAGAAACCCTTCCTGCTCTGCTTCTGTCCATGGTTGCCATGTGACTGCCTGCCCGTGATTGGGCCGTTGAGGAGAATCTGTACTCATGGTTGAACTCTGATATTTCAGTCTGGTTCGTAGTTTCACATCTCCTGTTACATTAATAAATTCAATTTCTGGTTTTCTTGCATCAGTCTCTCATGAGTTTGGTTAATGTGACATCAGTCCATGGGAGCCCAGGGTTGCTGACGGTATATTTTCTGAGCACGTTGTGGCACTTCTACCCGTGCGGACCTGGGTGGAAGATTTCCGCCTTCCGCACTGAATTCCCCGAACAGCAGGGTCTTCTCCCACCCCCGGATGTGAGGCTGGGAGCTCTCACAGTAGGCCAGAGGCCAAGTCCACCAATCAGAAAATGATGAAGTACTTGGAAGTGGGTTTAATAGAAAAAAGGGCTTCCAGGTAGTCCGATGGGCTGTTCGAGTCCATTTGGTGAAAAGCTATCCACTGTTTCTGGTTGAGCTGCTTCTTTGCTGTTGAAAAGTCTGGATTACATGGAGGGATTTTAAAAAGCAGAAAGGTGTGATTTCATGTGGTACATCCACACCGGTGAGAAGTGATGGATGACCGCCTGTGTGAGGCATAGACAGAGTCTTACAAACTTCATAAAACAGCTTTAAAAGCTCTGCCATCTGAGTGCACTTCATATGGGGTCCAATTCCTGACTGGGCATGCTGAGAGGGCAAATAATTGATAATGGCTGAAAGGACACGGAGGCATCAAAAAGGTCTCAGTCATGTTCCCTGTTTAAAGGATGTGGCACAATGTAATATATTTGAGCTGGTTCTTCACTGAACAGTTTTGAGTGTTTTCTGGGACTCCCCAGTGCACCAAGGTTCCGTGCAGCTGGGTGTCCCCTCAGTGCAGCTCTGTCAGCGCTCATCCTGGGCTGACGTGGTGTCACGGGGAGCAGGACGGTCAGTGTCCCCGGCTCCTCCGAGCTCCGTTTCTTGATCCGCAATGCTGGGTTTCTCTTCAGTGTCTACTTAGTAGGGTTGCTGAGAATCACACGTGATGGTTGTCAGGGGTGATTTGTGGTTGTCTCTGTGATTGCCATATAGTGAATATTTGATAGAAACTTTTGTTTTTTATTAAAATTATGGCTCCTAGATTGCAGTGGTTTTTAGTCTGCATTTACTCTTTTTGTAAATTTACTTTTATTTTTAAATAAGCACTTATTTTTATTTATTTTTATGAAGGTACTGGGGACTGAAGCCAGAACATTGTGCATGCTAAACAGCTGTTCTACAACTGAGTAATACAGACCCTCCTTGTCTGAACTTAAAAATAAATATTTCAATACACAAAATAGCTCTTAAACACCATCATGGGTCCTATTTTCTGTATAGACAATTGAATACATATGCTATTTCAATAAGAATAAATGTTTTTGGGACATAATTTCTGAATCTGTTTACATGTTTAAAAACGATCATAGGTAGTGATAAACACGAGTCTTGGATCCACTACTTAGGGTCTGTTTTGCCATCATGGGAAATTATATTCTACAGAGAAGGCTAATTGGGTCTCGTTGATATTTGGATGATTTAGCAGATGATGATGACTTTCAAAAGCTGACAGTTTTGTATTTTAAACTAAGTACAAAGTTATCTTCTATAAATTGGAAGTCCTCAGCTTGTGAACTGTCCAGTAATTCAGTGTGTACATGTCTGTGTCTCTGTGAACGTGTGTGTGTGATTTCAGGAAGGTAGAAATAAGTCCCATATAGCCTTCTGATACCTTTCTTTTCCAGTTCATGGTGTAGGCATATATTTATACAAATAAATTGATACTCTTTTGTCATTTGGCATATTGTTGGGAATAAAAGGTTCTCATACTTGTTTCAGAAGGGTTGGGGAGAATGAGCTTAGAAAATAGGAGGAGATAGAGGCAGGAAGGTTCTTTACTCTTTGTGCAGGATGAGAAACAGTAGCTTTTCTTTTTCCTACTAAAGCAAACTGGCACTGAATTGTAACATACTATTACTCAGAATTGCTTTTCTGATCAGATACGAATGCCTCAGATTTTTCAAGGCAACATGAATGATGAAATGTGTTTTAGCAGTTATCTTTAAATGTAGTTTTATTTTTTAAGTAAAAGGCTATAGCCTGTTCTTTCTTCCAGCGTTACAAGAAGTTCCCATTGATCCAGGTTCATGATAATTGTGCTTAGTTTCTTCGGGTTTTTGTTTTATTTTTAAGTGCTTGTTTCATTGTGGTGTGAATGAATGTTTAAAATTTCTGGATTTTGATGTTTAGAACATGCTGATTTATCAGAACTGTTAAAAACCTGATTGTTGTTTGGTCCTCGTTTGGTGGGGCAACCTATTGATTTCTGTTGTCTGTTAAAGAGGGAAATTCTTCCTCTAGCCTGTAGATCATTAAGTGAATGGTTTGCAGTGTGCCTTTAAAATTCTTTGAATGCATTGAGCATGTTTGTCCAGTGAATTTTGAATTGACTCATAGTAATCACTTTGCTTTGATTCTGTGACTTTTGCTCCTCTCCACATGAATTTGAATTCTCTGTTGCATTTTGTATACGTGTTCTTAACAGGGGAAGAAATTTTGCATTTTTTACATAGGTGGGTTTTCCTATCCCCTCTGAATGCCTTCTGTAATTGATACAGTGAAAATCTGTTATTGCAGTGCTTAATTATTTCATAAACTATTTTTTGGCTTAATCAGAAACAATGACAAAGAATGATAATAAAAAACATGAAAACCTTCCTTCCTTTGAAGAATAGAAATGAGGTGGTCAGGCTCACGCGTGCTTTGTACCTGACACACTTACTTTCATGTCATTGTGTATCATGATTCGGAGATGGAGTTACTTCAGGTTTGTAGATTTTTGTTTTAACATTTGTGTTGAATTCATTCTCTAGGCTGATGTTTCCTGTTGCGTTTGTGGAAAGTGTAGATGAAGGGAAACAGATGCTATGTTTTGTATTCAGGAGGCCTGAGTTGCTGAAGAGAAAAGAGTAGAGGGTGGGCTGAGGAACAGAGTGACACTCCCTCACCTCCAGGCTGAAATTGATGAACAATGAAATCAATTAGGTGTATCAGTATTTATTTGACCAATAGAAGTCAGAGGGCCCAGACTGTCTAGTTATGCGCAATGGAAAGTACTGAATTCACCTGCAGAATTAGGTGATTTACCAAGTAGAAGCAGCTTAGAGCAATCAGAAAAATCAGTCCTATGATGAGATATAAAAAGAATATAATATCTATTATTTCTGAAACTTTTCTATGTTAAGTTGTGTAGAGCTAAAATTAAGTTCCAAACACCAGGAGTTAAGAGTCTGGGTGGTTCTGTGGGATCGTTATTCAGGGATGTGTCTAGACCCTGCTGGAATGGCCGAAGCTGGCAGGAAAAGACCCAGAGCCAGGATTTGTCATCCTAGGCTGTCCTCCATAATGTTTCCATGTGGTAGCCCATGATTGGGTTAACAAATTTAACAGACACCAGACGCATGTCAACTTTAAGAAGAAAAAGTGTGCTTAGTAACTGCTTTCAAGCAAGCACCTGTGCATCCTCACTCCTGTCTCCTTGCCATAAAAAGCAGAGACAATGCCTTGCTTGCATATTTGAGGTTTTAGATAGCACTCTGTTCATTGCACAGCAATGACCCAGGCCCTCAGCTATAAATGCTGGGCGTGCATGCTGTTAGATAGTCTATAATCCCCAAAACACGGACCTGGCTGGAATGGTGGTCTGCTTTGTAATGAATATCTAAAGAATTTATCTTGTTCCCCTCTCCCCATGACTCCCCTAAAGGTAAACTAAGCCTTTTTACTCATTGTGGATTCTACAATCTCTGTCTCATCCTGTCTTTCCCCAAGTTCCTGTTTACTATCACACAACTGTTAAAGACTATTTTCTTTGATTATACACAATAAATATGGGAGCATTTGAGAGGCTCTTGGAGTTGGCTCCCTACTCCCTCTTGCTTTCTTTCCTTTTTCCACAGTCTTGAGTCATTCATTCCATGTCGGTAAGACTTCTGCCAGCCAGAACCCACAGTTCCAGGTGAGAAGGATGCAGACTTTATCTCTCTTACCCGAGGGAGAGAGAGAAGAGAATTGAGATTTGCTCCCCCGTGGTCCTTTCCTGCCCCAGGGCCACTCCAGTTCACCTGCAGCCTTCTGGCCTCTGCTCTCAGGGCCTCTGTCCCAAGACTGACATCAGCCTTTTTTTCCCTTGTCAATATTTCCTATGCCTTTCAGAAGTTGGTCTCTTCTCTGCAATTCCACCCTGGCAGATGTGATGGTGGTCAGCGTGCTGGTGGGCAGTCATTTGGGGACTCCCAGGAGCCATTCTGATTCTCCTGAGTCTCTCATTCGGGGTTACAAAACTGTCGAGAACCGGAGGAAGCCCATTCACGTGAGGTCAACAGAGCATTACATCACTTTCATTTTATTTTTGAATTTTCAGTGGAGAAATTATTTGTAGCAAACTCTTCCAGATTTTCGGCCGCCTGCTTTCCTCACCACTATTTCCTTGTTGGCTCTGGTGCTTGTTTAAAGAACCAGGTTTCTTCTCTGGTCATTTCTAGCAGCTGGACTTGCCTAATCCTTGATCTGCATTTGAAGCAGAATGCTTCTTCGTGATGTCAAACTGATTTTCCTTGTCATGACTTAATATTTTGTGTACACTCAGCAACTGTTTCAAGTGAAATGCTCTTGTCCAATTTCGGTTAACTCACATTTGCTGAACTCCTGCTTTCATGCTGAGGGCAGTTTCTTCTTCCTGTAATAAAATTTAGCAATTTGCATTTACTATGGGAAGGTACTGGCCCGAGGTGCTATTGTTCTTAACAGTTTTAATAACAATTCACCCATTAAAATGTACAGTGGTTTTTACTCTATGCCCAGAGTTGTGCATCCCATTCAATCTTAGAACATTTTCATCCCCCCAACAGGAAGCCCCTTACGCATAAGCAGACATTCCCATCCTCCCCATCCTCCCACAGCCCCAGGGAGCCACTTTTCTCTCTCTGTGGGTTTGCCTCTGCTGGAAATTTCATGGAAATCGAGTTACTTCATGTAAGTGGAACCATCTATTGTGACTGACTTCTTTCACACTGAGTAACGTTTTCAGTATTTGTCCACGTTGTGGCCTGGGTCAGTACTCTATGCTTTGCTATTGCTGAATAATATTCCTCTGTATGGCTGGGCCCCTCTGTTTACCCATTCATCACGTGATAGACATTTGTGTTGTTTCTGCTTTTTGGCTGCGATGAGTAATGGCACCGTGAATATTCCTGTAGGAGTTTTTATGTGAACATTTGTTTTCAGTTCTCTTACGTGTGTGCCCAGGAAGCAAAATTGCCTGGTTATTCAGAAACCAAATGTTCAACTCTCTAAGGACCTGCCAGGCGTTTTTCCAAAATGGCCAGACTGTGTTACATCCTCACCAGCAACGGCTGCGACCTCTGAATCTTCTGTGTCCTCATTAGTGCTTGTTACACTTTTTTTGATTATAACCTATTGTAGTGAGTGTGAAGCGGTTTCTCCTAGTGGTTTTGACTTGATTTCCATTACAGCTAATGATATTGAATATCGTTTCATTGTGCTTATTGGCCATTTGTATATTTTCCTTGAAAAATTTTTTCAGATCCTCTATTCATTTTTTAATTGAGTTGCCTTTTTATTGTTGAGTTGTAGGAAGTTCTTTTTTTTTTTTTTTTTTGGTAGATACAAATTCCTTATCAGATAAATGATTTGAAAAAATTTTCTTCTGTGTGTTGTTTTTTCACTTTCTGGATGGTGTCCTTTGAAGCAAAGTTTTAAAATTTGATGAACTCCAATTTATCTCTGTTTTCTTTTTCCTTTTTTGGGGGGGTAATATTTAATATCTGAGGTATTTTATTTAAACTTTTACATATAAAATAACTTAATTATTAGGACCGTTCTAGGAGACGGGTGCTGTTTTTGTCCCCAGTCTATGGATAGGAGACTGGGATGCAGAAAATTTCACTGACTTGTCAGTGTCAAAGCTACCCAGTGCTGTGGGAGTTCAGACCCTCATGTTTGTCCCCAGCATCTGTGCTCTTCACCACCATGCTCCACTCCTTCCTGGAATCATTAATGAAAATGTCTTTACTTTTTTGATTTCTTGTTAGTTTTTGTTTTTCTCATTGGGGCCTCATCTCCTCATTTTTCTTAAAGAGATCAGTGTAGGTTTATTTTAGGTCTCATGTAGGCAGAAGCATTGCTATCAGTTAACTTCTTTATTACTCTCTCCCCAGTGACGGCTGTTGCTAATTGACCTAATGAAGTCTTGCTTTAGTCTTTCCTTCTCATGACACTAACAACAGAGTCATGACTTACAGAATGCTCAAAGAAAAAAGTACTTGATTGATTTTATTTTGCTACCCAATCAAACCAATCAAATAAAAACCCCAGAGTTGACACAGACGGTAAGCCCTCCAGAATAGGGTCACTGTCTTCCTTGTGTTTCATTTGTTTGGTCACAGTGTCTGGATAGTGCCTTGCTGTCCAGCAGTATTGTTAGGATACGGTGCTTGTGAATCATTGTAAGGACAGAATTTTGACAACAGACTGTGCTGTTCATTTCACGAGGGAAAAGTTAATATAGAAATATTGCTCAGGTCTATTTTAAAATTAAGCTTGGAATTTTGAGAAGAGTTCAAGAAACCATACAAAGATCTTTTTCACTAATTTTAGATCTATCTTAGACACATTATGGTTACATAGCAGAGTAACTTATCAAGTAGATTTGACAAGAGTTGTGTATTATTGATTTTTTGTTTTAGTTGAAATATTCTACCTGGGATAAAATATTCAGTGCCCATAAATGAACAAATATGTTTGTATTTCTATGCAACATGGGAGCAGACTTCATATGTTTCTATATAATATCTATGACTGTGTGTTTTAATCTGTCTGTCAATGTTTTTATAGTTTTTCAGCAATGTTGTAACTTTAGAATTATTCTAAGAAAATCACCCCAGATTCTAGTGCAGTTTGTACTGTCTATCCTGTCTTATGCATGGGATTCCACTGTCCCCTCAGGGAGGAATTTCCTCTTCTATTGAGTTAGTATCAGAGTTAAAGGAACTGTGATTTCTAGGCCTTTGCTCTCCATGTGTTTGCTGTTGGCTGTCAATCGCGATTTTCCCTTTCTTGAGTTTTCATTGTTCAATTAGAATTTTTGAAAATAACTATTAATATGTTGCATCGGTCTCCCTAGAAACTTGATGTGTTTGTGCTTTTCAGTTTTCAATTTATGAAAAATGTAAATACACTCTTGTTTTTAAGTAGTTCTTTTTCACTAGATATTTGTTTACCTCTTTATAGTTAAAATATTTTTTCCCAATTAATGAATCGGTGTGCATGTTTTAAAAGATACCTTACTTTTTATTTTTCTTATTGTAACAGTTATATTCATTGTAGAGAATTTAGAAAATACAGATAAACACAGTAATAACTTCACAATGGCCTCTAATCTCACCTAGAGATACAGTTGTAAGGTTTGAAATTGAGAATTACAAGTCCTCTCATATTTTTCTTCATTTTCAAGTACGTTTTGGTTACTGAGACCCTCGAATTCCCATATGAATTGTAGCAGCAGCTAGTCAGTTTCTGCAGAGGAGCCCGCAGGGATTGTGATCGAGACCACGTTGAATATACGGATCGTTCTGGGGAGCACTGCCATTCCAAGAGCGCTGTCTTCTGATCCAGGAATGTGCGTGGTTTGTCTGTCCAGGTATTTAGGTCTTCTTTAACTTTTTTTGACAATGCTTTGAGTTTACAGAGTTATTTTACTTTTTTTTTTTTTTTTTTGCCTTTATACTGAGGACATGTGTGCCAGGTACCGGGATCAGAAATGTATTTGAGCCCCGCCACTTGCTGCCACCATGGTCGCTGCGCTCTTGCTTCACCCGCTCTACAATCTTGCACAGAATAGGACCTCAGTAACTCTCTCACTCTTGAATGATTATATGCTTCTTGGATGATGCTTGAGAAACCGTGTGATTTTTTTTTTCCCAGCCTTTCCCCACTTCTTTACTATGCCCTTTCTCTTCCGTTCCTCCAGCCTGGGTTTCAGTCTACCTGTGGCATTGAGTTTTCTTGTCTGTAGACACTTCCTTTCACTGGTTCACGATAATTTTACATGTGGGCTCTGGAAACTTGCTAAATGTCAAGAAAGAGCCAAACCATTGCATGCTAGTATTTTTAGAGTGTATTATTGTTTTATCAATTGAAATTAAATCAGGCTGACCCCCTGAGCCCTCCCGTGAGCTGTTTTCGCCTTCCTACAGGTGATACTGCTCTGGTTGCTGAATGTGCCCTTTCCCCAGACTTGGTTTTGGAGTTAAGTCACCATCAGTGGAGCCCTCTCTTTAAAAGATGAAGAAAACATTTGCTCCTTCTCCCTGGTTGGGGACTTGGATGAGATGAGGTAACAGATAAAGAATGGAGCCCCACCTCATTCTAACACCCGCTCGTTCCGTTCCTTTCTCCACGGAAAAAGAGTACAATTCAACACTATAAAGATTGATTGTGAGCAAATGAGATAGACAGGACAATCGATCATTTATTAAATATCCTTTCATGCCAGAAACAAATGTATCATACACACAAAAAGCACACAATGCACGGTAGTACCGTGATTACAAACGTGGGTCCGAGTTCGAGTCCTGCTCTGGAGTGACCAGTCCTGTGAGATGGAGAACTGGTAGGTCGGCTTAGCCTCTCCCGGGCTTGTTTTCTGTCCTGCAGAGATGGGGCTCGCTAGGCGTCCCTCCCCGGTAGAGGTGCTGTAGGGTGTAAATGATGCGCGTGGGCAGCCCGAGCACAGCTGCTCGTTCCTCGTAAGTGCAGGAGAGCATAGCTTTTGCGGTGATGGCTTTGTAACAGACCCGTGTAGACTCTCAGTGCTCCAAAGGGATGCCTTGTGGTTTGGAGATGGGATTCTCACTTCTGTAAATATCCAAGGATTGTGTAATTGGGCCCTGCTGATTTGAATCTATTCTTTAGAAAGTACATATTGTAGATATATTTTTCAAGCATGCATGCTTTTTTCTTTTATTATTTATAGTTCTACCCTCTCTCTTGGTGTGACTTTTCATGGAATCCAGGAAAAAGTCCTAAGCCACCTGCCTCTTCACACTTCTCCGTGGCGGTTTTCTTCCCTGACTAGAGGAGGGTTCTGCATAGGAAATTTTCTTTGTTCCCCTTTTCTTGGAGTCTCTCTGTCTGTCTGCCCACCTCTCACCTGTCCATCTGTCCATTTCTCTACCCACTCATTCTTCTGACTTGTTCCAAAAAGCATTTCAGGCAGCTTACAGGAGAACAGATACCAAATAAACAGGTGAGAAAATGGGGCCAATTTCAGACAGTGAGGCTAGGAGGCGAGCCTGTGTGAGGGTGGCATACATGAGAGACACACGTCTGCCCTGTGACTTATAAGATCGACAGCAACAGTGTGCCTGAGGCTCCCAGCAGACACAGGGAAACAGGGTTTGTGGGAGATGCTCACTGGCTGTGAAATCAATAAGTGGCTGAGGAGAAGTCCAGCCTTTCCAGCTACTAAGGCTTAGGAGAATATTTTGAGTGTTTCAGCATCAGAGTATTTCATCTTTTCTTTTGTCAGAGTTCTACATATAGTTGGTTACATTCTGTACCTGGAAATTTCTCCAAAACTTCTTCCCACGTGAGTCCCATGACTCGGGAATGGGGTGGTTCTGCTCATTGAATGGGGTTGGCCAGAAACCAAAATTGACAGCTTCAAAGGAGCCTGTGATTTGTCAGTTATGTTTTGTCAGTACTGTAGATTTCAAAAAATGCTTTCACAGTATCTCTCCATCTGAGGCGGCAGCGTGCTCTCTTACCAGCATCAGGAGCTCAGGGCCACGGGATGGTGGGGGCTGACTACACTGCCGTCAAGACAGCTGAGCTAGTCACTGCAGGTGTGGTTCTTTTACGTAAGGCATTTCATGTTCTTTACTTGAATATTTCACCAGGGAGTTAATTAACTGAGTCAATTAACATTTAATAAATATGATGCTTTGTTGAAAAGACAGTTATAGACAGAATATAAGCTCTGAAGCCTTTAAAAACGGTTTCATTACTGAAATTTCAGTAGGGGAGATACACAGTTTATCTTATTTATGCCTCTCTTTTAAAGTAACAAAGAAACAAGACAGAAAAGGCAGAGGATGGTTTCAGTTCTTCCTTTCTGCTTGCAGGTGCCCTCACCTCCAGTAGCATCCATGCAGACACCAGAACTGACACTGGCCGTGCTCAGAACTGCCTCAGCCCTGAAGACACAACTGACAAATAGAAGGGGGCCACGCCCTGTTACAGCAGGTGCTCTCACTTTGTGGATCCTTATGTAACTGCGTGGTGTTAATCAGGATCGCCCGTTCTACATTGTGTGGCACTGCTGCGGTGTCTCCTAGTTACTTGTTTCTGTAAGTATTGATGTATTATTCCACACTGTGTGGTACTACACATCTAAAAATGCTTTTTTCAGATGAAAATTAATGTGCATTTAATATAATAAGTCTGAAAAAAAGGGCAAAAGAGTCTATCATGGTCCCGCTACTCAGAGATAATAATTAACAATTTAACATTTATTTTCTGTTCTTTTCGTCAGTGTGTATCATCTCTGTCATAAAAACCAGTGAGCACTCTCTGTCCCTGTTTACTGTTCGGAGACCTCCATTTTCCATTCGGCTTATTACATGTTTTTCTACAATATTCTATCTCCCCTGGCATGATTTTTAAAGACCAGTGTAGCATTCTGTCTTATGGAGGCATCGTCCATTTTACTTTGGACTTAAATAAACTTTTAAGTTCCAAGTATACTTAACTGAAATACTGAAAAGAGAACTGTGGTGGTACAGGAAAGCCCCTAACTCACTTCCAATTATTTCCTGAGAGTAAAAGGTGTTGAAAATTTGGTATATATATTTCATGACCTTTATGCCTATGAGATACATATATATACACATATGAGAAATCAATGTATAGGTGTGTGTATATATGCTTTATTTAAAAATGAGACCATACTATATGTTTTTCTGCAGCTCGCTTTATTCACTCAGGGGAATATCATGGACGTCCGCCCAATCCAGACTCACCCGGTCCTTTCAGATAGATTGGAGGGGTCTCCTGATGTGTGGGTGTCGTCTCTTGTCCACGGACACATTTGGTGGGAGAGTGCTGTGGACAAGGCCCTGGACCACGGTGAAACGCCGGCTCCCTCAGCGCCCGCAGCTCGCCTTGATTTACCGCATCATTGTCTTGATGTTGGACAGTTAAGTTTTCTCCATTTTCCACTGTCAGAAAGAATGTTTGAGTTGCATCCTTTTTGTACAGACATTCCTGTGATCTTGTATGTGTATTCCTTTAGTTAAGGCTTCTGGAAATTTAGTCCCTGGATGTGACATTTACATTCATCACAGACTCCTTTCAAGAGACTAGAAATTCCTTCTCCATTGGGGAATGAAAAAATGCACAATTACTTATGTAACCAATTCTCTATCGCTGGATATGATTTCACTTCAGTTTTTCTTCCCACCTTTGTAAACAGTGCTGTCTAAATGCCCTGATGGGTATATCTTTTTGGACTGATTTTTTTTTCTTAAAGGAAACGATTCCTAGAAGTGGAGTTGAGTCAGTGTGTATGTACGTTTTTCAGAGCTTACAAATCCATTGATATGTCATCCTCTGAAAAAGTCGCTCATGATTTGTTCTCCCACAGATGGACACTAGCTAGAATATCTTAAAAATATTTGCCAATATGATAAGCAAAAGTGCTTTTTCATTGTTTTTGTTTGCATTTGATTACCAGTGAAGTTTTGAGCATTTTTCACTCATTAGCCATTTGACTTTTTTAAAATGAATGATTCCTTTTGTCCTTTGCCCACATTTAAGTGAGGGAGCTTCTTGTTGCTTTGTGACAGCTTTTTGTATGTTATGAAAATTAACTTCGTGAATTCATCAACATGTATCACAGAGCTTTTTCTTGTCATTTCTTTCCTTTCATTTTGTTCAGGAAGTTTTTTGATTTTTGTTGTGGCTCAAACTATTCTTAAGATAGTAAATGTCTTCCTTATGGGTTTTATCTTTGACATTATTCTTAGAAATACTCTCTTATAATGGAATAAATCTCTTCTGTAGGTTTTTTTAATCTCTAAGATGCAGATTATAATAGTACATGTTATAGTGAGGAGAATTTGAGTTAATTAGAGCAAAGAGTTGTATTTGCTGTTACTAGTACTTTTTAATATTTACATCACTATCTGCAATTTATCTTGTGGTCATTATGACAGGAATAGAATTTATTCTTTCCAGGTGATTCTCTGTCCCAGGACAATTATCGAATTCATACTTTTCTCTTTGATTTGAAATCCCACCTGTACAAAATACTTACATACACTAGAGTCTCTTTTTGAGCTCATGGTTCCCTTCTGTCAATCTCCTTTCCTTACTCCAGCACCATATCTTACATATTGTAAAAATTTATTTAATAACTGGCAGTCTGATTTTTTCGATTCTTTTCTTCCATCCCAAATTTTCTTGTCAAGTATTATGACTTTATTATTCCTGAAGAATTCCAAAATATTTTGTTCAAGTTAAAAAAAATCAGATTGGAATTTTCATGGGATTTTTTAGTAAGTTTTGAATTATTCTTAGGAGAACTTACATCTTTACAAAACTGCTTTTCTCCATGCAATATGTTTATGTCTCTACATTCATACCTCTTACTTTAACCCTCAGTACAGTCCTGAAGTTTCTCCGTTTAGAATATGGGCATTATTTTTGAATTTATTCCAGATTATTGTTTATGTTTTTGTTAATTTTGTAAGTGAGAATTTTTTGCTATTATATTTTTAAATGCTTAAAACTGACATTTAGAAAGGAAGATTCGGTTTGTCAATACTCACTTTGTAAATTGTCATTTAAAATTGTAAGTATTAAGTACTTGTTCCAGAATCCTTTCTTTTCTGTTTTTAAAAATTTGTTTCCAAGATTCTCAAAATGTTCATAGCTAAGTAGTATAGGTGGGGAGACAGATGGAGAGAGGTAGTGTGGCTCACGTACAAACTGTGAGCACTTTCATGGCTGCCTTTAGGCTGGAGAAGCCGCAGAAGAGCCCAGGTTAGACCGGGGGTGGCTTTGTATGCACTTGAAAGCCAGCTTTCCTGCCTGTATGGTGAAGCCTGGTGGGCGTGGCAGGTAGGTGATCAAGATCCAATGAAGGTCATTGGCTGCACAGAGTGCTGTGTTTGTGAGAACTGGAGACCTCTGTCATGGGAAATGCTTGGTGCCAGGAACACTGCAGGGGAACTGGGGAGCCTGTGTGTTAAGGATTTTCCAGTCCTGGGAGTGGGAAGATGAGACTCTGCATTCAGATCTGAGTTTGAATTCATCCTCTTTAGTTTACTTGTCCTCTGACTTTTGTCAACTTATACATCCTCTTTGAACCCCTGTTTTCTTGTCTCTCAAAACAGGAGAATTACAGCCTGCTGCTAGACTGTTTGATCAGTGTAAATGATTTGTGTCTATAAGATGCCACGTACAGTCACAATCTCAGTGAGAAATGGGCTGTCGCCTCTTCTTCTGCAACTCAGTGCTCGATAAGACATCGGGGGAAAGCCAGTCCCTAATTTGTATGTGATGCAATGAGGAACAAATTTAACGTCTTGCCTTTCCCTAGCAGTATTCTTACTTCTTTGCTTCATTTACCTTTTTCCTCCTTTACTCTCCCCTTTCACCTCCTCCACCAAAAGAGACTGAGTCTGTCTCAGAACACTAGATTCAAGTTACTTTAAATGTTGGCTCATCCCCATGAAATTACAGTGAAATTAAAAAAAATCTGTACACGTCCCAGACATGATTATATTTGATTTACACACACACACACACACACACACACACACACACACACAATCAGGCTTCCTCCCATTTGCTGAGGGAGAAGGACCGCTTTTTCTGAGTTTTCATTCACTGAGCGTGAGAGCAAAGTCTCTTAAGCAGAAATTCGCCTGGCTTCTTGCATGGTTTTTTAAATTGGATTTCTGCTTTGTGTCCACAGAAATATTCTCCTATTAGAAGAGGGGAAGTGGAGACATAGATATTCTGCTGAGATATTGTTGTCATCATATTTGAGTTGGAAAGGACTTACGACAGCATAGAGTCGTAACATTTTATGGGTGAGAATCCATGATAGTGTAACTTGGACAAGAACGCGGGTCTTCTGTCTTCGTGTCCACGTGGATGAAGAGGCAACTGGGTGGGGGATGGCAGGGATCCTTGCTTGAGTTCCGGGGTCTTGCTAGTTTCCATTGTTCAGCTGCCTTTAGTTTATGTCCATGTGGCCTCTCATGGGAAGGTCACTCTATCCTGATAGATTGAGTTTCTAATCAGCAAAAAGGTCTGGACCCACTCATGGTTCCCAGAGATTTTCGGCTGACCTGCTGACACTTTATATACATGAGACCTAAGAAACTGCTGGATATAAAATCCTTATTGTTATCGTTTGCCCTCGAGTTCCACAGGAATGGGGTGCTGTCTCAGGCTGTCTAAGGCCAGCTCTGAACAAAGATAGGGTGATAGGCTGTGCAGCTGGACACTCCCAAGTCGAATGGGATTTCCACCTTAGTTTTTAGAATCAGGCAGATTAGTTCAAATCTTGCCTTTACCAGTTATTATCTTTGTGACCTTGAGGAAGAAACTTTACTTTTTTGGGGACAAATTTTCTTTATCTGTAAATAAGTTCAGTATTTATTTTAGGGTTTTTGTTTTTGAATTGAATGAGCTAATTCCCTCATTTATTCCTAAAATACTGATCACATGGTTCTATGCTGGTGACTTAGTGGTTGATTACTAAGCGACTCAGCAGTGAGAATGTGGGTGAGGATCCCTGGATAATAGAGCTTATATTCCAGGATATGCTTGTAAAAGACTGGATTGCAGTGGATTTTTAGTAAATGTCCATTCCTTTCCTAATCCCCATTGATTGTGTATATATCTTTACACTAATATATGAACAATTTTTTATTGCAATTTAAGTCTTTTTGTAGTATTTAAACTATGTAGGTATAACAAAAATACGTGAAATAAAATGATTTGACTTTTATTTTCTTTTCAATAAGCAAAACAAAATAAAATAGAAAAGAAAAGAAGAAGTTTTGAAGGAGTAGAAATAATTTTATTTCCGTGGAATCAACTCCCTATGTTAGGTTTTTCGGTTGTGTTCTTAAATAGCATATAAAATTGACAGGTTTTGACTTCAGTGTTGATAGCTGGGTGAGTATAGTTTCTTTTTGTGGTTGTCTTTGATGAATTATTTGCACTAGATCATAAATAATGTGCATGTTACATATTGGAAACGAGGAATCAGTGGAGACATACTACCACCAATGCAGTCATTTTGTTACCGAGTCCAAACTCATTCTGTTCACCAAATGACAGGCCAATAAACTGGGAGATGAGGTGTTGGAGCAAGAAATAGTGACTTTATTTGCAAAGCTGGCAGACCCAGAAGATGGCAGACTGATGTCCTGGAGAACCATCTTCCCCAAGTCAGAATTGTGTCTGCTTTTATACTAAAAAGGGGCGGGGCTGCGGTTGGTTGTTGGAAACTTCTTGTTGTATGAATTGCTTGTCCTTTGAATCCGCTGTTCTTGCAGCTGTCCATGTGGATCAAATCATGTTGCACCTGTAAAACTTCCAAAAATAAAACAAAGTTATTCTCCATTTTGCAACTTGCCATCTCTACATAAGTGCAGATTAGCTAGCATCCTTCAAGATCACGGCCAGGAGAAGAGGCTGTCCTGGATATTTCAGTATAAAGGCAACTTTCTTTTACAAATGGTGCAGAGATAACAAGGCTGAGCCTAGAAAACAGGGCACAGGGTTAAAGCCAAAGGAAGAGACCTAACATGGGGTCAAAATTGTTCTTTTCTATTACAATTCCCTTTTCTGCTTCATAGATAATTTTAGTAAGAAACATGAGCAATTTTGTATTTTTGCTTCTTAATAACCGATAAGTGGGCCAGCTATATTTTTGTGAGCAGAGATGCTGTGCGGGCATAGGGGTCACAGCGAACTCTTGTTGGGGGTGGCCGACCCTGGAACATGTCTGATACCCCGTGAGTGTTGGTGAGGGTCCCCCTAGCCAGCGGCTCTCTTCAGGAGCCAGCATATGGGCATTGATATCTGGAGACCTCATTTTCTGCAGCAGGAAATTTTTTAGATACTGCGATTGAAAAATCACTCCAGCTGGGGATAATTAGGGAAAAAAGGAAAAGGAAAAGGGTTTGGAGTAGAGTAGAAGAGAAGGACATAAGATCACGGAGCCTGAGTGCTTGGCAGCGGGGCTTCGGGGGAGAGGGGAGCAGACGTGGGGAGGGGCCTGGCCCCGGAACCAGCTCCTGCACCTGTCCCCGTGCCCAAGCCACATAGCATTTAATTGGGCCACCTCTCTGGGCTGGATGTCACCCTGTGCAGAACCTTGAGAATCGAAGGTAAGGGGTGGGCAGCACTCACCGAGGGGGTCACTGTGGATTTCTGTCAAGTCCACAGTGCCTTTTCTGGTCATGTGTCTTCACTTGTCCTTTATCTCAGGATCTGAGGAGGAGGAGAAAGGAACTCAGGTAGAGATCCAGGAAGATATCCGACTGTGTTAAGAGAGGACAGACACAGTGACACGGGGAGCGTAGACACGTGCAGCAAAGTAAAATTACTTCACAACTATTGCTTCAGAGCTGCAGGTGTGAGATAGCCTAAGCCTGTCTCAGAGTGCAGGGGACAAGCAGAAAGGAATTTCAAAATTTCCACAGAAAATTGAAATTCTGTTAAATAGCCTGCTACTGTTGCTTGTATCACTTGAATGAATGCAGGCATATTTCTGTGGGCATTTATAGGTTCACTCAACCCCACCAGCCCCTCTTGCCCCCATCGGGGATGGGATTTCTCAAGCACAGTGCCCCTCCTGCTTGGGTGGGCCACGCTGCGGGTCCTCGCCTGGGGCCGGGCTGCTGCATGGCACTGAGTCCCCGAGGCGCGGCCTGGGAGACACGACAGGAATATCTCTGCTCTCGACTGAGGGCCTCCTTTTCCCCCTGCAGTGTAAGAATGCCGGTGACTGAGTTAGAAGCATGCTCCCAAGCTGTCCGTGTCCTTGCCATTCAGAAGCGGACCCTGGAAGCTTCCGAATTTCTCCAGAATGCATTCTACATTCACCTTCGGCAGGTGAGTGTATGTCTTTACACAAGTGGAGGAATTACTGCCGTTTTCCTGGAACTTACTCACCACTAGTCCATCTGATTTTTCTGTGCTAGGATTCAGTATGGCCTGCTAAAATATCTGGAGTCAGATCTTGAAACACTGATGAAGAGGATCATTTATTTTATTTCTATATATGATAGCATTTTGCTTTCAAAATTCAGAATTTTTGGTTCTTTCAGGAATTTTTGGGGGGTTGGCGAAACAACTTTGCTCTTACCATCTTTGAGACCTGTTGCTTTGTGCCTCTCACCTGTCTTCTGTCACTTGTGAGGCGATTCCATTTGTGACCCTGTCCGGGTTGTTCATGTTATAAAACATATAGTCTGTTAAAGTACAGTCCCTTTTACTCCGAAGACATTCCACAAATACTACTAAAATCTGGGTGTGGTTTTAAGAAGACAGAATCATTAGAACATGTACTTGCAGGTTGCTAGTGCAAAATCCCCAAATCAATAGTCTAGCTCAACATCTAAAATCTTTCTAATCTACCTTGGATTTGTATGGATAATTGAAGCAGTTTGCTAAGAACTCAAGACCAGGGTTAGAATACAGGCTGGTGTAGCTCAGCAGGTCCTCCTGAGCCAGCGCTGTGCCAGAGGGCGGGACTGAGGGGAAGAGGGCGGGGCCTTGGGGAAAGGGGAGGGCCAAGAAGGAGGGGGGTCCTGCCGTTCCTGAGCTCAAAGTTTCATGGCAAACACCTTCACCAGGTGAAAAACTTGGAGTTTCTTCTAAGAAAAGTAGGTTTGAAAAGAGTCATAAAAGCACGGGAGTGACAATATCCCATTTGTGTCTAGTATGGGAGAGCGGCTGTGGGGCCACTTGGGAGACTCGTGAGTCCAGGTGGGCAGTGTTGGTGGCTTCCACCTGAGCAGTGGGACAGTCAGTGGGACAGTCACTGGGAAAAAATGAACAGACTTTAGGCATGTTTAGATGGTAAAAAGGAAAGGATGAATGATGTCTGTGAAGGTAGGATGGAGTAAGGCCCAGGTTTCTGGGTGGATTAATGAGGTAAGAGATGGTCCTGCTGTGCTCTGAGGAGGGAAAGCTGCAGAGGGAGCTCTGGGTGAAAACTGATGAGTTCAGCTGTGGGTAAAGTGAAAGGCTGTTCGATGTGTGGTCTGGGAGCTCAGGTGAGAGCCAGTAGCGAGTAGCGGGAGGGGAGAGAGACGGTCAAATCATTTTGTGAGCATACAAATAATTATGATTAATGATACACTTACACCTCTACATTCTGGATTTAAAACCCATTAACGTTTTGCTATATTGACTGCAGAGGTTCCTAATATTTTTCTAACAGAAATAAAATAAATAGAAACAAAATAGTGGAGTTAATGAACATCATAGAGTTGATGTGTGTCCTTGTATGTATTTTGATACCTCATCTGTTTATAACCATAATCTATAAAAAGTTAACTAGTTTAGCATAAGAGTTAAACAGAGGGACGTGACACACAGTGTTGGGGTTTGAAGCTGATCTTCTCAGGCAAATTATGACGCCTCTCTGTGTGTTAGTTCCATCTTCTGTGACTGCCCCCGGGCCCCTCATCACAGCTGATTTCCTAGACTAGATGTTGGGAGGGAGGCTGCTGAAGGGAGTAAGAAATGGCAACTGCTAGGGACACTGAAGAGAGACACAAAAAGTGATTAAAGCCGATAAACTCAGTACAAACAAATACTCTCAAAAGAGAAAGAATCCCGCAGTGTTTTGAGCCACTTAGCGTAAGGGAAACAAAACCACGTGGACCCAAACTCTTGAGCATGTGAATATTGTGGGTGGGAGGGTGTCATCAGAAAAGGGTTGAGAAAAGGCCTTTTGGTTTCCCTTGACGTTTCCAGTAAGGATGGGGAGCAGAAGAGAAAACCCCCTGCTTCACAGTGGAAGCTGCTGTTTTGTGCAAAACTGACCAAAGGTTGGAGACCAGTCATCAGCGGTGCTGGCAAATGAAGAGACTTTGGGATTGGGTGGGGCACTTGCTGCGACTTCCAGGTGACCTGCTGGCTGTGGGCTGTGAGGCGGGCAGTAGGTTTGCAGGGTGACCCAGGCATAAACCCTGGCTCTGAGGCTGCTGGTCTGACTAGCAAACCTGGGCACCCGCAGTCCTAATGGGGCAGCTGGGGATGTGGCCTGGCACACCTGCCATGCTGAGGGCGGAAAGAGGGCTTCCCTGATGGGGTGTCCCTGCGGAGAGTGGAAACGTCCTCCTGCAGGGGAGGAAGGGCCTCTGAGCAGGGTGCTGGATGCACAGGCAAGACCACCCTGAGCACAGAGGGTTTGGGGAGCCGGAAGTCACACAGTGGCCCGAGCAGCCTTGTTCCTGAGAAACTAGAGGGAGAAGAGGCTGAAAAGGCAGGCTAGGGTCAGACCCTGTGGTGGGTTATGATTGACAGTAAAGGACTGGTCCGGCAAGCACGAGAGAACCCTGTGGGCGTCCCAGCGGGGGCGTCACACCGGAGGGTGTAGCTGGGTTACAGACTTGGCCACTTATTAGCCGTGTGACTTTGAGCAAGGTCAGCCCACCTCTCTCTATATATCTTCATCTGTAAAATGACACAGTGACAAGCTTGTGTCATCAGAAGGCTTAGTTTAGCTCTGATCCTCTGTGTCCAGTCTTGTCAGTGCTTCCCTGCAAGGTTCTGCATTGGCTGCTCTTACCTTCAGATGGGAGGGCATAGAGGGACATTGTAGCACCTGACGGCAGGAAGGGGTTGCTTTAAAAACATACAAGTAGCCGCCTGCAGCTGCAGGCCTGCAGACAGTTTGATTGATGGTCCTGGAGAGGACTTTGGAGGCCTTAGCATCGTTTTAAGACTTGTTTTCCCTTGGGGGCAGCATTTGCCTTTGCAGATTAATGTTGAAGATTTGGGCTTCTGGCAAAGCTGTCTTCAGAGATGGTTATATACGTAACATATCGTATAAAATAAAATGCTTTTATTTAATGTGTGGGACTTTGTAGCTGTTGGGAACAGCTCTGTTGGCCTGGTCTCCACGGAGGACACTAGGTGTCAGCAGAGCGTGCGGGAGGGCAGGCAGCCAGCCATGCTGCTGCGGGGTGTTCTCCCCAGCACGGCACTCTGCTGAGTTGACTCTTCTCTGTGTTTGGTTGCCAGATGAGCAGACAGCAAATTAATGAGTTCTGGTGGGATTGTATAATGACAGGAAGAAAGAGGGTCCCGTAGTTTTTCTGGACTAGAACATGCTTTTGGTTCGTGATCCAGTGTGTTCCATTACAGAATTGATGAGTTGTGTCTATTCTGGGACTTGTCGACTGAAAGAAATGTGTAGCCTGAAAGTTGAGAGTTATGCTTTATTTGGCGGGAGGACTCGAGGCGGGATGACAGCCTTCAAATCTGTCTGAGGGACTGCTCCCAAGAAGTAGGGGAGGAGCTAGGATTATATAGGAACTTTACAACAAAGACCAGGGAGTTGGAAGAATAAAAGATTGCTTGTTATCTAAAGAAATCCAGGCATCTCAAGTTCAAGAATTTAGTGATTTTCTTTGTATGGGAGGAAGTAAACATTTTGGCTCATTGAATTCATTCCTTTTACAAGCACCTAGTTATCTAGGGCCAGTATTCTGTCCTTTCTTATTCTGAGTCCCCTCAGAGGGCACCATTCTGAGTGGCTGCCTAGGCTGAGCTATAGGCCTGTCCTCCCTGTGAGATGGCGGCAGCTGCTGGTGACTTGGTTTCAGCATTCTTTGTTTACTGACATGGTTGCAGTATTTTCATTCACATTGTAGTATTTTCATTCACAGTGCTCCCCCTTGGTCCTAAATTCGACCAATATTTTGAGAGACATTTCATGACCAATTTTGTCCCAGGGTGCTATGAAGGCTCATTCCTAGTTCAGGTTGAAGAAAATTCTGACCTGCCATTCAAGGTGTTAGGTGTTTTTATCAGGCCCTGTTGATACTAAAAGTTCTCTGGATGGACTGTCTTACTAGTCTGTTATGATCCAGGAAATGTTTACCCTTCGTTGCTCATTCCCATACCTAGAATCACACTGTTATAATTGTTTTATGCAGGGTTATAAATTTTATGTATTTCTTCAATATGATTTGCCATCATCAATCTTGTTGTAGGCCTAGCTACACTTTGGGAAATGTAAGAGAAAACAATCTTATAAAATAGACAGGATATAAGTAATAAAGCTAGTATTGTTAATAAAGTCACGATTAAGAATTTAATAGTCAAGAAGTTATATTTTTGGGTTAAAATTTTTCTTGTGTTTTTGACTGAGTTTGAGTGATCTTACGAGAAAGTTCGTATTTATGGTCAGGCTTCGAGCAGGTATTAATTGGCCAGGTGAAGTCTCCCACCTTGTAAGATCAACAGTAGCCTAAAGAGAACTATAATTTCCTTTTTAGAATAACGTTTCTGAGGGCTATCTAGTTAGAGCCTTGGAGTAGGGAAACCCACCAAGGTAACACAGAAGTACTAGACATAGGTAATTTACCATAAACTTAACAATTGGAGTAGTTCATAATCAAAGGTAGGAGAAATTATCAAAGTAATTGGTATACAGGCCTGGTCTGGTGTCTTGGGTCAGCTGTCTACCTCATATGTCGTCGTCTTCTCATCCTGAACTGGTAGCTTTTTCTCCATTTGGGCATTGTTTTAAGGTGAGCAGTGCTCTATAGGCCAGTGCACTGCAGGGGCTCTTTCTGATTGGAAATGAATCTGAAAGTCAGTTTCCTTCAGCTTTGCTGTGTATGGTCTAGTTAAGAGTACCTGATAGAGTCCTTCCATTCATGTTGGAGACAGTTTTTTAAGTCATGCCTGTTCCAGTATGTATAATCCCCTGGCCGCAGGTCATGGGGCATTGGATCTTTACCCAAGGATATATTACTAAGCTTCAGAAAGAAACATACAGTGTCCTTTTAATAATTCAATTAAACTTTGCAGCAATGTAACATAACAGCAAGGAATGATCTGGGAAGTGTCTTACTAAATATAGACCTCAATTAACAAAACGAGAATTTAATATCCACTAAAATATAATCTTTTTCTCTCTAAAGTTCCCTCATTTTTATCAAATATAGTCAAATCAAGGTGAATTTGTTTACAAGTTAAGTCTGATTATTTGATCATATAGGCTCTTTTAAATTGGCTGTGTTGGAACTTTTAATAAGGACTTTTAAGCTAGAATGTTAATAAGGTTTGCTAAGGCCAGGAAAGCCCCGTCAAGGGCTTGTCATAGATTTCTGCCTAACAGATTTAGGTAAATTCTTTTCTTTTTGAAGTCCTTAAAATACCTTGAGGTTCCTATACCTGTTAGGAGACGATCTTCCTAATTTATCTCATAGAGCCACTGGGGACCTAAAAGATTTTAGTCTCTTGAGGGATCAGATAGAGAGAAAAGATAACTGTTCTAAGTCTGCTTACATAGGTATAATTTATCAAATTGACGTGAATCATAACTAGTTTAAGGAGAAGAGTTTCTTTATGTCTGGTAAACAGGTTAAAAGCCAGTAGTATTTCAGACAAAATCAAAAATTGTAACCATATTCATCAGTTTACTCAGTCCCACGTAACTAATTCTTTTAATCAGAGTTTTCATTAGACCTTTAAAATTTCTTACCCAGTTTATTTCAGTGCTATAGTTTGAAATTTATTAGAAATCAGTAAATCTCCTTGAAGAGAGAGTATTTTGCAAAATCATCAGAAGAAAACAATTACCTGCCTATAAATGACAACAGAATTAACAGCATGGTTAAACAACATTACACTGTAATCTATAAAGAAACCTGGTCACAATAACCAGAATTATGACTGGTAACATTTCAGATATACCAGAATTTTAGGGAGTCCATATAATTTCTAGAATATCTATATTAATAATATTTTCTCATACAATATAACCTAGGAAGATTTATTATTCATTTGACAATACTTCCCATGTTAGTTAACATGCCAAATGAAACTTACTACTTTAAAATCTCTCTTTGAGATGTTTCAGGGACCCTTTGTAGCATCCCATAGTTAACTGGAGAATAAAAGAATTTTAATGAGAAATTGATATTTGGGGAGCTTGTTAAAAGTTTTCAAAACACTTGGTCAGATAAACGTATAGATCACTGTAAAGTAGTACTTACTCATTAACAAGAAAATATTTCAAAGGTAAAGGCACAACAGATCACTTAAGTCGCATAAGAAGCTTTACAATTTGTTACTGAAGGTGGATTAATATTTTAAGAAAATTTTGTCCCCTTAACAGAGAGAAAACCAAATCTAGTCTTGTACCAGCTTACTTCTAAGATTCATTTACTTTGCCCAAATTGATTCTAAACTTAGCCAATTCTGACCACGTACAAAACTCTTTCCTCAGGGTTCCTCTACCACAAGCTTTCCACAGCTTTCTATACTCGTATTAGTGTGTCCCTTATTTTTTCTTCCATTCAGAAGTGACCAGCTTCAGGACAAAGTCACTATTTTTCATTAACAAAATATAATTCCATTCCTTATATCTTCCTTTACACATTTAACTTACCTTCCTAGGATACTGAGATCTTTCCCTTAATAATAGAGACTATTTCAGAGTGGCACCAAGCAAGCATTTATTAATATTTCTAAACACGTTTAGTTTCTCTGTAAGAGGAAGTCATATGTTAAGTAATTCATATTTCAATCTTATTTTATCTGAAAGTGGTATAGCTATTAAATAAAATCCTATCATTTAACTTAATTTAGCACAACTCTAGAATTTAGATACCAAACATTTAGAGATTATCTTAAGCATACATTTTAAATATATATTTTAAAAATTTACCCAAAACTCTCATCTCATTTGCATTTAATTTACTTCAAATTTTATCACACCACATTACTGTTATTTTTTTTGACAAATCTCTAACAGATATAACAGGATCTTATTTGACTTTCATTAAACCTAGGTACAGTAAAGGTATTATACTTAATATTGATGACTTTAAAGATGTCTATATTAATTAGAACATACTTAAACTAAACAATACCAAGTGTTATCTTAATATTCAATATTTTCCAGTTCACGTGAACCTGAAGGTCAACTCAGTCAGTTTTTATTTTAAAAATACTTAATTTGTAAGCTATTACTTTTTACGTCAATTAAGCAGAGCTCTTTGACTTTGTTTTTTTTTTTTTTTTTTAGCAGTAGAAATATCTCACATCTATAATGTGTACTCAGGCTTATAAACAGACCAAAGCTAGAGATCTCATAGCTTCACTTTAAAACTTACTTATAAGATAGGTATAATAATAGTTGGAGTAAGCTGAATTTGCTTGCTCAAATCACTAAGGCTTACTATTTATGAAAAAGACATTTAAGATTTCTTGACAAAGTCTGAAGGACCCATCAGAGTTCTGAGTTCTAAAATGCCAAATATTTCTTTGGCCTTAAGTTTTATCTCATTGAGCTAATTAGGTTCAATCCTAGGTCACTGTTTGCTGTATATACATTTCTGATCTGCAAGACAAAGACAGACACTTCCAGTTCCCCAGAGAACTGCTCTGTCACCTAGGCCCAATTGTATCTCCTTATTTGGCTTTTTTGTATCAGTGAGAAGAGCTGTAAACAAAGAATTCCATGTTTTAAAACTTTCAGGTTAAATTTATCTTGTCTTCCAAAGCTTGCATAAGGCATTTAGTAAGGTCTCTTTTCCTTGAGTTATAAGTTAAACCCAGGGTAAACCTCTTATTATATTTTTCTATTAGTCACTGAATATTAGTTTTTAGTTTTACATTATATTGGACTGCTCATGTAACTCTATTGGTTTCCTTTATTTTGTTCAATTAATATTTTCTGAGGGACAGAAATGTGCCCAGCCTTGTAATACCAAGAAGGGGAAGCGTTTTTCCATTGAAACATATCTATCCCACAACATAATTAAGCAAAAAATTTATATAAAGCCCATTTAAACATACCAATTTTACAAACTTTTATCTCAATTTTATTAACTCTTATACCTTTAATTTTAATATTTATAAGGTTTAATCAATAATTTTTATTTCTAGAAGGAATGCCAGAAGCCTTTTTCTTCTTTTCTTTTCTTTCTTTCTTTTTTTTTTTTTCACTGTATCTAATTTTATAGAAAAGTCTCTGGGATCCCCAAGTTTGAGCCAAAGAACTTAGGCCCTTCTCAACTTTTAATTTGATTAATTGGTCTGTTGCCCCAGTCATTGATCAAATATCACAGTCTACATATATTATATATATTTCTATCCCTATAAATACATACATTTTAAACTGGGGTAAATAAAACGGACTTGTTTGAACTTTAATTTTTGGGGGGCAGTGGGTGATCTCTTTGGCCATTTTTTTTTAACTTTACGTAGTGTAGTATCAAAACCTTGTCTCTAAATCCAAAAATGTCCATTTTATTTATCTCATTCAAAATAACCATCAAAAATTTTACCCATTTGGGATAAGCCCCTTATCTTTTTTTTTTTTTTCCCGTTAAGAAAAAAATCTTTTGACATTTTTACATTCTTTTTTCCAGTTACTCAACCTAATTAACATTAATTATTCTAAGATTTTATTAACATCTCTAAAACCATTAATGGGAAAGGAAAAACATAAATGTAGCTTTTTAAACCAGTTTTTTTTAAAATAAGTTCTTAGATTAACTATTAGATATATTTTCTACCTTTCAACTTGATTTTAATAGGTACCAATAAAACGGCTGTTTATAATGAGAGCTCTTTCAACTTTCACCAATTTAAAAGTTTTTCCAAATTAAGGGATCCATCATATGGCCATCAATTTATATATATATAGTGATTTTAAACGAATAAGATGAAGAGGCTTTTCCAAATGAGATTAGGGGTGCTGCCTAAATAAAATTCAAAAGTTTACTCTCCAAAAGGTAAAGCAATTCATGGTCCCGACTGATGCAACAAAGGTTAAGATGGCAAAATGCCTGAAAATTGTTACAAAGGATTGTTGAGAATCCCAATTTATTTGTGTGACCACCATATGTACAAAATACTTGTACCTTTTGCATGGCAGAGTCCAAATTTTCCATTAAAAACAAAAAGGAAATACATATATACATACATACACACACATAAAACACCCAGAGAAAGATAAAACGTTTATATTTCAAGGACACAGGAAGAGAAATCCAAGTTCCCCCTAAAAGTGTTTTGGTTTTTATAAGTCCAGAATTCCAAAAAATGTTTTTATCAGGCCTGGTTAATTACTTTAAGAGTGAGATTTTTTTTAATTCCCAATTAAATTTGTAAGTTTTGTATGTATATAAACCTGGCTGGGGTATTAGTTGGAGGCTGGCAATCTGTCATTTCTTTTTCTTTTTTTCCTTTTCTTTATTCCTTTCTTTCTTTTCTTTTCTTTTTTTTTTTTTAAAGTTCTATTCCCCATTCTAAGGTAGGGTTGTCAGAATAAAATTGCTAGTAGGTTTTCCCGCAGGGACAACTCTATGGCATGAAGTCTTTGCCTATACCACTCCTGCAAGTTTCTCAGTCATCCGAGAAAGCTGTTACCAGCCAGGAAGAGGGTCCCATTTTTGGAGTTGAAAGGTTCCTCATAAGAGTTTTACTTTTATTCTGAAAAATTCAATGGAGGTAACCAAATTGAGGAAAACATTAGACCAGCCTCTTACCTAACCACTCAGTCCTGACCCCAGTGTCTTTCAACATGGACCCACTCTGGATGTCTCCACTGGGTATTTTCCTGGTATCTTTCAACCAGCCCCACCTTGGACGTCTCCTAAAGATGGGTGTTTCCCGTTATCTTTCAACCAGGCCCCACCCATTATGTCTCCACTGGGTGGGTTATTCCCCCCAGTATCTTTCAAATGGAGGGCCAGGTACCTGGATACACCGCCAAATAAAACTCAGGATTATCACCCAATATGGGAGATCCGAGAACCAAGATAGACTCACGCAAATTCATCTGGACTCCCCGAGGAGGTGGATGGGCACAAAGGGCCACTGCTGGTACCAAGGCTCCGGTTACTCGGAGAGTTCAGGTGGAGAAAGTCTGCTCTGGGTCCCTTCATGGTGTCCAAAACTGTTGACTGAAATACATGTGCAACCTAAAAGTTAAGAGTTATGTTTATTTGGCGGGAGGACTCGAGCCGGGATGACAGCCTCTCAGATCGCTCTGAGGGACTGCTCCGAAGAGGTTGGGGAGGAGCTAGGATATGTAGGAGCTTTACAACAAAGACCAGGTAGTTGGAACAATAAAACATTGTTTGTTATCTAAAGAAAGCCAGGTATGTCAAGTTAAAGAGTTTAGTGATTTTCTATGTATCATTTGGGCTCACTGGATTCATTCTTTAGACAAGCACCTAGCTATCTAGGGCAAGTATCCTGTCTTTTCTTATTCTCATTCTGTTCAGAGGGCACTGTTGTGAGTGGCTGTAGAGGCTGGTCTTCAGGCCTGTCCTCGCTGGGGGATTGGCGGCAGCCGCTGATGACTTGGTTTCAGCATTCTTTGTTTACTGACATGGTTGCAGTATTTTCATTCACATTGTAGTATTTTCATTCACAGACTGATTGTGGATAATCTGGAAACTTGGAAAGGAACCGAGATAGAATTGCTGCAGGTACCTTCTACTTTAATATTCCGTGTGCAAACATAAACACGGATGAAGCCTACATTTGAATTTGGTGGTGTAGGGAAGGGTTTCTGCACATTACAGGAGAAGGCAAGGCAGAATTCCTCTACTTTGTTGGCAGGGATGTGGGTCCACCTGTCTTTTCTGTAGCGGTTTCTGAGAGCAGTTTATGGTAATTAACAAACATTGACAATTGTGGCACACATTGCATTTAAGAGCTGGCCTGTGCAAACTTGTTTATTGGACAGGTGGATTGAAGAGAGATGTAGCCCAGGCCTGGGCTCAGATACAGGTTTAAATCGCCATTTCCTCACCAAAGGGCCTTGGACTAGAGTGTAACGTCCATTAATCTGTTGGTGAATCTGTGAAATGTGCATTATAATATTCGTTTCTTCCTGGGTTTGTTGTAAGCTGTAAACAGTATTATAACACTCATGAAACACTTAACAAACAGGCACTTAGCAGTGTTCACTGTGTCTGTCCGCCCCGCTTAGCGTGTGTCACAGCCGTAAAGGTAGCATGTGCCTGTTGAAGACGCACTGGTAGCCCCTTGAATAGGTTGTGAATTTGGTGATTTCCTTTAATCCTTGAAACTCTATATGCCATGGGCAGTTATTTTCATGGACAGATGAGGAATCTCAGGGTAAAGAAGACTGTGTAATTTGCCCAAAGTCAGACCATAATTTTGGGTGCTGGGGCCTCGGTTCAGCATGGGCCCCTGGGCCTTCTGCCCTCTCCGTTCAGCCCCAGAGCCAGACGTGGGGTCGCCTGTCTCCCAGCCCAGAATATCCAGTAGGCAGCAACACAAACCTGGACCTGTGCTGCTTAAGCAAAACTCCGGAGGGGAGGCAGGTACTAAGGGGATAAATGTAAAAACAGACGACTGCAAACTGTGATCAGCTCTGAGAAGGAAAGGAACACGACTCGCCGTGCAGAGCTGGGAGCTTTCCCTTCGGGGCTGCTCTGGGGGCGTTCATCTCAGCTAAACAAACTCCGGTCCTGCACCAACGCGGGAAGGCAGGGCGCGTGTGACCAGGTTGACTTGGCCTCGTTGATCATACTCATTCCCCATTCAGCGGCAGCTCTTACGGGCACTTACCTAGTAAACAGATGTCTGCCATAATCATCACGCACTTTGCTTGGTAGTTTTATTGGCCTCACATTTGAGATGAGGTAATTGAAGCTGGGGAGTTTGTTGCATGCCTGTGATTACCTTGGAAATACCCCCACTGGTCTTTCAACCTAGACTGGTGTGGCTGTTATATCCCAGCCCTGTGAATGGCATCGTGTAGCTTCTACCAAGTGGCGCAAATGACTGATATTGATTTTTCTTAATTCGTAGGAAATGGTATGTGACAATAAGGGGAAAAGGTAGTCAGAAATTGTTTGGAAAACTAGAACAAAATCCAATTCTTCCCCAGCTGGGGAAGCGTACCCAGTGTCACTCACCCCACTCACTGCCTGGCACCTCCTCCCTGCCGACTCCATGTTCAGAAGCCACTCTGAGCCTTTGAAGAACATTTTGCCTCATGACACTGTTGACTAGGACCTGCGGCCTCTCTGTCCCTGGTTAACTCTCTCTTCAAAGCCATTTAAATTTTATGCAGGCTCCTCAGCTCAGATGTAAGAATAGCCTCTTTCAACTTCTTGATGCAGCTCCTTAGTGAAGATCTTGCGAAGGAAAACTAGCCAAAACCTGGGAGGTATGCACACAGTGACTGCAACCTCAGCACTTTGTGAAGTTCAGAATCAGAGGGGTGGGAGACTCAGGAAAGGCTTTTTAAGGTAGAAAGGGGAAAGTGAAAGGACGCAGGCTGTGTGAGACTGAAACATCTCGGTCCCAGCTAGCAAGGCAGCTGCGTTCAGGATGGTATGTGAGGAGTACAGAGTTCTCACAAAGAAAGAAGTGGTGGGATGGGAGGGAGGACAGATAGATTCTTTACTAGGGGAGGAAAAAGTGCGCTGAAGACTTCCTGGTTGAATAAGAGGACTGTGACATGATGTGCTTGTATTTTGGAGAGAAGGGTTTTGTGGGGACAGGCCTAGGAGAACGCTGTCTGGCTAGGGAGTCAGCACAACAGGGAACCACAGAGAACAGGGCCGACCTCAGGGCCCCTGCTGGGGGAGGGGCTGCCCACCATTTTGAGCACTGGGGGCTGCTTCTGTCCCTTAGCTGGGGCCTCAGAACTCCCTTCATATCCCAGTCCTGTTGATACAAGAAAACAGATGTGGGGCATGAGAAGGGCTGTGTCCCAGGCTTTGGTTGAGCCCCTGGAGTGTGCCCCACCAGACGTGGGTCCTTGACTTCATGCAGGAAAGATTTCAAGAGCAAGCCACTGTTGAGTAAAGGTAGATTTATTCACAGAAACATATTGAAAGTCAAGAGAAAGTCCACGAGGTGTGGGGTTTGGGTGCTCAGATTAAAAGTAGGTACACACTCAGAGGGAGAGAGAGTGGTGACCGCGAGGTGGTGCTGTGTTGCTTGTTTTCTTGGGCTTGGTTGTTTTATATGCTAATAAGTAGAAGGAGCAGCCTAAGGGCATGGGGCTGGGATTCCCAGGGAGTTGGCCATTTCCCACCCTGTGACCTTTTGTGGCTAGCCTTGGGACTGCCATGGTGCCTGGGGCATGTTATTCACCATGTTACTATTACAATGGGTGTATAATGAAGCTCAAGCTCTGCTAGAAGTTATATCTCTTCATCCTGAGCCTCAAGGCCTATTGGGGATTGAATCCTTCACCATTTTGATGTTAATTGTTGTGGCCTTCATTGAATGGCTGTGCTCTGCCCCCTTCCATCCTGTCTCACTCTGATGACACAGAGAGAGCAAAGGCCGGGCCCTACCCGTGCTCCTGCATTTAACAGTGGGAGGGGTGGTGTGGGCTGAGGATGACTCTGAGTGGTGAGAAGGATGTTTCAGATTTTCCCACGTGGGACATGGGGATGTGCCAGCAGCCACTGCAGATTTATCTCACGGGCATTATCGCTTGTGTCACTCATCTTTTTCTATTTTTCTTTTTTTTCTTCAAGTATTTAATCTAAATTTAATATCAGGTATTTTTAGTAAAGAAATTTCTCTTTTTCTTTTTGGGGCTCTTTAGGGGGTAGGTAATTAGGTGTATTTATCTGTTCGTGGAGGCCCTGGGGCTTGAACCAAGGACCCCGTGCACGCTAAGCACACGCTCTACCACTGAGCTCTACCACCCGCCCCATCATCTTTTACTTTTTGCTTTAGCTGCCAAGAATCTTACAGCTGAATTTCTAGTCGGCCTTTAACACTTACCCTATCTTCATGGCATTCATTTTTATGACTGTACCTTCCCCTGGTTTCATTTAAGTATTCAATCTCCATTTTGTCTTCACTCTCACTTTTGTCTTTTTGTTGTTATGGTTGTTAAGCTGTGTTTAAAAAAATTGTTTAATTTCTCTTTTAGCAGGAGGCTGAAAGTAAATAAATATGTAAACAAACTTATCACACTTAAATATTTTATACTTTCTAAGCTGTTTAGTAGTTACTTTAAAACCGAATTGAATACTAAAGTGATAAAATTTTTAAATTATTTTTTAATTTTTATAAAGGTATAGCTGATTTACAATATGATATAAGTTTCAGGTGTACAATAGTTGCACAATTTTTATTTTTATGTTCCATTTATAGTTACTGTAAAACATTGGCTATATTACCTGTGTTGTAAGATACATCCCTGTAGCGTGTTTATGTTAGATGGAGCAGTTTATATAAGAAAGCTGGGTAACGCAGAGTCTGGGGAGTGGCTCTGTCTAACCCATGTTCATGGTCACCCTTCCTGTCAGAGCCCAGGCCCTCACTCCTCTCTGCAGGGGAGTGAGTGGAGGCAGCCCTCATCAGCGCTGGCACCACCCTCTGAGTGGCAGTGACAACAGTGACTGTCTGTGGACATGCAAATTGTTGTTCCAGGAGCTTTACATGCATTTCTGCATTTAATAATTAAAGCCCTCCTGTGAGGAATCATTTTATGTTTTTAATGAATAATACATTTTATTTTGATTTTGATAGACTTCAAACCTCCAGAAAATGTACTGGAATAGTACAATAAACGCTTAGAGACAGTTCACCTAAAAGGGCACTATTTGCCCCTTTGTGTCTGGCTTATTTTAGTATAAACTTTCAAGGTCCATCCATGTTGTAGCCTCATTCAGTAATTTATTCTTTTCGTTTGATAATATCTTTTTTCTTTTTTTCATTTTTTGTCTATTTAAAAATATTTTCATTGAATTCTAGTCAGTTTATAATGTTGCATCAGTTTCTTGTGTACAGCACAACACTTCATTTATATAGGAACATACCTGCATTCATTTTCATATTCTTTTTCAACATAAGTTACTATAAGATACTAAATATATTCTCCTGTGCTATACAGCATAAACTTGCTGTTTACTCTATACATACTCAGTATCTGCAAATCTTGAACTCCCAATTTATTCCTTCCCACACCCTCTCCCCTCTGGTAACAATAGTTTGGTTTCTATGTCTCTGTGTCTGTTTCCGTTCTGTAGATAACTTTATCTTTTTGTTTGTTTGTTTTTTCTTTTCTTTTTTTTTTTTTTTTTAGATTCCACATGTGAGCGATCTCATATGGTATTTTTCTCTCTCTTGGTTACTTCACTTAGAATGACATTCTCCAGGTCCATTCATGTTGCTACAAATGGCATTATTTTATTATTTTTTTATGGGTGAAGAGTAGTCTATTGTACAAATATACTACAACCTCTTTATCCAGTCATCTGTCAGTGGACATTTAGGTTGTTTCCATGTCTTGCTATTGTAAATAGTGCTGCTGTGAACATTGGGGTGTAGGTGTCTTTTTGAATTAGGGTTCCTTCTGGATATGTGCCTAGGAGTGGGATTGCTGGGTCATATGGGAGGTCAATTTTTTGTCTTTTGAGGAACCTCTACACAGTTTTCCACAATGGCTCCATCAAACTGCATTCCCACCACAGTGTAGGAGGGTTCCCTATTCTCCACAGCCTCTCCAGCATTTATTGTTTGTGAACTTCTGAATGATGGTTATTCGGACTGGCGTGATGTGATATTTGATTGCAGTTTTGATTTGCATTTCTCTGATAATGATATTGAGCATTTTTTCATGTGCTTATCGGCCATTTGTATGTCTTCATTGGAGAAAAGTTTCTTTAGGTCTTCTGCCCATTTTTGGATTGAGTTGTTTGTTTTTCTTTCTTATGAAGTGTAAAAGCTGTTTATATATTCTGGGAATTAAGCCCTTGTCAGTCTCATTTATTGCAAATATTTTCTCCCATTCCAGAGGTTGTCTTTTTGTTTTGCTTAATGTTTCCTTTGTTGTGAAAAAGCTTGTAAGTTTAATTACATCCCACTTGTATATTTTTGCTTGTATTTCTATTGCTTGAGTAGACTGCTCTAGGAGAACATTGCTGAGATGTATGTCAGATGTTTTCCCTATGTTTTCTTCTAAGAGGTTTATAGTGTCTTGTCTACATGTTTAAGTCTTTAAGACATTTTGAATTTATTTTTGTGTATGCTGTGAGGGAGTAGTCTAACTTCATTGATTTACATGCAGCTGTCCAGTTTTCCCTACACCATTTGCTGAAGAGGCTGTCTTTACTCCATTGTATGTTCTCACCTCCTTTGTCAAAGATTCAATGACCAAAAATTTGTGGGCCTATTCTTGGTAATTTTGTTTATCCGTTCATTGATGGATGGATATTGTTTGTAACCTTTGGCTACTCTGAATGATACTGCTATGAATATTGATGTGCAAGTTTTTGTGAGAATATGTTTTCATTCTGTTGGCTGTACAGTTGGCCTGCCATATCTGTAGATTCCACTTCATGGATCCAGATGGCTGATTGTAAAGGGACTCGAACATCCTTGGATTATGGAATCCAGGGTGGGGGGTTCCTGAAACCAACCCCGCGAGGATACTGAGGGATGAATCTATATGTAGGAGTGGAATTGCTGAACCATATAACGCTAACCTTTTGAGGAAACACCATAATTCTCCAAAGAAGCTACACCATTGTCCCTTTCCACTGGCTGCATATGAGGTTTCTCTGCCTCCTGAACGACACTTGTTATTGTGCATGTTTTGATTATAACCATCCTGCTGGGTGTAAAATAAGATCTCTTTTTCATTTTGATTTGGGTAGTGATGCTGAGCTTCTTTTCATATGCTTATTGGCCATTTGTGTATTTTTTTAAATCCTTGGAAAATTTAAACATTTAGTCGATTTTCTTTGTATTGTTCAGGTGTAAGCATTTGTTATATATCCTGAATACTATTCTCTTATTAGATACATGCTTTGTAAAATTTTTCTCCTATTCTGCAGATTGTGCTTTCACTTTAGTTCTTTTAAACATTAAAACAATTTCTTTACAGGGGAGATAATTAGATGTATTGATTTATTTTATTTTTCTTGCTAAGCACGCACTCTATCAGTTGGGATACCCCCTTCCCCTGTCATTTCACTTACTTGATGATGTCCTCTGTAACAAAAAGGTTTTAAATTTGATGAAGTCCAGTTTATCTGGTTTTTTCTTCTATCACTTGTGCTCTTCGTATTTTATCTAGGAAACCAAAGCCTATCCTAGGACCACAAAGATTTATACTGTGTCTTCTTTTAGAAAGTTTATAGGTTTAGTTTTTACGTTTCTGTCTGTGATCCATTTTGAATTAATTTTTATTTGTTATATAAAATAGGGGGGTCCAGATTCCAGATTCATTCTTTTGCCTGCAGATACCCAGCTTTCCCTGCACCATTTGTTGTATAGGCTATTCTTTCAATGGAGTGTTGTTGGCACCCTTGTGGAAAACTGACTGTAAATGTAAGATTTTCCCCCCTGGGATTTTATTGTGTCTCATAGATTTATTTATCCAAACTTATGCCAGTACCATACTGACTTAGTACTATATGTTTTTAGTACTCTTTAAAGTGAGTACTCCCACTTTGCTCTGCTTCTTCAAGATTGCTTTGGCTGTCCTGGGCCCCTTGCAAATCCATATGAATTTTGGGATAAGTTTTTCAATTTTTGCAAAGAAGTCAGCTGGAATTTTGATAGGGATTCCACTGAATTTGTAAATCACTTTGGGGAGTCTTAACATTTTTAACAATATTGTCTACCATTCCATCAACATGGGATGTCTTCCATATATGTAGATCTTTTAAAATTTTTTGGTGATACTTGAAAATGTTCAAGTACAAATCTTGTAAATTTTTGTTAAATGTATCTCTCATTTTATTTTTAATGCTGTTGTAAATGGAAAGGCTGAGCTTCTTGAGGGTAGGACTATATATCAATTTCTTTATTTCTAGGATTCCTACACAGCAAATACCCTAGATTTATATTTGCTACATAAACCTATCCACAACTCTCCCCACCCCCGTGTTATAAGAAACAAAGACCCATGTTAAGCTACCTGAACAACTATGTGGAAGTGAGAAATGAGACCCTTGGGTGGAGCTTTGTGCAGATGATACTGAGAGCTTATTTAGGATGGCTTCATCTTAATTTCTTTTAAACAACACTTTCGGTGTAGTCAGATACATTAAGAACATGGCCTTTTGATGTGCAGAGGAGCTAAGACTATTATTTTCAAATAATTTCAAGAGAGAGTGTTGTACTTGAAATCTAATTTGCATCAATCTTTGAAGATTTATGTTTTAGGAGCTTTGACTAAAGAACACCTGTCTTTATTCATTAGTAACAATTAAATGCTCAAGCAACGTGTAATAGTCTGAGAAATTGCCCCCGCCCTGTAGTGCTGGGTGGCTGCAGCTGTAACTGGAGTCAGCGCTTACCTTTCCCAGTACGCTTGTGCTGATCTGCTCAAAGCGGTTCGTCCAAGAGTGTGTCTGTAGTCTGTTGGACAAAGCCATAAAACATTGAGTTAAGGTTGCTGGAATGCAGTGTATTCTTATTAATATTAAGTAAGCACATATTGAGTGCTTACTGTATGTTGGGAATTGTCCGTCAGCCTCACATGAATATTATTTCTCTTAAAACCTCATATATTTCCTTGTTATTCTCACTTTACATATAAGGAGAGTGAGAATTAAGTCTTCTCTCTTTTGGGTGGAGCTCATTATCAATGACGGGAAGTTGTAAGGAAAAAGATATTGATTCATCCTGAGAAAACATTTTTCTGAGAGTCAGCAGTGAAGAGGGTGGACACTGAAGAAGATGATCATTGTTCGATTGAGATGAGCCCCGGGTTGTACGGAGTCAGCATCCCTGTCCTGGACACGGCACGTGTAGAGCTGCGTGATGGGTGAGGCGGCGCGGCCGCGCAGGGAACGCGGATGCCGGGCCGTTGGGCTGTGCTCAGGCCCGGTGGGGCTTTCTCCTAAGGGCAGTGGGCCGTCATTGACAGATTTTAAGTAGGGGAGTGGGGTGCTCTCGTAGGTCACTTTTGTCTTGTAGAATGCTTAGAAACATTTAGAAGGCTCGGCAGGAGGTGATGTGATGAGTCAGATTAGGGTGGCTGCCAGGTGTAGGAGTGTAGAATTTTCAAGTGGTTTTCAGTCCCAGTTTTGTGGCTCAGTAGCCGTGTCACTTTGGATGACGCACTCAAGGAAGAGAAACAATTTATCTAATCAATAAAAGCAGTGAGGTACCGACCTCCCAGGACTGCTGTGGAGATCCAGTGAGATAACGTGTGCACAGTGTGCAGCGTGGTCCCCAGCACAGAGTCACTGCTGAGTGAGTGCCAGTGAGTATCTGGTAGGACAGGTGTGGGTGGTGGGGCTCGGTGACTGAGGAAACCTGGGCCCTGACGGGGTCCAGTCACATCTGTGAGTGATGGGCCTGAGCTGGGAGAGGCAGAGAGACCTTGCCCCCCGACCAGGGGCCCTGGGCAGGACGGCTATGGGAGGAGCACCATGAAGTCAGCTCTTTGCAGGTGGAGTTGGAGGTGCCCTTGAGAAATCTAAGTGCAGTGTCACGAGCTCAAAGAGGAGGTCTGGGCCCAGGCTGTGAATTTTCCTATAATCTTAATCCCTGAGGACGCCGAGGTATTGATCACTGAACGTGAAGACATACTTTACAGGACAAGTGAATAGTAGTATCATCTCTGTCATCAAAGCTCACGTCTCTTTATTCATCACCCACTTTGCTAATTGGGTACTTACAGAGCTCACTTCACCGCCCTCCCCTGGGCTCAGGCTCCACAGTAAAGAGCTGGTGAGCCTCCCTCCTTTCCAGAAGACGACACATTTTGCTGGTAGCCTTCTGTACCTCGCCAGACTTAGAATTTTAGTTTGTTGATTTAATTTTATTTTCTGTTAGCCATTTCCTGATAAGAGATACCTTTTACCTCATGGTCATATTTCAATTAGCTGTTACTGAGAATTGCTGATCTGATCCATAGAGTAAGTATTATATTAACCTTGTAGAGTATTTATCATTTTTCTGTCTTTGCCCTTTAATTTTGTATGCCCTTTCTCTATCCTATTTGGGGCCTTATTTTTTTAATTAAAAGATGTCTGTTTGCAGTTAAGAAAACAAAAGAAAAAATACACATGATAGCTAAAATTAGAAAATATCTAGTGTGTTTTCTGTCTCGGCAATGGAGGGTTGTAGAAACTTGTGAAAACCTTCATTACACAAGTTTCTTAAAATGCGGATTAAGAAATAAAACCTTCCTTCCTCATCTTTCAAGCTGCACAGCTAATTGTCAAGAAAGTTAGGGGAAATCCTCAGAAGCCAAGACAAAAAAGAAAGCAGGGATTCTGGGAGATAAGCGAGCCTTAGAAGCCCTGGGGTGCCTGTTGGCTCCTGAACTGAGTTTTAGTTGCCCTGACAGGAGGGAAGGAGGTGAGCCCGAGTCCTCTCACACTGGGAGTTGGATGGCTGATCATATGTAAGGCCAATCCCATCCCAAGAAGCCTGGTTTACTAAAGGTTGAACTAGGAAAAAATATCCTCAATGCAAGAAAGTAAGGAATGTCAATATTTTTGGAAGAGGGGAAAAATAACAAATCCAAAGTAAGGATATAGTTTAAAGCTGTTCTGGCATGAGAGTGACCACAAACTCCTGGCAGAAAAGCACAGCTATTCCTGGAATGAGAAGTTGTGTTTTGAATGGATCAGTGAACAGCCATTCCGAAAAAGGCCTCCAGAGTCTTGTGGATCAGGATACTGGACGGCAAACACCTCTCTTCCAAGGTCTCATTCAAATAACCAGAAATGTTTTAAAGGAAAGAAGCCATAATCATAGTTCTATTTATTAACATTACTATATGCTAGGAATTCAGAGGTGACTATGTAGTTGACTCCTCATTTATGGACCTTACTTTCTCTTTGGGGAGAAAAACTGACATAGTTGGGGAGGTTGGTAGAGGGAGGTATTAGTCTGTTGCAATTAGCCAGGAGAGGAGATTAAGAAAGCAGTGAAGGATGGGTGAACTTTTTAGCTGAGGACAGACAGTCTTGTTCAGTTGGCTTTTAATTGCAGGCTCAATGAGCTGTCACTGGAGGGAATAGATCTTACTGAGGATGGACTTAGCTCAGGCCTCTTTAGAATGGACAAGTGAACCTGGAGAAAGACAGTCAAATCTGTGCAGACATTAAAGTTCACTTGAACGTGCTCCATCCCTGAGCCAAATATAGGACAAATATGCAGCAGTTCTTAAGGACAGAGGAGTGGTTTCTAAGGTTCTCCAAGAATGAATCCCAGGGAACCGGGATGGCCAGTTGTCAAACTGTGAGTTTGCTCTTTGGACGGTGTATCCACCAAGGGTATTGGCCTTTTATAGGTTTCCATTTCTCTTTAATACATGTCAGGTGATGAGGACGTGGGCACAAGTATTTGACACCTTGTCGAGGCGACTTTGGTTACCTGCCTAGAAGCACGGTCACAGCTATGGCTGCATCATACATCTTGCCACCCATCCCGTTCCCCAGCTCCGTGATCACGGCAGTGTGGTTCCTTGACCTGTCCATCTCCTCTGTGACATCATAACCCATGAAAGGACCGGAGCGTATTAACTTGGCTTTCTTAAAGTCAAAGGAACAGATCAAATATGGAGTCAGATTTGTTCTTTCCTATTTCAGTAGTGCCATGGAGAAGGCAGTTTGAGCAGCTTTTTGAAGGGCCCTGGAGGCTTTCTCTCTCAGCCTCTGGGCGCCTTTATTGAAACCCCTTCATAGCTGTCTGGCGTGCTGTAAAACCACTCCGCCTGTTTTGCCGTGAAGATGTGTTCAGTTTATAACTCATCTCTACTCCTTGGAAAACAACTCAATAAAAACTCAGTTGGTTTTCCACCAGCCATGGGCAGGGTTGGGGGATACCTTGTTATTATTTCATAAAATAAAAATAACAATAATAATAATAATAAATAATAATAATAAAAGAAGTCTTAAAACAGCACTGGGCACATTGGAGAGTGTCAATAAATGCTTCCTGGCTTAAGTCAAAAGTGATGACTCAGTGATTCCATGGCTGCTGTATTTGCTGAGCTAATTACTCCTTTGCTCCATTACACATTTTTTTTAACTGAAAAAGAAATACATGCAAAGGGTTAAAAAAAATTCAAACAGAGCACAAAAATACACAAGTGAAAGAAGTTTACCCTCATCCTCTGTTCTTCCAGCCCTCCCTGGAGATGCCACTGTTTACTATCCTTTGGGTGCTTTTCCATATATGCTATGCACATTCCCACCTATGTATGTAAATTCCTTTAAAGTTTTAGTTATTTTTAACTTAAAGGGATTTAAATCCTCAAGTGGCTTCTGCCCGGGTAATAGAACAGAACAAATCTGACTCCATATTAGATCTTTTCATTTGACTTTAACCCTATGCTCTGTCTCCTAGGCTTCATCTTGCTTGTAAAACAATGTTGCTTAGAGCCTGAAATATACAGAAGAGCCTATTCTGAAGGCTCTGACCTTTAAGAATATTTAACACTTTTTCATTCATAAAAAGAGAACAAATTACAGAATAGAAAATAACGTTTGTTTTGTTGGAGGTTTACAGAGATTTGGCCCAGGCAGATAGCTGCAAGAACAAAGGATTCTAACAAGAAGGAATTCCTACACCAGGAAGATTGCAACAACCAAGCAAGTAGGAAAGGAGCCTGAATTCTGACTTGGGGAGATGGTTTTCCAGGACATTAGTTTGCCATCTAGGTCTACAGAAACTTGCTATTCCTTGCTCCAACACCTGGTCTCCCAACTTATTGGCCTGTCCTGCACTGAGGAGAATGAATTTGGACTCGGTAACACTCCTATCTACCTAGAAAGCTGGGCACAGGAACTGAGTTTTATGGAAACAATAGGCCAGCCAAGAAACAAGCACCACTCGGAGGGTTGGAGTACTCAGATTTATTATGTCGGCGGGCTCAGAGGGGCTTCTGCTCCGAAGTTCTGAGCAGCTCCAAGACGTGCACATGAGGTTTTATAGGGTTAATTACAAGTAAGGTGTATTAGCCAATAAGGCTCAAACAACAAAAAGCAAGGAATCACTACACTGGAGCTTATCAACTTGTAATAGATCAAGTTACTGAAACCTGTTGAGCTTGGATTTACGAGTTAGCTTGTTAGCCCAGTAAACTGACACTAAACTTCAGATTTACGAGTTAGCCCAGCAGAATTTAGATCAGTAAACCGACACTTATCACACTTAGATTTGTGACTTAGCTTGTTAGCCCAGCTGGGCTTTTCCTTTACATGAGGATAGATCTCCCACACCCAGGGAACTACTGTGAGCCCTTGATGGTTCCACTAGGGTGGGGTGTGGTTTACCCAGGAGGGATGGAGACTGTGCACCAACACTCAGGCAGTCTACTCTGTCTGGGGCTCTGATCTTGTACCACCCCGCTCCCCGCCAGCCCAACACCTGGGAGAGTGGAACTAAGGCAGAGATCATGCCTGCCTGTTTCCAAGGCTGTAAAAGGGGAATATGTACTCTTCCCAAGGTAGTTCTGAGCGACAACACCAGCGGGTGCTTGGTTCCCAGAGCAACAGAAAACCCAGCTCTGCGTGGGGGCAACTGGTGTGATACCCATAGGGGTTCTGCAGAAGCATCGGATGGAGGGCTGGATCAGAGAGGTAAAACATGAGCTGCGGGCCTTGAAGGGTTACAGAATGGTACAGAGGCAGGACTGCCGCCTCCTTCGGGGTGCCCCCAGAAGTAAAGCTTTTTCTCTTCATCTCCGCTACGACCATCCCCTCTCCAGATCCCTCCCTTTTCTCTGCTCTTCCTGTCCATCTGTCTCCCTCCACTTTTCCCCTCCTCTCCTCCCCCTCCCATCTTCTCCCTCCCTCGCTGCCCCACCTTCTCTCGCAGAACACAGAGTGGATCGCTGGCCCTCCTGCGCATGGACAGTCAGTGCCAGCTGGACCGCGGGTTGGAAGCTCCAGCTCCGAGCCGGGGATCGGCCCCAAAGGCTTCTCAGCTCTGTCGACCGGTAGGCTTCTAGCTCCTGCCCGGGGCCGGGGCCTCTGGCTGTGGAATTGCAAGGTGGGGGGCTCCCGGGAAAGGAGTCAGGCGGCTGCAGGAGGGCGGTCGGCATGTCACAGCCCCCCAGGGCGCCAGTCAGCCTGTGTTCAGCTGAATTGCTCGGGCTAGATCCCTTTGCCGGCGCCACCTACACCGGCGCCCCGGCCACACCTGTCCATGGCCAGGTGTGCACCTGCAGCCTCTCACCCAGCCGGGCTCCCCTCAGTCCGCGGCTGGCGTCCCCTTCCCCTCTCCCGCCTGCGAGTCCTCTCCCCCCGGGCTGCCTCTCCTCGGCGGGCGACCCGTCCCTGCCTCTGAGCGGGCTGTGTCCCGGGCGGGCGGGGTCTGCGGAACCGGACGGGGGCGGGCGTCTGGGGCTGGGGTTGGCCTCCGAGCGGGGCTGCAGCCCTCGTTTCCACCCCCCTCTCGCTTTCCCTGCCCCGCGACCCCGGGGCTGCCCTGCTCTTCCTTTCCTGCTCCCTGAGGACAAGCTCAGCGGCGTGGGCGCTGCTCCCTGGGCTGAGAGCCTCCGGCTGTCAAGCCCAGCTTCTGGTGGAGTCGGGAAATTGGATCCTCAGTGCTGAGCGAGCTTCTGTCTCCTCCCTCAGTGTTTATGCCCCAGATAAGTACCTTGAACACTTTCAGGTGTTATGATGGCGGTGCTTGTTGATGTCACGTGTTTTTATAGTGCCAGGGATTACAGTGTTGAAAGCAGGGCTTGGTTCAGTTAAAAATGAGCTGAAGGCATGAGGCTGTGACAACCTCCTTCCTTCCCACTCCCAGGGTGAAACGTGTAACCGTCGATTTTAAAAAGATAGTTACAGTCCCTAACTAGACCAGCCCAGCTTGGGTGCATTAACAGGAAAAGCACCACCAGAGAAGTTGGAGACCCAGGGACATTGCAGTCCTAAAGAGTTCCTGGCACAATTTGGTTTGTTTTGGTTTTTTGTTTTTCTTAAATCGTGGGGCAGACTAGTAGTATACAGGGAAAAATAATTGTCAAGAAATATTTTTTCATATAATAGCTTTATTGTGATATTGTTCACACACCATGAAGTCCACCCATTTAAATGGTACAATTCAGCAGCTTTTAGCATATTCACAGTTGTGCAACAATTATTATTCCAGAAAGTTTTCATCACATCAGAAAGACCAGTGGAAATGAGTGACATATCCACCCCTCCCCTGTGGTGTTTCTAAAGAAGTTTCTTGGTTATTCCTGACCGTAAATTAACTTGTTACATTCCATGAAATATCTGGTAGGAATTCTAATCAGAATTGCAATGAATCTGTGTATCAAAACAGGAAGAATTAATGTCTTTATGGCATAAATTTCTTCTACCCATGAATATGTCTTGGACCGTATCTTTTCATCTCTTTACAGCCTGGCCCATAGGAAGTCCTCAGTAATTGTTGGGCTTGTGAATGATGAGATTCTATACATCGTTAGTTGCTACTGTAGCCTTTCACAGTAGAGAAAAGTAATCTCAGTGAAGCCAAGTGACTCTCTGATTGTCAGAAAGAGTGACAGCCAGTGATGGAGTGATCCAGTGGACTTGGTGCTTGCAACCAGGATTCTCCACCACCTACAGCTAAGGGGATTACAGTATTCTTTTTTTTTTTCTTAATGCCGTTGCTTTTATTTTTACTTATTTTTTTAATTTATTTTTTATTGAAGTGTAGTCAATTTACAATGTTAGTTTCAGGTGTACAGCAGAGATTCAGTTATAAACATATGCATATGTATCTACATATGTTTTAGATTGTTTTTAGTAGAACTCATTACAAAAAATTGAATATAGTTCCCTGTGCTATATAGTAGGTCCTTGTCATTTATTTTATATTTATTAATGTGTATCTGTTAATCCCCCCTTTCCTGCCGGCTAACCACAGTTTGCTTTCTATGTCCATGAGTCCATTTCTAGCAGCACCATTTTTCCTAGTAATATATGCTCTTTGGCTGCTTTCAGTTTCAGTAATTCCATCTTATCTGTGAGCGCTTTTCTTCTGGTGGCCTTTATGTGGTTTGCACATGTGGTAATAGAGATCTGTATTTGGGAGAACTTCAGGCCTAGTGTAGTCCCTGGTACAGAGTGCCCACTGAGTTGATGCTTGAACTGGGAAAAACACATAGTAACTGTTGGAATTTCCACTATGGTTGAGACTTCCAGGTTTCCGTAACCTGTTTACCCCACCTTATTATTGGCTGCCCCCATACTGGGTAATTTGGTGGAATTTCATGGTATGGTGGTGTAGAGACAGGGCCTTGTATGCTTCTTCTCTTTCCGTTTTCTAAGACTCATTCTCCTGGGCCTCCCAGATCCTCCCCCAGGAGTGCCCAGGGCTGCCTTGATGCTGTGCTGAGGCAATATTTGTTAATAAGGCCCTTTCCTCATCTCTTCTGACCCTCCGTTTCTTTCTCTGCACAATGAGGGCTTACACTAGATAAGTGCTTTTCAGTTTCTTTTAAGCCATGTTTCCTTTGAGAAACAGAAAATGCAAATCTCTCCTCCCATCCCAACACTTTAGATTTTGTTACGTCCTGCAAGGAGTGACATAGCTCTTTGTGGAAAATTGATGTGATTGTGATTCCAGGTGGCACAGAAAATACTCTTCAGAGATTTATTGCAGGGAGAGGGCAGAAAAGGGGCAGTATGTCACACTTTCTAGTGTGAGCACTGGAACAGGGGCTTGGATTTAAATATGGTGTCTGTCGTGGCCTCTCTTTAATCTTGTACAATGTGATAAACCTCTTTACCTCAGTTTCTTGATGTGTCAAGTTGGGGTGATAATATTTTAAGGCTTTTGTGAAACATTATACACATAATATATTTGTGTCTCTGTAGAAACAAGACCTGCAATGGTTTCAGGGATTTAAAAAAAAAAACTTGCCCATAGCACTATGTCGCTGTGTATTTTAAATTTTCTGGAGGGTGAGGGTTGAGTATAAAGTCCATCGTGGGACAGGTGGCCCATAGTTCTCTATGCCCCAGATTGCCCCCTCCTCCCCAGTCCTCTTCCTCATTCCAGGATGAAGTTCCCTAGTAGATTTACACAGAGGTCTTGTGGAAATGGCTTTTCATTTTATTGTTTCACCAAGAAGGGCTGCCATCATGATCTCTGTGGTCAGGTTTTAAAGGGCTGCCATCATGATGTCTAGTCAGGTGAAGGCTATGCAATTGGGAGTTTCTATTTAATAAAAAGAAAAAAATTACAAATAAAAAAATTAGAATAAGGGTGGTGACAGGGGCTCTTGGAAGTGAGCACCATTAGCTGTGTTAGCTTCAGGTGCAGTGGCCTCTTGCCACAAGGACCCATCCTGTTGCTCTGAAGTTGGAGGGACCAGTGGGTTCAGTGGGAATGTTAACTGAGTGTATCTCATGTGCTGGGCATTGTCCTATTTGTTCTGTGTGTTCCTTTTTTGAGACAGTGAGCTCATTTAACCTCAATAGCCTCTCTAAAAAAGTAGAAATTTTATTTTGAGATATAATGTAGATTCCCATGTAGTTGTAAGAGATAATATGGAGAGGGCCTATGGACCCTTTGCCCAGTTTTCCTTAATGGTTCCATCTTGCAAAGTTGGGGTACGATTCATTACTGACTTACTAACAATTTGAGGTTAGTGTTATTGCCCTCATTTCTATCCACGATTAAACTGGGGCTTAGAGAAGCACACAGGCCTGCCCAGGTCACCCACATGGTTAGTGTAGAGACGGGTGGAACGTGGGCTTGGGATTTCCAGGCAGTACCATTATGATGGTCTGTGGCAGGGAGCAGCATTCATTTTGCTTGTTTATTCATTCATTCAACAAACATTTATTGAGTAACCTCTGTGGGTCAGATGCTTTCATAGGGTTATCTGATTCTTCAGCAGTACTGAGAATCAGGTAATGTTTACTTTTTTTAAATCTGAGAAAATTAGCTATGAGAGGTTATAACCCACCAGAAGGAAATATAGCTCATAAAGGAGGGATAGCAAATTTGTAGTCACCCCTTTTTATACAGGTGGTACACTAGGCATTTTACATTTGTAAACTTCCGTAATCCAGATATATTCTTGTAAGGCAAGGATTTTTTTTTTAAATTGAAGTATAGTCAAGTTTACAATGTTGTGTCAATTGCAAGGTGTTTTTTGAATTTTGAATTAAAAAGTATTTTTTGAGGAGGGTAATTAGGTTTATTTATTTTTTTCATTTATTAAAATGAGGTACTGGGACCTCGTACATGATAAGCACTTGCTCTACCACTGAACTGTACCCTCCTCCCCAAGGCAAGTTTTCTTATCCATTATTCTGCAGCTTAGGGGTTCAAATAAATTGGAATTGAAATCCAGATCTTTTGCTTCTACTGTTGTCCTTTTCTTTATATTCTGCTGAAGGGGGTTGCGGAAAGCAGTTCCTTTTTTCATTTTTTATTCAGCATTTTTGAGAAGTGACTTTGCATCAGGGCCTTGCTAGGTGCTTGGAAACACAAAACAAGAAATGACCCTTCTGTGCAGGGGCAGGAAGCCTAGACCAAAAGCTGGGTAAAGTGATCCGAGCTATGGTAGCCATGTGCAGGCTCTGAAGGACAAACTTTACCCCCGGATTTGCTTGGGCTTCCCCTGCCTTCTGGCTGGTACACACCAGGTCACCGCAACCCAGAGGCGCCCGCAGCCCACAGCACAATATTTACCTCGATCTCCTCTCCCCTCTCGGCAGGGCCTGCAACATGAGCATCCCTGACTACGTGCAGTGTGCTGAGGATTATGAGACTCTTCCCGTGGTGGTCCAACCAGTGGGGATCATCTCAGAGGAGAATTTCTTTTGCATCTATAAGCGAATCTCCTTGGTGAGCAAAATCAGCCCGTGCAGCTCCCAGGGCGCACTCTGTATGCACTACAGGCACCACTATGCGCCCGACAATGGATGGAGCGGCTTCCAGACCCACCGCAAGGTCGTGGGCCTTGTCACCATTTCTGACTGCCTCTCGGCCAATGCCATCGGGAAGCACCATGTTCAGAGGAGCTGTATGGCACCACGCTCTATGACTCTCAGCTCTTTGTCTTTGTGCTGCATGGGGAGGTAGCCAAGCAGCCGCGCACCGACGTGGCCTTCAAACTACGAGGACTGCAGGGTGGTGAAGAAGAGGATCGAGGACTTCACTGAGTCACTCTTAATCTTGCTCAAGTCCAAGTGGCTGGATGGGGCCCCTGACAAGTCTGGGGACAAGATCCCACTCCTCTGCATGCCGTTTGAGAAGGAGGACTTCATGGGACTGGACACAGACAGCAGGTAAGTTTACCTGGAGGCCAGTCCACCCTGGCTGTGTGCCAAGTATCTTCCCTCCATCCAGAAAGGGATCAGCACGGAATAGGACTCTCTTGTAGCCAATGGAGGAGGGAGGTGCAGCCCGCCGGTTTACACACATTTAAAAGTGAATCTGCCTTTGTTTCAGAGAGATCCTTTTAGTGTTAGTGTGGACACTTACTCCTGCTTTTCAGCCAGGACCCCTGGTGGGACCCCTGGAGTTGCTGTCCAATAGAGTAGCCAGAGCCAATGATGCTAGGAGCACTGGGGAGGAGGCTGGTCTTAGCTGAGATGTGCTGTAGTTCAAATGCACATGAGACGGTGAGGCTTGTCTACTAAAATATATAAACTATCTTGTTACTTCCTATATTGATTACATGTCAAAATGATAGTATTTTACATACAGTAGATTATGTAAGATATGTTCTTAAAATCAGTTCCTAGTAGTTGCTTTTTGTTTGTTGGTTTGTTTCTTTGTTTACAGTTTTAAATGTGGCAACTGGGAAACTTTCTTTACATGGCTCTCATTTCAATTCTGTTGGGCAGCCTTTCCTGGGACAGTCTCATCCCTTTGCTTATATAAGAGATGCTGAATCCCGAGACGCAGAACGAGGCGTTGGTTGAGCTGGCTTGGAGCCAGTGTTTCCTGACTCCCAGTCTCAGCACCTGTTCGGCTCAGGCCCTCTCTTCCTGCCCGACAGGCAGCATACCATGTTAGGACATCAGAAACACCTCCAGGGAATTCCGGATGAACTCCTTATGCAGGGAAAGGCATATCACGGAGTATGAGACAAAGCAGGGAAACATTCATCCTCACTTTGTCCCTGTGATTAAGTCAACGGCCCCACTTTTGCCTTGGAAGTGCAGACGAGCTCTCCTGGGCTTACTACCCCCCCACCTTCTGCTCTGTTTCCCCGTGTATCTATCATGCTTTCCCTCGGGCAGAAGAGGTTAGATGCCTTTGCCCAGAGTTGGTCCCCCTTTGCAGGGGAGAGTGAGGGAAGCTGTGCCCCCACGGCCTACGGCCTCGGGCCTTGAGTCTGGAGGGCGCTCATGGCGGTACCACAGGTGATGGTCGGAGGACCTGGCACGTGCTGCCGGGCCTGCTGTGGAGGCAGTGCTCTGTGATTCTTGAACTTACCTAAGATCAAATCCTACTTTCTGGTTGTTGGTAAGTTGGAGGAGAAGATGCCAGAGAATTGATAAAAAGAAAGTCCAGACCAGCCCTGTGAGTGAGAGGCACAGGGGGCCCAAGTCCCACCTGGGTGTGGTTCCTGGCGGGCTCTGGATGAATTTTCTGTTCCTCCCGGACATACCTCTATGACTTTAGTAAGGGGTGAGACATGTAGTGGCCATGATCTCTATTTGTCCTCGCAGGGTCCTGTGATCTACACGCCCGCACACCCTTCTGCTCCTTGGGGATGAGGTGGCAGGTTTAGGTGCTTGGGCACTGCTGTGGGCACAGCTGCCAGCACCGGGCTACAACGAGGCTGGCTCCATTCACCTCACATGTCACCTCCTGCTGAGCCCCCAGGCGTTAGTCAAGGTAGGTGCATCGGTGCAACTTAAGCAGGGACCATGTTCTCCCCCGGGACAGACTGGTGGGTGAGCAGTGGAAACCTGGAGCCCTGCCCGAGCCCCCAGGCCAGTGCCTCCTCTTTTGTCATAGGAGGCACTGGTGACATTTTTGCTCAGCAACTGCTTGGCTCTGAGTCTGCGGACCCACCAGAGAATGCCTGCTTTTTTTTGCCTTTTGACGTCTGCCCTTGGGATTTGGTGGAGTAGCTGGATGTGTGCTTAGCCCATAGTATTGACACAGTCACCATTGTTTACCCAGAACCTCGTGTACCAGGTATGGCTCCCGGCATCAAAATATAGCAGCGCATTAAACCTCCCTCCTGGTGGGTCTGTCTGTTTTGGTACCATAAGGTCTCAGCCAGCATCTTAACGTCAGTGAGATAACGCGGCCAGTGACCTCGGGTCAAGCACGTTCTCCTCCAGTCAATTTTACTCCATTGTTGCTTTTACTATTCCGCAGGCATTAGTTTTTTAAACAATGCTTTGGTGCAGGAACAGAGCCTAATTCTCTCCTGCTACTCTTGGTGGAAGTGCGTAAAACTGTCCAGCCTGAAATGTGACCAGAATTTGTAGCTTAAGACCTGCCTAGACCCATGTAGGTGGAGTTTTGGTTAGGGGCACAGACCACGGCGTGGTCCCCAGGCAGCACCGCTCCCCTCAGTCCCCTGCCTTCCCTGGAGCAGGAGGTGAGGGTGGGTCTCACCATCCCCGAGTCCCTGGCCTCACACAGTCACGTAAATTCTTGTACGTGCTGTCAAAGTCAGGTTTGTTCTTGTGTGTTTCTAATTTTCTCTTGTTCCTCTTTTCCTTTTTCTTTATTCCTTTTTCTCTTGTACTGCCCTGTGAGCATGTTGTTGCGTCTGAAAATGTGGGCTGTGCACACCCTGCATTGGAAATAGCTAGATCGCCCTCCATGCTGTCTCCATCGTTTTAAAAAGCAAAAACTTAACAGCGGCCTTGATCCATGTATTATCCTTGTCATCTTTTTATTTTCTAATTTTTTATTAGCACATCACCCACTGGTGTTTGATACCTCTTAAAATCCTTGCTTTAAGGAACCAGTTTTGTCCTCCTTATATTTGGTGACAAATGCACCCTTATTAAATTTGCTTGATTGTTTTGAAGAAGTGAGATGCGAATTGATTTAGCCGGCTGCTGAGGGATGCTTTTCATGAAGTATTTAAACTTGTAAAGTCAAATTCTGCAGCATCTTGCTCGATTCCTGCTTTTACACAAACGTGCTTGGCACTCGGTTCCTGGCTGTCGCTGTGTGACGTGTGTGACGGCGCTGCCTGGCCGGCGGTCACTGGTGAGGAAGTGGCAGGCTGTTGGACGGAGCAGTCACCGTTTTGTTATTTAATTTTATTTTTTTTTGCATTTTACTTCCCGTGCCATTTACTTTACTTTGCCTTCATAAAGGGGCAGAAGTGGGTCTAAAATCCATGCTACTCTGTTGTTCCCTTTACGAGGCAGGTTTTTCTGAGTATCAGGACAACATTTCCTTCTCCTAAGTAGCTGGCTCACCTGGATCTGGTGGACATAGGGACTGCTAAAGGGGACCGTAACTTCCACTCTGCTCCAGCCAGTGGGCATTCTAAGCCGGGTCTGTGGTTTGCCTCAGCAGCCGTGCAGGCCTCCCTGCACCGGCCTTTACTTTTAACCCATGTTGGCAGTAAATAGCTGACTCCGTGTCTGTTGCAGCTGACGTCCACCACTGTCGGCCTTGTCGTTAGTTTGCGGTAGTGAGTCTCCAACATCCCAGTCAACTGTGAAGGAAGATGCTTTGGCCGACCTAGGACCTTGGATTCTCACCCCCACCATGGTTCATCTCACCCGGTGGAAGTGTTTGGCCACCACCATCATGCTGACCATGAGGCCTTGTTTCTCCTTTCATGCTCTGGTCCAAATGTGGACACTTCATTTTTCACTGAATTTCTGTCGCTTGAGACAGGCCAGAATATCTGAATGAGTCCATCACATTGTGGGTGGGGAACAGAACAGAAGTAAATGTTGCTAGTAGAAGGAGTCTAGTCTGTCCGGGTTGGCAAATGCAGGCTGGGATCTATGATGGCCGGGCTATGCCCTGGAAACAGGCCTTTCCCATGGCTCCCGAGAGCCCAGGGTTCGGAGTGAGAACAGCCTGGCCTGGGTTCCTCCATCCTCATCTGCTTACTGGCAAGTGTGTCTGCTAATTAGGAGCCCCCCCACACCTCTGGCCCTTCAAAACTCAGACCATGGGAGAACCTTGAGTCCCTTCTCCTGGGCCTCCTTTGTGAGAATCCAGTGCCTTCTGAGGTGACCAGTGGCAGGAGATGCCTCCCCCTCCAGGGAGCACCCTTTGGAGGACTGTGACTCAGCGCACCATGCTGTGAGCTTGTGGGGTTCCAGCCGTGGTCCCTGCAGAACCAGACTTGAGATGGGCTTAGTGACGGAAATAACAGGACTGATTCCAGGGCAGGGCTTGGGGGAGGGAACAGTGGAAATTGAATGTGATCTCAAACACATAGGTGGGTGCTGGGGCTGTTACTAAAATGGGGTGTCAGGGAGGTACCTGCCAGGAATCGAATTCCAGAGTAAATGGCGGACATGAGGCATTTTTAAGATGCCATTTGTCATCCAAGTTAGGACTTCAAAGAGGCACTCGGGTCTATGGCCCTGGGACTCAGGTGAAGGAGCCGGACTAGAGATACACGTTGGGAGTCGTCATTCTTAGCTGGTGTTCACAGCCTTGCATGTGAGTTAGATCATCTTGAGAGCTGCAGACTGAGGCTGAGGGGGGGCAGGGCTGTGTCTGGGTTGGAGGAAAGCCCAGACCATGCAGCTTTGGTGTGTCAGTCAGCGGCGTTTTTGATTTTCAGACTAATGACATTTATCCTTAAGGGGCCAGGGGTTGGGCAGGGCCAGCCAGGAAGAAATCTGAAAGGAGGGTCGTGGCCACGTGTCTGTCTTGGGAAGATGCAGAGTCTGCAGGGTCCGGGAGGGTAGACTTCTAAGAAGCTGGAGTTGGAGTCGGGAGAAAGTAGTCACACTCACCTGTGAGGGAGGGAGGGAGACCTTGGGAGTCGCCACCCTACTGGACTCACTTTCCAATGAACAGAAGGCAATCAGACAGACGATCTGAGGTGAGAAAGGATGGGCGCTTGGAGAGGAGACAACCTGGAGAATGGTGCTTGCAAATTTCTGGAATAGTCTCCCTGAAAAATAGAGTTTAAAAAAAACCCAGACTCTTAAGAACATTGATAGTGACTGGGGAGGAGGCAGTTGTTTTTCTGGCCTCCTAAGGGTAATGCATGTATCCAGGGATACACAGAAGATTCGGGCATTCTGTTCCGGGGGTTTGATCCTTACCAGGGGGAACAGTGCAAGTTTAAAGGGGGAGAAGGGCAGCGGAGGGAAGCTAGCCAGGCCCCGTGTCAGGTACCAGTCGGCAGCCCTACTTGCATGTTGCATTCTCATCCATGCCTCCCAGGTGGGCGGTGGCAGCCCCCTTTTGTGGATTGGGAAGCGTTCTCAGAGGGGTTAAGGAATTGGTCCGTTTAGCGGCTAGTAAATGCTGTAGCAGGATTCAAGCAGGGCCTTGTCAGACTTCAAGGGCATGTTTTCTCTACTAATTCTGGTAACTCCCTGTTGTACTTGGAATGGTGAAGTGGATCAGTTTTGGAGCCTTTCAGAAAAAGTGCAATTTAAGTCCCTCAGGACTGTTTCACAAAGCTCAGTGTTCTTTGATGGTTCGGAAGCACCGCAGTGCTTTTTGCCCCACAGAGGTAAGGTCTTACTCCTTGACGATGACGTGGTTGCAAATGACGTACAGGTGCAAAACCAGACTAAGCAGCTTCTGAAGGGAAACTCTCCAGTTCTCCCTTGATTGGCTTTCTTCCACGGGATGTAACTGCTGCAGCGTAGGCCTGAGCTTTCCATATGGATTGTGGGTTTGATATCCAAAGTTAGCATAAAACGGTCAGATGGAGAAAATCGACGTTGACAATTTATTTTTGGGTTACATTAGTGAAGATTTTCTATCAGTTAATGACCCATATATCGAATGAAATTGAGTACAGAACATTGAATTTCTTAATTTCTATTTAGAGTTCTCTTACAGAGTAAGGTTCCCTGCTTTGGAACATCAGCTCCACCACCAGGGCACCTATCAGTGTGTTGGTGTGATTGCATTTACGCAGTGAATGTAATCTGGGCTTCCTCAGCCCCAAACACTCCAGTGCAGTATCACGGTCTGTAGCCATCTCTTAGTCATGCAAATACTTCTAAAATTATATGATGCCAGAAAAGAAAGAAGAGAGAGAGAGTTTGCCTTTATCAAAATTCCTTTCTATTCTAACTGCAAACTGTTGTTGAGCAGCTCTGGTTTCCTTTGGATATGAATATATACATTTCTTTGCATGTAATCTGGGTTTTGGACTAGAACACCAAGCTCTTGCTGTCCACAAGCCACAAAAATAGTAGCCAAATTGCACACGTGTGAAATAGTTTATACTTTTTTCTGAGAAAGAAACCTTGAATTTTGGACTTGGGCTGTGATTTTTGCTTTTAGCTTCCCCCACCCCTCTTGTAATCTCTCACTCTTTCCCACGTGGCCCCCAATAGGTCGTGGTTTCAAAGGAGTGGGCAAACACCCAGTTGGTCACCATGTACTGTTGCTATAGATGGAGCCCTGCCAAGACCTAAAGGACATTATCAGAGAGGACTTCCTGGAAGAAATGGGCTCTACTTTCAGTCATGAGGACAGAGTAAGGTTCAGTCAGGAGAAGGAGTCAAGAGTGTGGCTCAGGTGGCAGGTGCAGCCCGGGCAGAGGCCTGGAGGCTTGTGGGGTGGGGACCCGGGGAGAGTGCCCTGTGTGGCCCAGGGTGGAGTGTTCCCCTGCTGGGGAGGACTCTGGAGAGAGCCTGGGGTGAAGGGCTTTGGAAGACGTTGGGTTTTACTTGAACAGACACTGGAGGCAGTGAAGGGTGTCAGCAGGAAGTGACCCTCAGGAAAGGTACTTCTGGTTTTGCTTCTGATATTCTACAGACAGAAGGTTCGGGACGGGCGAGAGCAGGTCTGTCTGTCCCTTTGAGACCCACCCCGTCATTCATTTATTCATAACACGCACACTTCTCTGTGTCTAGGGGAGAGATGGTGGACCCACATTAGTAAGCAAAATGTATTTGCTTCTTGTGAGCTTAGCAATGTCAGAAGTTGACTTAGCCTAGAATGTTCTAGGAATAGAGGAACAAGTTGTGGAGTTTGGAGGGAGGGAAGGCTTCCTTGGGAAACAATCAAAATGAGCCTGGAGGCAAGTGGGAAGTAGGAGCAGGACAGGGGGTCCTTGAGGTCACTGGGGACCTGGGAACTGGGGTGAGGCTGGGTGAGCAGTGTCGGGCGGGGCTAGAATTCCACCAGGGAGCCTCTGAAGGGTTTGAAGTGGGGTGATGTAATCAATTTTGTGATTTGGGAAGCCTGCCGTTGCTCTGTGTGTGTGTGTGTGTGTGTGTAGTGGGGAAGAGGGGGAGGGTGCCACCAACTGGGGGGGCCACTAGAAGACCATTCACAGCCTGGGAGAGGAGCGTCAGGGCTGCTTGGGGACGGCAGTGGCAGTGTGGATGCCGGATTTCCTTATGGGGAGGGCTTGTTATCTGGGTCGCCCGAGAGGCGACTTTTGGCTGGAAGAAAAGTGATGGAGGCTGCCAGGTGGACTTTCCTCTTCTCTCCTTCCCTGCCATGTGTAATGATCTTAGCTCAGCCAACTTTTGGAACAGAAGAGTTAAGTTCCAGGGTAGCCCAGGACTTTGTTGAGCTCGTTCGAGTGAGATCTGATAGGATTTAGATTTCTGTTCAGATCTGCATGTCCATTTAGCTAGAAACATCCCATCATTTCGATTTCCATGGGGTATTTATTCTTGATAAAGATTGCTTTCTTGGTGAGAGGAAATTTAATACAGCTGTTGTCTTTCTCAAAAAAAATCATATCTTTTAAGAACTTTAATATTCAAAAGAATAGGAATATTTAAAATGATAAAGTAAGGCTTTGGTGTAGTTTCTTTGGTTTCTGAGCTAATGTGGAGTTAGAGCCTTTGCATTACTTAATAGCACATCCTTGTCAGTATTTAAAGAGCTGTTAGTGAGCGCCCCAGGCCCCACCTCTCAAAACATCATTAAAGTTTGCTCTGAAATAGTGAGGTCATAAAGGTCTTGTTTGCAGAAATCAAACAGTTGGTTTATATTATGCAGCATAGCACCATTTATAAAATAATAATAGGTTCAAAATTTAGAAAGTGGAAGATAATTGATTTTTTTTAAAGCTGAAACATAAACTTTCTTGTGCTAATGTTGAACTGGAAATTTTGAAAAGAAAAATCCCACTGTAATATCATCTACGTGGAATACATATATGACTTCCACATTTGAAAAGTAACGGCGCAGTGGTTTTAGAAGTCAGGAGCATTCCAGCTCAGATACTGGCATTGATGGTTGCTGGTTTTCAATGGAAGAGCCTAAATTTGCCTTCTTAGCATTTTTTTTTTTTTTTTGTAGTGAGAGGGCTGAGTAATGCTTTGCCAGCATGATTTTGGGGCAATTTGAGGGCAGATATCGTGTACCAGCAGTGAGATATTTCCATGCATTTAATTTTCCGGACATCACCATGGCACATGTGGGGTTTGTGCATGCAGGCAGGGATGCTGCAGGACTCCCTGATCCATCACCGTTATGTCCTGGAGCTGCTCCAGTTAGTGAATAATTTTCTGTGCCTTGGAGGTAAAGTGGTCTGATGCAGATGATCAGATATGTAGTTAAAGTGCTATTACTTGAAATAAGAGAAACCTAGAAATATGGCTCTAACAATACAGGATGAGGGAGGAGAATTGTCTGAGCTGTGTGCAGTGGGGAGTCTTCCCAGGTGACTCCCTCGCCGTGATTCCTGCCAATATCCGCCCCAGCCCTGCACGGTTGTCCTGCCGAAGCAAGCATGCACTTTGCTCAGAAACACACTGAATTTCCTTGCGCCTCTGTTTGTTGGCTTTTTTTTTGAAAGCACATCTTGCCCTTTGCTTAAATGCCATCCCTGGTAGTCGCCTCTTACCCTCATCCTTCTGGACCTCGTCCATACATAGCTGCTGAATGGATGAACAGAATGTAGAATCTCCACTTAGTGAAACATTATTCAGACGTAAGAGTGAATAAAAAAAAAGAGGAAAATGAAAAAGGCCCCCTGTTCTGGGAAGTCCACTCTGACTGCTCAACCCGCCCTTTTCCCTTTGAAACACAATCACTTATGCTCCTCTCTACTCTTTTTGATAGTACTTACCACCTTCTAATAAACTTTAACACTTTCAAAAAAAAAAAAGAGAGAGATGCTGATACCACTTCAACATGGACGAGCCTTGACAACAGCATGTTAAGTGAAAGGAAGCAGACACAAACGGCCACATATTGTTGACTTCAGTGATCTGAAATGCCCAGAATAGGCACATGCAGAGGCAGAGAGCAGGTGATGGTTGCAAAGGGCTAGGTGGAGGGGGGTTAAGGAGTGACTGCTAGTGACAGGGGGATTCTTTTGGGGTGATGAAGTGTTCTGGAAATAGATGGTGATGAGGGCTGCACAACCGTGAGTGTGCAGAAGACTGCTGAGCTCTGTCTATGGGAGTGCCTGTGGTTGGGGGCGGCTTTATTTTCTTCTCACCCTGCACTCTGAAGAGTCATCTTGTGCTGTGGCCTTTCTACTAGTGTGAGTGGTGAGACTCAGAGACTTTGGAGAGTCTTTGTTTCTTTTTCCCCCCATGCTGAATGTAGGCAAAATAGGTTTAAGCCTGAGAAAGTGCTCCATCTGCAGAAATGTCTTTGAGTTTTGCATGGTGTAAAAATCTTGAGAACTTTTTAATCGTTGAGGACAGTCTGTTGGGGGGAAATAGCCCGTGAAGCCTTGGTGAGACCTGGAAGAGCCGCGCTTCCCTCCCTGACACGGGTGGAGTTTTCACCCCCGTTCAGGCAGTGAAGGGCCCAGACCCGTGAGCGGAGTTGACAATCGTGAATGTTTACGTGTATCCGCTGCTTCATCTTGGATATTAATTTCAAGCTGAGTCAGTTTGTGGCGGCGGCCTCATCCTACATCAGGAATCTATAGTATCTGCTCTTTGAGGTGAAGACCTGACAGACTTGGTTATTTAACAGTCTCCCTTGAATTGATATCTCAGATTCCTTTGTCAAAAGAAAAACAGCAGAAATACAGACGTCCTTTAATGCCAATATGACCTGGAAAGGGCTTAGTCTCTGTGCCTCAGTGGCCTTATCTGCGGGTGGGGAAGATGATAACAGTGTTTCCCTCAGAGGGGCTGGTGAGGGGAGAGTGAGAAGCACAAAGGGAGGACTTACACGAGATGCTCATGAATGACCGAATTTAGTGCTCTCAGCCTGGTGAGGCCTCAGGGGCAGAGATGTCAGAACAGAGCATTCCTAGCCAGAGCTAGATCCTTGTTGGCAGCTGTTATGATCAGTATCACAACTGTGGGTTATCAGGTAGTTTTAAGACTTGGTAATATGAATTCATGAATAATGTTAGAAGACTAGACATCTCAGATTCAGCTTACATAGTTCTCAAGATTTCCTCTGAGAAATGGATGGTTTTTTCCCCATCTTAAATCTGAGATGAGTCTCTAAAAAATTCTGTATTCCTCCAAATTTTTGCTTTAATTCTCCATTTCTTAAAAAAAAGTTTTTAAAATGGAGTTAGTGGGGACTGAACTGAGGGCCTCATGCATGCTAAGCACGTACTCTCCCAAATGAGGTATAATCTCCCCCCTGATTTTTTTTTTAAAATTTACTTTCTTAGTATTCAGAGGTTAGAGGCCTCTAATTCTTTTTCTGGAGACTTGTCCATGAACCTGTAAATCTATAATTAATGGACAAATCTTGGTTTATTAAAAAAATGAATAGAATATTCTGCAATCCATCCAAAAGGAAATGCTCATTGGCTTAAAATGTTTCTCCTTTAAGTTGATTTCTCCTTTTTGGTCTAGCTCAATTTATTAACAGACATACTCATCATCATAATGACCAAACTCTCTCTGAGTGGACACCTACCTAATGCTAAAATACTTTCCTCATGTTTTACTTCATAGCAGGTGTTAGACGGTAGGTAATATTGTCTCCTTTTTTGCAGCTGAGGGATTGAGAGATGGAGCAGCTTGTCCCAAATCACACGCAGCTATCAGTGGCTAGCTCGGTGCTGGAACCCAGGCTGCACAGGATGCATTCTTAATTGCTCCTCTAATCAGCCTCCCGTTGAGTGGTTACCCGAACTCCTGTGACTCCATAAATGGCCGATTTTAGTGATCTCAGCCTGATGAGGCCTTCAAACGGGAAACACCAGTGAGAATGTGAGACAGAGTGGCATAAATTAAAATTGTACATTTTCACAAATGTTTAATTCTCAGGTAGTGGCATAAAAAGTTAATTTTTATGTATTTTAGTGCTCTGTGAGCACTAAAAACAAAATATTAAAAATAATGATAGTGCAAAAGAGAAGGGGGCTTTGAATGTCCAACCACTGCTGATGATGTTACTTTTTTTTCTTTAGTGGCCCTTATTGACAGAAATACAAAGACTGAATTGGTTTTATGTAGTCTTAATATGGAAGAAAAGATTGTCAATGAATATTTTAAGAAAATGTTTATTCTTTTCTTTCCTGATGATGTATATATAAGTTGTTTTCATGGCTTAAGTACATTTCCTGTTTTGTGAAATTTGAGTGATATCGTTTAACTTGTCTCACTGTGAGAGTTAGTAGCCTTGTATACAAAGAACCCAAGAGGTGCTTAGTAAAACTGTGCTGTCACAATGACAGATATTTTAGAAAGATCAACTCTGAATACTAAAGAGGGTGGCTTATTACTGATGCATATTTAATATGTATATATATGATATATATGAATATGGCTTAAAGTAACAAGGATTCATTTTTTTTTAGTGCACTATGAAGTTTTAATGAAATCTCTATCTTTCTATTGAGACAGGGACTAGTTAAATTGCCTTAAGCAGACGACCTTGAAGATTACTTACACAGAATGTGTATTGTTAGAACTCAGATTTCATGTTGCCGTGTAACCATCCACTCAGACATTTAAATTCGTGGGATTCTGACCAGATTCATTAAGTTTAGAAAAATCCACATTGATCATTTTCAGGGAATAAGCTTCTCTCTTTTGTGATTAAAGAAAATTTTGATCTTTTTTCCTGCACTCTTAACAGGTTTAAAATATCAAAACATTGATTTGACATGTCACTTTTTTAATAGAGAGAATAAAGCTCATGCTGTTTTATTATGTAAATAAATGTTTTTGTATTTCAACAAACGTATGATTTCCTGGATTTTTGAGAAGTATGTTGCAAGATACTTAGATAACCTACCTTCGGAAAAATACAGACGTGACTTTTATGAATATAGGCTTAGTAAAGATCTGTTGGATTTTGCTACAGTGCAAGACATGAGGCCTAGGAGAGATTTGCTGCCGATTGCAAGGAGGACAGATCCCATGTCTCAGTCACCCCTAATGTAAAATGAAGTGGCTGGACTGGATTCTTTCCTGTTCTAAGATGAGTTTCCATGAGCCTGTGTCTTTTGTTTATATTCAGGAGTATTAGCAATATCATATTAAATACTGAGTACCCCTCCCTTCCCCCGAAGCAAAGTGCAGTATGTGCTACAGAAGCTTTTAGTTATCTGATTCTCGTTTCTGATCCTACAGGCAATTTTTTTGTTGCATGCTTCCTGGCAAACTGGAAGGTCTTTTTAGCCATACGTGGCTCTTGTTGCACCTTCTTATCGTCTTAATTTTCCTGTTTGTTAAAGAAGGCTTAAACAACGTTATTTTGTTTTGATTTCTTTCCTTGATGCTTCAGAATAGCACAATGTCCATTATGTCTGTCTACCTGGAAAAATTGTTCTGCTTATATTTTAGTTTTATTCTGTCATCTCGGTGTGAACATCTCAGACTTGCTGTGTAAACAATGGCAAAATCAGACTTTTCTTCCAGTGTTAGAAACCAGTGAGCCGGGAATTTATAAAACAGCTAGTAGCGGCCTCTGGAGCACCTTAAAGCTGAAAAGTGTACTGAGTTCCCTGAGTATTGACCCCGCCGCTGTGTGTTAATTGGTGGTAGGAGATTTGGTACATATAGGAAGGGGTGTAGTGTTTTGACTTGGGTTTGCGTGCACGCGCTGCCACTGAGCACGTGAGCCTGAGTCAGTTCCTTCTGAGATTTCCCTCGTCTGTGACATTGGGACGTTCGTATCTGCTTTGTAGAATTGTGAGAATTAGAAATTATGTAAAGTGTTTACCACAGTGGGTATGTCAAGAGGGCTCATAAACTTTAGCTGCTGTTTGGTGTGAAGCCATCATTTTATAGTCTTTGGCAATTACTAAGAAACAGGAAAACAAGAAAAGCTGGTTTTATGATGAAAGATATTTGAGGAGGTTCCATAGTTCCTATACCCATAATTAAGCATCAGCAGAGTCAGAACTGTTAACACAGTCGCCCTGAACCAACGTTAAGCCACAGAATTTTTTGTTACTTCATATGTGTTGGGTCCTAAGGGGATCCAATACTTATATACATGTTGTCTCCAGCAGCCAACTGAGAGATGACACAAAAGAGTAGGCAGGCGATAAATGTCTTCTTTGTTACTGATGAAGCCACGTTCTCCATGAACTTCAGGGCTGTGGGAAAATGCGTGTCATGATACTGTGTCCCAGAAGTAGAGACTCACCCTGTCCCAGGTAACTCTGGGCCACAGCGAGCCTTCCCTTGAGAGGACCTGCCCCTTCATGCACAGGGCTGTCCTGACATGGAGCTGAGCATCCCAGGTGCTTCCCAATGGTGACCAACACTGGAGGGAAAGGTAGGGTTTCACATTCCCTGCTTGTTTCCCCGGACTCACACCTCACCCTGTTAGTGTGACGAGGGCTAGCTGTGAGCCAGAGGCCAGGGGTGTGAAGGGAGATGCACTCTCCATGGCCCAGAGGAGTGGGGAGGAGGCATCCCCTCCCTAGTTTAAACAGGTGGTGGGATGGAATGGGAGGGTGCTCCCCAAGAGTTTGTAAAAGGAGAAATAAGGATTTTCTTTGGGACTTAAACTAGCCAGGAAAGACATAATAAAAATTAGAAGGGAGACTTGTAAATCACTTTTATATTAAGTTGACATTTGTTGAACACCAAAAATGTGCTACATTCTTTTCTGAGAGTTTTACAGAAATGAATCCTTCAATCTTCTCAACAAGCGAGTAAGGAAGGTTTCATTGTTATCCCAGTTTTACAGTGTGGAAATTTCGGCACGGAGAGGGTAAGTAAGTTGGCCAAAATCACAGAACTAGAAAGTGGCAGAGCTGGTATTTAAACCCTGGCTGTCTGGTTTTGAGGCTCCCAGGGATGGGCTTTGGGTGTTTAGAGGTATCTGCATCCCTGAATCTTTGTACCACTTTGCATCAGTTAGCCAAGAAAGGACAGGGAAAGGAGAGTTACACAGGTGCTCACTGTCATGTCTTGGCCACTGTCCACGAAGTGTGCACTGTGATTAGCGTTAATTATTTTCTAGGCAGTAGATCTGTTCGTATAACAGAAATTTAGTCCATTGAGTTAATCTAGAAACCCTTCCTGCTCTGCTTCTGTCCATGGTTGCCATGTGATTGCCTGCCTGTGATTGGGCCATGGAGGAGAAAATGTACTCATGGTTGAACTCTGATATTTCAGTCTGGTTTATAGTTTCACTTCTTCTGTTACATTAATAAGTTAAGTTTCTGGTTTTTTTGCATCAGTGTGTCATGAGTTTGGTTAATGTGAAACCAGTCCATGGGAGCCCAGGGATGCTAACGGTATAATTTCTGAGCACATTGTCGCACTTCTACCCGTGCAGACCTGGCTGGAGGATGTCCGCCTTCCTCACTGATTTCTCCAAACAGCAGGGTCCTCTCCCACCCCCGGATGTGAGGCTGGGAGCTCTATGAGTTGTCCAGTCAGTGGCCAAGTCCACCAATCAGAAAATGATGAAGTACCCGGAAGTGGGTTTAATAGAAGAAAAGGGCTTCCAGGTAGTCCGATGGGCTGTTCGAGTCCATTTGGTGAGAAGCTGTCCACTGTCTGTGGTTGAGCTGCTGCTTTGCTGTTGAAAAGTCTGGATTAGATGAAGGGATTTTAAAAAGGAGAAAGGCGTGATTTCAGGTGGTACGTCCACACCGGTGAGAAGTGAAGGATGACCGCCTGTGTGAGGCATAAACAGAGTCTTACAAACTTCATAAAACAGCTTTAAAAGCTCTGCCATCTTAGTGCACTTCATATGGGATCCAGTTCATCACTGGTCGCGCTGAGAGGGCAAATAATTGATGATGGCAGAAAGGACACGGAGGCATCAAAAATCCTCAGTCATGTTCCCTGTTTAAAGGATGTGGCACAATGTAATATATTTGAGCTGGTTTTTCACTGAACAATTTTTAGTGTTTTCTGGGACTCCCCAGTGCCCCAAGGCTCCATGCAGCTGGGTGTCCCCTCAGAGCAGCTCTGTCAGCGCTTGCCCTGGGCTGACGTTTTGTCGCGGGGAGCAGGATGGTCAGCGTCCCCGGCTCCTCAGAGCTCCGTCTCCTCATCCGCAGTGCGGGGTTACTCATCCGTGTCTACTTAGTAGGTTTGCTGAGAATCACACGTGATGGTTGTCAGGTGTGATTTGTGATTGTCTCTGTGATTGGCATATAGTCAGTGTTTGATAGAAACCCTTGTTTTTTTTAGTATAATTGTAGCACCTAGATTGCAGTGGTTTTTAGTCTGCATTTTTTTATAACTTTATTCTTATTTTTAAATTCGCACTTATTTTTATTTATTTTTTTTTGGAGGTACTGGGGATTGAAGCCAGGACATTGTGCATGCTAAGTAGGTGCTCTACAACTGAGTAATACACACCCTCCTTGTCTGCACTTGAAAATAAATATTGCAATACACAAAATAGATCTTAAACACCGTCATGGGACCTAGTCTCTGTATAGACAATTGAACACGTATGCTATTTCAATAAGAATAAATGTTGTTGAGACATACATTTCTGAATCTGTTAATGTGCTTAAAAAAGATCATAGGTAGTGATAAACACGAGTCTTTGATCCAGTACTTCTTAGGGTCTGTTTTGCCATCAATGGAAATTACATTCTACAGAGAAGGCTAATTGGGTCTCTTTGATATTTGGATGGTTTAGCAGATGATCAAGGCTTTCAAAAGCTGACAGAATTGTATTTTAAACTAACTACAAAGTTATCTTCTAGAAGTTGGAATTCTTAAGCTTGTGAAGTGTCCAGTAATCCAGGGGGTATGTGTCTGTGTCTGTGTGAACGTTTGTGTGTGTGATTTCAGGAAGGTAGAAATAAGTTCCAGATAGACTTCTGATACCTTTCTCCTCCAGTTCAAGGTGTAGGCATATATTTACACAAATAAATTGATATTCTTTTGTCATTTGGCATATTGGGAATAAGAGGTTGTCATACTTGTTTCAGAAGGGTTGGGGAGCATGAGCTTAGAAAACGGGAGGAGAAAGAGGCCGGGAGGCACTTCACACTTTGTGCAGGATATGAGAAACAGTAGCTTTTCTTTTCTCTTTTCTTCTAAAGCAAACTGGCACTGAATTGTAACCTACTATTACTCAGAATTGCTTTTCTGATCAGATACAAGTGCCTCAGATTTTTGAAGGCAACATGAATGATGAAATGTGTTTTAGCAGTTATCTTTAAAAGTAGTTTTATTTTTCAAGTAAAAGGCTATAGCCTGTTCTTTCTTCCAGCGGTACAAGACATGCTCATTAATCTATGTACATGATCTGTGTGCTTAGTTTCTTTGTTTTTTTTTTGTTTTTTTTTTTTTTTTGAAATGCTTGTTTCATTGTGGTTTGAATGAATGTTTAAAATTTCTGGATTTTGATGTTTAGAACATGCTGATTTATGAGAACCGTTAAAAACCTGATTGTTCTTTGGTCCTTGTTTGTTGGGGCACCCTATTGATTTCTGTTGTCTGTTAAAGAGGGAAATGCTTCCTCTAGCCTGCAGATCATTAAGTGAATGGTTTGCAGTGTGCCTTTAAAATTCTTTGAATGCATTGAGCATGTTTGTCCAGTGAATTTTGAATTGACTCATTGTAATGACTTTGCTTTTGTTCTGTGGCTTTTGCTCCTCTCCACAAGAATTTGAATTCTCTGTTGCATTTTGTATATGTGTTCTTAACAGGGGAAGAAATTTTTGCATTTTTTACAGAGCTGGGTTTTCCTATCCCCTCTGAATGCCTTCTATAATTGATACAATAAAAATCTGTTATTGCAGTGCATAATTATTTCATAAACTATTTTTTGGCATAATCAGAAACAATGACAAAGAATGATTAAAAAAATACAAAAACCTTCCTTCCTTTGAAGAATAGAAATGAGGTGGTCAGGCTCACGCATACTTTGTGCCTGACACACTTACTCTCATTTCATTGTGTATCATGATTCGGAGATGGAGTTGCTTCAGGTTTGTAGATTTTTGTTTTAACATTTGTGTTAAATTCTTTCTCCAGGCTGATGTTTCCTGTTGGGTTTGTGGAAAGAGTAGAAGGGAAACAAATACTTTGTTTTGTTTTCAGGAGTCCTGAGTTGATGAGAAAAGAGTTGAGGGTGGGCTGAGGAAAAGAGTGACACTCCCTCTCCTCCCGGCTGAAATTGATAAACAAAGAAATCACTTAAGTGTATCGATATTTGACCAATAGAATTTAGCGAGCCCAAAATGGAAAGATATGCCCAATGGAAATTACTGAGTTCACCTGTAGAATTATGTGCTTTACCAAGTAGAAGCAGCTTAGAGCAATCAGAAAAATCAGTAATATGATGAGATATAAAAGGGATATTATATCTTTTATTTCTGAAACTTTTCTACGGTAAGTTGTGTAGAGCTAAAATTAAGTTTCAAGCACCAGGATTTAAGAGTGTGGGTGGTTCTGTAGGATCGTTATTCACGGATGTGCCTAGACCCTGCTAGAGTGGCTGAAGTTGGCAGGAAAAGACCCAGAGGCAGGATTTGTCATCCTAGTGTGTCCTCCATAATGGTTCCATGTGAGAGCCCATGATTGGATTAACAAACTGTAACACACCCCAGCCGCCTGTGAACTTTAATAAGAAAAAAATATGTTTAGAAACTGCTTTGCAACAAGTGCGTGTGCATCCTCACACCAGTCTCCTTGCCTTAAAAAGCAGAGACAATGCTTTGCTTGCATAGTTGAGGTTTTAGATAGCACTCTGCTGGTTGCAAAGCAAGGACCGTGGCCCTCAGCTATAAACGCTGGGCTTGTGTGCTGTTAGATAGTCTATTATCCCCAAAACAAGGACCTGGCTGGACTGGTGGTCTGCTTTGTAATTTACATATCTAAAAATGTATCTTGTTCCCCTCATCCCATGACTTCCCTAAAGATACACTAATCCTTTGTACTCATTGTGGATTTTAGAATCTCTGCCTCATCCCGTCTTTCCCGAAGTTCATCCTTACTATCTCACAACTGTTGATGAATTTTTCCTTTGATTATACACAATAAATATGGGAGCATTTGAGAGGCTCGTGGAGTTGGCTCCCTACTCCCTCTCGATTTCTTGACTTTTTACACAGAGTCTTGAATAATCATTCCGTGCTGGTAAGACTTCTGCCAGCCAGATGCCACAGTTCCAGGTGAGAAGGATGCAGGCTTTATGTCTCCTACCCGAGGGAGAGAGAGGAGAGAATTGAGATCTGCTCCCCCGTGGTCCCTTCCTGCCCCAGGGCCACTGCAGTTCACCTGAAGCCTTCTGGCCTCTGCTCTGAGGGCCTCTGTCCCAGGACTGACTGCAGCCTTTTCTTCCCTTGTCAACATTTCCTTTCAGAAGTTGGTCTCTTCTCTGCAATTCAACCCTGGCAGATGTGATGGTGGTCAGCGTGCTGGTGGGCAGTCATTTGGGGATTTCCAGGAGCCATGCTGATGCTCCTGAGTCTCTCAATCGGGGTTACAGAACAGTCGAAAACTGAAGGAAGCCCATTCACGTGAGGTCAACACAGCATTACATCACTTTCATTTTATTTTTGAATTTTCAGTGGAGAAATTATTTGTAGCAAACTGTTCCAGATATTCGGCCGCCTGCTTTCCTCATCACCACTTCCTTCCTGGCTCTGGTGCTTGTTTTACAGACCAGGTTTCTTCTCTGGTCATTTCTAGCAGGTGGGCTTGCCGAATCCTTGATCTGCATTTGAAGCAGAATGCTTCTTCGTGATGTGAAACTAATTTTCCTATTTCTGAATATTTCGTCTACACTCAGCAACTGTTTCAAGTGAAGTGTTCTTGTCCAATTTCGGTTAACTCACATTTGCTGATCTCCTGCTTTCATGCTGAGGGCAGTTTCTTCTTCCTGTAATAAAATTTAGCAATTTGCATTTACTATGGGAAGGTACTGGCCCGAGGTGCTTTTTTTCTTAACAATTTTAATACAATTCACCCATTAAAATGTACAGCGGTTTTTACTCTATGCCCAGAATTGTGCATCCCTTTCAATCTTAGAACATTTTCTTCCCCCCAACAGGAAGCCCCGTACGCATAAGCAGATATTCCCATCTTCCCCATCCTCCCCCAGCCCCAACGAGCCACTCTTCTCTCTCTGTGGATTTGCCTGTACTGGACATTTCATTTAAATCGAGTCACTTTATGTAAGTGGAACCGTCTATTGTGACTGACTTCTTTCACACTGAGTAACGTTTTCAATGTTTGTCCACGTTGGGGCCTGGGTCAGTACTCTATGCTTTGCTATTGCTGAATAATATTCCACTGTATGCCTGGGCCCCACTGTTTACCCATTCATCAGGTGATAGGCATTTGGGTTGTTTCTGCTTTTTGGCTGTGATGAGTAGTGTCACCACGAACATTCCTTTAGGAGTTTTTATGTGGACATTTGTTTTCAGTTCTCTTACGTGTGTGCCCAGACAGAGGAATTGCTGGGTCATTCAGAAACCAAATGTTCAACTCCCTGAGGACCTGCCAGGCTGTTTACCAAAGTGGCCATGCTGTGTTACGTCCTCACCAGCAACTGCTGCGAGCTCCACTTCCTCTGTGTCCTCATTAGTGCCTGTTAATTTTTTTATTATTATAACCTATTGTTGTGGGTGTGAAGCGGTTTCTTCTAGTGGTTTTGACTTGATTTCCCTTAGAGCTAATGATATTGAACATCGTTTCATTGTGCTTATTGGCCATTTGTATATTTTCCTTGAAAAATACCTTTTCAGATCCTTTATTCACCTTTTAATTGAGTTGCCTTTTTATTGTTGAGTTGTAGGGTTTTTTTTTTTTTTCATTTGGAGATACAAAATCCTAATCAGATAAATTATTTGAAAAAATTTTCTCCTGTGTATTGGTTTTTCACTTTCTGGATGGTGCCCTTTGAAGCAAAGTTTTAAATTTTGATGAACTCCAATTTATCTCTGTTTTCTTTTTTCCTTGTGCTTTTGGGGTATTATTTAAAATCTGAGGTATTTTATTTAAAATTCTATATATAAAATAACTTAATTCGTAGGACCATTCTAGGAGATGGGTGCGGTTGTTGTCCCCAGTCTATGGATAGGAGACTGAGATGCAGAAAATTTCACTGACATATCAGTGTCACAGCTACCCAGTGCTGTGGGAGTTCAGACCCTCATGTTTGTCCCAAGCATCTGTGCTCTTCACCACCATGATCCACTACTGCCTGGAATCGTTAATGAAAAAGTCTTTCCTTTTTTGGTTTCTTATTTGTTTTTTTTCTCATTAGGGACCTCATCTCCTCATTTTCCTTTCGGGTATCAGTGTAGATTTATTTTAGGTCTCATGTAGGCAGAAGTATTGCTATCAGTTAACTTCTTTATTACTCACTCTCCAGTGATGATTGTTGCTAGTTGACCTAACCAAGTCATGCTTAAGTCTTTACTGCTCATGACACTGAAAAGAGTCATGACTTACAGAATACTCAAAGAAGAAAGTACTTGATTGATTTCATCTTGCTACCCAATCAAACCAATCAAATAAATACCCGGTGTTGACAGAGATTATAAGCCCTCCAGATTAGGGTCACTGTCTTCCTTGTGTTTCATTTGTTTGGTCACAGTGTCTGGATAGCGCCTTGCTGTCCAGCAGTTTTGTGAGGATACGGTGCTCGTGAATCATTGTAAGAACAGAATTTTGACAACAGACTATGTTGTTTTTTTCACAAGGGAAAAGATAATATAGAAATACTGCTCAGATCTATTTTAAAATTAAGCTTGGAATTTTGAGAAAAATTCAAGAAACCATACAAAGATCTTTTTCACTAATTTTAGATCTATCTGAGACACATTATGGTTACATTGCAGAGTAACTTATCAAGTAGATTTGACAAGAGGTGTGTATTATTGATTTTTTATTTTAGTTGAAATATTCTATCTGAGATAAAGTAATCAGTGCCTATAATTGAACAAATATGTTTGTATTTCTATGCAACATGGGAGCAGTCTTCATATGTTTCTATATAATATATATGACTGTGTGTTTTAATCTGTCTTTCAATGTTTTTATAGTTTTTCAGCCATGTTGTAACTTTAGAATTCTTCTAAGAATTTCACTCCCGATACTACTGCAGTTTGTACTGTGTATCCTTTCTTATGCATGGGATTCCACTGTCCCCTCAGTGAGGAATTTCCTCTCCTATTGAGTTAGTAGCAGATTTAAAGGAACTGGGATTTCTAGGCCTTTGCTCTCCATGTGTTTGCAGTTGGCTGTCAATCACGAATTTCCCTTTCTTGAGTTTTCATTGTTCAATTAGAATTTTTGAAAATAACTACTAATATGTTTCACCGGTCTCTCTAGAAACTTGATGTGTTTGTGCTTTTCAGTTTTCAATTTATGAAAAATGTAAATGCACTCTTGTTTTTAAGTAGTCTTTTTTCACTAGATATTTGTTTATCTCTTTATAGTTAAAATAATTTTTTTCCCAATGAATGAATCGGTGTGCATGTTTTAAAAAACCTTACTTTTTATTTTTCTTATTCTAACAGGCATATTCGTTGTAGAGAATTTAGAAAATAAGGATAAACACATTAATAACTTAAAATGGCCTCTAATCTCACCTGGAGATACAGTTGTAAGGTTTGAAATTGAGAATTACAAGTCCTCTCACGTTGTTCTTCTTTTTCAAGTACGTTTTGGTTACTGAGACCCTCGAATTCCAATATGAATTGTAGCAGCAGCTAGTCAGTTACTGCAGAGGAGCCCACTGGGATTGTGATAGAGACCACGTTGAATATGTGGATCGCTCTGTGGAGCACTGCCATTCCAAGAGCGCTGTCATCTGATCCAGGAATGTGCGTGGTGTGTCTGTCCAGGTATTTAAGTCTTCTTTAATTTTTTTTCAACAATGTGTAGAGTTTACATAGTATTATTTTACTTTATTTTTTCCCTTTATACTGAGTAAAAGTGTGCAAGGTGCCGGGATCAGAACTGTATTATAGCCCCGCCACTTGCTGCTACCATGGACGCTGCAGTCTTCCTTTGCCCTCTGTAAAATCTTGCACAAAATAGGACCTAAGTAACTCTTTCTTGAATGAATGATTTTATGATTGCTGAATGATGCTTGAGAGTCCTTGTGATGATAACTTTTTCCCAGACTTTCCCCTTTTCTTAACTATGCCCTTTCTCTACCTTTCCTCCAGCCTGGGTTTCAGCCAGCCTGTGGCATTGATTTTCCCTATCTGTGGACTCTTCCTTTCACTAGTTCACGATAATGTTACATGTGGGCTGTGGAAACTTACTAGATGTCAAGAAAGAGCCAATCCATTGCATGCTAGTATTTTTAGTGTGTGGTATTCTTTTATCGATTGAAATTAAATCAGGCTGACCCCCTGAGCTCTTTTCGCCTTCCTACACATGATACTGCTCTGGTTGCTGCATGTGCCCTTCCCCCAGATTTGGTTTTGGAGTTGAGTAAGTCACCATCACTGGAGCCCTCTCTTTAAAAGATGAAGAGGACATTTGATCCTTCTCCCTGGTTGGGGACTTGAATGAGATGAGATACCAGATAAAGAATGGAGCTCCAACTCATTCTGACCCCTGCTCTTTCCGTTCCTTTCTCCAGGGGAAAAGAGTACAATTCAAAAATATAAAGATTGTGAGCTAATGAGATAGACAAGACAACCGATCATTTATTAAATGTCCTTTCATGCCAGAAACAAATGTATTATACACAAAATAAGCACACAAAGCATGGTAGAACCGTGATTACAAACGTGGGTCCGAGTTCGAGTCCTGCTCTGGAATGACCAGTCCTGTGATATGGAGAATTGGTAGGTCGGCTTAGCGTCTCTCGGACTTGTTTTTTGTCCTGCAGAGACGGGGCTTGCTAGGCGTCCCCCCCCCGTAGAGGTGCTGTAGGGTGTAAATGATGCGCGTGGGCAGCCAGAGCACAGCTGCTTGTTCCTCGTAAGTGCAGGAGAGCATAGCTTTTGCGGTGACGGCTTTATGACCGCCCCGTGAAGACTCTCAGTGCTCCTAAGGGATGCCTTGTGGTTTGGAGATGGGATTCTCACTTCTGTAAATACCCAAGGATTGTGTTATTGGGCCCTGCTGATTTGAATCTATTCTTTAGAAAGTACATATTGTAGATATATTTTTCAAGCATGCATGCTTTTTTCTTTTATTATTTATAGTTCTACCCTCTCTCTTGGTGTGACTTTTCATGGAATCCAGGAAAAAGTCCTAAGCCACCTGCCTCTTCACACTTCTCCGTGGCGGCTTTCTTCCCTGACTAGAAGAGGGTTCTGCATAGGAAATTTTCTTTGTTCCCCTTTTCTTGGAGTCTCTCTGTCTGTCTGCCCACCTCTCACCTGTCCATCTGTCCATTTCTCTACCCACTCATTCTTCTGACTTGTTCCAAAAAGCATTTCAGGCAGCTTACAGGAGAACAGATACCAAATAAACAGGTGAGAAAATGGGGCCAATTTCAGACAGTGAGGCTAGGAGGTGAGCCTGTGTGAGGGTCGCAGGCGTGAGACACACGCGTCTGCCCTGTGACTTATATGATCGGCAGCAACAGTGTGCCTGAGGCTCCCAGCAGACACAGGGAAACAGGGTTTGTGGGAGATGCTCACTGGCTGTGAAATCAATAAGTGGCTGAGGAGAAGCCCAGCCTTTCCAGCTACTAAGGATTAGGAGAATATCTTGAGTGTATTCCAAGATCAGAGTATTGCATCTTTTATTTTTTCAGAGTTCTATGTATAGTTGGTTACATTCTATACCTGGAAATTTCTCCAAAACTGCTTCCCACGTGAGTCCCATGGCTCGGAAATGGGGTGGTTCTGCTCATTGACGGGTGTTGGTCAGAAACATAAAATGACAGACTCAAAGGAGCCTGGGACTTGTCAGTTATGTTTTGTCAGTGCTGTAGATTTCAGAAAACGCCTTCACCGTTTCTCTCCATCTGAGGCGGCAGCGTGCTCTCTTACCAGCATCAGGAGCTCAGGGCCACGGGATGGTGGGGGCTGACTGCACTGCCGTCAAGACAGGTAAGGTAGTTACTGCAGGCGTGGTGCTTTCACGTAGTTCATTTCATGTTCTTTAATAGGTTTTAACAGGTAGTTAATTAACTGTGTTAACTAACATTTAATAAATATGATGCTTTGTTGAAAAGACAGTTATAGGCAGAATATAAGTTGTGAACACTTTGAAAAAGGTTTCATTACTGAAATTTCAGTAGGGAAGATTTAGTTTTTCTTATTTACGCCTCTCTTTAAAAGTAACAAAGAAACAAGACAGAAAAAGCAGAGGATGATTTCTGTTCTTCCTCTCGGCTTGCAGGTGCCCTCACCTCCAGTGGCATCCATCTAGACACCAGCACTGACACTGGCCGTGCTCAGAACTGCCTCAGCCCTGAAGACACAACTGACAAATAGAAGGGGGCTGCGCACTGTTACAGCAGGTGCTCTCACTTTGTGGGTCCTTATGTAACTGTGTGGTGTTAAGCAGGATCGCCCGTTCTACATTGTGTGACGCTGCTGCCGTGTCTCCTAGTTATTGTTTCTGTAAGTACTCGTGTATTTTTTTCAATGTGTGGTACTAGACATCTAAAAATGCTTTTTTTAGATGAAAAATAATGTGTATTTAATATAAAAGTCTGAAAAAAGGGGCAAAAGGGTCTATCCTGGTCCCACTACTCAGAGATAATAATTAACACTTTAACATCTATATTCTGTTCTTTTCATCAGTGTGTATCTCCTCTGTCATAAAAAACAGCGAGCACTCTGTGCCTTTTTACTGTGTGGAGAGCTCCTTTTTCCATTCTGCTTATTACACCTTTTTCTACAATATTCTGTCCCCCCTGGCATGATTTTTAATGACCAGTATAGTAGCATTCTGTCTTGTGGAGGCATCTTCCATTTTAGTTCGGACTTAAATAAACTTTGAAATTCCAAGTATACTTAAGTGAAGTACTGAAAAGAGAACTGTAGTGGTACCAAAATGCCCCTACATCCCTTCCCCTTTTTTCCTGAGGGTAAAAACTGCTGAAAATGTGGTTTATATATGTCATGACCTTTATGCCTATGTCATATATATATACACATTCATACATACACGTATATCAGAAATCTATCTATATGTTTGTGTATATATGTTTTATTGAAAAATAAGACCATACTATATGTTTTCTGCAGCTCGGTTTATTCACTCAGGGGTATATCATAGACGTCTTCCCACTCCAGACTCACCCGGTCCTTTCAGATAGAGTAGAGGTGTCTCCTGATGTGCAGGTTTGGTCTCTTGTGCAAGGACACCTTCGGTGAGAGAGTACTGTGGACAAGGCCTTGGACCACGCCGAAACGCTGGCCCCTTAGTGCCCACAGCTTGCCTTGATTTACGGCATCATTGTCTTGATGGTGGATACTTAAGTTTTCTCCATTTTCCACTGTCAGAAATGGTGTTTGACTGGCATCCTTCTTGTACAAACATTCCTCCTGTGATCTTGGATGAGTATTCCTTTAGTTAAGGTTTCTGGAAATTCAGTCCCTGGATGTGACAATTACATACATCACAGGCTCCTTTCAAGTGACTCTAGAAATTCCTTCTCCTGTGGGGAATGAAAAGATGTAGAATAACTTATGTAACCAATTCTCTATCATTGGATATGATTTCACTTCAGCTTTTCTTCCCACCATTGTAAAAAGTGCTGTGTAAGTGCTCTGATGAGTACATCTTTTTGAACTGATTTTTTTTCTAAGTGAAACGATTCCTAAAAGTGGAGTTCAGTGTGTGTGAACACACGTTTTTCAGAGTTTACATATCCATTGACATGTCGTCCTCCAAAAAGTTCGCTCACAGTTTGTTCTCTCAAAGATGGACACTAGCTAGAATATCTTTTAAAAACATTTGCCAATATGATGAGCAAAAGTGCTTTTTCTTTGTTTTAGTTTGCACTTGATGACCAGTGAGGTATTGAGCATTTTTCACTCATTAGCCATCTGACTTTTAAAAAGTGAATGATCCCTTTTGTCCTTTGCACACATTTAAGTGAGGGAGCTTCTTGTTGCTTTGTGACAGCTCTTTGTATGTAATGAACATTAACCCCTTGTCTTCATCAACATGTATCACAGAGCTTTTACTTGTCATATCTTGCATTTCATTTTGTTCTGTAGGTTTATTTTTGTTGTGGCCCAAAATAATCTTTAGATAGTAAATGTCTTCTTTTTGGGTTTTATCCTTGATTTTATTCTTAGAAATACTTTCTTATAATGGTATATATCTCTTCTGTAGGTTTTTTTAATCTCTAAGATGAGATGATAATAGTACTTGTTATAGAGAGGAGAAGTTGAATTAATATGAGCAAAGTGTTTGTTTGCTGTTATTAGTACTTTCTAATATTTACATCACTATCTGTAATTTTTCTTGTGGTCATTATGACTGGAATAGAATTTGTTTTACCCAGGTGATTCTCTGATTGTCCCAAGACAATCATTGAATTCATACTTGGCTCTTTGATTTGAAATCCCACCTGTAAAAAATACTTATGTACACTAGAGTCTCTTTTTGAGCTCATGGTTTATTTCTGTCAATCTTACTTTCTTATTCCAGCGCTATATCTAACATATTGTAAAAATTTATTTAATATCTGACAGTGTGATTTTTTTGATTCTTTTTTCCATCCCTAATTTTCTTGGCTAGTATTATGACTTTATTATTCCTGAAGAATTCTAAAATTCTTTTATCAAGTTAAAAAAGAAAACAGATAAGAGTTGTCATGGGATTTTTTAGTAAGTTTTGAATTATATTTAGGAGAACGTACATCTTTACAAAACTGCTTTCCTCCATACAATATGTTGATGTCTCTACATTCACACCTCTTACTTTACCACTCAGTACAGTCCTGTACTTTCTCCATGTACAACATGGGCATTGTTTTAGAGTTTATTCCAGATTATTGTTGATGTTTTTGTTAATTTTGTAAGTGAAAATTTTTTGCTATTATATTTTTTAACTGTTCAAACTGACACCTAGGAAGGCAGATTTGGTTTGTAAATACTCACTTTGTAACTTGTCATTTAAAATTGTAAGTATTAAGTACTTGTTACAGAATCCTTTCTTTTCTGTTTTTAAAAATTTGTTTCCAAGATTCTCAAAATGCTCATAGCTAAGTAGTATAGGTGAGGAGACAGATGGAGAGAGGTAGTGTGGCTCATGTACAAACTGTGACCACTTTCATGGCTGCCTTTAGGCTGGAGAAGCCCCAGAAGAACCCAGGTTAGACCGGGGGTGGCTTTGTATGCACTTGAAAGCCAGCTTTCCTGCCTGTATGGTGAAGCCTGGTGGGCTTGGCAGGTAGGTGATCAAGATCAGATGAAGGTCATTGGCTGCACAGAGCACTGTGTCTGTGAGAACTGGAGACCTCTGCCATGGGAAATGCTTGGTGCCAGGAACAATGCAGGGGAGCTGGGGAGCCTTTATGTTAAAGATTTTCCAGTCCTAGGAGTGAGAAGTTGAGACTCTGCATTCAGATCTGAGTTTGAATTCATCCTCTCTTGTTTACTGGTCCTCTGACTTTTGTCAAATTATCTACCCTCTTTGAACTCCTGTTTTCTTGTCTCTCAAAACAGGAGAATTACAACCTGCTGCTAGCGTTTGTTCAGGGTAAATTATCTGTGTCTATAAGATGCCACGTATAGTCACAAGCTCAGTGAGAAATAGGCTGTACCTTCTTCTGCAACTCAGTGCTCGACAAGACATCGGGAGAAAGACAGTTCCTAATTTGTATGTTATGCCAGTAGGAACAAAATTAATATTTTGCCTTTCCCTAGCAGTATACTTACTCCTTTGCTTCATTTACCTCTTTCCTCCTTTCCTTCCCCTCCTCCACCAAAAGATCCTGAGACTCTCTCAGAACACTAGATTCAAATTACTTTAAAAGTTGGCTCATTCCCTAGAAATGACAGTGACATAAAAAAATCTGTTCACATCCCAGACTTGACTGTATTTTATTTACACACACACACACACACACACACACACACACACACATACATCTGGCTACCTCTGAATTCCTGAGGGAGAAGGACCAGTTTTTCTGAGTTTTCATTCACTGAGCGTGAGAGCAAAGTCTCTTAAGCAGACTTTCTCCTGGCTTCATGCATGGTTTTTTATTGGATTTCTCTGTGGCCATAGAATTATTCTCCTACTAGAAGAGAGGAAGTGGAGACATAGAGATTCTGCTTAGATATTGGTGTCATCATATTTGAGTTGGAAAGGACTTAAGACAGCATAGAGTCGTAACTTTTTATGGGTGAGAATCCATGATGGTGTAACTTGGACAAGAACCTGGGTCTCCTGCCATTGTGTCCACATGGATGAAGAGGCAAATGGGTGTGGGATGGCAGGGATCCTTCTTGCTTGAGTTCCAGGGTCTTGCTAGTTTTCATTGCTCAGCTGCCTTTAGTTTATGTCCATGTGGCCTCTCATGGGAAGGTCACTCTATCCTGATAGATTGAGTTTCTAATCAGCAAAAAGGTCTGGACACACTCTTGGTTCCCAGAGATTTTCTGCTGACCTGCTGACACTTTATATACATGAGACCTAAGAAACTGCTGGATATAAAACCCTTATTTTTATCATTTTCCCTCGAATTCCATAGGAATGGGGTGCTGTCTCAGGCTGTCTAATGCTTGATCTGAACAAAGATATGGTAATAGTTTGTGCTGCTGGACCATCACAAGTGGAATGGGATTTCCACCTTTTGTTTTTAGAATCAGGCAGACGAGTTCAAATATTGCCTTTACCAGTTAATAGCTTCGTGACGTTGAGGAAGAAAGTTTACTTTTTTGTGTCCAATTTTCTTTATCTGTAAATAAGTTCAGTATTTATTTTAGGGTTTTTGTTTTAGAATTGAATGAGCTAATTCCCTCATTTATACCTAAAATACTGATCGCGTGGTTCTATGCTGGTGCCTTGGTAGAAGATTACTAAGGGACTCAGCAGTGAGAATGCAGGTGGGGGACCCCTGGATCATAGAGCTTATATTCCAGGATATGCTTGTAAAAGACTGGATGTGCAGTGGGTTTTTAGTAAATGTCTATTCTTTTCCTAATCCCCATTGATTGTATATATATATTTATACTAATATATGAACTTCTTTGTTGCAATTTAAATCTCTTTGTAGTATTTAAAATATGTAGCTATAACAAAAATACGTGAAATAAAATGATTTGATTTTTATTTTCCTTTCAATAATGAAAACAAAAGAAAATAGAAAAGAAAAAGTTTTGTAATACTAGAAATAATTTTATTTCCATGGAATCAAGCCTTTATATTAAGTTTTTCCGTTTTGTTGTTAAACGGCATGTAAAATAAATAGGTTGTGACTTCAGTGTTGATAGCTAGGTGAGTTTCTTGTTATTGTTGTCTTTGATGAATTATTTTCACTAGATCATAAATGATGTGCGTGCTACATATTGGAAATGAGGAAGAAGTGGAGACATACTAACTCCAATGTATTTTGTTACCGAGTCCAAACTCATTCTGCTTGCCGCATGACAGGCCAATAAACTGGGAGATGAGGTGTTGGGGCAAGGAATAGTGACTTTATCTGAAAAGCTGGCAGACCCAGAAGATGTCAGACTGATTTCCTGGAGAACCCTCTTCCCCAAGTCAGAATTCAGGCTCCTTTTATACTGCAAAGGGGAGGGGGTGTGGTTGGTTGTTGCAAACTTCTTGCTGTACGAATTGTTTGTCCTTGGTGTCCTTTGTCCTTGCAGCTCTCCATGTGGGTCAAATCATGGTGCCCCTGTAAAACCTTCAACAAAAATAAGGTTATTCTTTATTTTGCAACTTGAAACTCTCTACATAAGTGCAGAAGAGCTAACACCCTTAAAGATCAGAGCCCGGAGAATAGGCTCTCCTGTATATTTCAGGCTAAAGTCAACTTTCTTTCACAAAAGGTGTAGAGCTAACTAGTCTGAGCCTAGAAAACAGGGCAAAGGATTAAATCCAAAGGAACAGATCCAACACGGAGTCAGATTTCTTCTTTCCTAATACAATTTCTTTTTCCATCTCATAAATAATTTTAGTAAGAAACATAAGCAATTTTGTATTTTTGCTTCTTAATAAACGATAAGTGGGCTGACTACATTTTTGTGAGCAGGGATGCTGTGCGGGCCTTGGGGTCTCAGCAAACTCTTGTTGAGGGTGGTTGACCCTGCAACATGTCTAATGCCCCCAGGAGTGTTGGTGAGGGTCCCCCCAGCCTGGGGCTCTATTCAGGAAACAGCGAATGGGCATTGACCTCTGGAGACCTCTTTTTCGGCTGCAGGAAACTTTTTCAGATACTGTGATTGAAAAATCACTCCAGCTGGGGATAATTTGGGAAAAAAGGAAGAGGAAAATTGTTTGGAGTAGAGTAGAAGAGAAATGCAGAAGATCAGGGAGGCTGGGGGCTTGGCAGCTGGGCCTAGGGAGAGAGGGGAGCAGAGGTGTGGAGGGGCCCGGCTCCAGAAACAGCTCCTGCACCTGTCCCCGCACCCAAGCCACACAGCTTTTAATTGGCCTGGGCCACTCTCCTGGCTGGATGTCACCCTGGGCAGAACCTTGAGAACTGAAGTTGACAGGTAGGCAGCATTTACCTAGGGGGTCACTGAGGACTTTGTTCAAGTCCACAGTGCCTTTTCTGGTCATGTGTCTTCACTTGCCCTTTATCTCAGGATCTGAGGAGCAGGAGCAAGGAACTCAGGGAGAGACATCCGACTGTGTTAAGAGAGGACAGACAGAGTGACACAGGAAGCGAGGACTATCGCAGCAAAGTATAATGACTTCACAATTATTGCATCAGACCTGCAGGTGTGAGAGAGCCCAAGCCTGTCTCAGAGTGCAGGGGACAAGCAGAAAGGATTGGTAAAATTTCCACTGACAATTGAAATTTTGCAAAATAGCCTGCTACTTTTGGTTGTATCACTTGAATGAATGCAGGTGTGTTTCTGTGGGCATTTATAGGTTCACTCAACCCCACCAGCCCCTCTTGCCCCTGTCAGGGGTGGGTTTTCTCAAGCACAGTGCCCCTCCTGCTTTGGGGGGCCATGCTGCGGGTCCTCGCCTGGGTCCCGACTGCTACAGGGCACTGAGTCCCCGAGGCAGGGCCTGCGAAACACGACAGGAACACCTCTGCTCTTGACTAAGGGCCTCCTTTTCCCCCTGCAGTGTTAGAATGCCGATGACTCAGTTAGAAGCGTGCATCCAAGCCGTTCTTCCTTGTCATCACCATCTGGAAGCGGTACCTGAATCTTCTGAATTTCTCCAGAATGTGGTTTACAATCACCTTCGACAAGTGGTTGTGTGTCCTCTTACAAGTGGAGGTTTTACTGCCATTTTCCTGGAACTTACTCACCACTAGTCCATCTGATTTTTCTGTGCTAGGATTCAGTATGGCCTGCTAAAATTTCTGCAGTCAGATCTTGAAACCCTGATGAAGAGGATTATTTTATTTTTTATATGATAGTCTTTTACTTTCAAAATTCAGAATTTTCTGTTCTTTCACTTTTTAGGGTGGATTTGGAGAAACAACTTTGCTCTTATTGTCCTTGTGACCTGTTGCTTTATGCCTCTAACCCGTCTTCTGTCACTTTTTAGGCGGTTCTATTCGTGACCCTGTCCAGGTTGTTCATATTATAAAACATAAATTCTGTGAAAGTACAGTTCCTTTTATTCTGAAAGCATTCCACAGATACCACTGAAATCTGGGTGTGGTTTTAAGAAGACAGAACTATTAGAACATGTACTTGCAGGTTGCTAGTGAAAAATTCCCAAATCAAAAGTCTAGTTAAATATCTAACATCTTTCTAATCTACCTTAGATTTGTATGGATAAGTGAAGCAGTTTGCTAAGAACTCAAGACCAGGGTTAGAATACTGGCTGGTGTAGATCAGCAGGTCCTCCCGAGCTGATGCTCTGCCAGAGGGCGGGGCTGAGGGGAGAAGGCGGGTCCTCCCCTCCCTGAGCTGATAGTTTCATGGCAAAGACCTTCACCAGGTGAAGAACTTGGAGTTTCTTCTAAGAACAGTGGGTTTGAAAAGAGTCTTAAAAGCATGGGAGTGACAGAATCCCATTTGTGTCAAGTAGGGAAAAGCGGCTGGGGGGCCACTGGGAGACTCATGATTCCATGTGGGAAGTATTTGTGGCTTCCACCTGAGAAGTGGGACGGTCAGTGGGAAAAAGCGATCAGATTGAAGTCATGTTAGATGGTAAAATGAAAGGATGAATGATGTCTGTGAGGGTAGGATGGAGTAAGGCCAGGGTTTTTGGGTGGATTAATACGGTAAATGATGGTCCTGCTGTGCTCTGAGGAGGGGAAGCTGCAGAGGGAGTTCTGCGGGAAAACTGATGAGTTCAGCTGTGGGTAAAATGAAAGGCTGTTAGATGTGTGGTCTGGGAGTTCAGGTGAGAGCCAGTAGTGAGTAGGGGGCATGGGAGAGAGACCTTCAAATCATTTTATCTTGTGAATATACAAAAAAGTGTGAGTAATACACTTATGCCTCTATATTCTGGATTTAAAACCCATTAACATTCTGCTATATTGACTGCAGAGGTTCTTAATTCTTTTAATACAAATAAAATAAATAGAAGCAAAATAGTGGAGTTAATGAAAATCTTAGAGTTGATGTGTGTCCTTGTATGTATTTTGATACCTCATCTGTTTATAACCATAATCTATTAAAAGTTAACTAGTTTAGCATAAGAGTTAAACAGAGGGACGTGACAAACTGTTGGGGGTTGAAGCTGATCTTCTCGGGCAAATTATGTCGCCTCTCTGTGCCTTAGATCCATCTTCTGTGACTTCCCCCGGGCCCCTCATCACAGCTGATTTCCTAGATTAGAAGTTGGGAGGGAGGCTGCTGTAGGGAGAGAGAAGTGGCAACTGCCACGGACCATGACGAGAGAGACAAAAACAGATTAAAGCCAATAAACTGAGTACAAACAAATACCCTCCAAAGAGAAAGAATCCCAAAGTCTTTTGAGCCACTTAGCGTAAGGGAAACAAAACCACGTGGACCCAAACTTCTTGAGTATGTGAGTATTGTGGGTGGAAATATGTCATCAGAATAGATTTGAGAAAAGGCTATTTGGTTTCCCTTGATGTTTCCGGTAAGGATGGACAGCAGAAGGGAAAACCCCCCGCTTCAAAGTGAAAGCTGCTATTTTGTGTGAAACTGACCAAAGGTTGGAAACCAGTCATCAGCGATGCTGGCAAGTGAACAGCCTTCTGGATTGGGTGGGGCACCTACTGTGACTTTCTGGTGACCTGCTGGGTAGGGGCTGGGAGATGGGCAGTAGTTCTGCCTGGTGACTCGGGCATAAACCTGGGCTCTGAAGCTGCTGGTCTGACTAGCAGAACTGGGCACAAACATTCTTAATGGGGCAGCTTGGGATGTGGCCTGGGACACCTGCCATGCTGAGGGCGAGAGGAGGGCTCCCTTGAGGGGGTGTCCTGCAGAGAGTGGAAAAATCCACCTGCAGGGACGGAAGAGCCTCTGAGCAGGGGGCCGGATACACAGGCATGACTGGCCTGAGCACGGAGGGTTCGGTGAGCCGGAAGTCATACAGTGGCCGGAGCAGCCTTTTTCCTGAGAAACTGGAGGGAAAAGATGTTGAAAAGGCAGCCTGCGGACAGACCCTGTGGTGGGTTATCAGTGACCGGAAAGGACTGGTCAGGCAGGCATGAGAGAACCCTGTGAGCGTCCCAGATGGGGCGTCACGCTGAAGGGAGGAGCAGAGTTATAGACTATGCCACTTTTTAGCTGTGTGACTTTGAGCAAGATCACCCCACCTCTCTATATATATCTTCATCTGTAAAGTGACAGAATGACAAGCTCGTGTCATCAGAAGGCTTAGTTTAGCTCTGATCCTCTGTGTCCAGTACTGTCAGTGCTGCCCTGCAAGGTTCTGCAGCGGCTGCTCTTACTCTGAGATGGGAGGGCCTAGGGGACATTGTAGCACACAAGGGCAGGAGGGGGGTGCTTTAAAAACAGACATGTAGCCGCCTGCAGCTGCATACCTGCAGGCAGTTTGATTGATGGTTCTGGAGAGGACTTTGGAGGCCTTAGCATCGTTTTAAGACTTGTTTTCCCTTGGGGGCAGCATTTGCCTTTGCAGATTAATGTTGAAGATTTGAGCTTCTGGAAAAGCTGCTTTCAGAGATGGGTATATATGTAACATATAGTCTAAAATAAAATGCTTTTATTTAATGTGTGGGACTTTGCAGCTGTTGGGAACAGCTTTGTTGGCCTGGTCACGGAGGACACTAAGGGTCAGCAGAGCGTGCGGGAGGGCAAGAAGCTCGCAGTGCTGCTGCGGGGTGTTCTCCCCAGTAGGGCGCTGTGCTGAGTTGACTCTTCTCTGAGTTTGGTTGCCAGATGAGCAGACAGCAAATTAATGAGTTCTGGTGGGATTGTATAATGACAGGAAGAAAGAGGGACCCGTAGTTTTCTGGACTAGGACAAGCATTTTGTTCTTAATCCAGTGTGTTTCATTGCGGATTTGATGAGTTGTGTCTGTTCTGGATCTGATTTGGGCTAATCTGTATATTTGGAAAGGAACCGAGATGGAATTATTGCAGACACCTTGTTCTTTAATGAGTCCTGTGCAAATATAAACACGGATGAAGCATACGTTTGAATTTAGTGGTGTAGGGAAGGGTTTATGCACATTACAGGTGAAGGCAAGGCAGAATTCCTCTTCTTTGTGGGCAGAGAATTGGGTCCACCTGTTTTTTCTGTAACGGCTTCTGAGAGCAGTTTATGGTAATTAACCAGCATTGACAAATGGTGGCACACATTGCATTTAAGAGCTGGCCGGCTGCAAACTTGTGTATTGGGCAGGTGGTTTTCACAGAGAAGTGATGAGGTAGATGGGAGAGAGAAGGGGCACAGGCATGGGCACCCCAGCTTCAGGTTTAAATCGGCATTTCCACACCATAGGAATTTGGAATAGAATGTAACCTCACTTAGCCTGTTGGTGAATCAGTAAAATGGGCATGATAATATTCACTTCTTCCTGGGTTTGTTGTAAGTTGTGTCGACTGAAATAAATGTGAAGCATAAAAGTTAAGAGTTAAGTTTTATTCGGTGAGAGGACTCCAGCGGGGATGACAGCCTCTCAGATTGCTCTGAGGGACTGTTCCAAAGACATAGGGGAGGAGCTAGATATATAGGAGCTTTACAACAAAGACCAGGTAGTTGGAACAATAAAAGATTGTTTGTTATCTAAAGAAAACCAGATATCTCAGGTTAAAGAATTTAGTGCTTTTCTATGTATGGGAGGAAGCAAACATTTGGGCTCACTGAATTCATTCATTTGACAAGCACCTAGCTATCTAGGGCCAGTATCCTGTCCTTTCTTATTCTGAGTCCCCTCAGAGGGCACCATTGTGAGTGGCTGCAGAGGCTGGGCTGCAGGCCTGTCCTCGCTGGGGGGTGGTGGCAGCCGCTGTTGACTGGGTTTCAGCATTCTTTATTTACTGACATGGTTGCAGTATTTTCATTCACATTGTAGTATTTTTGTTCACGGACTGATTATGGATAATCTGCAACCTTGGAAAGCAACCGAGATGGAATTACTGCAGTTACCTTCTAGTTTAATATGCCGTGTGCAAACATAAACACGGATGAAGCATATAAAAGGATTTGGTGGTGTAGGGAAGGTGTTCTGCACACTACAGGAGAAGGCAAGACAGAACTCCTCTTCTTTGTGGGCAGGGATGTGGGTCTACCTGTCTTTTCTGTAGCGGTTTCGGAGAGCAGTTTATGGTAATTAACCAACATTGACAAACAGTGGCACACATTGCATTTAAGAGCTGGCCAGTGCAAACTTGTGTTTTGGACAGGTGGCTTTCATAGGCAAGTGGTCAGGTGGATTGGAGAGACACGTAGCCTAGGCCTGGGCTCAGATTCAGGCTTAAATAGCCATTTCCTCACCAAAGGACCTTGGACTAGAGTGCAACTTCCCTTAACCTGTTGGTGAATCTGTGAAATGGGCATGATAATATTCATTTCTTCCTGAGTTTGTTGCAAGTTGTAAACAATATTAGAACACACATGAAGCACTTAACACACTGGCACTTAGCAGTGTTCACTGCGTCCGTCCGCCACACTTAGCGTGTGTCAGAGCCGTAAAGGCAGCATGTGTCTGTTGAGGACGCACTGGTGGCCCCTTGAATACGTTGTGAATTTGGTGATTTCCTTTAATCCTTGTAACTGTATGTGCCATGGGCAGTTATTTTCTTGGACAGATGAGGAATCACAGGGTAAATAAGACTGTGTAATTTGCCCAAGGCAGACCATAATATTGGGTGCAGGGTCCTCGGTTCAGCATGGGCCCCTGGGCCTTCTGGCCTCTCCGTTCAGCAGGTGTGGGCTCGCCTGTCTCCCAGCCCAGAATATCCAGCAGGCAGCAAGACATACCTGGCCCTGTGCTTCTTGAGCAAAACCCAGGAGGGGAGGCAGGTACTAAAGGGATAAACATAAAAACAGACGACAGCAAACTGTGATCAGCTTTGAGAAGGAAAGGAACACACCTCGCTGTGCAGAGCTGGGAGCATTCCCGTCGGGGCTGCTCTGGGGGCGTTCATCTCAGCTAAACAAGCTCTGCTGCTGCACCAAGGCAGGAAGGCAGGGCGCGTGTGGCCAGGTAGACTAAGCCTCGCTGATAGTACTCATTCACCATTAAGCTGCAGCTGTCACGGGCACTTACCCTGTAGACAGATGTTGGCCATAATCATCACGGGCATTGCTTGGTAGTTGTATTGGCCCCACCCTTGAGATGAGGTCATTGAAGCTGGGGAGTTTGCTGCATGCCCTTGTATACCTCGGAAATTACCCCCACTGGTCTTTTAACCTAGACTGGTGTGGCTGTCATGTCCGAGCCCTGTGAATGGAATCGTGTAGCTTCTCCCAAGTGACCCAAATGACTGACATTGATTTTCTTAATTCGTAGGAAATGGTATGTGACAATAAGAGAAAATGGTAGTAAGAAATTGTTTGGAAAATTAGAACAAAATCCAATTCTTCCTCAGCTGGGGAAGCGTACCCAGTGTCACTCACTCCACTCACTGCCTGGCACCTCCTCCCTGCCGACTCCGTGTTCAGAAGCCACTCTGAGCCTTTGAAGAACATTTTGCCTCATGACACTGTTGACTAGGACCTGCGACAACTCTGTCCCTGGTTAACTCTCTCTTCAAAGCCATTTAAATTTTATGCAGGCTCCTCCGCTCAGATGTAAGAATAGCCTCTTTCAACTTCTTGATGCATCTCCTTAGAGAAGATATTGCGAAGGAAAACTAGCTAAAACCTGGGAGGTATGAACATAGTGACTGTAACCTCAGCACTTTGTGAAGTTCAGAATCAGAGGGGTGGGAGACTCAGGAAAGGCTTTTTAAGGTAGAAAGGGGAAAGTGAAAGGACGCAGGCTGTGTGAGACTGAAACATCTCGGTCCCAGCCAGCAAGGCACCTGCGTTCATGATGGTGTGTGTGGAGAGCAGGGTTCTCACAAAGAAAGAAGAGGTGGGATGGGAGGGAGAACAGTTAGGTTTTTACTGGGGAAGGAAAAAGTGGGCTGACCATTTCCTGGTTGAACAAGAGGACTGTGACATGATGTGCTTGTGTTTTGGAGAGAAGGGTTTTGTGGGGACAGGCCTAGGAGAACGCTGTCTGGCTGGGGAGTCAGCACAACAGAGAACCACAGAGAACCGGACCGACGCCAGGGCTGCTTCTGTCCCTTAGCTGGGGCCTAAGAACTCCCTTCACAACCTGGTCCTGTTGATAAAAAAAAACAGATGTGGGGCATGAGAAGGGCTGTGTCCCACGCATATGTTGAGCCCCTGCGATTTGTCCCTCCAGATGTTGGTGTTTGGCTTCGTGTAGGAAACGATTCAAGAGCAAACAACTGTTGAGTAAAGGTAGATTTATTGAGAGAGATACATTGAAAGGCAAGAGAATCGCCACGAGGTGTGGGGGTTGGTTGCTCAGATTAAAAGTAGGTACACACTCCACAGAGTGTGGGCTTTCTCTGAAGAGGGAGAGAGAGGGTTGACCTTGAGACTGCGCTGTGTTGCTTGTTTTCTTGGGCTTGGTGGTTTCATATGCTAATAAGTAGAAGGACCAGCCTAAGGGGAAGGGGCTGGGATTCCCGGGCAGTTGGCCATTTCCCACCCTGTGACCTTTTGTTGCTAGCCTTGGGATGGCCATGGTGCCTGGGGGCGTGTTATTCACCATGTTACTATTACAATGGGTGTATAATGAAGCTCAAGCTCTGCTAGAAGTTAAATCTCTTCATCCTGAGCCTCAAGGCCTATTGGAGGTTGAATCCTTCACCATTTTGATGTTAATTGCTGTGGCCTTCCTTGAATGGCTGTGCTCTGCCCCCTTCCATCCTGTCTCACTGTGATGACACAGAGAGAGCAAAGGCCGGGCCCTGCCTGTGCTCCTGCATTTAACAGGGGGAGGGGTGGGGTGGGCTGAGAATGACTCTGAGTGGTGAGAAGGTTGTTTCAGATTTTTGCACATGGGATATGGGGACCTTCCAGCAGCCACCGCGGATTTATATCTCGGGCATTATCGCTTGTGTCACTCATCTTTTTCTATTTTTCTTTAAATTATTTAATCTAAATTTAATATCAGGTTTTTTTTAGGAAAAAATTTCTCTTTTTCTTTTCTTTGGGGCTCTTTTGGGGGGGGGGTATGTAATTAGGTATATTTATCTGTTAGTGGATGCCCTGGGGCTTGAACCCGGGACCCCGTGCATGCTAAGAACACGATCTACCACTGAGCTCTCCCGCCCGCCCCATCACCTTTTTCTTTTTGCTTTAATGTTACAGAAACCACAGGCCAGCCAAGAAACAAGCACCACACGGAGGGTTGGAATACTCAGATTTATTACGCCGGCGGGCTCAGAGGGGCTTCTGCTCCGAAGCTCTGAGCACCTCCAAGATGTGCACATGAGGTTTTATAGGTTTAATTACACGTATGGGGCTATTAGCTAATAAGGCTCAAACAACAAAAAGCAAGGAATCAGTACACTGGAGCTTATCAATTTGGAACAGATCACGTTACTGACACTTGTTGAGATTGGATTTACGAGTTAGCTTGTTAGCCCAGTAAACTAACACTAAACTTCAGATTTACGAGTTAGCCCGGCAGAACTTAGATCACTAAACTGACACTTATCACACTTAGATTTATGACTTAGCTCGTTAGCCCAGCTGGGGCTTTTCCTTTACATCAGCTGCCAAGAATCTTACAGCTGAATTTCTAGTAGGCCTTTAACACTTACCCTGGCTTAATGGCATCCATTTTTATGACTTTACCTCCCCCTGGTTTCATTTAATTATTGAATCTCCATTTTCTCTTCACTCTCACTTTGTCTATTTGTTGTTATGGTTTTTAAGCTGTGTTTAAAAAAATTGTTTAATTTCTCTTTTAGCAGGAGGCTGAAAGTAAATAAATATGTAAACAAACATCACACTTTAATGCTTTTATACATTCTAAGCTGTTTAGTATTTACTTAAAAACCAAATTGCTTACTAAAGAGATAACATTTTTAAATTATTTTTTAATTTTTTATAAAGGTATAGCTGATTTACAATATGATATAAGTTTCTGGTGTACAATAGATGCACAATTTTTAATGTTATGCTCCATTTATAGTTATTGTAAAACATTGGCTATATTCCCTGTGTTGTAAGTTACATCCCTGTAGCGTGTTTATGTTACATGGAGCAGTTTGTATAAGAAAGTTGGTTATCGCAGAGTCTGGGGCATGGTTGTGTCTGACCCAGGGTCACTGTCACCCTGCCTGTCAGAGCCCCGGCTCTCACACCTCTCTGCAGGGGAGCGAGTGGAGGCAGCCCTCATCAGCACTGGCACCACCCTCTGAGTGGCAGTGAAAGCAGTGACTGTGGACTTGCAAAGTGTTTTTCCAGGAGCTTTACTTGCACTTCTGCATTTAATAATTAAAGCCCTCCTTTAAGGAATCCTTTTATGTTTTTAATGAATAATACATTTTATTTTGATATTGATAGACTTCAAACCTCCGGAAAATTTACAGAAGTAGTACAGTAAACGCTTAGATACAGTTCATCTAAAAGGGCACTATTTGTCCTTTTGTTTCTGGCTTATTTTAGCATAAAGTTTCAAGGTTCATCCATATTGTAGCCTGAATCAGTACTTTATTCTTTTGGTTTGATAATATCCTTTTTCTTTTTTTTCCTTATTGGTCTATTTAAAAATATTTTCATTGAAGTCTAGTCAGTTTATAATGTTGTGTCTCAGTTTCTTGTGTACAGCACAACAATTCAGTTATATAGGAACATACCTGTATTCATTTTCATATTCTTTTTAAACATAAGTTACTATAAGATATTAAATATATTTTCCTGTGCTATACAGTATAAACTTGCTGTTTATTCTATATATAGTCAGTATCTGCAAATCTTGAAATCCCAATTTATTCCTTCCCACACCGTCTCCCCTCTGGTAACCATAGTTTGATTTCTATGTCTCTGTGTCTGTTTCTGTTATGTAGATAACTTTATCTTTTTGTTTCTTTCTTTTTTGTTTTTTGGTTTTCTTTAGATTCCACATGTGAGCGAAATCATATGGTATTTTTCTCTCTCTTTCTGGCTTACTTCACTTAGAATGACATTCTCCAGGTCCATTCATGTTGCTACAAATGGCATTATTTTATTATTTTTTTATGGGTGAATAGTAGTCTATTGTACAAATATACTACAACCTCTTTATCCAGTCATCTTTCAGTGGACATTTAGGTTGTTTCCATGTCTTGCTATTGTAAATAGTGCTGCTGTGAACATTGGGGTGTAGGTGTCTTTTTGAATTAGGGTTCCTTCTGGATACGTGCCTAGGAGTGGGATTGCTGAGTCATATGGGAGGTCAATTTTTTGTCTTTTGAGGAACCTCTATATTGTTTTCCACAATGGCTCCACCAAACTGCATTCCCACCACAGTGTAGGAGGGTTCCCTATTCTCCACAGCCTCTCCAGCATTTATTGTTTGTGAACTTCTGAATGATGGCTATTCGGACTGGTGAGAGGTGATACTTGATTGCAGTTTTGATTTGCATTTCTCTGATAATGATATTGAGCACTTTTTCATGTGCCTATTGGCCAATTGTATGTCTTCATTGGAGAAATGTTTCTTTAGGTCTTCTGCCCATTTTTGAATTGAATTGTTTGTTTTCCTTTCTTATTAAGTGTAAATCTGTTTACATATTCTGGGAATTAAGCCCTTGTCAGTCTCATTTTTTGCAAATATATTCTCCCAGTTCATAGGTTGTCTTTTTGTTTTGCTTACTGTTCCCTTTTCTGTGCAAAAGCTTGTAAGTTTAATTATTTCCCACTTGTATATTTTTGCTTGTATTTCTATTGCTTGAGTAGACTGCTCTAGGAGAACATTGCTGAGATGTATGTCAGATGTTTTGCCTATGTTTTCTTCTAAGGGTTTTATACCATCTTGTCGACATGTTTAAGTCTTTAAGCCATTTTGAATTTATTTTTGTGTATGCTGTGAGGGAGTAGTCTAACTTCATTGATTTACATGCAGCTGTCCAGTTTTCCCTACACCATTTGCTGAAGAGGCTGTCTTTACTCCATTGTATGTTCTCACCTCCTTTGTCAAAGATTCAATGACCAAAAGTTTGTGGGCCTATTCTTGGTAATTTTGTTTATCCGTTCATTGATGGATGGATATTGTTTGTATCTTTGGCTACTCTGAATGATACTGCTATGAATATTGATGTGCAAGATTTTGTGAGAATATGTTTTCATTCTGTTGGCTGTACAGTTGGCCCGCCATATCTGTAGTTTCCACTTCATGGATCCAGATGGCTGATTGTAAAGGGACTCGAACTTCCTTGGATTATGTTATCCAGAGTGGGGGGTTCTTGAAACCAACACCGCGAGGATACTGAGGGATGAATCTATATGTAGGAGTGGAATTGCTGAACCATATAACGCTAACCTTTTGAGGAAACACCATAATTCTCCAAAGAAGCTACACCATTGTCCCTTTCCACTGGCTGCATATGAGGTTTCTCTGCCTCCTGAACGACACTTATTATTGTCCATGTTTTGATTATAACCATCCTAGTGGGTGTAAAAAGCGATCTCATTTTCATTTTGATTTGGCTAGTGATGATGAGCTTCTTTTCATATGCTTATTGGCCATTTGTATATCTATTTAAATCCTTGGAAAATTTAAAAATTGGGTCTATTTTCTTGTATTGTTCAGTTGTAAGCATTTGTTATATATCCTGGATACAACTCTTTTATTAGATCCATGCTTTGCAAAATTTTTCTCCTATTCTGCAGATTGTCCTTTCACTTTAAATTTTTAAACAGTAAAAAAAAAATCTTTACAGGGGAGATAATTAGATGTATTGATTTATTTTATTCTTCTTGCTAAGCACGCACTCTATCACTTGTGATACCCCCTACCACTGTCATTTCACTTTCTTGATGATGTCCTTTGTAAGAAAAAGGTTTAATTTAGATGAAGTCCAGTTTATCTGCTTTTTTCTTCTATCACTTGTGCTCTTGGTATTGTATCTAGGAAACCAAAGCCTATCCTAGGACCACAAAGATTTATACTGTGTCTTCTTTTAAAAAGTTTATACATTTAGTTTTTACGTTACTGTCTGTGAACCATTTTGAATTAACTTTATTTGTTATATAAAATATGGGAGTCCAGATTCCAGATTCATTCTTTTCCCTGCAGATACCCAGGTGTCCTTGCACCATTTGTTGAATAGACTATACTTTCAATGAATTGTTGTTGGCACACTTGTGGAAAACTGAATGTAAATGGAAGTTTTTTCCCCCTGGGTTTTTATAGTGTCTCATAGATTTATTAATCCAAACTTATGCCAGTACCATACTAACGAGTACTATAGCATTTTAGTACCCTTTAAAGTGAGTCCTCCATCTTTGCTCTACTTTTTCAAGATTGTTTTGACTGTCCTGGGCCCCTTGCACTTCCATATGAATTTTGGGATCAGTTTTTCAATTTTTCCAAAGAAGTCAGCCTGAATTTTCATAGGGATTCCACAGAATTTGTAGATCACTTTGGGGAGTCTTAACATTTTTAACAATGTTGTCTACCATTCCATCAACATGGGATGTCTTCCATATATGTAGATCTTTTAAATTTTATTTCAGTGATACTTGAAAATGTTCAAGTACAAATCTTGTAAATTTTTGTTAAATGTATCTCTCATTTTATTTTTAATGCTGTTGTAAATGGAAAGGCTGAGCTTCCTAAGGTTGGGACTATATATCAATTTGTTTATTTCTAGGATTCCCACACAGCAAATACTCAAATACATATTTGCTACAAATATGTAGCAAATATAAACCTACATTATTTGTAGGTTTATATTTGCTACATAAATCTATCCACAACTCTTCTGACCCCCATGTTATAAGAAACCAAGACTCAAGTTAAGCCACCTGAACACCTATCTGGAAGTGAGAAATGAGACCCTTGGTTGAGGCTTTGTGCAGTTGATACTGAGAGCTTATTCAGGATGGCTTCATCTTAATTTCTTTTAAACAACACTTTTGGTGTATTTAGTCAGATACATTAAGAACATGGCCTTTTGTTGTGCAGAGGAGCTAAGACTATAATTTTCAAATAATTTCGAGTGAGAGTGTTGTTCTTTAAACCTAATTTGCATCAGTCTTTGAAGATTTATGTTTCAGGAGCTTTGAATAAAGAACACCTGTCTTTATTCAATAACGACAACTAAATGCTCAAGCAACATGTAAGAGTTTGAGCAAACTGCCCCCGCCCCGTAGTGCTGGTTGGCTGCAGCTGTAACTGGAGTCAGCACTTACCTCTCCCAGTACACTTGTGCTGATCTGCTCAAAGGGGTTCGTCCAACAGTTTGTCAGTCTGTTGGACAAAGCCATAAAACATTGATTTAAGGTTGCTGGAATGCAATATATTCTTAGTAATATTAAGTAAGCACATATTGAGTGCTTACTGTGTTGGGAATTGTCCCTCAGCCTCACATGAATATTATTTCTCTTAAAAATTCACATATTTCCTTGTTATTCACACTTTACAGATAAGGAGACTGAGAATTAGGTCTTCTCTCTTTTGGGTGGAGCTCATTATCAATGACGGGAAGTTGTAAGGAAAAAGATACTGATTCATCCTGAGAAAATATTATTCTGAGAGTCAGCAATGAAGAGGGTGACCACTGAAGAGGGTGATCATTGTTCGATTGAGACGAGCCCCGGGTTGTACGGAGTCAGCATCCCTGTCCTGGACACGGAACGTGTAGGGCTGCGTGGTGGGTGAGGCGGCGAGGCCGCACAGGGAACGCGGATGCTGGGCCGTTGGGCTGTGCTCAGGCCCGGTGGGGCTTTCTCCTAAGGGCAGTGGACCGTCATTGACAGATTTTAAGTAGGGGAGTGGGGTGCTCTCGTACATCACTTTTGTCTTGTAGAATGCTTAGAAACATTTAGAAGGCTCGGCAGGAGGTGATGTGATGAGTCAGAGTAGGGTGGCTGCGAGGTGTAGCAGTGTTCAGTTTTCAAGTGGTTTTCAGTCCCAGGTTTGTGGCTCAGTAGCCTTGTCACTTTGGATGACGCACTCAAGGAAGTGATACAATTTATCTAATCAATTAAAGCAGTGATGTACCGACTTCCCAAGACTGCTGTGGAGATCTAGTGAGATTACATGTGCGCAGTGTGCAGCGTGGTCCCCAGCACAGAGTCAGTGCTGAGTGAGTGCCATTGAGTACCTGGTAGGACAGGTGTGGGTGGTGGGACTCGGTGACTGAGGAAATCTGGGCCCTGACGGGGGGTCCAGTCACATCTGTGAGTGATGGGCCTGAGCTGGGGTAGGGAGGGAGACCTTGTCCCTCGACCAGGGGCCCTGGGCAAGACTGCTATGGGAGGAGAACCGTGAAGTCAGCTCTTTGCAGGTGGAGTTGGAGGTGCCCTTGAGACATCTAAGTACAATGTCACGAGCTCAAAGAGGAGGTCTGGGCCCGGGCTGTGCATTTTCCTATAATCTCAATCCCTGAGGATGCCAAGGTTTGATCACTGAACGTGAAGACATTCTTTACAGGACAAGTGAATAGTAGTATCATCTCTGTCATCAAAGCTCACGTCTCTTTATTCATCACTCTCTTTGTTAATTGGGTACTTACAGAGCTCACTTTACCGCCCTCACTTGGGTTCAGGCTCCACAGTAAAGAGCTGGTGAGCCTCCCTCTTTTCCAGAAGAAGACACATTTAGCTGGTAGCCTTTTGTACCTCACCAGACTTAGAATTTTAGTTTGTTGTATTAATTCTATTTTCTGTTGGCCATCTCCTGACAGGAGAGACGTTTTACCTCATGATCATGTTTCAATTACCTGTTACTGAGAATTGCTGATCTGATCCATAGTGTATGTATTATATTAATTTTGTACAGTATTTATCATTTTCCTGTCTTTGCCCTTCAATTTTTTATGCCCCTTCAATATTCTATCCTATTTGGGGCCTTATTTTTTTTAATTAAAAAATGTCTGTTAGCAGTTAAGAAAACAAAAACAATGAAAAATGCACATGATAGCTAAACTTAGGAAATATCTAGTGTGTTTTCTGTCTCGGCAATGGAGGGTTCTAGAATCTCGTGAGAACCTTCAATACACAAGTTCCTTAAAATGCTGATTAAGAAATAAAACCTTCCTTCCTCATCTTTCAAGCTACACAGCTAATTGTCAAGAAAGTTAGGGGAAATCCTCAGAAGCCAAGACAAACCAGAAAGCAGGGATTCTGGGAGATAAGCGAGCCTTAGAAGCCCTGGGGTGCCTGTTGGCTCCTGAGCTGAGTTTTAGTTGCCCTGACAGGAGGGCAGGAGGTGAGCCCGAGTCCTCTCACACGGGGAGTTGGATGGCTGATCATATCTAAGGCCAAGCCCATCCCGAGAAGCCTGGTTTATTAAAGGTTGAACTAGGAAAAAAAATCCTCAAGGCAAGAAAGTAAGGAATGTCAATATTTTTGGAAGAGGGGAAAAATAACAAATCCAAAGTAAGGATATAGTTTAAAGCTGTTCTGGCAGGAGAGTGACCACAAACTCCTGGCAGAAAAGCACAGCTATTCCTGGATTGAGAAGTTGTGTTTTGAATGGATCAGTGAACAGCCATTCCGAAAAAGGCCTCCAGAGTCTTGTGGATCAAGATACTGGACCACAAACACCTCTCTTCCAAGGGTCATTTAAATAACCAGAAATGTTTTAAAGGAAAGAAGCCACAATCATATTTCTATTTATTGACATTACTATATGCTAAGAATTCACAGGTAACTATGTGAAGGAAACTTAGCATAGAAGCTGTGGATGTGCCTGCATGCAGGACATTTCACAGAAGTGGCCGGACTTGTCTGCAAACAGAAATTCCTGCCAAGGGACTCTGCCCGTTCCCAGGGGAAACATTGCTTGCAGACAAGAATGTTTATTAGTTCCTCAAAAGGAACAGGCCTGGGAACAGGAGAGTCTGAGTGTAATTAAGATAAGGAAGCTTTAGATGTAGTGCGCATGCGTCAACCTAAAAAATGTTTACTCTCTGTTCTTGGCAAGAGTTACTCCTTTGTGTAGATGGTATAAAATATAAAGGAACCCGAATCTCGGGAGATATTTTGCACCACAGCCGCTCTGTGATTCATTTCGTCGGCAACAACTATGGAGTTGTCTCCTATTTTATGGACCTTACTTTCTCTTTGGGGAGACAAACTGACATAGTCGGGGAGCTTGGTAGAGGGAGGTGTTAGTCTGTTGCAATTAGCCAGGAGAGGAGATTAAGAAAGCAGTGAAGGGTGGGTGAACTTTTTAGCTGAAGACAGACAGTCTTGTTCAGTTGGCTTTTAATTGCAGGCTCAATGAGTAGTCACTGGAGGGAATAGATCTTACGGAGGATGGACTTAGCTCAGGCCTCTTTAGAATGGACAAATGAACCTGGAGAAAGACAGTCAAATCTGTGCAGACATTGAAGTTCACTTGAACCTGCTGTATCCCTGAGCCAAAGATCGGACAATTAGAAAGCACTTCTTGAGGACAGAGGAGTGGTTTTTAAGGTTCTCCAATGACTCCCAGGGAACCGAGATGGCCAGTTGTCAAACTGTGACTTTGCAATTTGGACGGTGTATCCACCAAGGTTATTGGCATTTTATGGGTTTCCACTTCTCGTTAATACATGTCAGGTGATGAGGACTTGGACACACGTGTTTGACACCTTGTCGAGGTGACTTTGAGTTCCTGCCTAGAAGCACGGGCACAGCTGCGGCTGCGTCATACATCTTGCCGCCCATCCCGCTCCCCGGCTCCGTGATCACTGCAGAGTCGTCCCTTGTTAACCTGTCCACCTCCTCTGTGACATCATAACCCATGAAAAGACCGGAGAGTATTAACATAGCTTTCTTGAAGTCAAAGGAACAGATCTAATATGGAGTCAGATTTGTTCTTTCCTATTTCAGTAGTGCCATGGAGAAGGCAGTTTGGGCAGCTTTTTGTAGGGTCCTGGAGGATTTCTCTCTCAGCATCTGGGTGCCTCTATTGAAAACCCTTCATAGCTGTCTGGCGTGCTGTAAAACCACTCCACCTGTTTTGCCCTGAAGACGTGTTCAGTTTATAACTCATCTCTACTCCTTGGAAAACAACTCAATAAAAACTCAGTTGGTTTTCCACCAGCCATGGGCAGGGGTGAGGGATAGCATGTTACTATTTTATAAAAATAATAAAAATAAAAATAAAAATTAATAATAATAATAATAATAATAATTATAATAATAAAATTAATAATAATAAAAGAAGTTTTAAAATAGCACTGGGCACATAGGAGAGAGTCAATAAATGCTTCCTGGCTGAAATCAAAAGTGATGGCTAAGTGATTCCATGGCTACTGTATTTGCTGAGCTAATTACTCCTTTGCTCCACTACACTTTTTTTAAACTGAAAAAGAAATACATGCATATGGTTAAAAACAATTCAAACAGCACAAAAATACACAAGTGAAAGAAGTTTTCCCTCATCCTCTGTTCTTCCAGCCCTCCCTGGAGATGCCACTGTTTACTATCCTTTGTGTGCTTTTCCAGATATGCTATGCACATTCCCACCTATGTATGTAAATTCCTTTAAAGTTTTAGTTATTTTTAACTTAAAGGGATTTAAATCCTCAAGTGGCTTCTGCCTCGGTAATAGAAAAGAACAAATCTGACTCCATATTAGATCTTTTCCTTTGACTTTAACCCTTTACTCTGTCTCCCAGGCTTCATCTTGCTTGTAAACCAATGTTGCCTAGAGCCTGAAATATACAGAAGAGCCTATTCTGAAGTCTCTGACCTTTAAGGATATTTAACACTTTTCCATTCATAAAATGATAACAAGTTGCAGAATACAAAATAACTTTTCTTTTGTTGGAGGTTTACAGAGATTTGACCCAGGCAGATAGCTGCAAGAACAAAGGATTCTAACAACAAGGAAATCCTACACCAAGAAGTTTGCAACAACCAAGCACATAGGAAATGAGCCTGAATTCTGACTTGGGGAGATGGTTTTCCAAGACATTAGTTTGCCATCTAGCTCTACAGAAACTTGCTATTCCATGCCCCAGCAGCGGGTCTCCCAACTTATTGGCCTGTCCTTCACTGAGGAGAATGAATTTGGACTTGGTAACACTCCTGTCTACCTAGCAAGCTGGGCACTGGAACTGAGGACAGCTCTCCCACACCCAGGAACCTACTGTGAGCCCTTGATGGTTCCACTTGGATTAGGTGTGTTTTACCCAGGAGGGATGGGACTATGCACCAACACTCAGGCAGTCTGCTCTGTCTGGGGATCTGATCTTGTACCTCCCGCTCCCCCCAAGGCCAACACCTGGGAGAGTGGAGCTAAGGCAGAGATTGTGCCTGCCTGTTTCCCAGCCTGTAAAAGTGGAATATGTACACTTCCCAAGGTAGTTCTGAGAGACAACACCTGCGGGTGCTTGGTTCCCAGAGCAACAGGAAACCCGGCTCCGCGTGGGGACAACAGGTGTGATCCCCGTAGGGCTTCTGCGGAGGCATCGGATGGAGGGCTGGACCAGGGAGGTAAAACATGAGCTGCGGGCCTTGAAGGGTTACAGAATGGTACAGAGGCAGGACTGCCGCCTCCTTCGGGGTGCCCCAGAAGTAAAGCTTTTTCTCTACATCTCCGCTACTCCCCTCCCCTCTCCAGATCCCTACCTACTCTCTGCTCCTCCTGTCCATCTGTCTCCCTCCACTTTTCCCCTCCTCTCCTCCTCCCCCATCTTCTCCCTACCTCGATGCCCCAGCCTCTATCACAGAACCAAGAGAGGCTCTCTGGCCCTCCTACGCATGCGCAGTCAGTGCCAGCTGGACCACGGGTTGGAAGCTCCAGCTCCGAGCTGAGAATCGGCCCCCAAGTCTTCTCAGCTCTGTCGCTCGGTAGGACTTTGGCTCCTGCCCGAGGCCGGGGCCTCTGGCTGTGGAAGTGCAAGTTGGGGGGCTCCCGGGAAAGGGGTCAGGCGGCTGCGGGAGGGCGGTCCGCGTGTCAAAGCCCGCGAGGGCACGAGTCAGCATGTGTTCAGCTGAACTGATCGGGCCAGGCCCCTCTGCCCGCGTCACCTGCCCCGGCGCCCCGGCCACAGCTGTCCAGGGCCAGGTGTGCACCTGCCGCCTCTCGCCCCAGCCGGGCTCCCCTCAGTCCGAGGCTGGCGACCCCTTCCCCTCTCCCGCCCACAAGTCCTCTCCTCCCGAGCTTCCTCTCCTTGGCCACCGGCTCGTCCCTGCCCCTGGGAGGGCTGTGTCCTGGGCGGGCGTGTTCTACGGACCTGAACGGGGGCGGGTGGCTGGGGCTGGGGCTGGCCTCCGAGCGGGGCGGCAGCCCGCGTCCCACCTCCCCCCCCCCCCCCCCCCCCCCCGCTTTCCCTGCCCCGCGACCCCGGGGCTGCCCTCCTCTCCCTTTCCTGCTCCCTGAGGACAAGCTCAGCGGCATGCGCGCTGCTTCCCGGGCTTAGAGCCTCCGGCTATAAAGCCCAGTTTCTCCTGGTGGAGTCCGGAAAAGTGAGCGCCAGTGCTGAGGGAGTTTCCATCTCCCCCCTCAGTGTTTCTGCCCCATGTAAGTACCTTGAACACTTTCACGTGTTATGATGGCGGTGCTTGTTGATGTCACGTGTTTTTATAGAGAGAGGGATTACAGTGTTGAAAGCAGGGCTTGGTTCAGTTAAAAATGAGCTGAAGGCATGAGGCTATGACAACCTCCTTCCTTCCCTCTCCCAGGGTGAAACGTGTGACCGTCGATTTTAAAAACATAGTTACTGTCCCTAACTAGCCCAGCCCAGCTAGTGTGTGTTAACAGGAACAGCACCACCAGAGACGTTGGAGACCTAGGAATATTGCAGTCCTGAAAAGCTCCTGGCACAGTTTAGTTTGTTTTGGTTTTTTGTTTTTCTTAAATTGTGGGGTAGACTAGTTGTACAGAGGGAAAAATAATTGTCAAGAAATATTTTTTCATATAACAGCTTTATTGTGATATTGTTCACACACCATGAAGTCCACCCATTTAAATGGTACAATTCAGCAGCTTTTAGCATATTCACAGTGGTGCAACCATTATTATTCCAGAACGTTTTCATCACTTCAGAAAGAACAGTGGAAATGAATGACCTATCCACCCCTCCCCAGTGGTGGTTCTAAAGAAGTTTCTTGGCTGTTCCTGACCATAAATTAACTTGTTACACTCCATGAAATGTCTGGTAGGAATTCTAATCAGAATTGTATTGAATCTGTCTATCAAAACAGGAAGAATAAATGTCTTTATGGCATAAACTTCTTCTACCCATGAATATATCTGGGACCCTATCTTTTCATCTCTCCAGAGCCTGGCCCATGGGAAGTCCTCACTAATTGTTGGGCTTGTGAATGATGAGATTCTATACATCATTAGTTGCCTCTGTAGCCTTTCACAGAAGAGAAAAGTAACCTCAGTGAAGCCAAGTGACTCTCTGATGGTCAGAGTGACAGTCAGTGCTGGAGTGATCCAGTGGACTTGGTGCTTGTAACCAGAATTCTCCACCACCTACAGCTAAGGGGATAAGAGTGTTCTTTTATTTTATCTTAATGGCATTGATTTTATTTATACTTATTTTTTAAAATTATTTTTATTGAAGTGTAGTCAATTTACAATGTTAGTTTCAGGTGTACAGCAGAGATTCAGTTATAAACATATGCATATGTATCTACATATGTTTTAGATTGTTTTTATCACAACTCATTACAAGAAATTGAATATAGTTCCCTGTGCTATATAGTAGGTCCTTGTCATTTATTTTATATTTATTAATGTGTATCTGTTAATCCCCCCTTTCCTGCCTGCTAACCACAGTTTGCTTTCTATGTCCATGAGTCCATTTCTAGCAGCATCGTTTTTCCTAGTAACATACACTGGTTGACTGCTTTCAGCTTCAGTAATTCCATCTGTGGGCACTTTTCTTCTGGTGGCCTTTATGTGGTTTGCACACGTGATAATAGAGATTTGTACTTGGGAGAACTTCAGGCCTCGTGTAGTCCCTGGAACAGAGTGCCCACTGAGTTGATGCTTCAACTGGGAAAAAAGCAGAGTAAATGTTGGAATTTGCACTATGGTTGAGACTTCCAGGTTTCTATAACCTGTTTAGCCCACCTTAATATTGGCTGCACCCATACTGGGTAATTTGGTGGAATTTCATGGTATGGTGGTGTAGAGACAGGGCCTTGTATGCTTCTTCTCTTTATTTTTTCTAACACTCATTCTCCTTGGTCTCCCAGATCCTCCCCCAGCAGTGCCCAGGGCTGGCTTGATGCTGCGCTGAAGCAATATTTGTTAATAAGGCCCTTTCCTCATCTCTTCTGAACTTCCGTTTCTTTCTCTGCACAATGAGGGCTTAGACTAGATAAGTGCTTTTCAGTTTCTTTTAAAGCCATGTTTCCTTTGAGAAACAGAAAATGCAAATCTCTCCTCCCATCCCAACCCTTTAGATTTTGATATGTCCTGCAAGGAGTGACATAGCTCTTTGTGGAAAATTGAAGTTATTGTGATTCCAGGTGGCACAGAAAAGACTCTTCAGAAATTTATTGCAGGGATAGGGCAGGAAAGGGGCAGTATGTCACACTTTCTAGTGTGAGCACTGGAGCAGGGGCTTGTGTTTAAATACGGTGACTGACGTGGCCTCTCTCTAATCTTGTACAATATGATAAACTTCTCTACCTCAGTTTCTTAATGTGTCAAGTTGGGGTGATAATATTTTAAGGCTTTTGTGAAACATTATAAACATAAGCCATCTATGTCTCGGTAGAAACAAGACCTGCTAGGGAGTCAGGGATTTCTTTAAAAAAAATCTTGTCCATAGCGCTCTGTCGGTGTGTATTTTGAATTACCTGGAGGGCGAGGGTTGAGGCTAAAGTCCATCGTGGGACAGATGGCCCATAGTTCTCTGTGCCCCAGATTGCCCCCTCCTCCCCAGTCCTCTTCCTCAGTCCAGGATGAAGTTCCCTAGTAGATTTACACAGAGGTCTTGTGGAAATGGCTTTTCATTTTATTGTTTCACCAAGGAGGGCTGCCATCTTGATTTCTGTGGTCAGGTTTTGGTGACCTGAAGGCTATGCAATTGGGGGTTTCTATTAAATAAAAAAAAATATTACAAATACAAAATTAGAACAAGGGTGGTGACAGGGGCTCTTGGAAGTGGGGACCATTAGCTTTGTTAGCTTCAGGTGCAGTGCCTCTGGCCACGAGGACCCATCCTCGTGCTCTGAAGTTGGAGGGATTAGTGGGTCCAGTGGGAATGTTAACTGAGTGAATCTCATGTGCTAGGCATTGTCGTACTTGTACTGTGTGTTCCTTATTTGAGACAATGAGCTCATTTAACCTCAATAGCCTCTTAAAAATATTAGACTTTTTATTTTGAGATGTAATGTAGGTTCCCCTGTACTTGAAGGAGATAATATGCGGAGGGCCTATGGACCCTTTGCCCAATTTTCCTTAATGGTTCCATATTGCAAAGATGGGGTACAATTCATTACTGACTCACTAACACTTTGAGGTTTGTGTTATTGCCCTCATTTCTATCTATGATTAAACTGGGGCTTAGAGAAGCACACAGGCCTGCCCAGGTCACCCACATGTTTAGTGTGTAGTCGGGTGTAACATGGGTTTGGGATTTCCAGGCAGTACCATTATGATGGTCTGTGGCAGGGAGCAGCATTCACTTTGCTTGTTTATTCATTCATTCAACAAACATTTATTGAGTAACCTCTGTGGGTCAGATGCTTTCAAAGGCTTATCTGATTCTTCAGCAGTACTGAGAATCAAGTATTGTTTTGTTATTTTTAATCTGAGGAAATTAGCTCTGAGAGTTTATAACACCCCCCAAAGGAAATATAGCTCATAAAGGAGGGATAGTAAATTTGTGCAGTCCCCCCTCTTTATGCAGGTGCTACCCTAGGCATTTTACATTCGCAAACTTCCATAATCCACATATATTCTTGTAAGGCAAGGATTTTTTTTTTAATTGAAGTATAGTCAAGTTTACAATGTTGTGTCAATTGCAAGTTGTTTTTTGAATTTTGAATTAAAAAATATTTTTTGAGAAGTGTAATTAGGTTTATTCATTTGTTTCATTTTTTAAAATGAGGTACTGGGGATTGAACCCAGGACCTCGTACATGCTATATATGTGCTCTACCACTGAACTGTACCCTCTTCCCCAAGGCAAGTTTTCTTATCCATTATTCTGCAGTTAAGGAGTTCAAATAAATTGGTGTTGAAATCCAGATCTTTTGATCCTACTGCGGTTCTTTTCTTTATAATCTGCTGAAGGGGGGTGGGGAAAGCAGTTCCTTTGTTCATTTCTTTATTCAGCAGTGTTGAGCTCTGACTTTGCATCAGGGTCTTGCTAGGTGCTTGGAAACAGAAAACAAGAAATGACCCTTCTGTGCAGGGGCAGGAAGCCTAGACCAAAAGCTGGGTAATGTGATCCGAGCTACGGTAGCCATGTACAGACTCTGAGGACAAACTGTACCCTCGGCTTTGCTTGTGCTTCCCTTGCCTTCTGGCTGGTACACACCAGGTCACCGCAACCCAGAGGCGCCCGCAGCCCACAGCACAATATTTACCTCGATCTCCTCTCCCCTCTCGGCAGGGCCTGCAACATGAGCATCCCTGACTACGTGCAGTGTGCTGAGGACTATGAGACTCTCCCCGTGGTCGTCCAACCCGTGGGGATCATTTCAGAGGACAATTTCTTTTGCATCTATAAGCGAATCTCCTTGGTGAGCCAGATCAGCCCTTGCGGCTCCCAGTGGGCACTCTGTATCCACTAAAGGCACCACTATGCGTTTGAGAATGGGTGGAGTGACTTCCAGACACACCGCACGGTCGTGGGCCTTGTCACAATTTCTGACTGCCTCTCGGCCAATGCCATCGGGAAGCACCATGTTCAGAGGAGCTGTATGGCACCACGCTCTATGACTCTCAGCTCTTTGTCTTTGTGCTGCATGGGGAGGTAGCCAAGCAGCCGCGCACCAATGTGGCCTTCAAACTACGAGGACTGCAGGGTGGTGGAGAAGAGGATCGAGGACTTCACTGAGTCACTCTTAATCTTGCTCAAGTCCAAGTGGCTGGATGGGACCCCGACAAGTCTGGGGAAAGGATCCCCCTCCTCTGCACCTTGTTTGAGAAGGAGGACTTCATGGGACTGGACACAGACAGCAGGTAAGTCTACCTGGAGGCCCGGCCACCCTGGCTGTGTGCCGGGTTCCTTCCCTACATCCAGGAAGGGATCAGCAAGGAAGAGGGCTGTCTTGTAGCCAAGGGCGGAGGGAGGTACAGCCCGACGGTTTACAGACATTTAAAAGTGAATCTGCCTTTGTTTCAGAGAGATCCTTTTATGGTCAGTGTGGAGACTTCCTCCCGTTTTTCAGCCAGGACCCCTGGTGGGACCCCTGGAGTTGCTGTCCAATAGAGTAGCCACAGCCACTGATGCTATGAGCGCTGGGGAAGAGGCTGGTCTGAGCTGAGATGTGCTGTAGGTCAAATGCACATCAGACGCTAAGACTTGTGTAGTAAAAATTATGTAAACTATCTTGTTACTTTCTATATTGATTATATGTCAAAATGATAGTATTTTACATACAGCAGATTAAGTAAGATCTGTTCTTAAAATCAGTTTCTAGTATCTATTTTTTGTTTGTTTGATTGTTTCTTTTTTTACCGTTTTAAATGTGGCAACTGGGAAGCTTTCTATACATGGCACTCATTTCAATTTTGTTAGGCAGCCTGTCCTGCGACAGTCTCATCCCTTTGCTTATAGATGAGATGCTGAATCCCGAGAGGCAGAACGAGTCGCTGGTTGAGCTGGGACTGGAGCCATTGTCTCCTGTCTCCCAGGCCCAGCACCTGCTGGGTTCAGGCCCTCTCTTCCTCCCCAACAGCCAGCATGCCAAGTTAGGACATAAGAAACACCTCCAGGGAGTTCCGGATGAACTCCTTATGCAGGGAAAGGCATATCACGGAGTATGAGACAAAGCAGGGAAACATTTATCCTCACTTTGTCCCTGTGATTAAGTCAACGGCCCCACATTTGCCTTGGAAGTGCAGACGAGCTCTCCTGGGCTTACTACCCCCCCACCTTCTGCTCTGTTTCCCCGTGTATCTATCATGCTTTCCCTCGGGCAGAAGAGGTTAGATGCCTTTGCCCAGAGGTGGTCCCCCTTTGCAGGAGAGAGTGAGGGAAGCTGTGCCCCACAGCCTACGGCCTCGGGCCTTGAGTCTGGAGGGCGCTCATGGCGGTACCACAGGTGATGGTCGGAGGACCTGGCACGTGCTGCCGGGCCTGCTGTGGAGGCAGTGCTCTGTGATTCTTGAACTTACCTAAGATCAAATCCTACTTTCTGGTTGTTGGTAAGTTGGAGGAGAAGATGCCAGAGAATTGATAAAAAGAAAGTCCAGACCAGCCCTGTGAGTGAGAGGCACAGGGGGCCCAAGTCCCACCTGGGTGTGGTTCCTGGCGGGCTCTGGATGAATTTTCTGTTCCTCCCGGACATACCTCTATGACTTTAGTAAGGGGTGAGACATGTAGTGGCCATGATCTCTATTTGTCCTCGCAGGGTCCTGTGATCTACACGCCCGCACACCCTTCTGCTCCTTGGGGATGAGGTGGCAGGTTTAGGTGCTTGGGCACTGCTGTGGGCACAGCTGCCAGCACCGGGCTACAACGAGGCTGGCTCCATTCACCTCACATGTCACCTCCTGCTGAGCCCCCAGGCGTTAGTCAAGGTAGGTGCATCGGTGCAACTTAAGCAGGGACCATGTTCTCCCCCGGGACAGACTGGTGGGTGAGCAGTGGAAGCCTGGAGCCCTGCCCGAGCCCCCAGGCCAGTGCCTCCTCTTTTGTCATAGGAGGCACTGGTGACATTTTTGCTCAGCAACTGCTTGGTTCTGAGTCTGCAGACCCAACAAAGAATGCCAGCTTGTTTTTGCCTTTTGACGTCTGCCCTTGGGATTTGGCGGAGTAGCTGGATGTGTGCTTAGCCCATAGTGTTGACACAGTCACCATTGTTTACCCAGAACCTCGTGTACCAGGTATGGCTCTCGGCATCAAAATACAGCAACTCATTAAACTCCCTCCTGGTGGGTCTGTCTGTTTTGGTACCGTAAGGGCTCAGCCAGCATCTGAACGTCATTGAGTTAACGCGGCCAGTGACCTCGGGTCAAGCACGTTCTCCTCCAGTCACTTCTACTCCATTGTTGCTTTTACTATTCCACAGTCATTAATTTTTAAAACAATGCTTTGGTGCAGGAGCAGAGACTAATTCTCTCCTGCTACTCTCGTTGGGAGTGAGTAAAACTGTCCAGCCTGTAATGCGACCACATTTTGTAGCTTAAAATCTGCCTAGACGCATATATGTGGAGTTTTGGTTAGGGGCGCTGACCACGTTGGGGTCCCCAAGCAGCGTCGCTCCCCTCAGGCCCCTGCCTTCCCTGGAGCAGGAGGTGAGGGTGGGTCTCACCGTCCCCGCGTCCCTGGCCTCACACACTCACGTAAATTCTTGTACATGCTGTCAAAGTCATTTTTGTTCTTGTGTCTTTCTAATTTTCGCTTGTTCCTCTTTTCCTTTTTCTTTATTCCTTTTTCTCTTGTACCGCACCGTTGAGTTTGAAAAGGTGGCTGTGCATATCCTGCATTGGAAATAGCTAGATCGCCCTGCGTGCTGTCTCCATCGCTTTAAAAAGCAGAAACTTTTCAGCTGCCTTGATCCATGCATTATCTTAGTCATCTTTTTATTTTCTAATTTTTTGGAATATTTGCTTTGTTAGTACATCACCCACTGGTGTTTGATACCTGTTAAAATCTTTGCTTTGAGGAACCTGTTTAGTCCTCCTTATATTTGGTGACAAATGCACCCTTATTCAATTAGTTTGATTGTTTTGAAGAAGTCAGATGCCAATTGATTTAGGCGGCTGTTGAGGGATTCTTTTCATGGAGTATTTACACTTGTCAAGTCAAAGTCTGCAGCATCTTGCTCGATTCCTGCTTTTACACAAACGTGCTCAGCACGCCGTTCCTGGCTGTCTCTGTGTGACGTGCGTGACGGCGCTTCCTGACCGGCGGTCACTGGTGAGGAAGTGGCAGGCTTGGGGGTGATCAGCTGCAGGGGACACTGTTGGAGGAATCAGTCACCGTTTGGTTATTTAATTTTTTTTTTTGCATTCAACTTCCCCTTGCCATTTACTTTACTTTGCCTTCATAAAGGGGCAGAAGTGGGTCTAAAATCCATGCCACTCTTTTGTTCCCTTTACGAGGCTGGGTTTTCTGAGTATCAGAACAACATGGCCTTCTCCTAAGTAGCTGGCTCACATGGATCTCGTGTACACAGGGACTGTTAAAGGGACCGTAGCTTCCTCTCTGCTCCAGTCAGTGGGCATTCAGAGCCGGGTCTGTGGTTTGCCTCAGCAGCCAAGCAGGCCTCCCTGCACCGGCCTTTACTTTTAACCCATGTTGGCATTAAAGAGCTGACTCCGTGTTTGTTGCAGCTGACGTCCCCCACTGACAGCCGTGTCGCTAGTTTGTGGTAGTGAGTCTCCAACCCCCGTCAGCCATGAAGGAATATGCTTTGGCCGATCTAAGACCTTGGATTCTCACCCCCACCCTTGTTCATCTCACCCGGGGGAAGAGTTTGGCCACCACCATCATGCTGGTCATGAGGCCTTTTTTCTCCTTTCATGCTCTAGTCCAAATGTGGACACTTCATCCTTCACTGACTTGGTCTCGCTTGAGACAGGACAGACATTCTGAAAAAGTCCATCACATTCTGGGTGGGGAACAGAACAGAAGTAAGTCTCGCAAGTAGGTGTCTAGGCTGTCTGGGTTGGCAAATGCAGGCTGGGATCTGTGATTGGTGGGCTGTGCCCTGGACACAGGCCTTTCCCGTGGCTCCCGAGGGCCCAGGGGTCGGAGTGAGGACAGCCTTGCTTGGGCTCCTCCATCCTCATCTGCTCAGTGGCAAGTGTGTCTGCTAATAGGAGCTCCGCCAAACCTCGGGACCTTCAAAGCTCAGATCACGGGAGAACCTTGAGTCCCTTCTCCAGGGCCTCCTTTGTGAGAATCCAGTGCCTTCTGAGGTGAACAGCGGCAGGAGATGCCTCCCCCTCCAGGGAGCACCCTTCGGAGGACTGTGACTCAGTTCACCTTGCTGTGAGCTTGTGGGGATCCGGCCGTGGTCCCTGCACAACCAGACTTGAGATGGGCTTTGCGACGGAAATGACAGGACTAATATTCCAGGCCAGGGCAGGAGGGAGGGAACAGTGGAAATTGAATGTGACTTCAAACACCTAGGTGAGTGCTGGGTCTGTTACTAAAATGGGGAGCATGGGAGGTACCTGCCAGAAATTGAATTCCAGAGTAAATGGTGGACATGAGGCATTTTTAAGATGCCATTTTTCATCCAAGTTAGGACTTCAAAGAGGCAATCGGGTCTATGAGCCTGGGGCTGAGTTGAAGGAGCCGGACTAGAGATACACGTTGGGAGTCGTCATTCTTAGCTGGTGTTCACAGCCTTGCATGTGAATTAGATCATCTTGAGAGCTGCAGACTGAGGCTGAGGGGGGACAGGGCTGTGCCTGGGTTGGAGGAAAGCCCAGACCATGCAGCTTTGGTGTGTCAGACAGCGGCGTTTGGGATTTTCAGGGCAAAGTCATTTATCTTTAAGGGGCCACGGGGTGGGCAGGGCCAGCCAGGAAGAAATCTGAAGGGAGGGTCGTGGCCACGTGTGTGTCTTGGGAAGTTGCAGTCTGCAGGGTCCGTGAGTTTAGACTCCTCAGAAGCTGGAGTTGGAGTGGGGCGTGGGTTGAATGTAGTCACACTAACATGTCAGGGAGGGAAGGAGGCCTAGGGAGTCCCCGCCTTTCCTGACTCGCTTTCCAATGAACAGAAGGCAGACAGAGGATCTGAGGTGAGAAGGGATGGGCGCTGGGAGAGGAGCCAACCTGGAGAATGGTGCTTGAAAAATTCTGGAATAGTCTCCCTGCAAAATAGAGGTTAAAAATATCCAGACTCTTAAGAATATTGATAGTGACTGGGGAGGAGGCAGTTGTTTTTCTGGCCTCCTAAGGGTAAGGCATGTATCCAGGGATACACAGAATATTCGGGCTGTCTATTCCGGGTGTTTGGTACCGGGGAAACTGCACAAGTTTAAAGGGGGACAAGGGCAGCGGATGGAAACTAGCCAGGCCCCGTGTCAGGTACCAGTCGGCCGCCCCACTTGCATGTTGCATTCACATCCATGCCTCCCAGGTGGGCGGTGGCAGCCCCCTTTTGTGGATTGGCAAGCCTTCTCAGAGGGGTTAAGTTATTGGTCCGTTTAGAGGGTAGTAAATGCTGTAACAGGATTCAAGCAGGGTCTTGTCAGACTTCAAGGGCATGTTTTCTCTACTAATTCCAGTACCTCCCTGTTGTACGTGAAATGGTGAAGTGGGTCAGTTTTGGGGCCTTTCAGAAAAAGTACGATTTAAGTGCCTCAGGACTGATTCACAAAGCTCAGTGTTCTTTGATTGTTCTGAAGCACCGCAGTGCTTTAGGCCCCACAGAGGTAAGGTGTTACTCCTTTGACGATGACGTGGTTGCAAATGATGTACAGGTGCAAAACCAGACTTAGCAGCTTCTGAAGGGAAACTCTCCAGTTCTCCCTTTATAGACTTTTTTCTACGGGATGTAGCTGTGCTGCAGCATTGGCCTGAGCTGTCCGTATGGATTGTGGGTTTGATATCAAAATTTAGCATAAAACAGTCAGAAGAAGAAAATCAACGTTCACAATTTATTTTTGGGTTTCATTAGACAAAATATACTATCAGGTAATGGCCCATATAGCTAATGAAATTGAGTACAGAACATTGAATTTCTTACTTTTTATTTAGAGTTTTCTTACTGCATAATTTTGCCTGCTTTGTAACATCAGCTCCTCCACAAAGGCTCTTGTCAATTTGTTGGTGTGATTGCATTTACACAGTGAATGTAATCTGGGCTTCCTCAGCCCAAACTCTCCAGTGCAGAATCACGGGCTGTAGCCATCTCTTAGTCACGCAAATACTTCTAAAATTATATGATGCCAGAAAAGAAAGAAGAGAGAGAGAGTTTGCCTTTATCAAAATTCCTTTAAATTCTGACTGCAAACTGTTGTTGAGCAGCTCTGGTTTCCTTTGGATATGAATATATACATTTCTTTGCATGTAACCTGGGTTTTGGACTAGAACACCAAGCGCTTGCTTTCCACAAGCCACAAAAATAGTAGCCAAATTGCACACGTGTGAAATATTTTAGTCTTTTTCTGAGAAAGAATCCTTGAATTTGGGACTTCAGCTGTGATTTTTGCTTTTTGCTTCTCCCACCCCTCTTGTAATCTCTCACTGCTTCCCACGTGGCCCCCAATAGGTCGTGGTCCCAAAGGAGCAAGCAAACACCCAGTTGGTCACCATGCAGTGCTGCTATAGAGGGAGCCCTGCCAAGACCTAAAGGATATTATCAGAGAGGACTTCCTGGAAGAAATGGGCTCTACATTCAGTTGTGAAGACAGAGTAAGGGTCAGCCAGTAGAAAGCATGAAGACTGTGGCTCATTTGGAAGAGCAGCCCGGGTAGAGGCCTGGAGGCTTGTGCAGTAGGGACTCGGGGAGAGTGCCATGTGTGGTCCAGGGTTGTGGGTGCCCCTGCTGGGGAGGACACTGGAGAGGGCCTGGGGTGGAGGGCTTTCGAAGAGCTTGGGTTTTACTAGAACTGACACAGGAGGCAGTGAATGGTGTCAGCAAGAAGTGACCGTCAGGAAAAGTACTTCTGGTTTTGCTTCTGATATTCTACAGTAAGAAAGGTCGGGACGGGCGAGAGCAGGTCTGGCTGTCCCTTTGAGACCCACCCCATCATTCATTTATTCATAACACGCACACTTCTGAGTGTCTAGGGGAGAGAGGTTGGACCCACATTAGTAAGGAAAATGCTCCTTGGGAGCTTAGCAGTGTCAGAAGTTGACTTAGCCTAGAATGTTCTACGAACAGAGGAACAAATTGCGGAGGTTGGAGGGAGGGAAGGCTTCCTTGAGAAACAGTCAAAATGAGCCTGGAGGCAAGTGGGAAGTAGGAGCAGGTCAGGGGGCCCCTGAGGTCACTGGGGACCTGGGTACTGAGGTGAGGATGGGCGAGCAGGGTCAAGGGTGGGGCTAGAACTCTACCAGGGAGCCTCTGAAGGGTTTGAAGTGGGGTGATGTAATCAAATTTATGCTTTGGGAAGGCTGCCTTGGCTCCGCGTGTGTGTGTGTGTGTGTGTGTGTGTGTGTGTGTGTGTGTGTGTGTAGCGGGGAAGAGGGGGAGGGTGCCACCAACTGGGGAGTGACATTAGAAGACCATTCACAGGCTGGGAGGCCACAAGTGGGAGAGGGGCATCGGGGCTGCTTGGGGACTGCAGGGGCAGTGTGGATGCCTGATTTCCTTATGGGGAGGGCTTGTTAGCTGGGCTGCCCTTGCGGCGCCTTTTGGCTTGAAGAAAACAGATGGAGGCCGCCAGGTGGACCTTCCTCTTCTCTTCTTCCCTGCCTTGTGTGATGATCTTAGCTCAGCCAACATTTGGAAGAGAAGAGCTAAGTTCCAGGGTAGCCCAGGACTTTGTTGAGCTCATTCGAGTGAGATCTGATAGGATTTATGTTTGTGTTCATATCTGCATGTTCACTTAGCTAGAAACGTCCTGTCTTTTCAATTTCCATAGGGGTTTTTACTCTTGATAAAGATTGCTTTCTTGGTGAGAGGAAATTTAATACAGCTGTTGTCTTTCTCAAAAAAATCATATCTTTTAAGAACTTTAATATTCAAAAGAATAGGAATATTTAAAAAGGATAAAGTAAGGCTTTCGTGTAGTTTCTTTGGTTTCTGAGCTAATGTGGAATTAGAGCCTTTGCATTAGTTAATAGCACATCCTTCTCAGTATTTAAAGAGCTGTTAGTGAGCGCCCCAGGCCCCACCTCTGAAAACATCATTAAAGTTTGCTCTGAAATAGTGAGGTCATAAAGGTCTTGTTTGCAGAATCCAAACACTTGGTTTATAATATGAAGCATAGCTCCATTTATAAAATAATAATAAGTTCAAAATTAAGAAAGTGGAAGATAATTGAGTTTTTTAAAAGCTGAAACATAATCTTTCTTGTGCTAATGTTGAACTGGAAATTTCGAAAATAAAAATCCTACTGTAATATCATCTACGTGGAATACATATATGCTTTCCCGTTTGAAAAAAAAGTGCGCAGTGGTTTTAGAAGTCAGGAGCATTCCAGCTCAGATACTGGCATTGATGGTTGCTGGTTTTCAATGGAAGAGCCTAAATTTGCCTTCTTAGCATTTTTTTTTTTTTTTTGTAGTGAGAGGGTTGAGTAGTGCTTTGTCAGCATGATTTTGGGGCAATTTGGGGGCAGATGTAGTGCACCAGCAGTGAGATATTTCCATGCATTTTATTTTCTGGACATCACCAAGGCACATGTGGGGTTTGTGCCTGCAGGCTGGGATGCTGCAGGACTCCCTGGTCCATCACAGTTTTGTCCTGGAGCTGCTCTGGTCAGTGAATGATTTTCTGTGGCTTCGAGGTAAGGTGGTCTGATGCAGATGATCAGATGTGTAGTTAAAGTGCTATTACATGAAATAAGAGAAACCTAGATACATGAGGGAGGAGAATTGGCTGAGCTGATTTCGGTGGGGAGTCTTCTTAGGTGACTCCCTCCCCGTGATTCCTGCCAATATCCTCCCCAGCTCTGCACGGTAGTCCTGCCGAAGCAAGCATGCACTTTTCTCAGAAACGGACTGAATTTCCTTGTGCCTCTGTTGGCTTTTTTTTTTAAAGCACATCTTGCCCTTTGCTTAAATGCCATCCCTGCTAGTCACCTCTTACACTCATTCTTCTGGAAGTCGTCCATACATAGCTGCTGAATGGATGAACTGAATGTAGTATCTCCATGTAGTGGAACATTATTCAGACGTAAGGGTGAATAAAAAGGAAAAAAAAAATAAAGGGGAAGATGAAAAAGGCCACCTGTTCTGGGAAGTCCACCCTGATTACTCAACCCGCCCTTTTCCCTTTGAATCCCCACCCCTTATGCTCCACTCTACTCTTTTTGATAGTACTTACCACCTTCTAATAAACTTTAACGTTTTCAAAAAAAAAAAAGAGAGAGATGCTGATACCACTTCAACATGGAAAAGCCTTGATAATAGCACGTTAAGTGAAAGGAACCAGACACAAACGGCCACATATTGTTGACTTCAGTGATATGAAATGCGCAGAATAGGCAAATGCAGAGGCAGAGAGCAGGTGATGGTTGCAAGGGGCTGGGTGGAGGGGGATTAGGGAATGACTGATAGTGACAGGGGGTTTCTTCTGGGATGATGGAGTGTTCTGGAAATAGATGGTGGTGAGGGCTGCACAACCGTGAGTGTGCAGAAGACTGCTGAGCTCTGTCTATGGGAGTGCCTGTGGTTGGGGCGGCTTTATTTTGTTCTCACCCTGCAATGTGAACAGTCATCTTGTGCTGAGGCAGTTCTACTCCTGTGAGTGGTGAAGCTCAGAGACTTTGCAGAGTCATGTTTCTTTTCTCCCCCTTGCTGAGTGTAGGCAAAAAGGTTTAAGCCTGAGAAAGTGCTCCATCTGCAGAAATGTCTTTCAGTTTTGCATGGTGTAAAAATCTTGAGAGCTTTTTAATCGTTGACGACAGTCTGTGGGGGGAAACAGCCCGTGAAGCCTGGGTGCGACCTGGAAGATCCGCGCTTCCCTCCCTGACAGGGGTGGGGATATCACCGCCGTTCAGGCAGTGAAGGGCCCAGGCCCGTGAGCAGAGTTGACAATCGTGAATATTTACGTGTATCCTCTGCTTCATCTTGGATATTAATTTCAAGCTGAGTCAGTTTGTGGCGGCAGCCTCATCCTACATCAGGAATTTATAGTATCTGCTCTTTGAAGTGGAGAGCAGACAGACTTGATTATTTAACAGTCTCCCTTGAATTGATATCTCAGATTCCTTTGTAAAAAGTAAAACAGCAGAAATACAGACGTCCTTTAATGCCAGTGTGAACTGGATCTGGTTTAGTCTCTGTGCCTTAGTGGCCTTAACTGCGGGTGTGGAAGATGATGACAGTGCTTCCCTCAGAGGGCCTGGTGAGGGGGGAGTGAGAAGCACAAATTGAGGACTTAACACGAGATGCTCATGAATGTCTGAAGTTAGTGCTCTCAGCCTGGTGAGGCCTCAGGGGCAGAGATGGCCGAACAGAGCATTCCTAGCCGGAGCTCGATCCGTGTTGGCAGCTGTTATGATCACTATCACCACTGTGTGTTATCAGGTAGTTTTAAGACTTGGTAATATGAATTCTTGAATAATGTTAAAAGACTAGACATCTCAGATCCAGTTTACATAGTTTTCAAGATTTCCTCTGAGAAATGGATGTTTTATTCCCCATCAAAAGTCTGAGTTGAGTCTCTAAAAAAATTCTGTATTCCTCCATCTTTTTGCTTTAATTCTCCATTTCTTAAAAAAAATTTTTTTAATGGAGTTACTGGGGACTGAACTGAGGGCCGCATACATGCTAAGCACATACTCTCCCAAATGAGGTATAATCTCCCCCATAATTCTTTTTAAACATTTCTTTCTTAGTATTCAGAGGTTAGAGGCCTCTAATTCTTTTTCTGGAGACTTGTCCATGAACCTGTAAATCTATTATTAATGGACAAATCTTGGTTTATTAGAAAAATCAATAGAATATTCTGCAATCCATCCAAAAGGAAATGCTCATTGATTTAAATGTTTCTCCTTTATGGTGATTTCTACTTTCTGGTCTAACTTAATTTATTAACAGACATCCTCATTATCATAATGACCAAACTCGCTCTGAGTGGGCACCTGCCTAAGGCTAAAATTCTTTCCTCATGTTTTACTTCAAAGCAGGTGTTTGAAGTTAGGTATCAGTGTCTCCTTTTTTGCAGCTGAGGGATTGAGAGATGGAGCAGCTTGTCCCAAATTACACGCAGCTGGCGGTGGCTAGCTCAGTGCTGGAACCCAGGCTGCACAGGATGCATTCTTAATTGCTCCTCTAATCAGCCTCCCGTTGAGTGATTTCCCGAACTCCTGTGACTCCATAAATGGTCAATTTTAGTGATCTCAGCCTGATGAGGACTTCAAAGGAGAGACACCAGTGAGAATGTGAGACAGAGTGGCAAAAATTAAAGTTGTACATTTTTACAAAAGTTTTATTCTGAGGTAATGACTTAAAAAGTTAATTTTTTTTTATTTTAGTGCTCTGTGAGCACTGAAAACAAAACATTAAAAATAATTATAGTGCAAAAGAGAAGTGGGCTTTGAAAGTCCAACCATTGCTAGTGATGTTACTTGCTTTACTCTAGTGGCCCTTATTTACAGAAATACTTAGAAAGACTGAATTGGTTTTATGTAGTCTTAGTATGGAAGAAAAGATTGTCAGTGAATATTGTAAGTAAAATCATTACTCTTTTCTTTCCTGATTATGAACAGGTAAGTTGTTTTTATAGCTTAAGTACATTTCCTCATTTGTGAAATTTGAGTAATATTGTTTTCCTTGTCTAACTGTGAGAGTTAGACGCCTTGTATACAAAGCACCCAAGAGGTGCTTAATAAAAATGTGCTGTCACAATGACAGGTATTTTAGAAGGATCAACTCTGAATACTAAAGGGGGTGGCTTATTTCTGATGCATATTCAATATGTATATATATGATATATATGAATATGGCTTAAAGTAACAAGGATTCATTTATTTTTTTAGTGCACAATGAAGTTTTATTGAAATCTGTATCATTATATTGAGACAGGGACTAGTTAAATTGCCTTAAGCAGACGACCTTGAAGATTATTTACACAGAATGTGTATTGTTACAACTCAGAATTCATGTTGCCGTGTAGCATCCACTCAGATATTTAAATTCGTGGATTCTGACCAGATCCATTAAGTTTAGAAAAATCCACATTTATCATTTTCAGGGAATAAGCTTCTCTCTTTTGTGATTAAAGAAAATTTTGATTTTTTTTTCCTGCACTTTTAACAGGTTTAAAATATCAAAACATTGATTTGACATGTAACATTTTTAATAGAATAAATCTCATGCTGTTTTAATATGTAAATAAATGTTTATGTATTTCAACAAACTTTTACGATTTCCTGGCTCTTTGAGAAGTATTTTGCAAGATACTTAGATTACCTACTGTTGGAAAAATACAGACGTTACTTTTATGAATATAGGCCTAGTACAAATCTGTTGGTTTTTGCTACAGAGCAAGACATGAGGCCTAGGAGAGCTTTGCTGCCGATTGCCAGGAGGACAGATCCCAGGTCTCAGTCTTCCCTCCTGTAAACTGAAGAGGCTGGACTGGTTTCTTTCCTCCTCTAAGATGAGTTTCCATAAGCCTGTCTTTTGTTTATATTCAGGAGTATTAGCAATATCAGATTAAATACTGAATACCCCTCCCTTACCACGAAACAAAGTGCATTATGTGCTACAGAAGCTTTTAGTTATCTGATTCTCGTTTCTGATCCTACAGGCAATTTTGTGTTGCATGTTTCCCGGCAACCTGGAAGTTCTTTTTAGCCATAGGTGGCGCTGTTGCACCTTCTTACCGTCTTAATTTTCCTGTTTGTTAAAGAAGGCTTAAACAACGTTATTTTATTTTGATTTCTTTGCTTAATGCTTCAGAATAGCACAGTCTCCATTATGTCTGTCTACCTGGAAAAATTATTCTGCTTATATCTTAGTTTTATTCTGTCATCTCACTGTGAACATCTCAGACTTGCTGTGCAAACAATGGCAAATTCGGACTTTTCTTCCAGTGCTAGAAACCAGTGAGCCGGGAATTTATAAAACAGCTAAAAGCGGCCTCTGGAGCACCTTAAAGCTGAAAAGTGTACTGGGTTCCCTGAGTATTGACCCCGCCGCTGTGTGTTAATTGGTGGTAGGTGATTTGGTACATATAGGAAGGGGTGTAGTGTTTTGACTTGGGTTTGCGTGCACGCGCTGCCACTGAGCCACGTGAGCCTAAGTCAGTTTGTTCTGAGATTTCCCTCGTCTGTGAGATGGGGATGCTCATATCTGCTTTGTAGAATTGTGAGAATTAGAAATTATGTAAAGTGTTTACCACAGTGGGTATGTCAAGAGGGCTCATAAACTTTAGCTACTGTATTTGAGAAGCCATCATTTGATATTCTTTGGCAATTACTAAGAAACAGGAAAATAAGGAAAGCTGGTTTTATGATGAAAGATATTTGAGGAGGTTCCATAGTTCCTATACCCATAATTTAGCATCAACAAAGTCAGAACTGTTACACAGTCGCCCTGAACCAATGTTAAGCCACAGAATTTTTTGTTACTTCAAATATGTTGGGGCTTAAGTGGATCCAATACTTACACACATGTTGTCTCCAGCAGCCAACTGAGAGATGACAGAAAAGAGTAAGCAGGCGATATATGTCTTCTTTTTTACTGATGAAGCCACGTTCTCCATGAACTTCAGGGCAGTGGGAAAATGTGTGTCATTATACTGTGTCCCAGAAGTAGAGACTCACCCTGTCCCAGGTAACTCTGGGCCACAGTGAGCCTTCCCTTGAGAGGATCTGCCCCATCATGCACAGGGCTGTCCTGCCATGGAGCTGAGCATCCCAGGTGCTTCCCAACGGTGGCCAGCACTGGAAGGAAAGTAACGGTTTCACATACCCTGCTTGTCTCTCCGGACTCACACCTCAATCTGTTAGTGTGATAAAGGCTAGCTGTGGGCCATGTGTCTGTGGTGTGGAGAAGCACTCTCCGTGGCCAAGAGGAGTGGGGAGGAGGCATCCCCTCCCTCAGTTTAAACAGGTGGTGGTATGGAACAGAAGGGTGCTCCCCAAGAGTTTATAAAAGGAGAAATAAGGATTTTCTTTGGGACTTAGTCTAGCCAGGAAACAGAGAAGATTATTAGAAAGGAGACTTGTAAATCACTTTAATATTAAGTTGACATTTGTTGAGCACCAATAATGTGCTACATCCTTTTCTGAGAGTTTTACAGAAATGAATCCTTCAATCTTCTCAACAATCGAGTACGGAATGTTTGATTTTTATCCCAGTTTTACAGTGTGGAAATTGAGGCACACAGAGGGTAAATTGGCCAAGGTCACAGAGCTAGTAAGTGGCAGAGCTGGTATTTAAACCCTGGCTGTCTGGTTTTGAGGCTCCCAGGGATGGGCTTTGGGTGTTTAGAGGTATCTGCATCCCTGGATCTCTGCACCACTGTGCATCAGTTTGCCCAATAAGTACAGGGAAAGGAGAGTTACACAGGAGCTCACAGTCGTGTCTCAGCCACTGTCCACGAAGTGTGCACCGTGATTAGCGTTAATTGTTTTCCAGGCAGTAGATCTGTTGGTATAACAGAAATTCAGTCCATTGAGTTAATCGAGAAACCCTTCCTGCTCTGCTTCTGTCCATGTTTGCCATGTGACTGCCTGCCCGAGATTAGGCCGTGGAGGAGAAACTCTACTCATGGTTGAACTCTGATATTTCAATCTGGTTCATAGTTTCACATATTCTGTTACATTAATAAGTTAAGTTTCTGGTTTTCTTGCATCAGTGTCTCGTGAGTTTGGTTAATGTGAAACCAGTCCATAGGAGCCCAGGGATGCTGACGGTATAATTTCTGAGCACGTTGTGCTACTTCTACACGTGCAGTCCTGACTGGAGGATGTCTGAATTCTTCACTGATTTCTCCCAAGAGCAGGGTCCTCTCCCACCCCCGGATGTGAGGCTGGGAGCTCTCTGAGTAGGCCAGTCAGCGGCCAAGTCCACCAATCAGAAAATGATGAAGTACCTGGAAGTGGATTTAATAGAAGAAAAGGACTTCCAGGTAGTCTGATGGGCTGTTCGAGTCCATTTGGTGAAAAGCTGTTCACTGTCTGTGGTTGAGTTGATTCTTTGCTGTTGAAAAGTCTGGATTAGATGAAGGGATTTTAAAAAGCAGAAAGGAGTGATTTCTGGTGGTACGTCCACACCGGTGAGAAGTGATGGATGACCGCCTGTGTGAGGCATAAACAGAGTCTTACAAACTTCATAAAACAGCTTTAAAAGCTCTGCCATCTGAGTGCACTTCATAAGGGGTCCGGATCATCACTGGTCACGCTGAGAGCGCAAATAACTGATGATGGCATAAAGGACACAGAGGCATCAAAAAGGTCTCAGTCATGTTCCCTATTTAAAGGATGGGGCACAGTGTAATATATTTGAGCTGGTTTTTCACTGAACAATTTTTCGTGTTTTCTGGGACTCCCAGCTCCCGAAGTTTCCACGCAGCTGCATGTCCCCTCACTGCAGCTCTGTCAGCGCTTGTCCTGGGCTGACGTCATGTCACGGGGAGCAGGACCGTCAGTGTCCCCGGTTCCTCCGAGCTCCGTCTCCTCATCCGCAGTGCTGGGCTTCTCATCCGTGTCTACTTAGAAGGGTTGCTGAGAACCACACGTGATGGTTGTCAGGGGTGATTTGTGGTTGCCCCTGTGTTTGACATATAGTCAGTATTTGATAGAAACACATATTTTTTATTATAGTTCTGGCTTCTACATTGCAGTGGTTTTTAGTCTGCATTTTTTTATAACTTTTTTCTTATTTTTAAATAAGCACTTTTTTTCGGGGGGGGGAATTACTGGGGATTGGAGCCAGCACATTGTGCATGCTAAGCAGGTGTTCTACAGCTGAGTAATACCCACCCTCCTTGTCTGCACTTAAAAGTAAATATTGCAATACACAAAATAGCTCTTAAACACCATCATGGGACCTATTTTCTGTATAGACAATTGAATACATATGCTATTTCAATAAGAATAAATGTTGGGACATACCTGTCTGAATCTGTTTACTTCTTTAAAAACGATCATAGCTAGTGATAAACATGAGTCTTGGATCCAGTACTTCTTAGGGTCTGCTTTGACATCATGGGAAATTACATTCTACAGAGAAGGCAAATTGGGTCTCGTTGATATTTGGATGATTTAGCAGATGATCAAGTCTTTCAAAACTTGACACTTTTGTATTTTAAACTAACTGCAAAATTATCTTCTAGAAGTTGGAATTCCTAAGCTTGTGAAGTGCTCAGTAATTCAGTGTGTATGTGTTTGTGTCTGTGTGACCGTGTTTGTGTGTGATTTCAGGAAGGTAGAAATAAGTTCCATGTAGCCCTCTGATACCTTCGTCCTCCAGTTCAAGATGTAGGCATATATTTACACAAGTAAATTGATATTCTTTAGTCATTTGACATATTGGTGGGAATACGAGGTTCTCACACTTGTTTCAGAAGGGTTGGGGAGCATCAGGTTTGAAAACAGGAGGGGAAAGAGGCCGTGAGGCACTTCACACTTTGTGCAGGATTTGAGGAACAGTAGCTCTTCTTTTTTCTTCTAAAGAAAACTGGTGCTGAATTGTAACATACTATTACTCAGAATTGCATTTCTGATCAGATACAAGTGCCTCAGAGTTTTCAAGGCAACATGAATGATGAAATCCGTTTTAGGAGTTATCTTTAAAGTAGTGTTAATTTTCAAGTAAAAGGCTATAGCCTGTTCTTTCTTCGAAGGGTAAAAGACGTTCTCATTGATCCAAGTGCATGATCAATGTGCTTAGTTTCTTTGGGGTTTTTTCTTTTTTTTTAAGTGCTTGTTTCATTGTGGTTTGAATGAATGTTTAAAATTTCTGAATTTTGTTCTTTAGAACATGCTGATTTATCAGAACTGTTAAAAACCTGATTGATTTTTCGTCTTTGATTGGAGGGGCACCCTTTTGATTTCTGTTGTCTGTTAAAGAGGGAAATTCTTCCTCTAGCCTGCAGATCATTAAGTGAATGCTTTGCAGTGTGCCTTTAAAATTCTTTGAAAGCTTTGAGCATGCTTGTCTAGTGAATTTTGAATTGACTCATAGTAATGACTTTGCTTTGATTCTGTGGCTTTTGCTCCTCTCCACAAGAATTTGAATTCTGTTGCATTTTGTATACGTGTTCTTAACAGGGGAAGAAATTTTACATTTTTTACAAAGGTGGGTTTTACTATCCCCTCTGAATGCCTTCTATAATTGATACAACAAAAATCTGTTATTGCAGTGCTTAATTATTTCATAAACTAATTTTTGGCTTAATCAGAAGCAATGAGAAAGAGTGATAATAAAAAATATGAAAACCTTCCTTCCTTTGAAGAATAGAAATCAGGTGGTCAGGCTCACGCATGTTTTGTGCTTGACACACTTACTTTCATGTCATTGTGTATCATGATTCGGAGATGGAGTTGCTTCAGGTTTTATAGATTTTTGTTTTAACACTTTTGTTGAATTCTTTCTCCAGGCTGATGTTTCCTGTTGGATTTGTGGAAAGTGTAGAAGGGAAACAAATTCTTTGTTTTATTTTCAGGAGGCCTGAGTTGCTGATGAGAAAAGAGTTGAGGGTGGGCTGAGGAACAGAGTGACACTCCCTCTCCTCCCGGCTGAAACTGATGAACAATGAAATCAATTAAGTGTATCAGTATTTGACCAATAGAATTCAGCGAGCCCAAACTGGCAAGTTATGCCCAATGGAAAGTACTGAATTCACCTGCAGAATTAGGTGCTTTGCCAATTAGAAGCAGCTTAGAGCAATCAGAAAAATTAGTTCATATGATGAGATATAAAAGAATGTAATATCTTCTATTTCTGAAACTTTTATTTGTTAAGTTGTGTAGAGCTAAAATTAAGTTTCAAGCGCCAGGAGTTAAGAGTCTGGGTGGTTCTGTGGGATCTTTAAACAGGGATGAGTCTAGATCCTGCTAGAGTGTCTGAAGCTGGCAGGAAAAGACCCAGAGCTAGGATTTGTTATCCTAGGTTGTCCTCCATAATGGTTCCATAATGGTTACATGTGGGAGCCCAAGATTAGGTTAACAAATTGTAACAGACCCCAGCCGCCTGTCAATGTTAAGAAGAAAAATGTGTGCTTAGTAACTGCTTTGCAAGCAGGAGCCTGTGCATCCTCACTCCTGTCTCCTTGCCTTAAAAAGCAGAGACAATGCTTTGCTTGCATAGTTGATGCTTTAGATAGCACTCTGCTCATTGCGAAGCAAGGACCCAGGCCCTCAGCTATAAAAGCTGGGCTTGTGTGCTTTTAGATAGTCTATTATCCCCAAAACAAGGATCTGGCTGGCCTCGTGGTCTGCTTTGTAATTCACATATCTAAAGAATGTATCTTATTCCCCTCACCCCATGACTTCCCTAAACATACACTAAGCCTTTGTACTCATTGTGGATTCTACAATCTCTGTCTCCTCCCGTCTTTCCTCAAGTTCCTACTTACTATCACACAACTGTTAATGACTTTTTCCTTTCATTATACACAGTAAATATAGGAGCATTTGAGAGGCTCGTGGAGTTGGCTCCCTACTCCTTCTCTTTTTCTGGACTTTTCCCACAGAGTCTTGAATAATCATTCCGTGTCGGTACGAATTCTGCCAGCCATAACCCACAGTTCCAGGTGAGAATGATGCAGGCTTTATCTCTCCTACCCAAGGGAGAGAGAGAAGAGAATTGAGATCTGCTCCCTTGTGGTCCCTTCCTTCCCCAGGGCCACTCCCGTTCACCTGAAGCCTTCTGGCTTCTGCTGTCAGGGCCTCTGTCCCAGGACTGACTGCAGCCATTTTTTCCCTTGCCAACATTTCCTGTGCCTTTCAGAAGTTGGTCTCTTCTCTGCAATTCAACCCTGGCAGATGTGATGGTGGTCAGCGTGCTGGTGGGCAGTCACCTGGGGACTCCCAGGAGCCATGCTGATTCTCCTGAGTCTCTCATTCGGGGTTACAGAACTGTCGAGCAACGGAGGAAGCCCATTCACGTGAGGGCAGCACAGCATTGCATCACTTTCATTTTATTTTTGAAATTTCAGTGGAGAAATTATTTGTAGCAAACTGTTCCAGTTTTTTGGGTGACTGCTTTCCTCACCACCATTTCCTTGTTGGATGTGGTGCTTGTTTTAAGAACCAGGTTTCTTCTCTGGTTATTTCTAGCAGGTGGGCTTGCCGAATCCTTGATCTGCATTTGAAGCAGAATGCTTCATCTTGATGTCAAACTGATTTTCTTCATTCTGAATATTTCGTATACACACAGCAACTGTTTCTAGTGAACTGCTCTTGTCCAATTTCGGTTAACTCACATTTGCTGATCTCCTGCTTTCATGCTGAGGGCAGTTTCTTCTTCCTGTAATAAAAGTTAGCAATTTGCATCTACTATGGGAAGGTACTGGCCCGAGGTGCTTTTGTTCTTAACAGTTTTAATACAATTCACCCATTAAAATTTACACCGGTTTTTACTCTATGCCAAGAATTGTGCATCCCGGTCAAACTTAGAATATTTTCATCCTCCTAACCGGAAACCCTGTATGCATAAGCATTCATTCCCATCTTCCCCATCCTCCCACAGCCCCAGGGAGCCACTCTTCTCTCTCTGTGGATTTGCCTGTGCTGGACATTTCATGTAAATTGAGTCAATTCATGTAAATGGAACCGTCTATTGTGACTTACTTCTTTCACACTGAGTAACGTTTTAAATGTTTGTCCACGTTGTTGCCTGGGTCAGTACTCCATGCTTTGCTATTGCTGAATAATATTCCACTGATTGGCTGGGCCCCTCTGTTTACCCATTCATCAGGTGATAGGCATTTTGGTTGTTTCTTCTTTTTGGCTGTGATGAATAATGGCACCGTGAACATTCCTGTAGGAGTTTTTATGTGGACATTTGTTTTCAGTTCTCTTACGTGTGTGCCCACAGAGCAGAATTGCTGGGTCATTCAGAAACCGACTGTTCAACTCTCTGAGGTCCTGCCAGGCTGTTTTCCAAAGTAGCCATGCAGCGTTACATCTCACCAGCAAGGGCTGCTATCTCTGATTCCTGTGTGTCCTCATTAGTTCCTGTTATTCTTTTTTTAATTATAACCTAATGTAGTGAGTGTGAAGCGGTTTCTCCTAGTGGTTTTGACATGATTTCCCTTACAGCTAATGATTTTGAACATCGTTTCATTGTGCTTATTGGCCATTTGTATATTTTCCTTGAAAAATACCGTTTCAGATCCTTTATTCATTTTTTAATTTAGTTGTCTTTTTTGTTGAATTGTAGGAGCTCTTTTTTATTTGGAGATACAAATTCCTAATCAGATAAATTATTTGAAAATATTTTCTCCTGAGTGTTGTTTTTCCATTTTCTGGATGGTGTCCTTTGAAGCAATGTTTTAAATTTGATGAACTCAAATTTATATCTGTTTTCTTTTTTCCTTGTGGTTTTGGGCCAATATTTGAAATCTGAGGTGTTTTACTTAAAATTTACATATAAAATAACTTAATTCTTAGGACCATCCTAGGAGACGGGTGCTGTTGTTGTTCCCAGTCTATGGATAGGAGGCTGAGATGCAGAAAATTTCACTGACTTATCAGTGTCAAAGCTACCCAGTGCTGTGGGAGTTCAGACCCTCATGTTTGTCCCCAGCATCTGTGCTCTTCACCACCATGCTCCACTACTGCCTGGAATCGTTAATGAAAAAGTCTTTCCTTTTTTGGTTTCTTGTTTGTTTTCTCATTGGGAACCTCATCTCCTCATTTTCCTTGCAGAGATCAGTGTAGGTTTATTTTAGGTCTCATGTAAGCAGAAGCATTGCTATCAGTTAACTTCTTTATTACTCACTCTCCAGTGATGATTGTTGCTATTTGACTTAATCAAGTCATGATTAAATCTTTCCTGCTCATGACACTAACAGCAGAGTCATGACTTACAGAATGCTCAAAGAAGAAAATAATTGATTGATTTTATTTTGCTACCCAATCAAACCAATCAAATAAAAACCCTGGTGTTGACACAGACGGTAAGCCCTCCAGAATAGGGTCACTGTCTTTCTTGTGTTTCGTTTGTTTGGTCACAGTGTCTGGATAGTGACTTGCTGTCCAGCAGTTTTGTGAGGATACGGTGATCGTGAATCATTGTAAGGACAGAATTTTGACAACAGACTGTATTGGTCATTTCACGAGGGAAAAGATAATATAGAAATACTGCTCAGATCTATTTTAAAATTAAGTTTGGAATGTTGAGAAGAGTTCAAGAAACCATACAAAGATATTTTTCACTTATTTTAGATCTATCTTAGGCACATTATGATTACATAGCAGAGTAACTTATCAACTAGATTTGACAAGAGGTGTGTATTATTGATTATTATTTGTTTTAGTTGAAATATTCTACCTGGGAAAAAATAATCAGTGCCCATAAATGAACAAATATGTTTGTATTTCTATGTAACATGGGAGCAGACTTCATCTGTTTCTATATAATATATATGACTGTGTGTTTTAATCTGTCTGTCAGTGTATTTATAGTTTTTCAGCAATGTTCTAACTTTAGAATACTTCTAAGAAAATCACCCCCGATTCTAGTGCAGTTTGTACTGTGTATCATGTCTTATGCATGGGATTCCATTGTCTCCTCAGTGAGGAATTTCCTCCCCTACTGAGGTAGTAGCAGAGTTAAAGGAACTGTGATTTCTAGGCCATTGCTCTCCTTGTGTTTGCATTTGGCTGTCAATCGCGATTTTCCCTTTCTTGAATTTTCATTGTTCAATTAGAATTTTTGAAAATAAGTGTTAATATGTTGTATTTGTCTCCCTAGAAACTTGATGTGTTTGTGCTTTTCAGTTTTCAATTTCTTAAAAATGTAAATGCACTCTTGTTTTTAAGTAGTCCTTTTTCACTAGATATTTGTTTACCTCTTTATAGTTAAAATACTTTTTTTCAATGAATGAATCTTTGTGCATGTTTTAAAAGATACCTTACTTTTTATTTTCCTTATTATAAAAATTATATTCATTCTAGAGAATTTAGAAAATAAGGATAAACACAGTAATAACTTAAAAATGGCCTCTAATCTCACCTGGAGATACAGTTGTAAAGTTTCAAATTGAGAATTACAAGTCCTCTCATGTTGTTCTTCTTTTTCAAGATCGTTTTGGTTACTGAGAACCTCGAATTCCCATATGAATTATAACAGCAGCTAATCAGTTTTTGCAGAGGAACCCGCTGGGATTGTGATCGAGACCACGTAGAATATACGGATCACTCTGGGGAGCACTGCCATTCCAAGAGCACTGTCTTCTGATCAAGGAATGTACGTGGCGTGTCTGTCCAGGTATTCAGGTCTTCTTTAATTTTTTTTCAGCAATGCTTTGAGTTTACAGAATATTATTTTACTTTTTTTTTTGCCTTTATACTGAGGACAAGTGTGCAAGGTACCGGGATCAGAAGTGTATTTTAGCCCCGCCCCTTGCTGCCAACGTGGTCGCTGCACTCTTGCTTTGCCTTGTGTACAATCTTGCACAAAATAGGACTTCAGTAACTCTCTCTTGAATGAATGATTATATGATTGTAGGATGATGCTTGAGAGTCCTTGTGATGATTTTTTCCTCTAGCCTTTCCCCAATTCTTAACTATGCCCTTTCTCTTCCTAAACTCCAGCCTGGGTTTCAGCCTGCCTGTGGCATTGATTTTCCCTGTCTGTAGACTCTTCCTTTCACTGGTTCACGATAATGTTACATGTGGGCTATGGAAACTTGCTAGATGTCAAGAAAGAGCAAATCCATTGCATGCTAGTATTTTTACAGTGTGGTATTTTTTATCAATTGAAATTAAATCATGCTGACCCCCTGAGCCCTCCCGTGAGCTCTTTTCACTTTCCTACATCTGATACTGCTCTGGTTGCTACATGTGCCCTTCCCCCAGCCTTGGTTTTTGGGTTGAGTAAGTCATCATCAGTGGAGCCCTCTCTTTAAAAGATGAAGAGATCATTTGCTCCTTCTCCCTGGTTGGGGACTTGAATGAGATGAGATACCAGATAAAGAATGGAGCTCCACCTCATTCTGACCCCTGCTCTTTCCATTCCGTTCTCCAGAGGAAAATAGTACAATTCAACAGTATAAAGATTGATTGTGAACTAATGAGATAGACAAGACAATCGATCATTTATTAAATATCCTTTCATGCCAGAAACAAATGTATTATACACACAAAAATCACACAAAGCATGATAATATCGTGCTTACAGACGTGGGTCCGAGTTCGAGTCCTGCTCTGGAGTGACCAGTCCTGTGAGATGGAGAACTGGTAGGTCGGCTTAGGCTCTCCAGGACTGGTTTTCTGTCCTGCAGAGATGGGGCTCGCTAGGCTTCCCTCCCCCGTAGAGATGCTGTGGGGTGTAACTGTCACACGTGCACAACTGCTTGTTCCTCGTAAGTGCAGGATAGCATAGATTTTGTGGTGACGGCTTTATGACCACCCCGTGTAGACTCTCAGTGCTCCAAAGGGGTGCCTTGTGGTTTGGAGATGGGATTCTCATTTCTGTAAATACCCAAGGACTGTGGTATTGGGCCCTGCTGATTTGAATCTATTCTTTAGAAAGTACATATTGTAGATATATTTTTCAAGCATGTGTGCTTTTTTTCTTTTATTATTTATAGTTCTACCCTCTCATCTCTTGGTGTGACTTTTCATGGAATCCAGGAAACAGTCCTAAGCTACCTGCCTCTTCACTCTTCTCCGTGGTGGTTTTCTTCCCTGACTAAAAGAGGGTTTTGCACAGGAAATTTTCTTTTTTCCCCTTTTCTTGGAGTCTCTCTTTCGGTCTGCCCATCTCTCACCTGTCCATCTGTCCATTTATCTACCCACTCGTTCTTCTGACTTGTTCCAAAAAGCATTTCAGGCAGCTTACAGAAGAACAGATACCAAATAAACAGGTAAGAAAATGGGGCCAAGTTCAAACTGTGAGGCTAGGAGGCGAGCCTGTGTGAGGGTTGCAGCCGTGAGACACACGCCTCTGCCCTGTGACTTATAAGATCGACAGCAAGAGTGTACCTGATGCTCCCAGCAGACACAGGGTAACAGGGTTTGTGGGAGATGCTCACTGGCTGTGAAATAAATAAGTGGCTCAGGAGAAGCCCAACATTTCCAGCTACAAAGGCTTAGGAGAATATTTTGAGTGTCTTCCAAAATCAGGGTACTGCATTGTTTCTTTTGTCAGAGTTCTACGTATAGTTGGTTACATTCTGTACCTGGAAATTTCTCCAAAACTTCTTCCCACGTGAGTCCCATGACTTGGGAATGGGGTGGTTCAGCTCATTGACGGGGGTTGGCCAGAAACCGAAAATGACAGCTTCAAAGGAGCCTGGGATTTGTCAGTTATGTTTTGTCAGTGCTGTAGATTTCAGGAAATGCTTTCATACTTTCTCTCCATCTGAGGCAGCAGTATGCTCTCTTAGCAGCATCAGGAGCTCAGAGCCACGGGATGTTGGGGGCTGACTGCACTGCCGTCAAGACAGCCAAGCTAGTCACTGCAGGCGTGGTCCTTTCACGTAGCGCATTTCATGTTCTTTAGTAGAAGGTTTCAACAGGGAGTTAATTAACTGAGTTAATTAACATTTAATAAATATGAAGCTTTGATTAAAAGACGGTTATAGGCAGAATATAAGTTGTGAACAATTTGAAAACGGTTTCATTACTGAAATTTCAGTAGGGAAGATACACAGTTTATCTTATTTATGCCTCTCTTTTAAAGTAACAAAGAAACAAGACAGAAAAGGCAGAGGATGATTTCTGTTATTCCTTTCGGCTTGCAGGTGCCCTCACATCCAGTGGCTTCCATCCAGACACCAACACTGGCACTGGCCATGCTCAGAACTGCCTCAGCCCTGAGGACACAAGTGACAAATAGAAGGGGGCCGCGCCCTGTTACAGCAGGTGCTCTCACTTTGTGGGTTCTTATGTAACTGCGTGGTATTAATCAGGATCTCCCGTTCTACATTGTGTGGCGCTGCTGCGCTGTCTCCTAGTTATTTGTTTCTGTAAGTACTCGTGTATTATTCTCCAGTGTGTGGTACTAGACATCTAAAAATGCTTTTTTCAGATGAAAAATAATGTATATTTAATATGATAAGTCTGAAAAAAGGGGCAAAAGGGTCTATCCTGGTCCCACTACTCAGAAATAATAATTAACACTTTAACATCTACTTTCTGTTCTTTTCATCAGTGTGTATCAGCTCTGTCATAAAAACCAGTGAGCACTCTGTGCCTGTTTACTGTGTGGAGACCTCCATTTTCCATTCGGCTTATTACATGTTTTTCTACAATATTCTATCTCCCCTGGCATGATTTTTAATGACCAGTATAGCATTATGTCTTGTGGAGGCAACGTCCATTTTACTTCGGACTTAAATAAACTTTTAAATTCCAAGTGTACTTAACTGAAATACTGAAAAGAGAACTGTGGTGGTACCGAAAGAGCCCTAGCTCCCTTCCCCTTATTTCCTGAGTGTAAAAGCTGTTGCCAATGTGGTGTATATATTTCATGACCTTTATGCCTATGACATCTATATATACCCATACATACATACATACATACATACATACATACATACATACATATGCGAAATCTATGTATATGTGTGTATATATGCTTTTTTGAAAAATAAGGCCATACTATATGTTTTCTGCAGCTCGCTTTATTCACTCGGGTATATCATAGACGTCCTCCCACTCCAGACTCACCCGGTCCTTTCAGATAGAGTGGAGGGGTCTCCTGACGTGCAGGTGTGGTCTCTTGTGCAAGGACAACTTTGGTGGGAGAATGCTGTGGACAAGGCCCTGGGCCACGGGGAAACGCCAGTCCCCTCAGTGCCCACAGCTCGCCGTGATTTACCGCATCATTGTCTTGATGGTGGACACTTAAGTTTTCTCCATTTTCCACTGTCAGAAAGGATGTTTGACTGGCATCTTTCTTTAACAGACATTCCTGTGAACTTGTATGAGCATGCCTTTAGTTAAGTCTTCTGAAAATTTAGTCCCTGGATGTGACATTTACGTTCATCACAGGCTACTATCAAGTGACTAGAAATTCCTTCTCCATTGTGGAATGAAAAATGTAGAATTACTTACGTAACCAATTCTCTACCGCTGGATATGATTTCACTTCAGCTTTTCTTCCCACCAGTGTAAACAGTACATCTATTTGAATTGATTTTTTTTCTAAATGAAACGATTCCTAGAAGTGGGGTTGAATCGGTGTGTACACACGTTTTTCAGAGTTTACATACCCATTGACATGTCATCCTCCAAAAAGGTCGCTCACAGTTTTTTCTCCCACAGATGGACACTAGCTACAATATCTTTTAAAAATATTTACCAATAAGATGAGCAAAAGTGCTTTTTCATTGTTTTAGTTTGCATTTGATGACCAGTGAGGTATTGAGCATTTTTCACTGATTAGCCATCTGACTTTTGAAAAGTGAATGATCCATTTTGTCCTTTGCACAAATTTAAGTGAGGAAGCTTCTTTTTGCTTTGTGACAGCTCTTTGTATGTTATGAACATTAATCCCTTGTCTTCATCAACATCTATCACAGAGTTTTTCCTTGTCATTTCTTTCGTTTCTTTTTGTTCAGTAGGTTTATTTTTGTTGTGGCTCAAAATATTCTTAAGATAGTAAATGTCTTCCTTTTGGGTTTTATCTTTGGTATTACTCTTAGAAATACTTTCTTATAATGGTATAAATCTCTTATGTAGGTTTATTTAATGTCTAAGATGGAGATGATAATAGTACTTGTTATAGTGAGGAGAAGTTGAATTAATGTGAGCAAAGAGTTGTATTTGCTGTTATTAATATTTACATCACTATCTGTAATTTTTTTGTGGTCATTATGACAGGAATAGAATTTGTTCTTTCCAGGTGATTCTCTGATTGTCCCAGGACAATTATTGAATTCATACTTTGCTCTTTGATTTGAAATCCCACATGTACAAAATACTTATGTACACTAGAGTCTCTTTTTGAGCTCATGCTTTATTTCTGTCAATCTTACTTCCTTACTCCAGCGCTATATCTTACACATTGTAAAAATTAATTATTATCTGACAGTGCGATTTTTTTTTCTTTTCTTCCATCCCAAACTTTCTTGGCTATTATTATGACTTTATTATTCCTGAAGAATTCTAAAATATTTTGTTCAAGTTAAAAAAAAGAATCAGATAAGAGTATTCATGGGATTTTTACTAAGTTTTGAATTATTTTTAGGAGAACTTCCATATTTACAAAACTGTTTTCCTCCATGCAATATGTTGATGTCTCTACATTCACACCTCTTATTTACCCCTCAGTACAGTCCTGTAGTTTTCTCCATGTACAACATGGGCATTAATTTTGAGTTTATTCCAGATTATTGTTGATGTTTTTGTTAACTTTGTAAGTGAGAATTTTTTGCTATTATATTTTTTAACTGTTTAAACTGACACCTAGGAAGGCAGATTCGGTTTGTAAATACTCACTTTGTAACAAATCATTTAAAACTGTAAGTATTAAGTAATTGTTCCAGGATCCTTTCTTTTGTGTTTTTAAAAATTTGTTTCCAATATTATCAAAATGGTCATAGCTAAGATGTATAGGAGTGGAGACAGATGGAGAGAGGTAGTGTGGCTCATGTACAAACTGTGAGCACTTTCATGGCTGCCTTTAGGCTGGAGAAGCCCCAGAAGAGCCCAGGTTAGACCAGGGGTGGCTTTGTATGCACTTGAAAGCCAACTTTCCTACCTTTATGGTGAAGGCTGGTGGGCGTGGCAGGTAGATGATCAAGGTCTGATCAAGGTCATTGGCTGCACAGAGCGCTGTGTCTGTGAGAACTGGAGTCCATCGCCACGGGAAATGCTTGGTGCCAGGAACACTGCAGGGGAGCTGGGGAGTCTGTGTGTTAAGGATTTTCCAGTCCTGGGAGTGGGAAGATCAGACTCTGCATTCAGATCTGAGTTTGAATTCATCCTCTCTGGTTTACTGGTCCTCTGACTTTTGTCAAGTTATCTACCCTCTTTGAACTCCTACTTTCTTGTCCCTCAAAATAGGAGAATTACGGCCTGCTGCTAGAGTGTTTGACCAGGATAAATGATTTGTTTCTATAAGATGCCACGTACAGTCACAAGCTCAGTGAGAAATGGGCTGTCACCTCTTCATCTGCAAGTCAGTGCTCTACAGGACATTGGGGCAAAGCCAGTCCGTAATTTGTTTGTGATGCAAGTAGGAACAAAATTAATGTCTTGCCTTTCCCTTGCAGTATTCTTACTCCTTTGCTTCATTTACTTCTTTCCTCCTTTCCTTTCCCCTGCTCCACCAAAAGATCCTGAGACTCTCTCAGAACACTAGATTCAAATTACTTTAAAGGGTGTCTCATCCTCATGAAATGACAGTAACTTAAAAAAAATCTGTACAGATCCCAGACGTCATTGTATTTGATTTACACACACACACACACCCACACACACAATCAGCCTACCTCCCACTTGCTGAGGGAAAAGGACCAATTTTTCTGGGTTTTCATTCACTGAGCGTGAGAGCAAAGTCTCTTACGCAGACTTTCACCTTGCTTAGTGCATGGTGTTTTTAATTGGATTTCTGCTTTGTGGCCATAGAAATATTCTCCTTATAGAAGAGAGGATGAGGAGACATAGACATTCTGCTGAGATATTGGTGTCAACATATTTGAGTTGGAAAGGTCTTAGGACAGCATAGAGTCGTAACTTTTTATGGGTGAGAATTCATGATAGCGTAACTTGGACAAGAACCTAGGTCTTCTGTCTTCGTGTCCACGTGGATGAAGAGGCAACAGGGCTGGAGATGGCAGGGATCCTTCTTGCTTGATTTCCAGGGTCTTGCTAGTTTTCATTGCTCAGCTGCCTTTAGTTTAGGTCCGTGTGGCGTCTCATGGGAAGGTCACTCTGTCCTGATAGACTGAGTTTCTAATCAGCAAAAAGCCCTGGACCCACTCATATTTCCCAGAGTTTTTCTGCTGTCCTGCTGACAGTTTATATAAATGATACCTAAGAAACTACTGGATATAAAATCCTTATTGTTATCATTTGCCCTCAAGTTCCATAGGAATGGGGTGCTGTCTCAGGCTGTCTAAGGCTAGATCTGAACAAAGATAGGGTGATAAGCTGTGCTGCTGGACCCTCCCCAGTTGAAAGGGATTTCCACCTTAGTTTTTAGAATCAGACAGATGAGATCAAATCTTGCCTTTACCAGTTATTAGCATTGTGAACTTGGGGAAGAAACTGTACTTGTTTGTGTCCAATTTTCTTTATCTGTAAATAAGTTCAATATTTACTTTAGGGTTTTTGTTTTAGAATTGAATGAGCTAATTCCCTCATTTATACCTAAAATACTGATCGCGTGGTTCTATGCTGGTGCCTTGGTAGAAGATTACTAAGGGACTCAGCAGTGAGAATGCAGGTGGGGGACCCCTGGATCATAGAGCTTATATTCCAGGATATGCTTGTAAAAGACTGGATGTGCAGTGGATTTTTAGTAAATGTCCATTCCTTTCCTTATCCACATTGATTGTGTATATATCTTTGTACAATATATGAACAATTTTTTATTGCAATTTAAATCTCTTTGTAGTATTTAAATTATGTAGCTATAACAAAATACGTGAAATAAAATGATTTGTCTTTTATTTTCTTTTCAATATGCAAAACAAAATAAAATAGAAAAGAAAAAAGGTTTTGAAGGAGTAGAAATAATTTTATTTCTGTGGAATCAATTCCCTATGTTAGGTTTTTTTAGTTGTGTTGTTAAACAGCATATAAAATTGATAGGTTGTGACTTCAGGGTTGATAGCTAGGTGAGTGTAGTTACTTTTTGTGGTTGTCTTTGATGAATTATTTGCACTAGATCATAAATGATGTGCATGTTACATATTGGAAACGAGGAAAGAGTGGAGACATACTACCTCCAATGCAGTCATCTTGTTACCAAGTCGAAACTCGTACTGCTTGCTGCATGACAGGCCAATAAATCGGGAGATTGAGGTGTTGGAGCAAGGAATAGTGACTTTATTTGAAAAGCTGGCAGACCCAGAAGATGGCAGAATGACATGCTGGAGAACCGTCTCCCCCAAGTCAGAAATCAGTCCGCTTTTATACTAAAAAGGGGCGGGGATGTGGTTGGTTGTTGCAAACTTCTTGCGGTACGAACTGTTTCTCCTTGGAATTCTTTGTTCTTGCAGCTGTCCACGTGGGTCAAATCATGGTGCCCCTCTAAAACCTCCAAAAAAAACCAAAGTTGATTCTCTATTTTGCAACTTGCCATCTCTACATAAGTGCAGAAGAGTTAACATCGTGAAAGATCAGAGCCCGGAGAATAGGCTCTCCTGGATATTTCAGGCTAAAGGCAACTTTCTTTTACAAAAGGTACAGAGCTACCAAGTCTGAGCCTAGAAAACGGCAAAGGTTTAAAGCCAAAGGAACAGATCTAACATGCAGTCAAATTTATTCTTTTCTATAACAATTTCTTTTTCCACCTCATAAATAATTTTAGTAAGAAACATGAGCAATTGTTTTACTTTTGCTTCTTAGTAACGGATAAGTGGGCCAAATACATTTATGAGAGCAGGGATGCTGTGCGGGCATTGGGGTCACAGCAAACTCTTGTTGGGGGTGGTCAACTCTGCAACATGTCTGATGCCCCGTGGGTGTTGGTGAGGGACCCCATAACCAGGGGCTCTCTTCAGGAACCAGCATATATGGGCATTGACCTCTGGGGACCTCTTTTTCAGCTGACGGAAATTTTTTCAGATACTGTAACTAAAAAACCACTTCAGCTGGTGATAATTAGGGAATAAAGGAAGAGGAAAAGGGCTTGGATTAGATTAGAAGAGAAGGACAGAATATCAGGGAACCTGGGGGCTTAGCAGTGGGTCCTTGGGAGAGAGGGGAGCAGAGGTGGGGAGGGGCACGGCTCTGGAACCAGCTCCTGCATCTGTCCCAGGGCCCAAGTCACACGGCTTTTAATTGGCCCAGGACGCTCTCCTGTCTGGATGTCACCCTGGGAAGAACCTTGAAAATCGAAGGTAAAGGGTGGGCAGCACTCACATAGGGGATCACTGAGGACTTCGTTCAAGTCCACGGTGCCCTTTCTGGTCATGTGTCTTCACTTGCCCTTCATCTTAGGATCTGAGGAGCAGGAGCAAGGAACGCAGGGAAAGATCCAGGAAGACATCAGACTGTGTTAAGAGAAGACAGTCACAGCCACACGGGGAGCGAGGACACTTGCAGCAAAGTAAAACGACTTCACAACTATTGCATCAGAGCTGCCGGTGTGAGAGAGCCTAAGCCTGTCTCAGAGTGCAGGGGACAAGCGGAAAGGAATGGTAAATTTCCACTGACAGTTGAAATTTTGTTAAATAGCCTGCTACTGTTGCTTGTATCACTTGAATGAATGCAGGCATATTTCTGTGGGCATTTATAGGTTCACTCAACCCCACCAGCCCCTCTTGCTCCCATCGGGGATGGGATTTCTCAAGCACAGTGCACCTCCTGCTTGGGTGGGCCACGCTGCGGGTCCTCGCCTGTGGCCGGGCTGCTGAAGGGCACTGAGTCCCCGAGGCGCGGCCTGCGAGACACGACAGGAACACCTCTGCTCTTGACTGAGGGCCTCCGTTTCGCCCTGCAGTGTAAGAATGCTGGTGACTGAGTTAGAAGCATGCTTCGAAGCTGTCTGTGTCCTTGCCATCGAGAAGTGGAGCCTGGGAGCTTCCGAATTTCTCCAGAATGCGGTTTACATTCACCTTCGACAGGTGAGTTTATGTCCTTTTACAAGTGGAGGAATTACTGCAGTTTTCCTGGAACTTACTCACCACTAGTCCATCTGATTTTTCTGTGCTAGGATTCAATATGGCATGCTAAAAATTCTGGAGTCAGATCTTGAAACCTTGATGAAGAGGATTATTTTATTTCTTTATATGATAGTATTTTACTTTCAAAATTCAGAGTTTTCAGTTCTTTCAAAAACTTTTTGGGGGTTTGGAGAAACAACTTTGCTCTTACCATCTTTGTGACCTGTTGCTATATGCCTCTCACCTGTCTTCTGTCACTTGTGAGGCGGTTCCATTTGTGACCCTGTCTGGGTTGTTCATGGTATAAAACATAAAGTCTGTAAAAGTACAGTCCCTATTACTCCGAAGACATTCCAAAAATACTACTTAAATCTGGGTGTGGTTTTAAGAAGACAAAATCATTAGAACATGTACTTGCAGGTGGCTAGTGCAAAATCCCCAAATCAATAGTCTAGCTCAACATCTAAAATCTTTCTAATCTACCTTGGATTTGTATGGATAATTGAAGCAGTTTGCTAAGAACTCAAGACCAGGGTTAGAATAAAGGCTGGTGTAGCTCAGCAGGTCCTCCCAAACTGATGCTCTGCCAGAGGGCGGGTCCTAGGGGAGAGGGCGTGTCCTCTCCTCCCTGAGCTGACATTTTGATGGCAAAGACCTTCATCAGGTGAAGAACTTGGAGTTTCTTCTAAGAAACGTGGGTTTGAAAACAGTCCTAAAAGCGTGGGAGTGACACAATCCCATTTGTCTCAAGTAGGGGAGAGTGGCTTTGGGGCCACTTGGGAGACTCGTGAGTCCAGGTGGGCAGTGTTGGTGGCTTCCACTTGAGCAGTGGGAGGGTCAGTGGGTAAAAGCGAACAGATTGAAGGCATGTTTAGATGGTAAAAAGGAAAGGATGAATGCTGTCTGTGAAGGTAGGATGGAGTAAGGAACAGGTTTCTGGGTGGATTAATGAGGTAAATGATGGTCCTGCTGTGCTCTGAGGAGGGAAAGCTGTAGAGGGAGTTCTGGGTGAAAACTGATGAGTTCAGCTGTGGGTAAAGTGAAAGGCTATTAGATGTGTGGACTGGGGGCTCAGGTGAGAGCCAGTAGTGAGTAGGGGGAGGGGAGAGAGACTTTCAAATCAGTTTGTCTTGTGAACATACAAATAAGGATGAGTAATGACACACTTAAAACCTCTATATTCTGTATTTAAAGCCCAGTAACATTTTGCTATATTGAATGCAGAGGTACTTAATTTTTTTTAACAGAAATAAAATAAATAGAAACAAAATAGTGGAGTTAAGGAACATCTTAGAGTTGATGTGTGTCCTTGTATGTATTTTGATACCTCATCTGTTTATAACCATAATCTACAAAAAGTTCGCTTGCTTAGCATAAGAGTTAAACAGAGGGACATGACACACAGTGTTGGGGCTTGAAACTGATCTTCTCAGGCAAATTATGTCACCTCTCTGTGCCTTAGTTACATCTTCTGTGACTGCCCCCGGGCCCCTCATCACAGCTGATTTCCTAGACTAGATGTTGGAAGGGAGGCTGCTGAAGGGGAGTAAGAAGTGGCAACTGCTAGGGACACTGAAGAGAGACACAAAAATTGATTAAAGCCGATAAACTCAGTACAAACAAATTCTCTCAAAATAGAAAGAATCCCGCAGTGTTTTGAGCCACTTAGCGTAAGGGAAACAAAATCAGGTAGACCAAAAGCTCTTGAGCATGTGAGTATTGTGGGTGGGAGGGTTTCCTCACAAAAGTGTTGAGAAAAGGGCTTTTCATTTCCCTTGATGTTTCCAGTAAGGATGGGGAGCAGAAGAGAAAACCCCCTGCTTCACAGTGGAAGCTGCTGTTTTGTGCAAAACTGACCAAAGGTTGGAGACCAGTCATCAGCGGTGCTGGCAAATGAAGAGACATTGGGATTGGGTGGGGCACTTGCTGCGACTTCCAGGTGACCTACTGGCTGGGGGCTGTGAGGCGGGCAATAGGTTTGCAGGGTGACCCGGGCATAATCCCTGGCTCTAAGGCTGCTGGTCTGACTAGCAAGCCTGGGCACCCGCAGTCCTAATGGGGCAGCTTGGGATGTGGCCTGGGATACCTGCTGTGCTGAGGGCGAGAAGAGGGCTTCCCTGAGGGGGTGTCATGTGGAGAGTGGGAACGTGTTCCTGCAGGGGAGGAAGAGCCTCTGAGCAGGGTGCTGGATGCACAGGCAAGACCAGCCTGAGCACGGAGGCTTCTGGGAGCCAGAAGTCATACAGTGGCCCGAACCGCCTTGTTCCTGCGAGACTGCAGGGAAAAGATGCTGAAAAGGTAGACCAGGGTCAGACCCTGTGGTGTTTTATGAGTGACAGTAAAGGAGTGGTCAGACAGGCACGAGAGAACCCTGTGGGCGTCCCAGCTGGGACGTCACGCCGGAGGGAGGAGGAGAGGTATAGACTTTGCGACTTATTAGCTGTGTGACTTTGAGCAAGATCACCCCACCTCTCTATATATATATCTTCATCTGTAAAGTGACAGAGTGACAAGCTCGTGTCATCAGAAGGCTTAGTTTAGCTCTGATCCTCTTTGTCCAGTCCTGTCAGTGCTGCCCTGTGAGGTTCTGCAGCGGCTGCTCTTACCCTGAGATGGGAGGGCGTAGAGGGACAGTGTAGCGCCCGAGGGCAGGAAGGGGTTGCTTTAAAAGCAGACATGTTGCCGCCTGCAGCTGCAGGCCTACAGGCAGTTTGGTTGAAGGTCCTGCAGGGGACTTTGGAGGCCATAGGTCGTGGAGAGTACTTTGGACGCCTTAGCTTCGTCTTAAGTCTTGTTTTCCCTTGCGGACCGGATTTGCCTTTGCAGATTGATGCTGAAGATTTGGGCTTCTGGCAAAGCTGTTTTCAGAGATGGGTATATACGTAAAATATCATATAAAATAAAATGATTTATTTAACGTGTGGGACTTCGCAGCTGTTGGGAACAGCTCTGTTGTCCTGGTCGTCACGGAGGACACCAAGGGTTAGCAGAGCGTGCGGGAGGGCAGGTAGCCTGCAGTGCTGCTGCGGGGTGTTCTCCCGAGTAGAGCACTCTGCTGAGTTGACTCTTCTCTGAGTTTGGTTGCCAGATGAGCAGACAGCAAATTAATGAGTTCTGGTGGGATTGTATAATGACAGGAAGAAAGAGGAAACCGTAGTTTTTCCAGACAAAAACACGCTTTTGTTTCCTGATCCAGTGTGTTCCATTACAGAATTGATGAGTTGTGTCTATTCTGGGACTTCATTGAAATAAACGTTCAGCCTAAATGTTAAGAGTTATGTTTTATTTGGCTGGAGGACTCGAGCCGGGATGGCAACCTCTCAGATCACTCTGAGGCACTGCTCCCAAGAGGTAGGGAAGGAGCTAGGATATATAGAAGTTTTACAAGAAAGACCAGGTAGTTGGAACAATAAAATATTGCTTGTTATCTAAAGAAAACCAGATATCTCAAGATCAAGTATTTAGTGCTTTTCTATGAATGGGAGGAAGAAAACATTTGTGTCATTGAATTCATCACTTTGGCAATTACCTAGCTATCTAGGGCCAGTATCCTGTCCTTTCTTACTCTGAGTCCGCTCAGAGGGCACCACTGTGAGTGGCTGAGAGGCTGGGCTGCAGCCATGCACTCGCTGGGGTGTGGCAGCAGCCGCTGATGACTTGGTTTCAGCATTCTTTGTTTACTGACATGGTTGCAGTATTTTCATACACAGTGCCCCCCCCTTGGTCCTAAATTCTGCCAGTATTATGAGAGACATTTCATGACCAATTTTGTCCCATGGTGCTAGGATGGCCCAGTCCTAGTTCAGGTGAAGAATCTTCTGAGTTGCCATTCAAGGTGTTAGTTTTTTATCAGGCCCTGTTGATACTAAAAATTCTCTGGATAACCTGTCTTACTAGTTTGTTATGATCCAGCAAGTGTTTACCCTTCATTGCTCATTCCCATACCTAGAATCACACTATTACAATTACTTTATTCAGGGTTATAAATTGTATCTATTTCTTCAAGATGTTTAGCCATCATCAATTTTGTAGGCCTAGTTACACTTTGGGAAATGTAACAGACAATTTTATAAAATAGACAGGATATAAGTAATACAGCTAGTAACGTTAATAAAGTCACGAGTAAGAATTTAATAGTCGAGAAGTTGTATTTTTGGGTTAAAATTTTGCTTGTGTTTCTGATTGAGTTTGAGTGATCTTATGCGAAAGTTCATATTTATGGTCAGGCTCAGAGCAGGTATTAATTGGTCAGGTGAGGTCTCCCACCTTGGAAGATCAACAGTGGCCTAAACAGAACTATAATTTCTTTTTAGAATAACGTTTCTGAGGGATATCTAGTTAGAGCCTTGGAGTAGGGAAACCCACCAAGGTAACACAGAAGTACTAGACATAGGTAATTTACCATAAACTTAACAATTGGAGTAGTTCATAATCAAAGGTAGGAGAAATTATCACAGTAATTCTTATGCAGGCCTGGTCCAGTGTCTTGGGTCAGCTGTCTACCTCAGATATCCTCTTCTTATCCTGGCCTGGTAGCTTTTTCTCCATTTGGGCATTGTTCTAAGGTGAGCAGTGCTCTATAGGCCAGTACATTGCAGGGGCTATTTCTGATAGGAAATGAACCCGAAAGTCCGTTTCCTTCAGCTTTGGTGTGTATGGTCTATTTAAGAGTACCTGATAAATGGTCCTTCCATTCAGGTTGGAGACAGTTCTTTAAGTCATGCCTGTTCCAGTTTGTATAATCCCCTGGCTGCAGGTCATGGGGCATTGGAACTTTACCCAAGGATAGATTAGTGAGCTTCAGAAACAAAGCTAGAGTATCCTATTAATAATTCAGTTAAACTGTACAGCAATGTGACATAACAGCAAGGAATGATGTGGGAAGTGTCTTAGTAAATACGGACGTCAATTAACAAAACTAGAATTTAATATCCACTAAAATATAATCTTTTTTCTCTCTAAAGTTACCCTCATTTTTCTCAAATAAAGCCATGTCAAGATTAATTTGTTTACAAGTTGTCTGATTATTTGATCATATAGGCTGTTTTAAATTGGCTGTGTTGGAACTTTTAATTAGGAGTCTCAGGGTAGAATGTTAATAAGGTTTGTTAGGGCCAGGAAAGCCCCGTCAAGGGCTTGTCGTGGATTTCTGCCTTACAGATTTAGGTAAATTCTTTTCTCTTTAAAATCCTTAAAATACCTTGAGATTCCTATATCTGTTAGGAGATGATCTTCCTCATTTGTCTGATAGAGCCACTGGGGACCTAAGAGTTTTTAGTGTATTGAGGGATCAGATAGAGAGAAAAGATAACTGTTCCAAGTCTGATTACATAGGTATAATTTATCAAATTGCTGTGAATCATAACTAGCTTAAAGAGAAGAGATTCTTTATGTCTGGGAAACAGGTTAAAAGCCAGTAGTATTTTAAACAAAATCAAAAATTATAACCATATTCACTAGTTTACTCAGTCCCATGTAACTAATTCTTTTAATCACAGTTTTCATTGGAAATTTAAAATTTCTTACCCAGTTTAGTTCACTGCTATAGTTTGAAATTTATTAGAAATCAGTAAATCTCCTTGAAGAGCAAGCATTTTGCAAAACCATCAGAAGACAACCATTAACTGTCTATAAATGACAAAAGATTTAAAATTATGGTTAAACACCATTACACTATAATCGATAAAGAAACCTGGTCACTATACCCAGAATTATCACTGGTAACATTTCAGATATACCAGAATTTTAGGGAGTCCATATAATTTCTACAGTATCTATATTAATAATATTTTCTCATACAATATAACCTTAGAAGATTTATTATTCATTTGACAATACCGTGTTATTTAACATGCCAAATGAAATTTACTAGATTAAAATCTCTCTTAGGGATGTTTCAGGGGCCCTCTGTAGCATCCCAAACTTAACTGGAGATTAAAAGAACTTTAATTAAAAATTGATATTTGGGAAGCTTGTTAAAAGATTTCAGAACACTTGGTCAGAAAAACATATAGATCACTGTAACGTAGTACTAATTCATTAACAAGAAAATGCGTCAAAGGTAATGGCAGAACAGATCATTTAAGTGGTATAAGAAGTTTTACAATCTGTTACTGAACGTGGATTAACATTTTAAGAAAATTTTTTCCTCTTAACAGCGAGAAAACCAAATCTAGTCTTGTACCTGCTTACTTCTAAGATTCATTTACTTTGCCCAAGTTGATTCTAAACTTAGCCAATTCCGACCACGTATGAAACTCTTTCCTCAGGGTTCCTCTTCCACAAGCCTTCCATAGCTTTCTATACTCATATTAGTGTGTCCCTTATTTTCTCTTCCATTCAGAAGTAACCAGCTTCAGGAGAAATTCACTATTTTTCATTAACAAAATATAATTCCATTCCTATATCTTCCTTTACACATTTATCTTACTTTCCTAGGATACTGAGATCATTCCCTTAATAATAGAGACTATTTCAGGGTGGCATTATCCATTTATTAGTATTTCTAAACACCTTTATTTTCTCTGTAAGAGGAAGTTACATGTTAAGTAATTCATATTTCAATCTTATTTTATCTGAAAATGGCATAGCTATTTAATAAAATCCTATCATTTGACTTAATTTAGCACAACTCTAGAATTTAAAGATACCAAACATTTAGAGATTACCTTAAGCATACATTTTAAAAATATATTTTAAAAATTTACCCAAAGCTCTCATCTCATTTGCATTTAATTTACTTAAAATTTTACCACACCACATTACTGTTTTTTTTTCTTGACAAATCTGCAACAGATATAACAGGATCTTATTTGACTTTCATTAAACCTAGGTACAGTAAAGGTATTATACTTAATATTTATGACTTTAAAGATGTCTATATTAATTAGAACATTCTTAAACTAAACAATATCAAATATTATCTTAATATTGAATATTTTCCAGTTCACGTGACACTGAAAGTCAATTTGTTCAGTTTGTATTTTAAAAATACTTAATTTTCAAGCTCTTATTTTTTACGTCAATTAAGCAGATCTCTTTGACTTTGATTTTTTTTTTTTAGCTGTAGAAATATCTCACATCTATAATGTGTACGCAGTCTTATAAACAGACAAAAGCAAGAGATCTCATAGCTTCACTTTAAAACTTACTTATAAGATAGGTATAATAATAGTTGGAGTAAAGTGAATTTGCTTGCTCAAATCACTAAGGTTTACTATTTATGAAACAGACATTTAAGATTTCTTGACAAAGTCTGAAGGACCCATCAGAGTTCTGAGTTCTAAAATGCCAAAAATTTCTTGGCGTTAAGTTTTATTTCGTTGCGCTAATTAGGCTCAGTCCTAGGTCACTGTTTGCTGTATTTACGTTTCTGATCTGCAAGACAAAGACACAATCTTCCAATTCCCCAGAGAACTGCTCTGTCACCCAGACCCAATTTTCTCTCCTTAATTGGCATTTTTTTTTATCAGTGAGAAGAGCTGTTAACAAAGAATTCCGTGTTTTAAAGCTTTAAGGTTTACTTTATCATGTTTTCCAAAGCTTGCATAAGGCATTTAGTAAGGTCTCTTTTCCTTGAGTTATAAGTTAAACCCAGGGTAAACCTCTTATTATATTTTTTTATTAGCCACTGAATATTAGTTTTTAGTTTTACGTTATACTGGTCGGCTCAAGTAACTCTATTGGTTTCTTTTACTTTGTTCAATTAATATTTTCTGAGGGACAGATTTGTGCCCAGCCTTATAATACCAAGAAGGGGAAGCGTTTTTCCATTGAAACATATCTATCCCACAACATAATTAAGCAAAAGTTTTATATAAAGGCCATTTAAATATACCAATTTTACAAACTTTTATCTCAATTTTATTAAATCTTACACCTTTAATTTTTATATTTATGTTTTAATCAATAATTCTTATTTCTAGAAGGAGTGCCAGAAGCCTTTTTTTTTTTTTTTTTTTGGTGCATTGTATCTAATTTTATGGAAAAGTCTCTAGAATGCCCAAGTTTCAGCCAAAGAGCTTAGAACCTTCTCAATTTTTAATTTGATTAATTGGTCTGTTGTCCCAATCATTGATCAAGTATTTCAGTCTATATATACATATATTTTAAACTGTGGCAAATAAAACGGAATTGTATGAACTTTAATGTTGGGGGGCAGTAGGTGATCTCTTTGGCCCTTTTTTTTTTACTTTATGTAGTGTAGTATCAAAACATTGTACCTAAATCCAAAAATGTCCATTTTATTTATCTCATTCAAAATAACCATATAAAAATATTTATCCACATGGGATAAGCCCCTTATCTTTTTTTTTTTTTTTTTGACATTTTAACAATCCTTTTTCCAGTTATTCAACCTAATTAACATTAATTATTCTAAGTTTTTATTAGCATCTCTAGAACCATTTATCGGAAAGGAAAAACACAAATGTAGCTTTTCAAACCAGTTTTATTTTTTTCACTAAGTTCTTAGGTTAACCATTAGATATATTTTTCTACCTTTAAAATTGATTTTAATAGGTACCAATAAAACAGCTGTTTATAATGAGATCTCTTTCAACTTTCACCAATTTAAAAGTTTTTCCAAATTAAAAGAACCATCATATGGCCATCAATTTATATATATATATATTATTATTATATAATATATATATATAGTGATTTTAAACCAATAAGATGAAGGGGCTCTTCCACATGAGAGTGGGGATGTTGCCTAAATAAAATTCAAAGGTTTACTCTCCAAAAGCTAAAGGCCTTTGTGGTCCAGGCTGATGAAACAAAGTTTAAGATGGCAAAATATCTGACAATTGGTACGATCAAAGGATTGCTTAGAATCCCAATTTATTTGCGTGGCCACCATATGTACACAATACTTGAACCTTTTGTATGGCAGAGTCCAAGGTTTCCTTTAAAAAAAAAGTAAACATATATATACATACATACACACACTTAAAACACCCAGAGAAAGATAAAACGTTTACATTTCAAGGACACAGGAAGAGAAATCCAAGTTCCCCCTAACGGGGATTTTGTTTTTATAAGTTCAGAATTCCAAAAATTGTTTTTATCAGGCTTGGTTAGTTACTTTCAGAGTGAGGTGTTTTTTTTTTTTTTAATTCCCAATTAATGCTGTAATTTTTGTACGTACATAAATCTGGCTGGGGTAAAAATTGGAGGCTGGCAATCTGTCACTTCTTTTTCTTTTCTTTTCTGTTTTTTATTTTTTTTTGAAAGTTCTATTCCCCATTGTAAGGTCGGGTTCTCAGAATAAATTTGCTAGTAAGATTTCCCTCAGGGACAAATCTATGGCATGAAGTCTGCCTCTACCACTCCTGCAAGATTCTCTGTCATCAGAGAAAGCTGTTACCAGCCAGGAGGAGGGTCCCATTTTTGGAGTTGAAAGGTTACTCATAAGAGTTTTACTTTTATCCTGAAAAATTCAATGGAGGTAACCAAATTGAGGAAAACATTAAACCAACCTCTTACCTAACCACTCAGTCCTGACCCCAGTGTCTTTCAACTTGGACACACTCGGGACGTCTCCACTGGGTGAGTATTTTCCTGGTATGTTTCCACCAGCCCCACTTCGGACGTCTCCTCAAGGTGGGTATTTCCCGTTATCTTTCAACCAGGCCCGACACAGTATGTCTCCACTGGGTGGGTAATTCACCCCAGTATCTTTCAACTGGAGGGCCAGTTACCTGGAAACACTGCCAAATAAAACTCAGGATCATCAACCAATATGTGAGTTCCGAGAACCAAGAGAGACTCACCCAAATTCATCTGGACTCCCCGAGGAGGCGGATGGGCACAAAGGGCCACTTATGGTACCAAGGCTCCGGATAATCGGAGAGTTCAGGTGGAGAAAGTCTGCTCTGGGTCCCTTCATGGTGTCCAAAACTGTTGACTGAAATACATGTGCAGCCTAAAGGTTAAGAGTTATGTTTTATTTGGCGGGACGACTCGAGCCGTGATGAAAGCCTCTCAGATCTCTCTGAGGGACTGCTCCCAAGAGGTTGAGGAGGAGCTAGGATATATAGGAGCTTTACAACAAAGACCAGGTTGTTGGAACAGTAAAAGATTGCTTGTTATCTAAAGAAAGCCAGGTATCTCAAGTTAAAGAATTTAGTGTTTTTCTATGTATGGGAGGAAGCAAACATTTTGGACTCCCTGAATTCATTCTTTAAACAAGCACCTAGCTACCTAGGGCCAGTATCCTGTCCTTTCTTATTCTGAGTCTGCTCAGAGGGCACCATTGTGAGTTGCTGCAGCTGCTGGGCTGCAGGCCTGTCCTCGCTGGGGGTTGGCGGCAGCCGCTAATGACTTGGTTTCAGCATTCTTTGTTTACTGACATGGTTGCAGTATTTTCATTCACATTGTAGTATTTTCATTCACGGACTGATTATGGATAATCTGCAAATTTGGAAAGCAACCGAGATGGAATTACTGCAGGTACCTTCTACTTTAATAAGCCGTGTGCAAACATAAACATGGAGGAAACATACATTTGGGTTTGGTGGTGTAGGGAATGGTTTCTGCACATTTCAGGAGAAGGCAAGGCAGAATTCCTTAAGTCCAACTTTCTTTTCTGTAGTGGTTTCTGAGAACAGTTTATGGTAATTAACCAACATTGACAAACGGTGGCACACATTGCATTTAACAGCTGGCCGGCTGCAAACTTGTATATTGGACAGGTGGAATTCATAGGCAAGTGGTCAGGTGGATGGGAGAGAGATGGAGCCTAGGCCTGGGCCCAGATTCCAGTTTAAATCGCCATTTCCTCACCATACGGTCTTGGACTAGAATGTAACCTCTCTTAACCTGTTGGTGAATCTGTGAAATGGCCATGATAATATTCGTTTCTTCCTGGGATTGTTGTAAGTTCTAAAGAGTATTGTAGCACACATGGAGCACTTAACACACTGACACTTAGCAGTGTTCACTGTGTGCGGCCGCCCCACTTGGCATGTGTCAGAGCCGTAAAGGCAGCATTTGTCTGTTGAGGATGCACTGGTAGCCCCTTGAATAGGTTGTGAATTTGGTGATTTCCTTTAATCTTGGTAACTCTGTGTGCCATGGGCAGTTATTTTCATGGACAGATGAGGAATCTCAGGGTAAAGAAGACTGTGTAATTTGCCCAAAGTCAGACCATAATTTTGGGTGCTGGGGCCTCGGTTCAGCATGGGCCCCAGGGCCTTCTGCCCTCTCCGTTCAGCCCCAGAGCCAGATGTGTGGTCGGCTGTTTCCCAGCCCAGAATATCGGGCAGGCCGCAAGACACACCTGGCCCTGCGCTGCTTGAGCAAAAACTCCGGAGGAGAGGCAGTTACAAAAGGGATAAACATAAAAATAGACGACTGCAAACTGTGATCAGCACTGAGAAGGAAAGGAACATGCCTCGCAATGCAGAGCTGCGAGCTTTCCCGTCGGGGCTGCTCTGGGGGCGTTCATCTCAGCTAAACAAACTCTGCTGCTGCACCAAGGCAGGAAGGCAGGGAGCGTGTGGCCAGGTAGACAGGGCCTTGTTAATCATACTCATTCCCCATTAAGATGCAGCTCTCACGGGCACTTACCTATTAAACAGATGTCTTCCATAATCATCACGCACTTTTCTTGGTAGTTTTATTGCCCCACCTTTGAGATGAGGTCATTGAAGCTGGGGAGTTTGCTGCATGCCCGTGATCACCATGGAAATACCCCCACTGGTCTTTCAACCTAGACTGGTGTGGCTGTCATGTCCCAGCCCTGTGAATGGCATCGTGTTGCTTCTCCCAAGCGGCCCAAATGACTGACATTGATATTCTAAATTCGTAGGAAATGGTATGTGACAATAGGAGAAAAAGGTAGTAAGAAATTGTTTGGAAAACTAGAACAAAATCCAATTCTTCCCCAGCTGAGGGAGCGTAACCTGTGTTACTCACCCCACTCACTGCCTGGCACCTCCTCCCTGCCGACTCTGCGTTCAGAAGCCACTCTGAGCCTTTGAAGAACATTTTGCCTCATGACGCTGTTGACAAGACCTGCGACCTCTCTGTCCCTGGTTAACTCTCTCTTCAAAGCCATTTAAATTTTTTGCAGGCTCCTCCACTCAGATGTAAGAATAGCCTCTTTCAACTTCTTGATGCAGCTCCTTAATGAAGATTTTGTGAAGGAAACTTAGTCAAAACCTGGGAGGTATGTACACAGTGACTGCAACCTCAGCACTTTATGAAGTTCAGAATCAGATTTGTGGGTGACTCAGGAAAGGCTTTTTTAAGGTAACAAGGGGAAAGTGAAAGGACGCAGGCTGTGTGAGACTGAAACATCTCGGTCCCAGCCAGCAAGGCACCTGCGTTCAGGATGGTGTGTGGGGAGTGCAGAGTTCTCACAAAGAAAGAAGTGTTGGGATGGGAGGGAGGACAGTTAGGTACTTTACTGGGGAGGGAAATAGTGGGTTGAACATTCCCTGGTGGAACAAGAGGATTGTGACATGATGTTGCTTGTATTTTGGAGAGAAGGGTTTTGTGGGGACAGACCTAGGGTGAACGCTCTGTGGCTGGAGATTCAGCACAACAGAGAAACACAGAGAACCGGGCAGACCCCAAGGCCCCTGCTGGGGGAGGGGCTGCCCGCCAATTCCAGCCCTGGGGGCGGCTTCTGTCCCTTAGCTGGGGCCTCAGAGCTCCCTTCACAAACCAGTCCTGTTGATACAAGAAAAAAAACGTGAGGCATGAGAAGGGCTGTATCCCAGGCTTTTGTTGAGCCCCTGGGATGTGCCCTGCTAGATGTTGTTCCTTGGCTTCGTGCAGTAAAGAATTCAAGAGCAAGCCAGTGTTGAGCAAAGGTAGATTTATTCAGAGAGACACATTGAAATGCAAGAGAAAGGCCACGAGTTGCGGGGGTTGGATGCTCAGATTAAAAGAAAGTACACACTCCACAGTCAGAGTGTGGGTTTTCTCCGAAGAGGGAGAGAGAGTGGTGACCTCGAAGAGGCGCTGTGTTGCTGGTTTTCATGGGCTTGGTGGTTTCATATGCTAATAATTAGAAGGAGTAGCCTAAGGGCAAGGGGCTGGGATTCCCAGGGAGTTGGCCATTTCCCACCCTGTGACCTTTTGTGGCTAGCCTTGGGACTGCCATGTTGCCTGGGGCATGTTATTCACCATGTTACTATTACAATGGGTGTATAATGAAGCTCAAGCTCTGCTAGAAGTTAAATCTCTTCATCCTGATCCTCAAGGCCTACTGGGGGTTGAATCCTTCACCATTTTGATGTTAATTGCTGTGTCCTTCCTTGAATGGCTGTGCTCTGCCCCTTCCATCCTGTCTCACTGTGATAACACAGAGAGAGCAAAGGCCGGGCCCAGCCTGTGCTCCTGCATTTAACAGCGGTAGGTGTGGGGTGGGCTTATGATGACTCTGAATGGTGAGAAGGATTTTTCAGATTTTGCCACGTGAGACATGGGGACCTGCCAGCAGCCATCACAGATTTATCTCAAGGGCATTATCGCTTGTGTTGTTAAGGAAACAACAGGCCAGCCAAGAAACAAGCACTGAGATTTATTACGCCGGCGGGCTCAGAGGGGCTTCTGTTCCGAAGCTCTGAGCACCTCCAAGACCTGAACGTGAGGTTCTATAGGGTTAATTACAAGTAAGGGGCTATTAGCCAATAAGGCTCAAACAACAAAAAGCAAGGAATCAGTACACTGAAGCTTATGTATTTGGAACAGATCACGTTACTGACAATTGTTGACATTGGATTTACGAGTTAGCTTATTAGCCCAGTAAACTGACACTAAACTTCTGATTTACGAGTTAGAACAGCAAAACTTAGATCAGTAAACCGACACTTATCACACTTAGATTTGTGACTTAGCTCGTTAGCCCAGCTGGGCTTTTCCTTCACAGTGTCACTCATCTTTTCTATATTTCTTTTTTTTTTTAAGTATTTAATCCAAATTTAATATCAGGGTTTTTTGGAAAGAAATTTCTCTTTTTCTTTTCTTTGGGGCTCTTTTGGGGGGGTAGGTAATTAGGTGTATTTATCTGTTAGTGGAGGCCCTGGGGCTTGAACACGGGACCCAGTGCACGCTAAGCACACGCTCTACCACCCCCCCATGATCTTTTATTTTTGCTTTAGCTGCCAAGAATCTTACAGCTGAACTTCTAGTCGGCCTTTAACACTTGCCCTGACTCCAGGGAATCCATTTTTATGACTTTACCTCCCCCTGGTTTCATTTAAGTATTGAATCTCCAATTTCTCGTCACTCTCAGATTTGCCTTTTTGTTGTTATGGTTGTTAAGGTGTGTTTAAAAAAATTGTTTAATTTCTCTTTTAGCAGGAGGCTGAAAGTAAATAAATATGTAAACAAACAGCACACTTAAATGCTTTTATACATTCTAAGCTGTTTAGTAGTTACTTAAAAACAGAATTGAATATTAAAGTGATAACATTTTTAAATTATTTTTTAATTTTTTACAAAGATATAGCTGATTTAAAATATGATATGTTTCAGGTGTACAATCGATGCTCCATTTATACTTACTGTAAACATTGGCTGTATTCCCTGCGTTGTAAGATAAATCCCTGTAGCGTGTTTACATTACATGTTGCAGTTTGTATAAGAAATTTGGGTAACGCAGAGTCTGGGTAACGCAGAGTCTCTGACCCAGGGTCACGCTCACCCTGCCTGTCGGAGCCCAGGCCCTCACTCCTGTCTGCAGGGCAGCGAGTGGAGGCAGCCCTCATCAGCGCTGGCACCACCCTCTGAGCGGCAGTGACAGCAGTGTCTGTGTGTGGACGTGCAAAGTGTTGTTCCAGGAGCTTTACATGCATTTCTGCATTTAATAATTAAAGCCCTCCTGTGAGGAAGCGTTTTATGATTTTAATGAATAATACATTTTATTTTGATATTGATAGACTTCAAACCTCCGGAAAATTTACAGAAGTAGTACAGTAAATGCTTAGATACAGTTCACCTTAAAGGGCACTATTTGTCCTTTTGTGTCTGGCTTATTTTTGCATAAAGTTTCAAGGTTCATCCATATTGTAGCCTGAATCAGTACTTTATTCTTTTGGTTTCATAATATCCTTTTTCTTTTTTTTCACTTTTGGTCTATTTAAAAATATTTTCATTGAAGTCTAGTCAGTTTATAATGTTGTGTCAGTTTCATGTGTACAGCACAACAATTCAGTTAAATAGGAACATACCTGTATTCATTTTCATATTCTTTTTAAACATAAGTTACTATAAGATATTAAATATATTCTCCTGTGCTATACAGTATAAACTTGCAGTTTATTCTATACATACTCAGTATCTGCAAATCTTGAACTCCCAAATTATTCCTTCCCACACCCTCTCCCCTCTGGTAACCATAGTTTGGTTTCTATGTCTCTGTGTCTGTTTCTGTTCTGTAGATAAGTTTATCTTTTTGTGTATTTGTATTTTGATTTTTTTTTTTTTTAAGATTCCACATGTGAGCGATCTCATATGGTATTTTTCTTTCTCTTTCTGGCTTACTTTTCTTAGAATGACATTCTCCAGGTCCATTCATGTTGCTGCAAATGGCATTATTTATTATTATTTTATGGCTGAATAGTACTCTATTGGAGAAATATACTACAGTCTCTTTATCCAGTCATCTTTCAGTGGACATTTAGGTTGTTTCCATGTCTTGCTATTGTAAATAGTGCTGCTGTGAACATTGGGGTGAAAGTGTCTTTTTGAATTAGGGTTCCTTCTGGATATATGTCCAGGATTGGGATTGCTGGGTCATATGGGAGGTCAATTTGTTGTCTTTTGAGGAACCTCTACACAGTTTTCCACAATGGCTCCACCAAACTGCATTCCCACCACAGTGTAGGAGGGTTCCCAATTCTCCGCAGCCTCTCCAGCATTTACTGTCTGTGAACTTATGAATGCTGGCTATTCTGACTGGTGAGAGGTGAGACTTGATTGCAGTTTTGATTTGCATTTCTCTGATAATGATATTGAGCATTTTTTTCATCTGCCTATTGGCCATTTGTATGTCTTCTTTGGAGAAATGTTTCTTTAGGACTTCTGCCCATTTTTGAATTCAATTGTTTGTTTTTCTTTCTTATTAATTGTAAAAGCTGTTTACATATTCTGGTAATTAAGCCCTTGTCAGTTTCATTTATTGCAACTATTTTCTCCCATTCCATAGTTTGTCTTTTTGTTTTGCTTTTTGTTTGCTTTACTGTGCAAAAGCTTGTAAGTTTAATTAGATCCCACTTGTATTATTTTGCTTGTATTTCTATTGCTTGAGTAGACTGCTCTAGGGAAACATTTTTGAGATGTATGTCAGATGTTTTGCCTATGTTTTCTTCTAAGAGGTTTATAGTGTCTTGTCTACATGTTCAAGTCTTTAAGACATTTTGAATTTATTTTTGTGTATGCTGTGAGGGAGTAGTCTAACTTCATTGATTTACATGCAGCTGTCCAGTTTTCCCTACACCATTTGCTGAAGAGGCTATCTTTACTCCATTGTATGTTCTCACCCCCTTTGTCAAAGATTCAATGACCAAAAGTTTGTGGGACTATTCTTGGTAATTTTGTTTATCTGTTCATTGATGGATGGATATTGTTTGTAACCTTTGGATACTCTGAATGATACTGCCATGAATATTGATGTGCAAGTTTTTGTGAGAATATATTTTCATTCCGTTGGCTGTACAGTTGGCCCGCCATATCTGTAGTTTCCACTTCATGGATCCAGATGGCTGACTAAAGGGACTCGAACATCCTTGGATTATGGTATCCAGGGTGGGGGTTTCCTGAAACGAACCCCCCGAGGATACTGAGGGATGACTCTATATGTAGGAGTGGAATTGCTGTGCCATATAACTCTAACCTTTTGAGGAAACACCAGGCTTTTCCAAAGAAGCTGCAACATTGCCCCTTTCCAACGGCTGCGTATTGAGGGTTCCCATTTCTCTGCCTCCTGACCGACACTTGTTATTGTCCATGTTTTGATTATAACCATCCTAGTGAGTGTAAAATCAGATCTCATTTTGATGTTGATTTCACTAGTGATGCTGAGCATCTTTTCATATGCTTATTGGCCAATTGTGTATTTATTTAAATACTTGGCATATTTAAAAATTGGGTCGATTTTCTTTGTATTGGTCAGTTGTAAGCATTTGTTTTATATCCTGGATACTAGTCTCTTATTAGATATATGCTTTGCAAAATTTTTCTCCTATTCTGCAGATTGTCGTTTCACTTTACTTTTTTTAAACATTAAAACAATTTCTTTCTAGGGGAGGTAATTAGATTTATTCATTTTATTTTTCTTGCTAAGCACGCACTCTATCACTTGAGCTATCCCCTTCCCCTTTCATTTCACTTTCTTGATGATGTCCTTCGTAACAAATGGTTTTAATTTTGATGAAGTCCATTTTATCTTTCTTTTTTTTCACTTGTGCTCTTGGTATTGTATCTAGGAAGCCATAGCCTATCCTAGGACCACAAAGATTTAAACTATGTCTTCTTTTAGAAAGTTTATACATTTAGTTTTTACGTTTCTGTCTGTGATCCATTTTGAATTAATATTTTATTTGTTATATAAAATACAGGGGTCCAGATTCCAGATTCATTCTTTTCCCTGCAGATACCCAGGTGTCTCTGCACCATTTGTTGAACAGACTATTCTTTCAATGGAGTGTTTGGCACATTTCTGGAAAAATGACTGTAAATGTAAGTTTCCCCCTGGATTTTTTATTGTGTCTCATAGATTTATGCATCCAAACTTATGCCAGTACCATAATGACTTGAGTACTATAGATTTGTAGTAACCTTTGAGTGAGTCCTCCAACTTTGCTCTTCTTTTTCAAGATTGTTTTGGCTGACCTGGGTCCCTTGCAATTCCATATGAATTTTGGCATCAGTTTTTCAATTTTTGCAAAGAATTCAGCTGTAATTTTGATAGGGATTCCATTAAATTTGTAGATCACTTTGGGGAGTCTTAACATTTTTAACAATATTGTCTACCATTCCATCAACATGGGATGCCTTCCATATATGTAGATCTTTTAATTTTTTTTGGTGATACTTCAAAATGTTCAATGTGCAAATCTTGTAAAATTTTGCATTCCTCAAGTCAAGGAAGTAAGGAAAGTCAATTTTTTTGGAAGCGGGGAAAAATAACATATCCAATGTAAGTATTTAGTTTAAATCTGTTCTGGCATGAGAGTGACAACAAACTCCTGGCAGGAAATCACAGCTCCTCCCGGAAAGAGAAGTTGTGTTTTGAATGAATCAGTGGGCAGCCATTCCGAAAAAGGTCTCCAGAGTCTTCTGGATCAAGATACTGGACCCAAACACATCCCTTCCATGGTCTCATTTAAATAACCAGAAAGGTTTTAAAGGAAAGAAGCCATAATCATAGTTCTATTTATTGACATTAATATATGCTAGGAATTCAGAAGTGACTATGGAGTTGTCTCATCTTTTATGGACCTTACTTTCTATTTGACATAGTTGGGGAACTTGGTGGAGGGTGGTGTTAGTCTGTTGCAATTAGCCAGGAGAGGAGATTAAGAAAACAGTGAAGGGTGGGTGACATTTTTAGCTGAGGACAGTCCTGTACAGTTGGTTTGTAATTGCAGACTCGTTGAGTTGTCACTGGAGGGAATTGATCTTATGGAATTTGGACTTAACTCAGGCCTCTTCAGAATGGACAAGTGAACCTGGAGAAAGACAGTCAAATCTGTGCAGACATTAAAGTCCACGTGAACGTGCTGTATCCCTGAACCAAAGATAGGACAAGTAGGCAGCACTTCTTGAGGACAGAGGAGTGGTTTTTAAGGTTCTCCAAGAATGAATCCCAGGGAACCAAGATGGCCATTTGTCAAACTGTGACTTTGCTCTTTGGACGGTGTACCCACCGAGGTTATTGGCTGTTTATAGGTTTCCATTTCTCTTTAATACATGACAGGTGATGAGGACGTGGGCATACAATTTTGACACCTTGTCGAAGTGACTGGGTACCTGCCTAGAAGCGCGGGCACAGCTACGGCTGCGCCATACATCTTGCTGCCCATCCCGCTCCCCGACTCCGTGATCACGGCAGAGTGGTTCCTTGATGACCTGTCCGTCTCCTCTGTGACATCGTAACCCAACAAAATACCGGAGCGTATTAGCTTGGCTTTGTTCTTTTCCATCCTTCCCTTCGAATGATGATGACTGATAATGGACCCAGTTACGTTTGCAGATGATTTACACGTAGGGCTGTCAGTACAAACCTTGTAATCCCCACTGTGTGATCTAGAGAAGAAAGTTACATTTTTTCCAAATTGTTTTGATGCACTTATGTGAGAAAATGATGTACGTTTGAATATGTATTTCCTCTCTGAATCATCATGGCTCGAGATGAATATTTGTAGACATGGAATGAGTTTTCTGTATTTGAGCTGTATGGTCCCCTAAATTCTCCCCATTTTTTAAAGTCATCACTGGAGTGCTACCTCCAGAGTGTCCCAAAGCATCCACCACTGCCTGTTCTTCGGACACTGTGAGTTTCCAAGTTGGAGAAGGCTGCTGGCTGTTGAGGCATTCTCTGGCACATCTCTGGCTGGCTGATGTGAACTTAGCACACAAGACTTGGCAGACAGTATCTAACCACGGTCACGTCCATTTCTGGAACAATCATGGAGGATTTTACACCTATGCTAGTGGAATACGTTATTTCATTTAGTTTTCCCAACAATCATAATTAGATTTTATCACCTGTGTTAATAAGGAAACTGTCAAAGCGAGTGACGTGCAGACTTTGGACTGGAACACGGGTCTTTCTGATCCCTGTCTCTGTTCCCTCCCCGGCCTATCCTTCCAAATGGCCAGGAGACTCTTCCTCAGTCTTGAGTTTCCCGCTGATGTTACCACTCTCTTTGTTTCTGGAGAGGAAAACAAGTCTAAACTTACTTTCCAGTTGGAAATGGAATGGAGAGTTAACGTTGGAAGCTGGGAGAGTCTGTCCTGTGATGAAGCGGTCTCCCAGCCACTTCCATTGGGACGTCACATCACTGTCTGGGCCCCTTGCACAGCCTGTGCACAGGTGATAAGCCAGATGTGCCGAGCAGTCCTCCCAGACAGGGCAGTGCATTGGAAATGAGTTTGGGGATTTGGTTTCATTACATAGGTTCCTGAGGGCCTTGGCCAGGCACTTCGAGTGGGACCACTCCCTGTCCCACAGACTCGTGCTCTGGGCCCGTGCAGAACTGACGTGGCCTTAGCCTGAGGCTCAGGGCCCGTGGTGATGAGGAGCATTTTAGTCCAGGGTCTGCCGGAGGCTCTGACACTTCTGGGCCGTGGGAATTTGTCCAGGATGATAATAATTCCTCCCGGAGTTTCAGATTTCCTTGCCTGTGAACCGGGGTAGTAATAGTTTCTGAAATGATTGTAATGATTCAGTAACGGGCACAGCGTGTGCTGGCAGGTAGCTGGTGATTAAGGAGCAGAAGTCGCAGTCACTCTGTCAGCCTCTCACTGTGTGCTCTGTGCTTTGAGAGGTTGTGTGTTTGGTGAAAGTCCCTCCCAAACCCTAGGGTCTAGATGAACTGTTGTTTCTTTACTTTCCCTTCCTTTTCCTCTTTCCCTTCTCTGTGTCCCATGTTTAGGTAGCAGATTCCTCTGTTTCAAGGAATACGGGCCTTTCTAGTAAAAGGAGAGGTGGAACGCGGAAAGATGGGGCCCAGAGGGGGTCTGGAGCGTATGCACAGCGCTGCTTCCCTGCATTTCTGCATCCGGTCCCATCAGTGCACGAAGTCAGCCTTCCTCTTCCTTCCTGTGTCATTGGGTCTCTGTTTTAAGGGAAAATTTTTACGGGTTTTTTTCACTTACATGTTTCGTTCAGATGCTTGTTGCTTTTCTCCCTGTGCTTCAGCATCCCTAGGAGAGAATTCAGCAGTGTAGCATCCTCTCCGAGCTCTATGAGTTGATTGGCTTCCACAGCAAGTCCGCCTTCTTCAAGCGGGTGGCCCCCGTGCAGCGCGCGGCCCCCGGCATCACGGAGCCTGGCGGGAAGGCCTGCTACCGACTCCTTCTGCAGACGCTTCCTGGCTACAGTCTGTCGCTGGATCTGCAGGACTTCAGCAAAGGTGTTGGAACTAAAACATTGCTTCAGTCCCATTAACCATGCCTGCTTTGTGCCCTGCTGTCCTGTCTCATCAGGGTGAATTCTGATTCGTTTAGAACAGAGCTCAGCAGACTTTTTCTGTCAAGGGCTTGGGAGTAAGTATTTCAGGGTCTGCAAACCTCCTGATCTCTGGTGCAGCTGCTCAGCTCTGCTGTTCAGACGCCAGAGCAGCCGGACATTCCACACACCCACAGAGCTTTATTAACAGCGGTGGCTGGGGCTGGATTCAGTGTATGAACTGCACTTTGTCCCCACAGCCTCCTCACTATTGACGCCTGCACCAGAGCGTGCATTTGCGACAACGGGTGAACTTGCACTGACACGTCATCATCACCCAGAGTCCAGACTTGACACTAGGATTTACACTTGGTGGTGTGCACTCTGTGGGTTTGGACAGATGTGCAATGACATGTATCCACCGTCACAGCATCATACAGAGTAGTCTGTCTTAGTGACCTTAAAATGCTCCGTGCTGCACCTCATTCATTGCTCCTTCCCCTCTAGCCTCTGACAGCAACTGATCTTTTAGTCTCTGTGGTTTTCCCTTTCCCAGAACACCATACAGTTGGAATCAGACAGTTGCGGAACCTTCCCAGATTGGCTTCTTTCACTTAGTAATAAGCATTTAAGGTTCCTCCATGTCTTTCCATGCCTTGATAACTCATTTCGTTTTAGCACCAAATAATAGTCCATTTTCTGGCTGGACCACAGTTTATCCATTCACCTACTGAAGAACAGCTTAGTTGCTTCTGAGTTCTGGTGATTATGAATAAAGCTGCTATTAACATCTGTATGCAGATTTGTGTGTGGACATAAGTTTCCATTTCGTCGAGTAAACACCAAGGAGCACAGTTGCTGGATCATATGTTAGGAGTACGTTTAGTTTTGTAAAAAATTGCCAGACCGTCTTCCAAAGTATCTGGGCCATTTTACATTCCCACCAGCAATGCATGAGAATTCCTGACGCTCCACATCCTCACCAGCATTCGGTGCTGTCAGTGTTCTGCGTTTTGGCAGTTCTGACAGGTGTGCAGTGGTACCTCGCTGTTTCAGTCTGTATCCCCTTGATGACAGATGCTGTGGAGCATCTTTCCATAGACTTCTTTGGCATCTAGATTTCTTCTTTGATGAGGTGTGTGTCCAGGCATTTTGCTCATTTTTTAATCAGCTTGTTCATCCTTCCTGTTGAGTTTAAAGAGATTTTGGTATATTCTGGATATCAGCCCTTTATCAATGTGTCCCTGCCCTTCACCTGCAGCACCGGAGTTGTCCTTTTGGTCTCAGTGGAGTGTCAGCTCTTCAAAGAGGTTCCCTGTCTTCCCTCAGCCTAAATACTGTCCTTGTATTTTTCACTTTCATTGACTCATTTTGTTCTTTTTAAATAGCATTTCCCATAATTTGTAAGTACATTAAGAAAAAGGGGGCAATGATTGAACACCACCTCCCCCACCAGGCTGTGTGCCCTGTGAGAGCAGAGGCCCTGTCCCCACTCACCGTTTCCCATGACAGCACATGGCACATGTCCATGTAAAAGTGTGTAACGTGGGGCCAAACCTGATGAGCAGCTATGATGACATGTGTTGGCTACCATTTATTGAGTAGACTTTGTTTCTGATCTTAATTATTAAGTCACATGAATGAAACTTGTTTGTTTTGAAAAATAAAACAACAAAGCACACCTCCATTTGATTGATACTTTCCACTTAGCCTTCTGCCCCAGGAGGGGATGTTCACCATCATTTTGTGGAGGAGGTTGGGGAGGTAAAGTAAGAGAGTGAGATCAAATAAAGTAAAAATGATAACTATCAGTTGGCTTAAATTTCACTAAGAAATAAAAGTTACTTTAAACCCTATCTCAGCTATTGTTCTGTTGTTTTAAACATTTCTCATAGAATTAAATGGAAGCCCACTAAACCCTGAAAGGGAAATTGTGTGCTCAGGTCCTGAAAAGTGTTTATGTCTATTTCTTGAAATGCACATTTTCCCTGCTGGTTACAGAAAGTCGAGGCGGGAACACAGCCATGCGCTGTGTGTCTGCCGGCTTCACGGGCTGCTCACTTCCATTTTCATTTTCTTGTGTTGCAGTTTATGAAGGTTTTCCATGAGATATATTGCTCAAACTTTTCCTGAATGAAGGATTGAATTTTCCACAGGAAATCTTATGAAAGAGAGTGACAAGGCACATGAGTTTCCCAAAAAGGAATACTTGATGTAATAAACTCTCACTATGGTGAACTTTTTTAATACAAGCCAGTTGAAAATTTTATCACTAGGTCATAGGCCACAAATCTGTCTTAAGAATAAAAAGATTCAAATTTTATAGAAGAAGCAGTTTGAATCAAGTAGAAATTATGATTTGTACAATAGTTGGTGTTAGAACTTATACTCAGTCTTATCATAATTGCCTGTGGTAGGAACTGGATTATTACTTATTTATTAAAAAAAAAATCCACTAGGTGCTATTTGCCCCATTCTTGATGCAGCAGTGCTGAGGTTAGTTAATTTGGGCCATTTAGGATTCTTAGCTGGGTTTTCTGGACATTGATTTCAGCCTCTTTATCTTTTTTACAATCTCTTCTTTTATGTCGGCCTTTGGTCTTTTGACAACGTGGAAATACTGCACGGATCTGCCTTTCCCTTCTTTCCTGTCTTTGTGGGAAAAGATTTCTGAAAGACAAACTACTAGGATATTAAGGATTTTGTGTGGGGTAAGTTTGTTCAGTTCTAAGGATTTCAATTAATACGTATTAATACTTGTTATTCAGCTAATGACAGTAAAATTATAAACTAACTTAAGTATACATCAGTAAGTATAGTACAATCAGCCCATCACCCAGATTAAGGAATTCACAAACTTTTCCATATTTCCTTTATTCAGACCTTTGTTCTTTTATTTGTTCTTTGTTCTTTTATTTGTCCTTTGTTGAAGTATTTGACAGCAAATCCAAGAAGACATGTCATTTTACCCTATGTGCTCAAGTAGGCATGTCTGAAAAATGAGAGCCTTTTTTTGATCAGGTTTTTCCATTTGACCCATGTCCTCGTTAAGTACCAGCTTTATCAGGCATCTCACTAGGCATTAGGGATCCTTGGGGCAATGAGACAGTCCTGGCTCCCAAGGAAGTTAAGGGCTGATGGAAGAAACCAACACAGGAGCTTGGGTGCCTCACTTAAGGTCCCTACTGGATGACACCAATTGGACAAAATTTGTGCACAATACAGTAGGATTCACAGAAGGGACTGGTCAGACTTGTAGGGCAGGCCGTGAGAGAGGCGGTCAGCAGGGCTACAAGAGGAGGACTCATTTGATCAGAATCTGAAATCCTTTCTGCCAACCTTTCTACCAAGCCCCCAGGGCCCATCACACACAACCCTGTGCTGCAACTGTTTTTGATTCCAGTTACCACATCTCCTTCAGGAAGGATTTTAAGGTGGAAAATATTTAAAATCCGTAATTGTTGCCAGAAGGGACATAGAAAAAGGAACATGGAAACAACACAAATGTCCATCAGCACATGACTGGATAAAGACGAGCTGATACATATATACAATGGAATACTACTCAGCCATAAAAGATGCCATTTGCAGCAACATGGATGGACCTGAAGACTCATTCTAAGTGAAGTGGGGTGGAAAGAGAAAGAAAAATGCCATATGACTTCATTTATGGGGAATCTAAAATTAATAGCAATAATAATAAGACCACAAATGAACTAAATATTGTTTTGATTTCTTGAATATATGCAAGCACATCTGACTGTCCTTTGTGATTGGATTACCATATTCTGTTTATTCTTTTGTAGATGTCCTTATTCCTCTGGTAACTAATTTTAAAAATCTAAAGCTCTAATCTGTTCTAAGAAACAATAATTAGTACATATATGTAAACTAAAAAATGCAGTATGCTCTATACATGTATTTACATGCAATATGTGTATGTGACGTTGAACTGTAAAAATTCTACCTGATAAAACTAAAAAAGGAAAAAAATAAAAAATTTATTTTAAATAATCACCCTTCTTTAGATATTAAAACGTTCATTTCTGAGATTCTGTGAAAGACGGCATGGAAGTAGGTTTTTAAGGTTTTCTCCTTGCTCCTCGGTGAGCAGCCTGGGCTGCACAGCTCGGCCGCCACAGGCGCCCAGGACTTGCCGGCTTGCTCCTCACTTGTTGGGAGGAAGATTAGCTGCTTCAGGAATATTTATGTTCTTAGAAGTTGCTGAAAACCCCACAGAGCTTCTGTTTACATGGAGTGTATCTGTCAATATACCCCATTATAGAAATTAGAACAGGAAATTTAAACCCAAGAACTGACAAGCACACGCTGTCCCAGCACGTGGTCAAAGCAGTGCTGCCACGGTGGCGTGTGTTGGTTCTAGAAAAAATGCACAATACACTCAAGAATGAGGGTGAACCTACAGATCTCATCTCAGCAATGCTATGAAGAGGTGGGACCCAAAGCCCCTAAAACAGTGCTGAAGTCCCCAGATGTCTCAGAACACACAGAGCCATGGGATCAAGAATCCAGTGTCCAACGGATCATCAGCTGTGGAGACCGCGTCCTGGGTCAGGAGGAGCAGAATTAGGGATAGAAGGCACACAGTCCTATTGACAGCAAAGCTTTAAAGGTTTTGAATTGACTGAAAGTTTGGCAAAGATTTGCATTTAGACTACTACATTTCTTCTCCTGGAGACGTTAGAAGGATAACACTGATTAATAGAGGATGATTGTAATGGATTAATTATGATACTGATGACATGGGCTGCGAACACTAACCCTGCACTCAGTGTAGACTAAGTCTTTTATGTACACAATTCAATAGGTCTCCACAGCCCTGCAACGTGGCATTAAGCACTCATACAACCATGAAACCAGTGACTATAAAACAGTCACAAGCCTTCCTCTCCAGCATGAGGTAGCAAAACCAGCAAGGATTTTCAATGACAAAAGCCAAAATCATATATTTTTGGGAAAGAAAGCAAATGAAACACTGAAGAACAATAAACAAAAAGAGCAGATGGAATGGAAAGTTTTATTGAAGGAAGCAATGATTGATTCAATTAAAACAGCTAATGTCCCTGGTATAATTGAACCATCAATCCAAATTTTTGGAAAAGTGGGTTGTGAAATTACTGTCTCATTTAATATTGGAATTCCTATTTGGACCAATTTGATATGCACCACTGGTGTGAGGTTAGATATTTAGGTAAATAACAATATTCCTATTTTTTAAGTTAACAGGAAACATAACACAGGACTCCAGATTTAGGGAGAGAATGCAAACAACTACTATCATACTCCATCCAGTAAGAACAAGTGTCCCTGCGTCACCAAAGCAATGAGAATTTGCACAAAGAAAACACAGTTCTCCAATTGTGACAAATACGAGACCGTGAGCCATGAGTTACGAGAACAAGCAACTGTTTAAATGCCATGGGCAAATTTTTTTATCATCTTGAAAACATCACTGATGTTCTAGGTAAGAAAAATAATTGTTTTACTAACAAATCCAACTGACACAGGGGTTTTTCCAAGTGAGAAGGTGATTCCAAAAATTGCAGTAAAATGAGTAAAGATGATCTGCGCAGTGACGGAGATGGTCTTAGACTAACCAGCACCACAATTCCCTGTTTTACACTTGCTCTCTGCTTGTCACCTCTGACACAAGAACTCATCAAATGATTGTTTTTTCTTTAGGGGAAAAAAAAGATAAATAAAATCTAACTACAAGATGTGGTATGTAAAGCGATAATGAAGTTTTCTAACCTTATGATGCAGCCAGTGTAATGTAGCACATATTCGGGCACTAGAATTTTTTAATTTATTTCTTTTATACCCTATTTCTATCCTAAAGGAGACACTTAAAGTTTTCTACTTTATTCAACGTATCTTGTGAGGGTTGTGATATACACTGGTATGGCAGTTTTAAGAGATTCAAAATCGCCTCTGTGGTTGTGGTCAGGAAAGACAAGGCTCCCTCACAGCTGCGACGGGGAAGGAATCCCCGGAGTCAGCCTCCGGGCAGCTTCTGAACCGCATTTGCTTGCACTTGGCACAGGACACCATCAGCAAGTGTAACTCTGACAAGGAGATTTCCCCGGGGACATGGGAGGTGCTCTAACATTCTGAAGCCACTTGTTTCCCAGTTAGGTAAGGCTTGGAAAAATAGTTTATTAGAAGTGACTCCCTTTGTATGTGCCTTTTGTCCTGAGAGGTCACTAATTAGCATAGAATATAAAATACCCCATAATATAAGAATTTAGGCACCACATCTTTCCATCTACCTATTTGTTTATCATATTTATAGTTAGGTTACATTTTCTATGACGTTCACTTCCAGGCAACAGAAAAGAAAGGTTACAAAATATTTATTATAAATAGGGGGGACTGGGTCTAAGGGTTAAAAACCACTACTGCTAACAATAAAAACCATATAATAATTTTAATCTCAGTTGCATCAGACCTTCCAGAATTACTCCCTCAATTTCACTGTTAAAACAATAATGGAATCTCTGTTCTTCCAAGACTCGGGCCTGATCGCCACCCATCCAGACATCTGTCTGTGGGTCCCTACTTGTCCTCGAGGCCCCCGAACACACCTTATGGGGTGAACTTTCTTCAGTGTCCCTACTGTAGGGGAAACCTGGAATTCCCAAGCACTATCCAGGATTCACACCTACCTGCAAAAATCAAAGTCATGTGACTGAAACGGGACAACCCAGGTGGTGTGATAGGGCTGAAAGCTCACCAAAAACAGGTTTGGGGGCCTTACCCAAGCCCTCCGGCTCCTAACATGTAGAAAGACAGGGAGGCCCAATTAGCCACGAGCCTGGGGGGCTTCATTACTCCATGAATAAAGGATTTGTGCCAGTGCCACCTTTAGACAGGGAACCCCACAACCCAAACTTGTAAGCACCCCGTCCCCTCCCCTCTGAACAAATATTCTCTCAAGACACGTAGTGAGAGATGTGAGCCCCGATGAGCTCTGGAATAAGATGCAATCTGAAAGACTGCTGGTAACAGATGGTGTGCAGCTCGGGCAGCCCCCAGGACCACCAGCCCTTCTGGTACCACTGATGCCCACAGTTCAATCCACAACAGTTTCTTCAGGACCCTTATGCACACATAACCATCACACAAAAATGATTGCTTAGACATATTTTAAGAGAAATAACAAGAGAATGCCAAATTCAAGACAAGTCAGAGTCAAGACCCCAGAGTACTTACTGAATGAGATCTCATGTGTGCTCCGCAGTGAGCTTTAAACCCTTAGGACACAGTCATGGAACAGTAGGCATTTTCTTTCTTTCCTCCAAGTTGGCTTTACTGCAGAACTCCCTAGACACAGGAAGACTCTGGATCCCACCTCTACTACTTACACAAAGGGCTCATCTCGCCATTTGGAGTGGGATCAGTGATGGTGCGACCGGCTCCATTGTGCGCACTCCCGTGCCCAGCTCCCCGAGGAGCAGAGCTCCCCCCACGGGCACTGCAGTGCCTACGAGAATCAGGAGTCTGATGAGTGAGCCTGGGGCGGGCAAGACAGGAAGCAAGTACTGCTTCCTCACACTCTGCAGGTGACCTCTGTGTCATCTTGAATAAATACAGTCAGCATTAAAGATGTTTGACAAGAGGGTAAAAGGTAAGACCTCCCCAAATCTCCTCGCATTCCTTTAGTGGGAGTCCTGTTAGAACACATGGTGACAAGAGACGCTGGCTTTACATGCGCACGCTGCCCTCAGGGCTGCAGGGGAGGCCACGGTGCTGCCTCTGCCCCACCTCCTGCCCTCATCCCCCAGACCTCACAGGGGCCGCTGACTCGTTTCTCTGACTTTCTCTCATTGGTATTGCTGCTCTTCCAACTTTTAAGAGCTCATAAGAACCTCACCAGAAAATCTTTAACAATGAAAGCAAATCAAATGAAATCAACCACAGAAACACACTGCCTTCATCATTACTTTACATTTTAGGAAGAAATTCTGGAAGACGACTCCCTGACCTGAAGGGATGGATGGAGGAGTAAAGAAAAGAAGACAAGCATTTTTGGCCCACAAAAAATGAAAGGTAACCAGATGGTGGCTAGTTTTCATTGCACCTCTCTGGCCGCCCCAATTTCACATGCCCCTCCCAACTCAACTCATCAGAAATCGACTGAAGGAGACAGCTTTGCAAATTTATTGGAAGCCAAAGAATTCGCTCCAGAAACAGTCTCCCAAACCCAGCGAGAACACTGAAAACTGACCAGTGCCAGGATCTGAATACTAAAACACACAGATTCAAACTCCGACACCCTCCCTGGTGGGTGTACTTACCGTGCGGGTGTCGCCGTGAAATTTGTCAGCATCCAACATATAAAAATGAATGGGACACCAGTTTTCAACATCACAGTCCCTCTGAAACAACTGGTAGTCAATTAGCGTTTGTCGGCAGCAAAAGTCGATTTTCTCCCCTGCACGTGGAGGTCAACACACAGAAGAGACTGATGATCCCCGCTATGAGTGTAGCTAAGTGTGTCTAAGCAAACTGGCTCCATCAGCCTCCTGATGAGCAGGGCAGTGTGTGAGCCGCGGGGCTCTGCAGACTAATGGCCAGGCAAGGAGGGCGCTTCCTTACTTTGGGGAGAAAAACGCGGAAGCCGCACTCGCTGTAAATAAATTCTAATTAAAATTTCAGGTGCAGTTACTGCAGCGTAACCCACGCCAATAGATGAGGCTCCCTCCGTGCTGTCCAGTCATGTGAGCCAGGCTCATTATTGTACCTGTGTGTGTGGTTTAGCAAGTGAAACATGTCTGTTTTCTGGAAATTACATGAGGGTGGAAAACCTTCCAAACATGTTCATTTATTTGCTGTGGAATTTGTTTAATCCTCTTAAGAACATTTACAATGACAAACTTCTTAAATAAGCATCTTTGCCCGAGAGATATTTCCAGGCACATGCGCCGAAAACTAGGACAACCCAGAAGCAAAATCAAATCCGTTTCAGCTGCACAGCACCACAGATTGCGTCCAGTTTGCGAGTCAAGGATTTTTTTCTCCACACCCTTTTACTCTTCTGCCCAAATTAATCATCCTCTGCTTCTCTTGTATAGTGAGTATCGTATGACTCATCTTCTCTGCCTGTAAAATGGAAATGGGAGATAATTCTACCCAATAAAATGTCATAGAACTAACCACCAAAATTATATATATTAAAAAAAAAAAAGCCAGGGTTTTATGCTGTCCAGGGATATGAATCATTTATTTAATGTGTCAATTGTTACAAGAATAAACTTTTCTAAATGTAAAACCTCCTCAGAAATCTTCAAGTACTTTTCAAGAAAAATATCACAGAAAATTTCTGAAAAGTATTTAAAGGAAAATCATTTTTAACTGAATCATATTCTAGGCACACTGAATAAATTCTCTTTAGAGAACTCCTACTTTTTTTTTTAATAAATGACCTATAAAAATACACCCAGCATTAATCAGTAAATCTTCATTCCTTATTTTTAAAATCCTTAAGGCATGCTATTTTTCTTAAATCAAATGAGGAGGTATTCTCAAGCCAATGGACAACGGAATTACCTAAGAGGACATTGTAAAGCAGCAAGAGCAACTAGCATATTGCCAAGCATTCTGCCTGAGAGTCACTCGTACCATCTCATTTTGACCTGACCGCTTGGAGGTGAGCTCCATCAGCCCATTTAACACATGAAGAAACTGAGGCTCTGGGTGGTCATGTTTCCAGTACTTGATGGAGCCAGGATCCAAACCCGGATCTTTGTCTATAGAGCCTGTGCCTTTACCAGATCACACTTAACATTTCTCATTCTTCAAATGCACTCAGTCCCCGAGGTAACACACCTTCCTTGCGTTTCTGAGAGTTTTAGGAAGTACTGAATTACAAGGACTAAGCAGTCATTTGTGTGGGATAATTTTTTATTTTCTGATTTTCCTGAATCAGCTCAGGCTGAATTCATACTACTTACGAGGAGAAGTCCTGAGGCAGAGGAGAGAGGGGAAGATAAGCCAGACATAAACAATTTCAAGAGATCCAATTCATCAAGGAAGCAAAGTATTAAATAAACCACTTCAGCTACATGCTTGTCAATAAACCTTGGTGTCTCTGTCTCAGCCTGAAGGAGGGTAAACCCTCCAGCCCATCTGCCTTCCAGCCACTTACCCTGGATGATCTTGGTTCCCTGACCTGTGACACGTGTGTTCTCCAGGGAATCTTTGTAGCGATTAAACGATAAAACTATATGCAAAGGGGATACTTATTTGTTAGACAGTAGGCACTAAACAAATAATAAAATTATTTTATTTCATGAAAATGGGAGGTAGGTCTCCCAATTAAACTTTCCTGATAGAATCCCAACAAGGACATTAATTTATCTGCCAGAAATTGTAAAATAACTTTTCTTTTTTAAAGGCTGTATCCATTCTCCCTACTTTTTACCAATCCTGGCTGTTATCCTGAAAATCTATTCCCAGAACTTGGCATCCATCTCCCATATTTAAATCCTTAAAGTTTGAAATTATGATGAAGCTTGGGCACATAAAGATTCACACCATAATTCACAGAATAAACAAAGACCACAGGAACAGGGCCACCTCCAGAACCCATGTGCTCAGGACAGGCTCCAAACTTCATAAAATCAGATGTATGCTGTTTGAACAGAAAGAAAATTGAATGTGATCAAGGAGGCTGACATAGAGCACTGGCTGGCTCACGAGACGACTCCTTCACCCCTCATCTGAATTAACTCATCTAACAGTTATCAGTTGAGCTCTAATTAAAAGTAAAACAGGGGTAGGGTTGGAAAGTAACATTTTTTCCTACAATATATACATATTGTCAACTAAAAATTGGCACTTGTCATCTGCCTCTGATTTGATTAAGTCATGAGCCACTTCAGCTGCTGACCTTGAACACCCTCTGAAAGTAGTTCAGGGTGGAGATCAGGAATGGGGCGCTCTGTGCTCTGGGAAAATGGGCAGAAAATCTTTCAGATAGACATTTTCAGGAAATTTTATGAGCCCAAATTCTTGCATCTCCTCCTATCTAGAAAAGCACTAAAATCATTAACAGAGACACCTGTTCCTCGACTAGCAGCAGCCTCTGACTTAACGTATACTTGACTGCACGTCCCCCTTCAATGAAATCTCAGATAATGCTGAACTCCCCCTCAACAGCAGAGCAGTTCCTCCGAGCTCTCTGAGATGCTGACACCTGGGCTCTGGTCCTCATTTTGCCCCAGATAAAACTTAACCCACAACTCTCACGTTGTGTGGTTTATCGACAGTACCACAAAAAATAAGCTTACATACTTGAACTCATAGTAAACATTCAGTATCAAACATTTCTTGACTTAAATTACTTTTTAAAAGTAAATAATAATTCCATTTTTAAATATAGCATCTTTAAATATAAAGTAACAGATATTTGTGAACCTTAGGAAAATATATTCTGGAAAAATTTTTAGCTAATTAATAAAAAAGCTATTGTGTGGAGTTATAGAAATTCAGAAGTGGAAAAGAATAGTACTGTAACTCAAGTTCTTGTTTTAATTGCAGAGATCCTGAGGCCTCAAAAGACACATAAATTTCCCTGATTTTATACACTGTCCTTTAACAGAAAGCCTAGAACTAAGATCCTGGTCTTTGAGAAACCAAGACTTGCTCTGCTTGTGCAGGGCTGAACCTGATGAAAATGGGTGGTGAGAAAGAACCAGAATGTGGGGGGCTGGGCGAGGCAGCGGAGGAAAGGAGGGTCTCACCTGGTCGTGGGTGAGAAATAGGCTCCCACAGTGCTGGTGTGATGGGCATCCCTCAAGTGCCTGAAAACTACTATTTAGCACACCTGCCACCGAAACGCACACAAGCTGTTTAACTAGAAGCCTGACCAGGAGGCTTTCTCAGTGACACAACAGGCTATTCTCACGTTAACTCTACAACTACAGGAAGAGAAAGAATAGAAAGCTGATATTAATTAATAATTTACACCAAGAGCCAAGGAATTTCCAGGAGAAATATAAAGACTTGTTGGAAGTTTCATTATGTGAACTTACTGCCAATTCAGTTGTCTTAAAAATTGTTCTATAAAATATATTGTCCTTTACTGTTCCAAATCACATTTGAAAGAAATAATGTTTCTTAACGGTGTTTCTGGAATTTTCTTCTATTTCCTAACACCAAATCTCAGAGCTTTAAAGAAATGGAGGGTTGGAATTTTGTCCAATCTTCTCTAGGCAATTTGTTGTTCCTTCAAGGAACAAGGGGGGAATCACACAGAAAAGCATTTGAGCATCAGGCTGCTTACATGTCCTCTGGAAGTCTTGGAAAATAACGTGGAAATGAACAGCAGGACAGAAACCTGTCGGGAGGGTCACTGGCTAGAAGTTGAGAACAAATGTGATCTCCAACGTGCTCTGGTAGCCACTAGTTTAAATGAACCGAGCAATTGTTCAAGCATACATGCACCTCTACGTGAAAATCTCAACCGTTACCAACCGCTCAGTGCAGCCCGAAGCAATGGGCGGACTGCAGAGGCCCCCGGCGGCTCATCATGTTGTCTTACACCATGTGCAGGATGATCGGTTCCTCCCGGCCCACTCCCTCCCCTCCCCTCGAGGGAGAAGGCTGGTCCTGAGTTGAGCTTACCTCATAGCAAGCTGTCTCTCAGCCCTCTGTCTAAAGCAAGATAAAAGCAGGAAAGCTACCTGGGACTTTACAGAACCATCCCAAAAGGGAACTGAAGCAACTTTCTTCCCTCCTCTCTGCTGCCTGGAATGTGGACCTGATGGTTGACCCTCAGGCAGCCACTTTGGGCCATCAGGTTGATGGGCTGAAGATAACAGGCATCTTGTTCTCTGACCCAGGGGCCATCATGCAAACCAGCCCTGGGCTACCGATTGCTTGACTTCTATATGTAAGAGGGAAATACAATTTTAGCATGTTTAAGCCACTGCTGTTATCTGGGGAACTAGGTGTTGTATATTGTCATGGTAAGACCTAATAATAAAGTTAAATATTCACCAAAAACTATTTACCAAATAGTTAATAAATGATAAAGAGATCTTGATTTTGTTTTAATGCTATGAAACGTAAATCAAGTTTAAGCATATGCCAGTAAAACAAGACATTGTGGAGATAAAGCAAAACAGAGTTTGTAGAACAGAGACCCAAAGCATCCCCCTCTCCAAGGCACAGAAGGACAGCCGTGACTCTACGTGCCAAGGCTGGAGTCACATGGGCTCCCTGTTTTCCTTGTCTTGGGTTATGTTTTGTTTCCAGCCTTGGGAAAAATGGATAAGACTGCTGGTCAAATCATTTCAGGAGCAGCTTCCATCGTGTAGAACCCCTGTCTCTTCCTTTCCTCTGCCTCCTGGAATGTTCTGACACAATTAATCAGTCCAGCCTTCTAAATTGAGCAAATGGGGCTCAATCAATCTGCTTTTAGACAGAGTTAAAAATAGACATTAAAAAGCATAACTAGGAAATCTTATCTTCCAGAGGTCATTGCACAGATGAAATAGGAGAATATCTGTGAATCACTCTGTAAACACTAAGTACAATACAAACAATATTAGTACTGATTCTATGTTACATTCATCAATAAAGGAATACAGAACCCTTTCTTACCAGAAGGAAAATGTGCTTTGTAATTTTCTGTCACTTTAATTCTTCAAAAGTTTCTATAAAATTGATGTCTTTAAAAAAATCAATGCACATTAGGGACTAATTTTAAATCCTTCACCTCCCCCGGTTTAACACATATCAAGAATGTTACCATTTCTAGATATTTTATTTAGGAAAGCCTTTGGTATACATGAGGCACAGAGCACGGCAAATTGTCAGTATCACTCAGGATAGGAAAATCATGTTGGATACCCGAACTTGAGGACATGAAGAAGATACCTGACATGTCCCACTGACCTTTCAAGCTATTCTTTTTCAAACACTTGTTTCTTCTTGGTCCAGAACAGACACGCATTTGTTGATGAGAGACTCTTTAAGTGAAAAGGTCAACCCATCATTGCCACTTTAGAGACTGAAATCTTACCCTCCTCATCCATGTGGACATAGCATCCTTACTGATTCCTAACATGAAAAATGACCATCAATGACATCTCAGGATGCTCCAATGCAGAGGTTCTCTGCTGCAGTGAGGAGGAAAGAGCCGTGTGCTTCAAGATGTACTTACTGTCTGTAGCTCACTTGGCAAGACACGGCAACTTGTCTAAGCTAAAGCTTAAAAGTGGAGAATAGAGACAGCATCCATGGCAAAGGGCATTCGGAGGATAATTCCTTGGCCCCACTTCATCGCTTCTCAAGAGCCGTGGGCAATACCTTGAGAAAGGCAGCAACGTGGTACCCAAGTCATCAAAAAGCTGCACCTCCTACTAGTTGACAGTAAAGCAAGTGTCATCTGGCTCAACAGATCTCCCTGTTTCTCAACAGTGTATGGCTACATTTTCTTTATTTTCTCGGTTGGGGGACACTCCATTTTTGAAAATCCCCCTCCCTGCAGTAGAAGTTCTTAGTTTCCCAATCAGAATGCAGGCTTGAAGGGGGGATAACAGAGCTGATAAAACATAGATCACTATTTATTCCTAGATATATTTTTGGTACATGGACTAAAAATCTTTGGGTCAGTTGGACATCAAGATCATATCTAATTTACGCAATTGTCAACTGTCATTTTACTACCAGCTCCTGAAACAGTCACGTGGTCACTAGGTTTTTTTTTTCCTTCCCTTGACCCTGGATTTGATGATTTCTAACGAGACACAATAGATTTTTGAAAAGAAATCTGGTTCACCTTTTGTTTTTAAACTAAATTTGTGTACCTGACCCTGACTTCACTCTAACATTCACAAAAAGCTATCCAAGGACACCCACTTTTGACATCATCTCTAGATGTCTCGAATACACTGCTGAGCTGATTCTTCCAGATCATTAAAATATATATGCACATTATGCTGTGGACCTCTTCAATTTGTGGTGTTTTCAGTAATCATTACCTCTTTGGATACTTTATTACACATTTAGCATTTCTTTATCCAATTCAGTTACATTAGTATATAAGATTTCAAAAGAACTGGTTTCTCAAAATGATGATATTTAACATCTATGGCCCTTTCTTAATCAAGTAATTCTATAAGGCTGTCAAGGACAGCAGTGGAGTTGTGTGTGGTGATTGCTGCTTCAGAGTCTCCGGTCCTTCCCCATGATCTTGCAGGTGTTTACGCATCCTTGTGAATGTCAACACATCAGTCTATTAGGAGCTGAAATTAAACTACCTGGATGCTAATTTTTCTTTTAAAAACAATAAACTCAATTTCCCCTACTAATTCTTTATTGTTTCTCATACTGAGGCTCACCACTTTTCCTAATATATATGTTTGGTGGGGAGGGGGGCACAGCCCTGAAAGCCTGCAGACAGCACCCACTCTATAAGATTAACCAGAGGTGGCCGTGGATGTTGTGTGACTTCAGCCAATGAGCACGAGCACCTGCTGTCCCTCCAACTGTTCTGCCTCCATTGCTGACAGTCCTGAAGGTCACTGCCTCTTGTAAAATTCTACAACATTACAGTTCATATATTTTTAAAAGGTATCAAATTGTGAAAGTCGTCTGTTGATTGTGTAAAATGGGGGGTACTTGCCTTTGCTCATTTCAGGCTAAACTAAGTCCAGAAGGATGGACACACACACACACACACACACACACTCAGTTCTGAGTGCCCCCAAAGAAAAGTTTGAAAGTCTTCAGGACAGTGGTGGCACTCAAACCTTTGGAATTTTGAGCTCTGTGAAAGTATCACTTATTCAGAAATTAAGCATTATAGTTCTAGACCAACAGAATCAGAGTCCCCCACATTACTTACCAGAATTTTTTTAAAGAAACTATCTTCCCTAAAATCCAATGATAAATCAAATATCCATGGAAAGAATATAGATCAGTAATATCAAGCAACAATTTCTACACTAATGCTGATTAGCCATCAGCCCAAACCAAAGGACATAGAAATAAGACACCTGGAGATAAAGAGATGGAAGAGAGGTATTAAAAAGCAAGAATATAAAAGAAGTAATGGCCCTATGGAAACCTGCTCATTTTTTTGAAATAATTACTTGGTTAAAGGAGCTCACTCTTGAGGATTGGTAATGCACCAAGAGGAAATCTAGCAGGGAAAAGAAGCAGAAGCAGGTCTCAGTTTTCTCCGAGGCTGATCCTAAATGAAAAAAAATTTCCTTGGCTTCCACAATACACAACCTGCATTGATGTCTAAGCAGAAGAGTGAGGAGGAGAGAAAACCGAATGTGTGTGGAAGCCATCCTTCACCAACACTGCTGGAAACACAGAATTGTGGTGTTGGGGCACTGCCCGACCAATATATATAACAGCAGGAATAAGCTCTAACTAGGTTTCTGAGCAAAAAATGCTTTTAGATTTAAATCTACTCAAGTAAACATGCAGAGAAATCATGGTAAGTGCTTGAGATTTAGCCTTGCTGTTTAGGTGAGATAAAGGAATTCTTCTACACTTGTTCCATTTTGGAAACAGATGTGAGTGGAAGCCAACTTTCACCTAGGTTTTTGAGAACCCAGTTTCTGGTCTCGGGGAATTACGGTACTTACTTATATAAGGGGAGGCACAAGCTCCAGTTGGCTTTTCCATTCCAAAGAGCTTTTACTTGAAACCGGCTTTCAGAATCATGCTGAGAAATCAGAGTTAGTGTTTCTATATGTCACTCCACCTTTTATGCTGTATGAAAGAACTCCACACCACATGCTCAATTTTTAGATAATGTATGAGTTTGGAAGCTGTCCTTCAACTAGCTAATTGGGAACCCACAGTTTCTGGGGTAGAGAAACTACGCTACATACATATCTATGGGGATGCACTTGTACCAAAACGGTTTTTCACTGCAAACCGTGTTTACTTGCAACCGGCTCTGAAAAACATACTGAGAAATCAGAGTAAGTGTTTCTGTATGTCACTTAACCGTCAATGCTGGACGAAAGAAAGCCTCTCCACATGATAACTTCTGACATTTGAATGTGTGTTGGAGGTGTCCTTCACCTTACTTGTTGGAAACCCAGAGTTTCTGGTCTAGGGGAACTACGCTACTTACATATCTAACAGGAGGCAGTCGCTCCAACGCAGTTTTCCTAAGCAAACCACTTTTACTTTGAAACCAGCGTTAGTAAACACGCTGAGAAATCAGAGAATGTGTTTCTACATGTCACTCTGCCTTTTATGATGGATGAAAGAACGCCACTCCAAATGCTCTATTTTCAAATCTGTATATGTATGGAAGCCGTCTTTCACCTATTTGCTGGGAACCATAGTTTCAGGACTAGGGGAACTACGCTGCTTTCTTATATTTGGGGACGTCCTAGCACCAACTCGCATTTCCACTGCAAACCGCTTTACTTGAAACCGGCTTTGAGAAACATGCTGAGAAATCAGAGACAGTGTTTCAGTATGTCACTTAACCTTCAATGCAGGATGAAAGAACGCCTCTCCACATGCTCACTTATGACAGCTGGATGAGTGTTGGAGACGTCCTTCACTTAAAATGTTGGAAAACCAGAGTTTCTGGTCTAGGGGTACTACGCTGCTTACATATCTAAGGGGAGGCACTCGCTCCAATGCAGTTTTCCACACAAACAGCTTTTACTTTTAAATCGGCGTTAGTAAACATGCTGAGAAATCAGAGAATGTGTTTCTACACGTCACTCTGCCTTTTATGCTGGATGAAAGAACGCCACTCCACATGCTCTATTTTCAGATCTGTATAAGTGTGGAGGCCGTCCTTCACCAAGCTTGTTGGGAACCCAGAATTTCTGAACTAGGGAAACTACGCTGCTTTCATATATATGGCAACGTACTAGCACCAACTCGGTTTTCCTATGCAAACCGCTTTTACTTGAAACCGGCTTTGCGAAACATTCTGAGAAATCAGAGTAAATGTTTCTGTATGTCACTTAACCTTCAATGCAGGATGAAAGAAAGCCTCTCCACATGCTCACGTCTGACAGCTGAATGTGTGTTGGAACTGTCCTTCACCTAACTTGCAGTAAACCCATTGTTTCTGGTCTAGGGGAACTACGCTACTAACATGTCTAAGGGGAGGCACTCGCTTCAACGTGGATTTCCACAGCTAACTACTTTTACTTTGAAATCGGCATTAGTAAACATGCTGAGAAATTAGAGAATGTGTTTCTACATGTCACTCTGCCTTTTTTGCTGGGTGAAATAAGGCCTCTACACATGCTCTATTTTCAAATCTGTATATGTATGGAAGCCGTCCTTCACCTAGCTCATTGGGAACCAACAGTTTCTGGACTAGGGAAACAACGCTGCTTTCATATATATGCGAACGAACTAGCACCAACTCTCATTTCCACTGCAAGACGTTTTTACTTGAAACGGATTTCAGAAACATGCTAAGAAATCAGAGTGAGTGTTTCAGTATGTCACTTAACCTTCAATGGTGGAAGAAGGAACGCCTCCCAACATGCTCACTTCTGACTTCTAAATGTGAGTTGGAGCCATTCTTCACATAACTTCTTCGAAAACAAGGGTTTCTGGTCTAGGGGAATTACGCTGCTTACATATCTAAGCAGAGGCTCTCGCTCCAAAGCGGTTTTCCACAGCAAACCACTCTTCCTTAGAAACTGGCATTAGGAAACATGCTGAGAATTCAGAGTAAGTATTTCTGTATGTCACTTAACCTTCAATGCTGGATGAAAGAACGCCTTTCCACAAGATCACTTCTGACATTTCAATTAGTGTTGGAGACGTCCTTCTCCTAACATGTTGGAAAACCAGAGCTTCTGGAAAACGGGAACTACCCAATTTACATATCAAAGCGGAGGAACTCGATTCAAAGCAGTTTACCAAAGCAAAGTGATTTTTCTTTCAAACCAGTGTTTCACAGTAAACATAAAAGGCAGAGTGAAATGTACAAACACGTTCTCTGATTTCTCAGTATGTTTCTTAAACCCGGTTTCAAGTAAAAGCGGTTTGCAGTGAAAAACTGAGTTCGTGCTAGTACGTCCCCATATATATGAAAGTAACGAAGTTTACCTTGGACTGAAAATCTGGGTTTCCAACAAGCTAGGTGAACGGTGGCTTCCACACTCCTATATTCCTGAAAATTGAGCATGTGGAGAGGCGTTCCTTCATCCAGCATAAAAGGCAGAGGGACTTCTAGACACACATTCTCTGATTTCTGAGCATGTTTCTTACGCCGGTTTCAATGTAAAAGCGGTTTGATCTGGAAAACGAAGTTGGAGCGAGAGCCCCCCCCTTACATATGTAAGTAGGGTAGTTCCCCTATACAAGAAACTCTGGAGTTCCAACAAGTTAGGTGAAGGACAGTTCCAAGAGAAATTCAGATGTCAAAAGTGAGCTTGTGGAGAGGCTTCTTTCATCCAGCCTTGAAGGTTAAGTTACATACAGAAACAAGTACTCTGATTTCTCAGCATGTTTCTCAAACCGGTTTCAAGTAAAAGCCGATTGCAGTGAAAAATCGAGTTCATGCTAGTACATCCCCATATATTGGAAAGCAGCGTAGTTTACCTTGGACTGAAACACTGGGTTTCCAAAAAGCTTGGTGAAGAACGGCTTTCACACTCGTACAGATCTGATAATTGAGCATGTTGAGAGGCGTTCCTTCATGCAGCATAAAAGGCAGAGGTATTCTAGACACAAATTCTCTGATTTCTAAGCATGTTTCCTAACGCCTTTTTCAATGTAAAACCAGTTTGCTGTGGAAAACCGCATTGGAGCGAGTGTCTCCCCTTAGATATGTAAGTAGCGTAGTTCCCCTATACCAGAAACTCTGGATTTCCAACAAGTTAGCTGAAGGACGGCTCCAACGCAAACTCAGATGTCAGAATTGAGCTTGTGGAGAGGCGTTCTTTCATCCAGCATTGAAGGTTAAGTGACATACAGAAATAATTACTCTGATTTCTCAGCATGTTTCTCAAAGCCGATTTCAAGTAAAGGTGATTTGCAGTTTAAAATTGAGTTAGTACTATTACATCCTGATATATATGGAAGCAGCTTAGTTTGCCTTGGACTGAAACTCTGGGTTTCCAACAAGCTAGGTGAATTACAGCTTCCAAACTCATAGAGTTATGAAAATTGAGCATGTTGAGAGGAGTTCCTTCATGCAGAATAAAATGCAGAGGTATTACAGACACACATTCTCTAAAATTTCAGCATGTTTCCTAACGCCGTTTTCAATGTAAAAGCAATTTAGTGTGGAAAACCACGTTGGAGTGAGAGCCTGCCCTTAGATACGTAAGTAGCTTAGTTCCCCTATAACAAAACCTCTGGTTTTCAAACAAGTTAGGTGAAGGTCGTCTCCAAAACAAATTCAGATGTCAGAAGTAAGCCTGTGGAGAGGAGTTTTTTCATCCAGCATTGAAGGTTAAGTGATATACAGAAACAGATTCTCTGAGTTGTCAGCATGTTTCTCAAAGCCGGTTTCAAATAAAAGCAGTTTGCAGTATAAAACCGAGTCCGTGCTAGAAAGTTCCTATATATATGAAAGAAAAGTAATTTCCATTGGGCTGAAACTCTGGGTTTTCAACAAGGTAGGTGAAGGATGGCTTCAACACTCATTCAGTTCTGAATATTGAGAATGTGGAGAGACATTCATTTGTCTAGCATAAAGAGAATGGATTGTGGGAGAAACACCTACACTGGATTCTCACTATGCTTCCTAGTGCTGGTTGGAAGTTCATGCAGTTTTTATTGTAAATACGAGTTGTAACTAGTATCTCCACATTTATACAAATGTAGTGAATTTACCCACTCATAAGAAACTGTGTGTTCCCAACAAGAAATTTGATTGAAGACTTTCACACACACTTAACACTCAGAATTGTGCAAGTGGAGAGAAGTTCGTTCATCTATAAAAAGGAAAGGGGTTGAAATAGAAACACTTACCCTGGACTCACAGTATGATTCAGAGTGCCGCTTTGAAGTTCACGCAGTTTTCACTGTAAAACCGAGTTGGAGCTAGTACCTCCCCATATGTATGCATGTAGTGTATTTACCCACTGAAAAGAAACTGTTTTCACAACAAGTAAGGTTTCTGATGCCATGTACAAATATTTATCTGTCAGAATTGAGAATGAGAAGAGAAGTTCGATCATCCAGTATAAATGGAATGGACTGTAGTAGAAAAAATTACTCTGGTTTCTCAGAATCTTATCCTAGATCCGGTTAAAATTTCATGAAGTATTTCTGTAAAGCTGAGTTGGAGATAGTAATACCCATATATATGTATGTAGGGCAGTTTCCAACAAAAAAATATGTGTTCCTAATAACCTAGAAGATTGAAGACTTCCCACATACTTAACACTCACGATTCAACATATAGAGAGACATTCATTCATCTAGCAAAAGGGAGTGGTTTCAGTAGAAAGACTTATAATGGTTTCTTAGTCTGTTTCCTAGTGCAGGTTTGAAGTTCATGCGGCTTTCAGAGCAAAACCGAGTAGGAGCTAGTACATTACAAAAAATATATATGTAGTGTTGTTTCCAAAAGAAAAGAAACTTTGTGATCCCAGGAAGATACATGAAAGACAGCTTTCATGGACAATTAACTCTCAGAAATGAGCTTGAGGAGACACGTTCATTCATATAGCATAAAGGTAATGGTTTGCAGTTGAAACACTTATTCTGTTTTCTCAGTATTTTTCCTACTGTCGATCTGAAATTTATGCAGATATAATTGTAAATCAAAGTGGCAGATAGTACATCCTCATATAAAAGAATGTAGGGTTTTTAGGAACTAAAAAGAAACTAAATAATCCAAAGGAGCTAGGTGAAGGACGGCTTTCACACACACTTATCTCTCACAAATGAGCATGTGGAGAGACATTCATTCATCTAGCACAAAGTGAAAGGGTTGCAGGAGAAACTTTTACTCTGGTTTCTCAGTCTGTTTCCTAGTGCGGGTTTGAAGTTCTTGCACTTTTCACTGTAATACCGAGTTGGAGCTAGTACTTCCCAATATATATGTATGTAGTGTAATTTGCAACTGAAAAAAACTTTGTGTTCCCAACAAGCTATGCGAAGGACGGCTTTCACACACACATATCTCTCAGAACTGAGCATGTGTGGAGGCGATTGTTCATCTACCACCAAGGGAACGGTTTGCAGTAGAAACTTTTACTCTGGTTTCTCAGTCTGTTTCCTAGTGCGGGTTTGAATTTCTTGCACTTTTCACTGTAATACCGAGTTGGAGCTAGTACTTCCCAATATATATGTATGTAGTGTAGTTTGCAACTGAAAAGTATATTTGTGTTCCCAACAAGCTAGGTGAAGGACGGCTTTCACACACACTTTTCTCTCAGAACTTAGCATATGGAGAGACATTCCTTCATCTAGCACAGCTGGATTTATTTTCAGGTGAAACTTTTACTCTGGTTTCTCAGTCTGTTTCTTAGTGCCGGTTTGAAGTTCCAGAAGTTTTCACTGTAAAAATGAGTTGGAGATACTACCTCCCCATATATGTGTAGGGAGTGTAGTTTGCAACTCAAAAGATACTTGGTGTTCCCAACAAGCTAGTTGAAGAATGGATTTCACAAACGGCTTTTCACAGAACTCAGCATCTGGAGAGATGTTCATTCATAAAACAGAAAAGGAAAGTGTTGCACGTGAAACTTTTACTCAGGTTTCTAAGTCTGTTTCCAAATGCCGGTTAGAATTTCCGGCAGTTTTCACTGCAAAACCGAGTTGGACCTACTACATCACCATATATATGTATGGATTGTAGTTTGCAACTCAAAAGAAACTTTCTGTTCCCAGTAAGCTAGGTGAAGGACGGCTTTCACACACAATAATCTCTCAGAACTGAGCATCTGGGGAGACGTACATTCATTCAGCAAAAAGTGAAATTGTTGCAGGAGAAACTTATAATCTGCTTGCTCAGTCTGTTTCCTAGTGCTGGTCGGAATTTCCTGCAGTTTTCACTGAAAAACCGAGTTGGATCTAATACCTCCCCATATATATGTATGGAGGGTAGCTTGCAACTGAAAATAAACTTTGTATTCCCAACAAGAAAAGTGAAGCACGGCTTTCACACACAATTATCTCTCAGAACTGAGCATGTGGAGAGACGCTCGTTCTTCTAGCACAAATGGAATGTGTTGCAGGGGAATCTTTTACTGTGGTTTCTCAGTCTGATTCCTAGTGCCGGTTTGAATTTCCTGCAGTTTTCACTGTAACACCGAGTGGAGCTCTTTCTTCCCCCATATATTTGTATGTAGTGTAGTTTGCAAATGAAAAGAAACTTTGTGTTCCCAACAAGCTAGGTGAAGGACGGCTTTCACACACACTTATCTCTCAGAACTGAGCATGTGGAGAGACGTTTTTTCATCAAACACAATGGGAACGTGTTGCCGAAGAAATTTTACTCTGGTTTCTCAGCCTATTTCCTAGTGCCAGTTTGAAGTTCCACAAGTTTTCTCTGTAAAACCGAGTTGGAGCTACTACCTCCCCATATATATGTAGGGAGTGTAGTTTGCAACTGAAAATATACTTGGTGTTCCCAACAAGCTATTTGAAGGACGTCTTTCTAACACACTTATCTCTCACAACTGAGCATGTGGGGAGACTTTCGTTCACCTAGCACAAAAAGAACGTGTTGCAAGAGAAACTTTTACTCTGGTCTCTCAGTCTGTTTCCTAGTGCCGGTTTGAAGTTCCTGCAGTTTTCACTGTAAAACCGGTTTGGAGCTAGTACCTCCCCATATATATGTATGGAGTGTTGTTTGCAACTGAAAAGAAAATTTGTGTTCCCAACAAGCTAGGTGAAGGATGGCTTTCACACACACTTATCTCTCAGAACTGAGCATATGGAGAGACGTTCGTTCATCTAGCACAAAGGGAACCGGTTGCAGGAAAATGTTTTACTCTGATTTCTGTGTCTTTTTCCTAGTGCCGGTTTGAAGTTCCTGCAGTTTTCACTGTAAAACCGCTTTGGAGCTAGTACCTCCTCTTATATATATATGGAGTGTAGTTTGCAAGTGGGGAAGCAATCATCACCAAGTTTTTTGGGAACCCAGAATTTCTGTCCTCGGGGAATTACACTACTTACATATCTAAGCAGAGGTAGAATCTCCAGGGCGCTTTTCCATTGTAAGCCACTTGTACTTGAAACCGGCATTAAGAATCATGCTGTGAAATCAGACTTAGTGTTTCTATAAGTCACTCTGCCTTATATGATGGATTACAGAGCGCCACTCCACACGCTCAATTATCAGATCTGTATGAATTTGGAAGCCAATCTTCACCTAGCTTGTTGGGAAACTAGAATTTCAGGTCTAGGGAAACTATGCTGCTTTGATTTATATGGGGACGCACAAGCACCAGCACTGTTTTCAACCCCAAACTGCATTTAATTGAAACGAGTTTTGAGAAACATGCTGAGAATTGAGAGTAAATGTTTCTATATGTCAATTAAACTTCAATGGTGGATGAAAGAACGCCTCTCCACATGCTCAATTTTCAGTAGGTATGAGTTTGGAAGCCGTCCTTCACCAAGCTTGTTGGAAACCAAGATTTTCAGTCCAAGGTATACTACGATGATTTCATATATATGTGGGCGTACTAGCATGAACTAGGTTTTTCAGTGCTTACAGCTTTTCCTTGAAACCGGCCTTGAATACATGCCGAGAATTCAGAGTAAGTGTTTCAATATGCCACTAAACCTTCAATGCTGAATGAAAGAACGCCTCTCCACAAGCTCAATTCTGATATCTGAATTTGTGTTGGAGACGTCCTTGAACAAACTTGTTGGAAACCCAGAGTTTGTGGTATAGGGGAAATACGCTACTTACATATATAAAGGGAGGCACTCGCTCCAACACGGTTTTCCACTGCAAACCCCTTTTACATTGAAACGGCATATGGAAACATGCTCAGAAATCAGAGAATGAGTGTCTAGAAGTCCCTCTGCATTTTATGCTGGATGAAGGAACGCATCTCCACACGCTCAACTTGAGAACTATATGAGTGTGGGAGCCGTCCTTCACCTAACTTGTTGGAAACTCAGATTTTCTGGTATAGAGGAACTACGCTACTTACATATGTAAGGGGAGGCACTCCCTCCAACGCGGTTTTCCAAAGCAAACCGCTTTTTTTTTTTTTTTTGCTTCATAATTAAACTTAGACATTTTTATCATTTTTTATTGATTTATAATCACTTTACAATGTTGTGTCAAATTCCAGTGTTCAGCACAATTTTTCAGTCATTCATGGACATATACACACTCATTGTCGCATTTTTTTCTCTGTGAGCTATCATAACATTTTGTGTATATTTCCCTGGGCTATACAGTGTAATCTTGTTCGAAGCAAATCGTTTTTACATTGAAACAGGCATTAGGAAGCATGCTGAGAAATCAGAGAATGTGTGTCTATAAGTCCCTCTGCCTTTTATGCTGCATGAAGGAATGCCTCTCCACATGATCAATTTTGAGAACTGTATGAGTGTGGAAGCCGTCCTTCACCTAGCTTGTAAGGAACCCAGACATTCTTGTCTAGGGAAACAATGCTGCTTTCATATATATGGGGATGTATTAGCACCAACCCGGTTTTCACTGCAAACCCATTTTACTTGAAACCGGCATTGAGAATCATGCTGAGAAATCAGAGTAAGTGTTTCTGTATGTCACTTAACCTTCAATGCTGGATGAAAGAACGCCTCTCCACAAGCTCTCTTCTTACATCTGAATTTGTGTTGGAGCCGTCCTTCACATAACTTGTTGGTAACCCAGAGTTTCTGGTATAGGGGAACTACGCGACTTACATATCTAAGGGGAGGCACTCACTCCAATGTGGTTTTCCACAGCAAACCACTTTTACATTGAAAACAGCGTAAGGAAACATGCTGAGAATTCAGAGAATGTGTGTCTAGAATACCTCTGCCTTCTCTGCTGGGTGAAGGAACGCCTCTCCACATGCTCAATTTTCAGAACTGTATAAGTGTGGAATTCGTATTCACCTAGCTTGTTGGAAACCCAGATTTTCAGTCCAAGGTAAACTACGCTGCTTTCATATATATGGGGATGTACTAGCACGAACTCGGTTTTTGACTGCAAACCACTTTTACTTGAAACCGGCTTTGAGAAATATGCTGAGAAATCAGAGTAAGTGTTTCTGTATGTCACTTAACCTTCAATGCTGGATGAAACAACGCCTCTCCACAAGCTCACTTCTGATATCTGAATTTGTGTTGGAGACGTCCTTCACCTAACTTGGTGGAAACCCAGGGTTTCTGGTATAGGGGAACTACTCTACTTACATATCTAAGGGGATGCACTCGCTCCAACGTGGTTTTCCACAGCAAACCGCTTTTACATTGAAACCTGCATTAGGAAACACGCTGAGAAATCAGAGAATGTGTGTCTAGAAGTCCCTCTGCTTTTTATGCTGGATGAAGGAACGCCTCTCCACATGCTCAATTAACAGAAATGTATGATTTTGGAAGCCGTCCTTCAACAACTTGTTGGAAACCCGAGTTTCAGTCCAAGGTAAACTACGCTGCTTTCATATATATGGGGACGTACTAGCACGAATTCGGTATTTCACAGCAAACCACTTTTACTTGAAACTGGCTTTGAGAATCATGCTGAGAAACCAGGGTAAATTTTTCTAGTGCTACATATTCTCTTTATGCTAGATGAACGAATATCTCTCCACGTGCTCAATTCTGAGGGTTAAGTGTGTGTGACAGCCTTCAATCACCTACCTTGTTGGGAACACACAGTTTCTTTTTAGTGGGCAATAACACTACATACATATATATGAGGAGGTAATATCTCCAACTCGCTTTTACAGTGAAAAATTCATGAATTTCAAACCCGCACTAGGAACATACTTTGAAATCAATGTAAGTGTTTCCCACTGCAACCCATTCCCTTAATGCTAGATAAACGAACATCTTTCCACATGCTCAATTCTCAGTATTAAGTGTGTGTGAAAGCCGTCAATCACCTAGCTTGTTGGGAACACACAGCTTCTTTTCAGTGGGAAACTACACTACATAAACATATATGGGGAGGAACTGGCTCCAACTCGGTTTCATAGTGAAAACTGTATGAACTTCATACCTGCACTATGAAACATGAGAAACCAGAGTAAATGTTTCTACTGCAACCCATTCCCTTTATGCTAGATGAACGAATGTCTCTCCACATGCTCAATTCTGAGAGTTAATTGTGTGTGGCAGCCTTCAATCACCTACCTTGTTGGGAACACACAGTTTCTTTTGAGTTGTAAACTACAATGCATACATATAAATGGGGAGGTACTATCTCCAACTCGCTTTTACAGTGAAAAATGCATGAATTTCAAACTGGCACTAGGAACATACTTTGAAATCAGAGTAAGTGTTTCTACTGCAACCCATTCCCTTTATGGTAGATGAACGAACGTCTCTCCACATGCTCAATTCTGAGAGTTAAATGTGTGTGAAAGCCGTCAATCACCTAGCTTGCTGGGAACACACAGTTTCTTTTCAGTGGGAAACTACACTAGATACATATATATGGGAAGTTACAAGCTCCAACTAGGTTTTACAGTGAAAACTGCATGAACTTCAAACGCTACTTACATATCTAAGAGGAGGAAATCACTCCAATCTTGTTTTCCAGAGCACAGCGCTTTTACTTTGAAACCGGTGTTAGTAAACATGCTGAGAAATCAGAGAATATGTTTCTACATGTCACTCTTCCTTTTATGCTGGATGAAAGACAGCCTCTCCACGTGCTCTAATTTCAGATCTGTGTATGTGTGGAAGCCGTCCTTCACCTACCTTGTTGGGAACTCAGATTTTCTGGACTAGGGAAACTACACTGCTTTCATATATATGGGAACGTTTTAGCACCAACTCGGTTTTCCACAGCAAACAGCTTTTACTTGAAATCGGCTTTGAGAAACAAGCTGAGAAATCAGAGTAAGTGATTCTGTATGTCACATTACCTCCAGTGCTGGATGAAAGAACACCTCTGCACATGCTCACTTCTGACATCTGAATGTGTGTTAGAGCCGTTCTTCACTTAACTTGTTGGAGACCCATAGTTCCTGGTCTATGGGAACTATGCTGCTTACACATCTAAGCAAAAGCACTCGCTCCAACTCTGTTTTCCTCAGCAAACTTGTTTTAGTTTGAAACTGGCCTAAGGAAACTTGCTGAGAAATCAAAGAATGTGTTTCTGTATGTCACTTAACCATCAGTGCTCGATTGAAGAACACCTCTCCACATGCTCTATTTTTAGATCTGTATGTGTTTGGAAGCCGTTCTTCACCTAGCTTGTTGGGAACCCAGATTTTCTGGACTAGGGAAATTATGCTGCTTTCATATATATGGGAACGTTTTAGCACCAACTCGGTTTTCCACAGCAAACCCCTTTAATCGAAACTGGCTTTGAAATACATGCTGAGAAATCAGAGTAAGAGTTTCTGTATGTCACTTAACCTTCAATGCTGGATGAAAGAACGCCTCTCCACAAGCTCACTTCTGACATCTGAATGTGTATTAGGGCCGTCCTTCACCTAACTTGTTGGAAAACCTGAGCTGGTCTATGGGAACTATGCTGCTTACATATCTAAGCAGAGGCACTTGCTCCAACTCTGTTTTCCTCAGCAAACTTGTTTTACTTTCAAACTGGCCTAAGGAAACATGCTGAGAAATCAGAGAATGTGTTTCTGTATGTCACTTGAACTTCAGCGCTGGATGGAAGAATGCCTCTCCACATGCTCTATTTTCATGCCTGTGTATGTGTGGAAGCCGTCCTTCACCTACGTTGCTGGGAACTCAGATTTTCTGGACTAGGAAAACTACGCTGTTTTCAAATATATGGGGACATACTGGCAACAATTCGGTTTTCCACTACAAACTGCTTTTACTTGAAATCGACTTTGAGAAACAAGCTGAGAAATCAGTGTAAGTGTTTCTGTTTTTGCTTAACCTTGAATGCTGGATGAAAGAACGCCTCTCCACATGCTCACTTCTGACAGCTAAATGTGTTTTGGAGCAATCTTTCATGTAACTTGTTGGAAACCCAGAGTTTCTGGTATAGGGGAACTGAGCTACTTACATATCTAAGCGGAGGCACTCGCTCCAACGCGGTTTTCCACAGCAAACCGCTTTTACTTTGAAACTGGCATTAGGAAATATGCTGAGAAATCAGAGACTGTGTTTCTACATGTCACTCTACCTTTTATGCGGGATGAAGGCTTGCCTCTACACATGCTCAGTTTTCAGATCTGTATGTGTGTGGAAGCCGTCCTTCACCTAGGTTGTTGGGAACCCAGAGTTTCTGGACTAGGGAAACTATGCTGTTTTCATATATGTGGGAAAGTATTAGCACCAACTCGGTTTTCCACTGCAAATTGCTTTTACTTGCAACTGGCTTTGAGAAACATGCTGAGAAATCAGAGAAAATGTTTCTGTATGTCACTTAACCTTCAGTGCTTGATGAAAGAACGCTTCTCCACATGCTCACTTCTGACAGCTGAATGTGTGTTGGAGCCGTCCTTCACCTAACTTGTTGGAAACCCAGAGTTTCTGGTCTTCGGGAACTACACTACTATCATATCTAAGTGGACGCATTTGCTCCAATGAGGTTTTCCACAGCAAAGTGATTTTACTTTGAAACCGGCGTTAGTAAACTTGCCGAGAAATCTGAGAATGTGTTTCTACATGTCACTCTGCCCTTTTTGCTGGATGAAAGTACGCCTCTCCACATGCTCTCTTTTGAGGTCTGAATGTGTGTTGGAGCCGTCCTTCACCTACCTTCTTTGGGAATGCAGTGTTTTTAGCCTAGGGGAACTACACTGCTTACATTTCTAATGGGTGACACTCCCTCCAAAGCGATTTTTCAGGGAAATTTGCTTTTACTTTGAAACTGGCTTTAGGAAGCATTCTGAGAAATCAGAGTAAGTGTTTCTGCATGTCAGTTTGCGTTTTAAGCTGGATGAAAGAACGCCTCTCCACATGCTCACTTCTGAGATCTGTGTGTGTGGAAACCGTCGTTCACCTAGCTTGTTGGGAACCCAGAGTCTCTGACCTAAGGTATCTACGCCTCTTACATATCTATCTTTTGTCACTCGCTCCAACCCCGTTTTCCACTGCAAACCGCTTTTATTTGGAAACCGGCTTTAGGAAACTTGCTGAGAAATCAGAATATGTGTTTATATATGTCCCTCTGCCTTTTATGCTGGATGAAAAAACACCTTTCCCCATGCTCACTGTAGAGTGTTGAATGTGTTTGGAAGCTGTCCTTCACCTAGCTTGTTGTAAACCCAGATATTCTGTCCTATAAAAACACGCTACTTATATGTCTTTGTGGAGGCACGCGCTCCAACTTGGTTTTTCAGCGCAAACTGCCCTTTTTTGCAAAAAGGAGCTGGGAAACCGAATTTGAGCGATTGCCTCCCCATAGATATGTAAGTAGCAGTTTCCCTGAAGCAGAACCCTCTGTTACAGGTTTTATAGGGACACCATGAACTGACTCACGTGGGAGCTGCAGAGGATTCCAAGAACAAAAAATCCTACACCAAGAAGTTTGAAACAACTAACCACAGCTCTTGCCATTTTTATTAAAAAATGAGCCTGAAGTCTCACTTGGGGAAGATTGTTCTCCAGGACATTAGTCTGCCTTTATCTTGGTCTGCAGCTGTCTATATGGATCAGGTCATAGTGCCTCTGTAAAACCTCTAACAAAACAAAATTTATTTTCTATTCTGCAATTTGTTGTCTTTATATCAGTGCAAAAGTTTTAAGATCCTTAAAGATCAGAGCCTTGAAAATAGGCTTTCCTATAAATTTTAGGTAAAGGCAACATTGTCTCACAAAAGGTGCAGAGTTAGCAAGACTAAGCCCAGAAAAGAGGGCACAGGGTTAAAGCCAAAGAACAGATCTAATATGAAGTCAGGTTTGTTCTTTTCTAATATAGTATATTCAATTTTTATATTTTAAGTATATGAGTAAAGTTTAGCCTTTTCCCATTTTAAATTGTGCAATTAAGGTGCATTACGTGCATTAACAATGCTGTGAGACCAACACCACTGGTTTCAGACTATTGTCTTCCTCAAAGTAAAATCTTGAATCCAAAGCACACCCCATGTCCTCCCTCCCCCAGCCTGTGACAAGCCCTCATCCCCTGTCTCTTTCTATGTCTTTACCTATCCTGGAGGTTCCCTATCAATGAAATCATATAAATGGTGGCTTTTCTGTTTTTGTTTTTGTTTTTGTTTTTTTGCATGCCCATATATCTTAAGCAGGGATGGGTAATTTTTTTTGTTTTTAAGTGAATTAGCATTTTTGTATTTTGAGAGGAAAATCCAGGTGGATTAAAAATGAGATGTATTAAATGAAGCCCTTTTAGTAACTCTGTGCATAATGTCGTAGTAGGAACTGATGTTCTAAGTGTGAAACCAGAGCCAGAAGGGAGGTGCTTAGCTCTTCCTGTGGCAAAATAAATCCAAACAAAACCAGAAAACAAAGGCCAAGAAAGAGAGCTGGAAAGACAGTCCACAACCTGGAAAAATCATTCCTCATGACTCAAGGTCAGAGAAAGGCTTCACATCCCTTTGGTCCAAAAACCTCTTGAAATCCAGTGTTCTGAAAAGAAACAAAACACACAGTCAGTTCCAATGAGAGGCAGTGCAGGTGGCCAGTGTGTGTCAGATGAGGACACAGACAGAGAGACACACTGTGGAGACAGCATTGGCCAACATCAGACTGGCAGGCATTTAGCCTGGTGACAACCAGATCTGGTGACAATGTGAGGAAGCAGAGGACCCAGCAGGTTGCCTGGAAAGAAGAGCAAATGGACGCTCCTCTCTGGGAGAACAGGGTACAGGACACATCAAAGTGCCACAGGTGCATCCCTTCCCCAGCAGTGCTGATCCTTAGGGCTGATCCCACCAAAGTTCTTGCACAATTTTCAAAGATTATTTTTCTTCAGTAACATGAATTCAAAATAATCAATATGTCATCAAGGGATTTTCAGAAGTGACCTTCCCTGGGCCCTAACAATACACACACATAAATACACACATATACACATAAATACAAATAGAAACATAAATATGTACACACATACATCCAGGAAAAGAGACAGACAGACTGAAACACAGAGAAGCAGAGGGAGACAGAGAAACAGAGAGACAAGACAGAGAGAGAGGCACTGAGAGACAGACAGGGAAAATAAACACTGGAGCTGGGAAGGAGTGGAAATCACGCACATTTTCACAAGTCAGTCTACATCTCAGAACCTGGTCCCAATGTCCATCCACCCTCCAGGGAAGGGTGTGGGGATCACACAAGGACGTGTGACCAGAAGGCAAAAAACTGGAAGACATTGTGGGGCAGCCCACCACAGAGGCCGAGATGGGACACTGGGCCTGTATGTCAACATGACAGAATGACCAAGGAGGTTGTATGCCAGAGTGGACTATGTCAGAGTTGTATTTAATTTCAGCCCCAAGACTGGGAGCTGGGAAGCAAGCAGCAAGGAAAGTGACTTTCTCCAGGCCCCAGGGCAGACCCCGGCCTGTGTGGCATGTGATCTGCACTCCGCCAGCCCTCTGTGGGGTCCTTCCTTTGCTGAGTCTGTACACGAGCTCCCTGTGATGTCAGCCCATGGAGGTGACAGGTGCAGTAGGGGTTTCTTGGTCTAGAGACAGGATGGGTTCTCTAGGAAGCAGAGGATAGAATGATCCCCACTGTGCCAATGGGGGATTCGGGAGACACTGAGAGGCTCGTGGCTTGTCCATGGTGACAGCACTGCTGAGTGGGGGGAGCCAGGTCTGAACCCATCTGTGTCCTCAGAGCTGCGGCCCTGGCTGCATCCAGGCTTCCCCAGGGCTATGGGGGAATTCTCAGTTGGTGTTGCTGTGTGAGGACATGGCATGGGGTGGGAAGTGAGCCATTGGCAGCCCAGAAAGTCCCTTGGGGAGCTTTGTTTAGGGAGGAGGCTTGGGTAAGGGGACTCCAGGAAGTGACCTTAATTCCCTGGCAATAGAGCACAACAACTTGGAACCGAGGTCACCAGGCACCCCCTCTGTAGAGAAGTCCCTACTCAGCTCACCTGGTTGGAGACAGAGGCATGTTCTGCTGCATCCCAATATCCCGAGGCCGCAGCCCCTGGAAAGCCCGCAGCGAGGGGCTGTAACAATGGAGCCGACACTGGGTCAGGTTTCACCCCAGGTGCCTCTGGCCTTTTGGCCAGTGAGACCCAAAGGTAACACAGGGAGACCAGGACAGTCCCGCCCAGGCCAGGCCACCACTAAGATCCCACCCAGGTAGGCCCACGGCCCCTTCCTGGCTGGTGGAGGTGGAGCAGTCATGTTGGGGATGGGTTTCTGCCTCAAGCAAGAGCAGGTCATAGGCCTGGGGGGCTGGTCACATCCACAGCCCAGGTCAAAGCTGGCTGGCTGGGATGTGGAGAGCCGGGGCAGGGTCCTGCAGCCCGAGGTGGAGCCCATGCTCTCTGGGTACGTCTTTTCCCACCCGGGTGTCTGAGCTGAACAAGGTCCCGGTCTGATCTGGCAGCAGAGGGTCGAGTGGACAGAAGCAGTTTTCCTGGTCGGGCAGGGCTCTGAGACTTCCAGGCAGGGTCAGCTGCTGGTCACTGTCATTGCAGAGCCAGATACTACATACTGAACAGAAGCTGATGAATAAGAACACCAACGCCCCCTCCCCAAGTGAAGGGATGGTGTGCTACTCTTCTGAGGGCCAGCGCAGGATCCAGGTGAGTCTGGATATGGAGGGGTCTCCACCACGATGGCCCAGAAATGAATGGGGCAGGCCTCCGACCCAGACATCACCCAGGGCTCTCCCCAGGGACCTGCCCGGTGCTGACGGGCAGCTCAGCACACCCGGCTCTGACCTGGAGCACCGTGCCCACCTCGCTGCAAGTCAGGTGGAGGACCAGGAGCCCCCAAAGCAGATCCCGAAGGTCAGAAATGCAGGGCTGGTGCCTGTGTGTAGGTGAGGGAGGGGCGAGGGTTGGGCCACACAGGGAGGTGTCCCCAGAGGCTACTGTTGGGACCAGAGCAAAGAATGGCCTCAGACCACCTGTCTGGAAGAATTCAGTCACAGAACACATCCTGTGGGCACTTTCTGGGTGGGAGCTGTCTGGAAAGCTCTGGGAAGGTTTCTGTCTTTCAAGAGACACATGGAAAGGGAGGCAGGTGGGTAAATTATTCCTCTCTCACAGCATGAGCTCTTCCACAAGACTTAAAACTCTCTCCACATCCAATAGTTACAGAGCAGGCAGGGGCAGGGGAAGATGTCAGAGACCAAAAAATGGACAATCTGGATCCAGCAGGAGACCCCAAGCTCCCTCCTGCTGCTCCTGCAGATCCTCCTGAACCTGCATCTGCACCTGGACTGCTGGGCAACGGAGAAGCAGTTCAGGCATCACCACCCCCTGGGACGGAGCCCCCTCTGCACCCACCCACACCTTCTTCTCCAAAATGTTCTCCAAAATCCCACCATCAGTCTGCCTTCCTCCCCCTCACAAAGTTGAGGTCCCTTCCGCTGGAGATGTTATTGTTTGGTTTTTTCTTTAATTTCCTTTGTTTGTTTCACATTTTCTTTTTAAAGTTTCTTGTAATAAAATATAGACCTTTTCCCTTTTAAGTTGTGCAATTCAGGAGCATTAGGTGCATTCACATGATGTGCGACCATCACTACCATCTAGTTTCACACTATTTCTTTCCTCAAAGCAAAACCCTGGATCCAGAGCACACACTCCCCTTTCTCCCTCCCCCAGCCCCTGACAACCCTAAGTCCTCTTTCTCTCTGGGTGTCTTTACCTTTCCTGGGTGTTCCCTATCAATGAAACTTTATGAAAGGTGGATTTTGTGCTTGCCCACTTGTTTTAAGCTGTGGCTGGTGATTTTTTGCTTGTTTGTTTTCACTTGAAATAGCATTTTTATTATTTGAAAGGGAAATCCAGGGGGATTAAAGATGTGATGTACAAAATGAAGCCCTTTTAGAAACTCTGTGCATAATCTCATGGTAGACACTGCTGTTCCCCTGTGACACCAAAGCCAGAAGACAGAAAGGAGATTCTTAGCTCTTCCTGTGGCAAAAACAAAACCAAACAAATCAAAAAACAAGCAAAAGCCCAGAAAAACAGCTGGAAAGACAAATCACAACCTGGCAAAAGTGTTCCTCATAACCCAAGGTTGGAGAAAGTTTTCACATCCCTGTAGCCCAAAAACCTCTTGAAACCCAGTGTTCAAAACAGAAAGAGAACAGACATGGGCAGTTTCAATCAGAAGCAGTGCAGGTGGCCAGTGTGTGTCAGAGATGCTTGATCTCTCAGGTGAGGACACAGGTGGATGGATACACTATTGAAACAACACTTGTCACCATCACACTGGCAGGTCTTTAGTCAGGTGACAACCAGCCCTGGTGACAATGTGAGCAGGCAGAGGCTCCAGCAGATACCCTGGAGGGAAGAGTGGACGGACACTCCTCTCCGGGGGAACAGGGTGCAGCACTCATCAAAGGGCCACAGGTGCATCCCTTCCCCAGGATCCTTAGAGTTCATCCCACTAAAGTCCTTGCACACCTATTCAAAGATATCTTTTCAAGGGTGTTCATCACAGCACTGGTCGAAACATTTGGAATTAAAGCAACACTAAGGTAAATGGAGAGGGGATGGGGTCCATTCGTTCTGGTTCACGTAGATGAATGAATGCTGTGCAGTTGGAAAAGTGGGTGCCTGGTCTCTACCCAATGTCAAGAGAGGCCTCAGGGTGGAAGTATGCAGACCCACCGTCTGCATCCAGGGTCCCATCTGCACGACCACATATGTGTGAAATTAACATAGATGGAAATGAATCTGATTGTGAGTGTGTGAGAGACAGAGATAGAGAAACTGAGAGACACAGAGACTGAGAGATAAGCACCAAATCATTCATGACAGTCACCTATGTGGGTGGGATTTACAAATCTCTTTTCTTTTAGGTAATATTTCAATTTTTTGTAATGTGATGTATTGCTCTACTAATTCTAAAAGGATTAAAATCCTAAGTTAATGTAACCCACTCATTACGTATCTATGGAGTAATTAAAGTACATTAATCCTATTTTTAAAAGAATTTAAAGCCTTCTCAGGACTCAGTTCCATGTCCGCTCCGTGGCAGCAGAGGTTCTTCAGGAGGTCGTGTCTCTTCTGAATCAGCATCCAATAGAGGTGAGGAAGAAGTCCCAGACTTGGACACTGAAGACTACAATAGATTAGAGATTCTGTTGAGAGAAATTAAGACCTACATTCACAGAAAATAATCCCATATTCATGGAGCAGAAGGCTTCATTCTACTAAGATGACAATAGTCCATGAATAGATCTAAGGATTCAAAGAATGCCTACCCAAATCCCAGGTGGTGTTTTGCAGAAATTGACAATCAATCTAAAATTCACGTGGAAAATCCAGGGGCTCTGAATACATGAGTGAATCTTGAAAAAGAAGAAAAAAGTTTGAGGAATGGAAAGTCAGATGGAACCCACGGTTAATACAAAAGCACTTTAAGCTGAAGATACCTGAGATTCAATAGATGTAGAAGAAAACCTGTCATGGAAGCCAGTTCTCTCCTCCCCCTTTGCCCTATTAAGTTAGGTTGATAAAAAAAAAAGCCTTTAACTTTCACCATTTAACATGGTAGTTACTTTTCTGGTTGGCTCCTGCGTGTGTATAAATAAACCATTTCTCTCGTTCACCTCCTCTTTACTTCTGTGGTCTCTTTGGGAGGGACTCTGGATGATAGGGACTTGATCTTTTCTCACCTTCTTTAGTAATATCTTTTGTCCATGGTGAAGTGATTAAAAAAAAAAAGGCTCATTGGTTTTGGGTCAGATTTGTAACATGTATACCTTTGGAGACCCCCTGGAGGAACAAGGGGGTTAAATACTGCTGGGAGAATTTACTGGTTTTATTGTACAAATGCCCAGTAAGATGCTATTTGCAAGGATTTTTTTTAAGGTTCTTACCCTAAAACAAGTACCCTATCTAAACTTCTTACCTGATCAAATAGAAAGAAAGACAAAGGAGAATCATGCTTAGCCTAAGATTTCCTTAACAAAATGGAAGGTCAGAATCAAATTCATAGCAAAAATTAAAATCCATGTATACCATCAACCCTCCCACCCTTTTGTAGACTGTCCTCATGTAATCTTCCAGATGGCACCCTGGAGAAAGCCCTCCCCAAGATCGCACATGGCCAGCTCTTTGCCTGGACCTCGTGCTTGCTTTCAGAACTTGGCCCAGTGGGAGGTTGGTCCCCACGGCCTGAGAGGGGCTATTTGTGAAACATTCTCTGCTAAGACCCACCAGGGTGAAGGGGACCTGTGTTCTCTGAGGGAGAGAGAGCACACCGAGCCTCTGTGGAGGCATCTCTGAGATCATCCAAAAGGCACACAACTCTAACTCTGGGCACAGAAATTTTTGATTGGCATCTTAGTTGGAAATCTCCTCTTAGATAGAAAGAAGCAGATTCAAGATGTTGCAATTGATGGGCAGGTCGGCCTCTCGAATTTGTCAATGAGGAGGATACGCAATTCTCTGCAGAAGTAGGAACACCCACCTCTGCTCTGCTGACTTCATCTATAGAGAAACAAATACACAGCTCTAGGGGGAATTCAATGCCCAACAACCCTTCTTACTGACGTCAACGTCCCTACTTTATTCTCCTGTCAGTTCCCTGCAGAAAACCTGTGGGTCAGCCCCAAATATCACATACCCATCAACCTGAACCACTCTGTGTCTCTCCTTGTCCAACTCGAGCACTAAGGCCTGTGACCGTTATTGTCAAGTCGTGTCCCCTTTCAGCCCTTCTCCCGCCATCATCCCAGCCCAACCTTGGTCTCTCCAGGTCAGCAGCACTCTTCCCACTGGCTTCCCATCAGCTTACCTTGCCCTGCTTCCATTGCTCATTCCCCATACATTACCCACAACAGTCTTATTAAAGTATGAATCAGATCAATTTGTTCCGCTTTGCAAAATACTCTCGTGATTTTCCATTGTATTCAGAAGGATATCCGGAGTCCCTACCAAGGCCCTGTGTGATCCGGTCCCTCACCCGTCTCTGCAACCTCAGTTCTCACCGTTCTGCTCCAGCCCATCTTCCCCGCCCAGATGGTCCCCACCAGGACAGCTGTGTTTGTAACTCCAAGTCTCGTACTTACACTTCTCCCGGCCTGGGAGGCTTTTCTTGTCTGTTACCTACGTGGCTTATTCTTTTGCTTCATTCAGGACTTTGTTCAAATTATTTTACCCTCAAAGAGGACTTATCTGACCACATTATTTAAAATAGCACACACATATTTCCTATTCAATCATTTTCTCTCCTAATATGGTTTATGTTTCTTTGTGGCAATTATTAGCACCTGGCAGTACATCATATATTTATTTGCTTACTGGTTTATTGTCTATCTTTCTTACTAGACCTATATTCATGGAACCACAAATTAATGTTTTAAGCAGTAACTTTCAAACCACCTTTAAATGAATTATTTTATAAGATGAGAATTTCAGAGGCTTCCACGGGTTGCTTAGGGGAAAAAGAGAAAGGATTCAGGTTGAACTAGGTTATTAAGGACCTGGGAGTTGGTTATTTATTTTATTCACAGTAGTGTGTATCTGTTAATCCTAAACTCCTAATCTAGCAAAGGACCGAGCTGATTACTATTTTTAAAAAGCTGGGTGGTTTGAGATCTCTTTTTTAAAGTTGGGTGGTTTGAGATCTCTTTTCTTCTTTGTTCTTTTTCTTTTTTTAAAAAAAAAAAAAGCATTTTTCTTCTTATTTTTTTACACTGAGGTACTGCGAATTGAACACAGCATGTACTCTACCCCTTGAACTATACCATCCCCTCCAAAGACAATTATTTTTATACTTTGACAATACCATACTGAATTAAGATTTTTTTTTTTACTTTATTTTCCCTTCAGAGAGTTTATAACTGAGGGAAAGAGTCAGAGGAAGCCCTGGGCCATTCCTTCCTTCTCAGCGCATTACTACACAGCAGAGGAGCTTGGCTGTTGCCAGGCCCAGCTCACCTTTCTGCACTGAGGGCCGACTCAGGCCACTTCTCTAAACAGAAGCATGTTATAAGCAGCAGAAAGCCAACTAGTGAGCAACAATGACAAAACTGACCCACCTGAAGTTGGACATCATCTGCTCTGAAATGATCCTCTTAAACCTCTTCTTCCTATTAGTGGATGGTTTTCAAAAATATTCCCAAGGAGATGAATCTCACTCTATTTTTCTGGATTTCTTGGGCCTTCTATGACTTTAACTGCAGGCTTGGTTTTCTGCAGAACATCTGCAGGGAAGCCAGCCAGAACACGTGAACAGACCCTGCAGGCCACAGCTGAGGCCTCCGGTCAAAACATCCTTGTTGTGCAGAGCCTACGTTCATGGGACCATTTTCATGACTGCTGTAATTAGTTCTCATCCAAGTGTCCCACCGAAAATGTTTCTAGGTGGAAGGTGATCTGACGCAGGTGAGCAGTGGGGATGTGGGATGCAGATGGCAGACATACTGGAAGGAGAGAAGGGAAATGTTTGTTCAGGCTTCAGTTTGGAAGATTTCTGATTTTCATATGGACATTAAACTGGGTCAGGCTGAAGCGCCGTTTGCTCTAAGACGGGATGATGTACACGTATCCCTACAACTTCTAAAAGCTATGTTGAAGATGGACGTGACAGTCTAGGGGACAGACAGCTTAGAGTGACACCTACGTTCCAGGATGCCTATGATCTCGGGCTCACAAAGAGGAAAAGAAGACACATATTTTGCCTGTGTAGTTCTATGTGACATTATTTGGACCCTTGCCGGATGGTGTAAGATCAGAAATCATGTAGTCTTTCTTACGTCGCAAAGACGACAATTCTTCTTGATGAGTCAGCAGACTGTTTCCAATGGCCCGGGTTCTGTGCCAGACATTAGCTGTCTAGACAAATACCACACAGCCCCGCATCCCTCAAGGAGATCACAGTGTGTCGTGGAAGAGACAAATTTAAATAGGTTTTCAAAACAATGTGGTAAGAGTCACTTGGCATCATGTATACTGTATGTCCAGAGGGGCTCTTGCACTGCCTGGGGCAGGGTTCTAGAAGGTAGGGAAGGTGTCAGAGAGGAAATGCTTTCTGCACTGACATCTGAAGGATTCCAGCAAATCTCTAGACCAGGAGGGTGCGTGGTGGGGACGGGATTCTCAGCAGCTTGCGTGTCTCGTGCAGAGGTCTGGTCGTGTCTAAGAGCACTTTGCACTTAGGGAAGGAAGGTCAGTGAGGCTAGAGGCTGTGGGGAAATAACGGAAGCTGAGGCTAAAAAAAGCAGCAAGTAGGTGATGAGAAGGTGTAACGTTAAATCAGGGAGCGTGGACTTCCTCACATACTCATCAGGGAATTCTCTGTGGTTTTGAAGAGGAGAGTGACACAGATTAGACATTAAAAGTGAGCAAAGTGGATTGTTCACTCTAAAGAACAGCACTGGGGAGACTAGCAAGGGGTGTGAATTAATGCAGTGGGGAGCGAGGAGCAGGGACTTAGTTGGGGGATATTAAGGAAGAGAATTGTACTATTGACGAGGGTGAGGGAGTGGAAAAGTAAAGGAAAACTCCCAGATGTATGGCACGGAAAACAGATGGGATAGTGATGCCATTATTTGAAGAAGTAAACCTAGTTCTGAGCGAGTGTAAATTCAAACATACAGAGCTTGACATTTTTATGGGTTAATCAAGTGTGAATGTCTACTTGTCAATTATAAGTATATTTCTGGGACTGAAATAAGATGTCCTTGCTGGAAAAGATTTGACAATTAATCAGCGGACAGAGAGAGGTTGAAGCCAAGGGAATAAATGCCACCCACTGACAGTTTATCAAAGAAAAGGGAAGGAGGGAACTTCTGGTTCAGAAATAAGGCAGACCGGAAACTTGAAGACCCACTCACTGAAGACACATAAAAACGTAGGGCACAATGCCGCCAATCTTTTCTTGTTTTTTTTTCTACAGGCACCTTTATTGTGGTATGATTCCTGTACAGTAAACTACACATATTTCACATTTACTATTTGATGAATTTGACAGATGTCTACACCCAGAAAACCATTACCACAATCAAGATAGCTAACATTTCCTTCACTCCCCAAGAGGGGCACTTTTTGAATTCCCATATTTATCCCTTCCCATCCCCTTCTCTACATGGTAACCATAAGTTTGTTTCTCTATCTCTGTGGGTATGTTTCTCTTTTGTAATTAATTTCACTGGTGTCTTTTTTAGATTCCACATATAAGTGATATCATATGGCATTTTTCTCATTTTCTGGCTTACTTCACTTAGAATGACTATCTCTATGTCAATCCATGTTGCTGCAAATGGCATTATTTTGTTCTTTTTAATGGCTGAGTAGTATTCCTTGGTCTAAATATACTACTACTTCTTTATCCAGTCACCTGTCGATGGACATTGGGGTTGCTGCCATGTCCTGGCTATTATAAATAGTGCTGCTGTGAGCATTGATGTGCATGTGAATTTTTGAACTAGAGTTTTCTCCTGACATATGCCTGGGAGTAGGATGGCTGGATCATGAGTTAAGTCCATTTTCAGGTTTAAAGGAACCACCACACTGTCTTCTTTAGTGACAATGCAGCCCGTCTTACTGAAGAAGAGCCATGCTCAGAAATTAATGGGTATTTCTAGGGGCCAGATATGAAGTACAGTGAGTGTGGCCTGTTCAAGAATCAGAGGGCAGTCTGGCAGGGATGGAGGAGAGTGACCGGGAGACAGAGGTACAGGCAAGATTCAGACCACGTGGGTACATAACAGGCTGCGATAACGAGACTGGACTTTCAGTCATCCATTTGTAACCACGGGGCACTGGTTCCAGAACTCCCCTCAGATGTCAACATACATGGATGCTGACGCCTTTTGTATAAAATGGTATAGGACTAGTATGGAACTTATGTGAGCCCTCCCATGAAGTTTTTTTTATATATATATACAAAATTTTAATCGAGATATACACATTTTACAATGTTGCATCAAATTCCAGTGTAGAGCATAACTTTTCAGTTATACATGAATAAAAACATACATTCATTGTCAGATTCTCTTTCGCTGGGTCCTCCTGTGTACTTTTAATAATCCCTAGCTTACTCACAGTATCTAATAAAACATGAATGCTATGTAAGTAGTTGCAGGTGTATGCCAAATTCAAGTGTTGTTTTTTGAAACTTTCCGATTTTTCCCGAATATTTTCAACCCAAAGTTAGTTGAATCTGCTGGAAAGGGAGCCACAACATACGGAGAAGCACCAAGCTCCTCCTTCCCACCTGCTAAATTTCCACTGTAAGTGCTGAAGGGGACCAAAGAGAGAAGTGCCTTCTAGCGGCTGAAAACGCTGAGGAATTCCTTCAGCGTAAGCAGCGCAGGAGAGTTTTCCGGCAAACTAGCACAAAAGGAGGGCCCGCCTGCACAGGAAGGAGAAAGGAAGACAGTGGAAGCAAACTCGCACCCTTCCTTGAGCTAACAGATAGCAGTGAAGGAGGACAAGGAACTGGGGACACGTCAAGTGGGGAGCAAACCTGGCCGCTAGGGGCAGGGTTCACACAGCAGGAACAAAGTTTGCAGGATCAAAATAAAAAGGAGTTGGGGGTGGTGGGAAGGGGCTGCCACAGAAGCGGGATCCAGACAAGGGCAAGAGTGCCGTGACCTCAGATAATGTGGCTCCCTTAGTAAGCCAGAAAAAGGAAACTCTGAGGCAAGATAATGCAGATTCCACCGCAGCCACACGGATAACTCGATCTCTCAGCAGACAAAATGGAACAATAGGAGAGAGGAATGTTTCCTTTTCTCTTATTTTGGACCTTGGGAAAGGGAGCCACACATCTCTGACGGGAAGCATCTTTAATCTGGTAGAGAGATCACTTTTTCAGGAATAAGCATGGAGAGAAAGAGTGTGGTGATGCTTTAGCGGTTCAAAGCGGAAGCCCGTCTGAGAAACGGTAAAAACATGCTTCTCAATGAAGCCGAGTTATGGCAAAAAGCAGGAGGAAGCTTAAGGTAACCTCTCTTCATATCCATTCGGCAGACAAGAATAACTGGTCTTTAAAGGCAGCAATTTCAATCAGGATAATTTTGTTATCTATTCTTTTGTTTAGTTTTGGTTTTGGTTATGAAAAACAAAGCCGTATTTTAAAACAGTGCTTGGGGCACTAGATACGAAAAGTATTGTAGAGCGTTGAGGCTGAGAGTTGTTGATGAGGAGAACATAAAGCTGCGTATAGACAGGTAAGGGTTCCAAGTCAACTGCTCGAAAAAAATTAGCCAATCATATCCATATGATTCGAAAAAAAGTAAGTAACTCAAAAATGGGAAAGACATGGGATTAAAAAGCGGTAGTGAGCAATTAAATCCAAGATGTTTATACCTCTATTTTCATCGTGAATGTAACAAACTTAAAGCAACTGTCTAAAAAGCAGTAACTGTAGCACGCGTGCGCACACTCACACACACAATTGGGAAGAGCAGAGAGGTAAAATATGCTCGATGTATCATGATTGAGAAACAAGATCTAAAAGATTATTTCATTTTTGAGACTGTTATAACAATACTGGTCCAATTACGTATAAAGATATGAACTTAGAGATGATTTATAAACATTTAGAGCGAATTTTCATTCAAAGGCAATAGAGTTTCCAAATCATTGAAGAGAAAATTAACCTCAAAAAAAATTAATCAATCCAGCAAAGGTGGAGTAACGGAGACCATAGTTACCAACCTAGAATAAACCCCAAGATGGATAAAATATATGAAGCAATGATTTGTAAGACACGTGAAAACGATCATCCACTAGGACCTCGTCCTGCCGCCTACATACCAAGGCTGCTAGGCCTCCTACTGCCACTACCAAGGATGACCACCAGACGGCGACGTTGCCTCCCTCGGCTCCTGCTGCAGAGCCAGTCCTGAGCTGTCCTGTTCCAGGTTTTGGCAGGCCGCTCCCAGAAGCGCTCTCGTGGGCCTTGGTCCCTTTTAGCCACCAGAAAAGGCATCGATGATGAGCAGTGAGCCTCTTTACTCCGCAAAGATCTAGGAAGCTATCTGATTTGTGAGCAGCCCTTTACCCTCATCTGCTGTCTGTTAATCTCCAACCAACTTGCAGAATCCACGTCTTGGGCAGCCTGCACGCTGGCCCCGGCCCATCAGAATCTGTTCCCCCGGCCGAGAGGCCACGCGCGGTCATGAGCAGGGCTCCAGGCCTCTGGAGCCGAGCCGCTTGGACTGCGTCCTGGCCCTGGGCTCGCGAGCTCCATGCCCTTGGCTGAGTCACTTAACGTCTCTAAGCTGATTTCCTCATCAGTACAATGAAGGCATAATCAATATGGGGGAGAAAATCAGAATCGGGGGGGACTACATTCCTGGTGATTGAAGATTATTTTCATTTGGAATTATACAGAGAGGGACACCACACCATGTTTACTACTTCAGACTTCTAAAGGACAGCTTTTACTATTCTTCAAACTAATGCATGCATGTACACCAAACACAAGTGCACACACACTGACTCTGCTCCAGGTACATCCCCACGGATGCACACGTGGATTCATGGACCACACTCACACCCATAACATACACACAACCACAAACGTCCTCAGGCGCGCACACACACGGAAAGTCACTGTCACATACCACACACGTCCCCAGGTGCAGGAGTGCGCACACGCACACACACGTCACACACACCTTTGGCGGCATCCTAAATCAACTTACAGTCGAGTGTCTCTGTGTCCATTGTTTCATCCACTCAGAAGCTCCTGACTTCGGAGCATGAAGCAGGAACGCCTCCTCTCTGGAGATGGTCTTTGCCTCTTGCAGTCTCAGCAGAGCCAACACAACTGCCCTGGACCTTTAAAAGTGAGGGCCAGAGCATACCTGGGAGTTCCCATCCTACATATGTCAACATTTGAAGTGCAGAAGTTTCTAAACTCCTGCCTTTACAAATACACATTCATTCAAAGGGGGAAGGCCAGGCTCCACTTTAGAATTCCCAGACTCAGGGGAGTTGCCGTAAAGAAAGTGATAGTTTGGGGAGAGCAGATTCCAGTCTGACCACTAGCTTGACCATTTTCTTCCCAATGCTGGGTCCATCCCATGCCCCAAGGGGCCTTGGATGTTCACAGGATGACACTCAGACCTCCCATCTGGGCTCTGTATATACCCTCCATGCCAACAGCTTCCCGTTGGCCTCCGTGTGAGTCCTGGGAAGCTGAACTCCGGGGAGAGCCGGTGCAGAAACTAGAAGTGGGTCAAGGCTGCTGGGGCAGGGCATTCGGGGTCCTGGATTTCCAGAGCACGGGGTGGAGCCAATGGGCGTGTCCCCTTGGCCCTGCTGCCTCCTCCCCGTGGAGGGCGTGGCCAGAGGCAGGCTCAGGGCCAGAGGGACCCTCTGGACTGCAGGACCCATGGTAGGGGGAGCCATGGCGTGTCTAGGGGTAGAAGCCCTAAGGTAGGTCCTGAGGAGGCAGGAAGGTATCCTCATTCCCATCAATTAAAATAACAAAAGCTCACCACAGGCGAGGGTGGGAAGAATTTTGTTAGAACAAGGGAAGGCGCTCCCCAGGGTCTGGCCAGTGAGGCCTGGGGTGCTTGCCAGGCTGATGAGGAACCGAGAGGCCATCAGCCTCTAAAGACCTCCCGAATTCCTCCGAGTGACACTGAAATGCAGTGAGACACGGAAAGCACGATAAACACAGGCCGGAAACTCAGCAGCCTGTTGCTTGGGTCACTGTCCGTCTGGCGTCCCCTCTGGTAGGAGCCTTTAGCGCATCACCCAGGGCTGACCCGGCTCAGGATTCCAGCTGATTTTCCACAGGTGGCATCACTTGCTGGTGACACGAAGCAGGCACGTTAGCCACCTCCCAAACACTGAGGCTCCTCCTGGGAGGAGCCTGCGGGTCCCCAGTCCAGGCTCTGCGCCACGATGCTCCTTAGTGCCACTCCCGCTTTGCTGCCCCGGCCTCTAGCTCTGGCCGCAAACTCGCTGGATTCTCGATAAATGCCACCCATGCACCATGCCTAAGCTTGGGGTCCACATGGGATCATGGCTCTTATCTTCTTCCCATCGATGCATTGTTCGGGCTTCATGTCATCGTGTTGGCAGGAAGGCCAGCACCACCCTCTTGAGGCCTCCCTGAAGACACATAAAAACATAGGACACAATGCAGCCCATGTCTTTTTTTTTTTTAAACATCTTGATTATGGTACGATTTCTGTTCCATAAACTAGACGCATCTCCCATGGAGTATTTGATAAATTTTCATGCATGACTACACCCAGAAATCCATCACCACAATCAAGGTAGCTGCCATTTCCATCACTCCCCAAGAGGGGCAATTTTCCAATTCCCATATTTACCCCTTCCCACCACCTTCCCTCCCTGCTAACCATAAGTTGGTTTCTCTAGGTCTGTGGGTCTGTTCCTCTTTTATCGTTAAGTTCATTTGTGTCTATGTTTTAGATTCCGCATGCAAGTGGTATCATATGGCACTTTTCTCTCTTCTGGCTTACTTACTTGACTCAGAATGACTATCTCTGTGTCCATCCATGTTGCCGAAAATGGCATAGTTGTATCCTCTATCTTGGCTGAGTACTAGTCCAGGGCATAAATATACCACTACTCCTTTCTCCAGTCACCAGTCGATGGACGTTTGGGCTGGTTCCACGTCCTGGCGATTATAAATAGGGCTGCTGTGAGCATTGAGTGTGCATGTGACTGTTTGAATTAGACTTTCCTCCTGACATGTCCCCAGGCGTGGGAAGGCTGCATCATAAGGTAAGTCCACTTGTGGTTTTTTAAGGAACCTCCATCCTGTCTTCTCTAGTGGCAATGCAGCCCTTCTTACTGAAGCAGAGCCATGCTCTGAAAGTAACGGGTATTTCTACAGGTCAGACATGAAGTGCAGTGAGTTTGGCCTGTTCCAGAAGAAGAGGGCAGTCTGGCAGGGCTGGAGGAGAGTGACCAGGGGAGTGTGGTACAGACAGGATTCAGACCACGTGGGGACATGACAGGCTGGGATAAGGAGCCTGGGCTTCCAGTCATCCCTTGGTAACCATGGGGCACTGGTTCCAGGACTCCCCACAGATGCCAACATCCATGGATGCTGACGCCTCTTTTATACAATGACACAGGACTGACATGCAATTACATGCATCCTCCCGTGTACTTTTTTTATATACAAACATTTGTTTTTCGAGTTATAGTCATTTTACCATGTTGTTTCGAATTCCAGGGTAGAGCACAATCTTTCAGTTATCCATGAACTTACGCATACATTCATTGTCACATTCTCTTTCGCCATGTCCTCCTGTGTACTTGAAATCATCTCTAGAGGGCGCGTGGTATGTAAGGAAATGTGAATGCTACGTAAGCAGTTGCCGGTGTGTGGCAAGTTCAAGTGTTGCTTTTTGAAACTTTCTGTTTTTTCCCGAATATTTTCAACCCACAGTTGGTTGAATCTGCTGGAGCGGGAGCCCATAGATACGGAGAAGCCTCAAGCCCTTCCCACCATCTAAATTTCCACTGTAAGCGCTGCAGGGGACCAAAGAGAGGAGAAGAGCGCCCTCTAGCGGCTGCAAACGCTGAGGAATTCCTTCAGCGTATGCAGCGCAGGAGAGAAAGTTTCCGGCCGACTAGCGCAAAAGGAGGGCCCGCCTGGACAGGAAGGGGGAAGGACGGCAGTGGAAGCCAGCTCGCACCCTTCCTGGAGCTAGTTGCTAGCAGTGACGGACGCCGAGGGACTGGGGACACGTCGCGTGGGGGGTGGGGGGCAATCCTGGCCGCCAGCAGCACGGTCCACACAGCTGGCACCCACTTTGCACGATCAAAAGGACAAGGTGTGAGTGGGTGTGTGGGGTAGGGGCTGCCTCAGCACCGGGATCCTGACAAGGGCCAGAGCGCCGTGACCTCAGCTAATGCGGCCCCCCGATTAAGCCAGAAAAAGGAAACTCTGAGGCAAGATATTGCAGATTCCACGGCAGCCACACGGATAACTACATCTGTAAGCTGATAAAATGGAACCATCGGAACCAGGCATCCTTCCTTTTCTCTTCTTTTGGACCTTGGGACAGGAAGCCACACATCTCTGACGGGAAGCATCTTTACTCCAGTCGAGAGCTCACTTTTTCAGGAATAAGCATGGAGAAAAAGAGTGCGGTGATGGTTTAGTGGTTCAAAGCGGAAGCCCGTCTGAGAAACGGTAAAAACATGTTTCTCAATGAAGCCGAGTTATGGCAAAAAGCAGGAGGAAGTTTAAGGAATTCTTTATTAATATCCATTCAGCATACAAGACTAGCCAGTGGTTAAAAGGCAGCACTTTAATATAGGATTTTTTTTTTTTTTTTTTTTTGTGATGGAAACAATGCCATACACTCAAATAAGGCTTGTGGCCCTAAATACGGAGAGTTGAGTGTTGAGGCTGAGGGTTGTTGATGAGGAGAACATAAATCTGCGTATAGACAGGTAAGGGTTCCAAGCCCACCGCTTGAAAAAAATTACCCAATCATGAGTCCCTTTGATTGAGAAAGAAGTAAATAACTCAAAAATGGGAAAGACATGGGATTAAATAGTGGTAGTGAGCAATTAAATCCAAGAACTTTATACCTATAATTTCATTGTTAATGTAACAATCTTAGAGCAACTGTCTAAATAGTAGTAACTGTAGCACGCGCACGCACACACACACACCCACACACAAACACACACACAATTTGGAACAGCAGAGAGGTAAAATATGCTAAATTTCTCATTATTGAGGACAAGATCTAATCGATTATTTCATTCTTGAGACTGTTATAGGAATTCTGGCCCAATTACATGTAAACTTATGAACTTAGAGGTGATTTAGAAACATTTAGAGAGAATTTTCATTCAAAGACAATAGAGCTTCCAAATCATTAAAGGGAAAATTAACAATAAAACAATGAATCAATCCACCTAAGATGGAGTAACGGAGACCATATTTACCACCCTACAATAAACCCCAAAATGGATAAAATATATGAAGGAATGATTTTAAGCACGTGAAAACGATCATCCACTTGCACCTCATCCTGCCTCCCCCATACCAAGGCTGCTAGCCCTCCTAGTACCACTGCCAAGGATGTCCACCAGGTGGCGCCGTTTCCTTCCTCTGTTCCTGCTGCAGAGCCAGTCGTGAGCGGTCCTGTTCCAGGTTTTGGCAGGCCGCTCCCAGAAGCGCTCTTGTGGGCCTTGGTCCCTTTTAGCCACCAGCAAAGGGATCGGGGATGAGCAGTGAGCCTCCTTACTCATCGAAGATCTAGGAACCCAACTGATTTCTGAGCAGCCCTTTACCCTCTTCTGATGTCTCATCTTCTGCACCCGACATCCAGATTCCACGGCATGGGCCGCCTGCACGCTGGCCCCATCCCATTAGAATCTGTTCCCCCGGGCAGGAAGCCATGCGGGGTCGTGAGAAGGGCTCCAGGCTTCTGGAGCCGTACCGCTGGCCAGAGTTCCAGGACCAAACTTCACCCAGCAGTTGGCTGGCAGTGGTTTCTCCTGCCAGGAATGCTGCATATAAGCGTGTAGTCCAGCCCCATCCACCAGGGAGCAGATACCAGAAAGAAGAAAACAGCATTCCCCAAACCTGTGGATGGAGTCCACACACAAGCCAGATTGTGTACTGGGACTGGCTGGACCTTCTCCCTTAGGTGACAAGAGAAAAGTATACTGCTGGGACACATAGGACATATGCCACAGAGGGTTGCTGCTTCAAGGTCAAGAATTGTATCTAACCTACCTAAAAATTCATATAGAAAGACAGAATGAGGCAGCAGACAATAACTCCCAGGCCAAGGCTCAAGATAAAATCCCAGAAGAAGAAATAAATTATGAGGAGATAGGCAATTTATCTGAGAAAGTTTTAAAGTGATGATGGTGAAGATGTTTAGAGAACTGAAGAGGAGTACAGATGCACAGAGCAAAATTTTTAGCAAAAATTTGGAAAATATAAAGATACCCAAACAGCTGAAGAATAAAATCCCTGAAATGATTTTAATGATCTAACACACTAGAAGGAACCTAGAATAGACTAAATGAAGCAGAACTGATCAGTGAGCTAGAAGACAGATTAGTGGAAATCACTACTATAGAGCAGAAAAAAAAAATGAAAAGGAATGAAGACAGTTTAAGAGAACTCTGGCACAACATGGAGCACACTAATATTCGCATTATAGGGTTCCCTGAAAGAGAAGAGAGAGATAAAGGACCTGAGAAAGATTTTTATGAGATAATAACCAAAAACTTTCCCAGCTTGGGAAAGGAAAGAGTCACCCAAGTCCTGGATCAACACAGAGAGGAACACACCAAGGCACATAGTCATCAAATTGACAAAAATTAAAAATAAGGAGAAAATGTTAAAATCAGCATGAGAAAAGCAACAAAACAACACACAAGGGAACTCACGTAAGGTTATCAGCTGATTTCTCAGCAGAAAATCTACAGACCAGAAAGGAGCAGCACGACATACTTAAAGTGATAAAAGAAAAAAAATGTACAATGAAGAATACTCTATCCAGAAAGGCTCATGTTCAGACTTGATACAGATATCAAAAGCTTCACAAATAGACAAAAGCTAAAAGAATTCAGCACTTCCAAACCAGCTTTACAGCAAATGTTCAAGGAACTTCTCTAGTCATCAAACCGCAAGAAAAGGCAACAAAAAAGAAGAGAGCTGGGGGGGGTGAAAGACATATACAAGATTGCTTTGGCTGTTAGGGGTCTTTTATTGTTCCATATAAATTTTGGAATTGTTTGTTTTAGTTCTGTGAAAAATGCCATGAGTGTTGACAGGGGTTGCATTGGATCTGTAGATTCCTTTGGGTAGAGGCCATTTTGATAATGTTGTTGCTTCCAACCCAAGAGCATAAGATATATTTCCATTTCTTTGTATCATCCTCAATTTCCTTCATCAGTGTTTTACAGTTTTCAGAATATACGTAACCTCCTTGGTTAAGTTTATTTCTAGGTATTTTGTTGGTTTTGATGCAATGGAAATGTTTATGCCAGTTCTAAAATTCTGGGTTTTGAAGTTAAAAATGAATGAAGGCCAAAAAAGGAAAAATACACTTCTCTCTTATGGGTGAATTGTATTCCATTCCCTACATATGGTGAATCTCCTTTATGCATTCATCTGTTGATGTGTACTTGGGATGCTTTCATGTCTTGGCAATTGTAAATAGTGTTGCTGTTAATAGTGGGATGTGTGTATCTTTTTGAATTTTTATTGTATTTGGTTTTATTCCTTTAATAACTACGTAAGTTTAAAAAGCTAAAGCTCTAAACATTATTAGAGACAATGAACAGTGCATAAATGTAAATTTAAAAAATATGTGCAGTAAAGACAGCTGATAGACTCATGAGGGATTTCCTTTTGTGTGACACTTTCCTTTTTTCTTGCTGCCTTTAGAATTCTATCATTGTCTTTAAATTTTGCTTTTTGAATGATGATATGTCTTGATGTGAGTCTGTCTCAGCTGATCCTGTTTGAGACTCTCTGATTCCTGTGCCTTGATACTCGTTTCCTTCTTCAGACCAGGGAAGTTTTCAGCCTTAATTTTATCCAATGTTTTCTCAGCCTTTTTCTCTCTTCCTGCAGGGACTCCTGTAATGTGAGTGTTACTATGCTTGCTGCTGTCTCGGAAGTGATTTAAACTCATGTAGCAGGCCTTTTCTTCTTGCTTTTTTGATTGGGTGTTTTTCATGCTGTCTTCCGGATTGCTAATGGATCATCTGCATTGCCTAATCTTCTGTACGACCTGCAGTTCTGCTGTGATTGGTCCTTTTTTATATTTTCTAGTTCTTTCGACAGTTCTCCCGGTGCCCATCTCTTCAGTTCAGTTATCATTCCTGTTGCTATTGCTTTGACCGCTTTGTCAGGTAAAGTATTTATTTCTTTTCTTTATGGTTATTTTGTTATTCTTTCATTTAAAATGTGTTCTTGTGTCTTCTCATTTTAACTTTCTGTATTTCTGTGAAATTAGGTGAAACAGTTGCCTGCCCCAGAATGAAAGGTGTCCTTGTGTGAGAGCATTCCTGTGCAGTCTTCTGTGCCCAGCGGGCTTGTTGGGACGAGCTGGACCTGAAGTGATCCTGGGCTGCCCTCTTCCCCCGGGACGTGCTGGCAGCCGCTGCAATGGCTGGAGTGGGGGCCGCAGGGCTGGAGTCAGAGGGGCTGGAGCCAGTTCCAGGTTGAAGCAGGGGCTTCTCCTCTGCTCAGTGACTGTTCCAGCCCTATCAGTTGTGGCATGGGGTCCTGTGGGGCTGAAGCAGGATCTCTGTGGGAGTGGGGTTCTCCTGGGTGTGGTGGCAGTCTCTGGTTTGGGATGCGGCTGAGGCCTGAGGGCTTGCAGCAGCCCTCCTGTACTGGTTTTACCTTTTCCCCAGTGTGTGCACCTTGGCTAGAGGGTGGGTCGGGGCCAGAGAGATTGGGGCCGCACCTCTGAGCTGGCCCCACCCCATCAGGTGTGCACAGGAAAGTGAGTTCTGGTGATGGCAGGCCCTGCCCTGGTGCTGGTGCTGTTCCCTGTAGAGTGTGTGCGGGGACACTAGCTGGCCGTGACTGCCGGCCGTCTTTTCAGAGGCAGGGCCGCACCCAGGCCAGCTCCACTTTCTCCCACGGTGTGCACTCTCACTGGCAGTGGAGGCCTCCACCTGAGTGGGGAGCAGCACCAGAACACGGAGGGCGGGAGCAGGAGCCTGGGGGAGTCCGGGGGTCCCCCTGAGCCACCCCTGCCAGCCGGCCAGAGCCCCAGGCAGTGTTCAGCCTGCTGTGTCCCTGCCGTGACGGGGAGTCAGCGGGTCTCTGCACAGGCTCTTCAAGAGCAGTGGCTCCGCATCTTACAGCGCCCCAGCAAGCTCGCTGGTTTTCACTCCAGGTGAGGGGACTCCTCGTCCCGGTGCTGAACCCCGTGCCTGGGTGTCTGACACGTGGTTCAGACCATGACGTAAGGCATGGGTGGTTGTGAGGGCTGGAGCACCGCTGTGACATCATGCTGTCTGCGCACGGATGCCCACCGCTCCTGCTTTGTGTGGCTGGTGGGGAGCCCTGCGGGGAGCGGCTGTACATCTGTCTGGCACAGACAGATGGGGCTCATTATGATCATTCTTTGTAAAGATAGTATAAGGACAGGATATACCATCTGGTGTTCCAAGGGATTGAATATTATAATGTGTGATGTGCCCCAGCTGCCTAGTGTGAGCAGCATGACCGCAGGTGCTCTGGGTCCAGGAATGCAAACTCAAGTTAAGCCCTTGGGAACCAAAGGAGCAGGTCCTAAAGGGGTCTGCTTACTCTAAATGCTCTTACACATGCCAGTCATAGGGAAACACCAGATTAAGAAATGGATGCTGCCTGAGTTTAGTGTTGAATTATTATAAAATGTAAGGAACCTACAAGATTCTGGGTAAAAATTAATGCAGTAACAAGTGAAAATGATCCAAGGAGTACATACAGTAAGAAACAGAGTCCTGAATTTAATCATCTTGTCTGATTTTCTGTTGTGTAGTAAATAATTAGGGTTTTGACTAATGTTGTTTTGATTAAACTATAGAATGTGGTCAGTTGTGAAGTGTGAAAGTCTAAGGATGTTTGTAGTAAGGGTACTTGTGATGACACAGTTTTGGGGGTTAATGATTGCTGGGATGGATGAAATCGGCTGGCTGTGTGTGCTGGTGGAAGAAGAGACATTGTTGATGCAAGTGGAGGCACTAACAGAAAGGAGGCTAGTGAAAAGTGGAGGCTGTGTCAGTTGATTCAGGAGCAATAAGCTGATAAGGCTGGTTAATAGGCCATAAGGCTTAGTGTTAATTCAGAGGATATAATTTTGGTAATCGTGTTAATTGTATTACTATAATGTTTGGAATAATGAGTTTTAGCCTTGAAGAAGGTTAAGATTTTGTACACAATCAGTACCGCAGGCGCTGGATCCCACAGCTGTTAGTGACGTTCCCAGTGCGGCCACACAGGCGGGGAGCACTGATGGCATGTGTTATGCCAGCTCACGTACAATGGGTGCTGAGTGTGGTGACAGCGGCTGTAATGAAAAATGATGATTTGTGCCATCTAAGCATAGTAATTGGGGATGTTAAGTGTGACTTATATATTAGTATCCATATAGGGTACTGTAAATGCAAAAAGGATAGTAAAATAGACTAATGCCATTTGATAATTATGAAGTTAATTACAGTTTTATGAGTCAAAATGTTTTTGTTTAAAGTAATTATCATACATTCATTCTAATCCTTTTAAATTCATTCATAGGCTAACTTTATGGCTTCTAGTAATGTGATTACAGTTTGTGCCATGAAGAGTTTAGTTTTTAGGTTACTCTTCTGAAATGCTTAGGGTAGGGGTAGGAGGAGGGCAACTTCTAGGTCAAATATAGGAAAGTAGTGACGACTGAGAGTAAGTAAATGGAGAAGGTGGGCGTGCTGGCCCTACAGAGTCACATCCACACGTGTGTGGGCTTGATTTTTCTGGACACTGACTAGAGGAGGTCAGAGTGCGGTCAGGACAAGCTGTGAGTCTGGTAGTGTAGTGGTGAGTGACGTCGGTATAAGCTTTATTGTTTCTCCAGGCACAGGAAAAGCTGTAGACTGGAAGTCAGTTGTTCTATTTAATACTAAAAGAATAAAATGCTCATCAATAGATAGCGATCTGTAGGAACAATCAAACTATCTACAAAATGCACTATCAGGCCACTGACTGAAATCCAAAATAACGAGATGTATAGGGAAATTTTAGTTGGGACAGAAAGCACAGAATGAGAAAAGTAGAGCCAATAATTTTGTGTAGTCAGTGGAAACTTTTAACCATGAAAACTACTGAGCCAAAAACTCCATCTGAAATTGAATTTTATATTCTTCTGACACTTGCAATAATATAAGTTCTAGAGGAACTGTAATGAATCAAACTTGAAGTATCGTTTATGATTTCTTTCTGTTAGATGATGGTGAGCGCAAGTGAGGGAACTTCAGAGGCTCATAGAACTGAAGTATTAAGAGGTTATTATGGGAATTGTGTGTGTGGTCAGTGTGTTGTTAGGTGGTGTGAGCACATATCTTTATCTTTTTTCTGATCAGAAGGTAGATGGTCATTTTAGGATCTATGTGCATTTGCCTGTGTGTGTGTGTGTGTGTGTGTGTGTGTGTGGTGAGAGTTTGGTCATGGGGAGAAGCACTGTGAACTTACCCACCCTGTACTGAGAGCTGTAGGACCTCCTTCCCTGCTAAAAATGACCCTGTTCTTGTCACCACATCCCCACCCATGACAGCACTTCTTTGTAATGAATGTATGTAATGTCCTGTTTGTCATGGACCAATGCAATGCATCCATTTATAGTTCATAAAGTTATTTATATTTTAAATTAAAAGTACTTATATGTATGATGGATTTTATGTTGTTAATCTTATTTACCTTGGTGCCCGAATTAATGGTAATAGAAGACCCATTTCCTGAGGCAAAGTTGACTTGCCGTTAAGAGTCAGGATCCCTCGTGAACACATCCTCACCGTTTGTCCTGACTGATGCATGACTTAATGTCATTGTAAGAGGAATTTCCCAAGGAAAAGCCAACGGTCTTCCTCAGACCCTCAGGGAGCAGGTCACAGGATGGGCTCCAGGTGGAATCGCTTTCCAAAGTAGATCTTAGTTCAGGGTAAATTTACAGCACTCGCCGCCCCGAGACCCTTAGTTGATTCACATCCCCTCTGTCTTCTCATCCATAAAATGGGTTATTGAGAATGTTGTGTAGTTGGAACACTGCACTTTGAATTTGGTCAGTTGGCACAGTTTATTGCTTAGTGTGAGACCTCAATACCTTTGACCTGATGCTAATTGGTCATTTACAGGGTGTCCCGACTCCTGAGGGTTGGAAGGAATTCTGATTGACAGTAGGAGGAGACCCAGGATCCCTGAAGCCTGCTCATCCTGGATGGGACTCAGTCCTTCCAGGCCGGGGGATCCTGAAGCCAGCACAGCGCCTGAAGCACGACTGTGGGACCAGGAAGTCCCAGCAGTGCGGTTGGAAACGCAGACCCACTGGGTTTGTGAGGAGTCGGGGTCAACTCCCCACAAGGCAGGAGGGTCTCTCCGACTCCTGAGACTGGCAGGCCCCATGTGCTCAGTATTTCTTGATTGAGTGAACACAACCACCCCCCATATCTAGACACCAAGTCTTCCCACCGCCCCAAAAGGGTTTCTCAGGCCCCCTCACAGCCAGTACTGCCCCAAAGCACAACTTTGCTTCTGTCATACCCAGGTAGTTTCTGCCTCCTTGAACCTGGGTGTAAGTGAATCACCCAAGTGCAGTGTAGGGGGTGTGACAATATATAATTATTTTTTATAGTTTTATATATTTTTGGCAAAAATCATAGGGCTTATTTTTATGCATGTGACATACGTACTTAAAATTAATGTGTCACCTACAGGTGTACTACAGATAAGGACGGCCACATGGGTGTGGCAATGTGATTAAGATGGTGTGCTGTTAAGAGCTTCTCCGTCTTGTGGACTTTCTCTCTGCATTTTGTGTGCAGTGCTGAGCGAAGGGGAATGAGGACATCCCACCCTGCCTGTATATTTGATTCCTCTTGGTTCTGTCATTGTCTACCTAATATGTTTTTCAGCCACTGCCCAAGGGAAATCCTGGGAATTTGGAAAAGGAGGAGGGAGCACCCCAGAAGTAGGGGGCAGGAGACATCAGTTGGGCAGGACCAGAAAGCATAAGGTCAGAAAAGTTTGCAGAGAGGACCCAGGGTTAGATGGCAGTTGGTGGTGGGGGACCAGTTAGGCGGGGCGCATTGTAAAAGTGACGTCACCCGGAATGTCCACTGTGAGGTGCCAGGGGCAAAGGCAGGTGATTGGTCGAGAGAGGGCATAAAGCATGGGGCGTTGCTAAGGCAGCGTTCAGACAGGAGAAGGCTTGGAGGGAGGCGTCTGGTCCCCTCCAGCTGCTCCTGAGAGTCCGCTTGCCTGCTGTTTGTTTTCCTGACCTGCTGACCTCCTGACCTGACTGAACCCTCCTTCCTCCCCTCAAGAGCTTGATTGGCCCTCATCCTTTCTGTGACCCCCTTCTTCTCCTCCCAAGTGCCCAACCCCTCTTCCTGTCACACTCCCTCCCCACCCCATCCCCCACCCCTCCCCTCCCCTCCCCTCCCCAACCCTCCCCTCCCCTCCCCTCCCTCCTCCCCACCTGAGAGGACCAGGACATGGAGGTGATGGGGATGTTCTGGTCCCACGTGCTGGGGTGTACTGGATATGAAATTACAGCTGTGAGTAAACATCGGGCATCAGGTGTCCTCCTTTTTCCTGGGCTCTTTCACACTGTGGTTAAATAGATGCTTTCTCATAGGGTCCTTGATGGGAACGCATCGTTGGTGAAGCCCGAGGCTCTCAGGACAGGTTTCTTGACCAGCCTAGAGCGGCTCTGGCCACCGGCGTCCTCAAGATCTGAGTCCTATCAGGACCTCTTGGACCAAACAGCAGGTTGACAGGATGAAACCTGAAATAGTTACTTTATTGCATCAAAGAAGGAAGTGTGAACATCCTAAAAGCCATTGAGTTGTATGCCTAAAATGGGGAGTGGGTGAATTATATCTCAGTAAAGCAGTTTTTTAAAAAGCGAGAAACTCCTATTTATTAGAAGTCATAGTGAGACTGGCTCCCGGAAAGCTTGTCAGGATCCTGCTTCAAGTTGTGCGTGTTCCGGTTCCGTCCCTGTGCAGTGTGCTCTCCTGTGTGTGCACCCTTCCTGGTGGTGACGTCTGGCAGTCCTGGGAGCAGTGGGGTCTCAGCACTGGGTTGGTGCTGGTCTGTTAAACAGGGAAATGTCATCTCTGCTCTGTGCTTTCTGGTTTGTTATCTTAGAGCAACTTTGTTTTTTCTTTGAAGTGTATTCTTTTCAGAAATTTTAATGTAACAAAAATATTCAATAGCCCAATAAATTTTAAAATATTTTTATTGAAGTATAGTCAGTTTACCATGTTGTCTATTTCTCATGTACAACAGAAAGCTTCAGTCATATAGGAAAATACATATATTCATTTTCATATTCTTTTTTTTACCATAAATTACTACAAGATATTAAATAGAGTTCCCTGTGCTGTACAGTGTAAACTAGTTGTTGTCTACTTTATATAGATTGGTATCCATGAATCTCAAACTTCCAATTTTTCCCTTCCCACTCCCTTTCCCTCTGGTAACCATAAGTTTGTTTTCTATGCTGTAAGTCTGTTTCTGTTTTGTAAATAAGTTTGTCTTTTTCTTTTTTTTTTTTTTGATTCCAAATATAAGTGATATCATATGGTATTTTTCTTTTCCTTTATGACTGCTTCACTTAGAATGACATTCTCCAGGTCCATCCATTCCCTGTTGCTGCAAATGGAATCATTTTATCATTTTTATGGCTGAGTAGTAGTCCATTGTGTAAAATATACCACAGCTTCTTTTTTTTCTTACATTTTTATTGTTATAGTCATTTTACAATAGTGTGTCAAATTCTAGTGTAGAACACAGTTTTTCAGTTATATATGAACGTACATATTTTCATTGTCAGAATTATTTTCTCTGTGAACTAGCATAAGATCTTGTATATATTTCCCTGTGATATACAGTATAATCTTGATTATCTATTCTGCATATGCCTGTCAGTATCTACAAATTTCAAACTCCCAATCTGTCCCTTCCCACCCCTCAGCCCCTTGGCAACCGCAAGTTTGTATTCTATGTCTGTGAGTCTGTTTCTGTTTTGTATTTATGCTCTTTTTTTTTTGGATTCCACATGTGAGCAAACTCATATGGTATTTTTCTTTCTCTTTTTGGCTTACTTCACTTAGAATGACATTCTCTAGGGACATCCATGTTGCTGCAAATGGCATATTGGTTTTTTATGGCCAAATAGTATTTCATTGTATAAATATACCACCTCTTCTTTATCCAGTCATCTGTTGATGGACATTTAGGCTGTTTCCATGTCTTGGCTATTGTAAATAGTGCTGCTATGAACATTGGGGTGCAGGTGTCTTTTTGAAGTAGGGTTCCTTCTGGACATATGCCCAGGAGTGGGATTATTAGGTCATATAGTAAGTCTATTCCTAGTCTTTTGAGGAATCTACAAACTTTTGCACAGTGGCTGCACCAACCTGCATTCCCACCAGCGGTGTAGGAGAGTTCCCTTTTCTCCACAGCCTCTCCAAAATTTGTCATTTGTGGACTTTTGAATGACGGTCATTCTGACTTGTGTGAGGTGATACCTCATTGTAGTTTTGATTTGCATTTCTCTGATAATCAGTGATAATGAGCACTTTTTCATGTGCCTGTTAGCCATTTGTATGTCTTCACTGGACAATTGCTTGTTTAGGTCTTCTGCCCATTTTTGGATTGAGTTTTTTTTTTTTTTCTTTCTTATTTAGTTGTATGATTTGTTTATATATTCTGGTGATTAAGCCCTTGTCAGTTTCATGTTTTGCAAAAATTTTCTCCCATTCTGTAGCTTGTCTTTTTGTTTTGCTTATGGTTTCCATTGCTATGCAAAAGCTTCCAAGTTTAATTAGGTCCCATTTGTTTATTTTTGCTTTTATTTTTATTGGACTTCTAGCAAATTCTTAGTTATCCCTTTCCTTTTTATCTTGGAGGCTGCCCCCAGGGACTCTGTGTCCAGCTAGGTTGATGGGGGAGCCCTGAGAGCCGAGCTGATGTGAAAATCAGTGGCTGCAACCTGCTGTGATGTTTACAATGAGGAAATGCTCAGGAGGGATGTGACCAGGAGGTGGACGAGTTGTCTTTTTTTTTAGTGACGTGTCCTTGTGAAGAATGTTGATTTCCCCAAAGCAGAAAGTGTCCTTCATGTCCTTAGAATTGTCTAAATATAAAGAAAATTCAGATACATGCTGTGAAATTTTTACTGTGTCAGGATAAATCACCTCCACACCCTAAAAAAGAAAGACTGAGAACACCTCATGGATTTAAGTGGTTTGTTCTGATAGGGTTCCACCAGATTCTTACGGACCTGGAAAAACCGAGTGTCAGGAACAATCTTTGCACTGAAGCAGAATCAATGCCACATGAACACTCCACCCAAAGAAGAGTCTGTTCTGTTTCTTTTGAGCCTACTAAGGAGGGCGTTTCTAGGTCATCTTTGTTGGGATTTTTTCCCTCAAAGGGAATGAGGCTGAGTTCTCACAGGTTAGTCAGCCCTCTTTCCCTACCACATTTTTGAGCATTTGGATAAACTAACTTGTCCTTCTCCACCGTTGCTCATGGCTGCTGACAGAACCTGAGTCCATCGGCCCTGATGGATAGACTCTAGGTAGGAGGCAGCTGCTGACGTCAGTGCTCAGACAGTGCCGTGTGTAACAAGCATGCCCATGGTGGAGGGGGTTTTACCACTTAGCGACTAGATGGTGTTTGTTTTTGTGCCTTTGATCTGCATGTCTCTCCTTTGTGCTGAGATCCACTGCTCTCTCAGACGGCAGCTATGCAAAGACAGTGCATGTTTTCCACCAGCACACATTTTACTGACCCCAACTGTGAGAGCTGACAATGACAGTGTTACTGATTTCAGAGGCTGCTTTCTAGAGGGGTTTTATTTGCACAAGACTGAAACTTGGTGTCTAGATAAAGTACAAATTACATTGTGCATTTATTCCCTCCTATAATACTTATAAATCTAGTTTTTACAAAACTATGTGTTTGGCTTTTGTTTTGGTGACTGTACATTCCAGAAATACAAATTAATTTTCTTGGTGGCTGTTAATGGATGTAGGTGCAGTACTGTGAAAAATGCATGTAAATTATTTGTACTGATTATTTTGAGTTCTCTTTTTATGTAACTTCATTCTTTGAGTAATCTTGTATAATATGATTAAAACTCTATTATACAAATCCCTATTTATTTCAGAAGTCTGACATTACATGCTCTGGTTCAGAACCAAAGTGAATATTGAAGAAAACCTCCATGGTTTTTAGATAGTTGGGCTAAAATATATCATTAATTTTTGCTGGAATAGTAATTTTGACATTATTCTAAGAGCTGGTCTGCTTTCTCACTCATGTCCAGTCTATAAATGTAGAAACACATCTCTGTACATCTCTCTGTATTTTAACACATACCTTCATTGCTCTTTCCCCATACATGTTGGGTGTATTTTTGGAGACATTTCATAGGGGTTTGTCCAGGTACTTCATGAACATACAATAGAAGATGGAGGCGTCCTATGCCCTGTAGGTTTGTGTTTGCTTATTTTCGATTTCAAGTTGGCTTCTACATTCATAAGTTAAGTTCTGTTAACTATTTTAAAAATATTTGCAATGTGCCTGTCAGCAAAGTCAAATCTCTAACATTTTGTGTATCAGGTATTTGACGTATGTGTGCAGCAGTGAAACTATTACCAAATGAAGGCAGTAAACATGCCCACACTCCCAAGAGCTCCTTTGAACTCACGTGTCCCTTCTCACCTCTCTGTGGAGCTATTTGAGGATGTGGTTGAGGGTTTCTAAAGATGATTCTCTGTGACATATACACTGGGAATGTCTTTGAGGTTCCTCATTATATCTAATATCTTTTCAGATCCTCGACACTCTGATTCTCCTTTTCCATCCTGCGTCTGATGTTTATGAACTTCTGTGGAAGCTTATTCTTCTTGCTGCCTCCTGGGGAGTTTCTATTTTCCTCTTGTTCGTCTGGAGGACCGTCCTTGCTGTGAGTATTACTAAAGTACCTGACAGTATCCTTTTAAGCACACCTAATAGGAATTTTTATAGTCACTGGACATTTTATTTGCCTGCCTGGGCCAGAATCCAGGAGTCTTTTCTTTGTTTCCTTTTAGATTACTAACTTGAACACAAATTAGTTTTGAAATGGAAATTTGTTGCAAAATCTTTATAGTAAGAACTCATTGAGCAAGACAACAGTATATTCTCAATGAGACAAAGGCAATTTATAAACTCTTCTCTTCAATAACAAAACAGGAAGGTTAAGTATTTGGTGAGCCCATCTATCTCTCCACCTGCCCCTGCCTGTGTGTTGGGTGACAGGGGACAGGAAAGCTCAGTGTTCCTGAGCAAGTGTGAAGTTAAGGGAACATCTGTGGTTTTCTGTTTGCCCTCCGTGGATGCATTCTTCTACTGCCACATTATTGCCACTGGATCTTCGACACTGTGATGATTCTCCAATATCTTGGCAAGGTTAGGGGCTGGCCTCAGTCTCTGATCATCACTCAAAGTTTTGAATGAAGAAATATGTGTTAAGGGTCAGGGAAATGTGTCTTTACATGGTATTACAGTGGAGTCCTGCCTGCGTTTTACTGAAATATTACTCCTCAGACGATGACTTGTATCTGAGTCAAGAAGCACGTTGGCTTCTTGAAAATGGTCGCTGTCCGTCCTGCTGCTGTGTGTGCTTTTACTACAGCCATTACTCACTTTCATTCTCGTCTGATGTCTCATTTGATGTCCGTTTGTTTTTAGTGGTCTTGACAAATCTTACGACCTCATATGTTACAATTGCTTATCAATTCAACAGTCAACTCTGTATAAGATTTCAGAAAACCTTTCATTGAATGAAAGGGGTGCATCTTAATCTTAGTATAAAGATTTTGCCTTTATTTTTCTTTTAGTTTTCTCCTCTCTGTCTCTCTCTCTCTTTTGAAGGTTACACAACTATCCAGGTTCTGGACTTAAGTGTGGATGTTTGGTTTGACAAAAAAAAAAATTAGATAAATGATGCATTACAACAACATATCATGAAAATAATATAGTTCAGTGTTGTTAAATATGAATATGCGTTATGAAAATTGAATAGAGTGATGTTTATTTAATAGAATGTAAGCAGATCTTTTGTTATAAAATAAGTTATTTACCATTGTGCTATCAGAAATGGTGAGTGAAAGATCATGCCTTAAGTAGGAAATTCTGATTTTTCCTGATTTTTAATCATATTAATTGTTATGCTGAACCAAAATGATAATTGTGATTTCAATGGATTACTGTTTTGATAGTTTATTAGAAATTATAGATTTACTAATTATATGTTTTGACTTCAAATTTAATGTTTCTTCCTCTCCTAGGTAAAGCCTCCAGTGTGTAAAGGTAAGGTATTAGGGTTTAGTTTCCTTTGTAATATTTTCTCAATACCAGGATTTGATGTGGATTTTAATTCAACTAAGAGTAAACACAGTGACTTCTGATGTCTAACTGACTTCTCAACTCTTGAAAATTTTACTCCTGCGATGGTGTCTAAATGACATCATAGAGGAAGTTGGCATCTATTGAGCTAAGATGCCAGGAGGGTCACAGGAGTAGGGAGACTGGGATGAGTTTAATTTTGCATAGCAACCTTGAGGAAGCAGGTGATGAGAAGAGTCTAATGTTCGGAGTGTGTCCCTAATATGAGCTGGCTCTTGGTGAAAAGTAAAGGTACTGAAACACTACTTGAGCCTGTCAGGACTCTCCGGGCTGAGGGAGGGATGCAGATGTAGCCAGGCGGTGTGTGTCACAGCAGAGGGGAAACCATGGGCTGTGACTCATAAGTGAAGGGAGCCATTCATGGCAGTGGGGACTTAATGGAAGTGATTCAGCCTGAGGATGATGCTTTCTATGCAGGCTTCACACTCTGCTGACCGAGTGGGGCTGTGCGTGGTGGGCAGGGTGGCTGCCCGGCGCTCAGTAGGCCCTCAAGGGCTGCTGTTGGTGACAGTTGATGCAGAAGGGCTGGTGCTGAGAAGAGGGATCTCAGCATCAGAGCATCTCCACTGGGCAGAGAGAAGACGCGTGTGCACTATGTGGTCAGATGAGGGACTTAGATGCCGGAGAGAGGAGTCTGGTTCTGAGGGCTGCGTTCTAGAGCTTCACACGTGGAGTCACCTGTGACTGGCTGCTTTACATGTGTTGCTTTCCTGAAGCAGTGATGGTAACACTCTCATCCTGGCGATAGAAAAGCTTGTCATTTAGGGCCTGTGTGTTATCCAGGTCCTCCAGTGACTAGGTGGGGAAGCCCACATGGTACCAAAGTGTTTAATTCCAGCGACCTTGTCCTTCAGGGCCCCCAACATGGTTTTCATGAAAGACGATCTGCCAGGCAGCAGGAAGACACTGGAGGCCTGTGCAGGCCCAGTCAGGCAACGTTTTGAACTTGCCTTCTGTGGTGTTGCAGATAGGGCCTGGCTGTGGGGTGAACCTGCGTCGGATAAGGGTTCTATTTTTTTTAAGCAGGGGCATGTTTACTTACCTTAGTAATTGGAGGAGAGAATGTTAAGGGGACAGGATGCTTGGTTTTTCTTTTTCATCTCTGGTGATGTCAGAAGTATTTGAATGATTGAATTTTCTAAGAATGGTGCTTATAGCTGGGAGAGAATTTAGGGGAAGACTTTTAATTGTGTTTCTGCATCTTTGAAAAAAATTAAACTAGGAATCTCAATGATCTCACATTTAGAATGCCACTAAGATTTGCTTCCTTTAGGCACAGTAGAAAAGCTAAAAAGTTAATTATACTCATAGTGCCAGCCAGATATGTCTCTACTGCTAATAAATCATGATAATTCTATTCTACTGGGTTTTCTTGCCAATATGAGAAATTGCTTCATCTCCTTTTAGTTACTTTAAAGCAGATGACTGAGCAGAGCAAGAATTTGGAGAATGAAAACAGAGAACTTGCAGAAAATATATCTGCTTGGGTGCAGAAGGTATCCTTGTCCTTTTGCTTTTTTTGTGTGTGTGTGATTTTACCTTCAGTTCCTCCCCCCTCTGGCAGTTCAGTTATTTGGCTCTCTTTTCCTTCATCCTACTGTCCTGTTCCATGTGTTCCATAAGAGGTCTAGGTTCAAAGCAAGTGTCCTAGATAAAAACAAAACAAAACAAAACAAAAAAAAACCCAAAACAAATTTCTTCTGTAGAGCACAGGGAACTCTACTTGATATCTTGTAATCTATAATGAAAAAGAATGTGAAGACAAACATAGGTGTATATATATATATGTGACTGAAACATGCTGTACACCAGAAAATTAACACATTGTAACTGACTATATAACAGTAAAAAAAAATAAACAAAGCAAGTGTCGTAGATGTAAAGCACCACTTTCTGTATTAGTGGAAGGGGTCACACACAAGATAGGTTCAGCTAGCAGAGTAATTAGTATTTGTAATTCTGTTTTCTTCATTACATTTTTGCATAGACCAACAACGCAAAGAAATGCTTAGAGGAGGCCATCAGGCAAAAGAAGATGCCCTCTGAGAAAGCACTGAAGTTTAAGGTACGAACCTCTTCTCTTGTTAGATTACATTCTGAAAATAGAAATGAAAGTAATGAGTAATTGTTACTAATTCAATGTTTCATTGAAGGAGAGCTTGGAAGCCATTGAGAAGGTGAATGAAAATTTGAATGACATCATTCAGATTGTTCGAGCTAAGCTGCAGGCACCGAGGGACCAGAACGCCAAGAGCCCACACCTGGTGAGAGCTGCCACGTTGACCATAGCCGGGCTTCTGAGGCTTTTTGTGCCCTGGGCGAGCTGCGTGCTCCTGCTCCTCCTGCTTTTGGCCACAGCAGAGTGTGAGAGCCCAGGAGCGGAACCTCCCTGTGAACAATGACCCAGAATTTCAGGGACTAAAACCTCTGTGACTTTTTCTATTTCAGAGACTAGGAAATATGTCTTATTTTCACAACCTAGAGAGTTTTCTCACCACTCACACTGCCCTCCAAGATACACAGAAGATGCCAGGAAATACCTGAGAGGTGAAGGAAGTTACTAGACAAGGTGCACAGCTCCTTGCCCTGTTGATGTTAAACACAGAATTTTCCATGTGAATTTGGGTAAACTTTGTTTATATTTCACCAGCGACACTCATTTGTGAGCTCTTTGACATGAGCAGTTTCCCACCCTTGCTTCCCCTTGTCGTCCAGTCGTGCCCTCCATTGTCCAGGGAGGAGGAAGCCTGTGGAGGCGAGGAAATATCTGTGCCTGGAGGTCTTTTTTCCACATTTCTTTATGGGCTTGACATTTGTCCTGGGCCCAGCCTGGATCAGCTGCCATCACAGGAAACTTAGGGGTAGTTGTGGGTACTGGCTGAGAAGGGACAGGATTCCAAAAGGGTTGAAGAGAAGCAACTGCCCATCAGAACAAACCAAGACTTTCTGGAAGAGATTTGCAGGCTGGCAGTGGAAGAGGACCAGCTGAAGAAGGAAATGCAAGATGCAAAGGGTCAGAACGAGCTGCTAGGATGCCCGGTGCTAGAACTTGAAGGAAGAGGCCCTGTCTGCTGTAAACTCTCAAATGGAGCACTGTCTTCAGCCCCAAACCAAAATTCAGGAAAAGTCTCAGATGCTTTCAAGCATGTGTAAGGGAACGTATAACACTTGCTTTCCTTTCTTTATAAAATTTGTATGTTCAGAATCATTTCACTGCCTTAATATCTTCTGGAGAGAATGCTCACCAAAGTCTTTGGACATGTACCAGGGCTAATATATTTATTTCCTATGGTTTGTTTTGCAGTTAACAAAATACTTTGTTTCTGGAAAAAAAAGTTACACTTTTTAAGCATATCACCCTGAGTTTTCATTGAAATCTTAGTACATACTTTATTTCTGTCCTGTGTGAAGATACTGGAAAAAGGAACATCTCCAGAGAACTTGAAAGTTGCTGTTTCAATGAACACTTCAGGAATTTGAGGTAAATGCCTCCAGTTGCAACAGGATTTCCACTGTACACATTAGCTTTCACAAGGAACAACAATCTCATGTCTTAGAAGATTAAATGTTGATATCTACTCAAATTATTTTTCTAGGGAGTTTAGTCACCAATGAGAATGTTTTAAGTTGAAATTGCTCTTAATAAATCTCATGTCTGTGAAGCCACAGTGAAATCTGAAGAAATGCATGTGCAGGAGGACGTTCAGCTCAGCAGCAAGAAGAGAGTAAGGATTGTTACTCACCCCCAGAGATGCTTACCTCAGAGAACCGAGCATCACTGTGTCAGTGTTTAATTGTGCTATAATGCACGGAAAGCAGATGGCCCATCTTAGCTGATTCCAAGCGTACGATTCCTCTCGTGTTAAGTATGTTCACTTTGCTGTGGATCAGTACTTCTTGAATGTCTTCTCATATCTATCTTACAGCCAGGTGTTTCGAAGACCAGATCTGAGGATTCGATGCAGCGAGCTGTGACAACTGGGGACTGCAGCCTGGAAGGTATGTTGCTTGTTGGGAAGAAAACCTTACATACAGGATTCCTGGGAGATGTTGTGGCTTCAGTTCTAGACCCCTAGAATAAAATAAATATAATAAAGAGAGTCAAATAACTTTTTTTTTTTTTGGTTTTCCAGTGCAAATAACAGTTAAGTTTACACTATACTGTAGTCTATTAAGTGAGCAATACCACTGTGTCTAAAAACCCCAATGTTCATAACTTAATGAAAATACTCTTTATTACTAAAAACTGCTAGCCATCATTGGAGCCTTTAGTGAGGTGTAATCTTTTTGTTGGTGGATGGTCTTTTTTTTTAACTTTTTTTTATTGAGTTACAGTCATTTTGGTGGATGGTCTTGAATTAACGTTGGTGGCTGCTGACTGGTCATTGTGGCAGTTGCTGAAGATCGGTGTGGCTTTTGCAATTTCTTAACATAAGACCACAATGAAGTTTGTGACAGGATTCTCTCTTCCTTTCAGGAACAAGTCCTCCGTCGCAGGCAATTTGACACATTTTACACACAGTAGAAATTCTTTCTAAATTGGAGTCAGTCCTCTCAAACCCTGTGGTAATTTATCAGCTAAGTTCATACGCTCTTCTAAGTCCTTTGTTATTTCAACCTTCTTCACAGCATCTTCACCAGTAGATTCCATCTCAAGAAACCAATTTCTTTGCTTGTCCATAAGAAGCAGCTCCTCATTCATGCACATTTTATCATGAGGTTGCAGCCAATCAGTCATATCTTCAGGCTCCACTTGTAACTCTAGTTCTCCTGCTATTTTCAGCACATCTGAAGCTCCTTCCTGCACTGAAGTCTTGAGCCCCTCAAAGTCACACATCAGGATTGGAATCAATTCCTTCCAAACCCCAGTTCATGTTGATATTTTGACTTCTTCCCATGAATCACGAATGTTCTTAATGGCATGTAAAATGGTGAATCCTTTCCAGAAAATTTTCCATTCATTTGCCCAGACACATCAGTGGTGTCACTGTCTATGGCAGCTAAAGCCTTCCAAAATGTATTTCTTAAATAATAAGGCTTGAAAGTCATAATTACTCCTGATACATGGGCTGCAGAATAGATGTCGTGTTAAGCATGGAAACAGGATTCATCTCATGCATCTCCATCAGAGCTCCTGGATGACTTGTGCATTGTCCATGAGCAGTAATATTTTGAAAGAAAATTTTTTTTGTGTTTTGTTTTGTTTTCTGAGCAGTAGGTCTCAACAATGGGCTAAAATATTCATGTTGTAAATAGATGTGCTGTCATTCAGGCTTTGTTCTATTTATAGAGCACAGAGTAGATTTCACTTGATTCTCATGGGACATAGGATTTTCATAATGTTAAATGAATATTGGCTTCGTTAGCCGCTAACGGGAAAATCAGCCTGTCCATTGAAGCCTTGATGCCAGGCGCTGACCTCTCCAGCTGTGATGGTGCTGGGTGGCCTCCCCTTGCAGTTCTCTGCATTGAAAACCTGTTGTTTAGTGCAGCCACCTTCATTAGCTGCCTTAGCTTCATCTCCTGGAGCACTTGCAGCAGCCTCTGGGTCAGCTCTTCCCACCTTACCCTTGCACAGGTATGCAGTGGAGATGGAATCTTGCCTTAAACTTCATGGGCCAACCCCTGCTGGCTTCACACTTTTCTTCTGAAGCCTCTTCACCTCTCTCAGGGTTTATAGAATTGCTGAGAACTAGGGACTTTCGCTGGATTAGGCTTTGCCTTAAAGGAATGTCATGCCTGTTTTAATTAAAATGATAAAGAACCAAATATTTCAGGAACTACCAAAATGTGACACAGAGATAAGAAATGAGCAAATGCTGCCAGAGAAAAATGTCACCAATGGAATTGCTGTACTCAAGGTTGTTACAAATCTTCAATTGTTCAAAAATATGCATTACCAGGGAGGGCAATAAAATGAAACATGCCTGTAATAGCAATGAATTTGCACTGGGAAGGTAAAAATGGGATTCCTGCCTTCAGAATTCTCTCCTTTCTCCACTCCCCAGCACAGCCAAGCTCTTGAGTGCACATGTGCACACACAAAGCCAGTTGTTTTATGTTTATAGAGGGTAAAAAGAAAATGCAAGACCACCATGCTGCATCGGGATCTCTGAAAGAACGTGAGGAAGACGGTTTCCAAAGACAGGTGAAGAAAGTATGCATCCTTGATGAAATCAGTGGACAGAGAACTATGGACACTGAAGGGTAAGACGTTCCCGTGTTAATTATGACAATGTGTGAATGAATGTGTGGAGTTATGTGGATATTGTAATATGTTTCAGAATACTTACCACCATATTTTCTTTACCATATTCGATCAGTACAGATGTGCATTTATTTTTCGACCTTGATTTCTATAATCTGCTGCTTCTGTTCATTCTAACTGGTTACCAGAGTCTTGTCTGTATTTAGTTTGAGATTTTAGCGGGTTCTTGGACCAGATTTAGTCACTTCATTATCTGGATCCCTCTAGGTCCATTTCTATTGTACTTAGGTTTCAACCACATCAAAGTGTCATGACCTGTCATGTGTCTATCATTTTTAATAAACTCTAGACATTGGGTAGAAAATAGAGAAAATTTGAGGCCTCGTGTGAGGTTAACTTGCTGCAGAGAAGGTGGGCATTACAGCTGGCAGGTGGTCAGGGAGCCAGCAGCGCTACATCCTGTTAACCCGGTTAGCAGCTGAGATCAGTCAGTGCAGCCAGCTTTCGTGAGGCCAGTGTGTCTCCTGTCCACCTTTGTTTCTGGCATGTAGCTCTCGTGGATCCCAGCTAAGTCCTGTGGGTCTCTCTAGGGATCACCTTCGCTGACGGACCATGAGCTCCAGCTGCCTGACTGCGGTGCCCGTGCGTAGGGGGCACCGGCTGACGGGTTGCTCTGCATCTCAGTGGTTTCCTCTGCAGTTACCGGGTGACCCCCGGGGAAGGTGGGCCCAGTCCTGGGCTTTCTTCTTCTCCATCTTGGCCTCATGTCCCTTTCTGGCTTTTTAGCAATTTGGTACATTCGATCATGGATTTCATAATTTGTCCAGAGTTTCCTGTCATTCTCAGGGAGAGGTCATGGACATCACACCCATTAACCCACTTTCAAAAACAAACATTTCCTTATATTTCCTAAAGGATCAGGTTTTGCTCCAGGTTTTGACTGAAATCTGGGCTCTCTGTGGGAGAAATCAAACAAGTCATGAACGCTTGCTTTACCCTAATGTGTTTGGTTGTGATGACTTGGTCAGACCCTGATTCCCACGTTGAAACACAGTGAGCTCGCCCTGTCCCAGGCACAGGAGCCTGAGCCTGGGGGGGGGGGGCGCAGAGCACACCTCACGTGGGCTTTTCCTGTGTGTTTACTTTATGCATAAATGATTAGGGGTGGGGACGCTGAAGGGAAGCCCAGATACCAAACACTTGCCAGAGGCCTGAGTGTAGTTTTTTCATAATTATTAGTGGGGGTACTTTAATTCTTTCCTGTGTGTTTATCAGCCTGAGCATTTATGGGGAAGGGCAAAAGGAACATGGAATTCTTCCCTTCCAGTTTCTGGGAGGGAAACTGGCAGAATTTCAGAGTTTCTTTCCCCTCTCAGGAAGGTGGACATGAACGGATGTGAGCTGGTGGGAAAGCAGCAGCTGTTGGCAGCAAAGGAGGAGGCAAAATTGGCTGAAGAGGAGACAAGATGGTACAAGTGAGTTCAGCTCCTCTGCACCTGCGGCTCTGAAAACACCTGTTGGATTTTTTGAAAACTTTTCTAAAATGTTTAGACACAATATCATAAACCGACCCAAACAAAAGACATTTGTATACATGGCTTCACACAGGAGGAAAAGTGTTAAGTTTTACACATGTTAAGTTATACGTTTAACTTTAAAAAGTATTAAGTTACTAAGAATTTCCTGGTCCCAGTGCTGGCCAGACTGAGAGGAGAGACGGTTCACAGAGATGTTTCTGAAGGTGCTGTAAACCGTTCTTACCCTGAGGATAGCAGTTTAGTGTAGCGTCAGTCGGACCAACACACATTCCCGTGCTGCTGGGGAGACCCAGGGGTAAGAAGTAGGGTCAGGATGTAAGGAAAGGAAGAATCAAGCTTTGTGATGAAAGACGCTCAGCACAGGACACGTGAGGGAAATGCTGAGAACGGGAGGGGGAGTTGTGTCGGCGCAGAACCGGGCAGGCGTTCAGTAACAGTGACGGAAGGAGTGGCTGCAGCGACAGCTTTGCACCTGCTGTGCTTCTGCAGCCGTGTGCAGTGTGTCTTGAGCGGTGAGATGATGTGTGTGAGTGTGCAGTGCAGATAACGTGGACTGGGGCAGGTTATTTAACAGCATACCCAGCATTGTGTCTTCTCTGATGCAACAATTTGTAATTCATAGGATAAGACTTGAAGAATGTCACGGGCAAATGCGGGAAGCAGAGATCACTTGGAGACACCAGGTAACCTGCCTTCCTCCTGACACACTGAGTCCTCAGCACCTGATGCAGACAGTTATTGTGGCCCTGAGAACCCCTAGCCATGGGTTGTTTCTTGATCTGTTGACTTTTTCAGGTCATTCTTGCTGAGAAGAAGGCCCAAGACAGCTCGGTAAGAATTTGTTTCCTTCCTTCCCTTTGTGCACAGTCAGCCACAACTGAACGTGGATGTGTTTTTCTCCCACAGCTCAGGGCTCAGGAGCTGGAGAGGGAAATCTCTGAATTGAGAAGGGAAAACTCTGACCTGAGAAGGGAAAACTCCTCTGAGCTGAGAAGGGAAGTTGCCCACCTGAAACAGAGGTACAGAATTTTGACACATTTTTACTGGTGTTTTAAGATTTTTAAGGACTGGTTGTTTTGTGCCTAGTAGAGGAATTGGTGGTGTAATTTGTATTGAAGCCATTCTTTATCTTTAAGATTGGATGCAATCTGCAGACGGAGGCAGGCAGAGGAATACATGAGGCAGGAGCCCACCCCAGGAGGACCGTACAGGCTGCACCCTCCCCTGAGAGGTAAGGAGCGCACTGTGAAGTGCGGCAGCTCCATTTCTGCAGCAGGAGCCGCCCAGTGGGCTGCTTGTCCCCATGGGTAGTTGTCGGGTTTCCTGGACACCACACCACACACTCACTGTGGGGAACAGGTTCACAGCTGGGTGACAAGATGCTGTTTTCTTTACATGCCACCAGCCAGCAGGGCTCTGTCCCCTGTGAGCGGTGGAGCTCACGCCCCTCCAGGGACTGCGGGCCCCCGCCCAAGCTCTTGGTTGGCTGGCGTGGCTGGCATGGCTGGTTTCTGTGCGCTAGAAGACGTGAGCGTCAGCCCTCTCTTCCCGCCTGGACATGGTTTTGAAGGCTGAATTTTCTTCTCATTTCAGGAAAATAACATGGATGACGTTTTAGAATGAAGGCAGTATGTCATAACGAGAAAAACATTTTTCTTCATTTGCCTTGGTGGATAAATATTCTATTCAAGATCTGCTTTAAGGCAGCAGGCATTTCTTCACTAATTTTGCAGGTCCCTTCGTTCTTATAAAAAAGCTTGCACAGTGACCTAGAGTAGCCTGTTAGTAAGTGACATGACTAGGTAGCCTCCCTCTCCCAGAGTTAACGTGTAACTCTAAAGTCTCCCACCACCTACTCCATGTAACTCACCATTCTTTTGCCGATTATTACAACATGAGTCATTGAGGCCACTTCTTTCATAAATGTTACGTGACATCTGGTTACTTATACAAGACATGCGCTGTCAGAGAGAAGGCTTTTAACAGTTTACCAACAGGCTGAGGAGGAAGAGGTGGAGCTCACAGTCAGGGGTTGTTGATACTCTTCCTACGAAAGACCCTTCTTACTTTAATGTATAATCTGTATAAAGACTGAATTGCCCTGAAGTGTGCTGTGAGTCCCCTGTGTCAGTGTTGGTTGCCAGGGATCTGAGCACTGAGACCACATCCAGGGTGATTAGCTACGAAAACACCTGAATCAAGGCCCTGTGGTGTCCTTGTCATGGGACACGGGTCCAGTCTCCCCTCGTCCTCGGGGTCACCTGAGGTGTGAGGGAGACCTGCAGCATCTGTGAAGAGCCCGGGGCGTGGGCGGGAGTGAGAGCTCCTGAAGGAGGGCACGGAGGGCACGGAGGGCTCGGGTCGTGCTTCCCCCGCACGGCAGCTGTCAGATAGAATCCGCCTTCAGCGCTGCTCTCCCTTTACAGCTTCAGAGTCGGGTGGCACCCCTGTTAGGAATGGCACCGCCTTCCCGGCTCAGGAGGCAGAGGAAACCAAAGTAAGTAATTTTTTTCAGTTGTGTTACAGTGGTCATTTTGTATTGAATAATCTCTGGAACTAGCATTTTTCTTTTGAACAAACCTTTCCTGGTTTTGCCTATGGATTGGGAATTAGGGGATAAAATGCCCTGTCATCACAGTGAAGTTTGGTGATAGTGTTTTATCCCCAAAACCTCCTGTGCCCCCAGGATGCAAGCAGGTCCAGGGCTGATGGAGTGCATGCAGCGTAGCTGCCAACTGGGCACCAAGTGCAGGGGAGGGTGACCGGTGCCGAAGACTGCTGCGTTGGGATTCAGCTCTTGTCGGTGTAGGCGCTTTTGTCTGTCCTTCAACCAAGCTCTCTCTTCTGTCCCGCAGGTAACCCCGTGGGCCGGAGGGCCCCAAACTTTCCGAGGACCAGCCCCCGTGGCCTGCCCCGTGAGCGGCCCGTCGTCGCCCAGCTGGGCACCTGCACCTGGTCCCCCTTGGTGCCCTGTTCAGCCTTGCCCCACACCGCCAGGTGCTCCGATCGGTAAGAGGAAAACATAGTCCTCTGTTTCTTCCTTGAGTCACTGCAGAAGAAGGGCAGATCGCTCTCCGGGGCTTCCCCGTTCACGGGCGGCCCTGACTGGGCTCACGGCTGTGTCCGTCTGGTCCCTTAGCAGACGCACTTGATGGACCGCGTCTTCCCCGTCCTGCCCTGGGGAGGGAGGTGTCTGTTGTAGAGGGAAAGAGGGTCCTCTGACGGAGGGCAGACGTGTCGGTTCTGCACACGGGCCTTCAACAGACACCACGTTCCGGGCTCCCTGGAGGACAAGCCCGCCCCCGTCACTGTCTGCAGCGAGTGGAGCCCTGACTTTCCAGAGCCGATGATCGGTTATGGAAGAAACACCCGAACCCGGGGCCTGAGTTCTCTTCAGTCAAGGGTCCTGAGACCTGTCTCTCACTCGGTCTGATGTGAGACTTAGTGTGATACGGGGAAGAAGGCCTCAAAGATCTTTTGCGCTTCAGCAAACTAACATGTTTTGTAAGGGAGTGAACGGTGAAAGAGTGTTTTGTATTTTATTTTATCTAGGCCGAGAAGCTAGTTGACTCGGGGAAGGATATAGGTTAGTGGTAAATAGAATGCTTGCTTAGCATGCCGAATTCGTGTGCTCATTCCCGGTACCTCCGTTTAAAAGCAGAAGAAAAGAAACAACAAAAACAAGAGCAAACTTCAAATGTGAGAAATACATAGTGCGCAAACCCAACTTCCATATACATTCTTTTTACGTGTTTTCCTCTTACTACTTGGTTTGAAAGATATCCCAACCGTGACTTAAGCATTTTTTTCAGAAAATGCTCTAACTCTCTGAAAGTCTTTTCCGCCACTTTTGTTTTGACACATCCACGAACGGAGATAGACGCACATGGTGGTTTTAATTTACATTCGTGAATATTCTCATTAATGTACCTGTGACTACATTTTACAGATGGTGTGTCAGTGCGCCACTTTACAGAAGAGAGAGGAAGAGAATCTTCCTGGGATGAGGTACAGTCTCTTGTTGTTAATGCCCTTGTGTGACTATATAAGTACCAGGGGATTCTGAGACATAAACCGGGGGTTGATGTGAGTGTGCATTTTCACGTTTGCATCTGCTGATGAGAATTTCTGACTTATATTTTTAACTTACAATTTAGGATGTGATTCTGTGCTTAATGCCGTAGGGCTGGATAATGCACTTGTGTTCATTTTCCAGACTCACATAGTGAAACCAGTGTCTGTATGGGCATTCTTTTTTTTCAGGGTCTTTCCCTTACAGTTTATTAGAGGATATTGAAAAGAAATTCATCCCTGGGAAAGTTAGGTGTATCTTGGAGTTGGTTCTTGTTTTAGCCGTCCTCACTTGAAATTAATTAAGTGATGTTTCATTTTCAAGGCAGCATGTTTTGTCTTCCCATTCCACCGCCAGTAACAGTGGTCTAGTTTCCTTAATGCCTTACGCTGTTTCCCACCTGCTCCTTTTACTCAGGCTGCCCTTCCTCAAAGCCCCTCCACATCCCCCCTCTGCGCTGGATCTCTCTTTTACGAAACAGTGTGGTCTTCTCAGCATTCCCTGAGCTATCCACGTGCAGCGGACTCTCCTGTCCTTTGTGGCGTTACTGTACCCGTTCACCTCAGTTGTAGAGCTGTTGAAACTTTTCTGTGCTGATTTGTTTTCATGGATCCTGTGCCTCTGGCAGAACAGAGAGGAGAATCTGCCTTTTATTTGTACCGCCAGCTTCTCCCAGGATAGGGCTTATGTTCTGATAGCTTCGGTAAATAACTGTTGTCTACCTGACTGACAAAGCGTATGCACATGCTCTGAAGTTCGGTTCCTGATTTATCTTGTTTTGTGTTCCTAGGAAGGGGCGACTAAGCCCGAAATTACAAAACCGGAATACGCTACTGGGACTGTAGAAATGGCTCCGCAGGAGCTGACGGATCATAACACACTGACCTCTGTTGGTGGAGCACACGGAGCTTATTATACACTGGGTAAGTTAGTGAACGTGGCTGGCATTTCTTGTTCTCTGTGCCTAGAAGCTAGTGTGCTCTGGGGGGAAGGGTATATAGAGCTCAGCAGAAGAGAGAATGCGGGCTTAGCATGCAGGAGTTCCTGGGGTCAGTATCCAGTTCCTCCAAGGAACGAGTGTGATACGGGGAAGGAAGGAAGGAAGGCGCAAAGGTTTTGTTTCGCTTCAGCAGTGTCTTCGCAGGAAAGCCTAATCCTCCATCCTTTTCTGTGGTTTTTAGCCGACGCGGGACCTGGCGCGGCTCCGGTGTGGCCCGGCAGCGCCCGCCCACCTGCGGCGGCCCCGGAGGCCCAGGTAAGTGGGGTGGTCATGCTCTGTTGGACCTCGTCCTGGGAAAGGTGATCTTCCCGTTCTCCCGGCAGCCGTTCCTGGCCTCGTCTGCAGACTGTGTGTCCTGTGACGGGTCTGGCGTGGCGTGTCGCTGCCTTTTTCAGACTCAGAGCTCTTGCCCAGGAGCCAGTGGGCTGCTTCTCCCGGGAGCCCGTCGCCTTGGCTGGTGCCTGCAGGAGCCATGAGGGAGTGCTTAGGAGCCGGGGCCCGCAGGCTTTGACTGTGGGTTTCTCGAAACAGCGTGGGGAGGGTGAGCCCTCGCTCCACACTGACTTCTCCTGGCTCGGCTGACTCCTTCCTGACCTCCTGCACCTGGGGTTGCTCCTGGGTCACTGAGACGGATTTATGTGTCGTCGTTCTTTTGACTGGTTTCCCGGCTCAGGCCAGGTGATTCTCCTGTTTAGAATGTCCATTCAGGTCCTGGTAACTGGAAAAGGGGCAAAGCCCTCCCTCCAGCTTTGTACGGTGTGCTTTGTGCAACTTTGAGTCTTCCTGGGTGTTGTAAACGTCACAGCCCGTCACTGTCTTTTCTCGGGAGATAAGTGTGTCTTGGCCGCTGCCTCCAGTTGTACTCTTGGCAGAAAAGCCAGGCTCTCGGAGATGGTGCGTTTTTAGTAGGGAATAGAGGCTGGAAGGGAAAGAGCCCGCCATGAAAGTGCCTCCTTCCCTGCGGGGGAATTCCGATGCGCACCAGAGTGCGTACGTTGTGTTTGTCCCCCACCCTGCGCCGGGTCGGGCCTGCCCTGGAAGCTGTCAGAGCTGCTCGTCGGTCTCATGGCACACCATGGGGTTTTGCGCACGAGCTGGTACAGTCCCTTTGGTGTCAGTTGTGGGGTTGAGACTCCCCATGTCACTCTCCCGTAGCACGCTGGTAGGGTGCGTTCCGTAGCGAACGTAAAATCCAAACATCCCTGAGGATAGGGATGATTGTAGCGGAGCCTGACTCCCTTCTGAGGACAGCCTTATCCCCTCAGGAGCCCTTGGCCAGCTTCGCCGCAGGACTCCGGGATTCCCAGCTCCCCAGGGCTCTTTGCGCCCAGGGGCAGCCCCTGAGGGGCGGAGGAGTGGCCCTTTGTGAGGAGGGGGCAGAGAGGGCCTGGCAGGGTCCTGCAGGCAGAGCCCTGCAGGCAGAGCCCTACAGGCAGAGCCCTGCAGGCAGAGCGGTGACCCAGGTGCGGCTCTGCTTGCTCGTGTGGAGAATGAGCTCTTCACGTCCGTCCCGTCTCCGTGTTCCTGGTCCGCGCCGGGCAAGCTTGCGTGGAGCTGGGGAAGGTGGCGGGGAGGGCCATCCCGCCCAGAGCGGCTGGCTGTTGGGAGGGCGCTAGTTTGCCCGTGTGCTGGAAGCTCTGTGTGCAGCCTCTCGGGCAGGAGGACCCTTGGCTTCCTCCACTTGGAGACAGCGGCGGCGACGTGCGGCGTCAGGGTCGTAGCCCCGTGTCCCCCTGTGCGGCCCAGGCTGCAGGCAGGCCCCAGAGGGCTGGGCAGAGCGTGTGGCACCGTGCTGCTCTCTGGGCACCCGGTGGAGGGGAGGGTGCCCGGTGCCGACTGCTGCTGCGTTGGGTTTCGGCTCTTGTTGGTGTTGGCGCTTTGGTCTGTCATCCAACACAGCCCTCCCTTCTGTCCTGCAGGTCACCCCGTGAGCCGGAGGGCCCCAACCTTTCCGAGGACCAGCCCGCGTGGCCTGCCCCGTGAGCGGCCCGGCGTCATCCAGCTGGGCACCTGCACCTGGTCCCCCTTGTTGCCCTGTTAAGCCTCGCCCCCCACCACCAGCTGCTCCGCTCGGTAAGAAGAAAGCATAGTCCTCTATTTCTTCCTTGAGTCACTGCAGAAGAAGGGCAGATCGCTCTCCGGGGCTTCCCCATTCACGGGCGGCCCTGACTGGGCTCACGGCCGTGTCCGTCTGGTCCCTTAGCAGACGCACTTGATGGACCGCGTCTTCCCTGTCCTGCCCTGGGGAGGGAGGTGTCTGTTGTAGAGGGAAACAGGTTCCTCTGACGGTGGGCAGACCTGTCGGTTCTGCACACGGGCCTTCAACAGACACCACGTTCCGGGCTCCCTGGAGGACAAGCCCGCTCCTGTCACTGTCTGCAGCGTGTGGAGCCTGACCTTCCACAGCCGGTGATCGGTTATGGAAGAAACACCCCAACCCGGGGCCTGTGGTCTCTTCAGTCAAGGGTCCTGAGACCTGTCTCCCACTCGGTGTGATATGAGAGCAATTGTCATATGGGAAAGAAGGCTCAAATTTTTGTTTTGCTTGGGTATATTCTACTCTGAAAAGCCTAATCCTCCATCCTTTCTGTGGTTTTTTTCCGATTCAGAATCTCGTGTGTTTCCGGTGTTCCCCGGTAGCTCCCGCCCTCCTGAGGCAATCGCGGAGCCCCAGATAAATTGGGAGGTCTTGTTCGGTGGATGTCTTTCTGGGATATGTATTCTTTTTGTTTTTGCAGCAGCCTCTTGTGGCCTCATCTGCAGACTGTGTGTTCTGTTATGAGTCTGGCATGTCTTTTTTTTTCAAATTCAAACTCTTGCCCAGGGTCCATTCGCTTTTCCTCTCCCCCTGTCACCTTGAGTGTTACTTGCAGAAGCCATCAGCGAGGGAGTGCATGAGGGCTGAGGACCTCAGGCTTTGACTGTGTTTTTCTTAAAATAGCATAAGAATGGTGAGCCCTTGCTCCATACTGACTTCTCCTGGCTCGGCTAACTCCTTTTTTCCTCCTTCTCTTGGGATTGCTCCTGGGTCACTGAGACCGGTTCCTGTTGTCATTCTTTGAATGGTTTCCTGGCTCAGGCTGTGGGATTCTCCTTTGTAGAATGCCCATTCAATTCCTCGTAACTGAAAACTGAGCTAAGCCACTCCTCCAGCCTTACTCCGTGGTGTTTGTGCAACTTTGAGTCTTCCTGGGTGTGGTAAATATCACAGGCCATCACTGTCTCTTCTGGGGAGGTAAAGGTGCCTTCCCCGCTGCCTCCAGTTGTACTCTCGGGCAGAAAAGCCTGACTCTCAGAGATGGTGCATTTGTAGTAGGTAATTGAGGCTAGAAGGGAAAGTGCCGCCTTGAAAATGCCTACTTCCCTGCAGGACCAATTTGCACCACAGTCCTGGCATCATGTTCTCCATCCCGCGGTGGGTCGGTTCTGCCCTGGAAGCTGTCAGAGCTTCTTCTCTGTCTCATCACACACCGTGGGATTTTCCACATGAGCTAAAATCCCATTGGTGTTATTTGCAGGATTGAGACTTCCCCCTTCCCTTTCCCATAGGACAAACGTACTGTGCTTTTCCTAGCGAACTTAAAATCCAGACATCCCTGCGAATAAGGATGATTGTAGCAGAGACTGACTCCCTTCTGAGGACAGCCTTGTCCCCTCAGAAGCACTTTGCCACCTCCCCCACAGGACTGCGGGATGCCCAGCTCCTCAGAGCTCATTGCGCCCAGGGGAAGCTCCTGCTGGCAGAGGAGGGCCCTTTGTGAGCAGGGAGAGGGTCTGGCAGGGCCCTGCAGACAGAGCAAGTACCCAGGCGCGGCTCTGATTCTATGTGTGGGAAACCAGGCCTTCACTTCCTTTCTTTCTCTGTTTCTGGTTCATGCAGACCATGCTTCTGTGGAGCTGGGGAAGGTGTCAGGGTGGGTTGTCCTGCACAGAGAGGCTTCCTGTTTGGGAGGTCCTACTTTATCAATTTGTTGGAACCTCTGTACATCGTCTCAGGCAGGACTCTCGCCTTCCTCCACTTACAGACACCGGCGGTGTCGTGTGGCAACAGTGTTTTATCCCCAAGGTCGAGTGTGTGGCCCTGTGCTGCTGTCTGGGCACCCAGTGGAGGGGAGGGTGCCCGGTGCTGACAGCTGCTGCATTGGGTTTCAGGTTCTGTAGGTGTTGTTCCTTTTGTCTGTCATCCAACACAGCTCTCTCTTCTGTTCTGCAGGTCACTGTGGATTCCCGATGTCCCGGTACTTGTGCAGGACCACTTGGTGTGCCTCGCCCGATGGGACACCCAGCGTCACTTCTCAGAGGCTATTCATCACCGCCACCCCCACCTCTGTTGTGGCCTATGCAGTCTCACCCACCGCCACCCCCACCACCACCAGTTACAGCACTCGGTAAGATGAGAGCATGTGCTTCTGCTCCCTTGTCGAGTCTTTGCAGAAGGGGAGATGGCACTCCAGGGCCTTGCGATGCCTGAGGAAATCTGACTTGGGACATTGTGACGTCTGTCTAGCTTCCCAGCACACACATCTGATGGACTTTGTCATTTCCCCGTCCTGACCTTGGAAGCAGGTGTCTCTTGTATAGAACAGAAGAGACTTTTGACAGAATATCAAGTGAATTTGAAGTCCCAGTTTGGCAGATGTGCCTCTTGCATGGACCATGTGATGTGCTCTGTGAGGGGTGAAGCACAGCCCTAACTTCAGGGGCTCATGGGGTTGCCTCGAGGGGTAAGGGAGCGAGTGAGGGAGAGAGACATTCACAGCAGACAGCTTGTCACCATAGCAGATGTGCCCGTGCAGGGCCTCAGAGTGCAGAAGAGGGACAAGTGAGCCACACAGGAGTGAATAGGAGGGTGTGGAGGGGAAGAAAGAAATTGAAACGCCAGTGGGCGTTTGTTGGGTTCACTCAGATGGAGCTGGAAGGTCACTCCCGGCAGGGCGGGCAGCTCAGGCGGGCCGTGTGAATGCAGCGTGAGGTCCACTCAGAGCCACGTGTGTGTGCAGGGGACTCAGTGCAGCCATGCATATATCCCCTTCAGAACCCAGTGCCTCCAGAAAGCCCTCAGTTCACAACCTCATATAAAGATGATTGTTCTCTTGGGTTTCTGAAAGTTCTGGGTCTGGATGAAATCTCTGGATATCAGAGAAACTGAAATTTAGCTTGTTTTTTTCGGGGTATTTTGTGTGGCTGAAGTTTTCTTTTGCCCCAGTGATTTGAAAAGTGCAGGCAGGATTTAGATCAGCTGAGCAGGTGCCTTGCCCTTCAGCATGAGGCAGGTTCTTTGGGGGAAGTCAGGGGTGATCAGGAGACACCCTGTAGGACCCCTGTCCCTACACCCCTGCTCCCTCCTGTCACCATGCCCACTGTCAGCTTGGCATCTCCACATTTATGTCACAAGATCCAATTTCTGAGTCTTTGAGTTCTTGCAGTTCATCCCCTAACACCAAGACTCAGTGGGGCCCCAACAGGGTCTCAGCGTTGTTGTCTGTGAGGCGGGGGTAACGCTGGTCCCTGACGTCATTGTGAGGAGGGTTGGGTCAAGCACACACATTGTTTTGCAAAATGACTGGGACATATTTCTCACTCAGCATTCTCATAGTTTAAAAGAAAGTGTCTGCACACAGAATCATCAAAAGAGACCTTAGGAAGTACATTAAATTAAACTGAAGATATAAGAGCTCAGGCCCAGAGCTTACCATTCTCTGCTTTAAAGATAAGGCAAAAGGTCCCTTTCTTCTATTAAATCTTAGGTCTTACTAGTTAAAGAAGGAAATATAATAATGAGAATGTGCACATTTTGAGATCTGTGTCTGAGATGTGAAAATAATTATTTTCATTCTGTATAGACACGGAGATGCACACACAGACTACAGTGTCCATCAGAGGCCATACATACATTAGAGAAGACAAAATCAGGAAAAAATAAGATCCTATTAAAATAAATAACTCTTTTTGCCTTACAGCACAGTCCATTTGCCAACTGAAGGGGCCCCTCAGCTGTGGCAATGACGTGTTTAGAGAAGATGTCAGAGGTGCATTACGGCCCGAATGTTTCCTTGCTCCAACCTGCACCCTCTGCTGTTCTCTCCTATTGTCACCCCTAATGAAATTGTCACAGTTCTCTCTGTGTCAGTGTCTGCTTCCTGGAGGACCAGTGGTCACACCCTCTTGAGGGCACGCAGTGATTCACGGGCACACAACTCACAAACCAGCAGGAACTAAGATGACAGGGCAGACGCAAGGTTACCCCTTCAGGGCAGCAGTGACCACAGGGGCCCCGGGGCTCCTCCTGGGTGGTGGGTACAGCCTGTTTCTAGATCTAGTGATGGCTGTGCTGCTTCAGTCGGTAAACACTCACTGGGCATGTGGGGCCTGTCAGTCACAGGGGTGTCCGGTCGTGAGCTAGATGACCAGAATGAAGTGGCCGTGTCTCATGGTGAGGAACGGATGAGGTGCAGGGAGGCCATGGGCATCCAGCGAGAGGCCCTGCACTGACCAGGCTCATGCCCCCGCCCCGCGTCAGCTGCCCGGCAGCCCCGGCTCCAGGCAGACCCTGAGGGGGGCTGAGGGCGTCAGTGCTCTCAGTGGGCCCCATGAGCGCCCTTCATCCTCCCACAGCCTCCTGACTCTGAGGTGGGCTGGGCAGGGTCAGTGGTTGGGGTGCCACCACTGCCAGGGAGAAGGTGTTGGGTATAAAAACAGTCCACTCCACTCTGCGCCAGCTGTCCCTGGAGCCCACGGGGCCCTCCCTCCTTCCAGGTGGGGGAGGCAGCCAGCCCTGCAGCAGCTCTGGGGTCCAGGCTGGGCCACAAACAGGTCAAGGTGAGACTGCTGCGCTGCCCGGGAAGTGGGGGGATCAGCGATGCAGCAGCAAATGCCAGCAGGAGCAGCTCTGTAACCAGGCTCCTCCACTGTGAGCAGAGCTGGGGCTGGAACATCGCTGTGAGGGTGGGAGGGCTGGGAGAGATGTGGCCCTGTGGCTCTGTGGCCCTGGACAGGGCTAGACCTGAGCTCTGGGCCTGAGGGCCTGGGGGAGAGGCAGAGAAAGACACACGCAGGGAGAGACAGTGTGTGAGTGAGAGAGAGAAAGGTGGGGGTCAAGTCCTAGAGAGGGACAGGAGGTGACAAGAGAGGGACACCAGGTGGGGGGAAGCAGAGACAAGAGGAGGCAGGAAGGAAAGAGGGAGCCAGCCCAGGGTGCGTGGTGGGGGACGATGTGCCAGGGTGACTGGGAAGGGGAGTTGGCCCATCCTTCACCAAGCCGTGTAGCTGCCACTGTCAGGGCCGCAGGGACCAGCAGCCCGCCCAGCTAGACAGGCACCATCGGCCCTCAGGAAGGGCCCTCCGGCCACTTCCAAGGTAAGGAGGACCAGGAGGGCTCTCCCCAGCACCACAGCAGCACCATCTCTAGCTTCACAGAGACCCTGTGAGCAGGCGCCATCCCGTCCCCCTTTCCACAGAAGGGAAACTGAGGCTCGGCCAGCCAGCCAACTTGGCCCTGTCTGCAGGGTTATTCACTTTCCCGATGCTTCTTTCCCAGGCAGGACTGTGCCCCTATCCTAAGAAGGGGGCCTGTGATAAGCCCGAAGTCCTGGGTCCCACCCGACTGCCCTCCTGTGCTGGGTGACCTGGGCAGGTCTCTTCCCCTCCTTGGGCCTCGACTGTATGACCAGCGGCCCTTCTCCCCATCTTCCTGGGTAGAGGGACCCCAGCAGGGCCATCACTCCAGGACACCCAGGCCCCTGGGTGGGTGTGGGGTGAGCTCTGGCTCTCGGGGGAATTCCTTTCTGGGTGAGGCGATGGCTCACGTGCGCTCACCACTTTTTACGGGGTCACATCCTGCTATTTCCGTCTGGAATGGGACTTATCTACCATGGAGCCTGAAACTTGGTTTTCCACATTTTTCTAAATTGGCCCTTGTGCAGAAGAGCAGCTCCCTTGGCCGGGGTGACAAACTCAGTCCTGGTTCTTACTCCCCTCACCTCACTGCTGCTGGTCACCCCCAAACTCCAGAGCCGTGCTCACCCCCTTGGATTCCCTGCTCCCCCCTCCCCATGCCAAGCCCAGCAACCTCCTCCTGCCCCAGAGACCCCTCCTCCTGAGGGAAGTTGTGGGGCCCTTAGGGTCAGGACTCCAAGCCCTGTGTCATTGCAGGGAACACCCCAGCTGATTGGTGACAGGCCTGGAAGCAAGGGTGGGGCCCTGAGGCCCAAGACGGGCTGTGTGGCCTTGGTCAGGTCACAGCCTCTCAGCCCAGCATCACAGCCTCGCATACCCCTCCAGGCCCACGTGCCTGAGATGTCACTCAGTCACACACACAGGCTCCAGCCCCACTCCCCACCCCCATGCAGGCACATGGAGAGCACACATACACACACAGGGACATGTACACACATACAGGAACATACACACATGCACAGGGACACACACACAGGCTCATCCCCCAGCCACCAGGATGCCACTTTTTCATTCTTACATGTTGCTGCTGCAATAAAATAATTAAAACATGAATATTCAAATAGTAAATGCTAGAGAGGGTGTGGAAAACAGTGAACCCTTGTACACTGTCGGTGGGAATGTAGTTTGGTACAGCAGTTATGGAAAATGGTATGGAGATTCCTCAAAAAACTAAAAATACACTTACTATATGATACAATAATCCCAGTCCTGGGCATATATCCAAAGGGAGCCTTAATACAGAAAGACACCAGCACCCCAATTTTCATAGCACTATTTACAATAGCCAAGACATGGAGACAGCTTAAATGTCCACCAACAGATGACTGGATACAGAAGCAGTGTCATGTATACAATGGAATACTACTCAGCCATAAAAAATAATATCATGCCATTTGCAGCAACATGGATGGCCCTGGAAAACATCATTCTAAGTGAAGTAAGCCAGAAAGAAAGAAAAACACCATATGACAACACTCATGTGGAATCTAAAATTAAACAGACATAGAAAACAAACTCATGGTTACCAGAGGGGAACAGGGTGGGAAGGGATACACTGGGAGTTCGAGATTTGCAGATAGTTACTGGTAAATATAAAAGAGAGCAACAAGTTTATACTACACAGCACAGGGAACCATAGTCAGTATCCTGTAGTAGCTCATGGTGAGAAAGAACATGAAAATGAATATACGTATGTTCATGTATGACTGAAGCATTGTGCTGTACACCAGAAATTGACACATTGTAAACTGACTATACTTCAATAAAATAAAAATTTAAAAACCTGAACATTTAAAACGACCCTTGAGAGAAATGGTCCCATCTCACCAAAGGCAGGAAAACGCTGAGACACTACGGGGAGGAGGAGGGGAGATGGCGCTGAGAGGCCGGGGGAGCGGGAGGGCAGCTATAGAGGGGCACCAGGCCGGGGGCAAATGCGGAGAAGAGGGGATAGTTGCTCTAGCCCAAGGAACGCTTGCCAGCCAGATGTGTGACATGGCCCTGTGGCATTTGGACAGGCCAGGGTGGGGCAGGGCTGAAAATGGGCCACGGGATGACCTGGGCCTCTTTCTGGCTTCCAGCTGGGCTGGGGATGGAGGGACACGTGTGACCCAGCCTCCCCTAGCCAGTGTGAGCTGCAGACCTCCCTGGGCACAGGCTCAGCTGGGAAGGTCTAAAGCTTGGCCCCTGCCTGGGTCAGCTGTGTGCTTTCTGAATGACTGCTGGACCTCTCTGGTCTACGTGCCACCCCACACTGACACACGTGCGTACACACACACACCCTCCCAGTAGAGTGCCTTGTAGGAGATGCTGCATGTGGGGCCACCAGGTGACATAAGCTGGCAGTTGGGAAGAGGTACACACAGTGTGTTTGTTCCATTTGTACTTTTTGTTTCTTTGGTCAGGTTGGATATATTACCATTTGTTATGCTCCTCTTCGTTTTTATGTACTGAAATTTATTTATTTTTTGAATAGAAAACATGACAATTAGGCAAGTTAAATGGCTGAGAGGTGACACACACACACCGGGGTGCATCATGAACCCCCTGGATCTTGGCTAATGATGGAAGTGGACACATGAAGGATTCCCTGGTGTGACAAGTGAATGTGAGCATCTTGAAGCCCAGTCATGTGGTGTTTCTATCTTAATGTTCTTTGAAATAAATGATTGCCTCCCCATGTTCCTGCTTTACTGAATTACCCACAGCGTTGGTGAGTCAGCCTCAGATACCAAAAGCTGCAAAGTAATATACCACATCATATGCTTTCACTCATGGAAAATAAATGCACTAGCTTCCTTTTTTTGAAGTAAATCATTTTAAATTTGCATCTTATATTTGGTTATCAAGAGGCACGCAGAACCCTCTGATTTTAATGAGAACAGTGCTTTTGTGTCTTTTTATCACATATCTGCTTAATGTTAGGTGTGGTGTTGCTTAGTCAGATCCACATCTAGGTTATCTTTTTTTTCCCAGCATAATAGGAAAATCCTGCTTCACATAGGTACATGGTAGTAAACGAAGCAGTACACAACCTGCATGCCTTGCAACGCTTGGCTACTCCTGACTCAGGCTGCTCCAAAAATCATTTCATGAAAGTTCAGTGAAATTTTGCTTCACCTGGGAATCAGATGTTAAATCAATCAGGCTCTCATAGTCCCATGACACTAACGAGGTTGGGTTAAGTTACTGTAAATAAATCTCTAACCCAAGCATTATTAACTTTTGTTACAGGAAAATATTAACAGAGTAGAATGCAAACCCCTGCGGTGCTGCACAGCGGCCCTGAAAGTATCTCCATCAACCATAGGATTAATTTCAGTCAAGTCACTGAGTGTAGGAAAACAAAGTTTTCTTTTGATGACATTTTATCAAATACTGTAAAAACTGTCACATTTTCCCCTTGCATTGACAGATTAACCTCATTTAATTTAGTAAATATATCTGCAAGATATACAAGTCTTAGCAGCCACGATGAATTTGTTAAACAATCAGATCTTCAAAAAGCAGAATCCATGAAAACCAATCGTTCACAACGAAGCTCAAAAAGTCTTACAAGATCTTTACGTCGGGAAAGATGCCTCACCTCTGTATTTAGAAGTGCTGTGTGCTGGGCACCCAATTCTTCACATAAAATTTTTAGTAGTCTGGGCTGATGTAGCCAAGCTTCAATATAATTGATGATTTGGACTGCCTGATCGAGCATGTTTTCCAGAGATGTAGGCATTATTTTAACTGCAAGTGCATGTCTACGTAATAGGCAGTGACTCCTGGTGCTTTCGGGAGCCACATATTTTATCCAGGTGACAGCCCCAGCAATTTTCTTGTCCACCCCCCTAGAAGCATCACTACAAACACCAGCACATTTTCACCATTCAATTTCACAGTTTTGCATAAAGCTGTGGACGCAGTTGAAAATGTCCTCACCAACGGCATTCTCTGCAAAGATTCACGTAAGAGCAGGTCGTCCTCAGTGGACTTGTTAAACCTGCAACAAGCAAACACGAGCAGCACAGCGAGTCCTGAGACGTCGGCTGGATCTGGCAGCTGCAGTGAGAACCTGCCACAAGTTTCCCGTCTACAAACAGGCCCTACTTCAGTGGCAGCAGCTAGAGCCTTAATTCGACCAGCAGCCGTACTGACAGCTGCACTGCGTCTATTTGTTTTTACTATAATGTTCGTCACACATCCGCATCACGACGTCTTTTGCACAAGGCTTGGTGAGCAATTCTCTGATGTATGAGCCTCCACTCAGGGCTGCATGGTAACTTACACTGCATGATGCTTCTCTAGCGCTTCCATGATCTGTGTTGACAATTTTAGGTGCTGGGGGTTTATTGTTTTCAGGTGAATCAAGCTGTTGCTTGAAAAAGATAATGTCTTTGTCTTTATATGCAGCATGTTTAGTTTCCAAATGTCTTCAAAACTTACTAGGGGCCAAAGAGCTTTTCAATAAAATTTTCTTACATAACACAAACTGAGCATGAGGTGCAAATCTATTTCCAAAGGAAGTAAATCCAAAAAACAAATAACTGTCCTCATATTTTCTTCTTAGTGGTTTCTTACTAAGTGTTGTTATTTTGTTGGAATTGGACATAAACTTGACCCTGGAAAACTCACTTCCTGAATTTCTAGAAACGGAAGGCTGCAAGTGCTCATCTTTACTTTGTAATATTCTGACCTTTTGATCACTTGATTCAGACACAATTTGATAACAAAAAAGATTCTACTTCTTGTTTAAGTCGTCCTTGTTTCAGCAACAGATCCACAGGCAATGTGTTCGTGGTACAAAACATGGTTAATTTAGAATAAACATTGAGTATCACAAATGTGTTGAAATTATAAGACAGGACACAGAAGATGAGCCATCATCAAAGAGATGATGCCAAGCATCTCATCAGTGACTGTGTTAAGTGCTGCCTGGGCATCAAGGCGCAGGTGGAGCATCGCACGCTCGTGTATCAGGTGATCTCTCACTCGACGTCCTGGTGCTCTCAGGCATGGGACACCTTTTCTTAAAGGTAGGTTATCACATAAAAATAAAAGCCATAGCAATGAGTTTGGTAGTCTTAAACTTTTATTTTAAAATAAATTACAAAGGAAAAATTACTGTTAGCATGGATCTTTTTCCCACAACACTTATTAACTTAGACAATATTAATATTCTGAAGAAGACAGTTTGGGAACCATTGGACTAAGAAATAATGAAGAGATCATAAGTGTATTTTTAAGGAAGGGACTTCGAGGTCCCATGGCAGGGGCTGGCAAACTTTTCCCTAAAGGATCACACGGTAAATATTTTTTACTCTATGGGGCCACACGGTCTGTGTTGCAACCACTCAGTTTTGTAGCTGTGGCAGCAGCCACGGGCAATACGGTAAAGAATGGGCACAGGGGTGTCCCAATGCATCTCTATTTACAAAACTAGGATGGGGCTAAAATTTACCAACTCCTTTCATGGTACAGTATCCCGGAATCTCTTTTAGCTTTCTGCTGCCTGCTGCCATTAGACACACTCATTGTTGACACCATTATACATCTGAAAGCTGCTTTCAGGGCTAGTGACTGTTCTGATGAGCTATGTCAAAAACACACAAACACAGTTCAAGGTTTTGCAAGACACAGAATTCTGCTGTATCCCAAATACTGTGTGTTAACATTGAAAAATAAACTATAAACTGAAAGTTAGTTACTACTTCTCTGGACTTAAAAGTATGTAAATACTTACAGTATATAGAATAAGACTCATTAAAAGTACTGTATATATTTTACTGGTTACTCTGCATCCCATTATTTTTTTACTGAAGGCTTAACAAAGACCTAATGAAAACATAATCTCTCATTTTAATAGGTTTATTCCTCATAGAATAGCTTTTAAAAAGCATAATTAAATGGAAAGGTAATGCAAGTTTTAGGACCTCTAAAGAATGCTGGCTTTGTAAGTTTAGGCATTCAGACTTAGGGTCTGCCTAAACATAGCTACTTTTGATTTAAGCTTTATGATTTGGCTGCAGAGTGAGCATGGGCTCCTCGTGTTAGATCCTGACTCTGAATGGCTTTCCTAGTGACAGCTAGAGAGCAAGGTACCTGGATGAGGAGCCTTTCCTTCTGTAATCACACTCTCTGCCCTAGCAGTTTGAAATGCAGACTCTTTCAAAAAATAAAATTAAGGGATAGGGTGGAAGGGGAGTAACCAAAAGCCTAGAATGAGAAAAAATTAAAATCAGACACTGCAAAAGCAGAACTAACTACAAACCTCTTAGATGACCATTCCTTACAATTTATTTTAGAGCCAGGCAGTGCAAATTCTTCTTCACCATAATGCTGATATTAAGAGTGAAGTAGAAGGTGCCTAGCATAAGAGAAACACTAATATTTTTGTCCTGTTTATTACCCAGGTAATTTCATTGCTTTGAAATGCTCCCCCATCCTCTGACTTCATAGAAAGACATTAAAAACTTTCAGAAATAAACCTAACTTTTTAAAGTACAGCCATACCTTAATGTCTCTAAAACTAAGCATTGAAAGTAATCTAAAATGGAATTATACATAGAAGTGTTACACCATGACTTTTTGCTGTAACGACTCTTGTCTCAATAACCAAGCTCCTAAGGTTACTAATGTTTGAGTGACCATTGTTTACTACATGCCAGGAACTGCTAAATCTTTCATAGATTGGCTCATTTAATCCTCAGAACAAACCTGAGAGTCAGAGACTATCATTTATCTGCCCCCACCAAGCAGGGATAAAGAAATAGACAGAGAGGTTAAGCCACCTGCTAAGTTAACACATCTGTGAAGAACTAAGAACAGAACCCCAAAAGCTCACTTACAGAGCCCACGTGCTAGTCACTGCTGTGTGTCCCTGAACACTCCTAACTTCCCAAGCACTCAAAACACCTGGTACCAGGGGTTGGCTGGTGCAGAGAGAAATGACCAATGATGGGTCGCAGCTGCCAGGAATTAAAGGGTCTCAAACTGGCGGCGGCAGCGCCAGCAAGGCCTGCTTTTCCATTGCTGGGAGAAAATGAGACAGTCCTTCCACAGTCCCGAATGGAATTTGGTGACAAGAACTGTATGGAGCCGATCGCTGAGTGACCTAAAAGCTTAGGACCCCTCTCCTTTGCTGCCCGAGAAGGACATAGCCGAGTAGGAAGCTTTGTTATCAGGAAGGGGGGGCCTCATCCCCACCTCTTTAGTGGTGCTTCCCCGAATCTCTTGAGGACAGAGATTGTCCTCTCTAAAGTTTCTGTTCGACTCCCTGAAAAGGGCAGGGTGGGGGGGACCCTCAACTTTTGTCTCTTCCGGTTAAGCTGACAGGTAGCACAACCCACTCACCCCCACCTCAGGCGGTTCCGGCTTTGAACAACACCCTTGGGGGCAGGAAGGCTGAGGAAGAGCGCAGTCCATTCACAAAGGCAGGGTGGGCACGGACACCCCATCCAGCACCTGAATGCTTTTCTCAACAGTCACCTCAACCTGCAGCCTGGGCCAGCTGTCCCTCGGCTTCTCCTTGTCACAGGTGCGCCCTGCCCGCTGCCCCCGACAGCTGGGAGCTGGCTTTTCATCGGAGTCTACCCTCACTTGCGGAGCTCCTCTTGTGTCCCTGGGCGGTGGTCTCAGCTAACAACCACAGGAAAAGGACACTATCTTTCTCCTTCATCTCCATCAGTGATGGGGAGAACCGTGTGGCTGGGCTGTGGAGCCTGCGGCCACCCTTTCACAGAGCGCAAGGCAGCCGTCTCGCCAGAGGGCACCACTGGGCCGCTGCGGGGCTGCGGTCCCACCCGCATCCGCACCCAGGCCTGAGCAGGGTCAACAGCCAGTCCTCGTGGACGAGAGGGGGGAGGGGGAGGAAAGAAGTGGGGAGGGGGAGGCAGGGGGAAAGGGGGAAATGAAAAAAAAAAAAAAAAAAAAACAGAGGAAAGAAAGGAGGACTCGGGACCGGGACCGGGTGATGCTCTCAGCTCGGGGATATCGCCTGTGCCTTCTCCGCAGAAATCCATTCGCGGTTGGCGCAGCCGCTCATCTGAAGACACATTGAGCGCTCTGGGGCACCGAGCTTCCCGTCTTGCACTAGCTTCTTGAACTCGCCAAGTTTCATGATCCTTGCAGCACTAAGTTCTCACACCTTGAGGGTGAAGTCCTCCTCTTCAGGACTTCTGACGAGGCTGCGACACCAATAATCCCATCCACACTCTCCCCAGAGAAGGGAGAAGAGATGGTTTAAGGACATTTTCCCGAGTGTGCAAACGGTGTTTCTATTTCTATCTCTGGGGGAATTTTTGTCCCTTGACCACATACAGAGACCTTCAAAGGAGTCTGGAAATTATGATTTCTTTTTTTAAAACTGAAGTAGAGTTGATTTACAATATTGTGTTAGTTTCAGGCATACAGCATAGTGATTCCATTTGCTGGGCTTTTTCCTTACAGATTATATTTCCTTCTGGGTTATTACAAGATATTGGGTATAATTCCCCATGCTGCACAGTAATTTCTCATTGCTTATCCATTTTATGTTCGGTAGTTTGTGTCTGTTAACCCCATATGCCTAATTTGCATCCCCCTTTTTGGTAACCATAAATCTGTTTTCTATGTGAGTCTCTTTCTGTTTTGTATATAGTTTCATTTCTATTATTTTTTAGATTCCACATGTAAGTGATATCATATAGTATTTGTCATATAGTGTTTGTCTTTCTCTGTCTTAAACTGGGTGTACTGAGACTTGTATTTGAGATTCAGATTCTAAAGGTGAGGTGAGACTAGTTCAGAAAGCGCAGTCTTAAACAAGCCCAGCAAAGAGCATTCCTTACATCATATGTTCTGGTTACCTATGGCTGGGTGCTAAACTATCTCAAAGCAATAATCCTCTCTGTGTTCAGGATCTATGGGTCAGGACTTTAGTTAGGACTCAGCTGAGTGATGCTTCTGCTCCTAGGTTTGACTGGGGGCACACAGTGGCATTCAGCTGGCAGCAGCCAGTCCCTAGTCTGAGAAGGCTTTTTCCACGTGCCCGAGACTCTGGTGGGCACAATATGAAGGTTGGCTGAGTGGGCGCACTGTCCCTCCCCACGCATTCTCAGGGCTTCTCCACACAGTCTCCCCGGCAGGTAGCTGCTCTCCTACCTGGTGGCTTAGACGCCCAGAGCGGGCGATCCTTGCAAAAGGGGAAACTGTCGGGCTCTTAGCAATCAGACTTTGAAACTGACATGACAAGCCTTCAAATGCAAGAGAGGAGACACGGCATACAGACGCCCCATCCTGCTGGAGGGATGGCCAGACAACCGTGGCCATCCTAAACCCTCCCTCCAGGTGGGAGGCTCGGCAGGGTCCTTGTGCTCACTCTTATGAAATCTGAATCACAGTGCTCAAACTGTAAAAGTAAATAAATAAAATTTTAAACATCAGGTTTAAGAAATACCCTGGAGAGTTTTCCTAGGTACAGATGACTTATAAAAAGCTAAGCTATTGGTTGTATCTACATTGTAGGATTTTTCACAATTTAAAATTTAGGTTCTGGAAGTAATTACCAAAGTGTAAAAATATTTAGTGTCCTTTTGAGTACAAATAGCCTGTTATCTTCCTCTTGAGTTAGTCTGAGTGAAAAAAAATCTAGGGTCACACCGTTCATAATATAGTTTGGATACCAAGCAACCGGACGTTTGGGGTATATGTTGTGTGTATTTCTAGTTTAGGAAGAGATTAAAAGGACAGGTGAGTTGTCGCACATCAGTGTGCCATTCTTTGTGGGATGAAAATGAAATTTTAGGCTTCTAATTTGGTGTTAGATGCAGAAAATAAAATAACCTCAAAATAAACATAGAAGGCTGACCAAGTGTCATCCAAGACCATTACAGCTACAGAGACACCCATAAACCATATAATCTTCTTTAGCTAAATACACACCAAAAGAGTTCGTTCTTTGCTGACTGGACAAGTCTTTTATTACTTTGTAAGTAATAAAATAAGAAAGAGGCCACTTCTGAAAGTTTCATTTGGAGATCCTGAATTTATCTTTAAACTTCCATTCTTAATTAGAGGTCACCTGTACTCTCCATTATTCCACTCCTTAATTTTACTTTGAAATAATTTTAGACTTTCAAAAAGGGTAAAATATTACAAATATTGTCCATATATCCTTTACCCAGCTCCTCCAAAGATGAATTCTTATAAAGTCATAGTGCAGTCATCAAGACCCGGGAAATTAAAAGTAACAAGACGTCACTAACTAACCTACAGGCTTTATTCAAGTTTCACCCTTCATTCTACCAGTGTCCCTTCTCTGGTCCAGGACACACACTGGGTTTAGTCATCAGCTGTCCTCAGTGTCCTCCAATCTGTGGCGGTTCCCAGCCCTCCTGTCCTTCACGAACTTGACACTTTGGAATAAGAGAGGCCATTCTGTCTATTTTCCCTCATTTGGGTTTGTCTGACTTTTTCTCAGTTTTATGTTTAAATTGCCTTTTTTTTTTTTTTTTGCAAAAACACCAGAGAAATGGCTCTGTGCCTTCCTCAGTGCCTTATATTGAGGCGTATATGACATTGATATGTCTCATTATTAGTCGTGTTAAATGAAAACTTGACTAAAATTATATCCAGTAGGTTTTTTCACTATAAAATTAGCTTTTCTATTTATAATTATAAAGTATTTTGGGGGGAGACACAAACATGTGCAAATATCCTTTTTCCCATTATACAGAAGTTTTGGCCACAAATTCTGGCATCCATTGATGGTTTTTTTCCTGCAAAAGTTATTACAGTGGTATATGCCAAAAAAGATTTTCTACTTCCATTATTTTTATACATGTATTAATTGGAAATATTACTAATTGCTTAAAGGAATTATGGATTTTATTTCCCACCCTACTGTGGCTTGATGATAACAATGATTAAATATGAAAATAATACTGAGTTTTAGGTTTTGTTTCCCCTCTGTTTTGGGGTAGCTATTATTAGCCGCCTTACTTTGATCTATTTGTTATTAAGGCCATTTTGTAGGGAAGTATTAAGGCTATTCCATCTTCTTTCTACCTGTCTTTTCCTCTTTGTCTCTAAAACTTAATTTTTTAAAACCATACTACCTTTTTATTTTCCACTTTTTTTTCTCTATCATCTCTTTCATGTGGAAGATATTAACCATAATGTAGAAGCTTTGGGTGTGATATCATTTGAAGAGAAATAAATTAATTAATAGAAGAGAAGAAAACAGTATTTTATTTTGGTCATTTTTTTGAGCCAGAAAATTGACACATTAGTGAGATGAGAGAAAGCAGCTTGGCATGACCAGAATGATCAATAACTTCCACAGCCCCTAGGAAACAGGTTGGAGGCAAAATTCAAACAAACCAAGGGGCCAGTAGGAAAGAAATTAAGTACACAAGTTCAAAACAGAATAACCGGCCCCTGGAGGATTTTTAAAACAGTAGAATTTTAACTGAATCTTGAAATGTTTCTGGCATTCTTTGAACAAGAGGAGAGGTAGCCCTCAGGCCACAGACAGAGTGTTTTGGGGAGACTGGGAGACGTCCATCTGGAATTCCACTGCCAAGAGCAGAGTGAGGCTGGGGTGCTTGTGAAGACGCAGAGCTGGCTTGACTGGGACTCAAAGGATGGTGGTGGAAGAATGGTTTCAATTAAAAGAGGAAAAAGACCTGTAAAGTATGTTTATTTTCATCTGAAGAAGAGTTGAGGACATGTATCTAACTAACTAACTAACTCACTAAATAAATAAATAGAACAACAACAACAGCAACAAAAGCAATGAATATATGTATGTTCATGTATAACTGAAAAATTGTGCTCTACCCTGGAAATTGACACAACATTGTAAACTGATTATAACTTAAGAAAAAAAGAAAGAAAGAAAAGAAAAGAAAAAAGACAAGACAGGACATGTGTCACATGATGGTATCAGCAGTCAAGCTCATCTCAAGGGAGAAAACAAACCATTTTGAGGAAGCAGTCCTTCTGTATCATCATTTTTTCATGGGTAGATGGTAGGAATGATTTATTTTATAATCTTTCTGATGAAGGCAAACAGCTCATAAGCTAAGTCATAGCTGAATGTTTGCCCCATTCTTCACCTCGACATACTTCTGGCCATCCATCTGCACAATCTAAAATGCAAATGATTGGCACATGAAGTGGCCCCCCTCTGCAAAGAGTTCCAGGCTCCCAGGATAAACTTCAGCCCACACAAGGGTGGTGGGTGCAGGAAGTCTCAGCTCCTGACGCCTGCTGCTCCAGTGCCTCCAAACTGTGCAGCTCTCAGTGGACCAGCCCTGACCCAGCCTTGGGTAGGAGAGACCAGCAAGCTCTGGGAGGAAGAAAGGGGGCTTTGGATCATGCTCTCAACCATGTTCATTTTATTTTATTTTTGCTAGCATATTCAAAATTAGTGAAACTTCAACTGAGAAGAAATTATATTATATAGTGGTCCATTTTACCATAAATAATGCAAAAATAGACTACAGCACAGAAATGAGATAATTCATGGACAAATTTAAAATGTCTCCTGAGTTCAAACTCAACTTTGTTTGAGTGTGACGCTAAACTTCACATTTATGAAGCAGTCATCACTTTCTTCCATAAACTTATCTTCCCTTACCCAACTTCTTATTTTTTATTAATTGTATGGATCTTAAGTTTTAGAGTGTTCTGAGCGTTAGAGTCAACTTCAATTATTCTTTCTCCATGATACTCCACTTTTCATTGGTCACAAAGTTCTGTCAGTTCTTCATTTAAAATATATTTCAGATTATGTTTTATGTAAGATTTCATTGAAAGAAAGTGTTGCTGTTTTTCAATTAGCAATAATCATGCCTTGGATAAACCTCACTGGCTATGATACTGCCACTGTGCAAAGCTTAAGTGTTGCTGTTTTTAAAAGTCTGTAAATGGTGGTATAATAGAAGGGGTGATTGGCTTTGGAGTCAGCCTCCAAGGCACATCATAGCTCTACTACTTTGGACAAATTAATATTTTAATGTCTTCATCCTTTAACTGAAGATAACTTCTTTGTAGCATTGTTGTGGATTAAGGTAATTTGCAAATTGAATGGCATTTAGTAGAAGTTCAATATATTTAATTTTTGTTCTGACTTTCCTAAAGAGCACAGACTGGCAAATACTCATTTTTTTCTTCCAGTTTTATTGAGTTATAATTTACACTATATAAGGTTAAGTTGTACAGCATAATGATTTGACTTCAATATATCATGAAGTGATCACCACAGCAAGTTTAGTGAACATGTATTATCTCATATAGATACAAAATTAAAGAAATAGAAAAAAAATTTTTTTCCTTGTGAGAACTCTTAGGATTTACTCTCTTAACAACTTTTATTATATAACATACAGCAGTGTTAATTATACTTATCATGTTGTACATTACATCCCTAGTAACTGGACATTTATACCTTTTGAATGCCTTTATCCAATTTCCCCTCTTCCCACTCTCCACCTCTGGTAACCATAAATCTGATCTTTTTTTCTATGAGTTTGTTTTTGAAGTATAATTGACCTACAACACTTTGTGAGTTCCTGTTGCAAAACATAGTGATTCAATATTTCTATATATTTCAAAATGATCACCATTGTAAGTCTGGTTTCCATCTGTCACCAAACAAAGGTATCAGCTAATTACTGACTATATTTGCCACACTGTACATTTCATACCCATGACTCATTTATTTTGCAACTGCAAGTTTGTACCTCTTAATCTCCCTCACTTATTTCTCTCCTCCCTTTATCCCCCTCCCTTTTGGTAACCTTCTGTTTGTTCTTTGTATCTATGACTCTGTTACTGTCTTGTTATGTTCATTCATTTGTTTTTTAGATTCCACATGAAAGTAAAATCAAATAGTATTTGTCTTTTTCTCTCTGATGTATTTCACCTAACCTAATACCTTTCAGGTCCGTCCATGTTGTCTCAAATGGCAAGATTTCATTCTTTTTTATAGCTGAGTAGTATTTCATTGCACATATGTGCCACATCTTCTTTATCCATTCATCTATTGATGGCCACTTAGGTTGCTCCCATATCTTGGCTACTATAAATAATGCTGCCATGAATGCTGGGGTGCATGTATCTTTTTGAATTAGTATTTCTGTTTTCGTCAGATAGATACCCAGGAATAGAATTACTGGATACTATGATAGTTCTTTTTTTAATTTTTGAAGAACCTCCATGTTTTTCTTAGTGACTGCACCAATATACATTCCCACTACTGCTCGAGGGTTCCCTTTCCTCCACATGCTTGCCAACACTTGTTATTTGTTGTCTCTTTGACAACAGCATTCTGACAGTTGTGAGGTAAATAGCTCATTGTGTTTTTGATTTGCATTTCCCTGATGATTAGTGATATTGGAAGTCTTTTCATGTGATATTGGCCATCTGTATGTTTCCTTGGGAAAAATATCTATTCATATCCTCTGCCCATTTTTTAATTGGGTTTTCTTTTTGTTTGTTTGTTTGTTTTGATGTTAAATTGTGTGAGTTCTTTGTATGTTTTGGATATTAATCTTTAATTGGATATAGCATTTGCAAATATCTCCTCCCACTTTGTAGGTGTCCTTTTAATTTTGTTGATAGTTTCCTTTGCTGTGCAAAAGCTTTTCAGTTTGATATAATCTCAATTGTTTATTTTTGCTTTTGTTTCCCTTGCCAGGGGAAACATAATCTAGAAAAATATTAATTAGACTAATGTCAAAAAGATACTGCCTATGTTTTCTTCTAGAAGTTTTATGATTTCAAGTCTTACATTTAAGTTTTTAAATCATTTTAAATTTATTTTTCTGCATGGCATGAGAAAATAGTCCAGTTTAATTTTTTTTTTTTTTTTTTTTTTTTTTTTTTTGCATGTAGCTGTCCTGTTTTCCCAGCACCATTTATTGAAGAGGCCGTCCATCACCCAGTGTATATTCTTGCCTCCTTTGTTGTAGGCTAATTGCCCATGTAAATGTGGGTTCACTTCTGGGCCTCTGCTCTGTCCCTTTGATCTGTGTGTCTGTTTGGGGCCAGCACTACGCTGTAGCTTTGTAGTGTGATTTGAAATCAGGGAGCATGATACCTCCAGCTTTTTCTTCTTTCTCAAAACTTTTGGCTACAAAGATCTTTTCTGTTTCCATGCAAATTTTGTAATTTTTATTCTACTTCTGTGAAAAATGCTATTGATATTTTGATAGAGATTGCACTGGACCTGTAGATTACCTTGAGTGGTGTGGGAATATAACAATACTAATTCTTCCAATCCATGAGTGTGGTACATCTTTCCAACTATTTCTGTTGTCTTCAGGTTCTTTCATAAGCGTCTTACACTTTTCTGTGTACAGGTCTTTTACCGCCTTAGTTAGATTTATTCCTGGGTATTCTTTTTGATGCAACTCTAAAGGAGATTGTTTTCTTAATTTCTCTTTCTAATAGTTTGTTGTTAGTGTATAGAAATACAACAGATTTCTATATGTTGGTTTTGTATCCTGCAACTTTTCTGAATTCATTGATGAGTTCTGGTAGTTTTCTGATTGTATTTTTAGGATTTTCTATGTATATATTATGTCATCTGTGAACAGTGATAGTTTTACTTCTTTCTTTCCAATTTGAATTCCTTTTATTCTTTTCCTTGTCTGGTTGCTGTGGCTAGGACTTAAATAGTATGTTAAATAAAAGTAGTGAGATTGGGCATCATTGTCTTGTTCCTGATCTAAGAGGAAATGCTATTAGCTTTTCATGATTGAGTATGATGCTAGCTGTGGGCTTGTCATAAATGGTCTTTATTATGTTGAGGTGTGTTCCCTCTGTACCCACTTTGTTGAGAGTTTTTATCATAAAAAGGATGTTGAATTTTGTCAAAACCTTTTTCTCCATCTATTGAGATGACTATGTGTTTTTATTCATCAGGTTGTTAATATGGTGTATCACATTGACTGACTTGCAGATATTCAACCATCCTTGCATCCCTGGATAAACCCCACGTGATCATGGTGTCTGATCCTTTTACTGTATTTAATATTTTGTTGAGGATTTTTGCATCTGTCTTCGTCAGTGATATTGACCTGGGTTTGTTTTATGGTTTTTTTTTTTTTTTCTGATATTTTCATTGGGTTTTGTGTCAGAGTGAGGCTGGCTTCTTAGAATGTGTTCAGAAGTGTTCCTTCCTGTGCAGGTTTTGAAATGGTTTGAAAAGGATAGGTGTTAACCTCTCCAAATGTTTGGTAGAATTCACTTGTGAGAGCCTTTTGGTCCTGGACTTTTGTTTGTTAGGAGTTTTTTGTTTTTGTTTTTTAGTTTTTTTTGTTTTTTGTTTTTTGTTTTTTTAACTAATTCAGTTTCATTAGTTATAATTGATCTGTCCATATTTTTCTCCTGGTTCAGTTTTGGGAGATTGCACATTTCTAGAAATGTTTTCATTTCTTCTAGGCTGTCCATGTTATTGGTATATAGTTGTCGGCAGTAGTTTCTTGTGATCCTTTGTATTTCTGTGGTGTTTGTTGTAATTTCCTTTTCATTTCTGATTTTATTGATTTGGGCTCCCTCTTTCTCTCTCTCTCTTTCTTTTTTTGATAAGTCTGGCTAAAGGTTTATCAGTTTTGTTTATCTTCTCAAAGAACCAGCTCTTAGTTTCATTGATTTTTTTCTATTTTTCTAGTCTTTATTTTGTTTCTGCTCTGTAAATACTAATTTTTTTTTAATCTCCTCAAGTATATCTTCCCAGCTTTAAGGAGGTGTTAAAATTCAAACTTTGTATTTCTTGAGTACTTATTAATTGACATTCTGATTAAACATTAACAATGTTCTTTGGCTGGTCATTTTTATACTTACCATCAGTTGTATAAGCTGCTTTTATTTCCTAGTTACTACTGAGTCTTCTGCATTTCTCTCCCTGCTCAGAATATCAAAATCACAGGTATCAAAATCTTGGCATATCACTTTCGGAATGTTTTACATTCCTGTTTAGGATATTATTAATACTTTATTTTTAACTTTTTTTTATTGAGTTACAGTCATTTTACAATGTTGTGTCAAATTATTAATACTTTAAACAGAAGCTTTTGTTGTTTTTATTTTTGTTCTTGGGTCATTTGGTCTCTGTTGCAAAGATTCAGTGTTAGTGGGAAACAGGCATTTCTTCACTATTATAGTCTTCTGTCCCCAGTTTTAATGAACAACCAAAATATTTTATTGGCTAAGATTCAAGAAATGAATATATAACTGAGTTTGCTTGTGAATAAGTCAGTTAAAATATTTGCATCTTTGTTGTTCCACTTCTAAAAATCTGTATAAATGTCATTTCCTATTTCAGATGTTTGAGGCAAGACATGGTAGGCAGTTGTTATTTGGAAATTTCAAGAGTAAGCCCTGAAATCGTCTCTTTGGAGAAATCTAGAATTGAGAATGTATTTCCCGAATACATATACTTGTTAGTGCCTTGGTTCCTTATTTTGACAACTTTATAGTAGGACTACTGCATTGACCAGAAAAGAATAAGCTGTTTGTTTGGGGGATTTTCTGGTGAATATACTTCTGCAGTGAATCTGCCTAGAGTAAAAGAATGTATAGGTCTCATTTTATTTACGAAACACTGTTAGGTGTAAATGGGACTTTCCAATTGGTTTGACAGTTGTTCAGAACATAAATATTCAGTGTATATAAATAACTGGTTTAAATATTTGACCTTCAAAGTTGTACTCAAACACCTTGATAAAATATTATTAAATAGCAGTTAAAAATCACCTAATTCAGGGATCAACAGACTTCTCCTGTAAAGAATCAGACAGTAAATATTTTAGGTATTGTGGGCCATACGCTCTCTGTTGCAAAGACCCAGCTGTGCTATTATAGTGCAAAAGCAGCCAAAGACAGTACATAAACAAATGAGAGTGACACTCAATAAAAGTTTATTTAGAAAAACAAGCAAGAGACTATAATTTGCCAATGAGTTTCAGTTTTAAAATATACTATATATGGGAACTCTGTACTTTCTGTTCAATTTTTCTGTAAACCTAAAACTACTCAAAAAAAAAAGTATTGCTATTTTTAAAAAGTCCCAGAAAATAAAAATAATTGGGAATCAAGATTAAAACTTCCATGGCATCGCTTGGTTTTCACTGAATGGTAATCTACTAGATGATTAACTCACAAGTCCTGACTGGCACGTATGCTCTCAGAGGGTCTCATACTATTCTGTTTTACAGGGATCTTTTTTAGGACTTACTTTATTCATTGATTAAAACAAACAAAAAATTGTGACATACTGTTACCTTATGAACCATAGCATCAATGCCCAGAGCACCTTCTTTGATGCGTGGGGGACTTGTTAGAGAAATTGATCATTTAAAATATGTCCTTGGTTGAACAGAAAATCATTCCTGAAGAGTTTTTAATTATACTGCTATTCTCCGGTCATTGATATGTTAATTACTTTGAGTTTCGACCCTACAGTATCTATTTTTCTTCTATTCTATGAATATAGCAAGGAGTATATGTTTCAGTAAGTCAGCTAAAATATTTACAGTCATTGGCTGTAATACCTAGATAACTCATCTGACAATTAATTTGAAAAATTCATTTAAACTAATATGTTGTAGCTGAATTAACTTTTGAAACTTAAATGTGACTATAATATATGTATTTACTTTTAACCTTTCTATTGTGATATACAGCACATACAGAAATGTGCATAAGACAGAGATGTCCAGTTTAACAAGTTATCATAAAGCAAACAGTGGAACTAGCAGGCAAGTCAGGATATGGAGCATGGCCACCGTCTCAGAGACCTCTTGTATGCCCCGGTCCAACCATAACTCCTTCCCTAACTCCTAGGGCTAACTACAGTTGTGATTTTTATAGTAGCCCTTTCCTTTTCTTTATATGTGTACAGCTCTAAACAGTATAGTTTAATTTTGTCTCTTTTTAAATTTTACATTTGGACTCACATAGTATGAATCCTTCAGTTAATGAGTAATCCTTTGTACTGTATTCATTTTAGCTATTCAACAATAAAAATGGCCATGGTAGACTGAAATGATGAAATACTGAGCTATGTTCAAGGCTGTGTTCAGTAGAACTGCTCCCATGGGTGACCTGTCAAATGGTTGGTGTCTCTTCCTGCCCTTTAATTGCATTTTCTACCATGCAGGACGCTGTTGCAGGCGCCTAATGACGACCAGGGTGGGTGGTGAAAGGCACACCTTTCACCTTTTATCACCCTAAGTTTTACGGTGATAGGATTGACTTTGTTGTGTTAAAGACTGGTTATAAAGATCTTAAAAATGTGAATGTTGTATACATACAGTAGATACACATAGCACATGTACAAACTTGTGTTTCTGACTAAAGAAACACTTTAATCACCAAAACATTTGATTTTACATAAAAAATATTTTGTTTTTCAGGTGAAATTTCCACCGATGATGGAAATCATAACTGTTGAGCAACTGATGGAATATTTAGGTTAGTGTTGAAAAGTGAATGATTTTTAGATCTTTTAATATAAAACAAAGTTTTCAAAACTTACAAATATATTATCAAATTTCACCTTTTGAAGTGCTATTACATGAGCTATTTTTAAATTATAATTTTTAATCTCTTACTTTAAAAAATTTATCAGTATATTACTGTCTTGGATGTTCAAGCCTTCTTTCTGACCAGCATTAAAATTTTGTAATGTAAATATGGAGACTGGTGACATCTGGAAAGTAACAAGATACATATTAATTCCAATAAATTGCAGAATGGAAAATGAAACAGAAACTCTAACACTTCATGCAGAAAGTGTTTAAAAATATTCAGTAGACTTGAACTAAAACCCAGGAAGGACTTTAGAACAGTGCTACCCTGAATATAATTCACTGATCTCTGCCTGTCTATAAAATGCTAGTTACTAGTCTGCAGTGAGACAGAGGCTTGTATTAGAATGTAGAGCATTTAAATTAGTAAGCACACTGTTTAGTCCATCTGAAATTTTTTCAGAGCAAAATTTTCTTGATGAAGGAAACAGTATATTAAATTGCATTCTTACAAAAGCTTCTTATTTCAAAACAGACCAGTAATGCACAGTTTGCAGACCAGCTGCATTGAGTAGAACTTGTTTACGGAGCAGGTAGTTATATATAACACTGAAATATTTTATGATTTAGCAAATAAAAACTTTTATGTTTATACTGTTACCAAATAGGAAATCTTAATCCATATTTACAGCTTTTTTAGTAATTAAATTTTTATTTTAAAAAATCTCTTTAGTTTATTAGTTTGTCTGTGCCATTCCAGACAACTAGCTAACTGATTTTTTGTGAGATGTAGGTCTAGTGAAGTAATTAAGATTGCATCTTTTCGAAGACCTTTTCCTTTATGTAAGTAATATCATTTAATCCCATTCACCAGTCAGGGAAACTCATAGTTAACTGTTGACTACTTTGAATACCTAGATATCTGGAAATAGAATTTCTGTTTATACCCTTTTTAGTCTAGCTTGGTGGTGATTCTTTTTTCTTTCTCCCTTCCTTCCTTCCTACTTTCCTACCTTCCTTCCTTCCTTTTTTCTTTTTTCTTTTCTTTATTTTCTTTTCTTTTTTTCTTTCCTTTCCTTTCTCTCTCTCTTTCTTTCTCTCTTTCTTTCTCTTTCTTTCTTTCTTTCTTTCTTTCTTTCTTTCTTTCTTTCTTTCTTTCTTTCTTTCTTTCTTTCTTTCTTTCTTTCTTTCTTCTTTCTTTTCTGCATTTAGCAGAAAACAAATACTTTATTTTTTTGTTTTCAGTTTATAACCTTTGAAGTTTCTTAATCTAACTAGGGCAAACATATTTACATAAAGCCACCAGAACAAGGATCACTTAAAGAGCTGGATGTAAAAAATATGATTGCAGTATACTACAAATATGGAACCTTTTTTATATGAACTACAAAAAGCAGCATTTATGTTTATAGAGTTCAGTGCGATTGTTTACATTAAAAAATCCTATAAATTAAGAAGGCAACAACGTGACAGAAGAAAATACAACCGCTGGACACATGAGCTCCTCTCTGGGGAAGCACGTGGGTGACTCTGTCCTGCAGAGCTTCTATTCATGACACGATCTTCTTTTCTGGGATATGCAGGTGTCTCTTCTGGGGTGACGGACACGAGGACAACAGTGCCAAATGTGTGACTCTTTGTGTGGGAAGTGGATTGAATGACAGCCTGAGTGGCATCTAATTCCAGGTCAGACCCCCTTTCCACCTCACCCTGGATAAATAAGGTCACCAAGGTCAAAGACACTGAGAAGACAAGACAAGATAGACAACTCACCAGCCAGAAAGGAGAAAAATGTTTTAAAATTTATAGCTAGAAGTGCAGAGTATAAAAAGTAGATGGAGGAGGGGAATATTTCAACTTGTCAGTTGGGCGGTGTTGCTGCAGAGGGGCGGGTAGCACTTCCTGGTGCGCTGTAGCTTAAGAACACAGGCGAGGGAGGGGCAAACAGAAAGGGGAAAGGGAACAAAATCCCTTTTGGGGATAGCAGTAGATTTTAGAGCAAACCCTTTAGAGTAAACCCAAAGCAAACCTCAAATCTAAAACCACCCCTGCAAGTCATAATTCAATTCTTTGGCGGTCAGACAGCCCATCCCAGCTTTTACTTGCTGGTATTAATGGCTCAACACTCCCAAAGGAAGAGTTATGGGCCACCTTCCCTGGCCCTACCTGGACTTCTATCCCTCAGCTCATGTGCCCTGGCTGGGGTGGTGTTGCAGGTCCTGACCTGAGAAGATGGGGTGAAGCAGTGGGTGAAGGCGGGGGTGGTGGCAGCTGCTGCGGCAGGCCACGAGACAAGCAGGGCCGGTTAGAGGGCAGCATGTGGGACGGGGCGGAAGGCGAAAGGCCCAGGATGGACCGCTGAGGCGGGAATGATGTGGATGGGATGGCTAGTGAGAAAGGTGGCAGGGTGGCCAGGGATGATTGCGTGAGTAAGGTGGGACAAGGAAATGAGGATCAGGTGAGGCTGGGGAGTATGATGTACTGGGGCAAGTGCTGGGGTGAGGGTAGGGGTGGATGCCGATGGCGGCGGCAGCTGCTGCGGCGTGATGCTGTAAGACGCAGGCTGAGCGGCTGTGCCGGAGGTGGCAGAGGCTGTGGCTGGCTGCTGAGTGTGGACGGGCTGCCGGGCTGGAGCGGCTGGGCCGGGGCAGCAGAGGCTGGGCAGGCCTTTGCTCGCTGGGCCAGCAGCTGCTCTGGGTGTGTGCTGTGCAGCCTGCTGGAGCTTGCTGTGCTTCTCCAGCCCTTGAGGGGGCTGCTAGGGCAGCACCTCGGCCCATCAGCTGAGTCAGTCCTAGGCTTCCCCCTGACCCCGGAGGTGCATAACTGGGGAAGTGCGCCAGGTCTGACGCTGTAGGCAGCAAGCCGGGTTCCACAGGGCCTGGTTGGCTGCCACTCTCCGAGGACTCGAGGGTGTCCCCAGCACTGGCATCAGGGAGCAGTTATGGGTGATGGTTGGGTCCCCAGGATAGCAGTCAGAGTGCACTGGGGAGCCTAGCGGAGCCACAGGGTGATTAGCAGTGGCTTCTTCAGACTCTGGCTCTTCTGGGGGCAGGTCTGATAAGGGGCCGGCTGTTTCCTCTGAGGGGAGCTGATGTCCAGATGGGGCATCTCTGCTCCCTGGAGGCCCTTCTCCTGTCTCTGGCTGTTCTTGCTCTCCCCCCTTTCTCAGCCAGACTCTTCACATTTCTTGGTGCTAGGCTTTCGGGAAGCTGGGAGCTTTCCTATCGGTAGAAGAACAGACTTACTGCCAAGAGAAGGTGGGAGCTTGGGCCCAAACTTACCTTGTGGAGGGTCCTTGAGCTTGAGCCAGCTTTACTAGGGGTGGCCAGCATCTCCTCACTCACACTGGGTTTCCTCTCCACTTTCCTCGACTGAATCTTCTCCAGTAGTTTGGCAGTGACAGTTCTTGTCTTCAGGGCTGCAGTCACTTTCTGACCCTCTTCCTGCACCGATGTTGCTGTTCTGGGAAGGTGGGCCTACCCCTCTGCCATCTTCTTCTCCCCGGGGCCTTCTCCCCAACCCGATCGGAAACAGTGGGGCGACCGGGAGCGGTAGATTTTAAAGCGAATGAAGTCTCGACAACCAGACCGCCTCTCCTCGGGGCTCTCGTGACCCCATGATCCCTTCCTGGAGCCTGACCTCCGGGAGGGGCTCCAGGTGTGCGGCCGCGGCCCCTGCTGCAGCTCCGGCTCCGCCGCCGGCTGTGGGACCTCGGTCGCCCCCTCGTGCGACTCTGAGCCAGGCGCCGGGACTGGCCGCAGCTGGGGCTGTGGTCATCACCAGAAGATGAGTATTTGTGCGCTTTGGACCGGTGCTTGGAATTGGCGTAGTCTGAGTCATCCGAGTCATGGGAGCTTTTGGAGTGCCTTCGTGATCGGTCACTATAGCCACTGTAGCTGTCACCAGAGGAACTGCGCGGCCTACTGTGGCAGCTCTGGTCTGAAGACGCGTCTGAGCTACTTGAGTAAGAAGGCCGGGGAGGAGCGGCGTGAGGAGCGGCGTGAGGAGCGGCGCCAGCCAGGCCGTGAGCGGCTGCGGGAGTGCTCGCTGCCCGGCTCCTCCACCCCCTGCTCCCCCCTCCTCCCTCCTCCTCACTGTACTGGGGTGGGGACTTCAGGTGCAGCCGGCGTGACGAAGCACCATCACTATCCTCACCTCCTCTGCTGGGTCGACTCCGATGGCTGGAGCGGCTGCTCCGTTTGGTGCTAGCTCCTCGCCGGCAGGATGAAGCTGGAGGTTCATCTTTGTGTTTCCTCTCACCGTGATCTTGGGAGGTGCCACCGGCCCCACCGTCATCCTTCTTGCCGCTATTTCCTTCTTCAGCTGGAAGGGGTCTCTGCTGGGAACCGTCCTGAGCTCGCCGCGTCTTCGTGCTGGTGCAGGGCTACCACTCCCAGCGGTTCTGGTTTGGGCCCCGGCTCAGAAGCTGCTGGGGCTGATGACTTATTTTTCTTTTGTTTTCATTTCTTGCGCTTCTTAGACTTCTCCCCAGACTCTGCCTTAGAGCTTTTCTCTTCTGGGTCAGCTTTGTGTTTCCATTTGTGTTTGCTGGATTTTTTGTGTTGCTTTTTCGTTTTGTGTCTGTGGGACTTACCAGATCATTCTTTCTTGCTAGGAAGGCTTCTCCATGTGTCTTCTGTCTCTGACCCATGGCTGCCTCTGGATTCTTGCTTATTCAGGCTGCTACAGGCAGACCCTGAAGCAGGGGCATCCAATCCGCCTCCTGAAGAATGCTCTACATTATCCCCCTCTTCCTTGCTTTTATTTGGCTCACCAGGATCACAGCCTTGGAGACGGTCCTTTGAGGAGCCTCCTATGTCCTTTGGCTTTTCTGTCCCTTTAGCTCTGGCATCGTTGTTCTTTGAAAGCTTAAAGTCAAAGTACAAAGAGTTACAACTGTATGAAATGGAGGGTTCTGCCTTCGTGAAAATTAATAGTTCTGATGGCCAGTGGAGGGCAGTGCTTTCATCTTCGCTCAAAACTGGAAAGAAGGGACCAGTAGGATGTTTAGGCCCCTCCTGGCTTTCTTTCCCTGGTGGAGGGGCCTGAGGGGGTTCTTTAGAAGGGTTAGACTCTCTGAATCCTTCTGACTGACTTTCTAAGCTTTGTTCACTTGCATCCCCTCCTGAGGTCGTCTTTGTCTCAGCTTTGCTCCTACGCTCTGAGGGCTCAGCCACACTGGTTTCCGTCGGTCTTTTCTAATCCTTGGCTTGCTGCCAGCTTGACGCAGCCCTTAGGCTTGGGAGAACTACTTGTTTTGCTCTCTGGGGCATTCTTTGGGTGTGTACTATTATCACCTTCCCTTTGCTCACTGGCTGTCATGAAAGTAGGAAAGGAAGATTAGGTTTTACTTCGCACTGTGCTGGGGGGATGTAGTGGTAGTATTCTGGCTCTGCAGCCCCAGCTCCTTCTTCTTACTTCATTCTTTTCAATTTAGATAATGTTGAGACAAGGGACCCTCCATCCTGAGGGTGTTCATCCTCTTTTTTACCATCAAGATTACTGCTACCATCAGAGTCTCCCACCTTCTGAAGTCCTTAGTCAGAAGCCTTCTCATCAGCTTTTGTTCCATCTTCAGAGGTCCCTTCCTCTGCCTGGTCACTGAAAACTGATGCTATTGATTCAAGTTTGACAGGACCCTTCTTGGCAAAGGAAAATGACAGCCCCAGTTTTTGCAGTGGGGTCCCCAGATTATTCTTAATGCCAAAGCTGATGCCTTGAGAGGCTAGCCAGCGAGCCTGTGCCAGTCCAGTGGTATTAGTGATTTGTATTGCAGTGAAAGGGCCTCCTTTATCTGTGGAGAATTCAGATCCCAGGCCGCAAGTAGCGGGCCACTTCCAGGTGCACATTCAGCTTGTTTTCTTTGCTCTGCCAGCTCATGGAGCCACCGTAGGGCTTTCTCCTGTTTCCCCTCATCCCTGCGGGATTTTGAAGATACATTTCAAGCAAACTCTCTCTGCTTAAGATCTTTCCATCTCTGCTGTGTGCATGACCATAGGAGTTGATATGGTTGTCAAATTCCTGGTGTTTCTGATATCGCTTATCACGGAGTTCACAGTAAAAGCTGGCTCTGAGATCTTCCAATGCTTTGGCAATTGCCTTTTCTTTGTCAACATAATCCCTGTACTTATGTCTCAGTTCTTCTGTGTCTTCTTTTTCCAATTCTAGGACACGGCGCCGTACCGTAGTATCTTCAGCATAATCAAGCTCCATTTCCATGCAAACCCATGCCCATGACATCATACTTGACAACAATCAGAATGGGATCAGTTTTCCCCTGAAGAGATTTTCCCCAATGCCTGGCCCAGCTTCCACCCATGTGTCTGGAGTAAGTGATGTCCAATACTCTCCAGTTGTATAGGCTTGTCAAGTGATGCTTGTTCAATTTCCAAATGTCTTTCTTCATACTGATCAAAGTGATTACCCTGAAAATCTTGGTCCTTGTTGAAGTGGGAGAAGCAGTCTGCCCTCTTGCTGCCTTCACTCCTCTCAGGACGATGCTCTCCGGTTCACTCCTTCCCTCCCATGACACCTGCCCCCTCGCTCCCCTCTTGGTGATTCTTAAACTTTGTGATTTCTGAATTACATTTCATGGAGAAGGCTGAAATATGCTTGGTGCTTTTGAGGAACAGCCAGTATGACTGCCAAGGACTATGCCAAGGGAAGGTATTAGGAGATGAGATTAGTGAGGTAATAGTGTAATATCATATAGGGCGCTAAGCTATTGTAGCAACTTTGACTTTTGCTGTGAGTGATCTGGAAAGCCATTCAAGGATTTTGGACAGAGGATTGACATGATCTGACTTTGAGTTTCACTAGAATTCTCTGGCTGTCATGTTGAAAATAGAAGTTGGTAGGGGGTAAAGACAGAAGCAGGGAGATCAGTCAGGAAGCTGTCACACTGGCAAAAGATGGTGGTGTCTTCAAACAGGGTGGTAGAAGTGGAGATTATAAACTGTGCTCAGATTCTGGACACAGGGCTGACGGAATTTGCTGATCAGTTGAATGTGCAGTGTGAGTGAAGTCAAGGGCTAGTTACCCTGTAGTTTTTGGTTTGAACAACCAGAAAGTTGGAGTTAATATCAATTGAAACAGGAAAAAAAATAGAAGGAACATGTTTAGGGAGGAACATGAGGAGCTTGGTTTTGAGATGTTTACTGACATCCAAGTGAAGATACCAGGGAGGCAGTGGGGTGTAGAGTTCAGAGAAGAAGTATAAATCATCACTGTACAATAAGACTTCCTGTGTTGATGGACATGTTCTATATCTGTGCTCGCCAGTTTCGTAGTCCCTAGCCTCATGTGGCTTGTGAGCTCTTAAAGTGTAGCTAATGTGACTGAGGAGCTGAATATTAAATTTAATTTTAATTAATTTAAATTTATATGGCCACATGTTACTGCTGGCTACTGTATTAGACAGTGTACATCTAGCCTGTTAATAACATTTGGGAATAGACAACATATATAAGTGGTAGTTAGACTGAGAGATCACGAATAGAATAAATGTAGATAGAGAAGGGAGGAGATGAGTGGACTGAATCTGGGACATGCCAGTGATTAGAAGCTGAAGAAGAGGAAGAATAGGCGTGCTCAGCTTTGTCGGAGACAAACAGGAGACTGATTGCCCAGAATCTAAATGAAGAGGTTCAAAGAAAAGTGAGAGATGAGCTGAATCAGATGCTGCTAAAAGGTCTTGCAGGATATAAAAGACTATAAAAATGACCATTGATCGAGCCATAGGGAAGTAATGAGTAACCTTGACAAGTACACGGGATGAAAACCTGACTGGAATGGGCACAAGAGAAAATCAGAAGCCCTCAGACATAGCCAGCAGGAGTGTAACAGTGCAGCCACTGTGGGAAATGGTTTATCAGTTCCTTAAAAAGGTAAATACAGAATTACCATAGGAACCTACAGTTTCACCCAAGAGAAGTAAAAATACATGTCCATACAAAAACCTGTACTGAAATATTCATAGCAACATTATTCATAATAGCCATAACATAGAAACAGCCCAGCTATCCATGAATTTATGAATGGGTACACAAACGTGGTGTAGCCATACGCTGAGTCATTATTCAGCCTTAAAAAGGGATGTACTGATACATGCTAAGGTATGGAAAAGCTTTAAAGACATGATAAGTCAAAGAAGCCAAGTCACAGAAGACCACATATTATGTGATTCCATTTATACGAAGTGTCCAGAACGGGCAAATGTATACAGACAGAGAGTAGGTCAGTGGTTGCTTAGAACCGGGGGAGGTAGGAGGGAAGTAGAGACTGACTGCTAATAGGTATAGAATTTCTTTTAGTTGGGGAAACAAAAATGTTTTAAAATTAGATCATGTTAATTTCACAATCCTGTTAATATACTTTAAAAACATTGATACTTTAAATGGGTTAATTGTATGGTACGTGAATTGTATTTCAATAAAGCTGTTTTTAAAAAGAGAAAGGTAAGGAATTGACAAGAGTACTTGAGACGAATAGAAGAATTAGTCTTAGGTAGCACAGCTAGTTCATCCTTAGCAACAGGAGGGAAGATAGGATGTATTAAAAATAGATGCAGGTAAGTGGGTAGATGGTGGTTGTGGTAGCTTGTTGGAAGGTCTTTTGACTGGTTTTTTTTCTCTCAGTGAAATGGGAAACCAGACCATCAGCTGAGAGTGAGGATGAGGAGGAGCTGTTGAGGATGGGAAGGAAGGTGTAACACAGATGAGTGGGCGAGTGAGGAGGGAGGTGCAGGACGATTCCTCAGCATCACCTGTGAGGTTGGTGAGACCAGCCAGCAGGGCTTCTCCAGTCACATTCCGCTGCACAACGACAGGTCTGAATAGCGGGATTTAACCAGAGCTGGGTTTTTGCCAAGTGAGCACGTTGAAGAGTCTACAAAGTTGAAGATATGTGTAGAGAGTGATTATAAACATGAGCCATAGAATTTAAGTTGCACTAAGAGACAATAAGGCTATAAATACTTGGAAGGAAAATGTGATTGGATTAATGGATGGTAGGCCCTGATAGAGCTGAAGAATTTTTGGAACCTGGTAATAGCAAACCCATGTGACCATAAGATCTGAGATAAGCTGAAATAGAAGATTTTTGTTGGAGAAGAGGTCAAGAAACAAAGGCCAGGGTATCAGATGGGTTATCTCTATGAGTATTGAAATTACTGAAATTTATGGCAGGGTTTGTGTCAGAAAGAGAGCTGGAAATGAGGAGATTCAGTGAGAACGTCTCAAGACCAGTCAGAAGTTGGTGGAGGACTATAGTCAGGCGGGTGGATAATGGGTAGTATTAGATGATGGCACGGGTATTGCAACTCGGCATTTCAGGGAGAAGAGGGAGAAGGATTGACAATGAGGAGCAACAGATACCTGATCTACCTCCAGGCTCACTGGTAAGAATGTATGAGAGAAAAGAGCTTTCACTAGAGAGGGTGGGAGTATCATCAAAGGACAAATTTAATTTAGGCAAGAAGGTAAAGGGCAAATTAAGAAAACAAAATACTTGGAAAATTTTGTTGTTGAGAGACCATGAGTTCCAGGGGACACTGAAATTCAAGATAAGAATTTAGGAGTCATTCGTATAAAAATAATATTTAAATCTTTGGAAATTGGTGAGATCATGAAGAGAGAAAGTATAGAGAGAGCACAGAAGTGGGTCCAGGATTGTCCCCTGAAGCTTCCCAGCATGCCAAGATTTGGGTAAAGCAGTGTTTCTCACCTTTTTTTTTTTTTTTCATTGTTCCCCCAAGGAGCCTTTGTAGACATTTGTGTCCTAATCACTCACTCCAGGAAATTTTAACACCACAGGTACACTGTTTGTCTCTTCATGTACTGTGACCCTTTGAAGGCCACAAACCATTATAATATCTGAGATAACTTCCCCCCACCTTCCAAGAAGCGTTTTTTGCTCCTTTGGGGGCAAGGTTGCCTCCACTGAACTGCATGGGTCAGAGGATAGAGAAGTGAGGGGAGGAGTAACCACTAAGACAGGAGAAAAGCCAGAAGAGGGTGACATAGTGAAGCCAGGAGAAGGAGCGTGTGAGAAGGGACAAGAAAGGGTCCTGAATACTGGAGAGGACTTTCCACATGATTTGGCAACATGGAGGTTACTGTGACCGTCACAGAAGCAGCGTCAGCACACTGACGGGCCAGAAATGCAGCGGTGAGCGAAGAGCATCCAAGAGGCGAGGAAATGAAGACTCAAGCGCGGGTGGCTTCGAGAAGCTTGTCTGTAGACGAGTACGAGGAGTCGGCGAAGAGCGGGAGGAGGCTTAATGGGGAACATGAGACCTGCTGTCAGTTGTGTGATACAGTTAGACTCTAAACCCTTACAAAGGAGCAGAAAGAATGTTTTGGTAGGTGGAAACTATTTTAAGCTCAAGCTAGAGGTGAAAACATGTAAGACGTATTTGGAAGAACGGTGAAGGAGTACAATTTGCCCGTGGTTGGTAGCTGTGCGTCACACTGTTTTAGGGATGGAGACTGTATTAGTAGGCTGCAGCTAAGCTCAAGAGTCTTGGGAGCTAAGCAGGACAGTTTGGGTTTACTATGGTAGGCCGCTTAATTTATCTTAGTTTCTTACGTGGAGTAAATAACATGTTAAATGCAATGCTTGGGGTGGTCTGGTTGAGACCAAACAAGAAACAGTAGTTCACATGTAGTCAAATATTAACAGATTTTTGAATGCCTACTATATATAGAAAATGTGTATTTTTGAGCCCAGTTTCCTATTCATCTCTTCCATTATCCAACCACTGTCTGCCCTACTTTTTTTGTTCTCGTATCGTGACCATAGTCACCTAAACCTGCACTGTCCAGTATAGCAGTCACTAGCCACGGATGGATATTGAGCGCTTGAAATATTGCCAGGGTGAACTGAGATGTTCTCGAAGTGTAAAATACACCCTGGATTTCAAAGATTTAGCCCACACAAAAAAGAATATAAAATATCAATAATTATTTAAAACGATTATGTGTTGAAATTAAATATTTATAATATACTAGGCTAAATAAAATGTTATTTATTAATTTCACCTCTTTCTTTTTACTTTTTTTAGTGTGGCTACTAAAAATTTAAAGTTACACATGGACTCGCATTTGTGGTTTGCATTATATTCCTACTGGACAGAGCTAACCTAAATCATGCCACCACGCCACAGCTGCTAACTGCATTCTGGCTCCGCTCTCTGTGCTGTCGGAGGCTGATGCCACCTACCTGCCCTCCTCCCTGCTAGTTAATGCCATCACTCTACTTGTCTTTGTCTACACTGCCCGGTGAGAAAATGAGCTCATTTGCTGTTAGTTCCCATAACTAAAGAACACGTAGTGGCAGAAACCCATGAGCAGAGGCAGAGGGCATCTGAGTGGAGAAACTAACGGTAGAAAAGGGTAGGACTGGAGTGGAAATAAAAGCATTGTCAGTTGTAATGCCTCATCATTTACAGATGAGGTGAGCTCAGAAAGGTGAGATAACGAGCTGTCTCTATCTGGACACCTTCTTGTAGGATTTTTAAAAATCTCAAAAATATATCCCCTTTCCCTCTCCACCCCTCAAAAGTGTTTTTAGTATATTTTAAATTCCTATACTTTTCTTTTTCTTCTCCTCTCCCTTTTTTCTTACCCAGCAAGCACTGACTTATGTACTGCGGACAGCTTATTTGAAGGTGTCAGCAATACAGTCAGTGTGACTACATAAACGTACTCTACTATGAAAACGTTAACATGGTATTTTTCTTGAAAAGAAAGTAGCTTGGTATATTAAATTTATCTAGCTAGCAAAGTCCTGAGGAAATAGGACATATGATAGAGAATTTTTTTAGTTAGGGAAAAAGAAAAATTGATGAAGACTATCCAGATCCGGGGTACCTAAAGAGGCCTGAACATCCTGAATGAGGGGGCTCAGCTACCAGGGATGTCGTGAGAGTAGTATGATCCTAATAGGAGTGGGGGAGGAGTGAGCCAGCGTGATGTGAGGAAAGAGATTCTGAAAACTCGGCCTCACCAAAAGCGAACTTTATTCAAGGCCAATCCTGCCAGAACAAATGGTTTAATTTTCTAAGCTGTGGATTTTCTCCTCTTGAGCTTACTCCAGTTCTCTGGAGGAACCAGAGATACTTTTGCATTAATAAGCAAACAATAGAAGAAAGACTGCAAAAGACTGTAAAATTAATTGCTTCCCTAGCACCTAGCTGAGGAACCACAGAGAATGGGGATTTTGGCTGGCAAAGGTTAGAGGAGGAGTGAATTTTAATTTGGAAATTTCTGTTCCTAGAGTGTTAGAGCAGGGCCAGAGGTGGGCACGGCCTGTTGGAGGCTCTGGCGTGGGGAGAGGAACCCTGCGAGCTGGGGTACCTAGGAAGCGCTGGGGGGTCTCAGGAATAAGGTGAGGAGGAGGTGCAGGTGGAAAGCAGAAAATGGGTAGGAAGACAAAGTAAAAAAGCACAGCACCAACGGGAACGTGCAGCATGACTGCAGCCGCCCAGGCTAGTCCGTGTGATGGTGAGACTAGCACTGTGTGTCACAGTCAGGAAGACAGGTACTGAGATGGTGGTGCCGCCTGACTTTTCAAAAGATAACTTTTCTTTTGAAAACACATACAATAAAAGGAGGTCAGTGTGGAAGCATTTTAATTTTGTTCAGAGTTGACTGTCTCTCCTTTTTTCCAAATGTTCACCTGAGGCTTCTGCCAAGCCTTCTCTTCCGTTTTTGGCTTAATGTAGCTAGCTGCAGCTTTTTGTTCCTTGATTTCTCTTTGTCTAGAATATCCCATTAGTAGCAAAGTCTGATGGATCCTTTCTCTGAAATCCTTTCCTCTCTCTGTGTGCTGGTGCTTCACAGCAGGGTTTACTGCAGACTCTTTTGTTTCCTCTCCTCTCCAAATTAGCTTATGTACCATTGTTACCTTCCTAAGCACCAATTTCATCCTTCACTTGTCTGCTTTATTAAAAGCATAAAGATCCCTTATGATTTTTCACAAATAGCCAAACTTATTAATGTATTATTTATGATTTTCTATAATCTGATCAAGTTTGCCCATCCAGCCATATTTCCCACCACTCTGCAACATAATCTTATGTATAAACCTTCTTATAATCTGTCCATATGGCACAATGTTTCTTATGTGTGTTTTTTCCATCACTTGTTCTCCCTCAGATAATGCTGCCTCTCTCACTACCTTGGCAAGTTCTGTCCATTTTTCTGAATCTGGTTTAGATACGATCCTCTCCAAAGGATATTTCTAAGTGCTACAGGCTTTATCAACATATCTTTTCAAACTCATTTGGTGCTTAAGGCATTTATTACATTTTACACTATATTATACTTTATCATTATCTTATTCTCTGTTTCCTGTATGTTCTTTGCCCAACTGGATTATTAGCTTCTTTAAGGGAACAGGCATTTCCAAACAAGTTATTTGCTTTAACCTGTTACTAAACACAGAATAGATTCTCAATATTTTTGATTGAAATAGTGTTGTTGACCAATTTTGATAGTAAGGTCAGATAAGCGAGGTAAAGCAGCATCCGTAAGCGATGATTTACTTAGACATCTGAAGCTGAAAGCTGCTCCCTTAGAAACTCAAACTCAGTCTTGTAAAAAATCTAACTCTCTATTAGAAGTTTTCCTAAAAATATAGGAAATATCTATTGCTGCATAACATATCAGCCGAAAATTTGGTTGCTTAAAATAATGAACCTTTGTTATCTCATGTAGGTCAGGAAGCTGGGTGCAGGTGAGTGATTCTGGCTTAAGGTCTCTCTCTCTCATCAAGTTGCATTCAGTGTGTCAGCTAGGGTGCAGTCTCGTCTCCAGCCCAACTCAGGAGGATCTGCTTTCAAGCTTTGTGGTTATTGGCAGGATTCAGCTCCTCACAGGTTGTTGGATTGAGGTCCTCAGTTCCTCACTGTGCCCAGAGGCCTCCTTCAGCTGCTTTCCATGCAGGTCTCTCCAGGACAGCTCAGAATACAGCAGCTGGCATTCCTCAGAGGGAGCAAACGAGGGAGGACCGTGCCCAAAGCTACAGTAGTTTGTATTCTTATTTTGGAAGTGGTATCTCATTAATTCTGTCATTTTATTCACTAGAAGAGAGTCCAATCCATACTCAAGGGAAGGGGGTTATAAAAAGGTATGACTGTCAGGAGATGGGGATGATTGAGGTCCATTGAAGAGGCTGCCTCTCTCAACTAGGCTGTTCTCTTGTCCATAGAGGTTTTCTGACATCAGAAAAAGAGGAGTTCTTAACTGGATCTTTTTCCAAAATCATTCTATTCTTAGCACTTAAGTTTTTAATCGATGATAGCCTTTCTAGAGTCATTTTAATATTGAATTATATAGTGTTCTGCATCCTGACCCTTCTAAAGTGTTAGGAAAGCATATACTACAGTCTGTTATCAGGATCAATACAGAACTTTAATGAAATACAGGATACAAGTATAGCAAATGGGCTCTCAATCATTTGAATAAATAATGTATAAAACTTACTCAAAACATAATTTTCAGTTAAATGTATTAAAACCTCAACATATAAATATATAATGTGCCATGTACGATAAGGACACAAACATATTTGTTAAGTGTGTGTGTATGTATGTCATATATATTTCTATGAATCAATTAGTTTAATGCTTTTAGGGCTATATAATTCTATGAATCAGTTAATTTAATACTTTTAGGGCTATATATTTCTGTGAATCAATTAATTTAGTGCTTTTAGAGTTCCTGTGCCTATGGTGGAATAAAATAACTACTAGATTTTGCTATCTTAAAGTTCTAATTAAAAGCATAAATAATAATATATTGATGCCCATAGGAATTCTTTCATTATCAGAGTTGGAAAGATTAAGAGAATACTTGATGCAGTCTTTAGAAGTTTATATTAAATTAGAAAATAAAGATTATATTATCAGTTTCATCAACATGTTAGTGACTTGGGAGGCTGAATGAGAAGTTGGTTCCATATGTTACTGTTTATATCAAAGTAAATTCCAGGTAAGTTAAAGATTTAAACATTAAAAAAAAGCAAACATAAAATTACATGAAGAATGCATTTGGAAATGTTTGTAGACTCTGAAAAGGTGAATATCTTTCAAACATGACATCCAACCCAGAAGCCATTATAGGAAAACTGACTATATTAAAACTAGTTATTTCTGAATGGTGAAAATAGGCAAAAAGTGGGGAAAATAAATATTTACCACACATATAACAGGAAATGTTCTAATTCGTCTAATAGAAAAATAACTTTTATAATTCAATAAGAAAAGAATAAAACTTGTATAGGCAAGTGATTCAAAGAAAAAAGTATATATAGTTAATACATAATTAAAAAGGCAAAACATAGATTAAAAAGGTACTGCATATATTAAAATAGTGCTACATATGTTTAAAAGGTGCCACATATACTAAAAGTCATATAGGTATTAAAAATGTGATCCACAAATGACAAATGCTAGAGAGAATGTGGAAAAAAGGGAACCCTCCTACACTGTTGGTGGGAATGTAGTTTGCTGCTGCCATTATGGAAAACAGTATGGAGATTCCTCAAAAAACTGAACATAGACTTACCCTATGATCCAGCAATCCCACTCAGCATATATATCAGCATATATTCCCTCATATATATATCATAGAGGGAACTCTGATTTGAAAAGATATGTGCACCCCAATGTTCATAGCAGCACTATATGCAATAGCTAAGACATGGAAACAACTTAAATGTCCATCAACAGATGACTAGAAAAAGAAGCTGTGATGTATTTGTACAGTGGAATACTACTCAGCCATAAAAAATAATAAAATAATGCAATTTGCAATGTCAGTGGACCTGGAGGTCTTTATTCTAAGTGAAGTAAGCCAGAAAAAGAAAGAAAAATACCATGTGATATCACTCATATGTGGAATCTAAAAAAAGAAAAAAGACACAAATGAACTTATTTACAAAACAGAAACAGACTTACAGACATAGATGACAAACTTATGGTTACTGGGGGATAGGAGGTGGGAAGGGATAAACTGGGAGTTTGTGCTTTGGAAATATTAACTACTATATATAAAATAGATAAACAGGTTTCTTCTGTACAGCACAGGGAACTATATTCAATATCTTGTAGTAATCTATAATAAAAAAATATGAAAATGAATATATGTATTTATATGTATGACTGGCACATTATGCTATACACCAGAAATTGACATAGTGTAAACTGACTATACTTAAATATAATTAATTAATTAATTAATTAATTAAAAGGTGATACCAATAAACGTACGTGTATAAAAACTATTAAGCTTTTTGAAGTATAGTTGCTTTACAATATTATATTAGTTTTAGATATACAGTATAGTGATTCAGTATTTTTATAGATTATCCTCTGTTAAAAATTATTACAAGATAATGGTTATAATTCCAAGTGCTATACAGTGTATCATTGTTTGTATCTTTCAGTTCCGTACCCCTGTGTTGCCCCTCCCCCTTCCCTCTCTCCACAGGTAATCTCTAAGATATCAGTTTTTTTAATGTAAGGAGAAGTTTGTTTATGTCTAAGAATGGCAGACATTTAGAAGAGTGGTAACACCTGTTCTTGGAAAGGTGTGGAGGTAATAGTTATACTTGTTGACGAAACTTGGTTAAACCTTTTAGAGCTTTATTGTAGTGACACGGCAAGATGCTCAAATATATTGTAAAGGGTAAGAAAAAATTCCAAAGCATTGTAGGATGTACACTGGAAAAATTTATGTGAGACTGTGACTAACAGTTAACATTGATTTTCTCTGAATGGAATTGAGAGTCACTTTTGTATGTCGCATGTTGCTATAATTTATCATTAAAATATATTACCTTCGTAATTAGAAAGAAAACATTTTTAAAAGGCAATTTTACAATTTCTCTTTACAGGAGAATGCATGCTTGATACAAAGCCAAAAGAAATGCCAGAAATTCAACGTTTAAACTATGAGCAGGTAATTGACACAATTTTTGTTATATTAAAATACATAATTTTAACTTATGGATGTATTCTTTGATCCCTATCAGTGGCTTTTCAGGTATATTCTTTGATTTCTTTATTTTGAACACCCTTTCAAAAATGTAAAAAACATCCTTTTTTTACATGAGGATAAGGAATTTTTATTATTTTTTAAATGTGATGACGTATGGTGGTTTTATTATTTTTAAAGCCCTATCATCTAGAGATGTGTACTGAAGTATTTATGGTATGTCTGGGCTTTGCTTCAAAATAATACAGACGAGGGGGAAGTGGGTGGGGGTAAGGGTGAGGCGTGCTTAGCCAGGGGTGGGTGGGGCACATGGGATTATTATAATTGTCTACTTTTGTGTCTGCTCAAAATTCCCTACAATAAAAAATAATCATAAAAGAAATGCAAATCAGATCAGTCTCTCCCCTCAACAGCTTCCTCAGCTCCGCAGTTACTTAGGGTAAAACCCAAATATTTTCCTGTGTGGTTGGGACCACACCACCTTCTGCAGGCTTCTCTCTGTCCCTCAGAAACCCCAAGCTCCTTCCCACCGCTGGGCATTTGCACCACCTGCCACCTGCCACCTGCCCCCTCTACCTGGAGCACCCCCTCACCACACACACACACCTTGTCAATCCTCCCTCACCCCCCAGGTCTCAGCTTAGACATATTTCTTAATGCACTTTCTCTGATCAACCACCGACCCACAGGGGGCCCCGTTAGACTCCCCTGTGGCACGGCATCCTGTGTTCTTCCTTCAGGAGGCTTATCCCAGCTGTGAGGGCAGGAATGTGTTTGGAACTTTCTCCCCACAGGACGGCCAGCTCTGAGAGGGCCTGCCACCCCCAGGCCTGCCGCCCCCAGGCCTCAGGCAGTGCCTGTCCCGGGATGCCCTCCCCTGCCGGTCATCTACATCAGGTCCCAGCCTGGCCCTATGCCCTGGATCTGGAGCCTGACCAAGGAAGGCCAGAGAAACAGGGAGAAGGTGGGCCAGGGTTGCCCCCAGAACCAGAGGTGGGTTTGCCACCTGCCCAGCCCTCATCCAGACACGAATGTCAAAGCAGCCCAGGAAGTTTCTCCTCTAGAGCATGGGAACGTCATCCCCACAGCCTTCTCCTCCCTCACCTGTGTCTCCCTGAGCCCCCACCTCCTTGCTGATCCCACCCAATCCCAGCTTCCCAGGACCTGAGTGTCTCCCTGGCCCAGACTCAGCCCCACTCCCCCAGCCCCAGCCTGGCTCCAGGCTCCAGGGATGAGGGGACATGATTCTGAACAGGCATCTTAGGGGTGAGGACCACGGCGGAGCCCCCACTGATGCTGAGGATAGGCACGAGGGGCTGGGAGGAGATGACATCCAGGATCTGGGCCACGGCCTCAGTGCCGACGTTGCCCTCAGAGATGATGCCTTGGACGCGGGCAGCACCCAGCAGCCCGCAGATCTGGGTGAGAAGACTGCTGGGGTTGGTGGCGTTGACCCCCACGGTGAGTGGTCGGATCTCTAGGAGCAGGTCCAGGAAGCTCTGGGGGATGAGGCGGGTATGGGCCTGGGCCTGCAATGGCCCTGAGCTGCCGAACACCACGGCCACCGTCACAGCCTGCTCGCCCTGCCCGGGGCCCAGCCCTGCCCAGGCATCGAGGAGTGAGGTGAGCAGCAAGGCCGGCCCCAGAGCCCCCCACCATGTCCACCAGAGGGTCCTGCAGAGAGACCAGGATAGGCATGGGGAGGGAAGCAGAGGCACGAGGAGAAAAGAGAGACAGAGAGGAGGCGAAGGCCAGCGTCATAGGGGCACACATCCAGAGCATGAAAGAGAAGGGGGGGAGCCTCCTTCCACAAAGAGAGGCAGAGAGAGAGGGAGACAGACAGACAGACAGACAAAGAAAAAGAGACAGAGGTTAGCTGAGCATCCAAGTGCAGCCCAGAGGGCGGGGGCTGGGAAGAAGATGCCAGGCTAGGTGCTCATTACTTCCGTTTTATGGGTGAACACCATGCTTGGAAACTCATCCATCTGGGTTCTGCCCCAGGAAGGTACACAGCAAGTGCTAATCTGGTGCCAAGTGCATGGATTTGAGTGGAGAGGCTTGAGTTCAAGTCCCAGTTCTGCCACGTACTAATTGTGTGATCTTGGGGAAGTTGCCTAGCCTCACTGAGCCATGTTTTCTTGCCTGCAACAATCACAGGACCTACTTCACAATGGTGTGAGGGGTGCCCGCTCTCATCAGCATCCTTATCCTACAGGTGACAGCCCCACAGCCAGGGGAAGGCAGGCAGCTCTGTAACACACACACACGCACACACACACGTACCATTCTCCAACCTAAACTGGACCTAACATCTCCAAAGACCCTCCTCTGCATAACCCTGCCCGGCTCAGAGCCCCCTTCTCCTGGGCACTGGACATCCCTACCCTCCCCCCGTTGCCTCAGTTAGTAGCCGCTCTTCCACAGCAGGTGTGTGACCCAGTTGATTTGTTCAGAGCTCAGAGTCACCTGAAACCCTGAGGTATCTCACACATGAGCTGCCTCCCTAGGCCATCACTGACGGGAGGGGATTTTTACCATAACCCAAGGGACTGACGTGTATCCCTGCTAAATGAGCATCATGGCTTTGGACTGGGACCAACAGCCACACTGGTGAGTGGTGCCCATGCATGCAGTTCTCCCTCCCAGCCGGCCATCAGCCACAGCTTTACCCCCTCTCCATCTCCATGACATCCCCAAAAAACTTCCCAACAGGGGAGAGTGGAAGGGCGACCAGGCCGGGCCTGGATGAATTCAGGAGGAGGAGACGGGAGTTTTGGCGGGGGAGGGAATACTGTGCTCACTTTTCTGCCCTTGAAACTCCCCCTGTGTGTGATTTCCTCGTACACTGACTTCCAATGTCAGCCTGGAGGTGCGTGTGCGTCTTGTGTGCAAGCCTGAGCGTGCTGTGCCCGCAGCTAGCTCCAACCAGAGGTTTCAAATTACACCTGAAAAGGGCACTGCCGTGCTTATTCCACACTTCGCAAGGCCTCTCTGTGCTCCTCTCTGCCCGTCCCTGTAGGTTCCCCACCCTCTAGGAAGCCCAAAGCTTCCCCCACCTCTGCCTCCCAGCTCTGAGCTCCAGATCTCTGCTGCCCAGCACAGCAGCCTCCAGTCACGTGTGACTGTCGGGCACTTAAATGTGTCTCGTCGGAATTGCGGCGTTTCATGTCAAATACACACTGGCTATTGAAGACTTGGTGTTCAAAAAGGAAAATATCTCAATATTTTTATATGGATTACATGACAAAAGAACATTTTAGATACATTGAGTTAAACACAATATAGCCTTAGAATTCATTTCACCTTTCTTTTTACTTTTTCTACTGTGCCTTCGTTAGCTCTCATGTGGTTTCTTTTGGAAAACGTGGCTGTAGATGAAGGACCCAGGTCCTCCCTCAGCTCCAAGGGGGCGTTGTCCCCCGAGACTCTCTGATGGGAACGTGTCCTCCAGGACTGGAGTTGAGGAGAGGAAGCTGAGCGAGGTCTTGTCTCTCACAGAAACTGATCTCAGGATGCCTCTGGAGGGAGGGGTCCCAATCAGGCAAGTCTGTGAACTTAAAATAGCAATGGGCAGATTCAAAGAGATGCAGACTCCAGAATCTTAGCACCACATGGCATCCAGCCTCCCACACAAGGCAGGAGGGGGGGGCCCCACTGGCCTGAAACACTCCTCTGGCCACTGCAACCCTCAAACAGCACAGCTGCTCCCTGGTGCCCACAAATTAAGCCCAGACACTGGGTCTCATGGCCAGAGCCCCACACACTCTGACCCCGACCAACTGTCCTCCCCGCCGTGGACCCCACACTCTTGCCACTTAGGGGTGACCCTACTACCTCGTCTCTTGGCTTTTGCTCTGCTGTTCCCTCAGGCTAGAATGTCCTCTTCCCACCACCTCTCTCTTGTCTACACAACAGATCCCCGAATTTTCAGAGCACAACCTCAATCCCTCTCCCACAGAGCACCTGCCTTAGTTCATCCAGGCTCTGGAAACATGGGTGAGAAGACAGAGGGTCTGGGTCTGGCTCTAGGCCGGTTGCCCTTCTCCCCACCCCACACCCCCACTTCTCCTGGGTTGGGGAGCTCCTCTGCCAGGGTTTCCCTTAACTTTGCTCCGTGGCAGTTTATTTGCCAGCCCAAGATGCCCCCGGCCCACACTGGACTATTGTCTTAGACCTCTGCCCACCCACTTGGGGTCCACCCCTTTCACAAACGGGCTGTTAATATTTTATGAACATCCGGACCCCAAAAAGGGTCCAGGGAGAGGATGGCAATGGTCAGTCTTCCGGGACCCTCAGCATCACCTTGAACTGCCTGAGCATCTCCATGTGCTCCCCCAGTCTCAGGCAGGCTCCCACACACGGACATGCACACACACTCACACTCCAGACATCTGATGGCTGCCCCTTCTCCCAGGCCAGGAGCCTCGGTCCCAGGAGTCGGCCCACCCACCAGCCACGCTGTCTCCGGGGCAGCCGAGGGACCCAGGCTCCACTTCCCTCCGAGTGAGCGGACTCTGCTTTACCGTCGGGTTTTCCTCCCTCCGGCTGAGCTAAAACCCGAACCCAGGTGTCAGGGGAGATGACCATTTCGCCATCATGACCCCACTGACGCGGGCACGGAGGTCTCCCTCCTCCAAGACTAACTCCCCCCTCCCCGCTGATTCCACCCGGACCCGCGGGGAACCTCTTACACTTGGCCTGTGAAGTTCGGGGTATTTTTAGGCCAGCGATAAATAATTCATAGGGAACGTGGCATCAGGCTCCCCCCACGGGAGGAAGGGGTGTGTGCGGCGAGAGCCACCGTCACCCCGCGGCTCAGGGACACTGGCGTTGCTGCAGAGGCAGCAGCGGCGACTCCGACTAACGGGACCCGCACCACGCCTCCTGGCGGCCAAGCCTCCTGGCGGCCAAGCTGGGCACCACGCACTCCGCGCCCCTCGCCTCGCGGCTACCCTTTCGGGGGGGGGGGGCGTGTCCTCGCTCCCAGGCCCCCTTCCCCACTGCCCCAAGCTGGTCGCCACCCCAAGCCCCGAGGGTGGGGGTTGCGGAGCTCGCCTGACAGGCAGAGCTGTGGGCGGGTACCACCCCGGGCCTGCCCTGGGGCAAACCCAGGGGTCTGGACCCCTGCTGACCCGATCCCCTGAACAATGCTATTGGAGTTTCTAGTATGGAGTCTACTAGGAGGAGGCTCCAAACCTATTGGCACAGCCAGAAACTACACGGGTTCCGAACTAGAATCTGCTGAGTACCCTCCAAGTTCCTTTCCTCAGTTTCTCCATGGCCTGGATCAGGACCAAGCCAGGGCAGTGCCCCCATCGGAGGGATGGGACCCGAGCCGGAAGTCCTATCGGGTGAGCAGGGCTAGGGCTAGTGGGGTGAGCTCAGGGCCCAGTGGGGATTCCCCTTCGCTCACCCAGCAGTATCTTTGGATGGATCGTGGTGCGCACCCTTGGGAATTTTTTGGCTGCTGGGTGCCTTTGCCTTCTCATGGCCCTGGCCCTGCCCGCTTAGGCCTAGGCACCAATGGCCTTCCGCAGCAGGAGGCTAGGGGTTTCCCTTCCCCGCCATCAGGGATCCTGCTGGAAGACCCAGCAGACCAGAGCCAACCCCCTGGTGCGGCAGCCAGGGCCCAGAGCACAGGGGCTCACGGCTCTCCCGGGTCCTCTTTGCCCACCAGTCCTTTCCTATCCTCGGAGCCTGGGTCCGCCTGGGAGCGAGGTCAGCACTTGGGAAGATCCCACAAAGGGGGAAGCCCAGGCTTATTCCCTGAGGTCAGAGGAGGGAGCGGTATGCGGAGCAGCGGAGAAAAGGAAGAGCTGGAAGGGGAGAACCTGGGGGGAATCACGGCGGGTGAAGGGGCAGGGGTGTGAAGGCAGATGCGCGCAGTAGGTGCTCAGCAAACCTCTGGAAGCAGGGGACCGGGCTTCTGGAGCCGCCGACAGCTCTCTTCGTCCTCTCTGCTCTGTGCCCTCTCCAGCTCGCTTCTGTCTGGCAAACCCGGCCACGGCCCCAGCTCACAGCCCCGGTCCCTCCCTCCACCCCCCTCCCCCGCCCCGGCTTCCAGCAGCAACGGTTGCGGGGCCGGCAGCCCAGACTCCGCGTCCCGCACCGCCCCCTCCCCCGCGGTGCCGTGACCCCGGGAGAAGAAGGAGCTGGAGAGTTCGGTGACCCGGAGACCATGTCTTGGGCGCCTCGCCCGCGTCCTTCCCTCGCGTCCGCCGTGCGCCTGTCACCTGGGTCTCTCTTCGTCACCTCCTCTCCGCCCGCCCCGGTCCAAACCCGAGGCCCAGACCCCGAGAGTCTCGGTCCCCCGACCGCCCCCTCCTCAGGCTCCCTGCGCTGGCCAGACTCTCCCTGGTGTCCCGCGTCTGCCACCATTGTCCTTGCCCGAGAGGCGCCTGAGCCCAGCCCCAAGTTTGCGGCGCAGCTGGCGCCCCCAGCTCGCCGCCCCGCCACTCATCGAGGGGAAAGGGCGCTGCGCCCGCGCCCAGAGCCCGCACCGGCCGCCTCCCGCGCGGTGCACGTCCCGGCGCCTCGGCTCCGCGCGCTGGCGCGCTCTGTCCTAGCTCCGCGGGCGCCTGAGCCCGGGCGCCCCGGGGCCAGTGCCCGTGGCCCGGCCTGGCGGGCTGGGCTGCGCCCGCCCCCGCGCCCCGCTCCGCGCTCTCCTCCCATGGGCGGCTAGGCGCCCGGCTCCGTCCGGGGGTGGGCTGCACCCTGCATGTCTGGCTCCCGGGGCCAGCCAGCCAGCCGGCTGTGGGAAGCGCTGGCAGTCACCTGCGGGGGCCCGCCCGGTAACAACCATTCTTAACTCAGCTGTATTTGACTCACAAGCCATGTTTTGCTGATCTGTTTTATATGAATATATATAATATACATATAATTAAATCTAGATATCATTCTACACACCTATGTAGAATGGTAACCTGGTAATTTCCTTGAAAAAATTGACTTTCAAGTGACTTTGTCATTGATTCATCTTTACTCATTTATTTGTGTTTTACAGTTAAGTTGTGTTTAGAAAACAGTTCAGCAGATGATGTCTGGGGTATGGCATTAGGATAACACCTGCTGTTCCATAGTTTCAGTGTGTCTGCATTTCTTGGCATCTTCCTTAGAGACTCTAGTCTGTAATATAGGAAGGAACACTGGGTTCAAAACTACTGACGTTGGAAGAAAGCAAGTAAAGCTTCATTTTCTTAAGTATTCTTTTTGACAACGGAAGGCAAGAAGAAATCAGATTCTTACAGTGGAAGAAAGTATCAGCCAATGCAGAAACAGACATCAGTGGAAACTTTATATTTATTTTCAAAGTAACTTTTTCTACATACCTTCACCAGTATCCAAATGGCAAAAAGAAAACTCACTTCAGTATTGCAAAATTTCTTGAATTTGAATGTTCACATAATCTAGTCCTAACAAAATCTAAAAGCCATTGTATTACTGAAAGACATTTCCAGTGTGGGAGTGGGGAAGACCTAATTACTTGCTTTTTATAGGAGAAACACACTACACAGCACACCTGAGTTACAAGTAAAGGATAGAAAAACATATACCATGAAAACACTAATCATAAAAATGTAGGGCTGGCTGTATTACTTCTTTCAGAAAATGTAACAATCCTAAATGTATATTCACTTAATAACAGGGCTTCAAAATACACAAAGGGAAGACAGAACTGAAGGAATAAATTTAAAAGTTCACAATTATAGTTGGAGATTTCAACATTCTTCTCTAAGTAGTTGGTGCAACAAGTAGACAGAAAATAAGCATAAGGGAGGGGCTTCAAGAGGGTGGAACAGAAGAACATGGAACTCACAAAATATGTACTAAATTCTGGCAGAAGATCATATACAAGTGGAGCTACAGGAAAAGTCTTCACATAACTGTGTAGGAAGGAAAAAGAAAAGGAATCAGGATCAGACCTGTGCCCAGAAAGGGAGTGGTGGAAGGGGAGAAGTGGCCTCACCCTGGAAAGCCCCCTCTGCAGAGAGGAGGTCAGCTGGGACAGAAGAAGAGCTTCAGAGGCTCAGAGGAGAGTGCAGCACCTGCTCTGTGATGGACGGAGTGGGGAAAGACCAACACAGATGGCCCCTGTGGTCCCCAGCCCAGATGGGAGCCTGCTGGTGTGTGCCAGAACTGGGTGCTGGAGCTTGAGCTGCAGAAGACAGACCCAGGGAGGGGGCTGAGGCTGGCTGCACAGAGGCAACCTTGGGGGGCTGGGGTGTGGCCTGGGCTGAGGCTGGGAGTGTGTGTAGGGAATTCTGGGTGTGCTGTCGAGGGCTCCAGTGTCAGTGCATGTGAACGGAGGGGCAGGACTGAGCCACAGCAGCCTACTTCTCAACTTGCTCTGGAAAATAGAATAATGGAAATCACCCAATCAAAACAGCAGATAGAAAAACAAATTTAAAAAAGAATGAAAGCAATATAAGAGACCTATCGGGTAATATAAACAACCTAACCTACTACCTAAAAGAATTAGAAAAAGAAGAATAAACAAAACCTAAAGTCAGCAGAAGGAAGGAAATAACAGAGGTCAGGGAGGAAATGAAGAAAAATAGAGATTTAGAAAATGATAGAAAAAAATCAACAAAACCAAGAGCTAGTTGTTTTTGTTTGTTTGTTTGTTTGTTTTGACAGAGTAAACAAAATTGACAAACCTCTGGCTAGGCTCACCAGCAAGAAAAGATAGAGGACCCAAATAAACAAAATAAGAAATGAAAAGAAGAAATTACAACCTATACCACAGAAATATAAAAAAATCACAAAAGAATATTATGAATAATTATATGCTAACAAATTGGATAACCTAGAAGTGGACAAGTTTTTACAAACATATAGTCCACCAAAAGTGAATCAAGACAAGATAGGTAATTTGAACAGACTGATTACGATTACTAGAAGTGAAATAGAATCTGTAATTTTAAAAAAGTTCCCTGCAAACAGAAGTCCAGGACTGGATAGCTTCACTGGGGAATTCTACCAAACAAAGAAGAACTTTCACCAATCCTTTTCAAACTCTTCCAAAAATTGAAGAGGAGGGAACACTCCCACAGTCATTCTGTGAAGCCATTAGCCTGATACCAAAACCAGACAACGATATCACCAAAAAAAGTTATAGACCAATATCTTTTATGAATATAAATGCAAAAATCCTTAATAAAAATATTAGCAAATGAAATCCAACAACACATAAAAAAGATCATATACTACAATCAAGTCAGATTCATCCCAAGGTCACAGGGATGGTTCAGCATATACAAATTAATCAATGTGATACACCATGTCAATAAAAGAAATGGTAAAAGCCCATGATCATCTCAATAGACACAGAAAAAGCATCTGATAAAATTCAACATGCACTCATGATAAAATCTCTTATCAGAGTGGGTATAGAAGGAACATATCTCAACATAATAAAAGCCATTTATGACAAATCCACATCCAACATAACAACTCAATGCTGAAAAGTTAAAAGCCTTCCCACTAAAATCTGGAACAAGATAAGATGCTCAGTCTCACCACTTCTATTCAACATGGTATTGGAAGTCCTAGCTCTAGCAGTCATCAAGAAAAAGAAATAAAACTTATCCAGATTGGAAAGGAAGAGGTAAAATTGTCATTATATACAGAGGACATGATACTATTTATAGAAAACCCTAAAGACTTCACACAAATCCATTACAACTAATAAATGAATTCAACAAAGTAGCAGATATTAGATTAATATACAGTAATCTGTTGAATTTCTTTACACTAACAATGAAATATCAGAAAAAGAAAGTTAAAAAAAAATCCCTCTTAAAATCGCATCAAAAAAAAAAAAAAAAAGGATACTTAAGAATGAACCTGACCAAGGAGATGAAAAACTTATTAGCAGAGTACTATAAAATATTGATAAAGGAAATTGAAGATTATTCAAAGAAATGAAAAGATATCCCATGCTCTTGGACTGTAAGAATAAATATTGTTAAAATGGCCATGCTACCTAAAGCAATCTACAGATTTAATATGATCCCTATCAAATTTCCCAGGACTTTTTTTTTTTTTTTTCACAGAAATGGAACAGATAATCCTAAAACTTATATGGAATCACAGAAGACCCAGAATTGCCAAAGCAATACTGAAGAAAAAGAATGAAGCTGGAGGAATAACACTCCTAGACTTCAGACAGTACTACAAAGCTACAATAATCAAAACAGCATGGTATTGGCATAAAAACAGACATATGGATCAATGGAACAGAACAGAGAGCTCAGAAATAAATCCACATACCTATGGTCAATTAATCTTTGGCAAAGGAGGCAAGAATATACAGTAAAGAATACAGTCTCTCCAGCAAGTCCTGTTGAGAAAGCAGGACAGCTGCATGTAAATCATTGAAGTTAGAACATTTCCTCACATCATACACAAAAATAAACTCAAAATAACCAAAAGACTTAAATATAAGATAGGACACCATAAATCTCATAGAAGAGAACATAGGCAAAACATTCTCTGATATAAGTTGTAGCAATGTTTTCCTAGGTTAATCTACTTAGGCAATAGAAATAGAAACAAAAATAAACAAAAATTAAACTTAAAAGCTTTTGCACAGCAAAGGAAACCATAAACAAAATGAAAAGACAACCTACAGACTGGGAGAAAACACTTGCAAACAATACAACTGACAGGAGCTTAACTTCCAGAATTTACAAAAAGCTCATACTACTCAATAACAACAACAACAACAATACTTATTTAATTGATAAATGGGCAGAAGATTGAAATAGACATGTCTCCAATGAAGACACACAGATGGCCAAAACATACATGAAAAGATGCCCAATGTTGCTAACTATCAGAGAATTGCAAATCAAAACTACAATGAGGTATCCCCTCACTCTAGTCAGAATGGCTGTCATTAAAAAGTCCACAAATGATAAATACTGGAGAGGGTGTGGAGAAAAGGGAACCTTTCTACACTGTTAGTAAGAACGAAATTTTTGCCAATATGCATCCAGTATGGAAAACAGTATGGAGATTCCTTTAAAAACTAAAAATAGAGTTATCATATGATCCAGCAACCCCACTCTTGAGCATATATCCAGAGAATACTCCAATTTGAAAAGATAATGTACCCAAGTGTTCATAGCAGCACTATTTACAATAGCCACGACATGGAAACAGCCTAAATGTCCATCAACAGATGACTGGATAAAGAAGATGTGGTACATTTATACAATGGAATACTACTCAGCCATAAAAACCAACAACATAGCGCCACTTGCAGCAACATGGATGCTCCTGGGGAATGTCATTCTAAGTGAAGTAAGCCAGAAAGAGAAAGAAAAATGCCATATGAGATCGCTCATATGTGGAATCAAAAAAGAAAAAAAAAAAAAAGAAAAAGAAAAACCAAAAATAAACAAAGCATAAATACAAAACAGAAACAGACTCATAGACATAGAATACAAACTTGTGATTGCCAGGGGGGCGGGGGGTGGGAAGGGATAGATGGGATCTCAAAATTGTAGAATAGATAAACAAGATTGTACTGTATAGTACAGGGAAATATACACAAAATCTTATGGTAGCTCACAGAGAAAAAAATGTGACAATGAATATATGTATGTTCAGGTATAACTGAAAAATTGTGCTCTACACTGGAATTTGACACAACGTTGTAAAATGATTATAAATCAATAAAAAATGTTAAAAAAAAAAAAAAGAACAACTGGGAAAAAAAAAAGACTCTGAAGCCCTCGCCCTCCTGCTTCCCTGTCAGTCACAGCAGGTTTCACTTGTATTGTCCCCATATTTAAGCTAGACATGTGCTAGGTATGGGCCCCGAGTTAGCCATACGCCTCAGAAATCTAAGGCCAAAGAACCTCAAAATCAGAATCATTACATAGTAAGTCATCTTGCTTTACCTGATCTCCTCAAGTCCACACTTCTTTCATTCATTTAACAAATATCTCTTGAGCATGATTATGTCAGAGTGCTCAGCTAAGTACTAGGACTGCAGCCTGAGCAAGGCAACTATGGTTCTTGCCATTTAAGGACCTCCTAGTTTGGCATAGGACGGGTGTTACATAATTGTAGAAGTACTTATTATTTCTATTGAGATAACACTTTGTCAAGGGTACATACAACATGCTGTGAGTGCTCTTATTAAGACTTGTAACATATCTGGCGATGTCAGGAAAGATTTCCCTCAGAAAGTAACATATAAATTGAGACCTGAAAAATAAATCTTCTAGGAACTTATCAGGTAGCAGAAGAAGAAGGAGGAGGAGAAATTAACTAAGCAGATGATGGAACATGTGTGCAAAGGCCCTGAGGAGGGAAAGAACCTAATTTTTTAAGGAACTAAAAGAAAGCCTATGTGACTGAAGCATAGAAAATAAAAAGCATGACATGAGGCTCAAGAGGTGGGCAAGTGCCAGATCTTGTAGGGTCCTGAGTTAAGAGGAGAAATAGACCTTGGTCTCCTGATGGCTTCATGGTTCTTTTTGTTCTTTCTCTCTCTCTGTTTTCTCATGAAGGGTGAAATAGCTCAACTGGGAAAACAAGGCCTCTGGGTGTCATTGGTCATTGTTTTACAACCTCCCAAAATTGAGCTGTAGATGTTCCCTTTTTTTATCAAGGCCACGTCCCTGTACTAGTCAGCTGTGTGCCCTGGTCTCCTCTGTGGTTGGGAAGGGTGGGCCTCACCTGGAGCACTTGCTACATTGGGTCCATTTCTGGACTAAGCATGCATTTCTGCGAGAGAATGATAGCTCCGAGAATGTGTGCATTTTTCTATTTCTCTGCTCCTGGGTTTTTCCTAGTAAACCTCATTCTATGACTAAAAAGGGCATCACCACTGATGTGCACCTCCCTGCACTTTGCACATTATGGGTCTTTGGGGTCCGAGACAAGGGGGGTGTGGGTTTAGTTAGGAGGCTACTGCAGGAGGCCAAGTGAGAAGCTATAGTGCCTTGAGCTGCATGGTAAGGAAATGGAGAGTAGAGAGATTCTGTAGACATTTAGGTGATATAATCCACCAGATTTGGTGACTAAGATGTGGAAAATAAGAAAGAGGATGGAAATTTCAAGTATATTTTCTGACCACACAGTATGAAACAAGAAATCAACCACTGAAAGAAAAATGAGAAAAAAATAAAGATTACATGGAGACCAGATAACATGCTACAAAAAATCCAAAGGATCAATGATGAAATCAGACAATACATTGAGACAAACAACAATGAAAACACAGCTTTACAAAATCTACAGGATGAAGCAAAAGCGGTTCTAAGAGGGGTGTTCATAGCAATACAGGCCTTCTTCAAGAAACAAACAAAAAATCTCAAACAACCTCACCTAGGCAACCACCTAAAAGAATTAGAAAAAGAAGAAGAACAACAACAAAAACCCCCAAAAGTCAGCAGGAGGAAGGAAATAATAAAGGTCAGAGAGGAAATAAATAGAGATTTTTTAAAACTAGAAAAAAATTAGTAAAAACCAAGAGCTGGCTTTTTGAAAGGATAAACAAAATTGACAAACGTCTGGCCAGGCTCACAAGAAGAAAGGAGAGAGCACTGAATGAAACAAAATAAGAAATGAAAGGGAGAAACAGCAACCAATACTGCAGGGAAAAAAGCACTCATGAGAAAATACTATGAACAGTTATTTGCCAACAACTTGGATGAACTAGAATAAATGAACAGGTTTCTAACAACATACAGCCTGCCAAACCTGAGTCAAGAAGAAACAGATGAATTTGGACAGATGGATCACTAGCAATGGGAAGGGGGAATTATATTTATTTATTCTTAGAGGAGGTACTGGGGGTTGAACCCATGGCATTGTGCACGCTAAGCATGTGCTCTACCACTTGAGCTATACCTTACCCCAAGTTCTCTTATATCTTAAGCTAGAAAATAAGATTTATTTCCTTTACTGCCTGTTCATGGACTTAATAATTCCATTTACAGGAATGTGCCCTTAAGAAATAATTCAACACAACCAAAATGTTACATGGTAAGGAAGTTCATCAAAGCATTATTTATAGTAAGGAAAAACAAAGTGAAAAGGAAAGTGGAGGGTATAGCTCAGTGGTTGAGTGAATGCTTAGCATGCACTGAGGGCCTGGCTTCAATTCCCCAGGGCCTCCATTAAAGGTAAATAAATAAAAACCTAATTGCCACCTTCAATAAAAACAATTTATTAAGCTAGAACAAGAGAAATAAAAATAGGGGGTGGCTCAGCGCCCCCGCTCTAGGCTGTGCGCATAACCGAAGACAGGCCCGGATATGCAGCGCTTAGGGTGTGCGTCACGCGAAGAAGGCGCCCCCCAGAGCTGACGTTGTAAGACCCCAAGCATCCTGTGTAGAAGCCCAGAAAAAAGTACAGATTTTACCCCAAAAAGTTTATGTCGGAATTGCATTTCATCATTTAAACTTCCTTGTTTGCAAGTTTGCTTCCTCTGATACTCGGGAAAAAGAAGCTAAAAAAGTTGGTTGAAGGTGCCAGGGCCTCCCCTCTGCCTCAGTTTCCTCGTAGAGAAACTGCGCGTTGAGCTTGGGGAGGCGCCGCGGGCGCCGTCGCTGTGCAGGTCCAGCGGGCAGAGGCCGGGCCTGCGAGGGAGGGGAGGGCCAGCCCCGCGCCTTCTCAGCTCCCGGGAGACGCATGGTCACTGCTGTCCTCACGAGGAAAAGCAGTCCCCGTCCCCCGTCCCCCCCGGCGCCAGACTCGCTCCCGCGCAGCCGCACCAGGCTGGCCGCCGCTCGGCAGGACGCGCTCGCCTGAGTCTCGGCCCCGGGCACCTGGCGGGGCCACCAGGGCCGCCTGCAACTCCGTCTTCTCACTTACCACGTTCCAAAGACTTTTGCCCCAATGTGCAGTACTTTTTATAACCACACAAATGAGTCATTTTCTTATTCTTAAGAAAAAAAAATGTCTGACTTAAAAACATATGAAAGTCCTGGGCCATACAGCTCGCCACAAGCATGGCTGGTGTGGCCAGAAGCTCCTCCCTCCCAGGAGAAAGGGCAGAGGCCAGGGGTCTTCACAGGTAAGGTTTCTCTGAGGGCTCAGGGCACGTGAGCAGCAGGCCCAGCGTGACCCCAGAGGTGCGACACAGGCTCACAGGGCCTCTAAGGCTTCGGAAGATGCCAGTGTCATTGCAGAGAGAGGGAAGGCCACCCTCCTGACGAGCACAGGTAACGAGACTTGGAGGAGGACCTGCTGGCCGGGGTCCCAGTCTGCCCATCCCGCGGCACCGCCCTTTTCTATTATTTTCCCTCCATGGGCTTCAGATTTTCAGTCTCTGATCCCTTGCCCTGACCCTGGGCCCCAAACTCTAAACAAAGATGTGTAGTGAACATTTCCCTGCCCAAATTCGTGTAGGTCAGAGGCCATGCCACCTCGTCACTCACCGAGTTCCCAGGGCCTCACCAGCACCTGGACACGGTGGACTCAATCACCTGAGTCACTCCTCCTGCCTGAGCACCTGACTTCAGTCTGAAGCCAAGACACCTGGTCCCTGCACTGATCTCAGAATTCTTACCTCACCAAGTACGAGTGCTGAGAGTGGTCAGCCCTCCCCCACCTCCCAACTCTGGACCACCACGAACACAAGGCTGGCACGGGCCCCTGGGATGCTCATTCCATCATGGAGGCCTCCTTGGCCTCCAGGATGTGGTCTGTCAGGATCCAGGGCATGGACATCTCAATGGGGAACTGGATCCTCCTGCCCATCATCAGCTCCAGGAAGAACTCTTGGAACCACAGCTGTGAAAGGTCACAGCACTGCTGGAGTGTCTCTTGAGGGATTCAAATAACACCACATTAATCTTCTGCAAGCAGAAAATACTCCACTGGGCACCAAAAGGGGAAGGGCCAGGCTCTCAGCCCTGAGCCCTGGGAGTGGACGTGAGCAGGGAGGGGTCGCCAGCACCTTACACAACGTGTGGCCCTGGACAAAGCCACCCAGATGTGCCCATTCTCACTCACACACAGAGCAGAGCCAGCATGCGGCCCCAACACCAGCACCCAGCTATGGGACCTCATCAGTGCCGCGTGCCTTCTGGCAGGACTGGGTGAAAAAATGTCCTTTTTTTAAAAGGAGAAATAAAAACATGATTACTTTATTTCACTGTGGATACAGATGCAGGATGACATGCATTCTTGGTGCAAAATACGGACAGATGGAAAACAAATGTTTCCATCCTTCTGTGAAGTGGAAAACAACAGCCTTACTACTGCTCTAACCTGCAGCGCCCGCAGCCAAGGCAGAGTCCTCCGTCTCTGAACCAGTGGCTGCAGCACAGGAAGAAGCGTGGACGACTCCATGATGACGAAGGGCACCCCCAGGACACCCTGGTCATCTCCAGATGGGCTGCCCTGTTAGGTCACCTGCCACCTTCCACACACAGCAGCCAAGGCGGCTTCTGGTATTCATCACTGCCTGGGTCGCCAGCCAGGTGACGGTTACATTGACCCATGTTGCTGACCCAGTGCAGGTTACAAAGACTGCATCCAGGTCACCAGGCCAGCACTGGCTCCACAGGCCTCAGCCTTCTAAGGGCCATGTCATATGGAGGGAGCCCTGGCCAGCTGAGCATTTAAAGCAATAAGTGAGGGAAGGCCACGTGGGTTACACGTGTCACCACCTAAGTGCATGAAGGGACCGCAGGAGGGGATGGCCAGGCAGGCGGAAGCTTTCTAGGATGTGTTAGTGGTGTCAGAACATGCCAGGCCGGATGCTGGTCGGCAGTCTTACCACTGCGATTTATCAGGTGGGTGTAGAAGAATGATTCTCCGTGAAATTTTTCTATGTCCAATATGGTGGCCCCTCAAGGCTGCTTCTCAAGGTTTTCTTGGAACCACTTTTGTCTGCAGCGAGGAACTCTAGCATGGTTCTCACCATGTAAAGCAGTGTTATCCAAGGAAACACCGGCAGGGGGAGAAAATACACATGGTACCTTAGTTACACAAACGCAGGTCAACCAGAGAGGCTGCCCTGCGGCCACTGAGCCTCCTCACGGGGCAGCGCCCATCGGAGTGGCCGGGTCCCTGTGGCTGGGGACCAAGAACTCGGAGCAGAGCGGTTCACCTCGTGCCGCAAACATCTACAAGAAAAACAAACAGTGCCTCACCTCCGAAGGTTAAAAGAGGCGGATAGGTGTAGGACTGCCTTAGAAACGCGTTCACCACATGCAACAGCCTTTCTGCGCCCACAGCCTTGAGCTGCCTGAGCAGCTGGGCGGAGCACAAGGACTCCGCCATGGTGTGCACCAGGCAGAGCTAGACACGGACAGATGGGGACAGACGGGGACAGGTGGGGAGACAGCGTTATTCACGCACAGCATCCTCCTCCCGCCACAGAGCCTCCTCCCTGGAGCCCGAGAGGCTTCGTGCAGAGCCAGCAAAGTGCTCTGCTGGGCATTCCTGCAAGCCTGGCAGGAGAGAAGCCCCCGACACAGAGACACAAGTAAGAATTACAAAGTCCCCAGACGGGGAGGTAAAGCAGAAGGGCTTGTGACAGCAGAGCAAAGCCGCCCCGGGGACAGGAGAGGCGGAGAGAGCCGGGAGAGGGAACTGAGGACTCGGGACATGGCAAACCTGTTTTTAATATCCCCCAAATTTTATCTTTAGAAACGATCGTCTTTAGATCCAGTGTCAAAATTATCATAACATTTAAGCCCCCATCAGGAAACAGCATAAACAAGAACATGTAGACTTTCACCCGCACTTTGGGACAGGGGTTGATGCAGTCGAATTAAGTTCTGTGTGCAAATAACTAGACCCGTGAATTGCGGGCTGTCTAGGCTCCAGATTCACTCGGGCAGGCCGTAAAGGAGAAGAAACACAGGCAATACCTGACCTGCCTGAGCAGACAGCAGTGAGGTCATCTCACTCCCAGCCCCCCTCAGTGCCCCCTCAGCCCAGGGTAAGCCCACCCAGGGGAACAGTGGAGGAAGGGGAGCGGTGGATGGGAACCTGGGTGCTGGAGGGTCCCACACGCTGCGGCGCCTTGATGTCAAAGCCACTTTTGGGGTCCTTCTTGGCCCGCAGGGTCAGGTCATTGAAGGGCTCCTGCCCTGTCTCTCAGTCGTACACAGTCTTCCTGATGGCCTGCAGGACACTAACCCGCCCGGTCAAGTGGTCAGGACAGACACCGTGCTACAACATGTCCTCACCTAACACACGGCCAGCTCTCACACGTGAGTTCCTCTGCGGGCGCTGGGGGCACGTGGCAATGGGCCAGTTCAACGTGAAACTTTAAAAATAGGTTGTTTTCTTGGGGACCTTACTCTCCCCAGAAGACCTGATATGGTTGCAATTTGCATCAGTTAGCCCAGAAGTGATGTTTTATTTCTTAAACACTGAATCATGTTAAGGGCAGCAAGAGAACAGACCACAAACATCCACCCAGACCTGAAACTTGACTTCCCTGTGACTGATCCCATTTTCTGACTTAAACATGAAGTCACCAACACAACCATGGGGACTGGGCCTGTGTCCCCAGCCCATTTGGAGCATGGTCCTGTTCCCAACACAGCTCTGCCGTGCGGAGACCCCAACAGGTGCCACCCTTGGAGCACGTCTCCCACTTCGTGAGGCTGCATCACAGTGAGCGTGAGCAAAACCAAGGCATTACTGGAAACATGAAAACCTCCACTAAGTCCTCTGGGCGAGGGAATGAAAACTGGGATGCCTCAGACTGGAAAATCTTTTTAATGCGAAGTCCTACCACACCAGGTGACAATTACCCCAACCATAAAGCAACAAAGTGAAATCAATACACATGTGAGCCCCTGAGCTACATTTTACAAAAATGTCTCTGAAAGACAACTTTATCTATAAGGCTGCACATTAATAGAAAACTAGCTCACAGTCACTTCAGGAGCTCTACAATATGTATGCAGTTGTTGACCAATTTGTAGGAGGGGCCAAAAGGAACAGAAGCAAAATTACTGATGATAATGCATATGAGACGGGAGATGAGTTGCTGGCCGGCGTGTCTCTACAGGCCTGGTGGACAAAATTGTCAGACAGATTTTGAGAGATCCCCAGGCCCCAAGTAAACACACCCTTGTCCCTGGGTCTCCAGACTGCTTAGACCTTCTGCAGTTAATTTACTGTGGGTGGTTCAGGTTGAGAATTGGACTCACTGCATTACCTTTAAAGGAAATTCACCAAAGGGATGCCTAGAGGTTGACAGTAAGTGCACTGAGCATGCATATGAAAATGTAGCTCTCCAGCTGTTCACGCCTAAGCTGATCCTACTGTTTTGGAGGCTGAGAGTGCAGGGAGGTGTGTGTGGTGCGGCTGACCTCCGGATGAGGTTTTTCTTTGTGATGGCCTGCCTAAGCAGCTCCCTCTGGGTGACCTGGGAGAAGTCCTGCAGCACAGCATAGATGGTGTGGTGGATGGCATGTTTGAATACACTCTTCATCCTACTCACCAGCACCCACAAGCCTCTGATCATGGTGATGACCTGCAGGGGGATATGTGACCTTCAGTGTGCTGGAGGGTGACAGCTGAGCTCCGTGGGCCTGGCACACACTGGGAGGCTGCCTCCCCTGTGCACAGGGCCTCTCCCTGGCCTCCTGCTCTGCACCTGCTGATGTCCCTGCTCCTGGGTCTGACCCCATCAGACCATGAGTGCCTTGAGGGCAGGGACTGATCTGCTTGGCCTGGAGCTATCAGGGGCCTCTGGTAACTGACTCAAAACACTTCTGAATCCACCACAGTGTATCTCTCTGTGAAAGACTTCAAAAGAAAAAGAAGATAAAGATTCAGGAAGGCAAATGTGTTATTATCTGAAAAAGAAAAAAGAATTCACAAGTTTGTAGCCCAAATCCTGTATGGTAAACAATAATGGCACAGTGATTTAATATGCATAAAAAGGCTAGAAGGAAATACACTGCTCAGACTTCATCTCTGTGATGGCATCAGAGACCCTACTATCCTCATTTCACAGAGAAACATGCGTGTTTTCTCTGCTTTGGAGATTTTTTTGCTTTCCTAATAACAAAAAAAAAAAAAAAAAAGGAAAATTTCCATTTAAAAAGGCAAATTTTCCAATTCAAGTTGAATTGAATTCAACTTCATAGCAATATGAATGAAAATGAAAATATTACATATTCAAACTCATGAAATGTAGAATAGGTTTGCTAAAAGGTAAAAAAAAATCCATACATTAGAAAACAAAAAAAGCCTAAGATAATAATAATCTAATATTCAGCACTAACTTATAAAAACATAAACTCTCCCCAAAATAGAGGGAAATGAATAAGAGCAAAAATTAATGAAACAGAAAGCAAGCTTATAATAGAGGGTGATCAACTAAGATGAAGCTGTTTTATAAAGAAACAAATGCCCAGCAATACTGATCAAGAAAACCCCAGACAAGGCATGAATTATAAAAACTACAAATAAAGAGAGGGCCATTTCCAGACAATTTACAGATATTAAGAGTTTATAAGAATATACTATCAGATAAACATAAAGATTGGTAGAATAGAATTGAGTCCAGAAATAAACCCTCACATTTACAGTCAATTAATTTTCAACAAGGGTGTGAAGGCTAGTCAATGGGGAAAATTTTGTCTTTTCAACAAACAGTATTGAGACAACTGAGTAACCACATGCAAAATAATGAAGCTGGACCCCGTGTAGGAGTCAAGCCAGCAGGCCTGGGATGACCGAACCCTGCACACTCCCAGGAAAGGCCTGGCCCTTGGCTGGCTCCAAGGAACTGACTCTCAGCCACTGGAATATTCTGCCTGAAGAAAGTCTGTGTGTCAGAGGCTCTGGGCTATTGCAATGTCACCAATACTTTATGCTAACAACTGATTTATGGCAAAAAGCTATTTTTGCTCTGGGTCCAGAGTCTGAGCAGCTGTCAATCACACATGTGCTACAAGCCTACATGACTGATCCCCAGTAAAAATCCTGGACACCAAGGCTCAGGTGGTCTTCCCTGGTTGGCAGCACAATGCATCTGTTGTCCCCCATCACTGCCCAGAAGAATGAAGCACTTCTCCTGCAGCTCCCCTTGTGGGGGGAGAGGAACACCCGGTATTTGCACCTGGTTTTTCCTGGACTTCACTCATGTATCTTTTCCCTTTGCTAATTTTAATCTGTGTCCTTTTGCTGTAATAAATCATAACCTTAAGTAGAACAACTACTTAGATCTGTGAGTCCTTGTAGGAAATCTAGCCTGAGGGTGGTCTTGGGGACCCCTGACACAACACCCTAACTCACATCATAACTCAAAATGGAGCATACATTTAACAGGCAGCAGAACATGGGAGTAGATCTTTGTGACTTAGGTTAGGTAGTAGTTTCTTAAGATATGACATCAAAAACACAAGCAATAAAAGGAAAAATTAAAAAAATGAATTTTAGCAAAATCAAAGCCTTTCATGCTTCAGAAAACCTCATTAAGAAAGTAAAAAGACAGCCCACAGAATGGGAAAAATACTGCAAATCGTATATCAGATAAGAACTGGTATCTAGAATATATAAAGAACTCAATAATAAAAAGACAAATAACTCAAATTAAAAATGGGTAAAGGATCTGAATAGACATTTGTCCAAAGAAGATATACACATTGTCAGCAGGCACATGAAAATATGCTCAACAGCATTAGCTGTTATAAAAATGCAAAGCAAAACCACCACGAGATACTATTTCTCATCTAGTAAGATGGCTAGACTTGCAAGACAGACATCAGGTGTTGGCAAGGTACAGGAGAAAGTGGAGCCCTCAGGCGCTGATGGTGGGAATGTAACGGAATGCTACCACTTTGCAAAACCATCTGGTAGTTTCTCTAAATGTTAAACACAGAGATGGATATGACCCAGCAATTCCACTCCAAGCATGTCATCAGAAGGAGTGAAAACAAGTCTACCCAAAAACCTACACACAAAAGTTCACATCAGCATGAAAAAGTAGAACAACTCAAATGTCCATCAGCTAACAAACTGATAAATAAAACGTGACCTACACATAGAATGAAATATTATTTGATGATGAAAACAACGAAATACTGATACATGTGTGAACCTTGAAAACATTCTGTTACATGAAAGAAGCCAATCACAGCCACATATTGCACGATTCCATTTATATGAAATGTCCAGAATAAGCAAATCTACAGAGTCAGAAAACAGGTTGCCACAGGCCAAAGGAAGGGGAGAGTTGGGGGTTGACTACCAATGGGTGTGGGTTTCTTTATGAGGTAGTAAAAGGGTTCCAAATTTGACTGTGGTTGCACAGTTCTGTGAATATACCCCCTCAAAGCACGGAATTTTACACTTTAAATGGGTGAGCTGTATAGTGTGTGGAGAAAAATCTGTTGCCAAAATAAGACGAGAATTTATTATAAAAAAAAACTATGTCAAAAAATTAGAAGATTTAGAAAGATTCTTAGAAAATCCTTGAAAATACAACTTAGAAAAACTGATATGAGAAGAAATAGAAAATCTGCACACTCTTTTTTAAAAAAAATTGGGGGGGGAATTAGGTTTGTTAATTAATTAATTAATTTTATTTTTTGATGGAGGTACTGAGGATTGAACCCAGGACCTTGTGCATGCTAGGCACACACTCTACCACTGAGCTATATCCTCCCCGCTACACACTCTTATATATAGCAAAGAAACTAAAAGTTTCAAAAAACATCCCTTAAAGGAAACGCTTCACCAGTAATGCTAGAAAACATTTAAGGAAAAAATAACATCTTGCACAAACCACTGCAGACAACAGAAAAGAAGGGAGTGCTCTGTGAGCCATTTTGTGAAGCCAGCATCCAAGAACCAGAATGGAAGGTTATAAAGGAATGTTACTCTCTCCTTAGGTGTGGGTTAAGCCCATTGCTTTTTCCTTCCCAAAAGCACCCTATGAAAAGGGGGTGGTGGTGCTTGGTGTGGGTAACTTCACCATAGAGACATATGGCAGACACTCCCTCAGCCAGGTGATCAAGGTCAACACCAGCAGTGATGAATCACAGTGACAGCATGGACCTTTGATATGATGTGATGAAAACAGCATTGCAGCTCTGTGGTCCTCCTTCCCAAAAGCTATAACCCCAGTTTAATCATGAAAAAAGCATCAGATAAATTCCAACAGAGGGACATTCTAAAAACACTGACCAGCACTCCTCAAAACTATGAAGACCATCACAAACAAGGAAAGTCTGAGAAACCATCACAGTCCAGAGGAGCCAAAGGATGCATGACTACATGTAATGTGGGACCCAGATCAGGGGAAGAACATCAGGGAAAAGTGAGGAAATCTGAATGAATCATGGGCTTCAGCTAATAATAATGTATTAAGATTGGTTTATTAAAAATGCAACAATACTAATGTAAGATGTTAGTAATAAATGAAAATGGGGGGGTATATGGGACTTCGCTAGTACTATCTTTGTGATTTTTCTGTAAATCTAACAGTGTTCTCAAGTGAAACATTAAAAGAAAAAATTATTAAAAGCCACACTCACTCATTAACTTTGATGCAAAAATCCAAATCAAATGTTAGCAACGTATATCCAACTATATATATATATATGTGTGTGTGTGTATATTTATATGTAAAGCTGAGTTCATACCAGGAATGCAAGGCTGGCTTAACATCAAACCTGATGCAAAAAACCCTGTCAATGTAAATCCACATTAATGGAATCAAAGACAAAAGTCATACAACTATCTCAATGGATACAAAGTGTTTTTAGAAAACTAATATCTATCCAGGATAAAAAATCTCTTCACAAACAACGAATAGAAGTCAACTTCCTTGCTCTGATGAAGGCTGGCTACAAGGAATCAACAACAAATATATCATTTGGTGAATTGTTGAAAGTTTTCCCTTTGAGATGAGAAACAAGACAAAGATGCCTGGAGCCTCCTTCTGTGTAATGAGTAAGGATCCTACGCAGTGTGATTGGGTCAGGGGGAGAAGAGAGAGAAATAAAATTGTCATAATTTCCAGATGATATGATTATGTAAGTAGAAAGTCCAAAAAAAAACTATGGAAAATGTATTACAATTAATAAATGAGTTTGGACAAATTGGGGATACAAGGAAAGATATAAAAAATAATTTAGATTTTAAACACCAGTGATAAATGTTCAGAAAAACTTAAACCATCAAATATCAAATACCTTGAAATAGAGCTAATAAAAGATGTTCAAGAGTTTTACAGATGAAAAGAGAAATCAAAGAGAATCTTAACAAATCGAGGGACATACCATATTCATAAAAGACTTATGGTTCTGAAGCATGAGAAGTGGTATTTCTCTTCTCATCATAAGTGCCAAAGATCATTCAATAAGAAAGAATACTTTCTTCAACAAATGATGCTGGGACAACTGGATATTCACATACAAAAGAATAAATTTGGATGCTTACCTCACTCCATATATAAAAATTAATTCAAACTTGGCTTAAGACCTAAATATAAGAAGTAAAACTATAAAACTCTCAGAAGAAAACATGGGAGTAAATCTTCATGACCTTGTATTTGGCAATGGTTTTCTTAAATATAATACCAAAAGCATAAATAACAAAAGAAAAAATAGATAAGTTGGATTCCATTGAAATTAAAAACTTTTATGTATCAAACTCCATCAAGAGAGTAAAAAGGCAACCTACAGAATTGGCTAAAATATTTGCAAATCATTTATCTGATGAAGATCTAGTATCCGGAAAATTAAGAGAACCCTTATACCCAACAACAAAAAGATAAACCCAATTTTAAAATGGACAAAGGAGTGGAGACTAAAGAACATGCTATTTTTAAAAAATGAATCAATGAAAAAAAATCAAAGAGGAAATAAAAAATACCTCAAGACAAAAAATTAAAACACAACTTTCCAAAATCTGTAGGATGCAGCAAAAGCAATTCTAAGAGGGAAGTTTATAGGGATGCAGGTGTACCTCAAAAAAACAAGAAAAATCGCAAATAAGCAACCTGATCTGCCATCTAAAGGAATTAGAAAAAGAAGAACAAACAAAGCGCAAAATGAGCAGAAGGAAAGAAATAAAGATCAGAATGGAAATAAATAAAATAGAGACTTAAAAAAAGAAGGAAAGAAAAGAAAAGATCAATGAAACTAAAAGCTGATTTTTTTAAAATATAAAATTGATAAGCCTTTAGCCAGGCTCCTTAAGAAAACAAGAGACCCAAATAAACAAAATAAGAAATGAAAGTAGAAAAATTACAACCAATATTACAGAGATACAAAAAATCATGAGTGATACTATGGACAATTATAGGCCAACAAATTGGGCAACCTAGTTGAAATGGATAAATTCCTAGAAACATATAATCTTTTGAAACTGAATCAGGAAGAAAAAGGTAATCTGAACATACCAGTCAGTGGTAGTAAAATTGAATCTATCAGTAAACAGAAGTCCAGGACTGGACAGCATCACAGGAGAATTCTACCAAACAGATTAGGAAAAGCTAAAATCTGTGCTTCCCAAAGTATTCCAAAAAACTGAAGAGGAGGAAACACTCCTGGATTTATTCTTTGAGGCCACCATTACCCTGATACCAAAACCAGATGAAGACACTACAAAAAAAGAAAAGAAAAGAAAAAAAGAAAATTATAGGCCAATATCACTGATGAACATAGCAAAAATTCTCAACCAAATATTAGCAAACTGAATTCAACAATATATAAAAAGAATCATATATCATGATTAAGTGGGATTTATTCCAGAGATGCAAGGATGGCTCAAAATCCACAAATCAACCAATGTGATGCGTCACATTAACAAAATGAAGAATAAAAATTACATGAACATCTCAACAGAAGCAAAAAATGTATTTGACAAAATTCAACATGTATTAGTGATAAAAACTCTTCTCAAAGTTGGTACAGAGGGAACATATCTCAACATAATAAAGGCCATTTATGACAAACCCACAGCTAACATCACACTCAATAGGGAAAAACTGAAAGCTTTCCTTCTAAAATCAGGAATAAGACAAGGATGTCTACTCTCACCACTTCTTTTTAACATGGATTTGGGAGTCCTGGCCACAGCAGTCAGACAGGAAAAAAACATAAAAGGCATCCAAATTGGAAGGGAAGAAGTAAAACTGTCACATTTTGCAGTAAAGTCGTCGGAGACAAAATTAATATATAGAAATCTGTTACATTTCTATACACCAATGGTGAACTATCAGAAAGAGAAAGGAAGAAAACAATCCCATTTAAAATGGCACGTAAAAACATGTAGGAATAAACTTAACCAAGGAAGCAAAAAAACCTGTTCTGAAAACTCCAGAACACTGATGAAAGAAATTGAAGATGATGCAAAAAAATGGAAAAAGTATCCCATTTTCATGGAATGGAAGAATTAATATTATTAAAATATGCACATCACCCAAAGTAATCCATAGATAATCAGAACAATTTCTTTAGAAGAAGAACTCTCAAATTACTTTGTTTTGCATTAAGTGCTTGACTATAAGCTCTTATGCATGGGGGAAGAGTGTGAGATGGATTGTTAAGCATATGCATCTAGAAATGATCCCCCAATTTTTAGCCACTGTCTTCATCCTCCAGCCTTGGTCCTATTTGACTGAACCACTCCTGGTTTCAGTCTTTTCCCTTGCTACATTTCCTTCTGCGTGTGTTCAGGAGTGGGGTCTCCTTTTGTCCTTTCACAAATACAATCATCCCTTGGTATCAGCAGAGGGATTGTTTCCAGGCTCCCGCCATGGATACCAAACTCCAAGGATGCTTATTAAAAATGGCATACTCAGTTGCATATAATCTGCACATAGTTCCTCCCATATACTTTAAAGGATCTCTAGATTACTTATAATACCTAATACAATGCAAATACTACGTAAATAGTTGTAAATACAATGTAAATGATGTGACAATAGTTGCTGGTACGTAGGGAGTTCAAGTTTTGCTTTTTGGAAATTTCTGGAATTATTTTGTTTGGGTATGAATTTTGTTGTTTTTTGGGGGGGGTAATTAGTTTTGTTTGTTTGTTTGTTTATTTAATGGAGGTACTGGGAATTGAACCCAGGACCTCGTGCATGCTAGGCATGCGCTCTACCACTGAGCTATATACCTTCCCCCGGGTGTGAATATTTTTGATTCTTGATCGGGTGAATCTGTAAATGTGAAACCCAAGGATATAAAAGGCTGACTAAATACACTTTTCAATCATCTTTTCATCTTCCAGTAATTTGTAAGAATCTCTTGTCTATGAAAATTTCCCTCTACTTTTCCTCTTTATTCTTATGGGATTATACTCATTTATTTACTTTTCTAAAAATTATTCATTATTATTTTAATGTGACCTCAGAAGGGTGAGGAATAAAATCCATGTCCTCAGTCACCATTTTGACACAAAAGCCCCAATTTTTTTCTTTTAATGTTTTTGCAGTCTAAATTCCAGATTAATCCCTAACTTGAAAGTATTCCAATGAATTTCAACAAATTCCATTTGTCCACAATAGTGGTGCTATTTAAATTCTCATTTTTTAGAAACCTAATTTTGTCATCATTTACCAAAAAATCCAGTTAATTGTAGAAGAATTGGAAAGTAAGAAATATCATAAAGTAACAGTCATAATCCCATCATACCAAGTAAGGCAATTATTAACTTCTAGCCTTTTTTTCCTCTCTAAAATTATTATGTTCCATTCTCCACTTTTGCTACCAATTTTATAGATTCTGCAATGCTAAAGTCCAGTGTACAAGCTGACAAAGAAAGAATTCCCCCCATAGCAGTTGGGGAAAGAACAGGGACAGGTGTTTTAATCATTTTTATCTCTTCATACTTTATATCATTTTACAGACAGGAATATGATTATTATATGATTATAGAGTGATAATTATTTTTCTAGTCAAATGTTAGTGAATATTCTTATTTCCCTAAAACAAATTTTCCAGAAATTAAGACAAAGGAAAAAAATACTTTAAAAGGCTCTCCATACATATTGTCAAACTGTCCTCAGGACTGGCTGTACCAAAATTGAAGCACAACCAGCGATATTCGATAACATGCCTTGTTTCTCATTTTTCTCAACATTGGCTTTTATTATTTTAACTTTTTTTTTGATAATTTAATAGATCATAAGAGTGATCTCACTGTTTAAACTTACATTAAAAATTACTTGTAAGGTTATTTTTCCCATAAATTTATTGGATTTCTATCTGTATTCTTTACTTTTCTAGCAAATTGCCCATTTTTGTGGGGAGAGTTCATTCTTTTTCTTGCTGGTTTTTTTCAACTTTTCCTCAAATTTTTGTTAAGAATCTACTATGTGCCAGGCACTGTTCTAGGTGGTAAGGATTCAGGCATAAACAATGTAATTCCAGCCCCTGTGGAGCTTATATTTTAATGGGGGACAGATAAAATGAATCAAATATATGAATAAAACATGCAATAGGTCAGATGGTGATAAATGTTGTGGAGAATAATGAACGAGGCTAGGATAAGAATGTTTGTGGTAGGGTCCTCTGATGTTCTACCAAGAAGGGGACATTTGAGCAGACATCTGAAGGAGGTAAAAGAGTGAGTCATGCCTTTATCTGAGGTAAGAATTGTCTAGGCATAGAGACCAGTAAGTGCAAAGACTGTGAGGTGGAAGTGTGCCTGTCATATTATGAGAACTGCAGGAGGCCAGTTTGGCTGGAACTGAGTAAGTAATGAGAGTGTTAGAAGAGGTCAGAGACACAGGGGTGTGTGTGTGGGGGGATGAGTTTTGTAAGACCACTGTAAGATCATTGGCTTCTACTCTGAGAAAATAGCAAGTTATTGGACAGACATGAGCAGAGGAATGAATATAGCAGAGAATGCTATAACTTATGTTTTAGAAAGATCTCTCTGGTAGGTGTGTGAGAAATGAGCAAGGACAGAAGCAGAGAGATCAGTTTAGAAAATTATTTAATAATCTAAGAGACAGATGGTGGAAGCTGAGACTAGGGTGGTTATTGTAGAAGAAGTGAGAATTGGTCAGAGTATGCTTGTATTTGTGCATCTATATTAAAGAATGAGAGTTATCTATATATCCACCCACCTGCCTACTTGCTACACAGTTATTTATCCATCCATCCATCCAACCATCCATCTATTCCTTTTGTAAGGTTTCAGAATTTGGATTTGGAAAATGTCCATAGTTTTCTATGCTCCAAAACAGTTCAGATAGCATGAAAATTGTATATTCCTTGAGGTTCAAAAAAACTTGCTCATGTAACTCTCTGGACCTGATGTTTTTCTTATATATAAAACTTTAATAGCTTTTTATGTATCTTCCAGACTTTGGTGGTCTGTTACGCTCATTTGTCTCTTCTGAATCAATATTGTTCATTTGCATTTTTGTAGAAAGTAATTCATTTCTTTGGGATTTAAAAAATGTATTTATTGCTTTGAGTTGTATACAGTGTTGTAATTTTGAAAATCTCTCTGTATGTTTGTGGTTATGTCTTCTTATTATCTATATATGTTTTGTTCTTTTGATTTACTAGACTAAGTAGTAGGTTGCCTATTTTATTTTATCTTTTTCCTCAAAGACTAAACAGCTCTTACATTTCTTTGTCTATTTATCATTTGTCTGCTTTTCAGGTCATTTGTTTTTATTTCTTTTGAAATTGTTTCCCTCTCCCTGCTTTCCTTGTATTTGTTTGTTGCTTTTTCCTGATATCTTGAATTAAATACTTGGTTCATTTGTTTTTCTTGTGTTCTGAATTTGCCTCACATAAACGCTTTAGCTATGTCCCATTGGTGTTGATTAGACATGTTCTCATTATTGCCCTTTTCTTAATACTTTATACTTCAGATTTGTCCTAAGAGCTGTTTATTAGTCATTTCTCTTTTCATTTCAGAATGTTTGTTTTTCAGTTTGCATTTTTGAAATCATTTCTAGTTATAAAAATGTATGGTCAGAGAACATGTCTTGTATGATGTCTTTTTTGTTGGAATTCACTGAGGTTTTGTTTATGGCTTAATGCATGATCACATTTATAAAGTTTCCATAGGCTTTAAAACAGAACATGTCTTCTCTGTTGAGTACTGAGTTCAGTTTGTAGTTATTAAATCAACCTTATTAATTACGTTATTCAGCACTTTGATTTAATAATTTTTCCTTGATTAATATGTCAAGAAGACAGATATTTAAGTCATCCACATTTATTGTACTGTTTATTTACCCTTTTTACTTTATCTGTTTCATTTGAGACAAATAGTTTCATGACTGTTAATAACTTTGTTGATTGTGCTTTTCATTAACATAAAATGTTCCTTTGTTATTATCTAATTATCCCATTTAGTGTATTTTTTGTCTTGAATTCTGCTATGACTGACATTAATACTGTAATTACTGCTTTCTTTTTGTTTGAACTGATATAATGTCACATATGTATAATACCCATCATTTGGCTGTACCATATAACTTTAGTTTTATTAAAAATCACTTGAGGTAAATCAATATTGATAAGTTGATTTTTTCTTTAAAAATCATGCTTCATTATATACACAGTCTATTTTACATTTTCAGAATTATTTTATAAAATTTATATAAGTTCACATGACATGATTTCAAAATATAGGTTTGAAATGGAAACTAAATTATAAAAACTTATAATTAGTTTTTTAAATAGTGTCATAAAATAAATTTTTAATAATGAAAAGTTATAAAAGCTGCCTTCAACTCGTTTTTGGCCTGGATTTCAGAAAGATGTTCTGTCTCAACAATTTTGATAAACAAAATACAAATTAAAAATGTTAGATAAGAACTGTGAATAATAGCATTAGAGGCTGTATGTCCAGAGTTAATTACTAAGTGATATAGAAAATTTTAAAGAGATCAAGCTGCCCCGTTATTATTGTGCTGCTCATTCTGTTTGTCTTCTGACACCCTCTTGCTCAGATCCACTTTCTGCCCTTCTCTGTTCCGACTGAGTCCTGAAAGGCTGACCCCTGCATACTGCTTTACCCGGTTTCCCTTGTTGACAGGCTTCTGGTAGAGCTCAGCCAATGGGAGGCATAGACAGGAGGTTGGGGAACAAGAGGAGAAAAGGTTGGAGCATTTCTTCCTGCCCATTGGGTAGCTCCTTCCTGCTTGGTGTCAGCACTTGCTGGGCTCCAGTCATACTACTTCCTCTCCTTCTCCCTTCAGGCCTAGTGTGCTAAGTCTCTGGGTGCCTCAACATCTCTTTTTGATCCCTTGAACTCTCCCCACACCTCTGTAAATTGTCTCTTCATTAAAGTCTCTTCAGGTGAATCCTCTAAGTGGAATTCTGTTTTCTTCTGGGATCCTAACTGATCCAGCAGTATAAGCCTGGGCTTGTTTTTTATAAGTGATAGAAAACAACACAGCATTTCTTGAAGGAGGAGGAGGGAGGAGAAGGAAAAGTAGAAGAGGAAGAAGAAGGAGGAGGAGGAGGAAAGGAGGAGGAGGGGGAGGGTTGGAAGGATAGCAGAGTGCAGAGAATTAATGGGAAAATTGAGAACAAGTTTTAAAGTGGGCAAGAGCCAAGGCAGGCTCTGAGAGCTAGGGAACAGAAGCCGTGATGAAGATCGCACAGTGGGAATGGTCTGGCACATACGCTTCTGCTTGTGAGATCATCTTGAACTCTCTCAAAATAATTTTATTTCTGACTCAGCATTCAAAGTCCAGGGAAGGCCAGTCATGTCCCCACCCCTGGCTGTGACGGGGAGAGCAATTGTTTATTTAGCTTCTGAAATACAAGATGTCCATAGGAAAATTAGGAAGATAGGAAGGAGACGTGGATGTCAAACAGACAGAGATGACCAATGTCCACTGTAGATAGTGTCTTTAATGGCATCTTAAAGTTCAACACACACTATTATATAAATGCTCATTATAATACATGTTGTTTTTCATTATAGGTTACTACAAGGTATTGAATATAGTTCCCTGTGCTGTACAGTATGAACTTGTTTATCTATTTTTTATATAGTAGTTTGTATCTGCAAATCCCAAACTCCTAATTTATCCCTTCCCCATCTTTCCCATTGGTAACCATAAGTTTGTTTTCTTTGTCTGTGTGTCTGTTTCGGTTTTGTAAATAAGTTCATTTGTGTCATTTTTTAAGATTCCACATATGAGTGATATCATATGGCATTTGTCTTTCTCTTTCTGCCTGACTTCACTTAGAATGACGATCTCCAGGTCAGCCCTTTCAGATCTGGGGAACTTTTCCTAATAGTCCAGTAGTAACAGCGTTTTCCAGCCCCCAACTTCTAGTTCTTCCTCAGATGATTGCTTTCAGGATAAATAAGAGGGCAGGTTGTCTTGAGTTACTTTGGGTCCACATTTTACTTGAGATCTTCTTCCTTTGTTATACATACAAGTCAGTTTATATATACAAGTTGGTAAAATGCCACAAGTTTTGTGAGAACTAAGAAAGCTACATCCTATAGTTTAATAACAGAAAAAGTTAGGACAAGGAAAAAGGTCTGCAGTGTTCAGCATTTTGCTGAATTCTCTGTTTCTGGCACCTATTTCTCCAGGTTAGAGGATGAGAATTCCAGCAGGCCCTTGTCCCACCACGACAGGGTGAACTTAAAAAAAATTTTTTTTTGTTCTTTTCTTTATTGTAGTATAGTCAATTTATAATGTATCAGTGTCTGGGGTACAGCATCATGTTTCAGTCGTACGTGCACGTACATGTGTTCCTTTTCATATTCTTCTTCATTATAGGTTGCTACAAGATATTGAATATAGCTCCCCATGCTGTACAGAAGAAACTTGTTTACATATTCAGTTTTTGAAAAAACAAGTTTATCTACTTACCAAATGTAGATTTAGTCCTGCCCCTGATAGTCGGCTTAATAGAAGTCAATTGTATACTGGGATGTTTTTATTTTTTAAATGATACTCCAAAAATTATGACAGCTAGTAATTTGGAGCATAGTTGTTTTTCTTCGTATACAAGTTAAATCTGTGGTAATTTTAAGATGAGCATGGGTTTAGCGTGATGATTGAAGATGTGAGTTCTGTTCATGTAGCTGACTGGATTGTTTTCTCTCTAAGCAGCTTTATATAAAAAAAAATCAAAGAGCTATATAAAGTTTGGTCATTTTTTAATCTGTTTTTCCCTGTTTATTTTTTAAGCCAGTTAAATGCCTTTCTGAACAAGGGTGTGTAAAGGAAATGAGTGCTTTATGAAGCTTCCTGAACAAATTTAGTTCATGTTTATTAGATGGGCGTGATGTGCAGTGGTGTCAGAGGAACCAGCAGGACCCTGAAGGTTCAGGTGTCCTTGCTTTAACCCCCTTCCAAGAAACCTGGGTCATATATCCTCCCCAGCCATTCTGTGTGCTGTTCTCCCACTTAGATAATTACCAGCAAAGCACCGAGAGACCTCCTGCAGTTCTAGTCAAGCTGTTGGACCTTTGCAGGAATGATAGCTCTCTGCTCCTGCTCTCAGGGTGTCCAGGGCCTTTTCAGCTTCTAGGAGGAAGATGCTCTCACATTGGGCCCCCCGAACTTTGCACTGCCTTCTTTTAACGGGAAGATTTACCTCCCACCCTGTGATGGAGGCTGACCCTGTAATCTCCTAAATCGTTGCTTTCTCCAAGCCGTCCCATAACCCAGCTAGAGCAAAAAAAAAAAAAAAGAAAGAAAGAAAGAAAGAAAGAAAAGAAAAAAAACCAAATAATTTACATTGAAAAGAATAAATGGTACCCATTTTTTCCCCAGTTAATTGTGATGGGATACACTTCAAGTCTGTCTTTGCCTGTTTTAGTTATTTTGTTTGCAAAGGACTTGGTGTTAATTCTGAGTTTAAATTACTTTAGAAATCATTTCACTTGCTGAGGGTGGCAGCCTCTTGAACTTAGTCACTGAACATTTACCGAGGACACACAGGACGTGGGCCTGCCGGCCAGCGCAGGGCGCCCACCCATGAGATCCTAGGTAGCGGACCTCCAGGAACTCCCTGGAGATGCACTGAGTACACAGTTTCCTTGATTATTAGCGCTGCCAACATTTGGTATTTAGAACATTCTGAAGTAACCTTCACCTTAGAGTAAAAACTTCCATTTTTCAGCAAAAATCATCTCCTTTCTGCTCTGTGCCTTTTCTCCTACAGACACAGATTCTTGGATTAAAAAAGCCATGGAATCATAAGAACTGGATGGAACTTTCAAAATGAACCTTTGAAATTTCTTCTGTTCCTCCCCACCCCTCCTTCGTCAACCCTTTGGCTATATCTAGGCAGAATTCACAATCCTTACCAGAAAGTGGTTTTGGCAATTAGTGTTACTGAATCCAAACTCATTCTGTTTGCCGCACGACAGGCCAGTACATTGGGAGATGAGGTGTTGGGACAAGGAATAGTGACTTTATTTGGAAAGCCAGCAGACCGAGAAGATGGCAGACAAATGTCCTGGAGAACCATCTTCCCCAAGTCAGAACTCAGGCTCCTTTTACACTAAAAAGGGGAGGGAGTGTGGTTGGTTGTTGCAAACTTCTTGGTGTCAGAATTCTTTGTTCTTGCAGCTGTCCATGTGGGTCAGGTCATGGTGTCCCTGTAAACCTCCAACAAGACAAGTATTATCTTCTGTTCTACAAGTTTTTATCTCAATATGAATGCAGAAGTGTTATTATTCCCTTAAAGGTCAGAGCCTTGAGAATGGGCTGTCCTGTCTCTTTCAAGCTCTACAAAAGGTGCAGAACCAGCAGGACTCAGCCCAGGAAACAGAGCACAGGGTCAGAGCCAAAGAAACAGATCTAATATGGAGTCAGGTTTGTTCTTCCTTAGTAAGTTATGGTAAATAATAGTATTTAATTCCTTCATGAGTTCCTTTCCATATGGAGCCTATGAAATAGTCAGAAGTTTACATCTGAAATATCTGTTCAGTGGGAATTGCCTTATTGAATCTCAGATGGTAAAATAATTTTTATGTACTCTATATTGGAATGATCTCAAATTTCTTAACTGAGAGGATGAATTAAAATAGGCAAATTGAAAAGTTGTAAACATACTCATACTTGTAAATTAATTTTCTTTTTGCTGTGAATGTTAAATGGTGGATTCAAGGATAATATTCTAGAGATTGGAGATCATTTCTAGGTATTCTGTAAATGCTGTTTAGATTTGCAGAAATTAAGATTACCTTATTCAATCTTTTTTTTTCATTATTGATATTTAGTGATACTACGAACTTCTAGACATTGCAGGAAGTGCAGGGGATGGAAAATTGATGAACGTGGCTGCTGTCATGAAGAAGCTCGCAATTTTGTGATTTCTTCTAATGCTCCAAAGACTAGTTAGTTTTTGAAGTAGCTCATGGATGCTGTGAAAAATGTGTCCTCTCTACTGGCTTAAAAGCACTAATGTAGCCTCCTTGAGATCTGGGGTCCCCTTGGTACCTTCTTTGAAGATCTTGATTTGGAAGCCCACGTGTCCTCTCCACGATTCTGACTGGTTGGTAAAGGGTTAGTTTTCATGTTTATTCTCTTCCCTTCACCCAGTCCATGTGTGATGACTCCTCCTCTTTGTAAAGTATTTGTAAAAAGCAGAATAAACAGTTCTGGAGAGTTGTCATTTAAAGGAGAGGAGTTTTCCCACATTTAGCCAGAGGCCCTCCCCAGTGGAAGGAGGTCACTGTCTGGGCCTTCCTGGCTCACCTTCTCCTGGTCATTGATGCTCAGCTGTTCTTGATCTGACATCAGCCTCCTGAGAGCAGCCCCACCAGTGACGTTGGGAGTCAACTGATAAGATCACTCGAGGGTCCATACAACTTCTTATCTTGGTGTTAGCAATCAGATTCTTTATCTTGCTTGGTTTTATGGTTTCTATAAAGTGTAGGATTCTTCTCAGAGTGGTTCCTGGATATTAACACTAATTAATCTGAATTGGGGCACACTTTCTTCTCTAGTAACTAGCAAGAAAAACAGAGTGTAGAGTGAACTATTTATTGTGTGGATTTTCCAACAGTTGGAAAAGTTTGGGTTTGACTCCTGCAATTGGGACATGGATGCTCCCCAAGCAGATGTGAAGATAACTAAGTTATGATTATTCCCATCATCTAAGTAACAAGGGTTCTAAGAGAATGATAGACCATTGAGCCACTTCCCCATTGTTCTGTAAGACTAGGCACCATGTTCGTGAAAATAGTTTTTAGGGAAAGGGGTAGGGTATAGACATGCAGTCATTTAAACAGAGAAATGCTAACGTTTAGTGTGTCCTGCGCATGTGGATTTGAGATAGGAACCTGAAATAAACCTTGGTGTTCAATACATACTTACCTGTATCTCAGTGCTATTATAAGTGATATGAGTAGAAATTTTCTCAAACTTCTATTCATTCCAGCACATTCTGAGGGGGTTTGATGAGCCCATGTACACAGAATTTTTTCATCTCTTCCGTAACAGCCTACCATCCAACCATTACAAAAAATAATAACAGCAACAGTCCAACACCTAGAACCTTATTTAAACATTAGAGAGGTTTATTGCTAATGACAAATTGGTGGCTGTCACTGCCCCTGATACCAGGAGAAGGAAGGGTGCCCCTGCCGTGGTCCAGACCCTCGCCAGCTGCTGTGTTAGCTCCCACCCTCGCCAGTGGTGGTCATTGCGACAGAGCAGGTCGGTGCGTAGCACTGATGTTTTCTCATTTGGGGCTCTTGTTACTTGCAGCTTTCTTCTTCTTCTCCTTCTCCTTCTTTCTTCTTCTCCTTTCTTCTTCTTCTCCTTCTCCTTCTTCTTCCTCTTCTTCCTCCTCTTCCTCCTCTTCTTCTTCTCTTTCCTCTTCTCCTTCCTCTTCCTCCTCATCCTCGTCCTCCTCCTATTCTTCCTCGTCCTCCTCTTCTTCCTCCTCCTCCTCCTTTTCCTCTTCTTCTTCTTCTCCTTCTTCTTCCTCTTCTTCCTCTTCCTCTTCCTCTTCTTCTTCTAAGAAAGGACTAGAAATTTAGGGAAAATGCAGATGGGCATATATTTAGGAGGTGGAACAGAGTCTAAGGAACAAGAGCCCATCCATAGCTACAGGATGAACATTAACTTAGTAAAAGCCTTGGGAATCCACACATTTAGGTCCTGATACTTTATTCTGTAGATGAAGAAATTGAGATCTAGGAAAATGAAATGATTTACTCGAGGTTGCATGCATAGTTATTGGCAGGAAAAAAGAAGTCTGAGGTTCTTTCCAGTATTAAAAATAAGTAACAAAAAATAATGGAGAGCACAGGCTAAAAAATTTTTATCTTTGATAAGTCAACAGGCGAGAAAGAACTTAGATTGACTTGAAGTAATCCAAGATTGAGTTTTGGTGATAAAAACTCTTAATAACGGAATGGGGTGCTTTGAGAGATTATTTCGAGAGATCTGCAATATAAGGTGTTTGGGTGTGGTCCTTCCTGAAAGGTGGGAAGGGGTGGTTGGAGGCCCTGTCGGGATCCTTTGATTATTTACCACAGTGTTCCACGAGGACCCTGTAGCTCTGAGAAGGAGAATGTTGATCATCAGATCTCAATAGCCATACTTTCTCCCAGACCCCCTGTCTCAGCCTCCTTCCCCAGTATGCAGGGCCCCGATGAGGACTGTGGAAGCACCAGCCAGATGGGCTGGACTGGAGCTCTGTTCCTTTGATCTGTCCAGGCCGATAGCAGACTTGTGATTCACCTGGGGTCTGGAATAGATTTGCAGTTGACCTTTGCAGTTAGTGCTTCGAATTTGTTTTGAGTTGGATAATGAGATATTCTCTGGAATACTAACTATCATTTGTGAGTTGATTGTGAAAAACAATAAAAGGGTTCTAAACCCATCGAGAAGGGGGTGTCTGGGAATCCACTTTCCCCGGTCAGATTTCTTCTTGCCTCCTCTTTCAAGTAGACATAGATAAACGTTAAAAAATACATATATAAAATTCAAAAGATGGGTGAACTTCTGCCCATATGTGGAAATATGTATATGTTTGTTATCATTACTCTTTTAACAATGCTTCCAAGTAGACCCGGTTGAGAGTGGCCAGTCTTTGATGACCACACAGCTCTGCACTTGAACAAGGCTCTTAATTTTTCTTTCTTAGCCGTTGCTGCTCAACGTCGTAGATACACCAGGAAAATGTCTCATTTTTTCAACAAAAGTTTACTCTGCATGATTGCAAGGACTTTGAGGAATAATTAAGATTAAAATATTCCCAAGTAGGGAGAGAGGGATTTTGGATAAAAGAATATCTTACTCTCTCTTAGGATTTTGTCATTGGAGAAGATCATCTGACTTGCTCAGTAAAACTGCCATTAGTGCTTAAGCACACAAAGTCAGATTTTTGCCACATACAGTTTGTTGTTTTCATCTGGTGTTTAATTTCCTGATATCAAAAAAAGAATTTGAGTGCGAGATTTTTTTTTCAGAATTTTAGGAGTTCTCCCTGCTGGTGTGAGGTCACCATTTTCATGTTACTGTGGAGTAAGTGCTTGAGAAAATAAATAATATGAATTCTTTTTTTTTTTTTTTAATGGAGGTACTGGGGATTGAACCTGGGACCTTGTGTATGCCAGGCACGTGTTCTGCCTCTGTGAGATTGTTTAAGAAGAACAGGGAAAAGAGAAACTTCCTCAGAATGACTAAATAGCCCAGGAAGAGGAAGCATTTGAGCTCCTGAAAAAATAATTGTTTCTGTAGAACAAGTTTTTTAGCTCGAGTTCCACGTTTCTTGTTATTTCCTTTGGCTGCGGAGTTTTAAATTACACACACTTTCACCTTCAGAGCGCCCCCCTCCCTCTGTTGCCCTGTCATTGGGAAGGGTTCCTGTCAGGGGCAGCCTGTGATAAAAGACGTAGTGATGGTAACTGCAGGGCGAGGGGAACAGCAGAGATACGAGCCCACTCAGGTGTCGTGCACCTTTGAGGCGCTGGTAGATTGGAAGCTGTGGTATGTTCAACTGCACAGGAGACTTCCTCTTTTTAGAGTCAATTAGGAAACGAGTTCCATTGACAGCTTAACCAGCTGCCCCTCCCTGGCCATTGTACTGGAGTCAGGAGTGTGCTGGGACTTCGGGAAGGACACACAAGAGAAATGTTCTGCAGGACAAAGACCGCTCCACGGGGTATTTAGGGACCTGGAGAAGGGTGGATAGAACCTTGTGGCCAAGGAGGAAAGAAATGACGGCTGGTTATGCTAAAAGCAACGACAGAAAATAGAAAGGGTCCATGATATCTTAGGTGGGTCTTCAGGTTGAAAAGTCACTGTAACTGACATATGGAGAGTCGGAAGTTCCCACAGTGCTCCCAAGATCTCAACTGTAAATCACAGTGCTTGTGGGTCTTTGCAGAATCTGATTAGAATAACATAAGGGTATACAGAATTTGGAAAAAAATCCATTTATTTCAAAAGAGAAATACTGCTTTGGGTTGTGTTTCAGTCACTAGTTGACTGTTATCTTTTGAACTGGGGTGGTTTTTTCTTGGTTTTTATTTTCCCTCATCAGTAATCCTCCAGCGAATCCCAGGCAGGAAACTCTTTATTTCTTTAGCCATAAGAAATTTAGTTTTTGCTTGTAATACAGTCTTTACACCTTTTGATTGCCAGGAGAGGCTAGAACAGGATGTGGTTTTATTTTTATTTTTTATTGAAGTGTATTTGATTTACAATGTTGGTTTCAGGTGTACAGCAAAATGATTCAGTTATACAGATGTGTACATATCTGTATGTAGTTTTAGATTCTTTTCCATGATATGTTATTATAAGAAATTGAATATAGTTCACTGTGCTATACATTGCAAATCAACTATACTTCAATTAATTTTTTAAATTTTAAATTAAAAAAAATTTTATTGAAGTGTACTTGTTACGTTAGCTTCAGGTGTACAGCAAAGTGATTCAGTTATACATATATATGTATATTTACAAACTATGGTTACCAAAGGGAAAAAGGGGGAAGGGAAGGATAAATTAGGGGTTGGGGAATTAACAGACACACATTAGTATATATAAATTAGATAAACAACAAGGTCCTACTGTATAGCATAGGGAACTACATTCAATTTCTTGAAAAGGATGTTTTAACGTAACTGCATATTTGCTCTAAGAGGCATGTAAAGTATTGAAGGAATGAACCCAATTTTCATGATAACAAGACTAAAGAACATAGAGTTGTGACGCTATTTTCACACTGAAAGATTCTGAAAAAAATCCAATTTGGATTTTTTAAAGAGATACAACGATGGTTAGACATTGAATGTCCTCTGCGAGAATTTTTTTAATCTAAAGACTTAAAAAGTTGTTCAATTAAGCATCCTTCCTAGGATATGAGAAACCAGTGGAATTTTAAGTGCCAGTTTCCATTAAGACAAAATTTTTGATGAGTAAGTTTGGGAGGTTAGCACTCTTTTTGTCCAAATCAAATGCAGTTTATGAATTTCTCATACTGAATACTTTTTTACATTTTCTTTTAAGCTCTGTGTTGCTTAACACTAATGTCTGTGTTTTCTGGATAATATTGACCCAGTGGAAGGTTCTCGTGGGTAACTGGATCTTGGATGGCGGCCATGCTCCTGAAGCAGCGTATGACCTTGCTCATGACCTCTGTTGCCAGTCCAAGTTACCACTTACGTGGATGGTAGTAACCAGCCACTATTCTATGGTCCTTCACAGTTTGCAAAGGACTTCATATGTTTAATTTAATTTAATCTTTATAATAATCATACGATGCCGGTGAGGGTAGTTTTTTTTTGTTTTTTTTAATGAATAAGATCATTGAGTCTCATTGAAGTGGATTATTCCAAGGTTAACCAGCAAGAAAGTGAGAGAGTTGCTCTTTTACCTTGGCTAGAGTTTTGTTTGTTTGTTTTTATTTGCACATTTTAATTCATCCAGTCATCCATCAAACAGTTGTTGAACATCTATTGTATTCTGGACATGATGGCTGACACAGGTGTGGCAAGAATAAGACACAGTCCTTGTCCTTGAATAGGGTGGTCTAGGGAAAGAGAGCCATAAGCGAGAAGTGTGATGGATGTATGAATCACGGTCCCAGTAAGGAATTCCATCAGTCTACATCAAGATTTACAGAGACATTTCTATTTTGACCCTGTGCAGGCACATTTTCTGTAGGTGACTCTTAACAGGCTTTCCTAACATGGCTCAAGTTGTTCTGGGAGGAACTGAGCTGGTGGCAGATGGGAAAGCACTCTATGGAGTCTGTTCCTTACACGCAGAGACAAGGCCAGCAGGGCCTGCGCAGACGCCCCCAGCCGGATGCCCACAAGGCGCGGCTCGTCCCGACTTGTGTCCGCTGCCGCGGTCCCGGTCTTCTCCCTGTCTGCGTGCTGAATTATAGTACCTTACCTGCCTGCTCGCCCTCCCCAGCGGACTCTTTAAGTGCTTTGAGGGGCCTTGTCCCAGGCGCTTTCAGAATTCCTGGCTTGCCCCGTGCAACCTGGGTCCACTTGAGGAGTGCGTTTTACCCTCTCTACTCAGCCCTCACCTCTCTTCTTCCGTTTTTAATGACAAGACCACACATTTCCGAAGTATTTTAGAGAGCACAGGTGTTCTCTCTTTTAGCTGTGCATCATCTAACGTTGAGGTCTCTGATTTTTGGTCAAGATGTTTACTAATAACATGTCCATCAATGGGGAGTAAAGGGAAGGAAAAAGAGAGAAAACAAAATAAGTCACCAATTTTAAGTAATGACTTACTTCGCTAAGCAGTTTTTGTGTGCGTTTACATCAGTAATAATACAAACTAACACATTTTATTTAAATACCACAGATACATTGACACTTCCCAAGAAAACAGAAATTAACCATGTTAATCAAGATAAATCCACATTTTAATTGAAATCATATTGAAGTGCTCTACTTTCTATTTGGAAAGTATACAGTTTTAGGATATTAAAAAACTACCTTACTGAATATGGCTCTAAAGTTCTAATTTGAAGACAGAAATAACATATGTGGTACACAGTTAGCCTACATTATCAGCTATTATAAAAGTAATTAATGAAAAAAAATTGTTTATATTATAAAGGAAGTCACAGCACTGAACATGAGAATAGGACTTTTTAATATTTGAATTTTAACAGAACAGAAGGAACAAAAGCAAGCTTTTTTTAGCATTCATTATTTTATTAAAGGATCCCTAATAATTCCTCAACAGAGTCAAAATATTTAATGGGTTGAATTATCCTGAGAGATGAGAACACCGAGGAACAACGGCAAGCTTGACTGAGGCTGTGCTCTGTGGGAAGCAAGCTACTCTTACATTTAACCCTCCCAACAGCATTGCAAAGTGGCTCTTAAGATCTTCTGAGAATTTAAATAATGCATCCAAAATCACACATCAGTGAAAGCCAGGATTTGAACCTCAAGTCTGTAAACCAAAGCCCATGATCATCTCTCAAATAATAATGTTAACTGACTGACAAGTACATTACACATTCCCTCCCAGCCCTTTGATAGCAGAGCACATTTCTTACAGACAAGACGTTCTTCTGCATAACCAAAATATAATAATCAAAATTAGGAAATAAACACTCATGCTCAGATCCTATTTAAGTTTTTACAATGGTATCAATAATGTACTTGTGAACCAAATACCCAGAATCATGTGTCACAATGACCACAATGCAATCTTTAATGTACTTTTCCCCTTTAGAAGTTTAAGGGAATCAAACATTTTGCACAGTGCACAAAACTTGACTGAGCACGTGGTATGTGTCTGGCACTGTTTGACAGTACAGTGGAGGTAAGACAGAGTTCCACTTCCAGTGACTTTACATTCTAGTAAGAAAAGACTAACAAGTGAACTAGTAACATGACTTTCAGGTTTGGCCACGTGCTATGACTGGGTGGTTTGGAAATGGCCATCTAGGGAGCTGAAATCTGAATGATTAGAAGAAACTGCAGTGTTAAGAGATGGAATAGGAGCGTTCCAAACAGAGGGGAAAGCAAATACAACCTAGAGTAGGACAGAGCTGGTGTTTTGGAGGAAAAGAAAAGATGCCAGTGTGGCAACAGCATCCTGAGCAAAGGGAGCAGAAGCTGATGTGGGGATGAGACTGGACAGATAGAAACAAACTCATGAGGTGTGACTCTAAACCTTACAACTAAGAGCAAAGGAAAGCTATTGAAGGATTTTAAGCAGACAACTGCCATGGTTTCATTTACATTTAAAAAAGACGATTCTGGCTACTGGTAGGAGAATGGACTGAAGAAGATGGTCAAGTGAAAGCAGAGACCAATTAAAAGCTATTTCAGTAGGCCATGTGAGATGATGGTGACTGAGACCAGGCTGGTAGAAATGAAGGTGTAAAACAGGGGACAAATCCAAATGATATTTTGGAGACCAAAGAAACGTGGTGACAGATTAGATATGGCGGATAAGGAGGAAAACAGGTTTTAAGGATAACTCCTAGGTGCCAGTTACTCAGATGGGGAAGACTGGGAGAAGAACAATATGGGAGAAAGAAGTCTATTTTGGACATATTAAGTCTGTTTAGGAGAGAAGTCTAAATCAGAAACATAAATTTGAGGATTATTCACATGTAGATAGTATTTAAAACAGTACATTGAATGAGACCACCTACAGAAAGAAAGAGAAGAGCGGGAAAGTGTCCAGGACTAACCTCTGGGATATATATGCCAGTACTTAGAGGCAGGTCAAGGAGAGAAGTCTGTAAAAAAAACAAAAAAACGAAACAAAACAAAACAAAATAAAAAACCAAAAAACAAGCATGAGAAAGTGTGAGGTAAGAGGAGAACAAGAATATGTTTCATAAACTAAGAGAAGCAGGTGAACAGGCAGAAAACAGTGCTGAATGCTTCTACAAGAGTCTTTAAGATGGATTTGGTAAATGGAAGTCACCGGTAACCTTGACTAGAGTGATTTCAGTGGCGAGATGGTGAGAGAGGCCAGTCTGGAGTAGGCTGAAAAGCAAAGGAAAAGGGAGAGAGCACATAGAGAGCTTTTGAAAATCTGCTTGAAAGAGGATAAGAGAAATGGAGCAAGGAGCTAGAGGAGAAGAACGTGGAATCAGAAGAGAGTTTATAAGCGATTTCTATTCTGCATCTGCCTGTCCAACATGGAAGCCGACAGCTACACAGGCAATGCAGCTAGCATGACTGAGGGACTCAATTTTCAAAAATGAATTTTGGTTTAAATACGCAGATGTGGCTAGCGGCTACTCTATTGGACAGTATAGCTCTAGAGCACATCTGTATACTAATAAAGATGGTCCAATCATAGGGAAAAAAATTCATGATGCAGGGTCAGTCCTTAAGAGACTCAGCGCCCAGGGACTCGCATGCGGCAGGCGGCCCGCGAGGGGGCGGCGGCTCCCGGGCTTTGTGGCCGCGGCGCGCGCGGCGGGGCCTGGCCGGCAGGGGGCGCGCCGCCGCCGCCCGGCGCTCGGAGCCCGCGGCCCTCCCGGCTGCCCCGCCTGCGAGAGGAGCCGAGGCCGCCCGAGCTCGCATCTCGCTGGCCCCTCCCCGGATCGCCGAGGCCGCCGCGCCGCCGCTGCAGGCTGGGTAACAGCCGGAAGAAACATAGTGGAAAATGCAAAACAAAAACCCGTAAAACCTGCCAGGTACTTCTCAGAATTGGAAAAGAGCATCCTGCTCGCTTTAGTAGAAAAGTGCAAGTATGTGCTGGAGCGTAAGGAGAGCGACGCGCGAACCCCTGCCCTCAAGCAGCGCACCTGGCAGGCGCTGGCCCACGAGAGCAGCTCTCAGCCCAGCGTGTCCCTGCGGGATTTCAAACGGCTGAAGAAGTGCTGGGAGGACATCAAGGCTCGGACCAAAAAGATTATGGCCCATGAGAGGAGAGAGAAAGTGAAACGGAGCGTCAGCCGGCTCCTGAGCACGCACGTCCTGGGGAAGGAGACGGTCGCCAGCATGCGGCCCGGCAGCTCTATGCTTCCCGCAGAGCCCGCCGAGGAGGAGCACGGGTACCGCGCCCGCGCCCGCGCTAACGCCGAAGAATCGTTTGCTGTTTCAAACAGAAGAGCTGTGCATGATGAGAAAGAGCTCATACATTTTCCAGGGTGTGAGGGGACCTCTCAGCCTGAACCCTCGTGCTCAGCTGTCAGGATAACGGCCACTAAAAACTACAGGAGCAAAAAAACAGGAGCAAAACCTCCCAGGAAGGTGCTTTAAAAAAGATGCATGAGGAAGAACGCCATCAACAAACGTCCATCTTATAGCTGCAGCTGATAAAAATGAATGAGGTGCATGTGGCCAAAACCCAGCAGATAGAGCGAGAGGGTGAGATGGCAGAGGAGGAACACAGGATAAAAATGGAAGGTCTCTATTAAAAAAAAAAAAAAGATGTTTGGGGAAGGAAAACTGCAAACTTTTACCAAGGACTGGCCTGTTATCCTCGTTTAACCGGCCCTTTCCCAATTCAACGTAAGACTGTGGGAGTGGCTCCCTTGTAATTAACCTGGGCTGACAAAGAAAGTCTGGAAGGTGAGCTTGCGGTCAGTTAACCTGTAACAGCTACAGCTAGGAAAATTAGAGCGGCAGCAGCCACTTATTGAGAACACATTCAGGTAAGCAGCTGCACCCTGCGCACCCCTGAAGTGGCAAAGAAGCCGTTAGGGGTCTCCTGAAAATTACCGCTGTGAGCGCTACCATTCCGAATGTAACGTCTCTTAATTAGAATTCATACAAGAACCATGTGTGAGTGTTGTTGTATTTTTTAAATCAAATACAAGTGTGACCATAAAGGAGCGTGGCTTTTTGCAGGCGGTGTGTTTTTCTTTTTTTAAACAGACAGCAGACCTTTACCATCCAAACGAACGCCCTCCCATTGCCAGTGGCTGTCCTAGGAGGGCACACGTTCCTCCAGGAGTGATGCTGTTGCTTAGGACTTGCCAGAGGCCTTCCCGGAACCTCCACAAGAGCTGCGGCACTTTTTTCATTTTTTCAATGTCATCGTTTGAGTGTGGATTCCCTGTTTTCAAACAGCTCAACCTATAGAAGAAGTTTTTTCTAATGTGGCTCATAAACTGCCTTTTTTAAGGCCTTCCATTCCCCAGAGAGGAGTTCCAAATAATGTCTCCAACAAGGGTAGCTTTTGGAGTTAAGGGTGTAACTGCTTCGAGGGAGAAATGTTCATTTAGATTTCTACATTCTGTCATGCTTGTTTCATTAAAAGACAAGACTTGCAAATAAATAAATAAGGGGAAGGAGAAGTCAAGAGAAGGAATCCGGAGCACAAGTTGAGGAATCTACAAGGGCTATAACATGAATGAAGCAAGGCAGTTTATGTGGATAATTTGCTTGCTGTTTCCAAGTAGAAGAAATATAGTGAGTGGAAGTCTCTGTGGATGAAACATTTTTCTTTTTCTTTTTTGTGTTAAAATTTAGAGATGTATCTGCGAACATGAGCTTGCTAATGTATAAGAGGAGATAATTCCTAACCCCACCAATTGAAAAAAGTCTTTATTTCTTAGATGCCCTTTTCTTAAAGATTTAAATCCTGTTTCATTCATATTTTTAAATTTGCATTTCATTCCTACAACCCTGCCTTCTTGGCAGTATATGAAACAGAGGGGCTGAAGGTAATATTGTTCTAAATAGAAATAATAGGTGTATCTGACCACCTTCTGACATAGTGTCCAGTAAAATCTGGTTTTATTAGTTTTTATTTCTTGTATTTAGACCCCATCTTTAGGAGGTATAAAGTTATGATCAAAAAGGCCAGACAAAATAATCAATATGTGAATAAGGTTTAAGAAGCTATTATTTAGAACTTGAGTGAGGATCAGTAATCCTCGGCTGCTTTATGTCCCAGCCCAAATCTCTAATTTCTTGACATGCTTTCCTTCTATAAGCTCATCTAGTCCTGTGAATTCAAATATGATCAATAGGTTGATGTGGCCCGAAGAAACTCTATTTCCAGCCCAGATGTCTCTAGTACTAATCCCACATGCCTCCTGGACATCTCTAGGCATCTTTGCTCATTTTTCTATTGCTTTGCTCATCTTTTTCATTGATATGTATTTTCTGGATAATAATACATTTTTGGTTATATTGGTTACCTTTGTGTCTTTTCTTTGAAATTTGTTTATAGTGTCTTCTCTTATAATGAAATTTAGTTTGAATGTAGTCAGATTTATTCGTCTTTTCCTTGTTTTCTGCTGGGGGATCCGGTTTGAAAAATTTTTTTCCAAAAGTGCCAGCTGGGTAGAGGGCGCGGAATCCGGCCGGCGGGCGGCGAGGGCGAGGGCGCGCTGCAGCCCCTCCGCACCATGTCCACTATCACCAAGGGACCAGCAAGCTGGCCGCCCAGCGCCGCACGGGTCCCGCGCAGCAGCAGGTGGAGAGCAGGCTCGGAGCGCTCCTGACAAGCCGGCATCCCTCACCGACGACCCCGCAGACCTCGAGGGCGCAGCTGCGAGGACCCTGGCACCGGCCCGAGGCTGGTGTTCAATCGGATGAATGGCCGGCGGCCTCCTGCTCCATCCCCCTCCCTCGAGGGAACCCAGGAGACCCACACACTGGCCCACGAGGAGAACGGCCGGTTTGTATCCCGAGCCTGGCAGCAAATGGAGCAGCAGCTTGGTGGTGGCCCAGCCGGAGAGAGCGGGCTGGCGCCAGTGCAGTCCGTGGAGAGGATGCCCAACTCCCGGCTTCACAACCCCGTGCCCATCGACCTGGGTGAGTGGTGGGCACAGCAGTTCCTGGTCGGAATCACCAGCTGCGCCTAGTCGCAGCCTCGGAAGGAATGCTGCCCGTGCAGGGCCTGGCCCTGCCCCGCGCTGGACCCTCTGCCAGGAGAGGACCCCAGTGCCCTGTCCACCCACGGCGGCAGGCCCCGCTTCACTCTGGGCCTGGCCAGGCGCCGGCCACACCGAAGTGCCAGCATTTGGGCTTCTGCACTTGCTGACGCCTTGGCCCAGCTGTTCACGGCTGCCAGGGACCAGGGGCTGAAGCTGTGTGACCTCAGTCCTGCTCACTGTGTGCGGGGACCAGCCTGTGGGGCTGACAGGGAGGAGCTCCAGGCTAAGAAAGTTGAGACACTGCAATCAATCAATCAATCAATCAATCAATCAATAAAAATCTTTCCCTAAAGAAATAAAAAAAAATCCTTCCCTACCGCAAAACCACAAAGATATTCATTCATCTGTCTTTTTGCTAAAAGTTTAAAAATTTAGTTCTTCATATTTTAGTCTTTTTAAATCAGACTACTATTTTTGTGCATGAGGTAGAGATCTGCTTTTATTTATTTTACGTGTGAACAACTAATTGTTCTGGCAGCATTTACTGACTGGTTTAACTTTATTTTTATGGTTCACGATGTCATTAATGTCAGACTAGGTTTTCACATGTCCATGGATTGTTTATTCTTTTCCATTGTTCAAAATTTTCTTGTTCAAAGTTTTCTTCAAAATTTTCTTGGGAATGCCAGGCCCTTTCCTACTCTATGTGAATTTCAGAGTCCTCTTGTTAAGTTCTATGATAAACCTAAAGAGTGTTATAGAAAACTCCTCAGGGCCTCAATTGCTCCCCTGGAACATGCTGACAGTAATGGTTGTTATGACAAGATATAGTTAACATTTTAGTGGGCTTAAAGAATGGTTGTTATCATCAGTATCATCTTTATCCTCATCAATGAATGAGCATTTACTCTGGCTCCGAGATCTTAAATTCCGGAGTCCTACCTTCTGACCACAGCTTCACGTATGTGTTTGTACATCGTCGACTCCCTTACTCCCACTAACCTGATTCTTCAACTTCAAAGTATTTAGTGTTGAAACCATCTCTATTTTTCTAATCTGTCAGTCCATTCCTAGATTAATTTTTTTCCCATTCATCACAAAAGTTGCTCCAACTCTTTACCATTCTATATTATTTGCTTATTAAGTCTTCTAATCGATACCACCAGGCTTATTTTGGGGTCAGATGGCCTTGGTTTTTAGTTACCAGAGAACCTTTCCTCATTCTCATCTCTAAATGTGGTTATAATTCTATCTATGCTCAGTGCCTGCCCTGCCCCTCAAGTCTGACCGCTCCCTGTGATCTAGAGCTCATCCTCCAAGACCCTGATCCATCAGTTCTCTTCTCTCAAAAGTTTCATTTTCTTGCTGTCTGCTGGCCCTGTGAACTGGTGATTTCCAGGCATTCACATTTCACCAACCAATAAATTTTTTTAAAACTGAAGTACAGTCAGTTACAATGTATCAATTTCTGGTGCACAACACAATGTCCCAGTCATGCATATACACATGTGTATTTGTTTTCATATTCTTTACCATTAAAGGTTATTACAAGATATTGAATATAGTTCCCTGTGCTCTACAGAATAAACGTGTTTGTTTTTTTAAATCTATTTTTATGTATCATAGCTAACTAACATTTGCAAATCTCAGGCTCTCAAATTTATCCCTTCTCACCCCCTTTCCCTGGTATCCATAAGATTGTTTACTATGTCTGTGAGTCTGTTTCTGTTTTGTAGATGAGTTCATAGTGTCTTTTTTTTTTTTTTAGATTGCACGTATAAGTGATACCATATGGTATTTTTCTTTCTCTTTCTGGCTTACTTCACTCAGAAGACGATCTCTAGGTCCATCCATGTTGCTGCAAATATTGAATATAGTTCCCTGTGCTATACAGTAGGACCTTATTGTTTATCTATTTTATATATAGATGTTTGTATCTGCTAATCTCAAACTCCTAATTTATCCCTCCCCAGCCTTCCCTTTTGGTAGCGAAAAGTTTGTTTTCTATGTCAGTGTGTCTTTTGCTGTTTTGTAAATAATTTATTTGTATCATTTATCTTTTAGATTCCTCCTATAAGTGATATCTTATGATATTTGTCTTTTTCTAACTTTAACTAATTTAGTTACTACTTTAGTTTAACTAATTATTACATAACTAAATTAGTATGATAATCTCTGGGTCCATCCATGTTGCTACAAATGGCATTATTTTGTTCTTTGTTATGCCTGAGTAATATTCCATTGTATATACACCACATCGTCATTATCCATTCATCTGTTGATGAACATTTAGGTTGCAGCCAATAGATTGGTTATTGTAACTAGTGCTGCTATGAACATTGGGATGCAGGAAGACACAATCATTCTGAAACTGTGGTTCCTCATCCTGCTTCCTCATTCCCATTTCTCTGGGACTTTTTGGAAACTATCAATGCTCAGGATGCACCCAAACTAATTGAATGAGGACTTCTGGTTCTGTGCACCAGGCATCGGAATTTCCTGTAAGCTCTAGTGTTCTACCTTAAAGCCAGAGTTGGGCAGTAACATTGTCTTTCAACAGCCTAAAAGAAGGAAGTCATTAAAGGGTAAAATACAAAGGAACAACAACAAAAATCCCTTCGACTTGTACTAGTGGACTGACTTCAATACTCTTTCAGATAAACAAGGAACTTTTCCATCACTCGCCAATAAAAACAGTTGATCATTTTTCCCCTTAGGCTGAGAAGCCATTTAAGTAACTATATTTATATGGAAGAAATCCAGTAAATACTCTGCTGCATGTTTAAGCAGCTTCTCCTACATTGTATCCAAGGGTTGACAAAGATACTCATTTATTCATCAAAAACTCTTGTGAGTTTACTGATTATGTGCCAGGAATCATTCCCAGATGGAATCATGGAATCGAGTCAAATGTGGTCTCTCCATTCAAGTAGTTTAGAGCATGAGTTTGTGTGTTTCTTCAACATATATAATTGAGTCCTGTCATAGACCAAAAACTGTTCTAGGCTCTAGCAAATCTCAGAAAACTAAGCAGAAGAAAAAAGTTCCTGCTCTGTGGAGCTTCTTTTCCAGGGGGCGTAATAGGAAATCAAATAAATAATATTAGATGAGAAGAAAATGAAGGCAATGAGGGAGGACAGGGAATGAGGGTGAGAAAAGAGCAAAGTGCAGCATCCAGTGGGGCAGAGAGCTGAGAAAGGTCTCAGTGACAATGTGACATTCAGTAGACACTCAAAGGAGAGAACGTGTAAGCCACATGGTTATTTGGAGGACAGAGTTTCAGATGGAGAAAAAGGCAAGTGCAAAGGCCAGAGCCAGGAGCTTGATGGAGGAGTTGGATGAAGAGCCGGGCAGCCAGCCATTGGGGCTGGAGCTGAGGGAGATGGAGGCCAGTGTGCGAGGGGGTCCCAGAGGGGAGAGACCTGAGAAGCAGGGCTTGTGGGGACTGAGTGGCTGGGGGCAGTGAAGGGCTGTGAGAGGAGACTGATGAGCTCTGACATTCCATTTACCGTCCTCGAGGCTGAGGATTGACTCAAGAGGGCAGATGTGGAAGGAGGTGTCCGGGAGGCTGTGATCAGATTCCAGGGGCCATGTGGCTCCCAGGCAAGGCACCATTGTACCCTGCTTCCTGATAAATACAGTCTGGTTACATTTTAGTGTTTTCCCTGCCACTGGTATCAACTCTGTACTTCCAAACTGAAACAGTGATATGGATTCAACTGTGAGACTAGTAAAAAGCTGTCATCTAAAACCCTCCACACAACCTGCTTCTTCTGTTACTGTTCTTGTTAAAAAGGTCCCACGATGGGGACCCAAGCCCACGTTCCCCTCGTACGTTCCCTTGCCCTGCGATCGCCAGAGATCTTACTTCCTGTCTGCTTCATCAGCTCGCAGGGGGCTTCTCACCCTGCCCAGGAACACCTGTGGTTCCCAAATGCTGGTCACAGCCCCACAACCACGACCACGGTGGCCCCTACATATGGCTCCACACGGTGGCTGGGAATCGCACCACCGTATTTCTTGTGACCCTCCCGAGGCAGGTCCTAAGCCATTTTCTCTTCTGTAGCTTTTCCAACTTCAAACTATATTTTTTTCTTTTTTCTTTTTTAATTGAAGTACTGTCAGTTACAATGCGTCAGTCTCTGGTGGACAGCTCAACGTCCCGGTCATGAGTATAGATATATTCTTTTTCATATTTTGTAACTTTAAACTATTTATATATTCTTCCCTCTCAAACAACATTTATTTATTAAAATTTTGCATTCTTTCTTATTAAAATATATTCATAAATATTTCAGTATTTGTATCTTTGACTCTGTAATGTGTTTCTATTAGACAGCATATAGTTGGATACTTTAAAAATCAAGCCAGGTAATCTCTGCCTTTTGATTTAGAGGAACTGATTTTTATTTAAATATTATTATTGCTATAGTTGGATTTACATCGACCAATTTGCGTTTTGTTTTCTTTTTTGTTTTTCCTTTGGTTGGGGGAGGTAATTAGGTTTATTTATTTATTCTTGGAGGAGGTACTGGGGGTTGAACCTGGGACCTCATATGCTCTACCACTGAGCTAGACTCTCCCCCTTCTTCTGTAGCTTTTTCTTTCCTCTTTATTCCTCTGTTAAATCCAGTAGGATTTACTGTCGTGTTTCTTGCCACGCTCTGCGGGTAGTTTGGTTTATTCTTTCTCTCTCTCCCTCCCTCCTATTCTTTTTCCTTCCCTCCCTCTCACTCACTCTCTCTGTTTCTCTCTCTCACTCTCGTCCTTCTCCCTCTAGTCTCTGAGCCAACTGAAGACAGGAGCTGTGTGGTGTTCACCTTTGTGTCTGCAGCACACACCCAGCTGTCTGACACAGAGTAGGTGTTCAGTGTTGTGGAACTGAATTAAAGTGCTCTGCTTTACAAAGGACTACAGGCTTTTCCAGCCCCACTGTATTTCAGTCATGCCAGCTGGCATCCTTCTGTGGGGGCTCCTAAACCATTCCTGGGCAGGCTCCAGAATCACTAAGAGAACTTTTAGAAAGACAGATTCAGAGGCCCCAGCCCAGAATAGCTGGATCAGAATCTGCTGCAGAGCAGCCTGGGAAATGGTCTTCTCAGAAAATTCCACAGCAATGCCAAACCTCTTCTCAACCACAGCTTTTAGTCCAACCCTTTGCCTGTCTTTGTGCTATTAAGGAAATGGAGAGATACTCCTTAGGAATATCTCAGATCCTTTTCTGTTTCAAAGGACAACCTGCCAGGAAGTAGGGTGGCTTGAAAAGCATTCACAAAACAAATGCAGTGAGTGATCATATAATGTTGAGTCTATCAAATAACAAAGTACACTGATAGCACCTTAAATTATTCCAAGATGTGGGGGAAATGCTTGGTAAAGATACAAATTCTAAAATATATTTTCTCCTTTGTCATGAAAGCATTTAAAGGCAAACACACTTCTAACAGTTCCCATGCTTGGCAACCATTTCCAGTTATATTTATGTTTGAAATATTCTTTTTTTGCACAGCCGTGTCTACATTGTTCTTTATACTGTGTCAAATTTTCAGATGTCAGTGTGGGTCATGGGATTTGCACTTGAGCTTGGACTGTGGAAAATCCAAGTCACCGTTTCCCTTCTCTTCCTCCTTGGATGCTATCTTCCTTCTGTTAAGACACCTCGAGGGTCATCATGTTTATGTGCAGTAATGCTCAGTAGGAAGAAGGGGGTGAGATTGGAATGCTATGGGGGAAATTCAAGGCTAGGAAAGACAAGAATATCCAAGTTCTCCCCTGCCCCAGCCACTTTTCTTCCAAGTGAATTCCCCAAGGGAGTCATAAATACAGGGAGAGTGCTGGAATAAAGCAAAATGCCACTGGAGGTTTTGTGAGCAGTGACCCAAACTCAAAAGCAACTGTCATTAAAAACCCAGGATGGAGCACACGATGTTGGCATCTCTCCTTCCTTTCCTTCCAGCCAAAACCTAAATCTGACCATTTTACCACCTTTGGGCCAGGACATGGGGGGCAGGGTCATGGAGAAATGGGCTCACTTATGAGAAATGACTTGTCCTTCCCCTGGGTGGAAGATGTAATCAACCAATTACCACCGTTGTTAGAAAGAAAGGGAAAGAGGTTAATTGGTGATTTTCTGGGCTTCTTTGTGACTAAATGAAAGGAGAGGCTAAAGCAAAGCAAAGCAAAGCAAAGCAAAGCAAAGCAAAGCAAAGCAAAGCAAAGCAAAACAAAACAGATGAGCTCCTTCCAATACAAGAGAAGGAATCACCACAGAAAGGAGGACTAGGCAGAGGTTGTGTGAACTTTAATGAGACCAGGAAGCCACCCTTCTGGGAAAGTAGGAGGTGAAAAGCTGGAGGGTGAAGACCTCCTCCAAGGTGAGGAGAGAAGCTTCCAGCTCCACTGCCTTCTAAAGCCCAGCGCTGTGACCTGCTGTGCCCGCACTGAGTAGCAGGCACTTTTCATGTATCACTTGTATAGAAATGAAGACCAACCAAATGAGAACGAGCAAGGGCTTTTTATTCAGAGCTTGCTTGCAAGGGAGTCGGCCACCATCACTTGCATTTTGGCAGAAACTCAAAGGCAGGTCGAGAAGTAGAAACACTTTATAGGGGAAACAGGGAAGGCTTCGGGGTGGCCTGACTGGAGGCTCTTGGCACATGGATGCTGTAGGTGGGCCAACTAGAAATGGCGCACCCACGTGATTGGTTAGGGATGTGTATTTGGCTTTGTCTGGTAGGTTCTAAATTGGAAGTCTATGCAAAAACTGCAGAGGCTATCAGTTACTGATCAAGTCCTAACCATTTTGGTCTGATTGCTGCAGAAGTTGTTGTTTGGCTTCCTGAATTATTACTAAAGATAGCACTCTGACTTCCTCCAGGCCTGACTTTGTTGGCTGGCTTCCTGGGCTGCCTAGTGAAGATAAGGGGCTGGTCTCCTGGGCAGGCTGCTGCAGGTTGTGAGTCAAAGTTCTATTTTTATATATAGTTGGCTATTGGCTGTTTGTATATTCAGTCATCAGTTACAATTTTGCCACCATTCAAAGTGTGATCCATGACCCAGCAATGTTAGGGATCAACTGTGAGCTTGTTAAAGATCTACCAAGTGATTATTATGCAGATTAACACTTGAGAAACACTAGGTAATAATTTACCCTCATTGTACCACAGACAGGCATTATCCTCATTTTAAAGACAAGGAAATGTATACAATGGAATACTACTCGGCCATGAAAAGAATAAAATGATGCCATCTGCAGCAAGATAGATGGACCTGGAGATCATCATGCTAAATGAAGTAAGCCAGAAAGAAAAGGAGAAATACCATATAATATCACTTATATGTGGAATCTTTAAAAAAGGGCACAAATGTACTTATTTACAAAACAGAGATAAACTCACAGACATAGGAAACAAACTTATGGTTACTAGGGGGAAATGGGGATCAGGGGGGATAAATTGGGAATTCGAGATTGTAGATACTAACTACTATATATAAAATAGATAAACAACAAGGTCCTACTGTAAAGCACAGGGAACGGTATTCAACACCTTGTAATAGTGTATAATGAAGAAGAATATGAAACAGAATATATATATATATAATATATAAATATATATATATATATTTATGTATAATTGAATCACTATGCTGCACACCAGAAATTAACACAACATCATAAATTGACTATACTTCAGTTCAATAAAAGACAAGGAACTGAAGGCTTAGAGGGGTTAGTGACTGGCCTAGGAATGTGTCTAGTAGGTGGCAGACCTAGAACGTAAACCCAGCTGTCACCTAAGCTCTGCTTTTTGTACTGAACCTAAATGTGATCACTAACTTTTCTCCGCAGGTGACAGCCTGATGAGGCCATGGGACTGCAGCATCAAGTCTTCTTAACAGGAAACACTAATGAAGGCAACAAAATGAAGTGTCAGTGCAGGTTGTGATGGGGTCTCGTTCAGGGACACCAAGGCTGGTGAGCATCAGGTCCCCAAGGCAAGGACATTCCTGCTGTTGGGGGAAATCCTCAGAAGCCCTCAAAGTAGAGACAACTGAGCTCTGACCTGGGACGTTCCTTTCTTTTCACAGGAAACAAACAGGATTAATAATCTATGACCATTATTTTTAAGCAAGGTGTATTCCTTCACAGAAAATATAATTATGCAGATTGCAGCAAAGGTAGAATCATGCAGTGTGCACCAAATTCCTGAATTCCTTCCTCGCCCAGAAATAAGGCATTAGCTTTTTGACTCTACATTTTAGGGCATAAAGAAGGACTTGCCCGTGATGTCCCGGAGAGTTAGAAAGGTGTGATTATATGTCACCATGAAACTGCTTCAAATACAATTAGAAAATTATGAAAGTGTGTCATCAAGGAATCGCCATTTGTACCCCAGTGAGGTGTTGAATACAGCTGCTGGGGGCGAAGCCATCCTCCTGCCTCTGAAGCAGTGACTCTGTGGTGCCCAAGAAGCTCGGCTGTGGACTGCAGGCAGCCCGTCCAGGTTCCCAGTGGTCGGGTGAATTACAGCAGCTCCTGGAAACCACACAAATGAGGTTGATTAATTAACAAAGAGTGATATGATTTGATGTTTTAAATGAAAGTAGGGGCCGCTGTACTTAGGTTTTATTCTTGCTTCTGATTGTCTCTCTTTGCCCATGTCCTACCTATGGTGAGGGAAGAAATGCAATCAATCGACCTTTTTTTTGGATAAAGAGTTATATATTTTATTGAAAAAAAAGACTTTTTCTCTAAATTTTTATGTAACCGCATTTGGGGGAAAAAAACCCCATCTTTATCCATTCTTTTTTTTTTCCAATGCATTTGTAACCAAGGCACCACCTTCACCTGACGACAGCCCTCAGAGCAGGAAGTATAAAGACTGTAGAAACAGGTAATGTGGACAGGGAGTGGCCACTAAACCCGTCAGATGATGGCGGATGCCAACTTTTTTATTCTCTATGACAAAGTATAGTTAAATATATTTCAATTTTTTATTTTTATTTAATCTCAGTAGAGAAAATTGATTTTGGATAAATAGAGATCTAGATGAACTTAACTGAATTGTCTATTTAGTAAAGAAACATAAAACACAGTCCATTGGGTAAACTTTCATAACAAAAATGGAATAAGCATAACTGATATACCAGTTTTAAGTAATAATTCACAAGAGTTAAAAAAAGAAGAGGAATGTTCTGATATTATATATATCTATATATACCCATATCTTCTATCTATCTATCTATACCTACATACATATAGTATGTGTGTGTATCTTTTCCTGAATACAGTTTGAGGCTTTCATTCTTTCTGCACGGGATGTGCTGTTTCATCCCTGACTTACAGGAAAAGACATTAAGAGAAAGGAAGCCACTTCTTTTGCTTTTGAGACTCAAGACCTTCCCTAGGGCATTGTGTTCAGGTTCACGTTTTATTTGTACAGAAGGCTCAACACTGTGAGGTCATGGAAACTTGGGGGGTTGTCTTTCATGCATCTGAATACTAACCTATAGAGGTAATGGACCTGGAGGTGAACAGAGTAGAAAAAATTCATTGGTCACGTCTTTTAAAGTCTACTAGAGATGCTTCACAGAATCCCAGGCTTAAAGGAGACTCAGTTTTCAAGTGATGAATCAATGTGGCAGTTGAAAACAACTGACTCTTTTAATTTATAACTCTTTTTGTCATACACACAAAAAAACCTACATGTATTCTTTAAAATTTTTAAATGCCTCCCAAACATTACAATCCATCTATTTGACATTCTTCATATTTCACATCTTTTTCTAAAAATTGAATATATAATAAATAAGACTGTGGATAAAGTATCTTCCCAAAGCAGACAGAACAGTATGAGATTGTAATACAAGACACACACACAGCCAGAGAGAAAAGCCTTAGATCCTGGAATCCCAAATGAAACCAAGCAAAAGTTGTGTCCACACTCACTCCCAGCTGGAAACACTTTATTATTAATGGGGAGGAAAGTGAATATAAATACAGCACAGACATCACTCAATATTTAGGGTCCCCCAGATGACAGAAAGTCTTTTAATTGCAAACTCAGTATATCTAGTTGACATTCATTAAAGAAGCCAAATTACAATGTAACTTTTACTTTATGAATTTTCCGTTTGGTATTCAAACCCAGAAAAGGCATTGTATTTCCACTTTGACTGCCAACTCAGTAGTGCTGAGGGACATTTAATAGGTGCTGTGCTGTTTCTGGGGTAAAATCAAAGAAAGTTAAAGCCTTGGATGAGTCACAAAGCCAACATCTTTAAGTACAATGGAAATTGTACACATGCTGTGCATTTTTCCTATTGAGAGGACAGAGATCTGAAAGTTGAAGAACAGAAAATAGATATAATGTTGGTTCATCTATGTCTATAGAGCAATAATTCATCTGTCCAACATTTAAAATAATGTCCAGTCCTCTGAGCAACAGGTGTACAGTAAATTGGGCTAGTTATGATAAACATTAAGTCTAATTTGGGGAATGCATGTTTTACAATGGTCGTATGCCTATTTAATTCTCAGAGTAAATTGATAAGGATTTTTTTTAGATTTTAAATCAGAACTTCTCATTGTGGGATTTAACACTTAACCTGATCGACAGACTATAATGTCTCTCAGTGGAGTGAACTGAACACTATCAAAAATCAGTGCAATCACTTCCTGTGATACAGTTCTCTTCCTTAAACCTGTTTCTCCAAAACACTCCTGTTGAACTGTGAAGCAACAAGACAAAGAGAAACACTGGACAGAGTGTCAGAAAATTTATGTGATTTCAGGCAGGTCTCTCATGTTCCCTTACAACCCCGGGAAATGATGGTGTTAGCGGTTAACTCCAAAGCTTCTTGCAGGGCTAGCATTTCAGGAACATATAATTTCTTGGATGTTTCATCTTGATCATAATAAGGATATGAACAGCAACAACATCAATAATAATAAGATGAGAGGGGCACTGGGGGAGAGCTGGTGGAACATGACAATGGGAGTCAGGCCAACGGGGTCAGGCAGTGGACAATCTAGTGACTTCTGGGTCAGCAGACTGTGAAATGAATTAGAATGAGCAGCTTCTCTGAGTGTAAGCTTTTTTTCTGATATAGAGAACAAGAATGATGGTTTTCTAACCAAATTCTACATAACTCTAGGATTTCAAGTAAGTGCTTCATACAAAACCACACACACACACGCACACACACCTGCATATATAATAGTTGAAAAGAAAAGCAAAGCAAGTTGCCTGCTTAAATACATATTTTTTTTCTGATTATAATGTGCTGGGGCCCATCAGCCCATGGATCAGTGCTGCTGCATCACCTTGTTTCATAGATATTGACCCCAAAAGAAAGCATGCCCTGCCACTTCTATTTAATGGAAGGATATCCTGAGATTTCCAGGAATTGGCTTTAAATCCAAGTTCCTACAAGTATTATATGATACCTAACTCCCCATTGGATGGGGCCAATCCTAGGAATTTGTGAATGAACACGCTTGTTTGCCTGGCCTTTCTTAACTAATTGATTGTCTTTCTTTGGTATTTCATTATTTCTGGAGTTTCTCTCGTGAAGCCGTTTTTGGTCTGCCCATCTATGGCTTTGGGGACACCACCTCCTTTTCCAAAGCTCAACTCAAGTGCCATGCTGCCTCACTTTGATCCAATTATATTCTTTCTTTTCATATCGGTATTCTGTAGGCATTCCATAAGCAATGAGTCTTCCAAATGAAATATTTTAATGGAGAGAGTGAATTGTTGATATATGAGTCATCAGTACAGGTTTCCTCTCCACGTTACTTGTTCTTGTTGAGCCTTTTTTTCCCTTCAGTCTTCCTATTTCATTTTCTTCTTTCTTTTCCTAACAATGTCCCTGAAGTTCTATGCTCATCAGCCCCAGCAGTGCTTGCACACAGGCTGGGAGGCAGAGGTGGGGGAGGTGCTGATTGGGGGGTTGGAGGAAACATACGTAGATATTCTCATACGATCCTAGAATGCTAATGCCTGGTAAGCCTTCGTGTGTCACTTTCCCCTTCATTTTAAAAAGGGACAAAGCCCAGTGACCAAGACACACATCTCCAGGTGAGGCTAATTGCAGTTCCTGCCTTAGACCCGGCAGGCGTCTCCTCCCCGTGGCTCTCCCGAGGCCGAGGCCTCCCCTTCATCCAGCTGCAGCACCAGACGTGCACAGAGGCACTACCAGGAGTTAACATTCCAAATCAGGACGGGTTTCTTCATTTAAATTTGCTTCTTTCACCATGTTTTTAGAGACTGACAGGTTATAAAAGAAACTAGTGTAAAACATGACACATTATAGTACCTGCTGCTGAAGCCTGACATGGTGCCTGCTGCTTCTCCTGAGAAGACTTCGTCTCTCTTGGCTTCAAAACCTTTCAGGCCAAATGTGTCAGGGGGCCGCCTCAAACCCCTAATGTTCCTAATTAGGAACCGCCTTCTCCCTGGTCCCTGCACCAGCCACAACAAGGTTTAAGGGAGTGAGGGAGTGCAGGGAAATTCATCTTTCCAGCGCACACCGGCTATCCTCTCCCCGGCAGCATCTTTCCCCCCAGCCCTCCTACCACAGGGGCTGTGTGTGGGGCGTGTGTTCTTGCTTCTCGCTGTGTGTGGCAGGACATCGTTCTTTTTCTATTTTCCACCTGAAAGTCACCTCAGGGCCTTTGAAGTGTAGGCTGCCACGCACACACGTTCACATGGAGTTGCAACAGTGTCCTTCCTAAGAGGGCAGGGCCTGGAGCCAAGCCACTTAAGTTTGAAAATGGGTTCAATTCCCCGTGTCTCACTTTCCTCAATCATAATATGGGAATCATAATAATATTTGCCTTATAGTTATTCTGAGGCTTAAATAATATTTTTAAATGACCTAGTGCCTTGCATATAGCAAACACTACATCAGTGTCCACTGTTATTGCCACCTACTGCCTAAGTGTGCGAGTTTTACTGTGCAATTTTAGTTCACATCCTTTTATTCTGCTAGGAATGTTTTTCAGTGTCTTCACAGATCTCCATAAAGTATAAACTCACACGCCAATTTTCCCATGAAATAGTTCTTCGCCATTTCAGCCAGATACAACTTCTGCTTCCGTGGAAACTGCCCCGCTCCACGCCCCTCCTCAGTGGTCATCACACTGCATTTGGCATTCGTTAGCCCCTAGCGGGAAGGGAAGCTCTTCTTGCCGGAAGTCAGTTTCTTTTGTACATTTTGCTAATATTTTCACATAATGGGCCCTTAAATGGTCAATGGGTTTAATTACAAATATTATGATTTACTAGAGGACCATATTAGAAGTCAATATTCTAAAAACTTACTTGTCCCACTAATTTTAGGAACTCTCCCTTTCAGTTCTTCAAATATAACAACCCCAACTCCCCATACATAAACAGAGAGACTAGAACATGTGACAACTGTAATCAAGACACAATTCCTAAGCAGGTAACAGCAGAGGAACTTTTATCAAATTAACCATTCTACCGACTGAGTAACTTAAAAAGGAAAAAAAAAATCTATCCGAAGGCACTGAAGAGCAAACAAAAGCAGGCAAGAAACGGACAGGATTTGATGACTGCGAGATCTCACTGGGGGCGATCCATGTTTATACCTTTTCCCCTGAGGACGCACCCTAGTCTGAAAACTGCAGTATCACTGGTTTGAGGCGTGAGAGGATGGAGCTTAGGGCTGCAAGAGTAGCTATAAATTAAGAAGGGAAATCCCAGAAAGGAGGAGTCACAGAGGAGGAACCCCTAGATCTGTGTGTGAGTCCTCAGCTGACCTCTGAGCTGCATATAAGCAAGGGAGAGCCCAGTGGAAGCAAGACCTGGAAGTCTGAAAGGCAAGCAGGGGTCTCTTCTGTTTACCACCGGGGATCAAAATTTGGGATTTGAGTACTTCCAAGTAAAGTGTTTGGAAAACATTGCACTAAGAAAGAAATCCCAGCACCCACAAGTTCAAGGTGATCAGCCCATAGTTTAACTGTTTTCCACTATTGTGAGAATAAAATGAAGGCAGTCATCCAGGCTAATGATGGGCACTCATTATAGAAGCTTAAAAATATTATTCAGTTCTATTATTTCAAGAAGACTGTCATGAAGTGTAGGATTGGGTGTGTGCTACACAGGGTGGAATGGCTGCTAGCACAAAGTGAGTGAAAGAAAAATGTTCTAGTACCCAGTTTAGAATAAGAGAATGTGTTACATAGGCACAATAAATTCTAAAATATTATTAAAAAACACATTTATTTACAAACAAAATAAAACCATGACATTTGAACAAATTTTTAAAAAGGAAAAAAAGCTTGTCTTTTACTCTTATAAAGAATAGGTTTACTTCAAAATCAGTTTTAAAAGACATGAACCCATAATATAATTTGAGAAGTCAAAAACCTCTCCATTTTACAGAATACCTTAAAGAATACAAAACATTAAAGTACCTAAAACATATATTTATAGATTAAAAAAAATTAAGATTTTCAGTCAAAATTAAAAAAATCCAAAGTATGCCATATTTAATCAACAGTTTGCTTCCAAATAGGAGTTTCCTTGGAGAAACTAAGTATCAATTTTCAAACAACTGTGCTCCTCCATCTGGTGGCTGCAATCATTCTAATTAAAATACAGGTCTTTATTTCAATGTAAATTAACGTGTCTAAAGACTCCGCTCCTGGGTTGTTTCCTTTTTTTCTCCCTTAAATTCTTAAATACGCATGCATATCACATTGCAGCACCATCACAGAACAGAAAGGGAAGACACAGCGGCAGAGGGAAGACGACCTGCCTCTGGAACAGCCGAAATTAGCATGGGCCTCGTTTTCCTCGTCTATAAGATAGTATAACCACACTCACCAGGGTTATTTTTCTTTCTAAAACACTACAAACTTGCAGGTAGACTTTGTGCCCTTCCTCCCACTTCCCCCACCCCCACCCACTGAGAATAGTGAACATGGATTCTGGAGTTTGAATCCCAGCTCAGCCAGCTTACTTTGTTATCTTGGGCAAATTACTTGAACCCTACTCAGTTCCCTCACGTGCAGGGTGGAAATAGAACAGTACTAGTCCCACAGAGTTACTGTGAGGGGCACGTAAGACAACATGGGTAAAACACCTAGAACAGTGATCAACATGATGCTCTATGAGTTTTCAAATTTGTCATCATCATAACTCACTGCTTTTGGGAAAAGACCTTGATTTACACCACTAAGCCACGAAGAAAAGAATGTCACATGGGAAGATACACTAAGTTAAATCACCTAATACGTGAGGACAAAACACATGATTTTTTAAAACATTTACCTTAGCTTCATACAATTCAGGAAACAGCTTAAAAACCACTATAATAAACAGACATGAATGCTATAAAATACTTTGTGGGTCAAAACTTAAAACTAAAAAATGTTAACTGAGACCGTAAGAAAGTTGAAGTACAGAAACACCTAGAAATATAGCACAGTGGCACCACCTAGTGGGCACTGCATTAAAAACCTTACAGCTAGGGCTTGCCCGGTGGATCCATAGGGGAAAAGCACATTCTCTTCATTAATGTAAAAGGAATCACAAAATAAAAAACCAATTAAACACTTTAATAGCAGCAGTCTCTAACACTATATAGCTTAAAATATCTCCTACTAATTCTGTACCTCCAATTTGTTTCTGAAACAAGGGAACAGAGTTCAAAGTAGTTTTTATTCAGAAATTTAAAATGTATCAAAGTCACTATGCAAGTCACCAGAAATACTTCACCATGACTCAGCAATTCATGTACAAAATATCAGCCATACCAAGCTTAGGAATGTCAAGTCACAGGGCTGCAAGGTATCTTAAAAAGCCATTTTACTCTCCCTACTTGCTGTATGAATCCCTTCTGTAGCACCCCTGTTAAATAGAATCTTGCCTCCAGTGAGCAGGTGAACTTACTTTTCTCTGGGTCCATTCCACTGTAGAAAAATAAAAAATTAGAAAATGTATGCTTTTCACAAGTTTAAATCTGTTGGCCCTTGATCTACAGGTGTGAACAGTCCGATCCTTGCAAATAATTATTCCTCAACTCTGAGATGTTATCAAGTTAAGGGATCTCTGCTTTTCCAGGTTAAACATCCTATATATTCTTCTAGCCATTTCTCTTCAACAGAACTATAAACACTCATGATCTGCTCACTCTCTTCTAAACAGTTTCTAGCATTTCTAAAAGTGACTACATCCAATATAAAAAATAACATGCCTAAAAGTGACTACATCCAATATAAAAAATAACGTGCCATGAATGGTACAGCTAAGGCAAAATGAAGGCAGATTATCACCTCTCTCTGCACCCCCTACTGCTCTTTATGAAGAACTTCCACGGCAAGGCAGAGTAGCAATCAAAGACTCACCGGCTTGGAGGTCACACCGCATTCTTAAGGAGCTGACTGCAGGCAAGTTACCAGATCAGCCTGACTTGGTTTCCTCCAGCAGTCAAACAGAAACCAACTTCTCCCTAACAGGAACACGAGTAAGGTCAAACGAGACAGTGTTTGTAAAGCAGTCTGTGCAGTGCCTACAGCTCTGTAGGAGCTAAGTAAATAACAGCGATTTTTGTTACTATTACTTTCCATCTCTCTCCCTCGTTTTGTATGTGCCCCCCGTACACATATACAGTTCAACTGAACTGAATCAACCTAAGTTTCAGTCATTGTGAAAAATCAATGCAATGTGTAGTATTTCTCTCATCAGAAAAATACCTTCTCTATTTTGGGCTGATGGTGATGCAGAACTCAAATTAAATTAATATTAAATTAATCAAATACTCTTTTTTTAAAAAGCATGATTATAAAGATACTATTGGATTACTCTCTGACAAAATTTCTTATCTTAGAAATAATTTCCAAATAGTAAATACTTTAGTGTTGAAGTCACAGATACATGTTAAAAATGTGTCTTCAGTCTATCCATTTTTATGATAATTTTCTTAGCTATGCAGGTTTTATTATATTGGAAATATTTGTCTTTTTGTCAATATTTAAATATGTTAAAAATTACCCTAAATTACAGTTATCTCTAAATTAGTAAAATGCGGCCTGAGACAACATGAAATATTTGTAATTGGTTGTAATTTGCCTTTTCCCCTAAAACTGTGTTAATGATCAAGAATTCTGCTGCTATTACAATTTAATGGTTGGCAGTTAATTATTTTTCTTATTTTAAATAAACAGCAAAAGTTTTGAAATCATATTCTATTATAAAAACAACACATATTTTCAAGTAAATACCTGTGTAATTACCAAACACCACAGTAAATAAAAAATTTTAAACATAGGTCAGGAGACTTAAGATGAAAAAGGGTTAGAATGGCTCTCATTACCAAACAGGTCATTTATTTCCTGAAATTAGCTTATGGTCATGTATTATACTTTTACTAGGATATTCACTTCATTCTGTACTAAAAAACTTCATTCAGCATACATCCACTCAATATTTATTATATAATAATAAATTTATGGATGTATGGCAGGGGCTGAATTGTTTTTTGAAATAAGGTTAGGTGCCAGGCACTGACTTATGACAAATACTATTCTCATTTGAAGTGAGGACCAAAGATTAAACCACGTGCCTTATTGACTCCCAAACCACAGTAAAATAACGAACTCCTAACTCCCATGTTAAATGCTTTTTCTACAGCCCACTGTCCTAAGTTGTACTTACATTTTCATTAGAAAAAATGTTTTCATATTATTTGCATGATGTTACTTTCTTGTTTCACTTTTTAATGAAATTCTAATTGTTTTAAAGATAATAAATGCTCTCTAATCTAATGAACATGGATTTCTTTATAGAAATATTTTACTTAAAAGAGAGTCTAAAAAAATAGTCCACCATTTAGAGGGTATAAATAAAAACTGAGGCTCTCTTTTCTTCTCCACACCTGGTCTTCAGACAATTATACAGAAAAAAAATTGTAAAGCCCAGTGGTGGTTAAACTCAAACTAGAAATACACTACATTAAGCTATTTATTTATTATAAATACACTGCATTAAGCTATTTTTATTAGATACTTTATGATAGGCTAAGTACATTCCAGAAATAACTTTAAGAGGAGGAGGAAGAGGTCAGACAGCTAACACCATTTCTATTGCCAAAAGGACATGCTATGCTTGAGCTCAGGAGTGAGTGTATTTCCAAAATAAATTAAATATATAGATGTATCAGAAAAGATTTATAGGTATCCGCTAAAAGGAAATATAAATAATTGTGAAGAAACAGTATATCAGAACCTCACTAATGCCATCTAACACTTTATATGTATACAATACTCTACATTTACAACAGTAATACTCTGTATCTATACAATTTCATATAAGGTAGAAAAATTTCAGAAAGATGTATTACTGGGCCTAAAAAATGTATGGACCAAATATTTTTATCATATTCTTTAGAATAATCCCACTTACAGGGTTTAAGAACAATAATTGTAAGGGCCCACAGGCTCCCCAGCCTGTAAACACTTTTTTTTTTTTTTTTTGACAAAGAATTACCTTGTAATTAAGAAACTCAGTCAAGTCTAATATCAAAAATATCTATTTGGTAAGTCTTGAAAAATGTTCAAAACACACATAACTTAAGGATGTTCCTAAAAGCAACACTGTACAGCACCTTTTAATTCACAGAATTCCAAAAGATCCCTTAAAAGACAGGGACTCAACACTTCAAAGTTAACAGGAACAATGATTCCCTCAGTCCATGGGGTGGAACAGTCTCCTCATTCTTGCTAGGTTAGAGAGAAAAAGTTTTCATCCCAGAAATATGCCTAAAAATAAAAGCCTTGCACCAAGAGTATCAGATAAGAAAGTTGTTTTTCCTAACTTACACATTTTGGGGAGAATTTTGACTTCCTGGAACTCCCGTCTCCCATTATAAAATCATAATTTGTCTGAGCGTGCTTTCTTGTCTTATTTAAAAAATTTAGGTAGAAATATCCATTGTACAGTCACTGTTATTATTAAAAAATCAATCAATCTGCTTTCTGAGCACTAAATAGAGCACAACTTGGCCCCACAGAGTTTATACAATAAAAGATTTTGTATTTATTACTCAAGACTACACTTGTAATTTTCACCTGCACACAATTTTATATTTGCAAATGAAGCGTGTTTTCCAAATCCACTCATTGTGTCAAACCCAAAGAAAGCATAATTCAACACTGAAGACAGTTCACACAGTGATTAAAAAGTTTACAAACGTAAAACTGGATTAAAAGATAAATTCTACTCACAGTTCTAAGTTTACATGTCAAAGTTAACATATTCAAATAATACTTTTCTGTAATAGGATGAAAACCCAAAGAATGTACTCAAAATAGCAGACATGGAATCCAAAACCAACCCCCCCCAACCCCTAACCTAGAAAATAAGACTAGATCAAATAATTTCTAAACTTCCCTTAAATTCGAACTATTTTCAGATCATGGAATCAAGTATCAGTTATTTTTAGTTTTACAACTATGTGACCTTGGAAGTCACTTGTTTTTAACCTCTCAGAAAAGATACAATTTTATTTAAAATATCTCAGCAAAGAAATTCTTTCCTATACATTTTATGAGTTTTATCATAAAAATCTACTTTGGTAACTTTGGTGGGTTGAAAAGTGCCCCCCAAAAGACAGGTATACTCGGAATCTGAACATATGACCTCATATGGCAAAGAGAGTCTTTGCAGATATTATTAAGTTAAAGCTCTGGACACGCGGTCATCCTGGATCAGGGTGGGCCCTAAATCCAAAGACACTGTCCTTGTAAGAGAAAGAAGACAGAGAGGAAGGCATGTGAAGCCAGAGGCAGGGATGGGGATGATGCACCTGTAAACCAAGGACCACCAAGCATTTCAGACACCGGAAGGCAGGAGAGCACAGGATGGGTTACCTTTCAGAGCCTCCAGGAGTCACTAACACTGCTGACATCTTAATTTTAGACTTCTGGCCTCCAGAACTGTGACAGACATTTTTTTAAGCCACCAAATACGTGGTAATCTTTAACGGCCATGGCATCCATAGGAAACTAATACAGTGATGTATTTCAGGAAGAAAATCCACTTTAAAAAGTGTTATCATCAACACAACTTATCTTTGGCCATCATATTTTCACAGTAGGAACAGTGAGAGGACTTCCATCATTCCTAGATTTTTAACAAAAATCAGCAACTTGATTCCTAGATAAACACAGAAGAGCCTCTAACTTTATAACATGCACTATCGATGTGAGTCTGTTTTGCCTGACGCTTAAAATTACATTCATTAAAATATTAAACAACTTTTCAGTCAAGACTATTATCTCATCATCTGTAAATGTTCTTCAAAGGCTTTGCTACTTCTTTTGGAAGAGAATGAGTAAGTTCCAGCACCACAAAGCACACCCAGGTTTCTTAAATTTGGTGTAAAAAGCTTCCAAGCTTTTTGAGTGGCCAAGAGTATCAAAGAAATACCATGAGATAGCTGCAAATAATTTTATTTTCCCATCATTTTTTGGGCTTATGGAGCATGTCTTAAAGTTTTTCTGTTTTTTATCACTTCACTGCCTTAGATTTTATATATATATGCATATATACACACACACACACACACATATATATGTGTATATACATATATTTAAAATGTTTGATATTTAAAACATTAAAAAAAGTCTTATGATCTGAGGCTTACCATGGTGCCCAAAAGAAATTCCAAAATTTCTACTTACTCAGTTTTCATTATGAAAATAGTCTAAATAATAAATCTATTTCTGGAGCTCCAGATAACCCTGCTATTACCACATGAACCTCTGAGTGTCCGGACTGTCTGGCCACTGAAAAGTCTTGTGCAGGAAGATGTAAAAAGTCAGGAAATTGATGACTGCATAGCAGCCCAGCTCACAGACAAGCCTGGATGTGGGCGGCAGGGGTATGTTAAGTCTATAAATGACATAAGGTAAAATGAAGTAACGAAACTCTAGCAATTTCTGAGGTACTGTAACAGCAAATAAGCACACAAAAAACATTAAATTCCAGAAAATGGGCTTTGACTTCAGTGAGTCCGCTATGCTCCAACCAGCAAATATGTAGAGCGGAACTAACAAATATCTCACAATTTCGTGTCTTTGGAAAACTCTCTTCCACACGTAGAAGGTGTAATGTCTGTTGTCTGCTAGCAAGTACTTATGAGCATAAGTAAATCTCCAAACTAAAAATATGGAGACTAAAGTCACTGCCAAAAACTGAAGTTTCCGTTTCCACACCAAGCAGAGAAAAGCCCTGATCTTGCTAAGAGACAAGAGGTGAGGAAAGGAAAAAAAGAGAGTAAAAGAGCAAAAGTAGAACAGCTGGGGAAAGTGCAGACAGGCTTCATGGCTGCTCCTGTCGCCAATCACCACCCCGCCGTTGACGGCCACAAAGGCGCAGAAGAGCAGCGCGAGGAGGCCGTAGGGCCAGGTCAGGAGCAAGAGTGCACTCAGGTTCTTAAACGACGTGGAGTAGGCCAGCAGAAAGCGAAGGATTTTCCTGAATTCTGAAAACGGCCCTCTAACAGGGGGGAGCCTCTCTTCCTTCTTCTTCTGCAGCTCAGTTTTCCAGGCTTCTGTTAACTTCTGTGCGATGACATTTCCGGCGCAGAAGACAGCCCAGATGATGTTTGTTTGACGAAACATGAAGCCACAAAATCCAAGCAAGGCTGAAGTTTTATGATTTCCATAAAGACACATCAAGTAGGCAAAAAGAGTAAAAAACATGGATCCTGCTTCTGTATAATAAAGGAAGTTAAAAAAATAGAGCGTGGGAAATATTGCTAACGTTACTGTGGACAAGATTCTCTGGACACTTGAGGTGGCCTACAAGGAAGAGAAAACACAGTTCACAATAAACAGGCTACTTCTGCTCAGCTAGAGAAGACATTTACTATATATATATATAAAAAAAAGGCCTGAATCTTACTTACTTAAATAAAATTATTCAGTATTAATCTAATTTCTGACTTTGCAAAAACACAGTATGTATTTATGAGAGCACTTTCTGATACTTTTTAGCTCGGAAGCCAATAAAACATTGCACGTGTCTGTCAAAATTCTACGGATTAAAATACTTGGAGTCGTTCAACAAGTAGTTAAGGAGTTACTGTCTGCAAGACACTGAATGCAATTCTACGGGGAACACGGGCATGAATGGGACACAGTGTGGGTGGTTCCGTTTCGGTGAGCTTATGTCCTAGTGCCGTCCATAAGCATTCACTGAGCCATCACCACCAATTTCTTTTAAAGATATCCCTTCAAAACTCTGCACCAGAGAGAATATACGTATGCATATAGCATTTATACCACCATACCCAGTGATCTTACTAGTCTGTGATGATATTACAGAGATCTTCCTGAAAATAGTGGGCCCGGTCTAAAGTTAAATATCTTCTTTTGCCCTGACGGATTACTTCAGAGTTTGAAAGTATTCTTATGCCCTTGAATTCCACCCTCCACTTACTCTAAATCACCAAGCCAGATCACGCAGTTCCCTTAATTAAAATCAAGAGCTGTCCATCACCTACCAGATAAAGGCCAAAAAACCTTCTATAACATAAAGATATTCATGACCTCTCCCCTACGACTTCTGTATTTTATAATCTTATGGTTTCAGATAGCAATTCCCTGCATCCTGTTGCTCAACGCCTTTCTGCTTCTGCTCATGCTGTTTCTCCTGCCGGCAGTCATTCCAGTTCTAGCCCTATCTGTCGATTCAGCTCAGGTGCCACCTTCTCTGAGAAGCCTCACCCAGTGCCACCCACACCTCTCCCTCCCAGTTAGGCTGCAACAAGTGCTCCTCTGCTCCTTCTCTGTATCCTCATAACCTTTCACATTTATCCCTCTCTCATAACTTACACCATTGAAATCACCTAAGTTAAAAATAATTATTATAACTAACATTTACTGAGTCTTTACTATTACATCAGGCAGTATTCTGAGCACCTTCCATTGATTAAGCTCCTTTACTCTTCATAAGAGTCCTATGATGTAGACTCTGTATTTTTCCCATTTAACAGACAAAAACATAGAGTCACTAAGGGGCAAACTGCCCAAAGTTACACAATTAGTAAATGGACAGAATTCAAACCCAGGTAATTCATCTCCACGGTCTGTATTCTTAAACCACATAAAAATTCCTCAGGTAAAGTCTGTTTCCCCTAACGAAGATAAAAGTTTTATAAGAAAGAGATTGCCCTACTTACACGTCTGTAGTCCCAGTGCTTAGCACACGAAATAAGCTCAGTAAATAGTTACTGAACTGGTTTAATTCATGAAAATTTACTTTATAGATTTTATAAGTAAATATGAGTTATTCAAGTATTTAAGAAATTCAAGTATTTTAGAAATATCTTCTAAAATGGGGGTAGGGAACTTGCTTCATCTTTACAAAAGATACACAAATACTAAGGATTGAATACATTTTTCATCAATTTCATAAAACCAATTCATCATAACTGTCGATGACTGTACATAAGCTTACAGTAAATTATTCTGAACACAAACCTTGTGTCTGGGTTGCACCTTGCGAAGAAGCAAATATAATAAATAGAAGTTGCCAACACTGAAGAGAAGATTTACAAATCTGAGCATTCCAATGGAGCAGACAACATGTTCTGACCATCCAAAGATCCAACTGGCAGGTTTGACCACTCCGACTGACAGCAGGTATAAGCCAGGTAATGTAGTAATCATGGGGTCCCACTTAAAAATAAAAGGCCGATAATGAAGCAAGAGCAAGAGGTAATACCAGTAAGACAGACATAAAGATATTAAGCTCAAACACATCTCTACCAACGATCAGGCATTTGGGGAAGTTATCCTACGACAAATCAGATACCTCCTCTAAAGAGAAGCGTTGCTTATGTTTTGCACCTGTACTTGCTCTGTGATTCTTAAGGTACCAGCAACCAGTAGGCAACAACCTGAACTCAGTTTCTATTTTCCAAGACATACTCTTTAGAGGGCCTGTATTTTTTGGCGATTAAATTGCAAATGCTCCAGTTTTAGAAAGGCTGGAAACATCCACTGGAACTCTGACGGGCTTAGAGATCAAAGTGTTTGAAGGGATTAAACCACAGGCTCCATGACTGCTACCATGTACTGAGCCCGGAACTGTGCTAAGCCCTCTGAATTCAATCCTGCAACAAGCCCTAAAGTACTTAGCCTTTTACTGTCATTTTCAGATGAGAGTAACCTGAAACTCAGAAAATATCCAAGCCACATGACTAGTAAATTACAGCGCCAAGATTTAAAAGCAGGTTTAACTACAGATTTTGTATTTCGAACCACTACTCTATAATACCTTTTACCAAAAGGGATGGATAATATGTTTATTTTTGTACCTGTACCTATATATCTACGTAGCAAAATATATATTCAAACATCCTGGCACTTCACTAGTTGCCAGTTAATCCGGTTAACAGACGGTCGCTAAAAACACCAAGGACGGAATTAATGTAACATATCACTTCTCAGAGGCTGTGGATTCCCCCCTGCCCCTCCTACCCAATTCCTAAAATGCACAGTGAGGTGCCTGACAGGTGAGCTAAACCGAAGTTTTCTTGTATTTCCTGGGAGTAATCCAATGTCTCTTAACCCCTGAACTGGCTAAGAAAAACTAGGCTATCCGTTGCCAAGAAGAGGGGCAGTAACTCAGTTCCCCATCAGTTAATTTCCCAGAGCATTTCTTCCTAGAGACAGATCTACTGTTTACTCATTTATTTAGCAGGTATTTCACAGATCTCAGAGACAGGAACAGAGATAAAGAACCCAGTTTCTTTCCTGTTTGAAGCGGCAGGAGCTAAGGATGAGGGTGGGAGAAACCAGCGCCGGGGCCGGGCCGCCCTCTCTAGCGTGTCCTGGGCGGGACAGGCTGGCGACCCCAACCTGCGAGAGGGAGAAACGGCCCCGACAGTGGCGCTGGGCCGGGGCCGCCCTCTCTAGCGTGTCCTGGGCGGGACAGGCTGGAGGCCCCACCTGCGAGAGGGAGAAATGGCCCTCACAGTAGCGCTGCGCCTGCGGCAGGTGGAAGATCTCGTCCATGTAGGGCTCTCGCAGCGCCCGGCTGAAAGCCGAGAAGAGGAGGCAGGACACTAAAAAGGTACAGCTCAGGGCGGCCGAGAAGTAGTAACCCTCCAGCTGCGCCATTTCTGGCCCCCTGGCCAAGAACCCAGTCCTGGAAAACGTGCGCGGGAGGCTCAATCCGGAGAGTCGCGCTTGACACTCGGGCTCGAAATGGGCGCGCAAGGCGGGACTGGCCCGCGGGGCCCGAGCAGAGCCGGAAGGCAAAGGATGCTGGGAGAGCGCGGACCCCGAGCTTCCGGGAGCATCGGGTCACTGTTTCCCAAGGGATGAGTTTAGGTAACGGATTGGGCTGTTGCCCTGTCAATCACGTTGCGCAGGGCGCGCTGAGTGGTCGGAACAGCCGGGAGGGGCCGATCTCGTCTGCGGACGCTGGAGTGGCGCAGCTTGATGCTTCGAAATGAAAGCAGCTGCTTATCCTTAAGGTTTCCCTAGGGTTGTTGTTTTTTTTCCCCTCTGATGATACCATCCCTTACCTATAGGTGGCGGCGTTTCCCCATGTTTGCAATCCCCAAGCTCTTAAAAAACGTGCGCATTTTCCTGCCCAGGTTATTTCTGTTTTCACTTAAGTGTTCTGAATTACTAAAACACTTTGTTCCAAGGCATTTGATTTCCTCAGCTTTGGAGGGTGGGAGAGCGACCGTTGGTTGTGGAGCAAAGATTGAGACTTTCACATTAAAACTTGAAGGTCCAGAGGGGCCCTTTACTGCTGAATGAACTTTGCTAAGGAATTTTTAGGTTTAAAGAGAACTTCAAATAACGCCACTCTCAAAGAGGATTTTTAAAAAATCAATATTCTTAGTGCACTCTGGAAGATAGATTGCAGTACTCTATGGGAATTGGGGAAAGCGATTATTTTAGAAATTGGGGTATTTTAGTTAAGGAAGGCTTCTCTGTACCTGTAAGTTTGATTGTTGTTACCATCTCTTGCAGCATTCTTTTTTTTTCCCACTAAATAATGAGCATGACCATCTTAATGGGTGGCACTCTGTATCGTTTATATTTTTAGTCCCCCAGATAGCTTTCACATATTAGATACTTAAATTTGAAGGCTTTTATAGCCTGCGTTGACATCACACAATTCCAGTATAGTATCAAGTTGGAAGCTGGAGGTGAAAGTATTTGAAGAGTGCTGCAGATAAATTATGTCTTGTAATTTTACCTTGTGCATAGCTGGCAGTGTTTTGTAGCAAAGTGATCTCTTGGGTAACCTCAGTCATGTTGTCTTTGGTAGGAATACATCAAGGGTTTGTTCAGAGTTGCAAACCTCAGGGTTTTCAGTTCAGCTCTTTCTCTGGGTCAAAGCTAATTCACACTCTCCAATTTAAGAAACTTTCCCAAATCAAACTGAGTGGTTCCCTAATACCTCTCTGCCATTTTCTTATTAATATGAGGGGCACAACACGAATAAGTGACGTGATATGACCGTATATAAACCACTGGAATAAAAGCGTGTCAGGATCCTACTTTGATGTGATGCGTAGCTTTGCTTTCCCTGTACTCTCCTGTTTTATCATTTAGTCCATGCTGTACTTAATCTATCTGAGATCATGTTCAGATGAACTAGTCTTCAACAGGTTGATATTCTCTGCAAATATCTGACCCCAGACCCCATGACTTGCTCAACCATGATACACATTCTGTAGCAGGAGGAAAATACCTTTTTACTCTACCCTTCTGAGTTCTCACCTAGGGCATCTATCATGAAACACAGATTAAGAAGTAAAAAGCATACAAGCTTCTTTAATGTAAGTTTTATGTGCTACAGGAGCCTTCATAAGGAATAAAGACCTGAAGGAATACTTAAACCTGAGGGGTTTTCTGTTAGACTTGATGGAGAGCAGAAAGTCATGGGTGGGACAAAGGATATGAAGTGAGTGTAATAAACTGAAGGAAACCTAGCAAGGCCTGTTCAGATTTCTGTGTTCCTTTGTCTTTAGAAATCAGGATGCATCTTTCTTCTGGGTATAGAAAGGTCACCTCTTACGTAAGGATTTTGTGACCTATTTCAGGGGAAGGTAAGAATGTCCTCCCTATGTTTTGTGACCTGCTTAATTGGAAGATCAGATAGTCCTTCCCACACATGCTATTTCTCAAATTCCTTACTCGAAATATTCAATGTGCCAAGGCACCATATTTTGCACTAGCATGTCCTGAACCCCTGTCAGTACTCTGCAGGCTACTGACCTTCCCTAGAAATAGTGGGCATTTTTTTTAAGGCAAAGCATTTTTGGACAAGGCCAGACATTTCTCTCCATGATAATTACCACCAAGATCTTACGTTAAACATCTGACCCCTATACATATCCCACACATTAAGATAACTGGGAAATTTCAAGGAAATACGGAGTTAAAACCCCATATTCTAAAGAACTAGGGATCTTCACTAATAGTCTACTTGCCTTCATTTTACAGAAGAAGCTGAAGTTAAAATAAGTGACTTATCTGAAATTGCATAGGAAGTTAGTGGCAGAGCCACGAGTAGAAATTAGAACTTCAGACTGAGTCATAAAATAACACCATAGGCTTATGGTTTAAAATCATCTTCAATTTATACTGAATTGAATGTTTTATTAGTGCCACTAACCTTTTATTTACATTCTGTTCCTTTGTATTTCCATTCACCAAGTCAAAAATACAGCTTTCTTTTTTTTTTTTTTTTTTTTAAGTGTCCATGGTGTGGGCTAATTGCATCAAAATCTGCCGGGGAGCTTTATAAAAAACTAGATTCCAGGACACTATCTCACATAACTGAATAATAATTTTCAGACAATAATCATCAGTGGAAAACATACTACCTAAGAATGCTAAGAAGCACTAAGAGGTCATCATAAAATACTCCACTAGTTTGTTGGTAAATTACTTTTACTGTCTACAAAATTAATGAAATTGTTACCACTTGTCCACTTTGGGATTATGACATCTTTGATAACCTATAAATACTTTTCCAAGGTCTGTCACTAGATCAAGACCTAACATTAACATAGCCACCTCTGGGGATTTTAATGAAGTTACATTTTATTAGAGCCATGTTTTTTTTGTTGTTGTTGGGGGGAGGCAATTAGATTTATTTATTTGTTTATTCTTAGAGGAGGTACTGGGGATTGAACCCAGGACCTCCTGCATGCTAAGCATGCACTCTACCACTTGAGCTACACCCTCCTCACTTATTAGAGCCATGTTTTAAAACTAGATCACCATTAATATTCCCCTTATGTTCCCTATTTTCTGTAGGTCCTTATTTTGTGAAAAAGAGTCATCATTAAGATGGGCAATCCCATTATCATAGCTCCTCAGTTGAATTTTTTTTTTTTTAAATTTTGTGCTGTCTCTTGAATTATGATATAACAAGTTACGGCAAAAGAGCAATTTCTTTTGGAGTTCTAAGACTAGGCAGTATGTGCAAGAAATAAATGTTTGTTAACTTAAGCTTAATAGGTTTTGCATTTATTACTGCCATTAAAACTTGGCCCATCTCGAACTGACATAATACTGTATATAAATAACTCTGTGTGAAACACTCGTTCCATAACAGTGTGTTTCCCCAAAAGTTGGAATTGTGATAACTGAGAAATTTGTCAGAGTACCATCACTTTGAAGCGATAGTCCAAGTAACATTCTTCCTCTTTTTGAGCTCTTTCATTTTCTACCGAATCAAAATACTGTCCACGTGATAGTCACGGTGATGGTTTACTTAGTTTTAGGTGCCAACCAGTTCTAGCTATAGCAGGATACTGCACCTTGGGCTAAAATCGTAGATGACAACCTCTAAAATGCAATTAGCCTTGAGGTCAATCTCAACATTCCAATAAAAAAAATTAACATTAATAAATTAATCAACCAATTAATTAAAAAGAAAACACACAAAATCTTGGTACAAAAGTGTTAGCCAATACTTTAGCTCTTTCCTGAAAATATCTTGGAGATATGATGTAGGAAGACCAGTCATCCTGGTTTACTGGAGACTTCCCAGTTTTAGCCTTGCAAGTTGTGAGAAATCCCTTAATCTCTGTCAAACAGGGATGGATGGTCATCTGGAAAGTCACACCATACACCCTAAACCAAAACTCCCTGAATATCCCTTATAATACTGGTTCTTAAAGTGTGGTCTCTGAACTGGCAATGTTAGCATCACCTGGGAACCTGTTAGAAATGCAAATTGTTAAGCGCTGTCTTAGACTTACTGAAACAGATACTCTGGGGGTGGAGCTAAGCAATCTGCACTTTGATATTTATTTAATAATCAATTTATGATTCTCTTGAATTCCGAGTTGAACCTGATGCACATTAAAGTTAGAGAACGCTGCATTTCTCAACATTGTCCTTGCTTTTCTGGCCACCCATCCTACTTTGTCCCCTCTCTAGGATCTTTTCTTCTTCTTCTTTTTTTTTTTTTTTTCACTTTCTTTCTCATGGAGAGAATTTTGGCTTCTTCAGTTCTTCATCTGCATGCTTTCTCTATGAAAAGACACTGTTTAGTTCCAAGCAACATAGAGACTCCTTACTCCTCATCTGAAAACAAAATGAGTAGCTGGAACAATGGTCCTACCCTTATTGCTACCAGTTAAGGAGAAACATTCCAAGGAAAAGAAGCTTCATGAAGACCTTCACCCTTAAATTATGCAAAATTTAAGAGCATCACGAATCGATTATTAAATGAGTTGGGCTAGTATGTCAATGAAATTGTAGTACCATTAGATCAACCAAAGTGAAAAGTTATTTAGAAAGAAAGACATTCACTTAATCTATAATTTTACCTTTTTAATAAGCACAGTAATGTGGTCTTATTAATTTTAACATTTCAGAGTTTGGACAGAGATTTGTGACACAATTATTATTACTGAAGATATGCTTGGCCAAATTAGTGTGAAATATTGAAGAGGGTCTCAGGTTGCTTGCTGGTTTCACGGCAGAGCCAGAAGGCGTGAGGGCACCCTCAGGCTGACCATTCGATGCCCTGCAGCAAATTGAAAGTTTGGCATACATTTAAAGTATTATTCTTTAATTATCTGCATGATATTGATTTACTGAGAACAGAATAATCTGAATTTCCATTAATAAAATTTAAATATAGAAACTTTCATTTAGATTTTATTTTTTAGTAAGGTAGAGATATTTTGTGTTTTATATTGCTTTTCTGAAAGAGACAACAAACTATATTAAAGGATTTATAAATATTTAAAACACTAAAATGAAATACTACATTGTTTATTGCTGTCTCAAAATTTTACTTTCTGTAACTATCAAATTTTGATAACTGATAATGAAAACTGTGCAAACATTTGAGGTACGTCTGTGTCATTAAGGAAATGGTTTTTCAAAGGCTTCTTTCCACTAGAGGGTGCTGACAACTTCAGCCAAATCAGGACCAATTTTCAACCTTTCCTAAGCTGTTTCCAGTAATGTTTTAGTCCTGTTTATTGATTGGCACCCAAATATAAGCCTAACAAGACTGTCACTCAGGATGGATGAATTTGTAGTTTCAAAAGTCTTTGTTTCCAATACTAATTCATTGCTGTTATTTTTTGTATTGATGAATCCTTACAATAATCATATCATCATGCAAGAAATATTGGCGGCAGGTGAGAGACTGGGCCTGCGGGCATGCATGTGCGTGGAGGTTGACTGGCCGCCACTCAGGGACGAACATAAAGACATTGCACACTTTCCTGGACCCTTTAATGAAGTGATGTGAAAGCCTTGGTCCTCCAGGGAAGGTGACATGTTCGCATCCTATGACCTAGGCAAAGTCCCACTGACTCTGGAGAAAGTAAAAGCTTTCTGCTGCTGATGGAGGGGCCCAGCATCCTGCACTAATTCAAAGCAGAGGTCTGTTGCCACCAGGAGGGATGGAGACTCTCCCTTGCTCTGGAGCCACAGATGCAAAGCAGAGTTTGATGGCCATAGAATGGAGTGACAGGAACAACGTGAAAGTCGACCTCTGAGGCCTCATGATACAGGGCCCTCTTCACACAGAAGACGGGCCGCGAACACTGAGCCCACCTGCTCACTTCCCGCTTGAGACTGGCACTGAGTGACAAGGCAGTTCACTGCTGCAGTGGGGCGAAGGCCCGGGGACAGAAGCCTTTGAAGTGCAGGCTTGCAAGGACGGCTGCAAGTTGAGGGCGGAGCAGGAATATTGGGAGAAAACCTTTGGCACCCATGGTTCGATGCTCAGCACAAGGCAAAAACAGACTTCTACTAGAGTTTGAAGCTTACAGCATACCTTCATGTGTGCGTATGTGTGTGTGTCTTGATTAGATAACCTGAACACACGTTTCCATAGAGTCTACACCGAGGAGTGCAGTAGCTGTTTCCTAAGTCTCTGTATTTTCTAGTTTAAATACTGAAAAAGGGTTTTCCAAAGTGGTTGTGCTGAGACAGGAAAGGGGCAGGGCACAGCCACTCAAGGATTGCCACAGCAACTCACATCAAAACGGTGAGAGATTCAACCCCCAGGAGGCCTTGAGGCTCAGGATGTAGAGATTTAACTTCTAGCAGAGCTTGAGCTTCATTTAACAGCCATTTGTAATGTATTAACATGGTGAATGACACACCCACAGGCGCCATGGCAGTCCTGAGGCTGGCCACAAAAGGTCACAGGGTGGGAAACGGCCAACTTCCTGGGAACCCCAGTCCCTCCCCCAGGAGAAGACTTAGACTGGGCTTCCACGTATTAACATAGGAAGCCACAAGCCCATAAAAACCAGCAACACGGTGCCCGCACATCTCTCTCCCTCTTCAGAGACGGCCCACACTCTGTCTGTGGAGTGTGTACCTACTTTTAATCCGAGCACCCAACCCCTACACCTCGTGGCCTTTCTCTTGCTTTGCGCCCTGTGCGGTGTGTATCTCTCTAAGCCAATCTGCCTTTCCTCAGCTGTGGCTCGCTCTTGAATTCCTTCCTGTGTGAAGCCAAGGACCCACACTTGGTGGGGCACATCCCAGGGGCTCAGCCGAAGCCTGGGACACGGCCCTCCTCACACCTCACATCCATTTTTCCTGCATCAGTTTTTGCTGGTGGCTGAGCACCCCATCTCCTCACTGGGAAGGGACTTTTACTTGCTCATTAATTCCAGGCAACAAGCCAATTCAGAGATCCTTACACGAAAGACCCCTGCCAGGAAAAATGTCTGCTCCCAAGCCAGAGGAGGTCTCCCTTCCACCACACATTGTTTCTCAAGTGGCCCCTGCTGTCTGGGAAGCTGAGGTCCCTGACAGAGCTACGACTGTCAGGCTACCATTAGAAATGAGACCGCATGGGGCTGCAGGCTGAATCAAGAGCCATAATTAAAAAACTTCTCAAACCCAGGAAGGCGCCTCAGTCGTGTTTGTGAGTAGATAGCCATCAGTGGGACGACACTGGCCACGGCTGATGTTCGGAGCCTGATAGAAATTTGGGGGGGAAGCCTTCTTTCCCTAAGCTGAATGAGGAAAAACAAAACTGTCTTTATTTTATGAATCTAGCCTTTACAGGACCAGATGTGTGGCCCAGAAATAACACAAAACCTACCAATCCTTTCACCTCCCTCCAAACCTCCCCTGCTTGTCTTGAGATGAGTATTGAGGAAAGAGTTGTTTTCTTTGTTTGTTTGTTTTCCCCTGGACTTAAGGCAACAAAGTCTTTCTAGGAGAAACTTGCCTTTCTATGCCTTTGAGATACCAATATTCTACATTGTCTTCTCCAGGAACTCTGATCTCACCATCTTTTTAAAATGCAAATCTCAAAAAAGAGGAAATAAGTAATTTGGAACTTGTTGAGGACCGATAGAAATTTTTCTCTTTTTCATAAATATTACTAAAAACATTTAGCCATTTAGACAGGCAACTTTGACTTGTTCTGTCTGCTAAAAGCCCAACTTAAATCCAACCTATTTTGTAGCTAATTGGTTTTACATTGTTATATGTGATTCATGGCTAAAAGTTTAAGATGGAAATGATAAGGTGTCCGTTTCACATGTTTGTGTGCCATAGATGTATGATATTGGCAAAGTTAAATGATGAAAGGGCCCTATTTAATTGACTTAAAGGAAATTAAGGGCTTATATACTCAAAAATATAAAAGAAACTGGCCCAAATGAATTTCAAGTTCATATTATCTAAAAAGTATTCAGTAGTAGTATTGGTATTGAAGCTAGCTTAATCTTGTTGGTTTAATAATATAAACACGTCTTTAGAGTCAGCGATGTTAAGTATAATATTTCTACCTGCGTTACTCAAGGTCAAATAAGACTTTACTATTCCTGTCATAAGTTTGTCAACAAGAAAAGGAACTTGGTGTAAAAAATGCTTTCAAGAAAAGTAAATATAAACAAAATAACAGCTTTGAGGTAAACTCTATAGGAGTAATTACATTTTGGGAAATGTCTATCTGTGTCATTTATAAACTATGAAAACAGTAATTTCTGGGCAGGTCTAAGTTTACCTACGTTTGCCTTCTTAGGAAAAAGAAAAACTAAAACATAAGTTTCCAATCAGGAAATGCTGATTGTGAAGGAGGAGTTGATAAAATAGCCACACTTTGGCTAACAGACTGCTTATTCTTCTGCTTGCCCTTACAAGGGTCAGCTGACCTGACTGACTGGGTGCTACTCACATTTCCAAGCCCATTGGTAAAACTAAAGCTATTGATTTTACCGTTTCTACTTTATTCCAGTGATGAAAAGCTATAATCATGCTTGGTCTCTGAGTCCATCTTCAGGGAGAGGGTCACAGAATTGTAACCTTACAAAGTAGGCTAAATAACAAGAAGACCATGCCTTGAGTGCTTACGAGATGAAGAGACTGAAAAAGTGACAACCACTAGCCTCTATGGAATTGTTCACCTGGAGGCATCATGATGCCACTCTGAGTCTTCTGATGGGAAATGATTCTGTTGATGGTTATCGATGCTTTATTGTTTGAGCTCTGGCTGTATAACCACCCCACCCCATCCCCAGGTGGGGCTCACAGTTTTGAAGGCACCAGCCTGCTGGAAGTCCCCTTTGCCCAGCAAAGCAATAAAGCTGCCTCTTTTCTTCAAAGCTCCAAGACCTTGTCTCTGAGTTATTTGGCTCCTGAGGGACAGGGGTGATCTTTTGGCAACAAAGCCACACAGTGTTTAGGCAGTAGTCTTACTGCATCCCAAAGAAATCCTGAATCAAAGATGGTTTTGTTATTATTTGGTAAAATTTATTTTCTACACCAGGAAAGAAAAGGCAAAAATGCTTAACAAAAGTAATACATTTAAAAAAAAAATCCAATTTTGATTCACCTAAACTTATTTTGGTATAAGAAATACTATAAAAACAAAATATTTTTTCCTTTCAAATATCTAGCCAATATTCTCAATCTTTGATAATGTGTTCTCTATATTTCTCCCTATTCAATTTTATTTTATGTTACTTCCCATTATAAATGATTCTATTTCATTCAACTGCATGACTCTTCCTACAACAGTACATTGCAAACAATTACAGTGTTTATCAAATTTCAGTCCATAAACACATCAGTTTTAATAAAGCACTCCATTAACATGTTTTTAAAATTATAATGATCAATTCTCATTAGCACCTTTTACATTTAGCTGTTTGTTTTTAAATTTTATCTAATAGGTTTGAAAACAAGAAATTTTAAATGGGCTTCAGATACACTGTTACTTCTACAAATCAACAAACAAAGTAAATTTACTTTTTGCGTTTATGCCCCAAACCATTAAAATAGTACTTTTTAGTTAGGATTTCTATCTTTTTTTGAGATGAAATATTAGAAAAGGTTATATATAGCACTAAAATGTTTTTCTCAGTTCACCTAAATATAATTTCTAATTTTTTGATCCTTTGGGAAAATGCTTCAGGCTTAGCGCTAAAAGGAAAGCATGGCATGGCTGTCCTCTGTTTCTCTCCACAGTATCAGTGAGGCTAGAGAATATGTTTATTTCAGAAGCAGTCCATAGTCAGCTGTTCAGGGTGTGAATGAACAATACTGCAAATCCTAACAGTAAACAAGGAACACTGAAGCCATCAAGTCTTCAGCAGCTGCCGCCACCCCCCAGTGAGGACAGGCCTGCAGCCCAGCCTCTGCAGCCACTCACAGTGGTGCCCTCTGAGGGGACTCAGAATGAGAAAGGACAGGACACTGGCCCTGGATAGCTAGGTGCTTGTCAAAGGAATGAATTCAGTGAGCCCAACTGTTTTCTCCCTCTGTTGCTGAAATATCCGCCCCTGTCCCTGACAAGCCAAATAACTCAGACACCAGGTCGTGGAGCTTAGAAGAAAAGAGGCAGGCTGATTGCTTTGCCGGGCAAAGGGGACCCCCAGCAGACTGGTGCCTTCACAACTGTGAACTTGTCTTGGGGTTGGGGCTCAGTGATTACATAGATGAACAGGTTTGAGCATGAAAGGTGGTAACAGGTGGGTCAGGTATCATGGGACCTCCCGGTGGCCTGGAAGGTCACCAGCCTGTGCCCTTCTTTATCTGGTCAGACTCATCGCGCTGCGGAGGAGCTCTGGAGGGGCTGATCATTCTCCTGAGGGTATCACCCCATGACTCCCTTCCTGGGGAATGACTCAGATGCCAAACATGATTGCAAATTTTAATTATCAGAGTAAGGTCAAATCAAACAGTAGAACCAACAACTTCAGCTTTAACATTGGGCCTGGGGCTGGGAGAGTGTCCGGGTCAGGCAGGTTTGCTGATTATCCTAGAAGCAAGCAGTAAGCATGAAGCCAAGAATTTGTTGGCCTAAATGCAGCCATTTTATTATTGCTCCTTCACTTCCCATACATAGAAAATCACTAAATTCTTTAACTTGAGATGTCTGGTTTTCTTCAGTTTACTTGTAATCTTTTAATGTTCCAACTACCTGGTCTTTGTTGTAAAACTCTTATATATCATGGCTCCTCCCCCACCTCTTCAGAGCAGTCCCTCAGAGTAATCTGAGAAGCTGTCATCCCAGGTTCGAGTCCTCAGAATTGTTCACCAAATAAACATAACTCTCAACTTTTTATTTATTTATTTATTTATTTTAAAATTTTAATTTTTTTTTAAATTGAGGTATAGTCAGTTTACAATATTGTGTCAATTTCTGGTGCACAGCACAATTCTTCAGCCATACGTGAATATACATATATCCATTTTCATATTCTTTTTCACTGTGAGCTACTACAAGATATTGAATATAGTTCTCTGTGCTATACACTTGTTTATCTCTTTTATATATACCTGTCAGTATCTGCAAATCTTGAAGGCTGTGCGTTTATTTCAGTTGACGGGGGAACCTCACAAAATCTAGAGACCGTGTGTGTGTGTGTGAAACTTCAATAAACTCTCCTTTGCAGTCTCTAGCTGAGGAAGAGTTAAGCAAAGATAAAACACCCTTTGCTTGCACTGTCACACCGCTGGCTTCTGTAATCTTGCTTGCTTCTTGGATCAGCCAGCAACAGCTGCTGAGAAACTTACTGCACATAGCCCGGAAGGTCCCTAGTACCTGAAAGCTTAACATGTATAAAAGGCGGTCAAAGCTGGAGCCGTGCTCAGCCTTTGGAGGTGACTCCACTGGGCCACCACCAGTGTGGAATAAACCAGTTTTTTCTGATCCTCAGAGTGCGTGTTGTCTGTCTCCCCCCACTGGCTGAGTTCTCCCATTACACAGCTGCAAATGGCATTACAGAATCACAGCTCTAGGTAGGGCTTGTGTTATTGCTTTTATGACTACTCCTCATTCTGTAGAAATATATTTGCTGCTATCTGTACTATCAACTTTAAAGGTTAACTTATAGAGAATAAACTAGTAACAAGACTAAAATCTTCCCTCTGCAATACATTCTTAAATATAATTTCAAATAGTCCCCCATACTGATGACTTGAGGCAGCTCTCATTAGTTTTCCTCTGGGCAGATTTATTCACCTCAGAGTTCTACCCATTCAGACAATAGAATGCTTCCAACTGTCCTTTCCTTCCCCATCCACTTCCCTGCTTGGCCACCTCTGCACACCAACTTCCAATCTCATTTCTGCAAGCTGTTGTGTTTATTTTGTTGTTGTTGTTGTTGTTGTTGTTGTTTTTTTTTTTTTTTTGAGGGAGGTAATTAGGTTTATTTATTTACTAACTTGATGGAGGTACTGGGGATTGAACCCAAGACCTCAGCATGATAAGCATGCACTCTACCAGTTGAGCTGTACCCTCCCCCTGTGTTATTGTTGATAGAGATCTGGCCTTGACGTTCCTCCTTGATTTCTTCAAGGCAAACAGATATTTACTGAAATATTTTAGTAATAGCCACTATATTATTGTTTAGTTGGTTAGTTTTGTTTTTGCTTAAGTTAGTCAAAGACAATTGATGTTGCTTATATCAAAACAACCTTAACTATTACTGAAATTAATTTATAACATTTTCACTTCTACAATATGGAAACACAAAGCTTCATTAGTTGCTCAATGAATAAAGAATTGAAATTATTTTGCTGAGAATGATGGTGTTCTCAGAATAATTAGAGTCAAGCTGGAAATACTGCTGAGACATTTGCTAAATTAACTAAACAAATCAGAGGGTAAAAAAATGCTACAATCACTTTCTTATACATGTATGCCTTTTGAGATTTTTTTCTTATTTTTTTATTGAAGTATAGTCAATTTACAGTGTTGTGTTAATTTCTGGTGTACAGCATAGTGATTCATTTATACAGGTGTATTATTTTTCATGTTCTTTTTTATTATAGGCCATTGCAATACATATATTTCCATGTGCTATAGAGTTGGACCTTGTTGAGTATCTAGTTTATATACAGTCTTTAGTATCTACAAATCCTGAGCTCCCAGTTTATCCCTCCTCATCCCCTTCCCCCCCATAACTGTTAAGCTTATTTTTTATGTCTGTAAGTCTGTCTCTGTTTTGTAAATAAGCTCATTTGTGTCTTTTTCTTTTTTTAAAAAAAATTCCACATATAAGTGATAGCATGTGGTATTTTTCTTTCTTTTTCTGGCTTCCTTCACTTGGTATGACAATCTCCAGTTCCACCCATGCTGCTGCAAATAGCATTATTTTATTCTTTTTTATGGTGAGATTTATTTTCCAGTTCTCTTGGTTAGAAATCCCAGGTTGATTCCACTGTAACAAACTTCCATGGTTTTCTCTGCTATTGCTTTCCTTCCTTTTCTCTTTTCTTTTCTCTTTTTCTCTTCATCTTTCTCTCCTTCCCGCCTCTTCCTCCTTCTTCTTTTGTGGCACATCATCATTACAATCTATTTTGCAGTCTTAGTCTTTTTCCATTGGAAACTCTTCAAGGACTGAGACTTTCTTCTGCTTTTATCCCCCTATCATCCCCAGTACATATCAGGATGCCTGGCAACACAACATTCAAGATAATTTTGTTGAATGAAGAAATGAGCAAATGAATAAGTCATTTAAAGGAGATAACTTTTCTTATAACAGAGAATCTCTTTTTGCACTTGCTTTCCATACAATAATTATGTCCCTACAGTTCAGAGAGAATCCATTTAATTAATTCCACAGGTATCTATCAAGTGTTTGCATAAGGCTTTGGAGCAACTTGGCTAGTAATAAATTTTAAGTCCTCAAGAATCTTTTATACCAGTGCATTTCCTCTCAGCCTGGACCCCCTAGAAGAAAAATGAATGGATTTTAGGGGTTCGAAATATCTTGTATATGTCTGCCTAAGGGCATTTTTTCCTGGGGAGCAAATTTTATCAGATTCTCACTATTGAAAATTATCTGAAAATATTAGACACACTGAAGTGAAAAAAATCATCAAATAGTTAAATGAAAAACATTATATGTTATATAACCAATGAGTCAAGGAGACTTCGGTGTTTCTGGAGTTTAGAGGAAAAACAGATTAACAGGGATAGCCTGTTCTAGACATAAGTTCCTAGAAGAAATGGAGTTTGACACACGGGTTGGATGTAGACAGTTGAAGAGGGAAGAGGGAACAGTTAGAAAAGATGTGACAAGATGGAGAGAATTTTGGGAGTTTGGGATGCTTGATTTCTATCCACAGGCAAAGTCAAGTGTGAAGACTTCCTTACTGCTCTATTAGTTGACAAAGAAACGTTTGCTGGATTGAAATATGGGAAAATACGCAATGCACTGTCCAGGTACTGAAGGAATCCATGCTTACCTCAAGATGCTTTTAGTCCAACTGGAAAATAGATGACTTACAATGCATTATATTGAAAATAGAGATAGGAATTTTTATGGAAGTTAGTATAGGGGAGAGACTTAACACTGACTTATCAAAAAATGTTTCCTGTCATAAGGTTAATCAGAAATAAGTCTGTGATAAATACATTTATGCAAAAGATGAGAAGCGAGGACTATCAAGGAAGTGAAGGTAGTTTGTACAGAAAAAAACAAGCTGTGTGAAAGCAGCCCGGTGAGCATGTGGGACTGCCAGTGTTTAAGATGCTTGGAGTGAGGACACGTGGAGACAAGAAATGAGGAAACTGAGGAGGGACTGGAATACAGTACTGAAAACCCCCAATTTTATCTGAAAAGTCTGCTTTATTGTTAACATCCATTGTCATTTCAGTGGACTTTTGATTGTTCTCTTTTTATTTTAATTGATTTTTTTTTTTTTTAGTTTAAAAACAAAAATCAGACCAATCCACTTTTGTGTCAAAGTTGAACAGATCTTTTACTGAAACAACTGAATAAGGTCTTTATAAATAGCCTGCTTGGTGTATGGGCTCAACTCTAGGATGAGAAAGTCTGAGTGAAACCTGTTGTTGGCCTTAAGCCTTAGAAAGAAAGGAGTCATCCTCATTAAAGGCTACCGCAAAACAGTGATGAAAAAGTCACAGGAATGGAATTCTGGGCTCAACTGCAGGCCTAACTGAACTTGTAACCTTAATGGGGTGCTTAATATCTCTGGGTTTAATACAGTTAATGATTTTAGTAAAAGCAGTATTTCCTACTGTTCTGGTTTTCACAGACTCGTCCTTCCAAAAGAGAGAAAAATCAATTGGAAAGATTCATAAAGTGTTGGCAAATATTTTTATTTTGCATAAATGAAAAAATTAAACAAGTGAACAAACAAAATAGCAACAAATAAGTGTTATTTATGATTACCAATATCTTCTCAAAGAATGAATACCCACAATATGAATAAAATCAACTTTACTGAGGAAATCACTCCACCATCCTTATCTTTCCCCTTTTATTGTGCACAGCTGGTACATGGGCTCACACAGGTACCAGTTGGCTGGACTTAGGCTTGAGAATCCCTGCATCAACCCGTCTAAGCTGTTTATTAACATCAACTGGAGAGGTTTATAAACAGAAGTGTCAATGCCCTGCCCTATTCCAGACCAATAAAATTGACTTTCTGGAAGTGAGGCCTAGACAACTGCATTGTTTTTTCTTCTCCCCACATGATTCCATGATTTTGTATAGCCAAGATTGAGAAAACATTGTTCTTACCACCTCTAAGTTTCTCCAAGTTGTAAGATTCGTTAACATTCAACTTATTTCAATTTAGAGGGTCACACATCAGGAACTTTCCTTCCTTCACAGGAAACCTTAGCAGAATCTCTTTCACTGATTTGCTGAAATCTCTGTTTATGGATCGGGAGATTAAAACTTTTGGTTTCTAAATAATTTTGACATAAGAATTTCTCATAACTTAATATTTACCAATTAAAGCATAATTCTGAAATTTTTATATGGTTCCAAATTCTTTGTTTCTACTTGAATAATAGCCTTGCCAAGCGCTGTCTTTGCAAAGCTGTAATTTATTTAATTTAAGTAATTTTGGTTACTAACCACTTTATCTCAACATTCAAAGGTGATTAGTATCATAAAAAGAGCCTGAAGGTGGAGAAACAAGTTTAGGTTAGAACTTAAATATTAACATTATTTTTTTCTAATTTATAAAGTAAGGTCATAGGTGAGAGAAAATCATTTTTCCCTATGGAATAAACTAGATAGTTATAAACATTTCAGAGCCAAGTTGCTTGTTTTTGTGTAAGACAGCTGTTCCCTTTTCTGCAGGCAGGAGTTTGGGAAATTCATAAGACAATTTTAATTAATGGGCTCACTCAACCATAAAATAAATGCGTTTGTTTCGCAGTGTGACCGAACATTTCATGAGTCTACAGATTATAATATGCTAATCCCTAGTTCTCCTTTGAAAAATACTGTTCTTCTGGGAAGATTGTCCTTTTTAAAAAATGTGTATAGTTAGCAACATGGTAGCAAAATTCCATGATGGCTCTGAAATGTCTACAATTTTCAGGGATAAAATAACGGAAAATTAATTTGACTGTGTTTACAATGGCAATTAAGTCTAAATAAATCTATGTCTTTAATTTTATGGTGCTTAAAATTTTCTATTGTTCTACTTTCAAAGTTTTAAAATGACATAAATTTTATCAGTGTTTATGCTTCAATTTTATTCACATAGCAAGCTAAAGTTCAAATTTATAATATTTATCATATTTGTAAACAAGTAAGCAAATATTTCCTGGTTATTGTATCAAATCACAACTTACCAGCCTAATTACCTCTTTTGGTCAGATGGAGAAGGAAGTCCAAGAAAAATGAATTATCCCAAATTTTTGGTCTGTGATATTCAACCTTAATGGCTATGACTTACAGCCATATATTTCACTCCATGACTCAAAATACTACATATGTGCATGAAACAGAAATTTTAAAGCCATGTCATTTTCTACTGTATTTGAATCTAATTTTAATGATATTTAATTCACTAAATTAATTTCATTATCTGCTAGCAGGTTGCTACCTTCAGTTTGAAAAATGCTGTTTAATGCTATATTCTAAATCATACACTTCTTGGAAAATGACCTAGATTGTATTTATTTAGCTTTTTGAGGAAATGCCTTCACAGTGCACAGATTCAAAATTGACTTTTTGACTCAGATTTGAAGTTGCCATTAGAAACAGATGCAAGTAGACTGAATATTCATTCTTTGTAAAATTTACATGAAATATACTATAATTTTACTCATTTTATTTTTATAATAGTCTTATAAAAACTTCTATAGAGTTTAGAACTAAAAGCATGTTGATCTTTTAACAAATGGATATGTTTTCTTTTACAGAATGAAAAACGTCTATAAGTTACAATGCTGTACTTTCTTTTTTTACCCCCTTGGCCTCCAGAGAACTTAGAGCTATTTTGTGACTAATTACAGCAGACTTTTCACCCTATATTCCCCAGTAATTCTGCTCAACAACCACTTCAAAACATTATTCAGTCTTTCTTTTAATTTTTTATAAGTGATTTCAAATATGATTGAGAAATAGTTTATACTAATAAATTAAACAGGACAGATTTTAAAATTTGTTCTCAGACTTTCACTTATTTCCATAGTTCGAATAAACTCTCTTCTAGTGTATTAGCACACTAATACTGATTGGCAGTATCAGTACATTACATTACATTATCTTCTAGTATATTAGTACATTAGTACTGGAGGGACATAGTATTTAACTAACAATTCAAAAAGTATATTTGAATTATCACCTCAAATTGTGCACGTTTCCACAGCTATGTTTTAATTAGATGTTGAGAGATAAAAAAAAATCACCAATTACCAATCCTCACAAAATGTGTAAAGCAAAGAAATAGCCAATATTTGATATTTGGGTATATTTTATGCAGAGCTTTTTACATGTTACAAAGTAGACTTTAATGTCTCCCTCTCCCAAGATATTACCGTTTAAACTGAAATTGGCACAGAGCTGCCCAAACTGGCTTCGGGTGAGTGATGAAACCAGGTGCACCCTGGCTACTGGCAGCTGTAGGCAGCTGTAGCGCCCTCGGCACTCGGCTGAGTACAAAGTCTAGAGTCCAATGACCTGCATCCACCGCACCTGAAGAACTTAAGAGTTTTAGGACTGGGAGTTGAGATTCTGAATGTACCAAGGACACCAGACACTGTTCTGTCCTGTGTGCTGACTGCCCTTCACGCCTACAACACTGCCGTTCTCGGCTTGTTGAGGCTGCGAGGAACGCCCCTCCCGGCCTTTGCTGCAGCGCCTGCCTCCCACTGCCACAGGCTGGAATCTTCTCTTCTGTTTTGTGTTTGTTCAAGATGTACTGTAACTTTGACCTGTGCTATCATGACTTTCCCTTCCCAAAAGTCACGTCTTCCACATTTCTTCCGAGTTATAGTTCCCTTCCAAGCCCACTACAGTAGGATGATTCCAAAAATCTACGGATAGAAATGAAGACAGGAAAAGGTCTGTCTTCTTCCTTTGCCCGCCAGTCCGCCATGACTGTTTTCTCTCTTTCTTTCACTTAGACGCACGTCCGGAAGGATCCTCTTACCTGAAGGCTATGGAAACGTTTTCTGATTTCATGGAACGATCCTTTTCATTGAGTCATCGATGTTCAAACAGCTCATTCGTTTCTGTCTCACACATGTCTTCCCATCACTTGGCTTCCAACCATTTTATCTCTCAGGCTTCTTGCGTTTTCTTGAACGCTGCTTCCGTTTCTGGTTTTGGTTCTGCTTACTCTGCAACCAGGGGCGCTGACGAGTAACAGGCTTGCTAGGGTAGTGTTGGTGCACCGTCTGGAGGAGCTCAGGCCTTGGACTTGGCTGCTCACAGCCTGTGACAAGGTACCAGATTGTCAGCGTGTTCTGTTTACCACCCGGAGCATCCCAAGTTCTATTGGACTGGAAAAAACTCCTAGGGCAGGTATATAATTCACTCATTCAATCCCAAATCCTTTCTTTCTACTTAGGCTATTAGTTGATCAAACAAAAATGCCACTGGCCATCTTTTGCAAAAATTTATTTCTCAAGACATTAATTTAAAATATTCAAGGACCACTTACTTTAATTCTGTAAAACATAGAGGTAAGATGACACCAAAATATTTAGTGAGCTACATAATGTCAAGTCTGAAAGTGACTTATTATTTTTTCTTCTCACTTACGTATTTGACTCTAAGTTGTGATTCATCTTTCTTTGTAGTTCTTACACTCATCCTGGCCTCCACAGACCTACATCACAGCTTTAATTTATTCCCTCATTATCTGATACCTTGGCCACTGCAATTTTTTTAAACCAGCCTTCCTAATTTGTTTAAACTACTTGTCTAATCCACAAATCACGCTGATTCAAAATGGATATTATTTGACAATTTATCACTGTGTTCTCACATTCTGCATGAATGAAGAGGGGGTGAAAGGCGGATCCAGGAAGGGGAATTTGTATCGTCAATGAGTATGGGGCCTGCATCCCCTCCCATGTGTCCCCTTCCCTCTGAGGCCCCTGAGAATCGGTAGGTGCTGAGTAGCGTGGTCCATCTGGTCATAAAGCTCCAGGAGATGCTACTCTCTAAATAAGAACTCAGGCTTCCAGTAATGTACATGGACAGGGCAGAAAAAAACAGATCTGAGAAAATGGATCTCTTTCTGTAGATATGAATTTTTTTTAATACAGAATTTTGGATAAAATTAGAAATGAAAAACTATTGAAATTAAAACTTAGGGACAAATCTGAGAACATCAAGTTAATCATTTTCCCTCTTATTTTGCAATTAAGTGGTTTATAACCTAGAGTAAAAAGAAATCATCTCTTTTTTCCTGGACTGGTAGGGCACTCACAGGAATGATAAAGTGACAGAATCAGCATGTTAAAGGGCACTTTTACCACCTCATCCCTTCCCAGTCCGTTGAGGGAACAGTAACCAGAGATATAGGATGATGGCTCCAAAGAGCTGAGATGAGGCTAAAGAAGAGAAAAAGAAGCAAAACACAGAAGGAGAATGCTGAGAGTAAGTCTCAGACAATGAAAACCTTCCTTAGCGCTAGAGGCTACTTCCCTCTCAAATCAGAAGGGAGGGGACAAAGTCATCTTAGGTTACACTATCCAAATGAGAAGAACACGTTGATTTTGACCTAGCTATTTCATTCCTAAGAATTTACTTTATTGAAGTGCTTATGTTAAGATAACAATAAATATAAACATAGATGTTTATTATAGTACTTATTGATGTGAGGAACTCTGGATAGTGGAATATTGGGCAAAATAACTTAAATACACTTACACAGGAAAGGATAAGATTGTGTGGAACAGTGATTTTTGCAGAAGAAAAAAAAAGCTGTGAATGATTCCACTGTTCTGTGAAAATAGTACAAAAAGTAAACTTTGATTTTATTTCTTTAATTATCTCAAATATTACAAAACCTTCTATTGAATATTTATTGGTCCTCCGCTACATCCCCATAAAGTTAATAACTTTTCACAAAAGTGTTGTAACAAAAATTTCTTTACCTGTTAGGTTGGTGGATTTATTTAAATTCATTTTCTTGTCTAAATTGTAAGACCCTGATGATCTCTTTACAGCCACTAGACATAGTCCAGTATCATCACATAATGGATGAATATAATTATGTGATTATTTATTCAAAGAACTCAGTTTGTCAAAATGTGTACATAGGCTGAATTATCTCTCTTCATTCCTTTCCAAAGACTGAATAACTTTCAAGTCATCTTGTACTTCCTACTGACAGTTAAATTGAACATATCGAAAGGAGAGCAGTTTCATTTTGTTCCTGTCAGTTTTACAGAAAAATAATGAAGCAATGTGAGTACCAGAACTGTCAAATCAGTACCTTACACTTTCAATCTCTCCAAATAACAAGGAAATCAAATAATGCAAAGACCATAGATGAAACATAATGGATTTTGAATCGGTGATTATATATTTGTAATTGAGGTAAGCGCAAACCCATACACAAAACTCTATGGGAACTACTTTAACATCCTGAAACTCTCTCCTCATTCATGATCCACAATTCAGTCACTGAACCTATGACAGTTTCTCTTTCCATTATACATACCACTCCTCAAATGTTGCTGAAGTCTATACGGAAACCATCCAGTTTTTTTCCCCCCAGAGATTGAGAAAACAATTTTTCAACTGCATTTCTTAAAAGTGTTTCAACAAATAAGAAAATTAAATATTATGTTATAGTATTTTCCAAATCTTATACCTTTGTTGTTTCCCTTTCCTTGATAAACTAGCGAAGACCTTCAGAATGATGCTGAATCCAAGTAATGATATGGAAGACATTCCTTTTTAAATTAATTAATTAATTAATTAATTTATTGACTTAATGTTTTTTAGAGCAGTTTCAGGTTCACAGCAGAAATGAGCAGAAAATATAGATAGTTCACACATAGCCTTCCCCACCCACACATGTGTACTCCCCTACCCTCAGCATCCCTTATCAGTGTGGCATATTTGGTACAACTGAAGAACCATCATGGATACATTATTATCAGCCAAAGTCCACAGTTTACATTAGGGTTCACTCTTGATGTTGTACATTGGAGGACATTCTTATTGTCTTATTTTCCAAGGAAAATGTATATAATTTTAACCTTTAAGCATAAGGTGTGCAGTATATTTCCCTTGAGTGTGTGTGTGTGTGTGCACATGTGTATAAGATTATGAAGGTAATGCAGGGAGAAAATCTAAAGTAATGTATGTACAAATCTTAGAATTACTTGGAGAATATGAAAAGTTGCCCAGATATAAGATCATTATATATAACCAATTGTTTTTCTACATACCTGTAGCAAGTAGAAAGTAAATTTTAAAAATATATAATTTACAGTGCCATCAAAAATATTTACTATACCTAATAAAAATCTATCAAAAGAAGTATAAGATTTTTGTGGGAAAAATTATAACACTTTGCTGAAAGACATACATAAGGACATAAATATGTAAATATGCCATTCCCATGGATTGAAAGATAATTTCAAAGAGCAAAGCAACACAAATTAAATGAGACATTCAGTGTGTTTTTGGTAGATGTAGCCAGTGTCCGGGTTCTTTTCCCATCCCAGAAAGAATTCAGAGATGAGACACGAAGGTTAAGAAAATAAAGTGAGGACTTATTAAAGGATGGACAGAACACCCTCAAGGAGAGAGTGGGCCGGCTCAGGGGAGCAGTTACCCTGAGCTTTTTTTTTATTGACAAGTTGATTACATAGAGTGTAAAAATAAATGGGTGGAATATTTGGGGAGGGAAGTGTTTGAGGTCATTTTCACCCCAATTCTACCTTCCCAAAGGAAGGAGGGATTTTTGTCCTTATTTAGTCTGGATCAGAAGTGTCATGGCGTTGGTGCATGATGGGTACTTCTGACCTGCAAAGCTGATTTTATTGCATTGAGGGCATAATGAGCAAAAGGCTACATGTGGACACTGGAGATTCCTGCCTTTTCTCACCTTTTTTTTGTCAGCCTCCAGGCCATGTGTCATCCCAAAATGTATGACCACTTACCAGCCCAGAGTTTCCTGCTTTTCTTTCTCTGCCCAGGGACCCTTGGTGCTTATATGATGTATGGTTTCCTGTATTTGGTCGGTGCCCCTCCTTTCTGCCCAGTTCCTGCCATTTGACCTGCTCCTCCTTTTCTCTGGTCATATCTGCTCTAACAAATGTAATCCAATCAAAATCGATATATTTTGGTGAAGAAAAGGAGATATGACAAAATTCTAACCTGTAAATAAATGGAAAACATCCAAACATACATATAAATTTCTTGAAGGAAAATAACAAATTTAAAATACTTGCTTTACCAGAGATAAAGATTTCTTTTAATGCTATAAATTTAAGTGACTTTAGTATTGGTGCAGGGTTAGGAATAGAACCCAGTGGAACATAATTAAGAGCCTGGAAATGGACCTAAATCTATAACAAAGGAGGGAAAAAGATAGATATTTCAGTAACTTGTTGTTGGGACAGTTGGGTAATCATATTTTAAAAGAGAAACTGTATTCTTACCCAAGAAAAAGGAAGACAGGCCAGTGAAGCATGAGGCATTTGGCATGATCATTTAAAAAGGTTTTTAAAATATATTTTTAAATTTAAGCATGACCACTTTTTACCCATGCTGTGTACTTCTGCTCTAGCCTTCCCTTTCAGTTGCAATTTCACAGACGTACTTGTCACTCTAAGAAAGTGGAGACTCTGTGTGAGCAACCAGCACATTCTGCTGCTGTTGAAAAAGTCAGACTTTCTGCCTTGGTGGTTCCTGTCCCCAAGGCTGACTACAGCTCTATTTCTACCACCCCACTGCTTGCTTCTGTCCTGTCTGACCAGGATGAACATGACTGACTCCTAGACTCGCTGGGGAAAAATCTGAATACAATGTGGGAGACCCATCCACCATCCACACAGTTAAAGTTAACAAACCAGTCAAGTGGAATAAGAAATAATGCAAAATGGGGTGAAAGAAAGGGAGAAAGAGGAAACAAAGAATAAACAGGACAAATACAGTAAAAACATCGAGATCGTAGATTTAAATCAAAATATGTAATTAATGACATTAATTATAAATTGTTGAAACACCTTACATAAATGGCAAAGGTCATCAATTTGGATATTAAAAAAAAAAGAATACCTAACTATATGCTGTTCAGAAGAAACACACTTTAAATACAAAGGCATAAAATAAACTAAAACTTAAAGTATGGAAAAAGATATCGCATGCTAATTTCATAAGATAACTGGAGTAACTACATTAATACCAGACTAGAAACCCACTGACTTCCAAACAGAATAAATCAAAGAGAACACACTAAGGTATATAATAATCAAATTGCTGAGAAAACCATCACAAAATAAAAACCTTCAAGGAGACAGAGAAAAAGAGCCACAATGGAAATACAGCTGACTCCTTTTCATCAGAAGCAATGCAAGCCAAAAGAAAAAATAAGTAAATAAAGTCGTTAAAATACTGTGAAAGAAAATAGTAGTCAACCTGCATTTTTATATCCAACAAAAATATGTCAAAAATCAGGAAAAATAAAGATTTTAAAAAATGATACAGAACTAAAATGATTTATCATCAGTAGACATACACTTTAACAATATTAAAGGAAATTCTTGAGGCTAAATAAATATGACTTCAGATTAAAGCTCAGGTCTACATAAAGGAACACATAATCCTGGAAATAATAAACATAACAATATAAAAGAGTTTTTTTCTTGTTTATTAAATTTTATGGAAGCAATTTGTTTAAAGCAAAAAAACAATGCTCTATGTAGCTTACAGTGTGTGTAGAAGTAAAATGTACGAATTATATTTGAAATAGTGTATTGTTTGACTTTGAACGTGATAAACTAGATAAAAATATAATCCTAGAGAAACCATTAACAAAATGAAAGAGATTTAGTTAATAAGCCAAGAAATCAGAAAAAAGCCATACCGATTTAAAAGTAGTTAGGAAATAAGGGGAAAAAAAAGAAACAGAGGATAAATAGAACAAATTGAAAAGATGTAGCAGGATGGTAGACTTAAAATTAAAATATAAATAAGTGAATTAAATGTAAATGAATTAAACTCTTCAAATAAACACCATACATTGACACATAAGATATTAAAAAAAAGACCAAAATGTATGTTGTTACAAGAGACAAACATTAAACATAAAGGTACAGTTAAAAGTTAAATGATAGGGAAATATGTACTAATTATAAGAATAGTTATATATATAATAAAAGAATAATTATAATAATATCACATAGAGTAGACTGCAGGAGTATTATTAGTCATAAAGGGAGCTATTTCATAATAATAAAATGGTTAATTCATCAAGAATACATGATAATCCTAAATGTGCATGCATCTCATAACCCTAGTAACAGTTTCAAAATGAAATGAAACTGACATGAGTGAAAGAAGACAAAGCAAATAGTGAATAACACATGCAGATTTGAAAACTCTGTCAGTCATTGATGTAACATATAGATTGAAAGTCAGCAAGAATACAAAAAACTTCAAAAATGCTATTCAACTAACCTAACCTAATTACATTTACAGATTATTACAACTAAAACTGAAATATACTTTTTTAGAAGCACATGTGAAACGTTAAAAAAGTTAGACTTCATGCTGTACAGACCATCTATTATCTGACTTCAACAGAGTTAAATTAGAAATCAGTAACAAAAACATATCTGGAAAAATGCCCAAATAATTGGACATTAAGCAACATATTTCTAAATAACTCACAAGTCAGAAGAAAACTAAAAGAAAATTAGAGTATTTTGCACCAAACATTAATGAAAAAACAACATTTCAAAATATGTGAAATACAGGTAAAATGATGAGTAAAGCAGAAGTTTTTTAAACATTTTTTAAAACATTTAACATAGTTTTAAGCATTTATATTGTAAAAGAAGAAAGATCTCAGATCCATGATTAAACTACTGTCTTATGAAGCTAGAAAAAGAACAAATTAAACCCAAACTAAGCAGAAAGAAGAAAATGAGTAATATAGGAGCAGACATCAAGGGAATAGACAACAGAAGAATAAGAGAGAAAATTAAAGAAGATTAAAGTAGGCTTTTCAAAAGGATGATGAAAATGATAACCCCCTAGGAAGGCTTATCAAGAATAAAAGAGAAAAACCACAAATGACCAATATTGAGTGAAATAATATTCTATTTTTATAAATCTCTAGAAAATGCTACCTAATCTATAATGAGAAAAGAAGATGTGGGTTTCCTGAGGAGGGGGCTGGGAATAAAGAGATGGAAGGAGGGCTTATAAAGAAGAAAATTCTGAGATGGAGCCAAAGATAACTGACTGTAGAGCTAAATATGAAATCTGAAACAGTCAGCCTACAAGTGTGAGATCTTGGGCCATACAAAGATTTCTTAAAGGGCACAATAAATCACTAAATAGAAAAGAAAAATATGAAAGGCACTTTACTAAAATTAAAAAAAAAAGTTTCTCAAAGTATGCCAAAAGAAAGTGAATAAGTGAATCACTAATTGTGAGAAAATACTTGCAGTATACATGTCTGACAGGAGACTTGCAATAGGAATACATACATGACCCTTACAACTCTGTAATAAATAACAAATAATAAAAATGGGAAAAAATTTGAAAAGCCACTCACAAAAAATTATATGAACATCTAATAAACACCTGAAAAGTCCTTTCAATTATTAGTTCTCAAGAAATATGAATTAAGCTACAATGAGATACATATTATATATCCATAAAATTAGAAAGATTGACGATTCCTCATAATACAAAGGTGCAGGACTACCAAAACACTCTTCCATTGGTTGTGGGAGTATAAAATATCACAGCTACTTTAGACACTGATCTAGTCCTTTCTCACAGAGTTAGATACTCACCTGTTTTTTGATCCAGCCACTCCACTTTTAGGTATTCACCCAAGAGAAAAAAATGTACATAAAAATATTTATATAAGAATATTCATGGCATCTTTATTCACAGTAATGCCAAACAAGAAACAATACAATTGTTCATCAACAAAAAATACAGTGGAATTCTACTCATCAATGCAGACCTGAACAATGTGTATAAACATGGTATAACAATGTGTATGGACCTCAAAAGTTTTACTCTGTTTTCAAGACGCAAACCACAAAAGAATATATATCATATGTTTCTATTTATATCAATTTCTAGAACAAAAGAGAGTATAAACAAGAGAGTGAGAGAAATCTGAAAAGCAGTTTCTTTGTATGGGGCAGGTAAAACAAGGAAGAGGTGATGAAAATAATCTATATTTTTATAAGGATTTTTGTTACACATGTGCTCATAATATCCAAACATGTTAAAACATATAATTGATATGTAAATTTCTCTTTATATATATGTATGTTTACATAAATGTACATATATAAAATTCCTAAGTGAACTTAAAAAAAAAAAACCCTCAGGTACATGCAAAGATGTTTCAACATGATTAAAAACATAAAACAGAAATAGAACCATGAGGATTAAGGCAGGGAAGTTTATCTAAGTTAAAAACTTCAGCTTATCAAATGACACCAGTTTTAGAGGGCAAAAAAAAATGTGAGAGGATAGTTGTAACACATGTAATCAACAAAAGGCTCATATATAGATATGCAAAGAAATTTTATATTTAAAGAAGAAAAGAGCAAACAACCCCTTCCAACAGGTGATAGAAATGAAAAAGAATTGCACCAGAAGACAAAGTACATCTAAATACATAACTGCCAAACAAAAAGGTGTTTATCCTATTGAGTAATTAAGGAAATAGAAATCAAAATCAAAATGAGGTATTTACACCATTAGAAGAGCTAAAAATAAGAACAACTGATAATGCCAATTGTTGGCAAGAATGTGTAGCAATGAAAACTTGTTGTGTACTGCCAGTACAGGTATAAATTTATATAACCACTTTGGAAAAGAGTTTGGCAGTATTTAGTGAAGTGAAAATATCACACAGCAATTATATCCCTTTGTATATTTCCAATGTAATGCATGAACATTGTATTAGGTAGGGCTCTGCAGAGAAACAGGCTCAAATATATATGTATGCATTTTATATATAATATTATACACACACAGACACACACACATATATATAGAGAGAGAGCTTTATTATTCGAACCTGGCCCCCAAGATTATGGAGGCTGAGAAGTTCCAAGTTCTGCAGTCAGCAAGCTGGAAACCCAGGAGAGCCATTCCAGTCTGAGGTTGAAGGCCCGAGAACCAGGGGAGCCCATGGTGAAAGTTTCAGTCTTAAAGCTGACTGGCTCAAGAACCAAGAAGAGCCAATGTTTAAGTTTGAGTCCAAAGGCAAGTCTGAGCTCAGGAGTCAGACAGGAAAAGTTCTCTCTTACTCAAAGAAGGCTCAACTTTTTAATTCTATTCAGACCTGAAACTGATGAGATGAGGGTCATCCACAGCAGGAAGGGCAATTCGCTCTGCATAGTCTGCCAGTTCAAAGCGTGTGTCATCCAAAGACACCTTCACAAACCCACATTTAATTATGTTTGACCAGTATCTGGGCACCCGGCAGCCCAAACAAGTTGACCCGTACAATTAACCATCACAAACACACATACCAAAAGACAAATACAAAAATATTTAGGGTGAGGTGCCAAGATGGCAGACTAGAGAGACTCACAGCATGCCCTCTCCCACAAATACACCAAGAATTACACCTAAAAACCCATGGTATACCGCAGAACACCTACTGAACTCTGGCAGAGTGCCTCTCACTTCAAAGCACAGGAGGATTCTCACAAAATCTGGTAAAAGAAAAAGAAAAAGAAAAAGAAAATCAGTACAGGATCAGTCCTGCAGGGCGGAAGCAGCAAAGCAAGAAAGGAACCCTCATGCTCGGACACCCCTTCCCCAGCTGGGAGGTCAGCAAGGACAGAAGTGGAGCTTCCGAGGTTCAGAGGAGAAAGTGACAGCTGCTTGGCAGACAGAAGTTAGAGAAACTGGCATGGAGGGGTCCTGTGATCCCCAGACCTAGATGCGAGCCAGCAGGGACACACTGGGACTGGCTGCTGGAGATTAATGATGAGCCCAGGGAGAAGGCTGGGGCCCAGTTCACAGAAGCAGCCTCAGGGTACTAGAGGGTGGTGTGAGCTCTGGCTGTGGGTGTGTGCAGAACAGAACAGCCAGGGACCCCATAAAAAGCACCACTGCAGGTGAGCATGGGAGGGAGAGGTACAACACAGACACATCAGAGCCATTTTCTCTGATTGGCTCCATTGTTGGTGTGTTCTCATGAGGAGAGGGGTGACATTGTCACTGCCATCACTGCTGTGTGGAGATGGGGCTGGGGTCTTTGCTGACACTGGTGCACCACAGATTCAGGTGTGTGACTGCATACTTACTCCAGTGGGCTCCTAGCACCTGACATTGGTGGATCTGGGCTGGTGGTTCCTGGGGCCCAGAACCTGGGGGACAACAGAGCAGGTGGCTGACATGCCTGCAGCTAAGGTGGAGACAAAGGCAGCATTAACAAAAAGTACTTTGTAAGCCTGCATAAAAATTGACAGACAACACCACCACAGAGGGCACTTCCCAGTAGGCATCTCCTGCAAAGGTGCACCCAGCAACTGTTCTTCCCAGCTGAAGCCCTCCAACCCTGCCTACCACACACCATAGCTCAGAAGTGGGCCTAGAATCCTCTATTCCAGCAACAGGGAAGCAGACTCACCCCTGTCAAGGCTGTGACAAGCACAGAACAAAAAAGGAGGCCCCACTCAACAACAATCAGGGCAGGCTTTAATCACCACATCAACCACACCCCCAGTCAAAGGGATAACAGACAACACACACTGAAGAAAGACATGGCAACCATCCATACTGAGAACAGCCCTCACAACAAAACTATTAGATGCACACAGTCTACACAGGAATGTAAAAATAAAATAAAAACAAACAAGCAAACAAAATACAGCTCTTCAAGACCACAACAGAAAACAGATACTTCTAAATCCAATTAGCCAGAGAAATATAAGTAAAATGAAGAAGCAGAGGAACCACTCCCAATTAAAAGAACAAAACAAGTCCCCTTAAAGAGTGAACAATCAGAGACACCACGAAGGTCTAATAGATACTGACTTCAAAAAGGAGTTGATAAAAGCACTGAAGGAAATGAGACTATGAATAGAGGAAGAGAGTACTATAAAAAGGAAATAGAAACTCTAAAAAGGAGACAATTAAAAACAGAAAACTCAATGGCTGAGATAAGAGCCAATCTAAAGGCAGTCGAAAACAGGCTAGATAATGCAGAGGAATGATAAATGACTTAGAAGACAACATAACAGAAGTCACCCAATCAGACCAGCAGACAGAAAAGCAAGTAAAAACCAATGAAAGCAATATAAGAGACCTATGGGATAATATAAAGTGTGCCAGCCTACCCATAATAGGGGTACCAGATGAAGAAAAAAGTGAAAGAGGAATTGAAAAAATATTTGAATAAATCATTACTGAAAAATTTCCAAACCTAAAGAAGGAAACAGATATTGAAATACAGGAAACACAGATGGCCCCCAACAAGAAGAACCCAAACAGACCTACATTAAGACATATTATAATTGAGTTGGCCAAAGTTAAAGATAAGAAATGATTCTAAAGGCAGCAAAAGAAATAAAAGAGTTAGGTACAAAGAAACCCCCATAAGGCTTTCAGCAGATTTCTCTACACAAACACTACTGGCCAGAAGGGAGTGGTAAGATTTATTCAAAATCCTGAATGAGAAAAACCTGCAAACTAGGATACTCTATCTGGCAAGGCTATCCTTACAGTAGAAGGAGAGAGAGAGAATTTCACAGACAAGCAAAAACTAAAAGAATTCAGCAATACTAAACCTATCTTAAAAGAAATATTGGAAAGTCTCCTCTCAAAAGAAAAGAAGCAGAAAGCTCTAGAAAGGAGAAAATCATAATTGGAAATGCAATAACTACAATGAATTGCTGGAGATTAAACATGAAGATGTAAAAAAAGGAAACAGATAGATATTAAGGAGTTAACACACTTGAAAAATAGGGTAACCACAAATCAAAAGCATACAATAGAGTCACAGAAACCAAAAACAAACCAAGCTAATACAAAAGAAACTCATTAAACCACAAAGAGAAAAACAAAAAGGAAAGAAACAAAGAAGAAATACCAAATCAATTGGAAAACAAAGTTCAAAATGGTAGTAAACACACGTCTATCAATAATTACTATAAGTGTCAATGGACTAAATGCTCCATTCAAAAGACAGAGTGGAAGATTGAAATAAATCAAAAGCCTACAATGTGCTGCCTACAAGAGACCCACTTTAGAGTGAAGGACACACACAGATTGAAAGTGAGAAGATGGAAAAAGATGTTTCATGCAAATGGAAATGACAAGAAAGTGGAGGTTCCAATACTCTTATTAGAAAAAAATAGACTTTAAAATAAAGGCCATAAAGAAAGATAATAAAGAAGGATACTATATAATGATCAAAGCAGGAATATAAGATGAGGATATTATACTCATTGACATATATGCATTCAATATAGGAGCACCTAAATACATAAAGCAAATACTAACAGACATAAAGGATATATTTATATTTTAACAAATATAAAGGAGTTGATGGGAATGTAATAATAGCAGGAGACTTTAACACTCCATTAACTTCATTGGATAGATCTCCCAGACAGAAAATCAGTAAGGCAACGGAAATACTAAATGACACAATAGAACAATTGGACTTGGTTGATATTTATAGGACATTACATCCCCCCAAACCAGAATATACATTTTTCTCACGTGCCCATGGAACATTCTCTGGGATAGACCATGTACTTAGGCACAAAAGAAGCCTCAGCAAATTTAAGAGGATCGAAATTATTTTGAGTATCTTCTCTGACTATAATGGCATGAAACTAGAAATCAACCACAGGGGAAAAAAATGAGAAAAAATGACAGCATTGAGACTAAACAACATGCTACTAAAAAAAACCCAAAGGGTCAATGATGAAATCAAAGAAGAAATTAAAAAATTCCTTGAGAAAACGAGAACATAATCACACAAAATCTATGGGAGGCAGCAAAAGCAGCCCTAAGAGGGAAGTTCATAGTAATACAGGTCTTCCTCAAGAAAACACAACCTCAAATTGACAATCCAACCTACCACCTAAAAGAATTAGAAAAAGAAGGAAAAATAAAACCTAAAGACAGCAGAAGGAAAGAAATAATAAAGATCAGGGAGGAAATAAATAAAATAGGCATTAAAAAAACAGCCAAGTGCTGTTTTTTCTTAAAAAGTAAACAAAATTGACAAACCTCTGGTCAGGCTCACCAATAAGAAAAGAGACGACACAAATAAAAAAAAAAGGAAGAAATGAAAATGGAGGAATTGCAACCAACATCACAGAAATATAAAAAAATCATAAAAGAATACTATGAATAACTTTATGGCAATAAATGGGACAACTTAGAAGAAATGGACAAGTTTCTAGAAACATACAGTCCACCAAAACTGAATCAAGAAGAAATGGATCATTTGAACAGACCAACCACTAGAAGTGAAACAAAACAACCAATAAAAATGCAGATTTTATGAAACAAACTCTGTAAGCATCATTTACAAATTTATTTAGAATTACTTTCACAGAGAACACTGTAGCTAACCAACAAAAAAGGCTAGTTAATACTGACTTATTAGGCAGACAGATAAAACAGAAATATTCTTTATTACTAACATATCAATGCCACACTAAATATAAAAGTTAATTTTTGTCATCCCATAAAATTACCATGGAGGTTTCAATTTGGATGCATTTTATATACATATAGAACTATACTCCTTGTCTTATCTGAAAACTATATATTTTAATTTGCCATTTTCTATATAACAAATTCTTCCAATTAAAGATAATAATATCTTTGAATAAATTTCTCAAATTCATTTCTATAGTGAAAATCCAATTATTTCCCTTGAAGATGTAACTCCTGTGATGTGTTTTTGAAGAAGTGATTTATCATCTTTGAAATAAGTCTTGCTAGTCTCAAAATACCAAATGAGAGAAAAATGCCAACACGATCGTTTATCTTTCCTTTAATGTATATGAATAAAATTATTTGAAAGAATGTAAGAAATTACTCTATAGGGAATATCATTTATGATTAACATCTTGCATATTCATATAGTCTCTTGTCCAAGGTACTCAGGATTGTCTCCTATGTCTGATGGCAATTCTCAATTAAGCCAGCTAAGTTAAGTTTATGACACCTTGATAATTTACTTCTTTTTTTCCTTTTTCAGATTTATTACGTAGAATTATTACAGTTCAACTGCACATACACATTAGATAATCTACCTTTTTGTCATCATGGTGGGTAGGTTGATGCCAATAGTAAAAATGAGTATTTTATTCCATGTTGAAATAAATAATTTTATAGAGATTAAAATCGAGGAAGTGGGAAATTCTTGGGACCCTGTGACACAATAGTTATGAAGCAGAGCAATAGGAGCCAGAGGAAAAGAAATAACCAAAAACTGTCTCTAAAACATGTCAAAATTAAAAGACAGAAAAATATTTTTTCATTTTTAATATTAATATCTGCTTTTCTTAACATTAAAAATCGCTTTTTATATGGTCAGCCCAGACTAGTGAAACTGGGCAAACTGAAATACAAATCTGATGAAGAACAGGAAAGCACTGAATTGCTCTTATCCTTTAAAACTTTATGGAAAGCATGCACAGAATCAGAGAAATTAAATCAGCTGGCTTGCTAAAAAGTGGAGCATCTCTGCGGCAACCTCCCCCTCACACACACAAAACAAACGAGCTACCAAAGCATGTACCAAAGCATGCAGACTTCACCTCTAAAACCAGGAATATTTCCCAGTGCCGGCCTCCTCTTCTCCGCCCTCCACCTGCACCGCCACCAGGTGCTGTCCAACTGCGACTGACTTTCTCAGTTGCCTCCCCTTGTCTCCTTGTCACCTGTCTCTTCTTTCTTCAGTCTCTTCCCTACAAAGCTGGGAGCTTTGTACTCTGAAATAAGAGTCCTGATTTGTCATTTTCTCTCTTAATTAGACTTCTGGTGGCTCTCAGCTGCGTAAATAAAGATAAAGTTTTTAATTCCAAACATGGTGTATAAGGCACTCTATAATCTGCAATCACAATCTTCATTTCACCCACTGTAGTCTTCATCGACATGTCTGATTACACCCCAGATTGTGGTTGAGAGGAAATTGTGTTTTATTCATCCCTTTATCCCTATTACCTTGTGCAATTCCTGTGATTCAATCCATGTTCTATAACTCTTCAATATTTACTTATTATTAATTAATTAATGGCAAAACACAAATGATTAAATTGATATAAATAAACATCAGGTATTTATATAAACGTGTGTGCATATATATAACATTAAACAGTACTCTAAAAACTCTGAATCATAATTCCTAAATCTGTTTGGAGGGAAAATAGCAAAAGAGAGAACTCTAGAGAGGTATTATGTCTTAAAAAATGGCATTTTTAGTTTCTACCAGGTTGAGTAATGCTGAATAAAGTATTTAATTTCCCTTGTTTCATTATGTTCATCTACAAATAAAACATATTCCTTGCCCTACTAATTCTTAAGTTTCTTACAAGGATCAGGTGAATTAATATATTTAAAAGTGCTTAGTAGAAAGTCTATTTAAATTATCACTTTGCGTTTTTGAGTTAGATAAGGATTAATTCAGAGTTTAAATTATACTTTTGGACACTAGTTTCTAAATATAATAAGCCTCAACCCTTAGAAATGATCAGGTAGCATTTGTTGGTATACTCCAGTGCTTAGGTGGAAGTCATGCACTGCAAACAGACTCTGAAAAAGTTCCAGAGCATACATTAATCAGGATTTTTTTAAGGATTGGAAACCTTCCAGCCTTCCAGGCTTGCACAGGAATGCTTAGCAGGAATGCTTTGTTATTTAACTGTTTCCACAAATTTCCATAAAAAAGGGAAATACTGTTTCTCTTTTAATATAATAATATTGCATCTGTGGTTTTCATATTTACTCTGAATTGTTTGAGTGATCTCTCTTTACTTCTGAATCCATAATAATTATGCATTGATTCTTTTTGGTTATTTGATGAGCAGCCTTTAGAGATTCAAACAAAATATTGCTGTGGGAAAGATAAGCTGTAAAATGACTTTGGATAAACCTAGTAAGTGCATCATAACTGATTTATTCATTGATATGACAATCATAATAACCTTAATTAATCACTCTCTTCCTTTTAAAATCTCCCCTTCTTTATACTTTTAGGTTATATTGGTCAAGGCATTCTAGTTAAACATCAGGAAATGCTGTCTATGTGGTTTGAGGTAATCAATAAGACTGTATTTTCAGATGGGTTGACTAGATAATTTGGCATCCTTCACTATGCCATATTCATGTTGCTAATTCTGTTCATTTAAAGAGAATTTGTAAAAATGTGCCACTGGCAGAATAAGAGCTAACACTATAAGTGCAATATTTCTTGAATTCCCTAAGGAGTACATGTCTTCAACAATAAGAGGACTATATTAAATTGGTGACATTTCCTTCCCAGTGTTGTCCAGATGGGCCTCCAGAGCTCAACCTTTTATTTATTTTTTTATTTTCTGTGGCAGATGTCAAGATCCAGTAGGCAGCAAGAAAATATTAAGGTGACTCACTTCTAATTTGAACTATAACTGGATATTCATGACTGTCACTGATTTGGAGGTGACTTGGCGTCTTAGACCTTCCTGATAATCTGCATATAGGAAGAAGTGGAAAATTCTTTATATTCAATGACACAGATTTTCTTCAAAGGACTTTAAAATGGTGTGGTTTTGTTTATTATTTGTAAGCATTTCAAACCATAAAAAGACACCACATAAATTCAATATCCAGATATACACTATGATAATGTGTTGCCAACTTCTTGCTACACTATATAGTCCCTCCAAGCATGCTTTATAAATATTAGCAGAAACACAGGACAAAAATCATTAAGTATTGCCTCCAAAGATCTCCTTACCCTCCCCAACCTTCATTCTATTTTTATGCTTCTAACCAACAGTGCTTATTTCTTTCCTGCTTCCATCCAAATACTTTAGGAGAGCATCTGTCTTAAAATCAATTAAAAAGCAGGGGATTGGAACACTAACAATCCTAATTCTGCTGAGTAACTGCTGCTCTTAACTAGTCATGACCACTCTCGCAATGGACTGTCCCCTCTCTCATCCAGAGGAGTCCAAATATTGGCCACAAGCTTAAATAATGTCCTATCCCCTTGCCTTTAAATCTCATCCAACTAATTCACAACTAGTCTTCTGATGTGCACCAGACCGGAAGACCCAGGGAGAGCATCCTGGCTCTCATCCTTATTGTCTGTCATCATCCTGGGAACCACGACTCTGAGCTTTGTTTTTCTCTGTTACCAGTTACATTTTCTCTGCCCTGTTATTTTTCTTTCCTTTCATAAAAACTCTATTTTACAGAAAAGTGTTGCTTTATGAGCTATTTTGCTTAATTGTCCTTCCTTATGTTTTGATTAGACACCAGGACCCTCCTACACTGTTGATGGGAATGTTAATTGGTGTAGCCACTAGGGAGGACAGCATGGAGGTTCCTTAAAAAAATTAAAAATAGGGGTGTGGGAGTATAGTTAAACAAAAAACTGAAAATAAACTTACCATATGATCCAGCAATCCCACTCCTGGTCATATATCCAGAGGGAAATATAATTCGAAAAGACACATGCTCCCCAATATTCACAGCAGCACTGTTTACAATAACCAAGCCATGGAAAGAACCCAAATGTCCATCAACAGATGACTGGATAAAGAAGATGTGGTATTTATACACAACAGAATGCTACTCAGCCATAAAAAAATAATAAAATAATGCCATTTGCAGGAACATGGATGGACCTGCAGATCATCATTCTAAATGAAGTAAGCTGGGAAGAGAAAGAAAAATGCCATATAATATAGCTTACATGTGGAGGCTAAAAAAAAAAGGACACAAATGAACTTATCTACAACATAAAAACAGACTCACATACATAGAGAACAAATTTATGGTTACCAGGGTGTAATGGGGGTGGGAAGGGATAAATTGAGAATTCAAAAATTGCTTCTCTTGGGGAGTGATGGAAATGTTAGCTATCTTAATTGTGGTAGTGGTTTCATTAGTGTATACATCTATCAAAATTCAAATTGTACATTTAAAAATAAAAGAAACAAGGTCATGTTGTACTGTACCATTTTTAAAGTTACACTATAACTTTAGAGTTAGGCTAAAAAGGTATTAGGTTAAAATTAGCTGGGACACACAAAAGACTACAGGTATTATATTCCTCTTTCTGTGAAATATCAAAAAAAAAAAAAAAAAAAAAAAAGAAAGAAAAGAAAAGGCAAATCTACAGAAACTAAAAGCAGACCAGTGTTTTCTTAGGTCTGGGGATTGTCTACAAACAAGTACAAAGAAAATTTTGGTGATAATGGAAGTATTTTAAAACTGGATTATTATAATGGTTGCACTACCCTATAAATTTACTAAAAGTAATAACTTTTGTGAGTAATTTTTATGGACTACAAATTATGCTTCAATAAAGCTATAAAAATAAATAGCCAGCAACAGGTAGATGTTGGGAAGCAGAGATGAAATAAGGACTGCCAATATATTAATAATCATTTAAGCCAGTTGGCGCATAATATGGCTTGACTTTAGTGTCTAATATTTATGTGCTTTTTACACTTAAACATGAAAAAAAGGTAAAATTTTGGGAGACTATATAATCACAGCAAAGACATTGGGTATTTTCAACACTTATTTGCTCCATAATGTACTTTACAGAGATTTGATATTAAGGGTAATTTTCAAGCAATCTCCTGTTTCTCCCATCATTATTCATGATAGGTGATTAGTATCTACTTCTAATCATTTCAGGACTTTTCTGTTTCTAGTATCAACAGTTGACCCCTCCCATCACCTTATTTCCTCAGTGTTCCTTTAATATGCTATTCTTTGGTCTGACACCAAATTGTGCTCTTCTGAATTTAAGCTGGTGACACGTGAGCATGAAAGTTTGCAGTGAATGTGTTTGTCAGCTTTTAAGGTTGTTGTTATGCTTATGCTGCCCAAAAAGAACCAAGGAAAGGATCTAAGATTTATAGGGAAATAATTAGAGCTCTGAGCAAAGCAGAAAACATTCTAATGCATAATTTTGTTTCAAAACATATACAATTCAAATTTTAATACACTGACAAGATAGTCCTTTTTGGAAACCAGAATTATGTTTTTAGCCCTATCTACATGTATTTTATGAATGAAAAATTATTAAAAGTTTGAAGAATAGGCTTATAGACTGAAGTAGATGAGTTGCCTCAGTAACACTCTACTTATAACCTTTGGACAAATGATTTTTGCATTTTATGTCATTTCTAGTTACTCTCTGAGAGAGCTCTGATCTCTTACTAGCTCCTTTAGAAACTTTTTTCACCCCCTCAAATATTACCAGAGATGTTAGCATGTACACTTCTATAGGAATAAAACTTCTATGACCTTGAGTCATGCAAAGATTTCTAAGTTATGGAAACAGCATAATCCATACAAGAACAAATTAGTAAACTAAACTGCATTAGAATTTAAAACTTCTGTTCTTTAAAAGGTATCATGAAAAGAATAAAAAGCCAGTGGCAGGGAGGGTATAGCTCAGTGGTGGAGTGCGTGCTTAGTGTGAAAGAGGTCCTGGGTTCAGTCCCCCGCACCTCCATTAGAAAAATTACAATAAATAAGTAAATAAACCTAAAAAAAAAAGAATAAAAAGCCAAGTGACAACTGCAAGAAAATATTTTCAAAGTATGTATCTATAAAAAACTTGTATCTTTTAATGTATATAAACTCCCAAAACTCAACAATAAGAAGATAAACAACCCAATTTTTTAAGTGGGAAAGATATCTAAATAGATGCTTCACCAAAGAAAACATAAAAATGGTAAATAAGCTCACAAACAGATGCTCAATATCATTAGTTACTAAAAAATAAAAGTTAAAACCACAAAGATACCACTACATATCTATTAGAATGGTAAAAATTAGAAAGATTTACTATACTAAGTGTTGACAAGGTTGCGGAGGAAATGAAAATCTCATAGAATGCTGATGGGAATGTAAAATGGTATTAGCATTGTACAAACTGTTTAGCAATATTTTAAATTTAAATATACACTTCTTACATGATTCATTCATTGCACTTCTAAATATTTCCCCAAGATAGATAAAAACACATATCCATCTAAGATGTGTACAATATTTATACCAGCGTTATTTGTCATCTAAAACTGTAAATGTATCAACAGATTAATAATGAATAAACTGTAGTAAATCCACAATGGAATGCTACTTGGAAATAAAGAGGACTGAACCAATGGTATATGGAATAACATGAGTGAATCTCAAAATAATTATATTTTGTGAAAGAAGTCAGGCAAGAAGGAATATGTATTGTCTGATTCCACTTTATAAAATACTAGAAAATGCAAACTAATTTACAGTGACAGAGAGCAGATCGGTGTTAGAAAGAATTACAAAGGTACATGAGAAAATTTTGGGAGATAATTAACATGCTCATTATCTTGTTTGTGGTTATACATATGTGTAAACTTATCAAATCATATTTAAATATGTATAGTTTATTGTAGATAAATTATATCTCAGTAGAGTTGTTAAAATTTAAAATAATGAATTTCTGCCCCCATCAAAAAAATACTTAAGTTTACAGATTGATGAGTTTATAAATATATATATAAACATCTGTGTAAAATCCACTGGAAAAAATTATAATATTCAGCATCTCAGAAGTTTGCTCATCTTTTTTTTCTAGTCAACTCTTCTGCCAGAGTGAATAATTATTCTGATTTAGTTTGCCTATTCTTGAGCTTTAGGTAAAGAATATCAAATAATATGGGTTATTTTGTATTTTTCTTCTATGTTTTTATGTATTTGTTCTTTTCATTGTATTTTATTATATAAATATACTTATCCATTTTACTGTAGATGGATACTTAAATTGTTTTCAGATTTGGAGCTATTATGAATAAGGCTACCAGGAACATTCTTGCATAGATGTTTTGGTGCACATGAGCACTCATTTCCTTAAAGTTCAATTACTGGGTCATAGAGCGGGCATTTGTTTAGCTTTAGTAGGTATTGCCATATAGTATTCTGAAGTGCAACTGTTTACATGTGCAATAATTTCTGTTGCAGTGTATTCATTTCAACTCCTCAAGATTTTAAGTTCTTATCTTTTGTTTTCAATTCTTGTGGTATGCAGTGATATTACAATGTGTTTTTTTAAAGTGATTGAAGTATAGTGGCTGTACAATAGTATACAAGTTACAAGTGTAAAATACAGTGACTTACAACTTTTAAAGGTTATATTTCATTTACACTTATTATAAAATATTGGCTATATTCTTTGTGTTATAAAATAGATCCTTGTAGATTATTTTTTAACTAATAGTTTGTAATTCTTAATCCACTAACCTTATATTGCTCCTCCATCTTCCCTCTCCCCACTGGTAACCACTAATTTCTTCTCTATATCTGTGAGTCTGCTTCTTTTATGTTACATTCCCTAGTTTGTTGTATTTTTTAGATTCCACATATAAGTGATATCATGCAGTATTTGTCTTTCTCTGTATGACTTTTCCACTTAGCATAATGCCCTCCAACTACATTCATTTTGCTGCAAATGGCAAAATTTTATTCTTTTTTATGGCTACATAATATTCCATTGTATAAATATAAAAGGCAAATATTAACAAACATAAAAGGAAAAATCAACAGTAACACAATAACAGGGACTTTAATATGCCTTTTACATTAAGGGAGAGACCATCCAGACAGTCAGTGAGGAAACATTGACCTTTAATGACACATTAGACCACATGGACTTAATTGATATATATAGAGTATCCCATCATATAGCAGCAGAAGACACATTCTTTTCAAGTGCATGTGGACATTTTCTAGGATAGATCACATGTTAGGCCACAAAACAAGCCTTGGTAAATTTAAGAAAATTGAAATTATATCATATCAGGTATCTTTTTTGACCACAACAATAGTGTTGTGACCAGAAATCATATAAGAAAAAAACTGCAAAACCCTCCACAAACATGTGGAAGCTAAATAATATGCTACTGAACAACCAATGGACCATGGAAGAAATCAAAGAGTGAATCAAAAAATGCCTAGGAACAAATGAAAATGAAAACACAAAGATCCAAAACCTCTGGGACTCAGCATAAATAGCTCTAAGAGGGAAGTTTATAGTCAGACAAGCTTACCTCAGGAATTAAGAAAAATCTCAAATAAACAAACTAACCTTACATCTAAAAGAATTAGAGAAAAGAAGGGTAAACAAAACCCAGAGTTACTAGAAGGAAAGAAATCATAAAGATCAGAGTAGAAATAAATGAAATAGAGACAAAAAAAAAAAATAGAAAAGATCAGTGAGATTAAAATGAGGTCTTTAAAAAGATAAATAAAATTGATAAACCTTTAGCCAGACTCATCAAGAAAAAATGTAGCAGGCCAAAATCAATAAAATCAGAAATGAAAAATCAGAAGTTTTAACCATCATCACAGAAATATTAAGGACCTTAAAAGATTACTATGAACAACTGTATGCCCAGAAAATGGACGACCTAGAAGAAATGGACAAATGCTTAGAAAGGTACAATTTCCCATGGCTAACCCAGGAAGAAATAGAAAATATGAAGAGACCAATTACCATTAATGAAACTGAATTAGTAATTTAACACTCCCAACAAACCAAAGTCCAGGACCAGATGGTGTCATAGGTGAATTCTACAAAACATTCAGAGAAGAGTGAACTGAGTTAACACCCATCTGTCTGCAATTATTCCAAAAAATGGCAGAGGAAGGAACACTTCCAAACTCCTTATATGAGACTAGCAGCACCCTGATATCCAAGCCAGACAAAGATATCACACACACACACAAATTACTGGCCAGCATCACTTTTTGAGTATAGAAACAAAAATCCTCAACAAAATAGTAGCAAACCAAATCCAACAATACACCAATAAGATCACATGTCATGATCAAGTGGGATTTATCCAAGGGATGCAAGAACTTTTCAATATCCACAAATCAATTGTGATAAATCACATTAACAAATGGAAGAATAAAAACTATATGATCGTTTCAATAGATGCGGAAAAAGCTTTCCATAAAATTCAACATTGATTTATGATTACAAAAAACCCCAGAAAGTGGGAATAGAGGCAAGAGACAAGGATATATATGACAAACTCATAGCTAAAATCATAATGGTGAAAAGCTGAAAGCATTTCCTCTAAGATCAGAAACAAGACAAGGATGCCCACTCTCACTTCTATTCAGCATAGTTTTGGAAGTCCTAGCCTCCAGATTCAGATTTAAAAAAAAAAGAAAAAGAAAAAGAAAAAAGGAAACTAAAAGGAAAATGAAAGAAAGAAAGAAAAGAAAGAAAGGAAGAAAGAAAGAAAAGAAAGAAAGAAAGAAAGAAAGAAAGAAAGAAAGAAAGAAAGAAAGAAAGAAAGAAAGAAAGAAAGAAAGAAAGAAAGAAAGAAAAAGAAATAAAAGTAACCTAAATTGAAAAGGAAAAAGTAAAACTGTCACTGTTCGCATATGGTATGATGCTATACATAGAGAATCCTTAAGACCAGAAAACTACTAAAGCTCGTCAATAAATTTGGTAAAGTTGTAGGATACAAAATTAATATACACAAATCTGTTGCACTTATGTACACTAACAACAAATTATCAGGAAGAGAAATTAAGAAAACAATCCTATTTTCTACTGAATGAAAAAGAACACAATATCTAGAAATAAACCTACATAAGGAGGCAAAAGACCTTACTCCTGAAACTATAAGATGAAATGTAATGATGAAAGTAATTGAAGATGACACAAACTGATAGAAAGATACACCGTGTTCTTGGATTGAAAGAATCAATATTGTTAAAATGACCATGCTACCGAAGGCAATCTGCAGATTCATTGTGGTCCTTATCAAGATACCAATGGCATTTTTTATAGAACAAGAACAAATAATTTTAAAAATTGTATGGAAACACAAAAGACCCTAAATAGCCAAAACAATCTTAAGAACAGAGCTAGAGGACCCACAATTCCTGGCTTAAGACTATATTACAAAGCTACAGTAATCAAAACTGTATGGTGCTGGCACAATAATAGACACACAGATCAATTGAACAGGAAAGTCCAGAAATAAACCCATGAACTTATGGGCAATTAATCTATCACTAAGGAGGAAAGAAGATATAATGGAGAAAAGACAGTCCCTTCAATAAGTGGTGCTGGTAAACCTGGACAGCTACATGTAAAGGAATGGAATTAGAACATTCTCTAACACCATATACAAAAATAAACTCAAAATGAACTAAAGACCTAAATGTAAAACTGGATACCATAAAACTCCTAGAGGAAAACATAAGCAGAAGACTCATTGATATTAATCATAGCCATATTTGGGATCCTTCTCTGAAAGCAAAGTAAATAAAAACAAAAACAAATAAACAGGTCCTAATTAAATGTAAAAGTTTTTGCACAGCAAAGGAAACTATCAACAAAATGAAAAGGCAACCTACTGATAGGAGAAAGTATATGCAAATGATAAGACCAATAAAAGGTTACTATCCAACATATATAAACAGTTCATACAACTCAATTTCAAGGGAAAAAAAGGTAAAAAATAGACAGAAAAACTGAACTTTCCAGAATCAGTATAGATGGACACGAGGCACATGAAAAGATGCTCAATATAGCTAATCATCAGGTAAATGCAAATCAAAACTACAGTGAGATATCACCGCACCCTTGTCAGAATGGCTATCAACAAAAAGACCTCAAATAAATATTGGCAAGGTTGTGCAGAAATGAAACCCTTGTACACTCTTGGTGGATGTAAATTTGTGCAGCCACTGTGGAAAACAGTATGGAGGTTCTTCAAAAAAAAAAAGTATAGAAGTACCATACAATGCATCAATTCTACTCCTAGGTATTTATCCAAAGAAAACAAGACCACTAATTCCAAAAGATATAAGCACCCCAATGTTCATAGAAGCTTTTTTTTTTTTTTTACAATAGTCAAGGTATGGAAGCAACCTAAGTGCCCATCAAAAGATGAAAGGATAAGAAAGATTTGGTATACACACACACACACACACACACACACACACACCCAGGGGATGGAATATTACTCAGCCATAACAAAGAATGAAATCTTGCCATTTGGGACAACATGGATGGATCTGGAGGATATTATGCTTACTGAAATAATTCAGACAGATAAAGGCAAATACTGTACACTTTCACTTATACATGAAATGTAAAAAACAAAACAAATGAGCAAATATAACAAAACAGAAATGGACTCACAGATACAGAGAACACATTAGTGGTTACCAAAGGGGAGAGTGGTGAAATAGGTGAAGGGGATTAAAAGGTACAAACCTCTAGTCATAAAACAAATAAGTCATAGGGATGTAATGTACAGCACAGGAAATATATCAATGTTTTATAATAAGTTCATATGGTATGTAATCTACAAAGATATCAAGTCACTCTGTTGCAGCCCTGAAACAAATGTAATATTGCAAGTCAACTAAAGTTCAATAAAAAATAACTAATAAAAAAAAAAGATACATGCACCCAAATGTTCATACTAGCATCATTTAAAATTGCCAAGATAGGGAAACAACCTAAGTGCCCATCAACACAATGTGTTGTTAATTTACATTTCCTTCATATATAATATGGTAAATATCTATTAATATGTTATCAGCAATTTAGATATCTTCTTTTGTGTGCTGCCTGTTCAGTATATAGATTTTTTTATATTATATTGTTTGTCTCTTCATAATTTGAAGTAATTTTATTGTGTTTAATAGTTTATTCATTTCTTATCCATTGAGATACTATGACAATTAATTAAAAAATATCTTTTCATCATTCAAAAATTGATTCCACTATAATAAGTACACTTCAATACTATTTCTATTATTTTGTCTCTTCCTATTTATTTCCCCATCACACATCTAGTGCTGTGTATTTATATTTCTTCCTTTTATTTTTGACATTAACTAATAAGCTATCTTTGCTCACTTGATTTTAATAATTGATCTCTGACATGTATTTCAGTATTACTATTTTTCTGTTTTCTGATTTACTGTTTTCTACTCTTATTTCATAAAGTTCCTAGTGTTATTTTTTCTGGATTTATTTTATTTTTCATTTCACATTTTTATTGATTTATTCATTTATTCATTTACTATCACTTTCCAATAACAGCTATGTGCTAGGCACTTTTCCAAGAGCTGAAAATACAGCATTGAACAAGTAGATAAAAGCCTCTGTTCTTACAAAGTTTACATTTTAATGAAATATTTTAAGTAAAATGCTTATGTAATTATTAAATAATTTTAAGACTACTTGATATTAATTTTCTACTCAGCATTGAATTAACTGAACTCTTCAGGTTCTGATATATAATACTTATACTGTTTTTTGGAAGTTACAAATTTCATTTTGATTTTTATCTTTTACCCTAGACACATTTAAGACAGTTATTTTGATGTTGTTGTTTAGCATTCAAGAAGTATGAGATTTTGTTTGTATGTTTATAATTAATGTCTATGTTTATTGCACTGTGATGAGAACATATGTCTACATTGTTTCTGCACCATGGAGTTAAAATTAAGTTTTTTTGTGTTAAATTTTTGGCAAATATTCTTTGGGCACATAAAAGAAAGACATTTGTCATTTTCAAGGAAATTTATTTTATATGAATCTATTAAATTATCAGTAATAATTATTTTTCTAGATTCTTAATATTATTTAAATATTTTTCCTATTATACCTAACTTTGCTAAAAGATGTGTTCCAATTACTTATTCTTTTCTTGTTGCCATTTTCCACTGTAATATTTATCAGTTTAAAAAAATAACCAATTTATTTTTATTGTTTTATGTGCTTATTTCTTTGTAGAAATGTCCTTTTTGTATTCTTAATGCTTTTATTTGAATTAAACTTTATTTAATATTAATTGTATGGCTCATGTAAAGTATTAATTATTTTCACCTAGTCTTTAAAATTATTTTTGCCTATCCATCTTTTTGTTCCTTTTTGGCCTATTTATTTTCAACCTGAATCACTTACTTTAAACCAGATCTTTTTAATTTTTTTATTGAAGTACAGTCAGTTGCAATGTGTCAATTTCAACTACTGGTGTACAGCACAATGTCCCAGGCATGCATATACATACATATATTTGTTTTCATATTCTTTTTTTAAGATTTTAAAAAATCGAAGTACAACTAGTTACAATATAAATACATATTTTAATTGTGTAAATATTTATATTATTTAATCCAATCAGGATTTTTTTTAGCAGAGTGAGTCTGACTTATTTACATTTATTGAATTGATAAATATATTTAGTGTTGTCTCTATTATCTTATTTAATGTTATATTTTTAACATTCTTTTTATTTTTAGTGTTTCTTCCACTATATGTTTTATGATATCTTTATGTTATTTTCTGTGTCTGTCTTTCAGAAATAATTAATTGTTTCTATAGTCTGATTTTAGTCTTACGGGTTCTTCCATTTTAACTTTATTTGATTAGCTTACAACTTGGTATTTTTAGATTTAAACAGAATTTATTGTCCTCCCATATTCCACTCTGAGAGATAAGAAAAATAGCATTCATAAACTTTTTAGATTCCTGTTCTCATATAGAGTTATTGCAATTTTTATTACCCAGAATATATTGTAAGTTCTACAATATCAAGAGTTACAGATATTCTGCTCAGTCATAATTTTTCAGTTGTTTACCCTTAGTTTTATATTTCAGCAGAATCCAGGTTCACCATCAATCCTTTACAATGATTTCTCAATTCATATAATTCTCAGTATGATTTCATTATTAGGCAGTTTTTCAAGAAGATCTTTATGTTATAGTCCCATACTTCTTTCTTATTTGAAAATAAGTATGGGTCATCACTTCTGGAGTAATCATTTTGCAGGAGAATGTATGGGGTAAAGATTGGAAAAATGTGTCTTGGAAGTAAGTACACCGGATTTAGTTGTCATAAACCACTCCTCAAACTTTTGCGTACATATGGCCTTGACTATATGCCCTTACTCATGACAACAGGAAGGCCACTGGGCTGCAAGGAAGATCTCTGTATTTCACTGTCTTCTGTGAGATGGTCTAGCAGTAACTTACCTTCTTTTACTGAGATCAGCAGGTGCAGAGCTCCCTGCAAAGGTGTTAAATCATCTCTCTTTATTCTGTCCTTCTTCTTTTCTTTGGTATTTTAGTTCCAAGCCATGAATCACATACTTGGCTTTCCAAGTATGTAATCAACTTGTGAGTATTCTGCATGCAGCTTGATTGTCTGCTGGGGCATGTTGCTTTCATATCCTCTTAAAATTTGGTCTGAATGTTATTTATCATATTAAGTACTAGAATTGCAATTATTTTCTACTTTTACTGAAAATTGATTAGTCTATGTGGATCTTTTTTTTTTTTTTTTTTTTTTTGGTAGTTGGTTTCAGAAGGGAGAGGGGTAGAAACAGCTTCAATTTCTACCATTTTTATCTGGAAGTCTCCAGACTGCTTTTTAACTGAGTCATATAACAAAATGATAAGTTACTTGGGAACAATTTAATCACACACTTTATATAAACTAGTAACTGAATTTTCTTTTGAGTTAAGTTAAACATTATAATTAACATACCAATTTCAGTTTAGCTTTGATAACTTGAGCCCTTTGTACAGGGTAAGTGGTGTTTAGCCTGAGAAAACAGGTTTGTTTCTGAGTTCAGCTGTCTTAGTTCATTTTCAATCCACTCTGTGTTCCTAAAGATTCAAATTTCATCCTTTTATGTACTTCAAAAAACTCAGAGAAACTGCACTTTTGGTAAATCAGTGTCCAATCCAGAGGTCAAAAATAATATCACTGTAAAGGCTGGATAGAAAATATACATTTGCAATGTAGGAGGCCCAGAGATGGAAGGGAACAGGCTATGGTAAACAGAGTCCACAAACCACCACTAAATGACACAGCTGCATTCAGCACTACCTGATTGCTGCCACGTAGGAAATAGGCACATGGCTGGTAGATTTTCATTTTTTCCAGTGAACATGAAAATATGACGTGACTGTCAATTTTAAAGTGTTGGCTTAAAGAGCAAAATCAGCAACACTGCTGAGTACTACATCACTCATCATACCTTCACCCCTTCTCAACAACAATCTAACTTCCAACCACAGACCAAAAATGCCTTTCTGGAAGATGTATGATTCATATTCCAAGGGACCTGGGAGGAGGTCCCTGGGAGGTCTTGCCTACCTGTGTATTGGATAATAGACATACAGACCTCAGTCCTGGCTGTGGACTCTGTAGTGGTCCATGAACCAACCCTAGCCCCTCTCAATTGCAGTCAAGACCTTGGAGAACAATGCCTTTGACAATCACAGACAAGAGACCTTCTGTGGAAGTCCAGGCTTCCAGCAAAGAAGTTCCAGTACACCAGTGGAGCTGAAAGTATGAGTTTAAATGCATTGGAGAGGGTAAGAGGAACAGTTTGATTTTACCTGCATAACTTCTTCCTCAAGGTGGCACAGCTCATTGCCAAGAGAGATCTTTTTAGCCTATGATTTCTCCCATGGAGGAAAATGAGAGCATGTGTGTAAGTGCCTGGTTTCTCCAGCTTTGCAGAATGCTACCAAAGAGGCTTATTTCTCTATTGCTCTGTCCAGGGTATTAAGTCATGAGCTACACCATTGGAGGGCAGGAATAGTCATGGAGAATTGCAGATAGAACTTTTTGAGGGCAATAAAGGGATGTGGATCCTACTAATTGCTTCACAGACTCCATCAAGAATCCCAACAATCAGTTGCTGGGATTGCCACACCCACAGACTCCCAAACTTGCCCACAGGCACTCCTAGCACAGCACACCTCACCTACACATTCCCCTCACCCTGAGGCTGTTTCTTTGTGCATGCTACTGAAGGTGGCAAGAACAAGCTTTGGCAGATATCTAATAAGCATGTGCAGAAAGCCAGCCTGAATCTGCAGGCCAGGGATAGACCACGAACTTGAGCTTTAGCTCCACCCGTGGAAAAGCAAAAGAGAAACCTTCAGCACCCAGCCTAGTGCATTACAGGATCAAGACAAGGCGTGCAAAGTTAGTAATTCTGCCACAGCAGAGCAAGATGCACGAAGTAGGTGTGTCCATAGAAGGTCTGAGAAAGTATCAGAACTTCTAGCAGAGCTGATGAAAGGTATTTCTCTCCCGAGATCAGTTGATAAAGACTAGAGGAGGTAGCTGCTACTTCAGATGCAAAAACAACAATGCAATGCTTCAGGGAAAATAAAAAAAACAAGAAAACATGACACCACCAAAGGATTGCAATAATCTCCCAGTAACCAGCCCCAAAGACGTGGAGATCTGCAATTTACCTGATAAAGAATCCAAAATAACTATTTTAAGGAAGCTCAATGCACTACAGAAAAACACAGGAAAGACAATTCAACAAAACCAGGGAAACAATACAAAAACAAAATGAAAAGACTAACAAAGATGTAGATCATAAAAAAGAACCAAACAAATTCTGGAGCTGAAGAACACAACAAATTAAATTTAAAAAAAGTAACTGAGCATCAATAACAGAATAGATCAAATGGAAAAAGAATCTTTAAGACACAGACAAGGACTTTGAAAGCATCCAGACAGAGGAAAAGAAAATGAAACGCCATGAAGAAAACCTATGTGATCTAAGGGATACCACTGGAAAAAAAAAAAAAAAATCTGCAAGTTATGGGGTCCCTGAAGAAGAGAGGAAGATGAGACAAAAAGCTTATTTAAAGAAATACTTGCTGAGAATTTCTCAAATCTGGTGAGATAGTTGGATATCCATGTTCCTGAAGTTCACAGGTCACAAAAAAACTTAATGTAAAGAGATCTTCTTCAAGACACATGATAATAAACTGTTCAAAATCAAAGACAAAGAGAGAATATTAAAAGTAGAAAAAAGAAAGAGGTGGCAACTTACAAGGGACCCTCATATGGCTATCAGTGGATTTCTCAGCAGGAGCCTTATAGGCTTGGAGAGGGTGGAAAGAAAAACACAGCCAACCAACAACATCCATCTGGTAACATTCTCCCTCAGAAACGAGGGATAAAGACTTTCACAAACAAACAACGCAGAAGAAGCTCATCACCACATGACCAGCCTTACAAGAAAGGCTGAAAATTTCCTCAAGTTGAAATGGAAGGATGCTAGTTAGTAATATGAAACCATGAACGTATACAACACAATGGTAAACGTAAGTATACAGTCTATTTCAGACACTCTAATGCTACAATATGTTGGTGCATTAACCACTTAACTCTAATAAAAAGGTTAAAGAACAAAAGTGTTAAAAATAACTATAGCAACAATAAATTGTTAATAAATACACAGTATAAAAAGAGGTGAACTGTGACATCAAAAACACAGAAGGGAGGAGCAAATGGGAAGAGTTCATCTAGGCAACAGAAGTTAAGTTGTTATCAGCACAAAATAGTCTTTTAATCTGTAAGATCATGTGAGCCTCACAGTACCCACAAAGCAATACCATATATCAGATAACAGAAGATAAAGAGAAGAGAATCAAGGCAGAAAACAATGGAAATCATCAGTTCCCAAAGAAAGGATTCAAGAGGGGGGGAAAAGAACAAGGAACTATGAAACCACCATTAAAAAAGTAAGATGACATTAGTAAACCCAAATTTAGCAGAAGGAAGGCAATAACAATTATTAGAGCAGAAATAAATAAAATAGAAACCAGGAAAACAATAGAAAAGATCAACAAAACTAAGAGCCATATTTTTTTGAATTTGATTTTTTAATTTTAGTTGATACATAATAATTTATCAAACTGATGTGACTGCCATTATTCAGGCAAAGATTTTGTTTATTTTTTTATGGAGTTATAGTCAGTTTACAATGTTGTGTCAATTTCTGGTGTGCAGCACAATTTTTCAGTCAGACATGAATATAAATATATCATTTTCAAATTCTTTTTCATCATGAGATACTACAAGATATTGAATATAATTCCCTGTGCTATACAGTATAAACTTGTTTATCTATTCTGTGTATACCAGTCAGTATCTGCAAACCTCAAACTCCCAGTTTATCCCTTCACACCCCTCCTCCCCCCGGCAACCACAAGTTTTGGAATACATCTTTTCTTTTGTCAGATTTTAATCACCTGGTACTAAAAGTTGCTGTTATATAATGAGAGGAAAAAATTGGTGGTTCTGTTTTGAACAGAATAAAATAGAAAAATTAGCATTTGGTCTTCCTTTAATTTCAATTAAGTACTACAGGGTATTATTTTTCTCAATAATAGATACTCCCATTTAAGTCTGTACAAGCTGAAATTGCCATCTATGTCTGTATCTCAGTAAGAATGCTAAGTTACATAACATAAATTTATGTTGAAACTATGTTTAAAACTATTAAAAATTACATTGATTTTTATCAGACTGCTGTCTACATAATGTATCTTTTATACTGAAGGGGAACCAAATTTCCTACCCTAAAATACCTCTTCGGCACGCATGCAGATTATTTCAGGATGAAAACAATCAAGGCCCAAAAGACTCAGAAAGAAACTTTGACCTTCCATCTAATGCCTGAAGAATGAAGCTGGAGGACTTGTCAGGGAAAGAGAGCGATCACCACAGGTAACCATAGTAGGAGCCAGGTGCGGAGCCTGGGAGGAACCTAGCAAGGTCTGTTAAGATTCATATTGTCTCCCATTGTCTCCACATGGCCCAGCAAATGTTTGTTTACCAAATATTTGCTTTTCCATCTCCACATGAATTGCCTTCCCCCGCTTTGAAGCCCCAAACCCTGCCTCCAAATCCTCCTTTGTGAAGAAAGCACTTAAGGTGAGAGTTTCAGTAATTTTGGCAAGTTACTTGGTTATCCTGGGTCTCTCCCGTGGGTACAGGTCATTGAACTTCTGTGTGATTTTTTCCTGTTAATCTGTCTCAGATCAATTTAATTCTTAAACGAGCCAGAAGAACCTGCAAGGGTAGAGGAAATTTCTTCTTCCCTAACAATACACAGAGCCTTTAGATCAGATGCAATTATTTACATGAAATGAACAAATGATAGCCCTTTTTCCATTCTGGATTCTTTAAAAAAACATTAAAGTAAATAATAATTTTTACTGTGCATACAATAAAGAAAAAATTTGGAGTCTTGATTCCTTTGTACTGAAGATGGCCATAAACCCACAAAATAATTCGATTATGTCCAGTATCAAAAACAATTTGAAAGTAATAACAAAATTGCAAAATTCTGATATAACACTATTAGTATGCTGCTTCGCTGAAAGCATCATTGTTTATTTATTTCTTTGTCCTGTTTTTACTAAAAAAAAATTATGCACATAATTGAAATGTGTATCTAGAAGCAGCTCTCAGCAATCTCTTTAATAGGCAAGATTTTTGGGGGCATTTTCCGTGTGAACTTTTGGCTCTATTACACCACCTCCTTCAGCTTGTCTTCACCTCCATTTCTGACTCCCATGTTCTGTGGATACAGTTTGCCTTTACACTAAATGGCCCAATGATCTCATTTTGGTTCTTTCATCGCTTCACAATACCTGTTCATTAAACATGAGGCTGGAAATCTCTGCACTGTAGATTTCTAAGTGTAGCCAGTGATAAGCCCTAGTTGGAAAAAAAAGAAAAAGCACAGCATAAGAGCCGTGGATTGAGCTTACTTAGTGTCTTACCTTGGATTATATATAGTCTGGGAAACACAGCCTTAGATAGCATTGAGGAATGGCTCCAAACAGGAAGGGGGAGAGGCCAGTGCATATGTGATTTTGGCAAAGGGCTACACGCAACCAAGCCCGCACCTCAGCAGCAGATCACTCCCAGTGATGGGGAACAGACAGCCCGGAATGATTTTAGTGCTGTTCTATGTATGAGGAGACGCAAGAGTGTGGGTTCATTAACAACTTGCCTGATAGATGACTGTGTAATGACCTATTTTGCCTGTTTTCCCAAAGCACAGAGTGCCTCATCCTCTCCTTCTTCCTCAGTTCCTTTCAGGCTGTACTGTAGGTCAGGGACTGCATTGTAAATCCTTGCAGAACTGGATGGCAAGTGACCTTCTTAGCTTTACATAAAAAATTTCTGCAACAACAAAATCAAATGCCTATAGAGGTCAAGACAGATGTCTTTTAAAAGAATAAAGTGACCCAGTGAGATTAATATGACAACAGAGTTATGGCCAAAGAGGTGAATAAATGTGGGTAACTTGCAGAATCTGATAAAATAAAGAGTTCAGTGGAAACTTAACTATTTCACAAATAAGGAATGTTTAATGTTTAATGTCATCTATTCAAAATCATGAAACAAAAAATTGGAAAAAGGATAAAAGTTGGATAACGGTAAAATAGAACAAAAAAATGCCATGGGGAAGCGTGATGAACTAATGCTAAGATGTAAGAAATGTACTTTAAAATGCTTCGGCGTGGAGATTGTGATTAAAACATAAGTTAGCTTCAATTTGCACCCTAGGGGCACCAGCTGCCCTAATCAAGAATTCACACCCTGGGGGAGTGTGCTGTCCTTCAATCTAAAAGGCCACCACCAAGGCAGCTTCTACTGGAGTTTCAGCTATTTTTACCTTCCATCAATACCCAAAGCTACACCAATTAATATAGTAAAAGAATTCTTATCCACTGGTTAGAGGTTTGTCAACTAGCGTAAATAATTTTAGAAAGGAGCTTTCATTGGCAAAACTTGTGTGTCTTTATTTAAATAAATTTGTGTAGCCACTGCTGATTTGGAGAATCCAAATAACTGGTTAGCGGAATCTCATTATCAGACCACTGTCACATTCGTCTCAGATGAGCCTTTAATGAAAAGCCTCCCAAGAATCCAAAAATGATGGAAAATCTGATCCTCATTTAGTTGATTTCAAGACAGAATCTGTAACTTTGTTCTGCTGGCTTGCTAACAAATGCCTACTGTGTGTTAGTTTACCCCAAGGCTTGAGTCCATTAGAAGCTGATAATGAGAGCATGAAAGAGAAAAAGAAAAAGGAAGATGGAAGAGGAGGGAGAAAGGGAAGGTCTTAGTTATAGAATAGTTTATTAGAATTATTAATAGAATATAGAATATATTGCCTAACTGAATTAGGCTGTTTCACAAAAACTGGTTTGCAAAATTAAGCGCACAATAGACATGCCTTTAGGATCCCCCAAGGACATGGCAGAAAGTTCAATATTGACAAGAGGCATAATACACATTTCATTTTTCATGATGGGTGATGGAGCAAGGGCCCTGCAGAAGTCAGGCTTTTACCCTCCCACAAAGACTGGCAGGCAGGGGCTCTGTCTTCCTTGGTAATTACGTTTCAAAGAGACGGCTCCAAGTTCTTTGGAAAGGAATTTCTGGCGAGGAACCAAGAGGTTTATTCAGCTTTCAAAAAGACTTATATACAGTTGACCCTCCATATCCTCCCATTATGCGTCCATGAATTCAACTAACTGCAGATCAAAGATGTTAAAAAAAGTCCATAAAATTCCAAAGAGCAAAATTTGATTTGCCACCCCAGCAGCTATTTACATAGCATGTATATTGTAGGTTTTATAAGTGATCTGGAGATAAAGTACAGAAGAATGTGCTTAAATTATATGCAAATACTACACCCTTTTATATAGGAACTTAAACATCCGTGGATTTTGATATTCACAGGGATTCCTGGAACCAGTCCCTTGTGGATACCAAGGGACTACTGCACACTTAAAAGGAACAGAGAAAGAACTTACACGTACAAGCTTTCTAAAGTCAGTGCTCTCAGAAAAGGGAGAGGAGAGGTCTCTTTCCTTGTTATCAAGAGAGAAAAATAAGCTAATTATTTTTATTTGTATTTGCCCTTAAAACACTCAGTAAATCTCAGACATGTTGCTGAAAGATCGGCCCCCATTCCTGATAAGCTGAGTAACCCAGAGACAAGATCGTGGAGCTTAGAAGAAAAGAGGCAGCTTTATTGCTTTGTGGGGCAAAGGGGACTCCCAGCAGGGTGGTGCCTTCACAACTGTGAACCCCCCTTGGGGATGGGGTGGGGTGGCTATAGGGCCATAGCTCAAACAATAAACAGAATAATTTCCCATCAAAAGACTTAGAATGGCGTCATGATGCCTCCAGGGGACCAATTCTACAGAGGCCATCGGTTAGCTCTCTTTATCTCCTAAGCACCCAAGGTGTGGGCTTCTTGGTAATTCAGGCTATTTTGTAAGGTGACAGTCCTGTGACCTTCTCCCTGCAGAACGACTAAGAGACTAAGCATGATTGTTACTTTCAATTACTGGAATAAAGTCAAATCAATAGCTTTAGTTTTAACTGGAACTGTGGGTAGCAACCAGTTGGTCAGGTTTGTTGACTGTTCTAAGGGCAAAAATAAGACTAAGCAATCTGTTAGCCTAAGTGTGGCCATTTAATTAATTGTCCTTCAGGCACACTAAAATTTGAAAACCACTGAACTGATCCATTGTTTAAACACTTTTTAAGTTAAGTACGATTTTATTTCTAGGAATAAATTTTGTATTCATAGAGATAATCACTGTGATTTTGCACAGACAAACTTCATTTGATTGTGCCTCACAGATGTTGCATTCTTTTACATTGAAAATCTGTCGCAAGTTGATTTGACCAAATCTATCTGTGACATTTTTCCAGCAGCATTTGCTCACTTTGTGTCCCTGTGTCACATTTTGGTAGTTATTGCAATATTTCAAACTTTTTCATTATTACGGTATTTGTTTTGTGATCTGTGATCTGTGACCAGTAATCTTTGATGCTACTACTATGACTCACTGACGGCTCAAATGATGGTTAGCATTTCTTAGCAATAAATGAGTTTTTAAAATAAGGTATGTATTTTTTTAGACATAATGCTACTGCACATTTAATAGTCTACAGTATAGTGTAGTGATATCACTTATAAGTGGGGGCTAAAACAATGACACAAATGAACTTATTTACAAAACACAAACAGACTCACAGACATAGAAAACAAAATTTTGGTTACCAGGGGGAAATGGGGTGCTGGTGAAAGGGTAAATTGGGAGTTCAGGATTTGCAAATACTAACTACAATACATAAAATAGATAAATAGCAAGATCCCACCGTATAGCACAGGGAACTATATTCTATACCATACAATAGCTTATAATAAAAAATAATATAAAAAGGAATATGTATGTGTGTATATGTGTGTGAATATATATATATATTTAAATCACTATGCTGTATACCAGAAATTAACACAACATTGTAAACTAACTATACTTCAATTAAAAAAAAAATAAAGGTAACTTTTAGATGCACCGAGATACCAAAAAATTGTATGGACTTGATTTATTATGGTATTCACATTATTGTAGTGGTCTGGAACTAAACTTGCAATATCTCTGAGGAATGCCTGTCTTTTCATTGTTTGAAAAAAATCAGTCAATAGTTTGCTAGAAGATAATTTTCAAGAAAACAGGTAAAACTGGGACTTTCATATAGACACAAAAATGCACACATGTTAAAATTTTATTTTAGTCCTTAGTCATTGAGGAACTAGACATATGTGTTATAATCAGTACAAAGGAAAATTTGAAGACATATATTTATAGATCAGGAATATATAATAACTTGTTTGTTTGTTTGTTTTTTGAGAAAGGATGGGAGGGAAAGCAGTTGAAACTCTTACAGGCAGGACAGAATGTGCATGTCTATAGTAAGAATTATCTGTCATTGCTGTCAGTTACTGTCTTAGTCTATTCCTGATGCTATAATAACATCAAATAAAAAAGTTAAGGTGTTTAGTACTTTTCTGTGTAGAGGATGATGGACCAGGCTGCCTATCTGTCTCCATCCTGAGCTCCCTACACTTACTGTCAGGGGAGGTGGTACTGGCTGATGACTTGATGGCTGCAGCTCCTTTGTTGACTGATATGGCTGGCAATATTTTTCATTCACAGTGCTCCCCTTTGGTCCTAAATTCAACCAATATATTGGGAGACACTTCACGACCAATTTTCATCCCACAATTCTAGGAAGGCTCCCTCCCAGGTCAGAAGATTCTGTTGATATGCCTCTCAAGGCACCGATGTTTGGATCAGGCCCTGCTGATAAACTAAAAAATTATCTGGATTGCCTATCTTACTATCTGTTTTGATTCAGGAAATGTTTTCTCTTGTTGCTTCTTTCCATACCTCGAATCACATTATTACAATTATTTATGGAGAGTTAAAAATGTGATCTATTTCCTCAAAGTGTTTAGCCATCATCAATTTTGTCAGAGGCCTGGTTACATATTGAGTAAAGTAAGAGACAACAATCTTATAAAATAAACAGGATATGGGTAATGCAGCCAGTAACATTAATAAAGTCACACAAAGCATAACAATTTGGAAACAAAGAACAGAGTAAAACAATGATTAATATAATTAGTTATAATTTGGTTATGACAACCATCAAGTCCACAGAAGAGCCAGCTGGAGAAGCCAAATTCTGGAAGGATCAGGCAGAGAGAGAAAAAGATAAGTGTTTCATCCTTGTTTACAAAGGCATACTGTATCAACTTATTGCAGATCATAGCATAAGAGAAAAGGTTTTCTGGAAAATAAAGATTCAAGGCCAGTATATTTCTCAAAAAAGCCATAAGGTTATAAATCATCTTTATCAGTTCATTCAGTCCTATGTGATTAATTCTTATTGATCTGGATTTAATCATCAGGTTTTCTGCTAGAAATTTGTGATTTACCCAGTTCAGTAGTATGGTGTAAAATTTATCGGAAACTTATATTTATTAAAAAGTCCCTTTTTATGAATCTTCCTAAAAATCTTCATTTTATAAAAGCATCAGAGTAAAACAGTGATTGTTTATATATGACAGGACTTAAAATGGTGTTGTTAAAGATTTGATTACAAGGCAATTGACAAGCAACTTGGCTATTTCTGTGACATAGAGCATTTTATGATAAACAGATTTATGACTGGTAACAGTGGTGTACCGGGACAGATCAGATTTTTAGGAATTCCAAAGAAATTTTTAATATCTCTTTTAATAACTTTTATCCGTACAATATAACTTAAGGTTCAGTTTTAATCACTTGACAATGTTTCTTAAGTAATTTAACATACCAAATATGTCTAATTAGTTTAACATTCCTCTCTGAGATGACTCAGGGTTTCTTTGAAGCAAGTGTCTGAGTGTTAGTTGGAGGTTAAGAACTTTAGTTAGAACTTGATATTTGAGAAGTGTTAAAAATATCAAAAAGTTTTAAAGCACATGAAGTCACTGTGAAACAATACTTATTTACGCAACCAAAGTGACAAAAGTTTCAAAAGACAGATACAAATCCCATAAAGGCGCATAAACTCACACAATCTGTTATCAAAAGCAGCACTCTGAGAGGCTTTGTTCTCCTAACAGAGAATCAAACCACAATCTTGTACCAGCTTACTTTTTAACCACAAAATTCACTTTCTTAATTAAATTAAGTCTAAATTTAGTCAATCGTGACTGTGACAAAACTCTTTTCTCAGGATTCCTTCTTCACAAAGCTTCCATTGCTTTCTGTATCCATATTATTTTGTCCCTTTGGTAGAGCAGGCAGAGAGCAAGATACGAGCAGAGAAAGGGGGACACAGGCCAATGGCAGGGATTGGGCAGAAAGGAGGGGCACAAGCCAAACGCAGGAAAACATACATCATGGAAGCACCAGAGGTCCCTGGGCAGAGAGAGAAAAGCAGGAAACTTTGGGGTGATAAGGGGCCATACCTTTTGGCCTGGGGACAAACAAAGAAAGGTCAGAAAAGGCAGGAATCTCCAGTGTCTGTACGTAACCTTTGCTCATTATGCCCTCATATCAATAAAATTAGCCTTGCAGGTCAGAAGTACCCATCATGCACGGACGCCATGACACTTCTGATCTAGACTAAATAAGGACAAAAATCCCTCCTCCCTTTGGGAAGGTGGAGTTGGGGTGATAATCAGGGAATATGACCCCAAACCCTTCCCTCCCCAATGAATATTCCACCCATTCATTTCTACACCCTGTGTAACCAACTTGCCAAAGAAACTCAGGGCAGCCGCCCACCTGAGCCTGCCCACTCTCCCCTTGAGAGTGTACCGTCCATCCTTTAGTAAATTCTCACTTTACTTTTTTTAACCACTACATCTTGTCTCTGAATTCTTTCTGGGATGGGACAAGAACCTGGAACATTGGTTGCATCCACCAGCAACATTATTTTATCTATTTAGGAACAACCAATTCTTTTCCCTTAACAAAACGTAATTCCATTCTTCCTACCTTCTTTTGTTTACAATGTACATCTTACTTTCCTACTGTATACAGAAATGTGTTCTTCATTATTTGTAGTAGCTTTAATTACGTATTTCAATTAGAACCCTCAACTCTTGAAATCCTTAATGTCCAGTGAAAACTAGAAAATAAGCAATTATGAATTTTCTACTTTAGTGTTCTGTAGATTGCTAAACATAAATACCAATGATTTCTAAAAACATGTGCTTTCTTATAGAAAATATCTCAGGGTGGAACCAAACATATAGTCCTAAATATCTTTATAGTTTCTCTGTAAAGGGAAGCCCATGTTCAGTAATATTTTTTCTTTGGGAATGACCCAGCTATTCAATAAACTTCCAACATTTAACTTAATTTAGCACAACTATAGAATCTTAAATTGCCTAATTTTTGGAGAGATTACTTCAAGCATGTATTCCTAAAAGGCTATCATTTCTAAAAAGTTCACCCAAAACTCTTATCTTATTTGCAATTAATTTACTTATAAGAATTTTATCACACCGTTATTTTTTGCTGACAAATTTGTAACAGATGTAACAAGTTCTTATCTGACTTCCATTAAAGTTATGTATAATAATAGTATTATACTTAATGTTGATGACTCTAAAGACTTTGTGTTAATTAGATCAACAAACTTAAACTAAATTTAATATCAAGTATAAACTTAATATGGAATATTTTTCAGTTCATGTGAATCTGAAAGCCACTTTGGCCATTGTTTTATTTAATTTTAGAAGTATTCAATTTGTAAGCACTTACTTTTAAGTCAATTAAATTGTGCTTTTTTATGAATTTAATTTTGATAATATTTTCTGGAGATAGAGACATATGTATAATGTGTACACACACACATGAACAGACAAACTAGAGATTTCATAGCTTCACTCTACACGTTAGTTATGAATTAGTTATTACAATACAAATGTACTAGTTTATAAATAACAGTTGGAATAAATTGAATTTGTTTGCTCAGATCACTAAGGCTTACTATTTATGGAAAAGCCTTTAAAATTCATACTTGTCCTTGATAAAGTCTGAGGGAGACTTTACAGCAAATTGAGTTTTAAAATGCCCCAAATTTTCCTTGGTTTTCGGTTTTACCTGCCTGAGATAATTAGGCTCAGTCTCAGGTCATTGCTTTACTTACATTTCTGATTTGTAGAGATTTGTAAGACAAAAACAGTTGCTTTTTAGTCCCCAAAGAACTGGTCTGTCACCTAAGGGATATTGAAAGATTGTTATGTCCAACTCTATAGTTTTAAATTTGCTTTTCTATGATAAGTGAGATTTCTAAATAAAAAGTTCTATGTTCTAGAACTGTAGGGTTTAATTTATCATGCCTTCAAAAGCTTGCATAAGGCAGTCAACAAAGGCCCTCTTTCTGAGTTTACAAAGTTAAACCCAGAGAAATATCTATTATTATTTTTATTAACCCTTGAATATTAGTTCCCAGTTTTACTTTATATTGTACAGCTCAGGGAACCTTATTGGTTTCCTTTAGTGTATTTAATTAATATTTCCTAAGGGTCAGATCTATATGCCCTGTCTTATAATCCAAGCAGGGGAAGCATTCCACAGAAAAACATGTTTATCCCACAATATAATAAAGTTCCATAGGGAATTCTAATTCAAAAAGATACATTACCCTAATGTTCATAGTAGCACTAAACACACACACACACACACACACACACACACACGTATATATAAAATATATATATGTTTATCTCCATCCTGCGTTCCCACTGCTCACTGTGGGGGGTGGCAGTAGTGGCCGATGACTTGATGGCCACAGCATCCTTTGTTTACTGATATGGCTGGCAATATTTTTCATTCACAAAAAAATACCATAAACTGGGTAGCTTATAAACAACAGAAATTTATTTTTTTCCAGTCCTAAAACCCTGGGAAGTCCAACATCAAAGCACTGGGTACCTAGACCATCATCTTTTCATTGTAACTTCACATGGTGGAACGGGCAAGGCTGCTTTTATTGGATCACTAATCTCACTCATAAGGGCTCTACTCCTGTGACCCAGTCACCTCTCCAAGTCCCCACCTCCTAATGTTATTGCCTTGGAGTCATTTCTCAATATATGAATTTTAGGAGGACACAAACTTTCAGGGCAGAGCAGTTACCTACAATGTGCAGACTTGCAAAATAGGTCAAAGATGATGGAAACTTGAATTCAGACAATTTGGAAGACTGTCCTCCAGAGGTACATTGTTGAAGCATTTTTTTTCCCTACAAGTGATTTCAATTAGAAATATGGAATTGAATCAAGACATGATATTTTAATTTGTAAGATATTAGATAATTTGATTATGGGCATGCAGTAGTTGAGTACTAAAGATTTATTTCATTTGTAAATTTGATTTGTTACATTTGCAAGAATTACTCTGAGAGGTTTAATGATTCTTTAATTCTACACACATTTTAAAACTCTCAGACCTGTAACTATAACAACCCCCCTTTCCACATGATCACTCTGGCCCTCCCAATTGTGCATAAGCAGTAGAATTGCACCCAGTCTTTCTCAGCCTCTGAAGGGGTGACTTGAGGGATGAACACAAATTAAATATAACTTTAAATAGTCAAGACAAGTAGAATAGTGTTTCTCAGTCTTTACTGTCCTGCAATTTGTATAATTTTTCTGCCATAAGTAAATATCACTCATACCAATATTTATGTAGAATTATGTCATATTCATGTATTACTTTTTACATAGTTCAATTCAATATTAAAGTCAGTCATTTAAAAATTTATCTTTATCCTAAGCAGTGATGTGTTTGAAATCATGGGTTCACATGGTTATTTTATCTAAAGTTATTTTTAAATATATAAATATTACAAGTATAAATGATTATTAATCAGATACTTATAATTTTCTAATAACATAACACATTTTGAGAACCAGTGAGTTAGAGGAAGAGGGAACGTCTTCCTCTGTGGGTAAAAATACAAGAAAAGCAGAGAAGTTTCATGTATTTCATTTTCTGTTAAGCATGGGATGCAAAAAGGTTATAGCTCTAATAACCCCTGACATTGAACAACAAACATGTAGAAACATTAACAAAACAAATTAATTTATTTTAATTTACTTTATTAATTACAAAACCAAAACATAAACAAAATAATTTAGAACACCGTAACTTCTTAGCAAGCCTTGGCATGGCTATGGAATGAACAAAGATTCCTCAAATTTGTAAATTAGTAAGGAATAATATATCATGCTTTTAAGTTCAGATAAAGTAAGGAGATAACAAGCTCTCAAATTGTTTTTATTTAATGCATACTTTGAATTAATGTGTTTGCTCTTTGACTATAAATTCAATTGATAATTACAAATGTAGTCCATTAAAAATTGTAGCTCTTTTCTAAAATGTGTCAGTGTTGGGCTGTGTCTCTCACTTCTTCACTTGTGATGAGGCTACCGATGATGAGGTCCGTGAGCTAATGATGCTTATTACCTTATTGTGGCCATAGGCCCAGAATTAATCCTTTACATTCATTAAGTCTGAAAAATTCATTCATAACTCAGTGCTGACATTTTTCTCAAGAGAAAATTGTGGGGAGACATTTAAATGGTGCCCTCTCACATTCTCTAATAGTTGAGATTTTTTGCCTAAGCAATTCGCTTTGCATAGAAACGTGTAAGTTTAGGATTTTGTTGCTTTGAGTTTCAAGAATCAAAGATTGTGCCAGGTATCTAAGATTGAATATATTAATGTATCTAGATATTGTCCCAAATGAAATCTTGAGACAATAGTGTGTATTAAAATTCTGCCTCCACTCGTCCACTTTATGCAAAATGGTGGGACCATGTTTTGATAAGGGCAAAATAGACTGATGAAACAGTGGAACAGAGGGAACATCTTCTAAAGCACGTAGTACTAAAGCTAAGTAATATTACAAGTACATGATGTTTATGACAAAAGAAACAACTATAGATGCCTGAAAACTTAAGCAACTATTTTCAAATTCAATTTTGCACTACCACCAAAATTTTTACATTCTTTTAGCTTCCAGGTTGGACTCTTGATTTTTTCTTAGTTCCTTTCCATCCTTCTCTCGGTAATGCTTGCTCTGACTTACAGACTTTCTCCTGTGATATTCTCCATCACTGATTCATCATTCTATTATTTACGTTGAAATCAATTCCCAGAAAATGTGCAATCTCTAAAGATAGTACAAGCTGACAGTTCATTTGATTTCCTAGTAAAATGGACTTTGTGTAGTTTCATGTAAGCATGACTTGCTTCCTAACTCCATAGATATTACATAAACAATTTGATTATTCAAAATCAAAAGCAAAGCTCATAGTCCAGCCATGTTGCTGCAAATGGCATTATTTTATTATTTTTATTGCTGAGTAGTATTGCATTGTATAAATATACCACAACTTCTATCCAGTCATCTGCTGATGGACATTTTGTTTGCTTCCATATCTTGATTATTGTATATAGTGCTGCTATGATAATTGGAGTGCATGTGTCTTTTCAAATTAGACTTCCACCCAGATATATGCCCAGGAGTGGGATTGCTGGATCATGTGGTAAGTCTATTTTTAGTTTTTTAAGGAATCTCCATGCTATTTTCCAAAATGGCTGCACCAAACTACATTCTCACCGGTAGGGTAGAGGGGTTACCTCTTCCCTACAGCCTCTCCAGCATTTATTGTTTGGGGACTGTTTAATGATGGCCATTCTGACTGATGTGGGGTGATGCATCATTGTAGCTTTGATTTGTATTTCTCTGACATTTAATGATATTGAGCATTTTTTTCATGTGCCTATTGGCCATGTGTATTTGTATGTCTTCACTGGAGAATTGCTTGTTTGAGTCTTCTGCCCATTCTTGGATTGAGTTGTTTAGTTGTTGTTGTTGTTATTATGCTATATGAGCTATTTATATTTCGGAAATTAAGCCTTTGGCAGTTGCATTATTTGCAAATATTTTCTTCCATTCCGTAGGTTGTCGTTTTGTCTTGCTTATTGTTTCCTTCATTGTGCAAAAGCTTGTAAGTTTAATTAGGATCGATTCATTAATTTTTGCCTTTATTTCTATTGCCTGTCATAGGAGAACACTGCTAAGGCTTATGTTGGGGAACGTTTTGCCTATGTTTTCTGTTAGGAGGTAGATGGTGTCTTGTCTTATATTTAAGTCTTGAAGCCATTTTGAGTTCATTTTTGTGTACGGTGTGAGGGAGTGTTCTATGTACTGATTTATGTGCAGCTGCCCAGGATTCCCAACACCACTTGCTAAAGAGACTGTTCTCCATTTGTATATTCTTGTCTCCTTTGTCAAAGACCAAGTGACTGTAGATCTGTGGGTTTATTTCTGGGCTCTCTATTCTGTTCCATTGACCATACGTTTGTTTTTGTGCTAATACCACACTGTCTTGATTACTTTAGCTCCGTAGTTTTTTTGGTGCCATTATCTGTACCCTCTAACAGCTCCCCTAATGCAGCGCAGAAACATCTAGCACTATTTGATGACTTTCTCAGAGCATGCCAATCTATTACACCACTGGATGATTGTGTTATTAAAAATTAGTTTTTCTGCTTAGATTGTAGCTTACTGGTGTAGCTAAGTGTCTGCAGTTCAGCTCTAATATGGGAGCACTTTACCTTGACATTTCCAATGTGGAGTGCTGATAGTTGCTGAATATAGAGCTCACAAATAAAAGTGATTATGAATTTTAAAAGATTCCGTTTTCCTGACAGCATAGATGATTTGAATCAATTCTCAATTTCTTAACTCCTGTTTTAAAAAAATCTGCTTCTTTCCAGTCCAAGAAAAGATAATTTTTTGATCTTCCAAAAATGCTTTATTTTGTTGTTTTATTTTTGGAAAGGAGGATCAAAATTAGGATGGTCATCACTGAGATGGATGCTCGTGATCCAATTTTAATTGCTTTTACCTGGTTTAAATAATATCTTTGCAAGGGATGATCTGGAAAGGCAGCCTAATTATTTTGTCGCTCCCTAACGGCCTCTCGAAGGCAGCTGAAACACCCTTGCAAGCTCCAGCAGTGAAATACCTGAGTTTAGTATAACCATGACGGGTATTTTATCCTAGATAGAGCAAGAAGTAAAATTCACCTCTCCTAGAGCTAGCTCTTCTGTCTTGTTACCTCAAGTCTTATATATTTTGACAAGGGTAAGCAAGGATTGATTCCCAAGATGAGTACAGAGCACCACGAAAAGATGAGATGCAACTTATGATAATATTTCCCTTAGGTCTGTGTCCCACTTATTAGGGACCCTGTGGGAAACTCTGAAAAGCCAGAATCTCTGTGAAGGTGCATCAGTTCTCACTAAGCTCAAATTCCTCAACTTGAAGACAGGTAGGATTTGACTCATCAAAAAAACTGCCCTTCAGCTGAGTGCAATGTTTTAGAGGGATACAGCTGTGTGCTGTCAGTAGCCAACACACTCAGTAGCTGGGAGAGTGAGTGCTTCAGACCTGATGTGGGAATCTGGGTGGTGCACCAAGGTACCCACCACAATCATTGGTCCTAATTTCTCTAAAAACTCCTTTCTTTCACACTAAAAAATGTCCACCAAACAAACAAAAACTCTTGTGATAGTTTACACACTCTCATTAGCTATGTCTTGCTGTGTAACAACTTCCCCTGAAATTTAAATCCTTAAAAGAAGGAAGGTTCATTATCTCATGGTTTCTGTAGGTCATTCGTGTCACTAGTGTTGACATTCTTTGGTGCCTCTGACTCACATTTACTCATCACAGTCAGTCAGGCATTTGGCTAAGAATTTCATCTCATCAGAAGGCTCTCCTCAGGGAGGATCCACTTCTAAGCTTACTTAACACGGCGTTGGCAGGGTTTGGCTTCTTACAGGTTGTTGGACTAAGGCCTCCTGCGGTCCTCGGTCATGTGGGCCCTGCTGTAGGATGAATTGTGTCCCCCTCCAAGTTCATATATTGAAACCCTAACCCCTTTAACTCAGAACTTCACTGTATATGGAGATAGAGCCTTTAAAGAGGGGATTAAATTAAAATGAGGCTGTTGATGGAGCCTTAATCCAATTACTGGTGTCTTCATAAAAGGAACTTTGGACACAAAAAGAGATGCCATAAGGGAGAACCGTGTGAAGATGCAGCAAGGGGACATCTCTCTGGAAGCCAAAGAGAGGCCTTGGGAGAAACCAGTTCTGCTGGCACTTTGCTCTCTGACTTGTGAGAAAATGATACGTCTGTTGCTTAAACCACTAGTCTGTGGTGTTCTGTCATAGCAACCCTAGCAAACCGATCCAGGCCTCTGCATAAGGCTGCTCACGGGGCGGCACCTGGCTGCCTTCCAGAGACAGGGCGCAAGAACATCCAGATCTTCCTCAACTTCCAAGGGGCTATGTCCTGATAAGCCCATCATTAGTTGAAAATATTGTAAGTTGAAAATGCATTTAATACACCTAACCACTGCCCATCATAGCTTAGCCCAGCCTATCTTAAATGCACTCAGAACACTTAGACATCAGTCTATCGTTGATCAAAATCATCAAACTCAAAGTCTGTTGTATAACGAAGTGTTGAATATCTCAGGCAATTTACTGAATATTGTACTCAAGGACTAAAGCAGAATGCTTGTCTGGGTAAGACTGGCTAAGTGTATTGGTGGTTTAACCTCACGACTGTGTGGCTGACTGGGAGCTGTACCTCACTGCCGCAGCCCATCATCACTGGCCTGGGAAAATATCAAAATTCACATTTTGAAGCACAGTTTCTACTGAATGTGTATCAATTTTGCACCCTTGTAAAGTCAAAACTTTGTAAGTCAAACCACCGTAAAGCAGGGACTGTCCACACACTCCAGAAGAAAGCCACAGTCTTTTTATAACCCAGTCTCAAAAGTATCATCTGAGTACTTCTGTTGTATTCCATTTCCTGGGAGCTTGTAAGTCCAGCTCAAACACAAAAAGAGGGTATCGCATAAGGGCGTGAAAACTACGAGGTAGGAAACATTAGGGGTCATCCTAGAGGCTGCCTGCCACAGACTCGCACATAACATCTGTCACAACTTAGGTGATCTAATTAGGATAAAGGGAAAATAAAACATAGAGAACATTAGATGAGGAATGGATTATACAGGAGCTGGGATGAAGAATCTTTACGAATGTTTAGATGGGGTTTAAACAGGAGGAGAAATTTTAAGTATAGGACAGCTGTAACTGTTTTCATTCCATGGTGTTACATAAAAAGAAGATTAATAGATCCCCAGCAATCATCGTAGTTGTGATGAGGGCTAAATCCAGTTCTGTTTTCTTTATCACCACCTACATCTACTACCTTGTCTTGTAGGCAGGAATAAGAAAGCAGAGGCATGTTAATTGGGTGAGTGTCATCAGTTGCCCTCGTACTCTGTTCCACATTTGGAGTTCCCTTCACCCGCCGCCAGTTTTCATGCTTGGCTTAGTAACATCTTTTCATGAGTAAAGTTCGCAGTCGATTATTATGTGACAGTACCAACTACTGCCCTAAATATATATTCAAATTAAGGGTTACATAGTGGGCATTTCTAAAGTAGAACATTCCTGTAAAACAAACAAAAACCAAGCCAGCTGGAATGTTATTTTGGATGTATCCTACCACAGGGCCATTATTAGTTTTTTAGGACTTATCTTAAATAAAGTCACTTAAAGAAAAAAAAAAAAAAGAATGATTATAAGCAAACACGAATTAAATATATGCCATTAAAGGTGAGGAAGGGGTAATGAGAGTCCCAAACAGTCTTTCTTTAGGGGGAAAAAAAAAAAAAAGAAGTTCCACATATTTTAAAAGGTGAAAGACCACCAGAGTCATATTTATGATTATTTCTTTGTACAGCAATTGTAATAAGAGAAAGAAGAAGAAGGTTATTTTGGAAATTTTGGAGAAGATAATAATTTCTTGGTCCAGGCACCACATTTTTTAAGAGTGTAGAACAAATCCCTAAGTTTAAATTCTGAACCACTAAGTCATTTAAAAATAAGCTCACAAAAATGTACTTATTTTCTTGAAATGATAAATTCTATGGCTTAAAATTAGCCTTGGGGAAGTTTAAAGCTTTATTGCTAAAGCACCAGAAGCTTTCCACCCTCTATTTCTACCTTTTTCTGTGCCATCTAAGCGCTAAGTGTTGAAAGTATGAAATCTGAGCGAGACGGGCTGAGTCTGAATACGTGCTCCATCCTTTACTAGCTACAAGACATTTCTGAGATTCAATTTCTTAATCTGTAGTGTGGGAATAATGTAATTATAGGACATTCATGATGAATAAAAGAACACTTTTATCCAGTCTGACTGCAGATAAGCATTCAAACTGTATCTATTTTTATTGTTAAGTTGATTATTCTGTCTAAAATGCCCTTCCTCAGTCTGTTGGCTTGTCAAATGCACTTTCCTCCTTCGAGATACGATTTAAATGTCTCCTGTTCTAGGACCCTCTCTGATAAGTCTTCCGAACTCCTTATTCTGGGATTTTATGCCATTTCGTTGTATCTTTCTTCACACACTTGTCACTTTTATCATGACCGTTTTGCCTTCTTTACTCTGACTCTCCACTTGGTCTACGCCAAGGAAAGAAAACCTTGCCCACGACTTATTCCTTTGGTCTCACATGGTAGGTGTTCAACAAGTATTTATGAAATAAATGAGTGGCCACTCAGACATGGCATGACATTGCACTGAGTAAACAGGTATCAGGGTAGAGTGAGTTATGTTAAGGAAAAGATTAAGAAATATATCAAATATTAAAAAAAAACTTGAATCAATATATTCTATACAAAACAAAAGCTACTTATTACTAATGTTTCAGCATAAATGGACATTTTGAACAAGGAGTATATTTAAATTATATGATGCTTTTACTACCAACATCACTTACAAAAAGAAATGTGTACATAAGGGTTCATTGTAATTTGTCAGGTAGTCATTGGCATTTGGCATTTCAAGCCATTTATTGAGTGAATCCAGATCATGAATGAATGAAGCCATATCATGAAGCTAGGTAAATACAGCATAAATTAAGGATGTAATTAAGGGATTAGAAGATTTGGAAAACTGATATTTAAGACATCAGTCAAAGCAACTCTCAGCCTCCATCTTTAACTACAACTAGCATTTAACATAGTTATTAAAATCCATCCTGATACCCTATAAAAGAGCAATATCCATTCAGTCATATCTTAGTTCAAGTAAGTCATTACCTTATGCTCTCACATCTTTTATTTAATATCAAAATGTCAAAGCTTCACTTACTAACCTGACCTTTGATGATGTTTTCTAATTAACTCTGAACTTGTATATCATTATCAAATCTTCATTACTTGGTTTGAAATTCTAAGTAATTAGCACCTATCCAAATCAGCGTTATTTCACAATGTAAATGAGATCCTCATTTGAATGAAAAATTTACATTTTAAAAATAATGTCATTTTATTATCTGGAGGTGTTTTGCTACAGAATTGCGACCACCAGTATATATCCGTATAGCTACACAGCTGTGTCTGTATGTCAGTATAAGCATCAGTATCGATACAGATATATCACAGCTTCCTTTTATTAATGAAGTTGAGAAATGTGTAATTAAAACCCTTGTTAATGGCTAATATCATGAAAAATGGTGATAACATTTTTACACATACCATTCATACAATTGGATGTGAAAGGATGTGGGACTATATTAAGCTGAGTACACTGAAATAAAAACTCCGAATTAATGCTCTAAACTTACTGCAGATGTCCTTACGTTTGTACTCACCCAGTGGGGCTTCCAAGAGAAAAGCAGACTAAACTCAGACAGAACCTAAACTCTTAAAGCTCACCCCTGAAATTAGTATTCAGTCTTTATTTCTCAATTTCCTCACCCACTTGACTTCTACTTTTAAGTCACTATAGAATGTCTCTGCCATCTCCAAATTATAACTAAAACGATCCATTTCTTTCTTTAGTTCACTGCCACCATCGTAGTCTAAAACTATCGTCCTTTCAATGACAGCTGGTGCTCACTCCCTAGCAGGTAACACTAATGCCTGCCTTCTTCTACAGTTTTATCTATAGTGAATATGTTTGACACTCAGTCAATTGTCTCATTAGACTTTTTTGAAATATTCTAAAAATGATACCAACATGCCCAAGTTTTGAGGAATGGTGCTGGTATCTGAGCACACTGCAGAATGAAGAGTTCTCCACATGGTGCCTTTCTTTCTATCTGAGGTCAATAGATCACTAATGCCACAGGAATAAAGCTGTAATGGCTTAATCTCAGCCTGAAATCTTTGTTATTATTTATTTATTCTCCATCTGATGGAGAACAAAAGTTGAGAGAAGTAAACAGAAAAATAGACAAATCCTCCATTAGAGTTGAAGACTTTAACATAGTTCTCTTAGACAAAACAGGCTAGTCAATATAGAAGTCAATAAACATATTATGTAGCACAATTTAATCAACTTAACCTAATTTATACCAACAACTGCAGAATACATAAGTTTTTCAGGTTCACTTGAAAGCGTTACCAAAGTTGTCCGTTATTAGCATATTTATTCAATAATGTACTGGAAGTCCTAAATGGTGCAATGAGGCGAAAGGGGAGAAATGGAAATTACAAAGGTTGAAAGGAGGAGTAAAATTTTGCATTCTAAAAATCAAAACAAATCTTTAAAAGTGCTGTTAGGATTAATGAATATAGTAAGATCATAAAATAGAATGTCAATGCATAAAACTTAATTTTTATATAAAAGAAAAAATCAAACAGAACAGAAAAACACAAATATAAACATTTGAAATAGTATAAAAATCTGTAATTCTATACCTAAGAATCCCAGGACTATAATCCTCCAGCTATCGTTCAATAGCTAAGAATACATATCCAGAGGGACCTCTAATTAGAAAAGACACCTGCACCCCAATGTTCACAGCAGCACTACTGACGATAGCCACGACATGGAAACAACCTAAAGTCCATCGACAGAGGACTGGATAAAGAAGTTGTGGTATATTTCTACAGTGAAATACTACTCAGCCATAAAAAAGAATAAAATGATGACATTTGCAGCAACATGGATGGACCTGGAGATTGTCATTCTAAGTGAAGTAAGCCAGAAAGAAAGAAAAATACCATATGATACCATTCGTATGTGGAATCTAAAAAATGAAAGAAAGAAAGAAAGAAAGAAAGAAAGAAAGAAAGAAAGAAAGAAAGAAAGAAAGAAAGAAAGAAAGAAAGAAAGAAAGAAAGAAAGAAAGAAAAGAAAAGAAAAAAGAGGACAGTAATGAACTCATCTACAAAACAAAAACAGACTCGCAGACATAGTAAATGATGTTGTGGTAACAGGGGAAAAGGTGTGGGAAGGGATAAATTTGGGAGCTTGAGATTTGCAAAGGTTAAAACAGCTATGTATAAAAATAGATACAAAACTAATTTCTTTTTTATAGCGCAGGGAACTATATTCAATATCTTATAATAATTTTAATGAAAAAGAATATGAAAATGAATATATGTAAGACTGGGACATTATGCTGTACATCAGAAATTGACACACTGTAACTGACTACACTTCAATAAAAATAATATGAAATAAATAAATTTTAAAAAGAGGCATGATATACTTAAAGGCAAATGGTAAAATATTAAATTTCTAGAAGATAACATAGAAACATATCTTCACAAACATGAAGTATAATTTTTCTTAAACAGGATATGAAAAGATCTAACTGTAAAAGAAATGACAGTAATCTACATTTCAAAAAAAAACAGCAACAAAATGAGAGAAGAGACTCACAATACTACAAAGCAACCTAATTAAAATTTGGCAGAATTCTTGAACAGGCATTTCATGAAAAACTATACCAACATGGCCAATTAATATAAAAAAAGACACTCAGCACCACTGGTCATCAGAAAAAAATACAAATCAAACTGTGATGGGATACCGCCACCCACCCATCAGACTTGCTAAAATTAAAAAGATAATATCAAGTCTTGGCAAAAATTTGGAGTGATTGCAAATCTTTGTCAATGGGAGTGCAAACTGAGTTAACCAATATTGGAAACTCGTTGGCATTATCGAGTTTGCCCTGTACTCAGCAGTTACACTTCTGAGTATGCACTCCTCAAAGTAAGCAATCAGTTGACCGAAAGTCATGGTCAGTAATATTCATCCCAGCCTCGTTCGTCATGGCCGCATAATAGAATAAAACCAACTTCCCTTCAACACAGAATGAGTAAATAAGTTACAGAATAATATTCATAAAGTAATATTCTACTTTACAACAATACATGACACAATACTACACAACTACACAATACAGAATAGTGAAGTCCTGTGTACAGCGCTACAGAATAATGAATTCAGACACATTGTTGAATCTCACAGCTATAAATTTTAGTGAAAGCCTTCAGATGCAAAAGAGTACATACCATGTCATTCCTTTTATATAAAGGTTAAAAAGACGCAAGCTCAGCCTTTAGTGATGGAAATCAGAGTAGTCAGTATGCTTGCCAGGCTGACTGGTTGGGAGCGTAGCACAAGAAAGGCTTCTAAGTGATGACATTGTCTCTAGTTGGTAGAGAAAATACATTTTGTATGTAAAAATGTTTATTTAACATAACTCCATGTACTTTATGTTTCTATAAAATGTCACTAAAACAAGAATGAAAACAAAAAAAATTCTGAGTGTGTAATAGCAACTACCCTATGAGACTATTTTGGGAGCTGGATGGATACACTGAGGTACCTTTTTTTTTATTTGTTTATCGTTGCATTTCTCCCTGTAATTCCTGCTGCTAATACTAGAATCTGTTTTCATTTACACACAGTCTGTTCCAGGTACTTAGTGAGCACTAAATTAATCTGTTGACGATAATAAATGGAGAAACAAAGAATCTTTCATGATGGGGAAGAAACCAAGTCACTCTTCTGCTATCACAACTTGCTTTCTTCAAGCTAGAGCAATGACGAAGCTTTACCAACTGGGAACTTCCCGCAATTAACCTAATTTGTGTCAAAATATTCTGTTTGCAGTTCTTCTGCAATATAATATAGAACATTATATTAATGGTGGTGTAGCTATAGGTGATCTTAAAAGTGCAAAAACGTAGTTACTTTAATGCCAAATGAATTCTTTCCTTAGATAACAGCTATTGAATGAATCGCAGCAGAGAACAATTTTCAAGTTTTGACAGTCAAGTGCAAGGGTAATTAAGCCGTACACACAGAGATTCTGATTTAGAAATTCTTAAGTGAGGCTCAGTGACCAATATTTTTAACAAACAACGCCCTCTTTCAATAAATATTTTTGAGTGCCTCTATTAATATTTTATTTTATATATCGCTGTAAATAAAACAGATCAAAATTCTTGCTTTTTTACAGCTGAGAATTCAGTGGGAAACTTTAGTGAAAGTGTTTGAAGTATTTTACATCAGTCTAATATTTCCAAACTTTGAAATATTGTTTTATATTAGGCTTTTGTTTTATATTTAATATCTCTTTGTGTTTGGTTTGACATTTCAATAAGAAAATACTTTAAGAAAGTGTAACATGCAATGTTGATGATACAATGACTCCATACCTGTGTACTGCATCCTGACTCTCTAACTTTCAAAGCCAAATACTTGATCCGTATCTTTTGGACTCTCCCAATGAAAACCATTAATGAGATCTATAATAATAAAAAAAAATAGAAGAGGCTTTCAGATCTATTTATGAAAGTGTACTTTAAACTCTCAAATATAACACCATAATTTTTCAAATGAAGTGATCAGTTAAGAACTGATACCAGTTAGAAAAAGAACCCTCAAATCTGCCTTAATATCAGTATATTAAAGAAAGGAATGTTTCTTTCCAGTTCTGAACACTTCCAAGAGGTCCCCTTCCCACCCCTCCCTGTAGACAAAGACCTGTTATTTACAAGCTGTTACGTTATCTACAAACTGTAGAATTTCAGCAAGTGTTAATACATCAGAAATTACATCAGGATCAACAGCTGGAAACGGAAATGCTTAAGCGACTCATCCCAGGAAAACACACTCTTTCAGGCGGAAGGGGTGGTACGGTGCTGTCCGCAACCAGGAAACTGCCCCGAAGCCAAGAAGCTGTACAGCTGGTCCAAGCAGATATGCCAGAGCAAAGTGAGGGTGTACACTATTTGAAATGTTTAATTCAAATACAGCCGCAACGTCTCTCAGTATTTTCAGTTACAATCACCAGAAGCTTTGCTAGGTTGACTGGGGAAGGTGGTAAAACAGACTTGTGGCCAACGTTCTGGGTACAACAGATGACCCCAATCCTGTGTGGCACCGTTTTTATAAAGGAACCACTGCCATTGCTACTGAGTAGAGATTTCACTGTGGTTTTCACTCCTGTTGCCTTAGTGCCAGGAGCTCAAGTCTGCATTCATTCTGCCTCTTTGTGCCGCCAACTCCTGACAGTAACGCCAATGAGAGTGCATTTAGTGGGCAGAATGTGTTACCATCTCATGCCTTGGCTGCAGGGGACCCTGGGAAAGAACTTGGCACTTTCAGCTTCAAAAGAGGAGAGTGTACTTGTCCCCTAGTAAGGCTCACGAAAACAAGTAACACCTTAACTCGGAGTTCAGATGATGGGCAAACTGGATAATAGAGGACAATTACAGCTACCTCTTGTTTAATTTTGATTTTATTTAACTTTTTACTCTTCAGAAATATGCTATGAGAACTCTGGGAGAATTTGCTGTGGAGATCGGGACTCCCTAGTCCTAAAAAATTTCTAGAAAAGATTAATGTATCTTCTCTCTTAGGAATAAGAGAGAGTTGGTGATTTCTTTCTCAGCGAATCGTTTTACGAATAGAATGATCTGGTGTTATATGTGAACAGAATGAAATGTAACAGCTGAAATGCAATTATTTTTGCCACATAAACACAAAAAATTCGGGTGGTTCTAAACCTGATAGATGAGAAGGAAGATTTTCAGTAGGTTCTGATATTGCTTTAGCATTCCTCCGGGGGCAACTGCTTTATAAGAATTCTCTTAGAATGGAAGCTGTGCCTCTTCAGCCTTTCTGTTTCCAAAGCTGCAGTGCACATTTAAAAGTAATTTAAAAAATCATATTATACCTCCTCTAATAGATTTAGATTTACCCCTGGTTAGAGAGCAAACTGAAATCAGAGACTGAAATCTCAAAATTTAAGGTGCATGTCAACTGTCTGAGTTTAAAAAAAATACAGATTCTGCTTCCGAATGTGCGGATGAGGACTGAGACTTGCGTCTCTAACCAACTCCAAAGCGATGCCAGCTGCCGGCCCGAGGTCCGCACTTTGAATAACAAGGGCTTCCTGCTTTCATTAGCAATGGTTAATGAAGAATTCTGAGCACACCTGTTGTCACAGGTGCCTTGAGGACTGTATGACCCTGAGCTAATCCTCTCTAATTAAGTTTGATTAATAGTTTGGGGCTCTTTTGCAGAAAATTGCTTTAAAAAGACTAAGACTAGAAATCTTCATTTCTGTTGGGGTAGAGAAGTTCCCTTTCTGTTCAACTTACACTTACTTGCACCTTGTTACCATGCAAGGATCACGACTGGTTTGCTGATAGCTCTCTTGAGTTTAGTTTTGTAAATCATAACTCACTATCTTTGACTTTGCAGAGCTTATTTTAAAATGTCTCTGTAAGATGAATGGCTTAAAAATCACATATTAAGAAGCTACTTTTCACCAGTTTTCTCATCAGAATTGATTGTAATAAAAGTTATGACAAACAGGTGGTCTTTTTCTTTTTAAAAATATATAAATGTTTAGTTTTCTTCAGATAAATAATTTTTCTGAGTTACAATGTTACTAAAGTACAGCTAATGTACAAAATACTTTTACTAGGGTGGGCAGGAACAGTAACCTGCCCAAAGTTTACTACTGTGTAGCTGCTTTCCATAATGAGAGAGGTGACATAATATAATGGTGACAGCTCACGGTCTGGAACAGGAGCTGGAACAAGCTTGTACCCTGGCTCTGATTTTTCCCCAGCCATGTGATCTTGGACAAGTCACTTCACCTCTCTGAACATCAGTCTCCTCATCTATTAGGTGTTATTACAATCAAGCTTGGTACAATATCTGTCAAATGCATATTAGTTTTACTATTAATTATATAATCTCTTAAAGAAAGAGAAATAGATATATTAAAGTAATGGATACTTGATAAAATTTCACTAAGCAGGCTAAAGGAAGAATGGTGATATTTGCAAAGTTATGAGAAGAAAGTATCGTCTCTCAAGCATTGTAAAAACTTAGATGTTTGTAAAGTAGGATGGCATATTGTTAGAAAATTGATGTGGATGATATAATATTGATAGATATATCAGTCCTGTTCTTTATGGTGTGGGAACTTAATTTTTTTCTATGCATGTCTCTTGGACAAATTACAAAGAGATCAATTCCATTTAAAACACTGCAAATGTATTAATTCACAATGAAATTTAGCTGCTGAGAAGAGGAGATACTCAAATCGTCTAGTCAGTATTTTTTTTAACCTATAGAGAAATTTACTTTGGAATTCAAGTCTTAATCAGAGGGTAGTTTAGGGATTATGGAATAAAGAAGTATGAACACCTAAGTAAATAGAAGCCTAATACTGTAGTTAATATCAGGCAAAAGTGAAAACTTTTCAGAGAAGCTAAATAACTGTCCAAACTGGTACAACTATGAAGTGGTTGAGGTAAGATTCAAATACAGTTATGATATTTCTCAAAAGTCTTATCTTCTAAATTCTGTTTAGTATCATTGGAATAATAGAATTCTTGCCATATGTAGTACTTGGATGCCAACATTATATTTCTGACTGCTTTATTCCCTAAATATAATGGACCATGCTATTGACAAGCATGTCACCTTTTAGTAATGTTGATGTCTTCCTCCAAATTCTACTTTAACCTGAGAGCCATTTAAGCTGTGCATATTTCTCCTTTGATTCATTGTGTTTTTTCTTCCTTTCTTTTTCTTTTTTTTGTAAGTGAAGTCTGACAGTGTTTGTTAGTTTCCTCTTGCTTCTATAACAAATCACGGCAAACTTAGTGGCTTAAATGATACAAATACATTCTCTTTCAGTTTTGGAGGTCAAAAGTTTAACATCAAATTGTCAGCAGTTCTGTGTTCCTTCTGGAGACTCTAAGGAAGCATCTGTTTCTTAACCTTTTCCAAATTATGGAGTCCTACTGCATTCCTTGGCTCATGGCCCTTTCCTGCAGCCTCAAAGTCAGCCGTGTAGAATCTTCCCTCTTCTCTGCCCTCAACTTCCATCTTTACATCTTCTCTGTATATAGCTCTGCCTTCCTCTTACAAGGACTTTTCTGATTACACTGGCTTCACATAAATATTCCAGGATAATTTCCCCATCTCAAGATTCTTTACTGAAACATATCTGCTGAATCCCTTTTACCATGAGATAATATATCCTCAGGTTCCTGAAATTAGATTGTGGGTACCACTGGGGCTGGGGGAAATTATTCAGCCTATCACAGAAGGCAAATGAATTTCCAAATTATTATGGAGGAGTTACCTAATGGCTTTATTAATATATTGTTTATACAAGTGAACAAAAATAAGTTAAAGAAGTTGGACAGATTGTTATTCTATTATAAAAGGTACAATAAAATTCAACTCCTAAGGAAAAAGAACAGTAAATGAGAAAAGACATTTAAGAATAAAAGTATGAAGAGATTATAGAATCTATTGCATGGGTGAGGTACTAATTTTGCATCCTCAGAGGATACTAGCCTACACCATTTGATACAAACTTGTATGACAGTGTTTTCACCTTGACAAAATAATAAAAGGCAAGAATGTTATCTAACACATACTAAATCACTGCTTTTCTGACAACTGCAGCAAAATCAACGAACGCCTTACCTGAGGGGTAGTCTGTCCCTCCCATAAGTAAGTTATACTAGAAATCTTTTATTAAAATTTAAAAATTAAATGAAGCATATATTTACATAATTAGCTTTTTAAATTGGACATTGAAACTCATTAGCTTAAATCGTAGGACCTGCCAGTTACTGTACTGTTCTAAGAACCACTGAGGCTAGAATCCATGCTTGTATCAATGTACATGATCCTGAGGTTCAAGACAGAGCAGAGAAATAATTCTAAAAGTTCAGCTAATGTATTTCTGGAATGGCCACAAAATTAGGAATACCTAAGTATTTTGTAAACATTGTCTTAAGAGGGAAAGTAAAAACTACTTGAGTTGGATGAGGCCAGTAGAATTTCTTTCAATTTCACTGAATTTTTTTTTTTCTTAATTTGTATTTTTTCTTTAAATTAATAATTTTACCATTCCCCAAAGAATTCAAGACACTTACAGAAGCTCAATTCTAAGTATCTCCCTCCTTATGACATTATGCTTATATATATTATCCTTACGTATGTCATGTAAATCATACAAGTGTTAATACTATTATTGGTTTAAATAATCAGTATTAATTTACATTTATCTTTTTTGTACTCTTCATTCCTATTGCATTTTGTATTTCCATCTGAGATTACTTAGCTTTAGCATGAAGAAATGTAGTGTTTGTTTTAGTGCAGGTCTGCTTGCAATGAATTAATTCAGATTTTTTGTTGCTTCTTTTTTTGGACAAAGATATTCTTATCTTGCCTCACTTGAAAAATACTTTCACTGGGTTTAAAATTTTTAGATGGCAGGTTTGTTTTTTTTGGCATTTCAAAAATGTCATTCTTCAAACTAAAAAACTTCTGCAGAACAAAGGAAACCATCAACAAAGTGAAAAGACAACATATAGAATGAGAAAGGATATTTGCAAAACATGTATCTGATAAAGGGTTAGTATCCAAAATGTACAAATAACTCATAGCAAAAACAAACTAATAACTCAATTAAAAAATGAGCAAAAGATCTGAATAGGCATTTTTTTCCCCACGAGGGTATATGAAAGGCCAACAGGTACCAAAAAGATGCTCAACATTACTACTTAGTATAAAAATGCAAACTAAATCCACAATGAGATATCACCTCACACCTATTAGAATGTTCATCATCTAAATGCTGGAGAGGCTATAGAGAAAAGGAAACCCTCCTGCACTGCTGGTGGGAATGCAGTTTGGTGCAGCCACTGTGGAAAACAATGTGGAGATTCCTCAAAAGACTAGGAAAAGACTTACCATATGACCCAGGAATCCCACTCCTGGGCATATATCCTGAAGGAACCCTACTTCAGAAAAACACCTGCACACCAATGTTCATAGCAGCACTATTTACAATAGCCAAGACATGGAAATAGCCTAAAGTCTATCGACAGATGACTGGATAAAGAAGATGTGATATATTTATACAATGGAATACTATTCAGCCATAAAATGACAACATAATGCCATTTGCAGCAACATGGATGATCCTGGAGAATGTCATTCGAAGTGAAGTAAGCCAGAAAGAGAAAGAAAAATACCATATGAGATTGCTCATATGTGGAATCTTAAAAAAAAAAGAAAAAGAAAAGTGAATATAAATACAAAACAGAAACAGACTCATAAACTTAGAATACAAACTTATGGTTGCCAAGGGGGAGGAGGGTGGGAAGGGACAGACTGGGAGTAGAAATTTGTAGATCCTGACAGGTATATACAGAATAGATAAACAAGATTATACTGTATAGCACAGGGAAATATATACAAGATCTTGTGGTAGCTCACGGTGAAAGAGAATGTGACAATGAAATATGTATGTTCGTGTATAACTGAAAAATTGTGCTCTACACTGGAGATTGACACAGCACTGTAAACTGACTATAACTCAATAAAATAAAATTTAAAAAAAAGAATGTTCACCATCAAAAACATAAGAGATAACAAATGTTGGAATGGATGTGGAGAAAATAAAACCCTTGTGCACTGTCACTGGGAATGTAAGTTGGTACAGCCATTATGGAAGACAGTATGGAGTATCCTCAAAACCTTAAAAAATAGAAGTACCATATAATCCAGCAATTCTACTTTTGGGAATACATCCAAAGGAAACAAAAACAGTAACTTGAAAAGATACATGCACACTTATGCTCACAGAAATATTATTTACAATGGCAAAGACATGGAAACAACCTGTCTAGCAAAGGATGAATGGATAAAGAAGTTATGGTATACATATACACACACACACATATCTGTGTGTGTGTGTGTCTATATAATATAATATATACATGTACATTTACATATATATAATTTAATTTAATTTAATTTAATTTTATATTTTTCAGTCATAAAGGAAATTCTACCACCTGCAAAATATGGATGGACCTTGAATGCATTATGCTAAGTGAAATAAGTCAGACAGAAAAGACAAATACAGTTGACACTTGAACAACTCCTGGGTTAGGAGCGCCAATCCCACACAGTCCAAATAACTTTATGGTCAACCCTCTATACCCATGGTTTTGCATTCACAGACTCAACTACCCACAGATCTTGTAGTACTGTAGTACATGTTTTTGAAAAATAAATCTACATATAAGTTCAAACCCATACTGTTTAAGGGTCATCTGTACTGTATCATCACACTTATATATGGAATCTTAAAACACACAAACACACACACACACACACACACACACACAGAAACAAAAACACCAAACTCATAGAAAAAGAGAATGTATCTGTGGTTACCAAAGGTGGAGAGTAGGAGGGAGAGGAATTAGAGGAAGACGGTCAAAAGGTATAAACTTCCAGCCATAAGACACAGGAGTACAGAGGTCTAGTGTGCAACATGAATGACTGCAGTTAATGCTGCTGTATGATTTATAAGAAAGTTGTTAAAAGAGTAGATCCTAAGAGTTCTCATCAGAAAGAAAAAGTTTTTTCTTCTTTGTATTGCATCCACAAAAGATGATGAATGTTAACTAAACCTACTGTGGTAATAATTTAACAATACATGTAAATCAAAACATCGTGCTGTACACCATAAACTAAAGCAGTGAGGAATGTTAATTACTTCTTCATAAAACTGGGGGAAAAGTGTCATTCAACTGTATTTTAACTATCATAGTTGCTGTTAATAAGTCAGCTGAATAATAAATAAATAAACATTTGTTCATTGCTTTTAAGATTTTTTCTTTGCTTATTTTTATCAGAGATTTGACAACAGTGTGCAAAGATGTGACTTTCTTTATATTTACCCGGCTAAGAGTTGACTGACCTACTTGAGTTTGTGGTTTGTTGTCTTTCATCAAATCTGGAAAATCTTTGGCCATTATTTCATCAAATAGTGCTTTTGTCCAGTTTTCTCTTATTTTTCCTGAGTTTAATGTATGTTAGACATTTTGAGCAGTTCCCTTATGTCTCATATTCAGTGTTATGTATTCATTAATTTTCTTTTCTGTGCTTCACTTAGGAATTTTCTACTGACCTGCCTTTGCTTTTACTAATCCATTCTTCTGTTATGTTCAGTTTGCTGTTAACCCCATTCAATAAGTTCCTAATTACAGGCGTCTTGTTTTACACTTCTAGACAACCATTTATTTTTTATTGATTCTCATTCTTTATTGACGTCTCCATTTCTTTATTTATTACGTTGATCATAGTGCCTATTTTCTTTTTAATCTTAGCAACTGTGAAATCTTTATCTGCTAAATCTAATATTTGGATCATCCTTCTTTCTATTTTTATTGACTATTTTATCTCTTTACTATTAATCACTTTTTCTCCAGATTATTTGCATTTCTAGTTTTTTTTTTTTTTTTATCATATGCCTTATGCTGTGGGTATATTAGAGAGGCTCTGGATTTTGTCTTCTTCCTCCAAAAAGTGTTAACTTTTGATTTTCCAGGCAATTAAATTACTAGCAAATTACCTTGATCATTTTAAAATTTGGTTTTTGTGGTGGGCATATTTTATTTGGTCTTTCTGTGGTTTTACCTAAAATCCTGGGATATTTACTAAGATATTCCTACACAAACTTGACTGTAACTCCAATATTTCCATAATACTGTGTAGTGTCTTAATCTCATCTCTCTAGTCTTCCAGCATTCTTTGGTCCGCCTGGAGTCTTGACCTGTGCATGACCAGCATAAAAAGCCTCCAAAGATATTTTTTGTTATCCAAGAACTCCAATGTCTATTTGCTGCATCCAGCGAGATCTTTGTGTTGTACTTGGACTCTGCTGCCATTTACAAAATTTCCCCAGAAAGAAAATCAGGATAAGTATGGGGCTTGCTTCTTTTCAGCCTTTTCTTCAAGAATTGTGCCCTGAATTGATTTCTGTTCAATGACAGGAAACAAATGTTTTATAAATTTGGTCATTTTGATGTCAGTCACTCAATTATGACTGCATTGGGAAGTCCTACTGCAAAACTGATTTTGATTGTCTAGACCAGTAAGGGTAATTTGAATACTTGATAACCCTTATATTTCTGCCTAAATCATCAAAACCTCCAAAAGTAAGAGAAATATCTTCCTACTCCGAACTGCTATTATAACTTTCTTCTCCTCTTGCTATTTGAGGAGTATGTTCCCATTTCAATAACACAAAGAATAAGTACTTATACTTACCTATACATATTCAAATACATATTCATATACATTTATACAGACATTTAACACATATTTACATATAGTAATTTGATTTGACATAGATTTTTAGTGAAACTAAAGAATTGTTGAGAACAAATAATCAATATCCATTTGATAGCAGTTTTATGAAGCAGCCAGTGAAGAAAATCTGAATAGATATTTAATTTAACCTAAGTATTCAAAAGATAATGACAGATACAGAAATAACTGTCTTTTGAATTCAAATTAGGATTTCAACCAATCCCCTTTCATGTACATAACAGCACACAAAACCAGGAAAAATAGATGATTTTCTCACCTAAAATTGTTACTGCGTGTTATGCCTTGGCTCTGAGAGTCTGAGAACCTGCCAATTAAAGCAAGATATCACAAAATGATCAACAAAGTTTGTCAGCCAAATTTGGGACCTGAAATGACTCTTCCCATATCCCACTTATTTAATGTAACTAAAATCTAATTGTTTCTAAAGTGGAGATTAGAAAAAACACGACAATCAGCTTCTGTACAGATTTTGTTTATCTTACCAAATAATGATCAGAAGACAAAACAGCAGTTCCTGTCAGGTCCACTGTCAGAACTTTCATCTATTTTATTATTATTTAACAATAGTTTAAAATAATACAGTGATTTTTATTGGTTATACAATCTACATTATCAAATTAACTCAAAGGCTGTTAAAGTAATTTGAAAATTACTTTTATTATATATGTTAAATTGGAAAATATTTTGTTAGAAATTCATCAAATAGAAACAAAATGTTTATGTTTAAAATACTAAATTTTGAGAAAAGGGATGATCAACCAGATTTGTAGGCAAGACATTGGTTTAACACCAGAAAATGGCACAGTTTAAACAAGAGTTTGGTAGTGAAAGACATGCAAGTTTCATTGAATGCTTAGTATATGCTGAATACACTGAATACACTGAATATGGGGAAGAATCTCCCATAAATGGTATCATTTAACATTTGTAATGATACTACAGTGGTGATTCTTAGATTCCTTTTGTAAATGAGTTAATAAGACTCAGAGTGGTTACTTAATCTGCTCAACACCTTATAGTTTGTAAGTGGCAGGGTTTGGAATGCAAACACACGTCAGCCAGATTCCAAGCTTGTGCCTTTGGCAAACCAATGAAACTAAATTTGAAACTTCACTGTGGGGTAGAAAATAGAGACCATGTCTTGCTTAGAGAAGTCCCTAAGTCTCCTAATGTACAGCTGAAGCAAACACTGTGGTTGGCCTTTACCAGCACGTTGAGTTCTGTGCCCAATAATCATTCAGGTTAAATATGCTCCTGCTTCGCTTTACTGCTTCTATATTACCCTCTGGCTACCAAGTATAAACTTCAATTTTCATCTGCATAATGGCGTGAGTAGCAGGTTTGGTGTGTCCTTTATAACATAAACTCTTCAGCTAAAGGTGTCATTACCCAATACAAAATAAGTAAATAGTTTTAAGATGAGTAAGTTCTGGAGATCCAATATACAGATTCATGCCTGACTGGTATGAAGTGATACCAAATTGTAGGTTTGACTTGCGTGTCTTTGATAATTAGTGATATTGAGCATCTTTTCATGTGCCTGTTGGCCATTTGTATGCCCTCATTGGAGAAATGCTTGTTTAGGTCTTCTGCCCATTATTGGATTGAGTTGTTTGTTTTATTCTTATTAAGTTGTATGAGCTCTTTATATATTCTGGAAATTAAGCCCTTGTCAGTCTCATCTTTTGCAAATATTTCTTCCATTCTGTAGGTTGTCTTTTTGTTTTGCTTGTGGTTTTCTTTGCTGTGCAAAAGCTTATAAGTTTAATTAGGTCCCATTTGTTTATTTTTGCTTTTATTTCTATTGCCTGGGTAGACTGCCCTAGGAGAACATTGCTGAGATGTATGTTGGATAATGTTTTGCCTATGTTTTCTTCTAAGAGGTTAATAGTGTCTCATCTTATATTTACGTCTTTAAGCCATTTTGAGTTTATTTTTGTGTATCATGTGAGGAAGTATTCTAACTCCATTGATTTACATGCCGCTGTCCAATTTTCCTAACAGAAACTGTTAGGAAAATTTTTCTAAAGAAACTGTCTTTACTCCATTGCAAATTCTCGCCTGCTTTGTCAAGGATTAATTTACCAAAACTTTAAATATATACCATTTTTATTTGTCAATTATACCTCTGTAAAGCTAAAAAATAAGTAAATAACATTTAATTTTACATATAGACATTATGTGTATGATCAGTTTTTAAATTAGAAAAAAGTATGATGGATTCTGTTTTAAAAATTGTTCCTATCCGAAAACACTAATTTTTTAGCAGCGTGATTCATCAGCTTCACCTGTGAAATAATAAAGCACAGATGGCCAGTTCAGAGTGGAAGAAAAATCTATTTCCAGGAGGATGTCATCACCTCTCATTAGATGTTTTTGTTATCATAGTCTTCATAAGCCTCATTCTTAATAATTTGAGATTTCACTGAGTCAGTGTACCATAGTTTACATATCATTTCTCTATGCTTGGATGTTTAGATTGTTCAAGATTTTCCCTATTAAAAAAATCAAAGTAATGTTAGGCAACAAGAACAAAAATAAGTGGGTTAAGTGTCTACACAGCAAGAGAAGAGATTAACAAAATTAAAAGGCAACCTACCAAATAGGAGAAAATATTTACAAATCATATATCTGACAAGGTGCTAACATCCAAAACTTATAAATAACTCATACAACTCAACTGCAAGAAAACCCCTCAAACAATCTGATTTTAAAATTGGCAGAGTATCTGAATACATATTTTTCCAAAGAAGACATATAGATGGACAACAGATACATGAAAAGGTGCTCAACTTCACTAATCATCAGGGAAATGCAAATCAAAACCACAATGATATATGCCTTACACTTGTCAGAATGGCTGTTGTCAAAAAGGTGAAAAAAAATCAAGTGTTGGTGATGGTATGAAGAACCCTGGTGGGTCTCTCTGACCACAATGATATTAAACTATAAATTAATATCAGACAAGTATCTGGTTTGAAAGAAAAGTGTATTCACTTTTAATGAACCCATAGATCAAAGAAGAAATTGCAAGTGAATTTATTTTGAACTTTATGAAAATGAAAACTCACCATATCAAAACTGCTGAAATGGTTATTGGAAGGAAATTCATGGCATTAAAAGCTTATAGTAGGGAAAAAAGCTCTCAAATTAATAATCAAGCCTCTACTTCAAGGTGCTAAAGAAAGAAGGGCCAGTTAAACCCAATATAAAACATAGAAAGGGAACAATAAAGTTAATGAAGAAACGAATGAAATAGAAAATGAACTGAGAAAAAATCAAGCAAACTAAAACTGTTTGCATTGAATGATTAATAAAATTAATAAATTTCTAGGCAGATTTATAGACTAAAACAATAAAAGAAAGAAAAAGAAAAGACAAATGTATTAAAAATATGCTGAGAACTTAGTAGGCAACTAACAAATGTTAGTTGATGAATAACTTCCCTAAGGACACAACATGTCAGAAAAAAAGACATAGGAACACCAGTAATAACTTGCTTCACATTTAATTGCCTTCTTGGCGCCATCTTTACGCATTTTAAATAAGTGAAACTTCACATAACATGCAAAGTTTCACGCAGCAAGATCGGACCGAGCTGTGTCAGAAGTTTGCAAGGAATCAGCGGCATTTGTGCTGTTTTTGACTATCATCAAAAAATAACTCAAGAGGTAAACCTAATATTAAATATCTGCGTGGAAAGTGCCCCAGCCTAGAAAGTGTGCTAACATTAATTTGACTAAATATTCCTCTCAAGAATGTTGAGGAAATTTTAATGCTAAGGCATTTCCTTTACTTCCAAATAGGGAGTTGCTTAACATTAAAGTAAGTGCCAGATGTTGCTTTAATTTTTTTTAAATAAGGAGTAAGCTAAAACAATTACAAATCTTTTCAAAATCAAGGCCTATCTGGATTGACAGGAGAAGGGACAAATCATCTACTGTGGCAAAACAATATGAAAAAGAAACAGAAAAACATTATGGTGGTACCCAGGGAAAGTAAAATCTAAGGAAGTAACATCTCATCTTTGTTACTGTGAAGAATTTCCCTTATCATTGCCTCCCAAGGACTGGCCCATGTTATTCAGGGAGCAATGACAGTACAAAATTTCCATAGAAAAATTTTGATACAGATTTCAATGAAGTATGTACAAAAAAGCATAGTATTATACATTGAATAAAAGATCTCTGCTTATATCATTACTTTTAGCCCCATACATACATAAAATAAATTGGATCAAATGATTATCAAATTAAGTACTATCAAGTTTTGATTTAATATTCAATGGCCAATTTTCTTTTAAGTATAAAGTCTCATAAAATCAAATATATTGAAAACATGTACCAGATGGGAGATACTAGAAGAAATGTCTTTTTTTCTTAGAAGCAGGAAAAGATAGAATTATTTCTAACTACATATTGTAGAGTCATACAGTCTAAGAGAGAAGGCCTAAGATTGTTTGAACCTAACTTGAGGATAATTAAGGTCCTGGTTGACTTTCTCAAAGGGTAGAGATAGAACATCTTAGTTTACTCCAGACCACTAAGAGTGCAGTCTTTTAAATTGCTACTCTGACCTGGGTCATTCCTTCCATCAAAGTTTCTTCACAGCCTCTGAAATATTAAATCATTTTGAAGTAAAAGAGAAAAAAGTAGCTTGTTTATTGTACTTGATCCTGTGGTCATTATAGGATACATTTATTTCAATGTCTCCCCACTTTAGTGCCATTAAATTATGTCCTCTGGAACAATGCTAAAAAAAACCCTCACAGCCACAGAATGAAAAATGTTTTAATAAATGAATTACAGTGACCCAGCTTGGAAAGCCTGATTTTCAAGTTCCACAACTACCATTAACCCAAAGAGGTAGAGAATGCAATAGCATAATTTCATGGCAATTCAAGAAACTTGAACAAGTAATTTCCTCAAATGATAGCTGTCTCATGACGTTTATCCTTTTTTTTCTTTTCTTACATTCACTTAGTTTCTAAATGGAAAAAACCACAAGACTTCTTTCTGAAGCAAATATTGAAAGGAAAAGATGTACAGTACTTCAAAGAACCGACTTAAAAAAATTTTAATACAATAAATTTTAAAAAATCTCCTTTTCATTATCTTTTACATACATATAAAAGAACTGAAATTAAATTGAGAAGTTATTCATTCTTGGATAATTTGACTTTTAAAATTATAATTAATTGAGAACACTGCTTCTTAAATTTTTACTTAAAAAGATACATCACATCTATTCAAACACTGTGCCAGGCACGATGGAGAGCAGATGAGTACAGCACTGGTAACAGTAGAAAATATAGTAATACAAAACATTTATTCAATGATATTCATCCAAATTAGAAAAATCTTATAAAGCTTTCCAAGGTTATGAACTAATTGTGAATATCTGGGAGGTCCTTGCATATAACAGACACTCCATAAATCCTTGTTGCATTAAATTGAAGGAAATTTGGTAAGTCAGATCAGTTGTTTTATTTCCTCCCGATACTGAAATTCTGATTTAGATTTGTAATTTAACATTTCTCCTAAATAGACTTTAAGTTTCTATATGACTACAGCTTCATCTTTAAAATGAGTATATTTCTATAAACTTCATTAGAATATGTTTCCATAAAGCTTGGCATGAGCTCAAATTTAGGCTCTTTCATTCACCTGCTGCCATCCGAGTAGTAACCAATCTCTAAATCTTCATTTTTCTCATCTATAAAATCAGGATTATTCCCAAGGGATTGAGGATTAAATAATATAATCTTAGTGAAAATGTTTTGTCCATAAGAAAGTGATATAACTTAGCTAAATTTAATGTATTTTGATAACATTGTTTTTAAAACATTAACTATGCTATATCCTTGAAGGGATACCCAAAAATTCACTTTAAAAATGATGATGCGGATAGGTTATTTCACTGCTCATTGTTTCATTGTTTTAAAAGCAAAAGTTTTAGCAAATGACTTAAATGCATAGGCTGTATTTTTTTTACCTTTTTTTTTTATTGAGTTATAGTCATTTTATAATGTTGTGTCAAATTCCGGTGTAGAGCAGAATTTTTCAGCTATGCATGAACATACATACATTCATTGTCACATTTTTTTCTCTGTGAACCACCACAAGATCTTGTATATAATTCCCTGTGCTATACGGTATAATCTTGTTTATCTATTCTGCATATGCCTGTCAGTATCTATCCCTTCCCACCCTCCTCCCCCTTGGCAGCCACAAGTTTGTATTCTATGTCTATGATTCTGTTTCTGTTTTGTATTTATGGTTTTTTTTAGATTCTACATATGAGTGATCTCATATGGTATTTTTCTTTCTCTTCCTGGCTTACTTCACTTAGAATGACATTCTCCAGGATCATCCATGTTGCTGCAAATGGCGTTATGTTGTCGTTTTTTATGGCTGAGTAGTATTCCATTGTATAAGTATACCACATCTTCTTTATCGAGTCATCTGTTGATGGACATTTAGGCTGTTTCCATGTCTTGGCTATTGTAAATAGTGCTGCTGTGAACACTGGGGTGCAGGTGTCTTTTTGAAGTAGGGTTCCTCCTGGATATATGCCCAGGAGTGGGATTGCTGGGTCATATGGTAAGTGTATTCCTACATAGGCTGTATTTTAATGAATCACTCCTCTAGAGAATTTACTTCATGTAGGAGTTTATTTACTTTTATAACAAAGTAGAAGGACCATGACCATGGCTTCATGTACAGTTTGAAGCCCATACAAGGAGGGAAAAAAGTAACAATTATTTAGCATTTACTACTTCAAGTGTTATTCTAAACATTTTGCAAAGATTTTTTTTCACTGACTTTCTGGTCAACCTCCTGAGACAGGTATTATTATTATCAACATATTAAAGATGAGGAAACTGAGGCTCAGTGAGTTTAAATAATACGGTCAAGGTGCACATTTAGTAAATGGTACACAGGAATAGGGAGAGAAATCTGGTTTCTAATTTATTATCTAAGTTCCTCAACTATCATTTCTTATCTCTTTCTTGACAAAAATTCCATTTTAAATAAGACAACTGTACATTTAAGCTAAACATACTTTTAATAACTTTTACTTGTATTGAGTGTAACTAAAATTAGCTGTACTTTCAGGGATTTTTTTTTTTATTTCCAAAATCCATATGGTTCTTAGGACATAAATGTACCCCAAAGTTGTAAGAAATATTTTTTGCAGCCAGCAAGGAATCTGAGACTGAAACTCATGCAAGTGGTGTAGATCTAACAGATGCACACAGTTATAGTCAAATGATGAGATTCATTCATTCCTCTTGATCAAAAAGGAGGGATTAGGAGAGACCCTACAGGGCTGAAAATAAAAGCCTATTCAATAAGATCATTAAAAAGTCATTATTATGATTAATACATCTTAAATGGTAACCACTACCATGTCATCCCACTCTGGAAAATTACACATTTGACTCTGAAAAATATAGTATTTTTCTAGGCTTAATTTTGAACTTAGAATAAAATCTAAAGATCTTCCTATGATCTATAAGGTCCTACATGACCTGTCCCCTTGCCCCACTTAGAATAAAATCTAAAGATCTTCCTATGATCTATAAGGTCCTACATGACCTGTCCCCTTGCCCCACTTAGAATAAAATCTAAAGATCTTCCTATGATCTATAAGGTCCTACATGACCTGTCCCCTTGCCCCTTTCCCTTCTTCTTCTTCTCTTTCTCTTCGGCTTGCTTTCCTCAAATACACAAAGCAGCTTTCCTCACAGGGGCGTTTACTGTTCTTACCTCTTGTCTGGCCCACTGTTTGCTTAGATATTCACAAGCTGGCGGCTGGTTCAAATGGGTCCTCTTTTTTTTTTTTTTAATCTTGTTTTTACTTTTTTTGGGTGGGGGAGAGGTAATTAGGTTTATTTTTATTCATTCATTCATTCATTTTTAAATGGAGATACCGGGGACTGAACCCAGGACCTCGTGCATGCTAAACACGTGCTCTACCGCTGAGCTAGACCCTCCCCCCAAACGGGTCCTCTTTGACTCTGACTACTGTATCTGTAATAATACTTCTATGTCTTTCTATCCCCTTACTCTGTTTATTTGTTTATTGTACTTGACCCTATGGTCACTATAGGATAAATTAATTTCTGTGTCTCCCCACTAGACTGGGAACTTCATGAGGGCAAGGACTTTATCTCTTTTTGTTCACTGCTTCTTTCCCATGACCCAGAATAGTAGCTATTTAAAGAATATTTGTTGAAGAAATAAAAATTTTTGTTAGTTACTTCTGACAAAGGCTATTCATAATAGACTCTGATGAAGGCCATCAATTTTATTAAGAGATTATTTAGATGATAATAAGAGTAATAAATCAAAATATTTGTTTGAAAGGTGTATGTAACTTCATATCTTTTGTCATTGGCAGACTTGATACTAAATAGTATAGGAGGTCAAATGTAGAGAACTAAACACCTGACCAGGAATTAAGAGACTGGATTCTGATGCAATCTATGTTATGGCCTTAGGTAAGTCATTTCACCTTTCTGAATGCAGTAATCTCAATGCTACCGAAATTCCAAACCAAAGAAATAAAAACCATGTCCAAGCTCACATACTATGGAAGAGTCTGGTCTGCAAAGTTCTGTTGTTACAGAAACCTGAATCCCGTTGAGAGACCAAGCGACACTCAGAGAGTTGGAGAACTCAGGTTTATTACACCAGTGGGCCCAGAGGAGCTAACACTTCAAGCTCTGGACCCCGTCTGTAAATTTACACAGGCTTTTATAGGGTTTTAGGTTTTGATTACGTTCACACTGTATGCAAATGAGGTGTTAGAAATGGACCAATCAGGAATGAGCTTTTGGGAACCAGTGGAATTTTAGGGGTAAGTTTTGTTTTCCTAGAAGCAAGCTGTTTACAGAAGTGCAAAAGTGGGAAGGAAATGACCCTGCCTAGGAGGTCTTGCTGGTCCCTTTGTGGGTTTTGCCCCTTCACTGTGTCTGTCTCTAAAGTGTGTCTGTCTCTAAAGTTCATTGTCTTTTTCTTGAAAGCCTTTCTTCCACATTAATAATGAAGAGGAAAGTTGATATTTATCTGATGATTTTAATTTGGGAAAATTAATCTAACAGTTTTTATAATAGTTACCTAAGGTATTTATTTTACAAGCTAAATTTGGGGATGATTTCCAATATTTACTTCCATTTGTTTTGTAGCTCCTAGTGACAAGAAATGATGACTATAGAGGGGGAAATGCTGGTATAAAATGCTTGACCAGAAAAGAACAGTTCAAAAATGGTCATATTGATAGACCCAGTTTAATTCACATTATGGAAGAAAATTAACCAGAGCACCATTCAATATAAACCTTTATTTAGAATTCTGTCATGAGAATACAAGCAAAGGAATGCTCCGTCTTAAAGAAGAAGGGGAGCATTCACACAGAGATTTATAGAGCTTTATGGAGCTTTAGTAATAGAGGTCAAAGTTCAGCTCTTTCTGGGATAGTAACATTTGGAAAAGAGAGTAGTTCAGTAATGTGTAGTTTGAGAAATTTAGGTTTATCTAGAGAGGTAGAAGAGAAACTGATGCAGAATTTAATGACATGTGAGGACCACAGAAGGAAATTTTCAGCCCTTCAGGGTCTCTCCTAACCCCTCCTTTTTGATTAAGAAGAATGAATGAATCTCATCACTTGACTATAACTGTGCATATCTGTTAGATCTATACCACTTGTGTGAGTTCCAGTCTGATTCTTTGCTTACTGCCAAAACTGTTTCTTATAACTTTTGTCCTTGCAGTTGAATTTTAATCTTTTACCTAGTGAATAGTTACATGGAACTATTTACGACTCTGGATAGAATACAGCAAACAAACGTTGAGACAAAAGGTATTAACATAAGAATTATCAAAAATTATCAAAAAATTATCAAAAAAAGAGATATTGGACAATGTGTCTTAGTCAAATCCTGCTGCTCATGGGACCAGTCTGGAGAGAAAATCCTATCCCACCCAGAGCTTGTAGAGAAGAGATGTGGTTTGACATGAATAGGCTTATGTAATACTTTTTTTTAATACTCTTGATCTACCCAGAGTAACGAGGTTGAAGGAAGGCTTTTGAAAATCTCATTTTAGCAATTAGAAAACAGAGAAGAGAAAGGGTAGCCAAGAGAAGAAAGAAGAAGATAAGAGAGGAGTATTATTTGGCGGTTCTGGGCATTTGGGAATCTTGGGCTGTAGGCCTTGGTTGACCACCCATGTTCAGCAGCAGCATACTGCTTGGTCTGAGGCTCTTTGGACAGACACCTCTCTTCTGACGCTGCCTGCTTTTCTTCAATCCTGAAAGGGGCCCAGTTTCAGATTTCTCATAGGCATGGAATTCCAGGAGGTGGATGTATTATGTCTTTTTAACTGTGATGCATGAGTAAAAGGGTTGAGTGCCTAAAGTTTGTGACTAACAGTATCTGATCTGGTACGTCCTAATGAGGTTCAAGAGCAACGTTTAACGGCATCGTTTCCAGTTAACCAGGAACGCTAGGCAGTCATTCCTGTGGTTTATCCCAGGGAAAACAGCTCGATAATAAACAGGAGTGTCTTGTATTAAACTTCTGCACTATTTGTTCTATAAATAGAGCTATAATAATGGCAGACTCAAGAATTAGTGGGGAAAGCTCCACATGGCTTTATTTCTCTTGGAGTGGACCTAACAGCCATGAGAGCTAAGGAGAAGGGCATTGGTCATAGCAATGAAAATTTCTTGGATAGTTTTGCAAGTTTCAGTGTTTAAAACGCCATTCATTTGTTCTATTCCCTTGAGGAGGTGCTGGGGGCCATGAAGTTTTGGGGTGATATGCAGAGCATCACAGCATTACTTACTTACTCATCTAGTGAAATGGTTACCTCTACCCCTAGTCAAATAGTTAGGGTTTCCTCAGGTGAGAAGTACAAAGTCTGAAAGTTACTTTTCTGCTTAAGAGCAGCTGCTTTACATCAAAAAAAGAGTTGCCAGTCAATCAAAAAGCATACAATGTTAATAATATATTCAAATTCACACAAGGAGTAACTAAATAAAAGCCATTTGTTAATGTCAAAAGGGCCTAAAGGTCTAGCTTCTTTCCGTATCTCAGCTCTGTCGTTTTTGTAGGACTGTGTGATTAGCAGATGGGATAACACCAGAGAAATCCCTTACAATTATATTGACGTTTTCCCATTTTAGCCTCTCAGGGCAGACTGAGTAGTCATCTTGATGCTACAGGAATGGAGCAAATCTTATCTTTTATAACATGGTCCTTCAGAACCAGGTGCTTGAGGCTGGGGTTGACTCAGGACTTAATGCCAATAATAAGGAGCTTGTGTTGACTTTGATTTTTGGAGTTGTTGGACAGCTGGAATGTGTTAAAGTAGCTTGTTCAGTATTATAATTTGTGAAAGCATTGCTTTTTGCTTCTAGAGTCTGGTTTTTTTTTTATTTATTTTTCTCTATATTACTTAAGCCATTTATTTTGAAAGGGCCAAGGCATTTAATGCACCTTTCAGGTGACTGCCATGTTTAATTAAGAGCACCAGTTGCAGTGATAAAATCACATTGCTTCTAAAACACACCCGAATAATGGGTCATATCAAAAACACAGCTGTTGTCTGTAAAGATAATTTGTTCTATTATCTCTAGCTAACTGGTAGACCCTAGAAATGTCTAAAGTTTCAGCAATTTGTACAGACTTGACCTAAGGGAGATAGTTGGATTCAAACAAGTTTGAGAACCTCCTTGTTTGGTTCAGTCTTCAAACAGTACAAAATCTGCGTTGCTTTAATGAGAGTCAAAGTCAGAGTAAAGCAAAGGCAAATTTCCAAATAAGTTTATAATAATAATAATGATCACCTCCCTCTTGGTAAGAAAGAAAAATGGAAGATCACCAATGTTTATAGCAGCACTATTTACAATAGCCAAGACACAGAAACAGCCTAAATGTCCATCAACATGACTGGATGAAGAAATTGTGGTATATTTATAGAATGGAATACTACTCAGCCACAAAAGCCGACAACATAACACCATTTGCAGCAACAAGATGTCCCTGGAGAATGTCATTCTAAGTGAAGTAAGCCAGAAAGAGAAAGAAAAATACCATATGACATCACTTATATGTGGAATCTACAAAAAACAAAGACAAATGAACTTATTTACAAAACAAAAACAGACTCACAGACATAGAAAGCAAACTTATGGTTACTGATGGGAAGGGGTTGGGACAGGATAAAGTGGGAGTTTGAGATTTGCAGATACTAACTAATACTTATAACAGATAAATAAAAACTTTATAATGTATAGCACAGGGAACAATATTCAATATCTTGTAGTAACTTATGGTGAAAAAGAATATGAAAATGAATATATGTACATTCATGTATGACTGAAGCTTGTGCTATACACCAGAAATTGACACAACATTGTTAAGTGACTATACTTCAATTAAAAAAAAAAATATATATATATATACTAAAAAAAAGAAAGAAAGAAAAAAAGTCAGATCATTTCCCATAAACCTGGTGCCATGTTTTCATGTGATCACCTAATCCTATTATGTCATTCTTTCCTCAATTACATTTTGTCCCGTAATCATATATACATTACAGGTTTTCAGTCTTGTAAAAAATCATAAATCCCGTCTATACCATTTCTACATTTATTGTAAGATTATAGAACTAATATAAACAATGTGGAAAATTTAGGAAATAAGTATAGAAATAAACAGGAAATTAATGATTCTCAAGGCCACTTCAAAAATAATCAGTTCTTATATTTTGATGTATTTTTCCATTTAGATATATATATATTAGTATAATAATGATACTTAGTTGTGTAAAAGTCAGTTTTCTACTGTGTACATTATATATTTGAAACAATCTTCATGTCATTATATTTTCATAAACATTTTTAATGACAATAGTCTATAAAGTATAAATCCTACAAATTTCTAAATCATTGCTTTCTTTCTGAGTACTTCTAATTTTTCAAAATTATAGATAATACAAAAATGGTATTTATAGGTATAATTATTGCATGAAAATATGCTTCCAGTAACAATATTACTGATAGAAGGGAATACATTGCTATCATCTTCTGATTCAGTTGCCAAGTTGTCTGCAGCATTACTTTCCTTCTTGGAAACATAAAATGCATGAGAGTGCCCATGACATTACTGTGCATCAGAATTAAGTAATTCAATTAACATTCTTGTCAATCTGACAGGCAATAGTGGGAGGAAACAGTGACAGAGAAGGCAAAGAGGGAGAAATCCAGGAGTGTGTTGCATAATAAAAAATCAAGGGAGAAGGACTGAATATGTGAGGTAGTCTTTACAAAACAGGGCTGCAAGAAGTCATTTGTAGCAACTAAAATGTCCTTGGAAACAACTAAAATGTCCTTGGTAACTTTTAAAGAGTCATTAAAGTGGAGTGTGAGAGCAGCAAGTAGACTACAAGAGGTTAATAAAATTGTTTGTGATCAGAAACGCAGCAAATGTGTGCGGGTAAAATATTCTTTGACGGCTTGAGAGAGGATGGAGTGTGGAAGCTTAGGGAGATCGCACAGCAGAATATTTTAGAGATTTGGAACTTGACCTTGTTTTTAGATGAAGAAAGAAGAAGCAGACCAGAAAAGAATGAGGACGAGAAAGAGCAGACATTAACAAAGCTTCTCTGAGTAGCTAAGTAGAGTCCTGCAAATACAATTAAACTATTCACTTCTCTTTAAAAAATATTTTTAAATGTGTATATAAAAACATGTTTTGAACAGTGCACTTATTTAGTTTCTTTTGTGCTTTCATTGCTCCTTATTTATATCTTGAGCGCTATTAATTTTAGTTCCTCCATGTTTCCATAATTAATTGCACTGTCATCCTTGACTACCTTACACCTTCAACTAAATACATTTTGGGGGAGACACCGAGCTATTAGTCATGTACCACTACTTTAAAAGATAGACTTTTTTAGAGCTTTGTATTTTAATAAAATTTCTAGGAATATTTTAATTGCTGACATAAGTAGTACTGTTTGATAATTGGAAAGTCAACAATCATTTCCCATTACACACTGAACAGAAATGGGAAATGAAATTTTGAGTTTTATCTATAATTTAAGTCAATGAGGGCAGGAAATATGATCATTCAGACCCCAAAGTCATTTTGGCTTCAACAACAATTTGTTTGAAACTACTTATCTGAACAGTTGTTTAAACACATCACCTGATTTTTCTGTGGAGAGAAGCTCTGAAAATTTCTAAATTAGTCAATTTAAGAACCAAATATTTAGACTGATTTCTCCCCAAGCCTGAGTACAAATAAACATCACTTTGTCTGGATAATATGTGAAGCACAATTCAGCCAGCTTCTACTATACTTTTTTTTTCCTGCATAATAGCAGAAATTTGACTATAAAAAGAATCTACTTTGATTATAGAATTATTTCCCAATTAATTTATTACTTGACTTATATGAGAACATTTTCTATTATCACAATCATGAGTTTACTTAATTAAGACATAATTAACTTACAATTAATAAAATAAAATGCCAAAACAGAAGAGAGATGTGTAAAATGCAAGTATATGAAATTTCGCAATATTCAAACACTCTACATGAATATATATGCTGTGATAAAGGCAAGACAATTATAAGAAGTTATACACTGGTCAATAAAAGAAAAAAGTATTCTAAATGATGCATTTACTAGCATCTTTCAGAAAGCTCACTTGAACCTTTGGGACAAAGTCATGCTCAAATGTCTTGTCAAATGGTAAGCAAATTAAACACCTAGATGGATACATTCTCTCTCTTCTAAGTCATGAAAAAGGCAAGCATGGCCTTAACTGCTTTTTTACCTACTGGACAAGCACACTTTGCTTCGCACAGTAATTCTGTGCTTCACAAATCTTTGGCAAAGTCAATCCCACTTTAAATGCATGTCTGTAATTGGCTGTGTAAAAGTTGCCAGGACTGCACCATTTGCAGTAAGTACATTTTGCAATCACTTTCTAATCCATTCATACTGTTACTGAAGCAAATCTAGGTTTTCACAAGCTTTTTAAAAAAATGAATATTTTTTACAACTTTCATTACTTTTTTTAAAATTGAGGTATAGTCAGTTTACCATGTTGTGTCAGTTTCTGGTGTACAGCACAATGCTTCAGTCTTACAGGAATATGCATATATTCATTTTCAAATTCTTTTTCACTGCAAGCTACTGTAAGATATTGAATATACTTCCCTGTGCTATACAGTATAAACTTGTTTATCTATTCTATATATACCTGTCAGTATCTGCAAATCTTGAACGCCCAGTTTATCCCTTCCCACCGCCTCCCCCCACCGCCAGCAACCACAGGTCTGTATTCTATGTCTGTGAGTCTGTTTCTGTTTTATATACAAGTTCAACTTTCACTACTTTTGTGCACCAATATGAAAATATCATGGCATTTCCTGCAGAGTCATACTATATATATATATATATATATAGTATATTTTACTGTATTTTTACATACTTATATGTGTACAATATATATTTATATACATATATATTTATGTACATTATATACATAAAATGGGTGAACATTTACATCATATATAATATATGTGATAGGTGAAGAAAATCTTACTACCAGATTTATGTTTTTATTCTTATGAAATTGACTTATTGAACAAACTGAATTTTGTAAAATACAATCAGCAAAAAACTTAAAAAGTTTTTCCCACATTTGCTTTCAAATATGTTATGTTAAATCTCCATGTCTTGCTTCTCGATGAACTCTCTTGCCGATCCCTAACTTCTGATACTTTTCAGATGTTAGAACCATTACATTTCAGATATTAAAAAGTCAAGTCCAGTTTAAATCATAACTACAATGTCTCAGCCTGTTCAAAAACTTTCCACACCCTCTTTCTTCTGGTTAACTATTGCTTATCTTCCAGATGTGTTTAGCCGACTCCGAGGCAGGAAGACTTCCTTGACATTTCTGATCAGATCATATCAAAAGAATACTGAGAAACTCATATGTATATTAAAAAAGTCTTTTGACTTTTAGTGTTTGCAAGTGAGTCCAGCATTTGCAAAAACTGTACTTCTTGCATAAATATATGGTAAGAATGTAGAGAAAAAAGTTTTACTTTGTTAATTATTTCATTGTTCCCCAGAGGTCAATTTCTTTGCATAGTTGTCACATCTGCAGGGGTGAGTATTTCCACTCATGTTAATGATGAAAAAGACAGTGATGAAGCTGTTTTTATTAGGAAGCGAGGAACTTGCTGCAAAGGGAATCAAGGCTTCATTTATTTCAGGAATTATTATTAGACAGGTGTTCTTTCTGTGTGTATGTGGTTTATTTCAGAATGCAAAGCCTTTTCTTGCTGTGATCTGTGATATTCACGCTTAGGCATAAAGGTGATAAAGGAAAGGGTCAGTTTTGCTTTCTCTATCTTAGCTCCCGACAGCGTGCATTTTCCCATGATTGTGTGCTGCTGCTTCAAAGCACAGCTGTACGTATACATTCCTTTGGGTGATTTTTTAATTAATGTTTATTCCATGCTCCATGAGGCCAGGGACAAAATGTCGAGTTTTGTTCAACGCTGTATTGTACCGTCTACACATGCGTGTGCAAGCATACATATATGCATCTTCTTTATTTCAATATTAGAAAAGGGAAATGGGTGCCATCCCAATCGTAAAGCAATCTTAATTACATTAAAATATTTTTTTCCATTTGTTGAATACAGTGTAACATTTGATATACTAAATGTGCCAAGGCAGAATTTCAACCTAGAATTGGTCTTTGCTTGGCGTATGGATATGTGAATGGCTGGTTTAACAATCTTCCAGTACTAAAAGAGTCTGTGCCATTGTAGAGTCTTAACAATTCAGATCTTTGTTTTTTCATCAAATTTATTTTCTTAATTCATTCACTCATCGACTGTGTATCAGATTACTATGGCCCAGTCTCTAGGGGAAAAGCAGGTAGACACACGGAAGTATTAGAAGTGAGGTGAACGATTGGAACACAATGAAGACTCGAGAGAGAATGACTCTCTTGTGCATGGAGAGCAAAGCTTTTGTTTCCTTACACAATTCAGCCTAGATTATTTTGCTATCATCCCCATGTCTTTTTTTTTTAAATCTACTTTTAATCATAAGATAAATATTAATTACACTTATATTATTTTCTAAAATTTTCCTTATTTACCAAAGAAATATATGTTGTACTAAAAAACTCTTACTGATTTAACCAATATTTACTGAGTGCCCAATCATTATATTCCAAATACTTTTAGTTAAAAACGTTCATAAGGAAAGATTCATGTCCTTAAAGAGACTTCTCTTCAAACCTTTCTCCCCAATTTTATGATATACCCAAATACCTACTTGATTTCGTGACTCAGTTCTTTTTCTTCCAAACTGTTCATTCTTTAGCATCCTGTATCTTGGTAATTGGCGTCACCATCTATCAAACTGTACAAGATAGAAATCAATATATCCCACTACATCTTTGCTCTCCACCATCCTGCGATTCATTAATTCATCAAAGGTTATCATTTCCAAATTGGACTTTATATCTATCCGATCTGCCCACTCTATCCACCCTTGATGTAGGTGACCATCAACTCTTCCTGGGTCGCTGTAATGGCCTCCTAACAGGTTTCCTTCATGCTAGTCTAGACTGGCCCCTAACCCACTCTCAATCAATTCTGCTAATTACAATGGTCTTTCTAAATTGCAAATGCGATCGTGCCATTTCCAACACACAGGCTTTTCCCACAAGTCTCCTCCGTTCTTCGTAGCCTCGTCTGTCCCAACTTGGCACCTCGCACTGTGTTTCAGCTGTACTTACTAGCAGGTCCACAACACTTTCCACTTTGTCCCACGTCCCAGCCCTCAGTCAGCAAGTACAGCTGCTCTGTCAGCCCTTTCACCTCTCAGCTGTCCGCCCTCAGCTACCTCTCGTGCAGCCTTCAAAACACAGTCGTAGCGTGACTCCTCCTGAAGGCTCACCTGACGCCCAGCAGAGTGCTCCTCTGTGGTCTGCATGGTCTGGGGCTCATGTCTGCTGGACCACTCTTTCTACTTCTATTTCTTCATATTTGCTTCCTTAACACTTCGTGACTTACATGAGCCCAGAGTTTTTGTTTTATTTTCTGCTTTATCCCCAGTGTTTAGCATAGATGAGTATTCAGTATATTTGAATAAATAAAAGGCTCACATTATAGTCAGAGTAAAAGATAGATAAGAAACAAGTTATACTATATTTTACTTAAAAAGACATAGAGGAGGCATTACTCTGTAGTGATTAAGTGGGGTCAGATTGCTTGTACCTGAATTTCAACATCACTGGAAATTTGAGTAAGTGATAACTTATTTGTAATGTAGTTCTGTTGTAGAATCAAATAATATAGTGTTAGCATTTAAGTAAGATGTGTAAAGTTCTCAGTGCACAAAAAAGTGTCCAATAACATGGTTTGTATATAATATTTATTTCTTTATATTTATTGAAGTATAGTCAGTTTACAATGTGTCAGTTTCAGTGTACAGTCTAATGTTTCAGTTATACACATATACGTATAATTGTTTTCGTATTTTTTATTATAGGTTACTACAAGATATTGAATATAGTTCCCTGTGCTATACAGAAAACATTTAATTTTAATCTATTTTATATATGTATATATAGGTATTTGCAAATCTCAAACTTTCAATTTATCCCTTCCCACCCCCTTTTCCCCTGGTAACCATAAGTTTGTTTACTGTATCTGTGAGTCTGTTTCTGTTTTGTAAATAAGTTCATTAGTCTTTTTTCTTTCTTCCTTTAATATTTAGATTGCACATATGAGTGATATCATATGGTATTTTTCTTTCTCTTTCTGGCTTACTTCACTTAAAAATGATGATCTCCAGATCCACCTATGTTGCTGCAAATGACATTATTCTATTCTTTTTTATAGCTGAATAGTATTACATTGTATAAATATCCACAGCTTTTTACCCAGTCATCTGTCGATGGACATTTAGGTTGCTTCCATGTCTTGGCTATTGTAAATAATGCTGCTATGAACATTGGGGTACATGTATCTTTCCAAATTTGGATTCCCTCCAGATATATGCTTAGAAGTGGGATTGATGGATCTTCTGGTAAGTCAATTTTTAGTTTTTTGAGAAATCTCTATACTGTTTTCCACAGTGGCTGCACCAAACTGCATTCCCACCAGCAGTGTAGGAGAGTTCCCTTTCCTCCACACCCATTTCAGTATTTATCATTCATGGACTTTTAAATGCTGGTGATTCTGACTGGTATGAGGTGATACCTCATTGTGGTTTTGATTTGCATGTCTCTGATAATTAGCGACATAGAGCATTTTTTCATGTGCCTATCGGCCATTTGTATGTCTTCATTGGAGAATTGCCTGTTTATGACTTCTGCTCATTTTTGGATTGGGTTGTATTTTTTTGTTATTAAGTTGTATGTGCTGTTTGATATATTCTGGAAATTAAGCCTTTGGCAGGCGCATCATTTGCAAATATTTTCTCCCATTCCATAGGTTGTCATTTTGTTTTACTTATGGTTTTCTTTGCTGTGCAAAAGTTTATGTTTAAGTAGGTCCTGTCTGTTTATTTATCTATTTTTTAATTTCCACTGCCTGGTAGACAGCCCTAGGAGAACATTGCTAAGGTTTATGTCAGAGAATGTTTTGCTTATGTTTTCTTCTAGGAGGTTTATACTGTCTTGTCTTATATATAAGTCTTTAAGCCATTTTGAGTTTACTTTGTGCATGGTGTGAGGGAATATTCTAACTTCATTGATTTACACGAGGCTGTCCAGTTCTCTCAGTGCCACTTGCCAAAGAGACTGTCTTTTCTCCATTGTATATTCTTGCCTCTTTTGTCAAAGATTAATTAACCAAAAGTTGGTGGGTTTATTTCTGTGCTCACTATTCTGTTTCATCGATCCTTATGTCTGTTTTTGTGCCAACACCATGCTGTTTGGAACACTGTAGCTCTGTAGTATTGTCTGAAGTCTGGGAGGGTTATTCCTCCAGCTTCTTTCTTTTTCTTCAGTATTGCTTTGGCAACTTTGGGTCTTTTGTGATTGCATATAAATTTTAGGATTATTTGTTCTAGCTCTGTGCAAAATGTCCTGGGTGATTTGATAGGGATTGCATTAAATCTGTAGATTGTTTTGGATCATATGGCCATTTTAACAATATTAATTCTTCCAACCCAAGAACATGGGATATCTTTCCATTTCTTTCAGTCCTCTTTAATTTCCTTAATCAGTTTTGTAGGTCTCCGCCTATAAGTCTTTCACCTCCTTGGTCAGATTTATTCCTAAGTATTTTATTCTTTTGGATGCAATTTTAAAAGGGATTATTTCTAGACTCAACTCAAAGACATAGAGATCAAAATTATGGTTCTTTGTGGGTAAAGAGGGTGGGAAGGGATAAATTGGGAATTTGAAATTTGCACCTCCTGGGGAGTGATGGAAATGTCAGCTATCTTGATTGTGGTGGTGGATTCATGGATGTATACATCCATCAAAATTCATCAAATTGTACATCTGAAATATGTGTAGTTTACTGTACAGGAATCATACCATATTAAAGGTGTTAAAAATAAAAACAATACAAGTAAAAATAAAAAGGATTGTTTCTTTAGTTTCTTTTTCTGGTATTTCATTGTTAGTGTAAAGAAATGCAACTGATTTTTGTATGTTAATCTAATATCTTCCTACATTGCCGAATTATTTTATCATCTCTAGTATTTTTTGTGTGGAGGATTTAGGGTTTTCTGTACATTGTATCATGTCATATGCATAAAGTGACCATTTTACCTCGCTTCTTCCAATTTTGATCCATTTTATTTTATTTTTTTCTTTCCTGATTTCTATGGCTAGGAGTTTCCATATTATGTTGAATAGAAGTGATGAGAGTGGGCATCTTTGTCTTGTTTCAGATTTTAGTGGGAAGGCTTTAACTTTTCACCATTGAGTATGATGCTGGCTGTAGGTTTGTCACAAATAGCTTTTATTATGTTGAGATATGTTCCCTCCATACCCTCCTTGATAAGAGTTTTTATCATAAATGGGTGTTGAATTTTGTCAAATGCTTTTTTTCTCAATCTACTGGAATGATCCTATGATTTTTGTCCTTTCTTTTGTGAATGTGTGGATTGATTTGCATATGTTGAAGCACCCTTGTGTCCCTGGGATGAATCCAACTTAATGTAATGTATAATCTTTTTTATGTGTTGTTGGTGTCTGTTTGCTAAAATTTTGTTGAGGATTTTTGCATCTATGTTCATCAATGATATTGACCTGCAATTTTCTTTTTTGGTAATGTCTTTGGTTTTGGTGTTGGTGTGATGGTGGCTTCATAGAATGAGTTTGGGAGTATTCCCTCCTCTTCAATCTCTTGAAGAGTTTGAGAAGGATTGGTATGAGTTCTTTTTGTACATTTGGTAGAATTCCCCAGTGAAGCCATGTGGTCCTGGACCTTTGTTTGCAGAAGTTTTTTTTTTTTTTTTTTTTAATTGCTTATTCTACTTCACTTCTAGTAATTGGTCTGTTTAAATGATCTGTGTCTTCTTGGTTCAGTTTTGGTGGACTGTATAATTCTAGAAACTTCTCTATTTCTTCTAGGTTGTCCAACTTGTTGCCACATAATTGTTCATATTATTCTCTTACAATTTTTTTGTACTTCCATGGTGTTGGTTGTAATTTCTTCTTTTTCCTTTCTTATTTTGTTTGTGTCCTCTCTCTTTTCTTACTAGTGAGCCTGAGAGTTTTGTTGATAGTCTTTACTCTTTCAAAAAACCAGCTCTTGGTTTGATTAATTTTTTTCTATTTTTTTTTAAACTCTATTTTATTTATTTCCTCATAATCTTTATTTCTTTCCTTTTGTTGATTTTAGGTTTTGTTTGCTCTTCTTTTTGTAATTCTTTTAGGTGGTAAGTTAGGTTGTTTAGTTGAGATTGTTCTTATTTTTTGAGGAAGGCCTGTATTGCTATGAACTTCCCTCATAGGACTGCTTTAACTGCATCCCATAGATTTTGTGACACTGTGTTTTCACTGTCATTTGAGTCAAAGTAATTTTTAGTTTCTTCTTTGATTTCATCATCGTCCTTTTTTTTTTTAGTAGCATATTGTGTAGTCTCTATGCAGTAATTTGGTTCTTTGTTTTTTTGTGACTGATTTCTAGTTTCATGCCACTGTGGTCAGAAAAGATACTTGAAATAATTTCTATCCTCTTAAATTTGTTGAGGCTTCTTTTGTGCCCAACTGTATGGTGTATTTTAGAGAATGTCCCACGTGCACTTGAAAAGAATGCATATTCTGTTTTGGGGGATGTAATGTCCTAAATATACATTAAATCTAACTATTCTATTGTGTCATTTAGTATCTCTATTGCCTTGCTGATTTTCTAGCTGGAAAATCTGTCCAATGATGTTAGTGGTGTGTTAACATCTCCTACTATTCCCATCAGTTTCTCCCTTTATGTCCGTTAGTATTTGCTTTATATATTTAGTTGCTCCTTTATTGGGTGCATATATTTTAATGAGTATAATATTCTCTTTTTGTATTACTCCTTTGATCATTATATAGTGTCCTTTTTAAATCTTTCTTAATGGCCTTTGTTTTAAAGTCTATTTTGTCTAATATGAGTATTGCTGCTCCTGTTTGTCATTTCTGTTTGCATGAAGTATCTTTTTCCATCCTCTCACTTTCAGTCTATGTGTGTACTTCACTATAAAGTGGATCTTCTTTAGGTAGCATATTCCAGGCTCCTGTTTTATTATCCAATCTGTCATTCTATGTTTTTTTGATTGGGGCATTTAGCTCATTGACATTTATGGTAATTATTCATATATGTGCATTTATTGCCATTTTGAACTTTGTTTTCAGTTGACTTGATATTTCTTCTTTATTGCTTTCTTTTCCTTTTTGTTTTTCTTCTTGTGGTTTGATAAAATTTCTGAAGACACAATAAATCTAGAAGAAAACATAGGCAAAACACTCTGACATAAATCTTAGCAATGTTCTCCTAGGGCAGTCTACCCAAACAATAGAAATAACAGCATAAATAAACAAATGGGACCTAATTAAACTCATAAGGTTTTGCACAGCAAAAGAAACCATAAACAAAACAAAATGACAATCTACAGAATGTGAGAAAATATTTGCAAATGATGTGATTGACAAAGGCTTAACTTCCAGAATATATAAACAGCTCATATGACTTAATAACAAAAAAACAAACAACCCAATGCAAAAATGGGCAGAAGACCTAAACAAGCAGTTCTCCAATGAAGACATACAAATGGCTAACAGGTACATGAAAAAATGCTCAATGTGCTAATTATCAGAGAAATGCAAATCAAAACTACAATGAGATATCACCTCACATCAGTCAGAATGGCCATCATTCAAAAGTCCATGAATGATAAATGCTGAAACAGGTGTGGAGAAAAGGGAACCCTCCTACACTGTTGGTGGGAATGTAGTTTGGGGCAGCTATTATGTAAAACAATATGGAGAGTCCCCCTCCAAAAATTAAAGCAGACTTACTGTATGATCCAGTAATCCCACTTCTGGGTATATATCTGGAGGGAACTCCAATTTGAAAAGATACATGCACCTTTCATAGCAACACTATATACAATAGCCAAGACATAGAAGCAACCTAAATGTCCATCGACAGATGACTGGATAAAAATGTTGTGGTATATTTATACAGTGGAATACTACTTGGCTGTAAAAAAAGAACAAAATAATGCCATTTGCAGCATCATGCATGGACCTAGAGATTGTCATTCTAAGTGAAGTAAACCAGAAAGACAAAGAAAAATGCCATGTGATATCATTTATATGTGGAATCTAAAAGAAAAAAAATAACACTATAAATTCATCTACAAAACAGAAACAGATTGGCAAACATTGTAAACAATCTTATGGTTACTGGGAAAAGGGGGTGGGAAAGGATAAATTTGAGAGTTTCAGATTTACAATGTTAGCCACTATATATAAAGTAGATTTTTAAAATGTTTCTGTTGTATGTAGGGAACTGTATTCAATATCTTGTAATAACCTTTAATAAAAAAGAATATGAAAATGAAAAAAAACTTCCAAAAAAAGTCCAGGTGAATTCTACAAGATATTAAAGAAGAGTTAATACCTATCCTCAAACTGACGAGAAAGAAACACTTCAAAACTCATTCTATAAGGCCAATATTTCCCTGATATCAAAGCCAGACAAAGACTCTATAAAAAGAGAAAATTACAAGCCAGTATCTCTGATGATTACAGAAGTAAAAATCCTCAACAAAATAACAGCAAATTGAATTAGACAATACAGTCAAAGGATCATACACCATAATCAAGTGGGATTTATTCCAGGAATTTAAGGATGGTTCAGTACCCACAAATCAATCAACATGATACACCACATTAATGAAACAGAAGATAAAAATCATATGATCAACTCAATATATGCAGAAAAAGCATTTGAAAAAATTCAATATACATTTATGAAAAAAATTCTTAACAAAATGGGTATAGAGGGAACATACCTCAACATAATAAAGATCATATATGACAAACCCACAGCTAACATCGTGCTCCATGGTAAAAAGCTGAAAGTTTTCCCCCTAAGATCAGGAACAAGACAAAGATGTCCACTTTCACTACTTTTCTTTAACATAGTATTGGAAGTCCCAGCCACAGCTGTCAGATAAGAAAAATAAATAAAATCATCCAAATTGGAAAAGAAGAAGTAAAACTTTAACAATTTTCAGATGACATTATACTATATATAGAAAATCCTAAAGACTCCACCAAAAAACTAGTAGAGCTAATGAATTCAGTAAAGTTACAGGGTACAAAAATAATGTACAGAAATCTTGCATATCTATACACTAACAATAAGCTATCAGAAAGAGAAATTAAGTAAATAATCCCATTTACAATTGCATCAGAAGGAATAAAATACCTAGGAACAAATTTAAGCAAGGAAGTGAAAGTCCTGTACACTGAAAACAGTAAGAAATTGATGAAATACATTGAAACCACAAATAAATGAAAAAATATTCCGTGTTTATGCAATAGAAGAATATTGTTAAAATGTCCATACAACTAAGAAAATCTACATATACCCAAATTAATGCAATCCTTATCCAAATTCCAATATCATTTTTCACAGAAATAAAGAAAACAACCCTAAAATTTGTGTGGAACTAGAAAAGACCACAAATAATCAAAGCAATCTTGAGAGAAAAGAACAAAGCTGGAGGTATCACTCTTCCTGATTTTGAACTATATTACAAAGCTTTAGTAATCAGGACAGTGTGGTATTGGCACAAAACAGACACATACATCAATGAAACCAAATAGAGAGCCCAGAAATAAACCTACACCTCTATGGTCAATTACTACATAGTAAAGGACTTAAGAATATCCAATGAGGATGAGAGTCTCTTCAATAAATGATGCTGGGAAAACTGGGCAGCTACAGGCAAACAATGAAACCAGATCATTTTCTTACACCATGTATAAAAATAAATTCCAGTGGATTAACAATTTAAGTGTAAGACCTAGACCCTTAATATACCTAGCAGAAAATGTATCCTTTTTGACATCTATTTTAGCAATATTTGTTTTGTTATCTCTCCTCAGGCAAGAGAAACAAAAGTAAAAAAACAAACGAAACTATATCAAACTAAAAGGCTTTTGCACAGCAAAGGAAACTGTCATCTACGTGAAAAGGCCACCTACTAAATGGGAAAGAACATTTGCAAGTGATATCTCCAGTAAGGGGTTAATATTCAAAATATATACAAAACTCATATACTCAATATCAAAAAACAAAAAATGAACAGAGGATCTGAATAAACATTTTCCAAAGGCCATAGAGATGACCAATAGGCACATGAAAAGATGCTCAATATCACTAATCATCAGGGAAACACAAATCAAAACCACAGTGAGATATCATCTCACACCTATCAGAATGGATAATATCAAAGTGTTGGTTAGGATATGGAAAAAGGAAACCCTGGCACACTTTTGGTGTGGATGTACTTTGATACCATCACTATGGAAAAGAGTAGAGTAATCAAAAAATTAAAAATAGAACTACCATAGAGTCCAGTAATCCCACTTTTGGGTATTTATCTGAAGAAACAGAAAATGATAGTTCAAAGAGATACATGCACCCTTATGTTTGTTGCAGCATTATTTACATGAAGCAACCTAAGTGTTCATTGATAGATGAATGGATAATGAAGACATGATACACACACACACACACACACACACAGGAATATTACTTGGCCATAAAAAAGAACATGTTTTGGACAACATGGATGTTATGTTATGAAGAAACATAACAAACAGAAAGAGACTCACAGATACAGAGAGCAAACTGGTGTTTGTCAGAAGGAGAGGCAGGTATGAGGATGGACAAAATAGGTGAAGGGGAATTAAGAGGTACAAACTTCCAGTTATGAAATAGGTAAATCACAGGGATGTAATGTATGGAAAAGGCAATAAAATTAATAATATTATGATAACTTTGTATGGTAATAAGTGGTACTGTAATATTGTGGTGAGCATTTAATAATGAACAAATTTATATAATCGCTATGTTGTACACCTGAGATTAATGGGGAAATGGCAAATGCAGACATTCAGATTTCATTTCCTCTTTATGCCATTTAATGAGGTCTCTGCTGTATTTGGTTATATAAATACTGTTATTGCAAACTCTGTTGAAGATTGTGGCTCTGTTTTCAGACTTGCAAACACAGTATCTTTATTCCAACAAATGTCCTCAGGGTATTGCAGTTTGCTCCTTATTGGTGTGTCCATTATTTACATAAAATAAAATTAAAAGGGGTGGTGGAAAAGGAATCTTTTAAAATATAAATTTCACAGAATTTTATCACTTTTGGGGCAAAGGAAAAGTATGTAAATAAATTTAAAATTGCTTCCAGATACAGACCCACTAGACACAGTTAGATTCATTGAGGTCATTTAATCCTCTGTGACAATTTAGAGAGGGACACTTAACAGTTCTAAATTTTCCCCAACTACCATTATATTTTGTCTATTACAATTATAGGGAAAATCGTAGCTGCTTATTCAGATCACGTTTGATGACTAGTATTTCAGGCATGGCTACTTTTAGCATTCATAAATTTAACAAATTTTTATAGAATACCTAATCTCTATCAGGCATTGGGCTACATCCTGAGGATACGATAGTGAGAAAAGTGAAGCTGAGAATCAAAAGGAATGATTATATACAATAAAGTCATGTCTTGCATATCTGTGTTACTGGCCTGAGATTTTTATCTCCTACAAAGTGGATGAGAACTTGACTTGTAAGGAACTCTTTTCCTCTCTATGCCTGCAACATGAACTGATTAAAACTCTAGACTCAAGCTAAGTGATCTTTAGGGAACAGATGAAATCTGTGGAAGAAATGGTACACAGAGGTGATGGTGATAAAGAGCTTTAAAAGTTACTGATGATTTCAGAGCTATAAGTAGACCGATATGAGACTGATATTCAAAGCGTATTGCAGAGTCCTCTTCATTACTCCAAGCAGATGCTCATGACCTTACTAGAGCTTGAAGACTAGATTTAAATTATGATTCCCAGCAGAACAGCTAAAAAGGGGATATGGATGGTCTCTGTCTTGGACTTTAAATTTCATAAAAAAAAATTGACATTACACTTAAAAGAGGAAAGTAATTATAGTAGTTACTGTATTAAGGCTAGTCATCACCAAAGCAGAAGAAAACTTTGATAATTATTAAATTAGGCCAACTCTTATCTACCCAAAATGTAGTTGCCTGAGCACATATGAGCTTGGAGGAAGAGGTTGTTTTCTTTCTTTTTTTTTTTAAGAGGTTATTTTCTAAAGCAAAATAAGAAAGACCCATTGCAACCCTGGAACAATAATGTTTTAATTTAACCTTTTAGAGCACAAGGATGCAAACTGGTCTTACTTTGGCTTTGTAGATCATGAAATGATGAAGTTGAAGATTACATGATGTTAAACTGCATCTGCAAAGAAAATTTACAGCTAATCATGCTGAAATTGAGAGATTTGAGGTGATTTTAGCAGCCAGAAGGGGACCCAAGTATTAGTACCATGATAGTCATAAAACCCTAAAATTAAATGTCCCATTTGCAACCATTTCTCTCTTTGCTAGAAGTTACAAGGACTACATACTGTTTTTGCAGAAGAAGAAGTCATGGCATGAGTTGGCAATGGGAAGCGCTATCGTCATTTGCTTCCTTTAAGCTAAGACACTTGTTCAAAACAAGTATCTTTTATTTAGGAACTACCAGAAGTTTCTTAAGACAAGCTGAGTATCCTCTGATCCTAAGGTCCAGGAGAAGAGATGAAGGGAAAGATATGAATCCTTTTTTTGTGTGTATGTGGGGATATGAATTCCTTTTCTGTAGGAAATGAAAACTTACCTATTATCCACATCTACTTGGCAAACTGCAAGTTGTCACCAAATCCTTTCCCTCATTCTTCATGGATATCTAGCTGACCAGGTTGCCTTTCCAGCCAATCTTTCAGCTATTGCTAGTGAAGTGACTGCGTTTTTTACTGTGGCATGTAAGTTGAATGGCTTGTGTAAAACGTCTTCACCAGCTTATTAGGACATTGTTGCCTGTAATTCTTTTCTATTTCCTTTTCTCTCGAGCTAGAATCCCAAACCCAACTTTAATCAGGAAGGGAAGAGAAGACAAAGGATGGTGCACAGTAAGGAGAAAGGCGCCTGACTCCATGAATGACCATATGGAGCAGAGCAAACTCCTGATTTAAAAAAAAGCTGACATTTTCAAAAATAAACTCCCATGTTTTTTAAATGACTGTATTCTGTGTGAGTATTTGTTTTAGCTGTTTATTGTTTACTCTAATTCATTGATGTATCTAGCCTGTGGCAGACTAGGAAATAAATGATTTACTCAGCCATGTTCTTCTTCTGGTCATGAATATTATAATTTTGGACAGTGATCTAGGACACGCTTGTAGTTGAGGGGGCAGTCACAGATGACAACTAAGGGTTTGTTGTTATTGATTGTTGTTGCTGATGGGGTTGGAGAGGGCAAAAAATGAATGTTAGTTACTAAGTTATTGTCTCTCCACTCCAAGTCCGTCCTTTTATCCTCTACTTTTTTTCCAGCTGAATCTCTTTTGCCAGCTAGCTCCATGTTAGGCCCCTGCAAGGGAGTCTCATGAAGACTGGAAGGCCAGAGAGGGGACCAGAAGTTGATTTCTCCTTTTTCTGTTTGGCTCCCTGTTATTGTCAGTCTAGAAATGCTTCCTTTTCTTTTGGCAGTAAGCATTTGTTCCACTGGTGCCTGCTGTACTCAGTATGCAGTTTTTCCAACACTTGTAGCAAAATTTACCTGTCCCAATCAAAGACAGCAGCACCAGAAAGCTGGCACCTGACTCTTCAGAGGTCAGGTCTCAACCCCCATGGTCCCCTTCTCTGAGTACAGAGACAACACTATCTACTGAGAAGCACCTCCTTAGAGGTCTGGGTTTAAGAGAGTTTTTTTTTTTCTATGCTCCAAAGTATTAATAATTTCAAATAATTCCAACCTCTTCATTTTTCCCCCATTATATGCATAATTAACTACTTCTTTCAGCTGCTAAATTCATATTTTAGTGCCCACTCTTAGCCTTTACAATTCCCTAATACTTGATTAACAATTACTTACATAAAATCCTCTCTGTTAAAATAACTGGTGTGATTTCTGTCTCCTGATTATAGCCATACTAATACATCTAAGAAGAGAATAATGACATGATAACATTACTGATATCCTCTGCTGTGACAAATAGGCATACATACGTATTATAAAGAATACCTTATGAACAATAGGTAATCTTCTAGTGTAAAGAAATGCAACTGAGTTTTCTACATTAATCTTGTAACCTGCTACCTTGCTGAATTCTTTGACTAGTTCTAGTAGTTTTTGTGTGGAACTTTAAAGGTTTTCTATATATAGTATCATGTCATCTGTATATAGTGACAATTTTACCTTTTATTTTCCAATTTTGATCCGTTTTATTTCTTTTTCTTGCCTGATTGCTGTGGCTAGTACTTCCAAGACTATGTTGACTAGGAATGGTGAGAGTAGAGATTTATAGATACTGACAGTGATGTATAGAATAGATGAACAAATTTATACTGTATAGCACAGGGAAATATAGTCAAGATCTTGTAGTGGCTCATGGTGAAGAGGAGTATGAGGGCAAATGTATATATATTCATGTATGACTGAAAAACTGTGCTGTACACCCAAAATTGACACAACATTGTAAACTGACTATAACTCAATAAAAAAAGAGTTAATCTTCTAGTCAAAACTAAACACAGGAGTCAAATGGGCTCACAAACTCAAATGGCCACTCAGTCCAGGTGGCTAAGGTAAATGAGTGAAGCAGATCAGATATAGGGGAGAAAACCCACAGAAGGATGACAGTGGATGGCATTGTGATGGGAAGAGATACATCTTCACATTAGACGCCAAATGAAAATAGGAGCCACTATCAATAACTAGACAAAGTCAACCCCTCAAAAGGCAACAGCAACTGTTTGTGTCTGGGAGTTATTACCATGTGGGAACAAAGATCAAAATTTCAGATATTGGAAAAGAAGCAAAAACTGAATTTTTATCTGAAATCTTCCTATTTATAAATATTGTCACTCATTCAGCTTTTGGGAAAGCATTCTGAATAAATATGATGTTGGGCCTAATCTGATCTACACGTGTCAGCTTGTGGCTAACAGAGAAGGCATTTCTATTCCTCTGAAATGGAGATCTTATCAAGGCCTAAGGGTAGATGAACAACAGAAATTCTTGGGAAGCTTGTGAATTTGGAGAGCAGCGAGTCCTCTTTCTTGCTTCCTGAGTAGATTCAAAAGAAACTTTAAGACTCCAGAGTAGAAAGTTCTGGGTAGTGTGTTGAGAGAGAAGAAACGTAGAAAGAATCAGGGAGTTTCCTATAGGAAAGCAGAGTGGCCTCTGTATGCCCTGAAAATTAATAAATTAAGTTACTGACGTAAGTAACAAATGACAGAGGGCTTGAGAGAGTTCCACAGGGTGGTGTGAGTCCCAGCGTGGCAGGAAACAGCAGAAACATCTGAAAAGTTAACTTAAGAATCTGAGGGAAACTCAGAAAATGGGACAGACTTTGATTCCATGAGTGGTGAAAAATGCAACAGTAAACCACATGGACAAAAGACTAAAAACAGGACATGAAGACATATGATTAGATGCCAGCATGGGTAACCGGGAACACCCGGGTCTGAACGCCTTCCATCCATGACACCTTGATTACATAAGACCCCAGAAAATCAGATGCTACTCCATGGCGGACAGGGTCTCCAAAATGACTGACATTAAGTTTTTGCCACCTTACAGAATGCTGATTATTAAAATGCGATGAAGCTAGAAAACTGAAGTTATTATAGTAGCACACACCTGACTTTTCCTTTTTCAGATTCGTATCTGCTACAAATTGATTGAAAGCAAAACTTTTGTTTTCTAAATTTGCACTGAAAAGAAAGGAGATATATTTTTGGAAGATTTTTGTGCTACTGACTTTCAAATCTATCTCTAGCTTTGACCTTTCCCTTGGACTCAAGATTCTTACCTCTAATTTCCTTATTTGACATGTTGACTTGTTTGTCAAATTAGTTCAATCTCTACATGACCAAAATCAAATTCTTCATTCTGCCACCTCTCCCCAAACCTATTTCTCCCTCAACACTTTCTCCTTCAACAGTGTAACTACCTTAGAGTGATTGCTCTAGTCAAAAAACCTAAGAGACATTCTTTATTTGTTCCTCCCCCCTCCAACAAAACCCTCCGCAAGTCAGTCCAACAGTGATTACTGTAGATTGTACCTCCAAGTCTATCCTGTATCTGTCTACATCCCCCCATCTCTTCTATGACCACCCTCACACAACCCCCATTATCTCTTTTATTTAAAAAAAAATTTTTTTTATTGAGTTATAGTCATTTTACAATGTTGTGTCAAATTCCAGTGTAGAGCACAATTTTTCAGTTGTACATGAACACACATGTACTCATCGTCACATTCTTTTTCACTGTGAGCTACCACAAGATCTTGTATACATTTCCCTGTGCTATACAGTGTAATCTTGTTTATCTATTCTGCATATGCCTGTCAGTATCTACAAATTTTGAAATCCCAGTCTGTCCCTTCCCACCCCTTTCCCCCTTGGCAACCACAAGTTTGTATTCTATGTCTATGAGTTGGTTTCTGTTTTATATTTATGTTCTTTTTTTTTTAGATTCCACATATGAGTGATCTCATATGGTATTTTTCTTTCTCTTTCTGGCTTACTTCACTTAGATTGACATTCTCCAGGGACATCCATGCTGCTGCAAATGTCAGTTTTTATGGCTGAATAGTATTCCATCGTATAAATATACCACATCTTCTTTATCCAGTAGTGTCCTGAGCTGGGACCTACCAACTCAATGAAGGCCAATTAAATTTTCAAGAATTTTGAGAGCCAATATGCATTTATGTTGTTAGCTTAAAATCAGGCATGATTGGAAATATTTGCACCATGAAAATCAGCATACAAATCCAGGCTTTTCCTCCCTTCTAGAAAGCAAGTTATTAAACGTTAAACATCACTATTCCTGTTTCCACATTTGCACCCATATAATCCATGTACCTCACTGCAGCCAGTGTAATCTTTTAAACAAGTGAAATAGGTCTGGTGTCTGCCTTGGCTAACATTCTCTAAGTTTCCCAAGAAACTCTACATGATTTATACTGTCCCTACCCCTCTGACTGCAATTTCTACTAACCCCTGCCTCATCTCCTGTCCTTCAGATATGTTGACCTTCCTTTTGTCTCTCTGAAACATCAAACTGTCTATCCACTTGCTGCTCTCCCTTCTTGGAACAGACTTCACTAATACCTTCATGTGTTTTATTCCTTCTTATTGCAAAAAGGTCTTAGTTAAAATGTTATTTTTTTCAACAAGGACTCCGAACTCCCCAACGGATTGCCATCTAAATCATGCTTTATCACACATTTCTGGCTTTTTCTTCACAGACTTTATCACTATTTGGAATTATTTACTTCTTTACTATTTGTCTCTCCCATTAGAATGAAGTTCTATAAGGGCAGGTGACTGTTCTTTACTCTCTGCACTCCTCAGTACCTAACAAATGACTGGTAGTCAACAACATTTTTTAACATAACGAAAATATTTCATTCTTACTCAGAATCCCACTAAGATCAAAAGTTGTTTTTGTTGTTTTGGCTTTGTTGTTTGTGTGTTCATAAACCCATAAAACCTTAATTTGGGCAAATAAAGGTATGCTGAGTAATTAACAATGTTTTTCCTCGAAATGTGTAAAAACTTACTTCATTCCTCTTCAGACACTTTGAGTAAAATACCAAGTCCTAGAAGATCAAAGCATTGCCATATTAAGATCCTCCACAGATTCAGCATAGGACAGCAGGATGATAGAAACCTTGAAATGTGAACTTAGCATTTGCCACCTTGGATGGTAATTTATCTGTTTATTTTTCTGTTGCTGCATTAAACCCAGCTTCTTCCAGAGCAGGGGTCATGCTTTTAAGCATTTTATATTCCAAGTGCTAATCCGATGCCTTCACACAGTAGGGCTTCACATATATTTATGGAATCAAATTGTATTTGCAATGTTTGTGGGATTTATTGGAGGCAGAAATAATAGAGGACTTAGTCATATTTTAGAAACAAATCTACAACTGGGAAGCAGAGCAGAGAATAAAATTAAACACATAGAAGAGGAATGATCTGAACTGTTAAGAAATAGCTACACTATACAAACTGAAAGGATATTTATTACAAATTTGACAGAAAAAATAAAATTGTGAAACTCCCTTTTAGAAGTTACCTTGCTTTTTCCCTGGAGTCAGAGACTCCAGGACTAAAACCATAATCAGGAATAAAAGACGGTCACAAAAATGTCTTCTAAGATGGTAGGATCGATGGGAGGATATTCCTGTTTGCAGGGTATTCTTTTTTTCCTTTTTTTTTTTTCACAGATTCATGGTGTATTTTGTCTTTTGAAGAAGGCGATGTTCTGTCAAAGTTCAGCGGGTGCTCTGATTGGCTGGGTGGGTCCGTGAACGTCAGTCTTGGTGTATTTGAGGGAGAGGGTGAGCCGTGAGCATCCTTCTACTCCACCATCTTGGCCCTTCTCCTCCTGTTTGCAGGTATTGATACACTGTTCGAGGCGAAGGGCTGGGACTGAGCTGAAGGATACTGGAGGTGACCAGTCTTAGAGTTTTGTAAAGAGGAAGAAGAAAAGAAAAGAAGAATACTGGAAACAGGGAGATTGAGGAGGGACTGGTGAAAGATCCAAGGAAGATTTCTAGTTGTTTGCTAGACAATCTGGGATGAAAATCCTGCTCCCCATCAGTCATTTAGAATTTTCAACACATTCCCATTTGCTCATTAATGACTCTGAGATAGTAGATTCTTTAGGGAGGGTGACATCTAGGTTTTATTACTCTGTACGGATTCAATATCAAGAAATAGTTTTCTTTACCTAAAGCCTAGGCAGTAACTAGTAATATTTCCCCCAATTCCACTCATTTCTCTACCCTCTTGAGTTATACCATTGACATAGGTCTGTGAACGAGAGCAACAACGTCACGTCCCCTCTCCACAGATGTTTTTCAGGACTCTTCCATTTACTTCTGTTGATTGCTCCTTACTGTCTTAAACTCTTCTCTTGATTTCTTAACCACACTCACACACATACGTCTGTGTGTTCTCTTACAGTCCTAGCTCTCTATTTTTCAGTTTCCTTTGCAAAAGCTGCCTGTTTAAAGAGCATGCAAAGTTTCCCACTGGTCTTAGCATGAAGATCAAAAATTTAAATAAACCTTATTAAGCCCTCACTGATCTGGCCCATGGCTCTCTCTGAAGGTCATTCTGACCCAACTTTCCACCTTGCCCTCTGCCCTTCTGTCACACTGGCCTTTTAAATCCTCCAAATACCCACATGTTACTTCTTGTCACAAGAGCCTTTCCCGGCACAATTTCTCCCTTCTGGAACGCTCTTTCCCTCACCCTTTACTTCCACCTGTTTGCCCTCTATTCACTTTTTTTCCCTTAACATCTATATAATTAAAAAAAATTCTTTTTAATTGAAGCCATGAAAAAGAGTAAAATGCCATTTGCCTCTATTAATTCTTAAAACTCAGCTCAAAAATTGATTCAGCAGGGAAGCCTTCCCTGACCCTACTGTCTAGAGCAGCTTCTTTTGTTAAAAAGCTATGTTTATCTCCTTGAGAGCATGTGCCTCCATTTATAATTATGTATGTATTAGTATGACGATTTGTTTAAGGCTTGACTACTCAACTAGGTGGTAAACTTCTTGACAGAGACCTTGTCAGTTTAGAATTTTATCTCATCACCCAGTTAAGTGACTAGAACAGAGCACGTGCTCAATAACATAAAACGCCTAATTCTCCCACCTCCCCGACTTCTCATTCTTTGTCTCTTTAGCAAGTTAACTTTCCTCTCCCTGATCATTAAATATTTTGGTTCCTCTAGGTTTTGTCTTTGTTCCTCTTTTCTTTTCATTTCTTACTTTTCCTAAGCTAATTTCATTCAGTTTAATGGATTTAATTATCACTTACATAGAGATCATACTTAAATATACCTGTTTCAATTAATCAACACCCCTCTTTGAGCTCCAAATCCATTTACTCAACTGGCTTCACCTTCCTGGCTGAGTATCATAATGGTGAATCAAACTTAACATGTCTAAGACTGACCTCATGATTTTTCCACTGTAAACCTATTATCTCTTCAGAATGTCATCTAATTGTACTAGCTAAAATCATGGTAACTATGCTTAGGGAAATAACTGCAAACATCTTCAGTTCTGCCTTGACTGAAATGATATTTAGTTAATAACAAAGTTCAGACAATGGAATGCAAATTGTTGACCGATTTGCTTTTGAGTGTGCAAAGCACTGGCCAGCCATTATCATCAACTTAACTGGATAAGGAAGGTCAATAAATATTTATGTTTCAATTGCAGTTCTTTTTTTAAATTAAAAAAAATTTTATTGAGTTATAGTCAGTTTACAATGTGTCAATTTCTAGTGTACATCACAATTGTTCAGTCATACATAAATATACATATATTCAGTTTCATATTTTTTTCACCATAAGCTACTATAAGATCTTGAATTTATTTCCCTGTGCTATACAGAATAAACTTGTTTATTTATTTTATTTATACCAGCCAGTATCTACAAATTCCGAACTCCCAGTCTATCCCTTCCCACCCCACTCCCCTCTGGCAACCACAAGTCTGTATTCTATGTCTGTGAGTCTGTTTCTGTTTTATATTTAAGTTCATTTGTCTTCTTTTTTTACATTCCACATATGAGTGATATCATATGGTATTTTTTTTCTTTCTCTTTCTAGCTTCCTTCACTTAGAATGACATTTTCCAGGGACACCCATTTTGCTGCAAATGGCATTATGTTGTCATTTTTTATAGCTGAGTAGTATACCCTTGTATAAATATACCACAACTTCTTTATCCAGTCATCTGTCGATGGACATTTAGGTTGTTTCCATATCTTGGGTATTGCAAACAGTGATGCTGTGAACATTGGGGTGCAGGTGTCTTTTTGAATTAGGGGTCCTTCTGGATACATGTCCAGGAGTGGGATTGCTGGGTCCTATGGTAAGTCTATTTTTAGTCTTTTGAAGAATCTCCATACTGTTTTCCTATGACTGTAGACGGTGGTTTTAATATATACTTTGATGCTAATCATTTGTCAGTTATGTATATTGAAACAAAGGCTTGGTATTTGTCAGACTCGTTGAATGATAACTTCACAGTTTATGCGCTAGCTCATGAGAGTGCTATGTAAATATTAAGTAAGAGTTAATTACAATCAAAAGGTATATTTGTATACAGTCCTCAGGCAGTTTACAGGTCAGTTAGGACAAGCACAATCACCCTCAATTTCTCTGGTTGAAAAAGTATTAGATTACTAAAAATAATCACTTACCTAAAATGAATATTTGTGGTAGACAAATTCCATAGCTTTATTTAGTTTACCACTTGGGTTCCTCTTAGAAGAAAGTGTGTGGGAAACATCCCTCTATGAAAGAGTGAGGTCATTGTACTTCATCAGATCGCTCAAAGACAGCAGGAAAGGAGAAGCGGAAGAACACTGCAGCCCCGAGACACCTGGGCCTTTTGGCCACATTTTACCTCATTCTTTACTACAAAGTGAATAAGGGAAACACCTGTCTAGACATATTTCCTGCCCTTTGCAATAAATCAAGAGGAATGATTTTACTTGGTCACAAATTCATGAGCTCTTAAACTTTCATCTGTTTAGATTATTGTGCCTTGAGAAGAGAGGTGTGTTCTGCCCTTTACCAGGTCCAGGTAAATGCCATGAAGTTCTTGTTTCTCATCATTACAAAGTTTGTTCTGCCTGGTAGGAAGAAAAATACTGAATTTTAAAACCTCAAAAGTGTTAAAAATAACTTGTAAATGTGATCATGGGTGTTTCAAAGTTTCTGAACATTTTCAAGGTTTTAGTATAAACGCACCCTAAGACCATCAGATTGAAATTTATCAAAGCCTTTGCAAAATTTAGTGTTCTATGAACACAAGGAGAAGCTGCTTTCAACATTAATCCACAGGCTTCTCAGAGTCTGATGAGAAGGAACAGAGGCCAATATAACTAGGTCTGCCTCCTGACGTTATTCTGTGGCTGAGGGGGGCAGGTGTTCTCTGTGTGGGTCTTTTATAGGGAGGGCCCATTACTTACGGCAGAAGTGAACATGGCTTGTACAAGAAACACATAAAAAAAACAGGAACTACAGAAAATTTTGCAGTTCTAAGTAGGATCCATTTAAAAGTCTCCCTTATCTGAATGCTCATTTTATCACAGTGAATCATTATACCGCTTGGCCAGTATTCTCAGTCACTTGGGTTGCCTCCGGCTTCACCCATCGTTCCTTATTCCGTATTCATTTCCCTCAATGGTTCGCCCTCTTCTCCCTGAATTTACAATGTTGGAGTAGGCCAGGGCTCTTTCTTTGATTTTTTTTTTTTCCTCTTCTTTATAGCTCACTCTCTCGGTGACCACATTCAGCATCATAGATTTAAATGCCATCTATTTTCAATCTCTAGTCCAGGACTCTCTCCAATACTGAAGTTTTTTGTTTTTTGTTTTTTAACTGAACTACTCATTGCCATTTCCACTTGGATGTCTAGATGTATTGCAATTGCAGACTCAGCAAAACCAAAATGAACTCCTGAGGCTCCCCTACGCCCGCTCCTCTGCCCCAGCCGGCCTCTCATAGACTCTTTGACCACTATTGATGGCCACTCCATCATTTCATTTGTTCAGGACAAAAATTCTGAGCCCTCTTTTTCTCATGGCCTACATCCAATCTGCTAGAAAATCCCACTGTTTTCCCTTTAAAATATATTCTGAGTCTGATTGTTTTTCATAATGTCTTCTGTTAACTCCCCTGCTCTGGTCCACTGCCGTTCCTTATTAGGAGGACTGCAATGGGTCCCTTAACAGAACGTCTTGCTAGCAGGCTCACCAAGTCGAGTTACAACACAGCAGACAGAGTGTCCTTTTACTACATAAGTCAGATTACAGCACTCAGATCACGATCTATTTTGCTCAGAACTCTCCAATGACTCCCCACATACTGGCCTACTAAGATTTACATCGTCTGTCTCCATGTCACCCCTCTGACATCATCTGTCCCTTACTTCACCTCTCTGACCACTTTTTCCTTGTTTCTCCTACTCCAGCCACAGCAACCTCTTTGCTAGTTCTCAAATGTTCAGGCAAACACACGCCATACAGCCTTCACATTGTTTTTCCCTCTGCCTGGAACATTCCTCCTCCAGATAGCCACAGAGGTTATCCTTATCTCTTTTCCAGATGTCACTGTGTCGGGGAGGGGTGCCACGGTCACGCTGGGAAGAGCAGCTCACCCGCACTGGCCCAGCACTCCCACTCATTCTCCGTCTCCCTCACCCCAGCTTGTCTCCCAAAGCGTTTACCAATTTCTGGCATACAGTATATTTCATTTTGTTCCCTATTCCCATCCCCATAATAGAATATAAGCCCCATGAAGGAAAAGGTTTTTGTCTTTTTTTTTTTTTTTACTGATATATTTAAAGCACATAAAATAAAGTTTGCCTCACTACAGGGGCTCAATAAACATTTGCTGAATGCTGACTTGAAATCTTCCATATTTATATAGATTATTTAGATTCAGTTGTATGACTTAATATCTAAACTGCATACTCAGTAAAGGCAAGTATTATGCCTCTCTCGTTCACCATGAAACCCCTAGTACTAACGGTGCTGCTTGGCATAGAGTAGGCCTTCAGTATATATTTGTTGTATGAATGATCACAAAATACAGCAATAACTGGTCCTTTATGATCTACTCCAAAACTATATAGAAAAAAATCTACATGTACTATAATCATGACTGATTCTGGATTCTGGACTTTCTCATCAAAGGACTCATTTTCCTATATTATATTACGATTTTCCCCAAAGTGTCACAAAAGTGGCCAGGCTGTTATGCCTGCCACACAGCTTACCCATCAGTCAGTCGATCAGTCCATCCACAGTCAACCTTATTAAGAGCTTTGGGCAGAACTTGGTAATTTTCAAAGTCCTGGTCTTAATTCATGGAAAAATTCAAATGCTTGGTTCTTGGCCCTTAGTGCCTATAACATTCATTTGGCAAATAACCTGGAACAGTACTGTAGTCATTCTGATAATCTACTTACTTATTCATTCATTTATTCATTTATTTTTAATTGAAGTATAGTCAGTTTACAATGTTGTATCAATTCCTGGTGCACAGCACAAAGCTTCAGTCATACATGAACGTACATATATTCATTTCCACCATAGGCTACCATAAGATATTGAATATAGTTCTCTGTGCTATACTAATCTTTTAATTTTGTGCTTTTATTCACTTCATCTCTCTCTCTTTTTTTAAATTTCATTTATGTGCTCATGTACTTGTTACATTTCTTTCTGACCAGTTCACAAGCTGCTTGAGATCAGGACATAAATCAAATTTCTTTGGATCCTAATTAGACAATATTTTTGCTCCTTGGGTTCAGATTACATGGTCAGGTTCTGCAGAAACTTAGATGTCTAAAAACCTTATCCTGTGCTGACTTCAGCTATCCTCGAAAAAATTAAATCACTACTATAAAAAATTTGGATAAGCACTAGATAAGGTTTAAATATTGTTTGGATCAAAATTCCCACTGGAGATCCTTCTGAAATTTTTCCATGAAAGGAAACACTACCCAAAGGTAAAAAAACAATTTATTAATGACTCACAACATTCTAGGCATTTTACCTACATTATTTTATTTAGTATTCACAGCAACCACAAAAGTTTGTGTTATTTTCCTCAAGTTTTCAGATGAGAGACTGAGAGATGCAGTAATTTGGGAAATGTTACATACCTGTAAGTGTCAGAATGAAGTTTTCAGTCCTGTTCAGTCTGACTTCAAAGTCCATGCTCCTTCCACTTCACCAAGTTTTCAAAATAACCATGCTTTTTCAGATACAAAATGACACAAGTCTGAGAAGAAACTAAGCACACTGACAGCTAACTCCTCTGTTCTTCTGAGGGGTGCTTTAAATAAAAGGATGTCCAAGAGAAAAACGGAATTGCAATAAAACAGAATATATTCCTCCTGATTTTTCTTTCAATTTTCAACTTTTGGTCTCAAACAGATGTTTGAAGTACAAAACAAGGCAGTCCCTAACAGTCAAATGGCATAGAAAACATAATAAAGAATTAACACTTGACTCAGCTACAGACTAGAATGTGTGTGCTATTTTTTCATAATACAATGTGAGCGTAATTTGTGAATTTACATTTGGCATATTCAAGGAAGCAAACAATTTACTGGCTCTATGTTTTCCAAACTTATTCTATTTTTTTTCAAACTTATTCTATTCACCTACTCTATGTAATTTTTCCTTTCTTACCACTACGTATCACAGAAAATGAGTCTTCTTTAGGGCTCTCTGTACTGATCAGTAACTCTTTCATTCCTGTTGAGTATAAATTCCTTACATAAACTATATATTCCCATAATACAACATTTCATGAAAAGGTCATTACCTAACTACCCTTCTCTTGTAACAGAGAGGAACCAACCTCACCCCAAATTGGATCTATTCCTTTGGCTCTAACCTTTGTGCTCTGTTGCCTGTGCATAGCCATGCTGGCTCTGCACGTTTGTCTAAAATACTGTTGCCTCTAGCCTGAAATATACATGATCACCCATTTTCAAGGCTCTGTCTTCCAGGCTTGACCTTTAAAGGTATAACACATTCCTTCATATGGAAATAAAAATCTGCAGAACAGAAAATAGTATTTGTCTTGCTGGAGGCTTACAGGAACATCATGATGAGACCTATGTGGACAGTTGCCAGAAGAAAGGATAAACATATCCCCTCTGAGAAGGGGCTGGCATCAAGAAGTTTACAACAACCAGTCACACCCCTTCCCCTTCTAATATAAAAGAAGCCTGAGTTCCAACTCGGGTAAGACTGTTCTTTGGGACACTAGTCTGCCCTCTTCTCAGTCTGCTGGCTTTTCAAATAAAGTCACTATTCCTTGCCCCAGCACCTGAGGCACCTGGGCAGGATGAGCTTGGATTCAGTGATACCCTCCCACCACATGGCAAACACTATTCGTAACTCTTTGGTTAACTCCGTGTAGAAGCTAAATCATCCTGGCAGCCTACTCAGGAGGCCTCATATTTTCGTGATGATGGCAAGGTGCATGAAACGCCTTCTCTGATTATTTTACTAAGGCATCACAAACTCTGAGCAGTCTGAGGGGTGTAATTTTGAAGTTTCAGTCAATCACTTGCCCAGGTACTGAAGCAATGTATCTGAGCAAGACCCTGCGGGGCCTTCCTGGGAGAGATCGCTCCCCCATAGGCTCTGTGGTCGCTCCTCTCTGAAGTACCTAGGTAATAGCATCTTATGAGTTTTTCAGATGCTAAAAACTATCACTAAATGAAAGTAATAAATGAACAGTGAGGAATATGTAATCATATAATATTTGTAACCGCACAGCTGTTATCTAAAATGGCTTCCTTCCTGCTGAAGCACACACTAGCTTGATTTTAAAATGCCCATTTTTCTTTTCTTTAGAACACAAGCCCACAGTCCCCTCCCTGCGCACCCTTTCTTCCAGGCACAGGAATGTGAAGAGATATAGTTCATTAATTCCTGGAACAAGAGACAAACAAGAGACCGCAGCCTAATGAAGGAGGAGGACATGGTCTAATTGTTGCCGAGTCCAAACTCATTCTGTTCACTGCATGACAGGCCCATAAATCAGGAGACAAGGTGTTGGGGCAAGAAATAGTGACTTTATTTGGAAAGCCAGCAGACCAAGAAGATGGCAGACTAATGTTCTGGAGAGCCATCTTCTCCAAGTCAGAATTCAGGCTCCTTTAATACTAAAAAGGGGAAAGGGTGTAGTTGGTTGTTTCAAACTTCTTGATGTAGGAATTCTTTGTTCTTGGAATCCTTTCTTTTTGCACCTGTCCATGTGGGTCAGGTCATGGTGCCCCTGTAAAACCTCTGACAAAACAAACATTATTTTCTATTCTGCAACTTGTTATCTTTATAGGAGTGCAAAAGTGTTAATATCCTTAAAGGTCAGAGCACCTAGAATAGGCTCTCCTGTGTATTTCAGGCTAAAGGCAACATTGTTTCCCAAAAGATGCAGAGCTGGCCAGACTGAGCCTAGAAAACAGGGCACAGGGTTAAAGCCAAAGGAACAGGTCTAATATGGGGTCAGATTTGTTCTTTTCTACTACATGGTAACTTCAGGAACAGGAAGCCTCATCACTAGATTTCCTTAATAGCAATGTGACTACATCAAAAGGAAAAGAATGCAGCCCTGTGTATAACTGGATCCTTGTCAGAAGCACTGTTCCTTGGACATTTGCTATAAAACTGCCCACTACCCCTCCCCAAGGGGGCTCACAGTCTTGAGGCAATAGCTTGCTGTGGCCTCTTTTGCCTGGCAAGGAAATAAAGATACTCTTTTTTACTTCACCCAAAACTCTGTCTCCAGATTTCAATTCGGTATTGGGACACAGAGGCTGGGTTTCAGCAATAGCAGGTACAGATCTCCATTATAAAAAGAATCTTGTATTTGCCTACATTACCAAGGAGGGACGATGCCATGTGTAGGTGCAATCCACCACAAAACATGATTCAGACTGCCCAGCCACCATACTGGAAAATCAACACTGCCCATGGTCATGTGTTCCCCACAATATAACAGTGTTTCCTAAATCAGCAACATAAGAGACAAACAATCAGAAAATAAGATCTTATGTCTACCTTTTAATGCCTACCAAAAACCTAAATAAAAGATTTAATATTTCAAAATAAAATTTAGGAAATTTGTAGTTCCAAAATGAGTCAGTTATCAGCCCCATCTGGCAAACTTTTTAAAAGACCAGTTCCTGGGCCTCATTCCTCATGTATAAAATTAGAATCTTTCTCTGTTGGAACCGGGAATATCTCCTTTTTTAGTGTTCCCTGGGTGATGCTGATGATCAGCCAGATTTGAGAGCATCCCGTTAGGAACTTTCTCTAGATATAATAAACTCTAGCTTGTTAGTCTTTGTACTTGAAACACAATGGCTTAGTTCTTTACAACATCCTCTTTTTTGTCCTGTCATGTCTTGAACTTTAATGAAATGATCCCTCAAGAATGATCATATGAAACCTACTTCTACGTTCATAGTAAAACCGTAATAGGGAAGAACAAATCTGACTCCATACTAGGTCTGTTTCTTTTACTTTAAACTTTCTGTTCTATTGCTTTTTCTACAAGTTAATCACTAAAAGGATGTTGCATGCAGCTTAAAGTACATGTAATCGCCCATCTCTGAGAACCCTGACTCCCATGCCTGAGATAAAATACCTTTGTCAAGCTCACAGTGTAATAGGGAAGAACAAATTTAACTCCATATTACATCAGTTCCTTTAGCTCTAACTCTGTGCCCTGTTTTCTGTGCTTGGACATGTTGGTTCTGTACCTTTTATAAAAAGAATGTTGCCTGTAGCCTGAAATATTCGGGAGAGCCTACTCTCAAGGCTCTGACCTTTAAGGGTATAATACTTTTCCATTCATATAAAGATAAAAAGTTGCAGAACAGAGAATAATGTTTGTTCTGTTGAAAGTTTTCAGGAACATCATGACCTGACCCATGTGGACAGCTGCAAGAACACAGGATTCCAACACCAAGTTTGCAACAACCAGCAACAAACTTTTTTTTTCAGTAAAAAAGGAGCCTGAATTATGACTTGGGTAGGACTGGTCTCCAAGACGTTAGTCGGCCATCTTCTTGGTCTTCCAGCTTTTCAAATAATGTCATTGTTCCTTGCCCCAACACAATGTCTCCTGATATACTGGCCTGTTGTGCAGCGAGCAGAATGAGTTTGTACTCAGTAACAACAGGAAACATCCTGACCAGGCCCACCTGTGAATGGCTGCAGAAAAGAAGAAATTAACACATCCCCTCCAGAGTCTGGCCAGAAGCAGGAAACATTTGTAACAACTTATCTTTTTTTTTTTTTTTTTTTTTTACTTTACCTCTTCACCTCCTCCTCTTTGTTGTATAAAAGAAATGAGCTTCCAAACTCAGGCAAGATGGTTCTTTGGGACACTAGTCCACGATCTTCTCATTCTGCTGGCCTTCTGAATAAAGTTCCTATTCTTTGCTCCAAAAACTTGTCTCTTGATTTATTGGCTTACCACGCAGCAAGCAGTAGGAACTTGGACTTGGTAACAAAACTACCCATTATGCCATTCAATATCCATAATATAAAACCTTGAGTGAGAATTTTTTTAGAATATTGTATCAAAATAATTATCTTTCTTTCCTGATAACTGGCATGTTTCCAGTGTATACAAAATGTATAAGAATGATTAGAATACATCTTGCTTTCTTTTTGTCTGAGTTGTAAGGAGTCTCAGAGTTAATTTTTATTCTGAGACACAGAAACTTTATCTCTTAAGACTAGTATTTTGTTCCTCCTTTTTTCCCATGCCTGAGTTCTCCATTTACATCTTTGTTCATTAACTTTATTATACAAAGCATCTGAGCAACAGCTTCAATCTTTAGAGATTCTATTGTATATCAGTAACTATGCTAAATACTTCATATAAAATACTTTAACCCCACAATGTCTTAGTCTCTTCTGTTTGACCTGCTATAACAAACTTCCATAGACTGGATGGCTTATATAAGCACAAATTTATTTCTCATCATTCTGGAGGCTGAGAAGTCGAAGATCAGAGCACTAGTGGATTCAGTGTCTGGTGATTACCTTTTTCTTGGTTCATAGATGGTCTTCACTGTGTCCTCATATGGTTAAAGGGGGACAAGAGAGTTTTCCAGATCTCTTTTATATGAGCTCTAAACCTATTCATGAGGGCAGAGCCCTCCCAAAGGCCCCACCTCCAAATACCATCACACTGGAGACTAACTTTCAGCATATGAATTTTGGGGGGACACAAACCTTAAATCTATAGTACATAGCAAACCTTAAAAATAGATATTATCAACTAATTATTTCAAATGAGAAAAAAGGTTTAAATAAAGAAATTAAATATCTTTCCCAGAATCATGCTTCTAGTAATTAGCACATATACAACTTGAATACAGAATCAATTCTTTTGCCTAGTGTGGTATCTTCCTTTTAAGGTCATTCTTTTTTGTGTCTTCAATAATTTTGGGAGGGGGAAGGAACAGGAAAAGACAAGACAGAAAAGTAAGGAGAGATTTAACAAGTGATGCTTTGTATATGGTTGTTAATGATTTTATTATGTTAGGGTCTGACTTATTCTCTGTATCTGAAATACTCAAATGTATAAAATATAGCAGTTAAAGAAATGAGTTTCCACCTTCCCCAGGAAGTGATCTCCATTGAGAGACATGAGCATTCTTTTCTCTCGTTCAAGACAACAAGCAATCTAGACTATTTGCATATTATACAATTGAATGCATCTTTCATTATTATTTCTAAATATCACCTTTCCATTAACGAGAACCTGGGTTTTCTACAATAAAGCATAAAATGCATAAAAAATATAAATAGTACTTACTAAATGATGCAAAAAATCTCAAATGTTTATTTAATCAGTAGTTGATAATCTAAATACCACTAATATAAATTTATACCTAATATTAATATTAAAATTTTTGGTGAATATTGATTAAATTATTTCTCAACAAATTATATAACTATATGACAAATATGATGGCTTCAAATTAATATGATAGGCCATGGGATAGTCATTCCAAACTGCCCTTGGAGATTTTTTGTTTCGGCACTGCAGAGGTTCAAACGTCTGTACTTAGTACCAAACATGAGACTACAAAAGGAAGGCATCCAGCATCAGTGCATGAAGTGGTACAAAAGAGAAAAAATTTCAATAAAAGCTACTTACACTTTAAATTTTTTGCTCTTTTCATTTTGTGACAAAAAACAAAGAAAACCCCTTCAGTCTTATTGCATGCTCTATTCTCTATTTCCGGTGCAAATTACCTTTGCGTCTTTGATTTCTGAAGGGAACTTCCTTGTGAAGCACTCACCACCTGGTGTCTCGTATTGCTTCATCTGATGAATTTCACTCGGCGTCACTTCAGGCTGTCGTTAACGTTTCACGCAGTAGTCCACATTCAAATAGGAAAGTGCAGCAAAATGAAACTGGCAAAACGAAATCAAGGAAATAAAGTAATTATAGACATTAAGGCTGGACTATCTATTAAATAACAATCCGTTTCCTTACAGTATTGGTTCCAACTATATAAGCTTACATTGCAAAAGGCCAGCGAATACAGGACTGAACAAAATTCCATGCATGTGGGTTAGGAAAATCCTGAAAATTGTGATGAAACAGAACAATTCCTTTTTAATCATTACCTAATTACCATTCTGTCATAAAGAAAGACACTAGAGTTCCTGCTATGTTAACACACAAGAGGTTAGCTGCTTTTTTTCTTATGGAACCACAGCTCTTTGAATTATAAGGCATTATCTAGCCTAATTTGAGACTTCATACGACATTGTGCAACACTTAAATGTTGGCATTATTTATATATTTAAATTGTCCCCATCATATGGCCTGAAATTTGGCATTATGTATTGTAGCATTCCATAACAGAGGTCTGCCTAATTTTAAATCCTTGTTTTTGAATATTCATCATTCCAGATTATTTGTTTGAGATATTGAGAGAGCATTTCCAGATTATGTGCTTTGAGATAGGGCATATTAAAAAGAAATAGTTTCTCCAGGCCTAAACATTAAGCAACAGATCATAAACTATATTTGAACTAGTTAGCAAATTAGACAAGCAGTGGCTCAGAATTGAAGAAGGGTATGCTCAAAACATACAAACAAACAAATGCAAACTTGACTCTCAGAACAAATCAAATTATCTCTCCCTTGTCCTCTATCTCTTCTAAATTATGACATAATAAAAAAATGATGTATGTGGGGGGTGGGTAGGAAGAGGGATGACAGTTTGAAAATATCATCATATTTTCCCCAGTTTATTTTTTATTTATATAAAATCAACAAAATTTTATATTTATATAAAATCAACACATTTTCAAAAATTAAATCTAAAATTATATTAAAAGTAACTATATTATGACCAGCTGCAGTGTATCCCAGAAATGCAAGGTTCGATTAACATTCAAAATTCATTGATATAATTCACCACAATAACAGACTAAAAAGGAAAAAAAAAAGAACATTATAATATAATTAAGTGAAGAATCCAAATTCCATTTCTGATTAAAAACTCTCAGTAAACTGAGAATAGAAAACTCAGGAATAGAAAACTTCCTATTCCTGATGAGAATATCTGATCTTGTCACTTCTGTTTAATGTTATACTGAAGATTCTAACCAGCGCAATAATTCAATAAAATGAGATTAAAAAACATCAAGATTGAAAAATAAAGAATACGACTATCTTTATTTGTTATGTGATTATCTATGTAGAAAGTCCTTCAGAATCCACAAAAACTACTAAGTCTCAGAGGTGAGTTTACCAAGTTTGCAAGTCAATATACTAGGGGGAAAAAGTGGTATTTGTGTGTCCCTGTAATGAATAATTGAAATTTTCATCTAGCAAAAAAAAGTCCAATATTACAAAATATGTGAAATATTTAGTGATGAATTTTATGAAAAATGTGCAAGACTTGTACACTGATAACTACAAACCATTGCTGAGAGAAATTAAACAAGGCTAAGTAAGTGGAGAGACAGAACACACTCATGGAACAGAGGACTTAATACATTGTTAATACTGCCAGTTAGCCCCCAATTTTTCTGCAGATTCAGTGCATAATAAATGGAAACCCAGTGGGACTTCTAAATTGACATACTGATTTTACACAGTATATGAAAATACAGAGTACTTAGAATAGCTAAAGCAAATTTTGAGAAAAAGAAATAATTTTGAAGGACTTACTGTTCGAATCGGAGAGAAAGGATCAGAGACAGCTCAACAGCAGAGTCAGGTTTATTGGGAGAAACCTGCAGAGGGCGTCTCCAGTTAGACTGGAGCCAGCCGTCTGTATACAGGCTTTGTTATTTATGCCTGGAGGATAGGAGCTGACTGGGGGGTTCTTAAGGAAATAAGGGCTGCTGAACGTGAGAAAGACGTGTCCGAGAGAGGGACGTGTCAGATGGACTCTCCCACCAGTAGTTCTCACTCAGGTCCGGGGAGGGTTTTACAGGCAGAAGGCGGAAGTTGTGGCTTGCGGTGGGCTCAGCTTGTCGCGAAATGGTGGCGGATCACCAAATTGGAGTTGGTCTTGTCTATCACTTACACCACCTAATTTAACAATTATCATAAAACTTCAGTAATACAGATAGCATAGCGTTGATGTGAGAATAGAGAAACAGATAATTGGAACAGAACAAAGAATCTAGTAAAATGCCCTCACATATATGATCAACTGATTTTGAACAAAGTGTAAAGGCAGTTCACTGGTAAAAAGGGTAGTCTTAAGCAAATGATGCTGGAACAATTGAATATTTTTATGCCCAAAAAATGAACCTCTATCCATATCAAACACTATATTTAAAAAGTTAATAAAAATGGATCACACCTACACACACACACACACACACACACACAGACACAAAGGATCATAGACCTAAATGTAAAATCTAAATCTATAAAACCTCTAGAAGAATATAGACAAGGGATTTTTGTAACCTCTTATTAGTAAAAGATCTGTTAGGTATGACGGCAAAGCTAAACTATGCAAGAATTGATGAATTGTATTTCATCAAATTTAAGCACCTTTCTCGTCAAAAGACAGAGTCAAGAGAATCAAAATAAAAGTCCGAGACTCAGAGGAACATGTTTGCAAGTTACACTGATGAAGAGTTTGGATCTAGTGTATGTAAGAAACATTCAATGAGCAGTAATAAGAAAACAAACAACTCAATAAAAACAAAAAAGCCAAATTGATTTGAGCCAACACTTCACAAAAGAAAATGTGCCGCTAGTAAATGGCCACATCTAAAAATGCTCGACATGATTAGTCATAAAGGAACTGGAAGTTAAAACCACAATGGTACACCACTACATACCCATCAAAACGGCTAAAATGGAAAAGATTGTACCGCATCTTGACAAGGATATGGAGCGCTGGCACACCCACTCGCTGCTGGTGGGGATGTAAAATGGCATATAAAATTTAGAAAATAATTTGTCATTTTCTTAAAGTTTAAACACACATTATTCCACTCCTAGAAATTTACGTAAGAAGAATGAAAGCAGAGCACATTTTCACACAAATACTTGAACGTGAATGTCTATAATGGCATTGTATTAGCCAAATACCCATCAAGAGAAGAATGCATCCACAAATGCTGGTACACTCATTATCTCGGTTAGTTCAGGCTGCTGAAACAAAATACCATAATGAACAACAGAAACTTGTTTCTCACGGTTCTGGAGGAAGGAGTCCAGAACGCGGGTGCCAGCGTGATCAAGTTCTGGGACGTAGACTGCCACCTCCTCGCTCTGCCTTTCCGTGAGCGAGGTCAGAGGGAGAAGCAAGCTCTCTCCTGGCTCTTACAAGGGCAGTTAATCCCATTCATGATGGCTCACGTAGATGGCTCTACGTGATCTCATCTAATCCTAATCTTCCCCAAACTGTCATCTCTGAATTCCAAACATCATCATGTCAGCAGAGTGGGGAAGTAGGGCTTCAACATATGAACATTTGGGGGTGATAAACTTTTAAGTCCATAACACTCATATGATGGAATATTACTCAGCAATAAAAGGGAATAAACTATTGATACACCCAGAAACATGAATGATATTCAAATAATTGTAGTGTGAGAAAGAAGCTAGGTAACCAGAATACACATTAGATGCTTCCACATAAATCAAACGCTGCAAAATGCAGACTAATCCATAGTGACTGAAATCAGATCCATGATTGCCTGGGGCTGAAAGGATGAATGACAGAGGGAATCACAGGGAATATGAGGAAACTTCTGGGGGGTGATAGAGATATGTTACATTTATATGCTCATTGTGATAATTTCACAGGTGTAATACATAGATGTTAAGACTTAAAACTGAACACTTAAATATGGGCAGTTCACTGTATATTATTTATACCTCAATAAACTGCCTAAACCCCACTAACTGTAATAAGTTAGTAATAAGAAAATTGAGGACTTTTCTCTAGGAAATTATAGACAACTATTGAAATATAGATGTTACAAAGATAGTAAAATATAGATGTTACAAAGATAGTGATCAAAAATCATCATTATTGTTTTATTAAGGTATAGTCAGTTTACAATATTGTGTCAATTTCTGGTGTACAGCACAATTTTTCAGTCATACATGAATATACATGTATTCATTTTCATATTCTTTTTCACTGTGAGCTACTATAAAGTACTGAATATATTTTCCTGTGCTGTACAGTATAAACTTATCTATTTCATACATACCAGTCAGTACCTGCAAATCTCAAACTCCCAGTTTACCCCTTCCCATCCCTTTCCCCCGACAACCCAAGTCTGTGTTCTGTGTCTGTGAGTCTGTTTCTGTTTTATATATAAGTTCATTTGTCTTTTTTAGATTCCACATGCGAGTGATATTATATGGTATTCAAAAATTATTAGTCATTGTAAAGGAATAATTCAGTCACTATTTTACTAGCATTTGAAGGGGAAAAAAGAGCCTTGAAAAGATGAGCTAGAAACAGTATTTCTGGCCATGCAGGAGGAATGGGGGTGAGAATGGTAACTGGGGTAAGAGATAAGTTGAGAAAAGCAACTACTGGAATATGGGACATGTTAAGACATTAAAGCGGGTGAATAGACCCCCACAATTGCAAATCCAGGGCAGTGATTTACATGGCAATCAAGTGGCTAGAAGAAATTGTGTGTCAAGGATGACAGGAGGAAAAAGACTGGAAGTGCAGAGCAGAAGAGAGGAAAACTCATTTAACCCAGATGTGCCTTTGACTGATTTATTTCTGCTAGGACTGGGCCAAGATAGATGGACTTAACAATATTGCTGTGTGTTAATTGACATAAACCTAAAATATTTTCAGAAAATCATTGAAAACTGAAAGGAAATTGTGTGCATGTGTGTGTCCTTTCTGTTTATTTGGCAACTTCTACTTCACGTATCTACCCATTGATACAGACATAATTTTGTGGAAAGTTGGCATTTTCTTTTATGTTAAACAGATTCAGATATAGTGTATAAAACAAAACAGAGCTTGGCATCAGAATTATTTTCTGTGTCCTATCAGATTCCTAAAATTTACCCCAGCATATGCCCTACATAGAAACTACCCAAATTTTAACACATACTTATTATTTATACCCTGCTGATTCCCAAAATGAAGCAAAGGAAACTCAGTCTAAAAGATATCACTTTAAATGAATAAATTAGAAAGAAAAATGAAGAAAATACCTAAGAGATATTATTGAATACAAAATATATGTTTTCTGGTGCTCAAAATGACAAAAAGTAAGATATTTTATTCTTATTATATAGTGAAAATATACATCAGATTTAGAAGAGATACGTGTTTTATGAGTACAAATTTCTAAACTTTGTTCATCACAAGTGATAGAACTGTTTACAAGTAGCAGTGAAACTGTTGGTATCTGTTTTCAATGATGGTTTAATGGGACATAAGTTTCAAAATTGTGTCTCTTTTAAGACCCCCAAATCTAATTGTAACATGTATTCTGAACAACAAAAAAGAAAGCAATTTGTTAAGTTCATGGTAAACACAGCCTGTCTTGCTTCTTACTGCTGGAAGGCTTCGTGCAGTGGGTAGGACGGCCATGCCTTGACTCTCCCAGGACAGTTCCCATTCTTCCTGTTGCTCAAGCTTGCTGATTAATAACAACCTTTCACTTCCGAGAGGTGTCAGACAGGATGATAAATTATATGGTCATTCTATAAATAGCTTGCTCGCAAGATTTGGTGACAAATGTCATCAGACACAGATGAGTAATAGCTCCATAGCTCTTAGAATTGTTAATATTGAGTGCTTTTCTCTTAATAACAATCAAGTAAGAGAAATATATTAAGATGAACTAAAAAGTCATGTGAAAAATACTGGAAAATCCAAGTTAAGGTATTTTAATTTCTTTTAAGGAACTACTTTTTCTCTGCAAATTCTTTCCCCCTCTCCCATCATCATCATTGTTCTTTAGAACACGTCACTGTTATGAACAAATTTCCTTATACTTAAATATGTAAATATAGACCTGGTGCTATATCGGGGTCTGCTGATAAGAATGATGACTAAAGTTTTCCGTGTGGAAAATTCATTCATAAGAACATTGAAAAAAAATACATTTCTTCCCATACGTCAAGGCTGTCATTTCAATGACTCATTTGGAGGTTTCTTTCCAGTGGCTAAGAAGACTGTAAGTTAGAGCCACAGTGAGAGAGAGGTAATTAGTGCCCTGGCACAGGACAGAAAGTTCATGTAACACAGCAGGAAGGCTGTTGGCGAGGGGAGACAGCAGGAGCTGTAGAATTCTCACATCTATCAACATTTATGAGGTCAGCAAACAGTGAAACTGTGTTCGTTGAGCTGACCTTTTATTTCTGCGCGTGTTTAAAGTAAAAAGACAAAAATGCTGGTTCCTTTCCTGAAACTTTAGTTGCATAATAAGTACAGATTTTCAGTTTTCCACAGATGCAGTCTACTTACATATTAGGGGATGCTTTAAAATAATTCTTTGATTTCTTGGTCTAAGGCATGGAAATGAGCAAGTGTTGAAATGCTCCCTATGCATGAACGATATTTTGATGCAGCACCAGGGTTCAGGCTTTGGAGCCGTTTACTCAGAGCCACTGTTGGTGGGATGACCACAGGACACCAAGAAAGAGAGCAGGTGCTGGATGCTAGAGCCAAACATGATTCAGGGTCCTAAGGGAGAAGTGTGCCCAAGAGAGGAAAAAAATAGGTAAGAACTGAGATCTCTGTATAAATAAGTCAAACATGATTAAGAGTAAAAATAAGAACAATGCATAGACATTAAAGGTTAATTTTTTTTAAAATTTTTTTTAATTGAGTTATTGTCATTTTACAATGTTGTGTCAGATTCCAGTGTAGAGTACAATTTTTCATTTATACATGAGCATACATACATTCACTGTCATTCTCTTTCACTGTGAGCCACAAGATCCTGTATATATTTCCCTGTGCTACACAGTACAATCTTGTTCATTAAAGTTTAATTTTTATGTAACTGAGAATGATCTCTCACAACTCTAAAATGCTGAGTGCCCATATTTTTATTTATTTGTTTTTATTGAGGTCTAATCAGTTTACAGTGTTGTGTCAATTTCTGGTGTACAGCAGAATTCTTCAGTCATACATGAGTACACATATATTCATTTTCATATTCTTTTTCACCATAAGCTACTACAAGATATTGAATATAGTTCCCTGTGCTATACAGTATAAACTTGTTTCTCTCTTTTATCTATACCTGTCAATATCTACAAATCTCGAACGCCCAGTTTATTCCTTCGCACCCACCTACCCCTGGCTACCACGAGTCTGTATTCTATGACTATGAGTCTGTTTCTGTTTTATATATAAGTTCATTTATCTATTTTTTTTTTTGGATTCCATGTATGAGTGATATCATATGGTATTTTTCTTTCTCTTTCTGGCTTACTTCACTTAGAATGACATTCTCCAGGAACACCCATGTTGCTGCAAATGGCATTATTTTATCATTTTTATGGCTGAATAGTATTCCATTGTATAAATATACCACAATTTCTTTATCCAGTCATCTGTCAATGGACATTTAGGTTGTTTCCATGTCTTGGCTATGGTAAATAGTGCTGCTATGAACACTGGGGTACAGGTGTCTTTTTGAATGAAGGTTCCCTCTGGATATATGCCCAGGAGTGGGATTGCTGGGTCTACTTTTAGTCTTTTGAGGAATCTCCATTTTGTTTTCCACAGTGGCTGCCCCAAACTGCATTCCCACCAGCAGTGTAGGAGGGTTCCTTTTTCTTCACACCCTCTCCAGGGTTTATCATTTGTGGACTTTTGAAAGATTAAATAGGCCCATATTTTTAAGGCAACTTTCAAAAATTGTTTTCTCATCGGAATGAGACTTACTAAGCAGCCAAGAGTTTAAATTAAACCATATGTGATGATCCTTATTCTGTTTAAGAAGAAAAATGAAGTGTTTTCTTTTTCTTTCTTTGCTACCTTACACATGAAAAAGGTATAAGGACTTTGCTCCACCAGAGCCTACTGCCACCTACTGCCACCAGACCCTATTCTAAACTAGTGTTTGTTATTTATTGAATATCTACTATGTGTCAGGCACTGTTTCAGGCAATGATGATAAATAAAAACAAAATAGAAAGACATCTATTATGGAGCTCATGTTATGGAGAAAAAGAGAGACAAAAAAGAAGATAAATAAGTAAAATATATGTGTGTAAGATAATGATGATCATCAAGAGAAAAAAAGGGAAAGTGACAGGCACGACCATTTTAGATTGGTTAAGGAAGATCTTGCTAAAAATACGACGTGTGAGTCAGGACAGGAAGGAATTGAGGGACAAAGTCGTGTGACTATCTGAGAAATGAACATTCCAGCCTGGGCATGGAAGGTGCAAAGTCCCAGGTGAGAGGTGCTTGACCTACGAGGGGGAAATTTGTGTTGAAAGCACAAGAATGGGAGAAGTGGGCAGAGAGGTAACCGGATAAGATGAGTGAGAGATTATGAAGAGACTTGTAAGATAAAGAAATGACTTGGCTTTTACTCTGAGTTAGAAGACTAGCAGTTACAGTGTTTTGAACAGGGGAGTGATGTGATATGACACGTTTTAATAGGATTTCTCAAGATGTTCTAGTGGTCAGATACGGAAGTGAGGAAAGAGTGGAAGCAGAAACACCATTATAAAAGTCAGAGTTGAGAATGTCTTAGACCAGGATGGTAGCTGTGGAGGTGATAAGAAGTGATCAGAGCCTGGAAGTATTTTAAAGCAGGCTGTATTTGTGGATGTGAATGAATGCAAGAGAAATCGAGGTGTCAACATAAATCCATAGTTTCTGGCCTAAAGATAGAATTTCCCTTAATAATGTCGGAAAGAGTGTAAACAGGGAAAATTGAAAGGGCTCAGCTTAGTACCTACTCAGTTTGACTTGCCCATTAACCATCAGCATAATCTGCCAGTTTCAGAGCCAGAGAAGCTCGAGAAGTCTTCCTTCACTTACAGCAGATCTCAGCTGCTGTCTGTTAAGCAAGATGCCTACTTTGGATGGTCCACATCTGATTGTTCTTTGTGGATATAATGCTCCAAGAAACCATACGCCACAAGTGGGAGTATGTTAGTATGTTTGGAAAGCTCCTGAGTTTGTGCACGAAGCACGAATGTGGTGGGGTGGAGAGAGAACTGGAGTAATGGTTGGTGATACTGTGTTGACTGTAATCCCTGGTAAAAGTGTGATGTTCACTTGGTAATACGATACAATAAATCATCACTGTCTAGTTGGTACTTTCAAATTGATTACTTTGTTTGTCCCACTCCATATCTGTTCTAGAATGCAACCTTTCAGAAAACCGTCCTTATCCATTAGTATCAAGTTGTTTGAAAGAAAGAATCAGTGATGTGCTCACATAATCCACTTGTATTGACATTTACTAGGAATCCATTCTGTAGTTTAGAGAATTATTGTTTTGCATAAAGCTATTATTTTCTGCAAAAGAATTAATTGCCAAGCTTTAGAGGACATATAGTATCTAATTATGTAGTTTTTTCAAAAGTTAATTTTTCTTAAAATACTTAGCACACTTCTAAGGCTGAAATTTATTTTTACCTATTAAACATAGTTTTTCAGTAGAACTCATTTTAAAGCTTTAAAGTTTAACTGGATCAAAGAACAACATTAGAATTTTTAGGAGGGGAAGACAGAGGTAAAGGGAGAGTGTAAAAGAGAAGAAGGGGGGAACCAAGAAAGGACAAAAATAAGTAGGAGGTGTGAATGAAGAGAGAGATGCAGTAAGGATTATTGTCAACATGGACTACAAGACCTAATTCCATTTCTCTACTGAGTGTTCTGTGACCCACCAAGTAGCAAAAAGGCACAGAGTACAAGTCAGTTGGGAGCAAAGCTCAAATTCTATCTTTCTCCTTGTTTACCTGGGACCAGAGTAATAAAAGATGGTGTGAAAATTTGAGTCTTTATGCAGTGTTGCATTTGTTTTCAGATTTATTCATTTATTTCCAAATAAGAGTTTTATGAAGACTTTCGCCAAATTTAAGTTTTCGTTTTTCCCTATAACAAACCAAAGTATAAAATAATTTCCTTTACTTTGAAAACAAGAGATGATTACATTACTACCCAATAGCAAAATGAGTCTGCGACGGGTAATTGTACTGGAGTGATCTACCAATGCTGAAGGAAATCGTAACATTTGAATAAGAAATAAAAATTTTAAATGTTCAAATTGTATTTCCAGCCCAATTATTTGAACCAAGACTTCAAAAAGAAATTTGTATATATTTTTTCTAACATCACATCTAACATTTTTTTTTTTTCACTAACATCACAGTGGAGGAACACAGACCTTAAGCAGCAAACTTTGGGAAAAAAATCATTTCAGATAATCATAAATGTTATGAATAGTGTAAATTAGAATAATGGGGTCAAAGGTAATTGAAATTTGCGGGTTGGGGAAGGAGGCTACATAAGAGAATGTTTAGGTGATGCCTCGTTCATGAAGGGACATCTGAATGAAATTATAAGAAGAAAACCATGAGGAGATAAGTGGAAGATAAGAAGATAAGAAGAAGGCTGGGCCTAGAACTACATTCCCTGCTCTTTCTTTGGGAACTGAAGCACCAAGAATGGTACTATGGCAGAGAGGAGTGGGAAGGTCAGAGGTTAAGAGGGGGCACGTTAGGAGCACAATACAACATATTCTACTTTGGAGACCATGCCAGGTGAAGGGAGGTTGTGTACCCTTTATTAAGGAACACAAAATCTGAGCTAATGGGCTGGGGAAGTTTATGAAATCTCTCTTTAAGAAGACAAAAAAACAAAGGTAGGGCAGTTAAAGGAGAGGTCACCAGAAGCAAGAAGACAATTCTAAAGAAAATACATGTGTAGTTACATAGTTTGGAAAAGGTGTTAACTTTTCTACAAGCCTATGATTTCCCCGAGGACAGGCTCTTTGTCATTCATTTTTCTATTTCTGATGTGGTCTGCTTACCCCTTCCGTCATCCCCCAAAGCATCTATGATTGATTGTGTTTTTACAGAATAAATATTCATTAAGTATCTGTACAGAGTATTTGTGATGTGGAGCACATTTAGGCAAACACTATATGGAATTTCACTTACAGGTCATTTGAAAGGGATGGATGCACCCAGGAGAGAGGCGAGGGACACGCTTTCATGGCCATCCACCACAGACAGCGCGTATCACGGAAAATCTCAAATAAGTGAAGATTATTTTTGAACCATTCTGTACAAATTTCTCCAGAAATCTTTGTGAAAGTATAACCTTTGTTTGAGTTTTACTTTCAATTAAAGTTTGTATATTTTTCAGACTCATCCTTTTCATCAATGAAGAAGGAAAAGAGCAATCACGCAACTGGTAAGAGCTGGGACATACAGCGTGCCAAGCTTGAAATTAGCGGTGGCAACAATAATTAACAGATAATGTCAATGCAAAGAAGAGTTGTCACAAGATAACGGTCTCCAGCTGTTATATAAATGTTGAAGTGAGACCCATTTTTCAAAAACAAATGTCAAAGTTGAGACAAGGATTTTTATCCCGTAAAGTAATAACCTTTAAGCAACATTCTACTGCAATAATTTATGTCTGATACTTCAACCTTGCTCTAAAAATACACCAGGAAAAGTAATTATTATAATAGAGATGCTATAATTGTGTCCCAACAGCTATTTGTTATCATGTTCAATGTTGTGATTATACAACTTGATCAAAATTTAGCTTTTTAACAGTTTAGAAATGTTTTGATGTCTTTTCCAATATAACTAGTTTCAGTTTCCATTATCATCCTATTTCCTATGTAGATATCCTGCCTACTTGAAAATAATGATTAACATCTGAGAGTTAAATGGCAGATTATGCCCTTTTTAAATCAATAACCATGTCTTTGTGTTAAAATTCACTGTTACATTTTTATCTAATACCTTCAATTGGACATTATAGATTTTATGCCTATTTTTTTAACTAAGTTACATTTTTGCCCTAACAACTATATCTTCCCAACTCTAGATGATGGTAATATCACAAACCCAGATGACAACTAAGTAGTCACATAGAGATTATTACACGACTCATGAGCTAATTTTGGAGGGTATTGCTAAAGTTAGAGATCTTTGTGTGACTTATTTTATTTAAACTTACTTTGTTGAAGTAATTGTGTGCCAGTTGTCAATTTATCGCTTCTCAGTTGAAACACCTCTTTTATTTCCTGCTATGTAATACTGAAAATAGTAATGTAACCTTGAAAATATTTCTCCTTTGCCAGTTGGCACAATGTTAAGTTTTGATCAGGCAGAGTGCTGGCGGGATCCAGTGGAAGGAAGGGGCTGACTTTTTTGGTTTCAGAGCAATCCTCTTGTTAAATTTCTGCAGTGTTCAGCAGCCAACAGCACTCCTCCTTGAGCAGCTTTCCCCAGAAGGTAACCTCACAGTCCATGACCCTTGCGAGAAGGTAGCCTCACAGTCCATCACCAGTGAGTTCCACAGTGCAGGGTCTCAGCAAACATTTCCACCATCCTGTGGGCAACGGCCACACCCTCTCCAACAAGGTCTGGGCGCTTTGGCAGGAAATTTCTTCCATATTTGTTCCTTCCTTTGGTGCTCTGCCTCAGCCAAAAGGAAGAGGCTCTTCCCTGTATCTGCTCTTACTGTCTCCCCGTTAGTAAGCAATCCATTACAATTAAATCTTTATATTAATCTTCTTTATATTAAACCTACCTTGTTAAAATTAGTGTGTGCTTTGATTGGACCAGGACTACTGTCAACTTCATCCCTTCATTTTTGTTCTTGTTAAGTCCCTAGAATATACTGGGTTATTTTCTTATTGAGGTAAAACTTATTCAATATAAAATTAACTATTTAAAATTATATAATTCAACGCATTTAGTATATCCACAATGTTTGACCACCGCCTACCTCTATCTGGTTCCAAAACACTTTCATCCTCCCATAAGAAAACTGTTCTCATAAAGTGGTCACTCCCATTTCCCCCTGGCAATCATCAGTCTGCTTTCTCGCTTTATCCGTGTACCTCTGCTGATTATTTCATATAAATGTAACCATATAATACCTGACCTTTAGTATCTAGCTTCATTCACATAACATAATGTGTTCAAGTTTCATTCACATTGTGGCACATAGTCCTTCATTCATTTTTAAGCTGAGTAATGTTCTATTACATGCATATACTACGTTTGCTTATTTATTTATCCAGTGAAAGACATTTGGGTTATTTGCACATCGTGGCTATTGTGAAAAGCTGTAATGAATATTCATGTGCCAGAATTGAAATGAGTACCTGTTTTTAACTCTTTTGGGAAATATACCTAGCAGTGCAAACACTGAGCCATATGGTAATTCTGTTTAACTTTTTGAGGAATCACCGAAATTTTCCCATGGTGGCTGCATCATTTTGTATTCCCATCAGCAATGTACGAGGGTTCCAGTTGCTCCATAGTTTGGTCATGTGTTCTTTTGTGTTTTTTTGGTAATAGCTGTCTTACTGGATGTGAAGTTGTACCTCACTGTGGTCTTCATTTGCATTGCTCTAGTGATGCTGAGCACCTTATGTGCTCGTTGGCCTTTTGTATACCTACTCTGGAGAATTGTCTATTCATGTCCTTTGTCCATTAAGTTCAGTTGTATGTCATTTTTGTGATTGAGTTGGAAGAATTCTTTATATATTCTGGATAATAGATCTTTATGATTATATATGATTTACAAATATTTTTCCCCATTGTGTAAATTGTCTTTTTTAACTTTTTGGTAATGTTCTTTGCATAAATCCTTACGTGTTTACATAGACCAACTTACCTACTTCTTATGTTGCTCACACTTTGGTGTCACATTGATAAATCCACTGTCAAATCAATGTCATAAAGATTTCTCCCTATGTTTTCTTGTAAGAATTTTATAGCCTTATCCCTTATATTTAGGTCATTGACCCATTTTGAGTTGATTTGTGCTTACAGTGTAATCATCAAATTTAAGCTTTTGCGTGTGGATATTCAGGTTGTATAAGCATTGTTTGTTGATGGGCATTCGGGTTGCTCCCATGACATCACTGGTCGTAAGTGTGCTGCAATAAATATTGGGTTCATGTATTTTTTCAAATTAATGTTTGTGTTCTTTCCAAATACATACCCAGAAGTGAAACTGCTGAATCCCATGGTAGTTCTATTTTAATGTTTTAAGGAACCTCCATACTGTTTTGCATAGTTGCTGCACCAGTTTACATTCCCACCAGCAGTGTAGGAGAGTCCTCGTTTCTCTACATCCTCTCCAACATGTTACTTGTAGACTTTTTAACAATAGCCATTCTGACAGATGTGAGGTGTTACCTCATTGTGGTTTTAATTTGCATTTCTCTAATAATTAGTGACACTCAGCACCTTTTCATGGGCCTGTCTGTCTTCTTTGGGAAAGTGTCTATTCAAGTCTTCAGCCCATTTTTTAATTGGATTGTTTGGTTTTTCAATGTTGAGTTGTATGAGCTGTTTGTATATTTTGGATATTAACCCCTTGTCAGTTACATCATTTACAACTATTTTCTCCCATTCCATAGGCCATGTTTTCACTTTGTTAATGGTGTATTTTGCTGTGCAAAAGCTTTTAAGTTTAATTAGGTCCCATTTGTTTATTTTTACTTTTATTTATTTATATTTTTTGTCTTGGGAAATTGATCTAAGAAAATATTGCTACAGTTTATGTCAAAGAGTATTTCATCTATGTTCTAGGAGTTTTATGGTGTCATGTCTTATGTTCAGGTCTTTAAACATTTTGAATTTATTTTTGTATATAGTGTGAGGTAATTTTCTAATCTCATTGTTCCATGTGTGACTGTCCAGTTTTCCCAGCACAGCTTGTTGAGGAGACTGTCTTTTCTCCATGTATATTCTTGACATCTTTGTCATGGATTAACTAAACATAAGTATGTGGATTTATTTCTGGGCTCTCTGTTCTGTTTCCTTGATCTGTATTCTGTTTTTATGCCAATACCATGCTGTTTGGTAAATATAGCTTTCTTTGTAGTAGTCTGAGATATAAAAGTGGTATACATCCAGGTTTGTTCTTTTTTAATCAGGATTGATTTGGCAATTCAGGGTCTTTTGTGGTTCCATACAAATTTTAAAATTGCTTGTTCTAGTTCAGAGAAAAATGTCCTTGGTATTTTGATAAGGATTGTACTAAATCTGTATATTGCTCTGTGTAGGAAGTTTATTTTATAATATTTGTTCTTCCAATCCAAGAGCACAGGATGTATTTCCATTTCTTTGAATCATTTTCAGTTTCCATTATAAATATTTTACAGTTTTCAGCATATAAGTCTCTCATTTCCTTGTTTAAGTTCATTTCTAGGGTCTTTTGTAGTTGTTGTTGTGGTGGTTTTGATGTGATTTTAAATGGGATTTTTAAAACTTTCTCTTTCTGATATTTCATCTTAAGAGTATAGAAATGTAACAGATTTTTGCATATTAATCTGTATCCTGCAACTTTGCTCAATTAACTTAATAGTTTTAATAGTTTTTGAGTGGAGACTTTGGGGTTCTCTATACAGAATATCATCTCATCCACAAATTGTGACAGTTTTCCCTCTTTGTTTCCAATTTGGATAGCTTTTTATTTGTTTTTCTTGACTGATTGCTCTGGCTAGGACGTCCAGTACTATGTTGTACAGAAGTGGTGAGAGTGGGCCTCCTTGTCTTGAATTTCACAGAAAGACTTGAAGCTTTTCACTGTTGGGTATCATGTTGGTTGTGGGTTTGTCATGAATTCCCTTTATTATGTTGAGATATGTTCCCTCTATACACACTTCGATGAAAATCTTTATCATAAATCATGGATGATCATATATCCAACATCCATGATCATATATCATGGATGTTGGATTTTTCCAAATGCTTTTTCTGGGTCTACTGAGATAATCATGTGGTTTTTATCTAGTTCTTTTTGTTAAAGAGGTGTATCACATTGATTGATTTGCATGTGTTGAACCATTCTTTTGATCATGGAATAAGTCCAACTTGGCCATGGTATATGATACTTTTTATGTACTGTTAGATTCAGTTTGCTAATATTTTCTTGAGGATTTTTGCACCTATATTCATCAAAAATGTGGGCCTGTAATTTTCTTCTTTTTTAGTGTTTTAGTGTTTAGTTATTTTTCCTGGCTTTGGTATCAGAATAATGGTGGCCTCATAGAATGAATTTGGGAGTATTCTTTCATCAGTTTTTTGGAATAGCTTGAGAAGGACAGGTACCAGTTGTTCTTTATATATTTGGGAGAATTTCCCAGTGAAGCCACCCAGTCCTGGACTTTTGTTTTCAGTGATTTTTTAAAAAAACTTACAGATTCTAGTTCACTTCTAATGATCAGTCTGTTCAATTTATCTGTTTCTTCTTCACTCAGTCTGAGGACACTGTATATTTTGAGAAATTTGTCCATTTCTTCTAGGTTGACCAATTTATTGCCATAACTGTTCATAGTATTCTCTTATGGGTTTGGTTTTTTTTTTGTATTTTTGCTTTGTCAGTTGATATTTCTCCTCTTTTGTTTGTTATTTTGTTTATATGGTTCCTCTCTCTTTTCTTCTTGGTGAGCCTGGCTAGAGGTTTGTTGATTTTTTAAAATACCAGCTCTTGGTTTTATTGATCTTTTCTATTTTTTATCTCTATTTTATTTATTGCCTTTCTGATCTTGATCATTTCCTATCTTCTGCTGAGTTTGAAAGTTTTTTAGTTCTTATTTTTCTAATTCTTTTAGGTGGGAGAGTAAAATGTTTTTTGAGATTTTTCTTGTTTCTTGAGGAAGCCTGTATTGCTATGAACTTCCCTCTTAGAACTTCTTTTGTTGCATCTCATAGATTTTGTAAGGTTGTGTTTTCATTGTCCTCTGTCTCCAATTATTTCCTGACTTCTTTTTTAATTTCATCATTAACACATTAATTTTTAGTAGCATCTTGTTTAGTCTCCACATGTTCATTCTTTCCCCATTTTCCTTTCTGTAGTTGATTTCCAGTTTCATACAATTGTGGTCAGAAAATATGCTTGATGTATTTTCCATCCTCTTAAATTTGTTGAGGCTTCTTTTGTGACTTAGTATGTGGTCTATCCTAGAGAATGTTCCTTGCATGCCTGAAATGAATATGTGTTATTCTTTTTTATTTTGGATGTAGTGTCCTGTATGTATCCGTTAAGTCCAACTGGTCTATTGTGTTATTTAAGACCTCCATTGTCTTGTTAATGTTTTGTCTGGATGACCTATCTGTTGGTATCACTGGGGTGTTAACACCTTCTTGTTAAACTCTCCCTTTAGGTCATTTAGTATTTGCTTTATATATTTAATTTCTTCTGTACTGGGTGTGTATATATTGTGACATGTAATATCTCTTCTTATATTGATCTCTTTATCATTATATAATGCCCTTTGTTGTCTTTCATTATAGTTTTTGTTTTTAAAGTCTATTTTGTCCAAGTATTTCTACCTCCACTTTCTTGTCATTTCCATTTGCATGAAATATGTCTTTCCATCTCCTCACATTCAGTCTGTGTGTGTCTTTCTCCCTGAAATGGGTTTCTTACAGGAAGCATACTGCAGGTTCTTGTTGTTTAATCCGGTCAGCCACCCTGTGTCCTTCTGTTGGAGAGCTAAGTCTATTAACATTCAAAGTAATTGTTGATGGACATGTACTTATTGCCATTTTATTCCTTGTTTTCTAGTTGTTTTTGTAGTTCTTCTTTTTCATTTCATCTTTTCATTTTTCCCTTTGTGATTTGAGGATTTTCCTTTGTAATAGTTGTGAGTTCAAATTCTTTTTGGTTTTGTGTATCTACTGTAGGTTTTTGATTTGTGGTTACCATGGGGTTCACATATGCTGACCCATAATTATATCTACTTGTTTTAAATTGATAATCACTTAAGTTTAAACACATTCAAAAGATCTACAATTTTTACTCCCCTTCCCCATATTTGGTTAGATGTCCTATTTTATATCTTTATCTTTTTACTGTTTATTGTAGATGTAGTTGCTTTTACAATTTTCCCCCCAATTTTTAATCTACGTACTGGCTTATTTAAATGATCTTCAATCCTTACTGTGTATTTGCCTCTCCTATAGATTCTTGCTTCTTTTCCATTTAGAGAAGACCCTTCAATATTTCTTGTAGGATAGTTTTTGTATTACTGAATTCTTTCAGTTTTTTGCATGTCTCCGGTATTCTTTATCTCTCTTTCTATTCTAAATGATAATATTGCTGGGTAGAGTAACCTAGGTTGACAGTTTTTCCCTTTCAAGTCTTTGAATATATTATGCCACTCTCACCTGGCCTGTAAATTTTTGACAGAGAAATCAGCTGATAATTTTATGGGACTTCCCTTAAACATGGCTCTATTTCTCTCTTGCTGCCTTTAGAATTCTTTATCTTTTGCTGTTTTAATTATGATATGTTTTGGTGTGGATCTATTTATGTTCATCTTGTTTGGAACCCTCTGTGCTTCTTATACCTGGATATATTTTCCTTCTTTATTGTCGGGAAGTTTTCAGCCATAATTATTCAAATACATCTTTGATCCCCTTCTTTCTCTCTTTCCCTTCTGCATCCCCTATTATGCATAGGTTGGCACATTTTATTATTTTATAGATCTCATATGTTGCTTTAACTTTTTTCATTCATTCTTCTGTCTGCTGTTCTGATGAGGCGATTTCCATTATTCTACCTTCAAGATCACTTACTCATTATTCTGTGTCATTTAGTTGGCTGTTCATTGTTTCTTGAGTGCTTTGTACCTTAGAAATTGAAATATCTATTTTTGTGTGAGTTAACTTTATATTTGCTTGTTCCTTATTAAAATGATCTACTTTTATAACAGTAACCCCTCTTAATTTAGTTAGCATTTTTATTACCACCTTTTTGAATTCAGTGTCTGGTAGACTAATGATCTCTTTATTTTTTCAGAGGATTTCTCTTGCCCTTTCAATTGGGAGAAGCTCCCCTTCCTTTTCATTTTCTTATCTTTCTCTATATCTATGAATTTAGGGAAACTGCGATCTTTTGTGATCTTTAAGGAGTGTTTTAATGTGGGAGCATCCCTGTGTAGATTGAATGTGTCAGATGTCTTTGGTATCAGGGCTGGTTTTGATGTGGGCTTGTCTTTCCTCAGGGTGTGCTGGCCACTATTGCCTTGATAGAAGATGTGGTTGGTTTTGGAAGATCTACAGCCTGTACAGTGTGTGAAGTGGGATTTCTTTTCTGCTCCATGGCTGTTTCCACACAGTTAGGGGTTAAGTCTACTCCTTAGTTGCTACAGCATAAGCCCTGCGAGTCAGGCTTGAGCAGGCTTTGTTTCCTCTGAGTTTGTGTTTTGCCCCAGCAGATGGGAGTGCTATAGTAAGTGAGACTCCTGTGCTCACAGAGGTCTGATGTGCCACCTAAGCAGACAGCTACAGCTCTGCTCAGACATAGCCCAAGGTTGCATACCTACCCTTGTTTTGGTTGTCCCAGACCTAGTGCAAGGCTATGATGTGAAGTGTGTAAGGCTACAGTATTCCCAGGCTGGGCCTGGGGGTTGAGGTGTTCTGGTTGCAGGAACTGTACTGGCTGCAATGCCATCAGGGATCTGGGCTGTTTCTGGGGGTGCTGATGGATCTAGCACCAACACTGGCTGCCATCACCCCTACTGAATCACACACCAGGCCCTTGAGCCTCCTCTGCATCCTTAGATCTTCTCCCAGGACCTGTCTGCCCCAGATCCGGCAGCAAGCCAGAGCACCCACTTGGCTGGCAGCAGGACAGCAGAGTGCTGATTTCAGTGGTTCACAAGGTGTGGCTTGAGTAAACACCAATAATGGCCACCACTGCTGCACCCAGACCATATCCCATGCCCCTGATCTGTGTCCTTAGGCTGAGTCTTCTCCCAGGACCTGTCTGCTCCAGATCCAATGCTAAGCCATAGCACTGAGTACGTGAGACTGAAGCATTTCTTGACAGGGACTGGGGACTACAGCTTGCTGGTCATGGTGCCTCTTCAGTAAACACCAACAATAGCTGCTGCCACCCCATCCAGCCCACACCCCAAGCCCCTAGGCTCTCTCTGCAAAGCTAGATCCGTTCTTTTCCTTGGGCCCAGGTGGCTCAGTTCCCATGCCAAGCTGTGATGTGGAATGAGTGGGCTGAGTTGTTAAAACTTACTTGGACAGGGGAGAGCAGCGAGGCAGCAGCCACTAGTGCTGCGCTGTCTTCATCCTGGTTTTTGGCAAGCTAGCGCCTGCGCCTTCTTTGTGAGTGGAGTCAAGGCTTTTCCAGCCCTTCTGTCTCTCCTAGTGGTTCTTCCAGTAGCCGGGGGGCCTTGTCTCCTCTGTATAGGACCGACAGGACTGGGGCACCCAGTCTGTGGCTTGACCCACTCACTCTCCATGGGGAGGGTCCACCCATGTGAACTTTTCCTTTCAGATCCCTCTCAGGGGTGGAGGTCCTGCCCCTAGGTCTTTTCTCCATCCTACCTGGTATCATGGAGATCTTTCTTGTAGCTTTGGTTCTTCTGCCAGTTTCCAGTTAGATCTCTATGAGAGTTTTCCCACGTGTAGATGTGATTTTGATATTTTTGTGGAGGAAGGTGAGCTCCTCATACTTCTGTTCTACCACCTCACTCTGAATCTATTCACCATTTTGCCAGCTTCATGACTGTTTCAGTGGAGTGAGCTCCATACTTTGCCAATTTCCAGGTTGTCACTCTTGAAATTTTGTTAAAATGTTTTACACAAAAAGTAACAAATTATTAAGACAGAATTCATGAATTACAAATGGAAATAATTCTCTCATTTGCACTCACAACTTACTTATGAAGACATTCTCTACAGGATCTAGATTACTGACAAGCTTCGCTAAACCTCTGAATTCTGTAATGTGATCAGATTATTTTCCAAGCTTGCCCTTTTAACAATGGCCTTTATGTTTCTTGAAAATCTATTTAGAATTTAAAAGTAGTAAAATTTCTTAAGCAGATGTCTTTTAAAAGGGTCTTATTCTATCTATTCTAGCACATTTTATTGGAATTCAAGGATATAGTATAGAAACATTAAATATCTTTAATTATATTAAAATTATAAAAACATTTTATAAGGGATTTCCATTTTCTTTTAATATAATCATGAACACAAGTTTTTACATGGTTAGACCAAGACTAAATATCTTAAAATTTTTAGGCTATAAATGATTGTAAACATCTAAATTCTCCTCTAAAGAATCATGCTACTTCCCAGAAGAGGTGAGAAACCTTCCTCCCCAGGTTGGCTTAGCGTTGTCACACTGTATAGACCAGAACACCATGCAGTTTTTTCCTCTACATTTCATTCCAGTTAAAAATGAGAAATTAACTCAAGAAGAGAACTCATTTTGTAGTAAATTTGTAGACTCAATTCCATTCTTGTTTATGCTATGAAGAGACACTGTATCTGTTTGTTCATCAGTGATGGGTGCTACCACTCTTTGGCTACTTGGAACAATGATGCTATGAACATCAGTATTGCTTTTTGTGTGTGAACAGAGTTTTCAGTTCTTTGGGGTATATTCCTAGGAGTGGAATTTCTGGTCATACGGTAACCCAATGTTAAACATTTTGAGGAACTCCCAAAATGTTTTCCAAAGTGGCTTTCATTTATATTTCTTGTTTATTTTGTTCACCACTGTATCCCCAGCACTTAGAACTCCGCCTAGTAGGTCTCAATAAATAGATATTGAATGAATGAATGAACATAATTTTTGTACTTACTAACACATTTTTCACTATACCAAATCAGTGCCAAGCACTTATTTAAAAGATAGGATTATAAGGAGACATTCTTAATTTCAGTCTCATTAGCTGAAGCAGAAAAGAATCTCAGATGATAACCTACAAGTCAGGAGCACATGTCTTAAGAAATAATCCTCATGAACATAATTTAAGAATACAGGAATTACACATTCAAAGTAACTGACAGAAATATATCATAGTTTATTCATAATTAAAACTTAGTAAATCAGCTCCGTTGGCTAGTATATACACCACTAAAACCAAGGTGGTAAGTTTGAACCCCATAAAAGGTGGTTCTGTTGGTTTATGCAGTGGCCACATATTGCAGTCCACTCTCTGGGCAACTGAACGCTGTAAAAAAATAATAATAAATTGATTGCAACTTTAGCAGAAATGGCTAGCTCTTCTAGACAAGGTGCTTGGGGTTCGTTGCCAGTTTCAGAACTCTGTCTATATTTACACAATACTCAGGTGTAGATTTAAAGGTAATATTTACCCTATGTGTTCCAGATACTTGAGTTCAAAACAATTCAGAAGCATGATTTTATTTTAAATTCCTAGGCAATTGTGTGCCCTCATTTGCTATTAACCCCACTAAGAGTTATGCTTATGAATCCAAGGAAGCAGTGATTCTTATTTATCAGACACTGATGTGTCACTGTATTTTGAACACTAGGCATCACTTGTGTCAACTTGAAACAATCAGTGATCTGAAAGAATCCGAAAATCACTTAACTACAAAGTAGAATTTGTTTTCTTAAATAATGTCAATGATAATGAAATGCAAGTTCACATAGAGAAATAATTTCTATTTAATATTTTCATGATTTTTTTTCCTCTAATTTAAATTACCTTAGGACATTCACCTAAATTGATTTTGATGTTGTATAATGAAATGCGGTTCAAAGCCAAGCATTTAAAAAAGATATGCATGGATGTTCTTATGGTCAAAATGGAAAAATGTTAGCTCTATAAAAGTTTAAGGGAGGCAGTGAGACTGCCACCATTTAATTCCTGTAAAATAGTAGGCATTGGGATCTCAGCTTTACATATACCTTATTTAATTTTATCACCATAGACAAAATGCTATAATCCTCAGTTTATAGAAAATAACTCTGAGACTTTAGAAGGTTTATGAACTAAAGATGCTAAAGGAGGAAGTGGCAGTCCTGGGATTTAAAACTACTTAGCTAGTAAACTGTAATACCATGTTCCCAAAAGTTACCATAATTTTAAAATAAATTTCTTTGTAAACTTTAGATTTTTTCTAAACAATATTATTATTATATAGTTTTTTTCATATGACAATAGTAATCCATGGTTGTTGAAAATTAGGCAGTATATATAAGCTGAAAATAAAAATAGAAGTTATCCAATCTTATCAGTGTTCAGTATTCAGAGAACAGAATCTTTTCCACCACTCTACACCAAAAGAGACTTTACTAAATACTAAATGGCTTGCAGAATTACTGTAAAAGGTAAAAAGCCAGATTCTAGGCTGTGCTATTGGGCCATTGATTCTTCAGTGATTAGATGTTAGAATTCAAAATCATGCTATGATTTTGCTGCTCTGCAATCTACTCTGTGATTATGATATTACACAACAGCAAAATGCATGTCCCGTGCTTAGCTTGACAGTCACATTATAAATGGCTCAATATTGGGGTCCCTTTGACAATGTAGCAAAAAATCAAACGCTTCCATGACTATGCTTGAGAGCAGAAATGGCGAGTGTATTTTCTGCTTCACTAGTAACTTCCAAATCTCCTGCAGTAACATGGGGTTCACAAGGGTTAAGTAGATACAGAGCCCAAGCTTCGGTGGAGTCCAAGAAATGGAATTTCTAACTTTCTAGTCTCTACAGGACAGGACCGCATCTAAGAAGACGATGAAGGAGGTGTTGAGCACCAACCATCATAGCTGCTAATCCCAACATCTGACATAACCACAGTGAACATTTCTTGCTTTTTCTTAATATTTATAAATCATTAAGTCTGTACCTACTTCTCTATAATCTAATTATTTTATTGAATAGCTGAGTGGTGTTCAATTTTATGGATATATCACAATTGATCTAATAAATACCCTATTTGGAAGTGCAGACATTTATAACATTTTTAATATTACAAATAATGCTTCAATAAATATTTTTGTTGCTAAATCAATGAACACATTTATGATATTTTCCTTAGGATAAACTCTTAGAAGTGAATTTCTAAGTATGCAAAAGAGTAATTTTAGAGAAATAGAGTATCAATTTATTTTTTTAACAGCAGTGTACACAATTACCCACTTTTCCCCCCAAATCAAGCCTACACTGGGTCTTATCACTTTCTTAAAAGATTATCATATTGGTAAATTTTGTAGCTACTTGACTCAATGAGGTGTGAATGTTCAGGAGCTTACGTCTGGTCTAAAGTCTTAGGAATAATTCTTGGTTTTAAAGGGGCTACAGAGAACAGTGGTTCTCAGTGTGGTCCCGGGACCAGCAGCATCTTCACCAGGAACTTTGAAATGCAAATTTTCATACCCCACTTCAGACTTACTGATTCAGAAACTCTGAGAGTGGGGCCCTGGATTTGTGTTTTAACAAGCCCACCAGGTGATTCTAATACATGCTAAGATTTGAGATCACTAATTTAAAAGATAAATAATGACTACTCCTACATCCCTTCTTTTAAAAATCAAAAACAAATGTTTTAAATTTTAATTCATTTAAACACACTATTTAGGTAAAAATTTATAAAAATGTGTAAATATGACCATATCGTTCATTTTTTTAGTGAAGTCTTTGAAAAAATGCACTCAAAATAATGGCAAAATTTTTAAAGTAGTAACCTTTATTTTTGTAAGCAGGGGATGCAAAGAAAATTGTATTCTTGTATATTTCTGGTAGAAATATGATTTTATTTTATTTTATTTTCAGTTTCTATGTGGTTTTCTTTCTTTATTCTTTTCTTTTTATTGAGTTATAGTCAGTTTACAATATTGTGTCAAATTTCTGGTGTACAGCACAGTTTTTCAGTCATACATGAATATACATATATTCATTTTCATATTCTTTTTCAGTAGAATTATAATTTTAAATGTGACTTCATATGGCAGAATTCTCTTCCTTGGGAATCTAAATCATATTAATAAAATTCTAGGGCGGGAGGGTGTAGCTCCAGTGGTAGAGCACATGCTTAGCAGGCATGAGGTCCTGGGTTGAATCCCTAGTACCTTCTCTAAGAATAAATAAATAAACCTAATTCCCTCCCCAAACTGAAAAAAAAAAAAAAAAGGAAAAAGGAAACAAACAAACAAACAAAAATTCTCAGTATGAAAGTAAACATTACTTAGGAAGTTTACTGCCACGGCCTTACAGAAGGATCCATAGTGATGAATAACTAAAAATCAAGTAAATCTCCATCAGTAGAGAAAGATGAATAAATGACGGTATAGCAGTGCATTGAAAATTTACAGTCATTTAAAATAAGTAAAGCTACCCATTCGAACTGGAGTTTTCATTCACTACAGTTGGGCAAGAATTGTAACTTTTTGAGAAATAGACAATGACAGAACACCTATCCATACACTTATTTAATTGAATGAGAGGAGATGACAAGATGTGTGCTAAGTTCTTAAATGGCGTAACTACTGGGGATAGAGATTGGTTGCTAATATGAATGGAGAAGTAGAGAAAAGTCATACTCTTATCACATGATTTTATCAGTTGTACCTGCCTGGCTGAATAGTCCTTTGATCTCATTCTGCCTACTCTGTAAGCATCTCCAGAGGATGGATGAGAAGCAGCAGCACACTGCAATCATTAAGAAACTAAATTTATTCTGCAACCATATGGACTTAATCCAAATCTAGACTCTACTACCAATCATTACATGGCCTAAGAAAGACTCCTCCACCTGTGACTCAGCTTTCTCAGCTGTAAAATGGGGAAATACCAGCGCCTACCTCATAAGTCCATTGTGAGAATTAAGTTAGTACACGCGAAAGATAGAACTATGCCTTGAGTGTGCTAAATGAGTTAGTATATGATTTACTAAAACAATTAGCTTACAAAGTATTTCATTTTATTTATTTAAGACATTATCATTATTAAATAAAGTAAATAACAGATGACACAAAGCAGATGCTCAGAAGTTGGTACAGTTCCTGAAACACAAGTGACCATCTTCTTTCTCTCAAAAGATGTATTCCTCTTATTCCTCCTCTGCCAGCCTCCCTGGGAATAGAATAGTTTAATCCATTCCCACTATATCCTGGTGTTTCTCTACTTTTTTCCCTCCAGTTTTACTGATCTATAATTGCTATACCAAACTGTGTAACTTTAAGGTATATGATATACTGATTTGACTTACATACATCATGAAATAATTACCATGATTGGTTTAGTGAACACTCATCATCTCATATAGGTACAGAATTAAAGAAACAGAAAAATATATATATTTTATTTATGGTGATAACTCCAGAATTTACTCTCTTAACAACTTCCATTTATCACTTACAGCAGCAATAGTTTTCTTCATCATGTTGTATGTGACATGCCTAGTACTTATTTATCTTGTAACTGGAAGTTTGTCCCTTTTGACTACCTTCCTCTAGTTCTCCTTCCCCCGACACCCTGACTCTGGTAGCAAGAAATCTGCTCTTCTTTTTAAAATGAGTTAGTTAATTAGTTAGTTAGTTTCTGAACATTGTTAGTTCCTGGTCCATAATATAGTGATCCAATATTTCTGTACATTTAAAATTTTCCCCCATAATAAGTCTAGTGGTCCCCTGTCATCCTACAAAGATATTGCATAATTACTGACTATGTTCCAAGACTGTACATTTCAGACCTGTCATTCAATTTTTTTGGTAACTGAAAGTTTGAATCTTTTAATCTCCCTTTGCTATTTCTCTCCATCCTCCACACCCTTCCCCTTTGGAAACCAATGTTTGTTCTCTTTAACTATGATTCTGTTTCCTTTTAGTTACGTTAGTTCATTTGTTTTGTTTTTCAGATTCCACATCTAAATGTAATCATATAGTACTTGTCTTTCTGTGTCTGACTTTTTTCACTTAGCATAATACCATTTAGGTCCATCCATGTTGTTGCAAATGGCAAGTTTTCATTCCTATTCATGGTTAAGTTATATATATATATATGTATATATATATAATGTGTATATATATATATATATATATATATATATATATATATATATAATATATATATAAATATGTATGTATCTCCACCAACTGATGGGCACTTAGGTTGCTCATATATCTTAGTTACTATAAATAATGTGCAACACCCATAGGGGTGAATATATCTTTTCTAATTAGTGTTTTCATTTTTTGGATAAATACCCAAGAGTGGATTTGCTGGATCATATAGTAGTTCTATTTTTAATCTGTTGTGGAATTAAGTATTGTTTAATTCCATATAGTTTTCCACAGTGGCTGCACCAATTTACATTCCCACCAATAGGGCACAAGGGTTTCCTTTTCTCTACACTCTCACCAACATTTTTTTTTTAATAATAGCCATTCTGACAGGTGTGAGGGGATGTCTCATTGTGGCTTTGATTTGCATTTCACTGATGAGTAGCAATGTTGAGCATCTTTTCATGTGTTTATTGGCCATCTGCATGCCTTCTTTGGAAAAATGTCTACTCAGAGCCTCTGCTCATTTTAAAAATTAGGTTGTTTGGGGTTTTTTTTGTTTTTGTTTGTTTTTTTTTTTTGGATGTTAAATTGCATGAGTTCTTTGTATATTTTGGATATTAACTCCTTGTTGGTTTTATCATTTGCAAATATCTTTCCCCAATCAGCAGGCAGTCTTTCTGTTTTGTTGGTAGTTTTCTCCACTGTACAAAAGTTTTTTAGTTTGATCTAGTCCCCCTTGTTTATTTTTCCTCCTGTTTCCTTTGCTGGGGAGACTTATCCAAACAGATGTTCAAGAGCACACTGCCTATGGTTCAGGCCTTACATTTAACTCTTGAGTTTATTTTTGTGTATGACGTGTGAAAGTAGCCCACTTGGATTCTTTCACATATAGCTGGCCAGTTTTCCCAACATCATATATAAAAGAGCCTGTCTGTCCCCCACTGTATATTCTTGCTTCCTTTGTCATAGATTATTTGCCGATATAGCCGTAGGTTCATTTCTGGGTTCTCTATTAAATTCCATCGATCTACGTCTGTTTTTGTGCCAGTATTAAACTGTTTTGTGATTGTAACTTTGTAGTATGGTTTGAACTCAGGGATCATGATACCTCCTGTTTTGATCTTCTTTCTTAAGATTGTTTTGGTTATCTGGGGTCTTCTGTGTTCCCATACAAATTTCAGAATTATTTTTTTGTAGTTCTGTGAAAAACGCCCTTGGTATTTTGGTATGGATTACACTGAGTCTACAGATTGCCTTGGGTAGTATGGTCATTTTAATATTCCTCCAATCCATGGGCACAGTGTATCTCTCCACCTGTCTGTCATCTTCAGTTTCTTTCATCAGTGTCTTATGGTTCTCCAAGTACAAGTTTGTTATCTTATTGGATTTATTAGCAGGTGTTTTATTCTTTTTGATAAGATTCTACACAGGATTATTTTCTTAATTTCTCTTTTGGATAGTTCATTGTTAAGTGTATAGAAATGCAACAGATTTCTCTACATTAATTTTGTATCTTGCAACTTTACTGAATTCACTGATGAATTCTACTAGTTTTTAAATTGTGTCTTTAGGATTTCTATGCATCGTATCATGTCACCGGCACACACTGACAGTTTTACTTTTTCCTTCTCAATTTGGATTCCATTTATCTCATTTTGTTATCCAGTTGCCGTGGCTAGGGCTTCCAGTACTATGTTGAACAAAAGAGCAAGCATCCTTGTCTGCTTTTATCTCAGAGGAAATGCTTTCACCTTATGACCATTACGTGTAATGTTAACTGAGGGCTTATCATAGATGGCCTTTATTATGTTTAGGTATGTTCCGACTATACCCACCTTGTTGAGGGTTTTTATCATAAATGTTGAATTTTGTCAAAAGAACAGAAAGCACAAAGTCAAACAATTCGGTAAAGAACAAAGAAAATGGGCTGAGATCAGGTCAGGTAGGGCTCCAGAGGCTGCGTTAAAGGCACTGTATACATCTAGGGCACGATGGGAGGGCACCGGGGAGACGTAACAAGTGTCCTTTTTAAACAGTTAAACATGATGCGCTGAAGATGTGTGTTCCCGCCCTTCTTGAAATGACACTGAAATGACAAAAGAGTGAGAAAAGGCAATAAATTCAACAGGACAAAGAGAACAGAAAAAGACACAGGAGACGACAAAAAATGTCAAGAGCTTTACAGGATGGAAGCAGGTGACGGAGGAGTAACTGCTTTCCGGAGCACAGGGAGCTTAAACCTCCAGAGGCAGATGGCAGATGAGCTAAGGTCTACCTCACAGAGCCTCAGAAAAATACAAATATGGAAGTACCTTGTACTGATTCTCTAGGAGCTGGGGGTAGGGTGAGAGGCTTAAAAAGGTGGGGCTAGGAGTTGGGTGTAATTCTTAAGATGTCTTGAGACTCAGGTCTCCACCCACATAACTCTTATGGTCAGCTGATTGCCCTTCCCCATTCTTGCAAATAAAAATTTTTCCCTGGAGATAGAAAGACTCCAAACATAAGATGACAGAATTCCAAGAGGGCAGAATGAGGCCCAAAAAAGGAGGTTTAAGTATAAGCAGACAGACTTTAATTAAGACCCCACGTCTCTAATGAAACATTAGGTAGTTCCTCTCTGATATTCTGGGGTGCGTCACTTCAAAGTACCCTGAATCTCCCTTCAGTGAAGCCCACTGGTTATAAACCTTTCTAATGTGCTTCATTCCATATTATAGTGCTCTTAAACATAAATGGGTAACATTTATATTTAGTCATTTATATCACCAGACACCTGAGAAAATCCCACAACATCAAAAGCAACAACTAAACAAACAAACAAGCAAACAAAGTTATTCAGAGAAAAAGACACAAGACAGAAGCAGTGGAGAACCTTAAAATATATATAATCAATATGGTCTGAAAAAGAAGTACAGATGATATATATCCATGAAATAAGAAACAACACAATCAAAAAAAGTATACAAATCTTAAAATGATAATAACTGAAGCTGCAGTAATTCAATAGAAAAGTCAGAAGAGAAAGTCACGGAAATTTCCTCAAATTTCAACTACAAAAAGTAAGGGGTGGTAGAGAGAAAACAGGAGAATAACACGAGTTAAAGATTCCATCCTGGTGGTCACAAATGCAACATGAAAGAGTTCCAGAGAGAGACCGAAAATAGAAAGAAATGGAAAAATAGAAGGCAAAGAATTATTGAAGGAGTAAATCAATAGAACTTCTCAAAATTGAAGAACTCAAAACGGAGTCTCGGAAATGCTCACTGAATATCTGTCAGGATGAATAAAAAAAAAAAAAAAAAAATGAACACAGGGGAACAAGAGAAGACACCAAACCTTCCAGAGTGATGAATTGGGTTGATTTAAAGGATCCGGGGTCAGAATAAAACCAGACCTCTCAGCAGCGACACCCATGCACACAAGCCAGAAGCACAGTCCTCATCGTTACCAATTGGGGGTGAACAGTAATGCCGTTCTCCAAGTTAAGGAGTATGGGAGGAGGCCCAAGCGTGTCCAGGAAGTCTGAGCTCCCTGTAGAACACAGAAAAGAAGGTGGAAAAGCTGTAAGTTAATATATAATATTTGTCTCTCACCTTCATTTTCAGATTGAGCTCAGCTGTTCTGAGATTTCCTCATTTACTCCCCCTCTTACTTCCTGTCTTTGGAATCGAGTAATGTTTGAAATTACAGTCTCAGGGATGAGTCTCCAGTTCCCTTTACCTTGGGGGAGATGTCTACCTTAAGGAGGTAACTCCCTCCTCTCCAGATTTTGAAAGGGGCTTGGGAAGGGGAAAGAGAAAGCATTGGACAAGGCCTGGGCCTGCCGGGAAATCAGGGAATGCTGAATGCCTAGAATTACCACCCAAGAAGCTAGTTAGCTCACACAGGATTTCTCTTAGGCTGTTCACCCCCAAACCAATTCCTCCTCTTCTTAATGCAAAGGTCATACAGAGGGAAGCTGTGACAAAGACCTTTGTGACTATCAGTGCCTCACATAGCACTTAGCACAGCGAGTCGTGCTCAGTGAGTATCAGTCTAACCTCCTCTCAAGAATTCACAAGATAAATTCTTGTTAGCTTATCCTTCATCGTTGAAACAAATGACTTTCCATCTATTTTCTACTTTTCCAAAGCTCTCACCGGAGCTGTTAATAAGTGGTATGAAAAAAACTGACTTGATTCACCTGTTAATAAGCTGTGAGATGGTCTAAAGAACAAAGAAAATAAATCAAAATCTGATGGTATTTATTTTAGATGAAAGCAAAATATTTCAGATGAATTCAGAAAAATGAATAGCCAAGTGAAATTAATTCTGCTCGTTGTGGGAACACAGCAGTAAAGTAGTAACAGGCCAGGAAGGGCATCAACAAACGCCAGGAAGGTTATTTTCAGAACTTGCTTACCTAATAATGTTTAACACTGAAACCAAACGTAAGAGAGTCATGAGAGAGACGTTCTGCGTTATTCCACGTAAGCAAGTAGGGTCTGTAAGTAGTATAAAGTTACTGACTTGGTCATCCCGCACAACAGCTTGTTAATACAGTAAATACGCAAATGCAGCCTTACATTGCAGGCTGTTTTACAGGGCTCTGTCTGTCTGGATTGTGGAGGGCTGGAGGACAAGGGCAATTGGAAAGGGTCTTAATAAAATGTATTACTTACGAAACCGAGCAGGACCCTGCGGGGCCTTCCTGGGTACAGAATCCCCTGTCCGTGTCCCTCATTTCTTATTTGTAGGAAAAAAGGCTTTAGGTTTCTGAGGCCTTCCGTGAGTTACCAAAAGCAGGCTCAATAGCTAATGATTAGAACAACAGTCATAAGACCCCCTAGCCTGTCTTGAAGGGACGCAGATAACAATCTGATCCATATCTTTGAGTTGTTCTGTAGAAACCAAGGCCCCCACCCAGATGGAGGATGGTGACTATGCGCTGACAGCAAGGAGGGAGGCCCCAGACTGGTTGGAACCAGAAGACTGAGATTTCCAAAACATCACCCTGTTACCTCTCCACCAACCAATCATAAGAATGTCCACCAGCTGATTACACATCCTCAGACTCTCCTTCCAACACTGTCTTTAAAAACCTTTGCCTTTAAGCCATTTGAGCATGAGCTTGCCTGTTCTCCTTGCTTGGTGCCCTGCAATAAACTCCTTGCTTTGCTGCAAACAACCCGTCAGTTTGGTTTTCTGTGCTGTGGACACACGAGACTTTGTTCAGTAACACTTAGCTTCAAACACAGTGGACATTCAGAAATTCTTTAAATTGACAGTGAAATTATTTCTTGAGTCAATCTGATCTAAAACACAACCCACATCAATGTGCATAAAAACAAAAAACCAAATGAAGCCTACAGATTTTACTGTCTTGATACAAGATAAAAAGCCCTGCTTGTACCAGTTGTCCTATGAATCAGTCAAAATGATTCAACTAATACATGCTTACCTACTGGGATGCTACGCCGAATATTTATAGTAAGCATTAGCATAGTGTCCTAACAGAGGAAATAACTGATCACAGATGACCAAGCAGTTTAAAGTAAAACCACCTATTCTAAGGGAGCAAAACTTGCTACCCCAAAATGTTTCTTTGGCATGCAGATTATTTTGAGCTGAAAACAATCCAGGCCCATAAGACTTAGGAAGAAACTTTGATCTTTCCTCCTAGCTGCCTCAAGAGTGTAGACAAGAGCTGTTCCAGGAAGGAAGTCATCACCACAGATAACTATAGTATGAACCAAGTATGCAGACTGGGAGGAACCTAGCAAAGTCTGTTTGTTAAAATTCTTATTGTCACCTACTGTCTGTGCGTGGTCTAGCAAACATTTATTTACCGATCATTTGCTTTTCCATCTTTATGTGAATTGCCTTCCTCCCCTCAGAAGTCCCAAACCACTACCCCTAACATCCTCTTTTGCCTTTAGTTGAAAATGCTGTATAAGGTGTGGGACTCAGTCTCTCCGATTATACACATGCCATTAAATTTTTGTTTGACTTTCTCCTGTTGATTTGGTGCATATGAATTTAATTCTTAGACCAGCCAGAAAAACCTAGAAGGGCAGAGGGAAATTTCCTCCCTGACACTAACAAGTTCAGGATATTTCACTTCAAAAACAAAGTATCCTTACCAAACAAAGGTCAAATCAATCCTCAGGTTATATGGGCTCAAACTGTGTCTGAAAACAATTTACAAGCGATGTAAACACATTTCCTGCAAACTTGTGGCCCACGTTTATTAACATTGTTTCATAGCTTTGGCTCCATTAGTGATTATCACTCCTGTGCATTAGAGAATTACAATCAAAGTTCAAGTCCTTCATTTCACAGACTGAGATAAGAGACCTGAAAGCAGTTTCTTCAAGGCTAAGCAGTGATGTGTGTAACAGATCTGAACCTAACCCTCCTCTTTAACACCTGTGCCTTGTCTTTTTCAGTATTTAAGTCACTTGTAAGAGTTGTGAGTGAAAAATGTTGCCTGCCATGTCAGTAAACAAGGATGCTGCAGCCATCCAGCTACTACAGACGCCCCAAGGGAGCCCTGAAGGAACTCGGGATGGAGACAAAGGGCTGCCAAGCCCTCAGCTACTGCAGCCACCCCAGTGCACCCAGAGGGGCCTCGGGATGGGAAAAAACAGAATACTGCTCCAGATAGCTAAAGTGCATATCCAAGGAATGACTTCAATGAGCCCAGGCTCTTGCATCTTCCTATACACAGAAAAGCGCTAAGTTCTTTACCCTGAAATATCTACTTTTCTTTGATTAGCAGTAATCTTTTGATGTTCTGACTACCTGGTCTTTGTTGCAAAAACTTTTGTGTATTCTGGCTCCTCCCTTATCTCTTCAGAGCAGTCCCTCTGTCTCCTGGGCTTGAAGGCTTCAGAAGGTCCACCAAATAAAACATACTTCTCAACTTTGAGGTTGTGCTTTTTTTTTCTTCCCCAGTCAACAAACAGGGTGATAAAAGGGTCAGGTTATTGCTATTTCAATTGCCAGTTGCAGATTAATGGACAGAATCCTAACTTAACATGAAAACAAATAACATTTCATTTTGTGATCTCCTAAGGTTAATAAACAAACAACAAAAAATCAGAAAGGCAATACATTTAAATCTGCCTATTCACTTTATTTACGCATAAAGAAAAACTAAACTGGGTAAACAGTGAATGTACCTTATGGTGAATTTCACTACAAGTAATGAAAAGATCTCTCCGGTTAAACATTGTCTCTAAACCATCATGATTAGAAATCATTTTAAAAATACTTTCCAGGGACGTCTTTCTTCTTTCTATAGACGTCTGGTTTGATTACTCATTTTCTTCAATTTAATTTTTTCCGGCTTGTTTTCAGTTGGAATGACTTTTCAGAAAAGTGGAACAGGATAGAACACAGACAGCAGCACGTATCTGTAGTAGGCCTGGGGTGATTAGGAGACTGGGGTACCGGGTACGGATGCTGGGAAAGGTACGGAGAAAAATCGAGATCTCTCTGCGGCGCAGAGCGCACAGAAGAGCACCCCCGGGGCTCAGCAGGCGAGCCCAGCAGGCGCGCCAGAGCCCCCTCCCCCAGTGCCAATCCCACCCCACCCCGAACTAGAGAAGGGGGATCGCGCATCCCGCCGGGGGTCACCGGGCCCTCGCAGGCTGCGATTGGACGCGCCGCTGCCAGGCACCCGCCACAAACACAAACGCTTGTGCGAGTCGAGGGCTTTAGCTTTTCTGCGTCCTCCCCTCCCCTCCGCGCTCCACGCCGGGTCTCTCTCTGCAGCTTGCTTTGGCTCCTTAGGACGGCGTGAGAGTTCCCGAAAACCTCGCGTCGCCGCCGCTTCGCGCCGCTCCTGCCCCAGCCTCTGCGCCTTCTCCCGAGCCCTCCGCTCCCGCCATGGGGCCAACGTGGGGCCCCTAAGAGTTGCCGCCTCTTAGCCGCGCGCTCCCTGGCGGGCCCGAGCCCCTGCGGGCGGGATATGGCTTAGGGCGCCAGAAGGGCCAGCCTAGAGGTGACGCGTAGGGGAAACGACGGCTCCCGGGGGTAAACGAGGCCAAACAATGAGTTTCCACAAGGAGGACGGAGTGAGCAGCCTGTGCCAGAAGGCGCTGCACATCGTCACAGAGCTGTGCTTCGCGGGCCAGGTGGAGTGGGAGAAGTGCTCCAGCATCTTCCCCCCGGACAGGGGCAGCCAGGGCGGCGGCAGCACAGGTAACCGGGGGAGGGCTCCGCTCGCGACCCCGCAGCCCCCCGGGACTGGCATGGGCTCCGGGCTCCCGGGTCCTGCGCCGGCCGCGCCGCGCCCGGGCATCTTTGGGATGCGGCGCCTTCCTGTCCTACCTCGCTCCTTCCTTCTCCGCGCCTGGTGACTTTGCGCGCGTGCTGTTTGGGTTTTGTCTCCTCGTCTCCGTCTGCCGGGCTTCTTCCGCGTCTCTGGTCCGCTCCTCGCCAGCCGGCACCGTCTCTCGCTCCCAGGCGCCCGCACCCCCCTCTCCCCGCGCTCTCCCACGCTTCCGATCGCCCTCCCGGAGCCGAGAGGCGAGCGCGGGCGGCGGCGCCGGGACGGTTCCCCGAGCGCTGCCCGCGGGGGCCGCTCGCCATCGGACTCCGGCTGCCCTCGCTCGTCCCGGGGAAGGGACCGGGCCGGAGAAAACGTGCTTGGGCGCCAAGAACCGCCAAGCAAACGGGGCTGCCTTGGTTCCCCGAGAGCAGAAAGGATCCCGATAGGGGCAACCCGCGACCGCAAACTGTGGAGCATGTGCCGGTGCCAGAGCTCTTTCACGTAATACATATGATTTTCCAGGGCTTCGTGATGCCTTTGGCGCAACAGCAGGGATTACTTCCATTTTTTTGAGGCGACAAGTAAGGCTCAGCGCAGATACAGAATTAAGTGGGAAGACAGGGAGGAGGTTATAAATCCCTTCCATTCACGCGCTCATACGCATCCCAACACACAGGCATCCTCTCTGCCCCTTCAGGAAACTTGCCAAAACCCTGAGTGGGCTCAAGAGCACAACGAGCAGCAGAACTCTGGAGGCGGAAAGAAGTCTCAGGTGACAGGTTTTTCTTAAAGAGGGTGGGGGGCGTATCAGAGCCAGTGTTTTGGTCATGCTCGGGGGAGAGGCGATTTGTGCAGCCTGTTGTGCTGTGGACGCGGGCGAGATAGATTTCGGGAGCTGCGGGCCGCGTGGTTTCAGGAGTCCCTTGTGAGAGGGTCACTTGTTGCTTCGGGAGACAAACTGGCTTCAGATTTTCGTCATCGGGCTGGAAGGTTGCCATTACTTCTGTAGTGCCTTGTTTCTTTCTCTCTTTGCTCTCCTGTCATTTTAGGACCGCGGAGGCCTTGGTGGGTTAAGGGTAGCCAGGGCAACAAGTAGAGCTGGACCTCAGCTCAGTGCGCAGCGCGACGGTGGAAAAGCCTGCGCGTTGGGAAGGAGGCGAGGAGCCCACTGTCAGTGATCCCCCAGCCGCCGCCACCACCAGAGGCAAAGGGAGAGGGGATGGAGGTGGGGAATCGGTGTGGCTTAGCTTTTACATACCATTATCTAGGTGGAATATCTGTCCTTGTGAAAAACCTCTGATCATGGCAACAGGAACCAAGAGAAGCTTCTATCTGCATTTGGCAGAACTGGAGAAGATGCCCTGGAGTGGAATGATGCATAATTGCTGCAGTGCATGTGCTGAGAACTTAGACATTTTGTGAATCGCAACAGACAATGAGCTTTTTTCCATTTGTTCAGTGGGTGTTACATTCCTAGGAAGTTATGAAACTGTATTCGTGGAAGGGGCTGAGTGAACACTGAGTATACGTGTCATGTGTACAGCTGCTAAGCATGAGGTAAACACTCCAAATAGTGAGAACTTAAAGTCCTTTGTGATGATGGAATAAGCTCCTCTGAAATGCCTTTGATGATACGCGCGCTAAAGATAAGACTCGGAGACAAAGCTGCAGTGGAAGAAATGAGAGTATTTAAGTTTGAAGACCTATACGTGGTCGTTTAATAGTTGATGCTGTGGATAAAAGTACTGATTTCCACCCCACACCCCCTCCTTCGTGATCATACACCAAGGATTGATTTCCTGGGTCTCGAATTGACTGATAATGAAGAAAATTTGAAGATTGGAAACCAAATACTAGCTCCTAAATCTTTTATCAATACACAACTAGCAGTTTGAGGTCAAACAATATATGAATTGTCTGAGCTTGCCAAAAGCAGAAGTAGTTGTAGCCCTAATTCCTCTCGGACTTCCCCTTGAGAGCAAAAAGTGGGCAAAAAATAGCCTAAAACAATCACATGGATATTTTTTCATCCTTAAGGGAAAATATATGCTATTCAAATAAGGTATTTGATTTAATATAAGACTATTTATTGAATGGTTATCACTAGAAAAGACATTCTACAAGATTGTCTAAGATATAAAGAGGCATAAGATTGATTTACATTCTCTATTTGTAAATTTGTACAATCATTGAAAGTAAAATACTCTAATCTGCAAATAAACTCCCAATACCAATAGAGAGCTATGAAATGGATTAAAGATTAGTTACCAAATCTTAACTTACAGTAATTAGCCACCCAGCCTCACTTTGTTCTTTAAAGTAGGTTTTTTTTTATAACATATGCACTTGTGCCCTTTATTAAAGATCCCTACATAACATACTTCCGGTAGGTGGTCCTACTTGTTTGTTTAATGAGAAAGACATAGTTGTAGGAGGACACGGACATTGAATGGTACAGTGGTTTTTTTACTTTAAATGTCTGTCAGCACTGCCTGCCCAGATGGTGTCAGTTACCCCAAAGGTGCGGTGACAGCTGCAGGTTTGCAGATTGTGTATATTTTTAGATTCCTTCACATAGGGGCAGAGGGAAAGAATGTCAGGTACAGTCCTCCCTTGGTATCCATGGGGTATTTGTTCCAGGAGCCCCTACAGATAACCAAAATCCATGATGCTCAAGTTCCTTATATACAGTGGTGTGGTGTTTGCATATAACCTAAAGCCACATCCTCCCATATCCCTGAACTCATCTCTAGATTACTTATAAAACTTAATGCAATGCAAATACTATGTAAATAGTTGCAAATGCAATGTCAATAGTTGCCCATAGGTGGCAAATTCAAGTCCCGCTACAGCAGTATTACTGTCTTGAGGATCAAACAAGCAAATTGACAGATCCTCTGCTTTAGTAAAATTTATGAAGCTTAACTGCAGATGACAACACCAGTTAATTTACTCTTTTGGAATAGTTTATTAGAGACTATTGAAGGCATCATTACTAGCACACTAGAAAGTTCATCATATGGAATTTCTTTGGAAAATCAAATTTTTGCAGTCATTCTACCACTGATTCTCCCTCTACCCCTAAATAGATAGTCTACCCACTAAGTCATTAACGTACAATATGATTTAGTATTAGAATACTTAGGGAAAATACAGAATAAGCAATTGGCCTTAAATGTACTGTGATGCAATATACGTAATAGTTTTTGAACTGGATTTGAGTTCATTTCCGGTCAGAATTTAATTGCTGCTCCATATCCAGATGCTTATGAGGTTTTCGGAAACCATGGTGATTGAAAGACATACCGCATAAATGCAGCTGATCAAACCCACCTAAGCTCACAGTCACATCACAGCTGTATAGACCTAACCATGATTTAAATATTTTAAATAAACTTTTAATTCATCAATGTTGTAAATTTGCATTTTTACACTTTTAATTTGGTACTGAGAATTCTAAAATAAAAATTTAAACACATTCTTCTAAATTCAGATATATGTTCTTCAGTTTCTTAGCTGTGGGGACAGGTAGGTGTATGGCAAACAATTTCATTGAAGTTACTGGACTAATAAGAAAAAAGACGGCTAAGTAAAAATTTTAATATTACATCATGATTTCCCCCGAGAATAAGTCTACCATAATTGTTTAAAATGAGGAGGGGGCTTCATAGGATTTTTTTCCTACAAGTATAAAGCAAATGATTACATAATTAATTTCATTTTTTTGTGTCTGAGTTTTACACATTCTAATGATTGTATGAAGAATTACAATTTAGAAACTTAGTAGAAAGTTTTCCTTGAGACTTACAGGTCTGAAACCTATAGTTGAACCACAAAGAATTCAAAACTATCAGCCCATCTGAAGAGCTATATGCCCTAGAGGGTTTTTTCTTCCCAGACATTGATACTCCACTGAAGAATGTCCAGTTCCTACTACTTCCAGTCTCATTTTTATATGATCATCAATGCACATTATTCTTAGTCTCATTTGCTTCAAAGGGAAATAGACAACTCCCTTGGCTTCAAAGGCCACGCAGGTATCAGCAAACATCTATTATTCCTCATTCTGAGATGTCAATATTTTGGCAGTATTGACAGGATTTTTTTTTTTTTTTTTTGCCGTAATCTTTCTCCCCCTTAAGACAAGTTGAGACCTATATTTCCTCTTTATATGAGCTGTGAATCTCTGAAATCTGATTCTTTCAAGAATGATTTAATATACAAAGTATATAGCTGTCCATTTCATTCTGATCACATTTTCTTTAAAAGCTAATCATTATTGTAGTTTTGTTTTATGGAAAGAAAAAGGCCATTATTTGGGATACATCTGCATTCATTTACAAATTTTTTTGGTACAAGATTATGGCAGAAAATAAACATTATCATAAATGTTTAATAAATGTCCAATGCCAATTAAAATAATCTATACTTTGAAAACATAATTGTGTTCTGATCTACATTTTATTCTGCTAATGGCATACATGTTAATTCAATAGACTAAACTTTTTAAGGGAAGTGGCTTATTTACTGTTTTATCCTCAGTGCCTGGAAAAATCTGTGGCTCCTTTAAGAATCTCAATAAACATTTGTTGAATGAATGAAAGAATGAATAACTAATTAACGTGTTTATCCTCAAGGAGCCTCAGTATACTTATTTGTATAGCAATGGGTGCGATTTAATAATCTCCAAATCCATTCTGAACCTAAATTGTATATATTTGTATCTTTGTCTACAGCGTCCAGTACATATCCTATGTAGGTATGCCTACCAGGTATTTAGCTTTCTGATAATGGCAAAAATTAGAGCACTCGAGGCATTTAAAAGGTAGGATATAATGGTCAACATACTCATGAAAAGGCAATTGAACATCGTATGGATGTCCATTGACTTTCCTCAGAGTGTGTTCAGGTAGGACTATGATCCATGGCTAAATTTGTAAATGTTACATAATAAAGGTATTGAGTTTATTAAAGTTCTAGAAAAGTGGGAATATATCAGCTAAATTGTTTTTTTGATAATTTAAAATTAGAAAAATAATTTATTAAAATCTCATCCGTTTTATTTTCCTACTATATTTTGACTAGGTTATGTAATTAGCAATCCATATTATTATTAAAATTCAACACTATGAGGCATTGGAGACAAAATACTACAATGGAAAAGAGCTGAGAGTCATTTGTTCAAAGGTCCCGAAGTATAATAGTATGGATGTTTCCAAGAAAATAGACCTCCTAATGAGGAGTGTTACTATTAAAGGTCAATGAATTATTTTGTTTGTTTCTAATCTGTACAATAGCAATTTCCTCTTTTGGTGGAATGCCCAACACTGACCAAGTTTAGAAACTGAATCCCTGACAGAAGAGATAGCTGCTTCTTATTATCTAAATAGGGTAATTTTTTTCCCTCATAATTTAATTACCCTAAGTGGCCACTAAAGCTGTAAGAGCTGACATTAAACATGGCTTAGGTAGACTATCAGAAAATATAACACTACATGTGTATAATATGTAACACAGTATACACACGCGCACACGCTCCTTCATGGAATGGTGCTGTGATGGCCTAAGAGCTAGAAGGCAGCATTATCAACAAGCGGTGGTGAGAGGAAAAAGGAACTGATATTAACCTTTATTTTTCACTCAGATGGATCCCGAAGTGTGTTATGATCTACTGTTTAATTCAACATTCTGTTATTGAATAGAGAACATTACAGTCAGTTTTAAAAGCCTTGTAAATATCAGCTTGTCCATACTGCAGAATGATTTTAATTAAACAATGAAGACTGTTATTTTCTCTTCAGTCTCCATTATTTCCTTAGTTCTGTTTCAGTAGTCACAGATTTATAGTCACAGACAAAGCAATATTAAGAAGCCTATTATCATCTCAAATATGTAACAGTATGAGTTGTTAATGTGAGAGGTGGTTTTAGTATTATACTTTTATTCAACAAATAGTTATTCAGCTTGTACCATGTGAAAACCACTGTGCTGGACATTAAAATGTCCTGGTACTAGTAATTAACTGTTGTGCATAGCTGTTCAAGTTAATGTAAAGGTGGAATTGATATACAGTCACAGATTATAAGTCATTACTCAATTATGAATATACATAAATATTTTAAAAATAAATTTGGATATTTCTTTTTTATTTAAATAGCTTTATATTTTATTTACTATTATATTATTTAATTATTTTATTTTGGTGGGGGGAGGTAACTAAGTTTGATTTATTTTTAGAGGAGGTACTAGGGATTGAACCCAGGACCTCAAGCATGCTAAGCCAGTGCTCTACCTCTTGAGCTATAACCTCTCCCTGGATATTTTAATACCATGTCTGGTACCATACTTGATACCATGTTTCATTGAATCTAAGATGTTGTTAATTATAAGATGCACCATTATTTTATATGGTATGAAAAAGGGGAAAAGAATGTTGTAAATGAAATTATGGCTTGATGCTTTCTTATCACATAGAATTTTTATTTTATACCTTACGTTTAACTGGCTATTATTTTGGTCTTCTGTTATGGGTGTCAGAATTACGCCCTATTATAGTAACACCGTATGAATAGTATGAGTAAGTTAACTGCAAAGATAATTAAAACTTTTCACTTTAGAGGCAGCTTTCCTCAGCTTTCTTTGAATAAGAGGTGCTGATCTGAGTTTTATGACTGCTCACTCTCTACAGAATGTTGCCATAAATGTGATCAGTCCTCAGGCAGCAATGGAGAAACAACCAAAGAAACAAAAGGCTTGGAATAGACATGAACTGAATTATAATTTCAGATTAGTTGAGAAATAACTTTTTGGCACATTTGAAAAAATTAAAGAACTAGAATTCTAAAATTTAAAAAAGTGATACAGAAAAGACACAGGATTATCAACTAAGGCAGCAGGAATTAGAATTGAAAGCACACCAATTGGTCTGTTCTTTCCTGCATCGTTATCTGCATGGGTAATAGGTAATTAGATCTAACAGAATGTACAATCCATGGTGATCAAGACTGTGCAAATGTTATGACCTAATCATATACTTCAGCAAAGTTCTATTTTGCTAAAAGTTTGAGGAATTGGCATTTTTTTGGCTTACTGTTTTCTGATGAAAGTGGTCTTTTTAGTGTTTTCAGAACTATGTCACTTTTTTGAGATATTAAGTCATGGTAAGAGTGACATCTTTATAGCTAAAAATGGGTCAGAGCTATCAAGTCAGTCAGACAGACAGATGTCTATAGATAGTGGTGGAAACAATTATCCATATATGCCAATGTGTGTGATGAAACCAGAGTTTGAGCAATTTTAAACCTGATTATTTTTGAATGTAATCTAATTTTTGTCAATTTCATGAACTGTGATTCTTACTGAGATAATCGCTCAATGAATGGCATATAATGGATTCTCTTTGATTATCCAGAGACATTGAAAGTCTGTGCTAGAGAGATCCTATTCCTCCAGTTTGCTTATTACAGTGGGTAACATCAAAGTCTTAGTGGAGAAGGCAATCCATGCATATTCATCACCCTGGCTCCCCAGTGGCTGGCCCCTTTCCTCCGGTGGCCTTCTCCTCCTCTCTCCGTTACCTTGGCTTTTATGGTCATGCCCAAACACTTGTCAACAGTGCTGTGTTAGAAGTATAAATTCAGATATCCCAATCTCCAATCCAAACCTGCTGTGCTTTTCTCTCTCTCATTGGGAAACTTCATGCACTTTTCTACTTCCTTGTGAATTCCCTGTCAATAAATACGGTGTCGTGCTTAGCATACATCATTTCATCCTTGCAATCACTTTCTTTTGAGTTTTATCACATTCGCCTGAGAGGGTAGGGGGTTCTCATTCATGGATAAATCAATCTTCTTCTCTGCTCATACACCAGAGAAACTGAATATTTAGGAGATTTTAAAACCAAGAAGACCGGTATCATTCTTAGTCTCCAATTTTCAAAAGAACCCTCAATTCTGACCAGACATCCCATGTTTTCCTATTCAGTTTTCTCCTGTTCTCTAAAGTTCAAACTTTTCCCACTCTTATTAAATACTTCAGATTATTCCCAAAGATCCCAAAATAAGTGGCTGTTGATCCTAACTCGTACTTTGTAGAGAACATTATAAACAAGAATTCACTTGACTTCCAGCCTATACCTATAAACTTACCTGATTCCAGAACCATCTCTTTCCTACAAGGAAAGAAGTGATCCAAACCGCTCACCTTTGCTTCAGAATCCATCCATTGTCACCTTTTATGAGACATTACAATTAATCTTTCACTCTGCTTAATTTCGTATCTCTTGGCTACTCACTCCATTCCATAAATTTTGAAACATGCTAAAATATATTGCACATACTAATAAAAACACCTCCATCAATTTCATGGGCTGCTCTAGTGCTGTCTCCTTCCTCCTTTCCTAAATACAGGTTCCTAAAGGAACTATCTTCATTCACAGACTCCAATTCCTTACTCCTATTTATCCATTAAATGGCGTCAATCTGGTTAACACAGCCTCTGCTTCACTAGTCTCGTCGAATTCACTAATGACTTATTTGTTCAAGTTAATGGTTACTTGTCAATTCTTGTTTTAATTAAACTTATTTTAACTTTTTATACTGCTTACCACTTCTTAAAAATACTCTTTTCCAGACTTCTATGAAAACACGGTGATCTCATTTTTTTCATACATCTGCTCTTTCTTGGTCTTCAATGTGCATTCTTTGTTCCTTCAAGTTCTCTGTCTTTCAGTATTGGTGCACTCAGGGTTCTCTGGAGTTTTTAATCTTCTCTTTCATGGGTTCAGATTCTACTATTTGAGAAATTCCTCCAGTTTTATCTTGAGTGGCAATCATGTGTGACCAACACCTTATTCAAAATTTCTGCTTGTGTGAACACAAGTGCTCCCACCCCAGTTCAGCTAAAGGTGAAGTCCTGGTTTTCCTTACTTTAATCCTGTTCATCTCCCAGCGAGTCCTGTTCTGGTCCTTCAATCTTTATACTTCTTCCCTAGAACTTTTAATTTCCCAGTTATCTCCAGAAATCTATTATTTTTCTCATTTCAGCAACCCTTGTTCAGAGCCACTGTGATCTCATACGGATGACTACCATAATCTGTTAACTACTTTTCCTTTTCTAATCTGGCCTCCACTCTTCTGCCTAGCCAGAATATTTCTGAAATATATATCCAACCATTTCAAAACCTTGACTTAAAAATGTTTCTGGGACTGCTTATTTTAATTTGAACTAAGTCCAAACTCATACCATCCCCCATGTCACAGTTAAATGTTGAATCATAATCATAAAAAAATCATTTTAGACACTTTGATGAATTTTGATCTCACAGATCCTCCCTTCATCTTTTGATAGTCAGATTCTTAGTAAACAAATTTTGTTGAAAAAAATAATCATAAAGACCTAAGAATTAAAGTCTTGGTTTTGTTTTTTAAAAATATTTTTAAATAATTAGTCATGATTGAAGTAATAAGCAATGTAGAACTATGTAATACAGTAAGCTTGTTTTTATAATTTTAGTTTTATTTTTCTGGGTAAGATTCTAATTCATAGAAGTTCTTTTACTTTTTGCTGTTGTAGGGAAATCCCTTTCCCCCTTACTTTGCATTTCTAGATGGAAGGAGCTACAAGAGAGGAATAATCATAGAATCTTGGCCCATCCCATCTCTAAGAAATGACTTATCTATTTCTTCCTTTTTTGGGGCATAAGCTTGATACCCTCAGGAAAGAACTATTCTCTACTCTTCATTATAGTAAACCTTACAGGGTCAAGTGCCCATGGGGAACACCGATGGTTGTCCAGCCAGGCCTGTGACTGTACGGGCAAGTCCACAGTTAATTCAAGGTGATGTGCTGGCAAGTTCACTTTCTGATAGACCTAAGCTGATGTTTCCTGGTATTTTAATCTCTACCTGTGTCTCTCAGTTGTTCTGAGCACAAATGGGTAGGAAAATAGAATGGTATTTATTAGCTTCTGAAACATTAATATTTACTTAGAAATTTTGGTCTCCATTATAAACAAATTCATTCCTTTCAATGCCATACATACAGCAGTAGAATCACTTTTCTTCTTAGTGATCTGTGAATCAGCGTTCAATTCATACTCAATCCATACCCACGCCTCTTTTCCCCTAGATACTCTTGTTTAAAGAAAAAAAAGATCATTGATAATAGTGGCAACCCATTGTTGTACTTATTATGCAAATTATGATGCTAAATAATTTACATACATTTTCTATATAAACCCCACAACATTCTGATGAAATAAACATTCCCCTATTTTACTGAGACTGTTATTAAAGTCCAAACAATTTGCCCAAAGTCACACAGTGGTGGAGTTGACATTTGAACCCAGGTCTGAATGGTTCCACAGTATGTTATACCATTTTCCTAGAATAAGGATTTTTGCATATTTCCTTCATATCGCTCAATTTTTAGTTATCCAGCCACCTTGAAATTCACAGGCATTTGCATATCTTTTCAGATACTTCCCAAAGTATGTATTCAGTAGCTCCATAAATGTTTTTGAACATGTGATACACACTGAACACTAAAAATAAAAAGGAATAAAGGGAGTGAGTGTATTGGTAGGATGAGAGCATTTGGAGAGCAAAATATGTAAACATCCACAATTCCTTATCCCCAATTATGAAACCTCCAAACCTCTGGAAACTGAAAATTATGTTGTAAATTATCCAGTTTGGCACCAGCACCTTACCTACATTGGTTTGGCATTAAGCTGCCTACAGTTTCAGTTTCAGATTCAGTGTGACTAATCTGTACATTTTATTACAGATATATTAATGTATTTGGTTACTAGATGTTACCCTAGATAATGTGTACCCTACTACCTTTCTGATATCCAAAAGCAAATAATAATAATTTTGAAACACATCATGTGTCCAACATTTGGGATAAAGGCTTTTAGGCCAATGAATCATTACAGCACTCGTGCTATGGTGGTGGGTGTGCTTTAAAAGCCCTTAGAACAAAGGAGAACGGGAGAGCTTCAGAGGAGAGGTGCTACTCGGTCTAGTTAATGAAGCATGAATGTAGATTTGCCAGGCAGCCAGATGAGAGGAGAAAATGCGCTGGAGCTGCTTGAAACAGCCTGAACAAAATCATGAGAGAGTAATTAGTGATCAGGGGAAGGAGGGTGGCAGAAGAATGGCATTGGATCAATAGTCAAATCAGAAAGACACTGAGAAATGCCATGCAAAGTTCGGATTTGAACCCAGATGGCTAAGGGGTGACCTGGGAAGATGTCAGTCTTAAAGAGGTAGGTTGACCATCTGAGTTGCCAGACTACGACAGTTTATTCCCACTACCCTTGTATGGTTTATAGCACAGCCTTTCACTTTCAAAAGTGACTTGACTTGAATGAAATATTTTATGACCCACATTAGTGAGAAGGGAGGTGTGATATTGTGTGTATATGTATAGCCTTTGTCCACAGTTCCTGACTCACAGCTCCCAGAACTCTTGGAATTTCCTTAGTGATGAGAGTCATAAAAGCGTCCTGTTAGGTTGATAAGGTGACTTTTGGACTCAACCTAAGGAGAGGGACTGGCTTCCAGCAGAATCAACCATATGATTAGAGGTTTGGAATTTTCCTTCCCACCCTTGCTACTAATAATCTCCAGGGGCGGGAGGTTGAATCAGTCACCAGTGGCCAGTTATTTACTCAATCATGCCAGTGTAATGAAGCCTCCATAAAACACCAAAAGGATGGGGTTTGAGCACTTCTGCGTTGAACATGCAGACATTTGAGGACATCATGCTTTCAGAGGGCATGGAAACTCCATGCCCTTTTCCCATGCATCTCTTGCATCTGGCTGTTCTCAGTTATATCCTTTTGTAATAAATTGGTAATCCTTTTATAATATATCCTTTTATCTTTTTGTAATAAACTGATAAATAAGTGAGTTTCCTGAGTTCTGTAAGCTGCTCTGGCAAATTAATCAAACCCAAAGAAGGGGTTGTGGGACCCTCCAGTCGGTAGCTGGTTGGTCGGAGAAGAATCTGATGCTACCTGTGGGAGGGTAGTCAGCAGAACGGAGTGGAAAGAACATGCAGTTGGTGTCCAGAGAACTGTTAGCGGTGTGGGGACTCCCCCTCCCCCCACTACACACAAGTTGAAACTGGGTCAAAGAACCTAAAAATGGGAGCATTTCAGTCATAGACTGAAAACTACTTCTCTCCTTTCTTCTAACCCACATTGTCCAGCAGTTTCCTTATGTCTTGGCTTTGGCTCCAGCTGGGTAGAAGTTAGTTTGTGAAAGAAGTTAATTGAGTTAAAATGTCCAGGAAAATCTAATGTAAGTGAAACTGAAAATACATGAAGATTATAAAGCCATCGTTGTAATATTTATTCCTCCATTTTAAAATGAGTTAATAATTAAGAAACACATTAATTATATATTTTTCTCTTTTCCTCAAGCTTTGATGCCAATGAATAATTTTAAAAAGTAAAAATAAACTATAAAATACAAAATACGATCACACATTCCTCATCAATGGAATATAAATGGAAAATATATTCAAGGCAGCTTCAGTAAGCAATGGAAAAATGAAGAGAAACATTGGTGTCTATGGATCATAGCATGTCAAAATTAATTTTTATTCTTATGATTAAGGAGCAATAAAAACTTGGAATCATTTCAATTTCTGAATGGATTTGCATTAGCTGCAAGTTGAGAATTTAGCCAGAACCATTTTATCTTACTAATCACGGAAATGTAAATTGAAACAACCTATCATTTCCCCATCAGATCAAGATTAAAATACAGCAATATTTCTCCAAAATTGTCAGAACTGGTAAATTTATATGATGTTTTATTAGTCAGTCTTTTTGGAAATAATTTAGTAAAACTAAATATGCACGTATGACCCTGCAGTTCTATCTTTAGATACTTACCTTAAAGAAACAGTCCCCAGATAGCAGGGACAAGGGGACAAGAAGGTAGCTGTGCTGTAATAGCAAATATTGGGCATTATCCAAATATCTTTTTTGATGAAGTATTATGGAGTGCTGTGACATGAAGTTAGACCTTAAGTATTGCTGAACTTAAAAAAATAAGCAAATTGAATAAAGAAAGATGCAGTAATCATTTATATAAAAGTGTATTAAATCGTTCTACCTGGGTACTTAGGAGATTTTTTAGTTTATTAGTGCTTGAGCGAACAGACAGACATAGCACCAAGCTGAGGTCCGTGGTTGCTTTGCCTTGTCCGCGGGACCTCCTGGGTCTCCGGTGGTGGTTAAAGGGAACTGGGTTTGTTCTTTAGTTTGCTAGGCCTGCCGTAGCCTAGTGCCACAGACTTGGCGGCTTCAACAGCAGAAACTTACTCCCCGGAGTTGTGAAAGCTGCAAGTCTGAGATAAAGGTGTCAGAATAGCTGGTTGCTTCGGAGTCCACTTCTCTTTGGTTTATAGGTGGCTGCTTCCTCCCTGGGTCTCCAAGCGGTCTTCCTCCTGTGACGATCTTTGTCTTCATCTGCTCTTACAAGGACACCAGTCACACTGGATAAGGGCTCATCCGTATGACCTCATTATGCCTTCATTACTAATTTAAAAGGCCCCGCCTCCAAATGCAGCCACATTCCCAGGGACCGAGATCAGGGCTTTAACATAACGCATTTGGACAGGGTGGAGGAACGGACACAGTTCAGCCGATCCCTGTATCCCTAACATCTTTGTTTAAAACAAAAGATATTGGATTCATATTTGACCATGATGTTAAACAAAGTTGTAAAAGAAAAGTATAAGCTTATCTAAATCTAGAAAAATTTCCCTTCATGGGAAATCCATTTGTCTTCCGAACTTTGAGAATGCTGTAGCGCCAGATGGCTAACGTCGGTTATTCTAGGAAGGTGAAAACGAAAGTGATAGGGGGATATTATTAACATTTTTGAAAGGATTTTACTTTTTAAAACAGTTGTAGATGTGCAGAAAAATTGGGGAAGATAGTGCAGCGTTCCCATACTCCCCACACCCCCTTTCTCCTGTTATTAATGCTTTGCAGTAGCATGGTACATGTCTCACAGCTGATGAACTAGTGTGGATACATGCTGACTAACGTCCATACTTTATCCAGATTTCCTTAGTTTTTACCTAATGTCCTTTTTTTTTTTTTTTTTTTTTTAATTCCATCTAGGATACCACATTACATTTAGTTGTCATGTCTTCTTAGTCTTTCTGGGCTGTGACACTTTCTCAAAATTTCTTTTTTGACAACATAGGCAGTTTTGAAGAGTACTGGCCAGGTATTTTGTAGAATGTCCCTTTACTGGAATTTGTCATAAATTTTTCTCATGATTAGATTCAGGTTATTGGGTTGGGGAGGCAGACCACAGAGATAAAGCGCCATTCTCAGCACATCCTGTCAAGGGTACGACATGATTGGGCACTGCTGATGGTCACCTTGGTCACCTGGGGGAGGTTAGTATTTTTCAGGTTTCTCTTCTGTAAAGTTACACCTTTTTTTACCCCTTTGCAATGAGCATATATTAATTTGTAATTATTTTTAAGTAAGAATATTTTAAACATACTTAGGTAACAAGTCATTAACTAATTTTGGACTTTAGCAATTAGGAGCATGCAAGCTTATTAGAAAGGACCTAGGGAGCTTGAAAATACAGCTAACTGTGTACCTATTCTCTCTTAGCAAGGTGTTATTCTCATTTAGACCATAGAAAGCAGTTTATATGCACATATTTAACATTATTACCTGCTCAGAGCACAGGGAGTTTGCATCTTTAGATCAAAAGTGAAGCTCACAGAAGCCCTGCTTGTTCTATACAGATTCAGAGCTTCTTAAGCTTCATGACTTCAAGGCAGGTTACAGATAAGTAGCCTTCATTTTGCATTCTTGGACCCCTTTTACTGTTCCTGGAAATTATGTGTACATATCATGCTTTTGTTGTACACAACTGGAAACTTCCTGGGGTGAAATTTTTCAAACATCTCCATTGTGAATTTTCAAACATAATTATTATTTCCTCCTTACAAATAGAACTTAAGTAAATTTTTGGAACTCTAAATCAGCAAACTATTACTAATACCCATAATGTAAAATTATGTCACCATTACTGCCTTATAATGTGTACTGTCAATGACTTTTTTTTTTTTTTTTTTTTTTTTTTGCGTTGTAATTTTTCCAGACATTTCAGTCAGCCTGTTAGCAGTCGTTGTCAGCTTTTGTGGCCTGGCCTTGTTGGTTGTCTCACTTTTTGTCTTCTGGAAGTTGTGCTGGCCTTGCTGGAAGAGCAAACCCCTGGCTTCCAACGTCAGCACACTCCCACCGAGCGTTTCAAGTGCTCCTACTGAAGTTTTTCAAGAGACTGAAGAGAAGAAAGAAGTTAAAGAAAATGGAAAGCCAGCACTAAAAGCTATTGAGCCCGCAATAAAAATCAGCCACACTTCCCCTGATATCCCAGCAGAAGTCCAGACTGCTTTAAAAGAACATTTAATTAAACATGCACGTGTGCAGAGACAAACTACTGAGCCGACATCTTCATCCCGGTAAGGAAGGATCAAAATAGATAAAACTACTTGTGGGGCGTGTGTGTGTATGTGTGTGTGTGTGTGTTGTATGTGATTTCCTAAGAGAGAAAAACTGAGGTGGGAAAGGAGAAAAGAAAAAGACCAACAGAAGAAATGAGAAAGACACAGGAAGCAGATAATAGAATAAGGAGGGAATGGGTGGGACAGAATAAGTAGGGATGGAGAGAGAAACTGAAGACAAAGACGCCAAATAGAGAGCAGTACCGTGAAAGGGGCTTAGGGGAATTTGAGGTCTCATTAAAACCATCTAACTAGAGATCATTGTTTATTGACTCTTTCCTTTGAAGTCTTTGCAGTCTTTCAATTTAGTTTAATTCAGCCAATCAATATCAAGAAAACAGCCAGGGATTTCATGCAATCACCCAGAAATTTACAGTCAAAACTGAGTAACAGAGACTAATGTTTAGTCTACAGTGGTTTAGCGCCTGTACCATAAACTGCTGGAAAATTTCATTGCTTATTTGGGCTCACATAGACCAAGCCCTTATCCTGGTCAGAGTATGGTAAGTTCCACAGGAGTGTCAGTGAGTATCCTGGACATACCAAGGAGTGTACACAGCAGGAGGGGAGGGGGAACCCTCCTTAAGGAGACACATTTTAAGGATGTACATTTTAACTTAGCCTGGAAAAATCAGCAGGAATTTGCTTGAATGAAAATAATTTGCTATAGTATATTTCAAATGATGTTAACTATAAAGGAAAAAAGAAGATTCTTGTAAAAAGCCATTTTTTTCTACTAAAGTATGGTCTTTAATCTTTAAAATGAAAAACAACATGTTAGTAGCAGTGTTTCTCTGATTCCCAGAATAGCAAGTAGTTTTACTCTAGGACAGGGTGAAAAATCAGTGGTAATGGGAATTAAGTGCTGTTTCCTGCTGACTAATGGACTTCCTAATCTTACCTTGCTGCCTCTAAATCAAAGATGCATTCATGCTTTTCTGACACGACTTACTTTTGTGGGTCTGGAAGTCAATCAGATTGAAAAACTGCCTGGGTCATGTTTGGTACTAGGATTGAAAGATTATTCACTGTATCTTTTATAAATAAAACAGGATTGTATCTACAAATAAATCCTTTTCTTTCTGAAATAAATTCCAGAGGAATAAGAATAATTGTTACTTTGGGATAAGGAGGATGGGGAGGTGTTACACTTTTCTCAGCTATTTAAATTTTATAACCAAGATATGCTTCATATTTAATTATTATTTTGACAAGTTTTCCTGAGCAGTGGCATCTAGGCATTTAGGTTTATTTGTGTGTGTGTGTGTGTGATTTTTACATCATATGGTCCAGTATACATTAATTGAAATTTATTTATTATTGATATTTAACTATAAAATAATTATCCCATGTGTCACTTTTTTTATATTTAAAGAAAAAACTACTTTAAAATTATCTCCTGTGGTTACTTGATTATTGCTGCTATTGCAAACGATGGCTAAATATGATGTTTAACAAAGCCTTAATATACTCATCAATTTCAGGGTAAAAATGTTTAAATAATCTACAGAACATTTAAAAAATATTGGTAACAGCTATGACTATGTATCAACTTAGCATTCAGAATAATTCAACTCTTTTAGTTGGTTAAGTGCACCCCACAAAAGGACTCTCAATTTATGAAAGCAAATTGAGGTAAGCTATGAGAGTAGCTTGCCATTCTTTGCTCAAATTTTTTTCGGAAACCTCAGAAAAACAAAGTACTATCTCCAAAATAGTATCTGTTGAATGTAAACATACAGTTTATCTGATGATCCCTAGCTATGGGAGAATGAAAAAATTCATACTGAGAACACATGTGTGAAGACTTGGTTTTGGATACAGAATTGGTTTCTAGAAATAAAACACAATAGGAATGACAACACATCATTCTGTCCCTGGATTTCTCAGTAATTATGTGAAATTGAAGAAATCAGAAGAAAACCTGTTTCTTTCAACCTTAAAAAACAAAATTGATTGTGCTTGTGTATCTCATATTTTCTGAGCGAAAAAGTGGAATACAAATTCATAGTTTTGCTAGAACTTTGATACCATTTCATCGGTTTCTTTGAATTTCCTTGTTTATGAGTGGCTGGGGAAGGAAGGAAAAAAAATGTATAGTTTTTGAGTGCTTGCAACTTAGTCACTATGGCAGACACTCTTCCTGATAATCTTCTGGCAACCTGCATGAAATGTTATTAATTATCCCTATGACTTGTGAGTTAACTGAAGCCCAGAGAGATTTAAAACATTGCCTACAGCCATACAGCTGGTGAAAGTTAGAATTCAAATTTATCCAGATTGATGGAACACAATTTAAGAGTTAAAGCCAAGAGGATATGGTTTTTCACAACCAAAGATGGTTATGAGGTCTGCTGAGGTCAGGTAGTTGGGAGGCTGGAAAATGAGGACACCTTCCTGCTCATCCTGCTCAGTCAGAAATCTGGAATTATATGTGGTTATCATGAATGACTACAGTTATGGTTTTAATCTATTTGGCCTTGGGATGAATTCCTTGCAGAAAACTTGATTGTTCCCAGTTCTCAAAAACCTTTATCTACATTAATTACATCATCATACTAAAAATTACCTTTATATGGAGAGGAAGGGGAAATTACCAAGTTTATTATGCAGACACAGAGATTGCGGGTACATTATTATGAATCAGATTGTTCTGCTCAAATGCTAACTTTTCATTGCAGTGTAGTGAAATCAAACAACCTCCACCCCACTGCCACACACAATAAATTTAACTTTAATACTTGGTTTCCTCACCTTATTAAGATATCTCAGCTCAAGTTTGGTGTTGAAACTCCCTTTTATTTGGTTCAGACAATAAATGACAGACATCATATTCCCTCAGGTTTTACTTGTCTCTTTAGTTAAGAGACATCCTGATTAATTAACAGCATTGCTGGAAACTGCCACATTTCCCATATTCTCATCTTGCTTTTCGAATACTGGGACAGTTAACCCCATCAGCGTACTGGCAGTCAGTCAAACAACCCAACAGGTGTCTGTGTATTTCTTACTATTAATATTCTTCTATTAACAATCTTGATTGATTGTTCATTCATCTAATAGCCTTGCTCAGTTGATATTAATGGCTAGATATGAAGGCGCAAAACCCACAAAGTGACCAGCAAGACCTCCCAGGCTTTTGTGCTTCTGTAAAATGGCTTGCTTCTAGGAAAACAAAACTTAGTCCTAAGATTCCATTGGTTCCCAAAAGCTCACTCCTGATTGGCCCATTTCTAACACCTCATTTGCATTTACCCCTAAAATTCCATTGGTTTCTGAAAGCTCACTCCTGATTGGTCCATTTTTAACACCTCATTTGTATATGGCACAAACTTAATTGAAATCTAAAATCCTATAAAAGTATATATAAACCTACAGATGGGGTCCAGAGCTTGGAGTGTTAACTCCTCTGGGCCTGCTGGCTTAATAAACCTGAGTTCTCCAACCCTCTGAGTATCCCTTGGTCTCTTGACAGGATATTCAGGTTTCTGTAACAGATATAGTCAGTATATTCTGCATACTCTCCACTTTGCAAATTCTAGGAAACTAGAAAAAAAGTCACATCATAATGCAGAGAGAGAAGACACCATCTTCAATTTAAGGAATTACAAGTACAAACTGTGTGGTGGAGAATGTGGAATTAATAGAATAGAAAAATCACTTCTAGCTGAGGCATGGAGAAGGGCCATTAAACTGAGGCCACAGAAAACTAGGAATGCATCTAAATACCAATTGGAAGAGGATATGCATTCCAGATGGAAGCATTTTATGTGAAAAGACACGGAAGAGGAAATCATGCTACGAAAACACCAAGTAAATTACCTTGATTGGAAAACAGAGGTCAGTGGAGGAATAATGGAAGATAAAGTCAGCTAGTGTTAAAGTCTGGGGAGGCCTTGCAATCATGGCCAAGATGTTCAAAGTCTGTTCTGTCAAAAATATTTTCAACAGAAAAGTCCCTTGGATAAAGAGCGGTGTGTTAAGAAAATTAATTTGGCAACAATTTATAGGACACTGTAGAAAAAAGACATCTATTATGAAACTAATTTAGTAGGCCAGGTATGATCAAAACCAGGAAGTTACAAACAGCAACAAAAAGAAACCTGCGAAAAATTATAAAGGAAGAATCTCAGATCTCTTATAAAAAGAATTCAGTGACATTACAGTCATTCTAAGTCTAGTCCAAACCTATTAAAAGTCTGACAATCAAACTGTAAAAATCTAATGACACCGAGCTCCCATTATAATATTTCGGTTCCATATTGCCCCACACATACAGCTCCATGCTGCTTTGTTAGGCAGAGAACCTGCCGATTTCACTTCTGTATTGCTCTTGACAGCTAGACAAAGCACTGTAGGAACAAGAGGGTATATTTGTTGATTTAAAAAAATCAGTAAGTGAATTTGATGACTGCATCTTATCTTCCCAAGTGGATCTCTCATGGTTACCAGTTAGAAGGGGGCTTGGTCCTTTTATCATCTTGCTATAGACCTCAACTCTCTGTCTCTTTGCTTTTGCTCAGACTGCTTCCCTCGTCTAGAGTGATACCTCTTTTTTGTAATCTACTGTAAGATCTTCAAGGAAAATGCATCTGCGAGTACCTTTTCTGTCCCATTATAAGCTATTGTCCTTTATTATTTAAAGCCGTAGCTACAATCTAGCAGTAACATTGAGCTCTAGTTGTTTGCCAAACCTGAGATGCTAAGTTCTTGGAGAACAAGGCTGTATAACCTGCTTTAAGGTGCTCCTAATTTCCATCAATGAGTAGGTGCATAAAAAGCAGCACGTGGTTTTGATTGATTGATTGATTATCTCTCCACTTTTCTTCCTTAAAGACAGCATTGGGTGGTGAGGTAAACAGTGCTAATATTAAGAAGAGGTTAATGATGATACACTCCCAAGGATGAGTATAAGGACCAATTGTCTGTGTAGTCGTTAATGGTATGAAATGAGGTGACTTACAAATGGCAAAATAATTTGAGAAATTTTGTAAGTTAGCCACTGTTAGAGAGGATTCTAAGTATCTACAAAAAGTAATTAGGGGTCCTAGCGGCAGATCCAACTGAACACGAACAAAAAGCAGGACATGCAAGGAGATCATTGACTCAAGTGTGCTGATGGATTTACAATGAGCTGTGTTTGCTTAGAAAAGTAATTCTTCAAATCATTACACATAAAAGTTAGAAAGGACACTTAATATACATTGTTATAAGAGAAATGAAAAATGATGTAAAAATATATAAAACTGGATTGTGAAGTTTTCTTTAAGAGATTTTTTTTAGTTAAATTATTCTCAAGAGATAGCAAAAATTACAATTTTCATTCCAAGATATGGTAAGGAATGGGAAGTAAACTGTTACACAAAGGAAGAATTTAAAAGGTATTTAATTAGCTAAGATAGGACGTAGTGCTTGCCCTAAACAATGGGAGAACCTGTGATCTGTCTCCATGAAATAAAAGTTCATAAAACATGCTGTGCAGTTGCTTGAGGTAGTTAAATAATCTGTATGAAACATACGTATTTGGTATATAAACTAACTTCCTTTCTGGAATGGAACAGCACTTCGAACCAAGGTCAGAGGCAAAACCTTACAAAATTTATCCAACTTGGAGAGTTTGTTTTCTATCAGGGAGAAATATTATCTCCTCTTTACAAACACTAATTATATGTTGATTGGGCCCTCCTTCTTCATTGTACAAATAATTCTTGGGAAGTTGGCTTTTATTGGTCACAGGAATCTTGGAGTAAATGATTTCATACAAAGTCTTAACAGACAGGTCATGAAATCCCAGCATATATTTAATATGAAGTTCATGAAAAGATTAATGATACTTAATTTCTGCCGTTATAAAGACCACAGTCTAGTAAAAGAGTTGGGGAATGGAAAACAAATCTGAGAACAGGTCATTTCAATATGCTATGTACAATATGCTCAGGGAGATGTGGATACACAAAAGGAAGGTCCCAGGGTCGGGTAGGTGAACTTAGCTGGAAGACTAACATTTTCCTCCAAAACCTAGCTGAGCTTACTAGCAACATACTTCCAAGTAAGGGAAGGCCTAAGTGACACTTTGAGTGTAGAAATTTAGAGCATCCATAATTAAGGTCAAAAGACTTTATAGTGACCTAGTAGTACCAACCAGAATGTTCTTGGATTTATTATTCTAACACATTGTTATTGAGATATTTTTGTATAATTTTAGGCTTCATTTTATATTACTTCTTTTCTTATAATATAAAATATTACATTCTCAGAAATTTATTTGTAGATCAAAACTACCAAGAAATATTTCCTGACCTAATCATTTCATATGCATTCCTTTAAATATTTGCAGGATCAAAAGCAATTGCTTATCTCTTGTTATGATTTGTATATCTTTTTTTTTTAACATGATGAGAGTTGAAGGGACAAGTATTTTCAGAATAACTGAACATTCACTTCATGAACTGCTATTAAAAAACAAGTTTCCTGTTAATTCTTTGAATAGTATAAAGATAAGTTACCTAAATTAGTTTCAACCATTATATTGCATAATTGAGAAGAAAACCAGTTTTTTTTTTGTCTCAACAATTTTTATTATTATAGGGTTATTAGTCATATGGCTACATTTTTCAGGGAAATTTTTAAATTAATTAATTTATTCAATAGTATTTATAGAACACTTGTTACATGCCATTTTTCTAGACATTTGATACACTTTAGGGAACAAAACTCAAAAATCCCCACCTGCGTTCTTGTGGAGAGGGACCAAACAGCATAGTAATTACATGATGTTTTAGGAGATGACAAATTCTGTAGAAAATAGTAGTGTGAAATAAAGGATTGGTAGGTCTGAAAGGGGACCAGCGTCCCAATTTAACATTTGATAATCAGGGTAGAGTTTGCTGAGAAGGTAACATTTGAGCAAATACTGAAGGAGGTGGAAGGGTGGTCCGTGTGGATGTTTGGGAAGAACTTCGCGTGGGGAAGACCCTGAAGGTGGAACCTGCTTTTTGTGTTCCATCAACAGCAGGGAAGCCACTGTGGGTGTAGCCGAGAGAACAAGGTGGAGAATACTAGGAGAAAAATCAGAGAGGTAGCAGGACCTACACCATTTTGGCTTTTACTCTTGAGTAACATGGAAAGCCACCAGAGAGTTTTTAATCAGAGAAGTGCCATGATCTGACTAATGTCTTGAAAGAATTTCTGTGTTGTTTTGAGTATCAACATTGAAGGAGGCAAAAGGGTAGAAGCAGAAAGACCTCTATGGAAGCCAGAAGTGATGGTGGTTCAGAGCAGGGAGATGGTAGATCTGGCTGGATTCGAGATATATTGTGAAGATAGAACACACAGAATTTGATACATTAGGCACATGAGTAAAAAGAGAGGCGTCAAGAATGACTCCAGTGTTTTGGCCTGAGCATCTGGAACGATCAAATTGAGAAAGATGAGTGGAGTGAGTTTGAGAGCCAAGAACAGGAGATCTGGAACTATTGTGTTTAAGGATTTTGTTGGAAATCTAAGTGGAAAAATGGAGTAAGCAACTGGATAATGACTCTGAAATTCTGGAGAAAACCTGTGATAAATACGTACATTTGGGGTCCATATAGAGATATATCAAAAAGGTGAGTGCAGATAGGAAAGAAAACCAGAGATGAATCCTGGAGGTACTCCAACATTAAGACACCAGGAACAGCACAGTAGACTGATAAGGAGAGACTAGTAAAGTGGAAGGAAAGCCAGGGGTGTATAATCTGAAAGCCAAGTGAAGAGAGTATGAACAATCAGGAGTGATTAACTGTCAGGTGACTATGATGACGTCAAGGGGGGTGCGGACCATGGATTGACCCCTGAATCTAGCAATGTAGGGGAGACATCATCGACATTTTCAAGAGCGATTATGCTAGGGTTTGTATGTGAGACTAGAGTGGGTTTATATAGAATGGGAGGAGGTAAATTGGACAGTGGATAAACTGTCCTCAAATCTTTGAAGGAATTTTGCTACAAATGTATTAGAGAAACAGCACAGCAGAGAGAAAGGAAGTAGGGTGAATGGAATGTTCCTTTAAGATGGCAGAAACAACAGTACCCTCTTGTGCTTATGGTAAAAATCCAACAAAGAGGCGGAATTCAAAATGCAAGAATCAAAGAGGAACAATCTCGAAAGCGACATTGAGACAACAAACTCGAAAGAGAGTAAATGGAATTTGGTATACAAGTAGAGGGACTGGCTTTAGACAAGAGCATGGGTCATTCATCTAATATTGATCAGGAAGGTAAAAAATATGGGTACAAATGCTGATAAGAAGGTTGATGAGATAGTGGAAGTATGTGGAAGGTTTCTGCTCTTTGTTTCAATTTCATTAGTGAAAATGTGAAGTAAATTTCCATGAACGGAGGTTGGAATGAGGAAGGTGATGGAGGTTTGAAGGAAGGTGAGAAGGTGTGAAAGTTCTTGTGAATCTAGGAGACTGAGCAACAGGAGGGTCTACAAGAGGAATGTGGTCATGGATTTCAAGTGGAACAGTGAGAGCTGTTTTGTCTGTCTCTGGTTACTTTCACTTGCACATGTACGGGTATAGAGGTGATGGAAGGTTGGATTCAACCAGGACTGATTTTTGTCCTGCAACAAAGAAGGTAGAGAGCAACATGGGAACTGGGGATATACGCATGAGTGGCTCTAATGATTAACCATGGAACTGAAGCCAGATAAAGAAGGAAAAGTGATATTAAAGAACTAGGGATTGTGAAATAGTGATAGAATCAATGGATTAGAGGTTCTTGTGAGTTGGAAAAGTTGCTTGAGTCGGAGCATAAGAGGGTGTGAGCTGGAAAGAGGTGTTGATCAGAGAGAGACATGCATGAAATTGGGGTTGTGGAGAGTTTGCAGAGAAAGCTAAGGAGGAAATCTGGCTGTGTACATGGTGGTATCAGACGTAGGTAGACAACTTCACTGGCGGAAAGGAATTCAAAGAACCTAGAGGTCAAGTAGTTGGAAGAAACTTGTGCATTGCTAGGAATTAAAACAAAAACATTGTCAAGGAGAATGTTAGTGAACCAAGAGATTAAAATAATGAAAGCTTTAAAGGGAGGGATCTGAGAATGAGTAAATGACTGACAGTGAGCAGTAATGGGGATATGGTGGTTTGACTTGAGCTGCAGAGTTGGGAGCGGTGTGTTCAGGGAGGATGCTGTGAAAGTGGTGATGGAGGGCAAGAGGGATGAGCAGCTACTCCACCTCTAGGTCCAGTGGAAGGAGGACTATGGGGAAAATAGCCATCACATGAGAAGGGCACAGAGGAAAAACAGTGTCCTTGGGGAAGAGCCAGAGCCAGGTTTCTAGTGAGCAATAAGGTGAGAAGAACACTTAAAGAAGAGATTAAGGATATAGAACAATTTTGTTGACATCAGAGAATAAATTAGTCTCAAAAATTCATTGTGCTATGTTATACAAGTTGGTCTGTCTTCATATATACAGCGCCCTGCACAGTCTGTGCTCAGATACCCGTGTGATGAGTGAATCGCGCTTGTCCTTGTTCCAAACTGAACGAATTTCTTCCAAACGGAAGAAAACAGGGAACAAAGATGAAAACTTAACCAGAAAATTGATACACTCTTTATATTTGAGCCTCCTTAGCTATGAAATGGGGTTATAGCTTTAATACATGTTAGTTTCTGATATAAATGTCAATATTAAGACAAGAAGAAATGAGCTCCTTGTAAACGTGTTGAATAAACAAATAAAATGCTACTAAGTATATTTTTGCTTTTCCCCATCTGATTTCTCAAGCAATATCTAAGGTAAATTTAATAAATTTTGCAAGTAAGAGTAGGGGGATATAGGTTTCCCACTGAAGGAAGAAAGAACTGCTGGGTGCTGAGAAGTGAGCGAGTCCGAGGGCACCTGTCGTCCAGGACGTGTTCACACAGCAGTGACTCTGTGCCACAAACAGGAAGGCTAGGTTTGAGACGGTCAGATCCAGAGAGTTCACTGTGGCGTTTGCCCTTTGGCTCCTTGGGTCCTGAACTCTAGTGATAATTATTATCAGTATGAAAAATGATCTGTTTTAAAGCTATCTGTCATATCTCACTTGACCTTCACAACTATGAAAGAATTGTCTTATGGAGGAGAAGAGTAGAGCTCAAACTTAGCACAGTGACTGGCTCAGAGTTGCCCTCACTCCATACGGGAGGCTGGTACCAAACTGCAGTCTGATTTCAGCCCAGCCCAGCATTTGTTCTGTCTCATCTCAGGGTAACGCAATTCTGGGTAGTGGGGAAAAATGGGCACAGTTTCCAGTGAGATTCCAGGACTCTCTGTATATCAGCCAAAGTGGCTCCTATTTATATTCAACTTCTGGTCTCTGATTTTGTTTGAAAGGATCTGTTGGTAAAAAAATATTTGACAATCACCATATTAATACATTTTATTCCTATGGCATCGAGTAATGCCTAGAGCTACTCTCAGGTGCTCCAGGTGAAGTGGGAAGGTTTTCCCTTCTCCATCTGGAAGAGGACTGACGTGGTGCCTTCCTGGGTTGGAAGGGTAAGAATGAGATCAGTCACAGTCAAATGGTCTGTTTGTTAATTGGTTGGACATTTGTGTGAAACTAAATAGCCACTTACCACTGTCATTCCCAAAAAGAAGAAAATGCAAGAAGATAAAGAAGATCTGTGTTGTCATGGCAATAGTTTAACACTGTAATAATTAAAGCGTCTCTTAACTGACTAGCTAAACTGTGACTTAGTACGTGCACTGTTTACTCTGTAATTAGGGCACTGGCTTAGTAGAACAAAAATGTTACTACTCTGATTCCTGTGAGAAGGGGCTTTACAGCTGCACAATTATATTCCAGATGCATGAGAAAGAAATTATTGATTTTTTTAAGGAGAGGATAGAAGACTAAATTTTTATTACATTGAAAAGCGTAAGATAATGTGAAATTATAGATCAATTTATGGAAAATAATTAATTTCTTGGGGTTTTCTTGCTCACAAAAATTTAAAAAAATAATAAAAATCATTGCATAAGTGAAGAATTTTGGCAGAAATATTAGATTGTTCAATAAAATATTCTACATCTCTTAGGAATATTGAATATATAAACTGGATTATACTAGACCCGTTTAATAAGCCATAACAACATATACTACTTATATTACTTTTTTCTTATTATTTTCATAAATGCTCCATGATTGTTCCCTGACCCTCATTTAAGTCCCTGATCTTGTGTATCTGGGATAGATTCAGAGCACATTCAACCCATTAAAGTGGGATCAATCTGAAGATCAGTCTAAGGAAACAGATCATTTTAAGCTTTAAGTTAGTAACGACTTCTGCATATATACTCACTTAAACACTGAAACTAAAATATTGGGTCTTAAATTCCCTATGGATTTAATTAGGAGCTAATTCCCTAACCTGAGACGGAGTAGCCCTAGTTTGTTTCTTTATATAGAAATATTTTTCAATTATGATCAAAATTTTTTAACTTAATCATTTTGACAAACAATACAGCAAAAATTGCCTAATGAGTTTCACCTTGCTACTTGGTATTTTCAAAACATGTTATTTCTTATAAAAGAAAAACTATTGCCATGAGAAAAGTATTGTACATGTCTGATATAATTTTACCTGCAAAGTAAACATCTTTGTTCCCTTTCAATTTATGGTAACTTGCCAAAGAAGTTAAAAAAAAAATCTGAAAACATATCTGAAGTTATTTCAACCAAGTAAACTTTGGATCTTAGTGGATTACATAATTATATTACATATAATGTTTAAGTGGAAAATTTTATATCAAAGCATATATAAATAATTTTAAAGTATCTTCTATAGCTACTTGGAGTTAATTTTTAAATAATTTAATTGAATGGAATAATCACTACTTTAACCGCATAGCATGGTGGCACAGATTGTGGCCACTGGACCCAGACTGCCTTGATCAGATTGGTCATATTTTAGTTTTAGAACCTGCCTACTGTGTGACTTTAAGCAATTTACGTCTCGTGCTTCAGTATCCTCATTTGTAAAATGGGAAACATAGTGGTAAATACCTCATAGGAAGCTGATAAAGAATTTACAGTGTTCCTGCCACAGAGTAAGCACTCAGTGTGTTGGCCTTTAGGCAAAATCTGAAAAGCCAGGTCAGACTTAATTTTTTTATTGAGAAAATTTTATATGGTAGATTCTTTCATTTTGGGGGCTTTTATTATTCAACTTTTATTTCATCCCTAATTGTCATTGGGTAGTATTTTCTCCTATCCTAACTCTTATCTGATGCTAGAATATCATTTTTCCTTCAGCCTTCTCCCTTCTTCCATATAATTCTTTATGACAGCACACTGAAGGCCTCTCTTTCAGGTGGTGATATGTCTATTTAAAAAAAAATTTTTGAGCTAAGTCTGTAAATAACACGGTAGCAGGCAAAGCATTGCTGGTATTTTCACAGATCACTTTATTTCATCTTCTTTATTTGTATAAAAGGAGACCATAGGAAGGTTGAATTAATTTCAGTATAGCTCCAAGTATTCGTTACAATGTTTAAATAATTGTTCAGGGTTTCAGTCCAGTTTATAGAAAGTAAGCTAAGTGTAAGAGAGTGAATTTGGAACACCTCAGTTTAAAATTCTGATAATTAAAATTTCATTTCATTAATATACATAGTAATGATATTGAATATTTAGATAGCTAAAATTACAGAAAGTAAGTGTTAGAAAACACTGTGGTCTAGCATCAAGGCAGAAATTTTTTCCCTTCAACATCTGACCTTTGTTTCTACATTTCTTGTTGGGGGAGTTTATTGCTTCACCACGTTGGAGATCTCTAGACATTTTTAAACATTTCATTATGTTGAATTGAAGTCTATCTATGTAAATTCCATGAGTTCTTATTAATTCTGTCCTGGAAGTCCTTCAGCTATTAGACAACAGTTAGTGTCCATCTCATTGTTACTCTTGCCTCTGCTTCTTCCTTTCCCGTCCAGGTTCAACATCCTCAGTTCCTCTGACCACTTCCCAAACGGGATTGTGCCCAGGTAGCTCACTTCTGGGTACGGACTCGTTTTCTGCTCCTCTTAAATCAGTCCTTCTGTGTATACCGGTGAGGCAAATATTAAGTAAGCAAAGTCCTCAATATTAACGCTATAAAAAGATACAGACTTAATGCAACAGACAACATAAGTGAGTAAATGTTTTGATGTAGGTGCTAGAGAGATACTGAGTATCAGAGAAAGCTGAAAGAAGGAAAATCAAGCTGCAGGTCTACTGTAGAAAGCAGAGTATGACTGAAGAGGATCTGGACCAAGTAGTGATGGGAATGGAGCAGAATGGACAAGTATATGAGATGTCGCAAAGCAAAAATCAAGAGGTCTTAGAAAATCGAGTAAATCCCATAGACTGAAGGGAAGGTGATCCAAAACATACCGCAGGCTTCCAAGCACAAGCGACTGATAAAAGCATTAGCACTATTTATTGTCAGAGATCGTGGAAGACAGAACTGGTTTGAAACTGAAGACAAAGATACATAGAACTAGAATTTTGTCTGCCTGAGACATATCTAAAGAATCATCAGATGCAAGACAATAACTCTAGCCCCCAAATTGATTCTTAGTCTGACGGAGTGATTGAGAAAAGAACAAAAGATCTGGGACCAGGCCTTAGGAGACATGTTAGTTGACCTAGCTCTCACTAGAAATCATGGAGAAGGTGTAAGAGAAGCAGATCTTAATGTGAGCCACATTTACAAGACATTAGTAAGCTGATAGTTAGTGTTCTGGACATGTTGGCGGGATAAATAGTAACTGAATGGGAAATTCAGTTTGAATTTTAAGAACAATTATTTAGCCCCAAATTCCAAAATTCTACATTTTTTTTAATCTTTAAGAGTTTCTGAAGCCCATTCCATGTTGAAAAAAGGAAAATGTACTTGTTTTGACTATTGTAACTATATGTCCTTTTGAAAAGTAAACATTCATTTAGTTATCTTAGGTATTCGAAATAATTAATATAGTATAGGAATATGGACTTCTGATACATTCTTTTTAATACTGTCATCACTAAAACGTGAAATTCATGAGACCAAAATATCCAGATGAAAAGAAATCAGCCATCTGAATGATTTGTCTATATAATATTTACATCTAGATAAACATTCCAGAAAATCGGTAACATTGATAATAGTTTGTGGAACACTGAACTTTTTTGGTACCCATCTTTCTTTACAATTGTATTTAATTATGTGCTTATGATGGTAAGTAAAAATTCCAAAAAGTCATAAAAATGTAAATTTTTGTGCTTTAAGTGTTTCTATAGTTTTAGGAGACTTTTCTTTTGAATATTGCATTTCTGGTTTTTCAAAAGCAGCTGTTTGCTTACGTGTGTGTGTGTGTGTTCACCTGTTTACTTCTGTGGATATAACGCTTTCATTATCCTGGGTGTAGGGGAGCGTTTACATGCCACTGTGGGACACTGTCATCAGAATGACCCACCTAAATGATTTTGTGTGTGTGTGCGTGTGTGCAGCCACAATTCCTTCAGAAGACACCTCCCAAGGCAAATGCAGGTCTCCAGCGTCGATTTTGGCATGGGCACGGAACCCGTCTTACAAAAAGGAGAAACCACCACCAGCATTGGGAGGATAAAACCAGAGCTCTACAAACAGAAATCAGTCGACTCTGAGGACGACAGGAAGGAAGATATCAAAGTCTGTGGGAAGCTTAACTTCACCCTCCAGTACGATTATGAAAATGAACTTCTAGTTGTTAAAATTGTCAAAGCCCTAGATCTCCCTGCTAAAGACTTCGCAGGAACATCTGACCCTTACGTGAAGATGTATCTTCTTCCAGACAGGAAAAAGAAATTTCAGACCCGTGTGCACAGAAAGACTTTAAATCCTCTATTTGACGAAACTTTTCAGTTTCCTGTAGCATATGATCAACTAAGCAACCGAAAACTACATTTCAGTATATATGATTTTGACCGATTTTCTAGACATGACATGATTGGGGAAGCGATTCTTGACAATTTGTTCGAAGCCTCTGATCTCTCCAGGGAAGCCACGATGTGGAAAGATATCCATTGTGCCACCACGGTAAGTTATAATTCCACCAATGTATTGCCTTTTGTTTGACCTGCAGTGATATAAAACTAATTATTACCCAGATTATTTCTACCAAGTTAGGGAGTTTATGCCCTGAAGACCTGCAAATGGAGTATATGATCATGTACATACATAATTAGCCTGGCACTTAGCACTATGTGGGTAACATTAGTGATTGTGTAAATAAATTAAAAAAAACCACAGCTTTTGTAATTTACCAAAAACAGTAGGCCTTTTCTCTTGTGAAATACTGATCCGTAACCTATTCTCAGCACTTAATTTCCTCACAGTTATTACTGACTTTTATTATTTAAGATGAGTTTGTTCCTCAGATCAAACCTAAGATGTACTTGCTGCTCTTTGGAAAAGTCCTTGATTTGGTCTAAAACAGACCGTTCCTTCAGTAGCTTTTGTGGAATGGATACAGTTTGAACTGCTAAATGATCAGGAAGTGATTCTTTTTCATTACAAGATGCCTTTTCTGATTATTAAATAATTTAATATTAAAAATTTGAAAAGCATAATAAAAAAGTATAAAATAATCTTACCATGCCATGACTTATACGTAAAATCTTGGCGTATCGCTTTCCAGCTTTTTTCTATGACTGTTTTAAAATAATTCAGATCAAACTAAGTTTAAGTTTTTTCACACTGATTTTTTTCATGCTTTATTTGTTTTGGTACATAATTTTTAAATATATGATCCATTAACCTAACCATTTTTTTATTTTTGACATTTAAATTGGGCATAAATTTTATTATATTAAACACTGTTGTGTTTTTTTTTTTACATAAATATTTTTATTCAAGATGATTTTGTCTAGAATAGAATTAGAGAAGCAGAATTAGGGAACGGGTTTCTTAGGAGGTTAGGCTGCTAAACTGTTTTCATTTGTTAGTTTTTAAATGAAAGCACTTAATTTTCTACCATGAGGTTGTCTATGTATTTACCATCTTTTGTCTAAGGTTTACCACAATTTATAAGCTTGAGATGTTGAAGTCTAGACAGAGACAGGGATTATTAAAAACAAGAATTATTTTCTTAATTCAAAATAGCTCCTTTTGTATTTTTCTCATCAATATTTTACTAAGTACAGTCAGTATTTGGAGTCATTATATTTCCATTATAAAGTATATGGATACATTAAATTAAAAATTATATTGTCAGTTTATTGCATTACATCATCAAAACATTTTTAGTTCTAGGGTTTTTATTTCATGGTCTACACTGATAATTTATTAGGGAACAAACTGGACCATATTTCAAAGGCACATTGGAGTTCTTTTGATTTCATATTGTTTTTCACTTTATAACATATTCCTACAAGGATAAGGAGTGCATTTTACTGTTTTAAATATATGACACCTTTTAGAATTCTACAAATGCAGATAATAATTAATTATTAGGCTATTTCTCTTGATTCTCCAGTCTTATATTATACCTCCTTTTATTCATTCAACAAACATTTGCTAATTGCCTCCTATGTGTTTGGCATACTCTAAGTATTAGGGATGCAACAAACATTACCATAAAAATTGTTTTGACACATGTTCTATTCATATATTTGGGTTCAGAGGTAAGTAACCACCAAACGAGGTCTAAAAATTGGCATAATTTTACAGGTGATTAACAGTGGATTTTTTTTATTACATTAATAAATTTCTCTGTTCCATACTGGTCCTTAAAAAAACAGTAAGAATTACTCATGGAAGTTTCAATTTTTGACTGCTAATAGAGCATACCTGGTTTTTTTTTTTTGGTAAATATTAATACACCCCTCAATTTTATTTTCAACTCTCCTATGTGCTTAATGTATTTATTTTCTATTTCTGCTGTAAAAGTTACAAGTTTTGTGTCTTAAAATAATGCAAATTTATCATCTCATACTTCTGTAGGTTAGAAGTCCAACCTAAGCGACAATGAATATATGTATGTTCATGTATGACTGAAAAATTGTGCTCTACACTGGAAATTGACACAACATTGTAAAATGACTATAACTCAATAAAAAATGTTAAAAAAAAAAAAAAAAAGAAGTCCAACATAGGGGTTAATTGGCCTAAAACTGAAGTGCTGGCTGGTCTGTGTTCCGATCTGGAGGCTCTGGTCTAGGGGTGATCTGTTCCCCTGCCTTTTCAGATTTTAGAGGCCACTGGTATTCTTTGGTTTTGGGTGAGCCTATGTGAGCAAGCAAGGATATTCTCCCCATCTCATGGTTTACAATCTTTTTTTTTTAATTGAAGTATAGTCAGTTTACAATGTTGTGTCAATTTTGGCTTATAATCTTAATCACGTCTGCCAAGTCCCTTTTGGCATGTAGGAACCATATTCAGATCTGGAGGTTAGGACGTAGCCATCCTTAGAGATGCATTTATTTTGCCTCCCCAGCTATAGACATTTTCATTTCAGTATTCTGGATATAAAAAGAAGTATGCGGATAATAAAATGTATGATTAAATTATTCTAGTCAAATGGTGTTTCTCTTTAGCTGGAACACTGACCCACACACTGTTCCAGAAATGCTCGTGGCTTTTTTGTTGAGAAGATTGTCATGAAACCTAGATTTCTTGACTGTGGGATCCCAGTTCACAGTATACACTACTATCATCTTTATGGTTAATGTAGTGTTTAATTTAAACGTCCCTTCAGCTTTTGAAAAATCATTAAACAATTTTATATTTTCAGATCAATAAAATAAGAAAAGTGATGTGAGTTGAAATTTGCTTAAAAGCTTTCTTCTCCTACTCACATTTTTAATTTTAAACGATTTCACACAGAAATCACAGAGTTTTCTAGAAAGAAGGAGAAGGGAAAGAAATAGAAATTAATGTAGTCATGTGCCCTCACTAGATACTTGTTGAAGAAATGACTTAGCATATTTTCGTGTAAGGTCCTAAGTGAAAGAATGTGTGTTAGTACACACCTCCCAGAAGAAAAAAAACAATAAATACAATGATGTGTCCTATTGATATGCTTGGTTATATTTGTTAATTTTGACTACTTTCTGTAGACAAAAACTTAAACGATTATTCAATGTATAGCACAAATTCATATGTAAAATAAACCAGTAATATTTAAAATTTATTATTAAAAATCCTATCAAGTTGAAACAAGAGTCACAAATTATGTATTCATAATTTCACCACTAATAAATTATTTCTATATAAGAAATATTAATATTTTAATCAGGAATTAGCAAGTTTTTTTTTAATTTCAATTTGAATGACAAAGAAAACAATAAAGGTGTGTCTTTATCCTGTGCGAAAAATAAATTTTCACATTAGAGTTTATCCCACTATATATTATGGATAAGGCAAGCCAATCAGCTCTTGCACTAACATAAAAATATTCCCAACTTAGGGACAAACCACATTGAAGGATAGTGTGTAACCTTTGCCACTACTTCTGCAATAGGAAGGAAAAATACGGATTCATATTCAGTTATATATGCAAAAATAGTCTATGTAAAGGCACACAAAGATTTAATAATAGTTGTTGGCAAAAATGGTAGAAACTAGATGAATGTGGAAAAGGAAGGATTTGTAACATACTGCTTTAGATACATTTTATTTTTAAATACGTGAGAATAATATTATTCAAACTTTAAATTAATTTTTTTCAAGAAGTCCATCATTATACATGTTTGAATCTATTTGTTTAGAACATCCTCCTCGTGTCTTATTTTGTTTGACTTCTGTTTTCTGTTTCTATGAATTAGGCGAAATAGCTAACTCCCTCTGGTCTGGATGGGGTGGTCCTGCGTGGCTCCATCAGTGTGAATGGCTGTGCCTAGTGGTTCTGACAGGCTGGCTGAAGCTGGAGCAGCGCGGGCCGGGGCAGCTTCTGGGTAGTGCTGTGCCTGGGGCTGCCCCTGTGGGGCAACTGAAGCTGATCAGGCTAGGCTGGGGGCCGTCCTTGAGGGATGCTGCACCCGATGTCACCTTGGGGGTTGGCTGTGGCTGGAGCTGGAGCAGGCTTGGGCTGGGAAGAGTCCCAGCGGGACTTAAACACTGGTGGTCACTGCACCTCCGACCCCAGAGAGGAATCCAGCATTTCCTTGCTCATCTGGCAGAAGCTCTAGCCTTAGTAAATGGATTTTCTTCCTGTATAATACGGTATAGCATCCTTGCTGGGTCACTTATCTGTTATGTCTTTGGGCAAGTTACTAAATCTCTCTGAGCCTTAATTATCTTATCTGCTAAATGGGGATTATGAGAAGGTGAACCATAGTTTGTTGACTACACTAAATAAGGTAAGTGCTTATGATGGAACCAGGCATTTGCAAATGCTTCATGTACATTAGCTGCCAAGAAGTGTTTGCAGAATGTTATCGCTGGGCCATGGATCTGGTTGTTAATGTAGCTGACATACTAAATGGGAATGAAGATCATGGTGCTAAAAATGGCTATATCCTATCATCATGGTGAGGATTTCCACTTTCCACTGCTCCTCACCCTGTTTGGTGCCTCAAGAGGCTGGCCTTTTGGTCCACAAACTCTGCTCTCTGAGTTCTGGCAAGAGATGTCAGGGCAGGACGAGAATGACACACGGATGGGTGTTCTCTTTAGGTCTTCCTCAAGCTGGCTGTGTCCTTCCCCTGAGGGTACAGTTCCTCTCAAAGCAAGCTTTTCTTCTTGCCACTTCTCTCTGAATTCAGCTGTCCCCCCTCTTGCCCTTTCAGGCCTAGCGGTCATTACAGCCCTTGTGCTGTTACCAGCGTTTTTGTGGTTTCCCTGCTTCCTGCTCACACGTCTGTAGACAGTCTCCCCATTAAGCCCTCTGGAATTACTCTAATTTGTGTGTGCCATCTGTTTCTTCCTATATCCCCGCCTGACACCACTAAGAAAGAACAAGATTCCTGATTACAAACAGGTTAATTTGCTGTAACCTCCTTGGACCATGCCACGTCCTAGGATGTTTGGTGTGTTTATTACCTTTAGGGAAGCTAAATTAGTCCTTTAAATACTGGATAATAAGACAAAGTTTTCATCCACAGAAAGAACCATGACATTGTTAAAAGCTTCTCATCTTTTTTTACACAGAGAATGAGAACCTCCTTCCAGTGGAATTTCACATTTCATCCCACCTGAAAACATCTGAATTTCTGCTTCTTAAAATCAAGGTTTCAGCAAACATAATACATGATGTATTTAGAATAGTCTGGAAAAATAAGTCTATTTATGGTAATTTTATAGGCTTCAAAACATGTATTTATGTGCCCAATTTCTTACTTTAGAAATATAAAATAGAAACACATGAAAAGCTATACATGTCCTTACTTTTTAAGTAGAAGCTACTGAAAATGATTTAACTTTTTCTTGACAGTGATGATTTTTGTGACCATTAATTATGAGAGTAAATTTAGAAAGCAGATTTTAATTTTTGTCCATCATTCTTCAGTTACACAATTCTTTCCCCTTTGTAAGTATACATGCTTCCTGCATTTCTTAATTCTTTAATTTGTTGCTTTTTAATAAAATACCTAAGTTGGGAGAATTATATATATAAGTAAAATCAGTAAGTCTTAGATAATGACCTGAGATCTTGCTCTCAGAGTAAAGTACGTGAGACTTACTTATAATAGGTCAGAAGTCTTTTAATATTAAGTTAAAAGTTCATGGGTATGTTCTAAGTAGGATTTTGAGAGTCTAGATCTTATGATCTTATTATTTTAGAATTGGTAGAGAGTTCAAGTGATCCTTTGACTTCATAGTTTAGCAAATGGAGGTCCAGTGATATTAAGAAAATCACTTAAATTCCCACAGCTGATTAATAGAAGGTCGAAAACTAGATTCTAAATCTTTAATTAACTCTTATTTAAGTGTTGTTTGCCCTGAATTATGTTAGATTGTTACCAGGCTTGAAACATATGAAAAAGAAATGAAAAGAATTCAATTTTTTAACATGGAAGTTCACTTTTGGTTTACAGAATTAAAATCTCAAAATACTACACAAATTGAATTAAAGAAATTTTTAATATGATACTTATGAAGAAATATATACATAAGGCCTTTAAAATGTATAATCCTGTCACATTTATTTTGCTAATAATGTTTATCAAAATGCATGAAGAACTAAACAATGACTCCTCTGGCCTTATTCAAAAAAGAGCAGTCAGAATCAGAGTTCTAGGCCATTTTTCTTTCTTAAATGTAATTGGTAAAAAATCCATATTGGAGGCATAATTTGATTGTACCATTTGTGCCTCTCTGCATTGTAATGCTTGCAGGTTGTGGGAGACAAAGGAGAAGCCTTTTATCCCCATGATGGTCTAGCCATGTACGTGGGTCTGTTGCAAGCTTTAGGAATTTAGTATAATTCTAAAGGTAGCGTTGAGTTAAAATTGTCTCTTTCTCTCTTACATTTAACTAGTTTAATTATTAACATTCTCTTACATAGCGAAAAGAATATACAGTTGAATTTAAATGTGAACATTCAAAATATTCTCTTCCTGTATAATAAACTGCGTTAAATAGTTTCCTATAATTCAGGTAACTGATTTTCTAATTAAAAAATTCAAAGATATATAGTACTTCATTTGCTAGCTCTGAAATCTGAGGCCATGAAAACAATTTTGAGTTTGTTCTTCTGGCTAGTAAAATGTGAAGCATTATTTCCACGGGGGAAAGTCACAGAGGAAAGCAGAAGACCGCAGGAACTCAGAGTGTCCTTTAATCAGAATCCTGGATGTATAACCATCTGACCATTTCACTTTGGGTAAATTGCTTAACATTTCTGAACTTCTTTCCACATCCATAAAAAGAAGTTTATAATAATATCAACCCACATGAATATTTTGAAAATAAAATAAGATAATAAATGTGCAGTTCTTGTAAAACTTAAGGTTGCTAAGTGTTAGTTATCCTCAACATCTTACAAAGTGGATATTTGTTATCCACTTGATTGCTAGTATCCAGTTCCTTCCATGTCTTAAATTTCTTACTTTAATATTTCTTAATGTATTGCCCTCACAATTAGAAAAAATGAATGCAATATACTTTTTGTTTGTTTTTTTGTTTTATTTAAACTTTTTTTATTAAGGTATAGTCTTTTTACAATGCTGTGTCAAATTCCAATGTAGAGCACAATTTTTCAGTTATACATGAACACACATATATTCATTGTCACGTTTTTTCGCTGTGAGCTACCACAAGATCTTGTATATGTTTCTCTGTGCTATAAAGTATAATCTTGTTTATCTATTCTGCATATGCCTGTCAGTATCTACAAATTTTGAACTTCCAGTCTGTCCCTTCCTCCCCCCCTTCCCCTTGGCAGCCATAAGTTTGTATTCTATGTCTATGAGTCTGTTTTTGTTTTGTATTTATGATTTATGTATTTTTTTTTTTTTAGATTCCACATATGAGTGATCTCATATGGTATTTTTCTTTCTCTTTCTGGCTTACTTCACTTAGAATGACATTCTCCAGGAGCATCCATGTTGCTGCAAATGGCATTATGTTGTTGGCTTTTTATGGCTGAGTAGTATTCCATTGTATAAATGTACCACATCTTCTTTATCCAGTCATCTGTTGATGGACTTTAGGCTGTTTCCATGTCTTGGCTATTGTAAATAGTTCTGCTATGAACATTGGGGTGCAGGTGTCATTTTGAAGTAGGGTTCCTTCTGGATATATGACCAGGAGCAGGATTCCTAGGTCATCTGGTAAGTCTATTCCTAGTCTTTTGAGGAATCTCCATATTGTTTTCCACAGTGGCTGCACCAAACTGCATTCCCACCAGCAGTGCAGGAGGGTTCCCTTTTCTCCACAGCCTCTCCATGAATGTGATATACTTAATGTTTACTCTTATCCTCAATCTTGAAATTGAATAAAACATGACAATGTTTTAAAAGGCTGTGCTGTGGCATACATGGCATTAAGTCTTTTTAATTTAATTCACTAAACCATGGATCTCACTAACTGAATACCAATGTTCTTAATACTTTTGGAGTGCTTTTAAGTTTTCTATATTCTGTGCACGATCTCACGCCCACAGTAAGTAAACGGATGCTTCATAAGTGCAGGCACCTTAAAACGAGTCTACAGAAGCACTTAGATAACCAGAAGGAGAAAATTATGTCCAAACAGGCTGTTGTACCAAGTAGATTGCAGATGTTTTAGTTTATAATCTGATTATTTACCGAGAAGCAAGCATGATATATATTGCTCATCCAGAGAAAAATAATGACCAAGAGAACATTTTGTAACAGGCGGTTACCTGCTGTGCCCACTTATAGAAAAAAAGATCTTAAATCTGTCAATTCAGCCAATTTCTATCTAGTTCTCCTATTTACCAGAAACTCTTCTGGATGTTTTAGGACATAAAATGTTCCCAATTTAATAAGACCTACTTTGTAGAAAAAGGAGACAGATAATAATGAAAGAAATATGTCGTGTGTCCAGTGAATGGAAGGGCTCTGTGAAACCCGAGGCAGGTGAGGGATGAGAATGGCAGTGAGGTGGGGCCACTCTTCACAGGGCGGTCGGATGAGAGGTTAGGAGATGAGATCAAAGAGCCAGATCACCCACAGCCTTTAGGTCTTGAGAAGAACTTTGAATTTTATTCTGAGTGGCACGGGAGACTACGCATGGCTTTTGGTCAGAAGTGAGCTGTGGCCTCATTTATTATCAATAAGATTTCTTGCTACTGTGTGGAGAAGAGACTTCGAGGGGGAGGGATGAAACCAAGTAAACCAATGTCTTATTCTTTAAAATAAGCAAAGCCAAGTTCATTCAGCTCAAGTGTCTAGGTGCAGCAGTACTGAGAGGGAGTCCTTCAATTAGGAATTTTTTAATGATGTTTAAAAGCATCAGATACTCCGGACAGCTGTATACAGTTTACCACACAAGTTTCTATGCCCCTCTCTGTAAATGGTGATGAAGATTTGAGAATAAGTCTCCAGTTTGTCTTAGCAAGGAGCTCATGAGATCTGTTAGCCAGTATGATGAAGGGATGCGTTCTTACCAAATTTGTATCTTCTTATTGTGTCCCAAGTTCCTCTTGTCCCAGTGCCTACACCAGGCCATCCCCTCTTTGCTTCAAGGTCCTTAGAATGTAGGTCGTTAGAAGACTTGCTCTGTTAAATCCAGGAAAGGCTGTTTTAAGGCCTCATCTCTGTCTCTACAACCTGCACACTTCTTGACTCCCGGTAGCTATGAGGGAGAGGGTAAGAACCAAGCCATCGTGCCCTGCAGAGTTATTGCCCACTGGAATGAGGGCTGAAAATTATTCTCCCACTGAGAAGAAACACAGGCACTATTAAACAGTATCTCTGGCAGTAATAGCTCTGGGTTGTGGCCATTAAGCCCCACTTAATTCCCAGTGGGTTTGCAGTTGTCCCGTCTGACACTGCCATGCTCTCTGCCCATTTCTGCCCTGGCTTCAGCAGTTTCAGCTTGTCTTTGTGCCATGGCCAAGAACACAGTGCTTAATATTATATGTTTAATAGAAAATACACTCCTTCCTTCTTATAAAAATACAAGCAGGTCCTGCTGAAGGACACCAGGTGAGCATCTTCTCTGTCTTCAAGTGGAGATGGTGGGAAAGAATCAGTAATGAAACTGTGATGTAAAAATCCAGAAAGGCAACTAGGTTCTGTGATAGAACCCCACCTCCGGCTGCTGCTTCCCCAACCTTCACTGTGTTGCCGGTGGATGCAACCGGTGTTCCAGGTTCTTGTCCCATCCCAGAAAGAATTCAGAGACAAGACGTAGTGTTTAAAAAAGTAAAGTGAGGATTTGTTAAGGGATGGACAGTACGCTCTCAAGGGGAGAGCGGGCAGGCTCAGCTGAGCGGCTGTCCTCAGTTTTTTTGGCAAGTTAGTTATATAGGGTGTAAAACTGAATGGGTAGAATATTCATTGGGGAGGAGAGGGTTTGGGGTCATATTCCCTGATCATCATCCCAACTTCACCTCCCCAAAAGGAGGAGGGGTTTTTGTCCTTATTTAGTCTGGATCGGAGGTGTCATGGCGTCCGTGCATGATGGGTACTTCTGACCTGCAAGGCTAATTTTATTGATATGAGGGCATAGTGAGCAAAAGGTTGCATTTGGACACTGGAAATTCCTGCCTTTTCTGACCTTTCTTTGTTGGTCTCCAGGCCACTCATCACCCCAAAAGGTGTGGCCCCTTATCAGCCCAAAGGTTCCTGCTTTTCTCTCTCTGCCCAGGGACCCCTGATGCTTCCATGATGTATATTTTCCTGCGTTTGGCTTGTGCCCCTCCTTTCTGCCCAATCCCTGCCATTTGGTCTGTGTCCGCCTTTCTCTGCTCATATCTGGCTGTCTGCCTGCTCTAACAATTGAACGTGATGAAAGCTAGTTTAATCAGAATCACTGAGAGGGAGAGGAAGGGTCTGGAGGAAGTGTTGTATGAAAATTGGGATTCTTTGAAGGAGAAGGAGGGAAGTGGGCTAGAAACTGGAGAAGGGTTGTAATGTTAATTACATTTCCTAATTGTGTTCTGTCAAACAGCTTCTCCCTCCCCATTTGCTTCCCATCGTCACTAGGCTGCTTATGCTGGCTGAGTGGAGGAGATGGCCAGGTGCACAAAGTAAAAGAGCATTTTGTCCACCTTAGGGATACATTTAATTCTGAAATTCCAATGTTCTACGGAATTATAGCAAACATAATACCAGATGGCACTAAAGTGACATACAAATAGATAAACAAGTTTATACTGCATAGCACAGAGAAATATATTCACTATCTTGTAGTAGCTTACAGTGAAAAAGAATATGAAAACGAATATATGTGTATTCATGTATGACTGAAGCTTGTGCTGTGCACCAGCAATTGACACAACATTGTAAACTGACTATAACTCAATTAAAAAAAAATAAAGTGACATATAAACAAATAAGAGTTCAGTAAAACTACTAGATGAGAATCCTGTGACTTTAGCTTCCCAAATCCTTAGTATACCTTTAAATGGCTCACAAGTGTTTTGACTGTGTTTATTGTTCCCTGAGGGCCACCATATACTGGACATGCCCGTGCACACTTCTAGGGGGTTCCGCTGACAGCCTTCAACTCTCATAAACAATGCCTCTGCTCACTTGTTCTCCGGTTACTGAAAAGTCTTCACTTCTTCAAAGGCTAGATGTCCCTGCTACCACTGAAGTCAAGACCTAGCCTGATGCTCGTATGATTTATTTATTCAGTGTACTTTTTTACTGAGCATCGACCTTAGATCAGTCACTGACCCTAGAAAAACAGTTATAAACAAGAAAAAAAATAGTATTTTTTGGAGCATCTGCTATGTGTCAGGCTGCAAACTGGGCCCATGACACGTTATCTTTGTATGCTGTCCCTTTAAATCGAAATGCACCCTGTCAAGGTAATTGCTGTTAGCCGTGAACATGGATGTCATCCTGACTATGGAGGAAAATGGGGTTGATCTGAGTTAAGTATTCTTGAGAAAGGGTCATTTATAATAAGGCCACTGTGTTGCCATTTATATTATCCAGTGGCATTGCCAGAGCCAGTGGTTTCTGTTTACCTTCTGGTTGTGGTTCGACACTCCAGAGCCTCCCCTCACAGCTTCTTTATATGCTGCTCCCTCTATTTTTAATTCCCTTCACATCAGTCATTCTTCAAGATTCAGATTGAAAGTCGTCCACCTCTGAAGGCTTCCTAGATCCTCACGGGAAGAATCAGGTACTTTTCATCTCTATTCCCCTAACTAAAATCCAAGAATCCCTCCGCAAAGCACTTACAACACTGGATCCAAAAAAAGCAAGTACTTAGAAAATATGCAGGCCTATGTTTTTATTCCAGCTTGTCCCCTGATTAATTACGTGATGTTCTGAGAGATTATGTGACGTGTCCAAAATCCCAAATAAGCCCTACGGGGAGGAAAGTTTTGTCTTGATCATCGGTGTGTCCCCCCCAGTGACTAGAGTAGTGTCTGCCGTTCTGGATGTTCTCAAAAAACAAGCGTGCTCGTGAATGGATGACTGTTCAGAGGCTGACAGGGCACTTAATACAGCTGGAGTGCAGAGTTTTGGGGTTTACCAAGTTTAACAAGAAATTGGTAACGTGAGTGGGCGGGTATAGCTCAAGTGGCAGAGCGCATGCTTAGCATGCATGCAGTCCTGGGTTCAATCCCCAGCCCTCCTCTAAAAATAAATAAATAAGCCTGATTACCTCCCCCTTCAACAACAGAAAAAAAAAATGTTAAAGAAACTGGTAACACGAAGGTAGGAAACAACTTAGGGGCTGGATTGTTAGGGATTTCATGTGTCATGTTGATGAGTGTGGACTCTATTGTAGGCCCTGTGTGTCCAACGCGTATCAGAGAGTGAAACACGATCTCCTTGAAATTTTTAGAAGAGACAGCAGACAATATAAATGACATTGCACACACTTATTGTCTAGTGTGGTATTTTCTCTTTTAAAACATTTTTGTTTGTTTGTTTTCATGGGGGTGGTGGAGGTAATTAGATTTGCTTATTTATGTTATTTTTAGAGGAGGCACTGGGGATTGAACCCAGGACCTTGTGTGTGCTAAGCTTGGGCTCTACCGCTTGAGCTATATCCACCCACCCCTGGCGTTTTCTCTTGAATCCCCAGCTAAATCAAGCCTATGCTCTCTGCCTTAAGGGCTATATGCCTCCTCATCTAAGCCACGCTGTCTGGAGATTTAATTAATAGCCATGTTTTATGACCACCTGTTCTCGAACTTGAAATCAAGCTATTCGCACAAGTTGATCCTTTCTGGTCTTTCCAGTGAGGCTTTGCCAGCTCTGTAGCAAAGTCTAAAAGAACCTGCCCATACGTTCCTGAACATACCTGAACTATGTATCCTATTTAGTCCTTATTTTACTGGTGCCTAAGACTACAAAATTTTAGAGCTAGAAAATAAACTAGTTTATCTCTTTGAACACCATCATTTTACACCAAAGAAACCGAGGTCAAGGGGGTTAAATGCTTGAGGTTAAATTCCATGATTTTCTCAGGTGGATGGGAGGTGCAGGTCAGAGAGAAATAAGTATTTTACTGTAAGTTGGATTCGGTAGACCCACTTTGGGTCTGTGTTTCACTGTAGCTTCATTTCATGAAGTAATGTACTAACTCAAAGAAGCAGCTCATTAGATCCCATAACACATCATTTAACAGTGTGAGGAAAACCATCTGTTTCTTACCAACCAGGAAATGTGGAAGGCAGGCTGCATTCAGGGTGCTAAGTGGTTGTGATGACTGCTGTCACCATGGCAACCAATTGTTTGTTTAAGGATTTTAAAAAAAAATTAGTCTTGATGATTCTTCTTAATGTATCTCTGAATTCAAACCTTCCTTCAGCCAACACCTTCGCACACCTGTTTACTTCAACGGCCCTTCTGGTTTTTTCCATCCTAATCTAGCCTGCTAAAAATGAAGAAACTTTAAAAAAAAATATGATTTTCATTAGCATCCTCATTTTTGAGTGCCTGTTTACGCCAGGCACGTTAACATGCATGATGCCGACCTTGTGAGGCAGATGTCATTATCCCCATTTTACTTGTGATTAAACCGAAGTTCAAGGAGATAAAAGTGGTTTTTCTATGTACTTGGGAACCAGTGCATGGAAGATGTAGGATTTTAACTCTGGTTTTTCTGAACCCTTGCCCTCTCCATTCTTCTAAGCTCCCCGCTGTTCCGTGTTACCAAAACCTTTGGATCCCTATTGCCCAGACAAGTCACCAGACCAGCTACATCTAGCCTTACCTCCTCCATCATGTCACCAAACTCCGTACTTCTCAACGTACATCTGTCCGTTCTTATTTCTGAGTTTTACGCATAGCCCTCACATGCAGCATTGTTCCTCATCTTCCCTGTGAAATCCCATCTCTTTAATCCTTCCAGCCCCAGAGTCATGACTATTTCCCTCCAGGGGTGATTCCATTGTTATTATGCTCACTAGTTATCGAGCCTTCCAGCTGCCTCCTCTCCATGTTCGCACACTGAGTTGCGATAGCTTGATCTTAGTTTGAGTTCAGTTAGTCCTGAAATAAAATGTGCACTGCAACTATTTGTATATCACTTTATCTTTCCAATGGCTTTTAGTTTCATTTTGGCGAGACAGAACGTAGAAAAAAAACTTTATAACCATGACCGTGTTTGTGATGTTGACAATAGCCAGTCGTCAGAAAATGATCTTTATTGCCCCATCTCTTGTCTGTGGAACCAGGTCGAAGAAACCAAATGTGCAGTCCCTGACTCAGCATCAGAGTTCCTTGTTTCCTTAAGGCCCTTTTCCAGGTATTGAGTTAGAAGACTGTCATTGTGAACATTTCACCAAATAAATTGGTGTGTATAAGAATGAAATAAAAGTCTTCTTACCCAAAAGAAATTTCATGGAACATGACATACTACACTTACAGGCTTTCAAATGGTTGTTTGCCCAAAGACACAAAAGTTTTTCAAAGGTTAATATGGGAAGTTCATGTTTATATAGTATTGTAGTAAATGAGATTATCCATAAATAAAATTTTCAGAAACTCAAAACCTTTCTCATGTTAAGCCAAAATTACCACTTCAAAAATTTTAAGGATTTTGGATAAAAATAACTCTTAAAAAAAGAGTGTTCACCTCTCTATCTTCTTAAACAAAACATATAAGAGAATTTTCCCTGGCTTAATGACTGAGTCATCATTTTGAGTATTAATTACTGTTCCAGTCTGTAATAAAATGTTGTTTTTAAGTTACTGGGGCATTATTAGTGTTAGGTGCCCTTGAGAGAAAAGTGATTCTAGATTTCTATCCTTTCTAGAATATCTGCTTTTTTATATGTCTTGTGTCTTTACAGCTATCATTTATCTCTGCCTTCACTAAACCTGGGGCTGCTAGTTCCCCCATCTCTACATTTCACATGTGAGTTTTGACCTGCTGTGGATGGATATACCAAGTCAACACTCTTAGAATTTTGTCTAAAATAATAGTAAATGGGTGTTGAATAAGAGATGATATATTCTCCTTATATAAAGGAATTTTACTGCATAACTTTGTTATATATAAGCTGTATGTTAGAGACTTTTCAGTTTATTTCCTGGTTCCTTGCTGGGCACTAGAAGTTTCAGATTGTTGAAACTGAGTATGACCTTCCTTACAAACCTCAGTGGTCTGGGGCGAGCAGAGAAGAGGCAGCAATTAAAACTCAGCCTGCTCCCTGGAGTTGGGACACTCAGTGGTGGGTGCTGAGACCAGTGCGCACCGTAGCTCAGAGAACTGTAGCCAAAGTCTAGAGTTCTGATGTTGCATTTGCTACAGGACCTTTTTAAAGGTCCCACACCCATTTACCTTCATTGAGTTTATTTCCCATAATTATCTCTTACATTGCTTTCATAGCTAAAAAGTTGAAGAATATTGAAGAATATTTACCTTAAAGAGTATTTTGCCCTTTTCCATAGGTAGGCCATTTTAGTTCTTTCACATTCGTACTTCCTGAAGGAAAAATTTTGTCTACTGGAAAACCAAACTTTTGTGCAATTATCATGCATGCATACTATACATTCGTCTTCTCCACGCAGTTCATTTCAGTTTCCTTAAAACCCCTGACTACTTGGAACTTAAATATTTAAGTAGATTTCTTACTACTAAAAAGCAAACTAGCTTGTCACACAGAGCTGCTCAGGGATGTCCTTTAATCATGCTCTTTGCTTTCAGTTTATCTGGGCTGGTTCTTTGCTCACTCCTCAATTTAACCTCTTTATATTTGCCAGTACTTGTTAACAATCAAAATGATGTTGTAGCTGGATTCAGAGAAAGGATCTTTGAGAGATGGGCCCAAACACAGCAAACTGTCTTTGTTCCAGCCAGTAAGCACATGATAAATCTAGAGAAATAGAAAAATTACTTCTATAGGTTGCATAATGTGTAACAATAAAACCGTATCAGTCAAACATGTGGAGAGGTCTTGTTTACTAATCCTTGGGATGTCTCTGTGTACGTTTGTTTTGCTTGTACGCGGTACCTTTCATGTTGAAGTCTAAGCATTTCATCTCCGAGACCGTGTCTCCTGTTCTTTCCTAGCTTCTCCGTCCCCACCCCCGCCACGTTCCTTGGTGGTCCTTGGTATCTTGTTCTACAATTATAAAGGGATTCCTTAAGTTTTACTAGCTTTCAACACAATACGCCTACTCTGATTGACAGTTCTGGGAAGGGGAGATGTCCAGTAAGGGGAAGATGGATGGCTCCCAGAGGGAGAGCTTCAGCCCATTGACTGAGCCTGAAGAAACACTTGGAAAAAGAGAGAGAAAGAGAAACAGAGAATCATCAGATAAAAATAAAATTCAGACATATTTTCGTAGTTCTTTATAGCCCTCTCTCTTCCTCCTCAACCAGGATCTTCAAGGGCAGAGTCATGCCGTTTCTATTTTGGCTTGTGCAGCACCTTCCAGTGCATCTAACATCTGAGGCTCAGTAATTGCCTGGTGGTGGAAAGAATGAGTCCCAGTAGGAGGGTGTACGCTTCCTGTTTTCCCCCAACCCTCTCCTTTTAGCTGTTGCTCACTATTTTGGATCTGCAGTAATCCAGCAGCCCAGAGGAGACCCATTTGGATATATTTTTACATAATTGCTTTCTTAATAATTTTCTCAAAAAAATGCATTTCTTTATTAATTTTTTCTTACTTATCCAGTGTTTCTGAACACCTGATCTGTGTTAAGTACTGCTCTATGTGACGGCAATATAGCAATGAAAAAATAACGTGCTTTATCATATGCCAAACACTGTGTTAAATAGCTGGGGCTTTATTTACATTATCTCAATTAATGACTTAAAACCCCTTTGAGTGGCATTTTTCTCAACCTGAAAATGAAGTTTCCGATACTCAAAGCTTAATTAAGTTTCCTAGGATCTCACAGCTAAGAAGTAGCAAACAGGAGTCAACTCAAGTTTAACTGACTTTAAAATTTGTTCTTAATTACTAGGCCCTGCTACTTCTAGACCATGAATAAAGAAATGGGAATTACATAAATTAGAACCTGAGCTATAAGAATACGTCCAACAAATGTTAATAATTCATGAAGAATTTTTAAGAACCCAATTCTATGGACCTGGATGCAGAGCAATTTATTTCCCCCCATATTAAATCTACTACAGATTGTCTTTCCAGGGATAATTTGATTAAATCCTGTAAACAACTCTTTGAGAAGGATCTTAAATTGTTCACAACTCATTTTCATTTGTCCACCATCTCTGCAGCCATTGATCTTTTTTGCTAGGTTCCAGTCTTTTTTTCGATGGTTTGTTGTAGTTGCGAGGAGAGGCGAGCTCGTGGTCCTACCACTCCACCATCTTGACTCTCTTCTTCCTCTTTTTACTACACTTTTTTTGCAATGTAATCTGTATTCTCAATTAGAAACAATTTAAAATGACACTCAACTACTCCATTAAAGTGATTTTTCACCAATTATATTTTGTTTTCACCATCTGGTATTTGAAATTGCTAACATGACTGATTGTCTTTCTAGGAAAGTATAGACCTGGGTGAAATCATGTTTTCCCTTTGTTATTTGCCAACTGCTGGACGTATGACATTGACAGTCATCAAGTGCAGAAATCTGAAGGCCATGGATATCACTGGTTCATCAGGTATGAACACAGTTGGCTAGTGGGTCAAGAGTATATTCCCAAAGAAAATACTGTACCTAGCCAAAATTCTATATCGCTGCTGAAGTACTGAGTTCATTTGTCTGTCATGGGATACTATAGAAGGAGAAAAAGATTACCAAATAACGTGCTCCAAACACCTCTTTAATTTATCATTGTGACATTTTTTTAAAGGTATCATCAAATTGATTGACTGTGAACTTGGGTTTCTCTTTTTATTTCTTTCTCTGCTGATGCCGTTCTTTCTCAAAAATAAATCATTTACCATACACTTCCCTACTTCCAGCTAGTCAATTGCTTATTAAGGGAAGAGCCTTGGACTTTGAGCCATTCAGCTTAAACTTGCATTAATCTACCAGTAAGAGCCACGTGAAGACATATTTAGACCAAATTCATCTCCTTCACCTGATCTGCAGAGAAATAACAAGTTTCCAAAACCACCATTTGCATTTGTATTCTTAACACCTTTCTCATGAAAAATTTGGACAACAGTAGGGACTGAAAGAAATACTAGAGTAAATGAACACTTCTTGACGTTTCTTAAAGACATTCTTGAAGGAAATTTCTCTTGTGCTAACTATGATAAAAGTAGTTAAACCACTTCATTCTCTTTAGTCCCTCCATTTAAGTCACCTCAGTTGTAGAGGGTTATTTATAACTTAACAGGTGAACTCTGGCCCAGCTCTGTGGAAGCAAGAAATGATGAGGGCAGAGTAGGAAGGTCAGTAAGCATTTGTTGAATCAAATAAATAAATAGTAGTAGACTATAACTCAGTTAAAAAAATGACTGAAAAATTGTTCTGTACACCAGAAATGGACACAACATGGTAAACTGACTATAACTCAATAATAAAAAATAATAGTAGTATAGATATAGTAATGGATGACATGGGGAGGGGGATCAATAGCTGGTTCTTCAGAACAAAGAAACACACTAAATTTGCATCACAAAAAAGTAGGAGGAACTCTAAGGTCTAGTGTAGAAGGAACTCCAGAGTATACTAAGTGAATAAAAAATTGAGGTGCAGGCATAAATGTATATTCCCCTCTATGTACGAATGGGGAATCTTGGAGTATGTATTCATGTTGCTAATATCTGCATAGAGAAATACTTAAGTGATACAAAAACTAAGAGGTGGAGAGGTATGGGGACAGATGAGAGGGACACTTCTCGTTGCACATCGATCTCTGTTATCTCATTTTTGAACTATGTGATGAATTTACTCTTCATTTTTTAAAATCTGCAGTGCACAGTTGAAATATAAAGATACTGAGTAAGTAAGTAAATTTATTTTGGTGAAAAGGTCTTAGGTAAGTAAATGTTGAAGAACTTAAAGATAAATAGTGTATTGTGCAAATTATTTTACTCTTTCTGTCATGTATCATAAGAGAACCAAATTTTGAGACAAGCAAACAGCACCGAAGTTGTCGCTAAGTGCAAGACTACTTTTTATTTATATGAAGCTTCTCATTGAGGGAGTGCCTGCTTTAAGAACATCACCTCATTAGTTCTCACAACAGGTTTGTAAATCAACTAAGGAGCCAGTGAATTATCTTTGTCACTAGTAGAGAAATGTCATCAGAGACATGATGGGGGCAGCAAATGACAAACCAGGCCTCATTCCCACTATTGATGAGAAGCCTATACAAAAGTGTACCACAAAAGCCAGCTTCTTCCTTAGAACATACTTCCTCTTGTTAAAAAACTGAAACGTAAATAGGAAACAGCCACTGAACGTCGCTCTTTTGCCTTGTATTCCTCGTTATACCCTGTTACTAGCCACAAAATACGTCTTTGTCCGTTAGTAGAAATGCTTGTGAAATAATACAGATACATTTTTGTAGAGCATAAAAAGCATTCATTTGCTCAAATAACATTGCCGTGTTTTTTTGGCTTATTCTAAAGAAATAAGATTTTTTTTTCTTATTATTCCATTAATGAAAAGAGAAAAAGAGGTAGTGGTGCTACAGTTGAAGAGTGACCAGAATAAAAAAAAAAAAAAATGAAGACAGAACAGACACTGATTGTTTTAACCAAGTAGCACACTCACCCCAGTGCCGACACTCCCTCCCAAAATGATGCCTCCTTTGTATTAAAAGGTACAAAAAGTAAGGCTTTTAAAAGAAACTTTTGATTGGTACTATATAATTTTCTACAATACTGTAATAGTAGAAAAATACTATTAAAAAACTATTATTATTGTTATTATTAAGGTAGCAGGAATAAGAGAGTAGAGATGAGTCAGTCAACTGGGGCAGAATTTCTTAAAAATTATTTGCCCTCTTTAGCCCATAAAAATATAGTTCAATTCCAGCTGAGTTTTTCTTTTTCCAGTTGTCACTACACAGGCAGTGCGTATCAGGAAGCTTCCTTGAGGACGTCTGTAAACCAAATACCACCTTTCTTAAATTGTATGCTGTTGAGGATTTAATAAATGATGTATAGTAATCATTCCTTCAACCCAAACTCCTTCTCAAGCCCTATGACTATAAAATGGCACCTCTAAGTTCAGTACTTTTTCCAACAATTCAAAATGGTTCTAACAAATACAGTTTTTGCTAATTTCAGGTCCTTGTGATCCTATATACTTGTTGAAATACAATGTTGCTCTTTCGTAAGTTTTAGTCTTCTTATTCTAAATCACTGTGAAGGAAATTAACTTTAATACAGTTACATCTCCTTGTTAGGATCACATGCCCTAGAAGTCACCTGGGACAAAACACGTCCTCCAATAGCTGTGACTAAAAGAAACGTTACAGGTTTGATTGGCTCTTGATAAACTAGTGAGTTTTAAACATTATTAAACACGGTGGTCAAGTTGATTCTTTTCTAGCTCATTCAAGACAAGTTCTTCCATTTAAAGCAAGGAATTTTTGAGAGTCTATGGCTCCCAGCTAAGTCATTTGAATTTAAAACTGGTAATACTAATGGGCTTAATATACCACTTTCCTTATTTAGTAACAATTAACCACAGTTTTACTTACACTTTGAACTATTACTTTCATTTTAATAAAATTGCCGTCCCATTCCTAGATCCTTATGTCAAAGTGTCTCTGATGTGTGAGGGTCGAAGATTAAAAAAGAGAAAAACAACTACAAAGAAAAACACTCTGAACCCCGTGTACAACGAGGCCATTGTTTTCGACATCCCTCCAGAGAATGTGGACCAGGTCAGCCTCTCCATTGCAGTCATGGATTACGACAGGTGCGTTCATCTCTCTGCTCAGCTACGTTTAGTCATATGTAGATCCAGTTCAGCTTTTCAGGTTATTTTCTGCTCTAACAGTTTTCATTGAAATTGGAAGAGGGAAAAAATTACTCATTCAAAATTCATTTTTCCCCATGTTATAACATTTCTTTTTTCTTTCCCCAAAGATGTCATTCTTAAGGACAGGATACCTGGGCTGGTGAGAGAACGAGTGTGGAAGTTGTATGATAACGTTGTAGAAAGCTCTTTTGTGAAGTCTTTTTACAGTAACAACAGAAATTATGATCAACCGATTTTGCTTTCCCAGCTGGGCTGGAATGTGAATGTCATGATATTTACCTGAGCTCCATTGTTAACTGGTCGTGTGAAAGGGCGAGTTGTCCCTTAGAGAGTCACTTGTCCATTTGTAAAACCTGAGCACAATGTGGACCTGTGAACAGTGGGTATTAAGAGTGGACGGTGAATGGTGTCCACAAGGATACTGCCTTGATGCTTTCCCACCAGTCTTAATAAAACATCGCTTTGGGGGTAGTTCTGCCAGCTCACACCCTCTGATCACTTCCCCTTTCATAAAGCAAATGGCAGACTCCTGAGTGCAGCTCTGAAGCCTCGTCTTGCTGTAGCTCCCATTCCCTTCCTCATCTGAAATGTTGCCCTGCTCAGCCCTGATCGGGTCACCACTTCTGTGTCCTTCTCGGCTAACCAGCCTCTTCCTCCTCTGAACTTTTGTCCCACTGAAGATTTATGTCTCTTATTTGGCCCTTGCTATATAGTTCTGATTATTTTGCTTTGTATATTTATAAGACTTTTGAAAGGAATCTTGTATGTTTAACCTACAGAATTAAGCATGTAGACAATGTCTTACTACATGTATTTTGTCCAAATGATAACACAAATGGTACAGAATAAACATGCATAAGTATTCAAAGAGTGTCTATTTTATATTATTGTGCAGCCTTTAGTAATCAGGACCCTATAACGTAGAGACATTAAACTGTATCCTCTGGATGAGAGCTAGAAAAATGAAGCACTGAAAAAGAAAATTATTTATGCCATCTATTTGAAATTAGTTTACATCACAGTATACAAAAAAGCCATCACTATTTAAAGAATGAGAGAGAAAGAGAAATCTTGAATTAGTTGAAATGGCAAACTCTAAAAATGCTGTAATGTTTTCATCACAAGTCATCATTCTAATTTCCCAAAAAATTACTCCTATTAATTTCTCACAGCACAGATTACAGGTAGATACAATTGAGCATTTGTCACCCAAACAATTTTAGGGAAATGGATACTGACAGTATATAAAATAGAAAAATTTTTTCAAAGTGATTTTGAAAAACGTACTTGTTTGGGAAACTTCATATTAAGGACATTTCTACATCAATGACAGGCAAAAAGAAGTGAAAAGTCCTACAATTATCTGAGAAGTCTCCTTAGAGATGTCTGTCCGAATAACCCCAGAGAAAATGCCTTTAAATTACACTCCATTCTTGAGACACAACCTAACTACAAACGTGCTTGGCTCAGGTCCTGCCTTTGCCTCTTACTAAGTGTACAAAGGCAAGTGGGTCCCTTGACTTCTGGGTGTTTGGTTTCTTTGTCTGTAAAATGAGATGATGATAATGATATTCATGGTCATGGTGTGAGGATTGAGTCAGTATATTTAAATTTCTTAGAACAGTGTCTGGCACATAATAAGCTCTCAGAAACATTAGTTATCATTATTTGGATTTGTTGCTATGAAAACAAGACGTGAATAGAAAATAAGAATGTTGTTCAGTATGCTTTGGGTGCTGTGCAAAAATAAGTCAAATGCCATGGTATTGAACATAGCCCTGCCCTGTTTAATTGTGGTACAAGCAGTAATGTTCACTGACATACGATTTAGAGTCAATTAATTATGGTTATTTATACAAGAAAGTGGGTCTTGAACTCTTGGTGAGAAATCCAGGCCCTTTGGAAAGAATGATATTTGACTGACATCACTTAAAGTTAATAGGTCTGCTTCCAAGGAAGAAACTCATCACATAGGTAAGGACCCGCTGCCATTTCTCACTCACACCATTCTTCCTATTGTGAAGTGTACTCAAGTTACAGGCGCTGAAATTGTTGTGTGTGTTCCTTTTACAGATTCAGTTTTGAAGGCTAATCCTGTTTAGTAAATTTTAGGTTACTTAAGATTTTTCATGTGACCTGAACCTAGTTTAATACGTAAAATTATGTAGAACTTATTACAAAATCTACCGTTTAAATCATATGTTTAAAATGCAGCTAAGGTGTACAAAAATCCATTAATCTTTGAAATTTGGACTGAAAGCATAATATTCTCCAAATCATAGGGTGGGACACAACGAGGTCATAGGAGTGTGTAGAGCAGGACTGGACGCTGAGGGTCTTGGGCGAGACCACTGGAACGAGATGCTGGCTTATCACCGCAAGCCGATAACACACTGGCATCCCTTGCTGGAGGTGAGCGCTGGGACTCTCTGACGTCTGCTCTCTTTTTAATCTATTGCTTAGATATTATTTATCTGCTAACATTTCACTGACATTTTATATATTCACTTAAAAAAAAAAAACAGGCATTGTTCTTGCTTTGGTCCCACAGACTCTATAATCCAGTATGCAAGGTTTTGTGTGCCTTGCTGGTTTTTAAAAACCACTACACTTTCTGAGTTTAGTATTTCTTTTGACAGTAAGCCCATAAAAACTGCAAGTCTGTGATTTTCTTGGCATAGTATGAAAACTTATATCAGTGAAAGGTGGAGAAATCAAGTAAATTCATTGCTCACTAGAAACAGGTTTGCTGCTTGCCTTTCGTGAAAGCAGCCACCTCACTGCACCTCCTCAGAAGCCCTAAATAGAGGCCCTGTCATCTGACACAGCTTATCTGTGTATGGGGGCACGTATGCAGCCCCCGGCTGTGCTCAGGGAGTTAAAGGCCTCACAGGTTTTTAAAATACTGAGGCATTAGTTTGCAGGAGTTGAAAGCCTGGCTCTGTCTGCTGTGTGACTACATATTGGAGAACCTTGGGCAAAACTTGTCTTCTCCACGTTTCTGCTTTTCCTCTGTAATACAGTAAACTCAAAGAGTAAAACTAAACAAAATGCTGAATGTTAAGTGCTTAGTCCAGAGTACTGCACAGGTTTGCTCTGATTGCAACTAATGTTAATGGTTATATTAGCCAGGAGAAGTATCAGTATCAGTTTCTATCAGGATTTTTGGCCATGAAGTTAATTGTCAATCTACTCAATACACTGAATGTATCTTAAAGAGTCACAAAGTAAGTAATTTATATGACCTGATTAATTGAGAGGTAATACAGGTTGAGAAAAGGATGTATGGTATAGAGGATGAAATTTATGCAATTCAGTAACAAGTTATCGATAACCACGTAGTGAGTGAAGGATACAGTGCCGTCTCGCCCATCGACAAGATCCTGCTTCTTGTCCAGGCAGCAGGTTGAGTAGGAGAGGCAGGGCAGTGGAGTTAACTAAATGTCCATGGGCCTGGGTTCTAAGCTTAGCTTAGTCACAGAAATGTGACCGTGGCCGTGTGACTCAGGATTTATAGGGAAAATTCAACGAACACTGTACAAACAGCACATGCTCAGACAACAGACGTGAACCGCCATCATAGATACGTGTTTTTGTATGTTAATGTTCCAGATCTTTACCTCACTTCGTCATTTAACGTAAATCTTGTATGATTTAGATTAAATACACACAAAAGCACATTCACCCAGCACTTTCCCCCAGGTAGTAGCTCAACAAGCCCTGAGTCCACCTCAGCAAGGTGGTCGTTTCATTTTGACAACGTGCGTTGTCTACAGTATAACGTCTACCCTGCTGCTTTATCATCCTTTTCCTGATTGTCAGCTTTGTTTTTATTTAAAGTTTGAAAGGTGAATATTAATTCTAAGAGCCTAGACATGAGAGTACCTTGCTTGGCTGGCTGCCTAATCCTGGGCAGACCACTTACAATGTCTACAGCGACATTTCTCCGTGTTTAATGAAAACAGAAATGCGCCTCCTACAGAGTCCACAGGAATGACGCAAGGAGAAATGAGCTAATGTGATCAGCAACTTTTAACTAATGAAAGGACCGGTTGTGTTACCCAAGGCGTATTATAATTATTTATGACTGTTGAATAAGCAGTTACACATTTATCTGGTGAAGGGGAGCTATGGAACAGGCATGTGTTTGTGTCTGAGAACATGGGGACACTACTGTCACTGTAGGACACACAGGAAGAGTAAGCTACAATATGGACATCAGAAGAAGAGCCCAGATATTTTCTTTTAGCAGCTGACTATCAGAGGACAAGTGGGCCAAAAAGATTATGTAAATGGACTTTCTCTAGCAAATAGCTCCTTTTTGTTAACTCACACATCCACATCACTGGTCAAGCAGAACCTAGGGACCAGAAACCTAAGAACAGGCTGGATTTTGCATTGTGGGAAACTGATGGGTGTGTAAGTATGTGTCTTGTTGCCAGAGCAGGGATTAAAATGAGGAGGGAGCAGTTACTCAAGAGCTGTGTAAGTTGCTAAGACAGAGACTAAAGCATCCTTTGGAAAATCTGACTGCATCTACCTCGATACAAAAGTTTATTCTGTTGTAATTAAACTTTCCAAACGCATTTAACGTTTAGGGACTGTGAGAAGTTGTAATTTATCATCCGTGGCTCTCATTCTCCAAACTCAGTCCCTCTCATTTCATTGATTTGCCCCTATGAAAGTCACTTCCTGCCTTAGAGCAAGTGGAATGCAGTCTCTTGTGTCATGAACCGTCTTGCTCTTACCTGGCAGTTACCCCTAGCTACGGCAAATCATTAATTATGTTACGATAAGGACTAATAGACTGTCATAGAATGTGAAATGAATCTGCAGTCATGAACTGCGCCTGCACAGTGTTGCTCTGCAAAGCCATCCACGTACCATGCTCTGTTACATCTCTGCGAGATGCTTGTGTTTCCTTACGTTACCTGAGGTGAGTTCTGAATGGCACGGAGGATCAGGTATGTCTTCTCTTCAGAGACTTGCCTATCATGCGTGAATATTCACTATTAGAAGGTAACAACTACTACCCACTTTTTTTTTTACACTAAATGATGAAATTATTATCTTTCAGTTACCTGGCCGGGCGACCAGTTTTGATAGTCAAGGATCCTGTTCATCTCCCAAACCACCTTCCACACCGTAATGCCTCGAAAATAAGACCATTATAGTAAGGACGCAGGACCGTGTACTCAGCAGATCAGAAAAGAGTGAGAGGTTTGATTTCCTCATTTAAAATATATCCTGATCATGAACAAACTTCGTGTGCAACTTTTACTTTTTTTGTCTGCTTATTAACTTTGGACATCTTGGTGTATTTTACTTGAATATTAATGGTTCTTACTTACATAAGGCATTTTATTCTTCGTGCCATAAGCCTGTTAGCACAGAGTGTTTTAATAAGTTGTAAATTCTTTGCATAAGCAAAGAAATACATTTTTTTCAAAAGAATCCATACTTACCTAAAATTAAATATTGTTAATGCTTCTGCTGCGTAAAGTAGCACATGTCACATATGTATGGTTTGGACTTTGTTAAAACTATGTTCATTTCTAGTTGTGTACATGGTTCTATATAAACTTTAATGGAAACTTTGAACTTCACTCACACAGTATTAAACACTTACATAATCAAATTAATATTACTTGTCTGATAATACATTCTTTCATTCTCAGCAGAATCTTTCCTTGATGAGGTTTGGCTCTTGCTAAACTCAAAACTTTTTCTTTCAAGCTCACTCTTTAAGATAGAGAGAAAAACCTGTAATTTAAAGGACCTTTTTGAGTATAAATTTAAGAGTAATATTTAGTAGCTGGAAAATGAAGATTGAGCCATTTGGGTTATTTTATTCTGTCTTAAAATTGTATTAGTTCAAATATCTATAGCACTGTTTAACTGATATTTTAAAGATTCTGTTACTCTGACACTCAAATGTAGCATTAGTATTCTTAAGTGAATAGAATCAGAACTCGTGTTTGTAAGTTTCTCCAGTACTGTGACATATTTATTTTGTGACACAAAGCTATCACATAGATCCTGTATTTCTGGGTATAACAGACACCAAAGGTACAATAAATGTCTGTGCTCTTGTGTGGACTGTATGCAGTAATGGTGACTTTTAAACCCAATCAGAAGCTAGCTAATCCTTAGAAGAGGATATTTTCTTAAAGAAAGGATGAGTTATTTTTCAGCAAATTATAGAACTATACCATAAATAATACAACTTCAACATTTAATAAAAGTAAACAAGAACTCTAAAGGCCCTGACCCACTGTCTTTTTATGAAAGGCATTTGCTTTCATAAGGGTCAAGGATCAGACCACTAGTTGTAAAAACTATGCAAATATTTTTACATGACAGAACTTTCCTTTAAATCATGCCAGCCTTTCATTGTTTCATTTCTGGGCCCTATTGGAAGGTATCTATATTGAATGATCCCAACCTTACTTTTTAAGTTCAGTGCCATGGATAGTGTATCTTTCAAGCTTATCCCAAGATGGAAAGTTAAAGGAATCCCCCCCAAGAATCCCAAAAGGCAAGAAAATCTGTAGTTAGAATATAAAAACATATTCATCTGAATGAGAAAATTTTATCAGCAATTACAGAATTTTGATTTTAGCAAAATCCCCTATTTCTAAATATTGAAAAAAATAAAAAGTTTTAAAAGTTTTAACATTTTATGTGTTGGCATCCCTCATATGATGGTGGTATTACCAGTAACTAAAATGTAGATATTTTACACAGTAACGTTTAAGGCAAACACAATTCCCTAAAATTTTTCAAAACTACTTGTGCCATCTTAATGAAAACAAGTATTGCTGGTTAACATTTTCTAGTTGAAAATAATCAAAGAAACCTCTTTGAAAATACCTGGTTACCTTATCAAGCCTAAAAGAACCACTTGCTGTCGACAGAAAGACTGAAGACGACACTTCCATTTTGTAATTCTCTGTTTTATTGAGAAATAAAATAATCAAAGGGGAAGGCTTAATAGAATGACGTTTTTGGAGACGATTGTTTGTAGGAATAGCTTCAGCTTACAATTAATTAGCAACTATATTTCCTACTTGAGTGTAATAATTATTTTCACCTGAAAACATATTTTAAGGACTTTTATTTATTCTCAGAAGCTCATGCTTTTCTTTTCCTCCTATGGAGAGAAAGTCAATGTTTATGATGGAAAAATGCAACCAACCAGCCAACCAGGGGACTTTAATATGGCTATTATAGATTAAAATAATTGTTTAAGGTAATTTAAAAAAAATATTTCCTAGAAATTAGAATAAACCATCACGCCTGAGTATTTGTTAATCCTTGAGAAAGCTTAAGGAGAGAAAATTCACAACTCAGATTTCACGCATTATTAAAAATGATAGTTCATATTATAAAAATGTAATCCTACTATTTGCAATACAACGTGCCCTCACTCTGCATAGCCACACATCTGTGCAAACGTAACTTATCCTCTTTCTACTTGTAATTGAAGACGGAATATTTTTCATTTATTATTTCAAATAAGATTTGATGTTACAAATATTCTCCATTAATTTGTGTGAGACATTGTATTTTAATGACAGCACTGACACATTTTGAAATGCAGCTTAGGTATATATATTATGAATACCTAATTTCAGGGACTTATTCAGGGATGTGCCAAACATAAATCTAAAAAAAAACTCTAATGAACAACTGTTGATCCATTAGCATAACAACACTGATGTCTTTTTTTGTTTGTTTGCTTTATTTTTTATTTTGTTTGTTTATTTATTTATTTACTTACTTACTTATTTACTTATTTAACCTAACTCACTAAGTAATTAGGAGAATAGGAAATTGAGTATGAAAAAACATTGGTTTGTGGATATAGAATCTTCTCACAAAAATCTGAACAGTAGATAGATGCCTTTTTACACTAGTTTCTGAATAATGGGGTTTTTTTTTTGACAATTTTAACTTTTTTGTGAGGCCAGCCTTGTTTCTGATACTTTGATTTACATATAAAACGTATGATATCAATACATTCACAGCTCAGTAAACATGTTTTCAGGAGTAGTGCCAGGGATCTCGAGACGGGAACACAGAACCAGGCACCCACTTTCTTACGCAGTTTTTGGGAGCGTGTGCATGTTCTAATTACTGCAGGGAGACCGCAACTGGTCAATACTGACTCAGGTTTTAGATAAAGAAAAATATATTTGAACCTACTTGATTGTGATATTTAGTTGACAATTCCGCCTGTGCTTGCTCTGTGACGTTCATTATTTTAAAATTTGGAGACATGATAAAGAACTTATCAATTTCTTAAGGCTTTCATTTAACAATTGATTGCTTCACAAATGAAAAAGCCAAAATTTCACTTCTTCCTCAACTTTTACTATCCATGAAACAAAATCTAACTTATTTCTGAATAAGTTATCAAAAGAGCCAGAGACTATAACAAATAAAGGGACTCAGAATCTTAACATTGAACACATGGTTATTTCTTTAACTCTTTAAAAGAATACTTGATATTATCATCTCAGACATATATTTTCATGGAATAGAGTTCCATATTTTTTTTTGCCATCTTATAATTTAATTACCTGATAATTTTTTAGAAAAAAAGAAAGAAAAAACTAGAGTTGTCAGGATTCTAGAAAGTCATGCATTCCCCACTAAATCTGTTTTCTTTACAACTTTTTCTTGAAACATCTCCGATTGTTCTGATGCATTTTAATTGATTTAAACTTTTAGAGTTTGTAGACCAATAATTTATTGCTGCCAATAAGAAAGGATACAAAAACATGGAAAGTTCAATTGTTTTTTTCTAATTAAAAATTTTTTTTATATTTGTTTTGGGGTGGGAAGTAATTAGGTTTTACTTATTTTTTTTTCATTTTTTAGATGAGGTCCTGGGGATTGAACCCAGGACCTTGTGTGTGCTAAGCATGTGCTCTACCACTTGAGCTATGCCCTCCCCACAGAAGTTAAATCATTTAAATTAAGAATCTATATAGTTAAACAGTTAAACACAGATGTTAAAGCATATGGAAATAAAATAGAATGTTAAAGCATATGCAAAATCAAAACCACCTTTGTATTTCAACTTTTAGGGGAAAGTAAACCTTCTAACACTGTTCAAAAAACCCATGACACAGCATTTTAATGGTTACTCAGTGACATGGCTCAGGATATGATTCATCTGAACCTACTAAGACCCATTATTTAAAAGAAAGTAATGAGTATATATTTTACATGGGAAAGAGAGCTAATTAAACAAAATGTTTCCAGTATGTTATTTAGTGATACTCTTTAAGGTAAGAATTTTCTATTTCATTAAAAGACTTTTCCAATATTTGCTCAGTCTTATGTTAAAGTGTATAGTAATTTAATAAAGGATGCATTGGTAATACTTGTCATCTGTCAATATCGGTTAACCAAAAAAATGTGTATTTGAACAGTGGTAATTAATTAATATTGTGTTCAAGTGTTTTCTCATCAAAGTAAAAAATTGTTTTTATTTCCACTCTATTCATTGTGAAGGTTTGACCTGATAGCATGATAAAATCATGCTATAGACTTCAAAAAGAAAGTACTAAATTAAGGGTGGAGGTGAGTCTTAAGGATTTATTGAATGCAAACATTTTGGATACTAGAAATGGTGACTGAAAAAATAAGTAGAAGATATTTAAAGGGAAAAATAAGCATCTTCATGCCTGAAAAAAATTTAAATATACTCCTATAAGGAGAATTGATTAGAATAGTCCTATTTTTGTCTATTCCAAAACACTGGAAATAACTTGCTATCGATGGATCTAAAGAGTAGATAGTATTTATACAGAAATATATTAAGCTCAAACTGACAATGATTTCTTCTAAGCTCTAATCCCTAAGGATCCTCTCCAAAGAGCAAACTGCCTGATTTTGTCATAAAGGTATAAAAATTGGCCATTTTCTTCAGAAGTTTTGTTGTGATTTGCATCTGCTATGCACAGGATCCCTATTTCCTGTACAGGGTGATGGATTTCAATTATTCAATTTCATGTTTTTGTTTTCTCAAAAATGATTCATTGGATAATAATGCATATTATTGAAATGAGTCAAACACAGTTAAGAAAAGTAAGTCCCAATGTAGTAAGGTTAATGCATTGGATTTGTTTTTATTTTCTTTTTCAAAATTAAAAAAAGTTTTCCCAATCTAAATGTCAATTATGTTTGACTATGACTTTGCTTTGGAATAAAGTTTGTGAACCAGAAAGCTTCCTATAATCGCTAAGGCTGTGAACAAACTGGTCACAGAATAATCATCTATAAAAATTGCATGGTTTATTCTATTTATATCTATATAGATTGTTTTGTGGATTTTATTATATACCTTTTTGTTTTTTCTTTTAAAAGACCCTTTAAGCTTTCCATTTAAAAGCACAGTAATCCCCAATGTGAACAGCATCATAAATTGTATTACCGTGTAGGAAAGAAGCAGATAGACCAACTCTAATATACAAAATATTTGCATTTTTAGTTCTTAGAAACAAAAGTCCAACTCAAGTTTATGTCGTTGGCAATAACTTTTTATTGACCCTTCCAACTGAGAGCAATGATTGGTTTCATCTGCAAAATACAGGTAAATTATGGAACACATGAAGTGAGAATTCCATTGAAGAATGGAGAATGAACAAGTCAAAACAGAAAAGAAATATCTCACATTGTAAATACGATGATTCCACCAATGAATAGTCCAAGATATTTGTCAGTTATTCTAAACTGGCAGAAACCATGAAAATTATTTACTTCATACATGACATTGAGTAACTTGGATCCATTATATTTGATCTTTTTTTTTTTTTTTGTATCCTTCAGTCATTGTTCATAAGGTGGCTTTTTAACTGAAGTTTATGATATACTGTGTAGCCATTGTTCAAATCAGTATCTTTGACTTCTGTATCATAGAACAGCAATTTAAAAATCTTTTGAAATTCATGTATCTGGCTTTTGTACATGGTAACCAACCATTTGTGAAACTTGACAGCATATAATTGTATTACTTAGAACAAATGTTTTGCAACCACGTTTAAAAGATGTTACATATCTCAGTATTTTTACGAATTCTTTAAAATGTGTGAACTTATTTGTCAGGTTCAGATGAATTATGTAACAATGAAACCTCAAAGCTGTTATGAAGTGTACAGTTTATGCTTACTTTTGTAAAAGAAAATGGAAAAGCACTTGAAATATAATTCTACTGTTTCATATGTATTTTGAAAAATAAATAAAGTGATTATAAATTATTTTTTCTTGTTTGAAGAAAATATGTTTTCTAGATTTAATTTTGAGACCATTGTGTTGCTTTTTCTTTAATAGTCATTATCTTTAGCATTCATTAGAAAGCAGTGTGATTAATTTATCAATAATTCAGTAATGAGCTACTGAATATATCTTAAAAAACCTCATTTACTACATACCATTTTTTACAAAAGTATTAATTTAAGGTCCTAGATTTTTTCCATTAAGGAGTAATGAAACAATCATTAGTCAAGTGTTAAAAGAGGTAAATGCCATTTACACATATTAGCTACATTTGTTTTGTCTACAAAGAGTCCCTATAAATACCTTTGCCAGGTGATCGAGTAGCTGGAGTATACCAGTTATCTTGTTTATTTGTTCAAAAATGTTTTTATAAGGAATATAAGTGTAGCAACTAGTTTTAGGCAGTCAACACAGCACTGACTCAAATCATAATTGTTGATAAATCAGGTGTTCTATACCTAGAGACATTGTTTAAAAAAAAATAGAATTCATAAGAAGCAGCAAACAAATAAGCCTTTGCCTCTGTGTGGAAAGCAGAATAAAGAAAAGTCAGTGATCTGACTTCTCTGTCCTTCCTTAAGTTCCTACATCCAAAAAGTATGAGGAACCTGAATGAAATGTAAGTTGCTTCTAAAAAATTTAGTCAAATGACTACTTTTAAAGACTTTTTATTAGTACTCCCAATTATGTCCCCAGGAAGTGTTTATATTTACACTGATTTAAAATTTATATTTCCACTAATAATCTATGAGAGTTTCCAGTTACCTTGGTTAATACTTAATATTATTATTTGAATCTTTGCCAACTTGAACACAACAAAAATAATATTTTATAAATCTTTTCATTTATATTTATTGTCTATCCAGGGGTATTAATCATTTCATATATATATTGATTGGAAATATGGATTCCATTGCCTAAGACTTTTCCCATTCTTCTGTTGGAGTTGTCTTCCTTACCCATTTTTAAAGGTTTTTGTTTCATTTTTTAAATGCAGTCATATTCTTTATATGACTACATCTCAAACTTATTTCCAATACTATACGCAAGGCAGATGGCTTATAATGTTAGGCTATAATGTATAAACGCAATTTATATGGTCTATATGAATGAAAAATATATGTGAGGAATACAAAGCAAAGTACAATCAAAAAGTTATTTTTATCTTAAAAAGCATGATTATCTTGACAATGATCTAGACCATTCTGGGCTATAACTACCCAGGTATCTGAAAGGATTTGAAGGCATTCATTCACGGATAAGCCATTTTTTATGCTTTTTTTTATGCTATTTTTGTGTTATATTTGATTTCTGTCAATTCAGTTCACCCTCATAAAATTAAATGGGAACAAAGGGAAGATATATCCATCAGTGTCTACAGAAAACAGAATAAAAAATTTGAACAGTAACCACAGATAGGACCCTTGATCGTTTCCATGTTTTTCAAGCCCAGTTTTCCTTCAAATGAAAAAAATCATTCAGAGTGGAATCAGTTCCCACTGTAAATGCACTTAGTGAGTCTAACTGTTTAGCTCGTGTGCATTTCCATCAGCAAGATTTTGGGTTTTTTTTAAATTTTCTGCTTTTTTAAAATAATTTTTCAGGACATGTATGATTGAAAATTGTACCTTAAATGGGAAGGTAGACTTGAGTCAGTGACTGGAACTTAAACCAGAAAGTAAAGGAACTAACAGGTAAGAATTGTACTGAAAACATGAGACAGGCCACCAACACCTGAAGGCATTGATCACACTAGTCTATGTGAATGATGCCATCAGGAGCATCTGAATCGAACCACCTTAAATTAGTGAAAAACAAGGGAGCAGCACGCTGAAAGCTACAGCGGTACCTTAACCAGAAGCAGTGATTGAAAGCTGGAGTCAAGAATTGGAGGAGATTTTTTTGGTTTTAATTGCAGAGCACAGCTTTGAACAAAACTCATTCCCAAAGTCTGGGCTTTTATCCTCTACGTGTCATGAAATATACAAGCTAATATTTATACAATTTTAAAATATTTTCCCATTTGCTGTTTCTTAATTCTTAGCAAAAAAGATATGTGGGGTTTTTTTTTTTAACTCCCGTTTTACAGAGATGATGATTGTGGTTAAGAGTGGTTAAATGAAAGCCCCAGGTCATATGGTAGGTGGCGGGACTGGTCCTCAAGTCTAGATCTTTGGTCCTCAAACTATGTGCACAAGCAACTGATCCTTTTTCAGTATAACACTCTAAAACATGCCATGAAACAAAGGACACTCTGTTGTCTTTTTTGCCTCTAGATAAATCACGAAGATGAAATATGTATAAACCTTACCAATCTTTACTCATCTATAAAGTTCATCTATAATGAATATATGTACATTCATGTATGACTGAAGCATTGTGCTATACACCAGAAATAGATACAACACGGTAAACTGACTATAACTCAATAAAAAAAAATTAAAAATAAAAACAAACTAAAAACAAAAACAAAATAGCAAAATAAAAATAAATGTCATCTATAAAGGTGAGATCAGTTGTATCTGCCGGCTCTATCGATTAGTTAACGTGTCATTGTTATAACAGGTCAATGCACTAGGCACATAGTAGGTACTACTTCTATGACCAAAATCATTCCCATCATTAATACCTAACAAATATGAATGTAATAAATATTTTTAAGAGTCATCAGACAGGAATAGGTACAGATCACTTTGCTAGGAAGAAGGAACTCCCCTCAGATACCAAATTGACACTGATCTGACAAAAAAGAACAAAGAACAGAAAAGAAGGATCACCTCTCATTAAAAATTATTTTTCCATCAACACTATTCTGGTTCAAGCCATGAAACCTCTTGACTGCATTCTATGAATCTTGTTAATTGGTTTAAAAGCCTCCAGATTCTCATAGTTGTCACTGTCTGCTACCCAGTGCTGTTAGGTCCACCTCTAGAAAATGCATCTCTGTGCATCCATATCCTTCCATGAAAACCATAAATGAATCTTAAAGGGGAAAAGAATGATACTAGACCAACTGTGAATCCATAAGAGAAAAATTTGACTCCTGCCTCATATCATACATAAAAATTAAATTCAGATACAACAGGGCTTGAACCTGTAGAGCTTGTGGAAGACCAAGTAGGACGCCTTCCTGATCTTTTTGTAGGCACACCTGGCTGAAACTTTCTGGCTTCTTAAACGTTGAATGTCTTAAAAATGTAAAGACTTAAAATTCATCCAAATTAATCTAAAGCAACTCAACATTTCAAAACAACTCCAATTAAAATCCCAGCAAGTCTTTAAATTTTCTTTTAATGAAATTTGACAAGCTGATTCTTAAATGGGTATGGAAAAATAGAGGTCTCTGAACAGCCATACTGCTGAAAAAGAAAGACAGGAAGCGGTGAGACTTACACTTATTCTGAAGTTATAGTAATTAAGACGTGTCATACTGGCATAAGGATAGACAAATTGGCAAAACAAATAGAGTAAAACATGTCAAGCAGATATAGAAATTAGATGAGAGGGCACATGGGAAAAAAATGGAACTATTTGTTTAGTAATTACAGCTGTAAGAAAGATTGTCTGTAGGGAAAAATATAAATTCCAATCCCCCTTTCAGCCTGCATACTAAATTCAGTGTGAAATGGTATTAAACATCAAACAAAAACTTTCAAGATTCTATTATAAAGTATGAATGATTTAGAGAGAAAGAATGATTTCTTTTTTAATAGAATTTTAAATGTTAATTTTTATTTACAGTTATTTAAAAATATTGGCTATATTCCTCATATTATACAGTATATCCTTGAGTTCATCTAACACCCAAGAATTTGAACCACCCACTGCCCCACCCCTGTATTGCCCCCCCACCCCCACTGGTAATCATTAGTTTGTTTTCTATATCTGTGAGTCTGCTGCTTTTTTGTTATATTCACTAGTTGGTTATATTTTTAGATTCCACATGTAAGTGACATCATACAGTATTTGTCTTTCTCTGTCTGACTTAATTCACTTAGCATAATGCCCTCCAAGTCCATCCATCCATCCATTTTGCTGCAGATGGCAAAATCTTATTCATTTTTATGGCTAAGTAATATTCCATTGTGTATATCTTCATCCAGACATCTGTTGAAGAACACTAAAGTCATTGCCATACGTATCTTGGCAGTTGTAAATAATTATGCTATGAACATTGGGGTGCATGTATCTTTTCGAATTAGTGTTTGTTTTTTTCAGATATAAACCCAGGAGTTGAATTGCTGGGTCATACAGTAGTTCTATTTTTAGTTTTTTGAGAAACCTGCATATTGTTTCCCACAGTGGCTGCATGATTCCCACCAACTATGTAAAAGAGCTCCCTTTTCACCACATCCTCACCAACATTTGTTATTTGTGTTCTTTTTGATGACAGCCATTTTGGCAGGTGCGAAGTGACATACTATTGTGGTTTTGATTTTCATTTCCCTGATAATTGGCAATGTTGAGCATCTTTTCATGTACTTTTTAGCCATCTGCATCCCTCTTTGGAAAAATATCTATTCAGTTCTTCTGCCCATTTTTTATTCCAGTTGTTTGTTTTTGATGTTGGGTTGTATGAGCTGTTTATATATGTTGAATATTAATGCTTTATCAGATATATCATTTGCAAAAATTTTTGCCCATTCAATAGGTTGTCTTTTTGTTTTTTCAATGGTTTTCTTTGCTGTGCAAAAGCTTTTAAGTTTGATTAGGTCCCGTTTGTTTATTTTTGCTTTTATTTCCTTTACTTTAGGAGAGAGAGCAAAAAAATATTACTGTGATTTATATCAAAGATTGTTCTGCCTATGTTTTCCTCTAAGAGTTTTATAGTATCCAGTCTTAACATTTAGGTCTTTAATCAATTTTGAGTTTATTTTTGTATATGGCTTTAGAGAATGTTCCAATTTCATTCTTTCACAGGTAGCTGTCCAGTTTTCCCAGCACCACATATTGAAGAGACTGTCTTTTCTCCATTGTATATACTTGCCTCCTTTGTCATAGATCAATTGACTGTAAGTGCACGAGTGTGTGGGTTTATTTCCGTGTTTTCTGTATTGTTCTCTTAATCTATGTGTCTGTTTTTATGCCAGTACCATATATATATGTGTGTGTGTGTGTACACACACACACTCACACACACCTTCTTATCCAGTCATCTATCCATGGCTATTGTAGATTGCTTCCATGTCTTGGCAATTGTAAATAATGCTGCTATGAACATTGGGGTCCATGTATCTTTTCAAACTAGAGTTTTCTCCAGGTATATGCCCGGGGTGGGATTCCTAGATCACATAACTATATTTCTAGTTTTTTAAGAAATCTTCATACTGTTTTCCATAGTGGCTGCACCGATTTAAATCCCCACCAGCAGTGTAAGAGGGTCCTCTTTCCCCCACAACCTCTCCAGGATATCTTTCTTGTAGATTTTTTTGCTGGCGGCCATTCTGAATAGTGTGAGGTGATACCTCATTGTAGTTTTGATTTGCATTTCTCTGGTAATTAGCGATATTGAGCATCTTTTCACGTACCTATTGGCTGTCTGTATGTCTTCATTGGAGAAACGTCTGTTTAGTTAGGTCTTCTGCCCATTTTTTTGAGTGGGTTGTTTATTGTTTGTTATTGAGTTGTATGAGCTATTGTATATTCTTAAAATTACGCCCTTGTCAGCTGCACTGTTTGCAAACATTTTCTCCCAGTCTGTAAGTTTCATTTTGGATTTGTTTGTTTCCTTTGCTATGAAAAGCTTTTAAGTTTAATTAGCTCTCATTTCTTTATTTTTGCTTTTATTTCTATTGTCTTTGAAGACAGACCTAGGAAAACATGGCTACGATTTATATCAGAGAATGTTTTGCCTATGTTATCTTCTAGGAGATTTATGGTGTCCTGACTTATGTGTAAGTCATAAAGCCATTTTGAGTTTATTTTTGTTTATGGTGTGGGGGAGTGTTCTAACTTTATTAATTTACATGCTGCTGTTCAGCTTTCTCAACACAACTTGACAGAGACAATCTTTTCTCCATTGTATATTCTTGCCTACTTTGTCAAAGATTAATTGACCGTAACTATGTGAGTTTATTTCTGAGTTCTCTATTCTGTTCCATTGATCCATGTGTCTGTCTCTGTGCCAACAGCACTGTGTTTTGATTGCTCTAGCTTTGTAGTGCTGTCTGAGATCTGAGAGGGTTATGCCTCCAGCTTTGTTCTTTTTTTTCAGGATTGCTTTGGCAATTCTGGGTTTTTGTGCTTCCACATAAATTTTAGGATTATTTGTTCTAGTTCTGTGAAAAATGTCCTGAGTAATTTGATAGGGATCACATTAAATCTATAGATTGCTTTGGGTAGTATGGCTATTTTAACAATATTAATTCTTCCAATCCAAGAGCATAGGATACCTTTCCATTTCTTTAAAACATATTTAATTTTCTTTAAAACATATTTAATTTTCTTTATTAATATTTTAGTTTCTCTGCATATAAGTCTTTCACCCCCTTGATCACGTTTATTCCTAAGTATTTTTTTGGTGCAATTTTAAAAGAATTTTTTAAAATTATTTTTTCTAACATTTCAAGTGTAAAGAAATGCAGTAAATTTCTGTATTTAACCTTTTGTCCTGCTATCTTGTTGAATTCATTTATCAGCTCTAGTCGTTTTTATGTGGCGTCACTAGGCTTTTCTATACATAATATGATGTCATCTGCGTATGATGACAATTTTACCCCTTCGTTTCCAATTCGAATCCATTTTACGTCTTTCTCTTGTCTGATTGCTGTGGCCAGGACTTCCAACGCTTTGTGGAACAGCAGTGGTGAGAGTGGGCAGCCTTGTCCTGCTCCAGCTTTCAGGGGGAAGGCTTTCCATTTCTCCCTGTTGAGTATTGTATGGCTGTGGGTTTGTCATAAACAGCTTGTGTTAGTTTGAGATATGTTTCCCCTATACCTAACTTGGTAAGTTTTTATCATGAATAAATGTTGAATTTTATCAGAATCTTTTTTTCTGCACCTGTTGAGATGATCGTATATTTTTTGCCCTTTTGTTGATGTGGTGTATCACACTGATTTCCATACATTGAACAATCCTTGTGTACCTCAAATGAATCCAACTTGTTTGTAGTCTATGACCTTTTTTCATGTGTTTTTAGGTTTGGTTTGCTAATATTTTGTTTAGTGTTCTTGCATCTATATTCATCAAAGATACTGGTCTATAGTTTACTGTTTGGTGGTGTCTGTCTGATTTTGGTATCAGGGTGCTGGTGGCTTCATAGTATGAGTTTGGGAGTGTTCCCTCCTCTTCAATCTTTTGTAAGAGTTTGAGAATGATCCATATAAGTTTTTCTTTGTATGTTTAGTAGAATTCCTCAGTGAAGCCATCTTGTCCTGGACTTGTGTTTGCAAGGAGGTTTTGTTTGCTTGTTTGTTTGTTTTTAAATTATAGATACTATTTCACTTCTAGTGATCACTATGTTCAAATGACCTATTTTTTCTTGATTCAGTTTTGGTGGACTGTATGTTTCTAGAAACTTGTCCTTTTTTTTTTTTTTTTTTTTGGTTGTCCAACTTGTTGGCACATAATTGTTCCTAATAGTCTCTCCTGGTTTGTTGTATTTCTGCAGTATTGGTTGTAATTTCTCCTCTTTCATTTCTTAGTTTTGTTTATTTAGGTCCTTTCTCTTTTCTTCTTGATGAGCCTGGCCAGATGTTTGTCAATTTTGTTTACCCTTTCAAAATCCCAGCTCTTGATTTTATTGATTTGTTCTACTATTTTTTTAATTTCTAAATATTTATTTCCTTCTTGATCTTCATTACTTCTTTCTTTCTGCTGACTTTAGGTTTTGTTTGTTCTTCCTTTTCTAATTCTTTTAGATAATAAGTTGCATTGTTTATTTGAGTTTTTTTGGTTAGTTTTTTGAGGAAGACCTGTATCAGTATGAAATTCCCTCTTAGAACTGCTTTTGCTGCATCCCATAGGTTTTGTGTGACTGATTTCATTATCATTTGTCTCAAGGTATTTTTTAATTTCCCCTTTGATTTCAACCTGGACCCATCGGTTTTTTAGTACGTCTTTTACTCTCAGTGTAATCTTTTTTTTTTCTCATTTCCCTTTCTGTGCTTGATTTCTAGTTTCATGCCGCTGTGGTCAGAAAAGATGCTTGAAATAATTTCTATCCTTTTAAATTCATTTAGGCTTGTTTTGTGTTCAAGTATGTGGTCTATCCTAGAGAATGTTCCATGTGCACTTGAAAAGAATGCATATTCAGAGTGGTTTTTTTTTTTTTTTTTTTGATGTAATAGCCTGAAAAGAACAATTAAGTCTAACTGTTCTACTGCATCATTTAGGATCTCTGGTCCTTTTTTATTATTATGTCTGGAAGATCTGTCCATTGATGCTAGAGGTGTGTTAAAGTCTCCTAAGTTACTGTATTCCCATCAATTTCTCTCTTTATGTCTGTTAGTATTTGTTTTATGTATTCAGATTCACCTATATTGATTGCATATATGTTAATGAGTGTAGTATCCTCTTCTTGTATTGCTCTTTTTATCATTGTATAGTATCCTTCTTTAACTTTCTTTATAGCCTTTGTTTTAAAGTCTGTTTTTTCTCATATGACTAGTGCTACCCACCTTTTTTGTCATTTCCACTTGCATAAAGTATCTTTTTCCATCCCTTCCCTTTCAATCTATGTGTGTCTGTCATCCTAAAGTGGGTGTCTTTTAGGCAGCATACTGAAGGCTCTTGTTTTGTTATCCAGTCTGTCACTTTGTGTCTTTTCATTGGAGCATTTAGTCCATTGACATTTAAGGTAATTACAGATATGTATTTATTGTAATTTTAAATTTTGTGGTTTTTTTTCAGTTAATTTTATATTTCTTCTTTGTTCCTTTCTTTTTCTTTTTTACTTTTCTGGTTTGATAATTTTCTTTTGAATTATGCTTACGTTCTTTTCTTTTTGGCTTTTGTGACTCTATTGCATGTTTTTGATTTGACATTAACATGCTTTTCAAGTATGCTAACCCATGCTATATCTACTTGCTTCAGACTGGTAGGCATATAGACTCAAACACATTCTAAAAAAAAAAAAAAGGAAAAAAATCTACATTTTTATACTCCCCTCCCTTATATTTTATGATTTTGATGTCCTCTTTTAAATCTTCATATTTATTTTTTCCCTGTTCATTGTAGTTATCACATTTCCAATTTTGATTTTCTCTTTTCTTTGTTCTTTTCTATTTAGAGAAGTCTTTTCAATATTTCTTTTAGGATAAATTAAATATTCCTGTATTCTCTGAGTTTTTGTTTGTCTGAAATATTCTTTATCTCTCCTTCTAGTCTAAATGATAATCTTGCTGTATGGAGTACCCTTGGCTGCAGGATTTTCTCTTTTAAGACTTTGAATATATCTTGCTACTCCTTTCTGGCCTGCAGTTTGTGTAGAAAATCAGTTGATAGCCTTATGGGGGTTCCCTTTTACCTGTCTCTTTGTTTTTCTCTTGCTGCCTTTAGAATCTTCTAAAGGGGAAAGGGGGGGGAGAGATAAATTAGAAGTCTAGGATCAACAGACACATACTACTATATATAAAATAGATAAACCACAAGGACCTACTATATAGCACAGGGAACCATATTCAGTATCTTGTTATAACCTATAATGGAAAATAATCTGAAAAATTATATCTATATAGTATAACTGAATCACATCATTGTACACTTGTAACTAACACAATGTTGTAAATCAATCATACTTCAATAAAGAATAAAATAAAATAGAAAAATAATATGGGAAAGAGATATAAAAAGACATTTTTCCAAAAAAAGATATGCGAGTGGCGAATGAGCACTGGAAAAAGTGTTCAGAATCATCAGTCATCAGGGAAATGGAAACTGAAACCACAATATACCACTTCATACCCACTAAGATGTCTATAATTTAAAGGATGAATAACAGCAAGTGTTGACAAAAATACAGAAAAATCGAAATCTTCATTGACAGTTGGTAGGCATGTAAAATGGTACACACTTTGGAAAACTGTCAGACAGTTCCTCAAAATGTTACACATGAAGTTACTATATGACCCAGCAAATCCACTCCTAAATATACACCCAAGAGAAAAGAAAATGTGCAAAAAAACCCCTCGTACATGAATGCTTATAGCAGCATTATTCATTACAAGCAAAACAGAGGCAACAATCCAAATGCCCATCAGCTGATGAATAGTAAAGTACAAAGTGGTGTATCCACACATGGAATATTATTTGGGAATAAATAAGAATAAAGTAGTGGTACGTACTACAACACGGTAAACCTTGGAAACGTGTGCCAACTGAAAGAAGACAATCACAAAAGACGATGTATTTTATGAATCCATTTATATGGAAAGTCCATAATAGGCAAATTTATAGAGACAGAAAGTAGATCTGTAGTTGTCTGGGGCTACCTTGGATGAGGAGACGGGGGCCAAATCCCCCCTGCAAAGGGAACATGATTAATTTTGGGGGTGATGAAAATGTTCTAAAGTTGATTGTGGTGTTAGGTTTTACAAATATGTGAATACATTAAAAACCATTTAATTATGCGCTGTATGTGGATGAATTGTTTTATATATGAATTACATCCCAACAAAGGTATTTCCAAAAAAAAAAAATCAAGAGAATGACAAACAAAAAGTTCAAGATAGTGTTTATTTGGAAGTGGGAGCTAGAAGAATAGAATAAGGATGAAAAAATGTATAGGTTTGAATAATTAGAAATTGTCCAGTTCTTAAGATTTGAGTTCATGGGTGTTCTTTGTATTAATAAATGCACATATATGCACCATACCTACAAACATAAAATAAAAGACCTTGCATGGACCAATGAAAGATAATTTGTCTACAAACCAAACATTATGATTAAGACAATTCTGCACAATTGAGGCTTTTTAAAAAATTCATTAATTAACATTTATCCTGTTATATCTTACATATTATATCCCCAGTTCACAAAACTGAATCAGTGGGTCAACTGTCATTCATTGAATCTGTTAAACAGAGATAAAAGTTAAATTTTATAACATAAAGTGATAAATGCAGAATGAATAGGCTTTGATCTCTTTAAATCTCTCTTCTACCAGGATTGAGAATTATGTTGGTGTTAATTCTCCCACTGTCCCACGTCCCATGTCCCATGTTCATATTCCCTTTTTAATAGAATTCGTTCGTTTCATTTACCCTTAGAGTGTCCATCATTATGGGGAAATGAAAGAAAGAACAATGATAGTAGCAACGTTGGCCAGAAAACTGACATAAAATTGGCAGTGGGGTAGAGATTGTGGAGAATGTTCTTATACAACAAAGCATGGTTTATAAATAGTCTCATGAAATGTTTAACCTAAAAAATTTTGCTTTGTTATTTATAAATCTAGTACTTTGAAATAACAGTTTTAGTGTTTGTTTTTCTGTTTGTTAGTTTGGTTTTGGGCTTTTATTATTGCATAAATGCCTCTTTACCCTTCTCAAAGCTTTTGTTTCTCTTTAATGCTTCTCCTTTTCAAAAGGAAGTGGGAAATGGCCGTATTTTTTACTTTGCCATCCTTAAAGCAAAATCCCCAGCCCTTCCTTAATATATGTTTTGTTTCATGTAATCCATGATGATATACATTCAATCTGTTTTCAACAAGCAGTATTATTTCCTGCATAATACACCTTTGCCTACTTCACAAATAGTTTGGGAAACAAAATGCCTATCGTATCTCAGATGCATAGTGTCATAAACTTTGTTTTAAAGTTCAGAACATTTTGAAATTCCTTACAAAGTTTCATTATTACTCAAACCAAATGATGGATTTTTCACCTCAATAAAATTCAGATTTATGTAGGTGTCATATACATTATCATACACCTCATTTAAATTAAACTTTAAGATTCATTATAATAACCTCTTCAAGTTGTTTCCAACTGTTTCTTCAACACCGGCAAAATTTAAGAATCTCTTCTTAAACAAATTTTGATATTTTATTTAGCTGTCTTACATGAACTGACAGCTGTCACTTACTTGTTCGTCAAATACACCAGAAACTACTAAATAAATCCAAAAGGATCTAGTTACAATGCCATGCAGCATTCCAGCATTTATTATTCTATTTTAAATTTGTACAATTTTATAGGAATATTATCTTATAAACTAAAACGTTTGGATAGTTCTTTTAAGGATTGTATTCCCAGTGAAATAGATTGTCTTTCTTAAATATAGATATGATTATGTAAGTAAATGTAGTAACTGAATTTCAAGTGCATTCTAGCTGTTTAACCTGTTGTGAGTGGTAAGGAAATTTGATTGTAATTGTCATTATCAGCAATAGTTTTACCATTAAATTGGAATTCAGTCCTCAATTATATTGATTTTAAAAGTATTTAATGTCCTTTATATTTTCTGAAGTTTTCCAATGTTGTTGTTTAAATTAGAATGTTTTATATCATAAATAATGATTTTTCATGAGTAAAATTTTAACATTAGAACAAATGACCCAAACAAGGGGAATCTACCTCATACATAAAATGATGAGAAAAATCTGAACCAAGATATTTTAAAATTTCATGTTTTCTTTTTTCTTTTTTTTTCATGTTTTATTTTAAAGTTTCCTTGCTTTAAAGGTAAATTTTGATTAATAAAAATTCTTCCTTGTTTTCAATGACTTTCAAAAGGTGGCTAATTATAACCTTATTTTGAACCTCAAAATATTCTCATTATACTGGCACCAGCTGGAAACTTCTTGACAATAATAAAATTGTTTGTTTCACATTCTTGACTTAGCAACTGAATGCACAGAAATTCCCGTGAAAATGTCAGTACAGTCTTTTGCAGTTTTAAAGTCATCACAGCTATCATGAAATAAATTATATCCAACCACAGCCGAAATTTAGATTTTGTGTACTCCCATGATAATATTGCACGATGTCACCATAAACAAGGAGGCGGGTTTGAACAGGCATGTAGGCAGAATGTAAGCAGGGCAGAGATGATAACATTGAAGCATGAAAATCAGTTTTATTTTCGTTTGCTTTCTGGCTGAAAATATTGCAGTGTTCACCTTATCACATAAGCAAATGGAAACATGATTTATCTTTTACATTACAGATCTCCTGTACTTTAAAAGATTTGCAGATTTTAACAGTTACACATTCTTAACCCTTCAGATTGTGGGTATGGTGCAGGGTATATGTATCCCCAAATTTACTTGATCTTATTCTTAAGATCAGAAAGCAGAACAATAATCTCTGAGTTTTACAGAGAAAAAAATATGATAAACTTTTTATACAAGGCTGAATTGTATTCAACTGTAAAGACAGGAAAAGATATTTTAGGTGTACAAATATCCAGAAAGTACAGTGTATATGTAGACTTAATACAAAGTATTTGAGGAAGTAGTTCAACAAAATGAGGAAAAAACAAAAAAGCAAAGATCTTAAGAATAGAGAAGTACTAATATAAAGAAATTATCTTTAAGAAAAATTGAGTATTATTATAAACAATATAATATAAAAAATCTTGAAAGAGAAGATATAAAATATGAAATGATAATATAGATTTAAATTTCAGATTTCACTAACAAAAACTGGAAATTAAAAGGGAAAGAGACAGAAGAAGAAAGGCAAATTGAATGTGTTGTAATATATGGAGCCTAAAAAATGCTTAGATGCAATCATTAAAGGAAAATCACAGTTAGGGTACAGTTACCTAAGGACAGATATTATTATAATGGGAACAGATAATACACCTTCTGAATTAAGAGAAAAAACTAAAATTGTCAATATAGCAAAAGACCGTAGAAAAGAAGGAAAACAGTAAGAAACCATTAAAAAACAATAAATTATAAACAAGATAACATATGGTAAAATATTAAATAAGATAAAGTAAGAAACCTCACCTATTTATAGCAAACAGTGTTGGACTGAGTAAATAGCATGAATATCCAAAATAAAACTATAACAAAATAAGTTATGTCACATATTGCATTTAAAATCACATTTCAGAAGAATACATAATGATGTTAGAAAATTAGTTTTTAAATAATTTTTAAAGAGAAATTGCAAGCAAAAGATTTGGTTTATAACACAAGCTGCCTTTTGAAGAGAATGAGCACACAGCAGTGCTGGTAGACGTCTCAACTTCCATCTCAGTTACATTTTGATGCATAGAAAGAAATTTAAAAGAAGACAAAACTGTGAGTATTTTAAGAGAATGCATTTTGGTGTGACTGTTTTTGGCTTTATATATATTTTAATATATTTCAAACATAAAGAATATATTTTTCTGTAAATGCCAGTGATTTTTCCAACATGGGGGAAATTCTTTACTCACTAGTTCATCCAATAAATATCCTCTGAGCAACTATTTGACGTCAGCCATTCTTCTGGAGACAAAATTCATCAGTGATCAAAAATATGAAAATAATCAAAATCCGTGATTTCACAGTAACTGACTTCTAATCAGAGAGTCAGACAATAACCATACATAGTTAATAGAGAAAATATATATGGTAGAGTTTGATAATGGTAATAAATAAAAATTTAATTTATTAAACTTAGTATGAAGAAACAGATTTGAGTAATCATGGATGCTAGGAAGGGTGGGTTGCAATTTTATTTTATTTTTGTTCTGTTTTGTTTTGTTTCATTTTGTTTTGTTTATGGGGGAGGGAGTAAATAGGTTTATTTATTTATTTATTTCATGGAGGTACTGGGGATTGAACCGAGGACCTTGTGCATGCTAAGTGTGCACTCCACCACTTGAGCTACACCCTCCTCCAGGTGGGTTGTAATTTTAAATAGGGTGGTTAAAAAAAAGTTTAAAAATTGGGTAAGCCATTGGGAGGTCACATTTAAGCAAAGACTTAAAGAACAAGAGTTAGTTAAATATGATACCGTCTGGAGAGAAGAATGTCCCAGGCAGAGGGCATTTCCAGTAAAAGATCCTAAGACGGATCAATTTTTTTTTTTTTTTTTGATAGAGGTACTGGGGAATGAACCCACGACCTTGCTAAGCAGGCGCTCTACCACTGAGGTATGCATCCCACTGATTATACTTAGATGCTCAAAGAAAAGCAAGCTGGTCACTGAGCTACAATGGAGGAAGAAGGCAGCTGGAGTCGAGGTCAGACTATAAGTGGAGACAGTTCACATAGAACTTTATGGGCAATTGTAAAGACTTTGGCTTCCTTCTAAGTTAGGGAGTGATTAAGCAGGTTTCAGAAGATGAATGACAAAATCCAATCATTACAAGAAAAGTTAGCACAGCTATTGTGTCAGGTATAAAGTCCGACTGACTGTATTACAGGGAGGCAGAGAGACCACTGAAAACACTAACAACAATCTAGGTGAGAGATAATGACCACTCACACCAGGGTAATAGTAGTTAGAGATGGAGAGAATTGATTGGTTTTTAATATATTTTAAAGTTTGAACAAAAATTTCCTGGAAGATTCAAAGATTACTTTTGGCTTAAACAGCTGAAAGGACTAAGGTGCCTTCAGCTAAAATGGAAAATCACGTAGAAAGAGTGGATTTGGAAGCAGAACAGAAAACCAGTTTTGGACAAGTTTAAGTTTGAAATATCATGTAACTGTTAAGTAGGAGAGAAGTCCAGACTGATGACATAAATTTGCAAGTCAACTGCATATAATTAAACTTTAAAGCCACAGTATCATTAATTTTAGTATCATTAAAAGAATGGATATAGACATAAAAAAAGACTGAGGCACAGGGGATTCCAACAGTGAGGCACGGATCAAGGATAGGAAGCCATAAAGGAGACTAAGAAGATGCAGAAAGGATGATGGAGGAAAATCAAAAGGATGCTGATTTCTGCAAGTCAGGTGAGGAAAATGTATCAAGGAGAAAGATTTCTTCACCTGAAGTCAAGTGATTCAAAAAGACCTAGTATGAGGACTGGGACTTGGCCAGTAGATTTAGTAACATGGAAGTGACTTGTGACCTTAAGCACAGTTTCAGTGGAAGGATGGGGCCAACGTCTGACTGGGAGGGAAAAGCAGGGGGTTAAGAGATAATTAGAGGTGAACACAATTGCAAAGAAGAGCAGAAGAATGAGACTGTATTTAGTGAGGAAAGTAAGGTCAAGAAAAGTTTTCTTTTTTCTTTTTTTTAAAAAACATTTTTTATTGATTTATAATCATTTTACAATGTTGTGTCAAATTCCAGTGTAGAGCACAATTTTTCAGTTATACATGAACATATATATATTCATTGTCACATTTTTTTCTCTGTGAGCTACCATAAGATCTTGTGTATATTTCCCTGTGCTATACAGTACAATCTTGTTTATCTATTCTACAATTTTGAAATCCCAGTCTATCTCTTCCCCACCCCCCACCCCCTTGGCAACCACAAGTTTGTATTCTATGCCTATGAGTCTATTTCTGTTTGTATTTATGCTTTGTTTGTTTGTTTGTTTTTAGATTCCACATATGAGCAATCTCAAATGGTATTCTTCTTTCTCTTTCTGGCTTACTTCACTTAGAATGACATTCTCTGGGAGCATCCATGTTGCTGCAAATGGTGTTATGTTGTCGGTTTTTATGGCTGAGTAGTATTCCATTGTATAAATGTACCACATCTTCTTTATCCAGTCATCTGTTGATGGACATTTAGGCTGTTTCCATGTCTTGGCTATTGTAAATAATGCTGCTAAGATGGGAAAAATAATGTCATGCTTATGTACTGTTGGGAATAATAATGTAAACAAGGAAAACATAATACAAGAGGTGGGTGCAGAATTTCTGGAGCAATGTCTTTAGATGGAGTGAAAGGAGCTGAGGTCTAATGCACTCATGAAAGTCTGGGCTTGAATCAGAAGCACAAGGAGATCATATACTAATGTGCTATCAGATCTTTTAGCTACAGGTGTAGTAGGTAGGTTGGTAGATGTGGTGCTATGATCTGGTGAAGTTCTCCTTTAAGTGATTCCATGTCCTCAGTAAAGAAGGAAGTGAAAGGGGTCAGGTGAGAAGGAAAGCCAGAGCAAAGAGTCAGGGTGTGAGAAAGGAAGATGTGAGCAAAATCTTCCAAGAAAGTAGAGTGTGAGCAGCCCAGGGAAATGTACTAGCATTGCTAGGGATGTTTAAGGGTCTACTCTGAAGTCTGTGGCATGAATTTAAAGGAGGAACAGTCAATGTGATTGTATGTTTTTCTCCAGTTATGCTCAGCTTCATGGCTATAGGCACAGTTGATGGAAATAATAGAAGTGAACTGGAAAGATATGGCATAGCGATCCAAGAGCAGAGTGCATGAAATTGAGGTAATAGAAGGGTTACAGTTATTTATGTTTTCCATGAGGGCTGGTGCAAAAATAGTTTTCCACACACTGAGTTTGAGACATCTAAATGTCCATTTCGAGTAGCCCCAATCATTGGCTCAGAATAAGAAAGAAATTAGTCTTTAAAAATAGAGAGGAAAATTCTGAAATGGTTATTGACGAGCATGAGAAAGCTACACTAGTTAATGTTGATGCTGAAGGGCTGAAGCATAAAAATAAAACAATTAAAGCACAACATGGGTAGACCTTGAAGGCATTATGCTAAGTGAAATAAGTCAGAAAGAGAAACACAAACACTGCACGATCTCACTTATATGTGGAATCTAAAAAACACTGAACTCACAGAAGCAAATAGGAGAGTGGTGATGGCCAGGGACAGGGGGTGGGGAAAATGGGGAGATGTTGGTCAAAAGAGAAAAACTTCCACTTACAAAATAAGTCCTGGGGATCTAAGGGACAGCCTGGTGACTATAGTTAACAGAATTGTATTGTACACTTGAAAGTGGCTGTGGGAGTAGAGCTTTCGTGTTCTCACCATAACAACAAAATGGTACTTATATGAGGTAAAGTATATGCTAATTAACCTTATTGTGGTAAATATTTCACTATATATGTATGTATAATCATAACATCGCATACTTTAAACTTACACAATGTTAAATGTCGATGTTATCTCAATAAAGCAGGAAAAACTTATGCCAGTAAGTTATACAAGCCAACAAGAAATGTAAGGTTGTGGCCTTACAGTGGAATGTCTGAATTGGGGATTTTACATCGAAACAGTTTTGGGTGGCGAAAGGTGCAGGGTACACCAACGGGAGTGAGATTCTCAGGTGGATGAGAGAACACCAGTTCAAGCGGGTGGTCAAGGCATTTGTGACCTAAGTGTTTATATATGATCTGACCTGGAGATTAGTGGGGTGTGAACACGTGAGCTCCTGCAGATTGAGGGATGCTGAGGTCAAGTTAAGGCAAATGTGTTGAAGACACTGAGGCTATATAAGAGTTTGCTGATTATAGATCAGGAACATCAAATGTCACAGTGAAACGGTTCAGGGGAGAGTGGAAGGGGTGAGAGCCGATCAATGGAGAAGAGCCCCAGGATGACGAGAACGTGACCTTGGGAGTGGTTGGATGGCCAGAGTGTCTGAGAACAGGAGAAATGCCAAGTGGCAGATTTCACTTCAGAGCCTACTGGGCTCTCAGCTTCCCAGGGTTGCTGAAGTCTGGAAAGGATGCCAGGTGTTTCACGATGGGGCAGACGTCAAGCTTCCTTGATCTCTTTGGGAGGCAGTTGTGGGAAACTCCAAGGGAACATTTTCTTTTTAATTAAATTGTGTTATCAAAAGCTCAATTGTACTTCAGTTCTCTGAAAAAGTTAGTTTACTCCCAAAAAAGAAAGGTTAGTAGCTTTCAGTGAAGGTTAGGAGCATGAGTCACTGTATCCCCAGGATCACCCCCATGCCCTGTGAGCCAATCTGGAAAGCCAACTCTCTAATGTGAAGTATGTATTTTTATTTTCTGCTGCTTGATGGAATTTGGATAAAGTGATATGTAACTCAACCATAAATGATGACTCTCCAGCAGAGGTATGATGGAGTCTTTAATTAACTGATTCTCTTATTCTAAGTTATTCACAAGTTGTTTTTCACAAACTGGCAACCCAGTTTTGGCTAAATGGATTATTCCCATACTCTTGTAAGTTGTGTCTTTGTCATGAAAGCAATGACTAAACCACTTAAAAATCTCTTCACATAAAGTGATTTTTCAACTTGGTTAAGAAAAGTTTTAAGAGTTGAGGCCGTTCTTTAACTGCCATATGCAGAGTAGCACACGCAGGCTCTCTTCTGAGTTTCTCAAGGGAGAGAAGACTGAAAGGAAAGCTTCAACTAAATTTTTATCATTTGAAATGTTACCCTGAGTATCTACCTTATTTATATCTAGTGAATAGTTTTAGACAATTTAGGAATAAAAAAAGAGATTTGGTTTAAGCTCTCTCTTTTTGAACCAAAAGCCCTGAGCAAGCCTTCAGGAGATAAATGACACCTCTCCATCCTGGTTCCTCATTCCCCAGAATTCAAAACTCATCTCAAATAGCAGGTCTTCCCTTCATGAATTGAAAGAAAGACTGAGAGCAAGAGCCCTGCAAAATCTCAACCTGAAAAAGGACCACACCCAAAACTTCCAATGGCCATAAATCTTCCTTATAATTCATTTTTTTTGCTTTGATTTGATAGTCAATTCATGGTTCAATTAAGAATTCCCCTCCAAATTCTTAATTACACAAAACAAATCTTTGGCTTAGTAAAAAATGCTGAGGAACAAGATCATATTAGTTGGATCAATAAACCATATGCTGTCTTCTTGTTTTGATTGTCTCAATTGTATTTTCTAGTTGGTCTTAAAAATAAAAATCTGGACTAAAAAAATCATCTTGTATATCATAAAGATATTACTTTATTACTGTAAATATAAATTGTCAAATCTGATTATTTTGCAGCTTATTACTCTATTTCTCCTGGAGAGAAGGCACTTCCTAGAATTTGTGATGGTAAATTCATGCAACAACAGCAAAAAATGTTATGCTATATTTTTTTCCTCCAGAGACTAATGGTCTCTCTAGCAAAGAATTTAGATGTAGAAACCATGAAATTTTAATCATGGAAATAACTCCTTTCAGCTTGATAGTAAGCATTATCATGGGGAGTAGAGACTTGCTCAAACTAGACATCAAAGGTAACCAGTAATGAAGTGAAGGAAAATAGATGGTTTGAAATAGGATGCCACTGGTGTGTGGTCTGGTTTTAGATCAGGTTCCCTACAGAACTTGTATTGGACAATGCTGTGAATATAAATAAGGACAGTAATGACATTTCTGGGGACATAAGAGAATTGGAAACAAAGAAAGGTAACTCAGTAAGAGGTGAGATGACTGTGGAGTAACTCACCAAGAGAACCATACTCAAAATAAGGATGCCTGAAAACCTCAATGCTCTAAATGAGACTCATATAAATGAATCACATAAATGTAACAAAAGCTAGTATTTTTCATTTGGGATTATTTGTAAGAGAAATTCAAAGCATGTGAAATACAATAAAAAGTGAACCAACGTGGAAAACTAATCTTTCTTGTATACATGGCTGCATGTACAAATGGGGATAGGATAAGTTTAACATTAATATAAGTTGGAGTAAAAACCAAGATCTAGACCAATGATGGGGAAGGCAACTGAGGAAGGGTCCAAAAAGATGGAAAAACAGAAAGAAGGGTCCTGATTGACTGTGGATATTGGGCAATACAGACTTAGGGCAACGAATCTCACCATTACAATCTGGGGATATGGGACGTCATTAGAAGCAGCAAGAGCAGACTCAGTACTGAACGGATATGTAACTGGCATAAATTCCTAAGTTCCTCTTCTCTTGGGTTATGATCTGTACTTACATGTGGAGTATGTCTATACCCGCAGACATGATTGAACAGTTTCAGTCTCAGTCCTTAAAGTGTTGCGGAAAAACGCGTCACAGCTTGGCGTTACAGCTCAGTTGTGACAGCAGCCTGGATCCAGGCGAGAGACCAAGCAGCACTGGAAGACTTGCAAAACTCAGGTTTATTACACCAGCAGACCAATAGGAGTTAAAACTTCAAGCTCTAGACTCTGGCAGTACATTTACACAGGCCTTTTATAGGCTGCCAGTTTTACACTTTGCAACATCATATGCAAATAAAGTACAACAGAAGTTGACCAATCAGGAACAAGCTTTGTAGAAATTGACCAATCAGAAGTGAGCTCCATGCAAATGAAGTACTACAAATGGACCAATCAGAAGTTAGGGAAGTGGGCCAATCAGAAGTGAGAGTAATAACCAATCAGAAGTGAGCTCAGGGAACCAATAGAATTCTAGGTGTAAGTTAGCAGCTTTAGTGGCAAAAAGTGAGATAGAGCTTCTGGGCCAGGGAACCGGACGGTGCTAAGAGGAGAGCAGCGGCCCTGCCTACAGGTCCTGCTGGTCTTTTTATGGGGCTTCCCACCTCAAGAGAAATGTAAAGGTGAGAATTTCAAGAGTTATTACATTCTCTGAAACTCAAATTAGTTACTTTTTAAAATAAATTCTATATATGAGAACTAGAGAATACAAAATGCCAGTGAAGACAGGGAAGTAAGACATTGCCTATTACAATCTCAGAATCCACGGATGAAACAATTCTAGTTACATGTTAAAACGTATATAATAATCACGTTGTGCCGTGACTGACTGTAATTATACTTCTCAAATACATATGCTTCAAACTAAACTGCCTTGACATGATCTGATCCACAAAGTTTACTCTCATGTTTCTAAATTTATCCCCTTCAAAAGGAACTATGGGAGAGTATTATTAGAAATAGAAGTGCATGGCAGGTTTGATTCATATTTTAAGAAAATTAAATCAATATTTAATTAGAGTAATTTAGACTCTTCCTCAGTACTTCGGCACTATCAGTTTAGTTTATTTGTATAATGAAGATAATTAATACAATGTGCTCCAATAATATAATTTGTTTCCAGAAACTGGAGACAGAAATGAGAAAGTAGAAAATGACACTCAACATGTTGTACACATTTATTTATTCTGTTATTTTGAGTCAGACCCTGCTTTGGTACCAGGGATATATTAATAAGAAAACACACAAGGTTGCTGTGGTCATAGAGTTTATATACCTATCGGAGGTAAAGAGAGAGAATAAAAATAAATAAAACAAAAAGATAATGTTAAACTCTGATAAATGCTAACATATTAATAGATAAGGTGATATGATGAAGAGCAAATGAGTGGACGTACTTTGAGTAAGATAATCAAAGAAGACCTTTTTGAAGATGGCGCATTTATGCTGAGATCTAAAAGATGAGAAAAGAATATAAGTCAAGAGATAAACTAAGACACAAGCTGACAGACAGCAAATGCCAATTCCCTATGCAGCAAAGAATTTGAAGGAAACACTGCGCTCTAGGTCCTTTCAGGGCACATTATTACCTTGAAATGCTCCCGTTCCCTACCGCCTGAAATGGGCTGCTTCCAAGCCTTTAATACAGGTGTCCCAAATCTGAAAGAGACCTACAGGTATGCCTGGAGCAAAATTAATGGGATAGAGTAATATAAGATTATACAGGAGCTACCATGTGGGAGGGTGAGGAGCAATGGGGGCTCCTAACAAGGAGTTTAGATACTACTCGAGTGCAGTGGGAATCCAAAGAAGGACATTCATCAAGATTATGATGTGTGAATACATGTTTAATAAGGCCAGCATGGCTTACTTTCAGGGAAGCCAGAGAGCCGTGAGAAATAGACATTCTACTACTAAACGGCACATGCAAAATCTCACAAGCTCCAAAACCCAAGGCAGAAGTAATTTGGCAGGAACCTAGCTCAGACCCACTTGTTAATCTTGGAGTACTTCCAGGAGATGCAGGAGGCAACTGGAGCTCACGCTGGGGACACAGACGTTGGCAGCAGCCATTTTGAGGCGCTTTTCCTACCATGATGCTGGTGCTGGCAAGTGTCATTTTGGAATCTTCCATCTAGCTTATTACCCTCAGGACCTGACCCCACCCACCAGGCTGTCTGCACCAGCTCTGGGATGCCTCAGGCCAAGCAACTAGCCGGACTAGGACTCAGCCCCACTCAACAACAGACCATCAGTCACCGTAAGTCCCCTTAAGCCTACTAGTGGCTCAGGACATGGCTCTGCCCACCAGAGGGCCCAGGACCAGATCCCATACACCAGTGGACTTGTACTAGCCCTGGGACCCCAGGACCCTGCAGCCAGATATCCTGGACCCAGCAATGTTCCAACTACTTGGTCTTCATTGCAAAAACTCCTATATATCCTGGCTGCTCCCTTGCCTCTTCAGAGCAGTCTCTTAGTTGATCTCAGGGGCCACTTTCCAGGCTCAAGTCCTCAGAAAACCCACTAAATAAAATGTAACTCTCAACTTTAGATTGTGCTTTTTTTTTTCAGTCAACAGTTATTTTGGGAGATTTCTCTGTTTTTCTATTGATTCGTCTATATTTTTAAGGCAATGTCACTTTGTTTTATTTACAGATATATTGAATATCTGTCAAGATGACTATTTGGTTATTGCCGTTTGTGAATTCCCTTGCCTATATTGCTTATTCTTTCAGATAAAATTTATTGTTTTATTAATGTTGCCAAAATTGTAAGTAAAATTAACAATTATAGAAATAAAATGTTTTTTAAAAAAGAATTAAAAAAAGAGATAGCCCAAATCAATAAAATCAGAAATGAAAAAGAAGTTACAACTGACACCACCCAAATACAAAGAAAGATTATAAAAGACTACTATGAACAGCTATTTGCCAATAAAACGGGCAGCCTAGGGGAAATGAGCAAATTCCTAGAAATGTATGATCTCCCAAGACTGAAGCAGGAAGAAATAGAAAATATGGACAAACCAATTACCAGTAATGAAGTTAAATCAGTAATAAAAAATAAACTCCTAACAAATGAAAGTCCAGGACCAGAGGGCTTAAGCATTAAATTCCATCAGACATTAGAGAAGAGTTAGCACCTATCTTTCTCAAACCATTCTATTGCCAAGCCAAAACCTGGGTCTGCTCACCTGTGTGCAGTAAAACCAATCTACTGACACCAGGTTGTGGTGAAGGAAAGTGCAGCATTTATTGTAAGGCGCTCCCATATAAGGAATCCAGTACAGCTAATGCTCAAAAAGCCTGAACCTCCTGATAAGTATCAGCAAAGTATTTTTAAAGGCCAGGTGAAGGAGAGGAGTTCCGAGTTATGTGATAAGCTCATGCACAATTCTCTACTTGGCTGATGGTGAGGTGACAGGGCAGTGTCACAGGGGTTAACATTATCAACCCTCAAGCTCCAGTAAGCCTGGGGGATGACCATGTGCTCATGGTCATCAAGTAAAGGTCTTCCATTTGGTGGGAGCTTTAGCATCTGAAGCAAATCAGGAAATGTGCATCACATACTATCATCAGAGGGGAGCTAAAGTAAAGGATATGGGGGAGGGGTTTGTCCCGGGAAGTCCTCATAGGGTATAGATGAGTTAAAATTTCAAAATATTGCAGAGGAAGGAATGCTTCTGAGCTCATTCCATAAGGCCAGCATCATTCTGATACCAAATCCAGACAAAGATATGATAAAAAAACAATTACAGGAAAATATCACTGATGAACATAGATACAAAAATTCTCAATAAAATGTTAGCTAACTGAATTCAACAACACATTAAAAGGCTCCATGATCATGTGGGATTTGTCCTAGAGATGGAAGGATGATTCAATATCTGCAAATCAACCAATGGGATACATCAAATTAACAAACTGAAGGAAAAAATCATATGATCATCACAATAGATGCAGTAAAAGTTTTTGACAAAATTTGACATCCATTTATGATTAAAAATTCTCAAAAAAGTGGATATAGAGAGACCATACCTCAACATAATCAAACCCATAGCTAACATCATACTCAATGGTAAAAAGCCAAAAGCATTTCCTCTAAAATTAGGAAAAAGACAAGGATACTCACTCTTGCCACTTTTATCCAACATAATTTTGGAAGTTCTAACCATAGAATTCAGGCAAGAAAAAGAAATGAAAGGAATTCAAACTGGAAAGGAAGAAGTCAAAATGTTACTGTTTACAGATGAACATGATACTATACATAGGGAATCCTAAAGATGTCACAAAATACTACTAGTGCTCATCAAAAAACTCAGTAAAACTGAAGGATGCAAAATTAATATATAGAAATCTGCTGCATTGTATACCCTAATAATGAACAATTAGAAAGAGAAATTAAGAAACAATCTCATTTACAATTGCATGGCAAAGAATGAAACACCTAGGAATAAATGCATCTAAGGAAATAAGACTTGCACTCAGAAAACTACAAGACACTGATGAACAAAACTGAAGACAGCATAAACAAATAGAAAGATATATAGTTCTCGTGGACTAGAAGAATTAATACTATTAAAATGACCACACAAGGCAATCTACAGATTTAGTGCAATCCCTATCAAAATACCCATAACATTTTCAAAAGGACTAGAATAACTAATTCTAATTTTTTTATGGAAACATATCCTGAATAGCCAAAACAATCTTGAGAACGAAGAACAAAGTGGGAGTTATTACACGTCCTGATTTCAAACTATACTACAAAGCTACAATAAGCAAAACAGTATGGTATTGACCAACAAACACACACATTGATCAATGGAACAGAGCAGAGAGTGCAGAAACAAACCCACAGTTATATGGGCAGTTAATCTATGGCATATATAATTGGGAAAAGACAGGTAAATCAATATATGGTATTGCGAAAACTAGACAGCTACCTGCAAAAGAGTCAAACTGAACTTCTCTCTCATATAATTTACAAAAATAAGTTCAAAATGAAATAGACTTAAATGTAAAATCTGAAACTATAAAATTTCTAGAAGAAAACATAGGCAGTAAATTCTTTAACATCAGTCTTAGTACTATGTTGGGGACTATGTCTCCTCAGGCAAGCAAAAGTTATAAATTGGGACTACATCAAAATAAAAGCTTTTGCACAATGAAGGAAACTCTCAATGAGATTAAAAAAAAAAAAAACCCACCTACTAAGTGGGAGAAGATATTTGTAAATGATATAGCCAGTAAGGGTTAATATCCTAAATACGCAAACTCAACTCAAAATTAAAAACAAACAAACAACCCAATTAAGAAATGGGCAGAGGAACTGAATAGATATTTTTCCCCCCAGGGAAGACATACAGATGGACAATAGGCACATGGAAAGAATCTCAACATCACTAATGATCAGGAAAATGTAATTCAAAACCATAATGAAGTATCAACCCACATCTGTCTGAATGGCCATTATAGAAAAGACAAGTAACAAGTGTTGGTGAAGATGTAGAGAAAAGGGAATTTTTCACTCACAATAGTGCATGGGAACATATACTGGTTTAGCCGCAATGGAAAACAGTATGGTGGTTCCTTAAAAACCTAAAAATAGAACTACCATATTATCCAGCAATTCCACTCCTGCTTATTTTTCTGAAGAAAACAAAAACACTAACTAGAAAGATACATGCACCCCTATGTTAATTGCAACATTATTTACAATAGCCAAGACATGGAAGCAATCCAAGTGCCCATAATAGACAGGAACCCATCAATAGATCTGGCATATATGTACAATGGAATATTACTCAGCCATAAAAATCTCGCCATTTACAACAACATGGATGGATCTAGAGGATAGTAAGCTAAGTGAAATAAGTCAGAGAAAGACAAATACTGTAGGACTTCACTTATATGTGGAATTTAAAAGAAAACAAAAGAAAACAAAACAAACAAGCATAGTAAAAACAGAAATAGAGTTATAGAGAACAAATAGGTGGTTGCCAGATGGGATGGGTGGAGCAAGAGAGAAATAAGCAAGTGAGATCACCAAGTGCAAACTTCCAGTTGTGAAACAAATGAGTCACAGGTATAAAATGTACAGTGTGGGGAATATAGTCAATAGCTATGCAATTTCTTTGTTTGGTGACATAGCACAACCACACTTACCATGGTTGCCATTTTGAAATGTACAGAGACATGGAATCGCTACTTTGTCTAACAGGTAACAAAGCATCTTGGGTCAATCATACTTCAAAAACAAACAGACACATAGAAAAAGAGATAAAATTTGTGGTTACCAGAAGCAAGGGGTGAGGAGAGGGAAAATCCAATGAAGGTAGTTGATTGGTACAAAATTCCAATTATAAGATAAAGAAGTAGCAAGGATGAAGTGCATAACATGGTAAAGATAATTAACAATGCTGTACACTACATGACAGTTGTTAAGAGAATAAATCATAAGAATTCTCATCAAAGAAAAATTTTTTCTATTTTTAAAATTTTGTGTCTATGTGAGATGATGGATGTTCATTAAACTTATTGTTGTAATGATTTCATGAGGTAGGTAAGTCAAAGCATTGTGTTGCACACCTTAAACTTAGTCATTGCTGTATATCAATTTTATCTCAATAAAACTGGAAGTAAAAAAGAGTGAATGAGAGTTAAAATGAGAACTGGAATGAAAAATAAAGCAGAGGAATAAATAACAAGATCATAGACAGTAGAAAAGTAGAAACTAAAAAATATGTGATTAAAATTAATACATGAGAGAAGTTTGCCTTTTTTTTTAGATTCCATAGATAGGGGATATTATATGGTATTTTTCTTTCTTCTTCTGGCTTACTTCACTCAGAATGGCATTCTCCAGGAACATCCATATTGCTGCAAATGGTGTTATGTTGTCAGTTTTTATGGCTGAATAGTATTCCGTTGTATAAATATACCACATCTTCTTTATCCAGTCATCTGTTGATGGACATTTAGTTTGCTTCCATGCCTTGGCTACTGTAAATAGTGTTGCTATGAACACTGGGGGTACATGCATATTTTTGAATTGAGGTTCCCTCTGGATATATGCCCAGGAATGGGATTGCCGGATCATATGGTAAGTCTATTTTTAATCTTTTGAGGAGTCTCCATACTGTTTTCCATAACAGCTGCACCAAACTGCATTCCCACCAGCAGTGTAGGAGGGTTCCCTTTTCTCCACAGCCTCTCCAGCATTTGTCATTTGTGGACTTTTGAATGATGGCCATTCTGACTGCTGTGAGGTGATAACTCATTGTAGTTTTGATTTGCATTTCTCTGATTATTAGCAATATTGAGCATTTTTCATGTGCCTATTGGCAATTTACATGCCTTCATTGGAGAATTGCTTGTTTAGATCTTCTGCCCATTTTTGGATTGGGTTGTTTGTTTGTTTATTAAGTTATGTGGGCTGCTCATATATTCTGGAAATTAAGCCCTTGTCAGTCTCATCTTTTATAAATATTTTCTCCCATTCCACAGAAACAGACTCACAGACATAGAAAACAAACTTATGGTTACCAGGGGAGGAAGGGATGGGAACAGACAAATTGGGAGTTTGAGATTTGCAGATACTAACTAATATATATAAAATAGATAAACAACAAGTTCATACTGTATAGCACAGGGAACAACATTCAATATCTTATGGTGAAAAGAATATGAAAATTAATACATATATGTTCATGTATGACTGAAGCATTGTGCTGTATACCAGAAATTGACATAGCATTGTAAACTGACTGTAATTCAAAAAATACATATGTAGATAAAAACTTCCAAAAAATTAATATATGATAAATTTAAGGCGAACAGAACTCACACAATATCTTAATGGCCTATATTTGAAGTAATACATGTGGCAAAGGGATGTTCTGGGGTGACATATTTTGATACCCCTCACTGCACACTCTAATGACTTGTAACTTCTTTCTTTTTCATTTAATGTCACGGTGATCTATGCAGTAAATTTGATGACTGCATTATTGGTTTTTTCAGTTTACAGGCTGTACAGATGATTTTTAATAAGGGGAAAATTACAAAAAGTCATCTATTTACTTATCATAAATTTCATTGAAAATATATTTAGTTTTGTTAGATTTATGGGGTATTACTCAGATTCCTGCCTCAGTCTATTAGTATGATGTGTTTAACTGTCTAATATAACAGTATTATTATTTTTATCTTCTACTTGATGAGATTTTTTAAAAAGAAGATGAAACACTCCAACTCCGCAAAATTTATATCTCAAATTTGTTAACCCAAGATTGCTACTATATAATTAAATATAATTTCAGCTCATGTTGCCTTATTCAATGTTCTTAAATATATTTAGACCTCTAATCTACGTTTTTGTGTTTCAAAACCAATTTTTCTTCCTAGCTTTAATTCATTCTCATACCTGACAAAACACTCATTCTGGGGAGAAATGACTACCGGAAGAGATGTTGATTCGTGTTGTGAAATCCCTTTCCACAACATTTTTTAGATTTTCTAATAATTTCATTATGCATTGACTTTTATACAGGTTTAGCACACAGTGTTTGTTGAGAGTTAAATTAGTCATCATAGACTAGTTATTCTTAGGTAAGAAGCAAAAAAAAAAAAAAAAATACCCTGAAATCTTAATGAGTTAATCCAATACAAATTATTTTTTGCTCACTTCAAAGTCATTGAGAGTTGATGACTCCTCTTCCACCTTGCAGCTCTCTCTGTAATATATGGTTTCCAAAGTCTGCACCTCAGAAGAAGAGAGAGCTGTTTTTAAGGGACAGACTTGGCTGCCACTTACCTTGGTAACTGGCCAGGACCTGGTCATTTGGCCCTAATTCAACTGCAAGGGAGTTTGTAAAATGTCATATTTCTGTGTGCCCAGAGAAAGAAAAAAAACGGTATTTTATAAATTTATAGCATTGTCCTTGTCATGCAAAGTCTTCAAGAAGAGTGACAATAGAAATGGAGAAAACAGGAAAGTATGTTTTTCAAAACAAAGTATAATTTGGGTTTGTTTCATGTTAGTGTGAACTGCCATTTTAAGTAATTGAGACAATGAACCTCATTGTGAAACTATTAATTAAAAATTAACCTCTTGAATTAAAACAAATAAAAAAACATCATATGCCTTTTTTGTGGAAGCTGTGGAAGAGTTGATTGTTTAAAATGTGACACCAAACCCCTACAACTCAAAAGGAAAACAAATAACCTGATTTAAAAATTGGAAAGGACTTAAAACAGACATTTCTCCAAAGAAGAAATGCCCAACAGGTATATGAAAAGATGTTCAACATTGCTAATCATTGGAGAAATGAAAATCCAAACCATTTCACACCAGTTAAGATGGCTATTATCAAAAAACAAAAGTAAGTAAGTGTTGGCAGGGCCATGGAGAAGCTGGAAAATTTGTACGTTGGTGGGAATGCAAAATTGTGCAGCTGCTACCAAAACATATGAAGATACCACCAAAAAATTAAAAATAGAACTACCACATTGTAGGGGAGGAAAAATAATTTTCTCTCTAACCTTCTGAGTTCTTGGCTGACACCCCCATAATAAGAGACAGTTTAACAAGAAAAAAACAAACACAAGTTTATTAACATGTATACCTCACGTGTACATGGGATATACCCAGGGGAAAAATGAGTAATTCAAAGAAGTTGTTTAGAATGCCAGCTTAAATACCATCTTCAGCTAAAAACAAAATAAGAAAGGTGTTGGGGGTAGGGGTGGGAGACGGAGATGAGTTATAGGGAGGTGACCAGGACAGGCATGGTCGTCTAGGGTAAGTTTTGCTACGCAGATTTAAGTTGTTGCCTTCTCTACTGACAAGATTCTCTTGTCATGGAGTCACCCTTCTCTTCTTGGCACAAAGAGGAAGACACCCTTACAAAATGGAGATTTTCTTTATAAATATAAATGTCCCTTACCAAAGGGTGACTTCCACTCTGTTTCCAGAGCTTCTCCACTATCTATTGTTCTATTTCTCAAAACAATCAGCTCAAAACAATCCCTATACTAAGAGGCATATTTTGGCTTGGCATATTCTGCTACCCTTTACCTACATAATACGAGAAAGAGTTAAGGAAATGTTCATAGTTCTGCACACTTACTCATAGGTTGATTTTTTCAACCAGTCATCTATGCATTATAAACCTATTATTAGTATCAAAGAGCCATTTCCTTATGAATGTATTCTCCTTTCTTTGCTGTTCTTGATGTAAGTATACTAATTATGACAATTAAAAATTTATTAAAATCTATAAACATATGCTTTAGATTCTGTGGAGGTTAAAACTATGGCCCTCAAAACTTGACCTATGCAATTGTAGGATGGGGTGTATCACACTGATTGATTGGCATATGTTGAACCATCCTTGTCTGCATGGGATGAACCCAACTTGATCATGGTGTACGATCCTTTTCATGTGCTGTTGGATTCTGCTTGCTAATATTTTGTTGAGGAGTTTTGCATCTATGTTCATCAATGATACTGGCCTGTAATTTTCGTTTTTGGTAGTATCTTTGTGTGGTTTGGGTATCAGGGTGATGGTGGCTTCATAGAATGAGTCTGGGAGTACTCCCTCCTAAGAAAGTTTTCATATATTCAAGACCTTTAAAATTTAAGATCATGTTTTATGGAATAAGAGATCCTACATCTATTAATTACTTTGCTAACACATTTCTAAAATAAGGCATCGCACACATTTATTCAAACTGAGTTGCTCACAGGCTGCCAAAACAAGGTGAGAAACGGTGTGTCATCAAGAAAAATACAAAAGCTTAAAAAGAAGACTAAGTTCTATTGAAGATACATTTTTGAAAGCCTGATTTTTTTCCCACTTTTCTGTAAGATCTGTTCTTTCTTCCAAATAATCCCTAGAATATTCCATAGAAGTTTGTCATAAACTTTCTCAAATATTGATAACCAGCATTTATTGAGTCCTGCTATATACCAAGCACTATGCAAGTGCTTTGGGGGGTGAGGGGCATTGAGGAAGGTTATTACCTTTTGCCAACTGAAGGACATTTGAGTTGTTTCCAGTTTGGGGCAATTATGACTTGTGTCACTATAAATTTCTCACATACAGGTTTTTGCATAAATAAAAGTTTTCATTTTGGGGGAAGTAAATGCCTAGAATGGAATGCTGAGCTATAAGGTAAGTGAATGTTTAACTTCACAAAAAATTGCAAACTGTTTCTTAAACTGGCTGTACCATTTTGCATTTTCACCAGCAATATATGAGGGTGAAATATATTTCAGGGCTCCCCATCCTCCCTGGCACTTGGTATTGTCAAGTATTGTTATTATTATGTTTAAATTTTTAGCCATTTTAAAAGGTGTGCATTAATAACTCACTGTGTTTTTAATTTGCATTTGCTTGATGGCTAATGATATTGAGCACATCTTTATGTTCTTCTTTATTACCTAGTTAAAAATCTTAAAAGGTAAAAAGAGCTAAGGCGAATTACTTCCAAATTTGGAGATAATATTTCTGTATCATTAGGATTGTGATAGAGCTAAGACCTGAGTAAGAAGAATTGATAAAACCAAGCTAAAGTATTCTGTTATAGCCTGAAAGACACTGGCATAAATTTTAAACCTATTTGGGGGGAGAGATTTTAGGAATTGTCCCTGAGCACATAGGAGTGTACTATCTCATTTAAATTGCGCTGAGTGGTTCAATCAAATAATTCAAACCCCTGCAATCAGTCTGCCGCTCTAAGATGAGTTATAAGAATCCCTTGATGCTACAACATGCTGAGAGTATTCATATCTTTTCAAAAGTGGTAGAAACTTACCAAAACATGTGCTTTAGTCTGCACGAATGGTCATTCCTTAGATCACTGAATTTTCATTTATGAGTTTAGCTCTCCTACTAACATTAAAAAATGGGCACCAGTTCCCATGAAACTTGATATTCATTTAAAGTGTATGATTTACAGTAAAGGAACATTAGCAGAACATGAGCTACATAGAGTAAGCATGTTCCTCAGATAATAAAATCTTAGCATTTTTATTGAAATTTCCTTTTTTTTTTTTTTATAACCTTTGTTGGGCTCTGAGTCCAATGTGAGAAAGTTAACCTACCAATAAAGGTGGCTGCTTCAAGACCCCAGCGGTGTCAACTAAGATTCTATCATGGTGTCGGCTCACACACCTCGAGGTGCATGAGACTTAAGAGGGAGGTCACTCAAAAGCTTAAATCTTCACTTTCTCTAAAGCAGTATTCATTATAGCACTAATTTTATTTTTATTGTTTTCAGACACAAAGTTCTAAGATGACAGACTATGTGAAGTAAGATCTATATTACAGCTATTTCCAGTGACAAATGTCTCACTGCCCATCACTGAACTATAGGTCAAATATGCTTAAATGCTTCCTTGAATCTGTTGTACAAAATATACTCTCCTTGAACAGCTAATCTTTAGTCAAATACAGTGTGCACATGTGTTCTTTTTTCTCTTAGCTTTTGGCAGCTTAATTACAACACTGTCAGAAAGATCAGAGCAAAAATTTATTCAGTTCTCATCATTCTCATTCAAATCTGTCTTTCAGTGGTGTGTTTGGATTTGTTAGTTAAGAGAAAGATTATGTAAAAGGTATATTTTTATGGTATGAATGAGTAATCTGTGTAATATTTGTTTTTATTAAAATAAAAAACAAGAGCATTATGTGGAAAGACCAGAACATCGATAATGCCATAAATATTGAGATGACATTCATAATTAAAAACACCTGTTGTTAAGTCAGATGGCAACAGACACCCCTCTGCAGAACAGGTTTTGAAGAAGTATATATTTCTTTTCCATTTACCTCTGAAAAATGTTTTTCTGTTGAATGTAAATTCTGGCAAAAATAGAAACAGTTATTTAAAGTGAAACTGAAGTTATATTTTGAAACAAATTAAACACCAGCTAACTTCCAGCCAGAGAGTCCTTACACCTCCTCTCACAACTGTTTCAGTATTCCTTCACTTCAAGTAAGTCACAAGGCAGCGGTAATGCCTTATAAGCTGGACCATTTTAGCAGCTCTGAGAGGAGATTATAACTAACGGCGAAAATGGGGAATTATGTGTGTAACTGATGTGTCCCACAAATCTACCCACGGCCATGATGAAGTAGATGGAGTAGTCCTTCATTTCCTGTAACAAGATCTTACTTAATACACAACATCATTTATGGGCCATACCACCTTAGACAATTTTAGTCAGAGCTTGACAATGTCAAAATGATAGTAAGAATGAAGTTTATCTGCATACGACAGAAAATGCAGAGCCCAGCACTAACCCTGCCTAGATGTATACAGGATTAGTTTTCTTTCAGTTAAAAGAAGTCCTAAACAGAGAGTCCAGGCCTAGTATTGCTGTTGCTTTGTAATTAGTGTTTGTTTATATTCAGCCATCCTAAATCCATGAATTTCATCCTTATGGTTGCCAAATGTTCCCACATGGAGGCTGGAGCACCAGCCATCACTTAAGTACTCCTGGAAGGAAGTAGCAGGAAAGGAGGCAAGAAGGAAAAAGAGTCCATCAATATAGTCTCAATAACTCCTGAATTTTTGGAATTTATACATTTTTGTGTGTTCTACAACTTTAAATCACTATTTAAATGATGTAAAATATGTATAATTATTCTATTGCCATTTGGAAAAGGTTATATTCTCTATCTATAAATTATAAACATTTATTATTCATAGACTTCAATAAACCATATCATTTAGCTCCTGTTATCTTTACTTTTTAATTAATTAATTTTTTATTATTAAAGTAAAGCTGATTTATAAAATTATTGGTGTAAGGTGTACAACAGAGGGGTTCAAATTTTTTTCATTGAAGTGTGGTTGATTTACAACATGTGTTAGTTTCAGGTGTACAGCACAGTTATTCAGTATTTTTGCAGATTATATTGCATTATAAATTATTACAAGATAATGGGTGTAATCCCCAGTGCTATACAGTGTATCCTTATTGCTTACCTATTTTATATATAGTGATTTACATCTGATAACCCATAATTTGTATCCCCCCCCTTCCCTCTTCCCTTTGGTAACCACATGTTTGTTTTCTATATCTGTGTGCCAGCTTCTGTTTTGCATCTACACTCTTTCATACTATTTTTTAGATTCCACATATAAATGATATCATATAGTACTTTTCTTTCTCTGTCTGAATTATTTCACTAAGCATAATATTTTCTAGGTCCATCTACACTGCTGCAAATGGCAGCATTTCATTCTTTTTTATGGCTGAGTAACATTTCATTACACATATATCATATCTTCTTAATCCAGTCATCTGCTGATAGACACTTGTGTTGCTTCCATGTTGGTTACTGTAAATGGTGCTGCTCTGAACACCGTGGTGCATGTATATTTCTGAATTAGTGTTTTCATTTTTTCTGGGAGTGGAATTGCTGGATCATGTGGTATTTCTATTTCTAATTTTTTGAGGACCCTCTGTACTGTTTTCCCTAGTGACTGCACAAATTTCCATTCTCATCCTCAGGGTAGGAGGGTTCTTTTTCCCCACACCCTCTTCAGCATTTATTATTTGTAAACTTTTGGTGATAGCCATTCTTACAGGTGAAACCACACACCAGAACAGCCACTCCCAAATTTCTGACCCACAGGAACTACCCATTGTTGTTTTAAGTTTTTAGATAATTTGCTATTCAACAATAGAAAATCAATACAGATTTTGGTACCTAGAAGTGGAGTCCTGCTATAAGAAAAATTTTCAATGTGGAAGTGGCTTTGGAATCAGGAAGATGAAAGGACTTTGAGGGAAAAGCTAGTGAAACACTGAAAAGCTCTGAGGAAATTGTTAGGACATTACTGATGAACCTTGAAAAGGATATAGGTGAAGGATTAAAGGGATGCATGAAAAGTGTTACTGGAAATTGGAGGGAAGAAGATTTTTGCTGTGGCAAAAAGTTTAAGAACTCCATCACTCTCTATAATGTGAAAGGTAGAAAATGTACCCAAATTAATGGGGTGATTGTTCTAAGTAAATTTCCAGGTAGAGTGTTGAAAGTATTACCCAGTTTCTTTTTGCTGTTTGCAATAAGATGGGAGGCGAGAGAGACAAGATAAAGGAAAGGCTGTTAAACACAAAGAAGTAAGGACTTGCTGGTTATAAATTTTCCTAGCCTTCCCAGGTGGCAAATGATAATACAATTTTAAAATGACTTCCAGGCAAAGATCAAAACCAGGAATCTGCCAGGAAAATTTGGTCTAAAGGTAAAGACCAGCCTTTGTTGAACTGTGATACAAACAGGAAATCAATCTTCGCTGTGTTCGACCTGAAATTTGGGGGTTTTAATTGTTACTGCAGAACAGCCTAGTATTCTAACCAAAACAATGAGCAAAGCTAGCAACACAGATTAGAAAGGAATAGATCTATTTGAGGGTCTCCAGCACAGCAGTGTGTCAGTTACATCCAGACACATTGCCCAAATTATATCTACTTCCCCTCCCCACCCCTGCTTTTAAGGAATTTCTTTTTCATCTGGATGGTCCACAGTTAATAAAATAGCATAGAATGGATGACTGTAGCTGAAAGAACAAGGAAGTAATTGAATAACTAGAGTTGTATTGCATCCTGAATTACTTAATTTCTTGAAACTGCTTTACAACTCTGAAGCATGTACTTAATGGTTGAAAGAAGCTCATGCGCCTTCTCTCAAGCCAGATTGCCTCAGCAGAAATCCCAATTTAGTCATCAATTTACCTCACCTTTCTGTGGCTCTCAGAAATTATATTTACCTCCTGAGCTTGTTGTTATATTTAAACCCATTTACTTAAAATAAATAACTGTGCTTAGAACAGAGAATTGACATCTCCCAAGTTAAGACAGATTGTAAGTAAGGTTTTTCTACTTACAAAGTCTCAAAACAGCAGAGCTTAAAAGATTAAGAACATAGTCCCAGGAGGTTTGAATTCCAGCTCTGCCACTTACTAATTCTGTGACCTTTCATTTAACTTTTCTAGCCTTCAACATCTTCATTTGTAAAATGGGTGTCATGGAAGTTCTTACCTCCTAAGTCTGTTAGAAATAATTAGGTGAATTTACTTTGTGAATTCAATGAGTTCATTTGCGGTTAAATAAGTGAGTTTGTCGTTAAATGAGTTAATATTTAGAAGTGCCCACTTCATCATATTATAAATCTAATTTTTTACTTAAATTTACATACTTTATGTTTTCTTTCTTCAAACTATCTCCTAGAAGCAATTGGATTTTTTATATTAGTTCTCATTTATTCAACAAACACTTAGTGATTTCCTACAATGAATTGGACAGGGTATAGCTAAAAAACAATTAGCAAATCACCCAAAGTTCCTGCCCTGATATAGCATATGTTCCAGTAGAAGAAATGGATTGAACTACTAACAAATTAAAGTAAAATTACCTTTGTATTAATTGGTAAAAGGTAGAGATTTGCTATTCAGAGAGTGTGTGATGTGGAAAAAATAATCTCAGTAGATTCACTCCCCTTTTGTTCCCCTTAGTTCCTTCCTTATTCAGGCTATTGAATTTTAGATAGCCATTGCATGGTCCCCCCGTTTATACTAAGTGATTTATCTTTCCTCTAAAAATCTGAATGACCCCCTACTATAGATTTGGTATATGTATTTTGTTCTATGTCTAGAGTTTGTATTTGGTTTCATTTCACCATTTATGGATAGTTTTCATTATTAAAGCTTTATAATATTTTAATAGTATGTGTAATCGTATATTTATGTAAAATTTGAACTTTAGAATCAGTTTTATAAGTTGTGCAAGGGAAATATTGTTGATACTTTTACTGAGATCACTTTAAATTTGTATGTTAACTTGGGAGAATTGACATTTCCACAAGATTAAATATTCTGACCTGAGATCGTATGTTTTTGTATTTGCTCATGTCTTCCATGAGGCCCTCAGGAGCACTGAGAATGTAACCTATATGTTCTTCTTTAAGTTCAGTTTAGGTTAGAAGAGAAAATAATTCACCACATTATTGGAGAAAAGAGTGACTAGATAATGAGTTACTAAGTCCAACCTGTCATGTTATCACTCTGTCAATTACCAACATTCAACTGAAATCAACTGGGAAAACACATCAAAAACAACAACGTGCAAAAATGCAGCAAGAAATCTTCTTGCCAAGAACTCACATCATTTAAGACATACATAACAATCAGGTAAAATTATGGTGGTGTCCATACTTAGGCAAGAAGTAACAGTAAAAATAATGTCAGATTATAACCCTAAAAGGTAAATCAAATCATTTTAGATTATTCATGTCACTCTCATCAAGACCTTTTCAGATCCTAAAGACTGTTATCAAAAATAAGGGTGAAAATTTAAGCCTGAGAATACATACAATAAGCAAAAAAGTTTTAAATAAGATATAGATGCTTTTCAAAACAGAATTTTCTAAAATCTGCTCTTTACAGGACTCTCATAATATTCTGGTTCATGTTGTCCACGAACATTTCACATTATGTGGGTAGATTGTGTCCCCTTCAGGCATCTTTCAGTGGTACTCAGCTTGTCTATTTCCACTTCCAGGAGCCTGAAACACACCAGTCAGCCAATCAAGGGGAATGAAGAAGTGTTCCGTCCTGCGCCGACCACTCAAGGGATCCTCTTTCAGCCTCTCCAGGCTGCCATGTGCCCTGGCGTTACCACTCTTGTCCTCAGGATGTGAGCTCAACACCTCTTCTTCACTGCAGGGCAGACTTGGGGCATCTGGAAGTCCAGGTGCTGACATAACATCTCCTTCAGGGTCAAGCAGTTTGTCTTCTTGAGGCTGGAAAAACCTTCAATGACCGCTCCCAAGACTACATCCCCTTTTCTGGTATTTGCTGGATTCCCATGTCTGTCTCAGGAGGTTCAAGGGAGGCCTTGGGCACTAGGAACATGGATGATTCCAGATCATCCTTAGCTCTAGAAGTCCTAAAATCACGTTATCAGCTGGGTTGCATTTCTTCTGATAAATCTAATTTTAAGAAAAATTTAAAAGCAACCTGTAAGGCTGCATGAGACAACAGAGTTTCATAGTTACTGTAGCTTCTGTTCACCTCTCTGTGTGTTTTGGTCTTGACAATAAGGCATATTAGAGAATTCTGGGGTTTTTTCCTTATAATTCCTATTAGGTTATTTAATTTTTTTTTATCTTCAGTTGAAGTATATATCAGTGGAAGTTAAACACTTCTCTTGTTAGTAATCTAAAAGTTTCTGACAGATCATTGATAGGCACCTGAGTGACAAAGTTTTTTATGACACACTCATCAGTCACTCCAACTTCTCCTAGCTTTGAAAAATTCTATGTTCTATTCTGAGAGATTTAGCAGGTTTTTTTTCCTGTCTTTAAATTACTTGGCTTGTGACAGGTAATCTTCTGTACACAATGCAACTTTACATTTCAATGCTGCTTCCTAATGTAATCTTTTCAAAGACATTTTAAGCAGAAATTAGGAATCCAAAATTAACTTAAAATTCAGTTGCCTGTGGAGTTATCAGTGTAAGTATCGCCACTGAGATGACAGTCAAAGGAACATCTATAAAAAAGCTGAGTTCTCACAAGCAAAGGCAATGAAATTGCTCCCTGCCCTGGTGGCTGGCAAGTTTCTTTTACCACCTGTAAGATACATCCCAATTTCAAAGAGAAGGCAAAGATAAATGTGCAATTTGGAAGAGAGGAAAGAAGAACAAATTATTGAATGTCTTGCACAGATTTTATGCTACTTATTTTATGTATTTATCTCCATTCTTCATTAAATAAAAGATTGTTATTTTTCTCCTTATCTAGATGAAAAAAGTATAACCTCAAAAAATGAACTAGCCCAAAATCACATAGTTACGCACTCACATATACTTAAAACATGGCAGAAGTGGGATTTGAAACCGGGTGTTTCAAGACACGAAATCCATGCTTATTTCATTATGTTACTTTGCCTATGAAACTTACATGCGCTATCATACAGTGATTAATTCATTAAATAAAATCTTTTAATTTTCCATTAGCATAACTTATTGAACTAGAAGCATTTTAGTGAACTAAATATGAATACTCCCCTCACCCTCTCCTTTGATCCATTTTCCTTAAGCTTGCACGGAAATCATCTATTTTTGGCCTGTTGCACGCATTGCTGTGCGGTGGCTGCTCATGATTTCGGCTACTTTTGTCTACTTTTTGCATAAAAATATTGTTCTATTTTTTAAAAATATTTTTTCTTTCCATTTTCTAAAGACTCATTACTGATTATTGGTTCTTCTTGTTTCATTTTTGTTTTCACGTCAGTATTTTTATAGTTTCCTTATTTTACCACATTTTAATTGAACGCCAAAGTTCTCCTAAGCAATCATCAAAGATTATGTCTATGTGGAATGAATACTGAGTCCTTCTTGATCTGCTATTTTCATCACCTCAAACCTCTCTACAAAATTATTCCTTTGTTCTTTGATCTTGCAGTTTTTGTCTTAATCTCTTCACCTTTGGTTTCTCAGTTAATAATTTAATAAATGACTTTGTAGTGAAAATTATCCATTTTTGCTCTTTAAACCTCATGTTTTACCCTTTTCCTTGAGAATTTTTTCTTTGATTTTTGTCTCATCACTTTCTGACCACTTGAAAAGAAAATAAGCCTTCTTTCTTATAATTATATTGACCTACATTTCATCGTTTTCTTCTTCCCACAAGAACTTTCTAATCTTGCACATACTCTGCATAATTAACAAATTTCACTATTTTCAAAGCATTTAAAAATACAGTGCATATCACAATTGTATTACGTTACATCATGCTAACACGTGTGTGTGTATATATCTTGATTTTACTACTCTACAGCTTTTTTGTGTCTCTCAACTAACCTATTCACTTGTAACGTCAAACCTAGTATTCTGTTCTTTACATGTTGTAAATGCTATCAGAGTTTCAGAGGCTCTCTTACAGTTATTTGCATCTTTGTTATCCCAATAGAGCTGAAATTCCCAGCCCCAAAAGACTCAAAATTCTCAATCTTCCCCTCTTACTTCCTCTTTATAAACTCTATGTGTTAACAGTTACAGATTTGACCATTTTTATCCTTAGTTCATTTTCATAATTATACATATGCAAACCAGGACTCATGTCATTTGAAAATCTGTACTACACGAGCCTAGCATTTTCTGAAGTATTAATTTAACAAATGCATACTAGTTATCAATGATGTTCCAGGCCCTATTTTGTGTGCTGAGCATAAGAGTGCCAACCACCACTGAAAGCACTTCATATAGTCATGTATATACACGTGTGTGTGTGTGTATATATATATACATATATATATATATATGTACGTATACATATGTATATGTTCACTGCATATATGTATATATATGTGTTGACGTCAATGCCCTCTAATCAAAGACCACTGGAAACAAACTCCTGGCCACCAGGGAAACACAGAGCTGTCCCCTGCGGTAAAGAGAGCAGTCCACACTCAGAGGAGGAGGCAGCATGCTTCTGCTTCCCCTTCATTTTTTTATAAGGACTTGTCTTTTATTATGAAAATTACAAAAGAATTCCAGCTATATATTTAGGTGGAGGTTACTGGCTCATTTCTTTCTTTTTCGTTTCCTTGAAACAGATATATCTTTGCTATATCCAAAATGGTTTTCTGATTGCACATTTAACTAGATGAATACCAGGACCACATCTATAGCATATCTGGGCAGCCTCCCTTCTTTGACCCCCAAAGGAGAGACTCTAGAATGAAAGCGTATAGGTTAGAAATTATTTGAAAGACAATCCCTGAGCTCTGTTGTTTACAGTATGGGAATCCATATTATTCCCAGTGTCAGGAGAAGATGAACGAGGTTGACTACAGAGAAAGAATTCTGGACTCATCATATCTAGAGCCCCCCATAGCTGTCTCTGCTGATGTATTTTTGATATTATTTCCATTTATTAGGGACCTACACCAACATCCCATTCTCTCTCCCCTTCTCTTATTTTAGAAGCTGAGAAAAATTGTGTAGCAAGGAGAACTCTAGTTTTCATAATACTAAGGTATGCTGGGACATAAAATATGAACATAGTAAGCTCTCAAATAATAAACTCCGGACAGGCACATAAAAAGAAGGTGAAGTAGAAAATCTCATACTCTAATGCACTTTTCAAATCCTATATTGTATTATCCACTTTGCCACCTCAGTTACGTGGGACTCCTTGTTACCAGGTGTCCTAGAACACGTTGCATTATTGCCTTTTCATAACCAGTGACCCCCAGCCAAACCCACAGTAGCCACCCCTACAGAAAAGGGATTCACCACCTGCTATCACCAGAGGAGAATTTCCTGGCAGCACCATGCTTCATTTGTTTTGCTATAACTGTTGGTGCAGGTTCAGGGGTGAAGCCAAGATCCTATAAAGCACCAACGAATTTTTAGATGACATGAAGTATTCACTCAACTTACACGTGTTACTTGTCAAAATCATAGTGAGTTTGAGCCATTCTTGAAGGGTGACTTGAGATACTGCTCTCATTTGTGTTCCATGTCTGCTTGGGACCCCTGCTTTATAGCAATTAACCAAATGAAGAAGCCAGGGAAGAATTTTCCCTAATATTTGAACACCACTGTGCTCCTACAGACTGCAACCGTAGAGATGGGCATGGGAATGAGATGCTTCCCCACCAGGAGTTTTTTGGTAGCTGTCTACTTTTTTGTCATTGCACTTGTAAATGTAATTTATTGTTGTGAAATTTTAAACTGTTGTACTCCCATTTATTTTGGAGCCCTTTCAAATTAATGAGGTTTTAATTGATAGTAGAGGGGAATTTGGTAAGAAATGTAAATAGTACGGGGCATACTCTGGAAATCAAGTATTTTTCTGAACACAGGCATCCAGACTCTCAGTCCCATCTCCCAGCCCACAACTTCCCTGAACAGTTACTGTTTGGGTGAAGCCAAGGCCAGTTTCCAGGCATAATACCCTTCAGCAGTTCAGAATTCAGACTTTACAGCAATCTATTCCTAATCCTTCTCTAAACTGAAATTCCACATTCTCAAAGTAGCAACTCAGCAGATAGGACATAACTTAGATAGCAAGTAAACTTGAACAAATCCCGAACCACCCAAAGGCAGAAGGGGATTTTACCAGCTAAGTAAAGCAAAGCATGTCACCTTCCTTTAACAATTGAATAATCTGGCTTTTTCAGCCTTGCAGGAAATCACCCACCAATCAATGTCCTCACGTTTGCAGGTTCGGCTTTGTTGGGAGGGAATTCTTCATGACATTTTTACGTGTGTTATATGAGCTTCTGTTCAGAGTATCCTGCAATGATGACTGTACTGAAAACAGGCTTGAAGGAGTAGTGTCTGCCTTTGGAGCAGAGACCAGATTTGTTTCCTGAGCAAGATAACTAAGATAATTTTTCTGAGTGGAGGTACGTGGTGAGTTGGGCGGGTTTGCTAGAGGCTCTTTCAAAGGAGGCGGCTTTTCTAATGTCAGGGTTCCTCAGCTGTGGCACAAACACACTGCGTGCAGCATCCATCTGGACCTCCCTCTGCATCACCACCATGGGTCTCGTGGGGCCAGGAGAACCAAAGTGAACAAGAAAATCATGCTGCCTCCTGTGCCATGAGTCACAAAGTCCTTTGTCCAGGAACCACGAGTCTGTCCTTTGCCAGCGTCTGTCACAAATTAGCTTGTGAAAGGGATAAAAGCTCAGAGCCTTTCCAGCCCTTGACAGGCTTTTCTCGAATACAGGTAATGCGTGTCTTCTTTAAGTATCATCATGAGCATCTTACAGACAAAACAACTTCCAGTTTAATCACTGATTTCTATTTGATGTTTGATTTGTCACTACTTACCTCCTAGCAGTTTCTCCTCAGACTTGCATTTTTATCCCTTCATGTACCACCCAGAAACAATTATGAAAGCATCCTTGTTTCTGACAGTGATAAGATGCTGTAGGCTTATGCTGAATACTCCTAGGTGTAGAATCATTTAGTCTCTAAAAAGCTCTGATTCTATTAAAGAATATCAAAGACCAAACTCTGGACATCAAAATAAGATGTTGTAGCATAGCAAAAAAAAAAAAAATCACTATTTTAAACTCATGAATTCATTCTTGTAAAACTTAACTTAAAACTTAAAACTTAAACTCATGAATTCATGCTTGTAAAACTTCTTTTTGCCTTGCTCTGATATGAGCCTGTTAATTCCCTTGTTTTCCCTTTCCCGCTAGCTTTGCCATGCTCTGCCATGTGTTCAAATTACAGTATGCCCTCCTCCATCTCTTTAGAAATTTCCATTTTCCTTTTCTTTGGGTTGGTTTCAAAGTGGACAGGTCCAGATGACACCTCGCAACGATGCCAAGAGTGAAAGAAACCCTCAGCTTCCCTGCATCATCCAGAGTTACATTTCAAGCAATAGAAAGGTCCTTCCTATAAAAAGCCCAAATCCAGCAGTTGCCTTCACAAGCACGCGACCTCAGCTGTGATCCTGAGAGCAGGAAGCCACTGCTGGGACTGTTGTCTGATAGATGATACGATCTTAACTAGAATGAGGAGTTCAGGAAGCAATTGCCACAGCAAAGTCTGGAGACATCTCTCCTGCTCAGGTCTGTAGTGGACACCCGCGGTGACCCAGTCTCCTCATGTGATAAAGCATACAGTTCCAAATCTAATCCCTGCACAAATGCATCTGGTTGGTACCAATGAAACCACATCCCAAAACAGCTATTGGAAAACCTTAGTGGGAAGGTGTAGATTTCAGCCTTTTAACATTACAAAAAGTGCAACAGAATGTGATTAAAAAGATGCTGAGCGACCCACTCTGTGGCATCCACCATGGTCCAGCGTTCTGGCAGCATCCATATGCACTATTCTTCTCATTAACGTTGAACAGTAGCAATGAATTCTCTGCTTAAAACTATCTGTTTGTTACTCTCCCTCCAATTTAAATCCAAGGGCATGAGAGTGACTAACAAGTGGCAATCTGGCTCCCCTTTAATTCTTTGAACTAGTTTTCTTGAATCACCAACACCCCCACTCCTCCATGTTTTGCAGCCACGCTAGCCTCCCAGCAGCCCCTTAAATATGCAGGCACACCCCCACCTCAGGACTGGGCTGCTCGCTTTGCCTGGAGTATCTTCTCCTGATAGCTGCATGGCTTCTTTTCTCATATGCTTCAGCATATGGTACCTCAGACATCACCAAGTCGATGAGATCTTTCCTGAACAACGCACTTAAATCGCATCCTCCTTAACTTCCTTCCCTCTAAAATCCCCAGTCCTTCCTCTGTACTCTCTATAGCACGCAGCATCATTCTAGCACAGTACACATTTTCCTTATTTATGGTGTTCATTGTCTACTCTCCTTCCTAAGATGTAGAACAGAAATTATAATTAACTATGATACTACAGTGCCTAGAACCCTATCTGGCATTGAGTAAGTGGGCCAAAAAAAAAAAAAAAAAAAAAACGAACAAATTAGTGAATAAGTGAATAAATAACAATAACTTGCTCCCACATAACATAATGCATCAACTATCCCTTGAACCAATAAAAATAAACTCATTCTTCTTTCCTTTGGGGAAATAGAGTCTCTTGTGGGTCATCTTCCTTCTCTGAGGGCTGTCCTTTGCTCTTCTATTTCAGTCACAATTTTATCTGGATATGTTTTGAGCAATTAACCAAATAATAAACTTAACTATCATCAATGTACCTTATTTAAATATGGGAAAAAGGAATGAAAAAAGGGAAACTGGTTAATACTAATAAATATATAATAAGAAGAAATTGGAGCTGTGAAGTCTTTATTTCTGCAACTGGACAGAGATTGTAATTAGTATCACAACTTCATTATTTGCAATCTATTCAACATTCCCTTTGACCTTACTAGGTATTTTGGTGGAATAAGATTTTTTAATTGATATACAATCCCACTCTTCATTCCAGAGCTGTTTGAATCTCAAAGGCCTTGCTCCCATAAGATTGCTGTATATCTCCTTAAATTTTGCCACTATGGTACTTCTAGGTTCCAAGAGAATCCTCTGGGTTTTAGACATGCATTTCAGTGCTTTTTATGTAATACCCACCCTACATCCCCTTGATAATCAGGATTGATCATCATTAATAGAGCATCTCATTAATAGAGAGTCTTTATTTTTTTGTGTTGAATTAGTGCAAGAGAAGGCCAAAACACACAAGGGCCAATCTCAGCTTTCCAGTTCACTGGAATCTCTGTTTCTTCTGATGGAAATATTCTTCCCTTAGGACCTGAGACCTTCAACACAAACACACACACGTAAAGAACATATTTTGCAAGTGAGTGATCAGTGTAGGTAACTAGAGTGCTGCCATGTTGAAGAGTGAGATGATTGAGCTCCCTCGTGCCTGAACTATGACGTAAAGCCAGGGAGTTGATGTAGACTTGAATCAAGATAGTTAAGGCCTATTGCTGTCCCTTCCTGAAGAAAGTATGCTGCTCTGGGACTCTCAGTTTATTGGTAGAGAGGAAAATAACATATTTCAATAGCCGTACACAAGGTGTCCAAGTCTGTTTATTGGCTCCTATAACGAGAGCACGTCTAGAACAGCAGCTGCATTTGGAGCGAGTTATCAATCACTAAACTTGACCCACTGGACATGCCAAAGTGAGGAGCTAAAGATGCATGCAGTCACTAATTATAACTAAATGTTACAAACTGGGAAAAGTGTACTTATGCTCTTATAAGTCAAGACAATGGTGACCCTTAAGAGGATAATGACTAGAGGGAGGGAGGGCACTTTTGATGAGCACATTTAAAAACTGCAGTCTCCTTATCTCCCACCTCACTCTCCATGGCACTTCTAATCCATTTGCTCTGACTTAGTTACCTCTGTGATTATGATGTCATCCCACTTACCACATTGTAAGTTCCACAAGGGTAGGGATTGTGGTAGTTTTAGCATAGATTATCCAGAGAACTTGTATAATTTCCAGCCCATAATAAACACTCCGTAAATCTTTGTTGAATAAATGCTCAATTTTCATTTCTGTGAAACTGAGAAAACTTTTCCTCTATGGAAATTTTAAAGATTTTTCTTGTTTTTAATGTGCTAAATTGTGAATTTTTCTTATTTATTCTATCCACCCCTTGATTTTTTATGTCTTCCTTCAGTTCTGAAAAATGCTTTAGCATTATTCTTCCAATATTATCTCCCTTCCAAATCAGTCTTTACTTTGACTAGTATATTTTTCATGTCTTGTATTTCTGGTTAATTCTTCTTCTAAATTTTTTTCCTTAAATTTTATTTTATTGAGTCAGTTTACAATGTTGTGTCAATCTCCAGTGTACAACACAATTTTTCAGTTATACATGAACATACATATATTCATTGTCACACTTTTTTTCGCTGTGAGCTACCACAAGATCTTGTATACATTTCCCTGTGCTATACAGTGTAATCTTGTTTATCTATTCTATATATACCTGTCAGTATCTACAAATTTCGAACTCCCAGTCTGTCTCTTCCCACCTCCCCTCGCCCCGGCAACCACAAGTTTGTATTCTATTTCTATGAGTCTGTGTCTGTTCTGTATTTATGTTTATTTGTCTTTTTCTCTTCTTTCTTTTTTCTTTCTTTTTTTTTTTTTTTTTTTTTTTAGATTCCACATATGAGCGATCTCATATGGTATTTTCTTTCTCTTTCTGGCTTACTTCACTTAGAATGACATTCTCCAAGAACATGCATGTTGCTGCAAATGGTGTTATGTTGTCATTTTTTATGGCTGAATAGTATTGTATTGTATAAATATACCACATCTTCTTTATCCAGTCATCTGTTGATGGACATTTAGGCTGTTTCCATGTCTTGGCTATTGTAAACAGTACTGCTATGAACATTGGGGTGCAGGTGTCTTTTTGAAGTAGGGTTCCTTCTGGATATATGCCCAGGAGTGGGATTCTTGGGTCATATCAAAACTACTCATTCTTATTCTTTATTTGTTATAGTTGCCCATATTTCCCAGTGATACATTATTGTTTTGGTCACCTTCATTGTGTATGTTCCATTATGAGTGCCAATAGGCATACTGTTACTTTGTTGCGTTTTTCTAATAGTACTTCTAGAAATCTCATGATTTTTACTACAAGCTCATTTTTATTTTCTCAGATTTTTAAAATGTCACCTCTTTGGATAACTATAGCTTCATGCCAGTTTTTAGGGGACCCTTTATTGATCTGCCTTCTTATGTTTTTCCCACAACTTTCAGGATTTTACATGGGGAATGAAGTCAATCTGTGCTTATTTCAGTCTTTTGACAGGAAATAAGTCTCCCAAACTATTTCTTGCAGCTGGAAACCTACTTGTTTCTTGTTCTTACAGATAACCAGGTACCCTTCAACTCTCCATCACCAAAAGTAATAAATATTTTGGTACATGTCTCCTTATGGAATTGTGTAAGAATTTTCTTGGGCTTATATACAAAAACAATATTGCTAAACATATGTCTTACTTAAAATATATGTCTATACTGTGCTCACTTTGATTACATATTACCAGAGTACTCTCTGGAATGGGCCCCTACATTATCTCCTACAGTGCCTGAGAGTTCCTGTGTCTGTGTATCCCCACTGGTATTTGGCCAACCAGGTTTTTAAACATTGCATGTTTAATAGTCATATAGGGATAATTCTTTATTTTAATTTTCATTTATTTGATTAGCAATGATTTTGAGTATCTTTAATATGCCTATAGCCTCTCAGTTTTCTTGAAGTTGCAAACCACCTATCAAACAGAGGATTAGTATCCAAAATACATAAAGAACACTCAAAACTCAACAGTGAAAAATCAGTCCAGCTAGAAAATAGGCCAAAGACATAAAAAGCTACTGAAGAGGCTATATAGATAGGAAACAAGCACATAAAAAGATGCTTTGCTTCACTACCCAATGAGGAAACACAAATTAAACCCAAAATGAGATATCCCAATGGATGGATAATATAAAAAATAGAGACAACACACGTGCTGGCAAGGATGCAGAAAAACTGGATCATACATGTATGTATAGCTAGTGAGAACATAAAATGATATAGCCACTCTGGAAAAACAGTTTGGCAATTTCTTATAAAACTCAATATACTTACCATACAACTCAGCAAACACACATTCTAGAGAAATGAAAACTTATGTTCACACACAAAACCTATACATGAATGTTCATAACAGCTTTCCTTGTAATAGCCAAAAACTGGAAACAAAACAGATGCCCTTCATCAGGTGAATGGGTAAATAAATTGTGGTACATTCATAACATACTACTCAGCAATAGACGGGAATAAGTTTTAATATATGCAACAACTTGGAGGAACCTCCACAGAATTATGATGAATAAACCCCCCCCCAAACCACATACTATATGATTCTGCTTACAAAATACTCTTGAAATGACAAATTTATAGAAATCAGAACATATCAGTGGCTGCCAAGAGTCAGGTATGGGGGGGAGGGTGGAAGGAGGTAAGTGTAGCTATAAAAGGACAACGTGAGAGATCCTTCTGATGATAAAACCATTCTGCATCTTGACTGCATCAGTGCTGATATGCTGATGTGATGTTGGACTATAGTTTTGCAAATGCTGCCATTGGAAGAAAATGAGTAAAGGGTGTGTGAGACTTCTTTGTATTATTAGTATTTTTTTTTTTTACAAAAGTTCATGAATCTACAATTATCTGGGAATAAAAAGTAGAATTATTAAAATAATGGAACTATCTGAAGATTGTGAGAAATTAAAATATAAATGTGCCAGATCATGAAGAAGCAGGGTTGTGAAGATTAGGAAGTGAAAAAATAGCAAGTGGTAATCACAGATGGGGATTAATGTAATTTAATGTGATGTAGGAGATACAGGCCTGTCTGTTGGGGTGATGATGGGTCTGATGGATCTAGGGAGTGACTATGGAAAATAAGGCCACTGAATTTCAGCAGCCAAATAAATTTGGCATTAGTGTGTTGGATAGTTCATGCATATTGCACTGAAATTGTCTAAGAGTTGATAAAATATGCAGTGAGAAAATGAAGACTGTGAGTCATGCGGGGAGAATACAGGAAACGCCCTGATAAGCAAGATGTCAGTAAAAGGTTACTGATAATGATTATGGCAGAGATGGAGGGTGGAGGCAGATGACATAAGTCTCCAAACCAGGAGGAAGTTTTACATAAAGTTTTACATAAAGTTTTACATAAGTTTTACGCCTTGGTTCAAGACTGGAATTGAGAAGCTAGGGGAATTCTGGCTCCGCCCTCAACCCCAAAGCAAAAGGGATTTGAAAGATGTGTAGCCTCAGCTGAAGAGCTACAATGAAGCAGGATTTGCAAAGCAAATTCAGTTTCCAAAGGAAAACGGACCATTTCATGACTAAGAGGGTCTAGGGAATGCCTTAGGCATTCCAAAGAGTTGAGTGAGAAGTTTCAAGAGTGAAGGTGAAGCTGGAAGGTAGGCTTAGAAACCAGAAGCACAGACCATAGGAGAGCATTCAAGAAACTTAGATTTTCTGTGACCACCGAAGATCAGAGGGTTGCATGTGATGTATGGCGAAAATATCAGCCCACAGCTTCATATAAAACAGTACCGCCCAGTTTACACGGTAGTGTTCACGTAGTGTCTAAGAATCTAGAAAGATGCTTTTGTTGATCTTTGTCCTAGGAGACTGTAAAATGAAAGAAGTCATTGAAATTTCAATATACAGCAAGAATAATACCATATATGTGCTAGTTATGGATAAAAGAGAACTAGAACGTGGAGCTTGATTCTCCTTTGATTTTGGTTTGAATGGGCAGCAAAAATGTGTCCATGCAGAGGGTCCAATATTATGTATTGATTAGACGTTAATGCTCTGATGCGACCCCATTTAAGGGTACAAACTAGAGCAAGAAAAGGTGGAGGCAATTCTGGCATAGAGAGTTTTGGGGTCTTTGAGAGGATTCAGTGAATAATATTCCCATTTCTACCCAAGTGCTAAGTAAATTAAGGCATGAAGTAAAAGAATTGTCAGTTAAAGAGCCCAACCATCACCTTTCTTATTAATAAAACTGATGTGGGAGAATGTGACACATCTGTGGGCAAATGGCCTCATTAATATGGAATTTCCAAAGTAGATGGAGTTTATTATATAAGCATAAAAAAGCCTCTCCACTGACTTAATGTGGAAAATTTTGGACATGAAAGTAGAAAGGCTAATATACGCAGCGGAGGGCAGCCTCACTCCCAGAGAAGGGAAAAGGAAGTGCGTGGGAATACAGAAGCCCTGCTTCTCCTCCCCGAACCCACCAGTCAGTTATGTTATGTCAAATCTCTAAATAAAACGAGTAAGGGAATGGATGAGTCTATAAGCTCGTAGAGTTGACTTTCCTTGGAAGGTAGTTGTAAAAATCATTTTCCCCACCTGCGTCTCAGGTCTTTGTCTCTTTCTTCATTGGGCTCAGCCCTTAAGTCTAGTGCACAAAGCCTATGACTGTTCCCTTAGGGATGAAATCAGCAGTGGAACAGGCCTGCTGTACTTAATGCCAACCAGCTTTTGGATGCTTTCCTGGGACTGTGAGTGTGCTACACAGTTTTTCCCCCAGAAGCCTCTGAAGTAAGTATAAATAGAAAAAAAAATATTTAACTTCTAAGTCACTTTATGCCCAAGGCTAAAAACTTACTCTGAATCTAGTCACTATCTCATCTTAAATTATGCACAACCACACTATCCAATAGAATCTATTCAAGGTTCTGCAGTGAAATCAAATGACATCATTAAATCACTCTAAAAATAAATTCCAAAATTAGTTGCCTCAAATTTGCAAATAAACTACTCCTCCTATGAAATTCTCAGAAAGAATTTAAAGTTCAAAAATGAAATCCATTTGCAAGTTAAAGTCCATAGATGGCAAAATCCAAAGAAATCGAAGTCTCTGAAGGATCTGCACCATAGACTGTCTTGGAATGCAACAGGTCTCTGAAGTTGCATCAATTTGATGCCACATCTGTCATGAAACTCACTTTTACAGAAAGAGGTTAATAGCAAATAAGAGAGTGCCACAGCAGTGGCCCATGTGCAGGAAATTTAGAAAACAAAGTATCATTCAGACCCTTAAACCATTATCTCAGACTAGATGGTGCTCCCGAAACCTAGCACCCAAAGCAACCCTAGACTGAGGCAGAGACTCAATGGTTTCAACCTCAAGAAGGAAGAGAAAACAGTCAGTCTGTGCCAGTTGTCCAGAACAATGACATGAAAACCTAAAGTGATTTTGGAAAAATCTTTCAGAAAGAGGTTATGTTTCATAGATAAATTTATCATATGCAGAGAAAACCCAGCTGTTCATTCTATTCTCTGCTTTTTCAGAGAATGGCATTGGAGAAACTGCTTTCTTCTTACAAAGTTTAGCAATTTGCCTTTGTCAGTCTCATCTTTTGCAAATGTTTTCTCCCATTCCATAGGTTGTCTTTTTGTTTTGCTTATGGTTTCCTTTGCTATACAAAAGCTTATAAGCTAATTAGGTCTCATTTGTTTATTTTTGGTTTTATTTCTACTGTGTGGGTAGATTGCCCTAAGAGAACGTTGCTGAGGTTTATGTCAGAGAATGTTTTGCCTATGTTTTCTTCTAAGAGGTTTATAGCGTCTTGTCTTATGTTTAAGTCTTTAAGCCATTTTGAGTTTATTTTTGTGTATGGTGTGAGGGAGTGTTCTAAAGTCACTGATTTACATGCAGCTGTCCAGTTATCCCAACATCATTTGCTGAAGAGACTGTCTTTACTCCACTGTATGTTCTTGCCTCCTTTGTCAAAGATTAATTGACCAAAATTTTGTGGGTTTATTTCTGGGCTCTCTATTCTGTTCCATTGAGCCGTATGTCTGTTTATGTACCAATACCATGCTGTTTTGATTACTGTAGCTTTGTAGTATTGTCTAAAGTCTGGGAGGATTATTCCTCAAGCTTCATTCTTTTTCTTCAGTATTGCTTTGGCAATTCTGGGTCTTTGTGATCCTATATAAATTGTAAGATTATTTGTTTTAGTTCTGAGAAAAATGTCTTGGGTAATTTGGTAGGGATTGCATTAAATCTGTAGATTGCTTTGGGTAGTATGGCCAATTTAATAACATTAATTCTTCCAATCCAAGAACATGGGCTATCTTTCCATTTCTTTAAGTCTTCTTTAAATTCCTTAGTCAAAGTTTTGTAGTTCTCCACATATATGTCTCACTTCCTTGGTCAGATTTATTCCTAAGTATGTTATTTTTTTGGATGCAACTTTAAAAATGATTGTTTCTTTATTGTCCTTTTCTGATATTTCATTGCTAGTGTAAAAAAATGCAACTGATTTCTGTATGTTAATCTTGTATCCTGCTACCTTGCCAAATTCTTTTATCAGCTCTAATAGTTTTTCTGAGGAGACTTTAGGGTTTCCTATATATAGTATCATGTCATCTGCATATAATGACAATTTTACCTCTTCTCTTCCAATTTGGATCCCTTTTATTTCTTTTTCTTGTCTAATTGCTATAGCTAGGATTTTCAATACTATATTTTAATTTCTGGAATATATAAACAGCTCACACAACTTAAAAAAAAACCCAATCCAAAAATGGATAGAAGAACTAAACAAGCAATTCTGCAATGAAGACATATGAATGGCAATAGGCACATGAAATAATGCTCAATATCACTAATTATCAAAGAAATGCAAATCAAAACAACAATGAAGTATCACCTCACACCAGTCAGGATGGCCATCATTCCAAAAGACAAATGCTGGCAAGGGTATTGAGAAAAGGGAACCCTCCTACACTGCTGATGGGAATGTAGTTTGGTGCAGCCATTATGGAAAACAGTATGGATATTCCTCACAAGACTAAAAATAGACTTACCATATGATCCAGCAATCCCACTCCTGGGCATATATCCAGAGGGAACCTTAATTCAAAAAGATACATGCACTCTAATGTTCATAGCAGCAGTATTTATAATAGTCAAGACATGGAAACAACCTGTATGTCCAATGATAGATGACTGGATAAAGAAGATGTGGTATATTTACACAATGGAATATTATTCAGCCATAAAAAAGAATAAAATAATGCCATTTGCAGCAGCATGGATGGAACTGGAGATTGTCATTCTAAGTAAGCCAGAATGAGAATGAAAAATACCATATGATATTAATTATATGTGGAATCTAAAAAAAATAAAAAAGAGAGAGAGATAAATGAGCTTATTTACAAAACAGAAACAGACTCAAAGGCATAGAAAACAAACTTATGGTTACCAGAGGAGGAAAGAAGTGGGAAGGGATAAATTGGGAGCTCAAGATTTGCAGATACTAACTAATATTTAAAAAATAAACAACATGTTCATACTGTATAGCACAAGGAATTTTATTCAATACCTTATAGTAACTTATGGCAAAAAAGAATATGAAAATGAATATACACATGTTAACCTATGACTTAATCATTATGCTGCACACCAAGAATTGGCACAACATTGTAAACTGACTATACTTCAATTAAAAAAAAAACATATATATATATAAGTTTAGCAATTTGCAATGGTAGTAGCTGTAGTCACTGGTTTTTACTTGGAGTACATTTATTTATATCCATTCAAACTTAATTTTCATTCTCTTTGTCACCCTGGGACTGAATTAAATGGAGTATATGAGAAGGAATGTTCAACCCAGTGTCATCTTGATTGTTTCTGCCTTGTTAAAGAATTATATCCTGCTAAAGAATGGCTTACATTTTTAATTGGATTTTTTGTTATTAAGTTGACTGAATTCTTTATATATTTTGGATACGAACTCCTTATCCAATATATGGTTGCAAATTTTTTCTCCCATTCTGGAGGTTCCCTTTTCATTTTGTTAGCTGTTTTTGTTTGGTTTTTGTTTTGTTTTGTTTGGTTTTTGTTTTGTTTTGTTTGGTTTTTGCTATGCAGAAGCTTTCGAGTTTGATGTAGTCCCATTTGTTGATTTTACCTTTTTTGTCTGTGCTTTTGGTGTCAAATCACAAAAATAATTGCCAAGACCAATATTGATGAGTTTGTTCCTTGTGTTTTCTTTTAGGAGTTTTATATCTGGTCTTATGTTTAAGTCTTTTATCCATTTCAAGTTAAGTTTTGTGAGTGGTGTGAGACAGGGGTCCAAATTCATTGTTCTGCATGTGTTTCACTAGTTTTCCCAACACCATTTTTTGAAGAGACCATCTTTTCCCTGTTGGATATTCTTGGCTCCGTTGACCACATATGCCAGGATTTAATTCTTGGTTCTATAATCTGTTCCATTGGTTGATGTATCTATTTTTGTGCCAGTACCATACTGTTTTTATTTCTAGGGTTTTGTAGAATAGTTTGAAATCCATGACCTCTCATGATTGCTCTGTCTTTTCAGGACCTTTTGTGGTTCCACACAAATTTTAGGATTGTTTCTTCTATTTCTACAAAGAATGCTTTTGATATTTTGATGGGAATTGTGTTGAATCAAGAACTAAATAAACTTTTTTTTCAAAGAGTATATTGAAATTGCCAACAGGCATATGCAAAGATACTCAGCATCACTAATCACCAGGGAAAATGCAAATCAAAGCCACCATGAGATACTGTTCACACCTGTTAGAATGGCTATCATCAAGAAGATAAGAGACAACAGATGCCTGGCTAGGATGTGGTGAAAAAGGGACCCTTTTACATTGTTAGAGGGAATGTAAATTGGTCCAACCACTATGGAAAACAATATGGAGGTTCCTGAAAAAAACAAAAATCAATCTACCATATGATCCAGCAATTCCTCCCCTGGGTATATACCTGAAGGAAAGGCAAACAGGATTTCAATGAGATTTATGCGCTCCCATGTTTCTCTCAGCATTAGTCACAATGGCCAAGATACAGAAACAACCCAAATGCCCATCAAAGGATGAATGCATAAAAAAGATATGGCAAAGATATATACACAATGGAATATTATTCAGCCTTGAAAAGGGAGGATATCCTGTCATTTGCAACAACATGGATGAACTTTGAGCATGAATTTTGAGCTAAGCAAGATAAACCAGACAGAGAAAGACAGGTATTAGATGACATCACTTATATATGGAATTTAACATAGTTAAATCTGAAAGAAAAACAGAGAATAAAATTTTGGTTACCAGAGGATGGGGTGGTAGGGGATAAGACTGATGGAGTTTAAGGGTAGAAACTCTTAATAACTATTAAATAAGCCATAGAGATCTATTACACAGTATAATGAACACAGACAATAATACTGTACTATAATGTACTGTGATAAATATGCTATATCAGTAATCATAATATATAAATGTATTAAAGTAGCACACTGTACATCTTAAATTTACACAGTGTTATATGTCAAATGTATTCAATTAAAGAAAAAAGATGCTTACATCTAGGAAAACTGCCTCCCTGGAAAGAATCCTCCAAGTAGAGTCAACTTGAACCATCTACTGGGTGTCTTTTTGAGCCTGTGGACAAGCACATGAATCCAAGCTTTTTTCATCCACAAATTCCTCCTTAGTGCCAAATGCAGAATGGAATTTGGTGCAGTGGATTTAATGCTGCCTACCTGAGACTGGCACCAGCCTCTTACTATGCTGTATGTATATGAAAACCTCAGCTATATTGCAGTCGGCAACCAACATTTCTTTTCTCTTAAATGCCAAGCTTAAACAAGGTTTTCTTACTATATGATCTAGCTTTTATACAGTCACATCCCTGTTTCAGCTCCCCATTCTGAAACAAACCACTGCAGGCCACCAGCACCGTTTTTGCTCCCTTCATGGCCGGCACACGTGGATTAAGGACTGCTGCTCAAGCTGTAGCAGAATGAGTGCTAAGTTCATCTGTGCAACCAACCTGTTATTTGGCTCAGTCCACTCGAGTGGATCACCTATCCTTAGCAAACTCTTCCACTCCCATAACTGAGCTGAGGTCCTTGCTTCTTTGATTTAGATCTTCTTTGTGAAGCCTGGCTTCTATAAAAATTATCAGCTATGAACCAAGGTACCAAATTATTAAGACCTCATAGACAAAGGCTTCAAATCTCTTGCCCTGGTTACAGCAGTTGAAAGTCAAATGAAGTCTACGTGGCTCACTACAAGCCTCTAAAAGATAATAATAAGATTGCAAGTTTCATATACTATGAAGCAAGGCTCTAAACATACTCCCCTGAACAAATTTTCCCCTTATTATTTTGTTCCCCAAGTTCTGGTTTTGCTTATTTTTCAAAATTTTAGGCCAGTATGAGCCTTGAATCTATTCCCTGAACTGAAGCATCAAATTTTTATTTCTGTAAAAGACAGATAGTAAATATTTCAGGCGAGCAGCAAAATCAAGGATATTGTGTAGACACTTATATAACCTTTAAAATAAAATAATTTTAAAATATAAAAGCCATTCTTAGCTCCTGAGTTTTACAGAAACAGACAGTAGGCTGGATTTGGGCTGCAGACTAGATAGTTTTCTGTCACCTGCCCTAAAACACAACATTCTCATTATCTAAAATTCTATTAACATACAGTTTTAAACCCATTTAGAAAATATATTAAATATTTTTAACATGTCCTTAGTTATCATTTTTTTCCAGTTTCTCATCATCTATTCTAATCACATTATTTCTCCTACTGTAGTCACAGATTTAAATTACAAATGGGACCTTTTAGTTTTAAGTTTCAGCTTCTTTTTTCTGTGGTATCTTTAGCAAAAAGCACTTTTTGTAAGCGGTCTGACAATGTGGATAGTAAACACTCTATTAGAAAACCTGCAGTGAGTAATTAGTAAGTGCTTTGTCCCTAAGTCATAGGAAACTTGTGATACATGGAAATCATCTTAAATAATAGGACATATTTTTTTAAAATAGTGAAGTAGCAAAAAAAAAATGAGATAACTGCATAATAATATTAAAAATAATAGTATAAGAAAACACTTCAATATTCAAATTTTGTCTCTTTAATCTGAAACACCAAACCCTCTGCCATAATTATTACATCATCCAAGAGTTCCAAGTTCTTTCTAGAGACTACAGTTTTACATCGTGACCTTTCCTTTCTTCATACTGCACTCTTGGATCAATCATCTTGAATGCAATTTTTAAAAACATTTAGTATATAAAATTGAGAGCAGACCTTTTTATTGTGTTAAAGAGAATGACTTCACATTTAATGTTTGATTGTTTATAGTTTTCAAGTCCCACCCTTCTCTACTACCCTCTTGTGATAAATGTGGGCAAGCTGATTTTTTTTTTTTTTTTAAAATGGGGAAGTTCAAATCATGGGCACAAATGGGGAAGTTCAAACCATGCAGACCTGTTCATCTACCAGTCCTCCCCAAACCACAATAAAAACCAAATCAAAAAAACCTCAGTTTCACTCAAGCTATTTGGGATCAACTTTGATGCCGGCTCTTCTCTCCCCAGAAACCCTCCTATGCAAAGGATAAACCTTTCCATATTCATGGTACCTGACCTTGTGACATCATCGATTACAATGTCTGAACCACCATTAATAGTGTACGTGTGAGGGGGGTGGTGGTTGAACCTGTCATCTATGTGTCTATGTGGCAACAGCAATTGTGTGTCTGTTTACTATAATTTTGTCAGCCTACCCAAAACCACCTTGTTAACAGATGTATTCATCCATTCTCTTTCTAATTTATAATTTGGCATTCTTTTCTTTATCCCAGCCTACATCTATATCTGGTTTAAACTGAACTGTCGAGTTCCTTTGGCCAAGGAAAAGTGATCTTTTTCATTCGAAATGAGGCTGTATGTTCTCCAGAGGCGTGTACTCTTTCACTGCTCCCAGAATTCCCAAAGGACAATCTCTACCGACTAATTTGCATTATTACCTCTGTGCCTTTGTCTAGACACCTGGTTCCCACCTTCTATCCAGAGTCTAAATTAATTTCGTCTACATTACCTATTTTTATAATTGCCATAACCATAAATAGAGTCATTCCAACATAAGGTTGCTCCATGATCCCATCATATACAGAGACCCACTGCAATAGGACGTTATTCATCACATGTTTATCATCATCTCATTTAAGTCCATATATAGTGTTGGAGCATTGATGAGTCATCCTGTTGTATTAGGTTCTAGAGCGATTATTTTCTTACTGTGTAGACAGTCCTAATCATACCCTGGTGTCTGCTTCCATTATTTTTCCTTCACAAATGGGTTTAGTTGTTAGGAAGCACGCCAAGAGCAACTTAATTTTTCTCTGATTCTCTATCACACTCATTTCGTTGAAGAATTCTTTTTGTTCTTCCAAACAAAATTGGCCACTCTTACACAATAAATAATACAATTCTTACCCAATTATCACATTACTCCAAACTCAATTGACCTGCTCCAGCCCAAAATGAAAGCCTGAAGTGAGGAGGCCTGCTCTTGTGGTTTCTTCAGATCCATTAATTTCCCAGGATATTGGTAGCTTCCTGTCTTTCAATGGTTTCTCTCTCTGCTGGAGTCATTTCACCATCCGGATGGCTCTCTTACATAAAGTTCCTTTAAATATGACCCTGCACTACTACTGAGTCCACCTTTCTTGCCCGGGAGATAGGTACCCCACCATGAATTTCAGCTCACTTCCAGTGCAGCCCTTTTGCTCTGCAACTAGGTAAGCATTTCAGGGATGCTTTTGCCTATGGATATGTTCTGGCAAAAGTCTGAAAAGGCACTAGTCCCTGGGCCTTCCAAATTTGAAGTTTCATATCAAATTCCTTTAGTGTTTCACTTTGGGAAGACAATAGCCCCTTCAACCTCTCTTAAGTAATGTGGATGTGATTAACGGATGAAATTTGGCTTCACTGTCACTCAAAATATTGCATATATAATCTAAATGCTTTCTTCCCCATATGACTTACAGGTATGTCTCTTTGCCTTTGGAGGCTTATAAATAAGTTGCATTTGATCATTTCATGTTGTGTTTCATTTGATAAAACAGTTAGCATAAGTATTTGGAGGACAGATTATTATAGAGAAGATTCATAAAATAGACTTTTTAAAACTCTGTGCTAGAAAAAAAAAATCAAGGGATGACAAGAGATGCCTTCCTACTCAAAAACAAAAATGGACCTACTGGAAAACCTCCCCTGGAGGGCCTTAGGACTCAGATCTTGCTGTCTGTAAAGCAAACTGGTTAAGATCTTGGCTCTGGAATAAGATGAACATGATCCCAATCCTCATTCTGCCATTTATTTCATGTTTGATTTTGGAAACTGTTTTATATTTTAATATGCACTTTAATTAACTGCAGACTCAAAAGATGCCTGGAAACAAGTTTGGAGTTATTCATAATGTTTAATGAACGTGGGTTAAAATAATGTATTTCAATAGATGGATATTTTATATCTTATATTTTAGCTTCAGATTCCCTAAGATCAAATCTTCTTTGCAGTTTAAAATGAACTAGTTCTCTACTTAATGTGAAAATTCAAAGTTATAAATTTTATGTTTTATTTATAATGAGAGATTGATAAACTAATTTTCCATCTCATCTGTGTGGTCTTCAGTTCTCCCAATTATTAGCGTAAGAAGAAAGAAAAGAAAATCTTATTCTAAAAACAATAGATACTATTGTAAATAAAGCTGCTGTAAACATGAGGGTACAGATGTCTCTTCAACAGTGTTTTCATTTCCTTTGCTTATTTTCCTGAAATGGAACTGCTGGATCTTATAGTAGTTCTATTTTCCATTTTTTAAAGAATTTCCATAATGTTTTCCATAGTGGCTATACCAATGAACAATTCCACCAACAGTGCACAGGTGTTCCCTTTTCTCCATATCCTTGCCAATGTTTATTATTTCTTGTGTTTTTTGATGATAACCATTCTAATAGATGTGTGGTATCTTACTGTAGTTTTTATTTACATTTCCCTGATGGTTAGTGATAATTAACTCCTTTTCATGTACCTGTCGGCCTGCATGTCTTCTTTGGAAAAATGTCTATTAAGTTTTCTGCCAACTTTTTAATTGGATTGCTTGGAGTTTTTTGTTATTGAGTTGCATGAGTTCTTTCTAAATTTTGGATACTAATTCCTTATCAGATATATAGTTGGCAAATCTTTTCCCCATTCCATAGGTTGTCTTTTTATTTGGTTGGTCTTTCTTTCACTGTGCAGAAGATTTTTAGTTTGATGTAGTCCCACTTGTTTATTTTTTATTTCATTGCTTGTGCTTTAGGCATCATATAAAAAGAAATTACCAAGACTCATGTCAAGAAGCTTTCATCCTATGTTTTCTTCTAGGAGTTTTATTACTTCTAGTTTTATGTTTAAGTCTTTAATCCATTTCAAGTTAATTTTTGTGAGTAATGTAGGATAAAGGTCTAGTTTTGTTCTTTTACTTATGAATATTCAACTTTCCCAGCACCATTTATTGAAGAGACTGGCTTTTTCTCCACTGACTGCTCTTGGCTTCTTTATTGTAAATTAATTGGCCGTATATGGATATTATCCTTCACTTTACCTAAAGTAATCACTTTAGGTAAGACATTCAGGCCAGCTTTGTTGGCCAGGGTTGTTATGGATGAAAGAATTGCCCTAGACTTCTTCCTTGTAGGCCAAGTAAGAGTCTGTAAATCACAAATATATCCTGCTACATGGATTAATACCTTGTGACAGTAGAAGAAGTTAATACATAAACTTAAATTAAAAGCCAACTGATTTTCTAAGGTCAACCCTCTGGTTTATGCAATTTGTTCAGCTGGTTATGTCTAGAACGCTGAGAATAGAGATGAGATCACAATGGCAGGCCTTAGGGCTTGCCTGATCTTACTTACTGCAATTCTGTTGATAGTAACATTAATTAAACATCTTATGAGGAATATTGAATGTACTTGGTTTCAGATTCTGTTGGTCAGATCAATCAGAGAAGACAACCTAGTGGCATACATCATAGGAAATTTCTCCATAAGGCAAAATGATACAGAAATGAGAAGTAGATACTTTAGGAAAATATTCTACATGGGTGTTCCACCTCTGTGCACACCTTGCAAGAGAGACTGTCATTTGTTCTGGATTCTTTTCAAGCACGTGAAGAGCCTTGGAAGATAAAGATTATGTTGCCATGCAGAACAAAGTGCAGGTTTTCTAACAACCTTGGAAGATAGAGATAATGTCTCCTTCCAGACCAAAGAGCAAGCACGTTCACTTACTGTCCAGTCCCCTACAAATAAAGTCCCCTTCAGGAGCAAAAGTCAGATATGCTAACTACCCATGATGAAAGTTTTGAGTTTCCTAAACTCTCTTATGATGAAACCATGTGTGGAGGCATCCATCTGGACCCACTCAAGTTGTGAGTCTTAAGGGCAAGGAAAACTGACACAGATATGCTAATGCTTGTGCTAACTGCTCTTCTACGAGTAATGAAGTCATTTATTTCTGATCCATGAGTTTCATGTCCTCTGCCAGCAACCTTGAAACTATAGGCTGTTACCAAGTAGAATAGTCTTAGACCCCTTATGGTCAACAGTGACATCCCCAGCCTAAAACATTTCAATAATTTCCTACTGTTCTTAAAATTTAACATAAGCTGCTTACCATGTTCCACAAGGCCCATATCATCTAGTTCCTATCTACCTCAGCAAATATCACTCATGTTACAGTCCATAACTTTCCCTACCCCTTTACTGACTCAACAAGGTTTTTCTGAATGTCACTATTTACTATTATTTATATATACATGATATATAGAGTTTCTGTCTTTATTATTTATCACCTATTTATACTTTTTCAAAGGCTTCTTCTATGTCTTTCTGCCTCTCATATTGCCTCCTTTAAATCCATCCTCTATACAGCTACTTACTTGAGCTCCCTGCAACTCATATACCCACCACCACCACCAGCACCCAACATTTCCATTCCAGTCTTTCAATGGCTCACCACAAGCCTGGATAAATGCAGTTTTCTTAGCGTAGTTAAAAAATACCCTCTAACTTGATCATGCCTTGCAATGCAGTCACAAGTCTAGGTTTCCCTTGTCCCAAGCTTTATGAATCACTAATACTCCACTTCCTGTGAAAGCCGACACCTCCATACATTGGCTCATAGTTGGTTCCTTTCTTTCTCTCTCTGTGTACTCTGGCCCTCATCTGCCTGGCCAACCTCATCTCATACTACTCTTTACCCTTCCTCAACATGTTCTTGCCACAGTGGCTTTTATGGAGCCATACTGTTGCTTCTGTTCTAAGACTCTTCACCTCCTAGCCCATCTTTTACTCTAAGGATGCAACTCCTGTTTAAATCTCACTTTCTTAGACGTCATCTGACCTTCTAATTTAAATTTGGTAGTTCTGTTTCCTTCTTATGATAACCAATCTTTTTCTTTCAGATCATATATCTTAAGGTGCAACTATATATTTATTTTTGTGTTTGTTTTTTATGTACAGCTCTCCTACTGATTCTAGTAGTTTCTACAAGTTCTGTGAAGGAAAGTGCAATGCCTGTGATATTCACCATCAAATGCTCAGTACCTGAGGAGAATCCCTGGCACAAAGAAGCCTCTCGGTAAAGACAGACTAGCTGAATAAATAAATATGTGAAGAATGAGATCATACTATCACTAGCCCCATGCGGTAGGCCTATCCAGTATGCATTCTGTACTCTACCTTACAAACAGAATCCTAATCATCCTGATGGCATCAATATAATTTCCCTGTTTTTGCCTTTTCCTTTTCTGTTTTCTCTTCATCCTGCCTAGTAAGTTGCACTTATGAAGATGCTGGTAGACAGATCTAGAAGGAGCCTGAGTCCTTGATGATATTGTGGAGCTACCACGCAGTGCAGGCATCACACAGTTTGAATCACACAATTTGAAGCATAGCGCCCAGGGGGATATTAGAACAATCCAGTCCATACCTGCCTTTTATAAATGAGGAAAGAGGTCCAGAGAGGTTCCTCAGTGAAGGCTGTGTTGGTTGTAAGGAGTAGATGTAGGATTATAATTCAGGTTCCTCAACTTTCAGGCCATGCTTGGTTATAACCTCTCTTACAGTCTAAGGCTTATTGTTGTTTTTTCACATGTAGAAGTGTTGAAATTTCTGCATAGCATTTTCCAGAAAAAAAAATGATATATAGGAAGGAATCATCTTGTCAGTAAAGGGAGCAAGACATAGAAGAAGAGGCCAATTTAATAAGGAAGAAAGAACTGGAGACAAAAGTAAAAATTATGGTGTCCTAGAAAAAGGAAGACTTCTTTTCAGAACTCAAGAGAAGATATTCCAGTTTGATTTAATGGAAATTTTTCTTTGGAAGAAAGGAAGTAAGCAATATTTACATAGTAGTGTTAGTTTCGGAAGGAAAGAAAATTCCTTAATATATTTATCAGCTTAAAATTAATTGTTCCTAACACAAGCTACCCGTTTCCAAACACATAACACTGCCCCAATGATGTCACAGCAGTGTTGGTAGATTTCCACCATAAAATATTGTTATTTCAAAGATGCTGGTAGTATTTCATGAAAAAAATTTCTCATACGCAAGATTTTAGTCCATTTGACATTGCATGTGAAATTACATCAGAATCTTATAGCCCATCAGAGAGAATAAGAATATAAACCAGGTATACCAGTGTGGTTGGATTAAAAATAAAGGAGGGAGAAAGTGTCTTCTATTGTATAGAAAAACAGAACACCTCCACACATGCAAAGTTCATGGTGATCTTACAACATACAATTGTATGGAGTAATGGAGAAAGCTATGTTGGGTGTTATGTTTATGATATAATCCAGAATACCCTCAAATCAAGAACATACAGACACACACACACACACACACACAAACATGCGATTATGTCATGGCATACAATAGCGTCTTGTATGGGGTGTTCCAATGAGCAGCTCAAATAGATCTGAAATAGTTAAATCTCTAAGCTTTAGCTCTTCATTATTTTTTGTGAATTAAATACATTGTTTTATTTTGCTGACAATTAGCTATTATCACAAAAATGAAAGAATATAAACGTTGATGAGAAGAAATGGACCCTTTGAGCCCAAAGCAATGCCTGAAGATGACCTGAAGGTGCCCAGGAGGTAGACTGGTGTCTAGCAAGAAAAGGAAAGAAACCTGGGAAAAGGCTGAAAATTAACTTAATTTGTAACTCTGTCAATAGTAATATTGGAGTCCATTTTCTAAAGCATGCATTTTTTAACAACAACAACAACAAAATAAATAGTTCTTTTGTTTTTTCTATTTCACAGATCTTTACCAACAAACTCGTTGTGTGCTGGAAACAGTGCCAAGCCCTAAAGATATAAAATGAAAGACACAGCCTCCGCGCCCAAGGAGAGAGAGGGTTATAACAAGTGTTAAGATTCATAAGCACAAAGGGCTAGGGGAGCTCATACCTAACCCCACAAAGGAGAGAAGAGGTCGGGGCAGCCTGCTCTGGGTTTGGAAAGCAGAGGAATTATTGGAGGGGAGAGTAATTAAAGGCAGAATCCTAATTTCTGAGAAGTTCATAGCCTAAATAATGTGCCAGGGGTGCATTTGGAAGTTTGGATGTATTGGTAATATGACTGGTAGGTACACTTGCTACAGAAGACACATGAATGAGAGCTGATGAGTGGTGGGTGGAGATAGTTTCAGCAGACAGAAGCAAATGGCAAACAGGCCTTTGGCAAAACACCAGAGAGACACATGGAGGGCACAGACTTAGTTATGAACTACAGCACATCTCGTGGGACAAAGAAGACAGAATGTTTGAGACTGGTGATGTCTCAAAATTGAAATCAAAATGAAGCCCATTCATTGAGAAAATAACTTGATTTTAAATCTGTTTGCTGATTATGATCTTCAACAAAATACTTGCCAGGAAGTAATTTTACTAAAACTCTTATAGAACTAAGTAAAGATTGAAAGAGAGGATTAAAAAAAAAAAAAAACAGCAAACCTTTTCCTTCCATGAATACTCTTAGCTCACAAGTAATGGAAGTAGAGGACTATACTATAATACAGATATTCTTAAGCATCCTGAACTTGCGTTCTGCAATGTAACTTTCAAACTATTGTTTTAATGTTTTACTTGAACTCCCTTCACACAGTTAATGAATTTATGCTTGTCCAGTCTGGAAAGCCAAACTTTTCTGCTCTCCTTTACTCAAGATTTTTGTTTTATTCAGTTTAGCCTATTGACCACAGACCCTCTAAGTAATCGTCAGAGGCTTACTCTTGGGTTTTCACTGGCAGAACCTAAGATAAAATCCTGGGAGACAAATGTCGGCAGCGTTGTTTCTGTGCAGGACGCTCCCATTGGCAGAAGCCATAAAGCTGATTTCTGCATGGCTCTCTGTTTACTCACTTAAAGGCTGTATGTTTTGATTTGTTTTGTTTTGGCTTTGCTTTGGTTTTTTGCTAAAGGTCAGCAGAAATGCATATTTTTATTAGCAAATATTCAGCGCCATGCAGCATAAACAACAAAGATGTACAATTTCATAAATTTGATTCTAACAATGAAGAGAAATTGGAAGGAGGAAATAAATGGTGAGCAGTCAGGTCAGGCATTGGGAAACTTTCCAAATGGCAGGGAGGCCAAATGTGAAAGAACACAGAAACGAGAAGGAGAAGAAATATAAAACGATCTGGGCTGAGTGCTGAGGGTCTCTTAGAAGTCCTTGCCCTTGACCTTTTATGTTTATTTCCTATTAAGAGTGGAAAATCTCCTCTGATATTTCTATGTGGAAACTGAACCAATCTCTCAGATCTGAACTCTCTCATGTTAATCCATTTCACAGAATGGTAACACATGATTTTTCACAAATCACGACACAAATCATGTCACTCTCCTGTTCAAAATCTTTATCTGTTCTCCTCCTGAATGACCTGTTAAATGCCAGTTTCTCTGCTTATATTTAAAGCCTTAACACAGCATTGCTCAGACTCACCTTTCTAGGCGTTATTCCGGCTGCTCCCCTTTATGTCCTCAATGGCTCACCCAAAAGAAATGACTCAAACCATTCCCTCTTGCTAAAATGTCCCCTTTATTCGACACTCACAAAATCTTTCCCATCAGCCAGGGTGCATGAAGATGGACAACATCCGCACAGCTTTTTCCCTCCTCTGAGCAGCAGCAGTACTTTGACCACTTCTCATGGCTTTTATCCCATTCTGTCTTATCTTTTATCTATTTTTGTGTCTGTCATTTTTCCAACAGCGTTTATAAGATGAAATGGTAAGGATACGATTAAGAATGTGGGTTTACTTCTTCTACTTCTAGGGAAATTACTGGACTTCTTTAAGACTCAGTTTTCTCATCCATAAATGGAGGTGATAACAGTGTTAGTCTCATACAATTATTGTGAAGATTAAATAAATTAACATATGTGTAATACATGGAAGAGAGCCTAGTACATAATAAGAACTCAAAAGTGCTTAATTATTCTCAGTGTTTTCAATCTTTATAACTCTCACAACATGAAGAGTGTAGCCTTATATGTAGCAGGTGTTAAATAGATACTGAAGGAGGAAGGGGAGATACGGAGTCATTAAACAAATAAAATAGGAAGGTAGGAAGAAAGGAAAGAAGGAAGGAAGGAAGGTACATTAAACTGAAGAAAACAGAAGTTACATTAAAAGTTTTGTTAATGTTAAATTTGGACAAATATATTTCTATTGCAAAAAAAAAAAAAAAGCTTCCAGCTAATGCAGGTTCATTATACCCAACTCCTTGAAGTATTTTTTTCAATATAATGTAAAGTAATAGTGTTCTCCCGTAGTAAGATGCATTTCTCAGACTCAGCACATTTGCATCCACTATTTCATACGTAGGACAGATCGTGCTTAAGTACAAACTGAGGAGAAATCCATGTACTGGCATTCTTCTGGGGCTCTTCATTCACTGGGAAGGCCCACTGAAAATACACACACACACACACACACACACATACACATACAGAGGTTAACAAAGAATCTCAAACACAGTCTAGCTTTCCAACTCCACAAAATCTCCCCACTACTTCATCGTAATGTTCTGAGGCTGTGACAGTCATTGGTGATTCCCAGCTCTGCAAATGAAGACAGCATGGTAATATGGAAAAAAAGTCTACATCCAGTCAATATTTAAAATGGCAAGAGTAAGTAAGAATTATTGGGAACTGCTGGGGTCAGGTCACAATTTGAAAAGTTACCATTAGGTATGCTGAAGACATTGAATGTGATTGTCATCAAAGAAAACTTTAAGGCAACCAGAAAACTGTGAAAGATGAAGGGATGAAGACAAAAAAGAATTTCATCAATTTTGGCAAAAGGATTTCATAAAATTTCGAGACCAAAGGAATAAATCTAGAGTAAAATCATTTCTCTTTGGATCTTTTCTGTATAATGTGGTCACCTTAAGTGGATCGTTAGTTATCCAACCGTTGAGCTTTGGATTTTCACCCAGCATGTATCTAATCATGCTATTTTTCTCCACCATATGAATGTTCAGAAAGACACAACATACCCACAAGTGAATTAATCATCCAGCCTCTTCCTGACCCTCAGACTTGCTCTGCTCCACCTTCTACCTGGAATGCCTCCTCCAGCTGCGTCTGTCCCCAACCCCTCCTCCATCATCATCATCCCTGAGAACTTCCTTCTCCTCTCTTAAGGCTTTGATCAAGACACACGACTTCTCTCACTATCTCCAAATACATTAACTCCTTTCCATGCAAACGTACAGCACTTTTCAAGAATTAAATAGCCCATCAAATTTTGTGACAGTTTTTTTTCTCCCTGTCTGCCTTCCCAGCTGGTGGCAGAGGTTTTATCAGTTTCTTTATCCCTCTCCCTGCCACTTCCCAGCAGCTGCCCATCCCCATGACTACCTTCTCATTCTATTTAAATCCTGAACTTCAATTTCTGTTCTCAATGTATGTCTTCCAAGAAGTCTTCTCTGAATCCCTGGCTCAAGTCGGATGCCACTCCTCAGTGTACACACCCCTATCTGCGTTATCATATTGTGCTGAAATGATTGATTTGCTAATAATGATTAGATTATAGCCACACTGCTCCGCGGTCAGGACTGGATCACATTACACTTTACATCTGTAGCATCTAACCTAGTGTTTGGTGTGCTGAAAAAATGCCTAAATTAATGCCTTATTTCTCTTTCATAATTAATTCATTGTTCTAGCCTCCTTTTAGGGAGAGGCAGGAGATAGGAAAAAACTGTCAATTCTGCAAGGTTATTCCCTTTGTAATAATTGCCTTTTGTTAATCATCTCTATTGCTTTTGTACACGATAATACTGTAATTTATTTCATAACTGAAAGAAGCCTCAAGAATCACCCAGAGCAACCCCTTTGTACAAAATCACAAAGATAATATGTCAGGAATTCAGGGACACTGAAAATTCTACATGTCCAAAACCAGACTCGACATTTTTTCTTCTAATACGCTTCTGCTTTCTTATGGTAGCCATGTGTCAGAGTACTTGCCTGTGATGGCTAGTTTTATGTGTCAGTTTGGCGAGGCTACAGTTCACCATCATTCAAACACTAGTCTAGATGTTGCTATGAAGGCATTTTACAGATGTGATTAACATCTGCCCTCAATTGATTTTCATCTAATCAGTGGGAAGACTGGAAGAGAAAAGAGGTTTCACCAGAAAGAAGAAGTTCCATCTGCTCCGAGAGTTTCTAGCCTGCCCTTCCTAATGGCCTGTCCAGTGGGTTTTGAACTTGCCTCACCATCTCTACAATAATGTAGGCCAACCCCTTGTGATAGACGATAGATAGATAGATAGATAATACATAGATAGGCATATAGATAGATAGATTAATAGATAGATACAGAAAGAAGGGAGGGAGCACATAAGGAAAGAAGAAAAAAGAATCCTACTGAACCCTTCAAAAGTCCTCTTGAGGAAATGACTGCTTAGAAGAGTATGTTTGCTCATATAAAAGTAATTGCTTATAGCATTTGCCAGAGCCCATAGAATGTACATCAAGAGTGAACCCTAATGTCAACTATGGAATTTGATTGATAATAACGTGTCCATGTTGGTTCATCAATTACACCAAACATGCCACACGGATGAGGGATGTTGGGGGTAAGGGAGTGTGTATGTGTGGGTGGGGAGGGCTGTGTGCAAACTCTGTATTTTCTGCTCAGTTCTGCTGTGAACCTGAAACTGCTCTAAAAAAATAAAGTCTATTAAAACAAAAAAGTAACCGCATATAAAAGACTACCAGTAGTTGGTGGAGGGACTCTGCAATATCGACATGCAAATGACCTAGAAGGTAATCAGTTTTAAGCACAAACAGACCCACGGAGGGCAAAGCCATCTTACAACAGTACTGGGCAGCTAAGATTTTTTCTGTCTCTTTTTGCCTCTCCTTCTTCAACCCCGTCTCCACCTCCTCAAGAGCCCACAGACACAGCTAGTGATTGGGGACCGTGCTAACTGGAAAACAAAGGGGATTTCTGTCCCTTTTCTTAGAGGAGGATGTCAACCTTAAGGGGTTCCAGATTAGGGAAAGAATGAAGAATTTTACCCCTGAATAATGTTGGAAGCCTAAAGTATTACAATTAGTGATTTAACACTGTGTTTGCAACTTAAAGTGACTATGGAATTTTTGTTGCCAAAAAATTAGCGTCTGCACCCAGAAAAGTAAATTCAAACTCAGAGACAGAGTTTTGGGAGCAAAGAAAAGAGCAGCTTTATTGCTTTGCCTGGCAAAGGGGAGCCACAGCGGGCTAGTGCCTTAGACTGTGAATCCATCTTGGGGTTGGGGCTTGGTGATTTTATACACAAATGGGTTGGTATATTCAAGAAGAAACATAAGAAAAACCAAACTGGGAAACATCTGATTAATTTTTAAAAGAACTATATTTTTAATGTCAATGTCCTGAAAAATAAAAGAACTGAAAATATTACAGGTTTAAGAACAATAAAGAGATATAACCAAGTAAAATTCTTGTTCCTATATTAGATCCTCGACTAGAAGGAAGAAAAAAGTGTTATATAGGTAATGGTTGAATCAAATAACAAGTTCAAATATATGTAATTTCAGTAAAAGTAATAAATCAATGTTAAATTTACTGAAGGTGATAAATATGCTGTACATTTGAGAACCGCCCTGGGGCTAAGTAAGAGCCTCTATGCTGATAACTGTGATAAATATACTGGAGATATAAAAGGTCGTACTCTTAGGAAATATTCACTGAAGAATTTAAGACTAAAAGGCCACCATGTAAGCATCTTAATATTAAGTTGTTCAAAAATATTATATAGATTGGCAGAGAAAGAGTAAATGATAAAGCAAATGGGATAAAATGTTAATAATGGGCGAATCTGAGTAAAAGGTATGTAGATGCTCTCCGTACTGTTGTCATTCTTGCAATTTTTCTAAAACTGAATGGTTTTCTTCTAATTAAATATTTTTTAAAAGCTTTCTTATTTCTTCTTCAATTAAATTTTCAGAATGCAGCATTTTGATGGGGCTACCATGCTACTAAAGGAAGCCTGAACCTAATAATTTAACTTACAATTGAAGTGTCCTGATTTTCAACCTCTCTGCTCTCCCTGTTAGGGGAAATTATCCAACCAACGGAACTGAGTTGTGTGAGCGCAGCAGTGGTTGTGGAAATAGTGCAGCTGGACACTGAAAGATGCCTTCTCACCCTTGTCTTTACTCGGTCAACAGGAGACAGAAGTGCAGCTGTGTTCACCTGAGGTCTTGAATGTTTAACCATAAAAGGCAGTTTACTCTAGATTAACATTAAACTAACTAAATATGCATAATTAAATTCAAATTCTACTGCTAAGGTATCACTTAGGGGAGCTCTGAAATCTCAATTTACAATTTACATCTATTTTCTCATTTGTAAAAATGAAGTTGAATACGATCATCACTAAGTTCTCATAAGCTAAATGCCTAAAGCGATAAAATTAAATGCTTAAAGTGAGACTTGACTGAGAGAGGAGAGAGTGTGGGGTGCACAGAAGCATTCAGACCCACATGAAAGAGACCAAAAGCTCTCTTTCCTTGAGAAAATCACACAGTCACCTACAAATATGGCATGTCATCCCCCCCTTTTGATTATGTTTATGGAAAGTTTAATATTTTGACCATGAGGAACTATTTGTGCCTTTTAATCTAGTTTTCTGGAGACAGCAGAACACAGGAAACCCAGGGCATGATCAGTAGCCTCAGAAGTATGCCAAGGGACAGCACAAATTTTAGAAAAGACTTTCTGCTTTAGAAGTTTTGAAAATAGATACTAAGTCCTATAATGCTAAATTAGTAAGTGTATTTTCTTTTCACAGGAAATAGGAATACATGAGAAATGATGAAAGATGTCAATAAAATACCAGAAGAATGGACAGGGGTGTGAAAACGAATGCAATGGAGAAACCTGAAAATGAATTGCCAGTGGGTGGGTCAGGATAGTGAATCAGAGGCATACAAAATGAATTCATTAAAAACCAAGGAATTGCCAGCATGCACCTGTCAGAAAGCCAAAGTTCAGGTGGGAGTGACAAAAGGAAAAACTGTATAAGGGGCATTTAAGACCCACATACCCTTCTCATGATGTAGGCAGCCAGATGACTAATTTTTTTCCACACCAACAGAAGAAAAGATAACAGTCTGGAGCAGTTAAATGGGAAAAGTTCAGGAGTCAGAGAAGCCAGTCACAGAAGAATGAGAAGCAAAAATGGGGTTTAAGTATAAGTCTGCATAACAAATGAGAAGACCCACACCTACTAGAAATCTGATACACCAACTAGGAATATATTCTGCAGGCAAGAGTCCGAGGGAATCCTCTGGAGGGACTGGCATGCCCCAGATGGAAGATCTAGAAAGACTGATTTTAGAGGGACTCAAAAATTGTCCAGGACCTCATCTACTCACCTTGTAATGAAGGTCACATAGACAAATGCCTTCCACACACTTAGCGCTTCCAATTATCTTTTTAATATGTCTTTTAAATATAAAAGACAGCCTAAGATGACTGACTATAATGTAACTAGAAGTTTAAGGCAAGTTTCTTATATGAAAGACAAAGATTTAAAAAAAAAAACACACTGATTTTTAGAGGAAACAATGAAATAAGAGAGAAACAGAAACGATGCAGAGAACAGAAGAAATGTTTTTAATTCAATATCTTCTGAGAGATAAGCAGAGATATTGCATCCATCAAAGGAAAACAGACGACAAAACAAAACAAAAATATCAGAATTCTTATCATTTCAAAATATGATAGCTAAGTTGAAAAATTCATAGAAGAATTATAATATTGAAAACACGATCTTCCAGAAAACAAAACAAATACAAAAGTTTGGAAAATAGGAAAGACAAATATAAAAGTTAAAGAATCCAATCAATGAGATACAGTATCCCAAAATAAGAAGTCCAGGAAAAAAAAAAAACTAGGTAAAATGAAGAAAATTAAGTTTTACAGTAATTAATTCAAGAACCTTGCTCAAAACATGTATTGAACAGCCCCACAAAGTACCCTAAACAATAGATATAAAAGTCTCATGTCAAGTTGCTTTAATGTGAAATTTTAGAACACTAGGAACAAATATAAGATCTTAAATCTTCTGAAGAGTGAAAAAAAAAAAAACTGCATACAGTGGAATGACAATCAAAATGGTGTCAGGGAAGCTGGAAGTAGAAACTGAAAATGTAGCAAAGACTTTGAGATTCTTAGTGAAATGATATCCAAACTTGACTTCCGTACTTAACCCAACAATCATAACATCTGAGCGCAGAACGAAGACATCTTCAGACGTGCAGTATCTCAAAAATGTTACCTCCTGGGCACCAGGAAATAGATAATCAAATATGTAAGATTTCTAGGATGACAGAGAAGGCAGGCATTAGATGTCAGTAGTACAGCAGTTTTTAAGAGCAAGTAGTCCAAATTAGAACTGATAACAGATTAATAGATGATGGATATTTGAAACTAAAGATTATCTGATGTTTCGAATACCAGGGACACATTTCTGGTGGAGAAATTATGGATATATTATAAGTGGTAAGTACAGCTAACTAAATGAATGCCCAAAACGATAATTATTAATTCCCTAAAAAAAGCTAAAACAAAAGTTATTTTTCAAAGATGGAAATGTAATTATATCATACTTCTTATGCTCAGGTGGCATTAATATTTATTTAGTCTTTAAAATATAAAATCTAATGTTTTTAAAAGTGTGCAGATGATCAGAGGGAAAGAAGGCTAAATCCTCATCTTCCTTACTTAGAAATCAATAAGTAATTTTTAGTATTAAAAAATAAAAAAGTATATGCATATTATTTAGAAACTAGAAGAACTAAAGAAACTAGAACTAAAAACTATGAGGTAATTGCCTATGAGGGTGCAGGACAGAGACAGACAAGGCTGAAACAGAAGTTCTTTCATTTCCACTATAAGCCCACTGATGTTTCAAAACTATGTGGACACAAATATTTAACAAAACAAGGTAAATAAAAAGAAAAAATGAGGAATGGCCTTGTTATTTAGTAGAACTTTCAAATTCATTTTTATTTTATTAAACATGGTTACATCTACCTATAGTTGAACATTTATTATATGTATTATTATACAATATATAGATAATTTATATATTATATATCATATTTATATATAATAAATACAACATTTTATATATTATAATACATTATATAATATATAATAATTATACATTATAATATGTACTATATTATATATTATAGTATATAGTATAATACAATATATTAATAATATTTTATATATTATATATTAATAATATATACAAATTGTCTTCAGTCTATAGAAAAATGATTTGTGCACATAATGGATTTCCACAACTCTGGCACTTTCCAAAAATCCAGAGCTCACAAGCTTGGAACATTATTTTAAATCCTAAATTTTAACTCAGGGGCGTCTAACTGAAAAGGAACCATAGAGATTGCTCACATGAGAAAAGTTATGAAACATACAATTTGTTTTGTGTGTGATTGAAAAAAATTGTAAAAATGGTACTTCCTGGGGGGAGGGTAATATAACAAAACCTAGAGTAACGAAGGTGATGATTTTCAGAGGGTTTGCGTGTGACAAACTTAAGAAAGCCCTAAAATCAACCTCGTCTTGTGCTACCCCACTTCCAAGAAAACAGGAGAGTAGCTCAGAAACAAACAATAAAATGCACCAGGTGTTTTTTTATTTCCTTTTTTCATGCAAAGAACAAACTTGAAAAATTACCTGGTCTGTAAAGTAGCTAATTATCTTTTGTGTTGCTAAGGCATTTGATTGTTTAGATTATGCAACATCATGTTAGCTAATCTCCTTGGGAAAACACAGTACAAACAGTTTAAAACTAAGCTTCACCTTCTTTTTTAAACTTATGATATAAATATCACTAGTAAGAACACATGCATTCAAATGAAAAAACAAAAAAATCTAATTCCACAGTTCCTATCCGAGACTATTGCTAAAGATATTAAGCCCAGGAAACGCAAGTACATTTTATAGTGAGAAGACATGTCTCCAGAATTTTTTACTTTGAGGATTGCCCTGTAATTGGACTAGAGGTATGATGAATGTCTAATTACATTTTTAGGGTCTCAGAAAACTCTTTTTCACATTTTTTATTGCCCTGTTACAAAGTTACCATTAAACAAGCATTTACTTAATACTCGCTTCATGCCAATTTCACATTGATAAACAAGATTTTTTCCACCCTTAAGAAGCTCTCAGCTTAACAGTGAAAAAAATGCAGACCCATAATTGCAAGGTGTGGTATATTCATACATGGAACACTACAGCAATTAATTGAATAAATTATGACACACATAACATGAATAAACCTCAGGAACATAATACTAAGAGAAAAAGAAAGCTGGAGAAGATTAACACAGTATAATTCCTTTTATATAAGACTCTAAAATATGCGAACTGAGCAACCTGTTGTTTAGGGATATAAGTATAAACTATAAAGAAAATTGAGAACGGTAAGCGTAAAACTCAGAAGTGGTTTCCTCTGCACATAACCAAAAACACTATAAACTATATTTTCTCCCACTCAACAATCTACCAAGGCTGCCCACAGAATCTAACCAGTTTCTGCCACTTCAGCCAGAGAAATTTCACCGCCTCAAAGGTTATAGCAACTTTCTCTTTTAAAAGTTATATGAAGGCTATAACATGCAATGTTATTTGATTCATTGTTTTCGTCACACCATTCAAATGTTTTACAAATATTCTAAATATTCTACAAACGATTTAAAAATTAGTGGAAAAGGTGCAAACATCATGAAATGATCAGGAAATTGGATGCAAACCGAAATCAAAAGATATGATTGCCGTTTCGCCTGCTGCGGGTGACATTTTCTTTCACAGCATAGAAGTTTTGACCTGTTGAGTCTTCAGCAGCCTTTCAGTGCTCTCAGATCCTTCGCTCTTCTGCATTGCCACAAGCTGCCCCTCAAACCACTAATCACTCTGCAGACTCCAAGTTGTGGCCATGTAACAGGTCGATGCTCCCCCTTAAATGGAATAAAATATCTCTGAAATGTTGTCATTTTGAGTGCCTAAAAAAAAGATAATCAGTTTTTTTTTAAATTAAACCTAAACAATGTGATATATCCATAGAAAGCAAAAAAGAAAAATTTCTCACCTCTTATAGATTCATCCTGCAATGATTAAAACTAACTTTGCAACATAATTCTTCCATTGATAAGTGTTGGCAATTAAGTTTAATGTAAAATAGGGATTTGAAAGTAGTTTCTCAATTAGATTTAGGATTCCGGATGGTTTTATCTGTCTCTTGAGCATAACTTGCCTCCATTTGCCAAGATTGAAAAATGAAATGATGAATGGCTCCCCCAAAGGATGGATGAGTAAAATTAACATTCATGAAAATTGCTATTAAATGTCAGCCCTGTTCTTATCCTGTGGTTCCAACACCTGTGAAAGTCTTGCAGCTCTCTGCAATTAACACTTTCTGGCACTAAAATCATTCCTCGGATCAAACCAAAGCCATTTCATAGCAAAATGACTCCAAAGAAACCCAAGGGAGAAGTTTTACAGCAATTCAGACTCCCTGCCATGAGCAAAGTGCAAGCAATAAATTTCTTGCATTGATCTGTTGGTTGCCAATTTGACCATATCAAAACAAAACCTGAAGGAACGTATCTGTATCAGAGAAAATCAAATTAAGAGCCACTCTTATATACATTTACCCTAGGGTGCAGCTTAAGAATGAAACTCAGACTTCATTATGAACAAAAGTGGGTGGAGGTTTAAAGTCTTAAGTTCTTAAAATATCAGTAATAATTACATACTGGGTACCCTCAGATAGTGGAAAAATATCATTCACTAAATAGTATTAACTTCTGTGGATGAATTAAATGCATTCTGCCCTACCTACCCACTTCAATGCAGAATTTTTTCCTACTGCTCACTTAAGTGCTTGTATGGGCACGGTCAGTCTTTTCTGCAGAGTGATAAAGCTTGCCAGAACAGAGCTTGGAGATTTTTCCTTAAAAAAAGAAAAAGCAATGCAAATATAATAGACTGAAACATAACCTTTGACTCTTGACTTGAGAAGCATAGGAAATGCTTAAGCTATAAACATCTCAAATAAAAGTATAGATTGTATTAAAGATGCATTTTTTACATACAGCTTTGAGATCAGAAGTGAAAACTACTCAGGACCTGATCTGTGCTATATTGCTTCGTCATTATGACCAATTGGAATTTTCTCTTCAAGGTTTTCAAAATGAAAACAGAGCTATGATGATGACCTTTTCAAATTCTGATTTCTTGAATGATTTATTCTCTCCGGTGTACATAGAACTATTTATTCGGTCACTAGATTATTTATTCGGTAGCCAGATCATAGAGGCAGGGCCTTAAAATGACGCCTATGCAAGGAGTTTGCTAGACCATCACCATTAGCTGAAAATTTGGGCAGTTTTGGGTCAGGTTGTTGTCCACAGTAAGCAAACAACAGTCCCATTATACCTGCACAGACTGTACTTAATTTAGGAAGAAAGTGCAAAGTTGACGACATTTGGAGGGTGAGTAAGGAAAAAAACGTTCTGCCTTGGCAAGTCTCTTTGGCTGTCTTTGGGTCAGGTGTGCCACGGTGAGTGAGTAAGTCATTTCACAATAGGATTTGCAGCCAAGAAATATCACAAGCCTTCTATCTTTGTGGCTTTGTGAACCAGCATTGCACAGGTGGCTTAAGGGGATGGCCCCCAAGCCAGCATGAAGAATGCAGAGACAGAACAGAATAGAGGCTCAAGTTTTCTCAATTTAAGGAATATCTCATAACGTACCCCAAAAATGTGACATTCAAGGCTCTCCGTGGTCTGACCTAAGCCTAAGTGTCCTCTGAGACATGTCATGTGGCCTACGGGGCATTCTCATAAACTGTCACACCCCCCACGACAGAACCCCCGCCACCATCCCAACTTGGTCCCGAGCAGAACTGAAACAGCATGAGTTCAGCTAAGTAGAACAGACTTGTAGAAAACAAACAATGAAAGGAAATATACTAAATGTTAAAAAGTAGTCATCTCTCAGCGTACTTACTATGTTTCTTTTTTTTGCCAAATGTTATTAAGTGAACACACATTTTGTTTCTTTTGTGAGTAGAAAACATTATTTGTGAGTCTTTCCCTGAACTTACAAACATGTTTTTCTTTCCGCCCACACATTCAAGCATTTCATATCTTTTTCTAATAAAGCCAGTGTAAAATATAACACAGAGTGCAAGCCGCTAGATTTTCTTTCTGTTTTTTATTTAACCATAATTATCTTTGTTATTTCTGACATATAAAATTATATAGCAAGAATTTTTTTTCTTTCCCTCAGTGCAGATCGTAGTGATGATTGAAGGGGGGTGAAGGTAGGGTGGAATCACTTTTTCACAGAAAGGCTGGGTTTTTTTCAATGTTTTGCCTCCTTCACTAAGAAAAATTCTGATTCTAAGTTCATTCTGTATTCAATGTTTGTGTGTATTCAAATATTTTTACTTGCTTGTCTTTTCTTGCTTCAACTCTCCCATAAACCTTGCCCACACTCTACTAGAATTGAGTTAGTTCAACTTTTTAAAGGTGTTTAAAAGTCAGCTAGTAAAACTGTCTTAATAACATTGTTTAGTAGCATGTAATTATCTTACCTCATTCTCCACTCTGAAATTTTGCTATTTAATATTTCTCCCATTTTTCTAGAAGAATTACCTTGAAATTGTGATGTGTGACAGGTTTTAGAGTTGTATACCTTCATATTGTTAGATTTCTTCCTTTTTGACAAATTTATGAGAAAATTGTTGTGGCAAATATATAGAAGCATTATATTGGAAGTTGTGGATGCTGTAGAATTCATTTGTTTTGGAAAGCATCCACCCATGATGTATTTATTTAAAGTTCATAAAAGAAAAAGAAATGAATATCTGAGGCATAGTTTAACTTTCTCAACAAAGCCTAAAAGTAGAGCTCATAATACAGAGAAAAAGCATACAGAATTATCTAGCTGGACGTTTTTAAAAATTGAATATTTGTTGAATTCTGTTTTGTACTGAGCACAGCGCAGTAACACGGAGGAGCGATGTGTGTTTTCTCCCACACTGCTAAGCCATTCTCCAACATCAGCCGGGTATCCTACAAGTCAACTCATTTCTAACATTATCACTCAGGAGACAGTGTCAGATCCCACAGGTTAAGGGGTAAATCCCACAAGACTACCCTGCTGCTGACTTCCGATGCCAGTCACAAGTCCAGGCTGTAAGTTGGAGATCCCCCCAGATCTCCACCTCAGTTGGATTATTTGCTAGAACAGCTCACAGAACACAGGAACACAGTTTGCTTACTGTTCACCAGTTTATTATGAAAGAATAAGATACAAACATCCAGATGGAAGAGATGCGTAGGGCCAGGTGTGTGGGATGAAGGCACAAAGCTTCCACGCCCTCTCTTGGAGAACCACTACCCCAGCATTTCCACATTTTCAGCAATCTGGAAGCTTTCCAAACCTTGTCTTTCTGGGTTTTTACGGAGGCTTCATTACACAGGCATGACTGATTAAATGATTGGCCATTCGCAATCAATTCAACTTCCAGCCCCACTCCTCTCCCCAGAGGTGGGATGGGGGAGAGTGGTGGGGCTGAAATTTCTAGACCTCTAAGCACACAGTTCATTTCCCCAGCAACCAGCCCTCTACTATCCGGTGCTTTCCAAAAGTCACTTCACTAACATAAACTCAGGTGTCGTTGACAGGGGTTAGTTATGAATATCGAGGTATCTTTATGACTTTTATCAACTAGGAAGTTCCCAAGGATTTTAGTAGCTCTGTGCCAGGAAGGAGAGGACCAAGTATACATTTTTCTTGTTATGAGTCACAAAAAGCACAGAATGTGACATTTTAACTGAGAGCTAAAAGATGAGGAGAAAAAGAGAGTAGAAAGTACATACAAGTGCTTCAAACCAGAACGAAGGCTTTGCATTATGAAACTGAAAGAAGCCAAGATAATCTGAGCATCACAAGCCAAAAGAGGGAGAGAGAGGAACTGAGGTAGTGAGATGGACCAAGAGTAGATCATGCATGACCTTGTGAGGAGTCTGACCATTGTTCTGACCACATACGGAGTCTGAATGTCCCTACAAGGAGAAATGTATGGAATTATTTTCAGATTTCAGAAGCTATGTATTTGGCTTCCTCTTCTTAAAATAATTACAGCTAACGTTTTTAAGTACTCCCCAGGGCCAGGACTGGAATGAGGGGAGTAAAGCAATGCCTTGGGTACAAAATGTAAGGGGATGCCAAAAAGCTTGGTCATCAAGATGAATAATATTTACCTTGAAAATCTATGATAAAATATCAAAATTGTAAACGCTGCTACATGTGACATATTACTATATTTTATGATTATATTATTTATTCCTCACAGTTCTCCCTTAGTTCTATAATGTTTATTTTTTAAATTTCTTATTCTCTCTGAAAAATTATAAATTTGTTGACATTAGGAGTTGTATTCTGACAGATTCGGCACAGCTCCTTGCTACAGAAAATGCTTAATGAAGGTGTCAGTAGGATCACTTGGGAAGTGAACACCAAAGCAGAGTCAAAATTGACATATATATTTTATATATTATATTATTATAATATATAATATAATATAGATATATAGATATAATATATAATAATTATGTATTATAATATAATAGACATATAGATAATGTATAATAATATATATTATCCATATTATTGTATATTATAATATATGATATAATATATAATACATAATTACATTATATTGCATATATTATATATTATATTATATATAATAATAAATCAAAAAGATCTGCAAAATAAATGGCTCTCATGTATAACTGTATTGTAAAAACACATGACTATTCATTAAAACTCTAAAGGTATCACAATGTTACACCTTTCAGAAAAAGCCTTAAAAATTGGGTTTTAATGAAATCGTATTGACATTACTGGACTTCTTAATCAAGGAGAGAAATACATCTGCACACAGGTGGCAACCCCATGCTTTATATGTTCTTACCTTGATGTGTAGACATAGATGTAGCTGTTCAATGTCTCTTAAAATGCATCACAAAAGCTTTGAATGGTAATGTAAAAAATATAAGGACAAACCTTTCTTTCCCTAAGATACTTCACTTAGGTTAAGACATTTTCTCCATAGAAATCAAATTTCATTTGTAGCAGATTCTCTTTAAAAAGCAAGAATGATTTTTCTTTGAAAACCTAAGCAGAACTTCTTTCCAATTCTGAGACAAATATCAATATTGTTTGTGTTTACTGTGCCTTTCATAACTTCTGGTTTGTTTTCAATTTTCATGAGGTGCTAGAATAAATGACAAAATTCTAATATAATTATGCCTCAGTCTTGATAAGAGCTGTGAGTTTTGGGAGTTTTTCTGTATATATAACTTTTATTGAAGTAAAGTCAGTTTACAGTGCTGTGTCAGTTTCTGGTGCACAGCACAGTGCTTCAGTCATACGTGCATACGACATATACTCATTTTCACATTCTTTTTCACCAAAAGTTACTACAAGATATTGAATATAGTTCCCTGTGCTGTACAGTATGAACTTGTTATTTATCTATTTTATATATACTAGTTAATATTTGCAAATCTCAAACTCCCAATTTATCCCTTCCCACCCCCTTCCTCCCCTGATAACCATAATTTGTTTTCTATGTCTGTGAGTTTGTTTCTGTTTTGTAAATAAGTTCGTTTGTCACTTTTATTTTTTAGATTCCACATATAAGTCATATCATATTCTTTCTCAGTCTGGCTTACTTAGAATGACATTCTCCAGGGCCATCCATGCTGTTGCAAATGGCATTATTTTATTAATCTTTATGGCTGAGTAGTATTCCATTGTATAAATATACAACAACTTCTTTATCCAGTGATCTGTCGATGGACATTTAGGATGTTTCCATGTCTTGGCTATTGTAAATAGTGCTGCTATGAACAATGGGGTGTGTGTACCTTTTTGAATTAAGGTTTCCTCTGGATATATGCCCAGGAATGGGTTTGCTAGATCATATGGTAAGTCTATTTTTAGTCTTTTAAGGAATCTCTGTACTGTTTTTCATTACAGCTGCACCAAACTACATTCCCACCAACAGTGTAGAAGGGTTCCTTTTTCTCTACACCCTCTCCAGCATTTATTGTTTGTGGACTTTTGAATGATGGCCATCCTGACTGGTGTGAGGTGATAACTCATTGTACTTTTGATTAGCATTTCTCTGATAATAAGTGATACTGAACATTTTTTTCATGTGCCTATTGGCTATTTGTATGTTTTCATTGGAGAATTGCTTGTTTAGGTCTTCTGCCCACTTTTGGATTGGGTTTTTTTTGTTTTTTTCTTATTAAGCTTTATGCGACTCTGGGTACGGATTCAGCTTTCAGCCCTGCCTCTGCACAGCAGTGATGGCTGTGACCTAGACCCACCGGCCATCTCGTGAGAACACACCAACAGTGGAGCCGAGCAGCGACAGCAGCTATGGCCTGGCTGCATCGTGCCTCTCCCCCACAAGGACACCAGCAGTGGAGCTTGTTTGTGGGGGTTCTCAGGCTGCTTTGTTCTGCACACACCCCCAGCCAGAGCTCACACTGCCCTCCTGTTCCCTCAGGCTGCCTCTGTTCATCGGCCCCCACCTCTCTCCCCAGGCTCATCACAGATCTCTGGCAGCCAGTCCTGCCTTGTCCTTCCTGGCTCGCATCTAAGGCTGGGGGTTGCAGGGACCCTCTGTGCCAGTTGCTATTAGTTCTGTCTGCCATCAGCTGCCACTTTCTCCTCTGAGCCTTGGAATCTCCACTTGTCCCCGCTAACCTCCCGGCTGGGCAGGGACATCCCAGCATGAGAGTGCCTTTCTTCGCCTTTCTTCTTTGGTGCTCCCTCTCCACAAGACCCATCCCACGTGGATTTTCTTTTTCTTTTGTCTTTTTTTCTCTTACAAGATTTTGTGAGAATCCTCCTGTATCTTGAAGTGAGAAGCACTTTGCCAGAGTTTGGTAGGTGTTCTGTGTGATTCACTGGGTCTGCAGATGTAATTCTTGGTGGATTTGTAGGAGGGGCTGAGCTGTGAGTCTCTCTGCTCCGCCATCGTGTCCTGTTCTTGAGTTTCAGCTCTCTGTGAGGGCTTCCTGAGGACCATAGTCCAGAGACAGCCACTCAAATAGCTCTGAAAAACTACTCCAAAAAGATAGAAGGAGAGGCCACTGCATATGTGATTTTGATGAAGCGATCTGTGCAGTCAAGTACACACCTCAGTAGAAGGTTACTGGCAGTCTGGAGGAACAGATACTTCAGGTAATGATCTCAGTGCTTTTCTAAGTAAGGGAAGATGCAAGAATCCAGATTCATGAAACATTTCTCCTGAAGTATTTTGAACTCTCTAGAGAACTGTTTTTCCTGTTTTCTCAGAGCACAGAGTGCCTCATTTTGATCTTCGCCCCGAATTCCTTCCAGGGTGTGTTGTAGGTCAGTGACTGCAGTGGCTAATGACTTAATTCTTGAAGAATTGGATGGTGAGCAAAGTTCTTTGTTTTACAAACTTATGGTAAATTATTTAATGAAGGAACAATCATTTCAAAGTCCAACATTATCTTTTTGTAAAATAAATCTGGACATCAACATTCATTGTATATTTTTTTTATGTGTAGGTTATAATTTGAACAGTGTAAGTGTGAAATAAAATCCTGGAAGAAAACACAGAATGTTTTATAATACTGTTCTTATAATTCTTAAGTGAAGAAAACCTTTCTAAAGATGGTACAAACTCAGGGAGTATGAACAAAGACCTGACTACTAAGATTTGAAACCTCTACACCATAAACAAAGTTAAAACATTTTTTTAAACTGGAAAAATGTATCATAACTTACAGATGTGAAAACAAGATCCTTAATATTTTTAAAAGCTCTTGTAAATTATTATATACATAAAAAATGATCTCAATACAAAAGTGAAACAATAGATTTTGATTTAAAAAAAAGGTTGCAAATAAGAAAAAAATTAGTTGGGGGTCTTAAGAATTACAATTCAGGAAACATAGATTTGAGTAAAACCAAAAGAATCTTTCAGGAAGGAGTCAAGGACTTATAAAAGGCAAAAACATTGAGACTGTATTCTGACGCAAGAAAGGAAATATTTATCCTTAAGGGACAGGCTGTCATAAATTATTTTGGAGGAGGTCCTGTAGGGGAGAAGAATCTGCCACTCCAAAATATACCTTCAGGCATGTTAATTATTTTAAGCTGGCTAATTTCTAAGAAACAGCAGACATGAGAGAAACTCTGAAAATGATTAGGAGTTACCTTTTTGTAAGAAATATTTCAATTTATAAGGGAAATCTCCATTTGTAGGAGTATCTCCCTCACTGTACCAGGAAGACGAGGATGAACAAAAAACTCTGGAAACTCTTATCAATGGAGAAGGCAACGACTTAAGTCATTCACCCTTGTTGACTCTGCTTTTCCTGGGCACCTCCCATCACTGACTGTCTCCAACCTCAACATCCTCTTTTGTCTTTAGCGAAGGATAGCATTTAAGGTGAAGGTGTCAGCCATCTTGGTGAGTTTCTTAGATTTTCTGGGTCTCTCCTATATATATATGTATATATATATATACACACACACACACAATTAATATATATATATAATATATTATATAACAAATATTTTATTATATATATTTTATGTATATAAAATTTCTATAAAAATTATATATAATTATATAATTTCTGTATATAAAATTTTTTATATGTACAATTTTATATATATATAGTTTTTATAAAATTTTATAATATATATAGTTAAATGTTTGTTTGACTGTCTCCTGTTAATCTGCCTCATGTCAAGGTAATTCTTAGACCAGCCAGAAGAACCTAGAAGGGCAGAGGGAAATTTCTTCCTCCTCGCTAAATAGATAGTCTATCATGACTTACTATAGGGTGAGGGTCTGATTAGTATTTTTAATTTCTGAAACCCTGGGCACATGTTCTGGATGCTTATGTTAAGACAATAAGTGGTCAAAAAGTCAGTGTCCATCTGAGCTGTTTATAAGCACACTGTCTCAGTGGCCTTCTGGTTCCATGTTAGAGAGCATCTCTTAGCAATACCGACTCCATTTTGGTTTTCCTTTCACAATACAAATGGGTAAATCATAGAACAGATATAAATGGCAATACACATAAATATACGAACAACCTCAGAAATAATTTTTAAATACAGAGTTAAAACAGTATAAGATTTTTCCTAAAGAAATAAAAAAAAAAATGAAGGGAAGATGATGCCAAGGGTTGATGAGGATAAAATAAAAGTAAATTGGACATTCTTATACACCTTTGGTAAGAATGTAACTTGATACTTCCTTTCTTGAAGACAGTTTGCAATGGATGTAAGTATAAAGTGTGTATACTGTAGGATCCAATTGTTTTGTTCCCAGAACATTTTCCTAAGTATGAAATAAAACTCACATCTTACGGCAAGACAAGAAACATTTAAACCTAAAAAAAATTCTCGGCCTGTTGGTTGCTTCTGTCCCCTCCACTTTGCATTGTGTATCTGCATTATAAGCTGGCCAAGCATCCCCCACTGGCAGAAATGCCTGTTCAACCATAAAGGGCAACACTCCCCGAGCACCAACAAGACAACTCCTTAAAAGATATCATGCTTCTTACCCTTGGAAGGGGCCACAGTGGCGCCTGGATCCAGATTGTGTAACCTGCCAATAATACGCAGTTTAATGTACAATCCTCTGTCTCAAAAATCTTATCTAATGGCATTTTGACCTCTAATGAAGGGAAGAGTTCTTGGAGGTTTCTGAGATGCTGTTCTCGAATTATGATCCTCAGATTTGGCTCAATTAAAAAATTTTATTTCTTTCTTAGATCTACTAATTAATTTTTCATTAACCTAAGGAGTCATTAAAATGTCTTTAAATATGTATGTGTGTGTGTGTGTGAGAGTATGTATGTATAAGGAAGTTCATTACAACATCATAAAAAAACAAACCAATTAGCTGTCTGTTAATAGGGGTTTATTAAACGTGTTACTGGATATCCTTACCCAGTCCAAGCATCTCCTTCACACTTGACCAGCACGCCCTTCAGCTGCAGCTTTCTTTACCACATATTGTGAAACCAAGCACTGTATCCCGCACCTGACCGTAATGCTTCCCCCCTGCCATGCCCATCGCTCACCACTACCGTTCACCCGCCGGAACTCCTACTCCTAACCCTTCAGCAGCAAACCACTCCTACCTCCGCTCCCAGGAGAAAGATTGATGATGACAGGCCATGCCCTTTACTGCTTAAATCTTTTATTCTTTGCAATACAGTTGAGACTGCAAGGGGGCAGAGCAGAGCCACTCAAGGAATGACAGCAATTTAACACCAAAATTGTGGAAGATTCAACCCCCAGTTGGCCTTGGGGATTAAGATGGCGGGAGGTCTGACTTCTAGTAGACCTTGAACTTCATTATATGCTCATTGTAATATGTTAGTGGGATCAATAACAAGCCCACAGGCACCAGGACAGTCCCACAGCTAACCACAAAAGGTCAGAGTGGGCCGTGGCCAAGTTCCTAGGAATCCCAGCCCCTTCCCCGGGCAGGTGGAATGGTCCCATCTGTAGGCTTGTGAAGCTACTGAGCCCATAAAAACTGACACCACCACGCCTGGCTGCACTTTTTCGCCCCCTCCTCTTTGGAGGTGGCCCACACTCTGTCTATGCAGTGTATACCTACTTTACTTTAACCCGAACACGCAACTCCCACACTTCTTTCCTTGCCTTTCTCTTGCCTTACACTCTATGCAGTGTGTATCTCTAAATAAATCTACCTTTACTCAACTGCCTCGCACTTGAATTCTTTCCTACGTGAAGCCAAGGACCCACACTTGGTGGGGCACGTTCCAGGGACTCAGCTGAGACCTGGGACATGGCCTTCCTCACGCCCCTCTTCTGTTTTCCTGCATCACAATCACGTTGCACAAACTACCTGACAGGGTGGTAAAAAGTGAACCACAGCCCAGAAAGAAATTTCAAACTCTGTACAGGATGACATTTCTCTCAGCCCCAAGGGGAAGGCAACATGAAGTCAAACTTTCATAAGAGGCTGTCTTACTACCAAACAAAAGTTTGTGTGCCAGACACAGAGTGAAGCCAAACAAACTGAAACATTGGAGTTTGGAGCAGAGAAAGTTTTATTGCAGGGCCAAGCAAAAATGACAGGCAGCTCAGGTGTAAAAAATACAAACTCTCCAGTGGTTTTCAGGGAACAGTTTTTATAAATAAAATTTGGGGTGAAGGCAGCAGGATGTATGACTTTCTTCTGATTGGCTGATGGTGAGGTAACAAGGTGGTGCTGCGGGAGTCTTTTGCTCATCCTGGAGTTGCCATCCTTCCTGGGTGAGGGCCTCAGTTCCGGCAGAACTCAAAGACTTGTTATGTATGTTCCTTGAGGAGGAACCAGGACCCTGCCATAAGGCTGCACTATTACTTCTTGACTGTTCCTCCCTTATCTCTACATCCCCTCCAGTCCCTGATCAGCAATTGTTTGAATCTGCCCTTTGGAATTCAGGCAGAGACAGGGAGGCTGAATGAAGCCTATGTCCCACTAACAAGAAGTGGAGGACGTGAAAAGGATTTGTACCAGGGAGGACCCCAGAGGGTCCTGCTCCATTTCACTCTCATGGTCACTGGTGTGTCTTACCTGGCTCTCTAGGAATGCATACATTCATGCACACAAATACACACACATTTATATCTACCATATATACAAAATATACAAAATAAAACTTAGCTCTTTTAGATCTACCTCTACTTGAGAGAGAAGTCCGTACTCCACCCACAGAACTGATTTCCTTCCAGGTTGCATACTGTGCCCCCCAGCAATGGCTTTCCCCAACCATGTGTCACTCAGCAGGGAGTAACGTTCTTAGGGTCTAAGCAGGGCAGTCAGTGACCACCCGCAGAAGTCTGGCTAATGAAGTGGGAGGAAAGTGGGCAGGGCACAACCACTGAAGAGTGACCCAGCCACTGAAGACAGGACAAACGGGTTAGGACCAAGATGGTGAAAGACTAGACTTCCAGTGGACCTTGAGCCTCATGGCCCCCCCACAGGCGCCATGACAGTTTCTGGGCTGCCCATAAAAGGGCAAAAAGTGGGCAGGGCATTTCCCCAAAACAGTTGGAATAATCCTCCTACCCATTTATTGAGCCCATAAAACCCAACAACTCCGCACCTCATGGACGCTCTCACTCTGGCTCTGTCGCGCTCACCTTCTGAGACAGTCCGCGCTCTGTCTATGGAGTGTGTATCTACTTTTACTTTAAACACCTCACACCTCTTGGCTTCTCTCCCTCTCACCTTTCTGAGATGGCCCACACTCTGCCTATGGAGTGTGCATCTCCTAAGCCATTCTCCCTTCTGAGAGAGACAGACTGCACTCTGTCCATGGAATGTGTGTCTCTCAAAATAAACTGACTTTCACTCTACACACCTTGCTCTTGAACTCTTTCCTGCGCGAGGCAAGACCCTATTCTGCCCCCAGCACTCCAAGTCAGGCCACAAGTGGCCCTCATGACACTCTCCTTGGAGATCTAGCAATGTAAGTTGCAGACACAATTAGATATTTTCCTGTGTATTATAGGAATGAAAGTTGATTGCTTCACTCACACACACACATGCGTACACACACCTACTCAAGACAAATATTAATTTTCATGAACAGTCTGAATTCGTAAAGTAGAAAACATTTCCTTAACTATACTCATAATTTTAAGTCACCTCTTTGATGTATAATGATAAATAAAAATTAAAATCAGGAGGCTTACTTCTGGCTTTTAAAACCAAGGAGAGAAACTTCCACACCTTTCCTTTTCCTTAAATCATTTGCTTTAGAAAACTTAGAATGTAAGTACTTTCTCCTCTCTTTGAAAAGTGTATAAATTCTTTTGAAGACTAGATAGTAATTTTTTGGCTTTGTAACCCAGGAATGCCTTTTTCAAGGACTCAGAAACTACCTTTTTGAAATGTAAACATCAAGGGAGGTAGTACCCCTAGGGAGAAACTGCCCCCAGTTTCTACGGGAGGGCAGCAAATAGCATACAGAAAACGGAGAGTTAATTTTTAAAAATCTGTGAAAAATTATAAAATGGTCTTGTTTTCCTCTAGAGACCAAAAAATAAGCTTACTTTCCCATTCCTCTTAATAAATGGCTAGAGATTTATAGATTCTTTCCAGTCCTTCCAGCCAGATGGCAATTGCTGCTGTCAGAAGTAGTAAGCAGTTATCATACCAATATTGCTTTTTGTCAGGTTGTATGGAAAGCAGATGCCCGTCGGTGCTTTTCGTCACTATCTCCTGGTAAACACGCTGGGCATCGTTAGCAAAATAGAAGCAGCACTGTAGTATGAAGGAGCCCTCTTCTTGACTTAACTGAATAACTGAAATACCAAAAAGTATGTCTTTTCACTGCCTCTGTCTTTGTTCCCAGTTTCTCCATCCTTAAATTAAGGAAGGAGAACATATCTCTGAAGGGCCTTTCAACAGTGACTTTCTGAGATGCTTCCTCTTGACTAGAGATTGTCTATGAACAAGGGCTTCAGACCAACAGATGAGATACAGAAGCCATCACAACTGGCTTTAGCCATAAATCACAGGGAAAAATTCATTTATGCTCCAGGTAACAAAAGAGAGTACACCACAGATGACTCTTTTTTCACTGCTGCCATTTATCCTAGGTCATAATCGTCATCAGTAAAAGACAGCAGTATATAACTAGCCCTGCCAAAGCAAAAGTTACTAGTTTTCAAAATAATTTAAATCAGTAAATTTTTTGATCATGCACCCTATACTGACAACTTTTTAAGCATACACATCCAGGGTACAAATATTTATTTATACATTATTTAGATCATACATTCACTATCATCAATTTGACATTACTGAAACATACTTTCTTTTTGAGACATGCATAAATATAAATGAATGTTGTAATCATGTTACCACATTTCTCACTTTGAAAACCAATATCTAAAATAACAGCAAGGACTTGCAGTGGATTTTCAACAAAAGTTCTCAAATTGGTCCTTGATTCAACTTTTAATTCTCAAACTAAATTCAGGAGTTATTTTGTCTCCTTATGCGGTTTTGAGTTTTGCTCAAATTAGAAGCAAAGAGAGATTCACTTTATTCACTTTGATGGGTAGGATGGAAATATTTGCACTTAATCAGCCACTAAATGCAGAGTAAACCTTTCTCAATTCTCCAGTTAATAACAAATTATACAGAGAATTTTGTTGTCTTTTAATTCTCTTTTACTTTCTTAGAGTTTGGGTGACTCCTGATATGCAAGTTACAGAAGGTAGAGTCAACCTTTCTAGACAAAGCTTCAAGAACTACAGAGACACATTTTGCAGACCTTCAAGAACAACCCATGGCCATTGAGTCCACATTTTCTCTGTCAATCCCATAACTCTTAGAAGCCCTTCATTTCTATTGGATTACAAACTCATGGAAGGCAGGCATTGTATCTTCTACCTTATCTGCAACAACAATCTAGGTCTAGCAACATTTTCTGCTTTGTAGAATAGACTAGTTTATGGATGGAAACCACGGATGGAAAAATTCTGTGTTGAATATCCCAGTGACTGTGCAAGCCCCCATCTCCTGCCATACCCTCGTCCACTGGTAATTCTTGGTAATTCTCCCCTTTTTCCTGTAAGTACTGAGCAGTACCACACTTGGGAAACAAACCCTTTCCTTTCATGGTGATATTTGCTTTTTAAGTTTTATCTTTAATGGAGGAGTAGGGGTGTTGTTCCTGGGGGCTGGGGAGCAGGATAAATTCAATCATTACTAGATTATTTTGGATGAAAATAAAATTCTTTGTATCTATGGAATTATATCAAATATATGGTCATCTACATGATAGATAGGCCCAAACTCAATGGAAGGCAGTTGGTAAATGGTATTGACAAAAGTTTGTCCATATTTTAAAGCTCCTCAGATGATTCTGTTGACAAAAAAATTTAAACAACACTCAATATAAGAAAGAAGTAAAAAATTTTATTTGAGCCAACCTGAGAATTACAACCTGGGAGGCAGTCTTTTAGAAAGCTCTAGAGACTGTTCTGCCCATTAGAGGTCAAAGCACAGCTGTGTAAGTTATTGAAACAAAAGGCAAATTGACTTATGACATCAAATGACATATTGACAGTTTACACAATCCAGATCTGCACGTACAAATATCATAGTGGGTCATGATAACTCCTTACAAGGTTAAGAAAAAAGGTTATCTCCTGAGGAGTTATCAAATATTGGGTCATCCAGATCTATATGAGGTCAGCATCACCCTGATATCAAAACTATACAAATTTATTTTGAAAGGAGAAAATTACAGGCCAATATCACTGATGAAGATAGGTGCAAAAATCCTCAACAAAATACTAGCAAACTCAATCCAACAGTACATTAAAAGGATCTTAGACCATGATCAAGAGGGATTTAGTCCAGAGATGCAAGGAATTTTCAGTATTTGCAAATCAGTCAATGTAATACACCTCATGAACAAAATGAAGAACAAAAATTATATGATCATTTCAATAGATGCAGAAAAAGCTTTCAATAAATTTCAACATCCATTTACTATAAAAGCATGGGCATGGAGGGAACATAACATAACAAGGGCCATATGTGACAAACACAGCTAACATCTGTGATGGAAAGCTAAAAATATTTCCTCTAAGCTCGGGAATAAGACAAGGATGCCTACTTTCGCCACTTTTATTCTACGTAATTTTGGAAGTCATAGTCACAACAATCAGGGAAGAAAAGGAAATAAAAGGCATCCAAATTGGAAGGGAAGAAATAAAACCATCACTGTGTGCAGATGACATGACACTACACATAGCAAATCCTTAAGACACCACCAGGAATGACTACAGCTCATCAAGGAATTTGATACAGTTGTAAAATACAAAATTAATATACAAAAACCTGTTGCCTTTCTATATAGTAACAACAAACTATCAGAGAGCAAAATTTAGAATACAATCCCATTTACCATTACATCAAAAAGAATAAAGCACCTAGGAATAATTCTAATCAAGAAGGCAAAAGACCTGTACTCATTTTACACTCCTGTCAACATTACATGAGAGTTTCAGTTACTCTACATTTTAAACAGCAGTTAGTATTGTTAACAGTTTTAATTTTAGCCATTCCAGGGAGTCTGCAGTGATACCTCATTATAATTCCCATCTGAATTTTTACAATAAATATCTTGTTGGGGTACTGCTTGTGTGCTAAGTGACCATGCATGTATCTTTTGTGAGTGTTTGTAAAGTAGTGGTCAACTTTATTGTTTTTGCTCTACAGATAACCAGTTGTTTTAACACCATTTGTTGAAAAGACTGTTGTTTCTCCATTAAATTGCTTTTATATCTTTGTCAAAAATCCAGACCTTATAAATGTGGTTCTAATTCTGGACTCTTTATTTTATTTCATTTATATACATCTATCCTTATGCCAGTATTACACTGTCTTGATAATTGTTCTTTTACACTACAACTTGATATGAGACTGCAAATCCTTAGATTTGACCATTTGGGGTTCTTTGCATTTCCATATAAATTTCAAAACCAGCTTGACAATTTCTCCAAAAAGTACCTGCAGGTATTTGGACTAATATTGGATGAATCAATATATAAACTGGAGAACTGACATCTTAATATTATTATTATCTTTAAGACATAGTATATTGCTCCATTATTTAAGTTTTATTTAGTTTCTCTCAGAAATATTATTCTTCAGTGTAAAGGTATTGTACATGTTCTATTACGTTTACCTCTAAGAATTTTCTATTTGGGGATGCTATTGAAGATCATAGGACTTTATGTTTTCCAATAGTTTTTTTCTTTGCATATAGCAATACAATAGATTTTTGTATGTTGAGCTTGGGTTTTACAAACTTATTAAATTCTCTTACTAGTTTTAGTAAGGTTTTCTTGTATTTTCTCTAGGATTTTCTATAAACATAAATTATGTCATCCATAAAGTAAGAAAGTTTTACCTTTTTTTTTTAAATTTCAATGCCCTATTGCATTGGTGAAGCCTCCAGAACAATAAGTAGAAATGATGAGAAGATGCCATGATCATTTTTTAAAATTTAAAGAGAAAGTGCTCTATCCTTTATCATTAAATATGGGTTAAATGTAGGCTCTTTATAATTGCCAACATTGAGTTTAGAAAGTTTCCTTCAATTCCTATGTTTTGGGGAATTCTCATCATGAACAACTGGTAACTATTTCAAATGCCTTTTTCACATCTACTCATGTAACCAAATGGTGTTTCTCCTTTATTTTCTTAATGTAATGAATTATATTGATTAAATTTTAATTTTAAAGCTGACTGTGTATGCTTGCAATAAAACTACTTGGCCATGACATATTTCTGGACTTAATTTGCAAATATTTTGGCAAAAGATTTATATATATATATATTGATAATGATAATTAGTGTGCATTTTTGTTTTCCTACAAATTCTTTGTAAAAGTTTCATAGCAGGGTATGCTGGCCTTGTAAAAAATGAGTGAAGAAGTGTTCCTTCCTACTCAATTTCCTAAAATAGTGTGTGACTGGGTTTTCTTCTTAAATGATTGATAGAATTTATCAGTGAAATGATCTGGATCTGGAGTTTTCTTGGTAGAAATGTTGTAACTACAATTCAATTTCTTTAACATATAAAGATATTGAGATTTTGTTTCTTTATAGTCCAAATCTGGTAATATGTGTATTTCAAAGGACCTCTTCATTTTATCATGTATGTCATATTTATTGGCATAAAGTAACAATACTTATATCAGACAAAATAGATTTTAAATAAAGACTGTTACAAGAGACAAAGGACACCTCATAAGGTTCAAGGGATCAATCCAGGAAAAAGATATAACAATTGTAAATATACATGCATCCAACACAGGAGCACCTCAATATATAAGTCAATTGTTAACAGATATAAAAGGAGAAATCCACAATTACACAATGATATTAGGGGACCTTAACATTCCACTTCATCAATGGACAGATCATCCAGATGGAAAATCAGTAAGGAAATACAGGACCTAAGTGACACATTAGACCAGATGTAATTGATATCTATAGAGCATACCATCAAAAGCAACAGGATACACATTCTTCTCAAGTGCACATGGGACATTCTCCAGAATTGGCCACATGCTGGCCCACAAACAAGCCTCAGTAAATTTAAGAAAATTGAAATCATACCAAGCATGTTTTCTGATACAATGCTTTGAGGTTAGAAATCAACTACAAGAAAAAACAAAACAAAACAAAACAAAAAAACAACTGCAGAACTGCAAACACGTGGTGGCTAAACAATATGCTACTAAACAACCAATGGATCACTGAAGAAGTCAAAGAAGAAATCAAAAATACTTTGAAAATGAAAATACAATGATCCAAACCCTTTGGAACATAGCAAAAGTAGTTCCAAGAGGAAAGTTTATAATGATACAAGCCCACCTCAGGAAATAAGAAAAATCTTATATAAATAACCTAACCTTATACATAAAGCAGCTAGAGAAAGAAGAATAAATAAAACCCAAAATTAGTAGAAGAAAAGAAATCATAAAGATCAGAGCAGAAATAAATGAAATAGAAACTAAAAAACACAATGGAAGAGATCAATGAAACTAAAAGCTGGGTCTTTCAAAAGATAAACAAAATTGGTAAACCTTCAGTCAGACTTACCGAGAAAAAAAGGGAGAGGGCCCAAATTAATAAAACCAGAAATGAGAAAGGAGAAGTCACAGCTGACACCATAGAAATACAAGGGATCATAGGAGGATACTATGAGCAACAATATAGCAACAAAAAGGACAACCTAGAAGAAATGGACAATTTCTTAGAAAGGTACAATTTGCCAAGACTGACTCAGGAAAAAATAGAAAATATGAATAGACCAATTACCAGCATTGAAATTGAATCAGTGATAAAAAAAACTCCCAACAAACAAAAGTCCAGGACAAGATGGCTTCACAAGTGAATTCTACCAAACATTTACAGAAGAGTTAACACCTATCCTTCTGAAACTATTCCAAAAAATTGCAGAGGAAGGAACATCCCAAGCTCATTCCACGAGGCCACCATCACCCTGATACCAAAACCAGAAAATGATATCATAAAAAAAGAAAATTACAAGCCAATATCACTTATGAATATAGAAACAAAAATCTTCAACAAAATACTAGCAAATTAACTCCAACATCACTAATTGTTAAAGACATGCAAATCAGAGCTTCAATAAGGTATCACCTTATGCCAGTCAGAATAGCCATAATTAAAAACAAATGCTGGAGAGGCTGTGGGAAAAAAGGAACCCTCCTACACTGTTAGTGGGAATGTAAATTGGTGCAGCCACTATGGAGGACAGTAGGGAGAGTCCTCAAAAAACAAAAAATAGACTTACTATATGATCCAGCAATACCACTCCTGGGCATGTATCTGGAGGAAAATACAATTTGAAAAGACACATGTACCCCATATTCATGCAGTACTATTTTGTAACAGCCAAGACATGGAAACAACTCAAATGTCCATCAACAGGTGAATGGATAAAGAAGATGTGGTATGTATATACAATGGAATACAATCAGCCATAGAAAAGAATAAATTATGCCATTTGTAGCAAGATGCTTGGATCTGGAGATTGTCATTCTAAGTGATGCAGGTCAGAAAGAAAAAGAAAAATACCATATGATATCACTTATCTGTGGAATCTAAAACAAAAGGGCACAAATGAGATCTTTGATGAATATAGATAGAAAAATCCTCAATAAAACATTAGTAAACCAAATCCAGCATATATGAAAAGGATCATACATATGACCAAGTGGGATTTATTCCAGTGATGCAAGGATGATTGAACATTCATAAATCAATCAATGTGATACACCACATTAACAAAAGGAGGGATAAAGATTACATGACCATCTTAATCTATGGAGAAAAAGATTTTGACAAATTTAACATCCATTCATGATTAAAAAAAAAAGAAAAAGCTCTCATCAAATTGGGTATAGAGAGAACATATCTCAACATAATAAAGACCATGGATGACAAACTCACAAACATCATACTCAACAGTGAAAAGCTGAAAACCTTTGTTCTTCAATCAAGAACAAGAAAAGGATGCACACTTACACCACTTCTCTTTAACACAGTAGTAGAAGTCCTAGCCACAGCAATAATACAGGAAAAATAAATAAAAGGAATCCAAAGTGTAAAGAAGGAAGTAAAGCTATCACTGTTTGCTGATGGCATTATGTTTTATATAGAAAATACTAAAATATCCATTCCAAAACTATTAGAAGTAATAAATGAATTCAGCAAAGTTGCAGGATACAAGATTAATATACAGAAATCTGTTGCTTTATTATACATTAATAATGAACTATCAGAAAGAGAAAGCAAAAAAAAAAAAAACCCATCTAAAATAATATCAAAAAGAGTAAAACACCTACGAATAAAATTAACCCAGGAGGTGAAAGATCTACATGCTGAAAACAGCAAAACATTGATGAAGGAAATTGAAGATGATACAATGAAATAGAAAGCTATCCCATGCTCTTGGATTAGAAAAGTTAAGTTGTTAAAATGGCCATACTGCCCAAAGCAACCTTAATGTAATCTCTGTCAAAATACTCATTACATTTTGCACAGAACTAGAACAAATAACCCTAAAACTTAATATGTAACCAGAAATAAAAAATGAATTGCAAAAGCAATCGTGGAAAAAAGAACAAAGCTGGGAGTGTCACCCTCCCAGACTTCAAACTATTCTACAAAGCTACAGTAATCAAAACAGCTGGTACAGGCACAAAGCCAGTCACACAGATAAATGGAACAGAACTGAGAGCTCAGGAATAAACCCAAACACAACTATGGTCAATTAATCTATGACAGAAAAAGGCAAGAATATACAATGGAGAAAAGACAGTCTTTTCACTAAATGATCCTGGGAAAACTGGACAGCTACATGCAAAACAATGAAGTTAGAACATTTTTTCATACCATATTCAAAACTGAACTCAAAATAGATTAAAGACCTAAATGTAAGACCTGACTATAAAACCCCTATATATGCCAAAAATTTTTTGTATCTGTCTCCTAAGGCCAAAGAAATAAAAGCAAAAATTACCAAGTGGACCTAGTGAAACATAAAATCTTTTGCACAGCAAAGGAAACCATCAACAGAACAAAAATATCAACCTATGGAATGGGAGAAAATATTCAAAAATGTTATGACTTATAAGGGGTTAACACCCCAAATATATAAACAGCTCACACAATTCAATATTTTAAAAAACCCAATAAAAAAAATGGGCAGAATACCTAACTGGATGGTTTTCCAAAGACTATATACAGATGGCAACAGGCACATGAAAAAATGCTCAACATCACTAATTATAAGAGAAATGTAAATCAAGACAGGAAGAAGATATCATCTCAAACCTGTCAGAATGACTATCATTAAAAGTCTACAAATAACAAATGCTGAAGAGGATTTTGGGAAAAGGGAACACTCTTACCTTGCTGATGGGAATGTAAATTGGTGCAGCCACTATGGAAAACAGTATGGAGTTTCCTTTAAAAATTAAAATAGAACTACCATATGTTTCAGCAATTCCACTGCTGAGTACATACGGAAAAAAAAAAAAAAAACCCAACACTCCAGAAAAAAAACAAAACACGAATTCAAAAAGATGCATGCACTCCAATGTTCACTGCAGCACTATTTATAACAGTGAAGAGGTGGACACAACCCCAAAAGCCCATCAGCCCATTGCTTCTATATTGTTATAAACATTATTTTAAAGTGTTATTATTTTTGCTTTAAACAGACAACTATTTTCAAGTAAGTTATAAGAATAAGGAATACATATTCTTTTACATTTATCCACATATTTACCATTTCTTGTTCTTTTTATTCTTTTATTTAGATCTGAATTTCAGTCTGTTAATCATTTCCCTTTAACCTGAAGGACATCCTTTAGCAAATGGAATTTTTTTCAGCCCCAAATAATTTAAAAGCTAAAAGGTAATCTTTATAGAATAAACCTTTTGTATGAGACAGGCCCTAGATTACTCAGCAATCACTGTGTTATTTCCAGACAGAGATGACTTAACAGAAAGGCTTTTAACAGAAATTTCCTGTAAGCATTTCTATAATTTTGCAGAACATTATGTTTAAGCACTGACAATGAAATTTTTTTCACACATCATTTTTTCTTATACACAAAAAGCAGTATATTTGGGTGCAATTGTTTTTATTTTCTTATTCCAAGATATTATGTTGCAAGAGGAAGAAAATCAGTAAGGGAAAAAAAGAGAGAAGGTGAAAAATGTATATGAGGCATGAATGAAGAGCACTCAGCTTTGGACTTATGGCTGTGTATTTTTATCTATGGATCCATTTTGGGGGGTTTTATGTGTGTGTTGCTGGGTTGTAATTGTACACTTCATGTAATCAACACAAGACCAACTGGCTGAATAAGCTGTTCACCAGCCTAAAAAGAGATTTTTGCCATTAGAGTTAAAATTTCTAATTAAGAATGTTTGTTAGACTTCTTATTTGAAAATTTTACCTTTGTCATTAAAGGTTCATGTGAAGATTAAGAGATTTAAGATAATTTAGCTTTTCTGCGTTGCAAGTGCAAACATTAATACTGTGAGAATAAAAAAAAAAAAAGGCTAACCAGCAGGTAAAACTATTTCTTACTAATTTTGCTTCATTAGGTTATGTAGTAATAAAAAGTAGATGTCAATGAGATAGAACTCAGTTTGTGATACCTCTGATGGCCTGTGTCCCCATGTTTTACAGAGGAGGGAAAACTATGGGCAAAAATATTTCCTCTCACTGAATTTCATCATGATGGTCTGTCATAATCTCTCTTTCCCTAGTAGATGAAAACCTATTCAATGTAAAATACACTCTGGAAATGCTCATGACACAACAAATTGACAGATGGCTACTAAGAACAAGGCCAGCTGGTAATATGGGATAGACTCTTAAAGCTGAAAAAAGGGAAGCAGTTTGGAGTCATGGTTATTAAACAACACTAGCATATCAAAAACCCTTAAACCAATTTTTAAAAAATGTTTATCATTCCAGCCAACTTTCTTCATCTTTTTAAACTTCAGCAAAGCTGAAAGGCCCTTGGAAGGTGGGCAGTTATAAACTTTAGCACACTTCACAGTCATCTGAAGAACTTGTTAAAACAGTTTGCCTGGTACCACCTCAAGGGTTTCTTTTTAAGTGGGCTTGAGGTGGGGCCTAAAACTTTGCATGTTATACAAATTCACAAGTGATACTGATTCTACTGGTCCAGGGACCACACTGAGAATCACTGGCTTAGAGAAACTACAAATACAAAAGAGGGGTGATTTCATCCAAGTTAGAGTCTCAACATACAGCAGAAAAGAGGGAACTCGCTGATATGGGGTGCACCATGAAAAATCTGGGAAGAGAGAAGAGTCACAGTGGGGGATATTTCCACATAAAACAGAAGTGTTTCTGGAAAGAAAACTTAGTCAAAAGGTGCTTAGTTTTGGCCAGAGTCAAATGAAATCATAAGGTCTGGGATTCTGTAGGCAAAGAGTTCTTGCTAGAAGAAGACACTTGGAAATAATTATTATTTCCTTGGGCAGTACTGCAGGCCAGCCCACATATCTGAGAATAAACCTGCAAGGTACAGTAAAAACCTGATCACCGTGTGTGCTTATTCCCTTGCGGAGCAGTGGAAGTCTCCACTGGGGAGCCTTTGGTTTCAAGTAACTAGGAAGACATCAGAAGACAAAACCTCATAAGAAGGCCCAAAATTAAGGAACTGGCTAGAATGTAGTAATTGCAAATTAGCAGGAAAGAAAGAGAAATAGGGAAAGGCAGAGATATAGAATCCAATTTTAAAATGGGCAGAGGAATCAAACAAGAAAATAAATAAAAGGCATGAAATTTGGGAAGGAAGATGTAAAACTGTCACCTTTTGCAGATGACATAATACCATACATAGAAAAACAAAAGACAGTACCAAAAAACTACTAGCACTTATCAATGAATGTAGCAAAGTTGCAAGATACAAATTTAATATACAGAAAACTGTTACATTTCTATACACTAACAATAAACTATCAGAAAGAGAATTGCAAAAATAATCCCATTTACAATCACATCACAAAGAATAAAATACCTAGGAATAAATCTAACTAAGGAAGTAAAAGATCTGTACTCAGAAAACTATAAGACATCGATGAACAAAATTGAAGAAGAAACAAACTAATTGAAAGATCATACTCATAGATTGGGAAAATTAATACTGTTAAAATGACCATGCTACCCAAGCCAACCTATATAGGTTGTGACATCACAACCCCTGTCAAAATACTCAAGGCATTTTTCACAGAACTAAGACAATCATTATAAAACTAGCTTGGAAACACAAAATATCCAGAATAGCCAAAACAATCTTGAGAAAGAACAAGGGTGGACATATCCTAGTCCCTGACTTCAAACTATACTACAAAGCTACAGTCATCAAAATGGTTTGTACAGCACAAAGACAGACACATAGATCAAAGGAACAGAATAAAGAGCCCAGAAATTAATCCACACTCTTACTGCCAATGAATCTACAGCTAAGGAGGCAAGAATATACAAAGAGGAAAAGACAAGCCTCTTCAATAAATGGTATAGGAAAAACTGGATAGCTACATGAAAAAGAACCACACTGCACTACTTTATCACGCCATGCACAAAAATAAATTAAAAAAGAATGAAAGACTTAAATATAAGGCCTGAAGCAATAAACGCTCTAGAAGAAAATATAGGCAGTATGCTCTTTGACGTTGGCTTTAGTAAAGGCTATGTCTCTTCAGGCAAAGGAAACAAAAGCAAAGATAAACAAATGGTACTACATCAAACTAAAAATCTTTTGCACACTGAAGGAAACTATCAACAAAATGAAAAGGCCACCTACTAAATGGGAGAAGATATTTACAAACTATGTGTCTGATAAGGGGTTAATATTCAAAAATATACAAAGAACTCATACAACTCAATATCAAAAAATCAAACAACCTGGTTTTAAAATGGACAGAGGATCTGAATAGACATTTTCCAAAGGCCATACAGATGGCCAACAGACACATGAAAAGATGCTCAACATCACTAACCATCAGGGAAATGCAAATCAAAACCACACTGAGATAACATCTCACACTTGCCAGAATGGCTATTTTCAAAAAGACAACAAATAAGAAGTGTTGGTGAAGGTGTGGAGAAAAGGGAACACTCAGGCTCTGTTAGTGGGAATGTAAATTGGTGAAATCACTGTGAAAAACATGATGGAGATTCCTCAAAAAATTAAAAAATAGAACTATAATCTGGCAATTCCACTTCTGGGTATTTATCCAAATAAAACTAAAACACTAATCCAAAAAGATACATGCACTCCTATGTTCATTTCAGCATAATTTGCAATAGCCAAGATAGGAAAGCAACCTAAGTGCCCATCAATAGACAAATGGATAAAGAAGATGTGGATTCTTCTGTGGAATATTACTCAGCCACAAAAAGGAATGAGATCTCACCCTTTGTGACAACATGGATGGACTTAGAGGGTATTATGCTATATGAAATAAATCATTCATAGAAAAGACAAATAAGTTATGATTTCATTTACATATGGAATCTAAAAAAAAGAACACATATAATGAAACATAAAGAGAGTCATAGATTCAGAGAAGAAACATGTGGTTGCCAAGCAAAGGGGATCAGGAAGGAAAAACAAAGTGAGGGAGATTAAGAGGTACAAGCTTCTGGTTGCAAAATAAATGAGTCATGGGTATGAAATACACAGTGTGGGGAATATAGTCAGTAATTATGCAATATCTTTGTATGGTGACAGATGGTAACTAGACTTACTGTAGTAGTCATTTTGTAATATATAGAAATATCAAATTACTATATTGTGTAGCAGAAACTAACCTAGTGTTGTAGGTCATTCATTCTTCAAACACAAACAGAAAAAAGATCAGATTTGTGATTATATAAGTTCTGGAGTTATAATGTACAACATGATAAATATAATTAACATTGCTGAATCTTGTATATGAAAGTTGTCGAGAATAAATCCTAAGAGTTCTCCTCACAAGGAGAACATTTTTTTCTATTTCTTTAATTTTCTATCTTTATTAGATGATGGATATTTATCTAAACTTACTTTAGTAATTATTTCGTGATATATGTAAGTCAGATCATTATGTTGTATACCTTCAACTTATGCAGTGCTCTATGTCAATTATGTCTCAATAAAGTTAGAAGAAAAAATGGGCAAAAGACCTGGATAGACCTTTTGTCCAAAGAAGACATTCAAATGGCCAAAAGGTACATGAAAATGTGCCCAACGTCACTACTATCAGGGAAGTGCAATGAGATATTACCTCACATCTGTTAGAAAAAGACAAGAGATAACAAATTCTGGTAAGGACTTGAAAAAAAGGGAGTCCTTGAGTATTACTGGTTGGATGTGTATTGGTAGAGCCACTATGGAAACCAGTACAGAGGGTCCTCAGAAAATTAAAAATGGAGCTACTGTATGATCCAGCAATCCCAATTCTGGGAATATATAATAAGAAATGAAATCACTTTGTCAAAGAGCTATCTGCACCATCGTATTCATTGCAGCATTGTGTACAATAGCCAAGACATGGAAACAACCTGTGTCTACTGAAAAATGAAAAGGTAAGAAAAATGGATAAAAGAAATATATGCATAATACTAGGAACCATAAAAAATAAGAAAATCCTCCATTTGCAGCATATATGGACCTGAGGGCACTGTGCCAATTAAAATAAGTCCGACAGAGAAAGATGAACACTGCATAATCTCATGTGTATTCAAATCAAAAATAATCAAACTCATAGAAACAGAGGTTAAATTTGTGGTTACCAGAGGTGGGTTGGGGTGGGGAAATTTATGAATGTAGTCAAAGATACATACTTCCAGTTATAAGAAAATTAAGCTCTGGGCATGTAGTGTACAACATAATGACTATGGTTATGATGTATGGTACATTTGAAAGTTTCTAAAAGAGTAAATCTTAAAAGTTCTCATTACAAGGAAAACTCGGTAGCTATGTGAGGTGATGGATGTTAGCTAAACTTAGTGTGGTAATCATTTTGCAATACATACATATATCAAATCATTATGTTGTACACCTTAAACTTACACAGTGTTATGTCAATTATATCTAGATAGAAGTAGAAAAAAATACTTTAAAATGACATATTCTTGGTTTAATTTCAGCTTTGAAAATTCCTAGCTATGCAAAATTTGTCTATTCAAACATTTCATTCTGATCTTTTGCTTCTCTGCAAAACCTTAGGATCTATTTAAAAACGAACAAGCCTCTTCGCAACTTTTGACAAATGTTCATTGCTAATGTTATTATAAACTTGTATGAGAGCGTTATGTTTAATGATAATTGAAAATATTGTATAAATTGGAAAATTAAGATACTACTACAGTGAAAGAAATGGAAGGAAGGAGGAAGGAAGGAAGGAAGGAAGGAAGGAAGGAAGGGAAGTACGTGACAGAAGGAAGCCAACATGAAATTGCTGACAAACAGGGGCCAGGCTAGCAGAGTAAAATTTCTGGCTCTCACTAATATTTAAATTATGAGTCTAAAGACCATGAGTCTTTGCTGCTCAAATTTCAGCATTCTCTTATTAGTAAGTTTTAGGAAAGACAATGAAGGATTAACTCCTGAAGCCCTGATTCAGCCCCTGCCAAATCTGTTTCCAGTCGAAACAGGAGAGAGAGATTGGGGAATTACACACATAGCTGTCATGCTTCTAAACAGTGTATGCTACACAGGCCTCTGATTTGGAGATGGATGGTGTCAGGAACAAGAGAGCCAGAGGGCCCTCTGTGGGTTTCTCACTAGTTTGGCTTCTGCCGCATTTTATTAAAGCAATCATTAAAGCTACCCAAATGTACTACCTGGCTATTTTGATACATTTTTTCAAACTGTGGCTATTGTCAAAAGTGTGTGCAAAAAAAATGCCTACGTGTGTGGTAGTAGCCATGGCAGCATCATCAAGGGAAGATCATACGGCTTTGGAAGGCACCCAGTTGTCTTAGAAAAAAGTGTCTGTTCCTTTAGTTCATGAGGTTGATTTCTGAGACAGTCAAGTTCCTGGGCTTCTCTTTCCGCATGCATTTGATGATGGTGAGACCTGGAAAAATGGCAGTATGCAAGGCTATGAGACGTGTAATGGTACGTTACAGCCTTGAATGTGCAGTTCCCATTACTAAAGAGTGGTACATGAGGGCAAGGATGGAAGCCATCTGGTAGCTGTGAATACTGGAAACTGCAGCATTTTGTGCATCTCTTCTGTTCAGATAATGGAAGCAGAAGATCATCTTATTTTAGGCCAGAAAAGCTAAAGCAAATGAGACTGTTGGATACCGAGCTAGGTGCTATCCCAGTAATCTGCCCTCCAGCTGTAGAATGAGCAGGGAATTGATTCAGCCAAGCAGGCAGAAGGGCACCCAAGGCGATTCACTGGCACACTCTGCAAAAGCACCTTGTACTGGCAAATTCTGACTCAATAGATTTGTTATTATTTGAGGATGCATTAAACAAAAACATACCAAATGATACACACAGGGAGAAGAGAACCAAAAGAGGAAATATATAGAAAATTTTAGGCAACTATTTGGCATCCTCAGTTGAATCAGCAAATACATAGCCTCCTTGAAACAGAATCAGAAAGCCCTAAGGAAAAAGGAGATAAAAATAATGCAGCATTAGATCAATAGGAGACAGATGAGATGAGATGCAGGGCTACAACGTGGTAGGAAAGCTTTCCTTGACTGCATTGCATTGCTAGCGATACCTCTTTCTAATACGCGTGAAATCTATTTTTTTTTTACCATTTTTTATTGATTTATAATCATTTTACAATGTTGTGTCAAATTCCAGTGTTCAGCACAATTTTTCAGTTATTCATGGACATATACACACTCATTGTCACATTTTTTTCTCTGTGAGTTATCATAACATTTTGTGTATATTTCCCTGTGCTATACAGTGTAGTCTATTCTACAATTTTGAAATCCCAGTCTATCCCTTCCCACCCTCCACCCCCCTGGTAACCACAAGTCTGTATTGTCTGTCTGTGAGTCTATTTCTGTCCTTTATTTATGCTTTGTTTTTGTTTGTTTGTTTGTTTGTTTTTGTTTTTGTTTTTTAGATTCCACATATGAGCGATCTCACATGGTATTTTTCTTTCTCTTTCTGGCTTACTTCACTTAGAATGACATTCTCCAGGAGCATCCATGTTGCTGCAAATGGCATTATGTTGTCGGTTTTTATGGCTGAGTAGTATTCCATTGTATAAATATACCAACTCTACTTTATCCAGTCACCTGTTGATGGACATTTAGGCTGTTTCCATGTTTTGGCTATTGTAAATAATGCTGCTATGAACATTGGGGTGCAGGTGTCATCCTGAAGTAGATTTCCTTCTGGATACAAGCCCAGGAGTGGGATTCCTGGGTCATATGGTAAGTCTATTCCTAGTCTTTTGAGGAATCTCCACACTGTTTTCCATAGTGGCTACACCAAACTGCATTCCCACCAGCAGTGTAGGAGGGTTCCCCTTTCTCCACAGCCTGTCCAGCATTTGTCATTTGTGGATTTTTGAATGACGGCCATTCTGACTGGTGTGAGGTGATACCTCATTGTAGTTTTGATTTGCATTTCTCTGATAATTAGTGATATTGAGCATTTTTTCATGTGCTTTTTGATCATTTGTATGTCTTCCTTGGAGAATTGCTTGTTTAACCCTTCAGCCCATTTTTGGATTGGGTTGTTTATTTTTTTCTTATTGAGTCGTATGAACTGCTTATATATTCTGGAGATCAAGCCTTTGTCGGTTTCACTTGCAAAAATTTTCTCCCATTCCGTAGGTTTTCTTCTTGTTTTATTTCTGGTTTCCTTTGCTGTGCAGAAGCTTGTAAGTTTCATTAGGTCCCATTTGTTTATTCTTGCTTTTATTTCTTCTAGGAGAAAATTTTTTAAATGTATGTCAGATAATGTTTTGCCTATGTTTTCCTCTAGGAGGTTTATTGTATCTTGTCTTATGTTTAAGTCTTTAATCCATTTTGAGTTGATTTTTGTATATGGTGTAAGGGAGTGTTCTAGCTTCATTGTTTTACATGCTGCTGTCCAGTTTTCCCAACACCATTTGCTGAAGAGACTGTCTTTATTCCAATGTATATTCTTGCCTCCTTTGTCGAAGATGAGTTGACCAAAAGTTTGTGGGTTCATTTCTGGGCTCTCTATTCTGTTCCATTGGTCTATATGTCTGTTTTGGTACCAATACCATGCTGTCTTGATGACTGTAGCCCTATAGTATTGTCTGAAGTCTGGGAGAGTTATTCTTCCAGCCTCTTTCTTTCTCTTCAGTAATGCTTTGGCAATTCTAGGTCTTTGATGGTTCCATATGAATTTTATTATGATTTTTTCTAGTTCTGTGAAATATGTCCTGGGTAATTGGATAGGGATTGCATTAAATCTGTAGATTGCCTTGGGCAGCGTGACCATTTTAACAATATTGATTCTTCCAATCCAAGAGCATGGAATATCTTTCCATTTTTTAAAGTCTTCTTTAATTTCCTTCATCAATGGTTTATAGTTTTCTGTGTATAATTCTTTCACCTCCGTGGTTAGATTTATTCCCAGATATTTTATTACTTTGGGTGCTATTTTAAAGGGGATTGTTTCTTTACTTTCTTCTTCTGTTGATTTATCGTTAGTGTAAAGAAATGCAACTGATTTTTGAACGTTAATTTTGTAACCTGCTACCTTGCTGAATTCTTCAATCAGCTCTAGTAGCTTTTGTGTGGACCTTTTAGGGTTTTCTATATATAGTAACATGTCATCAGCATATAATGACACTTTTACCTCTTCTTTTCCAATTTGGATCCCTTTTATTTCTTTCTCTTGCCTGACTGCTGTGGCTAGGACTTCCAGGACTATGTTGAATAGGAGTGGTGATAGTGGGCATCCTTGTCTTGTCCCAGATTTTAGTGGGAAGCTTTTGAGTTTTTCACCGTTGAGTACTATGCTGGCTGTAGGTTTGTCATATATAGCTTTTATTATGTTGAGATATGTTCCCTCTATACCCACTTTGGCGAGAGTTTTTATCATAAATGGGTGTTGAATTTTATCAAATGCTTTTTCTGCATCGATTGAGATGATCATGTGGTTTTTGTCCTTTCTCTTGTTGATGTGATGTATTACACTGATTGATTTGCGTATGTTGAACCAGCCTTGTGTCCCTGGGATGAACCCCACTTGGTCATGATGTATAATCTTTTTTATGTGTTGTTGGATTCTATTTGCTAAAATTTTGGTGAGGATTTTGGCGTCTATGTTCATCAGTGATATTGGCCTATAATTCTCTTTTTTTGTAGTGTCTTTGCCTGGTTTTGGTATCAGGGTGATGGTGGCTTCATAAAATGAGTTTGGGAGTATTCCCTCCTTTTCAATCGTCTGGAAGAGTTTGAGAAGGACTGGTATGAGTTCTTCTTTGTATGTTTGGTAGAATTCCCTGGTGAGGCCGTCCGGTCCTGGACTTTTATTTGTAGGGAGGTTTTTAATTGCTATTTCTATTTCCTTTCTAGTGATCGGATTGTTCAAGTGTTCAGATTCTTCTTGATTCAGTTTTGGTGGACAGTATGTTTCCAGAAACTTGTCCATCTCCTCTAGGTTATCCAGTTTGGTTCCATATAGTTTTTCATAATATTCTCGTATGATATTCTGTATTTCTATTTTGTTTGTTGTAATTTCTCCATTTTCCTTTCTTATTTTGCTAATTTGTGCTCTCTCTTTTTTCTTCTTTGTGAGTTTGGCCAGAGGTTTGTCGATTTTATTTACTTTTTCAAAAAACCAGCTTTTGGTTTGGTTGATTTTTTCTATGGTCTTGTTAATCTCTATTGTATTTAATTCCTCTCTGATCTTTATTATTTCCTTCCTTCTGCTGCTTTTTGGGGATTTTTGTTCTTTTTCTAATTCATTCAGGTGGTGGGTTAAATTGTTTATTTGAGATTGTTCTTCTTTTTTGAGGAAGGCCTGTATCGCTATAAACTTCACTCTTAGCACTGCCTTTGCTGTGTCCCATAGGTTTTGAGTGGTTGTGCTTTCATTATCATTTGTCTCAAGGTATTTTTTAATTTCAGCTTTGATTTCCTCATTGATCCATTGTTTTTTCAATAACATATTGTTTAATCTCCATGCTTTCCTTTTTTTCTCCTTTGTTTCTCTGTTGTTGATTTCCAGTTTCATGGCATTGTGGTCAGTAAAGATGCTTGAGATAATTTCTATCTTCTTAAAATTGTTGAGGTTTCTTTTGTGCCCAAGTACATGATCGATCCTGGAAAATGTTCCATGTGCACTTGAAAAGAATGTATATCCTATTTTTTGGGGGTGTAATGCTCTGAAAATATCCACCAAATCTAGTTTTTCTATTGTAGTATTTAATTTCTCTGTTGCCTTGTTTATTTTCTGTCTGGAAGATCTGTCTAGTGATGTTAATGCAGTGTTAAAATCTCCAACTATGATTGTATTCCCATCAATATCCCCCTTTATCTCTGTTAGTAATTCTTGTATGTCCTTAGGTGCTCCTATATTGGGTGCATATATATTAACGAGTGTAATATCCTCATCATGTATCACTCCTTTAATCATTATAAAATGTCCTTCTTTATCTTTCTTTATGGCCTTTGTTTTAAAGTCTATTTTGTCTGAAATCAGTACTGCAACACCTGCTTTTTTGGCTTTTCCATTTGCATGGAATATCTTTTTCCATCCTTTCACTCTCAATCTATATGTGTCCTTCTCCCTAAAGTGGGTCTCTTGTATGCAGCATATTGAAGGTTCTTGCTTTATTATCCAGTCTGCCACTCTGTGTCTTTTGACTGGAGCATTTTATTGCCATTTTGAACTTATCTTTGCAGTTGAATTGGTATATCCTCTTTGTTCCTTTCTTCTTCCTTTTGTGGTTTGGTAGTTTTCCTTTGTATTATCATGGATTTTATTTAATTTTTGTGACTCCTTTGTAAATTTTTGGCTTGTGGTTACCCTTTTTTGTAAATCTATCAACCCATTACTATAACTGTTTTTATTAAACTGATAGTAACATGATCTCAAACCCATCCTACTGTTAAAAAAGTTAAAAAAGAAAGAAAAAAAATTCTATATTTCCCTGCCTCCCTCTCCCACTCTCAGTGATTTGTATGTCTTCTTTTATAGTTTCATGTTTACTTTATTTGTAATTCATGAGTGTTCACCTTTCCAGTTGTGTGTTTCTCATTTCTGTAGCATCCTGCTGCTTTTCTATAAAGAAATAATTCTAAAGGCAGCAAGAGAAAAGCAAAGAGTAAGTTACAAGGGAACCCCCATAAGGCTCTCAGCTGATTTCTCTACACAAACACTACAGGCCAGAAGGGAGTGGCAAGATATATTCAAAGCCCTGAATGAAAAAAAGATGCAGCCTAGGATCCTTTATCCAGCAAGGCTATCCTTGAGGATAGAAGGAGAAATAAAGAGTTTCACAGACAAAAAAAAGCTGCAGGAGTTTAGCAACACTAAACCCATGCTAAAAGAAATATTGAAATCTATTTTTAAAATATAAATAAAATACTATTTCTGAAATCAGCTAATCAAAGAGTTGAGTCAGCTCTGAGATTTTTTTTCTCACACTTTCTGTGCAAATTTAATTTCTCATTTTCAAGTCTTGGGGGGAAATGCCCATGCTTACAGGTTTCTCTTTAATAAAAGATTGTGGGCAGAGAAAACCAAGGGAGAGTGAGATCCTTGCCCGGGTCCTCATTCTGCCAATTTTGTAAAGCAGTACAAAATCCCGCTGCAGCTCTTAGAGATACGGTGGTGAGTAGGGCTTGGAAAGTCTCACCAACAGTGTACTCCTCCATGAAAGCCTGCATCATTCCTCTGTTACTACCTGTGGCAGGTGTAAATCTTAGCAAGATTGATGGACCTTGTTGGTAGATATGTACCTTTGCTACCACTAATCATATAACTGTTAATTTTTTTTTCTAGTTTCTTTTGCTCTTTGAAAGTTTTGTGTGTGAGTGTGGATAGTGTGAAAGAGAGTAGATATTTACCAGTTTAAGCAGTGATCATAAGGGTCCTTATCCGATATCTTCTAGACCCAAACTAATAACTCATGGGTTTATTTAAGTTTGCCCCCTAAAAATACTGCAAAGAAACTATAAATGAAGTAATGAAATTAGAATTTTCAGTAGAGTAAACAAAAAGTAAAACCGATACCACAAAAATTTTTAAATTGTTCCATAGAGGGAATATTTTGTGAGTTCTTTCATAAATAGTAAAACTAAGAGAATGAAAAACACAATGAGCCTTAATTGAGACAATCCCAGACCGTGGGTCCAAGTAATACATCAGATCATCGAGAAAAAAAGGTAATAATCAAAAAATAAATAGAAGAAAAATTCCTGTGATGAAATTCTTACATATGAATAAATGCAGAATGAGACAAATCACTGAATTCCAGTCAAATTTTATTTTAAAAGAGCAAATTTAGAAGTTTGACAATACTGGCAATTTGGCTTATATCTCTAAATAAAGAAAATTCTATGTACATTCAAGCCAAAAAAATAACACATGCAAACACACTCAAGAACAAAAGAGTCAAATTTGTATCAAATTTATCCTTTGACAATCAATATAATATCTGTAGAATTTTTAAGTGATAAGATTATGATTAACAATTTTATATCCAACCAAATTGGCTTTATATTGTCTTCATACTTAAAGAAACACTCTCAATAATACAAGGACTCAGAAAATATACCATATAATCTTCATGAAAAAAGTTATTTCAGTTGACAAAAAACAAAAAAATGAACCAAGCATAAATGCTCTAGAATTAAAAGTTTTTCACCTAAAAATTAACTACAAATACTTGTGTGAGCATTATTATAGATCGTAAAGGACAATGTTGAAAGAACAGTACGATTTATTCTAAGAGCAAAAAGTCTAGAAGTCAGGAGAGCTGGCACTGAATCTGAGCTCCACCAGAATCCACAGGCAGATTTTCCTGTGATCTTTAGTTTCCTTAACTTTGCAGAAGTGTTAAACGTAAAAATTAGAATGCATGTTGAGACTTTATAAAGTATTATTTAAAATAAAATGAGTTTTTGTCACTCACTTATGGGCTCACAAATTTTCCAGTAGAATAAATGCTGTTCTGTGCTGATATATATAGTCGTATTAAATTTCTCCCTATGCTACAACTGAAAAATAATTGTGTTTGAAATAACATGTTATTTTTCTTGATGAAAAGGATATTACTCATGAAAACTGAAAATGTATAGAAAGAAAATTTGAAGGAAATAAGTATATATGTTGATAAATCAAACTCTTAATCTTTGCCCTAAATCCACTTCTCCTGCAATCTTTCTCATCTTGGTAAATTGTGACTCCATTTTTTTGGTTGTTCAGCCCAAACCCTGAGGCATAAATGACTCTTCACTTAATCATCTGGATATCTTGCTGGTTCCACCATCAACATATACTAATATCCAAGCACTTCTCACCACCTCCCAGCTACAGCCTCAGTCAAGAGCTGTAGAACTGGTCTCTGCCTTCACCCTATTAAGTCGGTTCTCACAGAGCAGCCAAAGTGATACTCATTTAATCTCTTATCTGCTTAAAGTTCTCTAGTATTTCCCAATGAACTCAGCACAGTAGAAGCCTCACCATAGGGCCTTGGTACTTGCTGTTTGCTCTGCCTAGAAAGCTCTTTCTCCAGGCTTAACACTTGGGTCTCTCCCTCAACTCCTTCAGTTCCTTGCTCAAATGTCGGTTTTTAAGCAGAGTTTCCCCTAAAACCCAATTTTTAAATACTGTGCTTTCCCCCATGCATTCCCATTCCTCCTTCCTGGCATTTCCGCCCCCATAGTACATATGACATCCTTTAAAACATACATACTACTTTTATTGTCTCCTTTGTTTCTCTGTAGTTGATTTCTAGTTTCATGGCATTGTGGTCAGAAAAGATGCTTGAGATAATTTCTATCTTTTTAAAATTGTTGAGGCTTCTTTTGTGCCCAAGTACATGATCAACCCTAGAAAATGTTCCATGTGCACTTGAAAAGAATGTATATTCTATTTTTGGTGGGTATAATGTCCTGAAAATATCAACCAAGTCTATTTGTTCTACTGTATCCTTTAATTTCTCTGTTGCCTTATTTATTTTCTGCCTGGAAGATCTGTCCAGTGATGTTAATGGGGTGTTAAAGTCTCCAACAATGATTGTGTTCCCATCAACTTCCCCCTTTAGCGCTGTTAGTATTTGCTTTATGTACTTACATTACTTTTATTGTCTGTCTTTTTCCACTAGAATGAAAGCTCCATGAGGGCATGGATTCTCTTCTGTTTTATTCACTGCTGTAACTCCAGCAGAGAAGATTGCCAATGATAGATGCTCCATAAATATTTTTTGACAATAGTTTCAGGATGGTCTCCCTTCTAATATTCTGTTTCTTAACTTTGCACAATGGACATGAATTGCTTATATAATAAAAAATGTTAAACTAAGCATAAGGAAAAGTCATATATGTAAATATAATTAACTTCATCAAAGACAGTAGGAATAAAATAGAAAAAAATCTAAGAAAATACTATCAGGTCCAGAGAATTTATACATCAAGGTTTCGCCGCCAACTATTCACTTGTTATCTTGAAATCTGAGTGATTTTCCCTCTTGTCTACGAAGCTATTCTTCTCCGACACACACTTTGACAAATAATAAATTTTAACAGATTACCTGATGGTTGAAGGAAAGTATAAAAATTAAGGTCATTTAAGTTGAAAAGGAATAAGAAGAAGATGAAATAAAAATTCTACAACTGGCAAACAAGCCAATGACTCACCTTTAGGCCTCCTTTTTATTGATTAAAGAAGCTATTAATAACGTCAATTTTATAGCAGCAATAACCGACTAAGTGAAATGGAAACAGCACAAAATTAAATTAGTTTCCGTGGTATTTGATCTAAACTGAGATAACTTTGTTTACAGTGGAAGGTTTTTAATTTGTCTTTTCACCCACCACTTGTCTTTCCTTAGCAAAGACGACCCAGGGGCTGAGGTTGCCCTTAAAAGTTAATTCATTTGGTTTTTCTTTGCCATCAGTCACATGTGCATGTGGTAAAACAGCAAAAGAACATGAAGTTTTCATATAAATCAAAACAGAAAAATTGGTTTATTTTTCAATTGTAGAGCTCAATGAGCAACTGATTACCTGGTGTGGATTTGGTCAGATGTATTCTTAGCTTATGTTCAAAGTACTAAAGTCCTCCAGTGGGAACATGCTGCCTCTCCCCTTAGTTCTAGCCTTCAGACTCTGTTCTGCACCAATTGTCACTTTCTGGACAGTTGCCTACCTCAGAGAAGCCCCTGGCCGTGAAGCCCACTCCTTTTCATCTCACAATGATGCCCCTTCTACCCCTTCTACCTACTTAATGGCTCTGTTCTAGTGACTAATCCTGCAAGTAAATGATTCCTAATGTTGGGGTTTTGTGTGGTCTGATAAGTATCAACTCTCTGCTCTGCCTGAGTTATAAATTAATTGTCAGTTAGGCCAAAAATAGTTATCTCTCCTTGAGTGTAAATTGTGATCACTGACTTGTTTCCAAGAATCACATCATGGGAAAAAGAGTGGGAGGAGTAACTTTACAGGGACAAAACCTGGAAGACACTACCTTGGCCACCACCTTGTCAAGTTTATATCATCACTGATAAGTCATGTTGATAGCGTTTACCCCAACATGGTGTGATAAGGGTATGTATGTTTCTCAAATCCATAATCTCTGTTTAATTATGAGAGAAACATGAGACACACTCAAATTGACCATTCTACAAAATACCTGACCATCTCAAAACTATAAAAGTTATTAAAAACAAAGAATATCTGATTCTCCTAGACCAGTTTATAAAAAAAAAATCAATCCTGGAACAATAAAAGGGCATTAGAGAAAAAAACGAATGAAATCTGAATTAGGTCTAGAATGTAGTTATTAATTACGCACCAGTTTTTGTTTCTTAGTTGTGACAATTTACCACAGTAATGTAGGATGTTAAGACTGTGTTAGGTTATAAGAACTACTGATACTATGTGTCCACCTCTTCTGTAAGTCTAAAACGATTTGAAAATAAAGATCTATTAAAAATTAGAGTCAATCAGATGAAAATCAAAATATTTCTTTTACTATTGACAGAGGTTAGGTTGCATGAGATGGCTTAGATGTGGGCTGATATAGAGTTTTAAATTGTAAAACCAGAAATAGGTAGACTTACCAGAGTTACAGAGTTACATGGGACCACTGCCGGCTTCCCTACATGGGGCCTGACCCTTTGAATGGCTCAGAGGGACAGAATAGAAAGGGTACGTTTTACAGGTATCTGGCTTCCAAGAAGAGTAAGAGCGCTGAGTATGCACACCTGGTTCCTCTCCCAAGCTCCTCAAGGTTATGTCATTGTTTCAGCTCTGGAGAAGAGTGAGAAGGCAAAGACAGACCCAGAGGACACACCTGACGGAGCTGCCTGAACGGAAACAAGTAGAAGGAATCAAAGCCTCCTTCTAACATTTCCCCAACTTCTGATCTCTTAGCCATTTGAACTGAACAGTCAAGATGAATGTCCTGCAAGTTATGACTACCTTGTTTTTAAGGAGATCAGAATTTTCTTTGAACCATCCTACTTTTATCTTCATGAGGCTACCACCCATGCAAATGTCTTGTTATGATCAACCTGATAGGTAGTGTTGATTTTGCCTCCAAAATGCACGGAAATACTTCTAAAAGGCACCTCAGTCAAAACAAATCCGAGGCTACTCACTCTAAGATTGAATACTCCCTCCCTATTCTATTTTTCATCCCATATTACGTCCATGTTGCCCATAAAAGCCTATCAGAGGGACCTCCAGTTTCAGCTCCAATGTGTGAAAATTTTGGAAGTCATCATAACTGTTCTTACAATAAGAAAAAGCTGAACATTTGAAACTTTTCTTGACTAATTAGAGAACAGGAGTCACAGGGAAAATCAAAATCCTGAAACCTAAAGAGCCAGGTGAATCCGAAATCCACAGATAGATATGCAGACTCAACTAGACCTATAAAGCAGTAGGGACACTTGGATTATAATTCTGACAAACTGTTGGAGACTGAAGAGCCTGGATTACTGGGATGGTGAGAAACTCCTGGGGGCTTTCCCTCCAGGAATCCTACCAGGTACTCAGGGTGAAGAGCGGAGAAAGACCCTTTCTGGGTCTGGCTGGGAAAGGAAAGGTAATCATTGCAAAACACAGCCAGTCCATTCTCCCCAGCAAAGGCGAATTCACCAGCCAGAAGAACTTTCCCACCGTCTTATTTCACCTGGAGACAGTGTGCGTCTACCACTCTCGCCCCCTCTAGCCTTTCTGTCTCACTGAAGAGAGGCGGATGGCTGTAAAGCAACTGTGAAGGACCCAGGGATACAATCTCACTAAAAATGGAGATTTAACCAAAAGATTATAAAACGCTTTCCTTCTTCCATGCCTTTTCCCCGCACTTACAGGTCTGCAGTGTAATAACAGTGGATTACAGCTGAGAAAGCTGAGAGACACAGACCCTCTCATGGGGAGTCTCAGGAAAGCACAAAGCCAGCAGGGAAGAGAAACAGCGGACAGTAGAGGAATTCGACGCTTCTGGCACCTAGAGCTACAGCAAAAAATAAACATGGCACATCTCCCGGTCAGATTAACATAAAACCTCACCCTGGTGGCCGTTTACCTGTTCTGTATCACCCAACATGTCATGTCTATCTTCCAATAAAAAATTACGCGGCTTGCTAAAAGGCAAGACAAAACGCAGTCTAAAGAGAAAGGACGGCCTAAAATCGAACTAGACTAGGATGACACAGATGTTTGAATCATTGGACAGATAATTTAAAATACCTAAGACTGACATGCCAAACGGCTTCAGTGAAAAAAGTAAACAACATGTAAGAACAGGTGGGTCGTGTAAGCAGAGAGATGGAAAATCTAAGACAGATTCAAAAGCAAATATTAGAAATCAAAAACACTGTAATAAAAATTTAAAAATGCTTTTGATAGATTCATTGGTAGAATGGGAAAGGTGGAGGCAAGAAATCAGTGAGCTTGAAGATAATCAATAGAAACTTCCCAAATTGAAGTGTGAAGACATAAAAGAGTGAAAATGAAAAAGAAAGAAACTAAACACAGCAACCAAGAACTGTGAGACAATTTCAAAAGGGGTGACATACGTGTGACTGGAGCGCCAGAAAATGAGAGAAAGGAGCAGAGGAGATATTTGAAGTAATAATGAGAATTTTCCAAAATTACTTGATAACAAATTACAGACCCATAAAATTCAGAGAGCACAAAGTAACATGACTGTCAAAAAACCTACACCTGGGCATCTCATATTATAAAACTACAGAAAACCGAGATAAGAAAAAAATCTTGAGTGAAACCAGAAGAAAAATATGAACCATGGATTCATGATCCATGAAAGAAATAATTGATAAGTTGGACTTTGCTAAAATTAAAAATTTCTGCTCTATGAAAGGTATTGTCAAGATGATGAGCAGACAAGCCACGAATTGGAAGAAAATATTTGCAAAAAACATGTGACAAAGGACTTTGTATATCCAAATATACAAAGAAATCTTAAAACTCAACAATAAAAAAACACATAACCTGATTTTAAAATGAGCAAAATATTCGAACAGACTCTTCACCAAAGATAAACGATGGCAAATGGCATATGAAAAGCTGCTCAACATCATGACGTCAGATAAATGTAAATTAAAATAACAAAGAGATACCGCTACATATGTATTAAAATGCCAGAAATCTGAAACACTGTCAATACCAGATGCTGGCAAGGATGTGGAGGAACAGGGATTCTCATTTGTTGCTGGTAGGAATGCAAAATGGTACAGTCACTGGAAGACAGCTTGGCAGTTTCTTACAACTAAACAGTCTCTTACCTTACAATCCAGCAGTCACGCTCCTTGGTACTTACCCAAATGAGCTGAAAATATGTCCATAGAAAAACCTGTACATGGGTATTTACAATAGCTTCATTCATAACTGCCAATATTTGGAAGAAATTAAGACATCCTTCAGTATGTGAATGGATAGACTATCTACGTGAAATATTACTCAGCACTAAAAAGAAATGGGCTATCAAGCCATGAGAAGACATGGAGGGATTTTAAATGCATATGACAAGTGAAAGATGCCAATATGAAAGTCTATATACTGTATGATTCCAATTATATGACATTCTGCAAAAGGCAAAACTATGGAAACAGTAAAAAGATCAGTGGTTGACAGGGATTTGGGGAGAGAAAGGGATGAGTAGGTAGAGTGCAGAAGGTTTTTAGGGCAAGGGAACTACTCTGTGTGATACGTTTATAATGAAAACATGTCAATATACAATTGCTCAAACCCACAGACTATACAATGTAAACGACAAGCTTTGAATGATTAAGGATGTGTCATTGTAGGTGCATCAGTTGTAACAAATGTACCACTCTGATAAAAAATGCTGACAATAGGAGACGCTGCGCATGCGTGGGGACGGCAATGGTAATCCCACCCACTAGTCTTGTTTTAGGTGTCTGTTTCAACACCCAACACTGTCAAACCCAACACATCTTGGGAATATGCCACAGTGGTTTTGCCATTACTCCTTGCTCTGGAATTGCTTGAGCCTTCTGGGAAAGATTTGTCCCTCATCCCAATTCTTTCATCAGGAGAATCACCCCCAGTAGATTTCCAAACTAAAGCTGCTCTGCAGGCATCTGAAGCATGTGCTCTTGGGGCCGACAGAGGACAAATACCTCCCCAGTGTGCCTTCCAAGATACTAGTTTTTCTGTACTTTCCAACATTTCCAGTTTTGAAGAACTTTTCATTCTGCTCCATCTTTCTCTGTAAACATATGAGATGCCTCAGATCTTTTATTTCCTTCTGTTCTTCTCCTGTTACAAATGAGGCTCAAATGAGTTTCTAATAATTTAACCCACTTCTGAAATTGACCCCTTTACTTCCCTACATCATGAAAAGTCAGCACCACTTCCTGGAATGAAATATCATCCTTTCACTGTCTCTTCTCATTCTAGTTGGCATTTGTTTTTCTATGATATCTTGAGAAAGATGAAATCAGTAACTTCTGGATCTTTGAAAAGAAACTGTCACTCACAAAATCTAGTCTGCTTTCATTCTCCTGAGATGGACAAGACAACTCATCAGACAGTCTTTCCACTACAATCTGTCCCTCACCTGTTAAACCCACTTACTAAGGCTGTGGCTCTTACCTGGGTCTACGGAGGCACTCCTGGGGCCCCAATACATGCGCCTGAGTCTTTTAGGATCAAAACACAACAATCTGCATATTAAGACTCACTTGTTCAGCACCTCCTGAGACTTCCACGTTTATTTAAGGTACTCGATTTTTCTGTTTTGTTTTGTTTTGCTTTCAAAGCTCTCTCTCTCTTTTTTAAGGTACTTAATATTGAAGACTCACTACTCAGTCCCCATCCTATATTTCTTTTCATTGGAGAAGTTTGAAAGCTACCATCTACACTCACAAAACTCACATGCAGCTGGGATTCTTTTTTTTTTTTTTTTAATTGAAGTACAGTCAGTGTGCCAATTTCTGGTGTACAACACAATGTCCCGGTCATGCAAATGCATACATATATTTGTTTTCATATTCTTTTTCATTAAAAGTTATTATGAGATCTTGAATATAGTTCTCTGTGCTATACAGAAGAAACTTTTTAAAATCTATTTTTATATATAATGGCTAACATTTGCAAGTTTCAAACTCCCAAATTTATCTCTTCCCACTTCCTTTCCCTAGTAACCATAAGATTGTTTATTATGTGAGTCTGTTCCTGTTTTGTAGATGAGTTTATAGTGTCCCTTCAAAGATGAGTTCATAGTGTTCTTTGATTCTTGATACAAATCAGATTCCACCAATTAGATGAACTCTTGTGTAAGACTGGATAAATGAGCATAAGGCAGAAGTCATCTTCCTATGGCTCTTAGTGTTTCTTGCAAAAAAAGGGTTTGGAAATGTGACGCCTCCTTGGGTAGGATTTCAGAATCCATTTTCTAGTTTACTGAATATAAAAAGCAACTGCGGTAGTGACAATAGCTTCTTGCCTTAATATAAATCTAAGTGTAATATCACTTTCTCAACAAACATAGTAACTTTCTCGGTGGATCAGCCCTATATGGTCCTGTAAATCTCTTCAGGAGGCCCAACTGAGAATTTTAGTTCTTTTAGTAGGCCCAATAATCTTCAAAGCACCTAAATATTTCACCAATTCTGAGACCTATTTTTCTTACCTTTACATTTCTGAATTTGGGGCACATCATACAATCAGTAGCATTACTATAGAATCACTGTTAACCATGTAGAATTCATGATGCAATTTTTAAAAATCTGTCCATTGAAAAGTTCTTTTAAGATCAAGAAAGCACCGGCATCAACATACCCTGGGGTAATCTCAACTATAAACCCCATCACGCTTGAGGTTCTCAGAGAGGTTCTCTATGTCTCTTGCACTAAACCATCACTGAAAGAGTAGGTGAGACTAATGCCATTTACTCAAGGTCTTACGTGTATTGGACTATCGCTTTAAGCTGAAAAGAGTTCCTGGCTCGGGGAAAACACATCTTAAGTTGTGGTGTCTTGTCATTGAGAAAATCCAGTATGATTAATGCTTAATTCCAAAGCTACCTGCCTAGGTTATAACATTTAAAAGTGGACCCTTAATTGTAAAATCCAGCCCTATGGAATAATGTAAATCACAGCAAAGTTCAGAAAACCAGTTTAAAGAAGCAGCTTCTAACTAAAAATAACCTAATCAAAGTTATTTTGCTCATCGAAAGTCAGGTTTTACCTCTCTCTTGATATTCTTGACATATTCACTAGAATTTGGTGTTTTAAGGGGGCATAAATAGTATTCCTTTACCCTGTCCAAGTTCTAAACTATTTAAGAAGATCCAAAAAAAAAAAAAAAAGTAAATAGATGAAGATCCAGGTAGCAACATCATTAACAGAGTTTTGATAAAGCATCATTAAGGCATGTACCAGAAATGGTCTTTCTAGTACTAAATAGACAGATTAACCGTTCACCACAGGCAGCTTTGGACAAGCTCATTCCTTCACACATAGAGCTCCGCCCCTTAAACATACACCATGAAATGTGTTTTCTTCAAGGGGCAGTCTCTCAAGAGAACAGAAGAAAAATGGGGTGAGTTCACATGCCCATTTTCTACCCAAACTGCAACAACATTCACAAAATGAGAAAGGAAGAAAAAAGGTAACAAACAACAAAACCTAGTCTACAATCTCAAAGGGGCTTTGCTGGAGAAACTAATCACAAAAGGTAGGGGTTTTGTCTTATTTAAGTCAATGTTCTTGGCGCCTAAACCACGTGCTGTCACTTGCTGAAGCTGAACATTGTTAGTTGAATACTTATAATAGGAAAGTTAAAAAAAAAAAGGTTGATTCATGTTAGCCTCTTACTTTTTCCCCTAAAAGCAGGCTAAAAACTCAAAATAAGAAAATTGTTTAGTCATATCATTTTCCCCAAGAAAATATACCATTCAACAAATAACATTCTTACCCAGAGGAGGTGCACTCAGATCCACTCCTCTTTTATCCTCTACTGCTGCCTGTGGCCAAAAAGCATCAACAAGCCAAAAAGGACCCAAAGGATTTCACAAAAACTCCTTCTGGCCATGGAGGAACCCTCGATGCTTCTGCCTGGCCAATAGTCCCAGGCTCACTGCAGACTTAGCCACTTCAAAGAATATAATTATCACAAATGGGCGTTGAATTTTATCAAATGCTTTTTCTGCATCTGTTGAGATGATCTTGTGATTTTTGCCCTTTCTTTTGTGGATGTGGTGTATCACATTGACTGATTTGTGTATGTTGAACTCTCCTTGTGTCCCTGGGATGAATCCAACTTGATTGTAGTGTATGTTCCTTATATGGTTTTGGATTCTGTTCGTCAATATTTTGCTGAGAATTTTTGAATCTATATTTATCAAATATATTTACCCATAATTTTCCTTTTTGGTAGAGTCTTTGTCTGGTTTTGGTATCAGGGTGGTGGTGGCTTCATAGAATGAGTTTGAGAGTATTCTTTCCCCTTCAATCTTTTGGAGTAGTTTGAGAAGGACTGGTATGAGTTCTTCTTTGTATGTTTGGTAGAATTCCCAGTGAAGCCGTCCAGTGTGGGCTTTTGTTTGTAGGGAGAGTTTTCATTACTGATTCTATTTCACTTCTAATGATCAGTCTGTTCAAATTATCCATTTCTTCTTGACTCAGTTTTGGTGGTCTGTGTGTTTCTAGAAACTGGTCCATTTCTTCTAGGTTGTCAAATTTGTTGTCATATAGTTGTTCATAGTATTTTCTCATAGTTTTTTATATCTCTGTAATTTTGGTTGTAATTTCTCCTCTTTTCATTCCTTATTTTGTTTAATTGTAACCTCTCTCTTTTCTTCTTGGTGAGCCTGGCCAGAAGTTTGCCAACTTTATTCACTTTTTCAAAGAACAGCTCTTGATTTGATTGATTTTTCTACTATTTTTTAAAACTCTATTTTATTTATTTCTTCCCTGATTTTTCTTATTTTTTACTTTTGCTAACTTTAGGTTTTGTTTGTTCTTCTCTTACCAAAGTCAGTATATAGGGAACATATATCAACATAATAAAAGCTATTTGTGACAAACACACAGCCAACATAACACAACAGTGAAAAATTGAAAGACTCCCTGCTAAAATCTAGAACAAGACAAGGATGCTTACACAAATCACTTCTATTCAACGTATTATTGGAAGTCCTAGCCATAGCAATCAGACAAGAAAAAGAAACAAGAAGGTTCAAAATTAGAAGAGAAAATGTAAAATTGTCACTATATGCAGATTACATGATATTATATATAGAAAACCCTAAAGGCTCCACACAAAAACTACTAGAGCTGATAAACAAATTCAGTAAGGTAGCAGAATACAAGATCAGCATACAGAAATCTGTTGCATTTCTTTACAGTAACAATGAAATATCAGAAAAGGAAAGTTAAAAAAAATCACCTTTAAAATTGCATCAAAAAAAAATACTGAGGAATAAACCTAACCAAAGAGGTGAAAGACTTATACACAGAAAACAATAAAATGTTGATAAAGGAAATTAAAAATTATTTAAAGAAATGGAAAGATATCCCATACTCTTGGAATGGAATAATTAATATTATTAAAATGGCCATACTACCTAAAAAAATCCATAGATTTAATGTAACCCTTATCAAATTACCCAGGATGTTTTACACAGATATAGAACAAATAGTCCTAAAATTTATATAGAATCACAAAAGACACAGAATTGCTAGAGCAATGCTGAAGAAAAAGAACAAAGCTGATGGAATAACCCTCCCAGCCTTCAGACAATAATACAGAGCTACAGAAATCAAAACAGTGTGGAACTGGCACATAAACAGACATATAAATCAATGGATCAGAACAGAGAACCCAGAAATACACCCACACACTTATGGTCAATTAATCTTCAACAAAGGAGGCAAGAATATACAATGGAGAAAAGACAGCCTCTTCAGCAAGCAGTGTTGGGAAAGCTGGACAGCTTCATGTAAATCAATGAAGTTAGAACACTCCCTCACACCATACACAAAAATAAACTCAAAATATCTTAAAGTGTTAAACATAAGACAAGACACTATAGGAGGGACTGCCAAGATGATGGAATGGAAGGACATAGTTTGCCCCCTCCTACCAAGAGATACATCCACAGCTCATCCATTCACTCAGAATATCTGCTGAACTTTGACAGAAAGTCTCTTACTTTGAAATCTAGGAAGATTCCTTACAAAATTTGGTAAGAAAAAAAAAAGAAAGAAAAAGGAAATCAGCATTGGACCAGTCGTATGGGGACAGAGCAGCAAAGGAGGAAAAGCACTCTTACACTGGGATGCCCCCTCTCCAGGGGAGAGGTCAGCAGGGAAGGAGGGGGAACTTCCCTGAGGCTCAGAGAAGTGCACAGCAGGGGCATGGCTGTCAGAACTGAGAGAAACCAGCACAAAGGACCCCTGGGATCCCCAGCCCTAGACATCGCCTGATGGGAGTGGGCTCAGACTGGCTGCTGGAACCCGGGGAGAGGGCTGGGGCTGAGAGCACAGAGGTGGCCTCAGGGGGCTGGAATGTGCTGCAGGCTGAGTCTGGGAGTGTGTGTTTTGCCAGAGATTAAGTTCTTGTCCCCCACAAGAAAGAATTCAAGAGTGAGGCATTGTAAAGTGAAAGCAAGTTTAGAGAGAGACACACTCCATAAACAGAGTGGGGTCTGTCTCACTCAGAAGGAAAAAGGGCTTAGGAGATACACACTCCATAGACAGAATGTGGGCGATCTCAGAAAGGTGAGAGGGAGAGAGCTCAAGAGGTGTGGGGGTATTTAGTTTAAAGTAAAAGTAGATACACACTCCAATAGCCAAGACATGGAAACAACCTAAGTGTCCACTGACAGATGACTGGATAAAGAAGAAGTGGTATATTTATACAGTGGAATAGTACTCAGTCATAAAGAAGAATAAAATAATGCCATTTGCAATAATATGGATGGACCTGGAGATCATCATTCTAAGTGAAGTAGGCCAGAAAGAGAAAGAAAAATGCCATATAATATCATTCATATGTGTAATCTAAGCAAACAAACAAAAAAAAAACACCAAAGCAAACAAACAAACAAAAAGCACCAATAAACTTCTTTACAAAACAGAAAGAGAATGACCAGACATAGAAAACAAACATATGGTTAATAGAGGGGAAAGGGGGTAAGAAGGGATAAATTGGGAGTTTGATATTTGCAGATACTAACTACTATGTATAAAATAGCTAAACAACAAGTTTCTTCTGTATAACACAGGGAATACAGTTGTAGTAACATATAATGAACAATAATATGAACACAAATACATGTATGTATATGTATGACTGAAACATGCTGTACATCAGAAATAATGACACAACATTATAAACTGACAATTCAACTAAAAAAAGAGGTTGTGGTATACACACACACACACACACATGCACGCACAGTGGAATACTACTCAGCCACAGAAAAAAGGACACAAATGAACTTATTTTCAAAACAGAGACAGATGCACAGACATAGAAAATAAATTTTCTATGGGAAAATTTCTAAGGGAAAGAAGGTCAGGAAGGATAAACGGAGTTCAGGATTTGTAGTTACTAACTACTATATATATAAAACAGATAAACAGCAAGGTCTTACTGTATAGCCCAGGGAACTATATTTAATACCTTGTAATGGCCTATAATGAAAAGGAATATATATATGTAAATGAATCAGTATGCTCTACACCAGAAACTAACACTACATTGTAAATCGACTATACTTCAATTAAGAAATAATAATGTCCATGCTCTTTTTTAAAAAGTATAATTAAACAGATTTTTTGGTCTTTCATCTATTGATCACAAACAAGTATGAGAAACATAGGCAAATGAAAAGAAATTAAAAGTAAAGTCTCTCATTGCACAGCCTCTAAAGGAATGAAAGAAATTATCATAAGTTTTTATGTGTATAAACTGCACTAAAAATCTCCCATTGTTAGGCCTGACCTAAAAAAGCAGATAATGATATTCATGTTGCCTGCCAAGCTGCCAGGATGTAATTGAACATTAGAGGCGTCCAGGAGCAGGGGAGTTCAGCCTCTGTGGGGACTCTCAAACAGTGTGAACTTGTTTCTCTTTTTGAAAATTTTTTGCCAATTGTTAGCTAAAATTTAATTTAGAAGTCGAAGATAACTTAATCTAAATGTTTGCTATGCCACTTCCCTGGCTGGATGTGAGAATAAGGAATCATATTCGGCATTAAATGGCCAACACATAAATAATTTGATTAGTTATTTTGGTGCATCTAACATCTCTTCCCATTTTCTTTAGTCTAGAATACATATATCTATATTTTTGTTTTATCTTTTTTACTTCACATTAGCCAGCAAGGTTTTAGAAGATTGGAATATGTCTTTTTTTTTTTTTTTTGCCTGATTATATATAGCACAACATATAGTACCTGCTTATATAAGAAGTTAATAAGTAATACCTAAACTCTACAAACATTTCGAGGTAACTAAGAGTTGGAAAAGTTTTAATCTTCTGCATAATTAAACTTACAATACACTTCAGTTAATACATGAGGACTTCTTTATTGCCTATCCAATATAAACATCCATAAGTCCTGTTACAAATCCAAACATTAGTACTTCTAATTTAAGTGTATCTCAACTTAAAATGGTAAAACTTCAGTGGACTTTCAAAGGTCATCTCTTTATAAAACTGTACTGGGTAGATGACAGTCTAGTATTATTTTAAATGAGGAGGAAGAATGAGTTCAAGATCTCCAAAGCAGTCAATATGAGGTTCATCTGATGTACAGAAAAGTCTCCATAAATATCCAGTCCAAAAAAAAATCTTGAACTCCATTTTTGCAAAACATGTTCCTATATTAGCAATTGCCCTCTGAGTCTCTCCCTAACCCAGCATGTCTGCAATGCTTTCACTAAAAATTAAGCCCCTATAATCTGAGAAATCAACCTGGCTCCCAGAAACAAGGTTACGATAGGATCATTGATGAAGATAAAGGTACAGGCCTCATGTATGTAAAGCTGTCTACCCCCGTATGACTCATTTCCACTTGTGACCTTATTAAGGATCACCATACCGGACTTTTCAGACTGTCTGACACCCGACCCAAAACTGACTTCACAATCCCCTTCTTCGTTCACTAGAAATTGAACGGGCCCTTTCATGTGCTCAGATCCGTGCATGACATGTGGCAGGAATTAATTCATATACATCACAGGTAGAATTTCTAGGATTCCCAAACACCAGAGTGTTTCACCTCTTTCTGATACCTTGCTCAGGCTAAGCTCACAGGCAGGCTAAGGACAGCTGGGCAGTAACAACACAGGCAAAGGAGTCTTCGAGCATCAAACAACATGCAATTTACTATACATTATATTTCTGCTACATCACAACTGATCTGAAAAAGCTTGACACACCTATTGCTTTGGTGGTTTTGAGTTTATAACAGTTTATTTCACCTGAAGCAACACTTAGGTGGAAAATTCAGTTCATATTATCTACAGGCTTAGGGTAAGCTTTTGAAAAAAGATGTCTCAAAGAGCAGTGGACGAAACACCCTGCCTCAAAAATGTTCCTCGTCCTGCATTCACTGAATTGCTAAGACACCACAGTTCATCCAATTCCCCAAGCTGGAAAGCCACAGGCATCTAAAATTACTACCTCTCTCTTTAACATGCATGAGATTAAAGATAAAATTTCATTCAAGGTAACTTCCTAAATGACTCTCAAATCTATCTTCGCTACCACCACCAGCACTACTGCTTCTCTGATATAATTTACTCCAACAGCCTAACAGGCTACCATCCTTTCCTTCAGCCATTCTAAGCTATTTGCATTTCCTCAAACCCATCACACTCATATTTGTTTAGACTCAACTGAGCTTAAAATCCCTTTAAACCTTAAACTAAGATTAACCTTCCAGAAAGACCCTCTAAAAATTCTAACACTCTCCCAACAAGGCCCACACCCAACACCAAATTTACATTATGCGATTCCCTCTTCAGAGTTTCCTCCACCAGCCTTGCTTCTGTGAACTAAGATGGTGAAATAATCTTCCAAAATATTTTTTTTTAATCCTGATGGAAGTGATTGTATAGCTGGACGGTTTTAGATGTGTCATGGTGGTTGTATCATACTCTTATTTCTCAGACCATAAGTTTCACACTGCAGAGTAGATTTTGAATATTACTGATTTACTTTAATGTAGAAGAATAACTTACTTAATGAACTGGGAGACTGAAGAACATGAGACGGAGCATATTGCTGTGTAAGAGTATTGTCTCCTGAAATCCTGGTGCCAAGATGATTGCTCTTCCTGCTACTAACGCTGCTCTTGAGTCTTACCTTCTGCTTTTACTGCATCTGATGCTCCTGCAACTCCCAGTGGTCTTTGCTACTGAAGCCAGCCTCACACAGCTAAGCCAAACCGTGCCTCTCCCATGCAGCAGCCTGCAAATTAGTTCTGAGATGAAAATTTCTCAAATCTCTGGTCACTTCCCAATGTTGGCAACACTTAGCATTTTTTTCCTGTATCAAGACATCTTTGGTTTTTCTTTCTTTGCTCTTTTCTCTCACCTTTATCTCTACTGATCCTTCTCTCATCAAAATTTAAGTGAGAGTCCTCGTCTGAGGGCCTAGTAAATGCAGGGCAAGGAAACTATATGTCTGGTTTTTGTAATTCTTTTACAGCAGCTAAAATAGAACAAGATCAAATTGCTGTAATTTGCTCTTCTACGTAGACTGTAGGTTACAGCTGTTTATTGAACACACGCTGTGCTCAAGCAAAGCACTACAGATGTGTCCAGTGAAAAATATGGAACTCTTGAGCCAGGATACAGGAAAATGGTATTGCAAGTTTTCTTTCTTTATCATGCAATTCTCAAAGTTGAAAGGACACGGATTTTAATTGATCCATCCAAAGTATGTCAGGCATAATTGTCATCCTCATTTTACTTAAGATTTGGAATTGTTTTTATCAAATGACATTTTACCAGGAATTAATTAAGTACATTTGAGGTCCTGATTTATTTATAATTACTAACTGATGTCAATAGCATGACACATATTTCACCCAAAGTGTCTGAGATAAAAATGAAATGATCTTCTCTGCCGTCAGAAAGTACAAACATCCTTGAAGGAGCTGCCAATACAGTTAGGGTATCTGTCTGTCAGGAAGGAGATGACATTAGGGGTGAGCCATAGGCAAGCGTCCTAAGTAGGTGACATGTGTCAGCTAGCGTTTTTAGCTTCCCCGATTTAGGTCTTTTACACTTTTTAGTGTCCTTGTCTCCCTCTTCCAGTACCCACGATGATTAAGCTTTATCCAGCCCCTTACATCTCCTGTCAAAACTTCCAGGAAGTGTCTTAATGAATTCATCTACACTCAAGTATAAATGATTGATGCTGTTTAAATTAGAAAGAATCTGCAGTTATTGACTTTCAGACTTGACAGATGAGTGGAAAAGGGTTATGTTTGGGCAGAAGGGCTGTTCAGTCCCTGAAAATCACACTGACATGCCCATGCCAAAAACACTTCAAGTGAAATGTCTATTTGTACATGCTTTGGAAAAGGTCGAAGATGGCTTATTATCTACTGAAAGTCTCACCTTGAAGAACCACTGTCATAGTCAAATAGATTACACACATAAAAATGCCCTTTTAAGTTAATATTAAGGTGGTATGTATGGAAAATTAATCCTGTTCTATTAGCTTTACCTGAATAACCTTATTTATTCTTTACAATAGGCTTAGGAGGTAAGTACTCTTCCTATTTCAAAAAGTGGTCCTGTGTGTAAACTATAATCTTTCATTATAATTATCAATAGTATTCTCATAGCTTGTGTGATGAAGGTTGGAGAATAAGAGAAAATAAATAGCTTACTTTGCATGTTGTGTTACTTATTTAAGAAAAAGACCAGGCAGCACAATTATTGTAGCTAACACTTGGTAAGCCTCTCCCATGGCTCAGGTAGCCTGGTGAGAGCTGAATGTACATCACCTCAGATTCTGCTCCAAACAGTCCTAGAACTAGGACCTGTTAGCTCTCTCCAATTAGCAGATAAGAGGAGGGAGGTTATAGCTCAGTGGTAGAATGTATTGCTTAGCAAGCACTGGGGTTCAATCCCCAGTACCTCCATTAAAGTAAGTAAATAAATAAATCTAATCCCCCCCTCAAAAAAACCACCATAAAATAAAATAAAATAGTTGCTTAGTAAATTTAAAACAAACAAACAAACAAGAAAACCAAGGAACATTCTCCAGGATAGATAAAATACTCGACCACAAAACAAGCCTGGGTAAATTTTAGACAACTGAAATCATATCAAAGATCTTTTCTGACCACAATACTATGAGATTAGAAATCAGCCATATGAAAAAAAACCTGCAAAAAACACAGACAGGTGGAGCATATTGTTACACGCTACTAAACAGTCAGTGGATCACTGAAGAAATCTAAGAGGAAATCAAAAAATACCTGGAGACAAATAAAACAAAAATACAACAACCCAAAACCTATGGGATGCAGCAAAAGCTGTTCTAGAGGGAAGTTTGTAGGGATGCAAGATTATCTCAGTAAGCAAGAAAAAACTTAAACAACCTAAACTTACACCTAAAGGAATTTAAAAAGAAGGACAAATAAAACCCAAAGTTAAGAGAAGGAAAGAAACCATAAAGATCAGAGCAGAAATAAATGAAATAGAAATTAAAAACTAAAAAGGAAAGATCAATGAAACTAAGAGCTAGTTCTTTGAAAAGATAAACAAAATTGACAAATCTCTGACCAGACTCATCAAGAAAAAGAGAGGACCCAAATCAATAAAGTTGGGGGGGAAAGAAAGGAAAAATTATAACTGACACCACAGAAATACAAAATATCATGAGACTACTACAAACAATGATATGGCAATAAAATAACCTAGAAGAAATGGACAAACTCTTAGAAATGTACAACCTCCCGAGACTGAACCAGAAAGAAATAGAAACCGTGAACAGACAAATTACCAGTACTGAAATTGAATCAGTAATTAAATAATCCCAATAAACAGAAGTCCAGGACCGGATGGCTTCACAGATGAATTCTACCAAACATTTGGAGAAGCATTAACACCTGCTCTTCTCAAACTACGCCAACAAATTGCAAAGGCAGAAATGCTTCTGAACTCATTCTACAAGGCAGCCTCAACCTGATACCGAACACCAGACAAAGATATCACAAAAAAAGAAAGTTACAGGCCAATATCACTGATGAATATCGATGCAAAAATCCTCAACAAAATATTAACAAACCAAATCCAACAATACATTAAGATTTTTCAATATCTCTCCAAAAACTATCAAAAACTCCCCAAAAGGGGGACATAGATGAAACATATGGCCTAGATGACAAACCCACAGTTAACAACAGACTCAATGTTGAAAAGCTAAAAGCATTTCCTGTAAGATTAGGAACAAAACAAGGAAGTCCATTCTCATCACTTTTATTCAACATAATTTGGAAGTCATAGTCAGAGCAATCAGACAAGAAAAAGAAATAAAAGAAATCTAGATTAGAAATAAAGAAGTAAAACTGTCACTTTTTGCAAGTGACATCATACCATACATGGAAAATCCTGAAGAAGCTACCAGAAAACTACTGTGGCTTATCAGTGAATTCAGTAAAGTTGTAAGATACAGGATTAATATACGGAAATATGCTGCATTTTCACACAGTAACAACTATCAGAAAGAAAAATTAAGGAAACAATTCAATCTACCATTGCTTTAAAAATAATAAAACACATAGAAATAAACTAAGGGGATGAAAGACCTATACTCAGAAAACTATAAACCTCAGATGACCTGGAAGGAAGGATATACTGCTTTCATGGGTTGAAAAAGTTAATACTGTTAAAATTATCATACCCAAGGCAATGTACAGATTCAGTGCAATCCTATCCAAATACCAATGGCATTCCTCACAGAACTACAACAAATAATATTAAAATTTGTATGGAAACACAATAGACCTCAAATAGTTGAAATGATCTTGAAAAAGAAAAACAAAGCTGGAGGAATCAGGTTTCCTGACTTCAGGCTATACTACAAAGCTACAATAATCAAAACAGCATGGTGCTGGCACAAAAACAGACACATAGATCAATGAAACCGAATAGACAGCCCAGAAATATACCCATGCACTTATGGTCAATTAATCTATGAGAAAGGAGACAGGAATATATAGTGAAGAAAAGACAGTCTCTTCTGTGTGGTGCTGGGAAAACTGGACAGCTACATGCAAAATGAAATTAGAATGTTCTCTAACACCATATACAAAAATAAACTCAAAATGGATTAAAGACCTAAATGTAAAACGAGAATGCATAAAACTTCTAGAAGAAAACATAGGCAGAACACTCTTTGGCATAAATTGTAACTACTTTTGGGGGGTCTGTCACCTAGTAAGTAAAGGAAACAAAAGCAAAAATAAACAAGTGGGACCTAATCGAACTTAAAATCTTTTAGTCAGCAAAGGAAACCTTTGACAAAACAAAGACGACCTACAAAGTGGGAGAAAATATTTACTAATTATATGACTGATAAGAGATTAATATCTAAAATATGTAAACAACACATGCGACTCAGCATCAAAAAAACAAACACCCCAATTTAAAAGTGGATAGAAGACCTGAATAGACATTTTTCTAAAGAAGATATACAGATAGGCAACAAGTGCATGAAAAGATATTCAGCATTATTAATCTTCAGAGAAATGCAAATTAAAACCACAATGAGATATCACCTCACACCAGTCAGAATGGCCATGGTCAAAAAGACCACAAATAATAAATGTTGGTAAGAATGTGGAGAAAAGGGAAATTTCATACACTTTTGGTGGGAATATAAATTGGTGCAGCCACTGTGGAGAACAATATGGAGGTTTCTTGGAAAACTAAAAATAGAACTACCATATGACCCAGCATTCCACTCCTGGGTATATATCTGAAAAAGATATAAACACAAACTTGAAAACATACATGTGTCCCAGGGTTCACAGCACATTATTTACAACTGCCAAGATATGGGAACAACCTAAGTTGTTTTTTTTTAATAAGAACTTTTTATTATTATTATTTAGAAATGCAGCTATATCCATAGAACAATTAAAATTAAACTTTGTACAAATATTAAAATAATATCTTCACACCCACTGCAATGTACAAGATACCTATATATATATAATATGTATTATATATATACATAAAATTAAATAAAGCAAATCCAAATCCTGTACAATGTTGCATGTGAAGAGATAATCAACAGATGAATAGATAAAGAAGATGTGGTATACAGTAGAATACTATTCAGCCATAAAAAATAATAAAATTTTGCCATTTGCCTCAACATGGATGGACTTGGAGGATATTTTGCTAAGCAAAATAAGTCTAACATAGAAAGACAAATACTGTGTATTACTCAAATGTGGACTCTGGAAAATACTACAAACTAGTATTATAACAAAAAAGAAGCAGATACAGAGAACAAACTAGTTACCAATGGAGAGAAGGAAGGGGGTAGTGGCAAGACAGGTGTAAGAGATTAAGAGGTACAAACAATTATGTAGAAAATAAATAAGACACAAGGATATATTATACAAAATAAGGTAGATAGCCAAAATTGTATAAGAACTATAAATGGAGTATAACCTTTAAAATTATGAATTACTATGTTGCACACCTGTAACATACAATACAGTACATCAACTCTATCAGAATAGAAAAATTGCATATTGATATATTGATTGAGTTGTTTTACAGTCAGATCTGGTATACTGAAACTCACAGTAACAGATCGTGCATTCCAGTAAAGGGAATGGCTCTTTACATAGAGACTCCAAAACCTAATGCTTATGCCCTTGGAGTGAAAATTCTTTTGTTACTTATTGTAGGAAAGATATATTTTGTCTAATTATATGTCACTGACATTCTAAAGAATCAATGTTTTATGTCGTTCCAAATAAGGTCCTTACTGGTTTAGCCTTTTTGAAATAATCAATTAAATTAGCCTTATGGTAGATTTTAGAGATATCCTACCCTAGCAAGTTCACTGCCCATGATGTTGTAACAGCTAATCCTTAGACTGTAAAATTTCCTAAGTAAGCTTCCATCATCTGCCCAATGTTCCTGCTCCAATGAGTCGAAGTTTCAAAAACAGTTCTCTGTCTTTTCACTCAGACTTGGTTATCACCTCACTTCTTCACACATACCATAATCCAAATGACTCGCATCAGTGTATCTAACCCAATCCTTCGCCAGAGACGAGACTATCAGAGAAAAGAAAGAGTTTGATGGTCATCCTGGCAGCAGCATTTGCTGATTTAGCCTGAAGAATTATAGTAGCTCTAGGCTTATTCAGCTGACAGGCAAGAAGTTCACTCAACACTGGCTAGATAGAAGAGTATATTAACTATTATCTTACTTTATTATTCCAAAAAAGATCTAATAATTCTAAAACATTTCTGAATATTTTAGCATCCAAATCTGACTTATCTACAGCACCTGGAAAAACGATAGGCACAAAGCACATGCTTAATAAATGTTCAAAAGCTTGAATGACAGCAATTACGTTAATTTGTACAGAAATTTTAAACCTTTGTTTTGTCCTTTAGAAAAATTAATCTTGAGAGCAAGCCATTAGCATTCCCTGGAGCTCACTCGTTTTTCATACCAGTCAATAACGTGTTGTTGACAACAATTCTTTTTGTGTGTGAGTGCATTAGCACCATAGGTTAAACTTTTCATTGAAGGGTAATATAAAACATAGTTCACACATATTAAGCATATAGCTTCATGAACATTTAAAACACACAATATATCCACCACCTAGATTAAGATATGATAGAACATTATTATCGCCCCTAGTAGAATTTACCTTATACGAGCCATTATATGAAACATTTTGTATTTGTATACGTGAAATTCTCACAGCAATTTTATGATGGAAGCAATAATAGCAGTTTATCGCTCATCCTGATTACTCTTTTGCCAAAGAATTTAATTAATAGTCAGTCTAAGAAATAAAAAGAAAATTTTATTCAAGCCAACCTGAGAATTATAACCTGAAAGATAGTCTTTAACAATGACAGTTTACATAGTCCAACAAGAGAAGCAGAGGGCCAGTGTGACCCCTTACAGGACTGAGAAATAAGTGTATTTCCTAAGGAGTTACCTTGCTGGCTATGGGAGAAAGTTGCCTTTTAGAGTGAGTAGGCATTCCTTTGTCTTCTAAAGGAGTCTCATTAATATATGGTGCAGGTGCAAAATGCCCACTAAAGGGATGGGGGCAGTGGCTTACATGATCAGAGAGATAATTTTATGTTTAAATTTTTTTCTTGTCCTGCCTTAAAAATAATTTTAGTTCATCAACTTTCACCAATGAGAATCTTTGGATAAGAGTATGTCAGAAAGAACTGTTGTTTTTGCAAGAACTGAGAACCTATGTTGCCATGAATTGTACCTCATGCTGCAAGAGATTCAATATTGTAATAAAACATAGCAGTAATTTATACTAAATTGTGCATTACTTCCTAGAAGTAATTAGGAAGTAACTTTTGTCTACAGGTCTCTGAGTTGTGTGTCACTGTTACAGAGCAGAATTTAGAAGAGCCACACTTTCTGGTTTTTTTTTTTTGTATCCCAGCACAGTGGAGTATCTTTGGTTGCCACACCTATGGGAGCATCAGTGCCCAAAACAACAAAAGTACAGCTCAGTAATTTATCCCAAAATGAACACCCATGTAGGCACGAGCCACATCAAGAAAAAAAGTGTATTGACAGAACTCTAGAGAACTCCTCCTACTCCATCATCAATTCCTCTCCTTGCCCTGAAAATGTAGCCAATATCTGGAGCTTTCATGGCAATCACTTTCTTGTTTTTTAGTTTTAATATGTATCTCTAAGCCAAGTAGTTTCATTTTGCCTGTTTTTGTGACTTTTGTATAAATAAAATCATACAGTATGTATCAATTTTTATATTACCTCCTTAAATGAACATTACATTTAAAAAATTCATCTGTGTTTTAAAAATAACAAATGTTTGTTCGTTTTCATTGCTGATACATTTCATCGCATGGATATACCAACATTTGTTTATCAGTTCTATTATTGATGGACACTAGGAATTTTCTAGATTAGATTTTTTTCTATTATGAATAATGGTGGTATGAACACTCTCATACATGTCTTCTAGTACACATATCTATGCATTTCTATGGGGTATATACCTGGAAGTGAAATTCCTAGGCAATAGAATATACATTAATTTAACTTTAGGAGATAATGCCAACCTGTTTCTGAATTGGTGTTACATCACTTTACGTTCCCATAAGCACTAAAGGAATTCCCTTTGTTCCATGTAATCGCCAACACTTTGTATGAACAGCCTTTGATTTAATTAGGTCATTTTAATTTTACTTTAGTTTTAATTTTAATTCTGGTGGCTGTATATTGGTATCATGGTTTTACTTCTATTTCTCTATTTCCAGAGGACTTGACTATTTTCATCTGTGTATTGGCCATTGTATACCCTCCTTTCAGCAGTGCTTGTTTAGATCCCTGGCACACTTTTATATTGAGTTATTTTTCTTATTGATTTTTAACAGCTCTTTACATATTCAAGATATAGCCCTGTTGGTTATATATTTTTTCAAATATATTTTTTTCCGTTCTGAGACTTGCTTTTTCACTTTTGTAAGGGTATTTGAGAAGCAGAAGTTCTTAGTATTAAGGTGGTCAAATTTATCATCTTTTTCTTTGGTTTCAGTGCTTTTTATTCCCCGTGTAAGAAGTTTTTCCCTATCCCAAGATCATTTATCCCAAGATAAAACTTCTTTTATAATCTTCTAAATACTTTGTGTGTTACCTTTATTTTTACAATCCACCACCAGTACTTGGTTATTTTGCATACAGTGTTAGGTAGAATCAATTTTTTCCAGCCATGTATATTCAGTGATAATGAAACCAAGCAGAACTCTCTAAGGTCTTCCTGGGAACAGACTGCCCACCCCTACCCCTGTGTCCCCTGCTTACTGGTGATTAGAAAAAAACAGTGTGGGACTATACCATGGCCTCCAAAGCCCTCCATGAATAGAGAAAGGTGGGAAAAAAGTCTTAGCAGCTGATGATTAGAAAAGCTAAGGAATGCAGAAACAAAGATAGGGCAGTCAGGCAGAGAAATAACCATAACTTAATGAATAATCCCCAAGGACTCCCAGTTCTATCTCAAAGGCAGAGATGAAGTCTAATGCACATTGCTCAGTTGTTTTGCAGAAACCAGACCCTGACAGGACGGAGAGTGGTGTCCATGAGCAAGAAGCATCCTCCAGACAGGGTGGAATGCAGGCTGGTCATGTTAACCCTGTGACTTCACCTGGTTACCTCATCACCCACCAATCAGAGGACTGTGCAGGAGCTGATCACACACTCTTGACTCTCTCCCTCACACTGTCTTTGAAAATGCGTCCTTAAAAGCCATGGGGGAGTTCAAGTTTTTATAACAAGAGTTTCCCACACTCCTTGCTTGGTGCCTTGCAATAAACATGGTCCTTTCCTTCACCACACCTAGTGTCAGTAGATTGGCTTTGCCGCAACCAAGGAGAACAGACTCAAGTCTGGTCTGATAACAGTATCATCAATTGAAAAGTCTTTCCTTTTTTTCACTTCTTGGCAGTTCCTACCTTTGTCACGAATTAAGCATCCATATATGTTTTGTTTTTCTTTGTTGGCTTTTTACTCTTTTCCACTGATCTATTTGTCTATACTTAAACCATTACCCACTCTTAATTACTGTAGTCTTCTAATAAATTCATAGTATCACTTTGGACAAGTTCTATCTGGCGTTTTTGGTTTTAGTGTTTCTGTATAAAGTTTAGAATCATCTTTTCCAAATCCACAAAAAGATCCATGAAAAACCTATTAGGATTTTGTTTGTATTATGTCTATGGATCTGCTTGATAAAGATTAGTATTTTTACAATGACCAGATCTTCAAATAAATTTATGAATATATTATAGCCCTTTATTATTCTAGATCTTGTTTAATTTCTTTCAATGCTTATAGTTGTCTGTAGATTGTACACATCTTTTATTATTCTTAAGGGGTTTGTTATATTTATATTTTAAGGTGTCATTTCATTTTCTATTACAAATACATAAAAAGTAATGTATTTCCATATCATGAAATTATATCTGGCAAACTTCCTGAATTTTTTTTATTAATTCCAATTATTTATCCACACATGGTTTTGAATTTTTTATTTACATAGTAATGCCAGTGAATAATGACAGTTTTTATTTCTCTTTTTCTGACTTCCACTTTTTTTTCTTTCTCTTTTATTTTTTCCCCCTTACCCTCTGGGCTAAAACCTCTACTACAATTTGAATAGAGATAAGACAGCAGGTATTCTGGTCTTACTACCAATTTCAAAGGAAAATCTTTCAAATTTTCACCATAAAATATGTTCACTGTAGGTAGATACACCTTATCAAAAGGTCCTATGTCTTAAACATGGAAACAACCTAAATGTCCATCAATAGATGACTGGATAAAGAAGTTGTGGTACATTTATACAATGGAATACTACTCAGCCATAAAAATGATAAAATGCCATTTGCAGCAACATGGATGGCCTGGAGAACGTCATTCTAAGTGAAGTAAGCCAGAAAGAGAAAGAAAAATACCATATGATATCATTCATATGTGGAATCTAAAAAAAAAAAAAAAAAAAGACAAATGAACTTATATGTAAAACAGAAACAGACTCACAGACATAGAATACAGACTTGGGGTTGCCAGGGGGGAGGGAGGTGGGAAGGGATAAAGTGGGAATTCAAGATTTGCAGATACTGACTGGTACATATAAAGTAGATAAACAAGTTTATACTGTATAGCACAGGGAACTATATTCAATATCTTGCAGTAGCTTATGGTGAAAAAGAATATGAAAATGAATATATGTATATCCATGTATGACGAGCTATACACCAGAAATTGACACAACATTGTAAACTGACTATACCTCAGTTAAAAAAAAAAAAGGTCCCATGTCTTAAGAGTATTAAGAGTGTTCTATATAAACAGGTGTTGGGTTTTACAAACGTTATTTCTTCATCTGTTGAGAAGATCATATGATATTTCTCCTTTATTCTCTTAATTTGGCAATTTCAGTGATGGATTTTTTTCAATGTTAAACACAGCTTGCATTTTTGGAATAACTTTATATATATATATATATATATATAATATATATATGTACTTACACATAACATACTATACACATACATATAACTTTCTCTCTCTACACATACACACACCCCACACATACATAACTCCTGGATTCATTTTATTTCTTTTCTTTATTTAGGATTTTTGTGTACACTTTCTTGTGTGAGATAGTCCTCTAATTTTCCTTCTTTTATATTCCTGTCAGGCTCTGATATGAAGATTATCTGGGTTACATAAAATGCATTGAGGAGTATTTCCTCATTTTCTGTTCTCTAAAAGAGATTGTGCAATACTTTAAATATTTGGTAAATTTCATTGTTTAAGCTTTATCAATATAGAGCTGTGGGCATTGTGTTTATATTTGTGGATTATACTATAGATTTAATTTCTTTAAGGCGTGATACTATTTAGATTTAAAATATCTTCTTTTACCAGTTTTGTTAGAATAAATTTTTAGAAATTTATGTATATAAATACATAATCAAAATTTTCAAATTTACTGCTATGGAGTTGTCCTGTATGTAATAACTTCTTTTGCTTTTTTTTAATGTTTGCAGGATCTTTAATGATATCTTCTTTTGCATTCCTGACATTAGTTAGGAATTTCTAGTTAGAAAAAGTTATTTAAGTTTCTCACTCCTCTCTCTCTGTGTCTGTGAACAATCACACCACTTTTGGATTTGTTAATACTCTTTACTGTATTTTCATTTTTATTCAATTAATTTTTACTTTTATCTTCATTATTTTCTTTTCCTACAGTATTTGATTTAATTTTTCATGCTCCTCCCGCACCCTTTAGCTCACTGCTTGTCAGCCTTCCTTCTTTTCTAACATATTATTTTTTAATCTTTTTTTTTTTTTAGTTTTTTTGGGGGGGCATAATTAGGTTTATTTATTTACTTACTTTTTGGTTTTTTGGGGTTTTTTTGGAGGAGAAGGTACTGGGGATTGAACCCAGGACCTCCTGCATGCTAAGCATGTACTCTACCACTTTGAGCTATACCCTCCCCACCTAACTTATTATTTTAAAGTTATATACTTCCCTCTAAGCAGTGCGTTAGCTATATCCTACCAGCCTTTTTAGGTATTACTTTATGATCATTTAGTTTAAAACATTATCTGGTTTCTATCATAATTCCTTCTTTGCCCAACCAATCATTTGGAAATATATTTCTTATTTTCCAAACATGGGGATTTTAAAAATACATTTTGTTACTAATTTCCAGCATAATGGCCATGGCAATTAACAATAAGTATGGTTTTACTTTTTTGACTTTGGACTTATGTCCTGGAGTTTAGCCAATGTTTTAAAATACTCTATGTTTTAGTCCTCACCCATTAGGTCTGAAAGCAGGAGATTTGACTGGTCTTTTCTTATTGTCCACCGTTTCTGTTTATTTTCTTTTGTGCTGTCTTATCTTCTCACGTTCTAAATTATCCTTTATTGTGAACAAGCATTTTGTTTGCAAAATTGTTTGTGGAAATAACATTTTGAGGATGAAAATGATACAATTTTCCCCTAAGGAAGGTTTATGTTTGCTGATGCCAGTCACCTGGGGCCACTAACAAAGGGAGGTCTCCTCAATCCAGGTCCCATGAATTGAGATAAATTTAAACTGAGCCATCTGAGAGCATCATGGCTACTTCTTGTTCATCCTTACAGGGGCTATTCAAAGCCAAGAGTTTTGCAGCTCTTCCCTCTGGGGCCCCTAGACACCACTTACCGTTCAGCCAGTTCAGTAAGACTGTCACAGGTTCTGCTCAGCTTAGTGGTGTTTCATCCACTCCCCTAGCCCCTGCAGAATCTGCGAAGAACCTAGAGGAAAAGGAAACACAAATGCCATTTACTTTCTGGGGTTTCTGTCCTTCTCTCTTTCTAGTTCATTCATCTTGTGCTATCCCTGTTTCCCAACGCCTTTAAATAGTTTTTCATTGAAATACATTTGACATATAAGTTTAAAGTGTACACCTGTTGATTTGATACATTTATAGATTGCAATATAATTGCGACTGTAGTGTTAGCTAACACCTCTACCAGTCACATAATTATCATTTATTTGAGGGGCTGGAATATTTAAGATCTACTCTCTTAACAGGTTTGATGTTTATAATACAATATTGTTGTGTAAAATCACAAAACTGTGCATTAGATCTCCAGGACTTATTTATCTACTATTTTAAAGCTCATGTCCGTAAACTATCTCTCTCCTCTTTCCCTACACCCTGGCCCCTGGTAACCACCACTCTATTCTCTGTTTTCACGAGTTTAACTTTTTTAGATTCCGCATATAAGTGATCTTATATGGTATTTGCCTTTCTCTGTCTGACTCACCTCACTTAGTATAATGTCCTCAAGTCCATCCCTGCTGTCACAAATGGCAGGTTGTCCTTCTGTATCATGGCTAAATAATACTTCAGTGTGTGTGTGTGTGTGTGTAGTCTTCTTTATCCATCGACAGACACTTAGGTTGTTTCTATATCCTGGCTACTGTAAATAGCACTGCAATAAACATGAGCCTGCATATATCTCTTCAATATCCTGTTTTAATTTCCTTTGGATATGTATCCAGAAGAGGGGTGCTGAATCATGTGATGGTTCTGCTTTTATTTCTTGAGGAACCTCTATGCTGTTTTTTATGCTGGCTCTGCCAGTGTACATTTCCACCAACAGTACATGGGGGTTCCCTTTTCTCCACACCCATGCCGGCACCTGCTACCTGTTGTCTTCTTGATAATAGTCATTCTAACAGGTGTGAGGTGCTGTCTGCTGGTTTTGATTTGCCTTTCCCTGATGATTAGTGATGTCGATCACCTTTTCATGTACTTGTTGGCCATCTGTTTGTCTTCTTTGGGAAAAAAAAAGTTCTATTCAGCTCCTCTGCCCATTTTTCAATCAGGTTGTTTGAGGTTTTTATTGTTATTGAATTGTGTAAGTTCTTTATATATTTTGGATATTGACCCCTTCTTCAAGATGGGGTTTGCAATTATTTTCTTCCATTCTGTAGGTTGCCTTTTCATTTCATTGAGTTTTTTCTTTTGCTATACAGTGGCTTTTAACTTTAATATTGGTTTTTGCTTTTGTTGCTTGTGCTTTTTGGTGTCATATCCAAAAAATAATTGCCAAGGCCAATATCAAGGAGTTTCTTCCCTATTTTTGCTAGGAATTTTACAACATCAGATTTTATGTTTAAGTCTAAACAGTTTTTAAATATTTTCCCCAAGAAGATTTGTTTCCTTTGACAGAAGAATAGTCTGAACTATGTAAGCTACCACACCAAAGGTAGATTTCAAATTGTCTTTAATTTTGTTTTAATTTTAGAACTGTAAAAGTTACATGCCTTTTATCATTACCTTATGAAATAAAATGACATTGATAAGGGAAGGCATATAGAATTCACAGTGACAGCCAATATAATTGTAATGTAGGGCTAAATTATTTGGTCTAGTCATTACTAAGATGCTGAATATAATTTATGGCTGGGACATCTATGTTGCCAAAGTTCTAGTTCTCTTTTTCTTTAAAAACCCAGCCTACCAAGTGAGTAAAGAATATTCTGCTGTACGGATTTTCTACTGTAATTACTGTTAAGAACTATAGTCATTAAGTATAATTAACATCAAGTGGAATTTTACACAACAGTAAATAGTAGCATAATTACAGATTTAGGCTGTCTGCTGCTACAAAATTAAGTTAAAAATTTCAAGCAAAGTCTGTATTGTACTTAATACATATTCATAAGCATGCAGTGTATTGCCCATAAACCCAGGCGAGATTGTAAGGTTCACATAGAAGATCTACTTTTACCTCCTCCAAGGTATCAAACTCTTTCATATTCCATCCATCACATCCTGCTCTCCATATTGTGCCGCAGATGCCCTTAAACTTTAGAAAGATAAGGATACAGAAAGGTGACAGCTTGCTTCCCAAACAGCTTTATGTTTACGTGGTGGGACAAGGTCATTTTAATTTGTTCTTACATCCTTCCCACAAAACAACAAAAAGAACGAAAGACAGATAAAATAATCCATATCAATAAATTAACTCTTTCAATCCCAAAGCTCATACAATGCAGTTCACCTGCCAAGCACCACGGAACCCAGACCGGGAAGAGGAGAGCTAATACGAGTTGTGCCTGCTGAGGCGCTAGCTGGCGCAGAATTCCACCTCCACCGCCCACAAGTGAGCACCTCGGTCTAGAAAATGTGACCTATGGTTAGACTTAGAATGTCGAAATATAAAGGATAGATGGGCAGCAAGATAAAAAGTGGTGGTCCTGTAAAGATTTGATTTTTTAAAAAATATTCATACAACATCGTTCAATGTCAGGAGTCAAATCACGTGGTGACATTATTTATATTATTTACTCCCGAGATACAAGTAGAGCAAAAATCACCAGAAGAGAATCAGGAGGAAGACAGGACAACAGTTAGCCGATTGCCATACAATAAATAAGCTTGTACCCTTAAGGGACTTCACTCTGAGACACGCAGTCTTCCTAGGAAAACGGACGGGCCCCAGATAGAGGAGTAAAAGGGCAGACTTGGTGAAAGGCTCTTCAAGGCCACAGATGATAACTGCATATGGTCATAGATCTCTTTCTTCCTTATTTCTCCTCTCCTGCTCTCATTCAATTTTTCCAGTAAGCAATTTCATTTGAGGGTAAGTTAAAATCAGAAAGAAATCAATTTAAATATGCATAAACTCTGGGCGGGGCAGGGGGTGATGAGAAGAGGCAAATGAGGACCACAGACCAAATGGAAATTTATCCATCAAAATGTGAAATGTCAGGCAAAGAATTTCTATTTTCTCAAAGAAAGTACAGCTCTGAACTTTATTTAAAGAAAAAAGGGGGGCAATGAGCAGCTCAAATGTTCAAATAAGAGACTGCAGAAAGATGTGAATAAGGAGTGTAGGAGGTCAGAACAAAAAAGGAAGAGAAAAGAAGCACAAAAGAGACAAAAGCTAAATTAGTGTCTAAACTCATGCACACAGACACACACACACACACAAAAGTTGAAAACACACAGTAAGGAAAACAGTAAATAGGATTTTGCAACTGGCAGAAAACAAAATGAAAATGATTTGAAACTGAATATAGAGGTGATAATACCCATGGAACATAGGGAAAGAGATTCAGCAAATGCATCATTGGAATGTTTTCCTTAAAAAGAGAACTGAACAAGTAGAAAACGAATATTTAAACTAAAATAGAAGAAAACAACCTTGAAATGATGGCTTTAGTCTGAAGATCAACGAAGTATGTCATGTACTAGGAAAAAAAATCAATGCAACAGAGGGACGTAACCTCAGGAAGTTATTGAGCTACAAAGACACAGAAAGAATCATACAGATATCCACGTAGGAAAATAAAAATTCACATGGCCTCAGAATACATGTAGAAGCACTTTTGCCAGAAGATAGTATAATAATACAGTCAAATTTTAAAAGGAAGAAAGGATGACCCTGGTATTTTATACCTAGTCAAGTATTATTTATTAGCTAGTATGTTTAATCTACAAACCTTACTTTGACATTTTAAAAGGAAGAAAGGGTGACCTAGAATGTGGTCCCCAGTCAAGCATTATTTATTAGTATGTTTAACCTACAAATCTTACTTGAACATCTCCAGTTCTAATATTGTTCTTTAATTACAAAAGAAAATCCCAGATCCTGGATTGTACAATTGCTCCTTGGACAACATGGGTTTGAACTACATGGGTCCAGTTATCTGTGGATTTTTTTTTAATAGTAAGTACTCTAGTACTACACAGTCCTCAGCTGATTAAATTCACAGATGTGGAATCATGTACACAAAGGAACCATGGATACAGGGGTTGACAATAAATAATTCTCAAATTTCCAACTGTGTGGAAGGTTGGCACCCCTAACCCCCACTCTTATTTAAGAGTCAATGGTATTTCCATTGTTATGAATCTTTAGTTTCCTCTAATCTGGAATAGCTCCACCATCCTTTTTTGCATTTCTTCACACTGATTTTTTTTTTAAGTCTCTAAATTGTTGTTGGTTTGAAAACTGACTCCCATTCATGGAGGGCAAGAGAGATAGAAAAAAGAGGCAGATTATTCCAGACTGGTAGGTGATAAGTTTAATGAGCAAAAGAATTTACGTGTGGGTGGCTGTACACCAGAATCTTAAAAAAAGTTTTTATAAAAGCCTTCGCTGGGTTCAGCCACATGTACTGTCTAGATGGTCTCAATGAGACCTTACTTTCTCAAGACTACGTCCTTGAAACAGCTCCTAGTGTGGGAATTAAGGGGGGGAGGCATAGTCCAAGGACAGTGGAGGGGGTGGAGAGCCTTTGATTGCCAGGCTCAGCTCTGGTGTCAACCAGCAGGCAGTCTCTCAGTGACCTCCTCCAGCAATTGGGTATGTTTGATGTCTCTTCATAATTATATTCAGGTCATGCAAATTTGACAAGAACACCATAGACAGCATCTTAACCAAGTGATCAAATGAGAAGCATCCGTCATGGGGCAAACTGACGTCATGTTTCTCCTCATATAATAAATGGAAAATAATAAACCCAAATTTGGAAGTCAATATGTCTGATATAAAATATAAATACATTCTTGGTTATACTTTTTTTAAAGAAGTGTACATAGTAAAAGTAAACTTCCTGACATACTGTCATCTCAACCCCCAAGTTCATTCTTTTCTTCAAAGGAAAGTGCTGTTAATGGCGTGGTGGATACTTACTGCACCTGTTTCTGTGAGTTGACATATGTACAAAATATATACAGACAGTCCCTGACTTACAAAGCATCACCTTATAATTTTTCAACTTTACAGTGATGGGAAGCAGCAATATTGAGCAGAAATCATACTTTGAATTTTGCAGTGTAATTTTTCCCCGGCATGTGGTCCAGCTCCCCGTCAGCCACACGATCACGATCACGAAGGGAAACAACCAATACAATTACAACCATTCTGTACCCATACAGTAGTCAATAAGCTACAGAAAATATTCGACACTTTATAATACGATAGGCTTTGGGTTAGGTTTCCTCACGTGGGTAGCTGCCCCGAGTTTCCTTGGCAAGCTCGTTATATGGGTGTAAAAATGAATGGGCAGAATGTTCCTTGGCAGGGAGGGGTTCGGGGTCATCTTCCCTGATCTTTATCCCAGCTCCACCTTCCCGGGTGTGGAGAAGCGATTTTTTGTCCTTATTCAATCTTGACTGGGAAGTTGGACGAGGTCATAATGAACAAAAGATTACATTCGGATGGTGGGGATTCCTGTCTTGTCTCACTCTTCTGTCTCCAGGACATTTGTCAACCCAGAAGGTATTTTTTGTTATCAGTCCAGAGGATCCTGTTTTCCTTGGTCTGCCCAAGGACGCCTGTTGCTCGCAAGATGTATGGTTTTCTGCCATTTGGCCCGTGTGCCCCTTTCTCTGCTCATACCTAGCGACCCGCCTGCTCCGCTAGGGCCTACCCCATTCTGTTGCTAAGGATGGACATATACACCTCATTTTACCTTTCTGTCTCTGAACCTCTCTTGTGTGGGGTTCCCATACATATGAAATTAAGTTTGATTCTCTTTTATTAATCTATTTTATGTCATTTTATTTATTTGACCAGGCAAAAGACCCAGAAAGAAGGGATGGTGGAAGAGAAACTTTCCTCTTCCTGGCAGTTTCAAAGGAGAATAAGACCATTAATTGAGTATCCATCACTCTGATGAAACTTTAGATTGAAATTCACTCTCACATATACCCTATTTCTTTTGGCTTTAGAACAATGTGCATGAATAGAGGCTAAGGACTTCCTCATCAGAGCGAACATGGTCGCTGAAAACAGTTCAAAAGCAGTAATGTTCAGAAGGACTTTTTAAATGCAAAGATTTCTTCTTTTACAATAGAAAAAAACCTGATCTCTTAAATATTGTAGATATTCTCATGCTAATATTTTACTGTAAAATATTAATTATTGCAATTAGCCAAACATGAATAATCTAAATGTTCTCAATTTTAGTTTAACAACATTTAAAAAATGAAAGAATTTGGTACAATATACATGTCTGGGAAATAGCATTTAATAGCCTAAACAAGACAAGGAGCAGGCACTGACTTAATTAGAAGCACATATAAATGCTCCCAAGAGCTCAAAGATCCTGCTTTCCTTATTATAGAACTGCTACCTCAGGAAAATACATAAATAAAACAATTCATAAATTAAAATAAAACATTTCAGTCCTATAGTTTAAAATTTTCCTTGATACATATTTGCTGATGTTTACTCTTTGATAATGATCCTTCTCTATAATTTTACCATATCTATTCTTTCCACATAATTTAGGCCATTTCTTCTGATCATTAGTATTTCAATAAAGTACATATAGAGATTCCCATTTCAACATTAATGTATATGATCTGAATAAAGGTCACCTTGGTATGATTGGCAGGTGAGAAGTTATCACCTCCTGATTTCCATTACAAGGCTCCTAGCAAGGAGATCTGCTCCTCAATACTAGATTCTCAATGAATGAATCAATAAATGATGCTAATTTGAATATAAATTCCATAGAAGAAACTTTTTTCTCTTTCAAAAATAACCATTTGTTTAATTTTGAACATTTTCTGATTTTAAGTTTTTCTGTATTTCCTGATTCTAGCTTCTAAACTTTTTCATTTAACAAAAATTCAGAAATATCTTTATGACATTTGACCCCAGACTGGTGGACTAGTGCCAAAATAAAACAAAATAAACAATCACTAAATCTAGAAGCAAGATCAACAAACGCTACTCTCTAACTCAGAGAGTACAAATTAGCAGTTAATGGCTTAGGGATTTTTTTTCACTAAAATAAAAAGAACAACAACAAAAAAGTTAGTTACTGGTGTCTAAAAATTAAGATATTTCACATGAAATTCTGAGTTTGCAATTTCCCTTTGAAAGTAGGGCATTTAGCTGTCAACAGTCACATTCCTACATGGCGGTCTTCAAGGACGCTAACCTAAGGTTGCCTCCTTCAGCTGCAGTGTGCACACCTCAGGTCGCCGCAGTCTCCACCACTCCCTATCGTGCTACCATGGCCTCTTCCTTCTTTCTCCCTTCCCTCTTACTCCCTTCCTTCCTTCCTTCTTTTCTTCCCTTTCCCCTTCTTCTTTCTCTCTCTCTCTTCTCCTCTCTCTCTTTCTTTCCTTGTCTGGCCTCTCCAAGCATTTGGATTTGAAACCCCAAACTCAAGATGAACAAAATTACTGCACAGTTTGAGAAGAGTACCTGAAGATATCAGTCTACTTTGTGACCTAAAGGTCACTTTATGAAGCAATCTTCACTTCCTGAAGATTTCTCCTGATGTATCATCATAAATCTCTCCTCTGAAAAGTAAGGCAAACTTTAATCTTGGAAGCTGTAATCATCATCAGGATTTTTAGAAACTGAGTCAGTAAATATTTATTCAAGTTCCTTCCGAGATGGATGGGTGTTGGGAAGCACAGTGACTTACCTGATGGTCTCCTCAGTGTTTGGGCTGCATGGAGAAGAACTGTGATCCAAATGCATAGAGCAGAAAAAAGATTAGCTGGAGAAATACTTTGATAAGGCTGCCATGCCAGAACCAAGGCAAGCAACTGCACCCGGGGTTATTGAACCAAATGTGCATATTGGGAGAAGCAATACACACTCCGTGCAGACCAGGAAACCAGGCCACTAATCTGAAAAATTTACAAGTGTTCCCCCACCCTACTTTCTTGCATGTTTAGGTAAGCTTAGAGCAGTTAACGGTGTTGAAACTGAGCAGATGGCAGTTAAAATTATAAGTGTATCTTATTTTCATGTGCATGTGTACATGTATATATTCCAAGTTGAATGATTTAATTTTATTTTTATAAATAATAAAATAGTAGCATTATTTTTATGACAATTGCTAGCAGAAATTCTGTCTAAGGTCTGTATGAAAGATCAGGGTTGGAGAAAGAGATGTCCATATTCTTAATAATTGAACCCAGTTTTAGGTTGGTTTTGGAAAAACTGGATTTCTCTTAATATGTTAAAATATTACAATTAAATTTGCTGATTTCAGCCCATATCATCAGAGGAAGAGTGTTTCCTATATGCAAGAAAAAAAATTTTATAGGGGGGAGGGAAGGTTTTTCTCTCCCAACAGTGTTAATTTTGCTTCTCCACAGCTTTCTGTTCACAGCTAGACTCCCTTTACTTGGAGACCTTTTAAAGTGGCAGAATTGAACTTGACCTGAAGGTACATCTATAAATTTTCATTATGTAGTCTGCTCTCTCTCCCTTCTTTCTGAAGTCTTCAAAATGGGTGCTGCAGCCATCCACAACCTTTATCATTTCTGATGTAACTTGAACTTTGGGCAGCAGGTCAATTGAGTGGTTCCTGCTCGCCAGTGACTGAAGAAGCCGTGAGGGCTGATAAAAGGTGACACTATTTTTCTTTGGGGTAATGAGGCATTTAGGTGGGATCTCAAAAATGACACAAATGAACTTATTTACAAAACAGAAACAGAATCACAGACATAGACAACAGACTTATGGTTACCGGGTGCGGGGTGGGGTGGGGGGAGGGAGGTGTGGGAAGGGATAAATTGGGAGTTAGGGATTTGTAGATATTTTATATTACATAAAATAGATAAACAACAAAGTCTTACTGTATAGCACAGGGAACTATATTCAATACCTTGTAATAGCCTATTATGAAAAAGAATATAAAAAGGAATATAAATGTGTATATAACTGAATCACTATGCTGTACACCAAAAATTTAACACAACATTGTAAACCAACTATACTTCAATTAAAAAAAAATTCAGAGTAAGAGGGAAACCTGACCTAAGAGTGACTGCATTCGAAAGAAACATGTGAACAATCAAACCAGGTTACACCGCAAGATGACATTTGACTATAACTGAATTCCATCCAATTACTTGCATCCATACAAGAAAGCTGTGTGGCTGCTAATACTTGGGGCAAAAAAAAAAAAAGCAAATTAATTTAGACAGTATGAGAGGGGGGAAATTCACAATTGGAACAGGAAGAGTAGAGAGGAAAGGAAACTTAGACACCAAAACTAGATTCACCCAGTGACCACTCCCCAGAGGAGAATCCTGCCTTTAGGGGAGAAGTACATCTAGGCAAAAACTGGACACAAAAGCTAGGACAAATTCTCCTCAGGGGCGCGGAGAAAGGAGTCCCTTGTGTCCTTATTTAGAAGCCAGAGGTGCTGAAGAAATCCCAATTTTCCCCTTTTGGGGGGTCTGAAGTTGTTTGCCCCTCCTAAGTTGAAATTTAATTCTTCCCACAGGACTGTCAATAAGCAGGGACTCCATTTGGTTTGAAAGACACAAAATGCATTGCTTTCTGAGATCATGTCCATGGGATACCCTTCATTGCATATTGTATTCTCTCTGCCTCTTTGCTTTGCATGGCTGGCTCTTTCCCAGCCTTCACAGTTTATACAGCATAAGGTTGAGATTTAATATCTCACCTCCATCAAAGGCACAGTCCTTGATCTGCCGCAACCCAAAGTTTTAAAGTAAGTTGTCTCCTGGGATGCAGAATGTCGTATCTTGTTTAGCTTCTATAAGCAAGTATCGCAAATCATAATTTCTTTTTGCTTCTTTGCTTCCATCTCTGTTGATTACCCACCTCACCTCACTCCCACCTCACTACATGGTTTGTGCTGGGAAATCGCAGGAGATGTTGGTCTAATTCACAGCTGTATCCCCTGGGTACCTTGCAAGGTGCCTGTCATAATCATTGCTCCATAAATCTTTTTGAATAAATGTTTATAAGTGGGTCAATGAAAATTGTTCCAAGGTTAAATTTGTTAGATGAAACCTAGGAAAAAGCAAGTGAAATGAATGTATTTACGGAACAATTCGTATTGCCAATTATGACTCTCCAAGGGAAGTTCACACTTTTCAGACTTCTTTCACTACCTTTTCATGGTCCACCTGTTACCATCTACTCAATATGTGTTCCATGTTCCTCGTCACTGATTGGAACAGCTCCTTTGGCAAAAATACCTTCAAAGTAAAAACAGGCAATCCATTTGGCTACTGCAGCCCAGACAGACATACCTTCATGAGCACCCAAGCATTTTATGACTTTGTTCACCATGCAATTTTCTAACATAATTTATATGAAGCTTTCACTTCCCAGAATTGAAAGCCCCATGCCACCAATAATGTTGCTTTCCAGGTTAAAGATCTCTCCGTGATAAATTAATAGAATGGCATTTTTTTTTTTTTACAAATTCATCTCTTGTGAATTTGACCATCATGAAACTGATAAAATCATGACAAATCAGTTATCTGATGCTGGAGAATGGAGGAACTCAGTCAAAATACAATCTGACTAAACAGCCTCCTAGCTTATTATGACTTATAATTATGCACAAATGTTTAAGTAGCTGCATGAAAGCCTCATAGAACTCAAAAACGTACTACAGGGCATTGCTGTTCACACCCCTACAGGTCTCCGCTGAGCATGGCCCTTTGCATGAAAACACGGATCAGTGGCAAATCCACTCACACGCGCATTCCTGTGTTTACCAAATGTTAATCAAGTGCTTCCTCTGAGCAGAATCTGTTTTGGCAGCTGGAGATACACTGATGAGTAAGAAAGTGCCTGCTCTCAAGTTGCTCAGAGACCTAAGACAGACCAAAACAGGAAATAAAATTAAATTCAGATCAAAATGTCCCCCCACCCCCATAATAAGTGTTATGATAAAATGTGGGTATGGTACTGAGGAGCACGTAGAAAGGCACCTCTTGAAGGCAGGGAGAATAACATCTTGGAAGTACTAGCCCTTGCTGAGCCGCGAATGGTCTGGATGGGGATCACGCCATCATTCGGTGTTGCAGGATGCGTATTAACTGCCTGCCGAGTATGGACTTCCTCCTAAGTAATGGAACAAGTATAATCGCCAGCAAGAAAGCCCAGCTTTAAACTAACCTCTCTCAAGGGTTCACTGAAGCTCACTGGAAGCAATGAAGTTTGAGAGTGTAAGCAGCCATGGGATCAGTGCCCTGACTACTTTTCAAGTGTTCTGTGAGCTTTCTATGTATTAAAACTGCATCTAGTAAAACAGTCTACCTGGATTATGTTAGCACAGTTACTAGTGGAAAACTGTGTGTAGAGTTACCATGTAATGTCATTGGAAAATTCTAATTCTCAGAGAGGAAACGTGTTTTGACTTGGTGTCTTTTATGTAAGAAACCATCCAAAATTTAGCACCAAGAAAAAAAGGTTTTCCAGGCAAACTCATATTTGAATTATTAATTTATAAAAATTGTGATTCTCCCATGTTTCTTCCCTTTTGTGGTAAGAGAACAGATAAATGGAAGGCTTCGCTGCTACAGCGCCTGTCTCCCCATAGGTCTCAGAACAAATATTTTTCTTCTTCTAAATTAATTCTGATCATACTTGTCATTTGGTCAATCCATTTTTATGTATTCAAGCACCACAAGCCATTAAAAAACTTTTTGAAGTAAAAACTATTCTAAATTATTAATCAATCAATAAATGGAGAGACAGATGAATGAATGGATAGGCAGATGGTTTCACAGATAAGCAGATTCTCAAATATACTCAGTGTTAGTGCTGTATTATGGTTTCTTACTTGCCTTTTAATCAACAAAAATATTAATTATTACAAAAATAATTAATAAAGTATATCTATACCCAAGAATGTTAGTTTTTAATAATTCATTGAAATCACCAGGATATATATATTTACATATTTTAATCACAGCATGAGTTAAATTTTTTATTGTACTTAGAACAGTACCTGGCATAGAGAAAATGCTACTACATATCTGCTTATTACATAAATTGTCCTAAAAATATTACAAATAATTATTAAAACTTAAGAATTACCAAGAAGGTTAATTATAGTAGTGAATGACATCTGATAACTAGACATCGTGGTGATCATTTTATAGGATATAAAAATATCGAATCACCTATGTTGTACACCTGAAATTGACATATTGTGTCAATTGAATTTTAACTTTTAAAAGAGAGAGAGGGAACTAAAGTGTTAGAAAGAAATCCAGTAGTTTAATTTTTGTCTTATATATGTACTGTATCTTGCAAAAAATCTACAGAAGTACATAGTACCAACTTAAATGTATAAAATATTGGATAAGCTTCCAAGTAAAGAAATATTGTGCCTTATCTTTTAAGTTTAAGAATTTGGAATATTCAACAATGCTGGTATTCCAATTCCAAGGATATGCACCTATTCCTTTTTGTTTTCTTGAAATTGTCTCCTATTTAAATTGTTTGTTTACCTGCTACCTTTGAAGGATATTATAATTTCCTATGCTTTCAACTATCTATGCCTATTGCTTCTAAATCTATATCCAAAACCTGCTGGAATTCTCCACTTTGAAATATATAAAATTAAAATTATCATCCTATCCTTTCAAAATCGATTCCTCCTCCTGACTCCTCATTTCTTTGAATAACTTCACCTTTCTCTTGATTATAAAGAAAATCTTACGTTTATTTTTGGCTTTTCCTTTCCCTGTGCCCCCCAGACCAAGCATGGCCAACCCCACAAAGAGCCCCTATAGGGAAGCAAACTTTGCCACCCAAATGTCTCTTTGGCATGAGTATGATTTTGAGCTGAAAATAAGCAAGACCAAAAAGACTCAGGAAGAAACTGACCTTCCTTCTAGCTGCCCAAAAGGATTTAGATAACGTGCCCGTTCCCAGAATACACCTATCTGCAAAGAATACGGGTTCGGTGTGGTGAGGGGAACTCAGGAGGGCCTAGAGATCAGAGCTCCAATTTGCATCCCCTTGTCTCTGCGTGGCCCTACAAACAGCTACTTACCAAAAACGTTCGCTTTTCCATCTCCATGTAAATTGCCTTCCTCCCCTTTGAGGTCCCAAAGCACCATCCCCCACAACCTCTTTTGTCCGCAGCTGAAGATGATGCTCAAGGTGAGGGCTTCGGCTATTCGGACAAGTTCCTCAGTTCTCCTGGATCTCTCCCACGTGTATGTTACTAAGTTTTTCTTGATTTTTCTCCTGTTAAACTGTCTCATGTTGATTTAATTCTTAGACCAACTGGAAGAACCTGGAAGGGTAGAAGACAATTTTTTCCTCCCCAGCACCCCACTGCCCACTGTCTCCTGAATGCGTTTCCATTATTCTGATTCAGATCTTCATCAGTTCCTACCTACACAACTTCTAGATGGCCCTCCGATTTAGGAGTCTCTCCTACCCCAAGCTGCTGACACAGTGCTGCCAAATGTTCTTAATACAGCTATTTGTCTGTGCTACTCCTCTGTTCAAATCTCTTCACTTGTCCTAGCATACTGAGTCTTAACCTGCAAGCCTGGCTTTCTAAATCCCCCACAATGTGGACCCAAACTATCCTTCTAGATCTGTCTTCTACAGTTACCCTCAGTTAATTAAATGTCCCAACCAAATTAATTCTGTCCTTCCCAGGACTCCCCATACTTCTTTATCTTATTATTTTTTCGTTTCCTAGGCACTGGAAGACATCACCCACACAACCCATACCTGTTAGTGGATGAAAGGCTCCCCTTCATGATACAGGGAAAAGAATGTGGGGCATTCTGGGATGTGCCCCGCCACGTGTGGCTCCTTGGCTCCATGCAATTCAAGAGTGAGCCGCAGTTGAGTAAAGGTAGATTTATTCAGAGAGAGATGCATACTCTATGGGCAGCGTGCAGGTTGTTTTAGGAGGCAAGAGAAAGGCCAAGAGGTGCAGGGGTTGGGTGCTCAGTTTAAAGTTAAAGTAGATCCACACTCCAGAGGCAGAGTGAGGGACCAAGAGGCCGCGAGGCAAGACGTCGCTAGTTGTTACGGGCTGAGTAACGTCATATGCTAACAAGTACAGGATTGCTCCACCTACTTTGGAGAAGGGGATGAGATGCTCAGGAAATGGGCCAAACACCCACCCTTTGCCATTTTATGGTCAGCCTTAAAACTGTCCAGGCACCTCTGGGAGTACCATTTATCATGCTGTTGCGTTTCAATGCGTGTATATCGAAGCTCAAGGTTTACTGGGAGTTGACTTTTCCACCATCTCAGTGCTAACTGCTGTGTCATTCTTTTAATGACTGTGCCCTGCCCCCTTCCCTCCTGTCTCACTTAGAATGGGGATCCCACAAAAGGTGGGTTCTTGCCTGCTGGCTGAAAAGAATTCACAGTTGAGGCAGAGGGACAGAGTGAAAGCTGCTTTATTTCTCAAAAGAGAAGGAAGGAAAGCCCTGGAGCAGGGAGAAGGAAAGAAAGGTGCTCAGGCAAGAAAAAGACACTTGAGTGGAGTGCCATGAGCCAAGATGGCTGGTAGAGACAGCTCCAGCCTAAGTTGGGCCACGTAGACTTTTATGGGAGGCTTCTGATATTATGTCCTCATTCAGGATGTGCTGGAGCCAATCACCTTGTCTTCTGTCTTAGTGTTGGCTTTTCTGGTTGTTGTCCGGCAATCATCAACTGTCACGGTGCTGGTGAGTGTGTCATTTAGCGTGCTAGTACAATGAGCCCATCATGAGGCTCAAGGTCCATTGGAAGTCAAATCTCCTGCCATCTTGGACTTTATCAGTTGTAACCTGTTCTTATGTCTTCTCCAGAGACTTAGATAAGAGTAATTGGTTTCTATTCAAGCGAGGGGCAGAGGTATGATACTGGAGGCAACAGCCTTCATAACAAAAAGGAAAGTTGCTTTGCATCTCAATCAGAATGCAGGCAATCTGGGGGACCCCATGTCCCCACAGCAAACCATCTCCAAAGATTCTGCTCAGCCGTAAACAAGAGGCGAGGGTTGGGAGGACTTCGTCCTGCAGAAGAACTTAAAGATATTGTTATATATATTTCTTGAGAAGGAACTAGGACCCTGTTTCAAGGTTGCACTAATTGTTTCTTGACTGTTCCTCCCTCACTTCTGCACCCCGTCCCTTCCCAGATTAGCAAGTGTTTGAATCTGCCCTTTGGAAATCAGAGGAGGTCAAGGAAACTCCATGAAACCTATTTGCTACAAAAGAGAAATGGGAGACAGAAAGGATTTGTATAGTGAGGGCCCATGGGGTCCTGCTCCCTTTCATAGCTGAAAGTCCCATATTTTTTCTGATCCCCCTTTTTAAAGTGATCTTTTCCTGTCTTGAACATCGACCTATATTTTGAGACTGATTTGTATTACTGAGTTCCATCTTGGTTTCATAGCTTTCTAGTTAATTTGAAGTTCCCTGAAGAAGGAATCATGTCTTGTTTTTCTTAGTGTTACCTTCAACCCACCAGCCTAGAAGCAATGAAAAATGGGAACAGAAGAAGAAGACTCCAAAGATGGTATCACTGCAAACGTCCCACACTGAATTAGAAGGAAGTAGGAAGAGTCTGGCCATGTTTTAGACAAAAGAAAAATCCAATTTAGGATAGACTTCTTAAATTTGTGAGGAGTTGAAATATCACAAAGGAAGTTAGTAGGTAAATAATGGTAAAATGTTTGTGTATGTCCATTATTTAATCACCCATACTTATTAAATGCTTACTGACATTCTCTAATTATTTTAAATGCAGAAAGAAGTTCCAAAAAGGATAAAATACTTCACCAAATGTGCTATTCAGAAACTCATTCTAAGTGACTGCACTATGGAGAAGTTCCCCTCAAGAATAAAAGATGAGCAAAACCATCCTTCCGTGTTTACAGAGATGCCTTTCAACACAGACTCTTCCTGAAGTTGAAAAGGTAGTAACTCAGCAGCACTGAGCAACTGAATTCAAGTCATCTTTGAATGTTTTCCTATTTTCAGGAGTTTCTCTGTTTGTCTTAGGCACATAAAAAATGCAAACTAGCTCTTAGCGGTAGAAGGGAGTCTGCAGACTTGCAAATAAGAAATAGGCAGTTAGATAATAAGAAAGCAAAATGCAAGTAAAATAGCAAATGAAGTTACAAATAATTTAAATGTCAGCTATAAAAAGAATCATGTTTGAGATCATAACAGATGCAAGTGATTTTAATAATCTAAAAAGCAGTACCAGAAGTGGTTGGAAAGAAAACCAAAATAACAAATGGTACCTGAATAAAATATTTAATTACTGTGGCTGTTTAAAGTTGTAATAAAATCTCTTAGTTAATCAGAATGTGCTCAGGACACAGAATTGCATTCTTCTTCTGAAAAATAAATATAAATCTCAGGGGGAGGGTGTAGCTCAGTGGTACAGTGCATGCTTAGCGTGCACAAGGTCCTAGGTTCAATCCCCAGTATCTCCATCAAAATAAATAAATAAATAAACCTAACCATCACCCCACCTCCACACACACACACAAAGACAAAAGGAAAAACAACATACATCTCAAATCTTCTGGATATATTTTTTTATTATAAATATAGCATAACAATCTCTGAATCTCTTTATGTTTTTTCCCTCAAATCAAGCAAACATTTGAATAACTAAAATAAAATTATATGAACCTATACATAAGCTGACTCTCCTTCAAAAGCACAAATTTTTAAAAGGCAACAATTTAGGATCAACCTATTCCAATAGCATGAACAAGACATTCTGTATCTTTTATCCACATACCAGGCATACAGTTAGATTGAAATGAATTATTATGAGAAAATAAATGAGGGCTAAGCATGATATGAGTTCTCCTTATTCCCTCAAAATACTGCTATAACTAGCCACATTTAAGCACTCGCAGTCCTGTAACATCCCCAGATGCTCCTATATAACTATACCGCTGCTCCTGCTGATTTGTCTTTCTCGTATGGTATTTCCAGTTTGCCCACGACAGGCTCTTACTCATCCATTAGGACCAAATTCTAACATCATTTCCTCTCCAAAGCCTTTCTTATCCATTTCCAACCCTCCTAGACATTTTACATGTAACTCATTGCTAATCATCATGTTATATTCTAATTATTTACATCTCTTTGAGACCTAGACTGTGTCTTATTTGTGTTGTGAATTTCCACAAGTAACACCATGTCAGGACTCTCCTGCCGCTGCTGAGTGAATGTTGATCACATGTCTGTCTAATTGAGTTTCTCGGTGTTATAGAAGCATTGTATCATCCATCACAGTATACCCAAAACTAACCTGGTGCCCACAGCAAGATGACCCTAAATAAAACATTTTAGTGAATTCCCTGGCAATCAAGAAAGGACAGAGTTTAAAGATCTAGGTACTAGGGCTTAACCTAAAGTTTTACAATAGTAGGTTAATACAGATTCACATACCTACACAGAAAGAAAATACAGCATATACAAAAGATTAATCAATATAAACTCTTTTTTGCAAATCATTTTGTTATTGTTATTTCCTGGAAAAACTCAGAAACATGTGCTTCTTTATAGAAGACTCTTTCAATAAAAAGATAAAATTTAGTCAATAAATTTTTGACCACCACAGATCATGTTTTCATAATATAAGGGATAAAAGAAGAGTTGTTATTTTGAAACTTATTCTGATTGTACTCAATGTAATATTATAGGAAAGCCAGTACAATATAGTGTCAGCATTGGATTCACAGCCAATTCAAACATACCTGTGCCCGCAGTCCTGAGCAGTTTAGGTAACTTCTCTGAACCTCCATTTCTTTAGCTGTAAAGTGGGAAGTGCTCCCCTCATGGCATCACTGTAGAGATTAAATTAGTTACCAGCTTTTGTAAACCACTGTATTCTGGAACATAATAAGAGCTCAATAAAATACAAGTGATTACAATGTTAATATACCAGACGGTCTTTAATAAGAAGAGTGAAATTCTATTCATTCCAGTGAAGGAAGATAAAATGTCCCCTGTCCTCACATGACCTGGCTAACCAAAGAAGCTCTGAATTGCTACAATCTTCACAAAACAAGCATCTCTGTGGGTCTCAAATTTCTTTATTAGGCAGAGCACATGGAAGTCTTGGGACTCTTCATGGAATATGATGCCTTTTGTGAAGAAAATTAAATATAAATACATTTAATTCTACCACAGATATAAAATTTTGCTACCAGAAAATATTGTTACATTATAGCACACATCTTACCACGAATATTTATTCTCAGAACAAAATACATGGCTACTAGTTATTAGTGATTTTTCTTTAGATGTTTATTTGGTATACTGCCATTAATACTCAGCATTAGGATTAATAGTCCCTCTAACTAAAGAAAACCTGTATTAACATTTCAGAGTTATTTTTCTCTTTATTTTTTCTGTGCACAATTTTTAGTTAATTCACTTATTTTTCAGAGGTTAATTTTTCTGTAAAAACAAATTTGTAACGTGTTTTCTACTTTCTCCTTATAATAGAGACATTTGTTCACATTAACATACACTCTTCCACTATTAATATAAATATATCTTAAATGGCTGCGTAATATTGTGACAAGCATATACATCATATGACTCAAATATTTTTCTATCATTGGGCATTCAAGTTGTTTTATTTTTATTACAAATAATGCTACCATGAATATTTTCATGCACACTTGTTTTCCTGCTTTATCCTTATTTCTTTTGATTTAAGTCCCAGAATATAATTTAAGGTACTGAAAATTTTTAAGGTGGAAGAAAATTTCAAATTAAGAGAATTCAATACATTAGGCTAGGGTATGATTCCTATGAACAGGGAATAAATTAACTTGCAGCAAAACAGCTCGCTCTACCGTGAGGACTACTGGTGTCCATGGCACATGCATGTCATTAAGGCTTTAAAAATCTATGTTCAGAAAAAGGGAAAAAATTTGCTGGTTAGGAAGAATGATCTAAGAGGTCACAGTAGGAAAGTAATATTGTTCATTTTTCATCTTCTAGCATTAAGAATAATTAATAAGAACAGAGTTTATTCAGTGCCTCCTATTGAGAACCAGAAGTTAATTATAAATTATTTACATGTACTACCTCACATGATCATCATTAGAATTCTCTGTGCTGGTAGAGGGGAGGGTATGCTCAGTGGTAGAGTGGGGGCTTAGCATGCACAAGGTCCTGGGTTCAATCGCCATTAGCTCCATTAAATAAATAAACAAATCTAATTACCTACCCCCACCAAAATAAAAAAAAATTTTTTTAATTAAATATTTTTTTAGAAACAGAATTCTTGGTGCCACGTACAATTATCATTCCCATTTTTCTGATATTTTTCATGAATAAACAAAGCCACAGAGAGGTTAAGTAGCTTGGCAAACATCACACAGCTTATTGTTGGTGGATCCACGCTTCAAACCAAGGTAGACAGACAAAGAGCGTGTGCTGTTAACACTCCAATCTCCTACTTCCACAGAGCATGAAATAAACCTCAAATGAAGGAAGTGAAGTTCAAAAAAGATGATGAAAAACATCAGTTTAATAAATTCAAATCTATAGGACTAATTTTTTTCAACAATCATATCAGCAGTGTTAGTAAATATCTATTAAAAACGTGTATCAAATTTGAAGATGACAATTGGAAGGAATATGTCAGAATTAGAACTGAAATAAATTTAAGGATGAATAAAAAGGCTTGGTTAATTTCTGAATTCTTGTTCCAATGATCCATTATTTAGAAACATTATAATATACAACTTTCTCCACGAAGTTTAGTTGACCTGCAGTTCAATAAAGAGTCACATGGCTATTAAAAATGGGATCATGGACAGCATTCTTCATTAACTCAACACTGATGATTGATCAGCTACTATGTGCCAGAGAATCAAGATTAAGGGAGGTAACAGTCCCACTGTCTGTTGGCCAGATGACATCTAGAAAATCATATCTGGCTCTGAGTCTGCCTTTCAAAGAGGAGCATCCAAAAAAGTGAGATCAGGACAATTAAGGATTGGAGATGTGAGGCAAACAAACACAAACCCTGCCCTCAGCTATTCGAAGGGCAGTCACTAGGGAAAATAACAGTTTCTACTGCATTGTTTCAAGTACATAACACATTCCAGTAGCTAAAACTTCCAAAGAAAGGGACCATCTCAGGAAGAAAGCAATCTTTCATTAGTGGACAAGTTTAAATGTAAAACTGAGGGCCATCTATCATAAGTGGTAATAAAATTTTCTAACACTGAGGACAAAATTAAACTAGACTGCCCATACAATTTCTGCCAACTATAATATTGCGATGCTTTTAAAATCTAAAAACAAAAATTGTAAATGGATTTCTGTAACTGTGATATCTAATTTCATTGAACATTTACAAAAGTTGGTTACTTCCACCGAAGGGTATCTTAATGACAATGCTCGTGGGCCATTCTGCTGTAAAAAAAAAACCTCTTTTAGCTACAGAAGAAAACGGTACATGCAGCCAAATCTTCCACTGATCCGATTCTGTTCAAAAACCCATTAAAGTAAATCTGTCACATTGGGAATATTTTTAAAGTGTCAGTTTGTAAAAACTGGCCAAAAATTTGGCAAAATGAAGGGGAAAATCCTGAACTTTAAAATATCCATTCCTTCAGGAGGGGAAAATGGGGATCAGATGAGTTTATCAACAACTTCATAATTGCCTAATGGAATTTTCATTGACATATGAATCAATGATATTTTAGAAAATGGACATTAAGTATAATTTATCAATGCCACAGTTCATGCTAAGATAACATTTCCATTGTGAAATTTGCTTTTAATCTAGCAAGTTTTATCTTCTGAGGAAAATTACCCTGAATGAATAATTTAAATGTTCCTATCTACAAGTGAATTTTAATACAGAAATAGCTCTTGAAAACAACCAGAATTACTCTTATAAGGTAAAGGGCTTTGAAAGTCAAAGAAATTCTGCTTAGTAGATTCTTCCTTGCTGAGAACGATACAATTAATTTTTACAAACCTGACTAATGAATAATATATATTGGTACAATTATATGAAAAGCAGGAACATGGATAACTATGAGAAAAGAAAAAACAATGTCCCAGTAACAAGACTGGGGTGGAAATGACACAGTAGGCTTTTAGGAAGATTCCAACCAGAAGGCATTAGGGGAATGAGGAATGGAGGCAATTCAGAAGGAAAGGGGCATAAATGAAGCTCAAGACAGGAAAAGGCAGGAGATGATTCAGTCTGGTTATATCCAGGGGAGAAAGATGACTGGATAAAGAAGTTGTGGTATATTTATACGATGGAATACTAGTCAGCCATAAAAAATAATAAAATAATGCCATTTGCAGCAACATGGATGGACCTGGAGAATGTCAGTCTAAGTGAAGTAAGCCAGAAAGAGAAAGAAAAATACCATATGAGATCACTCATGTGTGGAATCTTAAAAAAAAAAAAAAAAGACAAATGAACTTATTAACAAAGCAGAAACAGACTCACAGTCCTTGAAAACAATCATGGTTACCAGAGAGGGAAGGGGGTGGGAAGGAATAAATTGGGAGTTTGAGATTTTCAGAAACTAACTACTACATACAAACTAGGTAAACAACAAGTTTCTTCTGTATAACTCAGGGAACACAGTTGTAGTAATGTATAATGAAAAATAATATGAACACAAATATATGTATCTATATGTATGACTGAAACATTATGCTGTACACCAGAAATAATGACACAACATTATAAACTGATTATAGTTCAATTTAAAAAAAAAGAAGTTGTGGTACACACACACACACACACACACACACACACAGTGGAATACTACTCAGTCATAGAAAAAAGGACACAAATGAATTTATTTTCAAAAGATAAACTTTTAAAATGATACATAACATTCCCACATATTTCATTGACCAATGCAAGTCACATGGCCACTCTTGAGCCAAATAGACAGGATGGCTCTCTCATGGAGAGAAGCAGCAAATATCTGGAATAATAATATTATCTACCATAATCACTGTACCAGGTCTTAATGATGTTTTGAATTAGGGTTTTAGTTTTATTTTGGTGGAGAAAGGGGTTAGTTTTGTTTTTGTTTGGTTTGGGGGGCAGTGTGTATGTGTGTGTGTGATTTTACACTGTGCAGTTTTTGGCAACTGTTTTTTTTGGAGGGGGGAGGGTTTTTTTAATTGAGGTATAGTCAGTTTACAATGTTTTGTCAATTTCTGGTGTACAGCACAATTCTTCAGTCATATATGAATATACATATATACATTTTCATATTCTTGTTCACTGTGAGCTACTACAAAATACTGAATATAGTTCCCTGTGCTATACAGTATACAGTATAAATTTGTTTATCTATTTTATATATGCCAATCAGTATCTGCAAATCTCAAACTCCCACCCATCCCACCTGCTTTCACCCCTGGCAACCACAAGTCTGTATTCTATGCCTGTGAGTCTGTTTCTATTTTATATATAAGTTTATTTCTCTCTTTTTTTTGAATTCCACATATGAGCAATATCATATGGTATTTTTCTTTCTCTTTCTAGCTTACTTCACTTAGAATGATACTCTCCAGGGCCATCCATGTTGCTGCCAATGGCATTAGTTTATCGTTTTTTATGGCTGAGTAGTATTCTGTTGTATAAATATACCATAACTTCTTTATCTAGTCATCTGTCAGTGCACAGGCAATTGTTAATGTTATTTTGTTTTTATTATTTCTCACCTATAATATTTCTTATGACTTAGGAAAAATACTCTTATCTATATCCTGAAACTAAGAACATTAGCAGCCCAATGACATAGGATTGAAATGTATGACAGGAGTCAAAATCTCCGCCTTCTTCTGCACAATTTCTGCATTATTTTGCTCCACTACTTCTATAACTAATAGATCAAACCATGTCTGTTTCACAGGCAGGAGACCTTATGCCATACATTATTAAAATTCATCATTAAAATTCTTCTTAATATTTTTCCCTTAGAGATGCAATAAATAGGACAATGGCTAGATCTAGATGAATTTATACTGATTCTCCTACATAATTATCCATTTTGGGCGGGGAAGTGTACAGCACTGACTCTAGGACTCATGCTTGTTTTTATATTTTAGCATTTCTTATATTGGGATCCTTCTTAAAATTAGCATTAGAAGACATTGTACAAAGTAATACATTTTTTTCTTTCTTGGCTATATGTGAAATTCGAGTGCATTTTATAATATTTCACATCTTAAATTCAATGAAACATGGTTCTTACTAATATATAATCTCATGTTTAACAGGTACTAGCATGTTGAATGCCTTGTCTGCTAAATCGTGATGCTGTGAACCCCTCTTCCCTAGAGAGTGAAATCCACAGGCCCCTTGTGACAATCAGTGGGACTAGTCTGTGAAGAGCCAACCGGAGCATCCAAACACTGGCACCTGCCGTGTCAGCAGACCGAGCTTAATGAAGACCAGGGTTCTTCTCCTTTTTCCAACTTTTATTGTCAGATGTTTCAAACGTTCATAAAATTTGAAAAAATAGTGCAATGAACATCCATTTACACTTCTTCTAGGCTTACTACACGTAACTTCTGCTTGTGCATATGTGAGAATTCTTTTGCAAAACCACTTGAAAGTAAATTACAGACATCGTAACGCTTCATCTCAAAAACTTCAATATGCGTCTCCTGCATAAATATAGATCGTAATCACACTCAAAAAGCTAATAATCACTCAAGAATTCATAATGTCATCTAATATACCATTTATATTTAAATTTACATACATATACATGTAAAATGAAGTTTCATGACATGTTGTAGTTATGGCTTTTCAGTTTCTTTGAATATAGGACATTCTCCCACATGTTTGTTTATTTGTTTGACTGATTGATTGTTTCTCAGTTTATCAACTTTTAAAACTTGTCCAGGTAGTTGTCTCATACAATATCCAAACTCTGGATCTGTCTCTTCCCTCCGAAACAGATTCAGATTGTTTTGTTTTTGGCACAAATACCTAAACAGTGATGTAGCACATCTCTTCTAGCATCCATTGGAAAGCCAGTTGTCCCTCTATAGATGTGGCTGAGTTTGAACATTTTTTAAAGTGATGACCACAAGAATTTTTCCAGTGTAAAGGTATATTTTCCCTTTGTGATAACAAGGAATATGTAGACTATCGACACTGGTGATTGAGATGACTGAGGGTTTGAGAGGACCTAGTAAATGCCATCCCCACTCTGCATCCTGTTCTGTGCAAATGGTAAACAGCCCAGGGAGAACCATACACACCAGCAATTTTTTTTTTACCTGTTCAATAACAATCAGACTGATTCTACCCTAAATCTTGGACGCCTGGAGCTCCAGAGGAAGTTTGCTAGGTTTTAAATACTGGCACTTGTCACACATGGCTACATGGACAGATGCAATCAACAAGAGGGATTCCCATGAGTTACGGAAAGTTCAAGAGAGATGGACACAGTGCCGACTGACAAACAAACTTGAACACACGTAAGTGTCTGCAGTGGAAAACCTTCACTTTCCACAGTCTATTCATCCACTGGGAGGGTGTAGAGTTGCTGTGGACCACAGCGGCAGAAGCCACACAATGATGCTACATGACCTTTGAGCTACAAATCTGGTAGATTGACCTTGAAGACAAAAAAACCCAACGGGAGCTGTCTGAATTCCACTGCTCCACTCCATCCAATAATTTTGCAAGCCCTAATTTCCTGAATTTGCCTATGCTCAAAAATTCTTAAGAAAACATTCCTTATTGGACCCTGTCTGACAGAGGTGCAAATATACAGAAATTGAAAAGAAACACTACAGGGAAGGGGGTGGGAAAGGATAAACTGGGAGTTCAAGATTTGCAGATACTGACTGGTATATACGAAATAGACAAACAAGTTTATACTGTACAGCACAGGGAATATATTTAATGTCTTGTAGTAGCTCACGGGTAAAAAACAATATGAAAATGAATATATGTATGTTCATGTACGACTGGAGCATTGTGCTGCACACCAGAAATTGACACAACATTGTAAACTGACTATACCTCAATTAAAAAAAATGGATTTACAAGAAAGGAAAAAAATAAAAGAAACTCTACAAACAAAAATTTGTGCCCCAGTAGTCCCGGGCATTTTATAGAGAGCTAAGCTGCTTTGGAGTTTCAATAAATGGATACTAGGTAGATATATGCAAATTAGAATGTAGATGTGATATGATATATAATGGCAGGAAGGGTCTTGCTCCTAAGCTCTTTAGTCAGGAGGTTTCAGTGGGAAAAATGTGGCCCTCCATCCAAATTTGATCAGCTAAATGTCACACTTTTCCTTTAAAATTAATCTGTCAGTTCCTTGACATTATACTTTAAACGCACCACAAATGAGTGAATACACCCAAGAGTGGTGTTACTCACCTTTTCTATAATGTCAGAGGTCTCTCATGGGGAAAAACAACAGGTTAGCTTTTCTACAAAACATGGTCCCTTGAGTTAAGCAAAATAATGCAGGACAGATTTCCAATTTAGCAGCTTGAGAAACATTCTGTGAAAGTTACAAAAAAAAAAAAATCCTTTCCCAGGGTGCTCACTTGCATAACGGAAGCTCCTGGTCTGAAGATGAGTGCCCCCTGGAAAAAACTCAAGGGGAAATGCACCTCTTTTCTTCTATAAAACCCAAATATTAACTAGCTGCACATTCCCGAGTCCTGCAGCATTTTAGGGTCTTGGCTGTCTCTTTCACTACATCTGCAAGCCCTCTTTCCTGCACCGAGCAGTCTGGAGGGCTTCTCCTTAGAGCACTGTTAAAGAATTGCATTGTACTGATATGCTTTCGTTCTGATTTTCTGCTTTACCCAGAGGCTTGATTAGCCTCTCATAATGAGCTGCCTCCCAGGAAACCTGTTCAGCTCCTGCACAGCTCAGCCCAGGGTAGACACTTGCCCTCTGTTTAGTTACCCCCAGGAGAACAGAAAATTTTCCTGAAATTATCAGATTAACAAAAGGGAAATTAAGCATAGAAAAAGCAACAGTGCAGAATTTAGTATTTTCCACTTCTGTTTGAGAAGACCCTGTTCATTGCTCTCTGCAGAGGATGTTCTTTTTTCTTTCTTGTCAGGGGAAGGTTGCCCTCCCCCCATGGTCCAGGCTGTCACCATGTTGCCATAGAATTCTCCACAGCCGGCCTTTCTCTATATTTCCTCTTCTTTCTCATTCTCTAGTCCTCCCCCACACATCCTTTTCTCATGACCAAACTCCTTGTATTTTATTATTTATGAATTAAAGCAATTTTATCCTCATTGTTGTGGCCTTAGTCTATCAATATGAGAGCTCTGGCCTCACTGTCCCTAATTTCCTTTTTTCCCCTAAAAAAGACAGTTAAAGTGTTCGCCAACAAAAGTCATCTTCTCTAGAACTCCTCTCAAATGACATTAAGAGATGATTTTCTGTTAGGAGTAGATTTTGCCTCATGAATAGCAGTGATATAAGCACATTAAAGGGGAAGGGCAGTATTCTTCCATGAAATGAGAAATGTCGGGATGATAATTTGGCTCCAAAAAGTCATTAGTGATACAAATTCTTCTAACTTTCAGCAACATAGCACTTTTAAGCCTGTGTCCCTTTCCCTCATGCTCATAGTACAGATATATCACCTTCAGACGTTAGAAAAAGTAGAGAGTGAGAAAGCGAGACAGGGGACAAGGCAGCCACATCCACTCCTTTCAAAAGGGCTTCCTGGACGCTCCACCCAAAGTCATCTACTTCCAGCGCACTGGCTAGACTGTGTGAGACACACAGCACTCTACGAGGGTGGGCACAAAGTTACAGTCCTAGCAGCACAGTAGAGGAGAATGACTGTTTGGTAGGCAACCAGAAACGTTCATGAGCTGAGCTAACACACACAGCGACCACACAAATACAAAACCCTACTAAGTGAGGAGCAAGCTTACTATTTACAGCCAAAGGTCCGAGCTAACAAAAAGCTTAGAGAAAGCAGAGCGAGGGCTGGGATGTCAAGAGCAGACCCTCGGGTTACTCCCACCAGGCGTCCCCTCTGGTCCAGAATAGATGAGATCTCTGTGTGAGAACCACCTCCCACAGAGGGAGCATATAAATTATGAAACATGTTCACTTTATACCCTAAAGAGAGAGATCATCCTCATCACATTCCAACCAGACCAGGCCACCTGCCTTCTCTCTGCCACCTACCCAGGTTAATCTTCTCCCTCCTGGCTGCCTCCATCCCTCCCTCCCAGTCTGCTACCAGTTTTCCCCCTTCTTGAGAGGAAGAGATGGAATTGCTATCTTTTGGTTTTGAATTTTTTTAATTAGATAGGCCAGAATATTTTGTGTAAAAAGAGGTGGATAAAATATGTATTATTTTCATCTTGAGCATGAGAATTTTTTCTTCCTTTATATCTACAAAGTAGTCAACCAATCTATGGAGTCTCCTAGCTGCCCTTTATTGTATAAGGTATTGGAAATCTCAAAATAGATGAAAACTTATCCTTGCCCTATAAATGCTCACAGTTTTGGAGGTAAGACAGGCTCATAGACAGACCATCACGGTGCAATGCAGAAAGTTCTACAATCGTGGTATCACTTGGGTACCAGGGAGTGCTGAATTGGGCAAGCAACCCAGCCAGAAAGTAAAGAAGAAGGGTAAATTGTGATGGTTCACAAGGAAGAACTACTTCACTGAATCTTTAAAGGCAAGTGGTGGGGATGGGGTCATTCCAAGCAGAGGTGAAACATGAACAAAAGGGAAGAAGCCTCTAGTTTGTGCAGAGAACAATAAAGCAATTTGTGGTTATTAGAACACAATGTGTGAGGCAGATAACACTTACAGAGGGCTTAGGCCAGATCCTGGAGGGCCTCATACACCACCGTGAAAGTGTTTAGCTTAATCCTGGAACTGATGGTGAACTTTTGAAGAATTTTAAAGAGTGACAAGATCAGAAATTCATTTTAGATCTGGCTCTGGACTGAAAAATGGATGAGAAGTAGGGATAAGACTACAGTCAAGGAAACTGGACTGAAGGCTGCTATAACCCAGGCAAAAGATGCTCCAAACCTCAAGAAAACACATGCTTTAAGGAGGACGTATTATTAGAGAAATTGTATATTTATTCATTTAATGAATGTTTACTGAGCATACACTGTGTTGCAGGCACTATAATGGGCAAAGGGATGTAACAAACAAACAACCTACGCTCATGGAATTTGCAAAGCATTGTTGAATTCTTCCAGGTCTGTGGATTAAAACATACTGATTTACTTACATGTAAACTAAGGCTGACCTTCAGAAGATTTCAGGCCCTACCTTAAAATATAGTCTTTGTCAGAATAGAAAAAAGAAGCAGCCAGGTCCTCATGCACATGGTGCTGTAAATCTTAAGGGACCTGATTCTTGTAGAATGTCAATTAAACGAACCTGCCTCATCACTGAACATCTGGGATGCAGGTAAATAACTGCCACAGATCTTTGGGGACCATTTAAAAATTCTCGTACATCCGCAAAAACTTTGCAATTTGTGAGACATCTGTTACCCTCAGCTCTGACTTGAAGGCAATCTCCTCAAAACGTGTTTTTTTACAAACTCAGGAAGTTTTAAAATAGTTTTACAAATTAGCTTCCTTATGATACTTTTTTAAAGTATATATGTAAATAATAAGAACCTGAAAGCACTCTACATTGTTAACTAAGGCTGAAGCACTGATAGGAATAAAGTCTGCGAGTTACATATAACAGTAAATTTCTCTTCATCCAACTCTTAGCAAAGGAACCTTTTCCGACATGTTCTCGTCCGGTGAGGTGACCAGTCTTTTCTAATGCTCGTTCTACCACAAGCTTGCTGGATGACTCTGATAAAGACATCTCACCTCTCTGAATATATTTCAGAGAGGGAACTGAACGGCAAGATTCCTTCTAGCAAAGTGATTGTAGATTTTGTAATTAATAAGGACAATTTCAAACCAGACATTGAATTTCATACAGACAAGAGGATATTAACCAAAATAATTAAATAAATGCTTTAAACCAATTCAAATATCTAAACCAGACAAAATATATACCAAAGTAATGAGATAGCTAGATGTACTTTTTAAATATCATGGATAATAAATACTGCACTGCAGACATGCAAAGTCCTTATTTTTAAAAATAACAGATGGACAAAAAATGAGCAGGAAATCTAGACATTTCTCTGAAGAAGACATACAGATGGCCAACAGGCACATGAAAAGATGCTCAACGTTACTAATTATCAGAAATGCAAATCAATATTACAATGAAGTATCACTTCACATCAGTCAGAATGGCCATCGTAAAAAGTTTGTAAATAATAAATGCTGGAAAGGGTGCGAAGAAAAGGGAACCCTCCTACACTGTTAGTGGGACTGTAAATTGGTGAAGCCACCATGGAAAACAATATGGAAATTTCTTAAAAATTAAAAATAAAGTTACCATATGACCCAGCAGTTCCACTCCTGAGTGTGTATCTGGGAAAGACAAAAATGCTAATTCAAGAAGATACATGAAGCCTAATGTTCATGGCGGCAATATTTACAGCAGCCAAGACATGAAAGCAGCCTAAATGTTCATCAACAGATGACTGGATAAAGAAGATGTGGTGTATACAGCCATACATGGCCAATAATCTCACACACACACACACACGCACACACACACAATGGAAAACTACTCAGCCATTAAAAATGAAATATTGCCATTTGCAGCAACATGGATAGACCTAGAGATTATCATACTAAATAAAGTAAGATAGAGAAAGACAAATAATATATATCATTTATATGTAGAATCTAAAAAAATCATACAAATGAACTTATTTACCAAATAGAAACAGACTCACAGAGAAAACAAAAGTATGGTTATCAAAGGGAAAAGGGAGGAAGGGATAAATTAGGAATATGTGATTAACAGATACACACTACTATATATAAAATAAGTAACCAACAAGGACTTACTGTAGAGCACAGGGAACTATATTCAGTATCTTGTAATAACCTATAATGAAAAAGAATAAAAAAAGAACATATATATCTCTATATATATCTCCATATGTGTGTGTGTGTGTATACACACACATATTACCAAATCACTTTGCTGTATACCTGAAACTAATACAATATTGTAAATCAACTATACTTCAGTTTAAAAAAATAATAAATGGAGATTAATGTAGCGGTTCTTGTACAACTGTCTAATTTCCCTCCTGGTTATTTGGTGTTTATATTTCTCCTTTCCTTTAGGAGTTAATTTGGGGAACATATTTCCCGGAAAACCATCCATCCGAGGAGTATTTCATATCTATTAGATAGAATGTTGAAAACTATTTTCCTGTAGCTCTGTCATTTCTGTGCTGGTGGATCATTCCTTGTTCTCACACTTAAAGCTGTTCATTTATGCTTTCATCTTTTCCTATCTATATCCTGATAAAGCCAAGTGGAAAGTTACCTTTTGAATAAGTTTTTGTTACTATTGTTTAAATCTCCTAGATGTATCAATTCTATTATTTTTTCTATTTCTAATTTATTAATTTATACTTTATCTTTAGTAATTTATTTATTTGTTTTGCTTTCCTTGGATATATTTGTTCAATATTCTGTACTGAGTGCTAAATTAGTTTTATTTTTTTCTTGGGTTTTTATATGTAGTGTACTCAATATTATTTCCAAAATATTATGTAATTTGAGTTTTTATTTTCTATGTGACTCAACAGTTGGTTAAAGTAATTGTTTTATTTTTTTTTTTACTTGTGCTAGGCATATCTTGTTTTCACTAAATTGTATTTAGAGATTATGCTTTTCTAACTTCTAGAATTTATTGAGATTTTATTTGTGAGTTCCCAAAGACCTTAAAAAAGGTAGAGCTTCTATGGTAAACATTTATATTTTTATTGCAAATCTATTAATTAAATTAAATTTTATAATTAGAAATATTATATCCTTATTGAATTTTGGATTTCTCAATCTGTCCAGGATAAAAGAAATATTTAAAATTGCTGGTTGCAATTGTATTTTTTTATTTCTTATTTTCTAAGGTTATATTTATATATTTAGATGCCATATCATTTATGTCATCTATAAGTGACATAAAAATTTGTATAATTTTATCACTTCTCCCTCCCTTCGTCTTCCAGTCTTAGTGACAAGTTTGGGATATTTTCTCTAGTACATATAACTGAATTATTAGTAAAAATTAATTATTTGATTATATAGCTTTGCTCACGAGTTATCATGTTAGCTTTGCAACTATGATTTAAATTTTTAAACTGCAGTAATTACGTTTTTAAAAATTAGTATTTACCACAATTTTCTGCACACAGTTTCAATCTTTGCTTGAATAGATTATGCATCCAAGTAGATTTTTTAGGTAGAGTCCATAGGGTATATAGTTAAAGAGTCTTTGTATGTTGGAAACTCATGTCTGTTGCCTTGACATGCTAATGAGAACTTGGTTGGATGTGCCCTATATGGATGGAATACATTCTCCCTCCAAATTCTGGAGGTATTGCTCTCCTGTTCTTTCGCACATAAAGTTTCTGAAATTAAACTGATGTCCCTTAATTGATGAATTGTTTCTTCTCTTTGTGTATTTATAGGATTCCCACTCTAACATTGAAAATTAATGACTTTACTAGGTGTGCCTTAGTCTTCAATAATCTTTATTCTGTTTTTAGTGAATATAATCAGTGACTACTGTTTACATCTCCAAGATCTGTCTCTCCCTTTTCTGAGAATAAAATTAACCCACTTTTTCCTCACATTCAATTCATATTGTTTATGTGGAGCTCGAACTCCAACCCAGGGGGTAGGACATATACACCAGGCTTAGGTCAAGCGAAGCTTAATCACCTTGCGACAATCTGAGCCGACCTTGCTGTCGACGTCCCCTTGCCACTAGCTTCCCTGCCGTAATGCATTAAAGAAACACGCACTGAACGAGGTGTTTCTTGTACTTGCTATTGATTCTTCATCCTACCAGATGAGGAAAACAGCAGAGATACCCAAAAGTTTCTCCGCTTCCATTCTGCAGTAGTCAGGAGCTGGAGATGTGGGACCTGTCTCCTGATAGCATCTTTAATTTGGTTCCAAAACTATTGTTCTGCTTCCTGTGATCTTTGGCTATTGCAATATTTAGCTCTTTCCTAATTTCAGCACAAACACATCTTTTTGTTGCATTTTGTTCCCTTCTCTGAGTATTGGGGAGATTTTGCTTGTTTTATTTTTTAAGTGAAGGGTTGGAAAATATATTTATAAAGAAAAAAATCACTTTTTTATATCTGAAAATAAAAAATTGAGAAAAACCAGGTCATACCCCATTATAGAAAGTTCCATATTAGTTGTTACTTTTTTCTTAGTCAAAGTTTCAATTACTTACAGTTTAGGGCAAATAAAAGAATTGACATCATATTTTCTGGTTACCCCTTTCTTTGTGGAAAATGCTCTTAGTAAAGTGATTTTTTTTTTTTTTTTGTAGAAAGAGCGTTTGTTCTTTCTCGCTTCTTTCTTAAGAAGGATAATGTTTTTCCTTCCTCTGACGTAAAAATAAAGTCTAATTTCAAAATTGGGTTCTTCCTTTACTATTTAATGATTTATCATTAATTTATTACCAAAGTAACTGCTACTGGTATTATAACCTTAATCTGTATTTTCTTAGTAAAATAGACACTTGTTGCTTTTTGACTGGCAAGAACCTGTTCATCCTCATGTTGATGAGAATGGCCAGTTCCCACTTGGAGATCCACTCAAAAATGAGTATTACAATTTAGCTTTTTAAAAAAATCATTAAGTCCCTGGAGAATGTCATTCTAAGTGAAGTAAGCCAGAAAGAGAAAGAAAAACATCATATGAGATGGCTCATAAGTGGAATCTAAAGAAAAAGGAAAGAAAAGAAAAAGACAAATGAACATAAATACAAAATAGAAACAGACTCATAGACATAGAATACAAACTTGTGGATGCCCGGGGGGAGGGAGTGGGAAGGGACAGAGTGGGAGTTAGAAATTTGTAAATACTAACAGGTATATATAGAATAGATAAAAAGATTATACTGTATAGCACAGGGAAATGTATACAAGATCTTGTGTTAGCTCATGGTAAAAAGTATGTGACATGAATATATACGTGTTCATGTATGACTGAAAAATTGTGCTCTACACTGGAAATTGACACAACATTGTAAACTGACTATAACTCAATAAAATAAAATATTAAACAACTGAAATAAAATTAAATTAAAATTAAAAAGTTAAAAAATCATTAAGACAACACATGGTGAAAAAATTATACACAGTAGTCCAATTTCTTAGCTATGTATCTTGGACAAGTAATTTAACCTCACTGTCCTTTATTTTCCCCAACTGTAAATAAGGGCTATATATCTATTTTATATATGATTGTTATCAGAATTAAATACCATGCATAAAGTACCAAACACATTACAAAGGTTTTATATTATTTTTAAAATTATACTAATAACATATGCTAATAATATTGTTATAGCTATAATTTTTAATTAACATACAAAAAGTCAACTTTACAAAAGAGATAAATGGAGGTATAATGTGCACTATTTTTAAGTGCATTCCCTAAAATAACTATTTTACTACAGAAATCCGTGCTTTGGAGTTCTCCGACTCATTAAAAGATGATTGGATGAATCTGTAGCAACATGGATGGACTTGGAGGGTATTCTGCGAAGTGAAATAAATCAGACAGAGAAAGACAAACACTGTATAATAGCACTTGTATGTGGAATCTAAAAATACAGTAAACTGTTGACTATAACACAAAAGCAGCAGCCTCACGGATATAGAGAACAAACCAGTGGTCACCAGTGAGGAGAGGGAAGGCGGGGAGAGGATTAAGAGATACAAGGTATTACATATAAACTACAAGGTTATACTGTACGACCCAGGGAACACAGCCAATATTTTATAATAACCATAAATGGAGGATAAACCTTAAAGGTGGTGAATCACTATTCTGTACACCTGTACTGTAACATATAATAATGTACATCAGCTATATGTCAATAAAAATAAATAACAATAAATAAAAATTTTTAAAGATGGCCAATGTATAAAAACTACAATTCTATACAGTAGAGTGTAGCAGGAAAAGCGGTGGCTTTGCTGTCAGAGAGATCTGGAGTGAGTCCTCACCGGCCTGTGAACTTAGGTAAGTTATTTAACTCATCTGACTCTCCACCTCCTTAATGACAGAATAAGAGCATGGTTATCCACTGGCCAAGGCTTGGGGGAAGACTGAGGGCCTGGTCTATGGGGTGGGCTCAACACATTGTTTAAATTCTAGAAACTCATTTATTTTAAGAAGAAAGGTATACATTTTTGGTAGCACCACACACAAGAAATTTTGACTGAAGGGTATGCATATTTTAAGCACAATTAAATTGCAGAAAGATTTAACACAGGCTTGGAATCCTATATGTACTGAATAAGATTATGGAAGTATAATCTCCATTATTCAAAACATTTGTGAACACCCCATATGCTGGATCTCTTGTAGGTATTAGAAGCCAGTATCTCTGATGAAGTAAAAATGGGGGTTAGTTGTCTCACATCCTTTCTTTCTAGTTCTGTTTGTATCATAAGAGACTTAATCACCAAGAGCTGGTGCCTCCAGGCCTTTGAACTGAGTTTCAGGAAAAGAATACTTAATTAATTAATTAATTATTAATAAACTAAAATACAACAGGGGCCCAGCTGCCAGGTTTATTTATATCAACCATCCTTGCGGACTTCTCTTTGCAATCTTTTCAAGCCGCTTTCCAACCTGCTAATCAGAACATCAGATCTATTCTGTCACTTTAAGACACTGGAACAATAAAGCAGGAAGCATCGTTCCCCACAAAGCTTCAAAACTGACCTCCTTAAGACAACAGAGGAAACAATAATGAGATGGTCAAAAAAAAAAAGTAAAAATTCCTCAAGGGTGAAATGACTTTTTTTAGGTCCATGCAAGCAAATATGCTTGCAGAGTTCCATCTCAGCAAGAAAATGTCATTGTGTTGACAGTGAACCCTGTCATCTTTTTCTGTATCAGGAATGCTAAAATGTGACTGTACTTTCAAGAATTCATTTTGACAGCTCAGATTTTTTAAATGAATGTTTGCCATACCCAACTACCATTGCTCTAGGTGACCATACTGAAATATTTACAACACCATGCGTGCTCCTATGTTACGTAATAAATATTTGGGATATTATTGTGTTTAATATAAAGGATTTAAATTAAACTAAAATAAAATCAAACCCTCTCCCTAGACAACGTTTATGGTGATGCAGTCTTTCAGCATGATTTTTTATGCTATTGATCCAAAAGTCCCAGTCCGGATCTCTACATGTGAAGGGAAGAAGGTTTCGACACCAGTCTCCCAAACTCTGCTATCAGCCCCTTAGTGACCAGTCATAACAGCTTTTGTTTGCCCACATAACCTCCTAACTGCAGAGTTCACATAACAAATATTCACTTGGTTACTTTCTCTTATATACCATCCAATTGAAAATCTCAATCTGAGAGACTTAATTTCAAGTCCTGTTTCGGTCTTGTGGTCACATAACTTCTCTGGATCTCAATTTCTTCCTCATTAAAAATATTGATAGTAAAATCAGTTTTGTAGCATTGTCATGAAGATGAAATGAAATAATATATTTAAAGTGTAGAACCTAATAGACCCTGATAAATAGTAGCTCTTGTTCTGAGCAAAGGTCATGTGAGATATAAGCGCCTAGTGGGAAATAAGGGTGAGAAAGGACCTATTCCACTCAGAGCATCCAGAACGTCCAGGGTCCGCCCTGTGAACAGATGCTTGAAGCTTCCCTAAGCTCAGCTGTGAAGGAGAAAGGCAAAACAGAAAATTAGCTGGACATAGCCAAAAACACTGCTTAGTTGCAAACTGTAACCCTTTCTCTGGATTTTCTAATTGCACTTTGATATTCCATTCTCCCGTCAGAATAGCCGATCAGCCCTCTGATCCCTCTAGGGGATAATAAAGGTCCCTTTAATGATGCATAGCTATCTGACTGATAACGCTTAGGTCGTGCTAAGAGATACCACAAAAATAATTTTTACTTTATGCAAATATCCACACATTAGGTCACTCGTAATCCAGAAGTCATCTCTGCACTGTCAGAACATTGAGGTGGCCCAATACACATAGAGGAAATAAAAGGAGTAAAACAAATAGCAATTCAAAATACCTTTTGATTGATAAAGACTATATCAAAGGTCACAGCTTAATATAAGAGCTAAGTTGGCTCACTGACTGAACCCAGTGTTAGGCAGATTCACCCACCCACTCACAGGCACTGCTGAACAGGAGCAGGTAAGACTTGAGCCACAGAAGGGTTGAAGAGAACCACTACATGAAGACAGCCCTATTGAAAGAGAAAAGAAAAGAGAAGTGTCCTGGACATGCTCAGTTGATCCCTCCCAAATGTAAATGAGTCTGTTTTGGAGTAGAATAAAAGGGATGCGCAGTGGCCAGCTTTGCACCTTAACACTGAGTTCCTTAAACTGGGAGACAGTTTCAGAAATGAGAGGGGAAACGTCGTCCCCTAATAGTCACAACCAGAAAATTAATGGAAATATACTGAAAAATGAGAAGAAAGAAAGTTCCAGTGTTTTCACCCAGAGAGAGAAGTAGGGCAGGGCACCTTGTGAGAAGGATGTTTAACTCCACGTCCCCACTCAAGAGAGGAACGTGAACACAAGACCCTTACTGTCTCACCAAGAGATAAATCATTTCTTTTTGCTTGTGGAGGAGTTAGCAAAACTCGCAAGGGGGTATAGAAGCCCTCAACCCCACGCTTTCATGTGGGGAGAAGGGATTAAAAAAAACCTCTTTTACACATGGCAGCCTATTCTAAGGGGTGGTAAAAACATAATCCCAGGCACTGCAGAAGGAAGACCCCTTTTACCCCGGTGTGGTGCCCACATTGTAGTGGGAGGACTTGATTTCATGTGGCCCCAGGGCACAGAGAGGAAGGTATCAGATGCAGGAAGCCTTTTCTGGCATCTGCGTGGATCCCTATTCTTGACCTATCTCAGAAGTAAGCCCACACAGGCTGCCACTTCTCAAGCCTAAATCCTGCCCTAAAGGTCCTCCAGGGTTGAGCTTAGTCTGTTTTTTCAGGTGCAGGCGAGTAACCGTGAAGCTACCCATGTGACACTGGCACGAGGGAAATTAGGGAGCTAAGGCCTCATGTCTCTTTCACACTCCTCTCTGGCTCACTGGGAACAGCCCTTCACTCTTGCGTCGCCCGGGACCCACTGTGGACCCAGCGTCCTTGCTTAGGAATCATTCTTCTATCCTTGCTCCTCACTGGGACACAGGAAGTTTTATAAAACTATCCCCTGATGTGTTGCTGCTTTCTCAGGCTTTCTCATCACGAAACAGGCATGAGATGCCCTTGCTTCTCTCAGATCCCAGCAGAACATCCAGATTTTCTATTTATTCCACCCACTCCAACACTGTTTGACTCAAGAAGAGCGCAGGAGCTCACAGTAATTAATAAACAAAGCTATTATCATTATCATGATCATTATTATTATTAACCTAATATGGCTCCATTTTATCAGCTATAAAAAGGTATGATAAATCTACTTTACTGAATTGTATTGCAGTTCAAGAAATCAGCATTTATCAAAAGCCAATTGCAAAGTATATTTAAATACTATTATTTTTCTTCTGTGAGTTCTTTGAGGAACATGTCTTCTATTTTTACTCACACTGTCTCATATGGTGTACGTAATGAGTTCAACTAATGTTTTCCATAATCACCTAAAACGTATACTTTAAGAAGTTTACAACACAATTGAAAATGTTTATTTTCCATCAAAGTAAGCAGAAATGACTTCATGTAGGGTTTTCATAGCCCCCCAATTTGACACAGTGGTGGTAAGCACATAACTGGAGACTAGTAAATATTTGCAGAGTGATGGATTCACTTTATCCCAATATATTTAACTAGCTGCCTGTGGCTTCTAAAGCAAGAATATAATTCTGAAAATGCCTAATTTGTCTTGTAGAAATAATAAGAAAATCAACTTCAAAAAAGTCACAATAATATTCTGGAATTATTTTCAGATATGGAACAATGGAAATACATTAGGTTGAAACTGTGTCTTGAAGATGAAACAATACAGTGACAAGGGGAAAATGAAGAAATTCATTTCTCTGTTACATTTCAGAAAGGTCAGGCTGGCAGCTTTGTTTCAAGCTGTTATTAAGGAGCCTAATTCCTTCCGTCTTGGTTCTTTGGGGTCCCCTAGTACAGTGCCCACTTATGCCTAGTAGTGGCTGAATAACAGCATGTCTGTGAAAAGGAGATAAGACCCAGAAGAGGCCCAAAAATTTCTGCTCATTGGAAAAAAACTTTAGTTCTGTGGTTACACCTCACTGCCAGGGAAACTGAGAAGCAAGAAAGAAAAAATTTTGATGGGCAACTAGCAGACCTAATTACATAATAAATCATAGGTTAATTTACAGGTAAAATCTAGCCAAAACAACTCCTTTGCAGATCAGAAAGGCAGAGGAGTCAATGTCCTTCCACACGATTTATGTATATCCACAAACTATAATTTGCCCCAAGTATATAGCATAAGTTCAATCAATGGTCATTGGGAATTTATTTTATAGGTGAAAAAAAAAAAGCTACAAGAGTCAGTTTAGTCAAACAGAAAAAAAAAGTCATAATAAGGGATACTGTTTGACTTAACCTTGTATAAAACCTACTAAAATTGAAGCAGAGAAACATTAATAAAAAATCTTTTCTTTAGAATTCATTTTAGTTAGGATTCCTCACTGAAAGTACCTTATAAAAATGAACAACAAAATAAAGCGACAAACAAAATTTTAATAATAAATCAATAAAAATAACAAGAAACTAAGGATTGTTTAAAATAATAATGCATTATCATCAACTTACATTAATCAACAAAAAAGGAAAGTGTAAGTATGTCACTTTAGGGACTGGAGTTCCCATTCATTCTACTCTCTGAGTGAGATTAATAAGATGTTTAATGTCTATCTTAAAGCAAAAGATGAGGATAACACTCAAAACAGATTATCAATCCTTAAGCAATGGCGAAATACTAGGCTTTATATTTTTTAAGGGTTGTCTTTTTAAGATTTAAAAGTAAAAAGTGAATGAAGGCTTTGAAATTTGGAAATGGATTCCTTAGAATGCTATAAGAAAAACAATGGAGCATAGATATATAATAAGCTTTTATTCTTTAACATGCTTATGAGTTAAATTTACATTTAATAACATTTATAAATATAGCAAATCATAAGCCTTTGGTTCTAAATTCTTTATTGCAGTAGAATTTTTATGATCATATAACTTATAAATTTTTGTGGTAAATAAGTTTTTTTAAGTTAGAAATTGACCTTACATGTTCATGTCCTATTCTGTAAAGTAGATTCTTAATTTGGGCACCATTGCAGCATCTACATCTGACAAGTGAGTCCATGTGACTCAGAGAACTTTACTGACAATGGTTGAGGACTAAATGCTCCAATCAAAAGATTTAGAGTGGCTGAATGAATTAAAAAAAAAATAAGATTCACATTTATGCTGCCTGCAAGAGACTCACTTCAGATGTAAAGACACATACAGACTAAAAGTGCATGGATGGAAAAAGGTGTCCCATGCAAGTGGAAATGAAAGAAAGCTGAAGTAGCAATACGTATATCAGACAAGAGACTTTAATACAAAGACTGTCACAAGAGACAAAGAAAGACATTATATAATTATAAAGGAATCATTCTAACAAGAAGATATGACAATTGTAAAAATATATGCACCCAACACAGGAACATCTAAATACATAAACCAAATATTAACAGACATAAAGGGAGAAACTGACAGTAACACAATAATGGCAGGGGATTTTAACACTCCACTTACATCAACAGACAGATCATGCAGACAAGAAAATCAATAAAGAAACAATTACCTTAAAAAAATGTTATATGACATGGATATATATAGACATTCCTTCCAAAAGCAGAAAGATATATGTTCTTTTTTAGTGCTTGTGGAATATTCTCCAGGATAGATCACATGCTATGCCACAAAGCAAGTCTCAGTCAGTATTAAGAAGATGGAAATTATATCAACTTTCTTTTTCAAAAACAACAACAGAGACTAGGAATCAACTGTAAGGAAAAAAAACTCCAAAAACAGAAATATATGGAGGCTAAACAATGTCCAGCTACACAACCAATGGTTGACTGAAGACATCCGAGAAGAAATAAAAATATACCTAAAACAAATGAAAACAAAAACACAGCAATCCAAAAACTAAGGGACACAGGAAAACCTGTTTTAAGAGGAAATTTTATAGCAATATAGGCCTACCTAAAGAAATGAGAAAAATCTAAAATAAATAATGTAACCTTACACCAAAAGGAACAAACAAAACCCAAAGTTAATACAAGGAAAGATATCATAAAGATCAGAGAGAAATATATGAAATAAAGACTGAAAAAAATAGAAAAGATCAATGAAACTAGGAACTGATTCTTTGAAAAAATAAATAAAATTAATAAACCTTTAGCCAGACTAATGAAGAAAAAAAGAGAGTGGGCCCAAATCAATAAAATCAGAAATAAAAATGGAGAAGTTACAGTCACCACCCAAGACTACAGAAGTACAAAGGATTATATTAGATTACTATGAACAATTTATACACACAATAGAATGGACAGCAAAGAAGAAATGGAAAAATTCCTAGAAATCTACAATTTCCCAAGACTGAATCAGGAAGAAATAAAAAATACAAACAGATCAATTGCTAGTGATGAAATTGAATCAGTAATTTTAAAACTCCCCCAAAAATGAAAGTCCAGGACCAGATGGCTTTACAGGTAAATTCTACCAAATATTTAAACAACAGTTAACATCTATTCTTCTCAGATTATTCTAAAGGTTTCAAAAATAATAATAATAATAATGCTTCTGAACTCATTCTGAGGGCAGGATTATTCTGATATCAAAACCAGACAAAGACATCACATAAAAATAGAAAATTACAGGTGAATATCACTGGGGTGCATAGATGCAAAAGTCCTCAATAAAATGCTAGCAAATCAAATCCAACAATACATTAAAAGGATCACACAGATTAATCAAGTGGGTTTTATACCAGGGATGCAAAGATGGGTCACTATCCACAAATCAATCAATGTGATACACCAAGTTAACAAACTGAAGAATAAAAATCATATGATCATCTAAATAGATGCAGAAAATGCTTTTTGACAAAGTTAACATCCATTTATCATAACAGCTCTTCAGAAATCAGGCATAGAGGGAACATACCTCAGAACAAAGGCCATATATGACAAGCCCACAGATAACATCATATCAATGGTGCAAAGATTTAAACAAGTCCTCTAAGAACAGGAAGAAGGCAAGAAGCCCACTCTCCCCATTTTATTTAACATAGTATTAAAAGTCCTAACTGCAGCTCAAACAATAAAAAGAAACACAGATTGGAAAGGAAGAAATATAACTGTCAGTCTTTGCAGATGACATGATATTATACATATGAAATCATAAAGACACCACCAAAAAAAACTACTAAAGCTCATCAGTGAAATCAATAAAGTTGCAGGACACAAAATTAATATACAGAAATTTGCTGCATTTTTACACACTAGCAGCAAACTACCAGAAAGAGAAATTAAGAAAATAATTCCATTTGCAGCTGCAACAAAAAGAATAAAATACCTAAAAATAAATCCAAAAAAGGAAGTAAAAAAACTGTAGTCAGAAAACTATAAAACCCTGATGAAAGAAATTAAAGATAACATAATGGAAATGGAAATTTATGCCATGGATTCATGGACTGGAAGATTTAATCGTGTTAAAATGACCATAGTACCCAACGCAATCTACAAATTCAATGTGACCCCTATCAAGATATCCATGGTATTTTTCACAGAACTAGAACAAATAACTCTCAAATGTGTATGAAAACACAAAAGACCCCAATAGTCAAAACAATCTTGAGAAAGAATAACAAAGCTGGAAGTACCATCCTTTCTGACTTTAAACTATAACACAAAGCTACAGTAATGAAAACAGTACAGCACTGTCAAAAACAGACACATAGATCAATGAAGCAGAATAAAGAGCCTAGAAATGAACCCACAATGACTTGAGCAAGTAATTTATGACAAAGGAGGCAAGAATATACAATGGGCAAAAAGACAGCCTATTAACTATATGGTTTGGGAAAACTGGAGAGCTACATACAAATAAATCAAATGGGACTATTCTATCAAACCATGCACAAACAAAGAAAATCAAAATAGATTAAAGACTTAAGCGTAAGACCAGAAACTGTAAGACTTATACAAGAAAACATAAGCAGTACACTGACATCGGTCTTAGTAATATATTTTTGGATACGTCTCCTCAGGCAAGGGAAACAAAAGCAAAAATAAACAAATGAAACTAAATTAAACTAAAAACTTTTGCACAGTGGAGGAAACTATCAACAAAACAAAAAGGCCACCTACTGAATGGGAGGATGTATTTGCAAACTACATATTTGATATGAGGTTGACACTAAAAACATACAAAGACCTCACACAACTCAACATCAACAAAACAAATTACCAAATTAAAAAAAAAAAAAGCTGAACAGATATGTCTCCAAAAGAGACATCCAGATGACCAACGGGCACATGAAAAGATGCTCAAAATCACTATCAGGGAAATGCAAGTTGAAACCACAATGAGACTGTCAGAACAGCTATCATCAAACAGACAACAAATAAAGAGAGGGTGGATCAATATGGTGGAGTAGGAAAACATGGAGCTCACCTCCCTCAACAAACACATGAAAACTACACCTATATATGAAACAATTTTAATGGAAATATAACTGGAAATTTGCAGAAGAATTCCTACGCAATCAATGTTGCAAGCAAGATTTTCACAACTGGGTAAGATGGAAGAAAGGCATAAAGTCAGGAGCTTCACCCATGGGATGGGTCTGAAAGGACAAGAAGGTCTGCATCAGCAGACTCTCACCCTGGGGAGTGAGTGGGTCAAGCCACAGACTGGACATCCTAGTCCTGGGGTCCTACATGGTGAAGACAAGCCCCCTTGACTGCTGGAAGAACCCACTGAGCAGATAGAAGGGCTGGAGAAGCCTAGACTCCACTCATGGAGAGTGTGTGGATGCTGGCTTGACAAAAAACAGGGTGCAGAAAGACTTGCACTGACGGCTGCTGCCCTTGCTGCATTCCCCCATCTAAGTGAGCAAACCCCCAGCCCTGCTCATTCCATACCACAGCTTGTCACAACATCTGGGCCAGCCATGCCCTGGGAAAAGACTCAGTCTAGCTACACAGAGATAGTTCAGAGGCCTGAGATGTGGTCTAGGTTGGAGTAGGGGGAGCAGCACAAGGCAATTACCAGCATTTACTGGAGCAGCACTGGGAACCAGCATGCCTCAGTCCCTGCTCCCACCCCCCAACCAAGCAAAGCAAGCTCCAGTCCACCCACTTCACATCACAAGTTGGCACTGGATCTGGGGCTGACAGGCCCTGGGAGAAGAAGGCCAGTTTACCACAGTCCATCTCCCAGCTGAGCTAGCAGTTTGGCCCCCCAACTCCATGCCAGAGGTTGGCAATAAATCTGGGGCTGCATTTGAGCAGAGTCATGGACCCAGGTACAGGAAACACAAAGGGTCCCAACAAGACAAGCTCAAACAGACCCACACCAAGACAATAGTAAATGTTAAAGAAAAAGAGAGAATTCTAAAGGCAGCAAGGGAAAAAAAAGAGTCATTTACAAGGGAACCCCCATCAGACTATCAGCTAATTTCTATGAAGAAACTTTGAAGGCCATGATATATTCAAAGTTTGAAAAAGAAAACCTGCAACCTAGGATACTTTACCCAGAAAGACTATTATTTAGCATAGAAGGAGAGATAAAGAATTTCTCAGACAGCCAAAGACTACAAAAATTAAGCAATACTAAAACTACCTGAAAAGAAGGATTGAAGTGTCTTCTCTAAGCAGAAAAAAAAAAAAAGCAAAAATCTACAAAAAAGGGAAAATCTCAATACGAAAGGCAAATATATAGTAAGGACTGAAAAGCATTTAAATAAGCCAGTACATAGATTAACAAACAAAAAAAAATGTAAGTGATTATAACTACAATAACCCATAAAGAATAAGTATAAAGATGTAAAATAAGACATCAAAATTACAAAATGTTTGGAAGAAGAGTAAAAGTACTGTTTAGAATTTGTTTGAACTTAAATGATTATCAGCATAAAATAAGTAGATATAATTATGGTTCAACACACATGAACCCCAGAGTAAGCACAAATCAAAAACATAGTAAGTTCACAAAAACCAAAATTAAAGAAACTCAATCGTACTACAAAAGAAAATCATCAAATCACAAAAGGAAAAATGGAAAGAAGAAATGAACAGAAAAGAACTACAAAACAGCTGGAAAAAAAGGAATAAAATGGCATTAAGTACATACCTATCAATAATTACTATAAATGTTAATGAACTAAATTCTCTGATGAAAAGAAATAGAGTGGCTGATTGGGTTTAAAAACAAAACAAAACAAAACAAGGACCTGCAGTATGCTGCCTACATTAGATTCACTTCAGGGTGAAAAGCATACAGACTGAAACTGAGAGGATGAGAAAAGACAAATGTAAAGGAAAAGAAAGTAGAGATAGCAATACTCATACTGGACAAAGTAAACTTTAAAACAAAGGCAATAACAAAAGATAAAATATGCACAATATAATGATACAGGGATCAGTACAAGCAGAGGTTATTACACATTAACATATATGCACCCTACAGAGGAGTACCTAAATACATAAAGCAAACTAAGAGAAGTGAAAGGAGAAATTGGCAATAATGCAATAGTAGTAGAATTTAACACCCCACTGACATCGATGGACAGATCATCCCAGCAGAAAATCAATAAAGCAACAGAAGTCCATTTGACTTAATTGGCATTTACAGGACAATATAACCAAAATAAAAGAAAAGTGCACATTCTTTAAAAACATACATGGAACATTCTCTAGGATAGACCACACAGTAGGTTACAAAACAAGGCTCAACAAATTTAAGAGGGTAGAAATTATATTTTTTTCCAAGCACAATGGTATGAAACTAGAAATTGACTACAGAAAGAAAAAATGAGAAAAGAACAAACATGTAGAAACTGAACAACATCCTATTAAAATAACCAGTGGATCAACAGTGAACTCAAAGAAGAAATCAGAAAATATCTTGAGACACACAAAAGTGAAAACACAACTTTACAAAAATCTGTGGGATGCAGCAAAAGCAGTTCTAAGAGAGGAAAGTTCACAGTGATACAGGCCTTCCTCAGCAAACAAGAAAAATTTCAAATAAACAACTTCAAATAATTAGATGAAGAACAAACTAAGCCCAAAGTCAACAAAAGGAAGGAAATTATAAAGATCAGAGAGGATATAAATAAAATAAAAATGAAAAAAATGAAAAAGATGATTAAAACCAAATGAGTTTTTTGAAAATATAAACAAAATTGACAAATCTTTAACCAGGCTAACCAAGAAGAAAAGAGAGAGGCCCAAAATAAAAAAAATAAAAGAAAAATAAAAAGAAATGAAAGAAGAGAGTAACAACTGATATCACAGAAATTTTTAAAATTATGAGACTACTATAGTTATATGCCAACAAATTGGACAACGTAGAAGAAATTAACAAACTTCTAGAAGCATACAGCCTGCCAAGAATGAATTAAGAAGAAACAGACAATTTGAACAGACTGATTGCAAGAAGTTAAAATCTGTAATTGAAAAACAAACTCCCTGTAGAGAAAAGTCAGAAAGAAAAGAAAGAAAAAGAAAGAAAGAAAGAAAGAAAGAAAGAAAGAAAGAAAGAAAGAAAGAAAGAAAGAAAGAAAGAAAGAAAGAGAAAAGAAAGGGAGGGAGGGAGGGAGGGAGGGAGGAAGTAAGGAAGGAAGGAAGGAAGGGAAAAGAAAAGAAAAGAAAAGAAAAGAAAAGAAAAGAAAAGAAAAGAAAAGAAAAGAAAAGAAAAGAAAAGAAAAGAAAAAAGAAAGAAAAGGAAAGAAAAGAAAAGAAAAGAAAAGAAAAGAAAAGAAAAGAAAAGTCAAGTCCAAGACCAGATGGCTTCCCTGAATTCTACCAAACATATGAGGAAGAGCTTATACCAATTCTTCTCAAACGATTCCCAAAATTTGAAGAGGAAGGAACCCTCCTAAATTCATTCTGAAGGCCACCATTATCCTGATACCAAAACCAGACAAATACACTAGAAAAAAAAAAAAAGAAAGAAAATTACAGACAATATCTTTAATGAAAATAGATGCAAAAATCCTCAACAAAGTATTAGAGAATCAAATCCAACAATACATTTAAAAAACACACACTATGATCAAGTTGGATTCTCAGGGTTATAAGGGATGGTTCAACAGATGCAAATCAACCAATGCGATACATCATATTAACAACAGAAAAGACAAAAACCACATAATCATCCCAATAGATGAAGAAAAAGCATTAGACAAAATCCAATATCCACTCATGATAAAAATCTTTCATCAAAGTGGGTATAGAAGGAGCGTATTCAACATAATACAGGCCATTTAAGACAAAACACATTGCCAACATAATACTCAACAGCAAAAAAGCTGAAACCCTTCCTGCTAAATTCAGGAATAAGGTAACAGTGCCCACTCTCACCACCTCCTTTAAGATAGTATTGGAAGTCCTAGTCACAGCGATCACAGAAGAAAAAGAAACAAAAGGTATCCAAATTGGAAAGAAAAAAGTAAAACTGTCACTATTTGCAGCTGACATGATACTCTATATAGGAAACCCCAAAGTCTCCACACAAAAACTATTAGAAGTAATAAATAAATTCAGCAAGATACCAAGATATAAGATTAATATACATAAATATGTTGCATTTCTATACACTAATAATATCAGAAAAAGTTTAAAAAAAAATCCTGTTTAAAATTGCATCAGAAAAACAAAATACCTAAGAACAAACAGAACCAGGGAGGTGAAAGACCTATATGCCAAAAACTATAAAACATCGATAAAGGAAGATGAAGAGAAGTGGAGAGATATCCCATGCTCTTGAATTGGAAGAATTAATATTGTTAAAGTGCCCATAGTGCCCAAAGCAATCCACAGATGCAGAGCAATCCCTATCAAAGTACCCATGGCATTTTTCACAGAACTAAAACAAATCACTCTAAAATTTACATGGAACCACAAAGGAGCCAGAATTGACAAAGCAATCCCGAGACAAAAGAACAATGATGGAGGTATCCAACGCTCAGACTTTAGAATGTACTACAAAGCTACAGAAATTAAAACAGCAGTGTCAGCACAAAAACAGACACATAGATCAATGAAACAGAACAAAGGCCAGAAATAAACCCATGCACCTATATAGTTAATTGATCTACAACAAAGGAGGCAAGAATATACAATGGAGAAAAGACTTGAAAAAGCCATGTTGGGAAAGCTGGACAGCTACATGTAAAGCAATGAAATTACAACATTGCTTCACACCATGTAAATAATAACCTCAAAATGGCTTAAAGACCTAAATGTAAGACATAATGCCATAAAACTCCTAGAAGAGAAATCTAAGGAAGCAGTCTTTGACATAAATTATCGCAATATTTTCTCAGATCAATCTTCCAAGGCAAAAGAAATAAAAGCAAAAATAAACAAATGGAACCTAATCAAACTTAAAAGCTTTTGCACAGCAAAGGAAACCATCAAAAACACTAAAACACAACCTAGGGACTGGGAGAAAATAGTTGCAAACAATGCAACCAACAAGGGGTTAATATCCAGAATATACAAAGAGCTCATACAACTCAATATCAAGATAACAAACCACCCAATCAACAAATGGTCAGAATAAATAGATATTTTTCCAAAGAAGACATGCAGATAGCTAACCAGCACAAGAAAATATGCTCAATATTGCTAATTACCAGAAAAATGCAAATCAAAACCACAATGAAGTATCACCTCACACCAGTCAGAATGGCCATCATCAAAAAGTCTACAAATAATAACAAATGCTGCAGAGGATGTGGAGAAAAGGGAACCCTCCTACGCAGTTTGTGGGAATGTAAATTGATAGTCTCTATGAAAAACAGTATGGAGCTTCCTTTAAAAACTAAAAAATAGATCTACTGTGTGATCCAGCAATTCCACGGTGGTTCTATATATCCAAACCAAGCGAAAGCTCAAATTCAAGAAGATACATGCTCCCCAATTCACAGCAGCACTATTTACAATGGCCAACACATGGAAGCATCTCAAGTTCCAATCAACACACAACTGGATTACGTGAGCTATGGTGGTGCGTACATATAGGAAAAACCACAACCACAGACCCTGTGTGGAGAAGGCTAGGTGACCTGCAAGCATGACTACAAAGAACAGGATGACTGTTAAACAGGAAGGTAACAAGGTTTGTAAACAAGAACACCACCAGTAACAAGGTTTGTAAACAAGAACACCACCACAGCACATAACAGGAAGTGGAGTGTAGGGGTGCTGACATACGTTTCTCGTTACACTAGAATTAATTAGGTAATAATCACACTGATAAGTAGCAGGCAGGCTTCATGGAGGAAGATTTTTCTTCATTTTTCTCTACTAACCACACCCATCTCAGTGAAGCACATTTAGTACCTAATGATCAGGCCCAGACAAGACAAGATCTGTGAAAAATCCTACTTCTCCCTTTCCCAACCCAATTTCTTACACACTTTTCTGCACGAAACTGACGTTCATCTGTGACATTTCACCTTGGTTTTGCCTCTCATGACTGTCCCTTGTCTTTCCTTTTAATATGGCTTCAATGCATAAAATGGCAGTGAATGGTAGCAAAATTACTAAGTTTTCCTTATGATCCTTCTCTGCAAAGGTCCAAAATCCTCCAACTCTTTGTAAATAACCCTGGAGTATAATTTTTCTGGGCATAATGGCTAATGAATGATATGTGAAATTTGGAAAAGACTTGTTTTTAATTAAAGAAAATACTTAAAAAGCAGAAAAATAATTGTGGGGAAATATTAGAAAAACTACAATTATTTAGGATGGAAATTAGAGTTTAGAGATTAGTTTAACAATTTACTTCAAAGATATAAAAAGTGTATCCAATGGGTGAGATGAGAGAAGAAGGAACCCAAAGCACTGAATTTCTGCTAAGAAACAAGAGACAATATAAACCAGAATGAAAGGTTTTCCTACCTAGCAGACAGTTTTACATTAATTAGACACCTGAAAAAGTTGTATTACCTATTTTCCTGGGAGTCTTAAAAAACAAAACAATATCATATTTCAAAATAGGATTAGGTGTGGTCCTATCGGGAGATGGGTTAGTGGAATAGATGACCTCTTAAATTCCCTTCCTACCCTAAGATTCTATCTTTTATTATGGCAGTCAGAGACTTTCTGCTGGGCAAAATTGATTTCTAGCAAAGGACATATCTCCAAAGAACCATTTTTCATGGCTTTGTATATAATTTTTATTGATAGCATAATCTATAAAGACTGAAGAGATGGGTCCCATCTAATGAAGGTCCTTAGTCTCTTTGCTTGGAAAGACTTACATTTCTATGATTTCTTACAGTTCTTAACTCATTGTGACCCTAATCTAACATTGATATTGTGTATATGGAACCTGGTTAGCAATAAGAGTATGAGACTAGAATAATGTAAGCTTAGAGCATAACTCCACCCTCCAAATATTTGAAAATACTATCTTTATGAATTTTGGTTTTCTCATATAAGCAAATTTTCATTCATCAAGTTTTATAAAGATTAGAATAATCAGGTTGGGGAAAACAACCCGAGGGGGCTGGACTCACTCTTGAGAATATTTCTAGGATGTCACATGTATACTTTGCCATCGTAAAATATAGTCACCAATGTACAGGTACTAGAGTGGTACAGAAAAATGAAGAAATGAGAGAGCCACTAGGGATATGTTATATCAAGCTGGAAATTGCCTTGAACTTTTCCCACGTGTGCTTTTAGCTTTTCATTCTGGAGTATGGCGCTAGCTGTGGGCTTGTTCCAGATGGACTTTATTATGTTTAGGTATGTATCTTCCATTCCAACGTGGTTGAGAGCTTTCTATCACATATCAGTGTTGAATTTTGTCTTTTTCTGCACCTATTGAGATGATCATATGGCTTTTATTCTTTAGTTGGTTAATGTGGTGTAACACACTGATTGAGCTGCACATACTGAAAAATCCTTGCATCCCTGGAATAAATGCCACTTAATCGTGATCTTTTTACTGTGTTGTGGAGCCGGTTTGCTTAGTATTTTGTTGAGGAGTTTTGCAGTAATATTGACCTAAAATTCTTTTTTTTTTTTCAATATCTTTCTTTGGTTTTGATATCAGGGAGATGTTGGCCTCATAGAATGAGTTTGGAAGCATTCATTTCTCTGCAATCTTTTTTTTTTTTTAAATAATCTGAGAATAGGTGTTAACTCTTCTCTAAATGTTTGATAGAATTCACCTGTGAGGCCATCTGGTCCTGGACTTTTGTGTGTTGGGAGTTTTTTTTTTACTACTGATTCAATTTCATTACTAGTAATTGGTCTGTTCATAATTTCTATTTCTTCCTGATTCAGTCTTTGGAGAAGGAACATTTCTAGGAATTTGTCCATTTCTTCTAGATTGTTCCTTTTATTGTTATATAATTGTTTACAGTAATCTCTTACAAGCCTTTGTATTTCTTTCGTGTAGGTTGTGACTTCTCTTTCATTTCCAATTTTACTCATTTTGGCTCTTTCTTTTTTTAATTTTTAAATATCTTTATTGTGATATAATTCCTGTACAGTAAACTATACATATTTCAGATGTACAATTTGATGAATTTTGATACTTGTGTATACCTATGACACCACCACCACAATCAAAATAATTAGCATTTCCATCACTCCACAAGAGGTACAAATTTTAACTCCCAATTTATCCTTTCCTACCCACATTACCCCCGGTAACCATAAGTTTGTTCTCTGTATCTGTGAGTCTGTTTACATTTTGTAGAAAAGGTCATTTGTGCCCTGTGACACAATACCATAAGTGATATCATATGGTATTTTTCTTTTTCTTTCTGGCTTACTTCATGTAGAACAACAATCTCCAGGTCCATCCATGTTGCTGCAAACAGCATTGTTTTATTATTTTTATGGCTGAGTAGTATTCCACTGTATATACATATATATATATGTATATCTCAGATCTTTTTTATCCTGTCATCTGTTGATGGTCATTTGGGTTCTTTCCATGTCTTGGCTATTGTAAATAGTGCTGCTGTGAACATTGAGGTGCATATCTCTTTTCAAATTATATTTTTATCTGGATATATGCCCAGGAGTAGGATTGCTGGACCATATGGTAAGCCTATTTTTAGTTTTTTGAGGAACCTCCATATTGTCCTCTATAGTGGCTGCCCCAGTTCACATTCCCATCAATTGTGTAGGAGGGTTTCTTTTTCTCCACAACTTCTCCAGCATTTATTGTTTGTGGACTTTTGAATGATGGCCATTCTCCTGGGGGTGGAGGCGCACCCTGTGTCATATCTGTATGAGACGGGGTGCCCCTCCATACCCAGGCCTGCAGGTAGAGGTGCACCCCATGTCATGTGAGGTAACATCTCATTGTAGTTTTGATTTGCATTTCTCTAACAATTAGTGATGTGGAGCATTTTTTCATGTGTTTGTTGGCCTTCTGGATGTCTTCTTTGGAGAGATGTCTATTTATATCTTCTGCCCATTTTGTGATTGGATTGCTTGTTTTTTGATATTGAACTGTATGAGCTGTTTGTATATTTTGGAAATTAATCCCTTGTATATCATGTCATTTGCAAATATTTTCTCCCATTCTGTAAGTTGTCTTTTTGTTTTGTTGATGGTATCCTTAGCTGTGCAAAAGCTTTTAAGTTTAACTAAATCCCATTTGTTTATTTTTGCTTTTATTTCCATTACGCTAGGAGCTGGTTTGAAAAAATATTGCTGTGATTTATGTCAGAGTGTTCTGTCTGTGTTTTCGCCTAGGAGACTTATAGTATCCAGTCTTACATTTAGGTCTTTAATTTTGAGTTCGTTTTGTATCTGGTCTTAGAGAATATTCTAATTTCAGTCTTTTACAGGTAGTTGTCCAGTTTTCCTAGCACCACTTATTGAAAAGACTGTCTTTTCTCCGTTGTATATTCTTGTCTCCTTTGTCATACATTAATTGATCGTGAGTGTGTGGGTTTATTTCTGGACTTTCTATCCTTTTCCATTGTGTCTGTTTTTGTGCCAGTAGCATACTGGTTTGATTACTGTAGCTTTGTAGTATAGTCTGAAGTCAGGGAGTGTGATTCCCCCAGCTCCATTCTTCTTTCTCAAAATTGTTTTGGCTGTTTGGGTTCTTTTTTGTTTCCATTTTTTACATTTAAAATATTAACATTTTTCTCCAGTTCTTTGAAAAATGTCACTGGCAATTTAATAGAGATTGCATTGAATCTGAATATTGTTTTGAGTAGTATGGTCATCTTATCAATATTGATCCTTCCAATCCAAGAACACAGTATATGAGTCTGGCTTATCATCAATAAGTCTGGTTTATCAATTTTGTTTGTCTTTTCAAAGAATCAGCTGTTAGTTTCATTGATCTTTTCTAATTCATTTTTGTCTCCATTATTTATTTTTGCTCTCAGCTTTGTGCTTCCTTTCCTTCTAAAGGAAAGGAAAGTTCTACTAACTTTCAGTTTTGTTGGTTTTTCTTTTTCTAATTCTTTAGGTGTCAGGTTTTTTTTGCTTGAGATTTTTCTTATTTCCTGTGGTAGGCTGGTACTGCTAGAAACTTCCATCTCAGAACATGTTTTGCTGCATTCTATAGATTTTCAATAATTTTGTTTTTGTTTTCGTTTGTCTCTAGGTTTATTTTGATTTTCTGTTTGATTTCTTCAATGACCCATTCATTGTTTGTAGTATATTGTTCACCTTCCATATGTTTATGTTTTTTGCTGTTTTTCTCTTGTAGTTGATTTCTAGTTTCTTTTTATGATTGAAAAGATTCTTTATATGTCTTTATTCTTTATATGTTCTTTATATGTCTATTACATTCATCTTCTCTAATGTGTCATTTAAGACTCATGTTTCCTTATTGATTTTCTGTTTGGATGATCTGTCCATTTATGTAAGGGAGTGTCAAAGTCCCCTAACATTATTTAGTACTGTCAATTTCTCCCTTTGTGTTTGTTAATATTTGCTTTATATACTTAGGTGCTCCTATATTGGGTGCATATATATTTACAGTTGTTTTATCTTCTTTTTGGCTTGTTCTCTTAATCATTATGTAAGGTCCTTCTTTGTCTCCTGTGAGAGTCTTTGTTTTAATGTCTGTTTTGTCTGGCATAAGTATTGCTACCCTGACTTTCTTCTTGTTTCATTTATGTGGAATAACTTTTCCATCCCCTCACTTTCAGTCAAATAAAATGTGTCCAATGTGTCTTTATATATAAAGTAAGTCTCTTTTAGCCAGCATATATATTAATCTTGTTTTTGTATCCATTTAGCCATTCTATGTCTTTTGATTGAAGCATTTAGTCCATTTACATTTAATGTAATTGTTTATAGGTATGTACTTACTGGCATTTTGTTCATTGTTTTGGGGTTGTTTTGTAGTTCTTTTATGTTCTTTTCTTCTTACATTCTCTTCTCTGTTGATTCAATGACTATCTTTAGTGTTATTTTGGATATTTTTTGTGTGTATCTATTATAGATTTTTGGCTGGTGGTTACCATAAGGCTTATAGATGGCTATCTGTCTGTCTATCTATCTAGCTATAATTATTTTAGTTGCAGTTCTTAAGTTCAAATGCATTTTAACAACCATGCATTTTTGCTCTCAACCCTGTTTAATGTTTTTGACATCATATTTTACAACTTTTTGTTTTGTGTCATCCCTTAGCTTCTTCTTATGGATTTAGATGATTTTACTGTTTTTGTCTTTTAATCCCCCTAGTAGCTTTTTATATGGTTGATTTACTGCCTTTAGTGTATTTACCTTTACCAAAGAGATTTTTCCTTTTGTGATTTTTATATATCTAGTTGTGGCTTTTTTCTTTTGTACTTAGAGAAGGTCCTTTAACATTTCTGGTAAAGCTAATTTGGTGGTACTGAACTCTTTTAGTTTTTGCTTGTCTGTGAAATTTTGTTCTCATCATCAAATCTGAAAAAAAAAAAAAAAAAAAAAAAAGCCTTGCCAGGGAGCATATTCTCAGTTGTAGGTTTTTCCCTTACAACACTTTAAATATGTCTTTTTACTCCTCTGGTTTGGAGAGTTTTGGCTGAAAAGTCAGCTGATAACCTTGGTGCTCTTAATATTCTCTCTTTATTTTTAATTTTTGCCATTTTAATTACCATATATCCTGGTGTGGTCCTCTTCAGGTTGATCCTGTTTAGGATTCTCTGTGCTTCCTGGACCTGAATGTCTGTTTCACTTTCTAGGATAGGGAAGTTTTTAGCTACTTTGTCTTCAAATATTCCACTACTGGTCAGTAGAACCAAAGCCCAGGGGGTCCTGGGGCTAATGCTGACACACATGTATGTGGGCCAAATCCTGGGCTCTCTGGTGAACAGGGCCAGGTCCAGAGGTGGCTATGGGCTCAGGGTGTTCTAAGGCAGATGAATTCTGGTGGGTTGGGCTGTGCCCATGCCCAGCTAATTGCTTGGCCTGAAGCATCCCAGTATTTATGCAGACAGGATGGTGGGTTGGGCCGGGTCCCAGAAGTATTCCAAAATAGCCTTTGCCAGCACCAGTGTTTGATAGAACAAGCTCCCCAAAATGGCTTCCACCAGTGTCTGTGTCCCCAGCTCCAGTTTCCTCCTGACACTCCAGGAGACTCTTCAAGATGAGCAGGTGGGGCTGACCCAGGGTCATTTCAAATTTCTGCTTCCCTTGGTTCCTGGATTGTGCAAGATTTTGTGTGCACAATTTAAGAGTGAAATCTCTATATTCCCAGACTTCTTGGGCTCCCCAAAGTAAGCTCTGCTGTCTTTCAAAACCAAACTACCTGGGGACTCATCTTCCCAGTACAGAACCCCCAAGCTGAGGAACTTGACTTGCAGCTCAGCCTTTGGGAGAACTTCTTCAGTTGTAACTATTCTCTTGTCTGTTTGGGGATAGTGCACCCCAAGGTGTGGGATTTGATATCGGGACTCTGCCCCTTCTACCCGTCTTGCTGTGGTTCCTTCTTTTTATCTTTAGTTGTAGATGATTTGCTCTGGTAGTGTGAGTAGATTTTTTTTTTTTTTGATAACCAAAGGGGGATCTAAATTTTATGCCCAAAATCAAACAAGGCAAAACAGGGATGGTAATACAGGTGGGCACAAAAATCATGAAGACGAGAATGTTTTAGATGACACTGAATTGCATATAATATTTTGAAATAGGTCAAAATGTCAAGGGGTTATTTATTCAAAATAAGATCTTCTGGTTGCTGGTAATGACAAGGTGAACAGTTCTTTTAAAATAAAAAATCTTTCATTCTGAGGTATGTTGAAATTTTTAATTATTTTTTTGAAGTTTTCTCAAAGATATAAATCAGAACAGAGGAGAGACCTCTCATGGAGTGCCTCTATGTAGATTAGTGAAACTATTAGAAGTAGTTATTCTTTCTCCTTTGCTGCAATGGTGTCCAAATCTTATCAGGCTTTGAAGGAGCTACATGTTTATCCAATGATAATTTCTACATCAAGCTGTTTCTAAGCTGTGAAGATTCATAAATTTCAGGATAATATCAAGCCCATAGAAAACCAAAATATGTATGCCAAAACTTGCCAAAAAGGAAAATATGGCTTACTAACAAATGAAGATACACAGAAAAAAAAAATGTCCTTTTATTCAGCTGTTTGATCTAAATGGCATTTCCAGTTTAAATGGTAGAAGGGAGTGGGAGAAAGTCCTTGTTTTAGTCAGAAATTTTAATACAAAAATACCAAATTCAAATACTATACCTACCAGTATATCATCTAAAAACAGAAATTGAACTTGCAGATGAAGAGATAAAAATTTCCCTGAACCTTGGAAGGATTATTTTTCTCAATTTTCATTAAGATCCATCTGAGTTTTTTTTTAAGTGACAAAGTTTGTGTTTACAAAGATAATTCTTGTAACAAAATAAAAGATGATCTGAGAGATGGTGAGTCTGGGAAGTTAGGATGTTTTATATATAGATCAAGCAGTTTTGCTTCCAGCCAAAAGGGGGTAAGAGCTATCAGATCTAACCTCCCAACTAAAACAATTAAAAAACTGGATGAAATATATGAAACAACACTACATGTGTGTGAGAAAATTACTTGAAGCCAAGAAACAACTATTTAAAACAATTAAAGGGAAGTGGGGAGGGTATAGCTCAAGTGGAAGAGTGCATGCTTAACATGGCCAAGGTCCTGGGTTCAATCCCCAGTACCTCCTCTATAAATAAATAAATAGACCTAATTACCTCCCCCTACCAAAAATAATTAATTAATTAATTAATTAATTAATTTTTAAAAAAGAAAAAAAAAAACAATTAAAGGGAAAAGTTCCTATTGTATACAGTGCCTGTTCCAACCAGCCAAACTGGAAAACCTCATCATTTGAGGAACACTGGATAGAGTTCTCCAAAGGATCTTGCCTTAGTTGTCAGAATAAGTAGCCTTAGATTAAATATGGCTCTGATTCTGCTTAGCAAATAATAATAGCAAGACCCAGAAGGAGCACATCATTTTCAAGCAACTTAACGGTGTTTCATAACAAAGCTCAAGAGTATTCATAGGAATATAAAAATAACCCGCAAACAGCAGAATGAAATCAAAGTGTCTGGCATCTAATAAAAAACAAATATCAGGGACACAATGAAATTGAAAGATAAAATCCATGATGTGGAGGAAAAGCAACTAAAACCGCTGAGGTCACAATGAGCCACCACTTGAAACCTACCACAATGTCTAAAGCAGACAGGCAGATGCTAAGTGTCGGCAAGGACGTGAGGGAAGGGGAACCCTCACGCCTGCTAGAGGGAATGTAAAGTGGCACAGTCATTTTGAAAAGGACAGGGCAGTAGTTCATCTAACTATTAGACATAGAGCTACCTTAAGATCCAGCAACTTCGCCCTTAGGTATTTGCCTAGTAGATATGAAAGCAGGTGTCCACACAAAAGCTTGTACACGAATGTTTGTAACAGCATTATTCATAATAGCCAAAAGGGGGAAATAACAAAATGTCCATCGACTAATGGGTATGTTAATAAAATGTGACACAGCCATACAACTGAAAATTATTCAGTCATAAAAATGAATGAAACATTGCACATGTTACGCCATGGAAAACCTTGAAAACACTATGCTAAATGAAAGAATCCAGCCACAAAAGACCACATATTCTATTTCAATAAAATGAAAATCCAGAACAGGGGAATCTATAGAAGCAGAAAGTAGATTTGTGGTTTCTTAAAGTTGGGAGGGAGACAGGAGGATTAAGAAGTGATAAATAAAGTGTATGGAGTTTCTTTCGAAGATGATGGAAATGTTCTAAAATCGACATGGTGATGGTTCTACATATCTGTGAATATAATAAAAAACTATACAATTGTACACTTTAAATGGATAATTGTATGGTATATCTCAAAAAGCTGTTTTAAAAACCAACACGGCAGGAGGGTATAGCTGAGTGGTAGAGTGTGCACTTAGCATGAACAAAGTCCTGGGTTCAATCCCCAGTACTTCCATCAAAATAAAAAAATACCTAATTACCTCTCCCAAAAAACAAACAAACAAAAAAACAAGTAAAAATAAAAATCAACACAGAACTGACACAAACATTAGAATTAGAAAACAAGTGCATTAAAACAGTTCTTATAATTATATTCCTTGGTTAAAGTTACATAAAGATATGAAAGATGTTTAATGATCCAAGTCAAACTTCGAAGGATAAAATTTGTGATGTCTGAGATGAAAAACACAATGAATGTGGTGAACAGCTGACTAGACATTGAAGAAAAAAATAATGAACTAGAGGGAGCAATAGAAGCTATCCAAAATAAAACTTAGAGAAAAAAAGAATCTAAAAAAAAACAAATTATTGATGAGCTGTGGGACAATGCCAAGTGACCACATACACATATAATTGGAATACCCAAAGGAGTTAGGTGAGAGACAGAAAATATCAGAAAAAATGGCCAAATTTTTTAAAAATTTGATGAAAATTACAAATTCATAGTTCTAAGAAGTTAAGTGAATCCCACGCACCCCAAGGAAAAATGGGGAATATTTTTTGGATAACAATCCTTTATCAGGTAGGTCTTTTGCAATATTTTCTCCCATTCTATGGATTGTCTTTTCATTCTCTTCACAATGTCTTTTGCAGAGCAGAAGTATTTAATTTACTGAAGTTCAATTTATCAATTATTTCTTTCATAAATCATGCCATTATAGTTTTAGGTATTGTTTCTTTCCTATTTGCATTCTCATCATGTAACCCAAATACGTATATGTTAATCTTTTTACTCCCTTTTCCACATCTCTTATGCTTCCTTTAGAACTTTCATACCTTGTCTCTCAGCCATCATTCAAAAGTCCACAGATGATAAATCCTGGAGAGGGTGTCGAGAAAAGGGAACCCTCCTACACTGTTGGTGGGAATGCAGTTTGGTGCAGCCATTGTGGAAAACAGTATGGCGATTCTTCAAAAAACTAAAAATAGACTTACCATATGACCCAGTAATCCCACTCCTGGGCATATATCAAAAGGGAACCTTCATTCAAATGTTCATAGCTGCACTATTTACAATAGTCATGACATGGAAACAACCTAAATGTCCATGGACAGATGACTGGATAAAGAAGATGTGGTATATTTATACAGTGGAATACTACTCAGCCATAAAAAATGATAAAATACTGTTATTTGCAAAAACATGGATGGCCCTGGAGAACGTCATTCTAAGTGAAGTAAGCCAGAAAGAGAAAGAAAAATACCATATGATATCACTCACATGTGGAATCTTAAAAAAAAGACAAATGAACATATGTATAAAACAGAAGCACACTCACAGACATAGAATACAGACTTGTGGTTTCCAGTGGGAAGGGGTGTGGGAAGGGATAAACTGGGAGTTCGAGATTTGCAGATACTGACTGGTATATATAGAATAGATAAACAAGTTTATACTGCATAGCACAGGGAACTATATTCAATATTTTGTAGTAGCTTATAGTGAAAAAGAATATGAAAATGAATACACGTATATTCATGTATGACTGAAGCATTGTGCTGTACACCAAAATTGACACAACACTGTAAACTAACTATACCTCAATAAAAAAGTAGATCTGCTAAATCATGCAGATCAATCCATTCTCTTGCTCTTCAGAAGTCAAATGTAAACTTTAAGTAATACTCCAGCACTTGATTTCAATGAACATAGTTACATTTATAAGTCCTAAAACAGCTCATATTTTATATTCCAACTAAAACATTTATACTCACTTGATTAACTCCCTTGTAAAACTTGTAAGAAAAATCAGCTTCCTGATATACCTGAAATTTAAAAAGATTAGTTCATCTTGATATCCAAAAATGTCAGTTGGAGAAGATTTAGGAAACAACAAAACTAGGCAATTCTTATGCTACAGTCACCTTACAGAATATGGCAGGGACATTCTCAGTTTGGACTATATAAAACCGGATGGCCTGGAATCAAACCACAGTTCTGCCTTTAACCATCCATGTACCCTTCCATTAGTGATTAACTTCTGTTTCAGTTTCCCCATCTATAAAATGGGGGAAATAATATGTTTACTCTGAGAAGTAAATGAGTTAGCATGTATAGAAATAGGTAGACTGATACCTATTTTTGGAAAAGTTTTGACATAAAACACACACTGTGATGCCTTTCTATTATTTTTTTTCATTTTTATTGAAGTATAATCCATTTACAATATTGTGTCAATTTCTGGTGTACAGTATAATGCTTTCAAAATACATGAATATACATATATTCATTTCCATATTCTTTTTCACCATAAGCCACTACACGATGTTGAATATAGTTCCCTATGCTATACAGCATAAACTTGTTTATCTATTTTTTAACATTTTTTAATTGATTTATAATCATTTTACAATGTTGTGTCAAATTCCAGTATAGAGCACAATTTTTCAGTTATACATGAACATATATATATTCATTGTCACATTTTTTTCTCTGTGAGCTACCATAAGATCTTGTATATATTTCCCTGTGCTATACAGTATAATCTTGTTTATCTATTCTACATTTTGAAATCCTAGTCTATCCCTTCCCACCCCCTACCTCCTAGATTCATTTTCATATTCTTTTTCACCATAGGTTACTACAAGATATTGAATGTATTTCCCTGCACTATACAGTATAAACTTATTTATCTATTTTATATATACCTGCCAGTATCAACAAATCTCAGACTCCAAATTTATCTCTTCCCACCCTCTTCCCCACCCCCAGTAACCACAAGTTTGTTTTCTTTCTGTGAGTCTGTTTCTGTTTTGCAAATAAGTTCATTTGTCTTTTTTTGTTTTTTTAAGATTCCACATATAAGTGGTATCATATGGTATTTTACTGGTTTGATAATTTTCTTTTGTATTAGCTTGGTTTCTTTTTGGTTTTTGTGACTCTATTGTATGCTTTTGATTTGTGGTTACCTTGTTTTTCAAGTATGTTAATCCCATACTATATCTGTTTGCTTTAGACTAGTAGTCATGTAGGCTCAAACACATCCTAAAAAGAATGAAGAAAAAACAAAGAAAAAAAAGTGAGAGGAAAAAATATCTATATTTTCTTTCCCCTCTTCCCCACCTTTTAGAATTTTGATGTCCTTTTTTTTTTTTTTTTAACATTTTCATGTTTATTCTCTTGCAGCCCATTGTAGCTATCGCATTTCCAATTATGGTTTTCTCATTTCTATGTCTTCCTGCTTCTTTTCTATTTATAGTAGACCTTTCAACATTCCCTTTAGCATAGGTTTAGTGTTACTGAACTCTTTTAGTTTTTGCTTGTCTGAAATTCTTTATCTCTCCTTATATCCTAAAGGATAGCCTTGCTGGATAAAGTATCCTAGGCTGCATCTTTTTTTCATTCAGGACTTTGAATGTGTCTTGCCACTCCCTTCTGGCCTATAGTGTTTGTGTAGAGAAATCAGCTGAGAGCCTTATGGGGGTTCCCCTGTAACTAACTCTTTGCTTTTCTCTTGCTGTCTTTAGAATCATTTCCTTATCTTTAACTTTGGCCATCTTAATTATAATATGTCTTGTTATGGCCTATTAGGGTTCTTCTTGTTTGGGACCCTCTGTGCTTCCTGTACTTGGATATCTATGTCCTTCTTTAAGTTTGGAAAGTTTTCAGTCACCATTTTACTTATATCTCTCTGGCTCTATGATTTAGGAGTATCAGTTATCTACTGTGGTCTTGAAGGGCTGTTTTTGTTTGTTTTTATTTAAAGTGGGAACTTTCCTGTGTAGACTGTTCGTCCAATAGTTTTGTTGCAAGGGCTGTTCTTAGTATGGATGGTTGCCACATCTTTCTTCCATGTGTGTTGGCTCTTATCCCTTTGATTGGGGGGTGGTTGGTGGTGTGATCAGAGCCCGCTCTGATTGTTGTTGTGGAGCGGGGCCTCCTTTATGGTTCTGTGCTTGTCACAGCCCTGACAGGTGCCAGGTCTGCTCCCCTGTTGCTGGAATAGGGGCTTCTAGACCCGTTTCTGAGCTGTGGTGTGTGGTAGGCAGGGTTGCTTCAGCTAGGAAGAAGAGTCACTCAGTGTACCTCCGCAGGAGATGTTCACTGGGAAGTGTTCTCATAACTAACTAGTTTAAAACTAGATCCAATGACAGGAATAAGTAAGACGTTCTGCAGCTCTGGATGTTGAAGGACAGGAAAACTTAATCCATTAAACTGCTTCTGAAGTTCATCCAATAACAGATTTTTCACACACTATACTGAGGCTAGATGGGTATTTACTGTGACAGCTGTGAATGATGGAGAGTGTGACAAGGGACGTAACAGAGTTTCAAACTTCCTTTCTGCTTCTTGTTTACCTAAAGCAGATAAAATGTCTCAGAGAAAGAAAAATTGTGTGAGGACTGATCCATCATGAACTGGAAACCACAGTGGTATCAACGCGGTCATAACTGGAAACCACACTGGTATCAACTCAGTCACACTCAGACTGAAGGCCACACTTCCAAATGCTGGCTCCCTCTTTCTCAGCAGCCTTTCCATTATTAGTAGTAGTATTGCAAGGTTTTTAAAAGAACTAAATGAGATGGTTCATATAACACATGTAAAAGGCTCAGCATAGGGGTTAATGCAAATGGTAACTTAAAATAGTAGCATGATCACTTCCCAAACCCCCTACACCTAGCCTGTCACCTGGCAAATTCTGACACAGACTAAGTAATGTTAGTCTGTTAAAATATTAATGGGTCCAGGGCAAGCCCATGAGCTCTCTGTATGGAACTACCCACACCCAGAGACAGAAATAAACATCATTAGGGCACCACACAGCAAGAGGCACCATGTGTTCCAGCCCTTTATTCTGGACGCAAGATTGAAACAATTATATGGAGATTATCTTTCTAAAATAATGGCTAAATTCAATTTCTTATATTCCTATAAATTACAAAGACAATGAAAGTATAATTAACAATATTGGAAACTACATTATGAACAATACACATCTTAGTAAACTGGGAATTTGTGCATAAATATACATACAATGATCCTTAGTTGTACATAATAGGATTCTGCTATTCGTTTTTAAATCTTTCTCACTAAGGAATCAAAAACTTCATCAGACAGAATGAAGGAAAATGTGCCTCATTCTACCCTATTTCTATCCTTTCTTCACATGGATTCTGGATTCTCATGTTGCTTCCCATTTAGGTCCCATGCCAGACTGGAATGGGCACTTGATTGCATAAGGACTTTTAATACTTATTGCAGACAAATCAGGATATTTCTAACAACCACCACCCAAAGTTCAGGCTTTTAAGGGGATTAAGACATACAAACCACTATGTATAAAATAAATAAGCAATAAGGATATATTGTACAGCACAGGATAATATAGCCATTATTTTGTAATAACTTTAAATGTGGTATAACCTATAAAAATATTGAATCCTATGTTGTTCACCTGAAACTAATATAATATTGTAAATCAAGTATACTTAAATTTTTTAAAAAGAGGAAAATTTCAGACTGTGTTTCTACATCTTTAGCCATCAATGTCTGAAGCTGCAAAGAATTTAAGCAAATCAGGGATAAGAGCATTTTTCCTCTGCCTTTAGCAAAATTTACAGAATGCTCACCTTTAAATATTTATCACTAAAAAATACTTTCTCTCCATTTGCACAATGCTCAGCTTTGTCTCTGCCTTTTCACCAGACCTGGATGATTCTAAAATCTATATTTGTTTCTCACTTGTTGATTCATTCACCAAATATTTATTGAGTGCTTACTATGTCCCTGGAGATTCTCTAGACCTGGGGAGATACAGCAGTGAGCAAGACATAACCTAGAGCTTTATTTACAACAAGTTAATTTTATTTACAAGAAGTTAATTTTATTTACAAGAGTTAACTTTATTTACAAGCAGAGTAAATCCTGTCTGATTATTTAGATGAAAGATAAAAATTACATAATTAGTTATATGTGGAAATAAGTCTTGGTTTCTACGGTGTATCCTGAGTACTTTTACATCAAACATCCTTTTTAGGAGCTGCAGCCATTCTAAAAAGCTCAATGGCAGGCATCGCACTGATTGCATATCCAGTGTGTCATCCCCTGAAATAAACAAACATCACAATGTGGTAGATAGTACTGGCTACCATAATTGTGAGATGAACTTTGGTAGAGACATAAATTTTTGGTAAAGTCTTAAGGCTGGAAAATTTCTAGGCTGCTAAATTGATTTCAGATAATGGATCTGTGAGGCTCATCCTTGTTATTTCAAAAGATTTTCTAAGCTTCTCCAGTTACAGCTATATTGGCCTTAGAGTGAATTCATGATAATAAATCTCTCAAGATTTTTCCACGTTAGCTCAGTCACTTAATGAGATACACAATCATCTAAAGAATATAAGGGTAAAATATAATGCAAAATGTGCAATCAGAAAAAAGACAAACCAAGGAGAAGGAGAAATAAGATTAAAGGTCTCTTATCCCTAAATACAACAAATATTTTTTGAGTTTCTAATGTAAGTGAAACAATGCAATGGGTGCTGAAGGTACAAAGATGAGTATTAGTCAGTGAGAAGATTAGAGTCATAGGGTTTTATTGCAGAACAGTGACTCTTTAATTTGTATTGTATTTATGAGACAGCTTCCAGATTTTTTAAAGACTTTTAAAATTCTCAAATATTTGATGAAACCCCTAAATGTTCACTCTTGTATTTCCATTATTGTTTGTGTATGTGCACACATGCATATATACATTTCTAAACATAAGTTCATATCTGTATATATACTATATACTCATATATTGTGTTAATTTATTAATAGAAGTACTCAACAATTCCATCTTATTTAGGACTTTCTCTGGAGGAACCCTTGTCTATAGGAAATTAAAAAAATAATTGACAGTAAGGATATAGGTAATTAGGAAATTTATATGCATAAGTAATTCTTAATTTGGATTTCTTGTTTCAGTTTATAGGAAATCCATGAAAATACTATTATTTATCTTATTCACATGGAACACTTATCCTCAAAATATCATTAAAAATTTTATTCTCACAAGTGGAAAAATTGAGATTGTTATCAAGAGATTGTGATTGTTCTCTAGGACCAAAATGTAAAGCTCCTTTGCTTTCATTTCAGTGTATTTTTATCGAATCATTGTTTTAAGGACAAGGAAATGTGTTCAGGATATTAAAGAGGAAAAAAAGAGAAATGGGAGTTGAAGCCCAAGAAGATGAGAATGATGCCAGCTGGGAGCACAGCAGTGATGACAACATTCACCACGGCCTGCAAGCTCTTCTTTGGCCTGACTTCTGCTTAATCTTTGCAGATTCTTCTTTTGTCACTCCGTGCCTCAGCAACATTCAACAATGTGCTGTGTCCTACACATATTTTGTTGTCTCTCGCTTTAGTGTCTCTGTTCATTCTTTCTCTTCTGTCTGGAACACTGGTATCTCCCTTCTCCACTGTTTTTATAATCTTATTTATGCATATTGTCCAAACCTCAGTTCAGACATATCCAAGTTACCTTCTTTAATTACTACCTGCCTCTTTCAAGCTATTTTTCACTCATTGCCCTCAGATGTCTCTGTCACCATGCAGACCACACAGTATTAGTAGCATCAGATTGAACCTAATGAACTTTCCATTATTTGCTTGATGTTGACCTACAAAAACTGTCAGTCTCTGCCACCAGACTGTAAACTGGATTGGGACAGGTCTTTACTAATTAATTACTGTCCACTCCCTCCCTGTTCAGAACAGACCGCAGTAACTGTTTATCTGAATGAATGGATAATTTTGAAATAATCACAGAAATGTTAAGGATGCTCCTAACTGTCCTGTGCCCTAAATTCAAGCCAGTTTTCAGTCCACTCACTTCTTGGGTGAAATAAATGCATGATTAAACCAAATCTTCTCATTTTTCATAATATTCTGGTTTTTTTCATTTTTTTAGTTTTTGGAGGGGGAGGTAATTAGATTTATTTATTTACTTAATGCAGGTACTGGGGATTGAACCCAGGACCTTGTGCATGCTATGCATGTGCTCTACCACCTGAGCTATACTCTCCCCCTCTGATAATATTCTGTTTTTGATAATGAAACAGGGCTCCGTGCAATGTTTTTTGTTGTTTGTTCTTGCAAATTCCATGGCTTCTTTGTGAATAAATCTTCATTGGGAACCTGAGAAAATCTGTCCCCTAGCAACAGCTCTCTGTAAGCTACATTCATATATCAATACAAAGAAAGCATGTGAGAGACATGGAGGGAGGCATTTGTGATTTCTTAGTTGAGCACAATTTTAACTTAACACAACATTCAACTGATTCAAACTGATTATGGACTGAATTCTCTCTGTTCCCCCCTTGGCTTCAGTTCTGTATACTTCAGCTTCATCCAAAAGAAAAAAAAAAACAAAACCCTGATTACAGCACGCAATCTATGCCTTCCTGGGGCCATTTAGTCATGCTTATATGACTAATGGATTATGAATAAGAAGTAGACACATGATTTACCTCACACCACTCACTACTCATCTGTCCCTATTTGCCAAGTGCCCACTGTGTTCCAGGAATTAAGCAAAGATTACAAAAATGAGTAAAAAGTAATAACTCATATTCAAGGAGCTCAGAATTTTGTGAGAGGAATGAGATATATAAATAAACAATGACCCAACAAAGAGGGAAACCCAGATCACAGAGAGAACCAATCACAACAGCCTTGAGAGAGAGTTTTAATTCTGCTGCCAGAGGGTAAAATGGTTGGTTCGTTTCTGAAATATACCTGTAGAATCTGACAATTAGGCGAACACTGGTGACTTTGATGAGAACAGCAATAGTATCTCCTGGGAAAGGAACCCAGACACGAACTGGTTAAGGTTTTGTAACAGAAAAGAACACATCTGATGCCACATTAGACCTGTTTCTTTGACTTTAACCCTGTGCCCTGTTTTCGAGGCTCAGTCTCCTCACCTTTTATGAAACAATGTTGCCTTTAGCCTGAAATAGATAGGAGGGCCTATTCTCAAGGCTCTGACCTTTAAGGATATTAACACTTCTGCACTTATATAAAGGCAGCAGGTTGCAGAATAGAAAATAACATTTGTTTTGTTAGAGGTTTTACAGGGACACCAGGATCTGACCTACATGGGCAGCTGCAAGAACAAAGAATTTCTGCACCAAGAAGTTTGCAACAACCAGCCACAACTCCTCCCCTTTTTGGTATAAAAGGAGCCTGAATTCTGACTTGAGTAAGGTGGTTCTCCAAGACATTAGTTTGCCATCCTCTCGGTCTGCCAGCTTTCTGAATAAAGTCACTGTTCCTTGCCCCAACACCTCATCTCCTGATTTATTGGCCTGTCGTGCGGCGAGCAGAAGAGGTTTGGACTCGGCAACAGGATGATTTAAGGGTGAAAAAGTAGAAGCTACTTTTTCAATGTGTACACCTGATATAAATTATAACGTTAATACTGAAATAAAATAAGTTTTAATTACAGAAAGTTAAAGGGGTAAAGTGCCTAGAAATATCTATTATTATTAACCCTATGGATTAGATATCTTTTATTTTCTGCCTTTTACAAACAAGGAAATTAATAAACTGGACTTGAACTACAAAAGCAAAACCATCATTGTTGGGCTTTTTTGATATTAAATCAATTTCCCGATTTGCAAGTGGGTGCTATCTTGGAAAGCATTTTCATATTTGACATAAACAAACAACCCTAATAGGCATTTAAATCAGAAAAATAAAGGAATAAGAAAGACAAAGGTTAAATGTTTCTTCAAGGTCACATGATTACAAAACCTGCATGTTAGGGGAAGTTATAGCTCTGTAGTAGAGGGCATACCTAGCATGCACAAGGTCCTGGGTTCAATTCCCAGTACCTCCATTAAAATGAATAAATAAACCTAAAATTACCTCCCTTCCATCAAAAAAATTTTTTTAAAAACTAAAATGCATGCATCAAAAAAAACCTGCATCTTATCCAGAACTCAACTCTTCTCCTAACAGAGAAAATGTCTCTCGCCCTTCCAGTGTTGGAATCGCCACTCAGTCTGCCTTAGAGGTGCCGTATCCGAAGTCTACCAGAGGCCAGCGTGCTCCCCGCAGTTGCTGTACATTGCATGTCCTTTTCTCCTCTATTCGAATTTGCCAATCAGTCTGAGGCAAAATAAGGTGTTGATTAAGAGGCAAAAGGCAAGATTCTGAAGCCAAGAGCCTCCACTCCAATCCAGGCTTTGTCACTATCACACTGAGCTTGGGTGAGTAAAGTAACCTTGTTGTCACATAGTGTATTCATTTGTGAAGTGGAAAGGATAATTATCGCACCTACAGCATAAGGTGGTTTTGAAGATTAAATGAGTTAATACAAGGCAAGCACTTCGAACAGTGTCTTGTATATATATATAGGAAGTACTGTATGTGTATTTTATATCAGTATTACTATTTCTGCTGTAGACTAAGTCAGCAGATATCGCAGCTATCAAAAGAGAATAAAGTGGTAGCCAGACCCGTCCGTCTCTCCTAACTGCCACCACAGCCATTCTATTGAGAGCTTTAAAAAGAGAGAGACTTGGCCACAGATTCTGGAGATTACTGGTAAAGAATATGATGAAAATGCTTAACTACAGATATAAAATATTTGAGGATTTCTTTTTCCATGCTCTCTCTTTCCTAATATAAGCCTTAATATTGAAAAATTGGTTTGATGTTCCACATATCCACCAATCTCAGGAAAATAATTTCCATCTTTATCCTAACATTATAACTTCAGTTCCTTTCTGTTAATTTTCATGAAAACTCCCATATTGAAGACACATGCCTTTTCTTAATGTAAGAATTTAAGAAGGAAAAAAGGAGATGTGGGGAAAAGGGAGCTGAGGAACAGTATTACGTGAGAGGTAACTGAGAACAAACTTTGCAGACCGACTTCCATTTTCTCTGTTCTACTCAGACAGATTCTCACCTGAGCTTTGTATCTCTTGAGAAAACATGTAATGCCTTGGAATGTTATTGAACGGCTGCTTCAAATGATTCCTCTCTAATCGAAGATATACTTTGAAGAGAAAAAAATAGACCACACCCAATTTGCCATATGTTTTTCAACTGGTTAAGCCAAATTATGTCAGAAAAATAACAAAAATGTTTAAATAAGTAAAATGTAAAATTTGAAGGACTGTAACATTTATTAAGCATCATTCTGTTCCTGGTTTCTAAGATGAGGCTTTCTAATGTATTATTTAATTCATATAACTATACTACAAAGTAAATATTAGCTTTACATTATAGATGATGAAACTGAAGCTCAAAGAAGTCAAAGATCCTGCCCAAGACACAGAGCTAATAAGTGCAGACCTCTGTGCAATTTATTTGTGTATTTTTTATTTATTTATAAACAAATATATTTGTTTTATTTATTTTTTGTTTTGCTTTAATTTATCTTTGAGATAACATTGATTTATAACATTATATACTTTCATGTGTACATTACAATATACTTCTATGTACCCTACAGTGTAGATTTAATTTTATTAGGAGAATGAAGGAAGAAAATAATATAAGCTCTCTCTCAATTAAGGAGAACTTAAAAATACAGAATAGTTATTACCAAAGACCCTAAACAAAGAATGCACAGATAAATAGATTGAAATAAACAAACAAATTAACACAATTCTCCTCTATCAGAAATGAAAAAAAAATTGTTATATATTTGTAGATATTCAATATAAAAGGAGATAAAGATTACCTCATCAAATTTACATTTGACTATAGTTCCTTTTATCTCTATGTATTGGAGAGTTGTCTGAAGACCTGAAATACGATTTTCTAGGATATACTGTATTATTCATGAAATATTGACTGTTATTTTCATTCAAAATGTAAACAGCATTCCCAATTATTTTAATTATTTTACTTCCTTTCCTTGCTCTTCAAAAAGCTATTATAAAGCTAGAATATGTTTTGGTTTTGAGATGAATAGAATGACTCTTTGTCTCCTTTTTTGAAAAGTTAATGAGATAAATTAGGGAGAACGCTGGAGGAAGAGAGACTTTTTTTTTTTAAATGTTTTTTAAAAATCTTTTTTTAGAGTTTCAAAATATAACTTATAAAGTTTATTCACTGCCCTGCTTTATATTCAAAGGAATAATGAGAAATAATGAAGCCAAACCTTTTTCTTCATTCACCAGAGAATTACATTTTTATGTTCACAAGGGAGAAAGAAGAGAGTTCTTATTTTGTTTTGTTTCATTTTGTTTTGTTTTGCCTTTTAAAGAGAAATTTCTCTCAGTCTCACTTGCTGTATCTTTGGGAAAGACTCAACCAGTATCTTTTTCTGTATATCCCACGTGAAACCCTTCATTGTTAGATGTGAATTCGATTGAAATAGGATGCACCAAATACCATTATTATTTATTCTACGTAAGTTATTTGGAGCTAAGGGTCAGAATATAGTCAGTTCAATTTAGAAAACGTTGACTGAGCCTCCTCCAGTAACAAAGCACAGGAGTAAGCATTACATGTATGCAATAATTGATAAAGGACCATCCCTGCTTCCCAGCAGCTCACAGTCTAGCCCTCACATAACTTTAATACAGGACAGCATAGAATAAATTCTACAACAGCCTTTCAAACAGAGTGTTATGTCTGAGCTGCCATCAGAGCACTTATCCTAAATGTGCCTTGTCCAGGTCCTGATCCTAAGGACTTCACTTACGATTGTCAACTAACCATAATTTGGAAAGACTGCTTCAACCAAAACTAGCTGAGTTTGTTTTCAGTACTAGTCCTTTAGAGATTCGCGTGCGCCAACACCCCAAACGCTGGCGTATACTTCCATATCCTTCTAAGTGCCACAGCCAGTTGTCATTTGGGTTTCTTTTAGTGGTAGAAGCAGAATAGACTCTGCCAAGTATACCCTGTATTCTCAAAATCATCATCATCATCATCATCATCATCATCATCATCATCATCATCATCATCATCATCATCATCCCTTCAGTTGGGGAATATTTTCTTTACAAGTAAATCCATTCAAGATAAAAAAGCACCAAGATAAGCAATACGAGAGAGAGGGACAAAGTGGTAAAATTGGAAGGTGTTTGTTACCACTGTCAGCCAGATGTTAGATTCATCAAATCCGTCCAGACAGTCAGTGTCCTCTCCCTCCCTTCCACTAGTCCTGCCCAGGCTCTGTCATGCTTCCTCCTAACCTCTGAGGGCTCATAAATCAGCACTACAGGGGGTACTCTTTAAGTCAAGACTCCGCCCCAAATAAGCGTGCCTTAAAAATACATGTTAGCCCCTCAGGCTCAATTTTTACAGACAACTTGCTAAGTAACAATTAACTAATCCATTCCACCTATTATCTGACCTGCTTTCAAATTTTTTTAAATCATTGGACTATGTGAATAAATAGGAGGGTTATGTTTCTGTAATAATTAGGGAGATATTGGAGGGGACATGAGGTTTCACAATCTATTCATATTCTATTATGTAGAAGATCACCCAGTAAGCATATGCATAAAACAAATAACACTGTGAAACAAATATTAACCAGAGAAAAGACGGTGGGTAAGCCAGGGGCTCTGTCTGTCTTTTGTCCTGGCTAAAAGCATTTTCTTGGTAAATCCAATACCACTTTTTATATCCTCTGAGGATTTGAACTTGATCCTTCCCTTAGAACAATTATCAGGAACATTACCATTCCCTCTGGCTGAAAAACAACTACTGAGTTCTATTCCTGTGGAAAAAAGTACATTTTGTGCCAATGCAATTTTCAAGTTAGACATCTTACAAAGAAAATCTAGAGATAAAAATTTTTCAAAAGGGGGCACTGAAAGAAAGCTCCTCTTCTAATATGGTTGTTTTCACAGGCAGATGTCTTGTTAAAAAAAAAAATGGTTAAAGAAATTGCTACTCTGCAGTAGTTGGAAACTTTTCCTTGTTTCAATATTTCTTAAAAATTCATATCAATTCATTATTTTTCCTTTAAGCAGGAAGTTTGCCTAAGAATCAAATTAAAATACAGAGACAGTTTGTTCTGGATTCTGCTGCAGTGAGCCCCATAAATATTTGATTTTGTGTGCAAATATAGGTACTGGTATTTATTTTTGTAAAAAATACTTCCTGTTAAGAAAAAAGAATCAGTGAGACTAAGAACTTTTGTTTTGTTATCTTAACTAAGACCCCAGGCAACTGGAAAGAGAATATCAAAAAAAGCATCTTCCTAACAAAAAAAAAAAAAAAAATTAAGAAGAAGAGAAGCAATTCCATAAAATCTAGGAAGGAAGCAGAAGAAAAGTCTCCTTAATACTATTAGAATCCGAGGCCTGAAAAGAACCTAGGTAGTTTATTTAACTTACTGCTCATCTCCCATCTAAATCATCTTACAAAGAAGATGCCCTGCTGTTTGTTTATTTCTCAAGCAGAAAAAGATTCCACAGCATCCCAAACAATTTAAAACTATTTAGGAAAATTTTGGAGGACAGTGAGCTTTGTATGTTATGTAAATCTCCCCCTCTGTTCTTTAAATATATGTGTATCCTTAGTGGAGTGCAAAAACAAGTGATGACAGCCTCTGTTGTGTCTTTCCTAAGTCACTCTTTCAAGTGTTAAATCAACTCAGTTCTCCTGACCTATCCTCATATCTGCCAAGCAGGTCCTTCGGTACAACCTCTTGTGCATTTGAGTGGCTTGTCTCTGAACCCTGCCAAATATTTTATATCTCCTTTTAGATGGGGAACCCAGATGTCATCAAGATAATGAGTATAAAGATTATCTTGTGCCATCCATAAATAATGCAGTGGTTACTTTAATGATGATTTTAATTTTAATACTTTAAGGAGAGATTTATGAAGAAAATTACTTAGGCTCTAAATCTGATTCTCAAAATTAAGTTTGTAGTAGGTGCTATGACTTTTGATTGATTTGCTGATAGCTTGATGTGTGCATTCAGAAATTCATCATGGTTTCTTGCTATAATGGAATAACTGGTGTCTGATTAGATCTCTTATTGTAAAAAAAACCAAGAATATTAGATTAAATATCTGAAACAATTGTTTTCATATTTTATTTCATATGTATTCTATATATTGGACAACAGACAGCATGAGATCATAATTCTGACAGAAAGGAAACAAATAAAGTAGCCATACAATTGCCTGGATTTTTTGCCTGTAGACACATTCTGGATTGTGGCATACAAAGGGAGAACACAAACAGACTATGGATATGTCACTGGATTGTGGAGACCAAGAGCAAGGTTCTGAGACAAAGGTCAATGTTAACTGGAATTTGGAAAACAGTACCTGAGAGGAAGAAACATGAAAAAGAGAACTCCAGAAATCTGCATAAGATACTCTTGAGTCTTTGACTGATTACAAAGCTGCACGTAAGTTGGGATTGAAACATATAAAGCTAAGTAAAGAATAACTACTAAGGAGAAAACAAGTATCAGAGCTTACACAAGGCTGAGAGACATCCAAATTTTATTCTGCCAGAGGGAGAAATCTCACTGAACATCTGGGGCACTCAGGAGGGACTCTTTTAGAAAGGCCACACCTGAGGAGTAAAGCTAACCCAGCCCTAGTGTAAAGACAATTCTGGATTCATTCTAATAAGTCTCAGAAAGAAAAAAAAGCCCAGGGGGAAAGGTATAGCCCAAGTGGCAGAGTGTGTGCCTAGCATGCTCGAGGTCCAGGGTTCAATCCCCGGTACCTCCTCCAAATATAAATAAACCTAATTACCCCCCCCCACCATAACAAAATAATTAAATAATATAATAAATAAACAAATAAATAAATGAATTTTAAAAGCCCAAAAGAATTGAGCAGTTCAAGGAATTAACTACTGCCATAACAAAGATCTTTTAAAGGATGAGTAGAAAATTTAAACACTCAACAACCAGACAAGTGAAACAGAAGATGAGCCAAAACCAGGAAGAAAATCACTCAACACAAACAAGACACAGAAACAACAAAGATGATAGAGAAATAGACAAGGATTTTCAAAACATCTGTTAAAATATGCTCAAAATGTAAAGGAAAACATAAACACAATGAGAAAAAAAATAGAAGAACAAGACCAATTAGAACTTCTTGAGATGAAAATGCAGTATCTGAAATAAAAAATGCACTAAAAGAAATTAATTTTACTGTGTGTAAGTTATATTTCAATCCGTCTGACCCCCCCAAAATTCATTGGATAGAATTAACAGTACATCAAGTAATTATATACATTAATTATATACATAAGCTTATACATGGATTTTTGACTGCATGGAGGTTTGGCACCCCTAACCCCCAAGTTGTTCAAGTGTCAACCCTACATTGTGAAAAGACGACACAATCACGCTAATTAACACATACGTCACCTCACATACTTAACCGTTTTTTGTGTGCAGCAAGAACACTTAATTTACTCTCTTAGCAAATTTTACAATACAGTATTATTATCTGTAATCATTAGATCCTCAGAACTCACTCATCTTATAACTGAAACTTTGTACCTTTTGACCAACATCTCCTCATTTCTCCTACCCCCAGTCCCTGGATACCACCATTCTACTCTCTGCCTCTATGAGATTGACTTTTAGATTCCCCGTCTAAGTGAGATCATACAATATTCGTCTTTTGTTCTTTGGCTTATTTTATTGAGCATAATGTTCTATGAGTTTATTATCCCTGTTGTCACAAATGGCATTATTATAGTTGATCCTTGAACAACACAAGTTTGAACTGCACAGGTCCACTTACATGCAGATTTTTTTTTCAATAAACACATACCACAGTACTACATGATCCACATTTGGTTAAATCCTTGGAGGCTGAACTGAGGATATGGAGGGCCCACTGTAAAATTATACATGGATTTTTGCCTTCACAGAACTAGGAACCCCTAACCTCTGCATTGGTCAGGAATCAACTGAATTTCCTTCTATTTTATAACTTAGTGATATTTTCTTGAATATATACCACATTTTCTTTATCCATTCATCCATTGATGGACACTTAGGTTGTTTCCATATCTTGGCTATTGTGAATAATGTTGCAATGAACATAGGAATGCAAATATCTCTTTGGGATATTCATTTTATTTCTTTACATATACACATAGAAGTGGGATTGCTAAATCATATGGTAATTCTATTTTTTAAGCAGTTTACCTAATATTTTCTGTAATGGCTGTACTGATTTAAATCCTCACCTACAATTTACAAGGGTTCCCTTTTCTCCACACCCCAACCAACATTCAATATTTCTTGTCTTTTTTAAAATAATCATCCTAACAGGTATGAGGTAATATCTCATTGTGGGTTTGATCTGCATGTCTATGGTGATTAATGATTTTGAGCATCTTTCCATATACCTGTTAGCCATTTGTGTGTCTTCTTGAGAAAAATGTCTATCAGATCCTTTGTCCATTTTTTGTTTTTTATTTTTTTGGTTTTAGTTTTTAGGGGTTTTTTGTTTTGGATTTTGTTTGTGTGTGTGTGCTGTTGAGTTGTATGAGTTCTTTCTATATTTTAGATATTAACTCCTTATCAGATATATGGCTTGTAAATATTTTCTTCCATTTTGTAGGTTGCCTTTTCATTTTGCTGATGGTTTCCTTTGCTGTGCAGAAGCCTTTTAGTCTGATGTAACCTCAGTTGTTTATTTTTGCTTTTGTTGTCTCTACTTGAGTTGGAGAGATTATTCTGGATTAATAAGGGGGTTCAATCTAATCACATGGGTCTATAACAATAGAAAACCTCTCCCAGTTATAGAAAGAGGACGCTATGACCATTGACTAAGGGTCAGAGAAATGCAGTGTTGCTGGCTTTAAAGATGGAAAAGGGGAGACATGAGCCAAGGAGTGTAGACAACCTCTAGAAGCTGGAAAAAACAAGGAGACATTCTCCCACAGAGCATTCAGAAAGGAACTGCATCCTGCTGAAACCTTGATTTTGGTCTAGTGAGATGCATGTTGACTTTCTAACCTACAGAGCTGCAAGATAATAAATTTGTGTTTTTTAAGCCACAAATTTTGCAGCAAATTGTTTCAACAGCAGTAGACAGTGACTACAGATTTTGGAATGCCAATATTAACCCATAATGCCTAATCATAATGCTGCTTTACCTATGACCTCCTAATCCTTATTTTAAACACAATTATAACAAGTTTAATCAGTTCCATACTTGGCCAGTAGAAATCTTGCATCACCAAAATGGTATTGCCCAATGATTCATTATATGTTTCTGACTTACATGAGAAAGATGATAAGAAATTCCAATCACAGAACTCATAAGCAAGGAATAAGCTTTGGTTCTAAATGAAAATGTTGGTCAACAGAAATGTTTATAGGTTTTATTAAAATGAAATATATATTGTATGTATGTAACAATTTAATATGTCCTACTTTCACCAACTTTTCAATTCAGTATCATCTGTCTCAATCATATTGAACAAAAAGAGCTCCCATCCCATTTAATTACTACTAACAGCAGCAAGAAGTAAGGTTGAAGATCCAAGAGTGGATGGCAAAGGTTATGGAAAAATGTCAACGTGCTCAAAATAATAAATACGCTCCAAGCATGGAAATCATGCAGTGGGCCTTAGGAGTGCTTAATTCCATTGCTGTATTCCTGCGTGATACCACAACTGACTTTTATAATGACAAACCTGAGTTGCCAAAATATTGAACTAAGGCTCCATGTGTACTAAAGAAACAGAAATCTGAGAAATACATTTTAAGAGATTTTCATTAAATTGCCAAAGTAAATAAATGTTGATGCTTCGAAGGACATTTGAGAATTGAAGAATTTCCTTAAGAATTCTGAAAATAAAAAATAACTGGAAAATATTTGCTTCAGCTATTGGCTTCAGTGCCAAAATGAGATTCCTGCCTACATATTTACAAGTGCAAGGTGTTTAGAACCAATTTCTGAGCTTACCATAATATTTAAAGTATTATATTTTTTCCTAGAACTTCCCCTACAAAATCCTATCTTTATTTCTCAAAAGAATATTCATAAACTTAAGGTTAACACATTTTTCTAACTCAAATACATATATAATGTATTCACATATATGACAGGTTTCATAAAATGTTATATTTTACACTAAAGCAAAATTTAAGTGAATGTTTATTTTTACAGACAATAAAAATTTTAAAAGGACTTTTTCTTTTTAATTTGAATAGAATTCATTGAAAGATTTTAACTTCTTTGGAATGCCAACTGTATTGAAGTCATTTGTTATTCTGGGTTTTAATGTCATGTTTCTTTCTGTAAAACAATGGTTTTGTCATTTGTTGCCTTTATGCCATTCTTTACTGAATCTAAACTGAGAGAAGCATAAGACAGCAGGTTATCTATCTGAGACTATGAAATAAAGGATTTTGAGAAATGAGATTTGCAGCCCCTTAAAAAACAAAAAAGAAAGAAAGAAAACCCTAGATAAAAAGTTTAGAAAAAACAATTCTGTCAGCTTCTACCAATTTCTAAGACTCAAATTAACCTCTTCGATACTGATGTGTTCCTTTCCAATTCTCTGAGTAGGTTACAAGTAAAGGGAGGAAACTGAAACAATAATCACAATTCCTTTTCAGAAAAGAACCCAACTGGAAAACTTGGGTAAGAGTTATCACTTCACCCAGGTGGAAAAAAAAAAAAAAAGGAAAAAAGAGGGTGAGAGAAAGAACGAGAGATCCAGGACACCATGTCACTACTGAGAATCTGATTTCCTGACATAGTCCTTAAAAATCCATGTACCAGTCACTCATGTTACTGATGATGAGAACCCCTGTCAGGGAATCAATTCATGGCTCCTTGTATCATGACAGCAATTTTCTCCTGAGATGGAAACCAACCCAAAACGTTGTAAAAGTATACTGCAGACTAAATCATAAGGTCATGAAACACAGTATAAAGAATATTGACTTTGGAATTAAACAGACCTGGGCTTGAATTCTAGTCCAAATACTTATTAGTTATGTAACTGTTACCAGGAGGAGAGGAAAGTTACCTCGGGTCTTAGTCACCTGAAAAAAATGAATTTTTAAAGACATGCAGAAAGCATGACATACACAGAATATTTTATGAGTGAAGTAAAAAGGAAGTAAAATACAGCACACCCCAGGAGCTGGGGGCGGGCCAACCCAAGAGAGGAAAAATGGCACCCCTCCTTTGTCTCTCCTGCTCTTATAGCCTGGCTTAGGGGGTGTATTCATGATTGACTGATTGATGGCTTATGTTCTTTGAATGCTCAGGCTGATTGCCTGATGGCTCACCTTCCTTGTGCTCAGACATGCCCATCTCTTTTACACATGTTTCTACCCATGATGCACACAGAGAACCTATGGGAGGGGCTCGAACTGTAATGTTAATTACATTATTATGAGCATTGGTTCAGGTTAAGCTGTAGATAAGTTTGTGTTCTTTTTTTTTAGATTCTACATATGAGCGATCTCATATGGTATTTTTCTTTCTCTTTCTGGCTTACTTCACTTAGAATGACATTCTCCAGGGCCATCCATGTTGCTGCAAATGGCATTAGTTTATTCTTTTTATGGCTGAGTAGTATTCCATTGTATAAATATACCACATCTTCTTTATCCAGTCATCTGTCCATGGATTTAGGTTGTTTCCATGTCTTGGCTATTGTAAATAGTGCTGCTATGAACACTGGGGTGCAGGTATCTTTTTGAATTAAGGTTCCCTCTGGATATATGCCCAGGAGTGGGATTGCTGGATCATAGAGTAAGTCTATTTTCAGTCTTTTGAGGAATCTTCATACTGTTTTCTACAGTGGCTGCACCAAACTGCATTCCTACCAACAGTGTAGGAGGGTTCCCTTTTCTCCACAGCCTCTCCAGCACTTATGACAGAATTTTTTTTAAAAAAGACAAATGAACTTATTTACAAAACAGAAACAGACTCACAGACATAGAAAACAAACTTATCATTACCAAGGAGGAAAGAGAGTGGGAAAGGATAAATTGGGAGTTCAAAATTTGAAGATACTAGCTACTACGTATAAAATAAACAAGGCCCTACTGTATAGCACAGGGAACTGTATTCAATATCCTATAGTAACCTATAATGAAAAGGAATATGAAAACAAATATATGTTTGTATATGTATGACTGAACTATTATGCTGTACACCAGAAATTGACATAACATTGTAAACTGACTACTTCAATAGAAAAAAAGGAGGGAAAGGAAGGTGGCCTCCAGTTGTGTCCCTCCTTTGCTCAGCTGCCCTGTTCAAGGTGGTCCTTTCATCCTATGAAGAAAAGGATATGAACTTCACCACTCTTGCCTCTTTTCAGTATTCCAAGTACCTAGAAAAATAGTCCTTTTGTCCATGAATGTTATTTGATTTCTGTTTTGTTAGAATCTCTTTTTCGTGAAACAAAATAAGATCTGGCCCTTTTCTAGCAGTGAGGAGAGGCAGCCTGGTAGACACCTACCTTCGCAGCCTTGATTCTTGAATCTGTTGTTTACAATGGTTCTTTTACTCTGACGGGGCCCACCAGGTGAGGGGATAAATCTTTTTTCCTTTCAAACATGCAGTGGAACATGAGCTTTGTGATGGCTGTTGGTTTTTCCTTCAAAATAACAAAATTGTTGGTAAAAATGCTATTTTTGATTCAGTACAGCCATCCAAGATATGGCCCTGTGGTGTTTTCTATTTGTTACCCACAGTTTCATTATATTTTATAATGGCCTTGGCACACCACAATTATTGCTTAACCTGGTTTTGTAGTGAACAAGACAGCAGAATTATCAATTGTTTGCTTAACCTTATTCTTCCACATCTATACCAATCTTTCATTCATTTTCAAAGTAGCCTAACATAACTATTTCCATTGAAAATATAGAAACATCCTCTTTAAGAGAGCCCACGTTACAATATTTGTATTAAATCTAAGGCCTTGGCCTACCTTACTCCTTAGTTTTTCATCTCCTCCATCCCTCCTCCTTGTTCCCCATATTCACAGTAACTATTGTGTTAACAGTAATTTTAACCTTTTGTTTCATTTCATCTCATAAGAGTCTTCTCAAGGAGTCAGTTAATCAAGACTATTAGTTGTAAGTAACAAAATCCACTTCCAACAAGCATAAGCAAACAGGGGAAACTTACTTGAAAGGTAATGTCTCACAAAACCCAAGAGCAGGAGATGGATGAACCCTGCCCCGTAAAAGGCAGGGACCAGGCGAGGAGACCAGTAACCCTGGTTACCACTCTCTCTATTTTTGCCTTTATCTGTGCAACCACTCCTCTCATCTCCCCCTCTCTTCACACGTGACTTCACAGAAGCAGCCTGCCCTTGGTCCTCAGCTGCCTGGTCTCCAGGTCACGGTCAAATTTCAAATTCTGAAAATTGAGAACCTGACAGTAGTCCACTGACTGTAACCAAGGATTCGAGTCATGTAATTCAAATGTGGTTATCATGGTGCCATCTTGGGGCACAGGGAAATGGGTTATCAAAGAAAAGGGAAACTTACTGGAAAGATCCCCCCAAATGTCCTCACTACCAGGACACAGGGTCTGTTGAATTAGCCCCATTTTAAGATGTGAAAACTAAAACAGTCTTGTCTTAAAAGACAGGTTTTTTCCTTGGCTCTGTCACTAACAAGATTTTTGAACTTAGTTAAAATCACTTTAGACCATATAATTTACAAGTTTCCTTCCTGTACTAAAATACAACAATTCTGTGTTCACCTGGGATTGATCATTTAAATAGTCAATGCTCCTGTATGGATAATATTTTATAGCTTGACAGGATTGGCTTGAATAGTTACTTTGGGCCAGGCACTATTCTAAAAGCTATATATATATATATATATATATATATACACACACACACACACACACACAATACAATTCTGACACAAACTTCACAAATGAAGGGCACAGCACCCCAAAATACTGCTCTTCCTTCAGATTCCAACCATGAGCTTGAAGGTTCCCAGGCTACCCACTTCTGACCAACTGGATGCAAATTCAGAGTCCCCACTATCCCTCAGGTTTGATAACTCCCTAAAACAACACACCAGAACTCAGGAAAGCCAATAACATATATATTATTATACAGAATATATATATATATACAGAATTTAAATATATATATATACAGAATTTAAAACTTCAAAATATGCTTTTAAGAAATCAGGAAAAGCAAGCCATAGACTGAGAGAAAACATTTGCAAATCATATATTTCGTAAAGGACTTGTATTCTGAGTATGTAAAGAACGCATACCAAAGGGGGAAAAAAAAAACTCTGTTAAAATAGAAATGGGCAGAAGATTTGAACAGACTCTCCTCCAAAACAAAGATTTCAAATGAGCACAAACAATGATGCTCAAGGTCATTAGTCATCGGGGAAGTGCATAAAACAAGTACAATAAGGTATTCATACAACCCTACCAGAAGGGCAAAAATTTAGAAGACTGACCACACCAAGTGTTAGTGCAAATGTGAAGCAACGAACACCTGAATGTGCAGTCAGTACTGCACACCTACGAAGCCCCCACACCTCGCACCAGTTTGTCTTGGTCAGCTATTTAGCCACTGTAAAAATAACCTCCAAATCCCGGAGGCTTACAACAAAAGTTTAGTTCTCATTCACACAAAGTCCTCTGTGGTGTGGTGTCTCCCCAGAGGGTAGTCTGATGGCTTTCCTCCACTACAGGCTAGAAACCGGGGTTCCTTCAGTGGGTTTCTTTATACTAGAATCTTTTCTTTCAAACCAGGTGGACAGGGGAGAGAGTATGGGAAAGTCCCAACAGCCAACCACTTTGTCCCCTAAGTGACATAAATCACTTGTTCACATTCCATGTTCCAGAACAAATCACATGATCAAACTGTTTTCTGCTACAAATAGTTGATGATTAATTGTGTTACCTATTTTCTCTATCTGTGCTCTGGAGGCTATCCCCTCCAGATTTCTGAGAACCCCTATTCCAAACCTCATCCCCTCCTTTTTGGATACTTTCAACTATTGAACCATTTCCAATTTCCAGATTATTGAACAAATTTTGATTGGCTCCATTTTCCCCTAAAATCACCGTACTCTTTTTTTTCTGCAACATTTTACAGTTTTGTGTTTAAGTGGGTGGTCTAGATACAGACCTCCCAGTGTGACTCCTTACTTGGCATGGCATTTAGATTGCTCTCTAACCACCCAAAGGACCCTTTCAGAAACTTCAGCCATTCTTACTGGGCTCTCCTGCGCAACGCCTGTCCCACTCTTCATAGCTCCCTTTCCTTAGCGCATATCTGTATTCTCTGGTTCTCCCCCTGCGTCTGCTGGCATAATCTCACCGTAATACAGTCCTCCTCCATGCTCTTGACCGTGGCCCTGGGCTTGGCCCTTCACTCTTCTTTCTTTCATGGTGTTGACTATCATGTTTACTATTTTTTTTTCAAGTGTAATTAACACCAAAACAATATAATGTGTTCGATGTGCTTCTATAAATATTCTCTCACTGCTACTGTGTTAGAATTCTGTAGTTAGAAAAATTAAACCAGCTAAACATAGAGCCAGAGGTGTGCTGGAAGGAGTGTTTTATTTTTTATTTTTGTAAAATTTTATTTATTTATTTAGTTTGGTTTTTCCTGGGGATAGGAGGAGGTAATTAGGTTGGTTTGTTTGGTTGGTTGCTTGTTTATTCTAATGGAGGTACTGGGGATTGAACCCAGGACCTCGTGCATGCTAAGCACACACTTTACCACTGAGTTATACCCTCCCCACGAAGGGATGTTTTAACTACAACCTCTCATTTTTAAGGCAAATCACAACAATCTGGGACTTGACTGAGGTCATACTGCTGCTGGCCATCAGGAAAGCAAAGACTGGAACCTGTCTCTTCAATATCCTATACACTACACTAGGCTGATATCCTGATTTTTATTAATTCTCTTCAATTTGTTTCCACCACTTTTCCAATTTACTCAGAATAAATCCCAGTGAAATTCTGTAAGGTTGTCCAGAGGAAATATCTGTAGATGTAGATCTTTCACAGAGAAAGGCATCTTCATAGACACTAAATCAAAGTAAAACCAAGTATTATTATTTATGAAATATTTCAGTTGTTTATTTTTATTCTAAGGTGAAACTCTCATTCATTTAAAATTTTAATTTATAAGTATTTTAATTTTAGGAGTATGAAACATGAAAAACCATTTTGATATAAATGGTAGTCTCTTCTAAAAGGCAGGTTTAAACCAGTTTTTCTTCAAACATAAGGATAATCCTCTCTGAAGTGTTACTAGTTGGGAATTAATTAGTGGATTTTATTTAGCTTAGTTTGTAATTTAATCTTTATTATTTATTATAGCAAGTAAGTAGCCTTCATTTCTTCTCTGAAAGGCAGCTATTCTGGAGAATCAACTATCCTAGTTGAGATTTTCCGTGGATAAACAGAGAAGAGGCCCTATAAAGACACATTTCAAAGCTCCCAAAATATTAAGTGCTTTGTATAAATGTCCGGGGTCGCCAGTAATCATGATACAATGTCGGTGTGTTTTTCTTAATGGAAGTATAGTTGATCTACAATATTGTGTTAGTTGTAGGTGTACAGCTAAGTGATTCAGTTATACACATGCGTTTTTTCAGATTTTTTTCCCTTATAAGTTATTACAAGGTACTGAATATAGTTCACTGTGCCAGAAACAGGAGCCTTGTTGTTTATCTCGTTTATATGTAGCGATGTGTATCTGTTCATCTCGGGCTTCTAATTTATCTCTCCCCTCCTTTCCCCTTTGGTAACCATAAATTTGTTTTCTATGTCTGTGAGTCTCTTTCTGTTTTGTAAATAAGTTCCTTTGTATTATTTTTTTTTAGATTCTACATGTAAGTGATATATAATATTTGTCTTTCTCTGTCTGACTTAGTATGAAAATCTCTAGGTCCATCCATGACACTGCAAATGACATTATTTTTTTTAATGGCTGAGTAGCATACCTGGCTGAGTAAATAGATATATTTTTTTTTAAACATATCTTCTTTATCCAGTCATCTGTTGATGGACATTCAGGCGGTTTCCATGTCTTGGCTATCGTAGATAGTGCTGCTATGAACATTGTGGTGCATGCATCTTTTTTATTTAGTTTTTTTCTTTTCCAGATATACGCCCAGGAGTGGGATTGCTGGGTCATATGATAGCTCTATTTTTAGTTTTTTAAGGAATCTCTGTATTGTTTTCCATAGTTGCTGCACCAATTTACATTCACACCAACAGTGTAGGAGGGTTTCTCTTGCTCCATATCCCCTCCCGCATGTATTAATTGCAGATTTTTTGATGCTAAACTTTTCTGACCAGTGTGAAGTGATACCTCATTGTAGTTTTGCTTTTCATTTCTCTGATATTTAGCAGTGTTTAGCATCTTTTCCATGTGACTGTTGGCCACCTGTATGTCTTCTTTGGAGAGATGTCTATTTAGGTCTTCTGCCCATTTTTTCTTATTGGGCTGTTTTTGTTTTTTGATACAACATTTGTGTTTTTACTCCTTTTGAATGCAGCAGTTGTATTCTGGAGACACATAGAATGTTTTTAAACCCAAGCAATTTATTTGGCTATTTTTGAAAGCTTCTATATGTTATCTCTACCCAAATATCTTCTGTCAATAGTGATGGCATCCTGCTGAGCTGAAAACAAAAGTAAGAGAGGAACAATCTACAATGTATCCACTTCCTGGACACATACTGAGCAAAGTAAATGAGTCAGATGGATATGAGTCTCAGGGTGGACAGGTGTGGAAAAATAGGTTTAGCCATTGGGGAATGTACTCATATACCCTCAGCATCAGAAATAAAATACAACCATTTGTTTTTTGGAGCTTGAATTTATGAAATTCCAGTTGCTGGCCTCCTAAAAATATTTAATTGGAAAGACCCAAATCACCTGGATTACAGCACAGCCTTACAAGTCAGTGGGACAATTTATGGGCTCCTTTTCTTGTTCTAAATAAGAAATAGGAGACTCTAATAAAAATTAATCAAATACAATAAAATTATAATGTTCTAATACTTATAAAAAGATAACAGGAAAGGTCATCATGAAGGATGGGGAATTAGCCAAAAGATGATCTGAAGGAAATTATAGATAAAGGGTAAATATAGAAAATTACACTAAAGAGATTCTCAATTATTGAGACTGTCAATAATTTGGGTTCTATAAATGGGGAGAGTTTCTTATGTGAACAATTAATCAATTAACAATTAGTCAATTAATCAGGTCTGAGTAAAGGAAACTGAAGAGAAATTTTGGTTATAGTATTTTTTTTAAGGAGGAAAATTGGAACTAATGTTTTCATTTGTTGGTTTCTGCTTTGAAATCTAAGGTCCATCCTCCCTTCATCCTTAGGAAATTGTGGGAAAGAATTTACTGCATTTTATTAGGGCTTCTGATAGAAGAAGAGACCACATTGTGCATGCTGGAGCTTGCCAGTGGCTTAGTCTATCCTTAAAGGGCTCTGTATTTTGACTCTGTGTCCATGGCCATGTCCCTTTTGGGGATATCCTTACATTTGCCAAATTCTTCCTATGCTTCTTGGAGGAAGATTGTTAAACAACATAGTGCACAGAAGGAGTTGTTTTTTAATACTACCTAGATTGGCAAATGGACCTATTTAGTAACTGGTATAGACTGCTGTGAGAGAAATTACTAGAAGAGCCTTCTAACTGTTCTCCTTGCTTCTTCCAATCTGTTCCCCACACTGGAGCCTGGATTGTCTTTTGAAATTTTGATCATATCCCATCTCCACTATAAACTGTCCATTACTCTCCTCCATTGCTTTAATACAGTCACCAGGCCCTTCATAGTCCAGCTTCTCATAACTCTCAGTCTTTTTTTTTTTTTTTCAATTTTTCCTGTCTGTGACTTTTTTTTTAATTGAGTGATAGTCAGTTTACAATGCTGTATCAATTTCTAGTGTACAGCACAATTTTTCAGTCATACATGAATATACATATATTCATTGTCACATTCTTTTTCACCGTGAGCTACTACAAGATCTTGTATATATTTCTTTGTGCTATACAGTATAAACTTGTTTATCTATTCTATATATACCTGTCAGTATCTACAAATCTTGAACTTCCAGTCTGTCCCTTCCCACTCTGCTTCCTTCTGACAGCCACAAGTTTGTATTCTATGTCTGTGAGTCTGTTTCTGTTTTACATTTAAGTTCATTTGTCTTCTTCTTCTTTTTTTTAGATTCCACATATTAGCAATCTCATATGGTATTTTTCTTTCTCTTTCTGGCTTACTTCACTTAGAATGATTATCTCCAGGGACATCCACTTTGCTGCAAATGTTTTTATGTTGTCCTTTTTACAGCTGAATAATATTCCATTGTATAAATATGCCACTACTTTATCCAGTCATCTGTCGATGGACATTTAGGTTGTTACCATGCCTTGGCTATTGTAAATTCCTAGCTCTCAGTCTTATCTTTCACAGACAGTCTTTCTCCAGCTCTTCTGATCAGCTCTACTGAATGCCTCCCACTTCCCTGAGTTCTCCAGCTCTCTCACCCATGCTTTTGAATGTGTTGAGCTGTCTATATAATATACTCAGCTCAAACCTTATCACCTCTGCTCCCCCTTCTCACCTGATAACCTTACCCAGGCTCCAGAAGGACTTCCCTGATCCAGGACTAGATTTGGCCCTGATTCCATAGCATCTTTTATTTGAGTAAGCTAAAAAAGGACCTAAACAGTTCAGCCAAAGACTAAGGTTCCAACCAGCAGTTCTTTATCAGCAGCTTATAGACAAAGCAATTTTGGAATCATGCCCCAGAATGGAGACTTGGATGTCATATTCTTTTATAGCAAAAATTAAAATGAAAGTTTCAATCAAGATTCTAAGACTATAGATAACAGATATCAAACAGAGTCACAGCACATACCATTCTGTAGGAGCTTTCTGGCACCCTTCCCTCCACTTCCTCCCTTAGAACTGTCTTCAGCCCGCTACAGGTCACAAATAGTAATCAATGCTTAACTGAAAAGAGAAAAAAGAGAGTGAAGCTGCCAGCCACACCCATTTCTCCAGCTATGGATTGCAAGCCTACAGCAGGACCCAGGTGACAAGAACAAGCGTGGTCAAGATTCAAGCAATGGTGGTTCCCATCGTGGCGCTGTGTTTTGGAGTCCACACTGACATGGAATTAATCTTTTGGGCATATTGCATAGTTTAAACTGAATGCCATCAGGCAGACAATCAGGCTTTACCACATTATGTGAGTTCACTAGATCGAAGAAGTTTTAAAAATTCTGCCTAAAATAAGCAACAAGGATATATTGTGCACCACAGGGAAATATAGCTATTATTTTGTACAAACTTTAAATGGATTGTAATCCAATGGTGTATATATTGTATCACTATGTTGTACACCTGAAATTAATATAATATTGTAAAACAACTATACCTCAATTAACTAATTAATTAATTAATTTTAAAAATAAAAATTCCACCTAAGTAATTTCCTAGAAATTGGTTTGTGACTCAGGATATTTCTGATTTCTTGAGAAGTTAGAGTTCTTAGAAGCTCTCTTGCAGCTGTTGATGTCCTTGGAGGTTTTCTTTTTTCTCACTCATGGAAATCTCTTTAGAGAATTTTACCCAAGCCCACACCTTTAGTTATCATCCTATGGCTCCCAAATATTTATTTCCAAGTCCAGACATCTTCTCTGAGCTCCAGATTCATAACCAGATTCTTAAGACATTCAGGGGCATGCAGTATACACAGTCACACAGGGCCCTGTGCTTAGAAGGGCCACGTGCTTAGAAGGACCATCCTTTGGTTTAGTGCTCTGCAGTAGCCATGTTGAAATTATTAATAATTTTTTAATAAAAGTCTCCATATTTTATTTTGCACTGGGTCCTACAAATCATGTAGCCAGTTCTGCTCATAGCCTAAATTCATCTCCATAAGGAACTTACATACACCTTAAACTCAACATCTCCTAAGCTCCTAATTAGTTAATGATCTTCCCCTCAAACTTGAGCAGGGTTCCTTGGTGCAAAGGCAGTAACACCACCCATCTTGTGGAGCCCCTAGAACCCCAGGACCCATTCTTGATCCCTCCCTCTACCTTACGTCCCATGTGGTAAAGGCCTGTTGACTCTCTAAATCTCTTTTTAACCTTCTCCCTTCTCTCCATTATCACTGCTTCCACCCTCATCCAAGATGCCATTCTTTCTTACCTAAATTATTACAAAAGCTTCATAACTAGTCTGCCTTCTTCCACTCAGATCCTTGACAATCTTTGTTCCATGCACAGATACATACCATCCAACGCACATACACTCACTACTGCTTAAAATCTTTCAATGCTTTCTCCTGACTCCTAGGTTACATTCTAAAACCATAGCATACCTACAAGCCCTGTGGTCTGGTGTTGCGCTACTAGTATTTTTTAATATGTTTACTACATTGCCATTTACCCTCTTTCCCCAAGGGCAGCCCTATCCTGAATTTCATGATTATAAAAACTAATGTGGTTTTACTTATCACTCTGTGCCACGACAAGCATAACACAAAGGAAGCATGCACACCGAGAATTTGATAAATAAATGTGTGACCCCAAAAAAAATGCAACAAAGAGAGGGACACAGAGAAGGGAAGAAGAACGGAGGAATAGAAGGAAGAAGAGAGGAAAGAAGGGAGAGAGGGAGGGAGGAAAAAAAGAATGGAAGGAAGGAAGAATGGGCGAGATGGAGGGAAGGAAAGTAGATGGTGGCAGATACACTAAGGCTTATTTTAAACCTTTATCCTGATTCACCAAATGCTCTTGGAGTTTGTTTCTAACTTGGAACTTGGAACTAAGCAGATATGAACCTACAAGCACAGGGTCTTTTCTACCAGAAAATGCGGAAGTATCCTCAAGAGTTCTTTATCAGGGATGGAAAAATGACTTCGAATGATGTTTAGAGATGGAAATTCTGCAGACTAGGTAAGAGTCTATATCATGTGTGGTAAACACAAAAAGTCTCCCTGGGTTAATCAGGTAACATGAATGAGAGACACTGGATGTCAAAGAATTAGCAGTTGGAAGGACTGTCGCTAGCCGGAAAGCACATGTTCCATGTAAAGGAAGCCACCATCACTCTGCATTGACCAACTGCTATTCGGTGAGACAACAGATCCAGGAGCGCCTGCTCAAGGGAAGATAAAATGCTGGATGAGTGCTAAGTATCTATTCCACAATGATACGCAACCCAAACAAAACACTTTGTTTGCAGTGTCAAGCCTTCTTTGTAGGGTCTAGTAATAATGATAATGAATGGATTCATAGTCATCAGAACCTCCATGTTGGTGGTAGATAGCCTCACTTCCTTGGGGAGATTAAATTATAGGGAGAGGAGTAGTTTGGATTTGTACTTCAAATCTATAATCAGCAACCAGAAAGAAAATAAGAAATGATCTTCCACTGTGTGTTCAAATGAGAGCCAGCTACCTGGAATGGTGAAGTACAGCTTGGAAAATCGGGCACATTTGGACCAAATTTGTGAAAGAGTTATTTAAGAGACTAAAGTTTACTGAAGCTTGGAAGTCTCCCCAAATGCTCACTATTGGTTAAGCTAATGAAAAACACAAATTACAGTGATGCTAAGCAAAAGAGTGCCACAGAAATGCCTCAGCATCTTGAAGTTGAAGCCACAAGAGGAAAGATGCTACTGGACAGGGATAAGCCAGTTCATTGATTTCAGCTAAAGCAGTTGGCATCTTCCCTGTCCCTGAATCAATGAAGGGCTCAGCTTGGAAATGACTCCCTGATCTGCTTTTCGTATGGCAGGTTGGCCATGGCTTTTGGTACCCAGATATCCATCGATGGCCATTTTAGAGTCCCCTGCAGGGGTGAAGATAGCTGTACACTGTTCTGATTGTGACTCAGAGACATGTAGTGACAAACTGCATCTTGAGAATTTTAACTCTCATTATAGGAGTAGAACCCCTAAAGGAAGAGGAAATGAAATCCCAGTATGAATGTGTGAGTTCTCAGAGATGCCGGGGAAAGCTGACTGGCACAGCCAGACTGAGCCCAGTGAGGCCTTCAGATTAAACGAAGAAAAATCTCATTCACCTCAAAGAACAAAAAGAAAGGGATCTTGAACTGTGAAAAGGAAGGAATCCCAGGAAGCAAAAAATGTGTACTGTGTGCCTCTCTGTGCCCCAACAGAGATTTTTGCTAAGGGGAAAATGTAATGAGGCAGAGATTTGAGAGAATTGCACGCAACAGAATTCCAGAGGGTCTGGGGGACTGAATTTGAATAAGGAAAACAAATGGTAAATGTGATTGCCAGAGAGCTGAGGGATAGAAACAGGCAGTTGTCAGGAGTGTGGGGCACAAGCATAGCAGAGCATAAGGCAAGGAAGGGGCAGAAGCAGTCGAATGGTCAGGGTATTGCAGAAAGGAAGCAGAGGCAGACATTTGTAGCAGCTGCCCCTGAGTGAGAACCCTTGGGCAGAGCAAACAATACCTGGAGATGTTTTTAGGAAGATTTTTAAGTGCCACACTGTATAAAATTCCTATCTTGCTGTTTCAAACAGAGCAGCCATAGACATCTATGCTGTTCTTCAACTTTTTAAGAGTAAAATTCATAATAGAGATGTTGAGGTCTATGAGCAAGGGGTGGGGGAGGTTGGGGGAGGTGGGATGTCTTAACAGGCAACTGCAGGCCAAGTAGTCCACTTACAATTGGGGTACATTTTGGGGGTCCCATCTAGGATCAACATTTACTTAAATACCAGACATCAAAATAAAGTCTATGGCAGTTACTGGAATTTAAGATAACATATTTTGGAAAGTGTATGGGAAAGAAAACAAAAATCTCTAAATGCTAGAGCTCGTCCCTCCTGGGGACTCAGGGGTGCATTTTCCCGGCAATCTGCCCAGCGTGCTGTTGCCCACAACATGGCAAATACTCAACAAGGAGGGACTCTGATATCTACTTATTTAGAATGTCACCCACTCTGCAAAAAGTCTCAGTTTACAAACTAAGTTTGACCTGCCTGCTCAATGCTGGTGGGTATAATTGATTTTAGATTATCCTGATTAAAGTGAGTTTAATTTTCAGACGGTTGTTACAACTAATGTCCCTGCTGAAAATAATTCTTATGAGGCGCTTCTGACAGTTTGGGCTTAATTACTTTCCCTAAAATTTTCCTGAAGTGGAAGAAACAACAAGGAGAGGTTATTTAAGCTCATGAAAGCTTTAATACTTCAACCCATGTGACAGCTGGGAAGCTTGGTACAGCAAATGATAATTTACAAAATATATTTTCCTCTTCTCCTGTTACTAAGTGGAAATAGCATATAGATGATTACTGTCACTTAGAGGAAGAAGCTGAACCCTTTGATCTGATTACAGACGTCTAACCCAGGGACAAAAATGATATGGATAGTGCTTTGGGAAGAAAATTACTTTTGAAAGAAATGCTTCACAGTAATTATTATTGCAAGGGCAGCAGCCTCCTCCAGCTTGGGCACTGTGTTCTCCTCAAAGAGACACACTGCTCTTCCATCCTTCTTTATTTACAGATTGATTCATTTCTTTGTTTTTTTGAAATCAGATTTATCAGTTAGTAATCCCACCAGGACACACTAAATGGAATCGTGAAGGCTTGAAAGGGTTAATCCAGCTCCTCAAAGGCCTAAAATGCTACCAGGAAAATGGCTCAGAAACTGAAACAGTGCTCAACCTTGGCCGCACATTAAAATCAGTTGAAGTGCTTCAAATCAAAAAATACCAATGCCCGAAGCCCTGGCCCCAGAGTCCGTGGTCCAGGGTGGGACTCACCATTGTTATTTTATATAAGCCCCCCAAGTAATTCTAATGTGCAGCCTCATTTGGAAACCACTGAATCAAAAAAAGAATCTGTATACAACCATTATTTTAAAAATCGACAAGTGGTACTTATTACAAATGTCAGTGTATTGAATGTGATTCAGAAGATGAACTCAACACCAAAGGAGTTTCACCTAATCACGATGTCTTTCCAAAGAAACGGCAGGACAATATGTGAGTCCTGCTGGTACCATCATCTAGAATTATCCATAAAACTGCCCACTTGTTCCAAAATTGGGGATTGCTATTTTGCAGAACACGTACATTATTTCAGCTTTCCAGATATTTATATTAATCTATGAGAAGCTACCTCAGTCACCACTATAAATCAATATGCTTTCCTCTGAAATGGTACAAGTTTCTAAATGATGGCTTGTTCATCAGGATTGGTCAGATTCTAATTTCTTCAAGAAATGTGGCCAGCATTACCACAGAACCACTTTTAGGGGGTGGATTTTAAAACGTACGGGTTGCTACCTACACTGGCCCGTTTTCACTCACTCATTCTCCGCCCATCCGCAGAAATGCTCCTGAAACATAGGGCACACACATAAGACCTGCCTCCTGTGCAGAGGGACAGAGTCCTAACACAGCGACGGGAGGAGCAGGCCTCTGTAATTGCAGTCGCCAGCTGCACGAGGGACTCGCAGCTGCTGCCTTCATTCTACAGGCTCATTTCTGGGGAGATACTTACAGATAAGGGAATGGAGGAGGAAAATATTGCCTTGAGTTTAGTATTTGTAAGTTCAATTGGATTGACGTTCGGATTTAAAAGGTGTCTGCTCACAGTTACTTTATAGCTTACCTCTGGCCTCCAGCAACTATGAGCCAGAGCAGCACTTTTCACACTACGGCCCCAGGGCCCCGCTGGGAGGAAGGGGAGGGAGAAGGGTTTCCTTTCAGGGGTAGACAAAGTCAGCATTTATTTTTATAATAATGCTAAGTTTGGTTTTTTTTGCCCTTTTCAAAGAGTTAACATTTGTACTGATGGTGTGAACACAATGCTGGGGGAAAATGCAGGGGGCCCAGCATGAAACAAGCAGAAAACTGTGGTTAGAAGTCATGCTATTCTTAATTGCCATCCACTCATGGGGGAAAAAAAGTCACCTATTCCATTACAGTGACTCAAAAGATTGATAAGGCAGTAAAAATTAATTTTACTAAATCTCAGCCTTTGAGTGCACAAGGATACACAAAGCACTTTGGCTGCATTCTGAGGTATGATGATTGCCTCAAGAAAAAACACTTGTGCAGTTACCTGAGTTGCAAGCTCAACCAGCCACTTTTTCACAAAACTCTTTTTTACTTAAAAATATAACCGACAAGCTATGACCATTCAGTCTTGTATGTTGAGCAGAAATTCTTTTAAAGTCAATAAAATGTGTTTATCAATTCAAGAAAAGTCACTGCAAGCATTTGTTGCCAATGATAGAAATTCAACTTCCAACTAAAAATTAAATTTGAAAACTTTTATCTGCCACCGTAAGCTTGACAGCTTCCCAGTACTTAAAGACTTAGGACATTATCAGTGGTAATATTAACAAATATGATTTGGGGGGGGTTATATAATGAAATATGCCAACATTCGAAATACCTACATAACCCTGTGAATTAATATTTTTCAAATGACCAGTGCAATATAATACAAAATCACACTTCAGAACAAGACCCACCCATCCAAAGTGTAAGATAGATCTATGGGATTTTTATTCAACTAAGTACAGAAAGCTCATCGATAAAGTCTCAGATTCCACATTGCAACTAATCTTAAGAAACTATCACTTGTCGACATTGGTTAGAAGCAAAGAAGAGTAGCCACAATTATCTGAAAAGGCTATTAAACCATCCCTCCCTTTTCCAACTGCATATCTATGTGTGGCTGAATTTTCTTCATACACCTTAACCAAAATAACATATCACAACTTTCGAATGCAAAGCAGATATGACAGCCCCGATGTCTTATACTAAGACAGACATTAAAGAGTTTAGTAAAGTGTAAAACATTGCCACTCCTCATATTTATTCTGTTTTGAAAAGTACTTTTTATTTTGCTTTGGAAAATATTTATATTAAAAAGATTTTTTATGTTCACATGTAACAGACTTATTATTGTTATTACTTTTAATGTAATGCTTGGCTAAATATTTCTCAATTTTTTAGTTTTAATTGCTGTACATTAAATATCATCGATACTTAATAATTTTGAATGTAATGAGATCTTGAGACAGAAAATTTATAAGTAGCTGCCCTAGGTGAACTCATCACCTTCCACATACTTCACCAAACCATTCTCTTATTCAGTCACTCACTCAGCCCACAGATATTGATTTAGCATTTATTACTAGGTGACATTATAGTGGCTGAGGCTAGGGCAGTGGATTAAAAAGACCCAGTCTGTGTTCTCCTGGAGTGTGTGGTGTGTCTAATGGAGTTACACAATATACAGGTAAACAAACGTATGAGTGGGGAATGCTGACAGTGATAAGTGCCATGAAGTGAATGAGACTGAGTGAGAGTGACTCCCAGGACTATTTTTTTTTTTTACACCTTTATTGTGGTATAATTCCTGTACGGTAAATTGCCAATATTTGATAGATGTAGACACCTATGAAACCACCACCACAATCATGACACCTAACATTTCCATTGCTCCCCAAGAGGTGCAGACTTCAAACTTCTGATTTATCCCTTCCCATCTCCTTTGCCCCCTGGTAACCATAAGTCTGTTCTCCATGTGAGTCTGTTTCTGTTTTGTAAATAAGTTCATCTGTGTCATTTTTCTAGATTCTACATATAAGCAATATCATATGATATTTTTCTTTCTCTTTCTGGCTTACTTCACTTAAAATGACAATCTCCAGGTCCATCCATGTTGCTGCAAATGGCATAATTTTATTCTTTTTTATGGCTGAGTAGTATTCCATTGTATAAATGTACCACAACTTCTTTATCTAGTCATCTGTCCATGGACATTTAGGTCGTTTCCACATCTTGGCTGTTGTAAATAGTGCTGCTGTGAACATTGGGGCATGTGTCTTTTTGAATTATATTTTTCTCCAGATATATGCCCAGGCATGGAATTGCTGGATCATATGGTGAGTTTATTTTTAGTTTTCCTAAGGAACCTCCACACTGTCCTCCATAGTGGCTGCACCAATTAACATTCCCACCAACAGTGTAGGCAGTTTCCTTTTTTCCACAGCCTCTCCAGCATTTATCATTTGTGGACTTTTGAATGATGGCCATTCTGACTGGTGTGAGGTGACATCTCATTGCAGTTTTGATTCACATTTCTCTAACAATTAGCGATGCTGAGCATCTTTTCATGTGCTTGTTGGCTGGCTGTATGTCTTCTTTGGAGAGATGTCCTAGGACTATATTAGACTGGAATTTGAGGAGAGACCGCAATGAGTAGATGACATTGTAATTGAGGCTGAATGACACTAAGGAGCCATCTATGCAAATATCTGGGGAAAGCCTGTTTCTGGGAAGAGAGAGAAAGTACAAACACTGCAGAACAAAGAAGTGGGCCTGAGTCGGATCAGGGAGTGTCTCGCAGGTCAGAAGGAGCTGAAAGTTTATACATAAAGGGATATATCTAATCGGTCTTTCCTTCAGTCAGCAAACTCCCTCCCTCCCTCAACACTTGCATTCATGATATTTTTTTTCACCCCAAAGGTGTCTTACTTCCCCCTGTTCTAAACCCACATGCAAATCATAGGCTGAGTTAAAAAGAAATAAACCCTTCCCAAGATAGAAAGATTCCTATACACCTTTACAAAATGATTTTTTTTCCTGTTCAGAAAGTGATTATATAAAGGGCAGCAGACTGATAGCAAGAATATTTCTCTGCCCTCCCCTCATCTACCTAAAGGCAGGACGTACATTTTCTTCTGTGAAAATGTCCCCTTCTCTCATACATGGAAGAAGAGAACTACTCTTATCACTGGAGACAGAGACAGAGCCTCAAAATGAGTTTGCATAAACAAACCTTATTACTCCCTTATCTTCCATTAACTTTCCTATTTATTAACTAGTTACTGTCCCACCGTGTACCATGCCTTGAAGCCCAAATCCCCTCTCTTTGTTAAAATGGGATCGAAGTCCCTAAGTCTAAGCACTTCTCTGAGTTTCACCTTTTTTCTACAAACTCCTGTGCGCATATATATTAATAAAAATTGAGTGTCTTCTCTCCTGTTAATCCGCCTTTTGTTAATCTAATTCACAAGCCCCTAGTCACTGAGCCTAAGAGGGCAGAGGACAAGTTGTTCCTCCCTCATGAGAGTTTCGATCTGTTCTCCTATGCATAAGGCCTCTCCTCCTTAAATCAAATAATGCTTTCATTACAGTGGGAAGTGGTACCTTAGTGCCAAAATGTTTTAAGTTTTACTAGTAAATATAAATTGTAATTTGTGGCCACAGCCAAGCAGAGGTACGTCTTAATAAGTCATCACTTTGTTGGCATGCTTCTTACAAGGATTTTTCCACTCTGGATATAAGAACCTTTACTCTAAAATTCAGGCAGTGTCCATTCAGCCTCCAGGCAAGCTTACTGAGAATGCTTAAGTACCCATCCTAGGACTGTATATTCTTGTAATAATTCATGTCAGTGTTATCTATACCATAAATAATTTATTAATTTGTGGGGGCTGAGGGATCATGACCCTTCTAAGAATCTGATGAGAGTTGAGGACGCTCACTATAAATTTTTTATACACAGAAAAATGTGCCTAGAATTCCAAGTAATATTTTAGACCCCTGGAGATCATCCATGAGTCAAGTTAAGAACCCATGCTACACAGTAAATCTTGATACCTTTCAGGTTTTTAACAAGCAAATGATATGACCTGAGATAGAGATAGATAGATAGATAGAGATAGATAGATAGATAGATAGATAGATAGATAGATAGATAGATAGATAGATATTTGTAGAAAGTACCTGGTAGTTATTTAGACGGTGAGTTCTAGTAAGGCAAAGACTCTAGATAGAAAGATAGTGTAATGGTCCAACGATGAGATGCAAAGTGAGCAATGATGGTAGCTTGGACTACATAAATCATAACTAGAGACCTGATATGAAGGGATTTCTAAAGTTATAATTCAAGGAAAAGAAAAATAATAGTAGCCCACAAGGCAGGTATGATAATTATCATTACCAAACATAATAATGCAAGAAAGTATAAGGAGAAAGCAGAAAGATGCACTGAACCACGGCTCAGTAAACTGAAGCAGTGATTTTAAATTTTCCATAAGCCAACACCAGGGTCACAGAGTTCTACAAAACTGTCTCTATCTGTGAGGATCCAATCTAGAAATTTCAACAGGAAATGTTTAATTAAAAGAATCATTAACTTTAAAAAGTGATGAACTAGAAAAAGAGCATTCTAGAAAGTACAGAAAGAGCAAAATGCAGGAAGCAGAACTACTTCTAGGGTCGAGAGCACACAGGGAAGGGACTAAGAGCCCTAGACTCCTTCCCCAAGCCTGTTTCTAAGCTCCTACGGGCACAAATTGGCAAGACCTTGAAACTTCCATTGTGTCAATGTTCTCTTTTCCTAAGAGAGGACCTGACACTTTTCCGTCTGGGTTTGGTGGTCAGTAGCTCTCATTCCAGGCCTCAAGGCAATGACGGACGGTGTGGGAATTTCCTGCAGAGAAGGTAGCTATTCCAAACAAAGTCATTGAAGGTTATGAGCACAAGGGAGTAGCTGTTTGCTCAAGGTGACTTGGAGGGGGGCCTTTCCACTAGCAAAGAAGTTTCAAGATAATATTGAGACAGGAAGGAAGGGGACAGGGCACAGCTATTCAAGGAACAACACAGCAGTTAAGACCAGGATGGTGGAAGATTCAACTCCCAGGAGGCCTTGAGGCCCAAGATGGTGGGAGATTTGACTTCTATTAGACCTTGAGCCTCATTATATACTCATTATAAGTATATTAGCATGGGAAGTGACACTCCCACAGGTGCCATGACAGTTCTGAGGCTAAACATAAAAGGTCAGAAAGTGGGTGGTGGCCCAATTCCTGGGCATCCCAGCCCCTTCCCCAAGGTAGCTGGAATAATCCTCCCACTTGTTAGCATAGGAAGCTACTGAGCCCATAAAATCTAACACCCCCACACACCATGGCCGCTCTCCCTTCTGGGTGAGGCAGACAGCACTCTGTCTATGGAGTGTGCATTTACTTTAAACTGAGCACCCAACCCCCCACACTTTGTGGACTTTCTCTTTCCTTCTGAAACAGCCTGCCCTCCATGGAGTATGTATCTCTCTCTTTTTTTTTTTTTTTTTTTTTTTTTTTTGTTGTTGTTGTTGTTGTTTTGTTTTGTTTTGTTTTTTGGACACAATTTGTAGAAACTTTATTTTCCGTCAACCTATTTCCGTTTTAAGAGTTTGTCTAAAGAACAGCTTACGACCACTCCGTGGTTGTTGCAACCCATTCAGTGGCCTGAGCAGTGGGAGCTGCAGACCAGTCTTCAGTGGCGGGCTGAGCACTCCAGTCTTCAGTAAGGAACTGCTGAATAGGCACAGAGGGCACCTGCACGCCTTCAGACCAGTCCACCACCTCAGGCTGAGTAGCAGTGAACTCAGGAGCAGGAGCTGTCCATTCACCCTGAAATTCCTCCTTGGTCACGGCCTTTTCAGCTGCAGCCTGCTCTTCCTTTTCAATCTCTTCAGGATCTCTGTAGAAGTAGAGATCAGGCATGACCTCCCACGGGTGCTCCCGGGAGATGGTGCCGCGCATGCGCAAAACCTCCCGGGCGAGCATCCACCACATCAGACCCACTGAGTGAGCTCCCTTGTTGTTGCACGGGATGGCAATGTCCACGTAACGCAGAGGGGAGTCTGTGTTACACAGGGCAATGGTAGGCAGGTTAACGTAAGATGCCTCGGTGAGAGGCTGGTGGTCAGCTCTGGGATCGGTAACCACCAGAAGTCTCGGCTCCCGGAAAGCTGCCTGGATCTGGTTAGTGAAGGTTCCAGGCGTGAAGCGGCCAGCAATAGGCGTGGCTCCAGTGGCAGCAGCAAACTTCAGCACAGCTCACTGGCCAGTATTCCTGGAGGATATGACACTGACATCAGCTGGGTTTTCAATGGCAACAATGGCCCGAGCTGACAACAGAAGCTTCTCCCAGGTTCTTTTCAGATTTATGATGTAGATACCATCACTTTTCCTTTTGTAGATGTACTGCTCCATTTGGAAGTCAAGGTTGGTGCCACCTAAGTGGGTTCCTGCTGCAAGGAATTTGAGGACATCAAGGGCTCTGGACATTGTGAAAGTTTCCCTTTAAGTTACAATGGGAATCCAGAACAACGCTGTATGGACCCCTCTCTGGGTAGCACGGAAAAGCTGTATCTCTCTGAATAAATCTACCTTTACTCAACGGTGGCTCACTCTTGAATTCTTTCCTGAGCAAAGCCAAGGACTCATACTTGGTGGGGCAAGTCCCAGGGACTGAACTGAGACCTGGGACACGGCCATCCTGTCACCCCACATTCATTTTCCTGTATCAATATGGAGACTCCAAAATTCACATCTTGGTCTCTATCTGTCCAAATTCTCCACTCAAGGTAGTGGACCACTCCTTCCCAACCAGTTTCTTTAGTAGAAGGGACTTAGCAGGTGAACAGGCTTTGAAACTGTGTAAACTTTACAATCAGATCTGGGGTCTGATGCTCAGCAGTGTTTGCCCTGTGGCTATACAAGATAAGAAAGTCCTTTAAGGCTATCATGGAGGCTTTCTGATACGCCATTCATGGCATCACTAGGAAATCCAAAGCCTAATTTTTATTTAATTCTACTTTAATTTATTTAATTTTGTGGTTTTAGTTTCATACGCTCCCCAGCACACTCATAAATGACCAGGCTACCTCAATGTCTTTGCAAGCAACACTGTCACCCTAGCTAGTAAGTCCCACAGCCACTGTGCCAACACCTGGCCCTGTGCAGCACTCCATTTCATGCTACCACCAGCGATAGTTCAAATCACTGTGAAGTTGCTGCGTGCACCAGGCAATACTTGTGCCACACTTCCTCCAGCAAGGAGATTCTGAGTGTTCATTTAAACGCAGGAACGACTGCAACTCAAAGCCCCATTACTTCATAGCACCAGTTCAATTCTAGAACCAACTTACTTATCAGTCAGGGTCCTGGCAGAAAGACGGCACACCTTCAAAGGTTTAACTGGAGATAATTTAATAAGGAAACAATTCACAGAGATGTGGACAAGGTTAAGAGTATAAACAAAAGATGATGAGGACCCCTCGACTTGCAACAGAGGGAAATCTCTAGCAGCACCAGATCTAAAGGGCAAGAAAAGGGAATCTGGTTATCAGAAGGCCATGAGAACCAGAGCCACACATGGAGAGATTTCTAGAAGAATCTGTTGTTTAAAAGGAAGGTAGCCACTGCTGATCCTGGAGAGAGTGGGACAAATAAAGGCTTTAATCAATTAGTCCTCCTGTCTTCTGGTCTCCAATCCTTGCCTCCCACAGTCAAACACAAATAGAAGGCAGAGAACAGCATGTCCTGGTCCCTAGCAGTCCACCTTCCAAATCATATAAAAGGGCAGAGAAACACAGAGAAAGGATCTGAGGGGCAAATGGGAAAAAAAATTGTAACAGCTCCTAAATGCATTTTGTGAGGCCAGCATAACCTTGAAAATAAAACTTAACAGGGGCATTTCAATTAAGAAAAATTACACTCATAAACACAGACAGAAAAATGCTAAATAGATCATTAGAAAATTGAATCCAGTAATATATAAGAAGGCTAGTAAAACAGAAACAAGTTGAACCCATTTCAAGAATGCAAAGGTAATTTACTATTTGAAAGCAAATCAATCTAATTCACCATGTCAACAGAATAATTGAGAAAACTCATATAATCATCTCAGTTGATACAGAAAAGGCTTAAAAATTCAGCATACATTAAAAAAAAAAAATTTTAAAGCCTGTTGCTAAACCAGCAATTAAAGATACATTCCTTAATCTGTTGAAGTATATCTATAAGAAATCAATACCAAACATCAAACTTCATAATAAATTTTCAACTTTCTCATGGATAAATTTTTTTAAATATTAAGTGTAACCAAGCAGGACCCTATGGGGCCTCCTGGGACAGACCCCTCCCCCAGATCCTCTGCTTTAGCTCTGAAGCACCCAGGTAATAGTAGCTCATGTATATTTCCTGAGTTTTTCAGATGCTAAAACTGCCACCAACGGGAAGAATTTAACTACTTGATGATCAACAGCACGTGCCCCCAGACCTCCTGGCACCTAAGGATGGATCACCATCAACCAATCAGAGAATAGTTTACAAACTAATCACATACCCCGGAAAGCCCCTCCCTCATCTTGCCTTAGAAAACGCTTTGCTGAAACCCTTCCAGCGTTCAGGGTTTTAGAGCAGAAGCCACCCATTCTCCTTGGCATGTTTATAATAAATGCTGCACTTTCCTTCACCACAGCCCAGTGTCAGTAGCCTGCCTTTGCTGCAGCAGATTGACTTGGCAAGCAGACCCAAATCTGGCTTGCTAACATAAGTTCCCAGTAAGTGAATAAGGCAATAAAAAGAAATACATTATAAGGATTATTGGTGCATGTTATGATTATATACATAAAACAACCCAAAAGAATATAAAATTAAAATATTAAGATTAATAAGTTTATTTAGAGGGTTCCTGGATCCTAAGTTAATACCAGAATCAATTGCCTTTATACACACCAAGTGCAGAACTTAGAATATGAATTTTTCAGTGATGCCATTTACAATAGCATAAAAATATCAAATCTCTAAGAATTAGCCTAGTAAATTTCATGAAGAGCTCCATGCAAAATACAAAATATTAAGGAGAGAAATTAAAGACTGAAACAAGGAGGAGAAAACTATGTGCATAGGTTTATATTGTGAAGATCACACATTGTAAAGATATCAGTTCTCTCTAGATTGATTTCATTTCCAGGTAATACAATCAAAATTCCAGTAAGTTTTTGGCAGACTGTAACAAGTTGATTCTAAAATATATGTAGAAACACAAAGAATCAAGAATAGCCAAGGTAAAGTGAACTAAGGGTCGTAAATGGCAAAATATCCCTCTTTCATATGGGTGAGTTGTACTCCGTTACACATATATGCTGCCTCTTCATTATCTGTTCAGCTATTGATGCGCACTTAGGATGCTTCCATATCTTGGCAACTATAAATAATGTTGCTGCTAATAGCAGGGTGTATGTATCTTTTTGAAATAATTCTTATTTTGTGGTTGGCTTTATTTCTTTGATGACTATGTAAGTTTAAAAAGCTAAAGCTCTAAATGTTCTTAGAAACAATAAATAGTACATACATGTAAATTTTAAAATAAATGTGCAGTAAAAAAAAAAAAGGAAATGAGCTATCAAGCCATGACAGACATGGAAGAAACTTAAAAGACATATTATTTATAGCACAGGGAAATATACACAAGATCTTAAGGTAGCTCACAGAGAAAAAAATGTGACAGTGAATATATATGTTCATGTATAACTGAAAAATTGTGCTCTACACTGGAATTTGACACAACATTGTAAAATGATTATAACTCAATAAAAATGTTAAAAAAAAAAAAAAGACATATTACTAAATGAAAGAAGCCAGTCTGAAAAGGCTACAAACTGTACGATTCTGACCAAATGACATCCTGGAAAAGGCACAGCTACAGAAGCAATAAAAAGATCGTGGTTGCCAGGGGTTTGGGGAGAGGGAGGGAGGGAGGGATGAACAGATGGAGCACAAGGGACTTTTAGGGCAATGAAATTATTCTGTGTGACACTATAGTGGTGGCTACATGTCATTATGCGTTTGTCAAAACCCCTAGAATGTACAACATCAAGAGTGAACCCTAATGTAAACTGTGGGCTTTGGTTGATAATAACGTGCCCATGTTGGTTCATCGATTGTACCAAACATGCCACACGGATGAGGGAGGCTGAGGATAGGGGAGTGTATATGTGTGGGTGGGGAGGGCTATGTGGGAACTCTATTTTCTGCTCAATTCTGCTGTAAATGTGAAACTGCTCTAAAAAAATAAAGCCTATTAAAAAAAGAAGAATAGTCAAGGCATTTTTGAATAAGGAGGAAGCAGCAGTGGTGGCGGCGGCGGTGAAAGAGAAAGGATTTAACTACCACGTACAGTCTTACAATAAATACACAATAGTGAAGAAAGTGTGTTACTTTTGTAAAGACAGACAAGTAGACCAACAGAATAATACAGAGTCCAGAAACAGCCCCAACACATATAGATATATGTACACTCAACCCAAAAGGAAAAGATAATATTTTAAATAAATAACATTGAAATAATTGGATGACCATAGGGACAAATGAAACTTGAATCCAACTTCAGGCGATGCACAGAGGGCCAGCTGAGCTGAATGGCCTGTTGGTGTCTCGGCGAAGGCTGACTATCCCAGAATAATCCCAGATGGCTGTTCTGGGAGGTCTCAGCTGGGGCTGCTCATCTCTGCTCCACATGGTCTCAGCCCCTGAGCCCAGCCCTGTTCACATGGCAGCAGCTTTCCCATAAAGCATCTGTTGTCAACTGGGATGACTTTGCCCCATTCCCCGGGACATTTGACAATGCCTACAGGCCATTTCAGTTTGTCACAACTGGGGGTGGAGGCTGTGAGGTGGTGTGTAGGGAGGCTTGCTACGGGCACCTAGGGGCAGAGGCCAGGGACTCTGATAAATATCCTACAGTGCACAGGACAGCCCCCAGCAAAGAAGTGTCAGGTCCGAAACGTCAGTAGTGTTGAAGCTGAGAAACGCTGTAACACAGTGCGAGGAAGCTGAAAGTTTATTGAAACCTAGGCTTGGAAATCATACATTATTATTTTTGCTGCATTCTATTAGGCAAAGTATCACAAAGCCAGTCCAGATGCAAAGGGTTGGAAAATAGATTCCACCTTTTGGTGGAAGGAGCTACAAAGAATTTATAGACAATTGTTAGTTACCATAGAAGCTGATGCTTTAGAGGTGGGGTGGGAGATTGAAGTACTGTGTTTCCTTGAAATGGAGATGACTGATACACAGAGGGATTCAAGGATGGTTCTGAGATTTTGGAAATGGAACATTAAGGAAACAGAGGCAGCGGGCTAAGATTTAAGATGGCAAAGGTACTATGTAATATTCGGGTCTGACTTGTTGGTCTTGAGATACCCACGTCTAGGGAGGGGAATTGAGTCATATGAACGAATGCAAGAGGCCATGAAGTCTTGGTGTTACCAGGGAGAGGGGAAAAAAGTTATCTTTGTTCTTTGTCACCTGAAAAAAAATGAATTTTTAATGAGACAGAAAGCATGACATAAACAGAAGATTTTATGAGCGAAGTAAAAAGGAAGTAAAATACAGCACACCCCCGAGAGCTGGGGGCAGGCCAACCCCAGAGAGGAAAGATGGCGCCCCTCCTTTGTCTCTCCTGCTCTTACAGCCTGGCTTAGGGGGCGTTTTTGTGATTGACTGACTGATGACTTGTGTTCTTTGAGTGCTCGGGCTGACTGACTCACCTTCCCTGTGCTCAGACATGCCCATCCCTTTTACTCACACTTCTACCGAGGATGCACACAGAGAACCTATGGGAGGGGCTCAAACTGTAATGTTAATTACATTATATTGAGCATTGGGTCAAGTTAAGCTGGTCCTTCTCTCTGCTGTGCAGCCACAGGGTTGGATCCTAGCCAGCTTCTTTGCTGGCCCTCATTTAGAGAAAGTAAAAAAATTTTGGAGCCCCTTACCCTGGGCACAGGCTGTACTGTTATTTTCTGGGTTGTAATCTCCCTCTTCCTCTCCCCTTGCCCGGGGCTCATTTCTATCTAACTGCCTAACATTGGCAGTTAACACAGATTTAAAAACCCTGAAGTTTATCTTATTTTTATACTCATCATAATGTCATAACACAAAAAATCCAAATTCAACTTCAAAAAAAAAAAAAACAAAACAAAACCCAGAAAAATAATCCAGGTCTTCTCCAAGGCCACTTGATGCGTCAACAAAGGAGGAATTACATCCCACAACAAACACGACAATCTTTAAAACTTCTTTAGGTATTTCCTGCATGCCCCCAGTCTCATCACAGGTGACAGCTACTCACATACCTTCCCACTTTACTTTTACAAACCCCCAACGCCTCTCTCAGCTTTGTTGACTTCATTTTTACTTCTCCACCATTTGTCTTCCTCCTGCCACCTTCCTTGGACCTTATCTTTCTTGGTAGGTCTGTATCTTAGTAATCTACTCCTTATCTTCGCTTTTTCCCTTTTACAACCCCACTCGACAAAACCAAAAAAAAAAAAAAATCCTCCCCAGTTCCTACTTCCTTAGAAAGTGAATTAAGTGGGGGTTAATAGTTTATTTATATTTTAAAACTTTTTTGGCTCCTGGCTAGCTACATGGGGAAAAATGATTCTATGACATTGTCTCGCCTGCAACTTATCACTTTAGAATATTTACAAGGAAAACAGACGGTCTCAGCTTCCATTTCCAGGTATAAATGAGCAGAAAGATTTCAGACTCAACGTAGGACCAGGGCTTTCCACAAACTGCAAGTTGTCTCACCTGAAGGGTAAGTTATGGGAATATACAGACACAGCGCATCCAAAGGACGTGATGTTTCACAGAGAAACAGCATTTATCCTGCTTTACACAATGCTTGAAGCTTGTCAGTGCTGAGCACTTCATTTCCACAGCTAAGAAATAAAGGGCCCTGTGTTAGTCTTCAGGGGCTGCTATCACAAAATACCGTAGACTGAGTAGCTTAAACAAAACATTTATTTTCTCAGAATTCTGGAGGCTGGCAGTCTCAGATCATGTGTAAGCACGGCTGGGTTCTGGTGAGAGCCCCCTTCAGGATTGCAGACCGCCACCTCACATGGCCCTTCCTTGGTGCATGTGTACAGGGAAGGGAAAGCTCTGGGATGTCACTTTTTCTTCTTGTAAAAGCACTGGTCCCAGTGTGGGGGGCCCAGCCTCATTGCCTCATCTAAGCCTAATTACCTTCCACAGGCCCCACCCACAAATACCGTTAGATTGGGGGCTGGGGTTTCAACATATAAATTTGGGGGGAACACAGACATTTAGTCCACAATAGGCCTAAAAGTCTTAAGATCAGAAAGAAAAAACTCCTTGGAGCATGTGAAAACTGCTGTTTTCATATATAATATTTTCCTGGAGTTGAATTCTGAGCAATTCTTACCTTCATGACAAATACAATCTATTCTACATTTCAGCCGGAAGTAAGACCTACATTTATTCCTGATTTTAAAATATTGTAGTGCTTCTCACAAAGCCACCAGTTCCTGCATTCATTAACTTTCCTCTAAAAGCAAGCAGGCTTGATTTTTTTTAAAATGTTTTATTAATTCCTATAATTAAAAACCCTTTTCTTTTTCTGTCCTTTTGCATGACAGAATCTTCCCTTTTCAAACATCAGTTTTTCTTCTTACTGAATTGCAGAGGTGGGGGAAAAAAAATAAAAGGAAGAGCATCGTGAGTGTAAACACATCTGTTGCCATGGCAACGGCGGCAGCTGAGCCAAGCACCACTTGTGGCTGCAGCGTTTGCAGGAGACCAATTACCAAATCTGGAATCTCTAATTCAGTAAACAGGAACAACAGTGAGCATAGGTAGAGAAAACTGCTTGTTTTATTCGGAGGGAGAGAGACAAGCTAGGAGACATCAAGAAATGTAAGACGCAGAAATGATATTGATGAGCGTGTCCGTGGCCTGATGAAGGGACTGTCTTCAAAGGATCCTGGGGAAAATGCAATTTGCAGCTACCACGACTGTAACATGGGAGTCTGATCTCACCTCCTGTGTCTCCTGGTCCCCCCGCAGGCCTGGTGTTGAGGCAGTGGGAATACAGTGCCCCCCTCACCCCCGCAATTTAGCAAACTGTTGTCCAAGTTGCTGTCTACTGGGTACCATAAAATTCTGAGCAACGTAGATCAAGTCCAGCAGGACTTGACCATTCACTCAGCTTTTTTGCAAAAGAAAATCTGCTTAAATGCTCAGTGCCATGGAAATAAAGCTACAGCTACGTTTCTCATTCTTCTCCATCTTAAGAATGAGAAGCACAAGCATAGAGACTTTTTATATACCAAAAGCATCCTTATTTGTCCTCTGGGTCTTAAGGATCGGAGAGCATCTTTGTGCATTTTGTTTTCCAGTTGTCTTAAGAAATGAGTTAGGCCATTTTTCCTTTCTTGGATTGGCCCACTCCTAATTCTCAGGAGTGTACTATCTTTTACAATTTTTTTTTTAACTTCACTAAGAAAAATCTTGAAGAAAAAAAAAGAAATGTGTTAATAGGAAGAACTAAGTACATACTTATTTCTGATATTTTGTAAACAAGAACTGAGGACCCACCTCATGAGGACTTATACCTGCTAGAGGATATGAAATAAAAGTTATGTGTGTCCTATATGACATCGCCAGAATCAAGACCCTAAGAACGAGGGCCTCAAGGATCTAGTTTGTCACAATCACAAAAAATACGCCAATGATCTCTTTAATGACTCACTCGACTATTCAGGCTCTTTGAGCCTTCTCTTTTGTTCACAAAACAGAACAGTTTCCTACACACATCACTGGTACTTAATAAAATTCATCTAATTGAATTTAAGTAGACAAAATGAAAAGTTGTTAAAGCAATTAGTTCTAACAAACATGAATAACTGAGTATGATTGAAGTGTGGTAAAAGATCTTAAAAGGCTTTAATTTCTGCATTTTAAACTAAAATAGTGGGTTTTAAAATTTTATTGTAAACATTAAACTTATTTTTCTATGGGTCCCAAAAAGATGTTCCATCTTGGTTTATAGAGGTAGAGTTTGTACAGTGGGAACAACAACGCCCAGAGACTTTTTTTTTAAGTTTTGTGTCCAGCTTGCACTCTAATTGGCCACATGAGTCTGGGCAAATCCTTTCCTATTCTATGATATTTTCCCTTATGAAGTCCAAATGACATTATAAATATAAAGGCAGTTCAAAAGTTGTAAGCTATAGCAGTAATCAAAACAATACGGTACTGGCACAAAAACAGACACATAGATCAAAGGAAAAGGATAGAAAGCCCAGAAACAAACCCGCACACTTATGGTCAATTAATCTAAGACAAGGGAGACAAGAATATACAAAGGAGAAAAGACAGTCTCTTCGATAAGTGGTGCTGGGAAAGCTGGACAGCTACTTGTAAAAGAATGAAATTTGAACGTTCTCTAACGCCATATGCAAAAATAAATTCAAAATGGATGAAAGACCTAAACGTAAGACTGGGTACTATAAATCTTGTAGAGGAAAACAGAGGCAGTACACTCTTGGACATAAATCACAGCAATATTTTTTTCAAACCAGCTCCTGGAGTAATGGGAATAAAAGCAAAAATAAACAAATGGGACCTAATTAAACTAAAAGCTTTTGCACAGCTAAAGATAGCATCAACAAAATGAAAAGACAACTTACAGAATAGGAAAAAATATTTGCAAATGATGTGACCAACAAGGGACTAATTTCCAAAATATACAAACAGCTCATACAGTTTACTATAAAAAAGCAAGCAACCAAATCAAACAGTGGGGAGAAGACATAGATAGGCATCTCTCCAAAGAAGATATCCATACGGCCAGCAGGCACATGGAAGATGCTCTGCATCACTAATTGTTAGAGAAATGCGAATCAAAACTGCAATGAGATGTCACCTCACACCAGTCAGAATGGCCATCATTCAAACGTCCACAAATGATAAATGCTGGAGAGGCTGTGGAAAAAAGGAATCCGCCTACACTGTTGGTGGGAATGTTAATTGGTGCAGCCACTATGGAGGACAGTGTGGAGGTTCCTTAAGAAAACTAAAAATAAACTCACCATATGATCCAGCAATTCCATGCCTGGGCATATATCTGGAGAAAAATATAATTCAAAAAGACACATGCCCCAATGTTCACAGCAGCACTATTTACAACAGCCAAGATGTGGAAACGACCTAAATGTCCATGGACAGATGACTAGATAAAGAAGTTGTGGTATATTTATACAATGGAATACTACTTGGCCATAAAAAAGAATAAAATTATGCCATTTGCAGCAACATGGATGGACCTGGAGATTGTCATTCTAAGCGAAGTAAGCCAGAAAGAGAAAGAAAAATATCATACGATATTGCTTATATGTGGAATCTGAAAAACAGGCATAAATGAACTTATAAATAAAACAGAAACAGACTCACGGACATAGAGAACAGACTTATTGTTACCAGGGAGCAAAAGCGGTGGGAAGGGATAAATCAGGAGTTTGAAATTTGCATCTCTTGGGGAGCGATGGAAATGTTAGCTGTCTTGATTGTGGTGGTGGTTTCATGGGTGTGTACATCTATCAAAACTCATCAAATTGCACATCTGAAATATGTGTAGTTGACTGTACAGAAATTATATCATCATAAAGTCATTTCAAAAAATAACACAATACATCCATTAAGCATCACAAAAAATGTGAGCTATAAAATAAATTACATAAGCCCAACCACTGAAGTGTCTTTGTCCTTTGCGTCTTTACATAAATGCCGCCTTCTCGGGAAGCCCACCCCTGGGCACCTTGTCTAAAGGGCAGCTCGCTGCCAGCCCCCTTCCTGCTTTACCTGACTCTTTAGAACTTACCGCCGTGTGCACGGTTCACACCCCGCTGACCTGTTTTGTGTGTGGACTCCCTGCTTGCTGGAAACATAAGCTCATGAGCACAGAGCTTTCTGACTGCTTCCTTCCCCAGCTGTATCCACAGAGCAAAACAGTAACTGTTTAACAATATTTTTTGAATGAATGAATGCATGAAAGCAAAAGTGAATGAATAAAAAAATCCATTGTCAATTTTTTCTAAGTGGCTTTCCAAAATGATGGAAACTTGACCAGAGTCATTACATCAAGGCCTCTGATCATATCAGTGGAAGAGTTAGGAGACCCAGAAAGGGGACAGTACTAGGCGTACCTCTCAGCAATTCCCGCTCAGTCACACGGGCAAGCCAATCAGTCACGTGAGCCCAGCCCTCTGATAAGATTATTATCAACAGAGAATATGATTACACGAGCAAAGTGCTTTAAAGGTTAAAAGCGCCAGTAAAGTATTACATCCTGTATTATTATTAAACAGTGGGGTTTCTGGTGCCTTAATATTTTGTCAGGGACATTAAGCCGCAGTGGGAGGAAAAGAGACGGTTGCAAAGCAAACAATTTCCCGCAGGGTGGAAAGAAGGGAGCTGCAGTGGGTCTCGGCCTCTCTACTCTGAATGCATTTGGAGCCTCAACCTTGGGCCACAGAGTAGAACACAGACAACAGAGCTGTGGCCGGAGACCACGGACATCCTCAGCGGTCTTCATGAACCTTGGAAGCGCTGAGTGGGGAAGCGGCCTCAGACAGCCTAGCAAGCTAACTTGTGTACATTAATGTGCACGGTTCAGTACAGCATAAAGAGCGTAATTAAAAACATTTAAAAATTAGTCACATGTCTGAAAATAATAAATCACTGGTTCTTTCAAAAATGTCATGAAAACGGGGAGCTTCTCCTGACAGAAGCCATTGTTCTGTGGGTACTATCTTAGTAGCCGTGCCCATGATTGACTTTCAAATAACACTGAGTTTGTGGGTATTAACATTCAGAATAGTTCTCCAGACTTTGTATTTCTCTTTTCCTCAGAATCATTATGTGTTAGGTCTTGAGAATGGTTTTTAATGACAAGTTACTGATTCTGGTAGGAGTGAGTTGAGTTAGAAACAACGAAAGTTCTAGGCCTATGTGTTGGGGATAGATGTGATTACTGAGGGACAAAACCCTCTGCAGTCACACGGCCCTGTGTTTCGGTTGCAGCTCAGGGACTGTTTCAACCAGTGTCTCAGCGGATTTCAAAATGGGTTTTTCAGAGTCTGGCCATCTGACTGTGCAAATAGTGGACCCATGTTGCATGAGCTGATATGCATGAGGGTTTTTAATGTTTAAAGAAAGAGGGATGGGTGGAGAAGAGCGGAGTGTGAAGGAGGGAAGGGGTGGGGAGGATGAAGAGAGTAAGGGAGCATCGTCTCTCTGTCTCCTGACATGTACCAGGCACTAGTTTCGACCCCCAGTGAAGAGAGCAGTGAAGAACAGGAGTTAAAGAAGCAATAACGAATGAGGCAGGGAGTGGGGGTGCAATCACGGTAGGATGCAGCCTCGGGCGTGGGCAAAGAAGCACTGCACAGAGATGGGAATAAAGCCATGCTCTACCCTGAATCCCGTTCACCCGCCCACAGCACCCCATGCTGCCACTGCCCTCGATGCTGACTTGGTGCTAAGGGACCCCAGGGCAGCTGTCAGACCAGCGGCTCTGCTTGGCAGAAACACTTAGAGAGAGCAGTCCCCGCAGGAGTGGGGCTGACCCCATCAACGCGGGGGTCAGGGCGGAGGAACAGAAGCGGCCGTGCTCTCAGACCCACGTGAGACCTCGTGGGGGGAGCCTGGCAGGGCTAAGGGCTTGCAGCTTGGGTGGCGGTGTTAAAAGGACCCGTCACCAGTGCACTCAGACAGGTAAGGCTCGGGGCAATCCCGGCTATAGAGAGCTCCAAGCCCCACTGAAAGGGCTCAATTAGACGGCAGTAGGTATATGGTGCAGTGACCTGACACAGACGCATAGAAAGTATTAAACAAATGTGTTGGTCTGGGAGGATTTCCCAGGTCCTTGAAAGCAAAGGGGCAGGGAGAACCCCCACATCCCCTAGTCGTTCTCTGTCTCCCACGCCTTACGTAAGCATCCTTCCTCAAACTGCAGTAGCTCCAGGGCTTTGGGTGCGGGTCCAAGATGATGTCCAATAGCTTTCTGCTCCCTGTACAAGTGACAGGTTTGACTCTGATTGCCATTTCCCTGTCAGGTGTCAGGGGACAGACAGACACATGGGAATTCGCCGTGTGTTTTTATACCCTACCTCACTGGCATCTCTTAAGTATCTCCGAAATTAACAATATCCTTTGGAAGAGAGAACAGGGTTTTTTTTTTCACTTGAAATAAGGCCAATGTTAAATGAGCAAATTTGAATGGAGTTAGCCGTAAACATACCGCCCAACTCAGAGGGCAATTTTAGGGCCGAATTGCCATCCCTTAGCAGTGTGTTCAGTTTCTCTCCGTTCACCATGCTGTTTTTAAAGCCCCTGTAATGTTGCCTTTGAAAAAGGGGCTGTAGGAAAAAAAAAGTCAAAAAGAAAAAGTCTAATAATCAAAATGAGGCTGCATACCAAACCCAACAAAATAAAACATTTATCTCTCCCAGGGGTCTGCCGCTGCCGGAGCCTCCAGCTCGTCTACTGCTGAGAAGTTTTATGTTCCCTTGATTACATCCAAAGCAAAATTGCCCCAAATTATTTAATCATATGCCTACCAGGAATGCACTCCATCTGACAAATATAAAGTGAAGTCAGCTGCTCTCTTCCCGGAATTCGATATCTGATTGTGTAGATTTTCTGAGTAACACAGATTTATAAAATGGGTGTAAATTAAAACATGAAGAATTCAAGTTGTTTCAGTCAGATGAATGATTCAAAGGACAGCAATGTAAAACTTATTAGCTGTGCACTCAGTCACAGGAAAGTCTCAGAAGGTCTGAGGAAATGTGCGTGTGTGTAGGAACTAGGTTGTGAAAGGTTTTCAAGTTAGAAGCCACATTTTCCTCTTCTTGAGAGGTTTTCCCCATTCTCCCCAATCCTACTCCCTAACCCATTTATACTAAAGTGTAGAATTACAGCTGTATAGGAACTTAAAATAGCAATCAGTTCAATCACTCATTTTTAAGATGCGAACTAAAGCTCTGTAAAAATAGTCTTTTTGGTTTAAACCTTCCTGAAAAGACAGTTTAAAATGCTAATCCAGAAGATTGATTACAAAGGCTTTCTTCCCTTGAGTCTAACCCTAGAGGCTTAAAAAGGGATGCATTTTTGTCACCAACAAGAAACATGATGCTAAAAGATTTCATGTGTGTCTCCCCCAAGAGACTATGAATTCTTCAAACAAAGGTGCCATAACCTATTGTCTTCACAGTTTACTAATGCACAAAACAGACATTAAATAAGCAAGAAAAGAATAAATTATTTCATATGTGAGGTAAATCAAATTCCCCTCCCCATCATCCTATTCAGGAAAGATTTGTCAAGTCTTCCATATAATTTTCACCAGTTATGGATGGTGCCAGCAGCAGACGTCAAATATTATATGTAAATTAAATACTATAGAGCTGTTTTTAATGGCACAGACCACAACGTATGGCCAATGGTCTTGACTAGCTAGTGACTTAATTTCTGCAAGTGCATAAGGAGAATGTACAGAAGAAAAAAATGTCCACACCTGACTTTTGATATGACACATAAAACCATTCATTTTTAAAAGAACAGTCTCTGAATGCATGAAGATCTTGGAATCTGGCTGTATTTCTATTGTCCCTCCTCATAATAAAACCATTGTGTCAATCCTAATGCAGTAATTACGGGAAGGCCCCCTATACAGTCGGCTTTGTCTCTTTGTCTATGAATTACACTTTGCCTTCCCACACTTGGTTTGTTGGGTGACCTGTTGACAGCTTATGGCCATTCAGACAAAAATAATAGCTTCAGCGATCACATTTCAAACTCCCGTACTGAAATGTGAGTGTCTTTATGCTAAAAGTTAAAAAAAAAAAGAACTACCCAACTAAGACATATTCAAATATATCATATATATACATATATATCATATACATACCATATGATTTGTAGACATTAATAATATGTTTACGTCAACAGGTAGTTTTCAGCTGCTTTTTGAAACTGCCAAAGAATCATTATTCTTTTTAAAAAAGTATTTTTACTTAGTTCTTAATAAGTAAAGAATTCCCCATAAGAATCTCCAAGTACTTTTACAGAGAATAATTTCTCTAACCTTTACAGCATGCTTCTCTGAAAAAGTTTCTAAAAGGGGAGATATGCTGGCACATTGCTCTTAGGCTGATGATGAACTCTGGGAGGTAAAAACCTGACTTTGCCCAGACTGATCACACTGGGGACCTTCTGAAGTAGCTTTACAACTGTCCCGGTATGTGACAGTATATACTTCATTTACCACGTGTAGATGTAGCATCAGTGAAAAGCAACCAGCGGGGGCTTTGAAATGTCAATCTTAATACAGTTCACGTTTCACCAAGTAAAAACCTAAATATTGTAAAACCCACACAGACACCACTGCCCGCCCTCTCTCATAACCGCTCAGGACCCTCTCTGAGTTGCTATAGCTCTTATGGACGATTTCTGGGTGCATTGACAACTTCCCATCTCAAACACCCTTCCCTATTCACTTCTCCCACCTGCAGGATCTCTCTGCCGTGTGTGCCCTGTGAGAGACTGCTGACACAGATGGCCATGCAAAAATCTTAACCTTATTCTGCTTCAATGTGCATTTTATACTTCCACACTCTTGCTGTTATGATGCAAATCTCCTAAAAATGAGGCTCTTCCTAGCCATACTTGTGGGCTTTCTGGAAGGGCTATGGATTCAACACAAGGAGGAACTGTCAACAAAAAGGGAAGGAAATGATACCCCAACTTCCTGTCCCTCCGTAAGATAATGTTAAGTTCCAGAGAGTGTCACCAGCTGGACTGAACTCCATTGCCTACGTAGGTAGCCCACCGCATTCACTGCCCCCCTAGTGGCTTTCCTCCCTTCCCGCTCCCATCTTCTCAGCCTCTTCCCTTGAGCATCCCAGGATCCACCCAGGTAAACTACCTACTCCCACGTCCTTTTTTCCAGGGTTGGCTTTTAAGGGATAACAACTAAATGAAGTTAGTGGTAATGAACAAAGTCTCAGGTAGCGGGGGGGGGGGGGGAGTGTCACCTTTTGCTAAGCATATGAAAATGTGTTCCAATCACAATATTCATATCATGCTAAGAAAATCTTGGAAGGGGCACAGTCTCCATTTTCAACCCGAGGGTGTTTTCAGCCATAGTTTCTGGAGCTGTATCTCCAGCAGCATATTTTTCCTAATGGTACTTGCTTTTCAGAGTTATCCATTTGTCTCTGGACTCCATCCTTTATCTTACCTAGCAAAGGTTACAGAATTATAAGTTATATTTCCATACTGCTTTATCCTTCATTTTCCCCAGCTACTGTCAGTCTGGCTTATAGTTTAAATGTTAAATATATAAGTGAATGAGGAAGGAAGGAAGGAAGGGAGGGAGGGAGGGAGGGAGGAAGGAAAAAAGAAAGGATGAGAGGGAGGAAGGAAGGAAAAAAGAAATGATGAGAGGGAGGGAGGAGATATAACAGAGTTTGAAAATGCATTTGGTGCTAAGCCATGCAGCTCTAAAAGGCCAATTTGATTCATTCCATATATATAAATTACAATATTTGCAAATTATTTGGTTATCTGTAATTCTTAACAATAAGCCCAGGCATTCCTTCATGTCAAGTGAGAAAATAAATTTTACATACCAGAAACTCAGGAAAAGCACTGAGATCTTAGGAGCAGTCTTCAAAGGAAATTAAAGTCTGAACACGAAAGCAGAGTTCAGTAGCGGGGGTCAAAACAAGGCATTCCGAGTTCTTAGCAGAATGCTTTAGTTCAGGGGCACTTTATTCCATTCCACAGAAGAACGAAGAGTTCAAAAATCAAACTGCATAAAGGAAAACAAAGTGTGTGATGCTTCTGGATCTTGAAGACACAGTAAAAGTTTATCTACAGGAAGATGAAGTTACTGGTTAAAATAAAAATCTTATAAAAATTAAAATAGTGATACTGTCACCCTATTACCCAGCAATACACTCCTTGGTATTTACCCAGAGGAGTTGAAAACTGATGTCCACACAAAACCTGTACACAGAGGTTTATAGCGGTGTGCGGATGTCGATGTAAGTGGTTGGCAAGGAATGGGGGAGGGAGAGATGAACAGGGGAGCACAGAGGATTTTTAGGGCAGTGGAACTACTCTGTATGACACTCTAATGGTGGATATATGTCATTATACATTGGTCCAAACCCATAGAACATACAACACTAAGCGTGGGCCCTAAGGTAAGCTATGGACTTTGGACGGTAGTGACATGTATGATGTGTCACGGTAGGTTCGTTAATTACAACAAAGGTACCGCTCTGGTGTAAGATGTTTATAATAGGAGAGCCTATGCTTGTGTGGGGGCGGAGGGTATATGGGAAATCGCGGTACTCTCCATTCAATTTTGCTGTGAACCTACAACTGCTTTAAAAAACAAAGTTAATTTTAAAAAAAGTTAAAGTAGTGCATAATTTAGTTCTCACCAGCAATTCTCTATCTTGAACTGACTTGTTCAAAATTGTTCTTAAGAAGTTCTTTCTTTCTTCCCCCTCCTCCAAATAATATCAAGACCAAGAGGAAAATACTCAACCTTGAAACGTTCGTGATTTTTTAGTTTCTTCATACCACTGTCTCCAGATCATGTTTTTACAAAGGGTGTGGATTTGCAAAATTTTTTATGAAAATGTTCTCAGCAAATAATAGTCCAGCCACCTTGGAATGTATGTGATCTTTTACTTCCTACCTCAAGAATTAATCTTCTTGGGTTTCCTTCCAAGACAAGCAAGCTTTAGTCCAGCTGAGGGAATCAGTAAGTCATTGATCCAGGCTGTAATTTCAAACTGTTGAGGTGCTGGCACCATCTCCCTCCTCCCCATTTCTTTAGATCCTCCTCAGCTCCTCCCTTGGTCCTCTTTACTCCCACACACCCACAGCCCCCCAGTACCCTCCTTGGAAGCAACACGGGTGCAAATTGGAATTATAAGAAAGTTTTGAAGTCACTCAGGCATAATAATTTGCTTTCTATTTTTAAAAGCAGATTTACTGGTAAGATAAATCAAGTGCCAGGCAAAGTAGTATAATCAAATGTTTTGCTTTGTGCCTCTTTCTGGAGAACAAATACATTTTTCCCTCTGCATGGATGAGAAATCATTTAGAGGCCTGGAATAAACCTCACCTTTGCCCCCAAATTCTTGATCCCAAAATACTGACTGTCTTGATGAGAAATGCAGACGATCCGCAAGAGACCAGACTCAGAGACAGTGCCGGGAAGCTGGACGTGGCAGCTCAATCGCAGGGACAGGGGTGCATCTAGTTTCTTTCTCAGTGTTCAAGGCAATAAAACAGATCCCTTGTATTTACAAGTTATAATATTTTAGTCTTCCTTTGCTTCTTCTCTGCCTGTTTGGAATCAAGGGATAGGAATTAATATATATCAAAGTAAATATCTTTTAAAAACCCAAGCAAGCAGTAGGAAAAGAAATGTTTTATTGCTTATTTATAAATGTGCACCCAAAGCTCCCCATTCCAGGTTCCTGTTAATCTTAGAGATAGGGCCACACTAATCTTCTTGGGGTCATTTTAAAAAAAAAAAGGTTAGTATTGAAGTCAAAGTCTATGCAACACAACTTATGGATAAGCGGCCAATTAACCAGATAGCCCAGTTTCATGGCCCAACTGCCCCTTTCTTACTCTTAAGGTCCTTCCGTTAGCCCATCCCAGTATTTGAAAGTTCTCCTGCCTTTTACTTCAGCAGACTTGAGCTCCGGTTACACTGGGTTCTCTCCCCTACTGCAGTGGTTATTACTGAATAAAATCTGTCTTTATGGCCACTAATTAGCTTTATCTTTGACATCAGTCAAGGTTCAATAAAGGAAACAGTAACCACTCTAGGCATTTCAAACAGAAAAAATTTAAATACAGGAATTAGGTACTTACAAAGTCTTTTTTTTTTTTAATTGAGGTGTAGTCAGTTTAATGTTGTTGTCAATTTCTGGTGTACAGCACAATGCTTCAGTCATACATGAATATACACATACTCGTTTTCATATTCTTTTTCACTGTGAGCTACTACAAGATATTGAATATATTTCCCTGTGCTATACAGTATAAACTTGCTTATCTATTTTAAATATACCAGTTAATATCTGCAAATCTCGAACTCCCAGTTTATCTCTTCCCACCCCCTCCCCTAGGCAACCACAAGTCTGTATTCTATGTCTGTGAGTCTGTTTCTGTTTTCTAAATAAGTTCATTTGTCTTTATTTTTTTAGATTCCACATATGAGTGATATAATATGGCATTTTTCTTTCTCTTTCTGGCTTACTTCACTTAGAATGACATTCTCCAGGGCCATCCATGTTGCTGCAAATGGCATTAGTTTATCATTTTTTATGGCTGAGTAGTATTCCATTGTATAAATACACCACAACTTCTTTATCTAGTCATGTTGTTGGACATTTAGGCTGTTTCCATGTCTGGCTATTGTAAACAGTGCTGCTATGAACACTGGGGTGCAGGTGTCTTTCTGAATTAGGCTTCCCTCTGGATATGTGCCCAGGAGTTTACAAAGTCTCATTGTAAGAACTGGAGAATTGGAGGTAGGATTACTACTTTTACTCTCTAAACCAGAAGCATTTTTTAGAGTGAGTGGGGCTCTATTAATAAGAACACTGGTATAACGGGCTTAAATCAGGACTGTTCTGGGCATGCAGATATATGTGTTCAACCTGAAGTCACGTGGCCACTACCATGGCAAATCACACCTGTTCGTTATATTCAGAGTTTTGAAGCTTCTACTCCTGCTGCTGCTGCCACAACCCTGAAAGGCTCCCACATCCCCCACCAACCTTCAGCCAGAGTGTGCTTGTCAGGAAAACAGCCTTCTCTTCTTCTGCCTCCTCATTCTGTCCAAGTGTATCTAATTGGCAAAACCTGACTCACATCTGGACCCCACAGCTTCAAGTGAGTCAGGAAATGTTGTTGATAGTTTTCCAACCTCTGCCCAAAAGAGAAGGATGAAATGCAAGTTCAGTGAATGGATATAAGCTTCTACCATAATCTATTATACTAAGCTATTTGGCTTTGATTTCAGACTAAAAGAGAAGTCTCTGATGTGTCAGAGCTCTAAAAAAAATGTGAAGTTTTGAGATTTCCAAGTTCCCCACTCAAGGTTACCTGTTGAGCTCTGGGCAGCCTGACTCAGGACTATTCATTTGTTCCACCCATCACTAACTGTTGATTCTAATTCTATTTCCAGAGAAAGCAGGTTGATAAAGTGTTCTTTGCCCTTAATCTCTCTGTTAATAAATTACCAATGCATTCATACTTTGTGAAAGCAACAGATAGGGTTGTTTCCTAAAGGAGTAACGAAAATAGCATAAAATATCTGTGTTATCAAGAGGAGGGCTGCCTGAGGACTTATAAATACCATATTTTGGTTGGGTTTACTTTCCACCTGCTGAATGTACTGTAGGGTACTTACTAAATTGGTTATTTGCTTTGTCCTTTGGGTGTGGCTGTGACAGATACCAAGGAATGTCAGGTAGCATCTACCAAGGAAGAGGCAAAAGAAGAGGGAGAAAAAAACAGAAAATGATCAAAAGTCAGTAACAGAAAGACCCAGAGATACAATGAGACAGACAGACACATGAATCTTCCCCACCATGAGATACAGGTGTGCACACAGGCACACCCTGAAAATAAGAGAGTGGGGCAGAGAGAAAGGAGTGCACAAAGGCAAAATCAGAGAACAAAACTAAATCAAGAAGACACAAACATAGAGATTAGGAAAAGTCTCTATAACACTGAAGCGATGCAGAGAAACATTACAGCACACGGACAAATTTTAGCGAGTTTTGTTTTGTTCTTATTCATTGTATTTCTAGGTTATTTTCATCGTTTTTGTTTTGTTTCCCTGTTAATTAAAGAATGTCACATGAATATATATCTGATTATGAACTAGCTTTGGTCCAGAATTAAATTGGTGAGGTACAAATTTAAGAGACATTGAGAGAAAATAATTTTTGAGGTGTTCAGACCCACCATCCATGCTTCCTCTGTCCCAGATTTCTGCTCTGTAGAGACCGTGAGCACCTTGCTTTGCTGCAATAATTTGGGGTTTAATTAAATAAGTATTTCCCTTTGGTGTGGTTGAGATTCCAGTATATCTCCCTGGTTCAGTTATTTGGACCCTTATCTTCCGAAGGGTTATTGCTGATAATGTTCACACCAATTAATTCATTTTTCTCCCACGTCACTGTTTCCTCCAAATTAAAACAAAATCTTTTAATGAGGAGTATTTTTCAAAAAGCAACCACGAACAGACTAATTGGTGAACAATCAAACACAGTATTATCACAATCAGGAATCAGACAGGGAGGTCCACTGTCACCATATTATTCAACATTGTTTTGAGGTTCAAACTCATGTAACAGGCAAAGTGAAATAAACTGCATAAATATTGGAAAAGACAAAATCATCATTATTCCATGTAATCTGATTAAATAGCCCCAAAATATGAAAGATTCAACTAAGATACGTATTAAGAATTAAATTAGATTTTTGTACACAAGAAATATAAACAAAAATCAATAGCTTTTCTATATGTGAAAATAACCAGTTAGAAAATACAATAAGACAAATATACTATTTACAACTGTGGCAAAAACTACGAAATACCTAGAAAGAAACTTAGAAAGAGAAGCAGAAGAGCTCCATGAGTAAAATTCCAACACAGGACAGAATGGAAAAGCTAAACAAGTGAAGAGACAACACACTAGTCACAGTCAGAAGACAGAATGTCTTAAGACGTTAACCCCACCTGAACAGATTCATAGACACACTGAAATTCTCATTAAAATATCAAAGCTGGATCTTGAAACTTAAAAAAGGGTCCAAATAGGGAATGACAAAACAAATATGAATGAATTGCTGAGAAATTTTTGATAAAGAAGAATAACAAATAGCTACCTGTCCCACTAAATATGAAAAATATTAAATCTACTATTAATTAAAAAACTAGTATAGAAATAGATAAATCTAGATATATGTGGAAATACAATATGTGATGAAACTGATGTTACAAATAATTTGGGGAAGATGAGCTATGTAATGAGGTGCATTAGGACAACTATTTATGATTTGAAAGAATTTTAAGTGAATTCATAATCTCTCAACATATACAAAGATACCAAATATTAAAATGCAAATGTGAGCAATATATCTTTTAAAATATTAATACATATAAACTAGACAATATTCTATAACTTTTGGATGCTGGAGGGAACCTAAGTAAGAAAGGAAATTCAGAATTAATAATGAAAAATCTGACAAATTGGATTACACAAAAAGTTTAAATTTTTATATTATGAAAAACACTATTAAGAAAGCCACCTAGTGTCAGACAAGGAGAAAAAAATTGTAACACATGTAACAGACAAAAGGCTGGTATCCCTAAAGTATAAATAATTGCAAGAGATTGATAAGAAAAGACAAATAAGCCAGTGGAAAATGGGGAAAGGATAATAGCAGGCAAATCATTGAAGAACAAATACAAATTGCTTAAAAACATAAGGAGGCTACAATTGAAATAAAAATAAGAAAATAACTTTCACCCATGGGAATGAGAAGACTTAAAATGATAGCATCCAATGAGAGTGCTGGGCAACCTGACACTTTCACAATATAAATTAATATTATCTACAGGAAAGTAATTTGTCCACAAAATTGTAAAATGTGCATTTTTTTATATTTTTATTGAAGTATAGTCAGTTTACAATGTTGTGTCAATTTCTGGTGTACAACATAATGCTTCAGTCATATAGGAACATACATATATTCGTTTTCATATTCTTTTTCACAATAAGGTACTACAAGATATTGAATATAGTGCTCTGTGCTATGCAGTATAAACTTGTTGTTTATCTATTTCATACATATTAGTCAGTATCTGCAAATCTCAAACTCCCAATTTAACCCTTCCCACGCCCTTCCCCACCCCTTGGTAACCATAAGTTTGTTTTCTATGTCTATGAGTCTGTTTCTGTTTTCTAAATAAATTCATTTGTCTTTTTTTTTTTTTTTTGGAGATTCCACATATGAACGATCTCATATGGTATTTTTCCTTCTTCTTCTGGCTTACTTCACTTAGAATGACATTCTCCAGGGCCATCCATGTTGCTGCAAATGGCATTAGTTTATTCTTTTTATGGCTGAGTACTATTCCGCTGTATAAATATACCACATCTTCTTTATCCAGTCATCTGTTGATGGACATTTAGGCTGTTTTCATGTCTTGGCTATTGTAAATAGTGCTGCTATGAACATTGGGGTGCAGGTGTCTTTTTGAAGTAGGGTTCCTTCTGGATATATGCCCACGAGCAGGATTCCTGGGTCATATGGGAAGTCTATTCCTAGTCTTTTGAGGAATCTCCATACTGTTTTCCACAGTGGCTGCACCAAACTATTCCCACCAGCAGTGTAGGAGGGTTCCCTTTTCCCCACAGCCTCTCCAGCATTTGTCATTTGTGGGCTTTTGAATGATGGCCATTCTGTGAAGTCCCTGCCTTTTAAATCCAGACTAATCTGTTTGGCTTATGATAAGCCCCTAATCAAACTGATAATAAAGATTGCCAGAGAAAACTCAAGATGTGTCTATGTGAAGAAAACATTTCAAGGCGTTTGGAGAGATGCTTTTCTCCAGAAGGGCTGGCTGCCTTTATCTAAGTGACCTGCAGCGAGAAAGATTTTCACAGATGGAGTTTTGTTGTCATTGTTGTCGTTTATTATTTCTAATTACTCTCCCTCAATCACATAAGACTTATAAAAAAAAAAGATAAACATTTATTAAAAGCCTATGATGCCTGAGCTATTTGACTTACGCTAACTCATGTGTCCTTAAAACATATTATTCTGCAACTATTTTTATATCCATTTTAAAGATGAGGAAACTGAAATTTAGGGTAATTTGACCAATATCTTACAGATAGTAAGTTAAATAGATGTTAAACACTAGATGTTACATCCAGGACCAAAACTCAGATCTATCTAACTCCAAAGTTTGTGTTTCTACACGGTAAGCCACCCCACCACGAAGTCTTGAATGTTGCTCTCAATCAGAACATTACTATGTGGATCTCCTAAGCATGCTTTTCCCATTTCACACTTCATAATAATCACATTTCACAAAGACCGTCTAACGTACAATAAGATTCATCCTTACTTAAACTGTAAATTGGAACCTTAATTACTTCTCTTTTAGGTAGACTTCGTTTCTGTCTGCAGACAGTCTCTGCTCATTGGAGGAAGAGGCAGTAAGGAGTGACCGATACTCCAGCTTAATTACGTCATTTGTCTCCAGGACCCTTCTTAGCATTTTAAAATGAGCTAAGAGTGCAAACCAATTAACAGACCAAACGAGATTACACTCCCAGACTATCCCAGACCACCATTCCTGTTAAATATGAATGTTAATAATTAGTGTTTTAATCAGAATAAACTTTAAGCCAAGGGAAGTATGGAGACAAACATACTAAGCGCAAGTCAACGTCATACAAGCAGCTGTCTTGGCAGAGAAGGTGTAAGTGTTCAAAAAAGCTCTATAAAGTCCTGCTACCCTTTGCTTAATCTTATACCATCCTTGTCAATACCGTTGTTTCCAATTCTGAACACAAACATCACACATCAAAGTCTTCGAGCTGAGCCAGCCAACCTCAGCCTTTGCAAACGACCATCACAATCACTGCAGGTCTTTGCTAACAACCCTAATAAAGAGGAAACAAAAGTCAAACATCTGGGAGTGTTTTCGCCTAGAGACATCTTGAGTTTTCTCTGGCAGGACTTGGAGCCCCTTGTCCTATTTCAGGGGATAACTATATGACCTGAAGTTTAAAAAAAAAGTAAAAAAGAGTACCCTATGAGCAAAGCAAAATCAATCAATTAATAGAGTGATTATGAAGAGTACTGGTGCTTAAAGAATATAAAATGTGATCACTGAGAATTAAGGGAGAGAATATATTGCTACTAAACAAGAAGCCAAAGGATGCAGCAGTGGGAAAGCCACGTTAACCATCTTGTGTCTACAATTGACAGGGTTAAAAAAAATGTGTGGGACGGATAGGGCACTAGGAAGGAAAATCCATACAGTATAAAACTATGCAGCAATTAAAAGACTCACGAGGGAGCTCTTTATGACTGATACAGAAAGATCTCAAAATAACAATCTTCACAGAAAATTTAGGATACAAACAATGTGTAAAATATATAATCATTAACATTAAAAGAAATTAGAAAGGGAGAAAGACCATGAATGTACGTATTTGGATTGTATTTACATAAGTATTTCTGAAAGGATAACATTGGATACCTGGGAAGAGAACTGTATGGGTAGGGGCAGCGGTGGGACAAATATTTTTCATTGTATATTTGCTTGTTCATTTTAATTAGCATGTACTTTGACCCAGTAACTCCCTAGAAATTTCCCTATGGATAAGACATATTCCAAAATACAAATTCAAAACAATATTCACTTAGTCTTGATCCTGTGATCCAACATTTTGAAACAGAAACTTCTTGAAGCTCAGATTCAACCATAATAATTAGTGTCTAACCCACGTATAGCCCTTAACATGGATCAGGCATAATCTAAATTTTTTACACATTTTAACAAATGTAATCATAACCAAACCTAAGAGGACGAGGCTATTTTTTTATTGTGGCAAAATGTATATAACATGAAAAGGCAATATTCATTGTAACATTGTTATTAATAGGAAAAAACTTTCCTCAAGTTAAAAGTACATCAGTTGCTCATGTAAAATGTAGTGGATCAGCAATCCGGCAAGCGTGATGAGCAAGGGGAGAGTACATATGAACGCTGAGTCAAACCGCCCCTCTGCCAGCCCAGGTGCATAGGTCTTTGTTTGCCAACCTTAAGTGAATCTTGGAGAATCTATTTTGGTAGCAAAACCAGGCAGTCATTTGGGGTTTGGAAAGAAAGAAATCTAAGGGAAGTACTGCGCCAGCATGTCAAGAACTGGGAGGGTCTGACATTTTACCCTGCCTGCAAGCGAACAAGCTAGTCTGTCATAGATTCTGGGATGCTTGCAGAAGACACAAGACTCCAGAAATACAGCACTTAATTATTCACAGCATTACTCATAGCCAGAGTTTTAGCATTTTCTTATGCTGATCCCTGTGCTCATTTCCAACAGGGTGACAACACAGGGCCAGATGACCTGTGCACACACCACGGGTTGCATTACAGGAGAGGAACTTAGAGCTTAGGGAACCCAAGTCTCTTATTATGGGCATTATGGGTGCCTGCCCTTTGTTCTGTAGGGAAGCTCTGTGCCTATTTTCCAAGACCGTAATCACGTCTGAACTTTGCTCTGGAAGAGACGTTATCTGTCTTCCAAGACTATTCACCACGCTAAAATTCTTGAAAAGATGGCCCAGAACAAAGGTAATCAGTGTCTCTGGTCATAAGATGTGCAGAAATACAGGAGACTCAAGGATAATATCCACCCCTCTTTTCCACATCATCTTGGCTTCTAGCGAATTTTTCAGTGAGCGCACCACCACGTCAGCCATTCTGATTAACATGATGGAGACTAAGACCTAATCTATTCAATTTTTCTCGTCCAGTAATAGTCTTAATTAAGAGTATTAATAAGACTCCAAGCCAACCTACAGAACTGACCACAACCATGCCCTGCTGGGTCCAGGACATAACCAGCCAAACAAATACCATAAACCATCAGGGACTACATTAGAAACACAGGTGGACTTCACCTTAAGCTCCTGTACTGACCTTTCTACTTGGCTGGAGACATTAATTCAGGTACAGGAAATACATATCAGCAGTTGCTCACTCTTCACCTCAGCCTTCCAAAAAAAGAAGTCTTAGGTAATTCTCTCATCCTTACAATGCTTTTCTGTGAGTTGAGACTGGTCTGTACGACTTTTCGCACTGAGTTGGTACCACTGATCACTTTGATGAAAGACAAAGACAAATTTCATACCACTTTTTCTAACTGAATTACCCCCCCCCCATCGTGGGAATAGCTATCTGCAAAGTGAACGTAAATAGCAAGCCAGTTATTCTGAGAAGTAACCAAGGGTAACTGCAATTTGGAGGGACTGCTATAGTCATCTGAGGGCTATTGAATCAACTGGAGGTTTTTCTTTAAACCCTTGAAGATGTCTTATGACCACTTTAAGTCAAGTCATTGTATTTTCAGGAGGGAAGCAAGTTCATGCTTGGCTCCTACACAAGAAGTGCTTTCCCAAGGGTGCATTTGGCACCCCTAGAAAAAAAAAGTATTGTTTACATTTTGGGGGTCCCCAAAAGAAACTCACATCAAGCTAGGGCCCCAGATTGACAGCGCCTCCAATATGCCCTGCTAGCCAGTGGCTAAGCCTTAATATTCCCAGTTCAATTCAAATAATTAAATCTAGTTCTTGTCTTTGGAAGGACTGCCTAAGGGGAGTCAGTCCAGCCTGTCCACTTCATATAGGCCACCAACCAGGATGCCCCCCGTTTATGAACCCCTCACTGAATCACCTTGTCAGTGTCTCCAGATATCTATCCCACCCCCACCGCCACAGCTGATCCTCAGTCATTCCACAGGATGGACAGATGTCACCTGGTTGGCATGTTAAGGGTTTGGACCTTATTTGTTCTATAGAAAGCAAAAGGAAGAAGAGCTTCAGAGCACAAATCTGGAGCTGGGGTGCCGAGGTGTGGCTCTTGGCCCTGCCACACTTCCGTTAATAGCAAGATGAACACTGATCAGATAAGGGGAAGAAAGGTCTATAAGTGTTGGGAAGCTGCAAGCTCACAGTAGCACATGCAGATTTCCAAAATTTGTAGTTAGTTAGCTCAAATTTTATTATTAGCAACAAACACTGTCAGTTGTGTTCCTTGACGCAACAGGCTCACTTTGTTCATTTTTGAGGAAATGTCTGCCAAATAATCAAATCTGAGCAACCATATTTTGCTCTGCCAATTTCAAGTTAAAAATGTTGCATGGAGAAGCAGTAAGTTCAGCTCACAAATCAAACAACAGGAAGGACTTTCCCTCAAGGCCACCATCGGACAACAGTTTGTAGTGGAAGGGCTCTATGAATGCTTCCTATTTGTGACATAGAATATTTAAAAGATGTGAACGCAAAGGTTGAGATCTAGTCAAATTTATAATTTCTACTGCTCACCGAAGACATTCTCAAATGAAACTCACTTGGTAGTTAACAGGGTTCAGGTACCCCCAAATGCGGCACTTCGGCATATTGAATATTTTAAAGTGAAGGATTTTGAGAAACAACAGGTGCAAGAAAAACTCTGATATCCTCCTTCCCCCACAATAGGTCATAAGACCTTCATGTGAGCATCACCTTCCCTGTACCGGGAGCAAAGGGGAACCCTTACTTCCAATGGTGGAGGGGCGTCCAGAGGAATCCAAATGAACAAGTGGCTCATACCCTTTTGTCTTATCACATTTTTCTACAACTTTCCAGTCTTCATCAAATCTAGGATAAAAATGCTCAGGCTTAACTCCTTCTCCAGGTCTTCATTACCTTCACGTCACATAAAATTCATATTAAACAAATTTTTACACGTTCGTCCTGTTAATCTGTCATCTGTCAGTCCAATCTCCAGGGCCCCCGCAGGAGACCCTAAGCTGAGTAGAGAAAGAGATGTTTTCTCCCAAACACACTGAAGGATAAAATAGCTACTTGTAAGTTTGGTGCCATTGACTTAACTTGTGCTCAGAACCAACATTTTTACCCACCATCACTCTGTGCTGTTAGTGCAAATGTCAACATAGTGGGAAGGATAAATAATTTCTTAGTATTTTTGTAAAAATAGATTTGATTTCATTGACCCTCTATACGTGTTTTGGGGATCCAGGGACCTGCAGAGCACACTTGAAAATGCTGGTTTCTATGAACATGATAATGCCCCAAACTAGGGCAAGTGCAGTAGAATGGAAAAGAGGAGCCGTATAGGAAGATATTGTTGAGTAGAATACATAGGAGTTGGTGATGAAATACACATGAGAAGTACAGAAGAAGGAAGGGCCACTTATGTGGAAGACGACCTAACTACCCGGTATTAACGTAAGGCACCAAGGAAAACAGCAGGACAGACCAACAATGGGACTACTGATATCAGATTTTAGAGACAGCTGCTAAAAATGAATTTTCCCTAAGGGAAAAGAGACTCAAGGGGCAATACTTTGTTTAGAGACAATAATTCTGAATGTAGTTGGGTTGATCAATCAAATGATCGTCGAAGCCAGCTTCCCGTGGACTTATGATGGACTGCTAGGTTGAGGGAATTGAAATGATTAGTCTAGAAATACCTAGAAGAGGTGTTTCACTTAATTCCGATCTAGCTACCAATAATGAAAGCGTCTAGTTGAACTGGCGGCTGGCCGTGCAACAAGAGGCGGTGCATTTAGTGCCAGCACAGGATCCTTGACACCGGATGGCAAACTTGGCCAAGACACTGTGTGTCTAAACAGCAGAGGGACATCTTCACAAGGGTATTTGGTATCACTCGTTACCCCTGGAGCAAACAGCCACAGTGTAAACACTGGACATCACAGTCCTTGGAATAAGCTTCAAGGATCACCAGTAACGCTGGCAGCAGAGCATTTGGTGGTATCCGTGACTGCTTATGGGGTCACCACGAGAGCCTGCTGGTTTGAGTTAGGGTAGGAAGTTTGGGAGTAGCCGCTAGTGTCGAGGAGGGGGAAATTTCCCCCTCTATCCATCTTGACTTCTAAATAAAATGGACACAAGAAAGACTAACAGGAGGGGAAAAAAACGTAAATTTTAATTCATGTGCACAGAGTTCTCACAGAAATGGGACCTAAGAAGTGGTCAGAGCAGGCAGATTTTATATCTTCAAGGCAAAAAAAAAAAAAAAAAAAACCCAATAAATTTGTGTCATGTTGATGGAACAAGAAATCTAGGCCCTGGGTGCTTAAGCTAACTAATTAGTGAAAAAAAAAAAAAAATTAAACAGAGTTTGAGCTTGGAGTAGTAATTTAAAGGAATAACAAGGTTTGTTTTAAACAGGCTTCTCAGCCCAAGACAAGGCTGTCCTATACCCAGATTTAGGGGTTGCCTCTCTCACATGGGAAATTTATCTCCTGCTTTTAGGGAGACAGAGAGGAGGGTCAAAGTGCTTCTTTGACATTGGTTGTTTCTTAGGTAAACTTTATTTAAATTATCAATATGTCATTGAGGCATATTTGGGGGTGGCCTGCCTTGGGTCCCCTACACTAGCTAATGGAGAATATAAAAGACAGTCCAGTCTCCGGAGGAAATTCCCAATATTCTTTGAGAAGAATTTGCAAAAGGACTAGTGCTCCCACGGAGATGTGAGAGAAGCCAGGGAAGCATTGTTTTGAGGTATCATTTTCCCACTGGGTGATGAAAGCTAGCAAATGATTATTAGGTACAAACAAAATCCTAATACAGAAAATTAATTTTCTGATTATTCTTATCTTTCACAGACACTGGCTTGATCCAAAAGGCATTTTAACAATGGCTTATTTTTCCCCAAGGGTTTTTAAATTATGAGTCAAAAAGCAAAGAGATTTCCTTTTTAATAATAAAAAAATTGCTGTTTTTATTTTATCTTTGAAGACTCCATCTGTGTCTGATCATCAGTAATAACCAGACATCACTACACAGCCTGACATTTTTAGTATCTATTTTCCAATCTATATAATACTAATGTTTGGAGGATTTGAGTTGCTTCATCATGCTTTCTGATGGTTAATCTAGCCAAAGGATTTCTCTGTTTTACAAAAAAGTGTACAGGTATATCTTGTTTTATTATACTTTGCTTTATTGAGCTTCGCAATGTGTTTTTCACAAACTGAAGGTTTGTGGCAACTCTGCATCGAGCAATTCTATCAGCACCATTTTTCCAACAGCAGTGTTTTTTAAATAAGGTATGTACATTGCTTTTTCAGACATAATGCTATCGCACACTTAAAAGACTGTTGAATAGTGTAAACATAGCTTTTATATGCACTGGAAAACAACAAAAATAATTATGTGACTTGCTTTATTGAGATATGTGCTTTATTGTGGTCTGGAACCAAACCTGAAGCTCTGAGGTATGCAGTAGCCACTGGAAAACTCAGTAACCTGACCATGGCTTAAATACAGTATTTTACATCGTATGTAACTTTTAAATGAAGATTTGTTAAGTACCTGGTTTACTATAAAAGTTATAAAATCCAAGAAGGTAATTAAAGAACCATTAACACAAAATATATATTGAGTATTTACAAAAAGTTCACTTATGTTCCATTAACAAAAATAGACCATAGATAGAAATGGTCCACCACTCTCTCCATCCCAACTGATCTCCAACCATGCTGACCTTTCTGCCATTCCTCAAAGATGCCAAGCTGATCCTGCCTGAAAGATTTTACACGTGTTATTTCTTTTGCACAGCAAAATACTCCAAAACTGCATGACTTAAAAAAATAAGCATTTGTTATCCCACATTTTCTGTGGGTCAGAATTTCAAGAGGGGCTTAGCTGGGTGCTCTGGGTGCAAAGGCTCTCTTGAGGTTACCATAAGATGTTAGCCGGGGCTGTCATCATCTGAAGCTTGACTAGGGGCAGGAGGGTCCAAGGCTAAGACAGCTTCTTCATGTGGCTGGCCAGGTGGCACTGGCTGTTGGCAAGAGACCTTAGTTCGTCACCATGTAGCCCCCTCCATAGTGATACTTGAGCATCCCCATGATATGGCATCTGGTTTCCCTATGACCTCCCATCCCCTTGCCCCGCATTGTTTAATAGCACTTATCAATGCCTGAAACTAAATTATGTATGCCCTCATGTGTTTGTTTTTTATCATCTATCCCCCAAACTTCATGCTGGGAGTGAGTTTGTCTATCTTGTCCACAGTGCAGGCCAATTGCCAGGCACATGGGCTGGCACAGAGTAGACAACTCAGTCAAGATTTTTTAAATGAATGAACAATTTTTAAAGCAGTGGTAATGACATTATACTCAGCTTTTCATGCTCTTTTACACCGTTTTGCAACTATACGCAGAGAAAAATATTAACAGTAACCTGAAGAGTGACAAATCACAAGACTAGACTCCATAATATTATTTTTAAGTGAATTATAGTGTTTGTTAGTGATTAAGGTTTTCATTATTCAATGTGAATGATTTTTACCTGTTTAAGGAAATTTTCCAGGATTTATGAAATATTTTAATTAGTATATATATTATGAGAAAAGGTAAATGATTTTAAATATTCAAGTTGAATAAGAAGCAGTCAGCTATCAGGAGAAAGTATTTGGAAATAAATGTAGACAAATAGAAATGTTCATTTTGGAAGGGGCATAGTCTCATAAGTATGATTTATTTAATGCTTCTGGTTCACGGGGCTTTTTATTATCTCAGTATCTGATGTACATATGTATCATCTATCATTCTACTGAAGTAAGTAAAGAAAGAAGTGTGCTTCTTTTAAACAGATGAAGGACAGTTCTCTGTACTGACCCTGCTCTCCCACCCACGACTCTCCAGGGGGTAAAAGTGCATCTTGCCATTCTCTGCTAATCAGAATATAATTAAAGTTAAAACCTAATATTTATGTTTCATCTAAGATGCTCTAGTTTATATTCAGCGCACGCGCGCGCGCACACACACACACACACACACAGACACACACATACACAGAAAGCGTAGAAATGGTCTGTCAAATACTCATTTCTGCAAAGTATTTGTACCTGTGCAATTAGATTATCATGGAGATAATCTGCTCAGACTAATAGCTCTCATTGCAAATGTCATTCTTCCAGCTTTAATCTATCTAAATTGAGCAGGAAAGCAGAAATGGGTAGGTCAGTCAGTAATTGACCCTCTAACTCTAAGATCAAAGTAGGCAAAAGATGTTCATTCTAAAGGGGATTGCTGAAGAATTTGGGGGACAGAGTAATAAAATTATTAAAATAGAAAGACTATTAGAAATTATCCAATTCACCTTCTCAGCCAAAGCAAGAGTCCTCCACAACACTCAGCCTCTGCACCAACTGTAATTGTGGTGGGTCTCCTCCTATCAAAGGACTTTTAGAAAATGCGAGTTAAAATGTGCCTTTTATGTTGAGCCAAAGTAACTCTGAGAATCTTCCACATCTGGAAATTAGTTCTATTCCATAAAATATAATAAAATGAGGCTAATTTTCTGCCACTTGATAATTTTTCTAATCAGTGATTCTCAAAGTTGGGTGCACATTGGAGTCATCCTGGGAGCATAACTTCTGATCCCATCTGCAGAAGTCTGATTCATATTATTTGGGGTGTGATCTGTGTGTCTGAAGTTTTAAAAACTCATGTGACTCTAACGCGCAGGCAGCCTTGAGAACCACTGTATTTGAAAAGAGCTATCTTGTGCCTGACAATTTTAATCTCTTCCCAAAAATAATCCTTCCCTTTTCCTTCTGTTATTCTTCACAAGGATATAATTTCCAGATTCTCTCTATTTCTCAGTCCCCTGAATATGCTCTACTTAATGGAAATGGATTTTTAAATGCAGAAACTAGCAGCTCTCCAGGGGTCTGTCCAGTGTGGAATAAAGTTGCCATCGTGGTTCATTATTCTCTGCAGATTGAATTGTATTCGTGTTTAAATAACTATATGACACTGAGCCTACATCCAGCTAAAGCTCTGAATTCCTTTTTATGTGAACTGACATTAAACCATGAATCCCCAGTCCTAAACGTACAAAGTGGATTTTCTGAATTTCCTCATTTACTTTTATCCTAAATAACTTCCATCATGTTAGTTTCGTCTCTATATTCTATCTTATTACTATCTTATTACTATTATCTCTATATTTTATCTTATTACTTTTTAAATGTATCATTATTCAATTATTCAATACAACAGGCAAGAGCCAAGATTAGGGTTAAGATATTCACCTCAAGGGCAAAATTTAAGGGGCACGAAAACTCTCAGGAATCAAGACAAATAATTTCTTCAGCTTTGTTGAGGTATAATTGACAGACTTACAATGTAGTTAAAGTGGACAATGTGGTGATTTCTTATATGTAAACACTGTGAAGGTATTCCCACAACTGAGTTCCCACACAGCCATCACCTCACATATTTACCCTTATTTTTTTTGGTGATAACAAAGGTTTTGCTCTCTTAGCAAATGTCAGTTCTACAATACAGTATTATCTACTGCAGCCACCGCATCATACATTAGGTCCTCAGATCTTACCCATCTTATAACTCAAAGTTTGTATCCTTTTGCCATTCTCTCCCCATTTACCTCTGCCTGCAATTCTGGCAACCACCACTCTACTCTGTTTCTATAAATTCAAGTTTTGGTTTTTTTTGTTTTGTTTTGTTTTTTTGATTCCACATATAAGTGACACCATGCAGTATTTGTCTTCCTCTGTCTGACTTATTTCACTCAGTATAATGACCTTCAGATTCAGACATGTCACAAATGGCAGGATTTCATTCTTTGCCATGACTGAATAATATTCCTTTGTGTTTATATAGCACATTTTCTTGATCCATCCATTCATCACCCCATGGTTGGGTTGCTTCCTCGCCTTGGCTACTGTGAATAATGCTACAGTGAACATGAGAGTACAGATTTCTCTTTGAGATAACAAATAATATTTTAATGGAACATTTTAAAGAACCAAAATCCATAACAAAAGATCTACAATAAGCAAAATACCAAAATTTTAAAGACAGACAATTCTCATTTGTTTGTTTTTTCACTTGTTTGTTTTATGACCCTGCATTATTGTGCTGTGGGAACAGTCATTTCCAAGCAGCCTGTGATTCCCAGACCAGGGTGGCCACCAAGCCCCCATCCCCCATCACCCCATCTCTATCACAGTGGGTTTATGTGGGCTGATGACAGCATGGGAGCAGACTGGACAAAGCCGATTTTATATGTAGCCGTGTTTTTTGGTTGTAAAGTTTTTATTACCTTTTCCATTTGGTTCATAATATAAGGGGCTATTTTGATAAGTGTATATGGGGGGACACTTTTTTTTCTCATCTCAGACTCCAGTAAGGAACCTCAGAGCACTGCAACAACTATTTTCCCCCATCCCCTTATTTATATATATAATTTGATAAATATGACTTTTGTATTTTTGTCTAAGGCATCGATAAATATATTGATCAGGAGAAATTCAAGTAGAAACCTTAGTTCACTAGGGGAGGAAGATTGCTCCAGTTTGAAAATTGTTCAAATGACTAAAAATTCACTTACATGTAGTTACTTTTTCCACATATCTCCATCTTCATACTTCTGTACCCAAGAAGCGCTCACTATTTACTAAACTGAATTGTACTCAATATTTGGTAAACTGGAATAGTTTGTTTCACATACAGGCAAAATATCAGAAAGCTTACAGTGTTTTATTTTATTTTATTTATTGTTTTTATACTTTTCATCTACAAAGAAAAAAACCACTAATTCTTTTATTTGATTTATTTAGGACAATTCACTCTACTAATGGTTTCTTTCTCCAGATAGTAGAATAAAGGGGTGGAAATGATAGAACACCACATTTTTGTAAAGTACAAGAAGAATTTTCTAACAACTAGAAACGTTCAAATTTAAATGTGCGCTAATTATTTCCTCATCACTAAAAGTGTGCAAGCAAAAGACATATGTCACTTGCTCTGAATGTCACGGCAAGGGTAAGATACAAGAGGAGTTTGGGTTCAGTCACTCTGGAGGGCCTTTGCAGCTCTGAACTCTGTGATAAACAGTCTTACTAGGGTCCAGGTGAGTAAAATTAGCCATTCTTTCGACTTTGTATTGTATGTAACCATGAGTCAAAAAGACATTTGCAAATAAAGAAAAAAGTAATTATTTTCATGATTTCAAACCTAAGGACTAAACAGGCATTCTGAATAGCCCCAGGGCCCTTCTAAACAATCCATCACACATCGTTTTGTCCACACCCTATGAAACTTACTCTCTTTTCTGCCTGCATTACACATTCTCTTGATTTAGTACTTATTTGTAAAGTAAAACATCATTGTTATTCTATTCATTCTAGAATTACTGCTTTCTTACCTCTGAGGGAAAATTAAGTCATTTCTATTGTCTCCAGACTCTTCTGAGAAAACTGAATTTAAAGGTACTAATAACATTTTGATAATATATCTTACAAAAATATGTTTACAGTGCCCAAGGGAAGAATAAACTTTTTATTCCATTAGAGATGAAATATATATATATCAGGCTTCCCTACATGAGTGGTCCTCAACCTGGCTATTCATGACAATCACCTCAAAAGTCTTTAAAATGGTGATGCCCATGCCTCACCTCAGGCCAATTAAGTCAGAATCTCCTAAAGAAAAAAAGAGTCTGGGGAAAAGTGTTTGCTCAAGCTTCCCAGGTGTTTTTAATGTACGCCAGCAGTCGAGACCCACTGTTCTGTTTGTGTGTTACACTGCCTCGCTCTTTCTCGTGCGCAGGTGGAACTTAGAAACAAAAGCAGTCAGAGGTTCTCTGCATGTGACTTACTCCATGCCAGCAACTGAGACGCAGGTGCACTCAGAGCACTTTAAGTGGCCAAAGAGGACAGAGTGGCAGTCACTGACTCCCAAGAGGAGTTTTTCTCCCTCAATGTGGAAAAATTAAAGGTAAAGAAATATTACTTCTCTTAAACTAGGTTGAAAATAAAATACCCTGATTCACAATTGAAGGTTCTTTATGTTTCGTTTTGTCTTTACTATAAAACACAGTTGAGAAACCAGTAAACCATAATTCGGGGCACTCCTAGTGAGTCACGATGCCCTGCCTAATTGCTGGTAGCTTACATCAGCTAGTAATAGTTAGTAATAAAAACTAGTAACAATAATGCTGTTTATATCTCAAATGACTTTAATAACTCAATTATGGGTCAATCATTTGGATCATTTATTTAAAAATAAGCATTTGATCAAATATATAGACGAATCTATCTAATGGGCCCATAATACAGGATTGATTCAATAGACTATGGATGAAAGATAAAGGTATATTAAAATAGACCAATACTGTTGAGTGAAAAAAAAATCAGGTTTAAAAGTAGTATGGGGGGAAGGCGTAGCTCAAGTGGTAGAGCACACGCTTAGCATGCACGAGGTCCTGGGTTCAATCCCCAGTACCCCCTGCAAAAAATAAATACATAAATAAGTAGACCTAATTAACTCCCCCTCAAAAAATTTTTTTTTAATTTTTAATAAAAAGTAGTACAAATACTATAAACCCATTTTAATAAAATTATACATCTATAGAGACAAAATATATTATTGTATATATCTTAGTCTTCCATATGCTGGGGAGGGGGAATCAACAATTGGCAAGCCATGCAGGAGATGGCTGGACCCTGCTTCCCACCCTGAGGATGCTGCAGCTAGGAGACTGTGGGACATCTGACAAAGGCCAGTAGAGGGTAAGGTTTCTTATCACATCAGCCCCCGAGACCTCTGCCTGAAAGATTTGGTGGAAAGAAAAGTGATGAAAGTCCCTTTTCTCTCTCTCTCTAAACTTAGACTAGCAGCAAAGTATACTTGTGGAGCTACTTCCTCAGACTTAGTGACTCCTGGGGATCCTTTTCCTCCCAGAGGTGGTCTCTGTTTGTCTTTGTCTCTGTCTATCATATCATTTGACATAAGGAAGAAAACCATTCATCTGATTACGTTTTCCCTTCTTGTTCTGTGTCTTAAGAGCTTGGCTTTGTGTCCAGTGAGAATATTCTCTCTGATCTCTGCCTTTCAGAAGGCCCATTTACCAAGGTGCATCTGATGGTCAGCTAATAGCCTGGTGATTTGAGACACGAAGTCTTTTTGTCTGGCTGTGCCAGCTCTCAGGGGAATTTGCCACAAAAGGTGCCAGTCCATAAGAGGCCTTTGTCATCTCAAACTTCCTTGCCTTCAGTACACTTTTCTTACTGCCTAGAGCAATGAAGGGCTTTTACTTTCTTAGACTAACCCTGGGAATGAACTTTCCGAATCTTGTGAGAGCTGCATACCCTCACGGGAGATGCCTCTCATGTCTTTGGTTATACCATTTTTAAAAAGGATTATTGGTATGATTCACTATTTGAGATTAACAGAAGATGCTACCCATCAATGTCCAGATGATAGATCCTTTAAATCAGTTATATTTAAAGGGTAAAATCTGAAGGAGGAGATCAAGATTGCAGAGGAGGAAGATGCTGAGCTCACATCCCCCAACCAATGTATCAAAAATACACCTATATGTGGAACAATTATCACTGAAAACAAACCAGAGACTGACAGAAAGACTCTTCTACAACCCGAGCTGTAAGGAAAGGTCCACACGGAGTCAGGTAAAAAGGGTGGATAAAAATTCAGGTTAGGACCCACACCCCTAAGAGGAGAAACAGAAGAGTAGGGGGATATCAAGGGTTCAGAGACCCTCCTTGGGGAGTGAGGGGTTTGAACCACATATTACGCACCCGAGCCCCAGAGTCTGACACCAGGAAGACGAGTCCCCTTAGCTGGCTTGAAAACCAGTGGGACTTACAGGAGGGCTGTACGAAACTGAGACTCCACTCATGAAGATCATGTATACAGTTGCTCACTCCTAGGAACCAGGTGGAAGAAGCAGATTAAAACTGCGCAGGGCTCTGGCCAGTTTCCCATGACCACCCCGACCCACACTGAGTGCCCACACTGGCCCCTCTAACTTGGGTGCAGCTCCCTATTAGGACAAAGGCTGCCATTGCAAAGGAGAGTGAACAGTTTGGCTGGACAGAGCTAGCTTGGACCCAAAGCACAGAGCTTCTGATCCAGCACCTTGGGACCTGCTCCACCCCTCCAAGAGGTCACTGTTAACCACTGAGAATAGAAGCTCTGGCTTTAGCCTCTCTTTTTCCACCGCATCTCCCACCAAGGTGACAGTTGCCAGCACACTGTGGGGGAAGATGAGGCCTGTACTCACTTTAAATCCAGCTGTCTCACCAGAGCCACTAGGCACATGCAAATTGTACAGGGATGATCTTACACAAGAACATCCCTTCCAAACCAGGATATGTAACTGTTGCACCTCATTTCATAGAGACAAAGTTAAACAAAATGCAAAGACAGAAGTAACTGTTTCCATGAAAGAACAAGAAACAAACCCTGGAAAAAACAACTAATAAAACAAAGATAATTTACATGATTTCAAAGCATAACATAAGAATGCTAAGTAAATGTGTGAAAAGAATAGAAGAACACAGAGAATTTTAACAAGGAACTAAAAAATATAAAAAAATAACCAGTCAGAGCTGAAGTATACAATGACTGAAGTGAAAAACACACTAGAAGGAATCGACAGCACACTAGGAGAAACAGAAGACTGCATAAGTGATCATGAAAATAGAATAATAGAAATAACCCAAACAGAGCAGAAAAAAAAACCCCCACAAATTTTAAAAACAAAGACAGTTAACAAGACCTCTGAGACAACATCAAGTGTACTAACAGTCACATTACAGGGGTCTCTGAAGGAGAAGAGAAAGAGAAAGGGGCATAAAGTGCACCTGATGAAATTATGGCTGAAAACTTCTCAAACTTGAGGAAGGAAACAGATGTCCAGGTAGAGGAAGCACAGAGAGTCCCAAACAAGATTAATTAGAACAGACCCACACCAACACTTATCATAATTAAAATGGCAAAAGTTAAAAATAAAGAGAGAATTCTAAAATCAGCAAGAGAAAAAAAAAGGAGTCACATACAAGGGAACTCCCATAAGGTTATCATCAGACTTTTCTGCAGAAACCTAGCTGGCCAGAGGGGAATGGCAGGATACATTTAAAGTGCTGAACGGGAAACACTTACAACCTAGGATACTCTACCCAGCCAGGTTACCGTTCAGAATTAAAGGAGAAATTTTTAAAAAAGAAAAAAAGAAAGAACAAAAGGGAGAGAGAAATAAAGAAAGACTTCTCAGCCAAGCAAAAACTAAAACAGTTCATCAATACTAAACAGATGCTAAATGAAGTGCTAAAGGATATTCTCTAAGTAGAACAGAAAAGGCTACAACAAGAAGTAAGAATGTATAGTAAAGGAAAAACCCCACTAGTAAAAGCAAATAAATAGTAAAGGCTGTGAATCAGCCACCTAAATAAGCCAGTACAAACATTAAAGGACAAAATTGTAAAATCAACTACAAGTATAATAAACAGAGATAAACACAAAGATGTAAAATATGAGATGAGAAATGCAAAATGTGAGAGAAGTGAGTAAAAAATGTAGCTCTATTAAAATGTGTTTGAACTTAAATGACTATCAGTTTAGAACAAGTACGTATAGCTGTAGGTCAACACCCCATAAACCCCATGGCAACCACAAATCAAACACCTACAATAGGTATACAAAAACCAGAGAGAAGGGTCTATGGCCATACCACCCTGCATGGACCTGATCTCGTCAGAGAGAAGGAACATGAGCATACCACTAAAGAAAATCATCAAGCCACAAGGAAGAAACTAAAAGTACAGAAAAGAACTACAAAAACAAACAGAAAAACAAGTACAAAATGGCAATTAGTACATACTTATCAATAATCACTTTAAATGTCAATGGGATAAATGCTTCAATCAAAAGGAGTAGGGTGACTAGCTGGATGAAAAAACAAAACCCATCTGTATCCTGCAAAAGACTCACTTCAGGGCTAAAGACACATAGACCGAAAGTGGGGGAATAGAAAAAACATTTCATGCAAATGGAAATGACAAGAAAGCCCAGGAAGCAATATTCATATCAGACAAATCAGATTTTAAAACAAAGTCTATAATAAAACACAAAGAAAAGCATTATATAATGATAAAAGGATCAATACAAGAAGAGGATATAACATTCATTAACACATATGCATCTACTATAGGAGCATCTAAATATATAAAGCACATGTTAACAGACATACAGGGAGAAATTGACAATAATACAATAATAGTAGGGGACTTTAACTTACCACTTACATCAATGGACAGATCATCCACAAGGACAACTGATAAGGAAACAGTGGTCTTAAATGACAGATTAGAACAAATGGCCTTAAAAGATGTCTACAGAACACTTCATCCAAAAACAGTAACATACACATTCTTTGTAAATGCATATGAAATGTTCACTAGGAGAAATCACATGCTAGGCCTCAAAACAAGTTTCAAATTTAAGAGGATAGAATTTATATCAAGCATTTTTTTCACAATCACAAAACTAGAAATCAATTACAGGAAGAAAAATAGAGGAAACACAAACATGTGCAGACTAACAACATGCTACTAGAAAAACCAATGGGTCAATGAGAAATCAAAGAGTAAGTCAGAAAATATCTCAAAACAAATGAAAATAAAAGTAAAACTTTACAAAATCAATGGAACACAGCAAAAAGAGTTCTAAGAGGGAAGTGTGTAGCAATGCAGGTCTATCTCAAGAAAGAAGAAAAATTTCAAGAAAACAACTTAACCTACCATCTAGAGAAGTTACAAAAAGAAGAACAAAGTCCAAAGTTAGCAGAAGGAAGGGTATAATAAAGGAAATAAATAAAATAAGACAAAAAAAGAAAAAAATTAATGAAATCAAGAACTGGCTTTTTGAAAAGATAAACAAAATTGATAATAAAAAAAAAAAACTTTAGATAGGCTCATTAAGAAAAAAGACAGTATCCAAATAAACAAAATAAGGAATGAGACAGGAGAATTTACAACCAATATCACAGAGATTCAAAAAAATAAGAGAATACTACAAAGAGTTATATGCCAACAAATTGGACAACCAAGAAAGAAAGAAAGAAATGTCTAGAAACACACAATCTTCCATGAGTAAATTAGGAATAAATAGATAATCTGAACAGACCAATCACTAGTAGTGAAATTGAATCAGTAATCAAAACACTCCCAGCAAACAAAAGTCTAGGACAGATGGCCTCACAGTGGCATTCTACCAAGTATTAAGAAGAACTAATACCTATCATTTTCAAATTAGTCCAAAAAATGTAAGAGGATGTGACACTCCCAAACTGGTTCTATGAGGCCACCATTGTCCTGATTCCAAAACCAGACAGACACTACAAAAAAAGAAAATTACAGGCTAATATCTCTGATGAACATAAATGTAAAACTCCTCAACAAAATATTAGCAAACCAAATTCAACAATATTTAAAAAGAATCATACACCGTGATCAGGTGGGATTTATTCCAGGGACACAAAGATGGTTTGATATTCACAAATCAAATCAATGTGACACACACATTAACAAAAGGAAGGATAAGATCCCATGTTCATCTCAATAAAGGCAGGAAAAGCTTTTTAACAAAATTCAATATCCATTCATGATGAAAACTCTCATCAAAGTTAGTAATGAGGGACTATATCTCAACATAATAAAGGTCATTTATGACAAATCTCAGCCAACATCATACTCAATGGTGAAAAGCTGAAAGCTTTTTCTCTAAAATCAAAAACAAGGATGCCCACTCTAGCCACTTTTATTCAACACAGTTTTGGAAGTCCTAGCCACAGCAATCAGAGAAGAAAAAGAAACCAAAGGCATTCAAATTGGAAGTGAAGAAGTAAAACTGTCACTATTTCCAGATGACATGATACTTTATAGAGAAGACCCTAAAGTCTCCATACAAAAACTATTAGAACTAATAAATGATTTCAGCAAGCACTAGGATTACTAGAACACAAGATTAATATACAAAAATCTGTTGCATTTCTATGTACCAATAATCAAATATTAAGATGAGAAAGTATGGGGGGAGAGTATAACTCAGTGGTAGAGTGCATGTTTGTCATGCATGAGGTCCTGGGTTCAATCCCCAGTACCTCCATTAAAACAAACAAACAAACAAACAAACAAACCTAATTACCTCCCCCAAACAAACAAAAATAAGATGAAAAAGTTTAAAAACAATTCCACTAAAACCATGTCAAAAAAAAAAAAATAACAAAACTAAAAGTAAACTTAACCAAGGAGGTGAAAGACTGCATACTATACTATGAAAACTATAAAAACATCGAAGAAGGAAACTGAAGATGCTACAAAGAAATGGGAAAATATCCCATGCTTTTAGATTGGAATAATTAATATTTTTTAAAAGGCCATACTACCCAAAGCAATCTACAGATGTAATGCAATCCTTCCCTACCAAAATACTCGTATTTTTCACAGAACTAGAACAAATAATCCTAAAATATATATATGGAACTACAAAAGACTCCAAATAGCCAGAGTAATCTTGAGAAAATAGAAACAAGCTGGAGGGGTCACATTCCCTGACTGTAGACTGTATTACAAAGCTCCAGTCATCAAAACAATGTGACACTGGCACAAAACACAGATGCACAGATCAGTGGAACAGAACAGAGAACCCAGAAATAAACCCGCCCTCTTATGGTCAATTAATCTACAACAAAGCAGACAAAAATATGCAGTGGGCAAGACAGTCTCTTCAGTAAGTAGTGCTGTGAAATCAGGACAGCTACACGTAAAAGAATGAGTTAGAACCCTCCTCATGTCATATACAAAAATAAACTCAAAATGGGTTAAAGACCTAAATGGAAGACCAGAAACCATAAAACTAGAAGAAAACATAGGAAGAACATTTTTTGACATGAATAGTAGCAATATTTTTTGGCTCTGTCTCCTCAGGCAAAGTAAACAAAAGCAAAAATCAGCAAATGGGACCTATTTAAGTTTAAAACTTTTTGCACGGCACAAGAAGCCATTGACAAAAAAACAAAAAGAAAACCTACTGAATGGGAAAAATTGCTGCAAATAATAAGACCAATAAGGGACTTATTTCCAAAATATATAAACAGCTTATACAACTCAACATCAGAAAAATCAAACAATTTGATTAAAAAATGGGTAGAAGACCTGAGTAGACATTCTTCTGAAGACTGACAGATGGCCAAGAGGCACATCTTTGCGATGCTCAGTATCACTAATCATCAGAGAAGTGCAAATTAAAACCCCAATGACATATCATCTTACACTTGTCACAATGGCTACCACCAAAAAGACCACAAATAACAAATACTGGTGAGAATGTGGAGAATAAGGAACCCCAGTATACTGTTGGTGGGAATGTGAATTGGTGCAGCCACTATGTAAAAGAGTATGGAGTGTCCTCAAAAAATTAAAATAGAACTACCATACAATCCACCACTTCCACTCCTGGGTATATATCTGAAAAAAACAAAAACACTAATTAGAAAAGATACATGCACCACAATGTTCATAGCAACCTGTTGTTTTGTTTTGTTTTGTTTTTTACAATAACCAAGAATATGGAGGCAACATGTATTCATCAACAGATGAATGGATGAAGAAGATGTGAGATAGATAGATCAGTATATATATATCATATACCAGATATATATATATATATACACACACCAGAATATTCTTCAGCTATAAAAAAAGAATGAAATTCTGCCACTTGCAACAATGTAGATGGACCTAGAGAGTATTATGCTTAGTGAAATAAGTCTGAGAAAGAAAGACAAATACTGTATGTCATCATTTACATGTGGAATCAGAAATATAATACAAACAAGTGTATATAATGAATCAAAAACAGACTCATAGCTATAGAAAACAAACTAGTGGATACTAGTGTAGAAAGGAAAGAGGACACAAGATATGGGTCAGAGATTAAGAGATACAAGCTACAATGCATAAAATAGATAATAAGAATATTTTGTACAGAACAGGGAAATATAGCGATTTTTTCTAATAGCTTTAAATGGAGTTTAATGTATAAAATATTGAATCACTAAGCTGTAGACCTGAAACTAGTATAATGTTATAAATCAACTATACTGCAGTAAAAAAATTATAATAATAAAATTTGAATAAATAAATAAAACTAGCCAAATCTCATTTACCGCTGAAGCCTTCCAACCAATCCACTAGTCTCTCTAGTCTCTGAATTCTTATCCTTTTGTCTATACAACACATTTAGATCAATCTGATTCCAAGTTACATTGTTATTTCACTTTGTATATCTGTAAGACTGCCCTTTCCAATGAGAATGTAAGCAAACTGAGGACATGACTCTATAAGAGCCCAAGACAGCTTTACACACACAACCATTCGGTTCCTACTTTTCACATTTATGAGGGTACGTCTCCTTCACAAGGAGCTTGCTCAATTCCACTTAAATCATGAGAGGTCCAAGGTTCTGATGATCTTCTAACAACCCACAGCTAAATCAGTAATTCCTGTCAAAGATCTGTCACAGAAGAGTCCACCATAGCATGTTTGAAAACACTTCCAACTTGTATAATCCATTGTTGTTTACAGTAACTATGTCTTTATCTGATCATATGCCCATTGCTTGATTAAGCAAGAAATGCTTTTTACCTATGTTATCTGTATAGCAGTCAAAATATTTTTCAGAGGATGAATTTAGAGCAAATCTTCCCAAAGTTTGGTTTGGAGAACATGAAACTATTAAGATACTCTGTCAAAATTTTATGGTGAAATAAGAATGAAAATGCTGTGTATTTTACCCAACTCTTGGAAATTCACACTCTGCATTAATGTACTAAGGCTCCTGTGAATTCTTGCAGTGAGCAAACTTGCTTAATTTGGTTTAACCCAGCACTTCTCAGTGAATCATTTGTTGTATAACATTCAGTAACACGCTACAGAGCACTCTTAGGGAAATGCTGATTCTGAGATTCAGAATTTCATTTCCTCTTTCTTAAAGGACGTGCAAAAAGAAAACTGAATTATCACATACAGATTGTTCGGGTTAATTACAAGGAATCTTAACATCATAAGACTTTGTTGTGTCCAAACTTCTCCTTAAAAGGTTTGTCATTCAGAAGATTGTCTTTCAGTGTCTGGGGAACCAGAAAAACAATTCACATTATTTCAAGCTTCTTAGAAGCGAGGAGGATCATTTTGTTTACCAGTTAGCCTCCCCAGTGAACAGGACGGCTGTCAACTTTCTGGTCGCTAATATGGTTTTCCCAAAGGTTCATTTCTTATTTTTTTTTTTTTATTCTGGCTGAATTGTTGAATCTCAATGGTAATGCTTCAAAATATTCTATCTGGGAATGAATCTATTAACACCAAAGGAAGCTTTGGATTATGCACAGTGAGACTGCCTGACAAAAAAGAATGATGGAAAAGAGCATCTATCCTGATAGAGAACAAAGCCTCCTGGCTCTGCTTAAAATATTAAAATCTGGTTTGCAGCAGCTTCTGTCCCTCTGTGAAAACAGAGAAAGATGGTGAACGCTCAGAGCTGGAAGAGGGTTCTGGGTGCCATAGTAACGGCGCCCTCAGTGATGACATTATGTACCACCTGGCGCTCTCCGGACTAAATTGCAATATTATGTCTCGGTATTCACCAAGGTGGGACAAAGCCCAGGCATAAAACAGAATAACCACATTAAAGCAACAATTCACCTACAGGTTAGAGTAGGACGCATCAATCTTTTTTATACTCCTAATAATGTGCTTTGTGCTACCAGGTGTTGGCACCACAGCAAGATTTACGAGTACACAGCAAGACTCAAAGCGCTCTCAAAGTAAAACAGGGAGCCATCGATTTGTGAGTAACGAACCTGCGTATGACACCCGACTGAAATCTGGTTATTTCAGTAAGAAATTCTTGCCAAACTTTTAGTCTGTTTAATCAATAGATGTGCAAAGGGTAAGGTTCAGTGATCACTTCAGGGAAACACGGAAGAGAGCTGAGTAAGATCTTGGACCACAGGACCTTCACCGCATTAAAATGCACTGCTTCTGTGATGCAGTCACAATGGTTCATGGCATTAAAACTAAACAACCTACTTGAGAAAATTCCCAGTTTTCCACCTAAACAGGGAAAACACAGTTCCGCTCTAGCTTTACCCTCACACCATTACCATGCTCAAAATGCTTAGGACACCAGATGTGTGGGGTCTTTTCCCCAGCAAGCAATTCTCTGCAACACCAGCTGGGTGTCCTACAATTTAACTCAATTCTGACACTATCCACCTGGAGACAGTGTCAAATCCAACAGGTTAAAGGCTCAGTTCAACCAGACTGCCTCCGATTTCCCCACCCACCCCCAACCCCATTCCACGTGCCAATTACAAGCCCAGGCTACCGCCAGGGCTTCTGACTGGCTAAAAATTAAAAGTTTCCATGACTGCCACACCTTGGATTCCATTGATTTGCTAGAGCAGTTCACAGAACTCAAGAAAACAGTTATTTACTTTTACCAGTTTATTTAAGAATGTAATAAAGGGATACAATTAAACAGATGCATAGGGCAAAGTCTGGGAGGGTCTCAGGCACAGGAGCTTCTGTCCCTGTGGAGTTGGGCTGCCTCACCCTCCTGGTGCACAGGTATGTCCACCAACCTGGAATCACTCCATGGCCCATGGTATTAGGTTTCTTACAAAGGTTTCATCACATTGGCATGACGGATCATTAACTCCATAGTCAGCCCTTCTCCCTTCTGAAGAAGATGTGGGGTGGGACTGAAAGTTCCAAACTTCTAATCATGGCTTGTCTTTCAGATGGGCAGCCCCCACCCAGCGCCCACCCAGAGTTGCCTCACTGGAACAAAACGTACTACTATCACCCAGAAAATTACAAAGGGTTTCAGAGCTCTATGTCAAGCATCAGGGCCAATGACCAAATGAAGGATGCTCCTCGTGCTCTTGTCACTTGGGAAATTACAAGAGTTTTAGGAGCTCTGTGCCAGAAACCAGGGGCAGAGACCAATACACATATTTTCTATTATCTCGTGTTACCAAATAAAGGTAATGATAATTTCCCATCTTCCCATGAAAAAGAAATTCTTTATGGCTTTGTAAACTTATTGAAATGAAGCCTGTGTCTAACTGTGGGCCCTAATTCATTCCTAGACAGGTCAATATCCATTCAACAAGCATCTATTCATGGAGAATTTGTTCCACGTGGAGCATCACAAGTGCTGTGAAAAATATGTTATCATTACTATTCACCAAATATTTCTGCCTAGAGAGCTTTCCAGATACATGATGACTAAGCTCCCTGAGCCTTTCTGAAGTTGACAAGCAACTTGCTTTGGCCAATGGCGTGTGAGTAGAAGGGAAGTCTATTATTCTCCATTACCCTGGGTCCTTGAGTAACTCCACTGAGCAGAGCTCCCAGCTGACCCGTGTTGGACATGAAATCCAAGAGAGACAAACTTCTGTGTTATGTGACTAAGATTTGTATTGTTTGTTACCATAGAATAATCAAGACTTTATCAGGTAAGAAAAAGATAATCACTTTTTAGAGCACTTACTATGTACACAGCACATTATATATTATCACATTTAGTCCTCACCACAATCTCATAATGAAGGTATCTCTCTCATCATTTAACAGAGAAGAAAATTGTGTATCAGAGGGACTAAATAACTTGCCCAAGACCAAACAGCTGGAATATGGCAGAGCCACAAATCGGGTTCTTTTTTTGTTTTGTTTTTTTGGTTTTTTTGGTTTTTTTTTTTTTTTTTTTGGTTTGGTTTTATTTTTTATATTTTTTGCAGGGCAGGGTAGGTAATTAGGGTTTTGTTTTGTTTTGTTTTGTTGTTTTTTGTCTTTTGGGTTTTTTTGATGGAGGTACTGGGGATTGAATCCAGGACCTCGTGCATGCTAAGCATGTGCTCTAAGCATAGTTCTACCACTGAGCTATACCCTCCCCCAAAACCAGGTTCTAAATCCATACTCTTTCTACCACCCATGCAGCCTGTTCTTGAGGGAGTTAAATTCTAGCCAATTTTTTAAAACATAAAACACAATAATTTTGAGACAATACAAGTGTATAATGTATATATAGACAATACAGAAAAAAAAAACTTTGCAGAAATACAAATTTAAAAGATCCATTTGTTACAGAAAATCAGCCTCTGTACCCCAAAAGATGAATTCAAACTTAGTGACAGAGTCCTTCGGAGAAATAGAAAAGAGCAGCTTTATTGTTTTGCCAGGCAAAGGGGAATCACAGCAGGCTTAAGCCTCAAAAATTGTGAACCCATCTTGGGGTTGGGGTCTTGAGGTTTTGTAAGACAGAGCAGAAGAGCAGTAACAAAAAGGGGCAGTTTGTGGTGCTGTGTTCTTAATCTTTATAAGTCCATCTGGCGCCACGGAATACTCCTTAGGCTCTGTCCATTCTTCTGAGGTCATCAACCCGTGACTTTCTTTCCAGAAAACAGCTTCTGGGTTAAAGAATGGATAGGGAAGGTTGGGGGCTATTTTAGCAAAGCAATTGAGCATGTAAACAAAAAGAAAAATGAGGTGTGTCAAAATGAGTCAGCAAATGCCTTAGCATCAGGGAAGCCATTTTGTTAGTTATATTAGTAAGACTTCCACTCTTCCACATTTAGACCAAATGTAATTAGTAATAGTGATATAAATGGGTCTTGACTCAAATCTATAAGATTTAGCAAAATTTTGATGGGTAGGAAGAATGGAGATTACAAGAGAGGCTAAAGCACTGAACAAGCAAACATGGGCAGGAAGTTATTAGAAGACCGTTGTAGCAGAGGATTCTTATAGAAAAGAGGGGAAAAGATGCAGTAAGTTGGCCATGAATGGTCTCTTTATGTTTTATTCCCCCTATGGAACTAATTTTTAAGTATAACAGAAAGCCCTAAAATTCTAGTCAGTTCTAGTAGGACACATTGAGAAATATATTTAGGACAATTGTAAACATATTTGAAAATGTTACAACCTAAATTTAGATTCTGCAAAATCATAATGCTTTTACCTTAGGATTGTAATTCACCATTCTGTTACATCTTAAATTCAATTGTTAATTTTCTCAGTAAAGCACATATCAAGAAATACTTGTAGAACAAGACAGAAAGGGGTTTTACTGTATAGGCAGCAAGATCCAGTGAATAACCCCATCCTCAAATGGATGAAGGTGTCACTATCTTGTTACCCAGTTGAGTCATATGGATCCTGCTTGGGCCTCAGTCCAGCCAAGGCTCTCTGCCCCCGCAGGTGAGGGTTCTTTCCCCCTGTTTCGGTTCCAGGAGGCAAATGACAAAACCGAAGCTGAGATCAACACAGTACAAACCTTATTCAGTGACCAAAGAATGGAGAAGGGGGAATTAAGCTCACAGAACAACTTCTCCCCCATCTGGCTAAAGGGATTTACTTTTAAAGGGTAAAGACAAAGGCAGGAGGAGTGAGGCCAATGATGGGGTGGGGAGGCATATGCATTAGTCTACAGGGAAGGGCCAGTGCTTTTGTTGTTAGATGGAAAGAAGACGTGGGTAAGGGGAGAGGAAGGAGGAGGGAGCAACCCAGAAAATAACATACGCCTGTGCTCAGGATAAGGGGCTCCAAATTTTTTTACTTTCTCTAAATGAGGGCCAGCTAGGATCAAACACTGGCTGCACAGCAGAGAGAAGGACCAGCTTAACCTGACCCAGTGCTCATAATGTAATTAACATTACAGTTCGAGCCCCTCCCATAGGTTCTCTGTGTGCATCATGGGTAGAAACATGTGTAAAAGAGATGGGCGTGTCTGAGCACAGGGAACATGACCCATGCGTCAATCAGCCTGAGCACTCAAAGAACATAAGCCATCAATCAGTCAATCAAGAACCCCCCCCCCAAGCCAGGCTATAAGAGCAGGAGAGACAAAGGAGGGGCGCCATCTTTCCTCTCTTGGGTTGGCCCACCCCCCCAGTTCTCAGGGGTGTGTTGTATTTTATTACCTTTCTTCTTTACTAATACAATCTTCTGTTTATATCATGTTTTCTGTCTCTCATTAAAAATTCATTTTCTTCTGGTAACAAAGAAATGAAGTACCTTTTCCCCCCTCCTCCCAGTAACACTTTTCCCAAGGGAGTAGGGTGCCACCCCTTTTTATCCTTTTTTGATCCTTAAAGTCTGACCCTGACTGCTGGTAGGTGTGTCACTTAATATGCTAATATAGTAAAAATCAATGTATAAAGAGACTTAGGATCTGTTAGAGGTCAGATTTGTTGCCATCTTAGTCCCAGCCGGTTCCATCTGGGTTTTTTTCGCTTGTTTGTAGCTTCCTTTCTTATCTCTGGATCCTTTAACTTAAAGATTTATGTTAACTCCTGCTAAAGGTGGGCACTGGCAAGTCTGGAGAGAGGACACTCCTGCTAAAGGTAGGTGTTGGAGGGCTGTGAGCAAGGACACTCCTGCTTAAAAGTATGGGCTGGTGGGCTTTGAACAAAGACTTGGAGCAGCTCTGGCAATACTCTGAGTCAAGCCTAACCCCAGAGTTGAAATGTTGCAAAGTATAGACTTCTAGAGTAAAAAAGGAAGAAACTGAATTATTTAAAATAAAAGAAAAATGAGTTAGAATATTTGAAGAAAAAAGAATTGGGTTATAAGTTGCCTTAATGGATAGTAGGTATTGAATAAATGAACTACAAGTTAGGAAAAACTTCATAAGCAGGGAGGCAGCGATACACAGAGCATGTTTAAATTACAGCAAAGATCACGGAAGAGCAGAAGAGAAAATAGAAAAGTACTTGGAAAATACGTGTTTGTGAACAGATTTAGCCAAATAACCAAACAATAAATCAATGTGTTAGGGTTAGAACCAGATTACTGATGGGTTTTAAAGCTGACGAAGTCATCCCAAAGGTATGAGGCACCAGAAGCTTTAGAACAGAGGACTAATATAATGTGACAGGAGGGAAGGGGGCGGGCCACAGCCACTCAAGGAATGACAGCAACTTAACACCAAAACGGTGGAAGAGTCACCTCCTAGTGGGCCTTGAGGATTAAGAGGCTTGACTTCTAGGAGACCTTGAGCTTCATTATGTGCTCATTGTAACAGTGTGATCAAATAACACGCCCGCAAGCGCCATGACAGCCCCGAGGCTGACCGCAAAAGGCCAAAGAATGGGCGGTGGCCCAGTCCCTGGGGATCCCAGCCCCTTCCCCAGGGCCACTGGATGGATCTCCCCTGTGAAGGCCTGTGAAGCTACTGAGCCCATAATAAGTGACACCACCACGCCTAGTGGCCCTTTTCCGCTCCCTCCCCTTTGGGGACGGCCCACACTCTGTCTATGCAGTGTGTGCCTACTTTTACTTTAACCTGAGCACCCAAACCCCACACCTCTTTCCTTGCCTTTCTCTTGCCTTACACTCTATGCAGTGTGTATCTCTCTAAATAAATCTACCTTAACTCAATGGCGAATTCTTTCCTGCGTGAAGCGAAGGACCCACACTTGGCAGGTCACGTGCCAGGGGCTCAGCCCAGACCTGGGGCTCAGCCCTCCTCACGCCCCACATCCGCTTTCCCGCATCAATAATATAAATCCCTTATTTGTATTTAGTACATCTGCATGGTGGTTCTTTCCTTTTATGCTCCCTACAGTGCTAAAAATTGGTAAGAATACTGAGAAGCAATTATTTTGAGGTCTTTTTTTAAATTTTTATGAATTCTTTCTTCAAACAATACTAAAATGTTTTAAATGTGTAAGGGAGCAAAATTTGCCACCCCAAAATGTGTCTTTGACAGGAGGATTAATTTAGGCTGATTATTTTTAAGAAATCAGAGACTCAAGAAGTCACTTTTTACCTCCCCTTTAACTGCCTAAAGAATTTAGATAAAGGGCCTGTTCCCAGAACAGACCTATCACCAAAGATGTCTGCAAAGGACATGGGCTGGTGGGGGAAACTTGGCAGGGCTTGAAGACCAGTGTTCACTCTGTGACCCATTGTCTCCACATGGCCCAGCAAATACTTTGTTTACCCATCATTTGCTTTTCCGTCTCCATGTGAAATGCTTTCCTCCCCTTTGAAGTCCCAAACCACTACCCCCAACATCCTCTTTTATCTTCAGCTGAAAATGGTCTTTGAGGTGAGGGCTTCCACCATTTGGGGGAGCTACTCAGTTCTCCTCAATCTCTCCCATGTGTGCATGTGGTTGGGGGGGGAGGAAATTTTCCTCTGCCCTCCTAGGTTCTGCTGGCTGGCATGAGAATGAAACTGGCATGAGACAGATTAACAGGAAAAACTCAAACAAAGGTTTTATAACATGTGCACGAGGGAGAGACCCAGGAAAACTGAGTAACTCACCCAAGTGATGGAGGAAGCCCATCCTTCATCCTTGGTGGAAGACAAAAGAGGGTGCTGAGGGTGGGTGGAGTCAGAGTACCAAGATAATCACAGTAAACAGGAGTGAGGCTGTTCTGCAGATTTAAGTCACTGCCTTTTCTGTTGATAAGAGTTTCTAGAGCTTTGGTCATCCTCCTCTTCCTAGTACAGAGAGAAAGACACCCCTACAAGTACAGAGTTCCCTTATAAGTGTAAATGTTCCTTACAAAAAGGTAACTTCTACTTGGTTTTCAGAATTTCTCCCATGTCTGCTGTTTCTTAGAAAATAACCAACTTAAAATAATTAATATGCCAAAGAGACATATTTTGGGGTGGCAAGTTCTGCTCCCTTAGAATGTTATTAAATAATTTGCTTGATTTTTGCCTGTTAGTCTGTCTCATGTCAATTGAATTCTCAGACCAGCCAGAAGAACTTAGAAGGGTAGAGGAAAATTAATTCCTCCTGACAAATGAAAATAGTTTTTTTTTTATAAATGTATATACAACAGCACTTTCTACATTAAATTTAGAAAATGTAGTTTTTTAAAAAGTTCCATCAGTAATAGTAAATAATAATAATAATAATAACAATAATAATAATAATATTTCTATAATACCTCTGAATGAATCTAGCAAAAGATATATTAACTTAACACAGGTATGTGAATTTTACCCCAACAGAACTTTTACCAAAAAAAAAGTAACAAAAAAGTTCACAGATATAGAAATTAATGTAACATTCTGATATACATCTTCCAGATGCTCTTAAATAAAATGAAATTATACAATGTATGCCATTATGAAAGCTACTGTCTTTGATTTGACATGATATTAAGACTATTTTTAGAAGTCAATTAGCATAAAAGTCATATTAATGGCTAAATAGTATTTCTTTCATTGATGAAAACTTAATCAGCTGATCTAAGAAAGAAATGGAAATTTTTATTCCAGCCAAAGTGAGGATTATAACCCGGGAACAGCCCCTCAGAAAGCTCTGAGAACTGTTCTGCCCATTAGAATTCAAAGCACACGTATAGAAGTTTTTTTGAGACAGAGGGCAGTATATTAAATGATGTATTATTGACAGTTTACACAATCTAGATGTAAGCATACAAAGGAAGCAGTGGACCATGGGCCATCGTGGTCCCTTACAAGATCAAGAAGGAACGTTTCTTTAAGGAGTTGTCTGGTTGGTGCTGGGAGAATATTGCTCCTTATGACTGAGTAGGGTACTTCTGCTAAATGGGGAGGTTTGGCCGATGCATAACACAGACACACAATGCACAGTAGAGGGGAGAGAGGAGGTCAAAGGGCTGAGAAACCTTTTTATGTTAAAATTTTTCTTATCTGACCATAAAATACAAATTTTATTTCACACTTTATATGGATACCCCATAATTTATCGAGTCTATTGCTTGGCTATTATAACATTTTTAAATTTTGATGTTAAAGCAATGATGTGGGAATACTGTCAGATTATTTCTATTGGATACAATTCTAGAAAAAAAAATTGTGGATCAAAGGAAATAGACATGTTTTAATGTACATGTTACTGAAAAAGTTACAGCAATTTAAATTTGGAGAATTACCGTTTTCGCACACCTTTATCTAAATTGAAAATTATCACTTTGTATCTTGACCAAGTGAAAAACAGTGTATCATGATATCTTAAATTGCATTTCCTTAATTACTAGTGTGTCTCAACAATTTTTATACATGTACTCACAATAGGAACTTTTAATTGGCAATTCATATCCTTTTCCCATTTTTCTATTGATATGTTTGGTCAAGTGTTTTTCAAAGATAACTCCAGTTAGGACATGCTAAATAGATTGAGCTATGTGTGCTGCCTGACTGCAACTGAAGGCAGATAAGATTTCAGGACCATAAATCTTCATTTCATTTATATTGCTTATAAAGCTGTGGCTTGTTTTGTTTAGGACCAGAATGACATTGTGGTCAAAAGAAGAAAATACCAAAGAAATGTCCATTTTTAACCCAATGTAGTCAATAATCCTGGTCCATGTAGTTGAAAGCAGCTCTTTGCCCCTTGCCCGCTTGCCCATTTCTGTTCCCTTCTAGCCTTAAAAGAACCTGATTACAGGAATGCGATCCCTAGGCAGTTAACCTAACCCCTGACTTGTGCTCTCCTGAATGCACACTGCACCTTCCCTAACCTGTTGATTCTTTTCCTAGGTTAAAAGAAGTAAGAATGAAGAATTAAGTAGTTAAAGAACGACTAGCCCTCTACCCCTAAAGCCCCCTTAGTGACCCTGCAGACTGATCATGCCGGCAAGATAATATCTAAAGAGACCGTCAGCCCGTCTGCACGCAAAGGAGAGTGATGCATAATCCAACCTCCTGCCTGCATGATTCGCTGAGGTTCTTCCCCCTCTTCTCCCTTTAAAAACTGTCATGGCTGAGCAAAATCTTCGGAGTTGGTCTCGGGACATGAGTCCACCTTGCCCCCAGATTGCCAGCTTTTCTGATTAAAGCATCTTTCCTTTCTACTGACACTTGCCTCTCAAATATTGGTTTGAGTGGCAAGTGGCTGAGCCTGAGTTCAATAACGTAATCAAAAGCCATTTGAATTTTTAAACCCAAATCCTTTAATTCTACTTCTTGAACACTGGGAAAGGAAATGGAAACATGGAGTGACTAATAGTATTTGTTAAAAAGTTTCCTCTTCCTCTCCCATTCATCCTCTCATTCTAGTGCCTTTTGACCCTATTTCTCTCCTCAAAGCCACCTAAAACTTCCTCCTAGCCCAGGTAACTTTTGTTTCTATCCCCTTCCTCGGCCTCACTACTATTTACCGCGTGCTATGCAAATGTAATTTTAAAAAATTCTCCTCCCACTTCAAATAACCTCTCCACAAAGGTAGAAGGGAAAGAAAACAGTTTTATTATTAAATAAGCATTAAGCCAGAGTGTTACGCATATCACAGGCACTGTTGTAAGAGACTGCAAAGACAGAAGAACGTCTCAGCCTTTCATATAGCCAGGCATATCTAGTACATCGCATTTATGTTCTCAAGCTGAATAATAACTAGCTCTCAGGTAAGAGAACTGAGAGCACCATTCATCACGTGTAGTCCATCCCACATCCACTTGGTAATGAGGCGGGTCACCTGTGTTAGACAGTTGGCTGTATCCACAGAAGAAACAAACTTCTCATCTCTTGATGGCAGGAGATAGTTTTGAAGTGAGACACCCGCAGAAACTAGGCACCTACCGTCCCACAGAAGCTGGAAGGTAGGGACACTATTTTCCTTAACGTTTCCTTACATTTCAAAGAGATGGCTCCCCGGTCCTTGAGAAAGATAGTCCTGAGTTGTGATGTAAGCAAGAGTCTTATTTAGGATTTTTTCTTTTTTTTTTTTTTTTTTTCCTGTTTGTTTGTTTTCTTATTTTTCAGGGGGAGGTAATTAGATTTATTTATTTAAATTTATGGAGATTGAAACTATGACCTCACACGTGGTAAGCTACCACTGAGTTATACCCTCCCCCCTCCTTATGTAGGATTTTAAAAGATTTATGTGTATATATTCCAAAGGGACAATTAGCAGATTTTACTTTAAAATGCACTGGAAGAAAAGAAGGGGAGGGGGTCGGTTTCCCCTCCTTTTTGCATTAGAGAAAATAAAAGAATTGGTTTTTCTTTTTCATTTTGTATCTATATTCGCATATCAAATAGATTTACCTGACTCAGCTTGGCAACACCAAACTTTTCTCCTGAGGGCAGGGAAGACTAGGCCGGAGGGCTCCGTGATAGGAGGGCAGAGGGGGAAAATGCCTCACTGTCCCTGAGGAAATGTTCTTGAGGTGATTAAAACACATTTAGACTAACAGTCAGTGTCCGCAAGCTCCAATCTGACTCCTGCAATTAATTTGCTGAGTGGTCTGGGGCGAAGTAATTTTAACTTTTGCAAATCTCAATTTTTCCCTCAGAAAAGTGAGGGAATAATTATTTGTGTAGATCCTTTCAACTACAAAGTTCTGTTTTTCATGAGAAAATAAATGATAATGGACACTTCAAACAGATGCCCTGGTAAAAACTGAAATGGACAAATTTCTGGAAAACTGAAACACGTCTTCAAATCATGAAGAGACGCAGATGAGAAGGTAAAGAAGCAGAAGAACCAGGATTCTTTATCCAGAACAACAGGGAGCCATTCACTCAGAACCACCAACCACCATGAAACAGGCAGCACAGATTGCACTGGGAAATGCCCACCACATCTCTGTGCACTGAACTCTGCTCAGTTACATCTCTGACCCTCCAACCGTATCTTGAGAAAATCATCAATTCAGTCATCTGAGGATATGACAATCATGATATCTAAATTATTAAAAAAATTTAAACACAAAAACATGAGTCACTATATTCAATATCTTGTAGTCACCTATAATGAAAAAGAATATGAAAACAAATATATGTATGTACATACGTGACTGAAACGTTATGCTGTACATCAGAAATTGATACAACACTGTAAACTGATTATACTTCAATTTAAAAAATGCAAGAGAAAACACATATGTCAGATTTTACAGATTAAGTGTTGTTCTGTTCTTCTTCCCCTAATTTGGCAGTAAATCTAAACAATGTATATGTTGGATAAGTCGGATTAGATGTGCCACTTACCTACGCTCTACAGCAACCACAGCGGCATTCAACAACGGACGTATTTAGCTCAGAGTGTGGATGTGAGCAGGTCTGGCTGGATGGGAGCTGCAGGGCTGAGCTCGTGCCTGGATGCGTGGGCTGCCAAGGATCAGCCGTCAATGGAAGCCTCAGCTGGGAGAACGCAGCTCTGCTTCCGGTGTCTCTCCTCATCCAGCAGGCTAACTTGAGCATCCTTCTCAAAATGAGGCAAGAGTGGCAAATGAAGGCTCTGTGAATGAAACACGTTTCCTGTCATATCAGCAAACAAAGGATGCTTCAGCCTTCAAGCCATAAGCCACTACCGCCCTCCAGGTGGTGAGCCGGAGGGAACTCAGGATGGAGACAAAACGGGATACTGGCCCACATGGCTAAGGTGCGTGGCAAAGGAATGATTCAATGAGCCCAGACTCTTGCATCTTCCCATACACAGAAAAATGCTAAATCCATTAACTTGAGGTGTCTGGTTTTCTTTAATTAACAGTAATTTTTTGATGTCCCAACTACTTGGTTTTTGTTGCAAAAACGCCTATATATCCTGGCTCCTCCCTTACCTCTTCGGAGCAGTCCCTCAGAGCTATCTGAGAGGCCGCCACCCAGGCTTGAAGTCCCCAGAAAGTCCTCCAAATAAAACATAATTCACAACTTTTAGGTTGTACTTTTTTTTTTTTTTTTTTTTTTTTTTTTCAGTTGACAGCTCCCTTCCAGCCTCTGCTTGGTCATTTTGCCAAATCTTAGGGTGACCAACTCATTCTGGTTTGCCTGGCCTGTCCCTAACCCATGAAGCCCCCTCAGCTCCAGGTGAACCAGGGCAGCTGGTCACCCCACAACTACCCACTGGCCAAAGCAAGGAACATGGCTCAGCTCAGAGTCAGAGTGGGAAGGCTCTGCAAAGCTACATGGAAGAGTGTGGCTGGAGGGGGTCATTAATGCCATCAGCCTAGCACACAAAGTTTTTAATTTCTTACTACCTAAGTGTTCTATTCTTGGGTTTCCAAAAAAAAATAATCCACAGGGTTAGTTCCGTGTCCCATGCTTATGATGTGACTTCCCTGACCCTGGCCAAGGTGTGGTTTTTGAATTGCAAAACCAGGGAAGCACAAAACTCTCAACTTGGTACTAAAACTGTCTGACCCAGTAAAATGCTTTCTAACTTAGGGGCTTCAGACCTACAGGGGTAAGACCATTGAGAGTTCCTCCTCAAAAACTCAGATCAAAGGCATCCTGGCTTAACCCATTAATAATTATCTCATTAACAAGGGACCTGCTAGAACCCACCAGTATATCTCCAAGTTAAAGAACTTCGCTTTGACTTAATCTACAGAACTTAATTAACAAAGGTGTATGAGAACTTTCTCCTCAAAAAAAAAAAAAAAATTAAAATGTTACTTCACCTATTCGGTCAAAGCCAAGCCTATGAACTTTTCCTGTGAAGTGTGTTGCATTAGACATATATTCCAGAGAAAAAAGAACATTCCATATTTCAAAAAAATGCAAATCTAATATTCATGCTGGATCCATCCAGTTGTTATTTCATCAAATGTGATGAAAGCTTATCAGCCCCATATCTGAGCAGTTTTTCCTTTTCTGAATTCTTACTGCCCACAAGGATCTCACAGAACTACTTTTAGGGCAGAGAATAGCATTAGTCATCTAATTAGGACTGGATAAATTTTTGGTATCTCATTTAATCCTCATAAGAACCTCACACAATATACTAGTTTCCATCCTTCATCTTTTTTATTTTTTTTTTCTGTTTCAAAACCTTGAGAATGAGAAAATTGTTACCTTGTTCTTCAGGATTATTCTGAACTTTCTCCCAACTGTACTTAAATATTTAATGGTTACATCTCTAAGAAAGGAGATAATGTATTATTTAGATAATTCTCAATGAATGTGTTTCTCAAACATAAGCAAGACCTACCTGAGATATCTGTTAGTAGATGTGAAAAATGTGCAAATCCCTACTCAGCTCAGGGATTCTGTTGCCATAGTTCCTGGTTGTCTCCCATAATCCTCAGCTTTGACAGCAATAAAATCCAGATCCTCATACATCCGTCAATTGATATAATATTGGGACTGAGTATATCATTCACTTAGCTCATCACCTCCATGTTAAATATTAACAATAGTTATTAGATGTGCTTACCATTTGTTGCAAAGAAGAAAGTAATATATTCTGTCCTTTCTACAATAAAAAGTCAGGGAAATAGACAAATCCATAAAATGTAATAAAATTATAGAAATAGATTATATATGTTATATAATATACATAAATATGTTTTATATATTTAGTACATGTTGTATATACATCTATCTTTTTACTTTTATATTATTATATTTTATATACAATTATGGATTGTATTATATATAAAAATCATGACAAATGTGACACCTTAAATCAGTGGGGAAAGTATAGGTAAGTCAGTAAGTGGTATCAAAAACTCTCTGACTTTATACAAAAATAAATCCTAGGGGGAGGGTATAGCTCAAGCGGTAGAGCACATGCTTAGCAGGCATGAGGTCCTAGGTTCAATCCCCAGTACCTCCTCTAAAAATAAATAAATGAATAAACCTAATTACCTCCCTGCCCAAAAATTTTTTTTCAATAAATAAATTCTAGAACGATTGAAGATTTAAATATCAAAATGAAAAATAACTGCTGCTAGGAAAAGATATAGTAAAATGTATGTAAATATTAAGGTAGGGAAGGACTTTGCCATATAACATAAACTATATGTAAATATAATACAGAAGCCAGATACAATAGGCAAGAAAAGTAGCAATGCAATTTCCAAAAAAATGTACTGTTAAAAGTAGATGTTACCAAAAATGAAGGAGGGCTTTGAAGATTTTACCAAATTACCCTCCTTGCCTCCAGTCCGCTGGCTTAGCTATCTGACTACACGGTGATGAGGGGCTGGGTCAGAAGAGATGTATTCATACCTATGAGATTGCTGACGGTGTGCGAGGCACCCTGCCAGGTTCTGGGGATGCTGAGATGGTCCCATTCTATGATGGAAGAACTTGGAGTCTTGTGAAGCAGATAGATTTCTGCTTATAATACAGGGAGCTCTGGATAGGCAGGGAGACTCAGAAGGTACCAGCCATGAATTTGAAAGATATGTATCTAAGGTCCTGGAAATGATGAAAGCCAGAATAAGGTCTAAAAAATCTAAAGATCTGATTAGATTGTGTGATAGAGATCTTCCTGTGATCCTGACAAATAATTTGTTTTTCCTTAACCTCAAGGAAAGGCTGCCTCAAACAAGATAATCCTTAAGGTCATTTCTTATTGTAACATTACACCAGTCTGTCAAGCAGTTGCAAAATCATAAGACAGTTATCCAGGCCATAGGTCATACTATGACCTTGAGTCTATGTTTTCATCCTATGTGTTAGAACTGCTTTAAGTAAGTTTTCCTGAGCTGAACTGTTTCTAGAATAAATTATCTCTCTCACCTTCCTGGGGCCTAGGAACTCATGAAAAATTCTCATAGGTTTCAGGAATTTTGCTGCCTGTCTTGCATTCTCATAAAGAGATTTGCCTTCTCATATGAACTCCTTAGAAAATTTTCTTTTACAAGTTTATAAGTATATAGCTTCTTCAAAGACTCTTGGGTAAGAAAACAAGGCAATTGCTTTCCTAAGTACATATGCTGTGTGTAACGGAAAGAGCATTGACCTGAGAGTGAAAAAGCCTGGATCCTTGTTTCAGAAAAGTTACTAGCCTTTATATATATATATATATATTTTTTTTTTTTTTTTAATTGAAGTATGGTCAGTTATAATGTGTCCATTTCTGGTGTGCAGCACAATGTCCCAGTCATGCATAGACATACATATATTCGTTTTCATATTCTTTTTCATTAAAAGTTATTACAAGATATTGAATATAGTTCCCTGTGCTATGCAGAAGAAACTTTTAAAATCTATTTTTATATATAGTGGCAAACATTTGCAAATCTCAAATTCCCAAATTTATCCCTTCCCACCCCCTTTCCCTGGTAACCATAAGATTTTTTACTATGTCTGCAAGTCTATTTCTGTTTCGTGATAAATTCATAGTGTCCTTTATTTTTTTTCTGGTTTTTTTTTTTTTTTTTAAGATTCCACATATGAGTGATATGGTATTTTCTTTCTCTTTCTGGCTTACTTGACTTAGAATGACGATCTCTAGGTCCATCCATGTTGCTGCAAATGCTAGCCTATATATTATTAGACAATATCTTATATACAGCAGGCACTCACTAAATGCTTGCTGAATTGAATTGGAGCTGCTAGACCATTATTGTGAAGGATTTTGATGTTGTAACACTACCACCTAGTGGGAAATCTGATCAGGGAAAAAAAAATTCAAGGTTTTCTTAAAAACATCTTTTGATTATCTTTGAATCAAATATTTGAGGTCCATTTTTAAACAGCCAAATGATAAGGTAGGATTTCTTGATCACTGGAGTCACAATATATGAATAGGTGACACATAAAGAAATACATTGGTGGTCAAGTAATTTTGGGTAATCCAGGATAAAATGAAAATAAACAAGCTTTTTTTTTTTTTTTAAGGTGAGGCTTCTCAGAGCATTTTTAACTTGTACTGTTCACCATGTAATGTCTTTGGAATCGAGGATTTGACTTCCAGCTGATGTGTATATTTAATGTTGCTGTAGCCTTTTCTCCAAAAGTTACTAAATCAATGGCAGGTGTTACAATCACAGCTACACTTTTATTGAGGATAAGTATAGCGATTTGCAGATTTCACAAGCTTTATTTGAATACTGATTTCTTTTGGGGGGGGAACATCTCATAGGAATATGTTCCACATACATTTTTATCATAGATCACATTTAAAATGTTGATCTAGTTATATTGGAATGGTTATCAGGGTAAACGGGTCAATTGAGCAATTATTTTGTCACTCTTATTACGCAAATCAGTTTCACCTTTGTGACCTTCCAATGGCTTGAAGCCCTGGAAAAAGTAAAACCTGGCTAAAAATATTAAATTTGGTAGGATCATTGAAATATGTCCTATAGAAGAACAGTGAGGAAATAGGGACTCAATGTCATTTTTTTTAATCTGAAATTCTGCACCAACACACCGCAGGGCTACTGCAGGCCATGTTAAGTTTTCAAGAGAAACATGTCTTGACATCTGTGTTGGATACTGCGTTAACGATTAACCCAAAGTAGTTCAGTTTCACCGTTAGTTCGCATTACATTCCTTTCATTGACATCATATCTTTGTGAAGTTGAGTTTTCTATGGTTACTGTGATACAAAAACCAAAAACAGGCACTGTTTGAAAACTGACTGGAACTATTACTTTTTTCTTTTTCTTTTTCTTTTTCTTTACCATGAACCGAGAAAGTGTGAGGCCCTCTGGATTAATTCATTCACTAGTTAACAAATACTTGAGAACTGACTAGATCCCAGGCGTTGTTTTGAACGCTGGCAATGACACCAATAAAGCTCACAAAGTCCCTACTCCTAGAAGTCACATTTTAGACAGGAAAGACCGACAACAACAAATGAACATGCACATCAGTGTGGTCTGAAGAGTAATTTAGTGCTGTCCAATGCCTCTTTGATTCCATTAACCCTGTTCAAAAACCTCTGATGGATTCCCACCACCCATCCAGTAAAATGTAAAGTCCTCGGTCTGGCCTTCAAGCACCCCCACAATACTTTCAATCATTTAATGGTTATAACTTTTTCCCACGAAATTCCTGGACCTAGAGGTTGCTACATGCCCCCTTCCAGACACCACCGGTGTGAATGTAACGGCTTCCTTATTAGGACATAAACTACTTGAGGAAAGGGACAGAACTTCATTCAGTTTTGCATTCCTTTCAGGACTAATATGGTTCCTTGTCTTCGGAAATCACTCAGTAAATAATTGCTGAATAAAGGGAAGACACTAGATCACAGCATTGTACAAAAAACAAGAGCAGGTCAGTTCCCCGCCTTACCAGAGAAGACTCCTCTGCATAAATTTCTTGAGGACTGATCCAGTCTTCTCTACTTACTCAGGGGATGTCCAAACTGCGTTCTTACACACCCATTCCTTTGGTTTAGGAACTCCATTACAATAAGAATGTATCTCAGAAATCTTCTTTGCCTTTTTTGCCTTGTTAGAAATTCACTGTCTTAACTCTAAACTGCGAGCAGGTTCAGGAATTCAGTGAATACCTGTAGGTTGGCAAATAGCACCAATTACTTTTCTTGAACTGACAGGTCTCACATTGTCTGTTTTCAAGAAAATGGTGTTAACACCCAAGTCAAAACAATCCTAGTTCTGGGTTTCAGGGAAATGTTGCTTGTCAGCCTGCAACTCAAGTGCTTTTCTTCAAGCTAACGTCACACTTCAGCAATCAGCACAGTGCTTCATGTCTACTTCCCATTTCATCACATGGAATATTAAAAGTTTGCTCTTAGGATTGAAAATTAATGAAATTTTAATTTTTACTTCTGCATTAAATGAAAAAAATACTTGTGGCTTGGAAGAGTAAATGAATGGATTAATAAATAGGTGAGTGAGATTAGGTGAGGATGATTCCACAATTAACACATAAAAATAGAAATTACGCCAACCCAAAGATTACAAGACTCAGCTGTCCATCGCTTTCCATTAGACATGAACACACTTTTTTAAAAAATCTCTCCTGGTTATGATTATTAACGATAAAATAAAACATATCAATTGACAATTAAGTACTCTGTGGTTTGTCTACTGTCATTTAACATAGGTTCTAACCAGTTTGCACGGCCAGGCTGCAAATTAAAGAATTAAAGGTCCCAATAATAGTTCCTCTTAAGATTAAATTGAATGGAAAATGAACCATTCCCAGAACAAGACTGAGTTAGAGGGGAAACAATTTGCCTAATATCACTTTGGAAACCACCATACGTCCCACATCCTGCTAGTGCCTGTCTAGAAAATGCCATTTGCTTTAGGTGATTCCTACACAGGGATTCTGTGCATCATTATCATGATAAATCATGTTCATGTATTGGCTGAATACTCTGTATCTCCCTACCAACACCACTAGAATAGAAGCCACCCTGTCTGTCTTATTCATCACTGTGTAACAGTGCCTGCAATGGTATTTAACTCGTAGTAAGTACTCAGTTAAAGAAGATACCAATGTGAGCTTGGTTTGCCACTGGATTTCTTCCCAGTGCTGAAACACATATTAGAAAGAATAACATCAGACAGAAGCAAGACATTCAACAAGCTTTTATTTTACTTTTTTAATGGAGATACTGGGGATTGAACTCAGGACATTATACATGCTAAGCACTGAGCTATATCCTCCCCTTCAGACAAACTTTCATAACATCTCTACTACTGTAAAAGTGTCTGCCAAGTCTTACCATGAATTTCTCATTTTAATAAGCCATTTTTTAATTAATGCTTTAAATTCCCCAAAGACCAGGTTAAAACAAGAAAAATCCAAGCATTTTATTTTCAAGACAATTTTAACTTCAGAAGTACATGTTTGACTTTATTCAACAGATAAGACCTTCCCCTTTCACATCACCCTCACCCACCATGCTTAATTGGGGGTATTTTTTTCAGTATGTGGACGTAGGCATTAGAAGGAATTTAGACTTACATATAAATGGAATCATCCTATACTATTGCTCTGTAATTTTTTTTTTCTTTATACTTGTAATGAAATGTATCAGGGACATTCTTTGGTTTCAGAACATGTTGATATTTCTTATCTTATTTTTGCCCAATCATCTCCTGAATAAGGAGAATGATGGGTCATAGATCATGACATTGTCCACTAAAAGTGGAGAACTCTGCTCTCAGCTATCCCTCATGCTCAACCCCTACAAAAAGGAAAAGGGATATTTCTCCAGAAGCAGTAAATATCAGTTTTTCTAGACTCTCCCATTCTTTCTCAAAACAGCCATTTGAGACCTTGTATTAGTTTGGCATGGCTGCCATAGCCAGAACCACAAACTGTGTGGCTTAAAGAAATAGAAATTTACTTCCACACAGTTCTGGAGGCTAGAAGTTCAAAATCAAGGTGTTCACAGGGTTGTTTCTTCTAATGCCTGTCTCCTTGGCTTGCAGATGGCTGTCTTCTCCCTGTATCTTCACATCTTTCCTCTGTGCATGTCTGTGTCCTAAACTCTTCTTATAAGGACATCAACATGTTGGATAAGAGTCTACCTTAATGACCTCGTTCTACTACTTTAAAGACCCCATCTTTAAAAATAGTCACATTCTGAGGTACTGGAGTTAGGACCCCAACATATGAAATTTAGAGGGAACTATTTATATTTAAGAGTATATGCAGATTTCCATAACATAACAAACATTAATTTTAGCAATAGGAACTATGAGACTAGAGTACTTCATCAAAATTCTAAATTAAGTAGGACATACGAGAGAACTGCAACTTTGACTAGAGATCCCAGCTATTGGCAGGGATAGAGGTGTTTTGCCATTTAATTTATGTATTACTTTTTCCATTTTGATTTGATGCTCATATATCAGAATGGATACTGATGGAAAACACACTTATCTTCCATGTAAAATCATTATTAGGAAATAATGTTATCAACGGCAGCCAATAGCAGTTGAGAAGACATGATTATCTCGCTTACTGCCCTTGGTTAAAAATGAAGTATTTAAAATCCTTAATGCATTCACTTATCATTCTGTCATCCAGGTATTTCCATTCCCCAGTGAGATCCAAGCCTCAATTTCATTTTAAATTTATGCAGCATCTGTTACCTATGCCGTTCGATATGGCACAACCTTTTCACAAAGTCCCTGCTGAGCACTAATTTCTTCTTGCATAATTTCCACATTGATTTCCAAGACACCAATGACCTGAATAAAAATCAAGCTGCATATTAATCTCCTGCTCATGTGAATTCTTCAATTCAGGAAGTTTTTTCATGTATTAACCTTCGTGTGAACAACTTTAACCCCTAACCTCCCACAAAAGGCAGTTAGAGAGACAGCGCTCATAGGCAGAACTGAGCTGGCAGGACCCTCACACACTCATTGTCACAATGGGGTCAGGGACTTGCTTGTTGATTCAGCCTTTTCATGTGAGCTCGAGGAAAAAGTGGAGGCATTCAACTTACTTATGGCTTAGAAATAAAGACTCTCTGCTTTGTTAAGGGAGTTACAACAATCTAGTCTATGGCTGTTATTTTATAATTTCCTGTGTGTATCGTGATAAACATAACTTAGGCTTAGAGCATAGAATATAGAGTATGGAGAAAAAGTCCTGAGAAAATCTCTTTTCAATACCAGAAGCAACAGACTACAGAAAGGGAAAAGCTATCACGCTTAGATTGGTGTTTTGTTCCCTAACATCTCTTGTGATAATCCGTGATCCCAAAAGCACATTAAATTGGAACCCCAGTTAACATGAAGGGGGACTGTTATAAACTGTCAAGGTGACTTCAGTGCCCCAGCAGGTGGGGAAGAGAATAGTTTCAATGTCTTCATCATGCATAATAACCAGAAAGTAATATATTTGAGCTAACGACCATGATCTGAACTTGGCCACTATAAATGGTGCATATATAAAGCTCTACACAACATAGTTCATTCTGCAACTGTATTTCCCAAACACAAAGAACACAATGAAATTCAATATCACAAATATTACAAAAGTTAGCTTGTTTATAAGCAGAGCACTACTACATCTAGCAAAATCCATTCTGTCAGTGTGGGCTGAGGATAGACTCATTTGTCTGTTTCAAATTTACATAAACCCAAAAACTTGTATTAAAACCTGGAAAACCACAAACTTAAATTTATTAGATCACTGAGAAATGGCCTTTATTTTGCACACACACACACTTCATGTTTACAGATCTTTGCCTTGATATTCCTGAAGCTTCTAAGGGATTGATGAGTGTCAGGTTCTATTTACCAAATGATGGCAGACTTACCACCACACCTCTCTTCCACTCGTAGACAAACGAAGAAGCACCTGTTAAGCATGAAGTCTCCCCAGTTATCTCTCCCTCGAAACCCAGGAGCGCCAGGGCCAAGGTTATGCCTTTTGGCCCAGTCCCCTACCAAGATCTGTGGATCACAGCAGGTCACTCATTCTCTCTCTCTTTCACTCTCTCCCTACCTCCCTAGCTTTTATAAGGAAGCACCTTCAACACTTCGCCTGTAAATCTCCTTACCTAGATGACCCAGTTCATTAGGTATATTTCCTACTTTCTACATTACCTCTGGAGACAATGTTGCTATACTTTCTGCCACTACACAGGGATCCCTTTTTACCTAGTTTCAAAAATGTTTCCCCCAGTTTCCTTTAAGCCCTCCCTGGCAGCCTCCTGCAAGGCCAGCAGTCCTTCACTAACAGTCTCTTCAAGACACCTCAGGCTGTCACTTACACTCTCCTCAGAATTCTTCCAGCTTCTGCCCACTGCCTGAGCTCAGAGCCATTCCCACCTTTCTTTAAGTTTTGTTATGACAGCACTCCACTCCTAGACATCCAGATATGTAATAGCTATCCAATGCTGCCTAACAAATGATTCCAAAATTTAGCAACTTAAAATAACAATCTGTATTTATTATCTAACACATTTTATTTGTTTATATAATTATTGGGTTACTGTATCTTTCACCCCCCTAAAAAAGTGAGCTTCATGACAGTAAGAAATTCTTCTTGTTTATTACAATACATCCAAATCTAACTATGCCTAAGAAACAGTAGACATTCAATAAATATTTGTTGAATATATATTCAGAGAAGTTAATTGAACTATTTTTGACCCAATTACTTTATTATACTTAAACAGAGTTTAGTTTTAGAAATAAAAATATTATTCCAGACAGTAATCCATGAAATGTGTGAATTATCTCTAATTCATTATGCATTTGAAACCAAAACATACTCAACACCTAATTCAGTTTTACTCAGTATGATCTCACTTTTTACAATACTCTTTTGAAACTTCTCATATTCATGGTGACACCTGCTTTCCTTTTTCTACACCTTTATTCCCAGTTTGGCCCTCTCCATCTATACATTCAGACACCATCCAAGGATAAACAGAAACTCATTGAAAGATACCAGGATATGCCACTCCAAAATGTCTCTTTGAAATAGTGACTGCTTTGAGCTAAAGGTCACTGAGAGCCAGCAGGTGCAAGAAAAGCTCTTTACCTCCCCCTAACTGACTAAAAATAGAGCATAAATTTTCTCTTTTACAAAAGACTTTTAGGGGGAGGGTATAGCTCAGTGGTAGAGTGTCTGCCTAGCATGTACAAGGTCCTGGGTTCAATCCCCAGTAATTCCATTAAAAAATGAATAAATAAAAATAAAACTAATGACCTCTCCCCCCAAAAAAAACCAAAAAGAAATTTTTTTAAAGGATATTTATATTTATAGAGGAAATTTACACTTGTAAAGATGTCTCTTTGCCAGGAAGAAAGCCATGTCTGGAGACAACTCATCACCTGGGAGACTCACCTGCATAACAAGGCAACCCTTATTTACCAAACATCTCCTCCTCTCACCTTCCCATCGTGCCTTCCCCACTCAGAAGCACAAAACCCTTTTTGTTTCCAGTCTTAGATTGTAGATAAGCTTAAATCATCCAGCTGCTTCCTGGAGCCACATTTTATTTTGCAAACTCCTGTGCAAATGTCAGTCATTAAAATTGATTTTTCTCTTGTTCATCTGCCTTTACCACTTTAATTCAAGGGCTGCAAATCCTTGAACCTAGGAGGGTGCAGGGAAAAATATTTTTCTTCCCCTACAACATCCAGACACACCCATGTACATGCAAGCATGCACGCACGTGCACACACACACACACAAACACACCACTCAATAAATGGAGAGACAAATTCAGAGAGGCAGGCATGCATGCACACACATAAAGACATAGATATACACAAACCTACACAAAGACACTGGAGGGGAACAAAATTTGCCACCCCAAAATGTGTCTCTTGTGCTTGATAGCGATTTTGGGGTTGATTGTTTTCAAAAAGCAAAGGCTTATAAAGAGCTTTTACCTCCTTCCCTTAACTGCCTAAAAAAAATTAGATAAATTATGTTTCAAGAGAAAGAAAAAACTGTCACCACAGATAACTAGAGACTAATTTGAACTGGGTGTGTTAGGCTGGGGAAACTTAGCAAGGCCTGTTTGACCAAAGTTCTCTGTGTCCCATTGTCTCCGCAGGGCCGAGCAAACATTTGTCTACCAAACATTTTCTCTTTTTCATCTTCCTGTAAATTGCCTTCCTTCCCTTTGAAGACATGAGTGCCTACCCCCTTCTCCTTCCCTCAGATGGCATATGAGTTTCAACTGCCTAAATCATCCTTGGAACTCCTAGTCTTAGGGAACCCTCATATGTACACAATTAAATTTGATTTTTTCCTGTTAATCTACCTCATGTCAAATTTAATTGTTAGATCAGCCGACAAACCCAGAGATGCAGAGGAAAGGTTTTTTCCCCTCCTTTACAACATATAGACACACAATGAAATGCTTAGAAAGACAAAATTTTTAAAAATCTGTACAAAACTGCTACACACTACATCCTCCCCTCAAGATTCATAAGTTGCTTTAAGTCTCTTGTGTAAAGAGACTAGATTAAGTGAATTAGCATTTTCCAAAATTATGCGAACACAGAACTACCTTACCCTGCTATTAGCACCCTAAGGGGCAGTCTTCTGGAGGACACTGGCTTGGTAACCCTGAGCAGGAGCATCCTGAGAAGTGGGTACCTCGGATTATTTTAGCACAGGGAGTATGCATGTCACCTGGGGAGATTTTTCAAAATCCAGGCTCAGAAGCCATCCCAGATATATTAAATTGAATCTCTGCACTAATCCATTATGTGTTGACCTGTCACTAAAATTTAACACAGCAATTTACTTCTCTTATTTCTGCTTTCTTAGCTGGCATCTCACCATTAACCCCATAAACAAAACTCTCTGGAATTCCTTTCATGTGACGCCTAACTGTCTGGTTCTGAGCCCAGATGTCACCAGCCCCAAGGAGCCTTCACTGGCCTGTCCAGATGGTCAGTCTGATCCCTGTTTTCCATGAAGTGGTGTCACTCTACCTTGAAGTGTTTTTCTTGTCCCTATGCCTACAAGCCTTCATCATAATTATTGGACTGTATGTTTCTCTTTTTTCAGACCGTTGCTTCTTTTTTTTTTTTTTTTGGTGAGGGGAGGTAATTAGGTTTCTTTATTTATTCTTAGAGGAGGTCCCGGGGATCGAACCCAGGACCTCATGCATGCTAAGTACGCGCTCTACCACTTGGGCTATACCCTTCCCCAGACTGTTGCTTCTTTGCATATGAGTCCTCAATTTTACATCTTTATATTTCTGCCTTTCAGCTTGTTTAACATAAAATAAATACTCAATAATTTTATTGTTGTTGGTTTGGATTTAAGTTAAAGTAAATTGAAGTTTCATTTTATTCTACTTTGGGGCAGTTCTCAATTCTCAGTTACTGGCACATAACAGTCATAAACACTGAGCCCTTTAGGTAGCACTTACCCCACTTAATACATGTGTCCCTGTATTAGGGACACACTATGGAGACAGGAAGGGGCAGGGCACAGCCATTCAAGGATTAACACAGCAATTAACACCAGAATGGCGAAAGATTCAACCCCCAGGAGGCCTTGAGGCTCAAGATGATGGGAGGTTTGACTTCCTTGAGCTTCATTATACGCTCATTGTAATATATTAGCATAGTAAATAACATGCCCACAGGCGCCATGGCAGTCCTGAGGCTAGCCGCAAAAGGTCAAAGAGTGGGACATGGCCAACCTCCTGGGAATGCCAGCCCCTTCCCCAGGCTACTTAGACTGGGCCTTCCACTTATTAGCATATGAAGCCACTGAGCCCATAAAAACTGGCAGTATGGGCGCCTCATGGTCACCCTCTCCCTCGCTCCCCCTTCAGAGACGGCCCGCACTCTGTCTATGGACTGTGTACCTACTTTCACTCTAATCTGAGCACCCAACCCCCACACCTTGTGGCCTTTCTCTTGCCTTTTGATGTATCTCTGAATAAATCTGCCTTTACTCAGCTGTGGCTCTCTCTTGAATTCTTTCCTGCACGAAGCCAAGGACCCACACTTGGCGGGGCATGTCCCAGGGGCTCAGCCGAAGCCTGGGACACAGCTCCCCTCACACCACACATCCGTTTTTCCTGCATCACTATTCCTGGCCAGTGTACACAATTGCGTCAAAATGTGTATAAGGATACAACCAAGAAGATAACGTTGAATAAGACGTCCAAAGCATTCAGAAGACTAGTGTTAGCATTTGAACCAGATCCCAGACTCCCAGCTCACTGATCTGCCGATGGCTACCACCTGTGTTAGCCACGGTCGTGTAGCACTGGAGAGGTCAGAAGAGGCCAAATACTGAAAAGGCAACACCAAAGGTTAAAATAATAATAATACTAATAGCAGCTGTCATTTGCTGCCTGCTTGCTACTTGGCCGAATGCTTAACACTTGTTAACTCACTAATCCTTACAACGCCCTTGTGAGCTATTTACTATTAGCTTCCTGTTTTTACAGATGAGAAAATTAAAACATAAAGAGTGTTTATAGACTGAAAGTTTGTGTGCCCCAAATTTTGTATATTGAAGCCCTACCCCTCGCCTCCCCCCATGTGATGGTATTTGGAGCAAGGGCCTTTGGGAGGCAATTGGGCTTGGCTGACATCAGGAGAGTGGGGCCCAGACGATGAGCTTAGTGTCCCTGTAAGAACATTCCTTAAAGTGCTTTTTATCAGCTCTTGATCCTCCTGGCCTCTGACTTTCCTTACCCTTAACACAGATGCTAAATGCGACCATCAGCATTGTCCCTTATTCAACGTTTAATAAGTATTTCTTGTGATCTTCCAATCCAGATGGTGGGTCAATCTGGGGGGCATTCTCTGTGTCTCTTTGCTCCCATCCCTCAATAATCATTCTTCCTCCAGCTGCACTATTTCACACTTTCCTTAACGCACAAACTCCCTCAATTGGCTCAGCTTTAGAATTTGCCTTTCTCCCACCTAGCCAGCCTGCCCTCATAGGCACAGTGTTTTTCAGAGCTTCTGTTAGGATACTTCCAGATACAAGTATCAACGGCAAAAAACCTGACTGATGGAGGCTGAATCCACAAAGGTATGATTCATGGTTAACAAAAAGTCTAGAGTAGAGGTTCCAAGCAGCTTAGTGGCTCAGCATTCTGGATTAGAGTCTCAGAGGTGCTCTTGGCTAAGTCACAAGACGGCTATTAGAATTCCCATCAGTACTTCTTCCCACCGGTGTACCCAGCGAAACACAGAGAAGAAGAAGAAAGTACCTCCCCACCAAGGGTACTCATTGCCATAACTAGAACTAAGCCTGCCCTCTTCCCACCAGCAGAGAAGGATGAGGTTAGTGTGACTCACTTCACCAGTTACGGTTCACTTCTTGCATCAAGGGGCAGGCGTAACTTCCCTGAGCCCGTTGCTGCCTGACTGATACCTCCACAAACGCAAGGTTAAATCAGTAAGAAGAAAGAGAAGCAACCATTGCTGGGTCGATAAGCAGCTGTCTTGGCCACGAAGCCACCCAAGCTGCCAGGACCAGAGTCTTATCTGTCTCACCTTGTATCCATCACTCCATCACACAGGGTGCTTCGTAATATTCCAAATGGATGAAAGGCTCAAAGATGACTTCAGTAGGATGGCAAACAACAAGAACAGTATTTTAGCATCTGTGTGTGTGTGGTGTTTGTGTATAGTAAGAAGCATTAGGGTTAAATACATAAGTCACACTAATCTTTGAAAGACCAAATGTTGGGTTTTTTTTTTTCAATTCTTATTTTTTACTGAAGTGTAATTGATTAACAATGTTAGTTTCAGGTGTACAGCAAAGTGATTCAGTTATACATATACATACATACATATATATTTTTTTTCAGATTCTTTTGCATTACAGCCCATTACAAGAAATTGAATATACTTTCCTGGGCTATACTGTAGGTCCTTGTTTATTTTATATATGGTAATGTATATCTAATGTGTATAGTAAATTAGATAAACAACAGGGACCAGTGGTTTTGAAAGATCAAATGTTTTAAAACTTAGCAAAAATATACAACATGTACAAAGGTATACAAAAATTAATACTTATAGATGGAAAATCGTGTATGGGCTAGATAGTAGTATACGATGTGATGATTATTTTTAGGAGAGACTTCTAAGAAATGTGAATTTTCAAACAGAATGTGAAGGAAGGAAACAACAAATAAGGAAATGAGTGAGAAAGACCGCCCAGGGGAGGACTGGACTAGAATCAGGAATGCCCAGTAAAGACCACGTTTTGACCCCTTCTTCTTTTTTTCTTTTTTTCCTAAATGTCATTATTTCCCTCTCCTAGCAACCTCTTGTCATTCTCTGCCAAACTTGTTTTATAAATAGTCACTCCACACTGCCTCCGCTCCTCACCGCCTAATGACTGCTCAATTCTGCTAGACAAGAGCAGAAAAGATAGCACTCCTGGAAGTGATTTAGCCCGCACCCCATTTCTTGCCCTCCAGGTCACCTACCCTAAGACATAGAACCTTATTCCAAAAAGATGTACAGGAGAGCCTTCCTCTGGATGAAAGGAGACACCGGCAGAAATTCTGAATTTCCTTTTAAAAGATGTAGCTGGCCCTTGGAAAAGCCAGTGCTGTCAGTAACCCTCTCCTTGTCCCCCAGTGCCAGCTTGGCTTACCAGAATTTAGCCCATTAGACTTTGATATTCCCTAAATTAAAGTGATTAGGAAAGCATCTTAGAAGATCCCTTATGGAAAATAATAATAGTGATAGAAAAATGCAAGACACAAGCCCAAACCAAAACAATTGCAGAGTAGTAGGTAGTGCATCTAGAAACTGGGTAAATTCTTCTAATTCTTGGGTCTCAGTTTTTTCATATTTAAAACTGGAAAGAAAAGGGGAGTTAGAACATCTCTGTAGGATTTTTCAGTGCCTAAGATTAATTATTTTATGAAATTTCTGTCTCAAAAAAAATCACCAATAACCCTTCGAATTGTTACGTGTAGTATTCTTTAGTCTTTCCTCATTTTCCTTTGCCCCTGCAGCTCTGGGCGCTCTGGAGCACCTCTGCTTCCTTCGCTTGCACTCAGAGGAATCTGGAAATTTGCCATGAAGGAGATGGGAACTCCAGATGGGCGCACTGACACCAGGCTCAACAAAGCTGTCTGAGCCAAAGGAATAAGGAACGTCCCATACCGCATCTGTGTGCAGTGGTCCAGAAGACGCAATGAGGATGAAGATTCACCAAACAAGCGCTATACATTGGTTACCCGTGTACCTGTCAGCACTTTCAAAACTCTATAGACCATTAACATGAATGAGAACTAACTGCTGATTACCTATAAATAAAGTTCTAGAACCACAAAAAAACACACACACACAAATAAATGTATGTATATGTACAACTGAAACATTATGCTGTAGGCCAGAAATTGATACAAGGTTGTAAACTGACTATACTCCAATTTTTAAAAAATTCTTTACTGTCATCTTTAACTATCTCCTTTCCTCAGTAAATGACCAACATATATTCAACTTTTTTTTTTCTTTAGCATTCACTCTTTTTAATTAAAAAGAAAAAGTAGTAGTTCACACAAGGCAATCCCCTTAACCCTACCCTCCTCTCCTTTTCCCCAGCAACGGTATTTGCCAGTTATCTCATACACCACTCCCCGATATGTCTTCCCAAGACCTGATCATCTCTGGTTTTCTTGACAACATCCATTTATTGCTGAAGAAAATAAGAATCATCCATGTTCTGGCCTCAGTCTGCTCTGTGAGCTTTATCTCAAGCTCAGTGGGTGCTAAATATATACCCATTGGAGGGGGAAAGTACAGAACGACTTGACGAAAGGACAATTATTATTGGCTACAATATAAATTTTTTATGCCGCATCTGTTGTCCAAGTAGATACAGTTTGGTTCAATCCATTTAGAACATCTGACTGGGTAAAATAAAAGTGAAAGCTTGATCCTCTTATGTGGAGTTTCACAGGGATTTAGAAAGCACCCAGTGTTTCAGTCCAAGGACACTCTTGGTCTGAGGCAAGTCAAAGAACTCTTCCTCATCTTGGAACTTTTAATTACTCAGAGGCTAAAGAAAAATTAACCTCTCCTCATTATTCACATATGAATGTGAAATGCAGAGGGACACCTCATCACTTAGTCATTCATAAATTTTAGAACATTTGGCTCAAAAATAGACGATAACTCCTAAAAGTTCTCTCCCTGCTTGTTATTTCTGATTATTAAGTTGTCTACAGCAGAGAGTCTGTGACCCAACACATCAGCCTACTGCTGTTTTTAGTTTTGTATACATTTCCTTCCTGCCAATTTTCTGGATGTGACAGTCTTCTACCGATGACTTAAAATGAGTAGGTATCCAGGAGCTAAAACTGAGGACCAGCCCTTTCCCCAACTCAGAAGGCAGTTAAATCTATCATTTTAAAATGAAACATCTTTCTTTTTCGTTTCAGATTTTAGAAGCATAGGAGAGACATAATGAATAACAACTAAGAAGAATGACATTTGAGAAACATAAGGGGGAAAATAAAAAGTCCTTCCTGTAAATTGGTGACTTTGTTTTTTCAGTTCTCACACTAGTTCAGGTAGCCTGGGATTAGAGGCTAATCTAGTTGCATACTGTTGATACTTCAACCAAATCTGTTGCTTTCACATACAAAATAATGGTCCCTGAGACCAACAGTAATTCCATTTCCTTTATATTTTTTTCTTTGTAATTAGATGCTCTTCCTCTGCCAGTGTTTGAAACACTCACAGTCCAGAGTAACTAAACCCATTTCTCTTGTCTCCATGCCAATTAATTGCCTAACTTCCTCTTCTCTCCTTTGTAATTTGGGTGTGTCTTACTTTGTTTAGCAAATGTATCTTTTTGGTGTGGGGGGAGGTAATTAGGTTTGTTTACTTTTGGAGGAGGCACTGGGGATTGAACCCAGGACCTCCTGCATGCTAAGCATGTGCTCTACCACTTGAGTTCTACCCTCCCCACTAGCAAATGGATTTTTTTAAGTGTGTATGTAAAATTTTTTTGAATTTAGTCCATAGTATAAATATACTGGTGAGGTCACTGTTTAAAGGAAATCATTGATAAATGCTATTATAAGGTAAGAAACCTGGCAGCCACCTCTTAATGTCTCTCCTATAAAATCTGGTTTCCACTCTGAGTGGCATAAAGTAAGATGTATCAAGAAACATTTCAGGTCTTTAGAGTGTAAAAGCTTTCCAACTATTTTTACTTTGTGTGTGTGTTTAATTAGGACAGTTTGAGCGTTGTTATTGTTTGATACCCAAGCTTCAGCTCACCACGGATGATCATGAAAGACGTGACCTTCGCTGCAGGCTACTGAGTTCTTGGCCCCAGAGTGTTCTCACTTGAGTCAAGATCACAGTGCTCTCTTGTTTATGAGTCATATTTTTAAATACACTGACAGTTTCATCAGCATTATCAAAGTTTTTGCATGTAGGGTTTAGTTCAGGCTTTCTTTCGCTTCACAGAAGCCACCTGGTTCTACAAACAACTAAACAAAGGTGTTTATATTGGATTAGCACTCAAAGGATTGCATGTCAGGGTCGAAATTTGTTTGTTGTTTTTTCATTCTTTTTAGCATTTCTGGCGAGTAAAGCGTGCAGGAACTAAAGAATACATTCTCTACCTGATGCGAGGAAGAAAGGAAAAACAATACTCTATATAAATTGTTTCTGTTAAATATCAAAGTCCCAAATAAAAAGGAAAATACCCCGAAACGACCACTTGATGTCACTGCTGTAGCTCATCTCCAGGTTTGGAGGGGAGCAGAAGTTCCCTCCTTCCTTCCTGTCACCAGAAAAGAAAAATGAGATAAATATAGTTTTAATATTTTTTCACAGACATTTTATAAAGGGTAATGATTGTTTCCATTTTAAATTGGGTTATTTCACCTTATTTATTTTTCTTGCTCCCCCGAGAGAAGGCAATTATATGGAGTCTGAGCACGTGCTACTGGAGAAAGGCAAATATTCCATTCCCACGTCTGCAGTTCTCAAATGTAACTTTGTATCAAAATTCATCTGGGGAGCTTTTTAAAGCACAGATCCCTGGACTCCATCCAAGAACTACAGGATGAGAATCTCCAGAGTGGGTGACAGGGATCCATATTTTTGTAAGTTTCTCAAAGTGATTCTGATTATCAGTAAGGACTGGAAATCTCTGTTTCACTTCGCCCTGCACCTCTCCTAATTTATCATATTAGAGAACATAGGCTGACCTGATGGTCTATATAACTGAACAATTTTAAATTTCACATCCTCATCTGCCACTCAAAAGGAACTTTTTGGATGCACTCCATCCTTCTTTCAATCTTTTTTCATCTTCTCTTTGTTAAATCGCCTCTTATTTCCCCTTCTTTAAATATTACACAGCATACATTCCCTTACTAGCAATAATTATATATTTTGTCTTACTTCTATATTTATTTCTCAACTGAAGGAAAGCTGAGCTGGTCCCACCTCCCTCTGCTGTTTGGTCCTCCCTTTTATGACAAGCAGTATCGTAGTTCCAACATTATTCCTAATAATCAAAACAGACTCCCTGATAAAATGCACACAATGTTATATGTCAAATATATTTTTATGAAAAACAACAATGCTCCCTTTACTGGCCAATTACATGCCTAATCCTATGTAAGATATTTCAGGTACGTTCTGTCATAAAACCTCCTGCGAATAGCACCATTAATGTATCTTTACAAATGAAGAAATTGAAGCCAGCACGTTGCCTCTTTCACGCCCACACCCTAATCTGAAAGTCAGAAATCCTATCTCAACCTCCCAGGTGTTCACTCTCTTTTAGATGCTACTTTGTTTTGTTTTGTTTTGTTTTGTTTTGTTTTGTTTTGTTTTGCTAGATGCTGCTTTGTCTGATCAGAAATAGGATCACCTTGGTACTGGCCAATTTATTCAATGACCAGTGTAGACTTCAAGGAAAATTAGGCGACAGGTTAAACTTAATGAGGCCTACATGATGGCATAATATGCAATCTGCCTGATGAGTCATGTTATTCCTTGTTACCAGGGAAGAAGGGCTAACGGCAAACCCCAGAACTGTGAGCCAGCTGCTCTGTGCCAACCCAACACACTGAGGATTTTCCCAAAATTTCGCTGAGTGAGGGACAGAAGAACCCACACCTTGGACAAAGAACATAGTTAGTGGTCTTACTTTTGGCTGATAAAATGCAGATTATGTTTTCTTGTTTTATTTCTACAATACTCACTGCATTTCTACTGCTCTTCTATAAAAAAAAAAAACCCAAAAATGTCAACAATATCAAGTTTCTTGCTTGCTTTCAGACTTCAGAGATTTGTGACTAAAAACAGACTCGCCCAACCAATCATTTATGTAAGAAATACTGATTTGATTTTAGCATGCTACCTAATTCTGCCTTTTTCCTGACACAACAACTAGAAAGAATATCAAAGAAAAAATGCATTGCTAATTCTGAGAGTAGCCAAAATAATGATTATACTAGCACCAGAGACTTGAAACGCTGCCAACAGAAAGAAAACAGATACCTCGTTCGTGTTGCTTACTTGTGTAAAGTTGAAAAGAGATTCTGAATCCATGCCAAGGGCCAGGTCTTGGACCTGGCGATCACTCAGCCATGATTTTTTTTTTTAATTAAGGTGAAATTCACATAACAGGATATTAACCACTTTAAAGTAAACAATGCAGTGGCATAAATGGCATTCACAGTGTTGCACAATCACCACCTCTAACTAGTTTTAAAGCATTTCCATCCCCGCAAAGAAGTCTTGCACCCATGAAGCAGTGCTTCCCATGTCTCTCTCCCCCAGGCCCTGCCAACCACCAACCTGCTTTCTGTCTCTATTGACCTACCTGTTTCAGATATTTCAGATAAACAGAATCATATAATATGCAACCTTGTGGGTCTGCCTTATTTAACTTAGCATGTTTTTAAGGTCTACCCATGTATCAGTACTTCATTCCTCTTTATGACTGAATGACATTCCATTGTGTGTATATAACACTGTTCATCCATTCATCTGTGGATGGGCATGTGTGTTATTTCCACCTTTTGGCTAATCTGAATGGTGCTACTCTGCAGTAAACTCATGTATACATGTATTTGTTTGCTAGCAACTTCTAATTCATTTTGGTGTAGTTAGGAGTGGAATTGCTAGATCATGGGGTAATTTTGTTTACCTTTTTGAGTAGCAGCTGTAATATTTTTTATAGAATATCTCTTCTCCTGCCGTCATCTCTATCTCCATTGAGATAGAAATCTAACAACTTGCATTAAACCAGCAGTTCTCAAAATTTTTCATCTCCATTTCTCTTTACGCTCACAAACATTTTTAAAGAACCCAAAGAACTTTCTGATTGTGTTGGCCATGTCTACCAATATTCACTGTATTAGAAATTATAACTGAGAATTTTTTAAACTAATGGAGCAATTCTGTATTAACATAAGTAACATATTTCTTAGAAAGATAACTGTATTTCCCAAAATAAAAATATTTAGTGACAAGAAGGGAATTTTTATATATTTGCAGCTAATGTAAGACAGCTGGGTTCTCATACCTATTTCTACATGCAATCTGCTGTGATAAGCTGTTTCACTGAAATATAGAAAGAAACTCTAGCTGCACACAGATATGTAGTTGGAAAAGGGGGGAGTGCTTTAGTAGCTTTTTTGGAGATTTATTTTCTTTGATACTACATGAAAACTTAACAAATGGTGGAATCTTAAAGGCTAGTTGTGATGTTGGAATCTAAAACTGTATTAATGAGTTTTTCCTGATTGATTGCATTAAAATCCATTTGTTTATTTAAGTACTTTGAATTTCTCTTTTATCCATGCATGATTTTAACATTATAAATGCTGGCTTACTGAATTATATATCGCCTCCAAACATTGATGCATCTTATACAATAACTAAAAATACCTTATTTGTTAATATCACCATATATCTCATTAGAAAAATACAGGAAAGCGTTCAAGGTCACAATGGTGGCAGAGACATGTTTTCCAGAATTCTAAGTTTTACTTAAAAGCATGAATTTTGTCATTTGTGATGTCCCTGAATTGGCAGACTTACTCCCTTTATTTTTGAAATAAATACCTGCCAATTATGGAAATCTGAGTAATTATATTTTATCAATTCATTTCTTACTAGTTGGTGGAAGTTTTCTATGATTATCACTCCTGCAGTTCTCTTATCAAGTCCCCTGAGGTATTTTTCCCCTTTAAAAAAATCCAAACATTACTAAATTTAAGAAGTGCTGTTGTATACAGTACAAAATCCACTTTAATATTCAAGACCTTTGGGATGTGGACCTCAACTAAATTTCTTCCTTTATGGTCCACTAATCCCTCTTACCTGTGGTTCCCAAAAATAGCTGTTCATTGCTACAGATTTCAGACACCATCCCTGAGGGATTCTGATTTAATCGATCTTCTAAAAGATTAACTTTTAATGGGAATCTGTACAATTTTTAAAGTTTCCTCCTTGATTTTAATGTGCAACTGTGTCTGGGAACACGAGCTGGAATTACTCTGGTCAGACTACCTTCCCAGTCAGCCTTTCCACTATCACACTTTTCTACCTCCACACGTCTGCTACCTACCTTTTTATACCCTCTGCCTGCTTTCCAATTAATCACTTCCGACTCACCTTCAAGATGTAGTTCGATTCATATCCAATCACAGTCCCTACAAACATCCTCCCCGATTGTTCCAACTGGAAAGCAATCTCTCACTCCTGGAACTTCAGGAATAAACACTGTTTATCTTCCCAATGCATTTGGCACATCACCTTGTACCACTTCCTTTACTGTTGCTTTGAACAATTTTCGACACGCTATTGCTACTTAACTTTTGACATATTTTTGTTTCATCTCCCTTTCTGCAATGAAAGGGCCTCCAGGGCAAGAATGTGCCTCATTCTTCTGGATACCCAGTTCCCAGGTACTGTCTTGCATACTGCTAGCTTTCAGACAATCTGTTACTTTGATGGCACATCTCTAAAAATTATAGAATGTACAAGGTAATATTTAGTATTTGCACAGTGCTTGCTGATTTACAAAGAGTTTTCATATCTGATTTATGAAGAATTGTCATATTAGCCCTACTTAATGTGGCAGTATTTATTACTCCTCTCTTCCAGCTAGAAACTAAGGCTTAGAGGAATCTAACAATCTGACCAAGGTTAAATAAGTATTAAGTGACAGAGTACGAAAAAATAATATCTAATTCCAGAGGCTAATCTCTGAGCTATTATGCTATATTTCTTTATATATTATACATTTACTATTCACTTTTTTATCCCCTAATTTTTATTTAAGTACTTTACATATGCAAGCAAACATAAAACAGTCATGTTTATTTAGCCTAGGACACTAGGCTGAGCTCTTAAATAATGTCATCTCATTTAATTCTCAGAAGGAAAAAAAATGATTCTAAGGAGTCTGGGGCATGGGGCAAAGGGCAACCCATGAGGGCAGATGAAGTCAGCCTTGCTAAGGAGAGGAAGCACAAATTGGACCTTAAAAGATGGGTAGAAATAAACTAAGCAGCCACTAAAAATAAGAGGAAATGAGCACCAAGAATTTAGGGTGTGATAAGAATTTTAGCCTGGCTGCTTCAGAATGTTTGTGCTGGTAGGTTCCATATTGGGAGATAACGTCAGCTTGGTAGGGTGAGGTTGAAGAGAAAGATCTTATGCCAGGATAATTAATGCCGTCTTGATCTCTTATGCAACCTATTGTTACTGGAGTCATTTCCTCACTTAAGGACTTCCCTGATAACATCTTTGAAATTTGGTTTGAGTCAACTTTTGCCTTGTTATTTATAGCCTCAAAGCCTGATATATTTCTGCTGAAATCTACAATGCTGAAATATTAGCAGGATCAATCAAAACACCCCGCAAATCATTCTGAACTATTTTATTAGAAGCTGTTGCCGCAGTCACAACTTCAGAGGGGCTACTTACTTTCTCTCCCCCTTCTGTCTCACAGGGCAATCATGAGGGCTCTGATTTGACTTTGGTTCTACGGCCAGAATATTTCTTCAAAAGGTTCCCCGCTATCTGAGATATAATACTTTAAGCTTAAAAAGAGCAGGGACATGTTCTAAATTCGACCTAGTTTAGTTCAATCCAGTGAAATAAAGTAAGTAGAAGTCTCAGAATCCCATCTTGCATTATAAGCCTTTTTTTCTTTTTTTCAGAAAAACACAAAAAGATTTGTCCTCACATTTAAACTCTATTAATAAAATAGAAGAGGGAAGAATTAAAATTAAAATGTATTACTATTATGCATTCATTTAACAAATCCTGTGAGCTTACATGTTGGAGTCTAAGAACAGAAGATGAATTGGTGAACAAGAAAACCTTTCTGCTTGCATTAATCTTTACATTCCAGTAGGGACATAATGCATATGAACACATATATATCTCTGTAAATAAGAAAACTAAGTGTTTTGTACAGAGTGACAGAATATGTACTTTAGACTGGTTGGCCAGGAAAATTCTTTCTGAGGAGGAGATATTCAAACAAATCTGAATGACAAGAAGTCAATCCCATGAAGATATGGGGAAGGCATCTTCCAGTGATGTAGGAAAAAGAATATGGGGCAAAAGGATGGCCATGGGACATGCCCTGCCAAGTGTGGGTCCTTGACTTCACTCAGGAAAGAATTCAACAGTGAGCCACAGTTGAGTAAAGGTAGATTTATTCAGAAAGATACATACCCCATAGAGTGCAGGCTGTTTCAGAAGGCAAGAGAAAGGCCATGAGGTGTGGGGGTTGGGTGCTCAGTTTAAAGTAGAAGTAGTTACACACTCCGTAGCCAGAGTGCGGGCCGGCTCAGTCAGAATGTGGAGCAGCCACGAGGCGTGGGGGTGGTTAGTTTTTATGCGCCCAGTAGCTTCCTATGCTAACAAGTGGGAGGATTATTCCAACTACTTTGGGGAAGGGGCTGGGAGTCCCAGGAACTGGGCCACTGCCCACTTTTTGACCTTTTACGGTCAGCCTGAGAACTGTTATGGCACCAGTGGGAGTGCCATTTCCCAAGCTAATACGTTACAATGAGTGTATAGTGAAGCTCAAGGTCTACTGTAAGTCAAATCTCCCACCATCTTGGGCCTCAAGGCCTCCTGGGAGTTGAATCTCCTGCCATCTTGGTGTTAATTGCTGTGTCGTTCCTTGAATGGCTGTGCCCTGCCCCCTTCCCTCCTGCCTCACCAGGAAGAGGAAAGAACTAATGCACAAGTGTATTTTGTCAAGAAATAAAAAAGGATTCTACCCCTGCCACTCAACTCACCTGGACAATTTTTAAATTGGGGTCCATGCTACAGACCTAATAAAAGAGAATGGAACATAACTGCTATCATCTGAAAGTTTGTGCCCCACTAAAATTCATATGTTGAAACTAATGCCCAGTGTGATGGTATTAGGAGGTGGGGTCTTTGGGAGGTGCTTAGGCGAGGAGGTGGAGCCCTATGAATGGGATTAGTGCTTTTATAAAACAGACCCCAGAGAGATTCCTTCCCTATCTGCCATGTGAGGACACAGTGAAAAGATACCTCTATAATCCAGGAAGTGGGTCCTCACCAGACACTGAATCCACTGGTGTCCTGATCTTGAACTTCCCAATTCCAGAACTTAAGACATAAATGTTTGTTGTTATTAAGACACCCAGTTTACAGTGTTTTGTGTAGCAGCCAGAATAGACTAACACAATAATGGAATAACAATGTAAAATAATGGAGTCGGACTGACAATTATCTATCCTTTCTCACCGACATAGTCTCTTGGCAACTGCTGTTCTTTTGGACTATAGCGACCATGTTCTAAGTGAACAGTACACTTTCCTTCTTACTATTGGTAAAAGTATTGTGTATTTTTCTTTCATCATGGTAAGTACGAATGCCACAATAAAATTATACTACTAATCACTTTTGAGGTTCAATTCTTTATGTCTATTAATTTTTTAAATTATTAATAAGTATATTCTAAATATAATCCAAAATGATTGCCATTGGAGCACCAGTGACATCACTGAGATGGTGAACAAATCGGAACTTCAACCATTTTTGAACCAGTAGAGGACTAGCAAGGAACCCTTCATATCCAATGAAATATGTCTGGATTAACCATACTTGATTTCCAAGTATATACAAGGCTCTTCTGAATAAAGTTTAAATTCACTGATATAACAAGCAGGGAGCTACCCCCTATCCACTAATCACGACTGCTTTCCTTTAGCTTCATTCCTCAAGCCATCAAAAGGTAGTAACAATAATCCTGCCAATGCTCGAGAGACAAGCCAATTCTAAATAATAATGATAATAGTAGCAGCTACCATCTATGGAGCAGTAAGGATGCTGGGTGGTTTACAAAGACAGCCACAGTAAAACTTTGTGATTCCTCCCTTAAGAAGTGGCTCTATCACCACCCATTGAATCTGGGCTGGTCTTGTGACTCACTTTAATGAAGAGAAGGTGGACATTGGCCAAGTGTTAGAGTCTAGGCTTAACAAGGTCTATTGCTTCTGCTCTTGCTCTCTGAGAATGCTGCTCAAGACCACTCTAAAGAAGCCCAAACCAGCCTACTAGAGGAGGAGTGGCCATGTAGAAATAGCGGGTCAAACATCAGAGCTAGCCCAGCCACACAACAGATTCATGAGAATGACTGTCTTAGAAGCCAGCCAGTCCCAGCCAAGCCAAGCCATTATGTGATCTCAGCCATATGAATGAACTTAGGTAAGACCCATAGAAGAATTGTGGAGTCAACCACTAAATCATGAGAAATAAGTCAATGTTGTTTTGGGAGGGGAGGGGTAATTAGGTTTATTTATTTTAATAGCGGTACTGGGGATTGAACCCAGGACCTCATGCATGCTAAGCAAGTACTGTACCACTGAGCTATACCCTCCCGTCAAGTCTATGTGTTGTTTTAAGCTCTTAAATGTTGGGATGGGGTTTTTTGCAATAATAGATAAATGATAACCTAAACATGGACTAGGAGATCTAAATGTTTCATAGTGAGTATCTAAATGAATTTTTTTAACAATCCTGTGATGTCAAACTATTAAAGACATCCCATTACAAATAAATAATTTGAAGCTCAGTAAATTTAAGTAACTTGCCTAAGGTCACACAGTAAAGCAACAAATCAAACCCAGCTCTGTTTGTCCTCAAGAACCTATTTATATCACTCTACCATTCTATGGGGTGTTTTAAAGTATCATTCTATAATAATGTTTGTGAAGGAAAAAAGGTGGGTGATGAGGCTTTTAAAATCCAAGCCAGCTCCAGGAGAACTAGATAACTGATACTCCTTAAGCCACAGTGCTAGAGAGATATGAGCAATATGAAGAAGCAGAGGAACCACTCCCAATTAAAAGATCAAGAGAAATCCCCTGAAAGCACGATCAAGGAAACAGACATTGATGGCCTACTAGATCAAGATTTCAAAAAAGGAGTGATCAAAGTACTGAAGGAACGAAAAGAAATAGTGTTTAGAGATATAAAATATGTCAAAAATGAAATAGAAGCTATAAAGAACCAAGTAGAATTAGTAAACTCATTTGCTGAGATGAGAGCTGACGTAAAGGCTGTACAAAGCAGGATAGAAAATGCAGAGGAATGAATAAGTGACCTAGAAGACAGGACAACAGAAAGCACCCAATCAGAACAGCTGAGAGAAAAACAAATAAAAAACAATGAAAACAATATAAGGGACCTATGGGATAATATAAAGCGTGCCAGTCTACGCACAATAGGGGTTCCAGAAGGGGACGAAAGAACAAAGGGGATTGAAAAGATATTTGAAGAAATCATGACTGAAAACTTCCCAAACCTAAAGAAGGAATCAGATATCCAAGTACAAGAGGTTCAGAGGGTCCCAAACAGGAAGAACCCAAACAGATCCACACCAAGACATATCATAATCAAGATGGCCAGAAAGGATAAAGAAATGATCCTAAAGGCAGCAAGAGAAAAAACAAAGAGTGAATTACAAGGGAACCCCATAAGATTTCTCTACACAAACCTTACAGGCCAGAAGGGAGTGGCAAGTTATATTCAAAGTCCTGAATGAAAAAAAGATGCAGCCTAGGATACTCTATCCAGCAAGGCTGTCCTTTAGAACAGAAGGAGAGATAAAGAACTTCACAGACAAGCAAAAATTAAGAGTTTAGCAACACTAAACCCATGCTAAAAGAAATATTGACAGGACTACTCTAAATAGAAAAGAAGCAGGATGCTACAAAAATGAGAAACTCATAACTGGAAAGGAGGTAACTGCCATGAATTACAAAAAGAATAAACACAAAATTGTAAAAGAAGACAACTAAATCATTAAGAGTGGGAGAGGGAAGCAAGGAAAGCCACTGTGGAAAACAGTATGGAGAGTCCTCAAAAGACTAGGAACAGACTTACCATATGACCCAGGAATCCCACTCCTGGGCATATAGCCAGAAGGAACCCTACTTCAGAATGACACCTGCACCCCAATGTTCACAGCATCACTATTTACAATAGCCAAGACATGGAAACAGCCTAAATGTCCATCAACAGATGACTGAATAAAGAAGATGTGGTATATTTATACAATGGAATACTAGTCAGCCACAAAAAACCAACAACATAACTCCATTTGCAGCAACATGGATGTTCCTGGAGAATGTCATTCTAAGTGAAGTAAGCCAGAAAGAGAAAGAAAAATACCATATGAGATCACCCATATGTGGAATCAAAAAAAAAAAAAAAAAAAAAAACATAAACACAAAACAGAAACAGACTCATAGACAGAATACAAACTTGTAGTTGCCAAGGGGGTGGGGGGTGGGAAGGGACAGACTGGGATTTTAAAATGCAGAATAGATAAACAAGATTATACTGTATAGCACAGGGAAATATATACACGATCTTGTGGTAACTCATAGCGGAAAAAAAATGTGACAATGAATATATATATGTTTGTGTGTAACTGAAAAATTGTGCTCTACCCTAGAATTTGACACAACGTTGTAAAATGACTATTACTCAATAAAAAAAATTTTTAATTAAAAAAAAATCCAAGCCAGTATTATTTTTCTATATGGAATATAATATTTCAGTTTTTAGAATTTCAAAAAATAATAATATGTATGTAAAAAGGAAGACAAATTAAAAATGTAGATAATTTATTTGTGAATGGATACACATACACATATATCAATCAACATCTTACATTCACACAATTTCCAATCAATTCAAAAAGTTATAGTACAATACTTTTTAAAATTAAAACAATGCCTGATGCTGGGTTCCTAGATCTTCTACAAAGTTATAAAACATGAATTCTTCCAAATTTCTCTGATAGCTTCATAAGCTTAAAGAACACTAAACATTGTGCTCCCTTAGGCACTCCAGTCACTCTGAGATTTTGTTTCAGGCCAGGCCACCTCCTTCAGGATCCTTTTGCTCAGCTGCACCTAGGTCCACACAGAGGCAAACTAATTATTCAAAATGAGCACCTGCTAGTTATCTCATTGCTAGGTTCTGGGGGCAGAGATAGAGAAGGGAGAAACATCGTCTCTTATGAAGCCAAGAACATATGGTGGAAATCAACCGAGGTGTTCCCTACTTGTAGCCTCGCTGGCCATCGGATGAAAGATCTGACAACTGATCGTGTAGCAGCCAAAGTCATCCACCCAGAAGGTAATCATTTTAACTGACGTGCGGAACACACGCAGGCCCATGGGTCATGAAAGGAGCTGTCTTGAAAGCCTCGGTGTCAACAAATTGCTCATTGCAGCCCTCATGGTGGCCCAACTGGTTTCCACCTCCCCACCCATATTCAGGATCTTTTTAAAAGAATAATTTTTAGCCCTATACATCCAAAAGAGCAGACACAACGAGCATCTGCATGAAAGGCGAGCGCTTTGACCTTCACTGCTCTGCAGTCCCCACCAGAGAGTGGTGTCCGGCATCCACACGTTTGAATCTTTATTGTAGATTGTTACCAGAAGGAACTGTAGCCTCATAATTGTTATCTGTTATTTACATTCCATTTCAATATTCCTGTGGTTTTCTTTTTTTTTTCTTTTATCAGATTCTGTTGGTAAATGAAAAACAAAGAAATGGAAGAGCTTTCAAACTGAACTTAAATACTGAAAATTAGGGAGGCAGAGTGCATGCTTGGCATGCATGAGGTCCTAGGATCAATCCCCAGTGCCTCCATTAAAAAAAATAATGATAACTAACTAAAGACAAACCTAATTCCCCTCCCCCCAAAAACACAAAGAAAGAAAGAAAATGTAAATAAATAAATACTAAAAAGTAGTAGACTAAAACAGCCAAACACCACAGAAGGACTCATACATAGCATTTAATTTCCATGCTTCTATTTGTTGGCTGGAAACTGTGTTCAGGAGTCATTTCAGAGCTTGCTCACAGTCAGGAAGTCGGCTAGGCAGCTTTCCCAGGGAACGCAAAGAACATGACAGGGCCTGCGCTTTGACAGATGCACGCCTAGACCACCTTTGGGGGCACCATGCCAGGGTCCGTATTCCTCACCCTGTAATTAACTATTGCCATTGCAATAGGATCCTTACCTCCAAAGTTATCCTTTTAATTAATGTATATATTGATCTTATTTTCAAAGGGATTGTTCTAGTGAATCACTGAATTCTGAAAGTAATCTTAGTTATCTTATCAAAAATTATCTTAGTTTGTTTTTTATTTACAGGGACTATTCCATAGCTAGTAGAATACCTAGAATATATAATATCTACATGACTTTTTAAAAGATAAGAACAAGTTACCAAAAGAGTAACTTTTGAAACACTACATAATTATTAACATTTGTTAAGCACTCATTGTATACCATGTAATATACTAAGTGCTTTTATACATCATTCATTCATTCATTCATTCACTCATTCGATATATACCTAGTGTCTACTATGGGCACTATTCTAGGTCCTGGAGACAGCTGTGAACAAAACAAAGCCCCTGCTTTCACAGCGCTCACATTCCATTAGGGAGACAATCAACAAATAAGTAAAATGTAAAGCGTATGTAGGAAAATAAGTGATATGAAGAAAAATGAAGCAGAGAAGGGAAATAGCGAGTGACTCTGTGTATGTGGATGTCAGGGGGATGTTTGTTAAGAAGCATTGAACAATTTCTTACAAACCACTTATTTAATGCCCACAACAGCACTTCATGGTAGGTACTTCCATTTTACAGGTAAGAAAATTGAGGCTTGAAATGTAAAGCAATTTGCTTAAGGGCACGCAGTATACAAAGGGCAAGGCAAGATTTTAACCTAGCTCTGCCTTACTCAACAAGCTGTGCTTTTAACCACATTCCTCCCGTCGATTCACCCAAGTTTGTTGCTGGAAGTCACTGTCACTGCTTCCCCTTCTGTTCACCCCTCTCTCTTCAACTGAATCTCAGCACCAGGTTTGAACGTTAACATGTGATATATATATTTGAGTTCTTCACAATGCATAACCTACCTCAAGACTGGTTCTCCTAGGATAACAGGAATTGCTTCTAAGACTCACCATCCACATGGCGTCGCTTAAGCCACGTAGCCAGCTGGGAAAGGGTGGCAGAACTATCACCACTCCGTTGTCCAGGCTTTTGGCTCCTCGATTTCCTCTTCACCCCCTGGAAGGCCTTGCACCTGTGCATTAAATGCATGTGTAAAGATAGAAGGGGTACGCCACAGGAAAATGGGGATGGGGGAAGCTGTGTTCTCAGCCACTCCAATCCTGAAGAAGAGGGGCTGGGCGATAATTGAGTGATTTGAGGGAAAGTACACATACAATCCTAAGCAATCAAAGGGAAGATTATCTTTCTTAATACTGGGGGTAGATGTTTTTCTTTCTGCCTCTCAAGTCCAAAAAGGGACTGCAGAACAAGTGGCTTAGGTTGTAAACGTTAAGGTCAAGGACCCCTTCTGTTGAACTTAGCTCTCAAGATCTCACTAGTCAAGCAAGTGTGAAGCATAATTAATAGCAAGGGAAGTATATGTTGTGGAAGATACGCTGTGAAAGTCAGAGGCTCCTTCCATGGGCCCCAACAGCGAGCCTACCACAAAGAGGACTTAACACTCGCAGGGCTGTTAAAAAGTACCACTTACTGAAAGCGTGCTCTTCCCCAGAGCCTCTTACTGGAGTTGCTCTGTGTGGGCGTGTTCATAAAAGTGGGTGAGCAAGCGTGTACTGGGTACAATCTGTGAATGTGCAAGGGAAAACAGAACCTCTCAATGAGAAAGAACATATGTTTCTGGCACTGCATCTGTGCAAAAAAGACACAGTCCCTGTAAATGTACTAAAGAAAAAAAACTATTTTTTAAAATCTTGTATTTTACACATGTCATCTTCTTGGCACGTTTCCCTCCTGCTGACTTCCGGCCGACCTAATAGCCCTTTCTCACCTGAGGGCCACGAAATGTTTCTAAGTCTGGCAAAGCCTTACTAACCAGACAGACTACTCACTTGGGGATCCCAGAGGCAAACCCCGGCCCAAGAACAGACGTGACTCTGCAGGGCGCACCTGCCTGGAGGGCGGAAATCACATCCTTTCCGAGGGCCGGGCGGAGGCCGAGCCAGGCCACGCGAGCCGGGCGCGGCCGGGCGGGCAAGGATCCGAAGTGACTCGAAGGGTGTGCGCGACCCGGGGCGGGCAGCGCCCCCTTTTCCCGCTTCCCCGCGGGCGATCCAGCTCTCCAGGTGCCGGCGCGCGCGGCCCGCGCGGCCCCGCTCCCGGGCCCAGTGCGCCTGCCCGGCTGGAGCCGCGCCCCCTCCCCCGGGCAGGCCCGGTGCCCGGCTCCCGAGGCAGCGCTCCCCCAGCTGCGGCCTCTCACCGGCGCGGGGGCGGGGCAGGGGGCGGGGCCGCGGCGGGGCGGGGCGGGGCGGGGCGGGGCTCGCGCCAGTGCCCCGGGCTCCGCCGCAGCTTCGCCTGCAGGTCTGGCGGCGGGCGAGCGGCTCGGTCGCGTCCTCCGGCCCCATGGCAGCCCCCGGCTCCCCGGCTGAGTGCGGCTACATCCGGACCGTCCTGGGCCAGCAGATCCTGGGGCAGCTGGACAGCTCCAGCCTGGCTCTGCCTTCCGAGGCCAAGCTGAAGCTGGCGGGGAGCAGCGGCCGCAGCGGCCAGGCGGCCAAGAGCCTGCGGATCCAGGAGCAGGTGCAGCAGACCCTGGCCCGGAAGGGCCGCAGTTTCGTGGGCAACGGTGAGTGGAACCCCGCCGCCCTCTGCGCCCCCCTCACCCTTCCCCTTCCCCCTTCCCTAACCCCCCTCGCCCTCAGCGCCCAGCTGCGTCCACCCGCTTCTTCCTGAGAGCGCGGGAGCTGGGGTTCTGCCCACCTGTTGCTCGCCGTCCCTTTGTACGACCTGGCGCGCCTGCAGACTCAGACCAGGTTACTTGGGGAAAGCACTCTTTTTAAAAATAACCTCTTACTCAGCTTTGTCATATAGGTAGCTATGTATATTAAATACACATACATATCCATGGAAAGAATTCAGTCCAAAGGTTTTCACCCCTTCCTTAACCAACTCCCCTCCCCCCTCCCCCCCCACCCCATCCCGGCCTCCACCCTAGGGGACTTAATCTGGAGGCTCTGGAGAAGTCTGTAACCGCTTTGAAATTCTTTGCAGAAATTTGGTATGATCATTTTTCTGAGAGAAAGTTCCCCTAGCTTTTATTAGATTTTTTAAGAAGCTATGACCCCCCCCCCCGCCCCGATAAATATTTTTAATAAGAAAACCTGAGAGTACTGGCGCTCGTACAATTTGTAAATTGGGATTGCGGTGCCTCGCCCAGGTACTTCGGGGCACTCCACCCAGCGTACGGAGTGAATGGATGATATAGGAAGTGAAAAAGTTGGGTAGGAAGCTTTGGGCTGGGAAACAATCACACCACCCGCGGTTGGCCAAGAGGAGAAGGAAGGGGACTTTGGCCCCGGTGAATGGGAGTTTAAAAAAGAAAAACAACACTATATTTGTAACTGATAATCAGTGGAGGTGGAAGGGGAAGAAGACGGCAAACCAGCTGTGAAAATTAAGAGAACATGACATGTCATTTCTCCCCTGCTGAAGGTCAGATGATCAGAGCCACACAGTAATTCTTTTATTAGTTGTTTAATTTATTTTTATATTATACAAGTATTATAGGCTTATTATGGAAAAGAGAAGAAAGAGAAGAGGAAAGAAATTGAACAATTAAGTTGGGATATCAGTTGCTTTCTGCCATGCTGAACTGTTTCTCTAGGAACTTAACTTGGGCAATGTTAAATGTAGAACCTATTAGGAAAAACATAAATGCTTGCAGACCAGATCAGAGATTTAAAACAGCAGACCCTGGGAGGCTGTATTGTTTTCTATTTGTGTAAAAGAATCTTCAAGGGTCAGTCAATATTTACATACTTAAGAAGTAAAGAGAAGATGTTTGACGATTATAGTTGATGTAATTGTGTGCCTACTATGTTCCGGGAATTGGACTAGGTAGTATGCATTCATTACATTATTTATGTTTCCAGTGGGGAAAAAAGCTTGTGAGGTAGGATGCTTATACCCCGTGTTACAGATGAGGAAACTGAGATAGCTCCGTGAGAGTGGGATGGTCTGGATGACACAAAACTGCCACAGCACATGGAGAAAAAGAGCCTAAATGTACATTTAGGAGTCTGACTAAGGACCCCAGGGCAGGTGTGGCCAGTTTTTGACCAGTGGGGTCGTCGTACCCCTTGAGTCTGCAGGTCCAGCACTAAACTGGAGCCAAACAAGCTGCTTCTGCTTGGGGGACATGAGGGATGCACGTTAAATATTCTGTCTTGCCCTCTGAGAATGGCTGGCCAGGAAGAGCAACCAGACATCCACTATTCAATAAATGTGCAGAATGAACAGAAAGGAGCATTTGCTGAGCATCTACTGTGTGCCTAACCCTGTTCAAGAATACGTTTGCATTTTATTGTTTCCTTAGAACAATTTTATGAGATAGATGTGAGGATCCATTTCACATAAGAAGAATGAGTCAGCCTGTCAACATTTATTGCACACTCAGTCCCAAACCCACACATGGTCTGTCCTCTCTACAATGTTCATGTTGCTTGGTGAGTTCAAGAACTACCAAGTGAGCCTTTACTTCATGCAGGGCACCACACATGAAGTTACACAGATATGTGGAATTAAACAGACACTCTGCGTGCTTTAAAGCAAGGAGTTTAAAGTCTGCAGAAGGAAACTGCCCTCTAAAGAACTGTGTTATCAAATGTAAACAGTGGTACGCTACCCAAAAGAACAGCCAACAAGTTACAGAGTTTAGAAGTGTGATTACTTGGAAAGCTTCTCAGAGGAATTGGGATTTTAGGTCTCAAAAATTCAGTGGGATCGGGCATAGGGCAAGGGTTGGAGGAAGCGCATTCTAGGAGGAACAGCAGGGATATTTCATAGTTCACAGAATTGACAGTGTTCGACCAAGGGCACTGGCATGATACTTCTGCTCAAACGCTCAGGGCAGCTGCTTGAGGGGCTAACCAAGGAACAAAGTGAAGTATTTTTATGACAACAGGAGCTTCCCAACAAGCTGAAATACACTCAGCAGCCTACACAGAGCAAGTCAGGCAAAGAGATGAGGCAACAAACACCTACTTAACTCTAAAGCTCAGCTCTCTGAAACGCAGAGGAAATCTGCTTCAAAGGAATTGAACATTAACACACCGTGGGCCAATTACCAGGGTGGTTTGTGTATGTTGTTTAATTAAAGTTCTTTGAAAAGGTTGGGGGGGGTGCTCCTTATGGTTGTGAGTATTGTTTTTTTATTATTTCCGTGTTACTATCCTGTCTCTAAAGTTGAAACAGACAGGCAGTTGTTGAAACAGGGCTAGTCTGGAAAGAATCCTGTATCAACACAAGAAATTCCGGGAAGAAAGGACCCTGGTGTTAACTGCTGTTAGCTCCAGGGCCCTGGAGAATTCTGAATTGTTGACATACCTGTAAGATCCAGGCAGCAGATAATCTGTTGAAAACAAGAGAATGGGATAAATGTGACTGATTTGTTGATAAATATCCTGCAAGGGTCTTTAACCCACCAGCTTCTCTCTAATGCCTTTATATATAAGTGAGTGGTTTTCATTGTAAATCACTCTAACTTTTGTTGTGATTTTAAATTGTGCTGAACATTTTAAAGTTGGCTGTATCTCTTGTGGTGAGTGGTGGGGGAGGGGACAGAGGTGTATAGCAGCATTGTGAAGTGAGTCTGCATTGTAGGAGATTTTAAAAATTCTTTTGTAAAAGTCATCTAGAAGACGTTTAAGAATTGCAAGTATTAGCAAAGGGAAATTTTTACTTACTTTGAAAGTAAACTTTACTTACAACACTACTTGGGTACTTGGGTAGGAAGAAAGAAATGTTTTAAATTGTTGTATGTAATCCTTATAAAACACAATGAATAATATATCCTAATGAAATTTGCAGCTTCTTTGGAAATCCACCATAAAACCTTGAGGCATGCTGTTTATTTAAATGGTTTTCCTGGCCAAGATGTTTTGAATATCAATGATCAGGAAGAATTCTGGGAAAAGGACTGAAAATTGGCTCAGGTAGCAAAAAAGGCAATTAATAGGTTTGGGGTGGGGGGTGGTTAGACATTGTTTAAAGCCTGTATGAATTATTTGTTGCCAAAAAGGAATTCCAGGAATGAAGCAATTCTGGGATCTAGGGGACTAGTCATTAGAAAGTAGGAGAAATCAGGAAAGAAGGAAAAAAATATTTGGGTGGCAGGGATATACATACATGGCCGTGCTGCTGGGAACGTTACAGTGTCAGTAGTGCCACCTGACTTAACATACCTCCATGTCTTCTTAGTATAGCCCAGTGTCTAGCAGATCGATTGCAATGAGTTTAAAAAAAAAAAAGAGTGTGTGTGTCTTTAAGGAATTCTTCCAATTATAATTAGTCAAAGGAAATCGAATGACAACAACATGGTGATTACAAAAAAATTAACTCCCCACCCCTAGAAATGGGCAAAACACATCTTTTATGGAGAAGGTCTGGAGTGTGGGCATGGGTAGGGGTGCTTCAGAATCAATGAGACTGTAGCAGTGTTTGATTATAAAAGTACACTGCTCTCTGTGTCCCAGGAGATGCAGGCAATCACCTTGAGGGTACTGTTCACTTAGGCTTTTTTAAAAATTAAATTTAATGTTTTTAAATTGAAGTATAGTCAGTTTATAATGTTATGTCAATTTCTGGTGTAGTGCACAATTTTTCAGTCATACATGAATATACAAATATTCATTTTCATATTCTTTTTCACTGTGAGCTACTGTAAGATCTTGAATATATTTCCCTGTGCTATACAGTATAAACCTGTTTATCTAGTCTATATATACCTGTCAGTATCTACAAATCTTGAACTCCCAGTCTGTCCCTTCCCACCCACTTCCCCCCGGCACCACAAGTTTGTATTCTATGTCTATGAGCCTGTTTCTATTTTATATTATTTAAGTTCATTTGTCTTCTTTTTTAGATTCCACATATGAATGATATCATATGGTATTTTTCTTTCTCTTTCTGGCTTATTTCACTTAGAATGACATTCTCCGGGGCCATCCATGTTGCTGCAAATGTCATTATTTTATCATTTTTTATGGCTGAATAGTATTCCATCGTATAAATATACTACAACTTCTTTATGTAGTCATCTGTTGATGGACATTTAGGTTGTTTCCCACTTAGGCTTTTTAAAAGACTGCTTTAATGTTATCTATGCCCTGTATTAGTGGTTCCAATCATGGGAACAGAGGGTAGCTCACTTGAATTATTCTAAGTGTTTGTTCACATTGGGTCATTCTCCTAAAGTATTGTTTTGGATATCGGCTTTACATCTTTTCCCCATGTGTTAAAATAAGGCTATTTTATCTTTATTTTATCTTCAAATAGTTAATAGTAATTTTACACTCAAATTGAATTTCTGGTCTGATCCATAGACATTATTAAAAGCTTTATTTTTTTCTTTTCTGAGGCAACAAGCATGTTTTCTCCTATCTATGATAATAATGAAATACAATAACAAATTTGTTCCTAAAACCTCTAGAATTTAAAATCAGACTTGATTAATACAGCCTTTAATAAGATCATTTTGCTCTATCTCAGATGATAGTCAAGAATTTTAAATTATACAGTTCTGAGATAAATGCTGGGCTCCAGCTGTTTTGTTCATGTATACAAATGTATGAAGACTTAAAAACCATACTCCTCGTGGGGAATTAAACAGTAAAAAGCAGTGATGCAAGTAGGAATAGACAAAATGAGTAGAAAACGTAATCTCTGTATTAGAGTGCACCATCTCACGGCCCTGATTTAGTAGGGTAAGAACAATAAGCAGAATTTCAGGTCCTCTTAGAATGATTCAAAAAGCTATTGTTTAGCTTTTGTACAATGCCATTAATGGTGGCTGGCCGTAGAACATAAAAGCAGTCGCTCTGTTCTTAAGTACAGTGCTTTAAAATGAGCTAGGAGCCCAACCAATATGTAGACTTGAAGAAAAATGCATATTTAGAAACAAGAATCTTGAGCATTTGAAAAGACAGCTCTCCATTTCCATGAAAAGAAGCCACATATTTATGTTCTTGGAATAATCAGCTTTAGGCTTAACAATATTAATTGGCCAAAGCATCATAATCGAAGTTCTGCAATTCCTTGATATCCAGAAGAAAATGTTGTTCATCAGAAGCTTAATAAATTATTCCCACTAAATCTTAAATCTTACTTAATACATTCCCGGGATGGAAGTGAGGAGCCTCATGTCAGAATTGTTGTATCTTTATTACCTTTTCCTTTGAAGGAGGAAAACAAATGGAAATTTTTTGACAGATCGTAGGAACTTATTATAGACTACCAAAATATCACAGATAAATACGCAAGCCTTACAGGTAAGAGAATGACAGTAAAGATATATCATCCAGATGTAGAATCAACCTTGCCACAACAAACATTGTCACTTTTTCTAGTCACTTGGAAAGAGACTGTGTATATTTGGAGGATATTTTTTTTTCCAAGACAAGAGCATTCATGCAACTATCATCGTCCCATTTTGGCTCCACTGTGGCGACCCACAGGAGAGATGTAGCCCCAAAGGGTTAAGTGCAAACTGAATTTGGGTGGCTAGGATATTTTGAATGAACAAGGAAATATTGACCAATCAGCCATTAACTTGTCAAGTTCAAGTGCTGATCGAGGACTGTGCTAGAAGTGGCAGTAAAGATGTGATGCTTTATGTCAAGAAGGTGAAAATTTACTTGCAAAACAAGCCCCCTTCCTGTTTTCATCTGGCCTCACTGCAGTCCATTTTCCACCTAGGTAGCGGAGTAGATTTCCTCAAATCTCAGTGCATCACTTCCCGATTTAAGTTTCTTGCTGTTCCCTACGGGAGTAAAATCCTCATTCACCACGGCATTCCAAGTTCTCTGTGATCCCATGCCTGCATCTTCTCAAACTTCATCCTATCACCACCTCTCCCACGCCCAGCCAAACGAAAGCCTGGGGTTTATCTCGCTCAGATTCCTACCCCCCACCCCTCCTGCCCTCCTCCCTCCCTTCTCTTGGCAAGGTTAACTCTTACACGCCCTTCAGAACTCAGTTCAGTGGTGCCCTCATCCCTCCCTCACCCTCCCTCACCTCACGGTGTAGGGGGAAATCTTGAATGCAAGTGACAGATTGGATCACTGTGAGTCACAGAAAACGTTTCAACAGGGGAGAAACGTGGGAAATGCAGAGGTTTTCTGAAGAATGCACTGGGCAGATTTGGGGGATTTAAGGAAGGGAGAGAAGAGGTTAGCACTGACAAGTGAGAGGCAGTGGAAATACCGGGACTTGTGAGTCATTACAAAAACCAGTAGTGAGGGTTTTTTTTAAAAGCAAAAAGGAATTAAATGTGTAAGTACTATAAACTCGTCTTTTTGACTATTAGTTGCATCACTGTGAGGATAATGTCACTGCATTGTAAAGTCTTTCAAGTAAGCATTATGGGATGTCTCAGCAAATGAACTGTCAGGAATGCCAAAGTAAGGAGATAAATTATAGGAATTAATATAATTAGATTTAGCAACTTCCGGGATGTATCAGCTTCAGTACTTCACCAGTGTGCTAAGAGACCCGTTTATAGTCACAAATTTTATAATCACGTATTCTGGCCACTCAAATAAAATACATGATATAGACACTTGCAATATAAAAAGGCCTTTTAAATCTGTATTTTGTGGTTATCTAGGGCAGTAATTTGAGGATTACCCCCCAAAAATGTCATAGAGGGGGGAGGGTATAGCTCAGTGGTAGAGCGCATGCCTAGCGTGCGTGCGTGCGTGAGGTCCTGGGTTCAATCCCCAGCACCTCCATTAAATAATAACAAATAAACCTAATTACCCCCGCAACTGATTTTTTTTTTTTTTAATATCGTAAACAGATGTATCAGAGGATAACCCCAAACTGCTTACGGGGGTCCTGGGAAATAAGGACTTCTGGTGGCTGGCTAAGATGTTACTAGTGGGTGATGGCCACCGACTGGGAAGCATGTGGCCCTTTCTGCCGGGAGAGCTGCTCTGTCCCTGACCTGTTCAGCTTTGCTGGAAGTTCACCTGTGCTCACTGCTGTACCACCAACGCTGAGCTGACTCCTGGCATATTCGTTTGTAAGAACTCATAGCAAGTACTTGCCAGCTGTACACTCAATTTTCACTGAGTTGTTTCTCATGGTCAATTGTGTGAGCTGTCTTAACTGGTCACTTACAGCACTGCACACTTTTTGTGAATTTTTCAAAAATGCAAAACATTATTAGGCTTTGATCTGCTTTAAAACAATTCCTCGCTATGGTTTTTTAAACCAATAAATTCCACTCATCTTCCAGCCTAAGCAAGTGCTTACGGAAGCTCGATGCAATGTGTGGAATTGTGGTTTCCATGAATATCTAGTCATTTTTCTTAGAAAGTAAAAAATAGAAGAAGAGAAAGGAATTTTTTTTTTTTTAATGTTAAGTCCAGGGTAATGAATTCTATGTTGTATGCCCACACAGGCAAAGAAAAATCCTTCACTAATTCAGAAGTCCTGATGTTTGGCTCTTAATGGTCCTAACATATTTCATGTGTTCTTTTAAGTACCTACTTTTGTTAGTAAATGATTTTAAGGAGCTATTTAAATATGAATTGCCATAGAAATTCCTTCTGATAAGGTTCCAGATTGTCATATAGATCATATGTCATAATCTCACCTATAACATGTCCTCAATTTTACTTTAATGGAAGAACTTAAACCTTTTTAAGGTATGTGGAGAAAGGGAGCTGCTGGAACCCAGAGGAAAGACCAAATTCAAGAAGATGATGGCTTTTAGACTCGCAATCTCTTTCCACCAAAAAGACCACAGTGAATCCACTGTGAAGGGAACGGCTTGTGACTGTCCACACAATTAAGTGTAGCATTTAATACTGGTAGTGAACGCCTACTGATTCATATGCATACATTTAACCATACCTGTTTTCATGGGGATTTCTTATTCCCTCCATCTCCACACAGTCTCCTTTTAGAGCTCAGTGTGAAGTCCATCAGTTTTTTTAACCACGCTTGGAGTGCAGAGGCTTGAGAGGAAAGATTCCGAATGTGAATGCTCCTCTCCTCTCTCTAATATAAGCAGGTTATATAAAAGTTTTGCTGTTTGTTTAGCAGTTCTCTATCATCTCCTTACCATAAAGGAAGCTGTAGTTGATTTTTTAAAGTGCCCAGATATAGGTAATAGGGTCCCAATAGAGGCTTGTTAATTTGATTTCATAAATGTATTAAATTTAACCAATAAGGTAATAAAGCTGGTGTCAAAACCTACAAAGAAAGAACTGATAATAGAAATTAATTTATTACTTTTGACCTTTAACAGTATTTCATTATTTTGGACAATACTTGCATAGATGACTGGAAACCAGGGTGGTTTTCCCATGAGCAGTTGCTTTGGGAATCACATCATTCAGATTCACATCCAGACCTAGAAAGAGAGAAAATTACACTCCTGTGAGGTCTGCACCTTTGCAATCCTCTGAGCAATTGGAATCCTTCCACCATCAAGACCAGCCCCCCTCGCTCCCCCCCCAGCCCCCTCCCACCTCCAGCCCTGCCCCTGCACAGTTGCCTTGTCCTCAATTTGCTTATTTAAAGAGGATAGGGTTCTGTAACTACCTCCTTGATTTCCCTTAAACTGGGCTCCATAGACGTCCGCAGTGTTCTTGGAAAAAAAGGTTTGGATGTTGCCTAAGTTAATTAATTTGAAATATTCCCTATAAACCATCGCCTTCAGTAGGAAACAGCAGAAGCACATTATGTACTGTATCAGTGAAATGAACAACTGGTCAACCCACAGTAATGTCATGGTGATCCTCAGTGTCTGGGTCAATCAGAAATAACCAGAAAAAAGCCAAAATACCAGAATAAAAACTCTGAGATACAACTCCCTGTAAATTAGAGCACGCAAACTAGTTTACCCTCTTTCTACAGCAGATTAATTCATGAAAATGTATGCAAAACAAATTTTGTGACCCAAATTCTTTTTTTTAAACCATATCTTATTTTTTGCATTTTGCTTTACAATTTTAAAAGCACTTGAATGTTTGTTTATTTTTTTTTCTCAGCTAAACCTCTCTCTCAGCAGCTCTGTTAGTAGGTGGGATTACGGGAAATAAATCTAAGTGATTTGTCCAGACACACAGAAAGTAGTAGAGTTGGAGGCTCCAGACCAAGTCCACAGATTTCTCAGCTTAAAGAAAATACCTACATCCTTTTTTGAAGTAAAGAAATCCTTTGAAATATACTCATGCCCTAATTTTCCACATTAGAAAATATGGATTTTTTTATGTTGGACTTATTTAAAGTAGGATGTGCCTGTATGTATAGTATGTTTTTGTTGCTTTCTTATTTCTATTTTTGGGGAAGAGCATGGCTGAATTATTCTGTATGTTCAATAGTCATATTATTACATCTTTTTTCCTCTGATTGAGCAGAAAATAATGGTTTGCCCTTACGAGATTAGTTTCCACCCTGATTAATATTTAACCTTTTTATTTTTAATTCCACCCAGTTCAAAATTTCTTTAAAATCTTAGAACACAGCTGCTAATTCACTAATCCACTGCACTGATCTCAAACTTATGACTGCCTAGGCCAATTAATCTGCATCATTTGTTGTTTAAGATTGTCCTTTTAACCAGAGAAACCATCTCCTGAGCCATCCTGCTGGTTGAATATTAGGAGTCAGACCTTTTCGTGCACAGGAAGAGTCCGTGGTTTAAAGATCTAATCTTATTTTATTGCCTGTTACCAACTACCTTGTAGTTATTTTGGGAACCAGTAAACCGGCCTCAGTTCATTCATCTGAAGACTGAAGGAGAAGTTTCCTTATAAGGATTTATGTCAGCAAATAAAGAATGAACATTTACAGAGTATTTACAGTTGCCCCGGCAAAAGGTTCAAGAGGAAAGAGAATGATTGTTTCTGGTTCTCATGTCAAAAACTGTGAACACAGTCCCTCCAGGGATTTGGTCAAATGGCAATTTCAGAACAGCCACGATGCAGTCAGATAGTGGACATCAGTGGAAAGGCTGAACCCAGACTTCAAGCCTGACATTAAATCTCTCTGCAAGTAATTTACATTTCCCTGTTTATGAAGGGACATGATAGCTAACTGCACCACAGAATATTGATTAAAAAGTACATAAAATAATTTGAGCTCCTTAAAGAAAAGTAATATTGAAATGTAAGGAGTTCATCCAAGTTGCTTTTAAAGGCCTTTACCCCCACCCCCAAGCAACAATGTGAGTTAAGCAATGTAAGATAAACATTTAGCCTCCTTTCCCATACCAGCAGGACCCTGGCAGCCCAGCCTCCCCATAGCCTGCCGTGGGGGCGGGGGCGAGAGAAGGAGGAGGGGGACCAGAGCTGGGGACCACAGGCAGGAGCCCAGGCAGGCTTCCAGAGTTCAGTACTTATGCCTCTCACAACCTTTGCTCTGGGGTCGTATTGAGGATTCCTTTCCCTCATTCAATGTCCTGGTTGCAGGCATCACCCTGTGTCGCTGAGGTTAAAAATTAAGGGGCTGCCTGACCTTTTGCTAACCCTTGAGAAGAAGTCAGGCCCCTAGAAACAGGAGATGCCTGGCTTAGCTCAACTCTTCTGGTCTTCAGGGTGACAGTTACAAGCCTGCGGCTGCCTCCCCCAGGACCCCTTGAGGACTAAAACCTGTTTACCAGCCAGGAAATAAAACACATGTACAAACACAATTTGGGATGGATTCATACTTTTTAACTCTCTGACAGCAACACTCTCCATTCCCCTCTCCCTCAAAATAACTTGTGAGTCTGTAGTTAGTCTTTGAAATTTTGACTTTATAACAATTTATTGGAAAAAGTACGTTGGTATGTTCCAGTTGTATTGGAAAGGATCAGCCTGTGTTGCTTTATTCTCAACATCTTTCGTAGAAGAGTTAACTGAGTATTTCAGTTTTTCCTTTGATTTCTAAAAGAATGCTACATGACAGAGAAAGTAATTTTGGTTAAAATTAGGGAACTAGAAATTACCTAGGTTTTAGAAGCCTTTGTTTTGATTAGCCTTTTTTTTTTTTTTAAGACAGTGGGAGATTACAAAAGAACAAATAAAAAGCTGGGAGAAGGATAAAGGAAGTAGGTAGAGAGAAGGGTCAAAATACTGTCTTCGACTGCCCCCTCTACAAAGAGGAGCGTTTTAAAAGACTTGCTTCAGTTGAGAGTCCCTGCAGGCCCCACCGAGCTGAGCAGAAAGGGCTGCCTTCTGTGCAGTGTCTGCGGGAATCGGCTGCCTCCTAGACCCCATACTAAGTGTGAGGCAGGAGGTTGATTCCCTTTCCTACGTACCTCTCACATTGCCAAGTGCCTCAGGCCAGAGTTGGCCCTTTTAAAGCTGATCCATGCAAAGTTTTCTTTGACTACACCAACCCATTATATTTATTGCCTTTACCTACATCCTCCTCAGGAAGCTTCAGAGTTCCTACCTTGGAAATAGAGGTCTCCTACTCTGACTTAAGAAACCGAACTTTTCTAGTATGGACTACTAAAGCCAATGAGTAATTCCCAAACCAAATTCTTCAGCATTCTAATAAACATTTTTAATGATTTTTGTGAAAATCCCCTCTCCTTTCTTCCCTTTCAGCAAAAGAAAAAAATTCTTTAAAAAAATACATCTTAAAAAATTGTTTTTAAATTTTAGTTTTTTGAATTAAAGTACCATCAGTTACAAAGTGTCAATTTCTGGTGTGCAGCACAATGTCCCAGTCATGTGTATACACACATGTATTCGTTTTCATGTTATTTTTCATTAAAGGTTATTACAAGATATTGAACATAGTTCCCTGTTCCCTGTGCTATACAGAAGAAATTTGTTTTTTATCTATTTTTATATAAGTGGCTAACATTTGTAAATCTCAAATTCCCAAATTTATCCCTTCCTACCCTCTTTCCTGGTAACCATAAGATTGTTTACTATGTCTGCGAGTCTGTTTCTGTTTTGTAGATGAGTTTATAGTGTCCTTTTTCTTTCTTTCTTTTTTTAGATTCCATGTATGAGTGGAATATAGTATTTTTCTTTTTCTTTCTGGCTTACTTCGCTTAGAATGACGATCTCTAGGTCCATCCATGTTGCTGCAAATGGCGTTCTTTTTTATGGCTGAGTAGTATTTCATTATATAAATATACCACAACTTCTTTATCCAGTTATCTGTCGGTGGACATTTAGGTTGTTTCTATGTCTTGGCTACTGTAAATAGTGCTGCTGTGAACGTTGGGGTGCAGGTGTCTTTTCAAATTAGAGTTCCCTCCAGATATATACCCAGGGTGAGATTGCTAGATCATATGGTAAGTCTATTTTTAGTCTTTCAAGGAATCTCCATACTGTTTTCCATAATGGCTGCACCAAACTACATTCCCACCAGTAGTGTAGGAGGGTTCCCTTTGCTCCACACTCTCTCCAGCATTTATTGCTCATGGACTTTTGTATGATGGCCATTCTGACTGGTGTGAGGTTGATACCTCATTATAGCCATGCACAAATCACTCAGTGTGATACACCACATCAGCAAAAGAAAGGACAAAAACCACACAGTCATCTCAATAGATGCAGAAAAGGCATTTGATAAAATTCAACACCCATTTATGATAAAAACTTAGCAACGTGTGTATAGAGGGAACATATCTCAACATAATAAAAGCTATTTATGACAGACCTACAGCCAGCATACTATTCAGTGGTGAAAAACTGAACGCCTTCCCACTAAAACCTGGAACATCTTTATTTTTAATTCAACTTTTATTTTGAAAAGCTTGTGGACAATGTTGTGATCACCTTGTGGTCATTTGCCACATCCTCCAAGGGTGATGTTAAACTAGCACTTAAAAAGCCACTCATATAAAAAAATAATGCTTGTCATTGACCTTCATTGTGCAAATTGAAAATATACTATTATTATATAACCTTTAACTACTGATTGGCCCACTTACATTCTCCTAATATGTGCTTTGTTGCAGGAAATCTTCACCGAGCTACCAGTGTTCCCGAATATGTCCACAATCTACACTTGGTTGAAAATGACTTTGCTGCTGGGCGCTTCCCTTTTACTAAAACCTATGACGTGCTGCAGGTATGGTACCGGAGAATAGAGCCCTCGCTGCTGGACTGCCATGCAAACATGTTTAAACTTCTGTAGGTTATTTTTATTTTGGGGGGGGGGGAGGTAATTAGGTTTACTTATTTTAATGGAGGCACTGGGGATTGAACCCAGGACCTCTTGCATGCTGAGCACGCCCTCTACCACTGAGCTATATCCTCACCCTGTAGGTTTGTTTTTTTTTATTGAGTTATAGTCAGTTTACAATGTATCAATTACTGGTGCACAGCACAATGCTTCAGTCATACATGAATATACATATATTCATTTTCCTATTCTTTTTCACCATGAGCTACCACAAAATCTTGACTATACTTCCCTGTGCTACACAGTATAAACTTGTCTGTTCTCTATATACCTGTCAGTATCTGCAAATCTCAAACACCCAGTTTATCCCTTGCAAACCCCCTCCTCCCTGGCAACCACAAGTTTATAGTCTATGTCTGTGAGTCTTATAGTCTTATTTTTTAATGTTTACCATTCTCAAGTATTACCATTGCCTAAATGAATTATGAGAAGATTGGCTTTGTGTGGACACCATGGAAAACCAGGCACTAAACGTTATCAAATCCTGGTGCAGATAGTCAACCGAGTCTTGTTTACCCAGAAAGGGGCCGACTTCTCCACTTGACCCAGAGGAACCAACCTCTTGTATAATCATCCTAGCATCAGTGGACAAGGCAGATGAAAACTGATTCCCGCCTGATTTGAACTTTCTTTCTGTCTTGTGCAGACAGGCACAACCGCCACTTACGAAGCCCGCTGGGGGAGAGGAACTTCGCAGTACAGCTCGCAGAAGTCAGTGGAAGAAAGGTCCCTGAGGCAGCCTCTCCGGAGACTTGAGATTTCCCCGGACAGCAGCCCGGAGAGGGCCCACTACCCGCCCGGCGAGCCGCAGTACAGCCAGAGGAGCCAGGCCGGGCACACGCTGCGGGCCCAGGAGGGCCGCCGCTCCGCGCCCGCGCTGCCGCCGCGCTACGCGCGCTCCGAAATCGTCGGCTTCAGCCACTCGGCGGCGGCGAGCAGGCAGCGCCACTACGACACTTACCAGCGGCGCTACCAGGACGCCGTCTTCGACGGCGCCCCTGTCGCGCCGGTGCTGCTCACCTACCCCAGGCCCGGGACCAGCCACAGCCTGGGCAACCTCCTGGAGAAGGAGAACTACCTGGCCCCGGGGCCCGCGGCAGGGCAGGTCCGGCCGCCGGCGCCCGCGCACCCCGGCGGCGCGCAGGGCCGGGCGGCGCGCTCGTCCTGGCACCAGAGCTCCTTCCACAGCACGCGCGCCCTGCGGGAGGCCGGCGTCGCCGCGGAGTCTGGCGGCCGGAGGATGCACATGACCGTGGGCCAGGTGGCAGCCGGCGGAAGCGGGAACGTGCTCGCGGAGAGAGGCGCCTTCGCCGACGCGCAGCTGGGGTGAGTCCCCGTCCCCATCGTCCCCATCTGCGGCGCGCTCCGTGCCAGCACATTCTGTTCCCACGGCCCTGACCGCGTGAGCTGGCGCTTCTGGGGCTGCAGAGAGGCTTCCCGAGATAAGTGGTTAAAATAATGACAGATTAGCCTATTTACTCCAGGGACAGGGGCCAAGCTACCTGCTCATATGGCAGCTTCGTGAGGAAATGTGACTTTTAGTCCATCTGTTCCAAATTAGATGCTGGCTAAAGGGATGGCTACCCCTTGGCTATGTGAAAATCTGCTCTGAATAGAGCTAACTGCAAAGTAGACCAAGAAATAGATAATTGCATGCATTTTCTCAATCGTTCCTTGAAACCAAGGAAGGAAAAAGGCAAACATTTATTCCTGGTGCTGAGTGAACCTTAAATGCTGTTTTTTTGTTGTTGTTCACGAGATATATTCTTTTTTTCTGAAATCTTTTTTTTCCTTAAATGCTGTTTTGATAACTACTACCATAAAAAGACTGAGAGCTAAGCAGAGGCAGATAATTTCTAGATATCTCTTTCCTTCTTTTGATACCTTATAATTTTACCTTTTGATTCTAGATTCACTGATTTGGAGGGTGGTTTTGGGGTTTTTGTTTGTTTTTTTTTTCAATACTGAATAATTAAAATAATTGAAGTTTCAGGGTCATTTCTTTGCCTCTTCTATTTACCTTATAGCTTGACTAACCCAGAGTCTTTGGAACTTAACAGTTATTCAAATTTAATGCTAGAGCACAAATTTCAAAAACCGAGTTACTAAGAGAAAGGCTGAAAAACGGGTGATTTATTACATCAGTAACTCCTAAAAGAATGGTATAGTATCACTATGGCAAAACATTATGTGATTTTTTTTTCTTTTAATTTCTGAAGTTGCTTAATGGAGGTTGTTACCTTTAATCATCCCTTTAAGTGAATTTGTACAGTGCGCTCACTGACTAGGCAGGCACCAGTGAGAAAAGATGTTAGGGCTAATCTAACCTTTTTAAAAGTTGAAGTGCAGTCATTTTACAACATTGTGTTGATTTCTGGTGTACAGCATAGTGACTCAGATATATACGTATGTATCTTTTTCCTATTCTCTTTCATTATAGGCTATTACAAGGTATGGAATATAGTTCCTTGTGCTGTACAGTAGGACCCTGTTGTTTACCTATTTTATATATACTAGTTAGTATCTACAAATCCTGAACTCCCAATTTATCCCTCCCCACTCCTTTTCCCCCCGGTAACCATAAGTTTGTTTTCTATGTCTGTGAGTCTGTCTCTGTTTTGTAAATAAATTCATTTGTGTCCCCTCCCCCCCTTTTTTTTTAAGATTACACGTATAAGTGATATCATATGGTATTTTGCTTTCTCTTTCTGGCTTACTTCACATAGTATGATGATCTCCGGGTCCATCCATGCTGCTGCAAATGGCATTATTTTATTCTTTTTTGTGGCCGAGTAGTATTCTATTGTATAAAAATACCACAACTTCTTTACCCAGTCATCTGTTAATGGGTATTTAGGCTGTTTTCATGTCTTGGCTATTGTAAATAGTGCTGCTATGAACATTGAGGTGCAGGTGTCTTTTTGAATTAGAGTTTCTTCTGGGGGGCTAATCTGATCTTGAAACAAGAAATAGTTTTTATAAAGCAAAATTGAGCATGAGACAGCTAACATTTCTTGTAGAAAGCAGATCTTTGTCAGTATGGACACACTTACAAAGAAGAAAAATTCATGAAGTAATTATTTATGGAGAAAAAAGCTGATCAAGTCTTTTAAATGGATAATTCAGAATGTATTAAATGCCCACTGTATTTCAGGATTTGTGCTAGATACAATTTTAACAAAATTATTTAACAATAACAAAACTGTTGTGCCACATCCTCCAACAACTGGCTTCTCCTCCTCCTCCATTTGTGTGCCCCACATGGCTTCAACCACCTTGTCACTTCCCAGTCTCTCATCAACCCACAGCAGTATGGCTTTAGTCCCCACCGTTTCGCTGAAACATTTTCCCCACACATCTGCCAGTGACAGTCTTAATGCTACAACCAAAGTAGACACGTATTCGGTGTGTATATTACTCAGTCTGTGGGCAGCGTTTGACACCACCAGCTGTGAAATTCTCTCTTCCTTGGTTGTCAGCGCACCACCTTCTCCTGGTTTTCTGTAGCCATGTCTTATTCTTCTCTGAGAAGAGTTTTCTGCATGCCCAAGGAGGTCACCCTCAGCAACCTTTCTCTTCTGCTCTTGGTGCTCTTCCAGAGAAGCCCTGGGGCACAGCACTTGTATTCTGTGATTCGCAACATCTTTGTTCTTCAGTGTGTCCTCCAGCCTGAACTCCAGATCTGTATGTAGTTCTAAACAACCTCCTGGACATCCCGATCTCAGTATATTCAAAACTAAATTTATCAGCTCTTCCCTGCCCTCTGTTCCTGTCTCTTCACACTAAAGTCTCACCGTTTCCCAACCTGGAAGTCATTTTTAAATTTTACCTCCATAGTCACAAATCACCAAGCCATACATATTTTTATCTCATTACTGGGTCTTAAACTTCTACCCTTCTTTCTGTGTCTGTTGCATTGGCCCCTCTGCCTGTGGTCTCCTCACCCAGAACCATTCTCTAGGACTATTAGGATGATCTCGCCAAGTCTGATCACCTCTGTCTTCAATTTATAGCCTTTACTTAATTCCACCAGATTTGCGTGCTTGTTAGCGTGGCGCACAGAGCCCATGTTTTCAGCACTACGTATCATTCTTGTCTCATCTCTTTCTGCTTCTCCATCCTTCATCATCACTGTCCCCAAACACTCCCCCAGACACCCAAACCACCTTGAACCTCTTTTACTTCCCTTAATGGAAAATATTTTTTGCATATTTTCTTTCTTGCTTCATTCCTCCCTTTCTTCCTTTCTTTGCCTATCTATCTATCTTTCTATCTATCTTCTCTGTTTCCTCCCAGTAGTTGTGGTTTTGCCTGGCTACTCATGATTCTGCATTTAGCTCAGTTACCACCTTTTCCCTGGCCACTCCCCTCACAGTCTAGTTTAGGTGTCCAGGTAGCTATGCAGTGTGGGTGTCTCTACCAGCATAATTTATTGTGGTTATTCATTTACCTATCTGCTCTCCCTCTAGTCTTGAGCTACTTGTGAGTGTCTTATCATCTCGATATTCCCAGTACCCTAGAACAGAGGTAGGTCCGTGATAGGCACTTTATAAATATGAGGTGAAAGAATGAAACTGAAGAAGAAAGAAATGAAATATAAACTTAATTTCTTGCCATCTAAGTTCTTTGTTGCTCAAATTCTAGAACTATTAAATAATTTATTTCCAGTTATTGTTTTAATAGATAGGGTGAATTTCCTTGGAATAATTAATCACATTTCAAAGAATAGAAGGAACACTTGGGGTCAAGAAATTTAAAATAAAGCACAAGAAATCTGTCCTCAATAATTCTCAAAGTTGCCATCCTAGAGACCAGACAGCACAAAAATGAACTCTTCTTGAAAATTTTACTATTTATGGAAAAGAAAAGGGGTCAGAGGTATAATGATCAAGGTGGCATCCATGCCTGATTCTCTATCTTCCTTTGGTGGTCCACATGGCTCATTTCAGTTCCCCCCGGGCTGCTGCCTAAGAGCCCTGCCCCTGACAGCACACACTCTGCCTTGCAATGTCTCACGTTTCAAACTCTCTCCAGTCCCTGTATTTGGAATCCACATTTTTACGTCTTGTGAAGGTCCCACATGTAATGAAGAGTTCTTTCACATTTGTGGAACATTCCCAAAGAGTAGCTGGATAAAACTAGAAACCTGCATAATGACATAAGGTATCAAACAATGGATCTTTGTTTCCAAAAGAAGAATGGCTGGTCAGTTACTAATGCAACTAAAAATCAAGACATTGGAGTGAAAGAGAGGCAGTCCACCTGCTCTAATTCAGACTAATGAAAAAGGTTAAAAAATCACCAAGTAAAACATTCTAGATCAGTTTTTCTGAAAATAAGATTTCTGTGTGGGGGACTGGTGGGTCAGCAAATGAATATTAGGGTCCTCCAGTGAGCCCCACACTGCAGTAAATAAGCACCAAGGAGATTAAAAATTGAGTGGGATATACAAGGGTCTAGAGAGGACCCATAAAAAGAAAATAAGACACATCAAGTGCTAGGTTGTGCTAGTGTCTGTAGGAATTCCGAGAACAGAAGAGCAGTGTTCTCTAGGATTCGTAGAGGAAGACTAAGGAGAGACTGTATCTCTGGTAGGACCACTGGTCAGGTTTGTGACACAGAGCAGAAAAGATGTCATATTAACTTCCCTCCACATCCTCCTAATTACCATTTTTGTAGTTCTTTTGATTCTTCAAGTCTCTTTCAACTGTATCTTTTTTTCCATTTCCATTTTTAACAACCCAGTTCACAGCTTTATTGCTTCAGTGAAGACTCTTGTGGTGTCCTCAAAACTGTCTCTAGAAACACATATCCACTCCAGAGTCGTCTTTGCAAAGCAGTGCTTCCATCACACTTAAAATCTTTGTGAGGTGGGGGAATTTGCCTTTCCTAAGCATCCGACAACACACAGGAGCCCTTCACTGGTCGTCTGGCGTCGGCTTGCCTTCTAAGCCGGAGCCCTGTTCTGACATCTGGGAACCAGCCTGATCAGGGCTGTGTTGTTATTGGCAGCAATGTGTTTGCTGAGAGATTGCACACCTACAAAAAGCACCATTTTTAGTTTTTTCCCTGTACTATCTCATATTCTCACCAATGATATTTTACACTGCTTCCTCTTAACATTTTTCGTTTATATTAACATCATTTTAACATATTGACTAAAGTTGTTGAAAAGACTCGCTCCTGGAGAATGTGTTCAGTGGGTATTGGGGCCCAGGAACAACTGGTTTTCCTGATCCTCCCCTCTCCAACCCCATCTCCCAAGCCACATTTCTGCAGGCTTCAAGAAGTGTTTTAGGAGTGAGGGGAAAGGAAGAAGGAAGGAAGAAAGGGAGGCAGGAAAGAAAGTAAGGAGGAGAGAGAGAGACAGACTGAAGTGAATCTGAGCAGGGGTCTTTCCTGGGTACAGAAGCCCCTCCATGTCCCCTGTTTCTTGTTTGTGGGGGTAAAAAGGCTTTAGTCTCCTAGACCTTCTCTAAATTGCAAAGAGCGGTCTCAAAAAGTTAATGATTAGGAGAACAGAGTCACAGGACAAGTAGTTCCTCCTGAAGGGATATAGATAACAATCTGATGCAGATCTTTGAGTTGTTCTGCAGAAACCAAGACCCCCACCCATGGTGAAGAGTTACTGCACACTGACCACCAGCACGTAGACCTCATACTGGTTGGAACCAGAATGTTGATGATTGAGATTCCCCAAACATCACCCTGTTACCTCAACACCAGCCAATCAGCATAAAGTCCAGAAACTGCTTAGGCAACCCTGCAACCCTCACCCCTAATGTCACCTTTAAAAACTGCTTTCCCCAAAAGCCATCAGGGGTTCTGGTCTTTTGAGCACAAGCTGCCCATTCTTCTCACTTGGTGCCCTACTATAAACACTGCACTTTCCTTCACAGCAACCCGGTTCGTTACATTGGCTTTGCTGCATGTTGGGCAAGCAGACTCGAGTTCCATTTGGTAACAGAGGGGAGGAGTGCTGTGTGGGAGAAGAGAGACGGGAAGGAATAGCTGTAGCTGGGGAGAGGAATGCAGGACAGGTTTCACAAGAAGTGATGATATTTGAATAGATAAGAATTAGGTAGAAGAATGGGCTTTCTAGAAAAATCCCAGAGACTGGCTTGTGAAGAGGCATGCAGTGTTTAGAGAAGGATTGAAAGTCCAGTGGGATGGGAGGATGGGTTAGTCAATGAGGGGGTGGAAGATGGCAGGACATGGAGCTAGTCTAGCGTCAGAAACGTGCGCCATGTTTTAGAGTTGGACTTTACAGACAATAACAAAACAGAAAACTGATGCCCTGACAGCTGTGGCAGACCTTCTTGTTGAGGAGGCCTTCCTTGTGGTTGGGAATTGTCTTTAATGATGAAGTAGCATTTGATGGGCTAGTAGTGAATGCAGAGCTTCTTTGTGAGTCATGTCCAGGAAAATAAAGGATTAGAGTAATGGAATCATTTGTGGGTGTTGGAGACTTGGGAAATTCAGACTTTCCTGAGTCATTTACGACTTATGAAGTAGATTAATGACTGAATCTTAAAAAAAAAAAAAAAGGATTAAACATAAGGTTATTCTTAGGTTATTAATGATCTTTCATCGGTTATAACACCTGAAGTGGCAGATGGTGAAAGATTTACAGCTGTTTGACTTTTGATTTCCCTGTAAAATTATTGCAGTCCATGCATGTAGGCTATTTCCAGCTCTTTTAAAAAGGGTGTTTATATTAAATAAAAGTGATTCAAATTCTGGTTTTAATGGTACAGCCTACATTTTTTACCAATTAAATTGACTCCTGAGGCACATTCTAAAATACGAGATCATTATGTAATTCTCAGTATAGATGCCAGAGGTGTTCTGCTTCATTTTTAATATCCTTATACTCATGAGGTAACACTGCTATGTTTGAGCATGTGTTTCAGAAGCAGTGGGAATTCCATTTTGGTCAGAAGGCCCATTAGTCTTATCTCCTCACCTGTGCCACATCCACCCCACACAGACACCCCACTCACAGCGTGCACAGGCTCACCTCTGTGCACAGGTGCGTGTGTTACTGTGTTAGCCTGATGTAAGGGAGGACTTACTCACTGCTTGCTGGCAGATGCTGGAAGACACCCTCGCATAATGTCTTTGGAACTTCCATTATCTGGAATGACTCAGCTGTAACCCTCTTTGAACCCAAAAAGAGCCTTTAAGGCATGTCTTTAGCCCCAGTTCTAAGATGTTGCCCCCTGAGCATGGTTTCTCTGAGACCATCCTTAAGGAGGTACTAATGTGCTAACATCCAGCTTGGGAACAGGCTGCCTACCCTAGTCACCCTCCAGGCAGAAGTAAACCGGGAGGGGGGAAAAATGCCAGCGCTATGACGCATTTGGGAATTATTGTTTTACAAGTAGTGATTTTATTTGTCCTCTGTAAATCATCCTCTCTGTATCAAACTGAAATCACATTTCATCCTGCAATTAGGAGAGGACAAAGTATGCTGCCAGATAAATTGAATGTCATTGCAGTGACAAAGCAAACGGTAGCAGAATGTCTAAAATTGTTTTTTAAAAAAAATTTTATAGTTGCATTTTATCATTACCTTTCTTGATGGATTCTGAAATACCAGCATGACTTATTTTGACCAAACTCAGTTTTTCTGGCTTTTACTTTTCTCTTACTGTTATATTCATTAAACAAGAACACTTTCGGAATGCTCCTTCTAAAACTTATTTTCAGGTAAAATAACAGATTCGGAGCAGCTTTGAGAAAAATCTAATGATTTTTGAGAGAAGGTGTGACATTACCAGGGTAGAAATAATTCCATGTAAAGTCTAGCTGTGCCTTCAGTTACTTTATAAGATACAATTGTTATACTACACATATTTTGTCGTAAACAGAGTTAAGTTTCTTTCTTTGGTCTCTGTTATGATTCTGCTCAATTCAGTGATATCTTCAGAGGCTAGTCTGACCAGAGCTGGAGTGTTTCTGCTACTCACTTCCTAAACCTTCTGACCTCAGGGGCTGATTTTTCCTTCGGGTGAAGAGGAGCCAAAGAGCAGATGACCTAGGTGCTCAGTCATCACGGGAGGATCAGGTTGACAGGCAGGAGAGAGCAGGTTTGGAATGTTGTTTAATCTGTGACTCTTTGTCTAGGAATCTGGACACGGAGATGACTCTGGAACGAGCAGTGAGTATGCTTGAGGCGAACCACACGCCGCTGTCCAGGATTTCTGCTGCAGCCACTTTTATACAGCACGAGTGCTTCCAGAAATCTGAAGCGAGGAGAAGGGTGAGTATCATCTCAAGTCCGGTGCAAAGCTAGCACACTTTCACATCTATTATGGTGGCCCTGCACACTGAAACCAAATTTAATTTATTTTAATTTTTGAAAAATCTTCATGGAGTTAGTGTCAATTATGGCTCAATTTAAAAATAAAATAAGTAAATAAGTAAAAATAAAATCTTTATTGAGTCTTTTTAATTTAAAAGGAAATTACGCTTATTACCAAAAAACAAAACAAAACGTTCCTTCAGTTTAGAAACTTAGAAGGTAAATCACTACATGTACGTCTTCCTTCTTTGGCCACCTCTTACTTTAGAACCATCCCCAGTGATAATTGTAACAGTCTGTGTACTTTCAGATTTTTCTGAAAGACAAAGAGGGAGAGAGCGAGAGAGAGTGTGCGTGCATTTTAGGCTATTGTTTTATATATTTTAAAAATATATTAAATGTAAGCAATGTTTTCCAAGTTTTGTTTTCATTAAATAATTTCATTAACATAGTATAATAGAGGTTCGCTCATTAACATAGTATAATAGAGCTTTGTACACACATCTTTTAGCATTTCCACAAGTGTTCCTATAGGACACATCGTCCAAGATGGAATCAATAGGTCATTTTATTTTATTTTTTTTATTTATTTCCATTTTTTTTAACTGAAGTATAGTCAGTTTACAATGTTGTGTCAATTTCTGGTGTACAGTATAATGTTTTAGTCATGCATATCTATAATGTATTCCTTTTCATGTTCTTTTTCAATATAGGTTACTACAAAATACTGAATTTAGTTCGCTGTGCTATGCAGTATAAACTTGTTGTTTATCTGTTTTGTATATAGTAGTCAGTATCTGCAAATCTCGAACTCCCAGTTTATTCCTTCCCACCCTCTTTCCCCCTTGGTAACCATAAGTTTGTTTTCTGTGTCTGTGAGTCAGTTTCTGTTTTGTAAATAAGTTTGTCTTTATTTTTTTAGATTCCACATATGAGTGATATCATGTTATTTTTCTTTCTCTTTCTGGCTCACTTCACTTAGAATGACGATCTCCAGGGCCATCCATGTTGCTGTATATGGCATTATTTTATTCTTTTTTATGGCTGAGTAGTATTCCGTTGTATAAATATATTACAGCTTCTTTATCCAGTCACCTGTTGATGGACATTTAGGTTATTTCCATGTCTTGGCTATTGTAAATAGTGCTGCTATGAACATTGGCTGCATGTGTCTGTTTGAATTAGAGTTCCCTGTGGATATATGCTCAGGAGTAGGATTGCTGGATCATATGGCAAGTCTATTTTTAGTCTTTTGAGGAATCTCCTTACTGTTTTCCATAATGGCGGCACCAAACTACATTCCCACCAACAGTGTAGGAGGGTTCCCTTTTCTCCACACCCTCTCCAGCATTTATCATTTGTGAACTTTTGAATGATGGCCATTCTGACTGGTGTGAGGTGATACCTCATTGTAGTTTTGATTTGCATTTCTCTGATAATTAATGATGTTGAGCATTTTTTCATGTATCTATTGGCCATGTGTATGTCTTCATTGGAGAATTGCTTGTTTAGGTCTTCTGCCCATTTTTGGATTGGGTTGTTTGGTTCTTTTTGTTTTGTTATTAAGTTGTATGGGCTGTTTATATACTGTAGAAATTAAGCCCTTGTCAGTTGCATCATTTACAAATATTTTCTTCCATTCTTTAGGTTGTCTTTTTGTTTTGTTTATGGTTTCCTTTGCTGTGCAAAAGCTTATATGCTTAATTCAGTCCCATTTGTTTATTTTTGCTTTTATTTCTGTTGCCTGGGTAGACTGCCCTAGGAGAACATTACTACAATTTGTGTCAGAAAATGTTTTGCCTATGTTTTCTTCTAGGAGTTTTATGGTTTCAGGTCTTACGTTCAAGTTTTTAAAACATTTTTAGTTGATATTTGTGTAGGGTGTAAGACAGTGGTACAGTTTCATTCTTTTGTGTGTGGCTGTGCAGTTTCCCCAAAACCATTTATTTTGTATTCTTGGCTCCTTTGTCATAAATTAATTGTTCATTATGTGTGGATTTATTTCTGAGCTCTCTATTCTGTCTCATTGATCTATATGTCTGTTTTTATGCCAATATCATACTGTTTTATTGTAGCTTTTTCATTATAGCTTGAAATCAAGGAAACATGATACCTCCAGAAACATGATGCCATTTCTCCAGATTGCTTTATCTGCTCAGGGTCTTTTGTGGTTCTGTATAAGTGTTACAGTTGCTTATTCTATTTCCACGAAAAATACCATTGGAATTTTTATAGGGATTTCATTGAACCTGGAGATTGCTTTGGGTAGTATAGACATTTTAATGATATTAATTCTTCTAGTCCATGAGCGTGGAATATCTTTCCATTTATTTGTGGCTTCTTCGGTTTCTTTCATCAATGTCTTATAATTTTCAGCATACAAGGTCTTTCAAAACCTCCTTGGTTCAATTTATTCCTAGATACTTTATTCTTTTTGGTGTAGTTGTAAATGGGATTGTTTTCTTAATTTCTCTTTCTGATAGTTCATTATTTTAGTATGTAGAAATGCAACTTATTTTTGTATATTGGTTTTGTATCCTACACCTTTACTGAATTTGTTGATTAGTTCTAACAGTTTTTTGTTAAGTCTGTAAAGTTTCCTATATATAATTCCATGTCATCTGCTATAGTGACAGTTTTACTTACTCCTTTCTGATTTGTATGCGTTTTATTTATTTTTCTTGCCTAATTGCTCTGGCTAGGAATTTCAATACTATATTGAGTAAAAGTGGTGAGAGTGGGCATTTTTGTCTTGTTTCTGATCTTCAAGGAAAAACTTCAGCTTTTTACCATGGAGTATGATATAGTTGTGGGTGAAGGTTTTTCATAAATCACTGTATCAAGTTGAATAACTTCCCTTCTATCCCTAATTTAATGGATTTTCCTTTTTACTCAGGAATGGCTGTTGAATTTTATCAAATGCTTTTTATTCATCTATTGAAATGGTTCTATGGCTTTCATTTTAATTTTGCTAATATGGTGAATTACTTCGATTAATCTGTAACTGTTGCCCCCGTTCCTGTGCTAAATCCCACTTGGTCATGATGTGCTTTTGTACTTTTGAATTAGATGTGCTAATATTTGGTTAAACTCAAGGACACAGTTAAGTTACTTGCAGACAGTTTGACTTCTTTAAAATCTTGCTTTTAAGATTTGTTAGGTGGGACCAGAGCAGCGTTTATTCAAGAGCTAATTAGCCCCCACTTCTTAAGGCAAGGCACTTCTGAGGACTCTACTCAGTGCCCCAGTGAGTGACGAGGTTTTCTGGCTGGCTGATCCCACCGCTCCTGGGCCTTCGTGAGCATGAGGGGCTGTTCCTGTAACTCCTTTTAGGCAGTTACTTCCCTGGCTTCAGGCAGCTTCTTCACACAGATGTACTAATTAATACTCTGCTGAATGCAGATGGGACCCGCTGCAGATCTCAGGAGGCCTTTTTCTGTGCACCTCTTTGCTCCCTGGCGCTCTTCCCTGCATACACTAGCCTCTCTGTTCTCGGATTCTTCGCTCTGTCTCCTCAACTCTGCTTGTTGAATCCCACTTAGGTTCTCCCTCCCCACACCGCAGCCTGGGACTCTCCTGGACTACGATCTGCTGCAGCAGTAGGCCCTCCTCACTGGTTTCTCCATCTTTTAGGGATCGCTGTCCATCACTGCATCGTGTCCAATTATTGAAACCGTTGTATGTTTTGTCTGGTTTTTAAAATTGTCTCGGATGTAGGTAAATCCAGTTCTCATTACTACTGGATCATTTTTTAATTTTGATAAATAACTTCCTATAAATCCTCCCCCGAATTACACAGATTTACAGTCCTACCAACATGGTGTCAAAGTGCCTATTTGCAGTAACCGTTACTACCACAAGGTATGATTCTTTATTGTTCATTTTTGCTAATCTTAGAATCAGAAAGAAAGATACCTCTTTATAGTAGAAATTTTTCTATTTTTTGAAATCTAGACTGGTCAGTTAATCAGTTACAGAGAAAATCTTTATTTAAAATGAGACACATGCACATCCAGAGAGCTTGTCATTGTCTTTCATATGTAACCTCTGCCCATCATGTATCATTTGCCACTTTTAGTTTAAGTTTTTTTAAAGTGAAATGAGCACTTAATGGCAGTAATTTATTTGAGTTCATGTTCTTCTAGATTCTTACATTTTACCTAGTCTTTTATATTAATTTCTTCCACAACTAATTACAGAGCTTTTTAAAGCTTTTCACCTTTCGCTAGCCTTTCTAAAGTGTTCAAGTGAGTTTTCAGAGAGACAGAACTTCTTCCATACTTATATATATTACTTTCTCCTTTTTAAAAAAAGTTTTAACACCTTTATTGTAGTATGATTCCTGTACAATAAACTACACATAGTTCAGATGTATAATTTAATGAACTTTGATAGATGTATACACCAATGAAACCACCACCACAATCAAGATATTTTATTCATTTTTTAGACTAGGTAAATGAATGACATAATTATAATAACAAGTCCAGTTGACATAAATGCATTGGGTAAGAAGCCTAAGTTGTGCGTGGTAAACTAGAAGAAATAGGAGTGCAAAGTCTAACCTAGTCACTGACTAGCTTTGGTAGTACTCAAAACCAGTAGATCTCAGAGGGAAAAGGGAATGTGATTATATATAAAACAGAAATGGACTCACTGACATAGAATACAGACTCGTGGTTGCCAGGGGGAGAGGGGTGGGAAGGGATAAACTGGGAGTTTGAGATTTGCAGATACTGAAAGGTATATATAAAAGAGATAAACAAGTTTATACTGTATAGCACAGGGAAGTATATTCAATATCTTATAGTAGCTTATGGCGAAAAAGGATATGAAAATAAATATATGTATATTCATGTATGACTGAAGCACTGTGCTGTGCCCCAGAAATTGATGCAGCATTGTTAATTGACTAGACCTCAATTAAAAAAAAATTATTAAAAAAAAAGAGAGAATGTGATTAATCCTGCAGATCAATTAAGTCAGACAAAAGACCTTCGACCAATTTTTTTCACTTGCCTTTCTTTAATTATTCATGAAGCTTGAGCACCTTTGGGTATATATGTATTTTTGACTTTGTCTTTATTCAGTCAATTATCATTTTTTTTATTCATTGACTATTTTTCCTAAGATGTGTGTCTCCTTGATTATTTGTAGGAGTTCTTTACCTATGCTGCGTGTTAATCCATTGCTGCATATGTGACGATGTGGTTTTCTAACATGGCTTATGATCTCTTTTATTATGCAGGATTTAAAAATCCTTATGAAGTAAATTTATCAATATTTTTCTTCATGATACCTGTATTTTAGCTATTGCTTTAAAAGACCTGTCCCTTACATCTGTTTTTTAGTTTTAAAAGTTAATAATTCTTGGGTATTTCTCACTGACCCTTTGTCTGTGTTTACTCCGTGGAAAAAATAAGTAAGGATTTTTAAAAACAATATATTTATAGTAATAAACCTTCTTTATCCATAGAGGTAAAGAGAATTGGGCTAATATGAGTCCTTTGGTGCTAAATCAGATAAATGTTCCAATCACTTTTTATTCCCAGTTTTTAAAACTGGGCATTATCATATATATGCTTTCATTTTATAATGTGGAGTTACATGAAATTTTCTTTTGTTAACCAAGGTGGACTAGATTTCCACTCTCTCTTAAATTACTAATTTGATTATAAATATCATTTTGCTTACACATAGCCGTGCTGCCTTCTTAGCTCTTACTTAGTGATGAAGCTAGAACAAAGGCTAGTTTTAAAAATAATGAAACATGAAAACTGTATGAAACCTAGACACATATGTGCGTGATAGAAAGTCACATATAACATCACGTATAACATCGTGATATTATAACCCCAGAACATTAACAAAATTCCATTAATATTAAGCATGGTAGTATAGTATTTTAAATTTGTATATAAAAAACAATTACAATTTAGATATGAAGGTCAGAATTTGAAATCATAAACTTTTAAAACCTGTGACATCTTTTCAATCGTTATTTTATTTGGTTAAGACTCAGAATTTAACATTTTCAACCCCTCACTGCTTTTTGAAAGTCTTCTTTTGGCCCAGAGTTTCCTGTGTGTTTTGTTTTGGTTTTTTTTCCCTGTCTCTTTGGCTCCTTCAAGTTTCCTCTGTAAAAGAGAAACATTATCCTCAACCTGTCCCTGAAATGTTTATGTTCGTTAGATGCTTTCCTGGGACTGTTCTTATTTGACACCGTCTCCTGACTGCCCACGTCTGCTTCTCTGGCTTCCACCGATGTGTGATCTCGGTGCTGGTCACTCAGCATCCCCAGCACGTATCTTTCCCTGGGTTCTGAACCACATGTCCCTCTATCTCCTAGATATCCCACTGAACTCAGTACCAGCTTATCTAAAAAATGAACACTTGTCTTCTTTGCTTTCTTTTTTCTCCGCTTTCTAGTCCTCCTTCTAAACTTACTCTTTCTGCTGGGTTGGGAGGCTTCAGCATGGACTCTCAGGAGTCAGTGGGGGCTGCTTGTGAATCCCGGCACTCTGATAACCTGGGTGACCTTGGGCAACGTATTTTACCTCTCTGAGCCTCAGCTTTCCTACCTATGAAATGGAAGTAATAGTTCTGTAAAGAGCTGTGAGAATGCAGTCCGATAATGGTGCAGCACTTGCCCCATGATAGTAACTCAGCAATTGTTTCCTCTGTGAGTGAGTGGTAGTTCACCCAGGTGGTTGGACACCAAAATATGAACCCAGAGACTTCATTGTGTGTTTTTTTTTTAATTAAAGTATGGTCAGTTACAATGTGTCAATTTCTGGTGTACAACATACTAGTTCAATCATACATATACTTAACGTATATTTGTTTTCATATTCTTTTTCATTATAAATTACTACAAGATATTGAATATTGAACCCAGAGATCTTGAACCTTCTTTTTTCCTTACGTATTTGTGCAGATTCAAGTCCTATTAATGCTGCTCTTAAAAGTGTCCTGAATCTACCTACATCTTTCCCTCCCTACTCAGTGATGCTATGCTGATCCCTGTCACCATCATCTCTATTAATCCAGCTGCTTCCTAATTAATCTCTCTGCCTCCATTCTTATCCACTCCTAATCCAGTCTCCTCACAGCACCCAGCAGGACCTTTCCAGTAGCTGCCCTGCTTTCCTGCGTTATAGAAGACAAATTCCGTAATTTAATCTGCAAAACCCTTCTTAAGTTGGTTTTATTTCCATGCCTGCTTGAAATCTCATCACCAAAGCAGTGACTGCCGTAATGGTCTTGCAAGATCTTATTATAAAACTAATACAAATTCATTATAAGAAATTTGAGAAATTAAGAAAGAACAAAGGAAAAAACCCCACAGGTCCTCTATTGTTCTCATTTTGGTTTTGCTCTCTGATTTTTTAATACATATATATACATAGGTGTAATCAAATTGAATATGTGGCTTTGTTTATGGGGATTTTTTTTGTATTGATTTTTAAAAGCATGCATAAATACATGCTTGTTGTTTTTTTAAAAAAATACAAAGTAGCAGGTCCCGTTCATACATGATAGCCTCACGTTTCTGCCAGACTCCCCAGTCCATTCCCTTCTTTATGTCTGTGAGTGGAAATGCATAGATATTTTATTCAACTTTTTTCAGTAACATTACATCAAGCATTTTCTCATAACATTAAAAATATGTTGTAAACTTCATTTTAACAGTGACATATTAATAGTGATAGTAGTAACTACCATGTGTTGAGTAACTAGTCTGGGCCCAGCGCACAGCTGCTAATCTCACACAATCCCCGTTTGACTGATGAGGGAGCTGTACGACTAGGAAGATGTCTGTCAGCTCAAATACCTGTCTCTGTTGTGGATACCTGAGTATATGTGCATGTGACGGTTAATCATTAGCCAGCCTTCCCTCATCACTGGACATTTATGGCTTCTTGCTTTTCAGTATTATAAATGATGTAGCTGCTATTACTGTGTTAATCTGTATCTGCATTTCAAATTATTTTCTAACAAAGTTTACTAGAAGTCATTATTTTTTAAAGTTTTTGACACATAAGGCCAATTGCCTTCTTGAAAGCAATTTACAAAGAGTGGTTAATTCTTTTTTTTTTTTTTTAATAGACTGTATTTTTTAGAGCAGGTTCAGGTTCACAGCAGAATTGAGCAGAAAATACAGAGAGTTTGCACACAGCCCTCCCCACCCACACATACATACTCACCTACCCTCAACATCCCTCGTCCGTGTGGCATGTTTGGTACAATCGATGAACCAACATGGGCACGTTATTGTCAACCAAAGTCCATAGTTTACACTAAGGTTCACTCTTGAGGTTGTACATTCTGTGGGCTTTGACAAATGCATAATGACATTTAGCCACCACTGTAGTGTCATATAGAATAATTTCATTGCCCTAAAAATCCCTTGTGCTCCATCTATTCATTCCTCCCTCTCTCCCTCTCCCGAAACCCCTGAAAACCACGATCTTTTTATTGCTTCTGTACCTGTGCCTTTTCCAGAATGTCATTTGGTTGGAATCATAGTTTGTAGCCTTTTCAGACTGGCTTCTTTCATTAAATAATGTCTTTTAAGTTTCTTCCATGTCTTTCATGGCTTGATAGCTCATTCTTTTTTTTTTTTTACTGCACATATTTTTTTTAATTTGCATGTATGTACTGTTCATTAATTCTTTTTAAAAAATTTTTAAAAATTTTTGAAGGGGGAGAGATAATTAGTTTTATTTGTTTTTATTTTTATTTTTTTTAATGGAAGTACTGGGGATTGAACCCCGGCCCTTGTGCATGCTAGGCAGGCACTATACCACTGAGCCATACGCTCCCCCATCCAGGGAATGGTTAATTCTAATGGGAGGGAAAGGAGAGAAAGGGAGTGACACTTCACAGACGAGGCGACATTAGAGCTGGCTTATGCAGAATGAGTAGGGCTCTGCCAGAAGAAAGGCAGAGGGGCCCAAGCAGCCCAGACAGGAGAGGATGTGAGAGCAAAGGGCCCAGGGCATGAGGGAGCCCTGGGCCGGCAGAGTCGGTCTGTTCCCTCTACTTATTGGCCACCAGAACCCCTCATCATTTAATTCTCTTGGAGGTGGCGGGGAAGAGAATCAGAATAATCAAGGAGAAAGTTAAAATTCTAATATATAATTCTGCCCTATCATATATTTAGAAACCAGCTCAAATGAAGCTTTTTTGAAGTTCCGAGACATTCATGTTAGTCTAGATTTTTTGTTTTCCCTAAAGAGGGGACACATCCCCTGAGGACTGAGCATCACAGGAACACACGCAGCCTCTCTGGTCCCACTAATTTCCCTGAATTTAAAGGGACAAGAACAGCGCATTTGATGTTGTACCTAACGTGCAGAGGAGTCATTACCAACTATCCCAGTTGTGGGCAGTGAGGAGGACGTCATCACCTTCTTGCGTTTGATATGACTTCTATCTATTTGATAAAATGGATAAAATAACTAAAGTTTATTTTTAATGTGGGGCGGGTGCCAGACACTAGGGAGTCAGATTCCACCGTGAGCAGAGCTGGAGCAGGACTTCAGCATTTATCTGAGCCCGGCATGTCTGCAGTTCCTTCTTTCCAGACTGGAGCAGATGCTGGAAGCCAAGGGGGTAAAGGGGAGCAGGGCGAGGGGATGAGTCAGAAGGAGCTGAGCAGAAGCCGGCCCTCCCCGCCCCCCCCCGGGCAGGGCAGTGGAGGCTTCCACCCGCCGCTTCTCGCTCCTGCTGTCGTCACAGCTGGAAACGCGGTTTGGCCAGTAGGCCATCTCGTGTCATATTTTGAAGAAGACAACTTACAAATTCTAAGTTATAAATGAAGTAATAAAATATTTCTCTAGTCTAGCTGGCATTTATGAAGTTTATAGAGTATGAATTCGACCATCATAAAACCTAACTATGAAACAGAAATTGACAGAATTAGGGGAACACATGAGTTACAGGCTGTTTTCAAATAAATTGTGTCTTTCTACTTTGAAGGAAGTGTAGTAATAGCAATAGACAAAGCGATCAAGTAGGTGGTCTGTTGGGCCAGATTTAGTTGGCAGCTGTCATTAGCATTTTCCTACATCAGAATGGCTTTAGACATAAGCCCAACAAAGTTGCTGTAACCAGTCTCCCGACTGTTTCCTCTTCTACCAATGTCTCCTCGGAAAGGAGCCAAAGTGGAAGTCTTCTTCCCTATTGCTGCCAGTGGCATCGTAAAGAGACCGAAAGACTACTTTCCTCTTAAGGTTCTTGCAAGCTACTGGTAAGATACTGTGTATAAAACTCGTAACACTGTGTAACCCCTCCTAATGATCGACGTGGAAGGAAGCGTTGTTATTTTTGTTTTTTTATTATTATTGTGGTTATTGTTATTATTTTGTTATTATTTTTATTATTTAGATTATCTTAACAGCTTTAGCATTTATTCCTGACTTGCTAGTCTCCTCCCTAATCCTAACAAAGGTAAAGGTAAGACTGGGAGACACTGTCTTAAATTCCATTTATCTGTCTATACATAGAAGGTGGGAAAATGTGCCAGTGGACCTCAGTGCAGCTCTCCCCTCAGGGGGACCCGTCGTGCAATTAGAGCGTCATTCATAAGTGATGAACTTCATCTGAATGGAAAACTTACACTCATTCAGGGCAACTTCATTGCTAAAAATTTCTGCATTAAGATGATGAAAATGACTGAGATCTTTACCAAAAGCTCTTACCAAGTTAAAAAAAATTTTAATCAGGTGCTTATGGAAGCCTGCGAGAAAGAAAGCCCTCAGTCTACAACTTAACCTTTCTCCTTGGAAATGCTGTGTCCATCTCCTGATTTCTTCAGATAACATTTGTAGCACAAAACACAAAGTCACCTTGTTCAGACTGTCATTATTTGTCCTCTTCTCAAACAGCCATAGGTTTCAGAGTTTCACATCTGCTTTTCTTTTCTGTTCCTAGTTCTGACCCTCTGGTTTCTTCTCTAATAACATGCCCTTTCCTGCATATTTATATAGAAGAAATATTTTTAAAATAGCACATTAAAAAGTATAAAGTTGTGTTATTAAGCTGCTTGCATAACTTATTTAAATGTTTTTAAATACTCAAAGCAACTGATCATAAAAATAGTTTGTATTTTTCCAGTTTGAAAATACACTGGGAATTACATTCGTGGAAATATAACATGCAGTATGGTGACTGTGGTTACTAATACGGTGTTGGATATCTGAGAGTTGCTAAGAGAATAGATCTTAAAAGTTCTCATCATAAGAAAAAATTTGTAACTATGCGTGGTGCTGGATGTTAAATAGATATGATCATTTCACGATATATACAGATACTGAATCATTATGTTTTACACCTGAAACTAATACACTGTTAACTGTCAATTATATCTCAATAAGAAAAAAAAACAGCTTGCGTTTAGGGTAAGTTTTGCATTGCTACTACAGTTGCCTTGGTGAATACATTTTTATTTCTGCTACTGATGAAGGTAATTCGTATTCAGTTTGTAGTAATTGTAAAGTTCTGTTCTGGAAAAAACACTGTAATATGATATTCTTTCATAAAACTTTCTTTAGTCCTCTTATTCTCAGTTCTCTTCATCCTTATAATGATTAAGACTTTAATCATTTCACTGTTTCTGTCCACTTAATTATCACTTATCCACTGCTTGTCACTTAACTTTGCCCTTCAGTTTTCTCATGGGTTTCTGTCTTCTCTTCCCAGCTTTACTGTAAGCTCCTTGAGAGATACTGCCTTGCAGCAGGGGTATCTTGTGCACTGAGTGTCCCAGGCTGTGCCACACATTGATTGATGAGAGTTATCACCAAAATCAGTGAACTCATCTGTTCGTTCATGTTACACTGAGTATCTTTAATGCCGCATCAAAAAGAATAAATACCTGAAGTGTGCATCCACTTCATCCCCAGGTTAATCAGCTTCACGGCATCCCCAAGCTCCTACAGCTCCTGAAAGTTCAGAATGAAGACGTCCAGCGAGCCGTGTGTGGAGCCTTGAGAAACTTGGTATTTGAAGACAATGACAACAAATTGGAGGTAGCTGAACTCGGCGGAGTCCGTCAGCTGCTCCAGGTGCTGAAGCAAACCAGAGACTTGGAGACTAAGAAGCAAATAACAGGTAGTGTTTGCTGAGCGCCACGGGGGATGGCACAGTGCGTCTCAGCCAGATGCGTTATGTCGCCTGTTTTTCTCAAGTTTCCTGGAACAGACGATCCATGGGCTCGTTGTTACCTGAGGGCTGGCTTTCAAGGAACATTATCACTGCTGGCTTAGACCCGAGATTCAAGTCAAGTTCGAATTCCCTTTTTTTCCCGAAGGAGAAATTATTCTGAGGCTTTTGGTTAATTTTTTGTTGTTTTGGGGGGAGGGGGGAGTAATTAGGTCTATTTATTTATTTTAATGGAGGTGCCAGGAATTGAACCCAGGACCTTGTCCATGCTAGGCATGCGCTCTACCACTGAGCTATACCCTCCCCCCTAGTTAATATTAATTAGAAATTCTATGCACCTTCCATCACCTGGACTCCCCTCAATACCAACTTCCTAGCTCACCAGTCTCTCTACCCCCGAAAAAAGAAGAAAAGCAGGACTGGATATGTTTTCCAGTTCTCCACTTCATATTTCTGTTCAAATACTGATTTGAGCAAATAAATAAGTCCTTTCTGCCCATAGATTAGAAAAATAAAATAATAATTGGCTAGAACTAAAGCAGTGGTTTTAATGGCCCTTGAAGCATGGAGAAGGGAGACGCGGTTCCACTTAAACGAATAGTGCATGTGGTGGGGGAGACAAATGGTTCATTGAAAATGAAATGAAAATAGTTCATCAGATCTCCGCTGAAGCTCCCTGAACACACTACAAACAGCACAAGAAGCATTCCCGAGAGTGGTCATCAGTGGTGTTGCCTTGGGGACACTTTCATTAAGTAGCTTCGGTGTCCCCAGTGATAGATATTTTTAATATATTATCATAAAAACCTTAGGTTCTGAGGTATTTTTAGGTGTTGTCCGGTGTTAAATCTCAGTTTTACAGATGAGGAAATTAAGGTTCAAAGAACTTAACCCTTTATAATATATGAATTTGTTGTTGTTGTTGTTGTTGTTGTTGTTGTTTAATGGTAATAGTTACAGGGATGACACAGGAGAACGGAGCGCCGGAGGGTGGTTGCGTCCCAGGTCTCGGGCGCGTCCCTGGGATGCACCCCGCCAAGTGAGGGTCCTTGGCTTCACGCAGGAAGGAATGCGAGAGTGAGCTACAGTTGACTGAAAGTAGATTTATGCAGAGAGAGATGCACACTCCGTAGACAGAGTGCCGGCTGCCTCTGAAGGCAGAACAGAGTGACAGGCCTAGAAGACACACATTCCACTGGCACCATGCGGGGCGGTTAGTTTCTGTGGGCTCCATGACTTCGTGTGCTAACCGGGGGGAGGTTCTTCCAGCTACCTTGGGGAAGGGGCTGGGAGTCTCAGGAGCTGGGCCACCGCCCACTTCCTGACCTTTCGTGGTCAGCCTTGGAAGCATCATGGCGCCCATGGGAACGCCGTTTGGCGTGTTTGTGTATTACAGTGAACATGCAATGAAGCTCAAGGTCAGGGGGCTGAACCTTCAGTCGCTGTGTCATTCCTTTAATGACTGTGCCCTGCCTCCTCCCCTCCTATCTCAACAGTGTCCATACTTACTTAAATGAGGTACTCCATAAATATTGTTTCAAATTGAATTGAATTTACGTTGCACTTCTACTGTTCTTTATAATAGAGCAGTTTTCTTTTTTCTTTAAAAATGTTATCATGCTATTTTCTACCCATTTACGTCTCAAAATATCACATTTTTTCTGTTTTGATGTATTTTAATTTTGTAAAACTATATGAAGGGTTACAACATCCTGCCCTTCCACCCAGCATGCTGTCATGTCCCACAAGAGACTTCCTTTCATATCCATGACTTCTGTTAAAATACCTACAGAAATTAAGAGTGATCTCACTCATTCATTCATTCATCCTTTCATTCAGCCAGCATTTACAGAGCAGCTTTCAAGTGCTGAGGGGTGAATCACAGTCTAGAGAGAGAGACTTTATTGTAGACTTTATTCTCCATCTACTAAATAAAACATAAACAATTCTGTGGTGGTTGGCATAAAAAAAATTAGCAACCAAACCTCACAGTTAGGACCCAATGTTTTCCTCATTAAAATACAGTACTGAACCACAAAGAGAATCAAACCAATTTTCCTGTTTTACAGTCAAAGAGGACTCCACGAAGGAGATACATTTCACTGTGGACCTTAAAAGAGGGAAAGGCTTTGGGCTGGCGTTTTGAAGGAGGATCAGTGTTATTCCCAGCAAAGTGAACGTGACTAAGCAGAGAAGCTGCTGGTCATTTCGAGGAAACTTGGGTCATAGAGTGACTGAGGTCGGGGTGAACGGTAGCTAGAAAGCTTGGGAGGGTATGTGGGTGTGTGTCAAGGAAACTATTTATTGTTTATGAACTTCCTTTTTTTTTTGTATAAGGAGTAGGAAACGAAGGACAGAGAATGTTCTGTGGTGTTGATGCCATAGAAGCCGTTCAGTCATCCTTAGATATATCTGCGGAGCTGATGAATGGCGGCTGATGGTGCAGTTCCCAGGATTTCTAGTAAAAGCAAACATCCCTACCAGAAAGGGTTCATTACATGTTAACTGAGTTGATATTTGAATGTTTGATACAAATCCTTCTAAATAACTTCCTTTGGTTCTATTAAAAGAAGCAACTAAATAAGTGTTTTCTGAGCCTCAGAAATAAATTGTTGACTTGATATTGACATTTATGTTTTTGTTCAGGAACACAAAGCAAGTAACCCTATATGTGAATCTTTTCTTGGCTATTTCTGAAACATCTTTTTATTGAGCCCCTGTTATGTGCTAGTCATAAGCTAAGAGTTTCCATTTTTCTATCTTTGTTCCTCTTGGCGGCTCCGTCAGCTAACGGTATTATTGACTGTTTCCATATGATCAGTGTGAGGCTCAGGGGGTTAAGTGAGTCACCCAAGGTTGCACAGCTAGCAAAGAGGAAAGTCCAGATTTGAACCCAGTGTCACCTAAGCATTTGTTTCGCTGTATCGAAGTGGCTCACACCGACTGCTTTTGGGGCAGAGAGTGACTGATTTTTACGGTTCTCTGGGAAGAGGCTTGTCTTTGAGAATCTCAGATCAGAGAGCTCTCCCTTGCCCCTCTTCAGCCTTTTCCTGTCTTTCCTCTTGCCACTGCCTTGGTTCACCACTCTGCTTCTGGTGATTTGTTTCTAAAAGGAAAATATTGTCCCATTATGCTCCCCATTACCTATAAGTTAAAGTCCGTCCTCTGTAGCATCCTACCCAGAGATCTTATGATATGAGTCTGGTGACCATTGGAGAATGTTTCCTTTCATACCCCTCTAGCCCTGGCTCTGAAGTCCTAAAGAATTTGCTGGTCTATCCTGTGGCCCTTCTGTCTTGATATCTTTGCCTCTGCCGTTGTCTTGGAGTGGAACCCTTTTCCACACCTAGACCACCTGGTAAACTCTCTCGTTCTTCAAAAGCTGCTCAAATATCACTTCTCCCTGAAGCATTTTCAAGGACCATCCTACTATGCTTTCAGCCCCCCTCCTCCTCTCAGCACAGTTTTGAAGGAAGAGGCTTCTCTGAACTGCCTTTGCACCTTTTTAATGTTAAATTGCCACTTATTTCATCCAGTATATTATTCCAGTAACAACTGTGGTCTCATGTAAGTTTCTCAACAGCTGTGGGTGTCTGACCAAATATAAAAAAGAGATTTACGGCCTGGGACTGTCTAGATTACAGACAAAAATAAGAGAATTAGGTGTGTTTTCAGATAAGACCCTGACATTTCTGGCCAAGATGTGAAAAAATAAACCATCTTTTTCTGTATATGCATAAGAAGTTCAGTACCAGAGCTTTATTTGCTGGGAAAGAAAGTCAACTCACGTAATTTTTCTGCGTTTTCAGTACCAGCCTGGGGGGGGGCTCTTCCCTTCAGATGAAAAGACTTGAGGATCATCAAGACTTTCCCCCCATGAGATGCCCCCCCTCCCTTGCTGAGTGAGTGTGGTGGGGTACTTGAGTGGAAATGAGAACAGTACCTAGTGGTCTCAGAAGTTCACCTTTAAGGTGACTCAATAGTGAGCACTTGCTCGAGTGAGTAGGGCTCTGCTTGGAGTTAAAACAGGTCATGATAATAAGGTAGGGGATCATTCGTCCCTCTTCTGCAAATTGCATAAGGAAGAGTCGGGATGATTGTCAATGGAATTTGTTGAAAATGCATATAGACCTCTGTATATTTTATGGAAATATTTAATTGGATTGTATTTTCATAAAATGCTGAGAACATTTTATTATATAAAATGCTTATTATGCACCTTCTTAAAGTGTACATTATTTTATTCTGTATTTATAATGGTGCAGCAAGTTACCTTGGATTTATTTATAGCTTCAAATAAATGGCCTTTGCAATAATGTGATATTCCAGGTAAGACTGACAAAAGTTAGGTGAAAGGAGGAGTGTATTTGTGCAAGGGAAACTGTAAAAATATATTCCTCCTGCTCTGTGATCATTTGGAAAAACAAGGTTAAAAAGAGCCAGTCCTTCTCCTGGTCCTCCTCCTCCTCCGACCCTACTTCTGAAGATAGGGATTCATTTCATCATAAAATTTGCAAGTTTTGCTCCCTAAACCTTATGGGGGTTTAGTTAAATTGAGACCGGAAGGAAGAGGGCAGGGCCCAGCCACTGAAGGAAGGACACAGCCGTTGAGGACAGGGCGAACAGGTTAGGACCAAGATGGCGGAAGACTTGACTTCCAGTGGACCTTGAGCCCATGGCCCACCCAAAGGCACCATGACAGTTCCCAGGCCGACCGTAAAAGGTCAAGAAGTGGACAGCAGCCCAGTTCCTGGAAATCCCCACTGCTTCCCCAAAGTAGTTGGAGTAACCCTCCCACTCGTTAGCATATGAAATTACCGAGCGCATAAAAACTGACAGCTCTTCACCTTGTGACTCTTCTCTCTCTCTTTCTTCTGAGACGGCCCACATTCTGTCTGTGGAGTGTGTGTCTACTTATACTTTAAACTAAACACCCCGCACCTCTAGGCCTCTCTCCCTCTCACCTTCTGAGCTGGCCCTCATTCTGTCTATGGAATTTGTATCTCCTAAGCCACTCTCCCTTCTGAGTGAGACGGACCCCACTCTGTCCATGGAGTATGTATCTCTCTAAATAAACTTGCTTTCACTTTACTATGCTTTGCTCTTTTTTTTTTTTTTTTTTAATTGAGGTATAGTCAGTTTACAATGCTGCGTCAGTGTCTGGTGTACAGCACCGTGCTTCAGTCATACATGCACAACATATATAACAACATATATTCGTTTTCATTCTTTATCACCATGAGCTACTACAAGATATTGAATGTATTTCCCTGTGCTCTACAGTATAAACTTGTTTGTCTATTTTATATATACCTGTCAGTATCTGCAAATCTCAAACTCCCAGTTTATCCCTTCCCACTCCCCTCCCCACTGGCAACCACAAGTGTGTATTCTATGTCTGTGAGTCTGTTTCTGTTTTATATATAAGTTCATTTGGCTTTTTTTTTTTTTTTTTTGCCTTGCTCTTCAGTTCTTTTCTGTGCAAGACAAGAACCTATTCTTTGGTAACAAAATAAGTCTATTTCCAGTTCTAGAAGAGGGCAGTGTCAATAAAACATGGGTTTTAATATCTATAAGATCCCTTTACTAGGTAACTATATCTTGTAAATATCAATTGGCAATAAGTTTCTGGATAGTGAATGCAGTTATCATGATCTCTCTTATAATTGCTAATTATTCAAAGTATATCCCTGACCAGTGTCCAGTTTCCTGTTTGTTTTTTGGTTTTTTTTGGCTAGAATGAGAGCTTAGTGATAGAAAATTACAGATAGAACAGCTACAACAAAGAACTGTAGTAGTAGAAATTTAGGCTCTATGAATAAATTGACTAGAAGTTAAGAGTGAGACAGATGAAAACCCAAACCGTGAATATTATATCAGGGACTATAGAACCTAATCACTGAAAGGGACATACATTCAGGGTCACTTATTTCCTGGTGCCAGAAATGGGAATCATTTTTTTTTAATTATAAATTCCTGGAATCTATCCTGAGACATCAGGTTTAGTAAATTTGAGTTCAGTGAGAGACGGCTAGTCCCGTCTGACACTCCAGTTTGGGGATATTTTGATATTTTGATAAAAGACTTTTTTATTGGCTCCAGCAATAGTGCCAGATCTTTTACAATCAGATTCTTCTGTTTGCTTCAGCGCTGTCTTAGAACTTTGTGCTTTCAGTGAGCCAACATCTCCTTCCCTAGAATTTCCACTCATTGGTTCTGGTTTTGTCTCCTGTAGCCACAGAAAATGATGAGTAGCAGTTAAATTTGCATTTCTTTAGTTACTGGAGAACATGCATTCCTATGTATATTGGACTCTTAGCTTTGGGTTCATGTTTTTTACTAGTAGTTGAATTTTTTAATGATTTTTGAGAACTCTGGATATTAAGGGTATTGACCCTTTGTCTCATATTAGCATGCATATTTTCCCAATTTGTAACTGGTCATTTACTGATTTTGTATGTAGATGTGAGGGAGCTGTGCCTAAGTACGTGTGCTGCCAAATCTCCAGGGAACATCTAAGCTCACTCCTAGCTTCGTACCACACAGAAATTTGGCAGGTGTGACGTTTCTATACAAGATCCTACAGTAAAAATTCAAAAACTATACGAAAACCCCCCAAACCCTATACTTCTGTAGAAACGGGAGAGCATGCCAGGCTACAAAGGACATTGACTATTGAAGGGAAATTCCAGTCCCTTTGTTCAAATTAATCCTCTCTGGTTTTTATTGTAAGGTGTACTTTGCCTTTGAGTGCTCTCTGTGGTCCTTTTTAAAAGGAGGAAATGTCATTGTGCCTCACATTTTTAAGCCTCTGGCAGGCAGAGACTGTTAATTTGTTTGTTATTTAGAACAGGAAGCTTTTTTCCCCCCTTTTCTCTATTTTCTTTTTGGTTTTCTTTTGTAACTTAGTAACCAAAACTCAACCTGAGACCTGCCTTTAAATTGTTTTCAACCACCTTGGGCGTGTTTTGGAGTTTTATTCCGCCTCTCCCCCTTCCGGGGCCTCTTCCCCGGAGGTGGGACTAATGAGGTCATTGTGTTGCAAAACCTGTGGCTGAGACATTGCTCATGACTAACCCCAAATGTCAGTTTGGTCGGGAAAAGACCTCCCCCCCAAAACCAGAATTCTAGTCCTCACAAGACACCAGACCCAGCCTTGTTCTTCTCTCATCAAAGCTAGGTCTAGACTGCAGGTGAAATTTGGTAATTTTAAAAATGAGTTACTTGGACACGGCCAAAGTAAACTGCTTAAGCCCAAAAGACTGCATTAGGCCTAGAATGTTCTCATTGATGGGCCAAATACAAGTCTGGTTGAATAATTACCAAGTTTCAATCATACAGAACCATTATTTCAGCCATTCAAGTCAGGGGGGTGATACCACCACGTATTTCAGCCAAGACCGCCATATTTGCTTTCTTCGTAAAGTGGACTGTCCTGTATGTCTGTGCTTCCTTCTTCCTTCATGCAAACAAGGCAGTAAGTTTAAGAGGAAGGAATTACTGATGGGCAGGGGGGGGTGTGCACAGAGGATGAAGCTCCCTTCTCTTTCTGTCCCCTCTCTCATTCTCCTTTCCTGGACAATAGTTAGAGTAAATAACTGGAGAATGAATGACCTGCAGAGCAGCTTGACGCCTGCTGGGAGCCACTGGAGTAGCAACCAATAGCTGTAGAGTCCTTCCGGTCTCTGTCCCACCAGTGCCCTGGAGGGGACAGTGCTCTGTCTTCGTAGTTTCTCCCCGAATTGGCTTACACGGCCTTTCTCTCTCACTGGAGGGCGGGGGGTATTCAGGAGGAAGAGGGAAGTGATACCAGTCGTAGAGCAGTGCTTAGGCCATGCAGCTTGGCAGGTAAAATTCTCTGGTCTTTCCTTCTCTGCCAAACTATTAAATAATAGAAGGGGAAGCACCAGTGTAAACTGTGGGAGGACATAATGTCTGTCATTCTGTTTTGTTTCGTTTTTCCCTTTTATAACTCACCGCAGCTCTCGGGGTGACGGCCTTAACTAACTGATCTTTTCAGCAGTCATTTTGACCCAATCCTGTAGTGTTTTCATGGTACTCTTTGCTTTTCTAGGTTTGCTGTGGAATTTGTCCTCCAATGACAGACTGAAGAATCTCATGATAACGGAAGCCTTGCTCACCCTGACCGAGAACGTCGTCATCCCCTTTTCGGGCTGGCCGGAAGGAGACTACCCCAAAGCGAATGGCTTGCTCGACTTTGATATATTCTACAACGTCACGGGATGTCTAAGGTAATGGCCCTCTGCAGCAAGGCCCCTCGGCCTTTCCTCTGTGCACCTTAAAGGCTGCATCCTGATCGGTCTAAAACGCCACGCCAGTACCTGGAGATACTGTGAGAATTGTAAAGATCACTTCAACACTAGAAGCACAATGCAGAGACAGTGAGAAAGGTCAAATAGCAAAAGAGTATTTTTCCAAGACGTGTTTGATTCCAGAAGCTACCCCCATCAGCTCAGGGGAGAGAGGGCGTGTCAGTTCCACCAGAGAAACCAGAAGGCCAATCCGAGCACCTACAATTCTATGCAGACTGGCCTTCCCTGTCTCACAGGGCCTAAGCCAGGTTCCATGCTGTTTTTTAATTCACAAAAATACCATTTAATGGCAAGGTTAAAAGATAGTTTTGAACCTGGTGTTTTTAAATAGGCAGCAAGTCCTAAACAGACAGATTGTCTTTCCACAGGAACAGCTACAGAAGAGGTTAGTTTGATCAGCATTTCTAAATACTGGGATGAAAAATGCTTGAAATGTTTTCTTCCCTGGGCTATCAGATGCCAGCTAAACCAAGAGGAAATAGAAGCAAGGAAGAAATGCTAGTCTTAGCTTCTCTAGGATCATGCGTATCAAGCTTTCTTACGTGTATTTGAAAATAATTATGTCCTTTATGTCCAAGGATTAAAAGAAACCAGATAGATGTGTAATCAAAATTCAGGCAGCCTGAAAGAAGTCCGGAATATATTCTGCCTTTTGATCATTTCTCTAGTTACACTCGTTACAATCTCTAGTCTTACTTTTTGAGGGAATCTGTTTGGGTGATAACTGAGGGAATTTATTATGGTAAGATGTTTGCCTTATCTCCACAGAAATGCATATGAAATGCCAATGTTTTATAAAGCGTTAGGTTAGCCGCTAAGAGTTTTACAAAGCTGGAAATAAGAGAATTCTTAAGGAACCTTGCATCTAGCAGGGGATGAAGATGAGCAAACGAATAAGGGTACAATGAAACGTGTTAGTTGTTCTCAAAGCATGGCCCCTGGACCAGTAGCATGTATGTTATCCAGAACTCGTTAGAATTCTTAAATTTCACCCCAGACCTACTAATCAGAAATTCTCAGGGCGGAGCCCAGCAATCCAGGTTTAACAAGCCCCTAGGTGACTCTGGTAGCCGCTGAAGTTTGAGGACCGCGTGTCAGAGGTACCAGTAAATTGCTGCAGGAATGCAGAACAAAGGACCATTCATGCCAGCTAAGTGGGACCAGAGGTGCCAGATGAGCTGGGCCTTGCTTGGACAATTGCAGTAGTCAGACATTCTCTAAATGGTCTCCCTTGAAATGTATCTTCTGTCCAGTCCACTGGAACTGCCTTTCTAACATATGTTTGATTATAAAAACATGTTGATCCATTTAAAAACACTTTGCCTCTTAAAATTTTTCTGTAGCCCCCATTGCCTTACCAGGTGCAACAGAGTAATGTATTAACGTGGCAGATAGTTCTGTCAGGGCTCTTTCCGTTGAAAATGGCAGAAACACAACTCAGACTCCCTTCAGGGTCCTGTGGCTGCGATGTTGACAGTCCCTTGTGGCGGTGAAAGAAGTGCGCCAGGAACCATGGCCTCGAGGACGGGGACAGAAATTCAGTGTCCCTGGGACCTGGACTCTTTCTGTTTACAGACGTACCTCGGAGATATTGCGGGTTTGGTTCCAGACTGCTGCGATAAAGGGAATTACTGCAACAAAGCAAGTCACACAATTTTTTTGGTTTCCCAGTGCACATAAAAGTACGTTTACATTATGCTGTAGTCCATTATGTGTGCGTTGGCACTGTGTCTCTCAAAGTCAATGTACATACATACATTAAAAAATAACGTTATTGCTGAAAAACGCTAACCATCATCTAACAATGCGGGGTTGCCACAAACCTTCAGTTTGTTAAAAAGAGAAGAAAAGAAAAATGCAGTATCTGGGAAGCTCAATAAAGCAGAGCACGAGAAGTCGAGGTGCGCCTGTAGGTCTCGTCTCTGCCTCCTTGCTGTCTTTTGTACGTGGGGCTCGCTCCCTCCCAGCGCCAGCAAGCCTCCCGCACGGAGCAGGTCCCTGACGCGCAGGCAGCCCTTGCTCAGCCGCCCCGCAGAAAAGGCTCGCCGCTTGCTTGTCAGTCTCAGGGAAGGTTTAAGCCCGGCCCTGCTTCTGAGAGGCACATCCTTTGAGCCCCTGCCCCCGGGATGGGCCAGATCTGCATCAGATCCTTGCTTCATGGCAAGGATGGCAGCAAAGTCTGTTAAAATAACAAGACGGAGGGGAACACTGGCTGGGCAAACAGAACAGAAACAGGAGACACCTTGCTCAGTGCCAGCGTGTACAGCCTTTCAAGTCTCTCCACAACCTTCCTCACAACCTTATTTCCCGTTTTCCCGCAAACATACTTCATACCCACCAAAGTGCTTAACTTGCTTAGGTGGTCTAGTCAAGGTGTTTCATGTACTCAAGACGTTATTCAGTTTTATTGCCTGATGAACATTTTCTGTCATCTGCCTGTTGAATGACTTAATCTCCTAATCATTTCACACCAAAGATAAAGTCCACCTTTTCTGTAGAACATTTTTCTGCCTCCAGGCAGGAGCCATTACTTGTTTTTAAGAATTCACACAGGCCTCTGTAGGTACGCCTCCTCCGTACGGATTTGGTGTCACATTATTGCTTTTATGATGAGTTATTTACATACCTGTTTTACTAAATTGTGAACTTTTTAAGAGCTAAGCCTATGTATTTTTAAATCTCTAATTCCTAGCACCTAGCAAAGTTTCTGGGATATAGTTAGCAAATGTAAAGTATTTGAGTGAAATGAATGAATGAATGAGTGGGCAAGTGAAAGTCCATGATAAGTTAGGTGGATAGTCAAGTCTGGCAAGGCATCAAATCTTTTTTTAAATTTTATTTTATTGAGTTATAGTCAGTTCACAATGTTGTGTCAATTTCCAATGTAGAGCACAATTTTTCAGTCATACATGAACACACATGTATTCATTGTGGCATACTTTTTCAAGGCAAGGTATCTAATTTGTGATGGAAAGTAATCAAACAGAAGTTGCAGACATAAGCTAGGGCCAGACTGTGGGGGGCCTCAAAAGTAATGTTAAAGAGTTAATTTTTTTTCCTTCCTTTTCTTTTTTTTTTTTTTGAATTATTGCAGCATAATGAATAAAATACTAGTTAACCAAAGACACCTTTATTTTTGTCTTCAAAGAACAAACTGTTCTTCTCCCAAGATAACCATGATTAACTTACAAAAATGGGCATTTACAATGCATCTTCAAAGCATTTGCCTATAATGGGAAGTTTGGCCTCACAGACTCCAAACATTAAAAGGTTTTTTAAAAAATTCTACTTAAACTTCTTTCAGGAGCAGAATATAGCAAAAGAAAATCTGGGAAATTGAGCATCATAGTATTTGCTTACTGAAATGTCTGTTCTCATTCCACCTGTGTATCTAAGTTATAATAATAGCCAACATTTATCATGTTGTATGCTCTACAAACCATTCAGAATGCATTGTGGGGATTTCCTCTCGCTGCCTTCTTCCCCGGGCTGTCAGGTGCCAAGAGGAGACAGCAGGGAAGAAACACGGCAGAGGGAGTGTGCTCTCACAGCGACTCCTATAAAGTAGACTTTCCCAGTGTAGAGATAAGGAAACGGGGGCTCAGAGAGGTGAAGCGACTTCTCAACATCACACAGCTAGTAAGAGACAAAGCTAGAATTCTAATATCAGGAGCCTGTCTCCAAAGCCAAAGCTCTTCATCGGCACGCTGATACGTTAATATTAGTCACATGTCTACAGGCTGTTGTGGCAAAGCCTCTGCCCTTCAGCTCTCACAGCCTTACGGGGTCAAGGAAGGCAATTTACAGACGTGTTCAGGTCTCATCATGGGCATTGTATCTGGGTGTCAGTGTTTTTTCTGTTTTGTTGTTGTTGTTGTTATTTTTAGTGAGTTCTATGTAAGTGGAACTCTGCACTGCACTTCATAAAAACAGAGAAGATACAAAGCCTATGAGATGGGAGGTCTCTTCAAGGAAGGGGGTGCTTCGCAGACATCTCCAGGGTAGATGTCACATAAGTTTCCTACTTCCGTGGTCAGTAAGATGTAAGTCAGAATGTAAAAACCTATAGAGTACCTGAAATCAGACAGTCTCAATTTCCATGACATTCGAGCGCTCTTGTGAAGAGCTGCTGATTTATGACTCCTGGTTACTCGAAAAGAATTTTAAGACAAGTGTTAACTAGTTCTAATAACAGTGGCTCTGAACTGCATTAAAAGTCATCAAGTTCGCAAGTATCTTCATCGCTGCAAGTTCTCTGGAAGTATTGTCCCCCCCGCTGGGTGTAGAGCTGGCAATGAATTGGCAACATGACTGGTATTTTTGGCGTTGTGGTTGACTCGGGTTAGTGTAGCTAAATTCCTTCCAGCTACTTCGGAGTAATTCTTCATACACCTGTGACTTTGTAACTCGACTGACTTGACAGTGAGATCAGGTCTGAGAGGGACTTCCCTGGTCTTTAATCAGCAGTGGTACAGGGTACATCTCTACAGGTAAAATGTTGGCTTCATTAACAGACTTGTGACAGTGGCTCCAGTTCATAATGAATAATAAAAGCCAAGGAGAGGAAAAATAAATTGATACACAATTTGTGTTAGAGCCAGCAAGAGCAGCTGTCACCATCTCTTCATACCTCCACGGGCAGTGACATCATGTTGGTAGCTTTAAGTCAGCCATGATGGGAGTATTTACACCACAGAAATTGGCAAACGCTACAAATCTGAGCCCTCCCGACTCCCCCGTCCCCAGAAAGCTGGTTGTTAAATCAGCATACCACTGGCTCTGAACTTCCATTAGTTGATTAACATCAGGATGTGGATAATTAGGGTAAAAAGGCATATTTCTCCTTATACATCCCTTTCCAAAGAAGAAATAGTTCCTTTGTTTCCTTGGAAGGGATTGTGAAGGTTTAGCCTTCCCCACCCCCTCCCTTTTTTGTGTGTGTGGAGAAAACCTGCTAAAATCCCCTATTCTTTTTTCCAAATTATTTTCACTTACTTAGGGCAGGCAACATAACAGTTAAAATAGCTACATAATAGTTAAAATACAACATAATAGTTAAAATAGTGTTGTAATTAGTAGGGTACTCTCCCAAATATTTCAGACTCCAAAAGATTTATGTGACATAGAATCGTAAATTACCAAAAAGCATTAGCTGCCCTCTGGTTGTGCACCCCTCGTATACACACTTGTTATGAGCCCCTGCTCTTCTCCTTCGTGTGGGAAACTCACTGGGAATTGGTGTGACGTGGCTGTTGAATCTGTATGTTCCACCTCACTGATCACCAAGCTTTTGGAAACCCTTGGATGTGACATAAAAGCAGTCGTTATTATCAGGGTGTATGTTCAAAATTTCAGCCAAAGATTGATCACTGTTCCTCCATTCCTCCATATCCTCATGATTTCTTTCTTCCTCTTTTCCTTCCCTCTTTCCTTTTTTCCCTCCACTCCCCTCAGTCTTCCTTGCTCTCTTAAAAGAGATGAGGTAGAAACAATTTAGAGGTCAGCTTAAGTGGACAGGGGTGAGACCACTGGGAATGGTCAGGGCTGTCAGAGGAGAGAATGTGTTAAAATGCTTGCCCCAGGAGCCGTGGCCATTTAAAATTCTGGAAGACACTTCAGGCCAAACAGACAGTTCTGAGGCAGCCTCTGTTCGCAGCCTCATCCTTCAGCTAAATAAATTAAGTGCCAGTGACTCTTGGGCGATGGTAGAAACCGTTATCAGAAATTTGAGAAAAGCAATTCATCCAGCCTCCCTGGGGTCTCACCGCTTGGTCTGTCTTCCCTCTTGGTCTTATCCACCCCTTTCCAGTCCTCAAGTGCCTGCTGAATCCAAAGCTCTGTTTAAATTTCTGAAATTTCTAAGGGGCGTGGGACCTGTCTGCTCTGGAGGAGCTCCGGGGTCAGTGGGGGAAAGGCGCCAGCAGAGATAATCACAGTCCGTTTGATGAGTTTCAAAAGACAGTTACGGAAGCATTGAGTTGCTTACCCGATGTCTCCTGGGGGGTGGGGAAAAGTGTTGACTGGAGAGTCACACTCAGGGAGCTGGTAAAGGGTGAGTAGGTGTTTGAACAGACCTCTTCAGTCTTTAAAAGCCCATCATTCTCTCACTAATCATTTTTCAATATAGTCATATTAAAAATATGAATTCATAAAGCCCTGAAAAGTTGTTTTCCGAAACTCCTATTATTTAACCATTTACTTAGGAGAAAGGCTTATAAAATTGCTGCCTTAATCTTATCACCACAATCTGATTAGCAACGGTTTCTGCATGGTAAAGGCCACCCCAGAATTTGCCATTTTGTTTAGGATAGTAGGACAAAATGACAGAACGTGACTGTAGCACATTGTGAAATGCGCCTTTTTCTTACTTTTACTGTCTGCTAGTTAAAGAGGAGAAGCAACTGGCAGTGCGTTTCTCCTGCAGATGACTTAAACCCCGCTCTTCCCCACGTGTCGCGCTACAGTGAATGTGTTTTGATGAATGTACAATGTAGTTATTTGTACTAAAATTTAGGACTGTCTTAAAAGAAACTTCCATTGCCACTTATCACTGTAAATCTAGCTGAGGGGGGAGTGGTCAGAGGGAGCAACCTGTACCTTAGAAAGAAAAGCTGTGCTTCCTGGTCTTTTTCCCGGTTAGTCCCTGGGTTAATGGCAAGTTTTTTTGTAACATCGGTACCATCTCCTTTCCAGAAAAATAATATCTCCATGTACATTTTTAATTTATTCTATTATATCCATCTACTCCTGTACAATAAAACGTAGCATTGTGTTCCAAAATTCTTAATGCATTTTGGGATGTCATACTTCAGACCTTCAGTGAATCTGTATTTCCTTAATTTTGTTTTTCATCCTGTGTATCTTTGCTCAGTTATGTCTTATTCTGAATACTCCTGAGAGAAAAGGAGTCTGTCTCTCTGCATAATACTGTTTAATTGTTTAAATAATTAAGAATTGGATCATTTATAAATAGTTAAATAAGGTTCTAATTTCACTTAATAGCAAATAACTGTCTTTCTTTTTTGTAAGACTATAGATTTAAAAAAGCAGGCCAGAACTTATTTTTTTAAACCATAATCTAAATGTGGTAATTTACTTCTAGAAAATAACTTAACATACACTAGAAAAATGTTAGCTGAGGCAGTCTAAATGAGACAGAAAGCTGGCAAAAGTATCCAGGTTGTTCAGGCTGGAGAGTGACTTTTCCAGAAATACAAAGGCATTTGAGTTATCAGCGTTAGCCTGTTATTTGGTTGTTTAAACTCTTTACATTTGATGTGTAAATGTAACCAATATGAAGTCCATAAATAATGAAATAGACAGTATTTCTAGCAACGTTACTCTAGCAGTCATAATCATATCTCATAGGTTGACTACTTTAGATGTACAAACATGTGGCTTAATGAGTTAAATTATTGTGTGAGTTTCTCTTTAAGTAATTTTAAAAGGTGTAAGTAATTTTAAAACATTATTGTTTTATGAACTAAGCTTCAGGGGCTTTAGGTCATTATTTTTAAAATCTCTCAATTAATAATTAAGTTGTTAAAGCAGGCAGACCGGAACAATCAAACAAGGCAAATATGGCCATGCCTACCTCATCAGCCCTCTCTGGTCTCCCTGAACCCAGTGTTTTGAAGAGTATTTGTCTTATTGGGAAGATTAAGCAGCCCCCTTGCAAAGGTCTCCACTCTTCAGGCTAAATTTTTCACCGTCTTATTTGTGTCCTTAGCAGGTGGGCCCAGATTAAAAGTTGTACTTCACAGAAATTATATGACATTTCAGCTTGCCAGATAAATTCTTTCTTCTTACCAACCAGTTCATAAATATCATCTGTCTGCTTTGGGCCCAGCCCTGGAATAATCGTTAAAGAAAATACATGAATAAGGATAATGTGGAGGAGGAGGAATCAGCAAAGGAAACAGGAGAAACTTTTTTATTTTATCAAGAGGCCTGTATCTGCTTGCCTTTCTACATCAGTTAGTTTATGAGTTGAGTCTTGAACAGAAAAAGAAATTCCCCAGAATGTCTATGCCAGAGGTTTTTAAAAGCATCCTAATATTTAAAAATTCTATGCATAATGTAAATTGAAAGCGTTAGCAGACAGAGAGATCCTTGCAAATCAGAAAGCCCACCAAAGGTGGGAGTCCTTGCCCACTGGCTGAGAAAGAATTATCAGCAGAGACAGAGGGACAGAGTGAAAGGCAGGCTGCTTTATTTCTCAAAATAGGAAGAGGAAACAAAGCTTTTGGGTGGGAAGCTATCAGCCAAGATGGCCAGTCGAGAGCTCCAGCTCCAGGGCAGGCCGTGTCGGCTTTCACTGGGGACTTCTGCCGCCCTGTCCTCATTCCAGGTGTGCTGGAGCCAGTCACCTTTTTTCCCAGTCCTTGTATGGGCTTTTCCAGCATTTGTCACGGCAAGCCCCGTCAACGGTCATAGCACTGGTGGGCGTGCCACTTAGCATGCTAATACATTATGATGAGTGTATAATGAGGCTCAAGGTCTACTGGAAGTCAGCTCCTCCGCCATCGTGGGTCCAGTTAGTTTTAACCAGTTCTTGGGTTTTGTTTTTGCAGCTTCTTTATGAGACTTGGAGAAGAATAATTGGTTTCTATTTCAGGGAGGGGCAGGGGTATGATCCTGGGGGCAGCCGCCTCTGTAACAGTTCACGTGATAACTGAAGAGAGAGGAGGCCAGGAAAGAGATCTGATCACCGTGCAGCTTAGCCTTTTCCCTCTGGTGGCAGGTAAACTCAGGAATGTGCATCAGACAGTGAGACTGTGACTCTAGTATCTTTATCGTCAGCATCTTGAGCCTGCTCCTTTGTGACTCAGGGAGGCTTGGAGACTCAGCTTTTCTGTAAACAGGAGGCAGGGGTTGACGGGTGCCCCACGGGGCCTGCTCCATCTCAGAGGTAGTGTTTTATTAACCGTGTCTTATGACACTCAGAAGTCTTTTTCCAAAAAAAAATTAATACTGTCATCAGAGAACTACTATTAAATGTTTCTAAAGTCATCATCATAAAAACAATGAATGCGCTGATGTATTCGGATAAAGCCACTGATGACTTTGCTGCTGTCCTGGGGTTAAAATGTATGCCTGTCGTGGACCTGATGCTAAGTGAACAAAGTCAGATGGAGAAGGACAAATACCATATGATTTCACTCATATGTGGAATGTGATTTCATGCATTTGTTTTTTATAAAAACAAACAAACAGAATTTTTTAAATGAAGAAACCAAAACTAACAAAAACAGGCACGTTAGATACAGAGAGCAGAGTACTGGTTACCAGAGGGGAAGGGGTGGGGGAGGGTGAAAGGGATAAAGGGGGTCAGCTGTGTGGTGATGGGTAGAAACCGAACTTTTGGTGGTGTGCACGCTGTAGTGTAGACAGAAGTAGAACTATAATGTTGTACACATGAAACTCACATTATGTTATAAACCAGTGTTACCTCGATAAAAAATAAATTTAAAAAAAGTAGGCGTATCTTGGAGGTACAGGCTATCTGAGCACCATATTGTCCTGCTCTAGGTCTTAAGCATCTACATCCCAGACTTCCCCCTTAGGCGTGAAGAGTGTCTGCTCGAATTCCAGTGGCTTCCGGGCATACTTTTAAAATGAGTTTGCTGTTTGTAATTCATTTAAAATGGGATTTGGTACTCTACCTTGAGCAGCCTGCTGAATCAAGGGGAAAAGACTCTTAACCTACCAACCAGATGATTTCTGGCTGAATGGGCCCTTGAGAATGCTTTTGGAAAACTGAAAGTGTAGGAAGGCAGAACGAAAGGATTTTTAAGGATAGATTTTTTTCTCCCCTCCACCTTCTAGTTTCCTGACGTGTAATAGATGCCAACGTGTCTTTGTTCGGTCAACGTTCCTTGTCCTGGAAAGAACAGGACACTGAGGTTGCAGAGCTCTGTTCTGCTCCCAACGATGCTCCTGTTTGCAGAGGGCACAGCTGACTTTGGCTGATGTTTGCGGATACCTGCAGGATCTAATGTCGATTTCAGAGTCACAGACAAGCCCTTCTTTGGCATAGAGTTTTTTGTTCCTCTGCCAGTTCAAATGAGGTTCCCCTTTTGTTCTGTGCAACCACAGGCTGCCTCTGCTTTCTCCAGGTTAATCACAGACAGGGGCTCAACTGTTTGATATGTATCAGCTGACAGTTAAACAAAAACCCAGACCTAAATCTCAAATAACTAGAGGAAGAAGGGTGCCTCCTTATCAGCCAGTGTCTTACCAAGTGCCTGTCGGGTCTTAGGATGGACTCAGACCAAGCACTTAATTGACTGGCACCACTTGGGGTACAGTTTACAACACATGGTGTTAGGAAGCCTGTAATTGTTGGTGAACAATTATGCACCCCCAGTTTAAAAAAAAAAAAAACATCGCGGTAATCGCTGTCTGAGTTGCTGGTTAAACCTTTAAGAGTGGTCCCATGGGCAGCAGATCTTACAAATGCACGCGTAAATTGTGTGTTAGTAGGAAGCCACCTTTTATGATAGAAATGGCCCCATTAAAGGAAAATCTCTGTGTCTCAGAATTACTTGTTGTTGAAGTGTCTCAAAAGGTTCCCTCTGGCCCTACGATTGCCTGCCATTCTTGTGCCCTGGTAACTAACGATAACCTTTCACTTTAAACCTTTCATATTAGTTCATCATTTCCCCAGGTCAGGTATCCATACACCAAGGTTGGACATTCTGTGTTGTAACGAGTTTCCTTTCCGTGCTGGCAAATTTGCTGTATTTGATAACTTCTTACAGAAGGGAGGGCTAGTAAAAACCCCACTAGCAGCAGGTAATTCTCATTTTCAAACAGTCACAGGTCAGGATTCTGTTTTGTTTTAAGGGGAGAAGGTAGTTAGGTTTATGTGTTTATTTAATGGAGGTATGGGGGATTGAACCCAGGACCTCGTGCGTGCTAAGCACGCGCTCTACCACAGAGCTATACCCTCCTCCCCAGGTCAGGATTCTGAATGAGATTTTAGCATACCCTAATTTGAGGAGTTTTGTGAAAACATAGCCTCGTATTTGCGAAGTGTCTACTATAATGCGTAGCACACACACTCAGTTGCAGTTTTTTTTATCATTTGCCATTTTTTCATTCTTTGGTTTGCCGTATGAATTTAAGGTTTAATCACACTGTTATTAATCTTAACAAAGACACGCCACTCTTTCTTTTCATTCTAGCAAGGTCCAGGGTGTTTGGTTTTCTTTTCCCCTTTTCGTTGTGACACTCAGGAATGTGAGATAAGTGGTTCTGGAGAGAGTCACGAATCACTGATTCGCTTTCAGATAAAGCACCTGGGAGCTGTCTAAATATGTGAAGTTTTGCTCAGAGACAGACGTTCCGAGTCTCTTTTTTCCCATCCCTTACAAGTCAGATCACCAGAAAAATTCTTAATATCAAACACAAGCCGCAGTTCGAGCTGGGATACTTCCTCTCAGCCCCACTGGAGGGAAAAGCTCTGAAAAGGCTCTGAAACAGCCCTGCGTTTATGTTCATGGTGGTTCACACCCTCCTCTGACCCCCCCTCCCAAGGCCCCTGCTCCTAACCCCACGGACCTGGTTTTTAAATTTCATTGTAAAACGGTGTGCAGTTCTGATTATCTGAAAGGTACTCACGTGTATACTCAGACTTCCGGTAGATTATACCAGGGGAAGTAGACCCATCATTTAATCAAATTCAAACCATAGACATTAAATTAAGCATTTCTAATATATTCATTGGTAACTCTGATGATCAACGTTTACTGAGTAACTACTGTGGTTTATATGCTTTTCCTTTTTTACTTTCTTTTTGTTTTTTTTAGTAGGGGGAGGTAATTAGGTTTATTTATTTATCCTTGGAGGAGGTACTGGGGATTGAACCCACGACCTCATGAATGCTAAGCATGTGCTCTACCACTTGAGCTATACCCTCCCCTCCTTTCTTACTTTTCAACGAGATAATTTTTTGATATATTTCATGTATAGTTTTGAGATCATTTTCCATATTAAACCTCTATTGGGCTACATATAGGAAATAGTTATAAATATTTCTCAGGGCTCAGGAGATAAAGTGTAAAAGGATCAATTCTGCCAAAGGTTAGCCGTGTTAATTCTCTGATTCCTACATACTTAAGTATTAGTTGTTGGAAAAAAATACCTTAAGATGGATATGTCATTTTCTAATAATTATTGGTTACTTTCAGAGCAGTATAGTAACAAATTCCTTTCTGACTCATGACCTCTATTCACGGATGTATTGCTACAAAATAATCCACCCTTATCATTGGTATTTCTGGGTAGTTGAGTAAGCAAAGAAGTATTTTTGATATGCAAGGGCAAATACTGAAGCAGTGGGGTTCCATGCCCTTTCTGTCAGCAAAGCTATCAACTGCCAGGAACCCCTGATAAGTCCTATTCCAAGCAAGTAGAGTCTGGATAATACCAAACTACAAGACAGCAGTCAGTGCGTGTGAACTGCCAAACTGAATTACCACTCACCCAAAATAAAAAGTCTGGAGTGAAACAAAGCTGAGTCATCCATCTGCAAGGTATGTAGTGGGCTTAGCCAGGGAGAAGGACCTTTTGATTTGTCAAAGCAATTTTAAACTACTGCCATTTCTCCAAGCCAGAGATTGAAAAGGTCAAAGGGAAGCTTTCAAATATGATAACATTGGAGTTGAGGGGCAGACGGCACTTGCTAAACTGTGAATGAATGTTAGAAGAGGAGCCGCCTCTGGGTACAAGAGTAAAGAACAGCGCTCCTATCCTGACCTCACCACTAATTTAGCGTCACCAGGAAAGGTAACCTAAACTCTCTGGTCCTCAGTGTCTCCACGTATAAAATAAGGAGACCATAAAAGATGCATTTTCAGATTTGTCCAGCTTCTGAAGATCCCGTGGTCTTAAAGGGCTCAGAGAGCAGATTAGAGGATCTTGGTTCAAATGATCATTTCTTGAGGAAAAATTATAGTAAAAATGTTTTTATTTATAATTTATGAGCCCATTCATCATCTTTTTTTAATGGCCAAAGGTTGAAGTCTCAGGTACAGCCGAAAATAAGGAAGTGTTTGATTACATTGGAAACAGATGAAAACCAGCCACAGAGGGGATTTTGCTAAAATAAGAAATTCATTGTGTCAGTTCAGCAACCATTAAATTATTAGCATATCCTTACTTTTAGATGAATTAATTTTATCTCCTCAACAGTTAGACTGGATTGTGAAACTGCATTTTCATAGGTAAGAAACGGTCAAGCATTTTCAGTTTCCACCTATAGACGTGATCTCCCTGGGTGGTCCTCCCTAGTTCCCTGCGGTTCTTAATATAATGCTGGGCATATTTGTTCTTTGACATTTGTATTGAAGGCAATATTGGGGGGGGACAGAAAGGCTTTTTGAAATCAGTTAGTGCAATGTATTATTTTAAAGATGAAGAAAATACAACAAAAAAGTTCTCAGAATTATAATTCTTTTGATGCTCAGAATGACACTGAGACATTATACACAAAAAGTCTTGATTGTCCTTTGAATATTTTACCTACCAGTGAAAGGAACTGGCCTGATAAATTTTACAGGAATAGTTCTTAGCAAGTTAAATTCCCAAAAGAAAATAAGGGTGGTTCTCAAAACTCTAAAAACCTGAAGGCATTGTTCTTTTGCTATTCTTGTTGATAGAGTTGTGAACATTTTTGGGAAAAAAAAAATTTTAATTGGTTAATGTTGGCAAGGAACATTTAATCCAAAAGAACATAGTCATAGTAACACCAGAATATAAATGTGACCTGAATCTGAAACCTGATCCCAAATGCATTTCTTTGCTGTATTTGATAAGCTTCAGTTCTCTATAAGGAAGCAACCTCCACTTGTAGATTTAGTCACTGTTTATAGAAAGGTGTCCTGGCTTAACCAAATTAGAAATAGACTAAGTGCAAAGATATTTATAGGTCATGCTTTTAACTTAGGTCTTACGTACTGTGAAACTCTGCATTTTTTGTGACATCTCTCTGCCATTTTAATTACAGAATCATCACATTTTAGAGCGTTTGGATTAATATTTGTCAATAACACTTTATGCTGAAACCTACAAAACCCCCAAATAATATAGTCTAACACCTTGTATTTACAAGTGAAGAAACTGAGGCCCAGAGAATGTAAGTAAGTTTAATTTGCTTAGAATTAAGGCACAGAACAAGGTAGGACTTGGACATCTAAGTATACCGCTATGTCTAATGTGACATTTGTTCATCTTTAATTGCAAAATGTTTTCCTCATATACTTACACCCTCTCAAACATGGGGTGAGGATTAAGTAAATAATGCTACGATCTTGGTGCTTGGAATGAAGTAGACAGAAGACTTCTACTGACACGATGACATGTTACAAATATAGTTATAAATTGTGTCCAGAGTTGATGACCATCAAGAGAATTGATGATTTATTCACCCCAGGACAAGTCTGTCATATGTTGACAAATTTGCCAGTTTTCCAAACCCTTGGAAGAAGCTTTGAAACAAAAACTTATTTGATACACAGCCACAGCCTTATGATTTTGTTTGTTTGTTTGTTTTTCTTGATAGAAACATGAGCTCAGCTGGCCCCGAAGGGAGGAAAGTGATGAGAAGGTGTGACGGACTGATTGACTCACTGGTCCATTATGTCAGAGGAACCATTGCAGACTACCAGCCAGATGACAAGGTGACTCAAGGGTTAAATATCTCGCACACTGAATTACTTACTCTGTCTTACTAAGACTCTTCAGAGTATTCTTGAAGTAGCTGTTCGGGTTTGCTTTGTTCATTAATTCATTTGGTGAGCTTAAGATTTCCCATACATGCTTGTAAGTTTTAAAATCCATCCAGCCCCATTTTTCTTTCCATCTTCCAGCCCCAGATTTCTATCTGTTTAACAACTCTGTGGATACACGTTCAGGAGTGAAATTAAATTCACCTCTTTCCTCATCCCCAAACTTGCTCCCCCTGTGTAATCCTTCTTAATAATCGTTACCATCTACCAAATGAAAATAGAACTCTGAGTAATCTTGGACTCCCTCCCTTCCCGCTCATCCCACATCCACTCCAGCGAATCACGTGCGTTCTGTGTCTGAAACGCCCCTCCGTGTAACCACGCCTCTTTAACGCCACCACTGCTGTCCCGATTTGTTCGTCTTTCATACTGATCATTGCAGTCGACTCCCGATTGGCCCCTATAAGAAGTATCTCCTCCTGTTTTCCAACTCTACATGATTGCTAAGGAATGTATCTAAATTTTTAGAATCATTCTGAGCACCCTTTAAAAAGTAAACCAGAACGGCTCTCCAATGTTTTAAAACCTTTGGCCTCTACTTCCTAGCGTTGTGCTCGTGACCATTTCTGGCTTAGCCCTAGCCTTCCCAGCCGTTCTCCACTTCCCTCCCCCAGCGCCCCGCAGGCCAAGCGCGCCTGTCACGTCCAGTGAACCCGAAGCCCTGTGGCAGCGCACCTGCAAAGGAATTTCTGTATTGTCTGATCGGTGGTCATGTCCTGTTTTCTCAGGCCACAGAGAACTGTGTGTGCATTCTTCATAACCTCTCCTACCAGCTGGAGGCAGAGCTCCCCGAGAAATACTCCCAGAGTATCTATATTCAAAACCGGACCATCCAGGCGGACAGCAACAAAAGTGTCGGGTGTTTCGGCAGTCGAAGCAGGAAAGTCAAAGAGGTACATTGGGAGGGATTTGAAAGAATAAATGCATATGCTGTGTGTACTTCTGAGTACTTGGTATATGTCAGGCACTGTTTTAAGTTCTTTGAACCCTTCCATCAACCCCATGAGGTGTGTATTATTAATACTTCCATTTACTAATGAGGAAACAGGGGTAGAGAAAGCTTAATTAATTTTCCCAGAATAATCCAGCAAATTAGTGGAGGAGATGGAATTCAGTCCCAGGCAGTCTGGTCCCAGATTTACACTGTCAGCCATCAAACCATACTGCTCTGTGCCCTACAGGCTAGGAAATAAGTTTAATGCTACGTGGCCAGTGGTAGAGCATTGTCTTAACATTGAAAGCAGCCCTGCCATTCAGCTGTGAACGTTCTGAAAGCAAACGTGGACACCTTAAGCAAACCCCATGGGAAGGAATACTCTCCATACTGGCATTTCATGAAAATGAAGGGATGCGACCTCTGCCTTGTGAACTTGACTGGTAGATGTAGATGGCCTCCCGGACAACTTCATAAGGCTCTCAGGAAAGACCTTCAGAGAGGTTGTGACTAATGTAGATTTCAGCTTAACAGCAGCCTGAAAACTGTTCTAGAACCGTCCATGCTTAATTCTCTGCATTCTCTCTAATTGTGAAATGTGAACTTGTGAATACAGGGTGTTGAGAGGGAGAAGTGGTTATCATGGACTAAAAGTTAAGTCATGGGAATCATACGTATTTGCCTTTTCACTTTGATTCTGAGGGCTTCTTATCATGCAAATTGTTAGTCTCTCTAGGCAAGACTATGTCTGGTCTCTCAGTTTGGGTGTGGAATTGCAGAAATCACTTGAAGGTGTTAATTCTGGATTTCATCGTGTGGATGGTTAGCAATACCAGGACATGCCGATGCCGGAGGAAAAGAGCAACCCCAAGGGCGTGGAGTGGCTGTGGCACTCCATCGTGATACGGATGTATCTGTCCTTGATCGCCAAGAGTGGCCGGAACTACACGCAGGAAGCATCTTTGGGAGCGCTCCAGAATCTCACGGCAGGAAGTGGACCGGTGAGTACCATGACTGTTTTTCTGCTTTTTAAAATAATGACATTGTGGGCACACCTATGTTAAGTTCAGACAGTGAGGAAAGAACAGAGGTTTTCTTGCCTCTGTCAAAACAGTTCTCAGGAATTGCCTGAGAGAGTTCCAGCTTCCCAGGACTTTTAGCCTTGGCTTCTGCAAAGACAAGTCAGACTGTGAGTATTACATGTCTCAGAGTCCGACCTAAACGGGCTTAGGCGAAAAAGAGGAATTCCTTGGCTCATATAACTGAAAAGTCCAGGGTGGGTCTTCCTTCTGTCATGGTGGAACGTAGGTGCCCCACGATTATAATTATGCCTCTGTCTCTGGACTCTGTTTCCCTGTGTTGGTTTCATTCTCAAAGGCTGTCCTCACATTACAATAAAGAGAGTCACCAATGATTTCAGGCTTACCTTTGATTCAGCCCAGTGTCCCCAAAGGAAAAAAACGACTGTTTTCCCAATAGCTCCATTGAGAACTTGGGGAGTAAGTCTCACTTGCCCATTCCCAAACCAGTACCTGTGGCTAGGAGCCTGTGACGTTGATTGGCCAGGTCTGGGTTATGGGCTCACATGTGAATTTCGGGGGCATGGGTTTGGGTGGACGAGGGTCACTGCCGCTTGTACCCCATGGACCGAAATGGTAAAGGAGTGGCTCCCTAGTGGAAAGTCAGAGTGTTATTACCCAAAGGAAGAGTGAGTGCTGGAAAGCAGAAACAGTGCATGTCCACTGCAGTTGGAAAGCATCTGTGCTCTTCTGTCCCACAAATTCAACCACAAAACAAAGAACTAGTTCTCTTTCCAGGTGCACGTACTTTATACCAGCAAAATCAAAATATTAAAAAATGGAAGAACATGTTCCTTTCCCCATGTATTTTACACCTGGCATCATAGTAAGGGAATCTAGAAATACTTCGTTTTTGAACTAAGCTTATAATCTTTGCCTTGATCATGAAATGGCTAGAATAAACTCTCCTCAGATAGTTCATAATATGGCCAGTCTCTAATTATCCATCGTCACAGAGGTAACACTCTTGCAGGCAACCAAAATATTCTGTGTTCTGCATCTGAGAAACTATGTTCATTCTTTAATAATGTGTTTATACAGAAACTTGGCTCTGTTTTGAGTAAAATGGTGAAATACTAAAATACCAGTATTTCTCTTGTTTTAGCAGTGTCATTAAGAATACAGCCAAACTGGGGGGAGGGTATAGCTCAGTGGTAGAGTGCATGCTTAGCATGCACGAGGTCCTGGGTTCAATCCCCAGTACCTCCATTAACAAAAACAAAACAAAAAAGAATACATCCAAGCTTTAATTTCTTTGTTTTTCTTCAAAATGTACTTCTGCACAAAGAGAAAGAAATGGGGAACAACCAGGGAGCCCTGACTGACACAGGGACGTGATTTTTCATCTTACTTTCCCGTTTCCCCGTGCTTGGTTTCCCAAAACTATTTCTTTCACTTTCCCAGACTACAGAAGCCCTCTTATTACTGCCAGCCAACTTAATAGAAAATGTCAGAAATTAAATTGCAGTGTGTGTATGTATTTAAGCTCACTACGCTCTGAGGATGGCTCAGTATGAGCTAACCCTCTAAGCCTGGGTTTTAGCCTTTTGCATTTCAGGATTTCTCATGGAATCCAAGCTGTCCAGCAGTGTTTCCATGTTCCTATGAATACAGGAATATTTGCCATGTAACATACAGGAATATACCACTTAAATTCTGAATATGTAGCTTATTCCTCAGATCCTAAGTTCCTTTATTCATTTATTAAATAAACAGTTTGTGGGCACCCACTACATAGCAGGCACTAGCCTAGTGCCACGTATATAGTGGCGAATGTGACAAAAATCACTGTATTTTGGAATAATCTAGCTGGGATAAACGAATAAACACACAGACAGAAATCTAAGGTAATAGGAGCCTTCCCAGTCCAAAAGGAACTCAAGCAACGGAGATACCTTCATTCCTGCTATAATTACGGCAAGGCATTTAAAATCATACCTAACCTTAAACCAGTCCAGTCCTCTGAAAGGAGATCTACATTAAACTGGAATTAATCCATGATCAAGGTTGTTAGAGTTGAACTTAACTAGAGATTTGCAGGAGAAAATCATTAGCGGCATGGGACAGTGATACGAGGACCCTTTGTTCTTTTAAGTTATGAGATGCTTTTTATTTAAATTTTGACTTCCAATTTATGTCCTTTCTAATTATTTCTTTTCCTAATTTTGTCATGCCTAGATGGTGTGATTTAAAAAAAAGAACTTGTTTTTGTAATTTCTAAAAGGAATCACTGAATACAAAAAACATGAAAATAGGCTCTGAAACATAGTTGCAGAAAATGTCCAATCCATCAACCTGTGTTCATAACAGACAGCTGGAGCCTTGATGGCTTCGTGCCTTAGATGGCAAAGAACTGAATAGCTTCCAAAAGATAGATTCTATAATTTAAGTATAAAATTACTTAATAGTAATTAAATAGTAGCACCTAAAAGATAGTCTATAATTTAAACATAATTAGGATGGTCATTTCTTGTCAGTAGAACTACCTTAATGTAAACTTTATTAGTTCAGGTGTAATGGTTATTATTTAAAAAAAAAGACCAAAATAAACAAGTAAGAGGATGGATTGATAAAATTTACTCATTTAGCAAATTCTCTTAGTACAGTGTGAAGTGTCAGTTTGTAAGTACAGTGTAAGTCCGTCCTGGGGGTGTACTGTGCAGCGTGATGACTGTCGGTAACAATACTGTATTGTGTATTTGAAATTCACTAAGAAAGTAGACCTTATAATTTCTCATCACAAGAAGGAAAAAAAAATTTGTAACTGTGTGGTGATGGCTGTTTCTAAACTTACTGTGCTGATTATTTCACAGTATATACATATGTCAATCCATTATGTTATACACATAAAATTAAATATTATATTGTAGAAGTTAAAAGTAATAAATAAACAGTTTTCAAGTTTCTAAAACATTTAAATTTTTTTTAATTTTTAAAAAATTTTTATTTCATTGAGTTATAGTCAGTTTACAATGTTGTGTCCATTTCCAGTGTAGAGCACAATTTTTCAGTCATACATGAACATACATATATTCATTGTCGCATTCTTTTCCACCATGAGCTACCACAAGATCTTGTATATATTTCCCTGTGCTGTGCAGTATAATCTTGTTTATCTATTCTATATACACCTGTCAGTATCTACAGATTTCAAACTCCCAGTCTGTCCCTTCCAACCCCTGTCCCCCCTGGCACCCACAAGTTTGTGTTCTCTGTCTATGAGTCTGTTTCTGTCAAGTTTCTAAAACACTTTAAAACCACTTAATTTGATACCCACTGGGAAAAAACAAAGTGTATTCCCTACCTCATACCTTGCTCACAGATCAGTTCCAACAGCAATAAGATTTAAATGTGAAGGTAGAACAATGAAGCTTCTAAATGATAACATAGAAGAATATCTTTATGATCTGAAATAGGGAAAGACTTCTTAACAGCAGACACAAAAAGCACTAACCATAAAGTATTTTATAAACTTACTACATTTAAATTAATAATTAGTAACTTACGCTATCATGCTTTCAAAGACATTGCTAAAACAATAAAAAAAGGCAAACCACAGAGTAGGAAAAGATGTTTGTAAAGTTGTAAAGATATAAGTAACAAAGGTTGATATCTAGGAAATTTTAAAAAATTATCACATTAACAATAAAAAGACAGACAACCCAGTAGAAAAATGGACGAGATTTGAACAGCACTTCACAAAGGATAATATAGCAATGGCTATATTATCTATATTTGAAAAGGTCCTCGCCCTCATTAGTGATCAGGGCAGTACGAACAAGGAATGCTGTTTGTAAATAGTTGACTAATTAATAGTCATTCTCACATATTCCCTAAAGCTGGAATAAAAATCTCTCTTTGATAAATCTGTTTGTTTTCCTTATGGAGGAAATTCTGAAGACCATTCCTCACCGGCGTCTCCTGTTTCCCTCAATGAGCCAGCATTTATGTTTCCAATGATCGTTTTTATATACTAGGCCCTGAGCTGAAAGAGAAGATGCTGATGGCAGTGACTCTGCGGAGCAGACCGTGTGCATAAGGGGAAAGGCCTGCTGGGTGGGCCACTGGGACGAGAGAGGGATGCTAATGGACCCGAGGAGGAGGAGGAGGCGTTGTACAGAATAAGCAGCCTCCCCTTTAGGTGGCTACAGGGGAGGGATTCTTCTCAGAAGAGAGAAAATGGTCTAAGGGAATGTTCTGCAAGCTAGTGAAAGGCAAAGTGTAACTTGCTTACAATAGAACAGGCATCCTGAAGTAGTGGTTATCAAATTTCTTTGAGTCGTGGGCACTTTGAGTATCTAATGGAAGTTATGGTCTCTTTCCCTGAGAAGAGAATGAGCACAAGAGTAATCTTAAGGATGTCCTGTTCCCTCCCGGAAACCTATCCTGGTCCCTGTATTAAGAACCCACAGCTACTGTAGAAGGTGCAGTGGAGAATGTCAGAAGGCGAGCAGCCTGCAGGAGGTGGGGGAAAGAAGGAGCATTTAGATAAACAAAATAGACACCCTGGAGAATGGGCAAGAATACACGGATTTTTTAACACAGTATTATAAACCAACTGTACCTCAATTTTAAAAAGAATGTATGTTAGCCACAATATATAAAAAATATAAAAATAGATTAAAAAAACAGATTTCTTCTGTATAGCACAGGGAACTATATTCAATATCTTATAATTCCCTTTAATGAAAAAGAATATGAAAATTTGTATGTATATGCATGACTGGGACGTTGTGCTGTACACCAGAAATTGACACATTGTAACTGACTATACTTCAAAAAAATTAAATTTAATTTTAATAAAAAGAATATATGGATTTCTGGCATGGTAGTCTCATATTAGCTTCAAACAAAAATGTGTAAAGCTGTAGGTACAAGCTAGAGCCCCAGTGCTGTTGGAGGTTTGCTGATGCTAGGAAGGGCCTGGCTGGCATGGTACTCAGACCCTGGGAGAGCAGGCGGCCAGCTAATTCCACATAAGATTTGCCTTTGGTGGACCTAGACCTGGACCAGACACTTGCACATGCAGCCTCTGGTACAGAGAATAGAGTTAACAGACAGTCTGACTAGCCATACATTGCTTTCTTCAAAAGTCAGTATCTCTTTCGGAATAAACTGGCTTGTTTTGGAAATGAATTTTACATATTTACTAAAATATGAGAAATGCCAAGATTTGAACACAAAGAAACAGAATAGGTGAATAAGCCAACAACCAGTAAATACATTGAAATAATAATCGATGACATCTCCCTTTAAAATTTTTCCCAGCTCAGCTGGCTTTACACCCAAATTCTACCAGACCCACAAAATTGAGATTATTCTTGCATTACACAGATAGTCCAAGAAAATAGAAAAAGGAAAAACACTTACTCAGCTAATTTTATGACATTAGTGCAACTTTGATTCTAAAACAGTTGGTCCTTCTCTTTCACAATGATAAGCTGAAAATGTGAATAAAAAGCAGAATATGATAAGAATGAAAAGACAAACCCATCTTATTTATAAACACGCAAAAAGTAGTAACTAGCCAAACCTAATATTTTATTTAAAAATACTGAATAAACATTAATAGTAATTAAATTAATCGTAATTAACAGTAATTAAATGGAAAACCTAATAAGAGTTTGAAGAAAATTTCTCTAGTTTTGAAGATGTCTTGCTCAGTCTCTAGTAACTACAGAAACTTACTGTTCCCACGAAGTGAAGTGCAGTACAATTTACATGGCGTATCTCACAAAACAGATGCCAGCATCAGTGGCGCAGACAGTTGTCCAGAAGGAGAACGGCCTGCATCACACACGGAAGATGCTGCATGTCGGTGACCCCAGTGTGAAAAAGACCGCCGTCTCCCTGCTGAGGAATCTGTCTCGGAACCTTTCTCTGCAGAATGAAATTGGTGAGTCGGTGTGTCTGGTTGTAACGTGTACGTATTGGAAATCCAAGTGCAATAAAACGTCCTTATCGCTTTGTTTCCACAGTGATGAGCTGAAAGCGTCAATTAAAAGCAAAATGTGGTAAATAGAACTGGTTTTTGTGCGCCCAGGCATCAAGGGTGGGCTTTCTCGCTGGTCTCAAGCAGGATGTTTCTTAATGTCCAGCTTTTTTGTTGTTGTTGTTTTAATTACTACCAAAGAGAGATTAATTAACAAGATAGGTGACATATTTGATATTTTTCAGCCCTCGGGTGTGCCATGCAGTGAAGTCTTTTTAACCTGTGTCTTTCAGAATGTTCTCTGCATCTCCTGCTGTAAGCACCACTCTTCTAAAACATTGAACACAGACGCGCGCGCGCGCACGCACACACACACACAGTAGGTGTTTACTTCAGAAGCCTGGCCATTGTACTAGGAAAAAAATGGATGGACAGAGTATCACAAGAAGGAACCACTGAATGGAGCAGATTTGACATAGATGGTTTTGGAATAAATATTTGCTCCCTCTTTTGGAAGTCTGTGTGACTTTTTTTCTTTTTTGAATTAATTAATTTATTTTTTATTGAAGTATAGTCAGTTTACAATGTTGTGTCAGTTTCTGGTGTCCAGCACAATGCTTCAGTCATACATGAACATACAGTTTTTTTTCATACTCTTTTTCACCGTAAGCTACTGTAAGATATCGATTGTAGTTCCCTGTGCGGTGGAGTCTGTATTATAGACAGATGATAACTATGTTACACTATCAAATAATACAATTTTTCATTCATATTATTTATAAATGTGAATTAAATCAAAAACTATAAAATGAGATCAGATAGGAAGATAATGCTAAAAATAATCTTGCTTCCTAATGCTTCATAGATTAGTCATTTCTGACAATTTAAAATTCAGTTTTTCACAAAATTCTGGTAATAACTTTTTTAACGGATTGGATTATTTTGGAATACACACACAAACACATACACACACACACACACACACACCCCAGTACCAGAAGTCTGTGCTTGTGTTTTAATAAAGCCATTTCCAAAGACAGCCAGCAGCACGGCATTGAACAGGTGGTGGCATTGAACAGGTGGTGTCATACAGTGGTTTTGAGCCCATTATAAATGCAGAGGGCCTGGAAAGTTTTCAGTGAGTCTGAAAGAAACCTTGCCATAGGCAGTCTCAAAATTAGGAAAGTGCTTCCCTCATTGTCTTTTGGGACCTTTGTGCTGCACTTCAGGTCTATTATCCTTTGGCCTTTTTTCCTTCAAATGAAGTGTTGACTCCATCTTTAAAACATTGCTGATGAGAAAAGAAGTGATCGCTGCTTACAGCCTGTGCCCTCGGAGCGGAAATGCTCTTGTCAGGTTCTGCAGCCCTCCGCCTGCTGGGACAGTGCAGCGGTAGCCCCACAATTTATGTAAGATGATTTTGTTGCTGAAAGATCGGCCCCGTCCCTGATGAGCCAGATAACTCAGAGACCGGGGCTCGGAGCTTTGAAGAAAAGAGACAGCTTTCTTACTTTGCCCGGCAAAGGGGACTCCCAGCAGGGTGGTGCCTTCACAACTGTGAAGCCCCCTTGGGGATGGCGTGGGGTGGTTATACGGCCACAGCTCAAGCAATAAAGCGTCGATAACAATCAACAGAATCGTTTTCCCATCAGAAGACTCAGAGTGGCTCCAGGGGACCAGGCCTGTAGAGGCTGGTGGTTGTCGCTCTTTCCATCTCTGTATCTCGTAAGCACCCAAGGCATGGTCTTCTTGGCAATTCATGCTATTTTGTAAGGTGACAATCCTGTGACCTTCTCCCTGGAGAACGACTCAGAGACCAAGCATGATTATTACTTTCAATTACTGGAGTAAAGTAGAAACAGTCAGATCAATAGATACAATTTTAACAATGGGCCTGGAGCTGTGAGTAGCGGCCGGCCGGTCCGGTTTGTTGACCGCTCTAAGGGCAAGCGTAGGAATGAGCCGTCTGTTAGCCTAAGTGCAGCCATTTTATTATTCCTCCTTCAGTTTCACTGATAAACCTCCCCTCGTTTTAAAGACAGTAGTGAGAAGAGACAGTAGTAGAAGAGAATTGACAAGATAAATGCAATTTTTTCAGTCCCAGGTTGGCTTTATGTCAAATATATAATTGGAGTTTGAAGTTCCTGTCTTGTGTGTGTGTGCGCGCATGCACGCACAGAGGCTGAATGACCCTCTCTTACCACATTGCAGTATTTAATTTTGTTGGTGTAAACACTTACACTATTGTTCTACAAAAAACAGGCATAAAGTGTTAAAAACTTTCACTCTGTAACTCTCACTCCTCCTCAGACATAACCCCGAGCTTCAACCTTAACCTTGGTGTGTAGAAGTGGACATTCTTGTTGGTTGTGCAGAGGGAGGGGACGTGGGACCGTCTCTCAGCAGAGAGGGCTCTCAGGATGGGCTACCGGGCCTCCGCCAGCCGTCGCTGCGCCCTGCAGGGAGATGGACTGAGCGTTTTCTGTTGTGATTGTCTCACATTGTTTTCTTGCTGTTGACCTAAATTCAGCAACAGGAAAACTCAGGTTCTCAAGGCCTTTCATTGTGTGGTCTACCTTGTTAAAAGGAGGGAGCCTTCTGATAATAACTCACGTCTATGGAGAGCTTCCCGTGTGCAGGGCACTGTGGTACAGCCAGCACATGGTGACTCATTTAATGCCTCAAAACAAGCCTGTGGAGTAAATACTGTTATTATCCCATTTTACAGATTGGGAAAATGTAGCATGAAGAGGTTCAGTAGCTTGCCCAGATGGCACGGCCGTTAAGTGGCAGACAGGACTAAAACCAAAAAAGTGTATCTTCAGAGACTGAGCTCCGAGCTAACACGATGCTGGGGTGCTTCGACGACAGGAAAAAAGGAAGCGTGCAGGCCTTCGAGCAGGTCCTTCCTGTCCGTCAGACCCAGGTGTTGCCAGAGGAGGGCGTACGGCTCTGTTTGTTTTATTGAGTACCTCTCTGTCCTAGGCTTAGTGATCGCGGCCGGAGAGCCAGAAACGAATGCAGTAATTGTCCTCAAGGAGCCCACAGCCCCGTTTGGAATTCAGACAGGCACCCGTCAGAGCAGCGCAGTTCAAGGTGCCACATGAACTCAGATGAAGAAACAACAAAATTAGGCAGACGTAACTGTACGACCATGATAAACACAGCACTGAATTAAAGAGCTATGAGGAACCACAGAGGCAAGTTCTCTGTCTTTCAAGGAGAGTCCAAAGTAAAGGGGCAAAAAAAAGAAAACGTACGTGAGACGAATTTTGGCAAAATAGCAAGTGCAAATTCGTATTGCCCAAAATGTGTACCATAGGACAGGTTATAATATAATCATCAAATTAATACCTCTCTTGTTACTACAGAAAAAGGTAAACCAAAACCCTATAACCCAGAACTTATAGACATAGTGAAAAAATAGATTTTAAGTAGTTTCTTTCTCTTTTTTACTAATAGTGTTATTTTTGCATTAAAGAAACTTTCGGCAGTACAGGTAATTTTTAAAAATTACTTTTAGGTCACCATCAGCATTGTTGTCGGAAAACAAGTCCTATTAATATTTTAGCATATTTCTTCTCAGGTTTCTTGTGTGTATTTTTTCCCTAATGTTACAATAATATGTATTCTTCATATAAATAAGCACACTGATCTTTTTCACATAGAATATTAACATATATTTTTCTTATTATTATACGTGGTTCATAGATATGTTTGGGGAGGCACAATATTCTTGGCAGATGTTTTATGGTTAATCATATTTCTATTGGGATGTTTAAGCTTTTTATAGTTTTTCATTTACGTATAGTACTATAATAAAGATCTCTGCTTTTTCCATTTTTAAAGTGATGTCTTTAGGATAAATCCTCAGAAGTGGGAATACTGAATCAAAGAATGTGAAAATTTAAAAAAATTTTTTGACATTGCTATCAAATTGCTTTCTGCAAAGACTTCCAGTGCACGGAGCACAGAGTACCATCTTTTTAAAAATCAATTTTTTTAATTTGAGGATTTGAGAGGTTGTATCTTTCCATATGTTTGTTAACCAAATGTTTCTTCTTAAATGTTCTTTACCCAAAATGTTACTGGGATCTTGAGATTAAGGAACAATCTTTTTAATCAAGGATTCTTTTTTTCTTTCACTTTGTAGCCAAAGAAACGCTGCCTGATTTGGTTTCCATAATTCCCGACACAGTCCCAAGTACTGACCTTCTCATTGAAACTACAGCCTCTGCCTGTTACACGTTGAACAATATAATCCAGAACAGTTACCAGAATGCACGGGATCTTCTAAACACTGGGGGCCTGCAGAAAATTATGACCATAAGCGCAGGTGACATGTAAGTCCTTTAGCATCTGCCTGTCGGTTGTCTCCTCATCCCACCACCACCACCCCCCCCCACTCCTAGATGTAAGTAACGGGGTTGTGAATGTCCCGTCATCCGGTGCCGTGAGGCAGCACGGCCAAAAATAAGACTGTAGAGCAGGGCCAGTCCTTAGGGAATCAGGCAAGTGAAAAACTGAATCCTCCAAGCCAAATAGGTGCTCATTCTCTTCTACAATATAGAAGTAGTCGAACGCCATAGCTTCCCTGAGTGGTGCATTCCAGCATTTTATTGACCTGCTGAATTATTTCCCAGAGCCACAGCTGTGATTTAAGAAGAGATGAATGTAGGCAAATTGGAGTCCCGTGGACGGAATGCCCTCTTCACTTAACCAGTGAAGCCAGTGTCACCCCAAGTGATGGCACAAGAAGTAGGAGGCAGCACAGGAAGAAATTCTTGCCTTCTCATTTTTCCCTGTCATGTCTTTTCCATCTCTTATTCTCTTTTGAGAATAGAAGGCTTAATGCATGTAAGTCATCCTACATCCCTGTCTCTGTCTTCCAAATATTCCCATTTAAAAAAGGGGGGGGGGGATGGGAAAGAGAATGAAAAACATTGTGTAACCAAATTATCACTATTAGTTATTTAAAGTGATGGGATCCTAAGAAAAGAAATGTTATTATAGCCCAGTTCTAATGATTTGCAAAGCAAACAGACATCACCTGTAGGGGACAAATGTGTGTTGGCTGCACAGAGCTAGCGGGGGAGCCTGTGGCATCCTGGCATGGACACACGGCCCCGCCCCCACAGCCCCAGCCCGTCTGGGCCCCTTGTGCTCTGCAGTCCCCCTCTGGCAAAGCGCACAGGGAAGGAAGGCCGCATGCAGTGTCACACGATTAAAAGGAGACCTAGGTCAAAATGGCGGTTTCCCCAGAGCAGGGAGGCCGTTATTGTTCCCCGACAGCAGTTGCTCAGCCCTTGTGGAAAGAATGCATCAGTGGTGCAGAGCAGAAATGGCAGTTCTCAGTAGTCATCCCAGCTTCTCAGCAGACCTTCATAAGACAAGATGACTTTAATTATTTGAGTTTTCAGACATCATAAGCACATGGGAATATAGCATCCCTTTTGGAAACTTCTTGTGGCTTAGCGAAATATGGGAGTGTGCTCTGCTGTTACTTCTTTGTTGTACTGAGTGTCCATTTGTGAGCCGGTCCTCACGGGCCTTGTCCCCTCCCCCCCCAAAAAAAAGTTAACAAGGAACTTCTAACAAATGTGCGCACTGCCGCCCCTTCCTGGCTAGAGTGTGGCGTCCTAACCCGTAGTTTGTGGGCCAGCCTGACGACCAAGCACCATTTACATTTCATCTTTGAATAAATGAGTTCCTACTGCCAAGCAACCAACCTACGAACAGACTTTACCACCACACCGCCCTCACAATTTAAGAACCTTTTCCAATTGTAAATACTAGAGATCCATAACTTTCATGGACTTACCGGTACTTCAGTTATTAGCGACTCCGGAAAGTCCCTCGGGTCCTAAAAGGAACTCTGTAAGGTGCAGGTTTGGCTTGCCCGCCCTGTAAGGCTGGCCTGGAAGAGAAGGTCTTTCGGCTGATGAGCGAGCCCAGCCTGGGTACGAAGCTGCTCCGCAGCTTGCGCGCTTTGTTCTTGGTTGCGTCCTTACCAGCTCCTAGGACAGGAAAAATAAAATCTTTGTTTCTCTGTTAAAAGCAAAAATGCAGCCAAGTGTTAATTCAAGTGATGGAAGAGAAAGAGATGTCAGAACGCACTGATCCTTAGCCAGAAACAGGAAGTTTAAGAAAAATTTCAAAGCAGAACATCAGGAACTCAGTACAATCTCACTTCAGCGGTGACTTGGATTTCTAACGGGAACACATTCTTCATCTGCTGTCTCCAGAAATAAAGAAATTTTGAAACTGCTTTACCAAATACTCCAGCAAGAATTTATTTTATTATTCTTTATTTATTTTATTATTATTTTCTATTTATTATTATTAATTTGAAAAAGCTACATTACTCCTTTCATGGAGTCACTAAGAGTGTATATATTTTTAAGTCATACTTTTCATATGTTTGTATTTTTAAAATGTGCATTATAAGTATACAAATATATTTACATTCTATAAGTATATAACATATTTTTAAAAATTGTATTCTATAAATCAAGGATTTGTAAAAGTCTTAAGAATGTATTCCTTATAAATATCCAGAATTTGCTCTATAAACTATTTATTTGTTAGCCCTTTGCTAGTGGTTTAAAAAGATTTAAAAACAAAAACAAAAACAAACACCCACGTGGCCCTTGGCCTCCCGAGGCTCACCGTGATGAGTGGCCTGACTTAATGAATGGCTACTGAGCGACAGCAATTAAAGATTTCCGGGCCGTCCAAAGGCAGCGTGGAGAACCCTCCTACATTCTCCCTCATCTCAGAAAAATGTCCATTTCTTCGTTTCAGCTCTGCCTCCAACAAAGCAAGTAAAGCGGCCTCTGTTCTCCTGTATTCCCTGTGGTCGCACGCAGAGCTGCACAGCGCCTACAAGAAGGTAAGGATGCTGGAAAGAGCCAGGTGATAATGCCCTGCTTGACTCGGCCCTGGTGAGAAGTCACTACAAACTGCGTTTTCTTGTCTGAAAAATGTTGTTAAAGTTCACATTTCTGTTTGCTTGTTCCCAAGGCTCAGTTTAAGAAGACAGATTTTGTCAACAGCCGGACTGCCAAAGCCTTCCACTCCCTTAAGGACTGAGGAAAGTGAAGAACGTGGAGCCTCCCCCTTCTCAGTCACCAAAAAGCCCCGAAGGAAAACACCTATTTTTCTACTTCCCCTCCCAGTGAACCGCAAGAAAGCATGCCCTGTTTGTATCTTTTTCTATTCCCATGGCCCCCAGGATCCAGAAAACAAATGATCAGAATATAATTTATTAAGTCTTCCAGAAGACTTCTACAGGTTTGCCACCAGTAGACCCAGGCTCAGTTTCACCCTCTGCAAATAGTGGTCTTTGTCATCAGGGCTGACGGTGCATGGCGTCCTGGAACCAAAAGGTGAATCCATGTGGAATGGACATTGACAGAATAAATAAGGGAAGAAGCTGTTGTATGACTAGGATTTTTTTTAAAGTCTGATCTACATCTGTTTTCCTGTTCTGGTTCCCATGTTTTGTCACTCACATGCATGTTGTTTCACCATTGAGCCGTGAGTGTGTTGTTCTGCAGTGTTGAAAACAGAAAAATGGAAATGAGATAATACTTGTTGAGTTTATCTGGAAGAAAATTTAAATGGCAAAATCATTTGTTTGTTTATTTTGTGCTTGTTTTTATCCTCTTGATTTTTTTTTTCTCTGATTTTCAATGAACTTAAGAAATTTAGATCACAGAGCACGCATGACTGTAAGAAAAAGAAATTGAAGGGAAGTGATCATTGCAAGTGTAAAAATCTTTTCCACAGAGAAAGACAACTATGGCTGTGAAATTCGGTGTTCCCTCTAAATTCTGAATAAGTGGGATTTTTGCTCAAGAAATTATTTCACCTATTTAACACCACCATTAAATGCAAGTCTGTTCTGACACTACCGTTCAGTGTAATTTGTTCCCTGGATTGGCTACAAAGGGAACCCGGGCCTCTCACACTGCTGGACCAGCCAGGGCCCTGAAAACACAGCTCCTTTTAATGAGTTAACATTATCAACCAGCCCTACTTTGCCCAACGTTTAAAAAGTAATACAGAACCACTAAGTCTCGTATGACCTTGCTCAAGCCATTATTTTAAGTCAAGAAAGTGCTCAAGAATTAAAATGAAGTTACACTGAGGAAGAATGTGTCCGGCCCACCCAGAAATGATGTGAGAAATAGTCACGTTTAAAAGTTGACAGCATCACCTATTGAAAGGACTCTAAATTAAGTGTTACTTTAACTGGGCTGTGATTAATACCATTCAGATAGAATTAGTCTTCTTAACTATAATTTGTTATGTTTTGCTTTTTTAAAAAAAATCTAACAATATTTGTTACAGAAAGTCAGAAGGAAAAAAATCCTTCAGCTCCTTTTGGCCAAAAAAAGTATAAGAAATAAATTGCCACTTTCAATTTGAATGTGTACTTAAGTCTTTATTATGTTTAGAACTTAAAATTTTTTCAATTTTAAAAGCTCGATGAAGAGAACCTAATTTAAAATGAAATTATTTAAATACAAATTTTTAAAATAGTGAAGAGAGAAACTATCTTTTTTCAGAGTCTGATAAGCATTTGGAGTCTATTTATTCCTCCAAGTAATTAATGTATATTCAAAAAGTTTCTGTGTTTTTAAGGCATTAGTAGAGCCTTCAATAATATTAAACACAAAATAAGGCAAAAGTAACACTGCTTGCATTGGGATCTGTGTCCATTTTGGTTTATTTATGTATCTTGGTTTATGTGGTATGAGGGACATGACATTTGAGGATTTGACCTTTTAAGTTTCAACTTTAATTCCTGAGTTTAATACTTTGTAGCTGCTTATGTTTATTCCTAATCAGTCCTAAATCCTTTACCAAGAAGCACTTCCTATGAGAAAGATGGGGCCAGCTAGCCACTGGCCCATGTGAAAATGGAGGGACATGCGAGTAAGTTAGCTCTGGTCACATTTTGGTAAATTGAGTGGCTCTGTGACCGTGAAAAGATGGGCTTTGTTTGATCCCCGTGTCCTGCTCTGTCCACTCTGCTTACAAAAACCTGAGCACTTCTGAGGGAGGTCCTTAGATGATTGAATGCCAGTTTTGATCATAGGTCCGTACACAAGCTTTTTCTCTTTTCTGTGTCCCAGACTGGACATTCATCAGAGGAACAGGCGGGCTCGGCTGGGCCTTTGCGTTTATTTGAGCTGAGAGTCTTAAAGGGCTTGCTGCCTTGTGAAGAATTCTTGATGGTTTTCTGGAATATGAGAGGCTGCTGTCCTGGGTTTCTGTCAACTGGAAACATTTGTTTATACTTGATGGAAATAACCAAAAGGTTATCTGACAAGATAGAGGGAAGATTAATGTGTCAAAGGGGCAAAGCAGCAGCATGAGTAGATAAACCACTTCAAAAGCAATTTAATCGTCTTATGAAGAAGCAATTCCTTAGTAGAAAGAAGGAAATGGGGGGGGGTGGAATGTATATTCTTAAGTATGTGTGTATATATATAACTTATATGCTATAGTTATACGTGAAATTTCCTCTAAAGAAGATACATAATGCAGATCTTGCACTGAAGTGAGGAGGACTTGAGTACGTGTGTACTTTGAACAGAATTGCAGAATCTAAGGATTAGGAGGGAATTTAGGGGGCATCTGGTCAGGTCCTCTTTCAAGTGTCTTCCTGCAGCAGAAAAGATTCAGTTCTTATTAAAGTGACAGAGAAGAAAAATACGCAATCATTCATTCAACTAATGCCCAGCATGCCCCCGTAACTGGTGCACCTTGAGACTCAGTAATGGTTGCATTTTATTTATTGTGGGAGGGGAAACGGATTAAAAAGGAAGCAAGCTCTTCAAAATAAAATTCTGCTTTAGGTTTAACATTTTACACGTAGTGCCACTGAGGGTTTCATCTCTTTCAAAATAAACTTCAATCTTGTAAGGACTGTAATTAAAAGGAAAACTCCCTTGTTAATGATCTGTTCAGGAAAGAGACCGAAATGCCACACGCTGGCACGGGAGTTGTTGACAGTATGATAAGGGAAGGTATTCTGAAAGCCGTCTGGGAGACACAGGTAAGAACCCAGCAATGCTCAGCCTGGAAGAAGGGTGTTGTGTTACCTATCATTAAATATCTGAAAAGCCCACGGTACAGAAGCCCTCACAGTCTCCCTCTGACCATGGAGCACAGACCAGGGTCGGTAGGTGGAGGCTTGTGGGACTGGCTTTGACTGAACGAGAGTGCGCATCTACTGACCACTTCTCCCAGCCTTTTCATGAAGTAACACCTTTTTCTTCTTTAACACCTTATTGTGGCATGCTTCCTGCACAGTAAACTGCACATATTTCAGGTGTACAATCTGATGGATTTTGATAGCTGTACACACCCATGAAACCACCACCACACTCAAGATACCTAACATTTCCATCACTCCCCAGGAGGTGCAATTTTCAAATTCCCAATTTATCACTTCCCACTCCTTTTATCCCCTGGCAACCATAAGTTTCTTCTTTATGTCTGTGAGTCTGTTTCTCTTTTATAGATAAGTTCATTTGTTTCCTTTTTTTTTTCTTCAGATTCCACATATAAGTGATACAGTATTTTTCTTTCTCTTTCTGGCTTCGCTTAGAGTGATGATCTCCAGCTCCATCCATGTTGCTGCAAATGGCATTATTTTATTCTTTTTTACGGCTGAGTAGTATTCTGTGTGCGTGTGTGTGTGTGTGTGTGTGTGTGTGTGTGTGTGTATACACCACATCTTCTTTACCCAGTAATCTGTTGATTTACATTTACATTTTACACGTGAAAATAACCAGAAGCAGAGAAAGGTTCAGTCGCATCCCAAAGTTACATAGCTAGAAAGGCCAAATGAACCCAGCTGGGATGGTTGCTTATGGGGGGGGGGGGGGTTCCCTGGGAACCAAGGATGAAAGACTGGAGATGTGGGGCTCTCTTTGGCGAGTTAAGAAGACAGTCCGACATAATGGTTAAGAGGACTGATTCTAGAACGAGCCAGCCTAAACTCAGTCGTGACTGCTCCACTTTCGAGCGGGGGTAAGTTTCTTAATTTCTCTGAGCCTCAACTTTCCTTATCTGTTGTATGTGAATGGTAGTAGTGGTTACCTCATTGGATTGTTTTGAGGATTGAGTGTTTTCATAATTACAAAGCATTAAAGCAGTGTGCAGTATGTACTCGATAAATGCTAACTAAAGTTGTTTGGAGTTCCCTGGTTTGGGGGACAAAGCTCTTCTTTCTTTAATCCATCTCTTTTCAGATATGAGTGGTGTAGTTAAAACCCCCAACCTTCCCCCCAGCCACCCATTTTACACACACACACACACACACACACACACACACACACACATACACACTGACCCATCCCTCAGACGGCCGGTAGAAATGAAAATAAACATGGCCCAGACAAATGATTCTGAATGTCTGTTCTTTGCGGGTATTTATAAGTGTTATGTGAAAAGAAGTATCACACACTTCAGTAAGTTTGAGAAGGGCTGAGTTATACAAAAATTGAAAGGACCCGGATTACAGGGCGGGTAGAGTATGTCGCCTGTCACAAACCTTTTGTCTGAATCAGTAAACCCCTTTTTTCTTAAATGACTCCTGAAACTGTGCTTCTGTTGTAAACACTGTGACCAGCCATGATCTAAGCCATAGGCAAGAGGGCAAAAGTTATCTTTTCACGGTCTAGCCCAGCTCATCGCCTGGACCAGCAAACCACACCTGGAAGTAGTAAACCATACCTAGCTTAATCCTGGTTTAGTGAAATCTGCAAACCAGCAGTTTCAATAGATTGAAGACTAGTCCCTGAACATTTTCTCATTCGCATCCAGAGTGCCGCTCATCTGTGAACGAGAAAATGACTCCGGAGGTACATACTAGCCCAGAGAAGCAGACTGAGGCAGCGACAGACATTCCTACCTCTGGCTGAGCAGACTTCCTCATAAGTCTCGCTTCAAGAGACAGTTAAGTCTCTTGGAAGCCTGCATTTCACCTGTAGGCTGCTAACACACAATACCTCTGTCAAGGAATAAAAATCAAGCCCAAACAGTTGCAGATTTTCTTAGAACCGTAGCAGGATGTTTCTCCCAGTAACAATGAGTTTTTTGGATGTTTTTGTGCTTTAGGAAGCTAGGGATCTCCATTTTCAGTTAGGATGTCTTTCAACCTACATGTATTGAGCATTTACTCCTGGAACTGAGGACCAATGAGATGCACCTTTCTGAGGAACCACTCACAGATCATGAAACTGACTTCCCTGTGACGTTTTCACAGTTCACAGTGCCCTTTGCTTCACCTGGGAAATAAAGAGTTCCAGGTGATGGTTAAGGCACTCTGGACCCACCCAGGTCTTCTGGAATAGAGAAAGATCTCTCATAAAGAAATGTTAGAGTGAGAAGCAAAGAATTATTGAGACGATACCTTCATTTTTAGCCAGAAGGAGTTAAGTCAGAGTTGACAGCCTCTGATAGGAATGTATGAATATCTTGTAATAACCTTCAATGAAAAAGAATATGAAAAAAAATATATATATATACATGAATGCCTGGGACATCATGCTCTATACCAGAAGTTGACTCATTGTAACTGACTACAATTTTTTTTAAAGTCCATGAAAATTCCAATATTTAGAAAATTGGCAAAATTTATTTTCCTCAGTTTGTTTCTTTTACCCCTTGCTCTAATTAGAGATTTTTGCAGCTCCTAATTTTAAAAAATACATAAGTAATCTATTTTAGTGGGTATTGTCAAAACAGCTTTATAAAGAATTGTGTGTGGACATGTTAAGTAGCATATTAACATAGTCCCACTTTTAGTGACTCATACCTAAAGTGACCCATTTCCTCATCTCATCTTCTATTTCTCCTGTTACAGTTTATCACTTTAAGACGCTTCTTTTGTATCTGAGTAGCAAAAATGTTTAACTCAAAATGTCTTAGGCCATAAGTGTTTTTATCTCATGTAACACAAAAGGTGTAGGCTCAGGTTTGGTTATTTAGCAGTTCACTGAAGTCATCAAGAACCCAGATTCCTTTCATCTTCCTGCTCTACCATCCTCACTTTGTTAGGTTTTGATTTCTTCACGTTGACAAAATGGTTGCAGCAGCTCCAAACATCCCATCTTTACAGAGCCATATCCAAAGACCAGAAGAGTAAACACTCCTTTCTTACCTCCCTTTTTTTCAATAAAGAAAATTTTACCAGAAGCCTCCATCAGACATCTCTCATTTCATATTGCCCAGAATTACATCACACATCCATTCCTAAATCAGCTCCTGGTGAGAAAAGTGAAACTACTAGTCCTTTCTTAAACCAGTCATATTTCACCCAAGGCTGGGGCTACCTTCCTGGAGACTCACAGGTGGGGAATACTTGAGCAAAGTTATTTATTCCATTCTATTGAGCAAGGAAAAGGGAGGCTGCAGGATAGTCAACCAACATTGCCTGCCCGATGTAGGGACACTCAAAGAAAATAAGAATTCAATATTTTTGAGCAAACTGACTTCATCACCTGGCCTATTAGACAACTGTTCTTTCAAATGCAGCAGGTGAACGAGCAAGGGTTTCCACTGTGGCTGTTGCACTGCATTTAGGACAAAGTCCATGAAAATTTATGGTTAAAGAATGATGAGAGAGCTGGGAACTGCATTATGATTTCAAGGAGAATAATGAAGATGAAAAAAATGATGCTCAATTAAACTACGCGTGCTATAAAGTCATTTCAGAAACTGCTATGGGGGGTGGGTACAGCTCAGTGGTAGAACACATGCTTAGTATGCACAGGGTCCTGGGTTCAATCCCAAGAACCTCCATTTAAAAAAAAAAAAAAAAAAAGACTATGCCTTTTTTTCATTCTCTCCTTTACTTGATCTACCATTCCTCACCTTTAACTACTAATTATGGAACACGAGTTGTGCCATCATTGACCAAATTATCTTGGAAAGAAGCTGGCTTGAGCGTGAGTTGGTCAGATAATCTCCATTTACTTCCATGAGACATCAGTTTAGCTGAGTAGAGAGAATTTGGATTTTAGATTCTGACTTTACCTCTCAATGGCTGTGTGACTCTGGGGGTTAGTTTAACTTTCTGAGTGTTGATTTTACCTCATCGGTAAAACGCAGTTGATAATTACTGATTATAGGATTGTTGAGGGGATAAAAAGAGATGATGTTTTCAAAAATGCCCGCCTCCTAGGCACTTGGAGGTAGTGATTACTTCCTCCCTCTTGCAGATCTGGCTGCTGCCCAGGGGTCCCCAGGCTTCAACTTCTGCCTTCAGTTTTATTCCTCTGCTTTTCACAGTGTCCCAGGGGTCATCTTAGAGCAAAAAGCAAACTCCCTGGGGGCAAAACAGATACGAGAGAGGAGGGAAATCTTCCTGCTGAATCTCCTTGCCCCCTTCAGCCCTTCCTCACACCTCCAGGTTTCACTTGCTGTTTTCCTGCTGACCTGAAATCCACAATGCTTGGCCCTTGTCCTGTCCATTTTTACACCAAACTCCATCTTCCTGAAGAAGCTAAGTCAGGGGAAACTTCCAGGATCACAAAATGAAAGGACTCCCCTCCTGTCTGCTAGGGTTGCGTCATGAGATGTGTTCTTGCTAATCCAGGTGGAAATACTGAGTATGTTTTCCTATTAAAATAATTTGTCCTACCCAGGGCAAGTAATGTGTAAGATCATCCAGACAGTAAAGCTTAATTTCCTTTTCTGAAACAAATTAAAGTGATTTTTTTTGAGAATATTCTGATACCCTTCAAAAGTAAATGTTTTATGTTTGTATGAAAGGTAGGTGTGGCATAGACTGGATTTTTAACAGAACATGTGGCACCCAGCATGAAGACTATATTTCGCTGCCTCACTTGAAACTGGATGAAGGATTATGACTAAATGCTGCCAATGAGGTGGAAGTGAAGTGTAATCCATCAGCTCCTTAAAACCTTCCTTAAAAGACAGCAAAGAGGATAGAAATTATTTCAAGCATCTTTTCTGACCACAATGCCATGAAACAGAAATCAACTACAGAAAAACAAAAGAGGAAAAAAACACAGCATGGAGATTAAACAACAAGCTACTAAAAGAATTAATGGATCAATGATGAAGTCAGAAAAGAAATTAAAAAATACTTTGAGACAAATGGCAATAAAAACACAACCACACAAACTCTATGGGATGCAGCAAAAGCAGTCCTAATAGGGAAGTTCATAGTGATACAGGCCTTCCTCAGAAAACAAGAACAATCTCAAGTAAACAATCTAATTTTCCACCTAAAAGAATTAGAAAAGGAAGAGCAAACAAAACCAAAAGTCAGCAAAAGGAAGAAAATAATAATGATCAGGGAGGAAATAACATAAAGATTAAAAAAAAATAGAAAAAATGAATTAAACCAAGAGCTTGTTTTTTGATAAATAAAAAACAAAACTGACAAACCTCTGGCCAAGGTCACCAAGAAGAAAAGAGAGAGAACACAAATAAACAAAATAAGAAATGAAAATGGAGAAATTATAACCAATACCACAGAAATACAAAATATCATAAGAGAATACTATGAACAACTATATGGAAAAAAATTGAACAAAGTAGAAGAAATGGACAAGTTTCTGGAAACATCCATTCCATCAAGACTGAATCAAGAAGAAATTGACCACTTGAACAAACCAATCACTAGAAATGAAACAGAATCAGCAATAAAAAAAACCTCCCTGCAAACAAAAGTCCAGGACCAGATGGCTTCACGGGGGAATTCTACCAAACAAACAAACAAGAGCTCATACTGATCCTTCTCAAATTCTTTGAAAAGATCGAAAAGGAGGAAGTACTCCAAAACTCATTCTATGAGGCCACCATAACCCTAATACCAAAATCAGACAAACACTACCAAAAAAAAAAAAAAAATTACAGGCCAATATCACTGATGAATGTAGATGTAAAAATCCTCAACAAAATATTAGCAAATAGAATCCAACAACACATAAAAAAGATCATACACCATGATTCATCCCAGGGACACAAGGATGATTCAATATACACAAGTCACATCCACAAAAGGAAGGACAAAAATCACATGATCATCTCAATAGATGCAGAAAAGGCATTTGATAAAATTCAACACCCACTTATGATAAAAGCTCTTACCAAAGTGGGTACTGAGGGAACATATCTCAATATAATAAAAGCTATCGATGACAAACCTGCAGCCAGCATAGTACTCAATGGTGAAAAGCTGAAAGCCTTCCCACTAAAATCTGGAACAAGATAAGGATACCCACTCTCACCACTTCCATTCAACATAGTATTGAAAGTCGTAGCCACAGCAATCAGGCAAGAAAAAGAAATAAAAGGGATCCAAATTAGACGAGAAGAGGTAAAATTGTCACTATATGTGGATGACATGATGCTGTATATAGAAAAGCCTAAAAGCTCCCCACAAAAACTACTAGAGCTGATAAAAGAATTCGGCAAGGTAGCAGGATTAGCATACAGAAATCAGTGGCATTTCTTTACACTAACAATGAAATATCAGAAAAGCAAAGAAACAATCCCTTTTAAAGTTGCATCCAAAAAAATAAAATACTTAGGAATAACTCTGACCAAGGAGGTGAAAGACTTATACGTGAAGAACTACAAAACATTGACTAAGGAAACTAAAGATGACTTAAAGAATTGGAAAGCTATCCCATGCTATTGGGTTGGAAGAATCAATATTGTTTAAATAACCATACTGCCCAAGGCAATCTACAGATTTAATGTAATCCCTGTCAAACCACCCAAGTCATTTTTTACAGAACTAGAATAAGCAATCCTAAAATTTATATGGAATCACAAAAGACCCAGAATTGCCAAAGCAATACTGAAGAAAAAGAAGGAAGCTGCAGGAATAACAGCCTTCAGACAATATTACAGAGCTACAATCATCAAAACAGCTTGGTACTGGCATAAATACAGACATACGGATCAACGGAACAGAATAGAGAAGCTAGAAATAAATCCTCAGACCTATGGTCAATTAATTTTTGACAAAGGAGGCAAGAATATATAATGGAGAAAAGATAGTCTCTCCAATACTGGTACTGGGAAAGCTGGACAGCTACATGTTAAAGAGAGAAATACAACATTTTCTCACACCATATATAAAAATAAACTCAAAATGGATTTAAGAACTAAATGTAAGACTGGAAACAATAAAATTCCTAGAAGAAAACATAGGCAGAATACTCTTTGACATAAATCATTGCAATATTTTTTTGGATCTGTCTCCAAAAGCAAATTAAATAAGTGGGACCTAATTAAACTTAAAAGCTTTTGCACAGCAAAGGAAACCATTGGAAAAATAAGGAGACAACCCACTAAGTGGGAGAAAGTATTTGCTACTGATATGACCAATACGGGGTTAACATCCAAAATACACAAACAGCTCATACAACTCAACATCAAGAAAACTAACAACTCTACTAAAAAGTGGGCAGATGATCTGAATAGATGTTTTTCCAAAGAAGACATACAGGTGGCCAACAGTCACTTTTAAAAACGCTCAACATCGTTAATCAGAGAAATCAGAGAAATGCAAATTAAAACCACAATGAGGTTATCACCTTACACCAGTCAGAATAACTATCGTCAAAAAGACCGCAAATCACAAATATCAGCGAGGAGGTGGAAGAAAGGGAAATCTTGTGCACTGATGTGGGATTGTAAATTGGTACAGCTGGTATGGAAAAATAGTATGGAAAAGCCTCAAAAAATTAAAAAAAAAAAAAAAACTACTATATGATCCAGCAATTCCACTTCTGGGGGTATATCCAAAGAAAATGAAAATGCTAGCTTAAAATTTTATATGCACCCCATGTTCAGAGCAGCATTATATACAATAGCCAAGACATGGAAACAACTTAATGTCCATCAGTGGATAAATGGATAAAGAAATATAGATAGATTGATAGATAGATAGATCATACACACACACACACACACACACACACACATATATATGTAATGGAATATTATTCAGCCATGACAAATGAGGAAATTCTACCATTTGTAACAACATGGATGAACCATAAAGGCATCATACCAAGTGAAATAAGTCACACAGAAAGGCAGAGTATATTATCTCACTTAAATGTGGAATCTCAAAAAAAAATCATAGAAAAAGAGATCAGACTTGTGGTTACCACAGGCAGAGGTTCTAGGGAGAGGAAATTGTAAGAAGGTGGTAAACAGGTACAAACTTCCAATTATAACATAAATAAGTACTAGGGATGTAATGTACAACATGATGGCTGTAGTTTACAGTTCTGTGTGATACACAGGGAAGTTAAGAGTACACCCTATGAGTTCTCATTGCAAAAAGAAAATTTTTTCCCTTCCTCTTTTTTTTTTGTTGTTGTATCTTTATGAGGAGATGAGTGTTAGCTGAACCTATTGTGAGAATCATTTCACAAAATACGTAAATCAAACCATCACGATGTACACCTAAAACGTATACAGGGATGTGTATCAATTATTTCTCAGTAAAATTAGAGTCATTTAACTTTGTGAGCAATGGCAGAAGGCAAACTTAATAATGGTCTTCAGGCTTGAAAGTTCTTTGCCAAACAGAGTAACAACAATTTTGAATCACTCTTGTGTGCTGAACAAGAAAACTCCCCTTCTGAGTGCTCGGTGTCAGCAAATACACCTGTTACTTTTCCTTATGGCTCTTTTGCCTAAAATATTCTGTCGTCCTTATCTGTAGTTTTCTTGGTCTGTACATTAACCAATGTTTATTGGCCTTCTCAGTGTAAAGCTATTCATCATGAAAGAGTAAATTTCTAATCTGCTTCCCTCTTGTACTGCTGTATTATGAAATACAAAGATAATTATAAAGAACGTGGGTGTGTGAGCTCTATGCTGAAAGCCTGCATTTTCACAGCCAGGAGGACCCTTGTCAAAGGGTAGTTCTGGGGCTAAAATGAGAACTCAGTCTGAGACCTCCAATAGGAGACCTTCTCTGTTGACTAATGAGAGGGCTGACGAAGCCACACGCCAGCAAGGGCTTGAGAACTCTTCCGTCATTTCACTCAGGATCCTGGAGACGGGGAGCAAAAAAGAGTCCACATACCTGTCATGCAAGTCACCAAGGCCTGCCACCTCATTCCTGCCACATATGAGTCATCAAGACTGCCAGCGTGCTCAGTGACTGAGAGGGAACGAAGGCTCTAGTCAAAGGTGGCTGCATAAAACAATAAAGTGCATAAAATGCATCCACCTTTGCCAAACGTATTACACACATTATTGCTTCCAGCGTTGTCAATAAAAACGCCACGAAGAAGACACTACTCTCACTATATTCCACAGGAGGCAGCTGAAACTCAAAACGGCCAAGTGACGTGCTCAAAGTCGCAGCCAGAAAGAAATTGAGCTGAAAATCAAGACCGTGTTTGTCTTCTTAACTGTACGGCATGGCTTCCCCCATGCAGAGGGAGTCTAATCGGAGCCCTGGGTCAGGAACTCTTCTAGGGCTGGACAGAGGCTGCAGGAATCCGCACGCCTCTGCTCTCACAGGAAGGAAGTACCCGGTTATCATGGCTTCTAACCGCAAAGCAGAGATTTAAAAGCAGGTGTGGAGTTACTCCTCGCCTGAGGGCCCCCTGCAAAATTCAAACCCTGGGTAAGCAGGTCAGAGAGAAGAATTAAAGCCTCCCAGGTCAAGGCTCGTGGATAAGTATGCAGGTCAGCACGCGGGGGCCGAAGGTGAGTGTTGTGGAGTGAGAGGTCCAGGCTGACTCACAGCTTAAGCCAACTGTGAAACACGGGGGTAGACGTGAGTTTAGTCCTGTTTGGATCAGCATCACAGAATCTTTAAAAGTAGAGGGTACCCACAGAGCGGTAACAGTGGGCAGGACTGACTCACTATCCCAAGGACAGGGTCTTTCTGTCCTCTGCTCTAAGTCACTATTACATGTGGATGAATATGGCCACACCAGTGTGTTTAGCCATCATATTAAGCCAAGGTTCTGTGCATCCCCTTTAGAGCAGAAGGCTTGGACCTCTGCAGAGCTTTCTTAGTTGTAACAGAGCTGATGTAACCATAAAAGAGATGACATTCATAATAATCTGCACCATTTGGAGTAAAGGCACCATTCGTGCAAATTAACATACATAAATGCAAACCCAAATGCAGGAGCACCGGCTTTCTGGTCCAATAGTTGCACCCACCGCCCGCTCCTGAGTCTCTGTGTATGTTCAGTTCAGAGCCCTGGACGTGTTGATGCCATCTTGCCTGCCAGTAAGATTTCATCTATACCCTGAATGCTTTCCACTGGAGAGAATACTGAATTATATATTCTGCTCAGTCTGTTGACTTCATCTGACGCATTAACAGGAATATCATTTTATCGAGAAAAGGGCACCTGCAAGAACAAAGCAAGCTTTGTTTCTCATCTGGACAAACAAGTCCTGTGAAAATGAGTGACTCTGACTTTGGGGTTTATAAAACCTAACATTGCCCTTCTATCTCAAAGTGAGCACTTTTAAGCCAGAGCCATTGCAGCTAGTATGACGCAAGTTTATAGGCGTAGGTGGAGTTCAGGGGGAGGACTTGCCCTCAGGTTATCTCCCTGTGCCCAGGCCAGGACAAGGAAGCAATCAACTCATTTGTCTAACATGAGCTGACTTTGAATTTATTATTGAGAATAATCATAATGCTTTACTCTTGAAGATTACATACATATTTCCCATTCCCATCATACAAGTTGCTTTCTTTGATTTTACAAAGGTTCACTGGATCAACAAATGAATCCGAGTTCTTACTAAATATAAAGCACTATACCCAGCATTGTAAAGGACACATTATTCACTCTCATTTATTTCTGGCAAAAATTGTCAGTAACTGTCAAAGTTAAAATTGCATGTCCTTCGATCAGCAATTGAATTTCTAGAAATTCTTACTACAGATGCATTAGCATATATGTAAAGTAGCACGTGTAAGATTATTCATGCAAAGGATTTGAAATAGCTAAGGATTAGTGCTATTGATCATCAGTAAGTATTGGTTAAATAAATTAAACAACAGACAAGACATGGAAGCAATCGAAGTGTCCATCAGTAGATGAATGGATACAGAAAATGTGGTATGTATACACAATGGGATATTACTCAGCCTTATAAAAAGGATAAAATCTTGCCTTTTGAGGCAACATGGGTGGACCTTGAGAGCATTATGCTAAATGAAATAACTCAGACAGAAAAAGATAAATATCATATAATCTCACTTACATATGGAATCTAAAAACCAAAACAAGCTCATAGATACAGACAGCAGGTTGGTGGTTGCCAGAGGCAGAGATGGGGGGGGAGCAGGCAGAATGGGTGAAGAGGGTCCAGAAGTACACACTTCCAGTTATAAAATAAATAATTCATGCCAATGTAAGGTACAGCATGGTGACTATAGTTAATAATTCTGTATTAAACGTTGCTAAGAAAGTAGATCTTAAGAGTCCTCATCTCCCCCCCAAAGAAACTTTGTAACTATGGTAATGGATGTTAACTAAACTTATGGTGGTGATCATTTCCCAATATATACAAATATTGAATCATTATGTTGTACACCTGAAGCTAATATAATGTTATGTGTCAGTTATATTTCAATTAATAAAAGAAAATAAATGACTTAAGTTACAGCTTGTCATGAGACTACAGAAATGAATGAGGGTGCTCTCCCTAGCTGATTAGAAACTTTGCCGAGATATAATGTTAAATGAAAAAAGAAAGATGCAGAACAGTCTGCATAAAATGTTATTATTTGTATTATATGTAATATATTTGCAGAGATGCAAAAGAAACTGGTAACAATGGTTGTCTTCCAGAAGAAAAACAGACCTATCTCTAAATGCCTCAAATTTGACCCATAGAATTTTGACTTTGCTCCTAAGATATGAAGGCCAAAGTGGGGATCACAGCTCTCATTGTGTATTAAAGAGCTACCTGTCCAGGGAAAAGAAATAGAGATTTTATCTCTGCTCCTGTCTCTTTTATATATTTTTACATGTGGGAAATTCCAATTTACTTTCCAATATCCCATCCATTTGGCAATTTCTGCAGTCTTTGAATGGCTTCCAGGTCCTTTCCACCTTGGGCAGAACCCAGATGGTCTCTAAAAGAAATCGTCCCCTCCTTGCTCTGCATGTGTATCCTGTCAATTGTGCTGGGAAGAAAATTTCATAAAATCAATGTAAATGTATATGTTTTTAAATGTTAAAGTGTGATGGCAAATATACTGCCTGAGAGGAAACAAATAACTACAAATAAGAAAAGTGAGCAGAAGAAATCAGAAAAGAATGAGAAAAATTAAGGATGAACTTAGTTAAGGCCTGAAGTAAGGAGGATTATGTGTAGGCATTAAAAAACTGAAAGCCATTAAAAACTAGTTTTAAAATATTCCTTTGAGGGGAGCCAGGAGAGGTTTATCACTACAGGGGCTTGGCTTGTTTGCACTTTGCTCTGAACTACAGGGCATTCATCTTAAAAGGAATGTGTGTACCCCACGGAGGGTGCAAACTTATCCACTGGGAATGCTGGATGAAATATTAGCATTTTTATATTTTTAGTTCAATTTGTGGATCTTTTATTATTTACGTATGTTCTTTCAGTAGTACACATTTCTTACACCCACACCCACACACACACCCCAATGAGATACTGGATGTTCAACCTTTCCTTGGGAGTGCATGACCAAAAAGGTTTGGAGACCACTGGACCCCGGCTCCAAGCTAAGAGTGAGAAAAACCAAATGGGAAGAATTTTGTCTCTTTGTTATCCAGGATTACTGGATGAAGGTGAAAGAAGATCGTGTAAGAATAAGAAACCAGACATTTTAGGAAGCCAGGAACAGATTCTAAGCTAAGCAGAATTCCACGGTTTTGATTATAATTTAGTAAGTTACACATGTTGATATTCTGAAAAGTCCACAGTGTTTGGAATTTTTTTTAACCCTAAGCAACTTTGTAGCATCCTGGTGGTGATTTGGGATCCAGGAACTGCAGGGAGATCAAAGAGACAAGAGTATAATCTTGACATTTTAGCTCCAAAGGAAGAACCATCTTCAATGACAGCAGGACCACATAAGACATTTAGTAGACAATCAGGGATTATGTTCTAAGAGTTTCTCTCACATTTTGTGATTCATTCGATCAAAAATATTTATGGAAGCCTGCTACTTCCACCAAGGTGGAATATCTGGTAGCAGACTTGTCTTTCCAGGGTAAACAACGGGAAGAGTAAGCAAAGACACATGGGACAACTGTTTTCAGACCTTAGACAGCAGACATTCCAGGACTTTGATCACTGAGAGAAGAGAATAAAAATGAGTGAACCCTTCAGCTTCCTGCCTAGAGGCATTTTCCAATCCACACCGTGGTGGGGAGCGGGGGAGGGGGGTGTCCAACTAGAGACCAGCAGTTGCAGTGATGGAAAGAGAAGTATTCAGGAAAGTTGGGGAAATGTCAACATCAGCTGAGCAGTGGGGAAAAAGGCAATGTATAAAAGTTTGTGAATCATTTGCTTTTGTTTGACAAATTATAGCATAAATTACAAATACCTACCTACATACATGCATGCTCTGCAGTAACAATGTCATTTTTGCTCATGTGAATTATAACAGGCTTTCTGGAATGAGAGCTAAAAGCACGGGTTTTCCCCTCAGTTCATGTATTTTTCGTGCATGCGAATGTCACCCATTATGTATGTTGTGAAAAATTATTCTAAAAGAGTATCTTCCATGGCTATAAAATATATCATCTCATGGACATGAGGTAACAGTGATGTCTAAGAGGGTTTTGGTTAGGTCATGAGGACCTGCCCACTGCTTTGAGGGTCCAAGGAAAGTGTGTAGAAGCTAGACACACGGTAGTAATATCAACAGCAATGAAAATGTGAATAACACAACTGTCTTTTATCAACTTTTATTGTGTAGGAAGCATTTATACAAGGTGGCTTTTAATCATCATGACAAAAAATACAAAAAATAAAAAAAAATTTAAATCCAGTTATATAACTTCTGTTTCCAAATTTTTGGCATAATAGACAATATTATAATAAACATTTTTGTACAGTCCTTTACATTTTTCATTATTTTTTAGGACAGATTTCTAGAAGTAGAATTATGATAGGTAGAATTATGATAGATAAAGGATATAAACTCTTTGGAGGTCCATGACATTTACTGACAAAATATTTTCCCCAAAAGTTGTACAAATAAAAACTTCCACTAGTTAAAAAAAAAAAAAAATCTTCATGACGATTCTGCGAGGCACATTAGCACCACTGTTCATATTTTACAGTAAGGAAACGGAGACTCCTAAAGGTTAAGTCACTTGCCTATAATCAGCATAGAAGATTTAATCCCAAACTTGACACCAGAGCTTAGACTCTTGGCCATTCCACAGACTGCCTCTCAAGTCGTGATAGGATGGCTGCTTGGGGAGCACGGAGCTGGAACCAGGAGACTGAAGTGAATCATAGGAGAATCGGGCTACTGGTCAAGACTCATGCAGGAAACAAACACCAGGTATTCACGAGCAAGGGAGTTAATAAGGAATCGTGCCTGTTGGAAGGGGCAAAGGAATAGGAGTGAAGGGGCTCCCACTGGAACTTCTGTTGTCCAGTAATAAGGGAGATCAGGAAGCTGGAATCAGCAGACCACAGCTACGTCTACTGCCTCCATAACTGCCTTTTAACACACATGAAGCTAGACAATAGACGCAAGAATGCGGCCTGGCCCCTGGCAGCCACCCTTTTCACCTCTTGACACGTTTCCATGACTTGCTTGCCAGGAGAAAGACCATCAGAAAGATGGCTTCCAAAGAGTTCAAAGGACAATCACTTTAGTAAATGGTGCTCGGAAGACTGGACAGCCACTCAAGTGGACCAGTACCTTACACCGCACGCAGACGCCAACCCCACATGTACTGAAGGCTTTCGCTCTGTAAGGACAAGGGTCACCTCTCTCCCTGTCTGTTACATTCTCAGAAGTTAATACAGATTCAGTACATACCTCTTGAATGAAAAACAAAAGATCTTGTCTAGAGAGGCTACTTGAAGATCTTGGAGAGTTAAATAATGCATGTAAAGCACTTACCACGAGGCCTAGCACATAGCATTCAGTAGTGTTTCTTGTTGTTCTTGGTATGACCATCATCATTATTCCTGTCCCTTGTATGTAACCCTACATTGGACTAACTTTCCTGTCATCACCGTAGGTGTATTTCAAATCGGAAGGCTCCATCTCGTTCTCTCTTCCCTGGACAGTGCCTGGGTGAGTGTCACCAAGTTTCTGCTTGAAGATCTTTTATTCTGTGCTTCCAAGGCTGCCCAACCCCTCATCTGAGTAACGTTGTAGACCTATTCGTATAGAGATAGCCTTTCAATCTTCCAATACCTTTAGCTTTATAAGATCAATTCCTGCTTCTTTAGAAGCCAGTCAGTCACTTCAAACACCAAAGCATTTTATATGAGGAAAATACAGCTTTAAGCTATAGTACTTTCATTACTGGTGAGCCCGAGCATTTTCTAAATTTTTTTTATTGGCCACTAGGCTTTGTGTGTATGTGGTTGCAATTTGCTTACTCATTTACCTGTTGGTGTATTAGCCTTCTGCTCATTAATTACTAAGTACTCATTACATATTTGAGATATGTTTAATAGATGTTTCTTGTATGCTACAAATATTTTTATTTTTATTTTTTTATAAACATAAATTCTTAATCTCTTCATGTATGGCCCCATCTTTTTTATTTTAGAAAATTCTTTCCCATCTCAGTATGAAATGTGCATAATTTTGTTTCTGACTTTACTTAATATTTTATAACTGTAGTTTTAATGGCTATAAAACATTCCAGTAGGGCTTATGCCATAATATAATTAATCAGTCCTCTATCTTTAGAGACTTCATTTCCCCCAACAGTCTGCTGTTTAAAACAATACACATCCTTGTGTCTGTCTTCCTGTATTTCATATAATCAAGACCAAAATATATAAACATTTCATTATTCTTTATACGTGTTGTCATTTCAATATTGTGTTACTATCCTCAGTGTCTCAGCATTGTATGCCCTTTCAAGCTACCATTTTGACTATTACAAAGTCATATTAGTATGGAAAATAAATTCATATCCAAGAATCCTCCACAAAACATTTTAAGAACACTTAATTTAAAAAAGTTTTTGGATTAACTGGTTTTCAAGGGTAGAAAGTTCAGATAGAAAGATCACATACTTTATTGTCAAAACAGCACAACTTTTGAGAGTAAAGGGGGTCATACTGAGAATTAGTCTGAGTTGGCCAAGATGGCAGAGTAGGAAGACCCTGAGCTCGCCTCCCATGGGCACACCAAAATTACAATTATTTACTGACCAACTATCAGTGAGAACAACTTAAAGACCATCAGGAAAAGTCTTCCACAGCTAAAGTTATAAAGAAGGAACCAGCAGTAGAGCACATGCCTAGCATGCATGAGGTTCTGGGTTCAATCCCCAGTCCCGCCTCTAAAAATAAACAAATAAACCTAATTGCCTCTCTGGTGCCCACCAAAAAAAAAAAAAAGAAAAAGAAAATTAAAAAAAAAAAGAAGAAGTAACTGCAAAAGACAGGTAGGAGGGGCAGAGATGTGGTATAGTTAAGAACCACACCCCTGGGGTCGGCAACTTGCAAATGAGAGGATAATCACAATTGCATAGGCTCTCCTCAAGGAGCGTGTGGTCTAAGCTCCACACCAGGCTCCCAGCCTGATTGTTTTGCACCAGGAAGATAAGCCTCCAAGATGTCTGGCTTTGAAGGCCAGGGGGCCTTGCATAAGGGAGAGCTGGAGTGCCATAGAAAACAGAGACTCCACTCTCAAAGGGTGCATGCAAAAATCTCACATGAAAATCTCACATGTTTGAGACTCAGCACAGAGAGAGAAATGTAAAGAAGATTAGATGATAATTGATTACATGATACAGAGGAGTGAATCAGCAAACTGGAAGACAGAGTAGCAAAACTTACCCAGGCTGATCACAAAAAGTTAAAAAAAAAAGATTTTAAAAAATGAGGACAGTTTAAGGACCTCTGGGACAACAGCAAGCATGCTAGCATTCACACTGTCCCAGATGGAGAAGAGACAAAGGCAGAGAACTTACTTGAAGAAACAATAGCTGAAAACTTCCCTAACCTGGGAAAGGGAACAGACATCCAGGTCCAGGAAGCACAGAGAGTCCCAGAGAGGCCCACTTACACAACAATCCTATTTACTACTGCGTCAAAAAGAATAAAATAGTTAGGAATAAATCACATAAAACACTGAAGAAAGAAATTGAAGATGATGCAGACAGAAAGATATACAGTGCTCATGGATAGACTAATGCTGTTAAAATGACCACACTACCCAAGGCAATCTACAAACTCAATGCTATTGCTATCAAAATAGCAATGGCATTTTCCACAGAACTAGAACAAATAATTCTGAAATTTGTTTGGAAACACAGAAGGCCCCCCACCAATAGCCAAAACAATCTTGAGAAAGAACAACAAATTTGGAGGAATCATACTCCCTGGCTTCAAACTATACTACAAAGCTACAGTCATCAAAACAGCATGGTACTGGCACGAAAACAATCACATAGGTCACTGGAACAGAATAGAGAGACCAGAAATGTGCCCACACTTCTATGAGCAATTGATTTACATCAAAGGAGGCAAGAATATGCAGTGGGGAAAACACAGCAAATAAATGGTATTGGGAAAACTGGGTGGCTGCCTGCAAAAGAGTCAGCTCGACTGCTCTCTCACACCGTGAAGGAAAGTAAACTCAAAATGGATTAAAGACTTAAATGCAAGACCTGAAACCATAAAACTCATAGGAAAAACATAGGCAGTACATTCTTTGACATTGGTCTTAGCAATATTTTTTGGATATATCTCCTCAGGCAAGGGAAATAAAAGTATAAATAAACAAATGAGAATAGATCAAACTAAAAAGCTTTTGCAAAGTTAAGGAACTACCAATAAAACAAGAAGGCAGCCTACTGAATGGGAGAAGATATTTGCAAACCATATATCTGATAAGGGATTAATATCCAAAACATACAAAGAACTCATAAACCTCAACATCAAAAAAACAACCAACCTGATTTAAAAATGGGAAGATGACACGAATAGACATTTTACCAAAGAAACATACAGGTGGCCAACAGGCACATGAAAAGATGCTTAACATTACTAGTCATCTGGGAAATGCGAATCAAAACCACAGTGAGATATCACCTCACACCTGTCAGAATGGCTGTTATTCAAAAGACAAGAAGTAATGGGGGTAGGTGGGGAGGGTATAGCTCAGTGGTAGAGCGTGTGTTTAGCACGCACAAGGCCCTGGGTTCAATTCCCAGTACCTCCATTAAAAGTAAATAAATCATTGAATAAATAAATAAACCTAATTACCTTCCCCCAAAAATAAAAATTAAAAAATAAACTTGAAATAAAAAATGTTGGTGAGGATGTGGAGAAAAGGGAACCCTCATGCACTGTTGGTGGGAGTGTAAGTTGGTGCGGCCACTGTGGGAAACCGTATGGAGGTTTCTCAAAAATTTTTTAAGAAAGAACCACCATATGACCCAGCAATCCCACTCCTGGGTATTTTTCCACATAAAAGGAAAATGTTAATTTGAAAAGATATGGCACCCCTTATGTTCACTGCAGCATTATTCACAGTAGCCAAAAGATGGAAGCAACCTAGGTGCCCATTAATAGACGAATGGCTAAAGAAACTGTGAGATATATTTCTAATGGACTCCTACTCAACCATAAAAAAGAATAAAATCCTGCCATTTGCAACAACACGGATGTATCTAGAAGGTATTACATAAAGTGAAACATCCGACAGATAAAGACAAATACTGTATGATTTCATGTATATGTGAAATCTAAAAACCAAAGCAAATGAACAAATATGACAAATAGTGACATACTCATACATACAGAGAACCAGCAGGTGGTTGGCAGAGGGGAGGGGACTCGGAGGTTGAGTGAAATAGGTGAGGGGGATTAAGAGGTGCAAACTTTCAGTCACAAAATAAATGAGTCACAGGGATGAAATGTACAACGCAAGGAGTACAGTCAATAATAGCGTAATAACTTTGTATGGTGACAGATGGTACCTAGATTTATTGTGGTGATCATCTTGAAACGTAGAGAGATACCGAATCACTATGTTGTGCACCAGGAACTAGCACAGTGTTGTAAGTCAATTATACTTCATTTTTAAAAAATGGAGAGAGAGAGGGAAAAGAAAGAATCAGGCTGAGACAAGAGGCATCTAAACCGGGGCTTACGGTCACCTATTTACAAGATGCAGTCTCAAATGTGTAGCATAAAATAATATTAGCAGTTCATAGGGAAGCTGTCTCAACTGGTGTATGTATTTGGTCACAATCTGATACCAACACAAGTGTCCCTGGTTCCCACTGCCTTAAATCTTCCTTAAACTCCACGCTTGGAGAAGATTCTTATGAAATGCAGACTGGCAAGAGGGGCACAGGTATCTACGGTTTCCTCTGGTTTCAGGGCAAATAGCTGTGAGCACGCAGAGGAGTCGTTCGCATTTGCTTTCTCTGTTTGTGAGGCCCTTCTGGTTTGGCCTCTCACCCATGGGCAGCTCTGAGTGAGATCGTTGGGGACTAAAACACTTCTGCAAATATGATCCATGTTTCATTGGTTAATTGCCCCTTCTAAATTTTCATTTTTCAAACGTTATCATAAAACAATTTGACTCTGATTACAGCCGGGTAGATATTGACTTAAACTGGTTTCTACTCCTTAAAGCAAACTACTACGGGAGGAGACAGATGAACACACTTGTGACCTCCTCTTTAACGTGGCAGCTTAAATCACGAAGATAAAGTTAAGACACGATAAACGAGACCTTTGCCTAACGTAACAGCAAACTGGCATCTCAGCATTTTAGAGCTGGCTGGGATTTCAAAGATGACCTAATCTCACCGCTTTGTCTGTGAAGTGAGGACACCAAGGCCTTTAGTGAGAAGCGACTTGTCTAAGGATTGAGCTAGTGAGGACTGAGCTGAGGCAGCTGCCCAGTCTGACTCCCAGCCCAGTGCTCTTTGCGCCACAAATCAGAAGCACATGTTGTTGCTGTGAGGGTGAAGGAAGTGCTGTTTGAGCTTTCTGTTGCGGCCAAGTTAATGTAAGGCACCTGTTCCTATTATAATATTGCAGAAGAATAGTTAGAAAATGTTTCCTGACAGCTTCTCGTTAGATAATTGGCCACAGTGCTTACGCAGAAGCACATAAATCCTATGCTGGGGGGAGGGTCTAGCTCAGCGGTACAGTGCGTGTTTAGCAGGCATGAGGTCCCGGGTTCAATCCCCAGTACCTCCGTTAAATAACAATTTAAAAATAAATAAAGAGAAACGATGGAGGGAAAAAAGCCTATACTGAAGACACCGAAAAGAAAAATGTAAAAATAGACTGAATCCAAATGGAAACGCTCTACAAAATGTAGACTGATTGCTTATTGTCTTGCTTCTCCAATGGGGACATAAACCCAGTTGGCCTTGATGAAAGGGCAATGATGAATGTTGATTGATTCATTTGTACACTACGTCAGAGAGGTCAGAAAATTACCGAGGAACTTGAGAAACTGGAAAATTCCAAAATGATCTCATCTGACGACAATATCTTTTGGAACTAAGCTTTTCAAAATACGATCACAACTGATGTCTCCAAGATTCTGTTCCTAGGAGACAAGCTCGCTTTGCTCACGTCACTGTCAGACAAGTAAGCAGCTCCCAGGACTTGCCAGTCACCCCTGAAGCATGAGTCCGGAAAAGAGCCTGTGAAACAAAATGCAGTGTGGACGACACCAGCTATCATCAAACCCAGAGCAGAAAAGGAGTGTGCTGGGGAAAGAGTCACTTGAGGGAAATAAATACAGCGCAGCGATTGTGAAGGGAGACATAATTGCAGATCAAAGGGGAAACAGCTCGGAATTCTTTGGCTCAGAATGCTCCTCTATGCTTCTATCACCATTCTTCCACAAGGCATGTCCTTCTCTTGTGAAATTCACAATGTTTCTGTCCCACAGCCCCATCCTAACCTGCCATGTTCCTGGAATGATAATTTTGGTTGGAGTCATTCCGTCTCTCTGCTCCAAGGCTCAAGGGTGGAGAAGGACGCTGGGTCCGAAAGAGGAAGTTGGTGAAGAACAGGACCGCTCGGAGAAACGACGTCATAAACAATTTCATCTCCATGAGGGCAGGGATCTTTCTTTAGTTCATGAATGCGTGTAAGCCATCAGAACATTTCCTGACACATCGAACACTTTTAATAAAAATTAGTTAAGAAAATGAACAAACTTCAGAGTCCTTAACCCACTAAAGAGGTAGAAAGTTGCTTCTCCACCATTAACAGGCTCCTTTCTTCCCCCTCCAGGTTTGGTTGGAGGCCCTCGTTAATAAGGAGAACCCTATCTCTTTCATCTCTTTCTCTTCTGCTTCTGCAAGCTTATTTCCTCAAACTTCAGCCTGTCTCTAGGTTTCTGACTTTTGGAAATGAAAGCCACAAAAATTACAGACTTATTCTCCATTCCTCCCTGACTTCCTTCAGGCACTGACACAGAGAACTTTCTACCAGCTTAAATGGGTAGAATGGAAATGGGAATGGGAAAATGAAGGATTTAAAAACCCCTAAGTATTGGGAAATATTACCCAGGCACATCGGTATGGGAGCAGGTGCATATGCTTAAAGCGACTGTGAGCCCTACGTGTTATTCCGCTCACTACAAAAGTAGCAAAAAACAAAGAACGAAGTAAACTTCTGTAAACTCCAATACAGAGAGAAAATGCACATTTACTAACAGGTTTTTGTTTTGGTTTTGCTCTAATATCCTCCTGCAACCAACAGTTTAAAAGAAATTAGTCTTTGCTAAAAAAATGTTTGGAGGTGAAGATAACCATCAACTCAAAAATCAACAGAACCACTTCAATAAAAGGATGTGGACGAGGCTTCAAGCTCCTACATATATTTATGCTTTTAATCAAATTGAATGGTCCTTCTTTTGAGGATGAGTGTGATCGATTTCACATTTTAATGCATTTTAGGAAAACAGGTGAATCTGGATAGTACAAATATCTTTCTCTTATCATGCCTAATGCAGAGGAAACGTCCCGGAAGAATTCATGTGGAATGAAAGGAGAGGGGTTGGCTCGCAGGTAAGGTTGGGCCAGGGTGGGAGGATTCTTTAGGATTTAAGGTGTTTCAAGAATATTGGCAGCAGGGGAGCCTTCAGAGAGGATGAAATTATGAAGCAGATTGATTTGTTAACTAGTATGCAAAGACAGCAGAGGCTTAAAACCAGCCTTTAGAAATTATTCTTTTTCTTTTCTCAAGTACTAGGAAATAGAAATATCATGGAAATACTTTATTTGGAAGGAAGCCGATTGTTAATTCCCTGAAGTGACTTACAATCTCTGTTCCTTGCTCCTGGCCTCTCCTTTTTGCATCCGATACCACCACTTATGTTCCAGAACAAAACTTTACCTCCAGGCTCCACAAGAAAAAGAGGAAATACAAGGGAGAATAATATTTTACGGTGATTATAATGATCAGGATTCCTCAGACTCCTTTCTGCTGTCATTTTGCTGTGCATATTGCAGCCCCAGGCAGATCTCTGCTATAACTTGAATATGTACCATATTACATAAAAAAACACTTCAGAATTAAATAGGAGGACCTAAGTTTACACTGTTGGGCATAACCTGAGAGAGACTAGTCTATAAAAACACTATTCATCTTTACTTTTTTGTGCTTTTTAAATGCCATTCAATTTCTAATTGTTGACATTTTGAAAATCAAACCACATGAAACAGATATCCTATCAAAGTGGATGTTGACCTAGCATTTTGTTTCAGTAAAGAATAACTGTAACTAGATGTGTCTCTTAATTCAAGGTCAGCTAACCTCAAGTTATCACAGTTGCGATAAACCATATTTTCTAAATTTCTTTTTAAAACTGTTCATTCACTTTATTTTTTCCATAGGAAAATTTATTTATTTATTTATTTACTTATTTATTTCAAAAAAATTTTTATTGAAGTACAGTCAGTTATAATGTGTTGATTTCTGGTGTGCATGCAGCACAATGTCCCAGTCATACATAGACATGCATATATTCATTTTCATATATTCTTTTTCATCAAAGGTTATTACAAGATATTGACTATAGTTCCCTGTGCTATACAGGAGAAATATTTTTTAATCTATATTTATATATAGTGGCTAACATTTGCAAATCTCAAATTCCCAAATTTATCCCTTCCCATTTCCTTTCCCCTGGTAACCATAAGATTATTGACCATGTCTGTAAGTCTGTTTGTGTTTTATAGATGAGTTCATTAGTGCCCTCTTTTTTTCTTTTTTTTTAGACTCAACATATAAGCGTTCTCATATGGTATTTTTCTTTCTTTTTCTGGCTTACTTCACTTGGAGTGACATTCTCCAAGGACATCCATGTTGCTGCAAATGGCATTATGTTGTCATTTTATGGCTGAATAGTATTCCATTATATAAATATACCACAACTTCTTCATCCAGTCATCTGTTGATGGACATTTAGGTTGTTTCCATGTCTTGGCTATTGTATACAGTGCTGCTATGAACATTGGGGTGCATGTATCTTTTTAAATTAGGGTTTCCTCTGGATATATGCCTAAGAGTGGGACTGCTGGATCATATGGTAAGTCTATTTTTAGTCTTTCAAGGAATCTCCATACTGTTTTCCATAATGGCTGCAGCAAACTACATTCCCACCAACAGTGTAGAAGGGTTCCCTTTTCTCCATACCCTCTCCAACATTTATTGTTTGTGGACTTTTGAATGATGGCCATTCTGACTGGTGTGAGGTGTTATTAGTGATGTTGAGCATTTTTTCATGTGCCTATTGGCCATCTGTATGCCTTCTTTGGAGAACTGCTTGTTTAGATCTTCTGCCTATTTTTGAATTGGGTTGTTTTTTTTTTTCTTATTAAGTTGTATGAGCTGTTTATATATTCTGGAAATTAAGCCTCTGTCAGTTGCCTCATTGGCAAATATTTTCTCCCATTCTGTAAGTTGTCATTTTGTTTTGCTTATGGTTTCCTTTGCTGTGCAAAAGCTTTTAAGTTTAATTAGGTCCCATTTGTTATTTTTTGCTTTTGTTTCTATTGCCTGGGTAGACCATCCTACAAGAACATTGCTAAGATTTATGTCAGAGAATGTTTTGCCTATGTTTTCTTCTAGGAGGTTTATCATGTCTTGTCTTATGTTTAAGTCTTTAAACCATTTGAGTTTATTTTTGTGTATGGTGTGTTCACTCACCTTTTAAGCCAATAAAAAACAGCAAGAATCAACTTGTGCACCTTTTCGTATGCTAAGCTCAGGTCAAGATCAAGTGTCATAAAATTTTAGCCATGTATATAATTCCAAAGTTTTAAAAGTCCCACCTTCTTCTGTTGCTTCCATTTTTTGGACAAAGCCTCATTTTTCCTGTTCCACCAAGACAAATTATAAAAAGAAAATAACTGTGACTGTCACTGAGCCATCAAGTCCCACGTAGCACCTGCTCTGGTACTACCTTCTGTACCAGACTTCACTACCTCTTCAAGAAATACAACTGAATTTAGTAAGACACCAAGCAGAACTCAAATCTCTATTTAAAGACCTTATAATACATTCTAATCTCAGATAAAAATTTTCTGTTTATCATTGTCCACAAAATTCCTTCTCCATTAAGCACAGGGCATCAAATCATGTTGAAACAGGTACACGGTTCAATGAGAAAAACTACGGTTTCCTGAAGTGAGTAAGTAATTAAACCACAATATGAAGTCATACTTTCTGGCATAAAATTACTAACATGCCTGTAAAAGCCACAGATAGTTACCTGTCACATTAATCAGAAACCTGAACAATGAAAGATACCCTTTTGAAAATGTTCAAATCTTCCTGTGTGTTGGTTACTAAATAGTAAGCACCATTGGCTGTGTGCTCAGGAGAATTTCCTGCTGTACATACTGAAATATTTCCCTGATCAAAGTGGTGTGAAATAAGCTGCAGCTGAACTGGTGATGATGGCAAATTTGAGATATTTTGAATGGCAACAGGAGAGTTAGAACATACTCCTTATTTTCTTCAGGACCAGACGAAACTGTAAATATTTTTTAACCTAGTATCTTTGAAACTGAGGCAGAAGGATAAAGACAGGCATCCAATGTATTATATTCAATGCACTTAAAAATATTGTTGAATTGACAGAATGAACGTATGGATACAAAAACTTGTGTGAGAGACTGGCTTTTCCAAATAATTTTTTTAAAGAAATCTTTCTTCCTCCAAATGTTCATTTTCTTGAGGAAAATATTGCTGTGTCTTCATTTTCATTATCGAGATTCAATTTGGCCCTTGTGTTAGAGCAGGCAGACAGCTAGATATGAGCAGAGAAAGGGGGGCATGGGACAAATGGCAGGAAACCATACATCTTGTGAAGAACAGGGGTCCTTGGGCAGATAGAGAAAAGCAAAAACCTCCAGACAGATAAGAAATCACACATTTTGGGGTGACAAGTGTCCCGGAGACAGGCAAAGAGAGGTGGGGAAAGGCAGGCACCTCCAGCGTCCAAATGTAACCTTTTGCTCATTATGCCCTCATTACAATAAAATTAGCCTTGCAGTTTAGAAGTACCCATGATGCACCGACACCATGACACTTACCATCCAGACTAAATAGGCACAAAAATCCCTCGTTCCTCCAGGAAGGTGGAGCTGGGATGAAAGTCAGGGAATACGGCTCCAAACGAATATTCTGCCCATTGATTTTTACATCCTATGCAAACAAACTTGCCAAAGAAACACAGGGCGGCTCCTCACCTGAGCCTGCCCGCTCTCCCTTTGAGAGGGTACTAACCATCCTTTAATAAATCCTCACTTTACTTTTTTGATCTTTGTGTCTCATCTCTATTCTTTCCACAACATGACAACCTAACCACCGGCAACACTTGCTAATATTAAATTAAACAATTTAGTTTACGTGCTTTGGGATAAAAAATTATGGGATTTGGAATTATGTTACACAGCCTGTTGGGTAAGTATCGAACAATCCTGTCGAAGTTACTGTCTGGCAATGAGAAACTCAATTCTCTGATAAGTATAGCTGCAAAGAAACTAATTTTTTAAACATATTTTGTTAAATGACTTTATAAAGTTAAGAAATGGAAAGGTCCTGTAGGGAACAGTGAGGGCGTGGCCCAGATGCCTGCTTCAGGACCAAGGCAGTCAGTCCCCCAGCAGCACAGTATTGGCTGCTGACGGCTCACAGCTCAGGCTTCTTCTGCATCTCCCCCTTTGCCAAAGCCTTGCCCAGGGGCATCCCACAGTAAAGGCCTGCTTCCTCGCCTCTATTCAGGATGATTCGGAAAGGAAATCCCAGCTCCAGAGCCCCCTATGGGGGTTGTCTGAGGCCTCTATTTCAAACTGCTCACAAATCAACTCCTCTCTGCCCATCCCGGCTTCCATCACACCCACAGGCGTTCTCAAGAGCACACCCCCATAATTTTCCAACTCGAGTCTCTTTCCCTGGGAACTCGACCTAAGACAGTTGGCATTGAAAGCGGTCCCAGAAATGAGACTCTAAAGGCAGTTTTGGAGTTGGATCCCTGCCAGCCAACTGCTAACGAGACCCCCGTCACTGGTGAGCAGAGGACTCACAGCACCTGCCTATTGCTGTTGCAATGTGATTACTAATTTGAATCCACTTGTGCTAAATCTGTGTCCCGCTTGGTTACCAGTAGTTGAAATAAATAATCAGAGCTTTCTGTATTTACTATGAATTTTATCTCATTATAGCTTGGACAAGAGTGCCACCTCCTGGAGCCGCTAATGAATACTGGGGACTGAGTAGTTCCCATCCACTCGGGAATCAGAATAACGGAACTGTTGGCCTCTCCCTATCTCTCCGTGACCTTAAACCAATTTCTAACCCCTCACAACCTCTATGAATAAGTTTTTTCATAGAGCTAAGGCTTTAAAGAACTTGTGGATCACATTTTTTGTATGTGAAAGTTTAAACAAAAGCTAACATTTTAGAGAAAGAAAAATACCGTATGTCACTCATATGTGGAATCTTAAAAAAAAAAAAAAAAGACAAATGAACTTAAATATAAAACAGAAACAGACTCACAGACAGAATACGAAACTGTGGATGCTGGGGGGAGGGGGATGGGAAGGGACAGACTGGAAGTAGTCTTGCAGATACTGACAGGTATATAGAGAATAGATAAACAAGCTTATACTACATAGCACAGGGAAGTATATTCAAGATCTTATAGTAGCTCAAGGTGAAAAAGAATATCAGAATGAATATATGTATGTTCATGTATGACCGAAAAGCTGCTGTACACCAGTTGTAAACTGACTATAATTCAATTAAAAAAAAAAAGAGCTAACATTTTAGAAAGCTATGTGCCAAGTGTCTTAATTCTTAATCCTCACAACAGTCCCACGAGTTAGACGCTAGTATCAGAAACACGCCCAGGTTATGGAAGGATGAGGAAATTAAGTTTCAGGGAAGTTACGGTGACCGGACTTTAAGCGGGAACCCCACCGAGACGATCAAAACTCCGCGACTGAGTTTGCGGAGAGCGCACAGCCGGGCATGCGCAGAAAAACGCCGAAGCACATTCCGTGGGAATTGGAGGAGGCGGGCCCTGAGGGGTGTGGCCGGCCTCCAAGATCCCAGCATCCCCTTCGTGCAAGATGGCGGCGCCCATGTTGCGGTGCATTTCCCGGGGCCGGAGGTTTGGTACCCCGGGCCGGTCAGGAGTCCTGCCCCGGGGGCTGCGTGAGAGCCACTCGGGCGCGCAGGGGTTGCTGGCGGTGCAGAAGGCGCGCGGTCTGTTTAAGGAGTTCTTCCCCGAGAGGGGTACGAAGACCGAGCTCCCGGAGCTCTTTGACCACCGCACGGCGGGCACCGTGCCCCAGACCGTCTACTGCGGCTTCGACCCCACGGCCGACTCGCTTCACGTGGGCCATCTTCTGGCGCTCTTGGGCCTGTTTCACTTCCAGCGAGCGGGCCACAACGTGATCGCGCTGGTGGGGGGCGCCACCGCGCGCCTGGGAGACCCGAGCGGCCGGAGCAAGGAGCGCGAGGCGCTGGCGGCGGAGCGCGTGCGGAGCAACGCGCGCGCCCTGCGCCGAGGGCTCCAGGCCCTGGCGGCTAACCACCAGCAGCTGTTCGCCGACGGGCGGGCCTGGGGCACGTTCACGGTGCTGGACAACGCCGACTGGTACCAGAAGCAGCCCCTGGTGGACTTCCTAGCGGCGGTGGGCGGCCACTTCCGCATGGGCACGTTGCTGAGCCGGCTGAGCGTGCAGACCCGGCTCAAGAGCCCCGAAGGAATGAGTTTGGCCGAGTTTTTATACCAGGTCCTCCAGGCCTATGATTTCTACTACCTGTTCCAGCGGTATGGATGCCGGGTCCAGCTGGGTGGATCTGATCAGCTGGGCAACATCATGTCCGGATATGAGTTCATCCACAAGTAAGCACCTTTACAGCAGGAAGAATGCTCAGGAATGCTAGACAGTTCACACGCGACTCGCTTCTGATGTATTACTGGGATTGTGGGTGACGCCCTACTGGGTTTATCTGCATTTAAGGGTCTGTAATGGCATTGATATCACTGGCTAAGGACAACTCGGGCTGAATTAATGGTGTTAGGTGTGGGCCACACTCTAGACCGCCACAGGACAGAGACCACTAGTCAGGATTCGGGTTGTAGCTCTTTGCTTCTCCGAAGCTTTTTCTGTGTTTCTGATTTGAAAAACTGCTTTTCTTTGTTTATACCAGTACGTGACTGGGCCTCCTCGAATAGTCTGCTTTTGCTCGGCACCTTACGTGAAGCTAAGTGTTAAGAATTGGTTGGCATCTCAAAATATTTTTTCAACACTAAATATTTAGCAAATAATGTAGAGTTTAGTGGCATTTTCCTGAGGAAGATGAACTACAGGATTAGTTTATGTGCTTCTCACGTAAAAATTCCCTTTAAAACACCTCCTTTGGTGTCTCTGCCTGACTTGCCCTTTACCCAGTTTTCTCCCCTTTTCCCACCAGGCCTTTGGAAATTTCTGGGGCCTAGTTATTCAGCACTTTCCCTTGACTTGCCCAGAGCCACTGGCTCAATTACAGGTCGGAATGACAAATGCCAAAATAGAGAGTTGAGAAGGCAGTAAGAGGAGCAAGAATCCAGGTTTAGGAGGTCAGGTAAGTGTTCTTAGAGCTGGAGACCAGACTGAAATTGGAAGACTGATGAGCAGAATCTACCAGCACCAGACCTTGACGTGTGTAATGAAGTTCTTCTTTGTGCACAGATTGACTGGAGAAGACGTATTTGGAATCTCTGTTCCTCTAATTACAAGTACCACTGGAGCAAAACTGGGAAAGTCTGCTGGCAATGCTGTTTGGCTAAACAGAGATAAGACATCTCCATTTGAACTGTATCAGTTTTTTGTCAGGCAGCAAGATGATTTGGTAGAAAGGTGAGTTCTTAATGGTGTGCTGAGAATTAAGTTCATAAGCTCATGATTTAATTTGAGCCATTGAATCTGTCTGTACCCATCATCCCTTCATAGTTTTGGGTTTGGTTTTGTTTTTTTTTTTTTCACTCAGGTTCTATTTAAGGCATAAACCAGTACATTCCAGAACATTGTAGTTTTAACTGTTCTAAAATTAAACACTTTTCGTTAAAGCAGAAAACCACTGTGGGTACTAGAAAACTTAAAGCCAAGTTCGTGATCTACATCTAGCAAAGTACTTAGGACATTATTGCTTGCATATTCTGGTTTTTTCACTCCTTTCATCTTAAACTTCACTAACCCTTATTTTACCTTTGTCTCTAAAGTTCCTTTTCTTTAACACAAAAGAAGATCCTTTTAAAAAATGATTTTCTCATTAATTCACAGTATCTCAAACTCCTGGAATAATATAAGGTAATGAGAAATACACTTGCAACAAAGAAAGTGCATTTTTTGGAAAATATTTTTGACATAATTGTATCATCAAAATAATCCAGGAATGATTCTTAAGATTTTTTAAATGTGTAAGACTTTCCTGCTGAGCATTAAGAGCCACTGTTGAGCAAAAGTATAAAAGTGTCTCTTTAAGGAGACTAGTGATGGTCAGTGAGGCCAGTTGCCCAAGGCTGTAGCCGAGATGGAAATTCTAAAGGATATTGTATTGGAGAGATACTGTGTTTAGTGTCTGGAGAGGTAAAGTGGGTCAGAGTCAGTAAAGTTTGTTAATCTAAAGGGAATGAGAATAAATATAGTAAGGAAGGAGTTTACCTGTTTTGAAGAGGAGTTCCTTGTGGGCATCACCCAAAGGAGTCCTGTGTGAGTATCAGTGATGGTGAAGGCACGTCTGATGAAGGCCTCCGGGGAAGGAGGCCGTGGAGTAAAGTCAACCTGCTTGTGGGAGTGTGGCTGGTCTCCCGGGGGTATGTCCCCAGCGTCCATTGTTCGGTTTGAGAGCGGAGAATGCAATCGTCTGTCACAACTTTGCTGCCAGAGGAGAGAGGGAGTCCCCTCACTTGAGCCCAAGCTGTTGAGACACGAATTCCTCGGTGACCCTCGGTCATGTGGGCTCTCAGGATCCTAGGAAGGGCCTGTACTGCGCAGAGTGGTGGGCTTAGGGAGTCGGAGGTACTATTGAAAGTGGCTTCCAGCACAGAGCAGGTAGTGTGAGTGGAAACGTGGGTAACAGTGATGGGAACTGGGGGCCCCGTCCATGCCTGGGCCAGGTGGGCTTGTCTCGTATGAGAAAACTGTCCCTTAGCTATTGGCTAGACCAAACCGCAAGACCATTAGCAATAGCCCAGGGGTCTGTGAAAATGTGGCTCTGCGAAAGGCCGCTTTTTCTGGCATGCTAAGGGCCAGGTGATCAGCCAGGACTGCCTTCCTCACCTGGAGAGGTGCCTGAGACCAGGTGGGATGCTGTATTCCTGCCGTTGGTGAAGAACACTGGCTCCCTGTGCATCTCAGACCATAGGTCCCAGGGGGCTCCCCAACCAGCCAGAAGAGGAGGCAGCAGGGACACCCCGCCAGCCCCACAGGGCTGTTGGGCATGAGGGAAGCCACATCCTCCTGTCATTAGGAACAGCTTTGCCGTCAAGCTGAGTCCTCTCCTAAGATGCCATTTTCACACCACCGAGGAGGTGTTAGTAGCGGGGCCAAGCTTCTGCCAGAAGCATCCTCCGCCCAGGGCACGAAGGGGTAGTATCAGCTGGGGGCTGGTTAGGGCCTCTCTTTCTAAAAGAGCCCAGAAGGATCCAAAGCTGGCTTCCAGGGGCTGCCCTTGGAGCTAGGCGCTTCACCCCAAACCCCATAGGGAATCGAGGAGACTTATGTTTGGTCCAGAGACTCTGGGGAGGCATGGTCGGATGTGGTCAAGCCCTGACTCGGAATGTGGGGCCAGGGGGGACTAGGGGTGAGGCTTGTTGAGCTGCCTGCCAGGCAGCCCGCAAAGCGTCCTGCTGCACCTCGCCGCAGTGGGAGGTGACAGACTTGCGTGTGACTGTGTGTCTAAGGCAAAGAATCAGTGAGAGATGAGGGACGTGTTGCTTCTGGAACATGCAAGGGCCAGCGTGTGTTGTACCTGAGTGTGGTGGCTGGTTTACCGGTGAGTAATTCACTCCACGTCAGTGCCCATCAGTGCCTTTTGAGTGGTTTTGATAGTAAAAGTGAAGTGTAGGAACACTGGCCTGTGGTTAGAGGGAGCATCTTGTAAACAGAATTCTCTGGACTCAGGATCAGATGGGGCTTCTTCAAGGTTAGACTGAAAAGGGAGTCATTGGAGTCACTCTGGTCATAGAAAGGGTAGGAAACAGTAAACCCATCAACCATGCCCATTTTGCACAGCAGGAGACGGGCCTCTTCTCGTGTCTCGCATTCACTTGGCAGTAGTCACTGTGATGGGAGGATGGGCACAGGGCCCGGCGGTGACTGTCCGGGTGAGGAGGGGGGGCTCCGGGGTCCTCTGCCTGCCTTTCTGCTCCCTCTTTGTCCTCACTAGAGGCCTCCGTGACACTGGCAGCTTTCCCCTTGGTGCCTCACGAGGCATGTTGCTTTGTTCTGCCCATTCCAGGGAAAACCAAGGGGACCTCAGCAGAAACAGACATAGCCTGGATGGATGGATCTCAGAGAAGGCTGTAGATTTTAGGATCTTTAGAGGTACCAGTTGGTCAGTTGGCACATTTCAGCAGCCATGAGTGACAATTTAGGTTCCAAAAACCTGCAACAGCCAATCAGCTCCCTTCTTTCCTTCCTTCTGTGCAGAATCTCTGCGGAAGGTTAGAATTTCAGTTAAGGTATGATTTCTGATCTGTTTTTTTCTTCCTGATTTTCTCTGTTGTCTTGATCTTACATGTTGGTAGCAGAAAAAGCTTGCGGAAGACATCCCATGAGCCCTCTTTTTAGGTGGCTGCCCCGTTTTCGGGCTGTCCCAGTCAACCCCCGGACTTCGGTCTGTCTCCAGCGGCAGAAGATGCACAGGGTCTTTGGGAAAGCCCGAGGCCTTGGGGGTGCAGAACTGGAGCCTTGGCATCTGGGCACACAGTGGCACTAAGCAGTGCCCAGGAAGCTTCCAGAGGGGCTCTGCCCTCATCACGGAGCTGGTGTCCCACCTCCTGGGCCTTACAGGCTCTAGCATGAGATATCAGGACATTTACGTGTGTCCATTGTTTAGCAACAGCACAATGGGTACTGGACCCGTGACATCCCATTGAGTTAGAGGGACAAAGGACAGCAGGCCTTGGCTGTGTTCGCCCTTTGCTGTGCCGGGTTCCCTGCTGTCAGGCTGTTCCACCCCTCAGGTTAGGAAGTGTAGCCCCAGTGTGACCCACCACGCGCAGGGCAGGTCTCCCTCCTGTGTACCTGTGGGAATAGCCTTTCCTCTCACCTCTGGCCCAAAGCCTCACCTTGGGATCCAGTCCATCCTCGTTAGCTCTCCTTAGCCCTGAGATGTGGGGCACCTTCGTGTACATTAGTAGTCAGTTAAGGCCTCTAATTAGTGGTCTGATCATTTCATTAGACCACGTGGCCTTGATCGCTGACCACACTGCTTTGCGGAGATCATTGAATTATGGCAGCAGGGGCATTTGGGGACAGATAGCGCAGGCAATGCCCAGTGGAGGCAACATGTAACAGACGTAATCGCAGCTTGATGGCCCTCCAGCCCGCGTTGCCTCCCCCCAGATGGTGTTACCTCCCTGAGTTAGCCAGTTAGTAAACTACTCAAAGCTGAAAGGCGGTCGTGCAGTCCTGCCAGCTACACCACTGCCAGCTGTCTTGGGACCTCAGCCTGTCCACAGTGGTGCCATCAGCTAGAAATGCCCGGCACTCACCCGTGCCGATACTGTGCTCCCCCCCACCCCAGACATCTCTTCACCCAGAGCCAACACCGTGGCTGGACCAGCCCTTGTGGTCCTAATGATTGCAGGACGCACCTCAGCAACCATCATCAGGGAACTTTAAAAAATAAGATTTATTACAGTTTCTAGAAGGTACATAGTCTGAGGGCCACACGGCGAGGTTGAAGACAGAGAGCGGGGTAGGGAGCGCAGACCTGGGGCTCTGCCGTTACTGCCTGGGGCTTTGCAGGCTCCCTCTTCACTGGCTAATTTAAAACACGAGCAAGGATTAGGGCGTGGGAAGGGAGGAGTGGGGCCACTCAAGCAGTCAGTTATCTTGGTCCCAGGGCTTTCTAAAAGCGGCCCTTCACTGGTCGGGGCAGTCTGGTTCCTTACCTAGTTGGCTGCTGTCAGCCCTGTCGTAACAGCAGGCCGCGTGCGTGTCCAGGAGGGATGTCTTTGAAAGGGACGCACTGACAAACGCTTAACGTCAAGCACGTGCCCTACACTTAGAGAACCACTTGGAGAGATACGTGGCGGTGCTACTCAAGTCGAATACACACACATCCTGTGCTGGTCAGTCCCTTCCCTGGGCGCACCCCTGACAGGTTAGTGCACATGTGCACCAAGAAGAACGTGGGACTAGTCATAGTCGCAGTGTTAACCAGTGCCCCAGGGTGGGGAGAATGCAGACACCCAGGCTAGAATAAATACATTCTGAGACATTCACAGCATGGAGTGTTGCATTGGACAGCTGCACACACAGCAACGTGGGTGAATCTCCAACACAGTGATGTGCCAAAGCAGCCAAACAAAAATGTATTCTGTGGATTCTGTTTGTATGTCTGAAAAAAGGCAGAACTAACTAAGTGATGCTGTCTAAGGAAGCATACCGAGATGGCAAACATAGAAGGAAAAACGAGGAAGTGATTCCCGTGAAAGTCAGAGGAGTGGTCACCTTGGCGGGGGTGAGGGTGGGGCGTCTGGCTTTCTTGGGTGGGAGCAGCGTTGTGTATTTCGACAGGTGACAGTTACACAGATGTTTGCTTTATGACTCATTAAGCTGTGTTTGTGATTTGTGTACTTTCCTGTGGTTTTCACCAAAGATAAGATTTTTAAAAGAGGATACTTCTCAGTTTTTAATTACACGATAGTTTTATTTCTGGGTGCATACACAGGAAACAGAAATATAAAAGTGTGCGTGGGAAGGGTGCCCACAAATTTAGATTAGTGGTGAAGGAGAATATACATGATGGGGCTGGGGTCTTCATCGGTGTCTCTGTTGCTTTGTGACTTTTAAAAAGGGTCTGAAACAAAGATGGCAGAACAGTAACATCTTCAGTCAGGATGGTGTATGTATTACTTTGTCTTATTTTTGGTACATCCGTGCATGTTATGTTTCATAATTTAAAATAAATTTAAAAGTAAGCCGGATGTTCTTTAAAGGGAACGGGAGCTGGAAATTAAAACTAGGTATGTTGTATAAACCTAACAGGTTTTTTTTTTGTCCCCAAGGTACCTGAAGCTCTTTACTTTTCTGCCCCTTCCAGAGATTGACCATATAATGCAGCTCCATGTCAAAGAGGCAGAGAAGCGGGGCCCTCAGAAACGGCTTGCTGCCGAAGTAACAAAGCTCGTCCACGGGCAAGAAGGGCTGGACTCGGCTAAAAGGTGCCTCTTCCAGTAGCGGACGCTTGATGAGTTGCTTAGTTAAGAGGCTGGGGACGTTTGGGGCCACGCTGTTGCAGAGTTCCCTTTTACCTCTGCCAAGGATGGTCAGCGTTCATCGCTTTAGAATAGCCTCTGTTTACTGGGAAGAGACTATCCCGAACTGAGCTTGTCAGTTACACAGACAGGCTAAGTGTTGCTGTCGCAGACTTTCCATCGGGGACATAACGGGAACTTCGTGGTTGGTTATCGGGTGTTAGAACACGTATCTGAGCAAACACTCACAGGCCGTGGCTCTCAAAATGTGTTTTTCAGGTGTACACAAGCCCTTTATCACAGCAGCATAGATGCACTGGAGGTCATGTCAGATCAAGAGTTAAAAGAGTTGTTTAAAGAAGCTTCATTTTCCGAATTAGTTCTCGACCCTGGAACAAGCGTCCTAGACACGTGTCGCAAAGCAAATGCCATCCCAGATGGTCCCCGAGGGTAAGGTTATTTAACTTTTAGGTTCACATTTCATTCAACATTAAATGTTACAGTTCACAGCATGTATTTCCAGAGAGGGTGTTTTCCTGATAATGGCATCGCATTCCTTGTGGAAGTTAGGTTAGTCTGAGAATAAAGTAGTAACTGATTTCTTTTTTTTTTTAATAACTGATTTCTTAATCCTGAAAATCCCTTAAATTTTCTGTAAAGTCTAGTATCACTGGACTCTGAGTCTAACCTGGTCGGTTTTTCCTCTAGCGTTGAAAAGGCTCGTGTTTAGGGGGTCACTACGTATAAATACTCTGGGTTCAGTGAGCTCAGGGGCAGGCAGTTTGAGAACATCCAAGGACAGGCCCCAAGGAGAGTCACACAAGCCATCTCATAGTCAGTCTGTATCCTCTTTATTTTGGGGAGCAGAGGGATTGCCTGCCTTATTTAAAAGTATCAGTTGACCGTCTTAAACCTGCTCCTTCAGAAGAACATTAAAGGGGAGGCGGAATCTAGTAAATACAAAGGTAACAATTCAGTGCTAGTTTCCGATGAAGAGCCTTTAAAATGTAAATGAGGTGATGTGTCTGTGTTACTGGGACAGGTCAGCAGTGGTTAGACTTACCTGACCACTAACCATTTCTGTTTTTAGGTATCGGATGATTACAGAAGGAGGAGTCAGTATAAATCACAGACAAGTAACAAACCCTGAGAGCGTTCTAGTTGTTGGACAACATATTCTTAAGAATGGACTTTCGTTACTTAAAATAGGGAAAAGGAACGTCTACATTATAAAATGGCTTCAGCTGTGAAGAGGAGTCCTCCTGGTGGTTCAGACGTATCCGTCATTTATTCATTCTCAAGACGGACGGACTTATACCGTCACTTAATCAAATCAAACAACAGAGAATGGAGTGCACACTCTAAGCCTCACAGTGTGAGTAATCTCATAATTTATACAGGGTGGTTACGTTTGTTATTTAATAGTGGGATTTCTACTTCCTGAGCCTTAAACATTAAGCACGATTTCCAGGGTGAATCTCTTCATGAAAAGCTGTGTGTTGTCTTTCTTGTCCTGTCCTTGCCCTTTTGAAGATGAGGAGGACACTGTAGACGCAGCAGTGTAAGGAAGTGAGGTACTTCTTTATCAGGTGTTTATCTCACTGGATTTTTTGGTTGTTTAGGAAGCAAATTCAGTTCTCCTTAAAAAAGGGGAAGAGTCAGAGGAAGCCATGGTTGGCATTAGAAATTACTGTAGCAATGATTTCTTTTCGAAGAAAAGAACAAAAATCAGTACTTGACTTTTTAGAAAGTTTCTAATTTAGTTTTCCAGTCTCTTGCCTGTGTTTCCATATGATTAAATTTATTCTTTTTTTTTACTTAGTAAAAAAAGGTAGCGATATTTTATAAATTTATAAACTTTTAAGTTAGTTTTAAGTTTAAACATCTGTCCCCAAGCAGATTGCAGCTTGAGATGAACTGAAAAGTTAAGTAACCAACAAGATAAAACAGAGGATAATCATGTGAGAATACCAAAAGATACTCTGGTAAGGGAAGTTTTCAGGTCAGATTTAAAGGATCTGGAATCAAGACTTAGTTAAATTAAGCTCTACGTTCATTAGGCAAGCTGGTCCTACAGACCTGTTTTCCAACATTGAAAAATCAAGGTACTATTTCCTCTGAGGATCAAGTGAAACACAAACACACACGCAAGCTGTTTACAGTCTCATCTATTCTGGAAAATCTCACAGGCCGCAGAGCATGGCTTTAGAGTTCCAATTCAGCGACTTACTACCTAGGTTGCTTGGAGCAAGTCACTGTCTTCATATGCAAAGACGGAGATGTAATACTTTAGTCAGTTACGAAAACCTAATAGGAAAAAAGTCACTAAACTTTCTTACAGTATAAGGTGTGCTGCTGTGTTCCAAAGTAGATTTAAATGTTAAAAAAGCTGTAGTTTATCTAAATTTTCTGGGATCAAAGTTAGGAAGAATTCATTTATTGACAAACTTTAATGTCACTTCATACCAGCAATTTTATTTACATAGTGAAACATACAGGTATCCATTATAAATGTCAGAGATCGTCTCTACATTTCAGAACTTCACTCAGCTTGAGGGCCAACAAAAGGAGGTTTTCTCGTTCCATTCCTGCCTTGCCTGTTTTCCTTTGTACGAGGTGTGTAGTACTAGCAGGTGCGGCACCACAGCAGGTAACATACTCAGTTTGGAATTTGTCTGATATTCTGGAGAAAGGTGCATTACAAGCTTTCTCCCCCTTACAAATTTGAAAACCTGTAACGGAGCGGTAGTCATCTGGTCTACCTGGAATGAGGAAGTCACGGGTGGCTACATGTTTAATGATGGCGGCGTGATTGTGAAGTGTGCTGACATCTGGAAGCATGCTTTCTGTGAAGGTGGAACTGCTGACACATTCAAAGCAGTGCCACGTCATACCCAGCTAACTCTGGTGTTTTGTGTTTCACATCAGTTGCTGAGCCTGTCAAATGGGTACCAGTAACTAAAGGTAGCAGATGTACTCGCATTGTTCCTGCCAGCAGCCCTTCATAAACGGAATAACTCTAAAAGGTTTAATATCTGCAGCATATAGTTTATCTTAAAATCTAGTGTAATCCATACAAAGAATCATCTGGGGGATTTTAGTAAAATGTGTGTATGATCTAAACCTCGCTCCCAACCCCCTGAAAGCCTTTAGGAGTATGTGTGTCTGTCCAGATGTGTTTCTTTAAATAATAAAGCTCCACCATTATTTTCATACCTCTATTCTATTCTAAAGTATTTTGGTGTGAAGCAAGAGTAACTGTTACCAACTCACACTTACAGAAAGAGACACTCCGGTAATCAGCAGTGTTTGGTTTAAGTTCCACCTCTACGTGAGTCTTGAAGTGTGGTGTGCGTGCCCCAATTTAAAAATGTGTCCGGATTATTTCCATTGTATTTGGAAACCAAGGGGACTGTATTAGGATGTCTCAAAATTAAAAGGGGATGGATGCTACCAGGTCTTACTAGATAATAAAATAGAGATGGTTGTTTTTAATGCAGGCAGACATAATTCATGCTTCCACGTTTAAGTAAGATCAAAGATACTTTAACTTTTAATGCGCTAGGGCAGCGTGGACCCAGGAGTGGAAGGACTATGTAGCTACACATTATGCATACCAGTCACTGTCAGTGTTACAGACCCTCTTGGCCATTCAACCTTCTCACACAGCAGAGGCTGCAGAGCAGCTCAGTAAAATTAAATCAAAGAACAGGTCGACTGGTGATTACGTGAGTAACTTGTCAACCCACCTCTTTCAAAGCCAGATCCGTTGATACATAGTGCATGCATTATAGTCGTACGAAATGGTGTCCTGGTGCATTCTTCTTGAAGGACTATGGCAGCAGCTTTAGGACTACTAGCAGAGTACACAGGTCATCTTATATCCACAGACAAACTGCTTGTACAGCTACAACTATTAACAGTTCCTTTTAAGTTCAAACGAAAGTGTCACAAGATAGACTTGATGTATTTTATATATACCAGGAAATTTTAGAAACAGCCATTTATTATTTGGATTAAATGTATGATTTGTTCTGCAATACAGAGCACAGTTTCTGTGGATAGCCAGTCTTCACGTGAGCAGGTCCATTCCATTGCAACACACAGGAGTTCATAAATAAAGTTCTACTCAAGTAGGCAGTCACTAGCAAGTCAGCCAAGTGTTGGTATTACATAGTTCTCTTTACCAAAGGTGAGTCTCTCGGATTTCAGCAATAATTTGACTGGCTCCTTGTAGTGCCTGCATTAAAGATGATAAAAATTATAAATGCTTGAGTTGTAATATCAGAGAATCTGAATCGATATGGGCTAGTATCTCGATATATGGTGAATTTATACTGATCAGCATCCTCTCTGAAACTGGAATCTAACCAAGTGCCAACAGAAAAAAAAAAGACTGGATGGCATGCAAATACAGAGACTTCACAGTTCCTCTAAGGATGAGAATGCGTTTTAAACAACGTATGTTTATACTTACAACCCAAGTGTGAAAAGCCAAAAAAAACTTCACGGTAATACCTTTAGCATATCAGCTGCTTCTTTCCTGCGCTGTGCCATGTCCTCAGACTCCGTCAGAAGATCATCCAACAAAGATGATTTATACAGCTGTCCGACTAACTCACTCTGAAGAGTGTCTTTCACATGATTAACCAAAAAATGCATCACTGCCTTTGGCACACTGCAAAACCAAACAGTCAGATAATCCATTGGATTTAGAATAAAAACCTAAATGTAAAAAAAAATTTTTAAATACTTATATTGTCGAAACAGAGGCTGAGATCATGCATCAGTGTTCTATCTCTGTGTGTGTGTGTGATTTACATGACACAGCACTAACCTGTCTTGAATATTCTTTCTGACAATAAGAAAATAGGATTTGATGAGTCGTTCAATAACCTCACAGTCTCGCTGTTCACGGGCAGACAGTTTTCTTGCAACAGGAACTGGCTAAATGGTGTGAAGGGGAGAAAAAAAACTTTTGTGCCATTTTGAAATGAAAAACATTTAACATTCAGTAAGTTTTTGAGACTTCAGCTCCTTCTGTCTTTTGAAGTGTTCTCCTAAGAATCTGGTTATCCATCCTCAACCACACCCTGCAGCTTACCACATCCAGCAAGTTCACGGCGTGGCCTTTCTGCGGGCTGGCCGGCATAATTGGGATTGGTTTCGATTTTTCCTCAGCTAGTAACTCTTCAGCCTTTGAAGTCTTCAGCATCCCTCTCCAGTTGCCTGTGGCTGGTTCTTGAACACCATCTCCAACCCCACCACCTCCAGATACAGCCTGAAAAAAACATGTTCCAGAATCTATACCGAACATATCAAAGCTGACGTTAGCTAAACACAATTCATTTTCTTTGGCAGCAGTCAAGGAGAACAGACACCCATACCCACCTGGAGTTTGGTCTACTCAGAGAGACATCAGGGGCAGAAAGGATGGTGGGTGGCATGTGTAACTGGGCTCCTGAGCGTCTGAGTAACAACTGTGAATTGTTTGCAAGCCTCAGCCAGTGTTACTTAAATTCCCTTTTTTATTATCTGCCAACTTCTCAAAACATTTCCTCTCAAACCCCTCCAACACCCGAGGTTGTGGGGGAGTATAAGCTGCCCTTTGACACAAGGCTGACTGCTCATCACAAGCACGAGGGAAAACGTCAGCTTATTTCCTCCAAGTAACTGTGAACTCTGTGAACTGTCATCTCTGCAAACGTTCTGTGAGCTCGTGTCTCCAAACCTAAGAGCTTATACATTTCTCAAGTCAGTTTATGTTCCTAGTAGTCAGCACCACAGGATAAATGTAGGGACCCTTTAACAGAAGAAACAAGAACACTCGTGACTCTCAGGCTGGCAGGGACTTTAAGCCCCTAAAATGCAGTGTGACACACAGCACCAGTTCCCTCAGCGTCCGGACCCTTGAGAAAGGATCTGCTGGAAGTGCTTGTCTAAATTTAATTAAAGAATGTTACGCAGTTGTTAGAAAATGTTTTGGGGTACCATTCTGAATCAAAACACGGGCCGAAATTTGTCTCTAAAATGTACTTACGATGAGGTATATCAGCATACAAGCAGTATATTTATACATTAATTTTAAAATGAATAATTGAATTTTTAAATGCCTGAAATGAAATCTTAAGGAAAGTGAGCAAATTCAGGGTGATGCCATGAGTGAAATAAAACTTAAGCAGTGATTCAGATGGTTCTCTTAGGCTCTAAGCACAGTAGGCTGCAAGAAAGTTTCATTTGGGACTCGGCACTTTAAATCTGGACTATAGGGAAAGGAGCTAAACGGCAGAAAAACTAGAAATAAGGATGAGTGAATAATTCAGAGATTATTTAATTTTTTCCCCCTAAAAAGGTTATTAAGAACTGTCTGAGAACAGTCTCAAACTCTCACAGTCCCCGTTCTAAATTTGCTGAAGCGTTTGAGGCATGTGTTAAGCTACGTATTTCGGGTGACGAGTGCGAGCTGAACAGAAGCACAAGAAAGAAGCACGAGAGGATTATCCATTAGTGCTGGGCGATCTCAGAACCTTTAAAGAGGAAATGTCCCAAAGTACAACTTCCACCTCTGGAATCTTCTTTTCCTACCAAAATACTAAATTCAAAACTATTCTTGGAAGTAACAGAAAACAGTGAGAAAGCCTGTTATTATTATTTAGAACAGTGTTAAAACAAGAACAAAAGCCATCTCAGAAGGGTTAGTTAGATAAGAGAAACATTAAAACCATAACAGACACAGGAGGTAGATGCCACCGTACAAACGAGTTTGTCAGTGGTTTTGAAGACAGTGTTTCAGTGAGAATCAAAAGTACCAACATTTTCATTCTGAAATGAGACTCACATTTTTAGTTTCTCTTCTGCTGTCCTGAATTAACTGTTAAAAGATATGTTAAAACATGCAGTTTAACAAGCAAAATTTAAATACCAATGGCTTGAAATTCAAAAAGTAGAGGATGATTTCCTCTTTAAATTCCTTTTCTGTGTGCATCTTCTATATTGCAAGCAAAAGCATGTCAACACTTATTCTATGACGTATATACACTATTAAATGATTTAAAATTTCTATGAGACTAAAATCTGACCTTAGCACAATATCCCATATTACTATTCTGCTACTCAGTGTATTGTTTCCAGACGATTGTGTTGCACCAGACTAGGCATGCAGGCTTAGATTAAGAATCAGAACAGACCTTGCCATCAGCCTCAGCAGAAGCAGCAGGGGAGGGCTCCTGGGAGGCAGGTGCCAAAGCACTTGGAACTTTAGAAGACTAAAGGCAAAAAATGCAGGGAAAAAAAGAAATCAAGGATGCCAAAAATGCATTCAGAAACATTCTATAAACGTGAGTTTTCCCCTCGGTAGAAAATAGTAAAGTAACATGAAAACCAAAAGTACTCGGGGGGTATAAATTAATGTTTATTCTGCCTTATTTCCTGTACTGTTGTCACCTTTATTTAAGGCTTTCCTCAGATAAATTCCTCAGAAAAATCCAAATCCAAAAACTTCATTTTGATCTTTGGAATTTGATAAGATCTCTTCTGGGAAAGAATCAACCCAAGGTAACAGATTTTAATACACACAAAAATTTTAATATATGCGACCATTACAGGCATTACAGGTATTGTCACCTTCCCACTCCAAAAAGCCCTCTTGTTAGAATAAAGTCATTACTCATTTCAACTCATTTTACAAAGCTGATAAAGTCACTGAATTTTTTTTAAAAAGCCTTGATACTTTAAAATCCACCTTTAAGCACTTATTCCAATATATTCAAAAATATTTTATCTTTAAAGTGCTCTAATCTTATTTTAAAATTCGCATACCTTTACTTGAACAATGAAATAGTGCCAGTGGAATAGTAAAAGGAGAACAAGACAAAACTAGAGCTGAGCGCCCCTCCGAGCCTTACCAGTTCATCTTTGCACGTTGGGAACATGCTATAAGAACACCATTTTTTACCTTGTCTCGTGATACAGCTGAAGGCAATTCTCTTGCTAGCCTGTTTCTCCTTTGTTCCTAAAAAACACAACCAAGCAGAGAAAAGGTGATTATCAGAGCACAGATAGAAGCCTACTAAAAAAAATGTTCAGCTTAATTAAAAAGTACGGAATAACTTACAGTGTATCCTCTCACTGTTGGGACTCATGCCATAATTATATTTTAAAACAAACAAGAACTCATTTAACCCAATGCTTCTCAATCTTTTTTTCTGCCCCAACACACCTGAGGGATACAATACAGTGTCAGTAACAGTGGCTCCCCTGTACCAGGGATTCTCAAATGAGGGGCAGTGGACCAGCATCACCTCTGCCTTTCCCATTAAGAATCACTGTCCCCACATAAATGTGCACCCAAGCCTTCAACGTACCGTGTAGAATTCGAAGTGCACAGATCACAGAAAACTGAAGCAAAACCCTTAAAAATCACTCTAACCTGCACACATCTGTGTTAAATTCACACAAGTCCCACACAAAAACCTCATACCTGTAAGAAACCGCGGTAAGAATGTTGGTTTCTTTATCCTGAACGATCTCCAGGAATAACTGTGTGGGAATCTGATGGTCGTTTCTGTCACCTGGCTCCTTTAACAGACTAGTCAGCTGCCCTCCCTCCTAATTTGCTATTATCAAACTAACCCTGGTACAGAGCTAGAGGAACTGTAAATTCAAATCAGTAGGTACTGAGCACCTACTACACGTCAAGCAGGTGCAAGACTATGAAAATGCAAAAGGATGCAGGTGTTGTTAGTGGCTCTCTCACAGGCAGCACCAGACAGCAGAAGAGCATTTAGGTCAAACAGTCAAAATGCTCCTGAGTAGAAAGCATTTAATGAACATTCAAATTTGCAAAAAGGGCTAATTAACAAAGCTTCACGATGCTTTGGGGTAGGACATCTTTTCTGACAGAAATCTGACCCACTTTTCATTTATGCAGTGATAGAAAATATAGATGATAAAAAATCTATGGATTTTAACAATCTTCAGAATAAAAAGTCAGCATTAACTGTACATTTTGAAGAGGGACACAAAGTAAAGGAACCTAGAGACCAGAAACTCACCCAGTCTGTTACCAACCAGTTAGGACCTTAGCTCGCCAGGTCACTAGCTAAGCCCCAGCTTCCTGGCCTGTTTATATCACCTACCCTCGTGGGGCTGCTGGAGAGATTAAGTGAGAATATCCACATAGAGTTTCTTGATACAGAGTTATTAAAGCCAGAGACATACTCATTTGTATTTATCTGAAATTATATTATAAATGACCTTGTCAGTATTACAAAAACTGTTCCAGACACACATTTTCCACGAAGTTGGTTTCAGTGTTACAAGAACTAAGTCTTTACCCTAAGACAGGGTCTACGTGGTATTTTTTTTTAACGTAACTGTTATCTAGTTCATTGAGTATTTTTTTAAGTGCCTTACTCATATGCATTTTGGAATTTTTTCTGACAACAGGTGTCTCCTCGACTATGTAGCTAAAAAGTAGTTCCCTGTACCTGTTAAAGAGAAGGCGCTTTTTCCCTCTAAGAGTGCCCAGCAAATAGCGCTGAAGTGACAGCTGCTGTCTGTCCTCAGGGTCCTCATCTGCCTAACCCAAGGGCTGAAGGCGATAACTCAGAGTCCCTTCCAGTCCCCAAACCCCGTGCTTACAACTGCCTGTCCGCCCACGTGCATAAGAGGAAAATCTGATCTAGAAAGGGGCTCTGGGATCTCACTGGACCAAGGAGCAGCAGAAAAAATTTACTGTTCTTGGATGAATAAGGCAGAGAAAAAAAATTGCATCTGGATAAACTGCTCTATCCACCAGCCTTGGCTCCATCTGAGATCTTAAGCAACCTGCAACATTAACCTCAAGTGGGAAAAAAAAGATCCATGAAATGCAGCCACCACAGTAGTAGTGATGATAGTACCGTTTTCCCAAATGCACTATAATTTAGGTAATTCTTGGAATGTTTCCAAACAGCTTTCAGAACCAAATGAAAACAGTTTTAAACACACTTTGTTTAACACACTTCAGTCTGAATAAACTGCAACAGTCACTTAAATGGAACCAGGCAGACCTTCAACAATGAGTCAATGAGTCCCGGAGCCTCTGTGAGTTACAGTGTCACAGCAGAAGATGAAAACAATGCCTCCAGGGGTTTTGAGAATTAAATTTAAGAGGACAATGTAATGCCCTCAGCATACTTCCCGGCATATAGCAGACAACAATGTGGTTGCATATCTATCTTACAGTTATCCCTTGCTCAATGAGTCTGATATAACTGAGTTACAACAGATTTTCTCTCAAAAGAGACAAATTCAAATTGTTTTACCTCTATATTATTGTTCATTAACCCACAAGCATCAGCAAAGTCTGGATGTTTTGTGTTGATGTAAGCCAGTTCAATTGCCACTAAGTTATGGACCTAGAAAAAAGTAAAATTAGGCTATATACAAAAATATGCCAACCTAGTTTTATTTCAGGAAACATAAACTTATTAAACACATAATTCTAAAACACAGTACAGGACACTGATGCCTAAATGAGAACTTGATAATTCTACTCCAACTGACAGGTCTGATAGTGAATAATAACTTGCTCTATGTTTTGAATTATTTCTATCTCAGCATCTAAGATTACACTTCTAAGGGGGAGGGATGGTGACATTAAAGTAGTTAGAAGTATTTTGTTAGGGAAAAAAGCTATCTATCTGATGCGTATCTAAGTTCCAGGGCTTTATGCAATTTTGCTTTTAAAACCTTAGATCTTCCACTATTCCATGTCAAAAGTTCAGGTTCAACAACAAGAAAACATTGCATGATCAGATACAAGTAAGTTAAAGTAAAGGATACGTTTAAAGACCTGAGATAATCACTGATCAGCCTTGATTATGAGGCACCTAGTGCAAACATGTGTGGTTCAAAGGCCTTGCTGGGACAGGAATCGGAAAGGAACGCTGACACTCATTTCTCCAGCATCGTAGAGAGATTAACTCCTTCATTGGCACTGTCCTGACAAATCAGGCATCAGAGCAGCACTCAAAGGGCAAGAACCAGTGAGAATGATTTATTTAAATGAAATCCCAACGATTCTGTGGTGTCAGCAGGCAGGGCCTGCACTCAGGCTACCCGTCCTTCCTCATTTGAGCCGGGGGGTTATGCTTGCTGGGGAAATAACCAAGCAAAGACACTGACATTCTGTGCTTCCAAGCCTGGTCTTGCGCTCTAAGTAAACTCACCATCCTGAGCCCCGGAGCCAAGCGCACATGGACCAGGAAGGGAAAACATAAATAAACCAGCCAACAATTAGAGGCTTAAGGGCAATTTTAAATATTTCTGCCAATGTCAGGATTTTTCTTTTTAAGGACACAGCCATGATATTATAGTATTAGGTCATCAAACAAGGACACTGTACAAATGGCCAAATTACCCTGATGTACATCAGAGTTTAAAAAAAAAAAAAAAAGCTTGCATATAATGGCTCAGTTCACTGGGGCTGAAGATAAACCTAACTTTCCATGCGATCAGTGCTGCTACGTAATAAAGCTAAGCTATTCACAGTTCTCAACAGTAATTCCACTCTCAGGAAAGTCTGTGGCTGCAGGCTAACAAAAATTAAAATATGAAGAAAAATGCATTTTATACCAGAATTACTGAAGTTTTCTTTGAAATAAGACTGAAACTCACTTCTTTTTCTTCCCAATATAGTGGAAAACATTATGCCTAAGCTCTAAAGTAATCATAATGCTGTACAAAATGACTGTTACTAACAGTGACTACAACGATGACTTGTGAAGGAGTAGCTCACCATTTCGTTTGTAACAGGCAACCGTTTACGAAGAAGACAAGTCACTACTTCAACTATGGCATCGTGCAGTTTAGGGAAACGCAACAACTCCTGTATGTGATGGAAGAAAGAAACAGTCTACTTTCTTTACAGGAAATTAAATAATCACTGACATGCTGAATTAGATTTGGAAGGTACAGTTAAGGACACTATTTCAAATCGCTTGCAGGTAAGGGAGCTGCAGATTTTAACTTGTAGCCCATCTGCTGTATTCCCGCCTGCCCCACGCAACCACTCCGCCATGTCTGTTACTACTTAACCTGAAACCTGGTACATTTCTCAATTACTTGTGTGCTGTAGTTGCTACAGTGCTGAATGATCCTTTGCATTTCCTCATGAACCAGTTCCACACAGCGGAGGCTCGGCTCTTCCAGACGTTTGATTTGCCGTTTGACCAGTAACTCAAACGAAACTTCAGGCACAAACAAAGCAGGACGAGGACCCTAAAAAATAATAATTTTTTGAGCTCTTATTATAACTACATATAATTTTGGCTCTTCTCTAATGTTAAAAGTAAATCACATTTTTAATTTTTTAATGAAAAGGACTTCCTAATTTCAAGAGTGAGAGCAAAGTAATCATACAATTTGATTTAAAAAAAGATATAATTACATGGGTTAAAAAATAATAAAACTTTAACCTCCTTTCAATAAAATTCTGAAAGTTAAGCATACTCACAGTTGCATTTCTAATGGCAGTCAAAATGTCAATAGTGTTAAGGCCACCTAGTGGATCAACAGACTCTAAGGTTCGCCCAAAAGTCTCATGGAAAATATAACATATTCTAGCACCGCCGCATCTGAAAGGCAATGAACTGTATGATTTCTAGTATTACTAAAAGGGAGAGAAGCTATAAGTTAGAAGGCTTTCTGTAAGCTTTAGGCTTGTCTCAGATAAACAGTTGTATTTAGACCATCTCCATGTATCCTCAACTCCATTATGAACCAGTTTCTAATTTTTTTTTTAATGGGGAAAGGAGCCATTTCACGAAAGCCATTCATATATGCACGTGCGTGCGCGCACGCGCGCGCACACACACACACACACACACACAGAGGAACTCCAAATAATGTTCATAATGATCAGAATTATCCTTCTAAAACGGGTTGCTCCTCTGACCAAAACTGTTCTGTTTTTTATAGCAGGAATTCTTCAAATTCTGAAGATACTAGACTTTCCACGGTCTTGTTCTGAGACCCCTTCCCTGCCTTACCCCGTTATGTCCTGTTACTGTACGTGCCATTCTCCAAATTTGCCGTGCATTATTCTTTCCTACTCCAAAGCCTAAAATACCCTTCTGCTCCCTGCCTTCCCAAAGTCTATTCAGATCCCAACCCAAATGCATTCTTAACTGGGGGGCTCTCCCAGTCCTTGAAGGAAATGTGAATGGTCTCTCTTCAATAATTCTAACAAGGCTTGATTAGGTAATTACACAGATATTTGCTTTATTAACTACTTATAAAACTGTCCCTGTTGTATGTACTTTCCTGGATATGTACTATGTTTAATAATTATTTAGGTAGAAATTATACTTTTTGTCACCTAATCAAGCCATGTGTTACCTTGACCTACCTTACCCACTGAACTCTTTAAAAGTTCATTGTAGTAATCTTTATTTCCTCAATACACCATACATATAATAACCATTCAATAATTACTTTGTTAAATATCCTTTGGCGTTAGCTCAAATAGAAGGCTACCTGGGTCACACAAAGTACACAGAACTGTACACACTCATGTGTATGTGTGTGTATAACTGGTGAAATCTGACTAAGCCCTGTGGATTGTACCAATGTCCGTTTTCTCGTTTTGTTATTTTACTATATTTATGTCACACTGTCAACACGGGGGAGGTGGGGGGTGAATGGTGAACAGGCCCTCCCTGTACTTTTATGTGCAACTTTCTAGACGTCTGTAATTGGTTTTCAAAGTTCAAAGATTTTCTTAAAGGTGAGAGTTAAGAGTAATGTACATTCTTGTATATTGCTAGTAGTAACACAATATAATCTACTTAGAGTGTAGCAGTGAGAGACTCTGAGGAGGTCACACGCCCTCGGATTTGGTGCCCTAAGGGTCTACTTGGATACATGCTCCAAAGACAGTCCATCACAACACTTTTATATATTTGTGTATCAGTGAAAGCGAACTATTAATAGTAGGGGACTGCTTCAGAAAATGAAAGTATGTATCTAAATAGCAAAATACTATGTAAATCTTAGGACTGAGAATACAAATATTTAATTACTACTAGTCATTTATGACATGTTGATTTAAAGAAAGGATTCCAAAATAGCATTACACTATCTGAGTTTTTAAAGATGTTATTACAGGCATTTATACATTTTACAAATGCATAGAAAAATGTTTAGGTGAATGCCAAAGTAGCCAGGGATGATGGATTTAAGAGTAATTTTGTCCTTGGGTTTTATTCTTTTTATTTACCTGCATTTTTGTATTTTTTTTTCATGAACAATTACACTGTGTGTATTAAACATTTTAAAAGTTAAATTAGGGGAGGTATAGCTCAGTGGTAGAGTGCATGCTTAGCATGTACGAGGTAATGCGTTCAATCCCCAGTACCTCCATTAAGATAAGTAGGTAAATAATGAAATTTTTATAAATGCTTATCAATAAAGGTCTTGTTAAAAAAAACCTGTAACTTTTACCATGCTTTACATAGTTTATAGAGCATTTTACATGCATATCAGACATCATCATTTCTAAAAAATGATATTCCTGTTTTACAGATAATAAATCACAGCCAGATAATCTCAGAGTTAAAGTCACTGTAACCAAAGATAAAGTAATTTATCAATCCGGGTAATCAAATCCATAGAGAAATTTTTTACTTACAGCTCTGAAGTTTCAATATATTTTGCAGTCCCTTCAATAGTATTACAATATTCCGTGGCGAATTTGGTGATGAGCTGGAGTAAGGTAGCACTTTTGTCATCCACAGGCTCCCCGTAGCTGTTCAGGAGAGACTGATACTGGGCAGCGAGAACATTTATTCTCGTTTTCAGCTCTGGTAAGCAGTCTCTGATGTGGTGCATCAGCAACCTGGCAGACGTTAGACAGGAGGGATTGTAAAGTGAAGCTGTGTATATTGAAGACCCAAGCAGGTCAAAATTTTTAAATGCAAATGATTTGTGTGGGAGGAAATAACGCAATCTTAGACTAGAGGCGCAGGCTTAGTCTGAAAAAAATGACATAAAGGAAGCCATCCTGGTCAGTGCTTTTTAAATTTGCCTTCAGCCCCTCAAATTGTAGCAGTTGCTAGAGAACCGAATATAAATTGAAAGAAAACTGTTTTTATATTATTGCAGTTACCTCAAAGAATGTAAGCTACTCAATTCAACTCTACCTACATGGTTTTGGTTTCTGACTCACCTTTTACACTGAGTACTCAATACAGTGAAAATCAACCTTAAGATCCACGTCCATCAGCCTATAATTTATTTAGGGACTAAGCCAAAAGTAAGAGAAGACTGATTTTACTGCAGTCATTTATACATTATCTAGAAAGGTATTCCAGTCCCTCTACCATTACTGGGTATTCAGAATTGAAAGTACACAGCTTAAATGCTTTTTCTGAATAGGAATAGAAGACATCCTAAATTAAGAATAGATTATGCAAAAATTATGCATTTTAATTCAGTCCCTGAAATCCAAAGTGGAGATGAAGTCACCTGCCATCTTGTTCTATTATCAAAAGCAAAATGACTGTCAAGAATTTCACAATTAAGGCATTTTAAAATTCACTTGAGCATTTCTGAACTACAAGATGATTTAATGCCAACCACCTCAACAGAAATAGACATCTGCATTATTAAAAAGCTACTATACAAGAAACAAAAAGTGAAATTTTACAGGTAAGAACATTATGAAAATGTGAGGAATTGATAATCAAAGGTCTCAGACCAAAACCATCTCATTTTCCAAAAGGTAAAAAATATTACCTGTTTAAAGTTCTAGCAAGATACTTTGTTCCATTTCTATTAGCCAGAGATGGGTATTTCTTTTGAAGGAAAGCATACTCGTCACGGATTGAATCAGTTACACTCTTCTTATTGTTAATATCTAGCTGGCTCCTGAGGTCGAAAAATAAAAAACTGTTCAACTATAAGTCAACTGTGATCCTCTCAAGTACTTTGAATGAAGGTGATGATGGTGGTGATGGTGATGATGGTGGTGGTGATGGTGGTGATGGTGGTGGTGGTGGTGGTGATGATGGTGGTGATGGTGGTGATGGTGGTGGTGGTGATGATGGTGGTGGTGGTGGTGGTGGTGGTGGTGATGATGGTGGTGGTGGTGGTGGTGGTGGTGGTGGTGATGGTGACGGCCTAAAACTGATGACAATGATGAAAGCACAGGCATTGCCTGTAATGCCTGACACAGACTGTTATATTTAAGTCTCACAATAATTCTATGCAATAGGTATTATTCCATTTTACACAAAAGTAACTTAAGGCTCAGGGAGATTAACTAACTTACCCAAGGTCACATATTAAGTAGTTCAGCCGGGATTCAAACTGTGTGACTTTCATGTAATAAGCAATGCCTGAATAGCGTAGGCTTCATTATCACCATTAGCTACAGTCAAAAGCAGTACTCTTAAGAACCAGGGACAGACAAGTGTAAAAACATGTGTGTCTTAATCAACTGTATCTTTTATCCATGGACAGGCAACAGAGGTGAAGAGCAGTCATCTACAAATACAACAAGCAGTTTTATACCACCTGCTTGCCTAAAAAGGGAGATAGTGGGAATTTAAAAAAAACAACAGCAACAGGGTAGGGACGAGGGAGGACATGTGAATGGCAGCAGGTAACTGGAAAGATATCAGTTGGCCACATTTTCATTTTAAAAGGTCTGGGGCCGAAAGATGCTATGTGTCATTTAAACCCACTTTATATCTAGTTTGTGGGTGAACTAGGACTGGAACCCAGATCTCACGGTAACTTCGGTGCTTCCTATTTTTATAAAGGCTTTAGACTAAAAGGGATCTTCGTTTGAATCTGGCTCTGCTTTCACCAGCCATGTGACTTTCATAAATTTAATTTACAAAACCTAAACATAGGTTTTTGTAAACTTACTAAGTTTTCTGATTATCAAACAGACTAATGCACACACCTCACAGGGATGCTGTAACGGTCAAAGAGGTACCATTTGCAAACTGCTCACAGTAGTGTGTCTAAAACATAGTTAGACACTCAGTAGTAGTTTCCTCTCCACAGTTTTTGATACCAGCTGCTTACAATTAGGACACCTTTAATAAACTTTCTCCAAGTCACATCCCGGAAATTACATAGAATCACTAATGCTAGAGGTTAAACCGATCTATTAAAAATCTACCACCATAAAAACTCTTCCTTGACTGGGTGCAAATTAAATAATACATTTTTTCTTATCCAGTGCCCTCCTCATACAAAACATAATAGACAGGAATTTTTCAAGCCTAGCTATTAAATTTTCTTCCATTTTGTGGCACTGCTTACTTTAGAAACATTTTCTAGTTAAAAATATCTACAGGAGGCCTTAGTGAATCTCTTTTCTCCCTTTGGAAAGCAATGAATTCTTTAGCAATATAAAGATTATAATAAAAGGGGGAAAACTAGGGACAGGATCACATTTCAGACTGATTTTAAAAATTCAGATTTGCTTTGAAATGAGAAAGCTGCAATTCTTATCCCATTCTTGATTGCTAACCTGTTAACTACTCCAATTATTCCAAGTTTGACTGGTATAACCCTTCCCATTAACACATCCATGGCATCGGTACCCGCATCCATGAGATCAAGTTTAGTGATGACAGCTAGGGTTCTGCGACCTGGTAAATGCAAAAAAGAAAAGAAATGACTTATTCAATTAAGCTATTAAGGATTAATAAAGGAAAAGCCTCATCTATAATCCCACCTAACATTATGCCTGCAATCATCTTGGTAATGCTTTTCTAACCTGTCTATATAAAAACTAATTTTAATCGTTGTGTTTAATTTTTAAGATTTTTCACATGTAATTTTTTTTATTAGCTCTCAGCTAACTTTTCTATTAGCATTTTAAAAATTTAAAATTCACTCATGCCTGGTACACAGTTCTGAGTTTTGATAAACGCAAAGTTACAGCACAACTGCCTCAAGACGGGAACGGTTCGGCTTCCCTCTGAAAACATCCCTGTCCCACCCAGTGACACCCATTTGTCACTCCTTGCTTTGCCTTTTCCAGAACGCTACACAAATGGAATCATACACGCAGCCTCTGAGTCTGGCTTCTTTCACTTGGCATAACCCATGCTGTTGCCTGAATCAACAGTTCATCCCTTTTTGTTGCTGAGTAATGTTCCATGGTATGGCTACACTGTAGTTTAGTTATTTATTTCCCATTTGAGAAACATCTATGTTGTTTTCAGTTTTAGGAGATTACGAATAAAGCTACTGTAGATATTTGCATACAGGGTTTCACATGAACGTAGGTTTTCATTTAAAGGGATAAATACCTAGAAGTGGGACTGCTAAGTTAACATTTTAAAAATTGACAGGCTGCTTCCCAAAGTGGCTGTGGCATTCCTGCCAGCAACGAATGAGAGTCCCAGCTGCTCTGCATAATGGCCAATTTTACATACGGCATTTTTTTCAATTTTATAAGCATTTTCCTATTTTGTTCCAAATCTACAAAATCATCCTTTTTAATGACTCCATATTCTATTATTATCTTAACTTAATCATTCCTACTGTGGGCCATATATTAAGTTGATTCTAATTTTTTAATTAATAATACTGGATTGGGTTGTTTCCTTACACTATATTACTAAATTAAGATTCCTAGATGAAAAGTATCATTACATTTATGGCTCAAGGGTCAGTTTAAAATAGAACTAATGCATACAAAATGCTTAACAGCTTACTTTAAATAATAAAATTTAAATAAACCTTTGATATAGTTTATCTTTTAATTTAACTAAAATGAATATTAATTACTCATGTAATACGTTTCTTAAAAACTTGAAATAATAAAAAAATTTTAAGAAATGACTTAATTTTAGTCATTTCAATAGGGATTTTAATTGTCTTAGCACGAACATGTCCTACTAAATTTTTCTTTTAAATTCTTATTTGTATTCAAAGCAGGAAAAAAGAAACATGATAGAGCCCACAGATCCTCCCGATACTCACGTGAAAAAAAACTGGCTCCTGTATGGAGCAGAGCAAACATGTACTAGCAGCAATCTGGCATCTCATATATACTTAGAGATACACCCTATAGCATCAGTCAAGCATCATATACCGGCGCACAGTATGAACTGTATTTCCAAGAATCCCCTCTGCCTTGAGCCTGTCTAAATGTTCTCTGCACCTACAGAATGCAGACACCACAATTATCTCCTATATTATAATAGTCTACAATGACTGCCTACTATGACAGCAACTACTCTTAGATATCAGCCATTCAAAAGCTTAAATCATCTTACTTATACAAAATAAAAAAATCTTTTTGCAAAGCCATCTTATTATTTTAGAATCATTAGGTAATCATTACGAATTTGGATATTATGTGAAGTATTTTTGCCTCACCTGTACAGCAATTTATCCATTAAAACTTTATTTTCCATCAGAATTTCTATTTGATACTATAAGATAAATAGAAAAACATTATTCTTTTTTAATGTATATTAAGAGCTAGAGATACTCTTTTTAAAAATATAAACCCCTCTCTTGAGGGCGGATTTACCATTGCTAACCAAGCATTTAATTAAGTATTAACAACTGTCCTTACCATCTGGATCCACCTCTCTTGAAATTTTCAGTGCCTCTGATGTTGCCATATCTGTGTTAGCAGCAGTGACAGCAAGGATAATGGAATTTGGATTACTGATGAACCGAAGAATGAGCTCTCTGATTTGAAGCTCAATATCCTTAGGTTGATCACCTACAGGCACCTGAACCAAACAGAGACGATCAAGGAACCAGTAATAAAACTCAACTCAGCCCCATCCCCCCGCCATCTAATCCACAGAACATAGGTACTGCCCCGTTTACAGATCATTAAAATGAGGAAATTATATACTACAGTGGTATGTATGAGTTTGGTAATATGTAAAAGTCTCAAAATGTAACTCCTGCAAAAGTTTACCATGTTAGACATTCGTCGATGTTAACTGCCTAGAGACAAATTCATTCATTCACTCAATTAGCAGGTATTTACTGGCAGGCTACTGTATTTCAGGCACTGTCCTATATGCCATATTATATCACACCAGTGAATAAGGAAAAGACCAAAATTCCCGCCTCCATCAAGCTTCAGTGATGCAGATAATAAACACATATATAGTATCGAGGTGGTAGTAGGGCTATGGGAAAAATAAAGAACAGGAGGCTAAGGAATTAGAGAAGGTTATACTTTCAAATTATTATTTTAAATTGGATTAGGCTTTTAAATCAAGTAATCAGAAAAGACCTCACTCAGATAATGACACCTGAGAGAATGACCAGAAACTGAAAGATACAAGGGAGAGGTCCATGCAGATTCTAGAGGAAGAACACCCAGCAAAGTGGACAAGATGGCAGAGGCTAGAGCAGGGGCTAGAAGACTCACAGAGACAGATCAAGTGGACACATTAGATCCAACAAATGGAGCTTTTACTCCAGTGAAATGGGAAGCCACTGTACAGATACTGCACCAAGGAAGGACACAATCTAATTTTCACCTTAACAGTATCATTCTAGGGGGAGAGGATATATAGCTCAAGTGGTAGAGTGCATGCTTAGCATGCATGAGGTCCTCGGTTCAATCCCCAGGACTTCCTCTAAGAGTAAATAAGTAAATCTAATTACCTCCCCCGCCAAAGAAAAAAATAGTATCACTCTGGCTGCTTAGTTAACAAGTTATGAGGAAGACCTCTCAGGAGGCTCTGGTGGCAATCCAGCTGAGATGACAGTGGCTAGCTCAAGACGGTAGCTATGAATTTGTAAGACATGATAGAGTTCCAGATATACAGGCACACCCTGTTTCACTGCACTTTGCTTTATTGTGCTTTGCAGATACTGCGTTTTTTAACAAATCAAAGGTTTATGGTAACCCTGTGACAAGCAAATCTACTGGCATCAATTTTTCCAACAGCATTTGCTCACTCCATGTCTCTGTGTCACAGTTTAGTAATTCTCAAAACATTTCAAACTCTCCACCAGCAAACAGATCATGGCTCACTGAAGGCCCAGCTGATGGCTATCATTCTTTAGCAAAAAAGCCGTTTTAATGAAAGTATGTACATTGTTTTTTTAGACATAATGGTACTGCGACACAACAGACTACAGTACAGCTGAGCCTTAGACAACATGGGGGTTAGGGGCACTGACCCCCTCCCCACAGTCAGAAATCTACATGTAGCTTCTGATTCCCCAAAAACTTCACTTCTAATAGCCTCCTGCTGACTGGAAGCCTTATCAATGACAGCCAATTCACACACATTTCATACGTTATATATACTATATACTGTACTCCTACAGCAAAGTAAGCTAAAAAAATTAATAAGAAAGTCACAAGGAACAGAAAATACATTTACGGTACTGGACCGTATTGATAAGTACAGTTTATGTGTACAGTGTATATAAGTTTATGTCATCTGTTCACAAGAAAAATTATGTCAGTACCTACAGCAATATTGTCTTACAAGATAAAACACTGGAGATGTTATATACACACCAGACATCAAAGATGAAAAGATAATGTGAAAAAGAAATTCATATTTATTTACAGATGTAACAATTCATGCACTGGGAACAAAGCAGCAGCAACATGACTGCTTCATGGGAGCCTAGCCTACACACTGAGTGAACGCTGTAAAACTTTTACAGCACACAGCACTGCAGTCATATTCATAACACAGCCCTGGGAACCACTTACCTGTGCTGATCAGCTGATAGGCAGTTTCTCCAATTACCAGAGAAGGCACACTGTTTGGTAATATCATTCTTTGAAAGAAAGTTATTAAGCACTAAGAAAACTAACACATTATTGATTTTATATTAAATATCACTCACTTTACGCCTATGTAAGGATAGGCTGTCTACTTCAGTTGAAGTCTCCTACATGACGTCCTACACAGTGAACACTTAGGTGAGGATGGCAACGATGACACAAAAACATCTCAGACAGTTCTTGCCACACCATCACTAGACTGTCACATGGAGACACACACATACACAAAGGTAAGCTGATAAACTGTACAGCATGATGATTAATTACTACTAAGTGGAAGTGGGTCATCCTCGTCTTCATGAAGGAGGAGGAGTTGGTCTTGCCATCTCAGGGGTGGCAGAGGCAGAAGAGGTGGAGGAGGTGGGAGGGGAGGCAGGAGAGGCAGGCACACTCCATGTAACTTCATGGAAACACACTGTAATTTGTCTCTTTTGTTTTCTCACTCTAAAAATGTTTCCATGCAGTACCATCTTGGAACTCTTCTGACAAACTGTCTAATGAGTTTGTTTTCTGGCGCTGCTTCTTCTGCGTCTTCATCCTCATCACCTGACACTGTTTCAGACGCACTCATCTCCATCAAGTCATCTTCCGTGACGTTCCTCCAGTATAGTGTCTACTTTAGCTCTTGAATTTCTACAAGATCCGTATCTTGAAACCCTTTACCTTCTACTTTTTGTAACCATATCCACAATCTCTTCCATGATTTCTTTGTTTGGCTCTGTCATAAATCCTAAAGTCAGACACAACATCTGGACAGAGTTTTCTCCAGGAGGAATGTATTATTTCAGGCCTTACGGCTTTCACGGCTTTTTTCATGACAACAGTGGCATCTTCAGTGGTGTAACCCTTCTAGATGTTCAGGATTTTCTCACACTGGGGTTCTCTTCCACAGTGTTGATGACCCTTCCCATAGAGTACCATGTGTAATGCGCCTAAAAGTCCACACGACCCCCTGATGTAGGGGGTAAATTAGAGACACTGTGTTTGGGAGCAAGGAGACCACTTCAGCACCTATGGTGTTTGACTCGTGGGGCTCTGGGTGGCCACGGGCACTGTCTGACATGTTAAGAACTTAGTAAGGCAGTCCCTTACTGGGAAGGTACTTCCTGACTTCACGGACAAACAATCAATGGAACCAATCCAGAAAACGTTTCCCTTTGTCCGGTCCTTCTTGTTGTGCAACCAGAAGACTGGTGGCTGGTGTTTATCTTTTCCCTTCAAGGCCCAGAAGTTAGCAGCTTTATAGACAAGGGTGGTCCCGATCATAAATCTGACTGCATTTGCACAAAACAGAAGAGCTGGCCTATCCCTTCTTTCTTAAATCCTGGTGCTTGCTTCTCTGCCTTACTAATAAATGTCCTTTGTGGCATTTTTTTCCCCCGGAATCGGGCACTTTCATCTTTATCAGAAACGTGTTCAGGCAGATAACCTTTCTCCTCAGTGATTTTCTTACCAGCATCTGAGAACTAAGCCTGCTGCCTCTTGGTCAGCAGAAGCTGCTTCTCCTGTAACCTTGACATTTTTTAAAAGCCAAACCTCTTTCTAAAATTATCAAACTATCCTTTGCTGGCATTAAATTATCCAGCTTTAGGTCCTTCACCTTCCTTTTGCTTCAGGCTGTCATATAGTGACTTCCCTTTTTCTCAAATCACATCAGAGTATATGGGTATGCCGTTCGTACAGCAGTCCTGCACCCACAGAAAAGCTGAATTTTCAATACAGGATAAAAAGGTATTTCACATAAAGTGCAAGGTTCTTGTGCCTTCAGGGACAGCTGCAGTGATGGCTTCATGAATTTCCTTTTCTTTTTTCACAATGGTCCTTAAGCTGGATTCACTTATCTTGAAATGGTGGGCGACCGCACCTGCAGACCCCCATCTATGGTACGTATCAGGCAATTCAACTTTTCTTATAACATCATGACTTTTCTCTGCTTCCTGGGAGCACTTTCAGCGTAACTAGTGACACTTCATGTGGGTCTCATGGTGTTGCTCAAGATTCACAGTATCACACTGAACACAATGAAAAATACGTAAGGATCTCAAGAGATCACTTTTTACCGTGAAATGCAATTTACAGGAGAAGAACTGGGATGATGAGCATCACAAAGTGTCTTATGTGGACGCTCCCAACACCTGAGCTCATCACAGCAGCACAGAAGGTAGCCATGAAATCATCACAGTAGTACAGTATGTACTAGAGTTAATTTTATGCAGTTACGACTTAATATTGCATTTTTATGTCTGTTTACATTTCTCTTAACTACAAATGCTACAAATGGTGCTGTGCAGAGTCTGTGCGTGCAAAAGTTTTGATAAATTTTAATTTTGTAACAGATTTGTGTGTACCTTATGGTAGCAAATGATAGAATAGACTAGTGTCTACATATATTTCATGCATTTGTGACATACTTTTTTCTTAATTTTTTCAACATTTCTAGGCTACAAGGTTGTCTGCAAGTTTTTTCAAATTGTTGCCAATGTCCAAAAATGTTTCCAATATATTTATTGAAAAAAACCCACATATAAGTGGACCCATGCAGTTCCAATGTTGTTCAAGGGTCAACAGTATAGTGTAAACATATATACACTGGGAAACCAAAAAACCTGTGTGACTTGCTTTTCTGCAATATTCCCTGTATTGCGGTGGTCTGCAGCGGGACCTGCAGTGTCTTCCAGGTACGCCTGTGTCGTAATGCTAAGGAGAGCCAGGAGGATTTGCTAACAGAGAAAGTGGGGTGGGGTAAGAAGCGTCAGGGATGACTACAAACTTTTTGGCTAAGCAACTGGTAGAACAGAGCTGCCATTTATTGAGATGAGGGAGACCACAGAAGGATCAAGTCAGGTTGAGGGACAGATCAGGACCTGGTATTAGACACATCAAGTCTGAAATGCCTATTAGACATTTAAAGGGTACGTGTCAAGTAGACAGATATACAGGATGAACATCCAAGCCTGAAGACATGAGTGCTGTCAGCAGAGAGACACTCATATTTAAAGTCATAAGGCTAGATGAAATCATCAAAGGGTTAAATATACTCCCTTGACAAGAGGTCCAAAAACTGAGCTTTGGGGCACTCACTGTTTAGACCTTGGGAAGATAAGAAACCAGCAAAAGGGACAGAGAACGAGTCACCAGTGAGATGGGAGATAATCCTCCAGAGTATGGTATCACGGAAACCAAGTAAAGAAAGTGTGTCAAGGAGAAGGGAAGGCTCAACCGTGTCAAATACTGCTAATAGCTCAAGTTAATTGCAAAAAAAAAAAAAAAAAAAAAAAAAAGGCGATTATTCCATAAGAGGTTAAGGAAAAACCACATTTGTTCCAGTGAAAACAAACATGACCATATCCACAATGAGAAACAACTATTCTTTACCTTGGTCATTCCTGGCAAATCCACAAGTGTCAGATTGACGACGTTGGGTGAAAAAATCTTAAGATGAATTGGTTCAGGGCTAACTCCCTAAAAATAAGTGTTAAAATACCATATTAAAATCATATTAAAATTTCAATGAAATATAAAATGCTAAAGTAAACCTCATTTCAAGTAGATAGACATTAGATGCCTTTAAGTATTAATTAAGCCATGATCTTAAAATATTTCAACAATCAAAAGGGATGAAACATAGTAAATAAGGCAGCCAGCCACAGGTTATAATTCTGTCCAACTCTATACCAATTTATTTCCCTATATTTCACATTATTTTCTCCTGATTCTAAGCAAGCAACATTTCTTAAATATGTGTAGCAGACCCAGTGCTGAACAAAAGAATAATGTATTACTATCCAAATTTATGAGGTTCCTGAGTTGACAGTGAGATACAGGTAACAGGTTATCCACAGGTAACGAGTATGACAGTGGTAGCAGCAACTGAAAGGTCACCTGCCCAGAGGTCAACAATAAACAAAGCTTAGTCAATCACTGAAACAGACAAACATCCTGAATGGTCATAAAGAATTAACATGGCTTCAAAAGCACCCTTCTGTCAGGAAATAACCTCTCCAGCGTAGTACGTGGCAGATAAAAGTGCTCAGTAATTGTTTTTTTTTAACATTAGTAGTTAGCTAGGTCCCACTTGTGGGATTAAATGTGCCTGTACAAGAATGGAAATAAAAACAAAAGAGAAGGGAACAGAAAGATAGTAAGAAGAAAGAAGAAAGAAAGAGAAAACAGAGGAATTTACTGGAGGCAAACATTCATCAAGATTAATGGTATCTTAGACACCTAATTTAAATTCTCAGAATATAAGAAAACAATTCAGATTTCTAAGATTACGCTTCATTTTCACTGAAAAGAAAAACTTAATCTAGCCTAACTCAGGTAAGAAAAAGAACTCTTCAAAATACAAGTTATCTTGTAAGTTATATAATGCTTCTTGAGTTAGAGTTAGAATCTATCAGGAAATGATAACACTGCAGAGGTATTAAATAGAAAAAGTATATAATAAAGATACATATATATATATAAAAAACACAAGATCAAGAATAAACATCTACATGAAATATCTGATAGTATATAAAACCTCTAAGAAATAAAAGGGATTCTAAGGTTTTTATATATCTGTGAAAATATTCTATTAATTTCAAAGGCCAGAATACCCTCAATGATAATATTTACTGATGATTATACTTTCCAGCTCTAAAAAGATACCTACCTTATTATTTCCTGAAATCCTTTCTGTTTCATTTTCAATTTCTTGTCGAATTTCATCAAAATCTGTGTAAAGCTAAAAATTATTCAGACAAAAAACATGATATTCAAAATAAGATTAAAATTTCTCAAGTGGGGTCTGATAAATGTCAAGGATGTCTATGGATCCACTTCAGAGAATTAGCAAACAAATTCTAATATACACATATATTTTTCAGAGCCAAGAAGTCATAGTTTATGAGTTTTTCAAAGCTGCCTGATCTCACAATGATTAAGAATCTCCAAATTAGAATAGGGCTCAACTTAAAGTAGTTTCCAAGTAAATTACAGTGGTTAGGAATGTTAGCTAGGTTAAGATTTATTTTACAAGGAACAGCTTTTTCAAGATAACATGCTGTACTGCCAATCATAAGAAATGAAATTATCAACTAAAAATTGTACCAAAACAAATGTTTTCTACATGTTACTTCTTCATGACATTCTTGTATGATTACCTTATTTTTGGTGTGTAGAAATTTACCCCATTCTTCTGCTTCGACCCCTGGAAAAAGAAAACCTCCGTTTATTGGAAAACTATGGAAATTACTTTTTATCTTTAGCTAGGAATTCAAAAAGGCAACACAATATTATTTGTTCCTATTTTGTCATGACTATAAGTTTATGTATATTTTAATATCTGCTAAATTATACTTTCACATTGTAAAAATTGTACCATGTATTTCAAAAATATGACCAATTTCAGAGTTGCTCATAGGTCTTCCCACCATTTGAAATCTAAATTTCATGAATCAAATTGTTCACCTCTCCTCATATTTTGTATGTAATTATATTATAGTAAAACATATATTCTTTATTTTTAAGTATCTTACACATAAAAGCAGTTTATCTGACGAAAACACTCAAGCTAATGGCTAAAAGAACAAAACTTATGAATCATACTGAGTAATGCAAAAAGATTTACACACATAACTCAAGGTAAAAATTTGCAATGTGTGAATGAAACAGATAATTTTTCAATTGATTTTGCGTTTTTTAATTTTAATTTGGCTTCCTGTCAGTAACCTAAAAAGTCACAATTTGTCGTTCCTTTCAGTCATGTGAAGCTGTTCTGTAAATTTACATGCACTTTCAAGGTGATTTTTCTCCCCCGGGAACAAGATTATGTTTTCCCTTGGAATTGAAGGTAAGAAAGAAATGAAATGGGGTAGGGGGCATGGTTTGGGGGGAACCCGGCATATGCACTGTATGGAGTTGCTCTTCTACAGCAGTTTTCAGTAATAGGTCTATTCCTCCTGCACTTGCTGAGAAAAGGAAAAATTATTCACTGTAGGTACCATTTCAAGTGGTCTAAAACTTGGAGAGCAAGTTTTATTCTAATTTTCCCAAAGTAGCTAGAAATGCTTGATTTTAGGAAGGTAAACTGACTCTGCCTCCCCCAAGCACAGCTACATTACCTGCCAAATTCAGAGTTTAAATGTCTTAGTGACAGAGTTTCTGAATAATGCAGATCAGCTGGCTGACATCAAAATAAAAATGACTGTTAAGATATCCAAATAAATATTTATTGAAGAAAAAGTGGATCAATTTCTTTGGCGGAATAAAGGTAAATAAACTGGATCCTTTTTGCAAGTAAAATGCTCACCTACTTGAAGCTTAGTACCTTCTTCCAAGAAGTCTCATTGGAGGCCTGGAGTAATCTAGATGAATAGAACTCACAGAGGCAGGTACTAGATACCAAAGGGGTGTTTTTAATTTACCTTATCATAGAGGAAAGGCCTGGCTTCACAAGCATGTTTTTAAAAATTAAAATAAAATAAATTACATTCACCACCAAAAAAAGCCTGAATTCTGATGCAGTGCCAAAAGGTAACAAGAACCACTAACACCTGCAATCAGTCAATGTGGACAGGCAAATAAAAATGGAAGAAAAATAAGATGCACACAGCCTGTAGGAGTACAAAAGCACACATGCAGGCACAATAGAAAAAGAAGGGCCAAAAACAAATGGATAAAGGAAACCTTTAGAAAGGTGTCTTGAGTTTTTCCATGTAGCAGGGTCTGTAGTTAAAGAGAAACAGCACAGAATGGTAAGTTTAGTGCTTATCCCTAGTATTTCAACTCTTCCTAAAAACTCAAATGTGCAAAAATCTGAACATTTCAAATGCACATGGTATTAAATTATTCAAAATTTACAACTATATAATTTCCATTACAATTAATTAGAGGGATGTATATAATATTTTAAGGGACATAAACAAAGTATATAGTGTGCCATAATTTATGTTTATTTTCCATTAAACTGATTATATTATCTCTGGTTTCTAATTCTAACACAAATGGATTAAAATGAATTTACTATTCAAAAACTCACTTTAGGTATTTGATAACTAACTATGGGAAAAGGTAAATTACAGTAAAAAAGACTACAAAACATATCAAACATATCTTTCAAAATCTTAAAAGTAAATATATACAAGTATTTACCCTACTTGCTAAGACTGAGCTTCATAAGGGATTCTTTTCTTTGAAATATATGTTGAATTTAACAAAACACCACAGAAACAAATTTTGATTTTTAATCAGCATGCTACTTTGGGATTTTATCTAAAAGGAGATCTGAGGAAAACCTGATTCATCTCTTACAAATATATGAAAGACAATCACAGAGTTCAAAGTTCAAACTAAACCACCATCCGACTTGAAAACAGTTTGATTTTGTTTTTAATAAAATTGTATCAAAAAATTCTTTTACACTGGCAGAAGTTGGGGGGGCAAGATGAGAAATAGTATAAATCTCTGTACTGATACCTCAATTATCCTATGTAGTTGGCAGAATAAAGGATCCCATGATAAATAAATTTTCCTGAGAATTAAACATATTACATATTAAAATATTTTATTTTAGGCAGTTCTGATGGACCTATATCTAAGATGGATTATACTGCTCTGTGTCACGTTTGAATCCACTGCTCTTAAACTAACCTATTATTGGTAACTTGGGCCTCTGCTACGTAACAAAGCCCTTTGACGCTATAAATCCCTATACAAAATGGTTAGAGACTGATTTTTTTTTCTTTTTTTAAATTTCTTGTCTTTGTTTTCCTCCCTTTCTCCTCTCCGGTTGTCAGGCTGTCAGGTAACTCATACTCGTCTGGCTAAATAACTAAATGTTTACTGCTTCAGTGTTTCTGATTTCCTTTGGGATGGAATGACTTACGACAAAGTAGAACTGTTCACACTAAGGATAAAAAGCCTCTGATGAGAAACTAAAGAACGCTCCTAGTTATCAATAAGATACATGGTATTTAGCACTCAAACTTTATGAAATCTATTTTGTGTTCCTGGTGGCTGAGTTGTCATTTTAAGTGAGGTTTTATGTTTTTTTACATAAAAAATAAGCACTAAGCTTGGAAAAAATATATATATAGGTAAAGATATGCAGATTTACTGACCAACCACCAAGAAGAGACATCAACAAAGTATAATGGACGTACAAGCAAAGAGATAGAAGAAATTGACACTTCTATAGCTAAAACGACACTTCTATTTCTGGAAACACTGCCCACATCTGCAAATAGTTAGAGAGACAGGATTTCATCTCCCCTTTTCAAAGTGACTTAAGAATATGAAGAGTTAAAAGAAAGAAACAATTAACACCATACAGTTTCTTAAGGTCTTAGTTTAAGGAATTTGGTAAATTTGATATTAGTGGGAATGAAATTTTTAAAGTGTTAAATTCTATAAGTTTGAGGCTGGACCACATGTTAGTCCAAAAGTCTTAAATTCAAGGCTCAGAATTTCAATAATAAAGAAATATTACAGAAATGCAAAGTGATGAAAAATATACCAAGAAGCTACATGATATAACTAAAAGGCTCCTACATACCCTTCGGCAGTCTACCCAAAACATTACTTGTCAACACCTACAACTTCATTAACTTGCTTCAGCAATTAACTTTCCACAGTCATTGCAGATGCTCATGACAGGGATTTTTTCTTTCCCTCTTTAAAAAATAAATAAAAAATCAAGCTACCACCACCAATGCTCCTGTAATAAGTGAAGGAAAAGATCAGATACAGAAATTAAAGTCACTTCAACTGCACCAACACTACCATCCCATCTTAGATTAGAATATAGGATGTAGAATGAAACTGCACTGAAAACAGATCTCTGCAGAATAAGAAACAAACAAACGTAATTTAATAATCAGAAAATTTTTACAGACTTTAATAAGAAAATCTGAGCCACTATATTTAAAAAGGAATTTTTACATTAATAAATATATTACTCTCATCAAACATTACAAACCTCACTGATAAATGTGTAACTAATATAAGATTCATATTTAATAACCAATTTAAAATCTGCTAAGAGATAAAAACTGTATTTCTTAGAATATTTTCAGTTTAACCAAAGAAGAACTGCTATAAAGGACAATGCACATTTTCTTATCTTAATACTTCACATTTACTATGGAGGGGAGAATCTAAAAAACCAAACAGTATGTACTTTATAGGCAAGCCTTAGCAAGAGAAGGATAGTAAATAATAATAATAATAATAATAATAATAATAATAATAATAATAATAATAGTAATAATAGTAATAATAATAAATAAATAAAATATAATAATAATCTCTTTTAGAAATTAAAAAAAAACTTTTTAGAAATAATATTCATCTTAGATTAAAGGGCCAAAGATTCAAAATAAGCAGACACATGGTAAGATCAGAAAAAGGAAGGTGAGATAACACTGCTATGCTGAAAAACTAAATCGTTTTAATTTTATTTAAAATAAAATCTTTAAATGAGAATCTAAAATATTCAAATCCTAAAACAAAATGAAAAAGTAAAAACAGTTTGAAACACTAGGGGTTAAACACTCCAAAAGACACAAAAACTTTTTTAAATAACTGATTCCTGGTGGGGGAGGGTATAGCTCAGTAGTAGAGTCCATGCTTAGCAAGCACAAGGTTCTGGGTTCAATCCCCAGCGCCTCCATTAAAATAAATAAATAAATAAACTCACCCCCCCCCCAAATAAATTAAAAATAAAAAGTAAAAAAATTCCTGTTTAGTGAGATAACTAAATCCTCCATTAAACGGCATTAACAACAGGTTACTAAACTGAATTACCAAAAAGGTACTATTCCCAACAAGTTTACTCATTGTCCTCAAAAACAACAAACATTGTTCTTTCCTTACAAGGGAAAAGACACACACCGCTTTTCCTCACAAGTCTCCCAGCTTTGCTACAGCCACTAATTTCTGCCTAACCAATTCATATCTTTTTAAGCTTCAACCAAAAATGAAGAATTTTTAAATAATTCTTATTCCAATTCTAAATTTACCGTTTTCTTCTCCTGTCGTTTTTCGTTTATCTTCGGGTGAGACGTGGACCAGCTGCAGAATGAGCGGTCTCCGGGTGACAATGCCGGTGCCTCTGGGGAGCAGGTCCCTCCCCACTAGGCTTTCCAGCACTGAGCTCTTTCCACTGCTCTGAAAACAGAACACACAAGAGCAAAATGAGTTTTTTAACAGACTTTTTTGTAACTCAGCAAGACTATACTATACAAAAAAAATATTTTTTTAATTATCGCAGTTTTTTAAAATTCAAGTTTAGTTACATTTTCTATTATACGATCTTTATTTCTCTAAAATAAAAAAAAAAAAGACAGAATATACACTCTAATGCCAAATCAACTAGTTACGTGGTAACATTATCTGTGGTTATTTCATGGAATAAATAAAAATCTGTAACTCAGAAAAAAAAAAAGAAAGAATATAAAAGTCCCACTCTCCCATAATTTTCCTACCTAACTTTTGATACCCTCCCAACCACATAACATTGGTGTATATATGATATATACACCTACATATATATTAGATATTTTCAATTAGTGTTGTAGGTATATGTAAAATTATGCCCATAATATGTAGATATTTTTCTTTAAGTGGGTAGTATTATACGTATTTTTCTCTAAACTGCTTTTATTTTTAATGTAACAATCAGGAATATTCCATATTAATATATTAACATCTATGCTTAATAGTTAAACAGTATTCTGTATGTAAAACCAAACCCCAATTTGGACATTTAAATGGACGTTTAAATGGCTCTTGCTACTATTAACAATGCTGCAATGAACATGCTTTGTACATAGAACACTACTCATTCTGTTACCTCATTATATTTAATTAATTCATTAAATGAAATTGTTGGGATTAAAGAGCATACAGATTGTAAGCACTCACAGATACTGCCTGGCTGCGCATTACAAGATGGCAGGCACCAAACTATGCATCTGTTCAATTACTCATCCGGATTGGGCATTATCACTTTTTTGAATCTTGCTATTTTCACAGATAAACACTGACAGTTCTTTTAAATTTGCATTCCCCTATTATTCAGTCAAGCATCACTGTGTTTGAGGGCCTTCCGTACGTCTCCTTCAGTGATTTGCTTGTTCAAATGCTGGTATTTTACATAAAGCACTTTATCCAAATAAGTATTTCATTTTTTGTTGTTTTGAATATTTTCCCAAAATTTTTATTTTGAAAATTTCAAAGCTGCAAGAGTTACAAGAATATTAACAGTGAATACCCATATGCCTTAACAAAGGTACCATATAACTTAACCAATTATTAACACTTTGACACATTTGCTTCATGTCTCTTCTTACACACACTTTTCTTTTGCTGTCCCATTTGAAAGTTAGTATGTCATGACACTTCATCCCTAAATACTGTGGCATATCTCTTAAGAATAAGGGTATTCTTCTATATAACCACAGCACAATGGTCACACTCAGAAAATTTAACAGAGATACAATACTAATAAACAGCAGATAATCAAATAGTATATAAACGCCTAGTCTCTATTATACATTTTAAACGTTTACAAATTTGTTTTTCTCAACTTTGTAATTCATGGTTTTTTGTAACAGTATTTTTTGTGTATTGTATTTTTCCTTAGTCAAAACTAGTATGTCTTCTAATTTCATATTTTCTACAAATGCAAAAACCCTAAACTCATCTACCATATCACAAAGGGTCTACAGGCAGCAGAAGGCCCACTCAAGCTAGGTTAATTAAAGGAGAGTTTATTTACAAGCAGGCTGTTGACACAGCGCTGGATGAGACTCAGAGGGAATCACCGGAGACAGTGCAATACCCCAGGTTAGTAATGACAGAGCCGCTCTTCCCGCCCACAGGGCCCGAAAGAAGGATGAGGGCTTTCAGGAAAGGGAGCGCCAGCCCAAGGCTGCAAGTTTACATGTAACACCGATTTCACATTTACTCCCCTGGCTCACACACAGGCAGTGAGCCAGGGGAATGAATACCCAGGCTTTAGTCTCCTCCTTTCCTCCAATTCCCGTCAGGGCTCCCCCATTTCTAAATCCAGTCAGAAGCCAGAGGACACAGGGGCCCACTCCCGCCGTCCAGAAGGGCTCCTCAGAACGTTCATGTTGGGTGGATACGGAAGGTCAGATTGAAGGTTATGCAGCAGATCTGCTGTTGCTCGGTTTTGGAGTCAAGGTTCACCCCCTCAACAAGTAAATTGGGGTGTTTCCATCATTTCTTTTCTGTACTCTGAACTAATTTAAGCGGCATGGAAACTTCCTGTTCTTTATGTGTTTGATTAAAAACCTATCCATAAAAAAGCCAAGTAATTCTCCTGGATTTTCTAATTTACAAGTGAAACTACTTATAATTTTCTTAGACACTGTTCATTTTTCTCATTTCTAATGATCTGTCTTTTATGTTTCTGACCAGATTTCCCAGTTGACTTTTTCGGTCAAATCTGTATTTTATTGATTTCATTTTGTGATTATTTTTTTTAATACTGTTAATTTCTTCCCACTGTTTCCCCTACCCCGCCTGGGGGAGACAGGTTATTTATCTATTCCTTTTTAAAACTCCTGGAGTTAAATGTTTAACTTATTTCTCTATCTTGCCCCTACCACCACACAACACACGTACACAAGCACACACAAACACATACATATATATATTTCCCAATCTGAGTCATCTCTATCTTTATTCTTCTATACTGAGGATCTTGGTTCTCAAGGACAGAGTCCGTGGCAGAATTAGAAGAAAACATTCATTTGCTTTTCATTTCACATTACACACAGCCTCCAAACCATAATACCAATACTATTCCATTATCAATATGATTAATAAAAAGTTTGTTAAATGTTTTAATGTGATCCCTTCATTCTCCTTCCCACCTCTTTACAAACCATATTTTCTCATTTTTAACCCCCTTTGTGTAGTGCTCGTCGCCAGTCCTTACATTAATGTCTCTCTAGCCATTCTGATTCTCTGAAGCTCGCTCTCTGGCAGACTCCTCAGGAAGAGCTAGTGGGAAAAAGACCCTTCAGTTCTAGCATACAGATAACAGCTTGTGACGTGTATTCTTGAAAATAGTTTGGTTAAATGTAAAATCTTCAGCTCATGCTTTCTTGGGTATCTTAAATATGGAATTCCATAATAAATTGTATCTTCTCTCATAATAAGAGCATGTCTTCTCTTAGAAATTTTTACTGTTGAAAAGTATAAAATCTGATTTTCCTTCCCTTATGGGAGACTGTGACTTTTGCTTGCATAAGGATTTTTATTTTTCCTTTAAAATTCAATAATTTTATTAGACTGTATCTCAGTGTTGGTCTTTCTGTGTCAATGTTCTCAGGTATGTGTTGTGCTCTTTCAAAATGGAGTTCCAAGTCTGGTTTTAATTCAGTTAAATTATAGTTTTTTGTGGTCATCCCTGAGTACAATGCTTTTTTTTTTTTTTTTTTTAATATCTGTTCTGTTCCTTTGCTATCATTTTTCTCTTCTTTGGGGATGCCTATTATACATATGTTGGATTTTCTTTGCCTTTTTCTACTACATCAATTTCTATCAAATTCTTTTTACACCTCCTTTTTATACCTTCTTAAAAAAAAATCCTTCTCATTTTCAATGTCCTCCTCTTTTAAAGGTGTTATCTTTTATGTTTATATGCTCTGGTGCATTCTTCCTAATTTATTTCTAAAATAAATTTTGTTTCATTTCTAATACTTCAAAAAGTTCTGCCACCTAGTTTTTTTATTTTCTTAAGCAAACTTGTTTTTTGAAATGTCTTATTCTGATTATGAGTCTCATCTTACTTTTTGTCTTAATATCTAATGGTTTTCACCTGTTTTGTGGATGTCTTTTTGGTGTGCTTTCATTTCTATAGGAATGCTATTCTGAGTCCACTTTTCTTTAAATACTTTGTATGAGCTTTGACAACAATCATTTCATATTGCTGATATTTAAAATGAAATTCATTTTCCTCAACTTTTAGGAGGAGGCTTGGCCTAACTTCACACTCTAAAACTCCCTCTTGTTTTCATGCAGTGTTTAAAAATAAAGTTCTTTGTTTTCTGAGATATCTTGGTTCTGTTCCTCTCCACCACTTTTATCTGGACCGTCTCCTTCCCTGGTACTCTTCAGGGGATGTTCAATTGTAGTCTCAGTTCCTTCTCACGTGAGGACTCGTCCCAGAAGGGAGCTTTGATTGGTTTTTAAAGTTTCATGAAGGCACTTCAGTCCCCTAAGACTATACAAAGGACTTCTTTCACTCACCCATTATCAGTGTGTGCAAAACCCCTCCCAGTTTCAGCTGGTATTCCTAAACTGGCCCTCCAAGCTTTCCAGTGATTGCCTTCTGGCTATTTTTCGATTCTCACATTCATTTGACGTTCCATTGCTTCCTTCTTCTTCCTATGTAGATAATAATACGCAGGTCTTGGAGCTGCTAGTGGTCTGTCCTCAAACTACCAGTATTTGAGAGTCTGTGGAAAAACATGGTCAACTAACTTTCTTGTAGATGTTCTTTATGGGGTTTTTGTTTTTGTTTTTCCTATCCACTTGTTCTATTTTTATGGGAAAGTCATAGAGAGACTAAGAAACTATTCTACCATTGCTGTCATCTTCCCAGAATCCCTAACACAGACATTTAAATGACTTTGAAATACTGAGACTAATGTTTAGTCTTACATAACTTTTTTATATTACTCAGTCATAAAAAGGAATAAAGTACAGATACATACTACAACATGGATGAATCTCAAAAACATTATGCTAAGTGAAAGAAGCCAGTCACAAAAGACCACATATTATTTGATTCTGTTTACATGAAACGTCCAGAACAGGCAAGAAAGTAGATGAAGTGTCTGCTTAGCCCTGGGGGCAGAGAAGAGTGGGGAGCAACTGCTAATAGATACAAGCTTTCTTTTACAGATGACAAAATATTATATAATTAGAGTATGGTGATACTTACACAACTCTACGGACATGCTAAAAACCATCTAACTATACATTTCACAAATTCCTAAAGAATCATAAACAAATGTGGAAAAACATGACTTTACACATTAGTGAACATAAGAATACTTTCATGACTTTGAGATAGGGAATGATCCCTTAACACACAAAATGTACAACTTAAAACAGAAAAGACTGATAATTCAATTGTAGTAAAATTAAAAGTTCTTTTACTCATACAAAATAATTGGGGGAAATATCTGTGATCCACATAACAAAGAATTAGTAACCAAAATGTATACACAACTCCTACAAATCAATAAGAAAAAGATGAGTAATAGAAAATCACACACAGAGATATGAAAAGAACAGAAAAACAGAACCACAGAGGGCCAAGAAATAAGCTGTTCAAACTTATCAGTAATCAGGGAGATGCAATACAAATATCATAATAAAATACCACAATAAAGTATCATAAATTTAAAATGTGACAATAACAAGTATAGACATAAACAAATTCCACTCTGCCAGTGGAAATGTAAATTGTTACAAACATTCTGAGGAGCAAGCAGGAATATCAAGTAAAAATGAAAATAAATATACTTTCCACTTCTTGATACTATAGAGTAATTCTCAAATGTATACAATGAAGCATTTATAGGAATGTTACTGGTACTGTTGCTTACTAAAACTGCTACAGCAAACAAGGGGAAACATTTAAATGTTCCTCAACAAGAGAATAAATTTTGATATATTCATATAATGGAATCTAACAGCATCACTGAGCAAACTAGGAATATGTAGGTGTACGTATGAGCAAATTTCACATATACCACTGTGTAAAAACACACTGCAGAATATATACTATTTGACACCACTTGCTTCAGGTAAGTGTAAAACATGTAAAATAATATATATTGCTCAGGTTATCTACTTATGTACCATATGTAAAATGGCACGATAAATTCCCAATTCAGGAAATTGGCTCTGTCTCCCTGGGAAGAGGGGAAATTCCCCTGGGTAGTTAATAGTTTATTTCTTAAACTGGGAGGTAGATACAACAGCGCCCATAATACTATGCTACACCTTTCTGGTGTTTTCAGTTTCAAAATAATCTTTAATGGCTACTGCAGAGATCTTCCGGAAGCAATTCAGGTAATATTTCAATTTTATCTCACAATATCTTGGATAGGATATGAAGAAGCCATTAAAAATGTTTCTGTTCTCTCTTGTTGCTCAGTGTTTAAGTTTCACCCCATTTAAAGAATGATTACAGTCAATGGAGACAGAATTTTAAAATCACAATTAATTCCCCTCGGAACTCTAAATTTTAAACATCTCTGCATGCCATCTAACATTTACTGTTGCAGATTGGAAGTCTGATGCCAGTCTGATTCTCTTTCCCTTTTAGGAAATCTGTCTTTTCCTCCCCTCTTCTATTTCGACACTTGGAGAATTATGGCTTTTTTGTTTGGATTTCAGAAATTTAACCAGGGTCTGTCAATTCTTTCAATATTTGTACCCAGCAACTGAAATCTGAAGATGTGTTATATCAACTCTGGGGAACTTCTGCTTATTGTTTGTTTGATCATTCTTTGTCCATCTGTTCCAAATGTTCTTTCTCAGCTATAAGGATGTTTGCTCTCTTAGGTCTCACCATCCAGTCTCTTACTGCTAATAAATTTCGTAACATATGGTTTTGATCTGTCTTTTTAGAGAATTCTTCAAGTTGTTTTTCTATTTCATAAATTAGGTTTCAATAATTTCAGTGTGACTATTGTTCCCCATCACCTCCACCCACTATGACATGTTGTTCTTCCTTCTTAAAGAAAGTATATCACAAAGAATACTTTTTAAATTTCTCTCCTGAATTCTGTATTAACCTCATTTTGTTACTCTAATTATCAACCTTTGTCTCCTCCTTTATGGCTACTGATTTTCAGTTAGATGTACGTTTTTATGTATCTACATATAGTTTTTTTAAGACAGGTTATTATGGATTGAATTGCATCACTCCAAAACTCATATACTGAAGCTCTAACTCCCTCAAAAGTCATACCGCAATATGTGTGATCATATTTGGAGACAGTCAATTAAGTTAAAACAAGGTCATGAGGGTGGGCTGTAATCCAAACTGACTAGTGTCCTTATAAAAAGAGAAAATTTGCACAAAAAGAAAGACATTAGGGATGTGACATACAGAGTAACGAACACATGAGGACAAAGAGAGAAGGCAGTCATCTGCAAACCAAGGAGAGAGGCCTCAAGAGAATCCAGACCCACCTACATCTTGATATCGGACTTCCAGCCTCCAGCACTGTGAGAAAATCACCTTCTGTGACTTGCATGTGCTGTGTACGTGCCACCCCGCACGTGTGGGGTTTTGTTAGGGCAGCTTTAGCAAACCAACAGAGGTTACAAACTCAACTGTCACATAAGCAACGCAGGTAACCTAAATGGGTAAACCAATGACATCAGATTGTATTCTTCTGACATTTTGTTTGCATATTAAAAATATAAGAATATTTTTCACATCTCACGAAATAAGAATGTTTCTCAAGAATATAAAAAATATAAGAATATTTCCCAGGTAGTCTTTAGCTTTCCCCTTTTGATAGAAACATGCAAACAGAAGACATTTCATTGCCCTCTTCACACCATAAAAAATAGCAACACATGTATGATGGTAAGTGGTAACCATGGAAGGCAACCGGGAGCACAGGAAGCCATGGCTAACTAGATGCAGTCTGACCCTTCTAAAGCAGGCGTTTCTTCAAAACCACTGGAAATGGGCGTCCAGTGTGGTCAGATTTTCTGATTCTTTTAAAGGAAAAACCAGAAATGTCGGCTTTTCAATTAAATCCACCCATTTTTAAACATTGGCAACTAATTCTTTTTCTTTTCACATATCGTATTGTTTCAGCTCAGGATGACAACACAGGAGGATCCCGAACTCACATCCTACCACGGACATACTGAATTTACAGCTAAAAATGGAAAAATTCCCTCTGAAAGAAACTAAAAAACTAGCTGAGCAACTCCTACACATCAGGAAAATGACAAAAATCCACACGGAAACAGGTAGAAAAGGCTCAGACACAATCTCACCATAAACCCCATTCCAGGCACGGTGACCTACAATCACGAGGGAACTCACAACACCCAGCTTCTCCCTGAAGAGCGAGGGGTCTGAGCCCCACGTCTGGCACCCCAACTTCTAAGATCTGCACCTGAGAGACAGGCCCCCAAAGCATCTAGCTTTGAAAGCTAACAGGACTTGCATCCATGAGAACCATAAGACACAGTGAACTAAGAAAGCTCTGGGGAGCTTACGCAGACTCACTGTGGCCAGCCTCCCAGGACACCGTGTAAAGGGAGCAGGGAGAAACACCTACCTCCCAGTCTTCCCCTAAAAAAGTGTATTTGCATATACTTGAAAGCTGCTCTCTGAGCATCCAGCGTCCAATCAGCCTGAGCTGGGTGCTAAGATCCTCCCCCAAGGGATGCTGACAGGTCTTGGTATATTCTCAATTAATGGGATCCACTGAGAAAAAGACAGGCTGTTTGGACAACTAAGATCTAGGGCAGGGCTGAATGATGAGGTTCCTTCCTACAAAAGGCCACTCGTTCAAAACTTGTGGAGGCGGCTTACAAACCAGCACGGAGAGTCAAGGAAAATAAAGAAGTATGTTTCAAACAAAAGAACAAGATAAAACTTCAGAAAAAAAATCTTAATGAAATGGAGATAAGTGATATATCTCATAAAGTTAAAAAAAGGCATAAAATGCTAAACAAGCCCAGAAAAATGGATAAACAAAGAGAATTTCAACAGAGAGAAAATACAAGAGAGTACAAAACAGAGGTTCCAGAGCAAACTACATGAAGCAGAAGGATCAGTGACAACTGAAAACAGAGCTACCACATGATCCAGCAATTCCGCTTCTGGGTATTTATCTGAAGGAAACAAAAACCCTAAACTGAAAAGACACGTGCACCCCCATGAGCAGTGGTGCATTATTTCCAACAGCCAAGAAATGGAAATAGTAAGTGTCCATCAATGGATAGATAAAGAAAATGTGGTGTGTGCATGTATACACATACAAAAAATGAGAATAGTATTCAGACATAAAAAAGAAGGAAATCTTGCTGTTTGTAACAACATGGATGGACACTGAGGGTCCCATACTAAGTAAAATAAGTCAAAGAAAGGCGAATACCACCTGATCTCATTTATTTGTGGAATCTAAAACAAAACAAACAAAAATAAAGCCATAAATACAGAGAACAGACTGGTGTGTGCCAGAGGTGGGGATAAGTAAAATGGGTAAAGACAGTCAGATGTACAAACTTCTAGTTATAAAATAAGTCCTGGGGATGTAATTTACAGCCTGGTGACTACAGACAGTAATACTATTGTATATGTGAAAGTTACTAAGAGAGTAAATCTTAAAAGTTCTCATGAGAAAAAAATTTTAACCATGTGTGGTGATGGATGTCAACTAGACTTACTGGGAGTGATAGTTTCCCAATATATACATATATCAAATCACTGTGCTATTGCCTGAACCTAATATAATGTTACATGTCAATTATATCGCAATTAAAAAACTTTATGTATCAACAAACACAGACCAAACAAAACATGTCTGTGGACTCCCAATTTTCTACCTCAGCATTATAAATGGCATTGGTTTCTTCAACAATTGGTTAGATCAGTGCTTGTTTCCCGCTGTCGATTTAAATGCTCAATGTCTGCACTCTTTCCAGGAAGGTGAGTGGCTACAAGAGTTCCAATGTGGCCAAAGTCACAGCTGACTTGCTCTGAAAATAGGGCTCTCTTGGCACTGCAAGGTCTTCTGCTTTCTTCATCTCCACATTTCTGCCAGAATTGACTCAACAGCCTGTGTATTTAGGGGTTAAGAATTGGTGTGCTTGGTCTCAGTGTCATCTTTTAGTTTCTTCCAAATTGTACTTTATTGAGATTTATAGTGTTTTGAATTTATATTTTGAGATGGAGCCTTAAATTCTGTGATATTTTTTATCTCTTTCTCTCTGATAATTGGCATCAATTGAGAGTAGGGAGTTGTAAATATTTGTTCATGTCACATTAATCAAGGCTGATTCAGTTTTTAATGGCTTAGTTTTTACTTTTCATTGTATAAAGCAGACCTTGCAATTCTTTATTTTGATATTAACAGATAAAGATGTACCTTTCCTAAATTTTTAACTGAAGTAGTTTCAGAATTACAAGTTTCCTTAATGTTTGCCTTATTTATTTTAATTAAAATATTTCTCAGAGCATCACTAGAAATGTTAACTTTCTGGTATTTTAAATAAATGAACTAACATTTCTTACTGCATAGCTCAAACACTTCACCTACTGGCAAAATATAAATCTAAAGTTTAAATCACTTCATAATGTATTGTGTTAAAATGTGACTGTTATATTGAATAATCACTACATATATTACTCAGTGATATCAACACTTCAACTACCCAGAAGCCAAACTTGCTAAAATGCTGGAGACCTGACATTCCTTGGGGAAGAACTTTTTCCTGATTATAAAATACAGGCCTGAAACTAAATGTCCATCAACAGATGATTGGATGTCTAAAGAAGTTGCAGTATATATATATTTATGTGGGGGTGTGCATCTGTGTGTGTACACACACACAGTGGAATACTACTTAGCCATAAAAAAATAATGTCATTTGCAGCAACATGGATGGACCTAGAGATTATCATACTAAGTGAACTAAGTCAGATAAAGATAAGTATCATATATCACTTGTATGTAGAATCTTAAAAAAATGACACAAATAAACTTATTTACAAAACAGAAAGAGATACCCTGACATAGAAAACAAACTTATGGTTACCAAAGGGAAAAGGAAGGTCGGGGGGAGGGATAAATTAGGAGTTTGGACTAGTAGATACAAACTACTGTATACAAAATAGATTAACAACAAGGTCCTACTGTATATCACAGGGAACTATATTCAATAGCTTGTAATAACCTATAGTAAAAAAGAATATGAAAAAGAATATACATGTGTGTATAATTGAATCACTATGCTGCACACCAGAAAGTAACATAACACTGTAAATCAACTATACTTCAATTTAAATAAATCAATAAAAATAAAATACAGGCCCAGTGCTGTCTGGAACATAAAAGAGTGAGATCCAGATATCTGAAAAGCAAATGTAATATCCATCCCCACTTTTTCCATAAAAGCAGGGAAACGGAGAAAGTGACATGAATCTGCATATTAAAGAACTCAGTGACTCGATGTAGGATAAACACAAAGAGATCCACATGGAGACAAACTGTAATCAAAATGCTGAAAAACAAAAACAAATATTGAAAGCAGCAGGAGAGAAACAGATAATTCACATACAAGAGATCCTCAGTAAGATTAACAACACAATAGATTTCTCATTAGAAATCTTGGAAGCTGGAGGCAGTAGCACAACTCATCTAAAGAGCTGAAAGAAAAAAAAATCTATCAACCAAGAATTCTAGGTCTGATTTAATATTAAGATGGCAGTATTCCCCAAAGCAATGTACAGAGTCAACACAATCTCTATCAAAATTCCAACAGCTTCATTTATAGAAATGGAAATACCAATTCTAAAATTCCTATGGAGTGAATGGCAAGGGACTTCCAATTGCAAAAACAATCTTCAAAAAAAAGAACAGTTGGGAGACTCTTACTTTCTGGTTTCAAAATACACTGCAAAGCTACAGTAATCAGAACAGTGCATGGTACTGGCATAAGAATAGACCTACAGACCAACAGAAAATAATTTAGAGTCCAGAAATAAATCCACACATCTTAAGTCAACTGATTTTCAACAATAGTGCCAAAACCATTCAATGGGGAAAGAACAAATCTCCAACTAATAGTGTTGAATCAACTGTATAGGCAGGCACATGGAAAAGAATGAAGGTGGGAACCCGTACTTCATACCAAAGACAAAAATTTACTCAAAATGGATCAAAACCCTAAATGTAAGAGCTAAAACTATAAAATTCTTAGAAGAAAATATAAAATAATGATAAAATAATAAACTTTCATGACCTTGGATTTGGCAATGACATGATTCCCAAAGCACAAGCAACAAAATAAAAAAAAAAAAAAAGACAAACTCGACTTCATCACAATTAAAAACATTTATGCATCAAAGGACACTATCAGGAAAGTGAAAAGACAACCTACAGAATCGGAGAAAGTATGTGCAAATCACACATTTATAATGGCCTAGTATCCAGAATATATAAAGAACTCTTACAGTTCAACATAGAAAGACAACCCAACAAACACCTAAAAGATATTCACGTCATTAGTCATTAGGGAAATACAAATCAAAACCACAAATGAGATGCCACTTCACACTCTCATCAGGTTACTTATATTAAAAAAACACAGTAACAAAGTGTTGAACAGGATATAAAGAAATTGGAAGCCTAGTACATTGTTGGTGGGAATGTAAAATGATATAGCAACTGTGGAAAAAACTTTGGTGGTTCCTCCAAAAGTTAAACAGAGAATTAATACATGACCCAGCATTTCACCTCTGGGTCTATAACTGAAAGAACTGGAAACAGGTATTTAAATACTTGTACACAAAAGTTCACCGCAGCACTACTCACAACCAACAAAAGATTGAAACCACCCAAATACCCATCAACAGATGAACAATAAACAAACCGTGGTATATACACACAATGGAATATTAGTCAGCAATTAAAAGTACTGACACATGTTACAATATGAATGGGCCATGCTATACTAAATGAAAGAAGCCAAACAGAAATGGCCATATAGTGTATGATTCTGTTTCTACAAAATATCCAAAATAGGTAAATCCATTAAGAAGGAAGAAGACTGATGGCTGCCAGGGACTGAGGGGAAAGAAAATTAGGAAATGACTCCTTAATGGATATGGAGTTTTCTTTTGGGGTGATGAAAATGTTTTGGACCTAGACAGTGGTGGCGGTTGCACAACATTATGACTGTACTAAATGCCACTGAATTGCACACTTTAAGATAACTAATTTTATGCTATATAAATTTCACCTCAATGTTTTTAAAATTTAAAAAAAACTGAAGCAGCACATGATCTACACAGAAAAACTAGAAAAAAAGAAAAGGGAAAAACATAAATTTACTTAAAAACACTCACAAGAAAACAACGAAGGAATGAAAATTCAGATCAGTATTTGGCACCAAATTACTAAACTTAATGAAGCCACCATCTCTACAAACACAAGACAAATGTAGGCAGATCAAGCAGGAGAGAACAAGATTCCAGAAAGAGCTAATGTAAATAATAGTGGCAGAGGAGGTAGTAGGAGGGGAAGTGCGTCTGCTTTCTTTTAAATAAAGAATTCTAGAATAATGTAACACTTAAAAAAAAGACAGTAACAAGAGTTGATGAGAGTGTACAGAAACTGAAACCCTCACACACTGACAGAGGTCTGTAAAATGGTACAGCTACCATGGAAAACAGTGTGGCCGTTCCTTAAAAAGTTAACTAAGAGTTACCAAATGAACCAGCAATTCTACTCCTAGGTACGGCGGATCCCTGAATAGCAGCCAGACACTAGCCCTTGTAAATCTGCATTTAACTACACAGTTGGCCCTCTGTAGCCACAGCTTCACATCCACACTCAACCAACTATGCATCGTGTAGTACTGATGTATTTATTGAAAAAATCTGCATAAATGGACCCTCGCAGTTCAAATCCATTTTGCTCATGTCAACTGTATATTCCCAAGAGAACTGAAAACATATGTTCACACAAAAACTTGTAAAACAATGTTCACAGCAGCATTATTCAACATAGCCAAAAAGCAGAAACCCAAATGTCCACCAGCTAATGAATGGATAAACAAACTGTGGCATATCTATACAAAGGAATATTATTCAGCCATAAAAAGTAATGAAGTACTAATACATGCTACAACATGAACAAACCTGAAAAACACTATGCTGAGCAAAAGAGGCCAGACGCGAAAGACCACAGATTGTACAATTCCATTTATATGAAAAGTCCAGAATAGGCAAATCCATAGAGACAGAAAGACTAGTGGTTGCCAGGTGCGGGGTTGGGGGGGGGGGGTGATGAGGACTGTGCTAATGGATTTGGAGTTTCCTTCTGGGGTAATGAGAATGTTCTGGAATTAGACAGTGCTGATGGTTGCCGAACCTTGTGAATATACGAAAAAACCACTGAACTATGTACTTTATAATGTTGGGTTTTATATTATATGAATTATATTTAAATTTTTAAATGTTAAATTAAAAAGTTGGTTTGTGAGTTGGTCATTTAAAAGGCAAGACTCCAGTTCCTTTCGCATTTGTCTGAATTACTGAAGGTGGAGCACTGCAATGACTGAAATAAAACGCAAGGTGAAAGGTATGTTACCAGCAACACCGAGCCAGAGTCTCAGGTTAATGCCACCTGTATCGGGACTCCTGTGCTAGTGGTGGTTTGGATTACATACCTGGAGGGCTCCACCTTCCAATTCCCAACTTAAGAAATAGTGATTATATTTCCCAAGTCGAGTCACAAAAGTCATTAAGTCTTATCTCCTTCACCTACAAAGAACACCACGGTTTAAAAGCATCAACCTTCTCTCTCCCCGTTTTCTGGTGTTTCCACACAAAGAACCTCAGCTAGAGAAAGAGGAAAGCAATTTATTTAGCTAAATCATAAAAAGTGTGAATGTAAACATCTCTCTCCTCAACTTCTCCAATTCTCTAGGCCGCAAAGTATTATTTAGGCAATTTAAGAAATCAAAATTGGGGGTGGGGCAGGGAATCAAAGTTTAAAACATTTAGAGATCCGCAAAGATTGCCTGGAAGCTGATACTTTGGAGCAAGAATGTGGCCAAAATCAACACACTACTGAACAGTGGTATGCCCTCAGACAACGCCTGCCTGCTTTTTCCAATTTCACTCATTGTAAAATCAAAGACTCACTAATAGATTTTTCAGATTAGGATCCATGAATCATCTGCATCAGAATGACCTATGATGCCAGGACCACCCCAGACTTATAAAATCAAAATCTCTGGGGATGGGGTCCAGGAAACTTTTTTCAAAATAATTCTTATATACATTCAAGTTTGACAATCACAGTTCTACAAATTTCCACAAAATGGGACCCGTAGCCATTTAAAGTACAGGTGATGCGTAAGATAGAGATTATACCTGTGTTACGAAGACATGATCCCTGCCACTGAGAAGTGTACCAGTCAGAACGAAGTACAGAGCATTCACTATGTCTGGAACTCACTTTACACTACTCCATTAAGTATGAACTTAAGAATGCTCAAGTCTGTTCATGTATGACTGAAGCGTTACGCTGTATTCCAGTAACTGACACAACCTTGTAAACTGACTACACTTCAATAAATATATATATACAAAACACGTATATACATGAATGTGAGGTCTGTGCTGTACACATGTTACACTTTAAATAACCTAGATGACAAAGTTGTGGTGTGCTTTTATTCAGATCAAATGAAAGAGGTTTTTTTCAACATACTGATGAAAATATGAGGGAAAGGACATTGCTTCTATTTTTATTTATTTCTTCTGTACCTAAATAATAAAGGACTGAATTTCAGCTAATAAGACATGAGTGGCGTATAACTGTCACTACTAGCATGGTTTTTGCCACCACATGTTAATGGCTTTCACAATGGTCAACTCTTTACTTTTCTACCCTGCTCACCCCCCTCAATTCTGGGAACAGGTTTACTCACCGAAATAAACCATTTTGTGTAAGAAAAATCCTCCTTGATGTGAAGCTGTTTATATGCACTACAGCTCTGATTCTTTTGCTTAAAAAGCATTGAGAATTTCTTTAAAGTATATGGGAAAGTATCTGGTCTACAGCTGGGAAACACTTCCAAATTACTACCAAAGATTTAATTTAAATCATCTCCTCTAATTCTATTTATAAAAACGGAACGGCTTTGGTGATAAAAGCCCGTGTTTTAAAAATACTATCTACTCATTCAAAGTATTATGGAGCACCTACCACATATCCCAGAACAGAGCAGCGAACAAAATATACTCAATAAAAATATTTCTCAGAGTGGGGCATATAGCTCAGTGGGAGAGCGCATGCTTAGCATGCATAAGATCCTGGCTTCAATCCCTAGAACCTCCATTTAAAAAAATAATAATAAAATATTTTAAACTATATTTCTCATAATTTACTGTGGTGATGATTCAGTCTCCAGTAATAACTCCAAATATTAAGAGTTACAAATACTATATGTGCAGGCAGGATTGAACAGAATCTACACCAATCCTAAGGCAACCAGCCCCTTCCATCCTCCATTCCCACCCCCACCCCGGGATGTGTATGGTTTCCAAGGTTTCCAGTGTCTGGACCTACTACGGTATTTTGAACATCAAGTCCCCTCTCAAAATTTGTATATCCTACACTTTAATTTTGTAGCAAGATGTAGCGATGCACCTCGTGGAAAGTGAGGAAACCACTCAGAAACAGAAAACATCATTAACAAATGAAAGCACTTAATATACTAAGTAATATCTAAAATGCGTTTCTCTGAACTCCAATAAAAGGCCTATGGTTGATTCCTCTTCAACCAGAAAAGCAGCTGGCAGAGAAAATGAAACTTAGAATTCTCTGTCACTCTAGAAATAACATTAATTTCTACAACATTTCTGCACATTAAAAAAATGTGTTATCTAAAAGAGATGCAACACAAGAAGACCAGAGAATCTTGATGCTTAATTTAGGGGGAAGACAAAAACCACAGCCTATGCAGAAAAATTGGCTATGCCTTCCTAACACCCACAAACTCCAAGTGCAAGTTGCTTTAGGGGTTCTGTTCTGGCTTAACCGCTTCGGCGTTCTGGAAACCTAGACGACGCTGCAGGAAAACAGGTGCTACACAGCAGCGGCCTTCCCCGCCGGAGCCGCGCGGCTCCAAAACCGACCCGGCCGCCCCTGGGCAAGGCAGGGGGGGCGTAAAACACCCCGCCGCCCCGAAACCAGCCGGGAAGGGGCGCCCCGGCCCCGCGTGCCCAGTGCGGCCCTGCGTGCGCCGCGCGTCCCCCAGGTGCCCTTGGAGGCGGCGGCCCGCGGGCAGAGCCGCGCCCGGTCCCCGCGGACTCCAGCCCCGCCGGCCGGCCCGGCCCTCCCCCACCCCGCCCCCGGGACCCGCGGGGCCCAACGCCGCGCCGGCTCCGCCCCTCGCCTCCCGGCCGGGCCCTGCGTCCCCCGACCCCGGTGCACGGCGGCCCCGGGCATCCCGGCGCGGCGGCGCCCTCCCCACGCAGGCCGCGAGGGCGGGCCCGGGAGCGGGCGCGGCGGCGGCCGGGTCCAGGCCCGCGCACCGGGACTCCGGCCTGGGCAGACGCCGCCCTCGTCTCTCACCTGCGTTCCCACCACGACGATCTGAGGCAGCTGGATGATGTCGGCGCCCACCGTGTTGAAGACGTCCTGGAGCTTGTTGATAACGGGAATGAGCGCCTCCATGACGCGAAAAACACGGGACCCCCGCCCGGCCGGCCGCGGCAATGAATGGAGCTGGGGCCCAGAGTCCGCCTCCTTCCTCCTCTCCTCCGCCCTCTCCTCGGGAGCCGGCACCCATTGGAGCCCGCCCGCCCGCTACCTGCCCCCTCCCGGCAGGCCATGCGCCAAGGGGGCGGGGCCTAGAAACAAAGGCTGCCGGGAGTTGCAGTTCTGGTGCGGAGGACCGCCGGGGCCTACAGCTCCCAGAAGGCTGCGCGGCTCGGGCCGGGGAGACGGGTGTTTGGGGCCGGGATGCTGCTTTGGCTCCTGTCTAAAGATTAGGAAGCGAGGCTCAGAGAGTAGAAGGGAAGAGATACGCTGATGCCTGTCCTCAAAAACGGGTGTGAAAATTCCAGATGCGAATGTGTTAAGTACAGCTAGTCTCTTGATTCTCCAGGATGGTATTTCCCAATGAGGACGCTTTGTCAAGTTAGGGCGGGTTGGAAAGCGTTAAAGAACAGCTCATAGCCTGAGATACCCCAGCCAGGTGCAAAAGGTCTGTAGGATGATACGAAAATATGTGAGGTGCAATTTTATAAAAATACAAAACCAGCCCAGGTTAGAACAAGAGGGTTCTCTGGGATATTTGTTAAAATGTGTTCAGAAAGGATCTGAAAACGTTAGGGTTTTAGAGGGGAAGGGCTGGGTCCTTTTTCTCTATATTCTGTATAAATCTTTATTCACCGTGGCCTGATTGCTGGCAAAGTGGAGATCTGCTAACTGCCATTCTGGCTGTTTGCTAAGTATACCTAGTGTTCTATTCCTAGGTGTTTTTCATTTAAAATAGTGTCTCTCCTCTACTGCAACCCTCCAAAGGTTTCCTCGCTCAAAATTAAAAAAAAAAAAAAAAAGTGACATCTGAGCAAAGACCCAAGGTAGGCGACAGAGGAAGACCCTTTCCCTCCTTGATTTTTCTCCATAGGTGTACCTCCATCTTACATGCTACCTATTGAACTTCTTTACTATGTCTCCTCTAGATTATCAAGAGGCCAAGGATTTTTGACTGTTTAATTCACTGATGCATCCCTAGCCCCCTGGAAAGTGACAAACAAGGTAGTCCCAATTTCAGAACCCTCTGAGTTTGCAGTCTAACAATATGACAAACACATGGGCTAAGTGCTATGACTGGACGTACTGGGGAGTACCTTCTCTACTCTGAGTGGGGAGTGAAAGTTCAAGCAAGACCTCCTAGAAACCACTGCATTGAATCTTCTTGAGAGCAAGGACCACTTGCAGTAGTGGGTACCATTAACGGGCACAGCCATACACAGTAGCCTTGGGGACCATGCTTGATTTGTTCAGCAGGACACATGGTAGGTACTCAATAAATACTTTTGAACCAATGAATTAAATGTCACTGAAGCTAAGACCTGAAGGTCCACTAGTGGTTTTCTGGCATCTGGTTTTATGAACATTTCCTTCTCTCTAATTCTTTTCTTTTAATTTCAGAGAAAAATGAGACAAAAATTTCAGAACTCCAAAAACAGAAAGCAGACCAAAGAAATTTATTCCAAGTCATTTTATTTTCTAACAAAGATAATAATAATCAGATGTTACCCACTTTGATTCTCAGCCCTCTGTTGATGGAGTTTTTTGTTCTCTTCCTTTTTCTCTGAGCAGTCTGTATTCCTTCCAAGAAGCCAAGGCAGACAAATTAAGGGAATAAGTTCATAGTGAAGCTCCGTGGGTGTAACCAGCAACTGCTTCATAGGAGCAAAGTGCCCTGGGACAACAATGATACAACTACAACTGTTTTTCCCTTATTTGTGGCACCAAAAGACATAGTGTTTTCCTATTTCCTAATGGCCAAATGTAAAGAGCAAGCGTACGTATAGTCCCAAAAGAGAGATGTCACGAATTTTGTATGGCATGATGTATTTCCGTTTAAATTGTAAAGGATCTGTTGGAGTAGAACATAAAAAGCCTGTATCAACATGCTTCGAAAACCATAGTGACTGCTTTTTAATTCTGTCTTTTTGTAGGAGAAAGAAGAATGATCAAATGGCCAGCGCTCAAAAGTCCTCCTGTCACCCCCACCCTCCGTTAGGGTAAAGCAGGATTGTCCAGTATTTGTCTAGACCGTAGCGCATTGATTTCACCGAGACAAAGGAAAAGAAAAGTGTTGGAGGCTGCAGAAACAGGAAGTGGTGAGGCCTTGAAAAAGAGTGGCTCTAGTTTGATAACATTTTTTGTAAACGTAAGGCAAGATCGTCTATGGGCAGTGTGTTTCACTAGAAGCAAACAAGGCAAATCTATTTAGGTTTTCACATTTTAATTTCAGAACACTCTTGCTTGTGGGAAAGCCACTTCGCCAGTAAGTATGTCTCGTCTGAAGGAGGAGAATGTGTTTCTGAGCCGGTTGCTATGACGTCACAGGGAGCCATGAGCAGATACTGTCTCCAAAGGCTTTTAAAAAATTCTCCTCCTGCAGCCCCCACTATAGGTTTATGATTTATGGAAGACAGTTTGGTTGTAAGTCACAGAAATTTAACTCAAGCTAACTGGCTCAAAAAGAGGAATTAACTGCCTTATATAACCAAAGAGCTGACATGGCCTTGTCCTCAAAGAGCACCTGGAACCAGGGGCTCAGGCAGCAGCAGAATTCTTCCTCCCTCTCATCTCTGCTCTCTCTCCTTCCTTCTCTCAGACCAGTTTATCCTCGTGAACGAGATGGGTGGGCAGCGCTGGAGGCTGCAGGGGGATCCCACTGAGCAAGCTGCCTCCGGGCAGATGAGGTTGAGCGTGTCTGGGGAGGAACCGAAACTCAGTTTCCACCCTGCTGCGCCCTGGTGTGTGAGCTTCCTATTGCTGCCTTCACAAGTCGCCGCAAAAATGTATGACCTCACAGCTCTGTAGGTCAGAAGTCCAGCATGGGTCGCACTGGGCCAAAATCACACTATCATCAGGGTTGCGTTCCTTTGTGGAGCCTCTGTGGGAGAGTCAATCTCCTTGCCTTTTCCAGATTTGAAACCACTCATACTCCTAGCTCTTGACCCCCTTTCAAACATCTTCAAAGCTAGCCACTTTGACGCTACTTCCGCTATCACATTTTCCCCTGACCACAGCGAGGAAAGTTTCTCTGCTTTTTAAGAACCCATGATTATATTGGCTCCCTTTGGATAATCCAGGACAATCTCCCCATAGCTAAGCCAGTAACTTTAACCATATCTGTAAAGTCCCTTTTACCATGTTAGGTTCACAGGAAGTTCCAGGGATTAGGGCATGGACATGTTTGAGAGGCCATTATTCTGCCTCCCACACCACGTTAAGGTGACTGGTCTAAGGACGGACCTGATCTAAATAGGACCTTTTAGAGAGCTTCTCTAGAATTTTTAAACTTGAGTTAACCAGATAATTTTCTCTCTCTCTGGTTATGGAACTGTAAGGATGTGAGTCACTGACTTCAGAGATCATGTTTCCTATCACATGGCATAAATTGGTTTTGAAGAATAAAGTAGAATCCTTAGCCACTGTAAAAGAAATTCCCCAAATCCTAAATGTACATATATAGCTCATAATCTAGGAATTCAACTCCTTGTACTTAGTCATTCCCTATTTTCCTTGTTGCTCTTTTTATACAATACTGTTAAACTGTTATACTGAGTGCTTACTGTATGTGAGGCACTATGCTAAATAAACATTTTACAGTGTAGAAACTAAGGCTCCAGGTGTTTGAGTAAAGTAGTAGGTTTACAAAGCTAGTAGGTGGCAGAGCTGGGATCAAAACTGACTATTTGGGGAATACTATGCAGCCATAAAAAAAGAATGAAATGTTGCCATTTGCAGCAACAGGGATGGACTTGGAGGGCATTATGAAATAAATCAGATAGAGAAAGACAAATGCTGTATAATATCGCTTATATGTGAAATCTAAAAAAAATACAACAAACTAGTGAATAAGACAAAAAAGAAGCCGATTCACAGTTAGAGAACAAACAAGTGGTGACCAGTGAGGAGAAGAAAGCAAGGAAGAGCATGATAGGGGTATTAGATTTTTTTTTAAGTTATTCCAAGTTTCATTGAAACTTGAAAATTGTAAAGCACTATAGAATGTAAAGAACTTTCATTCAATTAAAAAAAAAAAGCTATTTGGTAAACTCTACACATATGATTCTGCATTCATTCCCTCATTTACTCAACACAGTTATTTATTTTTCAATTGACGTGTAATTGATTTACAGTGCTGTGTTAATTTCTGGTGTACAGCATAGTGATTCAGTTATACATTTATACATATATATTCTTTTTCATATTCTTTTTCATTATAGACTATACAAGCTATTGCCTATAGCTTTCTGTACTACACAGTAGGAACTTATTGTTAATCTATTTTGTATATAGTAGTGTGTATCTGCTAATCTTAAACTCCTAATTTATCCCTTCCACCCCTCTTTCCCCTTTGGTAACCATAAGTTTGTTTTCTATGTCTGTGAGTCTCTTTCTGATTTGTAAGTATGTTAATTTGTGTCATTTTTTTTATTCCAAATGTAAGTGATATCTTGTGATATTTGTCTTTCTCTCTCTGATTTACTTAGTATGATAATCTCTAGATCCATTCATGTTGCTGCAAATGGCATTCTTTTTTATGGCTAAGTAGTATTCCATTATAAAGATAGGTAGGTAGGTAGATAGATACCATAACTTCTTTCCCCAATCTCTATTGATGGTCATTTAGGTTACTTTCATTTCTTGGCTATTGTATACAGTGCTGCTATGAATATTGGGGTACATGTATCTTTTTGAATTAGAGTTTTCTCTGGATGCATGCTCAGGAGTGGAATTGCCAGATCATGTGGTAAGTCTGTTTTTTGTTTTTTAAGGCATCTCCATACTGCTTTCCATAGTGGCTGCACCAAGCTACATCCCCACCAGCAGTGTAGGAGGGTTCCCTTTTCTCCACTCCCTCTTCAGCATTTACTGTTTGTGGACTTTCGAATGATGGCCATCTTGACTGGTGTAAGTGATATGTCATTGCAGTTTTGATTTGCATTTGTCTGATAATTAGTGATATTCAGCATTTTTTCATGTACCTATTGGCCATCTGTATGTCTTCATTAGAGCCTAGCTTGTTTAAGTCTTCTGCCCATTTTTGATTGGGTTGCTTGTTTTTTTGTTGTTGTTGTTGTTGTTATTGAGTTGTATGGGCTGTTTGTATATTCCAGAAGTTAAGCCCTTGTCAATCACATCGTTTGCAAATACTTTCTCCCAGTCTGTAGGTTGTCTTCACTTTGTTTATGGTTTCCTTTGCTGTGCAAACGCTTATAAGTTTAATTAGGTCCTATTTGTTTGTTTCTGCTTTTATTTCTATTTCCTTGGGAGACTGACCCAGAAAAACATTGCCACAATTTATGTCAGAGAATGTTTTGCCTGTGTTCTCTTCTAGAAGATTTATGGTGTCCTGTCTTATGTTTAAGTCTTTAAGACATTTTGAGTTTATTTTTGTGTATGGCGTGAGGGTGTGTTCTAACATCATCGCCCTTTCCCCTTAGCCAACGGTGAGCTCACTGAAAGTGGAAGTGGTGTGGCTGGTCATCTCCACTACGTAGTATGATGCTTATTACAGAGTATTACTGTAGGGGACTTGGAATTTCCTTTTCTTTTACTTGGGAAGGCTGGAATAGCAAGGATTTAACCAGCTCTGAATTGGTACAATTGCAATTAGGATTTGTAATCAAACACAGCCAAAATACATAAAGCTGGCCTGGCATAGACTCCTCATCAGAATAGCTGCCAAGTTACTTTGCTGGGGTGTAGATTGGCTTTATTCTAACTTAAAATCCTGAATGAGTAGCAGGATACAAGGTTAACATACAAAAATCACTTGCATTTCTTTACCCTAACAATGAAATATCAGAAAAGGAAAGTAAAGAAACAATCCCTTTTAAAATTGCATCCAAAAAAAAAAATACTTAGGAATAAATCTGACCAAGGAAGTGAAATACTTATATGCAGAGAACTATAAAACATTGACTAAGGAAATTAAAGATAGCTTAAGGAAATGGAAAGATATCCCATGTTCTTGGATTGGAAGAATTAATATTGTTAAAACAGCCATACTACCCAAGGAAATCTACGGATTTAATGCTATCCCTATCAAATTCCACAGGACATTTTTCACAGAATTAGAACAAATAATCCTAAAATGTATATGGAATCGCAAAAGACCCAGAATTGCCAAAGCATTACTGAAGGAAAAGAATGAAGCTGGAGGAATAACCCTCCCAGACTTCAGACAATACTACAGAGCTACAGTAATCAAAACAGCATGGTATTGGTGCAAAAAAAGACATACAGATCAATGGAACAGAACAGAGAGCCCAGAAATAAACCCAGAAACTTTTGGTTAATTAATCTTTGACAAAGGAGGCAAGAACATACAATGGAGTAAAGGCAGTCTCTTCAGCAAATGGTGTAGGGACAACTGGACAGCTGCATGTAAATCAATGAAGTTAGACTACTCCCTCACAGCATACACACAAAAAAACCTCAAAATGGCTTAAAGACTTAAACATAAGACAAGACACTATAAACTTCTTAGAAGAAAACAGGCAAAACATTATCCGACATAAATCTCAGCAATGTCTCCTAGGGCAGTCTACCCAGGAAATAGAAATAAGAGCAAAAATAAACAAATGGAACCTAATCAAACATAAGCTTTTGCACAGCAAAGGAAACCATAAACAAAACAAAATGACAATCTATGGAGTGGGAGAAAATATTTGCAAAAGATGTTACTGACAAGGGCTTAATTTCTGAAATATATAAATAGCTCATATGACTTAATAAGAAAAAAACAAACAACCCAATCAAAAATGGGCAGAATATTTAAACAAGCTAGTCTCTAATGAAGACATACAGATGGCCAATAGGTACGTGAAAAAATGCTGAATATCACTAATTATCAGAGACATGCAAATCAAAACTACAATGAGGTATCACTTACACCAGTCAAAATGGCCATCATTCAAAAGTCCCCTTTAACAGTAAATGCTGGAGAGGGTGTGGAGAAAAGGGAACCCTCCTACACTGCTGGTGGGGATGTAGCTTGGTGCAGCCACTATGGAAAGCAGTATGGTGATGCCTTAAAAAACAAAAAACAGACTTACCATATGATCTGGCAATCCCACTCCTTGCCATATATCCAGAGGGAACTTCAATTCAAAAAACACCTGCACCCCAATGTTCATAGCAGCACTATTTACAATAGCCAAGATATCGAAACAACCTAAATGTCCATTGACAGATGACTGGATAAAGAAGTTGTGGTATATTTATACAATGGAATACTAGTCAGCCATAAAAAATAATAAAATAATGCCATTTGCAGCAACATGGATGGACCTGGAGAATGTCATTCTAAATGAAATAAGCCAGAAAAAAGAATACCATATGATATCACTTATATGTGGAATCAAAAAAAAAAAAAAAAAAGACAAACAAACTGATTTACAAAACAGAAACAGACTCATAGACATAGAGAACAAACTTATGGTTGCCAGCAGGGGAGGTGGGTGAGAAGTGATAAATTGGGAGTTCGAGATTTGCAGATACCAAGTAATATATATAAAATAGATAAACAACGAATTTATACTGCATAGCACAGGGAACTATATTCAATATCTTGTAGTAACTTATGGTTAAAAAGAATATAAAAATGAATATATGTATATTCATGTATGACTGAAGCATTGTGCTGTACACCAGAAATTGACACAACATTGTAAACTGACTATACTTCTATTAAAATATTTTAAAAATAAAAGAAAATAAAATTCCAAATGAGAGAAAGCTTATTTTGAGTTAATTAATAACTGGAAATTATTTTAATGTCTCTTGAAAAGGATCGTTCAAACTTTTTAATAGCATAAGCATCCAGTATCATTTTATGCGAACATTTTGAATGTCAGCCATAGCCAAGCTGCCATTCCACTGTCTTCCAATCACCGTGGAACATGTAGAGCTAATGTTCATGTGAAATACACAACTCTGATGGGGAAGCCTCTTTGTCATGTTTTGGAAACTGCCCATAATTTGCAAAGACAATAAAGTAAACAGGTTTAATCAATTTGCACTACTCCCTAGGTCTCAAGCTTGACACATACTTTGTCAGCAGATGTTGGGAAATTGTCTGCAGATGGTGGAATCAATCTGGTGGTTCAGAAGGCAGCAATTGAATCTGGGGAGACACTGACAGCCCATTAGAGGGCAGCGTGAGAACACAGCAAAGAGACCTAGAGTACTCTGCTCCCCTCGCACATCTCTCTAGACTGTTTCTTCCCTTTGCTTGGCACCCATACACCAATAGAACGTATCCCTTCCTTTAATCTGCCCACCCTCGAAAAATATGGCGTATTGTATTAGCTGTTTGAGATAACGGAGTGATTTTACATCACAGTAATGTCAACAACAAAATAGGACACGTTAAACATCCCTGTTAAGTTACTTCCCCCACCACGTCTCTGGGATTTTCTCCTTGGCCACTTTCCTTTACAGCTACACTCCAGGTTCCCAAAAAGTTCATTTCATCTTTATAAGACTTTTTAGTGTAGTTTTATTTTTTATAGTTCTTTTTTTGGATGGGGGGTAATTAGATTCATTTATTTATTTGATGGAGGTACTAGGGATTGAACCCAGGACCCCATGCATGCTAAGCACACACTCTACCACTTGAGCTATTTGTTTCATTCTTAAAAACTCCTCAAACCTTTGTTTCTCCTCTGTTTTTCAGGGCTTCCTTTTTGTCTCCCCTACACCTTTCACCTTTTCAGGGTGAAAAGAAATCGAGCTTTTGAGCCCTTGGTGAGCTCCCTTTGCCTATCCAAAGGCTCACTGGTACACTGTGGTCAACAGAAGGGACGTCCAGCCAGAATTTCTTCCTGCAGGAGCCAGGGCTAGGAGAGGCTGAGAACTTCTTTCCTTTCTAATTCCCCAACCAGTTCACCTAGCCAGTAGTGGGCAGCATGAGTCAATTTGAGTTTTAAGAACCAGTTTTCTAGAAATGCTATACAATTGTGATGGGCGATTAAGACTTACATATCAGTGACACACTTAGCAAACTTAGTGAAGAAGGCAGTGTATCATAAAGGCCTGTGTACAGTATATGTAAAGGTATAAAGTTTTATCCAACAGTTGACTTTTTTTGTTTCTTTCTGACGGCTTTTCTTTATTCTCATTCCTCTTCAGTTACTGCATGTTTGACTAAATGGAGGAATGAATAGATGGATGTATGAATGAATGACTGAATAAATAGTTTGCATATTAAATACACTGCATCTGGGCTAGTCAGGAACTGAGAAGTTGTTTTAGAACTAATGGGGGGGAGGGGGAGGTGGTGGTGGAGTGCTCGCCTAGCATGCATGAGGTCCTGGGTTCAACCTCCAACAAAAATTAAAAAAAAAAAAAAGAAAGAAAGAACTAATAGAGCATGAGGGAAAAAAATTCTGAATTAATCATACTCTTTAAGAACCCATGGCCTCACTCTCACCCTCAATCTACCAAATAGGGATGTGACCTGCTACCAAAATAAAAGGAAGCTTTTAAGCAGTACTAGTAAGTTTATGCAAAGGTCGAAAATAATGTACCCTCAAATCTCAACAGCAGTCTTAAACGTGTGCCGCTATTCAGACCAGCAGCAAAAACAAAAGCAAACAAGCTTAAAATGAAAATAGGAGTTAATTACTATATTAAATACTAAAGATACAAAGGTGAACAAAGCACATTCACGGGCATTCCTCAAAACCCCTCAGAGCTCTCTGCTCATGTCTCTTCTCAAGAAGAGAATCAGTGATACGGCGGGCAGCGCAGGGGGAGGGGCCGAACCTGGGCTTCCCGGCCGCGGGTGAGCAGGAGTTGGCCTGACAGAGGAGGGGGAAGGACGTCCAAACCAGACAGAGGGGGCAGCTCGTGCAAAAGGGAAGAGACAGGAAAGGACATGATACGTCCTGGACGGCTTAAATAGTTTAGGGTGACTAAGCACAGGGCGTGAGGTCTGTGAGGGAATGGCCAGTGTCACGTCTAACGAGCGGGTCAGGGGCGGGGGGTGCAGCTCAGGGGTAGAGCACGTGCTGAGCATGCGCAAGGGCCTGGCTCCGATCCCCAGAAGCTGCATGAAACACACACACACACGCAAACAAACCTAATTACCTCTCCCCAAACAAACAAACAAACAAACAAACCTAATTACCTCTCCCAAAAACTAACTAAATAAATAGCTGGTCAGTCAGAAGTGAATTCCTGAGAGCGAGGAGCTAGAGATGTGTCCTGAAGGTGATGGAGAAAATCAGAGCGGCAAACAAAGAGACACGTGATCTTACGAATTTTACAAGGATCCCCCCCCCCCCCCATCCCACTGGACTGAGAGGCTGTAAGGGAGAACGGGAAACCAGGCAGGGAGCGTTGCCATAATTCAAGACAGAGATGACGGTAATAATGGAGATGGGGATGGCTGTATGAATGAATGAGGAAATGATTACTAGGGTGGTAATAATGCAGAGGGAGACACCTGGATGAATTTAGAATAGATGCTTTTGCCCAGAGACTATAAAGAAGAAAAGTGATCACGACCATAAGAACATTTAAGGGGAGCCAGAAGAATGATTTAAAAAAAAAATCATAAAATAGTGACCAAAAAGATAAAAGAAAAAGAGAACAGCTTGTTCAAAATGTATTTAAGCCTCCTTCTGGTGGGTTTTTTTTTTTTTCTCTCTCTCTCTTTTTTTTTTTTTTTTGCTTCAGAAGCTAAAAAGCTAAAAACTACATTTGCCAATATATTTGCAACAAAGTGCTTCAGCTATAATTTTAACTCCATAAAACAGCTGTCTTCACTCAAGACTTACATTTAGAACTAAACTGTGCCAGGATGGAGGAGTTACACGGGGTAGCTCATGGGAAGCATGATGTGGTTCTGAAATCGATGGTCCCAGTGGTGCTTTCCTGGTTCTCAGATAGTGACAGAGGTGGAGAGATCTTGAGAGCCAGCCCCTGACTGTGGTAAATGTATCAGCAACTCTAGGTGCCCGCATTGTCCTGGGAGTGGTTCCTGGATGTCCAGGCTAGTGCCTGCTTTTTCCTGTCATTCTAACAGATTCGTAAGCACCGACTGCCATGTATTAAATCTCTGAGTAACTTTGATGGAAGAGAGTTTTCATTTCCTAAGGCTACTGTAAAAGTACCACAAGCTGGATGCTTTAGAACAACAGAAATGCCTCAGGCTTCTAGAAGCTAGAAGCCCAAAATCAAGATGTCAGCCAGATTGGTTTCTTTTGAGGGCTTTGAGGGAGAGTCTATTCCATGCTTCTCCCCTAGCTTTTAGTGACCCCCATTTTCTTGGTCTGTGGCAGCATAACTCCTTCCTCTGCCTCCATCATCATGTGACCATCTGCTTCCTGAATGTGTTCACCTCTTCCTCCTTCTGTGCATGTTTGTCTCTGTGTCCAAATGTCTTCGTGAAAGGAAGTCTTAGTGGATTAGGGCTCATTCTTTTGGGGGGGGGGTTGGAGGGGTAATTAAGTTTATTTATTTGATTTTTTGTTTTTAATGGCAGTATTGAGGATTGAACCAGGACCTCATGCATGCTAAGCATGGCACTCTACCACTGAGCTATCCCCTCCCCCCGTCTCTAATGAGCTCATCTGAAGAGGAGGCAAAAGAAGGATTTTAACTTGAAGGAATTTTTAACTTGATTACTTCTGTAAAGACACTATTTCCAAGTAAAATCATATTCTGAGATCCTGGGGGAATATAGTTCAATCCATAACAAGAAGTATTATGACAATATTTGGTATTCTTTAAGCACGCAGACGGCAGGGAGAGTATAGCTCAGTGGGTAAGCTTAGCAAGCACGAGGTCTTGGGTTCAATCCCCGTACCTCCATTTAAATAAACAAATAAATAAACCTAATTACCTCCCCCCTAAAATGTAGTAAATTAAAAAAAGAAAACAAAGTCAATATTCAGATGGTTCTCATATTTCCCAGCCTCCTGTGCAGCTTGGTTGGGGTCATGTGACTGTTCTGCAGTAACGATGAGCGCAGGTGCTGTTTGCTTCTTCTGCGCTGGGTCAGTGAAAAGCCTTGCCTGACCCTCTAGCTCCCTCCCCCTGCTTTGGCAAACTCTAGAACCATGTGCTGAGCGGGTGATGTAGCAAGATGGTCAACCCTCAAGTCAGCCTGGGTCCCTGAGTGGAGGACCTAGAACAGAGTTCCCTGCCAAACCCTGCCAAAGCATATCAGACATGACCATAGGAGCTAGAAATACATCTCTGTGGTGTGGAGACACTTAGATTTAGAGATCTGGTACAGCACGTGGTGGTAATTATCCTCATTAATAGAGCAGACTAAACCCAATGGACACATTATTGGAGACGTTCCTGTTGTGGGAGTTCAGCTTGCGTCTTGAAGTAGTTTTTTTAAAAACATCTGCTTAAAAAAAAATAAGGGGGAGGGTGTAGCTCAAGTGGTAGAGCGCATGCTTAGCATGCCCAAGGTCCTGGGTTCAATCCCCAGTACTGCCTCTAAAAATAAGTAAACCTAATTATCCCCCCCCCCACCAAAAAATGAATAAATAAATAAAAATTAAAACATTTTTAAAGGGTGTGCCTTTCTCATTGAAGAATATCCAAGGATAAGAGTATAAAAAATCTCTCTGTATCTGTATTAGTCTGTTCAAGCTGCTATAACAAGATACAAAAGACTGGGTGACTTAAGCAACAGACATTTATTTTCTCACAGTTCTGGAGGCGAGAAGTCCGATATCAAGGTGCCACCAGAATCCCAGCAAGACTGGTCCCTGGTAAGACCCATCTTTCCAGGCAGCAGATAGCTGCCTTCTCAGTGTGTCCTCACGTGGCCCTTCCTCTGTGCACACGTGGAAAGAGAGCGCCCTTAGTGTTCTAAGGACACCAGTCCTATCGGATGAGGGCCCCACCAGTATGACCGCTTGACCATAATCGCCTCTTCACAGGTCGTCTCCAATTACAGCCACGCTGGGGTTAGGGCTTCAGTATATGCATTTAGGGGAGACAGTTCAGTCCGTAACAGTATCATTAAATGAATGATGTAAAATACAGAAAAGCTCACCTCAGATCATACTCTACAGATAAGAACCACCGTTACTAGCTTCTCTCTGTTCTTCAAACCTTTCACTGTCCAGACACTAACATACAGTATAAATTAGATCACACTACACACACAGTTCATTACAGTGAAAAGAGTTCCTTTTATTATAGCTTGTCTTTACTTATTGCTATATTCTAGACATCTTCCATATCAGTACACAAACAACTCAAAATATTCTTTCCGATAGCTGCGTGGTATTTTCTTGTAAGGATTATGACAATTTTATTAACAGTTTTTCTCTTGGTAGATGATAGATCACTTCAAATTTCTTATTATGGACAATACTGCAGAAAATATCCTTTTACACGTGTATATTCAAACTTATGTAAGTGTTTCAGCAGAATAGATTCTTAGAAGTGAAATTGCTAAGTCAAAGGAAATGCATCTTTTTTTTTAAACATCTTTACTGTGATATGGCTCCTGTACAGTAAACTACACATATTTCAGATGTACAATTTGATGAGTTTTGATGGATGTATATACCCATGAATCCACCACCACAATCAAGATAGCTCACATTTCCATCACTCCCAAAGAGGTGCAATTTTTGAATTCCCAATATATCCCTTCCCACCCCCTTTAACCCCTGGAAAAAGGATATGCATCTTTAAAATCTAAGTAGATATTGTGTGCCAGTCTATACTTCTAGTAAAAGTGTATAGGAGTACCCGTTTCCTCATGCCCACACGTGGGTGATATCAACAATTTTACTTTTGCTAATTTAATTGGTTAAAAAACCCAACATTACTTTTATTTGTGTTTCATTATTAGTGAAATTTTCCATATGTTGGCCCTTCAGATTTCTTTTCCTGTGGATTACATATTCACATTCTTTGCCCATTTTCCCCCTGCATTCACATTTCTAAATATTTATTTGTAAGAGTTCTTTATATTTATTATGACAAATAATACGTATGTTACAAATATTTTCTCTCAATATGCACTTTGTCTTTTAATTTGGTTAGCGGTATTCTTAGCAGTATGGAAGTGAAGTTCCAGGGCTGGATCTGGCCCTTTCACAGGGAGACGGTGCAGAACGCATGTGTTCGGGGTTGGGGGTCAGACTCCAGGCGTGGGAGCTGGGTCGGGGCGAAAGTGGCCACTAGGGATACCTTCTCCGCGCCTACGTGCGGCACGCAGAATGTCTTATCTAACCATCAGCCCCGCTTATCTGCCTGACTAAAAACTTTGAATCTTGAAGAGGAGATTTTTATATGCGTATCAGCACTAACGCTGAGCCCACCAGGTACCTTATTTATATTCACAGGATCCACTGATGCTCAGGGGCTTTGGCTGAGAGACTGGAGCCTCCTGGGTGAACAAGCATGGAGAGAAGACTTGGTCTAGGGCACTAAATTAAGGAAGCGTTTGAAGGGCATTTAGAAAAGCAGCTATGACTATGTATACAATACATTAGACGTTGCATATGGTACCAAATGTAGGCTTTCAAAAAGGCAAGGAGAGCCATGGGGACAATGAATAACAAAAATATGAAGCATAAGAATCTTACAATATTAGAGCCTAAGGGAACCTTAGCAACTTTCAGGATTTTAAATTTTACTCCAACTCCAGTATTTTACAAATAAGGAAACCAAGGCTCAGAGAGGTGGAATACGCGCTCAGGTTTACAGCCCCAGCGGCTGGCGGAGACGGGATCAGAACTCAGTTCTCCTGACTCTCAGTTTGACAAAGCCTCCCTGATTCAGGAGTTCATTGTGTGTCTGGATTAATGACAACAAAAAGTCATACATTTTAAAATGTAACATTTAGCAGAATTAAAATTTGACGAGTTACGGATCAGGCTTTTACAATGATTTTATGTCCCTGCCTGAGCCCGCTGTTTGGGAGAAGGTGAACCCCAGCCCTGAAGCCAGCTCACAGCCCCCAGAACGCATCCTGGAGTTTTGCCCACAGACTCTGACTTCCCGGAACAGATGAGGTGTATTTAAATTCTAGTACAGGCATATTGAAGAAAGGTTTTAAAGTTAGAAGTCCTGCACCCTTTTGTCATTGTTAATTTTATTTATTTGTTAAAATTATTTATTGCATTTTTAATTATTTCATTTTGGTGGAGGGCAAGGGAGTTAATTAGGGTTATCTATTTTTTGGAGTAATCAGGTACTGGGGATTGAACCCAGGACCTCATACATGCTAGGCATACACTCTACCACTTGAGCTATACCCTCCCCTGTCATTGTTCAAGTCCTTTCTATGGGCTAGTCTTACCCTACAGCTCACCAGAAATGTAATGAATAGCGAGAAAACATACTCGGATCCGAACATTAATCATTTAAGCAAAACAAGGCCACAGAGGGTATCTTTCTTCAAGGCATAGATTTTCTTTTTGTTTCTTTTTTTTTTAACATTTTTTTTATTGAGTTATAGTCAGTCTACAATGTTGTGTCAGTTTCTGGTGTAAACCGCAGCGCTTCACTCACACTTAAGTGCACATATACTCATTTTCGCATTCTTTTTCACCGTGAGCTACTACTACAAGATATTGAATATATTCCCTGTGCTATACAGTATGAACTTGTTTGTCTATTTTATATATACCTGTCAGTATCTGCAAATCTCGAACGCCCAGTTTATCCCTTCCCACCCCCCATCTGCCCTGGAACCTCAAGTCTGTATTCTATGTCTGTGAGTCTGTTTCTGTTTTATATATAAGTTCATTTGTCTTTTTTTTCTTAGATTCCACATATGAGTGATCTCATATGGTATTTTTCTTTCTCTTTCTGGCCTACTTCACTTAGAATGACAATCTCCAGGTCCATCCATGTTGCTGCAAATGGCATTATTTTATCATTTTTTATGGCTGAGTAGTATTCCATTGTATAAATACACCACAACTTCTTTATCCAGTCATCTATCAATGGACATTTAGGTTGTTTCCGTGTCTTGTCTATTGTAAATAGTGCTGCTATGAGCATTGGGGTGTAGGTGTCTTTTTGAATTAGGGTTCCCTCTGGATATATGCCCAGGAGTGGGACTGCTGGGTCACATGGTAATTCTAATTTTAGTCTTTTGGGGGATCTCCATACTATTTCCCAAAGGTATATATTTTCTTGTCAAATTCGTTTCTTAAGTTCTCAAATAGCAACTAAGGCCAATTCTATTTCTCTGTTGAATTTACAAGTTCAACAGGGACATGAATCATAATGGCATGTTGTGGGGGTGGGGAGGGGTTATGGGGGACTGCATTGCAGGCCAAAGGAATGACAAAGCTGAGAAACAGCCCAAGAAGAGGGTAAATAGAAATGGCTAGGGCCATGAGTCTCCAGGTCTTCAGGCCACGGATCGTGTTCCCAGCCCAGGTGTTTAGGGTGTTCTTGTGTCTCCACAAGTTCCCGGATGTCACAGATGAGATAAGGAGTCACTTTGCTCTCGGGAACTGATTGCTCAAGACTGATCAACTACAGACTGAGAGCACAGGGAAACTACGGCCCGTCCAGCATTGTGGTGAGAGGCCATCATATTTCCATTTGGACCCGAGGAAAGGGGAGCCCTGGACGGGGGACAGAAGAAAGGAGAAGAGGGTTGTAGGGAAGTCCAGGCGCTGGAGCAGGGATTCTCCACTCTGGCACTGTTGACATTTTGGGTTGGAGAATTCTTTGCTGTGGGGCACCATCTCGTGCATGGGGCGTGTACAGTGGTGTCCCTGAACTCTAAGCACAGATGCCAGTAGCACTCCCTCCCTCCCATTTGTGACAACCAAGAAATGTCTCCAGAAGTTGCCAGATGTCCCCGGGAGGGAAGAGAAAGGAGATAGAAAATTTAGAAAACTAGGTTGCAAGCCAATGTTCTGGAGTGTGAGGGGGCAGAGAATAGGAATGCACCCTGGCCGCCCCTGCCCACTCCCTCCCACCCCCTCCGTCAGTGTCTTTCCTCCTTTATAAACATGTTGTTGCTTTGGAAAAGCTTTTTATGGACCCCTGAATTCCTTTCTGTTTTTCAGCTGGAGAGCTATTTCTCTTTTCATTCCAGTCACCCCAGGACAGGCTGAGACTTAGCCCTGCAGAGCCTGGGTGAAGCCCTGCGCAGCTGGGAGGGGAGCAGGAGGGGGTAAGTTCTCACCGGGACACAGTTTGTGGTACTTGGCCTGAGCACTAACGTGCTTCCCTCAGTTTTGATGGTCACAGTGGTTCCAAAAAGGAGGGTGGGCAGGTAAAGGAAGAAGGGGACGAGTCAGAATCACCTGGGAGAAATTTGTACATCCTTATCCACCTGCTGGCACGCAGCCCCAGCACATCAAAGCCACAACAAAGTGTGAGACGGGTACGGACGTCTTCAAGGCTAACACACAACAGGGCTCAGCTGTCCTTCCTCCCACACTCTCCTCCCAGCAGGACCGCCTGCCTAAGAAGTTTTCTACAAGGTCTAACCTCAGTGATAGGTGGGGCTCTCAATCACAGGTTAAAGCTGTTCCTTGAAGTGTTATTTAAACTAATGAAAAATGACAAAAAAACACAAATTTGAAAAAAAAAATGTGAAACAGGAAGACACATTTCAGAAAAGGATGGAGGAACGGCCTTGGGCAAAATAAGTCTTGCAAGCTGAAGGACAAACCCCGGGGGGCTGAATCCCAGAGGGGAAAGCAGGCGCCCAGGGACAGAAAAACTTCATCTCTGTTGTGCTAATGATTGGACCTAGTTGCCCAAGGCCAGAAACTCAAGTATGAACTTTACCCTTATCTGTTCCCGTACTTTCTTATAGAAAATTCTCATGCATTCCTTTCCCCTCACAGAAGCACTCCCTATTTCTGACTGCCACCATGGAGGCACCTGCTAGTGATCAAAGATATTTGATAGTTTCTGGAAATTATCAGTCCTCATGCGAAAAACCCTTCGTTCTGTTATAAAAGCAACTCGCCCCTTGTACTTGGGGAAGTGCCCCCCCCCCTTTTTTTCTGCCTTCTCCCTTGTGCACAAGCTATTTCTTTGTGTGTGTGTTGGGGAGAGAGGTAATTAGGTCTATTTATTTATTTTAATTAATTAATTTTTGTAATGGAGGTATTGGGGATTGAACCCAGGACCTGGTGCATGCTAAGCACGTGACCTATCGCTGGGCTATACCTTTACCCCTAAAGTTGTCTCTTTTAATAAAAAGTTTTCCTTGCCTAATAGTCTTGTGGAGTCGACAATTATTTCTATGGTATTGCTGTCCAAGAATCTGGAAGGGGCTCAGTAACAAATGCACCCCTATGTCCACTGCAGCATTATTCACAATAGCCAAGATATGGAAGCAACCAAAGTGTCCATCAATAGATGAGTGCGTAAAGAAGATGTGGGGGGGGGGGGATGTGTATGTGTGTGTATAGGAATATTACTCAACCATAAAAAAGAATGAAATCTTGCCATTCTCAGACCTAGAGGGTATTATGCTAAGTGAAATAAGTCAGACACAGAAAGACAAATACAAGCACATACTGTATGATTTCACTTATATGTGGAATCTAAACATCAAAACAAATAAAAAACGCACAGTGTGGGGAATATAGTGAATAATTATGTGATATCTCTGTATGGTGACAGATGGTAACTAGACTTATCATGATGGTCATTTTGAGATGTTTAGAAGTATTGAATCGCTATGTATTGTACCAGGAATTAACATAGTTTTGTAGTTCTATTATACTTGAAAAACAAACTCATGGGAGAAGAGATCAGATTTGCGGTTACCAGAAGTGGGGCTGGGGGGAGGGGCGATTGGCGGGAGATCATCAAAAGGTACAAACTTCCAGTCTCATGACAAACAGTCCTAGGGCTGTAATGTGCAGTGTGGTAAATATAATTAGCAGTGCCGTATGTTATACATGAAAGTTGTTACGTGTTCTCATTGCAGGGAAGACATTTTTTTTCTGTTTCTTTAGTGTATCTATATGAGATGATGGATGTTCACTAAATTTATTGTGGTAATCAGTTCACAGTCTATGTAAGTCATATTATTATGCTGCACACCTTAAACATACACAGTGCTGCACACCAATTACATCTCAATAAAACTGGAAGAAAAGAAGAATAAACAGTAGATAAAATCATTGATAGAGATTATTTAAACCTCTTAGAGACTAATAAGTAATCTTATACCAATAAGCTAGACACTGAGAGGGAAAAGTCATTTCTATTACATATAAGATACTAAAACTGAATTAAAAAGAATTAGAAATTGGAAAAACAAACAAACTGTAAGTATTTGGAAGCACTAAAAATATAAACCAGTGAAAATGGGAAATAGCAGATTTTATAAATAAATTGTAGTGGAGTATAAATGAAATAAGTCACATAGAGGTCCTAGAATGGTGCCTAGCACATAGTAAGTAAGCCCTCAGATGTTGGCTGCTACTATTAAAACCTGCTTTTGAAGATAGAGAAGTGCTTAGAGTATGATGTTAAGAGAAACGAGTAAGACCCCAGATTGCAAACAGCGGGCTCTACTTTGTAAAGAGACACCTGTGATTTGGGGATCAAGACTGAGCTGCGATGGTGCATCCCTTGGATTCAGTTGTGACTGGCAGGGCGGACATACTTGAGGAATTTGCTCTGGTGTTTGTAAGGGAAGGAGAATAAAGGGACAGAGTGAGGGGACAGAGTGAGGGGGCAGAGGCACCTGGGAGGACCAGACGGCAGCTGCATTGTCAAGAGTTCTTCCCAGCGGAGCTGGATTAAGGGGTGGTCCAGCAGGGAAGCCACCCATGTTGCTATGTATAGGGGATGCTAAGGTGTTGATCAGCACTAGTCGTGGTGGGAAACATTGATATGGAGAAAATTGTGTTTACCAGAATTCCTCTCAGGAACAGAATGTGTTTAAATCACTTGTCATAGTTCAAAACCCCCAGGGGGCGCTCTTGAGCAACAGTAAGTGGTCTCCAAAGTGCTTATTGGTGAAACTGGGTCCAGCTGATTTCCATCTTTTTATTTATTTTGTGACTAGTAAGTATACACAACTCTCTTGCCAAATCTGAAGAACCCAGAATACAATAGAAGAGGTTCCCAGCTGCTCCCAGAAGTCTTACTAGTAGACATTACTTGGTCTCTCCTCTAAGTAAATGTTAAACAAACATTTCAGTAGCACTAATTTTAAGAGTCACCGACTTATTACTTTATCTGGGAACCTTCCATCTGGCCCTCATCCCTGGCCTCCTTCAGGGCTCACTAAGAGCAGGATTTTTGACAGAAGCTGGAGGAATTTTTCTTTGTTGTGTTCTGGTTGTTACATTGGCCAAGGAATCTGTTGAATGCTAAGATCTAAGAAGCACCTGGGGCTCAGGTGACAATGGAGCTTGGATCCGCCCTGTGGCCACCACTACTGGCAGGTCACCGCCTGCCACCAGTGGGCTGGAGCACGTACTTATGTGGATGTCAGCAGTTCCTTAAGTATGTTTCTTTTTAACTTCTAAATATATTTTTAGGCTTCAGAGAAAAAAAGGAAAATACAGAGAAGAAATGTTGAAAAATCACCCAGGATTCCACCATTTTTAAACTTCAGGCACTGATCTTTTGTGTGTGTGTGTGTGTGTGTGTGTGTGTGTGTGTGTGAGGGCTGAGGCAATTAGGTTTGTTTATTTATTTTTAAATTGAGGTACTGGGGATTGAACCCAGGGCCTCATGTGTGCTGGACACGCACCCTACCTGAACACTCATCTTTGCATGAGCTGCTTGAAGTTTGATTTTCTGCTCTAATCTCACACTAATTTCATGGTTTTCTTGCTTTGGTTTCTGAATCCTGAAACAATAACTTGTTCTGCTGCACCTTTTCTGTTGTTGTTTGAAAACAGTAGAAGTTCAGTTCCTCTGTGGAATTCGGGATTTTTAAAATAAATGAAAATACATTTTCATGCATGAAGGGGCTCTGGAACTTGGAAAGGTCAGAGTTTTTCTCAACTTCTCTCTTTTATTCTCACACAATTTTCCCCCTTAAAATCTATTAGCGTTTCTTGGATCCCTTAAATGAACCAATGTTAATAAATACCAAAACACCCAGGAACAATTGCAGTTCCTTTAATATGTTTGAAACAATGTGTAATTTTAGAACATTCTAGGTATTGAGCTCTTCATATTTCCACTCTAGTCAAAATAGAATGTTTCTCTTTTTTGTGTTTTATTTTGTAAATCTTGCATTAGGTTAACAATCAGAGGTGACAAGCGTGGGGTGGGTCAGAAATCTTCCTTGTGAATGCTGACATAAACATTTGTGACAGTATGGCTTATCTATTTAAAAATATTGAGTATTTTGTTTACAAAGAACATATCTTCTGACTAGTGGAATGACAGAATAGGAGGATAGAGTTATTTGTATGCTCAGAGAAATTAAAAAAGAACCTACTGTCAGTATATTCAAAGTAATCCTAGCTCTTAAATATTGATACAGTAAGCAACTGACATATAGGAAACACTCAATATTTAAATGTTGAATGAATAAATGACTTAAGAAAAATTTTTTCAGGGGTGGGGGAGGGAGAGGTAATTAGATTAATTGATCTATTAAATCAATCAAGCAATTAATTAATTTAATGGAGGTACTGGGGATTGAGCCCAGGACCTCATGCATGCTAAGCACGTGCTCTACTACTTGAGCTCCCCGCCCCGAAAGACGGGGGCTTTTCTTTACACATCTTTATGAAATAATTTTTATTTGTATGAAGAGAAATAAAAGAAAAGACAAATTACAATTACAAAACCATCTCAGCAGAGTAACTAGGTTAAACTCCATAAAAACATTACAAAAAATTTAAGTGCATTTGATTCACAGAAAAGCTAGAAATACATTACAAAAACTCTAGTTCACCCTTCATCTAGATTCTCTATTAACATTTTTACTTCATTGGCCTAATTGTTCTCTCTCCCTTTCATCTCTGAATCATTTGACAGAAAATTGTAGACATGATGCCTCTTTACCTTGAAATACGCACTGGAGTGTGTATTTTCAAGAACAACGCTGTTCCCTTACATAACTGCACTGTAATTGCTGAAACAAGAAAACCGACAGATACAGTATGATGATCTAAGCTACACACGTAATTAGTGTCTAACCAATTGTCTCCATAATGTGTTTAATAGTAGAAAAAAAGAGGGGAGGGTGTATTTCAAGTGGTAGAGCACATGATTAGCATACATGGGGTCCTGGGTTCAATCCCCAGAAATTCCTCTGAAGTTAAATAAACCTAATTACCTCCCCCAACCAAAAATAAATAAATAAACAAATAAAATTTAATTTAAAAAATAGTAAGAAAAAAATATAGCTTAGGTCCAATCCAGGATTCCATACACATTGCATTTAGTTCTCAAGTCGTTTGAGTCCTTTATTCTGGAAAATTCCTCAATCTTTCTTTGTATTTCATGACTGAACATTTCTTTAAAAATATATTTTATTTATTTATTTATTTTTGTGGGTTTGTTTTTGTTTGGGGGCGTAATAAGTTTTATTTATTTACTTATTTATTTAAATGGAGTTACTGGGGATTGAACCCAGGACCTCGTGCGTGCCAAGCATGGGCTGTACCACTGAGCCACACCCTCTCCCCTGACTGTAATATTTTTGAAGAAAATAGACCAGGTTTTCTGTAGTTCGGGCTCGCTCAGTTTGGGCTTGTCTGGTATTTCCTCATGGTTAAATTGAGGTTCTGCACTTCGAGCAGGAATAGAGAGATGTGCTTCGATCAAGGGGCCCATGATATCAGTCTGCCCTTGCTGGTGACATTAACTTGGGTGAGGCGCTGTCCACCAAGCTTTTCCATTACAAAGTTATTATTTTTCCTTTTATAATTAATAAGAACTTTGTGGGTACAGCTTTGAGACTATGTACGTACACTTGTCCTCAAGAGTTTTTTTTACCCACCAGTTACAGAGTAGGATGATTCTTACTTGAATTATTACAATGTTTTGTCAAACGCTCATCATGTGAACTTTTTCATTCCTTCTACACTTGTTTGTTTGCATTCTATCATCGGGAAGAGCTTTTCCTTTTTCTTCATTCATTCATTCATTCATGTCAGTTTGAATCCATGTGTTCCTATTTTATTTAATGGATTTTAATCAATTACCATCCTTTCCCCCCCCAGCTCCATTGACATAGAATCAACATAGAACCACCATCATTTTTTATTTTCGTGTTCAACTGTCCCGGATTTTGCCAGTGGAAGCCTCTTCAAGTTGACTCCTGGTTCTTCTGACACGTCCCCATCATTCTTTAGAAACCAACCTACGTATGCTCACTGCTGCCGGGGAGTTATTGCTTCTAGACCCTCAGAGAAGACGGCTAGGAGATGTGTGTACACACACACACCTGTGTATCTGTATGTCTTGTCACCAACTGTCTATACCACCTAGCTAGCTAACTTTATCAGATCATGTGTTCATACCGATACCTGTAACTCTAGTCCAACAGCACAGAGTTTATTATCACATTCTCCCTTTCCACAATGGAACTTCCTTCGGGGACAGCAAGAAATTTGGCTCCCATTACACTCAACACACCACTTATTTGCTCAGTTCTAGAACTCAGTAAAATGTTGGAAATGCAAGTCTTACGATTGGGTAAAACAAACCGGTGACCTAGAACTCAGTACTTGCTTACAGTTTTATTTGCCTTTAGCCTAAGCGTGTATAGTCAACATACTGTGTTCAAAAGTGTGCGTGAGCTCTAATCTTTATCTTCAGAGTGGTTATGTTGTTATGCATTTGGTATTATTTGACCTATAGATATGTTCATTTGTATTTATATTCCATTTTAGGTTTTTTCATCATTTTAAAATTTTATTATGTATGTGGATATAAAACACTCAGATGGTTCAAAAGTAAAAACTCAACAAAAATGTATACTTAGAAAATCACCACGAATTCCTTAGCAAATAATTTTTCTTTATTGAGGGTTCCTTCTCCTATATTTAGAAACTGTGAGGCTGGACCCTTTGGTTCATTCTCCTTGTGGTCTGTGCCTGCCTGCTCTCCACTCCCCAAGCACACACACACACACACACAGACACACATACTAATGCAAAAGATACTGAAAAACAATCTTCACAAGATGATCTGTAGGATGAGATATGTTTCTTCCTCCTTCAATATTTTTAAGTTGATTTTTTCCCAGTTTTTCACAGTTATTACCTTGGCTTGGTGTATGATAATCATATATTTAAATGATCTAAAAATATTGTTTGTTGTGAAAATACCGTAATGGACTATGTGGTTCAATCTTCTTAAAAATCTTCTATAAAAGCAGAGTTTCCTTTACTGAGCCAAAGCAACCTGGCTTTATTTTTACTGAAATGCAAGACCAAAACAACACATGAATCACTTCCTCTGTGAGAGAGGGTGACCGCGGACTGGGGGCTCATTATCCAAACCCCATGTCAGGTCTGCTCCGCCGGCCCCACTTCCTCAGGACGTGTGTCTTTCAGCACCTCTGGCTCCTTCTGGAACGGTGACCAGCCGCCTCTAATTTCCTCACGGACCAGATGTTGTGGTGGTGATGACAATGGGTTGAGATGGATTTTTTAAAAGCAAGAATCCATTGTGCAAAGGTTGACTAAGATTTTCTTCGTTATATTTTGAAGTCCTTGACTGTGTTTTAAACACTTAATCAGGAATCTGGCTTTGCTATTAAAACAATTTAGCTATATAAAATGTTGATTTCTCTTCCTCTCAGCCTCTATTCCAGAGGTCCGATACTTCGGAACAGTTCTGCTCATTTTGTTATTTTATATAATCTAGATTTTGTGTTCAGTATTTGAGCGCCTACAATGTGGGGATTGGGGACATCAGTGATCAAAACATATAAAAATCCTTACCTTTGTGGAACTTCTGTTCTAATAGGTGTAGACAGACAATAAAAAGTAAACAGCTAGTTACTTAGTTTGTTACAAGATGCTAAGTGCTATGGGAAAAGATAAAACAGATTAGCAAGGATGGGAATGATATGTGGGTGGTGGAGGCAGCTGTAAATCTAAAATCTCATAGTCCAGTGAGATCGTGGTGGTATCTGAACAAAGACTTTAAACTGGCAGAGGTGTAAACCATGTGGATGTCTAGGGAAGGAGCACTGCAGGAAGAAGGGACAGCCAGCTTCTGTGTTATACGGCTTACGTGTGCTCTGCTTGTTTACAGAAAAGCAAGATGCGTGGTCCAGGGTGCTGGTGGTGGGGAGACACGCAGGACCTTGTGAGGCCAGAGGATTCTGGCTTTTATTCTGAGGGAAATGGGGAGCCCCTGGAGGGATTGGGGTAGAGAAGCAACAGAATCTGTGTTTTGACAGACTCCCCTGATTGCGTATTTGACAAGGTGAGGGGTGGGGGAGGGCTGGAAGCCTTGCGACTCAGTAGAAAGCTACTGTGACAGTGCAGCAAGATGGTGGTTCAGGACAGGATGGTAGCAGCCGCACTGGTGAGAGATCTGATTCTAGGTACATTCTGAAGGTGAGTTAATGTCATTTCCTGATACACTGGATGTGTAGTCTGAAAAAGAGAGGAGTCTGAGATGAAAGCTTTCGGCCTGAGCAACTTGGAAACCGGAGTTGCAATGAACTGAGATGGGGAAAAGTTACGGATGGGGTAGGTTGTGTGGGGAGAGATCAGCTCAGTTTTGCACAGGTTAAATTTAAGATTGTCTACTAGGCATCCAAGTGGAGAGGACAAGTAGATAGATACATGTTTGTAGTGTGCAGAGGAATAGTTAAGAGCTGGAGATATAAAATTGGGAGTCGACAGTGTGAAATTATATGTGATCACCAATGAAACGAGCGCGGATAAAGAACCCAGGACATACCTCATCCTGGGTACCACTAAGAAGTCTAGAAGATGTGTAGAAAACAGCAAAGGAGACTAAGAAAGGAATAGAAAGAATAACCAAGTGTTTGGAGACCTGCAAGCCAAGGGAAGAAGTGAATTTTGGAGAAGGGTATGCCCAGGTATAGCAAAAGCCAATAAGTCAAGATGAGAACTGAGAATTGACCACTGGATTAGCAACATGGAAGTCACTGTTCATGCTGATGAGAGCAATTTCATTTAAATGGTGGGGGCAAGAGCGTGGCTGAAGTCCACTTAGGAGAGAATGGTTAGCAAGGAACTGGAGACAAGCACAGAAAACTCAAGTATTGCTCCAAAAGGCAGGGGGGAGTGGGTGGTAACTGGCGGGGGAAGTTTATTATTTAGGTTGGGGGAAATTATGCATGTGTTTGCTGAAAGAAAGACCCAGTAAAGAGGGAGGACTTTGTATATTGTATGAGAAAAGCAGAGTGGCTGGAGCAGTACCCTTGAGAAGGTGAGTGGGGGTAGGAGGTGGCGCACAATTGGAGACACCAGGTTTAGGTAAGCAACATGGATTATCCAGTCAGGATGTGGGACCCAAGTGTTGGTAGATGGCTCGATGTGGTTGTGGGAAGACTGTGGAAGTGCCCCGCCAATTACTTTAATTTTCTGAGTAAAGTGGGGAAGGTTATCAATTGGGTCGAGGATGAGGGAGGCGATGGAGGTTTGAGGAGAAAGGAGGTGTGAAATAGTCATCTAGTGACACATTTAAAATCACACCAATCAGTATAGGTGTTCATCTTGCTCAGCGGCAGGGGTTGTGGGCATGGAGAAGACAGAGTTGAGTAAACCCAGGTTTTGGTTTTGGCAAACAAGCAGGACAAAGCCAGAGAGGGCGTTGAGTGAACTGAACGCAAAGGGCTGGTTAGTGATTGAACCTTTAAAGTGGGCATGGGAGGACGAGAGGGCGCCAGGAGCTGAGCGGCAAGTCACGTAACCTCTCTAAACCTGTTTGCTTGTGTGAAAATCTTACAGGTGCTGCTGTGATGTGCACGTAGAGTGTTTGACACAGAACCAAGCGCTGAGTAAGTATGTAATCAGTGTTTCTCAAATGAGGCTTCCCATCAGGATCACCTGGGGAATTTTTGCAAATACTAATACCCACAGGCCAACCACCACAAGATAGGGGTTTCTGAGGGTGAAGCCAGAGCACGACTCAGTTTACTCCCAGGTGCGTCTAACGTACAGCCAGGGCTGCACACTTCTGCAGTAGCTCAACGATCTCCGTTAATGTTAACAGTTATTTACTGAATGTCTCATCCGGGCCAGGCAATACATTATAATATTGTCTCATTTAAGTCCCACAACTTTTCAAGGGAGAGTTTGTGCCTAAGTCACAAAGAGTAAGTGACAGAGCCAAGGGTTTCTAGCCAGCTGTCTACGACAGAGTCCTTTCCACCGTGAGCCTGTTCCTCCAGGAGTGGTTTCAGGAGCACTGACATCACGCAAGACGTCATTAACAAGAACGGCTTCATCGCTGACCTTGCGACTCAGAATCCGCAGTTGAGTAAGACCCTCAGGGGATGCACACTGAAGTCTGAGAAGCCCTGAATAGGCCACACCGGCCCTCTCTCCGCCGTGTTTCCACTCCCGTGTAAGGTGGACCCAAACAAGTCGTGTCGATGTGCCAAGGGCAACATTTTAAAGAATTCTTCAGCTGATGCCAACTGCTTGTAAGTATCGATAAATGAATTGGTTCATTAAGGCCTGAAGAAAGGTAATGAATGTCTAAAAAATATTATTTCTGGAAATGTTTTACTTATGAAATCATATTGGAAGTCACTTAGGATTCCTTTTGGGGATATCTTTAATTTTTTAAATCGAAGGCCAATACGGTGACTGTATGATACCCAGTAAACTGCTCCAGGAAATGCTATTTGTATAGTGCTTCAGAGTTACCAAGTGCCTTTTTCTTATTCCTTGAAACAACTGTAAGAATTTATTATTGGGATTCAGGTAAATTGCCTAAGGCCATAGCAGGACCAAGACCCACAGTTCCTTTGACTTGTGTGTCACTATGTAAGACTGAGCCATGCAGGCAATACCATACACCATGGACTGAAGCAGTCATTTCAAAGAGAACAGAGCAGCCCTGCTGCACCGTTCCTGGAGATCTAGTTTTGGAGTTATCTCAGGGAGAAGCCACCATCTCTACACCTGGGGAACCCTGGCTTCTGTCTTAATTTTATTTATTATTATATCACTTAATTATTCCATTTACAGGGAGAAGTAATTAGGTTTATCTTTGGTGGAGGTGCTGGGGATTGAACCCAGGACCTCGTGCATGCTAAGCATGTGCTCTACCACTTGAGCTATACCCTCCCCCCACCACAAGCTTTATTCTCAAAAGATTTATGCAGGTTTTGGTGGGACTGGTGGTGGGAAGGACCATCAGTACCCTATGCAGTAACTTTTTTCTGAGTCAACGAACATTTCTAACAACCAAAATTATTGTGAGCTGAACATACATAATCCTAGCTGAAATAATATCTAAGTCTTTAGAATTCATTTAAGGATGTATTTATTTATAAGATACAAATGTTTACTATTTAATAGAATTAAAGTGCTTAATTTTACAATGTTTCCAATTCTCTGTCTTTATGACCAAATATACATATGTTACAAATTATATACACTATCTGCAAGTATTTTACATTCATATAGCTAGAAAGGAAAAATTACTTTTTGTGTACACTTTTTTTCACATTTAACTCTAAAATTCTGCTAACATACCTTTTCAAACTGATCAGTCAACAATTCAAAAACCCAGACAACACTTACTCAAAAAAAAAAAAAATCAGTCAATTGTCACAAAATGAAATGCTAGTTTGGTTTTAAAAAAACAAAACAAGGTTCTATGTACAGACATGATTGCTAATGTAGGGAGACCTCCCCACCCCCACCCAAGTGATACATTCCAACATCCATATAATGTGTAATAGATAATGCAATTCTGTTATCATAATGGTCCACATAGACTATTCTCTTCCCAAACCTATACATATCACTCTATGTATTTGGTATTCACTTATTAATAAAATATGCTACAATGAGATTTCTTGATTTCTCACTAAATCTACCTAATCTCACTAATTCAATCTGTAATGAGTTTCAGGAAGGGGTAACCGTCATGTAACTCACAGTGACCCCCAATGAGTTAACAACTATCTTGTACAAGCCATGTGCTACTTCATCTCAAAAGACAGAAAGGACACTGTACTCTGCCAAATGCTCAGCCCAGAAAGTAGAAGACTGTGATTGACTTCAGAGGGATTTTTTTTCTATGTCAATAAACAGGGCAGAAAACTACCCAATAGAAATGATTATTTTTTTAAGTCTAAAGAAAAAGTAATGACAAGATACTAACGGTCCAGAGGCCAGACGAAAGGCCGGGTGCAGTGGACCCCATCAGTGTGCGATCACGTAGATTTGTATCTTACAGTTTATGTCCCTCTGCTGTTCAAGTATTTTTCTCTTATCCTAACATATATTGCTCTGATTTGGAGACCGATGGACTCCTTCTGTCCATCTGTCTGTCCATTCTTGCTTGTCTCAGTGCGTCTCCAATTCCTCTCTACATATCAGTAAAGAAAGCGGTCGTCTTCCATGACAACATGATTACAGGGCATACATAAGAATGAATTATACCAAAAAATCCATGTAAATAATTTATGTTAAAATAGTTAAGTTAAAAAGAACAGTTTCTATAAAAATTTCATTCCTATGGAAAAACAGAATTGGAAATCAGCAGTTTTTACATATTTACATACACATAAATTCACAGGAAGGGTTTTAAAAGTGGATCTAGTGGCTTTTATATATCATACTCATATTTTCTAAACCTGAAGAATCCATAGTAGATCGTAATATGGAAATAAAAAGCAACTGGATTCTACTAAAATTGGATGAGAATGAAGAAGTTAACAGGATCCATTACAGATGTTACAGATGTACAATACAATCCTATTAAGAACAGGTTACCCAGTTTTATATGAATACATTCGTGAAGAATACAAAATTTAAGAATGAAGACATTAAGACATTCTTGCCTTTCGAATTAATTTTAGCTTATAAATACCATGTGCTTAATCTTAGACCCGCTAATAGGAACATCACGTGATATAGAAAATTGTAATTAATGTTCGATTCTGCATTACAGCAAGGATGCCTGGTGGGGGGGGGGGGGCGGGAAGACCTTTGTCCTCAAAAGTTTTATTTGCTTCTCTTGATGCCTTTTTTCTCAGGATATTCAGCCCAGGATATTTCAGCCCAGAAAGGTCATTATTACAGTTATCACAGGTAATACACTCAGAATAAGAACTTAAGGCTTTGAGTATAACCAGAAATGAGATCTAAAATTAGAAGGGGTTGAGGGAAAAAAAAAACAACAAAAAACCCTGTTTCCACAAAGTAGACAATAAAAAGGTTGGTAATTTTTAAAAATTGGGGTATGTCACCCCGTGAAGATAAGGACGCCAATCTGTATTAAACTTCATGGAAAACGAAATGTAACTTGATAAAGCAGTACAGGTGTGTTTGGCTGTTTTTACCATCCGTACCCTTTGCAAAAGTAAAAAAGGCTTTTGATAGTTACTTGAATCCAAGGAATGATGTTGTCTGCCTCCCCCCCACCCCCCGCCCCTACCACACACACTTTCTCTTTCCTACACTGAGCAATTTGAATTCTGGCATCACTTGGGAATGCTCACATTAAAATTTCGGTATAAAAACCTACCCTGAAGAGCGTTATTGCTTGCATACACGATGGCACTGGAGATGCCATTATCACAAAAGTGGCTGGTGGCACTTTCCATCATTGGGCCCCACTTAAAACCTGGAGATACGTCTGCACTACATTCATAGTTAATATACCAAGTGACAGACCTTCGATAAAGAAAAATTAAAGTGTAAAAAAATCGGAATGTTTTATAATGAAGAGCAGTTCTTATCAAAGAAGTATTTTTTAAGTTTGGAGGAAGGGCACTTTAAAGAAAAGATGACTTGGAAAGCACCAAATTAGAGACAATATTCTAAAAAATAGGACCCAAATGGAATGTTGGTTTTAATAGTAGAGCAACCAGTTATTTTTCTAGGTTCAATTTGCCATGACTGCTCAGGTGTCTCAGACAGCAAAAGACAGATTCTTCTTCTAACCAATCAACCACACTTTAAGGTCTTTCGGTTGAGTCTTTTAAGATGGCTAAGAGCACTCCTTTGCCTTTCTCCAAGTAAAAGCGTTAGTGATACTTTAACAAGAAACAGGCATAAGGCTCCTTCACTGCTTCTCTCTGCGCGGCAAAAGAGCACGTGTCACGCAAAGATCGTGACTGGATAAGTAGAAATTCTCTTCCAATACTAATATGTCTAATTTTTTGGGAAAAAAATTAAAGAGAATGTTAAAGCGTGATATTATTCCCTTTCCATGAGTTTTCTTTCAGTATCTAAATTAAATCACATTTGATATTTACTGAGCCAAACCTTGAATACGTCCATGTTACTTCTATTCCAGAAGAACTTACTGGTAGTGGTAATGTAGCTTTCTTGCCGTTAGAATAGTTTTCAAAAATAATCTGGCTCGTTAATCTCCTAATTGCCCTCCGCGTTTCCGTTGTTCTGTCCCCAGTTACAAAAGTCCCCATCTCCTGGTACTGATTCTACATTTTTCCCGCTTCTCTCTTCTTGAGATTCAAACCAAAGCATCACGATCCATCGGTATAGTTTAACCTTAGTAACCACCTCTGAACTCACACACACATATGCACACTTGGCAACTAGAAAAGAGAAGCAATGCAAAACTTTTTTAGTCCATCCTTAATTTAACAGGGCCTAAGAAGCTACCTTCTCTCTTTTTGACTCCAAGTACCTGGTTTAATATTAACAATCCTGGCTGGTATTCCTTTTGCAGAGGAAGGCAGCCAAATCATGTCCGCCATCGTAAGTTCACCTGCTTCTTAGGGGTACGAGGGGGGAAAAGGAGATATTTCAAATATTTCTCTAAAAAAACAGGGCCTGAATAAATGAATCGCAAGTCCTGAGTGCATCTGTCCTACATTTAAGGTATAATCCCCCAAAAGCTGAGGACAGTGGGGTCGTTCTTGGGGATTTCTAGCAGAGAGATACATTAAAAAGTGACAACGTTTGGAACATGACAGAGTAAATTTAAAAAAAAAAGATCTAATTTTGAGAACAGCACTAACTTAAATAGCCAACTTAATGTGAGATTTTAATCATAACTACAATATAATAAAGAGCAGCCTTTGTGACAAGGAGTCACACTTTGTCTGTTAAAACTCCCCAGAGGATAAATGGGGGAAAAAATGCTCAAACTCGCATGAGTCATTATGTACCTCCCCCAAACCTGCCATCAAAATATCATTTTTCTATATTGTATTTTCTCCCACTCTTCTTTAGTGATGTGGTTTAGAGTTGAACATAAACTGTCTTCAATTACCTACCCACCCCACCCCCCAAACACAGGTAATCTTATGTGAATTTTGTTTCAGTCTGACAAAGGAATAGGCTCACACAATTATCTTAAGTGTTAATTATACATAGTCCTCATTTAACCACACTTAACAGTCTTACGGAGAAGAAAAACGTAACAATAAATGTAGTTTCCAAATGTCCCAGCTCTGCGTAGGGTCAGCTGTCTTGTACGTGCTGATTTTAATAACTGCTGTGACAATCAGAGGGCTGCACAAGGGACAGCAACCTGCATGACTCTGACCACCCCGCGACCGGAATGCACCTTTTCTCAGAATAACCAAGACTGAAGCATTAATTAAACCCTCATATTACACTTAAGTAGGCATTATTAGCACCTTCAAAGAGAGGCACTGTTTTAAATAGGCACAGAACAAAGAAAAACAGTACTTTAAAAATACCGTTGGAACTCACTAATACAACCCATGCCACATAAATTACAGCGTCTTCTTATTATAAAAATATCAATACCCTTGGATGTCAACCAGCTAAAACATAAGTCACCAAAAACATTTCTTAAGTTTAGAACACTGCTCCATTCCAAGATAAAACATGCTGTATATTTAAAAAATAAATTAGAAAACAAATATGAGCCTTAAGCTGAAGAAAAAAGCACATATAGTGTGTGTGTATATATATATTTATATTTAATACTATATATACATAATCGCTATATATTTAAGATATTTTATTCTTAGGAGTATTTCTATAAAAACAAGTATTATCTTTTCTCAATAAGTTGAAAGTTTGAACACCAACAATTTGTCCTTTTTGTTTTAAAAGAACATACATCATTTATGCAGCTTGAGCTTTATAAACTAAATAAAATAAGTTAATATGATATTCTAAACTGTCCCTGTATTTTTTTAAACCGTAGATCTATTTTGGCAACATAGAGGTATATCTTTCAAACTGTTACAATCCTACATGTGAAAGTGAAGACGTTAAAGGATTCCTTAAATGAAGTGGCCTTTTCTAACCTGAAATGACAGAATTAATTGATACCACTTTTTTTTTCCCCAAAAGTACATATTCAAGGAATAGCTCATTTAAAAAAAGCTCCATTTTTCACATTATTTCAAACTTTTTATGGGTAGAATGGCTCTGCACATTAATCTCACTAAGAGTACATAAACATAGGAAAATAGTGCCCCCAAAAGATGCATTTGGGCCCGTGTTTTCAACATAAAGTGCTAGGAGAGGAGTAAGGAGAGCTGGGAATGTCTTGAGCTGTAAATCTTGAGACCCCCTTGGCCCCCACACCACGGACGGTCCTGGGGCTCAGCATTCGGACTGTCTCTTAGATTCAGGATGCTCGTCCAAAGCGTCTGGCTGCTTGCTAGGGCCATCTGGTGTCTCACCTGTGACAGCTAAGAGGATGATCTTCAGCCACTTCTGCTTCAGCTCCTCACTGTCTGCAGCAAAGCTGTGCACGGACTTGGACTGGGTCAGTTTGAAACTGTGCGGCAGGTCTGCACTCCTCGGCATATCGTCCACGACATAGCCCAGGAGTGGAATGGTGGCCTGTGCTCTGACGTCCTAAGGGGAAAACGTGGCAGTGAGATGTGATCGAGCTCCCACTAAACTTCCTTTTCTACCACCTTACCTACAAAGACTTGTGTTGTGAGCTCTCCATGGAGAGAGAGGCAATCCCATGCTTAGCACAGTGCCCGAGCATGAGGCCGCTGATCGTGTTGCCCGAATGCATTCATGAATGAGCACTGACATCTAAATCGGTTAGAATTCACTGACCGCACACCTCCTTCTCTGTGAGAGAGCCCATTCAACTCCTCATTCAGTGAAAAGGGGGATATTCACCCTACTGTACAAGTCCAGCAAACATTAATGATGGACTTCACTACCAGATGCAGTTTTATTTGGTGTTTCATTCATTCATGCATCAATTTACTTATGGACTGGAAAAGATTATAGGAAAAACAATGAGATAGAATAAAATATATACCTTGGCATTTTTAATCTATTTCTAAAATAAAGTTTGACTAGCCCTCAATGTAGATATAGGCTACATTAAACATTTTATGTTCCCAGATGAACGCACAATTGGTTCCAGTGTTGTTGGTTTTTTACGCACAGCACAATCCATACATAGTGTCTGGCTCAAATCTGCTGTTCCCACAGATTCATCTCAGATCAGTGAACAGAAGGTCTCAACAAACTGTTACAAAGTTGATTTAAATTCACCTTCCTCTCACATTCTTTTCTTTTTCAGGCATCCCTCTATTCAGGAAAAAAGGGCTTGCTAATATTTCCCATCATTAAAAAGGCTCCTTCTCCTTTGATTCAACCCCTTCTCCCCATGCCCGTTCCTAACTCAACCCACATTTCCTCAAACCCACTGAATGGGAATGAGAGAAGGGGGCAAATGATCCATAAACAAGCAGAAGGAACTATTGGCTATAGAGGGAATCAGTCAGGCTAAATAAGCTTGTATTTTAGTTACTATTTTCCAATTGTAACGAAACAGTGAAACTCTCTGAATTCGGTCCTATAGAGAAGCACATGGAGGGGTTTTAGGTTCAGTGCCCACGGGCCTCCCTCTGTTCCTTCAGAAAGAAGCTGGCTGGGTACCTGGGGGGCCCCGTACATGTACAGCACGAGGGGGTCTTGCTTGGGGATCACACACCAAGCTTTCTGCCAAGGTTTTGACTTCTCCATGTACTGAAGGAAGCTGCACACCACGCTGTTCCCAGATACTTCTGCCGATTCAATCTAGAAGAATGAGATGGAGAGCAGGAGTGCAAGTGAGAGAATGAACACAAATGAACCAGATTCGAGAAGTAATTCAACTTAAGAGAACATTCGCTAAGCTACAATGTGTCTAATTAAAACGTCTTCTGGGGTTGTCCCAAAAAAGGCTGACCGGCAATTATTATTTGAACATTCATCTAGACCTATTACTAGCATGGGAAAACATTTAAGACCATTTTAACTTTGTGTTACCAGACCCTGAATTTAAATAAAACTAAACATTCCTTGACTGCTTTCTCCACAAGGCACTTTTCTTAGCTCGCTATGTGTTTCATTTCATTTAAACCTCACACCAACCCCGAGTAGTTCCTGCTTTCTTTTTTTAATTGGTGTTAATTTTTATTGTCTTTTTCTTTTCTTTTCTTTTTTTTTTTTTTTTTTTTTTTAGAGGGGGAGGTAATTAGGTTTATTCATTCATTTATTTTCAGAGGAGGTACCGGGGATCGAACCCAGGACCTCGTGCGTGCTAGGCATGTGCTCTGCCACGTGAGCTGCCCCCTCCCCCGGAGCAGTTCCTACTTTCATTATCACCAGGCTGAGAGGCGAAAGAGCTTTCCTGAGATCGCGCGTTTAGGAACTGGCGTGCTAGGATTTGCATCTGGATCCAGAGTTTGAACTTTTAGCCACAACGCTGTACCGACATCACTGCGTGGGAAAGCCGCGGCCAAGAGGTAAATACTTACTGGCAGTCTCTAGCCTATACCTGAGATAATTTTGAAGGCTTTAAAATTGCAGTAACTCTTTGCAGGGCCATTTACAGTTTCCTGCTTTGTCTCCCAATATAAATCACTGGCTAAAAAGGGAATGACTAAATCATGGTTTTTATTATGCATATTTCCCCTTTGGTAACCATAGTTTGTGTTCTATGTCTGTGAGTCTATTTCTTAAACCACAGGGTTTTTTAAGTTCATTTATTTATTTTTTTGGTGGAGGGAGGTAATTAGGTTTATTTAGTATTTATTTATTCTTAGAGGAGGTAGTGGGGATTGAACCCAGGACCTCATGCATGCTAAGCATGTGCTCCTACCAACTGAGCTATCCCCTCCCCCAGATATTCTTAATAAACCAAGTATATCTATGACTTTAGATACATAGGAATTTTGATCATGAACCTACTCTTCATAGATTTCCAGGCTATCTTGGAGGCTATCTGTCCCAAAAGCCTTATATTTACCCCTTATGTTGTTAACATCTCTGGGTATGAAACTCACTTCAGACACAAGCTGCACTAGAGTTCCTGGGCTTGGGTCTGAATTTATCTAACACATGAGTCAAATTCACTTATGAGGCATTTCAATAATATTTCAATGCAGTTCTCAGATTACTGTCACTGGCCATTAAATGATGCTTTTAATGCAGTAAATTGGAAAAGTTTTTCAGGTAATTACATTGCTAAATTTTAAAAATTTCATACAGTAGTTTTCAAAGCCAATATGATGAAAATGAGAGAAAAACTTTCCTATTAAAAATATGTGGATATTATAATAAGTCAGGCATTAGAAGAGATGCCAATTAATACTCTAATATTTGACTTCACAAAATCAATACACGATTGGCCCTTTGTAACTGTGGATGCAGAACGTGCAGATAAGGAGGGCCGACTGTACCAAGCCTTTGTATATCAGAGACTTGAGCACCCGTGGATTTTGGTATCTGTGGGGGGGTCCTGGAGCCAGTCCTCCACAGACACCAAGGAAGGACTGGATTTCACTCTCAAATGCACGCTGGTTAACACAGCACTGCCCCCTTTCTTTCTATACAGCTAAGCATGATCCCAAGGGTCAGCAATATATTTTATTTTTATTTATTTTATTTTGTTTTTTGTTATTTTTTGGGGGGGGGAATAAGGTTTGTTTATTTATTTATTTTTAGAGGTGGTCCTGGGGATTGAACCCAGGACCCTGTGTATGCTAAGTACGTGCTCTGCCACTTGAGCTATACCCTCCCCCTACTCAAGAGTCAGCAACATAGAACAGAAGTATATAAATCTTGCTCGTCATACTCCAAATTGTTCAACACTAAGAGAAATAACAAAATATATTATTTGTATTCTGCAGGGTTAACAGAATATTCTATGATCCTAGTATAAAAATCTAAAAGACATCCAATATTTAATATTTCATACCTCTAAAATTCCTTTTCTTTTCTTTTCTTCACTGTCTGTGAATCCACTTATTATTTGATAACAGTCTTTACACACTTTGCTCAATTTACCACCATCATATTCAAGCTGAGCTTTGTAATCAGAACACTTCCAGCAAACCACCTTAAATTTAAAAAAAAAGAGTGAAGAATACTATTATTTAAAAATAATAAGGTGTAAGCAATAGTCAGCTATAGGTGATGAGAAATGAGAAAAAGTTCAATGTAAAAGGCCTGTTTGTATTAGACTAAGAAGATCCCCAGGGGCACTCGGAGTATCTGTCCCGGCATTGAAAGGCGGCTTGTGACGGGTTCTGCCTGCCCTTCCTTCTCTTCCTGGCCGAGAGGTGGGAGATCCTCAAAGGCTTGGTCCAGATCTTCACACGTCACACCTCCGGATGTTTCGTCAGTGCCCTCCCCACGTGAATTCGTGGCCATCCTTGCCCTCAGCCTTCTCCTATCACACATACCCCTCCACCCCGCAAATATGTTCCCCTCTCATCGCGCTTCCTACAGCAGGAAACAACACAGCCTTCTACCCTGTCGTGGCGAGTCTGAGACCCCGGTGTCATCCCGACACCTCTGTCTACCTCACCCCATGAACTCACCGTATTGCAGAGCCCTGCTGATTCTGCCTCCTAGGTAATTTTTTCAACCTGTCCATTTTTCTATACCTTTCCTGCAGTCACCTGAGTCCAAGCTAGCAGTGTCCTGGTTTGGACCAGCAGAGCCTCGTGACTGGTCCTGGGAGCACTCTTACTGGCGTCCAGGCCACTCCTCTTAGTCTGGCTCTAAGCTATTTCCCAAACAGCACCGGAGGCTTCCTTAAAAATGCTAATTTGATATGTTTCTCCTCGATTTAAATTCCTTCAAAGTCTTCCCTTTGCTCTTGGATCATGAACAAATTAAATTATGGCCTCTGAAGGCCTGCATGATCTGCCCCTCTTCCTGCACCTTCAGTGACACCGGCGTCTCACAGCCCCTACGGAGCGGCGCCCCCCGCCGCGCTCACCTCTGCTCCCGCGAGCTCACTCTTGCTCACCCTTCACGCACTGACTCAAACGCCGCTTCCTCAAGGGAGGTTCCTCCAGCGCCCTGACAACAGCCCATCTCCTATCACCGTGCTACTAAACTTCCGTGTGCTTTTCTTCACACACTGATTATAATTTTTAATTATGTACTTGTGTGATTATTCAATTAATGCTTGTCACCCTCAGTAGGCTGGAAGCTCTATGAAAACCTGTCCTTGTATATTTTGCTCACCACTTATGTAGTAAACATTTATAGAATGCCAAGAAATGAACAACTATAGGCACACTGCATGCTACTTTTTACTGAATGGTATTTTTTTCTAATTCTTATAGGGTAACTGTTTAAAAAAAGACTCTTATAGTTTAAAAAATTATTTTCTTGCTTTTAGAAGCATATTTTCCCCCATTTATAGTGGACAAAAAGAAATATAAATACTAGTAAAACTTTCGGTTTAGTTTCACAGCATGTAAAATTCATGATAAAAAATGTTCATTGTTTTCTCATGATGACAATGAAGTTATTATAGGATTTAGAATTGAACATGTCTGTATCTGCAATCATATCAAATACTATCTTATTTATTTTCAAATTATGTCATAGTACATTCAAACATTTTTTGTTTGTTTGGTTACTGAAGGTAATTATGTCAATATCTGAAATCGTTTCAAGCAAACTCAATGATAGATTTAAAAAATGTCTTACCCTGAGGGGGGAAAAAGATGTTTGCTATCAGTTTAATTTTGATTATAAAACTGTCTGAATCAAAACTTAGGAAAAAACAATGAATAAATCCGCAGTGTAACTGAGAATAACCTAAAAGAGCTATAAGTAAGGACGGACACACTAAAGCTTACTAATAATATACTTGGTCATGACACCACGATCCCTGCCCTTCTCGACGTTTGCCCGTTGCTGTTCGGGAGAAAGTATTTATCCTCAACTTGGTTTACAAGGACCCTCCAAAACTTGCCCCTACTTCTCTCCAGCTTTCAGGTCATGCTTTTGTGCCTTCTCACTCTTTCCACATGAAACAACTCAATCGCTGGAAACCCATCACCTGCCTCTTCTGGCTTGAGTAGCTGAATCTTGCTAGAGAAATCACTGCTTTAAATGGATTAGCGTGTCCTTTTACATTTGTAACCATCAATGTCTAATGGGCACCCAGCAGTCCACCTTTGCTTCTTGGGCAGGCTCACTTTACCCTGCCCAGAGACAACTATTTCATGCTTGGCCCTCGTTCTCAAATCTCCCCAACAGCTCCCTCCTTCCCCCTTCAGTTTCAGATGACGGCTCTTCCTGATGCTTCAGTGAACATGTAGGTCTCATCAGATCTCAATCCCCCCATTTCCCACCACCAAATCAAAAAGACACCCACATTTGCATGCATCACTCCCTTCATCCTTCCTGTTAGCAGGGAGGGAAGTTTCCCTCTCCTCATCAGAAACCTGAATCTCCACGGAAGCTTAGGCCCCATCTCTTGTTTCCTCAGTCATTGACCCCTTGGGTTATTACCTCTCCTACTTCTTACCGCACGCTTCCCCTCGCTCACTATGCTCCTGCTGAGTGACCTGCTGGCAGTCTCAAGAATTCATCAAGCTTCTTCCTGCCTCAAGGCTTCTGACACACTGCTGCTCACCGCCTGGACGTTCTTGCTGTCTCGCTTCTCACGGTTAGCTCTTTATCACCTTTCAGGCGTCAGCTTAAGTGTCAACCCTTCATACAGGTATTCATTTTCCTAACTACGACTGGTTCCAAATCCTTCTCCATTATCCCCCATTTTAACCTCCTGTTTCTTTATTGCATTTACAGTAATTTGAAATGCTTGTCTGTTTACTTGACTTTGGTCTATTTTTCTCCGTTAGAACGTGAGCTCGATGAAGCTATCATTTTACCATTTTGTCTCCAGGACCCAGCACAGCGCTTGGCATATAGTTATCACCAAAATAAGTTTATCAATTAAGTGACGTATTGAATGATTTCTTTGTTTGTTTCCAAGGTGATGATTTGACAACACTTTATCTAGTGACTGGCCAACCTTAATGATCAGGAAACCGCACGTACGTGTCCACATGCTCGGCAGTGATGCCTTCTCCTTGTCAGCGCATTAAAAGGCTCCTTGCATTTCATGCACATGGTCACTTCATTGTCCCGTATCCATCTCGGGGCCCGTTTCCCTAGCTCAGCAGTCTAAACAGGGAAAGGAGATTCAATTTTAATGGCAAAACCCGTCATTTCCATTCATTAATTCATTTATTTAAAAAAGCACTTTAACAACACTGCTCATACAGTGTTTTGAAACTCAAGATGCAGGAAAAGAAACGAAAGGTTCAAAGAAGTTTAAGCAGCGTGAAGAGGCGTTCACTACTGTATTTCCCTAAGAAGGAGATTCTGTCGAAATAGCCAGTTCTGGCACCACAACGGGAAAAGGCCGGGTCACAAAAATGACCAGACAGATCTCCTGCAAGCGCAAGGAGAAAAGAATTTAAAGTTAAGAACTGGATTCAACTTACAGAGACCTCTAAGTGGATGTCATTATCCTTCGCAATCGCATTTCTGAAGGTTTCATGCCTCTGATGGAAAGCATCAATCGTCTCCTGAAGTGCCTAAAATACACATGAAATTCAAAGCACACACTAAAGTATCAATGCAAACACTTTATTAAACAAATTATCTAACATGGGAGTCACCTTAAAACCCAAGTGACCTTATTCTGATGACTATAATACATGCATAATACGACAATATATGCACATTTGGGTACACATATGGGGGTTATGACAAAACAAAAATGAAAATAGAAATCAGGTTTACCTTGATCCATTCTTCTTTGTCTTGCTCAGAACTAAAACCAAAAAAAAAAAAAAAAAAAAAGTAAATAGAATATTAATGAGTTACACCTAGTATATAAAACTATGTTTTTATGTTATTTCAACTTTCTAGAAAATTCAGGGATGTCCAAGAAGGAGTTATAATAAAAATTAGACTGAATCTCAGGCAGTTGAATAAATTAATTCATAAACGTAGTTTTAGACTATCTACTTACTTTGGTACGCATAGTTTTTGATGAGGAGAGTTAAGTTTGGCTTTCATTTAACAACCATCATCTGTATCAGGAATCTGTAGACCCAGTATTACACTAGATGCAGGAGTCATCTTCTAATTCCACTTTACAAAAACACAAGGCTTTCAAAGGCTGCTAGTCACAGCCCATCTTAGAAAAGGCTGCAATTATCCTTGAGAATCTAAAATACCTTTATAAGGCCTCAGGGAGCTATTTAACGTTTCCTTTGATAAACAATTTAATTGTATTTTGCTAAGAGGCTTCAGGCAATAGCATACCTAACTCACTGCAGATAAAGCACAACAAAAATTTAAATGCCTGCAGGAAGGAGGTTTCACAGATTAATGAAGCCCAGCACTTAATAATTTCCTGCTGGGAAAAAACGTCTGACTATAGTCAAGTTCCCCATTCTCCTGTTCAGGCAAAGTTTCCTTATTTCATCTCCCTGGCAGGTAGCTTATACAGCTGGCTGCTGTCATAGATTAGGAAAAAATTGCCCTTAATAGACTCTGGAGTCCGTAAGGTCTCCGCCTTGAGGGCTTGTGAAGAGGCAGCTCTGTCTGTGTTTGGTAGGCTGGGGCTGAGTTTGGGTCCCAGTGCCATGCCACATGCCACAGCCCCACGGAATATCACACATGCATGTGTCTGGCAGGAGGTCTGCTCCTGTGAGCACATCCGTCTTTCCCACAAATGTATTACTGAGATCACGACGTGCCAAGCATGCTGCCGGACTCCGGGCTTGTCAGATGGAAGGTTCTGCTGATCTTTCACCGGGGAATCCTTGAACCGAGAACCTTGGGGGCGAGGGGAGGGCTTCGATTTTGCCCCTCGAAAAACATTTCTCCCTAATGCTGTGCCCTGCGCCCCCCAAATCAACTCTGCTGTCCTGGAAGTAGAGTTATTTGCTAGCTGCTTTTAGCCTTTTAAATGCAAACTAATCTGACAAGTCTTTAATACCCTTTGTTTTACTTTCCCAGTCAGGGCAGATTTTCTTTTTACTCCTTTGTTTAATTTACTTCTTATTATACTCTTATATCCATTTAGTAACAGAAAACCACTGAACAAAAGCTATAAAAATTAATTTTGATTCCAAAGTTTATATTCTTTTGAATATGGAAGAGGAAGCTGAGTGAAGAGGTCCGTCTTGAGGCTGACTTATTTAGTAGGTAAAGCAGAACATCCACCCCCCCACCCCCCGCCATGTTGGCTTCAGAAGTGAATTCTCTTTAAATATCACCAAATATATATCCAATTTTGGGCTGCATGCAATCCATCTGACTTTCTGAGAATTTCAATGTTTGCCTGCATTCTTGAAAGAATCATTCACGATAGACTAGAAGAAAGGTAATCACACTTCATTTAGATCTTTGATTCACCATACAATCATAAATACAACTAAAGCAGAGATTAGAGGAATAAGAAATTTAAGAAAAAAAATGTGTTTTCAATACTAATTGGAAGGCATCCAATAGTGCATACCAGAACGCTACAAAATGATGACTGTCTGTACTTCAGAAACCTTTTCACGCATCAGCCCCATCCTGAAGGGCAAACAGCCCAACCTGCTGGAGTCCCCAACTTAGGCAACTCAAGAAACCTCGATAGTGTCTCTTCTGCTGTTCAGAGACATGTCTCAGGTTGTAGATGTTCAGAGCCAGCAGCACCTTCATTCATCGGCAATGAAGACTCCTCTGATAGTCCTCCCTGTTGCCACAGCCAGTCGCTCAGGGAGCCAACCACTGAGTGAGGACTCAGGCCAGGAGTCGCCAAGCACAGCCACATACATTGTTCTCTTGGGTGTGATGGCTGGGGTCTAAACCCCACCACGATAAAGCAGGACATTCAAAGCCAAGTCCTCCACCATTTTAACTCATGCTTGAAATGCCACCTTTTAACCCTCAGAGCAGTTCCCTGGCAGCTCCCTAAGTAAGGCAGGTTCAGTCTATGTTTTCTGTGGGAAGTCAAAGAACTAGCTAGGTATGCCTTCAAACTCTCCCAGCCTGCTACATCTTCCAGTCTGGAATTTCACCAAGTCCCTGACTCCCTGGGCCACAGAATCCTGCTTAAAAATAATTTATTCTCTTTCAAAAGTGTCAAATTTAAGCTGGTACATAGTTACTGAGTACAACCATCCAGGAATGGGTTCACCTGAGCAGCCAGAATCACATGTTTTTGGTGCAAAAGAGCAGAAAGGAACAGAAGAACTCTGATTCTCAACGGATTCTAGGGTGTCAGAACCATCAGAGCTGAGACTGGCACTCAAGCCTCTAACCTGTGATCTTTTGGAGCGTCTCAGTTTTCACCATGGTCGGTTTTTATAGGATAAGTGAATAATGCTCTTCTAAAGCAGATTTAAAAAAAAAATTTGGTGGAGGAGGTAATTAGGTTTATTTGTTTATTTTTAGAGGAGGTATGGGGGACTGAACCCAGGATCCCGTGCATGCTACGCATGCTCTCTACCACTTGAGCTGTACCCTTCCCTTCTACAGCAGATTTTTAAAAATCTGAGGACACCCTGTCTTCCAGAGGTTCATGCATGACGTAGCTGTGATCTACTACAGTGGTTCTCATGGTTCCCCCCACCAAACCTGGTTATGCTGGGGCGTGGATGCTAGACTTCCAGCTCTTTCTCTCCCGCTCAATAAAGCATATGTACATGTAAGAAGAGGTCCTGGGTGCCAGAGGCTACAGAGCCCCAGATGGCCCCCTTCATGTATCTTTACCCGTGGCAGGAGAACCATTATCTTTTTCAACATGCCTCCTCCAAACATTCTTTCCATCAAAGTGCCATTAAGCCCTCTGAATGCAGAGTCTCTGAGGACTGATAGTTAAAGCTTCAGAATTAAACATGGAATAATAAGCATCAATAAACATTTTTGGACCAAAAAGGAAGGATGGCGGGAAGAAGGGTTAAGAGAGAACTGTTTCCTGTAAGACTCAAAACACTGGCTTGAATGCAACTTCATTCTCTGCACCTTGTCCGTCTAAAGAGTCACTTTACTTACTTAACTTTGCTTACTGTTTGCAAAACCACTATCCTAGGCACTACGGAGGAATTAAAAGGGAAGATGTAATTCCTGACTTTCAAGAGCTTACATCTTCCATTTGTGTCCAGCCAGACTTGGGGAAGAGCCTCAGAATTGTTCTGCTGCTTCGGGGAAGCTGTGTGGCAGGACGGCCCCTCTCACCTGGCCTGCAGCTCCAGCGTCCTCTCCTTCCCGGACACCTGGAAAGTGTGCGGGTACTCCTCATTGTGCGTCTCCACGATTTTCATTCCATCGATGCCAACCCTGGTTCGAACCGTGAATTTGGAGCCCACCAAGCTGAACCTTGGCACACAGTACAGCAACATGTTGTTGAACTGCAAGGAGACAGAACATACGTCAGCACACAGGACAACGAAACACGACAGGAGGAAAGTGACCAACACTGAAAGCAGCCCAGACAGAAATTCCAGGGAGGTTCCAGGAAATCTCACACTTTCCATGTGAGCAAAATTACTTAAGTGCTATACAGCTTTTATGCCTGTATTAAAATCGTATTTTAAAATTTGTAACATATATTTCCCTTTGTTGGTTCATATATATTTTATTGATATTTAAGTAAATCAATCATCACTTTGTACTACTAAGGAAATTAGTTAAGGAAATTAAATTCAGCAACTATTAAGGACCTTCTACATACCAGGAACTAAAATTCTCAACCACTTAAGTTGAAGCCCTTAGACAACAAAATTTCTAATTGTTGTGTCTTAGACATGAAGTCTACAATTAGCTCTTAGAGGAAAAGAGTAATATTTAGCAATTATTTTCACCAATGTGTTTAATGTTAAGTTTAAAAAAAGTAGACAAATTATTAGCTTAAATTTCATTAGAATGTGTGAGGTTAGCACACTAAATCCCACGTAAAAAACTAAGGCAATGTTTTGCACTACCCCACATCTTGAGAATTTATCACGTACGAATTAACAGAAAAATTATCTATTTTAGCAAAAAGTCTTTATTTAAAATGAAGGACTTTATTTTGAAACTGAATCAAATTAGTGCCTCACTTTTTTTTTTAAGTTTTTTTTTTTTTTTTGTAGGGGGGAGGTAATTAGGTTTATTTATTTTAGAGGAGGTACTGGGTATTGAACCTAGGACCCTGTGTATGCTGAGCATGCACTCTACCACTTGAGCTACACCCTCCCAGTGCCTCACTTTAAAGTAAAAAATGAACAACTCCTGCTAATCAGAACAAAGCAAGGTTTGGAAATATATTAAAACATGCAAAAGGATGAAAGTCTAAATATTTGGGTTAATTTGTAGGCAGACTCCTAAAGAAGGTCCATATTTATCTTCCTACTTCATGTTTATTGTTTGTAACATTATTTCTATTTCTAGGATTATATGTATTTCTGTAAGATAAGGTCACCTGGGAGTAAGTTCCCAGGCAACCTCTATGTATGATATGACCTCTCATGTTTTGGGATTATCTGTTCAAGTCACAGGTTATTGAGAGGATTAAAGGAGGGAAAATGTACTATTTAGTCAGGCCCTCTAATTAGCTCTAACCATCAATAAGAAATACTGATGGATATTTCAAACATTTCAACATGTTTATGTGACAATGTCCACTGTACTCACTCTGAAGGCAAATTTCCCACCAGTTGTTCCTTGCATATTACCTTGCAAATTTCTATAACCAGTGTCATAAATTTCATTTCCATATTGGAAAATGCAGAAATAAAAGGCACTAAATACGTTGTATCAGATATATCTGAGCATCACATCTTGCACCTATGTCTCTAGAAGAGAACATGACCTCATTACTAACTGCCCTGTATTCTAAGTAAGGCAATCAGCCGTACTGAAGCACACGGATGTAGAGACCTGATAATACGGAGAAAGGTTCTCATCACCATCCCAACTTGATTAAGGCCACAGCTGGCCTGCACATTCACATTTCTTTCTCTCTTCCATCAAAGCCTTCTCAGGAGGGGATTTGGTCAAGTCTATGAACAGCACAGGAGATGCAGGGAGCCACCAAAATGGACAAGGCTCACTCACACTTTCAAAGATAGCAACCACCACCATATTTCTTAGGAAACTGAGTGACAGAGGGAACATTACGGCATAAAATGTCTGATTGATCTATACATGGACTCAAGCTTGCTTTATAAAGTTCAGCAAAGTCTTGTCATCTTGTAAAAATGCAAGTCCATGAATATGGAGGTTCTTAGCATTTGCTTTTTGGTGGTTATGCTCATAACGAGATGACCATCTGATAATGGCATTTCACTTTCCCTACCATGCTTTCAAGGTTACATTTCCCCTCTTCTTCCTAAGAGAGACTTTACACCCTGAACTGTCAGTAACTATATAACCTTACATAACTCTGCAATCTACTGCTAGCCAATAACTCCCCTTTTCCTTCTTCCCAGAGGTGAAGGTGACATGGCTTACAAAGACATCAAGGCCATACGCATAAAGGAATTAAGTAGCTAGTCCAGCTCCCTCTGTGAACCATGCTCCTGTGGCAGAAGCCACTGTCACTTTCTCTGGGTTTTTGCTGGTGCTGAAAGAGGAAGCTACAGCAAGGGCAGCGGCACGCAGACGGACTTTCCCTTTCAGCGTCGGAGAGCCCTTCTGCTCCAGGACATTCCTTTCGTTCCCCGCCCAGAGCTCAGAAGCAGCTACTGACAAAGCAGTCTTGGGCTGGCAAGCTCCAGAGCCCTAGGCTGTGCCAAAACCTAGAGGAAAGTCTCAAATTTATTAAAAGTGTAGGGAGGTGCCCCCTTCTGGGGCTCCAGCGTCCCTCAACTATTTGTTTCAAGTCTCTTAAAATAAAGTATATTATTTGATCGAAACAATTCACTTGCGTGTCTCACTAGTGACAGTTCATTGAAGTCTGTTTTAGGACGTAAAAATGTATTGTTGGAGAAAACTTCCAGTGCCTCGTCTGTATTCAAAGTCCGTCAGTCAAGAGGGGTGGAAAAACCTAACTCTGTGAAGCCACAGGGAAATGAGGACTAGAACTCCAAAGGGCCTGGAATAAAACCTCTCATTATTCTACAGGATATCCTGGTGATTTGTTTTAACTTTCAGATGTCAGGGGTGGTTATGTACTTATTCAAGACTTCCCTACATTAATATCAAAAGCATGGCGTGGAGGCAAGCAAACATGGAAACACGCAAACACCATTTTGAGCGGGGAGGATATAGCCCAAGTGGTAGAGCACATGCTTAGCACGCATGAGGTCTTGGGTTCAATCCCCGGGACCTCCTCTAGAAATAAACAAGTCTAATTACCTCCCCCCTAAAAATAAAATAATTAAATAATACAGTAATAAGTAAAATTTAAAAAAAATTCATTTGAAAGCTGAAATCGGATTCTAAATATAATTTGGCTTCTTAGATTTATAAATGTCATATCCCCAGAACAGGAGACAGAAAACTAGCCCTCATTTTACCTCCACAGAGAAAGGAAAATTTAAATGGTACTTCTGAGTTTCTGCAGAGAAGAGGAACAAGGTGCTCCGCGGGAACGTGCTGGGGAGAGGAGAGATCCCGTGACAAGTTAGAACCAGAGGGGGAGGATGAAAAGAATGAACACTACAGGAAATGCTTCTAAGATGGGCTTCAAAAGGTGAATATGGCTTTCCTAAAATTCCTGCTGGATGACTCCCTTCTCCTAGGAGGCAATGCTGTGACATGTTTGATAGCTTATAATAACTGGAACAAGATGGGCCCTTTCCTCAAAGTCACCACTGCTGTATTCCCCCAAGGCTCTTCGCCATCTGTCTTCCAAAGAGCTGCTTAATTTAGCTCTGCATTAAGGTATTCAATCTAAAACTATTTCTAGAATAATCCTCAAATGTGAACATTAAACCAAGACAATCAGTTAGACACAGAGCTAAAAGTTTAACTCTAGAAACTGTAACACTAATGTGGGAGAGAGGAAAGGACACTCCCTAAGGCACTCAAGGCGGGGCAAAGACAAAGGGAGGCACTGGCTCTCAGGCATCTTGCCCAGAATAGTGCATTAAGCATGTCTTTTTAATTTGGATTTTTGATGCTTTGACATTGTGGGGCTTTGCCCCTCCTGGAGGACTGCACCTCTCAGGGCTACTCAATTCTGAGAGATAGTAAATGACTCACCTGCAAGCCTGACTTTCGTACGGAAACCAACAGATCCAGAGCCCACAACCTAACCCCCTCGTCTACTGAGCTCTCACACTCTGGGCCAGCACGCCCCTGCCCTAAGCACCCTAAGGCTAGGCACCAGGCAACGGCCCTTGTGCCCCGGAGCCTAATGAAATCATTTACAACTAGCAAAGTCTAAGCGCGTTTATCCTGCCTTGCCCATTTTTTTCTGCAAGAAACCACAATAAAGGCTCTTATCCACATTTTCTGCTTGCTCCCTCTGTCTCCTGACCAACCCTGGTGCTTTCTCATGCAGCCCCTCCATGGTGTGGCATGCCCCCTTCTTTGGGAAGCTGTAAGTATAACTGTCTTTTCAATGGCAATCATCTTCCAATCTCTTGGCCTCACCATACCTGAATAACAAAACGAACATTCCAAAACAGACATCTGAACCCTGACATGACAGCACATGTCCTTGATTTACATTTAGCTTTTTGTAGAACCTCTCCAAGTTGAAGTTTTTCTGCTGAGCTCAAACGAAGACTTACGGTTAATTTGGATTAATATCAATACATTCTTAAATCTAGTGAGATATAATCCATATACCATAAAATTTACCCTTTTAAAATGTGTAAGTCTTGGTTTTTATACTGTTGGAAATTGTGCAACTATCACTGCCATCTAATTCCAGAACATGTCATGACTCTAAATGGAAACCTTGTATCCATTTCTTTCTGCCCACTAGCCCTAGGCAACCATTACTTACTTCCTGCCTTTATGCATTTCTGGACATTTTATATAAATGGAATCGTATCATACAATGTGGCCTTTTGTGAATGGCTTCTTTCACTTTATACAATGTTTTCAAAGTTCATCCATGTGTCAATATTTCATTCTTTTTTTACTGCCAAATAATATTCCACTGCATGGTCACACCACATTTTGTTTATCCATTCATCGACTGATGAACATTTAGGTTGTTTCCACTTTTTGGCTATAATGATTAATTTTGTGATGAATATTCATGTACAAATTTTGTGTAGACATGTTTCAATTTTCTTGAGTCCTACAAGCTTGAAGTAGACCTGCTGGACCATATGGTGACCAAATGTTCTTTTTTAAAAATGAGATACTGAACACCTTCTGCATGATAATTAGTTCCTATAAATTTTCCTTTCAAGGGAGGCTGTAACAAGACAACAGAAACCTCTAAACCCCCAGAAACTCATACTAAGGCTGGTGAGATGACTGCCTTACAGCAGAAAAATCAGACATGAACATCATTCTGAGAATGTGTCATGTGCCAGGCAGTGGGCAGCCTCCTTATCAATGTGTCTGTTTCTTTGCTTATAATTACAACCATAGTTCCAGCTAATGTTTACTGAGCTATCACTCAATGTTAATTTATTGTTACTCAGTGTTAGCTATTATTATGATTATTATCTTATCATATTATATACAGAAAGGAGTTGTAATTAACAGAGACTGAAAATATAATGGCCTGGATTCCCCAAGAAGAATGCTTACATTTCCCATAAGCCCCAGACTATCATTTCCAGGAAGTGGGAAGGAAGGGACAGGGACGGACTGTAGTGAACAGGAATTATGCAGCAAACTCATGTACTTTTCACGTGGATGTCTGAGGCACAGGATTTGTAACCTTGCCAATATATTTCTTCAAACTAGAAAGATTAAAAGTGGTTATCCCCATATACACATTGGTGGCTATGTCATCATGGAAAGGTTAGATAGTCTTCACCATGTGTCACTGAAGTAAATCAGACATGGTAAGCACATAGAAAAATCATAGAAAAAAATACTTCAAAAGAAGATGTGTCCTTGAAAGAACAAGTTTCAGTTACAGTATTAACTAAACTAGTTTGGATATAATTGCTTTGGTGGGCAAGGAAGCATCCTGTTTTTCAAAGATGGATGTAACAACGTGTATGAGTTATTCTCATGTGACTTGATCATACAACAAAACTTACTAAGAAAAGGTAGCGCTCCTGTGCAGACGTGTTCCGAGCCGCTAGCTTGAGAATCTGCCCTTCTTTTATTAGTTCATTCGAAGGATTCACAATGTCTTCTTCTTCTCCCAACATTTCATAAATCTCTAAGAGTTTCTTTAGGTTCTCCTAGGAAATTAAAACAAAACACAGCAAGGTCAAATATAAGGAGGTTTCACCTTCCTAGCTGTCATCAGTGACCTTAGCTAAAATACAGATAATTCAGAATGGATTGGAGCTAAGCATAAATGTTGGTAGAAAGTATGTCAATTATGAGCACATTGAAACCTGGGAGAAGGGGGAGAGGATTAGTCCAGATAACACTGGACATTTTATAAACAATCTCTTTTGTTCGCCTGTATCAATTCATTTTGGTCCAAACCTGTAGATAATGTAAGACTCTATTATTGGCAATTCTCTAACTCGAAGACTCTCATATCTTCTGAAAACCACTTACCATTTTTCTTATTGCACTATTAGAATGGCTTGCTGCTGTAGATATAATTTCAAGTGATTCTAAATGGGAAAAAAACAAGAAAAGTAAATATATTTCGTCTTTACTATGCTACTAGACAGCTGAATAACATACAAAACAGTAAGAAAATTGAGACCAAAGATACACAATAAAAGCAGGGACGATTTCCATTTACTTTCTTTTCTTTTGGGTGGGGGGGAGGAAGGTAACTGGGTTTGTTAGTTTGTTTGTTTATTTATTTGAGGAGGTACTGGGGATTGAACCCAGGACTTCGTACATGCAAAGCATGTGCTCTAGCACTTTGAGCTATACCCTCCCCTTCCACTTACTTTCAGAAATTCTTTTAATAAGCAGATTATTTGGAACTTGAAGAGTATTTCCTCAAATAAAGTCATATACAGCGATTAGGCTCAGAGAGACGTTTAATTCATAAAGGACCTTCAAACCGAACGACGACTGTGTACGCTAGGCTTGGTAAAAGGCACTCTGTCAGGGACTTCCATATGTTATGTCTGTTAATTCTTATGCAATTTTGAATGAAAATTATATTAGCTCCATTTGGCAGATGAAAGCAGTACAGTGATGAGACTTGGCTAAGGTCACACACCTGTGACCTTGAAGGGCTACATTTGAACCTATCTTTTGGCTCCAAGTTCCACCACACTTCAGCTGTACATTAAGTATATCACTAGTTTTACGAGCAAATTAACCACCAAGCACACCCAGCTTTTCTGGGAAAGCCCGCACAGTTCTAGCCTTGCTCAAGTGGAAGGGAACCTTCTGATGCCAGTGCTGACGGATGGCTTTGTCGCTAGGGCAGGTGGGAGCAAAAGGTGGGGGCGGGGACCCTGATGTGGGAGACGCAGGAGCTTCGAGACTGCTGCTGAAGGGCTGTGGAAGCCGAGGCTTCCTGCTGGGTCATCCCCACGGAACGTTCTCAAGTCTGTATCGTGTTCCTGTCTTTCCTGTCTTGTGGATACTGGTTGGGTTAATTCTGTTACCACAATAACCTCATCATTCTGAACCAATTTTTCTGTCTTTGTTCCACTGCTGAACAAAATGTACTTCTGTTGCTTTCCCTCTACTTTCTAGGTCTCTAGAAGTACTTCTGCGACTTCCTTATAATTTTAATGTAAGCAGCAAACCAAAAAAAGTAATAAAATATCCTATTATGTTACCAACTCTTCGTTTTTTGACATAGGTACCTTAGGATAAGTCAAAGTTTTTGAGTGCAGACAAAACTGAATTTTTATTCATATTTTGGAGAATTATCCCGATTTGGGCAATTTTGTGCATTCCATGTAGGATCAAGGTAGAGGGAGACAAATTAAGATGCCTGGTGCCACTGCCCAAGACACCAGTCGGCGGAATCACCATGGTGATCCATCCTCCACTCTTACCACTAGCTCTGCTACTAAAACCAAGCACTCGGACCGGGTTAGGAAAGCGGGCATGAAGTGGAAAGTGGAAGAAGGTTAAGTTAGGATACTTCTAAAGCGTAGAGGAAGGAAGGGGAGATGAGAGGTTCCTGAGGTCACCAGCTCCCTTGGATGGTGGCAGAAACATCAGAGACAGCCTGTGCTCAGAAAAAGACCCAGCCTCCAAGACCAGAGATTTTGTTTTGTGTTCCTCGTCTCTTATCAAGGTTCACTTACAATGGAAGACAAGAAATTATTAGGGAAAGTAGCAACGCTTTAATTTAAGCCTGAATACCAGAATTGTTAGGACTTGTTGAGTACTAACTGAAGTTAAATTTTCATTCTTCCTTTCACAGCTAATTGATTTTTAAAAAGTTCACAAGAAGACAAAATTCTTATGGAAACCCTTAAGCTCTTTAAAAAGCCTTTCATTATGATCTAATGAAAAAAGAAAAGGAAACGAGTGAAACAGGAATAAAATTTTCTCAGGGAAAATGTTAGCTGACACTAAATAGCACCATTTTCTCTTCTGTCTTAGAGTAGACAGAGATCACTTTGCTTACGTTATTTTTATACAGTAAATGTCACCTCAGTTGTCTTGGTACCTATCAGCCCACCTAATTAACCTGCAGCACGAGTAGTTCTGAATGGTTGTATTCTTCCCACGAGAAGGTAACTGTGTATTGCTATTTCAGATGTCTCTGAGACTAGAGTTTTATATTTCAGAGTTAATGATTAATGTGAAGCCAGCATGAGAAATACAATTTGCATTGCTCTAAGCCTGTGATTTGGGCTCAGAAGTGCCTGCCTAATTGAGGTGCTGATAATGATTTCCAGTGAGGTTACTTTCTGGCATCAATATTTTACTAACGTGGCGATGAGACCTGCCTCATGTTGGAACCACAAGGCTGCCTGGCCACTAAATTACCCCACAGTCGAGCGGGGTTGGCGGAGGGGGGGTGTTTACTTTTAGCATCATTCCAGTCCGGAGAATCAGGGGGCAGTTTCCTCAGGTAGTCCTTCAGGAGCATCTCATACCGGGGGATCCGCTGGACGGGTTCCAGCATGTGATGCTGCAAAGTCAAGTTCCCACAGATCCTCTGTTTCTGTGATGAGATAGGTTTTTAAAGAAAGATTTAAAAATTAGATTAGCCAGTCTAAAAACTCAATGTAACACAGAACTTCAATTAAGGACAGCATTTCCCTACAAAGTGCGGTCTGTGCATCAGCTGCATCAGATACACCTAGGGTGCTATCAAAAATGGAAATTCTGAACCCCTTTCCAACCTATGAGACCATAATCTCTGAGGCACATGCATTTTAAAACACCCCTGATTCTTCCATTAAAGTTTGAAGACCACAAACTAGTGTAAGAACAGAAAGGAAAATCAAGCAAAATTTTAAGCAAGAAAATTCCGAATCGATGGCAAACACTTCAATGATTCACTCCCAGGGCTTGTGAGGTCACATTATTAAATCATACTCCAGAGATTTGCAAAAGAAGCATCTATTTAATGAGGTTCCCTAAGTGCTACTGTATTAAATGACTTTGGACTCAGCAGGAACTATTTCATAATAAGGCTACCAGAAATGTCATTTCCTGTGAAATTAAAAAAAGACTCCATGTACAAGAATGGTAAGGTCTGAGCATCTTATTATCTGCCAAAAGTGTTTAATTTTTCATTAGTTCACAGCATTCTTTCCCATTAGAAACCAAACTCTGCAAACAGATCTCCTTTTCTTAGGGTGAAACTGGTGTCTCTGCTCTCAATAAGCTGTTAACATGGGAAGAAGGGGAAAAGATTACTTGAAAAATACGCTGTGTTCTTGTTCGTATTAAACAAAGCAAGAACTTTCTTAAATCATTTATTGATGACTATGATCAGTGCATTGCAAGGTAAGAAAAAAGTTATATTAAGACTAAGACATGATTTTGGTGGTAGAGTGTGGGCTTAGCATGCAGGAGATCCTGGGTTCACTCCTCAGTACCCCATTAAAATAAATAAACAAATAAACCTAACTCCCCTCCCAATAAATAAATAAATACGTAATACATTAAACAAATTTTTTAAAAGAAGTAATAATTTTTTTTAAATGACATGATTTTGCATTCAAAGCAAACAAGAAATGAAAGGCTTCATAGAGAATGGAATACTTAACATGAACTCAGATGAGGGCAGGCCTTGGTGGGAAGGGAAATGAGGAAGACCAAGGGCAAGTGCAGGAAGAGGGACCTCAGAGAGCAGCTCCAAGGCAGTGGGGCCTGAGAGATGCTCAGTAAAAGGGAGCAACTGAGTCCTGCTGGGAAGTGAGGCACTTGCAGGGAAGCAGGGGTGAGGAAGAAGAGGCACCACGGGCAGTAGCGTCCAGCTTGGCCTAGATGTACTCCGTCTCGTGCAGGGGAGTGGCAGCAGTGGGTGTGAGGTCCCCTGAGGTTCACCTGCTGCAGTGTGGCTCTGGGAAGATGCGGGGAAACCAGTTCAGGGCTTATGATTGTAGGTCCGAAGAAGAGTAAAAAGAGCCTGAAATTAGCATGGAGCTGAGGGCTGACAGCTGTCCTTAATAAAGGACAAGATATTAATATTATAAGTTTAGTTATCTCATTTGATTTTCTCCTATATATATGTGTTTTTTTTTTTCAGGAAAATATTGCTGATTTCAAAATTTTTACATGAAGAAACCAGCTGAGAAAGCTAGGAGAGTTCTCTAAGGTCAAATGACTGCAAGAGGCAGACTAGCAGCCTAAACTAGGCTAGTTACGTCTCAGCCTGCCACTCCTTTCACAATCCCACCCTTGCCTTGTAATGTGGAGAAGACACGGCAGAGATAGAACTTTGATACTGGATAAAACAACAGTAATGCCCACCACCGCCACCACGTAGGAAGCACTTACCATGCAATGAGCTCCATGCTGAGCTCCTTGAACATATTAGCTAACAGTCAAATGAGCACATACAGCGAATGAGGAAAAGTGACAAACTGAAAATAAAGCCAAGTTATCAAACTCTGGTGAATAAGAGAATGTTGGTGTCGTGTAATAAATTCACTCACAGAACCACAAGCTAGTCTCTGCAAGGCGTGAAAGGTCAGGTGGAAAAAAAGTTTGGGAGCTAAAGATAGGCATGCAACACGTTGACTTTGTACTGACAACAAATGTTCACACAGAATTGTGCAGACAGCACTCAGCAGTTTGTAACTGGAGTTTAGGGGTAGAGAAAGAGACTAGATATAATGACCCTATAAGCATCCGTCTGACATGGATGGTTAAAGGCTTGGGGAACTATGACATCATTAAGGGTTTGAAGAGAAAGAATTTGGTGAAGGACAAACCTTGTATTCTGCCCACAATCCAGTATTAGCAAAAGGGGCTAGTGAACCAGTCAAAGCAGGAGCCAGGGTTCAGAAAGGTAGCTGTGTGCTTAATTATGGGAGAAAAGAGATGTTTAGGAAAAAAAAAAAAAGGAATGAAGGGGAAGAGGCAGGACTTTCAGCTGTTGCTGAGTGGGGACACTGGCAAAATCTGTCTTATAAGAAGCAACTATAAAGCTGGATACAACTGATTTAAAAAAAAAAAACCAACAATAACCATTTCAGCACTGTAGAAATTGACCAAAGGCACATAACAATCTGAGAGTCTTTATGTTTTAGAAACTGCTGAACTTTGGGTGAGAACAGTGAGCCTCTGTGGCATTCCGGCCCGGAGCTGCACCTGCTGCTCCCCCAGCCCAGTCACCGTGAAGGTTGTGCCAGGTGGGACAGGCTGTGAGGACCGGAGCGTCTCTGCTGAAGCTGAAAACGGCTCATCTGACTTGGAGAGCTGAACAGCTCACGTGCCCAGCAGCCCTGGCCATGGAAGTGATGATCTCTGAGATAAGCGGGGGGAGGACCGATGACTTTATTAACAGCCTGAAGCTGTGGTCGCGGTCGGACACTGATCTTCTTGGCCGAGGCAGTGTGAATAATCAGCAGAGACAGAAGAGAGCCCGAGCCAGCACGGTCTCTGACCACAGCGAGGTTATGGAGATGAAGACAGGAGATATAAACGGGCCCCGTGGACTTGAAAATAGCCTGATCTTTAAATAAACATGCTCCCCTCCACGGACAGAACCACCAGCAGAGGAGAGACACAGAGTCTAGGTGGTCAAGCACCTATGTTCAGTTACTGTTTGATCTTTAACCTACTCAGATATAGGGGCCAGGATCACATATAAACAAGAATATTCAACAAAAAACTGAGTAGAGACATAAGTGGCTGCACATCAGAGGAGAGAGTTCACAGATTTAATCTAAGCAAGTTAATAAACAAACAAAAGCACTCATAGCTACTCAGTGGGGAAAATCCAAATCCAGAGTTGTTACAACAGGTTATCCTAAAATGTACAATACTCAGCAAAGAAATGAGACATTCAAATAAATAGCAATGTGTTAACCTATATAGTAAACATAGCTAATATAAATATGTTCAAAGAAATAAAGATAATCATATTCGAAGAATATGAAAAGTATAACAAAGTATATAAAGATAGCAATTTCTACGGAGGAAACAGATTATTTTAAAGAAACAATGATTGAAAAATTCTCAAACTGATTAAGAACAAAAACAAACAAAAACCCCTAAACATCCAAGAAGCTCAACCAAACGGTTGAAAGCCAAAAAAAAAGACAAAACTTTGAAAGCAGCAAGAGAAGATTCATTACATACAGGGGACTATCAATACAACTCCTGGCTAACTTCTCATCTGACTCAATGGAGGACAGAAAGCAGTAAAACAGCTGAAAGAAAAAGAACTATTAGCGAAGAATTCTGTATCTAGCAACATTATCATTCAATAGTGAAGAAAAAATAAAGATACTGCCAGATAAACAGAGGCCAAGAAAATTCATCCTATCCAACCTGACTCACGAGAAACACATCTCTTTCATGCTGAAAGGAATTTACTACAGAAAAGGTAAATACATGGGTTAGTAAATCACTTGTAGACGTATTTTTTAACACCCTCCCTTCACTTCTTTAAAAGAAATTGTACAGGACAACGATCACATCGCTGTATTAATGGGTTTAACACACATTTAAAGTAACACCTGGTATTAATGGACTGGAGCATGAAGGAGGCAACAGATCTAATGGAGCAAAATGTCTGCATTTGATCAGAATCAAGGTTAGTATTAATCTAAAGCAGACTGTGATAAATTAAGATGCATATCACAATCCCTCAAGAAATCAATAGGAAAATGACTCAAAAAATAGTTTTTTAAAAATTTATTTTGTCTAACTGTTTTATTTTTATTTTACTTTTTTGGGGTTTTTTTTGGGGGGGGATGGAGAGGGAGAGGGAATAATTATGTTTTATTGATTTATTTAATGGAGGTACTGGGGATTGAACCCAGGACCTCATAAATGCTAAGCATGCGCTCTATCACTGAGCTATATCCTCCCTTCCCCAAAAAATAGTTTTAAAATTAGAGAAATTAAAATGGTCAATAACAAAATTTATGTAATACAAAAAAAAACCCAGTCAAGGAGCAACAGAATCCTCACCCAAATAATCTTATGTAATCTAAACAATCTCTTTCCAATATTTAAACTTAGCAAAGAATAGGTTCATAACAATTTTACTAGCGAATCAAATAGAAATTACTATGATATTATTAAAGTGTTTCATCCAGGCCTGATGAAACTAAAAATAATCAGGACACATATAAAGTGACCAACATGCTCCCCCCTCAAATGAAATAAAATAAAACAAATATAGTTGACCCTTGAACAACACATGATTGAACTGTGGAGGACCATTTATACACAGATTTTTTTTTAAAATAAAATATATACTACAGTACATCGTCCCCAGTTGGTTAAATTCACGGATGCAAAACCATGGATATGGAAGGCTGACTGTAAAACTACACTGGGATTTCCAAATGTGTGTGTGGAGGGGGTTTCAGTGCCTCTAACCCCCATGTTGTTCAAGGGCCAACTGTAATTACGTTTCCAAAATGTTAGGATTTACAGCATTCACTCCTCATATTCATTCCAACATCTCAGGCTCTGAAAGCAAGCAAGAGAGGCCCACAGTTGAATGGGAACTCACTTTGTAAATTTATGCGGGTCCTGAGAAAGCCAGACTGTCCTGGCCTCCTTTGAACGGAGAATTTACTGTGCAGTATATGGCATGTGTTCAATAAATATTTTAACTTTGCAGAGATGATTTATGCATAATTCAGAGCAGAATGGAATTTGGCTAGGTGTCTCAGATCTCTTAATCTAAAAATTTTAGGTCTAGAAAACCTTATGATTTGTACAGAAAAAGTAATTTATAGCCTTGAACAAAAGAGTCCTATTACCTGAATGTCTTCAACTACTGATTTGAACTGGGGAATACGCTCCGTCATGTTTTTAACCAGTTCCATTGCATGATCAAACCCCTTCACATATTCTCCGTACATCTTAAGGAATGGCGCCAATTTCTGGAGAATGTCACCAATTCTAGGGGTAGTTTCCCTGCATTAAACACAGAAACAAGTCATTCAGATTTCTTACAGAATGAGTGAATTAACAGGACTCCAAACGAAGTAATCACTTTCTATACATACCCTATGCTTCATCAAATCCAATTTGCTTATAAGATTGGTAGAGAATGAAAAAGCACTTTTTACAAGGGAGTTTAAAAATGACACAGTAAAGAGAAATAGATGCTACGGAATTCTTGAAGCCCCAGATTATCCCTAACATCTTGTCTCTAATCGAAAGATAGTTGGAAAGCAAAGATGAAATGTACTAAAACTTCTATCAGTGGTCTGAACATAAAAATTTCGCACAACTTTTTTTTTTTTTTTTTTTGCTCTGTGTAGCATTATTAACACAGAATCTCGTGTGAGTAACAGAGAGTCTAGTAGGGCTGCCTTAGGTACGTCATTTGCTTTTGACTCCTCTTACCATTCTTGCATTCTTTTCTCCAGCTCCGGCAGGAGGAATTTACTGTGGAAGGCATTTATTGACGAAATATTAGAAAAGATTTTATTCACCATCTCTGCTGGAAATGAGCCTCGATTTGCTTCTTCCAATAGTTTGCAATAAAATACCTGAATAAGAGAATAAAGCTAACATTACTTCAAATTTATTGGGTAATCATCTAGCACTGTGCCAGGCACGCTGTGGGTTCTTAGCAGCTTTATGTTGAGTAAATTGAAAAGCTCATTCTTCAAGAAATCATTTTTGAAGTGGAGGAATGAGTATATATATGCTTTGATTGGGAAGAACCAGGAATTACAATTGGGACACTTGGACTCTTAGCATAAGCAATGCCTCTGTCTGCGGAATGTTAACCTTTTCTGTTCCAGAGGGTTTCCAGCTGAGGTTAATAGGATTTACCCTTCCTGTCCATAGACTGAGTTAAGAGATATGGAAAACTATACATATATATATACACACACACACACAACAATAACTGTGATGCTTTTCTGTCCTCTTTAGGTTTTGAATGACTTCTACGGCACTTAGTATTACATGTTGCCTTTTATGGTAATTTGTTGGCAGAAGCCTCATTTTCCCTATTAAACCCTCCTTGGGGAGGAAGAACCTTGTGATTAGTTTTCACAGTAGAAAAGGTGCTTAAGAACTATCTGGTCAACGTATGAACAAAAGATTTCAGTTCTCAGATGTTTTCTTGCTTTTTGGTAAATAATAACGCATGCTAACCTAAAACACAGACATGAGAATAAAAACGTCTTGTACATCACAGGTGTCTTTTTTTTTTTTTTTTTTTTTTCTGCTGTCTTAGCTCCACTCCAGTAGGGCGGCTATCATCCCTCCACTGCTATTCTGTTCAGTGTAAGCAGAAGGAGGTCTGTTCTTTCACAAAGTCCAGATGGTTGTTTATTTTCTGAATTCACCTCCACTGCATCTTCTTGGGAGGCAAAAAGAATAAAAAATTACATCCTTAGAGACTCCAATAGGATAGTTTACTAATTCAGGCTCTGAATTCTCAAACAGCAGCAGCAGTAACTGACAAGATGATACGGCTTAAAAAAAAAAAAACGCAGTTGGTAAGAGGGGAAAATGTTACCTCCACCACAGGAATGCCTAGAAGTTTCAGCTGTGTAATCATGAGAAGAAAAATGGTTCCCAAGGCACGGAGCAACATGAATTGATGGATTCAGGGTGAAATTCTTTGGAAAGTGAGTATCTGAGTCAAGAACTCATTATCTCAGGGAAACACAAGCCTTGATCTGGCCCCGTAAGGCTCACCTAACAGGGATGTAAGTTTGTTCCAGGAACTGACGATAGGGAGGCACGCCCAGGATGGCCTGACCTCATGAAGTTCCAGTTTTCTGATTGCAACAGTGGGACGAGTCTTCTGACAACTAACCCCCGAACATGGCAACTTTCTCTTCTAGTAAGAGGAGTCTGTGTTAGATTTATAGATTGTCTTCTACTCACTGAAACAGGATTAAGAGGCTACCACGTTCAACAGTTAACGATGCATTTTAAAACCTTCTTTGCAAATGTATGTTTGAGATGGTGTCAGGGCTCCACCTTGATGAAAGTACAAAGTGTGATAAAGCAGATTCACAGATTCGACAAATATTTACACCAGGCACTGGATCTAATGTTTCAGACAAGGCTGAACAAAGTGAACTCTCAAAATCCCTTCTGGCCCTATGACTGCAGCAATTCAGAACACTCACAAGGGCTGAGCAGCAAGCGAGACAAGAATCAGTGATGCATTCATGTCGGCATCAGAATCACCAACGTCCCGTTTAGATCATGATAGTAACACAGCCCTCAGGATCACAGTAAGTGTTCAAGAAACAGACTACTTAGTGTTCAGGGTTGAAAGACACAGATAAAGGCATTTTGTGACTCATACAGAGAGGCCTTCAGTCTGGTCTTTCTGAATTATAAAACTTTAATACCTAATGAACCTTTGCACCTAATGAATTTACTGACGGAGCTGAAAATGTCAGAGATTACCTTGGGGGAGCAGCTTTACTGGCCAAAAGTGGCCAGGTTATTTTTGTAAGTTACTAAAACATTTTAAATTAAAATGATGCATAATGCCAAGAAATAAAACAATTTTGAATGGGAAAATATTACCTGATCTAAGAGGTCAAGTCGGCTGACGTAAGCTCTTTCTGTAAGCAAAAGTTCATTGGCTATTTTGTGAAGTTTTTGCTCATCAGTCTCCTAAAAACAGAACAGGTATTTGCATATTAGGAAATAAAGCTTGGACAGCATTTCTCAAGTAATAAGCCTTATCAAATGGTTTCATCAAAACAGTTTCCTTAAGCTTCTCAGGTACCCAGTTCCTTTTAGTTATCAAGGAACACCCAACTGGAAAAGAACAAAATTACAAATGAGCAATCGGCCAAATTCAATCTGCAGCAACTTCTTCAGGTTATAACATCTTTGATCTCTGTAGCAATTAACACTATCATCCACCTTCCTTGAAACATTTTGTACTTTTTTTTACTTCTAGATACTAATACTTTCCCCATTTTTCCTTTACCTCTCTCAGGCTAGTCTTTAGACATGATTCCATCACTCTGTCAAAGATCTTATTTAATTATTAGCTCTATGCCCAGAACTTTCTGCCTTAAAAAAAATTTTTATCATGAAAGATTTCAATCATATATAAAAGTAGGGAAAGCAGTCAAACGAACCCCTACGTGTCCACCCACAACATGTAACATCAGCTCATTGCTAACCTTGTTTTCATCTATGCCCTCACCCACCTCCCTCTACTCATATTATTTTAAATTAAACCCACACTTTGTTATTTCCTCAGTTTATATATACTTAACCCTTAAATGTAATTGTATAACCTTGTTAGTGCCACGAGGCTAGGAACATTTTCTCCTTGTCAACGGCTGGATCTCTTGTGTCTACCACGGTGCTCCAATAAAACATTGGCTCTCAATAAAATATCGCTGACTGACTACCTGAGCAGTAGTCTCACATGCTTCACTATTGCTGGGCGTTTATTATCACTTTGACATGCTGTCAACCTAAGATCAAATTCATCTTTTCTGTAAAATCTCTGCCTTACCACCACCCCCGAACCTTACCATCCTGGCAATGGTTCGTTCCATCCCTTTCCAGTTAGCTGACTTGAATTACTTTAGCTTAGCTCCCTACCACAAAATCCAGTCAGCCACCCACTCCTGCTCGTGACATGACATCTTCAGCATCCTTCCTTCAAGTTCTCATCATCACTACCCTGTCTTGCTCAGACCTTATCTCAAGGCCAGGTCAATCAACAGCTGCCCAATAATTTGATTCCATTATTTTTTGGCTCTAACTTACCTGGAATGCCACTATATGAGGAATCTTTCTAAAACTCTGCTCTGCCCAGCTCATCCTAGTTCCCACAGGAAAAAAAAAAGGTCTTCAATAGTCCTCCTCTCACTGACAAGATGAAATCCAGACACTGTGTACCATTCAGGGTTGTTCAAACCTCATCTCTATGTATTTCCTCAAATGTCTCACTGCATCTTTACATGAACCCTTCCCTTAAAACACACTGGGTACCCACCTTTATCTAAACATATCCCTGACCATCCCCAGCCCTTCCTTCTTCCTTTTCTCTCTGCCAGGCACATGCTCTTGCTGGAACCTCTCTGTAAGACTTACTTTCCTTTTGATGGCCTGCTAAATTTCCATTCCTTGTCAATGTTTAATTTCTGTAAATGCAACATGTTAAACTATGTATACAACGCTAGTAAGCTGTATAAATGCTTCCTTGTGTAAAATACATATGACCACTACTTTATGCTTTATATGCAATGTCTGTTCTAATGTGGAAAGGCACCCTGTGGCTTCTTACAGTATCACTGAAATGAGGTATTTATGTGAGAAGTCTTTAGGTAAAGTAACATAACCCTGTTTAAATAATTTGTGGGCTCAGAAATACTGAAAGAAGAACTACGTAGTAATCAAATTCCACAATTAGTCAAGGTTTTGGTTTAACTTACTAAACTTAAAGTACTTGTATTGGTGCTTGCCTGCCTGGCATCATTTACTCCCATCTCTCAATGGTACCCACACTTGGTTAGCATGTCTACCCTACTATGTAGCCTTTCCTTTGCAGAAACTGACCTTATCCATAGGTCAAAAGGGGGGTCCTGAATGGTGTAGCAATTAAGAGCACACAGCAGTTGGTTCGGGAGCCCATGAGAAATGAGAGCTGAAGGAGCATGCACTGGCAGCTCTGGAAAAGGAGGCCCCCTACTCTTAACGAAGAACCATGGAAAAAGTGATCTCTCTTTGTGATTCCATTTAATTAGGGTCCATGCAGGTTTGAATGCTATGAGCAGCCATCTCATAAGTACAGAGATAAAGCCAATAAACTTCCTTATTGTTTAAGTGAGGTTAAATAATATTGGTATTATCTGTAGCATCCTGACTAACATAGGAAACTTAAATACTAAGAAACATATGCAGTATATTCCATGAAATTGAGAACCTTTCAAGTAATTTTTAGACAATTACTATTTATGGAGAAATACTTAAAATCTAAAAATGTGACTTTCAAAGCTATAATAAAGTATAAGTAGATACGTAAGAAATCTGCCAACATTTCAAAAAAAGTGATCTGCTGTTCCACGTGCTCAGAAGAAATACTGACCTGCACTAACTACAAGTCACGTGTTTTGGTTTTTTAAGCCAGATTTATGGAGACGTAACTTACAAACAGTAAGATTCACCTTTCTGGTGAATACTTCTAGGAGTTTGGACAAATGCTTATAATCACGTCACCACCACCACCATCAGGACTCACAACATTTCCATCAAAACTTTTCTTAAGTCTCTGCAGCCACGCTCACTCCTCTCCCACCGCCAGCTCCTAGTAATCGCTGATCTGGCCTGTTCCCGAATGTCACATGAATGCAATCACATAGTACATGCCTTTTGAGTCTTGCTTGTTTCACTTACCAAAATGCATCTGAGATACATCCTTGTTGTTATCAGTATCAGCAGTTTGCTCCTTTCAAGTCCTTCATTTTATTCTAAAAGTGGTGATATACATCTTGGGTTTTTTTTTTTTTTTGGTGCTGGGAGGTAATTAGGTTTACCTGTTTTTTTAAATGGAGGTACTGGGGATTGAACCCAGGACCCTGTGCATGCTAGGCAGGCACTCTACCACTGAGTTATACCCTCCCCCTACATCTTGTTAACCCACTATATTCTTTTGTCTGTCCTAATTCTAGTTCTTACAAATATCTTTAAAGGAAAAAACAACCCAGCAGAATTTGTGCTGTGATAAAATAATACATCTTTTATCAGTCAGAGAATTCATTAACCAGCAGGTCATACTGCCCATTGCTGTGCAATGAAGTCCCCCCTGAGATCTTCCACATCCTACCGGATCTTGAATAGGAAGCTTATAAAAAACAGTCTTTTGCTGACTGCAAATCATACTTTGGCTGAACACGGCAAATTGTGGGTATCCTGGTCATAATTTGCAAAATACAAAGGGACGCCAGCAGTTATTAGTAAAAGTTATGTTCCTTCGACGCAGATGGTCTTCTGATATTTGGTCCCTGAACTTGCCAAAGCCAACACAAAGCTAAGCGAAACTAGACTTGCTGATAGGTGGTTTAATCCCTCACACAAAAGGTTTGTGACAAGTTACCAGGGACTTTGTGGTGGAAGTGAGGAAATCGCGGACTCATGGGGCCTTTCTTCAGGTTAATCACAGCAATAATAGTATCTCCGTAATTAGAACAGCTAACACTCACTCACTCATGGCTCGCTGTGTGCCAGGCTGCTGTAAGTATTCCACACAGACTGGTCCTTACAACAACTCTATGAAATAGAGCCAGTATGGTTCCTATTTAACTGCAGCGCACATACAAAGAAAACAAAGTTCCAAGACTCAAAGAGGCCTGGGAACCTGCCCAAGTCCACACAGTTAGAAAGCCACTGAATTAGAGTCTAAGCGTGTAGGAGAGGATGCGACTTTAGGCAACTTTTCAGCAAATAGTTGGCTGTCACTCTAACCCCTCTGCAACAAAAAAAGTCGACTGTACTGCCCTAATTCCCAGGCCGTGGGGGCACCAGGAGTGCTGTCTGGCCCAGCAGACCCCAGATGCCCACCCAAGCCCTTTGAGGACCAGGCATGGGCTCTAAGGTGCCTTCAGAAGAGGTGTGTGTGTTGGGGAGGTATAGCCCAAAGTGCTAGAGCACATGCTTAGCATGCATGAGTTCCTGGGTTCAATCCCCAGTACCTCCTTCAAAAACAAACAAATAAATAAACCTAATTACTTCCCTTCCCCCCAAGAAAAGTTTTAAAAAAAGAAAGAAAGAAAAAAAGAAGACATAGAGGGTAGGTGACTGGACTAGGGAGGATTCCTCAGTGATGACCCGGCAGATGGCCACTAGCCAAAGAATGTGAATGATAGTCCTCACCGTCCTCGAAAACAAACTCCAACTCAAGTCACAGCCCTCCTCCCCCGGAGCACGCACCACTTCTAACAGACCACGTAAAATTGTTCAAAACAACCCCCACCCCAAACTAGACTGTATTGCGTGCCCACAAGGGACCAGACTAACAAAATGCTAACTATCCACTCAAAAATGAAACGTGCATTTTAACTTACACGTTGATTATTTTTCCAACACAAATTCTACTTAAAACAGACTTTTCAGTAATTTTAGTAATAATTATCAGGTATAAAAAATTCAGTCATATTTGAAGTAATAATATGATGGTTTCCAACTTTAAAAAAAATTGTTTCTGAAACTTATCTATGAGCACATTTAGGGAGAAACATGTGATCTGTCTTCATGTACGAGGCTCTACTATATCAGACTTACGCTTAAATGATGGACAAAGTCGTTTTAGAACTGCTGGTACGTTGGGGCTGCAGACTGATTTTTTTTTTTTTAAAGCAGTTTACTAAGAAATCACTTATTCTTGTGATTCTTTGGAAAACAATAATGGTTACATAATACTAGTTTGATGAGTAATCCCATTTGCTTCTTTTGGAACCTAATACACAGACTTGACTTTTCAAAATAATTATAAATATGCTATTAAAAAAGTATCTTATTTTGCTATTCTTCTATAAAGTAAAGGGATTGGTTTTTTTTTTTACTTGCAAATACATACTATATTGAAAGCTGTTCTCAGAGTATTTTTGTTTTGCCTCAAAAATATATTAGAGATGAAAATGAATATATGTATATGTATGAAGCACTGTGCTGTTGACATATTATAAACTGACTATATTTCAATTGTATATATTTATTTATATATACACACAAACACAAAAACAAACAAAAAAAATGAGAGTATATCTAACCTACCAGAACTGAAAAAGTAAGATACACTCCTCTTACAGTAACAGACTCTACAATTTACTTTCCTCTGTCTTTCAGCTTAATGCATTTCTAGGCTATTACTGCGTACCTTCACATCTCCAGTAACCGTTTTGTAGAGACCTGCTCCATACTCACTAGGGTTAGGGTCAGCCTCGTTATTAGCCAGTGTACCCACCGGCTCACACTGTGCTGCAGTTATCAGTTCTGCCTCCCTCCTTGCAGATGGTCACCATGCCCCTGCAGCTCTTTTCAGCCCCTTTGGCATGACTCTTCCATATGGCAAGAGCGGGGACAAAGACCAGCTCAGGGTTCACTACCTGGATACGCAGGTCACTCTTTGGAATCTTAGTACTATACGCCCTGCCACATGTCTCAACACCACCAAGCAGGAGAGTACATATTTTGAAAAGAGTTTCATAAATGCCAATGAGCAATTAGTTTCCTGAAAGATGCTTTCAGGGCAAAGTCTTAAACTATTTAAAAAATGAATCAGATATTGATATATGCTTTATAATCACATGTTCTCATGTGGGTTCATTTTAAGCAGGAAGGTTATTTCTTTCTAAAAACACTGACTCCACCTGCACCCCAGTGTTCATAGCAGCACTATTTACAGTAGCCAAGACATGGAAACAGCCTAAATGTCCATCAACAGATGACTGGATAAAGAAGATGTGGTGTATTTATACAACAGAATACTATTCAGCCATAAAAAACGACAACATAACGCCATTTGCAGCAACATGGATGTCCCTGGAGAATGTTACTCTAAGTGAAGTAAGCCAGAAAGAGAAAGAAAAATATCACATGAGATGGCTCATATGTGGAATCTAAAAAAAAAAAAGAACATAAACACAAAACAAACAGAATCATAGACACAGAATACAAACTTGTGGTTGCCAAGGGTTGGGGGTGGGAAGGGACAGAGTGGGAGCTCTAAATCTGTAGATACTGACAGGCATATATGCAGAACAGATAAACAAGATTATACTGTACAGCACAGGGAAACATATACAAGATCTTGTGGTTGCTCACAGCGAAAAAAATGTGACAATGAATATATGTATGTTCATGTATAACTGAAAAATTGTGCTCTACACTGGAAATTGACATAACATTGTAAAATGACTCTAACTCAATAAAAAAAGTTAAAAAAATAAAAAAATAAAAACACTGACTCAAAACTAATAAAGGTTCTTACAGCCTTTTCCATATGTATATTTATAACATGGTCCGTATGTTATATTTAAAACAATGTGTATAAAAATTATCAGGATTTTATAGGACCAGAAGGCATATTTCTTGGTCCTAGGGCATTTCAGTCCAAATCTGTCCCTCATAGTCTTCCATGGAGAAGGAAGATGTGGCTTTGTATTGGCATACATATCTGCATTCCCTGAAGTCCATTCTCTCATAACGAGATGAGTCAACTTAGAAATAAGTACTTAATTTTGGACCATAATTCATGAGATGTATCAAAATATTGATATGTCATTTTTAATGTAATTCCAGACATCAGTCTTCAATGTGGCTCCAGGTGATAACTTAAAATTAGATCACAATGATATTTAAATGTCACATAATTGGTCCTGAAATCTTTGACTTGTGTTGGACACCTTACTTCCAGCATTCTTTCTCACTATACTGAGCAGAGTAATCAAGGGACGTTACAAGTGAGAGACAGGGACAACTTTCCCTGTTTATTGAGTACTTACTGTATGTTGGCACAGTTCTACGTGCTTCACCTAAATCACCTAATGAAATCCTCTCAATAATCCCGTGAAGCAGGCAGCATTATCCCCTACTTATATAGATGGAAGCTGTGTCTCAGTGAGGCTGGGTAATCTGCCCAAAGCCACACAGCTGGTCAGCGTCTGAGCCAGGACTCAGTCCAGGTCTGTGGAAACAAAGTTCTTATTCTGCTACAGCCTTTTAACTAAGAGAACCCCCTCTGGATACGGGAACAAGAAAATGAGAAGGTATGGGAACAAAACACAGATTTTATGTCCAGTTAAGATCATGTAATAACACCGTAAGTAAGGTCGTGCGGTTTCCAGGGGAGATTTGTAATCAACAAGAAATTTACTACCGGGTTCACATTCCAAGAAAAAGAGAACACCAGGGAGATGGCGGCCAAGATGGCGGGGTGGAGAGATCCTGAACCCACCTCCTCTCACAAGTGCACCAAAATCACAATGATCTGCAGAACTACCACCGATAAAAAAAATACTGGAACCCGCCAGGCAGGATCTTCTACAGGTAGGGACATAAAGAAGGAAACACATCGAGATCAGGAGGGGTGGACTTGCGATAACAATCAAATCCCATACCCCTTGGCGGGGCAACCCACAAATGGGAGAAAAATTATACTGCAGGGTGTCGCCCACAGGAGTGAGAGTTCTGAGCCCCGCGCCTGGCGCCCCAGCCCGGGGGTCTAGCACCAGAAATACAAGATCCCAGGGCAGTTGCCTTTGAAAGCCAGAGGCGCTAAATTGCAGGGGCCCCAAGGACTGGAGGGAAAAAGAGGCTTCATTCTTAAACAGCGCACACAAACTCTCACTCGCGCTGGGACACCGGGAAAAAGAAGTAATTGAACAGGAGCGTGGTTGGGCCTACCTGCTGGTCTTGGACAGTCTCCTGGAGAGGCTGGGGGCCCCGGCACTGGTGGTGGACGTAGTGGGGGACATTCAGCTGCGAGAACACTGCTGCTGTGGCTGCTGACATCCTGGACAATTAGCTCCCAGACCTGGCCCCACCCAACAGCCTGCAGAGGACAGGGCAGGACACCTCAGGCAAAATAGCTAACCGGGCAGGGACACAGCCTCCCCCATCAGCAGACAAGCTGCCTAAAGACTCAAGAGCCCACAGCCTCCTCTGGGGTCACCCTGAGACATGGCTTAGCCCACCGGCAGGCCAAACCAAGCCTCATCCACCAGGGGAAAGACACCAGAAGCCAGAAAAGTACAATCCAGCAGTGCAGGACCAGCTGGGCCCCAGCCCTGCCCACTAGCAGGCCAGCGCAACCTTAGGGATGCCCAGCTGCGTCAGGAACCAACAGCCACCCCACGCTCTTGCCTGGCAACAATCTGAAATGAGCTCTGGGATGCCTGGGCCCCGCAGCTAGACTCCAGTAACCAGCTCTGCCTGCCAGCAGACCCGGCACTAAAGCCAGAGTCTTCAGGATCCTGACTCCACCCATCAGTGAGCCAGCAATAGCCCTGGGGGCCCCTAGGATTTCACAATCTTGTGACCAGGCTCTGCTAACAGCAGCCAGCAGCAGCATGTGCACAAGGCAGGGCCTGGCGACCAACCAGCCCAGGGGCCTGCCAGATGGCCCACATAGATGGCTCCCCACAACAGAAGGACCCATGTGGCCTCTCAGGGTGGACCCCTAAAGCATGTGTAGCTTGGGCGACGAGAGGGCAGTGCACTGCTGGGACGCAAAGGACGTCTCTGACAGAGGGCCACTTCTCCAAGGTCAAGAAGCCCAAGTAACCTACCACATCCATAAAAACACAAACAGCAACTTAGACAAAACGAGGTGGCAAAGGAATACACTTAAGATGAAAGAACGAGACAAAAGCCCCAGAAGAAGAACTCAGCGAAGCGGACACAGGCAGTCTACCCAAGAAAGTGTGCAGCGTAACGATGGTAAACATGATCAAAGAACTCAGGAGGAAACTGGATACACACGGTGGGAAGTTACAAGTTTTTAACAGAGTTAGAAACTACAAAGAACCACCAAACCGAGATGAAGAACACAGCAACTGAAATGAAAAATACACTGGAAGGAGTAAGCAGCAGACTAAGTGATTCAGAAGAGCGGGTCAGTGAGCTGGAAGACAGAGCAGTGGAGATCACTGCCAGGAATCACAGGAAGCTTCGGGAGTCAAATCCAAGCCCGAATGAGCAGCACCAAAAACTGTCCAATCTATGCCCTCTTTACTATTTATCTTATTCAGAAGAGGAGAATAGGAGAGTGAGAACTTTTAATATGACGATTTAAATTGCATCCTTTTGATAGAGGGTGGGGAGGAGGGAGAATTCAAGCTCGCATCCAAAAGATCAATTTGACTACTTGCACAAGGTCAGACAGAAGTCGCAGCAAAGACAGAACTTTGCTCTTTTATCCAGTTCAGTATATATTAGACTAAGCTGTCCTTTGGCTTTAGCAGAAATGAAAGATCAGACACCAAGAAAATGTAATATACACCCACAGTCAATAGCTGAATTCATCTTTCCCAAGCCTAGGCAGCGTATCAAAGTAATTAGGTCACTTACAAATATTTCTGATGCTAATTCTCTGGAGCTAAAACCCTGTACACATTAGTGAGTGCCTTACATGGTAACAGCCTATGGTCTTCAGGCAGGAGAAACAAACAAAACATAAAAAAAAAAAAACCCAAGTTAAATGGCACGAGGCATGCAAATTTCTCTCTGCGCTGCAGGGGAGGCCTCAGTTTAAATCAGAACTGAGAGAGAGGTGCTGGGATCTTCAACAGGCAAGATATGTTGAATTTTGGTCTATTAAGGGTTATGAGTTTATCTAGGTTTACAAATGAGGAAATAAGATTTTATTTTATGTTTTATTTAAGAGAAATACAGCTCAGATTGTTTCAAGGCACTGTTCTAAGCACTTGGTGACTATTAAATGATCCATGCCTTGTGACAATGTTATGAGGTAGGTAACACTCCCTACGTGTTACAGATGAGGAAACGGAGACACAGAAAGGTTTTAAGTGACCTGCTTGAGGCCACACAGCTGTCAGCAGCTGAGGCGGGATTCAAACCTACAGGGTCTGGCTCTTGAGTCTGTCCTCCTGACCACCAGGTTATGGTGCGTTACTCTCTGTTTTGTTTTGTTTTTTTTAAGCCCCATAAAACAACCGCTGTGTCTTCAAGATCTGACCTTTCCATTTCTCTCACACCCACACTAAATGGGATCTTTGTGTACACTGTGACCTCCAAGCACCTGACTTTGCCAAATTTCCTGGTTCATATCAACACTCTGTTAAACCCAGTCTCCGATTCTGTTACCCTGTTGTCCTGTCGGCACTGCTGAATTGCTGGTCCCACTCCAAGTTTGCTCCTTCTCTTTCTTGGCTTCCAGGCCACTGAGTAATGCTGGAGAGGCTGCTGGCTGGTCCCACTGTCTTTGACCTGGGCCCTCAGAATCTTGGTCACAAGGCACCACAAGAGCTAATCTTCTCCACTGTCCTCAAATTCAAAGCCCCCCCCCCCACCTTGAGGATAGTCCACTGGCCTCTTGGGGGTCAAACTAACACACCCTGCACCAACCCTCTCTACAGGGCAGTCTCCCCATATCTCACTCACTCAGCAACTTCCAGACTCTCTGCCCGACTCCTCCATTTCTGCTACCAACAGGAAATTCATCCTCAGCCAGACCTCATCCTCCAGACCGCGGCTCCATCTTTGAGCTTGCTCTTTTCCCCTTTACCTCATGATGAGTAACAGTCATTTATTTATCTTAATCCTCTTTCTCAACTGCTAGTTTCCTCTTTGAATTCACTGCAGTGCCTTGTACACAGCATATGTGCAATATAATAGATTCAGTTTAATGCGAGCATCCAGCTTTACTGAGATAGTTTGCTATATAATGTCCAAGGTTAACTGGTTCCACCTTCTAAATGGTGACCATCTTCATAAGCTCCCCACCCCCACCCTCTTAAGCCCAGTGGCTCTCACGACACTGGTCTCTCTTCTCCTTTCTCGTCTCAGACACATCACCGTGTTCCCCTTCTGATTATGCTTGTATTCGCTAGGGCTCAGTCCTCGGCTCTCTTCCTGCTCCTACGCATTCTATTTTGGCAATATTAATCACACCTTAATTTCACCTGCCTAATATCTCCAAATGGATGTCTTGCAAATGCCATAAACTGAGCAATACAAAGGTCACCTGGTCAGCAACTCTAACTCCCTCCCCTCATCTGCCATCTCCATGTCAGGAAACTGAGGCTGACAGGGTTCTATTAAAGTGCCTGCCGTGTCTGGGGTCGCCTAGCTGGGAAGCGATGGCACTGAGATCTGAACTCATCTCTTTTAATATTGAAAGCCTTCATCCTTAATCAATAGCCCATAATGTCTCTAGAATATTCCATTTTTGTTTTAGATATCTTTACCTGGATATCTCAGTAGTCCTTTAAATTCATATGTCTAAATCCAATTAATTTTTTTCTCCCTCCAAATATACTGTCCTGTTCCCTTACAGTTTGGTAAATGGAACACCAGCTGCTACCTGAGCCAAGCTAGGAGCTGTACATGACTCACTCCTGACACCTGACACGGCCCCAGAGACCTCTCTCCCTTGTCCCAGGACCTCACCCTCTCACACCGGGACCACTGCAGTTGCTCACTAACCATGGACCCTGCTGCGTCTGCTTTTCCTTTTATCTGACTCATTTTTCTAAAACCCACGGATGTATAATCATGTCACTTCCATGCTTTAATTAAGTGCCTCTGAGGCCAAGGCAGTGTTAAGCTTATGGAAAGTTTGAAATAACATGGGAAAATACCTACGTTTAATCCTACAAAACAGGATGCAGACTGACCATACATTATGCTACTGAAAATGTTTTTTAAAAAAAAAAAATCAGCTGAGAAAAACAAGCTGGAATGTTCTGTATCAAAGCAGTTCTCTCTGGGGGCGGAGCCAGGAGTGATTTTGTATTCTTTAGGTTTTGTTGCACGTTCTTGATTTTCTATGAGGATTATTCATTTTTTATTAAGACTTAAAAAAAATCTTTTAAAAAAGTTTCCATTGCTTTCAAGAGAAAAAAACACGATCTAGGCACACAAACCCACTGAACTTTTGTCTTTTGCTTCCATTTTCTTTTTAAGCCCCTTCTACCCCCACACTCATTTCTCTAGCCCTTCTAGCCTCTATTATGAGGCCAGAAAACCCCTAAACATGGCAGCCACCCTCTTATTTCTGCTGCTCACACTTGCCCTCAGCCCAGACGCATTCCTCTTCCCCACCTCCCTTTTCCCGTCTATTCTGGACCACAAGCACCGCCCACTCTTCCTTCAAGCCCAATTCCGCTGCTTTTCAGCAGCCTGCCCCTCACCAGCCCTCCTCCACGACAGCTGTTTCCTCATCTGTGTTTCCCAAGGACAGACTGCACCACAACAGCGTGATTTGCTGACGCCTTTTTCTCCTCTGGAGACTGAAACTATGGGGAAGGCTTGGCTTGTTCATTTCTGCTTCCAGAACCTAGGAGAGTGAGCCTGCACACTGAATTTTTTGAGTGAACGATGGTTAGTTTTCTCACATATAGTCTCTCTGGAGTTCACTTTTTCTCATTTCTCTTTCTTGTATCTTTCTAACATACTAAACAGAGTCACCACAACATAAAGAAGTTCTGGGTTCCCCATAAAGAAAAGCCATCCTCAATACTTTCATGAACTATCCACGTGGTTAGTGCGGAAACTTTTCCATTACCCTACACATCATTTTAAAACACCTACAACCTCACTTGGAGCTTTCATTATGATATTAGCAACAATGAAAGACTGACTAGTGAAAACTGGATAAATTCTTTCCTTGTGTTGCCTTTCACCTTCTTGGAATTAAAGCTGATTTGGCAAAAGAAGAAATAATGAAGGAGTAATTTACTATTTGCCCTCAAATCTAACAAGAACTCAACAGGTGTCCCCTTATTTTTCAAGAAGTGAACCAAAAGAGATTTAAAGCTTTATTTTAAAAAAGAACTTGTAGTCCATCATAAGAATTGGATAACCAAGGTAAGCATTATGTTTCAACTCCCAGGAAACTTTGATAACTCATATTACACCCTATAAAATTAATCAACAATTTTAAGAATTACAATTAGTGAGGAGAAATTGAAGGGAAAAGAGGAACAGTGAGTTAACTTGGATTACAGCACTGGTTTTCTGTTTGTAATTTACTTGCAGTTTACTTCTGAATGTGATCATCTGTCATTCTTTTCCCTAGGAGATGATTATGTTTCTTAATTTTTGAGTATGTTCAAAAGTAGTAAACCCTCAAGACTTACATAAAAATATAAGTAAAATGGCAATGAAAAAGCCACAAATAAGCAGGAAACAAACATTTAAGTTTTAAAAAAATATATAAAATATTTGTTTCTATAAATCTCTACATTGTGGACAACACCATCATCTATTCCCCCCACTTCTTTACATAATTGCTTTCATTTTTGATGAAATGAAAGATTAACTGTTAGAAAAATCTGTTTCTTTTATATTCTTGATAAAGCTGTTATTGTTAGAGTTTTAATACATTGCTACTTCAAGCTTATGTTGCCAGTAACAGATTTGTTACTTATATAAATGTTAGTCTTAAAAAGTGCACATCCATACACTTATATTTAGCTTGCTGTATGAAATGCAGAAGGAAATACTTTGAATCAATCTCAGAAAAAAATCTACCAGTGCAACTCATTAAATATAACCTAGATATTAAAAAGGCTCATAAAAACTGCGCAGAGGTTTTCATTTCCATGGCATAATCAGTGTGTGCAGCAGTCCACGTCAGTGCATCTCTGCTAAAGCTTAACCACTGACACCTACAAATCTGAGAAAAGACAACTATTTTTAGTGAAATTCATTCTAATCCATTTTGACCCATTTACATGAGTCTCCTAATAAAGTTTAAGCTACTTATGATAACCCAAATTTGTCATGCCAAACAGTAACTGTTATCCCCTGATGCCCTGGAGTACCCATGCCTGAGCGGACACATGCATGCACACTATGATAGTCCCTGGTCCCTAACTTTCCTGTAATTTATGGGCTTTAGTATGTTTCCTTATGATAACACCTTCCTTTTAGTAGATTTCAATCTTGTAATCTGCTGTAATACCTGATTAGCCTTAATTTAAAGATACTGTTAACACTCTGCGGTTGAGACCAAAAGGCATCATAAGGTGCTAAAATTCTTCTTCGATTCCGAGGTTCTTAAAGAACATCTGCTTACTTTGAGGTGTCTGGCTATATTCTAGATCACTGGTGGTGCAAAACGTTTAAACACTGGCAAAGTGCTGCTTTGCTAAGGCATAGCAGAGTCAATAATTGCAGTGAGGTAGGTCTTCTGTATCTCTTACATGGCAAAAATAACAATATTCTGCATTCACCACTGAAAGAGATCCTTGATCAAAATACGTCAGGTAATCAGAGAAACAATTACACAAACAGATTATTTTCAAGCCAGTACTCAATCATTAATAATGACTGTTCAGGATATACTTTAATATGTGTCTACTTTCTACAACCATCTTTGCAATTCTGTTCTACGCCTACTTTCCAGCCCCCAGCTCTGGTAGGCAATTTAGGAAATGCCCATTAGATTTAATTCTGGCTTAAACGGAACTTACTATGACTATTCTGATGTAAATCTCTATAGTGAGTTATATAAAGATTGAAGTAACTTTTTTCAGCTGTCTACATAGTGAAACTCAAAATATTCCAGGAAGTCTTAGAAGTTCAGCACATTAGACAGCGTGAGAAACACCTGGTGATCTGAAGGGCTATGCTAACATAGGAATATACCTACATATAACAGCATAGAATTACTATGTTATTATCACTAAAAAGGGCCTTAAGATCAGACTCCATTTATATTTTTTAAAGAATTTTAGCATCCTTTAATTAAGGAGTTTAAATGATTTGTTCAACATCACACTGCTGGTTAGTGGACAAACCAGAAGTAGAATCAAGATTTCCTGGTTCCAATAGTTTGGTCCACTGTACATTACTAACTTCTTGATTTTTTTAAGTTTACTTTTTGTTTTTAATTGCGGTAAAACAGACAACATAAAATTTACCATCTTAACACTGTTCACATTTACCTTTGCATTTGGGAACAAGGAAAGGCAATGTAACAGCATCAGAGCAGCAAAGGCAAACACTTTGTCACCCAGTAGAAATTAAATCCTAATACTCCTTCTCAGATGAGAGACACGTGGGGTTTGGATCAGTAGCTCTGCAGAGAAAATTTCCTTTTTCTTCCCACATACAGCACGTGCCAACCACTGCTTAAACGCCCATTTAGGAGAAAGAGAGCTGTACCATTCTGCATTTCACTAGCTTAACAGGAAAGCCCTATCAAGTCTCTGCCAAACCACGTAAGACCCATTTAAGAAAATGTGTATATAATAATACACAACAGGGGTAAAAAGAGGAGGCACCCAGCAACTACAGGCATCAGCACCAATGAAAGTATTTCCCTTAATAAGAATACTGTTTCATAAATACTTGCTGGGGGCATCATCCCAACTGTAAAAGGACAGATGTGAGTCTTGAGTTCCTTGGTTCTAAACTTCTCTTCTGTTCACCACGATTCAAGCTCAGAGACGCTAACATCCACTACTATATGAAGATGCAAAGAGAGTCACTCTGCAAAAGTCCTGTTTCCTTACTGTTTCAGATAATGTTACCAAGTATGACTCACTTTCTCCCACCCACTTCCTTATTTAAACTTTCTCTGCTTGAGAGTCGGCATTTAAAATTAATTCACTAACTAGAAGAAAAAAGACCACTGGCTCCTTGGCTATTTGCGATTTTTTTTCAGGATCACTGTAAACGGAACCATAGGACAGATTTCAGTTTGAAGTTCTGTCCACGCCAGTTGATCATTTTCTACTCTAACATTCTAGCTTCAGCCTTTTTTTCATTCCTGCCTGTGTTAATGCCAATTAAGACACAGCACCATAAAAAATCCTCACTGTGTTTAGGACTTGGATTTGTCACTTACACATTTTCCTATAACGGACCAATTTTCAATTCTCCTACACAGACTGTTATTTATAATCGAAAAGAGACTAAATAACAGGCAATTTTTTCTTATCTTCAGAAATGTAACCAGCTTTCCATTCCAGGGAACTCTGACAATGCTTATACTGCACCTTTGATCCAAGAACGTGTCCCGTGTGTTATCTTGCTCGTTATAGGGTGCTATGAAATAGAGTTTTCAAACCACAGTGGCAGAGGCAGTGCTCCCTCCTTTACCTTCATCTCATGGTGCTGGTCCAGCTGGTCCAGCTCCAGGGGACTCTCTCCGTTTTCCCTCTCCTGCACCTTGGTTTCTGCGTCTGCCCTTCCTTCTCCCAGGGGGAGCGCTGGGCCGACGCCCGGGGTCCTGTCATCAGCGTTTCCATCGCAGTGATTTGCCGTGGGTGATGCAGGTCCCGTGGTTGTTTCTTCTCTTTCTCCATTCACTAAGCTGGTATCGGGCGAGGGTTCCGAAGTTTGAATAGGAGTTTCTGCGCTGAGAGCGGCTGCTTTATCCTCTTCACATTCCATCTGGTTTTGTGCTGCTATTATGCCGTTAGCCACACGAGTCTGTACACCCTGAGCTTGATCTGGATTATGTCCCTGCTTCCGGGGTGAGCACTGGGAGAGGAGCTTTTGCTGAGGTGTGGTTGTCAATCCGTGCCTTCCTGGGGTTCTAGGAACATTGAGGTTCACAGCAGGATCTTTTTTCAAATCACTGTAATTTGATAATGGGCTAAAAGATAAAACACAAAGGAAGTATGAAAATGTTGGCATGGACAAGTTCTAGAATAAAAACAAATTTATGCCAGCTGTTTAGGGATATTTAGTGAAGACATTGTTTTCCCTCTGTTGGCTTTAGAGACATGGATGAGAATATTCCAGAGCAGTTCTTAGTATTCTGGGATGCACTTCACAATCAGATAAACATTTACATACAGATGCTAAGCCTGAGCTTTACCTACAGGTCTGGGAATATTTCCTTGGGCTGCTTATCAATATGGCTAATTAGTAAAGACTTAGATGTGAAAAATATATTTAATAAAGCCGTCTTTTCTCAAGATTTTTACTTTCTTAAAAATTTTAAAAACAAGTATAGTCAGCCCTCAATTTATGAACAGGTTAGAAACCAAAGGTTATTTTTGTTTGGAAAGCAGAACACATTTCTCAAAAGCTTTGTTACATGTGTGGCCACAGCCTCCTAACTGCTCTCTCTGCTTCCATGCTGATCCCCTCCAATCTGTTCTTTTTTAAGTTGGGCACAGAGGTCAAACTCTGAGGGCTTCCCCAAACACTCAATCTAGCATCCTGATCATAGTCTACAAGATTCTATCCCATTTTTCTTTAAAATCCTTGTTATTACCTGACGTCATATATACTCCTAACAGTACAAAGGAATTTAACTGCCAAAATGGAACAATGCTCCTAAGGAAGTATTTATATAGTACTTGAATGTAGGGTTCCAGGGAGGAGACACAGAACTCTGGGCTGCAGTCTTGAAGAGATTCTTATGACCCGATGAGGGGAAAAATTAAAACAGACTAATACTCTCTGATGGTACAGAACGTGCCGGTCTTCTCCGCTTTATCCCCACCTCTCAGCACAGAGCTTGAAATGTGACAGTGCTCAATAAATACTCCGCGAACAATAAATAATGAATGGCGGTGATGACAGTAATTCAGCAATGGCAGCTAACACTAAGTGCCAGAAGCTACGCTAAGCCTTTACACTGATGATCTTGTTTCACACTCATAGTAATTCCAAACTAAAGGGCCCCCCCTTATACAGAGAAATTGAGGCTTAGAAACTTACATAAAGTGGCCAATGTCACACAGCTAACAATGCTAAAGCCAGTGTTCACACCAAGAAGTCTGACTCTAAACCCCGTGGTCTTAACCCCACATTATAATACACTGGAATGGGAAAGATGGAGTGAGGAGCAGGTGATCAGGCTGCACACGAAACGCGGGAGGAAAGTCCAGGGCTGGCATCTTCCTCAGCATGGGCAGCGGTCACGGGGTGAGGGCTCCTGAGGGGCGCGGGGGGGAGGCACAGCGGCAAGGTCCATGGGCAGGGCTGAGATGCGCCCTCACCCCCTTCACTGCACTCCTCCCAGACACTGCTGGTCTGGACTGCAGAATGCGCAGGGAATGATGACTGACCGTGAGAAAGTAATAAAGGACGGGGAAGGGCACCGTGAAGTTCACCACCACCGGAAGGGAAGGGAAGGTAGGGGAAAATGTCATATAAAAGTTGGAGGTTGTCAGTATAAGTAAATCTCACACTGTATCTGACTCCTGATATCTGACTTCTAGGAGAGTATATTTTAGGCCTGATTTCCCCGAAAGCCCTTGAAGATTTAAATGAAACTGTCCTCCTTTCCCTGGCCACATCCGTGTCCAACAATACAGTGGAAAGATGCTCAGCAGATTCTCTGAACCAAACGTTGGGCTTACTTTTGGATCTGGGGAAAAGGCCGCTTTGGATGAGAAGCAGGGGTTTCCTGTAGTAAGTGCACCCAGGGGCAATGCGTAGCGGGGTGGGGGGGAGGTTAGTGAAAGCAGTGGCTGAATCAATACGGAGCAGATTCCTGTGGGTGACAAACCATGAGGAGAAACAGTTGGCCTTGCAGGGTCCTGGGGAAAAAAACAACGTTCAGTTTTGTGGGAAAATGTTATTTACTTCTCTCTAAAATCCTGAAGTCTGTCATAGGTCAAAGATACTAGTTTCTCTTACTCTCAAAAAAAAAAAAAAAAAAAAAAAGGAATAAGAAACCACAGTAAAAAATAAATACACAAAATTCACTTGCTTCAAATACATCCTCCAAATCACTCTTGATAAAACAGAGTTACTTAGATTATTGCAAAGAGTAAACTGTGACACATGGTTAGGTTTTAACAGTGCCGTATGGTAATGGTCTTCTGTAACTCCACTGCAACAGACATTGGTTCTTTCTGTCAAATTACTGTAGTAACTCAGAGCCTGCCAAATCTCCCTCTGCTCCACAAAGTGCTCGATCAGGCTGTACCAACTGGGGCAAAACCCTACAGCTACACTGTAGGCACACAGACATCACAACAGGAAATACACATTTCCCATTAATGTCCTACAGACCCAACGCAACACTAACCCATTCAAACACTCTTCAGGGCCTGCTCCTACAGGAAATACCGCATTAAAAACATATAATTATTTTTCAAGTTGGCAGTGGATTCTGCTGTAAGTAACATCCCTTTACCAGACTAGCCCAAATGCTCACATTTACATCCTATCTGCACTTAGAACAAGTTTGCTTAAAATGTCACACATTTACAGCACACCCCTCCTTAGATCCAACCTTCAAACTCTGCATCAGAAAATGACTTGCAATCTGTTAACTCTGAAAGAGTAAAAGAAAACTGGTATTAACAGGTAGGAAAACTGTACATTTTGTGTATGGAGAGGAGGTTACCAAAATGGTGAGGATCAGAGGACTCAGTCTTTGGAATACTGACCCATTCAGGGCTTCCCAAAGCCACCCCCACATCTTAGGACCCAGGCTCGGGTGTGCACTATGCATAGGGGTCAGGGCTCAGCCCCTCGTTACATCATGCAGTCACTGGAGATGGCCCTGGGAATCTGCAAACATGTGCCACTGAATCAACTTGCCATGAGAAATAAAAAAAAATTTAAGTGGAAATAAATCATTCTAGTAAAGATGACTATCATTTAACGTAGCAAAGGTATTAAAAATCCTACTTCAGAGGAAATGCTGAAGTTGACAGATGTATGACTCAGGTTCCCATAATGGACTAAAGAATGAAAAATGAAGTCAGGCTTCTGAACTACTTTTCACCAGAACTTGTTCCTAAATATAGTCTCATAAAGGAGGGTCACTGCAGTGGTGGAGCTGGTCACAATTTCCAGAAGATTTTAAAGTATTTCCAAGCTATGATCCAGTACATAAATAACTCCTTATTCTGCAAATAATGAAATCACCCATTGGGAAACCCATCCCCAAGTACCATGCTAGAATGAATGGAAACATTTGGCTTCAAGGATGAAAGTAAAGTTATGTATGTGGTTTAATTACATACAGACTTTTGGTGACACATGAAAATAAAATCCTTCTGATGAAAAAATTTAAAAATTGTATTTAAGTCAGTGACGAGAATTCTAAGAAGAAACAATTGAGGGTCATGTATAGAAGAGCAACCTCGGTAAGTTTGCTTTTTATCTTTAAGTGAGAAACATACGTTTCACCTACCTTTTGTGAAACATTAGGACTAAAGAATATAACATTGCATCTAATAAATACAAACTGAAATTTAGCATGAATTTTGCTGTTGCCTGTCTCTCTTCACAAAACCTAGGATACGGGGAGAGGGGTAAACGGACTGAATGGACACAGAAGACCCACGTTAAATAAAATGGGTCCTAAAGAAGACACAGGACAGGCCCACAGAAGTTATATTCAAGCACAAAGAGCGAGAAACAAAGAGGCAGGGACAAGCTCTTGCCTTTCCAACCCAGGTACCTATCGATCACCAGAGTGACTCCAAGGGGTGATAACATGCAGACAGAGTGACATATACAGGGGAAGCCAGACAGAGCACATCCAGGGATCTGCACAGCACATGTGTGATGAGAGGGCTGGGCCACAGTAATGGGCGATGGTAATATGTAATAAATGACAATTCATATTAGGGCAAAATTAGCATTTAAGAAAGTCACTCTTTCTAAAGGTCTACCAAACTAATGGAGTAAAACACTATATATTTTTTAATTTTCATATCTATAACTATCGTATTTTTCAAAAACCAGTTTTCTTCTCCCTTCTGCCTTCTCCCAGTGTAAGTTAGCTCTTACCTGCCTCCTTCAAAGCGACTGATGAGATCTGATACCTTACTGGGTTTTTCTTTTGAGACACAAGAAGCAGAGGCAGGTTTAACTTCCTCCATCCTTGGTTTTGCACTAGATAAAGCTTTATGCCTGGGGGTTTGGTGTATGTTGGACGAAGGTGAATTCTGCAGATGAAATGGCTTTGGAGGCACTGTAGAAAAAGAATTAATAGAATTCAGCATTTCACTGATATTTGTTCCTTAACAAAAAAAATATTCTGGTGCCCTGGGTGTAAAAGTTTTTCTCGCATCACCAAACTTTTGTAAAGGGGTCTGTCACATTTGTACTGAACTTTAACCAAGGGACTTTTATCTATCTTGGACATTTTCTCTGTGTCCTGTGGAAATCCCATCTCCGAGATTCACGTGGTACTTTCAATTCTAAGTGATTTAAAACATGGCTTCACTAAACATCTATGGATCCATATGCATGGCTGCAGCATGCCAAACTCTGTTAGCGATAACACAGTAGTTACCTACCTAAACAGAAAAAAGCAAGTGATAAATTTGAAACTAATTCCTAGAGAGGCACTGCTTGCTACAAAAGACTTTCTAATAACAGAGAGATAACAGACACACCAGAATTCAGAGCTAGTAGGTTAGACATAAAAGCCAACAAAACAACAAACAACAGTAGTATAACGTTGTATTACTATCGCACCCTCCCATTTAACAGAAGCACCTCATCTCTTTTGATCACACATGAAACGTTTCCTTTGCAGTCCTCGGAGGTACGTATCGTTACTTGCCTCCTATGTCTGTGAAGGCTTAGATCTTAAGTGAGGGGCCTGAAGCAACAAGGCTGATCCCATGTTACGCCTGGTACTGACACTCTGCCCCGCCCCCCGCCTGGTTATTACCTCTGTTCCTCACTGTAAATCTGCAGAAGGGGGTTACAGAAGTTCAGTAGCTGACTGGTATTAATATACCCCAAGTCATTTGCTGACTATTAAGTCCTCCACTCAATAGAATAGGAACAGATCATTTCCAAAATACTAAAAAATCTACAGATTTCCTCTAATGGATGAGAAATTCCATAGATGAGAAAACATAAGTGCTTAACCAATACAAGAATCACTTCAATTTTGAAAACTAGTATCATTTTTCTCTTCGATTAACATTCTGGGTAGAAGAAAAATACCTACACGTTATATATTCTATCACCAGTTGTAAACAAATCCAAAGAATCATCTCATTTTTTTTTTTTTAAACCCTTCTCCTAACTTCTGGAAAAAGGATGACGAATCACGTCTTCTTCTAATTACATGCTCCATTTTCTCAGAGCCGGGTACCCTGGATTTCAGTAATCTCGTCTCTTCTATAATAAGCTCAGCTCGCTGACAGTCGCTGGATGCTCACTGGCCTAGATTTCACCATTTCTGTGCCAGTTATCAATTCTTACAGAGAGAGGGAAAAAAATCTCACAAAGAGCTACAGGTGTAACAATGTACATTTTTCCTTTTCAACACAGACAAGAAGAAAATTCCAGTTAAAAAAAAATGACATGCTTTTTTAAAGTGAAAATGATACTATGTTCCAAGATATACTTGGGGTTGGGGGAGGCTAATTTAGTATCCATGGGAAAGAAAGGGCCTTATACAAGTGTGATATTTGTTAATTTTAAGGAAAAATTTCCTGTGTAGGACAACCATATACCAAAACAGTAAACCAGGACAATAACCCACTAAAAAAAAAAGTTTTAACATTTGGAATAATTTCAATATTCCTAACTAGAATATTCAAAGAAGGAAGTTAACATGTTCTTTACAATTCTGTGTGTAAAGGCTGTTATAAAATAATTCCTCCAGCTAATCTAGAGTTTACTCAGTGAACGTTCCTTCTTTATCATTGTTATTTTCTTTTACTATATCCTTATTTACTATTATTATTTCAGACACTGTTGATTGAAGGATGGAAATAAAATAGTCTGTTACCAGCCAGTCAGTCTCTCAGAGATGACTCTCCCATCTCAATTATGCCTCTCTCATTAAAATGTTTCACAGCACTGTGCATCTTCTCTACAGTGCTTACAATAAATTATCATGATAAGCAGTAATAAGTAGTATTAAATAATAGACCAGCCATGAAAGTATTAAATACACTATAGACATAAAGGTTTCTCTGAAACAAGGCTGGAGTCCTGTGAGGGTAAGGAATGTTTGTTTTGACCACAACCATATTCACAGTAACTTCCTGCACAGTGCTTGGCAAATTCGTAGAATACCTGAAGGAACTAATTAATTAACACGTCAGCAAGGAGCTCATATTCTAACAGGGAGACAGTTTAAAGATGCTGATAAAGCTGAGCATCAAGTACATGGTTACTTTAGAAGCAGAGAGGAGGCTTCTGTTTCAGCAAGGGAGACAACCCAACGTGTACATTTACTGGTTTACTATACATTTGAATAAAAGAACACAAATACTACATGCATAAGACAAAAATCTCGAGGGTCAGGAATGGCCAAAGTGTCAAAACCACTGTCTTCGAGGAAGACAGCGCGTACTTTGCTGAAAAGATAACTGATGAGTGAAAATGATTCTTGTCTCCCTCATCATTTCTGATTTTCCTTTTACATCTGATTTCCAAATGCTTTCTGGACACCTTCTAGGTGTCCTATCAGCACCTCCAGGTCATTATACCTAAAACTCAACGTAGTACTTCTTCCCCCTGCAGCCCAAAGGATGTCAACAGAAAAAATAGGGTTCAATCTCACCAGTAACTGAAGAAATACAAATTAAGTCCACAATATGATACTCCTTCAGCCCCATCAGATTAACGAAAATTTCAAAATCTAACAATACGAAGTGTCACTGAGGCTATGAAGTGATGCGAACTTACACATTTTTGAGAGGGAGTATAAAGTAATGCAACCATTAGGAAATACATATATATATATATATATATGCAGAATATACATATCCTAGAGAAATTCTTAAATATCTACACAGGTTTTTTTTTTTAATGTTTACTTTCTCATGGATCCAACAAATATTTATTGAATACCAATTAAGTTCTATGCACTTAACCACGTTAATGAATAAAGGGAAAGATAAGAAACAAAAAAATATAAGTAAACCATGTATCAGAAGGTATTAAATGCTGGGAGAAAAAAGGGGAGAGGGGCTAAAAAAACAAGATAGAAGGGATCTGGAGTGTAGGGAGTGGGGGGGAAGGGCAGACTGCAGTATTAAGTAAGGTGTTCAAAGGGGGCCTCTTTGAGAAGTGCAGATTTGAACAAGAATGAAAGCAGTGAAGGGAGTTACTTGGGGAAGAGCTCTCAGTCAGGTTGAGTGAAAGCTGGAGGCCAGCGGAGGGCGATGTGACGGGAGCCAAAGCGGCCGGCGGGCGGGCAGAGCAGGTATTGAGGTCAGAGGGAGGGATGATAATGCACACCGGTGGATAATGCAGACCGGTGGAGTACTGTAAGGAATTTGACTTTTGAGTGAAGGGGGAAGTTCCCCTAGAGTTCTGAGCTGAGGACGATGTGACATGGCTTAAATCCCAACAGCACCACGCTGGCTGCAGTTGAGAAGGAGGCAAGCAGGGTGGGAGCAGGGCAGAAACGGGGAGGAGTTAGGAGGTTACTGTGTATACGACAGTGCTTAGAGGGAGGCAGTGAAAACTAGTGAGACTTCAGGTATATTTTAAAAAGAAGTTTCCCTGCTAGATTAAATGTGAGGTATGAAAGAGAGAGGGATCGAGACTGACTCAGGCTTTTGGCCCGAACAGCCGGCAGGATGGAATTGGCAGTAACTGACACAACAAATAAAGCAGTTTCTGTAGAGAAGATTGGTAGTCGAGTTGTGGACGTGCTCAGCTGAAGACATCTAGCTGACTCTAAGTAAAATGGGCTCTATTGCAGGAAATCTTACAGACGGTAACCAGAACAAAAAATTGATTATTCAAAAATTTCCAAGTATGCAAAATAATGATTGGGAATGAAAAAGAAACTAATTGCCACTGTCAAATGAAAGAAAAACGCACAACAGAAGAGTTGTGCATTAAGTTTTATCCGGGGACTTTACTGAGAACTATAGCCAGGGAGACAGCCTCTCCGATGGCTCTGAAGAACTGTTCCAAAGAGGCAAGGGAGGAGTCAGGATAGAGAGAAACTTTTTTTTTTTTTTAACTGGAAAAAAACATGTAGTTAAGCATAAAAAGATTACTGCTAACCACAAAGAACAGACATTGCAAGTTAATGATTTTAGTGCTTTTCTATGTAGGGAAGATTCAAGAACCTGGGGTCATTGAAATTCTTCCTTAGATAGCCATCTGAACTCTGCAGGGGATGGTGCATCCGAAGCAAGGAGTGCTCTCTGGTTTTCTCCACTGAATTCCCCTCAGGGTACATAGTTGGTGGGCGACGGCGATAGCCATTGGCTTGACCCTTGTAGAACTGGAATCGCTAGCAAGCAACACTTTTTTTCTTTACATCAGTTGAAATTTGGGGATTACCAGGAGATTTCAATTGCTCTTATTTTACTTACTATGAAAAACAAGAGCCGGCTATATATTAACGCATTATAAATTTGTAACACATTACACTTTAAGAATGAAACATTACACATAGAATTATTTACTTAAGGCAGATGTGATGAATTACTCAACTGAGTAAACTGAGTATATTTACTAAATTATTTGAACAATAATGTGGCTTTCAAAGTTCATGAAACTTTTTTTAAACATTAAGGTTTAATGATTGAGAAGTGACAGTATGTGGGCTTTATCAAAACAGTTAACTATGGAGAATGTCATGGATCAAAGCTCCCAAGAGAAAAAGGACAATTACCTTTAATTGCTAGGAAGTTCTTCTGACTTTTGTCTATCTAGCATGGCAGGAAATTGGCCAATATTAAAAGTGGTCAGCAGGAAGAAAGACTTATATTGGAGTTGTTCAGTAATTTGTTTGCTTGACCGGTAGGATTGGTGTGAAGTGAATAAACCACTGTTTCCTTTAGGGTATTTTCTGAGGACAAACTAGCTCTAACTATAGAAGGAATCCATTTCAAAAGCTGTACCTTAGGCTTAGATTCAGATGCAAGCTTATCTAATATAAAATTTAACTCTTTTATCCTTTTAAAAAATATAATTCTTCAAAAATATTTACCTGTTGGTAATTTTAAAAAGAGATACAATTGACATATAACACGGTAGTAGTTTCAGGGGTACAACATGCTGACTTGATATTTGTATACATTGCGAAATGATCACCATGGTAACTCTAGTTCACATCCGTCAACACACAGTTATACATTTTTTTTCTTGTGATGAGAACTTTTAAGATCTCTCTTAGCAACTTTCAAATATACAACACAGCATTATTGGCTACAGTCACTATGCTGCACATTACATCCTTAGGATTTACTTACTTGTAATTAATAAACACAAAAACATAAACTTGATGTTGCTAGAGCACAGTCACCACTAATAAAGGTATTTATTATTCTCTCCTTTTAAAAATCACTGAAATAAACTGTAGCTATGATATTATTAGCACTCCACATGAGAAACTAATAAAACTTAATTACAAGCTATTTTTACGATCCAGATCAGAGTTTCTCAGACTACTGACATTTCAGGTTGGATATTTCTCTGTTGGGGGGCAGCTGCGGGGCTGGCCTGTGCCCCGGAGGACGCTGCGCTGCAGACCTAGCCTGCACCCGTCAGAAGCCAGCCGCACGTCCCAGACACAGCCAGCGAGGGGGCGCAGCAGGCCTGCAAAATGATCTCCAGTTGAGAACTACTGATCCAGAATAAGAGTTTTCAAGTTGAACTCAAATTCCATAATGGATCCTGAAGTCCCAGCAGCCTCACCACGCGTGCCTTACGAGGGATTTACAAGGACATGGGAAGAGAGGTGTCAGTGTGATAGCCCCTCACTCTGCGCAAGGAGTCCCCCTCCACTTCTCAGCCTCGGCCACCCAAATGTCCTTAAGGGTTTGCAGGAATCAAAAGGCTTCTCTCCACTAGAGGGTGGGAAACACAATCAGTCATAAGTCGATAGGTAAGCAGTGCTCAATCCATTTGGCAGCTGATTTGTCAATACCAAGATGGAGCCTCATTTCAGGATGCTGGTCTCTAGATGGCATACATTCCAAGTATTATTTTAGTTTTAAAAATAATTCATCTATCTATCTATCTATCTATCTATCTATCTATCTATCTATCTATCTATCTATCTTAATGGAGGTACTGAGGATTGAACCCAGGACCTGGTGCATGCTAAGCATGCACTCTGCCACTGAGCTATACCCTCCCTCCATTCTAAGTTTCAAACAAAGTAAAAAGGAAATGTGGTGATGGAGCAGGGGTTCATTCAACAGTACTACTGAAGGCCTGCTATGCTGTGCGAGAGGCACGGGGATGCAGCAGTGTAAAAGACAGGAAAAAAAAAACAAATGAAGGCTTAAATACATAGTAGACCAGACTGTAACCAATGAGAAAAAAACAAAGCAGGGATGAGGAAATAAAGAGATTTCAGGGGTGAGACGGGGGTTAAAATTTTAGCTAGGGGGGGCCAGGGAAGGGCCAAACAATGAGTGAGAGTATTTTGAAAACGAGGTAGAAAGTACTCTACATGGTTTACTTAATACCTGGAAATACTCTCCGTATTTATATAAAATTTTATATATTAATCCATATTCAGGATAGGAAGTAAACATATGTATTTAAACAGCAATGCATAGACTTTGATACAACTACAAAAAAGTAAAAAAGCAAGGTCAGTGTCTTCTCCCTTAAGAATAGGATTGTTTTGGCACGTGGCAGCTCAGGAAGGGCATTGCTAAAATTTATCTCAATGAAGTACAAAAAAACAATAAAGTGATACAATGAATCTTTCCAAACAGCCTTTATAAATAATGAAATTCATGCTTTTGATCTGAGCAATTACATAAAATTCAATTGTATTTATGTCTTATATTTTTACCTTACTTGACATCAGCTTAGGTCTAACGAGCAAGATGGAATCTGTATTGTGCAAATAAAATCATGATCAGAAAAATTTCTATGTTCATATTTGCATCAATGTCATAGGGAGGAGTATGGTCAAAAATAAGATTATAAACTCACGGATGGGCTACTCATTTGAATCTCCAGTTATCTGACCTTGCTCAACAGCTGTATCCCGTACCACCACCAATATAGCTAGTAGTGAGGAAAAAAAGAAAAATATCCCATAAACTAGAAGATTCCATTTTTAACTCCCTTTTAAATATCTCTTTCAGAAATCCTTGAAACATAAGAACAAGAAAGAAACTAAAATAAATCCGACATAATCCACATAGAAATTGACTTTTCCAAAGTATAGTGATTCTGAAAATGCCTAGTATTGTTTCTTAGCTGAATGTTCATTTGATATAAATGAAAATATATTAGGAACTACACAGTAAGCCATAGTATAGCTTAGTTTTGTGTTCCATTTCAAAAGGTCTTGCTCTCAATCATCAAAATTATAATTTTGCTATTTCTCAAAGTTAATACCTAGTTCACTAGAAATTTATTTGTAAAAGGAAACGGTCACTGAACAAAACGTTGAAAGGCTTCCTCCAGTATAAAGTTTTCCCCTTGTTGGATGCTCAATTCCTCGATGGAGGCACTGTTTACTTTTAATTTCTGTGGATGTCTTTACTAAGAAGCTTGAAGAGCCCTAGTTCCTTAATATTGTAAAATCACGTTCTTGCTAAGTATATTATGCACTATTTTGGAATGATATTTTCCACAGAACCTCTGACATCTAGCAAGTCATGGTAACTTTCTGACAATACTTCTAAACACACATTCATTGTTACATATTTGTTATACACACAGTAAGTTAGGCTCTGTACCATGTCACGCATAACGCATGAAGAGATCACAGTTCCATTAAGGGGACACATAATTTCTGCAGCATGAAAAGAACTGTAACCGAGAAACGTACAAGGTGTTTTAGGAGCAGAAACTCCGCCTGAGCAGGTTCACAGACTGACTTTTCTCCTGAAAACAATAAATGCACCCAATTCCTCTCATTTATAGCCTGAAGCTCTTTCTTAGTGATTGTCATTCTTCTGCGTAGCCTTCATCGATGAACAAAGCACCTGACGTGATCAACCCCCCCACCCCCCGCCGACGAGCGTACCTTGTGGCTTTGGACTTGCAGCTGCGTGTTTTGCTGGCGTTTTCCCATTTATTCCCTGAGCCTCTTCAGCAGATACATTCTGATCAACCAGCGTGGCTGTGCTGCTCTTCAAAGAAGGTGGAATTCTAGTGATCTTTGGACAGATACTGCAGCCTGGGAGAGTTCAAAAGGAAAGGGCAGGTAAACACGGAGGTAGAGCCTAACTACGTCTCGAGACTCGGTTCCTTCTAACCCCACACAACAAAAACAGTTAGTTACCAGACTAAGCAGAGAGATACTCTTCCCACACGTGCTGGCCTTGACAAAGAGTTTTCCTAAGACAGATCTCATTCCATGTGCTTGAGAAACCTTATAATGTGTGCTGACAGAGACTGCTGGCTGCCACACACACACACACTCTCCACCCCCACCCCCATCCACTTTCCTGGCAGGGCCACAGAAAGGGCAGAATGCAGCTGCTAGATGCAGGCGAAGGAGAGGGCCAGGGGGCCCCAGCACTAAGCTGTTAAAAGCTTCCCTTCCAGCAGCCAGTCAGTCACCAGTCATTGAGTGGTTCAAAAACACAAAGCAAGAAAGCATGAGTGTGACAGCTGACCTAAAGGCTCTAGAAGAATGGCTTGACTGGAAATGAACAAATACACACCCACCCACCCAGTCCCCCCCCCACCCTTGTCTTACTAGCTTACTCAGACTCCAGATGAACACATATGAGTTATTATTACCCATGGTTTTTTAAAAATGAGATTATATAGATAACACTGTTACATTTATTTACAACTTGAAATCTTTTAAAGCATCATGAGACAGATGAAGGAGAACAGGTCAATTCTTAGTTCAATTTCTGATATAAGAAGTTAAATACTAAATTTCAGAGACTTTTCAAGAAATTATATGCCAGCATTTTCTCTTTATATGCACATTAAGTTTTCCTTTCTTCTAGTTGACACGGTGATTTTAACAACAGATTGGACCTTGTTCAGGAGAAAATAAAATTTCTACCAGGAAATCCACTATCATTAAAAAGTATGTGCCATTTAAGAAACTATCATTTGACTACAAAACAAAGAGTTTCATTTTTATAGAAGCCAAATATCTAAAACGAGAATCATTAGAGATAAAAGCCTTAATTATTATTTAAAACAAGAAAAGCTAATAAAATCCAATCAACTCTCTATTGAGTAAATACTTCAATTGATTCTTGATTAATATTGATTAAAAACTACAGTACTGTTTTACTTTCTGTGCTCCCCTTAAAATTTCTTCAGATAAAGTTTAGAAGCTATTAACAGCTCCAAGTATTGTCTGAGAAGTTATTAGAGACTCATGTTAAAACATATTAAAGGAGTTTTATCAGACACCCTTCTGCAAAAATGGGCTGCCAACTGGATAAAGCAGTGTTCAAACTGAATCTTTAAAAAACAGATCACCACTGTTATGAATTAAAAGATGAAACCACTTTGAAAATGAACCCATTTAGATATAAAACAGAAACAGACTCAGAGACATAGAACACAAACTTGTGGTTGCCAGGGGGAGGGGGATGGGCAGGGATAGACTGGGAGTTTGAGATTTGTAAGATACTGGCAGGTATATTTAGAATAGATGAACAAGTACACACTGCATAGCATGGAGAAATATATCCAAGATCTTGTCTTAGCTCACGGTGAAAAAGAATGTGAAAATGAATATACATAAATATTCATGTATGACTGAAAAATTGTGCTCTACACTGGAAATTGACACAACATTGTAAACTGACTATAACTCAATAAAAAAAAAAGAACCTACTTAGAAACAAAACATATCCTGAATAAATAATCTGAAATTAAAAACTAGGCACTTAATTTCTGGATAGCAAATTGTCAGGATCCCATAGGTTTACAAGATAATTCGAGAACATCTCAGATCAATGTGCCAAAATGCCTGCAGTAAAAGATCAACTACACACCCATTTTCTTTTAAATCCATTAAAGTCACGATTATAATCTTTTGCCAGTGACAAAAAAAATCCATTGCCACAAACTTCATTGCAGATCATTGTTTAAAACTCGTCTCCAAACTTCAGCCGTTACCATGAGGTATGAAAATATGGTGAAAGACACAGAAAACACATTCTTAAAAGGTCATTTAAAAAAAAAAAAAAGCAAAGACAGAGACCATGGAAAGCCCAAAATCTTTACTATTATTTGCTAACTGGTCCTTTATAGGAAAAGTCTGCTGACTACTGGTATAGATCAAACACATCATGGTACAGGAAGTGTGCTTAAAATTAGACGGCACCATTTCATTAAATAGTTCATCTTCTAACATCTTGGATACTAGCAATACAAAGGAAAAGTTCTTTTTGTTTGTTTATGACGGACTCAGCCTACTCACATTTGGAGACAGTCCTTATTTGGGTACCAGTTGCATAACAGGGACTTGAAACCAAAATTGTAACCAGATGGTCTACCCATTAAATAAATTTTATAATAACCATAGAGGCTTTCAGATTCCAGTTTACCAAGAAGAACCAGTAGGGGTAATTAAACAGTTATCTTGGGCACAGATACAACCAGTTACATTAAGTTGGCATGGGTTAGTATTTACATACTGTCTCCTCATGAAGGCTGATAATCTGCTTAGCCACTGGTCCTAACCATTTTGTATTCTTCTGTCTTGGAGTCACTCACTTATGCTTGCCGGGTCATACCTCCTGTAAAGATTGTCTAGACAGATGCTAACTGCAGGGTATTCTCAGATATTCTCAGTTAATTCAGCCTCATCTTTGGCTGCACAGACCTCCCTGTTCCAACAGAAGAGGTTCCCACTATGGCTTAACTTTCATTTATGTGTCTTCTTTTGCATGACACAGGTGAGTGGCAGATAATTGCTCTGACTGGTTAGGGGGACTGCCTGCTATTTGCAAAACTTTGTGTTGGGTTGTTATGTTTTGCCAACTTATTCTTGACAGGCTCTTTTCACAAATTGAGATTGGATTTACTCCAAAGCAAAGTCCACTGGTTCTTGATTCTTCAAGCCTGATTTCTTGTCATGGCATCCATGACGTCAGATCACATCTCTGTGGCCTGGCTGTGTTCATGTCTGTACTGCCTCACCCACACGTTAACATCTCCCCCAACTGCACCGAGTCTCTAGCCCAGCACATCGGGATGGGCTCCACCCCGCAGGACAAGAAAATCTTTCTTTTTAAAAAAATTTAAAAATGTTTTTATTGGGGGGGGGGGTAATTGGGTTTATTTATTTATTTATTTTTAGAGGAGGGACTGGAGATTGAACCCAGGGCCTTGTGTATGCTAAGCACGCACTCTATCCCTGAGCTATACCCTCCTCCTGCAAGAAAATCTCTTGATTCAGGAGCACAGAGTAGCTTCTAGGGCAGACAATCTTCTTAGAAGTATACTGTCCAGAAGTAAAGAGATACTTTAAAAAACAAACACTTTATTTTGACATAACTTTAGATTTACATGAGTTGCACCCAGACTCTTAAGTGAGCATATTAGATAACCATGGTGTTAAACACAGACAAAACTAAGAACGTAATATTGGCCCAATACCACATATTCCATTCAGATTTCACCAATTTTCTAACATCCTTTTTCTGTCACAGGATCCAAACCAAGATACCGTGTTGCTTTTAGTTCTCCAATCCATGAGACAGTTACTCAGTCTTTGCTTATATTTGATGACATTGGCACTTTTGAAGAGTGGGAGTAGGTATTTTGTAGGACGTCCCTCACACTGGGTTTCTCTGATGTTTTCTCACGATTAGACTGGGTTTATGGGTTTGGGAAAGAACACCAGAGGCATGCTATCCATCCCACTGTGTTATATCATTGCATGATATTCAGCATGACTGTCACATGTGATGCTAACCTTGGTCTCTGGGTAGGGTGGTGTCTGCCTAGTGTCTCCACCGCAGAATATTCTATTTATTGTAAGATATTTTTCAACAGTCTTCTCCTATCATCCTTTCAAAAACTCCCCATTTGTCCTGGATATGGGTCATACCTCCCATGTGCCATTTAAACTGTCTAGATTGAGAGATCAATTGCACTTAAAAAAAATAATAAAGCCATTCAGGTTATAAAACTCGTGATTTACAACTCATTTGCCAAGGGGAACAAATCCACAGCAAGGAAATTTACTTCAGGAAATGATTTCAGTTTCCCAAACTGTTAGCACCCAACAATAAAATCTACCCCGCCACCCCCCACCAAATAATAAGCAAACCATAAAGGATCTTAAAGAAGGAAATATGATGGACAGTTTAAGAAGTTTCCTTGGACCTAGGAAACCTAATTCTAGGAATCTAATCTACAGAAACAATTTCATCTGTGTGTAAAAATATATGCACATGGACAGTGAAAGCAACATTATGTAACACACGCAGCTGTAAAAACAGAAAAACAAAAATAAGACTGGGAAGATCTCCAAGACTTTATTAAATGAAAGACAAAAAAGCTGCAGAGAAATATGTACACTATAATCCCATTTTTAAAAAAGACGTAAGATATATACACGTATAAATGTACTGAAAGGGATGGAAGGTAACATGGCAAACTTTGGGGATTAGGAGTGGTGTAGGCTGAGGGAATGAATGAGAACCTATGTTCAGAGCAGCCTTATTTACAATAGCTAAGATGATGAAGCAACTGAAGTACCTGCTGACAGATGAATGGATATACAAAATGTGGCATATACATACAATGGAATATTATTCAGCCTTGAAAAGGAAGGAAATTCTGATACATGCTACAATACGAATGGCCTTGAGGCCATTATGCTAAGTGCAATAAGCCAGTTGAAAAACACAAATACTGTATGATTCCATTTATATCAGGTACATAGAGTAGTCAGCTTTGGAGACAGAAAGTAGAATGGTGGTTGGTAGGGACTGGAGGGATGAGAGAATACAAAGTTATTGTTTGACAAGAGTTAAGTTATAGAAGATCAAAAGTTCTGTGGATGGATAGTGGTCACAGAAGCACAACAATGTAAATGTACTTAGGATGCCAATGAACTGTACACTTTAAACAGTTAAGATGGTAACCTCTATGTTATGCATTTTCAACAAAACTTTTAATTAAAAAAGCATATCCCTTGCTCAATGAATAAAAGGTAAAAAAATTAATATATTCAATTGCCTACCTAGCATCTCCACTAGCATTTCTAAGAGCTAACTCACACTCAACACACCCAAATCTGATTCCCTTGTCTGCCAACTCTCACTCAAAATTACCCACCTTTACTGTCCTCTCCATCTCAATTAATAGCAACTTCATCTATGCGCAGAACAAAAAGCTTGGAAGCATCGCAAAGTCCTCCCTTTTTCTCTCACACCCTACATCCTATCCCTTAGGAAATTCTGCCGACTCTACCGTCTACCACCACCACCTCCACTGCTACTGTTTTGGCCTAAATTACCATAATCTTTAACTGGACTACAGTTAAGACCCTCCACGTGGTCTCCCTGCTCCTACCCTTGTCCCCAGTACACATTTTCAGCCAGGACCAGAGAGATCCCTTTTAAAACCCAAGTCAGATCATGTCACCCTTGGTGCTTAAAATTCTCCAATGGCGCCACACGTCACTCGCAGTTTACAAAGTCACCTCTTTACGCTGGCTGACAGGCTCTGCGTGACCTGGTGTCAGTCCCCTTACCCCTGAACTCGTCGCTGAGTACTGCCTGCTTGCTCGCTGTACTCCAGGCACACCGGCCCCTGCTGCACCTCCCGCAGGCCAGGCGCACTTTATTTACAGCCTTGGGTCTGGCTCTTCTCTGCTGGAATGTTCCTGCCCCAGCAAACTGCTTTCTCTTCACATCTTGGCTCAAATTGCATCTTGTTGACGTGGGGCTACCCAGACACTCTCCCTAGTATAAGCGCTACTTTTACCATGTTTTACAGGTGTGTGTGTGATTTTTTGTTTTTTTTGTTTTTTTTTTTTAAACCATAGCATTTGTCACCTTCTAACAAACTAACATTATTTTGTTAACTGCCTGTCCTGGTTAGAATGTAAACTCTGGGAATGTCTCAGGAACATCCCCTTAGATGCTCAGTTAGTAATTGTTGAACAAATGAATTCCAGAGACCTTTGACAAGTTTCTCTTCCTTCGCCTACATTCTTATTTTCCATTTCATAAGAGCTGTTTTCTAAATTCCAACAATAAGGAGATGACACAGCTGTCTGAGAACTCGAGCTATACAGAATTTCAAACATTTCCATTCCAATGTTAAATTTTGAAACATTCAAGATTATTTATACATGAGTTCTAAGTAATTGGAAAAAAAAAAAAACTATAGCCAAATAATCTCCCTTACAGCCCAGATTTCCGAACATCTGGAATTGTGGAATTACCCAGATGTTTGTCTTGATAAAAACAGTAGCAGCCCCAAATCCCAGCAACTGACTGAAAGATTTCCATTTATTATAATCTTTAATTTTATTCACATTTATTAGAGCCACTAACTAAAATGCACAATGGCTGTCAATGTTTCAGACTGAGCATTTGGAAAATCCTAAAATCACAGAATAGCAGAGAGTTAAATTGTCAGGGAAAGTAGCTTGCTTCAGATCTTTGAAGTTCAAATGTAATATGAAGTTAAAATAAGCCTTGAAGGGAAGGAACTGTGAATATTCAATATTTTTAAGGGTCCCACCACTGTACGATATAAATGTGTAAAAAGGTAATTATTTCTATTGTATCCACGGTAAATGCAACAACATATGCGCGCAATGAAATAAAGTAAATACAGCCTCTAAAAACACAAAAGTAATTTTTGTTTTCAAACTAGAAATATTTTATTTTCCTGAAACATGCTCCAAACAATATCATTGAATTTTTCTGCTACTCAGAAGGGAATGAAAAGGATAGTAAGATTTCTATAAAGAATTGTCATCAGCCCCTTCAAAGCTGAAATGCTGTTAGATGAACTGAAACACATCACACTAAGATTGTCAACATTCTAGTTCCAAGTAGGAGCTCACAGATGAGGCCACGGCCATGGCACCTGTTACGTGTATGTATGTGTCGCAGACTACATGTATCACTACAATTTAAACGTGGGCTCTCGGGGTCTGCTGGGGCTGGCTGGTCCCTGTGCTCCGCTGTGCCTTGGCATGGCGTTATTTTAGGTACAGACCAAACCTCCTCGGCACCCCCTTGCATGTGGAAGGGGGCTGGAGGCAGCTCTCCCACCCCCAACTAAGCACTGATGGAGGTTCCCCTTTTGGCTGTATTTGACCAAGAATTTTGGTCAAGATTACGGAAAAGCTCTTGCTATTTAAAGCACAAAATTTGCTCTGTGTCTGCAGCCACAAGTAGGGCGGAAGGTGGGAGTAGAGAGAAGCCACAATCAATTACATGTGTCTCTTTCTGCCTCCTTACAAAGGGCAGCTCTAGTTGACACCACCAGAGTCCGAGGAGGTTACAGCCTACTGGACTTTATCCAATAAACGGTCGCCAATTTATAACAAACACTCATTTCTTGGCTCCTTCTTTTTCATAACCAGGTGGAAGAAACCGGGCCCTTGATTATCAAAACGCCCTGCATCACTGCTGTGCTGACTATGAGAAAGAACCCTGAGAAGATGCCTATCCAGGCAACCAAGTAAGTGCTGAGTTTTGAAGCTGTCACACTTTTGGCCAGAGCGTAAGATTCCTGACAGTTTTAAGTTTTGAAATTGAAGAATATACCGTTTAAACATCTCTAAGTATATTAATGCGCAGGTGGTCCTGATAACCGACGTTAGCTCTCCCCCCCGTACGATCACCTGTGTCAGAAAGGCAGCTCCGATGCCGTGCGCACACACACGCACGCGCACACCCAGGCAGCTTTCCTTGACCCCCGGGGCATGACACTTGGCTGTTTCCTGGCCGATTGTACTAGTTATTAAACATACCCTGACAGCAATTTAAACATTCTTCAGGGCACCTTAGTCATAAAACTCTCATTTCACCTAATAGCTGGGTGACTGACTGACTGACTTCAGTTTCCTGATCTATAAGAGAGTTCGTAGCATTCATCATGCTTCTCCCCACCATAATGTAGTGAGGACTACGATTTAATGAATTCTAGTGGAAGTACCAGAGCAACAGATGACACGCGGTAAGCGCTCAGTGACCCTTTGTTATTATTATTACTGCTCGTATAATACTCAGTGCTGTGTAAACGCCCGGGTAGTGGATCAGGGGACCAGATCTGTACTCTCTCCTCCCTCCAGCCTCTTAAATTGCCTCCTGTGTTTGCCCTGACTGCCTATATGTGCCCTTACCACTGGCTAAATCTTCGTCTGCCACCACCCAGCACTCGCCCATCCTGGCTTACTTTCTCAGGAGCTGCCACTTGCTTCAGTGGCTCTGCCACTTTCAGAGATTCCCAGTAGACCATTTTGGATAAATTACGGTTAATTAATACTCTTTTGCAAATTAACACAACAATGAATTATTCACAAGTACGTGGCCTGGTACGTTAAACTTGATGACAGTGTTACTAATGATAAAATGGTGTCTGACATTCGATGAGGAGTAGAATTTACGGTAGGTCATTTTAACCCTGAACAATTTAACCACATTCTTCCCCCTTGACCATGACTGTAAATGTGCGTCCTGGGTTCCACCCACTGCTTTCACTTTTCCTCCATTTGACTTTCCTCCGTATTAGGCATAATTGCTGGTTTTTAACAATGAATCATTTTCTGAAAAGCCCATTTAAGTGCCTGTGTCCACTTAAACTCACTATTTAATTTTACTAGCTCTCACCTTTACACCTCCAAAGTACGAACTGCTTTTGTAAGCGCCAAGACTATCCAACGATCCACTGCAAAATGACGGGCAACACCCATCAGGCTTCTACTTTCTTCTATTTCTTTCTTTTTTCCTTTTTGTCCCTCCTTACAAGTGCTGAGTGGTAACTCCCTAATAATGAAAAGTGCCAGGTACTCCGGGGACGGAAGGAGAAATAAGACATAAGCCTTACCTTCAGGTAATTCCTGGTTTAAAGAGGGAAAGAGATACATACAATTCCATAGTATCTGGAGCCCCCACCCCCAGATCCCCTGCTAACTGTGATTAGGGAGCAGCTGCCCCAGTCAGTCCTCACACAGGGCAAGAACCCGGCCTACGAGCAAAAGGCAGAGGCGGAAGAGGAAAGGAATGGCTCTGAAACAAATGAAGGATAAAGTCTGCAGGGGGCTTGGCTTAAGGAGGGAGGGACAGAGAGGAGAAAAGGGTAATGCTTACTTAGGCTCCTCACTAATATGACAGGGAATCAGTGCCTTTAAGTAAGAAGAGAGCTGTGTGTGTGACAGGAGCCGGCGAGACTGTCCCGGACGAACAGTCTGCCCTGATATTCACTAGGGCTGGCCAACCTTGACACCCTAGCTGCCTCATCATTAAAGTCTTCAGATACAGTCCCTTTGACATTGTCTTTAAAATATCATTTCATTGCCTATTAGGAGGGGGGAAGCCTATTTGCCCCTTACAGTGCCAGCTGGACAGAGGCTTTGACTCATGTTGTTGCTGTTTTTAGTCTCAGTGATTACGGGTTAAATCATTTGTCTTTCTTCCTATAAAAAGGACTGGTTTCCTTAATTTTATTAACAACAGTAACCGACATCAGTCCAGTGATTAGGCTGGAGGGAGGGAAAGCACTGACCGAGAGCACGAGCAGGTTTCTGGGTATTTGCCAGTTCCTTCAGGACTCCGCAGGGTTCACTGCGGCCCATTAAAGAGCCCAGGTGAAAAGCCACAGCACGTGTCACGTGCCCTAGGACAACTTTCCCCAAAGTGTATCATGTGAAGCACTACTCTGGCAACAGGATCTCTCAATACCCCCCAGCCTCAACCCACAACCAACTAACCAACTAACCATGATTCTGAAACATCTGTGACCTGCCGAATTTGACAATATAAAACTTGTGTCCTCACGATGGCAATGGCCACATGAGAAGCCACGAAAAGTCCTACAGTTAAAAATAAAAACTGTTTAACTTTGAACCCAGTATGTATATCAGGAAAACTTTCCATCATATATTACCAGTTAACACCCCCACAGAGCTGGTGTCAGAATACATTTTGGGAAAAGCTGCCCCAGGGACGCACTGCCACGTCTAACAGCTATTGCCCAGGCTGTTTCCCACACTTCTCTATCTCCGTTACCACCGCCTGCTCCTGACATCCTGCTAATCATCCTGGCTGCCCTCAGGACTCTCAGATTACGAACTGAAACTCCAACCTGGCCTTGGCTTTTGGACGTGACCCTGCCGCCCTCAGCTTCGAGGCTGCACACTCCCACAATGTGCTGACCACAAAAGCAGCGTTAGGGCGCTAGGGTCCTGCACACGGAGCCCAAAACTGGAGGTTAAAAAATCAGATGCAATTACGTTCTGTAATCCTGCCAGTCCACCTCCCCTCCATCGTCTCCACCTTCCTCCTGCTCTCACCTGCAAAACCCCACAGTCTAGCAGACTTAAGTGCTTACAATTTAGGAAACACAAAAATCTCCAAAGGGACTTTTTCTTTTCTTAAAGTGGTTGTAAAACAGGATGTAAAGTGTAATAATTAACAATGCAGAGAACAGTGATACGTGGCACAATGCAGGAAGTTTCACTCCATTGAGCCAAGTATCATAAGACCTCTGAATACAAAAGCACACCACTGCCCTTCGATTCTGCTGAGCTGCAGGACTCAGACGCAGAGCTGCGCCTTTGTTCTGTGATCTCCCTGTGGGTTTAAACCCCAAGATCAGGCAAAACCCTTCGTTTGATAAGAAAGCCGACTTCTTCCTGAAGACTTATAACCCGTACAGGGTACTGGAATAGGCTATGCTCCCTGAAAAAAACAGCTATTTTTCAAACAGCCTTTTCTCAACTGATTTGTTTTCTAGACACCAAAAGGAGTTTGTATAAATGCACCGCAGTGCATAGCTTCAGAGAGGGAATGAGAAGGATGCACTGCTGCTATGTCCTTCAGTAACACACACATACACACACACACGGAGATATTTATCCTGAATGTCACAAAAATATTAACTATCACAACTTGGGATTTCATAGTGCTTTAAAACTTACACAGTTTACTATAAATTTGCTTGCAAATGCTAATGCTGTTCTTACTACTATTAGAAATAACGGTATTAATAAAATCTAACAATATTATTCATTCTGAGCCAAGTAAGCAGTACGCAAAGCACTTTACAGGCATTATTTCATTTGTTCCTCTCAAGAATCCAATGAGATAAAGTAAGGTAGGCATTTTGGGGGGGGGGATCTTGTGGGGTTTTTTAAACACTCACTATCATATATATAATTTATTTTTTCTTTTGTTGGGGGAGGTAACTAGGCTTGCTTGCTTATTAAATTCAATAAGCACTTATTTTGCTTCTTGGACAACGTGGGGAACATAGCCAATATTTTACAATAATGATAAACGTGAATTAAAAATTGTGAATCACTATATTGTACTCCTGTAACTTATATAATATTGTATGTCAACTATACAATTAAACAAAAGGGAATGGAAAAAAATATACAGCAGCTTGCAAGAGGGCACTGTAACAGGATCAGTGCCTGGTACTGTGTAGGGTCGGTAAGGCCTTCAGCCTGCCCTCAGGTAGGGAGGTTAAAATGCCTTTCAAGCAGGAACTGCAAACTACAGCCCGTGAGGCCCTCAAAGGGAGGATTAAAACAGACCTGAATGAGAGGCTACCACCCACAACTCATTGGCCAAATCCACCACGTACTTCTGTTAGTGAAGGTTTACTGGAATGCAGCCACACTCATTCTTGTACATACTGTGTTCGATGCTTTTCAGTAAGGTGGCAGAGTGAGGTGGTACGAAAGAAACCATGTGGCCTGCAGAGCCGAAACTATGATCTGGCCTCCTCAATCTTTGCTATGAAAGAAGAGACTTCTGAAATCAATATAATTAAAATTTTTCTTAACTTCATAAATTCCAAAAGAAATAAAAACAGATGTAAGAAATGAACTTGAAGGGCAAAAGATGGCTTTCCTCCCAAGAGCTACAGTAGCCAACTCATTTATTCAAGGTGTCTGGTTCATAAATCAGCCAGAATCTTGGCTTTTCCTCTTCCTTTTACCCATTGCCAAACTATTTTCCATTTATTCACAATAAATTTATCGGCAGGTCCAGAGAGAAGAAGAAAATCAAACTGGCCAAAATGCTTCACAAGGTTTGACACGGATGTTGCTAAAGCCAAACAGAACGGGTCTTCACGACGTCCGTCACAGCAACCAAGGATGGACCACTACTTCTCTTCACAAAGGGAAAAATACATCTTTTCAGAAGCAAACACTTCCTGACCTTGCTGATTTTATTTTGTATCCGCTTTTCTGATTTTTCTGGACTTGACTTCTCTAAACCTTTTCCCAGCAGCCAAAACACTCCAGCCTAACACTGCCGATAACACTAATTTCTATGAGTCTCTGCCTTCTTCACGGCGCCTACCTCCCGTCGCCGGCTCTAAATCACTGACCGATTCTCAGGGCTCGGCCCACTTTGTTTTGTAGCTGTTGGCACTGTTCATTCACTTTTCAAACCCAAATTTAGCTTCATGGCAATAATGGATAAAAATGAACTCTACCAAGTGGGGAAAGCTCCGTAGGGCCAGCCAGTCCTTCAACCTGAAAGCTGCTTACTTCAAACGCACCGACACTACCACTGGGGGCCATGGCCAGGCGCGGCCAGGCCTGCTGTGGGAAGCAAGGCCATGTTTATCTGGAAAGTGTATTTTTTTTTGCCGCTAGGAGAAAACAGGGTAGGTTAGGAAAACTAGAAGCTGAAAGGTCAAAATTTTGACATGATCGTTTATTTACCTGGTGACTGTGAGGACGTTACATAACAACTTCCTTATTAATTAGAGACATTTTTACTGCTCTAGTGTCACTGCTTAGGTACTGGTGACAGGTAGATGCAGACACTGACTGACTAGCGGCAATTTTTAAAAATTTAAAACCTGACAAGTGGTTTTAGGTGGTTTTCCAAAAAGGGCTTGGTGACAGTCTCTAATCCATCTCAACTCTTTTTATTTTGATACTCTTGTAAGACAAATATTAATATAAATCTCCTTTTACTAAAATTTAATATTGAACAGCTTACACTGACATTTGCTTTCCTTAACTCACTGCTGTGTGATGGGACCAGCAGGCCTCATTTTTGCCCCAGGCCAGCTTTCTAGACCAGGAGCACAATAGTGTTGTGTGTTGAGCTTCTAACAGTGCAGGGGATTGTTTCCAGTCATGCAAAACTGAGAAAGCAAATACTGCATCCAGCTTACTTTTTATTTCCTATACACACACACACACACACATATGTGTGTATATATACATATATATATATATATTCTGGTTGGCAGATAAAGGAAGTTAGGAAGAAAAATAAGCCAAGCCATCAAATGTAACCATTTTTCCAATTCTGAATTTTAAAACAGCATTAAGTCAGTCACACTTAGTTATGTCTAATATCACTGCTCCTACAAAGAAAAAGGTTAACATGGAACAGGCCATGGCTCCCTCAGAGATGGCAAATTCACGCAGGTTACCTGCCTTGAGAGACTGAAAACGGCAAATATTCAAAACTTCAGCAACCACGGGCACTGGCCTTGATGAAGCAAAGGAATGGTTAGTTGAAACATTAAAGGGCAGACAGTAATTCAAACACTTCTACTCCTCTGAAACAAAAACCACGTCGCATATCCCTTTGGACACAAGTTAAGTGTGCGTCACACTACTAAATGTTAAAACGGTGTGACTACTGGCCTCTACTGAACTGACTGCAACGTCCGTAATAAATATAACAGAGAAGTATTTGGTCGGAAGGGTAACCAACTGAACGTTCTGTATCATGTAAATGGCCCTTCCTTGCTTTCTTGTGTTAAGGTATATATTCTATTTGTATGGAATTCATTCAATGCTAAAACCAATCTTCTTACTCTCTTATTTAAAATCCTTTAACGGGACTGCAAGATCCACAGGAAAAAACTCTAATTTCCATAGAAGACCCTTTACCATCAGACATCAAACTACCGGTGACGGCTTCAGCCACACACCCCTAACGGTCTAGCCGCATTCCGATCTTCTCTATTCCTGTAACACGTTACAATCTTTTCACATCTCTGCGTGTTTCTGCACTTGTTGGTTCCCTTAGCTTCACAGTCTTTCTTTAAACAAATTAATCTAGTTTCAGTGAGATCTTTTTCAAGGAAATCTTGAATCAAATAAAAACAGTCTATCGCTCCTCCTTTTCATTCTCCAAACATGTCCCCTATGCGGTGACACCTGTCATGCAGCCCCTGCTTGTACTGGTTTTCCACCCCTTCAAATCAAGTTCTACAGAACTATAAAGAGGAAACATTTCTAGGTTGTTACATTTTATTCTATCTTCTTTCCTTTCCTACCTTTTCCCTATAGCAGCGTTTCAGAGAGTTAACTGTCTTAAACCCAGGAGGGAAAAAAAAAGAAAAAAAAGGAGGGGAAGGAAAAATAGAGGGGGGAGTACACCCTTCAAACATAGCAAAACATCTTAAATTTATTTTCTCTTCATCTTGCCACAATTTTCTCCATGCAAACTGTTCCCCAAATTTCTTGGTCTCACTCTCCAAAACTTCTCCCATCTATTTCCTCTCTCCCAAGAGAACCCTGTAATTCATAACACGAAATCATTTACTGAGCCATCCAAAGGCTCCATTCTCACTACCAGGCCCACCCCCCACCCCACGACTTCGTCTCAGTTCTTGCTAAGTGGGCTCAGTTTGGCCTCTCAGACTTCACAGATAGATCAGAATGAGCAGGGAGCACACTGAGGGCAGAGAGTTAACAGGGCAGAGGCTGGCATCAGGATAGGCAGGGCTTTGCATGTCCCTGAGAGGGCAGAGATGGGACTCCACTGACAGGTTCTGAGCACAGGAGACCATGCCTTGCTTTCCATTTTTAAAGGAGCACTCAGGCTGCTGGGTGAAGAACAGACTTCAGGAGGTCAAAGGTGGAGAGGAAGCTACCGGAATAATCCAAGGAAAAGCTGAGTGTGGCCTGGACCGGGCAAGTAGCAGTGGAGGCATTAAGACATGGTCAGCTGGGGCTTCTCCTGCCTTCTGAGACGCCTCTCTATGTCTCTGGAGTGACATCTCCTAGGGCCACTCTCCCTTTCCGAGATGACCCACGCTCCAGGGCTGTTCTCCCTTCTGAGACGGACCGCATTCTGTCTATGGAATGTGTCTCTCTAAATAAACTTGCTTTCACTTAATAAAAAAAAAGGGACACGGTCAATTTGATATCTCTCAAAGTAGAACTGATTGACAGATTGGACTAACAGATTGGTAAGAGAAAAAAGACTCAAGGAAGACGAGGGTTTGGGGCCCAAGCATAAGAAATATATAATGACATGGAGATGGCCAGGCTACCACAACTTGGCAGGTTTTTTGTCTAAGAGGGGAAAGAGAGGTTTTCCCCAGGCCAGGGTTTACTAACCACCATGCAGAACCACCAGCTTCCGTGACTAACACTGTTCTTCTTTTCTGAGGCACTCTCCTTCCATCTGCCGCAACGTATGACTGCCGGCTGCAGGCCCTGGGCCGACTAGCAGGGGAAAGACCATTACACAGAGTGTGACAGGGACTGTGGGAGGGCTAAGTCGGAGAGCATAGTTAAATCAGGGTGAAGACCTTGAAGAATAAATTTCAGACCGATAAAAGTTAGCTCCCTAATTTATACATAAGAAATAGCACAGCATAAACATGATGGCCAGATGGTAGGTCAGAAAGGTAGCAGGGATGCATAAACCTCATAAGCACCCAGGGAAAGGCTTTTTTCTTTTTTGAATGACTGGTATTCCAGTGTCTAAGGAGGGCTGTTCCAGTTTAAGTCTTAATCCTGAATTGCAATTTAATTTACACACAATTTGAATGCATATCAAATGAAGGCCGCTTCATCATCCCTGCAAAGACTGGAGAGTACTTCCCATTGAGCCATGCCTCACATTCCATTTTTCTCTTTTCAGTTTTCATGGGAGTTTGCCCACAAGCATAAGTTTTAAAAAGGAAAGTTTCTTCAAGTCATTAAAAAGAGATGAAACTTTTACAAGTAACATGTACACTAAATGTACATATTTAAAATTTTTCTTGGACAACAAAATAGCAGTCAAATAACCCAGCAGTGTGGACAGGAAGTGCTACATGACTGGCTTTTCAGTTTAAAAACCTTAAAAGGAACGTGTAAACTGTAGTGGCCACGCATTACACAGAGCTTCCCATTAGAGCAGAAGACTCCGGGAAGCACTTTTCTCTCCACCCGGGCTGCTTTTCAGGAGGGAACACTGCTTCTCTCCAACCATCCCTAAGTATCTGAAGGTGGAATGAGAAACAACAGACGCCGTTTCAGAGGAAGAGAGAACTTCACTAACAGAGAAAGAAAATACTTCCCTTTCGCTGCTTAAAAAAAAAATCCCATTTTACAGTGCAATGGCAAACGGTGGAGAGAGCCCACAAGCCTTGAACTTGGTACAAGAACAAGTGGAATCCTTGCAAAGGAACTGAGGCTTCTTCCTGGATAACGGAGGGGGCCAGGGCAGGCAGGGACGGGGTTACAGCATCTCTAGCAGCTCCTAGAACCTGGGAGCAGGGCCAGCCAGGCTGTGCAGCTGTGGGAGGGAGCCTCGTCCTCGCTGCAACCCCGCCCTTGGGCTTCCACACCCAGCGCAACCCCCCAGCCCCCTCCCCAGGCCAAAAGAAGCAAAGAGGTGACACTACCAGAGAATCTTGGTGACTGTGCAGACTGCCTAAGATTCAGTTCACCTTGTTTTAACAGCACAGACAAGCAGGGTAGACATTCTTCAGGAAGGTCCATGCACCCACGATGGGAAAACAGCTTCACAAAACGTACCCATACCAGTTTTAAAAAATATTTTTAGCAGAAATTTCCTGTCACATGATTACATTTCTACCACACAGCAGAGTTTCATTATTCTTTGAAAGAATCAATTTCTCATTAATATGCCCTCTAGAATTTTGGAGGAAAAAACAGTGGCTTAATGCCACTAGCAATCAAAAAAAAAAAAAAAAAAAACCCATGCCTGTCCCTGCAACAGCGTCTTACATGGAAAACAAGAAGACGGGGACGGCGGGATGTGTCTGCCTGCTTGCTGGGACAGGACAGCACTCCATGCAGCAGTCCTAGAAAAGGATGAGTGGCAAACATTTCTTCGCTTTGTTCGCACCAGAAATGGAAGAAAAAAGAGAAAACTTTTGCTTTCTTTCTCTTCATTCTCCCATCAGTGACTAAAGTTTCAAACTTTTCTAATGTTACTAAGAATGAGTCAGAGAAACAGAACTATATTAAAACTTGTAGTTCACTGACCCAGAAACAGCCCCCAGAAGAGCTAAAAACCATGAAAATAGTACACATTTTAACGTTAAAGTGAAAAAATAATATGAACCTTATTCTTAACTTAAAACCAAACTTTGCAGCTTTCATGTCTCTCAGCATGCTGTGTTACAGACTGACCCACACACTGGAAAAAAAAAAAAAGAGAGAGAGAGAGAAATATACATCAGAAAATGAAACCACTTACCTTGATCAGTGGACATGCTTTCACGTATATTGATAATCAGTCTACTTTGGTTTAATAAGCAAATATTTGGCTTCTACTCTTTTAAAGTTCATGTAATAAAATCTCACTCCTGGCTTTAAAGCCTCTGATGGCCTGCAGACCCCACATGCCAGCCGGGAGCTCGGATGGTGCACTGCTCACTTCAGGACCTTCTTGGACCTAACGGCTCGAGGACGACCTCGTGCATACAATGCCACACCTCCCCAGAGGAGGGCTGCTGCAGAGTGCTTCATGAGACCACGTATTGGAGGATGGAGAGATGTCTGTTTTTTACAGTAAAACAAACAACACCGGAGGTCCATGGGCACTTCAGATGCACTAGAAATGCATTTGGGAATAGGACAGTTTATAAACTGACTAATTCCTTAACTGTTAGTAATGCTCCCAAAAAGCCAGCATGAAAACAGTTTGTTTCCACTTGAACTGGGTCCATGCCCTGGACCAGAGAGGTTACAGATTCAAGATTCACATGCTTGAAGATGTTAAAATGTCATTCTGAATTATCTCAAATATTATTCTGCCACTTAACGACTGCCTATCCATTTGAGCACAGCTCGCTGATCTTACTGAATAAACAGTGCAGAGTGGATAAATACTCCTCAAATTTCCTAAGAAAACCAAAGTTTATATTTTATTTCGGAACATTATTTAACTGGTAAGATATTATTTATTTTTCAGTTTATAGCATTTAATCAGTATTTCCAAAATTCTGCATAGCCCTAAAAAATTAGTGTCAATTAAAATATTTGTAAAAATCACAATGAAGTAACAAGCCACAGACATCACTCTTACAGTTCAAAGTCACCTCTCCAAAGCCCTCCTCAGTGTGTCCAGATGCAGTGGTTCTCACACATCAGATCACCTGGATGGCATTTTATTGATTTTTCTTATTACATTTTTTTTATTGAGTTATAGTCATTTTACAACATTATGTCAAATTGGATGGTGTTTTAAAATACACACTGCCTGGTCCCCTCAGGAGGTGAATTCAACCAATCTGTGGTAGAACCCCAGAATTTGCATTTCTTTTTTTTTTAATTTCTTTTTTATTTATTTTTATTGAGTTATAGTCAGTTTACAATGTGTCAATTTCTGGTGTACAGCACAAAGTCATAAATGAATATACATATATTCATTTTCCTATTCTTTTACACCATGAGCTACTACAAGATATCGAATATATTTCCCTGTGTTATACAGTATAAACTTGTTTATCTATTTTATATATACCAGTCAGTATCTGCAAATCTCAAATTCTCAGTTTATCCCTTCCCACCCCTCTTCCCTCTGGCAACTACAAGTCTGTATTCTACATCTGTGAGTCTGTTTCTATTTTATATATGTTAATTTGTCTCTCTTTTTTTTTTTTTTTAGATTCCACATATGAGTGATACCATGTGGTATTTTTCTTTCTCTTTCTGGCTTACTTCATTTAGAATGACATTCTCCAGGAGCACCCATGTTGCTGCAAAAGGCCTTATTTTATCATTTTTTATGGCTGAGTATTATTTCATTGTATAAATATACCACAGTTTCTTTATCCAGTCATCTGTCAATGGACATTTAGGCTGTTTCCATGTCTTGGCTATTGTAAATAGTGCTGCTATGAACATTGGGGTGCAGGTGTCATTTTGAAGTAGGGTTCCTTCAGGATATATGCCCAGGAGTGGGATTGCTGGGTCATATGGTAAGTCTATTTTTAGTCTCTTGAGGAATCTCCATACTGTTTTCCACAATGGCTGCCAGAATTTGCATTTCTAACAAGCTCCCAGGTGACGCTGACACTACTCATCCAGGACTGCAATTCAGGGACCATACGTGGAGAACCACTCGGGCAGAGACTTTCCTGTCTAGGGTCCTGACACTCCCTGATGCCTAAAGCTCTGGCTCAATTGTACCTGCTTGGGAACTGCTTAAAGTCAGGGCAGGTGGGCAACACTCCAGACGCAGCGTGAGGGTTATGTGTTACATATTCAGATGGGACTCACAGGAACTTCCATCTGCTCATCAAACAGTGGACTTATCAACTTAATAATTCTTAATAAAAGAAATCTGCACATTAGGCATGAATAGGTTTTAATCTAAAAAGAACAGACAATTCAAACATGGAGAAAAGGAGTCAAAGAAAGAAGGATAAAAACCTGAATTATCGTCTATGTCCTTCACAAACTCTACCCATGTGTTTAAATTTCACTGTGACAGGGAAACTGTTTATATTTGATTCCAAAACCACTTAGCCTTGGCAAATTTCAGTGATGTAAAAAGCAGAATGTTTCCCTGTCATGAAAATGCACCAACTTCTGTGCTTCCTGAGTTTTGATGGCAATGTGTAAATTATAATCTCAGGTTTGGTTTTCAAACAAATACCTTTTCTTTTTCCGTAGCTAACATTTACTTTGTGCCAGGTGCTCTGGTAAGCACTTTCCATGCAGCATTTCATTAAATCCTCACTGTGAGGTAATAATAATTTATCACTATTTTACAGAATGGAATGCTTTTCTGTAAAAGGAATAACACAGGTGAGGTAAGGAATAATAATTACCATTCTGCAGAAGAGAAAAGTAGGTTTAAGATGTTAAAAATCTTGGCCAGTAACACTAGTAAGATAATAACCTTGAATAAATTAAATTCAGTTTTGCACAATAAATTAAGATACAATAGAATCTAATTTTGAATCTATATGGACAAAAACTAGAAAACCAAAATATGATTTGCAACTAGGAAGTGGTAATTAAAATATCACTGAATCTCACTGTCCACAGTAGATAATCTGCAATTATATTCAGCATCCACCACAAATTTGTAACTAAATTTAAGCTACCCAACAGTAGCCACAGCAGTTTCTTATAAACAATCACTTCCATATGACCCAGCAATCACACTGCTAGGTACTTACCAAGTGAAATGAATACGTACATTCACACAAAAACCTGCACAAGAATGTTTACAGAGGTTTTATCATAATTACCAAAAGCTGGAAAACACCCAGCTGATCTTCACTCAGTGAATGGATAAGCAAACTGTGGTCCACCCGTACAACGGCGTAACACTCAAGGAATGAACTGGGGACACGTGTGTGCATTAGAAAGAAGCCAATTTAAAAGGCTCCATGTATAAGGCTCCACATTCTGGAAGAGGCAAGCATACAGGAACAGAAAATAAATCCGAGGTTACAGGGGAAAAGGAGGAACTGCTTGATTACAAAAGGGTAGGACAGAATTTTCAAAGGTGATGGGGCTGCTCCACATCTTAACATTGTGGCAGTTAAACGACTGTAAGCATTTGTCAAAACTCAGAATTACAAGCTAAAGAGGGAGAATTGTTCTGTATATAAATTATCTCTTAATTTAAAAAGATTAAGGAGCAAATAAAAGCAATTTATTCTTTAAAAAAGCAGGAGGCTGTGAAACAGATGGTTTGCCTTGGATAGTATAAACTCAAAGCTAAGTGATTTTTAGTAGACCTATTGCCTTTCTCATCATCAACAGTAGATAATCCCTGGCTCACTGTATCTTTTTCCTGTGATTTTTATATTAATTCTTTAGTTAAATGTTCACTTAAAGTCCCAACCACATATATTGTTCAGGTAGACAGCACCTCCCAAACCAGGGTTTCCAGGTGGATGACAACACAATCCTGGATTACACTGCTGCCCATTCTGGGTTTTAACTCGGTTCCGTTACTCTTCTACTTTGGAAGCCCATGACGAGACGCTACACATCCTTCTAACGGCGTGTGGATAGCGATAGTTTGTGTATTTTAGGTATGCAGTTTCGGAGAAGAAACCTTGTATCTGAAACGTCATTTGACCTCAATGATTCTCTTCTAATTAAAAATACTTACTTCTAGAGAATGAAAGGACTGATTTCTTATCTCAACTATGGAATGGATCCTCATGCCCCAATTTATAGCTTGTCTGACATTATCTGTGTGGACTTCCTGCAGCACATCACTCATTCGCTCGGAGGCAAACACACTTTTAGGTTAGTGATATTTCTTCTATCTCATCACTTCCCCTATCATGGCCGGCTCTTTAAGATAAAGGCATACTTTTTTTTTTTAATTTTCAATTTTGTTTTTGTTCTAATTCCAGGTAACTGATATTACCTAAATTCAAAGCAGAAACAAACTTAATTGATACATACGGTGTTTCTTCCTTAATTATGACCATTACTGTTCTTACAGAATTTCTCTGGATTCCTCTCGATCAATGCCAGGTAACTATCCTAGACTGGATAAGCTATGCATTTCCTGTAAGTAAATCACATTCACTTTATCAAGTGGTTAATTCTGAGATTTTGAGTTCTACACTTCCCATCTTGCCACCAGCTACATTTCTACCTCTCCTACTCTAAACTCTTGAATGAACCTATTCTTAGATCTGAGAATAGTTTCATTAAAGAACATACACAAAGAGGGGAGGGTATAGCTCAAGTGGCAGAGCGCATGCTTAGCAGGCACGAGGTCCTGGGTTCAATCCCCAGGACCTCCTCTAAAAATAAATAAATAAGTAAACCTAATCTACCCCAAATAAAAAACATACACAAAGCACTTAAGTCGCTGGGCACCTACGTTCATTTCTCTTCTCTGTTCAACCCCTCCCTCTGCTTCTGCCTCACCCATCTCACAAGGGAGTCACTCTTTGCAAATGCTCTCTCGGGCAGTTCAGTGCCCCTTCCTTGCATCTCTCTGTCCTACCATGACAATGTCCCCCTATATAGAGTTTTAGCACCGTGGTTGACGTGTATTGCAAACAAAACATTACTGCAACTATTAAATAAGTATAAAATTTTCATTGGGGAAGATGAAACAATTCTAGAGATAGTGGTGCTGGTGGAAGAACAACGTGAATATACTGATGTCAGAGAATAGCACATTTAAAAATGGCTAAAATGGTAAATTTTATGTTATGTATATTTTACCAAAATTAAAAAAAAATTGTTGCAACTAGATCACTTTTCCTCCATCAACTTATGCCACCCAACCTCAGGGGGGCCTGTCCCACTGTCCCTCAATCTGTTTGCTCATGGTTATGAATTCTCTAGCATGGCCTGACGACTGTCTGTACTGTTCCTTCGCATTCTTCCCTTTCTTCAAGATCTCCTGTGGACAATCGATTCACTCAAGGGCTGCAGCTCCTCCCACTGCGCACAAGATCCTGAAACATCTAACCCCAGTACCAACCTCTCTTTTCAGCTCCATGCTCTCATTCCATATACCTGGAAACTACTTCCTTCGATGGAAAAAGGAGGTTTGGACTTCATCTCGAGGGATAAGTAAGATTTCACCGGGCAGCAAAAGAAGGAAAAGGATCTTATTTCAGGCCCTAAAGTGAGGAAATCTGTGGCAGACTGGCAAACTTCACTGTGGCCTGCACCACGATCACCACTTGCCAGCTGGTAACCCTCGATGGCGGCTGACTGCACTGAGAATGAAATGCAAACTCCAGGCAGGGCCTGAAGGCACTGTCCTCTGCTCACCTTTCCAGTCTCATCTCTTGCCACTCTGCTTTCAAAATATGTTCCCAAACCACGTTCCTTCCATCAATCACGGGTTTTGAGAAGGAAGTCAAGAAAAATGTTTTCTTTTCATAAATTTCCACAGGAACCTAACAATTATTTTTTCCAGCTTTGAAATAACCACGCAGCTTCCAGAAAAGGCTCCTCTGAGGCTTTAAGAAAATAAAACTTAGGCTTTGCCCTAGCCAGGTCAGATAAAGGGTGAAGTACAGCCAGTTACTTCTCCTAACTTGGGAGAAAAGAGAGAGAGCTTTCATTTCTCCCCCTTTTTAATCAGCTACCTTATCCAGATTTCTTTTTACTACTGTCTTCCTTTCCCCAGTGCCCTAGTGCGCAGCTTGCTGGTGTAACACAGCTGTCTAGGCCTCTTGTGTTGCCCAAATATTCCTAAAGGGCAAACTCAGAATGCAGAAAGAAAAGACACCCTAAATAAAACCAGCACCATCCTATTTTTGCAAACCAGCCACTCTGTTTATTTCTTCCCTTTTATCCCTCAGATAAAATGACACAATTAAACAAGAAGCTTCCTTTTTGATGCCATCTCAGAAGTGTGCTACAGGAATAAAGAGAATCCCAAAGAAAGACAGACAGAACATTAGTTGATCCACATTGCAGTAAGCTTTCAGATAACTTTTCTAAGTTATTGTCTTCGTGGTAGGAAATAAGATCAAAGATAAAAAGGGATCTAATTTTTTTTAATCCTGTTTCTATCATAAGGGCTTAACTAATGAACTGGTACTTTTAAATTTACTTGTTTGAAGTTTTTAGATTATTATCCTGGCAATCTATAAACTGCAAACCTTACCAATAATGCTGAAACAGATTTTTAATATTACCCTAAGGATTATAAAATGTCCATAGTCTTTAAGACACATACTTTAGTTTGAGCATTAACCGCTAGCAGAACTCAAGATAAGAAACCGTATGTTAGCGAACAGCTCACCATGTATGGGGCATGGCTTATCTTCATCCTCTACACAGGTAACAAAGGCAAGTGTGTTTAGCGTCTAGGCAGATAACACAAATGGGTTCAAAACAGTATGAATTAGTTACCTGCGGCAAATTAGAGAATGATTTTTAATTTAAATTTCAAAACTCAAAAAAACTCTGTGTGAGTCAATGAAAATTTTGAGCCATCAGTCTGAGATACCTTCCAAAATTGTTTTATCCACTTATTTACAAAGAATTACGGCGTCCCAACACGGGACTCAATACAGTGTACATGGCACACTACTAAGCCCTTGGGAATTTTTTTTAGAAAGTCCTGATCATCACTTTCCTGGAATCTCATTTTTCTTTAGCCACACTGTTCTTTCCAATTCCTATGGCCTTACGGTCTTCACATATGACTAATTTCACTACTTCTGGATTTCCTTTTGAACTTTTATTTATACCTATAATTAAATAAATGTTCATCCAATGTCCTTGTTTAGTATTTGTCTTTCCTACTGTTTTGAAAACTTCTGGACATCAAGGATCATGGCTATCTCATTCATTGTTATGAGCCCCGTGCACGCTGTATCAAATACACAATATAATCTCATTAAATGGTCTGTTCTAATAAGTCAAAGGGAGAGCAGACGAGTAAAATGGTGACTGACAAGTTTGCCCATCACTTGTAGGTGCACAGGGGAGGGACAGGAAAGGCTTTCTAGGACAGTGGTCTCCAAACTTTTTCATGGCACATCCTCTCAGTATGAAATCTGGGCATCGCACTCCCAAATATGTACGTACCCATTCCTGCACGCACGAATGTGTATACGTATACGTTAAGTACAGTATTACGGTGCTAAAATGCATACTATAAAACACAAAAATAGAACTTAAAGAAGGATAATGTAAAGACAAAAATACTGTTTTTGAGAAAACAATGTAATTCAATATGCTTTGTTTTTTTTTTTTAAAGTGTCTTGGTTAAATATTTCGTGATACAGACGTTTGAAACAGTAGACGTAAGCCAGCTTACGTCCATACGTGGTTCTGATGATTGCCCTAGCTGAGAAAGATGCCCCGTTGTAAAGGGAAGAAGTACATTGTCGGCTACGCTCACTAAATCATGATACACATTTTTCAGTCCCACTTACCGGTTATGCAAAGATTTTCCTTGCAATTCTTCCAGTGAACTTCCATCTGCCTTGATGTCATAAAAGGTGTTAACATTTTTTCACTTTTGAAAATTTGGTCTGAAACCTACTAAAACTATTTCCAAATTTTTAAAACAAGGTAAAAGAGATCTCTAAGTTTGGCTGTGTGCACAGAAGTGAATTTTTTTTTTAATTTTTAAAAAAGAAAAGATACACGTATCAATTTTGGTGAGAAAATGACACAATAATAGAAACACTTCCAAACAATCATTTAAAAAATGCTCTGTCCAAAGAGCACTTCCCTCTGCTGACTAGTTACTTTCTCACTCATTCAAATGTCACCTTAACTTCAAAAAGACAGGTTGTGTTTATTTTTTTGAATATATCTGCTAGGTAAGAACCTGCTAAATATGTACTGATAGACACTTCTTTTCACATCATGAAAGGCTAGTGAACAGGGAAAATCTGCATTTTTTGTTAAAAAAAAAGATACAATGTCTTCGGTCTGACAACTCGTTTAAGTACTATGCCATCATATAACCTTCAAACCCCTGGGTGCTACAAAATATGTTTATGGTCACTTATTACCAAGTATTGCCGGAATTCCACTATCTAAGATAACGTTATCTCGGTCTATTTAACCAGCCATGCCTACAGTGTCACGGGCAGAAAGGAGGTAAGTGAGCTTGTCACTGCCCACCCCCCACTATTCCCTCAGAGTTCCTCACATGTTCTGACACACAGGACGTCCCTGATGACATCTGACTGGATAAAAATGCCAGAGTAAGTCTATAACTGTTAGGAATGCTAAAGTGTCTTTTTTTTTTTTTTAATTCCTTAGGCAAAATGTTCCAATAGGATCTGCTTCCTGCACTGCAGTGTTTCATCTTTTGTACCCCCTGGGGCACATAAGCCTTCACAGATCATTGCTCTAGAGACAGCAACTTCTAGAAGACAAGGAGTATTTATATTCCTAGGTAGTTTTTCATAGAAATTTTGTATATTTCACATAATAACCCTTCATCTTTAAGTTATTCCTAAAATTGTCATAAAATTGACATAAATGTATTATACCAATGATAAAATTATGACTCTAGGAATCAGGCAGCATAAACAGTAAGTGCAGTACAGTAAATTTAAAAGTAAATATACTAGGGGGAGGGTATAGCTTAAGTGGCAGAGTGCATGCTTAGCATGCATGAGGTCCTAAGTTCAACCCCCAGTACCTCCTCCAAAAATAAATAAACGTAATTACCTTCCTCCCCCTCAAAAAAATTTCTGAGTAAATATACTACACCAATTTGAGAAAATATCTCCAGAATGATTTTAAGTTAATTCTTCCAAAACTTCCATCATATTCTCTAGATCAGTCTAGATGATATGAAGACTGTCTAACCCTGTGGCTCAATTCTAAGGATATCAATTATGATAATAAAAAATAAAGAGAATTTCATGATTACATTTCACCTAAAAGTAACTGTGAATAAACTTGGTAAAGAAATATTTGAGAAAGAATGGCATTGGCATAATGAAAAATAACAATTTAAACATTAACATCTTTTAGTTTTGGATTAGAAAAAATCCTTTTAGATTCTTTTTCCCCCCCTTTTATGGGGGGGGACGGGGGAAAGTAATTAGGTTTATTTATTTATTTATTATTTATTTATTTATTTTTAATGGCAATACTGGGGATTGAACTCAGGACCTCGTGCACGCTAAGCACGTGCTCTACCACTGAGCTATAGTTCCCCCACCCCGCCGAAAAAATCCTTTTAAATTATAAGAGCCAATCCTAAAGAAACAGTCATCTCAAACACACCCAGTAGCAGGTAAAAATGAAACAGGCATCAAGGAGGCAAAATGGTAATGCATATCGAACACCAGAAAACTACAATGTACATCATGTGGCTCTGCTACTTCGGGCAAGCTATCCTAAACGAAGTGTACGTGTAAAGATGAACGTAATGTCACTTAGGGAAGGAGAAACTCAGACGCAAACTAACAGCGCAACAAAATTATTTTTATAACTAAACTCCCTCCCCAAGACAAGGACAGTTCGCAAGTACAAAGAAGACACACGCTATCTCTTTATTTAAATGAGTTAATAAAGAAGCTTTACTAAGCATTTGGGCACTTTTTGGGGGGGGGGTACTCATTAAAAACACATTAGACCTGAAATTGCCTGATTTAAATTACGGTAATTTCCAGACCTACCACAGTATTATGTAGTAATATTCCCAATATTATGTCATAGATACGTATTCATTAGAAAAATTACCATCTCAAAATTATGTGCTAAGTTTCCCATTCTTTTCTTCATTTAAATAGTGAATTAACGTTTTGCTATATCCATAGGCCTGAGACATTCTATTAGAAAAGAATTTTCATTCTTATCATTTATTTATAAACCATCTAAAAACTACCCTGGAATTTGAAGTGAGGGATTTTTATTCTATTAACATAAACTGTATTGTATTTTAAACGTTAAGGGTTTATGCTAAAAGATCACTTTATAATTTACACTTCTTGTAGTTTACGGCATCCGTTAATGGAAGCAAGCACACATGTTTAGAATAGATAACCTTTGTCAGTTTCACCATAATTACTGTTAACCAGGATGGTGTCTGAAAGATCTTGCAAATTCAGTGCAAACAGAAAATGCTAATGATATTGACCCCAACTTTAGAAAGGGAAATTAGTTCCAGATCCTGTCATTTTTCAAACGGCTTTTTTTCAGATTACTAATGTTATTTTTCTCCTGGTTTCTGAAAAGAGCTTAAGTTTTGATTTTGACCATTTTAGTTATTACATCATACATTAATTTGGGATTAACAGCCCATTGTTTATTAAACTCAAGGTACTGGTTGTAGATTGGGTTGGACTTGTCTGATAGATTATCTAGTTTTTTGACGACTCCCTTGACTGCCCTTTAAAAGTGATACCACATAACCACAGTTTTCAATTTACCCTATCTTCCTCTATGGAATTTTGGTCCTTACCCACCCATGATCATTTGTATTATCTGAAAGACACAGTACTCATACACACCTACAAGAATACAGTTTTGGTCTGCCTGTCCTTTATCCTTTCTGTTAGAGGCAGGAAATTAATAATTATTTAATTCAGGAGTAAATGAAGTTGTTTGACGTGGCACCACATGCACAGACCTGAATGTCAGTGTAGCAAGAATAGGAGGGACGGGCAGGAAAGATTTCTTCAAACCAAAACAAGTAAGTACTATAGTGGACTTCTGTTTTGTTCAGAAAGATCATTGATGCCCCTAAGTCTACTGCTCTACTGTTTGATTATACCCTTCAAATTGGTCAGTGGTCCCCAAACATTCTGAAAATGTCGAGGAAAGGCTCTTTTCCTCATGTCTTTCATTAAATGCTGTAATCTAGCACCTTTGATTTGCTAGGTTTTGTGTGAGCACATGGGAATACGAAAATAACTAACAAAATCCATGACCTCTAACAGCACCCGATTTAGTCAGGGACAGCTGGACAAGAATGGATCCAAAACCTTCAGAGCTTTGAGAAGGAACTGTTTACTTCCCTTTGTTGGATTGGGGCTCTTTGCAGAAGTAAGGACACTGGGTGAGGTGGTTAACGTCCTGGTCCTAAGGTGCGTTATCTTTCCCTATCTTCCAGCTGCTGAAATGGCAACACACAACTGTCACTGGCAATATGGGTGAGTTCCTTCACCTTGCATTTTTGATTCAGCCTTAGTTCAACAATGTAAGTGTAAGTAAGGGTTCTGCTGAGCCAAAAGCTGGGGATTTAAAAATGAGTAAAACAGTTTGTAGCCTTAGGAGCTCAATCTAGTTGGGGAGAGAGACAAGGTGACAGCCAACTGTAAAATATACCCATGACAGATAAAACCACAGAGTGCTTCAGGGCCTCAGAGAAGACCTGTGCAGCTGGGAAGAAACATTTACTGGAAGAATGGTAGTAGGCTGGACGGAGCCCATCAACACTGAAGTTTTTTCTTCCTATTATCAAAAAACAACAACATCATATATCCATTTCTCGCCTCAACATTCACGTTGCTTCAGTATTTTGTTACTGAAATTTATAGAACTGATTTCCTGCTTGAATATATCTTAGACATTTTGCATAAATAAATATTAGTTTTTCCAAGTTACACTGTGAACTCAGAAGAACTGTTTTAATTTCGGCTTTCAGTCCACAGCACGGGTTCAATCACCAACTGATAGGCAAAAATTAATTTTAAATGGCAGAAAGTGCTAGAATTTGAAGAACAATACACAAAGAAAAATGAGGAGCCACTGAAAAATGTGATTCTTTTCCTTTTGCTGTCATATTTTCCTTTTTTGAAAAATGGAAACATACATTTTTCATACTAAGAATTTGTGGCACTTGTTTAAAAATGGTAAAAAGTATAAAATTCACATATAAATCTAAATAACTTAGACATGTAATGAGATATTTAATACAGTTCCCAAATCAAAAGTAGGATTCAAGTCTGGTTCCCCTGGTTCTTGGTTACCACACAGAATGGCCATCATTAAAAGGTCTACAAATGATAAATGCTGGAGAGGAAGTGAAGAAAAAGGAACCCTTCTACACTGTTGGTGGGAATGTAAACTGGTACAGCCACTATGGAGGACAGTATGGAGGTTCCTTAAAACACTAAAAATAGACTTACCATATGATCCAGCAATCCCACTCCTGGGCATATACCCAAAATAAAATATAATTTAAAAAGACACATGCATCCCAATGTTCACAGCAGCACTATTTACAACAGCCAAGACATGGAAACAACCCAAATGTTCATTAACAAATGACTGTATAAAGAAGATGTGGTGTGCACGTGTGTGTACACACACACACACACACAAACACACACTGGAATACTACTTAGCAGTAAAAAAAAAAAAAAGAATAAAATAATAACATTTGCAGCAACATGGATGGACCTGGAGGTCATCATTCTAAGTCAAGACACACAGAGGGAAAAAAAGCTATATGATATTGCTTTTATGTGGAATCTAAAAAAAAAAGACACACATAAACTACTTATTATTTATAACTTAGATGACTGATTTCTTGAATATGTGTAAGCACATTTGACTGTTCTTTATGATTGGATTACTGCATTCTGTGAATTCTTATTTTGTGGTTGGCTTTATTCCTTTAATAACTATGTAAGTTTAAAAAGCTAAAGCTCTAAACAGTTCTTAGAAACAATGAACAGTACATATAAGTAAATTTAAAAAAACAGCAGCTAGCTTGTAGTTTAAGTAGTGTATATACTTAAATATGCCTTAAAAGTTCTTAATGTCTTATCTCTACTTTTACCACTGTTGCATTGCCTTAATACATTTTCTTCATTGGACATAATATTCAAAATCAAAATTAAAATTAAATAAAATAAAAAAGAAAGTTTCTCTATTAAGCATACTAAGAAATGTTTTAAAAAAACATTGATTCCCAGAAAGAGAAAGAAAAATACCATATGAGATCGCTCATATGTGGAATCTAAAAAAAAAACACAAACAAAGCATAAATATGAAACAGAAATAGACTCATAGACATAGAACACAAACTTGTGGTTGCCAAGGGGGCAGAGGGTGGGAAGGGATAGACTGGGATTTCAAAATTATAGAATAGATAAACAAGATTATACTGTACAGCACAAGGAAATATATACAAGATCTCATGGTAGCTCGCGGAGAAAAAAAATGTGACAATGAATATATATACATTCATGTATAACTGAAAAATTGTGCTCTACACTGGAATTTGATACAACATTGTAAAATGATTATAAATCAATAAAAAATGTTAAAACAACAACAACAACAAAAAAAAAAACATTGATTCCAAGTCTCTTGAGCGTTTGACTAGCTGCACCAAACCTTAGGAACACGCTTCATTCTCTGAAAGAAACGTGTGTATAAAACCTCCTTCACCTGCACTGACGGTGATGCATACTTTCTGTGTATACGAAACAAGACTATCTCTACTTTCTGAAAGGCCTTCTCTCAAATTTGCCTTCAGAGCACAAAGCTTTGCTTAACCTGAAAGTTTCTCTAGGAAGCATACTAAGAAATGTTAATAGAAAGTGTTGATTGTAAGTCTCTTCAACACCAACTTTCTTGTATTCCAAACTTGTTTCATTTTACAGTTGTCAAGCCTTTATGTATGTCGTTCCCTTGATAGGAAATGCCCTTCCTTCCCAACTTGGCAAATCTCTCCTTTAAGATGCAGCACAGAGTTGGCTCCAAAGTGACATCTTTCTGCTCCTCTGGCCTGGGTCTGAGTCCTTCCTCTCTGAAACCACAGCACTTTGCACACGCCTTTGTGCAGTCCGAGGACCTTGTGTTATACACGTCAGTTACTTAAGTGAGCTTACTGAGGGCAAGACCAGTGCTGGACGCAAAGAAACACACTGAAATGTTTATTAAATGAATGCCCAGGTAGCCTGGACCAGGAGATATACCTATTTAACTTTATCAAAAGGAGATTCCATTTAATCTGTTCTCCACTAGAATTTTTATGCAAATATCAGGCCCTACTCCCTTCTCAATGTTCACGAACAGCACAACAGCTTTTGTGAAAATGTACTACACCTGTGGCGATCAAGAGGGGTAGTTCTGGATGGCTGAAGACGCAGGAAGACTAGAGAGCTGTTACATGGACTCCAAAAGCATCTTCCTTTCACTCGGTCCTCCTGTCACCTCCATCTGGTCAACAATAACTCAATTTTCACTACTGTTAAAATGTCTGTGCTCCCTGGGAGGAAAGAGCTGAAACCAGAACAGCCTTTTTCAAAGCAACTGTGCATTTGAGGTCGTCAAACTATTGAATTGGCTAGTGGCTAGTTTACTTGGTACAGAATTGGTTCTCCTCAGGGAATAAACTACTGTTCCAATGATCTTCTATGACAAGAAGGCAGTGACCAACCAGTAGGGAACAGGAGTGCTAATCTGAAAAGAGAAGTACCAAATATTGTGGCACCAACAGTACCTGAAGGTTGACGCTGTGAGCTCAAAGTCAAAAGTACACAACTCCTGAGGGCCCTCAAAGTGGCATCACCTTGAGTTGAGGATGCACTGATCAGAATTAGTCCAGAAGCTGTTAATCATCCCAGAAGAAAATCAATGTATACAATGATCAGAAAGCAGAAAAATCAGTCAAGGAAGAGCTATATTATTGATCATTTTACAGCAATAATTGTATGCCCATTGCAATTTTTTTTAAAGAGGAAAGATCACTTAAACAAACAAAAAAACAAAACATGGTAGTGATTTCCCATTTCCCAGGGGAGCACCTGATGCACAGTGATAAACCGGTCACTGGATCGCCCAGTAAACAGCACAGGAGCAGTAGATGAAGTCACTCAGACAATAGTGCTCACGGGCCCCGGTGCAGAAGTGAGACTGAGAGATCGTGAACTTTCCCTCGTGCAACATGCAGTGTGACCCCTAAACGCTACAAAGGAATTATTTCATCTGGTGCCCACGGAGAGAAGCAGCAGTCACTTCCAAGCCTGGAGAAAAGCACACACACTGGGTTGACCTGATGAGAGAGCTGATCTCCCAAGCCGGGCCTTCCTGAGGGATTTCTCAAGGATTTTCGGACTCTGTTCAAGTTTCACTTCATGTGCTGACTTTATAATCTAAACATCGAGAATAAGATACGATTTGATTATATTGTGGTGGTAATGACAGAAGAAGAAAAATTCTGACTGCTGTGGAAGAAGATGGAGATGAGAAAAAGAACTCAGGCCGCCTTGGACATTGCTGTCTCCAGTGCTTCCATCATTCTAACTGCCAGGTATCTTTTTAGATGACAAAACTGAAGACGTATCCCCCGAATGTTTCAAACTATTCAAACGTTCCTCATTCTTTACAGGATACAGTTTAAAAAAAAAACAACAAACCCACTTCCATGTCACCCTCAGTCTCCATTCTCAAATCCTGCCCTCCCTTAGCTCAGATCCTGCACCCGGCTACCAGCACCCCCCAAGCCCACCGCGCCTCCCTGCTTCTGCTGCCGCAGACTGGTACTCCCAGCCCCTCTCCCCTGCGCAGTGGATCACCTGCTCCGCTGACTTCTGCACGCGTCCCCTGCCATGCCGTCAGTCACACTGAATGCAGCTGACTGATTAGTAGTCGAGCACGGCCCATGTCTAAGCACGCTCCTTGTCCAGAATCTAGCAAGGGCAGGTGGACACTCAAGGAGTTTTCTTTTGGAGGTGATGAACACGTTTATAGTGTAGATTGTGGTGATGGTTTTCTCCGTCAAGAAACTCATCTCCAAACTCATCAAGTTATACACATTAAATATGTACAGCATTCTATATGTCAATCATGCCTCAATAAAGGGTTTTTTATTTTTAAGCATTTTTTGAATAAATGAGTGTGAGGGGTGAGAGAGTGAATGGGAGAGATCAAAGAAAAATTTATCCTATAGGGAGTAAGGCTAGTAGTACTCCCAGGCTTTCAACGCCAACAGCAGCAAGTTATTTGAACACTCGTGGGACTATCACTGAAGACCCTTAGAGAATATCGCACTGTCACCATTCTACAGCATAAATGGGTTTTTAAATATTATCTCTTTTCATATCCACAACCACCCCAGAAATTCTAACAAATGGGGAGACAGGTTTAAGAGAGGTTAAGTAACTTGCCTAGAGACCTCTGGGTAGCCAGGACGTGAGAGGGGACGCACCCGGGTCTGCCTGTGTACTTAACCACTGCACCGAAGCTGGCACTGCCTCCCGTGCTGGCCCATTAAACTCCGATTTTGGAAAAGAGCATATTGTCAGTATTAAGTCCTAAAAGACAAGACAACTCTGCAACACTAAGTAAATATGGTACGGCCCTCAATTTCCACCTGAATAAAGTAGGGCTAACAAACACATCCCTAACTCCACTGGATCGAGGCTTATCACCGTGGCTCAGCTTATCTGAGACCTCCCCACATCACCATTTCCTGATCACCCAATCTAAAGTTTCTTGCCCTAAAATTCCTTCTTAGCATACACATTTTGCCTTCACCGACTTGTCTCTATTTGAAATGACACTGTTCATCTGTCTGTTGTGTACATCCGTCTCCCTCTCTATTATGGAAGTTTCACTAACGACCTTGGCGGCTGTGTCCTGTGCCCAGTCCGCCACACCTGCAACACTGCCTAATGCAGAGTAAACGTGCGATAAATACTTGGTGAATGAATGCAACGTTCACACTGATGACAGTAACACAGCCAAAGAAGGACCGTCTCAGCAGGCAGGAGGGCGGTCCCGAGCAGGGTGAGGCAGGTGGGTGGGGTAAGGGGGCAGGTAAGGAAACCCAGGTTGCATCTCTCCAGCAGTGCCCACGAAAGATAGGCATCAACTCACACCAGGAATAACCTGACCAGGTGACAGGTGCGCCCGCCGTGAAATGGAGCTGCACTTGCCCTTCGGGCTGTCCTTCCTGTCTCAGGGCTCCGCCCCCACCTGCTCTGGGCCCCATAATTACTGAGCAACATTCTGACCTTGAGTTTACTTCCATAGACACAGCTGTAAGGGGGGAAACTGTAAACTGAAAAACACAAACATCTAGTTGGCTTGGCAGTTACATATTTTTTAAGTTTAGGCATTTATGAGAAGAAATATATTTGTTTCTTATGACTTTGGTTATTGAGGGAATCAATCATCTTTCAAAGCTGTCCTCCTGGGCACATTGAAAATTTTACCAGTGAGACTTCAGGGTGATGCCCCAATGTTCTGTTCCTCATAAGGGTAACGATACAGGAAGTCGGTTGGCCTTACCCGTATCTGTGTTCAACATGCAATACCCAGCATGAGCTGCTTCTGCAACTCAAGTTCTGTGACCCTGGACAAGTTGCTTAATCTTTATGGGCCTCAGATTCGTCTCTGACAGATCCTCCCAATCTTTAAATTATGTGAAAATAAACACCTAGCAGTGTATAGCAAGGATCTAAAAAAAAAAATCCAATAGATTCCATCTGTTTGCCTTGTGGAAATGTGTCTCGTCTCATGATTTCATTAATCTGGGTTCAGGACCAGGAAATTGGTCAAAAATTTTAAAAGAGCACAGGATTTAAGCAGACAGGGAGGAAGGAAACATTCCGTTTCAGGGGAAGTCAGTAACTCAACACCTTTGTTACAAAAGAACAATTATAGCCCCCATGGAATGGGGGTTATTTGTTTAAAAAAAAAAACAAAACGGAACTTTTCTAAGACTACAGCACTGCTAGATGCCCTCACACAACTCCATCAAGCCATCGCTGGGCTTCAAGTGGTGACAGCAGAGTTAAGCGCGTTCCACAGAACTGCTCCGAGGATGTGCTGCTGCCTACATAGACACATTCACTGCCAATTTATAGAAAGTTTGCCTTTTTATTTTACAGAAGCATAGGAGCAGCTATAAAAACAGAAGAGGAAACATCTCAGAAGGAAGTGCTGATAATCAAACATATGATGCGGGGCACAGTCACAGGGAGACAAATCCTGCCAAACGCAGCCAGCGGGGAGCCATGGCTTTGGGGTGTGTTTTCATCGCTCACATGCATATTTTTTATAGGCGTCACATCCTGTAGTTCTGTATCTAACACAGCAATGCAAAATTTTACCGATGCACAAAAATGAACTCATTCTAAGCATTTCTTGAAACCATGGCAGTATGGAATTGTGGGAGAGGGCAGTTTTCAGTACATCTGTTTTTTAAAAAACCACACTTTAATGCAAACAGATTTAACACCAAAGACAACTGAACAAAGCATCATCAGCAGGTCTCCATGCCTTCAAATCCCTAGCACTCCACCATCTCAGGCAGCACAAAGGTCAAATGGACCACCACGGCCCCCCCAAAAAAGGATGATAAATCCATACCCCAAAAGCGAAAAAGACAGACTCAATTTAGAAGTTCGAATGTGGCAGTAACACATGGGAAGAAAAATGTAAGCATTTAATTGCTGTCTACTGGCTCTGCCGTCTAATTATTCCAACAGTTAGGTCAGGCAGCATTCCAGAATAATGTGTCAAAGAAGCAGAAAGACTAGACTGCACTGAGCTCGTGGTGGTTGATACGCTGTCTACTCAGACTGTTACGGATCTGAGTTACGCCAAGCATTCTCCTCAGACTTTCTGATTTGTCATCTCTATAATACTTTTATGAGAAATAACTCAGAATACGGGTAGCTTTACATATTGACAAACACAAATCTAAACTTGTCATTTAGTAACATCTTTAGTTGTGTTGAAGGGTTAAAAAGCATCATACCATCAACGAGTCTGACAAGTCGGAAGAAGGCTCAGAAAGCACTGAAATCGAGCACCTCCCTCCACGCTCACAGGCGAGGACAGTGAGAACCAGGAAGCAACGCTTCCCAGCTGGCCTGAGCGCTCACGCATTCTCGACTTGTTACCACAAGACTGTGGACACAGTGGTGGGTCTCACCACAGACAATGCGACTGCAAATGAATGCCTCACCATGGGGAATAAATGTCAGGTCCAGAAACCACATCCCCTCAAGTGAACTTCGTGTCACAGCACTGTGCACACCTGTCCCTCAGGTCCACCAGCAGGGATCACGGGTGCTCCGAGGACTGTCCCTGCTGCCCACTCCTCGTCACCAATTTCAGAAACTGTAACCCTAGGTTTTCTGTCTTATCAAAGGCGGATCAAACAGGGTTCCTAACACATTTTGAACACCCTTGTGACTTTATCACTTACTACTCAGAAAAATCAGCCAAGAAACTCACTAATAAACATATTTACAAGTGAAAACAAATGCCTGCCAATACCTATAAAATGCTGCGGTACACTCTGACATAAACACCCACTTAAAAAAATACAATTTTGTAAGTTTAACTCAGTAACAATAAAAATAGCAAGAAAATTCACAAACACTAAAAAACTTGAGAAGTGCACTGATTTGCCCAGCCCATGTCAGCCGCTTGAGTACGCACATCCCTGGCACCCAGACGCTCACACACTGCACACCCACTCACTCACAGGCCTTTTCAGGTTTCTAAGATACAAGGATATTAGAGCAACATGAACAGCCTAAATGCACATGTGTTTAAATCATCTCATGTCCTCCCCAAACTTATATTGCTTACGAACGATTGCTTTTACGGGTGAAAATTTCATTCAAATAACATAACATTCATTTAAAAATTTTTTTACAGATGCTGCTAAGGAAATTTTCAGACAGATAATAAGTCTATTATTGCTGAAAAAGATGCTTTTCAGAGCTAGTATGTACCTAATCCAATTTTGCATATTAAAAAACTTTAAAATAATAATAATGCATATAGACCAGTAAATGCAAAAGAAGGTAAGGATTTTAAAGTCAACTACAAGAAATCCCAAGAAGCCACAATTAGCAGTCAGCCCTGAAAACCTGTTCTTCAAGTAAGAACATGAGTCCTTGACCAATACAAGGTTATCTAATTTTATTCTATAAAAAAAAAAAAAAAGAAGATCAAATCGGCAGGGCTTGTTAGCAACGACCTTTTCTAGCTCTCTGGGCAGCCAGTGACCCACTGACATGAATGCCCACGATGACAGCACAACAGCACAGTTAAAGGGACGAAAACTGCGTTAGCAAACCCTCTCCTTGCAACCCCTTTCTGTATCAAATAAAAATGGCAGACCCAGCTAGACTCACAGATCCCTGGTGCAATGGTTTAAATGATTAAAAAAAACAAAACAAAACAAAAAACTTACACAAAAGAAGAATCCAGAGTAGAGACAGCACTCTTTTTGTTTTTTCACTTTCATGTTTCAGGGCACCGTTTTGGGGAAGGGGATACAATGCTGCTTTACAAAGGACATAGAAGTCCCTTGTTCGAGCTGCCCAACCTCTTAGCCACACAGAAGAATGTCAGTCATCCATTTGTTAGCACCAAAATCTCCTTCTACTGCTCACAATATGCACCACATATTTTAAGGGGCTGTTCAAACAGAAAAACAAAGGAAGCCCTTGAAACAGAAGCCGGTCCTCCTCGCTTTCGCCTCATCCTTTATCACGGTGCTACACGCCCGCCGTGAAGGCACTGGCACATTGTTTCCCCATGCTTAGGCCCTTGAAACTTGTGCAAAAGCATTGCAAAATACACCGGCATAAACACCCCATTGCAAAACATGAGCTACTAATGGCAGGTCAGTCGTGGGGGCCAGAATAATGATTAACAAAAATCATAACCTACAAATGTCCCTGACCTGAGACATTTTCTGTTTGAAGCAGACACTGAACACGTTGTGGCCATGGGCGTGTTTCAAAAAGAATACTAGTACAATTCACTCTGAGAAACCACATAAAATGACTGTCTTTTTTGCCACTTTTGGGGATCACAATACAATTTCACAGGCGTAAGAAATCTGAAAAGACTAAAGAATAATTCTTTCCTTTTTCCCACATCAACATGTACTGCATAGGTATAAATGAGCCGCTTAAAATCAATACAACAGAAGTGTGTGATGCTGGAGGTTCCTTCCAGAAGAGCTTACAGCTCCCTTTTCTTGGACCACATGGAGATAATGCCCCACACCAAACGTAGTAACAAACTGGATACACAGTACTAGGCTTACTTACCTTATAAAAGCTGAATTTATTCCTCTTGGTTAGAAGTCACAAATGGTTAAGAAGTAAAACTGCCTTCATTTGTTCTTCTAGTGAGCCAAATCTAGCCTCCCATGAACCCAGTCCATTGCAGATAATTTCACACAGCACACGCTCCCCTGCTTCCCCTAGTTCCCAGCCCAGCAAGGATAATCACATTCCGGCGGGGAGTGAACAGATGGTGGATTCCATGGTAACCAGCCCTCCTAAGGCGATTGGTAGAAGTGTGTGACTACTGCTTATTGGGTAACAATCACCGTCTTTGTGCTCCAGCCTTGCAAATCCTAAAGGAAGCAACATATATCCACTCACATGCGCAGGGGCTTGCCTAGCAGGTGTTTGGCTATTTGAACAAGGCAATGCAGGCCAATTAAAAGCTGTTCTGCAAATCTATCCTTGGAGGTACAAAGTCCTAAATGTGTCTGTCAGATAGCATCCGCGGCTCATTCAGGGAGAAAGGTCACATGAAGCTTAACTTGGCACACAGAAAACAAAACTTGAAAGTTAACTTGAAAATTCAAGATAACGCATTCCAGAAATCTAAGTTGCATCATCAAGTCCTTTTCTGATTTACAGTCCACATCAGAAGTGAAACAGTTTTGTATTTAGCTTTTAAATAAAATTTTCCAATTTGCAAAACAGTCTGAAAATAAGTTTTCAAAATCAATTGTCTTGTAAATGTATATGTAATAATTTTTTTGACTTGTAAAAATTCATTTTTACTGTTTTGGTCGATTTGGGGGAAGAGGGAGAGGCTACTGAATTTTAAGTTTTCATCCCAGCCCTGTCCAATCATAGGACTGAAATCTCTTGGTTTTGTACTCTGTGCTGGGTTTAATTCGTTTCTGCATCCATGCAAGTTAAATGCTGATTCAGCAGAAAAGATCTTTCCGCCAATGCGTGGTGCTCACAGAATCATAGAATATGTCCTTGGAAGAGCAAAGTGGCTGAAAACCAATATATATCATACCAAAACCAACTATTGGAGAGAATGCATAAATCTAAAACAGATAAAATTCTAGGCACTCAAAACAAACCCATCAGAAATAAAAATTTTAAAGGCAAAGAAAAGAAATAATTAGGATAAACCTTTAAACAAAACAAAAATCGTAAGCTGTGACCTAACGTCTAGGCATTAATCACCACCTCACTCTATAGTTACCTCCTGTCTTAAATTTAGGAGCTCTCTTTTTGGCATGAACAGAAATGAGACACAAATATTGAACGGAAAAAGATAAAATTATTATTTGCAGATGATACGGTTCTTTTTCTAGGGAAGAAAATTTTAAAGATCAAGGATATACTATTCATAGTACACAAAATGTAGAGAAGTGGCCAAATGTATCAACATAAACTCTTTATAAGGCAAAAGCTATCAGAATACGGGCGAAATGAAATTTACTAACAATGGCAACAAAAAGTATACAACATTTGGGAATAATATTATCAAGAAATGTGTATCAATTATTTGGGGAAAAAAGAATGAGCCCTTATCAGAAGAAATAAAGGAAAACTAAATGGAGACAAATAATGCATTGTTGGATCTACAAAGATCCATGTTAAAGGTGCTGAGTCTTCTAAAATTACCGTATAGTCTTCTAGTAAATATATATGTACATATACATACACATACACAGTCACCTAGTAAATACACACACACACACACACACACATATAGTCTTCTAGTAAAATTTCCAACATACTTTAGAAAGTAAATTTAACAAAGTGACTCTAAAGTTTATTTGGATTAAAAAAATGAAGATACCAATGAAAATTCTGTATGAATAATGGGTAAAATAACTGCCAAGCTTTTTAAACATGGTAAAAATATAAATATACAGCTACCTCCCAAATTTACACCTCCAGGACAAACCTCTTCCCCCTGTGAACTCCAGACTCCTGTATCTAACTACTGACTGAGTATCTCTGCCTGTTTGTTCAATGTCTCAAACAGAACATCCCAAAACTCCTGATTTTCTCCCCAAATCTGCTCCTCTTGTATCCTTCCCATTTTTGGAAATAGCAGCCCCATCCTTCTAATCACTCAGGCTTAACGCCTGAGAGCCTGTCTTTGACTTTTTTTCTTTCTTTGACTCCTTCACATCCCACCTGGCGGCTCATGACATGAGCTGTTTCTTCCAATCTGGCCACTTCTTAGCACCCCCACCCCTCCCACCTGGCCTAGGCCACACTATCTCTCACCCGGATTCCGCAATGATTTCCGAACTAAACTCTCTGCTTCCACCTTGCCCCCATGGGCTAGAAAACCTAAGGGAAGAAGAAATATTGATAGTGTTTTTCTTTCCTCTGTTTTCCAAAATTTCTAACATCACGAATGATAATTTTCTAAAAATATTGCTTATTCCTCCGACACAGAATTTTCAGTGTTCGCCCTACTATGTCCTTGAGTAGATCTACTAACTAGCAAGGCACAATTATAAAATCTGACTCACAGTTTCTAGAATATTGATTCATGGGAATTACTCAGAAGGGAAAAAACAGCAGATCTAAGAAAGGCAAGTGAACAGCAGTGTCCTGTTCGGCTCCAAGTTCACCTCTGGCTGTTCTGACTTTGTCTCCACAGCAGCACCTCGAGCCACACTGCTCAGAATCTAACAATAGGGCCTCCAAACTTAAGCTGTAGAGCACATGGCAAAGAACCAATAATCCCCATAAAGGTTCTCAAGATAAAAAGGTGTTGGAAGCAGAGAAGCCCAATAATTTATCTTCTTCAAATAGCGGGCAGTCGGCAACGTTGCCTAGAACGTGTTATAGGAACGTCTGTGCCAGCTACACAGGGATCAGATAACTTTGCGATTATTGTTCTCTGTCCCTTCACTATTGAATCTGTCTAGTTTCATTCACCCTTACGCAGCCTTTCTCCTTCCTTGGTAAGATGCTTTATTCAGGGAGATATTCAGAGGTTCCAAAATTTCAAATCATGGAGCCTTTACCATCTCAGCAACCTTTTTACGGTGCCCCAACCCAAGAGAAATCCCTAGGAACTCCACTTATTAAGTAGTTAGGTACAAACAACTTAATAACTATCTTGACCTAGCAATTTAGCACCATTTGAAAATATAATACAAAACTATTGCAAGGAAAATTAATATTTTATTCCATTCTTAAATCACTAGTTACTCATGGGATGTTGGTGCCTACTGGGTCCTGTACACCGTCTCACACCACAGAATCGTATTAGACCCTGTCATCCTCATTACCTGTTCCACACTGATTTTTACTAGGTACCTCCTTCTTCGCAGTTACTCACCAAAACCCCAGCTTTGCAAAATTACAATGTCATCAAAAGAAATACAGTATGGTCTAATACTGAAACTCGGAACTACCTAGAGTTCAGAGTTTCCACAGTGTTTGATAGAAGTCACTGTGTTTCCCTTGAAATTTAAAAATATCCTGCAGGGAGCATCCCTGTGAGTTGGCAGTGATGCCCCAGAGCACCCGGGCACAGATTTTTGGGATGATGTTTTTAAGCCCTTAGCTTTGTAGAGCTTAATGACAGAAAGACCCCATAATTAGAACTCCAGAAACTTGGACTCTAGTCCCTGCTTAGCCACTGGTATGATACGGCCAGCCATCTACCCGCTCTGGTCCTGTGCACTTCAGGCACAGAATGAGAGAGCCAGTTAGACCACCTCCGAAGATCTCTTCTAAAATAACAGGAATGCAAGTTAGAAGAAGGAGGGGTCTTCTTCGGATTCTTACTAGTTTCAGAAGAAAAGAAGAAAGGGCTAGAGCAGCAAAGACAAGAACAAGTACTTATTTATTATCCGGAAGGAAATACTAAAAGCTTCCGGGTTCAGCCCTGAGGTGTGGTGTCACTGGAAGGTCTGACCAGGAGGCACCACTGCGGTGCCAGGTGAGACGGCAGCGGCATCGCGCAGAGATGCTCTGTGCAGGGCGCACTGCGGGAGCACCACCACCCGCTCTGCCCTTGCCGCGCCCTCTTTCCACTTTTGCTCAAACTCCTTCCACACAAATAGCTCATACTATGAAGGGACTGGATACTGTCAGGGTGGTAGTCTGTGAATATGAAACAGACTCAGATTACCTGTCCTAAGGTCAATTTATCATGTAAGACTAGACAACAGAGTTAACCAATCACAGACACGGAAACACAAAACACAACACCTGTAAAGAGGTGACATCTCCTTAGATATTTTCAGTGTGTTACCAAGAACTTTGTATTTCTGTTTAACATTCTATGTATCTTTATATTTGACTGTTTTTTTCTTTTGTAATAGTTTTATAAAATGGTTTAAAATAAAAATATATTTGCAGGGTACGAAGTACCTTACAGGCGAAAGAAAACACACTGAAATAAATGGAACATCTCTGTCCAGTTTGCAAGGTGTAAACAGTGATGGAGCAGAGTCTGGGAAGCATTTTCCTTAATTGCCTATCACTCCTCTGATGTGTCAGCATTTCCAGGAGTGCCGTCTAGGACCTGCCCAGCTACCGCACTGCAAAGAAAGCAAGCGTTGAGGATAAGCCTACGTCAGTGGGTCTCAGGGCGCTGCCCTTTTTCATCAAAGCCAACCATCAGGACTATAACCCAGGCCCACCAATGCCCCAGGGATATTTCTGTTAAAATTAGAAAGGTAATATGTCTTAGTCAAGTGAGAAAAAATGGGATCCAGCTCTTCACAGCATTAGGTCCTTACTGTCCTCGTTAAGGTAATATTCCTTCTGTTTCCATATACTTAATATTGACTCTGAAACAGAGGTGGTCAGAAAGCATACAAATATCTGAGTCTTAGTCTGTCGCCTTCCACATTCTTCATTCTGATCCAAATTGGAATCTAGATGTTTTAATTCTTCTGTCTTTCTTTGTCTAAGAAACTTTCTGAAATGCATGACAGTGAAGACTCTCTGCAGGCAGTACACACATAACAATATACATTTATGTTAATATGTTCATTATATTAGTAACTATACTTACGTTAAACATTTGTGAGAGGCTGTGACAAGTGGGAAAAGGATGAAGAACAAAGCATGTTCTATAAACAAGACTTACTGGGCTTCTACAATTTGTAACGTTCCAAGCCTAAACTCTACAGACTGAAAAAAAGGGGCACTGGCTCCTTTCCCTTGATGAGTTTTTTAATAAGTTCAAGAAACAAAGACTTTTACCTTTTTGGGGGGTGAGGAGGAGAAAGGTGCTAACAACTGTGACAGAGGTCTAGTACTAGGTGTGTGGAAAAGGCATATCACACAAACATCGTTCTATAAAGACCATCAAAATATCAACATTACGCACCTTCCTTCTCAGCTTTTAGGGGATGAGATCAGGCCAGGATGAAAGTTATGACAATACCAGTTTTGTGCTCATAAAATCCAACGCAGAACAGTTAATTCTCACAACTCAAAAACTATCCCGAAGGACCAAAGCATGCAAACAACTATTGCTTTAGATCAAATTTATGCAAAAATTGGTTAGCATAAGTTCTATAGGGTTTCCTTTGGGGAGCTACAGCAAATTTGGCAAAAATTGAATGATTAATTGAACTCTTAGTGCTGAAACCTAAGGATTTACAGGTGTGCCTCCAAGACAGTGCAAGTTTGCTTCCAGTTTGCAATGAAGCGAATATTGCAATAAAGCAAGTCATGTTAATTACATGGTTTCCCAGTGCATGTAAAAGTTATGGTTACCCTACATTGTAGCCTATTAAGTGTGCAATAGCGTTATGTCTTAAACAAACAATGTACATACTTACGTTTAGAAATACTGCAATGACAATGAATATACATATGTTCACGTATAACTGAAAAATTGTGCTCTACACTGGAATTTGACTCAACATTGTAAAATGACTATAACGCAATAAAAAATGTTAAAAAAAAAACTGCTAAAAACTGCTAACCATCTAACAAACCTTCAGTGTGTAAAAAACGCAGTGTCTGCCAAGTGCAGTAAAGCAAAGCACAATAAAATAAGGAATGTCTGTATTTACAGCCTCTCATCTAGCCGTATAAAATCAATTCTCTCTAATCTAATGGTACCTTTTTATCCCAAATCCAAACCCCAGAAAGAAGAAAGTAATGGGCAAGGGTCCTTTGAGACTAGGACTGAGGTATAATCAATTGACAACATTTGAGACTGTGTGTGGCGGGCGCAGAGGTATGTACGTGGGGTGGGTGATGTGTGTGTGTATATGAGGGTGCACAGGTGGGTGAGAGTGTGTGTGTGCAGGGGAAACAAAGGGGGAATCGGGAAAGTTTCTTAGTCTGTCCTATAAATTACATCTAAATGCCTTGGGGTTTCTTTCTGGGGTAACCAGAGGATAACTGCAGCAATCATGGTCAGTTAATGATGTGAATACAGATTCCCAAACTCTGGGCAAGGTAGGGCATACTGACAAAAATTCTTGCCCCGCAGTTTATCAGTGGGGTGACTTCTCAGCTACTGCCTCTGAGTTTTGAGGCTTTCATCCAAGAAACAGGCATAGTATGTGTGACCTTCCTCTCAAGATCAATGAGATCACATAGGTGAAGGCTCTTTGAATACTTGGAAAACTATACAGTTGTAAGAAGTTTTAAACATGTTTAAAAGGGCATAGAGGGGAGAAACACACACCTGTCTGCTCTGTGAGCCAAGAATAGCAAAGGATGACTCCCTGTCATGGGGAAAAAAAGACCACTGAAGTATCTTTCCAGAAAGAAAAAATCAAAAATAAAACAAAAACCCACTTGGCTCCATTCATCTTTTTGTCAAGCTGCCTAATCTCATTCCTTTCTCTTTTGTTCACACTTCTCAGAAGCTGGGAACTCCAAGGCCACTGCCTCCACCTCCTTACCTCCAAGTCTCTTCTCCGCCCACCTGTCTGTCTAACCTGCACACCTGACACTGCTGCTCCCACCAAGACCAGTGGGACGTTCCAGTCACCAAAGCCACAGGTCGTCACTTCAGATCTAGCATCCCTGGGCTTCTCTGCGGGCCTCTGCAGTGCTGACCTTGCTCTGCTCCCTGACATCCCTTCCTCCTGGGCCCCTCACAACCAGCTCTCCTGTTTCTCTAGGGCTCTCTCCAGTAACTCCTTCCTTCTCTGCTTTCCTCAACAACTCTTTCCTCACCTTTCCGTCCTCCATGACATGCACTCAATCAGATCTGTTCAATAAATGTTTACTAAGTAAGCATTCATAAAACACATCACAAGGAAATGTGTTTAGATATTATGTAGCAAGCGGGGAGGGTATAGCTCAGTGGTAGAGTGCATGCCTAGCATGCAGGAGGTCCTGGGTTCAATCCCAGGTACCTCCACCAAAAGTAATAAATAAATAAACCTAATTACCTCCCCCTAAAAACAAATTTGGAATCTAAAAAAAGAAGACAAATGAACTTAAATATAAAACAGAAACAGACTCACAGACATAGAACACAAACTTGTGGTGCCAGGGGGAGGTGGGTGGGAAGGGATAGACGGGGAGTTCAAGGTTTGTAGATACTGACAGGTACATATAGAATAGATAAACAATAGATACACTGTGTGGCACAGGGACGTATATACAAGATCTTGTAGTAGCTCACAGTGAAAAGAATGTGAAAATGAATATATGTATATTCATGTATGACTGAAGAATTGTGCTGTACACCAGAAATTGACACAACATTGTAAACTGATTATAACTCAATGAAAAAGAAGAGTAGATATTATGAGTAGATATCATGTAGCAGTTTGTTGGCAAAATATGAAGTTATTAGTTCAAACCTGGAACCCCATTAACCGAATAGAAGCTTTTAATCTTTATAAATAAGAAAACAAGCTAAATAACATCTTACTGAGTACATGGCTGGAGGTGGGCGAAATGAGGGCCTCACCATCCCTCTGAAGCTGAAGAGTCGTGTGGGAATTTAAATGCTTCCCTGCCGGGTCCTTCCTGCTAAACCTCATTCCTCCTTCAAGCCCTGTGCACTTACGGTTCCCTCTGCCGAGAATGTTTCATCCAGGTTTTCCTCCTGCTTCCGTAACAAACTTCAGGCGAGTCTGCGCTTACACGTCACTTTCTCACGTGGCTCCTTCTGTCCTCATAACCCCATCTGTCAGTTTCTATCGACCCTAGTAATTTGACCTTTGCTATTTAATAGCACTTATTACTGCCCAACATTACATGTTTCTTTTTTTCACTTTACTTTCCAGCTCCCACCCTATTTTCTTTAACGGACAAAAGTTCTGATTGAGAACCTCACAAAAGGTCTCCAAACAAGCATATAAAAATCATTAATCAGAGACACACAAGTTAAAATCCCCAAATGATACCACTGGACATGCCACACGGCTAAGATTTTTTCAGACCAACAGAAAGTCTTGATTAGGAAGTAGAACTAGAATATTCACACACTGAAACCACCATGAAAACTTTGAGGCAACATCTCCTAAGGGTGAACACACACACACCCAATAATTCCACTAAAAGATGAACAATAATGTTCACAGCATCTTTCATCACAACAGTCCATGTCCAGCAACAGCAAAATGGAAATAAAATACTATTTATAATAAAAAAAATGACTGCTACACTGTGCAATTGATAAGCCATGAGATCTGGAAACAGATGTTCTTGGACCTGAATTCCAGTTCTGCCATTTACTGTGTAAAACTAAATATGCAGATATGCGTATATAACCTCATGGAGTCTGCTTTCTCCATCTGAAAAATAGGGTCATATCACCTTAAAGACTATCCTGAGGATTAGAAATAATGTTCATGGAACACAAGGCACTGTGCCCAGTTGGTGCTCAGTAGACAATAAGGACTAGGACTTAGGAGACACAATTTAAAACACTGAGGATCAATTACCAGTGCCTTTTACACACAAACTTCCTCCTGTAAAATAAAGAGAATGTTTCCCTTGACCTGCCAAACAAATCTGTAGCATTTCTGAGCTAACAATTCAGTCGTCACTGAAAATATACAAGAACCAGGTCACGGCATTTTATTATTCAGCTACTTTATGGACCCCATGTGCCACTGCAGCTGTCAGCTCTAATGCCAGAGGATCAGATGAGCTGGAAAGATTAAACAAATGGGCAGGAGAAATGCCAAGAAGTGTATAAACTGCTGGATGGGAGTCCCACTGGTTCAGTGACAAAGCTGATCCTTAGAACACTGTGTGTGCTGTGGGCACACTCGGAAGCAGCACATGCAGGCTGGGGTGCCTAACAAGCAAAAGAAAGCAAGGGCAAAAAAACCCCTGTGACTATGTGGTTTTCAGCCTAATTCTGAGTCACCTTTGGTCTTATAAATAAGTCTACTTATGCTTGTCATTCGAGAACAAAATATATAGGTCCTATAATAAATCCCACTTTGACTTCTTTTTAATGTAATATATATATATCTGTGTGTGTGTGTGTGTGTGTGTGTGTATAAAATCTGGCACTTAAAGCAACTAGATCCTAAATTTTAAAATTACAGTAAAAATTAGGAAAAAAGAACTATTTCTAAGTATAATACATATTCAATAAAATTTTATTCATTTATAAAGAAAAGTCAGGTATTAACTTGTATTAACACCTAAATTAGCAAGGCAAAGAAAAAACAAATTGCCTGAAATCTTGAGGGGTTTTGTTTGTTTGTTTGTTTGTTTTATGGGGGGTAGGTTTATTTATTTACTTATTGTAATGGAGGTACTGAGGATTGAACCCAGGACCTCATGCATGCTAAGCATGCACTTTACTACTAAGCTACACCCTCTCTGAAATCTTGAAATCAAATTTTCTGATCCAAAAATAATTACTTAAAGAATAAGGCTCCAAACTGTCATATTTTGATTGTCTATTCATAGTACCCTAGCTATTCCTATTCTATTAAAATTTACCATCATGCCTATAAAGTTTTAAATAGAAGGCACGTTTAAGAATTCGTAAGTAACTCAGAGTACTCTGAACTCAGTTCCATTCACCCCACAAGGTAGGCCAGTACCCCACGGTGGTGCCAGTCTGTGACACAGGGGCCTCTACACAATGGGAATGAAGAACAAGAAGCTTTTTCTTCCTTTTTGTGGCTGAATTATTGGGAGAATCTCAGGCCATTTCCAACCTAGTGAAACAAAGAAAAGCCAAAGGCTGTGGCTGAAGCCTTGTGAATCTGTGCCTTTCCTGGCACCAGCATATTCACAGCCCGTGCTTACATGCATAGCCTAGCCCTCCACTCACATGAGGCTTGTGGTGCAGAAGGACCTGCCTTAGGGAAGTTCTCTTCCATTTTCTCTCAATGTTCACCTATTTGCAAATGTTCTATAGATCCCACTCCAGCTTGTCCCAACGAAGAAAGCAATGTCATCCATGTTTGAAAAGCAGGTAGAGGGGATGGTGTAGCTCAAGTGGCCAAGCGCATGCTTAGCATGCACGAGGTCCTGGGTTCAGTCCCCAGTACTTCCTTTAAAAAATAAATAGATGAACCTAAGAAAACAAAACCAAACCAAAACAAAAAAACCAAAAAACAAAACAAAACAAAAAGACAGGGGCAAAAGGCTATCTGCCACATAGAAGTAAAAGTTTTTTTAAAAAGTGAGAAAATTTAAACAAACATGGGACTCAATACATTTGTTTAGAATCCTAATTCAGTGCTTGCCCTTAAAATTCTCAGGTATGGCTATTATTAATATCTTAAATCAAGAATACAAATACAATGGGATTTCCCCCCCAAGGCACCTTGCAAAGATCGTCTTTTAGAACGACAGTGTTCTCACAGAGATTCATAATCCAAATCTTGAAAAATGTTAAATGTTAAATACCTAACAGCAAAGAACATGTTAACTAAATTAAAGTACTACTTTTTAACAGAATATCACACAGCTATTGAATTTTTATAACATGAAAAATGTAATATTATATGGGAGGGGGAAGCATGATTTTAAAAATCTACATAAATTATGACCTCAGCTTTGCAAAACAGCAGACACGAAGAGGAAAATCACATCAAAATGTTACCAGTAGTTATACCTAAATGTTTGTTTCCTTTCTCCTTACTACACATCAAAATGTTTGTTTCCTTTCTCCTTACTACACTCTGTGAAAATGTTTTTCTGAGTAAAACATTCACTGAAAGTGGTTTTTCATTAAAATAGAAAAGAGCACGAGAACAGTCGGGCCACGATGCTAAAAGATCCAGTCAAGCCAACTAGACTTCAGAGTCCAATAAATCACATGTAATTTCAAGAAATCGTTAACCTTGCGCATTACCAATGTATTCTGACAATGTTTTAGAAGCAGAGGGAATTTTATCCCTTAATAATTGATGACTGATGATTAAGTACACAAATAAATTCTAAGAAACTTGTTGAAGTACAGCTTTTACATATTAGAAACAGAAGGAAGGAGGAGAAATAGAGATTAGAAATAGGAGGGATGAGGAGATTAAAAATCTCAGCTAAGAAAGGTCAATAGTGATTGCATTTAAAGCACAGTTCATGTTCACTGCTCTCAGGGAACACTGCTGTGCTATGAATCCACAGGAAGAGGCGCCACCGGGACCATGAAAATAGGAAAAGCTTTACCTTTGTCTAAAATCACAGCATGAAACCGTTCTACACATGAGGCAGGATAATTTTTCAATAATAATACAAATTACTTATCATTTAGGAGTAAAGAAGGAGACGAACAGCAGTTACTTCATCTATTCACAGACTTCATATACTCAAAAATTTCAAATCTTTTTAGCCTACTTCAAAAACGGAAATTGCAAAAATAACAATACTCACAGCCCCCCATAGAGGATTCCTTTCAAGCATCCAGCAGTGCCTTTTAGTCTTCTGATTCATCATACTGATCTGCTTGTGGAGAAATTCTTTGGATCTACGATTTGTGGGTAAACATCTATAGACATTCTGTATTTAGACACGAGAAACACACACATCTTCTGCTCGACGTGGAAGAGCTAAGGGGAAGCACAGAACTGTGTTTCACAACTCCCCCTGCTAGCACTGATGCAGGCTCGAAGATACGCAAGTAACGAATTTCAAAATTCCATGAAGGCATTTCAAAATGCAGTGGGAATGCTCTAGAATACTGTGGTCGAACGGGAAGGATGGGGCCAGCTCTGTGTGATTTTACTGTAGTTACAGCCTTCGGGTTTATAATAAACTATCCTTTAAAAGTAGGTCTTACAGAGTCTTAGGATTTTTTTTCATGGCTATAAGAGAATCCCAAGAGATGTGGAAGGGCAAAACCATGTCCATCCCCTCAAAGCAAAAGGGCCTTCTCTTTCCTTCCCAGGATACTAGCAACCCCAAATACCGTCTTCATGAAAGAAGTCAGGATTTTAAAGAAGGAAAGGCAATGATGAGAAAAGTTCCCACCCTTGCCATGCTCATAAGAGAACATTAGCAATTGAAGCCAACCTTGTAGATAATATACCACATAACACAGACGTCACAAAACATCTAGAGGTTTATCACATGGATTCAACATCCACATAATAATCCAAATTCCAATTTCCTTTGCATGTGAATATTTACGTGGTGTAGTCAGAGTCAGACTATCATGTCTAGACGCAGTACAACTTCGCAGTATCACTTCTTCAAATTACTGTGTTTCTGAAAGTATAACAAAACTGAAAATAGTGTATTACCTTAAAGTACTTGACAAAATTTTGACAGGTAGAATGAAATAAACATTTAATGTAGCTTATGAGCCAAGAAATGGAAACATGGAGAAAACGACTTGGAGAAACACACACTAAAATCACAAGGCCTTAGAAATTTGGAAATCCTCCCACTGTATGGGTAAGAAAACTAAAGCCAAGGGTGTTAAGGTGAGATAGATTTAGATCGGTATTAGGGAGAAAAGCTATATACATTTCAGATACTCTGATAGATTTTTTTTCAATGCAGTTTCCATGGCATTATATTTCTCAATTAGCTTTTCCTTAAACATGCTGTCTTCCAGCATACGACTTTCATGGGTTGGTACTTTTGAGAGCTAGTAACTGGCTTGCAACCAGCACTTGCTGTCAATGAATGTTACCATAAGCTTTGAAAGCTTATCTCTACGCAGTGAAAGGTACAGTAATGAGACATGGCATGTTCACATCGTGTGTGGTGTGCAGCCGAGGGCTGATGCTTTCCAGACGTCACCGCATGCCCACCCAGATCAGCTGAGGGCTGAGGGGCTCCTCTGCAGAGTCAGGGTAGGTCTTGCGCAGGAAGTGTTGGCGTATGTGCTCAGGCATGGGTGATGAAGCAAAACAAGAGTGTCAGCATTATTAGTTCCTTCTCTCTAGCTCGGAGGAGTTGAGCAGGAAACTTCAAACTGACCACATGCCTGTGAACAACTGGCTGAAACGAACTGCTCTGCTCTGCTTAGCCTAGTGAGTTTACGGCTCTGGTTCTTGACTTTTTCAGTCAATGTTTAAGCATCCAGCAGGCAAAGGAAAAGGAAGATCATATGGAATATTTTCTGATATCTGACATGGTATATTGTAGATTTTTATTTATCTTTAGAATTAACTAAACCTTTTCACTGTTCATGCAGGTATTACGTGGATACAGCAGTAGAAACACGTTACAGGGACTGCACTGAAATAAAATGTCATAAAGGTGTGCTTTCTTCCCCCTTAGTTTTCTGCTTAGACTTTGGTTTGTTGGATTTTATAAAAACAGATTTATCCGTCTTGACTTTAAATCAAGTGATTTTGATCAAGTAAGTCACACACTAAATTGAGAAAGGCTTTTGGAACCACAATTAACAACCAATTTGTTATAAAGCTAAAGCTAGTACCCCCTCAAAATTATTATATGACTAAAAATAAGTCTTCATAAAAGAGTAAACAAAGCTATTTATCTGTTCCTAACACCACCATCATTCCATTCCACGTCTTGATAAAGTTAGCATCATCAGTAATCACAGCTGTGTACTTACTACATGCCCTTCTCATAACAACTCAAACAAAAAAGGCGTTATTGGCCCCATTGTACAGACGGTGAAACTGAGAACTTAGCTAAATAACTTTCTTGGGGTAAATGGCAGAGCTGCAATTCAAACCCTGGACTTGTAAACTTCAAAACCTGATCTCTAAAATGCAAACTGTCTGCTCATTCTCCCCCAAAGTTTCCCCCAAATTATTAACCTGGAAAAAAATAAGAAAAAACTTTATGCTATGTCTGAGTTTTCTTGTTTTTAACTCTCAAACTCATAACCTAAAAATGTTCGTGTCTGGTAAAGTAAACTTCCTCTTTCTACCTCATGTGACTCTTTTCATAACTACATTCCTCAAAACTTTGTAAAACTCTTTGTTGTTGTAATGCAAAGAGTTTTACATATAACCTAAAACACTGGGATCATTTTCTTTCTTTTTTTTTTTTAATGAGGGGGAGGTAATTGGGTTTATTTATTTACATTTGGAGGAGGTATTGAGGATTGAACCCAGGACCTCATGCATGCTAAGCACGCGTTCTAACGCATGAGCTATACCCTCCCCTCCTTGGGATAATTTTAGAATAACTTATCCTATAGTCCACCAGAGCAACAGTTGGTTTCATCTTAATTTGCTTATTGGTTATGAGAATGAGATGAGTAATTTGTCACTTCCTCAAGGTCATTTTGAGCCAGAAATAGAATTCTGTCTAAGTTCTGGTCACTAAACCATGCTTCCTCTGCAGTGGTAAGCTACCATTAGTAAACTGTCACTAAGACACAGAAAAAAAAACAAAACATATGGGACATTTAAAACACTTTTCCTGCTGTTATCTCTTTCCCCTACTTGTCCAGCCCCTTTGTTTTGCCCATTTCGTATATATTCTATATTGTGATTATGGGAAAAAAACAGCAACTGCCTTGGCAGATAAGGGAAAAAACCTCATCCTTATTTCAAACATGAAACAAATGTTTCATTTCTTTTCTTATTAAAATATGGGATATAGCTTCAAAAACTGGTAGTTTTTTAGTGTCATGTTAAACTTTTTTTTTTTGAGTAAAGATAGATTTATTTAGAGAGACACTACATTCTACTACATAGAATGTAGACTGTTTCAGAAGGCGAGAGAAAGGCCCCAAGGTGTGGGGGTTAAAGTAAAAGTAGATACACACTCAACAGACAGAGTGTGGGCCGTCTCCAAAGACGAGGGAGTGAGAGAGCAAACCCATTTCTTTAATTTAAATTTTGCTGGTACAGACTATTATCTCTTGATTTATAAATTTAAGACAGTTCACTAAGGAACGTGTAGGTGCCCACACATATGGCAACTGGCATTACTGTTTTGCCTGAAGATTTAAGTAGGGCTAACTGACCTTTCCGTGTTGATGGAAATGTTCTACATTTGTGCCTGTAAAGGCAGCCACATGAGTATTTGAAACATGGCTCGTATGACCGAGGAACTAAAATTTTATTTTAACTGAAATTTTAATTTTGAAAGCAACTCATGGCTAGTGGACCAGACAGGTCTAAAGTCTGGGTATATTTTTGTATTTTGAATAAATTATATAAAGTCCGTAACTTTTTATTTTGAAATAATGATCAACTCAGGAAGTTGCAAAACTGGTCCAGAGAGGGCTAGTTTCCCCTAACGACGACGTCATACTGTATAATTATAGTACAGTATCAAAACCAGGAAACTGGCATTTGCACAATGTGTCTGTTTCGTTCTATGCTGTTTTATCACTCGTACAGACCTGTGAAACCACCCAAATCAAGATACTGGGCTCTCCATCACGACAAAGAGCTCCCGCGTGCTGCCCCTTTACAGCACCCAACACCCAGCACCCTTCTCCCCACCGTCCCCAACCTCCGGCAGCCGCTAATCTGTTCTCTAGGTCATGCTGTCATTTACATAATAAGTGGAATGTAAGTGGGATCACATGTTATGTGACTTTTGGAGACTGGCTTTTTCCACTCAGCATACTGCCCTTGAGACCCATTCCAGTTCTCGCCTGTATCCATAGTCTTCCTTTATGTTGCATTGAATTCCACAATGTGGGTACACCCCAGTTAGTTTACCCACTCACATGAATGGATATTAGGTGTTCACAGTTTGGGCTATTACAAATAAAACTGCTGTGAACATTTTGCACACGTTTTACTGTGGATTTAAGTTTTCATTTCTCTGGGATAAGTGCTCAGAAGTGCAACTGCTCGGTTATATAATGAGTGACCACAGGCGCTTGTTTTTATTTGTCATCTGTGTATCCTTTTTGGTGAAATGTGTCTTCATGTTGTTTGCCCATTTTCTAATTAGACTGTTTGGGTTTTTTGTTTTATTTTATTTCATTTTTACTGTTGAGTTTTGAGAGTTCTTTATGTATTTCAGACAGAGTTCTTTGTCAAAGACAGGGTTTCCAGATATTTTTCCAGTCCATAGCTTATCTTTTCACCCTTTTAACAGATTCTGCAAAAGTTCCAAATTTTGATGAAATTTTATTTATCAGTCTTTTATGATTCATGCTTCTGGTCATATGGCTAAGAACTTTTTGCCAATCCCTGAGTCCTGAAGATTTTCTCCTTTGTTTTCTTTTAAAAGTTTTACAGTTTCATGTTCTACATTGCAGATGATGGCCTAGTTTGAATTAATTTATGGATATATTCTAAGGTTTAGATTCTTTTTTATCTACAGATATCCAACTGCTCTAACACCATTTATTGAAAATGTATTACTTTTTTTTTAACAATTATGATCACCATTTTATTTATTCTTTTTTTTTTTTTTTTGGTGGGGGTCAGTAATCAGGTTTATTTGTTTATTTATTTTTAGAGAAGGTCCTGGGGATTGAACCCAGGACTTCATGCAGGCACTCTACTGCTTGAGCTATACCCTCCCACTGAAAATGTATTACTTTGGAACCTCTGTCAAAAGTGAGCTGGCTGCACTTGAGTGGGGCTACTCCTAAGTCTATCCTGTCGTGTTTCTCTGTCCGTCCACCCCTCTGGCAGGGCAGTGTCACAGCACTGATTACTGCAGCCACAGAATGTCTTAAAATTGTTTTTGTCATTCTAGTTATTTTGCCTTTCTATGTAAATTTTAGAATAATCTTACCCATACTTATAAAAATTTTCCTAAAATTTTGATAAGAATTGTGTTAAATCTACACATTGATTTGGAAGATAGTCATCTTTACTATATTGAGGGTCTTCCAATCCAGGAAAACAGTCTCTCTCTCCACTTGGTGAGATCTTTTAAGTTTTCATGGGTATATCTTTTTAAATTAACCCAAGTGATAAACTAGAAATGACTTGTAAATGCTACCAAAATAAAAGGTGGGGGTCCAAACAAGTTTTGGGAGTCAAAATGATCTTGGTTAACTAGAGTTAAAAATCAAGAATAACAGAACAACAAGGACCTACTGTACAGCACAGGGAACTATATTCAATCTCTTGTAATAACTTAAAATGGAAAAGAATCTGAAAAAGAATGTGTGTGTGTGTATATAAAAAAGTAAACAAATGTTATTGGTGTCTTGAAGACAGGGGACCTAAGTTGTACACTAACAGAATAATTAGAAAACCCACTGCATGCAGGGATGTGAAAGTGGAAAGGATATTTAATGAACTCACGATCTGACTAAGGAAAATTCCAAGAAGAATGTTGAAAGCTATCAACCGGCTTGTCTTAACTGCCCATGTAGTGACATGAACTAAAAAAAGGAACTGTTTGGTTCCTTTTCAAACATTATTTAGAGGAAATAAAAAGGAGCTAGACTTGACAGGTTCACAAAAATAAAACAATCGCTCTTTTCAGCATCTGAGCAAAGCAGTGAGCTCAAAGTAAGAAACTGCTCAGGGCAAAGGTCAAATCCTGCACTGCCCATAAAGTGTGGCCTCAAGGATGTGAATGTGCAGCACTCTGTTGAGCGCTCATAAAGATTTTAGGCTCCTCAGGCAATACTTTTTCCTTTAGACCAGTGGTCCTAAAACTTTGTGTACACCAGACACAGCTGGGGGGTCTGCTAAACCCCAGACTGCGGGGCCTGATCCTCAGTTTCATTCAGCAGGTCTGAAATGGGGTCTGGCCGCTGCAGTCAGTTCCAGGGGCGCTAATGATGCTGGTACAAAGATCAGACTTTGCAAATCGGAGAGCCAGACCAAGAGGCTTTGAAGAACTGTAAGGGAGTACCTTAAGGGCCATCTCTACCGGACAGTGGAGCTTCTAAGAGTCTTACAGGTACTTTTATGTAACACCCTCACTTGAAGGCAGCTCAGGGTAGGGAGAGAACCGTCTCAGAAATTTGTGAGAATGCTTATAAGCTAATGTTGTAAACCCCAAAGAGATCCATGGGAAAACCCTGAAAAACTTTGAGGAATATGTCAGTGGAAGCACTATCAATCTGGACTAACAAGAGAGAGAGATTTCTCAATAAGACTGGAAAAAGGAGGGAAAAAAAAAAAAAGAAATGGAGATAGTTTGAAATGAAAAATATTAGGGCCCTTATTCAGACAGGAAGAGGCTGCAAACATGGGCCATTTCTTAAGGAAAAGTAAGAAGATTCAGAAGACACACTCAAGAGGCTAGAAGGCGCAGGCAAGAGCCACAGAGAGCCGCCCAGGTTATAAACCAGCCCCCAAAGAAGGCAGCACTAACATGCACCCAGTTGACTGCTATGGCCCAGGGGCTGCTGTGTGCCTCCCATTTTCCTCTTCTGCTTACTTTTAATTTTTATTTTCTTTTTTAGTAACAGCTTTACTGAGATATAATTCCCATACCATACAAAGCTTGCAATTCAAAGTTATTAGTATATTCGCAGATACACACAACCAGTGAATTTTAGAACACTTTCATCACCTCAAAAAGAAACCCGTACCCTTGAGTTTTCACCCTCCATACACCCATCCCCACCAGCCCTAAGAAACTGATCATCCACCTTGTCTCTGTCGGTTTGCTTATTCTGGACACATAAACTGAATCATACGATGTGTGGTCTTTTGTGACTGGCTCCCTCCACTTAGCATATTTTCAAGCTTCATCTATGTTGCAGTAGGTACCTACTTCATTCCACCAGACGGACAAACTGTATTTTATATATCCATTCACCTGCTGATATTTGGGTTGCTTCCACCTTTTGGCTATGTTGCTCGGAACATTCATGTACAAGTTTTGTGTGGACATATGTTTTCCTCTCTCTTCAGTGTACGCTTATGTGTGGAATTGCTGGGCAAAATGGTAACTTGATGTTTTAACCTTTTGTGGAAGTGCCAGACTGGTTCCACAGTAACGGCACCATTTCACATTCTTACCTGCAGTGTATCAGGGTTCTAACTTCACCACAGCTTCTAACACCTTTTTGAAGGGGAGTGTCTGTTATGATTTCCCTACACCTTCCTTATCATTGTACGTTGGGTCGGGGAGGAGAGCAAATAACATGTCCCTTTAGTTAGTTCACAGGTATTCACTTTGAACCACACTTACAGGTAGTCATGTCCTTGTAAAGCCCCCTTCCCACAATGACTCTGGGCTGACTCCCACCATAGGCTGAGCCTATTGCTGCTTAGACCAATAGCACGGGGCAGATGATGCATCACGATGCAGTGCCAATTCTGGGCCCAGCCCTTCTCTGGCTGGGCAGCACTCACTTCTTCCATTCTGGAACTCAAACACCACAGGTGCCCTGGGCCACTGGGTCCCAGCTGAGCTCCCAACCAAGTCTCAGAGGACTACAGCCGTTTCAGCATCCAACTGACACCACAATGAAAACAGAACTGCCTGGTCAACCCATTGAATCATGAGCTAACAAGTTGCTGCTTTAAGCTGCTAAGTTTTGGAGTGATTTATTGTACTACAATAGATAATCAAAACACAGGTCCCTTTTAAGGGTATGTTAAACTCCACTTCTCTCTAGTCGTGATAGGCTAGGAAATTACAAAGAAAAGTAATTTGGAGTAAACTTTCTTCCCCCTAAAAATTCAATGTATCATACCTAGGATCAATTTAACAATCACTTAAGCAGATGAAACACACCTTCTAGGTCTAAGGAGACTTTTTTCAGAGTCTATCCTATCAACAGAGCTTGGCATCTAAGACACTAACAATGACAAAAACTTAAGAGGTTCTATTTTTAGGAGAAAAAAATAAGTACCTACACAGGCCACCAGGGAGGACTGGCCAAGGGAGCTCTCAGTAAGGCCTACTAGGGGTACAGACAGAGCTGTGGGAAGGCCCTGGGTAGCAGGTGAACTCATAACAGGAATTCGGGGATCAGCAGGGGATACACAGACACCAAGCAATCTGTGGTCACCGTGGCCACAGCCAGGGAATCCTCAAGGCACGGTGACAAGAGTGAAGATGGCAGGTCTTGCGAAGCCTGTTGTTATGGCAACCAGGAAAGATTTTTAACATCAGTAACTCCAATGAAAGTCTGTAAGCTCTGCTTCCTCTTGTGCTGACGCAGCCCCCACCCTTCTGCTTAGCTCCTTTGAGTTAAAGCGCCCTCACATGCCTGAGCCAGTCACCCCTCTTTCAGTCCATCGTACGACGGCGTACAGGGAGCCTGGAGGCTCTCTCCATCACAAGAACAGGGACAACAATCCTTCATAAGATGGTAGCATTATTCTTCTGATTTTCACAGAACAGTGTTTGGAAGAGTTCCAGGCACACAGTAAACTCCCAATGTATTATACTATCAAAAAATTACATTTGGTAAATTTATTCAATTACAAGTGCATCTGCCCTAAAAATAGATGACTTTCAAGGAAGAAAAATTAAATAATATCAACTCACAACACTACTGACAGGGAACTGGTTTTAACGAATTATAGTACAGTTATAAAGTGAAATGCGACGCTACTTTAAAAGAGGTGATACAAGAAGAGGATTTTAAAAGATTTGGTGTGGAAAATTTGTAATATAGCAATAAAACAACAAGTTAAAAAAACATATAATTCCATGTTTAAAATAAGCACATACCACTGTAAATGCATAGAAAAGAATCTGTTAGAAGCTACCAGACTAAACAGACACCACAATTTGGGTGAGAATCTCACTTTCTCCATAAGATATGGCTATAGTATTTCATTTTTTTTTTAACAATAAGCACATGTGACTCTTACAATCAGAAAACATTCAGGTAAAGGCACATAGAATCCTTAAAACAAAGCATGCTTTTACCTGAACTTCTTCACAAGCTTTCAGGGCTCATTCTTAGCACTCAAGCAGCTCAAGTCTGTTTTTAGAACCATGTCAGAAGCTGCTATATGAGCTGTTTCCTGTATCGGGCAGCTATTTTTAATTAATGAACATTTTGTTGTTAGAGTTCACTGGAAAATAAAAACACCACCAATTCTGCAAGTTAAACTAAAGAAAGGCTTCCTCTCTACAAGATTCAAGTTATAAAAACATACTCTACTTTAAAGGGTATTAGGGTATGTAGTATTTAGTATTAAGCACTTTATTTTCACTGTGATATTGAGATGAATTAGTCTCATTTAAAAAATTCCTGAAGGAGCAGATCTAATTCTATTTACTTAATTTCTCCTAAAAAATAATATAGCATTCTTCATATAGTGGGGACTCAAATGTAAGCTGGGGGAAAATCAGAAGTAAGAGAGAGAAAAGTGAAAGGATACAGGAATAGAAAAAGATTTCTTTTAAACCAAATATTTATTAAGCAACTGTGCGCAATATACTGTCCTCTACTGACCAGAGAAATTGAAACTGTGGTCACTCTATCTGTAAGTATAAACAGCAACAGAATCACCTCCTCCATTTTATTATTTTCTCCCGAAGTTTATATGAGATAATACAGCACAAAAGATAGCTGCTATGTAAACAAATTATATTTTTCATCTCTCCAGTTCTTCAACCCTTGGGTCACACAGCACCACAAGAAGTCCTCTGGAAAGCAGGAGAAAAAGGAGGTGAGAATTCACAGGCTGGGCAGCAGAGTCAGAGTTCCCAGGTCCCACTCAAGACACGCTCCCATGAAGATGAGATTTCTCCTGTAGACCCAAGAGAAGGTCCGAAGAAGGCTTCACCGCACTCTGTGTGGCTGTGTGCAGCCCGGTCACAAAAAGAAAGGTTCATTGTTCTCTTGCCAAACTATAATCCTCACGACAGGTGGCAACTCCCCCAATTATGCTAAACTCTACCCACACCCTCTTCACTCATCACATCCCCAAACTCCTTGCATTTGTAAACTGCTTTGCAGTTTTTTAAGTGCTTTCTTATGCATTAATTTGATTCAAACAGGTTATAAGATTTCTACTTAATGTGTTTAGTATAAATTGTCTTCATTTGAGAGAAGTTCTGAGGACGAGGTAGATTCAACATCTGGTTCCCACGGGGCAGTGAGGGCTCCCAACATCCTCTAAGGAGGCCTTGCTTTAACACATTCCATGTCAACTTGAATGGTGTTGTGGATGAGATTAACATTTAAATCAGGGGACTCTGAGTAAGCAGACTGCTCTCTATAACGTGGGTGGGCCTCGTCCAATCACTTGACAGCCTGAATAGAACAAAAAGACTGGCCTCCCTGAGGAAAACAGAATTCTTGGGCTTCAGCTGCACCACTGGCTCTCCTAGGTCCCTGCCTGTTGGCCTTTGGACTGGAACTGCATCACCAGCTCTTCCGGGTCTCAAGCCCGCCAACCCACGCTGCAGATTTGGACTTGCCAGCCTCCTTAAGCACAGGAGCCAATTCTTTGTAATATATATGCACACACACACAACCTATTGGTTCTGTTTCTGCAGAGTATTCTGACCAATACTTGAAGTCCCGCAGTTTAATAACTACGTGGAAGAGGCACTCAAAGAGGGACAAGTGGCCTCTCCTGACCAGGGCATACATGACCTGCCTCCCTACCACAGTGCTCGCCAGCAAACCACGCTGTCTGGGGATGCATGAATATGCTTAGGAAAGGATCCAGCCAGGCACGCCTTACTATTCCTCACTTTCTGGAAGAGAAATGCGTCCTGAAAGCAGTTCATACTCTGCTCAAATCTTCAAAACACAAATATCATATAAAAGAAATCACAGAATGAGCTAGATGAGCCTCAGCAATGGCCTGCTGAGGTCAGCGTGGAAATGAGAGTAAAAAGGGAGAGGTAAAGGTGACAGTGGTAGGTGGTACGATGACCTCCGATTCACGGCATCACACACATTATTCTTGCGTACAAATGACTGAATTATTCACGCCTCCCTCAGAATACCTCGGTATTACCAAGCATCTACCTAAATAGTTATGGAACGTCTCTATCCACTTCTAAAAGCTTCACCAGCATTTATTTACCATGGGTGAAGGTGCTTAACCTGACAAATGTGCGAGCTTGTGGTCACGCTTCATCCTGCCTGCCCCCACCCCAGCCGCTGTCTGGTGTGGCCCGTCTTCTGTGAGCAGCAGCACCGCTCAGGACCCTTTCATCATCCTCCGATCGCTGACAGAGCTACTTCTAACTCCCTGGACGCTCCTTCTGGCCCCTCCGGCTCATCTTCCCATTGAAGGTGGTGCCTACAGCCTACCCTGGCAATTTACATATTTGCACTTTTCTTTCACTCAGCCAACATTTTGAGTTATTTTTGCATATAAACTTTAAAAATACATACTTTCTTCCACTTTCTATTGCCTTCACCTCCTTGCCTTTGGCTCTCAGTTCACAATGTATCCTGTCCTAAGGCCACGACCATTTTTTTTTTTTTTTTTTTGAGTAAAGGTAGATTCATTTAGAGAGATACACACTGCATAAAATGTAAGGCAAGAGAAAGGCAGAGAAAGAGGTGTGGGAGGCGGGCGCTCAGGTTAAAGTAAAAGTAGGCACACACTCCGTAGACAGAGTGCAGGCCATCTCCTAAGAGGAGGGAGTGAAAAAGGGCGGCTAGGAGTGGTGTTGCCAGCTTTTATGGGCTCGGTAGCTTCACAAGCCTACAGGTGGGACCATTCCACCTGCTCTGGAGAAGGGGCTGGGGTCCCCAGGAATTGGGCCACCTCCCCCCACTCTTTGGCCTTGGGACTGTCATGGCACCTGCAGGCATGTTATTTATCACGCTGTTACAATGAGCCTATAATGAAGCTCAAGGTCTACTGAAAGTCAAACCTCCTACCGACTTAATCCTCAAGGCCAACCGGGAGTTGAATCTTCCACTTTTTCTGCATTAAATTGCTGTCATTCCTTGAAAGGACCACCACACTTCTTGAGCTTTAATCCCCACCACAAAGTGGAGGTGTAGATAAAACAGATATTATTACATAATTTAGAGATGAGGAAGCAGAGGCAAAAAGAGATGAAATGACTTGTACCAATTCAGACTATAAATTAATGAGAAAACTACAATTAGGACCCATTTTCTACTAACTCTCAGTTTAATGCCTATCACACAGGAGGTCAGTACAACAGTTATTAAAAGCATAGGCTCTCAAGTCAGATTATAACTCCTCCACCACTCATCAAACTACGACCCTCAATATTAAGCTAAACTATTAGGGGCTTGGTTTCCTCATCTGTAAAAACTGAAATAATAATAGAACCTACCTTCACTAGAGTTTTGAGAAGATTTTATGAGATAAAATGAGCGAAATACTTTGAACACTGCCTAGCACATAGGCAACTCTCAATACACCTTATCCATTCTTCTTATTATTTAACCAACTTTTCAATGGTTATATTAGTGCCCCACTGACAATTGTCCTTCTTCTTTCATCTTTTGCAGAACCATGAATTTCAGCTGGATGAGACCAAACACACATAAAAACCATGGCTAATCCACCATTTATGTACATAGCATGTTTCATAGGGTCACGTGCAAAATTTTAAGTGCTTAGCAAAAACTTTAAAAGAAACTTGGGACAGAAAGGGAAAATCACAACCTGAAGAGTATTTCCACCTGTTACTGGCTACATGAAATAGCTGGGAAGTGCAGGTTTTCACTTAAGCTCTCCCTCACGGGATCACTTGGCAGAACACTGACCAAACGGTCTTGACATGGCCACGTTCTAAACCCAAGTAGCAAATATGCTGTGTGGCCCTCTTCCTCTGCCATTTTAAACCTTGAACCTTTACCCAAAACAGTCAATTACTCTGCCCGCATGGATTAACACTTCTGCAAAGAAGTGGTCAAGGCGGTCAGAAGACCTGAGTTCTTATTCAAATTCCCATACAAGCTTTTCGGATCTTTGTGTTACCACCAATGACACCACCACATGCTTCCCTATTTCACAGGCTTTTCAGAAAAAAATAAAAGTAAGAAAGACAACCCATAAAACACAGTCATTTACCATAGGCTTCCGGGTTTGCTGCACAGAGAAAAAAAAATGTATTTGTGGGGACTGCATCAATGTTCCTCCAAACGAAAGGCATCTTAAATATCTGAAGCACAAAGTTGAGAAGAACGGTTATGTACCTTTAAACAACGGTAGTTTAATGATTCTTGTGCTATACTCTCTAAACTCATTTGTCTCCCAAAGAGTGTGTTTTAATTAGTACTTAATCCACGCCAAACTTACTTCTGACATTAACATTTTTAATTCTGAAGGGTTTTGGTATCAAAATTTTTAGTAATAAGGCAGATCTGGGGTGAAGCTTTACGCTTTCCTACAGCTGTGTGGCTCTCAACAAGCTAGCTGACATCTTGAACTCTTGGGTTTTATTTGCCTGTTATTTGCCTGTTGTCTTGGGTTTTTTCAGCGGCGGTGATGGTTTTGAGTAAAGAAGATGATTTCACCTCTTCTCTCACAGAGTGATGGGGAGCAAATGAGATCACACATCCCAAGTTATGAACAAGAGGCCAGTCAACACTGCTGCTCTGTTCCATCAGCAGCTGACACAGAAATCTGTTCCAGTCAACAGTTCATGCCTGAATTTCCAAAGTTGTCTCAAGTAGACTTGTTAGGTGATGTGAGTTAACACAAGCCCACTGACCCCAGAACTGCAAGAATTAAGGTTAAAATCTACCCATGAAAGAAATACAGGGTGACTACTTGGCTATTTACAATAGCCAAGACATGGAAACAACCCAAATGTCCATCAACAGATGACTGGAGAAGGAAGATGTGGTATATTTATACAATGGAATACTATTCAGCCATAAAAAGAATAAAATAATGCCATTTGCAGCAACATGGATGGACCTGAAGATTGTCATTCAAAGTGAAGTGGGCCAGAAAAAGAAAGAAAAATGCCATATGACATCATTTATATGAGGGATCTAAAAATAATAACAATAATGACACAAATAAACTAATTATTATTTTGATTTCTTGAGTATGCGTCAGCACATCTGACTGCCCTTTATGACTGGATCACCACATGCTGTTGAGTCTTATTTTGTAGTTGGCTTTATTCCTTTGATAACTATGTAAGTTTAAAAAGCTAAAGATCTAATCTGTTCTTAGAAACAATAATTAGTACATATATGTAAACTTAAAAAGGTGCAGTGTACTGTATATGTGTATTTACATGCAATATAATGTGTTTGTGCAGTCGGACTGTAATAATTCTACCTAAAAAAACTGAAAAGGCGGAACAAAAAAAGAAGTACAAGGTGAGTAAAAGTTTTAGCAAAAATGTTAGCTGTGATTTACAGCACATACGTTGCATTTTTTTTTTTCCTGTTCTCACCGCCTTTAACCAGCTGTGGCATAAGGAAGTGTGGGGGGAGCTGATGGAAATGTCAGTGCCCCTCAAGTACCACTGGAAGCACCAAGGTCTAGGATCCAAACTTACAGGTTCCAAGGGGTATAACGTTCTCATTTTGAATCTGACCCTGGATTTGCCAACCTGGAGCTCTTCAGTTAAGACAGAAAAACAAAGCACAGAAGAATGTTTTCTTATCTTTTTCTCCAAAGGCAGAAGACTTTTCAAACTGTGGTCGCATCTCATGAGTGGATCTGACAGAAAATAGTGGAGTATATCAATGCACAGAAAGGGAGTCAGTTTCAGTTCAGACACGAACACCCATGCACATGTACACATAGAGGGTTGTATTGGGCTGTGGTTAAAAGGTTTGAAAGCCACTACTCAGAAGCATAGTTATGGACCGTTCTCCTTCTGAAAATAAGCGAAAAAGAATTATGCATTCAGTTTACACAGTAACACTACTTTTTTAAAAAGTCCATTGCTGTTGCAAAGTAAAGGAAGCCAACTTAAAAGGATGGACCCCTGAGAAGCAAGTTTTCCCTCCCACTCAGCACACTGGTTCCAACTAATTTTTTTTTTTAAATGGCTGGAGTTTATTTTCTACTTGGTGCAAGGCACAAGGTTATGAGGTATCAGGAAGGCTCTTGTGTGGCTTGGGTAGTAAAGAGCGGGGTTCTCTCAACTTCCTTTTTTGTGTTTTGCTGTTTTGATATTAAAGAACCCAACTGTTTCTACTGGCCATAGCTTGCTCAGTCTAGGGGAGGGGAGGGAAGGGAAGGGGAATTGGCTGGGGGTGGGGGGGCTCTGATGTGCCTAATGCCTTGGAAGGAAGCCTGGCAGCTGGTGGTGGCCACTCAGGACGGGAGCCCGGAGTTGGTTTTGCCAGGCTGGCCGCCAGGCTGCTGCTTCCCCACGGTTTCCCGAGCCAGGTCACCAGTGATGGTGCCAGTAAGGGTCTGGGGCGATTCCGAGCGCTCTGGGACTCCAACACTGTGGCCACAAATGGGAGAGTGGACTTCCCGAAAGAGAAGCTAGCCCACCAGTGTCCGGGTCAGCTGTGGGGAGATGAGAGATGGTGCGGGGTGGCTTCCCCAGGACACTTGGCACTCCTGCAGGAGCTGTTACTGAAAGCGGAGCCCAGGTGGTGCAGGGAGGAGTCGTGGGTGGCGGCCCCGAGCGAGCCGCTGCAGGGGGCGGCTGCTAATGCCCAGATAACTAATAAACTGTCAAAGCCAGAGACAAACGTGAAAAAGGTCATTCGGGAGGGGCAGGTACAGAGGGGAAAGCAGTCTGTTAATTTCAGGTATATGTTGTGATGCATGCCAAGCACACGTGTAGGCTTCCTCCGTCAGTCCTCACACTCCTGCAAGTACCACAATGTGGTAGCTGCTACGACTTGACAGCTTTGCATTTTAAGTGATGATCTAATGAAGGCTGTTTTCTTATAGTCAGAAGACTGGCAAATTTGGTCATTGCCTCCTGCTAACCAGCAGCGCCTGGTTTTGGCTGTATGGGGACTACATTCAGGACTATGGAGACCCAGAAGATAGAACCTCGAACATCTTCCAGTCTCTATTTTACTCCATAAATACACTGCACTTAATTAAGAACAGCTTAATTGACAAAGACCTGGAATTCAAAGATCAAGACCAGCCGGTGACTTGCTATCGAGATCTTGTGAAAGCCGACTTCTGTGGACATCTGTTCGTGCATCTATAAAACAGTACAGATGACAGTCTATAACAGTGCCTCACCAATCAGATGGTAGAGTTTTGCAAAGTTACTGAAAGCTAAGATTTTTATGATTCGTGCCTTCAAGGTGACACATTCTAAATTCCATCGCCAGAAGCTTCATCAGCTGGGGTAGAATCAAAATAGGTAAGTAGAGAAATAAACCCCAGGGCACAAGTTCTTTCCCTCTGGGACCCTGACTGGCGACACCCACCTCCCACCCCGAGGTATGGCTGACCAGGCTCCCTAATCTTACAAACCTGCCTAGAATTTCTGCCTCTGTCCCGCCACCTAGTGGCCGCAGGATTCACATGACTAGAGTAAACGTTGACTTCTGCCGTTCAAGAGGCAGAAAGGCATGGGCCCAGGGCCATTCCCTGAGCCAACAGATTCTCTCCTCAGTCACCAGGCAGGAGCCACAGACTAGGAGCCCCCCACCCCCTCACTGGATTCCAGCCTTCAGATGCCTTCTACCTCCCGCCAAAGCTTGTCTTCATTAAGAGAAACTTCATTTCCAGAGACACATCAATTTGTAAACTTTTTTTTAATGATAAGATAGAACATACAGATGGGATTTTCAAGAGACTTAAAGACACATACAAGTAGAAAACTAACTCTTCTTAGAATTTATCCCTCTATTAGACTCAAGGCCACCGTGCTACACAACTCTGGGGGACGTGAAGGGGGCATTCACAACCTAGCATATGTGAACGGCACCCCACCAACCATTCACTTACGTTCAGGGGTCCCCATGAGACACAGTTAACACATCTCTGCACCTACTATGCAAAGCTTGTCAGAACCCCCCACCTTACTGCTTTCTTTGCGTCAGGAGTCTCCCTGTCTTATACAAAGCTAAGCTCTAGAAATGCCTGCTTATTTAAAGAAAAAAATTCTTCCAACAAAACTTTAACAGAACCCTTGTTACTAAAATGGTGTCAAATTGGCTGTAGCTTTCTACAGCTCTCTGCTGCTCCATTTACATTCAAAACAGACAAGCTCTCTGTGAGTGTTCATCAAAAAGGGATAGGGTTTAGCCGCATAGGGTTAACGCAGGACATGACATGCCCTCAACTTACCCCTTCTGCCAAAGAGAGGAAACAGTTGTTAACCTCTCTGCATCTTTTTTTTTTTAATTAATTGCTTCATCGAAAGGCAGAAAAGTTCAGAAAAATAGCAAGAGAGAGAAGGGAATCTACACTTATTAAGAATCTACATCAATTATATTTCAATTTAAAATCAACTATATTTTTTTAAAAAGAATCTAATATGTGACAGACACCAAGTTAGCCTTTTATATATATGTGTGTATATATACATATATATGCATATGTTATCTTTTTCAAGTAAAAGTACAACACGGGTACCAGAGTCAGAATCAACCCCCTCTTTGTCAGTTACTAGGGGCACAACCTTAAACAGCCTCTTATTTTTATCCTCCGAAGCCTAGTTTTCTCCAGTGTAAAATGGGGATTAATACATCCTATTTTGTCTCTGGAGATTAGATATGAATAAGATTATCACCTGCCCCTCAAGTTACGCAGGCTGGTATCTAATCCTGGCTGAGCCATGGAAGACTTTTTTTTTTCTTAGTTGAAGTACAGTCAGTTGCAATGTGTCAGTTTCTGGTGTGCAGTGCAGTGTCCCGGTCGTGCATAGGCATGCATGTATTCATTTTCATATTCTTTTTCATTAAAGGTTACTACAAGATATTGAATATAGTTATGGAGGACTTCTAAGTGACTATATGTCACTATCATAATGGAATTATAATAAAATGATACAGCATGGAAAAAAAAATAACACTCTATTTTGACTAAGCAGCGAGGTGCTGTGCCAGGCAAGTAATGACTGCATTCCCTCCCTTACTAGGACCCTGGTTCTACTTTCTTAAAACAATGGACGGTGTGTGCACAGTACGTAGAGTCCCAGGCATTTTTGCACTTGTAAACTGCCTCCAGCCTTTTGTCTACTTTTAGAAATAGATGGACAAAAGCTAAGTTTCATTTTAAATAAAAGCATATAGTGGCTTCCTCACAGATCGAAAAAGAAGGCACGCAGGAGTGATGATTTTTGATAACTGATGTGGTGCGTGGCAGGATTTCAATGGCATTGGTTTTAAAGGTGAGCAAACCCTGGAGAGAACGTCTAAGTGAATTATAGTGAAAGTTAATGGCCTTGAACCAGAAAAAGGAAAGTCAAATACAGAAAAAAATAATAATATGGTATTAACAATTAGTTATTGAGCACTTGGAAGTTTTTCATGCACCACTGTATTTGAGACTCACCAGCAAAGGCGGACCATGGAACAAGCTGTGAAGCCACTTAAGGCTGCTGCACCGGAAATGGAAGCTAACTTTTCTACCAACTTTCCTATGACAGATATGCAGTGTTCACCTGTTGTTTAACCATCCGATACTATACAAAAACCAAACCAAATCCATAACTAAAAAAGTCACAGTGAAAAACCTTTAAAAAGCCAGAAAGAAAGGTAATAGTCCCAGGGCAAAGGGCATAAACTGGGAACCAGAGAAGCAGGTACTTCCATTTAAAAAACGCACAGCATTCTTGGAATAAGGCTTCTGTGCATCTTTGTAGCATCTCTCAGCGCTCTGTGCAAACATGTGGATTCAAATCCCACTCTGCTAGTTGTATAAATTCACAACAGATAAATAAACTACCTGGCAAAAAGACAACAAAAGAATCAGAGAAACAGATAAATAAATGGAATTATGACTATTAAACCCGTCATGTGAAAGCCTCGTAAGCACTGTGGCATTTTCATCTTAGTTTCTAAGACTGAAGAAATCTTTTGAAAGCTTTTGTTGTAAGTCTGGAGATATATGAATTACAAGGGACCATGAAAACGTTTATCTGAAAAGGGCAAAAAAAAAAAATCAGTAAATTTGTACTTATATCAGTTTTAAATGTTTGGATAGTTATTATCATTTCTCCCATATGCTCCTAATTCAAAATATGATAATTTCGCAAGGGTAAATATTGTCTCCTAACTGAGTATTCTATTATCAGACACAAACTTAGAAGAATCAACATTAACTTTGAACACGATGGATAAGTTATGGACCCCCCAGCCACAGAAACAAATAACACACATCATGTCTGAATTAGATGTCATCTAATAGAAAGGATAAAAGGATAAGCAGTGTTGTTTTAAATATAACTTCATTAAAAATTCACTAGTACTCTCCTGGAGAAAATGAGTTACCTTGTGTTCTTTATCTCAGCCAGAAGCATTTTCAAATTCCCAGTTATTCAACAGAAACAATATGTAGAAAGAACGTGAGTTTTAAAGTAAGAGATCTAGGCTGAAATACAGAACTTGTGATCTTGGACAAGGTACTGAACTTCTCTGAGCCTCAGTCTTGCCATCTGTAAGATGACATTTCACAGGATTACCGTTAATATTGTATCATACAACATATGTAAAAGGAACCAAAATAGTCCATAATACCTAGTAGAATCTAAACACCGCGTTGCCTGTTTTTCAGCATCCTTCCCTAAACCAATCATCTCAAAATTTTTTTCATCATACAATCTATTAAAACTTTTATTTATTTATTCATTCATTCATTTATTTATTCATTCATTTATTTTTATTATCATTAAAACTTTTGACTCTGCAACCCCAGGAATGTACATTTATAAATTCTATAACATGCACTATTACTAATATTTTACAAAATACACAAAAATAGAACTTTTCAATAGGATACAAAGACAACATGAAAAGCAGTTTTAAATATCAGTGTCATAGTATCAGGTAACTAAATCTCAAGGCATGATAAGACTTAAGCCAAAGTTCATCCTTAGCAAGAGTAAATGTAAAGTTAGACTTCAAAGAATCTCCGTGGTGATTCTGATTGTGTGTTTTTGGTCACCTCCTTGTCCTGTCAGGTTAGACAGTCACTGTTCTCACATCCCAATATGACTCAGTTGCGGAAAGTATGAGCCCCGCTGCTTATGGTTCATGTGTCTTGAATTGTGAGGCTTACTGTCAAACTGTGGTTTAAGAGAGTATTTGAATTTGATATCATGTGTCATCTTACGAGAGATTAAGTAAAACTAAGCAATATATTCTGTATATTCACTAAACCAAGCACATGTAAACTACAACATTTGGCAAAATGCTGAAAGGAAAGGGCAAACAAAAGGCCTTGCCATCCCCAGGAGTCATGGAACGCCCTTCTCCTCTCAGGAAGCCTTCCCGGCCGTATGGGATGTGGCATGTGCCAGTGTGACATTCGGACAAGGAAGTCACCATTAACATATAAAATGATAATTTTTCAACATATATAATAAATGTTACTTAGGCTTATTTTGTAAACAATAAACAGAAGTTCCACTTCTCCCAGCACCTAGACTGTCTCACACACGCTCAGCGTGTACACATCCTGCAGCCTCCTGACCAGCGTCAGCCTCTCCCCTCCTCCAGTCTACCTTCTACATTGCTCACAATCATAAATCTGATCACCCTCGCCCTCTCAGAAATCCTCAGTGGCCGGACAACTCCTTATAGGGTAAATCCAAACTCTTCAGCGTGGCATGAAGCCTGGCTCCACACACATGTATATCCAGTTCCATGTCTGACCAACGCCCACACCATGCCTGACTCTGGAGCCCCACCAAATGGTTAGATGTTTCCCACACATGCTGTCGCACACCTTCCTTCTTCAGCAAGCCTTTATTGGTCACTTATTATATTCCAAGCACTGGGGAGGATAAGACCAGTCCTAGCCCTTGGAGGCCCCAGTCTCCCATCATGATAATCAAGTAAATAAAAATACAGCATAACGTGAACAGCACTCTGACGGAGATTTACGCAGAGCACATGATATCAAAGTCTGGGGTCAGGAACACCTCCTAGCTCCTGTCTCACATAGGTGCCGTCTCCTTCACTCAGAGTCTGTTTCTCTCCCTTATTCTTTGTTTGATACCCTCTTACTAATCCTTCAGAAATGTCCATTTTTACTTCATAAACTGTCCAGAAAGACATGGTCTCTTCTTCCCAGCAGCTCCTACAACCCTCTGTCACAGCTATACCACCTCCTGCTATTTATTTCATAATGACACCTTCAATACAGATTTTGTATAAAGGTAAATCTTCAGTGGGGGAGGGTAGAGCTCAGTGGTAGAGTGTGTGCTTTGCATGCACGAGGTTCCGGGTTCAATCCCCAGTACCTCCACCAAAGCAAACAAACCAACCAACCTAACTACCCCCCCAAATAAATAAAATAAAATAAATAAAACCAAAAAAAATTTTAAGGAAAAAACAAAGGTCAATTTTCAAATGTTAAAGAGGAAGAGTTGTGGGAAAGCTGCAAAATAATTACTGCACTTAATGACAATATTAAATTTTTAAAGTTAAGATTAACCATTCAAGAAATATATTTGCTCCGTAGGTGGTTTTACTTTTCCAAGCTTCAATGGAAGTATAACATACACAGAGAAGAGTGCACATACCATACTCAATGGATTTTCACACACTGAGCACACTCCAGTCACCCTGCACCCATTCTTAGGTCTTTATGAGTCCCAGCATCTATCTGACCATCTGTATTTAGACACTATGTGGTTGATAGTCTAGTTTTTAACCAGTGGAGCTTCTTTTCAAAAATAAGAACTCTTTCTTTTAAATATCATATGGAGAATTCAAAGAACCGAAAAATTATAGAGGGAACATGGATGTCCCTGGAGAATGTCATTCTAAGTGAAGTAAGTCAGAAAGAGAAAGAAAAATATATGACATCACTCATAAGTGGAACCAAAAAAAAAAAAAAAAAGACAAATGAATTTATATATAAAACAGAAACAGACTCACAGACATAGAATACAGACTTGTGGTTGCCAGGGGGAAGTGGGGTGGGAAGGGATAAACTGGGAGTTCGAGATTTGCAGATACTGACTGGTAATGTGTAAAATAGATAAACAAGTTTATAATGTATAGCACAGGGAAATATATTCAATGTCTTGAAGTAGCTCATGGTGAAAAGAATAAGAAAATGAATATATGCATATTCATGTATGACTGAAGTATTGTGCTGGACACCAGAAACTGACACAATTTGTAAACTGACTATCACTCAATAAAAAAAAAAAAAAAAAGAAAAAGAAAAATTATAGCGGGAAAGTATTCTGTGAGTAAATAAGACACTTTAAATTGAGTCAGCTGCATAATCAATGTTTTAGTTTCTCATACTGATCTGAGATGGTCTAATTTATTTCAAAACAAACATCTATTTTCCTTGAAAATACTTTTAGATTTTTAAATACATATACTTGCTTTCTCAAATCTTTATTTTTGTTGAAGGAGATAAACCCAAATGTAGAAGCATCTTTAAGAGCCTTAAAAATATTTTTTGTGATCCTTATAATAGCAATAGTCAAACATCCCCAAATAACCACAAATTTACCAACCAAACTGATAATCTCTTTCAAATAACCATCCGCTGGCCATCTAAATCTCTGAAAAATTTTAATTCTAGTGAGTTGATGACTCAAGAGATTTCTTTTTTTTTTTAACATTTTTTTATAGACTTATAGTCATTTTACAATGTTGTGTCAAATCCCAGTGTAGAGCACAATTTTTCAGGTATACATGAACATATATATATTCAATGTCACATTTAGGAGATTTCTGAACACATCATCACTCCTGTTGGTGATTTCTCTACTACCAAAGCCAGTGTTATGAAGAAAGGACCAGCAATTTCAGTGCAAAACCTGGCTGCTCCTTTAACTAGCAGAGAAACTTTATTAGCAATCTTTAGACAAATCCCTTAAACTCTATGAGCCTGTTTCCTGTTTCATCTGTAAAAATGAGAATTACATTAGTGAAGAATAAGTAAATCCTTCCCAAACAAAATAGTCCCTCCAAATTCAGTTATCCTACCTGTGAAGTATTGCTGTCAAATCCAGAACCATGAGTATGTATTTAGAAGCTGTATGACAGAGCCCTAACCCTACCACTGATTTTTTGGGGTGACCTTAATCAAGTCATTAAATCTTTCTGGGACTCACTGGTAAGTAAGAACACTGGACCAAATCACTAGTTCCAGTAACTGGGGTGATGGAGGGCTTGAAATTCATGATGTTCTTTGCTGAACATGTTTCTGTGGGATAAAATAAAGTACTGATTTACCAACTAAGTTCAGTTTTATCACACACAGGGGACTTACTAGCAGAAAATATAATTATATTACACCTATTAGAAATAAAAAAAGTTACAGCCACGAGCAAACAAGGCCACAAAGTATAAGCTGTTTGAGTTTTTCTGTTAATCTGCATTCATTTGTACAGTGTTTGAATTCACCCTGAATTCAGTTAGTGCTCCCAAGCAGACAAATGGCAGGAAATGATAAAGGTTTAAAAAAGAAACTGAGTGAAAAAAAAATTTTAATGAGGAAATCGTATTAATTGTCTAATTAACAAAAAGGAAAGCAATCCTGTCATTATTGAATTTAATTATTAACAATTTAGTTATTTAATTTCAATAGCAGAACAATTCACCCCAGCTCCTGAGAACAGAGCTGGCGGATAGAAACACCACACACTCTCCCAAGGTCCCGCTCAACCCTAGGGCTCTGGTTTCCTCGAAATTTGCATTCTATTTGTATAAGCTACATGCTGTTTTGGGCACAAATAACAACGTAACATTTTTTAATAGTGCCTAATAGGCTATGTTTAATGAAATAGCCCAGCACACTCACACATAAACACATACCCACAAAACTCAACCCTTGAGTGCTGGGTCCTCAGAAGACATCACAAAGTTCATCAAATGCTCTAACAGTGCATTTTATTCCATTTTAATTTGATAGATCAAGCAAGGCTGTCTTTTCTTGCAAAAGACCCTAGCAATTCGATGCTAGAAACTTCCCTCTATACTCTATACACACTATAGTATAGTTGTGATGTATGCTTGTGGCATTGGATAGACTAGTTCCAAAATGATAACAGTTTTAAGTGATAAGAAAAGTCATCTAATTACTGCAGTACCCCACGTTAAGAGGATCATAACACCTTTAAGCATTATTATTTTGGTTGTGGTGGTACTGAATTAAGTTAATGGACAAAAATAACCCTAGACACACTTTGGCTAAGAGATAAAATATCTCACAATAGTTCTCTTTCCTGTAACTCTGATTTCTAGTTAAAACAAACAAACAAAACTTATGGATATTGAAGGGGAGAGGGAGGGAGAAAAGGGCAAATTAGGAATATGGGGTTGACAGATATAAACTATCATATATAAAATAGATAAGCAACAAGAATTTACTGTACAGCACAGGGAACTATATTCACTACTTTGTAATAACCTATAACAGAATATAAACAGAAAAAAAAATTAATCACTATGCTATACACCTGAAAGTAACATAATATTGTAAATCAACTATATACTGCAATTTTTAAAAATCCAAAACCAAACTTTGCAGCAAAGTGTGTTACAGCTCAGTTGTGACAGCAACCTGGATCCAGGTGAGAAACCAAGCAGCACTCAGAGGGCTGGAGAATTCAAGTTTATTACGCCAGCAGGCCCAGAGGAGTTAACACTCCAAGCTCTGGACCCCGTCTGTAGGTTTACACAGGCTTTTATAGTCTGCCAGTCTACACTTTGCAACATCATATGCAAATAAGGTGTAACAAAGTTGACTAATTAGGAACGAGCTTTGTAGAAATGGACCAATCAGGAGTGATACAAACGGACCAATCAGGAGTGATACAAATGGACCAATCAGGAGTTAGCTCCATAAAATGAGGAACTACAAATGGACCAAATACGAGTTAGCTCAGGGAACCAACTGAATCTTAGGGATAAGTTCCACTTTCCTAGAAGTATGCCATTTCAGAGTTAAAAAGCGAGATAATGCCGCTGGGCCAGGGAACAAAGTGGTGCTGGCAGGAGAGCAGCGGCCCTGCCTGGGGGTCCTGCCATCTTTTTCATGGGGCTTCCCACCTCGAAACAAACAAAAAAATCCATAAGCAATGCTGAAATAGAATACTTTTTAAAATGACAGTTTTTCTTGATAGAAATTACATGTTCAGCTAAAAGTAACTTTCTGATAACAATGTAGAATACATGAAAAGGGGAGAAGTCCTGTTTTGCTTTTTTAAAATCTTAAGGTTTGCAAATAACTGAATTCCTTCATCAAGTACATGCCTGCTCATTACAGAATTCAGAATAGGTTATACAAGCTCCATTTCCATTTTGTCCCAAATATCACCCTGTCAATGTAGAAACACTGAACATTTATTTATTTATTTTGTAAAGCAAAAGAAGCCCGGCTCATTAGCTGACTGAAGGCCTTTGTGTCTCAAACACAAAAGGGAGGCGAAGTCTCAGACTATTCGAACAAGAAAATGTCAGATTATTTTTTCACAGAGACTTCCATTTTAAAGGATGCATCCCTTTGTGGAAAACAAACTAGTGGACTTCTTTAGAATACACAGCATTCTAATCCTCCTCAACATTTATCGGTTCTTTCAGTGTAACTTTTGATTACTTTGGTTAATTCTTTCTGAATTAAGCACATTCAAAGATAAAAGCGCATGACTGAACTTTATGAGGTTTTGGTTGAAACAGATCTAAAATTAAATGGATGACAGTAACGATATCCATCTTACAAATAAGCCTACAAATAAATTCTCCTACGAGTCCCTTTGACTTCTGAATCTACCTTTGAGTTTTGAGCAAAACAAATTCTCCTAAAAGTGGAAATTCCAGGAGACTTAAGGGGCATTATCCTTTTACCATAATACTCTCAGCCAAGTCACTAAATAGCCATTATTCAGGTGCCATGAAAACAGGAAAAGGAAGGAAAACAGAGGCCACAATGGACTGAAGCTCACACATTGTCCTCATGTACACATTCACATTCCCTGTTCTCCTTAAACCAGCAATGGCAACACATGCCATGAGTACATTTGCATTACATGCAAAAGTACCCAATTACAGTGAAGAAACTGGCATAATATATCTCCTGAATTTCGACCAATTTTTAGACTGCTTTTAATAATAGCTGCAGGACAGCTACATTTGCTAACGTAGGAGAGCCATAACGTCTGCTAACTTAAATATAATTTGATTAACATAGTACTTGAGCAAAAACACCGGCTAGAAATAAAAGAGCCCTGAACTGACTGTGCGTGTCAGTAACGCTCACAGAGCAGTTTTACACAAGAGAACTGCAGTCTGCAAATGGAAAAGTACCCATGCACTAAAAGTATTAATTCCTTTACTTCCTCACTCATTAAGCTACTGCCACGGCACTCACAGTCATTCCTTTTCCTTTTCAAGTATCCATAAAGAGAATGGCACAATCACAAAATCTCCTTCTCTAGGATTCTGACTACCAGCTGTTATTTTATTCATTCCCAGTGTAACTTTATGATTCAGAGGGCAAATATTTTCATACAGGAAAGTTCTTCACATGACAGAAGACCAGCTTTCCTTGTTCAGGACCCAGAAATTTTAAACTAGATCATGCTGCCTCCTAGAGGCCAAAGGTACTTAAAAACACCTCTCCATTCATCACACTGTATATTCACAAACATCACCTATCTGCAAATTCAAATCCTGATAAATGACCAAAAGGAATATGCCCTGCGTATTTTACTATTTTAAGTGACTCTTTTTTCTAATTTCTAGGTAGCTATCTACTTGCATTTAAACAAACAAAATGATCAGAGGGAAAAGTCTACTGCAAATGACCCGATCCTAAAGAGAGTGAATGACATAGATATTCTGCTGTCAATCACAAAAATCCATTATTAATAAGTGCAAACATTTAAAGTGTTTACTGTATACATTTAAAAATATATACTATAAGTTAAATACTACTATCTTGATAGTTTATTTTTAAATATCCAGGAGGATTTCACTACTGTGCTCTTAAAAGTGGCAATTTTAGGCATAGTACCATATGCCTTAAAAAAAAAAAAAAGCTCTAAGTATAAAGTAAATTTTTCTGTATATGTATAATGTCCTATTAAACAAAATGCATAAAGATGTTTCTCAACATGATACCAAGTAGAAACCTGTGTGGTGCCCCCCAAACCCTGCCTCTCGTTTATAACTGCATGTTATCAAGGCTGTTGCCCACAGGATCATACCCTTGCCTCCCCCTCAAACAGAAACCAATTACTCTCATCTAAGTCTCAGGAGGCAGCTGCAAAGAGAAGAAACAAAAACTGATTAGAACCAACTAAGCCCAAGATGGTGGAGGATGTGACTTCCAATGGGCCTTGAGCTTCATTATATGCTCACTGTAATGTATTAGCTGCTAAGTGACACACCCACCAGCGCCATGGCAGTTGATGATTGCTATGACAACAACTGGAAGAGCCTGTACAAGGACTGATTGGCTCCAACACACCCGGAAGCCTCCCATACAAGTCCACGTGGCCTGACCTGGGCTGGAGCGGTCTTGACTGGTCATCTTGGCTGACAGCTCCCCACTCAAGCTCCTTTTCCTCGCTTGAGCGCCTTTCTTCCCTTTCCCTCTTTTGAGAAATAAAGCAGCTTTTTCACTTTGTCCCACTGCCTCTGCTCCAAATTCTTTCACAGCTGGGGGCAAGGACCCACACTTCGGTGGGCCTCCTAATTAAGGGGTCTCTATCTGCTAACACAGCAAACATATTGAGAATGAGCACATGCAAGCAACTGTGCTGCAAAAATCCTTATTCAAAATATTATTGTTAAACAGTCTGTAGAACTGGGATGAATAAAATTTCTTAATGCAAGGAAGTCAAGCACAATGCAATCTTCCTCACTTGTTTTTGGCAGCATGCTGCTTCATTGTGTTTGTGTAATAAAAGGCCTTGCAAGAGGGAAGTTTCAATGTATTCACACGGGGCAATTCTGTAGCAGAGCTACCCTGGGGATAAACATGCTCTCCAACACAAAGAAGCATTCTAAGTAGGTCAAAGCACCCCTGAAGAGTATTTAGATCACCATAACCTTCATAAAAGACTTTAATACTCTTGTTACTTCACCCAGAAAGGAAGAAAAAATACAAAGAATCACAAGATTCGCTGTTAGAAACAAGAACACTGAGGAATTTTAAAAAAGGCAACTATTAAAAGAATTGTCTGAGATTCTAAATCTGTGTCTAGTCAATTTAAGAGATTTACCAGCAAAATACTTGGTCAAAAGTATGCTTAGGATCTTGCTGAACTAAATAAAAGTTAAAAAAAAAAAAAAAGATTATAGAGATACAGACAAATAGGAATCAAAATTTTGTTTAAAAGAATCATTTGATATGGACTCAGAGGCTGGAATCTATCACATTAGTACTGTTTTTAAAATATTAGTGATTCAAAGATTAAAAAGGCTTATAAAAAGACTAGTGATCAATTAAAGAGCAAAATAAAAGATGCTATCTAATAATAGTCAGAACATAGGGGTATTTTGTAGAGAAAACTAGAAAAGCAAAAATTGCATACATAAACCCTAACTGTTCCTGAACTCTTACACCAACATTGAGAGACACTTGCCACTGTTTTCTTCATTTCTTCAGCAATTTCTGGCTGCCTGGGCACTATAAATAATTGTTACAGAAACCTGAATCCCGTCGAGAGACCAAGCAGCACTCGGAGGGTTGGAGAACTCAGGTTTATTATGCCGGAGGGCTCAGAGAAGTTAACACTCCAAGCTCTGGACCTTGACTGCAGGCTTACACAGGCTTTTACAGGGTTTTAGGTTTTTATTAAGTTTGCGCCATATGCAAAATGAGGTGTTAGAAATGGACCAATCAGGAGTGAGGTTTTGGGAACCAATGGAATCTTAGGGGTATGTTTCGTTTTCCTAGAAGCAAGCCCTTTTATAGAAGTGCAAAAGCGGGAGGGCAATGGCCCTGCCTGGGAGGTCTTGCTGGTGGGCTTTGCCCCTTCATAATGAGAAAAGGAACTAACTTTAAAAGACATAGCATATTTTTCTACCACAACTCAACAGAAACCCAAGGCCTTAAAGTTCCCTGAGAAAACATTCTGAATAACCCAAAGGTGACGGGCCTAGAAATGCTAAATCCTCATGGTGTGACAACCTCAGCATATCTACACTAAAATAAACAAGAAAGAAAATTTGCAAACGACTCTTTTTGGGGGGTGGGGGGCGACAAGTATCCAAGAACATATAGGGCTAGCTTAAACAGATTAAGTTTATTCTAAAGATGAAATGGTTTCTCACAAAGAAACCACATGCAGGGCTGTAACTCAGTCTCAGGAAAGATTAGAATGGGGAATTGTAAGAGCTCCAGAAACCAAGGGAGATTTCTGGCCTCACTGCTAGGTCTCACGTCACGGACTATTCTTTCTCTGCTCACAATCTTGTGTTATTCAGCCTCCCTGGCTTACCACACGTAGGCCCCAACTTCATATATTTATGTGATTTTCATGGTCCAGGTTCCACGTTCCTGAAAGACACTCTGACTGGCCCAGCGAAAGTCTGCCTATTTACAGTCAGATCATCTCTGTCCAATCAAATAGGGTACCTGAAAGCCCGTCCACCTGGTGATGAATTCTTTTGGCTTTTGTACGTCTGAAAATGTTTAAAATGTTCCTATTTCACCTTCATTTTTGGGAGATATTTTCAGTGGTATAGAATTCTAAGTTTATAGTTTTCTGTTTGTTTCTGAGTACTAAAGCTGTTGCTTCTTTGTTTTCTTGTTTGCATCGTTTCAGGGGAGAAGCCTGGTGCAAAAGATACTATGTCTATTCCTCCATATGCACTGAATCCTTTTTCCTCAGGCTGCCCACATGCACCTTTGATAAAAACTCTTAACAAAGTGGGTATAGAGGGAACAGAACTCAACATAATACAGGTCATGTATGACAAGCTCACAGCTAACATCATGCTCAACCGTGAAAAGCTGAAAACATTTCCTCTAAGATCAGGAACAAGGCAAGGATGCCTACTCTCACCGCTTTTATTCAACATAATACTGGAAGCCTTAGCCACAGCAATTAGACAAGAATAAGGAAATAAAAGGAATCCAGACTGGAAAGAAAAAAGTAAAACTGCTACTGTTTGCTGATGACATGATACTATACATAGAAAATCCTATAAGACATCACCAAAAAAATACAAGAACTCATCAATAACATCGGTAAAGTTACCAGATCCAAAATTAACATGCAGAAATCTGTTGAATTTCTATACATGAACAACAAAAATATCAGAAATAGAAATTAAGAAAACTTCTCATTTTTTGCCAGTTTTTTGTCTTGTATCTGTGTTTTTTCCCTCTTAATGAGTGGTTTGGTTTTTTTCTTCCATACAAATTCTCATAAAAACAATCTCTGAAAACATATACCTCCTGCCTCTCCTAACACCATACAGAAGGGAAAAAAAAAAAAAGATTTCTCTTCTACATTAGTTTTAACCAACAAAATATTTGAGTGCCTGTTATGTGTAAAGATGCAAGGTGAACAAATCAAACACAGTATGCTCTGAGGAAGAATAGTATTTTTGTCTCTGTACTCCAAACCTTGCCCTATTAAGTATTCAGCCAGGTTACATCTAACAGGTGAATAGCAAAGCAAGTCGTTCAAGGTAAGTGATTTGCCACGTCACTGAGCAAGTTAATGGACAACCCAGACTAGAATGTACATGCACAGACTAAGTACAGACTATTCACTGTACATGTAATTCTTAGTTGTGTCCGATTCTCTTTCGTACTTCGAAGGACAGTCTCATTTAATACAACACAACTGTGTAGATATCATAATGGTGTCACCTTAAATCAGAAATCTGTTGCTTAAAGGGAAGGACAATAAACTTTAACTCTGGGAAGGTGAAAGAATCAATTTAATAGCCTTTATCTGAGCCATCCAACCACACCCCAGAAATTACTCTGAGAAATATAAAGGCGATTCTAAAATACGAAAGTATAGTCAAGGAGAAACAAAGTTTAAGGGACAAAAGACTTAAATTCTTCCCATACTGAGCCAATATCTTCTTCACTTAAAGATGTTGGGGGGAGGGTACAGCTCAAGTGGCAGAGCGCGTGCTTAACGGGCACGAGGTCCTGGGTTCAATCCCCAGTGCCTCCTCCAAATAGAAATACATAAATAACCCTAATTACCTTCCTCTCATAAAGCAAAAAAAAAGATGTGTGAAAGTTTTCTTTTCAATTCAGTGACTCCTCAGATGAAAAACGGGTGACTCCCTACAGAACAGCAGACCAAGTAGCGGCTCCATGACAGAAAAGCGCATGGTTCATCTGCGGAGGGTTGTTTTTTCTTGCTGTTGTCTTCAGCTGGGGAGGTGGCGTATGCAGATCACGGGAAGAGCTTTGCTTTATCCTTTACATGTCCAGGGCCTGGGACTCGTGGCCCGCTGAACTACCCGCGCTCGCAGCAGTCTTCTCCCTGCGCTTTCCCCACCTGGGCAGGACACACATCCCTCGCTGACCACGGCTAAGTCCCACCTTCAGGGCCCAGACCAGTGTCCCTCCTGCTCTGTGGACGCCCCTCGTGGCCCCTGCTGCAGATCGTTGGCACCTGTATGCGCTCCAGGCCTGACCACTTCCAGTCTGTGTAGCAGGTATTCATGCTCTTTCCACTGAGGGCGGAGGCGTGCCCTACGCTGCCCAGGCCAGCGTGCACATGCACAAAACAAAGCAACCTTTTTTAATTAGTTGCAGTTATTGAGAAATTTTACATAAAATTCCAGCCTTGAGGTTTCTCTAGAAAAATTGGAAGTTCCACAGGCAGGAAGTCCTTGCAGGAGCTGTTTCGAATCTGTGTCTAACAGACAAAATTTTACACTCCTGGAAACAGTCTGTATCTTATTCACAACTCACAGTATAGCCTAACTCCCAGTCTCAAATTAGGCCTCATTCTCAAAATGACCATTTACATGAGATGTGTAAGTTTAGTTCCAAAACAACCAATGTATAAAGGTCTATTAACAGAACGCAGTAAGTACATTTCTCAACTGCGAATTTCAGCACTCACACACAGAAACAACAGATTTTATTCAATATTCCAGCATGAGACGCTGCTTCCTTTAATCCTCACCCACATAAAGAGCCATTGTACCACAGGCAGCCCTCATTCTGCAATCTCATCATTCCCAAGCAATGGTCAAAGGGTAGGAATTATGTTAAGTCAAAATCAAAGCTCCTAGGGGAAACTCTAGCTCAGGTGGCAGAGGGCGCGCTTAGCATGCACAAGGTCCTGGGTTCAGCCCCTGGTACCTCGGTCCCTCCTCTAAAACTAAACAAACCTAATTACCTTCCCCCCCAAAATCAAATAATTTAAAAAATCAATGTTCCTAAATACCTATTTTATACCACAGAAATAGCAAATTAAAAAGAAAGTTTCAATACAGGCTGCTTTTACAAATATTAAGCATGTAAAAACTTACTTTTAAAGAGCCATATTATTTTTTTGTTTCACTTAAAATTTTTTATTTATTTTTATTGATGTATAGTAAGTTTACAATGTTATATCAATTTATGGTCTACAGCATAATGTTTCAGTCATACATATATTCTTATTATAAGTGACTACAAGATATTGAGTATACTTTCTTGTGCTATGCAGTAGAAACTTGTTATTTATCTGTTTTATATATAGTAGTTAGTCTGCTAATCTTGAACTTCCAATTTATCCCTTCCCATCCCCTTTTCCCCCTGGTAACCATACGTTTGTTTTTTATATCTGTGAGTCTGTTCCTGTTTTGTAAATGAGTTCATTTGTTTAAAGAGCCATATTATGAATACTGTATATCCTTTTAAAGGATTTTTTTCCTTCTAAGGACTAGACAAAGTTTCACTAACAACTTCACCAGGCACCAACTTCTTTTTCTAACAAATCTGATTACACCAAGTGCAGGCTTTCCCATTTCTGGAAGGACGCGTGAGTCATCTTTACACTTCGCTCACCTCGCATTCCTTCACAGACAGCTGTGAACACACCCAAGTCTTCAACTGGGAAATGTTGGAGGAAGGTACGTATTTGCATGGGAGCTTACTCATCAATGACCCTTGCTCTTCTAGCTCAATTTGCTAAACGTGTGTGAAAGATACTCCAGCAGTCAACCACATCTATTTACATGACCAGTCACCACTTCAGCGTGTTACACAATTTGGTAGAAAGTTTAAATGGCTGCAAATTTGAGGTAGACAGTCTTCTTAAAGGCCGCCAAAACCTTAAGCACTTTCAAAGAGAAAAAAAGTTCCTCTGTCAAAAATCATTGTCTAATTCAGAGTTCTATGGGATGGTATTGAAACAATTCAAAGTTTTTCCATCTCAGAAGTCAGCCTGTCTACTTTAAATGGGTAAATTGCTTGGTATCTGAACTCTATCTCAAAAAAGCGGCTTTTTTTTTTTAAATCAGTCTGTCAATTTTTAAAATCACAATGTATTACTTTAGTTTGGTTTTAGGCCCTTTAAAATACTGTTCCTTCCTCAAAATTGTCATCATAGTCAAACACAAAAAACTCAACTACTAGAAGCTTGTATCGTTCATTTCCATCTGGCCTTTTGACCACCATTAGCACTGCGCTCTCCTAGAGTAAGAGATTTTCTTGACCTGACACTCTGATTCTCACAAACTCCTTAATCATAAAGAAAAGTGAAAACTTTGGAGGAATGTGACAACTTGCAAGCAAGAGCTTTAAAAGATAAAACTTTTTTAAGGAATAGCTGTGGATGGGGATGAGCTGAGCCACTACGACCAGATCCCAGAGCTGACGGTTCAGTGGACTTTGCTTAACTAGCAGAGACAGGAATTTATTTATCATTAAACATCCTATAAAACTCGAGGGCTACTAGTCTATTGCTCAACAACTGGGATCACCTGAAGTCATCCTCTAAGAAAAGAGCAATCCAGAGATTTATTTAAGCAAATGGCAGTGGGCAGGAACAGTGATCTGAGCTATGTCTGGGCGACTTATACATTTATCTTACCATAAATCAACAGCTACAGGGCATGTAGTTACCTTTCCAGCCTTAAAAATATCTATCTTTAAAAAGTGAAAACAATCTGCCTAAATATCCACTGGACTAACAAGCTACCGACCCAGACCAGGAAGCCACGCACACCCCTGGGAGGAAGGAAGCAGAGAGCGGGCTCCTGCCAGGAGTCGCGGGCGCTCAGGAGGCCAGGGAGCACCCTGCCTCCTCGGCGGTCCGAAGTACTTTCATTTCTACTTGTTTTATCAGGATAAAAGATAAGCTTCTACTATGTTTTGCCTCTCAATCCAGCAAACAAGGAATGTAATTTCTAGCAGGGTTTGAACTGAATGATGCTGCTATGGCTGTGGGCTCCAGACCTGGACCAGCCTGAGTGTGTCCTGTTTCTACCAGTCAGGAGCTGTGAGCCTTTGGGCAAGTGGGCCACCCTTGTGAAGCCTTGGCTTCCTCGTCTGTGGAATAAACGTAAATGTTAGGGAGTTAGATAGGTGGGGGCACCAGGCAGATGGGTGGAGGAGAGGGAGGAGGGTCTGGAAGATGGTGTTACACCCGCCTCCAGCATAAAGGGGCTTTACTTCTCCTAAACGCGTGCCAGCAAAAAAATAAACAAAAATACTGGTTCAAACCTGACAGCCATGACTGTGCAGTAGCAGAAAGGACTTAATCAGAGATGACCAACATTCATTGTACTATATATAACACTGCAGTTTAGGGTCCCCCCCATGGGTTTTCTGTGTGCACCACGGGCAAGGACACGTGCAAAGGGCCAGACGTGACTAAGCACTCCAGGGACAAGAGCCATCCGTCAAGGGACCACCTCTAAGGGAGGGTGTAAGAGAAAGGAGAGACAAAACCACCACTTCTTTTCTTCCCTTTCTTGGGGGTAATACTTTTCCTTCCATTTTAAATAAATCTTTTAAAATCTTTCGCCACACAACGCACCGTCTCCCGACTGCAAATCTGCCTTCCAGGCGTGACAAGAACGGGGGGTGGTAAGAGAAACAGGACGTGCCTCAGCAAACTGGTGGGAGGAGTCAATGAAGCCGTGTGTATAAAGCTCTCTGCTCAGGACCTGGCACGTGGAAGGCCTCAGCACAAGAATGAGTGACACGTCCCCTGCACAGCAACCCCTCCAATCTCCTCTGAGCTCCCAGGCACCTCTCACACTCGGTCCTCACTCCTGGGCCGACGTAGAACTCTCTCAAAGCATCCCCATAGCCCCAGCCTCCTCTGCTGCTTCTGCCCATCCTCTGGCCTGGTTCACACCCCTGCAAAACCAGTATGAAAACGATCAAACGCCTAATGGAACGAGGAGTAAGAGGAGCCGGTGAGAAGCCAAGGCCGGCGCGCCCTCTCTGGTCGGGGCGGCAACGGCTGGCAACGTTCATCCCCCTTGTGGATTCTCCCGAGCTCCCCGCCGCCGCACTGTGTTCACGCAGTTCTGCAAACCCAGAGAGATTGCACTCAAGAGCGCCAGCCCTTTGGGGGCACCAGGGACAAACCAGACAGGCTGCAAACACTCCCCTCTTCAACCAGCGCTTGGCACTCTGCTGGGAATTATGTGGACCACCAGAAAGTCTAGAAGCTTCTACAATGTGAAGCTAAAGCAACGATGCATACTTCCCTGCGAGTCTGCGAAATCTTTCTCCGTAGTTCAAAGTCACCATATGGACCATGCGAAACAAGTTCTCCTCCATTCTACAGCAATAAAAAAGTGAGAGCAGACTGCACCAAATGGCCAACCAGCGATGACGGTAACTGAACGTTCCCCAAACAGCTAAAAGGATATCAACAATGCATTTTGGTTCATATCTAATTTAAATTTAAATTATATTTAAATATAAATTCATATCAAACTTAAATGCACTTACACTAACTCAGTGGTTCTCAACCTGTGGCAATTTTTTTGGCTCTCAGGGGATATCTGGCAACGTCTAGCGCTGCTGGTGTCTAGTGAGTAAAGGCGAGGACGCTGCTGAACGCCCCACAGCGCACAGGCCACGGCCCCACAGCCAAGAACCATCCAGCTCCAAGCGGCAGCAGTGCCGACTCGAGAACACCTGCGCTAACCAAACGCCTGACTGACGGTCGTCTTCATCATAATCAGTGTCAACAAAGAAAAAAGTGGTTTGTTTCTACCAACCACTTTCATCTGTGGAGAATTTTAAGACCCTTTAACTATACAGTTTCTTTTGACCTCACAAAGATAAGAGATGGGCCAATGGAAACCGAACAAAAAAGCAGCCTGGTCATGATGTGACGGTCAGCACGCTATTTCCACTACATGACACTATATGCCTGGTCTGGTGCTCTCAGTTGAAATTGCTAGGAAATTATACGCTATCTCGCTTTCTACAACGCTGAACGTTACTTGGCACTTCTTGATGACAAGGATATAACTGTGAATATCCATCACTGAAGTACTGTGTGGCACTGTCATAAGTTTTTTCTAATCTTGACATCAGATTGTCAGACAATTTCCGCTGTCGTGTCTAGAGGCACACTCCTGAAGCCACTCCCCCCACCCCCACCCATTCTCACGCCTTTCCTAAACTGTGGCGTTTCATTTGCCATGAGCAGTGAAAAGATTACAACCAGGCTTATTAAAAAAATCTGCTGAGTGAAGGCCAACATAAATAAAGTAGAGTTTTCAACATTATTTTAAGAGCAGATTTTTTTTTCCTTTTTCAAGTTGGACGACCTAGGGGTTACTACTGTTATACCGAGTGTGACTTACAGAAGTGCAGTTTTACTAGATACTACATATTCCCAGACCATTTCTATAAAGCAAGTGAGAATTTAATGTTTCCTACGATGAGAAGAACTGAATCAAGGACATATTCCTACCTGCAACAACAGAGAGCAATTAACACTGTGAAAACTAATTTTCAAGCTGACCAGGGGTGTGCAGGTGGTATACACAACGTGCACGTCGCACGCAGGATGATGCAGTGAAATAATTTGCATTAGTTGGATTGTGTGTCTAGAAAAGATATCTCACTTTTACTGAAAATGAAATGATGCTGGTCAGATGCAAAACACCCAAAAGGGTAACAGGGAGTTCATATGACATGTTAATATAATTTCACTTTGTAAGATTTTAGGAGCAATGAAAAATATCTGCTAATGTGTAATCTGCTGATTCTACTCACTTAAATAACATGAGTATCTGTCTAGGAGGCTTGAGACAGTAATGTTATCAGACACCTTCAAAACAGCCTGGGGCCAATGCCAATTACAGTACACACTACACACACACACACACACACACACACACACCATATACATACGATATATGTTATGTATAATAAATATTATACATATATATTTTGTAGCTAGCATGTATTATATACTGATTATGGAAATGCACCAAGCTTTACATGTATTATTTCATTTAATCCTTCACAACCTTATGAAATGCATACTTTCATTATCCTAATTTTATTTAAAAAATGGCCTTCGGGAGGTTACACAACTCGCCACAAGCTATGTAGTGGCAGAGGCAGGGTTTAAGCCCAGTGATGACTGAGCCAGGTGTCTCAGCCACTTTTCACGACACGAAGCTGCTTCTCTCAGAACAGAAATCTGCACGATTCACTATTTTATCTGATTTTTTTTTCTCTTGTCCATATTCCAGGACTTACATACAGTGCACAAAATTCAGTCAAAATGCCACACGGTGCCTCATCATGTTGTGCAGATTTTTGCATTAGAGTAAAGTTGAACCTTGTTCACAAGCTAAGCATATTTTAAATATCACTGTCTACAGAAGTTTAAAGTAGTTTCCATTTTTCTAGCATAAAGCACTGAGAAGACAGTTAGGTTAATTACACCCGTAAAGAAACTGCAGGGTGGGCCAGACGCACCGGCTCCCTAACTGACACCAAGGAAGTGGCCTTCCCGAAGAAGACAGTATGATTAAAGCTTTCTTTTTTGAAAAGGCCAGATGATTTCAAAAGAGCTAAGCAATGAATTTCGCCTACCAATTTAAAATTATTTTCAAGTCCATGAAATTCACAGGGTGGGGAGGGAACAAAACTGTTTTAAATATTCCAGCTGTAAAGAGTAACTTGTGTTCAAACGGTGACTGCTCGCCTGAACTTCATTTCTCAGTTGCAGCATAACCAACTTTCTGTGGCTCAGGAACACGTATGTAAACTAGTAACACGCAACATAGTACCGTGGTTTAAGGTTCTCCTCCATCTTCTAAGTAGAGACAGAAAGTTTGAGAACATAGCATGAATTAAAACAGCTGAAAAGGAATAGTGTGAGGAACTTAAGAAAACCAAGGGGAAAGGCCCAGCTTGTTACGTAGTTCGGGTTAAATACATAATCAGAGAGCCAACCCTTTGCCAAAGGATTTTTTTCATTGCCCCCACCCCCAACCCACAATAGAGATTTTTAAAGATGAAACAATTAACAGTGAGGTAAATCCAACAGCTATAATTAGAGAATATGTCTTTATATAAAACATATAGTTTTGAATGTTACATAGTCAATGCACTTTTAAACTGAATCGTCTCTCAAAATTACCAAGGAAACTTATTTAAAGAAATCCTACGTTGGTAAAATAAAGAAACTGAGTGAAGAAAAAAAATTGAGGTAAGATGGTGATAAAAATCGTGTTTTAGCTAGATTTTTACATACTGGGCGGGCATAAAATATGCACTTTGAGACCTAAATATGAGACTGGATACTGTAAAACTACTCGAGGAAAACACAGGCAGAACACTCTTTGACATAAATTGAAGCAAGATTTTTTTGGATCCATCTCCTAGAGTAGTGGAAATAAAATAAAAAATAAACAAATGGGACCTAATTAAACGTAAAAGCTTTTGCACAGCAAAGGAAACCATAAATAAAATGAAAAGACAATCTACAGAATGGGAAAATAATATTTGTAAACGATGCAACCGACAAAAGATCAATTTCCAAAATATAAAAACAGCTTGATATCAAAAACAAAGAAACAAACAAACAAACATGCTTTCCTCAGCTGCCGCTAAGGTGCCTGGTCCTTCCGAGGAAGCCAAGGCCGCACTGGGGTGAGGCTGTCACTATATCTGGCAACTGGCATCGCGCCGCGCCCGGCAGTGCCCACCTAGAACTCATCCCCGAGCTCACCTGCCTCTAATTGGCCCTCATCCTGCATGACGATGAGGTGACAGTCACAGAGGGTAAGACCAACGTCCTCATTTAAGCAGCAGGTGTAAATGTTGACCCTTTCTGGCCAGGCTCGTTAGCAAAGGCTTTGGCCAATGTCAGCATCTGGAGCCTCACCTGCAACGTAGGCGCTGGTGGCCCTGCCCCGGCAGCTGGTGCCGCCCCAGAGGGAGGTCCTGCCCCCTCCACCACTGCTGCCACGCCGAGGAGAAGAAAGTGGAAGCAAAGAAAGAGGAATCCGAGCAGTCTGATAATGACATGGGCTTTGGGTTTTTCTGACTAAACCTCGTTAGCAATGCATTCAGCAAAAAGCGGCTCTTACAAAAAAGCAAAACCAAAGAAACACCAAACAACTCTATCAAAAAATGAGCAGAAGACCTAAATAGACATTTCTCCAAAGAAGACACACAGATGGCCAAAGGCACGTGAAAAGATGCTCAGTATTCCTAGTTATTAGAGAAATGCAAACCAAAACTACAGCGACATACCACCTCACGCTGGTCAGAATGGCCATCATCAAAAAGCCTACAAGTGATAAACGTGGAGCGCGTGTGGAGAAAAAGAAACCCTCCTGCACTGTTGATGGGAATGCAAACTGGCGCAGCCACTGCAGGGAACAGTGTGGAGGTTCCTTAAAAAACTAAAAATAGAGTTATCATCTGATCCAGCAATCCCACTTCTGGGCATATATTCAGAAAAGATGAAAATTCTAATTCAAAAAGATACATGCACTCAAGTGTTCACAGCAGTGCTATTTATAATAGCCAAGACATGGAAGCAACCTAAGTGTTCATTGACAGATGAATGGGTAAAGAAGATGTGGGGTGTGTGTGTGTGTGTGTATAAATATATGAACATATACAATGAAATATTATTCAGCCATAAAAAAGAATGAAACAATGCCATTTGTAGCAACATGGATGGATCTAGAATTTATCATTCTGAGTGACGTAAGTCAGAGAAAGACAAATATCACTTATATGTGGAACCTAAAAAAAATGTTATAAACAAACTTATTTACAAAACAGAAACAGAGTCACTGACAGAAAGCAAAGTTATGGTTTCCAAAGGGGAAAGGGGAGGAGGAATAAATTAGGAATTTGAGATTAACATATACACACCACTATATTTAAAACAGAAGAACAGCCAGGCCCTACTGTAGACAGAGCCCAGAGAACTATATTCAGTACCTTGTAATAATCTATAATGGGAAAGAATCTGAAAAAGAACAGATACATACGCAGCTATGTATAACTGAATCACTTTGTTGTACGCCTGAAGCACTGTAAATCAACTACACTACAATAATTTTTTTTAAATATACGCACTTTGAAAATGTAGCACTCAACACAGGATTTCATTCACTCACTCAATTAGAATTTCACAAGCATCTAATGTGAACCAGAACTCTGCTAAAGTGTTGGACAACAGTAGGGAAAAAAACAGGTATGGTTACTGCTCTCCTGGCGCTAATGTGAAGTTTCTTCTTCTTGGTAAAATGATTCAATGAATTATTAAAAGAGGTGACTGAAAAAAGGCTTCTCTGTATACAGAAACTCTCAACCTGGTGAAGGCCTCATGCCAACCCCTGTCTCTACCTTATTCTCAACTCAGCTTGATCCCATGCTCTGGCTCCACCTGTTCCCGTCTAACCAGCAGCCCAGTGTCTTGGGTACTGTGGCTGCTGGTGTTTTGGTGCAAAGGGCCCGGGACTGGCACTCCGCCTCTAAGATCTGTCCAGTGCTCACCTGTACCCCAAACCACCCCAAACACACACATCCGCCACCTCCTTCCCTGTCTCACGGATGAGCGGCTGAGAACAAGTCCTGGGGCCCAAGCTTGGCCGTCTCCACATCAAGCATCCTGACTGCACTCTGCCTGTAGAAAAGAGAATGCAACAGACAAAATCCCTTGCTCTCATGGCATTTAGTGTGTGCTGGTGTGGGATTTTAAAAATACAGAGTTAGATTAAGTGTTGTAGAGAAAAATAAAACAAGGAAAGGAGTACGGGAGCAGGGCTCCCAATTTTAAACAAGGGGGCCAGGGAGAGGCCTCAGCGAGAGAAGGTGTATTTAAGACGTTAAGCAGATGAACTCAGTACTTTTTATAGCACTGAAAGTAAGATTTCAACTGACTGAAATTTCGTATTAGTCAAGACTTTCAGGTCTACAATAAAAACCTGTAACACATGAGCAAAGGGAAAATATTAAAAGAAAAAAAGTTAATAAAGGGAAATTATTCTCTTAATCTATTGTTGGGGGAGGGGCGTTTTTGGATAAAGGAAAATAAGACATAATCTATTAAACGTTTCCAAATGCCCATAACAAAGCCTTGCTTCTCAAAGAGGCATTATAGCATTTGCAGGAACTAATTGTAAGGAACTGGCTTTGAGACACAAGACAAGGAGTGAGAATAAAAAACCCTTTTCCAGATGAAAAAGTATAAATTGTAATAAGGCCCAGGAATCCATGCCAGAATGAACAATGAGCAACAGAGGTGCAGAAATGAATATTCTGAAATAAGGAATTTCAATGCATCAGTGACAGATGCAATTGCCAATGTAATTTTTTTTTGAAGTTTATAGAAATGAGCCACCATCCAAGACCATGAGGAAGAGCAGCACCTGCCCCGCCCCTGCCGGCTGGTCCACCACAGGCTTCCGACACCGCACGGTGACAGCTGCCCAGTGAAGGTGGGGCTTATGCGAATATCCTTTAACTGTCTATTTCTTTTTTTCTACCTCCTCAATGCCCACAATGTGGTTAAGGCAAAATCTCCCAGGTTAACACAAACACACAAAGTTGGTCATTCAGTTCCAAAACTCAGAAATGGGCATTCGATCTCAAGAAAACGAGGTTGCAGTGGGCACCACGCTGACTTCAGAACAATGACGCCGTGGTTGGCAGTTTCCTCCTTGCTTCCTCCTGAATCCTTCTCTTCCCTTCTTTTCACTGTTTTCACAGCCAGTGGCCTGAGTGCACCGCTTTCTGTAAAAGGACTGCAAAGGGCTCTCATTAGCACCCTCGTCAGTTCCCTAGTTCCCTCATAGGGGACAGCCTCTGAGTGTCACTGCTCTCACCCAACTTCCTACCACGCTGAGATGTTGAAAGAGTGAAAAAAGCCATGCGTAACTCTCTTAATTAGAAAAATTAAAGTGGTTTGCCAACATATACCAACAGGATCATGGTACTACTATATTAATATTATAAATACATATATACATTTATGTGTGTGTATACACAGACACATTCTACTATGCAGCCATCCATTAGAGTTTTTTTAAATGGGGCAAAAGAGAAATGCAGTTTTGCCTGTTTTTGTAGAACAGATCAAATTTAACAGGTCCTTGAAAATTAATACTATTCATATAATTTCAAAGTTTAGTATGTAACCATCACCCTGCTAATGAGATATGATATAATGTAGTCACGTACGTTTCTAGAAAGAAAGCAGCACAGGCCTGAATTAGGTGAGTATTTGCAAAAGGTCCGGTTGCACAGCAAAGAACAGAAAGCTGCTGCTTGTTTCCACCTCCAGAATCTTTTCTAGGAATATGCTTCTCCTTTCCCTTGAAAATGTCTCCTTTCTTCCTTCCTCACTAGCGGCAGACCAGAGAGCTGCTCTTGTTTTTAATACTCTGGATGAACTGGATAAAAACGTAAGGGAAAGTGTCTTCTCCATTTCTAAAGATCGACTGTTAGCATCTTTACGTTCAGAGATGTTAAAAACAAGCAACAAGGAATTTACGGGAGGCAGGAAAGCACAGGAGTTAAGAGCCTAGGTTTAAATCCTGGCTCCTCCGCCAGGTAAACTTGGACAAATTATTTAATCTGTCTGAGCTTCTGATTCCTCTTCTGTACAATGGAGGTTACAGGTCCTACTTGTTATGATTAAGTGAGTTTATGCATGTAAAGCACTTAGGACAGTGGCTGATCAAAACAGTAAGTGCTCAATAAACAACAGTTACTATTGTTGTGACTCTTACGGCTGTTAATTACAATTAAGAAGGCTGAAGAAGGACCCAGAGGTATAGAAGGTATAACCACATATAGCATGCTTTGGCTTTAGGGGAGGGGGCGGGGACGTCAGTCAATGTTTCAGTTATATACCCAGGAATATTCATACTCTTTGCTACTATTCAGAGGCAGGAACTTTTGTACAGTTATATTTTAAAATTTAGGCCAATCTACATTTCAGTGTCTCACAAATTTTTAATCACCACCAATTGAAAAAATTATCCCAACTTCAGAGATGTTAGAACATAAAAAAGATTTGATGAAATATCTTCTTTCTTTTTTTATTGAAGTATATAGTCAGTTACAATGTGCCAATTTCTGGTGTACGAGCATAATGTCCTGGTCATGCATATATATACCTATATTCGTAAGTCTTGATGAAATATTTTAGATTTGATGAAATATATTAAGAGATGGAAAACAATACAGTGATCTTTCAAGTTTCAGATGTCCCCCAGCCTCATCTTCTTCTCTAATAGCTGGGAACTAAAATCTTGCTTCTGATCATACCTGGCTTCTGATTCTCAGATTGCTTTTTAAAAGTAAGCCCTTTAGAGATGGGTGGAAGAAAGGAGCCCTGTTAGAAGTTTTGACCTTAAAAGCCAAGTCCTAAAGGTGAGAAATAACCAGCAAAAGGAAAAAACAATTAAAAAGCCTGTGCAAGGAGAGGACACCAGGAATGGGAAGTGATAAAGCTGCAAGATGATGAAATTCCTGATGCTGGAACGAAGCATTCCGAGGCCTTTTGGTGGAGAAGAGCCAGGGCCTGCCAACTCCGGTATAAGACGAGGCTTACCACAGCATCAGAAAGGATGCCAGGAATAATCAGAACTGTAGGAACACCTAGTCCGTGAAATCTCAAAGAGAACAAAGTATTCCCACACCTTTCCTAGTAATAAATACATCCCTGCACAAAGTACTGCATATATATATTGCCGCTAGGAGCACATGAATGGTGCAGACACAGGACAGCTGAGAACCACTGATGTTAGAATACTTAGTGTGCAAGCAGGGATTACTGGTCAGAAAGGGTTACATCTGACATTCTGTCTCCTCTACAGACACAAGGCTTCCTGCCTCTCCCTGAGATCCTCATTAGTAAGGAACTCGCAATGATCAGAGGAAGCCAGTTCCATATTTTGACAGCATTGTCAGAAAACTCTGATGCTGAATATGTCAAGCTAGTTTGGGGTTCCTGTGTTAACTCAAGACTTACTGAGCCCTTGACTGGACTCTGGAGGGAGGGGCTCTTGAGGGCAATGGCAGTGGGTGACTCAAGTTATGGACTGGTATGGCAGGCACAGGAAAAAGAAGGAGAAGTTTAGTGAAGAAATTGAGATGGCTGGCAAGAGTGAATGCAGGAGGGTTTGTTTGTTTGTTTGTTTGTTGTTTTTTTCCCTAGCAGGGTAGAAGACAAAGAGTCAGGAGAAGCTAAGGGAGGGCTGATCTCAGGTCCTGACCGGCAGCCATGTGGATCATGGAAGAAGATCAATTTCCACATGACTCACCAAGAATCAGTGTTAAGAGGAGAAAGCCAGGCTTCAGTCAGGAAACCAAAGCAGACGATGGTTCTGTCATGCACAATTCAGGCTTTAGGGAGGTCTGACATAAAAGTGGGGCTCAAGACAGCACAAGAGGGAAGACTGTGAGAGGCGAGCAGTGAACGGCAGTGTTGGCAGGAAGTAAGGAGAGGAAAGGGCTAACAGGAAGTGGATAAAAGGATGGGAAGACATGTGCCTGGACCAGCTTGCACCTTGGGCAGTAACTTGCACTCAGTAGGTGCGACTGTAAACAACCAACCACGATGCAAGGAGACAGCACTAGATCAGAGACACACATAAGGTGCAAAAGCAAACCCAAACCATGAGGTGAGTGTTTGTGTTAATCTCAACAAAAATACTAAAAAAGTTATTATTTGAGCATTTCCCAAGCACTGTTCTAAGCCCTTTAAGAACGTTAATTTTTATTCTTCCAACAGCTTCACAATGTAGGTAATACTAATACTCCAATTTTATAGATGAAGAAATTGAGGCAAAGAGTCCCCAGTCACAAAAGGATTAAAACCCAGCCAGTCCCCACTAGGAAAACTCCAGAGCCCGTGTCTAAACCATCACAGTGCATTCTTCTCACCTTGATTTCTAGGCCCCAGCATAACCGCCTGGTCCATGGGAAACACTGAAATGCTTGCTGCAGGGCTGAAAGATCCCAACTTTGGTGGAATCTTAAAAATGCAAAATTTATCATGAAGGATACAGGGATCTGAAAAGAGAACACAGAGATACTGATGGAATTAGTTGGCTGATAGCTCTGAAAGGAACCTGTGGGTCAGTTTGTTTTTCCAGCCTGCTATGGATTTCCAGCTTGTGTCAGCAGGAAGGCACTGCAGTCAGATGCACGAAGCCCGCACACAGGCTCACGGGTGACTCTGAGGCACGAGCCGAATGTGCAGCCTTCCCCCAAACAAGTGTGGATGCAGCACAGACAAAAATGTGCCTTCCTCTGAATTACCAGCACTCTGAGCACTGCTCTTACATCCAACATGGCCTTACAGCCTGCTGTTTATTATATATCATACTGCCCTTCTAGGATGGAGATTACTTAAGGTCAAAGCATTTGTCTCATTCATCTTTGGATCCCCAACACCACACATCAATATTGTCACATCATCAATACAACAGCATTAAGGTAGCATGTTTTAGGGGAAAAAAATGTTATGCTAGCCAACTTTCTGCAGAGAAAATAAAGATGACTTTATTTAAAAGCTTATTTCTTCTACAAAGGGTTTTTAGTAATTATTTTAAAATGAATTTGGCTATCATTTTATCACTTCCCATACGTTATACTACACTGCACTTGAACCTATAAGCAATGACCCCCTCAGTATTCTTCAGTTGGGGTGTCTTATAATTTATTTCATTCTACATACTGACTTTTCACCTCCTAAATGCACTCACTAGCATATATTTTTAAAATAGAAATAACCTTAGGATAAAGTCATTGTACTTCTAAGGCTGCTATTAAACATGCGGCCTAACACAAAGTCCTGCCAGAGGCCCCAGGGAACAGCCCAGCCTTGCAGAGCAGGTCAGACAGGTGTCTGCAGCAAGGCTGCTGCGCTCGGTGTGGAGGCCCCAGGACGGAGGCCCCAGGACAGAGGCAGCTCCGCAGCTTCTACAGACGCTCCAGCTGAGGTTGACAGTTTTGAGTCCAGTGAACAGGTGTGTGTGCGCTCAGGGCTGAGCAGGTGCGCCTGTGTTCACTCTAATCCTGAGCGGCAACACAGCAAACCTGACTATGGGCTTCCGGGGAACTTGCTGGCGCTGGCTGTCCACGCTGTCGGCTGCACTCCAAGGACGGATGACTAATTCTAGACAGTGCTATCCAAACAATGCCAGGTTTATTCCTGAAAACACACACACACATAACTCCTAAAGTGTGCCTGACACATGACTAGCCCAGCTTTAATACTGGTGAAGGTTTAACCAACAGTCTCCAAAGCGCTCAGTTTGGGATATAGAATGCTACATTATAAACATCAGTGACAGGCAGTTGGGAGCCACAGAGAGCTTCTGACCACAGGAAGGATAGGACCAATATCCAGACTTAAGAAAATTAATGGGGGGGCGGGGGTGGGGGGATATGTAAAGTGGGTAGCTGGTGAGAGGAGTGGCCTGAAATAAGACGAAGGCCAGCATCACGGAATGAAGGAGACTCAGGAACAGCTGGTGGCTGACCAGGTGGCAAGTACATAACAGAGAAGGGCAGGTTTCAGATAAACTCTGAAGCCTAACAGAAGCAAGGCAATAATACCCCTGAGAAAAGCCAGGAGGAGGGGCTCCACCTCAGCAGAGAAAGTTGCACTGTGACGCCCTTAGGACATCTGCATTTATTCAGCAGGCCCTGAAAAGCAGCAAAGATTAAGCTAAGAAACCCAGGGGGTGGGCAGATGACATCAGCAAAGAACACAGGTGGCAGGAGATAACGGGGAAGAGAAAATGGGGCTGTTGGAGAAAAACAGGGAGAGAGACAAGCTGGCCAGAGGAGCCAACTTGAAGGCCCAGCGAAGTAGGACCAAGAAAAGGGCTTTTAAAAAAAAGCAAACGCCATCCAGAAATTAATAAGAGCCACAAACAGACTGCTGGATGATACGTGGGAATTCACTGCTGACTTAGAGCACCAACCCCTAGTTGGGAACAGACGGCAGCCTAGAGGAGGAAAAGGAAGCAGGGAGAAGGACGGGGTGAGGGGATGGAGGAGTGGAGGCAGCAAGGAAAGTGTACGCAGCAGTTTAAGGAAGGAAGCCCCAGAGAATATCAAAGTGTAAAGTCCAGAAAGACCTCATTTGGAGGGAATTGGGGGTGCAGGACAAGAAACCCATAAAGTGCGGACTGGATTCATCCAGATTAGAAAAGAGAGGGCAGCAACGAAGGACCCTAGAGACCAAGTCTGAAGTAAAAGGTCACTTGCATTCACATCAAATATTCTAGTCGGATATAAATTGTCTATCAGCATAAAATAAAGTCCATTTTAATTTACTGGAAGGGGGTGGTTGAGAAAGAAGAGCAAAGTAGAAAAATATGACAGATGTAAAAAAACACAACAAGAAATCAACCAGAAATGGACAAAAAGCTTGCCAAGAAGGACAGGGGGCCCATGTGATGTGTCAGTTGAAGGACAACGTGTGTCCTTCTTTGCCTCACACCTATATATGCTGGCTGTCTGGGCTCAGGACCAAAGGTGGGGCTTACCCACGTCTGGGGGTGCTCAGTAGTTGAACAGCTGCCTGCTTTATTAGAATCATCGGGGGCACCTGTTAAAAGCACAGCTAACCCTGCCCCTGGACATTCTGACTCATTCCATCTAAGGTGCGGCTTGGAATTTTGAATCAGCACTCCAAGGAACTCTGATGCAGCCAGCAGGACGGTATTTGGACACCAAGCCGATTATCAGAATTATCTGATAGACTTTTAAAAAATACAGATTCATGAGCTCCTGTCTAAAGCTCCTGAATCTCACATTCATAAAATTAAATATATCATGTTTAAATCCTTTTTCAATCAACTTTCCAGCAAATGTACGTAGAAAAGAATTTTCAGACATACTTGGAATATATTGCAGGTTTAGTCCAGGCCACTGCAATAAAGTGAACACTGCAATAAAGCCAGTTACAAGAATTTTTTGATTTTCCAGTGCATATAAAAGTTATGTCTACACTACACTGTAGTCTATTAAGCGTGCAAAAGCATTATGTCTAAAAATAAAAAAAGTACATGCCTTAATTTAAAAATATCTTATTGCTAAAAATGCTAACCATCATCGGAGCCTTCAGCAAGTCATAATGATTTTGCTGATTGATGGTTGCTGATCAATCAGGGTTAGGGTGGAGTGGCTGTGACAATGTCTTAAAAATAAGACAATAAAGTTTGCTGGCTTCAATCGACTCTTCGTTTCATGAATGATTTCTCTGCGTGCTGTTTGATAGCATTTTACCCACAGTGGAACTTCTTTCAAACTTGGAGTCAGTCTTCTCAAACCCTGCCGCTGCTTTATCAATTCGGTTGATCTAATTCGGTGTCATTTCAACAATTTTCACAGCATATTCACTGGGAATAGATTCCGTCTCTCAAGAAACTGCTTTCTTCACTCATCCACAGGAAGCACATCCTCACCCATTCAAGTTTCATCATGAGATGGCAACAGTCAGTCACATCTCCAGGCTCCACTGCTAACTCTAGCCCTCTTGTTACTTCCACCACATCTACACTACTTCTCCACTGAACTCTTGAACCCTTCAAAGTCACCCAAGAGGACTGAAATCAAATTCTTTCCAACTTCCGTCGAGTTGATATTTTGACTCTTCTCATGAATTACAAATGTTCTTAATGGCATTTAGAATGGTGAATCTTTTCCAGAAAGTTTTCAATTGATTCTACCCAGATCCATCAGAGGAATCATAATCTATGGCACCTGCAGCCTTATGAAATGTATTTCTTAAGTAATAAGATTTGAAAGTTGAAATGACTCTATGACCCATGGGCTGCAGAATTAAAACAATATTAATCTGGTTGTACATCTCCATCAGAGCTCTGGACTGACCAGGTACACTGTCAGTAAGCAGTGATATTTTGAAAGGAATCTTTTTTTCTGAGCAGGGCTGAAAATATTCACTGAGCCAGGCTGTAAACAGATGTGCTGTCATCCAAGCTTTGCTGTTCCATTTCCAGAGCACAGGCAGGGTAGATTTAGCATTATTCTAAAGGGCCCTAGGATTTCTGAAATGGTAAATGAGCACCAGCTTGAACTTAAAGTCACCAGCTGCATTAGCCTCCAACAAGAGAGTCACCTGTCCTTTGAAGCCAGACATTGACTTCTCCTCTCCAGCTATGAAAGTTCTAGATGGCTTCTTCTTCCAATAGAAGGCTGTTTATCTTCATTGAAAATCTGTTGTTTTGTGTAGCCACCTTCATTAATTATCTGAGCTAGATGTTCTGGATAACTTCCTGCAGCTTCTACATCAGCGTTGCTACCTCACTCTGTACTTTTATGTTATGGAGACGGCTTCTTTCCTTAAACCTCATGAACCAACCTATGCTACCTCCCAACTTTTCCTCTGCAGCTTCCTCACCTCTCCCAGCCTTCCATGGGACTGAGGAGAGCTAGGGTCCTGCTCTGGATTAGGTTCTGACTTGGGGAATGCTGCAGCCAGTGTGACCTTCTACAGAGACCACTACAAGTTACTCCATGTCAGCAATAAAGCTGCTTTGCTTTCTTATCATTCACATGTTCACTGGAGCAGCACTTATAATTTCCTTCAAGAACCTTCCCTTTGCATTCACAACCTGGCTAACTGTTTGGCACAAGGGCCTAGCTTTCAACCTATCTTGGCTTTTGACATGCCTTCCTCACTAAGCTCAGTCATGTCTAGTTTTTGATTTAAAAGGAGACGTGAGACTCCTCCTTTCACACAGAACACTTAGAGGCCATTGCAGGATTATCAAGTAGCCTAATTTCAATACTGTGTTAGGGCACAGGGAGGCCCAAATGGCCAGTAGGTGGAGCATCCAGAACACACACATTTGTTGATTAAGTTACATGGGTTTTGTTCGCAGTGCCCCAAAACAATGATAATAGTAACATCAAAGATCACTGTTCGGAAATCACCGTAACAAATATAATAATAATGCAAAAGTGTGACATACCCCAAGAATTACCAAAATGTGACACAGAGACACAAAGCGAGCAAATGCTTTGGGGAAAAAAGTGCCAAAAGACTTGCTTGACAGCAGTGTCACAAACCTTCAATTTGTAAAAAACACAATATTTCTGAAGCACAATAAAGCAAAGTATCCCTGTGCAACACTGACTACACCAGGACTGAATCCACATGCCCGGGAAGTCCAGCAGTAATGGCCTCAGGCCAGTCCCTAACCCCCACCCCAGTAAGTCCAGGTCCTCTGCCACTAGTTGGATCCATCACCCTAGGTTTTTCTCAGTAGAGGAAAATAATACAAATAGGTGATCACGGAATAAACACCTGTCAGTGATCTTAGGCTCACAAGTTTACAAGGCTAGTAAACTGCTCTTGGCCTTCCAAGAAGTAAGAAAACCCACCCTGGTTCCTGTTCCTCTGAAGGACTTTCCTATTTCAAAGTCCGTCTTAAGCAGCTTCTAAAAATCATTAATGATATTAACACCACCATTTTGTTATAAATATTTAGATAAACTACCTATGACCTTAGATTTAGATCACTATTGTAAATATAACATGCATTCATTAATGCTACAAACATTAGCCTTAACATATATGACACATGGTTACTGCATTGCAGTTGGCCTCCAAAGCCCCGGGAAATCCTAAGAACTAGTGTTAGGAGCTTGTGAATACCGAAGCCAGAGACCTGGTTCAAATCCTGCCTCTTGTAGGGAGGGTATAGTTCAGGGGTAGAGTGTGTGCTTAGCATGCACGAGGTCCTGGGTTCAATTCCCAGTACCTCCATTAAACAAACAAATAAACAAATAAAGCTAATTACCTCCCTTGCAAAAAAAAATTAAAATAAAAACATTTTAAAAAATAAAATTCTGCCTCTGAAGCTTATGCTGGTTGTACAGCACTGCAGCTTGGTTTTTATTTTTCTCTAAAATGAACAGTAAACCTAAATTTGAATGGCGTAATCTACAGGCCAGGAACTGAAGGTCTTGCAGCAGAAGGGGAGACCTGGGCTTTGAGCTTGTGATAGGAAAGGACTGAACCTGGGACCCACAATGAAGGAGCTACAGCATGGATAAAGGGATGGCCTAGGAAAAAATCTGCCTTCCATCAAAGCTAACTGATGAGTAGTCTGCAGACCCATATCATGTCTAAGTGGAAAAATTAATGATGGTAACAATGCTGATCTCCCCTTGGCAAGCCTGAACTTAAATTTACACATTCTTTAAGTCAGAGAAATTCTTGGCTAATCAAAGTGGTCTTGGGGTGGAAGTAGAAACAAACATAAATCTTTTCTACAGAAAGGAATCTTCAATATAGACCCTTCAGGACTCCCATAAAACCAAGGAATAATTGAGGGAACTAGCTACCTTGGAAGATAGCAAAAAAAATACTTAATAGACAGACTCCCCCACCCACAAGGGTTTCAGACATTCAGACTATGGAAAAGAAAAGGAAAAAAAAGGCATAGAAAAATCTAGGCAAAAAAAAAAAAAAAAAGGACAAAATTAAGAACATTTTCATCCTACTGTGTGTGTGTATGTATGTGTGTATAAAATATCCCTTTAAATGTATGTTTTTACCATAATGGAATTATGTGCTTTATGTGATGTGTGGTTAAGAGCACTGCCTTTGATGCCAGGCACACTTGAATTTGAATCTTGGCTAAACAAGTACCAGTTTATAATTCCAAGCAAGTTAGTAAAACTTTCTGCACCTCAATATCTTCAGCTGGAAAGTGGGCAGAATGCTACCCACCTATTAAAATTGATGTGAAATAAATTCATACACATATGTATTCATGTTTGTTTCAAAAAGCAGAGTTCTTAGTATAGGAAATGCATTCAGTAAATAGTAGCAATTATAACAATCATAGGGGAGGGATATTTTGAAAATTCATCTAGCAAGTATTTTTAGTGTCTCCTATGTGCCAGTCCCAGTGCCAGACTTCTGGGGACACAGGGATGGATAATGACTCCTTATCATGATTCTACCCTGAATGCTCGCTTTGTGCCAGATATTTATCTATATAACCTTACTGCATCTTCCCAACAATCTTATAAAGTACTGTTATCGCCATTGTCCAGATGAAGAGACTTGGTTTCAATTTATGCAACTGGTAGTGAAAGACTTGAACTCGGGCACTCTGACTGCACAGCCTACGTCTTAATTACCTCACCTAGAGGAGGACATTCACATTCAGACATACACATGGAGGATGCAGTTGGTAGATTTCCTTTTCTCTTCCTTTCTTTTTTTTTTTTTCGTGAAAAACCAGGGAACTAAAAATAATGTGTTTCACAATCAAAAAATATAACATAACAGCATAAACTTAAACTTCTTTTAAGTTCTTGACCTCTCAGTTTTTGTTCCTTATTCAAGAGGGAAAGTAATTTCGATTGTGAGTAACAACCACTATACATGTAATGGATCTCAATGTTGTAGTTTTCATACATAATTACTTTTTTAGGTACTTTAGAGTAAATTGTCACTTCTTGGGAATTTAAACTTGGTTGCTTTTTGATGAGGGGAAGATCCTACTTATATGATCTTAAACAGTTGGATGAGACTTAATAGGGAGACAGATTTAATTCAAAGAAGGAAGCACTTTCTAAAACGTTTTTCCCCTCACCAAACTGAACAGGGTGTGGTCACTCAGCAGTTTCAGACTACCTGTCAAAACCTTAGACCATTTCTCCAACAGACACTACAGATTTTATTACGGAAGATATAGGAATTATTTTTCAACCTTGAGAATACGGTAGCAAGAATTTTGAGTTCTTGTAAACAATACTGAGACAACGTAATAGACCTTGAAAAGTTATTGCTAGGTTCCCAATCTCACTGGGAAAAAAAATAGTTCTGGATTTTCTCTGAATAAAAAAGAGAAAAGAGAACAGAAAAGAAAAAGACTCTTCTATAGCTGCCTTGTAGAAATGACTTATTAGACTGCTCACTCCTACTGCTTGGAGGACAATTCAGCTTTTCTCACCTACTCAAGGGCTTGAAACTCAGCACGATTTCAAGTAAAATGATGATGTAAAGAAATTGGATCCCCTTATTCTCAAATTGAAAACTGCTGATGATTAAGCAATTGAGTAGCTCAAACTATCTAAAAACTCACAACTAACTCCAAAACAAAGCAATGCATCTTCACTTACAAAGGAAGAAAACACTCTTCCATTCATTTTAGAGTGAATCACACCTAATTTGGAAAGGATTTCAGAGATTATTTCAACAGAGTCTTCACTTTGAAAATAAGGAAATTGAGACCTAAAAACACAGTAATTCAGTTACTTGTTTATATATTTTCTCCCAACTCTATTTCTGTCCTTATCTAATGTGGCTGTAAATTTGGAACTTATCATCCACCATGCTTTTCTGCCCTATAACAAGGACAGAGAAAAGTTTTGAAGCTCCAAAACTTATTACATTTAAACCATCATAACAACTTTGCTTAATCAGAACAAAATGAGTGTAAGTGAATAAAAAGCATTTGTATTTCTGCTACATAAATAAGGTTCTTGCCTCATAACTAGTCTACATAGAAGCCGTCTCTGGCTATGGCACAATAGGAGCACAAAAAAAGGGGAGAGGGGATTTTAAAGAAAAGTTTTGCAAGTCAGGAAAAAAAAAAGTCCCTGCTGGGCTCTACCTGGCTTCAAGCCCACCTGGGGAGAACCGAACGCCTTTAAAGAGCAAAGGAATAGTTACGCATTTGGATTGATCATTTTGAAGATTTCTTCCAAAGCTAAGATTCGATGAGTATTCGGAACTCAAAATACCGAGTTATTGATATCTTATTTATCAATACAAAAACAGCAGTAAGAATTCAAATTCTTGACAATAGGAACACGTTTCCTTATGAGAGACTTGCAGCTTTTCACACTCAAGAGCCTTTTCCAAAAGGGAAACCCAGAGCACTCAGGGTGGCCGAACCGAGGTCACCCAACAGCTAGGCTGCCGGACCTGGACGGACACCAGCCTCCCGCCTTCATTGTTACTAGTCCTTCACAAGGTCTGCCGAAAGCAATTTAGCGAAAAAGACTTAAACTTTAGTATCTAGAAAATGGACCTTACTAATTCCTAACCAAACTCTTTTTTTTTTTTTTAAGAGTTATCCTTTACTTCCGGAGTTCCCGGGAAAGTGACCTCCAGGACAAGTTCAGCCCCAGGCGCGCTCCCGCCCAAGGACCATGGAGGGGAAAGGACAAAACAAGGAAAGGGATGGACGGCCCGGCGCTGCCTTCTGGGAATGTGTCCCCGGCTGGCTCCCGCTGCTGCGGCGGACGGGGAGCACCTGCGACAACGCCCCGGGCGCCCCCCACCTCCCGAGGCACTTACCTAGGGCGCCTGCGGGTGCCTGGCTCCGGAAGGTGGCCTTCTCGGCCCATCCCAGGTGCGACGGGGGCCGACTCCAGGGCCGGGGGGTCCCGGGCGGCAGGTAGGAGGGGTTGGACTTTCTCCGGATCGCCACCCTCCTGAAGTTGTAGTCGCCCTCGCCGCTCATCCTGCCGCGCTCGCTCGCGGCTGCGCGTCCTCTCCCGCCCTCGTCCGGCTGCAAGCGCGCGCCCGGCGGGCTCCTGAGGGGCGGCGGGACCCCCGGCGGCGTCGCCTGCATGCCCCAGGCTCTCCGCGCCTGGAGACGGGCGACTCCCGGCTGCTCGGCGCCCCTCTGCCCCGGCGTCTCCTCGGCGACTGCGTCCCCGTCCCTTCCTTCCTGGGGCGCCCAGGGCCGCGCCGAGAGCCGGGCTCCGACTCCCACTGCGGCAGCCGCCACGCCCGGGTCTCTGCGGCTCGCGCTCCCACCTGACGCCGCCACTGCAGCGGCCGGCAGGGGCCAAGGCCACCCACTCCTCTCCGAACCAATCGCCGGCCGGCCCCCGGGGGCGGGCCGTGGGGAGCGCAGAACAGTTCGGCCTGTGGGGGCCGCTGCCGCCGTCGCCGCCACCTCCTCCTCTCCAGCCCGGGCAGCAGCCCAGGACTCGCGGAGGCGCCCGGAGCGTTCAGGACAGCTCGGCTCCGCCCATCCCCGCCCACTCTCCCGTCCCTCCGCGCTCGCCCCTCCCCGCGCCCCGCCCCCATCCCCTCCCCGCGCCCGGCGCGGCCGGGCTCGCCCAGTGGCCGATGGGAACCGCGCAGGCGCTCCTGTGCGCCACCACACCTGGGGGCGCTCGCTCACCTGCGCCACCACACCTGGAGGCGCTCGCTCACCTGCGCCACCACACCTGGGGCGCTCGCTCACCTGCGCCACCACACCTGGGGCGCTCGCTCACCTGCGCCACCACACCTGGGGGCGCTCGCTCACCTGCGCCACCACACCTGGGGCGCTCGCTCACCTGCGCCACCACACCTGGGGGCGCTCGCTCACCTGCGCCACCACACCTGGGGGCGTTTACCTGCGGGCCACGCTCTAGATTCGGAAGGAAAGAAGAAAATAATTACAGCTACTCCGGAGTCTGTACAGGGTTTGCCATTCTCGCAGACCCACGCGGCAAGGGTCACACTTGTGCCTCAAGCCTCTGATGAGTCCTTGATAATGATCTCTATGTAGTGGAGCCACCCAGTCAAGTATTTGAGATGAGGAAACCAAGATGCGGACCTTCAGTGTGTCACGTAGTACTGCAGAGCTAGAATGCTTATACGAGGCCCTGCCCCAAAGTCTGTCCTTATCTCACTGAACCAGAGAAAACTTCCCAGGAGCGTGGAGCCAGAGAACGATGAAGAGGTGACTGGATGTAAAAGAGAAAGGTTTCCGGAACAGCATCAGACCCTCCATCACCACGAACACTCTCAGGACTTTATTATAATGCACTTTGAAGTCCTTTTAATTTGTCAAATCCTTTCTTAAAAACTTCGGCTAAATACCAAATTGAAGAAAACACATTTTAAACTGGTTTGCTTTCGTGAACTTTAAAATTCACTACTCTCTGTAATGATGAAGCTGTATTCCAAAACCACAGAGCTAGGAGAGGAAAACGTTCCAAGTACCCCAGCTCAAGCAGAGGGTTCCCCAACCATCACTCCCACCTTGGAAGCCACCCCACATTTAATCAGATGGTCCTTCACCAAGGTAATGTCTCCTCCAGCTCCCTGAAGTGTAACCCATAACCCAGTCCTCCTCAAGAAACTTTTTAGGAGGCAGTTCAACTGTCTCAGTCTCCTTGGGTTTTACTCCAATAAATATACCCCTAAGGAAAAGGGAATAACCCCCTCCCCTAATTTTTAATGCATCCTTTCAAACCTCGTTAAAAGGAGCTTTTGCTCTCTCTGGATTTATTATCCCTGTATCACTGTATTGTACCTAATTATTGTTTCTCTTTCTCTGTAAACTGTAGTCTTGTCTGCTGTGCTACACAGTATCGGAAATAATTTAAACAAGTAGTTTCAAACATAAATTAATGCTGAAAGGGGCTTTACCTCCATATACATGAGTTAACCATATTTTAATTGGGGCATAATTTATTTGGTTCAATTAAAAGGTGATGTTGCAGACAATAATACTATATCAGCAAGTAGCTTAACCTATTTTTAAGTAAAATGCTGATAACCTTCTCTCTTAGAGAACTGGTTACTGGTGAAACTCAAAGGAACCCCCGTATGTGCTCCCACATTACCCCCGGCCCCCCAAAATAACTACCTCAGTAAATGCTTATTCTTTCTGTAGAGAACTGCAGTAAACATACCTGTAGGGGGCATAAAAGTGTCTTACCACAAGTCTTTGGGACAGCAGTTTGACGCTTCCTCATTTGGACATTTTGACTTGTTCGCGCTATACATGTTGCTGTTTCTTTCTTGACTCACATTGTTCACATTACCTAACGTAACTAGTTCACGTGGGTGGGTGGCAGCATTGTCAGGTGGGACGTTGTATAACACACATCATCTGGTGTCTCCTCTATCAGTGTTATGGTGCTTATCATTTTCTGATAGAAGCCATTTCTGAGGGACTTTGCACTTGATGACTGTGTTTTTGCAACACGAACGGAAGGAGTCAACAGCACTTTATTTGATGTCGACTTAACTTAGGTTAGAGTAGAACACAATATTGAATATCATCTTGTACCTATAGTCATTATACATTATTTTATTTGCTTATATAGCCAGTAGAAAGTTTGCTAGTAATTCATCAACACGTATTGAATGAGAACTGTGCTGGGTCCTGAAATACAGAGATGCGCGCAGGTGCTTACACTCCACGTCTCTGGGGCTGAGCCAGGACTGAATGCTGACTAAACCCTGTGTCATTTCCCTTGGGCATACGAGGAGACTGATTTAAATCTTCCCTCGCAGTTAGGTGGAGCCATGTAACTGAATTCTTCAGAATTTTGTGGGCAGAAGTAGTATGTGTCACCTCCAGGCCTGGCTTCTGCACCCTGGCCATGAAATTTGACTCCTCTTCTCCAACTGCTGGCTGGAGTGCCTGAGCAGCCAGTGGAAGAGCCTGAGGCCCAGATCATGGTGGAACCACTGTATGGAGAGGAGCTGGCAGCCCAGAATCCCCCCTTCCCCAAGAATTAGCATACAACACCAGACTAGAAAATGCATAGGAAGATTATGAATAATTCATGTTCCTTCAGTTTTATCTGTATACTTGCCAGTGTAGCAAAAATAATGTGTATATTGATATGTCTTTGAATTCTGATTAAAATGTTTTCAACAAACATTCAGTGTAATTTGAACAACATAACCAGTCTCAGATTGATCTAGTCCCTAATAAACAAGATAAAAACCAAAAAACTATACTCAGGAGAAAAATTGTACATCAATAAACTGCTTTAACTGCTGATGTCACATCACTTCCAAGACTAGAATTTAGAAGAAATCAACACTTCGCAGCAGATTCACTCTCATTTTAATCTCACTAGAAAAAGAAAAATTTTCTCTTGCTTTAATAATAAATTGTGTTATTTCCTCAGTAAATGGATTATAAATGTGTTAGTTTTTTTACTTCGATGCTGTCACTGGGTAGGGGTTTATATATTAAAGTAAGAAAGGTCTCTAAAAGGCATGAATCATGCTGACTTTATGTAATAGCATTAGGGGGCTGACGAACTGTTGACTTAAAAACCCGTAACATGAGAGCTGTGAGTTTTGAGTTTTGTTCAGGGTCTTACTGAGGACTGTAGCCCAGGAGACAGCCTCTCAGTACCTCTGAGTAAACTGCTCCAAAGAGGGAGGGGAGGAGCCAGTATATATAGGAATTTTTTGCCCAGGAAACAGTGTAGTCAAGCATACATCTTGGTAAAAGATCACTGCTAGTCACAAAGGACAGGTATCTCAAGGTAATGACTTCAGTGCTTTTTCTGTGGGTGGAAAGATGCAGGAATCTGGCGTCATTGAAATTCTTCCTGAGAGATGCATCTATCTAAGGGCCTATTTATCCAAAGCACAGAGAGCTTCATCCTGCTTTTCATCTGAATTCATCTCAGGGTGCACTGTCGGTGGGCGACTGCAGTGGGTTGCAACCTAACCTTTGTATAACCAGTTGATGAGTGATGCTCTTTGTTTTTTTTATGTTGTTGCTCACAGTACAGAAGACATGAATACCCAATTGAAAAAGGTAATACATTTATTTATTTACTTACTTACTTATTTACTTATATTTGGTAGCATATTCATTCATTTCATACATTTTATTGAGCTCAAAGTTGCATACATCACCATATTGAGGGCTGCGGAAGATACAATATTAGTAAGACTGGATTCCTACTCTTAAGGAACTAACAGTCTGCAGTTAGAACCATAATAACAATAAAAATGTAGTAAGTGATATAATAAAAAGACAGCACTTTGGAACTCCAGAGATGAGAGGGATAATTTCTGACCCCCGAAATAATTTTTCTTAAGTAATATGTTTGAAAACAATATTAACTGTTCTTTTCTGAACACAGCTGGATTAACATTTCTGTTGAACAAACCCACAGCCTTACCCCTACCTAATTCCTTAACTGTGGAGTAATGCAGACAACCATGTGCAGACAGGAGTCACCGTACAGATAATGTGCCTTCTCTCTTTCCTTTACACCAAGACATACCCAAACTATATGCACAGATGGATGTATTAAATTGAAGTATAATTCACATCCTAATTTAAATTTTCAAAGTAATTTGTCTGATTCCTTTTGAATTCTCTGGGGCCCGTGGATCATAGAAACGTTATTCTGAATTTCAATGGAGAGTGGGAGAGAAAGAGATTAATTTATAATATCATCAAGTTCTGTTAACTCTGCTAATGTTCTATAACGGGAGGAACCCCTGGCATATGAGTCATGAAAGTTGATCAAACATGAAATTACCTTTCCCACTGCCTGTTTCATTTTTTACCTACGGCATGGGATATTCAGTTAGCCGTATATACAGTTCATGGCACACTTTCTTATAGCTATGTAATTAACTAAATAGAGTTGGGTTGCTTTTAGCTTAAAATTACCTTCTTTTGACTTATTTGGTTGCTAGCAAGCATGAATACATTTATTTCAACAATAACTTAGTAAACAGTGTGATATTTTGAGTTGATAGAAGTTGAGGTATTAATTAAACTTTATATATATGTGAAGTCATATATATGTGCATAATTTATAACATGTTAATATAATTCCTATGTCTATATTTTGACCACTTACTACATATATGAATGACCTTTGTAAGCAAATACATATATACACACCTTGTATAAGATTTGCACAAATTTGAGGTGTCACCTGAAACTGCCATGGCACAAATTTGGCCTTGTACTTAAATTGAAACTATTGCTGCTTGAAAGGAGGTGGTCAGTCAACATCTTTTTAAAATAATTTGGAAACTGGAAAGAAAGCAGTTACTTTTAAAGAACACGGTCCATGGCATCATGGAGCCCATAGTTCCATGCACCCAACTTGAACCTGGCCTATCAGAAGTTTCCTAGAGGAAGTCAAAATTAAGGGAGCCCCGAAAGATGAGGAGTTGGCCTGGTGGAGGGGATAAAGAGTTACCCCAGTGTAAGGAACAGGACATACAAGGGAGAAAGGGGAAGAGGGGCAGGGGAGAGATAGTGAGGAGAAACAGAGGAAAAGTTGCACTTACCGGGCATGAGGAGAGAGAGATGAAGCTGGAGAGAAAGTAGGATCAGATCAGTAAGGACCGTGTGTGCCGTGGTAAAGGGCTAGGACTTCGTTCTGATGATAAGGGAATGATAGTTTGAAGTTTTAAGCAAGGAATGTCGGGTTTGCGTTTTGGCAATCACCTTAACTGTCTACATCCCTTGTTTTTAGCTCATTAGATCAAAACAATGCTGACCAATACTGAAATGTTTCATCTCAAAGGATGTACCACCTCTATGACTGAATGAATGAGTGAGTAGAATATTTGGGATATTTACTTAAATCCGGCACATATAGGAAGTTTTAAAAAGCTTTCTTTATCCCAGGTGGACAGATCTCCACTGTCTTTCTGCTACCGACATCATGTTTTTGTTTTTGTTTTAATTTAGTTTTTGTTGTAGTAGTTTGGTTATTTGTTTTATTAAGCATCTCATACGTAAATGTTACTGAACTATCTCATTGGCTATCAGGACAATTAGAGCATAGAAAAATGGAATGCAGTTCCATACCACTACTCATCTCTTTTCTGACCAGGAAACACAACTGTAAGATGCTAAATACTCAAGAAGCTTTCCATATGTTATTGACTACTTTGGTTATTTAATTAGCATTTGCTATTAATGTACTAAGACACCACATGCTTTCTATAGTAACTCGTGAAGTGGGCAAGTCCAGAATATAAACATAAATTTTAGTCTTAGGGGGTCGCATTCCATAAAACACTTTTTTTTTTTTTTGGCAAGGAAATACGAAAATACAGTCATTCCTCTGACCAGTATTTGTATATCACATTTGTACCCATTATTGTTTTTTTTAACTTTTTTGTTTTGTCTTTTTTTGGCAAAGGGAGGTAATTAGGTTTGTTTATTATTTATTTATTTATTTATTTATTTATTTATTTATTTATTTATTTATTTATTTATTTATCCATTCATTCATTCATTCAATGGAGGTACTGGGAATTGAACCCAGGACCTTGTGCATGCTAAGCATGCACTCTACCACTGAGCTATACCTTCCCCCCATTACTAAGGTTATTAATGAAACATTTATAACTGTTGCTCTATTTCTGTACATTTCTAAATACATTCTAACATTTCTGTTGTCATTTTACATTATAGTGAAATGTCTTTGGAGACGTTTTAATGCATTTAAACTCACCATGCAGATCTACGATGCACAAACTCAATGATCATGAAGTATCTAAAGCAATCAAACTCAGGAGAATGGTGGTTCCTGGAGACTGGGGGAGGTGGGGGAAGGGGAGCTGTTGTTCAGTGGGTATAGAGCTTTGGTTTTGCGAGAGGAAAAAGCTCTAGAGTTTATTGCACAATTATGTGCAGATAGTTAACACCACTGTACGGCACACTTAAAATGATTAAGATAGTAAATTTCATGCTGTGTATTTTTGCCACCGTTACAAAAACAACCTTAATGACCAAGTTTATGGCACATGCATGATGATGTATTTTACCAGGAGCTGTCTGGTTCTCAGCAATTGTATAATGCCATTGATCATAAGATGCAACCCAGTTTCAGAAATGTTAAAAAGTGAAAAAAAAAAAAAGGAAAAATATGTCTTAAGATGGATGAAATATGGTATACATGTATTTGTGGATAAATACATTTTTGCACTTTTCTAAATTAAAATAACATTCTGGGATGCTTTTTCTAAAGCTTCTTATATGCGCCTGCTTTAAATAAATTTCCTTTTTCAAATTTTATTTATTTATTTATTTATTTATTTATTTATTTATTTATATTTACTTATTGCTAGAAGAGGTATATTCTTTGAGCTGAAATATTTCAAGATTGATCAAGAGTTAGTGGTGAAATATATAAAGAAGTCAGAAAATTTGTAGCAGAGTTACAAAAACCCCATACCTCATTCAATAAAGTGTTTTTTCCTAATAATTTGGCTTTATATACCTTAAGTATATCACTTCATACATTAATTAAAAATTAAAAGAATGTGGAAAGCACTGTTGGTTGTCTACTCAACAGCCATCCCCACTTTTGCTTGTTAACAAAACACAGTTTAATTCAACTGTTGGTTAGCAATGAGGTCAAGTTGTGCTTCTTTATGGGAAAACTGGATGGCATCCTGTGATCACAGGAACCCTGTTTTCTTCACCAGTTGTTGATTTAGGGGAAGCATACGAACCTACGATCCAGTTCTGGGTCTAGAGGGGAAATCTGCCGTGGGCTTCTGGGAAGGATTTTCTTCCTCAATAAGAGAAGAACTTATTAAAAGGAACCCACTCCCTACCCACCTTCTCTCTACTCCTCCTGCTTTTATATGTGCTTTTTTTCAAGATACAGATGTAAGTCCTGAACTGATGTAGTCATCATGTGACGGACAGGGGAGACGATGCCGATCTATGGAGAGTGGCAGAACAGAATGATGGAATAATGGGAAGAGTCCTTGCATTGCTAAGTTCAAGACACTACTGAACCAGGGGGAGGGTATGGTTCAAATGCTAGAGCACATGCTTAGCATGCATGAAGTCCTGGGTTCAATCCCCAGGACCTCCTCTAAGTAAATAAATAAGTAAACCTAATTACCTCCCCCCACCAAAATTAAAAAATTAAAATTAAAAAAAAAAGACACTACTGCACCAATCCTGGAACTTCCTACCTCTGGAATCCTTGGTAAATGACAAGATAAACTGTCCTAATTGTTAAGCCACTGTTAGGCTTCTTTGTTACCTGGAGCCAAAAGCATACTGATACAGGGAAAAGAGTTTATCCAAATTTTAAGAAAATCACTTGGGAAAAAAAAAGGCTTATATTTCATAATTTATTATTACTGCTTAGCAAGATTTTATTTTAGGATTTATGCATAATCCCTTTATTGTTTTTGTATGAGATTATCTAGATAAGGGGTCAGCAAACTGTGACCTGTGGGCCAAGCCCAGCCCACCACCTGCTGTTCTGGTATGGCTCGTGAAATACCAATGGCTTTTAACTTTTTAAATGGTTGGGGAAAAATCAAAAGAAGAATATTTCACGACATAGAGAAATTACATAGAACACTAATTTCTATGTTCATAAACAAAATTTCATTGAACCCAGACAACAATTTATGGCTGCCTTTGCACTACAACAGCAGAGCAGACAGAGACCAGATGGACAGCAAATCTGAAAACACTTACTATCTAGTCCTTTACAGAGAAAATTTGTTGACCCCTGATGTAGATGGAAATGAGATACTTACATAAATTTTCATTTGATTTTGAAAAATGATCAAACTATTTTCAAAAACTGTAATTTAAAGCTCTGTGATATTTTGCTCTTGTATGTGCTATGAGAATGTCAACAGAAAATGACAGAACCTATAAGACTGTAGGGTCAACTTGTAATTGTAAATTTACATCTTTCCACAATGACACCATTGCTTTTTCAGAAGGCTCACGCCACTATAGGCAGTTGCAGTGGCCCACATAGCTCTGAATCATTAGAATCCAAAATAACCATATTCAAAACACCCTAAAATTTCCTATGAGAATGAGACAAAGTATAAGCCTGATGAAACCAGTGATATTATTTATGCAATACTTTTAATAGAGGGTTTTTCTCCAGAGGAGACACAAATAGATATAAATATTTTAATGAGAATGTTGGCCATCAGAAATATTTTTAAAGCAGGGAATAAACATTTTCATGTGAATGATTTTTAGTTTGTCATGAGAAAACAGACTCCTAATTTTTGAATCTCCAAAGCGCAAATCAAAACCTTTGTTCGTGGAATGTATCACTTTCCATTATGTATCCTAGTTATGTACACTTTCGTCTGACTCTCCTTTATAGACTGCAATTTCCTTGAGGCCAAATCTGACTAGTTCATATTTGTATCCTCTGTAGCATCTTGCACAGTGGCTTCCACACAATAAAATACTTCTTGAAATTTACTGAACAAAAATGCATGAAAGGAAAAATATTCATGACCATCTATACAGTATTCGTCCTGAAGGAGTGGACTCTGAGTAAACAGTTAGAAATTTAGATGGCAATTTCTGTATAAAGCTTTTAATGGCACTATTTAAAATAGCAGAAGTCTGAAAGCAACATAAGCATCCAATAATAGAAGAGAATTTTCTTTTTTCAAATGTATAGTTTATCCATCCTGTAGAGTATTATGCCAGCCTTAAAAATAATGTAGTTGAAAACTTTTCATAACTTAGAAAAAAAGTCACCATAAAAAATGTTAAGAGAAAACAAGCAGGCTTCAGAATTATGTATTCAGGATGATTTCAAGGAAAGGCACCAAAAGGTTAACAGCAGTTTTTGTTGAGAGGTAAGATTATGGGTGAACTTTATTGTTTTCTTTCAACTTTTCTGCATCTTCCAAATTTGCTACAATCAGCATGTATTGCTTTTATTACTAGGAAAAGAGAAAGGAAACATTTGGGAAATAAGCGAATGGGGTTGGCAGAATCTCACCTGTGACTAATCCGAAGGAAAATAATCGGATTTATTTTGGGTGAAATGAATGTTTTTATCCTGAGCTGAGCAGGTTTTTCCCATACTTCCTGGCTGTGAGGGAGAGATGAAACTCCCATCCAACCAGGGGGAGCTCTGCCAGGGACAAGTGTAATGCACAAGGCTGGGCTGTGAATAGAATCTTGAACTTCAAAAGCTGACAATATGCCTCTGCAGCTTCACTGGTGTGATCGTCACTTACCCAGCCAATTATCACCCTGTGTCTTTGCTGATCAGAGGATATTTAAGAACACGATTAGTTCTTGAGTGATTTGTTCAGTACCTTAGGCATCCCTTTTTCCATCTGAGAATAGACCCAGTCATATGTTCTCTGTGCTTGTTTTCAAACTTTATCAGATGTATTCTGGTATATATTATAACTGTACCATGCTGCATTCATAACTCCTAAGTAATGGGACTGCTCTAGAAGCATCAACATTGATCAGTGTAGGGTTGCAGATGGCAGGAGGATGCCATTCCGTCAGCACACGGTCTAAGTTTGCATGTTTGGTAGTTGTTCTAATTTTGTTCGATTGATTGATCTTAAAAGAAATCTTTGAGATTCCATTCATGCATGGAGTATGCAGTCAGTAAATGTCCATCTACTGACTGCCATCTGAATTTCTAGTAGTAACCAAGTTGTTTATAAGAGAAAACTGCACTTTTAATGTTCGCGCACAAAGTTCTCATCAAGAGAACGTAAGAGGAGAGCAGATTGATGCCTGCGACACTGGAGCTCATTTGGTTTTAATTTCAACAATAGAAGAAACATGAAGTACTCCATTTCCCTGATCTGATCTCACTTCCAAAGTGCTAATGAAATGCATCGAACAAGAAAATATCCTTTAAGTGTAAGGCACGTATCTTTAAAAATATATAGAAATTACACAGTAATGTGCACAGTATATTCACGTGTGGGCTTTGGAATATTCAGCATCCAATAAGAATGTGTTTCCAAGGAATATTTAAGGAACATCTTTAGATGTGGAAATTAAATGATATTACAGATAATGGTAGGCTGCCATCATCCAGTGCAAAGAACAGCCCCTTTCCAGATAATGCACACTTTTAAAAAGATGACCTTTGGCTGGCTTGGTGCATATAATTAAAATCATATTATCATACTGATACCCGAATTCAAGTTAGCTTTATGTTTGCTTCTGCTGGAAAGAAGTGACATGAAAGAACTCTTCATAGGAGATAATAAACAGACTTTTAATAGGTAATATTTTCACCAGTTGGATTGTATTTCCGTCTTTGAAATTTGTTAAGTATGCATACTCACCTAGGCATGTAATTTGATGAGGCTTTACCCATGTTACATAAATGCATTCAGTAATGCGCCTTTTATTTTCTGATAAGGTGACCCAGAATTAGGGCAACTATTCATGAGAGAAAGCCAAGCTTTAAATATATATTACTTTCTGTCAGTTCTACTGAAATAGCCAAGTTTGAAGTCTGGATCTATACAAATCTAAAAAAATGGTAACACTCAGCAGCAAGCTAGCGCAAAGCTGAGCAATGTGATCATTCCCTTCTCACCTTTGTATTAAGGAAGAAAGTCTGTGAGAACATATTTTAAAAGATGCCCTTAATTTTACAGAAAATTTGGGTGACAGGGTCAGTCAAGGAGGAGACAGTTGGAATTAAGGACTCGAAGAAAGCTTAGCTTACTCTCTGACTATATATTGAAAAGTATATAGTCATATATTTTAGAATTTATTTTAAATTACTTAATTATTATTTAATACAACATACGCATATTGTTGTACTGTTTACTCCAAATTATTATAACCTTTTAAAAGACTAGTTTTGGAAAATGCCTGTTGCCTAATGTACATTGCTGTTTGGTATTTTTAGATGAATAACAACTTCTAAAAATTTGAACAAACTATGTAATTTAGTAATTTAAAAACTGAAACAATCATGATGTAAACAGGATGATTTTTATCTTGTTTATTCTTCTTTTTAACAAGGTCCAACCTGACCACCCCGTTTAATACTATAATCTGCTTCACCTCCTCCCCACTCAGCCCAGCACAACTTCCTTTCCCTGTTCCACTTTTTGAATTTTTCCGTAAGTTTCACTGACATGCTTTGACATTTCCATATTTATCATGCTCTCTGGTTTTCATATGTTTCCCTCATGAATGCTCTACATATGACACAAACTTCAAAAAGGCATGAACCTTCTTTGTTTTATTCTCTGATGTATGGCAAGCCCCTAGAGCAGTATCTAACATGAAATAGGTTCTCCATGAGTATTTGCTGAATTAATGCATGTACAAGTGAATGAATGAACTCCATTCATATAGGACTCCAATAGCCCAGACACTGTGTTATTGGAAATAACGTTAGCTACCGAAGGCTATGAACAGTTTGGAAGATTTCATGTATGCTATTTAACTTAATCTTGGCAATAACCTTGCCAGGTGGGCGTTTTGACTCTCATTTTTTTTTTAATGAGTGAATTACACTTTTATTTACATTTAAAAGTCCCTCTGTCTCTCCCTGCATTCTGGTGGATGAACGGCCCACACCTGGACTTCGCGAGCCTCCGAGTGAGAATAGGTAGGGGTGGTGAGAAACCTCATCACATAGAAAAGCATAACTCAATTCTTCCCAGGTTTCACAATTTGCTCTTGCTTCTAAAAGGACAGTCATCTCTCCTGGCGTGTTATGTTCTTTATGTCCTGACATTCTATTTGCTGCTTCTCGGTGTGAGGGGACAGTGCCAGCATGTGGCACTGGTGGGATCCGTGGGGCGAGGCCTCCATTTCCCAGTGACACTGTTTCCAATTCCCAGGAGCCTCCTGGGATGAGCTGACTCCTCAGGATGTGGCTTGTGGCAGACGGGAGGTGAGGACAGCCTGCCCGCTCTGCCTGGGCACCCAGGCTGGCCTTGAATTACAGCGCATTTCCATGTGCACCCTCTTGCTGGTCTCTTGTACTTCTCTGTGGGTGTGGCCTGCTTCTGGCACTGGAGGGTCATCAGGGTTGGGAACAGATGATCAGAGCACTTGAGACATTGTCGGTGATGGAGGCCACGGGGACTGCAGGATGTCGTGGCAGACGCTGTCACTGCTGTTGATGTTGGGGTGATAAATTCTGGCTGTGAAAGCAACTTCTGGGGGCCTGAAAGGATAATCTGAAGGAAAGTGGATGGTCAGGAAGAAAACACTCCCTTAGTAAGGGCTCTCCTTAATCATCTCCCACAGGTCCTGCGGAGCATGGGGCGGGAGGGTCCCTTTGCAAGTCAGGTTAATTCCTCTGGATCTGCTTCAGCGCCATCCTACCCCTGCTGCTGGGGACAGGGTCACCTGGGACAGGGGCACCAGCGCGGGACTGCCAGGTGCGGCCCACTGCCCCCTCATTTTTAAAATGATACAGTTGAGGCTTGGAGAGGTTAAGGACCTTTACAAAACCTGAGCTGCTAAGTGCCAGAGCTAAAATTCACACGAAATTCCTCGCTTTGAAAAAATACTTCTACCGACATAGCCGGCTTTAAAACAATCATTTCTCTAGGATTCATGCCAGTTTCTATTTCTGACTTCATTGTGAAAATTTTGAGGGCATCTATTTATTTTATTTTTTATTTCTTTTTAAATTTTTGAATAGACACTGTATTTCCACGTGGAACTAGAAAACAATATAGCAAGGCATTCGCCTCCTGAGGAATCTGGTTTCCCCCGGTTCCTTCCTGCAGCCCCTGTGCTCTTTTACAGATAACCACTTCTCTAGGTTTCCACTGTTACTTTATTAAAAACAGGAAAAAATATATGTACATTGTGGTTTTCTCCCTTTCTTACACACAGGGTAGCTTACTATATAACACGAGTGCCCCTGTTTTCAGTGTCAATAGATTTCAGTCACGTAAATAATTTCTTTCCCCTTTGATTTATTCAGAAGAAAAGTTGATATGAATTACCTATTAATCTTGAGCTAATAGGTCTTTTAAATGAGCTGAATCTTCCTGTGACATTTGACTGACATTATTAATAATTTATACCTTCAAAGGAAGTCAAATTATGAAAGTATCAGGAGGGTTCTTAAATTAGTTTTGCGTTAATATACACGAATTAAAATGTCTACTGCTGATGTTTTGAAGATTTCTTTTAATGATTTTGATGATCTCTGCACAACTTGGTACGTATGTGAGAGTTTAGAAATTTTGAGTTGAAAATTATGGTCGCATTGGGATATGTGAGCATTGCAAGATTCAACTTTGTAAGTCTTTGAAGAACAAAAACACAGTATTTTTTCTTCCAACCACAGAAAGTGGGAAATCTATTCTGTTAAAAATGAAAGCCAGATTCTGGATAGCTACACTGTGTTGAGCTCTGAATCATTATTTCACTACATTCTGGGGCAAGGCTGGCTTCATGGGCGTGTGGACTTCTGAGGTCACGAGGGCTCTGTGCTTAGCTTCCTGTTTAGTTTAGTGTCCTGTTGTCACTGTCTTGAAATTCTTAATAATTTTTGAACAAGTAGATTTTGGTCTGCATTTTGATTTTGCACTGGTCTCACAAATTATGTCGACAGTTATAAACAACCATTTCTTTACTGCTTAACGGGATGTAACTATAGCTATGGTTTATGTATCTTCACATTGCTTTTTACATTTAAGTCACATTATAAATTATGTTTACTTCTGATACTGGCAATATTTTTTTTCCTGTGAGATTCATCTTCCTTGACAGTTATATTGTAAATGAATTATCCTGAGCTGCTTCATAAAGTTTTGAAGTGATAGTTGATTCATAACAAGTTTAAGAAGGGACTCAGTCAGATTACTTCACTGTACACATGAGGCTCCTCCAAATGCAAGGTTAGAGATCCAGTTTTTAGACTAACCAAGAGAGAATGATAAGAATAACCATTCACTTAAAGATCATCTCCCCCAATTAGTTGGCATTTAGTGCATGCTCATACGATTGTAGGTGACGTTAAGTTCTATAAACTCAAATCCACATATGCTGTAAAAGCAAAGCTAGCTGGCAAGGAGCCAAGGAACCCACTTTGTTGAGTGCCTACAACATGCTAGTCAATGTGTATACAACTAAAAACCAAGCAAATCCTGCCCACAAGGTCCCATCCATTCTGGCCTCTGTCTTATCCTCAGTGGGGGCGCAGGACCCCACCATGGTGCCTTCAGTAGAGTGTCTCTCCAGGCTGCCTGCCAAACGTAGGGATGAGAAGACACCTGGACACTCCTGGAGGCCGGTCCAGCTCTTCTAGCTTTTGAATGTAACAAACTATCAGCTTTATTGCACATGAGAGGATCAAGGACCAACGCTTATAATCTCAAAGGAAAACGGCAGCTTTCAGAGGAGAAAAAAAAAAAAAAGGGATTTTTAGGAAAGTTTATGCTATTGGTTTTAGTGTTGTGTTTATATAACAGATAAGCAGGCGACTTTAGCTGGGGCTGTCGCAGTGCCCATGGTGGGTTAATTTGATTCATTAAAAAGGGGTTTGCCTTCGAGGTTTCAACTCAATAGAACCTCACTGAAGTCCATGTTCTGGTTCTCCATGTCCCCTGCCTCCAGAAAGAAAATCAAGTCAAAGCAGATGACTCCCCAAGCAGCTGATCTGCTAAAACACACGTACCTGAAGAAGGAGCTAGTAAATTAACGTTCCTCAAAGGTTTGGGACTCTGCTGTTTCTTCATATGAAAGAGAACAAAGAACTGTCTCCCCAAATAAAGCATACAAACTTCCCTTCTTCTTTCATTAAAATGATGTTTCCTTTTTTTAAGAACAGGCATTTCCTTCATGTTGGTACGTTTCTAATCTAATTCAGCTAAGCATATCCTCCCTGCAAAATAACCCTTTAGAAAAGATTACAAGTAGGAGCGATGATAAGTGGAGAAAATGGGCAAAGTTGACACACATTTCTTAATAAGAATGTGTAGAGATGTCAAAGCAAAATATTCAGTTTTTAGCTTGAATAAGTGCTCACTTAAAATATATAAATCATAGAAATTCGTAACTTTTTTCTTTTTGTGTAAGTACAAATCAACATGAAATACAGAAAACTGCTCAAACTGATAAAAAGGTAGAGTAGATGAAATGAACAAAGATAACCATTTTATTTACTGGAAAGAGTTATGCATTACACCATATTCAGTTGGTAACATAAACGAAGATAAAAGAATTGATATGTTGGCCTCATTTATTTTCTTAGCACTGTAGTGCCTTTTCCAACCGTTGAGTGCGCGATCAGATTACACAAATACAAGCACATATTATATGGATTCTCCCATGGGACACTCACTTAGGATTGTCAACAACAAAAAAGTTAAAAAGGACAAGCAAAAATAAATTCGTAAAAGAACGTTTTTGGATTTAAAATAAATGTGTATGTCTTTGAGAACAAGTTTCCTTTGAAATTTGGATTTAAAAAATAATTAGCAACAAAAGAACGTCTGAGGTCAGTCTTTTAGTCATGTTTTCATATGGTGTTAGCATTAGGTGGAAACACTTCACATTTAACCCCAAAAGGCATAATAACAGAATTGCAGTGAAATGTAGGAATAGCAGGATCATTACAACAATGATTATACAGGGTACAAATCCGGGTCAGCCACATGTTACACAAATGTTAATACTGGAAAGAAATACAATGTCAGAATTATGTGTGGTTCGTCACATATGCATAATCATGCAAATAAAAACACTGAGTAGATTACAAAAATGTCATAAAAGACTTTCAAAGAACTGTTTAATTGACTCTAACAGTCAAACCATTGAGCTAAAAACTTTGTGGCAATAACGTTAAAATCATTTACTTCCTCTGAGATTTGGTGCACAATCAGATCTTTGAACCCAAACAACAAAATGATTCATTCTGTATCTCCATCATCATCGAATAATGACTGGTCAACACATGACGACATTTTTCTCCATAGTTCTCCAATCTTTGTTTAAAAATGACTTTTTAAAACAGAAAAGAGTCACACTAAAGAGCAGCAGATTTACTCCTCAGTGTCTTCATTAGCTAACAGATGATCAGAGAATCATTCTGAAGGGGGAAAAAAGTTAAAATAAAAATGTGCTCTCAACCGATGTTCCACAGCAATTAAACTCCAGTCATGGAAATACTCTGGCTCAGCAGTTTTCCCAGGCTTCGGTTTAAATAGGGCAAGTTTTAAATAACTCCAGAGGAAAGGGATAAAAAGACACTGAGGATTAGAGCCATGCATTTCAATATGGAAAGGAGACCGGATACAGGTAACAATCTCCTCACATTCCTAATGGAGACAAGAGAAATAATACTTTCCATAGTGTTCATATTATGAATATGGGAAAGCTTACATGATGTGCAATATCTCATGAAAACATTTCACACTGCATAATTTTATGCACTCACACCCTTACTCTAAAGGCAGTTAACTGCTGCTCTTCTTTGTAAGTAGAATATTATTTCTGGAAAATCCTTGACTGGGGGACATAGCTTGATACTGTATCTTTTAGTTTAACTTTGAGTCAGAAGGACAAAAGAGATGTCTAGATGAAATCTTTCAGGAGTTAACATAACAGGATCAGGATACAAATGCAATACATCAGGGGCCAATGGCAGTTACCGTGGCACTAAAATAACAATGAATCAAATTACAAATACAGCGCATCTGGGGGCGTTATTACAGACAACAGAAAAGGTCACTCGGGAGCTAGATGGGCCTTGTATGTCCATAGAAATTGATTTTAAGGTAAAAGTTGTCAGTATCAGCACTGATCACGCTCTCTCTCACAACCCCAATGGAACAGCTTTTTGAAGAATTGTGTTCTCTTTACTGAAAACATATTCTTGTGAATTTTTTGCAATCTTAAATACGAGGACAATTTAAAATCACTCTGGTTTATAAATAAACAAAAAACTTAGGGGGCAAATTTTTTAAATTGGGAAGTCTATCCTAAGAGTTCCTTTTTAATCTAGTCTTTATATCTATAATATTAGTGCATTTGTGGCATCCATGGGTTGAACCAGCACACTTTCTTACTGGAAATCCATCAGTTTCCTATGATGTGTCTTTCTGAGATACAGATTATGTCTTTTGGCTGATGGATGATAACAATTATACATTAAATTTGCCGTTCTTATCCCAGTAGAAAATACATTTCATTCATTTCTTCCTTTTTCATATTTTGTAATTTTCTCTTGAGAATTGTGAGGATTTTATTTAATTCAGAACATCAGGAAATTTCCACATTCATAATTGATTTATTTGACTGGTGTTACATGCTTGTTTGAAATAGAATGACTATCTGTACAGGAATATTTTCCAAAGCATAGAAAAGCAAACACTGTAGATTGAATATCCTTTTAAGAAAAGATAAAATTTGAGAGGCATTTGCCCCCCTGGGGGATTGCATACCTTCTATTTCCGAAGTATTCCTGAGGACATTTGTCATTTTAGACTCTGACAGCTGAGGCTTTTTATAGTAGAACTGCTACATTCTGGACAACTTTAAAGATGTTATGAATTATAGCTGGAAGGAAAAAATAATACCAGCAATCCTGTCTTTTTTTTTGTCAAATACCTTGAAAAAATTAAGACTGCTGCCCTATTTTTAAGGGATAAAATATTTTACGACTAGCCAGTAGACCCTTCATGTATTTTGAAATTTAAAGTGAAAGAATCATAGAATTGTGGAATCCCAGAATTACAGTACATTATCATAAGACATCTTGCCATATAATTTAATCTGTACTAGACAACCAATAGTATTTAATTTTTAAAAAACAAATCTTCCTTAAGATGATTAATTTCAGTGATTAATTTCCCATTGTTAAAAACCTTCCCAAAGTTAATATAAATCCTTCACACTGAAGACTTTTTCTTATTCTAGTCTTAGTATCTATAGCTGGCACCTATCACTTGTTAGCTTTCCTTTTCTCGAAGATCACTATTGTACCTCTTTTTCTTTAAGCTAAAGTATAATCTTGCTAAATAGATCTTTTTAAAAATTATTTTATAACTTTCTATTTCCTCAAAGTTCTCCAAATTCCTCTTATTGAAACAGAATTGGATACAGAAATGGATCTGATGAATTATGAATTGACTGGAAAGTTTAACCTGAGGGTCCTGTATGCCCCTGTGCATCCAGACCAAAGGGAATTTATTGCTCCTTTTTAGTTTATTTTTTAACTAAAAGAAACCCTCGGCAGGACAGCATTTCTGCATGCTATTCTTTTCAGTATGGTAATTGTGCTTACTTTTAAAACGACCTGGTTACTTTGCTAAGCCACTCTTTCTTGCTACCTTTTATCTTTGCCCTCTGGGTTTGCAACAATTAGCCAGTATTTTAATTATATTTTATAGTTGCTTTTTCTTTCCCAAATCTGTCTTCAACTTGTCTTACAGAGGTTCATTCTTTTTTATTACCACTAGTTCTTCAATTTTCCAATTTCTTTTTGAACCCTAATGCTTCTTTACAGGTACTGATTTTTATCAATGCTATACAAATTCGTTCATTTTAAATGCCTGTAAATAAAATGATACGGCTCAGTTTAAACTACACGAAATGATGCCACCATAAAAATACATGGGATTCTCTCTTACTGCTTAGGGACTATTATCTAATTTTGTGCTGAAAATTAGAAATTTATTTCCCAGTTTTTATATCTTTTTGGCAAAGTTTTGCTAAACTTAACATTTGTATAGAATTACTACTTCAAAACAAGCATTTCCCACTCTATTAATATAATGAACTTAAATTAAACTAGTATATAATACACTTACTGATAAACTTTTTATTGACAGAAATAAATGTTTTTGTCTATGACCCAGTTTTTCAGCTGGTCGTAAACACAGAGTGAGGGAGCACGACTGCCCTCGAGTCACACACAGACAGCACTCTCTGCTAACCTCCCTCCCTGCACCACCACCGACACTGACGAGGCAACATGGGAAGATGTTCTGAGGTACTTTTTAAAAAGGCATTATTTTCCCTCAGGCACAGTTTTATTAAAAGTCAACTTAGCAGCTATGCCACGTCTCAGGTCCGAACACAAGACACTTGAAAAAGAAAAGAAAAGAAAAAGCGAGTTGGGGAGTTTCCTTTAACTGAACTCTAATAAAACCCACACTGTCTCACTGACACTGGTGGCTGGCAGATACAACACCAATAAGATGAAGACAATGTCTAGAAGACAAGGCAACGGGCAGAAGGTTAGGCTGCCGTGTTTCAGGACTTGATGGCAACTTGATTTGTTTCATTTTCTGTATTTTAACCTGATTCCCTATTTTGATGAAAATCTCCAACTACTCCAAGTTGCATAATAAATGACGCTGTTGAAAATAGCACTCGTAGAAGGAACTCAAAAAAATCTCTTGGTTGCTTTGGTAACAGTGACCTCTAACAGGTGCGTGACTGATGAGAGCTCCGACCCTGTGCTTTGTAACTTACCTATGGGCTGCCAACTGGGATGGGCCACTCCGCTAGTGCATCACCTGCTTTTGCTCAGTAAGCTGAGTGGCTCCTCCTAGACCACCATTGTTAGAGCGCTGCATTGTTTGTTTTGGGGGGGGGGAAAGGTAATTAGGTTTACTTATTTATTTTTTAGAGGAGGTACTGGGGATTGAACCCAGGACCTTGTGGATGCTAAGAAAGCACTGTACCACTTGAGCTATACCCTCCCCCGAGCCCTGCTTGTTAACTACCTTTTGTGTTAACAGTGAGGATTGTTTGTTTCAAAGAGAAGTTACAGGTTATCATTACACGAAAAGGTCAAACTGTTCTGGTTTTAAACAAGTTAAGGCTACCTGACTAGACAAGGAATCAGGGCTAGGAGCAGGTGTGTGGGCAGCACAGTTAAGGAGCCCGAGAGTGTTAGACCTTTCGGCTCAGTTAGCTGTTTTCCTTGTTTGTCAGGTTATGTGCGAAATAAATTTTGCTATGAAAATCCACTGCCTTAAATTAAGTCATAAAAGTCACCCAGCAGAATCTGTAAATTAACTAGGAACATGTATTATCTCAATATAATATAATGCTTGTAGGCACCTGAGTGTTTGTCAAAAGTAGACAGAGAGCTAATGTTTATCACCTGTTGTTTTTTGGCAAGGAGGATTCATTATGCAAAAAAACCTAACAACAAAACATACAATGTAAATCAAAATTTGAACACTTTCTGGATAAATTAATTAACCAAAGGTTGACTTACAACTACATATGTATATATTTTCTCATTTGTACTTGATACCTTGTAGCAGGAAAGACTCATAGTAGGACCCTGAATTTGGGAGAAGTAAACAAAAATTCTGTTGTCATTAAATAAATACACCATTGTTTTTTCCCTTCAGGTTATTTAGCCTTCTTTAACGTCAACTCACACACACACACATATACACACACACAAAGGAGCAGCACCAGGGCAACTAACTGTCTGCAATTAAAAAAAAAAAAATAAAGATGCCGTCAAAAGTTGAGTAAGTCAATGAATCATAACATAGTCTCTTTTTTTAGATTTGCTTTATAACATCCAGTGAAGAATTCTAGTTTAAAAAAACAAAAACAACAAAAACCCAGCAGTTAATGAGCTACTGATTAAAGTAAGTGCAGAATGACTATCAGTGTAGCGGCAAAATCCAGTTCCGGTTAACATTCCGATGCACTTCATTTAGCATTTTGTGCAGGAAGAATGACCACAGCCTGGGCCAATTCCAGATTTCCAATGAAATTAAAACTCACACTTAACTGAGCAAAATATGTGTCTTGAAAAATAAGTGAAGTTCACTTCTCACTGAAATGATTTTTATAGACATAAATCATGTGGCAAATAAAGTACAAAATAAATAGCGATGACCAAAAATATTAGAATCAACTCCTCTAGCTGAATTTGAAGGATGAGGAAAGGGGATTTTACAATATATGTATTTTTACGTTGTCTTAGGTCTCTCTCATGCTATCGAGGTAAAAGCCAGCCATCTGAGATACATATTTCCTATTTCATTTTGTTTGGATTTAAACTGAACTGAAGCCATTTGATTGCAGACGTGTAGCTGGGACTTAGAGAAACCATAGACTGTTTCATCACACCGGAGTCTGTGCTTTGTGTTAATCTTCTCCACTTTCTCCCATCTTTCCAAAATGATGGACGTTAATCTGATCCAACATCTAACCACCGAGAAGAAAACACCCCGTGGATCTTGGGCAGTATCCTGTGTGTGGCTACAAAATGATGGCCCCAGGTGTTCGTCGGCGGGGGGCGAAGACTAGGGGTGAGGAGGCTTGGAGAGACAGTGGAGAGGGGCGCACTGGGAGCTGGGGTGTGGCTGCTCCTCGGGGACAGCTGTGTCAGGACTGAAAACAAGAAACAGGGTGTCAGCAAGAAACACACTTACAAGGGGCGAGGCACCGTGCTAAGGGTTCCACAGGTGCACTATATTCACAGAAGTTTTGCACAGAAAATGGCTCAAATCGAAAGCATGCCAAGACAACTGTGGCTCTTCCAAACAACGCAGGAAAAAAAAAAAGAAAAATGCAACGTGCTAGGGAAATATGTGAACTCCTCCCTGCGGTCACTTTTTTTAAGGTTTTGCACAGTCTCGTTTCCCTAGGTCTCTGGGTTAGCTGCAAGATTTCTTTAGCTCAGTTCTTTACCAACTTAAATGTGTCCACCAGTCATCTGGGGGAGTGATTCTGATTCAGTGGGGCTGGGTGGGACCTGAGAATCTGCATTTCTAACAAGCTCCCGGGGACATGGACGTGCTGGACCAAGGCTTTAAATGATGCCACAGTTCTCTGGTAGACCCAGATCCAGCAGGATAACTAACTTGCCCATGGAAATCTAATTTGTCCAAGGGTTCCTTCCCCCTACCTGCTTTAGCTTGGTAACGTAAAGGACAGAAAAGCAAGTATGTCACGCAGACTTCCAAAATGACTTCTGAGAGCCTCCAGTTTAAATGAACACAGGAATGCTCGGGCTCTTCAGAGGCCTGATGAATAATCTTGAAGAATAAGGAAGCAAATGCATGGAATTTCCTAATGTAACACTACAGAGCACATTCGGGTTCAGACCGTTCAAAAGGTGACAAGTAAGGGGGAAATCACACTACGGGGATTTTTTTATTTTTTAATTGAAATAGACCGGCATTTTCCTAAAACTCTGCTTTTTTCCTTTGTACTTTGAAACTCAGTACCATAGAATTCATTTCTTCCAGGAGTGTTATTTGAGAAAACTATTAAAATTTTATTATTATTAATTTAATCAGTTTTTAAAAGCTAATACTATCATTGAAATTACTAAAAATGAACATTAAACAAATAATTTTGGTGCTGAAATTAGTCTTCATGTATATCTCTTGAATTTTAATACAGAAATGATAAATATGTACAATACCGCTCTGCTTGGGGTCACCTTTACTTCCCAAACTATTTGAACGGCTATAAATTTAGTTTAAAAGGAGATATGCTCTTCTGTACTAGTTAGGACACCCAGTGCTAAAAATGATTTTTCCTGTCTATTTTTAAAATGTGCTAGGTGAACACGGGAGAGCTGGAGGTTCAAAGCAAGAACTAAGAAAATATTGCATGGCAGAGTCAGATGGCCTGGGAAATAAAGCTGCTGACAGACCTTCCCACAGACCTAACCGAGTTTCTTCCCATTAAATCTGCACGATTTAGAACGAGTTTCTTTTTAGGGGGCGAAACATGTTTTTCAACCTAAGTTAACGGCAAGCAGCACAGGGTGGTCACCCTGCACAAGAGGGCTGTGTTTGAAGGCCCCATGGGGTTCAGCGAGGAGGGAAGACACGCATCTCTGTGTGACCAGCTGGAAGTGTGCAGCGATGGCTTGAACACAGGTCACAGCTGCTTGGCCCAACACATTGTCATTCATGATGTTTTAATGTTTTCTGCATTATTTCAGATTTCTTACATAAAGTGAGAGGTTATAAATAGTTCATATTCTAGCATTACTGTTTTAAATTCACATAAAATGCAAGTGCCCTGTGTGTTTCATGTGACAGAAGCATATTTTTTGGCTTACCGATTAAGGAATCACTTCTTAAATGTAAATACTGGATTTGATTAATTCTAATCTAACCTTAAATGGGGATAGGATGAATTCTGCCTCAGTTCTGATTGCTAAATACCTTCAGACGCCCACCTGTCCTTCATCCTTTGCATTTAAGAGCCTCTGTTCTGTAGCAGACCACGTTGTAAACAGTAGGGTTAGGAAACCATTACTATTAAGATATGAAAATGGATATGTCTTCAGAAAATTTCTTTTCCAAGTAAGCAATTACTTGCTAGAAATGGAAAGGTATTAAATACCAAATATATATATAAAATATTACACCCAAGGCTGCAACACACTGGGCATTTCTTTTCATATCATGATATCTGATATCTATAAACAACCTTAAAAATTGGTCTCTACAGTGGAATCAGTCTGTAAAAAGCATATATGGAAAAGTTCTCCATTTTCAAAAGTGACAAATGCTCTTTTATGCCAAACTATAGGCCTAAAATTTTAGTTTTAATCTATGTGTAAGCTGAAGGCAGTATAAAACAATTTTTATAGTGAGACACAGGGATAGAAAACTTCCAACCTGAAATCACTCAACATTCTTAGCACATTTTGTTTCTCATTAAATAAACTTTCCTTCTCAATTCAGGGATAAAGAGCCAGCCTGGTGGGGGTGGGGTCTAGCTCAGCGGCAGAGCACCATGCTTAGCGTGCACGAGGTCATAGGTTCAATCCCCAGTACCTCCATGAAATTAAAAAACAATATAATCAATCAACTGAATTACCTCCCTGCCCCCAAAAGAGTCAACATGGCTGATTTAAATACTCTCTGACTTTGCTCCTCACAGTATCACTAACGGGGCGGGGGGCGGGTCCCCTTGCAGTGCAGTGGTGTATGGGGATGGTTAGGAGAAAAGCTGCTAAGTCACTGGGATCCACTGCTTTCAGGATGGGTGACCGTGGACAAATCATTTTACGTCCTCAGATCTTGGTTTCCTCATTTAAAAATGAGTCTAATAGCCGCTTGCCTTAGAGGAACTGTAACCATTAATAAGTGTAGAGATTTAACCCGTGTCTGGTGCACAGGAAGAACGCGAAGGTTGGCTATGTATTAATTTCTTGCCATGAAGAAGTGAAGAGGGCAGTGAGGGCATTAAGTTCGGTGCTTTCGGCAGTGGGCGTGAGTGGGAAGGAAGCCAGCCATCATCCTAGTGACTCTGCAAAGGGGAGTCTTCTCAGGTCTCTCTGTATGTTATCATTTCTCTGTGTGGACCACAGGGAGGGTCAGCGGACGCCTGCTCCGGACCAGGCTGTATTCATGTGAGTAGAAACAAGAAACATCTGTAATTCATTAAACTGCTTTCCTTTAAAATCAATCATCCGTGTGGAAGTAGCAAGCGATCTAAATCCAGTAATCTCAGAAGATACGTAAGTGGGGCACATAATCGTTTAGTCAAACTGGTTCTCAAAAAAAAAAGGTGAAAAAAAATTAAACTTCAAATGATTCCTCATTAGCCTTTCCATTTCTTATCTAATTGAAACATCTAAAACAGTAGCCTTCTCCACTCTTTGTCCTAGCAAACGAGAGAGGTTATGAAAGACACTGCAGATCTCAGTCTTGAGGAGTGGTTAGGTACTAAGGGCGGTTAGTAGTCGGAAGAGACACTGACAACACACCACGGGCCAGGCCTGTGCCTCACCGAACCCTCCCCAGTACCCAGCCTCTCTCTTAACGAGTCAAGAAACAGAATCTTAGCCCCCAAAAGCAGCCGTCCAGGATCACACAGGTGGGACTAAAAGCCAAGCCATCTGACCCCAGAGCTCATCCACTCAAACAGTCAAGTGACTGGACTTCTGTCGTGTGCCTGGCACCGTCCCCGGCCCTGCAAGGGATGGGGGTGCTTCGCGGAGAATGCACTGTAGGTTAAGAGCCCATGTGCTTGTGCACCACACACACAGAATCCCAGTGGGATGTATATGAGCATTTATAATTGTATTTAGTTACTTAAAAATTGAAATTACTCAATAGTTGGCTGCTGTTACAAAATAGCATTCATCTATTAGTGAAGGACCTTCCTGGAATAAAAACCCTGTTGCTGGAAGTGGTGGGCACGGCAGACTGAGACATCAATCAGGAAGCAGTGGCTTGGGGTCTATTAATCACATTCTTTTTCCTGCTGACTTGGTGTCCCACTTAAACAGCTGGCTGCACAGCCACCTCAGGGACAGAGTCACACTGGGGTTTGGCTGCTGCTGTTTCTGGGGAGGACCTGTGGGCTCCCCAAGTCTCTGGCTCTAACCCGTGACCACATGCACCTGCCTCTGACATGTGCCTCTCAGACATGCATGGAAGTATGTATGGGACTGTCTCTACTCAAAAGGAGCCTTGCCCTGGTAGAAAAGCGATGGCCTTATTAAAATAAGGAGGGAACAACAAGCAGGCTATAAAAGCCACAACCAGACTATAAAAACTTGGCACCATCAGAGGCCAAATAACTGGAGATGAAGGATTACAAGAAAATGATGAGGTCCTGATGGGGTTGCTCTGATGCTGTGTGGAAGCTGGCCCAGGATGAAGATAAATTCATGCTGGATTCGCAAAGCTTTCATTGGAACAGAAATTGTTTAGCAAGCTCTCCAGTGTAGTGTCCAGGCAGTATGTAAACCAGCCTTTAAGATTCTTCAGTTAGTGGGGAGGGTATGGCTCAGTGGTAGAGCGCATGCCTAGCATGCATGAGGTCCTAGGTTCAGGCCCCAGTACCTCCATTAAATAAATAGATGAATAAACCTCATTACCACCCCCCAAAGTTAACTAAAAAATTAATTAAAAATAAGTAAAAATTAAAACTCTTCAGTTAATCTTAAAGGGCACTACCACTGCAATTTCCTGAATGCCCATTACAAGGTTTTTTCCACCTTTCCATTTCTTTGGTGGGGGGGGGATGGTATTCAGGTTTATTCACTGATTTATTCTTAGAGGAAGTACTGGGGATTGAACCCAGGACCTCATGCATGCTAAGCGTGTGCTCTACCACTTGAGCTATACCCTCCCACCCCAATTTCAGTTTTAATGAGGGCCCTACGTGGACAGAAAATAGAAACACTTTCATAAAGTTGTCTTGGACCAGACATGAGGTATGCTTTATACCCTTCCTGATTGTTTGTCTGAGAAAGATACTCCAAGGAGACAAAAGACAAACATCCTAACAATTCCAGGTTTTCTATTTTGGAAAGTAATGAAACGCTGGACTGACCCAAGTGTTTACTCACACGAGGGAGCTGAAGGCAGCCTTTAGTCCACCAGCTGGTGGCTTCTGAAATACACTCTAGGTCCCTTGTACTTCCACTGGGCACATGTGGGCTCCAGGTATCCAAAGCGTGTTTTGTATAACCCATGTTTGAAATAAAACGTGGCAAATGTAATCACGTATCGGCAGTTATGATGCGAGAAGGGAAAGCTTGGAGTCTATGGATCTGACATGCAGCTGGGTGGGAAGAGAAAGGATGTCTGAATTTACCTGACAGTCGGGCAGTCTTGCCTCCCGGCTAGTTGTGAGCACTGTGGCGGTACGGAGGCAGCAGGCTGCTGACAATCTATAAGAAACTGATAAATTAGACACGTATACAAAGAGATGACAGAGCCACGTGTTAGTAACGGCGACTTAAGCAGTTGCCTGCGAGATTTAGTGAGGAATGTGCGTTCACACAGAAACGGGGTTAAGCCTTTTTGGTTTTTTGAATGATGCCATTAGGAAAGACAAGACTTTTTTCTTAACTAGACACAGCATTTAAAAATTAGTGACCCAAAATTTGTAGTGAGATCTCTCAAGTCATTAGGACCTAGGTGGCCATTCATATTTGGTATTTGGACATATCTAAAAATAAAGGATCTATTAACGTAATGAAATTGCTTCAAGTTCTGAACTTGAACATGGTGGTAGCTACTTGCTCAGCACTTAGAGTCGCTATTCCAAGTGGAACGTATTCAGATAATTGACTTTATTGTCAGACACATGGGCATATTGTCAGTCTCATAGGGACCTTGAGAAAAGCATGCAAAAAACAGACTTTTCCATGATTAATAGAAGGATGTCAGAGAAGGAAATAATCTCTGCAGTTTTCTGAAAATAGACTTTATTCATCAAAAGGAAGAACTGTCAGAAATCTTAGAATGTTTATTTTATATATATGTATATATATGTATAAAAAATATATGTATACATATATATATATAAAAAAAATAAGTTGTTAGTAACTTGGACTGATGGAGAAAAGCTAACCTGAATAGGAAATCCACTTTTATTTTTGCCATTTTAAAGTCACATAATATAACTCATGCTAGCTGGTAAAAATCCATGCTTTAGCTGATCAGTTATGTCAATCAGCTACTCTAAGAAAGGCCACGGGCTGGGTGTTTTAAACTAATCAAAGAGCAGCCTGTTCACTGGTTATCAGGCTGATATACTAGAATCACCTGTGAAGCTGGTTAGAAATGGATACATTCTATTCCTACAAAAAGATTTTGCAAAAAAGTTGGAATTAGACTTAAAAAGTCAGCTATTCGTAAATAATTGCGGCATTTCCCCTTGCTACTGCCTAGACTATGCATTTGCTCAGCAAACCTCTTTCCCTGTATGTTAGATAGATAATATTTAAGCCAAATTATCAGAAATTCTGGATTTACAGCCTTGAATTAATGTCTTTACTGAAATTTACATTCAAAGGCTTGTATCTAAGTCTCCCTTGCTCTAAACCCAACATATTCTCTTATTAGAGCAAAACCTGCTCATACACCTTCAGTATACCGAAATTCGTGAAAATTGTTGATGTGTTGTGCAAGACATTAGAAACATACTGAAGCTGTCTCTGTTACAAAGAAGAATATAAGATAGGCTTGTCTTAAGTTCATTCAAGAGAACAGTCATCGCTGAAGAGACCCTTTTATAAGGTGGTATTTGTCGCAGAGTAACATGAATTATTGCATTGTAATAGAAGTGAGATCTGATTCTCGTTGAGTAGCTGGTATTCAGGTGATCAGACACAGTAAGTCTTTCAGATATAACAAATATTTCCATTTCCTTAGCTTTGGAGAACTCTTTTTTATTTTTTTCTTTAAGTCTGTTTTCCCATTTTGCAGCTTGAGTAGCTCAGTGATTTCCTTTTGTAGAAACTCAAAAGTCTTAAAGGGTGAATTCCTTTATGCTCTTTGTATCTTTTCCAACAGCTCTCCTGTGTAAGTGATAATTTAGGAATTGCTGGGCTAATGTAAACAACCACTTCGATGTGGTCACCAGACCTGCAATTTTAAGTTAACCAGGTGTGTGCTGCCCTCTTATGTTGTGTTTGGGTAAATGCAATGAATACAAATGAGCATGAACACTTGGGCAATGACTCTGGAATCTGGCCTGTCTTTCCTATGTTGCCAGGAAGGGTATAAATAAAGCTCTTCTATAGCAAAGTTTTGACCTCTGTGGAATGAATGATAAGCCCTAGAATTAGAGTAATTAGAGTGGTTACATGGTTCAAGTTCTTTTCCATCTCTCACTTATATTAGAAAGGTTTTTGGCTTTTTTGGTGTGTGTGTGTATGGTTTCTTTCTTTCTTTTTTTTTTTTTTTTTTTGCCAATGCAGTCAGATTATCATTCATTTGAAATATGCTTTGTGATGAATTTAGAAATCAGTTGAGCAGGACCACAATGCACTCTTAATGAACTGTTTACTCTGTGGGGGAGACTCCTTACATTTGTAGTGAGTACCAGTTTTTTCCTCTTTAGAAGTTACATCATCTCGGCTAATTATTACTATTATTTTGCATTTATTATGTACAACTATTTAGCTAAGTGTTATTCTTAAGGAACAAAAACAAATTCTGTAGATAAGGTGGTGACAGGTTTTAAAAAGAGAAATTTGAAAAGTAAGTGTGTTGCTCTGACTCGGCTGTCTTCTAAACCCCTTTTCTGGGATCGACAGCCCTCCAATCACGGACTTGGCTAAACGCAGCCGAGCAGCGCAATGTGTGTTTAGCGTGTACTTTGTAAAATGAAAGGGGTGGGCTGGCAGACTGAGAAAACGCCCAGCTCTGAGATGCTGGGGGCTTTACACGATCTCGCCTGCTCTGTGCAGGGTCTACACTGGTAGACTCGCTCTTGAAGAAACCAGGCCTCATTTCATCGCTTTTGAGGACATGAAAGATGAGAATGATGTGACTTAAGGAGGAGGCATTTCAGAACCTCAGATGCCACTGCTGTCACCTGGGGGCACCAAAATTTCATCTCAACCGTTCAGCAATCAAGTTACTAAACTCCCATTGTGTGTCGGAAACTGTGTTAGGCAGTGAGGATAAAAGGAAAACAGAGAAGACAGGATCCCTGGTCCACTGGGGAAGACAAGCAGATTCAACAAACAAAGTGTCACGACGGTGATGGTGGAGATGGCGGTGATGGCGGTGATGGCGGTGATGGTGATGATGGCCACACCTAGCACTTAGTCGTTGCTTACTGTGTGCCAGGCACTTAATATGCACGTTCTCCTTTAACCTTTTTTTATTAATCCCAATTTATGGGTGAGGAAAGGGGGACCAAGGTTAAGTAACTTGCCAAAGTTCACTAAGAGGTAGCGCTGGAATTTGAATCCAGAACTATATGACCCAAGGGCTGAACTGAACTTCACAGACACGTCACTGCATTGCTTCCCATAATAGGGAAATGCAGGGAACCTCAGAGCAGAAACAATTAAGTAACCGAAGTGGTCAGGAAATGCTTCCTGGAGGTTGTGACATCTAGGCTGTACACCCGAAAAAACGAATTAGCAGAAGAACTTCTTGTCAACTATAAACTGTTTATGGCCTCTACTAGTAGGAATAAAATATTTTATAAAAGTAAAGCATTCACTTGAAATGCTCAGAACTGAATTAGGTAACACTGTACATTAATATTATAAGGTCATAGGCCTGAGAAATGTCATCGCATAATCAAGAGATTGTTAGTGCCTCAAGGGCAGGGATGAAAAAGCCATGTTATTGCTGAAAGCATCTTATGTCTGTCTTGATATATCCATGAAGAGTCTCCTTGTGACATTCCTCCCCAAACAAAGGCCTCAAGTAGAAAGGAAGGTCAAAAAAAGAGAAAGAAGGAAGGAAATTATTTGGTGAATCAACATGATATAAGTTCTCCTAGGAACTTTATATCAGTTTTGAGTCTTAGCAACACTCTGGAGTGGTTATTTGCAGTATCCTTATTATGAGGAAATTAAGTATTTTTGATCTATGGGACGATATCAAAATCGCATGTATCCTGCAACTGTTTTTTTTTTCTCTCTCTAACATTTTTCGTGACCTCTCCCACCAGAAACAAACACAGAGCTTGGCCTCACCGTAGGTTGTCCACAAACATTTGCTGATTCAATTAATATGGTCACCATACGTGCTAACTTGCCCAAGGTCACACAGCCAGGAAGTGGCGGAGGAAGGATTTCAGCTGAGACTTTTCTGATACTAAGGCCTGCTTTACACTCGCTTCTCTGGCTGCCTCTCAAATCTACACCAGCTACTGCTACAAAATATCAGGGTCACGTGGTCAAAGGAACACGCGAGAACGTCATCAGACCGCTGACAGTCACTTGAAGGCCACCAGCTACCTCTAAAACACAAAGCAGGAATGGGGAAAATATCCAGTTTTTATAAAGAGATGGCTGAAACTCATGAATCTCATTGGCAGGGAAAGTCTTGTCCTATGGTTTTCCCTCCAGCTTCTCCTATTTTTAAACTTTCCAATGCAATTTAGAAAATTAACCACTTTTCTGAAAGTCAGTGCCTTCGGGAGTCCATGAGCCCACGTGGCTGTCTGAGCTGGGAGAGGGTCTTCGGACGAAGGAGGCCAGGGACACCTCTATGTTTCTGGCTCCACACGTGGCCCGGGTGGCCGTGGTGGGAGGTGGCGAGGACCACGTGGGGCTGCAGGGCGGCTTCCTCGGTGCCCAGATGCTCTCAGGGACACAGAGCTGCAGCCCTTTGTCACACACAGTCTTCTACGGAATGGCCTGTGCCCCAGCCCCTAGTTTTTCCAGACTTGAGCACTAGTGCACCCCGACCATATCATGAGATCTTGTTTTCCATGTGTCCTTCCATCATGACCAGACACTCCAGGAGATGCTCCACACTTTACCAGGAAAACGATTTCTGTCCCCTGAGTTTTCATCAGGCCAGGTAGCCCAAGCTCTTCCTTACGGGACACGATTTCAGCCTTCCTCGGCGTCCTTTCTGCTCTCTGACCACAGTCCAGTTTGTGCACAATCTTCTAAAAGTGAGGTGCTCAGAAAGGACATCATGTGTAGTAAGAAGTCATAGCTGCAGGGGAGTGGCAGAATCTTGCATCAGCTGAGACATTCTGATTCTATGAAAAGAGCAGAAGCCTACAGGCATTTTTTTGGCAGCCCCATCACACTGCAATTTCATAGACGCCTACTTGGTTTAAAGATGGTGCTGTCAAGTCATGCTTCCTCTATCCTGTACTTCTGGTGTCTGAAATTCCAATGCAGTATTTTATATACTTTTACCTGTATGTCAGTCTCTAATAAGTTTCACCTTTTCCTACCTGAAGCATCTTTTAGACCCTATTGTGTCATCTACCACATTAACTTCCTCTCCTTTTTATTTCTCTCTCAAGTCAGAAAATGTGATCACCAGACCTTGCTTCTTCTAAACTCTAAGCAGTCCGAGGACTGAAATAAATAAGTTTTAATTCAAGGAAACTCAAAGGAAAAAGATATATACAGAAGGCCAGAAGCACAAATTCTAAATGAAAATCTGTACTTGAATTTCATCAGACTTTCTTCTTAGCAAAAAGCATTTTAGAGTGAAGTGAAAATGGTCAAACCAGTATTGGAGAAAACCAAATCGACGATAGTATATGAAAATTGAGTAATTATGTTAGTAGAAAAATGTCAATTTTTATACACTGTGCACTGACGTGGAAACAAAAATTGCGTAATTATTTTTTAAAAGTCTCCTGAGGAACTCTGAATATTTGTGGATAATGGCACAAAACTGCTTTCCATAATTAACTGATGGCATGCTTACGCGCACTCTCAGGTCTTAAGTGAGGGTTTTGCACAACAATCCACAGGAGCAGGTAGCGGGTGCATCACAATTTCCTTCCAGTTGCCAACAATACTCTGCAACAATTTTCTATGGTCTCTTTGCCTTCCTCTTTATTCACTTTTCTCACTCCTCCGTGCTCTTCAACTTTCCTTCCAGTCAGCACGAGATTTAGGTCCATCAGAGAGATCTTACTGTTTAGATCTGTGCCCCACCAGCCAGTAGCTGAGGGACATGGAAGAACTGACTTCACCATTCTGAGCCTCAGCTTGTCTGTGATGTGAAGACATTAAATGTCAATCTTACAGATCAGGTGAGAGAGTGTTTGGGAAAGCGCAGAGCCCAGGGTCCATGGACAGGAGCCGGTCATCAATCAGACACAACTGGCCAAAGGGAGGAGTCGAGATGACCTTGAGGTTTGCATCTTCTAGAAACAAAACCATGGCCATTAACAACAATGAAGTTGAAAAGGCAGAAGTAGGTCATATGATGAAATCATCTCAACAAGTCTTTGCCCCTATGATTACTTTCATCTAAAATGCTCTTGTGTCCTCTTGGACTGTTCAGAACGAACAAGTTTCAGTCTTTATTCCTGATCACGCCAGGAGAAGTGTCTGCTTCCTCCATTTATCATTTAGCATTTATCCCATCTCCTTCAGCATTTCCTGTGTACAGCCTTTGACCTCCGCTGCCCTTGCAGTGTTTGTAAATTCCTCAGTCACGCTGTGCGGTGAGAGCAGAGTTCCCTGCCTTCCTAACACTTATTATTCTGTTTCCCCACAGTAGTTTGTCTGGGGAATTTGCATGAGTTGCAAAATACCTGCTAATATACCGACTTCGCCTTCCCTAAAGGATCATTAGATTTTTTTTTATTGGTTACATTATTTAAAAAAAATTTTTGTTTTGCTTTTCTTTTTTGGGGGAGGGGGTGGATTAGGTTTATTTATTTATTTTTAATGGAGGTACTGGGGATTGAACCCACGACCTCATGTATGCTAAGCATGTGCTCTGCCACTGAGCTCTACCTCCCCCTTAGTGGTTACATTATTAGTGCCGTTGTGTGATGAATACTCCTGAGGAAAGGCGAGTACAATTTAGACATTTCTGTCATCATAGCAACATCCTTCTAACAAAACGAATGAGAAAGAGAAAATACTCTCTGATAAAGATTTTTCAAGCCAATACTAAGTTATTCCTCACTAAATCTACAAATGATTAACAGTGTGTTAGTGAATTAACAGAAAAGTTAATGGAAAGAAGGGTCAAAATACATTCTCCTTGAGTTCATACAACGTGAACCCTTTAGTGGTCCTATGGACACCTATACATACAAACTGAAAAAAACAGACATATACAGTAGAGAATTTAGGAACATCTAAGAAAAATTTAAGATAAGAACGTTATATCAAGAAAAATAATCAGAAGGGCATAAGATCAAAATATTTATATGAATATAAACAGTAGTTAGGAAAAGTTGAAATGTTTTCAAAAATCTAATGATGAATTCAGTGGTACACTGGCACTAATAAAAATGGATAGCAGTGAATAACTTTAAGCATTTTATAATCAAACACATAGAGTTGACTATCTCGTCTCTTTTTGCCAAATATACCACATATTCTGTTAACACAAAGTTTCTCTTAAAGTACCCACAGGTAAGACATAACATAATGTCCAGCTGCTCAGGGGTGTAACCTGCTAATTTACATCACCAGACATCTCAGCCTTAACTTTAGATCAGTGTTCAACATAGAAAATCCCATTATTTGTTTATACCCTTTATAGTCAGAGACAATCATTATTCATTAAAAATTTCCAGGAAACAGCGGAGACAGAATTGTTGAAAGACATAAAAAAATTTCAGGATAGACAATGTAAAAATATGGCCTGGTGACAAATCTTTAAAAACATCTGGCTCCGCCTTCAGATGAATGACAGCTGTGCATAGTTTATCACACTTTGGTGACAAGCATGAAAACTGTCTTCAACAATGTAGAATCAGAGCATGACTTGCTAAGAAGGAGAGGGAGCATTTTCAGACTTTTCAGTGATTATGGATTAGACAGAGACTTTCACCCGGCTTTCCATTCGCTGTCCTGACAAATTATCATGACTAGCTGAGAAAACAAAGCAATATTCACAAACTATATTTATTTCAAACCTTGCAAAAGAGAAATATAAAAATGCTCTGCAGTATCGTCAACTTTCTGCTTCTGAACAACTTACAGTTACAACACGAGCATGTGTGTAATCAACAGCCTACGTAGATAAGAGACGGAAGACACAGGGGGAGAGGGTGATTAAATACAGTGGCACCAAGAGGCAAAAGTACATTTTGCTGCCAGATTCTTACACCAATTAAGTACCTTTTAGAAAATAACCTTTTGTTCAGAAATGACCTTCCCAAGAACACTGTCAGCTGGTACAGAGTTAACTCAGGGTGCTGTGATGGTCTGTTCTCCTTAAGCAATGTCAATAACAGCGTGTGTCAGATGAACACCAGCTATACCTTTGAAATGTCAGAATTAGTCCATCATCAAAAAGAAACAAAGGAGAAATAAGTTAAACTACAAGCAAGAACCCACTAAAAAGATCAAGTGAAAATATATCCCAAACAAGGAAAATATGAGACAGCACTCAGTGAAATGTGTTTGCTTTTCTTATTAAATATATATACACATATATACATATATCTATATATAGATATATGTATATATAGTCATTTCAAAAAAATCAATACTAGAAAACATTATGAGAGATTCAGGGCATCCTCTTCTGTAAAGCGATGGATCTGAAAATTATAGCCTTTCACCAATTTCAGTTATAACATGTAATCCATATTTTGGGGGGCCCTCAGAAACCCCAAAATGCACTGTCTTTACAAGCAAATTAAACCATAGGTATAACTTGGTTAAAGGAAAAGCAATATGTTTAAATGTTAAATATTTTTAAAATCCAAGTTTACAGAAGGTGCTTATTCAATTTTCAAAGGAAAGAATAAGGATTTACAATAACAAGCTTCCTAATGTAAAAATATTTGATTTGTAGAAATGTAATAGAAGCAAAGCTCTTCAGAAATAAATCTATTAAAGAAAATAAGGTTCACTCAGGTTTATAGTCAACTTACCTCTTTTTGCTTTTGATGTCAAGTAGTGCATAAAAAGAGAAAAAAATTTATGTTTAACTGAGTCTGCTGTCATAATGGCTTATTCCATAAATACTTTCCCAGCGTAAATGACTACACTATAGTTGAGTTTTTTTTAAAAACAGGTTCCTATGAATAGAGGTGGAGGTAAAACTGCCTGGAAAGCCAGAAATAGGTATTTAAGGCGAACCAAGAGGCACCCACATTGGTACTTCCTATTCTAAATTGCTAATGTCAGTTCCTATGACCCAAACTGATCATAGACTGATTATCAATTGTTAGTAAGTGCACTGAAGTCGGTCTAAGTGCAATGAAGAATCGGAAAGTGAGGCCAAGTTTAGAGCAAAATTGGATGAGATGAACAGCATCAGAGCAGCAAAAAAGTCCTCAACACAAGGACAGTACATTTCCTTCAACTGAAAAAAGTATCATTTTTATACCCAGCAAAGGCGAGTTTAATTAAAATGACTGTCCTGCTGTAAATCATTATCCTGCAAATAAACCTTGAAATCATATAAATGCAAATATCTGAAGTTACAGAAGTTCCTTAGAAATAATTATTTGAAGACTAACAATCTAAACTAGTCTCAAGAACATTCACTGACAACTGTGGTTTACGAGAGAGACCCGGCCCAAGAAACAGAGCCTCAGCCCAAGAAACAGAGCCTCAGCCCAAGAAACAGAGCCTCTGAAGGAGATCTGATCTGTGAGCTGGACACATGGAAGTGACACAGATCATGTAGACACCAAAAAAAAAAAAAAAAAAAGGAAAGAATAAGAAAATCTCCAGAGTCCAATAATTAGCATAGCCAAAACAAACGTGGCTTTTACATGCTCAGTTCACAGAAACTTTAAATTCGCGATATGGAGAGCACATCGATGACGTTCCTTTTGGCTGAGAGGTGATGGTGAAATCAGTGGTTAGATAACATCTTTATGGCTTTACGTTTACTTTTTTAGGAAACAACAGAAAGGATGAAAGTCAACCATTTTGAGCTGTGCTTTTCTTTTTTCCTCTCATACCTTTTTAGGCGTAAAACACTGGGAAGGAGCCAAGAAAACCAAGCCAGCGTCAACAGATGACTAAGGAGAGGGATGTGTGGAGGAAGGGAGTGCAGCTGTGCAAGAGGGAAGCAAGAGGGCGGCAGGATGCCTCCTTGCCGTGTCATGAGTACAGCGCGCTGTGAGTCCACTCCGGTTCACTAGCTGCACAAGTTTTAACGACTAGGTCCCTTTAACTAGTCCAAATGTAAGAGCTATGGAACCATGTTTTCACTACATAATTTAAAACTAAGTAAAAGGAAGTAGCAAGTGTAGGCTTTCCATGCACATCACAACTAGCCATGATTCACACCACGCTCATGCCAGCAGTCAGGCTGCTCCTGCAGACCCTGCCCAGCTCGCTCAGAGCTCCGGAGAGCCGCTGAAGCCAGGTTTAGCATGTGCAAAGGTCCGCTCCCCAGCCTGCTGACATGCCCCAGGAGAGTCTGGCTGGCTGCCATGTTGACGGGTACCAGAGAAGCATTCCTCTATTAAATCAGTGGCCCCCGTATACAGATTTACATTTAGAAACTGAGTCTCATTGGTTTGGGGAAGGAAACCAAAGTGTTAGCACACTGCAAGAATTCAGCATGAACTCTGAATTGTGTAGTTCATAACACATAGACACTCAGAACTGTCCAAAAAAAGTTTGTTCTGCTTATTAGATAACAGGAATTTTCCTTTTTCTTGATGGAAACTATATGATACGGTGCAGAGACATTTTAATATATTTACTTACAAGTCTGTTTAGAAATGCGGATTGTACACAGTGAGCTTCAGTCCCAATCATGGGGAGAATAATTTGTGTTCACTGAATCAGAGAGTCTCAGAGTTGGGAGAAGCACCTAACGTACTTCACTGTAGCTGTCCACGTATCCTTAGAAATGTAAGGGAGAACCTACAGTTGTTAACCTAGAGACTGGCTTCCCTGGGTATCTATTGTGGCTTTTTCTTACTATGTTTTCTTAGTATTGTTTGTAGACAGAAAAAGTCCCTTTGAAAACTGCAGTATGAATATAACATCCCAGGCAATGCTTATAATCAAACTGGTTTTTTTGTAATAGGGGTTGTTATGCACTTACAGTGAGGACAGAGGGTAGAATTTAACAGATTAGTGCCAGCAAATTTGATTAGTGTGAGGAGCGTAGCATGGAAGATGCTGGTGGCCATTTCCCCGGGATACGATGAGGGCATTGAGTGAAAGAGAATATGCTTATTTGATATTTCTAAGTGTCACATATTCAGGGCAAAAGTGATCACATCATGCTTGAGTCCACTGGAGCCCACCCATGTGCTGCTGGAGATGGAGGCTTCCAGAAGGCGGCTGAGTCTGGAGGGGTAATGGATATATTAGGGGAAGATTGTCGTTTTTTCCTTGAGGATTTTAATTAAAATCTTTTCAATTTCCATGGGTTTAATAAAATTTAGAAGACTTCAAAGCTAAATACTTACGCTAAAACAGTCAACATGGATTGAAAATTTGATCTGCCCTAATATGCACATTCCTGCTGCACCGTTGGTTTTCATGTTTCATAATTAAATAATTTCATCATTTTATCATAGCGTATTTTGTTTACAATACTCAGGTCTTGAATATGAAATCTTTTTAAGGAAATGCAAGTTCTGGATAGGATACCTGACAGAGGAGGGAGCAGAATACAAAACAAAAGTAAAACAAAATAAAAATGCTGATAGAACTATGGTCATCAAATGTTTCATTAATCATTGGATTATTTATTGAGTGTCTCCAGTTTGTACCAAGGAATGGTTTACTTAGTTTTGTCTTTATTTTCTCTTTTATCCTGGAAAAAAGGAAAACTCATGGAACCAACCTTGAAAGAGTCTGATGTGTTTTCAGTCTATATACAAGGTCATTAAAGCCTGCTATTTAACCTGGCAGGATGCATTATAAACATTTCTAGGCACTCTCTGTTTAAAACAAATAAGACAGACTTTTTACAAGCCTGATTACACCAATTTTTTTTAAATTAAGTTGTTTTATTATTTTAAGAATATTTAAGAAATATAGTTTCCTAGAATACCTAACAATAGGAACTGAATTCTTTTTTTTTAATTCATTTTTTTAGGCAGGAGATAATTAGGTTTGCTTATTAATTTATTCAATGGAGGTTCTGGGGATTGAACCCAGGACATAATGCATGCTAGGTGTGCACTCTACCACTGTGCTATACCCACCCCGATCCCCAGGAACTAAATTCTTATACTGACATTGCAACTGAGAAATTTACAGGAGTGATGGAAGCAGAGTCCTCACACTGTGCAGTGGTCCCATAGGGAAACCCACTCATTAATTAGAAGACTTGCTCACCTGGGGGTCATGTGTAAGAACTGGCCATTGAGTGATCACAAGCACCCAGAGTGGTCTTGGACCACAGGAGGGAGAACCACGCCAGAAAAGAAGGCTGAAACGACTCAAGGGTGATGCCTAGGGGAGCTATGCTCACAAGTAACACACTGGCCCATGACACAATGTCATTAGTAAATTTTATCCCCGACAAATTCAACTTTAAAATGAGAACTAGAGCCTCTCAAACGGAGAAACAAGGGGCGTCAGAAAGCCAGCCTCCCACTAACAACCCAGCCAGGTTTATGTACGTACAAATGTTTATGTATGTACAAAAGTGCTTAACAAGTACTTACTTAATTGGGAATTAAAGGAAAATTTTGCCCTGACAATGGCCAAAATGGGCTCTTTTACTGTGTACCTAGTTGTTAGAGAAAGTTAGCTTGGAAAAAAAAATTTCAGAATTCTGACCCTGAAGAAACAAGACCTTCTAGAAGAACTTGCTTTTCTCTCTTTGCACCTTAAGATCAGGGCCCTGAGGAACACTTACCTTATCTACAGCATCTCTAATTCCTAAAACTGAGTGAAAAAAGGGAAAGAAGCCCTTTAAAATTAACTGATTCCAACTGTTATTTATAAATTAGTGAGTTTTACATTGTAATATCTGATTCATGACTAAGTTTAGAAAATGAAGCTATGAGATCTCTGGTTGTGTCTGTCTATATGTCTGTGTGATATATATATAATCTTTACCTTTGGATAGTATTATAAAATTTAATTTATAAATGAGCTCTACTTAATTGATTTAAGGAAATTAAGCACTTATATAAATTCTCAGACATATAAAAGGAAACTGGCCGGAATGAGTTTCAGGTTCACATGTACTAGGAAATACTCAGTATTAAATTAGTACCTGGTATTAAATTTTAAGTTTGTCAATTTCATTAACATAGACATGTCTTTACAGTCATCAATATTTAGTAAATACCTTTATTTAACAGAAGTCAGATAAAATCTTACTATATCTATTCCACATTTGCCAGCAAGAAAAACAACTTGGTGTGATGAACATAAGTAAATTAAATGTAAATGAGGTAAGAGCTTTGGGTGAACTCTTTAGGAATAATCATTTTAGGAAATGTCTACTTGAAAATAATCTCTCCAGATATTTGCTAACTTAAAATTTTAGAATTGTGCTAAATTAAGATGATGGAAATTTATTGAACAGTCAGGTCATTCTCAAACAAAATAAGATACTGAAACATTAACTACTGAACACTGGCTTCCTTTTACAGAGAAACTAAAGGTACTTAGGACTATTAATAAATATGTTTGGTGCCAAACTGATATATTTTCTATAAGAAGGCACTTTCTTTTTAAAGAAATTATTACTGGTATTTATGTTTGCTAATCTACAGAATGCTAATTTAAAAGACAATTCATAATTGCTTACTTTTTAGTTTTCACTAGAAATTAAGGTTTTTAAGAGTTGAGGATTCTACTTTAAGTATGTAATTAAAGCTACTTAAAAAATAAAGGAAACATTCCAGTAGAGGTACAAAGTAGGATGTGTGTTTTCTGTAAAGAAGGTATGAAGAATGGACTTGCAGTTTATTAAGGAAAAAGAAAGTGGGTTTGTCCTAGAGCCAGTTGTTTCTGGATAGACATACGTAAGGGATAACAAATAGGGATTCAGAAAGTGATGGAAGGTTTATGGAAAAGGAACCTTGAGAAAAGAGTTTTGTGCATGATCAGGATTAGCTAAGTTTAGAATAAATTTAACATGTTGATTGCCCACTGTGGATAGGGTGCCTCTGAGGAAACACAACTGTCACCCAGATTTGGGTGATGTGGCAATTAATTTGTTAATTGAGTAAATAAAAATTTAAAGTAAGCTGGTGCAAAACCTGAATTCGGCTTTTCTCTCTGTTAAGAGGACAAACTTTCCTTAAAATGCTGATCTGTTTTTCCTTATAAAGTTTCTCTTACTTTTAATTGGAAATCTGTTAGAACTTTCCATATTTGCCTTTGAAATCTTTTATTATCACTTTGGTTAAGTGATAAGTATTGTTTCACAGCGACCTATGATCCTATCTGACCAAGTGTTTTAAAACCTTTTTGATATTTTTTGTCAAAACTTCCCAAATCAAATTCTAATGAAGTTTGTTTGACCTTTAGCTAACTTTGGTATGCTTTAAAGGGCCCTGAAACATCCCCAAAAGAAATATTAAACTAATTAGGTTCATCTGGTATGTTAAATTACATGGGAAGTATACTTGAGTAATAAATCTTCTTAGGTTATATTGTATGCATTACAATTCTCTGTATTAATACAGATAGTCTAGAAATCTTACAGAATTTGTAAAAATCTGTATGTCCTGGTAAAATGTTATCAGTTATAATTCTAGTCATTACCTCAAAATGTTACATGTTGCAGCAGTTACTAAGTTTCTTTGTATTGTAATCATTCATAGACAATTATGGTTTTATTCTGCTGTCCTTGCAAAAATGCTTCCTCTTCAAGAAAATTCATAGCAAGGACTTTTTGACTAGTACAGATTTCTGGTAACTTTCAGACCATAATGCTGAACTAGGTAAGAAATTAAATAATTCTAACAGGAAACCTCATGGCTTCATAAAACTGTTAACAGAAAGGGTTAGTTACATAGGACTGAGAGAACTGGTGAAAATGGTTATAATTTTTATGGTTTCTGTCTGAACTGGCTTTTAATCTGTGTTTTCCAGCTATTATGAAACCCTTCCCCTCAAGCTAATTATGACTTACAGGAATTTGGTAAATTATACCTTTGTAAGCAGAATTGAAAACATCTCTCTGTTCTCTCTATCTCATTCTTCCAGAGCCTGGAAACTCTCAGGTTCCCAGCAGCTTTGTCAGACAGATTGGGAAGATCACCTCCTAACAGGCACAGGAATCTCAAGGTATTTTGGAGACCTGGAAAAAGGAGGAATTCACATGGATCTGTACGGAGAAATCTGCGACAAGCCCTTGGTGTAGTTTTCCTGGCCCTGAGAAGCCTTTTTTAAAAGTTCAATCTGAGATTTCTTATAAAAAGTTCCAGCAAAGCCAATTAAAAAAAAAAAAAAGCCTAGATGATCAGTTACACTTACATAAAACATCAGACCAGGTTTTTTGAAATCAGACTTATTTTGCAAACAAATTAGTCTTAATTTGGCTCTATTTGGTAGAAATGAGAGGAGAGAAAATATGTTTCAGTGAATATTAAATTCTAGTTTTGTTAACTGGGATCTGTATTTACTAAGATTCACTTCCCAGATAGTTCCTTGCTGTTTTAATACTGTAAGCTTAACTGAATTATTAAAAGGACACTCTAAGATTGTTTCTGAAGCTTATCTTAGTAATCTATCTTTGGATGGAGATCAGATGCCCCATGACCTACAACCAGGAAAAGGCATCTTTTGAAGGACTGTGTCCAGCCTAGAATGATCTAGGGTCCTTATAAGGTACTCCTAACTAGCTCACGCATAGCAAATCTGAAGCAAATGGATATTTGGATTGTTATTTCCACTTGCAAAGGGCCCCTGCACAGGACTGGCTTACAGAGAGGACTGCTGATCTCAAAACCACCTTAAAACAATGCTCCAACAGAGTGGAAGCTACCAGACCAGGATCAGAAGAAAACATCTGAAGTAGACAGCTGACCTAAGACACCGGACCAGGACTGTATACCAATTACTTTAATAATTGCTCACAACTTTGCTTACGAACCAAATGTATTTCACAATCTTATGCAGAGTTAAAGTTAATCCAATTGTTAGGTTTACGGTCAATTACTTATATCCAGCACTTCTGGGTTACGTAGGTGGGTTTCTCCACTCCAAGGCTTTAACTGGTTGGCCCTCACGAAATTTATTCTAGAAGAAAAAATTTACATTTCTATTCAGGCCACTATTTATATTAATAGGTAGGATCTGCTCATCTGATCAATTAATATCTGCTCTGACCCTGGCCATAAATATGAATCTCCTTCTAAGGTTACCCAAGCTCAATAAAAATTTCAGTCAAAAATTGCAACCTCCCATTTATGAGAAGGAAACCTCCCACAGTTACGGGACGGATTTATGTGGCTCACACCAGGCTATGGTCATTTAAGTTTAAAGTCTCCTTTATGTTGGGGATAATGACATCATACTATGGATAAGCGGGCTGGTAACACTAGGAAACTGGACTGGTTGCCTTATGAGCAACACTTTGCATTTCCCTGAGAGAGAAGGATTGGCACAGAACAGACCAAGTCAGACAACCTGGAGATATCCTGGGCTGCACCTGAAGGAAGTTCTTGGCTTAAATTCTTACTTATGACCTTACTAATACTATTAGCTATATTATTTGTATTTTGCCTGTTTTACAAAACTCTGTTGTTTTTTACATTACCAAATGTGTGACTGAGCCTCTGATAACATGATGACCAGGAGACTTGAAGCAGCTGACCAGGTATGTACCTCTATATGAGACCTATGATTGTGACAGTGCGACTCTAGATATGGGAAGAAACAACAAGGGGGAATATTTTCCTGGACCATAAAAGACTAGTAAGACAGGTGGTCCAGAGATGCTCAGCTACTGTAAACAGGGCCTTGGCCAGGAACGGCACACTGAGTGACCTACTGACGGGATCCTCGCTGACCTAGGAATGAGTATGCCTAGCACCACGGGACGAAACGGTCGGGTAACGCCTCCCAGCCCATGGCGGGATTTATAACCATGAGGGAGCCCTGCCAGCTAAACCTTGGACTTGCCATCTGCCTCTACAAGGATTAAGCCTCTAGTCACTGCAGTCATTGACTTTCAACACACCCTGAAAGGAGTTCAGGGTGGAGATCAGAAATGAGGTGCTCTGTGCTCTGGGGAAAACTGGCAGAACAGAGCTTCAGATAGTTAGATATTTTCAGGAGAATATTTCTGAGACCAAATTCTTGCATTTTCTCATATCTAGAAGAGCACTAAAATCAGTAACAGTGGCATTTCCTCACGACAAGCAGCAAGGCTCTGCCAAAATGTGTGCTTGACTGTACATCCCTCCCTTCACTTCACTGTACAACACTCACCTTCGCCCCACCTCTTCAGAGCAGTCCCTCAGAGCTATCTGAGACGCCGTTTCCCGGGCTATAGTCCTCATTTCACCCCAAATAAAACTTAACTCACAACTCACATGCTGGGCACGTTTTCCAGTCGACATCGACAAGGCTCTTCTCATTACCCACACCTGCATCCCCGCCATCTGCCTATGGAGGTCCGGTCACCATTCACAACCAGTGCTTGCATCTCTTCTGGGAGGACTTCCTCACCTCTCCAACTCTCCCTTTTACCAGGAACATTTATTAATATCATTACTTGCTTGCCTGTCTACTTCCCCTACTGACTATGGGTTTCTTGAGGAACAGAGGTGGTGTTTTACTTGAATATCACTGCATTATACCAAAAGCCAAGGAAAGTGCCTGACACACAGCAGGTGCACAATGTATTCTGTTAAATTTTGACAAATGAGTGAATGAGAAAACGAGTTAATGAAAGAAATGTGGTTTGGGTACATGCTTAAGAACATATAACAGACAGAGCAATAAATATCTACTTGTTTGAACACAGGGAAGTGTAACGGCAATCTTCGCTAATGAACACGCTCGTGTTTACTGTTGACCATACACCTCATGGGGTGATTACACAGCTAAGGTTAACACATTTCTACGAGCTGCTTTAAAAATCGGTAAAATCTAAAACAGCATAGAAAACTTTCAGATTTCAAAACAATACCATGCTTTCACGTTAGTTCAGTAATGGTTTCAGAGAAAGAGAGAGGGAGGAGGGAAAGAAAGGGGAGTAGGGAGGGCCAGACGAAACTGAAATGATGTGGGGAAGCAAGACATTCTAGAGCAGAAGCTCCTACGTGGAAAACACCGTGTTCGTGAAGAGCAAATTGCCTTAGGCTCTTACATCCAGAAGAGAGTTCAAACTGGTTTTTCCAAGTTTAAGATTTCTTGTTCATCTTGCTGTGATATTGTGATTTATAAGCAATGCATATTTGAGTGGGGGGAGTGTATAGCTCAGTGGTAGAGCGCATGCTTACCATGCACAAGGTCCTGGTACCTCAATTTAAAAAAATTGTAATAATAGAAGAAATGCATGTTTGGTCCCGTTCAGGATTCCTGGCTCACAGCTCCCCAAACTCTTGGAATTTCTGAAGTGCAGAGGATGACAAAGGTGTCTCTTGTTATCTTAATGAGATGATTTTAATAGCTGGTTTCCAGGAGAACAAACCCTGTAATTTCAGAGTTGGAACTTTCAGTCCCAACCCCTGACCTCCCAGGAAGGGAGAGGCTGGAGGCTGAATCACTAACCAATGGCCAACAGTTTAATCAATCTCATGCTTATGTAATGAAGCCTCCATAAGAACCTGGAAGGACAGGGTTCATAGAGCTTCTGGGTTGGCAAACACATGAAGACTAGGAGAGAGTGGCGTGTGAGGACAGCACGTAAGCTGTGTGCCCTTTCCCCATTTCTTGCCCTACACATCTCTTCTGAGTTCTAGCTTATTATAATAAACCAGTAATCTGGGAAGTAGCGAATTAATTGAACCAGAAGAGGGAGTCACGGGAACTCCTGATTTATAGCCAATCATTCAGAAGTCAGGTAACAACCTGGATGTGCGACTGGTGCCTGGAATCCAAAGAGGGAGTCGTGGGAACCTCCAATCTACAGCCAGTGGGTCAGAAGCACAGACATTAAGGCAGAGTTTGCCACTCCTAACGTAGGGGGTGGGGTTGTCCTGTAGGACTGAGTCTTCATCCTCTGGAATCTGATGCCATCTCTGGGTAGACCGCGTCAGAACTGAGTTGAATTGTAGGACACCCAGCTGGTGTCTGAGAATTGTTTGGTGCAAGGAAGCAGCCCCACCCCCATGTTGCAGTTGGGTCCCGGGACCTAATTTACCTGTACAGACGATGCAGTTAGGTCTTTACCAGAGAAATAACATCTTTTGCCTATAAATTACATTGATTCCTTTTACATATTCTGGTAGACTATTTTAATTATGGATTAAATTTTAAGATTTTACTAATTATACAGGCCTGGGAAGTTGAAGCATCCAGAAAAAACTGGCTACAAAATAACCACTGATATTATGAAGACATACTATCTGCTGCCTGACTGCAAACTTGTTGGTATCAGCAGGGCCCTTTTGATTCAAGTTCATCAAAGCTAGTAGGCATACGTGGGTGGACCCTGGATGAGGATAAAGTCAAGACCAAGAAAGTCAACAAGCCACGGCCAGAGATTTCATCAAGGGTTGAGGTACCAGGGGCTGAGCCATAGTCAGAAGCAAGGGCCAGACATTTCCTCCACAAGGTTTTACTGATACTGGAAATCAGTCAGGACAATGTACTCATCAATTAGCACAAAACATTCTGGTTCTGAAAATCAGTGCCCTCTCAGAGAGTGGATTTTCCAGAAAGTAAGAAATTGTGCCTTGAAGAAGATGGGGTTACCTGCTGACCATCTCACAGAAATGAAATCTATTTGAAAATATCCCTTATATACGGTAAGTAATATTTTATGTTCTGTATTTTAAAATTTAAATGAGATTTATATCTCTTGCAACTCCTCAACCAAAACAGATTGAACTAATTTCACTTCTATTGATTTAATTACTTCAGTGATCCTCAATAGAAAACATTCTGTATATCTGCTTATTAGAATACTTAAAATAACCTAAAAATATATCTTGAAATATATTTTAGATAATAATATCTCTCAAAAAACATTCTGATAAATTAACAAGGAATTGTCATTTTAAAAGATGAATATATATCATTACCAGCCAGTAAATTTTATAATAATCAATAATTTATGTTAAACTCATGACTAATACTCATAAAATCTATTATTTCCCATGGGTTTAAGATATTTCTTGGATATATATGGCATATTTTCCCTTTTTCAGCTTAATTAAAACATTTTTATATAGTAAAAGCATAATAAATAATGTTTAATATGTCTTACCCAATATAGTTCAGCCTAGGAAAAATATATATATTGTCAATGATGTAAATAACTTTAGAAGCTACCATTTGTTTGGTGTAGATAGTTAGTTTCTATGGTAACTCACTGAACCAGAACCTTTTAGAAAATGTTACTGGGTTGATCTGAGAATTTATCGAGGATTAATCTGGTTGGCTGTATGATAAACAATTGAAAATTCCTCAGGCTATAATAACAGCTTGACTTCCTTCCCTCTTCTATTATTTTAACTTCAAATAAATGGTTAAAAATATAAGTTTTATCTGTACACTAAGTTGTCATTAAAATGATTTTGTGGCCTAGTGATGATTCTGAATTCCACATTATTTATAGCTCTAATCTTGTGTATAGTAATCATTTCTGAGGCCTATGGCATTTTCCCATTATTCCAAACTAAAGAATTTAAGACAACATGATAGTGTTCTCATTCATGTATGCTGTCCAGCCTTAGAGTTGCAAGATGTATACAGTGTCTGTAAAGTAGCAGAAAGATGTAGAATGTGTGAAAATGGGGGAAATGTAGGGCTTCTGGAACACTGATATGCCCTTTTTGACAGCACATCAAAATGGAGCAAAAAACATAAAGATGTTCATACTTTTAACCCAGTGATCTCACTCTGGAAAACAACGGACCAGATGAGAAGGTGAACACATGACATTCCTAAGAGCATCCTGTAACGTAACAAACAACAGAAAACTCCCTCAGCAGTTAACAAGAGAAGAAGTAGTGATTAATGCAGTAACAACATCTGAAATAAAATTCATGATATAACAACCTTTAAAAATAAAAATAAGATGAGGTGGTAACATGAAGAAGGCTATGACATCTGTTAATGGTTTCCACAATGTAATGACAATGGTGTAAAACAGAGTCCCCTGATATAGACATAGATTGCCATGTAAACAAGGGTTGGTCATACACAAAACGAAAACCGTTATAAATATTTATTATTAATTTTTAGTCTAACTGATATGTCACTCTTTTAATTAAAACACAATAGGGTTACTTATTTATCAAAGAATTTCTTTTCTAAGTTCTAGAAGATAGTGCTACCAATTCCAGTGGGAGCACTCAGAAGACTGGTGGGTTTTATTGAAGCTAGGTGTCCTAATGACTCATTACCACTTCGGTGAGTCACAGACACTTTAAGGTACCTTCCAAGGGGGGCTAAAACAATAGGAGAGGAGTTATAAAAGGAGGAACATCCAGAAGGGGCGTTACTTTATTTTTTCAGGCGCCCATTTTGGCTGTTAACGCTTTTTCAGCGCGTCATCAGTGTGCATGTCCTTGGATGTTCTTAGAATGCTGAACATGTACTGTAAGTTGCCATCCCGCGTATCATTAGGCTGACTCATGAATCAGATTAGGAAAGTATCAGAGATTGAAAGGCTGAGGTTTCCAAAAAGGAATTAAGGTAAAATCGAAGTAGATTTAAAAAATAAAATTCAGTGGCCAAGGTGGCAAACTCAAAGGCAGGGGCCAGAAGACAGCAGAGACAGGTGCACCGGGCCGGGTTTAAGTCACAGGGAGTGAGGGGGACGGTCGCTAAGCAGCAGTCACTCCACAGCCCCACCAGGTTGCTGGCATCATGAATGCAGACCCAGGGCTGCCAGATACTCAGAATCATTCAAGGGAGGCCAGAAATCTACCTGCTCCTGTGAAATCTCCTGAGTTTCTAACTGCCGACAAGTAACTTAAATTGGTTTTCATTTTCCGTCCCCTGTGATAGCCGAGTAACAGCTGCCTTTGGGCTTATTTTGTTTCCTGGAGTTCCTGTCTGTGGCCACCTCTGACCTGTAGTTAGCAGGCAGGGATTTCTCGAAAGGATGATCTGTATTTGCCAGAAGTCACATTTTCAATTGAGGCCCTTCATAGGAAAGTTTTAAAATATTAAAAAAAAAAAAAAAAGAAAGAAAAAGAAAGAAATGAAAAAGGCCAAACAGTGAAGCTGAAAGTAAGTTGTGAGCGTACTGGTAAGCAAACATCACTAAGGGCTTACAAACTCCAGGAACATTACACGAAGACCTAAGCGTTCCGGAGGAGCAAAATCTTAGAGGATTTTACTTTTATTTTCTCAATGACTGAGGAGACATTCTGAGTCACTACAAAAGGAGACTAGCCCAAAAGGCTTTTTATAAAGATGGCCCCCTTTACTGAAATCACATTAAAAATGATCAGAACAAAATGACAAAATTTGACCAAGATGGAATGGCTAAGAGCTACCAAACTGCAAATAGGATCCAGCTGTGTGTCCTGTATTATGCCTGTTCCTAGTTCCCCTTGACCTATCCCATTCCTTCCAACTCTCATTCTCCATCCTTGGCTGTGGAAAGGAAGTCCCTGGAACGACTTTCTGGCTGAGTAAAGACAGAAACAGGTGGTGAAGCATAAAGGCGACTTTACCGTAGCTGGTAGGAAGGAACTGACTGTCATCGGAGTTAGACTCTGCGGATGGGTGGGCATGAGTGGTTGGAAGGTACGGGAGAGCTGTCTATTCATCTAATCATTTGCATCACATACACCCAAGGAAAAAATGTTTACCTGGTGGAGCCACGGTTAACCTTTTTTCCTTGCTGAGCCGGTGCCCTTGGATGAATTCACTCATGGAAGGGGGGCCCTTCAGAAGAAATGATTCTGTGGAGGTGGGATCAGGGGGAACTCTTAATAAATTCTGTAGGTAGGAAGCCCCTGAAGTCCTGGGACGGCTCTGATCACAAAGGGAAGGTGAAAATTGTCTTGCAGGAGATCCAAGAAAATACATATAGGAAACAAAAAAGTTTTACTTTAATTACCTTTCAAAGCCTCACCAGTGACAACATTATTTATATTGGCATTTAATTTTTTTTTAACATGTAAAGCAAGATTTTCACTAATTGTTTAACTTCCATACCAGGATACAACCCTATTTGGAAACTGTACTGGATACTGGAAAAGAGATTTATTAGAGTTAGTCAGTTTGAACCACAAGTAGAAACTATTTATATTGTTTTATTCTTTACTGAAAGCTCCTAAAATAAAAATTTTGTCATTAACTGAAAATACAGGGTAAGTAATTAATTCAACATCCAGGACTCTAGAGAAAGGTCATAAAATCAAGCCACTAAAAACCTTACAAGTGATTTTCTTTGAGCAATATTTACACACCAAATGAAAAAAGCACAAAAACCTGCTTTTCAGAGAAAGAGTATACAGATTCCACTCCATATGACCTAGATAGAGACATCTTCCTTCAGTCAGCCAGCAGTTTTCAGAATATGAACAGAAGTTCCCCTAAGAGAACAGATTCATATCCTTGCCCCGTTAGGGAGAAACTGGTAAATAGCACCATTGCCAGAGGTACAATGACTTTTAAAATTATCACCCGCATATAACATAGCTTCATTCTTAAATAGCCACCTTTTATCTACCAATTTTTAGGTTGGAGGTAAGGGAGAGGCATATTTATGCATACAAGGAACAGCAAAAATGTTGACAGACACTTCAAAATCGTATTATGGTTAACCAAGAGATGGGGCGTTGGGGACGGAAAGGAATAAATAAACACAATTATCAAAAGGTTTTAATTTGGAAAACCCAATGTTGGCAAGGCCCATTTATACACCTGCTCCCAATTTTTCTCCTCCTTCCCCTTCCTCCATCCTCCACAATAAGAGCACATTAATTTTTGCAGTTAACTAAAATCTGGCCACTGCACCATACTCTGAAGATCACTGCATGCATACCTTTTCCTCTGAGTGCCACTGCGGACCCGAATGCTGGGTGTCTGTGGGCCCTGACTATGCAGGAGGGAAGTGTCTATGGTGGGCACGGTGACTGACGCCTCCCCACTTACTTTAGGGCTGCCGATCTTGCTCTTCCCAAGTTTGCCTTTGCTGCGTCGGGACTGCTCATGGTCAAACTCTAAGTCCTCCAGCCGCTGGGTCAGGGCGAGCTTTTGCTGGATAGCCATTCGCAACAAAGTGTTTAGAGTCTTCTTCTCGTCCTCTGCAGCTGCTAACTGTCGCTGCATCTCATCCAACTGTGTGACATATTCATCACATCTGAAACCCCAACAGAAAAGTGGTCAGGAGAAGATCTTGGTGAAAGTAAATTTGGATCTTACGTGGAAAGGAGTGAATTTTACTGGAATTGAGGTATTGAGAACCCTGGTCTTCCTCACGCACAAGGGAAGTCAACTGTTACACTGGAAAATTGGAAGCAGAGCAACTTCAGTAACTGACGGTTCGACTATACAGTGAAGTACATATGGGGACGCTCTTAACAGGCGACACCGAACCCCAGAGACAGCTCTTGTAGGGACTGCTCCCTGGTGGCAGAAGAACCAACAGGAAAGTCTCAGATGATGTTCACAATAGCTTTCTTTTTTCCCAACTGTGCAGTGTTGGATTCTTAAGAGGAATGTGACAAATTTGGTATAGTCTGCCTGTAGCATGCAAAGGAATAGTAATATTTATAAAGAAAATATGTACCTCTTTATTGACAGGTTTTATTTATTTTTTTAATTAAAAAATTGGGGGGGATAATTAGGTTTATTTATTTAAATGGAGGTACAGGGGCTTAAACCCACAACCTCACGCATGCGAAGCACACACTCTGTCCCTTGAGCTATACCCACCCCTCGAAGGTTTTATTTTGAGTTCAGACTGTAGCTGCTACTGCCTTCAATATGGCAGATTTGCCTGCATTAGAAACCTGAGTATTTGCAATGATTTCTCAACCAGATGATAAAGCAACACGTGTCAAAGAAAACCAGGACTGGCCTAGGGTTTGACACAGGCGTAGCCGGCTGTCAGGAACATCTTCACTCAGGCCTGAAACTTGTGCTCCAGCAGGAACATAAGCTTTTTCCACCAAACACCTGAGCACATGTACCCTTGGAAGGGAGAATGATTCACACAATTATTCAGAGTTTTTTTCTGAGTTTATTTACCTACCAAGATAGTAATAACAAATACTCTTCATGAACCAGCAGAGAGTGAATAACTTCTGGAATTATCCAAAATGTAGCTTACAAACTTTGAATTAACTTGTGGCATTTTAAAGAAAAAAATTAGACCTTGCAGTGAAAGAACTTGAGATCCAGGTGGGACCTATTCCCCTTAACACTGAATGTCAAGAAGCTTAGGAGGACTATCATATGAAAAACCAGGGCTTAGAAAAACAAAATGTGGATTTCAGGACCCTGGATTTATTTTAATTGGTTAGATAACAATATTTTTTTAATATTACAGAGTAAGGCAGTTAATATAACTGAAAAACAAATTTCTGTGAAGCACATTATCTGGGGGTAATAATTCTTACATAAACCAGATTGAGACTTCAAACGTCCCTTTAAAAATGTTTTGATTTCTTTTTCAAAGAGGGGAGCACTGTGTACCAAACTCATTCTCCATTCTGCCTCCCGCCAGAGTGGCTGGAAGGGTGCACATTCTATTCCCCAAACTGTACTGTGCTCAGACCCAGAAGTCAGTTCCCCTGTGCCCTGCGGTCCCTCGGGCACTCAGACTTCTCACTGCCATTTCCAAAGGTCAATCACAAAGTTTGAGCTTGAGCCCTTTCTTTCCTGACACAAGAAAGAAGTTGGACAATTCCAGGTCCCAGGACTTTTTTCTTAAACACTTATATCAGCGTGTAAATTATTTACTGAATCTGCAAATAAAGCATAACCAATTTTGTACCAAGTTTGCATCTTACAAGATATATAACCGTTTTTGTTTTGGCACTGAATTGTAACAGCAAAAGGAAACTGCAATACTATATTGAAAATCTCAAGGTTTGTTTTTTTTTTTTAATTGAAGTATAGTCAGTTTACAATGTTGTGTTAACTTCTGGTGTACAGCATAGTGATTCAGTTATATATATATAACTGAATATAATATATATATATATATATATATTCCTTTTCATATTCTTTTTCATTATAGGCTATATTACAATAAGGTATTGAATATAGTTCCCTGTGCTATTCAGTAGGACCTTGTTGTGAAAATCTCAAGATTTTGAAACCCTTAAATCAACACTTCTTTACAATCATTTCAAGTTTAAAAATAAAATACAGTGGTGCTTCCTAAAAAAACTGGTGGGGAGAGGTAGTAACTATTATTAGTCTAAGTAATTAGTTGGGCAGTGTGAAAAATTTGGTGATATATGCATATAATTTACATTTTAGAAATTATAGTTTAATTCACAGTATATTAATGTCTAAGTAATTAGTTGATATGATGAGTATTAATCTTCATTATGAAGGTATCTTTTTCATACAAATACTTGCTAATGATAAACACTTTCATGTAATTTAGTCACAGAAATAAATTTCAGTGGTGATAATATATTTAGCTATTTTAGGAAGTGGGTTTTTCCCCTTATGGGAGGGTTTTTTTTTTTTTAAGTCTAATTCTTTAGGGTACATAAGTCCGTAGAAAAAATATCTATTACATTTATTTAAAAACACTTGTATGTAAAAGAATTGCTTGATCCAGTGTGTCCAGTAGAGGGCTCTGGAAAACAGAACAACAGGTTTTTATCTTAGATTTGTCAGAGTGGAACCTCATGTATTTTCTTCACACCTTGCCCTTTTAGACGGCACACTCAGTAACACTCCTGATGCACCAAGATGTGCGCGTGCAATCTAAAGTCTTTTCCCCGTGTACCACGCCTCATCTTGGAAGGAAAAAACTATTACCTTGTTGCAAACATCGCTCTCAGGGATGAGAAAGTTGCTGCATCTTCTTTCAAAGCCTTCAGTTCATTTCTAAGTTTCGTCATAGTTTCAGTCACCATGGCTTTTTCATTTTCATATTTGTTCTTGAGATTGGCTAGGGCCACCTCAGCTGTCTAAAGCAGAAAAATCACAATGCTTACAATCTTCATGTCAGGAAAATCTACCATAACAGATTTCTTCACGCTGGGTCAATTGCTTTCTCTCATAAATAAAGAGTGAAATTGACTAGGTTGAATTTTATATAAACATATATATGTATTTTGGACACAGGGCAATTTTTTTTTAATTCAAAACATGGATGCGAATCCATAATGTGGATACGTTGCCCCGGAAGCCGGCTATGAACCAGTCACTTTTCTATCAGGAGCTCAGGGAATGACAGTAGCTCAGTAAACACTTAATGCAGATTGTTGAGAGTATGGGGTTTTCAGATGCGAAGGGAGCCAAAATGAAACGTTATACTAGGATTTTATCAAGGGAGAGTTAGTGAAGAAGCACAGTGTCCAATTGAAATACAACAGAATTTCCTCTCATGCAAATATTCTTACGTTGCCTGTGCTCTGTGGGCTTGAAACACAGAATAAAAGTCACAGGCCACAGCAGTTTATAACATGAATATGACAAACCATAAGTCCATGTTATATGTTTAAGGAAAAGAATTGACAAAAAAAACAGTTATTTCCTAAGTCTTTGTGTACAACTTCTTCAAAACAATAAATTATAGTCAAATTCTTCATAATGTCCGTAAAAGCAGAGATTTCAAAATGTTGAATGGATGAAAATATTTGTTTGAATTTGGGATTTGGGCATGTTTAAAGCTCTTGTGATTAACAGTGTTTCAAACTGAGAACTCACTTGACACACAGTAGGAAGTAAAAAAAAAAAAAAAAAAAAAAATTGCTGACTAAATCAATGCATGAAATCAACGTGTGTTTAGGGCCTGCCTGTTTAATGCTTAGCACCACACACTGAAGCCAAACTGGAAACACACCATCTCTACAAACTATTAACTACAGCTTTCCAGAGTGTGTAAAAATATTTAATACTAATGAAAAATCCATTACTAACAGGTTTCCCAGGAAGACCACCCTGGCTTCTGGCATTTCTTTTTGTGCTTGAAATAGACAGGTTCAAATTCCATAGAGATAAACGGATTCTTTTCTTAATTAAAATAATGCTGGGATAAGGTAGTTTGTTAATGTTTTTATTCCAAAGTCGTATCTTAATAGTTTTGATTGAATTTAAATTCAGATTAAAATGAGAAGTTACTCATACAATACTTCAGTATATTCTGTAGTGCTATATAATTTAGTAGAATCTTCAGAAGTATCATAGATCCAGGAAATTACCCAGAATGCAGAAACTGACCTGGGGGAAGATGGCAGTTGTTTACTTATCAAAAAAATGAGACACCTAATCATGTAGAAGAGATAAAATTGCAAAACTGTAGCTGTGAGCACACGGAGCCACGTGGCCAGTTGCCTAAGGGGCAGAGGGCGAGCAATGATGAAAGAGGAAGATCTGAAAGAGAAGGCACACACTTGTTCATTATCTGTGAAAAACACCCCAAAGGGCTCAGCTTTGTTTGTGGATTTCTGTCCGCAAGACTGCACGAAGCTCTTTCAGAATTAAAAAATGTCTAAGTACCTATAACCCATTAGCAGATTTGCCGACATCTCCATTCTCCACACTCCCAAGGTTGATTTTCTAAATAAAAAATCTCGTGTGCAGCCACAGAGACCTAGATCTAGGACATATTAGTTACTTCCTTTGCAATGCTCCCGTAACTTGGATTACAGCATGCATAACATCAAACTGTAATTATCTGTTTCTATTCTGATACCCCTGGTAGTTTATCCCTGTTCTGGAAGGCAGGGACCATGTGCTGGCCTTCTTTGAATCTTTAACATCCATCATCATCATTTAGTACACAGATGGGCATTTATAAACATTTACTTATTTCATCAGAAGACACTGCGCTTACAAAAAAGCCCAAGGTTTATTAAAAGATTCATAGAGAATGCGAATGTCTATTTAAAACAGGAAGATTCCCTTTTTTCCCTCTATGATAGAATTCTTCGGTTGGCCTTGATAATAAACACCCCATAATGTCTAGCTGTAAATGGATGCCATCTGTACACACCTGAAGCTATTTCTGGCACCCAGCAGCGCAGTAACAGGCCCAACACCACTAAAATATAAACTAAACGCGTGGCTAGAGATACGCCCATGTTTAATTTACTTAAGAGCTGTGATGCTAATACGATGCAAATGGTACCACGAATCACTATGAAAATAAAAAGTCAGCCAGGAATTCTTTGCACTGCTCTGAATTCCTATGGCACTGTTTATACCACTCTAAAGCACTCAGTAGGTCCCATGCTGTGAATAGTTACCGGCAAGTGTCGAAGTCCTGCCAGATTACTAGTCACTTGTTTTCGCATCCCTACTCACTACTGCCATGACATACGTAACCAATGAAGCTTATTTGCAAATTCGTCTCTCTTGGCTCATCAATCATGCTTATCTATACTTCTGTGTCAACGAAGTGTCTTGACATTTCTATAGAACTAGGTTTCTAAGTTGTTAATATTCAACCTTCAGGAAGAAGTCAAAGAAGTTATTTGAATGGCTTGACCAAGAATACCCGGGATATCATGTCCTTGAAGGCTGTCGAAGCCTTATCTAATATGGTATCGGTTATTCATGACCGTACTAACTCATTGGGTCTTCGGATTACAGAAAGATATGGAAACAAATTCTTCATCCTGACCTCAAATTGGAGTCAGAGGTTTCACAAATTCTCCATTTGCCCTGATCTTTTCTATTTCCCTGCCAAGTGACAGCACAAAATAGGGTCCCATTTTGCCCTCAGATTTATGTAAACGTGTTTATAGTGAAACAATACTATTGCTCATGGTATAGACCTTCAAATTATATCAACAGGTTTGTAGGAACTGAAGATAAAGATGCCAGAAAGCTGTACCATAGATGACATGAGATAATGGTGTGGTTTTCCCCAGGTAAAGGCAAAAGGGGAAGGAATTCTGAATCTGAAATTAACCTTCACTCTCCAGCCCTAGTTCAGCTTACATTTGCGAGAAGACACTTGATGCTTTGTTGTGTCTCTTGATCAATACCCTTTATTCAGCACCCTTCTCAAATGTACCTTTCAAGCCTCACTTTCCAGAGAAACTAAACAGAGGTTAAAAATATTTTCCGACTGTATTTCATAACACTCTCAGCCAGGTAAAGCTTGAAGGTGAAAAACAAATTCAGACATTAAGGATATCTAGGAATCCGGCTGGCTCACGTGGCAGCATGCCTACTCACGGCAGAAGGACAGGTCTATGGCGAGAAAAAATTCTCTACTGCTTCAGCTCTGGCCCAGGTGAGTTAACATCCCAAGTGGACCTGAATTTCAGGTGTGGGGTCACGGGCAGAGCGAGTACACATTCTACCTTTATCTCCATGTCCTCTATTTCTCTCTCCCTCTGCTCCCGCTGCCCGCCGGGAGCTTTTCTTGCTGTATCCGCCTGGTGTTAAGCTGCCTCGCCAGCCTGTTCTGCATCCCTCTGTCTCCTGCTTCCACACTCAGTGACTGCTGGGCTCCAGCTAAGGACCCCCTGAGCTGCCTTCTGACACCTGCAACTGGATCTTCTCTGCTCCTGCTTTAGCTTCCTCACCTCTACCTCGACTGAGCGGGGCATAGCTCCTCTCCTGTTTCATCCATCCATTCCTGCACCTCAGAGTAATGACTACATTCTGATCTGGCACTGGCCATAGGTTGCTTGTTTTCTTCCTCTGCTGACCAGGAATCTGAACTCTCACCCTGCCGGCAGTGGACACCCAAACGCATGAAGGAATAAACCAGTTAAGAAAGCGCTGTCTAGCACGGCTTTTCGGTAGAATGAGACCGATCACCTGTTTGTTGGCTTTCAGCACCGCCCTCAGTGTGGCGATCTGCTCCCGTTTGGTGCTCAGCAGGGACTTCAGCTTGAGGATCTCCTCCATGAGGGCTTCCTTGTCTTTGTCGATCATGGGAGCCAGCTCCCGTGCCGCTGCTCTCTGACGAGACAGTTGCAAGGACCGGTCCACAGCCTTCTGCAGATGCTTGATTTGGTCCCGGATGATGGCGTTGAGGTTGTAGATGTTCATTGGCTCTTTGCGGATGTCACTTGTGTCCAATACTGGAGAGGACGGTGGGGCAGTAATAACAGGGGAGACCGTGGGGGTCTTGGTTGGACTCGGCTCTTTGCTGGCCTCTGTGTTTTCTTTTGAAACTGGTTCAGGTGAGGTCCGTGTTTCCACGGGGGATGACACCCCCCGCCTGGCTAACCGTGGAGACAAAAGCCCCCTGGGATCATCGGGCCCCTTCAGGCTGCCACTCCGGGTGACCCTGCTTTGTCTGTAGTAGTCCAGCATGACCCTGTTGGGGGTTTCATTGTTGCACAGACAGACGTGGTGGTAGAGCTGGGCTAGCTCCTCACTAAACGTCACCAGCTCATCCTGGGCTGTATTCAGGGTATTGTGATTTTCGTTGGCTATGCTGGTCATCTTCTGCAACTCCTTCTCCATGTGCGCCATCTTCTCTCCACTCTCCTTGCTGGTCTTCTCAAGGCTTGTAACCTGCTCATCGTACATTTGGATCTTACTCTCATACTTGGCCTTCTCCTCCGTGTAGTTTTCTACAGATTTGTTGTATTTCTCCTTCAAGGCCTTAATTTCAGCTTTCAAATCGATCACCTCGGTGACTGCCACCCTGTACTTGCACTCGAGGATCTCTAAGCCGTTGATGTCCACCTCGTAGTCATGCGCCTCCTCCCCCGAGTCCCGGCCCTTCTCCCCATCCAGCTCCTTGAGCTCCTTGCTGCTCTGCAGGCCCTTCATGGCATTCACGTGCTCCGTGAGCCGATGCACCCGTTCATGCTGCTCCGTCAGCGCCCCTTTGGTGTGTTCCAACTGTGTCTGGGACTCCTGGAGATTGGCCAGAAGAATAGCCTTTTCCCGCTCTACCTGCAATGGCAAAAGAAAGTCTCTGAATGCCTTCAGTGCAACACCAGTGATGAACTTGAACCATTCACAGTTGGACATGTACACATTTAAAAAACTGCCCCAGAGCCAAAGTTCCCATTACTTCAAATTGAATTGGAGCATGTTTTCTTATTTCAGCGGTTCTGGTAAGTCAATCAATCAAAAACTATGTCATTCCAAAGGAATTATGCTCTGCATACTTACCCATCCAAATTCTCACGCATTATGCACATACACTCATGAAACTTGATTATAATTCAAACAACCTTATTTTTATCTTTTAACACCTTGCAGAAAACATGACTTCAAGAGATAGTACTTAGCATTGTCTTTATTTTGAAAGCCTTAGAGTATATGGGATAAATGACTGTCTCAAGGTGCCTGTGAATCAGCCTTTCCTTCCAGAGCTCAGCCCTAAGTCAGCTTTAAAACTTAAGGCTTTTGTAGGGGACGATACAGCTCAAGTGATTAAGGGCATTCTTGGCATGCGCAGGGTCCTGGGTTCAATCCCCAGTACTTCCTCCAAAAATAAATAAACAAATAAATAAACCAACATAATTACCTTCCACCACCACCCCCCAAAATTAAAACAAACAAAAATAAGTTAGAAAAAAACTTCAGTCTTTAACTTACTAAATAATGATGAGAACCATAACTGTCTCTTTAAAAATAAGCGTTTACCCCCCAAGATAAACATGGACTAAATACAATAGTTTTTAATATAAATGTCAGGAAAAAAAACAGTTTTAGGGCTATTTTAAAACTGCAATTAATTTGAATAACGTGGCCATATGTTACTGTAAAGATGGTAGTACTGTATATTGAAAAATATTCAAGTCTCAATATAAAATACTATCTCATTAAATATAAATATATAAGAAACTGTAAATCTGAGAAACTTTAAAACCACTTTCCGTCCCTCCATATGGGTAATCACTATTATGATTAAGCGTTTCTGCATGCTTACAATGGAGGTATGTTTTTCAATAAGCAAATAACAGTTTGCATTTTAAAGCCCTATGTAAAAGGTATATCTTTCTGCATTTAAATTTCTTTCCTTTCTTCTTTTTTTAAATAAACCATCATGAGATCTGCTTTAAGGATAATAAAATTATGTTGAATGTCTTTACGTCTAAAGGAAGTTATCAAGTTGAACTTTCAAGCTTTCCTGGATTATACATTATATCCCTCCAAACTCTCCTAAATTCCTAGGAGTTAAGTAAGTTATTATTATAATAACACAATAAATATCAATTATTAAAACATGATTAATATTTTTAACCAACATATTACTTTAGGAGAGCTATACCTATCTATCTATAAATTTATAATTCAGTATATAGTAGTATTTTTATGATTCTTTATGATACTTGATATCCTTCAGGTAATTACCATTTTAGGCTGTCTTCACTTGACAAGGTTCTAATATGCATGAATTTCAGTGACCATGGTTTAGTTAAAATACCAGTCCTCCCAAACATAGTTCAGAATTCAATGACCAGTATATTAACTGTGAGCAATGTGCAAAGTACAAACTTTTGCTGCTTCAATCTACGAAAACACTGCATAATAACATCATGACCAGCGACCAGTCACATCATTCAAAGTCCATCAGTTATCGGTCACTGTGTATCTGTTATTCAATTCACTCACAGGCAGCAAAGTATGTAGTTGTGTTGTCTTCTTGTCTCCCAGTGATAAACTCGCATGATGTTTCACAAAAACAGATCATCCAAAGAAGGTATTGGCAAAGAAAGACAAAAAGAAGGAAAGAAAGAGCGAGCAGCAAAGAAACAGAGTGACAATGTTGCAGTGAAATTTGAATCAACCATGAGAGCAGTTACAGAAGAAATAGTTGAATGTGGGAATGGTGACACTGATGCTGTGTGAAGGACTTTAGCCAAAGCAACATGGCAAAGGAGAATGTATCAACATAAATGAAAAAAGTAGTTGTTACAAAAAGGATGAAAAAGCCCTTGAGGAAGTGACACATTCACACCATCAGAGAGATTTTCAGACACTGAAGATGCAAAGGATACAATGTTGGAAGCTCATCCAAACTGAAAAAGGAGTAGGACAATTTTCCAAGAAAAGATTCTTGCCAGCATCATAAATTATATGTTGAGAAGAAGGCAAGATCAAACTAATCTTGATACTTTTTTGGGAGGGGTGGTTTTCAAATTTTTATTTCCAAAGCATGGATAGCTCTGATATTCTGCAAAATGTGAAGTCAATTTCCCTAGGGTTTTTTTTGGAGGGGGGGGGTTAAACATTTTTTTCAAGATTTTTTTACAAAGGAATCTTTAAATATGTTTCTGATGTTTAGGTTACTGTGTACCAAGTAGCTTTTCTGTTTTTTCACTGCTCTCTGTACTTATGACCCACAGTAAGAGAGTTTTCTAATGTTTTGACACAAAATTTGAAAAATCACAGACCAATTGTAATTTTCTCCATTAAGTGTTTGCATGGTTTCAGCTTGCACAATCACATTTATGGTCCTGCAAGATGATGCAAATGCCTCTATAGTATGGTTGTATATATTAGAACTTTAAAATAGAGTTTTGTTATTTTAAATTATTATTTAGAGTCTTCTAAATTGTAGCTTTGATTTTATGACCTAGTGTTTGATCGTATCTGCAATAGGCATGCAATCCAGAAGTTACATTTTATGGCTACAGAAATCAAAGTATTCCAGAACATTGTATCATAGGTCACACTAGGACTTGCAGCATCTGAGAACTCGAGCCAAATCTGGGCAAGCTTCAGTTCAGAATCTATAAAAGGAGTGTGCCAATGCCTGTATCACGGGACATTTGGATGATTTAGTAAGAAAATAACTTTAATGCTCAAAGTATTATAATGTTAGCTGTTGCTAACATTTGGGTAACTGTGGTCCAAATCCATGACCAAAACGCTTCTACGTGGCAAACACATCCTGTTTTCCAAATTTGTATTTGTATGTGCAAAAGCAACTCATCGCAGAGTCAGGACAGATTTGAAGACAAATCCTCTTAGCTGGGTTTCACTAGCTACCACACATTGTATTTGCATATCATTGAAGATGAAACAACTTACCCAGACTACAGGGCGATAATTTTAAGCGAAAATCCAGGTAATTATGTCATATGGTATTTGATGAAAAGTCAAGTCATTTGAATTTTTGATAAAAAAGAAAAAATCTCCTAGATATTCTATTATTGGTGTTGTATACAATCTCAGTAAAATGGATTATTTCAGGAGGTTTTTAAAAACAGTTTTTTGAAAATTAAGTAAATTTGCTCTAAAAAGTCTGAACATCGTTTGATGAGTACGCTCAAGTACAACACACAAAGCTGTTTTCAAAAAGCCCTTTTAATAGGAAAAGCTTTTGGATAAAATAAAAATTGGACCCGAACAAAATGTAGTGACTGTGTTTGCCTCAAGCTTGTTTCAGAGGCAGAAGTGTTATGATGAATGAGGTAATGCTTTTAGGAGAGTTTCCAATCTGGACTTGGCTGATTACAGTTGTTTTAACAGAAACATTTTCTGAACCTAAAAGGCTAAGTGTATCAGTTTCTTCATGATTGCACCTGCAGAAAACATCAAACAGAACAGTGTCTCCATACAGTGCTAATTTCCACACTTAGTATTTCTGGTGGAATCACTTGAATAGGGTATGGCATTCAACTTTTATACACACATACATACGTGCACACATACATACACATATATGTGTGTGTGTGTATTTTTTCCAGACAATTAAGGTTGGCTTGCCCTCCCCCAACAAAGAAGGATAACTAAATTGTGGATAATTTTGTATAACTCTGGCATTATTCTTTCACTCAGCTACTGAAACTTGAAGTACCTTATTTATTTATTTGGGGGGGGAATTAGGTTAATTAATTTATTTTTTAACTGAGGTACAGGGGATTGAACCTAAGCACACAGCCTACCACTGAGCTATATCCTTCCCCTGCAGCTTGAAATACCTTAAATTGTATCTGGATTTCAAAGAGCAGTGCTTAAACTATTTAAGATACATTGTGCTTTGAATTAATAAATGCAAAGCACTTTAAAGATTAAAATTACTATTCATTTTAACTGTCTATTTTAATCTCTATTTGTGAAGAATTTATTCAAGAGACTTGCTGAGTTGATTATAATCTTGTATAATTATACATATAAATAATATATAATCTTCTATAGTGACTAAAAATGGTTGCCCTATTTCTCTCCCTACAATTTCCATCTTCTATCTGTGAAGCGGAGATTTTATTTTTCATAGTAGGGCTGGTTTTTGCCAGAAAACCTGAACGCAGAATTTGTAAACTTTTTAGTTTAGTATAAGTATACAGTATATACTATCATTATTATTGTAGTTGTGTCCTATAGAAATTATGTTTAATTTCACTGAATCTTTACCTTTTAAAATAAACACATTTACATGTACTTAATAATGATCGATTCTTTTGTGAAGGAACAAAAGATAGCATAATTTGCACGTTCATATTAGAATTTTTATAGGAAAAGAAATCAAAGTTGTTTTATGAGTCAATAATTCCCAGAAAGTCTTAATCCTGGTCATCAGACTCTCAGTGTGACATCTGAGTGACTGGTGTAGCTTTTGTAATGACATACATGCTTGTGTAAAATAGAACTCAGAAATTAATAATTTATTCTTCTCTGCTTGAAGTGATGCAACTCTGGCAATGCGTATCTGTGCCCTGATGGGCGAGAACTGTGAAAAAAGATCAGCTCAGAACTAAGAAACGCAAGGTGAGAGACTCCAGCAGTTGGATAAAAAGGTAATATATTTCAGAGAGAGCGGCAAGAAGGAAGCTCTCTCTCTCACAGACACATACACGCGTGTATGTGCAAAATGCAGTCAGCTGGACAGAGACTCAAAAAAAAAAAAAAAAAAAAAGGAAGGGGAGGGACCCTTTTCAAGTCGTTCTATGAGGCCAGTATTACTTTGATACCAAAACCAGACAAAAATATTACAAGAAAAGAAAACTACAGATCAGTATCTCATGAAAGACACAAAAATCTTGAACAAAATACTAGCAAGCTGAATCCAGTAACCTATTAAAACGATTACAGCATGACCAAGTGGGATTTATCCTAGGAATACAATGTTGATTTAACATCCAAAAATCAAAAAATACAATACACTGTATTAATATAACACAGGACAAAACCACGTGGTCATTTCAATACATGCAGGAAAAGCAGCTGATAAAATTCAATACCGCTTCATGATGAAAACAGACAACAGTCTAGAAGAAACAGAAGAGAACTCCCCCAGAATGATGGAGGGCATCGACCAAACACTCACAGATAACACACCGCTCTCTTCCTAGGATCAGGAGCAGGATGAACATGGCTGCTCCTGCCATTTTTATTCAACATTGGACTGGAAGTTCCAGCCAGGGCAGTCAGGTTATGATCACAAGGCAAATAAGTGTGAGTGAGGACATGGAGAGCTCAGAATCCTCATACACTGCTGGCGGGGACATAAAATGGTGCAGCTGCTTTGAAACAGTCTGGCAGCTCCTTGGAAGGTGAAACACAGAGTTACCATGTGACCGAGCAATCCCACTCCTGCAAATGCCCAAGAGAATAAAAAGCTATGTGTACACAAAAACTTGTGCATGAATGTTCACCGCAGTATTATTCCTAATAGCCGAAAAGTGGAAACAACCCAAATGTCCATCAATGATAAATGGAGAAATAAAATGTGGTATATCCATATAATAGAATATTATTTGGCGATAAAAGGAAATGAAGTAGTAACCCATGGTACCATATGAATGAACCTTGAACACACTATGCTAAGTGATAAAAGCCAGACACAAAAGACCACATATCGTGTGATTCCATTCACATGAAATGTCCAGAACAGACAAATCTGTTGAGACAGAAAGTAGGTTAGCGGTTGCCTAGAGCTGCAGTGGCTGCTAATGGGTATACGCTTTCTTTCTGGTGTAATAAAAATGTTTGAAGTGGACTTTGGTGGTGGCTGCACGACTCTGTGACTACACTAAAAACCACTGAATTGTACCCTGTAAATGGATGGATTGCATGCGAATTAGCTCCATAAAGCCGTTCTTGAAAAAAACTATACAGACTCATCCCTTGCTGTTTGACTACAGATGCTCTTTTATATTTACTTTGGTCAAAAAAGTAAGGCTTCTGAGAAACATGTCTGCCTCATGCTTATAAAGGTAACCCTTAACTGTAAAGTCTGTAACACTGTAACAACTTAAGTTGTCAGCTTTGTCCTAGGAAATTGTATGTGTCACATTAAGGTTTAAAAACTGGGAACTGACCAATCTTGTCTTAATTAATTTCATACCATCAATATTCCGTGAGTCTTATCTGTTACAAACAGATTATATTTGATCTGACTCTCTTTCTGTGTAGTGACTCCACTTCCTTTGAGCAAGTGACACATTTGTGCCTCAGTTTCTCTATCTGTAAAAGGGGATAACACTACTTCTTAGTTGTTATAATTACCAACCAAGTAAGCAAATGTATATAAATTGCTTTGCACTCTTATGGGACATACAACAAATTGACCAGTTACCATCACTGTAGGAAAAATTAAAATTGCCTTTAATAGAGTGGATCCAAACACAACATGAATTTTTATTTCTTCCACAGCCACGAGGAAACAACAAAACGTATAAGCTTCAGTTCTACAGAAATGGTGCTGTTTTCTCACATTCCACATGAAGTTACCTAACAGGATGATACTGAAGAACACAACCCAAAGAGTTTTTTCCTGCTTAGTCTGACTCTCTGTGTTATGAAGTATAACGGAGGCTATTTATCAAAGGTAGAAATGTTAGCACAAGCATAGAGATACCTTCAACTAGATTGTGTGATTTATTCAGTATTCCTAGGCAGGATCTACTCTTTTTCATTCTAATAAAACTAATAAGGTACTTGACTGCCACTGGCAAGTACTGTCACTGGAAATTGTCAATTATAATCTATTTGAAATAACTGAGTCTTGGGGACAATTCTGGGAGGCACTGAGTAAACTGTAAGTCGTAGATTTTTCTATTAATTAGTACTGTTTCCCAGCAGATCCCTCCCCAGCAAACCCCAGCAGTATGAGATCTTAAGGAAGGGAAACTATCTTTTTTTTTTTTTCCTAATCCCAGCAAAGGTGTCTCATGGACTAGTGATGGGGCTTATTTATTACTTTCCCTTTTAGAAATGCGCCTAACAGAAGTGAAGCGATTCAGCCAACATTCCTGATACCCAAGGCGGAAACAGAGGCTTTTTTTTTTTTTCTTTTCGGGACCAGGTTAAGTAAATACCACAGACAGGAAAACATAAGTTAGATGCACAGATCGAGTCTTGTAAGATAAGAAAAGGCCGAGAGGCTTTGACTCAGGTATGCTGTTTTCAAAGAATTTCTTTAATCCTAAGAAAGGAAATCTTAAAATCTGCATATTCCCTAGTAGAGGGCGTTATGTCCCTGCCCGGGACCCTCTACGTATGAAATTAAGTCTGTTTTTCTCCTCTTCATCTGTTTTCAATTTAATTATTGGACCAGCCAAAGAACCTAGACGGGAAAAGGGAAAATTTTTTCCATTCTTATACTTTCTAGATTCAAAACCCATCTGGCCCCAAGCGTTTCAGACAGCCATAGTGAAGGTGCATTTCATTGTCTCCCCAGGAGGTCCAGAACAGCGGTCCTGACACACGTACTGACACGGTACATGCTTCACAGTGCGTGAGTGTTGTGTCTTAGAATTGCCGTATTATTTTCAAGGCTCATTCACATTAATGCCAACTGCAGTAACTTCTAGGTAATGTATCTTGTAATGTTTTCATAATTTGTTTACTTACATAAGTTAAACACAAGGGAAAACAGCTAAGGAAAAACTCAGATTATAAAGAAATTATGCATGAGAAGATACATTCCAGTATACTTGTACTCAACAATTTAACTGAAATATATATTCTTACAAAAATGCTGATTACAAGAAAATAGATGATTACTTTGCTGACAACGAAATGAGAAGTTAGTGTTCCTGGTGTGAGGCTGGAAGCTGCGAAGTCCTTCCTGTGTCGAGCCTGGTTTTTCGAAACTAAATTTGGAGCAAACTCTGGGACACAAGGCCTTACCAGTGTCTCCCTGCATCTTTACAATCTGTCAGCAGTTACTGGGTGCTGATGAAAGGTCTGAAGACCCACAGCTTTCTCGTGTACTGAGGGAAGGTTTATCCAGCCAAGCTTTTCTCATTCTAGCTTTTTGCTTAATGAACATTCCTTTTCACGCCCTGATACTTAACTGCCACCTTTCTGTATTCCTATTAGCGACCACATTCCTCCCATCTGAGATGACTATCCTTGAACTAATTATCCAACAATAACAGTTAATACTATTAATAATGGCTAAATAAACTGAGTGCTTAATGAAGTAAAGACTACGGAGCAGAAACAGTGGTAACAGTTCATGATGATGGAGCATTCACCATGTGCTTGGCCCTGTTCTAAGCGCTTTATGTGTATTGCCTCATAAACCTTTATGACACTTTGAGGAAGTGTAATATGGGAGAGTAAAGTGATATCTCTCTAAGAATGATTCTTAATTAGAGGTCGACCTTGGAGCACTTGAAATGCGTGGGCATCTCTGGTCACCCCATCTGTGAGGTGTAACAAGCATTTAATCGGTTGGGACCAGAGATGCTAAACTTCCTGTAATTTATCAGACAGTCCCAGACAACGAGGACAAAGCCCATCCCAAACGCAACGTGGTCCCCATTGAGAACCTCTCTCTTGCTGAGAACTTGTTTTCTACCATTCTTTTTTTTTATTAAACTACATCTCTTTTTTGGATTTTTGTGTTACCCAGCTCAGATTACATTTAGGATTAAAGCTGAAAACAACTCTGAGCTTTCAACCAATAGCTGACCTGGTTGAAAACTGTTGGGCTGTTTTATGCATAAAAGCCCCTCTTCCTAATATATTCTACTCTGTCACCAGAATTAAAAAAAAGAAATTGAAAAAGAAATAAAAAGCTTCAACCCATTATTTTTTTATCCCAAAGCCACCAACATGATAGTTTAAGGAAAATTTTATATTAATTCTATTCAATTTGGGGGGCACAAATTCTTATAAATATGTCATGCAAAATCTTTTCACTAGGAAATATGTTTTCCACCCACCTGAGTGTATTAGTGTGAACTGAGCAAAAAGACATAGAAAAGTGTTATCTGCACAGAACTGGACTTTGCAGTCAGGTGAGTCCATATGAAATTAATTTCCTTCCAGTGGCCATGTCCTCTTGCCTTGATTCAAATTAAACATTGAGAAAATGAATTCTCACTAATTCTCTTTCAGCAGCCTAAAGCTCTGGGCAGGTAAAAGTTAAAGGATATATTAACTCTTGATATAGTATTAAAAATAAACCTAATAATAAATTAATTTCATTGGTTCCCTAGTCTTGTTATTTCTGTTAGTTACCTTTTTCAGTCATTTCCATCTTGGCAGGAAATTCTAAGCCCTGTTTGCTATAAAACTAGTATGATTGCCAGAGTCTTAAGACCTCTAATTATCAGATGCAAAGAACCTTGAGGGGGGTAACAGATGAAGAAAAAGCCACAGACGTGATCAACTAACAAGCTTGTTGAACCAGATTCCTGGCTCAGGAGATCTGTGTGGAGTCCAACAATTTGCCGTCCTCAGAAGCCCCCAGGCGGTGGTGGTGGCTGGGATGCTGGTCCTCAGACAACATTTCCATCAGCACTGGATGAAATATGTCTCGGAGGCAAACTCTACACTAGAAAGTCATTTCAGTATGAGATAAATTTAAAGGCCGGGATTCTCCACAAGGTACTTGATTTGAAGATGCTAAAAATTTAAGGTTTAGCTAATGTTGGAATAAGAACTTGTTAGTTTCAGATTTACACCTGTTCTGTATTTGTAATCACACTCTCCTGGCTGGTTTGTATATAGAAAGCCCTTCATGTCTTTTAAAGCCCAAAGTATTGCTGTGAAGTGTTAACGATTAATCTTAAAGCTATACGTAGTGTTGCCTGTGATGGAAGACTTCATTTTCTGCCTTGTATGGAAAGCTTTTGAATTCCTTTCTCAGAAATGCATCAAGATACTGTCTTTTCTCCCCTCACACCTGATTGCCATCTATTTTGTGGCTCTAAGAGATGAATTTTGTAAAGCAATGCAAATGAGAGATTTCTCTTCACCACCTCTTTTGTTGTGTGTTTCTAAAATACTGTACTTTCAAAGTTGCTACTTACAGAAGCACTATTTTAAAAAGTAATCCGGAACTAAGACGTGACAATAAGAAATCCCACAACACACTACACGCAATCTACAAAAAAATTCATTCTCGCAGCCCTAAACCAACTTCTTACCTGCATGAGCTGCTGCTTCAGTTTCTGTATTTCTGAAATGTTCAGCTCACTGAATAAGTCAGAAACAGGGTGCAGGGCCTCTCCTTTCCTCAAAGTGGGAGTCCGATAGTCTCCGTTCAGCTTCACGAGGGGCGCGTGGACATGCCCGTTCATTTTGTCATCGTTGTTTGGTTCAGCCCCATCCTCAGCAAACTTGAGTCCGTCTACCGAGATGCCTATGTGGTTGTCGCCAAGGGTGATGTACTGCGAGAGCTCCTTCCGCAGGCTATTTTTCTGCTCCCTCTCATTTTTTAAGGTCTCCAGGGCTTCCTCCAGCTGGTGCTCGGCGATCTCCTTCAGCCGGATGGCATCTTCCAGCTGGCTGTTCAGCAGAACTGTCTCCTCCTCAAACCGCTTAATCTCATGCTTTAAGCCTTCATATTCGACCTGAATCAGACAGGATAAAGAAGATTCATAAAACTAAAATTTGGGTCTGACAAAACTGCCATTAAACACGCCAGTGGACATGAAAAAATTAGACGTCTACAAAATAAATCTATAAAGTACATGGAAGTACACTGCTAGGGTAACATAGGATGGTTTCTTTAGATATTATATATCCATATATATATAAATTCAATTCCTAGCAGAGATGAGAAAGGAACTCTCTTAGGACTTCTTTTATGGGGTCCAGTGGTCAAAAGGGGGCACGGTTTGGCTAATAAATCAAGAATATTTTTGTAATAGTTCATCAAAGTATTCACAATCCAAGAAAAGTTTATATCACTATTACTTTATTTAATTATTAATAATGAGGAAATTTTTATACTCAGGGCTAAGTTAATTATAAGATCACAATAAGAATATAATCACAATAAAATATGATTGGGAGTAAGATGAGAAAGCAAACTTCACGCCCTTAAGGACAGAATCTGGAATAACTACCAATTAGGCAAAAATTAAAAAAACGCATGGAGGTGGGTCAGGATGGCAGAGTAGGAGGACGTGGAGCTCACTTCCTCCCAACAAACACGTCAGAAATACATCTCCATGTGGAACAACTCTCACAGAAAACCCACTGGAAACTGGCAGATCTCTTACGCAACCAGAGCTGCAAGGAAGATCCCCACGTGACCGGGTGACTGACTGTGTGCCAGCCCCAGGAGCCCTGCTTCATGCCGCAGGTTGGACAGACTTGGCGTCAGGCTTCAGACTGTGTGCTGCTGTCCATCTTTTGTTTTGGGACCAAACTGAAGGGTCACACTTCTTGGAGCATGTTTTTCTCATGATGATACAGGAGGGTAAGGGGATTAGTCAGACCAGGCAAGCATGCCTGAAATCTGCACACCATCGGGTCTGCTAACCTTCCACTGGTCAGAGAGAGTCACATGACCAAGACCTCTGTCAGTGGAGCCGGCCAATTTACCCTGCCCCTCCCAGGGCACTGCCAGGGGATGCGGCAGAGGGAGAGAGTAAAGAATTGAGAACAACAATCTAAATCTGCCACACACATCTACAATCACATGATGCGATGTTTTCCTTTAAAAAAAAAAACTTTATACTGTGGGTAATGTGAAAATACCCAGCAGCAAGAAGAGCTCAATGAGCCCCAAGTGCCCACCACTCACTCAGCTTCAACAATCATCAACTCCTGGTCACCTTCCTTTCATCCGTATTTCCATTCACTCCCCTAGCTGGATTATTTTAACTCCTGGGTATCACATACTTTGGGATCTATCTCTAAGAAATAATTTTTTTTTAAAGCACAGCCATATTCCCTTGAACAAATAATTTCTGAGTAACATGACAGAACCCTAGTTATCAAAAACAGTATCACCAGTGGGTTTGTAATGACACAGGAAATGAATATCACTTTGAGTGAAAAAGGATAATGTATTATTGCAAGTATGCAATACAAGAGATCAACTGGAAATTTAACAAAATGTTAACAACAGGTGTTCTGTAGGGGTGGTAATAAAGGCGATTTTTAAGGAAAAGAATACAGATATACTGTTATCAATATAGTACTCTTTCCAGTTACAACCAAATAAGGGTCTGTTCAAACGCCCTCTTGGTTGTGAAAGTCCACAGGTGAGATGGATCTCCACTCTGAGTCCACATGCTTTGCTTGGAGGCTTTTCCATGGTACCACATGCCACCTTTCCATAAATATTTTATATCCACAGTTGCTTAGAGGAAATACTTTTTAGGCACCGAGGTGTGCCTCAGAGTGCCTCGATGTTCCTTCGTAGTGTTTCAACAGAATTCTGCCCTTAGTAAGCATCTGCTGAATAAACAATTGTGAATGAAAAAATAAACTAGAAAAAAGTGTAACAATGTCAGTTACTCCCTTCTCGTGTCATCACTGCCAGGCTGCATCATGACTAGAGCCCCAGCAAAGTGGAGGCACCAAGAAACAGAATGAGAAGGCACTTAAAGGGTGGTGTCTGGCATCTTAAAGACAGCATCAAAGTAGACACCATGAGAAAAATCAGTACTTTGTTGGGATTCCTTATAGCAACTTCAGAGTTTAGTAATTCTTTTTATTTTTAACTACATGAGGGCTGGAGATAGGTACACAATCTTTTCAGAGTTTAGGAATGCTAAAGATCTCACTCTGCACCTGTAGGGCCACACCTAACACATAGCTTTAATACTCAATTACATGGATAGCTAAATTTACCACCGGCCTTCCCTACTGGGACTTGAAGCTCCTGGGGCCAGTGATCATGTCTTTTGTCCTTCAAAAAGTACATGGCCTCATAGAAGGATACTCCTGGGGTGGGAAGGGATAAATTAATTGGGAGTTCAACATGTGCAAATACTAACTACTATACATAAAACAGGTAAAAAACAAATTTCTTTTCTATAGCGCAGGGAACTATTTTCAATATCTTGGCAACTTATAATGAAAAAGAATATGGAAATGAATATATGTATGTATATGTATACAAATATTATGCTGTACACCAGAAATCGACACATTGTAATTGACTATACTTAAAAAAAAGAAAAAAAGAAAGAGACCCCTGAAACACTGGTTAAATGAAATCAAACTGAATTGATCCCCCAGGGTCCCCTATGATATTATTACCTGATATAGAAATATATTCCTAGAGGAAATATTCTTCAAAATAAAAATACAGTTGAATTGTTAATTGAAAACTAGGGTTTTTCAGTGCTTAGGTAACAAATACTGAGTGCTTTAGTTCAATATAGGAGATACTAGAGACATGAAATTTATTACTTCTCCCTTCCTCCCACAGTCTCAACTCTAAAAACTGAAACTAACATGATTTCCTGCCCCAGGTTAAGTACTACTGGAACCAGGCAAAATGTCCTGCCCCTGTGGTAACCGATACTGGGACTTGGCATAAAAAAACTTAGTTGCTTGTGGGAAATACTTGCTCCTGGAAGATGCGACTGAACTGCAGTAGCTTACCCAGGACTCGCATCAAGACCTTCCCTTTGTTGTGCCTCTCAACTCTAAGCCATGATGTCAAAAACCCTGTCTATCCCAACCAGTTCCCCACCGTGCAAGACCCACCTTAAAATCATCCAGTCCAGAGCCTAAAAAATTCTATGAACATCCTTCCTGTAGATACCCCAATTCGAGACACTACTAACGCGCTGTCGAGGTGGTCTCTTACTGCGAGAGCTGAGAAACAGCTTTGCTTCATCAGCAGGTTTTTCTGGTGGTCTGTTGGGGAACTGGGAGTTGACTTCTTCTTATGGCTGCTGCTGTTTACTGTACTTCTTTCAGATATATTGGTTTGAAAAAGTATAAAGGTATAAAACGTTACTTAAAAGGTTGGGTCACAGAACCAAATCAGCACACAGAGGAATGTGGCTAAAGTCTTCAGAGTCAATTCTTTGAGGTTCCACGTATTTCATACTTAGGATCACAAATAACAATTGGTATGGTTAATCAGAATAATCTTAATTTAAAAAAAAAATTTTAATGGAGGTACCTGGTTATTGAACCCAGGACCTTGTGCATGCTAGGCATGCGCTCTACCACTGAGCAGTGCCTACCCTCCCTAATTATAATCATCTTAAATTTTAGTTTCCTTCTCAGTTGAATTATAAAGGAAAAGATTTACTCATTGTTTCAACAAATATTTATTTAATGCCTACTATAGGCCAGGCCATGTTCTGGGTGTCATAATTTAACAAAAAGAGATGGAAACAAACTAATATATAGGAGCTATATAGGGAGTAAAAAGTGGTATTTAAACAATTATTTAGAAAATAATCAATAAACAGTTACAAGGAAAATGGAACTTCAGGAGACGATAATGTTCTAGTTCTTTGAACTAAGCATTTTACAATCCGGGAAGTTTTGCTGTTTAGAGAAACCTCACACCAGACGGGAGAGCACGCTTTGTCCAGGGGGCTTCAGCACAAAGCAACATTCAGACCAATTTTGAGACTGAAAACCAGCCACTGTCATATCTTTTTTAAAAAATGTGTGGCATTCGTACATAAAACGTTATACTTCATACTTAGTTAATTAGGAAGAGAGTTTATGATAGATGCTGAATCCTATGAATAAAGACCAACAGCAGGAAAAAAAGGGAACCAAACCCCGGCATTTGCGTAACTGGGAGAGGCCTGTGACACCGCAGTGCGCCCATTTGTCAAGGAATAAGCCAGAACGGCCCTTGGTATAGGAAATGATTTCAAATTAATTAATTAGACCCTTAATTGGGAAAATTACCATATTGCACCTAAAAAACAGAATTAAAGAGATGTATACATTTTCCTGTTTTTTTTCAACCTTCTGAGTTAAACATTTGATTTCCACATTTCAGTGACTGGTGGGAGGGCATGAGTAAGCCATAAACAGCAACGAGCCAGACTGATGGCACGAATTCCCACAGGCGGGGCAGCTGGGCGATGAATACTCACGGGATACCTCGGCAGTCTGTCAACAATACCTACTACTGGCCTACATGGGCTTCCCGAGTCAATGGGTCTAGCACGTGCAGTGCAGGTGGGAGGCTGTCTGGCCGCACTCCTGCCTGTGCCCAGGGCACGGACGATCTGTAGGAGTCAGGAGTAATGCCCACTTTAAATGTTTGCCCTTCAGTAAACTTGCTTCAAGTCCTTTACATTGTTCATCAGCGACCACAAAAACAAACACAAAAAATACCCTTCTCATTTCAAGACATTTCCGAGAAGCACTATTTTTTTTAAGTGGGGAGAGGGAGGTAATCCGGCTTATTTATTTTTAGAGGAGGCACTGGGGATTGAACCCGGGACCTTATGCATGCTAACCATGTGCTCTACCACTTGCCTATACCCTCCCCGCCCTGAGATGCTTTTTTTTCTTTTTTTTAAATCTTCTAATTTTCTCCACTGTGAGGTCACTGATCCCAAACAAATCATGACCTGGGACCCCACAGTACCACCAGCCCTCGGCACGCACACAGTGATTCAGTGCTTCATGGTAAAAACACATGGGCCATCCTGGTAACCCTCCTTTAATTGTCTGAAACTAACCCCCACACTCCTTAGCAGACAGCTTGCTTCCCAACCCTGCAGAGCTGGGCGGAGTAACAACGATCAGAAATCAGATTTCAGTTGTGCCAGTACATGGATTTCTTTTTTTCTGGATTTTTCCTTTCCCCTCTTTATCTTTATATGTATCAAAACCACACGGTTGTCCCTCAGTATCCTTGAGGGATCAGTTCCAGGAGCCCCAGCAGTCACCAAAGTCCGTGGATGCTCAAGTCCCTCGTATACAGTGGTGTGGTATTTGCATATAACCTACGCACACTGGCACATCTTTAAATCATGGTTAGATGACTTATAACACTTAATGCAACGTAAATGCTATGTAAATATTGCCAGTGTCAGGCAAATTCAAGTTTTGCTTTTTGGAGTTTTCTAAAATTTTTCTTTTTTTCTTTTTCATTTCTTCCCTCCCTATCCCTCCCTCCCTTCCTTCTTTCTCTTTTTTTCTTCCTTTCTTTTTCTTTTTTTTAATCCATGGTTGGCTGAATCTGTGAACCCATAGATACGAAGGGTCGACTGAAACAGCTCTGGATGGAGATACCAACTTGAGAGGGAGAGGAAGTGAAGGCACACATCTGGGCTGGCCTCTAAGTTTATTGAAAGCAAGAATCCTGCCTTACGGATTCTGGTACCTCTCTAGCCTAGCACAGTGCCTAGCACGGTGCCTGGCACAGTTTCTTGACCTAACCTGAGAGGTTGTAACGGTGTTTAGACCAAAACAGGGTTGTGGTTGAGGAACCACGTTGGAAAGACCTTGAAATCCAGTTCACCTTTGCTGAACAACCTGTGAATTGTATGCACAAGTCAATTCTACTAAAAGCACAGATTCAGGAGTGCTCTTACTAGTGACTGTAACAAACCCCAGGGCAAACCGATCGGGAAAATGACACGGTTAAGCCGTCGAAGCCTCACTGCCCCCCAGATTATTTAAACGTACACATGTACTCTTTCTAGTCAGGTCACAGCAGAACAAAGAAATCAGGAATTTTCTTTTGTATAACGTTGTCCTTACCACTTTATATTTCATAATCCTTTTCCCTGTATAGTTTGAAAACAATTTAAGCGAGAGAGAGAAAGAGGTGGGGAGAGAGAGGGAGAGGCTAATTGAGATCGCAGGGAGAGCTTAAGCTTGTCGCACAAAACAAGCTTATAAACTCAGGCTTTTAATAAGTCTCAGGTTAAACTGGTTACAATACATTTAGCTTCCTCCAAACATAAATTAATATAGAGCTAAAGTATAAAGAAAATGTTTTCTTATCCAATAAAGCTTTACTGGTATTTATACTACTTCTAGGTTTGCCTTCTACATTTTAGCTGAAATAAGACGGCTGGGAAAGTTCAGCACGTAAATAACGTATGGAGATGGAAGCAAATTTCGAGTTTCCTTCCTAGAGAAGACGTAACCTCAGGGGTCAGAAGGTGTGGATCTATCTGGAGTGTCGCCAAAAAACTTTTTAAACCTTACCTGGTTCTGCTTTAATGTGGACACCAGCTTCTGCAACGTGATGTTCTCTTCTTCTAATTCGGTGTAGTCCTGAAGGAGGCGGGCCTCCCGGAACTTGTATTCTCGTATTTCATCCTTCATCCGTATTCTCTGTAGCTCCAACATCTCATTGTTCTGCAACGAAAGAATAAACAGTCAATACAAAAGGTTCTTATCCTTGATTTTGTAAAGTGTAGAATGAAGTCTTGGCAGTTAAAACATAATAAAAAACACCTCATGGATTATAAATCGGTACCACCTTTTTTGAATGGCAATTTAGTGATCTCGATCAAACTTTAAAAGCGCGTACACATAACATAATCTAGCAATTGTACACCTAAAAATCATTCTTTTTTCTTAGTTTTTTTTGGTGGTGGAGGGGGGAGGTAATTAGATTGATTTTAATGGCAGTACTGGGGATTGAACCCAGGACCTCTTGCATGCTAAGCACACACTCTACCACTGAGCTATACCCTCTCCCCACTAAAAATCATTAAGTAAATTTTCTTAGAGGTAAATGAAGAAGAAAAAGAAATCCAGGTATATGGACACAAAAAAATTGGAAACAATCTATATGTTTGCTAATGGGGGATCAGTGAAATAAATGATCATGCATCTCTTAGTGGAGCATTATAAAATTATTAAAAAGAACAAGAAAAAAAAGCTTTATGCACTAGAATGGAAAGATAGCCACAATGTATTATGAAACATAAAATAAAGTTAGTATGCATACAATACCAACTTTCCATACTCAGGGCTGGTGGGGAGATCCCCTCTGCAAGTTTCAAAGTCTTCCAACTGCCTTGGTCCAGCCACTCTGGCCTCAGTCACCCGGCTGCAGCCACAGAGATCCCCTCCACTCCCTCCCCGTGGTGGGCCTGCCAGTGGCTCCGGCCCTCAGGCGTTTGCATCCCGCCTCCCACAATTCCTTGCCTCCAGATCAGGGGTCTTTAACCCCATTTGTGCCATGGCCCTTTCTGACCACCTGGTGAAGCCAATGGACCTCTTCTCAGAATAATATTCTAAGGGACATCGAAAGGGTTCAGAACCTCCCAGGCCAAAATATGCCACTTTGGTACATTGACCGTTTTGAGCTGAAAGCACTTGACAAATAGCAGAGGGAGGAAGGCCTCTCTGTCCTCCTCCTTTCTACCTAAAAGCAGGACATGAAATTTCCCTGGAGGGAGGTGCCCCCCCGGACCAGGAAGATAACGTTCTCATCACCAGAGACGGGTAGTCTATGCCAAAATGACCCAGACAGACAGACCTGCTAAAATCACCTTCCTTGGTTTCCCACACATACTTCCTCCTCACTGTCCCACGATACACTGCCTGTCACCCAAGCCCCTTTGTCTTGTCACAGCCCCGGATTTATCATTCTTTGTGTAAAAAGCTACATAAGCCTTGGGGCCTTAATGACCTTTTCTGCTCTTCCTTTTCCCTTTGAAGGCTCCCATGTACAAGTAAAAAAAATTAAATAAATCTGCAAGCTTTTTTCCCCCCGTTAATCTGTTTTACGTCAGTTTAATTCTTAGTTCCAGTCGCAGAACCGAAGAGGGTGGAAGGAAATTTTCCTCCCTTCCAGTGTAAAAGACAGGATTACTGTGCTCTGCACTGGAATTTGACACAACATTGTAAAATGAGTATAACTCAATAAAAAAATGTAAAAAAAAAAAAAAAGACAGGATTACCAAGGACACTGATCAGGTTACATTTAAGCTAATACAATATTTTTTAAGATTATGATATGGCAATCAGGGAGATGGTTACAGTAGTGGCCCCCAGTTAATCACACTTCTCTGCGGTCACACGCTGTGGAGTTTCTGCTCAAACCGACTCTGAACTGGCCTCTGACTTGCTGCGACCCACAGAACGCAGGGGAAGCCTCCGTCCCCAGAAGCCTTGAAGCGCTTGCTCTTTCTTGGAACAAGGCCACCCATGAAGCAGCCCCAGCCAGCCTGCTGGAGCCCGGGCCCAGCCCGCAGTCCGCGCCGGCTGCCCGGTGCCGGACTGAGACGTGTCGAACTATCTGGCTCAGCTGAGCTGCCAGATGACGGCACCACAGGAGTGGCCCCAGGCTAGTCTGTAAGGTACACCCAGCTGAGTACAGCTCAAATATCTGATCCACAGGATCATGGGTATTATTTTAAGCCCTTAATATTTGGGGCAATTTGCTACACCTTAACACATAACTGATACAGTAAGACATGTGCTTCTTTATTAGTGGAATGTGTAATCAAACCGAGTGGCAGATTTAAGAAATAACCGTAATTTCAAAGCAGTGATGATATTTCATGATCCCGCAAGAACTAAGATGTGATATGAAAATTTTGCTCACAAAGGAATTTGTGCCGCTCGTTTTGGAAAACAGAATGGAGACTCCTTAAAAGACTAAAAATAGACTTACCATGTGATCCAACAGTCCCACTCCTGGGCATGTATCCAGAGGAAACTTTAATTCAAAATGATACATGCACCCCAATGTTTATAGTAGCACTATTTACAATAGCCCAGACATGGAAACAACCTAAATGCCCATCGACAGAAGACTGGATAAAGAAGTTGTGGTATATTTACACAATGGAATACTACTCAGCCATAAAAAATAATAAAATAATGCCACTTGCAGCAACATGGATGGACCTGGAGATCATCATTCTAAGTGAAGTAACCCAGAAAGAGACAAAAAAATACCATGATATCACTTATATGTGGTATCTAAAGAAAAAGACCCAGACAGACAAATGAATCTATTTACAAAACAGAAACAGACTCACAGACATAGAAAACAAACTTATGGTTTACCAGTGGTAGGGAAGGGGTAGGAAGGGATTAATTGGGAGTTCGAGATTTGCAGATAGTAACTACTATGTATAAAATAGATAAACAAGTTCATACTATATAGCACAGGGAACTAGAGTCAATATCTTGTAATAACCTATAACAAAAAAGAATATGAAGACGAATATATGTATGTATACGTACAACTGAATCATTATGCTGTACACCAGAAAGTAACACAACATTGTAAACTGACTGTGCTTCAATTACAAAAAAAAAAAAAAAAAAAAAAAAAGACCTGTCTGCATAGCGTGGCCAACATTTGTTTGCCAAACCCCTGCTCTTCTCATCTTCTGTGAATTGTCTTCCTCCCCTTTGAAGCTCCAGACCCCTACCTCCGCCCTCTTAGCTCGGAATGGTACATAAGCCTTGATTACTTGGCTGCTGGGGAGTCTCATATTTTTATGGGGCTCCCTTACAGTTTTCTTCTGTTAATCTGTCTTATGTCAATTTAATGATAAGACCAGCCAATGAACTTAGAAGGGAAGAAGGAAAGTTTTCCACCCCTACAAAACCTTATATGAACACACCCTTTGGACTCCGGTGAGTCTTCTCAATGATCTGACCCTGTGTAACTGCTGCAACTTTAGGAAAAGCAAACATAACAGAAATGGAGGCGAGGAGAGTGGAGGGCAATAAATAATGAATTCCAGCAGCCGCCCAGGAAGACACTGCACAGAAGACGAGGCGTAGCCCCCCTGGCTCACACCTTGAACAGTCAGGAGACAGTGAGCTGCTCCATCCGCAAAAGGCAGACCATACAAGTCAGCCCTGCAGGGAAGCCGAGTGTCAAGGCTACAAGTTGCATCAGAATTTTTTTGCCTTCCTAAGATAATACTCTGAGGCATTTTTTCATGCACTCTGTAACAGTAAGAAATCATTGGAATATGTTTCTACAAACTGCATCTTTGCAGACAGACTCCTAAAACCAAACAAAGTACCATAAGGCAAGATGAACAAAAGAAATACTTGAATACTACTCTCTTAGCAGAAATTCAGTTTAGATTGGAAATATATGAAAGGTATACATAAATCGAATAAATATACTCAGTAACTTTTATCCTTCTTGGCAGGTGAAGGTTATAAATAGGCTCTAAGTCTTGTAGTTTTCTCATTCTTTTACATTTTCTTTTATAAAATGTTTTTTTTTGTCATTACTTATTCTACAGTCGCTCAAAGTGAATTTTTCAATCCATTACAGTGCCATTGAAGTGGGAAAACTTGATTACTTAATGTTTTAATAAAAGTTGTTTTCGCCACTTACATAGGACGTACCAGGCAGAGGAAAGAAATTTCTCAGGCATAAAAAGACAGCAAAAGAATGCTATGATTCAACCACATATAACAAATGCATAATATTAGTAGTTGGTAGTTAAATGCAGGACAAATAGTTAAATAAAAAGAACTTGTGGTATCTATTCTACTACAATAATCAGTAAACTGAAGCCCAGAGAGACGAAGGAAACTGGGGTAATTCACAGAGGTAGGAAATGATAGTCCTAGGTTTTGATCCAAATCTCCCAGATCCTAAGTTTGAGCTCTTTTTTTTTTTTTTTTCTTTTTTGAGCTCTTTTCATTAACACATTCTGACTGACTTTGTCTCCTGGCTTCAGGCAGAAAGCCAAAGAAAACAAATTGAAAGTAAAAGACTAAAACATGCAAGGGGAAAGTGGATGGTCCTCTGCAAATCAGGCTGAATTCACGGTGAAGAGAGGACCGAGGGGCTGTGGGAGCCTCCGGCTCCGAGCAGTGTGGTATGTGGCTCTGAGGTTCAAAGGACTCCAATTCAGGGAGGAAAGGGAGCGTCTGGGGGATAAGGACGTGCTTTCCCTCCCTGGAGACTCGGAGCTCCGCACAGGGGCCCCCAGGGTGGCTCCCTTCCCCCAGCCCTGGGAAAGAGTTTTGGAAAGTGCGCTGGGCATCTTTTTCTGGCACCTGCTGCTCAGGGCTCACTGCTGCGGAGACAGCACGAGGGCTTCCGGCTGGTGAGCGCCTGGTGTCTACATGGCTTTTGAAGACCCCACTGGACACACTTCACACACAGGGTCCCTCTCAGGCGGCAGGGAGGAGAAGCTTTTATACCGAGCTAAGTCTAATGAGAAAGCCTTTCACTGTCACACAAAAGTTGGTGACGCAGTTTTCCCTGCCTTGAATTTCAATTAGCATCTTAGGCAACAAACCTGAAAATGACTAACTGAGAAATGTCTGCCTTTAGTGTGTGGGCCACGGCCAAAGAAATACTACAAAATATATATTTCGAATCACTATCAGCCAAATGAACCCTCAGTGTGTATGTGGGAGAAATAGTTCATTTTTTTTTAAATCTTGTTACAGTTTTACCTAAAGCCTCCTGATAATCACCTTCTTTGTTTTCCCTACTTAACATTTTACTGAGTTAAATAGTGAGATAATATATGTTCCCACCATTTAATTAATACAATTATGTGTGAGATGTCTTTGATTCTTTAGTGGTACCTCACTTACTTACTTTCACTTCTATGAAAGTTGAAAACTTTCGGTAAAGCTTACATTTTCCAGAAACATTAGACTGATAGGCTTTTAAAACATGGATTTTTCAGTAACCTGGAACTGCTTTTTGTAAAGAATCAGCCACAACACAAATACTATCACAGTTATATTCAGATTTTGAAGCTATATTGTATTATTTTATTACTATCCATATATTTTATTCAACATTATTTTAATATCTTTCATTAGTGAATTGAGGATATAAATCTAAGTAATAAGATTTTGGATCAATCACAATTGTAAATTAATATATGCCTGGGGCCCAAGTTATGACTGGCTTAAAACAAGTCAATTTTAAGCAAACATAAAATTAAATAGCGTTTAAAAAATCAAAGTGAACAACTGTAATAAATATTCCTACTGAGTTACTGCCCAGTGTCTCAGTCACCAGACTTACGATGACATTCAGAAGGCAAGCTTAAAGTGCTATAAACCCATTAAAAAGAGATTATTCGATGCTTATTTGCGCTTAGTGCTAAACTGCACAGAAGAGATACCTGAATTTTGTTAATATTATTCAAGAAAATCAAACTAACATTGAGAATCTGTCAGTGCCAGTGTTTCTTTGCTCATGTAATCATAAGTTCCTTTTTACAGGCAAGAAACGGAAGATAAGAGAAGTCTTTAATCCACGGTGACAGAACCAGCGGGTGGCGGGGTCAGAGCTCACACTCAGGTCTGTCCGATCACAAAACACCTTTATCTTCATTAATCATCACTGCCTCTTTTCACAATATTCCTTCTGATCTATTATTGTCTCAATTTTTAAAAATAAAGATACTTTGTCTTACTGAGTCTTGTCGATCATTTGGCCAAAGGGAAATCTTATTGGGCTTAAAGTCTGTAGCCCAACGAAAATGGGTAACTCCCAGCTCTATACCTGGTCGTGTACGGCCTTTGGCAAGTGAGTTGACCGCCTTAAGCTGCAGTTTGCTGACCTGACGTAAAGTGAGGATAACAATCATACGTGCATCAGAGGCCGCTGTAAAGATTAGATTAGAGAAATAATGCTGAACCTCTGGCATAGTGCTTCACACACAGCAGGTGTTCAGGACATGCTAGGTATTCTTGCTAACACACACACCCGCCCACATTTAAGGCTAACGCTGTAATAAGCCTGGCTTTTTGCTCCCGGTCTTTGTCTTTTTTTACATCCAGCAAAGCCTCTGGCCCAGACCAGCAAGCCCAAGGAATACACAGCTGTGACTGGGTGTCAGGGACGTCCTAAGACGGATGACGTTTAGTGGGAGCCTGAACGATGAGCATGAGCTGGCCGCCTTGGGGCAAGGCGCTGCAGGGAGAGTGAGAAGCAGGGACAGAGGCCCTCAGGGAGGCAGCAAGGAGCAGGTAGCCAGGTGCCTGGCCACGGCCTCACAGAGCACAGCGGGCAGAATGGCTCTGTTCCCCAGGTTCAGCGCTCTTCATCACTAGGAGAGCTTTAAGCCGGTGAGTCACACGGCACAAACAAGAAATATCTGTAGAATAAGTGACCATTTAAAAAGGGTCACATTAGCAATTATGCTTCTACTACTTTAAAAAGAGATGCGCTTTGGCCTGGATAAGAGTTTTTTCAAACTCCATCCAGATGACTGTTACAGCCTGAATTGCTTCCCCGGTGAATTCCTATGTTGAAGCAGCACAAACCCCCTCAGGGCGATGGTATCTGCAGATGGGGCCTTTGGGAGGTAATTAAGGTTAGATGATGTCATGGGGGAGGGACTGTGGCCGGACAGGATTAGTACCCTTAGCAATGACAGCTGGCTCTCCTCCTGTGAGCACAGAGGAAAAGCCAGCTGGGGGCGCAGCAAGCCAGGAACCATATCGGCTGCCCCTGGACCTTGGGGCCGGAATTGTGAGATAACGTCTATTTCTGCTGTCTGCGCATCCCAAGTCTGTGATGGTTTGTTATGGCAGCCTGAGCAGGATGTAGTCTAAGGAACAAGGGATGGGTCTCCGTCAAAGCGTTGACTGGATCTCAGTGCTTTTGCTTTGGGAGAAAAACATGTCTCTCCAGAGCTCAGAGAGAAGAAAAGCAGACCAACTGAACAAGGCGGACAAAAGAAGGAAATTGCTCTTTAAGCAATGTTATCTACTGACTCATTGCTCTTTTAATTGCCCTAGAGGGAAACTAGGTAATAAGAGGGAATAAGGTTGCAGTTGAGTTAAGGTTGGTCATCAGCTGACCATGAAGTATGGAGATTAGATTGGGTTATCCAGGTGGGCACAATGAAAAATGGAAGCGAGGCAGAGGACGAGAACCAGAGAGATGGCAGCGTGAGAAGGATGTAGCTTGATGCTGAAGACGGAGGAGGGGACCATGGACCAAGGAATGCGGGCGGCCCCTAGAAGCTGGAAAGGGCAAGAGAAAAAGACTCCCTTCTAGAGCCTCAAGTAAGAAACATACAGCCCTGGTAACATCTTGGTTTTAGCTCCAGTGAGACAAATTTCGGATTTCTGAACTATAGAACTGTAAGATTAAAAATCTGTATTTTTTAATCCACAAAATTTGGTAATTTGTTACAGAAACCTAATATAAGTGGTTCCTTCTACAGGGTAGGACTGGAGGTTGGGCAGTGGTGAAGAAAGATGTCGTCTTTATGCCATTCTACTTTGTTTAAATATTTTTAATATACGTGTAGAAAACTTTTTAAATGTATATAACAGCAATGAAGGGTTGTGTCTAATTGATGTTTTGAGGACTAGAATTTCCTTTGTAGCAGCAATAACTTTAAAGACAATTTTCTACTCCAGCCAGAAAAAATGGGGTAAACATAAAAAATTCAAAGAGGGAAAATTTGCATAGGTTCCAGCAGGCTCAAAAAGACTAGAAATTGAGTTGGCAATGTCATCCTCACAATTACATAAGGTGTGGCCTACACTTACTGAGAATATGTCTGTAGGTAATAAAGATGAAAATACTACAATTTTGAAAAGTAAATGGAATGAATACCTAGCGAAAGGCAATGACAAAACAAGGTAAAACCCGAGTTTCATTTCTCATCCTTGAGTATTCAATAAGTCTGCTATCACTGCCCTATCATTTCACCATCCCTAAAATTAAGTGAACGATCAATATACACTGCAAGTTGCACTATGTTTTCTAGACAGTCATCTTATAATTAAAAAAAAATCTCATCTGTGTCGCTGACATCATTCTCATTGTTCTGTACGTGGTTGCATTTTATCCTCAGCAATACCCCACTAAGGTAGGCACTGTTATTGTGTCTATTTCTCTGAGGTGCAAAGGAGTTACTTGCCCAAAGTCCACACAGCTAATACGTGATGAAACCCAGATTGGAACAGAAAGAGGGTAATTGCAGAGCATACAACATTAACTGTGTGCAATCTAGTCAGGGAAGTTTGACTCAATGTCTAAACAGAATTTCTTTGTGATAAATGTCGTGTAGGACAAGTTTAGTTTTGTTTTGTTTTTAACTGAAGTATAGTCAGTTTACAATGTGTCAATTTCTGGTGTACAGCGTAACATTTCAGTCATACATATATTTGTTTTCATATTCTTTTTCATTATAGGTTGCTACAAGATATTAAATACAGTTCCCTGTGCTATATAGTAGAAATTTGTTGTTTATCTATTTTATATATACTAGTTAGTATTTGCAAATCTTGAATTCCCAATTTATCCCTTCCCACCCCCAAGAAAGGGGAAAAAATACCATATGACATCACTCAAATGTGGAATCTAAAAAGAGAAACAAGACACTAATAAATGTATCAACAAGACAAGCTTTAGTTTTAGCGATTCTTTTGCGTCATAGATCTGTGGCTGTGGAATTAACACAATGATATGATTTTTATTCTTTTCATTCTGTCATACAGGTTCTCCCAGCATTCTTTCTTGTGTCTCTTATTTGATTTCAAAGAGTGGGTCCCTCACCAAAATGGTCTGTTATACTAACCTCGACAACATTTATTTCTAAGTCCTTATTATTTCCTTTTCAAGTGTCTAGTGGAGGATCCATGCTTCTGCATTCCTGGGAACCAAACTGGTGCTGCAATAAAATCACTTGCAAATGATCGGTATTATCAGATCATATAGGAAGATATTTGTGCCTAAAAATGAACTAAAAATACGATAATGGAACAACTTCAGCTCAATGCTGCCAATTAACTGGCAGCATTTAAACTACTAAAAAGCAAACAAACAAACTCATCTGTAGGCTCCTGAAGCCCTCAGCGATCTCTAGGAAAACACTCCCAAACTCAGAGCACTGTAAGCCAGACTCCATCTGCATGCTGTCAGGGACACTAGGAAACACAGGGACACTCCCTCTCCAGCCATAATGATCTGTATCAGCTTCCTCTATGAAATTCACACCGGAAACTGTCTTGTCTCCTGTTTCAGCTCGAGATGAGAGACGAAGTGGGAAGAGGAAAGACACATTCACAGACAGACAAACAAATCACTTTAGATTTACACACTGTTAACCAAAGTACGGAATCAACTAAGCTATTTCAAAGAAGCCACATACAAGCTAGAAGAACGTGCTTTGTTGTGAAGCGATCCCAGTTTACTTCAGGCTTCCTGCCGGTAAAGCCCAGGCTCACGTTTTCATCCCAGGGAGCCAGGAAGTTGGCTTGTTCAAATCCTTTTTGGGGGCGGGGGGCGCAATTGGTACCATACTCTACCCTACCCACCTGGGGTTCCTTTCCCTAGGAAATGGTACTGATACAGGCTCCTCAGATTCCCAGTTCCCCCTTCCCCCTACTCCCACACCATCCGCACCCTATCCTAACGCAGGGTTCTTGATATCAGTACAAGAATCTTTTTTTTTCTTTCATTTCAAGGTTTCCATCTTTATGTATATCAGGAAGAGAGATCTTACCTGCTCAAGGACTTAACTTCCGCAGTTATCCATCCTACCTCTCTCCTTCATCACCAATTTATCCTTCTTGAAGGATCATCAGTTTACAAACACACAACCCCCATGAAAATAAACCACCACCACAGAAGAAACTAATAACAAAGAAAACAAAAATAATAGTGTCCCCATCCCTCTGCCACCTTTCCTGGCAAATTACTGAACTAAATCTGTCTATACCTGCCATCTCCATTTCTTCACCTTCCCTCTGCAGCCTGATCAGGCCTTGGTTCCCTCCACTCCAGGGAAATCTCTTGCCACACTCATTGGCAACCTCCCTACATCCTGCCAAATCTAATGATCAGTTCTAAGTTTCATCTTGCTCACACAGTTCTTCATTTACCCTTTTGGAAACACATTTATCTCTAAGACTCAGTCTCCTTTAATGACTCCTTTTCTTTGCTGACCTCCATATATTGGAGTGTCTGAGGTCTGACTGCTGGCTGTGTTCTCTTGTCACTCCACAGGTGATCACATCTGGACCCATGGCTTTAATCGTCATGCATTCACTGATAACGCCTATATTCCTTTCCCTAGCATCAGCCTCTGCTTTAAGCTCCAGACTTACATATCCAGTTACCTTCTTATTCTCCACTTGGAGATCTAGCAGGCATCTCAAACCAAACATGATCAGCACATCAACACTCTTGATGTCACGCACACCCAACACACCAATCCCTCCATGAGGATTTCCCATTTTACAACATGACAGACTATTGTAATTATGTTTATTGTCCATCTCATTCACTCAAATGTAAGCTTCATGAGGACAAAGATGCTGTCTTGTTTCTTGCTGTATCTCCAGTGCCCAGACCAGTATCTGCCCAATAGAAGGTGCTCAATAAACATCTGATAAATGCGGAATAGTGGGAGGAGGAAAGTAAAAATAAACACTTGGAAAAACTACGAATTTCAAATAACTATAAAGATGCTTTCTTCATAGTTCTTCCTAATCAGTTAAAAATGTGCAATTTCTAAAAACAGTTTGGTGGAAATCTGTCCCGTAATTACAATGTTATTTCTGGAGGTAGAGATAATAAATTCTTTTCCTCCTTAGAGACTAATCTCTCCCATCCTTCTCCTGGTTATCCTAAGAAGGGGAGACATAACTTATGAAATAAAAGGCCATTCAGGTGCCCCTAGATTCAAAGGTATTATTTCCCTTATTTACCAGCAGGCTACTATTTTTCAATCTAAACGATCCTTCTGTTCTAAACTGGATAAGTCAAGTCAGGCAACATTTCAGGAATTTTCCCTTCTGACTTAAAAATAAAATGAGACCAGTGGGTATTTTTAACATTCCTTTTCCACTCTTGCCACTCAGCTAGCAAAAGTCTTTCCACCTATTAGAGAGAGAATTGAAAGCAATGTTGGCTGCTCCTTGAATGTCCTGATTTTAAAAACTGAAGTCCAGTGATGACCATGTCCATCTCCAGCTCTGGAATTTGGAATTAGACCTTCTCAAAGAATTTAACTAAATCAGGCATTTGTGATGTTCTTTAAATAATTCTTAAACTTAACAGGAGCCAGGTTAAAGTTAGGCATTTTTTTTGTCTACTATAGCTCATGTTTCTTGATTTTAAAAAAATTGCTGAGGGCCACTTTTTCTTTCCAAATCTCAACTTTGCCTCAACCCAATACGCAATCTTTAAAATGCCTGTGGCACTAAGTTATAATTTCACTGTTTTTCCTTAAACTACTGCTTATTGGGCACTTATCCTATGAATTACTCCAAGAGCTTTGCACTGTCTCATCTAGTTCTATCTATCTGACTGTCAGGAGTATCTGACTCTGGATCCCATGCTTTAACCATTACACTACAGCCTCTTTTGCTTTCTTTGTCTCTGCTGATTTGGATTATATCATCATTCGTATTTTATTATGATGATTATTTCTACTCTCTGCTTAAAATGTTTGAGGCCATTATAAATAAAATATGCCTACATAAAAAAGCAGTTAAAATGTGAAATTTTAGACAATAAAAAAAAAAAAAAAGAGAGGCAGCAAATATCCTTGAGAAGCATGAATGCAAACACTGACGTGATGTAGCTACTGGGACTGAGAAATGAGACCCCTGTGTCAATATGACTTAATTGTTCCAGGGAAACTCTGCTCAGTGCAGATAAGAATATAAACCAGTAATTCAACTCTGGTTTTGAATTACCAACTGTTTGCTTTAGGAAAATCAATTGATCTTAGACAACAGGTTTCTCACTTGGGCAAATAGCTTGCGTACCAAACAGCATTATCCTGCCCAGGCCTCAATTACTCACTTTAACTGAGCTTTCCACTCAGCTCTGATTCCCAGCCAACAAGTGAAAAGAGAAACATACAAAAGTCGCAGAATTCTAGTTATCTGATTTTAAAAACACCATTAGATAAACAAATGGGAACTGATTAAACTTACCAGCTTTTGCATAGCAAAGGAAATTATAAACAAAATGAAAAGACAACCCACAGAATGGGAGAAAATATTTGTAAATGATGTGACCGATAAGGGCTTAAAATTTCCAGAATATACAAACAGCTCATACAACTCAATAACAAAAAAACAAACCACCCAATCCAAAACTGGGCAGAAGACCTAAGCAAACATTTCTCCAATGAAGACATACAAATGGCCAATAGGCACATGAAAAAACGCTCAATATCACTAATTATCAGAGAAATGCAAATCAAAACCACAGTGAGGTATCACCTCACACCAGTCAGAATAGCCATCATTCAAAGTCCAAACTATAAATGCTGGAGAGGCTGTGGAGAGGCTTACTCCTACACTGCTGGTAGGAAGGTAGTTTGGTGCAGCCACTGTGAAAAACAGTATGGAGATTCCTCAAAAGACTAAAACTAATCTTACCATATGATCTAGCAACCCCACTCCTGGGCATATATCCAGAGGGAACTTTAATTCAAAATAATACATGCACCCCAATGTTCACAGCAGCACTGTATACAATAGCCAACACATGGAAACTGCCTAAATGTCCATCAACAGATGACTGGATAAAGAAGATGTGGTATATTTATACAATGGAATACTACTCAGCCATAAAAAATAATAAAATAATGACATTTGCAGCAACATGGATGGATTGTCATATTATGTAAGTCAGACAAAGACAAGTATCATATGATATCACTTATATGTAGAATCTAAAAAAAGATTAAAATGTTATTTACAAACCAGAAATAGACTCACAGACATAGAAAACAAACTATGATTACCAAAGGGGAAAGAGGGGAGAGGAATAAATTAGGAGTTTGGAATTAACAGATACACACTATTATACATAAAATAGATAAATAACAAGGGCCTACTGTATAGTATAGCACAGGGAACTGTACTTAATTTCTTATAATAAGCTATGATGGAAAAGAATCTGAAAATACATGTCTATATATATGCATAACTGAATCACTTTGTTGTACACCTGAAACTAACATTGTAAATCAACTACACTTCAACAGAAAATAAAATTAAAACAAACAAACAACAAACCATTTCTCAGCTACACCAAAGGCTAGATCCTTTTCCCTTCAATGGCTCAGCTACAGAATAGTGACTATAATGAAATACTACAGAAAAGATTTTGTTCATGAAAATTTCAAATTTTAAAAAATTAATATTATATTTGTCCACATGTTAATTAAAACTCAAATCCCTCCCCCCCAAGAAAAAAAAAACTTATGGTTACCAGGGGTTAAATGTGGGGTGAAGGGATAAATTGAGAGTTCGAGATTTGCAGATACTAACTACTATATATAAAATAGATAAACAACAAAGTCCTACTGTAGAGCACAGGGGACTATATTCAATACCATGTAATAGCCTATAACGAAAAATATGATAAAGGATACATATATATGTATAACTGAATCACCATGCTGTAAACCAGAAATTTACATACTGTAAACCGAATATATGTCAATTATGTCAAAGTTTAGAAAGATGATGTGATTTAGACAAGATTCCACTGAAAGTAAGTGGTGGGGCCTGAATTTGAACTCAACTCTTATCTGACTTCTTAGTCCCTATTTTTAAACATCACATCATATTGCTGATAAGAGTATACAGTTTTCTAATACTCTGTGTCAAGAGAAGGCTAAAACTTAAGAAAAAATGGGGGATTTGGCAGATTTGGGATTTGTGTGTCACCTGGGCTATGACCCTTGCGTATCTGTCAGCTGAGTTTTTGACAGGACTAGAATAACAAGTAGGCACTTGAAGGTAACTCCCTCTGATGAACATTCTGTGCTGCAGATTGAAGGGAGATGCAAGGTTTTGGGTACCAGGCAAGCAGGTGCAAGAAACTGACGTTCCATTAAAAATGATGAAAAGCCTGTTGTGATGATTTGATTGGATGTAAGGGTCATCTTATTTGCATAAAGGGGGACGGCAAAGAGAGACAGGGTGAAATGGTCCTTAGGAGCTCTGTCAGACTGAGCACCTATTAGCAGAAAAAAGATTAGGTTGGAAAATCCTATAAGCAGCTGTTATTAGCTCTCGATTTCAAATACAAAAGAAACTTAGTATTGATTTTTGCAGTGTCTGGTTGTGAACATCACTGGTTTCCATATTTTATTTTAGAGAATGTACATGAAATCAATTATTTTAATTTTGGGACAGTTGATGAAGGATGACTCTTCTTACCTTGTAGACAACTGAACTAATGAATTTTTAAAGTCGCTCCTAGAAGAAATATTAAGTCAGCACAGGAGAAAAAAAGGGAGCCTGAGCTCATCTTCCAAATTGTGCTATCGATCAAGCATACAGGCGTATTGATAATCTAAAAACTAGATCAGACCATTTAAACATGAACCAAAAATTAAAGGGCCACCAAAGTAATTGAAACATAAGAAAAAGAGAAAAATAGTAACAGTAAACTTTAACATATTATTATACAATCATCACAAAGGGAATCTCTGGCATAAGAGTAGGTAGAGAAAATAACAGAATAGGACAGAAATAAGACAAAATACGCCAGAAATAGGACAAGACAGGATAGCAAAACACAACACAGTGAAGACTGAATAATGTTGGAGTACTTCTAGAAAAGAAAATACAAATGTCTTTTAAAAGGAATCAATTTTAATTAAAGAGAAATTATGAAGAAATTCACTCAGACCGAAAACATGCTTTATTTATTCAGAAACCTGGTAAGAAACCCTTAGGCTACTGAATATTTAGGTTACAGAAAACTAATCAAATCCGACTGCTGACCAATCAGGCTGGGGGAAATAAAATTAAATTGGATTACACTCTTGTATTTTTCTGATACTCAAAGTAAAAATATTGAGATTCATCATAAATGTAAATCCTTAACCCAGGGCTTATATGCAAATTCTAAAAGCTTATAAATCATGTCTAAAAGATCTATGTCAAATCATAAATGTTGTATATTCTGGGAAACAGTAATAATGTATTAAATATGGCCTATTTTTCATCCCTTGAATTGAAAATAACTTTACTAACAATTAATTCTTTTCATTTCTTTTGCTAACATTATAAAAATATTCTGGGGTGGTTTTTTTGAGACTGTAATCTACCCCAGTTCTCTCAGTTTAAGCCATTTATGATGTTTGAATACAAAGAATAGAATTTAATATTCTTATAAAAAGAGAAGCATCATGATGTAAATGGTGTTGGGACATTTAGCCATTTAGGGGAACATTTTAAATTTAAATTCTCACATTGTTCCTCACACCAAGCTGAATCTCACATAAACTAAAGCGTTAAGAGTAAAAATTAAACCATAAAAACTGATATAAATGAGCATTATAGTTTTATAGTTTTGAGACGGGTAAAGGGGAGAAGAAGGAAGAAAAAACATTCTACCCTTAAAACTACTAAAAGGAATCTCAAAGGAAACACGCAGCAGATTTAAAAACAGAACTGCCAAAAATTCAATGTGTCAAAAATAAAATAAAATCTAAAGGCAAATAAACTGGGGCGAATACTCAGAGCAAATGATTAAGAAGTCAATAATTTCTTGAACCACACATAAATAATAGAGACGCTGAAACCTAACAAACGTGCAAAAAATGAAGGTGTAGCAATTACTCCTTAATTAATGAATGTACATATTTATTATTCCACAAATTAATTAAAGTAGTTAATTTCTCGTCACTGATTTGTTCTTTTTTCTGGATGTCTAGTATATGCCAAGCTCTGGGCTAGGATGTAGTGATGAAGACGATAAACCATGTCCCTATCGTCAATGACCTCATAAATTAACACTGAAATGCCATTCTTTAGCTATCAAATAAGCAACCTGACAGAGTTACGAAGCTTAATGCTTGCCGGGGCTCAGTGAAATGGGAACTCTCTTCCATTATGAATGAGAGCATACACTGCTTTAATCCTCTAGAAAAGCAATAAAGCTACATGCATGACCTTAAAAAAAAAAAAAGAAAGAAAAGAAAACCTTGTATCATTTGATCCAGTAATTCTACTTCTGGAATGCTATTCCTGAGAAATAATCCTAAGTGCATTCTAAAAATATATGCAAACAGCACTGAAATAATGCAAAAGCTAACTCTGGCCCCACTGCCTGCCATATGCCAGTAGCCATGCCAAGCACACATGTGAGGATTCACAACACCTCCTCGAGGCAGGTGTTATTTTTATTCCCATTTAATAGATAACAATATTGAGGCCCCGAAAGGATAATCATTTGCCTAAGGCTACTCAGCTAATATTTGTAGAACCAGTATTAAACCCTGGCCGACATGGAGATGAATGCCCTTGCAAAATCTGCACTTAGCTCTAAAAACAAAATCCAAAGCGTCTAACTTCAGTTATTTGCAAAGTTTTAAGTAATTAACTTGTAAGGAATTTTACTGAATACAACTTTTCTTTTGTGCACTGCTTTATCAAACATAAACATAGGCTTTTAGTAACATTCTGTGGCAATCTTGTTTAAAAACAAAATTAGGATGCCTAGGTCCTATTTGCCCAAGAATGAGGGCAAATACAACTGTTTTTAAGCCCATGATTTGGTGAAGTGTGTCAGGGAAAAAAGTCTATCTCCAAAAGCCGCTGGAGCAGAGCACTAAGAATCTAGTTGGACTTCATCAGGATTCTTGTTGAATTCAACCTCAATCATTGTGTTAAATGTATTGTTCAGCCTCTGCTCATTTCAGATGGGAGTGCAGCTCATGGATTGTTAATAGAGAACTGATCAATTTCCACGCCATCTAAGCTAGCCATGCAATAAATAAAGAAGACCCTGGCAGCGTGTCTTTAATTAGTAATACATACACAGGCTGGAGAGCCCAGTGGTATCCGCTGCATGGTCCCCAGAGGATGTAAGTCAGGCTTAGAGGATGTCAGGTAGGTTTCTGCTTTCATTCAGGCAGCGATCCTAAACAGCAGCCCAGGGGGAGAGAAGTGACTTCCACTACTAGAATTAATTATGTATTCATTTTAGCCCTCTGAACAGTCTGAGAGAGGCAGACACTGCCTTCCACACGCTGGCATTTCCAGCACTGTCTGACTTGGGGGTGCTCAACAGAATGGTCGATCCTGGAGGAGAAACTCTGCAGCAAATTAAAATACAGCACAGAATTTTCATTTCTCTTTGCCACAGTCTGAAAAAATGCGGTTACCTACGACTCTCTGCACATACACACTGAAAGCATTTGCCTTTTTTTTACTCAATAATATTTCTCTCAATCGGAAGCTTAATGGTGGATTTCCCGCTTAACAATAAGAGATAGGTAATGACACTGTCTGACCTTGGAGTGATGCATTGCCCTTCTCTGCTGACTGGCTCCAGCCAAAAGGGTGATGCAAAATAAATGGATAGGTTAGTACATTGAAATAAGATGAGCATCACCAACTCTAGGGCTCCTGAGTCTCATTAATTTTAAACATATAATTAAAGATATAGAATAAAGAATTGATTACAAGCCAAAGTTACATATTTATATATATCTTCTTCTATTTTTTTTCTCTTTCTCAATATGTAGAACATGCATTTCCAATAGGGGGTGGTATTACCCCTGTGGGAGGCTGAACAATGGCCGCCAAGGATGTCCAGGTCCTAATCCCCAGAGCCTGTGAGTGTGGTACCTTATACAGCAGCAGAGATTTTGCAGATGTGATTGAGTTAAGGATGTTGAGATGGAGAGATTTTCCTGGATTATCCAGGTAGACCCTCATCACAGTGTCCTTATCAGAGGCAGACAGAGAAAAATCTGACAAAAAACAAGAAAGGAATATGACACTGAAACAAGACGCTATGTTGCTGGCTTTGAAACGTGGAGGAAGGGGCCATGAGCCAATGAATGCAAGGAAGGCAGACTGGAAGAGGAAACGGGCGTTCCTTCACACCTCCGAGGCAGTACAGCCCTGCCAACACCCTGATTTCAGCCCAGTCAACTGCAGGCTTCTGGCCTTCAGCACTGTAAGGGAATAGCCTGTGTTTTAAGCCACCAAATTTGAAGTATTTTGTTCCAGCTAACCACAGAGAATTAATACAGGGGTGAAAATTAATCCTTAGGGAAGCAAAAAAAAAAAAAAAAAAAAACACAAAAACTTAGATATTACAATGGTTTATGATCCTCCCAAGCTCACCACTACTCTACAAAATCTTATTCCTCAGTATTTCATTTTGTGGCAATTAGGAAAAAAAATGCATAAATCACTTGTTAAGGAGTTGATAATGAAAAAAAAGGTCGTGAAACAACACTCCCTTGGCAAGCACTGCCAATGAAAGATTGATTCAAATAATGATGCAAGGTTTTTATTCCTCTCAAGGCCCAGTTTCATTATCATTAGTTGCTGGGGACAAGATCGATGTTGTTATCCTGTTATCATTCTAACAACTGAATTTGCCATCCAGAAAACACCTGCTGGCCACTTCCTTGCACATGTAGCCAAATCTTGAACTCATTTTTAGACAGACACTCTCTCCTGTAAGCCACAACAAAACATGGGAATAATCTGGCCCATAAATATTGTCGATCTATTAATGTGCATGTTTAAAATTGTGTGCCAAAGCTCATTAAAAAATACATTGTAGTATTTTAGGTTTTTTTTTTAATGTAATACAGACAGTAAGGTTTTTGTATAGTGCGAGAACCTCAGAAGAAATGTTTAATTATAATTCTGCCTTTCTGAAAAATTGTTTTAGTGAAGCCAAAACTCTATCAGAAAACTATTTCTCAATCTAAGTACTTTTAATATAAGTGAACACGCAAGACAATGAGGAAGCCAATAAGTAGATAACCAATGGACAGCCTTTCTTATGGGACACATTCTATTTGAATTCAAACTAAAAGGTAAAGTTCAGGTCTATTAATGCATCTAATATAATTCACTCTATAATATTTATTTTTAAAATATCTTTGTTGATTAAGCATTAAAAAGTGTAATTCAAGATATATATATATAAAAAAATTCATTACATCGCTAAGCTCACTCATTAGTTTGCTCTTCCTGCCTTGCCCAAGTATAAATTTCCTATAACCTTCAAGGAATTAAGTTCTGAGTAGATTCGGGTAGCCTTGATTGTGAGATTAAGCTATCAATTCCCTTAGGAGAATTAAATGCCTGAACAGAATCTTAATCAGGCTAGATCTGCCAACCAGGATGTTCTTTGGAAATAGAGGTCAAGATGCAAAAAAAAAAAAAAAAAAAAAAAAGATTAAAATTGCCCACTAAGCATTCCAGCTGAACGGCTGATTATTCATTACTCCCCCTCTTCTACCCAGTCTGCACAGGGAGCAAAATCTGAGCTTGGGGTGGGAGAAAAAGTTGGAAACTGAATCAAGCTATTTTTAGTCCAAGAATCAATGTGGACCAAATGGATTATACACAGTCTTTATTCCTATGTTCCAAGAGGTAGAAAGCTGGTATTTGACCCTAATTCACAAGACAAGAAAGAGAAGGGAGGGAGGTCAGGTAGGAGGGGGAAAGAAGGAAGGGAAGGAGAAAGGGAGGGAGGAAAGGAAAGGAAAGACATCCATACATATAAAATCCAAATTTATAATCCATATACACATATATGTATATGTGCCAAGTATACACCACACTGGCTCTACATTTTAAAAAGTGGGTGCCTTTGCTGCTTATTATTTTTATAGGATGAATGGTAACTGATAAAACAATCACCTTTTTTAAAAAAAAGTAAAGAAACTATGCCAAGAATATTTTAAAAAACAGATTTTTTTGCTGTACACCAGAAACTGACACATTGTAACTGACTATACTTCAATTAAAAAAAAAAAAAAGAAACAGATTTTTATTTTTTAACCTATGTCAGCTACAGAGTTGCCATTTCTGTATCCTGCCCCAGGCAATGTTCTCTGGCCATTTCTAACTTTAGCTTGAACTTCTCTGCAATTTCCCATTTAATTCTCCATTTGGCACTGGCTTAATGACTGGCTATTACACAGGAAGTTGCTGCAATTGCCACATCAGGCCAGAAGCTTATGCCCCCTCTCATTGTCTCACGCAGAAAGAAGAGTCACAAATGAAAGTGGTACTATTTTGAAGCTGTGTCCAAATGCTGTCCTACATCTGGATGTTGGAAACATTACCATATGCTTTTTAAAAAATCACTGTAACAGTTTTTAATGAAAGTTGTATACAAGATTATTCCTGCATCTTCTCAATTGTTTCTTCCTTATATTTGCCCTTTTCCTTTCCTACTTGGTGAGATTTGGCTTTACATTCGAGGATCTTTTTGTGGTCTTCACCCCGTTTTAGTCTAGTGATAAGCGCCTTGCTGGGGTGAATGGCCACATGGACAGTCGTGCCATGAGCCCTCCCCGCTGCACTTGTCCAACGTAGACGGCACATTTCTTCCTGTGAACCTGGACCACTTTGCCGACCTGCTGCCCCTCGTAGTGCCCTCATTCAACCTGAACTTCATCATCCTTTCCGATGGGCATGGATTGAACATTGTACTGTCTCAGCTCTTTGGAAGACATAATCTTCCTGCGAATGTGGGAAGGTGCACTGAAATGCCTTTTACGGTTCTTGCATCGGTCAGAAGTCACAAAGGGACAGAACTTCATTTTGGCCACTGGCGTTTCAGCAATGGCCACGAAAGGGAAGATGCTTTAGTTTCTGAAGTCTTCCCCTAAGTGTTTGGTATTATGGGATGCCTAGTGCACCCCTAAAATAACCCCCAAAAGGATAAAGGTATTTTCGACTGAAGATCGACTGCTAGGATTTTGAAAACTATTCAGAAGCTGCCGGATTATTTCTCACTGACAAATACAATAACCTAACTTTCCAAATCATGGGGGGAAAAAGTATTTCCCAATCCTTAAAAAGAGAAATTAAACATATATGCTCCTTATAACAAGGCATGCATTCTAATCTGTAGTCACCGACTCTGTGAGCATATGGGACCATGGAAGGCATAATGATTTTACAGATGCGTATAATGCACTGTTTGATGAATGGAAACCTGACTCTCCCTTGGGGACACTGTTTCCCTTGCAACTCTCTCCAGTAGTGGCCTGTGGGACAGGTGCCCAAAAGGCTGCTTTCAGAACATTCACCACTCCCTCCTTCCCCATCCTTAAAACCCCTCTGCTTTAAATCTCATGTCATTACGAGATTTTTTTTTTAAGCTAATGTATGTACATTAAAAAAAAAAAATTAAAAGTGACTTCCCCGGAACGAGGCTGCAGCAGCAGGGTAGACACAGACACCATGCTACCCACTCTTGAGCACTGTTACTGTCACTTCTCAACACCGACTCAGCCCCGCTCATTTCTCTTAAGACTTTAGCTCCTGGTTCATTGTCAATATCTCCAGAAGGCCTGGTCTTAATTCCTGGCCTTCTCAGTGTGCACAAAGGTGATGATCTCCATTCCTGGGATTCCTCCTCTTGAGAGACCTTCTCCTCCTGCTTCCTGCCTTAGTGCCTCACTCTTCTCAGTGCTTATCTCACCACGCCCCCTCCTCAAATCCCCAGCACCGCGCCATCTGCCCTCTCGGCCGCTGGCCTTGCTTCCTGCTTCAGAGGGAAAACTGGAGCAACCTGAACAGGACTCGCGAAGGCTCTCCCCACTCACACCTGCCAGTGTACCAGCATCTGCATCCACCAGCTCCACTGCTCCCAAGTGTCTACCCTAGAGAAATAAACACTTGTGTTCACCTAAGAACATAAATGCACATGAATGTATACAGCAGCCCTACTTGCAAGTGCCCAAACTCAAAATAACCCAAATGTTCTCCAATAGGTGAATCAACTAAAAAAAAAAAAAAGTCATGTATCCACACAGTGGTATTTGGCAATAAAAAGGAAGGAACTACTGACATGCAACAACTTAGACGAGTCTCACAGGCATTACGCTGAGGGAAAGGACTTGCTCCCAAAAGGTTACACACTGTATAGTTCCATTTACATGATGTTCCTTAAAAGACAAAACGATAGCGGGGGAGGGTACAGCTCAGTGGTAGAGCGCATGCTTTGCATGCACGAGTTCTTGGGTTCAATCCCCAGGACCTCCTCTGAAAAATGAATAAACCTAATTACCTCCTCCCTGACCCCCCCCCAAAATAAAATAAAATAATAAAAGACAAAGCTGTAGTGATAGAAACAGATGACTGGTTATCGGAGATTGGGGTGGGGAAGGATGTGACTACAAAGGAGTATGTGGTTACATGAATCTATGTATTTGTTAAAATTCATTGAACTATACACACACATTTAAAAAAATTCTGAGAGCCTATAATTTTAAACTAATACTACAAACAAATCCATGAATGTAACTTATTTTTCCCAAAGGCACAATCAGATCAGTCATTCAAAGGCGAACTGTCAGTATATTGCTAAACTTTGCTTTCAAATTCCTTGATCATGTTAATAGGGATGTTTGTTCACTACAGCTCAGCAAGTGTCAGAAAGAACTTTTCAACAAAAAGAAATACAGCCCTCTCTAACAGAATCAATAAACCAGTAAGCAGGCACTAACATGGTTAAAAGAAGGGACTCTGGATTCAGATCGCCTGGCTTAGAACACCAGCTTGACTGCCTGCTGGGCTGTTGTAAGCCTCTCTTTGCCTCACCCGGAAAGTGGGGATAGAAACAGCACATGCCTTGTAAGTTCGAGAGAATTATATAAGATAATGAACATAAAATGCTGAGTATCGTGCTTGGCACGTGATAAGCTCTCATAAATGTTAGCTATGACATTATTGTTAGTTATTTAAACCAATTAAAGAGACTGGTGATTCTTCCCTGTTTGGCACTCTGCAACATTCCAGGGAGGTGTGAGGTCCATTCCCAGTAAGTACAACGAGCAGGAGAGAAACTGGGACATGCCGGGGAAACAGACAACTTTCCAGGTATAGCCACGCCGTGCCTTTAAAGAACAGGAAAAATCAGCATTCAGTTGGAGTGTCAGTTTCATGCAGCTACGTGTACACACAGCTCTCAAAGGCCAAGCATTCAACCAGAAACTCAGAGACTGCAGGAAAAGCTTCGTTATTACTGAATGCCGTAATTAAATAATCAACCTCTCCCCATGACTCGGGTCATCGTAAGCACATTCAGTGTCTCACTGAAAAATAATGCAGCGACCCTTTGGAGAACCAGCCAGGTACAGAAGGCTATTTACACTGATAGTAAGAACATCCAGACGGATCTCCTCTTTCAACCTGCTGGCTTTTAAATATGTGCTGTCTCTTCTTTTGACGTCCGGATGCCAACCATTCCTTCTTGCTACTATCAGAAGGTGCTGCGGCGACTCGGTTTACTCCAATACATCTTCCTAAATTTTTTGTTTCTGTCTGGCTATGTGAAGTCCAATCACCAAACTTTGAAACAATAAATAACACTAACATAGTCCTCAATTTCTCATAAAGCACTTTCATGAAAAATATCTTATTTTATCCTCACAAAAATCACGAGGAGTAGGACAGGTGTTACTATAACATTTATACGGAAAATAAGATGCTTAATCAAACACAAATAATAAAATGCTCGAGTTAGGACCTGAACTCAGATTTCCTGATTTCCAATTCCACACTATTACCAGACCTCCTAATTATACAGTAGAAGCAACTCCATTTTTAAAGCGTGGCTGAAGGGCTCCCCTTAAATAAAAGTGAACGTGTGCTAGTGGTTGAGGTCCAGGGCTTCTCATCTGGTGTTTTGCTTTAGTCCAGCAGGTGTCACCTATCTGTGGTTTTAGTGAGAGACAAAGATGAGTGTAATTTACTGTTTAATTTTTTTTAATTTATGTATTTATTTAATTGAAGTATAGTCAGTTACAATGTGTCCATTTCTGGCATACAGCATAATGTCCCTACTGTCCAAAATGTTTTCTTAGTCCGTTTGAGCTGCTCAAACAATAACACCAGAGGCTGGGTAGCTTCACAGGCATTTATCTCTCACAGCCCTGGACACCGGGAGGCACGGGCAGATTCAGTGTCAGGTTTGAAGGCCCACTTCACGGGTCACAGACGCCACCTTCTCGCTGTGTTCTCACCTAGTGGAAGGGGTGAGGGAGCTCTCTGGGGTGTCTGTCGTTGGGTCTCATTCATGAGGGCTCCACTGTCAACCTAATCAACCCCCAAAGTCCCCACCTCCAGACACCATCACATGGGGTGTCAGGTTTCAACATACGCTGAAGGGACACAGATACTCAATTTATAACATATATTGTCTGAAGCACAGCTCACTCTCTATTTCCACAGATACTAAAGAGGAGAAGGAAACGGTTTCTAAACACATTGAGCTGTTCTAACACTGAAATCAACCACACGTTGAATTTTTGTTCACTGACGCTTCCCAAGCACCCAGGCATCTGGCTCATAGCGAGCACTGAGGTGCCTTGTTGAATGAATGAAGGTGTGACTGCAAAGTGCAAAATCCCAGAAAGATGAAAACCCTAAGATGAGAAACTCAAACCCTACATCTGACAGTTCATATTTTCAAAAATTTCCAACAGGGGTAAGGACAGTTAATAGTAGCATGTTTTACCTTAATTCAAAGAGACACCTGCACCCCAATGTTCACAGCAGCACTATTTACAGTAGCCAAGACATGGAAACAGCCTAAATGTCCATCAACAGAGGACCGGATAAAGAAGTTGTAATATATTTATACAATGGAATACTACTCATCCATAAAAAAGAATAAAATAATGCCATTTGTAGCAACAGGGATGGCCCTGGAGACTGTCATTCTAAGTGAAGTAAGCTAGAAAGAGAAAGAAAAATACCACATGATATCACTTATATGTGGAATCTAAAAAAAAAGACAGACAAACTTATTTATAAAACAGAAATAGACTCACAAACATAAAAAACAAACTTATGGTTACCAGTGGGGCAGGGGGTGGGAAGGGATAAACTGGGAGTTCGAGATTTACAGATACTGACAGGTATATATAAAGTAGATAAACAAGTTTATACTGTACAGAACAGGGAACTATATTCGATATCTTGTAGTAGCTCATGGTGAAAAAGAATATGAAAATAAATATATGTCTATTCATGTATGACTGAAGCTTGTGCTGTACACCAGAAATTGACACAACATTGTAAACTAACTATACCTGAATAAAAAAAAATAACATATTTTTAAAAAGCAGACACACTTTTTAAATAAAATATGAAATCTATAATGAGTTTTTTGGTTTGTTTCTGAAATTCTTTTTTAAAAATTTTTAATTGAAGTTAAAAATTTAACTGAAGTTTGAAGAACCAAAAGCAATAATGAAAACATACTGTGATTCCTACCACCTGATTCATATCTCAACAGAAAGAATTTTCAAAGTAATAAAGTCAAAAAGGCATTTACCTTAAGTTTCTTTAACCTAAGAATGTGGATATACATAATAAATAATATCTTCAATAATATTTATAGAGGATGCAGAAAACTATTAATGATAATAGTCTGTTCATTTATTTACTATATACTAAAATAATCTTTAACCCATATATGATGAATATAATTCTAAAACTTTTAGCAGAGCTGAGTCTAGAATGTTGATTTTCTAATACCTAATTCAGAAATGTTTCTGATTTTCCCACTGTACTATCCTATATATACCATATATGGAAAAGAATCTGACCATGGAATTACATGCACACACACACACGTGCACAAACATACATGTAAAGTTTCCATAACACACACAGCACATATACAGACAGGCACATTTGCCAGTACCAATCAGCGTACTGAAATAAGAGATGAGTCCTTTCAATAAATTTTAAATGATTCCATTAATTAAATTATTAAATTCACACAACATTGTCAAGCAGATGATTCACTACATTTTGCATTGGTTATCCTGTCTATTTCTCATCGCTTATCGAGTCATGATTTTTTTGTTTCATGATCTCTCTTTTGATCACTTTGCATCAGTCAGTACCCAGAGTACAAAAAGTAAATAAATTTGATCCTACAATTTAAAAAAAATCTGAGATTTCAACTTGACACCAGCCATCAGAAGTCTGTATCAATATACCAAGGAGTAGAATTGATTCCTCTTCTCCTTTTACAAATGTACTCTGCTCTATACGCTAGTTACACTTTTATTAGGGACATTAAAACATGAAGCCTGGATGAAAAACAGCAGGGCTCTGCGGTGTAGTTAGTACCACCACCTTTCAGCTCATCACAAAGAACATCCACACATCCGTTGCTGGCCGACAGCGAAGACCAAGAAACCAACCACCTGGGTTGTTTTTAGTTTCCTCTTAGTTTCTGACAAATTTGAATGAATAAACTCGCAGGCTAAATTGCCTTAATTTATTTCAGATTTAAAAATACATAAATTTGAATGGAGCACGTTAGTCTCTTACTGCAAATCAACGATTGAAAATGCATAGGAATCAAAGGACTGTAACCGAGTGGCCACTCGGCAACTCTCCAAATTGTGCGCTTTATGGCGCTCCCATGCCCAGGTCCGGGACAAGGCTTCTCAAAGCTTCCTCGGTTCATTCCTAAGCTACATCCTCATTCTTTTTTGTTGTTGTTGTTACGGGGGAGGTAACTAGGTTTATTTATTTATTTTTAATGGAGGTATGCTAGAAAAGAACAAATCCGACGCTTTATTAGATCTGTCCCTTTGGCTTTAACCACTGTGCCCTGTCTTCCAGGCTTAGTCTTGCTCGCTCTGCTCTCACGTGAAGGTAACAAAGTTGCAGAATAGAGAATAACCTTTGTTTCGTTGGAGGTTTTGCAGGAGCACCAGGAGCTGGCCCACGTGGACGGCTGCAAGGATAAAGGATTCCTACACCAAGAAGTTTGCAACAACCAACCACACCTCCTCCCGTTTTTTTGTGTAAAAGGAGCCCGTATTATGACTGGTTCTCCAAGACATTAGTCTGCCATTGTCTCCATCTGCTGGCTTTCTGAATAAAGTCGCTATTTCTTGCCCCAACACCTTGTCTCCCAATTTATTGGCCTGTCATGCCGGCGAGCAGAACAAGTTTGGACTCAGTAACAAAGGTACTGGGGATTGAACCCAGGACTTGGTACATGCTAAGCAGGCACTCTACCACTGAGCTATACCCTCCCCTCCACATCCTTCTTACTAACCAACTTGTCACACATCTATTTATTGGAAACTGCACTCAAGCATGGCTCCATCAGTCTCCACTGTCCTTCCTCAACAGAAAAACATCTGCGGATGCTTTTCCCTCAAAATTTGCCATTCTTTCCCCAACTGCAGCCGCTGCACATAGTGGGGATGTGCAGCTTTTAGAGGATCCATCCAACTGGCAATCAAGGCTGCTTGATTATTCTCCATAAACCACCTGCACATGGGTGCCAGTCACCCTCAGGTTGCCCATGTCGCAGCCTCTCTCTGGATTCCCCAGGTGAACCTGCTGCTCGGGGCTGCTGAGGTCGCCCCCTGTGGGTGTTCTGGGCTTAACCCAGGATGGTGGATTCCGTGACCTTGGGTCCACCGTGGCAGTGGATGCCTGTCTCACAGGGAAGCCTGGGGTTGGAAGGGTAAATGGCAGTCCCTTAGGAGGAGAAGGGTCCGGTACTCCAAAGGATAAGCAAGTGATGGTGGAAACCTGGCACAGATGGATGCAACAAACGAAGAACTGGAGAGCAATTGTTTTTAACATTCATTTGCAGTGGAGGGTAGTGAGGCAGGGCATCCTGAAAACTCTCATGCTTTCCTTGGTACCAACACTGAATTCCCCTTTCTCTGTCTCCAGAAGTCATATTGCTAGATTTGGGGAGTGTCCAAAAACAGCAAGCTAGGTAAAGAAGAAATCTTACTGTCACTCTTCATTTAGTTCATTGCAATATGGACACGTGTGAATGTAAATTATGGATTAAATTCCAATAAATGACTTATATCTCATAATAACAAAATGTTATTTATAATACATCATGAATTTCCAGAGAAAGGTACCAGGTGGACTCCTTTGGTTACATTTCACAATATGGAACAAATTTTTCACCCTACCTTTTTCTATTATTAAAATGCTCAATTAAGGAGCCCACTTCTTAGTGGACCTGGCATTTGTCAACCTCTGAGAGATGAGTGTGTAGGGATTAAAGGCCATCTGTCCCTCTTCTACATCTTTTCTATCAAAAAAATGGAGTTTATATTTAATATGAAGCTTTCAAAAATGCTCTTAAAAGGGTTCAGGGGATGACGCTGCTTTCGGCTATTTCTGTCCCCAACATCATCCCCTCCCCCAGGACAGAATGACTCCGCCACCCTGAAACGACCCGGCAGGTGACGCACCTGCCTGAGAAGCTGAGGGCAAAGAGCGAGTCCAGTGGAGGTCCGGGGACTGGACCTGATTCATAAGGAGCTACAATTTGCTGCTTCTTTACAGCCAGAAAAATAGTTCATGGTTGCACATCCCCAGACTCTAAGACCCCCTCAGAACACACCCCCAGGGTCTCACTCCCCAGTGAGGAGACTCCTGAGCTAAAACCACCGTCACTGTGAATTACTGCGGACACAGAGCACTGCGGCCAGCCATCCCTCTCCTCGCTGCACTGAAACAGGTAAACGGGAGGAAGTGCCCAGGGCACCGTATTTCTGAAACATCCCTGCAGAAATGGCAAGGCCCATTCCCAAGTACTCAATAAATACAGACTTTACATTCTTAGCAAACGATAAAAGAAAGAGCTTGTCGCAGAATAACCTGTCGTGTCACTTAAAAAAGCAGGAAGCCTGCTGGCGTGGATACTGCGTGCACCTTGTCTGACCAGAGAAAAGGTTTCACTCCTCTCTCTCGGGAAGCACTCTCTCTCACTTCTCTCTCCCACAGCTCTCTCCCAGGGCACCTGTGTGCTGTCGGTTTACCTCCTTCAGGTCCTGCACGACGGCCGTGAGCCTCTCATTTTCTGCCTGCACGTTAGTGACCACAGCCCGGCTCTGTTTCAGCTCGTTCTGCATCTCCAAGATCTTCCCCAGATAGTAAGCCTCCTTCGACGCGGACTCCTGCAGAAGCGTCTCCTCCCGAGTCTCGCCATCCTCAGCAACCTTACGGTGGATGGAGAAGGACTGGCCAAACGCCTGCACAGGATTTGGAAAGAAAAAAGAGCGCACAATGAAACGCATCGCAGCACAACCGAATGGACTTGGGAACATGATTTGTTTTGCTTTGTGTATAAGGAAAGCTACTCGGCAAAACTTGCAGAAGCAAAAAACACATAGTTCATGTAACAGGCTAGCAGCTCTCACGGACACGAAATACTTCAAATTCAGTTAATAAGGGGAAAGAGAATTTTAAAAGATTTTGCTAAAATATATATATAATGCATTAAAAGAAAACTTGAAAAATATAGCTGCTTGTTTTATGTTACCATTTTGAGACAAATCCTATTAAGGAATAGCCGGTTCAGTGCTAATGAGCCCATCAAAATTCATGTTCTTATTTGCATTCTAGGAAAAAGTCCTCAAAATAATTTTCAAGAAAGAAAATAATAGTTTCACTAGCTCTCTAATACTTTAGTGGTAAGAAAATACCAATATGAACAGTATCCTTAAGAGATAAAATCACCAAACAGCATTTGAACTGCCTGGTACCACAAAAAGACACTGCAGTGCATTCACTGTATAAGAAAACATTTGTGCAAAAAGAAATACAGGGGGAGGGATAGCTCAGTGGTAGAGTGTGTGCTTAACATGTGGGAGGTCCTGGGTTCAGTCCTCAGGACCCCCATTAACAAATAAATAAACCTAATTACACCCCACCCCCCCAAAAAGAAATGCAGAAGAATTACTCAGAAATTAATGAAATTGGGAAGCTACAGGGGGTGAGTGAGGATGAGGCGGAAATGAAATGGGTGAGGGAACGAAATACGATACGAGGGATCACACTTCATGGGAGTCACACTTTTCTAAGTAAGCCTTTTCATACCGTTCTGACTCAGCACTACAGCAGTTTCACATACTTCTCAAATAAGTAATAATTAAAATCAGCCTCCGTGTGTCCAGGGACCGAAATGGAACACAAACAGTAACAAATGCACCTGGCTGTACTACGAGTGAACAGCATAACCACGCTGAAAGGGGTCGATAAGAAAAGATCCAACCAGAGTAATTAATTCTGGAAATTGGTATTTTGGCAATACACCGTAAAGTATTAAGAAAATTTTAAATTAGCATCAACTGTGTGTCAAGCACCTCAGCTAGCTTTTTCTTCACAACTACTTCCCCACGTCAATGTAACAGAAAGCTTCCATGGCGCCATTTTCCTTACTCTGCCTGAGATAGACTTAGGCAATCTAGGGTTCTCATCTTATTCTCAGCGCATAGGCAGTGCTCTCTTGGTGACTAAAACAACCCCTAAGGCCTTAACAGCACGTGAATTTATCTTTCTACCCTTGATGTAAAGTTTAAGAATTGTACTCTAGATCCAGCACCAAAGGAAATAAAACATTTCCTACGTATACACAGAATAGATCTTCAAAAGAGTCAAGTATTGAAATTGAACTCATATTTATTGCAGCTTAGAAACCTTAACTGAACATATAGGGGCCTACAAAGTTAGTCATCATTTTTTTCCTTCATTGGACCTGGTTTGGAAACCAATGGAAGTTTGCAAGTTTATCCAAGGACATTTACCATTTTTATCCCTTGAAATAGAAAAATAATACCAATGCAGCACAGGTTACAGATGCCCCATGATCTGCACTCGCAAATCTGCTGAGAACTAATGCTACTCAGAAAATACCTGCATCTTACAAGGGCTGGTGAAGGAGAAAACAACCCCACTTTACCTAATCCCTAATGGTCAGTAGCTGGAACTGGGCATGAATTTGGCTAACTGTTGGCTTACGAGGCCTGTCTGGCTCTGCCAGGTACCACCATCCTCCATCACTGTTCCAGATCTCCCCTCACAAAGCTGGACCCAAGAGAAGAGAAACTCTCTTTTTCAAGGCTATTGAAGCTGCATGCTTGGCAGAAATCACAAATTAGCTTCGATGTCTATTTATAGGCACACCTGGGGCAGCCATGCTTCCAGTTATATTTTGTTCAGATAGCAGATTCCTTTTAGACACTGCAATCATTTCATGGGTAATTTTTATTTGAAATTAATTGAGGTACAATGACATTTCTATACCATTTTATTATGATTTCTCATCATGTGTAGCTATAATTACACAATATCACCTTTAATATATTCCATTACAATGGATCACGGCCGCTTTCAATTACGTGCCAGGGGAAGCCCAATTAGCTGTGTAAGTACCTTGCTTTCTCATTCTACTCACGTGACTCTTTTTTAAAATTGAGGTATAGGCAGTTTACAATGTTGTGTCAATTTCTGGTGTACAGCACAGTGCTTCAGTCAGACATGAATATACATATATTCGTTTTCATATTCTTTTTTGCCATAAGCTACTACAAGATATTGAATATAGTTCCCTGTGCTACGCAGTATAAACTTGTTTATCTATTTTTTGTATACCAGTCAGTATCTGCAAATCTCAAACTCCCAGTTTATCCCTCCCACCCCCCTCCCCCATCACATGACTTCTTAACTCAAAGAAAATTGGTATTTTTCACCTTCGTGTTCCAGACTTTATGTTAACTGTTAAGCTAAGTATGTAAGGAATTTTCATACTTATTATTCTTCATAATATGGAAGACAAAACAAATCCAAGTTTGGCTAGTGTATTTAATAATGCCATATTATCTTTAAAATATGTGTCCTTGGTTACAGAATTTTCATTCTTTCATCTTAAAAACTGTGGCAGAGCCATATCCTAGGTCACTCAAGGACATTAGACAAAATATTTTTTATCAGAAATACTAAAATGTATTCATTTGTTTGTTCATTCACTCAGTAAGTATTTACAGAGAACTGTAACAGGCACTGCTTTAGGCTCTAAGGAGCAGCAATACTGTAGGAAAAAATCTCTCTGCCATTGGGAGCAAACACTCCTGTGGAACACAAATAAATCAGTAAGTATGTGGCACCATGTTGGAAAAGTCCTAAAAAGAAAATGAAACCCAGGGTCAGAGCATAAAACAGCAATGACATGTATCTGTGTCGTCCAGAGTGGTAACCTCTGTCCCTGTGTGGCTAATGAGCTCTTGAAATGTGGCTAGTATGACCAAAGAATTAAATTTTTAATCTATGTAATGTAATCAGTGTTAATTGTCACAATTGGCTAGTGGCTACCATGGTGGACAGAGCAGGGATAGACAATAAGGCAGGTGCTGAGAGAGGGAGCCTCCTTTAGAGAGGACAGTCAGAGAAGGGAGGGACCTTTGAGCAGACACCCGAATAAAGGAGGGTTGAGCCAGAACCTGACCTTCCCCTAGAGGAGCAAAGCTAAACTGAAGCTTTGCTAAGCAAAAACTACAGCGTAGCCAGGACGCCTCTCTGAAGACTTCTCAGTGGCGGTTCCTTAAAGTTGCAGCCTCAGCACTAAGACCTGAGGGCTCCGGGAACGTTTACACATGATTTAACGCAGGGGAAGGAGACGGTTGTCAACTGGCCTGTCACTGGAAGCCACCCTCCCCCAATGAACTATATTACCTTCTTTGAACATATAATAAAAATTATTTGACCAATAATATTTCTCTGTTTCCTCGGCTGCCACAGTATTTAATTCCACATTAAATGCTCTGCAGCAATTCACTGAAATACCTTAAGTTTCTGGTACAGCTATCTCCTGTTTACTCTATGCCGTTTTGAGTTTTTATTGTATTTATCCCACGGTATTGGTTTCTTTCATTTTAATCTATTTCAAATACTTTTGGAGTAAAAAGAATATATTATAATCCCAGCAAATGGTTTAAACGATATTTAATTACCATGTTTTAAGTTAAGTCTTAAGGAAAGTCCACATTAAAGGACAGAGTTTGAGAGTTTAATAGAGCTGTTAGTTCTATGAAGGATTAATTCTTATTCCATGGAAAACAGTGAGCCCAAAGGATCTCATGAAGTGTACATGCATGCATACATGTGCACGCACGCGCGCACGTGCACACACACGCACACACACACACACGCACACACACACACAAAGTGGTAAACTAGCTAAACTTCTTTGAACTGGGTAAGAAACATTTCCCAAACCACTATGTTCCAGCAGCGAAGTGTCTTAGAAGGTATGGCCCAATTAGAAAACAAGGGATCAAATGAACTTATATATAAAACAGAAACAGACTCACAGACATAGAAAACAAACTTACGGTTACTGAGTGGGAAGGGGCTGGGAAGAGGTAAACTGGGAGATCGAGATTTGCAGATACTGACTGGTATATATAAAACAGATCAGCAAGATTATACTGCATAACACAGGGAAATATATTCAATATTTTGTAGTAGCTTATGGTGAAAAAGAATATGAAAATGAAAATGAAGATATGTATATTCATGTATGACTGAAGCACTGTGCTGTACACCAGAAATTGATATAACATTGTAAACTGACTGTACGTCAATAAAAATAAATAAAAATTAACTGCTAAAAGAATTTGGTAATAAAAAAAAAGAGAGAGAGAAGAGAAGGCATCACCTTAGGTGAGACAACCCAAAAGTTCGCAGCTGGGAGAAATCCATTTCTATGACTTACGTGGCCCAAACCTTATTAGGAGTCATAAGGTTCCCCTAATATTGAGAATTAAGCCTGATCCTTCAAAGGTAGATGTACTCATAGGAGGCAAAAGAGGTTAAAGATGTGAGCTCCTTTACTGGACCAACTCTGCCACTTACTAATTGTATGACACTGAGCAAGTTACTGAACATTCTGTGCCTCAGTTTTCTCATCTGTAAAATGGGGGTAATAATGTCTCTTTCAGAGTGTTGTTGTGAGGGTTAGAGAAAATCTATGTATCATTTGGAATCGCTCTTGGTACAAATACAGTCAGTTCACAATAATTATTGGCTATTAATTACAGGAAAAATATGTGCTTTGGGAATCAAATGTATTGGGGTTTAAATCTGCCTCTTGCAACATTTTTGTCAAGGTTTTGAATTTCTGTATCTCTGTTACCTCATGTGGAAAATGAGAATGATAACATCTCCCTTAATGGTAAGAACAGACCAGGTCTAAAGGTGAGGATATCAGATAAGAGGTACAAATAAAATCCACGGCAAAATGCCTTGGACATAGTAAATGCTTTTCAGATATCCGTTCCCACCCTCTCTCCCCTGCGTCTGGAAGTCTTGGATGTGGTGCTGGCGGGCTGGGGCTTCCGTGTGTAACAGTCTTCCTTGGGCCTGTGCACGACCCAGCAGGCTGTTCCCCTCTCTGTGGAGAGTAGCTCCCCACACATTTCTGAAACACTGAAACACCAGAAAGGGAACTCTGATGTATCATTTTTTCTTATTAAGCCACTAAAAATGTAAAAAAAAAAAAATTTCTCAAGGCATAGGCTCTAAGAATTCAGTTTTATCTTCTTTTAGTGAGAACTCTTTTTTACCTTCTCCCATCTTTTTCTGGCTTTTAACCTAACTCCTATCCAATTATAAATTCCATCCATCTGGGAAACACAGGATACTCAATTACCGATTTTTGATTCTCATCTTGCATTCTGTAAACCATTTTTAATTTATCATAAAAATTAAAAACATGCATTTTTAACTTGATGAGACTAATCGTAGGGTTTTTTTTTTAGCATCTATCAAATATCCTTAGCTGATTTAATCACCATATTACATCGCTACACGGCATCATTCTAATAAATAACATACCGTATTTTCTATACTTAACTAAATATTCTATGCTAACTTGGTTTAATGACCCAATTTTTCCAAATAATACCTAATAGACTACTATTCAAATATATCTTTACTTAAAGCCTGCATTTTTTTTTCCCTATCCTTGATGGTTCATAACTGTTGCCTTCTATCTGCTTAACAACCTCCTTTTTCTACTGTTTGGAGATTTTTCTAAATTTTGTTGTTATATATTGAATATATACAAAACAGGATTTATGACAAAATATAAGCACAAAAATAATATCAAAATGAATTTCTGTAGTTTAAGAAATAGATCATGATCCATTAGCCTCAAAAACGTGTCTACCCTTCCTTGGTTCTTTCTCCCTCATTGCACCCCAACCCCTCCCCAAACAAGCACTATCCTGAATTTTGTATTTACCATTTTCTTGCTTTTCTTAAAAGTTTACTACATATGTATGTATTTGTAAGTAATATATTATTTAATATTGCTTTTGAAATTCATATAATGGAATCATTCCATAGGCATTCTTTTGCAATTTGCTTTTTAAACTCAACTTTAAATTCCTAAAATTTATCCATTTTGATTAGTGTCCCTATGGTTCATTTATCTCTACTTGTACAGTCTGCTGAATAAATATATACCTCATTTTAATAATACATTCTCCCCAAAATGAATGACTGGATTGCATCCCGTTTTTTGTTATTACAAACAATGTAGCAATGAAAAATCTTATGCACATTTCCCTGGCTAGCACTTCTCAGAATATATTTGGTGAAGGAACAGCTTTATTTCTAATCCTTGGTGGACTAGTGATTTTGCAAAATACAATAAAAAATCAGTTACTGTAAGCACACATCTACCACATGACCCAGCCATTTCATTCCACATAGATTTGTACACAAACGTTCACAACATTATTTGTAATAGTCAAAAACTGAATACAACTGAAATGTCCATCAACAGGTGACTGGATAAACAAATTGTGGTATATCTATACAATGGACACCACCAAACTGTCTTCCAAAGTGTCTGTACCATTTTGCATTCCCACTAGCAATGAATGAGAATCCATATTGCTTCACATCCTCACCAGAATTCAATTATTCAATTTTTTATTATTAGATTTCAGACAAAAAATTGTATTTCAATAAATTTAACCAAAACAAATATAACATAAGGGTAAAAAAGGATTACAGAAATTGTACCATCATTCACTAAACATATGATTAATATAAACCACATCTTGATGATGACCTGCAGGAAATAATTTGCAAACCAGCGGTGGTCCCCAGAACCATCTGAATAGCATTATCTTCAGCCACATGTGTAAATCTCTAGCAGTGCTTCTGAGTCCTAAGGGCCCATTAGAATCACCTGGGAAGTTTCTTAAACCTAAAGAAACACCAGCTTCACCTCTAAATATTCTGAATTAACTAACTTGGGACAGAGGTTCTCAAATATTCTTGGTTGAAGGTACACTTGGTGTCTAAAAACTTTTTTCATGGCATTCCCCAGGACAAAAGAAATACAAAACAATTCCATTTATGAAATAGCTAAGTCCAGGCAACTCAATAAGTCTTTATGTAATAGAAAAGAATAAATCTGATTCCATATTAGATCTGTGCCTTTGGCTTTAACCCTGTGCTCTGTTTCCTGTGCTCAGTCTTGCTGGCTCTGCACCTTTTGTAAAAGAACGTTGCCTATAGTCTGAAATATACAGGAGAGCCCATTCTCAAGGCTCTGACCTTTAAGGGTATTAACACTTTTGCATTCATAGAAAGATAAAAAGTTGCAGAATAGAAAATAACATTTGTTTTGTTGGAGGTTTACAGGGACTCCAGGACCGGACTCTGTGACCTGACCCACGTGGACGGTTGGAAGAAGAAAAGATTCTGACACCAAGAAGTTTGCAACAACCACCCACACCCCCCTCCCCTTTTTAGTATAAAAGGAGCCTGAATTCTGACTTTATGTCCTAACGACATAGTAGCTGTTTGGAAAACTAATGCATGTAAATTGAAAGAAAAACATTTTAATTTCATTCTTGAACACCGCAATTACTTACAAATGGGATGTATGCACCTGTTGGGCACTGTACAACTTCTCAAACCCTGGAATCAAACTGGATCCTGCCATCTTCATTTCCACATTGATTTTCCTGTGGTATCTCTTTTATATGCATATACATATTATTTCTTTATTTAAGTGTAGTCAGTTTATAATGTGTCAATTTCTGGTGTACAGCATAATAGTTTAGTCATACATATAAATACATATATTCATCTTCATATTCTTTTTCTTTATAGGTTACTACAAGATATTGAATACAGTTCCCTGTGCTATACAGTATAAAATTGTTGTTTATGTATTTTATATATAGTAGTTAGTATCCACAAATCTCAAACTCCCAATTTATCCCTTCCCACCCTCTTTACCCCCTGGTAACCGTAGGTTTGTTCTCTATGTCTGTGAGTTTGTTTCTGTTTTGTAGATAAGTTCGTTTGTGTCCTGTTTTTTAGATTCCACATACAAGCACTATCATATGGCATTTTTCCTTCTTATTTTGGCTTACTTCACTTAGAATGATGATCTTCAGGTCCATTCATGTTGCTACAAATGACATTATTTTATTCTTTTTTATGGCTGAGTAGTATTCCATTGTATAAATATACCACAACTTCTTTATCCAGTCCTCTGCCAACAGATATTTAGGTTAGTTCCATGTTTTGGCTATTGTATATAGTGCTGCTATGAACACTGGGGTTCACGTATCTTTTTGACTTAGAGTTCCCTCTGGATATATGCCCAGGAGTGGGATTGCTGGATCATATGGTAAGTTTATTTTTAGTTTTTTGAGGAATCGCCATACTGTTTTCCATAATGGTTGCACCAAACTGCATTCCTACCAACAGTGCAGGAGGGTTCCCTTTTCTCCACACCCTCTCCAGCAATTATCGTTTGTGGAATTTTTAATTATGGCCATTCTGACTGGTGTGAGGTGATACCTCATTGTGGTTTTGATTTGCCTTTCTCTGATAATTAGTGATATTGAGCATTTTTCATGTGCCTGTTGGCCATTTGTATGTCTTCCTTGGAGAACTGCTTGTTTAGGTCTTCTGCCCATTTTTGGATTGGGTTGTTTGTTTTGTTCTTATTAAGTTGTATGAGCTGTTTACATATTCTGGAAATTAAACCTTTGTCAGTCACATCATTTGCAAATATTTTATGATGTTGGTCTTAAAAGAAACCACTGACAGGGAGCTGGCAAGAAGGAAGTGGAAGGAGCTTCCAGTTGAGGGTGAAAGGTTTACAAAGACCTTGAAGGAAAAGGGAAGAGCATAAATAATTCTTGTTTACAGATCATCTGAGGCCATGAGAGTGGGGGCCAGTTTAAGGAAAGCAGAGCTTGGCACAGTACAAAGAACTAAAGGGGAAGTGTGAGATAATGAGATAAGTAGGCTTAGAGGTACCTCTCAACCACCAGCATGAGAAGGATGGGGGAGGAGAAACAGACTCCCAGGTAGGAGCACCCAACTGCAAGTCAGGGTATTCAGACAGCCTTGTCAGAGAGCACAATTGCTGTATTTTTATTACTGAGTAATTCACCCCTAACCCTGACCCTATGGAGGACTTTCCCCCCTTCCTCACTATTTTTTTTCACTATTTTTGGAGCACTTATATATTACTCTTACATATCATTCCTCCCCAAAGAAATGTATTTAAAAGCCTGTGAATACTAACTACTATATATAGAATAGGTAAACGACAAGTTTCTTCTGTATAGCACAGGGAACTATATTCAACATCTTGTAGTAATTTATAATGAACAAGAATATGAAAATGAATATATGTATGTATATGTGTGCCTGAAGCATGATGCTGTACACCAGAAATTGATATGTAACTGACTATACTTCAATACAGATAAATAAATAAATTTCAACCCCCTCAAGACAAAAACAAAACAGAACAAGTAGTTATGTGAGAGCTTCAAGGAGAGTTGGCCCTCCCCAAGAATCATCATTATAAAAGATTTTTAAAAATACAACGCATGCTTGTTACTCCGAGATTTGTGATACAGGTGGAGGCTGGTCACAACACCTAGGAGTTGAAGACAGAAGACTATAAATCCTAACCCATGCTGATGAAGGCTCTCTCCTGTCTTACTTATGGTTGATCCATATCTTGTCATCATACTAGTGTCTTAACTAGTTTGTCGCAAGTTACCTTGAGACATCCAGACTTCAGAAGGTTAATCTTATCTCTTAGGAAATATAACTGTTAACTTTGAAGGTATATATACCAATTGGCTGTCAGGAAAGCTATCTTCAGGCTGCTAAGTGTAACTTCCTTGGTAAAGTGCTTAAATTCCTTTGTCAATAAGAAAACATTAAAGCTTTCGTCCTTCAGGCCTGACTGTAGTAGTTCGATAACCATGAGCAGATTCTTTTCTTCAAATCAATACTAGTATGAGGGAGAGGGTGTAGCTCAGTGTGTGCTTAGCATGCACAAGGTCCTGGGTTCAATCCCCAGCATTCCATTAAAAAAAAATTAAACCAATTAATCAATAAATAAACCTAATTACCCCACCCAATTTTTTTTTTAAATCAATACTAATGTGAATTTTTTTCACAGGCCCAAACATTTCCTCCCCAAGCCCTACTCCTATCAGTGTGTTTAACTTTTAGGGAGAAATAAGAGAGTGGAATTTGGGATGCAGACATCAAAGATTTAAGTAATTTATCCTCCCCACCCTTTCTCCATTGGTAACCTTAAGTTTGTTTTCTATGTCTGTGAGACTGTTTCTGTTCTATAAATAAGGGATAAATTAGGAGTTTGGGATTAGCAGATACAAACTGCTACATATAAAATAAACAACAAGGTCCTACTGTGTAGCACGGGAACTATATTCAGTAGCTTGTAATGGCCTATAATGAAAAAGAATATGTATATATACGTGTGTGTATATATATGACTGAATCACTATGCTGTATACCAGAAACTGACACAACATTGTAAATCCAATATATTTCAATATTTTAAAAGAAAAGTAATTTGAGAATGCACTTACATAGTTTAAAAAAAAAAGATGTAAGTAAAATCTCAGAAAGGAGAAGATGCTGTGCTTTGAACGGCAGCTGTCTTCCCTTGATGAGGACGGTGGCTGGTGAACTTCTCATGTCTGATCACGTGTGGCTGGCCTGCCAGATGTTAGTTAACCCCCAGCCCATCTCACACTTCCCTTTGATTTTATGCCTCATCACATCTCTGATGTGAGTAATATCCAATATCAACAGGGCAGATGTGGGAGTCCGGGAAGGAGGAGGGGAGTCAGGGAAAGAGAATGCAACACTGGTTAACAGTGGGGGGCAGGCCGGGAGGCGAAGGTGTCTGATTTGCACATTATTTGGCAACTTCTTTTAACTGAAAATCAGTATCTTTCTCAGTTTATATCAGACGCTTCCAGGTCAAAATGGCCACGTCAAAGCAATAGATGTGAATGTCAGGGGACTCCTTCTTGGGGCACATTCTAAGTTCTAATTCCATATCCTCAACAAGCTGCTCTCAGGTCTGGCACCAGATTTCCTGAGTAAAACTGTGAACCTAGAGACAAAGCTTTTCCTTGTGGGCAGAAAGGAAGAAATAAGTCATCAACTTGAAAATACTTCAGTTCAGCCTTAGTTAAAATTAACGCACGAACCCATGGGTGATGAAGGTATTACGGAGAAACTTCAAGAAAAATAACTTCAGTGCAGATTATTTAAGAATTCAGGGTACTTGCTTAAGAGCTCATTGAACAAAGAACACAAGAGACAGGCACAAATTTCTACTTTAAATTTGCACACGCTCTGTCTCTTTTTAACTAGTAAGTAGCTCTTAATATTGAGTAAGTAATCTCAGGGAACCTCTGTGGTCGGTAATTTCAAACTACAAAGGCTTTAACCTGTAACTTTAAGGTTCATTATAGAAAACTGAACTTCTTAGAACGTACATTGTAGATAAAGGATTGCTTATGTAAAGTTGTAAACTGTTTGACACAGTTGATTTTGCTCACCTACCTGGTTATAATTAACTTACTGGCTGTGACTTCATTAATCTTGTTACAGTTAACCTCACCCATGTACAAACTCCTGCTAGACAGTAATACCTGCTAGACGCACATATTAAAGATACTGTCCTCCCAGTTAGATGGTAAAATAAAATAGCATTTACAGCAGATTCACTCTCAAGACTGCAATGCATAATGTCATTCGTCCGTGTACTTGTCAAGCTGTTTGCCCAGGTGAATGATATATTGTTCTAATAAGAGAGCTGTTTGCCCAGATAAGCAGACTGTTCATCCTGATAAATTGATTTGCAAGAATCCCCTAAAGCAAACAATGAAGTTAGTTATTTATTTACTGTCTAATCTTTCTGGGCAAGAATTTCCTGGAGCAAAGAGTTAAGTCATGTTGACACACGTGGGTTCATTCTAATACAGCCTCCCTTTCCCACATGTGAATAACAAAATGGTTAAGGAGGAAAAAAAAAAAAACCACATAGAGGGATGTTCCACCATTCAGTTTTAGAGGCTGGTGAGTAGTTGAAGCTTGTAAGTTTGTAACAGAAAAGAACAAGTCTGACTCCATATTAGATCTGTTTCTGTGGCTTTAACCTTGGGCCCTGTTTTCTAGGCTGAGTCTCGCCAGCTCTGCACCTTTTGTAAAGAATGTTGCCTTTAGCCTGAAATATACCAGAGAGCTATTCTCAAGGCTCTGACCATAAAGGATATTAACACTTTTGCACTTATATAAAGATAACAGGTTGCAGGATAGAAAATAACACTGCAAAAAAATGCATAGAAAAAAAATGTTGCAAAGATGTAGGTTTTACAGGGGCACCATGACCTGACCCACGGGGACAGCTGCAAGAACAAAGGATTCCAACACCAAGAAGTTTGCAACAACCAACTACATCTCCTCCCCTTTTTAATATAAAAGGAGAATTCTGACTTGGGGATGATGGTTCTCCAAGACATTCGTCTGCCATCTTCTCCACCTCATCTCCCGATTTATTGGCCTGTAGTGAGGCGAGCAGAATGAGTTTGGATCTGGTAACAAGTTCACTGTAGAAGAAACTGAGACCCAGAGAGTTTAAATAACTTGCCCCAATTCATATAGCCAATTAGTGAGAGTGGGCAACACAATCTAGACATTTTGCACCAAATCCAATGTTCTTTTCATTACATGACTTAGCTCCTTTGAAAGAGTCCTTTAAACATAGAAAAATGTAGATAAATAGTCTTTTATAACACTTGTAAATGGTTCCCAGGATGGCAAGTACCTCCACAAAGGTAATACAGAGATTAAAGCAAAGGCACAGCATTTGCAAAATGATCAGCTCTAACACATCTCACGTACTTCACAATGAGGAAACTCAGATGTGAATGTGAAGCCTGCTATCGCGGCTCTGTGATCCAATACAGTAGCCACTAGCCACATGCAGCCATTTAAATTTAAAGTAATAAAAGTTAAATGAAACTTAAAAATCAGCTCTTTGGTCACATCTCTGTATTTCTGCAGCAGAGATGTACACGCAGGCTCAGCAGCTTGGGGAGGTATGTTCCGTCTGACCACTTCACTACAAAATGCACATCACTCCAGTAAATGTGCACCATTAACTAAACCAGCAAGCAAGGTTATATTGGTCAGGATAGGGTAACACAGAAACATGGAACCACAAAACCTCAATTTCTTAACACGACAAAGGTTCATTTGTTCTAACTCATAGTTCAAAGTAGATGTTTCTGGACAGGTGGTTCTCCTGGATACATCGCCTCTGAGCAGTGATTCAGAGACAGGCTCCTCTGTATTCACCCTGACAGTGATGACAGAGAAAGAGAGAGAGAGAGGGTGGATTCTGCCAGATGTATGGGAGCTAGTCCGGAAGTGCTGTGCATCACTTCCCCATAGTCCACTGGCCATAAATAGTCTCCTGGCCCCACACAGATGCAAAGGGGTTGAGAAAGGCTACTTTCCTCTAGACCCAGGAAGAAAATAAAATGGGGTGGTGAGCACAGAGAGCTACTTCTGCCACAGAAGTCAGCAACACACAAACCTCATCACGCAAACAGATGAGAATTTATTTACGGCAAGGCTCGAGATGTCTTAACTATAGCCGACCTTACCCTTATTCAAAGGTGTTCCCTGCTCCTCACCATGGGATGATTTTACATCCCTGCCACACTGATGCCACGCTAATGGCTGCACGTCTGGTGGGGCCCCTCTCTGCAGGACTGCACATCCCCAGAGTGGCCATCTGATGGGGTCTGTCAAATGCGTGTGGCATGACATGCACTCCTTTCAAGAAGAAGTTTTAAGAGCCATCATATGTTTCCACTCCGTTTTTAACCCCTGCACTCAAAGATCAGCAAAGCCTCAGAGAGGAGCTGCTCCCTCGGCTCACATCTCAGAACGACAATGATGTGGAATAGAGTCTTAGCTCCCAGCAATGGAGGTCAACCCCTGTTGTCACAGGTCCCTGAAATGCTGGGGGTTGTTTTTTTAACCAGAGCATGACTTAGCCTAAGCAATAAGGCATCAAAACCATAACAGTGGACTGGCTCTCTAGAAGCATCATAAAAGAATGGGAATTGCTTATGATTTGTGATTAATAATAAAAATTTCCTGTGACTATAGAGAATGTGACGAAAGCAATCATTTAAATTAGGCACAATTTGGGCTTAAGGTTTTTTTTCCTGTAAAATTACTTCCCAGATCCTGGGAAAGGAACTCTGCCAGTGGCTTGAGGTGGTGGAGTCCCTGCTTGCCCTGCCAGATAGTGGGGCGGGGTTCTTGGTGGGGCTGCTTCTGTGTTCTCTGGCACTGTTAGTTCAGACACATGAAAGAGTAGGGACTTCCACCCGGATGGAACTTATAATCACATGTTCCTAAAAACTGACTTACAGATAAACTTCTGGAATTCAGCAAATCATACTGAAAACCACAGAGGAGGTTCTGCAGGAATGTAGCTAAAAGGAATAGAAAGTGTATAGCCTTTATATTAAACCGTAAAACACATTTTATGAGTTGAAGAAAATTTAGGTTTCATAAACTTTGCACACAGCAATGAAAATCCAAAGATCAGAAGCTGAAAGAGAATTTAGCTATCTAATTTATCTATTTCCAAAGTTTCAGGCAAAAGGAGTCCCATGGCAAAAGGATTTTTACCATCCGCACTTTGCGTTTCTGAAGTCTAAATTCCTTTTGCTGTCATTTTAAGCAAATTCTTATTAGGTCTTCACCTAGGATGGAAAACAATCATCACTCATGTAACACTTCAGCTATAGTCAGTTACTGACTATTCAAAGCCACAGAGTAGCAGAAGATCAGTGCGATCAGGGTGCCATGAAAGCAAAGCAATACATATGTCTTCTCAAGACACCTGCACCCCAGTGTTCACAGCAGCACTACATACAATAGCCAAGACATGGCTAATTGTCCATTGACGGATGACTGGATAAAGAAGTTGTGGTATATTATACGATGGAATACTACTCAGCCATAAAAAAGAATGACATAATGCCATCTGCAGCAACATGCATGGACCTAGAGATGATCATAGTAAGTGAAGTCAGACAGAGAAAGACAAATATCATATGATATCACTTGTATGTGGGATATTAAAAAAGAATGCAAATGAACTTATTTACAAAACAGAAACAGACTCATAGACATAGAAAACAAATTTATGGTTACCGAGGGGCAGGAGAGGAGGGGGTGGAGGGATAAACTGAAGAGTTTGGGATTTACAGGTACAAACTACTACATATAAAACAGAGAGATAACAAGATCCTACTAAAAAACACAGGGAACTACATTGATTATCCTATAATAACCTATAATGAAAGAGAATATGAAAAAGAATATATACGCATATATCTGAATCTCTGTTGTACACCAGAAATTGACACAACACTGTAAATCAACTATACTTCAATTAAAAAAAGATGTTTTCTCCAATAAAGGCACTGCATCAGATGCCATCACAGGCAATTTAAGCATTTTACAGTAACCTAAAATGTCAGCGTTCTTCAATAGTCCTGGCTATGAGCGTCAATATTGCCGTTTTAAAACTAATAGCAAAACGGCCTCAAGGCCTGTAGAAACACAGAAAATAAGAAAATCAACACAGAGTTTTCCAACCCATTGAACAAACAGAGCTCTGTAAATGACAGGCGCCAAACTTCATGATAAATTATAGTAACACTTTTAACTCTCCTGTATGTCCAGCCCTTTGATTTTCTCAAAACAATTTCTAAAACTTTAATGAATGGAAATACTACAAATCTCATTTAAGTATTTTCTGTGCACAGTGCCAGAGAGTGGGGACTGCAAAGAGCCTTTTCCTTGACGATGAATCATCTGCTTAGGACACAAATTTACATATAAGAAGAAATTGGAAAACTACAGTACAGAATGCAATTGTCTGTACCACAGGAAATCAAGTTTTTCCCCTTCCCCTAAAATCAGAAGGATACATTCAGATACTTACCACCACCTCTCTGAACGTGGTTGTTAATGAACAGTTTCCTGTTCTATGCTGGTATTCTTTAAGTTCTCCTCCATTTGGAATGGAATGAATTTAAGTAGATCTAACAAGCATATACCGGCAGTTTTTCATTTGTAGCAGCTAATTAAAAACACCTGCAACATTGGTCTTTGTAAACAGAATGCATCTTAGAGCAATTGCCATCACAATTCCTCCAGACACCAGAGTCTTACAGTGCAGACAGATCAGCAGATTACTTCTTCCCCTGCAATTTGCTTTTGCTTTGGCTGAATTGATGAGGTACGTATACGCAAAGAGACAAATTTAATGCCACTAAAATTACATAGGTCAGTGTTTTTCTCTGGTAGAATTACAACACGTACATTCCAATAAGAAGCAAAAAATTGCTAAGAAAATTGAATTACGTTCTAAAAGCCAGTGAAAGAGAAATATTTTTCGGTAGGATCATTAGTTTGGCTGAATTTTAAAATGTGCTGAAACATAATCTTTCGTATAAAGCATAAGATAACCAGCTGTCTTACTGCCTTTACATGCATAAAAATTTACATGCATTTACCATCAGGAAGGGCTCCTGATTGTAAATGATTTAAATGATTTCAAATGTTAATTAGAAAAAAATCAAGTCTACACGTAATTGTTTTCATTTTATAGCCAGAATTAGTACACACCATGGCATTCAATATGACAAATTAGCAAAAAGTGGAATTTTTTTGTAAACAATTCTTTAGTTCTTTTATGCATCTCTTCTAATGCCAAAGACATTCTGAACTGATTCTGCTTCCACCGTATAAAGTAATATTCTAACTTCTGGGTAAAGATGGATGGAAAGCATTTATTTTTTTATCCCTCCTGAGACTCCTCTAAAGCTACAGTAGAATTAATTTTTAAATGTGTACACACTTATGTACATACAAGAGAATGGGATGGGAGCCAACAGCAGCAAGCTGTTAAAAGCTGGGATACACGTGGATGATGAATCACTGACATCTCAGGCCTGAGAAACTGAATGTCCCTCAGTAACTTTCTGGTAAGGATTAAATGAGATAATGGATGTTAAAAAGTCGGCGTCTGACCATTGATAACTTAATAAAATGTTTACAAATGGTGATCTTTTGGAAGATGGCATGACATTTGATTTAGCAGGATAACATTAGGAGGAGAATGTCACCTGTTGCCACCAGAGCTGTGAATTACTGAAGGAAGGACTCTATTTTAGACTCCTCAAGGGGACCATGTACTTCCAACAGGCTGAGGGTAACCTTGTCTAGGAAATCCTTTGCAGAAAAAAGTGAAGAGACCCAAGGGAAAAGCATATTTGGAAATAGGATAACGTAAATAAATAAAAAATCTGACCACAGGAAATGAGAGAAAGGTCTGACTCCAGAATCATAAGTAGATGTGTGCCTGGTGCCTGTTTTAAGGCATCTGAGTCTCTCTCTGGTTGGAAAGTAAAGGGCAGCTGAGACTCTTCCAGAAGACATTTTAGAAGACACCCATCCACGAGGAAGGTGGAAAAGCAGACCTAGAAGCGGGTGAACACAGGGTCCAGACAGAAGTCCCCAGAGTTCTCTGAGCCGAGCACCAGAGCTGGCTGTCGAACCCACGAGCTCAGAAGCACTGAAGTCCACATCTGGACGTCACTGGCTGTGCGCTCGTGGGAAAGGATGCCTGAGAAGGACATTCTGGTCTGGGCTCGGCTGTGCTCAGTGAGTAAATAGGGCTTTGCTTCTTTGCCTGGTACGGGGAATCCTCTGCTTTAAGCCCTCTTTAACCCTGTTTACAAAGATAAGAATTACTTCGGCCCAAATGCAAAAACTACACATTAAAAAAAAAATCAGTATTATAGCAATGAAAATATTTTGCTGATTTCCATAGTTTTAGTAAAATGAGCACATAAAACATCAAGAAAGTAGAAATTTAGATTCCTTTATCATTCAACGTACTGTTGGCGATCAGGACAGGCGACCCCAAAATATGGTACCTCAGCATATCGAACATTGTAGGATGAAGGACTCTGAGAAAATGACAGAGGCAGGGAAGGTCATTAAACCCTCGTGTGAGACACGCCCTCCCCATATGGAAAGAAAGGGGCATCCTTCACTGCAGAGACAAAGGGACACAGAAGAATCCAAAGAAACCAGCCTCGATAAGGCTCCCCCAGGCTACTTCCCTAATCTCATACCCTGACCTATCGTATTTCTCCACAAATGTCCCCTCTTCATCAAACTCACTAAAAAATATTGAGTATTATAAAAATACTCAGGTTTAACAGTTTCTTTGGGTCTTTGTTGGCTGATGAAGGCTCCCACATCAAATAAAATCTGTATTAAATAAGTTTGTACGCTTTTCTCCTGTTAATCTGTCTTTGCTTAATTTACAGACCCAGCCACAGACCCTAAGAGTGTCAAGAAAAGCTTTTCCTCCCCAGTGCTATCCTATCATTAGGTTTTAAGCACTGGCTGGCAAAAATAGGAAGAAAAACAATTTACCTCAAAATGTGTTCAGTCTATTTTAAGAAGGGGTCGATACTTTTTCTGTTAGAGTCAACTTCAGGTAATATGGATTGATAAATGTACCAATAACATATTTCTCCTTTGTAATGTACACTTCATCTAGAAATTGCTTTTATCATTTATTTGAAATGTAAGTATGTCCTTGGAATTGTTTCTAGTGGGAACGGCATCTGGAATCCGGTATAAGTGGGTTTCTCCACAGAATTGCTTCAGCCCTTGAGGTGTGGCCTGCAGTTTCTACAGAGACACAAGAGGGCTACTTTAGACAGAAAAATGCAAAGCAGGGCCCCTTCACTTGTGGAATAACTCTCTTCAACAATATCTTCTTGCAGACGTATTTACTTTTCAGTGTCCTTGAAAGAACTATGAGGCAAGTGGGAAGGGACAGACTGGGAGTTCAAAATTTGTAGATACTGACAGGCATATGTAGAATAGATAAACAAGATTATACTATACAGCACAGGGAAATATATACAAGATCTTGTGGTAGCTCATGGTGAAAAAGAATGCGGCAATGAATATATGCATGTTCTTGTAAAACTGAAAAATTGTGCTCTACACTGGAATTTGACACAACATTGTAAAATGACTATAACTCAATAAAAAAAGTTAAAAAAAAAAAAAAAGAACTACGAAGCATATAGCCTGTTCTTTTTGTTAATAGTTTACACACTCCAAAACCCATCCCTGTCATCTGTGGAGAAGAGTGGCTGCTCTGTCACAAGTGGAGTGCTGTTTTAACCAAGGAACAGCTTTTTTCCCCCGAAATGAAGTGTGAGCCCCTTACCCAAAGGCACAAGAGCAGCTCACTCATCCACTCACCGCAGCTGAAAGGTGCAGAGTGACCCCCGGCCCGCCTGCCCCAGATGCCCCCGACGCCAGCCTGCGCTGGGCCAGGACCACCAGCAGCAATAACAGACAGATCCCTACACCAGCATGGGGGAGAGCTGCCCACGTTTTTACCTACCCCGTCAGTTGCCAGGCTCCTGTGTATGTTTCACACACTACTGAAAACCAGCAAGGGGCCACCTGCCTAACTTTTTTTTTTTAAGGGGGGAGGTAATTAGGTTTATTTATTTAAATGGAGGCACTGGGGATTGAACACAGGACCTCCTGCATGCTAAGCAGGTGCTCTACCACTGAGCTATTCCCTCCCCGCAATGCCTAACTTTTTAATATCGCTAAGTCATGAGACTCCTGCCTCTGTGGTCTGTGTACCAAACAGGATCTCCTGGAGTAGAGTCTCCAGCTTAAATTGAACCAAAGCTCATCAAATTTGAATCAAATCCGAATCAAATCCAGCCCTCCATTTCTGTAAAATCAGTGTAACCTTCACCCTGATCCTGCCCTGTCTCACCTTTCTGTCCTTTTCCCAGAAACTGCAGCCTCCGTCCCAGCGAGGACTGTGGTCAAGCCTGCTTAGCTGCAGCGGGCAGGCGCCAGCACTGCAGTCAGGTGGATGATCCTCGGACCACGACCTGCTCTTTGTAACGCTCGCGCTCTGACCTCTCTGATGCAACGCCCATTCTCTCTTAGTGGGCTGTTCAATGGTGCTCCCTTAACATTACAAATCAGAATGATTCTGAGTTCTGAGAGTGACCCATAAGAAGTGATGCCTTCCCTCGAGCAGCCTACTATCTAATTAAGATGTGACTAAATCTGATGAAATTACGGCTGTACCAGGAAGAGTGTAATTCAGACTGTAAGTGGTTTAGTAATTGATAGTCCCAGTCCCAGAAACAACTTCTGCTCCTTCTCCTTGTAAGAGTGAAACAAACCAAAACTGCCCATCATCACACAACCACATGAGCACCGAGCAGACAGGGTCATCCTGTGCGGGCGGAATTTTCATTAATACACGTTCTAAACACGTGTGTATCACTATTTTTAACAGCTGCGAATAATTGCATTAATCCTTCATGTTGTTTCTAAATTTTTATCATTATACGGAGTTTTTCCAATAATATGATTTTACATAAACATTTAGCCTCTTTTAAAATCATTATAATTTTATTATAATGTTATTTCAAATGGATCAAAATCTGGATAATGTACTGTCACTTTATATGCTAATCAAAGGTAGCATTAATTACTGAAGAAAATGTTCTGATCATATTGTTCACAATATGAAATTCAATTTTTATTTTTTTTATTTTTGGTGGGGGGAGGTGATTAGGTTTATTTACTTATTTATTCTTAGAGGAGGTACCGGAGACTGAACCCAGAACCTCTTACATGCTAAGCATACACTCTATCACTTGAGCTATGCCCTCCCCCAAATCCAATTTTTATATGGCATGAAATTCATGAAAAATATAAGGCTACTCCAACATAAAGCAAAACATGATTATTAGATCACAGATCTTAGACATATGATCTAATGATTGTATGTCTTACTAGTTTTAACATATTTCTCAGATAGCTTTCCCAAAAGGCTGTAATAATTCACACTGCCTCCAGTAAATGTGAGTGTATTCTTTTCTTAAATGCTCACCAGCACTGCATATCATTACCCATTTTGCCACTCTGAGGATAAAGAATGGTATAACAATGTTACTTTGATATACATTTTCCTAACTAAAACTAAGGTTGAGCCTCTTTTCATGTTTGTTGAACATTAAGATTTCCTCTTCTGTAAAATCCTATTCCCATTTTTTGTCTTTTGTAAGATTTATTTCAGGAATACTAAAATAGTTCATTTTCAGGAAATCGATGAATATAATTTATCATATCAACAAAGAGAAGCAAAGGGAAACACTGAGAGATTCCAACAATGTACTAGTATAATTCTGCAGTTAAGTAAAATAGAAAAAGCTAAAAAATTTTAAATATGATAAAGACTATTTACCAAAAGCAAACATCATACCAAATGAGGATGCATCGAAGCATTTCCATTAAAATCAGAAACAAAACCATTTCCATTAAAATCAGAAACAAAACCATTTCCATTAAAATCAGAAACAAAAAGCACAACAAATATCTCCATTACTATTGAATTTTTAAGGAGGTTCTATACAAGAAAATTAAATAATCAGTAAAGTATCATAAAAGATAAAATTATATGTATCAGCAAATTGTACAATTACTTAGAAAATCAGACATGATATTTTAAAAACTCTAGTTCTTATAGAATGTTGTAATGTAACTTAATATCACATACAAATCAGTAGATAACATACAATGATCTTATGACCCAGCAATTACCCTCTTGGGTATTTACACAAGAAAAATGAAAGCATGTCCACAAAAAGACTTATGCAAGAATGTTTAACAGTAGCTTTGTTCCAAACAATCATAAACTAAAAATGACTCAAAGGTAAACAGATAAACAAAATGTGGTGCATTCATATACTGAAATACTCTCGGTGGGGGGACGTTATAGCTCAGTGGTAGAATGCTTGCCTAGCGAGCACAAGGCCCTGCGTTCAGTCCCCAGTACCTCCATGAAAAAATAAATAAACCTGATTACCTTCCCCTCCAGAAAATCAAAAACAAAAAAAAATTTTTTTTAAATACTGTCAGCAATTAAAAAAGAACAAACTGCAGAGATAAGTAATACTGATGAACCTCAAAAATTTTACATTAAGTGAAGAAGCCCAAACCAAAGAGCTGTATGGGCTGGTTTATAGGAAATTCTAGAACAGACAACACCAATGTACAAGGACAGGAATCAGAACAGTAATTGCATCCAAGGGGCAAGAGACAAAGGGACCTTCCAGAATGATGGAAATGTTCCGTATCTTGATTGACACAGCGGTCACTGAATTGCACACTTAAGATCTGAGCACTGTATCATGTAAACTCTACTTCAATGTAAATAATATCTCAATCGTACATCAATGAATTGGGAGGAAAAACTTTAGGAAGGAGAAACTGGGAAACTTTTACACTGCTGCTAAAAATATGAAATGGTGCAGTCACTTTGGAAAACAGTGCAGCAATTTCTCAAAAACCATAAAATGAACCAGGTGTTCCATTTCTAGGTACCTACCCAAGGAAAATGAAAACATTTCCACACAAAGACTCGCCTATGATGTTCACAGCAGCCTTATTCATACTAACCCCAAAATGGAAACAATCTAAATATCCAACAACTAATGAATGGACAGACAAAATGTGGTATATATCCATCCAATAGAATATTTTTAGCAGTAAAGGAATGAAGTCATCAACATGGATGAACTTCAGCAACATTATGCTGAGCGAAAGGGGTGGGAAGGGATAAACTGGGAGTTTGAGATTTGCAAATATTAACTACTATATATAAAATAGATAAACAGCACATTTCTACTGTATAATACAGGAAACTACATTCAGTATCTTGTAACCTATAATGAAAAGAACATGAAAACGAATATATGTATGTATATGTATGACTGAATCATTATGGTGTACACCAGAAATTGACACAACATTGTAAACTGACTATGCTTCAATTTAAAAAAAACAAAATTATGCCAGGTTGAAAGAAGCCAGTCACAAAGGTCACATAGTATATGATCTCATTTACATGAAATGTCCAGAATAGGCAAATCCATTGAAACAAAAAGTAGACTAGAGGTTGCCTAGAGGTGGGGATGGGAACAGAAATTAACTATAAATGAGCAAGAGGGCGAAAATGTTCAGTACATTTACTAAAAATCATTTCATTGTGCACTTAAAATGGGTGATTTTTGATATATAAAATATATACTTCAAAAAAGTTGGGTTTTTTTTTTAATTAAGGAAAAAATGATATAATCTTCCCCAATTATTTATTGGGAGCAGAAATCCAAGGATGTTAAAAGTCTTGTATGTGGTAGAAACACATTTTTTTTTAAAGAAAAGGGAAAATAGCAAAAATTGTTGAATCTCCTCTTCAACTCTTTTTAAGACACAATCATTTGACCTGCTGGAATAAAATGGTGAGCAAGGTAAATATGATCTACCTTGGGCTTACATTCAAAACAGGAAAAAAAAAAAAAAAAACAGAAAAGATCAGCTAATAAATGCTTGCAAATAACAAATACTATAAAACAAATAAATGAAGCACTAATAAAAATCAATCACGTTTCCCTATACTTATAATAGCCAGGTAGAATGAGAAATTTTTTAAATTCCATTTCCAAAAAACCATAAAATATTGTAGGAAAAGAACAAATGCTATATGAAGAAAACTAAAACCCATATTTAAAAAGCACGAAAGATTTGAATAAACAAAAATACGTTCCATACTCATAAAATCAAAAGATGTAATGTGATTCCAGTTAGAATCTCAATGAGGTTTTGGAGCTAAATGATTTATAACTACATATATTGAGAAACAAAAATCTGGAAGTAACCAAGAAAATTATAAAAATCAAAAATAATGAAGGGAGCCTCTACTATTTTTGAATTTCTGTGAGTGACAATGTTTTCAAACATTATACTGGCCTAATCATAGGAAGGTAGATCAATGGAGCAGAACAGGAAATATGGGAAAAGATGTGACTACTGACACAGAGATAGCAATTCATTTCATAGGGTAGTTTAATTATGCTGACACAATTGGTTATCCAACTGGAAGAAAATAAATACAGAATAATTCCAGTGGATGAAGGCTTTAACTGGAAAATATAATTTTAAAAATTTAGAAGAAATTTAAGAATATTTATATAACTTAAGGATCTGGTAGACTTTTTCTGTGTAAACCAGAAAATAAACTAGAAAGGAAAATACACATACACTCCACAGTGTAGACGTTTCCTATTTTTGTCAGGCAAAAGATACATAAACTCAATAGAGAAACAGCACAGAAGAAAAAAACTATTTTCAAGACGGACAAAATTATAATATTCATAACAGACAAAGAACATCTATGAATTATGGGGGAAAACAATGAAATACCCAAAAGAAAAACATGATGATGGCTTTTTATTTCAACCATAAACAAGATTAAAATCTGTTCAAGAGCATCATGTAAAAGCCATTTTAAAACTCTGTAGGAAGAAACAGACTGTTTCTTTGTTTTGTTTTCTGATTTAATACAAAAATAGTTTCTGGAAATCTTGCTAAGAGACCATTTGTGGAATAAGCAATTCCAACAGAGTTCACATTCGTTTACCCAACAAATATTTACTGAATTCCAAATATGTGCAAGTTTCCTAAGCGTTTGATGACTACATCTGGTAACTTTATTTAAGTTTAAGTGATTTTTTTCAGAGAGGAAAACCAAAGTAAAAAACCTGGCTCATAATTTCTAAAGGGCTGATGAGCACTGGGCTTGGAGCAAGACATTATTGTTTCAGGGTGTCTGACCTGTCTCTGAGCTGCGATATTTGTAAGAAAAGAGGCAAAACTCAAGTTACAACTAGGTGAGCAAGACTCTGCTTTCCTTCTTTCTCCCTCCATCCCTCCCTCCCTTCCTTTCTTTTTTCTTTCCTTCTTCCTTCCACCCTTCCTCACTTCCTTAAGAGAACATTTACAAAAATGATCCTGTAAGCTAAAGCTCTCCCAGATAGTTGAGAGAGAAAGTTGACACAAAGCTTATCTCAGCCCTGCAGCTGCCAGTGTTGAAACAGCCCATCAGGTAAACAGGGCAGAGTGCTGGGGAATTCAAGTGGAAGCTTGTATCTAGGATGCGGACAACTGATGGCAGTCGGCTACAGCACTACCTGAGCCAGAGCGGGACCCCTGGCCGGCCAGCCAGCGGAGAGCAGAGGCAGGTGGTAAATTCACGCATTTTATGTTGTTGATATTAGTTGCGTTATGCTGTCAACTGGCATAACCATACCTGGTGACGCTGCTTTGACAACGGAACAATGCACAATTAAAGATGAGAAACAGAATGGAGAATGACTTGGCCTGAGGCATAGCATGGAATGGAGATCAATATAACCAATGTCTAGAACGTGAGCACCCAGCCGGCAAAGGCCTTGCCTGTCTTACTTAACAGTGGACCCCCAGCTCTGGCACGTGGTAAGCACACAAAGGAATGGGAGATATTCTGGGTGCAGGGCAGAGGGGGTAGGGATAGCTCAGTGGTAGAGTGCGTGCTTAGCATGCACCAGGTCTTGGGTTCAGTCCCCAATACCTCCATTAAAATAAGTAAATAAACCTAATTACTTCCCCCACTAAAAGAATTTTTTTTTAATAGTTATTCTGTCCTACCCATGTCAGAGTCTTCTGTGAGTAACACCAACCCTTCATAAAAGCCCTGAAGGATTAGACACTTCAGACTTCCCCACGCAGGAAAGAGGTAACAGGGGCTGAGTCTTGGGACTTCCGTCTATCTTTAAAAACTGAGTTATGAATAGGACCAGTGGTGGGTAGGGGGTGAGTGAGAAGAAGGTGAATTAAGCCAGATCTACCCTTAAAAAGCTCCAGACTCTGAATCTCTTGTTGCCTTTTCTCTGGGAGAGCTTTTCTTCCACGTTAAAGTGTTATGATCAGAAAGTAGCTCAAAGAATATGAAAACGAATATATGTATGTATATGCATGACTGGGACATTATGCTGCGCACCAGAAACTGACACATTGTAACTGACGATACTTCAATTAAGAAAGAAAGAAAGAAAGAAAGAAAGAAAGAAACTTGCTGACAACTCTATTTCCAAGGTTTCTGAGTGAAGAAACTTTGTCTTTTCATCTCTATGTCGCCAGTGCCTAGTATAAGAGCAAACTTCCCTCTCACAAAGACCCCAGCAGCTCGGTGACTCCAGCTAGCGACACTCATAGTGCCCCACCGACCACTTACTCCGCCCTCTTCGGGTACCTGGTTGTTCTGGACTTACCACAGAGAGGCAGATAAAAGCCAACCAGTAATGGCTGCATCAGCACTCAGTCCCAAGTAGAAACAAACAGGGGGAGGGGAAAGGTAGGGAAAACTGATGCCAAAAAAGGAAGGAGAAATCCATCTTTAGGGCCAGTGCTCAATTCCAGCAGTTCCAGTACTGTGGTTTTAAAAACATAAATATACAAATAACAAAAAAAGAAAGCATTTATATTGCTAGCTCAGCCAGAACAGGACAATGATATATTCTGTTTACTCTAGATGGGTGGGAACAAAAGGCGCCCTGGGTGAGGTACCGCAGAACAGGAAGAAAGTACTGAATGCTGTGTGTGCAGACCTAAGTGATGAAGGAAAGGAAAACATCAAATCGTGCTCTGTGTGGGAAAACTGTATCTCACACTTCCTGGGGACCTGATTTATGATGTGATTACATTTTTAAAACAACAGCAAAGGTTTAATTTCTAGTCCCCATCACATCCTCATCAGGGCGGGCTGTGGCTTTAAGAGCAGACTGCCAGCCCTGCCCTCGCCCAGAACGCTGCCAACAGTGCTGGCAGAGGGAGGCGAGGACACGGCACACCACGCAGGGGCTCCCGAGGCATCCACTTGACGGGGACATCCGTCTCACGTTTTACAGGCCCACGCTAGTCAAGCAGCCACATTCAACTTCATCGGGGCAAGAATGTACAATGTTCCCGTGGAGAGGCACCCACAGGGAGGGCACTGAATTTCTGAGAACAGTCTTCCCTTAAGAACCTCTTTGCCTTGATCTCAGTCTCAAAAAGAAATTTCTTATCATTTCACTATTTTAAGAACAAGTTTGGCTAATTATTTTAGTAACACTGAAGACCAAATCTTGCACAGGAACCTGGAAAGCTGGCATGTTTTAATTGGCTGTAGGAAATGATGGTTTTTCTCCTTTGGTGGTGGGGGGGGGGTAATTGGCTTTTTTTATTTATTTAATGGGGCTACTGGGGATTGAACCCAGGACCTCATGTGTGCCAAGCATGCACTCCACCCCCATTTTAAATCTTATTTTTGAAGAACAAGTCACTCAACCTCTCCGGGCCTCAATTTGTCTGAAAAATTACGCGACTGTACTAAATCAGAGTTTCCAACCTTGGCAGCACTGACGCTGGGGGCGGGGGGCTGTCCCCTGCGTTGTGCAGTGCTTAACACCATCCCTGGCCTCCAGTCCTAGGTGGCAGGAGCCTCCACCCCAGATTTGACAACCAAAAGTCCCTCTAGACATTGCCAGATGTCTCCTACTTGAGAATCACTGGGCTAGATGATTTCTTATGCCGCTCCAAATTCTAAAATTCAGTGCCCCTCTAATCTATATTCAAACCAATAAGACCCTTCGTCAAATTCTGGACACACAACACATGCCAGCCCACGAGAGTAAGAGTAACAATCTGTAAAGTGATATTGAAAGTAAGGCTTCGCCTGCTGTCAACACAGAACCCACATCCATGAGCCTTCTATTAAGTGAACTAAAATACTGCAACTCTTAAAAAATAAGGGGGTGGGAAGGGATAAATTGGGAATTTGAAATGTGCACCTCTTGGGGAGTGATGGAAATGTCAGCTGTCTTGATTGCGGTGCTGGTTTCACGGGTGTGTACAGCTTTCAAAATCCATCAACTGTTCATCTGAGATATGTGTAGTTTACTGTACAGGAATCATACCACAATAAAAGTGTTTAAAAAAATAAAGAAAGAATAAAGTACACTACAGGGAAATGAGCAAAAAATATTCCTACAGAAGGTGGCAACCAGATCTTTTTATGTAAGTAATGTTTAGGCTCTGTCCCAAAAAGGTTTTGTTGGCAAATGGTTTAGACACATATTATTTATTGAATTTATACCCTGCCTCATTCCAAAAAGCATCTGAGGCAGCCTGCAAAGAGGCATATAGGAGCAAATGGAAAGAAAATAATAAAACAGGTAAAGAACAAGAAGAAACAAATGTTCTGATCCTAAAACTCAATATCATTTCTGTGATTGTGCATAAAATGTAGCTCAGAATCGCAGGATGTCTAAGAGAAAAGCTGGAAATAAAATAATTACATAATTTGCATCATCAGAGAAGAGGAATTATGCTCATTCTCTAGAGAAACAAGATTTTCTTAGGATTAAACTCAGAGATATGTTTCATTTGGGAACACATGTTCAAAGGACTTGAATCCTATGGTTGCACAGAAAAAGCCAGCTCTTCTATAATAGTGAAGTATAATTTAAAAGCATAACTTTGAAACACAATTTGGTGAAGGTGTTTCTTTGGGAAGCTAAAGCAACACGGGTAGGTTTCCAATAAAAGCTGTTCAATGACCTAGGTGATCCAAGGATGTCATCTGCCTACAAAAGTGGTTTTCAAAATGTGGTTGAAAACTTTTCTTCAAAGAGAACGTTCTAGAGAAATCTAGAATATAAAACAGATGGAAGCAAAGCTACACCTTTCCTTCCCATCACTGTCTCTCCTCCTTGGAAAGCCTCAAAGGCTCCCGCAGCCGACTTCCAAAGACACTCACCTAGAGGACACAGCTTCAGATGCCCAGGGTAGATTCAACAGGTCAACAAGTATGTAGAATGCTCCTGCTAAGTATGAGAGTAAATATTGTTTCATATATTATTTTTCATAAAAATAATTTTTTCAGTTGAACTTTTAAGGAGAAAATCGACAGTTCCCAGCACAGTCCTGACCGAGCCTGCCGTGCTAACGACGCCCAGATGCTCAGACGTGGCAGAAATCATCACCGCACCCACTGCGACTAAGGAAATGAAAGCTCCCACCAGGGTTCCCATCCAGGTGCAAGGCCATCCCGTCTCCGCAGAACAGACAGGCCCAAGTCAGCATCCTTCTCAGGAATCCGGTTTGGATCCACTCAGGACCTGAGCTAGTGCTTCGTTCGCGTCCAAAGTTTCTACCTTGCTGAGCTTTGCTGAGGTAGCCTGAGCCTAAAACTTCTCAGCACAGACGTTACCAGTGGGCAGCCGCTGGCTCCTGCCAGCCAAACGCCAGGGAACTGTTCTCATCTCGATCTCCAGGACCGTCCCCGGCTTTCCCCTCAAGGTCAGGACAGGAGAGCCCCGAGCAGCCGGCTTCCATTCCACGCCCCTGGACCCTCACCTGGCCTTGCTCCTCAGTCCTGAACGGGGCCCTTCAAAGCAGAAGGTCACTGCGGCCAGGTCTTACCAGGTATGTGGAAAAGAAGGAACAAGAAACTGCACCGGGAGAAAGGGAACTTAGAAGCCTTCCCTCTCCCACCAGAGACACGAAAGTGTGCTTGCATCCTCAGACTCTACCTCGTGATTCAAACATGTAAATGGGAGGCCCTCCTCGAGAAAGAGTGGGAGGCGAGGAAGGTGTGTGACCAAGAACTACAACTTGGAACAGCTCGGTCATGCCTTAGTAGCCAGTTCTAAATAACAAGCTAATCTGATGTCACTGACAGCACGGGTAAGCAGTTCTGTAACTGAGCTAATCAGTACACAGCAGTCTGATACTTCTCACTGACATGTTGAAGAGTGTCTATCAAAATTACCTTCGTTTGACCAAAATTAGTGTTGTGTCATTCTTCTCTGCAACAAGTTAAAAAAAAAAAGACATTAAAAAAATATACCCAACTTTCCGGTAATCGATTGTACCAAACATGCCACACGGATGAGGGATGTTGAGGGTAGGGGAGTATGTATGTGTGGGTGGGGAGGGCTGTGTGCAAACTCTCTGTATTTTCTGCTCAATTCTGTTGTGAACCTGAAATTGCTCTAAAAAATAAAGTCTATTAATGAAAAATATATATATCCAACTTTCAATAATAACAGTAAGCACTTACATAAGCCCTATATGAGCCAGGCATTGTTTAGATGGAAGAAAATATATTTATTTATATAAATAAAAATACATGTCATCTCCTTTTAAACTTAATATAAGGACATTATAGTTTCCTTTTTTTAAAAAACTACTTTATTTATTTGTTGATTTTGGGGGGCAGGTAATTTAGGTTTTTTTACTTACTTACTTTTAGATTTGGGGGGGCATAATTTAAGTTTATATATTTTTTAACAGAGGTACTGAGAATTGAACCCAAGAACTCATTTATGCTAAGCATGCACTCTACCACTGAGCCCCTCCCCTCTATTACTTCCTTTTTAAAGGTGAGGAAACTAAGTCACAAGGAAGTTAAGTTACTTCCCCAAGATCAAAAAGCTAATGAGTGGTAAGGCTCGGATTGGTTAGCAGACATTTGGTTCTGTGCAAAACATCCGTAAGCCATTTGATCCATGCCAAAAGGGCTTTGATATTTGGTCCCGTTCAAACCATTTGGCACGGGCCAAATATGATCATGGATATTCTGGATAGGACCAAGTTTCAAGCACTTTTTGGCATGAAGCAATTGGCTTACGGATGTTTTGGACAGAACCAAACGTCCTGCAAGGCTGGGATTTGATGAAAGGAAGCCAGGCTTCAGACTCTGTGTCTTAACCACTACACAAGACTCATTCTGGGGTTCACATGTGACCTGACACTAGGAAAATCCATATCAAATAAGAATGACTCTCAGCTACTTCCCTGAAATTGCTATGTGCCCATAAAAGGAGAAATAATTTAAAAATCTGAGCAAAACACGAATATATGAATAACTTCAACAAAACCAAATCCTGTAATCCATTCTCCCGTCTGTCATAAATGCATCTTTGATTTTCTATCTCAGAATACTTGCAACCATTCTATTTCTTATTTTTATTTCATTCCAATAGCAGTTTTCACACACTTGTAAATTAAGTGGCCACTGAAAATATCTGATTATTTTGTGATCTGCATAACCTAGACTTGACTTTGGAAAAGAGCAAAGAATATTTAGAATTTATGATATGAAATCTGAAGCTTCCTTTTGAATTAGTTTAAAGCAAGTTTATTGTTTTCTTACAATACAAATACTGCATGCTATGGTAGAAAATTTTTAAATATAACCTGAGAAATAGGTATTTAAAACTCATGACCCTGTGATAATTACTGCAAACACGTGGAGTAACTCTTTGCAATCTGATTTCTATGCTGATTACAGCTACCACTTACTGGGCGTTTAAAGATCGTCAGGCACCATGCCAAGCACTTATTATGTGTTCTCGTTTAATTTTCACAAAAACCTACAAGGCAAATATTACTATCATTCTCACTTTTTTGGAAACTGAGGCTTAGAGAGGTCAAGAAACTTGCCCTCACCAAGGATTCCAACCTGGGACTAGAGGTAGACACCGCATCTATACCCCGACTTTAGGCACTGTGTTGGACAGAGACTTAACAAATGTGGTTAGCTTTCATTTCCCCCAATTTTTATCCTTTTTTTTTTTCATTCCAATACAAGTCCCCCGGTTTACTTAAACTCAGGATTTCTCAGCCTGGGCAGTAATGACATCGTTGGCTGAATGGTTCTTTGTTGTAGGGACTGTCCTGTGCGATGGAGGATGTCTGGATGTTTAGCGGCATCCTAGCCTCTACCCACTAGATGGCAGCAGCGTTCCCCTAGTTCCTCTGGTCATGACAACCAGACGCGACGGGAGGGGGAGGAGAGACAAAATAGCCCCCGACTGAGAACCACCACAGTTTAATAAACTGTAACAACAGTTGGACACTCGTAGTCTGATTAACATAATCTGTTAACTGAGATAGACCTTTCTGGTGGAAACAATTCAGTAAAGATTATCTACAAATCTCCTTTTATAAAAGAACCCCTTCAAGATTCTTGAATGTATTTTTCCAGTTTCTAGGTATTCTGCATCCTTTTACAGTGTTTTTTTTTTAATTGAAGTATAGTCAGTTATAATGTGTCAATTTCTGATATACAGCATAATGTCCCAGTCATACATATGTATATATCCATTTTCATATCCTTTTTCATTAAAGGTTATTACAAGGTACTGAGTATAGTTCCCTGTGCTGTACAGAAGAAATCTGTTCTCTGTCTATTTTTATACTTTTACTGCGTTTTGGTTTTGAATAGTTGAATCCTTGCAAATCTTCAAATCAGTCAAGTTATAAATTAGCCTAAGGCTAATTGCCAAATCCTCTTGAAAAATGGATTTTGACTGAGCATCTCTTCAAATATAAATCTAAACAGTCAATCTGCAGTCTCTTTTCAAATATCTCTTCTGGTAATTCTAGTCTTTGTTCTCATAATATCCTGTATTATGAATATATATTCATATATTCTATTCTATGAGTATATATACTCATAAACCCAATTCATCTTTGTGGCAATTCCTCTGAGGCTGAAGTGAAATTCAAGCCCTCAAGGATGCTCTGTCTAACCTATCATGGTCCCCTCTGGCTCTTTCTCTAGGGGACGTCTCCCTCGGTTCAGCCAAAGCAGGGCAGTGTCACCTAATTCCGCCCCTGTGATCCTAGACTTGCCATGTTGACCTAGCCGTCAGCACGCACAGCTATCAGGGAGCTCGTTAAAAACAATTTTGATGAAGAGCAGAAATACTGACAATTAGCTCCTGTGACCTTCTCAACTCCATTTTACCTCTTGATCCTTTTTCGCCCTGCAGCAGTCAGATTGTTTTCTGCAGTGTTAATGGATTCACTTTTGTCCTTTGAGGCCCCTGAAGAACAACCTCTCTAACTATCAGCGTGCTATTGAACGGGGTTTCCGGGAGGACATTGCAAAGTTCCGTTTTGACCCTCACGACTAAGGAGCAGAGGCCGGTTATATTGGCTTTCACTAATTACCTTAATTGCCTCTATAACAAATACCATAAAGTTTCATTTAACAGCAGGGACTTTCTCAATCCATTTTTCTTCCATGCAGTGAGCATTTTGTAGTCTAACATCCTGACTGGTTTGATGTCAATAAAAAAGAGAAGACAAGCACAGATTATGTGGTAGTAAACTTTCTTGAGTCTTTCACTTTTGAACCATATAGTCTGATCTATCTTCAGTTTACACGCTGGAAAGAACTGATTGTGAACTACTGAGAACTGGTGCAAAAGAGCCTGGCCATTAAAACTGCAAAAAAAAAAGAAAAGAAAAAGATGTACTAGTAAATCAATACCACTGATAAACAAGACAAATTCCATAAATTATCAGGGTAATTAACAGAAGCTGCTAAGCAGAAAAATCTGTGAAATCTCAATGGTTTAACTCAACAAAGCTGAACGTAGATGGGGCTGCCCTCCTCCAGCTATGCCATCTGGACTACCCCCCCTCCAAGTTCATTTCAGCAGGGGAAGAAAGGGACAAAGGAAACACGCTGGCTGTCAGCTGCCTCGGCCTGGAAGTGACACTAGTGAATTCTGTTCTCAGGTCATTGTCTAAAGCTCGTCTCAGGATCCTGACTCAGCTAACAGGGAAGCTGGGAAATGTAAGGGGGCACGTGGAGTATTTGGTGAGCAGCAGAATCATGTTCAAAAGATTTTACTGTAATACTCAAACACTGAGAACAATAACTTTTATACTCCATACAATAAAATATTATCAAGCCATTAAAATGTTTTCCAAGGTCCTAATATAACTTTCAGTGAACAAGCAGGATACAAACTGAATATACAATATCTTTTAAAAAAACTTAAATATGCAAGGCAGGAAAAGAGAGGAAAATATCACTTTGTTACCAACAGTTAGCTCTGTATAGTATGATTATAAGTAATTTAGTATTATTCTCTATATATTTCCTTATTGTCAAATTCTACACAATGAGCACGTATTAAGAATTTATATCAATTTATCACTCAAATGTATAGCCTAAAAAAAAAGAAGAAAAAAGAAAAAAGAGGACACGAATAAACTCATCTACAAAACAGACACAGACTCACAGACATAGTAAACAATACCAGGGGAAAGGGGGTGAGAAGGGATAAATTTGGGAGTTTAAGATTTGCAAATGATAACCACTACATAAAAAAATAGATTAAAAAAATTTCTTCTGTATAAGCACAGGGAACTATAATCAATATCTTGTAATAACCTTTAATGAAAAAGAATATGAAGACGAATATATATATATGCATATACACGCACACACACACACACACACACACACATACACACACGACTAGGACATTATGCTGTACACCAGAATTTATTTTTTTCATTTTTTAAAAATAGGCTTTTAGGAAAGTTTTAGGTTCACAGCAAAATTGAGCAGAAGGTACAGAGATTTCCCATGTACTTCCCTGTCCCCACACCTGCGTAATTTATCAAATTATCAGATTCCCCCACCAAGGTGCATTTGTTCCCATCAACAAATTTACATGGACACATTGTAATCACTCAGAGTCTGCTGTACACCAGAAATTGACACATTATAACTGACTATACTTCAATAAAAAATAAATAAGAATTTATATCAGATAAAACTAGAATATCAACCCAACTCAATTATGCACAGTAAACCCTCAATTACTGTATGAATGAACAAAAAGGAACCAGGAGGAATTAAATGAGATCTGTTAACATTCTCACATAAAAATCTATTATAATGGAATTCAAAGTTTATTTTTTAATCAAAGGACCTCTATTTCCCATTAGGAAATGAGACTTTGATGAATAAGAATTAGAATTACAATATTTAGGTAACATTTACTGGTAAATTACCATTAGCCAGGCATGTGCTAAGCATATCACATTCTTTATCTCATTTATTCCTCAAACTCGTATTTTGAAGCAAGATTATGCCCATCTGCAGATCTGGCAGTTGGGGCACATAGAGGGGAAAGAGGGTTTGACTTCAGACAGCAGGACTCTGGAGGCCACACTCTTAACCACCCCCCTTCACTTGTCAATTATTTTGGGGCCTTGAAAAATCATCACCTACTTTGCATTTTTCCAAGGATTGCTAAAGGAATGTAAACTTGAAAAGGAGTTAGAATGGATGCAGTAGATTGGTGGTGCTTAACATCCATTCCAACTTCTTTCTAATGAATGAGCCTTCTTCCCGGCAGAAGCTTGAAACATAAAAAATTGCACTTTCTTGGGGGGAGGGTATAGCTCAAGTGGTAGAACACATGCTTAGCATACACAAGGTGCTGGGCTCAATCCCCAGTACCGCCTCTAAAAATAAATAAATGAATAAACCTAATTACCTCCCCCCTCAATAAAAACTAAAATAAAATTTAAAATTGCATTTCCTAGACTGCCTTGAAGGTAGGCTTTTGCGTATGATCTAGGGGCCACCAGAGACACACACCGGTGTGGGATTTAGACAGGAGGTGTGAGGCCGGGTCCCGACTGCTCCACGGAGGAGTTTTCCTTCTCAGTTGCAGCTCTAGCAGAGACTGAAGTGTCAACTCCCCCCTCCATGGGTGCTGAAGGGTGTGAGGAGGGGCACCCATCTACAGTGCGCGTGGCAGGCACGGGGTGGGTCTGGAACCAGCAACGCCGTCTGCACCCTCCTGAGCACGGCGGCTGCTTCACTGCAGCGTTGGTGGTAGAACTCCGAAGCTGACAGCTACTCAGTTATCGGAAAACTGAGCAAAAATCCATGACAAGTCACAAAGGCTTTAAGAAACAATTCATCTAGAGCATTCTATGCGCCAGACACTAGGTGATGGGAAAATGATGACAAGCAAAATATACATGTCCCGGCACTTAGGGAGCTTACAGCCTAGCTGGGGTAGCAAAAATTAACAAAATAAATATTTATTTACAAATTCTGATTACTCTTTTTTTTTTTTTTTAATATTGTTTGTTTTGAGGGAGAGGTAAATTAGGGTTATTTTATCGAACCCAGTACTTCTTGCATACTAAGCATGCACTCTACTACTTGAGCTACACCCTCCCCCTGATTACTCTTTTTTGGTTGTTTTGTGCAGGAGGTAAATTAGGTTTATTTATTTTTAGAGGAGGTCCTGGGGATTGAACCCAGGACCCTTGTGTATGCTAAGACTGCACTCTACCACTTGAACCATACCTTCCCCCTCTCTTCCCCTGATTACTCTTAAAGTTCTCCCTGTTTCGTCTTACCCCCTGGGCAGTGAGTACCATCAAGAATTTCTAGATTTCATATCAACTTACTGAATACTTAGCCCAGTTTATTGATCTTAACCTTTAAACTAAAGTAAGTTACGATCAGGAGTTTAGATATCAAATAAAGACAAATTCAAAGTAGTAATGATGACAATGCAAAAAACTTCCAAGAAGACGTTCTGGCAAATGGCTACAATTCAACAATTACGGTAAGCAAAACTATTCTCTCCTAAAGACAAAGAAAAAAAATACAGCTATGATGTCAGTGCTGTGGGAAATAATTGGTCATATTGACATACCGTTAATGGAGGCTCTGTCTCTGGTTGAATAATATTGATTTCACTAATGTTCTTTCTAGTGTCAGCTCCCTTTCATTTCTTCTACGGCATGCCATCTTTCAGCTCGGAAGGGTTACTACCCAGCACTATGATGGGTAATGATTTGGCAACGGGTGTCTTCAAGCTCAGGCCTTTTACCACGTAGGAGGGCTCAGTAAGTCACGTAAAAGATTGGATTTTAGGTGACTCTGAAGACATAATGACACTCAAATCATTTTTCTTTCTGGATGTGAACAGATTATGGACAATACTGGGTATTACTGTATCATTAAGGTTTCTAGACAAAAGATAGAGATGTTGCTCACAGAGTCATAGTTAACCTACCCTGTAAAAATAGTTTTTAAAAAAATGATGTTAAGATACTTATAAGGTTATATCATAGTCTTGTTACAAACAAAGCAAATTTGGATAGAGCTTAAGTACAACTGAAACACTACCCTCATTTATTTTAACTTTTAATTACATAAGGGGAAAAGGGAAATTAATTATGCACGCACGCGTGTGTGTAAGAAAGAGTGAGCGATACCTGAAAATAAATTATACAAAAATGTGCTTCACCATTAAACACAGTATCTACCCATCTCAGTATCTTGTACATAATAAACCGTAAATTGTGACATGAATGAATGAATATGAAACACAAAAACGATTTTAAGTGGCTCCACTGTATTTCAAGAGGATTCAGATTTTCCTATCAGATTATAAGGATTAAAACGAATTTAAGTCATCTAGCTCTTCTTAACCCAAATTTGATATTGAAAAACTCATACTTCTTGACTGTCCAAAATCTAGACTGAGGGTCAAATTTTTTTTTTTACAGTGAGGCACTTCCATTTTCAAGATAAATAAACAAAACCTCAATAAGAGTGCTTACTTTGAACCACATTTATGGAAATATTACTGAGGTGTACGATGGCTTTTAAAAGAGAGCTTAGCTTGCAAGAGCTTAACTTTTTTGATATAAAACCTTTTTTTTAACGACACCGGGTATTAGGCACCTCTTGTCAAAAAGGGCAGTGGAAGGCGTGCTGGAAGGGCCCCTCCTTGCTGTGGGAGTCATGTCCGGGGGTTGGCCAGGGCTGCCTGGTAAAGGAAGGCTTGGTGCCAGAAGAGGCTCACACCCAGTGCGCGCTAATCCAGCAGCTGGGACCTGGCAGCGGAAGGATAAAACCTATTGTTTGTTGAAAACAAAGTATGTGCCAGACTAACCCATGGGCTTCGTTAGAATGTGTCAGGTGACACACCCACCTGTTCTCTAAACTCACAACGACTGGGCACTATTGTCCCCATTTTGTAGGTGAGATACCTGAGGCTCAGAGAGATCAATACTTGGCAAGAGTGACAACCAGGAATGGTGGAGCCTGGATTCGAACCTCAGCCTGTCAGTCCCAACCCATCCTCGACGCGGAAATCTCCATGTTCAAAGTGGGCAGCCATGCGACTCTTGAAGAATCCCAACTACAGGTAGGAACCAACTGCCCTGCTTCCTCTCTGGGCACAGGGGCGGCAGGTAAGCCGGGAAGAATGTCAAAGCACCAGGTAAACAGGCAGAATTCTATATTAAATAGCCCTAGGCCACTATATTCTTTGTGGTTTTTCTCTCTTCTTTCCTTAGCAGCCTGCTAACTGGCAACTTCTCTGTCCCCTACTCTCCCCACCTGGCCTCGCCAAAAACATCCGTCTTGCTGGGTGGTCTACATGCAAGAAAACTGGCAAACCAAACTTGTCTGATGGTGTACAAATTACACACATACATGTATCACTGGGTCCATTCTTTTACTCGCTCCCTCAACAAATATTTCTTAAGCATTTTTAATCAAGAGTGGCAGGCTCCTTGGCATATATCCAGAGGGAACCCCAATTCAAAAAGACACCAAAAAAAAAGACACCTGCACCCCAATGTTCATAGCAGCACTATTTACAATAGCCAAGACATGGAAACAGCCTAAATGTCCATCAACAGATGACTGGATAAAGAAGGTGTGGTATATTTATACAATGGAATACTACTCAGCCTTAAAAATTGATAAAATAATGCCATTTGCAGCAACATGGATGGACCTGGAGAATGTAATTCTAAGTGAAGTAAGCCAGAAAGAGAAAGAAAAATACCATATGATATCATTCATACGTGGAATCTAAAAAAAAAAAAAAAAGACAAATGAACTTACATGTAAAACAGAAACAGACTCTCAGACATAGAATAGACTTGTGGTTGCCGGGGGGAGGGGGGAGGGAGGTGGGAAGGAATGAACTGGGAGTTTGAGATTTGCAGATACTGACTGGTATATATAAAATAAATAAACAAATTTATATTGTATACCACAGGGAAATGTACTCAATATCTTGTAGTAGCTCATGGTAAAAAAGATTATGAAAACAAATGTATGTATATTCATGTATGACTGAAGAATTGTGCTGTGCACCAGAAATTGACACAACATTGTAAACTGACTATACCTCAATTAAAAAAAAAAAAAGAGTGGCAGGCATTGTGCAAAGTCCTAGGCAAAGAACAGCAAGTTCCTGCATTCGAAGAGCTCATAAACCAGGAGAGACAGAGAGGAGGGAGTATGAAATGACACTGCAGGATGTCAGAGGCTGGAACAGCGCTCTGCACCAGTGTGAAAGTTGTTGCACAGAGTCAGAAGCAAAGCCCTCACGAGACTCAAGGAGGGTTGTCGGCAAATAAATTACATGAGCTTCTCTGCATGGAGGGACAGGGGCCAAATCTGCCATCATAAGAACATAAAGATGAATGGCTAGGATCTGTTGAGTGCTTACTATGTGCCAGAGGGATTCTTTCTGCATATGAACTCATTTAGTTCTTACAGCCACCTTAATGTGTTGCTAGGATTTTTCTTTTCCTTTTACATCTGGAAACTGAGCCACAGAGAAGTTAAATAACATGCCCAAGGTCACACAGCCAGTAAATGAAGGAGCCAGGATCTTAAACTAGGCGGTCTGATTCCAAAGCCCACACTATAGCCACTAAACTATAGGACTGCCCCGAACCTTAGCACACAGTGAGGTACCCAATAATTAATGGTCAAACTAAAATTAAATAAACCCTGTGACATCTGTTTTATTTGGCCAAAGGCCTTTCGGGTTCTGAAGGTGCAGATGTAGGGGAGGCCACCCTTATTACCTACTCCACATGTGTATTTTCATTTGGCCTCAAAACAATCCTCCGAAGTATTATTATTACCATCCCCATTTTGCAGATGCAGAGAATGACACATAGGGAAGGTAAACTTGCCCAGAATCACACGGCCAGTCCCAGGAGGATAGTGCATTTGGCCCAGACAGTTAGTCTCCAGAACCCAGGCTCTATTTTTTCTTTTTCTTTTTTATTTTTTTGTTATTGAAATATATTCGTTTTACGTTGTGTTAATTTCTGGTATACAGCATAGGGATTCAGATATATATATAATTCCCTTTCCTATTCTCTTTCATTATAGGCTAGTACAAGGTATTGAATATAGCTCCCTGTGCTACACAGTAGGACCATGTTGTTTATTTTATATATAGTAGTTAGTACCTACAAATTCCAAACTCCCAATTTATCCCTCCACAATCCCCTTCCCTCCCTGGTAACCATAAGTTTGTTTTCTATGTCTCTGAATCTGTCTGTTTTGTAAATAAGCTCATTTGTGTCATTTTTTTTAGATTCCACATGAGAGTGCTATCATATGTTATTTTTCTTTCTCTTTCTAGCTTATTTCACTTAGAATGACAGTCTCCAAGTCCATCCACGTTGCTGCAAATGGCATTATTTTATTCCTTTCTATGGCTGAGTAGTAAGTATTCCATTGTGTGTTTCTCTATCCAATGCAATCATCTGCCAATGGACATTCAGGTTGCTTCCATGCCTTAGCTGTTGTAAATACAGAATCCACGCTCTTAATCATGACACTGGAGTGAATATGTGAAAAAAATTTTTTTAATGTGAGTAGGTGAAAAAATGGATGTCTAAGGTGAGATTCACCAAGCTGTGGCCAATGAAGACAGAGATAAAAAGCAGAAAGAGAGACCGAGAAAATATCTAGGAAATAAACTGTCATGCTGAGAAGACAAAGATATTCCGGCAAGAAGATCTGGGATCAGATGGCTCTTGGTACCACACAGTGGGTACCCTTGAGTACCCAGGAATTTTGGTTTCTTCCAGAAGAAGCAGAAAAGGTGGGGAGCACCCTTGATTTAACACTTTTAATATTCAGACACAGAATGTGGGGGGTGCGCTTCCCTTTGTCGTCTTGTCCTAGGCCCCCAAAATGCTTAGGGATGGGTCTGAAAATCTGTTAATACAAACTATTCAAAACAATAACACAACACCTGCATTTGCTCCTAGGTAAAGAAGTCTGTCCCACCGACACGTCACCCAGTCTAAGGGAAGGAGAGTCCTTAGCATCCATACGAGTGAGCCTGGGCCCTTCATCTGCATTTGCATCTGTACATGAAGGGTACCATCAAAAGGCATAAGCACAAAATGAAATTCAGACTGACCCACAGAGGCAGGGGTCAAGTACTCGTCTCTGAAAACAAGGCTCTAGATTCAAAATAATCACGATAGTAGACAAGAGTGATTTCTGAAGATTTTCATCTGCTGAATCAATATCTAATATTTTAAAAATAAGGGCCAGTTAACATCCAACTTTATTAGGTGTTAAGTCTGTGAAAACCAGAATTTTGATTTAGAAAAATAATTATAATTAACACATACATACCAGTCATATATTCCAGGCAACAGTTCAAAGTGTTTTATATTTACTAACTCATTTAGTGTATGCTTGCATATCTGTCTCTGTCCTTCTCTCTGTATCTCTGTGTGTGTGTGTGTGTGTACAGTATACACAAATGTATTCAGATTGACAGTAATTTATATTAATCCAGAGATAATCAACCTCAGCCCTTACTGACATTTGGAGTCAGATAACCCTTCATTTTGGAGGGGTGTCCAGTGCATTATAAAGCATCAGCAGTGGACAGTAGACACCAGTAGCAACTCTCAACTGTGATGGCCAAAAATGTCTCCAGACATTGCCAGATGTTTCCCAAAGTAGGGGACAGGGAAGGAGAGGGGCAAAATCACTTCCAGTTAAGAACCACAGATACATACTAACCCATTCTATATACAGATACACTCCTGGGGGGAGGGGGTTAATATATATACGTCTCTGTTATACATTTAGAGAGAAATGATGTATAATGTATACATAGATAAATAAGCAAATACATAAAACCCTACCAGGTGGGAACTGCTATTAACATACACATTATACAAATGAGAAGACTGAGGCACAGGGATGTTAAGTAACTCCACGCAGCTTAGCAAGTAACAGACGTTAGAACTTCAACACACATATTTTTACTCTAGAAGCCATGCTCTAAAACACTGAACTAAACTATACTGTATAAATGATTTAAGGAATAAATAATTTAGAAGTCCAAGCTACAGTCTACGACTCTCTTTCTTGGAAGACAACACAGCACAAGAGAGCACAGGATTTGACGTCTGAGAAATCTGGGTTTGGGTCCTACCTCCTCCCCCTTGCTGGCTGGCTGTTCTCAGGCAAATTATTTACCATGAAATAGACACAGAGAGAACAATTATGCTACAGGATAATTGTGAGGATTAAGTGATATACCAATTGTAAAAAAGTAATCTGCCAGTCAGAGAATTAGCTTGACTACGAAAATGTAACTTGATTTGTAATTGTCACAATTATTGTCTTCGTAACAGTCAATAGCATTTACTCAGTATAAACACTACCATCATTTTTGAGAAACTGTTTTGAGAACCAAAAGGTAAGGATTTCCTGAGATTTATTCTTGGATCACAATGTTACAATCTCAGTACTGCCAAATGGGTAGTAATCTTAAGATATAGACAGGGTCACACATACTTAGTACACAGTGTCTCATCCACACATTTAAACACAGCTGTCACACACTATGTGACACAACACAAAATCTCTCTCACACACACGTGTGTGTATATAGAACAATTTTGTAGAATCTTCCCTGTTTGGAGAGAATTCAAATAGTTGGAGTTTTTCTGGAAAGCAAGTAATTTTCAAGTCATTTATTAAGAATATAAAAAGCAGGGGAAAGGGGATAGCTCAAGCGGTAAAGTGCATGCTTAGCATGCATGAGGTCCTGGGTTCAATCCCCGGTACCTGCTCTAAAGATTAATAAGTGAACCTAATTACCCACCCCTCACCAAAAAAAATATATATATATATGTGTGTGTGTGTGTGTGTGTGTGTATAAGGAGCCTCGCCTTATGTGTATATATATACACATAAGGAGCCTCGCCTGCTTCTAGGTTTGTGTCACAAGCTGGTTGATCAAAACATCTGTGTTCTGAAATACATACATGCCCTGCTTAGAGATGTCATCAGGGCATTATTTCAAAATGTAAACTGACAAGCAGCTAACAGCTCTTCCAAAAAGGATAGTAAGTATACAGAGCCCTGAAAAAAAAAAAGTTAAAATTATACGGGAAACAGTCTGGGTTTCTGGGTTTCCAGTGCCAAATAACTCCCACAGTGCTGTTAATAGTGACCTCCCAGAGGACCTCGTCTCAAGCCAAGAGAACCTCTGCTGTGCTTTCCTTCAATGACTCTGAGCACATCCTCAGGCTCCAGCAGTATGACAGCTGGAAACCTGAGCCAAGGCTCAAGCCGCCGCCGCCCCCCCCCCCCCCCCCCCCCCGGCTACGTCCCGTTATTAACGCATCCCAGGAGCTGGGACTGTCACAGACTGATGCTCCTGTCACAGGCTGACGGGCAGACCTCAAGAGAGTAGTTATCTCTCAGTGGGCAGCAACGGTGGGGCTATTTCTAGACCTCACTACATTTTAAAAGTAGTATTCTCCAGATTACACAGACGTATAAATCACCACGGAACAACTTTTCTGAAGTCTGAGCTGGTCTGCAGGATTCCTAGATAATTCCAAATGGGGTGGCATCTCCGGGAGGGCAGAGTACATCCAGCCAGACAGCTAAGTTAAGAGATTTGCACGGTTATGTGTAATAAAGGGGGAGAAAACTTTCAAAGATTTTAAGTCACTGTTATAAAGCCCACTTAATATAAGCGATTATAGCTTCATATCTTAACATATGTTGCTCCCAATAGTTTCTCTTCTTTCAGTGCAGTTGAAGCATTAAAATAAAGCATTGCCTTTTCTTTTTTTATTACCCCTTAGGGATTTTGGAGTGCAAGCAGACGTACAAAAGAAAAGTACTTCTACTGTGATATTTCACAGCATCATGGGCAGTCTCCTGGCATTTTTCATGGCCTTTCCTTTCTCTGTAGAGTTTGAATTTTTCACAATAAACATTTATTAAAGAAGATTCTTTCATTTTGAGATGTCCTTATCTCAGTGGCGAAGAAAGCTCTATTTCTCTCTGAGGATCCTAAAACAACGGGTTCTTGAACTAGATACTATGATAAAAAATTTAGATGGAATACTCAGCAGACTAACGGTTGCATTTTAGTCTGCATAGCTGGACAGCTGAAATTCTCTTTTTTGCATATTAATTAGATGTAGCCGCTCATCATTCCACCTTATGGTGTTACAATTCACAGATGGTTACTCCAGGGATGGATGCATCTCAGTAACAGTTTGAAATGCCCCTGGGTAATAAAGAGTGTAAATGATGGCTATGCCTTTGAAATAATGCAGTCAGACTGTGAGTGGCTGACAGGGTACAGCTGTGGACAAAATTCACATTTGCTTTTAGAGCCCTGTCTGCATTGTGAAATAAAGACATTTTTAAATATGTTAACTTAAAAAATAATAAATGTCATTCAAGATACTGGATTTTAAGAAAACCACAACTTATTTTTTTTAATCACATTTCGAGTAAGTAAAGCTAAAAGGTTAATTTCACAGCTGCTCCTCTCTCTGCCTATTTGCAGAAACAGCATGGGGTAAAATGCTTGAATTAGGAGAAAACCCTAAATGGGGTCTTTTTAATTGGATACAGGATAAAGCAGGAGGTGTATCCACAATCCATCAGAGCAGACATTATTTAGTGTATGATTACATTGATTTCTAGAACTTGCTATGCTAGACTGTACACAGGATATCAAAGACTTTCCTACTCTTAAGAAACTGAAAATCTATTTTGATAGGAAAGATTTTATGCATACAAGACAGTACACAATCAAGTACTGGGTTATCAGCAGTACAGAGGTAAGACCACAGGAAATTTGGGGAAAGGAAAGAACAATATGAATGAGCAGAATTCACTGGGCATGTTTAGTAGAGACGGTGGGTCTCGAGGGAAGTTAAGAAAGCCCTACAAAGTCACAGAATGAATATGAACGTGACAGATGAAGGAAACACTGGCTGCTCGGAGTTCAGGGCGCACATGAAGGAACAGTGAGCGTTGACTGCTAGACTAAGGAGCTTGACCTTGACCTGACAAACAGGAGGAGGCTGCTGGCCAAGGAAGGACTTAAGTGGGATTTAAAGAACTGATCTGGGGGGAGGGTACAGCTCAAGTGGTAGAGTGCATGCTCAGCAAACCCATGAGAATCGCCTGCGAAGGTTTCTGCAATAAATCTTGCCTTTATTTTTCAAGATGTTCGGACCACTCCAAAGACTGTGATTGTAACGGAGCTCAGAGCAATCCTTAAAGTAATCTTGTCCATGGACTACTTACTAAACCAGAAGTTTAAAAACAAAACAAAACAAAACAAGAGCCAAAAAAACCAAAACCAAAAAACAAAAACCCTCTTGGGAGAATATTGAAGAGATTCTAGTGAGAATCTGGTCAATGGTCATGGCAACAGAAATGGAAAAGATGAAGGATTCCTACAGTCACCGCAAAGAAAAACTCAACTGGACTTGGTAGTGGCGCTCAGGGAGGGACAAGCTGTCAAAGATGAATGAGTTCATGGCATTAAGCCTGGGTAAAATGGAAGAATTTCACTGACGCTGACAAAATTACGGGGATGTCAGTAGTCACGTGACATGATGCCACTGAGTTCTCATTCAACTGGCAACCATATCTACCAAAAAATGGTTATGGAAGAGGTCAAGGCTAGAAATGAGCTTCCCCAACACCAAGACACTGGAGAAACTTATAAAAATGAGTGAAAAAAGAAGGGCTACCCTGGGTCCCTACCCACAGAGCAGGGAGATTAAGAGCATTTGGGGAACTTTGGAGGAAGAGAGTTATGTGGAGAACAGAGTAGTGTCACAGAAGTCCAGGGAAGAAGGAAGTAATCTGAAAGTGTTAGGCCTAGAATATTCAACACTGAGAAAAAAAAAATAGTATTGACTTTGTGTAATAAGGTCCATCATGAACTTGGAGAATTTCCTCAAAATATCTTAGGATTGAGTGAGACTCGAATCCCCTCTCTGAGTTGAGCCCTGGGGGTCTGATAAGCCCTGATTGAATTAAGGCTCCTGAATTTCCTCTTCTGCCTGGTGGGCCTTGTGGACTCATCTACAAAGAGCAGTTTTACTACTGAAGCTTCTGGAATGTAGCTAAACAATCCTCTCTCAGACCCAGGTATCAGATGAGCAATCAAATCTAACTGTGCATGTCTTTGATGATATTATTACTACAGGAAGTGGGTTTGATTTCCTCAAAAGAAAAAAATAAAGAAATAAAAGATTAGGATAAGATGCCTACAGAAATAACTCCTTAAATACGAGAAGTTATTCTCACGTTGTTCGTATCTCTGTTTCTCAGGACTGGGTCCCACACACAAATCTCCCTCCCTGGTTGTAGCCAAATGGACCAACTGCCACACCTGATCCCAAGTGGGCCAAGCAATTTCCCTCTCCTTGGCAGCTGCAATTGGGATTTAAACACCCTCATCTCTGCTGACTGTAAACAGAAGACATGCAATCTCAGGAAGCATGGAGCATCCATCGTCCATGATGGCCAGAGGGAAAGGAGAAAATGGTGCATAGGGAGGCAGGGAAGAAAGAGGCAGATGTGTATGTAGGCAGAGGCAAAGACACCCTTAACCTGAGTCTATCAGAGATTCCTCACTGCGTCACTCAGTTGTTCTCGGGCTCTGTTCCACCACGGGCACTTCTGTTCCTTCCTCCCTGTCTCACAGACTCCCCGGGGCAGGATCTGATCAAGTCTGGCTACTTACCACCCAATACAAGGTAACCATAAAGTACAGTGGATGCCTGTGAACATGACCTTCAATTCACCTCATCTGGCAGTAAGCGCATGCAAGTTACAATGCTTGGTTGGTGTGTGCATGTCTCTGATTAATAAGAAGGAAAAATGTGACTTAGGCAAAGCTGTAGCTCAATCCAATCATCACAGTGTGCAGGAGTAATTCATGGGCTGAACCTGGTGAGCAGGAGGCACTCAGCCAAGGGCTCCAGAAAAGGCAGAAAGGCCGGCAGGGTGCAGACTGCCTAGGAAGGAAGTTGAGGGGCTGTCCGCTGGAGAGATCTGTGCGGGTCCCACGAGCGGCAGCTGCACCTCTGTACCAGGCGCTCTGGGGGAGCCGTATTTCTGCACCGGAATACACTCCCTGCAACCTGCTCTGTGCAGAAATTTCCAGCCACATGAATCTCAATATTCTTTTATATCAAGACACTCTTATATCTTTAGGCAACTGCGTCTGCTACCATCTTTCTGACAATGCCACCACCCATCTGTTTTGATGCCTACCCAAAAGACAGTCAGCCAGCCGATCCTACATTTTTTGGAGTATTTGCTGAAGCAAAAGATTTGCCAGAATTGCCAAGAAGCACGGTACAGTTTATATTAAGTTTACAAGGAAGGGCTCTAATGAAAATGACGGGGCAACGCTCAGACAGAAGGGCAGTGAATTTCCCAGGAGTCTGGTCTGCCTCCTTCTCTATCGAGAGGGCTCTCCTCTGTGGACCACTGGCCCTGGACAGCAGGCTGCACACTCTTCTCTATTTCATAAGCTGTGGGAACACCTCTACGCTAGTGGGATATCAGACCACCATCACTCGGCCCAAAGCCCAGCTCTCCTAACCCTATCTTCATCCACGTGCCTCCCTAAAATGACCGGGCAGCTCCTAGGGTCTTCCTGTTTGTACACCCGAAACCAGGCTAAATTCTCAAGGTCAAGAAGAAAATACATGCTTTTTTCTCTCACTTCCCTAGAGCAAACCTGCAGACAGCCCCAACCGATCTGCCAGGACTCCCGCAGGACTGGTTATAAACAATTAAACTGGTTACTCGCGCTTCTTAGGATCACGTGACCAGAATTCTCTCAAATCAGACAGGGTCAACGTTTTGCCCTTATTCTGGTTTTGTATCTTTTTAACTCTCACACTGGTTTTTCTTCTTGGTTCACCTAAAACATCGAAAGCCCCAACTTGCTTGTGCTGCATTTCAGATGATTTTCTGACAATGCTTCTTTGACAAAGCATACAAATGTAGCAACAGAAAAGAGTAACTTCAGGAAAAAAATGGATTCTCCTACAACACATACAGAAACATATAAAAGGCAGGTTGGAAGCGGGGAGGGTATAGCTCAGTGGTAGAATGCATGCTTAGCATGCATGAGGTCCTGGGTTCAATGCCCAGTACCTCCATTAAAAAAAAAAATCAATCTAATTATCACCAACAAACAAACAAACAAAAACAAGGTCACATTGGAATACTAAGTAGTGTGGCTTACGTAACTTATTACAAAGTTACATGTGTGATTACGTTGTGTACAATTTACAAGAACGTACAGTTGTATGACTGCTATGGTTCCTTAGAAACCAGCCCGTGACCACAGAGAAGACATGAACACTGACATCACCCAAGGCCTACGCTTAGTCACGTTTAGGAGCATCTCGGTTCCTCACTCGGAGGACGGAGCTGTATAGGAACGGCCTGGCCGGGGACTGAGCACAGGGAGACACGACGCAACCCGGGGGCCACAGTGGCGCTGCTCAACGACCAGTGCCTCATTGCACGTGAGGTGGTATCTGTTCCACATTTTTACAATCACAGAATTGTCTTAATATATTCGATGTTTAGAAAAATAACAGTGATGTGTAAAAGCGCCCGGTAGCAGCCCTTACGGTGATACTGTCTCACCAGGAACGCGGGGCCTTCACAGGGAGCCCGACGCGGTGAGCCCGACACCATCCAGGCCGTGAGCCCCGGGCCCGGAGGCCGTCGCATTCCAGGCTCCTGGGCCTCACGACGCTCCGCACCGACTCAGACCCACGGCGGACTGAGGCCCCCGCCAGAAGAGATACTTACTTTACCAGACGCGTCCCAGAACTGCCGAGGGCCAGGAAGGGCGTCAGTAGGAGAATCATCCTCTCCCCGGAGGCTGAGCTCGCCAGCGAGCAGCTGACCGGGTGCGGCGGGGGCGCAGCGAGCAGAGTCGGCACGGGGGCTGCCGGACTCAAGCGCACCTGCCTCCGGCCCCGGAGCCCAGTCCGCCTGTCTCCGCAGCACAGGCTCGTTCGGAGAGCCCACCTCGGCAGGGTGCCCGCCCCCGCCCGGGGCTTCGTGGACGCGACCAGCAACTGCTTCTCAGTTCCTAACCGCTTTTTTTAAGCAACACTCCTTCTGATCACTGCAGTCTTGACGTTGATATTAACCTTTTTTCTTAAGATTGTGGTCAGCGTTTGCTGGCCGTTCTGTCTCTTGAAGGTTTTTCCTCCTCTACTCTGGCCCTTTAATTGTTTGGGGTTGTTTTTTATTCCTTATTTCCAAGTTCATAGCAGGTACTTCACTGTCACACCCATGTACTAACTGCCCATGTTCTTTAGGCTATTCTGCACTCACTCATACTCCTGCAAAACCTGAAAAAGCTTTTTAAAAATTATCACCATAGAAACTATGAAGAGTAGCCTTGAAGCAGACGTTAAAAAACAAAACGAAACAAAGAAGCTGACCTGGAGAGTGTCATTCTAAGTGAAGTGAGCCAGAAAGAGAAAGACAAATACCATATGATACCGCTTATATGTGGAATCTAAAAAAAACAAAAACAACAAAATGAACTTATTTACAAAACAGAAACAGACTCACAGACATCGAAAACAAACATAGTTACCAGCATGCAGAAGAGGGTGGGAAGGGATAAATTGGGAGTTCTGGATTAGCAGATACTAACTACTATATATAAACTAGATAAACAAGTTCATACTGTGTAGCACAGGGAACTATTTTCAGTATCTTAGAGTAACCTATAATGAAAAAGAAGATGAAAACGAATATATGTATGTATGACTGAACTATCATGCTGTACACCAGAAATTGACACAACATTGTAAACTGACTGTACTTCAATTAAAAAAAAAAACACATAAAGAAATTGAATGAGCAGTGAACAATGAACTTGAATGATTTTATTCACAAATCACTTAACTTCAAATGGCACAGAAAGTTTTCTTGGTAAATCTTAACCACCAAGGAATAGAAAGTTTAGCTGTCTGATAATTAATCAAATATTCAAAATGGTGGCTAAGGGAAACAAAAAAAATCCAACTGCCCTTTTACTGAAATGAGAGCTGTGGGTTTCAGAATTCAGAATTCTCTGCTTTTGTTCCTATAAACCTCCAATCCAGCTGCTTCCTGGCTCCAATCTTTCTTGGCATCTCTGCAGCTCTGATTTCTCATTCTTGAAACACTTCCCAGGTTGGTCTCCATTCACCTCCATCCGCTCCTGGTCCTCATCACAGCTCTCCCACCTACTGCCTCTCTGGCTTTCACTGCGTCCTCTCCCTCTGCCTGCCCTGAGGGCTGTTACCACACACACACACACACAACTCCATCGCAGCTCTTTTCCTTCTTCCGCTACTTTTTTGGGTATGGGGGTGGTAATCAGGTTTATTTACTTATTTATCTTTAGAGGAGGTACTGGGGATTGAACCCAGGACCTTGCTCACGCTAAGCATGCGCTCTACCACTTAAGCTATACCCTCCCCTGCTCCTTGTTTCTCTACTTTCATCTTTCAGTCCCATGACTTCAAGAATGACTTATATGCAATAACTTGATACCATATGTTACATAACCAGAGCAAGACATGTGTTAATGGTCCCTCATTATTAATTTTCTTCTTTTTCATTAGCCAGTCTTGAGATTCAGAAGTGTATTTCCACCAGCCTGTTCAGTACCTCCACTCCGATGTCCCTTAAACTCCATGTGTTCAACACATTTTTTTTCTGAGTCTCAAGTCTTTTCTCCTATGTTCTCTATTTCCGTTTGTGACCTCTCCATCCACCTGCTTTCCCAAGGTGAAAATCTGGAAGCCACCCTGGCTGTGAGGCACCAATGGCCAATCTGTAAGAGTGAGCATGTCACAGGAATTGTTAACAAAAACGAGCGTGAGGAAATAAAGTTGGTTGCTAAATTAAGCCTGACAAATGACTATTAACATATGCAGATGGTCGAATCAGGAAGCAGAACGACAGGGGACAATGACTGGGTTATGGAGAGCCTTTATTTGCATGTGTATGTCATCTGTAATTATAAACATGGGAAACTGATTTATTTCACTTTTTCCCACTCAACTCTAAGTGCTGTGAGGACAGGGCCCATAACCTGTTTTGCTCACCTATACAGTGCTTCACATACAGTAGGTACTTAGTAAACACCTGCTGGATACATAACTGCTAACAGAATTAGCTGAAAACATAATTGATTTCTAGTTTGATTTGTCAACGTAGATCGGAGTAGACTTACAGGAAGCCAGCAGGCAACATCAGTCGAATACCACCAAAAACAATGAAGTGTCCAGTGGGACAAAGGAAACTTTCTCAGCACATCTGTTGAGTCTTCGTCATTTGACCCGAAATTTCTCTCCCTCACTAGATCAAAGACTCTAATTATGATAGTGATCTTTACCTCAGCAAAACTAAACTGGCCTTGAAGTTCATTTATTATTTTAAAAGCCTTCAGTGATTAAACAAGTCTAAAATGTCTCTGTTGTCAAATTTCCTGGACATCAATAGATCAGGAAGGTATGACACAAGCAGAAATATCTGCTCAAGATCTTTGAACTCGGGGAGGCGGCGGGGGGGGGGGGGAGTGGACCAAGAGAGGGGAACTTCTTTGAAAGCATCCCACCCAGACACCCAGTGAAGGAAGGGCTGGCTCCCCACTCTCTGCGCCCAGAGCTGACACCTCAGACTGGGGAAAGGCAAATATTACATGGGTAATTTATGTACAAGGAGTGTTTGTGTCTGTAAATGAATGTCATCATGTACAAATGCACAGAAAATAGAAGTCTGCTGTCTTTCAGCACCTTGTCCTAAGCCTTTCTCCTTAAAACCCTACAAGTATAGAAGTAATATTCACTCTAACTTTACAACAAAGGAAAAATTCCCTCTCCCTAAGCCCTCAACTCTAACTGACGATCAAGTTCTATCAACCAGGCCCTCTCAAACCAGCTCAAAAACTGCCTTCTCTGTGTCCAGTGACTGGCTGGCTGTGCTCCCTACACATTCTACCTATTATCATGTATTATAATAACATACTATAATTACTTTAGCGTTTCTCTCCTTCTTTCTTTTTCTAAGACTAGGAGCTACTTAAAGATTTCCAGGTTATCGTGTGTAGTAATTGGGCTTAACATAGTATCTGGTAGTTTAATTGGTAATCCAGAAATCATAGTCAAAAGAAAGGGGAAATGGGATTTGAGAATATAGACATAGGATTTTGACAGCAAAGGTGAATCCTTTCACCCTTCCTACTTTGCACCACCACTTTTCTGTCATATCCACGATCATTAACTTGTGTCACAGAGCCTTCCTCATGACTTCCATCGTGCGGAGCTGCAGGCACTGAACAGATGTACTCAGCATCAACGCTTTACTTCCTTGCTCCTCTTAGTCCCTTAGAGGAAGCAAAGACCAAAATGTAGGTGCCGGAAACAAAGTACTAAGACACGTGGAGATAATATATGCCCAGTGGTACTGATGAAAACACTGACAAGAGTTAAGGAGTATCGCTTTCAAAGAAACTTGGCTCTATGTCTCTTCTAGCTCATGGGTGAAGCCAACTGGATAGATCTTAGCCCAAATTTGACAAAACTCTAAAAATGTTACATGACATTGTAATGAGTTGGAAGTTGGGGGGGGGGCTTTTCTAAATTATCAGTAGGGGAGAGGGTAATAGCTGAGTGGTAGAGTGCATGCTTAGCACGCACGAGGTCTTGGGTCCAATCCCCAGTACCTCCATCAAAAATAAATAAATAAACCTAATTACCTCCTCCTCTCTGGAAAAAAATAGTCTTAAAAAAATACATAAATAAATAATCAATAATGAAAAGCAGATTTCTCATAGACTGAATTATCTTTCTCATCTCCTTATAGAAAGATTACAGGAAAAAATGTTTATCATAGAAAGAGATGACTAAAATTTTAGAAAAATATTATCACATGTATTTTAGGCAGCTCACTAGGAAACACGTTTTGTCATTCCCGCCCCCCCTCCAACCCTGGGTTTTGTGATGTTTGTGGAATTCTTCCGCTTTTAGAAGTTGATATTTTATTATGATTTCTTGCTTCATTGTGAATAAATATTCAATTGATACTCAAAAAAAAAACCAAAACAGAACTTGGGTCTCCCTCGATGCCTAGGTGTATCACTCAACCACCAGGAGACAGCCAACTCCTGTCCTCAAGAAAGACCATTTCACCTGCCCCCACCCATACTAGTGCCACTGGTATCTGTCTATGGAAGTAAATGGATGGTATGTGAATTTAAGAGAAGGGCTCTGAGCTCTGGGACGACCATACTGCAGTCTGGCCTCTTTTGTACGAGCGTGGGGAGAGGGAATCAAAGAGGTGAAGGAGAGAAAGTAATTCTTAGTCTGGATTAATATTGAATCTTAATCTTTATGGAGGAAACAGACACTTAACTTGCTGTACAAAAGGTTTCAGTAGATAATAGAGTTTTTGACATTGTTGTACAAGTGGATGGTAAATTAACCTGCCTTGATTAATGAAAGCAATTACTAAGTGCGGTTACCCTGAGTGGATTAATTTCACTATCTAACATCTCCTGGTGATTCTTCAGTTGGCCCAGATAAAGCCAGGGGCTATTTGACAAACTGTTTCTCGTATCTAAGAAGGTATATTTTGCGAGTTTAAACCATAATTTTTGGCATTCACACCTACTACGGATTTACACCTCTGGTACAGTCACTGCTGCTGTAGCAAAAAAAAAAAAAATGTTCATGAAGAGAAAAGGGAAAGACTAGATTTCACTAGCAAAATAAACCACTGTCCTATTGTGAAATGCTAATACTCACTTTAGAAAGATTCACTTATAATTGAAAAGACAAATCACTATGTAGGTAAGATATCTGTAATATACAAAAATGATAAAGGACTAGGATTCAAAGTGTATCTAAAGAATTCCTATGTACCATTTTTTTAAAAGAAACAGATAATCTAATATTTTAAATGTCTAAAGAGTGAAATAAAAATAGGAATCCAAAATTACGGGTTACCTGGGGTGGGAGAGTTGCAGTGGAGGAGGAGGGGCACAAAAGGGGATTCTGGGGTGCCTGCACATTCTCTCCCCCTCACCTGGGGGGTGGCCACGTGAATAGGGGCTTTCTATTATTAGACTGTACACTTGGGCTTGTGTGCTTTTTCTGTATGTGCAGCACTTTTCACAGCTTAAGATGGTTTTTCAAAAGGCTGTGCAGACGTCTATGACTAGATGTTCCAGAAACCAGAGGAGACAAAGGACAAACAAAAAAATATAATCAAGAGATAATAACTGCCATGGAGAAACTGAAAGCAGGGTAAGGGGAATGGGTAGAGTTGAGAGAACTATTTATAGCCGGACAATCGGTGTCTGTAGTTAAGTCTCACGGCGAAGGCAGTGTAAACTGAATGCACTATAACATGTCATCAAATCCACAAAAGACGGCTCCAGTAACACCCCAAGTCCCCGACAGATAAGAATCAGGCAGCCTTAGAGTGTTAACAACTGAAGAAAAGAAAACGAGAAATCCTGCCTATTTTGGATGCTTCATAAGAAAATCATTTTAATGATAAAATACTTGTTTAATCCCTGGGAAGGTAATGAAGTCCTCAAATTTAGTTCAAGATCTTTAAAGAAATGCTGCAAGAGTCAGTCAGATGTGACGTGAAGGCCGTTGTAATGTGCCTTTTTTGTAGAGAAAAACATTATGCCATGCATAACAGCAAACAATTCATTTTCAATTTGAAGTATTAGCTGATTTTTATTTTGTCAACATTTTCACATGTTTAAATATTTCAATAAAGAATTCTTTATTGAAATCAATTCTTTTAACTAGATCAATTCTTTTTTTTCCCCCTGAGTATTCACTGAAATGTTGGTCCTAATTTTTTGTTTTTAATCGAGGTACAGTTTACAATGTTGCATCAATTTCTGGTGTACAGAACAATGCTTCGGTCATACATGAACATACATATATTCATTTTCAGATAGTTTTTCACTGTGGGTCCTAATTTTTAAATGAATTCATTTTGCTTTGACTTTTTCTATGTCAGTTGTTGTCAAATAATAAAGATTCTCAAAATGGATTAAAGTTTAAGCCCTCACATTCAACAAGGTTTTATTTTAATGTATTCGGCTGAACCATGTGTAATTACAAGATTCTACCACTTGTGATCTGCAAAAATGGCAGTTTCATACCATCCACCCTAATAACATGATCTTCACAGTTTACACTGTGCCCTCCTGTTCACAGCACAGGTCTTGTCTGGTGACACTCAAAGAGCTGACCAAGGAGCAGAGGAAGGTAAAGAGGCTTCCACGTTCTCCTCATCATAGTTTTTCCTTTGTGCTGGGGATATAGGAACAGGGTAAAGGTATCCACTATCTTCTCTTTGGTTCAGCAAAATGGAAAACATTGATGAGACTCAACTCCTTTTTAAGAGTAGGCTACGATTTAGGTCTTACATTCAACAAACATGTGTTGTTGACCACCTACTGTGTGCAAGGCCCTGGGGAGAGACAAAAACAGGTAGGACAAGGATGCTGACCAAAAATGGGGGTAACAAAAGGAAAGAAAACCAACAAATAAAAAAAAAAGAAAGAAAAGAAAACCAACACGCACAGGATACTGTGGTAAGTGCCGTTCAAAAGTCCGTCCAAAGGAGGGGCCTCTGAATCAGACCTCTCACTGAGCATTAGAAATATAGGCTATTGTTCTGAGACATCTTTTCATACACGTTTAGCTTAATAACAAAAACACAACACATTGGTCAAAAGTGGGTATTAGGACCAAAATAAAAAATCAAACATATAAATAAATTCTGATTAAGTCACCAACAAGAGAATGAGGCCTTGAATAATTCCATTTTCTTAATTTTAGGTTGGACTCCTAGAAGACAGGAGTATAAAATCAAAATGTTGCCTCGTTTGAACTGTAAATCTCCGCTTTAAAACAGCAGATGGGTGCCCTATGTTCACAGAAGCCAAGGGCTCAGAAAAGGTAACAACTCACTCACAGCAAAGAAGCAAAACAGAGAACCATGGTTCTGAATTTTTATACCTTTAAGAGGCAACAGATTTTTACAGAATTAAAAGGCAACTAGTGTAAACTTCCCCACCCTATTTTCCTTTCTGAGTCAAGGGAACATGTCGGTTCTAAGGAAGATTTCAATTACACTGAAATACGTTGAGTTTCCAATCACTGATTCTAAGTCTCCACATTTCTTCTGACACACAACACGCTGTTAATGAAGTTATCAATATCCTTTTTTTTCAGTTCTGTTTCCTGAAATGCCAAAACTACACACACTTAAATACGCCACCCCGTGAGAATGAGGAAATATACGTGAAACGTTATTTATCCAAAGAAATGAAAACATAACATTTGGCTTCTTATTCGTAGATCTAGTTCTTTTAAACATTTAATCAAATAAACAGTCTGCTTAGAAAATAAAGGCTCTCTCAAACTATAGGGTGCTTCTTTCAATGGAAGCACTGACGTGCGGTTTGGTAAGAAGGCAGAAGACAAAACAGTCAACAACATGAAAAAAACCTGTTCAACTTTTTTAATAATGTAAAAATTCAAAACAGCATGGCATTCCACGTTTTACCCATCCAGGAAGTAAGGACTTTTGGAAAAGAAGGCAGTAGGTTTTCATTTCTTATGTCTACAGGTCGCTAACCCTTGTGACCAGAATTTTTTATAATCTACATTTCTTATCATATGTTTGTTCCTACTAACACATCCTCAGAGCCAGAATGGACTTCAAACGGTCAGACCCAGGAGGATTTCCGACAAGAAATGAAAGCATCATGAAATGCTTCTTGGAAGGCCCATTTTGATCTTTTTTTTTAACTTTTTTTTTTTTTGTATTCGTTTTTTGGGGGTGGGCGGGGTAGGTAATTAGGTTTCTTTATGTATTTTAAATTTATTTTTTAGTGAAAGTACTGGGGATTGAACCCAGGACCTCGTGCACACTAAGCGTGCGCTCTACCTCTAAGCTATATACTCTTCCCACATTTTGACTTGATTTACCAGACAGTTCACAGTGAAATTCTGCATCTTACCAATGGAATAATTTTATTTCTACCCTCAAGTTAAATATCCAAATTTGATATGATCATTCTTGGAGATGCTCTGTACTCAGCCATGTAGTCAGAATTGAGTGCCTGCGAATAAGCTGATTTTTTTGGTCCTGAGATCCGCAGGAGAGGGGAGAGAGGGGAGAGAACGGATGAGCAGAAGGAGGCTCGGCTGGAGGAGGGAACACAGGCTTTATGAAGGTAAGAGAAGGGGAAATCCCAGGGTAAGTCTCATTTACAGCCTTTCTTTTATTAGCCACAGTGAGAGGCTTATAAGGCTGTTCTTCTTCACTTTTAGGCATTTTTTTAAATATTACATTTTTATAAAATTTCTCTGCCACGAAAAAAAGTCGACCTTTGCCAGAGCAGGAAGGAAGTCAGTGAACCAAGTAACTCATTCGGAGTATAGTTATAAACATTCAGCATTGTTTTGAACATGAGAAAAAGAAAAGCGTGCATTGAGTAGTTTTTCAGAATCTCAAGAAAGAATTCATCCTCCATTTATTTTCGGGGAGATGTGGTGCTTCTTGGAAGAAGCCCAGGGGATCCTGCTGTTAAATCAAGACCGATTGCAGGGAAAAAAATTATCCACTCCACAATAACATGGCATGTGACACAAAGGCAGCGGTACTTAACCAGCAGGGAGAGGGCCCCTTCAACACAGGGACTCCCACCGGCTGACTTAATTACAGCGCAGCACGGCCATCCACTACAAAGACAGTGCAACGGATAGGAGGCTGCTAAGATCCACCCCAGGTTCAGGGACAGATGGTTCTGCTGCTCCTTGTTTGGTATGAGACCTTCTAGAAAAATCTGAAAATGGATACATGCCAACAAGTTTTCCACTACCAGTATTTTTTTTTAAGCCCACCATATGCTACTGTAGAAATAATCCTTCACTCCAGAGTCAATCAGCAAGGATTTACTGAGTGGGGGCCATGTGTAAGGGATAGGAAAAAGCCCAAAGCAGCTTACCATCTAGTTTAAGGACATAGATTAAACTCTGATTTAATTTAAGGGCTTTTGGCTTTTTCATCATGCTGCGCATGCTGCGCGCACACACACACACAATTACAGCAGAGGCCATAAAACTGCTGCCTTAAAATTTTTTCAGAGATGACAACAAACACAAGTTTACAGAAACAGAGTGGGTCCATGCTGGAAAGCATGGCCTCAAACAAGGGATGGTGCACTGACACCTAATTCAGCTGTCAAGGTAACTGAATGTTGTTAAATCAGTCACCATGGCAACCGCAGGGCCGAGGGCACAAGACACACAGCGCGCCCCTCCAACTATCAAGTTGTAATACAATTACTAAACAATAGCACAGAGTAAATTCTATCCTGTAAAAAGTTTTCAGGAAAATGGAAATGTAACTTACAAACTTACGAAAGAAGGACCAAGCTATTACTGTTGCACTGTTTTATTAAATTAATACCAGTGCAGTCTTTCCTGTATGCAGCGAACTTAACCTTCCTGGTCACTTTAAAGGATATCAATTGATCAAAATCATAAAATTCTTCATTCTTATGTGCGAATGTAGGATAATGCCACCGAAGAAATTGAGTTAATTTACAACTTCTGTAACATGTACCTACAGGGATAGCTACATACAATTTATATTTAACACTGATAACAAGTCTAAGAACTAAGAAAGCACAGCTCAATGAGTTCGAATAAATTAAATATACGTACAGCACTTGGAGAAGTGCCTGTCACATAACCAGCACTATGTCAGCCCAAGCGACTATTTCTGCCATTACGGAACTATTATTGCTAATATTATTATTATTACTGTTAAAACTCCAAGTTTTGAAGTCACACCTCCTCACTCAAATTTTGGTTCCATCATTAACCAGACAAGTTATCTAATCTACCTAGGTCTCAATTTCCTCATCTATGTAACAGAAATAATAATAAAAACATTGTTTCACAGACTATTAAGGGTTGAGATAAAACATATTACATATTTAGCACAAAACCTGGTATGTGGTAGGCAGTGAACATAATTTAGCAATTTTAACAGTTTAAATAATCGGTCTTGGTCTTCTAGCCAGTAAATAAGGAATCCAAATTAAAACCCAGGTTTCCTGATAAAGTTTAGAGCACTTTCTACAGCCATACTTCTAGGAAACATACAAAAGAAGCCGTTTAATCAAAGAGATACACTTAAGTATTATTACAATACAGTAGTAAAAATTAACATGCTGACACTAAGTGCAAAAGGCTTTACATGATAAAAGATAATCAGGCCAGATACTCTGGCTAAAACACACACCACCAAACAGGCTACCTTGTTCTCTTTCTTTTCTACTATGACTTTTCTCCTTTTTGAAAAATATAGAAAAATTATAAATCTGAGTAATGAAATCACCGTAATACATATTTGAGATTGTTACTTCAGGTCACAAAACAAAATAACTTGTTAGTAAAACAACAACATTGAAAGACTATTCAGTGAAGACCAGAGTCATGAGAAACCAAAACAGGGCTTTACCTTCAGGCATTAGTAACTATTTCTGGAGCCTTAAGTAAACTCGATAATAAAGCTCCTAAAAAAAAACTGGAGAAAAAAACCACCTTCTTAATGTCTTTAAGAATGCTCAACCTGACATTGCTTATATGTGGAATCTAAAAAAAGGACACAAATGAACTTATCTACAAACAGAAACAGACTCACAGACATAGAGAACAAACTTAGGGTTACCAGCGGGTGAAGGGAGTGGGAGGGATAAATTGGGAATTCGAAATTTGCACCTCTTGGGGAGTGATGGGCGTGATGGAAATGTTAGTTATCTTGATTCTGGTGGTGGTTTCATGGGTGTGTACATCTATCAAAATTCATCAAATTGTACATCTGAAATACATGTAGTTTACTGTATAGGAATCATACCATAATAAAGGTATTAAAAAAAAAAAAAAAAGAATGTTCAACCCAGCCACAAAGTGGAACTCTGAGAGATCAGAGTTCAGGGTAGAACCAGGCTGACGATCCGGGGAAGGAGAGGAGGGGAGTTGGGGGCGGTGGGGGGAGGAGTAGTTCTGAGAGACGGGAAGGAAGAAGATGCTCAGTCATTTATTTCCTTTTCCTTTATCCTCTCTTCCCTCACTCTCAAAATTCACTCCATTCATTCATTCCTCAGAATGGCGAAGTTCAGTGCTTGGTGATAGAAAGTTGAGTAAGACACAAAGAGAAAACAGACATGGAAATCAACCACCACGGAACAAGGGAACGTCAGAGCTGCCTCGGGTTTTACAGGAGGGCGTAGGGAGGCACCAGCTCACCAGAACGTGTGCTTTGGACAAGATTATTTATGTACCAGGTGCTCCTGCATATACCAGCTCACTCCGAAGTAAACACAGTCCTGTTTGCTGTTCCTATTTAGTAGATGAAGAAACGAGGCTTCACGATATGAGACAGACTCAGAATGAAATGTGGGTCCTTTTAATCCGAGTCCAGGCAAGTCCAAGTAAGGCACTATGTCCTCCTCCAACCCCTCTGCTCTCTCACACTTAACTTTCTTTTTTTCCATAGAAGGAAAGAGTGCCAGGATCTAGACCAGAAAATCAAAACTCAAAAGTCAACAATGATGCAACGGAGGATCTAAATGCGGGACATAGACAGTAAGGTGCTGTGTATGAGATGAAATGCTGGGGACGGCGGTGAACTGGAGATTCGTGCCCTTTCTGAAGAACGACTCAGGTCCAGTCCACCAGTGTCGTGAAGAAAAGCGGGCCCAGGGCTTTGTGAAATCTTCCAATTTTTTGAGAGGTCTGGGATCCAGATTTTTTGCATGATTCTCCTTATTGTATTAAAAAAAAAAAAAAGCAGCAGCAGCAGCTCCCTACATCAAATGTTTCTAGATCCCTGGGCTGGCTTCTGCCTGTGGGACACATGGGCCCCCGTGTGTGATGCCCACTCCAGAGGAGCGGTGCCCTCTCTTGCTGGCGCTACTCTCTGTCACTCTGCTATTTCACCTGAAGAGTTTAACCACCAAGCAGCTGTTGCAAAACAAACCCCAGGACTGGTGCAGCTGTGGTTATCAGGACTTCATTCGAATTCTGCAGCATTAGTGAGACAGGCATGTTTAATGACAGAGTCACCATGCTGAAAACAATTTAGACGTCCTCTGTTCCAAACTCCATCAAATGCCTGACTCACTTCCTTAAGTCCCTACCAAGCAGCTTTTTGGCTTCTGCTTAAACATCTCCATTAGCCAACAAGGAAGTCTCTCTCCTCAGAAAGCCTGTTACTTTTCCCTCTGCTCTTCGTCTTCCAGAAAGTAAAGTCCTTCATATCTGAGCTCTGTATTCCTCCTATCTGCCACCCATTGGTGCCTGGATCATTACACCTAGAACACAGTATTCCAGGAGTGGATGGGCGAACATTGATCATCATACTCCGGACAGGATTTCTGTTAATGCAGACTAAGATCACATCAGCTTCTTCATAAGTCCAGGACACCCGCCTCCCTGGCCCTCGGGGACCACAACATGATCGAACACTGCAAGTGAGTCAACAAAGACCCACAGTTGAGGGGAAAGAAAGCTGCTATTTGCACCAGTTGCATTTTTTTTTAACTTCAGTTCCAGTTTAAGGATATATTTATGCCCTAGTCTCCATGCTTCTAACCTAGAGCACACACAGTGCTCCCTATAAATAATTAACTCTTTAGTTGGAAAAAAAACATCCATTTTAATAATTGGATGGGGTTGCCTTCAGAGAATGTCAAAAGGGTATATATGGCTGGTTTGTTTTATTTTATTGGAAGAAAAATGACAACATTTTAGCTTTGTAGCGGAAACAAAGAAATGTGGCTATATACTCTATGTATCATGAAACACAGCCAACTTAGGTCCAGTAAATTACATCATAGGGCATAATAACTAGATGATGCTTGCTTTTCTGTCAAAGTTATGACTCCTTTCCAAGTGTTAAATGCTCTTGGCAGATACATTTTACAATTCCTTTTTAAACAAAGTATCAAAATAGGGATCCATAAAAATTTTCAAAGTCAAGTGAATATGAAATATTTCAGCTTCTAAATTTAGTTGTGAAATATTATTTATTCCTTCATTTTCATATCTCACCATATGATTTCTTTATATTCTTCTTAGCTCATCATTCTAAAGAAACCCAGGAGCCATCCTGATTTCTCCCTTTCTTTTGCTCTCACATCCAATTAACTGGCAAACCCTTCAACGTGCATACTAAATCATTCTTTTCTCGCTGCCAAGTAGCTTCTCCCCTAGTCCAAGCCACCATCATCTGACACTGGAACTATTGCAAAAGCCTCCCCACTTGGCTCACTCCATCAACAGTCTGCAGGGAAGCGCCAGAGGGATCTTTCTGAAATATTTATTAGATCACATCACTCCAGTGGCTGCCCATTACACTTAAAATAACAACCAGACTCCTCGCCAGGGCTCCAAGACCTGGTCGCTGTCCACCTCTCCAGCCTCCTCTCTGTAACATCTACCCCAACCCTTCACTCCAGATTGCAGGGGCTCCCAGCTGAGGGTAGCAGGGCTCCTCTGGGGGAAGAGGAGAAGTTTGGAATGTGTGATGGTGCTTTGTTTTTGTCTTTTTCTTTTCTTTTTTTAATTTTTAAATTGAGATTTAATTGACATATAAGGTTGTATCAGCTCTTAGGTATATTAGGTATACAACATGATCTGTTACAGGTATACACTGTGAAATGATCACCACAAGCCTACTTCACATCCGTCACCTCACATAGTTCCAATTTTCTTCTTGTGATGAGAATTAAGATCTACTCTTTTAGCAACTTTCAAATATATAATACAGTATTGTCAGCTACAGTCACCATGTTGTGCACTGACAGTGATCTTGTTCTTGGTTTTTTTTTTATATATTTTATTTATTTATTATTGTATTACTTGTTTTTTATTTGGGGGTGAGGTAACCAGGTTTATTTATTTTTATAGGAGGTACTGGGGATTGAACCCAGGACCTCATGAGTGCTAAGCAGGCACTCAACCACTGCCACGCCCCTGATTTTATAATCAAGACCCGGGAGAGGAGACACCACTGGCACTTAGTGGGCGGAGCCAGGGATGCTAACCTTTCGCAGGCGCCCCAGGCCCGACAATGCACAGCGCAGGTCTGCCCTTTCAAGGCCGACCGCACCCACGACGGCAGTACCACCAAGCTCACGGTCTTTACGTTCAGCCCCGGACACTGTGAAACCTTTTCTGGGCTTGATACTGCTCATCACGTGGGATGCTGTCTCCTTTGAAAAGCCACGCTTGGCCCTCATTTCTGAAATAGCCTCCCGCGACAGCATACCTGCCAGTCTTCTCATTCTTTTGTCCTGCTCTCTTCACATTTTAGCACACGTCATTGTGCAAAATTGTTTATTTGCTTACTCCTCTATGCCTGTCTCGCCCACGGTATGTCAAGCCCCCGAGGGCAGGAACTTTGTACCCCAAGCACCTAATAATACCTGGGACATGGCAGGTGTCCAACAATCACTGTGAAATAAATAAATGTCTACAATAATTGTTCAGGATTAGAAATGAAAAAAAACAACAACTTCATTTTAACATTCAGTGTCATCTAACCTTCATTTTCAGTCTTTTTTTCCTACATTAAGTTTTCCTTTTTGCAATGGATTTTCAGAGTTATTTTTACAGGCTACACCTTTTATTTTTACATAAATACATAAAGAGAAGTAACGGTAGGTTTAAAACGTCCCAAGTCACCACTTAACTCTTTCACAGAATGTGACAGAGGGTGTTCTATGAGTGTTTTTGTAAACCCTGGAGTAAATGTGTCACTTCCTCTGCCAATAGGGTCGGGAGACGGTGGCAGGGCTGCTCTTGAGGACAAAGCACCCCGGTGGTGGTGTCCCCTTTACTCTGAGAGGAGCAACCCCTGAATCCACCAGGATGGAGAATAAGCATCACTTTTTGTCAAAAATGCTCACATATATTCAAGACCAAGAAGCGTTGAAAAGTAACGTAGCATTAAATTTTTTTTAAAAAATCACACTCTGATCACTAAATCAAAAGTCCAAACCAGGTCCGTGAAATGGGCTAAGGGAGAAGGGATACGTGGGGATGGGTAAAATTACACCTCGATTTTAAAACACGATTTTATTTAAATATGTAGAAGCATTATTTATTTAAACTTATAGAAGTCTGTTAAGATACACTAAAGACGAATGAGCATGTTTTGATTCCTTTTATGTTCCACACATTTACGATCTGTATTTAGACACGGTCTAGATTAGATACTAAATGCTAAGGTGCTTCCCTTTGACGTGGGGTATTTGGGGAACGGTGTTAGTCACCTGTGGTTTGTGAGAGATTCTTGGATCCAAGTACTGAGGGCATTTTATATCTTAATACAGACTGCCCAGTCACATTCTCAAAACTCACAGCAACTCCTGCTCCCACAAACAAGGTATGAGAATGCTCACATTTCCACACATTCTACCACGTTGCATGTGGTCAATATTTAACATTTTTGTAAGCTGATTGGTAAACCAGTGAAAACTCACTATTATTTAATTTGCAATCACTCGCTGAGATTGAGCATCTTTTCCACGTTTATTATTTGCAAACCCTCTTCTGTTTGTCTAGTTACAGTCTTTGCCCTTTTTCTGTTGTATTATTGTTGGGGGTTTTTTTCTTTTTTTTCTTTTTTTTTTTTTTTTTTGGTGGGGGAGGTGATTGTATGATTGTTTTCAATCAATTCAGAGGAGCTGTATATTAGGGATAATAAACCTCTGTAAGTTAACCATGTTGCATTTTTTTTCTCCAATCTGTTGTGTTTAGGGTGTCTATTCCAGTTTTTTAAAAAATTTCTATGGAACCAAATGTGTCAGCCTTGCCTTCTCATTCTAAATTTTATATCTTGCTTAGGAAGATTTCCTCCACACTGACATTTAATAAATGTTCCCAGGAATTTCCCCCTAGAGTTCATTCTTTCGTGATCCATTAAATCCTTGATACTCTGGTGTAAAGTTAATGGAGAGTGAGGGGATAAGAGACAATGAGAAAGAAGAATACACAGGGGGAAAAAGGGGACTGGCGAAGTCTTATTTTTTAATATTAAATAGGACATTTTAAGTGTGATGCTAGTTTGCTGAACGTAAGCTCTCCATATTGTTAATATCAGATTATGAAGGGGAAAAAAACTCAAATAGTTTTGACTTGAAAACATAATCGGGGGGGGGGTATATATAGCTCAGCAGTAGAGCGTGTACTTAGCACACACGAGGTCCTGGGTTCAATCCTCAGCACCTCCATTTAAAAAAAAAACTAATAATAAATAAACCTATTACCTCCTCCCCCTATATATATAATTAAGCTATAAACATGTGGGAGAAATTATTGATTTAAAACTATCTGAACATAAATAACACTATGAATTTTTTTTTAAGAAGAGGAATAATTAATTTCTGATTAATACTAAAACTGAAACAATGTAAAATGATAAAAAGAAATGGATTCTTACCTAGGTAATAGTTCATCTGAGCCTTTTCCATAAAAGGTTTACGTTTTACAGGAGTATGATGTTATTATTAAATAGACCAGTTAATTGGGAATCAGTGTAGAAATTTGTTTTTCCAATGACTGTGGTAAGAGGAAAATCACCAAGAACAGAATTTTTATAGAGCTCCAGGCCATAAAATAGTTCAGATGCTTGTTTAAATTAGAAATATGCATATGCCTGCTCATAAGGGACTTGGAGATTAGAGCTGGTATTTTTTAAAACTTTATGAAAAGCTCTTAAATAATCTTTTTCTCCAAAGTGAGTTCTTAAGAATTAGATCACAGACCCCATTAAGGTTTGTAGTGACAGCTAGTTGGTCAGACAATTGAGTTCCCTTGTTGGAGCTTGCCTGCTTTGCTTATAAAAATGTACACAGAGTCAAGGACAACCACGAGACACTCAGCATCCTTCCGAAACAGTACTGGGGAGATGGGAATAAACCGTGTGCTCTGCCCTGGTTCACCGGCCACTTCCTTGTAAATACTAAAAGTGTATCGAAGCCAATGAGAACAAAGAGGACTCCTAAAGCGGACGACTCCTAAGGAAGGGCAGAGTGGAAGTGGTCCACCAGCGACCCAGAACGTATCACAGAGCCGCAACCGTAAGACACTGTGACACTCGTCCAGGAACAGACGAACAACCAATGGAAGGGGACAGACCAGAGACAGACCTGTGCATATACAGAAACCTGATTTACGATAAAGCAGGCGCTGAAGGTTAGCAGAGGACAGAAGGACTGCTCCACAGCCGATGGTGTGAGGTATCTGGCAATGGGGGAGTGGGTAGAGCGCGTGCTTAGCATGCACCAAGTCCTGGGGGTTGAACCTCAAAAAATAAATAAATAAACCTAATTACCCCCTCCCCTCAAAAAAACAACAACAACTAGGAATCCAATTTTAGAGCGGAAAATTATGGGGGGAAATTAAATTAGATTTCTAGCTCACATCAAACACAGAAATCAATTCCAGGGAGAATTAAAGATTTAAATATAAAAGGCAAACCATAAGATATTCAGAAAACAGCACAAGAGAATATTTTTACGTCTTTAGAGTAAGAGAAGGCTTCTTAAACAAGAATCAAAACACACAGCCTGTCTTTCTGAATTCACGTTTTGGTTTTCTCGGGTATACGCCCAGGAGTGGGACTGACCTTAAGTTTGTTGAATTTCAGCCCTTCCACACACACACACACACACACACACACACACACACACACATACGCTGTGTGAACAGTCTGCAGACATTGGCGAAAGCCTACTGGTGGGGTACGAAGTCTGAGAATAGATACCCAGCGTTTTACGTAGTCCCTGCTGAAAGTTGGGCAGGATGGTTTTTCCAGTTCTCTCCTACAGTGAGTGTGACGTCCTTTGGAGCCCAAACGTGGGGAATTCTAAGCTTTGTCTTTTATTTCCTCTACCCTAAGTGGCCCACAGAAACAAGCTCAGTTTTATCTGACTCAGCCAGTGCACTCCAGGCAGGAGTCAGGGCTGACACACTGCTCATTTCTAAAGGTTCCTGCTTTAATTCAGGTTTAGCCTCTGAGCATTCTTGCTAAAAAGTCCATTCATGCATTGTAAGGGCTATTTTTGTATTTTATCTAGCATTTTTCACTGCTCCCAGCAAAAGGGTTATTAGGCAGAGGGCCAGGACCACTGCACTGTCAGAATCGAAAACCAAAAATCACTGTTTTAAAAACATAATGTTAATTATATTACCTTCCTGCTTTGAAACTGCCAGTGCTTTTTGTGTGGTATGTAGACTAAGCGTAAGGTCCTCAGCACTCCCACGAGTGGCCTGACCCTCCCTGTTCAACAGGCGTAAGGGAGACTCTCCCAGAAAAGAAGCAAAAAGGAGGTTGAAGCTGATTTAATGACAACTGAGGAAAAAAGACAAGAAAGGAGGAAAACAGTAATCAGCCCGAAACAGCAAAGCCGATGAGAAAGGAAATGATAAGTCTAGTGTGGACAGAGCGCAACGTCCAGGGACTAATCAACAGGTTGGAAGTCAGGCTTCCAGGGGGGCATGCGGCTGAGGGAGCTGTGAGTCAGGAATCAGAGGGGTGCGGGCGTGATGACAGTCGCTGGGAGCAGCACCAGCCCAGCCACCCAAGAGGACAGTGGCACCGAGGACCCATGCTGAAGGGGCAATCAGGCGACCTGGTCATGATGAAGGTGAGACTGGGAAGCGGCCTCGCTCCAATTCGCAAGAAGCCACGAGGCTAAAACAAACCCTGAAACACACCAAACGGGGCAGAGGAGCAGCAGAGATTTCCAGACCCCTTGTTGGTCGGAGGTACTGCCCACCTTGTCCCTGGGACTGGCTCTCAGTGGCAAAGCCTTCCCGTGGCAGACGTCACCACCATCAGCCACGCCCAAGCCGAGGCTGGCAGGGACCCACGAGCCTGTCACAAGGTCCTTCGTCGCCTGACCCCACACCATCTCTCCAGGCTCACCTCCCACCTCTCACCCATGTCACACCCCACCCGCAGTAACACAGATGCTGACAAGCAACGGTCTCTCCAATTCCCCCTCCTTTGCAGGCTGCTCCTTCTTCCTCAATGACTCTGCCCCCGCCTCTGCCTGGAAAATCCCTCCTGTTTGGTGAAAAATTAAATCTCATTTGTTATTTTATTTTGTGTTTCGTAATTAGGATTGTGTTGTCCCTTTTTTTAATCTATTTAAAAGCCATTTGGGCAACAAAATATCTATGTCTTTTGCTCACTCTTCTGTTGTGATTTTAGTCTTTTAAAATTATTATTTAATGAACTTCTAACAAAGATTAAGAAAACGAATCTTTTAAAATACATATTGCAAATAATTTTCTTAGCTTTTTTTACTTCATTAATTATTATCCCATTCAAAAATGTTTAATTTTCCCAATATATACTATTATTGCTTCTGGTTTGTGACATGCTTTCAGTAAGGTTTATCCTATTCTAAAATTATATAGTTTTAAGAAGATTCCTTTTTTTCTATTATTTTTATGACTCATTTAATTACGCTCAACTCTTTGATCCCTGGGGCCTAAATCAGGAAATGAAGGAAGAATACAGTATTTTTCCCCATATGGTGACCTGTTTATTGAATAACCATTTTCCCCTGACATCTTGGAAATATTTCCCAGATTATATGAAATTCTTACATGTTGTATGGTCACCGTTTTGTTTTATTAATCTTTCAGTCTTATTCATTGATCAATGCGAACTACATTAACTGCTCTAACTTTATGTTTTAATTCTGGTGGGTCTATTCCCCTTCATTTTATATTAAAAAGTTTTTTTAACCAAAAGAAAAAAGAAAATCCGTTCTGTTGGTCCCACACCCTCACACGTGCCCACGATCGGGAAGCTTCCTGGGGTCCCTTCAAGTTGAGTTTGCTGCCCTCTTCTTTGGGGTCCTGTCAAGCACAGCTGACATATTATTATTTTTACCATTTTATTATTATTATTAATTATTATTCTCATCATCACATCCATCACTTATCAGGTGCTCACTATGTGTCAGGGGCTGTATTAAATGCTTCAAGTGGATTTTTCTTTACACCCAGAGTTTTTATGTTCCTCCATTTCACAGAACAGGAGAGTGAGGTTCGTAGCATTCTAGGTTTTAGGCTAAAATCACAAAGCTACTAAACAGATTCAAAGACAGTTCATTCTGACTCAAAAGCCCATGATCTCTCCAATAAAACATCTTAATCACATTTGTTCATCTTTTTTGCCTCTAACAGTAAGCAACTAACTTAGAAATAAAGAGTTTTTGTACACCCAGCATGAGCTCGACATGTAACGGACATTCTCTAAATATTTAAAGCATGAATGAATAAACGACCAGCATTCATTCCAGTCCCTCAGGAACTAGGATATCAACTGTGACACAAAACCAGTCATACAATGTTAAACTGTCTTCATGTCACTTTAGACTAGGGTCTACCAGATGGCTCACATGGTCCAGAATAAGGCACAGAGTAGGAGAAATTCAGGTGAAGATTCCAGCACGAAGAGCCCAGCAAGTCAGCGCAGTATCTCTTCTAGTAAACTGGTTAATTACTCAAACAAATGGTTATTTTTTAAAGCAGGTGTCTAGTTGAACCTCTTTTTTTGTTGTTGTTTATTTGGGGGGGGTAATTAAATCTATTTATTTTTTTAATGGAGGTACTGGGGATGGAACCCACGACCTCACATATGCTAGGCATGCACTCTACCACTGAGCTATATCCTCCCCCTCCTTTTCAAAATAACTGTCTTAATTACTTCATCTTTTTTTTTTCCCAGCCTGAAGGAACACAATACCAGGAACAACTATGAAACACTTGCTGTGGGAGAGGCAGGGAGGAGAATGCGACACTTCTCACGAGCTACCAGGTTATTTTAAACTCCTTTTCCCTGAAGGAGGTTACAGTCTCTTCGAATGTACACACGGATTGGGGGGGAAAGTGTGGAGTATTTGTGACTTCTGTGCTCAGATCCTCCAAGAACTTCCCATTTCATGCAAAGCAAAAGTCAAAAGTCCTAGTAAGGATGTAAAAGCTACTGCATCACTTGACACCTCCTCCCTCTCTGACCGCATCTGCTATTCATCCCCAACTCAATCCCCTCCAGCCTCTCAGATTATGATTTAAACGAACATGGCCATGCATGCCAAAAAAGTAATCTGCAAGATGACATATCTACAGCTCATCAAAAGAAGCCATGCACAAGATCCAACCTCACATCAAGGTCAGCTTCAAAACATCTCCTGAAACCGTCTAGAGAAAGGCAATCAGTGAGGCTTCTCAGCAAGGCACATTCACGTTAAAAGACCTCTTTCAGTTTCAAAAACTGACGGCTAAGAGCTCTTCAGCAGTGGCATTTGATTCCACATTAGTCTGCAGGATGCCAGAGAAAAACAAACACCCATCACTCAGAACCTTCTATTTACAGACCCACGCCGAAACATTCTTAAGGAAATTGCTACTGTGATTGTGTACTTCCCATAAATGCAAACAGGTCCCTTTTTTCCGATTCTAAATATAAAAACGTAGCAGTTAAATATTACATTTTTTCCCCATAAAATGTTTGAAAACAGTAAGCCTGCATAAACAAAAAACAAGTGAAGTTAACCCCAGAAGTTAAAAGATCAATCCAGCAGAGCAATTCTTTTTCAAAAATCCTACTTATGAACTTTGTAAAGTTGGCATAAGCAACTGCGAACAACAAAACAGACACAGCAAAGGAGACAAGTAACTTTAAAAGGAACTTCAGACAACCCTGACGGATCGAGTATTACACGCTTTTAGCATACATCTTAACTGAGGCGATTAGATTTTTTTTTTTTTTGCGATTAGATTTTTGATGACGTTGGTTGCTGGTTTTCTGAAAGGTTTCCAGTATTTTCATTTCCAGAAAACAGAGAAGACAAGTAAAAAGACTGCACAGTTGATTTTTTTTTTTTGGTTTGTTTTGCTGGGAGGTAATTAGGTTTGCTTACTTACTTATTTCTTGATGGAGGTACTGGGGATTGAACCTTGGACCTCATGCACACTCTAAGCGTGCCCTCTACTGCTGAGCTATACCCTCCCTTCCTGTGCAGCTGATGTTTACATATTAGCTCATAACTTTCCAGCTTTTCTTACCAAATACTTCTATTCGTACAGTCACTTAGTCCTAGAGTTGGAAGTTTCTAAGAGAGAGGCTCTCAGCCCTGGTTGCACCCATGAGGGGGGGTGTCAACATACTGAAGCCCCTCGCTCCACCTCCAATGACTAAACTGTCTCAGAGAGGGGTCCCAGCAGCAGTAGTTTTATAAATCACCTAGGGGGTCCTAATGAGTAGTCTGTATTCAGTCATCTCCTGAAAAAGCCCTGGGGGAATCTAGGCTCTGCTCAAACTCGTCCAATGTCGCGCTCCAGAACCTCACTTGAAGAATCTGAAGGTAATAATACACTACTTTACAGATGGTCATTTTTCAAAGATGAATTTTTAAAAATTTTTCCTCTTTTTTATTGAAGTATAACTGATTTACAATATTGTCTTAGTTTCAAGTGTACAACATAGTGATTCAAAATTTTGATAGACTATATTGTTTCAAGTTATTATAAAATATTGGCTATATTCCTTGCAATGTACAATATATTCTTGTATATTCTTGCAGCTTATTTATTTTATAAATAGTGGTTTGTGCTTAATCTCCTACTCTTATCTTGCCCCTCCCCTCTCCCCACTGGTAACCACTAGCTTGTTCTCTACATGCATCAGTCTGTTTCTGTTTTGATATATTCATTTGTTTTATTTTTTAGATTCCACATATAAGCAATAACATACAGTATTGTCTTTGTCTGACTTATTTCACTTAGCATAATAGCCTCCAAATCCAACCATGTTGCTGCAAATGGCAACATTTCATTCTTTTTTATGGCTGAGTAGTATTCCACTATGTATATTTCCTACATCCTCTTTACATGAATGGGTATTCTTACAGGGCATGAAAACAGGGATTCCAGAGGCTGGAGACCACCCTCAATGCAACCACAAAGCTTTCAAAATTGAAATGTCCCACAACTCATATTCATTTTAATTTTTTAAATTTTGCATCAATCTTCTTCTGAAGAACAAGCAAAACATAAATCAACACTAAGATAAACTAGGGGAGAGTATAGCTTACAAGGCAGAGTGCATACTTACCATGCATGAGGTGCTGGGTTCAAACCTCCATTAAAATCCCTAGTACCTCCATTAAAAATCAATCAACAAATAAGTAAACCTAATTACCTCCTCCCTCAAAAATAACATAAGGGGAGGGTATAACTTATGTGGTAGAGTGCATGCTTAGCATGCTTGAGGTCCTGGGTTCGATACCCAGTACGTCCTCTAAAAATAAATAAGTAATTACCTCCCCCCACAAAAATAAAATAAAATAAAATGATACAATAGTAAATGAATAAAACAATTTTTAAATAAACAAACAAACAAACAAACAAACCCAAGTGGGTCAGGAAAGCATGGAAGTATTTTTTAAAAAGAAAACTAAGATAAACTTTTGATACACTGTGAGAATATTTCAAATGTTCAAAAGTCATAAATACTGTGAAGTGCTATTAAATAGAAAATTTTGACCATGTTGGAAACACTGTGATCTAGTGGTGGGGAAGGGAGTATAAAAAAACAAAAACACATGAAATTCCTTGGAACATACGGAATGGTAAAAAAAAAAAAAAAAACTCAGATGGAGGGGGTGGACATTATAAACCATTCTATAGGGGAGGGGGGTATAGCTCAGTGGTAGAGTGCCTGCCTAGCATGCATGAGGTCCTGGGTTCAATCCCCAGAACCTCTATCAAAATAAGAAAGAAAGAAAGCAATCTGTATAAACCCCCTTCCAAGCATGAGCCCTCCGGGCAGTATTCCCAGCATCTGGTTGCCTAGACTCAGTAAACTTCCCTGGTGTCAGGGAGCTCACTACTTACTAAAATCCCTTGCCTCATTCCGTGATCGGACAACTTTGCTGGTTAGTTCTTTATTCTGATACAAAATCTGGCTCCCAGGGACCCACCAGGCCTTGCTCTACAATCGAAAGCCAAGTAACAAATATGCTCATGAAAGCAAACCCAACGAATCAGTTCTAGGACAACATGGGCATGATTCGAAAAGTAACGTGAATCCAGAGGGAACCGAGTTGGGCCAGGTGTTCAAGGAACTATGAATTGTTTAAAAAAAAAACAATTGTAGGTGGGTAGAGTTCAAGTGTGAAGACAGGTGGATTATCCTGGCTGGAGCTGAGTGACCAGAGTGGAAATAGATATGAGGGAAAAATATAGAAAACAATTGATGTATGTCCCTGGAGGCCTAGTGGAAAATTATCACAATTAGGCAAGATTTTTCTATATTTTGTAAAAAAATGAATCTGAAAAGTAAAGGACAGGTAGGTAAATAAGCAGATTTGGCAATTCTAAAACACAGCATCACAGAAAATAGATAGTCATAATAAAAACCATCATAATAATAAAAATCACAGAGATCAACTCCAACCCTTTAGTTTTATAAAGTAATTAAATCCCAGGAGGAAAAGGTATCAATTGCCACTCTCTTATTTCCTTCCATCATAATAAGGAAAAACACTTCTGCCAAACAATTTCCTATCTTGTACCTTCTCCGCACCACCTGCACAACATGCTAAATTTCAGAAGCTATATAAGACCGCAACCAACTATTTCAAAACTCAGCTATTTAAAGTGGTGCAGCCACTGTGTAAAACAGTACGGCGGTTTCTCAAAAAAAAAAATTGAAAACAGAACTACCATATGACCCAGCAATTCCACTCCTGGGTAAATAGCTGAAAAAAACACAACAAAACAAAACAAAAACAAAAACACTAATTTGAAAAGATACATGCACCCCAATGTTCATAGCAGCATTATTTACAACTGCCAAAATACGGAAGCAGCCTGAGTGTCCACCAACAAATGAATGGATAAAGATGTGGTGTGCACACACACACACACACACACACACACACGGAATACTACTGAGCCATAAAAAAGAATGAAATTTTGCCATTTGCAACATCATGGATGGGTTTGGAGGGTATTATGCTAAGGGAAATAATTCAGACAAAGACATACTGTACAATATCACTTATATGTGAAATCTGAAAAATAAAACAAACTAGTGAATATAACAAAAAAGAAACAGACTCACAGATATAGAGAGCTAGGGGTTACCAGAGGGGACAGGGAGGACGGGAGGGGTATTACAGGGGTAGGGGATTAAGAGGTACAAACTATTGTGTACAAAATGAGCTACAAGGATATACTGTACAACACAGGGAATACAGCCAATATTTTATAATTACTATAAATGGAGTATAAGTTTTAAAAACTGAATCACTGTATTGTACACTGTAATTTATATAATATTGTATATCAACCACACTTCAATTTAAAAAAACTTTCTTAGAGCAATTTAAATAATTTTTTATGACAGCATGATTCAAATTTTGAAAAAAAGCTATATTAGGACCTACGTATTTATCTGCATCTATATTTATACTCATACTGATATCAGTTTTGATATTATTCATTATATACCTTCACACATAAAGGATTGCTAGAGGGAAAGAAGTTAAATAATGACAGTAATATCTCGGTGATAAAATTATGGATGATTTTAATTTTCTTTATACTTTTGTGTACTTTATTGTCTTCAATAAAGGTAAATTATCTTCATAATTACAACCAAAATAGTTTTATAATAAAAAATAGTTTCTTCTGAAAAGCTAAAAAAAACCACTCAACCATCACAGGGCAAAGATGGAATAACATAATGAGGCCCAATCTGCCTGCATCATCTTGGCTTCTCGCCAAGACCCAGCATAGACAGGATGTGGCCACACTGCAGGACGGGCTCTTGCCAGTCCTGGAAACCAGCCGCCTATTTTGCTGATACACATCGCTCCATCACCAGCCAAGGCAAGGAATCAAAATCGCTGCTAATTCACCCATAAAACTTCCCATCTTTTCCCTCCCTTGCTATGATGACACAGACCTGCCATGGTGCACCCCAACAAATTCCATCAGTATCTTTTACCCACACCTACACTAGCTTTCTCTCTCACTTGCCACCCAAGCTACCCTTAGGGCTGACCCTGGGCCACCTCCCCGCCCCGCCCATCCTCCAGTGTCAACCACACTCCCTGAAGCTCTCTACTCATCTTCCCTAACCAGTCCCATTTGCTTCACACTCAAAACATCAGTGTTTTAAACATCCTGCCCTGCCCTAGATCATCTGCATTCTAAAAGGACATACTATTAAATTTTAAAAAACCCACCAGGTTGCAGAGTAATATGTATGGCATGATCCCATTTTTATAAAAACAAAAGAATAAGAACAACAGAAAAACCTGCATATGGATCCATATGTTTAAAAATATTTAGACACAACATTGTAAACTGACTATAACTCAATAAAATAAAATTTTAAAAAAATTTAAAGCAAATATAAGAGAATACTCACCAAGTAAACAGAGACAGACTGGGAAGAGAGGAAGGGGAAACTATTAAGTTGTCTATGCTTTTATCTAACTTGGAATGGTTGCCACAAATTGTCGTAATTATACAATTGTAATTTTTAAAGAGTAATCAAACTCTGATGGCCGAAAAAAAAAAGCAAAGGGAAAAACTCAAAAGTGTTAATGCACAGGGAACTATAGTCAATATCTTGCAGTTACCTATAATGAAAAAGAAAATGAAAACAAATATATGTATGTCTATGTATGGCTGAAACATTATGCGTGCACTAGAAATTGACACATTGTAACTGACTGTACTTCAATTAAAAAAATAAAAAAATTTAAAGTACAAGTGTTAATGGCCTTCACATCTCAGACAGCAGGGGGTGAGTGCTGCTGCTCCCAGCACCCCCAACCCAAAAAGTCAGCAGGGGCCACTTTTCCTCCCTGCCCCAGCCCAGCCTCCTGTCCACTTCTGATGAGTCTGCACATCTCTTACTTCAGAATGCGATCTGGCTTCATCAACCCACTGTACAAATTATTCATTTGTTTCATTAAACTGAGAGTTGAGTATTTTAATGTATCATGCAACTTATGCCTCTTCTCCAAGAAAACGTCAATTAAAAGGACTCATAACTCGGGCATCAACTTTACCCTCTAAAACTGCTCTTCCTTGAACCTTCGTTTGTGAATGAAACCACCTGCTATCCATCCTGATATTCTCAAATCCACTCTCTTCCTCACTTGCCACATCCGGTCCCATCCAACATCGTGCTCCACCCAACAGCTCCTCAGCAGCCCTAAGGTTTGTCCCCACCTCTCACTCCCGACCGCCCCTGCACAGCTGCAATCCTCCCTCTGTGACCTTGACCTTCTAAACTGCAGGTTGACTGAGGTGTTTCACCCTCTCAGGGGGAGTTCGGCGCAGTGAAAAGAGTTCAGCCTGAACCAAGTTTCATCACTTAGCTTTGTGGCCTTGAGAAGCCTCTTCAGCCTCTCTGAAACCAAGTCTCCTCTTGTAAAAGGATGGCTGTACAGATTGGGGATAAGGCATGCAAAGTGCCTTGTCCTGAGGCGAGCTGTATCCGTAGTTTAATGCTTTATGACTTCAATTATTTTGTTATCTGTAAAAATGGGTACTAAGCCTCTGAGTGACTTTGAAGATTAAATGAGATAAATGCAAGGTACCAACCGCAGTTACTACGTGTTTTGTTTCATTTCCTTTGAATGGTTCCCGGTTCCCAATACAAAACATGGCCACGACCACATCCCCAGTTTCACCTCCTGCGACTTCTCCTTTGCCATAAGGAGTCATTTAATAGTCAGACTGTGCCAAGTCTTCAGGTCCTCCTCTCCTTCAAACCATGTTTACAGGTATAAGCTTCAGTGTGAGAAGGTCTTTTATTACATCTTTCAACATGCAAGTTCATTATATTTTCAATTTAGAATGCAACATCCATAAAGTGCATGTGTATGTAAGGGGAAGATAAGGAAGAATATTTTGTTAAGCATGAAACTCCGAAAAAAAATCTTCAAACCATGGCTGCTGTTCATGCAAATATGGTGAATGTGATGAGAGATTATAAAATCTTGCTAAATGACACCTGAGAAATAACTTTGCCAGAGGAGACATCTTCTGAGTTGAAACAAAAAGCAAAAATGGCACGTGTTAGGGAAATTGGGTGAAAAAAAATGTGGTTGAAGATGATTATGCTTCTTTGATGAGGCTGCTTGTAAACACTTTTCAAAATTATTTGATAATAAATGTAACATCTCTTCAGCAAAAACATTAAGAGAGAAAAAACACTAGCCAACTAACAAATTCAGTATTAACTTTCTCTGTGTTTATTCTTAGATTAGAAAGGAAGCCGGGGGGTTTTCCCCATATGATTTTATGATTTAGAATTTACAAAGAGAAGAGAAACTAACCATCTTTCTAAGCATATAGGGGAAGAAATTAGTTCTGTTTAAAGACGAATTCAGGTAGTTAAATGGCTTTCAACAGGTCCTAATGTGATGATCTCTAAAAGTCTCTAAGTTCAATGTTTATTTCTTGAATGATGTAACTACGGTCCTGAAAAAGCTTCAAATTGGCCCCAGAAGGAAAAGCTGCTCTATGTCCACAAAGTGCTTCCTCAGCAGCTAGTGTCTATCCTTGGTGTCAGGTTGAGAAAATGAGAGAAAATGAGTCAGAGATTCTTAGTAGAGGGTCTACTGTAACCTAGCTGCAAAACTTTTCTCATGTTGTCACATGGATGTGTTTCGTAAAATGCTACCAGGAATGCTGAATCACTCCTTTCTACAGGGATCTTTTTAAACATTACAATATTTTAAATTTCAAACATTTTTAAAGCCAAAAAACAAAAAACGAAAACCCTTGAATTTAAATTCTAGGGTTTTTTTTAAACAAATGTATATTTTTAGTTTTCAAATAATTTTAGAAACATGACTCTTCTTCAAACACTATTTTGGCCTGGGTGACAGACACAGTGCTGATTTACACACATCTCAAACATACAATCAGCCAGGCCCTGAACCTAACTGGGTCTGGGTACCCTTTAGGCCTCGGAAAAGCATGCGTTATTCGTGAAATCATAAAAGCAAAACCGCGGCCGAATATTCTAGTGGACAGGTGCTCGGTCCAGCTTCCCAAAGACAATGAAAAGGGAAACATGATGATGATGATGTCCGAAGTCAGTCATTCTTTTTTCACATCATCAGTACTTTTTTTTTTTTCAAGAGTCTTCTTTCGGGAACAGAATGACAGCAGTTGTGTAGGCTCAAGGAAGAGCCAAGTCAAAAAGCAAGCCTGACCTACCGAAGAAAATAACTAGGAAAAAACCTCATGAATTCATCATCTTGATTCTGCACATCTTCAGCAACACTGCTCACTCGGATTATTGTCAGAGCAGTAAAAAGCCTGGGAGGGAGGGCAGTAGCATTGCTGGGTGCTGACTCTTGCAAACAAACATGACCTGTAAAGACTGAGCCGTGTGGCCACACTGCAAACCACCAGCATCCAACTTGGACTTACACAGTGCTTTCCTGTTGACATTCCAATAAACCGATCCAATTACTTTTAAATGAATCATATTTGTTGAAACAGCCCAGAAATAAGCCGAAGACTTTATACTTGGCTTTATAGTATAATGCATCATTTAGTATATAAACTTGAAAATGAACAAAATATGCTTTTGAAAAATCAAGAGCACTCACAAAACATGTTTCTCAAAAATGGCTTCCATAAGATATCGCTAGAATATCTTAGTTTGCACGATTATTTTGGATTTACTTTTCAAATAGGAAACAGTAGTGAGACTGATTTAGTTCATTTAAATAATACTCGCAACTAAAGTGCAGGATCAGAATAACAGGTCTCACTATCAAATAACCAAATACAACGATTCTTTTATTACCTTAAAATACATTTTTATATAATTGTATAAGCCAATTCATTGGGAACCTAAAATTAAATTACATTTATGCTAAATGCAACTCAAATACATATATTAACAAGTATCATTTGGTAAAAATGATCCTGATAAATTTTTATTAACCTCCTGCTATACACGACAAAATACGATTATGCCACAATTTTTTATAGAAAAAATAGTAATTGGTAGTTGCAATATTCGGTATTAAGAAACCAGTTACACTATTCTTACAAAACACTTTTTCTTGTTTTTCCTATTATTGCTAATGAAAGTAATGCAGGTAGTTTTTAATATTAGTCACTTTCTATACTTTCTAATTTTTTTAGTCTTTCTCTGGCACTAACCAATATTGACTAGTGAATGCTTGAAAAAGTTCTATCGTCTTTCAGTATAAATGTATTCTTTCATAAAATACCACTCACTAGGTGCTAGGTTTTGTGATAAAGACTGGAGGTAATGTAAAGATAGATTCCTTTCCTTAAGAGCTTACGGTCTAGGAAAAGCAAAAGACAACTGTATTAAGGTTTACTATGCAGGGTGACTGTAATGACACAGGAAACCTAGTAGGGTTGTTTGAATCAAGCAGGAAGGTCATCTAACAGTCACACTCCTTTTCGTTAAATTAATTCTACCACGTTTATAAAGGAGGTGATGGCTAACAGTGCCTGGTTTGCACTTCCTTGTTTTGGCAAAGCTGTCCTCATAAGTGTAGACATCAAAATACCACTGAGATTTACAATCATCATCCTGTTTTCTGACTTCATAAGGTTCACCATCACTGAATTTAAACATTTCAGCTGAAGATCTACTCTAAGTTGGAAAACACCAGTAAATCCAGCTGTAGTTAAGAACAGACATGTACATGATAACCAAAAAACCCCAAAAAACGAAACAAAACAAAACAATATGGACTACAAATTTACAGCTAAATACCTCAAAATCAGATTTCTAGTTGGGGTTTTTACCATATGTTTATTTTTTGGCAGTTAGGCATCAGAATGAAAAAAGACATACCTCAAAGTATAAATGCCTACCATATTATGTACTAAATTATTAGGTAAGTTGATTAGATGTCATAAATCATGTCTTTTAACTGTGATAACATAAAACAAGACACCCTCCTGAAAAACTGAGTACATTACAAGAAAAAATTTCTGAATAACGTTACGTATCAAGTTAGAATTAACATTTAAAATGCCAATATTCACCTAAAAATAAAGACATGCCGCACAGAAAGCCAATGTGCACGTCTGCATATATAACTGGTTACTTGCTACCCATAGTGCCTCAGGAATCAGGGAAAACAGACTGACTTCCTTCAACAATAGTATATTATTTTGTCTCCGATAGGAAATCAAAGCATATTCACCACTTACTTTCTTCCTATACGTTAGTCGGTCTCTAAAAGATGCCAAATACCAAAAGATTAAAGAGGGCAAGTGTTATATATACGGGGCCCATTTTAGATACTCTGGTTTTATTCATACAGTCATTTCTAACAGAAGAGCCTCGTTTGAAATGCTCGGCTACGCACGAACTTGACATATACCATTCTTTCAGGCCATTTGCAAGGGAGTTAGATTTCCCCCGCTCAGGGTGACCTTACAAGACTTCTGAGGCACAGCCCAGACTCACTCAGAGGTTAAATCAAGGCAGCACATCACCCAGCAGCAGAGTTGTTTTTCTCCTGCAGCCGGTGACAAGAATAACTAAGGCGAGGGAGAATGAAGACTGCCCAGCCTTTGTCAAACGGGACTGGCGGGGAGTTCTTCTAAAAACAGCCCCCAGACTCATCAAGGAGTGGCCACCTTCAGCACAAGGCTGAGGTAACCATCCTGAAACTGTGGGTCCTCAACACAAACCTACTCATCGCCTTTGTGGGTGACGGGAGTGACATTGAAACCTGGGCTGATGTAACAGCAGTTTGAGAAGTTTGATTTACGCATTCCAACCCACTAAATGTCGCCTTAGAGCGCCGATCCTTAAGGACTCTCAGGAATCCCTCTCCCCCACAGCCTCAACAGCCATCACCTCCCAAATTCCAGCTTGTACATTCACTTCCTGGGCAACTGCTCTCTTGGGGGGTAAAACAATGGGCTCGAGCATCCTTTCCGACTCCTTCATAAACGCTGAGTGGGCGTCGAGGGTGGGGGAACGGGGGCCGAGTAGGGAAGAGGTGACGGGCAACTCACCTCTTTGAGCTGCTCCAGCTCCTGTTTCAGGCTGTCGTACTCAGCCTCCAGCTCGTCATACTGCTGCTTGAGGGTCAGCTTCTCCTCCAGGACCACCAGCCCGTACTCGGCAGCCTGGATCTTCTCGTGGGTCGTCTCCGTGAGCTCCTTGGTCAGCCTCTCTATCTCGGTCTTGTAATGGTCCACAGTCTGCAATACCTCTTCCGCGGCCATAGCCCCGGCGGCTGGAAGCAGGAGGGGATGACGGGGTGGGGGAGATGGATGCAAAGCCGGCGGGGGGAGGGAGAAGGAGAGGAGGAGCAGGGAAGGATGCGAATGGAAAAGAGAAGTGCGGCCGGATGGGCGAGCAGGGCGATGCCGTGACTGCGCCTCCGGCAGCCGCAGCTACACCGCCCGAGACGCCGGCGACATGGAGAAGGCGGCGGGGAGGATCGGGGGCATGTGCCCTGCGGGCCGGCCCCTGCGCGCGCTCAGCGGCCGCGCGGCATGGCCCGGGCTGCGGCGGCGGCCGGCGGCGGCCGGGGGCTCGGATTCTGCTTATTCAGAGGCGCGCGGCCGCCATGTCTCGGGGCCGCGTCACTGCAGTCCCCGCGGGCCCGGCTCGCGGCTGCCGCCCGCTCCACCTGCTCCGTCCGGCCGCGCTGCAGCGGGTGCGGAATGATGCGGCGCCGGCCCGCTCGCTCTCTCGCTCGCTCCCTCCCTGCGCGCCGGGCCGGGGCTCCGCGCGGGGGGCGGGGGGGAGGCGGACGGAGTCGGCGCGGGGGGCGGGGGGGGCGGGGGCGCGGGGGAGGGACCAGACGGCAAGCTCCCCAGGCGCCTCCCGCCGGGCGGCAGCGCGGGCGCGGGGGGCCGCGGCCCAGGGCGGCGGGACGCGAGCGGGAGGGACCCCCGCCTGGCCTGGCCTGGCCGGGCCCGGCTCGCCCCCTGGCGGGGGCTTCGCCCGGTGGACGTCGAGGTCCCCGAGAGTGGCGTGGGCGCCCGGCCCTCTGGCTGCGCCGGGAGCCCAAGCTCAGGAGACTGCCTGGAACCTGCGCCTTCCCCGAAGAGCAGCTAACAGTCACTAACGCGCTCTGGGCCCGGGCATCCTTCTTCTCGCCCGCTGGGATCGCAGCATCCTTCCCTGGCCTCCGGCATCCAAACACTATGCTCGGGAGCCTTCCAGACGCACGCCTAGGCTCCCGCTTCCGCCCCTTCTTCCTGCCTCCTCTCGCGTTCCCTCCCTGCCTTTCCCTAGCTTGGCCTGATTCACTTCCCGCTCTCAGCAGCTAACCTTATTACCCACTCAGGACAGTCTTTGCTAAAGATTGGTTGCCCTCGCCCAAGCGTTCTGTGGCTCGCTTATCACAAGATCACTACTCAGAAAGAGATCTCTATAATGTATGCACCCAGTAAACCACTAGGTGCTACTGTTTCTTGCCCCAGTAGTTCTAGTCTACGCATTCTTTAATAAAGGAAAACTGCATGAAATTCCCTATATATGAAATCAATATACGTACCCCACAATAGACATTTTTTCAAATAATAAGTTCATGAGACCATGTGCCAAGCATTCTTCTAAGTTTGGTACAGGCAATCTCTCCCATCCTAACAGCAACCCTTTGAGGTGGGCACCATTATCCCCAGTTTACAGATAGTAAAAGAAAGGCAAGGGGAAGTTGAGTGATTTGCCCAAAGTCAGGCATCTCTTAACTGGTAAAGCCAAAATGTAACGTATCTCCGGAGCCCTGACTTGGATCACTATGTTAGCTTCGCCTTCACACGTTACTAATACAAAATCAGCAACTAAGTATGAGGTGCTCATAAGAAGACCACTTTCATCAGCATGAAGAGTGATGAAGAATCACAAGAGGAGATGAAGGCAAAGTCAGAGAGAAAGAGAATAAAGAATGGAGATGAGATGAGAACAGAGAAGAACAAAACAGAAAGGAAGCAATAGCAGAAAAGGCTGTTTCTGTGTCACCAGGAGGCTGTGGGATCAGTAGACCAGGGGCCTGACCAGGTCCTTCCCTGACTCCTGGTGGCACTTATTACAGAGCTGTTTCTCAGTGGCCAAGAAGTGTTCAAACACACACACACACACACACACACACACACGCACAAGCTTTCTGAGTTAGAAAGCAGGACTCTCCCATCATTGTGTACATGGCAAAGGAAAAAAGACAACTGAGGATGGGGGAGGAAGAGCAAATGGCACTGTTCTTACAAACCCCTGACTAATAGGTTCTCTGGATGTGATTTTCACTGTCTCCAAAAACAGACAAAAAAAGATTCCTTCCACATGCTCACAATTACAGTATTCTCTTGTGATTATCTGATCAAGAAAGGACAGAGAGAGAGAGAAGCAAAGGGAAGGGAGAAAGAAAGAAAAGACTTGAAACTTTGGACCACCATGAATTCCATTCCACCTGCGCAGCCTTGATCTCACTGCAACTGACAAGCACCCCACCCGCCGCCCAGGGGCTCCCGTAGTGCCCAGTCTCCCATCACAGTGATGAACGATGCTGAACTCCTGAAGAGAAGGAGGGGAAACCTGGCGTTGCAGTTAGCGAAGCTGCCTTTTTCCCAGTGTGCCCCTGACCTGCCCTCGCTCCACAGAGTGTAAGCATAGCCCTTCAAAGGGATCATATTGCCTGGAGTCGATTCTGTATATCTCTTTTTCCTTTTTCTAAGTTTCCATTGCTACCCATTCCCCAGGCTCTACCCCACCTCATTTTTCTGTTTAATACTTTTATTAATATATTCAGTCTGGTTTCATTCAGACATGTACACTATTTCAATACTTTAAGATTTTGCTTATTACAACTTTGGCCCTTTCTATGTCGGTATTTAACTTGAAGAAAGCAAACTTATTTCCGTGTATATCATAGTCTTCCACTTCTACACAATTACACTTCTCTCTTTCTTCATACCTATGTCAGACATACCATATATATGTACATACATGTATGTGTATACATATCAATGGCATGTATCTAGAAAATCATTTCTTAAATCGTTCCTAGAAGCAGGGTTCCCTCATATTTCTTTATCCTAGCAGCCTCCCATCACTTAGGGAACTTCCTTACTTACAAATATTTAGGAAAAATTGTATTTTTGTGGTCTGGTACCTCAAACCAACTTTCCACCAGCTTTATCAGCATGAATATTGCTTCCCCTTGCTCTCATTCATTCATTCATGAAGGCGATGTTTATTAAGTACCCGTTATGTCCTAGGTACACAGCAGGCACTGTGAAATCAATGGCCAATAACATGTCAGGGCTTAGTGGTCCCTGATTCATGGAGCTCATGTTGGCAAGGGACAGACAAAGGCAAGCAAACAGTAACATAAATGAAAAACAAAGAGCAGCTACAAAAAAGACAGATTGAGATAATAATTCCAAGTTGTAACACTGGCAGGCAGGATACAGCAGAGTGGTTAAGAGCGCAAGCTGATCTGCTCGGGTCAAATCCAAATTTGCCGCTTACTTGTGTGTGTGCGCCTCAGTTACCTCATCCTTGAAGAGGGGACAGTAATTTAATCTACTAATGAGGTTGTTGTGAACAGAACAGTACTTGACACCTATAAGCAGCATATGTGTGTTTGTTTGTAAAAGTTTTTGAAGAAAAACAAGGATAAGATTGAAGTAGAAAAAGAAATCGCAGGATGATCAATGAACGTATCTCTTAAAAAGTGATTTTGTCTTAGTTTCTAAGGAACATGAAGGAATTGGATGCACAAAATGTTGGGGAAGAGCTTTCCAGGAAGACAGAACAGCATGAGTCAAAACCCAAGGCAGGAAAGAGCTCGGTGAGCGCAAGGAATAGAAATCAGGGGCTGAGGCTTACTAAGCAAAGGGGAGGTGGTCTGAGATTACGCTGGAGAGACAGGCCACACTGGAGAGATATTCAGAGATTGTGCCTGCCTTGCAGGTTAGGGAATTTAGATGTTGCATACCTGAAATTAATATAATAAGCCAGTTATCTGTCAGTTAAAAATATGTATATGGTCTTTCAAAGTGCAAACGTTCACAGAGAAACTTTCCAATGCAAATGAGTTTGACATCACACAGAAACAGGAATAGACAAGACACTTCTCTTTAACTTCTCAACATGCAACAGAAAAATCCTTAGAAAGAAAAATCCCATATGATAGCACTTACATGTGGAATCTAAAAAAACTGACACAAATGACACTTATTTACAAAACAGAAACAGGCTCGCAGACATAGAGAATAAACTTACCGTTACTAGGGGCTAAACGGGGTGCGAAGGGATAAATTGGGAGTTTGAAATTTGCACCTCTTGGGGAGTGATGGAAATGTTAGCTATCTTGATTGTGGTGGTTTCGTATGTGTGTACATCTATCAAAATCCATCAGATTGCACATCTGAAATATGTGTAATTTGCTATACAGAAATTATACCACAATAAAGTTGTTTAAAAAAAATTTTTTTTAGTCTTTAAATAGACTTACCTACTGAATCAGCCTTAAAGTCAGAAGAGCTGATAGGTTACAAGTTGTGATTTTTAGGCTCCCTGAAAAGACTTTTTAAATCCTCTACCCTTATTTCTAATCCCCCTCAATGATGTCTGAAATTTCTTGGTAACAAATAAAGAAGCCTGTCATCTCATAATTAGAAATAAGTTTAAAATGCAAAGGTTATTAAACTTAAATTTACAGTTATACTTGCTTTTTATTTCCTCCTGATTCTGATGGAGTTACACAAAGGAAGGAACTGAATGGTTGAGAAGGAGGAGGCTGGGAACGCTGAAGACAATTATCATCTGATTCACATTTGTGTCTAAAGCTGGCCTTGCACTCAGTTCTTCAAGATTTGAATAGAATTCCTTAATGGCTTCTTTCTGCTAAAAGATGTCCCCTTCTCTTGGTTTTTGATGGCCCTGAAATTTACCTAGAGTTTCTGAATCTGTTTATAGCATTCTTTGCTTAACAGCCTCAAAAAAAAAAAAAAAAAAAAGGAATGATGAATTTGGGTTTACTCTCAGTGTAGTGGCAGGCTTTTGGTTATTTAATAAGGGATGAAATTATTCGATATGATTTGTATTTTAAGAATATCACTACTATCTGCAAAAAAAGGTAGGAGGTATCAAAAGATAGAAATAGGGTCACTTTAGAAAGCTGTTGGAGTTGTCAAGGAGAACGGAAATGGTGACCCGGACTGAGATGGTGACAGTAGGAAAAAGGAGTGGATGAATTCAAGATATATTGGGAAAAGGAATGTTAGAAGTCTCAAGAGGGTTGGAAACTGGATATGGGATAGAGAGAAAAAAAAGGAATCATGAGTAAACTAATTTTCTGACTTGGGCAATTGGGATGATGTTCTGCCATTAGATGGGAAAGGCTGGGAGGGAGTTTCAGGAGATTGTGTTCTATTGTGGACATGTTCAGTTTTAGACACTTCTGAGACATTTGAATAGAACTGTTAAATAGACAATTGGATGTAAAAACTAAAATTAAGAAAGAGTTCCTGGAAAAAAAAAAGAAAGGAAAGACTTCTTGGGAGGTATAAACAGTCCTCCTCTGGAAGTCATTAGCAGTAGATGATATTTAAAGCAAAGAAAATGAACAGACTGTTTGGGAAAAGAGTATAATAGAGAAGAGAACGCTTTGAGGACCTAACCCTGAGAAACCCCAAGTAAAGGCTGAATTGGAGAGGAAAAGCCTGCAGAGAAGGGACCAGTCAGTGTGGTAGGAGGAAAATCAGGAGAGAACAAAAGGGAACAAAAGAGGAGATGGTTTGAGGAGCGAAAGAACAAGGACCAAGTCAATGCCATTGGGAGATCAAGGTCAAGTAACATGTGGACTGAGAAACGTCACTGAATTTGGCAACACGGGGGTGGGTAACTCTTTCCTTTTCTAAGAATACAGTAAACTTTATTTTATTTTATTTAAAAAGTTTTTTGAACTTAATTAATTCTTGTCTTTATTTTTACCTGAAACGAATTATTCTACATACAAGTAACCATATATAAATTAATATGGTACATTTATATTCATAGTCATATATGTGTGTGTAGGTATATACTATTAAAAGGGTTATATACGTTTTTAAATTGATGTATAGTTGGTTTACAATGTTGTGCTGATTTCAGGTGTACAGCAAAGTGATTCAATTATATATATTTTTCAGATTCTTTTCCAGTATAGGTTATTAGTAAATATTGAATATAGTTCCTTGTGCTCTACAGTGAATCTTTATTGTTTATCTATTTTATATATAGTGGTGTGTACATGTTAATCCTGTACTCCTAATTTATTTATCCCTCCCTCCCCACCTTTCCCCTTTGTTTTCTATGTCTATGAGTCTTCTTTCTTTTGTAAATAAACTCATTTGTATAATTTTTTAGATCCCACATATAAGTGATATCATATAATATTTGTCTTTCTTTGTCTGACTTACTTCACTCAGTATGATAATCTCTAGGCCCATCCATGTTGTTGCAAATGGCATTATTTCATTCCTTTTTATGGCTGAGTAGTATTCCATTGTGTGTGTGTGTGTGTGTGTGTGTGTGTGTGTGTGTGTGTGTACACCAAATCTTCTTTATCCATTCATCTGTTCACTGTTCATTCACTTAGGCTGCTTTCATGTCTTGGCTATTGTAAAATAGTGCTGCCATGAGCACAAGGGTGCGTGTATCTTTTCGAATTACATTTTTCATCTTTTTGGATATATGCCCAGTACTGGGATTTCTGGATCATATGGTATCTCTATTTTTAGTTTTTTAAGGAACCTCCATCCTGTTTTCCATAGTGGCTGCACCAATTTACACTCCCATTAACAGTGTGTGAAGATTCCCTTTTCTTCACACCCTCTCCAGCATTTATTGTTTGTGGACTTTTTGATGATGGCCATTCTGATTGGTGTGAGAAGATAACTCATTGTAGCTATTATTTGCATTTCTCTAATAACTAGCCATGTTGAGCATCTTTTCAGGTTCCTGTGTATGTCTTCTTTGGAGAAATGGCTATGCAGGTGTTCTGGCCACTTTTTGATTGGGTTGTTTGTTTTTTGACATTGCGTAGTATGGGCTGTTTATATGTTTTGAAAATTAAACCCTTGTCAGTCACATCATTAGCAAATATTTTCTCCCAAGCCATAGGTTGTCTTTATGTTTTGTTTATGGTTTCCTTTGCTGTGCAAAAGCTTTCAAGTCTGATTAGGTCCCATTTGTTTCATTTTGCTCTTTTTATTTTTGCCTTGGGAGACTGATCTGAGAAAATACGGCTACAATTTAAGTCAAAGATTGTTTTGCCTATGTTCTCTTCTAGGAGTTTTATGGTGTCATGTCTTGTATTTAGGTCTTTAAACCATTTTGAGTTTGTTTTTGTGTGTGGTGTGAGGAGTGTTGTAACATCATTGATTTACATGTGTGTGTCCAGTTTCCCCAACAGCACTCACTGAAGAGACTGTTTTTTCTCCGTTGTATATTCTTGCCTCCTTTGTCAAAGAATAATCAACCATAGCTGTGTAGGTTTATTTCTGGTCTCTCTACTCTGTTCCATTTATCTATATATCTGTTTCTGTGACAATGCCATGCTGTTTTGATTACTATAGCTTTGTAGTATTGTCTGCAGTCTGGGAAGCTTACGCTTCCAGCTTTGTTCTTTCCCTTAGGATTGCTTTGGCAATTCTGGGTCTTTTGTTGTTCCATATAAATTTTAGGATTCTTTGTTCTAGTTCTGTGAAAAATGTCACAGATAATTTGATAGGGGTCCCGTTACATCTGTAGCTTGCTTTGAGTAGTATGGCCATTTTAACAATATTGAGTCTTCCAATTCAAGAGCATGGAATAACTTTCCATTTCTTTGAATCATCTTCAGTTTCCTTTACCAACGTTTTATAGTTCTCCGTGTATAGGTCTTTGTAAAAATTTTGCACAGAAATTTATTTCTTCCTTCCAGTTGTATTGAGATATAACTTATACACAGCACCATGTAAGTTTACAGAGTACAGTATAATGATTTGACTTACACACTTCATGGAGCAATTATCACAGTAAGTTTAGTGAACATCCATCATCTCACGTAGGTACAAAATTTAAGAAATAGAAAAAGAAATTTTTTTCTTGCAATGAGAACTTACTCTCTTAACGATTTTTACATGTAACATACAGCAGTGTTGATTATATTGATCGCATTGTACATTACATCCCTCGGAGGTAACATACTCTTGACAGGAGTAGCTTCTGTGGAAAAGAGAAGGTGGAAACCAGACGATAGGTGAGTGAAGCAAGAAGAGGAGTTTAAGATTGGAGACAGCCTGAGCAGATAACTCCATGACTGCAGAAACGATGGAGGGGAAGTTGTACAACGAGAAGGTGGATCTGTGGTACACTGGAATGCTCTGCTATCAGCTGCTGGTGGGAATTGCACCCTTTGAAAGCACCTCACGCACTGAGACCTCCAAATGCATCCTCAAGGTAGATGTGAGGTTTTCTCCACCAATGCCCTCTGAAGCCAGGACCTCATTTCCAAGCTGCTCAAATACCAATCCTCTGCTTCCTGTAATAAACCATAATTGAAAAGAATATTAAAATATATATGTGTGCGTGTGTATGTGTTTGTATAAACTAGGTCACTATGCTGGACACCAGAAACTAACAAAACATTGTAAATCAACTAATTTTAATTAAAAACAAAAAACAAAAAACCCAGCCCTCTTGGCGGCTGCCCTTGGCCCAGATCCTGGAGCATATCTGGGTCCAGGCTCGCTCCCAGAGTGTACTGCCCCTCTGCTCACATGACTTCCTGAGCCCTGTCTGCTGTTTTGTGTGTTTATTCAGGGAGCTCTCTCAGCTCTGCTACCTCATCTGTCTTTTGTTTCTTTTAAGATGCATGACGCTGATTAATAAAAGCTGGAGTATTTTGTGTCAGTGAGGAGGGGTTGGAGAAGCAGCCACATAGCTGTTCCCTCCCTGGTTTTTTTCTTTTTGTGTGTGTGGGCCGTTTTTTTTTTTTAATTGAGGTATAGTCAGTTTGCAATGTCACTTTCTGGTGTACAGCACAGTGTTTCAGTCATACATGAATATACGTATATTCATTTTCATATTCTTTTTCACCGTGAGCTACTACAAGATTTTGAATATAGTTCCCTGTGCTATGCAGTATAAACTTGTTTATCTATTTTATATATATTAGTGTCTACAAATCTCCCTGTTTTACATCTTCCGCATCAGTGGCAATCAGATTGGCGGGGGCTGCTGCTTAGCCACAGTCTGTATCCTTGACATCTCCCCCACCAGAAAGGCACTGATATTCTCAAAGTGTTCAATTTAATTTTAGTTGGGATTGCATTTTTTCATCTGTTTCTTTCCTTTACTTTCTAAATAATGTTTTCTTCAAAATTCTTAATTTTTATCATTTTTGCTGTCAGCATTTGCCTATTTCGGGGACGATCTCATCTCATTAATGCTTTCTTCATTATTAAATCCATCCTCCATCTATTTTGACTAAAAACAACCAGAAGAATTTGCAGCACGCTGCAGTACACAGGCTAACATAACTTATTTTTTCATTAAAAGAAGACTTAGAAATTCTGACTACCAGGTATTATTTCTTTAGAATTTGTCCACTGACCAGCCTTTGATTTTCTTGGTCTGGGGTAATGTTCCGAGTCAACTGTTTCAGAATGCCAAGTCCTCTGTTTTATAAAGTTTATTGAGGACTGCTTTAGTGAGCAAAGCTATATGCTGGAAGTTAAAGTGACAAATCCACCTAAGGTTTTACAAGATACCATGGATCAAAGGATTAAACAATTACAAAGATTATTTCTGAAAAAATTTTTGTTATCCAGCCGAGTCAAGAGCCCAGCTGAAGTTAAAAATCATGAATTTACAGAGGCACTGAAAGCCCCATCCATTTGCAGCAACATGGATGGATCTGGAGATTGTCACTCTAAGTGAAGTGAGCCAGAAAGAGGAAGAAAAATACCATATGAGATCACTCATATGTGGAATCTAAAAAAAAGAGACAAATGAACTTATTTACAAAACAGAAACAGACTCACATACGTAGAAAACAAACTTACGATTACCAGTGGGGGAAGAGGATGGGAAGGGATAAATTGGGAGTTCAAGATTTGCAGATACTAACTACTATATATAAAATAAACAGTGAGTTTCTACTGTACAGCACAGGGAACTATATTCAATAGTTCGTAGTAACATAGTGAAAAAGAACATGAAAATGAATGTATGTATGTATGTGTATGTTTAAAAGCCATACAACTGTGTGGCTTTTTTGGATAACTTCTTTTTTTTTAATTAAAAAAAATTGGGGGGGGGGCAGGTAGGTAATTAGGTCTATTTATTTCTTTATTTTTAGAGGAGGTACCAGGGATTGAACCCAGGACCTCATACATGCTAAGCATGTGCTCTGCCACTTGAGCTACACCCTCCCCCCTTGTATGGCTTTTTTCAGAAGATCAAGTGTAAGAGTAGAGATGGTGGTAGTTATATCAATTTAGGATAAGAGATAAACAACAAAGTCCTACTGTTTAGCACAGGGAACTATATTCAATACCTTGAAAAAGAATTTGAAAAGAAATACATATATGTATAAAAGAATCACTATGCTGTACACCAGAAACCAACATAACATTGAAAACTGGTTATATTTCAACTTAAAAATGTAGGGTTAGAGTTTCGTGAATGAGTGTGCAAGGGGATGCGGAGACAGGGAAATTGAGGATATTGATGGAAAGGTAGGTGATGAGTTAAATCACGGAATATGGCCAACTCCTAGGTGTCTCGCAACATCTACTCCCTACTCCTGTAGTGAGTGCATCTCCAATTTCTTGCTGTGCACATGGTCATGTAATAAAGGTGGCCATTTAAGTTAGTATATGAAATACTTGCCAATGAGTAGGAGCTGGCTAACTGGGTTTAAAAAGTGGGCACAATTCCTAGTAAGTGTCCTTCTCCCCTTCCATCGCTAAGAGTCCATTGCCAAATTTGACATTATCAAGATTTAGCCCTATGTTTCATTCTAAGCATTTTAATCATTTTACTTCTTATAGTTATAGGTCTTCAATCCATTTTGAATTTAATTTCTCTGCATTGAGTGAAAAGGGTATGATTTCATCTTTTACATGTGGCTATCCAGTTGTCCCAGCGCAACTTGTTAAAAATTATTTTTTCTGCACTGAATGGTCTTGGCGCTCTGGTCAAAAGTCAGTTGACTATAGACATTTGGGTTTATTTCTAAATTCTTAATTCTATGCTGTTGGTTTATATGTCTGTCCTTGTGCCAGAACCATGGAGATTGATTATTGTTGCTCTATAGGGAATTTTAAAATCAGAGGTGTATGGTATTGTGATTTATAATAGAAATGTAGATTTGATTGTCCAGTTTTTTTGGCACAGAGCTCTCCACACCCTTAGAATTTCCTGAGTGATGTGAGCAGTGGGAGCATCTTTTGCTGCAGTGTTTGGTCTTTGTTCCTGAAACAGCTCCAGATCTGCAAGTGAAAGGGCATCTGGTTATTCACAACAAGTCCCTTTCAACCACACCTGAGTTTATGTGAATGAGGTAGGTGACTTTTGGAAAGCCCCAAAGGATGGGGGCTGGTTGCTCAAGAGCCAATCAAAATGAGAAGGTTGGAACCTTCAGCTCCTGCATCCTGACCTCCAGGGAGGGGAGAGGGCTTGGAAGTTGAATCAATCACAATTGGTTGATGATTTAAACAGTTGTGCCTGTGTAATGAAGCCTCCATAAAAGCCCCAAAAGATGTGGTTTGGGGAGCTTCTGGGTTGGTGACTCCGGGAAGGTAGCACACCCCAGTCCATAAGGACAGAAGCCCCTGTGCTGTAGACCCTTGCAGACCTTGCCCTCTGCATCTCTTCCTCTAGCTGTTTACCTGTTTCCTTTATTATGTCCGTTATAATAAATCAGGAATCTAATAAGTAAACTCTTTTCTTGAATTCTGTGAGCTGCTCTAAAAAAAACTAATCAAAACTGAAGACTGGGGTGTAGGAACCTCTGATTTATAGCTGTGGTGAAACTGAACAGGACCATGTCCTTCAATTCGTGTTTGTAGGAAAAAGGCTTCAGCTTCCTAGACCTCCCCTGGGTTCCAAAGAGCAGATTCAAACAGTTTGATAAAACAGAGCTCCAGTTCCTCCCAAAGAGATTCACATAACAATCTGTGGGGTGCGGCGGGGGGCAGGGAGGGTACAGCTCAAGTGGTAGAGTGTGTGCTTAGCATGCCCGAGGTCCTGGGTTCAATCCCAAGTACCTCCATTAAAATAAATAAACATAATAACCTCCCTGCTCCTTAAAATAAAAATTTAAAAAAAAACTGAAAAAAGAAAAAAGAGAGAGATACATAACAATCTGATGCATATCTCTAAGTTCTTCTGCAGGAACTACGCCTCCCCCTCAAGGTGGAGGATGGTAACTTCAGGCTGAGCACAGCATGTGGCCCCCAAACTGGGCGGAACCAGAAAGTTAACGATTGGGATTCCTGGGACACCACCCTGTTACGCGTCACTACCAGCCATCAGAGGAAGGTCACACACCCGGCAGCTCTCACCCCAAATTTGCCTTTAAAAACTCTTCCCTAAAACCCTTCCAGAGTTCAGGTCTTTTGAGCTCCAGCTGCCTGTGTGTTCTCTCTCCTTGGCCCTTGCAAGAAACCTTTTCCTGCCCCAAACGCTGACATTTCACTTTGTGGGACACTCAGCTGGGGGTGCAGAGTTGCTTGATGTGTGGAAAACCCACAAATCTGGTGTCGGGGTGCAGTGGTGTGGCAGTAATGTGAGAGCAAAGGGGACCCGCAGGAGGAGGAGGGTTTCTTTTTATAGTGTGCGTCCTGTAGGATAACTTTGCCAGACAGGCGGAGGTCCCAGGTGATGTTAAAGGGTAGAGGAAGCCAGAAGGTCACAGACTTTACTCAGTATTAAAAGGCTGAAAGGTCACAGTGACTCAGTCTCAGGCACCAACATGTCCTGGGGGAAGGGTTAGTATTTCCCGGTTAGGACGGCATCCCAAATTCTGGGGACAAGAAGTTTGACTTCCCAACATGAAACCATCAGCCTTCTTTTCTTAGGGAAATAGATAGACTTGACTTTAGTCATCCTCCCTCTCAAGCTGTTTGATCTTGTACAAGGTATTCACCTGCTCCAAGCCTCAATTTTCTTCTTTATAAATAGGAATGAAGACACTTCCTTCATAGACTGGGCAGGATGTTTATCAGCACTGATTTCTTTCTCCTTCCCCAGGATCCTCTTTCTTACAATGGAACAGTATTTGTTAAGAATTTAGACACTGATGAACAAAAACAAAGACAAAGATAAAAAGCTCAGAGACGGGAAGCTGGATGCTCTCCTCTGTGGAAACTATTTTAGATATTTTTAAGCTGTAATCTAAGGAGGCTTGTAGTGGAGACTTCAGCTTTAAGATGCATCAGAATTTCTGTGGAAACTGAAGGAGCCCAGCAAGAGGGTCTCGCATGAAGACGAGGGCTGGGAATGGGTCCTGGGCAACCCTGAATTTAGGGGGCATGCGGGGGAAGCGGGTGGGATCCTTCACAGAGATGCAGCTTTTCCCAGTACCCTCTGTTGCATATGTGTGTGAGCACGTGTGTGTGAACACAGAGTAATCTCAGGCTTGTCTAGCTCAACCTGCTCCAGCTAGGTACAGGAGGTACCCAGCCCTTCCTCATACTGGTGTCCTAGACTATGGTTACAAAGGATGCTCATACAGGGTAATGAATGAAGGAGCCAGCAAAGCCTTGTGGGGAGGCAGTTACCAACTTACACAAATTCTGGAAGGAGCTACTTCTCTCTGTCTCTGAGAAGAAACTGGTGTAGCCCCCGGCGCCCGTGAGGAGCATGCAGTTATTCAAGGCCGGGGTAGTTCTATCTGACTGGGTGTCAGGGCTCAGCAACCAACCTCCCTTGAGCACAGAAGTCTCTTAGCCCAGGGCCTTATTTCACGGGCAACTTCAGGGATCAACTTCCAGGTTGCTGAAGGCCCCCCTGGAAATCTTGCCTGTTCCTAACCCGCTCCCCAGTCTGTTTCTTCCACATGGTCCTTATGCCTCCCTGCATTTTCTCCTGCACCCCAAATGCATCAAATCAAATCAAAACCCATTTTCTTCTTCTTTCTCCTGGGTTTGGTGGCCAAACTTAGGACCCAAGCAACTAGCAACTGAAACCTGGTGCCTCCTTCTGAGATATTCCAGTCCATCTAGAAAGTACCTTCCATTCTTCTATTATAATAAACAAAGGGGAAAAAATGATTCTTTGTTAAGAAAAGCTGAAGATTCATATCTTGCTACTATAGATTTTAAACATAGTTGGATCATATGTTATAGATAGTTGTGTGTTCTGCTTTATTTAATATTTTAGTCTGAGAAAATTTTCACATTCTCAAACTGTTGCTGGTGGATCCAACTGGTGTTCCAGGTTCTTTCCTGTCCCAGAAAGAATTCAGAGATAAGACATAGAGGTTAAGAAAAGTAAAGTGAGGATCTATTAAAGGATGGACAGTGCACTCTCAGGGGAGAGCGGGCAGGCTCAGGTGGGCGGCTGCCCTGGGTTTCTTTGGCAAGTTGGTTACACAGGGTGTAGAAATGAATGGGTGGAATATTCACTGGGGAGGGAAGGGTCTGGGGTCATATTTCCTGATTATCATCCCAACTCCACCTTCCCAAAGGGAGGAGGGTATTTTGTCCTTATTTAGTCTGGATCAGAAGTGTCATGGCGTCCGTGCATGATGGGGACTTCTGACCTGCAAGGCTAATTTTATTGAAATGAGGGCACAATGAGCAAAAGCTTACATCTGGACACTGGAAGTTCCTGCTTTTTTCTGATCTTTCTTTGTTGGTCTCCAGGCCACTTATCACCCCAAAAAGTGTGGCCCCTTATCAGCCCAAAGGTTCCTGCTTTTCTCTCTGCCCAGGGACCCCTGGCTTCCATGATGTAGGGTTTCCTGCATTTGGCTGGTGCCCCTCATTTCTGCTGAATCCCTGCAATTTGGTCTGTGTCCCCCTTTCTCTGCTCATATCTAGCTCTCTGCCTGCTCTAACAAAACTAGTTTCTAAGCATCACCTTTAAAACTATATAATTGACCTTTTCATATTATAATAATATTTACCATTCCTACCTCCAATCCAATGGCCCTAAGGCATATAAAACCTATGTAACAAAATAGGTACTGATTTCTAGGTACTTGTTGAAAAACACAATCTCAGTCTCATGCTTTTAATCTATCAAAGGGAAGATTATTTTTTAAAAATCTGCCCATTCACTCTCAGGTGCTCTATAATATTTAGACCAGTACAAATCCAAAATGCTGCCCACATCCTGCTTGCCTGCTGCCAGGATCTGGTGCTGGGTCATGAGGCCCTGCGAGAAGAGCTGGAAAACTCAACCCAGCGGAAGTGGTCATCTCGTCTACACCAGGATGCTGTTAAAGTCACTAGCCATGACCTCACAGAGTGTCTCTTTTTATGAGAACCTTCTATGTCTGTGGAATAAATCCATGTCTGTTCTTACTATTACGACTACTTGGTCTTTTCTGGAGCCAGTGGTCTGCTTTTATCTCATGAGTACACGGAGTTGTGTAACTGATCAGATTTTCTTTCATCCAAGAGGTGCTAGAAAACTTCTAGGCAGATTTGTGACCTTCTTTTAGCAAGTGCATAGATTGCATTATATGTATTTTTAGCCTCATCCCCTGTGTTATGTCTCCATCATTATTTTTCTCTCTTCTTTAAAAATTATCTTGTCTGTTATATAGCTCTGCCTGCTGCCATAAGTTTAGAACTAGGCAGTAGAGCATAGTGGTTGAGGGTCTAGCTCCAGAGTTGAAGCCACTTCCTGTCCGTGTGCCCTTGGGCAAGCAACTTGCTTCTTTTCTCCGTAACTCTTTGTCTGTAGGAAGGGAATAATGGTGTCTGCTTCATGGAGTTCTGATAAAGATGAAATGACAAGATACAGGCAAAGACCTCAGACTTCTCCTTAGCTCATAGTGCTTTAAACGAAATTTTAAAATACTTTAAAAGAAATCATTGCAATCACTCTCCTATGATTGGAGATTCACCTTGTACAGAACTTACTCCAAGTGAAATTACTGGGTCAAAGAGCATGCATGTTTTGAAAGCTGTGTGCTAATTTTCACATCACTTGAAGCAGAAGAAACTTCAGTTTCCCCATGCCTTTGTCAGCAATAAGTACTATTACTTTTAAAAATCCTTGCTGATTTAACAGGTAAAGGAAGAATATCATTTTATTGTCATTTCAACCTACATTTTGTTGATAACTAATGAAAATGAACCTTCCAACCCAAATCACTACATTTACTTATCATTTATATTTCTTCTCTCTCTTTCCATCTTTTTGCAATTTTCTTATTGAGGTCTTTATATTTTTCCTTTTAACTGTTTAAGTAAGATAAGGGACTCTATTTTCTCTGTCTCAAGTCACTTGCTGAGAGAGGAGAAGGTAGTGGAAGGACCTGAGGGAAATAACAGTCACAGGGAACGGACAAGGGGCCACCAGGAACACAGAATGGATGCCGCGGCCAGCATGTGGGTCCTCCAGAGTAAATTGTCTTATTAACTGAGGATGGTTGTGTGTTGTTCTGAAAACAAAACACACCACATACAGTTAATAGACATCCCCATTTGCTCTCTTCTCTTTTCCTTTTAAAACATGACCAATTCCAGAATAAAACAGAACAAAAACATTAAGTTTTGTTCTTTAGGTTGAAATGAAATTTCTTGAATCACAAGGCAATTTGAAGATCATAATCACATACTTCTCTGTTGTGAAGACTGTTTGTGAAAGAGTAACTATTTTTGTAACCATGGAAACCCAACTGATGCCATGGCTACATAATCAGCTTGCACAGACAATTTTTAGTAAACCAAGTTAAGCAAATCACTATATCTATTAAAATCACTTCATTTTAGAAATGCTTTCGCTCATCGCCAGGGGAGGGAAGTTGGATGGTCTGGCACTGTAGTGCCTACCCAGCTCACCTTTGCAGTTTTTCTTTTGTGCCATTTTAGCTTTTTATGACCTCTCTAACAATTTTTAATAAGTACGAAGCACATTCCTTAGTAATTCTCTAGTCTGTCTTCTAATTTCTCCTAATAAAGTCCCTGGATAGAGCAGCCTATTGTCATGAGGAAACTGAGCCCATGGCCACATGCTAGAAAGAGCTACACAAACCTCACTGACAATTTATTTCCCCCACAACCACAGCCTTTGGATGCTGAAGGCAAACCCAGTTACAAGCCCCTGATGTCCAACTTGGTGAACAGATAGAAAGGTTGGTTCCTAACTCATTGTCCTTTTCTTCAACTTTTTTTTTTTAAAGATAACATGACTTGAATGCCACTCTATGCCAAGTCCTGTTCTCAGTGTTTTACATGTATTTACTAATTTACCCCTTAACAATAATCCCAGGAGATTGAAGGTAATGATAATGATAATATTCTTGTTTTATAGATGAGGAAATGAAGGCACAGAGAGGTTGTGTACCCTGCCCAAGGCTTCACAGCTGGCAAATGATGTTCATCAATTTTTTTTTTAATTGAAGTACAGTCAGTTTACAATGTTGTGTCCATTTCTGGTGCACAGCACAATGTTTCAGTCATACATGAACACACCTATATTCCTTTTCATATTCTTTTTCATTATAGGTTACTACAAGGTGTTGAATATGGTTCCCTGTGCTGTACAGTATAAACTTGTTTATCTATTTTACATATAGTACATCAACTATTAATATTTTTGGTCAGTGGACACATCCTGAGACATAACCAGATTTTCCCATTGCATTGGGAGAATTGGGAGCCTTTTTGTTTTTAACTAGTTTTGACAATTTTTCTGATTTAAGCTTTGCCTGCTCAGTAAGACCAAGGACAGAGCAAGAGACCCCAGTGAAAAGGTAGAAACCTGGATTGTTTAAAAAAACAAAACAAAACAAAACTGAAAACCCTGTAACTTAAATAACCACAAATTACAAAATTTTAAGGTTTAAGCAATGCAGAATGAGTCAAGCGAAATATCATTGATGATTTTTGTTCATGTTTCCAAACGTCACTCCTGAAGCAGTTCGTACAACTAAAAATTGAAATGAACCACTGAAGCCATTGCTACATGAAACAGGAGGTAGTGAGGGCATGCGACACAAGCTTTCCAAACTATGGAAACATATAATGAAGCTGAACTTGTGGGACCCCAAGAAAGGACACCTAGTTGAAATATGTGGATAGGAACTGATGCAGGAAAGGAATGTGGGGTGAGAGGACGGCTGTGTCCCAGGTCTCGGTCAAGTCCGTGGCACGTGCCCCACCAAGTGTGGGTCCTTGGCTTCACACAGGAAAGAATTCAAGTGTGAGCCACAGCTGAGTAAAGGCAGATTTATTTAGAGAGATACACACCGCATACAGCGTAGGCTGTTTAAAAAGGTAAGAGGAAAGGCCACGAGGTGTGAGGGTTGGGTGCTCAGATTAGAGTAAAAGTAGGTACACACTCCACAGACAGAGTGCGGGCCGTCTCTGAAGAGGAGGGAGGGAGAGAGACGCAGCCACGAGGTGCCATGTTGCCAGTTTTTATGGGCTCAGTGGCTTCATATGCTAATAAGTGGAAGGACCAGTCTAACAACCCTGGGGGAGGGGCTGGGATTCCTGGGAAGTTGGCCATTTCCCACTCTTTGACCTTTTGTGGCTAGCCTTGGGACTGCCATGGCGCCTGTGGTCGTGTTATTAACCATGCTAGTACATTACAGTGAGCATATAATGAAGCTCAAAGAAGTCAAACCTCCCACCATCTTGAGCCTCAAGGCCTCCTGGGGGTTGAATCTCCAGCCATCCTGGTGTTGTTAATCGCTGTGTTATTCCTTAAATGGCTGTGCCCTGCCCCTTCCTGTCTCACAACTAGGGACGCGGATGGAGGACATAGCTCATATCAAAATACATCAAATTAACTTTTTAAAGCCCATTTTTTTCACTTCAGGATCAGAAATTCAATCATTCATTCCACAAAATAAAGAAATCCCCAATCCTTTTGATTGTTCGCCTGAATGTGACAGGTAGAATTCAAATGAGATGAATGAGTGAGGTTGGCTCCATCTCACATGTGGCTCAGGCAGGACTGATGCTTTGGGGACCCGTCGTACTCCATGGAAAGCATTCTCCAGGACACCTTCCAGGTGTGGCTGGGAACAGGCGAGGTAGAGGTGCTCTGAGCGCTTGTCCCTCCACCAGAGCGAGGTCGGGCCAAGAAGGACTCCTAGTGGAGAACGAGGGAGGTGAACAAAAGAAATCCTAGTCCCCAGGAGGGCCCCTGTACCAGACCACACTATTTTGTCCTTTTACCCTAAAAAGAATTCTCTCTCAGCAATCATTCCAAACATACCCACAGCCTGTAATAAAGGGTGTTGACTGAGGGCTCCATTATTAACCCACCAAACCATGTGCACAGCTGTTTACTTCATCCTGTTGGGCCGGCGCATACTTGACTCTTTTGGGTGGATAGCAAAAAATAAGCATCAGAGATACCACTGATCTCTAAGGGAACACATTAGAGACTGTCAACCGAAGTAAACGCACAGCCTCAAAGTTGAGAGTAATGTTTTATTCGGTGGACAGTTCTGGGGTCTCAGCCAGGGATGACAGCCTCTCAGATGGCTCTGAGGGGCTGCTCCGAAGAGGTAAGGGAGGAGCCAGGATATATAGGAGCTTTACAACACAGACCAGGTAGTTGGAACAATAAAAGATTACTTGTTATCTAAAGAAAACCAGGCATCTCAAGTTAAAGAATTTAGCGCTTTTCTAGATATGAGAGGAAGCAAACATTTGGGCTCATTCAATTCATTCCTTTGACAAGCACCTAGCTACCTAGGGCCAGTGTCCTGTCCTTTCTCATTCTGAGTCCCCTAGGAGTGCACCACTGTGAGTGGCTGCAGAGGCTGGGCTGCAGGCCTGTCCCCACTAGGGGGTGGGGCAGCCACTGATGACTTGATGGCTTCAGCATCCTTTTTTTTTACTGATATGGCTTGCAGTATTTTTCGGTCACAAGACCAAAGGGAATTATTTTAATTATGTCTTCATTGAGCTCACCAATTCACAACTTGGGCTCCTACAGATTGCTCATTTGGGAGGACAAAATTGATCACCTTAAGACCTGTACAAGAGGGGAGGTGCAGCTAAGTGGTAAGAACACAAGATCCTGGGTTCAATCCCCAGTATCTCCATTAAAAAAAATAATAATTAATAAAAACCTAATTACTCCCCCCAAAAAAGTGTACAAAATGCTGTAATTTAAAAAAAGTTTTTTATACTTTAATTTTTTACACAACTCTAAATGTTACTTTCCGCTTACAGTTATTACCCGTGTTGTATAACAGGCCTGCAGCCTGCCCTATGCCCACTAACCCGTACCTCCCACTCCCCCAAATGCTGTAATTTTTGAAAAAAGATGGAGCACAATAATTTGGGTTAGAGGAACCCATGAGATGACAGTTATATTAATGATATCCAAGCAAGCCTATAGTGGGAAACTGAACTATGACCACTAGCTGGCCTGAGAAAAAATGATAAAAGATTGAGGGCAGGCAGGCGGAATTAAGTAAATCCTAAATTGTTCAATTTACAACGTACTATATATAATAAGGAACACATTCAAGCATTGAAAGCAAAAGAAAAAAGAAGAACGTAATTGGAGATCAAATAATACATTAAAAGATAGAATTGTTTATAAATTTTATACTTTCTTGTCATTGGAGAGTTCAAATATGTACGAAAATAGGAAAACCATGATTGTGTTTCTCTTCTGTACGTGGGCATGTAAAGGCCTAAGGCCTCTCTAAGGGAAGAAAGGCTTTCCTTCTACCCTTTTAGGCACGAAATCTGGGTCTGTAAAGTGAACTGGCAACAGGCAGGTTGACGGGAGAAAAGGCACACAAATTTATTAATTTTTTTTATTTTGTCAAATTTATTAATTTTTAATATTACAGATGTGAGGAATCACCTGCGCGTAAAAAGAGAATATCCAAAAAAGCTGTGAGATCTGAGAGCTTATAGACAGTTATTATGTTAGAGCAGGCAGAGAGCTAGATACGAGCAGAGAAAGGGGGACACAGGCCAAATGGCAGGGATTGGGCAGAAAGGAGGGGCACAAGCCACATGCAGGAAAACATGCATCATGGAAGCACCAGGGGTCGCTGGGCAGAGAAGAGAGAGAAAAGCAGGAACCTTTGGGCTGATAAAGGGCCACACCTTTTGGCCTGGAGACCAACAAAGAAAGGTCAGAAAAGGCAGGAATTTCCAGTGTCCAAATGTAACCTTTGCTCTTTATGCCCTCATTTCAATAAAATTAGCCTTGCAGATCAGAAGTCCCCATCATGCATGGACGCCATGACACCTCCTATCCAGACTAAATAAGGACAAAAACCCCTCCTCCCTTTGGGAAGGTGGAGTTGGGATGATAATCAGGAAATATGACCCCAAACCCTTCCCTCCCCATGAATATTCCACCCATTCATTTCTACACCCTGTGTAACCAACTTGCCAAAGAAACTCAGGGCAGCCGCCCACCTGAGCCTGCCCGCTCTCCCCTTGAGAGTGTACTGTCCATCCTTTAATAGATCCTCACTTTACTTTTCTTAACCTCTATGTCTTGTCTCTGAATTCTTTCTGGGATGGGACAAGAACCTGGAACACCGGTTGCATCCAACGGGGCGAGGGGAAGAGGATGCAGCCACTAAGGAAAGAGTGAGTGAGCTTCAGGAAAGATGAATGGGCCTTAGCAGAATAGATGGGAGTTGTGATAGCTTGTGACAAAGAATGTCTGGGTGTGGTGTCGCCTTCTGGTCTTGGCTCCTGTGATAAGAGTCAGTCCTTCCTGGCAGATGAAGCCAAGGGGAGAGCACCTAGGCTAGTTGGATTCCTTGGGAGGATCCATCTTTAGGCAGATAAGGGGGGTTCAAAGAAAGCATCTTCTGACATTTTTCTGTTTTTCAAGTGCCTTCAGCTCAAAAAAAAAAAAAAAAAAAAAAAAAAACCAAAAAACCCCAGTAACCCAAAGTGGCATATTTTGGGATGGCATGTACTGAACTCCTTAACTTTTATAATTGAGGCTGCAAAGGCACTGAACCAGCCATTCGCAGACGCTGGATGCACTACAGCATATGAGGAGACAGAGGCAGGCCAGATGCCCTTCTTAGTAACTCCCCCAACCCCTCAGGGGGCCGGCCAACATGCTAATCAGACAATGCACCCTGCAAGAGCTTTGCCTTTAATAAGCAGGAGACTGTCATTCAGCATCCTCTGCGGGCGGGTATAGCTCAGCGGTCAGCATGCGTGTTTAGCATGCATGAGATCCTGGGTTCAGTCCCCAGTACCTCAATTGAAACAACCAACTAAATAAATAAACCTAATTACCTACCCTCACCCCCTCAAAAAGAAAAAAAATTAGCATCCTCTGTTAGAAGAGTTCTCGTTGGTGAAATTGGTGGCAATCAAGATACGTGGATTGGCTAAAATGCTTTATTCACTCTTGGCTGGAACAGAGTGTAAGAATCTAAGATGTTCTGGAATCTGCACCTAAGGGACGGACAGCACCCTGCTCTTGACCCCTAAGCCCCCTATGTCCAGCCGTTGATGCAGAGGATGCATTGCCCAAAGACAGCTCCCACGTCCTGTCCCAGGGTACAGACACCGTTGTCTCAGGATGTGCTTCGGCACCTGAGGAAACAGACTGGGGCGTCAGCTAACCAAGCAGAACGGACTGTATAAGCCATTGTGTGCCTGCTTGCTGATAAGTACACGCTTTATGCAAACATGAACCCGGCATTAGAAACGTGGAGTGAAATTTATTCCCACTTTACAAATGATGAAAAAAGTGAGGCTCATCTTAATCGTCAAAGCCTAGACTTGACACCAGGACCGAGTCTATTCAGAAAAAAAAAAAAAAACTAAACTGGTCGAAATCTTAATATTTACCTCTAGACATCAAGTATGAAAAACTGTGCATATAACAATCCTACAGAGCCTGTTTTAGATAGGCATAAAAGGAAACTGTGTTTTAAGTAAATGTCCTTCTCAAAAAAGGGAACTAAATTTACAATGTTATTTTATACACTGTCAGTTCATTAGATTATGACATAAATATGGCTCAGCTGTTGTCTATTTTAGCAAAATAGACTCAGTGTTCATGGAATGAACTGCGTCATCACTGTGGCTTCTATCCAGAACCCAAACAGTTGAGATATAACAATAATCATGGAAGGATTTTAACAGTGAGAACTTTCATGAATACGTAGATTTTGCATAGCAAAAAAAGAGTAACATTTAAAAACACAGCAAATTGCTTAGTGTTTGCAGTATATCTTTAAGAACATATGATCAAAGAATTTAAGAGCATTTTGGTAAAAAAAAAAAAAGATACGTAGAGATTGGCCAGGATCTCATTAGGGATCTCCACATGAAAAGAAATATTACAGGATAGTGAGATCCATTATAAGTGGAAATCTAGGCATAAATTATTTATTATTTTTTTAAAGAGCTAAATGGATATGAAAACAAAGTTGATAAACTTCAGTAAGAGAATGAAAAGTCATTTTAAGCACGGATTCTCTACGTCAGCCACAATATTACTTTGCAAGGTAGCGTTCGCCAACCCTAGGCTGAAGGTGCCCTAATACAGTGTTGAGAGGAATTCCACTGGAGCCAGGGATGGTTGCTTTAATCATCCCATCAGGAGAGGAACCAGAGGGAAAAACTACTCCGTGTTAGCAGCTCTTTGTCCGCAGACCATCTCTACAAGTTTAGGCAAACAACCACAAGCAGAGAGCACTGCTCCTTAGGGAAATGGAAAGGAACTTAGTGTTTACTGAGAAGATAGTATGTATCAGATACTTTACATACTCAATTTTTTTGACTACACAGTGCACATCTATGATGTATTTTACTGTTTTACAGATGACAAAACTGATGCTTATTAAATAAAGATATACAACTAACAGAGCCAGAATCCAAACCCAGGTTTGTCTTCTATCAAGTTCTCTGCTCTCTTGGAGAGTCTTCTGCTTCGGACTTAGGTATAAACCAAGACCCTCAGTTTAACCAGATTGCCCCCTCTGAGCTCAGACTGGGGCTTCCAAGAAGTGCTTAGAAAAGGAGGAATGTGGGGACGGAGAAGTGAGGAAAAAAGAAGTATCAAAATTTAAATTCAGGTTGGGGAAGGATAAACTAGGAGTCTGGGATTAAAAGACACACACACTACGATGTGTAAAATAGATAAACAACAAGGACCTACTGTATAGCAGAGGGAACTATATTCAACTTCTTGTAATGATGTATAATGGAAAAGAATCTGAAAAATAGTATACATATATATTCAGTTATATATATAGAACTGAATCACTTTGCTGTATGCCTGAAACTAACACAGCATTGTAAATCAACTATACTTCAATTAAAAAAAAAAAAAAGAATGACCATAATCTAAATTTTTTTAAAAAAGATGAAGGAAAAAAATAAATTCAGAAATCTAGTCCAGGGGTCAACAGACTTTTGCTATAAAAAAGCAAGTAGTAAATATTTTAGGTTTTGCAGACTATTTATCTCTCTGAAGTTGCTCAACTTGGCCATTATAGTGTGAAACCAGCCACAGACAATGCTTACACAAACAGAACAGCTGTGTCCCAATAAAACTTTATTTATGGACACTGAAATTTGAATTTTTAAATAATTTTCACATGTTACAAAATAGTTTTTTTTTTCCTCAATCATTTAAAACCATAAAAATCACTCCTGGTTCATGGGCTGAACCAAATTAGCCATTAGGCCAGATTTGGCCAACCACGCAGTTTGCCAACCCCTGCTCTAGGCGAAACCAGTCCTCAACTAGTGCCTGTTCAATCAGTCTTATTATCCAGACTTTTATGAGTTTCTTTCTTCTCAATGATCTGCCTTCTCCTTTTTCCTTACTTTTACCTCCGTCGTTTACTGTTCGTTACTACATATTAGTCATTTAAATGAAGACTCCTCTGCTGACATACAAACTTACAGAAATGAGAACCATTAGGGAAGAGATCATTTTCACACTAATGACCAGGTATTAGGGTGCTGACAACAGACCTGGTTCTGGAGACAGCTTCAGTCCTGGGCTTACCAAAAATAGCATAAAAGTCTTATGAAAGAAACAATGGAACATTTTATCTGTGTGATGCTCTGAAAGTAGTGAGACCTGTTGTACAAACAGAAGTCTTTAGCAAAATAAACCAAATGGATAAGCAAACAGCAAAACACAAACTCCTTTGCAAAAAATGGCTAAAAGCAACACAGCTAAGATTTTAAAAGGGTTACTTATTATTATTATTACTTTTTTTGTAGGGGTAGGTAATTAGGTTTACTTACTTACTTTTTTTTTAAACTTTTTGATGGAGGTACTGGGGGTTGAACCCGGCACTTCGTGCATGCTAGGCATGCGCTCTGTCACTGAGCTATACCCTCCCCTCTAAAAGAGTTACTTGTTGATGAAACAAAAATTCACATTTTAAGGCAAGACAAGAAAAATTGAAGCATAAAGTTCTTCTCTGCCCTTTGCGCCTCCTCCCTCTGCTCTAGTGTGAATCGTGCACCTACACTGTATGTTAACCAGACCTCCTCAAAGGCAGAAGTACCTGCTCAACCGTGAAGATCAAATTTTTTTTCTGGCGCCAGCCAGGTAACTCTTTGGAAGATAACATTCCTTTCTCAATCCCGTAAGGGGTCGGAAGGACCCATCTTTGACGTTGTCTGTGCAGACATCTTGGCTGAACTTTATGAAAAGTGCCAACGTATCATTTCCCTTACAGATAATGGCTGGTGCAGAACAGACTGGTCAGATGACCTGCAGAGATACTAGGCAGCAACTAACAGAAGTTTTTAGCTTAAATACTTACTTGTGACCTTATAGATGTAACTAGCCACATTACTTGTATTCTACCTGTTTTGTGAGTCACTGTTTCTTGCATTGCCAAATGTGTGACTGAGCCTCAGATAAAATTAATGATGATTAGCTAACTTGAAATGGTTGATCAAATATATAGCTCTATAAGATCAATGATTGTGAGAGTGTCAGTCTAGATATGGGAAGAAGCAATAAAAGGGAACCATTTCCTGGACCATAACAGACTAGTAAGACGGGTGGTCCAGCGGCGTTTGGCTACTGTCAACAGGGTCCAGTCCTGTGATAGCACATGGAGTCGTCTAGCAACGAAATCCTCGCCTGACCTGGGAACAAGCGTTCCTAGCACCGTGGGACAAACTGATCATGAAATGCCTCCCAACTTGGTCAAAATTAAGATCAAAAGGGAAGAGAGTGTAAAACAAAGAATGTTGCCCGCCATCCAGTTCTACAAGCATTCAGTCATGAGCCACTGCAGTCGCTGCCCCACAACACATCCTGGAAGGAATTCAGGGCGGAGATCGGGACGAGGTGCTCTGTGCTCTGGGAAAGCAGGCAGAACAGGCCCTTAAGTAGTTAGAGATATTTCGGGAGAAATTTTTAAATAAAACTTGGATTCTTGCATCTTCCCATACTTAGAAAAGCACTTAAAACCATTAACCAAGGTGCCTGTTCCTATTGACTAGCGAGCAACCTTCCACCTAAATGTGTGCTTGCCTGCACAGACCCCTTCACCAAAATCGCCTGTGTACTGACCCCCCACCTCACCCCATCTCTTTGGGACAGCTCTCAGGTCTGTCAGGGAGGCTTCTCCTGGGTTAAAGTAAAAATTCCCGTTTCTTTCTTAGATTGATGTTTTTTAAAGTTGACATTATTAATTAGGCCTAATAACCCAGGGGGATTCATGTTCAAATAGTATGATTTTAGTTCAACACTAAATCTGATATCTGTGCTGAAATGTGCTACAATTATTATTACTTGTGTTCCGTTTACCCCTTAAAAGTTTGTTTCTTGCTTCGCTGTGTTCTGTTGAGTATTTCTAGTTACATATCAAGACTAGCCTTCTTATAAGCATAAAATTCCTGGTTAAGATGATGTTAATAAGAATAGCATGACTCAGTTTCAAGTAACTTCAGAGTAAACTCTATGAGGGGGGAGTGTATAGCTCAAATGGTAGTGCGCGTGCTCAGCATGCAAGAGGTCCCGGGTTCGATCCCCGGTACCTTCTCCAAGTGGAAATTAATGAAGAAACCCAATCACCTCCCCTTCAGAAAACAAACAAACAATACAAACTCTATGAAAGCTATGCAATCCTGCACAGAGACACACTTTATCTTCTGAGATAGTGAATAAAGAAAATGTGATTCCATCACCCTGGTATGGCTACCATAATAAATATAGCAACAGAATGAACTAATATGGGGAGAAGCAACAAGATGGAACATTTTCCTGGATCATGATAGATGTCGACTGAAATAAATGCTCAGCCTAAAACTTGAGAGGTATGTTTTCTTTGGCGGGAGGACTTGAGCCGGGATGACGGCCTCTCAGATGGCTCTGAGGGACCGCTCCGAAGAAGCAGGGGAGGAGCCAGGATATATAGGAGCTTTACAACACAGACCAGGAAGTTGGAACAATAAAAGATTGCTTGTTATCTAAAGAAAGCCAGGTACCTCAAGTTAAAGAATTTAGTGCTTTTCTATGTATGGGAGGAAGCAAACATTTGGGCTCATTGAATTCATTCCTTTGACAAGCACCTAGCTACCTAGGGCCAGTGTCCTGTCCTTTCTTATTCTGAGTCCCCTCAGAGGGCACCATTGTGAGTGGCTGCAGAGACTGGGCTGCAGGCCTGTCCTCACTGGAGGATGGTGGCAGCTGCTGATGACTTGGTTTCAGCATTCTTTGTTTACTGATGTGGTTGCAGTATTTTTGTTCACATAGACTAGTAAGACAAATGATCCAGAGAATTTTTCAGTATTAACTGATCCCTGTGAACACTTTTGAGCGGCATGGCGACAGAATCTTCTGCCTGATATAGGAATGAGCCTTCTTAGTGTCGTGGGCCAAAATTGGTCATGAAATATCTCCCAAAATATTGGTCAAATTTAGGATCAAGGGGGAGCACCGTGAATGAAAAATACTGCAAACCTTACCAGTAAACAAGGAATGCTGAAGCCATCAAGTCATCAGCAGCTGCCACCACCCCCCAGTGAGGACAGGCCTGCAGCCCAGCCTCTGCAGCCACTCACAGTGGTGCACCCTGAGTGGACTCAGAATAAGAAAGGACAGGACACTGGCCCTAGGTAGCTAGGAGCTTGTCAAAGGAATGAATTCAATGAGCCCAAATGTTTGCTTCCTCCAATACATAGAAAAGCACTAAATTCTTCAACTTGAGATGTCTGATTTTCTTTAGATAACGAGTAATCTTTTATTGTTCCCACTACCTGGTCTGTGTTGTAAAGCTCCTATATATCCTGGCTCCTCCCCTACCTCTTCGGAGCAGCCCCTCAGAGCATCTGAGAGGCGTTCATCCCGGGCTGGAAGGGGTTTGAGTCCTCAGAAATGTCTGCTGAATAAAACTTAACTCTCAAAGAGAGAAAAAAAGAGAGAGAGACAGAATGAACTAGAAGTTGCTAAATTTGAGCGCGTAGGACAGCAGACATGTTGCTGTGCTTCAGAGTAGGCGTAGACAGTTCATTTGTACACTTGTCACAGTTCTGACTGAGCAGTGTTGTCAGAGGAAAACCAGGCTCTGAAAATGAATGAACAGGAGAGGCGCTGAATGCAGTAAAGGGCTTCGCTCTGGGGCTTCTGCTCTCCGGCGGCAGCGGCATGAAATGTTCAGTCTGCCACTTGGAGGTTCTCTGCGTGCAGGTGAAAAGCCCCCACCCCTGGAATACTCCAGGGGAAGCAGTACCCCTGTCTCTTGTCAATACCCTTGACAGGCTGTGGGACAACCTGCCAGCTGGCTGGTGGAACTAAATTAATGAACACAGTCCTTGAAAGGGGAAAAAAAAGCCTGACAGTTCAGCACAGAATAATCAATGAAGAAACTTACATTTTAACACTTTAAGGTGTTAAATGTGCCCATTGCTGAGGTGCTGAGTGTGGGGGTGAAGGAGGAATAATATAAAACGCCTGCACTTCGGCTAACTCACTCTTGGCTGCACGCTTGCTGCTTGCTCTTAGAGCAGTCAGCAAACCTGACCAACCGGTCACCGCTCCCAGCCCCGGGCCATTGTGAAAGCTAAAGGTATTGATTTTACTGCTTTTACTTTACTCTGGCGATTAAAACTTATAATCATGTTTGGCTTCTGAGTCATTCTCCAGGAAGAAGTTCACAGAAATGTAACCCCACAAAAATAGGCTAATTTGCCAAAAAGGGAAACATACCACAGGTGTTAAAGAGATGAAAAGATTGCAAAAGTTACAACTAACCAGTCTGTATAGAACGGTTGCCTGAGGACGTCCTGATGCCAAGAAATCTTTATGACAAGATAAATGATTCTGTTGATGGTTATCGATGCTTTATTGTTTGAGCTCTGGCTGTATAACCACCCCCACCCCATCCCCAAGTCGGGCTCACCGTTTTGTAGACACCAGCCTACTGTGGGTCCCCTTTGCTCCGCAAAGCAATAAAGCTGCCTCTTGTCTTCTAAGCTCCAAGACCTTGTCTATGGGTTATTAGACTCCCCAGGGATGGGGGTTGATCTTTACGCAACAGGAGCAGTTAGAAAGCATTCTTCTTCCCTCCCAGTTCAGCAAGATTTCCTATAACCAAGATTGAGAAGGCCTTTTATTTAACATGTCATACAAGGTCCCAGCAACACAGAAGGGATGTCCCCCTGGTACTTTTCCATATACTTAGTGCAGGAGCAACAGAAAGGCTTTTTTAGACATAACACTCTTACACACTTAATAGACTACAGTATAACATAACTTTTATACACACTGGACAAACGAAAAGTTTGAGTGACCTGCTTAATTGCAGTATTTGTTTCTTGTGGTGGTCCTGAACAGAACCATCTCTGAGGGACACCTGTATTTCATTTTATAAATGTGTCATAGGTTTGTTTTTCTTTTTTTAAATCTCCTCTCCTGTACACAGACATTTAGATTGCCTCCACTTTTCTGCAACACAATGACACGATGAACGTGTGTGCACGCATATACAACGCTACATATGTGTATACGTGAACACTCACATACTGATATAGACAGATATTTCTGCATTTACCCCATCATTTCTTGACTATAGCTCTTTATAAGCAAACTGATCAAGGAAATCTTAAATGCATGAGAAGGGTGTCCAATGTTACTTTTGCCTTCTGTTTTTGCAGGCGCCCAGGCTTCCCTGGGGGCTAGCCAGAGGAGAAGATATTTCTTTGATCCCACCCTCACCCTCACCCCAACCAGCCTCCCAGGCAACAGAATGACACTGCCCCTCAGACCCTACGGGCAAGGGCAGGTTTACCCTGTAATACAACTTTTTTCTCACAATGATTTTTCCACAGGAATCATACTGCCCCCTAGAGGGCAACTTGGAAATTTGAAGAAGTCTTTTGGATTATCCAGTGAATGGGATTTGGGGTAAAGGGATCTGAATGGGCACTACTGTGCTTTAGCAAATGGGACCAAGGACACTGGTCAATGTGTAGGGCAGTCTCACACGGAAAAACTGTTTCTCAGTCAGCGTGAACTTCTAATGTTCTTCCACATATTTATGGAGGTTAAAAACCTGTTTATGAAAGAAAAATACCACGTGATAACATTTATATGTGAATCTTTAAAAAAAAGACAAATGAACTGATTTATAAAACAGAAGCAGTCTCACAGACATAGAAAACAAACATGGTTACAGGGGGGAGGGGGTGGGAAGGGATAAATTGGGAGTTTAAGATTTGCAGATACTAACTACTATATATAAAATAGATTAACAACAAGTTCATACTGTACAGCACAGGGAACTGTATTCAACATCTTGTAGTAACCGATAATGAAAAAGAATATGAAAACGATTGTGTGTGTGTGTGTGTGTATGCTGTACACCAGAAACTGATGTATTGTAAACTGACTATACTTCAATTAAAAAAAAAATCTGCTTATAATTATTTGAACTTAAACTTAACTTTGCTTTACATGTCAAAATATTTTTGTGTGGTTTTGCTAGACATTGAATTTTCCAGAAATGAAACCACTGTGCAAATCTAGGAAAGATTGTACTTTATGTGGCCCAGGATTTTATCTAGTTACTCATTCTGGAAAATCATTTCTTCTGAAGGCAACTCCAGTTGTGACGTTTGAGTTGGTGATTAACGGCTTCCGTGCGCATTTGTATCCGCCGTGTTCTTGTTGCTCTACACAGAGGCCCCGGGGTCTCTTCCATTATGCCTCTTGGCGTGATCATATCAAACACTTACATAGATTATGTTTATAATATGAGGAGGAGGGTAGAGCTCAGTGGTAGAGTGTGTGCTTAGAACGCATGAGTTCCTGGGTTCAATCCCCAGTACCTTCATTACAAATTTTTTTTAATAATAACTTTTTACCACTTCTGTATGTTTGAATTTGAACATAACACTGATTTTTAAAATATTGTGTATACAAGTAGGCATATAGTAAAAAGGGTGTTACAACATATTTATTACTGAAAGGAGGCACATGAGTGGACATTTTACAATCCCAAGAAAAACAGCCTAGTTTCCCACTGCCCGAGACATCTCCGTTCCAAAACAGGGCTTCGGTTTTACTTTTCCATAATCAAAAGGTACATTGAAGTAGTTCTCCTAAAGCCAAAGAGACCCCGAAGTCAATTCAGATCTTCCCCTCCAGCTACCATTAACTGCGCCTCGTTTCCCTTTCCTCTGCCTCCAGTCTTCACGTATCTGGGGCGTCTCTCTCAGACTGGGCTCAGCGTTCACCTCCTAGAGAAAACCCCCTTTACACGTTTGACTTCCTCACTCCACTGGGAAAGTGACAGAGCTCGGTTCTGTTCATTGCAGTATCTATCTGGCTCACAGTATGTGTTCAATAAACATTGGTTAAATGACAACTTAGGGAATTCGGAGTCTTTGGGTTGGAACATGTGGAGACCTGGGGAGAGGTGTGCACTCAGCATGGAAGCTCTGTGTCCTCGCCCTATACATCTCTTCCAACTGGCTGGTCCTGAATTACATCCTTTTATCATGAACCAGTGATCTGGAAAATTAAAGAATACATGGACACATATTTGATTAAGAATGAGTAAAGAAAGCAACGGGGTCGGGTGGGGGCAGGGAGCTGGTGGAGCTAAGTATATAAATTAAGGTAAAAGTTAATGGTATTGCTGAAGTCACTTTGATTATCCAAATAAGAGTGACGCTGTAACAAATGTAAAGCAATCACCTGGGGGAGAGGCTTGTGGAAACTACATCAGTTATAAAGAAAATGCACAAGGTGATTGAAGTGGCTTAAGGGGAAAATGACAGAAATGGAAGACAGACAATGGGATACTGACAGAGCAACGATGAGCGTAAATGCAAGAAAACATGCCAAACGAAATGCTAAAGACACTATCAAATGTGAAAGCAGATGCTATTGAAATGAAGATACGGATGTGCAGATGGAATGGGGAGTCTCACTGCATGCCAAGAAAATGGAATTAACAATGACAGCAGTATATATCATGACAATATATATGATATATACTGTTATATATGTGAGCTATATCATGACAATAGATGTCAATTAAACTTCAAAGTAAGAATATAAAATTTTATACTTCAAAAAAATGTTGCAGTTTATTTAAAAGGGCAAAAATAAACGTCCTCTGTGTTACTTGTAATTAATAAAGCAATATAAGAGTAAACAAATATCTAAAACATCTTGAGGGGAAAAATATTAAAAAAAAAATAAAACTTAGGGAATCTGATCCAAAAAGTCTATCTGAAAGTAATGGAAATACAGGTAAATTATGTATTAAGCAGGGAGGGTATAGCTCAGTGGTACAGCGCATGCTTAGAATGCATGAGGTTCTGGGTTTAATCCCCAGTACCTCCAATAAATATATATACAGGGGGGTGGGAAGAGATAGACAGGGATTTCAAAATTGTAGAATAGATAAACAAGATTATACTGTATAGCACAGGGAAATACATACAAGATCTTACGGTAGCTCACAGAGAAAGGAATGTGACCATGAATATACATATGTTCATGTATAATTGAAAAATTGTGCTCTACACTGGAATTTGACACAACATTGTAAACTGATTATAAGTCAATAAAAAATGTTAAAAATATATATATAAAGAATATTAAGAGTCCTTAAGTAGCTGTCAAGAAAATTATCCAAAATTTGGAAATAAGGCAAAAAAAAGTGAGCAGCACATCCTTTCACTGTCACGTGGGGACAAAGCCCACCTGAAGGTTGCCTAGGGCAGGGACCCACACATTTCATCTGTAAAGATCTAGACAGTAAATATTTGAGGCTTTGCTGGGTTTAGGCCTCTGAGCACTCAGATCTTCTACTCCAGCACAAGAGCAGTCATAAGTGAAGAAACAACAAAGTTCCAATAAAACTTTATTTACAAAACACATGGACTGGATTTGGCCAGAAGATCATAACAATGTAAAGTTCATTCCATTCTTTACTATTGACTAAAGGTCTCAGAATTAGTGAACTTACTTGTTAACTTGGAGATTTTTGTCTGGAAGAGCTGCAAGCATCTCTCTCAGTGGAACAGATAACTCCAAAGTTACCTATGCCTAGCCTTTGATCAGGCATTAATCACTTTTATATCCTGTAGCTCCTATCTTGTGATGCTTTTTGCTTCTTAGATGCTCCCTGAATTGGTCATAACATCTTTATTGGTTCCTTCATTAATCAGTGAGTTAAGTAAAATCTTTGACGTATATTCATTTTATATTTGTCCAACAATCAGAATTTTACCTTTTTGAAAATTATGCTATACCATATCTTGTAAGTGTGCAAACATAGGCTCCAGTCACTGGTCTTCGCCACGATCATAGGGAAAAGATCAGTGATTATCTATGCTGCATTTCACAAATTTTGAAAAGGTTGGGTTAACACTATGAAATAGAGATGTAAATTCAATTTATTTCAAATATTGATGGGCAAGCAGCTCTCATAACCCAAACAGATATGAAACATCTTCATACAAGAACAATTAGGGTGAGATTAACAACACTAAAGTAAATTCCTATTTTAAACAGTGTTCACAATTTTGAATGTTTTGATCAACTTCTTATAAAATATGTTAGATTTTTAAATTTTTTTTGTCAAGTAGCTGGTGAAGAGTGTCTACCGCAGTAGGAATATTTGCCAGTGCTGCCATAGATTCCTGCTTGCTGGTACGTGCATTATTCGAGTTATTTTTTTAAACCAGAAGTTTCTCTGTAGGAGTCTTTTAAAGCCACTTGGCCATTGTGTAAGGATAGGTTTAGTTGAAACCAGATAACGTCATCCACACTTAATCAGGCACTCACAGTCCGCAATATGTCACGACACTCCGAAGGGGTTCAGAGAGGAAAGTTACACAGTGGGAAGCTTCTCGGCTTCCCTGAGAAGGTGCCTTGTGACACAGAGTCAGAGTGAGGAACTCAGTGCAACCTGCTATGTTAAATATCAGTACTCAATATTTAATTCTTGCTTGCTTTTGTGATAAAAATAAAGTAGAAATTCTGGTACTTTCTTGCGGCAGCCCAGTGGTTTTCCTTGCACACTACTGGGGTCCACCCAGCCCACTGGAGCCCGACGTTTGGCAGTCACTAATTGGCACCACCACTTGGTGGCACCCCACTACTGCGGAAGTCATTCTGCACGGATAAATAAACCAGTTCTCTTTTTTTTTTAAATGATAAGCGTCCACTCTTTTTTCTTCTTTTTTTTAAAGGAGACTTTTTTTCTTTTGGTAGGGGGATTATTTATTTATATATTTTTCTTTTTCTTTTTTTTTTAATGGAGGTACTGGAGATTGAACCCAGGACCTCCTGCATGCTAGGCATGCACTCTACCACTGAGCTATACCCCCCTCCCTGCAGACAAACCACTTCTAAAAAGAGTGCCTGTAGATAGTTAAGTCAGGCAATGAAACCGTGCGCTCAGCCACTAAGGGGTCCTTCCTCCTGACCACCGACAATGTTGAACTTCACCTGGACCCTGTGCTTCTGGAAAGCAGCAGTGGCAAAGAACACCTCCTCAACCTTCTGTTTTCCGAAATCCCCCATCCTTTTCTGTTCTAGGAAACGGCTTACTCAAAGAAATCTCCCTTCCCGATTTGACTCACAAATCCCACTGCCCACTCTTTCTTATGCCTCCCGTAATCCTTGCAGATGACTCCTCTGTTTACCTGAGACAAGGCCAAACACAGGTCTTTCTTTCCCTTTTTGCCTGAACCTGATGGCAAGTCTGGGCAACACAGATCCCCTGGCTTCCCGTTCTTTGTTGTAATTGATTAGCTGTTTGTTTGTTCCCCACTAATTAACCACAGAAAAACTTCCTCTTCAACTCCCTGACTGAGCTTTCTCCTGCTTACAAAACAACCCCACCTGGAAATCCCTCTGCCTACAGCCTGTCTACCTCCCCTCCTGACTTAAGTCAAAGGGAAAACCCACCCTGCAGAGGCGTTTTGCTGTGGCTCTGGGGGCGGACCATCTGCATAAAGACAACCCCCTTACCTGCCTGGTTTTGTCTTTGACACTAGTCCTCGATCCCCCTCTTAAAGAAGCTTCACCCTCACCAAACCTAAGCCTCCACCTAGGCAGACAGAGCACTGCCCACCCTGCACAGTGCCTTCCAAGTAAACCTTATCACTAGGAGATAGGTACCCCTCTATTTTTAATCCCCAAACTTCATAGACATATGTGGGAAAAGTCTTTCATTCCAAATACTATTGATGTGGAACCTAAGAAAAGAAAAAAAGACGACACCAATGAACTCATCTACAAAACAGAAACAGACTCACAGACATAACAAACAATTTTATGGTCACAGGAGGGGAAAAGGGGTGGGAAGGGATAAATCGGGAGTTTGAGATTTGCAGATACTAACTACTATATATAAAATGATAAACAAGTTTCTTCTGTACAGCACAGGAACTATATTCAATATCTTGTAGTCATCTATAATGGGAAAGAATATGGAAATGAATATATGTATGTATATGTATGACTGAGACATTATGCTGTACACCAGAAATTGACACAGTGTAAACTGACTACACTTCAATAAAATAATAAAAATAAATAAATACATTGATGCTTCTTCAGAGTGAATTGTGGGTTGTATCGTGTCCCCTGAAAAAGGTATGTTGAAGTCCTAACCCCTAGTACTTGTGAATGTGACCCTACTTGGAAATAAGCTCTTTGCAGACATAATTTAAGATGTAAGTTGGGGGAGGGTATCGCTCAGCGGTAGAGTGAATGCTTACCATACACAAGGTCCCGGGTTCAATTCCCAGTACCTCCATCAAAGACAAATAAATAAATAAATAAACCTAATTACTTCCTCCCCCCACCCCCAAAAGATGTAAGTTGACACAAGGCCATGGTCACGTACTGTGGGCTCTTGATCCAACATGACTGGTATCCCTATAAGGGGAAGAGAAGAGACACAGAGACTGACGTGCACAGGGAGGCTGCCCGTGACGATGGAGGCAGTGATTGGAAGGATGCATCTGTAAGTCAAGGGACACCAAGGATGACTGACAACATCAGAAACTGAGACAAAGACGCGGAACAGCTTCTTCCCCAGAAAGAGCACGACCCTGTTAACACCTTTGCTTTGGGGCTTCTGGCCTCCAAATTTATAAAAGAATAAATTTCTGGTTTGCTCGTTCGTTTTTTTTAAAGTCATCTAGTTTATTGTGCTTTGTCACAGCAGCCCCAGGAAACTAATATAGATAGAATCCTTGTAAATTTTTTTGAAAATTGTGAAATTGAATGTCCACAGAAGGGATACAGTACAAGACCATCGGCAGCATTAAAAGAAAAATTGCACCGGACAAAGCTAAACAGGTGAAGAAGACTTTATCCAAGGCTACTGCAAATGGAGGGAGAGGTCAGAACAAGTCTGAACGCAGCTGCACGGCAGCGGAGGGGTGGGGCTCTTTAAGGGCTGGGATGAGCTGGTAGAAAGGCCCCGGAGGATGCTAGGGGGGCGTTATAAGCCAGCTGTGTGTGCTAATTGGCTTTATCTGAAGGGAAAATAAATTTCTCATATCTTTATGACAAGAGATAGTTTTGCAATCTGGAGCAAGGAACCCTGGAGGTGGTGCCTGCCCTCCCTCAGAAGCTGAGAGATGGGGTACATCTCCCTGGCTGATTACATTTCAACAGGATGGTTCCCAGGTTCTTGAGAAAGACTTTCCTGGGTTGTAAAACTGCCCAGAGGTTTTTAAAAAACATTCATATCTCAAAGGGGTAGAGAAAAAAAATGACAAGTCTTCTAAAGTAAAGGGAGCTTGGGGGCCTCAAGTCAGAAAGAAGCCCGTTTAAGTTTAGTCGGGCTGAAGGGACCGTCAAAGCCATCTTGGTCAGTGGTCTTCTGCACAAAGGCTGCTGTTCATTATCGATCATAGTAAGTATTTGGTGATAAAGAAACAATGTTTTAAACTTGTAGATACTGACAGGCATATACAGAACAGATAAACAAGATTATACTGTGTAGCACAGGGAAATATATACAAGATCTTGTGGTAGCTCACAGCAAAAAAAAAGAATGCGACGGTGAATGTATGTATGTTCATGTATAACTGAAAAATTGTGCTCTACATCGGAAATTGACAGACCATTGTAAACTGACTATAACTCAATAAAAAAATAAAATAAAAAATTTAAAAAAAAGGAGAAACAACCTTTTAAGCACTTTATGCCTAACAAGATGGCTTGGATATTTTTAAACTTTATATAAGGGCATATTACCATGCTGTAACTAACTGTTTTAAGAAATTGGTTGAGGGCTTGGGGTTGACGTAGTATAATTTTTCTTGTTTAAAATAAATGTCAAAAGGCTCCAGAATAGCATTCTCCTGTAGAATAACTGATTTCCGATCACAGGTTACTGATGCACAGCTGGGGATGACTACATTTCTAATTATTTAATTGTTTTAAAGAAATTTTAAATTCATAGATCTAATTTGTGTGTGTGTGTGTGTGTGTGTGTGTGTTTGTGTGTAGGTAATTAGGTTTATTTATTCTTAGAGAAGGCACTGGGGATTGAACCAGGACCTCATGCATGCTATGCATGTGCTCTACTGCTTGAGCTATACCCTCCCTCCTTAATTTTGTTTTTAAAGAATTACCTATCCAACAGGGTGATTTTGTGCAGACCCACCACATTCTGAATCCAGAACAAGGCCACACTTAATGAGCTTTCTCTCAGAGTCCCCCTCCTCTACCCCGACTCTCATCGAGATCCAGGACAGATGGGCCATCAACTCAAAGACCAACAGTAGGACAACAACACTGGCAATCTGCCTTGGGAAGCTTGGAAGTGAGTAGCAAACATCTGGCTAAAATCCATAGCCCAAATCCAAGAAGGAGACAGCTGCTAGCCACATTGCCTCTGCCCCAAGACAAGGCGTTTAAACTGCTGTTGGAAGCCAAGAATTAAAAAACAACAAACAAACACAGCAGAGTAGAAAATGCCGGAATGCTTTATATGCTGTCAGGCTAAGTGTTGATTCAGTCGTGTATGTATGTATGCGTCCCAGGTCCTAATGTAAGGTGTATTCCTTTGAAAACTATTCTAGGAAATGCCCCGCAGTTACTTGAAGGGAAGGGGAAGGAAGCAAGTTGATACTCAATGTCATAGACGTCAGCAGGTCAGGGTTTGAGATCTAGTCCCATCTCACTCCATTCGCCTGCCAATCAATATCACCGGCAGTTCAGATAACGTGGAGCATTTTCTGCTGTCCCATTGTTACTGGACCAAACTTGGTCTGCGCCCCTGCACACAGTAAAGCCAGTCCTCTCACACTGGGTTGTGAGGAAGGAAAGGGAAGCATTTATTGTAAGGCACCAGACAAGGTGCCTGGGGCAGCTAATGCTTAAAAAGCCCAAACTCCCCTGTGGATTTCAGGAAAGCACTTTTAACAGCAAAGTGAGGGAAGGGAGTTGCAGGCTGTGTGATCAGCTAGCACACAATTCTCTGACTGGTTGATGGTGAGGTTAATAGGGCGGTGTCACAGGGATTAACATTATCCATCCTTGGGCTCCAGGAGGCCTGGGGGCTGTGTGCTCATGGTCATTGAGTAGTTAAAGTCTCCCATTTGGTGGGGGTTTTTGCATCTGTAAAACAACCCAGGAAATGTGCATCAGATGCTGTTATCTAGGTACTTCAGAGAGGAGCTACAGCAGAGCATGCGGGGGAGGGGTCTGTCTGGGGGAGGGGTAGGCCCCCCCCAGCCCGCACGGGGTCCTGCTTGGTTACACTAAGTTTGGCATTTTACAGAAAGAGAAAGAAAAATACCATATGATACCACTCATGTGTGGAATCTTAAAAAAAAAAAAAAAAAGGAAGGAAGGAGGGAAGGAAGCAAGGATGGAAGGAAGCAAGGAAGAAAGAGAGAGAGAAAGAAAGAAAGAAAGAAAGAAAGAAAGAAAGAAAGAAAGAAAGAAAGAAAGAAAGAAAGAAAGAAAGAAAGAAAGAAAGAAAAGGAAGAGAAAGAAAGAGAAAGAAAGGAAGGAAGGAAGGAAGGAAGAAAAGAGGACACTAATGAACTCATCTACAAAAGAAACAGACTCACAGACATAGTAAACATTCTTATGGTTAACAGGGAAAGAGGGAAAGGATAAATTTGGGAGTTTGAGATTTGCAGATGTTAGTCATTATATATAAAATTAGATTTCAAAAAAAGGCAAGGATCTGGGGAAGGTGTAGTTCATTGGTAGAGTGTGTGCTTAGCATGCAGGAGGTCCTAGGTTCAATCCCCAGTACCTCCATTAAACAAACAAACAAACAAACAAACCTAATTACCTCCCTCCCAAAAATAGCAGGAAAAAAAGGGCAAGGATAAAAAGCCTTATTCCTCCTCCCCCAACCTTCCAAGTATCCCCTTAGGGGGCTCAGAGAAGTGCCGAGGGTTCCAAAGAACAGAGCTTGATAATCCTTGCACTGTTCCTGCTGCCTCACAGAGGAATATGAATTTCTGAAATTGTGTTGTTTATAAAATCAGCTCAATACAAAGAGTCTGCCCAAAGGAGACTGGATGAGTGAGGAATTCTGATTAGAAGTTACATACGGGTCTTGATTTATGGAGAATCTTAAACAAAACATAATGCTAAAAAAGAAAGCAACGTGATGTCTCAGAGAAGGCACAACGGATGCAGTAAATGAAGTTAAAAAGGAGAGCAACCAAGGAACGAGGGAGAGATGGCGAAATGGGATCTGGTCCAGCACTTCACAAACTTCATGCATAAGGATCACCCGAAAACCTTAAAAACAGCCCCAGAGCTTCTGACTTAGCGGATCTGAGGTGGGTCTTCAGGATTTGATTTCTAACAAGTTCCTGGACGATCCTGACACTGCTAGCCTGGGGACTGCACTTTGAGAACCACTGGTCTAGATCCTGGAGACCTGAAAAAATTAGATGGGAACAGATTGAGAGGCAGGTCATACCTAACTATGAGCTGCTTTTTGGCAGAATTAGACATCTCACATAGTTAGAGATGGGGAAGGTCAGCCACTCAGCTGCACCCTCCCTAGCAGGTTACAGCGAAGGCAAGTCAGCGGCACACAGACATTTATTTGCAAACAGAGAAAAAACAATTCAGAAGCCCTGCGCTGTAAGTTCAACAAAGATCTGCCATCTGTCCCCTTGGGTGCTGAGAGCACGCCTAGCCCAGCAAGTGCACTCAGTCAAGCAGGACAACCACTCGGCTCATGGACCCCCAGAGCCCTGGGGCCAGTGGTTGGAGGCAAGACGTGTCAGGGTCAGTATCTGGATGCCACCTTTAGGGCTCGAGGCTTCCAGAGCTCTGGATTCTTATTCTCTATTCATGCAAGAATGGGAGGAATCCTAAAATATTTCACATTTCTTGAAGATCACTAATTACATTAATAAAAACCCATTTCTAATACTCATTTTGATAACTTGTAAACCCTCTGGGCCTTCAGAAGTAAAGAGATCTCAAGACTTGTAGTGGCCACTTCTAGATTACGGTCTTCCTCTTAAAATGTCAGAGAACTCCCCCGTGGTGCACCCCCGGAGTACCCTGCAGGACATCTACTCTGTTTATACGAATGTGTTTGAATGACAGTGACTTTGTAAGAGTCACAAGATACAGGACAATTTCAAAAGGGAAAACTGATTTTTAATAAAGATGAAGAAAGACATAATGTTCACAGATTTACTAAAAAGTGGGGGTACACTCTGATTTAACTTAGCATGTTGGCAGTGACCTAAGAGTGACCAGGATCTCCTGAAATTCTTCTTTTTCTTTTTTTTTTTGGAGGAGGGGAGGTAATCAGGTTTATTTATGTATTTTTTTCTTAATGGACGTACTGGGGTTTCATTCCAGGACCTCATGCATGCTAAGCACGTGCTCTACCACTGAGCTATATCCTCCCCCTTGAAATTCTTTAAATCCGTATTGCAAGTGTCTGCTCCTGCTCTTCCTTCCTCTTCCTCATCCTCCCTGCTCCTCCCTGGCGAGACACATTCCTTTAATCACTTGAGATGCAATGTATTTGTCTGTGCCTTTGTGGTGCTTTATCCTGAGCCAGACAGAGTGGAGGGCCGGGTAGGCAGAGCCCCAGAGCATGAATCTGTGAGTAGGCAGGGTTACCGTGTATTTACATTATCCTCCAAACAGTGCAATTTTGAGATTAAAAGGAGGTGCTAAAAAGAATCTATGATTATTTCTCTGATTTTTGAAATATTTGTTTATTGACCAACAAATTGGTTTTATTATTTTGGTGGATCTACTCAATAATTTAATTCCAAACCACTTTTGAAATAATATTCTTCCTAAGAAAGGAAAAAAACAAGATCTTCTGCATATAATATAGTAAAAATTAAAACCTTTGTGTTGATTATACAAATAATAAAAATAGCATAAGCAAAATCATTATTCATATACCTTAATCCATTTCTTTTATTTTTCAGCTTTATTGAGGTATAATAGACAAATAAAATTGTTTACATTTAAAGTGAACAACATGATGATTTGACAAACATATACTTTGTGAAATGATTACGACCATCAGGCTAATTAACACAGCCATCACCTCACATAGCTCTCTTTGGGAGGGGGGAGGGGGTGAAAATGCTTCAGGTCTACTCTCAGCAAATTTCAAGCACACAACAAGGTATTATTTATACAGTCACCATGTGGAGCAGATTAGATGCCCAAAGCTTATTTATCTTCTAACTGAACCCTTTGACCAGCATCTCCCCATCTCCGTCCCTCCCTCCACGTCCCCCCTCAACCCTCCAGCCCTGGTAACTACCATTCTATCCTATTTCTATAAAATCAACCTTTAAAAAACAATTTTTTTAAAAAAGATTCCACATATAAGTGAATGTGGTATTTGTCTTTATCTGGCTAATTTCCCTTACCATAATGCCCTCTAGTTTCATTCATATTGTTGCAAATGGTAGGATTTCCTTCTTTCTCATATCTGAATAATATTTCATATAGTCCTTATCCATCCTTCTGTTGAAAAACACTTAGGTTAATTCTGTATCTTGGCTACTGTGAACAATGTTGCAGTGAACGTGGGTGTGCGGCTCTGTCTTTGAGATAAGGACTTGTTTTCCTTCAGATACAGGCGTACCTCAGAGATATTGTGAGCTCCACTCTGGACCACCAAAATAAAACCAATATTGCAGTAAAGCGAGTCATACAAATTTTTTGGTTTCCCGGTGCATATAAAAGTTATGTTAACATTATATATATATTATTTACATTATATATATGACATACAGCATATGTCTCAAAAAATGTACATACCTTCCTTAAGAAACACTTTTTACTAAAAAAACGCCACCACCATCTGAGCCTTCAAGAAGTCGTAACCTTTTGGCTGGTAGAGGGTCTTGCCTTGATGATCATGGCCGCTGACTGATCGTGGTGGTGGTTGCTGAAGGGTGGCTGTGGCAATTTCTTAAAATAAGATGACAGTGAAGTTTGCCACATCAATTGACTCTTCCTTTCATTAATGATTTCTCTGTAGCGTGTAATCTTATTTGATAGCATCTTGCCTACGGTGGAAACTCTTTTAAAATTGGAGTCAATCCTCTCAAACCCTGCCACTGCTTTATCGACTAAATGTATGTAATATTTTAAGCCCTTTGTTGTCAATTCAACAATCTTCACAGCATTTTCACCAGGGATAGATCCCATCTCAAGAAACCACTTTTTTTGCTCATCCATAAGGAACAACTCCTCATCCATTTGAGTTGTGTCACGAGATTGCAGCAATTCAGTCATACCTTCAGGTTCCACTCCTAATTCTAGAATCTAGAATGCTGAGTCCTTAAGGTTTCATTTTACTTTACCTAGATTCATCAGAGGAATTGCCATCTCTGACAGCTGTAGCCTTACTAAATGTGTTTCTTAAATAGTAAGATTTGAAAGTTGAAATGACTCCTTGATCCGTGGGCTGCAGAATGGACACTGTGTTCGCAGATATGAAAACAACATTAATCTCATGCTACACCTCCATCAGAGCCCTTGGGTAACCAGGTCCACTCGACATGCCAGGAAGAAATTTGTGATTCATGAGAAGCGGTCAAAATATCAACATTAATAGGAGCTTGGAAGAAATTGATTCCAACCCTCATGGATGACTTTGAGGGGTTCAAGACTCCAATGGAAGAGGTAATTGCAGATGTGGTGGAAATAGCAAAGGAATTAGAATTAGAAGCATTTTTTAATTGAGGTATGTATTTTTTTTAGATATAATGCTGTTGCGTACTTAATAGACTACACTGTAGTACAACCATAACTTTTATATGCACTGGGCAACAAAAGAATTCATGTGCCTTGCTTTACTGCAATATTAGCTTGATTTCAGTGGTCTACAACCAAACCTGCAATCTCTCTAAGGTACGCCTGTACTGTTTAACCAGTTGAAAGAAGGTGCTCCCTTAAAAGACGCTTCTTAGAAGTGGAGATATTTTAAATCAAAATCATAGGATCTCAAAACAAAAACAAACAAACAAACAAAACAAACAAAACATAAATACAAAACAGAAACAGACTCATAGACAGAATACAAACTTGTGGTTGCCAAGGAAGTGAGGGGTGGGAAGGGATTGACTGGGATTTCAAAATGCAGAATAGATAAACAAGATTATACTGTAGAGCACAGGGAAATATATACAAGATCTTGTGGTAGTTCACAGAGAAAAAAATGTGACAATGAATATATATATGTTCATGTATAATTGAAAAATTGTGCTCTACACTGGAATTTGACACAACATTGTAAAATTATTATAAATCAATAAAAAATGTTAAAAAAAATCATAGGATCTCAAAATTAAGTATTTTAGCCCTCATTGTTAAAATCTTTCAGTTTTTCCTTGCTTTTGTAAAGATACATTTCAATAGCTTCTTCTTTTTTTTTTTTTTTTTTTGCAAGTTTAGTATTCAATAATTAAATTTGCCAAAAGCTTTGGAACTGGTTTTGCTTTTTGGCACTCCATTTCTTAAATATTTTGGTTAAAAGTTTCTATCTCATTTTAAACACAATGCACTTGAACAGGACTCCCTAACCAAAAGGTTCAGTGCCTTTATAGGACATTTGGTTTTACTTAAAAAAGAGTTCTTGTGGAAAAGAATATACGTATGCATATGTATGACTGAAACATTATGCTGTACACCAGAAACTGACACAAAACTGACACTGACTATACTTCAATAAAAAAAGAAAAAAAAAAAGAGTTCTTGTGAGGCTCAGATATTTAATGTGTTTTTTAAATTCAAGTATAGTTGACTTAAATGTGTTAGTTTCAAGTGTATAGCAAAGTGATTCAGTTATATATATGTATATATATATTTTTATATATTCTTTTTCAGATTTTTTTCCATTATAGGTTATTACAAGATACTGAATATTGTTCCCTGTGCTATACTGTAAGTAGGTCCTTACTGGTTATTTATTTTATATAGTAGTGTGTATCTGTTAATCCCAAACTCCTAATTTATCCCTCCCCCAATACATTTTTAAATTAATAATAGTTCTTATTTGAATTCAAATTAGCTTCACCAAAATTTTGTACTTTAATTAATCTATGTATATAAAATTTTTATAAATATTTTTACAATTATAGCTTCTATTGCCACTGGTAAATTACTAGTTTTTAAACCAATGATATGTGCATCTCAGTCACTTCCAAGAACATTTCTGGTCCATGGGTTTCTTAATATAATGAGAGTATTGTTTTACCATAAAGCTGTACTTCCTCAAAATTTACATTCCTATTATCAGTGAAAAACCAAATGACTTTACTTCAGTGCTGAACTTTTTAACTAAAACAATAGTATTCATAATGAAGTTAAGTGTTTTAGTTTTGACAAAATGAGCTTCTAAAAATTTGACTTGGTTCCATGAATTGGGTGGAAGAAAAAAAAAGATTATTCGAATAATATAAGTATCTAGTGACACCAACATAAAATGGACATTATTGAATTGGCTGCAAAGTTCTCTTTCCACTAAGAGCACCAATACATTAACATATATCAGTTTACTTTTCACATGTGCACCAGAACACTTAGACTTGAAACTGAGCAAAATTACTTGAAGAGCTGTCATTTGCTCTAAATGAGGTCATGCTTCAGAAACTGGTAAGTAAATACACCTCTAGTAACCTTCAGACACAATCTTCTTAAAATATATGCTAACGTCAGAAGAAGACGCTGACTTTTTTATTGTAATCATTTTCTTTATTAGTATATTTTGATATTGATATCGATATCAACATTAATAAATATTGCCATCTCAGTGATCTTAAAGGTTTTGATAAGGAGGTTAGATATATTGAGACTCACATACCACAAGTGACTAATTCAGCAGGTAAACTGAACATACTGTTAGGGCTTGGGTGAAGCACAGTTTATGTCCATTCATAACCCCAGCTTCACTAAATTGAATGAATCTGAAAAGAAACATATTTTCAACGACTAGGATAAATTGAAGCTTTTAGATAAAGTTGAATTGCATTGAAAAAGCCCATAAACCATTGTGGGTTTTTTGGCAGTGAGGAGGGTGGCAAATGTTTTTGCTTTATCTTAAAGGTAGACTTACATGCATTAAATAGGTCAATGCAATATTCATATCATGAATAATGAGTACTATCCCTCCATTGTTGAACTACTGAACGTTATTTTTTAGATGTAAGTTTTAATATTATTGTTTTTTAAAAAATTGAAGTATAGTTGATTTACAATGTTGTGTTAGCTTCAAGTGTACAGTAAAGTGATTCAGTTCTTTTTCAGATTCTTTCCCATTATAGATTACTGCAAGATATTGAATATAGTTCCCTGTGCTACAGAGTAGATCCTGTTGTTTATTTTATATATAGAAATGTGTGCCTGTTAATCCCCAACCCCTGATTTATCCCTCCCTGCCGTTTCCCCTCTGGTAACCATAAATTTGTTTTTTATGTCTGGTGCTTTGTAAATAAGTTCATTTGTATCAGTTTTGGATTCCACATATAAGTGGTAGCATATGACATTTGTCTTCCTCTGTCTAACTTAATTTAGTATGATAATCTCTAGGTCCATCCAAGTTGTTGCAAATGGCATTATTTCATTCTTTCTTTATGGCTGAGTAATATTCCATTATATATATATGACATCTTCTTTATCCATTCATCTGTCAGTGGACATTTAGGTTGCTTCCATGTCTTGGCTATTGTAAACAGTGCTGCTATGAACACTAGGGTGCATGTATTTTTTCAAATTAGAGTTTTCATCTTTTCTGGATATATGCCCAGGAGTGGAATTGCTGGATCATATGACAGCTCTATTTTTAGTTTTTTAAGGAACTCCATATTATACTCCATAGTGGCTGCACCAATTTACATTCCCACCAACAGTATAGGAGGGTACCCTTTTCTCCACACCCTCTTCAGCATTTATTAGTTGTAGACTTTTTGATGATGGCTATTCTGACTGGTGTGAGGTGATATCTCATTGTAGCTTTGATTTGCATTTCTCTAATAATTAGAAGTGCTGAGCATCTTCTCAAGTGCCCGTCAGCCATCTGTATGTATGCCTTCTCCGGAGAAACGTCTATTTAGGTCTTTGCCTATTTTTTGATTGGGTGGTTTGTTTTTTTTTAATATTGAGTTTTATGAGCTGTTTGTATAGTTTGGAAATTAATCTCTTTTCGGTCACATCCTTTGCAAATATTTTCTCCCATTCGGTAGGTTGTCTTTTTGTTTTGTTTACAGGGTTTTTGCTGTGCAAAAGCTTTTAAGTTTAATTAGTTTCCATTTGTTTGGTTTTGCTTTTATTTCTAATACTCTAGGAGATGGATCCAAAAGAAACAGAGTGTTCTGCCTATGTTTTCCTCTAGGAGTTTTATAGTACCCGGTCTTACATTTAGGTCTTTAATCCATTTTGACTCTTTTTGTATGTGGTGTTAGTGAATAAACCAATTTCATTCTTTCACATGTAACTGTCCAGTTGTCTCAGCTCCACTTATTAAAGAGAAATTCTTTTCTCCATTGTATATTCTGGATGCTGATTTTTCTTCAGCAAACGTGGGTCTTCTGCTTTTCATGCAGTCAACGAGGTTACCATAGCCACCACTGGCCATGGTAAACGTCAATAAATATTTTGTGCATCCATTATTCACTTTCTTAAGAAACCAAAACAGACTTAATTTTTCATCCCATAAGAACTTTTTAAGAGCTTATTCCAGCTGAAAGAGATTATGGAGGCAAATTAACATACAGTATAATAAATAAATGGTTGTAGATTTATACAATACACGTATATACCTACATACACATATTACACATGTACTTATACAATATGTCATAAAACCACTAAAGCGGGAGTGATCAGACAACCCTGTACACAGTGTGGCAGGACTGCCCAGCCTACTCTCTCCACTTATTTCATAGACAACTCAGCTATATTGAGGCGGCCTGGAGGCTCTGCATTCTTTGGTGGAAGCATGGACCACGGCCCAGCTGGCGGGTGGATCAAGTTGGAAGCAGCAGCCTCCAGTCCTCCTGCCGCCAGCACCGGACCTGACTGAGTTAATTGTTCCCAGCCACCAGTGTTGGGGCACACTTTATTTGACAGCAAGTACTCTCTGCCTCTGCCTGTAGGCCTTGAAGAAGGAGGTGCTGGTGAAGTGATCCTAGCAAGGCTCGGGGAAGGGCAGACAGGTCGTCTTTCCCACTGAAGACGAGAACCCTGCTCGCGGCGCAGGTGCCCACGCACTAAGTGAGACCCAGGAGAAGGCAGGCGTGCAAAGTGCAAGGCTACCAAACCCACCCCAGCTTATTTAAATGATCTATTACTAACAACATTTTGTTTAAATATATTTTAAAAAATGGGACTAGGGTGAGCTGTAGCTGTCCAAAGCAAACTTCCAGGCTCTGGAGTAGAAAGGATTTGTTCCATCAGCTGGAGAAGCAGTTAAAGGATCTTCTAGAGAGAGGACACATATAAAAGCAAAGACAGGCAGCTCCTGCCTGCCAGAGACAGGTATGTTTATTTGGGGAAAGTGAGAAGTTTAATAAGACTGGCACAAAGAAATGTAAGGTAGGAGCATGGGGGTGAGAGTAAAAATAGTTTGGTTTCTGGAAATAAAGACTCACCGAATGAGAACTGGCAGAAGCCATTCAGAGCTGGCTATAGCAAGGGAGTCAGTCACCATTACTGGTGTTTGCGCAGAGACTCAAAGGCAAGGCAGAGGAGTGGAAAGATTTATAGTGGAAAACAGAGACGGCAAGTAAGGTAAGTAACCTCCAGCTTCCCTATTTTTTGTACTGGACTCCAACTAGAGACTAACCAGAGAAAGCCAATTATGCTTCCCTAACCAATCACGTAAGATGTTCCATTTCTAGTTAGCTGGCCACAAGTGTCCCCATGCTAACAACTTCCCATCACAGCTTACCTGAGGCTTCCCCTTTTCCACCATAAAGCTTTCCCTCTCCTCTGCCTGCCTTAAGTCTTTATTAAAATGCAAGTGACTGTGGCTGACTCCCTTGCTATTTGTAAGCTCTGAATAAACAGCCTTTGCTTGTTCTCATTTGGGTGGTCTTTATTTCCCCACAGTCAAGTCTAAGCTACCATCTGGACCACCTCAAGTTTCCTCAGCAACTCTCGTCTTCTCCAATAATATAAGTTGACACCAATTACCTATACCTTCCAGAACATGCAAAATAATACTGTGTTTATGATGAAAAACTTAGCATTGTGCTTGTGGCTGCCACTGTTGATGCTCCCATCCATGCTCCTGGCTCTCTAGTGTATGCCTGGCTGATTTCCAGCCATCTGAGGGTTTTCTCTGGTGACCTGCATTTAAACATCCCCCTAGAAGTTCATAAACAATTCCTGAAAGCAGCTGGTGTATAAATACCCCAGCTCCCTTATCCCTCTGGTGGGATCGCTGGGAGAAATGCTTTCTACACCTGAGAAAGGAGGGGAAGAAAGGGACAGGGCACAACCACTAAAAGAATGACGCAGCAATTGAGGACAGGACAAACTGGTTAGAACCAAGATGGCGGAAGATTTGACTCCCAGTAGACCTTGAGCTTCATTATGTGCTCACTGTCATCTATTAACATGCTCAGTGGCACTCCCACAGGTGCTGTGACAAACTGAGGCTGACCATAAAAGGCCAAAAAATGGTTGGGGGGGACCCAATTCCTGTAAATCGCAGCCCCTCCTCTAAAGTAGCTGGAATAATTCCCCCATTTGTTAGCACATGAATTTACCGAGGTCATAAAAACTAACAACCCCACACCGTGTGGTCCGTCTCTCTCTCTCTCTCTCTCTCTCTCATCCTCTCAGATGGCCCTGTGCTCTGTCTATGGAGTGTCTGTCTACCTGAATAATCGTGCTTTCCCTTTACTGTGGCTCGCTCTTGAATTCTTTCCTGCGTGAAGCCAAGGACCCTCACGTGGGGGGCACGTTTCAGGGACTCACCCAAGACCTGAGACATGAGCATCCTCTCGTGCCCCATTTTCACACAACATACTGACTCTCAGAGTTCCTCAGCAGGACTAAGCTACAGTGGGCGCTGGCTTGATAGCTCATGCTTTCTTTCATTGCCTTCCTTTCTATCTTTTTCTCACTTCTCCATCCCCCTAACCAGTATTTCATAGGATCACCTTCCAAATAAGCTCCTTGTTTTCAAATCCTTTCCTTAGGGTCTGCTTCAGTGGGACGCCAAGTGAATACAGTGTTAGAATTAGAAAGAACCCAAATCACCTTTATTCTAATAACTAACAACTGCAGAAAGAAGAGGAGACCCTCCCCAACAAGTTTTCACTGCTATACTTGTCTTGGAAAAATTAAAAAAGAGAGAAAAGGGGAGAAAGTTGGTAATGCCATTTATGATTTAAAGAGTAACAGGCATCTGGTTATTAACAAACATTCTAATAATAAATAAGTTGTATCACGATGCCATTATTTAAGGCTCTTGGATTCACTCAAAGAGAGATGTAAAAAATTTCAGTGCAAATGGTTTAGCAAAATATTGTTTTGGAAGAGTTTAATCTCTCCATGGAATAGAAGGAAACATGACCAGAAATCTATCATTTATAGTAGATGGGGAAGTTTTGCCATTAGTTACACAAGCCAATGTTTTAGCAGTTCTCAAATGTTTTTGACTCAGGACACATTCATACTCTTAAATATTATTGAGGACTCCAATGAACTTTTATTTACATAGTTTATATTTATCAATATTTACTGTATTACAAGTTGAAACTAAGAACTAAAAAAGCCTTATGAATCCATTTTTAAATAGCAATAATAATCACGAAAAACACATTGAAAAATAGTGAACTCCCCCAAAACAATTTTCTCTGGGAACAGAGGCATTGTTTTACATTTTTGCAAATCTCTTTGATGTTTGGCCAAGCAGAAGACAGCTGGATTCTCATATCTGCTATAGATTCAGTCTGTTATGATACCACATGCCATGTAGTCTCTGGAAAACTTCATTTTACATTCATGAGAGAATGAAAGTGGAAAAAGGCAAAATAATGGCATAGCATTATTTTGAAAAACAGCTTTGACCTCACGGAACCCCTGAAAGTATGTTGGGGATCCGCAGGGTCTCTGGGCTACACCGACACCGAAAGAACTGCTGAAGTTTAAGGAAACACATGTCAGGAAAGCAGAGAGCACGCATTCTCTTGAGTGGTTACACCGTAGGAGCCGGACGTTGAGGCATCCGGTCTTTCTGGTCTTGGCCTTTGGCGTCTCTAACCTGGGGAGACAGGTCATTACATCCTTATATGCAAGTGACACCCTCTTGCTAACTGGCAAGTCTCCAACACCTGTTGCTCATATTCCTCCTATTGCTATTTATTGCTGCCGCACACGCACCGCTTCTGAAGCACGGAGGCGTGGGGGGGGGGGCAGGCAGGGGGGACACGCCAGCAGCCGGCGGGGATCTGCCTTAAGCCCAGCCACCTCACCTGCCTTAGGGGTGTGCCCCATCTCCCAGTTACTGTGGGAGGATGAACAGCCTAACTTGGGTGGGTGCCTTGGTCCAAATAGCAAAACTACCTCCTCTCGGAAAGATATGGTAAGTCCATTTTCCCTTCATAAAGAGGCAATTAACACAAATGGAGGGGGTATAGCTCGGAAGGAGGGTACAGCTCAGTGGTAGAGCATACGCTTAGCATGCACAGGTCTTGGGTTCAATCCTCAGTACCTCCATTAAAAAATAAATAAAGAAACCTAATTACCCACGCCCCTACAAAAACAAACAAAAACACCATACACAAACGGCCCCTCCAATTTCCAGGTGAATTTAGGATGAACTATGTGTGACAAATTGTGCTCTTACTTGAGGACTAGCTTATTTTCAAAGCCTGTGTGCGTTGGGCTGTATCTGCCTGATTATATAAAAGCGTGAGATTTCTTTCTGTCTTTGCAATCTCTTACGACTGGGGTCCGCATCACATTCCAGTTTAATGCTTACTCAGTGAAAAAAAAAACCTGTTTTCTTTTTCTGCTACCTTTATGGAGAGGTGTATTGGGTTGCGGGAAGATTTTGTTTTTAAATATATTTCTTCAGTGAGTGTTATATTATTCTTTGTAATTTTGGTGTTTTTTTTTTTTTTAATTAGGAAGAAAAAGATATATTCATGGAGACTACTCAAAAATGTCTACTTTCCTATACTGCTCTTTCCCAAAGCTTCCTTTTCTTTAGCAATTAAGCCATTTTCCCCCATGGTGTTAATTTATGAAAAGTTTTTGCATTTAAATGTCTGCAAAATTGTATTTAATACATTTTTTTTAAATTAAGAGGCTTTAGAAGAAAAGTCTTTTTTTCCCTCAAAATATTTTCGAGGATCTATCACCTGAAAGAAAATGCATAACCTAAAAGTTGAGAATTATGTTTTATCTGGGGCATTATTGAGGACTTAAGCCCATGATACAGCCAGATATCATATATATGTCACATACATATATATGTCAGATAGCACTGAGGGTCTGTCTTGGAGAGGTAACAAAAGAGCCAAGATGTATAAGAAGTTTTGCAAAACAAAAACAAAAACAAAAAAACCCTAAAAAAAAAAACAAAAACAAAGGTAGCTGAACATCAAAAGATAACTGCTTATTAAAGAAAAACCAGACATCTCAAGTTAATGAATTTGGCACTTTTCTATATATGGGAAGATGCAGGAGTCTGGGTTTAATGAAATCATTCCTTTGATATGCACCTTAACATCTAGGTCCAGTATCCCGTTTTTCTCCATCCTAAATCCCCTCAGGGTGCACAGTTGATGGTGGGAGGGTTTGTGCTGCAGTGGCTGATGACTTGCTGGCTGCAAAATCCTTTGTTTTATTTATTATTTATTATTTATTATTGAAGTATAGTTGACTTCAAACATAATTTCAGGAGTATAACATAATAATTCAGTACTTTTATAGATTACATGCCATACAAAGTTATTATAAAACATCGACTATGTTCTGTGCTGTAATTATATCCTTGTAACTTACTTATTACTAGCTTGTACCTTTTGATCTCCTTCACCTATTCTGCCCCCTCCCCCACCCCTCCTCCCTCTGATAACCAACGATTTGTTCTCTGATCTGTGAGTCTGTTTCTAGCAGAGTTTTAAATCTAAAACAGGAAAATGGAATTCTTAGGATTTATTTTCCTGTAAAATATATTTTAAAAAATAACAAGATTTTTCTCTAGCTTTATTGGGATATAATTGACATAAAAATTGTACACATTTAAGGTGTACAATGTGAAAACCTTACAACAGAGTCACAAAAACTAAAAAGGAACCAAGATAATACAAAGGAAAGTTATCAAACCACAAAAAGAAAAAGAAAGGAACAAAGAGGAAATACCAAATCAACTGCAAAACTAAGTTCAAAATGGCAATAAACACACATTTATCAATAATTACTGTAAATGTCAATGGTCTAAATGCTCCAATCAAAAGACATAGAGTGGCAGACTGGATAATAAAACAAGAACCTATAATATGCTGCATACAAGAGACTCATTTTAGGGAGAAGGACACACATAGATTGAGAGTGAGAGGATGGAAGAAGATATTCCATGCAAATGGGAATGACAAGAAAGCAGGAGTAGCAATATTGATTTCAGACAAAATAGGCTTTAAAACAAAGGCCATACAGAAAGATAAAGAAGGACACTACATAATGATTAAAGGATGAAGATATTACAACTCATTAACATACATGCACCCAATATAAGAGCACCTAAATACAAAAAGCAAATGCTAACAAATATAAAGGGAGAAATTGGTGGGAACACAATCATAGTAGGAGACGTTAACACCCAAGTACCTCTATTAAAAAAAAATTAGTAAGTAAACATAATTATCCCTCCCCGACAAAAAATTTTAAAGTTGTGCAAAATCAATAAGACAGCTCAAAAAAATAATAAGAAGGAATTAAAATAAAGTTTGGACCCCAGGAAATTACAATATCACAAGGTAGGAGCCACATTTTGGAGATGTAGTTCAAAGCAGTGGGAGCAGGCAGGTTCTCTCCCAGTAACCAATGGAATACAACATACCTAAAATGCCACCACGCTGACAGCAGTAGTTCCCTGATCACTGGGTCCTCACAATTACAACAGCCTGCAATCTCAAGCAAATTATCAACTTGGAGTTACAGAGAGATCAGAGAACAAAAGACTGGAAGGAAGCAACTGAAAGGACTTTAAAAAGGAAAGGCTAAATTTCCTTCCCTGCCCCTTCCAACTCTTAAATTCTGGTCAAGGAGTCTAGTTTTCTTGCTATTTAAAAGAAAATAAAATTCTATTATCTCATAGGCAAGTCCATTCTAATTAGGCAAAGCAAAAGTTAGGATAAACTATAAAGATCTCTTATTAAACCTCAGACATCCATTTCATTAAAATTTACCCTGAGTGGGAGGGTACAGTGCATGAGCATGTGCTTAGCACGCACGAGGTCCTGGGTTCAATCCTTAGTACCTCCATTAAAATAAATCTTAAAAACCTAATTACCTCCCCCAACCATGAGAACTTTTTAAAAAAAATAAAATAAAATTTATCCTGAAATACTAGCTATGAAAAAAAAACAAAAAAACCGCTCTGCCTGGGAAGCTGATGCCCTGTTCATGACTCAGTTCCTCTCCAGAATCTGTGCTGGGTGGACTCAACCACTATGAGGTGTGGGTCAACTTGTTCAAGGCTCTGCCTTTCAGCCTGGCCTCCAGGACCAGAAGAAAAGGAGTTGGCCCTTGTAAAGCCCCACTGAACATGGCCACATGCTTAAGGCAATCAATCCCCAGTCCCAAGACGTCTGCTCCCTAATCACAGGCAAGGCAGGCCTCTCCCCACACTCAGTGGCACAGTCCAGAGTAAGATACCGCCTTCTTATCCCTTGTCCAATCCACCATCATGTCCTCTTGGCTCTCCCTCCAGAAGACGGCACCATTCAGATTCACTATTTCCCCCCCAAAATTAGTCTTCATTTATTATTGCTTGCTTGCTTTTGTGCGTCTTCAGATGTGCATCTACTAAATTTCTTTGACCTTTCACTCTGGCATCTCAGTTCCTACCATTTTCAATTCCCTTCTTTTTGAAAAAACTTCTTTGGTCTTCTTTCATTGAGGCTCCGTCTTCCCCTACATTATGCACAAAGAAATATTCTACACACTGTTGCGCTGAGCCTCAAACACTTAGGCTGGATTTCTCTTTTTACTAATTCTTTTCTTGTTTGGGGGAGAGGTAATTAGGCTTACTTATTTAATGGAGGTACTCAGTATTGAACCCAGGAATTCCTGCATGCTAAGCAGGCATTCTGCCACTGAGCTATACCCTCCCCACCGCCTTTTTTTAAAACAGATTTTAAGTCAGTGCAGCCATCTCTCATTCTTTGCTGAAATTAATCTTTGAAATTGAATGCCCTAAAATATTCATTGATACCGATAAGGTCCTAGCCTTAACACGTAAACGCCACACCTAAAATGAAAATGTTATTATTAAATAAAGAAGAGCAGCAGCCAGTTCAACTTTGTTAAGTGCACACATGCAACTTTATACGACTTAAGGGAAGTGTTTGAAAGTTAATGTTGAATTTTTGGTAATGATGCAAGACTGAACATATCCATCTAATTGTGCTTGTTCCTGAATTGCCACTATAACTGAGAGAGGTTTTTTTTAAACAATCTTAAAATCTGAGGAATCTCAAGAGATATTTATCACAGTTTGTTCCATGGAGAAACTGGAACACATTTTAATGAGTACTCAAACTCACTACACGGTTTACATAAATTACATTTTCATGAAAAATAATCATGAAAACAAAAACTTGAAAGAAGTCTGGCATTTTTACGTTTTTGCAGATCTCCTTAATGTCTGGCTTTATAGGGGACAGCTGAATTCTCATATTTACTTGTGCCTTCTGTTCTTGAGCTGTGTTGTCTTCAAGTATGTCAAGAAAATCTGATCTCACATGCAGACGTAGCTTTTTATGTGACCAAAGAGTGTGTTCACAGCCTTTTCAGATAATCATGCATTCTTCTTCTTCCATACTATGCCAACAGTTGACAAGCAGTTGTCTCCTAAAGATTAGTCACAATGTAGAAGCTGCAACAAGGAAATTTTTGCACTGCTTTATTGAAACCCACTGGTCTGAGATTGAGTGGATCTTTGATCACTCTACACTGGTCATCAGAAATACTGGCTCACTAAATTATGCAGATCTTCCAAATACCAACATTTAGGACACGTCAGAAATACATTCATTAATATTATCACTGAGCTGACCAGAGGTCCAGGCAGTGGGATGCTGTCAAACTCGGGGTCTCCAATACGAAGTTCCTAAAATCCTCACTTTTCTTGGAGAGTTCAAATTTTATCAACAACGAATATTCTTTTTCTCCTTGAAGTATCAGGATGATGTAGTTTGAGACAAACGTGTCAGTGATTCAAGTAAAACTGACGTTCCGCAGGACTAGTTCAGTTTACGAGTCAATTACACGTGCTTCTTCTGAGGGTCACACCGCTGCTTCTGCATCCCTCTGGTTCAAAGTCTTTTGCAATGCACACAGCAGTTCCCTCAGTGACTTGCCATTCCATCGCTTAGGATATTTAAAAGACGGGTTAAATCGAGAGATCCCCATAGTAAGGAACACAATGACCAATATAACGACCACTAGTAAGCTTGGAACCATTGCTTTGCTCTGAGTGGCGCTATGGCGCCAGTTTTACCGAATACTGTTTTTCTAACTGAATCCTCTCATTTAAACCATCAAATACTCAGGGTGAGCATAGCTGCTTTCCCCATGGAAACACGGTGCTTAATATTTTGAAAAGCCCCATCTTCTGAAGTCTTCAGAATGTATTTTTTAAATCTGTGATAAAATACATGTTAAGAGTTACCATCTTATGGATAGAAGCACACGGTTCAGTAGTGCTGAGAACAGTCATAAGAGCAAAACGGAAACTATACACTCATTGAACAACTCCCTGTTTCTCCCTAACCCCCGAGATGTTTCTAAATGAATAGGAACTACGTATGCAGCATTAAGACCAAGACAATTTCTACTTCTAGTAGTCTTACAGTAAAACCCAGAGACATCTGAAGAGCTATACTTTGCCTTCCTTACTTTCTTGCAATTTCCTAAACCTAGTGAAATTGTTCTTCTGAATGCACCCTGGAAATACTTAATTGTGACAGCTTGATTAATGGCTCTCCTTTTAAAAACAACTTTCTAAAATGTGCCCTGTTGTCAAGGGTAGGAAATCAAACACAAATGAAACCATTTCAAATATATTTTTTAAAAAATAAATGTTTATTTCAAGTATGAAATGTAATGTTTAAACATTATGCAAAAGTTGTGTTCAGTTTAACAAGTATAAAACAAGACCTCTGACAAAAAGTTTACAATTTGGTACAAAGTACTTAAGAATATACTTTGACAACATTCACAGCATTTTTGAAAAATAAGTTTTGCTAACATGTTTTAGAAACAAAAATATATTTACAGTCCCAGCTGAAATAAACAAGTCCCTAACTGAGGAACAGGTCTCCTTTAGTTAGCATTTCAAAATAAGATAAAAATGCCTTTCAAGATAATGGTAAACTTGGTTTAAGAACGTCAAAATTCCATCCCTTATGGCTTCCTTGACAAACACCGTCTATTTCTTACGTCTGCTACTCACAAATAAGGTTCTCAAGCCAACTAAGTGATTTCAATGATATGCATAACCTAAGTGGTAACCAAAATCTCTGAGAAATTTTATCATGGCAATTGTATTTCCAGAAAAACATTCTGAACTTAAAGTGACAGATTTTCTGGTGGCAATTATGGAACCATCAGAAGAACTGAGTCTCAGAATTACTCTAACGGGCTGCTACCAAGACTCCTGCTTCGCTTCTCCATGTACATCTTTTTGTAGGTCTGAAACATTGCTTTTGAGTCTTTTACTGGGTTTTGTAGTGTCTCAAATCCATCCGCACTGAAGCTTCCCTTGGCGAGTCTTGAATGAGCCAAAACATTATCATCTGAGGAAACAAAAATTTTATCCATTATTCTTAGAGTTGGTGACCAGTATACAAGCAGTCTAAATTGAGAGGAAAAATGTGTTTTCGTCTTGGATAAACTAGGGCCAAGCGCTCAGTGTGACAAGCTATGGCTCTCTACCTATAGAATTATGAATGACGCACACAGGACATCTTGCCTCTCCTCTGCGGCCCTGTCTTCCCTGCCCAGGGCTGCTTGTGCCCCTCCTTTATCCTTGCCCAATAAACCTCTTATCATTGCACATTATAAAGGTGACTTTCCTAACAGCCATCTGAACGAGCAATATAAAAAGCCAGTTCCAAAGAGTGAGTGCAAAGGGCTGTCTGCAAGTCCTCTGGCCTTGCTATGCATTAGGCTCGGAAACAGCCGTCCCTTCCTGCTTTAGGCCACTGCGGTGCTGCCGTTAGCCTCACTATCCCTTCGTTCTCAGGGACCCGGCCAACTTTCCTCTTTCTGTGCATTCCTGGATGTGCCTCTTGATTTCAGAAGCTGTTCCAGTAACAAATTCCCACTTTCCATTTCTGCTCGAGCCACTCCTTTCTGGGTAAGTCTTGTTTTACCTCTTCCTGCCTGGGTGGGCCAAGTACTCTGTCCTCTTAATTCTGTTTCAATGTCTTCTGTGTCCGCGTTAGCTCTCCTTCCCGCGCCAGTAATGCTGACGCCTGGGGTCGGGCTCTGAGCTGCTTCTCAGGGGCTTCTGTTCCTTCCTCTCCTCCCTCGCCCTGGCCCACAGTTCCACAACTTGCTCCGCCCACACTCCAACCTCTGCCAAACGCAGGGCCTACTTATCTGAAATGCGTTTCTCACAGCTGGTTGGGAGCTTGCGACATCTGTCTCTGTCTCACTCCATGCTGGTTCTGTCTCCAGCCTCTCCGTCTGGGATGTTTTGTCTTTCACGCTTTCCCTGAGTCTCCTTAGTTTGTTTTTTGTTTGTTCTTAATTAAAGTGCAGTCAGTTACAGTGTGTCAGTTTCTGGTGCACAGCACCATGTCCCGGTCATGCATACACAGATTTGTTTTCATATTCTTTTTCATTAAAGGTTATTACAAGATACTGGATATAGTTCCCTGTGCTACACAGAAGAAATTGCTTTAAAATCTGTTCTTATGTATAGTGGCTAACATTTGCAAACCTCAGACTCCTGACTTCTGACGGAGCTCCGTGCCTTGTTTCTTGGCTGGTCTCTCTCCCTGGTGCCGCTCTCACTGTGTCTGGGCCCTGGATGGTGCCTTTTTCACTGTGATCCTGAATTCTGACGTCCCACCTGGACTCTCTATTTCTTCATCCTGTTTGCAGCCGCCTTTATGTCCGTCGTTTAGCTCACGCGTCTCCCTGAGCCTCCCGTCAATCTGCGCGGACGTCTGTCTTCTGAATATTTTCTGATTCACACCCCAGTAATGCCTCATAATTTATCTCTGAGGTAATGCTTATGTCTCTCTCCCACCTCCAAGGACCATTTTGCCCCAATCCTCCACACCCATTTCCACCTTTCTCATTTTTGACTTCCTGTGTTCCATTTTAGAAGCGTTTTCTGCTCTAATTCATTTCCCCATCTTTTGGTCGTCTTCCTGTTCTAATCAATAGCGCATTTCTTCTTTCTTGATTGTGATTCAGCTGAGTTTTTTCCCCACATGCATCTTCAGGCTACAAGACTCAATTCTACACGCCTGCTTAAGTACATTTGTTTTAAGCTCTTCTCCCTCATCCTTTTTCACACTTCTTGTTTAAAAATGTGCTTTATTGTTGCTCACGGTGAAGTTCTGCTTCTTTCTGTTTCTAAGAGACTCCATATAAACTCGTCTTTGTGTATTCAATTAACCAAAATTAAAACAAAACTCTTGAACCCTAGCTTCTAATTCTCAATGCAAAACCGTAAATCCAAAATATATTCATTCCACTAATTAAATCAGATGCTGGAGGCTTTGGTTGGCCCTCAGGCCAAATCCCTCCCCAGCCAACAAATAAATAAGTAAATAAACAATTAGGAGCATCAGACTTTCATGATCAAAATGAAAGACTGGATTCAAGTCCCCGTTCAGCCACTGACTATGTAACTCCAGTCAAATGATCTAACCTCTCACTGATAAACAGAAACATCTTTGTCCACCTGGTTTTGAGAATTGAATTAACTTACCTATCATCTCATCTAGGGGTATGACCTGTAGTCCACATCCAGCCTCTTTCAAGTACTGGTAAAGTTTAATTTGAACATAGCCCACACTCATTCATTCATTCCTCTACAGCCATTTTCTCACTACAGTGTCAGAACTGAGTATTCGGGATGGAACTTCTGAGCTGCAAAACCAAGTATATACTGTCCACAGTCAACACAGGAAAAGTATTGTGATGAGAATTACTTTTCTTGCTAAAAGGAAACATCACTGCTTCCCTCTCCACAGCATGACAGAAAAAAACAGAATGTCTTCCTACCACTCACACATACACACCAAGTAATTTCTTAAAAGAATATGGATAAAAATCAAATCTCACAAAAGTTTCTTAATCAGCATTCAGCTTATATACGACAGAGTACCCAACAAATAAAATCAAAACGTAGATGATTTTACCTATTTCTTGGTTGGCTTCTGGCATCCTTTTCTCCTCAGTCACACATTTTAACCAGTCTTCTTTTGTACTTTTTATTCCTGAAACTATTTAAATATTCATTTCAGACCTCTAGATACTGCTAATCACCTCTTTTAGTACTATAATGAAAGAAAATCATGTAAGCCTAAAATAGATTTTAGAAGACATTAGATACATTCACAGATAACTCTTTCTAGAGAGGGCCTGGAAAAATGCTTTCTCCCATATGAAGTGCCTGAGTATCTCACAATTTAAAAGCTTATCTTCACCATTCAATTATGTTTCTCCCAGACAGGCTGAACACCAACTCGCCCCAAGGTGTTTAAGGGCACACGAGATAGAGAACGTGCCTCATGTTGGTCCACCCACTTCCAACGTTTCCATCACACCCAGCGCCTCAGGGAGGATCCAGTTATAAGAACCAAGTGTCATCACCAATACCTTACAAAATGAACCATATACTCCTATTTAATCATCTATCCCACCACCACCTTCCAAGAAAATGTGCCTTATTTACCTTGTAACTCTAAGCACCCCGACACACACTATCTGAACAGCACAGGAGAAAGTGAGATTTCCACTCAAATCCTTTAGTTTCCCAGTCTGGGTTTCTCAACAATGTTTTATATATGATATCCACAAACCCTAAATGTGTCCTTACTACCAGAAATAATTAGTTCTCTACTCTCTCCTCCCACCCTGCACTACACTGAGAATTCTATCATCCGGCTAACCAAAAGTCATGACTGCCCTTCTGGGTGTGGTAACACGGAATGGTACAGCTTCGACCGTGTTCCCACCGTGTATTTCGTGAGTGGACTAGACATCACCACTTTAGTGACAACACAGTCATCACCTGCTTCAAAAATGACAGTGAGCTGGACCACTTCCATACATATAAAAACAATCCTTACGTATTTCCTACTATTCAGACCAAAATTTCAAATTCAGAAGGCTTTGAAATTGCAAGCCCAAAGAACGGACAAAAGCAAGACTTGAAACAACGTATATGTAATGCTTTTCTAACTTAGAAGAATGTTTTTCACCTCTTGGCACAAAAGGAAATCTCTGTACTTGGCAGACTTTACAATTTGATACCCCTCTTATCACTAGTATGACTCTGGTATCATTTACAGTAAGGGAGAAATAAACTTAAAACAAACACTGCCCAACGAACCATCAACTTACTGAGAAAACCGAATACTAAGAAAAGCAAAGCGCATTCAAGTTGGTCCTAGCTACTCAGATGGCAGGAGAGGTGCTCCCCCGCTTGCAGGACCTACAATGAAAATGTGTTACGTTGCAGACACCATCAAAAAAAATTAAACTGGACCTTGCACAGGGGCTTGCTCCTTCCTAGGACAAGGCTGCAGATCCTTTTGGTCTTCAACGGGGTTTGTATTCTTACTGAACAGTCCTTCTGGACATAACTTAAACTCCAGCATGCTCAGTTTCTCCGCGGCATCTTTCACAGGTACAAGGCTCTTAGGTTTACCTTCTGGTCTCTTCTCTTTATTAAGCTTCCTGGGTGAATTATCTAATTTTGTGAGACAAATGCGCTCACGTTCAGTGCATTTAAATGCAACTCTGTTCAGATATAGTTTCCTTTGATCCTTTGCCTGGGAGGACATCTGGCTGAATTCAACGTCACTATTTGCATTGTTTAAATTCTTGTCTAATTTGGTTTTATCAATCCACATTTTATCAGCCTGTTTTCCACCAACCGTTCCTTTACTATTCCTTGAAATGTATGTTTTAGACTCCTTGGAATGATGGATTTTGAGGGTTTTGCCACGGCTGGTACAGATATTAAACGATTCTTTGGCGGTCTGAAGGCTGCTGTTTGACTTCTCACAACTTCCAACTCGCACAGAAAGCTTACCGGGCCTCACGTGCTGGGAGTCACACGTTGCGCTTTTTGCGTAACTTTTCTTTAACGCTTTGCCGCTAGGCCCTGCTTCTATAAGCGTCTGCCTTGATAAATACTCCTTCGGGGCCAGGACTCTATGAATTTTCGATGAGCTATCCTTGGAGCCTGGGGACGTAACGTTCGGGGCCGTCTTTTCTTTAATCCTGGCTCTTTCACTGGGGGTGGAGAAAAGAGAACGGAATTTAAAGGAACCGCCTCCCACGTGTTTACCCCGCTCGGGCTTATCGTTCTTCTTCCTTTTCATCTCCGAGTCAAGTATGCTCCCTTCATCCAACTTCCTTTTTTCCAAAACTTTTTGTTTGGAGCCACCTGCTTTCAATTTTCTCTTTTCTGGGGACACTGATGGCACCAGGGAGCCATTTTTCATATGCAGATCTTTATTTTTACTTGTCAAAAAACCCATCTTTGGCTTTAATGGGCGTAGGCTTTGGGCCATGAGCTTCCTCTGCAGGCCCTCTTGAGAAAATTTTGTAATTTTGCTCGTGGAGTGAAAAGTTATCTCATGAAATTGCAGTCTTTTTTTTCTTTTGTGACTCTGCAAGGAGGAATCTAGTTTCTTATCAGCTTTGGATAGAAGTGGACCAGACAACTCTTGTTCTGTCCTTAGGGAGCTGTTAGGTTTTGCTTTGGATTTATCTTCTACATTCTTGCCTTGCTCTGTTTCAGGAACATGCTTTTTCTCAACTGGTAAATTCACAGGAGTCTCTGGATTATTACTCGGAGGCTTATTAAATGCAACAGGGTCACATCTATCAGTTCTCTGTCCTTGTTTGTAACTGCTGGTCTCCAAGGGAGAACACGGCCGTTTCCCTTCTTCCTTGGAGGCTGAGTTCTCACTAGAACTACACTGGCACTGAGGAACTCCTTCATAAACCATAGAGAGCCACCCCAGTGCACAACAACGCACATCATCTTTTTCTGAATCCACTGCTACAGACTCGCAACTTTCTTCAACTGTACGTGCTTGTGGGTCACACTGCTTCCTGTCTTTTGGGACAGGCTTTTCTTCCTGAGGTTCTGTCAGTTGGTCGTCCTGCTCAGGAAATAATTCTTTCATTTGCTCCAAGTTCAATATCGTAATTTGGATTTGGTCTGTGGAGTCTTTGGAGTTACAACCGGTTTTGTCACAAGCTTGAGCTTTTGAGATCTGGTCTGTCGTTTGCTGGACAACAGAACCTTCATGCAAGTTCACAGGTTCAATACCGTAGGGAAACTCTTTCAAAAGTTCTGACAGCTGATCGTGCAGGTATAAGATGGGTGTCTTGTCACTGAGAATCTCGTTTCTTGTAGGATCCTGGTCCGTGTAAGTGGAGGACACATCACCTTCCTGAGGGCAACTGTCCTGCTGAACAGCAGCCGATGAACACGTATCGTCAGCCATGCCTTCATTTTTAGTGACATGCTCCAAACTGCTTTCCTCCAGAATGCCACTCTTTGCTTCAACGTACTTCAAAGATGACGATTCTGAAGGTTGCAGTGACTGTGACTGGTCAGTTATTTTACGTGACACATCTGTGCACGGCACAATATCCTGAAAACCAAAGTCTTTATTTTCAGTGATGTTATCCAACTGTTCATTTTGTTGGCTACTATTTGTCCCTTGGGGGTTGGGCAGAGAGGGCTTCTGTGGCTCAACTTTGTTTAAAGGGGACAAATTGAATATCTTTGCTATTTGGGAATTGTAAGAGGTATCGCCTTCAACAAGAGAACAAATATCGCCAATCTGTAATACATCGCTGCTCACAGCGTCGCTGTCCTTTGATATACACGAAGCTTGCTGATCCCTCACAGGATACTGGGTAGCTGGCTCTGATCTGTTCTGCTTCCCTTGACTGGCATGAGGTGTGCCTTCTGAATTAGCATTCATTGGCTCATGCTTTTCCTTCTGAATCAGTGGGAAAACCTTGCTGCTTGTAGTACTTGTTACTGGCTCATTAACAGTAATCTTCGAAGCAGTATCTTCTACCAATTTATTCTGTAAGCTACAGACACTGCCTTCTTCAATAACTGGATACACTGCTTCAGGTAAGACTTCAGGAGTTGCACCTCTGACAGACAGTGTTTTGACATCTGAAAGAATTAAGGGCGACACTACAGCAATTCCCTTTGTAGTCGTTGCACCTGAAGACTCATAATTCTGTGCCACCATCGACAGAATTGTTTCTTGTGAGCTGTTTACAATCTTATTCTGACAATTTCCAACAGCTGGAAGTGGACTCTTCTCGCAGGTTTCCACAGGCTTTGAAAGTCCAACTGCAGTTCTGTTTGCTTTTGACTCATTACATGGTTTTCCTTCTGTAAGTTCTGAAGGTTGCTTTTTCCACAAAGAAAGACATGTTGCTAGCAATTCCGTTGAAAAGTGTTGGTCACTTTTAGAAGACAGTTCATTTAAGGATTTAAGCTGAAAGCAAGAAGAACTGTCTGAAATCTTGGCATTTATATTACATGTACTTGGAGTTTCCATGGTTTTCAAATTCAGTTGGTCACCAGTGTTTTGGGCATTTGGATTTATTTCAAAACTATGCAGCTTTGAATCTTGAATAGTTTCATTAGTATCTTTTAATAATGTCTTCAGAGTTTTATCTCCAGGTGCGAGTAAACTGAGAATTAGCCTATTTTTATTTGGATATTTTGAAGCATATTCCTCAAAGGACGTAGACTGAGGAAGAGAAGCTGTTTCAGAATTTGTTGGCCCATTTTGTGCAACGTTGACAAAATTTCCTGATGAAAATTGGGTGTTATTTAGTGTTGCCTGGGTAATCTCAACAGCTGATGTCTTTAAAGAACTCACAACTTTCAAATCATGTAACCCTTCTGGTATTGGCAATTTTTCCGAACAGGCAGAATTTAGTAAAACAGAACTGACTTGGTTAAAATTTCTGTCCTGAAGGGTGGAATTCAATGTACTATGTATTCTATTTGTTTCTTCTGCAGATCCCATTACTGTTGGTGGTTTATTCTCTGCAGTCTGTGGAGTGACCAGGGTTACCTGTGGCCCAGGCTGGATTTTGACAGTTTGTTTCAGAGACAACTCAGAATTTTGAGCCGATTCACCGTAAGGGGTATTCGTTGTTTTAATACAGCCTGCTGCCATCAAAAGATTTTTATTAATTTTAATTTTCCTTGCAAGGTCTGAAAACTTCTTTTTTATTTCTACCAATGTTTTAATATCCCTCACTAACTTTTCTTTTGTGGCACTTGTGTCAAGTACTTGATTTGAAGTCAGATTTCGGGAATCCATTCTTTCCTCTTGATTACTTTGAGCAAGAGCCTGAACACCATCCACAGACGATCTGACAGGTTCATCAAAAGGCTGACTGACGTTGCTATTTCCTCTCAAGTTACAGGGATTTCCCATCATGCTGAAACTTTCGTTAACGTTTTGCCATTGCTGTTGAAAACCTTTAAAAAATTCTTTCCTCATTTCAGGTAAGTGCACGTCTTGACTGTGAGGAACTTCCATAGAAGGGACTTTAACAACGTGCTGAGTCCTCTGCAGAGGACGGCTTGCATACCGACAGTCGTAAGGAGGGGGGGGTGGCCTTTTGTCAGTTTGAGTAACTGCGTATTGGTAGGACGGTACGGTTGCAGTCTGCTTTGACTGTAAAGTCAGTGCAGGATTTGGAGGGTGACTTTTTTTAACTTGTAGTGATACAGATGACATAGGGTTTTGTTCCTGAAAAGGAGGATCTTGCAAAAAGCTTCGTGGTGAATAGCTGTATTGCTTTGGAAGTGGCCTGTAATCTGGGTAAGGCAGTCCACTGGACGCACACTGCTGTGACCAGTCAACCTGCTGCTCTGGTAAAGGTGGGTTAAGTCTTGGGTTTCCTTGATAAGTTACAGGAACTCTTCCAGAATTAGAAGGGATCATATGTATTTGCATAGAATAGGTATCTGATGTTATAAATTGATTCTGTAGTGCATGTACATTGGGCATGTTCGTTCCGAAACCAGTTTGATGAGATACAGTTGCCCCTGTATGAGAAAGCATAGAATTCCTCATCGGCGAGTTCAGCCACACATCCTGTGTAACTCCTGAAGGCATGTGCAAATCATGACTTCGTTGTTTGGGTCCTTTAACATTGGCATGTATTATTCTCTCCACGGACGTCTGTGAGGTCACAATTGTCCCACCATGCATATCAGAAATAGGCATTTGTTGAGATTTATAATTTCTGATGTTGAGCAGTGGCTGTGAAACTGGATTTGAATTACTGAGAAATGGGCATCCTTCTTGGTTACTTCCAGGATGGTTTAAAGAACTTTGAGACGTCATGCTAAGTGTGTTAACTAAAGCCTGCTCCAAAAAAGATGCCTGTTTTTTAGGATACTGTGGTGGTAAGGCGACACTCTCTGGTTTTGCATTCCAGTTCATCGTCGATTTGATGCAGTATCAGAGTCTTAAAAGCCAGTTATTTTGAATGTCAGAAATCTGCAGGAAATAAAATAATCTTTTATTAAAAAGCTGTTTTGCCTGGATAGAATTTCAAAGAGAATCAGTTCACCTTACCACCAATGCTGAACATGTCTATCAAAATTTCTGAAGCCTCAGAGTAGACAAAGCCTCATCTTTAATTTGGGTAAGAAGAACAGCAAAGAAAGATGCAATAAATATGGCAAATGTAAATACAATTTCTGGGGTGTTTAAGGAATTCATTCTCACATTACAGGTAGTATTTTGTTTGTTGCACTTTTAAGTGGCAATTACTTACTGCTTCATTTATTTAACTAGCTTTTTTACTCTGAGTAACCCATGTTCACTGTTCAAAAAAAAATCAAACATATACTAAAAAGTTCTTACTACTGACCATCCCCAATGTCTAACTCTCTAGAGGCATCTATTGTTACCTCTTCTTTCAGAAAACTTGTGTGTGTGAAAAACACTAACAGATAAGTAAAACCTCATTTTTTAAGACAAATGGAATCTTACCAAACATGCTGCCCACAGTTTGCATAATTTCCTTACTGAGGATATCTTATCATTTCGGTGCACAAACACCTATCTCACTGTCTGCATACCATTCCACTTTATAGGCATATCACCATTTAACCAGTCCTCTAGTGATGGGTATTTGGTTCTCAAAACTATCCTACACTGCACTTTCTTGTATTTATGCTTTTATAGGTGTGCTAAATGTTTCTGGAAATTCCTGCAAGTGAAACCAGTGTGTCAAAGGACATTACAATGATTTTCATGAGCAGTGACAAACTGCTTTCCAAAAAGACTGAAATAACTTACACTCTCACCAACAGTACATATCTACAAATGGACAATAATAATATAACCATAACATACGACAGGAGAAAGACAGATTAAAATAACAAAATTAAACAAATTTGACCTACACATATTAACAGTACACCTAACAAGTGCAAAATACACATTCTTTCCAAGTATACCTGGAATTCTTACCAGCACTGACCATATGGCTAGGCCATAAGCAAACCTTGTTTTTGAAGGATTAAAATAACTCAGATTAATTCACAGTGGAATTAATATAGAAATCATAGGAAAAAAGTAACTAGAAAATTGCCAGATAAATAAAATGCAGTGATCTCTGCTGTCTCTTCCTCTGATCATAATACCTGTCCTACTGGATCAGGGCCCTTCCCTCACAGCTTTGTTTAACCATAATTAGCTCCCTAAAGGCTCCACCTCCAAACACAGTCACACTGGAGGTTAGAGCAGCAACATATGCATTGTGGGGGGCGAGGGGGGACTCGGGGACAAGCCAGGATAGATATTTACTACATACAGAATTTGGGGGTGACAATTCTTTTCTTTAAAGCACTTTAAAAATGGGCCACTTCCTTCTGGCTTTTCTCTGTAACAGGCTTCTATCCAAATGTTCACATAAGACTTGAGGCTCATTTATAGCATTAAATAGACTTATTTAAAAAAAAGATGACTGGGAAACAATGTCTGCATTAATCCAAGTTAAGAATAACAAGTTAATCCAAGGAAAAGAAGTGAAGGAGTGAAATACAGTAATGAACAAAAATACAGAGATTCAATATGTCACAAGTTGGTAAAGAATGAAAATCAGTAAGCCTCTGACAACACTGATCACAAACACACACACACACAATATTGGGAAAAGAGGCTATCACTAAACCCTACAGACACTAAAATGATAATGTGTATTACTTTGAGTAACTATTTGAATACATTTAAAATTTAGGTGGAATGGAGAAATTCCTTGAGAAACACACTCAACCAATGCTAACATAGTAAAAATACTACTTCTCTTTAAAGAAATTACACCAGTAATTAAATATCTTTTCACAGAGAAAACACCAGGCCCATATGGGTTTACTGGAGTGTTGTACCATTTACGGAATAACCCAACATAACCTCTTTAAGGATAAAAAAGGGGGTACTTCAGTTTATGTACTGAAGTTCTCATAACAAAAACTGTAAAGAAGGACATTCAAGAAGCCAATCTCTTTCGGAAACAAATGCAAAAAAGTCCTAAATAAAATGAGTAAACCCAATGGGGTGATAAATGGAAAGGATAACATCATGATAAAACTGAGTTTATTTCAGGAATATAAGGTTTGTCATTTGAAAATTACTCAAATTACATTATAATAATTTCTTTAGTTGTATGATCATTTCAAGAGATAAGAATTTTTGATTAAATTCAATTAAAATTCATTAAAAGGAATTTTAGTTTCTACTCTTGGTTTGGTATTAAGCCTAGCGTAGAAAGAAAATTTCCTTAATTCTGATAAATGGTAACTTCAAAAATTCAGACTAATAGTAAGAATAAAACAAAGATGCCACTACCATCCCCCTCTATTCACGGTTGCACTGGAGATCCTAGAAAGTGTAAGAACTGGGAAGGAAAATACAAATCTGACTATTCATAGAGGTTATGCAGAAAATACAAAATCTGTAGATCCTTTAGATCTATTAAGTTATGGGTCATAGTGCAGTCAACTAAGATTGAAGGCATGTGTTACCATGTGTGTGATGTCTTGATGCGGTTCTTGTGGCTTTTAGATACATACATATATACACACGTTTACTTACGTATTTGCTCATAAATAATACAACAGGAAGGAGCCTTTGAGGTCTGGTGTCAAGCATGGAACAACGCCTTGACAGGAAACTGACTCCATGACTTAGGAGGTTTCACTTTTAGCCATTGCTGTACCTTGGCCAGGACGGACCCGTGCGTGCTGGCAGGCAAAGGCAGACACTGTGGGGCTCTCCTACCAAGCTGACCTGAGATGACGTCTAAAGGGAGAAAGCTGGCACTGAAGATCTCTCTCTCCAAATACAGACATTTTGGGGATCTTCTGCCAAGTTGACCTGAGGTGACACAGTTGGTGCTGGAAACTCTCCCCCTCCCAAACCGAACATCTGGTCTTGGAGATAATGTGTTCCAGGGGCTATAAATATAGGTGAGCTGGGACTGTCAGTTTGAGACAAGTCTTGCTGTAATTCCCATCTCTTTGAGGATCCACTTGCTAAGGCATCGGCCATCAGGCTCTGCCCAAGTGGACCATCTTCACCTCATTGCTTGCGACCCAGCAGTAATCCACACCTGCCTGAGTGCCTCCTGGAGGCTGGTCTCCTGGACCAACTGGACTTTCCTACTATGGATGCAAGGACTTGGTTCATTACAAGCACTTTGGTTCCAAGGGGTTTAACTTTCATTCTGCATCCTTGCTGTCTGTTTCTCTGCTCGATTCTTCTCACTTATGTGAAAGTCAAAGTCATTGATGAACTCTATGTCCTGACCTGCCATTTAATCAAAGTAGTAAAGAAACCACCCTCTCTGAGCTTTCATCTGTCAGGGAGCCAGATCACCCGTGGCTGGTCCAGCCTGACAGTGCACCCATTTCAGTTAAAAAACAGGTCCCAAGGAAAAGACCTGTATATTCCTTATGTCCCTTCTCCCAGGAAAGCTCCTTAATAAGACAACTGATCAGACAGAAGTATAATACAAAGTAAACAGCAGTACTGCAAGAGTTAATGATAAATTTCCAGTAATTCCCCCTAATTCTTACATGAGTTTGGGCATGAGTAGCTGTTACACAGACTGAATTCTCTGTCCCCCGCAAAATTCACATTGAAGCCCTAACCTCCAGTGTGACTGTATTTGGACAGAGGGCCTTTAGGGAGGCAATTAAGGTTGAATGAGGTCATCAGGATGGGGCCTTGATCCAATAGAATTAGTGTCCCTATAAGACACCAGTGTGCACACAGGAAAGACCACGTGAACTGACATGGAGAAGGTAGCTGTCTGCAAGTACAGATCTCAGGAGAAACCAAACACCTTGATCTTAGACTTCCAGACTCTAGAAATGGAAGAAATTGCTGTGGTTATTTCCCTAGGGCAGGCCTGGCAGCCTCACACAGAGCCCATAGGTAGGAAGGAGATACGCTCTTTAGGAATAATTATGAGGGTTTTTCTTCCCCCTGTTCTCCTGTGCTGGCAAAGAAAACTGAAGCCTAGAAAACCAACCTTGAACTACCTAAATTAAATGGAGGAAGTTAAAAGTTTTCTGAAGTTTTTCCTGACTGCAGAGTCTCTACTTTTGTATACAATATATTCTTAGATTTTTCTGAAGAAATACTGTAATGGAGATTACCACAGGCAGGGTTTCCATAGTCTATCATTTAAGTTTTTCTTGGAAAGATAAACTCCTTTGCCCCCAAATTCCAGCTTCCAGTATCTCTTATCTTCTCCGTATTTTTTGTTTCTGTCCTATTACATGTCCTTTTTCTTTTTTTTTCTTTTTGAAACACCTTTTCTGAAATTTTGGTGGAATCCTGGGTAGAAGGAACATTAGATACTTGAATCTAACCCATCTTGTCAGCCTGGGAAAGGACACTGTGTGCTCACTTGCCTACGGAGCATCTTCCCACTAGGATGCAGGTTCCCCGATGGCAGGGATCCGTTTTACTCATTTCTGACTTTCAACCCCTGGACAGTGACTGGAACAAAATAAATGACTGACCTTGAATGAAGGACCTCCACCCTGCCCTCTTATCACCCCTCACCTGCGACAGTCACGGCACTTACCTGACAAACTCCAACTATGGCTGAATTTCAGAATTTCCTTCTCTGCACAGGAATGATGAATGTCTTCTGGGGGAATAAAATCACACAAGCCAATGAACTGAGTTTAATTTATTAACACATATATCAAACTCAAGTACCCAACAATTCTACCTCATTTTATTGAAAATTATATTTATGTTAATTTTATTCTTCTATTCTCTGAGACCTCATCTCTCTTCCCTGGTCCCCAGCCACTCTAACCCACACATGGTCCCCCTACTCAGCTGCTTATATCTCAGAGGGGAAAGAAATACACTGTCATCCTACGACCACCAAATCTATAAAAAGTCTTGTAGATGTAACCTCCATTTGCAGCGCCAAAGCTGACACTCCTCCTATCAAATCTCTGCGTTTAAAATCCTACTCCCCTTCCCTTTATTCCTAAGTATCAACCTGTCTCCACTGGGCTAAGTCAATTACACGTATGCAGGCACACCACTGCACATCCTCCAGGACTGCTGGCACTCAGAGAAACACAACACATAACCTCCCTGGGCCCCAGTCTTTAGCTCTCCACACCCCACACCAGTGAGAATCTTTTAACTTGGTTAAAAATCACAAATACAACAAATCCTATTTTAAATGCTGAACACCTTTAAAGGTAGAAATAAAAACAATTTTTAAAAGTAACTTGTGCTTCCATAAAATGACTTAAAAATACATAGTGAAAAAATATTAAAAGCAAAAATGCCACATTAGAAAATATTCATTTAATGCAAAAGAGTGAGAAACAAAAAGACATGAGACAGAAGATAAATAGTACAAACAGCACATGTCTCTCTATATCAGCAACATGAAAAGTGAGTGCGTTAAACAATCCAAATGATGGAATGTCGGGTTGTATTTTTTTAAAAACGTTAGCTAACTATATGCTGTCTCCAATAGGCATACCTTCGATCAAAGATAAAAACAGACTGAAAATAAAAGGACAGAAAAAGATACTATGCAAATAGCAGCCACAAGAAAGGCAGAGTGACTATACATTTTATAACCACAAAAGGGTTGGCCCACCAAGATAAAACAATTATAAACATATATGCACTTAACAGAGCGTTAAATTCAAGAAGCGAAACAGACAAGTGAAATAGGCAATTCACCAAGAGTCGAAGACTTCAATTCTCCACTTTCAATAATGAACAGAATTGGCAGGAAAAAACATCAACAAGGAAATAGGAGTTTTAAACACATTATACACACCCACATTCATTTCCAGTGGAGGTAAAAAGGAAAACAAAACTACAGGAGCTCAGGTTGCAGTTAGTGCATAACTGTCCACTGGTTTCCTTGTTTTTAAGGCTCTCTCCTCTCTGGCAGTTCCTTTGGATTGGATCCAAGAGTCCATGTACTCTTGTCAAGTGGCGAAAGGGTCAGCAAGCAGCCCAGAGATGGGCACAGGTGCCAGCAAGCCAAAAAGCACTGGATGCTTATATTCTGCTGTGGGGAATTCTCCAAAGAACCTCCCTGCCATGAATAGCTACAGGTAAATCAGCAAACCCTAAATAATGATCCTGACACAGCTGGCACAAAGTTTAGCTCTACTAACCCACCCATCTGGCTGTTACGGTTTGGAGAACAGGCAATACTAGTATGTTGATGCCGAGAAGCGGTGGTGGCCCTCGTGGCCCTCGCCACGAGACAAGCACCCCTGATGTGTCGACTCTCATAAAGTGCTATGGCCCACCTGGGGGATTCAGAGTCACCATTCACACCCTCCTGTTCCAAAGACAGAATCCATGGAGGCTTGCTGCGTGTCATCACAGAAGTCTTTCAAAATTTTTAATTAAAAAAAAAAAAAACAACCCTACATCCTGAAAACAAAGTCTGTTTTTAGGTTTGACAGTTTCATGATTTAAATCTTATTATTACTATTACTTCCTGTGAGAAAAGTGGAAAGACAGCAAGTCACTGAAATCCGTGGCAGAGGAAGTTGGGAATGTCAAGTTGTGACCTGCAAAATCAAGACGAATTTCTGATGCGGGGAAAAAAAAGGGAAGTGAGTGGCTGCAGTAGACCACAAATTTAACAATCTATGTGGATTTTCACATAAAATTTTCATGAAGACCTCACCAGCGTTAAGAAAAAGATTTGTGATATTTTTTTCACTTTAAAATATTCTATATTCATACAATGCAAAGAACGTGGTTTAACTGAAAAATCATCAACCCAGCAGCTTCCTTTATTTGTAAGCCAGCCTTATTACAGAAAATTACAAAGCAAAAAATGACCTAAAAAATCATACCTTTGAGGAATAATCATAGTCATTATCTTACACACAAATGCACAAGCACACACAACCAGCAACAGAAACTATGAAAATGGACTTATAATATATTGGTTTGCCCAGGCTTGCTTTAGGTTCAATGAAATAGTAAGAAACAGAACACGGAAGAAAAAACTTGAGCCACATCAAGAATTATTTTATATACAAGAGTGACCATTAATTTATCAAAGAAACTGAAACACTGTTGTAGTGTAAGATGATTCTATTAAAAGCCAAGATGACAAGCATAAAAAAGACTGTCTCAGGGCACCCAGAAGATGCACATCCAGACAACTGTCTTGCAGCCTTTGATAAACGTTGGTCCAATGAACAAACATTATCTCTAATTGTTAAACACCAAGTTAAAGAGAAGTCCCTATTTAAACCTGTAGCTGGGAAGACGTCTCCACCCCTCCCCTTCACATCGGTGTCAACCATCAACAGCACGATGTCACCTATAAGCACTTCAGTACCTCAAAAGTATAGGACCTTCTTAAAAAAAGCATATAACTCGTCACATATCTGGAAAAAAAACACATATACCCATTCTGGTATTTTAAATCGGAACTTTCCATTATGGTTTCAGTTCCACTTCCAATGTGTTTATCTGGAGAGTCCACTGATGTAGTCAAATTGAGGAAAGCCAGTATTTTTCACTGAAAAACTGACTTGCAATGGATCAACAAAACCACAGATACCGACACTTAAGTCTAAAACCCACTTCTGAGGAATCCCAGAAGTATCGAGATTTACTCAATCTGTGCCAGCTCTGGCTTTTTGTGGCCTTAAGTCATAGGAGAAATTAGGCTTATCAGCCCTTAATTTAGGTTTTCAAGAATAGATTATCCTAAATTTTATAGTAACAGCTAACATTTGAGAATTGACTTTACGTCCAGAACTGTGCTGAATGCTTGAAACACATGATCACATTCAAGGGTCACAACAGTGAGCGCAGCCCAGCAGTCCTAGGCAGCTGAGAACCTCAGCTGCGGTCCCTTCACAGCCTGCAGCCACGCCCCAGGGGAGGGGAGGCTGGCAAGTCTGTGTGCACCTGCAACCGGGGAGGCGGAGGAGAAGCCACCTCGTGGCATTTCTCAGGAGGCTGCTTACCAACCTTTGTAGGGGCGCCCTGCCAAGGTGTGGGTCAGAGTGAGATGAAGGCCCTGTAAGAAGAGAAAGGTCATCAGAGTCCCATGGAGAAGCTGTTCACCCACATCTCTGCCCCCCAGTCTTTCATGTATCCAGCTCCAAAGCTGACTCAGAAGCACAGGCCACCGCAGTCAGATACCCTAATGATTACACTTCCTCTTAGGTAACACTGGGTAACAGTGACCAGGCCAGAGCCAGGCTCTCCATTATGTCCCACATGCCATCGAGGTTCACAGCTCTCAGAGCCACGTGGCGTTCTCCCTGGGAGAGCGGGGAAGTGGGAATGAATTGCTCTACCCCTTCTGACTGGTTAATCCAGGTACACCTCGGGGTGCTGGCAACCACATATACACCCATCACGACTGGGCAGCAGGAAGTTCAGAGCGGCAACGGGACCATCGTTGGGGCTCGAAAGTTTACACTTAGTTTGCTGTGTCTTCACAGCAGAGGTCAGACAAGTTTCAGACCACCTTTTCTCGTTGTAGTATTCCCTAAAGTTGGAATGAGAGACCACAGAGCACACAGGCAGCAGGCAGTTACCCTACTTTGGTGTTTTGTCTAGGAACTCATTTCAGCGCCTCAGGGAAACCCGACCCTTTAGAGGGGCAGTGGTCTCCAGTACCTCGAAATCCCTGCCAACTGCCTCCAAGTGCACGTGATTAATGTTTGCTAGGCAAGTATCAGCTACATGAGCTGCAACGTTCTGTGGAGACACAAACTGCATAAGGAGAGAAGTACCACTTACCACAATAGGAGTGAGCCAATTCTATGCCTCTTGAGGTAGAGAGACTCCTTGAATAGAACTGAACGGTTCCCCTAAAGCAGGCTGCAATGCCGCTGAAGAAAACCTGTAAAACCTGTTACTCCCTGCTAATCACCCCCGTCGTTACAGGCACACTACAGTGCTTACTGCGGTAGCCCCAGGTTCTGCTGACAGGATTCCAAGAACCTCAACAGCGGCATTTTTAACTGTCATGGGGTTCAGATTCAGATTTTATAAAACTGAAGGTTGAGGAATGATTCAAGACTTCAGGTACCAGAAGAGGCATAGGACAGAATCTCCCTTCTTGTCAGCAAGTTTAGGTAAAGCATGACAGATCCAGCAGGCAGTTAAATTCAGAGCCGTAACTATAGTCTAGAAAACACATCCAAGAGGGTTCTGCTTTCCCTTAATCAGGAAACCATGAGGAATCATGACTAATGGGATGAAGTATTCAGGCCTCAGCCCAAGGACACAGCTCCAAGGACATCCACTCCCAAAGTCAGCAGCTGTTCCCTCAACTGTCCTTCGATTCAGATCTTCCATCGGCCAGCAGCATCTTCTGGTGCAGATGGTGGCAAGCATCCGGGGTGAACTAGCTGAATGGTCTCTGTGCGCCCCCTACCCCCATGATCAGCGCTGTCTTCCTTCCCTAACAACCACAGGGGAGCCATTCAAGTTTTGCAGGATGAGAAAGAATGGCAACCACTGCTGTACACTGACCAGCCCCAGGCTCTAAGCCACCCAAGCCACGACACTTTGCCCAATGACATGAGCACGTAGAAGGAAAACGTAAAAGCGGGTAGGAACTGTGGCAGTGAATGTTTAGGGGCATAATGCAGCAGTGACCTACCAGAAATGAATTTCTGTCATCCAAGAAACACCCTTCAACAACTTCTAACTAAAATAACAAGTAGCAAAACATTACATGCAGAAGCAGATAGGAGAATCCAACTATTTCCTACTAAGAAAGATACTAAAGAGCTTTGCAAAAACACAAAACAATACCACTCTTTTTACTATGGTTTTCTACTGTTTTGGACAACATTTACATTAATATGTAAGAACTTTTTGTTACTTTTCAATGAAATGATTTTTTACAAGTGTCTCAGCTTTGGTTTCTAATGAAGGAAATACCGATATAACCTACATAAACAAACGTTCTTTGGGATCTTCAAGAATTTGTTACTGTGTATATCAACGCCTCCAGAGACCACGTGAGCCTGCCGCGTCCAGCTGCAGAGGAAGCATGAAGCGGCTCTCCGGGAGCAGGACCTGGAAGCCCGCACTGACTTCTGTGGACTTTGCCTATGCATCACCTTTTTCCTCTTTCCATACTGTATCCTCTGCTGCCAAACTTTAGCCACGAGAATACAAAAATAGAGAAAATGAACAAAACCACAAGATGGGTCTTTGAAAAGATCAACAGAATTGATAAGCTTTTAGCTAGACTTATCAAGAAAAAAGGCTCAAAATGACTACAATCTAGGAATAAGGGCATTATTACCAACCTTATATTAAAAAAATGTGATACCAGGGGGGAGGATACAGCTCAGTGGCAGAGCACATGCTTAGTGTGCACAGGTCCTGGGTTCAATCCCCAGTACCTCAAGTAAACCTAATTACCTCCCCCTTCAAGAAGTAAGTAAAATAAATTTAAAAAATTTTAAAAATGAGATACTATTAACTGTATGCTAATATACTCGACCATTTGGATGAAAAGGACAAACACCTGTGACAGTGTAACTTATAATAAGAAATGTATTATTTGGTCTTCATGCTCATTTCTGGCACCAGAGCTCCTAAAACCCTCAGATTGTCAAGTAGTGAGTGATAAAGGTGTCTTTTGTTGCATCAGTGAGGTGACTTCTAGACAGAACCTAAGGATGGGGGCTAGGTGCCAGGAGGACCAACCAGACAATTAGAGGGTTCCCCTCCCCTCCCCTCCCCCCCCCCCACAGCTCCAGGGAGGGCAGAGAAGCTGGAGGTCCACTCAGGCACCAGTGGCCGCTGATTCCATGACTCTTGACTGTAAAGAGGTCTCCATAAAACCCCAAAAAGGACAAGGTCAGGGGGCTTCAGGGCTGCTGAGCACAGGATCTGGAGAATGACACAGATGCTCCCACACCCTCTCCCACATACCTCATCACCCTACACATCTGGTCCATCTGGGTGCTAATTCCTATTGTTAAAAAAAAGAAAAAGGAAACAACAGGCCCCAGGTTGGAACCACTTGCCCCCAGGACAGCAAACCATGACTTAACTACAGTTTCAACATCTCCCAGGAATTAAATTTCTGGAATTTCCTGGTCAGCACTAGTGAGGTAACCTTGCCTGAAACAATACTTTCTTTTCTCTTGCTAATAACCTCCTTGTCCTGCCCCTGCTCCTATAAAAGCCTTCCATTTTGTGCAGCTCCTCAGGAGTTCCTATTTACTAGAGGCGATGCTGCCCCGATTCATGAAATGCTGAATAAAGCCAATTAGATTTTCAGTTTTTTATTCGGTTGAATACTGTGTAACAATACTCTTTAACGTCCTTTGCAATAAACCAGTAAGTAAAACGTTCCTGAGTTCTGTGAGCCACTCTAGCAAATTAATTGAAGAGGGGGGTCTTGGAAACCTCTAATCAGTCAATCAGAAGTACAGGTAACAACCTGGGCCTGGGGTCCTGGGAACCTCCAATCCGTAACCAGTCAGAAGCGCAGGTGACCATGTGGGCCTGTGTGTCTGAGGTGCGGGGTAAGGCGACTTGTGGGGCTGAGCCCTCAGTGTGTGGAATCTGATACCATTTCCAGGTAGTGTCAGAATTCAGCTGAACTGCAAACACCCAACTAGTGTCCCCAGACAACTGCCTGTCGGTGATGTGGGGGGAACCCCCCCTTTATATCCACTGGAATTGGGTGCAGAATCCCCAAATTGACCAAAACCAACTCAAGCCATATGGAATCTAAAGAAACCTATAAAGAAACTGAATTAGTAACCAAAAACAACCCCAAAAGAAATGGCTAGGTCCAGATGGCTTTCTGGTGATCCATACCAAAAATTTAAGGATGTAAAACCCATTCTATAAAACCTTCCAAAACATAAAAGAGGAGGGAATACTTCCCAAATCAACTTTGCGGCCAATGTTACCTTAATACCAAAATCAGAAAGAAAGAAAAAAAATCATAATAAAACTACTGACCAACCTGCTATGAATACAGATGCAAATATCCTCAACAAGATACTAGCAAATGAAACACAACAGCATATAAAAATAATTATATGCCATGACCAAGTGGGACTTATCCCAGAAATGCAAGACTGTTTATACTGAATCAATGCCATATAACACATCAGTAGAATAAAGGACACAAACCACATGATCATTGCAAGCAGATGTAGAAAAAGCATCTAATATGAGTGAAATTAAATGCATCCTAAAATCCAGCACTCTTTCAGATAAAATTACTAAAACTAGAAATTGAGGGGAATTTCCTCCAATTGACAAAAGGTATCTACAAAAAAAACCCATAGCCTTAAAGACTGGACATTCTTCCTCTGCCAGATCAGAAACCAGACAAGGGTATCTGCCCCTGTCTATTCAACGCTGTACTGGAGGTTCTAGCCATGGCAGCTGGCAAACAGAAAAAAGGAATAAGGCAACCAGATTGGAAATGGATAAGTAAATCTATCTCTACTTGCAGATAACATTTTGTATACAGAAAATTTCAAGGAATCCACTAAAAAACTAATAGAACTAGATTGGTTAGGTTGCCTAATAAAAGCTCAATACACGAAACCCAAAAGTATATAGTAACAATCTAGAAAAGAAAACAATTCTGCTGACAGTAACAGCAAAAAGAATGGAACACTTGGGGATACATTTATCAAAAGGGAAAAACTTGCACTCTGAACATTATAAAACATTGCCAAAAGAAATTACAGACCTAAATAAATGGAAAAACATCCCACATTCACGGACTGGAAGATTTAATTCTCTCAAGGTGGCAATACTCCCCAAATTGATCTACAGATTCAGTATAACCCTTACCAAAGTCCAGATGTCTCCTTCACAGAAATTGAGAATCTGACACTAAAATTCACTTTGAAAAAGAGTATGAAGTTGGAGGACTCACACTTTCAATTTCAAAACTTACAAAACTACAGTAAACAAGACCACGTGGGACTGGCTTAGGATAAACACTGATCAATGGAATAGAATCCAAAAATAAACCCTCACATATATGATCACTAGAGAGAAACCAGAATCCAGAATATTTTAAGAACTCTTAGACCTTGATAATTTTTACAAAGACAACTCGAGTTTAAAGTCAACATGGTTTTGAATAGACACTTTCCCCAAAGATATACCAACAGCCAAGATGTACACAAAAAGATGCTCAACATCATTAATCACCAAATGAATGCAATTTAAGAAAAATCACAGGATACCACTTAATGCTCACCATGATAGCTCATCAAAAAGATGAGTGTTAAGTAAGTATGTGGACAAACTAACTCCTATGCATTGCTGTCGAGAATGTCTATGGTTCATCAAAAACAGCCTGGCAGTTTCTGAAAAGGTCAAACATGGTTATCACATGACACGACAGCAACTTCACTAGGTATACCTAAGAGAACCGAAAATGTATGTCCATGCAAACGCTTGTACATGAATGAACGCTCATGACAGCATTATTCAGAGTAGCCACAAAAAGTGTCTGTTAACTGGTGAAAGGATAAACAAAATGTGGCCAATCCATACAAAGGAATTAGCACTTGGCGATAAAAAGGAATAAAGTTCATACGCGCTTCAAGATGAACCTTGAAAACATCATGCCAGGTGAGAGGAGTCACGAAAGACCACACATTATGATATTACAAGTAATATTCAGAATACACAAATCCAGAGATAGAAACTAGATGAATGGTTGCCTGCAGATGGGTGGTTTGGGGGAGAATGGAGAGCAACTGTTAATGAGGATGGAGATTCTTTTTAGGGGCCAGAAAATGTTCCACACTGACTGTGGTAATGGTTTGTATACTCTGAACATTTGCAAAAACCACTGTACGCTGTAAATGGAAAAAGTGAATTATATAAAAGTGATACATGAATTACATCTCTAAACTGTAGTTTAACAAAACATTTCCCTGTTGTTAGCACACACTGGGGCACGTGATGCAAAGGGCATCAATGAATCTGATTACAGACTTCTGGGGGGGCAACCAGACAAAAGGAAGCTGACTGGCTGTATACCTGGATGCTAGTGCCACCCAGTGAAGGGAGGTAGCCTGAGAATGAAGTCAATGCTGAAGACCGCAGAGCTCAAAGAGTGGCTCAAGTTTTTAACACTTTCTTTCAGATTCAGATGCTGGATGCAGCCAAACCTGAAGGTCAAGCTATATGAACTTTTAAGTTATGTGACCCAATGAATTCTCTTTGGGGGCTTAAAAAAATAGTAATTTGCTTATAATTTCTGTCTCTTAAAACAATGGACAATATAATTTCTTATAACATACTCTGCAATTTCAACCACAAGTTAATATTTTATTTAAAAATGAAGTCTTGTAATTTAATACATCTCAAGAGAATCTTAGTGATTGTCATTAAATCTTTGCACTCATTAAAACTATGAGCAAATGTCTCACTGGAGACATGTACCTCAACGGGCCAGCCTGTAACACTGCCCTTCAATTCACAAGCACCCTTAGGAATTAAGGAGAGACACTACATAGCTGCCTCCCAACAAAGCATCACTTCTTTTTTTAAGGATGGGAAATATATTTTCTTTTTTTTTTTTTTTTTTAGGGAAAGAGGTAACTAGGTTTATTTATTTACTTATTTTTTAAGTGGAGGTGCTGGGGATTGAACCCAGGACACTGTACTCGCTAGGCAGGCACTCTACCACTGAGCTACCTCTTCCCCCCATTTTTAAAAATTGAAGTATTTGTTGATCTACAATATCCACTTCAGGTGAACGACACTGTGCTTTGGTACTTTTACAGATTACACGCCATTAAAAGTTATTACAAGATAATGGCTACAATTCCATTGAAAGCATCACTTCTTTACAAGGCTTATTACAAAGTAAAATTTAACTTGCTTTACAGAGACAGGGTTGGTAAATTGTTGTCTCGTTATCTTAAATTGAATGTTTTCCAAGTTTATTCCAAACAAAGAATGCCTTCGTGGGGGGAGGAGGGGGTTGGTGAAGACCTGATTGAAAAAAATTTTTTCATGGAATTTATCTTTATAAATACCTTTTTTAAACATCAAATTGGATCAACTCCTTAAACACTTGCCTTCCTTCCAAGACACTGATAATCCAAATGGGAAGAGATTCCTGTATATCACAGAATATGGAAAATAAGGCTTTTGGAAAAATCTGCCCTGGCTGAAAAATTTCATAGAGACATAGGTTCAAATTTGCCTGCAGGCAAAAACTAGAGTTGTGTCTTATACTTCCTTACAAAAAAACAGAAGCTACAACATGATCTACAGTGGAGGGTCTAGTCCACACATAGTTGATGATTTAGAGCTTAAAGGAGCAAACTGAATCTTCTATAAGACATAGTGTTAATTTACGTAGGCCATAGAATGTATTTCCTCTAACATGACAAAAGCTAAAGTTTACTGAGCACTTACCATATACCAGGAGCTCTTCCAAGTATATCTATGAGGCTCATTAACTTATCACAATAATCCTCTGAAGTAGGTACTACTGTTACCCCATTTCACAGGTGAAACTGAGGCAGAGAAGTTAAATGACTTTCCCAAGGTTGCACAGATGGCAAGTGAGAGCCAAGATCTGCCGCTCAGCAGTCAGATTGCAGGGACTATGGCCTTAATCACTGTTGAAGGTCTCCTAACATTACTTGGTGATTACAGGCCAGAAGCCCTGGAAAGAATCACTCTGGCTTTAAAGGCTGATATTTTATGGACTGGCTCTTCCAGACTTGTGCTCTGTGCTGCCTTTCCCCCATGTGCCAGAAATCATAAACTTAAAAAATAAACAAGCAGACCATGTAGAGAACAATTTTAAGTGGACCTCTTCCTCAGTTACTTAAGACCAGTCACCTCACCATAAACTCCTATTCCTTATCTTGCAAAGATAAACTGATTTCTCCATGATATGCCAACTATACTGTTTTTCCTAAAGCTTTGTCACCAAATCCATTGTCCTATAGTTTAATATTCAACCAATACTAATTCAAATTAATAATTTTATTCCATAACAGATAAATTAGACTAGACTACTTCGAGATGACACACTTACCTTTAAATATGTTTTTCTTTCATTACTGTATATATCCCCATTTCCCTCCGAACACCTCAGGTCCGCTCCATACAGTGTTTACATCTTTGGTCCTACCGACAGCAATAAACATTTTATAAGTAACAGTAATTTAATGTAAAATGTATAATTATATTTTTATTTATATGAAATTCACATTAAAGTCATAATTAGAATACATATTAATCTGATTACTTGATGTGACAACATAAGGAACAAATCTGTGTTCCTTAAGGTTGCACCAAAAGCACACTAAGTTTACTGAATTCTTATTAAGACCGCAAAGAAACAAACTGCGTCTGCCTTAAAATACCATTCATTCACTTTTTAAGTGAGAATTCATGTGCGCTTCTCCTGGCCCACTGTTAACCTAACAGCAGCTTAACTTACCAATTTTCTTTACTGGATCAGTAAAATAGAATCCGATTGTTTACAGGGAAAAAAAAAAAGTCAGTAAAACCTTAAGGAATTCATGCACGTTAACGCTGAATAAAACTTATACATGATTCACAGCTAACATAATCGTCAGAAAAATCCCCAAACAAGCTCTGCCGACCTACCTACTAAAATGCACCCAACCAAGCTCATTCTCATCACCTGCTGTTCTCTTTATTTTGACGGTACAGGCACTGAAAGTATTACAAATTAAATGTTTTCACTGAAACGATTCCCCGAAAGCTTGCAGCTGAACTCAGGACCCTAAGGACATCTGCTTAGAGAATTCGCGTCCCTCGGGAACACCTAAAACCGGTAGGCAATCGTGCACTTAAAAATGCCTCCAGGAACTAACTATTGCTGAGCATCAGAAAGCGTCTCCGACACAAGCGTGTCGGCGGGCCACCTGGAGATGCAAGGGGAGCAACCCTCCTCCGGGAGGTTCAGCATAATAGGGGCGGAGAGGAAGGGGACACTTGAGAAACAAACGCAAAACAAAGATTTTTTTTCTTTCCATGCCAGTGACAGGAAGCAATTAAAAACACAGGCTAGTCTGACACTCGCCAGCCCAACCAACCGCCTTGGAGTTTAGCAAAACACGTCTCCGCTGTCTCTACCGCAAGGAGCAGGGCGAGCGGCAGAGGACGCCCGGCGAGGCGCCGCCCTCCCGGCGGGGCTAGGCGGCCCCACGCCGCAGGGCGGGCAGGGCGGGCTCTGGGCGGCGGCCCGAGGCCCGAGCCCCCCGCGCCCGCGGCCGCCGCTCGGTCGCCGCCGCGGAACAAAAGCGCTCGGCCCGGCCCGGCCCGCCCCGCCCGCGGGCACCCGGGCTCCCGGCGCCCCCCGCCCCGCCGCGGACCCGAGAAGACCCGCGAGCGGCGGCCGCGAACTGGTCTCTCACTTACCGACGGGCGTACAGCCCAGCCTCGACGAGCGGGGAGGACGCGCCAGCCCCGCGGCCCCGGAGTTTTAAGTCAGCTCGGGTCCGCCCTCAGGGGCGGGCCGCGCAGGAGGCCCCGCTCCCGGAACAGCTGGGCCCCGCCCCGGGAGCGCGTCAGGCCGACGCGGGCCGCGGTCCCGGCCCCCGGGTCCTAGTGCCGCTCGGATGACCAGCGTCCGGGGCCGGCCCCGCCCTCCACTCATCCACCGAATTCGCAAGGCAGGTTCGCGTGTCTGACGGAGAAAACGGTCTTTAACGTGCGTCAGAATCTCTTCTTAAAGAGGGACTGAACAGCACCCCCTGCGAAATTGCTGACTCAGTAAGTCTAAGTCAGGGATGAAAACACGTATTTCTAACAAGGGGGAACATCTATTAATGCAGGGGAACCTTCTCAAATAAAAGGAAGTAGACTGTTTTTGTAGGAGGGTTTTTATAGGGAGAAAGTTGTGAAAATTAATCGAGGGAGATGTCTCCAAAATGAACGTGGGAGGCCAGAAGGGGGAGCCCTCTGGCAGTATAGTGCCACTCCATGTCCATAACAGGAAGAATTGTCAATTACAGGCCCCAACAGGAAAAGCTGTACATTGCATCTCCTCTAAGAAATTGACTACCCCAGCAACTTAGCCAATGAGAGACTATCATCTGCTTTCCTTCAGAAGAACTCACCCCAAATTCCTCCTTTTTCTCTGTAAAGTAACTCTCCTTTGTTGGACTTGCCTATGGCTTTGGCTATAGCTTGCTTGTCCTGAATTGCAATTTGGTTACTGAGTCCAAATTTATGCTGCTCACCCCATGACAGAACAATAAAATAAAGAAGAAGAGGTGTTGGGGCAAGGAACAGGGACTTTATTCAAAAAGCCAGCAGACAGACAACATGGTGGAACACTATCCCAAAGAACCATCTTATCCAAGTTAGAATTCAGGCTTTTCTTATCCTAAAAGGGAAAAGGGTGTGGCTAGTTACTGCAGACTTCTTGGTGCCGGCCAGACCCAGGAGGGGATGTGATAATCCTCTGTTCTTGCAGCTGTCCATGTTGGTTTGGTCAGGATGTTCCTGTAAACCTCCAGTAAGACAAATGTTATTTTCTGTTCTGCAACTTTTTATCTCTATGTGAATGAGAAGTGTTACAGCTTTAAAGGTCAAGCCTGGGATGCAGAGCCTTGAAAAACAGGGCGATCATGTATATTTCATACTATAGGCAACATTCTTTTACTGATTGATGAGGCAAAGGTGCAGAGCCAGCATGACTAAGCACAGGCAACAGAGCGCAAAAGTTGGAGCTAAAAGAATAGACCCAGTGTGGAGTCAGGTTTGTTCTTCTCTGTTACAGTTCCTCTGCTGTTCCCAAATAAACCCATTTTTGCTGGTAAAATAACTTTTATTTTTAAAGTCAACAGAGTAAAGAAGGGAATCCTTTCCGAGTGAGTACAAATGAGAAAGGACAAGGTGGTTAGTTCTTGCAGTGTGGGGTACAGGGTATTCCTTTGCCCTCTTAAGGTTCAGATCAAGATTCTGCCACTCACTAGACATGGAACCGAGCAGGACCCTGTGGGGCCTTTCTGGGTCAGACCCCCTCCCCGATATCCTCTGCTGTAGCTTCTCTCTGAAGTCCCCAGATACAGTATCTCATGCGTATTTCCTGAGTTTTTCAGTTGCTAAAAACCACCACCAAATGGAAGAAATTAACTACTGGGTGATCTTGAGCACGTGATCCCCCAGACCTTCTGGCGCCTAGGGGTTGATAGTGTTGACTGACTGTTGCCCCACTATCAACCAATCAGAAGATTGTGCACAAGTTGATCATGTAACCTGTGACCCCCTCCCCCCCGATCTGGCCTTTAAAAATACTTAGCTGAAACCCTTCAAGGAGTTCAGGGTTTTCTTGGGCATGGGCTCCCTGTCCTCTTAGCTCGACCCGCAATAAACTTTTGTCTGCTCCAAACTCCAGTGTTTTGATTTGTTTGGTCTGTGTGTGTTGGGCACGTGAACTTGTGTTCGGTAACAGACATACAACTTTGGGAAGATCACTTAACCTGTCTCCGTTCATTTTTCTCATTTGTAAAGTAAGAATGATGCTAATACTTACCCACAGGATTGTTGAGATAGTAATATGAATCAATATATAATTAAAAGCAGCTCCTGGAACATGGAGTGGTATAATTGCCTCAGATAAGGGGTTTTCCAGAGCCTAAGCCACACAGGTCAGCAAACAAGTGAACCCAAGAAAAAAAGGAGTTTTGTTGCAAGAAAATCTGATATGGACCCCACTCCTATATTGCCTATGGAGGGCTTAATGCTGATAAAAGAAAATTTCACATGTGGAGATACAGGGAAATCATTCTGGCTTATACATGAGTTAACTTGAATTTTATGTTAACTAAAATAGCCTGTTTGTGGCCTATCAAACATGCCTTGTACATCTGCTTTAATTATTAAAGTAAAGGGCACGGTGACCAGAAGTAAAGAATGCCCATGTTAAAAATAAAGATTAAATACCCCTTTTCCTGGGACACCAAGCTGGTCCTCCTTTGATGATAAGACACCCTTCCCAGGTGCCAAGGCCACACTGTACATGCGGTATGCGTACATGCTGGACTGGTTTTGTTGTCGTTGTTTGAAACTGTGAAGAAAAGTTTCTCTGATTTTAATATTCTTTGTTCTGATAAGATATAAAACTGTGCTGGAAACCATGCTTCTCTGGAGCAGTTAGTTTCTCAGAATAATCTGGGAAGCAGGCTTCCAGGCTACTCCTCAGTTTGACTCAAATAAAATTCTCCTCCATTCTTATTGTTTATTGATTATTTTCATTGACACTGCCCAGCAAGATGTAGTGCTCAGGAAGCTACAACGCTATTTGGGGTGAAGTTGCCGGTCTCTCTGCTGTGTATCCTTGCCCCATGTGTGTGCTTTCTCCTGTCTCCTTTAGATAAATAAAGCTTGTCTGATTTTCCAGAAGTGTGATCTTCCCACAAGTCCTAAAGTGCAGCTGACATTTGTCGATATAGCAGCCCTGAAAGGTCACCAGCAAGGAGACTTGCAAGGGGAGTACACCGTCTCCAGGACCTGAAAGTTGTTCACTCCAGGGCTGGAGGTGGAGGTGCCTTCTTTTTAAGATATTTATAACTCCGGATGCCAAACAAAGAACCTTGTTATCCAACTGGTCAGGCTAAGGAAAGATCCCCCAAAAGATTAGCTGGTTCTATGCCATTATGTGTAATTATAAATTACACATCCTCTCCTTGTGTTTCACAACATTCAAAAGCAAAGTCTGTCTCAGGTCAAATTATTTTCACTATAAATGATATCTCAATGTTCAAGAGCATAATACTTAGCCACAAGGGTCATTAACTCCTAAACTTATAAAACGTGTCTTAGAAAAGTGCATGACATCATTAGCGTGTCTATACTAAGAAGTTTGTACAAAAGATGCTTAATATCCATTTAAGAGGTAAATGAGGTCATTTTTTCTTTTTCTTTTCTCAGTTGCCCCTATATTCTGTTTTTCCTTCCTATGAGTAATATTTAGCTAGGTACAAGGTCACTTAACTGGAGAACACAGTCCCCAAGCCTCCCTTGCAGCTAAGTATTGCCACATTTCAATTCTCATAATGACATAAGAGCAGAAACGTTGTATGTAACTTCTGCCTAAGGGATGGCTTACCCTGAAGTTCCTTTCCCTCTATTTGCTTGGATTGGAATGTGGAAGTTGCAGTAACCTGATTTCAGCCTCACAAAGGAAAACTATTCCTGAAAGCTGGAGTAGTTCTCCTTTCTTGTGCCATAAATCTCTTTGGCAGTTTGTTGGAACCTATAGACCCTTCTTAGAATAACGTTTTGTAAAGTTTAAAATAAGATATGTAAGATTACAAAGTAAATGGGGCAGGGTATAGCTCAGTGGTAGAGTGCATGCTAAGCATGGTCATGGGTTCAATCTCCAGTACCTTCACTAAAAAATACAATAAAAAATTAAAAAGAAAAAGATTACAAAGTAAAATTAATTCAACATGAAAGCAAAATGTTTTAAACAACAAATGTGTAATACGATAGGTGTTTACTAACTCGGTAAATACAATCTAGTAGCAAATCTAATAACTGTGACTTTGAAAATGACCATAAATGATATTTCAAGATTATCTGCATTAACTCTAATAAGCATTAACTCTAATAAGAATACCTATGATTGTATGGTGAAAAATTTACTGTTAATACTGCTATATTCCTGTGGCTTTGTTGCCAACATTTATAATTGAAGGAAATGATACGTTTCAGTAAAATTTTAGTGAAAATAGGGTTAATCGTTTTGCCATCCATTTATGGTATTCCTGAATTCTACCCATGAATGTGGTAAGTACACGTCTGGTCCCTGTTACCGAGTACAAACTCGTTCTGCCCGCCGCATGACAGGCCAGTAAATAAGGAGACAAGGTGTTGGGGCAAGGAATAGCGACTTTATTCGGAAAGCCGGCAGACCGAGAGGCTGGCAGACTAACGTCTTGGAGAACCATCCTGCTCCAGTCAGAATACAGGCTCCTTTTATACAAAAAAAACAAGGGAGGGGGTGTGGTTGTTGTTGCAAACTTCTTGCTGCAGGCGTTCTTTGTTCTTGCAGCCGTCCATGTGGGTCAGGTCATGGTGTCCCTGTAAACCTCCCACAAAACAAAGGTTATTCTCTACTTTGCAACTTGCCATCTCTACATAAGTGCAGAAGCGCTGACGTCCTTAAAGTTCGGAACCTCGAGTATAGGTTCTCCTGTCTATCTCAGGCTAAAGGCAACATTCTTTTACAAAAGGAGCAGAGCCAGCAAGACCAAGCCTGGAAGACAGGGCACAGTGGTCAATCTAAAGGAACAGATCCAACATAAAGTCAGATTTGTTCCCCTCTATTACACTGTGACCTTCACCTCCTGGTGTTACTCCATGGTTATGTTACTTCACGAACAAAGGGACTTTGTGGATGTAACAAAGATCACCTTAAAATACGGAGATTTGCCTGCATTTTTTAGGTCTGGGTGGCATAGCATAATCATATGACCCTTTAAACCCAGAAGAGGAAGATGGGAGAGGAAGCCAGAGAGATGAGGGTACATAGGGAAGTCTGAGACTGGACTCATGAGAAAGGCTCAGCTCACTGTTGCTGGCTTAAATATGGAGGGGCCCACGTGGAAAGCACGAGAAGGAAATCAATTCTGCCAACAATGAGCTTGGAAATGAAACTCTGTGCGATAAGTAGATACTATGTAAGCAGCTCGGTTTGTGGTGATTTGTTGTGTCAGCAACAGAAAACTTAATATAATGGACTCCAGGTTATACCCCAAGGAAATAGTTAAGGAACAAAGAAGAAGGAAACTAGATACAAAAAGTTCTGCAAAGAAGAGCTCTCCACCAGCCAGGACTGGCCAAACTATTAATGAGAGAGAAGAAAATCTTTTATAAGTTGAGTAAAGCTCTGGTTATGAAAGAATATTAGTTTATGTGACGTGTACAATGAGGAAAGATCCAGAACCAAGTCTTGAAAAACTCTTATGTTTAATGGAAAGGGGGAAAGATACACCTTAAAGAGACATGGGAATAGCCAGAAAGGCAGAAGAAAAACTCGGGGACTGATATCACAGAGCAGTACACATGAGGTTAAGGTGCTCAGTCCTGTTAAAAATCAAGTAAGAATAAACTGGAAAATACCCTTTGGATTTGACAAGAAGGGGAATACTCGCAGACCTGAGCTTGGAAATGCAAAGGACCAAAGTGTTCAAAATAATCTTGAAAAAGAAAGGACTTTCACAACCTGACTTAAAGACTTATTATATAATAATCAAAAAGCGTGATATTGGTGTACGGATAAACCACTAATTCTCCCTAATCCAGGGGTCCTTCAGTACTTTTCTTCATGCTCATTTAACCATTTATTAATATATAGAGAGATTTTACTCACTTTTTTAGTAAGTAGAATATGGTTCACACTGCTCTGATTCTTACTTTATTCAGCAAGCCATAGCAGTCCCTCCAGGTCAGAATAGTAGTGAGAAGGAAAAGCTGGGCTGGGCTAACTGATAAATCTAAGTTTAATAAGTGTCGGTTTACTGATCTGTTCCTGCCAGATAAGTTCCGGTTTACGGATTCCTTGCTTCTGCTTTTGTGACACTGCTGAGCTGTTCGCGCCCCATTGGCCTTTAAACCCCAAGGTTGTAACCAACCCTATAAAAGCTCACGCACACGTCCTAGAGGCGCTCAGAGCTGCGGAGCGTAAGCCCCTCTGAGCCCGCCGGCGTAATAAACCTGAGGACTGCAACCCTCTGAGTGGTGCTTGTTTCTTGGCTGGCCTGTCATTTCCGTAACATTTCCTCTAAGTCATTTTTAATAATTACCTGAAATTCATCATGATCCTTATGAAACTCACTTTATTTCCAATTTTTGCCACTTGTGAACAATCCATAAGTGTTGGAAGGATTCCCAGGAGGAAAACTGGTGGGTTGAACTGTAATTTGACATAACAGATACTGCCAGATAACTTCCTTTTAAGTCCATCACAATTTTCAGTAATGCCAAGAAAATTATTCTTTCTCTGTCATTAACAATGAGTATTAGCTTCTCAATCTATGTAAAGTGATCTCATTGTTGTGTTTATTTGAACGGTCAAACAGATCTGGTGAGTTGAATTACCAACTGGAAAACAAAATGCAAGGTCAATTTGGAAAACAAAGAACAAAAATTGAGAGTGTAGCCACAGGGTTCAGCACTCAAGAAGGAAATACTCCAGCAATTTAAATGCTAAAGCCTCTGATGTTTGGAGACCAATGCTGCTAACTAATCGATTCATTCTTTGTTGAAGCTACTATTCTGTTCAGATTCAAGGTTAAGGAGGCTAAATTCTACCCCTACAGGCAACTGGTTGTTAAAGGGTGCACTTCAGCCCAGTTGCATTAGGTCTCTTCATTCCCGTCGGATGGTGATATCCAAGGTGATGCTGAATGTGGTGAGGGACACTGAAGAAGCAAGAATTTTCCACAGTGGTGTTAGCAGCGAGGGGGGCCCTAAATTAGGAGGCCCATCAAAGCATGGGTCCTTGCCACCAGCTGTGAAAGATTTTACAGCAGAGGCAAAGGGACAACATGAAAAAGCTGCTTTATTTTCTCAAAAGAGGAAAAGGAAGGAAAGCGCTCAAATGAGGAGAAGGGAAGGAAGTGCTCAAGCAGGGAAAGAAAGCTCTCAAGGGGGAAGTTATCAGCCACGATGGCTGGTGGAGACAGCACCAGCACCGGGTAGGGCCATGTGGATTTTTATGAGCGGCTTCTGCCATCACGTCTTCCCTTCCAGGTGTGATGGAACCAATCAGTCCTTGTATGAGTTTCTCTGGTTGTTGTCATGGCCATTGTCAACTGTCATGGCGCTGGTGGGTGTGTCATTTAGCAGCTAATACATCACAGTGAGCGTAGAATGAGGATCAAGGTCCACTGGAAGTCAGATCCTCCACCATCTTAGGCTCCGTTGTTTCGAATCAGTGCTTGTTTCTTCTCTTTGCAACTGCCTCCTGAGACTTAGATAAGAGTAATTGGTTTCTATTTGAGAGAAGGGCAGGGGATCTGGGTGGGCAACTGCCTTGGTAACTTGGTAAAAGGAAAGTTGGTCTTCATCATAATGCCTGTAACCTGGTGGACACAGCATTCCCCCCTTCCCCACCAAAATCTCCAGAGATTCTGTTCAGCCATGAAAGTTTTAAAGGAAAATGGAGGCGTAATCTCAGTTAATCGTTGAAATAGGTGGTCAGAGTCACTGCCATCCCCCAATGCCTGCAGGCTTGTCCTAATCAATGGCTTGAGCCTGCTCTTCTATGACTCAGGGAGGCCTGGGAGACTTCAAATTTCCTATAAACAAGAGGCAGGGGTCAGGAGGGACACAGGGTCCTGCTCGGTATCAGTAGTTCTTTCATATCCGTGTCCCATGTTACTGGGAAAAGTGAAATAAGAATTACCTTGGTTCTTAGTCACCTGTAAAAAAAAAAAAAAGAATTTTTAACAAGAGATAGAAAGCATGATATAAGTAAGACTTTCCTTAGTGAAGTAAAAAAGTAATAAAAGATAGTACAGTCCCGAGAGTGGGGAGTGGGCCAACCCAAGAGTAAAAATGGCGCTGCTCCTTTGTTTTTCTGTCTTATAGCCTGGCTTGGGGGCGTTTTTGTGATTGATTGATTGATTGATTGATTAACGACTCAGGATCTCTGAGTGATCAGGCTGATCGGCAGCTCAGGGTCCTTGTGCTCAGGTTGATTGACAGCTCAGGCTCATTGTGCTCTGGCGTGCCCATCCCCTTTTGGGCAGGTCCATTGGGTCAAGTTATGCTGGGTCCTTCTCTTACGTGCAGCTGTAGCATTTTGATTTAACTGGCTTCTTTTGCTGGCCCTCATTTAGAGAAAATAAAATTTTCTGGAGTCCCTTTTCCCCAATGCAGAGATGCTGTTATTTTCTGGGTTGTTCCTTTCCCCTTCCTCTCCCCCTAACCAGTGCTCATTTCTATCTAAACTGCCTAACACCCACAGTGGTTCCCCCTCACGCCTTCTTGCACATGACCATAGCCCTTGCCTATCACCCCCCGCCCCGTTCCTCTTGACAATGGCTACCAACCCACAAGAATTATTCCTCTCTTTCCCAAGGACCCATCTTTGGCCATCTATTCCCTAAATGGGCCAAACTTCAACAGACCCTTCCTGCTAAGGTGCCATCCTTTCACATGTCAGACTACTCATGCCCAGCATTCTCTAATAAAGGCCTAGGCTAACAATATTTTGATCCATTTTCTAAAATTGTGCCTTAGTTTCAGTCAGGACTGGACCCTCTGGGGCCCTGTGCCACATCAAGGAGAACAGAACATGCCTGAGGCCCCTTTTCATGTCCCTTCAAGTTGCAAGAACTGACTGGTTGAGTCAGCCTGCTTCTGACCTGCTCTCTCTGTTGAAGAGCTGCATAAACCTTTTTTCTTTTTAATTGTCTGTGGTACAAGGCTCTTGATTTGATTTTTTTCACTATTCCAGGTTCTCACAGATGAACTGGGCTCATAGTTCCAAGATGCTTTCCTGGCCCACTTATTCTTGTTTCCTCTTGTCACTTGAATATGGGCTCAAAGTTGTGGGGGCAAATAGCACTAAATATTGGAAGCTCTGGAAGGACACATTAGAACTTGAGTGGTTATTCTGGGGAACTTGGAATATGAATAAAATAATCCATTTGCTTTCTACAGTAGACACAAATGGCTGAAAAATTCCAAAAATTCAATCATCAACATTTTTAAGTGGGCATTGTTAGTGAGACAGTAGTAAGGAAGGGATGGGTTTAAAATAGACTATATCATATCCTGCAGAAGTAGAAAACCAGGCAATGAAAGAACCTATAACATGCGCTGTGCAAGCTTAAGTTAAAAACCAGAGTGTGATGATTGGGCGAAAGGTAAACTATGCCTTCCTAGGTCTTCCTGTGGGACAAAGAATAGTTCTTAGTAATTCATGATTTTAAAAAGAACAAATGGGCAGAAGAACTAAACAAGCAATTCTCCAGTAAAGACACAAATGGCCAATAGGCACAAGAAAAAATGCTCAATTATCACTAATTATCAGAGAAATGCAAATCAAAACTATAATGAGGTATCACCTCACACCTGTCAGAATGGCCATCATTCAAAAGTTCACAAACAATAAATGCTGGAGAGGCTGTGGAGAAAAGGGAACCCTCCTTTGCTGTTGGTAGGAATGCAGTTTGGTGCAGCCATTGTGGAAAACAATATGGAGATTTCTCAAAAGACTAAAAATAGACTTATCATATGATCCAGCAATCCCAGTCCTGGGCATATATCCAGAGGGAACCCTAATTCAAAAAGACACCCTCACCCCAATGTTCATAGCAGCACTATTTGCAATAGCCAAGACATGGAAACAACCTAGATATCCATCAACAGATGACTGGATTAAGTAGCTGAGGTATATTTATACAATGGAATACTACTCAGCCATAAAAAAAGAAAAAAAGCCATTTGCAGCAACATGACTGGCCCTGGAGAATGTCATTCTAAGTGAAGTAAGCCAGAAAGAGAAAGAAAAATACCATATGATATCACCCATATGTGGAATCTAAAATAATAATAATAATAATAATAAAAGACAAAAGAACTTATTTATAAAACAGAAACAGACTCACAGACATAGAAAACAAACTTATGGTTACCAGAGGGGAAGGTAGTGAGAAGGGATAAATTGGGAGTTCGAGATTTGCGGATACTGACTAATATATACAAAATAGATAAACAAGTTTATACTCTATAGCACAGGAAACTGTATTCTACACCTTGTAGTAACCTATAATGAAAAAGAATATGAAAAGGAATATATGTATATTCATGTATGACTGCAGCATTTTGCTGTACACCAGAAATTGACACAATGTTGTAAACTGACTATATTTCAATTTTAAAAAAGTTAAAAAAAAAAAAAGAATGCTATTATCAGGCAGGAACATTAACCATAGTGGATACAGTAAATTAGCTACAAAGACTCCTAGTTCTGTTTCAAAGGTAAAGATCAGCCTGAAGTACATTCCAGAGCTGTTTTGCAGGCCCCAACCCCCCTGGAGCACTCAACCACCAGACTAAGTGGAGCCTAAGGACTGATGATGCTGACCTGGGCTGACCCTCATGACTTCACTCAACTATGTGCCTGGATTTCGTCAACCTAGAGTAACCTTTGCCCCATTTTAAGGCGGAAACCTCTGCCCTAAGGGTGGGGGTTGCCACCATTTTTTGAACATGCAAGGTATATCTGAGCATGCTGTTGCACTGCGGAAGCACAGCTGGAAATCCATCTCCACGTGGAAGATCACACTCACTCTTTCATGAAGATGCATGTGCCCTTAGCTTAAAAATTCCCTGATCTTGCTGTTCACAGAGACAATGCTTTGAGAGATAGCTCCCTGTCTCTTTACTTGTCACAAGTGATGAATGTTTCTGCTTTGATCGAAAGTACTTGGCATGTCTGTTGGCTATGCACCCCAAGCAATGGGCCCATTGAGTCCGGCAGTAACATGAAGAGCCCTCTAAAAGAAAAATTCTAAAATTCCTGCCATTAATGATTCCCCACGAAAGGCTAATAAAAATGTGGAGGATCTAAAATCCAACCTTAGAATCTCTTTCTCTCCTGATCCAACACTAGCTTGACTTTCCTTCTTGACCCTGGTACCTCGACTCCCTCCTTCCCCTTACTCTGCTCAGCCTCTTTTTCCTGTACCATCCCTTTCTTCCACTGCACCTTCTTAAATATATCCCTTTCACAAGAAAAAATAATACTAAAACCAGACCAAAACAAACATATCCATCTCACTCAATAATGTGCCTCATCAATGTCATGTAGCATAGGTAAAGATGATTGCCAAGCTTACTGGCTTGATGGCTTTAAACCTTGGTCAAGATCAGGTTTGCATAATGTAGTTAAGAACTTTCTAAATCCTCCCAAGGAAAGAGAAGAATTCATTGAAGAATTTAGTCATCTTAGAAATTTATAGTATGGAATCTCTGATCTCTACCAACTAGTTCATCTTTTAAGACTCAGAGATGGGGAAACTCCAGTATAACGTGTGGGTCTTCTGTTACGCTCTCCAGATAGAAAGCCTTGAAGAATTGATTCCCTCCATGTACTGACAGCATTAGCAAATGAGGGACATAACTTCTCAAAGGATAAACTCCACTTTTGTTAGACCAAAGTGCATTATGTTCATTATGACATCAACATACAAAATGGAAAGTCTCTTTCCCTTCAGAGAATGGACGCTCTTCATCACTTTAACTGGCTAATTGCCAAAGTGTAACTTAGAAGGGTTCTTGGACTCACAGGATGTTGTAGACAATGGATTGCTAACTTTCTGTACTGGCTGCCCCTTTGAATGATCTTAACTAATTGACACATCTGAATCCTTGCCGTAATTAGACTCACTACCCTTGGACTGCCTAATTATCATAAACTTTTCTTTCTACTTGTATATAGAAAATCAGGAGAAGCTCCAGGAATCTTAACAACAGCGTAATGAACACCAGGGACCTATTGATTATATCCCCTCATTTGACCCAATACCAACAGCCCATCCACCTTGTTTGGGTAATGGTAGCAATGGTTGACTTAACCTTGGTACTTACATTTAACCTCACAGTCTTGGGTGCTGTTCAGACCTTATTTTTGATGAAAGTAGCTAGCATTTTTCTGCCTCCAGATTGAACTTCCTAAAAATCATCTCCCACCCCTGCACATATTTTACCCATTGCAGGAGCACTCCAGACCCTACCACTGTTCTGCCGTGTTCAGTGGAAGCAAACCTCATAAATGTGATGGGCTTGTTTGGGAATTTCACCTGCCTTACTCTGACTTCTTTGAAACTGCTTTAGGTGTCCATAATTAAAGCCATCTGTGGATAGGGGCTAGTTGAGAACCAAACAAAGAGGCAATCAAGCTAGACAAGCTGACACAACCCAGTCAGGTTTCCTGGACCCAACCCTCTTCCAGAGGCCAAATCTGCATAAGTTTGACAGTCCTTTGCTAAACAAATTGTGTGATGTGATACATCATTCATTCAAAACTACATGTTTTGAAGTAAATGATCTTTGTTTTCTTAACTACAATTTCATTAAATAGAACAGAGAAGATAACCGTTTTTGCTGTTAGAAGTCCCCGAATTTCAAAATAAAAGTTAGAATGCTGAATGCTACAGTGTGTTTTTCCCTCCAAGTTTTCAATTTCAGATTAAAGTAGGCGGGATCATTAACAAGACAAGTAGTATCATGTCTTTGTACCATGTCAGCTTAGCCAAATTCAAACTCACTTTCCCAGAATTTCTTTCCCTGCAAGGTTCTGGGTTACAGTTGGCCACAGAAGTAGGAGCAAGTTTTGGGAGGTCTAAGTGAAGCAGCTCTCATTTTTTTTCATACTGAAAGTCAGTATAGGATGCCAGGCATTTTCATAGTGAGCACATCTTACCACTGATCTGCTAACACATCTTGTAGGGGTATAGTGGTACCCAATCCATAGTTCCTCAAGCACACATTGTATCTCCTTCAGCTTTTCCTAGTCCTGGGCCAAATGCTTGGGGAGTTTCCTGGTGAAGGGCACCAACATCTCCTGCAGTTCACCCAACATCATGGCTTATCCTTGTGGTTTCTAGTTTATGTCATGGATTCTGGTTCTTGCCCTTCCCTTCTTTACATCCAGCTTCCCTGATTACCAGCCTGGATGACTTCAGGATCTACACACCACGGAGCCAACGGCCTTGTGTAGACTTCTCAGCCGGCTACCATAATTGTCTAAGGTCTAATGCCTATAATAAATTCCTTATTCAATTATTCATAGTGTTTCTGCTTCTCTCGTCAAAAACTCTGCCTGATGCCAGGAGTCAGTACACTCAGAGAATAAGCATCCTCTGAAGAGAACATGAAATTATAGTTGCAGTATTCATGGTTTGCGCTGTGCCAGACATTTTGCTAAATGTGCCTTATCTCTTTTGATCTTTACTACAACACTATTTTATGAAAAAATTAAAATTAAATTAAATTACTTACTGTTTATTTATTTATTTACTTATTTATTAATTTACTTATTTATTAACATTTTTTATTGATTTATAATCATTTTACAATGTTGTGTCAAATTCCAGTGTAGAGCACAATTTTTCAGTTATACATGAACATGTGTATATTCATTGTCACATTTTTTTCTCTGTGAGCTACCACAACTATTTATTTTTTTCTTAATCATTCAGCAAGTTTATTCTTTTCCTTAACTTATGTTTTTATAATTTCTGTATATTGACACATGTAGGCCTGCATCTCTGTCTAGTTTTTGTATTATATTCGATTATATGAATAACACATTCATCTATATATGTATATATCTATCTTGAACAAACTTTCTAAAGGCTTGCCTAGTTTACTAGCTTTCAAAGGAAAAGGTTTTTAAAATTTTCTCCATTAATATTTTCCATAGATTTTTAATTTGTGTCTTTTTATGATTTTGTTGCTTCAACTTTTTCTTTTTTTTAGTTGTGGTATGGTCAGTTTACAATGTCGTGTCAGTTTCTGGTGTACAGCACAACCCATCAGCCACACATGAACATACATAAATTCATTCTCATATTCCCCTTCACCATAAGCTACTATAAGATACTGAATATATTTCTCTGTGCTATATACAGTATAAACTTTTTCATCTATTTTATACATACCAGTCAGCATCTGCAAATGAGAGTTACTGTTTATAACCTCTGTATCAGAGCAGAAACTCTGCACAGCAATGAATTTTGTGTACAGAATGGTGATTTTTTTTTTTTACACCATGGGTATTTTGACTTTACTTATTTTTGTCTTGTGGAACAGAATAAAGGAAACCTCATTTAAAATGGAGTGAAGAGGCCAGAATGGGGAGCCCTGGACCACTACCCCTTGTCATCAGTAACAAACCCCAACAGGAAGTGTCGACTACAGACCTCAACAGGAAGATGTCTGCTTGCCCAGCAAGAAGCCCAGCCCATGGGAAACGCTGGGCCACTCTGACTCTCACTTTCCTCCAATGGACTTTTGTTCAAAACAGTCCCTCCCAACTGCCTTTTTTTTTTTTCTCTATAAAGTAACTTTCCTTTGCTAATTGGTCTTGCCTATGGTGTTTGCTGTAGCTTGCTTGTCTCAAATTGTTATTCTCAAATAAGCCCATTATGCTGGTAAAATAACTGGCCGTTGTATTTTGTAGGACAACACTTTGAAAGGAATCAGATAACGCCACCCCAAAACATGCCACGTCAGCATAAGTGTTACTTTGAGCCAAAGGCATTAAGAATCACTCCCACCCGCCAAACCAACAGGGAGAAAAGAGTGACTCTTACCAAACACCGGGAGCCAACTCCAAGATGAATTTGCATAAGCGAATTCTTGCTAAAATAGCCCGTCTTCCATTAGTTGCACTTCCCTACAATTTTGTGTCCTTTGAAGTCCAAAACCCCTCTGTTTCATTGAAAGGGTATATAGGGTGAGTTTCTTTGAGCGCCTATGCACATAAAAAAAAAAATTTTGAGTGCCTTCCCTCCTGTTAATCTGTCTTCTGTTAGTTTAATTAGCACACCTCCAAGCAATAAACCTAAGAGGGTGAGGGGCTTTTCTCTCCCAATATTTAATTTAAAACAGATTGTTTCCCAAATAAGCCTTCTAAATAAGTTGCTTTGATTAACCACACAGTACAGAAATGTTGTCTTCCTGGCCAAAACTTGTGAATTACTCTGTATGTAATTCAATCAGTTTTAAGTGTTAACTTGCCCCCCTTTAAAAAAGACAAGGATCAAATATTCATTACATGAGGTAAAACTCTTAGGTGTTGGGAGGAACACAACCTACAGGTTTCTGTAAAAGCCACAAGAGGCCAACCTATTGCATCACACATCTTAAAAGAAGAGTCAGGGCGTGCTGAAACATGCTGTGTTTTGTTTGAATCAACATTTTCCTCATTATAAAAAAATAATGAATGCTCATTAGACAATGAGGAAAATCCTGAAAAATAAAATGAAATGTTATTAATAACATATTATGCAATGATAATCACTAATATATTGGTTGATGGCATAAAATTTATGTTTTAAGCCAGGATAAGAAAATTCAAGCAGAATGTATTCTCTGCCTGTATCGGGCCCTCCCTAATGTGTGATGGGCACATGCATTATACATTAACCAGACCTCCTCAAAGGTGGGAACGTCTGCTCAACCAAGACCATTTCCCCCCTTCTTCTGACTGCAGCAACATACCTCCTTAGAAGATAGCATTCTTTTCCTAATACTGTGAGGAGTCATGGTGACCAGCTGCTGGCCTTGTAGATGTGGCTCTAGATTATGTATCTTTGGTGAACTTTACATAAAATGTCAGTGTTGTCATTTTGATGGACAGTCCTTTGTGTCCAAAATGTATATAATTGTGCCTTTGACTTCCAACAAGTGGAACGGTCCTCAGAGTTTTCTGAAAGACTGTCTCCTGGGTTATAATCCTCAGGTTGGCTTGAATAAAATCCTCTATTTCTCCCATAGATTGACTATTGATTAATTTTTCTTCAATGTGATTTTTTTTCCTCTCATGCTTTTTCTTTTCTATGCATAGCTTTTGTTTTCTTTAAAGAAATAGTTTTATATGTTATGCTACAATCTTCACAATCATAATTTTGATGACTGAATATTTTTTCAGGGAAAACAGGCACCATAATTTGCTAAACTTGGTAAGTTGATGTCAAATATATAGTATTTCCCAAGAGTGTCACATTAAAGCAAATGGACTTGGTAAATATTCTGTCATGCATAAAAAAGGTCAAGTTAGTATCATTCAGTTTCTTTGCAGATTTGAGAAAATTTTTCTTTAAATGTATATATTTATATATAATGCATTATATACATTTATATATACTGTGTCAATATAATGTATAAGTGATGCATATTTGAGGTATATATTTATACACATACACACACAAATACTTGTCACTTCAAAATTATAAAGGCATTTCCCTAAATTTTTTTCTGGTAATCTTATATCTTTTAAAAAATATTTATTTTATTTTTTGTACAATTTATTTTATTTTTTGGGGGGGTAATTAGGTTTATTTATTTATTTATTTTTAAAATAGAAGTACTGAGAATTGAACCCAGGACCTCCTGCATGCTAAGCCATCTACCACTGAGCTATACCCTTACCCCCTTATATCTTTGTTTATCTTTAACATTTTAAATCTCCCACACCCAGAGTTTTATTATTTGATGTAATGTAAATGTCTTTTTTCATCAAAACAGACAACACACCACTTATTGAATAGTACATCTTTTCCTACTGATTTGAAATGAATCTTTAGATTATTTTATTTATATATATATATATATGTATATGCATGCTATATACATGTCTTCTTGCCTCTATTTCTGAACTTTCTTCTCTTTCAGTGGCTAATTTCTCTGTAAGTGCTTTAGACAATGTTTTAATAGCTTTATATTTTGATACCTGGGAGACCATGTCCCTTATGTTTATTCTTCTATTCAAAATACATTACTTACGTGAATCTACTCCTCCAGATGGTCCTTTTTTATTAATAAATTATGTTTTTTTAAATTAATAGGAGTAGACTTTTGGAGTCATTGGGTATGTTCAATATCAAACTTGTTTTCAAAGAATTTGTAGCAGCTTACACTCCCAATAGCAGGGCGTGAAGGTTCCTGGTACTCACTTTCTCACCAATATGTGGTTATGTCAACCTATTAAAACTCAGCCATTCTGGTGGGTATATAGACATAACGTACTGTGGTTTTACTGATTATTATGGGAATTGGTCAGCACCTTCCCTTTACCTATTTCCCATTCGGACTTTCAGTTTGATGTGATGCCTGCTTAAGATTTTAGTACATTTAGAGAAGAGAAGCTTTTCTTTGTTTTTATTGTGGCTTTAAGTTTACAGTTTTTGATCCACCTGGAATTAATTTGGGTGTAAGATAAGCTGTAGGAGTTCAACTAACACTGTCCAGATGGCTAGTCACTTTTCACAATGCTCCTCAGTGAATAATTCATTCCAGATAACTAATAACGTAGAATCAATTTTTGTGCATGTGTAGGTGTGTCTATGACACATGTGTATATAAATTCTATTAAGAATTCCTTTGCATTGTATGGAATGCATAGATAAATTAGAGGAGGTCTTTCTTGGATTTTTTACATTGAGTCCTCCACTCCAGGAGCACAGCAAGTCGATCCATTTATCCAGGTGTTCTTTTATGCCTTTTTATACCGTCCTATTGTTACTGCGTCCAAACTCATTCTGCTCACCTCACGACAGGCCAATAAATCAAGAGATGAGGTGTTGGAACAAGGAATAATGACCTTATTTGGAAAGCCAGCAGACCAAGAAGATGACAGACTCACATCCTGGAGAACCATCTTCCCCAAGTCAGAATTCAGGCTCTTTTTATACTAAAAAGGGGAAAGGGTGTGGTTGGTTGGTGCAGACTTCTTGGTGTTGGAATCCTTTGTTCTTGCAGCTGTCCATGGAGGTCAGCTCGTGGTGTTCCTGCAAACCTACAACAAGGCAAATGTTATTTTCTCTTCTGCAACTTTTTATCTTTATATGAATGAGAAAGTGTTATACCCTTAAAGATCAGAGCCTTGAGAATGGGCTCTCCTGTATATTTCAGGCTATAGGCAACATTCTTTTACAAAAGTTGCAGAATCTGCATGGGAAATGGATCACAAGGTTAGATCCAAAGGAACCAATCTAATATGGAGTCAGATTTGTTCTTCCCAATTACACTATAATTTTCTTCCTAAATAGTTTAATTTCTCTTGCTATTGTAAAGATTTTTCCATTATGTTTTCTGATTTCTTCTTTTTTCTATACACTTTAAAAATTGTGGTAAAATATACATAACAAAAATAAACCATTGTAAGTGTAAAATTTAGTGTCTAAATACATTCACAACGTTGTACAACTATCACCACTATCCTCGGATTTATTTCTATACTGCGTTTATCTTTTCCTGGCTATCCCTTCTGAGAGCTCTTAGTAGACAACTTCAATTGCAAAAACATTTATAACTAAAAGTTTGAAAGCATTTACAACCAACTGTTATATTTTCCATAAATAATTTTGTAACTAAGAGCTTTCCATTGAGCCCAGAGCAAGGCAACAGAGGATTTGATTACTTGGGGGGGGTGTCTAGTTTAATTAAGAAATAATGACTGATTCAGTGATTATTGATTGGGAAAAGGCCGTGACAAGGCCAGACACAGCCTCTTCCCCTTTGCCTGAACCTGCTTTGTACCTAGCTAACTTCCCATTCTTTGTCTCCCGATTTTCAGCTAAGATTAGAACTATTTGTCCCCCTGCTATTAGCTACCTAGAGAGAAAAACATTCGTTCCACTAACTGACTAAGACTTACCCTGCTTATAAAACACCCACAACTGTAAACCACCCCAAATGCACTTGTTTACCGCTGCCTATAAAAGTCTAAGGCAAACCCGCTCTGCTGAGATACTCTGACTTGAATCAGAGTAAAATCAATCTCCTTTTCTGAATATTTTTCTCTTTTACTGCTGGAAATTAATTCTTTTTGGGGGGATGGGGGGGAATTAGGTTTATTTACTTATTTTAATGGAAGTACTGGGGGTTGAACCCAGGACCTTGTGCATACTAAACACATACTCTACCACTGAGTTATATTCTCCCCCTGGAAATGAATTCTTAACAGGGGCAGTCATGCTTAACCAGATAAAGCTATCTTTTCTTTAAAACTTTATATGCCGTACCCATTTACTATTTTGCAAGAGGTAGGAAGCAAAAGATATATTTATCAGAGCCATCCATAAATGATTTATCTTCTTCCTCGGGCTTAACAAAATTTGATAACGTGACACAAATAAGGAATTGAAAGCTTGACTTTAGTACTCCTGGGTAGTATCAATTACATCCTCAAGAATTCACCCAGAGTGATCATCTTACACAGAATCATTAAGATGTACCTAAAGATCTTTGTTTAGCTGAGTTTGCGTCTCTCACCCATTTGTTGTTGAGGCTGGGATGTGTAATGAACTATATTGTAAAGTACATACAATTAGTTTATGAATTAAAAGATTTCAATTATAGTTCCATCTCTGGTACTAGCTTTAGTAAGTAATTTAATCTTTGAACATTTGGGTTTTTTTTCTTTAAAAATTCAAGGAGTTGAACTAGGTGGCTTCCAGATATTTTTGCCAAAACTATAGCATTATACAATTAGCCCATTACTGGTATCACTTTTCTCAAGGAGACACAGACTCTGGGCCTCTCTCCTTCATATCAGTCAAGTAACTAAGCTACTTGCATTTTCCTTTTTTCTTCTGTTATCTTCCTTTGCTTTTTCTCATCCTTCTTTCTTTCCATCCACCTTCCCTCCTTCTCTTCCTTTCTTCTCTTCCCCTCCCTTTTCCTTTCCTTTCTTTCATCATTATGAGGAAATTTATTATCTCACATGAGAGGTCCAAATGCAGGCTTTTCTGCCTTTTAACTTAATATGACATTCACAAATGTTTTTAAAGAACTTTTTGGGGAAGGAAAACACCTTCTGACTTTTGATTACCCTTAAGATATCATAGGTATGGCTTGGGGATTTATGGGGTCCCTTTAGGGACCACCCTAGAGTAAGCACACTAATTACGGTTACTTTTGTCCGCTAAGTTCAGAAGTAGACATTTACATAAAGCTGCCACCTGAGTCCTCAGCCTTCTAATCCTCCCTGGGGACTTATTAAGTTCAGTTCTTAGGGGAAATTTTTACAAGACCAGTTTTAGGCTTAACCATCTCACCTTACTAAGATCCCACAAGAAGACTCCACTATTACTCATCTACTGAACTAATGCCAAATAAAGGGCAGAATTATTATTTTTTAATATGATAATATGACTTGTGTTACCCAAGAGAATAAGTTTTATCAACAAGTTGAGTTTTATCAAATTTGGATCCTCAGTTACCTCTTCCTGAATCTTTTCTCACATCCAACTTGTCCTTGGTTTACATCAACCCTTACTAACTCTTACCCTACTAGATAGTTTATTATCTCTTGGTTTTAATCACATATTCCTATTCCACCCCAGGCTTTACACTGCAGTCTCACACACCTCGCATGCACCATAATACATGCTGTGGGAGGAAACAATGATATAAACCCTGACCTTGTGGAGCTTGGAATTTTAGAGGAAGCAAAATATGTGGACATGAGGATATTGTTGCCAAAACATGGCCTCCATACCCCACTTACTGAATTGAGACAGAGTTTTGGATGAAGTAGAAAAGGCAGCTTTATCTCTTTTCTAGGCAAAGGCAGTCACAGTGGGCTAATGCCTCTAAACTGTGAGCCTGCTGGGGAGAGGAGGCAGGGGTTTATAGTAAAAGTTCAAGAGTTCAAGGGGCAGAGCTAGCTTCCATAGAAATCTCACACCGGGTAACAAATTGTTGCAAAGTTGTTCTTGTTTTTGCAGATGCAGCATTCCCCTTCCCTCTGCTGGGCATGAAGTTCAACTCCAGCTTTGTGACTCTTAATATTCTTGTACCTAGATCAAAGGTTGCATAGGAAGGAGCTCCATGGAAAAGAGCTCTAGAGAAAACTTGTTCAATTTAAAGTCAGGTTGATAAATACTTTTAACCTTTTAAGCAGGCTGAGCCCTGAGTCCTCCTGCTGCAGGCTGAGGCCTGCAGCTCGAACAACAGGATATGAGGAAACCACAGGGGGTCAAAAGGAGGGCACTGGAGTCAGGAGCAGGGCACTGGGGGCAAGGTAGGGCACTGAGCATGATCCCTGTATGTAGTACCAGCACCACAAGGGAGGTGGGCAGACCACTCAAGCCTCCCTCCTTTCTAGCCTAACCCGGGTCAGCAAGTGCATGAGAAAAACCCTTTAAACCATTATACACTTAAGCAGTTACAAACATCATTAAAGATATCAGATGGTCACCAATGACAATAGGGGTCCTGCTCAGTTACACTATTACAAATCAATATAAAGAGCTGCTTTGGAAAAAAAAAAAAAAGAGTTGCTTTGAAAATGATTAAAAGTGGAAATGGTTAATGATTAAAATGATTTAATCAATGATTGAAAGTGGAAAGTTCCTATTATATGTCATGAGTAGTGAAAGATTTTCAACTGAAAGGATAGGAATCGTAAAGAAGACAGGGCATTTTGACAAACTATAGAGTTTTATGTTAGAAAATTCTCCAAATTAAAACACAAAGTGAAACAAAAATTTAAACAATGTGACAAAAGCTTAATATCTTCAATGTGGTGAGCTGAGTATTAAAAAGTCTTTATGTCCTAAGAGAAAGATTGACAGTTCCATAGCCATGGTAACAATTAATCCCCTTAAATCAATTTGATTTTGTGAGAAGACCTTTGAAAGATGACCAGTCAGAGACAGCCCAATGTTCCTGAAAAATCAGCAAGTTTTGCCAGAATAGCCCATTCTCACCTCTGCAACGAGCACAAGCCACATTTCTAAAGTTGACGTAGACCCACTCTTGTCTCTATAATCAATACAACTACTAGAAAACCACTTCTCAAGAAACTCGTAAGACTCAAAGCTTGCTTTTTTCAAGGATATTGTGCCTGATCAGTATAGTTTCCCCTTAGTTAATTCATAAATTTGGAATAGAGAAGATCAAATCTGACTCCATGTAGGATCTGTCCCTCTAGTTCTAACCCTGTGCTCTGTTGTTTGTACTTAGCTACGCTGGTTCCGCACCTTTTGTAAAAGAATGTTGCCTACAGCCTGAAATATACAAGGTAGTCTGACCTGTAAGGGTATAACACTTTTTCATTCATACAGAGATAAAAAGTTGCAGAACAGAGAATAATAATTGTCTTGTTGGAGGTTTACAGGAACATCATGACCTGACCTCCATGGACAGCTCCAAGAACAAAGGATTCCAACACCAAGAAGTTTGCAACAACCAACCACACCCTTTCCCCTTTTTAGTATAAAAAGAGCCTGAATTCTGACTTAGGGAAGATGTTTCTCTAGGACATTAGTCCTCCATCTTCTTGGTCTGCTGATTTCCCAAATAAAGTTGTTATTCTTTGTCCCAACACCTCATCTCCCATGTTATTGGTCTGTAGTGCAGTGAGCACGAGTTTGGACTCAGTAACAAATTCACCTGTTTAGATACAGATATTGAGAGTTAGTTTCCCCCTTTGACAAAGCCAGGTATAAACATGTAAAGATACCATTAGATAAATATGCAAAGGTTTTGAGACAATTATACATAAAGGAAGAAATTCAAATGCCAAAAAAAAGAGGATATGTTCAACCTTACAAGTTGTCACAGAAATTCAAAATAGAATAGTGAGATACTTTTTTTTCCTCATAAGATCAAAGCTGGTAAGAGTTTACTGAAATAAAAGAAGGAGGATGAGGAGAAGGAGGGGGAGGAGAGGGAGAAGAAAAAATTTGAAGAAGAAAGAAAAAGCAGGAGGGATGGTATAGCTCAGTGATAGAGTGCATGCCCAACATGGATGAGGTCCTGCGTTCAATTCCTAGTACCTCCACTAAATGAATGAATGAATGAATAAACAAACAAACAAACAAACCCAATTCACACACACACACACAAAAGAAAGAAAAACCTTTATGAAAAAAATCTTTGCTGTGATAATGGAAGATATAAGACATACCATCATATTTTGATGATCAAATTATGAAATAAGAAGAATGAATGAGCCAATAACAGTCATGTTTTTATCGTGGTCACTGCTAGCACCTGTTCATTTCTAATAATGCTATTTGTATTGAACTCTATTGTTTTCTCATTTAATGTAAACATGCTGGCTTTTTTTTTAGCTGGCATACCTTTTCCATCTATTTACTTTCTATTCTATTCTTTCCTATTACTATTTGCTTTCAACCTTTCTAAAATCTTGCAGGCAGCCTATGGAAGAGATTTGAAAATCCAATATTTTTCTTTTAGCTATTAAAGCATCAATTTAATTTACCTTTAATGAAATAAGTTTGCACAAAAATCTACCATTCTAGTTTATGCTGTCTTTTACTTTCTATTCTTTTTTGCCTTCATTTGGATTAATTTTATTATTTTTCCTACTAGTTTGGAAATGCACCCTATTTGTATTTGGGATGTGGTTTTTGTTTTTTGATGGTGGTCACTCTATAAAATGCAATGTGATTACTTAAATTACAATGTCTCAAGTTAAATAATATCTTTATCTCCTTCAGAAGATGAACCTGTTTTATATTTTAACATTATTTTGGATTTTTCTTTTAAACTTAAATATTATTACCATCATTATTATTTTATGGTTGATATTTAGATTTACCCAACACTTAGTATTTTTTTTATGCTTTTTATGCTTTTTTCTTCTTGTATCTTGAACTTCTCTTCTAGGATCTTTCCTTCTGGCTAAGCTTTCCCTATCTTGGAGACTCAGTTTTATTTGTCTGAAAATGATTTTATTTTGCCTTCATTCTTGAAAGATGTTTTCACTGGATTTAAAATTCCAAGTTGTCAGGTATTTACTCTCAGCACAGAGCTGATAACATTTCATTGTCTGTGAATTATGCTGTCTCTCAACCAGGCTGCTCCTTTCAACTCTGCTTTTTTGAAGATCATCTTTTTTCCCTCCTGCTGTTTTATGATATTCTCTTTGCCATTGCTGTTGTGCAATTTCATTATTTTGGGCCCATATTTAAATTTCTTTTCTATGTACTCAAAGTCATAGCCTGAAAAATTATATATAAAGCAAAGACTGATAGAATAACCAGAAGAAACAAACAAACCTATAATCATAGACAGTGGAAGAATTTAGTAACTGAACGAAAATGTTCAGCAAGAACACAGAAGATTTTTGTACAGCACAAGGAAATTCGGCCATTTTAAAATAAAGTATAATCTATTAAAAATATTGAATCACTATGTTGTAAACCTGAAACTAATGCTGTAAATCAACAATTCTTTCCATCAATCAATCAGTCAATAAAATATTCATATCAACCAAAAAAAAAAACACCACAATTTGATTTCTATGATTTACAAAATTTGACATAATAGAAACAGAACACTGCAGTGCACTGCAAAAAAAAAAAACCCAAAAACCAAAAACAGAACAAAAACAAACAAAAAACCCTCCACATTCTCCTTAAGCACATATGAAACTTTTAACTGAATATGTATTTGGCCATAAGGCAAATCTCAACAAAACTCACAGGATTGAAATCACATATATGATATTTTCTGACCATAGTGTTATTAAATTATAGTTAGATAATAAAATAATAAATAGAAAATCTCCTCCATGTAGTAGAAAATTAAGACAGACAAAAATTAAAAATTCAGAATGGAAACCCAGACTGTAGGTCTGTCTCCTTGACATCTGTCATGTCACCGATGGTGAGTGGTAGGGGGTGAGAGCTCTCTCTACAAGCCTTCCCAACAATTTTAGTTGAGTTTTCCTTTGATTAATTTTCACAGTCTTGGTCCACTGTTCCTGGCGAAATCCTTGTAATTCCTGATGTTAGGGAAGCGACAGGCCAGCCAAGAAACAAGCACCACTCAGAGTGTTGGAGTACTCAGGTTCAGTATGCCGGTGGGCTCAGAGGGGCTTCTGCTCCAGAGCTCTGAGCACCTTCAAGACGTGTATGTGAGGTTTTATAGGGTTAATTACAAGCTTGGGATTTTTTTTAGCCAATAGGGCGCAAACAGCTCAGCAATAGCACAAAAGGGAAGCAGCAAATCAGTAAACTAGAGCTTTTCTAATAAGAACAGATCAGTTACCAACACTAATTAAACTCAGACTTATGAGTTAGGCCAGCAGAACTCAGATCAGTAATCTGACACTTGTTACACTTAGATTTACGAGTTAGGCCCAGCCCGGCTTTTCCTTCTCACTGACGTAAGAGCCATAGGGACATCTTTGGTCGTAACATTTTGTTGTGTTCCCAGGTCCTGAAATAGCTCCAGGGGAATTAAGGTAAAATGGGTGTCTTTTAAAATTCATATTACAAGCCCCTTTCAACCACACCTGAGTTTATGTTAATTAAACAACATTTGGAAAGTGCCTACAGATTGAGGCTGGTTGCCAGGGAAACCAACAGGTGATAAAGGGTTGGATATTTCAGTCTTACCCCACCAACCACTCCTTGAGAGGGGTGAGGGGCTGAATGTTGAACCAGTTACCAATGACCGATGATTTGATCAGTCATTTCTATGTAATAAAGCCTAAATTACAGGACTTGGAGAGCTTCCAGGTTGGATATGTGGATGTGTTGGGAGAGTGACACACCTAGAGAAGGCCTGGAAGCTCCACACACTTTCCCACCTTCCCCACACACCTTGCCCTACGTATCTCTTCTTCTGGCTATTCATCCATATCCTTTAATATCCTTTGTAATAAACTGGTAATCTAGTAAGTAAACTGTTTCCCTGAGTTCTGTGAGCCAGTCTAGCATAATTAATCAAGCCCAAGGAGAGGGTGATGAGAAACTCCCAATTTACAGCCTGTTAATTGAAGCACAGGTGACAATCTGGACTTGCGACTGGAGTCTGAATTGGAGGTGAGGGGAGGGTCTTGTAGGATTGAGCCCTTAACCTGTGGGATCTGGTGTTAAGTCCAGGTAGATATTGTCAGAATTGAGTTAAATTATACGACACCCAGCTGGTGTCACAGAATTCCTCAGTAAGTGTATAAAATTTTTTAAATTATTATAAAATACTTATATATTAAAAATAATAATAATTGGGAGTTTGGGATTGGCAGATACAAACTACTATCTACAGAATAGATAAACAACAAGGTCTTACTGTATAGCACATGGAACTATATTTAATGGCTTGTAGTAACCTGTAATGAAAAAGAATATATATATATATTCTTATATAAATGTATATATAACTGAATCACTATGTTGTACACCAGAAACTAATATACCATTGTAAATCAACTATACTTCAATTTTAAAAAATAGGAAAAATGAATAAACAGAAACCTCCAGTAAATAGAGTTGGAAGATCAGGAGGACCTTTCATGCCCTGGGATGATAGCAGAGCCCAACAGAAAGAAGAAATACTTCTCTTTATTACCCTCAATCTTCTGATTTCGTCAAAGACACTAATGGCAACATTTGTAGAAGCCCTCCAGATATCTTGGCAAAAAAATTGCTGTTGGTTCTTTTAAATCTGAGCTCAAGCCCTTTTGGAACTTACACTCTCTTTGAGATAGCCACAGGATATCCAATGCACTTGGCTCCTGCTTCTTTTGACTCACAATTGATAAAAGGAGAGATATTCCAATATTGCAAAAGCCTAATTTCTTCTATTAAAAAGAAGCACATTTTGGTAGAGCAATCTTTCCACAGTGTGCCCTTGGGAGATGAAGACATTAAGCCTCATACTTTGCAGCCTGGGGACTTTGTCTATTGGAAAAGATACTTCAAAAAGAAGTCTCTTCAACCTCACTGGAGAGGTCCCTATCAGGTACTGATAACCAAACTGTGTGCTGCTGTTATGGAAACGACAGGCCAGCCAAGAAACAAGCAGCCCTCGGGGGGTTGGAGCACTCAGGTTTATTACGCCAGCGGGCTCAGAAGGGCTTATGCTCCACAGCTCTGAGCACCTCTAGGACGTGTGTGTGAGGTTTTATAGGGTTGGTTACAACCTTGGGGTATATTGGCCAATAGGGCGTGAACAGCTCAGCAGTGTCACAAAAGCAGAAGCAGGGAATCCATAAACTGGAACTTATCTGGCAGGAACAGAACAGTAAACGGACCCTTATTAAACTTACATTTATGAGTTAGCCCAGCCCAGCTTTTCCTTCTCACTGCCAAACTCGAGGGACTAGACTCTTGGATTCATGTGACACACCTAAAGAAAGTACCAAACACTGACTGGACTTACACATCATCTGGTGTCATAAAAGTAAAGATTTCCCAGAATTGAAGCAGGTGATAATCTGATGAGACAGCTCTCCCAAGATACCCAGACCAGGTCTGATAAAAGTTTGTTGACAAACCTTTAATGATGACATAATGCATCAGAGGATCTCCAATGTCTATAATCTTTATTACAAATAAACTTTACATACAAAGTGCCTGAGAGTTCTGCCTTCTATCCCTCCTTATTACTCAAATGTGACCTCAGCAGGTTTCTAATCTGTGTACTTTTCCTCTGACATGAGACACTACAGCCAGGAAAGGTCCTTCCTGATATTGAGGGACAAAAAGTTGCTAAAAGTAGACAACTTGACTCTTGGTCTGGGATCCTTTCAGAGAAAGTTTTTGATCAAAAGGGGAAAATGTAAAAAAAAATCTGATAAAGAGAAACCTCAGCTGAATACAGCTGAGATACCAGAAGGAGGAGCTCTCATGCCCTGCAAGGATAGCAAAGTCCAATAGGAAGAAGAAATCTCTCTCTTCTTTCCTGGCAGGAACTCAACAAACAAAGAGCCATGGACTCTTTATTTACTATAACCCTCCCAATTCCTCTTCATAAAAGAGTAATTCTTGTTGTTCCATGCGAGGACCTGGACATAGCTCACCATGCTTGCTGATCCCAAATTGCAATTCTCTGCTGATCCCAAATAAAGTCATCTTCTTTGGAAAAATATCTGATAGACTATTTAGTTCGGGTGAACATGTGGAAAACCCACACCAGAACTGTTAAGTGGAGAACCCTGCATATTGGAAGTCTCTGAATATTCAGAGATTATTGTGTGTAATAGAAATGAAAACACAAGTTTTCCTTTACAGCCAGATTCCACTTTAAGCCTTTCCGTCACTAATGGGGGGGGGGGGGGGGGGAAGAAGCTCCTGGTAAAAAAACAAAATTCAACTGGGTAAATTTTAAGATCTAATTGGCTTTATTCAACAATTTATGGATTGGGCTGCATCCCATCTAGCAAGTAGAAAGAAGTTCTGAAGAGTTACAGAAAAGGAAAGCTTTTTAGGGGAGGGGGTGAAGAGAGAAAGGGAGAATGAGGAAGTCAGTAGATAAAAAAGAGTAATTTGGGGGCAAGATCACCTTATTTCAGGGGACAAAGTATCTATTCAGTGGATTACCTCACTGGTGATGATCAGGAAATTCAAGATTGACCAATTAAGATTACACTCTTGGGTAAATTTGAAACTGCAATTAGGTTAGGTATTGTTTTTGCTTGATGTAGACTTAGCACAAGTGACTTCATTGTGAGCCTGATCTTTCTTCCTTTCTCCCTTCCTTCCTTCCTTTCCCTTTTTATAATTATATTTTTTGTTACAATAAATACAAAAATAAAATTAGGATAAGTTTTTTTGGTTGTGTGATTTTATTAGAAACTCATTTGATTGAGATTTCTTAATACATCTCTCTCTTCTTTTAACATTCCATAGCACCATGTGCAAAGAAGGTTTTTCATAAACTCTCCAGCCTCTCAGGTAGCTGATACTCTTCCAGAGCACTCTTCCCACTTGTCTTACCCATCCTTCAAGACTTATTTTAGCTTATTGTCTCCTGGAAGCCTTCCTCAAGCCCCCAAGAGAGACGAAGGGTAGAGGCGACTGAAATTCTGACTAGGGGAGCTTTAGGATGGCAATCTATTGAAATGCCTAAGGAATTAATTTTTAATTATTATTTGCAAAAGATGGACACTGTTTTTCCTTAGGAGGAATAGAATACTTCCCAAAAGAGAGAGAATGATGAATATGAAGTTTCTGAAATGGAAACAGTCTTGACACTGGGAATAAATTTAAATTCTGTAAGAAAATGGAAGACACTCAAGTGTCACTCTCCATTTAATACTGCTTCTGAATACTGAATGAAGTGGAATAGATGTAAAATGAAATTATAGGATGCTGACGCTATCCAGCACAAAGTTCAAACTCATCACCAGGGATCCATGGTTCTCCTCGTTCGCCCACAGTCCAGCCATACTACTCAGCTGAAGGGGAACACTTTGACATTCCCAGTACGGACCCATCTCCTCTCGTCTACAACCCCACACAGCACATTTGTTCACCACCCACCACAACTTCAAAATCAATGTATTAACACTCACTCCAAAATAGTAATTGAATAAGAGTTGCTTAAAAATAAAACCAAAATGATCCTAGTTATTCTACTTTAGGATCTTACAATTAAGACAGCTAAAATACAAAATAACCCACCTTGAAACAGAGAGTACTGGTCGAATCAATGAAATCAGTCTTCATGTTAGGTACAAGTGGGAAACTAAATGCATGAGTATGAAAATGTGAAACAAGTGTGAAATATCCTGTTAATCACCAAATTGTGTCCTACAGGGTCATCTAATGCAATGGTGGTAGTATAAATAAAAAAATAAAAAAATAAAAAAAAAGAAAAAGATAGCTTCTAAGGAAGCATCTACTGGCATTTAACGTTGATTTTGTATGTTAAAGACTATTTTATTTGATTTATCTATTGGCTTTTTGGAGAAGCTAGTGGAGATTAGAACTCTGCCAAGTTACTGCTTTACAAAGCTAACTTGTGATCACCCACTTGTATATGAAGAAAATCTGTCTTCTGTTGAGACTGGGAATGCTTCAAGGGCAGGAACACTCTCTGTCTTACAATTTTTGCTTCCCCCGTATATGTCCAATAAATATTGGATAGTTGCAGTATAGTAACACAGTGTCAACGTGATGCAGGAAAAACAGCTGTGGGGTGTGAGGAGGGCCAAGTCCCAGGCCTCAGTTGAGCCCCTGGGACGTGCCCCACCAAGTGTGGGTCCTTGGCTTTGCACAGGAAAGAATTCAAGAGAGAGCCACAGTTGAGTAAAGGCAGATTTATTTAGAGAGATACATCAAAAGACAAGAGAAAGGCTGAGAGGTGTGGGGGTTGGGTGCTCAGATTAGAGTAAAAGTAGGTACACGTTCCATAGAGATAGTGTGGACCATCTCTGAAGAGGAGGGAAAGAGGCAGCCACAAGGCACTCTGTTGCCAGTTTTGGGGGCTTGGTAGCTTCATATGTTAATAAGTGGAAGGACCAGTCTAACTAGCCTGGGGAAGGGGCTGGGATTCCCAGGAAGTTGGCCATTTCCCACTCTTTGACCTTTTGTGGCCAGCCTCGGGACTGTCATGGCGCCTGTGGGCATGTTATTTGCCATGCTAATATGTTACAGTGAGCATATAATGAAGCTCAAGGAAGTCAAACCTCCCACCATCTTGAGCCTCAAGGCCTCCTGGGGGTTGAATCTTTCACCATTCTGGTGTTAATTGTTGCGTTAATGCTTGAATGGCTGTGCCCTGCCCCCTTCCTGTCTCAAAGGCAGAGGGAAATGGTAAATCAATGCTGTATTCTGATGGATGCTGGGAGAAGGAGTCAGCCACTGTAGAAACCCCTGAAGTTAGGAAGGTCCAAAGCAGTGCGAGCTTCAGCAGTCTGCCTGAGAAGACCCCAGGTCGCTAGGCATCCGGGATTTATACTGTGGCTCTATAATGAGATTACTCACCCTATAATGGGATTAACCTGTCATTTTCCTGGGATTGCCCAGGAATTTTCGTTAAGACATAATATAGGGAACAGCCTTTGACAACTCCCTTATTACTTTGTCTATACTAGGCCACATCTCCTGGCCTGTTTCTTTTTTATTGACTAGATCGGGAGTCAGCAAACTACCTACAGTCTGTTCCTGTAAGACCCTCTGAGTACAGTGGTTCCTCTTCCTGTCACGGTGACTTTTACCTTGTGAATTAGTGACTGGGCCTCTGATTGTGAACGGCTTCCTGTATAGCTTGAGGGCTGGGAGAGAATGTGTCCCTCATCCAGAAGTGAGAATTCTGAGCTCAGTGTAATTATAAATCAGTGCATTGACTTCCCAGCTTTTTAAGACAGTCAAAATGTTGACAAATGCAAGTTTGTGTGCCCAATACACCAAGAGGCCGAACAAACCACAATGTCAGAGTTTGGAGCAGAAGAGGTTTTATTGCAGGGCTGAGCAAGGAGGACAGGGTGGCTCATGCCCAAGAAAACCCCCAAACTCCCCAAAGGATTTCAGCAAAGCCTATTTAAAGTCCAGGCGAGGGAGAGGGGTCGCAGGCTACGTGATCAGCTCACGCACAGTCCTCTGATTGGTTGATGTAGAGGGAACAGGGCGGTCAATACTGTCAACCCCTATGTGTCCGAAGGTCTGGGGCACATGCCCTCCATTACCAAGTAGTTAATTTCTTCCATTTAGTGGTGGTTTTTAGCATCTTAAAAACTCAGGAAATATGTCTATGAGATACTATTATCTGGGTTCTTCAGAGAGGAGCTACAGCAGAGGGTATGGGGGAGGAGTCTGACCCAGGAAGGCCCCACAGGGTCCAGCTCAGTTACAGAAACAGCGTACTTGACAGTGGTCCATTATCAAGCGATGGACTTGCTCTTGGTGAGCGCAGAGCAGTACCTGGAACATTCCAGACTCCCTGATAAACTACATTGATTATTCCTAAAGACTGTCCTCTAGGGGCGATGATGAATTTTTCAGTGTAAATAATCGATAAGCAATCTATAATAATTTTATAGTTTTATTCGAGCCACACAGAGGACTGCTGCCCAAGAGTGCAGTCTCCACCAAGGAAGAAAGCGCTCCGGAAAAGCATGGTTCTCAGCAGTTTTATATCTTGTCAGAACAAAGAACAAAACATCCAACTTGACAGGGATACATTCCTTCAAGGTTTCAAAAGAGTCACCGTGGGTCAGCGTGACCTTGGTGTCTGGAAATGGGAAGCTTTTCTTTGAAAGAGTACTAGTACCGACCTCATAGGAAGGGAGGGAGGGGCACTTAACCCTGCCTTCAGAGTGGACATTCTTCTTCTGGGTAATGCCTTGTTTTCTTTAATGGGTAAAGCAGATGCACAATGCATGTTTGACAGGCCACAAAGACAGGCTGTTCCAGTTCAGACCAAACCATGCATAAGCCAGAATGGCTTCCTCAGAACTCAATAGTGAAAATTTCTCCCATCAAATTGATAGGAGCTATCTTTCAATGAGTTGCCTTCTGGCTTATATACTACCTTGAGAGTCTACTTAGTGTGATTCAGTTCCCTTAAGCTTGTTGGTTCCTCAATGTTCAAACAAATGAGGTCCAGGACCTGCAAGCTAAGAGACTAGAACCTGGAAGCAATTTGTCTGAGCATTGTTTATTCACTGAGTATTCATTTCTTGAATGCTCATTGAATATCTACCATTTAAAAATCACTGCATTAGCTTCTGAGTTTCAAGATATGAATAAAACATCATCTATGCTCTCAAGGAGCTCACAATATTCAAACAAACTGAGTCACAATACAAAGACATAGAAAGGTTTGAACAGGAGTTAGGATAACTACACACAAGGAACACCTTAACCCAACCAGTAGAGACTTCAGGCAGGGAGTAACACCAGGGGTGAGCCTTAAGGAAAGAATAATGAATTAAGAGAAAGATACTCCTGGGAGTAGAGGAGGTGAAGGCATGAACAAGGCAAGGACCCAAGGAACACTGTAGTTTGTGGAGGAAACTATGTGTGTAACTGAGCAGGACCCCGTGGGGCTTCCAAGGTCAGACCCTCCCCCAAACCCCCTGCTGCAGCTCCTCTCTGAAGCACCCAGATAATAGTATCTCATGTATATTTCCTGAGTTTTTCAGATGCTAAAAACCACCACCAAAGGGAAGAAATTAACTACTTGATGATGTTGAGCACGTGGCCCCCAGACCTTCTGGAGCCTGGGGCTTGATAGTGTTGACCGCCCTGTTACTGCCGTGTCAACCAATCAGAGGACTGTGCACGAGCTGGCATGTACCCTGCAATCCCCCTCCCTCATCTGGCCTTCAAATATGCTTTTCTGAAACCCTTCAGGGAGCTCGGGGTTTCCTGGGGGCACGAGCCGCCCCGTCCTCCTTACTCGGCCCTGCAATAAACCTTCCTCTGCTCCAGACTCTGACGTTTCAGTTGGCTTGGCCTCATGGTGCCTCGGGCAAATGAACTTGGCTTAGGGAACATGTGCAGTTTGGAGAAACTCAGAAGAGCATAAGGCAGATTAAGAAAGGCTTTTAAGACAGGCCATCTTAAAGGGTTTCACTTTTAACATTTTTAGGATAGTGACAGGGAGTCATTAAACTACCACTAACATTTGCCGAGCACAGTGTTGTTTCACCTTCTTTACGCCATTTAATGTTCTCAGTGACACAGTGCATAGATGCTTAGTCCCGCTTATCAGATGCAAAAGCTAAGACTCAGGAAATCATTAATTGTCCCAAGACATTTGAACCAAAGTCTCTCTGACTGCAGAGGCCATGCCCAATAACGCTGTGAAATAATGCCAAGCTCGCATATTTGAAGGAAAGTTATCCAAACAACTGCTACCCAATTTTTTCTGCCTTGATTTTCAAGTTAGACTTTGAAGAATCATTCTCTACCCATCACATTCACACTTGAAAATAACACACAAAGTCCTTTTCATATGATGTGAATTTACTTGAGGAAACATATTTGGAAACAACATGAATGCCAAATATGGGCAAATTATGATCTGCTCATCCTGCTCTTCGATTGAAGATCACTTCAAAGATGATAAATGTTCCAGTTAGATTTTGCTTTTGTTATTCCTTCATCAAACCCTTCCCCAAAGGGTTCCACTCTTAAATACAGTCAAGGTTTGAAGATTTCAAAACAGAATAGAAATTGAAGGACAGTGTCTTCAGTGGCTTAAAGGGATCAATTTTCATCTTTAAGGACTGGGTAACTTCAAGTTTACTAGCTCATAAATTCCTTTTTTAAGATTCTGTCTGACAGAGTATTTAAAGTACAGTAGACATGACATTTTGGGATTAACATCCATGCTTTGAAAAAAAATTATCAGAAATATCCTTTTAGTAATTTGTAATTATGACAAATTGGAGTTTTATGGGATCAGGCAGTTCTCAGAATTCAGAGTTAAGTCTTAGATCAAAAGCTACATGTCAGAAAATTAATGAACATAATTTTTCTAGCATTAAATTGGGATAAACAATGCAGAACTTTGGAGTTTAGCACGTCCTAATAGGTACTCAGAAGCTTGATTGTCTGTGGTAGACCACCAACTGGCAAGAATATGGGACTCCAAAATGAATGGCAAAAACCATTTTTTCCCATGATATTTCATGCTCTTTAATTTGTATTAAAATCTCTTACAATTGTCTGGGAGGGGAGAATTTCCCCCTACCCTTCTTGGTTCTTTTGGATTATTTAAAAATTAGATTGACAGGTTACTGGAGTGTTAGGTTCTTGTTTCATCACAGAAAACATTCAGAGATGAGACATGGAGGACAAATGAGCAAGATGAGGCTTTATTAAGCCACAGTACACTCTCAGGAGGGAGTGACAGACTCAGGTGAGCAGCTGCCCCGGTTCCTTCCGGCAAGCTGGTTACTTGGGGTGTGAAAACAATTGGGCAGAATATTCATCAAGGAGGGAGGAGTTTTGGGGGGGGTAATTTCCTGGTTCTTGGCCTGGTTCCTGAGGGGAGGGGGAGTTTTTGTCCTTATTTGGTCTTTAAAATTTTTTTATTTTAGTTTTATTATTTTTAAATTGAAGTATAGTTGATTGACAATGTTGTGTTAGTTTCAGGAAAACAATTCAACTACACATATATTTTTATTATTTTTCAGATTCCTTTCCAACATTGTCCTTATTTGGTCTTGATTGGAAGTGTCCTGGCGTTGGTGCACGATGGGTACTGCCCTGGTTGCAATGCTAATTATTTTGAAACAAGGGTATAATGAACAAAAGGTGACTTTCTGAGTTGGAGATTCCTGCCTTTCTTTGTCTGCCCCAGGACCCCTGTTGTCACCGGAGGTGTGGTCTCCTGCCACATGACCTGTGCCTCCCTTCTCTGCTCAGTTCTGGCTAACTGCCCTCTCTTACAGATATAAGATAGATTAAGGAGGAAAAAAAGTTAATTTCGTATCTGTGGAGGATTAATTGATATAGGGCCCAAGAAGTGACCAAAGCAGTCTGTTTATATACCTTTTAGACAAAGAAACAATAAATTTGTGAAGAACTGACAAGACAGAGAAGCTTCAATTTGGGTACTAGTTAGTGGAGAAATCAGAGTTTGTAGGAAAAAGGTTCCAGTCTCCTAGACCTTCTCTGAGTACCAAAGGGCAGATTCAAACATTTGCTATTCAGGGAAGGGAGGGAATGCATAAACAAAGGAGGGGCAGTCAAGAAAAACTAGTGCAGTGATTAACGCAGGATCCTGGCTCCTCCTCAAGGAATATACATCACAGTATCTCTGAGCTCTTCTGTAGGAACTAAGGCCCCCACCCAGGTGGAGGATGATAACCCCAGGCTGAGATCCCAGAATGGCTGAAACCAGAAGGCTGATGACTGAGAGTCCTGGAACACCACCCTGTTACCTCATCATCAACCAATCAGAAGGAAGTCACACACCCTGCAAACCTCACCCCAAATTTTGCCTATAAAAACTTCTTTCCAAAAACTATCAGAGAAATTGGGTCTTTTGAACACAGTCATCTGTTCTCCTTGCTTGGCCCTGTAATAAACCTTTCTTTGCTCCAAACTCTAATGATTCCATTTCTTTGGCCTCACTATGCATTGGGCACTTGAACTTATGCTTGGTAACAAAACCAACATATCTCCCTGTCTTTGTGTTAAATAATTACAGAATGAAGAATTCTTTCCCGCCTTTGTGCTAAACAAAACTAGGATAAGCGAAACAACTTAGCTACTCTCTCAAAGAAGTATTTACTCAGAGAAAATAAAACTGTGAACCAACCAAAATGTTAGAGCAGGCAGTTAGCTAGATATGAGCAGAGAAAGGGGGGTCCAGGCCAAATGGCAAGAATTGGGCAAAAAAGAAGGGGCACTGGCCAAATGCTGGAAACTATGCATCATGTAAACAACTGGAGTCCTTGGGCAGACAGAAAAGCAGGAACTTCTGGACTGATACGAAATCATACATTTTGGGTGACAAGTGGTCTGGAGGCCAACAAAGAAAAGTGGAAAACTGCAGGAATCTCCAGTGTTCGAATGTAACTTTTTGCTCATTATGCCCCCATTACAATAAAATTAGCCTTGCAGAATAGAAGTACCCATCATCTGCTGATGCCATGACACTTCTGATCCAAACTAAACAAGAACAAACATTCCTCCTCCCTTTGGGAAGGTGGAGTTGGGATGAAAATCAGGGAATACAACTCCAAACCCTTTCCTCCTCAATGAATATTCCACCCATTTCTTTTTACACCCTATGTAACCAACTTGCCAAAGAAACTCAGGGCACAGCTGCTCCCCCGAGCCTGCCCGCTCTCCCGTGGAGCGTGTACCACCCATCCCTTAATAAATCCCCACTTCACTTTCTTGACCTCTGCTTCTGGTCCTGAATTTTTTCTGCAATAAGACCAAAAACAGCTGGTACCAAAAACAGCTTATTCATCAAGCTCACCTTGCCTCAAGACCCTCACCCGGCTCTCCTAAACAATTCAGAACTATTATGGGATGCTCGTTGTCTAGTCCCATTAAACTCTCTGCTTTGTGAGACCCATCATAAAATGCCCCTTCTCTGGCCCAAAAACGCTAAAAATATCATCTCCAGACTTTTCCCCTTTAAGATACAAGACTATGTCAAAATAATGTCTTTTCTTATTGCCGTAAGCCTAATAAACTTAACTTTGCTTGGTCATTGGGGCTCTTTGGTGGTCTTTTATGAGGTTAGTGGAGAATTACAAATTAGGGAGGAAAGCTCTGCTTTTACTAGGGTAATTTACCCACATCTCCTTACCTTCCCCCCAAAGGAAACACTCTCCTGGTTCTTCTTTCCTGATGTTTATGTTAATCATTCCCTTTCCATTCTTTGCAACATTCACAACTTTGTTACTCTGAACAATATAAGGGGGAAAAAAAACTTTTAATGAGAATTATGATAGAAAGTAATTGGCAGTTGGTTCCCTGTTCCCCCCAATTCCCAGCAAGCTAACTGTGCAGACTCATCTAGTCATTTTGTTATTCTGGCAATAATAAGACCCCAAATATTCTGCAATCTGGGGGGACCATTCACCACACATTAAGAAAGAATTTACTCTACTTTTTGGTTGTGAAACACTGAGTAACAAGAACAAAATGATCTGGATAAGAAAAATGTAACATTGCCCTTGTTTGGTGAAAAATCCCCTAGCAAAACTGAATGTTTTCTGAGGGCTTGTATGAGCTCATCTGGGGCAACTTGGGGGCAGGGTCCTGAGTCCTGGAAAACATATGCAAGGTTGTGGCGTAGGCACAGGAATGGACATGCAGTAGGAATACGATCAGGGACCGTGGAATGTTCTGTATTTTCTATTTCTAGCTAACTGTGGCCTACAGCTGGGTCTCAGGAGTAAATCAAAGCAGAACACTTCTGTGAGATGTAATGGTTCCCAGATGATTTAAGCAATGAGGGAGAAGGGGAAAGCGACACAAACAAGCCAAGTGCAGGCAAGATTCTGACCTCAAGTTAGACAGGGCAGTAGGCACCCAGGCGATGATTTGCCCCATGTCTGTCTCCCAGTCTGGACCGGTTGCCTCTCACACTTGGTACCCGGTTTTCACCCTGTGATTTTCTTTCACTATCACCTTGAGCATCCCTTTGCCTCTCTCCTGTTCCCTATGTTTCACACCTTCTTCTTTCTTAGTTTCTCATTTTGGTGACACACATCTTTCAGTAGATTCTTTAGGAAGGGTATATGGAAATTATTTTTATTTTTACTCTTTGCAAGTCTTTATATAAACCTGCACCTATCTAATGATTTGATTAAATAGAGTTCTCTGCTGGAATAAATTTTCCTTCAGAATTTTTAAGGCATCAGGCTGTGCTGTCCCAAAATATGGCACCCTGATGTACTGAATAGCTTAAATTGAAGGAGTCTGAGAAAACAGCAAAGGCAGGAAGGTCACTCTAACCTCCCTGTCCTCTCCCTACTTCCCTAAAGCAGGAGATAAATCTTCTACATGAAGCACAATGCCCCTGTATCAGGAGGAAGAGAGACATTCTCGCCACCAGAGACAGGGAATTCAGGGCTTAGAAAGCTGCATGAACAAATCTTGTTGCTTCCTCACTCTTTACCACCAAACCCTTCGTTCTTCACAAATGTATTGTTTCTTTGTCTAAATGGTATAAAAGCCATCTGCTCTGGTCACTTCCTCAGGTCTTTATTCTCCTGTGAAGGATCCCATGTACATGTAAAAATTCTATCAACTTTGCACGCCCTCCTCCTGTAAATCTGCCTTTGTCAGTTTAATTTGCAGACCCAGCCAGGGACCCTCATAGGGTAGAGGGAAACCTGCTCCTTCTCTGCTCCACATTGCTGTTGGGAAACCCAACACAATTCTGATTCTTGTCCCTCTGTTTTTGTCCCTTGCCCCTTCTCACGTCCTTCTCTGGGAGCTTGAGAATCTCTTCTGTCCTAAATGTTTTAAATCTTACAATCATACGCTTTGGTGTAAAAGGCATTTTTAATCTGTTTTGATGGCTCTTTCAATCTGGAAGTTTGGGTCCTTCAGTTCTGGGCTTTTTTCTTGAGTTATTTCATCATTGATATCCTCCGCTCTGTTTTGTTTGTTTCGTTTTGCTTTGTTTTGTTCCCTCTTCTTGGAAATCCCACTATTTGGCTGCTGAACTTCACAGACTGGTTGAATTTTCTCATCTTTTTTTCTCCTATTTCATATCTCCTTGTCTTTTCGCTGTTCTTTCTGCGTGATTTCCTCAATTATATCTTTCAATTCTTTGTTTTTATTTCTTATCATATTTTTGACTTCCAAAAACTCTTTGTTTTATGAAGGTTCCTCTTTTTAAAAATAACATCCTGTTCTTGTTTTAAGGATGCAATATCTTCTTTTACCTCTATCGGGACTGAGAAATGAGAAACTACAGGGACCACAACTGGAAAAAACAGAAAAATTGTGCAGAAACCACAATTTGAAAAACAAATTATTTCAGTAACAGCTCAGCTTGGACCCACGTGTTCAGGAAAGATAAAGCCACAGGCTTTTTCACAGACAGCCTCACCTAGCCTTTCAAAGCAGTCAGACTTGCAATCTGACCGCTTCTTTCCTGTCTTAGCCTGACTTTCCTTCCTGCCCCTCCTCCACCCTGGCTAGCTTCCATCCTTTGACTAACTCCTCCTCGACAAAGCCTCATAAAACTCAAGTGCCAGAGTACTCACGGAGTCCATTTGACTGGTTTCAGTTGGCCAGTGTCCCCCTTGCCCCGCACATTTCTAACACACTGAACTTGGTGTTTATTGTGATCATAGCAAAGCTCTTTGTGGTCCCTTCTGGGAGGGTTTGACTTAAACACAAATTACGTAGTTTTCTTTCATCTAAATATTCTGTTTTCTTCTTTTTCTTTCTTTCTTTCTTTTTTTTTTTTTTTTTTTAAATTTGTTCAGCTTTTTGGTGGGGGAGGGAGGCAGGTAATTAGGTTTACTTGTTTATTTTTAGAGGAGGGACTGGGGATTGAACCCAGGGTCTTGTGTATGCTAAGCATGCGCTCTACCACTGAGCTATACCCTCCCTGCCTTGTTTTCTTCAAGGTGGCTTTTCTGCTTGTTTGGTCTTTATCTTGCATGATAAGAGACTTTCTCTAGAATTCTGCTGATCATGGGTTTCTGCTTGAAAGAGAATTGATTAGATCTGAGTATGTAGAGAACTCACGTATATTTTGAGTTTAGTGTAAGGCCATCTGTTTGCCGCTACTTCTCCCGTCTTGTGTTGCGCAGATTTCCCAGGGGCAAGTTGTGTCAGTCTTGTGCCTAGAGGGCAAGGAGCTGGCTGCCGTGGTTTGGGGACTGGACAGTTGATGAGGGCTGTGGAGCAGGAGGTGGAGCCTTAGCAAGAAGGGTGAGGATGACTGTACAAACCTCCACTTTTCCAGGTACCAATGCCCTCACCTGTGCCTCTTGTTCTCCAGTCCAGAGACTTCCATCTTTATCCTCTCCAGGGACTCCACCTTCTACTGGAGTTGGGGAGAAACAGTCATCTAGTAGCATGGAGTTAGGGAGAGGATTTGAGTTTGTGGGTGTTGCTGAACAAAAGTTCATGGGCCCAACACACAGTGAGGTCAAACAAATCAAAACATCAGAGTTGGGAGAAGAGAAAGGTTTACAGCAGGCCCTCTCATCAAAAGACTATATCTCTCTGATGATTTTTGGAGAGAAGTTTTTATGGACAAAATTTGTGGCAAGGGCTGCAGGGTGTGTGACTTTCTTCTGACTGGTTGGTGGAGAGGTAACAGGGTGGTGCTCCAGGAAACTTGTGCTCAGCCTGAAGTTACCATCCTCCACCTGGGTGGGGGGCCTTAGTTCCTGCAGAAGAGCTCAAAGATATTGTGATGTATATTCCTTGAGGAGGAACCAGGACCCTGTCCCAAGATTCTTTCTTTGTGTCTGCGGGCTTCTCCTTTGTTTCTGCATTACCTCCCTTCCTTGACTAGCAACTGTTTGAGTCTGCCCTCTGGAACTCAGAAAAGGACAAGGAGGCTGAATGAAGCCTATGTCCTACAAACAAGAAATGGGAGACACAGAAAGGATTTGTACCAAGGAGGACCCCACAGGGCCCTGCTCAGTTTTACGGGTGATTCTTTGATATAATTATGTCTATTTTCAATATACTGTCATAGAAATCAGTGTTTTCAGTTCTTCTAAGTTAGTTTGCTTTTCCAGTTTCCAAAAGTTTGTTGTTGCTGTCACGTCTTTTTTTTTTTTTTTTAAGTGTCACTATAGTAGTTTTAGGGAGGGAACAAAATTAAATTGGTGCGTTCTATCCACCATCTTAAGCCAGAATGCCTCTAATGCTTTTTTTCACTAGCCATGTGGCCTCCCATTGGCAATCCACTGGAAAGTCAACAGTTTTATAACGGCTCATTCACCAACAGCCAAACTGTCTTTGGAACATTTAGGCAAGTCAGAAGATTAAGCAATGAACTGCTTTAACTGCTGAACACTAAAGTCTTTTTTATATGCATATTATTAAGAAATGGAGACAGCAGCTTCCTTTTTCAAAATTCTCCTCCCTTGTTATTTTCTGAATCATAAGTCAAAAGTGTTATTATTTAAAGAATATACTAGGTTTGTGTGAATGAAAAATATTGCAAGCCATGCTGTGCTCATCAAATTATCAGCCGCTACCGCCACCCCTAACAAGTGAGTGGGAGGATCAGGATGCAGACATGCGGGCAGCCCAGCCTCTGCTGTCATCCCCAGTGGTGCACCCTGAGGTATGTGAGCAAACAGGACACTGGCCCTAGATAGCTAGGTATCAAAGGGATGATTTCAATGAGCCCAGACCTTTGCACCTTCCCATACAGAGAAAAGCGCTAAGTTCCTTACCTTGAGCTATCAGTCTTCTTTAATTAACATGAATCTTTTGATGTTCTGACTACCTAGCCTTTGTTGTAAAAACTCCTGTGTATCCTGGCTCCTCCCCTACCTCTTTGGAGCAGTTCCTCAGAGCGTCTGAGAGGCTGTCATCCTGGGCTCAAATCCTCAGAAATGGCCCCCAAATAAAACGTAACTCTCAACTTCTAGATTGTGCATTTTACTTCAGTTGACATTTGAATGGGGAAGAAGAAGGAGGAAAGAAGGGAGAGGAAGAGAATAAAAGAAGAAGGTGGGGGAGAGTAAGAATTAAATTGTGCCTGTAGGAAATGTAGAGGAGGAAAGATTTTCCTTCTACCCTTCTAGGTTTGATAGCTGGGACTATGAAACTGACAGCAGGCAGATTAGCAGGAGAAAGGGTATATGAATTTGTTAATTGTTAATATTGTGAGCATGAGAGCATCCCAGGGAGAAAAATGAGTACCCCCAAAGCGGTGAGATTTGGGAGCTTATGTAAGATCTTAACAGGGGAAGGGGAGGGAGGGTTAGCCCTGTTAGGGGAGAGTAAATTATTTTTAGAGAAGATGCATGGGCTCTTAAAAGACCAGAAAGGAGACAGAATAGTATGAGAAAGTGTATCAGGGTATGAGGTTGACTTTTAGCCTCCTCTCCTGTGACAAGAGTCAGTCTTACCTGATTGATGAAACTCCTGGGGAAGAGATTTATAACAAGAATGAGTTCCTTTTGGAGGATCTGTCTTCAGGCCAGATAAGGGGAGTTCAGAGAAGACCCCTTCCTGAATTTGCTACTTTTCAGGTACCTGCCACTCAAAATAATCCTTATGCCCAAAAGGCATATGTTAGGATGACATATTCTGCCACCCTTCAAGGGTGAGCTGATCTGTCCACAGGCTCCTCATGCAATCATTCTGTGGTCTGTCCTTTAGTTTGGAAATTAAAATGATATGTTCATAGCAGCACTATATACAGTAGCCAAGACATGGAAACAACCCAAATGTCCATCGACAGATGACTGGATAAAGAAGTTGGGTATATTTTTACAATGGAATACTACTCAGCCATAAAAAGAATAAAATAATGCCACTTGCAGGAACATGGATAGACCTGGAGATCATTATTCCAAGTGAAGTAAGCCAGAAAGAGAAAGAAAAATATATGATATCACTCATATGTGGTATCTTAAAAAAAAAGAAGAAGAAATAGGACACTAGTGAATTCATCTACAAAACAGAAACAGACTGGCAGACATAGTAAACAATCTTATTGATATGGGGGGAAAGAGGGTGGGAAGGGATAAATTTGGGAGTTTGAGATTTGCAAATAATAGCCACTATATATAAAAATACATAAAAAACAGATTTCCTCTGTATAGCACAGGGAACTATATTCAATATCTTGTAATAACACTTAAAAAGAATATGAAAACATATGTATGTGTATATATATATATACACACACACACACACACACACATATATGACTGGGCATTATGCTGTACGCTAGAAATTGACACACTGTAACTGACTGTACTTCAGTTAGAATAAATAAGTAAATTAAAGTGTTAAATATACACAAAGTTGATTAAACCCCAAACTCAAGAGATGCATTTATTCATTCTTTCATGAAAGAATTAGCATTCATTCTGTGTCCATCTTGGTGCTGTGTGCTGGAGTACAAAGTGAACAAAACAGACGTGGTCCTAGCCCTTACAGTGCACAGGACCTGTAAGTAGAGATTACCTGCTTTTAGATTTGTTGTTTTACTGTGATAAATCCTGCTATCAATGAGCATGCCAGACGTTATTCTGAACGCACATTACCTGGTTCTCAATCAAGTCAAACAGGTATAGAATCTTTTCCCTTGCATACTTTCCAGGTTCTATGAGAATTTCTTGTTCTGCAGCTTCTCTTTTATAGATGCCTTACAGATCAGCTCAAGACTGTTAAAAACATTCCTTCTGCAGAGAGAATGATATATCATCCCTCAGACCTCTGCTTCCCGGTTACAGTAGCATTCCAATCATGCCTTTCTGATCTTGATTGGATTTGGGATATTCCAAATCTTTTTTTTTCTCCTTCAATATTTAGGACATTTCAACCAATATCAAAAGAATTTATATAGACTAGCTCAGCAGGCAGAGGAATACTCACTATCCAGCTAAAGAAAGAAATTATTGCCAATGCATTTAAATCCCTGGTTTATATGCCTCTCTACCTTTCCTGCCAGAATTGAGCACTACCCTGAATTTGATATCCTATCATTCCATTACATATTTATATAATTGCATGATAGATATATGTATTATTAAGCAAAACATGGAATTGTTTGGTGTGGTTTTTACTTTATATAGGGATATCATACTGTATTCATTCCATCACAGCTTTTTATTTTGAATGAACATTATATACCTAGAGAGGAAAAGGCAGATGTAGGGTAACCCCATCTTCAAATTTTATTTGTGATATCCATATGTCCTGTGGGGCCAACTGGCGTCGTTCAAAGTCCAAGGACCCTCGTTCCTGGGCTCTCAGAGGTCTGCCTGCGATCTCTCAGAAGATAAAGCACATTCTTTACTGGGTATGTTTGCCCTAACAAACAAAAAGCCCTAGGTAATGCCTAATCTCACAGTACCTTGGGCTGGTTTGTTTCAGCCCATGCCTCCACCTTATCAGAGTCATAAATCCCATCACCCTTCACAGACCCTAAACTTCTTACCTCACCTACAACCAATCAAAAAACTTGTGCAGGAGCTGATCACACAGCCCCTAACCCATTGTGTTCACCAACTCCTCCCCTCAATAAAAGGCCTTGGCCGCTGACCCCGATGCTCACGTAGGCACCTCTCATCTTGGTGTCCCACTGTTGTCTATGGCAGAGTAACTTAATAAACTCTTTCTCATCCTTTGCCTTTGGTAAATTCTTTTACAACTCATACACCAGCCTGCCGGGTTTCCCAACGTGTCCTTCTATATTGCTTTAGCAATTTACAATCTCCATCAGGGACCCCTACCCCAGTAATACATAAGAATTCTTGTTGCTTCAAAATGTCCCCCAAATTTGCTATTGTCCAAGTTAAAAAAATTGTGTAACAATGATGCGTTTAAAATTGTATCTGTTTGCTGTTTAATTGACATCCCCTTAATAATCAATACGTTGATTATTTTCATATGTTTTCATATGTTTATTGGTGATTTGTCTTTTTCACTTTGTAAGTTGCATTATCTACAAGAATGTAAGTTCCATGAGTATAAGAACTTTGTATCCCCAGCACCATGAATAATGCCTAATACATTATAGATATTTAATATATATGTTGAGTTGAATATTTGTCGACCAATAATATAAGTTGACTGAATTGTGTAGGGGAGGAAAAAGTTTTTCTCAATCTACTGAGATTCCCTGGCTGAGTCTAGAAATTAAACTGACAAAAAAAGATTAATGGGAGAAAAGCATACAAATTTATTCAACATAGGATTTATGGGACATGAGAGCCTTCATAAGGAAATGAAGACCCAAAGAAACAGTTAGACCTGGTAGGTTTAATGAAGAGTGAATAATTGTGGCGAAATATGACAGGTTGAGAAGCATGAGCCAATTGTAGTAAAGTGGGGGGACCTTAGTAAGACCTGTTTGTTGAGATTCTTCTCCACGTGCCTTTGTTTTTGGAAATATTCTCCTTTCCTTTAGGTATAGGGAGGGCACCTTTCACAGGAGGGTTTTATAATCTGTTTCAAGAAAAGAAAGGCAAGGGAGGGAGGAGATCAGAGGAATCTTTCTGTTTCTGCTTTCTCAAGCTCCTTCAGCTGAAAGTATTCATAACACTAAATATATTTGGGGCCAACATGTCCTGAACCCCATCAGTATCAATGACAGTTTAGAACTCACGCCGTTTTTAAATGTCTTTTTTGGGGAATGATTTGTCAGGTTTCCAAGACACATTTTGAATGCTAATCTTCTGTGGACTCTGTGTGTACCAAGTACCTTCTCTCAATTTACGGCTTATCTTTTCCATTAAAAAAAAGTGACTTTTTATGCACAGATGTTTTTCATTTTGATATTGCTTTGCATTTAACATGTAAAAGTCAAAGATGGGTGTCTCAACTTGCCAGGTGGCCCTAGTCCTCGTGCTCATTCAGGAATCCAAGTTTCTTCCCATTTGTTCCTGTTGCATGGTTGAAGCAAGGTTGCAGCTACATCCATGTTCCACGCAGCAGGGAAAGGTAAGAAGACCGTGGCGTGGACACACATGCTCCATTAAGGAAAGGGTATTGCACTTAAAATGTCTGCTCACATTCAGCTGGGGAGAACTCATTCACATATCCACATCCAAGTGCAACAGAAGGAGAAACGTAGGCTCTGGCTGGGCAGCTGTGTGCTCACTGTGGCCTTCTTGCCCTTGGAAGAAGGAGAGAAAGATTTTAAATGTACAGATGACGGCTTCACCATCGGGGAGCTTTGTCTCTTTTTCTATTACTTGGAAGAGTTCACATAGTTGCGATGATCTATTCCTTAAAGGTCTAATACAATGCATGTAAAATCTTAGGGTTCTAATATTTTTTCCCATGGGAATATTTTAAATTTAAGTTTGAAGTACTTTACTGGTGATAGAACTATTTGGGCTTTTTATTTCTTCTTGAATAAGTTTTCATAAGTTGTAATTTTTCTAAAAATTTGAATTTTTGATCTAACATTTAAAATTTATTGGCACAAAATATTTGTATAATTACTTTTTCTTTCTTTCTTTCTTTCTTTTTTTTTTTTTTTGCTTGGAGGAGTTAATTAGGTTTATTTGGTTTTTCAGTGGAGGTGCTGGGGATTGAACCCAGGACCTTGTGCATGCTAGGCACTCATTCTACCGCTTTGCTATATACCCTGCCCCCTAATTACTCTTTAATCATTGTTTAAATATTTGCCAAATCTGCCGTTACATCACTCTCTTTTTTGATCCTAATATTGATTATGTCTGACTTTCCTTTTTTTTCCCCCATAGGTTTGCCTACTTTACTAGTCTTTTCAAATAACCAACTTCTGGCTCTGTAGATCCTCATTATTGTGTATTTGCTTTTAGTTTGTTGTTTTCCGCTCTTATTTACTTTCTTCTACTTTTATTTATTCAATTGTTTATTTTTTAAACTCCTTAAGCTTTTTAATTTCCAGCCTTTCTTATTTCCTGGTATAAAAACTTCACCACCACCACTACCACCCCCCCCAAAAAGAAAAATTCTTTACATGTTGCAGGTTTAAAAAAAATTGGTGGGGGAGGTAATTCGGTTTAATTTATTATTCTTATTCTTATTCTTATTCTTATTCTTATTCTTATTCTTATTCTTATTCTTATTATTATGAAGCTATGGGGACAGAGCGCAGGACCTGCATGCTATACATTGCCCTCAACCACTGAGCTATACCCTCCCCACATCCCAATTTTGATGCTTGGTATTTTCATTATCACTCAGTTTAACTTTCCTAATTTCTGCTTGATTCCATGGGTTTTTTTAAGGGGTATTTTAGATTACCAAATAATTTTTGAGTTAGCTTTTGATTAATTTTGAATTGAATGGCATTACAGTCAGAGATTGTGCCTTATCCTCCTTTCTTACTCTAGCCCTTTCTCCTTGAACGAAACCTGTCCTTCTTAACCCTCTCTTCCTCTTGGAGAAAAGAGGTTTTCAGGAGGTCCCTATCATCCTCTTGTACTTGGTCACTAGCCCCAGTGACATGCAGCATTGCCCGAATCCCAGAGTGAGCGGACCACAGGCTCAAACTGCAACTCACTTTTTGCCCACAATACACAGCGTTGCTTGTAATACTAGAGGTGTCATTTATTGAAGGCTCACCATGTGCCAGGCATAGTACTAAGAATCTTACATAGATTATCTTATTTAATCATCCCAGCAAGACCGTTATTCACCCCTTTTGTGGACAAGGAAATCGAGGCACCAAACGATTGTCACTTTTCCCAAGTCTCATGCAGCTTCAAGAGAAGACCTCAGTGTTTGTCGAACTCCAGAGGCTATGCTAGGTAAGTACTTAAATGAGGTTTGTTAAACACAAATTACCCCTTTTGGTAGTTCATGGCCAAAATGAAGTTTATTGCCACTGGGCCATGTGTTAATAATACTTTTCATTTTCACTTTACATAAAACACTCAACGCTTGTTGAAAATACTCAGAAATTTGGAATTATATTCCTTTTGGACTATTTCAAGTCATTTGTGATACAACAATGTGAAGAATTACAAGATAGCTGCTACCTTTCTTTTATTATCAGCTGTTTTTGTGTTACATGTTTTTCTTACAAAGCGATAGTCACCCTCTAACCACATCCTTCTAAATGCTTCCTGTCAATGCTGTTATAGCTCAGGAAATTACAGATTTTCTGAATTGTTTAAGATAATTTAAAACCTTCCCCAGAAGTTACTTCTTGTTGTTTCTTCTTTTTGTCACATAACTTTTCTTTTTCCTCATAATATATATCATTTCCCACAATTAATTACATATATATTAAGAATTTTGTATTGCATATTTATGTTCAAGTGAATAAAAGTAAAAAATAAGAAAAAACTGCATAGATGTCCTGGAGAAACCATTTTTTAAAGTTTGTGGGATTTTCTTTCTTTCTTGGTGCCTTCTTCTTGACTCTAATGACAATAAGCAATATTTAAAATTACTTTTTGATTTTAATTATCTACTGCTTCTACCATGAAGTAAAAGAAAAACTTATAATATGTATAAGTTAAAATAATGGAGGTAGCAATGACTAATCTATATTTTTTATTATGATAAAATATATACAATAAAATTTACCTTTTTAAGTGTAAAATTCAGTAGCATTAAGTGCACTCACAATGTTGTATAACCTTTATCCATTTCCAGAACATTTTATCACCCTAAACTGAAACTCTTTACCCATTAAAAAACAGCTACCCGTCCCCCCTCCTCTCAGCCCCTGGTAACCTCTATTCTACTTTCTGTCTCTATGAATTTACCTATTCTAGGTGACTCATATAAGTGGGATCAGACAATAGTTGTCCTTCTGTGTCTGGCTTATTTCCATTAGCATAATGAATTCGGGTATATCCACGTTTTAGCATGGATCAGAACTTCATTCCTTTTCAAGGGTAAATAATATTCCATTGGATATATACCACATTTATTGATCCATTCATCTACTGATGGATATTTGGGTTGTTTCTGCCTTTTGACTAATGTGAACAATGCTTCCATGAACACTAGTATACAGATATCTGTTTGAGTGCCCACTTTCAGTTCTCTTGGCTGTGTACCTAAGAACGGAATTGCTGGATGGTGCGGTAATACTGTGTTTAACTTTTTGAGGAACCACGCAACCATTTCCACAGGACTGAATCATTCTGCATTCCCAGCGGCAATGCACAAGGCTTTCAGTTTCTGCCCATCCTTGCCAATACTTGTCATTTTCTGTTTTGCTTTGTATGTAAGAGCTTAACCTGGTGGGGGTGAGGTGATATCTCACTGTGGTTTAATCATCTGCATTTAAACCTTCATTTGAAAGGCAAGGAATTTAAATTAAGAGAGACAAAAGGACTTCCCCCCAAACTCAAAGTTAGTAGGTAGTGAAGGAGAAACTAGAGTTAAGTTCTCCTAACTCAAATCAAGTTGTTTTCTTCTTCACTGTCTCACTTTATTATAACATTATAGTATTTTCTGTTTATTTGGCTCTGTGTATATTCTATCTGACTTACATGTAGAGGTGGAATAGGGCAGTGCCCATGCACTGTTACGTTTAACTGTATGAGGTGGTTGCTTTTGTAGGCCAACACAATCGGATATCAGAAACTTTGTGTGCTTCAACTTCATATTGAAACATGCTCCTATTATCAAGGATGTGTTGAGGGAGGAAAGTGAAATTTCAGAAATTATCTACAAAATCATCTACAAAATATTGAAAGAAAAGTTTTTGGTGGACTTTGGAGGGTGAAAGGACAGAAAACTTTCTGAATATACAGAGCAGTTTATTGTTCCTTTAAATTTGGATTCCATTATGACTCTATCCATGTATAATTAATTAATTAATTAATTAATTAATTAATTTTACTGGAGTATAGTCAATTTACAATGCTGTGTTGATTTTTGGTGTCAGTCATTATTCATGTATATTTTAAAATATATTCAATATATTTCCTTCTAGTTCTATAGACCTTTAAATTAATTGTATCTTAAGACAGATGAATGTGTTTTTGTTGTTGTTGAATTTTTTAAAGACCTTTAAACTAATGTAAGCCAGAATCATTTTCATATTCTCAGAACCACCCAATTTTTATTCATATTTAAAATGATACATGGGAAAGAAAGGGTTATTGTGTAGCAGGTCTGCCATTAATTCTCTTTTGTTACTTGGAGACACTTCTGGGAAAGAAGGAAGGGAAGAGATCTGGTCTGTTTTCTTGTGAACATGTTACTGTGTCCAAACTCATTCTGCTCACTGCATGATAGGTGAATGTATCGGGAGATGAGGTGTTGGGGCAAGGAGCAATGAACTTTATTTGGAAAGCCAGCAGACCAAGAAGATGGGGGACTAATGTCCTGGAGAGCCATCTCCCCCAAGTTAGAATTCAGGCTCCTTTTATGCAAAAAAGGGGAGGGGTTGTGTTTGGTTGTTGCTGACTTCTTGGTGTCAGAATCCTTTGTTCTTGCAGCCGTCCAGGTGGGTCAGGTTATGATGTGCCTGCAAACCTCCAACAAGACAAATGTTATTCTCAGTTCTGCAACTTTTTATCTCTATATGAATGGAAAAGTGTTATGCCCTTAAAGCTCAGCGCCTTGACAATATGCTGCCCTATATATTTCAGGCTACAGACAAGATCTCTTACAAAAGGTGCAGAACCAGTATGGCTAAGCACAGGAAACAGAGCAGAGCTAGAGCTAAAGGAACAGATGTAATACAAAGTTGGATTTGTTCTTCCCTATTACAAACATTCTAATAAATAGACCTTCCAGCAAAGAAGCCAATGTTATTGTTACTGAGTCCAAACTCATTCACTTGCCACACAACAGGCCAATAAGTCAGGAGACAAAGTGTTGGGGAAAGGATTAATGACTTTGTTCAGAAAGCTAGCAGACTGAGAAGATGGCAGACTAATGTCCTGGAGAATCATCTTCTCCAAGTCAGAATTCAGGCTCCTTTTATACTAAAAAGGGGAGAGGGTGTGCTTGCTGCAAACTACTTGATGTGGACTCCTCTGTTCTTGCAGCTGTCCGTGTGGGTCCGGTCATGGTGTCCCTGTAAACCTCCAACAAAACAAATGTTATTTTCTATTCTGTTACTTTTTATCTCTATATGAATGGAAAAGTGTTAATATCCTTAAAGGTCAGAGCCTTGAGAATAGGTTATCCTGTGTCTTTCAGGCTCTAGGCAACATTCTTTTACAAAAGGTGCAGAACCAGCCCAGGAAGCAAAGCACAGGGTTAAAGCTAAAGGCACAGGTCTAATATGGAGTCAGATTTGTTCTTTTCTATTACAGTATTGCTGTCTGAAGAGTCCTTATCTATGGGATGCTTTTAGCAGAATGTATCTAGTTGTCTAAGACTGCTTATGGTAACCACACCTGGAATCTATGAATTTAGGAAAAGGCTTCCTGGAAAATGTTATGTAAGCTGTGTAACTATCTGATTACAAAATGGATATTTCCTGATGAAAACGGACCTTTTTGCATGTGACCTACACACATTGCTTAGAAACCCCATCTGTAAATTGTGGCCAGAGTGGTGGTGGTGATGGTCCCAGATCCCTCCCTACTTCACCTATGTCTCATGATTACGTGTATCCTTGAAATTGTAGAGAAGCTTGATACAAGGTAAGCCTCTGGTTTGGTGGGTTTGATTTGACAATCTGATCCTTTGTGTTAGCCCATTATGTGAATTTTGGATGTCACCCATAATCTTCTGATTCATAGCCACATAATATGTAAGATGTATCCAAATGAATACATATAATGGGCCCTCATTCTTTTTAACGCATGTATAGTATTCCATGAGGTATAGGTATCACAATTTATTCGTTCAGTTTCCTATTGAAGATGATTTTGATTTTTTTGTTCTTTTTGCTACCATAAATGTTGCTGCAGTGAAGATCCTTGTTAACAAGATCAACTTGCACAATCTATAGGATAAATTCTTAGAGGAAGAATTTCTGGGTCAAAGGATTTGTGCATTTTCAATTTTAAGAGCTCTTGTCAATTTGTTCACTATAGAAGTTAGAAATTTATACTCCCATCAATTATGAGGGGGAAAAGGCTATTTCTTTATATGCTTGCCTCACCTTTTCCAAACCAAAATGTGAAAAATCTTTACATCATTTATGTTTAATTTGCTTTCCTCTTACAGACACAATTGTTACCCAATAAAAATTTTTTATCTTGATGCACACTGAGGCCAAAGAAACCAAAACAGAGTTTGTTGCAGAGAAAGGTTTATTGCAGGACCAAGTAAGGAGAATAGGGGCTTGTGCTCAAAAGCCTGGATGGTTTCTGGAGAGACGTTTTTATAGGCAAAATTTAGGTGAGCGTTGCAGGGCATGCAACTGTCTTCTGATTGGTTGGTTGTGAGGTACCAGGGCGGTGCTCCAGAGGCTGAATTCAGCGTCTTTGTCTCCCACAGACATTTCCAATACCATTGGAACTGCTGTCATGTACAAAAATGACAAAGCAGCCTGCACTACACCTTTGACTTGCTACAGAAGCGTCTACCTCTGTGCTTTACTCAAAACTAGAAGCTTATGTGTTACCTGGAAAATGAGAAGGAGAAACACACCAGCACAGGTTGTCAGTTCAAAGAGGTCCTCTGAGCGTGACTCCTCTTCCTTCCTGGGGGGCAATGCAACAAGCAGCTGCTTCTCTCACTGTGGGGCTGGGAAGAATGGGGGCTAGTACAGGGATCTCAGAGAATTAACCTCATCTTGGGAGACTACTGCCTGAGGTATAGTCACTAAAAAAGTTTTATTTAGGGGAAAACTGCTTTCCTCAAACAGCTAAGGTTGATCAGTTTGGGGTTTGAAGGGAGGTAGATATTCAGGGCTTTAAAGTCTTTGAACTCTTCCAGGTCTGCCAAAATGAACCTATCCTATGTCTCAGGGTCTATGTTTTGCCCACAAGTCTCTGTACTTTTACAAAAGAGACCCTAATAGAATTGAATATCAGTTTTGCTATAATCTGCAGCCATTAAATTTAGCCCCTGTGCTGATGTTTGGCTGTATTGGTTTTACAAATTCAAAGCTCTTGTGGAGGCTTTTTAATCTTTTACTCAGTTTCTGAATCAATGATCCAAAGCCTGTGATTTGTCCTCTACCCTTTGCAGGACCACCATAAATCCCTCAGATCTTCATAATCTCTATTGTCACCACAACAACTACCTGCCATAGTGATTTGATCTCCCAGTGCCTTCAATTTGCACAGCATCTCATGCTACTAGTGATACTTGAGGAATTGCAATGCCACTATATTCTGTGAATGATCAGTGTTCACTTTCCTCCAGCAAGGGGGTTAGCCATTGCTTCTCAAATATGTTATGAACTTAACCCAAGAGTCCCATTTTGAAGGACTGTTTCCTGGGACCACTTCTGGTACCAGTCAAGATCCAGTAGGAAATATTGAACATTTAAATAGAGACATTGAAAAGAGTTTAAGAAAAATATAAGTCAATTGATTTTTGACAGGTGTACTAAAACAATTCAATGGGGAAAGAATAGTGTTTTCAACACATGGTGCTGAGGCAATTGGATCTACATGCAAAAGAATGATGTTGGAGCCCTACTTCCTCCTTCCTCCTCCCAGCACTCCATATTCTTCATATAAAAATTGACTCAAAGTGGATCAAGGACCTAAACATAAGAGCTAAAACTCTTAGAAGTAAACTTAAGTATAAACCTCTGTGACCTTGAGTTAGGCAATGGCTTCTTAGATATGACATTAAAAGCACAAGCAGTAAAATAAATTCTACGTTCATCAAAATTAAAAAGTTTGTGCTTCAAAGGACACTAGCAAGAAAGTGAAAAGGCAACCCACAGAATGTGAGGAAATACTTGCCAATCAAATCTAGGGACTAATATCCAGAATATATAAAAAACAAACAAACAAACAAAAACCAGCTCTTAAAACTCAACAATAAAAAGACAAATATCCCACTTAAAAATGGACAAAGGATCTGAATAGATATTTCCCCAGAGAAGATATGCACATGGCTGATAGGCAGATGAAAAGATGATCAATATCATGAACCAGCAGGGGGATGGAGGCAAATCAAAAGCACGATGAGATCCCACTTCATGCTCCCTGTGACAGGCGTACTCACTTTTCCCTGCATCAAGCTGTCCTTCTGTCTCTTTCTCTCTATTCCCATCTGTAATTGTATCTAGTTTGTAAGAACTAAAGACCTGGCTTTAAGAATTTTTTTTTAAAATCCTGGCTTTGTAAGTGTCCATCTCAATCCTCTCAACTCCTACTTAACTTAAAAATTTTTAATTTAAAAATTATTTATTTATTTTATTGAAGTATAGTCAGTTACAATGTGTCAATTTTCTAGTGTACAGCATAATGTTTCACTCATACATATACTAAGTTAGTGATTTTTGGACTCCATTTTTCCTGTCACACTGTGGCCTGAAGAATGGGTAAAAGTAACTCTTAAGTTATTAAAAGACCAGGGTGGGATGATATACATTGAAAATAAACCCAACCAAGCCAACAACATCACAGCAGAAACATCTTTCCAAGACCCTTGCAGTCATCACTTTTTAGGGCCCAGTTATGTTGGAGAAGCAGGGGATCCTTTTTGCTTATAGAATCTTCAAACTAGTAAATATTTATTGAGGATCCTTAGTGTTTACTAGTGAAGTGCCAGGGCTGCAGCAGGTAACCCCAGAACAGACATGAGCCCTTCTTCTGTGGAGCTTATTTTTATTAACTTTACAGGACCAGCTAGAATCATGGGCTCAGTGTGGGCACCATTTCCAGTCTTTTGTGGAGAAGAAAATGTTTGCAAATACTGAAGAGCTGAGCCTTCACCACTGTTACAACATTGTCTCCAACTGCCTTTTAATTCAAGGCCTTTTTCATTGCAATCCACATCCCAGAATCAAAACTTGACTCAAGAGTAGACAGGGCACAGCACAGGCTTAGAGAGAGGACGGAAGGCCTGTCATAGATGCCAAGGTCATCACGTTGTATGTATCAGAAGGGAGAAAAAGAACTTCTCTCGTTACCTAAGAAATTCCTTTGGAGATTAATGAGGAGGCAATGTAAGATGTACAAGATAACATTCTCAGTTCTAACAGCTCGTAACCTAGAAGAGTTTCCAGACAGTGGAACAGCTTCCCCAAACCAAAGTGGTCCACCCTCCTTTACCCGCATCCCTTGTAACTGAGCGTGACCTATGCAGTGAGAGGTCTTGGAAGCTGGGTCTGGGATATTGTAAGACCTTTTGCTAAAAGTGGTGTTTGCTTGCGTGCAGAATTACCTACCCTGTATTCTTAGGATAAGATAAGTAAACTGGTTTTAGAAAACACATTATGCTTTGTTAGTCTTTCCACCAGTCCAGATTAGTATCAGGAGTGGCAGTTGACATGAAGTTGATGTGATCCTTAACTCCAGATGGCAAAACCCTTATGCAGCAAGAAAAAAAGACAGGGAAATAAAATTTGGATTATGTCCAACTAAAATGCTTCTGCACTGCAAAGGAAACAATGAACAAAATGAAAAGGCAACTTATGGAGTACGAGAAAATATTTGCAACCATATATCTGATAAAGGGTTAGTATAACAAACACATATACAAAAAACTCCTACAACTCAATAGCAAAAATAACCCAATTTTAAAAAATAGGCAAAGTAACTAAATAGACATTTCTCTAAAGAACACATACAAATAGCCAACAGTTACATGAAAAGATGCTCATATCACCAGCCATTAGGGAAATGGAAATCAAAAGCATAATGACATATTATCTCATGCCTGTTCGGATGGCTTTATCAAAAAGTAACAAAAGTAACATGCCAGAGAGGATGTAGAGGAATTGAAACACTGGACACAGTTGGTAGGAAGGTAAATTGGTTTAGCCTTTATGGAAAATAGTATGGAGGTTCCTTTAAAAACTAATAACATCACAACATTGTAAACTGAGTATACTTCAACTGGAACTAAATAAATGAATAAATAAAAGATTCAGAGAAGTAAAGGGGAAAAAAACTAAAAAATAGAAATATCATATTATCCAGCAATCCTAGTCCTGGGTATATATCCAAAGAAATTGAAATCAGGATCTCAGAGAACTAACAGCGCTCCCGTGTTCATTGCAACATTATTCACAAAAGACATGAAAGCAAGCTAAATGTTGATGGAGAATGATAGACAAAATGTGGTGTATACTGTACACTATGTACAGTAGACTATTATTCAGCCTTAAAAAGAAGGAAATCCTGCCATTGGTGATAACACAAAGGAGGAATCTAAAATAGTCAAACTTGAAGGGGGAGGGTATAGCTCAGTGGTAGAGTGTGTGCCTGGTATGTACAAGGTCCTGAGTTCAATCCTCAGCACCTCCATTAAAAATAACTAAATTGAAAAAAAGTGAATGAAAGGCTGCAAATGGCAAAATGTCCTTCTTTCTTATGGGTGAGTTGTACTCCATTACGTATCTATGCAGCATCTTCTTCATCCATTCATCTATTGCTGTGCACTTAGGATGCTTCCGTATCTCGGCAACTATAAATAATGTTGCTGCTAATAGTGGGGTATATGTATCTTTTTGAATTAATTCTTATTTTGTGGTTGGCTATATTCCTTTGGTAACTATGCAAGTTTAAAAAGTTAAAGCACTAAAGGTTCTTAGAAACAATGAACAGTACATATATGTAAATTTAAAAAAATATGTGCAGTATATTATGTACATGTATTTACATGCAGTATAATGCGTATGTGCAAACTGTAACAATTCTACCTAATAAAACTGAAAAATAAAAAAAGAATATACTAAATAAATGAATAAAGGAATAAATAAATACATACATACATAAATAAACAAACCTAATTACTCCCCCCTAAAATAAAATTTTAAAAATAAACTAAAATAAAATACTCAAACTCATGGAAGCAGAGAGTGAAATGGTGGTTGCCAGGGGCTGGGGGGAGGGGGAGGATATTGATCAAAGGGTAATAAAAAGAAAAGAGAGACTTTTGGTATCTGAAAAGTTGCTGACCCATTGTGTTTTTGATACAGCTAATATTTTATAGTTCCCGTCTAAAATTTTGTCTGATCAGTGGAATTAAAAAACATTGATCTTATTCGCTAAGACTGATTAAACAGTATTTGGTGGTGTTGACGAGGAGAAGCAAGCTGAGGGGGGGAAGGGCCACCATACTATCCTCTGGTTGCTGCTTCCCACAGTGTTGGAAAAGAAACCACAGACCGAGAGAAGAGAAAGGAAGAGTGGAGAGCTCTAAGATCAGTCTTTGAAACAAAGGCTGATTGTCTTGCTTCTCTAATGCCTGCTGGGGACATGGGAGATGTCTTCACTGATCAAACTATCCAAGGTCCCAGTGGGAGGAGTTCAAGTCATTACAGAAGTCCAGCATCACAGCATGAGGGAATTGCGCCATTTTGTTAAAACAAAAACAAAAAAACCCAGAAGCTGCTTGAGAAATCTTGTGTCTTGGATCTTTAGATTAAACAATCTGAGTATCAACAATTTATCTGTGGATACTGCAGAAGAGTCTGCAATAGAATGAGCAATGATAAATGGTAACAAATTGTGTCTAGTGAGTTTGTCAGTCTGGAAACAGACTCACCAACAGCTGGGTTGGCGATCACTCCAACACAGGAGTAAAATTTTATTGGAAATAGGTATCTTAGTGAGATGGGCGCACTTTGGGTTTTTTAGTTCATGTATACATAGATGATTATGGCTTATAAAGAAAATGGGTTAACTTCAGCATCAATTCTGTGTGAGCCTTTGGCAATATTAAACTTTAGCCAAGTCCTGTCCTCCCAGAAAACAGTGGGCGTTTACAAGTCCCCCTACTCTTGTATATTAGGCAATGGCTTAACGCCAAAAGCTATCTTTCCCTCTATGTCTTAGATAAGACTCATGGATTCCCCTTGGTTACCTAGGACAAGGCCAGATGCAGACCCTCCAAATTCCCATTCTTTGTCTTATAAATGATTAGCTGAACAGTTTGCACTGACCAATCTGAACAAAATGCCGCCAGTCTTGTTACCAAGACGGTAATGAGGAAGGGAAAGGGTTAAGTCGGAGTTTGTCGTATCTTGCAGGAGTGGAAAACCAGGCAATAAAAGAAACTGCAACATGCTCTGGACAGGTTAAGTTAAGAACCAGAGCGTGAATTTCAGAACCCTTCTGTGTTCTCTTTACTGATGACTGGGGGAAAGGTAAACTATGGCTTCCTAGGTCTTCCTGTGGAAACAAAAAAATAGGTCTCAGTAATTCACGATTTTAAAAGAACAAAGAATGTAGGCACAAACCACTATTATCAGGCAAGAGCATTAACCATAGTGGCTACAATAATCAGTTACAAAGAGTGTCAGTCCTGTTTCAAAGGTAAAGATCAGCCTGAAGCACATTCTGGAGCTGTTTTGCAGGATCCAAACCCCCTTGTGCACTCAGCCACCAGGCTAAGTGGAGGCTAAGGACTGGTGATGCTCACCTTTGTGACCCTTGTGACTTCACTCAACTAGGTGCCTGGATTTTGTCAACCTAGAGTAATAACCTCTGCCTTATTTTAATGCTAACATCTCCACCCCAAGGGCAGGGGTTGGCATCATTTTTTGAATATGCAGTCTCTGTTTGAGCATGATGTCACATTGCAAAGGCGCATCTAGAACTCCATCTCCACGTGGAAGGTCACACTCACCCTTCCATGAATATGCATGTGCCCTTAGCTTAAAACTCCCCTGATCTTTCTGTTTGGGGAGATGGTGCTTCAAGAGCCACCTCCCTGTCTCCTTACTTGTCACAAGTAATAAATGTTTCTGCTTTGATGGAAAGGACGTGGCCTGTTCATGGACTATGCACCCCAAGCAATGGACCCATTGGGTCCAGTAACGATCTAACTTGACCAAACTTCAGCTGGGCTTCTCTCCTTCCCTCAGGCCCCTAAACTCTGAAGAACCCTTGAGCTTAAACAAGCATTGGAATGTGGAGCAACCTCTTTTATGGCATTTCCAGGGCTGGCTGACTGCCAGGAAAAACTGTCCAATGGTACCACCTGCTCAGGGCACTATCTGCCCATCCCATTCCCCCGCACCCTGTTTCCTCCTGACCTTGCTTACTCTGGCACAGTGTTCTCTCTTTTGCAATATCTTCCTCCTCCAATACAATGGTCGTTCTGAAAAAAAGTTTCTCCTTACCTAGTCTGGATTTGTTTTTGTTTGACACCTTGTAGTACAAACGAGAACATGGGGATGGAAGGAATTTGACCATAGTGATATTATTTAGTTATCTGAAAGGTTTCTGAGATACCTGGCAATAATTATTATCAATCAACAAATGTTGATTTTTAATGTAATTCCGGCTGTCAACCTCTGTATAGCTTGTATCAATTTTATTGAAAGCAAAGACTTTGGAAACATCTGACTTGCAAAGGATGTATTTTTAGAGTCATTCCCTTTCTCAGTAGCCGACACTGTGTTTTGAAATGTATCCTTCCTTGGACCCTGGAGCCTTCCTCTCCCCCAAGCAATACACCGTAGTAGGTTCACTTAGTAGGAAGAGAGTGGATGCAGAAGGGGAGCCGGAAAGGTAGGACCTGCATAACAGCCGAGAACCAGCATGATGCCCTGACTACAGGCAAGTTCTCAGGTAGATCTAGTTTAAGGCAAAGTGCAGCCATCCCTCAGTAACCACAGGGAATTGGTTCCAGGCTCCAACAGATACCAAATCCATGCATGCTCAAGTCCGTTACAGTTGACCCTCCAGGTCTGCAGGTTCTGTGCCTGCAGATTCAACCATCCTCAAATCTTTTTAACATACAGAAGTTGAGAATATGGAATCTCATTTTCTTAAGATCAACTGCCAACTGCTTCTTTGCTCTGTCTTCTTCGAAGCAGCCGTTTTGCTTTTGCCACCTGCTAGCTTTTAAAGAGCTTCCTGCTTCAGGATCACCAACAACACAAAACCAGAAAAAGTGGACAGGCTTCTGGCACAGATCTACAGTGGGGCCAGTACACTCTACCTTGCTGGTATGTATAATAGTGATGTTATCGAGCCCAAACTCGTTCTGCTTGCCACATGACAGGTCAATAAATCAGGAGACATGATGTTGGGGTAAGGAATAATGACTTTATTCAGAAAGCCATGCAGATCGAGAAGATGGGGAACTAATGTCCTAGAAAATCATGTTCCCCAAGTCATAATTCAGGCTCTTTTTATACTAAAAAGTGGGGAGGGGTGTGGTTTGTTGTTGTAAACTTCTTGGTGTTGGAATCCTTTGTTCTTGCAGCTGTCCACTTGGGTCAGGTCATGGTGTCCCTGTAAACCTCTAACAAAACAAAGATTATTTTCTATTCTGCAACTTGTTATCTTTCTATGAATGCAAAAGTGTTAATACCCTTAAAGGTCAGAGCCTTGAGAATGGGCTCTCCTGTGTATTTCAGGCTTTAGGCAACATTCTTTTACAAAAGGTGCAGAACCAGCCCAGGGAATAGAGCACAGGTTTAAAGCCAAAGGCACAGATACAATACGGAGTCAGATTTGTTCTTTTCTATTACAGAGAGGGAGAGCTTTACAGTGGAGCAAAGGGAAGGCTTTGGGTGTGCTGTGCCGGACGGTGCTGGTGCGGAGAAGCTGCAGGTAGACTAACCAGAAGTGGGGTGTCCTAGGTGGCTGGTTAAGGGAGCACATCTGACTTCTCTTCTTGGTCCTAATTTGGAAGCAAGGGCAAAAATTTGGAAAGCTATCAGATATTAATCAAGTCCTAGAGATTTTGGCCAATTGTTACACGGGTTTTTCTTTTTAGCTTCCTGGACTGTTTTGCCAGAGATAGTAGTCTGGCTTCTTACAAATCTGACTTGCAGACATTAGGTTGACTTCCTGGGCTGGTCGCTGCAGACTGTGACTTGGAGTTCTATTTGTATGTGAAATCCAGCTATTGTCTATTTGTTTCTTCAGTCTCTCAGTCTAGATGCCCTAGAAATTTTTGATGTGACATCAAAGAATGACAATAAGGTCTTTTCTCAATCTTGGAGTTCACATGGAGTAGATTTAACAAATTAATAATATGGTTCTAAAGTCAAAGAGAAGCAGAGAATATCATCCACTAATACTATATAATAGGAATATTTTGCATATTAATAATGCTGTTTATTCATCATTTTTCTTTTAATTGACGTTACATTTTACATTTACCCCTAGGATTTTTGTTTGCTTAAATACAAAAATGTAGATGTGGCTTAAGGAATCATTTTATTATTATTATTTTCTGTTTTTAGTTGGGGAGGGAGCGTATTTTGGTGAGTGTGAGTTTGTGCAAGTGGGTACATGTGTGTATGCAGTCAAAAATAAATTGGGAAAGATTTCTATCAATCCGCCTCCTTACCCAGCAGAAACAAATGTTTACATTTGTTATATTTTTGCCCACCAGTGCAGAAAATTACTGAAAAGGGCCTGTGCTTTGAATATGAAGATACTTGAGACTTGGTTTTAATTTGCTGTGTTGACTTTTGTACCTATTCTTCTTTAAGGTCTCTTGCTATCAGCTTTGTGCTCTTAAATGAGGAGAATATCTTTGGTCCAGTTATCTTTGATTTAGTTGATTTAGTTACCTAATTAGAAGAATGTCTTCAACTCTTTTTCTTCCTACTTTTCAACATGTATGTTTCCCTTTTCCTTTTTTTTCTCAAATAGCTTGGTTACCTTTCTGTAATATGGTTCCTGTCCTTTGTCCAGGGGAGGGGTCTAGCAAGCTTTTCCCTTCCTTCCTTCCTTCCTTCTTTCCTTCCTTCCTTCCTTCCTTCCCCCTTCCTTCCTTCCTTCCTTCCCCCTTCCTTCCTTCCTTCCTTCCTTCCTTCCTTCCTTCCTTCCTTCCTTCCTTCCTTCTTTCCTTCCTTCCTTCCTTCCTTTCTTTCTTTCTTTCTTTCTTTCTTTCTTTCTTTCTTTCTTTCTTTCTTTCTTTCTTTCTTTCTTTCTTTCTTTCTTTCTCCTTTCTTCCTTTCTTCCTTTCTTTCTCTCTTCTTTCTTTCCTTTTTTCTTCTTTTTAAAATTGAGTTTTAGTCATTTTACCATATTGTGTCAAATGCCATTGTAAAGCACAATCTTTCAGTTATACATGAACATGCATATATTCATTGTCACTTTTTTTTCACTGTGAGCTACCACAAGATCTTGTATGTATTTCCCTGTGCTGTACAGTATAATCTTATTTATCTATTCTGCATATGCTTGTCAGTATCCACAAATTTTGAAATCCCAGTCTGTCCCTTCCTACCCCTACCCCCTTAGCAAACTACAAGTTTGTATTCTATGTCTATGAGTCTGTTTCTATTTTGTATTTATGCTCTTTTCTTTTCCTTTTTTTTTTTTTTTAAGATTCCACATATGAGCAATACTATATGGTATTTTTCTTTCTCTTTCTGGCTTACTTTACTTAGAATGACTTTCTCCAGGGACATCCATGTTGCTGCAAGTGGCATTATGTTGTCATTTTTTATGGCTGAGTAGTATTCCATTGTATAAATGTACCACATCTTCTTTATCCAGTCATCTGTTGATGGACATTTAGGCTGTTTCCATGTCTTGGCTATTGTAAATAGTGCTGCTATGAACATTGGGGTGCAGGTGTCTTTTTGAAATAGGGTTCTTTCTGGATATATGCCCAGGTGTGGGATTACTGGGTCAGCAAGCTTTTTCTATAAATACCCAGATAATAAATATTTTAGGCTTGGCAGGCCATACACTCTCTGCTATAACTACTCAGCTCTGCCCTTGTACTGTGAAAACAGCCATGTTTTTCCATGTGGCACTGTCCCAATAAAACTTTATCTATAGACATTGAAATTTGATTTTTAAAATAATTTTCATGTACCATAAAGTATTATTCTCCTTTTAATTTCTGAACTATTTAAATATGTAAAAAATTTTTAGCTAATGGGTTGTACAAAAATATGCAGAGGGTCAGATTTGGTTCAGAGGCTATAGTTTTTCAGTCATTGATCTAGACTAAGAAAGAAACAAGGTTATGTGAGTGACTAAGCCTTTCTCTGTAAGGATTGTTCAGTCTTCCTGGGTGATAATTGGGACCACCTTCATCAACACACCTTAAACATTGGGACAGAGAACTTAAATATTTACCTCAGGAAGTTTTCTTCCAGAAAGATAAGATGATAAATCAATAAATAACTTAGTGATTTGGAGAAATTTTTGCAAAGCTAATTTTACCCAAGTAAGCAATTTGTTCTTGTAGGCAAATGGCTCTTCTGTTAGGACAGTAGATCAACCACCTGGATGAAAAACTTACCTATCAAGTAATAGTTTACTTATCATGACTCAATTCAAGGTTGGCATCTCACCACATCCGTCAATTCTAAGCTATTATGTCACAAATTTTGTCCAGCCCCACTCAGTTTTTCTTCTTAAAAGATTCATCTAAGCCGCTTGAACTCAAGACTCCAAACTCTATAAATATCTTCCTCTGACTTTATTCGTATTCTGAAACACTCCTAAGACTCTAGTAAACTGCAGTAAGTATAGTAAATAAAGCTTTGCATGATTAATAGTTTTTTCTCTACCGGAAGAGTTGACAGTTGACCTGAGGAACAGCAACTCCATCCTCAATATCTGGTTTTAGATTTCCTTTATTGTTTTGTAGATTTCAGATCGGGCTAATGTGCATGTACTTACTAAATAATTATATGTCAATCTTACCTTGTGTCCTAACTGTTCTTACTAGCACATGCAGAACTGTCTCTTTTTCAGCAACACTGATATCATGAATGTCCATTTTTTAAAGCAGCTTTATTGGGATATAATTCAAATACCTAAAATTCACCTAAAGTGATTCAATGGTCTTTAGAATATTACATTATTATTTTTTTAATTGTAGTTAAAATATAGATAACATAAAAATTGCCATTTTAATCATATTTAAATGTATAATTCAGTGACATTAATTATAGTCACAATGTTGTAACTATTTCTATAACTTTTTCATCACCTCAAACAGAAACTCTAACCATCAAGCATTAAATCCTCATCCCCCTCCTGCCAGCATCTGGTAACTTCTAATCTACTTTCTGTCTGTATGAATGTGCTCATTCTATTCTATCTATCTATCTATCTATCTATCTATCTATCTATCTATCTATCTATTTCATGTAAGTAGAATCATATAATATTTATCTTTTTGTTTCTGGCTTATTTCATTTAGCATAATGTTTTCAGGGTTCATGCATTGTTGTAGCCTGTGTCAGAACTTTAATCCTTTTTATGGGTGACTAATAGTCCATTGATATATACATCATATTTTGTTTATCCATTCATCTGTTGATGGGCATTTGAATCATTTCCACCTTTTGGCTAACGTGAATAATGCTGCCATGAATATTGGCATCTGAGTATCTGGTGAAGTCTCTGCTTTCAGTTCCTTGGGGTACATGCTTATTAGGGGAATTGCTGAGTCATACAGGAATTCTGTGTTTAGCTTTTTGAGGAAGTGACAGACTGTTTTTTTTGTGTGTATGTGTGTGTTGACTGTACTATTTTACATGCCTGCCAGCACTGCACAGCAATTTCTCCACAATTTCACCAACATTTGTTATTTTCCTCTTAAAAAAAATTATAGCCATCAAACAATGTGTAAAGTGGTGAATGTCATTTTGAATAATTAAAGAAAAAAGTCTTAAACTCATTCTATAGCACTAATTGGGGCAATTAGTGAAAATGACTTTGTTCTCCCACAGGATTGATCGTTTAGCTAGGTACAAAATTTTATGTTGAAAAATGAAGTTCCCTCAGAATTTTAAGGACACTGCCTGGGTACTTTAAAAATATCCTTTACATACTTGTTCCTTCACAAACATCATCTTGGGTCCAAGATAAGGAAATGGAAAGACGTGGACACAAAGAAACCATTTAACAATATGAAGATTACCCTTGTCTATATCCTGAGTCATTCTGGCATGTATACTTGACAAGACATATTTAAATTAAAAAAAATAATAAAGACTATATTTGCATAGTTCAGAATTCAAAAATTACAAAGGAATATTGAATAAAAACTTTCATTCCCAACTCTATGAGTCAGTAAGTGCCACAATAATGCTGTATAAAAAACCCCACCAAAACCCAGTGGCTTACAACAACAAAGCACTAATTTTTCTTACTTGCTGGTCCGCCCATCAGTGGATAACTCTGCTTCAGCCTGGGGCTTAGCTGTTCCCCACATTCTTGCTCTGGAACCCAGGCTGAAGGAGCAGTGCTGTTAGAGAATGTTCTTAAGTCAAATGGAAGGATGACATGTGCCAAGTCAAACATAGTTGAGGCCTCTCTGCTCACGGCTGTCTGCTCATGAAATTGAGCAGGATCTTCTGGGGCCCTCCAGAGAACAAAGGTCTTTTTGTGTCCCCCATTCCTTGTTTGTGGGGAAAAGGCTTTTGCCTCCTAGACTCTTGAGTTCCAAAGGGCAGATTGAAACAGTTACTAATTAGGGAGGGGAAGGAATGCAAAAACAAAGGAGCAGCAGTCAAGAAATCATAGTGCAGCGATAAAGCAGGGTCTGATTCCTCCTCAAGGGATATACGTGACAATAAATCTTTTCAGTTCTTCTGTGGGAACTAAGGCCCCCATCCAGGTGGAGGATGGTAACTTCAGGCTGAGCACAAGATTCCTGGAGCACCACCCTGTTACCAACCAATCAGAATAAAGTTACACATCCTGCAGCTCTCACCCCAAACTTTGCCTGAAAACCCATCGGGGAGTTCAAGTTTTTTGAGCACAAGCTGCCTGTTCTCCTTGCTTGGCCTTGCAATAAACCTTTCTCTGCCCCAGACTCCAATGTTGCGGTTTGCTTGGCCTCACCATGCATGGCGCACATGAACTTGAGTTCAGCAGCACTAGTGTCCCACGAGCTAAAGCAAGTCACACGGCCAAGCCTAAGAAGAGTGATCTACCCACAGCAGAATGGGAAAGGGGGTGACTACTTACCACGCAATAATCCAAAGTTTTGCACCAGCCCACCAACCACTAAACAGCCTTTCCATGGACAACTAATGTTATTGGTGTTTTTGTTATACTTGCATCGATACCCACACACAAGAAATTATGTATTTCATTATTCCCCTTTTCACACAAACAGTAATATTTAAGACAAACTGCTGATATTTAATGTAACAGGCCATTTTAAAAATAAACTACGAGAGACTTGAGTCTTTCCGACCTCCTTATTTACACTGCCAGTCATTGTCGTTCTGCCAATATTCTGATTAAAACACTTTAAGTTTGTTGCCCATGGTGTTTTTATATTGAGGAAATTAGTGGCACTTGCTTCGGGAGCCTTCACAATTGAAATAGTTGCAAAATATGAGGTTTTTTTTAAGAAAGAGAAGCGTAGTGGGATGTCCAAAAGCAGAACCTGGCGGGCATGGGGACTGATTTGAGAGATGTTAAAAGACACTTTTCCATGAATCTGCAGCACCCCCACATTTAGTCCACGAGCCCCAGGACTGTCTATCCAGGAATGCTTGTGCAAACACGCAGCCCTGGAAAGACAGAGACAGGTACTCCCCCGGGAGCAAACATATTTGCGTTCCCAGATAAGTAAAGATCAAAGTGGCAGATTCCTCGAAGAGATTTACATGCGTCTTTCCCCAGAAACATTTACGTACATTCCAGGATAATACAATAATGTTTCTCTTTGGAAGGGAGGATGTGCTCATTTGCCAGCATATATATAAGATCAGAGTCTCCTCAACTTGGGCTTCATCTTGTATGTTGCACTGTGAAAGCACGTGCAGGTATCTGGCCCTCCCTGGGTCACCCTCTGGGGATCGGGGCTCAGGGAACCAGAGCAATGAAGTTACCTTGGCTGCTGCCTTCGCTGTGAGTACCCATCTTTGTTTCTGACACAGAGGTCTCCTGTTTTCTGCCAGTGTGTACATAAAAACCTGTGGCCGGGTAACTCGCCAGTTTGCAAGCAGTTTAAAATCTCACCTTTTCTGATTTAGCAGTCAGTCTTAGAGTTTCTGATCTAATGAGAAGAGGTTAGGGAAAGAGAGTCAGAAAAGAGTGAATATCTGAGTTACATTTGAATACACTGGGATTCTGTGTCCTTCCTAGAGTGACAGAGTGACTCCTTTGGCTTAAGAACAATAGGATTCTTGGAAGTGAAGGTGGAAATGTGGGAGAAGGATGGTCCGCTCTGGTCCCATAAGGTGACTTAATGATAAAACAAGAACCTACAGTATGCTGCACACAAGAGACCCACTTTAGGGAGAAGGACACACATAGATGGAAAGTGACAGGATGGAAAAAGATATTTCATCCATAAGGTGACATAAGAAGTAAAAATTATGGCCCCCAATTTAAAAAGTAAATTATAATCCCTGCCCACATGGTGTTTCTAGTCCATGAATGCAAAGGGTGAACACGTATAGAGGGAAAAAAATGGCCTTTTGAAACATCCATAGAGATGGTGACTAGAATGCCGCGCTGGGGGAAGGAAACACGGAGATGAAGTCAGCTGCCAGCAAAAAACACCAAGACTTGAACACATACATTTAGTGCGCAAAACCGTTCTTGCATCCACCTTTTTTGATTGTTTTCCAAGGCTGTTCTTGATGTTTCTTGATGTTTATTTCAATCAGAACATGGATTTGCAGCTGTGGATGCTAAGGGCTGAGGAGGAGGTGAAGATCGAAGCTGTGTCCCACCCAGGTGTTCCTTAAAGATTTCTGTGCACACTCAGCTCTTGGAAAATGACGGTGGGTGTCCTGGAGCACTTGAAAGTCAGGATCTCTAGAAATTAATTTGAGAAGGACTCATTGGCGATCTCAAGGGTGAGGAGGCTCAGAAGAGACAAAGGAACAGGGGCTTTCTCTGGGGGTGGGGGTGGTAGTAATAAGACTAATTGATGGGCATCGTAGGAGGTGGTGGGAGGGAGGAGGCGGTCTGTGATTCTCAGGTGGTTGGAAGTCAGCCATGTGCCAGGCACGCACTGAATGCTGGAGAGGGGAGGGGCAAGAGGGTCAACTTCATAATGTGCTTTTTAGGTAAAACTGCATAAGTTTCACAGTGGGGACCGTTTTTAATCTCCTCCTCTTCATATCCTAAATTATGGTCTTTGAGAGAAGATGGAATTCTTTTCCTTCTGGGTGCTCGTAAGACCTCTAGATAACCACTGGGGTATCTTAAATCTGATCTCAAGTGTGGTAGGTTGGTGAATGCTCTCAAGAGTTGTTCACTAAAGAAATCCTCCCAGTTCAACCATGAGTTACCAAGTTGATTTTAATATGTCTGGGGGTTGTTTTTAAGGATTGTACTTATAGTAGCAGATGAGGCATCTCTTTCTCTGACATTTTACTGATGGCTATTTGCCTTGCAGTTAGCTCAGATAAAATACCTCACAGAGACTAAGAACAAACACTGATTTCAGGAAAAAAGAGGCTTTTATATCAGAATCACATTTTTTTAATCACAGAAATATACTGTTTTAATAGTTTTCGCTTGAGAAAGGATCAGGTCCTGTTGGTTAGAAATTTACTTGTTAGAAGAAAGTTGAATTCTTTACATCATTTGGGTCATAAAGGGCAATCTTTAATCAGTGATCCAGGAAATGAAAAGGTAGGTGTTAAGTTGGGCTCCAAATTGATTTTTAATATTTTTAAATGAATCGTAACATTAAAAAATACTTAATTTAATATTGATTTAACTATACAGAGTGTACTATGTACTCTGTAAATTGTTGTAAAAACCACTGTGAAATTTTAAAAAATATTGCAAACATTTTCAATAATATTTACAAAGAGATAAGACCAAATTCTGAAGCTGTCCAAGCTTTCTGCATACCAGAGATGATTTAAATTTTTCTTCTTGAACATCTGAAATGTAAGACAAGAGGATGTTTGCTCCAAAACTCTGGTTCAGTAAAACACTTCTGCAAGAGTATCTCTCTTGTTCTCATTGGTAAATAGCCACATCTGTGGATAGATATAAACCCTTATGTGTTGCTCAGTATTACAAATCTTTTTCTGAATGCAAATGTCTTGTATAACTTGTATGTTACTAAAATGCATTCAAGCTCACTTCAAATAACTTCCCACATGGAATATGAATCTGTATTTAATGGAATTCTTTCAGTTACAAATGACAGAAATTCACGTCAAAGTAGTTTAATTACAAGGGCAATGTATTGGTTTGTTACACTGGAAATTTCATGTATAGATCTAGTTTCAGATACTTCATAATCCAGGAACTCAACCAGTATTACAGTTTAGAATTGCTCTTGAAAACTGTTTCTTTTTCCCTCCATTTCTCTAACCTGCTTTCCTCTGTAAATTAATGATATTCTCTCTCAGTACAGATGGATTTTTTTCATGGGAACACAGCCCTATTACCCTCATATGATGTCAACTCCAATAGACCCATTTCCATGCTAGCTTCTGAAGGTAAGTATATGTCTACTCCACAAAAACATTCATGATGCTTCTACATAAGTTTGTCAACAAAAAATTAATCAATCATCAACCTAAAGGAGAAATAAAGAATTTTATTCAAGCCAATCTGAAGATTATATTCCAGGAGACAATTTTAAAGGAAACTCTGAGGACTGTTCTGCTTGTTAAATGTTGAAGGCACAGCACGGTCATACACATTTTTGAGATGAAGGACCGTGCATCAAAATGACACACTGGCATTTTACATAAAGTTCACCAAAGATACATAGTCTAGATCTGTACATGTGAAGAGAGTAGCTGGTCACCATGACCCTTTAGAGAATTAGGAAAAGAAAAATTAATCTTCCAAGGAGTCACATTGCTGGTGTGAGAAGATGAAAAAAAAAAAACGGATCTTTAGGGTCGAGCAGGCATTCCTACCTTAGAAGAGCTCTGGTTAATGTATAATGTAGCTGTGCACAGAGCATCAGGGAGGGCCCAATACGGGCAGGGAATATGTTATGCTTAAATTTTCTTGTCCTGCCTTGAAACATAAATTTTATTCCATCAAAGCATTGACTAAATTTTTCTACTTTGTTTATGAATTATTCCTTGAAAAGTGACTGTAAGGAAACACTTCTCAGAGGCTAGATCATCTTCATATGGAGTTGGGGTAATGCCGTTTCTTAAATAAAAGAAGTGTGTATTCAACAAATATTGGTTGAGCACCTACTATGTTCAATTTACTGGAGATAAAGTAATAAAAAAGCCAGACACCATTACTCCCTTTTAGGGGCAAATATACTCTAGTATCTTATATACACTATAGTATACAATACATTATAGTATACTGTATATACTATAGTAAGAGTGATGGGTGTTAAACAATGAATGATAAAACTAAGTGTTAATTTACAGTTGTGATATGGCTCGTGTTGGTTACTAGTGCTGCTCACTAATGTATGATTTTCTTATTCTTCCTGACACATAGGATTGAATTGGGGTTGGGTTGGACCAAGTTAATAGTTCTCGCCCATGAGTTATGAATAAAAGTGACATGACCCTTTTCTGCAGATACAGAAAAGACAATCCTAAAATTCATGTGGAATTACAAGGGGCCCTGAAGAATGAAAACAGTATACCAAAAGGACAAAGTTGGGGGACTCAAACTTCCCAACGTCAAAACTTACTACAGAACTACAGTAAGCAAAACAGTGTGATAAAGGTAGACATGTAGACCAATGGAATAGAATTGAGAATCCAGAAGTAACCCATACAGTTATGGCCAGTTGATTTTCAACAAGGGTTGCTATGGCCATTTAATAAGGAAAAATAGTCTCTTCAATGGATGGTGCTGGGACAACTGGATACCCATTTGCAAAAGAATGGAGTTGGACCCTTATCTCATACCATTCTCAGAAACTAACTTAAAATGGATTATTGACCTAATATGAGAGCTAAAACCATAATATTTAGAAGAAAATAGGGTAAATTTTTTAAATCTCAAATTGGCAATGGATTTAGATATGACCCAAAAGCACAAGCAACAAAGAAAAAAAATAGATAAATTGAACATCATCAAAATAAAAAACTTTTGTGCATCAAAGGACATTATCAAGAAAGTGAAAAGACAACCTATAGAATGGGAGAAAAAATTTGCAAAGGATTTATCTGATAAGGGTCTTATTCCCAGAATATACAAAGAACTTTTATAACTCAACTACAAAAAGACAAACAATCCAATTTTAAAACGAGCAAAGGAATTGGATAGACATTCTTCTAAGATATACAGATGGCCAGCGAACACGGGGAAAGATGCTCAACATCATTAGTCACTAGGGAAATGCAAATCAAAACCACGAAAAGATATCACGTCATACCCACTATGATGCCTATAATTTAAAAAAAAGAAGAAAAAAGGGAAAAATGACAAATGTTGATGAGAATGTGGAGAAACTGCAACCCTCATACATTGTTAGTGGGAATGTAAAATGATGCAGTCACTGTGGAAAACGGTCTGGCTATTCCTGAAATAGTTGAACATAGAATTACTATGTGAAATTCCACTCCTTCGTGTATATCCAAAGAATTGAAAATAGAGACTCAGATAAATCCTTGCATACTCATGCTCACAGCAGCACTATTCACAATAGCCAAAATAGCCACCCAAATATCCAGCCACAGTTGAACAGACTTTTTAAAAGTTGCGGTACATACACATACAGTGGAATATTACTCATCCATAAAAAGGAATGAAGTACTGTTACATTCTACACTGTGAATGAAACTTGAAAATATCATGCCAAATGGAAGAAGCCAAACACAAAAGGTCACATATGGCATGATTCCATTTCTATGAAATATCCAGAATATGTAAATCCATAGAGACAGAAAGTAAGATTGGTGGTTGTGAGGAACTGGGAAAAAATTGTTCATGGGTACAGTTTTCTTTTGCGGTGATGAAAATTCTTTTGAACTAGATAAGGCTTGTGGTAAACTGTAACATTGTAAATGTACTAAATGCCACTGAATTGTCCACTTTAAAATGGTTAATTTTATCTATGTGCTTTCACCTCAATTTTTGAAAAAAGTGGCAGGTGTCATATCCAGGATAAGCATTTAATTGTCCAATGTGAGAAACTAAAACACTTTCCTCCCTAACATGGTAACTGCCAATGTTCAAAAGTACTCCGTCAGCCTGAGTGACTCTATATGTGTCTAAGATGAATAAAGTCTTTTGCAGAACCTTGGAGGACATGTAAATGGAATGTGAAAACCTCTGTTGTTTTAAGCCACTGAGATTTGGGGACCGTTCACCCTGCAACATAACCCTGTCTGTCATAACTGATGAAGTGCAGCTAAGAAGAATAGGGTGCTGTCGAGTTTATATACCAAGGGGTCCAGCCTGAGAGAGTTCCTTGGAGAAGCTGCATTTGAGCTGAGCTCTGCAGGGCCAGTCAAAAAGACAGAGAAGAACATTTCAAAAAGAAAGAACATTATGTGCCAAGGCTCTGAAGGGAATGAGAATGTGGCACATTCATAAATGTGGTTCAGAACTTGCAAGTAAAGGGAAGAATGCTATGTCCACAGTAAACACAATAAAGGGGAAAATCAGGCAGTGTCTTGCAAGCTTTATCAAAGATTTTGGGTTTTTTTATGCTAAGAACAATAGAATGTCTGAATAGTATTAATGAAAAAGTTGACTTGAAATAAACAGACTGTTATATATTTCGCCAGCAAAGATGGGTTTATTTTATTTTATTCAGGATTAGCAGAGAATTGCAATTTGGGGTCTGCAGCTATGGCGAGGCACATGCAAGTCCCTAAATGGCAATGGAAGAGGGGAAAAGGAAGTCGGGAGGGCTACAGTAAACAAACAGTCCATGGCTTTTCATTGGCTACATCCTTGCCAGGAAAGAAGAGGAGCCTTTCTCCGTCCTGTTGGTCTCTGCTGTTGCAACAGGACGCGGGAGCTCACCTTTCTGATCTACGTCTGTTTAATTGAGGTTTCTCTTCATTAATTTTACAAAAATAATGATGATAATAACTAACACCTCTTGGGCACTTAATATGTTCCAGTACCTTTCTAAGAATTTTGCAAGGATTGTTACTTAACCTCCTGCAAAAATTCCGTGAACTAAGTATTATTATTTCTAGCCTACTTTAGAGATGGAGACACTGAAACACAGAGAAGTTAATGTTCACCACAAAATTTGCAAGTGACAGAGCCACGATTTAAAACTAGGAACTATAATTTCAGGGCCACAAGAAGACATTCTATGCTTAGATTGTATTTCAATGCCTCAGACCTGAAAATACCCATTTTTCCAATTAAAAGGCAATGATTCCTTTTAGTAGGGAATGGTATTTAGAAACCACAATCTGAGCACCAGTTTTGCTCAATAGCCCTGGAGTGTCATTGCTTCTAAACCACTTCAGTGAACAAAATTAGGGAGTGATATAGTTTTTGGCTTATATATAAATTTTTTTTTATGAGGGGGAGGTAATTAGGTTTTTTCATTGATTTCCGCTTGGAGGAGTTACAAGGATTGAACCCCTGACCCCTTGGGTGCAGAGTGTGTGCTCCCCCTCTTGAGCTATACCCTTCCCACAGGGAGTGATACAGTTTTTACATCATGAGTTGATATTGATATTCCCAGTTCAAATTTAACACTATGATTTTCTCTTATTTTATTTTTATATCTCATTTCTCTTAAACTTTCCTATTAATGTAGTTTCTTATTGCTTTATCTTATAAAATACGCAAAATAGTTATACATAGTTTTCAGAGCTCAATGTCACAAAGGACAGACAAACAAATGAAGGTGGGGCAAATGTTCTTAATTAAAAGTGACTGAAAAGACCAGAAAACCAAATATAATGGATGAATCTTGATTGGATTCTGGGTGGGAGAAACAAACAAACAAAAAACCCAGCAACAAAAGGCTTTGGGGACACTTGGGGACATTTTTTAATATGGTATTATAGAATTACAGTTAATGTTCTTGAATAGGGTTATGATGGAGACTCTTTAGTACCCCTAAGAGAGATTGGCTGAGATGTTTAGTATGATGGTATCTGCAACTTAGTTTCAAATGGTTAGATGAAAAAGCACAAATACACATACAATAGAAAATTACACACTAAAAGGAATTATTTCCTTTCAAGTGGAAAAATGGTTGATTCCAGGTCTGAGGCAGGGAAATCTCAAATAAAAACAAATCTGGACCTAGAGAGGGAGAAACTTCAATTAGAAAGAAAATCTAATACGACAGGGAGAAGACTGATCTCAGAAATCTGCAAGCACTTAAAAATCAGAGAAAGGTCTTCCTTTTAAAAGGTAAAGGGTAGAAGAGATAAGCAGAATCTTTTAAGGGGCAGCTGTATAAGCAAGAGGAAAGACCAGCGCGGTCCGACATGGAAAGGGACTGGCTGCGGTCAGCTGGCTCCCAGGAGGCGCTGATGAGGGAGGCTGTTTTCCACACTTCAGTGTGCTCGCTCAGGCTTGGGACAACCAGTCCAGGGGCCTGTGGGAAAAATAAAGCCTGAAAAACTTTGGTCAAGACAAAGCAGAGGGTGAGAAATAGGCAACTGTGAACATTTGGTCAGAAAATACAAGTTGTACTTAGCATGTCTTGTTGCAACTCTAAAATGAGAAATTTTACTTTTATTTTTTTTAATTAAATTTTTTATTGAGTCATAGTCATTTCACAATGTTGTGTCAAATTCCAGTGTAGATCTCAACTTTTCAGTTACACATGAACATACATATAGTTATTGTCACTTTTTTTCGCTGTGAGCTACCACAAGATCTTGTATACATTTCCCTGTGCTATACAGTATAATCTTGTTTATCTATTCTGCATTTTAAAATCCCAGTCTGTCCCTTCCCACCTCGCACCCTCTTCGCAACCACAAGTTTGTGTTCTATGTCTGAGTCTGTTTCTGTTTTGTATTTATGTTCCTTTTTTTTTTTTTTTTTTTAGATTCCACATATGAGCGATCTCATATGGTATTCTTCTTTCTCTCTCTGGCTTACTTCACTTAGAATGACACTCTCCAGGGACATCCATGTTGCTGCAAGTGGCGTTATGTTGTCAGATACTCTGCTTTTACATGATGAGTCCACCACTTGCAAAGTTTGTGGAAACAAGCAAACAAAAAATTACACACACGGAGATTAAAACAAATATGAACAAAATTAACAGTGAGTGAATCTATGTGAATATAGATATTCATATGTATTCTTTCCATTTTTCTGTGTGTTTGAAAGTTTTCTAGAATAAAAACCTGGGAGAAATACATCCCAAAAGACATATTTTATAAAAAACCTCAAGTGCTTAGAATAAATTTAACAGAAGATATATAAGCCCTTTTTGGAGAAAATTATAAATGCATATTGAGATACAGTAAAGAAAACTTAAGTAAGTAGAGATGTACCACGTTTTTGGATAAGAAGCCTCGATATCTTTAAAATCTTATAACTTAACAAACTGATTCTAAAATTTTTATTGAAAATCAAAGGGCCAACCACAATCAAGTACTCTGCTTTAAAAAATGTAATATTAACTAATGAGATGGAGAAAAAAAATGAGATGGATCAATGGAACAGAAAAGACAGCACAGAAGAAAGTTTCTTGCGTGTAAAGATACGATTTATGAAAGAACAGCATTATAGATCAGTGGAGGAAGTATGGCTCGTGATTAAGTGGCCCTGGAACAGAAAGTTCTACATAAACTAAAGCCTTAAATTATAAAGACTAAAGACAAAGCTGTAAAACTGTTGGAAAACAAAGTAAGAAAATATTTTTACTTTAAATAGGTAAATGCATTTGGAGCAACATGGATGGACTTGGAGATCATCATACTAAGTGAAATAAGCCAGAAAGAGAAAGAAAAATACTGTAATATATCACTATGTGAAATCTGAAAAAAAAAAAAAAAAAAAAAAAAAAGGATGCAAATGAACTTATTTACAAAACAGAGACAGACTCACAGACAGAGAAACTTATGGTTACCAGGGTAGGAAACAGGGTGGGGAGGGATAAACTGGGAGTTCGGGATTTGTACATACCAACTAGTATATATAAGATAGATAAAAAACAAGGTCTTACTGTATAGCACAGGGAACTATATTCAATATGTTGTAATGGCCTATAATGAAGAAAATTTTGAAAAGGAATATATACATATGTATAAATGAATCACTATGTTGTACACCAGAAATTAACACAACATTGTAAATCTACTATTCTTCAGTTAGAGAAAAATAAAGTAGGCAAATATTTCTTGAACAAAAGCATGACAAAAACACTTGACAAAGGAAAAGACTGACAAATTGAACCACACTAAAATTAAGAATGTCTATTTATTAAAAAGAAGAGAATATCTATTGAAAGACATCATAAAGTGAAAGACAATAATATTTTCAGTTATCCGCAAATCATATAACTGAAAATATTAATATCTAGAATATACAAAGAATTTTTATAAATAAAAAAATATGTAGAAAAATGGGTAAAAGGCTTTTCATCGAATGGGAACCATAAATGTGAATAATTGCACAACCTCATTAGAAATGAAGGAATGCAAATTAAAAACAGTGAGCTAGCATTTCTTTGGCATTGGATTTACAAGACAGTTTTTAATCTTATGATACCAAGTGTAGGTGAGGATGTGGAATAATGACAACATTCATATAATGCTGGTGGAAACTGGTACAACTACTATATGAAAGGACTTTGCATCACAAAGTTGAACATGTGCAGAACCTAAAGCTCAGTAGTTTTATAACCAGATCAGAACCCCAAGTTGTGCACATAAGCATCAGGAGATGATGTAAGAATATTCTCAGCAATATCATTTATAATAGCCCCCAACTGAAACCTGACTATGTGAGTGCACAGTAGAATTGTTAAGTGGTGGTATATTCATCAATGGGATAAAGCAGAAAAAGCTGAATGAACTACAGATGCATCATGGGTAATTGGTAAACCTCAAAAACATCGCTACACAAAAGAAGCAGATCTCAGATTAATATATGTGGTATGATTCAAATCATATTATGCTTAAAAATAGGCAAAAGGAAACAACATATTGTTTACAAATATATACATACTATAAAGAAACAAAAAATAAGATAACACAAAATTCAAGGTAGAAGAGTTTACTATTTGAATGAGGCACAGATGAGGCCTTTAAATAGGATGACCATAGAATATTACTGTATTCAATATTGCTAATATATCAATTTTACATCATCCAAAGGAATTTTGCAATAAAAATAGAGGTCAGAAGAGGTAAGTAAAGGACAGCAAGAGAGCAAGATTTTTGGCACTGACCACCTAGTCAGAGTCCAGAGAAACTGACTGTGGTTGACACAAATACTCTGGTTGGGCCCCGGTTTAATACTATTGTAGGATAAGGATGGTTTACTTTACCTCGTTACAGTTTGCATCAAGAATTTCTGAGTTTGTATAAACTATATACTTCCTGTTGCTCTAAATTCATCCTCTGCTAAGTAAACTTCTGATTGCAGAAATGCTTCCCAGTTACGTAAACAGAAGACATGAAAACATACATAATTTTCACTATAAATGTTTGTGTCTTGGCTTACAAAGCAGTTTCTTGTGAGTTTGGTTATCATGGTATGTGCATGGAGCCTGACCAATTCTGGCTTTGTTAACAATTTAAGATTTCCACGCCTTTGAGCTGAGGACCAAACTCTGCACGTTGATGACCCTAATGAACAATTTCATTACCCAAAGTAGCCAATTATCTCAGATAGGTGTATTTCAGTTAGCCTTTGTCTCATAACAAACAACCCCCCAAATTAGTAGCTTAAAATGGCACCCATTTATTGCTCACATTCTATGGATCACAATTTGGTCTGGAATCAGCTCAGTGGTTCTTCTGCTGGTCTTTCCTGGAGTCCCTCACGTAGCTACAGTAATCTCTCCAAGGTAGTCTCACTCACACACCTGGAACTTGTGCTGGCTGTCAACAGATATCCATCAGTTTATGGTCTCATCCTCCAGTAGGCTAGATTGAGCTTCTTTACATGGTATTCTCAGGCAGAATTCCAAGAGAGCAAAAGCAGACGTACAAGACCTTTGGAGGCTGAAGTTTGGAAGTTGTATAACATCACTTCCGCATTTTATAGGGCAAAGGTAAGTCAAAAGACCAGCCTAAGATTCAAGGAGTAGGTGTGATGGTTAATTTTCTCTGTCAACTTGACCGGACTAAAGAATGCCCAGGTACCTGGCAGAACATTAGTTCTGAGTGTGTGTGTGAGGATATCTCCAGAAAAGAGGGCATGTGAATCAGTAAACTGAGTAAAGATCATGCTCACGAATGTAGGTGGGCACGATCCAATCCACTGAAGGCCTAAATAGAACCAAAAGGAAGGGTGAATTCGCTCTGTCTGCTTGAGCTGAAAGATCCATCTTCTCCTGCCCTCGGACATTGGCACGCCTGGTTCTTGGATGTTCAGACTCAGGCCGGGACTTACACCATCAGTCTCGGATGAAATTATACCACTGACTGTCTTGGTTCTCCAGCTTGCAGATGGCAGACCACTGGACTTCTTGGTCTATGTGAGTCAATCTCATATCTATGTCTACATCTCTGTCTATGTCTGTATCTAAGTCTATGTCTATATCTATGTCTGTGTGTCTATGTCTATGTCTATTTATCCTATTGGTTCTGGGTCTCTGGAGAACCCTGACTAATGGAGGAGGGGAAAGAGACTCCACCTCTTTTTCAGGAAGAGCTACAAATGATCTGTAGCTATATTTAATCATTCACTATTTCTAAGATGAATTTACCAATTGTTCCAGTAATGTCCTTTGATAGAAAGATCCAGTCTAGAATTGGTTCTTTTCCAATTACAAATAACGAAGCAACGAGTAATCTTGTTTGAGTCATTTCACACGTGTGAGTGTCTTAGGTCTGTCTCCCTAAAAGCAGAGATTCTGGTGGAGATTCTTGTGCAAGTGATTTGTTAGGAGAACACTCTCAGGAGAAACCTAAGTAAAGGAGGGAGGCAGGACACGGAAGGGGAAGAAGTGAGGCCAGACTGGGGTTCACGTGAAGTCTAGATTCAGTCTGTTCCGACGGAGCACTGAAGCATATACTCCAAGAAGAATTGTCCTGCCCTTAGGCTAGGGATCAGAACCTTGTACTCCGACAGAGACAGTCACCAGCCATGGGCCACCCCGAGGGGTGGGAAGTACGGGAAGCAGCATCTGACCCCAGGCACTTCAGATTCAGGTGGCTCTACTAGTCTCAGGGAAGCCCTCAGGGGGTTGTAGGTGGAAGCCGTTCCCAGAAGCCCCCAGAGCTACTGGGAGGGGGTTGGGGAACACCAAAATGGTAGCAGGGATCCCCAGGGATCTAGGTAGGGGCACCTGTGGGTGTAACTGTAGGATAAATTCCTGGAAGTAAAATTGCTGTACGGGGTGAACACTGCTAACTGTCTACCCTAACAATAGCCACCTCCCACCCTCCATCCAATCCCTCTTCCTGACAGAGCCCTGGTTTTATCTGAAGTGGCTGTGTGCCTAATTAAAAACACTTCTCCAACCTCCTTGGCATCTGGGCTGGTCCTGTGACACGTTTTCACACACTAAAATGAAGGTAGTAATTTCTGAGATAATGTCCCTTCCTGAATAAAAAGACAAAGCGTATTTTGCCCTTTTCACCCTTTACTTCCCATCCCTCTTTCTGCCAGGAGTGTATGTAGATGTGAGTCTGGAGGGGCAGCAACCGTCTTGTGACCATGAGGCAGAACAGAGACAAATAAAGTCCTGAACTAAAATAGTGTCTTCTTGTCCCCATGCCTTGATGCAGTTGTATCAGTCATAGTTAATATACAAATTGACATTCATTTCAACGGCATTTTACAAACTACAAGTGTGCTTTCACAAACTTTACCTGACTTCATTCTTTCAATCCCTCCACCTCCATGATATTGGTGCTCAAAAAACAAAAAACAAAAAACCCACAAAAAACTGTGCTATTAAAAGCACACACTTGATTGATAGCCAATTTTGGGTTAGTTTGCTTTCCTTCTAACAATTAGCTAAGATTCATGGCCCTAAATGTATGGGACTTTTAATTTTGTGGACACAAAACATGTCTTGTAGCAGAGAGTGTTTGTGGATGGGGCTCCATATCCCAAAGTTGAAGGGTGAGGGTACAGTCTCACAAGAGACCCAAAGTCGGAGAAAAGGTGCATTAAATGGGAGAGAAACAGTGAAGAAAGGATGTCCATGTGTTACCAAAGGCAAATGTTACCCATTCTGAAATTTTGCACTGTCGTCTGTGGGAAAACAAACGTTCCCTGAATTTCTGTGTTCTGCCAAATCCCAGCCTCTTGAGTATGGTACTGATCTTCTGTGAGAATGAGACTGTTTGTTTTTATGTCCCTCGGGAACTTTTGCTCCTTACAGCCTTGATTGCCGAGCCATTTGCTACCATTCAAAGGATAATAAAACTTCCCCTATCTTACCTGGAGTCAAAGCCCTACATTCCAGGATAGAAGACTGTCTCTCCTCCCTAGAGAGACCTCCGAGAGGATTAGAGAACCATTTCCCTACGTGTGTACACGTCAAAAGAGGAGAAAACCCTGGTTGTAATCTCAGAGAGGTTGGTGTTATCTTCCCCATGGAGACAGTTTAGCTACTTTAGCTTCCAAAGGATAAGAATCCTGCTATTCCTAAGGCACATTAGTTCAATCCGGGGCAATGATTTCTCTCTTTTCTTTGAGGAGGGGAAAGAGGAATGGTTGTCTCTTCCTACGTAAACTCCCAGATTCGTATTGCAGAGTCTCTCACCCACAGTTTGAGGCCTCCATACATGTGGGCTTAGCCACTTCGATCTCACTGCGTCACCTGAAGGAGGGGGACAAAGCTGCGGTCGATGAAGACTGAAGTTAGCTTGCCTTCCATCCCTCTGTACTCCTCCCTGCTGTGTGCTGATTTCCCCTACGGGGTGCTGCCTCATTACTCCTCCCTCCTCCCCCTCTCAGTTTTCCTTGGATGGCTTGGGGTTTTAGGCTTCCTGTTTTATCTCATGTGTGTGATTCACTAGCTATGAAGTTGTCTGTAACCCAAGCCGTCGAAGGACCTATACATACCTAGAAGCCATGAGTTGTCCTGGCCAACTTAATACTTGAGTGTGCACATCTTGAAAAATAAATAAAGAACTTAATACACGTTGAAAAAAAAAAGTGAGTAAATAAAGATCTGATCTCTGATCCACAAACTTATGGTTTCCAGGGGGTAAAAGGGGTGGGAAGGGATAAATTGAGAATTTGAAATGTGTACCTCATGGAGAGCAATGGAAATGTTAGCTATCTCGATTGCAGTGGTGGTTTCACGAGTATATATATCTATCAAAATTCATCAAATTGTACATCTGAAATATGTGTCGTTTACTGTACAGGAATCATACCACAATAAAGGTGTTAAAAAAAAAAAAGGTTCTGCTCTCTGATTCAGAGACCTGATGTTTCTACTAGTTATCTATCTATTTATCTGTCTCCCTCCCTTTCTCTCTCTTTGTAAGTAGGGAACTACCTCAGACACTTAGTTTCTGACTTGACATAATTTTCCTTTAAGAAATTAATGAATTACTTTCTTTAATAGTGATTCAACCAACACTGAGTTTCTAATTTGTATACAATATTACTAATGCATTTTCCTGCCTAAAATGGAGGAAATCTAAAAACGGGGAAGCATTGAGAAAATCCAAATGGATGAACACTCTAAAAATCTATTGGTCTGTGTGCTTCAAAACTGTCAATGTCATAGAAGATAAAGTCTGAGGAACTGTTCCAGATTAAAGGAGACTAAAGGGACACAGGGAAATGAAATGTGTGAAGGGGAAGGATTGTCACAGAGGCTATTGGAACGATGGATGAGATTGGCTACATATTGATTATAACTGTGTTATCAATGCTAAATTTGATGAACTTGGTCATTATTATACTGTGAATTAGATCATTATACTGTGGTTTTGTAAGAGAATATCTTTCTTCTTAGTCAACAGGCGCTAAATTATTTAGGTGTGACAGTTCCGGATATCTGTAACTTAGTTTCAAAGACAGAGAGAGAAAAGCAAACGGCACCGTATTTACTGACAATGGGTGATTTAGGTGAAGGGGGTTCCAGAGTTCATGGTACTAATCTTGCGAGTTTTCTTGAATTTAAATTGTTTTTCCAAATAAGAAGCTTTGTAAAAGAAGGAAAAGTATTCCCATCAAGAAAAAGTCTGGCGTGCGGCAGGCACTGAGCTAACTCTGCCCCTAGAGACAGAGGAGTTAATTAATGGCCATGGTACATTCCCAGGCCTCAAAAACCTAGAGTCTGGTGAAGGAGGTAAACGAGTGCATTTACAGCATGTGATAAAAGGAAAAAGTTTATTACTTTAGAGTATGATTATGACCATTTTCTTCACCTTGGTCTCTTTCATCACTTTTTTTCTTTTAATTTTAATTTTTAATTGAAGAATAGTTGATTTCCAATGTTGTATTGGTTTCTGTTGTATAACTTGGTGACACAGTTATACAGATATATTCTATTTCATTATAGACTATTACAAGATGTTGAATATGGTTCCCTGTGCTTGCTGTTTATCTATTTTATATATCATGGTTTGTGTCTGCTCATCACTGTCTCTTGAGTCCCCTCCTGTCTCTCTGGCTGCTACCTCTCAGTATCCTTTGCAGATTCCTCTACATCTCCCCAAACTCTAAATGTTTATGTGCCACAAAACTCCCCCTTTGGACCACTTCCCATCTCTGTCTTCTCTTGCTCCTTAGGTGGACTTAATTATTTGTATGACTTCAAAGATCATCTACCAGCTGATAATTCCCCACTTTGTATCTCCAAGCCTGGGTCTCTCCTCTGAACTCTTGCTTATTCAATATAACCACCTGGATGTCAGTTTGGCCTCAAAAACTCAAGTTATCTAAAAACAAACTCCTGACTTCCTCCCAAACCTACTTTTTCTATAGCATCACCCATCTCAGCGAAGAAAAACTTTTACACGTTTAGTTAGAGCAGAAATCTTGGAATCATCTTTATGTCTTTCTCTCAGACTGTACGTGAATCCTTTAAAAAACTTTATTGGCTTTAAATTCAAAAACATAATATCTGTAATCTGAGCATCTTGTAGAACTTCTCTGCTACCATTCAGTTCCCAATCATCATCAGTTCTTGCATAGATTATTGCAGTAACTTCCGAAATAATCTCTATTCTTCTCTGTATTTATTCTTCATTTGGTTAAAACTAAGACAGATCGTGTCATACTTTGCCTCAAAACCTCCAATAACATCCTAGTTCGCTCATGATCTTACTTCCTAACTTCCCTTATGTCATCTCCTTATATTCTTCCCCTCGGCCCCTCAGCTCCAGCCATACTGCTTTCCTTTCTGTTCTCTGCATGCAAACATGCTTCCACCTCAGGACCTTTGCACTTACTTTCCCTTCTGTTTGAGCATATTTATTCAGATGTCACCTTCATTGTGAAGCTTCCCCTTTGCGCCCTATGCACTATTTTGTATTTCTGCCCCCACCCCCGGACTGCCTATTCCCCTTGTTCTGTCTTATTTTTTCTCCAGAGCACCTATTACCACTTGATACATCATCCATTTATTTGTAGGTTTTTTGTGTGTTCCCCAGTGGAATGTAAATTCCCTGAGAGCAAAAACTTAGTTTTGTTCACTGTTTTTATCCCAAGACCTAGACCAATGCCTGTTGTGTACTAGGTGCTCAATGAATGTTTGTTAAATGTATGAATAAATGAATCATGATTATATGTAGGAAACACACGAAGTGTTGAATATATTAATTGTATTCGATTAAAAGCTTTGGAAAGTAGAGAACAGGTCATGTAGATAGAGATATTTAGAGGATTTTCAATTCTATGGGAAAGTTCCTCTGGTCAACAATATAGAAGGAAGTTCTGGCTCTTAGCCATGAGGTAAGAGAATGAAAGCCAAATTCTGTTTCAGGCTTGAGACTACCAGCTCTCCAGTAAGCAAAGGACACACTGGAAGCTGACTAAAGGGGTGGGTGAAACCCACAAAATGGACTCCCCAGGCAGGTACTGCTTACTATGGAAATGGGCTTCCTCTTGAAGACAATTATTACAATGAGAAATGGCGTGAGCAGTCCGTGAAGGCTGAAAAGCACATTGGTCTAATTAGTGCCACGTTGGAGGGAGATCTGGGGGAGATGTTTGAGCAGTAGCCAAAGGATAACGCCAACCTGAGTGCAAGAGTTTAGGTTGTAAATAAAGAGTAAACTGAGACTTGGCTCAAGGACTTCGTGGGGACCGAATATCCATGAATCTTTCTCTGATTGGCTTGGTGATGGGGCTGTGTGTTTACAAATTTGACGTTTCATTCACCAACATTGATTCATATTATACTTTAATAAAAACAGTATTACTGAACCAGGTTCATTCGCCTGACCCACAGCAAGCCAAACACTGAGACACCAAGGTGCCCAGCAAAGAGGAGGATTATTTAAGAGGCAGCCAAGCAAGGAGGCCAGAGAACAAGTCTCAAATTCACCTCCACCAAGGTAGGGTTTAGGGATATTTATGGGATAAAGAGGTGGTTTTGTAATAGAGGAGAACAAATCGGACTCTATATTGGATCTGTTCCTTTAGTTTTAACCACTGTGCCCTGTTTTCTAGGCTTAGTCTTGGCTGGCTCTGCACCTTTTGTAACACAATGTTGCCTTTAGCATGAAATAGACAGGAGGGCCTGTTCTCAAGGCTCTGACCTTTAAGGATATTAACACTTCTGCACTTATATAAAGATAACAAGTTGCAGAATGGAAAATAACCTTTGTTTTGTTGGAGGTTTACAGGGACACCATGACCTGACCCACAAGGGCTGCTGCAAGAACAAAGGATTCCTACAGCAAGAAGTTTGCAAAAACAACCACACTCCCTCCCCTGTTTTGTTTTGTTTTGGGTTTTTTTGTTTTTGTTTTTGTTTTTTGTATAAAAGGAGCCTGTATTCTGACTGGAGCAGGATGGTTTTCCAAGACATTAGTCTGCCATCCTCTCAGTGTGCTGGCTTTCTGAATAAAGTCACTATTCCTTGCCCCAAAACCTCGTCTCCTGATTTATTGGCCTGTTGTGTGGTGGGCAGAATGAGCTTGGATTCAGTAACAGTCTGAGGTGTGGGGAAAAGTGGTTGGAGGTAAGAAAAATGAGGTAATTGGTGGTCTACACAAGCATAGTTGAGCTTCATGCTGACAATGTTACCATGTCCCCAGGGTTGAGTTTTGGGCCTTCTGACGTCAAAAGGTCACTCATCAGACACTCATGCCGGCCCAGCTGAATGGTCGATGGTCTGAACTACACAAGAACTAGCTCCAAGTTCCTGAAAAACAACTTAGGCAACCGTTACCATAGTGACCCGCACATCAGAGGTGTTATCTGTAGGGGGTTGTTAAAGGAGGCTAGTGATGTATTGTCTAAGCTAAGTGAAGCTTGAGGGGTATGCAGTTTGCAAGAACAATTAAAGCAAGCTTGGGCAGTGAAGGCAGGTTACAACTTACTATTTATTAGACAAGCAGGTTACAGTTTAATGGATCTAGTGTACAGTTTCAGAAATTGTTTTAGTTTTTGTTTTTTGTTTTGTTTTGGATGGAAATAGAATTTATTCTCCAGGTAGTTGGTTTGCCCTGGTAAGGCAAGGGAGTGCCTATGGCCCTTTACTGCTTGGTTTGCTTTCTCTGCCTCTTAACTGCCGTTGAAAAGAGGCTTCCCAGATAGGGAGAGTATCAGAGGAGAGCAACATAAATCAACAATTAATATACAGCGTGATAGTGTTCGAATGTACCAAAGACCTAGGGGCAGTATATGAGCAATTATCATCAAAAAGTTGTATTTCTATGGAACTTTACAAAGTGAAATGTACACTGTATACTCATTTCATTCTCACCACCAACCGTGAGCTACCATCATCACTCCCATCCTACAGGGAAGAAACTGAAGCTCAAGCAGGTTCAGATGACCCACTGAAAGGCATTCAGTTGTGACTTAAACCTAGAGAGAGAGCAGGGATGTCCTGGTGTGTCCGGGACAGTCCCAGTTCGTACCTACAGTCGCAGGGTAGTTATTAATAACAACTCTTTCACTCTCCAAAGTCTCCTGGTTGGACAATCAATTATATGGCCATTCTACTAAAACCAACTTCTTTTACTCACTCAATTCCAGTCTTTCATTTCATTCTTTCACTTCATTATTGCTCTACTTATGGCAGCTCAGGGTGGTTATAACAACCAAAAGGGCCGGGTTCAAACCATGAAATCACTTCTATGAGAAAGGGTATTTCAAACTGCAAATCAACAAGTCAACCAGTAACTTTTAAAACTGAAAATTACCAGTAGAGTATAGCAATGAAAGGATTAGGGTCTGAATCTCAGTTTTATTACTTCCTAGGCATGGGGCTTTGGGGAAATTAATGTGGAAAAAATCAACCATAGCACCTTTAGCCTAAGAATTTACTTTTAAAATGTCAAGCCTGAGAAGTCTCCTGGAAGGAGCCAAGAAATGGTGTATCTTGGGGAAGGAAGGGGCAAGAATTTTATAGAATCTTCACTAGGGGAGGGGAGGAGATTTTCAGCCAAAATTCAGCTGGTTTTGGTCAGAAAATCTTCTTGGAAGAAAAGGGAATTGTGTTGCAGATTAGCAGCCATGGTTTGGGCGATTTGGATTTATCAAAATGAGTGGGAGAAACAGTTAATGGCTAAGACGCTGTGCAGGAAGGAGTGAAAGGAACAACTTCAGGAATAGACATGCAGGGGCCTTCTGGAAAATACTCAAGACTTCAGAATCTCTTACATTGATCAGCCTCCCCAAGCTTCATTTTACAGATGAGGATGGTAATAGTTTACAGAGTGGTTTTGAGTATCGAGTGAACTCGGTACATACGTGTTCAGTAAGTGGCAGCTAGTATTATTTCTTTGAGTTCCCTCCTCCACCTCCCCACTTACCCCCACCCCTTGTCTCTAGTGTGACAGCTAAGAGCACGGGTTCTGGAGCCTAGCTGCCTGGGTTAGAATCCTGGCTCTACCATTCATTAGTGTTGTCACTGGTAGCCAAAAGGATCACAGACTGTACAGAGGGCAAAAAGGCAGATTGCTTGGGGTCTTAGAATTGCAACTTGGGGATCGCAGATTCCCAGAGGAATCCAGAATCTATCCTCCCACTGGAGGAAAATGGGTAAAGCATTTTTATGGGAAAAAAGGAAAAGTTCATGCAGGCTTGGTCAAGTTGTTTGCCAAGAGTTTGGATCAGAGGATAAAATTGTTTTACACATATGATTGGGTTATAGAACACACCTCATCCTTAGTTCAGACAAAGTCCAGTTCTCAGTATTATTCTTTCCTTTTAAAATAGCAGAACCCATAGCCAAGACATGGAAACAACCCAATTGTCCATCAATAGATGACTGGATAAAGAAGATGTGATAAATACATACACAATGGAATACAATGGAATACTACTCAGCCATAAAAAAGAATTAAATGATGCTATTTGCAGCAGCATGGATGGATCTGGAGATCATCATTTTAAGTGAAGTAAGTCAGAAACAGAAAGAAAAATCCATATGATATCACTTACATGTGAAATCTTTAAAAAAAAAAAAAAGGACACAAATGAACTTATCTATAAAACAAAAACAGACTTACAGAGAACAAATATATAGTTACCAGGGGATAAAAGGGGTGGGAAGAGATAAATTGGAAATTTGAATATTTCACCTCTCAGGGAGTGATGGAAATGTTAGCTATCTTGATTGTTGGTGGTGGTTTCATGGGTGTGTACATCTATCAAAATTAATCAAATTGTATGTTGGAAATAAGTGTAGTTTATTGTACAGGAACCGTATCATAATAAAAGTGTTAAAAAAAAAAAAAAAGAAGAAATAGAAAGACCTCTGGGGTCTTGCCTGGAACAAGTCCTCCATTTCTTGTTTGTTACAAAATCAAATGGCTTTGGATGTTCCGATCACTGCCCAGGAGGGGACCTGTGCAGTAATTCACACTGGATGCCGTACTTTCATTCCAGATGAAGGTGGTGGTATCACAGCATCCCTCCGACATGTGAGAAGTCAGATTCATGCAGTACATGACTCCAGTGCCTGCTCTGCTGAGGTCATGTCGAGAGTCTCCAATTGGTTCTCCAATCTGTTTTCCTGGATTGCCTGGAAACTAAGATCTATTTTCCCAGGGAGATTTCAGTTCCTTTTCTCCCTCTTGTGTATAGTTCTAGGAGCCTATTTACTTTTTTTTGACTTATATTTTGTTGTATTCTTCTTCTCTGTAAAAGGGTCATTAAGACCCTTCTAGAACCCCCTAAGAACTGGTATGATCATGTTCGTTCCGTCCATTGGAAGAATCCCTGGATGATGCCCCAGTTCAGCAGGAAGCGGCCAGAGATCAGCTCCCATTTCCCTTTTTCCAAAGAAATGGAGGGAATGAACTGACAGTGGGGATTTGAAAGAGTAGAAAACTAACAAGATGGCTACTGAGTTGTTCACGCCTGTGCTTCTAAACTGATCTTATGACTAACACGCTCCCTTCCCTGTGCACCCTTTTCTTAGAATAACTTGTCCTTTTACCCTAGAGTTCTTGAAGAAGGTCATGCACTGAACCTCAAGAAAATGGGCAGAGCCTCCTAAATTCCTCCATAACAAGTTCTTATCAAGAGGAAAGAAATGTTGCCCCTGCTCACACCCTGATTGTTATCACCCTCCTGTTCCCATTTTTCTATAAAACCACAGGACCGTTACCGCAAGAAGGGCTCACAGTCTTTAAGGCATTAGCCCGCTGTGACTCCCTTTGCCTAGCAAAGCAATAAAACCCTTCTTCTCTATCCCCCCAAGACTCTGCCTCCAACTCTCAATTTGGCTACTGGGGTACAGAGGCCAGTTTTTTGGCAACATTTTTGGCAACTCAGCAACTATTCAGCAGTTTTAATTTAGAGTGTTCAGCGAAAGTCCAGCCCGGGTGCAAACATGGAGGTCCTCAAGTCACGTTTCCGTCATTCCTGACATAGTTCTTTTCACAGTGACCTTGAGCAGGTGACTTAACTTATCGGCACTTCAGTTTCCTCATCCTCAAAATAAGACCAATTATAGTATACACCTCCTAAATTGTTGAGAAGAATAAATGTGTTATTAAATATAAAGCAGGTATGATTGCATGTCACGCATTTTAAGTGCATAATAAATATTATTTTCTTTCTTCCCTTACCTTTGCCTTCTGGACGATAGAATGGAAATGAGGGTGAAGATAGATTTGCCAGAAAGATTTACAGCGGCGCTAGCTCCAGAATTCTTTGCAGTTGGGCTTGGGGCTCACAATTTGGTTGGAAACAGGCTGTGACAAGAGGAGGCATTAATGCTTCCATAATTTAAATGAACTGTCCACATAAATCCTTTGATGTGAGAAAAAGACTTTTTTTCTCAAAGAATTAGCCCAACACAAATCCCCATCACGCTGCACTGTTCATCATTCTCTCACCCCAACCAAGCTGCCATCCCCGAACACCAGCATTCTTGATCTGGAAGGGAGGGCAGCAGCAGGACTTTCTTAGAATACGATAGCAAAAATTGAGTTTGAAAAGATTACATAATATTGTAGTACTGCTTATAACTAAAAATGTGGAGAAAAGCAGACAAGTGGGAGGAGGAAATTGGAAAAGCTATGCAAAAATGTTAACAGCAACTACCTATGAGTAATGTGATTACAAGATATAATAATTCTTTTCTTTATATGTATATCGAATTTCCAAAATTTCTACAGTGAATGTATCTTATTTACAATCAGAAAAAATATTTGTAAATATCTTAAGGGACTTGCCTTTCACATAATCCATAAATTAAATCTCCATTATTTTGTTTTTGTGGCAACCATTTGTAACAGCAAATGCTAACAGGTCAGCTTTTTGGTATTGGGAAAATGGGGTCCATTCTAGGGTGCTAGATACAAAGTCCTTGAAATCTCAAAGAGATACATTTTTTAATGTTTTTCAGTAATATATATTTGTTTTAGGCATTATTCTCTGATTCAAAAATTAATTTCAAATGTTAACTTTTTTAAAGATATGGTTTTTATTTTTTTCAGCATTAGCTATTAGCATTTCTCAAGTTGTATTCAAGACCTAAAGTCTATCATAGCTTTTGACAAGAACATAAAGATTCAAGGTAAGAAGGAATGATAATAGTATCAATGATTTATATCAAAATATAAATAATAATATGTTTATAATACTTTAAAGCTTAGAAAAATGGTTTCACATGTATTTAATGTGAGGCTCATTTGACCTTTAAGAAAAAAAATCAGAATGTGATAATGGCAGGGGTTTTTTTAGTTCTATTTTGTGAAAGAGACATTAAGACTCAGGAGTAAAGTCTTGCTCAGTATCACTGCTAAGTCATAAAACCAGGATTAGAAGCAAAGTCTTCCATTTCCAAGTACGGTAACTTTTCCTACAGATGTGAGTGGGAAACCATGAAAACTGTGCCTTGCCCACTGGGTTGGACCTTTCTCTGTTCTGACAGACAATTAATCTGGTCACCTTTGCTCAGCCATGACCTGGTCAGGCTCTGGGCTCCTACCGTGGTCCAACCTGCTCCAACCTGGTGAAATCCAAAATACAACAAAGGAGAATAGAAAGTGGTTAAAAACTCTTTTGTTAAGAGCAAAATCCACTGTTTTTTAGAGTTTGACAATTTTAAAATTTTTCTTTTGAAGTATAGTCGGTTACATTGTGTCAATTTCCGGTGTAAAACCCACTTCCTTTAAATTTTTAAAGGCATATTTGGCATTTTAAACTTTGCATAATGGTTTACACATAAGTCCTTTCTAAAATGAATACAAAAGTAAAGGTCTGAGATGAATCATGGAAATGATTGGAAAATGTACAGATTTACTACTGCGATAAGTTACCTTCACCAGCAGAATAATTTTTTACTCTTGAATCTTCCACTTATCATAAATGGTTAAAAGGAGAGCGCAACTCTCTTAGATAACCTGAAGCAGAACTTCAAGAATCCGCTTCAGTTCCACCTGGTTATACCCTCAAAATTAGTTTTCCCTTCATTCTTTTTTATATGATCTCATTTGGCAGCTACACCCACTTGCTGAAAGAATTTCTCATTGTTCTATGATCAAGGGTATTCATTTGTCTTAACTGGTATTCTACCGTTCGTCATGCAAACATGATTTTTGCTTTGAACACAATTTTGATTTGATACATTCTCAGATTGTTCTTCACGCATGTGTGGGTTTTTAGTATATATCATTTTTCTCCGCCTGGATAATTACTCACGGAAGCTAGCTGAGTATTTGTTCATGCTCTTATGCTAACACCCATACTGCTTTGTTCAGCAAAGTCTTATGGCTGGCTAATTTGAGTATACGAGCAAACAGCTCACCTATCCCTCTACTAATCACTTTAAAAGCAACACTGCTTTCTCTAAAGTTCAGAATAACGTCCCACAATAAGTTTTTATCAAATGAATGATTAGATGGATATCAGCTAAGAAAAGAGGTATTATGGCCAACTTTTGAGTAGGATGTTACAGAAAGTAGGAGATTCTAACGTTTTAAATATTTATTTATTTATTTACTTATTTTACTTTTGGGAGGGAAAGGTAATTAGATTTATTTATTTATGCATTTGTTTTTAATGGAGGTACCGGGGATTGAACCTAGGACCTTGTGCATGCCAAGCGCGTGCTCTATCACTGAGCTGTATCCTCCCCACTTTAAATATTTTTTAATGAGCAATAAAAATGGTTTAAGTCTACTTGTAGGTTAGAACAAGAAACATTTTAAGAGACCACACCTAAACAATAAAGGGTAAGCTTAAAGAACAGGAACTTATAAATATGGCCAGACTCAGCTTCTCAGAGGGAGCAGAGCCCATCCTCCTGCCCGGAGCCAATCCCTCCTGTATTATTTATCTATTTCTGCTCATGGGGTTCAGGACATGCTGCCCCCCCCCCAATATGGCACCTTTGTATGTTGAATATTTTAAGCTGAAGGAGTTTGAGAAAACAGGGGAAGCAAGAAGGTCACTCTGATCTTCCCTCTGCCAGTCTCCCTTGAAACAGGTCATAAAACCCCCCTGTGAAAGGTGCCCTCCCTATACCCGGAGGAAAGGTGCACCCTTATCTCCAAAGATAAAAGGGACACCAGGAGGAATCCCAACAAACAGGCCTTGCTTAGTGGCCCCCAAGTTACCACACTCTTCCTTGAACCTAGCATAAAATGCACAGGTCTAACTGTTTCTTTGGGTCTTCCTTTCCGTATGACATTTCCCGTGTCACATAAAACTTACATGAAATAAATTTGTATGCTTTTTTCCTGCTAGTCTGTCTCTGTTGAATTTTCAGACCCAGCCTTAACCTTAAGAGGGCTGAGAAAAACCTTCTCCTCCCTTATCCTGCACAACAAATTACTTGAGACTTAAAACAATAAACACTTCTATCTCACAGCATTTCAGATGGTGAGGTCTGGGAGCAGCTTAGCAGAGTAGTTTCGGTTCAGGACACCTCATGCGGTTATAGCCAAAATGTCAGCCAGGCCGCAGTCATCTGAAGGCTTAACTGAGTGGGAGGATGCACTCTTGAGCTCATTCACACATGTTGTTGGCAAGAAGCCTCATTTCTTCACCACATCTGGCTCTCCACAGGGTTGCTTATGAAATGGCAGCTGGCTTCCCTCAGAGCAAATGATGAAGGTGAGAGAGGGAGGGAGACAGAGAAATACCACCAAGACAGAAACTGCCGCATCTTTTATAACCTCTTCTAAGAAGCAACATAGCATCACTTACGCCATATTCAGTCAGTCATGCAGACCATCCCTGGTACAAGATGGGAGGGATGACAGAGGCTGTGACTCTAGGAAGCAGGGATCATCGGCGGCCATCTTGGAGTCTGGTCACCACACGTCTCCCACCTCCATCAATCCCTTTCCACTCCTGCAACTTGAAGTACTTCCTTTCACTAGCCCTTCCCCTATCTTGGTTCTAGATGCTCTGAAGTGATACTCCTGAAGCTTCACTGCTATACCTTCTTGTGAAGAACAAACAAACAAACCCTTCCTAGACTATAGGTTCCGCTCTAGTTACCACTCCATCTCCAAGGCTGAGTTCCTGAAAGATGGAGTCTGCACACACCATCACTTCCTCATTGCCCATTTCTTTGGTCCACAGCAACTTGACCTGCACCTCATCCTCTCCAATGGAACTGCAACTCCCAGGTCACTGAGACATTGCAAGGACTTCTTGGTTGAAAATTCCAACACATTTTTCAGCCCTTCGTCTCTGTAGCAATTGTTTTCCATGACTCTCTTTTTCATGGCTTTGTGACACCGTTCTCTCCCTGGCTTCTGTCCTAACGGGCTCATTACTGTTTCTCAGCTTCCACTGCTAATTTTTTCCCTTTACCTCTCTTTAAATGTGGTTATTCTCCACAATTCAAACCTCATCTCTTTTTTCTTATTATTCTAAATATTCTCTTTATTTTATTTTACTTTCTTCATCAAAGTATAGTTAATTTACAATGTTGTGCTAGTTTTGGTTATACAGCAAAGTGATCCAGTTTTACATACATTTATCTATTCTTTTTTGGATTCTTTTCCACTGTAGGTTATTACAAGATACTGAACATAGTTCCCTGTGCTATATAGTAGGTTCTTGTTGGTTATCTATTTTGTATATAGTCATATGTATATATTAATCCCAAACTCCTAATTTATCCCCCTCTCTTTCCCCTTTGGTAACCACAAGTTTGTTTTCTATGTCTGTGAGTCTACTTCAGTTTTGTAAATAAGTTCATTTGTGCCATATATTTAGATTCCACATATAAGTGATATCATATATTTGTCTTTCTCTGTCTGACTTACTTCACTTAGTGTGATAATCTCTAGCAACGTAATCCATCCATGTTGAGGCAAGTGGCATTATCTCATTTTTTATGGCTGAGTATTATTCCATTGCGTATAAATTTACCCCATCTTCTTTATCTAGTTGTCTATTGATGGACACTTAGGTTGCTTCCATGTCTTGGCTATTGTAAATAGTGCTGCTATAGAGGGAGAGGTATAATTCAAGTGGTAGAGCGCGTGCTTAGCGTGCATGAGGTCCAAGGTTCAATCCCCAGTACCTCCTCTAAAAATAATAAATAAATAAACAAATAAACCAAATTGCCTCCCACCACCAAAAAAACCCAAAAAACCAAAACCAAAAAAAAAAAAAAAAAAAAAAACCGAACAAATTAAACTAAACTAAACACAAAATAATGCTGCTATGAATACTGGGGTTCATGTAGCTTTTCAAATTAGAGTTTTCTCCAGATATATGTCCAAGGAGCAAGAATGCTGGATCATATGGTAACTCTATTTTTAGGTTTTTAAGGCATTTCCATACTGTTCTCCATAGTGACTGCACCAATTTACATTCCCCTCAATGTTTTTAGGAGGGTTCCCTTTTCTCCACACCTTCTCCAGCATTTATTTCTTGTAAACTTCCTGATGATGGCCATTCTGACCAGTGTGAGGTGATACCGCACTGTAGTTTTAATGTGCATTTCTCTAATAATTAGTGATGTTGAGCATATTTTCATGTGCCTGTTGGCCATCTACATGTCTTCTTTGGAGAAATGTCTACTTAGATCTTCTGCTCGTTTTTTGATTGGGTTGTTTACTTTTTTGATATTGAGCTGTATAAGCTGTTTGTATATTCTTGAAAATAATCTCTTGTCAGTTGCATTGTTTGCAAATATCTTTTCCCATTCTGTAGATTATCTTTTCATTTTGTTTATGTTTTCCTTTGCTGTGTAAAAGCATTTAAGTTTAGTTAGGTCCCATTTCTCTATTGTTGTTTTTATTTCTGTTACTCTAGGAGATGGATCCAAAAAAATATGGTTGTGTTTTATGTCAAACAGTGTTTTGTCTATGTTTTCCTCTGGGTATTTTATAGTATCCAGTCTTACATTTAGGTCTTTAATTCATCTGAGTTTACTTTTGTATGTGATATTAGACAATGTTCTAATTTCATTCTTTTACAGGTAGTTGTCTAGTTTTCCAAGTACAAATTATTGAAGACACCGTCTTTTCTCCGTAGTATATTCTTGCTCCTTTGTCATAAATTAATTGACCATAACTATGTGGGTTTATTTCTGGATTTTTTATCCTGTTCCATTAGATCTATGTGACTGTTTTTGTGCCAGTACCATCCTGTTTTGATTACTAGAACTTTGTTGTATAGTCTGAAGCCAGAAAGCATGATTCCTCCAGCTCCAGTCTTCTTTCTCAAGATTGCTTTGGCTATTTGGGGTTTTTTTGAGTTTCCATACAAATTTTTAAAAATTTTTTCTCTAATTCTTTGAAAAATGCCATTGCTAATTTGATAGAGATTGCACTGAATCTATAGATTGCCTTGGGTAGTATGATCATTTTAACAATACTGATTCATCCAATCTGGGAACATGATATATTTTTCCATCTGTTTGTGTTCTCTTCAATTTCTTTTTCATCAGCATCTTATATTTTTTGGAGTATAGGTCATTTGCCTCCTTAGGGAGGTTTATTCCTAGATATTTTTTTCTTTTTGATGCAATGGTAAATGGGATTGTTTCCTTAATTTCTCTTTCTGATATTTCATTGTTAGTATATAGAAATGCAACAGATTTCTGTGTATTAATTTTGTATCCTACAACTTTACCGAATTTATTATGAGTTCTAGTAGTTTTTGGTAGTGTCTTTAGGATTTTCTATGTATAGTATCATGTCATCTGCAAACAGTGACAGTTTTACTCCTTCTTTTCCAATTTCGATTCTTTAATTTTTTTTTCTTCTCTGATTGCTGTAGCTAGGACTTCCAAAACTATGTTGAATAAAAGTGGTGAGAAGGGGCATTCTTGTCTTGTTCCTGATCTTAGAGGAAATGCTGTCAGCTTTTCACTATTGAGAATGATGTTAGCTGTGGGTTTGTCATATATGGCTTTTATTATGTTGAGGTATGTTCCCTCTATGCCCACTTTCTGCAGGGTTTTTAAACATAATGGATATTGAATTTTATCAAAAGCTTTTTCTGTGTCTATTGAGATGCTCATATGGCTTTTATTCTTCACTTTGTTAATATGATGTATCACTTTGATTGATTTGCAGATATTGAAAAATCTTTGCATCCTTGGGATAAATCATATTTGATCATTGTGTATAATCCTTTTAATGTATTGTTAGATTCACTTTGCTAGCATTTTGTTCAGGATTTTTGTATCTATGTTTATCAGTGATATTGGCCTATAATTTTCTTTTTTTGTGGTATCTTTATCTGATTTTGACATCAGGGTGATGGTGGCCTCAGAATGAGTTTGGAAGTATTCCTTCCTCTGCAATTTTTTTTGAATAGCTTGAGAAGGATGGGTATTAACTCTTCTTCTTTTGTAAATAGTTGGTAGAATTCACCTGTGAAGCCATCTCGTCCTGGACTTTGGTTTCTTGGGAGTTTTAAAACTACTGATTCAATTTCAGTACTGGTAATTGGTCTGTTCATATTTTTTATTTCTTCCTGGTTCAGTCTTGGGAAATTGTACCTTTTTAAGAATTTTCTATTTCTTCTAGGTTGTACATTTTATTGGTGTATAGTTGCTCATAGTAGTCTTTTATGGTCCTTTGTATTTCTGTACTGTCAGCTGTAAATTCTCCTTCTTCATTTCTGATTTTATTGATTTGAGTCCCTCTCTCTTTTTTTCTTGATGAGTCTTGCTAAAGGTTTATCAATTTTGTTTATCTTTTCAAAGAACTAACATTTCTTTCTCTCTTTCTTTCTTGGTCTCTATTTCATTTATTTCTGCTCTGATCTTTATGATTTCTTTCCTTCTACTAACTTTGGGTTTTTTTTGTTGTTGTTCTTGTTTTTCTTCTTTCTCTAGTTGCTTTAGGTATTAGGTGAGGTTATTTATGTGAGATATTTCTTTTTTTCCTTGAGGTGAAATTGTATTGCAATAATCTTCCCTCTTAGAACTGCTTTTGCTGTGTCTCATAGGTTTTGGATACTCGTGCTTTCGTTTTCACTTTTCTCTAGGTTTTTTTTGTTTTGTTTTGTTTTGTTTTTGATTTCCTCTTTTATTTTTTCAGTGATCCATTGGTTGCTCAATAGCATATTGTTTAGGCTCCATGTGTTTGTGGGGTTTTTTTTTTGCAGTTTTTTTCTTGTAGTTGATTTCTAATCTCATAGCATTGTGGTAAGAAAAGATGCTTGGTATGACTTCAACTTTTTTTTTTTAATTTACAGAGGCTTTCTTTGTCACCTAGCATGTGATCTATCCTGGAGAATATTCCACGTGTACTTGAAAAGAATGTGTATTCTGCTTGCTGCTTTTGGATGGGATTCTCTGTTTATATCGATTAAGTCCATCTGGTCTAATGTGTCATCTAAAGCCTGTGTTTCCTTTAAACACTCTCTCTTTATAACTTCTTTTATACCAGGGCTTTAGCTATCATCTCTGTGCTGCTAACCACCAAATCTAAATCCCCAAATTGGCTCTCTTTCCTGAGGTCCACACCATTATAGTAACAATTCCTGTTATTATAAAAAGCTCCACAAGTTTTTCAACTGATAGATGTGTTGGCTCAACTTGAGGGGACTGAGTACTCCTGAGAACTTCTGATTGGGAGGAGAAATCTTTTCTTAAAAAGTATTCTAAAGGGACTCTTATCTCCAAAAAGAGTTTTATACACATGGTACAACCCCTGGTGCTAAAGCACGATGGAATGCGGACCCAGCAAAGGATTCCCTGCACTTTCCTAGAGGAATCCACCCATATGTTCACCAGGTCATTATGTATAGCTTTCGTTCAACATAAAGAGCAGCAGAAGCCTCGCACTAATAATCAATTTTTGCAGAGAATGGTAAAAATAAGCTGCACCCAGCCTCATATCAACTGCCAGCCCTTCCTTCAGACACGTCATGGTGGCTATCTCAAGACTCCCAGTACCTTGCTGCATTCTGTCCTCCGAGACAAAATTGCTCAACTAAGACCAACTCTCCCTGGAATGCTCAGGGTTTCAGACTCAAAATTCCCCTAAACCACTGTTACGAGATCAGGTTCCAAGAGCCATGTCCCATAGTGTGCTGTTAGCACAGACACCGAGTCCGCATCCTGCAGCTGTCACGACTACAGCCACTCCTGCTTTGCCTACATTTCTACCATGAAAACGTGCTGTGGGCAAGAGTTCATCATGCTCAGTAACACTGTAATGCCCAACCACAGGGCACCAGGCAGCAGCCTGCTGTTCATAGACATTCAAGATCAGAAGCTTCTAACATTTCCATGTCGATATGTGCCCTTCCTCAAGAGCAAAACCAGATGTCAGGTGGACAGGTGTTCCCTCTCATTTAAGCCATGAATCTTACTTTGCCAGTGAAATCACGCATAGGGACTGAGCACACAGAACTTCTCCTTACGCTTGACTCTCCAGAGCCTCCACTCTAAGACTGATGAAACCGTCTCTGTACTTCAAAGCCTATCTAGTCAAATAGGCTGCCCAGAAGCCAGTCAGCAGTGGTCCTGTGGTTCTAAGGTTTGAAATTGATCATGGACAACAAGAAGAAACTCTTGTCTCATCCAAGAAAAATATCTGAACATTGAGAAACTTCAGTAGTGTGGGAAGGAAATTGCAAAATAAAATGATATTTTAAGTAATAAAAAAAAAGGAAACATCTCTACTGAGAAAATGCCACATCTAAGTAACTTAATGCTAGTTCTAGATTATTTTTGGAGCTTTAAAAAGTCAGAGAGGATGGGAGGAAGGGAGGAGGAAAGGGAAAAAAATATATAAAAGGGAGCCTGTTTATCCAGAAATCAGAGCGAGAGGTACAAGCCTTGGCTCTAGATACCCTGAAACTTCCTTTTCAAGTTGGTTAACACTCCTTCATTGCACGGTGCTACTTTTAATTTATCACTAGGGCTGCATAAATTTATGACTGATGTTGCTTTATACTGATACGTCTGTGTTTTCGTTATGTTGAGAATGCTTTATAGACTCTTGTCATTAAGACATAACTCGCCTCCTTTACTACATAAATTATTTGTAGCTGTATGTAATCTTTTTTTCCTTTTTCAGTTTTATTATGTAGAATTATTACAGTTTGACTGCCCATGTCCATTATATTTCATGTAAATACATATGTACAATATTCTGCACTTTTTTTTTAGTTTACAGATACGTACTGATCATTGTTTCTAAGAACAGATTAGTTTTAGCTTTTGAAACTTACATAGTTATCCAAGGAATAAAGCCAACCACAAAATAAGAATCAACAGAATGTGGTGATCTAGTCAAAAGGACAGTCAGATGTGCTTACACATATTCAAGAAATCAGTCATCTAAGTTGTAAATAATAAGTAGTTCATTTGTGTCCTTATTATTATTATTATTATTTATTATTATTATTATTATTATTATTATTATTATTATTATTATTATTATTATTATTATTATTATTATTATTAGATTCCACATATCAGTGATATCCTATTAGCCATATGATATCTTGACGTTCTGGTGGTTGACTGGGAAAAAGCACAAAACATTTCAGATGCCCTTTCTAGTGCCATGACAAACCAGGAGCATTCTGATCCTAACAGTTGTTCAAAGCCTGAATAGTACTGACTTCCACAGCATACCTGAAGCCTGCAGTAAGAAGATGAGATACCACATACAAGCTTCAAGTCTGACATCATCAAATAAGGAGGAAGAATTTCAGCAGCAGAGCGAATTACGACCTCCCAGTCTAGCACTGCATGTTACAGAAGGGGGCATACATGCAAAAGGAACCACTGAATCACTTTGAGCATCACAAACACTTATCATAGGATGTAGATAATAGTAAGGAGACCCTGATTAATGTTGTAAATTTGAGGTGACTTTAATTATATCTTTTTTTTCCAAAAATTTTTTCTTATGAGCAGGGCTTGAGATATCATGACACTGGCATGAATCACAAGCTCAATAAAACCTTCTAAGACTTTGCAAACCTGGTACTTCTGTCTCCTTGACATTCTCCTGTTATGTTTGAGACAGGCTGCTGAGATTGAGGGGGAGGCTGAAAAGGTAGCCTGAAGAAAATTGTAAATGTCTGTAAAATCTGATGAGGGAATTTTGGAAAAGCAGATGGCCCAGAGCAAATAGAATGATTGCCAGGCTCTCTTGGAGGTTCACCTGAGTTTAGAGGTCATGGATTTATTGTGACTATTGCATACCAGATCCCTTAAGTTTGTTTTCACATTTAATCCACACACATAAATATAATTTTCTTGATAATACAAAATTTAAGTCACTAATATAAGCTTCCACAGCTAGTTAGTTAGGGTTTTGAGGTTGCAGACAACAGAAAATGACTCTGGCTAATGCAATATAAAAGGAATTTCTTTGAAAGGATATGTGTAAGCTACCAAAACAAAGAGGAGGCTAATGAATCAGCAGGTGAAGGTTGAAACCAAAGCATTTTTCACAGGTCTCACTACTAGAAACAGACAGACTGATTCTTTAGGATGTAGCTGCCTATGTAAATTACTTAATGTCATTGGATCACTCCATTCCAGAGTCTAATTCCAGAGAGACAGAGATTGTTTGCCCTAGCAAGGGTCATATGCTCATTTTAGGGGAGCTGCCTCCAAGACTGCAGTACAGTGTTGGAGAGGTAATTCGCCAAAGGAGAACTGGGGACTTATTGCCAAAAGAAAAAGGAACTGCGATCTCTCACCATGCAAAGATGTTACGTAATTGTTGACTAAATTCCCACATTGTACATTTCATGCCTGTGACTCATTTATTTATAACTGGGAGTTTGTACCTCTTAATCTCCCTCACCTATTCTCTTCTGCTCCTCCCATCCCCTTTCCCTCTGGCAACCAGCTGTTTGTTTTGTGTATGACTCTGTTTCTGTTTCGTTCTATTATGATACTTTTGAAATGTATAGGAATGTTGAATCACTATGTTGTATAACAGGAACTAACATAGTGTTGCAGGTCAATTATACTCTAAAAACAAACAAAACATAGAAAACGAGATCAGATTTGTGGCTGCAAAAGGCAGAGGATGGGGGAGGGGGAATTGGATGAAGGTGGTTAATAGGTACAAACTTCCAGTTATGAGATAAATAAGCACCAGGGGTGTAGCATGCAACATGATAAATATAATTAAAACTGCTGCATGCCATATATGAAAGTTGTTAGAGTAAATTCTAAGGGTTCTCATTACAAGCGAAAAGCATTTGTTTTCTATTTCTTGAATGTTGCGTCTACATGAGATGATGGCTATTCCCTGCACTTACTGTGGGAATCATTTCATGATGTATGTAAGTTAAATCATTATGCTGCATGCCTTAACCGTGTACGGTGCTGTATGTCAATTATATCGCAATAGAATTGGAAGAAAAGAAAAACAGAAAAGGGTTTATGTAATGGTGAGCAAAAATCAGTAAATGTCCATTGCAGATAAAACCACAAAATTAAGATGTGAATCTATATTTGTTCCATGTAAAACCTAATGTCGTATGTTCTTTACTAAGTTGCCTCCTGATAGGAATGGAGGAGGCAGATTGCCATTTGGAGTTGGGGCACAAGTGAACCCGTAGAGTTAAGAGTGTGAGAGTGCTGAAAATGCTGGAAAGAATGACGGATGACGGTGCCTCTGAGCGAGGAAGGAGAGTGAGACCAGGAGGGAACGTGAAAACCAGGAGGACTGAAAGGATGTGGTAGACACATGAGATAAGGACATTTCCGAGAATGTTCTGAAATGATGCCAGAAATTCTATTATATAAACCAAGTGAGAGATGTGTCCTGAGAAGTCGAGGTATGTCGTGAAGGGCCATCAAAAAACAAATACGTTCCCAATGGTGTTTTAGTTTCTGATATGGTCAGAAGCCCACTAATTATTTGGTTTTTTGAAAAGTTAAGCAGGAGGGAGACACTTAGTTGCCACAGCCGTCTTAAAAATAAAAGCTGCCCCAGAGATGTTATGGCTTTGTGTTAAATAAAGGAAAAATGAAAACTATATTAAACATGGCATTTACAAACTAAGTGAAGAATGTGTGAAGAATAGTTTATGAATGAACTTGTTTTTCTACTCACTTCCTTTTATGATTCTAGGTAATCCTCTCAAACAACAGGAGTGTTAACAGAATCCTAGAGGCAATAGGTTTTAGGTGCCTAAAGATAGTCTTTCTGGAAAAGAAAGAAAGGAAGTAAAGAAGGAAGGAAGGAAGAGAGAAAGAGAGATGGGGGAGGGAGGAAGGAAGAAGAGAGAAAAAAAGAAAAGGGAGGGAGGGAGGAAGAAAACGGATGTCATTTCCTTTGTAAATGAAGGAAATAAGGGAAATAAATAAATAAAAGAAAGGAAAATACATCAGAGGAACCCTGCCATTGATGAAAAGAGCAGAACATACTTAAAAATGAACCCTCCTAAGAGTAGAGAAACAGCTGTGGCTGTCAAAGGACAACATGAAGCATCCTTGTGGGGATAAAGATGCTCTGTATCTTGACTGTATCAATGTCAATATCCTGGCTGTGATATTGTTCCAGAGTTTTGCAAGATGTTACCATTCAGGAAAACAAGATAAAGACTGTGTGGGTTCTTCTCTCTCTATTATTTCTTACAACTGCATGTGAATCTATAATTATCTCAGAATAAAAGTTTAATTAAAAAGGGAAACCACACACACATGCACATACACACACACGATGAGCTTTCCCTCTGGCTACCCATTTGTCCCCTGGGTGACTTCAAACCACCAGGAGGGCTGAGAATCACTGAGCCTCTCCCCACCCCTCTTTAATCCCCCCAGGGGAATAGGGATGACTAGCTGGACACTTGAGTTGGGGAGAACAAACAGCTCAGCCCTTTCCCTTTCTAGACCTGTGTCTTGCAGAGAATGGTCTGCTCTCCTCACAAGGACCTCCGTTGTTCTACTGGGAAGCCTGTGTTTCAGCTGTGCCAGGGACTAGTGCAAAAGTCTGAGGAAAGCGTGAGCATGCTCACTCGGCCGCGTCTTCCAGTCACCTTTGTTAAGGTGATATTTTGACCTTCATCCGTCTGACTTCTATATCTCAATTGATTCTGAATTCAAGAGGAAGAATGGGAAAATATTTATTAGGTACCTGGTACCTGCAAGGAAAGGGTTTTCAGCGGGTCTGAACTCTTACATCAGACCCAGGGACCCTGGGGATATGACCTGAGACTTCCTTCTTGCCACTCTGCTCTCCGGAATGTAGCGATGTAAGATAAATGTGGAATGCTAGGGGGTCAGGTTGCACCTGGCTCACAGAAGCATCCACTGTGAAATCTCTGATGAGTTGCAGCTGCACTGGGAGGCATGCGACTTGGCACTTATTCCTTGAGAGACCGACCAGCAAACATAGACACACACAGGCAGGGAACAGGAAGGGTGGCCGCCCTGAGGTGAAGCTGTCTGCATGGGACTCTGCCTCATTCTTGCAACTGAGCCCTGGGGAGTGGAGGAGAGTGGAAGGAAGCCCACCTAAGCTGCTGTCAGATGTCAGAAGGCTTCTGCTCTTTGGCTTTGTGCTTTGTTACTGTGTATCTTTTAAAGTTAAATCAACTGGCGTGGGCATGGGGAACATGTCTTGACTCTTGAGTCTTTTTATCAACTTTGAACACAGGACCAACCACTACTGAGTAACACATGTAGCGAGCGGTTCACTAAAATTCCAGTACGGGGCATCTGCTCTTCACTAGCTGGATAAAGTTCTTTGTTAAGTTCACTTAGTTCTTGCGGTCATTTTGTAGGTTAGCACATCCATCACTCATTCCAACCTTTATTTCAGTTTTCCTTCTTTTTTTAGAGAAGCAGGAAAATTAAAAACTTACCTTTTCAGATTTCCTTGCAGTTAGAGGTGATCCCATGATTCAGTTCTGGCTAATAAAACATACACTGAATTTTTCTGGTACTGCCTCCTCCATTTCATTATTCTTCCCTAGAACACATGTGCGATGCTTGAGGCTTAGCAATCATTGCTAAGTAGGGTAGAGAGTAAGACAAAGGGATCCATTCCCCTGATGGTATTATTGAGCTACCATAACAATTGGACCTCTTGTTTCGCAGATGTCCTGTGCATGAGACAAAGAGGTCCCTGACTCTGTTAAGCAGTCAAGTCAGTCCTAACTGTTATATTTATCAATTCCTTTTCCATGTGTAGTAGGTAGAATAATGGTCCCCTAAGGATGTCTAGGTCCTAATCTCTGAACGTGGCAAAAGAGGCTTTGCAACTATAATAGAAACAAACAAATCTGACTCCATATTAGATCTGTGCCTTTGGCTTTAACCCTGTGCTCTGTTTCCTGGGCTGGTTCTGCACCTTTTGCAAAAGAATGTTGCCTACAGCCTGAAATATACAGGAGAGCCCATCCTCAAGGCTGGTAAAATACCTTTAAGGGTATTAAAACTTTTCTATTCATATAAAGATAGATAGTTGCAGAATAGAAAATAACTTTGGTTTTGTTGAAGGTTTACAGGGACATCATGACCTGACCCACGTGGACAGCTGCAAGAACAAAGGATTCCAACACCAAGAAGTTTGAAACTATCAAACACAATCCTTCCCCTTTTTAGGATAAAGGGAGCCTGAATTCTGACTTGGGTAAGATGGTTCTCTAAGACATTATTCTGCCATCTTCTAGCTCTTTGGTTTTCTGAATGAAATTGTTATTCCTTGCCCCAACACCTTGTCTCCTGATTTATTGGCCTGTAGTGTGGCGAGCAGAACGAGTTTGGACTTGGTAACACAACCCGGATTAAGTTAAGGACTTCCAGGTGGGAAGGTGTCCTGGATTCTCCAGGTGGACCCAATGTGATCATAAAAGCCCTTCTAAGTGACAGAGCGTGGCAGAAGGAAGGATCTGAGAAAGAGATGTGACAACAGAAACAAGGTCAGAGGAATTCTGTGTTGCTGGCTTTAAAGAAGGACAAAGGGCGCTGTAAGCCAAGGAATGTGGGCATCCCCTAGAAGCTGAAAAATGAAAGCAGTTTTCCCCAGAGCCTCCGGAAGGAACACAGCTCTTCCAACACCCCGATTTTAGCATCATGAGGCCTGTGTCAGGCTTCTAGCCCACCAAACTGTAAGATAATAAATTTGTGCTGTTTAAGCCACTAAATTTGTGGTAACCTGGGACAGCAATGATAGAAAGCAAATACACTTTATTGAGGTCTTTTAATAACAAATTATGTTAAATTCAAGGAAATTGCTTCCTCTCAGTGCAAAACACCTCTAGTTTTTTAGTCAAGGACGGGCAAAAAGAGAAATAATTTATTTTTTAAGAATTACAAAAAAAAAAAAAAAATCCAGCAACCTAAGAAAAGACTGATTTTTTTTTTTTTGGCTATGGTAACAAACACCAGTGCTGATTTTAAACCTGTTTAATCAGTGACAACATGCTTCAGTAAACACTCTCAGTAACAGGAAACCAGCTTCTGTAACCCCGCTGCTAAAGCTGGTTTTCAACCACTTCTGCCTTAGTAAACAGCACTTCTCAAACCAGTACTTCCCACAACCCTGTATTTGCTTTACCCAACAGGACTTTGATCATCATGGTTTCCCCTTATTTAATTAATTCAGTTTCTATGTTTCAGATCCAGGGTAATGATGTCATCCTTTGATATGTTGTACATTTTTCTTAAAAAAAGGGAGACTTGTTCTTAATTTAACAAGGGTCAAGAAAAAGATTAAGTAGTACCAGGTTTTGGTACTACTATGTGAAGGGAGGTGGGACATGGTATATGAGAATTTGTCATAATATGAAGAAGTAACTTTATGTGTTTTCTTTTAAACTCTAGATTTGTTAGTATGTTTTTATTTGAAAAATAAAAACCCTAAAAATAAAAAAAAAAAAATCACTCATGAGCCCACCATCTTCATTTTTGAACTATTTAAAGAAATAAAAGCCTTCCCTGATCTCTTTCTTACCAATTCTACTCAATAGAGGTAATTGCTAATAACAATTTTATGTGCATCTTTTCAGATGTAAATTTGAGTTCAAGGGTGCTGGGGTCTTTGGAACATGTTTTATATGGTTGGGTTTAGTTTAGTGTTTTAGCATGGTGGTAAACTTCTCGGGAACAATAGCCATGAAACAGTCATATCTACATGATGCATTATGTTACATAATAGGTTTTCAACAAATATTTATTGAATTAAGAATTAAATTTCTCTAACGAGTCTCCCTCCAGTCACATTGCCTCGCCAACCAACACTGATCAGTTTGTTAGGTATTTGTAACTTTTAAAATCGCCAGCAAAATCACCCTTCATGGAAAGCAACTTACCCTCTCATGGAAGTTAGAGTTCCACACGGGCTCCGCTACACAATACATTGTCAAAGATATTTTCATTATTGTTTCAGTAGTTCAAAATGATCTCTTGCATAATCATTGCAAATGATTAACTTGCATCCTATTGTGAGTTAACCTTTCTTTCATATGTGTGAACCATTTGGATTAACTTTTCTGTGAATTGTCTGGTCATATGATTTGTCTACTTTTCTACTGGGTTGTTTTTTTCTTTAGTTATTTTAGGACTAAAGGAAAATTGGCCCTTTATGATGCTGGTATCACATGATTTTCAAGTTGCTGTTTTGACTTAGTTTATGGTAACTTTTCCTATGGAGAACTTGAAAAAATAGGTGGCTGCATTTCTTAAGCTTTTCTTTAGCATCTTTTGAGCTTGTAGGAAATTACATGTAAATTTCTCCAATGATTTATTTTAGTATTTGGTTAATTGCTTTTTTTTTTTTTTTTCCATTTTAATCTTGGATTACCTGAACTCTATCTTGGTTAGAGTGAGGTATGGATCTAACTTTTCTTTCTTTTTTTTTTCCAATTATCCTTGAACATGCATTGAATAGTCCATTTTTACCCTAGTGCTTTAAAATACTGCTTTATCACATACTAATTCATTTATTCAGTTGCATCTATTTCTGAACTCCATTCTGCTCTATTGACATGTCTGTTTCTGCACTAGCCCACATTCCAGCTCGAAATCAGGCTTCAATCTTTGGCTTGACTAGTTCTCTGTCATTTCTCTTCTTCATCAGACATGTTCTGATTTAAAATTTTGTCTGTATTAACTTTAGATTCAGTCTGTTTCTTTCAAAAATTTTTAGATAGGGTGGTGGGTTTTGAGATTAATTAGAAACAAGTTTAAGTTTTATGATGGTGAGTCATCCCATCTTGTGTTAAGTTATGACTTTCCATTTATTCAAATCTTCTTTTGTTTTCCTTGGGAGTGAATTAAAAGTTTTCTTTGTTCATTCCACATATTATATTAGCTTATTCCCAGGAATTAATTCTTTCTTCTTGCTATTTTATGCAGATCTTTTCAAACTGTTTGTTATTTGTATGTATAAAAATGAGTGATTTCTTAATATTAATTTTGTACTAATCCACCTGAATTGTCCCATAATTGTAAAATTTTGTGTTTTTCTTTCAGATTTTCCATGTAGTCATATCATCTGCAAGTAATTTATAAATTCACCACTTCCTTTCCCTCAAAACTATTTCTTTCCTTTTTTGAAAAGTTTACTACTATCTGATAAACTTAAGACTTGGTAATATTTTTGACATATAATTAAAATACAATAAAATGTACCATTTTAAAGTATGTAAGTTAGTGATTTTTAGGATTCACAAAACTGTACAACTATCACCACTAATTCCTGAACATTTTTGTCACTTTAGTAAACCTCATAGCCATAACAGTCATTTCCCATTCCTCCCTCCCCCTGCCCTCTGGCAACCACTAATCTACTTTCTGTCTCTATGAATTTGCCTATTCTGGACATTTCATATAAATGGGATCATACAATATGTGGCTGTTTGTGAATAGCTTCTTTCAATTAGCATAGTATTTTCAAGGTTCGTCCATTACTTTTTATGGCTAAATAATACTCCATTTTGTGGATATGTTACTTTTTTATCCAGTCATCAATTGATGGACATTTGGGTAGTTTCCACTTTTTGCCTGCTATGGATAATGCTGCAGTGAACATTTGTGTACAAGATCTTAAATGAATATGCACTTTCATTTCTCCAAAGAACGTATCTAGGAGAATTCCTTGGTCATATAATAATTCAAGGTTTATCTTTTTAAGGAACTGCTAAATTGTTTTCCGTAGCCACTGAACCATTTTTTTTTATTCCCACCAGCAATGTATGAGGGTTCCTATTTCTCCACATCCTTGCCAATACTTGTTACTGTCTTTTTAAAAAAATTAATATAGCCATCATAGGAGGTGCGATATCGTATCTCATTCTAATTTTGATTTCCATCTCCCTAATGATTAGTGGTGTTGAGCACATCTTCATGTGTTTATTGGCCATTGTATATCTTTTTGGAGAAATGCCTACACAAATTGTTCATCCACTTTTTTTAGTTGGGGTGTCTTTTATTGTTAGGTTGTTAGAGTTCTTTATATATTCTAGATACTAAGCCCTTATCAGATATACGACTTGCAAATACTTTATCCCATTCTGTAGGTTATCTTTTCAGTTTCTGGATGGTGTCCTTTGAAGCACAAAAATTTTTAGTTTCAATGAAGTCCAACTTTATTGTTTTCCTTTGTTGCTTGTGCTTCTGGTGCCATTTGTAAGAAATGGTTGTCTAGTGCAAGGTCACAAAGATTTATATTTATGTTTTCTTGTAAGAGTTTTATAATTTTAGCTCTTATATTTAGGTCTTCATCTTTTTTTTTTTTTTAAATTCACTTTTGAATACAGGGTGTGGTACTTGGGTTCCAAATTTGTTCTTGTGTATGTAAATAATCCAGTTGTCCCAGAATTGTTTGCTAAAGACTGTTCTTTTCCCTACTGAATTGTCTTGACACCTTTGTTGAAAATCAGTTGATCGTAAGTATATGGGTTATTTCTGAACTCTTAGTTCATTCTGTTTATGTTAGTACCACATAGTCTGATTACTGCAGCTTTGAAGTCAGTCTAGAAATGGGGAAATGTGAGTTCTCCAACTTTTAACTTCTTCTCCAAGATTGTTTTGGCCATTCAGGGTCCCTTGCAATTCTATCCAAATTTGAGGACCAGCTTTTCCATTTCTGCAAAAGAAAAAAAAAAAAAAAGGCTATTGGAATTTTGGCAGGGATTGTATTAAATCTTTTGGCAGGGATTGTATTCAATCAATAGATTAATTTGGGTGAATATCATCATCTTAACAATATTAGGTTATCATGAACACAGATATCTTTTCAATTTCAAATTTTCTTTACTTTCTTTCAATGATGTTTTGTTTTTTTAGTATGAGCCATCCACTTCTTCTGTTAAATCTATTTTCAATATTTTGTTCTTTTGATGTTATTGTAAATGGAATTGTTTTCTTAATTTTATTTTTGGATTATAACTAGTGTATAGAAACACAACTATTTTTGTATATTGATCTCATATCTCTGCAATATTGCTGAACTCATTTATTACCCCTCATGGATTTGTAGATCCCTTAGGATTTTCTATATGTAAGATTATGCCATCTGCAAAAAGAGATCGTTTTACTACTTCTTTTGCAATCTAGATGCCATTTCTTTCATTTTCTTGCCTAATTGTCCTGGCTAGAACTTCCAGTACAAAGCTGAATAGAAATGACAAGAGCAGGTATCCTTGTTTCCAGTATTCTTATACTTCTAATTTTCCCTAAAAATATAAAGATAATCACATTAGCTAGAAAAAAATGTTAGTGGAAATAGTAGTCATCATTTTTTTAACCTTTTGTTAATGGGAATCTCTCTAATAGTTTCCTATTGAACATAAACTGGCTTCAGGGTTAAAACTGATTCTTATTCTCTCATGGACATTTTTGATTCAAAAGTGGATGTTAGATGTTTTTATCAAATTCTCAAAGTCCATAGAGTTGATCTTTCTCAGATCTATTTGTAAATTCTGTCCTAATATTTAATCATCCTTGTATTTCTGAAATAAACCTCATTTTGTCATAATACTCCTTTAAGATATTGCAGGATTCCTTTTCCTAATATTTTATTTAGTATTATTTCATCAATATTTACAAGTGAGATTAATGACCTTTTTTTTCCGCTATAGTCTTTGTCAGAGTTAGTATTGAAATTATTCTTGCTTCATGTAAAGAATTTGGAAGATTTCTTTATGTGATAGGACAGCTTAAATAATTTTGATGTCATATATTCCTTAACGATGCAGCATAACTGCCTACGTAAAGCACCTGGTGCTTTTGTGTGTGTGCGTTCTTTTATGGTAATTACTTTGTTTTAGGCTTTCTTTTGAGACCAGTTTTGGTAAATTATAGTTTCTTTAAAAAGTATGCATTTTATCTAGAATTTCCAAATTATTATACCAAGTACATTTTTGCATGTTTTTCTTAATTAACTCTGCTAAAATTTACTTTTTCATGCAACCAGCTCCTGGGTTATTTAATTCTACCATTTTTAAATTTTCTAATTTAGTAGCTTCTACTTTTACCTTTTTCATCTCTTCTTTCTGCTTTCTTAGAATAATTTTGCTGATCTTAACTTCATTTGACTATTTCCTTTGTTTACATTCTTTCCTATTAGTTAATACAGTTAAATTTTCTAGCTGCTTTGCAATTTATTCACTGTAAATAAGACCTAGCTCAGAATATTTGTAGAGCTACTAGGAGATGATTGTGTCAGCATAACCCACAATATGTGCAATTTAAATCTGTTTAAAAGCAAAAATCATTTAAGCAGGCACTGATAGCCAATGACAAGGTTGGTCAAACTTAGCCCCCGACATAACTTTATAGTCTGCTACGGGAAGGCAGTTCCTGAGCTTTATGCAAACTTTCTGCATTGTAATTTGTTTCCTTCATCTCAGACGCAAAGTCCATCTCATGTGCCTAACCACCAACTAATATTTCCTGCCTTGATCTTCCTGTTTTTGCAAAATTTGACATGGTTCATTAAGGTCAGGATTTTCCCTACCAATTTTAATACTTCACTTCCTCTTTCCACAACCATTTGTCGCATGGTCTCCGCATATAAAAGCTATGCTTGGGCACACCTTCTCAGAGGTGTTTCTAGCTTCTGTTTTGAGTATCTCTCAATTTGCAATAATCTCCCTTAATAAAGTCCTGCCTTGCTAATGTCCAGACTCACAGTTTTGCTTTGATACCAGAAGAGTTTGTAAGACAATTTGATTCCTAGAATGCCATTGATTTTTTTAAAAAAATTGTGTAATAAGGAAGAACAAATCTGTTCCTTTGTCTCTAACCCTGTGCGCTGTTTCCTGTGCTTAGTCATGCTGGTTCTGCACCTTTTGTAAAAGAATGTCGCTTCTAACCTGAAATACATAGGACAGCCTATTCTCAGGGCTCTGACCTTTAAAGGTATAACACTTTCCCATTCATATAAAGATAAAAAGTTGCAGAATAAAAAATAACTTTTCTTGTAGGTCTGCAGGGACACCATGACCTGACCTACGTGGAAAGCTGCAAGAACAAAGGATTCCAACACCAAGAAGTTTATATCAACCAACCACACTCTCTCCCCTTTTTAGTATAAAAAAGTGAGCCTGAAATTTGGCTTGGGGAAGATGGTTCTCTAGGACATTAGTCTGCCATCTTCTCAGTCTGCCAGCTATCCAAATAAAGTCTGTTATTCCTTGCCCCAGCACGTTGTCTCCCGATTGATTGACTTATCGTGTGGTGAACAGAACAAGTTTGGACTTAGTAACAATTGAAGTATAGTTGGTTTACAATATTAGTTTCAGATGTACAGTATACTAATACAGTATTTTTACAGATTATACTCCATTAAAAGTTATTACAAGATAATGGCTATAATTCCCTATGCTATACAGTATGTTCTTGTTCCTTATCATTTTATACATGGCAGTTTCTATCTCTTAATCCCATACCCCTAATTTGCCCTTCCTCTCTTCTCTCTCTCCTTTGGTATAGTTTGTTTTCTATATCTGTGAGTCTCTTTCTCTTCTACATATACATTCATTTGTATTATATTTTTTAGATTCCGCATATAAGTGATATTTCTGTGTGACTTATTTCACTTAGCATAGTACCCTCCAAGTCCATCCATGTTGTTGCAAATGGCAAAATTTCATTCTTTTTTTTTTTATGGTTGATTTCATTATACATATATACTGCATCTTCTTAATCCAGTCATCTGTTGATGGGCATTTGGGTTGCTTCTATATCTTGGCAATTATAAATAGTGCTGCAGTGAACACTGAGGTGCATGCATCTTTTCAAATTAGTGCTTTCATTTTTTCTGGGTATATACCCAGGAGTGGTACTGCTGGATCCCATAGTAGTTCTATTTTTATTTTTTGAAGAAAATCCATACCATTTTCCATAGTGGCTACACCAATTTCATTCCCACCAACAGTGTAGGAGGGTCCTCCTTTCTCCACATCCTCCCCAGCATTTGTTATTTGTAAACTTTTTGACAATGGCCATTCTGACAGATGTAAGCTGATAATTTATTGTTGTTTTGATTCTCATTTCTTTAATAATTAGCAGGTTGAGCATCTTTTCATGGGCCTGTTGGCCATCTCTATGTCTTCTTTGGAAAAATGTCTTTTCAGTTCTTCTGCCCATTTTTTGATTGAGTTGTTTGTTTTTTTGTTCATTTTTGATATTGAGTTGTATGAACTATTTATATATTTTGGATATTAACCACTTATCAGTCATATCATTTGCAAGTACTTTCTCCCATCTCATAGGTTACCTTTTTGTTTTGTCAATGGTTTCCTTTGCTGTTGCAAAGACTTTAATTTTAATTAGGTCCCATTTGTTTAATCTTGCTTTTATTTCTTTTGCCTTAGGAGGCAGATTCTCCATCAACTTTTGGATTGTAATTTTGCAGGTAGTGATTTTTTGCATTAACTAGTATGTTTATATAGGTTTTTGGAATCCCTTAATACACTCCCTAGCTATCTTGAACACATCCAGTCAATATATCTGCTATTATGGCACACTACAAAAGTATTTAAAATACAGTGTTTCCTCTGGACACTGCTTTAGCCATATCACATATGTTCTGATACGTAATGTGTTCATTATCATTATTTTCTACGTGGATTTTTCTCTTGGGCCCAAGAGCTAAGGTATTTTATTTCCAAGTGAGGAGAGGCTTTTGATTCTTTGTTATGTTATTGCCTTCTAGTTTCATTGCATTGCTCCTGAAGAAAGTTGTCTGTACTGTATTATCTTTTTAGAATTTATTAAAGTTTCCTTGTTAATTGGAAATATAAATAGGAAGTATAGTCTCTTTTCAGAACCACAGAACTTGACATTTATCATTTAGCTCTACCTTTTTAATTATGTTGTTTAAGTCTACTGTGTCCTTTTTGTGTGTGTATGCTTATCTGTCATGGACTAAGGGGATGAATTAAAGTACCCTGTCACTAATGTGCTTCTGTCCACTTCTCTATATAGACCTTAACTTTTGCTTTAAGGGCTATGCTTATATCGATGCTGTGTTATTTGTACATGGATAAACGTTCTCTCTCTGAATTGGGCCCTTTAGTAGATGAAGTGATCCTCCTTTTCTTACCTAATGCTTTTTTGGTCCTAAACTCAGTCATATTTGAAATGAAGATTATGACCACTTCTGCTTGCATTAGCCTAGTCAGGTTTGTCCATTCATTTATCATTTTTTTTCTTTTCATTTTCTATCATTTTGATGGTTTTAAGTTTCTCTTTCTTTAAGTGTTGATTATTTTTGTTTCGTATCCAATCTGACTTTTACTCCTCGAGTTTAACTCATTTATAATTATTACAATATTGATATGAAAGATACGTTTAGTCACGGTTATGTCGTGTTATTTTGTGTTCTGATTCATGTTTTCGAGGTTAAAAAATAATTTCCTGTGTGAGATTTTGCTTGGTTGTATGAGCATGTCTTCTGATGATTATGAATGCTGGTATTTTTGTGTAATGTCTAACCTTCCTCATCATCAGACATCATAAATGTCCTATTCTGAACAATAATTCAATTAGCAGGTTTTCTCTTCCTTCCTTCTCCCCTTTCTCTCTACAACGTCCCAATTTTGATTATATTATCTTCCTTATTGTTTATCTTTCTGTTTAACAGCAAAACCCCACACATTTGTTTCAGTTTTAGTTTTACTTATCTGTATCTTTGTGCTACCTACCTTAGGATTTCTAATCATCTTTTGTTTGATAAAATGTGTCCACTGGCAGATTGTTCAAATGAGTTCATGGAAACAAAATGCCTACTAAGATCTTGTGTTGGCTTTCAAAATTGTTTGCCTTTATACTTAAGCAACAGTTTGATTGGATATAGAATTTCTGAACCACAATTTTTCCCTTGAAGATTTTGTCCGTGTTGCTCTATCTGCAATGTCTTCTAGGAGTGACTATTGTGATGAAATATGAAGTCAGCCTAAATTTTCCTCATTACAAGTAATTTATTTTCTTTAACTTCCAAAGAATGCTTTATTTTTGAAATCTAATTTTTTTATGAGGACACAATGGTGTCCTTTTTTTTTTTTTAAAGGTCCTTTTACATTTTAAGTCTCTCCTTTTATTTCTGTAGTTTTTTCTTGAAGTATTTTTTTTCCCTATTCCATTATTTCTTCTTTGCTTTCAAGATATGGATTTATATTTTTCATCAGTTCTGGCAGATTCACAGCCATTATCTCTGTATATATTACCTCTCCTCCTTTCTCATTCTTTCTATTTGGAACTCAGATTGTTAGATCTTATTATTCTTTTATTTAATCTTTTATTTAATCTAGTTAATCTCTTCACTGAAGTTGTTTTGCTGCTAACAGTTACATTTTTGATTTCTGGTTTCTTTTGGATTGTTTCCAAAATATTTCTGTTCATTCCTGAGTGTTTCTAGTTGAATGTTCACTTTTTAAGTTGCACGCTTTACTTAAAACACTTCCCACGTAAGTGTTTTATGTTACATGCGTGTAATTATGCTTCTAATACTTGAAATCTTTGAGAAGTCTAAATCTTTTGTTTCTTGTTTCTGCTGACTCTCACTCATGGTTACTGCCTTCTTATGTGTGTGGTCATCTTGTTTGTGAGTTCATTGCTTGATCATAATCTGGGGGCGTCCTCTGAACCAAACTTGGCGAGCTCTCCCCCAGACAAGGTTTGTTTCTATTTCTGTTAGTAATCAAGAACACTTCAGTGCTTCCTGGGGTTTTGGCTTAGAGTGTTTCAGGTTCAGTTTGTCCCCACAGCTGCCATTCCAAGGCCTGATACCCACAGCAAGTGTGTTGCTAAGGGAATACTTCCTCAAGTCAACACTGTACTTTCTGGCTTCCTGCCCATCCAAGCAGCGTCCTGCTACTCCGGCTCTTTACTGATTTCCAAGCCAACAGGAACCTGGCTTATGACCCAGTACTTTGTGTATGAGTTTGTTTGACCTTGACTTCTCCCCAGCCAATGGAGATAGACTATTACAGGAATGTTTACAATGTAAAATCTCCTCTCTCACTGTCACAGATGCAGACTGTTTTCTGAAAATACAACTTGCCCACATGATTCATATGTTGCTACAGTTTCTCTGCTTCTTGGAATCATATGGAGTCTAGAGAAGCTCCTACAACCAGCCTACGGATCTCATTCCTGCCTCTGAAATGAAAGATTTAGACTCTAACAAGAGATTTAAGTTATGTCCTTAACCTTCAAGCAATATATTTTGCTAATTAGCCCTAACCCTCACCCAAATCCAATCCCAAACCCTAAGTCTAATGAGATCTTTCTAAAATGTGCATACTCAACCTTTCTGCTGATTTGTCATTTAGGGATCTGTCCTGTAGTTTCTTCTTCTCATTCTGCTTGTCACTTTTGGGTGATACTCCCCCAAAAAGAAAAAAAATGCTAACTTTATACTATTGTTTCCAAATCTTAAGTCTCTTAAGTACATTCTTCATGATAATTTCATTTTTGAAGATACCAGGTGCACTTTAAAAACTATTTGGCAGTCTGTCTCCACCGACATTCAATTACCAGGTGCAACTCATCTCAATTTAAAATATTTTCTCAACACTTTAATTCTTCATGTGGTGACTGTTATGTAGCCTTGTACCTTCAATGTTTTTAAGAATGTTATCAAGGACTTTGAAGGTGTTTTGCTAAAGCAGAAACCTAATGATGAAAACAGTAATGTAAACATTTAAAGTTCAGAATGTCATAAATGTGAAAAGTGAACGGGACTCCTTTTTTTAGATACGAGGCAAATGTGATAATTTCAGAGAAACAAGTAAAAAAGAAAAATGTAAACAGAAGCATGGGAGTGGATATTTAAAAATTAGCAATCCAGTTAATTTTTTCTCACTGTGTTATCTTCAAAGAAATTTCGTCAAGTTTTGGCATGAAGTTAATGATGTTTTCATTCCAACTTCTAACGAAACGCTGTGGCCTCTGGCAACCTAATTAAATTTTTCACTACTAAAACAAACAATATGGTACAAAATTTAATTCTTTTGCTAAAGTCAGAAAGAGGCCAAAACTACAGACATTTTATTCAAAGTTGCAGTCCTTGAGAACTAGAAGAGTTCTCACTGTTCCTAAAAGTTCTGTAAAAAGCAGCTGCAAAGTTTTTGAAAATACCTTCAGAGAGGAAGCAAAGCAAGCTACTGGCAAGATCTCATGGTCAAATTATTTGTCATTGTGTAACGTCGGTGCCATTCAAGATGAAAGAGGAACTTCTGCCCTGCATGTATGCTAGCAAATATTCCATTTAGAGCTGGAGGAAGCCACTAGCCACCGATGTGCAGAAAATGAATCAGTTCTTGGCTTATAGATGGCGTATGAAGGACAAGTACTAAAGTACTTTTTGTTCTGCTCATTACTAAAACCCAGTGCTGCTGGAGAAAATATTTTTTATTTGAGTAGTTGCTGTTTTGTTAAGCCATAACACAGACTGGAAGGAGTATGCTGGGTTCAGTTCTGATGCTACACCAGCTAACTACATGGGTTAGCTGGTGTAGTTAGCTGGGTTCAGTTCTGATGCTACACCAGCTAACAATGAAGGGTACGCTTTAAAATCAATACAGGCATTGCTTTATAAAGAAGAATGGGAGGTCAGTAATACGGCTTGTGATCTTATTTAAAGGAAGTTGTTTCTTTTGCAAAGTGAATAAACCAAAGTTTGGCCACTTGATCAGCTCTCCAGTGTGTTATGTATAGCCAGTCAAGCTTTTTACCTGCTTCTCCTGTGAAACATCTCTTACCAAAGCCGCCAAGCATCTTCGTCTTGCCAGATCTAGTGACTAGTTATCTGTCCAAATCACAGTTGATCTCCTAGTGGCATTTGACTATTCCTTTCTTGTTGAAACATTTTCTCTCTACGCCACATTTTTTCTCTAAACCACACTCTCCAAAATTCGCCATCACTTGCTCCTCCTTCTCGGTCTCCTTTCCAGCACCTACCCCATTCTCTGCCCATCTTCTAAAGACTAGCACACTCTAAATCTGGGTCCGTATACTCTTCTTTGTCTCTACTCTGAGTTGTCTATGCAATTGCAACCAGTCCCATGGCTTTATGACAACAAAATGCTATCGATTCCCAGATGTGCGCCTGGTGCCCTGCTTCCTTCTCTAAACTCCAGATTCATTTATCCAATTGCCTTTTTGACTTCTCCACTTGGGTGTTGAAAAAGCTACTCAAGTTTAACATATCCTAAAGACAATTTTGTTTCTCCCCCAAACCTTGTTCCTTCTGCATTTATTGCTGTCACCAGCCACCCTTTTGTTTCAGCCAAAAACCCATGAGACATTCCAAATGGTATTCCTGCTTTGTCTCTTGTTAAGCAATTATTTCCTATGTATAGTTTCAAATCTATGGAATATAGTTCACATACAGAAGAGTATATATATGACATTATAAAGTAAATATCTGCGTACCTATACACAGCTTTAGAAATTGAACACTTTACGCAAAAGAATTAGTCAAGCTCTCTACCTGACACTACATACAAAAATTAACTTCAAATGGACCAAAGATCTGAATGTAAGAGCTAAAACTGTAAAATTCTTTGAAGAAAATATAGGGATAAACTTTTGTGTCCATGGATTTTGCAAGGAGTTCTTAAATAATGACACCAAAAGCACAGACAAAAAAAAAGGAAAAAATATATATGAAGTGACTCCATCAAAATTTGAAACTTTTGTGCTTCACAGAAATGGAACCCTTTCAGTACTTCCTAAGGCTGCTTCCTGCTCACATCTCCTCCTACCTGTTGAGATAGCCACAACCCCTTTTTTTCTTTTATCATTCTCTTGCTTTACTTTGGTTTTACCACATACATCCATAAACAGTATAGTTTAGTTTTATCAGTGTTGAAGTTATATAAATGGAATACAACTGTGTATATTGTTTTGCGACCTCCTTCTCTTTAAAAATTTTTTTTAATTTTATTTTTTAGTGGTGCTTTGAGCTATACCCACTCCCTGAGACTTTCTTCTTTTTTCTCAATGTTATGTTAGTCAGCTTCATCCATCCTGATGGATATAGCTGTAGCTCTGTATAAAATTTCACAAGATAATGTGCTATAATCAATACTACTAGACCCTACTACTCATGGCTTTGGGATGTTCTCAGTTATCACTACTGCTACAATGAACATCCTGATACAGGACTCCTGGTACTTAAGTGCAAGAGTTTCTCTAAGAGAAGTATCTACGATACTGTGGGTGTTAGATTGTCTAATAAACATGGTCTGGGAAGTCCCTCTGTGACATTCTCTGTCTCACTCTTTCCTCCAGAGGGATGGGTCTGTTGTCTGGTCAGAAACCCAGGAGCAGCCATCAGCTGATCTCTTGGCTTTAGAGAGAGCAGGAGATGCTAATGGTATTTTGAAATTCCAAAGACTTTGACAAATGATTTCCACCTTTACCCCGTGGGTTGAGGTCTATATTTTGCAAAAATTAAAAGAGGATATTCTGGGTGGTGGCAGAAAGTCTAGTGCCACGTCTCCTGTGGAAGTGTGTGTTTGGGTTTCCACACTCTGGGTCAGAAAGAGGATAAAGGAAGCTGGGAGGAGAGGTGGCTGCAGTGAGCGTCTGCTGAGTGTCCCAGACCCTGTGGTCACTCCAGCGCAGTGTCCACATAGACACCAAGCCGTCAGTGGGCTCTTTCCATGAGGCATTCAGGGAATGAACCAAAGGACACTTTTTGTTTTTGATCCACTGGAAATTCTTTTGGAGTACAGTATGAGGTTTTAGGGTTTTTTGTTTATTTTTTCTTTAGTGGGAGACAGAGCTTTATTACTGTTCTTCCATATACAGAGAAAATCAGCCCTGCTTTGGGGGACCTTACAGCAAGTAACACGAGCGCGCTTGTAACTGAGGGTGACGCACGCAGTAAGGGACGCGCATGATGGCGACCGCCAGGACGGGGACGGTACTATTTACTTTTTTTCCCCCTCTAAGTCTAAATACTTATTTTTCTAAACTACTTCATCAAATAATTATTTGCCTTTCTGTAATGATTTTAATGCCATTTTATATAATATCCTGAATTCTCCTTTATATATTCAGAACTGCTTAAGAATGCCTATTTTGTTTCATTCATTTTTCTGCTGTCTCTTCAACCAGAACCATTCTTCATTAAGTTATATCTTTATAAATATCCTCAAATATCAGAATACATGAATTATTATTCACTATTTTTATTTTTCAAAAACTACTGTTATTTTTCCACTTGAACTTGAGAATCAGTTTTTAAGTTCCATTTAAACTTTTCCCCAGACTAATCTGGAGGGAGAATTGACATCTTTACTATATTGTGTCTTTCAGTCCAGGAATATGAAGAATCTATATAGCTAAGTATTTTTATGTTCGTCTATAAATTCTTTAAGGTTTTCTCATGTGAGTCTCATACATGCTTTATTAATTTATATTGATAGATTTCTTACTCCTTAATTGCTATTTTAAGTTTCTTCTTTTTTGATCTTGTGATTGAAATCTTTTCTCAATCATGTTTTGGTTATTAATGATACATAGGAAAGTAGTTGATTTTAGAAATTTCCTTTGTATCACATGTTCACCTTTAAGATATCTTACTCTTTACTGACAACATAAAAAGAATAATTCCTGCTCTTCTGTTAAACATGAATGGAGTCAGAACCTCATAGATTCTCCACTGTATGATGTGTTTCTGTTTTTAGATAGAGCTATCTTCAAAAACGCTATTGTCTTAATTATTGTCTCATTCATTCCGTCACCCAGGTTTTTGTCAAACTACCACTAACAATAAGATAATGAATAAGGACCCCCCCTCCCCAAAATGTCCACACCCTAATCCCTGGAACCTGTGAATACGTTACCTGACATGGGAAAACAGGCTTTTCAAACATGATTAAACTAAAGATCATGAGATGGAGAGATTATGCAGGGTTATCAGGGTGAGCCCAATATATTCACAAGGATCCTTATAAAAAGGAGGCTAAGGGTCAGAGTCCCAGATGGAGGTGGGACAATGTGGAGAGCAACTGGAAGACGCAGATACCTTGCTGGCTTTGAAGACGGAGGAAGAGGCCATAAGGCAAGGACTCAGCGGCTTCCAGAAGCTGGAAATGGCAAAGACTTGGATCATTTCCTGGAACCTCCAAAAGGAACACAGCCTGACTGACACCTTGATTTGAGGACTTCTGATCTCTAGAACTATCAGATAATACATTTGTGTTGTTTTGCATCTCTAGGATTGTGGTAATTTGTTTCAGCAGCCGTAGGAACCTAACACAGGAACTCACTGCAGAAGCATAAAGGATGAGGAGCCACAACCCGTCCTGCAATGACTTACATAGTGCAGCTCCCGAAACAGTTCAAAACTACAGGTATTGAAGGGGACGATAACAGACGTCAAGTGTGTGCTGTAAGAATCATGACTGGCTTGGAAGTCTGACTCTGGGTTTTGACTCCTGCAGTTCACCTCTTGATCCTCACCACAAACTCATTCCTTCTGTAAATAATACAGAGAACCAGACGGACACACTGGTCCCCTCTGGATTCTGCCCCTCCCCCTTGAAGTCAGTGCTGGGCTTAATCAGTGGCCTCCTAACAGTGGGTGTGTCTTTGGGTGTCAGGAAAGGAAGGAGGAGGAAGGTCACCTGCTTGAGCCTTCAGTGTCCCCTCGGTGGTCTTGAGGGATCCTATCCAGTTCCAAACACTCCCAGATCTGTACAAGGAAACCTGTGGATGAAGGGACCCTGGCCTCTTGGTGGGACTTCGTTTATCTGCACCTGGTGTGTCCCAACCACCTCCCTGTCCCCTCGGCATCTATATAAGAACTCCTTTCGGCCAGGTGTGTTACTCATTTTGATTTGAATTCCGATAAATTCGCTTTTCTTCCTTTTCCTCTTTTCCAGAGATGTTTGCCTCCCGTGGTGTTTAGTGCTCCTGAGGGACCAGAGTTCCACAAGTCTCCCCAGCTGGACCGCCACTTCGCCTGGCTCTGCGAGGAGGTGGCTCCACCTGGGGTTACACCCCCTCAGAGGCGGCACGGGTGCTGGAAACCCGGGCGGGGGCGGGGAAGCCTGTAACACCCACAGCGGTGAGCCTGCAGCTCACCGCTACTAAAATAAGAGCTGGATTTATGAGCACCATACATCAAAACTCTACATCCTCTCTCATTCTTTAATAGGGCGGAACTGTGTTTCCAGAACTTGTGTGACTCCAGGCAGAAGGGTTCCTCTACTTTGGTGTTCCAGCTCTCTGCTAAGGCAGTGAAAGCAGCGACAGCATCCTCGCATGGTCCTGCCTTTATTCAAGGGTCCTTCAGGCTTCCAGATTAACTAAATACCAAGACTGGGGTGATTCGTTTCTAAGTTTTCATTATTTTTAACAATTTTTAAAACTTTAATGTTTAAATCATTTTAGACCCACAGGCCCGCAAGACCTGCAGGAAGCTGCGAAGATAGTGTAGAGAGAGCCCACGTACCCATCACCCAGTTCCCTCAATGGTTACATTTTGTATAAGCCTAGTTCACCATCAAATCCAGGATCCTGACATTGACACAACATGTGTGTCAAGTTCTGTGTCATTTTACCACGTGTAGATTTCTCGTAACAACAACCTCAATCAACATACAGAGTTGTTCCGTCCACACAAGGACCTCCCTCACGCTACTCCTTCAGACTCACACCTGCCATACTGTCTCCACCATTCGTAACACTAATCTGTTTTCCATGTCTGTGCTTTTGTCATTTCAAGAATGTTGCATGAATGAGGGTGGGAGGGTATAGCTCAGTGGTAGAGTGTGTGCTCAGCACGCACGAGATCCTGGGTTCAGTCCCTAGTACCGCCACTAAAAATACATAAATGAACCTACTCCCCCAGTAAATAAAGACATAAATAAATGTATATATCGATTGCCATATGAATGAAATCATAAGTATGTGACCTTCTGAGATCGGCTTTTTTCATTCAGCATAATGCCCTTGAGATACATCTGAGTCCTGACATGTATCAAAATTTCAGCTCCTTTTAGTTGCTGAATGTCCCTTGCTGTGGACATACCACAGCTTAACCATCCATCGATTGAGGGACATTTTGGTTGTTTCCAGTTTGGGGCTATTATAGATAAAACGGCTATGAAAATTCAAGCAGAGTCTTCTGTGGGGACATAACTTTTCATTTCTCTGGGATAAATGGCCAGGAGTGCTACTGCTGGGTTGTGGGGAAAGTGCATGTTCAATGTTTAATAAACTGCTAAATTACTTTTCAGGATGGCGGTACCATTTCACATTCCCACCTGCAGTGTATGAGCAACCCAGCATCTCCGTCTCCTCGCCAGGCCGGCGTCTGTCTGTGTCTCTACTCTTCTTCCAGCTGCTCTGGTAGGTGTGCAGGGACCTCTCGTCACGGTCTTGATCCACATTTCTCTGCTGGCTGATGACACTGAACACTTTGTCATGGGCTTATTTCCATCCGTATACTTTCATGTCTTTTGTCTCTTTTCCAATTGGATGGTTTGATTTTTTTAACTGTTGACTTCTGAGAGTTCATGATATATTCTAAATACGGGTCCTTAACCAGATACATGGTTTGCAAATATTTTCTCCCAGACCACAGGTTTCATCCTTTTAATGGGATATTTCACAAAGTAAAAATTTTGAATTTCAATAAGGTAAAATTTATGGATTTATTATTTTATGATTATGTTTTTGGCATCATGTATACGACTCTTAGCCAATCCTAGGTCATGAACGTGTTCTGCTCTTACCTTCTAAAAATTTTACAGTTTTGCGTTTCACTTTTAAATCTTTGGTCCACTTTTGTATAAGGTGTGATCTTAGTTGGGTTTATGTCCTTTTGCCTGTGGATACCCAGCTGTTGGCCAACAACATTTGTTGAAAAGATCATCCTTCCTCTATTGAATTGCTTTTATTTCTTTACCAAAAATTTTGAATTTTGCCTCTTCTAGAGCACACAACCCAAATTCAGATGCAGTGAAGCCACTGGTACTGTGATTTCAAATAACTCATCCAGTGAGAAGCCTCAGTGAGCTGCGGTGGCTGTTTCTTACATGCATGTGTGTCATGGAGGGAACCTAACATCAAGAACGGGTCACTCCCAACATGGATGGACCTGCAGATGATCATAGTAAGTGAAGTAAGTCAGACAAAGACAAATATCATATGATATCACTTCCATGTGGAATATAAAGAAAAGATACAAATGAACTTATTTATGAAACAGAAACAGACTCACAGACATAGAAAACAAATTTATAGTTACCAAAGGGGAAAGGGTAGGGGAGGGATAAATGAAGAATTCGGGATGAACAGATACACACTATTACATATCAAATAGATAAACAACAAGGACCCACTCACTGTAGAGCACAGGGAACTATACTCGATACCTTGTAACAACCTATAATGGAGAATAATTTGAAAAAGGATGGATATATAGATATATATTTGTATGTATAACTGAATCCCTTTACAGTACATCTGAAACAATGTTAATTAACAATACCTCAATGAAAAATAAAAATTAAAAAATTAAAAATGAATAAATGAGATTAGATGGGAGGGCACAGAGACCGACACAGGAAAAAACCATGTGCAGACCCATGAGAAGGTGAAGGCACAGAGTAAGTTGTGCTACCACAGCCAAGGACCTCTAAGAACCACCCAGTCCTGGAAAAAGCAAAGAAGGGTCCTCCCCTAGAGTGTCTGGAGGGAGCGTGACCCTGCTCACACCTTGATCTCCATCTTCTGGCCTCCAGAACTGTAAGAGCTTCAGTTCTCATTGTTTTGAGCCACCACGTTTGTGGTGGTCTGTACTGCTCCCTAGGAAACGGACACAAGCACCCCGGCCATTGATGAAGTTCCTGTGAAAAGCCACCTTGTGCCTGTGTTACTACCTTGACCTGTGAGCTGGCGGGGGGGGGGGGGGGGGGGAGCAGGTGTCCTAGTGGCCAGAAGCAGAAGCTTTCAGATTAAGGAGACCGAGGCTGAATCCAGATTCTGTCAATCACGCGCTGTGTGACCTTGGACATGTTTCTTCGATTCTCTGTGCTTCAGTGGCATCTCCAAAAAGGTGGGTGAAAAAACAGTGCCTCCCTCACAGTGTTGTTAAGAAGAAAGGAGACTGTCCCTGTGAAAGTGCGTGGTGCGAGGGCAGACCGACGGTGAGACACGTTCCCCAGGACCGAGCGTGGGCTGAGCCCCAGCTCAGTGCCTCCTCCGTGTGAGTGCTGGGAGTCGTAAGTCAGAGGAAAGCGCACTGCTAATGGCATCGAGCTCTTTGAACCTGTTCTTCTCTGTAAGCTTCTTGTCAGTAATTTAAAAAAGGAAGAACAAGTTGCTCTCAGAGTTGAATAAAACAGGCAACTTGCTGGCAGGCTGAGCAGATAGAAATAGAGCATTAGTTTGTAGGCTGGAGAAAGCATTTTCTCATATTAAGATGAGCCGGGTTGGACGCAAGTGGCCTCTGAGGCTGTGGGACAGCCAGCCTGGGAACCTGGAAGGTTCAGAGAGACGCTGGTGCCTCGTCGAGCCGGTCCTCGGGATGCAGCTTAACCATAATGAAGCTTGCCCACGTTAACGACGCTTGTCCTCCTGGTTCGGAAAGGACAGAACTGCGATCTGAAAATGCTTCTTGCCCTACGATCTCCCCAAGCGACAAAAACAAGTGCCTGTTTTTTGTTTGTTTGTTTGTTTGTTTTTTGCTTTTTTGTACAATGTTTGAACTGATGTCAAGTTCATAAGTAGGATGCAGTTCATTTGCTTGAGTGGTGGGACCCTGCTTTTCCGGGTAATAAGCTGAGGCCAACACAACATGAACTTCCACTCGGGAAATCACTCCTTCAAATATGGCTGTTGACGTCCCTTCTGGTTGCCCTGCTCCTTTGCACACGTCATGCTTGGGGACGCAGGACTACTGTCCAGGGGCAGAACTGGCCAAGGTGAGGGGCCTGCAGACTTTCTGCTGAGGGATTTGACTGAATGTAAAACAGATTGGTTGCCAGCTGGCTTCTGGAGTCCACCACCAGCCTTTTGTTAGATGAAAACTGACTATCTGTTTAAAACAGGCTTTTAGCAATATTATATTTGGCTGAAAATCTTTTAAAATGTTTATGACTTGGCAGGTGGTCAATTCAGGGGCCAAAGTGCAGTTTAATTCCCCAGGAAACAAAATCTAGGGTGAAAGGAAGACTGTCCACTAGCGGAGGGGAATAAAATGGAAGGACCCTGGAGGAGAAGAGCAGGTCATGAGGGCAGCTGCTTTGCCTCACCTGCTGAGGGCCCAGCTCACTGTCAGAGGCCCAGGGGGCGCGTGCTTACCTGCCACGGATCATCTGTGAATTCACGCAGGACTCCGGCGCCACCACGTCGCCAGCAGCTTTTGTGTGATCATCACTTTTATTGCGTTCCCTCCATGGGTCTAATGAACAGACTGCAGACCATACAGTGAAGGGATGTTTGTGTAAATGGGAAAAAGACAGCCCTCGAAGGCCAAATGTGATTCTTTTTCTCTTTCTAAAATAATACACATGTAAAATTTACCATCTTAACCATGTTTAAGCCTACAGTTCAGGGATGTTAAGTACATTTCACATAGCTGTGCAGTCACCATCATCCATCCCTGTAACTCTTTGCATCTTGTAAAACTCTTCTCTGTAGGAAACTACTCCCACTAAACAGTAATTCCCTGTTCCCGCTTCTCCGGTCCCCGGCACCTACCATTCCACTTTCTGTCTCTATGAATCTGAGTACCCTAGGGACCTCATATACGTGCAATCATATAGTTTTTGTCCTTTTGTGTCAGGGTTTATTCCGCTTAGCTTAATGTGTTCAAGGTTCATCCACGTTGTAGCATATTGCAGAATTCCCTTCTTTTTAAAGGCTGAATAATATTCCATTGGATGGATTTACTGCATTTTATTTATCTGTTCAATGGTTAATAGATACTTGGATTGCATCCACACTTCAGCTATTGTGAATAATGCTGTTATGAACATGGTTGTACAAATATCTTTTCAAGACTTTGCTTTAAATTCTTTTTGTATATATATCTGAATTGCATGCTTCATCACATGGTAATTCTATTTATAAGTTTTGGGGGAAATGCCATACTCTTTTCCACAATGGCTTTTCCATTTTCCATTCCACACAATGGTGCACAGGGATTCCAATTTCTCAGTCTCCTCTGTTATTTTCTGATTTTTAAAAAATAGTAGCCATTCTAATGGCTCAACGGTATATCATTGTGGTTTTGGTTTGTATTTCCCTAATAATGAGTGACGTTGAGCATCTTTTCATGTACGAATTGGCCATTCAGTATATCTTTCTCTGAGAAATGTCTTTTCCTGAGAAATATCTTTTCAAGGCCTTTGCCCATTTTTGACTTGGAGTGTAAGTTTTTTTGTTGTTGTTGGGTACCAAGTTAGACTTTTGAAAGAGTGGATATGGCTGTTAAAAATAAAACAAAACACAAAACAACTTTAATGTGGCCCAGAGAACTAGGCTAGAAGTGAGGCGGCTAAAAACCTGTGTCAGCTTCAAAACCACTTTTTTGTTTTGTTTTGTTTTGTTTTGTTTTTCAAGGTTAAGCCAATAATGTGGCTTCTGTGAACCTCAGCTTCTTCAAAGACAAGAGGATGGGGACTTGCCTGTGTTCCTGTCTGGAAGCAGTGGGAGGCTTAGAGGGGTCTGGAGGACAGCCTCATGGAGACCCTTCCACAATGGAATGAACCATGAACCACTGCCGCAGCTCACTATGGGGAGGAGATGCCTGCCCGGGCATGGTGAAATAAAAAACACAGTAGGTTGTATTGGTCAGAAAATGAAGGGATGGGCACGCAGTTACCAGGACGGGGGAGTGCTGTCACGCTGGTCTGGCTCACAGCACCTTAGCAGGTTGTACTGACCTTCAGGAGAAGTGTCCAGTAAGACCCATGATGCTCATGCTCATCCCGACAGTCCATCCCCCTTTCTCAGCTCCTGTCCTCTTGCAGAGGGCGGTGGGGAGGCTGAGGGAGAGCTGGGAGGGGTCTGCCACCAACTGTTAATGGTGTCAGCTGCTCATCCAGGGAGCTCTCCTTCCAACCCCACTGGAAAGCCCCACTTTGGGACAGTCAGTTCACCATCTTGGCTGGAAGGTGCTTCCCCAAGGTCTGGCATCAGTGGAGTAGAAGGACATCAGCGCCACCTCTCAACCAGGAAGGCGAAGGCAAAGCTTCCCTTAATCAGCACAGGTTGTAGGTAATCCTGATGGTGCTTTTCCAAGGTGAAGCACCCGAGGGGCGCAACGGGGATGTTAACACAAGCCGTTTCCATTTCAGTTCCTTGCCATCTCAACTTTGAAGCCCACTATGGGCTTCTCAGTGCTCATTGAAGAAAATCTCTAAAAGATGCCAAGATTCGTGAGATCAGAATACAACTGACAAACTGGACTTTTATGGATGTAGAGATTTAAAAAATATTTGTAAGACAGGTGTCTCCAGTAAAACTTTCCCTGGTTTAACACCCTTAGATATACGGGTACATTCAAACCACCCGACTGCTGAAGGTGAAGCTTGAAATAAACAGGATATGGGGCTGTCACCCTGCTCGGTCTCCTTTATTTCCCACTGATGTTTTCTGATGATGCCAAAGAGAGACCCAGGGGCTGTACCTCTTAGCCCCTTCATGGCCGTCCTTCCTATGCTCCCCTCTGACTGAGGGACACTTGGAGGTGAGCTCAGAATCCTAGAGGCTCTTCTAATAATCTCCTTAAGTCCCTTTGACGTGTGCCTGGCGGATGTCTGTCCACAGGGAGATGCAGATCAAAATCACAGTGAGGTATGACTTCATACCCACTAAGATGGCAACAATCAAAATGACAGATGGTAACAAATGTTGGCAAGGATGTGGATACATTTGGACCCTAATAGACTTCTGGTGGGAAAATAAAACAGAGCAGCTGCTTTAGAAAACAGTTCAGAAGTTCCTCAAAAGGTTAAACATTGAGTTTCCATACAATCCAACAATTCCACTCCCAGGTATTTACCTAAGGGAAATGAGAGCGTGTCCCTTCTACATGCTGGAGAAGCTGGTTAGAAGCTGTTACAGCTGTTACCCATATAGGCAGCCAACACGCATTTATTCATGTAATTCATTCATTCAACAAATGTTGAGGGTCTACTATAGATGTCAGGTACTGGGAAACAGTAGTGGACAAATAGATCAAAGCCTTGTCCTCATTTACATTACAGGCCGGTGGGGAGAAGGACGCAGACTATTAACTGCAGAAGTAGAATATGTACCGAATTAGACAGAGGCACTGGGTCAGGGGAGATACTGCAATTTTAAATCTGATCATCAGGGAAGGCTTTACTGGAAAAGGTATAGTTTGAATGAAGACCAGAAGGAGTGTGGGAGAGGGTCAGACAGATTTCTGGAAGGACAATGTTTAAGACAAAGGGACCTCATGTGTGGTGACCCTGGCCCATCCCAGGGGCAGCAAGACCAGCGGAGCTGGATAAGAGTGGGTGCGTGCAGCTGCTGTAAGGGTGATGATGACTGTTTAGCTGAATGAAATGGGGAGCCGTGGGACGTTTGGGGCAGAGGAGTGACATGATGTGACTTGGGCTTTAGAAGGATCATCGTATTTTGTGGGGGATGAGCTGCTTACTCACGGATACTCAGGACCAAGGGGAAATCAGGGAGGCCAGTTAAGAGGCTGTTGCAATAATCCAGGGAGAAATGATAACTTCTTGAACCAGGTGATCACATTGGAGGCGATGACTTGAAGGATTTCTCCCAGTGCCCTTGGAAGAGAGAGAGGGGATGAAGTGATGTGAGGTTTTGTTGCAAAGTTAGAATCAGGGTGAGTAAAACCAAGATAAACCAAGGAACACTGAAAGGAGATACAGGATGCGTGTCTTTATACACAGCAGAGGGAAATGGCTGGTGTCCTTGTCAAAGGATTGCAGCTGTCCATCTAGCATAAAACTACAGAATGAATCCAGTTGCTGAGTTCATTATAAGTGATGGTAGAAAGCAACATAAGTAAATTGAGAGTATAAAATTGCTTTGTTGGTTTGGGTTCCAAATCACTGGAAGAGAAACAGCACATCAGTTTAGTGAACAAACACACAGAGGTGCTTCTGAACCATGAGGCAGAAAACCATTTGTTTCACTTTCATAATTGTTTTTCTGGGTTGGCTGAGAATGTAACACCACAATTCCCTTAATAGCCCGAAAAAAAATTGATTCCTTTTCTGTCCTATATGTTCATTTCCTTCCTCCTCCACTTTTTGCCATTTTAATAATTTCCCCCATTTGGGTGGTTCAATTGTCCTCTGCGGAAAATAAAGCCAAAAAAAAAAAAAATCTATGAGAAAACATAAAATGGATAGGTCTGGAGGAACCTCTCTTTTTCTAAGGATGTGTAATAGAAAGGACATATTTACTTTAGGAAATGTGTTCCTTGATTGAATTTAAAGTGTTTTGATTGTTGAAACTTTGATTTCCTTGTAGGTTTTCAAGAGCAGAATTATTCCTTCAAGTCCTGCCTGCTTGTTATAGGTGATGAGGCTAGAGCAGTGAACAAAACAGATAAAACCTCAACTATATGGCATTCAGCCCAGTTAGGGAGACAGGAAATAAACAGATAAATAAAAGTAATGTAGAATGTCAAGATGAGGAGCTCTGCAGAGGAAAACAAAGCAAAGATGTGCATGAGATGATCCAGGGTAGAGGGCTGGCTGCCAGTTAAGTGAGGTGGACAGGGAAGGCTCCCCTGAGACACTCTCTTTATTTACTATCTGCAGTAAAGACCTGCAGGAGGTGAGGGAGCCATGCAGATATCTGGGGAGAACAGAATAGCAGGTGCAAAGGCCCCAGGGTAGGAGGACTGACCAGGAGGCCTATGTGGTTGGAGCGGAGTGAGTGAGCTGAGTAGTAAGAGATGAGGTCTGACTGGTAATGGGAGGGGGCACAACAAACAGGTGCTCATTGAATCTAAGTTCTCTGAAGAGCCTTTTCTGGTGAGAAGGAATGTCAGAGGAGGGACGAGACATGTTTAAAAGGACTGTGAAGAGACAGAATGGGTGAGAATATTTGCAAATCATGTCCCTGATAAGGGACTTATATTTGCAATACATAAAGGACTCTTACAAATGAAGAATAAAATGACAAATAATCCAGTTAAAATGGGATTCAAATAGACAGTTCTACAAAGAAGATCTATAAATGATTAATGCAAATCGCATTTCCCTAATAGCTAATGATGTTAAGCATGAAAAGATGTTCAACATCCTTATCCACTAAGGAAACACAAATCAAAACCACAATGAGGTACTACTTTATACGCACTGGGATGGTTAGATGACAGACAGTAACAAGTGTTGGTGATGTGGAGAAACTGGAACGGTCATGGATTGTTGTTGAGAATGTGAAATGATGCAGCTGCTTTAGAAAACAGTTTGGAAGTTGCTTAAAATGGTAAACACAGAGTTACCATATGATCCAACAAGTATACTCCTCGGTGTGTATTCAAGAGAAATGAGAACAAAGGCCCAAGTAGAAACTTGTACACAAATGTTCACAGCAGCATTATTCACCGTAGTCAGGATTATTTGTGGTAACAGCCCAAATGGCCATCAACTGATGAATGGATAAATAAAATGCGATATGTCCATATAATGGAATACTAATTGGCAATAAAAAGTAATGAGGAATGGTTAAATGTTTCAGCATGAATGAATCTTGAAGACATTTTGCTAAATGAAGGAAGCCAGGCACAAAAGGTCACATAATGTATGATTCCATTTATAGGAAATGTCCAGGACAGGCAAAGCCAGAGACAAGAAGCATATTAGTGGTTCCCAGGGCCTCGGGGGAAGGGAGAAAGGGGTTGATGACTAAGTAGTGGCAGGTTTCATTTTGGGGGAATGAAAAGTTTCTAAAATTGATTGTGGTGGTGGTTGCCCAACTCTGTGAATGCATTAAAAAGCACTGGAACTGTGTACTTTGCATGGGTAAGTTGTATAATATGTAAATTACATCTTTGTAAAGCTATTCAAAACACGCAGACGAGAAGGACCCCTATGGCTGCTCTGTGCAGAACCTTCTACAGGGATGCAAGCAGGGAGCAAGAAGGCCAGCAGGGGGACTGTTACATCAACCCAGGTGCAGACATGACGGGGGCTGGACCACAGTGCTAGTGGTGGAGGTGAGGAGAAGTAGGATTTTAGGTTCATTTCATAGCAGAGCAGAGCTTTGCTGACCTAATGGCTATGGGGAGTTAGGGGAATGGACTGTGCTGTTACCCCATTGGGAAGACTGAGAGAGAGGAGCCAAAGATGGGGAGCAAATCCAAAAATAAGCAACCCCAGGGCCCATTACTATGGCTGAGGTAGAGGGCTAGATGCTCCAGGATGTGCAATTAGATGTAAATCCTAGTCCTTGCTTCAGAAAGCTTACAATCTGAGTGCAGATTTTGACACAGAAACACCAAAAAGCTTACATGAGCACAAGATTTTTTTTTAATTAAAATATTATTGACGAAGTACAATGTTATGTTAGTTTCATGTGTACAACATAGTGATTCAACATTTAAATACATTACAAAATGAACACCACCATAAGTCTTACAATGGCCGGTCACCATGCAAAGTTGTTAGACTGTATCATTGACCATATTTCTTGGGCTTTCTATTACATCTCTCCATGACATCACTATGTAACTCAAAGTTGGTACCTCTTAATACTCCTTCCCTATTTACCCCCAAACCTATCTCCCCCAACTCTGGCAATTTCCAGTTTGTTTCTGCATCTATGAATTTGTTTCTATTTTATTTTGTTTTATTTATTTGTTTTGTTTATTAGATTCCACATATAAGTGAAATCATACAGGATTTGTCTTTCTCTGTCTTATTTCACTTAGCACGATGCCCTCTAGATCCATCTATGCTGTCATAAATGGCAAGATTTCACTCATTTTTATTGCTGAATAATATTCTATTGCATAGATATACCACATTTTCTGTATCTGCTCATCTATTGATGGGCACTTAGGTTGCTTCCATATCTTGGCCATTGAAAATAATGTTGCAATGAACACAGGGGCGTGTGTATCTTCAAATTAGTAGGGTTTTTTTCCTTCAGGTAAATATACAGACATAGAATTGCTGATCCTGTGGTAGCTGTATTTTTAATATTTTGAGGAACCTCCAAACTGCTTTCCACGGTGGCTGCACCAATTTGCAGTCCCACCAACAGTGCATGAGGGTTCCCGTCTCTCCACATCCTCACCCACACTTGTTATTTGTTGTCGTTTTGACAGTAGCCATTCTGACAGGTGTGAGGTGATGTCTCATTGTGATTTTGATATTTGTATTTCTCTGATGGCTAGTGACGTTGAGCATCTTTTCACATGTTTGTTGGCCATCTGTAGGATGAATTTTTTTTTTTTTGATATTGAGTTGTATGAGTTTGTTCTGTATTTTGGATATTAACTCCTTTTTGGATATATTATTTGAAAATATCTTCTTCCATTCAGCAGAATGCCTTTCCATTTTGTTGATGGTTTCCTTTTCTGTCCTTAAGCTTTTTAGTTTGATGTAGTTTCATTTGTTTATTTTTGCTTTTGTTGCCCTGGCCTGAGGAGACAGATCCAAAAAAAATTATTACTGAGACCCATATTAAAGAGTGTTTTCTTCTAGGAGTTTTGGGGCTTCAGATCTTATATGTCAGTCTTTAATCCATTTTGAATTTAATTTTGTGCATTGTGTAAGAAAGAGGTCCAGTTTCATTCTTTTGCATGTAGCTGTTCAGTTTTCCCAGCATCAGCTGATGAGGTTGCCTTTCCTTCATTGTACATTCTTGTCCCCTTTGTCATAGACTGGTTGACCATAAAAGCAGAGATTTACTTCTGGGCTTTCTATTCTATTCCATTAGTCTGTGTGTCTGTTTCTTTGTGCGTGCGTGCCGGGACCATACTCTTTGGGTTACTGTAGCTTTGTAGTATAGTTTGAATTCAGGAAGCATGATACCTCCAGCTTTGTTCTTCTTTATCAGGATTGTTTTGGGTATTCGAAGTCTTTTGTGCTTTTATACAAACTTCAGGATTCTTTGTTCAAGTTTTGTGAAAAACGTCATTGGTATTTTGACTTTTGCTCACTTTTAAATTGAGTTGTTTATATTGTTTATATATTTTATAATTGTAGTCGTTTTAAAAAATATTTCTTCACAGAAATCCCTTAACAGTTGTATATGGATAATTTCTACCAGTCTGTGATTTGTCTTTTAGTTTCTTAATAACATCTAGCAGATGGGCAGAAGTTTTAACATTGATGAATTCCAATTTACCAAAACAAATTTTAATGGTTATTGCTTCCTGTGAAATCTCTAACAAATTTATGTCCATCCCCAAAGTCATGAAGTGAATCTCTTTGATTTCCTCTAGAGCTTTATAGTTTTAGTTTTTACGATTAGGCCTAGATCCCTCTTGGAATAATTTTTGTGTATAGTATGAAGTGGGAATTAAGATAGTTTTCCCCATATTTATTTGTTTCCACATTGGTTTTTGAAAAAAAAAATTCCCTTTGAATTGCTTTTGCATCTCTGTTGAAAAATTATTGCATCGTATATGTTCGGTTTATTTCTGGTACCTCTATTTGGTTCCATTGATCTACTTTTGTCTGTTCTTTAAACAGCACAGCGCTAACTTGAGAACTTAGCTTTATATTAAGTCTTGAAGTCAGTTAGTGTAGTTCCTCCACATTTGTTCTTTATCAAGATTGTGTTGGCTATTCTAGATGCTTTGAATTTCCATATACATTTTAGGATCAGCTTGTCAGTTTTTATATTTAAAAGCCTGCTGGAGTTTGGTTTGGGTTTGCACTGCATTCACAGGTAAATTTGGAGAAAACTGATATTATGACACATTGTCTTCTAGTCCTCAAACATTGCTGTGTTTCCATTTATTTAGGTTTTCTTTTATGTCTCTCACTATTGTTTTGTAGTTTTCACTATAGAGATCCTATGTACCTTTTGTTAAATTTATCTCTAAGTAGCTTGTGTTTTTGGATACTATTAGAGTATTTTTGAAATTTTATTTTAAAATGTTATGTAATAAAATATATGTATATAACTGTATATGTGTTAGTGTGAGTATATCCACATTTATCATCTATATTAATCTGTCATCTATTTATCTATCTTGTATCTATCCATCCATCTATCTATCAATCTATCTTTTTTTGGATGTCCATTCCTCTAAATTGGCTAAATTACATTCCTTAGTTCATGGTGTAATCTCATCATTGGTCCATGTGAGGCAGGTATATTTCATGCACATATGTATGTATTTTTAGTTATGTAATAAGCACCCTTTAATCCACCCCCTATGACAAAAGCTTCACTGACAATAAGCTGTATCTAACAATATGCCCCCTCCTCCAGCCCTCTCTCCTGCTCCCCAGAGTCAAATATCATCTTCCTGATGGGACTTTAAGTGATGTTTCTAGGTTTCTGCTATTACAAGCAATTCTGTAATAAATATTCTCATGCAGCATATTTAGTTCAAAAGCCAATTATGTTCTTGGGATGTGTTCTTATAGCTGGAATTTTTATGTCAAAGTACATTAAAGGACAAGACTTTTTAAGATTCTTGACATATTTTAGCAAGTGATTTCCAGAGTGATGGTACCAGTTAACTCTCACCAGCAAGACTAGAATGCCCAGTTCAGGGTGCCCTGGCCAAAACTTGGTAAATATATACTTTAAAACTTGGTAAATTTGATGACTCGAATTTTACATTTTTGCTTAGTTTCCATTTTTATTGTATAATGATCTTTCCAATTCTTTGCACAAATTCTATTTTAATTTTAAATACATTTTCCATGATATTTCACAAATTATATATAGTAACCAGCTGAGCATCATATTTCTAGAAAGCATTTTCCACGTTAATTGTGCCCATGATTTTTGTAACCTGCCATTTAGATACTGAAGTTTTATGTGGTCAAATGTGATCATTTTCCCTCTGTGATTTTGTTGATTGCTTTCATTGCTTCCAAGATCATGTTTAGACAGAAATTAACCTAAAATGTCTTCTAGATCGTATGTAGTTTCATTTTTTTTACATTGAATTTAACTGTCATTTATTAAGCATATCCCATGTGCCAGGCACCAGATCCTTCTCTTACAGATGTTAAACACCTACATGTTCACAGCTATACCAGGAACTGATCACACTAGCAAGTACGTCACAGGGCTGGGATCCGAACCCAGCTTCCACGTCTTATTTGCAACATCATCATACAGGTGTAGGGGAGGTGCTCATCTTTTTTTATTTTTTATTTTCCCCAAATATTTAGCTAATTTTTTCACAGGCATATATTGAGTAATCCTTTCTTAATCTCCTTATTTGTAATTTTTTTTTACTGCATTCTAGGTTTTATATGTTTTATAAACTAGGGTTTGCTTTGTAAGGCGTGCCTTCTCCTCGCTTTTTATTTGAATGTTCTGCCAAAATAATAAACCAAACCCTTCTAACCATTATAGATTTACTACAGGTGTAGCAATTGCTCGTGTTCCTTCCACCCACTCTACCTACACAACTCATCTTCTCACACCTGCTTATTCTTCCAGATAAATATTTTCGAGTCACTTTGTCAAGATACAGGAAAAACTGGTGTGTGGCGGGGTGGATTTGATCTCTGCAGGAAAACGAGATGTTGCCATCTGACTCTTTTCTGATTCAGAAAGATTGTCTCCCCCTTTATTCAAGCCTTATCTGCACCTCTAAATAAAGTTATACAGTTTCCTCTAACAGGTGCTGCATTTTTCTAGTACACAGAAGAGCTATTGGGTTTTGAGGAGGGGGGGTTTGCATTTTACTTTGTATTGAATTCTCATGATCAGTTTCAATGTACATATGTACACACTGGGGGGGTAGGGACAGCTCAAAGGGGACTCCGCAGCAGAAAGGCCTGCCTCGCTCTGCACAGGAAGGGGCTCTGGGAGGGGCCTGGGAGCAGGGGAGACCCTGGGAGGACATGTGGCCTGGGTACCAGTGCGCTAATGAGGAGGAGGAGGCCGAGGCTGCTCAGTAGAAGAGGGGCCTCTGGCCGGCGGGCAGAGGAAGCAGGTGGGGGCGACTCACACCCTGGGGACAGCGGGGCAGTCTCAGGGGACACTGTACGATCTAGGGGACTGAACCTCAACCTGGCTACACATCAAGTGTCTAGAGTTACAAATAATCTATGCTCGTAGTGATAGTGCCAGATTGAAAAACATAAATTAAGAAGACAGAAAAAGACAAAATAAGAGGCAGAAGAAGAGAAGGGAAGGGAGGGGATGGAGGGGAGGGGAACGGCTTCTCCCTGCTGCTCCTGCAAATTCCCCAGCCGGTGCGGCTGCGGACAGGCTGCGCTGCGCCCGGTTTCCAGAACCGTCTCCATGGGCATCTACTCGTTTCACTCACTCACATCCTGGCCCTGCCTATGGGGCAGTAGTCTTAACTCTAGTTCACTCTTTTAAGCCTCAGTTGGTATTCGGTGGAATATTATTTCTTCCCCCCCCATTTTGGACCCTTTGTAAAGACCGCTTGCAGGTGCAGAGTTGGTTCCTGCCTCCCCTGAAAGGGGGCTGCCGTCCCCTGAGAGTCTCCCCCTGCCCCCAAAGCCCCCTCCACGTCCCACAGAGCTCATGAGGCCTGGCACCTTCCAGGACCCCCGGACTGGCCTCAGATGACATTGTTCCCACATCAGCAAGAGGACTAGAGACCAGCCTCTCCTGGGAGAGGCCCAGAGCATGACCTAGAGGCTCTGAGCCTGGCTGGCCATGGAGATATTAGGAGAGCCGGGTGTGGTTTAATGAAATAAAAGTTGGTTAATTGAGCCAAAAGAAGGATCTGCAGCCTCCACAGAGGCCCACTCTGAAGATGACTCAGTGGACTGGAGACCCTCCCGAAGATGGCAGGGCTATGTGAGAGACTGTGTCACCCCCAGAGCAGGGTCCGCCTCTACCAGCTGCACTTGGATCACACAGGGACGGGCTGGCTCCTCAGACCCCGTGAAATTATGACTCTGCCATTTCCAATGGATTGTCCCAAAGTTGTTAGGATTAGAATTCAGGTCTTTTAACTAATACCTCTGGGGACACCCTTCACCCTCACCCCAGCCCTCCACAGTGACCACACACAAGGGGAGAGGGAGCCTCAGAGGAGGGGGATCCCCAGGACCTCTGGGTGGGGGGGCAGGACCAGGCTTCTCTGCAGCAGAAGGAAACTCTAACTCAGGACAGCGCCCCACCACTCTGCCCTGACTTGCTCTTATGCGCAGAAAGGGACAGGCCTGGCCCTGCTTTGACCCCCTAGGTTTACTGTAGGGCCAGGTGGGCCTCGAGTGGCCCAGCTCCAGGCTGTGATCAGCCCTTCCGCCTCGCCCAGGGCCTGTGTAAGTGAGGTCCCTTTCCACATTCAGAGCAAAGTTGGGGACAACTGTTGACTATGACCTTGCTGGCCTCCCCTCCCCCGGCCTAACTGCCCAGCCCTGGTGGTCAGGCACTTGTTTACCTTGGAGACGGAACACTGCAGGGTTCTGAGCAGTCAGTTGGGCCCACAGGACACTGGACCTCAGAGGCAGAGCTGCAGAGGCCTCACCGCCATGGAGGTCCTGCTGTCTGCCTGTGGGTCCACGTTCCAGTTGATCCTGGAGCCCCTGTGGGGCGCTCTGCTGCTTGTTTATGAAAGCTTGACACACGTCCCAGGTCTGCCTGTGTTTCGCTGGGAGATCCTGGTGTGTGCCAGGGTGCTGGTCCTGGTAGTAAGTGGATGGTACGCTTTAAGAAGGGAGAAGTTGCTCGGAAAAACGTCTTCAGCCCGAGATGAAGTTTGTGAGAAAGATAAAGAGACTATGGGACCGACCACTCAGGCCCACGAAGCCCTCAAGCCACCTGGGCCGGAGGCCAGTCCTCCCTTGTTACAGATCTTATGTTTTTGGGCCTTGAAAGAAAACCTGAGAAAGACATTGGTTCTGGACACTGCTGACTTTGTGAAAAACTTACTGAAGAGCCAGCTTCCTCAACTTTCCCGAGTCACTGATGGAAAACGCACCTTAAAACCATCAGAGAAGCTTAGGCAGGAGAGGCGCCGGTCCTGCAAGATAGAATCAGCCGACTAAGATCCATCGCAGACCACCTGGAGGACCTCCTTGGAGGTCACGCGGATGGCGGGCCCCCAGACATCCAGCCGAAGGAGGAAGCAGAAAATGGCCATCGCCCTGTCCACGGGGCGGAAGGCAATCTGAAGGGCGTCACTGGTGATGCTGGCCGCAATGCGCCCCTTCCACGTCCCCAAGAGGAACATCAGGGGACAGCCAGGCGCTTGCGAGAAGAAAAGAAGATGATCCAAGAGCTTACAGCACAAATAACAAGTCTCCAAATAGAAGAAGCCTCTCTGAAGTGTGAGAATTCCCGGCTTGATGGTGAGATTGAGCAGCTGAAGCTGAAGCTTCAAAGTCTGCCTGACGCCTATGACGAGCACGTGACGCAGCTTCACAGAGAGTTCTCCCAGGTGGAAGCTCGCTGCATAGAAGTAGAGAAGCAACTCATCAACGTGCGTAGAGACCTGGACTCCACATGTCAGATGCGTGACCTCTGCAAGAAGACAGCCCAAGACGTAGGCGAGGAATTGGAGAGAACCACTTCCTACCACCTCAAGGAGATCCGCTTCCAAGAGAACAGAGCTGGGGAAAGCTGGCTGGTGGCAGTGGCCACCGAGAGAAAGCTCCAGGAGCTGCGACAGGAGAGTGACCGCACCAGGCAGATGCTGGCCCAGGTCAAGTCCAACGTCCAGCCTCCCCCCAGGGGCCCTGGTGCTCCTGCTGCTCCGCCTGCAGGCCCCAGGGGCCCGGCACTGTCAGGGGGGGCCCTGGGCCATTAGGCCCCCCAGGAAGGAGGAGGGTAACGCAGTGAGCGTCCAGGGACCTGCAGCCACCTGCAGGTTTGATGCAGCTCACAGCAGCCGGTTCAGACACTCACAACCACAGCACAACAGCTGGGCAGGTTTTCTCCTTTTAAAGGAATTGTGATTTTTCTCTTTTTACTTTATTTACTTAGTTGATTGGTAACTTAGTTCTTATTCAAGTAGATAAACCGATATAATTTGTAAGATATTATTTCCAATAAAGTTCATTGAATATAATTCCTATGATTAATTTTTTCTATGTCCTTAGACCCACTAGAATAAGATTGGTAGGTATTGTGTTTTGATTAAATCAAGAGGCACTCTTACTTACGCCACCACTGAAATATTCATAGAAATGCTTAAATTAGTACAGGTCATTACTGTAGGATGTGAGCTATTAGAAATCTGCATAAGTAACTAAATATTTGCCTAAAACTAGATTGGCTTGAAAAATGATGCAAATTGTTTAAACACTCAAAAATCATATTTTATTATTAATTTAGTTCCAATATCATTGATTCATTAAGAAGAGTTGGCATTTTTCAGTCATCTGATATCTGTTTTTCAATAGTTTTAACCTTTGATATTTTCATATAGTGCCTGTTATTTAAACATTTCAAAATCATACACAGTAAAATTTATGCCTTTTGTAGCAATCACATATGTGCACACACACACGGACAAGGACCCTCAGACCACAGTGAAGATACAGGGTACTTTAATAGTTATTTCAGTATCTTAAAAAAGTAAAAGTAAGAGATATTCAAATTTGAAAATAATTTTTAAATAAAGGAAAAAGACAAAAACTACACGCCACCGGTATGTATCCAAAAGAATCCTAAATCATATACACAAAGGTGGGGAGTCACCTGGTACATCAGAGATTTCAGCCAGAAGCATTTCATCCAAACGGTGCAGGTGAGGGAACTGGGATGAAGGCAGACACCCGAGCTGTGGCGGCGGGAGGGGAAGACCGGGGGTGGGGGCTCCCGGGTACTAACAGCATGGGAAGGTCTTCTCAGTCCTGGGCCTGGAGAATGAGGGACAAGAGGTGTCGTCTGAGCTCAGGGAGGGGCTGTCAGGGGAACAGGGGTCCTGCCCCCACCCTCTGTCCTGTCCTTCCATTTACTGAAGGAGCAATGAGCAGCCACCCAGAGAGCCTGGTGGTACAGGCAGGGGGGCAGCCTTGGGCACAGAGCAGCCCAGAAAAGGCCTGAATCATTTTGGAGGATGACCAGTTCACTTGACTCTGTGTGTGCGTGTGTGTGTGTGTGTGTGTGTGTATGTGTGTGTGTGTGTGTGTTTTGTTGATTTCATTCACATCAATTTATTTAGTGATATCTACGGAGCTTCTACAATCTCTGGCACCATTCTGGTGACTGGGATGCAGGGATGGAGAAAGCCTGGCAGTTTGTGGGCGTGTGGACCCCAGAGGTTACAGTCTAGTGAGGGGCCAGGTCAGACAACAAAAAAGAGGAAAAGGATGGTGATATGTGCTCTGCAGACAATTTTAATAGGGTGATGGATAAGAGGGGTGACAGGGTAACAGGGGGAGGTGATGTTTATGCTGATATCAAAACAGAAGCAGACTCACAGACATAGAAAACAAACGTATGGTTACCCGGTGGGGGCGGGGGGGGACAAACTGGGAGTTCAAGATTTGCAGACACTAACTACTACATATAAAATAGATAAACAGCAAGTTTCTCCTGTACAGCGCAGAACTATATTCGATACCTTGCAGTAACCATAATGGAAAAGAATATGAAAATGAATATATGTATGTATAGGCAGGACAGAAACATACTGTACACTGGAAATTGACATGTTATACACTGACTATACTTCAATTTTAAAACAAAGAAGAAAAAAAGGAGAGAGCATTAGCTTGGGAAAGTCATGAGGTGGAATATTCCAGGCAGAGAAGACAGGAATTCATAAAGGCCTGAGAACTGGGTTTCCGGGCAGGGAAATGGGGCAAAGAAGACCGGGAGGGGGAGGGGGGCGGGGAGCAGGCCCGCTGCATAGACGTCTCTCTAGTCAGGGTAGGGACACCAGGGGCGGGTGCAGACCTCAGGGAGAGGGCTGGAGGCCTGAGCACATGGTGTGAGGTGTATCCTACACAGATCTCTGTGGGTAGGGGGAGAGTGGAAGGTGGAGTTGGGGAGGGGGCACGATATAAGGAGCGTCGTCACAAAGGTCTGCATGGAGCCCTGGGGAGGGTCGTCAGGAAACCGTGGAGGAAGATGGATGGGGCTGCGTTTGGGTGGATGTGGGTCAGAGAAGAGGAATGAACAGCTTTTCTAATCATCCTGTTGGTTATTCGGCACTAAGTAAACCACAGTAAAACTCTCCCGGAGAATCCTGAAAAAATATCATCAAGGCGTAGATACACCACGTCCAGTGAAGCCTGCTTCCCTAACGAGTGGAGCGTGGAGGAGGCACGCGCATTTGGACTCCGCGTCGTTCTCTGTCCCTGAAGGCCCTCCTCGTGGGTGCCAGGCAGTACCCACGCTAGGACCGGACACAGAAGAGTATAGATCCTCAGATGCCTGTGGGACAGGAGTGGGGGAAAGGCAAAGGGAATGGGGGCATTTCTGGCAGACGTCTGGCCCAGGAGCACACCTGAAGGCAGGAAGAGCCTAGCAGAATGAATTTATGAGCGTACAGGTGCCCTGCTCCCAATCACCATCTCAGCAGCTCTGATCTGCCAAGGAGGAATCTTGTCCTGAGGGTATGGCCTGTTTTAGGGGAGCACGATGAACCACACCCTTGTGATGGTCCTTGGAGGAGCCAGCCACAGGGGGCCCCCTTAGGCTTCCAGAATCCCTGTGTCAGTAGATACCCGCCCTCCGCTCTCTTGCTCAGTCCAGACACCTGGGGACCCCTCCTGCTTTGACCCTTGTTCCTCACTCTCTACATCAGATCCATCCCATAGTCCACAGAAGTTTCCTTCAAAGTCCCTCTGTTTTCTCTCAGTTTCAGCTGCCAGTCTTCAGTGCAAACCACCCCTCTCCCTGAGATCACTGTCACTCCTGTGACCGTCCATCCGGCTGTGCTCCATGCCTCCATGTTTCTTCCATCCCTCTCCTCCCAGCGGCTGGAGCAGACAGTTTATTCCATGACTTGAGCATGGCAAGAGGGAAATTGTACCTTGGTACACAAGCAATGAAGATGCAGCTAACCATTGGCCCCTGTCTCCTGGGTCTGGGTACTACAAGCAAGTGCAGGCATCATCCCAGTGCATTCTGGACAATTCTGGGACAGCTTCGTTTTTGCCTGCATCACCTGGGCAACACCCTGAGGCTGTTAAATCGAAACCTCAGTGCAGCCATGGGCAGTTGGAGGAACCCCACAGTTTTCCCAATTTAACTGATGCAGGGGCATCACATTTTTGGCTAAGATGACTCTACGTTCATGAAGGCCAAATATAAGCCATCTTAGTTTTGAGAAGCTCCCCATAAAAGCCAAGAGACACGTGGGATAAACACACCAAGTACGCTTGGGTTACAGTTAAGGGCCCTCGGGTTAACTGTGAAATCAGACTCTTCTTGAAAATCTTTTCACAAGAGCCCGTTCTAATGCAAAATCCATGTGACGCGATGTTCACCTAAAGTATGGATAAATGAGTCTTGGGTTGGACTCAGATTCAAAGGTATTTTGTGGTGAAGTAAGACCTTGTGTCTCAAGATACAAAGACATGAAGTTGCTGTGCCCCGAACAGTGCTCCTAGGAAGACAAGGCGGTAGCAACCCCCCACCCGGGGCCCCTCCCGGGGAGGCTCTGATGCAGCTGCTGTCCCGTAAGGGGCCAGGACACCTGTATTTATTCCAAGATCCTCTCACGATTCTGATGCACAGCAGAGATGGGGAGTCACCACAGTGGGGAGTCGACTCTTAACATGTGTTGAAACATTGCACATCCTCCTCTGAGCCAGCACTCGGGTCCCCTTTCTTCTCATGGCTCATGTCACCATAGTTTATAATTTTTTAATTAATAAGCTTTATTTTTCAGAGCACTTTTGGATGCACAGTAAAACTGGTTGAAAATACGGAGATGTCCCAACTATCCCCTGTCCCTACACACTCAAAGCCTCCATCCCCCACCAGAGAGGTACATTTCAACCTGCACTGATACATTCCCATCACCCAAAGTGCAGAGGTGACATTGGGGCTCACTCTTGGTGCTAGACGTTCTGTGGGTTTTGAGAAATGTCTAACGACATGTATCCATCAGTATAGTGTCATACAGAGTATTTTCTGTGTTCTAACAATCCTCCTTGCCCTGCCTGTTCACTCCTTTCCCACCTCATCCCTGGCAAACACTGATCTGTTAATTTTCACCACTGTTTTGTCTTTTCTAGAATGTCAGCAGGCTGGAATCATACAGGATGTAGACTTTTAAGACTGAATTTTTTCACTCGGTAACATGCATTTAATTTTTGTGTCTTTTCATGGCTCCATAGCTCATTTCTTTTTCAACGCTGAGTAATATTCCCTTGGGTCCACTTGGAGTGTTTTACTCTCAGAGTTGTCCCCACTCAGCCACCAGTGATTCATCCACTAGAGCTCAGGTTTTCCTACTCCAGTGTTGGTTTCCAGGGAGATTTCTGCTCCTGAGAGTCTAGTCTGGATAAGTTGTGACTCTCCGTGCCTGCCTGTCTATCTCTCCAATTTTGGGAGCAGCAGTTTGCCCCGTGACCTCATTACCCTGACATATTTAAGAGGAGTTGTTAATTTTTCATTTTGTTCAGCTTTTCACTTGTTCTCAGGGAAGAGTGATGATTTCCAAGCTGCTTACACACAGTTCATGGTATTTTCACTTCCACTCTCTCTCCTCCTGTGTTGCTGATCTGTGGGGCACTGACCTCAGACAGGTCTCTGCTCCTCCTGCTTCCTTTGGGTTCAGGTATGGGGAAGCCCAGCAGGGGGCTGGAGGGAAGTAGGAGGTGAGGCCAGGGCACCAGATCTCTTGCTCCCTTTGACCAGGTGGCCGTGAGCTGGCTCTGCCCCTGGTCTGAGAAAAACTGCTCTTAAGGGGCTGACTCTACACAACTCTTTTTCTTTTCTCTGTTCAGCTTGGGTGATTTTCACTACTCTGTCCTCCAGTTTGCTGATCCATTCCTCTGTATCATCTAATCTGCTCTTGATTCCTTCCAGTATATATTTTTTATTTCAGTTGTTGTGCTCTTCACATCTGTTTGGTTCTTCTTTATATTTCTCACTCTTCACTAAACTTCTCCCTGGGCTCATCCATTATGCCCCCAGGTTCCTTGTGCATCGTTACAATCATTACCTTGAACTCTTTATTGGGCAGATTGCTTATCTCCACTTTGCTTATTTCTTCTCCTGGGTTTTGTGTTGTTCTTTTGTTCGGAGCATAGTTCTCTGTCTCCTCATTTTGCCTGTGTACTGTATTTATTTCTGTGTATTAGGTAGGTTGGTTACACTTCCTGATCTTGGAGAAGTGGCCATATGCAGGAGACATGATGTGTGGGCTGGAGAACACTCCCCTCTGGTAATCAGGTACCACCTATGTAGGCTGTGGGGTCCTTTCTTGTGTGGCAGGGCTGACTACTGTGGGCATGCTGGTAGGTGGGGCTGGCCCCTGGCCTGGTTGGCTGCCAGGTCCTCCCTTGTGTGGTTGTGCTGGCTTGTTGGTGTGCAGGTGAGCCCCTGGAGGTAACAGGCTGGAGGGAGGATTCCAAAATGCCCCTCGCCAGCACCAGTGTCCTCACGGGAGAACACACTCCCCAAGGAGGCTGCTGCCGGAATCTGCGTCCTGAGGGGGAGTCCCAGTCGCTCTCCGTCTCTCCAGGAGGCTCTCCAAGGTCACTAAGTGGGTCTGATCCAGGCTCCTTTCAAACCGCTGCCTCTGCACTGGGACTCAGGACATGTAAGATTTTGTGTCCCCTTTACGAGCAAAGCCTGATTCCTCTAGCCCTTTGGCTCTCCTGTGCACAAACCCTGCTGGCCTTCAAAGCGAGACAATCTGCGGGCTCTTCCTCTCGGTGTAGGACCCTCAGGCGGAGGGTGTGGGGCTCAGACCCTCCACTCCTCGGGGAGAGACTTGGCGATTAGATTATCCGCCTGTTTGTGGGCCACCTGCCCAGGAATCTTCACCATGTCTCTGCCCTCCTATTCATCTTATTGTGGTTCCTTCTATATATATAAATACATTTTAATTGAAGTAGAGTTGATTTACAATGTTGTGTCAGTTTCAAGTGTACAGAAAAGTGGTTCAGTGATACATATATATATATATATATATTCTTTTTCAGATCTTTTCCATTATAGGTTATTACAAGATATTGTTGTGCCATATAGTAGGTCCTTGCTGCTTATCTAGTTTATATATTGTAGTGTGTATATGTTAACCCCAAACTCCTAATTTATCCCTCCCTTCTTTATATTTTCAGTTGTGGAAAATCCTTTCTTTCAGCCTTCAGTTCATTCTCATAGACAGTTGCTCTGCAAATGATGTGATGTCGGTGTGCCCTCAGGAGGAGGTGAGCTCAAGGTCTTCCTCCTCTGCCCTCTTGGCCACACCCCCGCAGCACAAGAATTCATTTCAGACAATACCAGAAGAGATATTGCAGGAAACTTAATTGGTAATTGACATAAGAATTCAAATATATAACTCAGGGTTGATATAGCCCCTAAGGCACGCCTTAAAGGAGGAAGAGACTGGGATTCAGAGAAGAGGGAGGAAGCCTCAGGAAATTCTGTGGGTTTGAGAGTCAGAAAATATATGACTGCAGCTATGCTCCATCTCCCGTGGAGATGGAGAGGGAGATGAGGTTGGAAAAAGCAGAAAGCAATTCCCTTTTAAAATGCAGAGGGGAAAATACTTTGTCATCATTTGACTGATCACAAGAATAAGCCAAGCAATTTTGTTCCGGATCATAAACCAGTTGCCCTCTCGTGCAAGATGAACTGCTAGAAAGAACTACTGGCTTTCTCCGATGATGGGATGATAAACGATGCACACGGCAGACTGCCTGGAAAATAAGACATAACAGTCAGGGTCAAGCACTGTTATTAAATCTACGTGGAAGGAGATTCAGGAGGAGGGGAAACCGCAGTTAATTATGAGAAAGCCGGATTACAAAGGGGCTAACAGAGCTTTTTCACAAATGTTTGAATTCAAGACATTTTGAGACTGCCCAAGAGGCACATAAAACCATTAAATATATTCAGGCTGCACTGGGAATTAACTGCCTGCTCTTCTCACGGAGGAAGTAAATAAGATGGCCAGGTGATATTTTTAGTAACTGAAAAATGTTTCTTTGATGTAGATTTTATTTTTCTTGGGAAAGACAGAGAGCCCACCTGCAGGTATTGGAAATGACCTTCTGTATAGCCCGGAAGCGAGGGGTTTATGTCTTGGAGCTAGACGCCTCCCCTCAAACCCCAGCCCCTCACTTTACTACTGTTTAATCTCTCCATGCCTCAGTTTCTCCATTTGTAAAATGGGGGTGATGGTAATAGCGGTGCCCACTGTGTGGGGCTACAAGAGGACTGACTGAGTCACTATTTGCACAGGAGTCTGTCCACATTTTGCAACATTAGCTGTGAACGCTACCGGTTACTTTTCTGCCTGTTCCTCGCCTTCCGCTCACTCTTGTGGTGGCTAAGCAGTGTGCTTCTCCTTTATTACAGAGGTTCGTATGGCTCCAGTTGCAGCGTCTGCAGTCTTTCTTGGAGGAGGGGCTACTTTTCGCTTCCAACTGCCTTATCAGTGGCTGGAGGAGTGATGGGAAACCTCAGATAAAATCTGCACCAGGTACACGGATGCTGGAGGTGGGGCCACGGGTTCATACACTCATCCCAGTGCCTACTGCTCAGCATGGCTTCTAGAGCCCTTCACTGAGTATTGGCTGTGGCGGGAGCTATCAGCTATGGTTTCCAAACCTCCCGGGTGAATCATTTTGATAAACTGTTAGATTAAATTGTTAAAAGGGGCATTTATATGGGTCAGAAATGATAAATGTTAACAATTTTATATGATTCAATATAATACTCCAGGTTTCCTGCCTCAGTTGACTAATGGATATGAAATCATTTACTACTTTCCAGCTGGAGTACCGGTGTCAGCAGGCTGCATGAGTGAGCCCCTGGGGGAAAAAGACAAGTCTGTTCTACGTCCCACCTCAGATCTTTGATTAAAGTACTTCCTGCAATTCATTAGATACCATATACTAGATCCCTCTAAATGCTGGGCAAGAGACAATGCTTAATCACTGGGTAGTCACAGTTTAAGATCATTTAAGGTCATCATTGGTTATTTGTAGAAACATTTAGCCTTACTGGATGGCTCACAGAAATATTCTTATGCATTTTGGGGAGGTCATAAAAAGACTCCAGGTGAAAAATGAAGTATAGGTGCAGTGTCAGCCTTGTGCATAAGCTCACGTTGGAAGCATCTGAGGTACCATTTGGATATATGTCTTAGATGAAGAGTGAAAAAGAAAATTCCCTGTTCCAAATATCTCTCTTTGCCTCACTTTGGGAGCAGGAATTCTGAGGTTAACCACATGATCGAAGAACTGGCATTTATTCTAGTCTAAACTCTTCTAGTCCACAGGTGCTGTTCCATTGGCCTTATTTTGTTCACACTATCCTTGCCTGAAGCTGTTCAGCAGAGACACGGTTGCTTCTTCCATGATGGCCTTAGTGAGTATAATTACAGAGAGTTTTCAGACTTTGCATCTCCAATGCCAAAAGCCCAATCTCTTCTTTGACAATCATCTTCTACTGAAGGTCTTGCATCACTTTAAAACACTCTGCCAGATGCTGGATAGCAGATCGAGCTTTTGTAATATTATCAGTCAGGCTGGGCTAGGTTGTGCTGCAATAATGAGTAGCTCCAGGATCTCAGGGGCTGAAACAACAAAGATTTATTTCTTTTCCACACTGCATGCTCATCGCAATTCAGCCTGGGCCTCCATGTACACTTTTTTCATTGGGACATCCTGGCTGGGAGCTTAGGCAGAAAAAAGAAAAAGTAGTGAATTAGACACCAGTTCTTAAAGCTTCCATATGAAAATGACAGTTGACTTTGTTGCAAGTCACATGACCACATGAAACTTCAAGGTGAAGAAAAGTGTAATCAATCAATCATGCAGAAATTAGAGGGCTGGGATTATCTACTGAAAGGCAATAATGACACTGTCAGTGGACGGTGGGAATGCATGTGTGATGTTTGAGCTTTTTCTCACTACCCTAAGCATTCTGTCCTACACCCTTGTTTTCTTAACTGGTTGTGCTTATTTTGGGTTTTCTGTGGAGAAGGTTGGAGGGAGTTGCATTCTGATTCCTTTGTTGGAAAAAGGAAAGTTGAATATAACTTCTGATAATCAGTTATATGAGACCATAACTTTTCTTGTGCAATTCCCTGAACATCAATATTCAAGGGCAATATTATTTATTTGTATATTTTTATTGTTGTAAAATAAACATAACATAAAATTTACTTATTTAACCATTTTAACCATTTAATGCATTGACACTAAGTGCATTCACATTGTTTTGCAACCATCAAGACCACACGTTTCTAGAACTCTTCATTTTCCCAAACTGAAACTCTATACACTTCAAACAGTAATTCCTTAGCTCACTCCATCCCAGCCCCCGGCTACCACCGTTTTACTTTCTTTCTCCGTGAATTTAAGTATTCCAGGTACCTCATATAAGTGGACCATACAATATTTCTCTTTTTGTAACCAGCTTGTTTCGCTTAGCATAATGTTTTCAAGATTCATCCATGGTGTAGCATGTGTCAAAATTTCACTCCTTTTAAGGATGAATACTGTTCTGTTGTATTCATATTCCATTGTATTCATATTCCGACATACCAAGATTCATCCATGGTGTAGCATGTGTCAAAATTTCACTCCTTTTAAGGATGAATACTGTTCTGTTGTATTCATATTCCATTGTATTCATATTCCGACATACCACATTTTGTTTATCCTTTCACCTGTCAATGGACACTTGGGTTTCTTCCATCTTTTGGTTATTTTGAATAATGTGGTGTATACATCTATCTGTTCAAGTCCCTGTTTCAATTATTTTGGGTATATATCTCAAAGTGGGATTGCTGGAGCACATGGTAATTCTATTTTTTAACTTTTTAAAGAAATGCAACAGCAATATTTAACTCAGCGTTTTCAAAGCGTTTTCTATGGAACTATGGCCCCCTAGGTGACTTACAGTGCATTTTAGCCTCGTAAATTTCCAAAAATTTCTACAAGGAAATCTTTTTATCTCGGATTAATGCATCATTTACCAAATGTATTTAAGCATAGAATTCCTGCCCTGTTTCTGATTGAGATGTCTATTAAGACCTCAGGGATTATGTTGTGTGGGAAATATTAGAACCATTCGACCCAGTATCACATGGGCTGCATGAGAAGTGGCTGGATGATCTAAGTAAAGACCAAAGTATAGAAGAAAGATGGTGTGGCAACTCACTGGACAGCAGTCTCATTGGCTAAAAATTGCTAAAAAAAAAAAAAAAAAAAGTGTCTGATGCTACCAAAGGTGAAAAACACAGGTGAGTAAGAGAGATGGGCAAGCAGGAAGAGAGGAAGGAGTAGAGAGTGAGGTGTGGGGAGAGGAGGCAGGTCTGTGGAGGTCTGCACACACTGGGGCTAAGCATTCACCCCTTGTTCATTTAATGTGCAGACTTTAAATGTTGATGTTATTTCTGTCCTTCCAGCTGAGAAAATGGAGGCTCAAAACCACACAGCTGATAAGCAGTGGTGTTGGGGCTGGAGCTGTTCTCACAACTCCAAGCAGAGCGAGCAAGCAGTGGTTTTGAAGCGGGAAGCCCAGGCAAGGCCACTACTCTCCTGCCAGCACCATACAGTTCCCTGGCCCAGAGGCTCTATCCCACTTTTTGCCTCTGAAAGGGCTTACTTACCCTTAAAATTCTATTGGTTCCCTGAGCTCACTCCTGATTGGTTATTTCCTTCACTCCTGATTGGTTATTTCCTTCACTCCTGATTGATCCATTTCCCTAACTTCTGATTGGTGGCCAGGGGGCAGTCAGTGTGCCCCCCCAACCTCCATGTACCCCACTGTGGTCCATCTTAGGTGAACATTTTTTGGATCATGGTATAGATAGAAAATGATAGTACTGGTTTGATAACCTGGGATGAATGAGACAAGGATGCTCGGGGCTGGTCACAGACCTGGGGGCTGCAGACACCCTAGATCTCTGCTCAACTTCCCTCTGGGCTGAGGGGCTCACTCCCTGGCTGTGTCTGTATCCCAGGGGCTGCACCCTGTAGGGGACGCTCTGCCCTAAGTGTGTCTCTATGACAACATGAAACGTGGAGTTGTGAGGAAAGCTGTACATGCCCGGGGGACAGGGGAGGCAATGGGAATAACCAAAGGGAAAAACCCAGATGCCAGCTGTGTGGCAAGGCTGAGGACACTGCTAACTACCCTCCTAGAAGGTGGTACTGTGTTTTCATCGGTGGCCTAAGGAGGTGGGACTGAGGTGTGGTTACTGAGCAGAGAGGGGGACTGGACTCCCTTCAGTGGTGGGAGCAGTCTGTTCCCTAGAAGTGAAGTCGCCTCCGGAGTAGAACCGGAGAATGCCACACCTGAGACAGGACTTCGTGGCATCAGGTGTTGGGTAAAGAAGTAGGTAGGGGTGGAGGTTTGCCCCGTGATGGGCACTCACTCACTCACCAAAGATGATTGTTTTTGGGGGTGGCGGGAAGTTGTTTGTTTATTTAACGGAGGTGCTGAGGATTGAAACTAGGACCTCGTGCATGCTAAGCAAGCGCTCTATCACTGAGCTATACCCTCCCCCCGCTGATTCTTTTTTCTTAAACTAAAACACATTTTATCATAAAATATAACATCATGACTTTTTTTTTATAAAAGTAATGCATGTTTATTGTATAAAACCTAAAATGTAGCCTTAAAACAAAGCAGGAGAGGAAAAGATTGGTGGATGTTTATAAGAAGCATGCTTTTGAGAATGACCTTTCTGAAAATTAAATTCTGTTCAAAAAATGCTGTTTTCTTAGACATCAACCTGTGGGTCTAGGTTAGGATTTATAAGGAAAATTGTTAAAACAAAGTTTTGTGTCTTCATAGGAATAATTTTTTTAAATATAAATAATTTTTAGAGTTTGAAATAATTTTAGATTTACAGAGAAATCGCAAAGACAGTGTAGAGTTTCCCTGGATACCACTCACCAAGTTTTAGCTTCCCCTAACAATAAACTCTCATAGTAACGTTGACATTAACATTATTTCACATTACTGTCATATATTTGCAAACTTAAGAAACCAACATGGGTCCATTACTACAAACTAAACCGAACAGACTTTATTCAAACATAGATTTACTTTTAGATAAACTGCAACACTTCCTGCCACATCCATTTTCTAGAAGAGTTATTAAAGATTTTAGATTTTCGGTCTCTCATTCTTGAATACACCATTTATATTGATATTTACCTGACTTAAATCATCTGTCTCACATTTCTGGAACTCACTTCTACTATGAAAGAATGGTTCCTATGATTATCAAGTAAGTTCTTTTATATGACTCTAAAAATGTCTTAAACAAACAAAAACACTGGCCTGGTAACACCAGAATCACAGGGAACAAAAGTAAAACTAGACAAATTAGACCATGTCAAAAAAAACCCCAAAAACTTTAGTACATAAAAGGACATAATCCATAGAGTGAAAGGGCAACTTACAGGGTTGAAAATATGTAATTCCACTTTTAAACATATTATAAAAACAAATTGAAAGCAGACACTCAAACTGGTACATGGACACCCGTGTACACAGCAGCACTATTTACATATGGACTCTCCCCCAGGGCCTCTGGAGGGAACGCAGCCCTGCTGACAACTTGATTGTGGCCCAGCGATCCTCTTTCTGTTCCTTCTATCCCCCTCCCCTAGTGTGTGACAGTCCACAGAGGAGCCCCTCCCAGCCCCCACCCCAGCACCAGGGCACCCTTCCCTGCTGTGTGCAGGTGTGCAAGGGCTTTGCTTAATGGGGAGTAGATCTCTTGGAAAATAGTGCATACCTGTATCCAAATGCGTTTGATGATACACAGCTATTGACTGAGTACCAGCACTTTGAATTGCCTGAGCATTTCAAAGCAGAAGTGACTAAGCTGCCCGGAAGAGTCAGGACTAAAGTGTTTTCCCCGCCCGCGGAAGAAATGAGGGCTCACGAGCATGCCGAGCTCCACGACGGAGAAATACATGCTGCATCCCTGCACGTGGCAGTTTTCACCTGCAAACATCCCCCTGGGCAGAAGCCCTGCCTGTCCCCTGAGAAGCCATTGGCCTCCCGCCTACATGGACCGCACTTACGTTTCAGGTCAAGTTCTGGACCTAAGTTCAAACTGCTGCTTCTTGTAAACAAGTTTGGTTTTACCCAAAGCACTCATCATGAGCTATAGCACTTTTCACAGGAAAAGTCTGTGTTTTGGTGGGATCTGCAGTCCACCCTGTGTCCTCCCCAGAGGAGGAAGTCCTTCTGCATCCCGCTTTTCCTAATAATGATTGGCGTTTATCACCAGCTCTTTCTGGGTGAGGGGTAGCTCCTGTTAATGGATAGTATAGGAAAATTTGCACACTTTGTACAAAAATGGTGGTCCTTTTAATGTATATGCCTAAGATTTAGGTTTCTCTGCACTTCATACTGAGCTTACCACTTAATGCAGATTCTGAAAATGCAGAAGAGGAGATACTGGGGATGAAAAAGACCTCGCCTTTCATGGTTACAGGCTCTGAAAGGGTCAGCTGTACTGACGATCGCTGGGCATTCTTAGCACATGTTTAATTTGGGCTTATGCTTTGCAACCAGACACTGGTCAGATGGCAGACAGGGAGAGGGGGCTGCAGCTGCAGCGGGTGACACTAGCTGAATGCCTGCAGTGACCTCGCCTCTTAGAGCAAAGTCACGGAGATATTCCTGGTGAGCTTTGTGAGAGTTAGACCTAGCCTGGAACCTCTGAGAAAACCTGCCGTGTGCCTGGGGTCACATTCTGGGCTCGGTGACACCCTTGGGCTCTGTCTAAGGGAGTGAAGCATCCTCCTTCCATCCAACACAATCTCCCAAATTGTACCTTGATTTGCTTACGCAGAAAGTGACTGGCATTAGAGCCACATGCCCTGCCCATTCCAATATAGTCCTCCATCTAGACAAGACCAATAAATGTGGGAAGGAGTAATAGCTGAGGGTGATTGCCTTTCGGAAGGTTGGCCATCCACTCTCAGACGCACACATCTGTGCCTCGATCACACTCCTGTAATCTGGGCTTCCCGTGGCCATCGGGACCATTGATCTCCTGTTTCTGTTTTCAGTGTGTTCTCTCGCCAAACACCTAGGGCAGTGCTTCCACACATGAAAGCGTGATGAATACTCTTCTACCTAAATTCTGGACATCACTGGAAGTGTCAGCCAGCAAGTACTTGAAAAACAAAACCCAATTTCCTAGTAATTATACCCAACTATATGACTCATATAGAAGGAGCACGAAACAAATTGGAAAAAAATAAAATTAGGCTTCGGCAACTAAGGGAGTGAAATTGCACAAAGGTAATGGTGGGAAAAAATTAGCCATGGTAATGAGCCTGAATGAACAGAGTAGGCGGAGTTGGTGGGGTGGTGCCCCCAGGAAGCTGTCACAGAGAACGGGAAGCCTCGGTGGGATTAGCACTGTCACACGAGCCACGAGTAATGAAATAACATGTTTTGTTTTGTGAGATGAAGTGTCCAACCTATTTAGTCCACTGATTGGTTTTATTGTTTAATTTTTTGGTTTTTAATTTATGAACAATAGCCTTTGGGGAGCCCTGGAGGTGAACGATAGTAGGAACTCAGAGGCATCATGTAGAAAGCAGGGAGTGGAGGGTCCAACTGAGGCAAGAAAATGCTGGACCAGTCATTTTTTTTTTTATTAGACGAAGTAGAGTCTGTGAGAAGAGGCATGGGATGTGGGATCACTCCCATCCTCGATCAGTGCCTGAGAAGAGCCTGAGACTTGTCTTGGTCTAACTCTGGTGATGCTGAAAAGATGTTCAAGCAGAAATACAAAATAACCTTCAACACCAGAAGCAAAGATCAGCACTGGAGCCATGTTCTACTCATGGGACCAAAAGCTGTAGTTGGATCCACGAAAGTTGCTTAAGTCTATGGGGCGCAGGCTCTAAACACGCTCAAGTCACGCAATGAAGAGCTGCAGAACTTCCGATCCCGGGCCCCAGAGGCGTGCCTGGATCCCAAGCAGGTGGCTGGAGGTGAAAGGTGTGGGCTCATTTTCCTCAGCTTCTCACCAGGTGAGTGTGTCCCCTGTCACTTGGAGGTTCACACACATGGTCCTCTGAGATGGTTCCCTAGGTCTTATTTCTGCCCCTTTAAAATACTGACAAGTCAGTTCCCAACGGGAACACTGCTGTTACGCATCTTGTCTAAGATTGCTGCTCGCTGTCTCTCCCCCGAAATTCTCAACCCCTTTCTATGTTCTATTTCCCTTCTTAGGGAATCACTTCAAAATATACTGTTTACTCATTCATCTCATCCGTCACGTCTCTGCTCCCTCGAACGGCAGCTCCGTGAGGATAAGGGGTCTTGTTTGTTTTGTTCATCGCTGTTTTGCTGTTCCTGACACAGCCCCAGACCACTCCCAGTTTACCAGCCCCCAGGCACACATGCTTGTCATTACCTGGCTGTGATTTCACTAGAGGGAACAAACTGATGGCGCAGGTGTACAGCATTTGTATAATGGGGCTAACAATAGAATTTAGCTCATGTGGTTGTAGTGAGTTAGTTCCTGTAAGTCCTAGAACACTGCCTGACCCAGAGTAAGAAGTTGGCAATGTCCCCTCCACTCACGGTGCCCCCCACTGGCTGTCCTGCTTGGAGCCTGGGTGTCCTGCTGCTGAAAGGAATTCATCTGCTTTATCTTCCATTAAATCTCAAAATAAAGGTGCATAACATATGAGATTTTATCAGTGTTTATTTTTGCTTCCCATCTATTTTTCTTAACTTTTTGGTTCTTGGTCATTGCTTCTCTGTTGGGGAAACTATCAAATGAAAATGAAAAAAACAAGGAAAAGAAAATGATAACGCTTATTTCAACAACTTGCACTTTCATAGACTTATGTATAAAGTGTGTTTTCTTTAAAGTTATTAGAATTTAATTACTCTCCTATGTTTGATTAAATTAAATATTGATGTTTCGTGGTCTTTTTAAATTACATCATGACCTTAAACACTCAGTCAATCTGCTCACTAACTTAGTTGTCTGGCCGTCCAGGCAGACCTATGCCCATGTGGGCAGTTACTTCTTCCTCATGGGTTGTAATCTGGAAGATCTGTGTTATTGACTGAATGTCTGTGTTTCCCCGAACTCAGATTGAAGCCCTAGCCCCTAATGTGATGTTATTTGGAGATGGGGCCTTTGGGAAGTGATTTAGGTTAGATGACATCATGTTGGGGTAAGTGTCCATATAAGAAGAGGCACCAGAGAGCTGTCTGTATTTCTGCCACGTGAAGACTTAGCAAGAAGGCACCTATCTGCAAGCCAGGAAGAGGGTCCACACCAGAACCCCATCACTCTAACACCCTGATCTCAGACTTCCAGCCTCCAGAACTGTAAGAAAATCAATTTCTGTTGTTTAAGCCTTCCTGTCCATGGTATTTTGTTACGGCAGCCCGGGCTGACTAAGACAGACTGTAACACAGAGTTCTGCTCTCCTTTACATGAGGGGTGGGTGTGACCCAACCCCACCTCATTGGACACATTATCCCTAGGAGTGGATCTTGAACAGAGGGGAGAAAATACACTTGTGATGGAGGCCCCCCTGAACAGACCCCTCTTGCCATGGGACATCCCGACTAATCCTACACTCTTGCCTCCCGGAGCTGCGCATACTCCTGCCTGTTTCCAAGACCAAGTCCCCGGTCTCCTGCACTGACACTGTGAGCGCTTGATATTCTTCCAATAGGTCCCTCTCTTATTCAATTTAGACAGAGTTAACGTCTGTTGCTTAGGACCCAAGAATCCCAATTGGTATGTCAACCTGCTGTGGCCTTTAACGTGTAAGGCCTCCATACCTTGTCAGTTCTCCCTTTATGAGATATTATATCTGTATCTGAATGCTTACCATGGGTTAATAGACTTCTGAAATGAAGCTGATAGTTTTAATGACTTTTGACATATTTGAGTCATTGATTACATTTTGATAGGGTGAGCCAAAGGTAACACCAAAATTTTATTTATACAGTAATATTTGAATAAATCATCAGAATCACTTTTCCCTGAGTTGAATTTCTCATGTTTGGGGGGAAGGGGCCTGGGAGACGGTAAGGTTAAGGTGGAGAAATGGTATGTAAGTGAGCTTTTGCGAAGGTTAGCATTAACAGGCATTGGGTGCTTTCAGCTTTGCTATAGATTATAAAGCTATTAATGACTTGCGTAAATGAGAAGGAAACTACAAATTACTTTATGGTTAGGAAATTTCAGAAGACTTATGGTACTGACTTTCACTGACACCATGTAATAAGAGAAAAAGCAAGGTGATTTAAGATGAAAATTGATTTACATAAATGTTCATCGTGGCCTTTTCATTATCATGGAAAAGGACGATTGATGTATTACTCATATTTTGATGTTTACAAGCCCATGTGAACATTAAACTTTCACATAATACAAAAAAGGGTTGTGACAAATTGGATTTCAAGCCAGAGTGGTTGAAGTTTCAGTCCCAAAGATCAACTGAGCCAAGACTTGTAGAGGTGTTTGGAGCAAAGGAGATGTTTATTCAGTTAACTAACTCAACACACAGCGATTGTGCCAGCTCTGTTCCTGCTGCCGTGGTGTTTGTTAGGCACACAGGTTCACAACATGGCCCTATAGAAGCAAAAAGGATACCGTCTAAATGAAGACACAAAGGTTCACATTTCAGAACAGTAAATCATAGACACCAAGACAGACTTATGTACGAGAGCAGGGACGCTCAAAGGAGAGGCTGCTCAGTTTTTCAAGTGGAAGGTGGGGGAGCATCCAGGAAGGAAGTGTGTATGTGTACACGTGCACATGTGTGTGTGTGATAATTCGTGATAATTTCAGAGAGAGCTCACACCATAGGGAAAGTTTGTGAGATGAGATACAGGCAGGCAGTTTCAATTCCCCAAAATACTTATACCAATTTAACACTCTGACCACTAGAGGATGCGTTTGCATGGGCAGTGTCAACGTTTTGGTAATGTCAGATTTTTTTCCCCCCACTATTATCAAGCTGGTGGGTCACACAGCTATTCTATTGAGGTTTTAACATGTATTTCCCTGGTCGATTAATGAGATTGAACATTTTTCGTATGTTTATTGACCATCTGGATTTCCTCTTGCGGAGAGCTGCCTACTTGGGCGGGTATTTTGCCAATTTTCTAGTTGTGTTGTCTTTCATTATATTGATTTGCAGGAGTACTTCTAACACTCTAGATACTAGTCTTCTTCAGTTATCTGTTTTGCAGATATTTTTCTCAAATTTATGGCTTGAAATGGATCTGTTAAAAATGCCTACCAGATCTTGTCATGTCCTTGTTTAAAGATTTCCAGTGGCTCCCAATCGCAATTAGCTGTAGAATCTGAACTCTCATGATCCTCAAGGCCCTCTATGATCTAGTCCCTGTCTACTCTTTACCCTTATCTCCTTCCTCCCTAAGCGCCAGCAACACTGGCCTTCTTTTTGTTCTTGGTTACGTGTGTGAGATAGACTTGAGCTCCTTCTCTGGCACAGCTTTGGACAAGTGCCAGTCCCTGGCAGAAGCCCACTTGTACCTCTGCAGCCCTGCAGGAAGTTAGCAAGTCCCAGCTACAAGGCCCACAACAGCAGCTCGGACAAAAATGCTTTCTTGCAGTTTTGTAATACCAGGAAAAATCATCTCAACCACAAAAGAGGAAGATAGAAACTGATTTGGGTAATGTCTATTGTTAAAGCTTGTATCCAATGGAAAATTAACAGCTTATGCAGTAGACTAAATGTCACTGATAAGGGGAATTATAAACAAACAAACAACCTGATCCAAAAATGGGCAGAAGACCTGAACAAGCAATTCTCCAGTCTCCAGTCTCTTAAAGACATATGAATGGCCAATAGACATATGAAAAAATGCTCAAAATCACTAATTATCAGAGAAATGCAAATCAAAACTACCATGAGGTATCACCTCACACCAGCCAGGATGGCCATCATTCAATAGTCCACAAATGATAAGTGCTGGAGAGGCTGTGGAGAGAAAGGAACCCTCCTACACTGCTGGTGGGAATGCAGTTTGGTGCAGCCATTGTGGAAAACAGTGTGAAGATTCCTCAAAAAACTAAAAATAGACTTATGATATGATCCAGAAATCTTACTCCTGGGCATATATCCAGAGGGAACTATAATTCAAAAAGATACACATTTATAGCAGCACTATATACAATAGCCAAGACATGGAAACAACTTAAATGTCCATTGATAGATCACTGGAAAAAGAAGTTGTGATATATTTATACAATGGAATACTACTCTGCCATAAAAAATGCCATTTGCAGCAACATGGATGGACCCAGAGATCGTCATTCTAAGTGAAGTAAGCCAAAAAGAGAAAGAAAAATACCACATGATATCACTCATATGTGGAATCTAAAAAAAAAAAAAAAAAGAGGATACTACGAACTCATCTACAAAACACAAACAGACTCTCAGACTTAGCAAACAATCTTATGGTTAATGGAGAAAGGCAGGGAGAGGGGATAAATTTGGGAGTATGAGATTTACAAATGTTAGCCACTATATATAAAAGCAGATTTTTAAAAAAGTTTCTTCTGTATAGCACAGGGAACTATGCTCAATATCTTGTAATAACCTTTAATGGAAAAAAATATGAAAATGAACATATGTATGTATACACATGACTGGGACGTTGTGCTGTACATGAGAGATTGACACATTGTAACTGACTGTACTTCAGTTAAAAAATAAATAAATAAAAAGCACATGTGAATTGTTAAATAATTATGATAAATAAAATAAAATGGCTTCTAGCCTAAAAAAAAAAAATATGGGAAGTCGAAGTGGAAGCCCTTCAGATGAGGCGATGTCCCACCGACCGCTGGCAGGTCTGTTGGAGGCCAGAGGTGCAGAGTGGCTTGAAGCCTGCATTCCTGGGAAAGAAACATCAATGGGGAATATCACACCTGAAAATATAGAGTGTTTCTCTATCTTTCATCAGAAGTTCAGAAATTTAGCTCTATATCCCTTGTTAAAAATAAATTGTGATCCAGACGTAGAGAACAAACTTATGGTTACCAGGGGATGAAAGGGGTGGGAGGGATAAATTGGGAATTCAATATTTGCACCTCCTGGGGAGTGATGGAAATGTTAGGTACCTTGATCGTGGTGGTGGTTTCATGGGCGTATACATCTATCAAAATTCATCTAATTGTACAACTGAAATATGTGTAGTTTACTGTATAGGAATCATATAGTAATAAAGGTGTTTAAAAAATAAATAATTGAAAGAGAGGTAACAAGACCTACCTGACAAACACTAATAAAAACAAAACTCAGCATCTATAATAATATCAGAAACCAATAGCCTTTAATACTGAAGCAGTATTTAAATTAAGAGGATCACATCATGTTGATAAAAGGTCCAATTCACCAGGATGACATATTTATGCTTAACTTGTATGTACCTACTAAAGTGATCTCAATATACATTAAGCAAAAACTGAGTTTAAAAAAATGAACTGTGATTAAGTTCTGCTAGGAGAATTCTCCACTCAGTCTGACCCAGTGAGTCAAACAGTTCTTGCAACTTATACCAAGTTTATTTTAGTCTTAGGGCATTTGTATTTACTGTTCTTTTTAAAAATAACAGCTTTGTAAGAGTGGGAGAGGGAAGCAAGGAAAGCCACTGTGGAAAACAGTATGGAGATTCCTCAAAAGACTAGGAATAGACTTAACATAGGACCCAGGAATCCCACTCTTGGGCATATATCCAGAAGGAACCCTACTTCAAAAAGACACCTGCACCCCAATGTTCACAGCAGCACTATTTACAATAGCCAAGACATGGAAACAGCCTAAATGTCCATCGACAGATGACTGGATAAAGAAGATGTGGTATATTTATATGATGGAATACTATTCAGCCACAAAAACCGGCAACATAACGCCATTTGCAGCAACATGGATGTTCCTGGAAAATGTCATTCTAAGTGAAGTAAGCCAGAAAGAGAAAGAAAAATATCGTAAGAGATCGCTCATATGTGGAATCTAAAAATAAAACAAAACATAAATACAAAATAGAAACAGACTCATAGACATAGAATACAAACTTGTGGTTGCCAAGGGGGCGGGGGGTGGGAAGGGACAGACTGGGATTTTAAAATGCAGAATAGATAAACAAGATTATACTGTACAGCACAGGGAAATATATACAAGATCTTGTGGTAGCTCAGCAAAAAAAAATGTGACAATGAATATATATATATGTTCATGTATAACTGAAAAATTGTGCTCTATGTTAGAATTTGACACAACATTGTAAAATGACTATAACTCAATTAAAAAATGTAAAAAAAACAGTTTTGTGATATCATTCATATAGCATGTAATTCACCCATTTAAAGTATGGAATTTAATAGGCTTTAATATATTCAGAGTTGTACAACCATCACCACAATCAATTTTAGAACATCCTCATCACCCCGAGAAGGAACCCTGTACCCATAAGCAGTGCATTGCCCTTTATATGCCTAAATGCTAACCTCCAGTTTTCATAAGACTGACAACTTCTTGATGAATAAAATGTCACCATCTCTAGGGAGGCCACCTTGCGGCCACTTTAATTATTCCCTGACTCTCTGTGGAAGGCAGTGTTTGTTGCTTACAGTATTTCCCTGTCCGCTCCTCTTCTCTGTTAACAGAACCCGGATTTTGTTTGGGTATCGGGTGGCCATAGGCTGCAGAGGCAGTGAGACCCATTCCCAGCCCAGGCAATAAAGTGACTGATTTAAGCCAAAGATGGTGTCTTATTTCCCTTTGCAATAACTGGGTTAGTCATGGTATGTGCTGTAATACTGAGGGCTCTGCTGGGAGTTCTTCTAGGCAAGTATTCTGTGCTCTTAGAGAGGGAGATGCAAGAGAGGGTAGGATACAGCTCAGCAGTAGAGCGCATGCTTAGCACGTGCAGGGTCCCGGGTTCAATCCCCAGTACCTCCATTGAATAAATAAATAAACCTAATCACCTCCCCTTAAAAAAAAAATCCCCTCCCCCAAAAAAGAAAGAAAAGGAGATATGAGAAAAAGCAGGTCCGTTTTCCCTGCCTCCCGCCACCTTAATGCAAGAACACATTGCTGAGACGCACAGAGCCATCTTACAAGCGTGAGAGGAAAACTCGAGAGGATCCCAGAGATGCTGAGCTGTCACAACATCATGGAGCCAGTGAGGTACCGGCCTTGGAACCATCCTAATCCGACTTCTCATATGAGATAAAAACCTTAAAGTTAAAGCCATTTTGAATGGGATTTTCAGCCAAATCTAACCTACCTAATAATCTGTTACATCACCCTCTTTTATTTTCCTCTTAACGCTTAACAGGCTCCATGATATTTTGTTTATTGTTTGTCTCCATCAATTAGAACGTAAGCTCCTTGAGATCAGGGACCTTCTCCTGTTTGCGGCTGTTCCCAAAGCACCTTAGGTAGCGCCTGGTAGCTAGTTAATAACCACTAATTATTAGTTGAAAATGAATGAATGAACAACAGCTTGATTTCTCTCTTTCCCTTACTTCCAGTCCTTCAGCAAGTCTCTTGGTTCAGCCTTCAAAATACACCCAACTTGGACTACTCTGACCATCCCTGGGGCTGTCACCAGTGCGTGTGCAGGTCAGAAGTGTTGTCTCACCCTCCTGTTCACCTGGTAAACTCTCTACTCTTCCTCTTTTCATTGACCCTACTCTACCGTGAGCGATGCAGGGCGTTGGGCTGTCCGTGTGACCCGGCAGTCTAGTGGGGGAGGTGGGAGAGGAATGCTATGACCCAGGTCATTACTGTGTGACGAGTAGGGGAGGCAGAGGTGGGTGTGGTGGTCTGGGCGCAGGGAGACCTCGAGCCCCCACTCCAGGTGCACAGACGACTAGGCAAGGAGCAAGGAGCCAGTCCTCCACACTCTGCATCGTGGTGGAGGCTGGGGTTAGGCCAGGGGATCAGGAAGGCTTCCTCTGTGTACATGAGGAGAGGCCAGGCAAACCTTTGCATCTGTTCTTCCCCTCAAATAATATTCAAGACAAAAATAATCTCTCTGTCCAGAGGGACTATACCTTGTCATGCTGTTTCTCTCATGTATTTAGGGAAGGACCAGCCAGCTCCATTTGACAGACAGGGAAACTGAGATTCAGCGAGGAGAAGCCATTTCCCCAGGGTCATTCATCAGTCAAGAGCAATTCACATTACAGCTCACTGAGCACCCAGCCCAGAAGCTCCCCAGAATAGGGGCTCAATACACAGGAGTTTCTAACCCCGCCCCCTTTCTGGCTCCTCTGAGAGGCCCTCCTGTTAGAGACGAAGAATCTGAGAGGAAGAGTGACTTGCAAGGAACAACAGAGCAGACAGGCTGACCTGCCCCAGAACTCTGATTCTAATCATAATAACTGCCAATACTTACGGAGCTCTTCCTGTGCGCTAAATCCTGTTCAAAGCCCGTTACACACAGTATCTTTCTCCATCTCACAGAACCCTGTAAACTTAAACAACACAAGTCCACAATCCCTTATCTGTAATTTGGAAACAATAACAAAAAATCTCTGAAACTTTTCCTTTATTTGCAGCCCAAACTCTTTTGGTGGCAAAACTTGTCTTGAACAGATGTGAGGCCATTTCAATTATTTAAAATTTTTTATTTAGTAATTTTACAAATCAGGAAAAGGCACGGATAAGCCATTCTTTTATTAGTTTTCTATTGCAGTGTAACAATATTACTACAAAGTTAATGACTTAAACCAACACACATTTACTATCTCCAAGTTTCTGTTGGTCAGGAGTCCGAGCAGGGCTCAGCTTGGTCCTCTGCTTAGGGTCTCACCAGGCTTTAATCAAGGTGTCAGCTGGGGCTGCAGTCTCAACTGAGTTCGAATGGGGAAGGATCCACTTCTAAGCTTACATGTGTTTTTGGCAGAATTCAGTACCTTAAGGTAGTGGGACTGAGGGCTTAACTTGTTTTTGTTTTTGGTTTTTGGTTTTTTGGTTTTGGTTTTTTTTTTAATTTCTGCCTATCAGCCAGAGGTTGCCCACATATTTGCTATGTGGGGTCCTCTAATATGACCATTTGCTTCCTGAAAGCCAGTGAGAAAGGAGTGGGGTAAGACTGAGACAGATTCCAGCAAGATGGGTGCTACGATCCTACGTAACATAATCACATAATCATGTACATTTGATCACATACGTCCTTTTATCTGTGCCTTATTCTTTCAGTTAGAAGCAAGTCACAGGTCCTGCCCACACTTGCAGGGATAGCAGGATCACATAAGGGAGTGAACCCATTATATCTTGCAATGCAGAAACATTATGCCCTAGAACCCTAGGAGGGTGTCTCATAATATCTGGTCCTGTTAGAGCAGGCAGAGAGCTAGATATGAGCAGAGAAAGGGGGACACAGACCAAATGGCAGGAATTGGGCAGAAAGGAGGGGCATGAGCCAAATGCAGAAAACCCTACATCATGTAGGCACTAGGGGTCCCTAGGCAGAGAAAGAAAAGCAGGAACCTTTGGGCTGATAAGGGGCCACACCATTTGAGATGATGAGTGGCCTGGAGACCAACAAAGAAAGGTAAGAAAAGGCAGGAATTTCCAGTGTCTGAATGGAATCGTTTGCTTATTATGCCCTCATTTCAATAAAATTAGCCTTGCAGATTAGAAGTACCCATCATGCACCTTTTCCAATCCAAACTAAATAAGGACAAAAATCCCTCCCTCCTCACTTTGGGAAGGTGGAGTTGGGATGAAAATCAGGGAATACGACCCCAAACCCTTCTCTCCCCAATGAATGTTCCGCCCATTCATTTTTACACCCTATGTAACCAACTTGCCAAAGAAATTCAGGACAGCTGCTCACCTGAGCCTGCCCACTCTCCCCTTGAGACTGTACTGTCCATCCTTTAATAAATCCTCACTTTGCTTTTTTTAACCACTACGTCTTGTCTTTGAACTCTTTCTGGGACGGGACAAGAACCTGAAACACCGGTTACATCCACCGGCAACAGTACATGCACCATGATATCTTTCCAAAATCCTGAAATTTTTGAATTCTGAGACATGTGTTTTGGATAAGGTACTATATTACTATCACCATTTTACAAGTGAAGAAATTGAATTACTAAGGAGTTAAGTGACTCATATCTAAGGAAAACTCACTTCTGATTTTCTCCTCTGCTCTCAGTACTAAACTAGTACATAACGTCACTTCTGACACCAGCTGTGTGAGCTGTCCACGCATCAAGCAGTTCTGTGACACCAGCTGAGTGTCCCACGATGAAACTCAGTTCTGACACTGTTCACTTGGAGACAGCATCATTCCCAAGGGTTCAGTCCCACAAGACTGCCTTCCCTCCCTTCACCCCCACCAGGTAACAATCACGAGTCCTGGTTGTCACCAGGGCTTCTGCCCTTCCAGCTATAAATTGGAGGTTCTCACGACCCCTTCCCGGGATTCCTTTAACTTGCCTAAGTGGCTCACGGAACTCAGGAAAACATTTTACTTACTAGACTACCTGTTTGTTATAAACGGTTATAACTCAGGAACAGCCAATGGAAGAGATACATAGAGTATGTTTTAGGGGGAAGAGGCACTGAGCTTCCAAGCTCTCTCTGGATGTGCCACCCTCCCCAAATCTCCTTGGGTTCACCAGCCTGGAAGCATTAGCCATTGATGATTGATTCAACCATTGGCCCCTTTCCCCTCCCCAGAGACTGCAGGGGAGGGGAATGAAATTTCCAACCCTCTAATTAAGTGGTTGTTTCCCCTGGCCGCCAGCCCTCATCGGTAGGAGCTTTCCAAAAGTAACGTAAACTCAGGTATGGTTGAAACAGCTTCATTATGAATAACAAGATGCTTCTTTTGCTTTTAAGTCTTTGGAGCTATTTCAGGAACAAAGACACTCTTAACAAAAATACTCCCATTGACCTTACTGCTTAGGAAATTCCAAGGGTTTTTAGGAGCTCTGTGCCAGAAACAGAACAAATATATTTCATGTTATATATCACAATATCACACTCACCTTAGGCCAGAATAAGGGTTCAGATACTAAGTTCAGAGCCCAAGCTCTTAGCCACGTGCAGGCTCTACTGCTCTGAGATGTGGGAGTCTATGATGAAGAGATTCCAAGAGCTGTCACTGCCATGACAGCAACCCAGGATTGAAGGCTTCAGATCCCCAGGCACTGAGGTCCTGTAGAAACGTATGCTGCCTGTCACCAACAATAACACCACCACCACCACCACCACCACCACCAGAACTGCTGTTCTTTTTCCCTGGAGGGCACGTCTCACCTCTCGTAAGGGGGCTGAGGATACCAGGTGGGGGCTTGGGAGAGGTGTAGACTTTGGAGAAACCACCACCAGACTCAGCTCCGTCCAAGACCTGCTGTGATTCACTCACTCCCCACAGCTTCCTCCGTTCTTCACACTGTAGCCCAAGCGGTATCCATCCCCTTCTTTAAAGCTTGAGCGTTTTCCATTTCCTTTTGAATATAACATGCAGACTCACACGAGCAAACAAGAAACCACGCGGATTCAGTCCTTTGATCACCAAGGTTTTACCTGATCTGTCCTCTGGCTCTTGCAGTCTAATCTCCTACTATCCTGCACGCCATTCAGGCACCCTGATCTCCTTCAGTCCTTCAAACTTTACTAAGCACATTTTTTTTTTCTTCAGAGCATCAACCAAAAAAAAAAATTACGCAGAAGGCTGCAAATAAGAAAAGAGTTTATTTGGGGTCTTAAGAATGGCATTTTGAGAGACACAGATTCAAGTGACCTGGAAGGAGAGTTCTAGGAAGAGGAAGATTCAGGAGCTTATAAAGACAAAAAGCCACAAGGCTGTTAAAAGTTGCCTGGCAAGATTTGTGATTGATTCTGACGTGAGTCAGAAAATATTTGTCCTTAGGAGCAACAAGTTGTTTCAGGAGAGGGGTCCCATAAGACTGTCACAAGTTATTTTAGGGTAAGGGTCTGATAAGTATCTCAAGTTTCTGGAAGGCGTTAAACTTCATCAGGTCAAAAGCTCAGATTGCATCCACGGTGAGTCATGCATAAGCCACACTTCTTTAATGGCCCTCTGGCTCCATTTTAGAGCGCTCTCTTAGCAATACCGACTCCATTTTGATTTTCCTTTCACAAGAGTCTTCCTCTTCCCTCTGTCCCCAGATCGCTGCATGGTGAGCTCCTTTTTATAGTTCAGGTCTAAAGTACAAAACAACTAAACAGGGAAACAATTAGATTGAGGTATAGCTCAGTGGCAGAAACAAGGTCCTGGGTTCAATCCCAAGTACCTCCATTTAAAAAATAAATAACAAAACTTAATTACCTTCCCCTCAAAACAAGAAAAAACCAAAAAACTACACACACACAAAAAGATTGAGGTTGGCTCTCATGCCATGACAGCCTATGTAAGCCAATCAAAATCTAAGTTTGTAAATGCCTCAAGGTTATGATATCAAAACACTAAAGATAAGCAATCACAAATTGCCAACTGGGCTTTAAGCTACAGCCAATCAAACAATTTCCTTCTTTGTGTCCTCACTTTCTCAATATAAGTCTTTCCTCCCAAATCCTATCAGGAGAGCACTCCTAAGTACTTCTGATTCGGTGCTACTCAATTGCAATCAATTTTTGCTCAGATAGCCTCTCAAAAGTTTTAAGATGCTAACATTTGTTTTTTAATAGGTTTCAGCAAAAATGTCACAGCCTCAGAGAGGCCTCCCATAACCAAAGGTCAACCCGCTCTCTTCATCTCTCCCACTCTCCCGCATCCCTCTCTCCCCTCCCCTATCTTGTTCTGAACAGTCCTTATCTCACACATCGCTTGTTTGTGGGAAATCCAGTCTCCAAGAGGACATGTTTGTTTACTGATCTATGCTCCCTGACACATAGTAGGTATCAAATATTTGCTTGTTTTAGTATTTTATTTATTTATTGTTGTATTATTCAATTTTTTATTTTGGCAGTGGGGAGGTAATTAGGTTTATTTATTTTTATAGGAAGTACTGGGCATTGAACCCAGGACTTCTTGCATGCGAAGCATGTGCTCTACCACTTGAGCTATACCTGCCCCCTCAAATATTAGTTTGAATGAGTGTAATTAATGGATTTTAAAAGTCAGACCATCTGACAAAAGTACCGAGCATTTGCTCCCATTGTAAGTGACCAATAAATGTGAGTTAGGAATCCTATAACTTTGTTAAAATGAAAATAACAGGTGAAGCTAACTAGGAAAAGACAAGGCTTAGCTCTTATTGCGCTGGCTCTCCATCCTGATCACGGACAGCTGTTATCCCTCTCACTGTTATAAACCTCTAATAATTATTATTTTGGCTCAGACTAAGCTATTATTCTTATTAATTTTCAAAATGTTCACGATATTTAATTACTTTATCTAAAAATCAATGGTGTGTTTAAGAACTGGATATCTTCCACTCTGTCCTTCTCTGCTCTGGGCTCTAACAGACTGACCTTATAAACCACATAAATTGGGCTCCCTCGACCTCTGACTTCTGGTTGGGTGGAAGCCTTAACGGCACCAGCAGGAGATCAAAAGTGGGGGTGGAGAACGGGTTGGAGTGTTTATTCTTTCAGCTCCCTCCTGGCTGCGTTGTCACAGACTGGCTGTGTTCCTCACCGACCCAAAGGCCATGGCTCCTTTTGGGTGGCCTCACCTATGTCCATTCTCTCCAGGTTGTGGTAGCAGCTTCCTCCAGGCCCTTTCAGGACTGGGAGAGTCCTGACTCCCTTCCTGCTATTGCCAGTCCTAAGGCATTGAAACATCCTTGCCTCTGCTTTCCCTTAGCTGTGCTTAAGCCTTTGTAAACAGCCTCTTTATTATTAATACCTCCTCACTACCCTGTTTGAGCTTGCCCAGTTGTTTCCTGCCTTTGAGCCTAAGTCATAAACTGTATGCCTCAAACTCATGAGAATTTGAAAGGCACGGATCCACAGCCTAGAAGCAAACTGAATCAAGGGTCCAGCTAATGGAACATTTTGACAGTGCCCAAGAACTCACGATCATGGGCACTGTTGTTTCCAATCTGGAGTATGATATAAAATGAGATATAAAAAGAAATTAAATAAAAAGAGCACATATTTTCACACTGGTATAAATTAAGGACACTCATACTGAGAAATAACCTGTACACAGTAGGATAATAAAGTAGTGATTCACGTGGCTTACCTTTATTCTGTTTGCCATTAGCTCCTTTCAAAGTTATAACCTAAAGATCAGGTTTAGAAAATGTATCAGACAAGGGACTGGCTACATTTTAGTCTTATTTTTGCCGTTTTTCTGCCCAGAAGTCTTGAGAAATTGGAGATGTGGTCAAGTTGGCAGAGTAGAGAAACCCTGAGCTTGCATCCTCCCACGGGCACACCAAAATCACAACTGTTTATAGAGCAACTATCTAAGAGAACCTGGAAACGAGCAGAAAAGATTTGCCGCAACCAAAACATAAAGAAGAAACCACAGTGAGATGGGTAGGAGGAGTAGAGACGCAGTGTAGTCAAAACTCACATCCCGGGGTGGGCAACTCACAAGTGGGAGGGTAATCACAGTTTCAGAGGTTCCTCCCAAGGAGTGGGGGGTTGAGTCCCACATCAGGCTTCCCAGCCCACGGGTCCTACGCCAAGAAGGTAAGCCCCCAGAACATCTGGCTTTGAAGGCCAGTGGGGCTTGCTTATGGAAGACCCAGAGGGCTGTAGGAGACAGACTACACTCTTAGAGGGAGCATGCAAAATCCCTCATGCTCCAAGAGCCAGCACAGAGGTAGTAATTTGCAAGAAGCCTGGGTCAAACCCACTTGCCGATCTTGGAGAGCCTCCTGGGGAGGTAGGAGGCAACTGTGGCTCCTACTGGAGACACAGACACTGGTGGCAGCCATTTTTGTAAGCTCATTCTGCCATGAGGACAATGCTGCTGACAAGCACCATTTTAGAGTCTTCCCTCCAGCCTATTAGCGCTGGGGCTTACCTGCCCACCAGTGGGCAGGCACCTGTCCTGGATCCCTCCCCATCTCCAGACCCAGCCCCTGTCACCAGTGGGCCAAAGAAACTCCCATAAGACTGTCAGCTGACTTTTCAAGCAGAACCTTTTGCAGGCCAGAAAGGAATAGCATGATATATTCAAAGTGATGAAAGGAAAAAAATCTACAACCAAGAATATTCTACCTGGCAAGGTATCTATCATTCAGATTTGAAAGAGAAATCAGTAATTTTTAGACAAGCAAAAGCTAAAAAAATTCAGCACCACTAAACTGGTTTTATAAGAGATGTTAAAGGGACTTTGCTAAGCAGGAAGTAGAAGAGCACAGCTAGAAATGGGAAAACTACGCAAAGGAAAAAAAAGTCTCGCTAGTAAAGGCAAACATACAGTAAAGTTAATAGATTAACCACTTATAAAGCTAGTAGAAAGGTTAAAAGACAAAAGCAGTAAGAGCAGCTATACCCACAATAAGTAGCTAATGGATACACAAAACAAAAAGATGTCAAATATGATGTTAGAAACAGTCAACGTTGAGGGGAGGAGTCAAAATGCAAGACTGTTAGAAGGCATTCACACTTAAGAGATCATCAACTTAAAATAAACAAATAAATAAATAAATAAATATATATATATATAAATACACACACACATACATACATACATACACACAAACACATACATACACTTGTTTTCCCTCTTGGTAACCACAGACCAAAAACATACAAATACACACTCAAACAAAGAGAAAGGAATCCAGACATAACTAACACTAAGGATAGTCATCAGACCATAAGGAAAGAGAGCAAATGAAAGGGGAAAAAGAACTATAAAAACAATAGAAAACAATAAACAAAATGGCAACGAGTACATACCTATTAATAATGAAATGTAAATGACTAAATGCTTCAATTGAAAGACACAGGGTGGCTCAATGGATACGAAAACTAGACCCATTTATACGCTGCCTCCAAGAGACTCACTTCAGGTCTAACTACACACACAGACTCAACGTGAGGGGATGGAAAAGGTATTCCATGTAAAAGGAAAGGAAAAGAAGGCCCGGGTAACAATACAATATCAGACAAAATACACTTAAAAAAAAGACTGTACCAAAAGACAAAGAAGGATATTATATAATGATAAAGGAATCAATCCAACAAGATAATAATTGTAAATATATGCTCCCAACTTAGGAGCACCTAAATATATAAAGCAACTATTAACAAATATAAAGGGAGAAATTGACAGCATCACAATAGCAAGACTTTATTATTTTTTCTTCCAATTTTATTGAGACATGATTGACATACAGCACTGTATAAGTTTAAGGTGTACGGCATAATGATTTGACTTACATTATGAAATGATTACCACAATAAGTTTAGTGAACAGCTATCATTTCATGAGATACAATAGTCAAGAAATAGAAAAAATTTTTCCTTATGATGAAAACTCTTAAAATTTACTCTCAAGACAACTTTCATATATAACATTCAGCAGTGATAATTCTACTTATCATGTGGTACTTTACAACCCTGGTAGTTATTTACCTTGTACCTGGAAGTTTGTACCATTTAAATGCCTTCATCTAATTCTTCCTCCCCACCCACTGTCTTTGGTAACCACAAATTTGATCTCTTTTTCTATGAGTTTGTTTTTGAAGTATAATTGACTTACAACACTATGTTAGTTCCTGTTACACAACATAGTGATTCAGTATTTCTATATATTTCAAAATGAGCACCATGACATATTTACTACTTACCACCATACAAAGATGTTATTCAATTATTAACTATATTCCCCACAATGTACACTTCATACCAATGACTCATTTATTTCATAACTAGAAACTTGTACCTCACATACTTCTCTTCTCCTCCCTTCTGTGGCTATGACTCTGTTTCATTTTGTTATATTTTTTCATTTGTTTTGGTTTTTAGATTCCACATATAAATGAAATTATACTATATTTCTTTCTCTGTCTGGCTTAATTTCATTTAGCACAATATCCTGTAAATTCATCTATGTTGTCCCAAATGACAATATATATTTTTTCCCAGTGGAAATACTGGGGATTGAATCCAGGACCTCACAATTGCTAAGCATGTGCTGTACCACTGAGCTATATACCCACCCTCCCGAGATTTCTGTACTTTTTATACCACATCTTTATCCATTCATCTATTGATAAGCACTTAGATTGCTTCCATACCTTGGCTGCTGTAAATAATGCTGCAGTAAACATAAGGGTGTATATATATTTTTTGATCTAGTGTTTTTGTTCTCTTTGGATAAACACCTAGGAGTGGGATTGTTGGGTTATATGCTAGTTCTGTTTTTAATTTTTTGAGGAATCTCTTTAGTCTTTTCCATAGTGGCTGAAACAATTTACATTCCCACCAATAGTGCATGAGGGTTCTTTTTTCTCCACATCCTCACCAACCCTTATCTTTGGTTAATACCATTCTGACAGGTGTGAGGTGATTTTGATTTGTATTTCCCTGATAATTAGAGATGTTGAGCATCTTTTCATGTATCTGTTGGTCATCTATGTGTCTTCTTTGGAAAAATATCTGTTCATGTCCTCTGCTCATTTTTTAATTGGCTTTTTTTGTTTTTTTGCTGTTGAGTTGTATGAGTTTTGTATATTTTAGATATTAATCCCTCATTGCATGTATTATTCACAAATATCTTTATATTTAGTAAGTGGCCTTTTCGTTTCATTGATAGTTTCTTTTGCTATGCAAAAGCTTTTTAGTTTTATGTAGTCCCATTTGTTTATTTTTGCTTTTATTTCCCTTGCCTGAGGGGATGTACTCCGCAAAATATTGCTAAGACCAATGGCCAAGTGCATACTGCTTATGTTTTCTTCCAGGATTTTTATGGTTTCAGGTCTCACACTTAAGTCTTTAATCTATTTTGAGTTATTTTTGTATATGGTGTGAGGAAGGCATCCAGTTGGATTCTTTTGCTTGTAGCTCCTAACTATGGGCTTAAGAACCCAGCTCTACAGCCCAATTGCTTGGCTTCAAATCCCAGCTTTACTACCGATAAGCCATGTGGACTTGGCATGTTTCTTAATCTCTTTAGGCCTCTGTTTCCTCATCTGGAAGATGGATGATAATGTTAACAATACCTACCAATCAGGGTTACTTTGAGGATTATATGAGTTAGAACTAGTGAAATCCTGAGTGCAAGGCATGCCTCTGACCACCCTATAAACATTCACAGTTGTCACTGACACTGTTAAAAGAACATTTTCCAGACACAACTTACTGATAAGTAGGCTTTTATTCAGCAATTCATGAATGGGCAGCATCTAATCTAGCAGACAGAAAGGAGCCCCAAAGAGCCATACAAGGCAAGAAATGTTTACAGACCAAAGCAAGGAGAAATAAGGAAGTTATACTGGGCATCTGATTGGTTAAAGCAGGGTTACATCTATTATACGGAGCAAAGCAAAATCCTGGAGCCAGGTCAAGTACCTTGTGCTGAGCAGGAAAGTGTTGACTGCCTGGCCTAAGTCTTCTGTTCTGGGGAGAGCAAAGCATAGCAACTTAGTTAATCTCTGCTTTGCAGGTGTGGGCTTAGTATAAATGACTCAATCTTGGGCCTAGTCTGGCCACTCTAACAATAGCCAACTGAAGTGATACGGGGTTGGTAATAGACAGTGATGTATATGTTATACTGAATTGAAAATTAATATTAGAAGAGCAATTGCTATTTGAATCCAAATATAAGCAGTATGGCTTAAGAATGAGGAACCTAACTCATAGTCAATTCTTGTATTTTCAGATATGACATGTAAAGATGATTTGAACAACTTATTGCCATCTACATGTTCTCACTGACCCAAGATTCACGTACATATAGCATGAGATATACTTAACCATTTTATATATAGATATATATACTTATATTTTTATACACACACTAGGAATTAATAGCATGATTTAAGGAAAGTAATATTGCTTATATGCTTACGTAACCTACCCAGAGGAACAAACAATATAAAGTTTTCTTTGTATGATAGTGAGGGAAGGAAATGGAGGAGGGTCTAAGCTAGAGGAAACTACAGCAAAGCGAACACACAAGCAAAGAGGCAAGAGAGGGAAAATGACATCTTGCCCTTTGCCCAGCCCTGGCCACAAATCACTGATCATGTGCCAGAAAAGACTTCTGTTCCTAGTAACCTTGCATTCCAAGATAAACCACGAATAACTGTAACCTCCTAAAAGCCTTGACAAACAGGAAGTCCTAGAAGCTTTGCCTCCCAAGATAAGCCACAAAAACAAGAACATCCTGTTTCCCTTACCAAAGACAGGGACATCTTGTTCTTGTCCAATCTGAGCTGTCAACTGCCGTATCTGAACTTATCATCGGAGCTGTAAATTCCTCTTAGTCTTTCTGATGAGCCACTAGTTCTGAAAGCCTGGTTCCCTAGCACTGCTTGTAAAAATCTCTCCCTGTGTTCACATTTGTCTCTGAATTTTATTTTGACAAGAGTTCCTGAATCATCAGTAGTTAGAACTGATTTTCTCGGGACGTCCTGAGGCTGGATGCACTGAGAGCCAGCTTGGGGGATAGGCCACTTATGCAGCTGCACGGGCCCCACCCTGGCTTAATGCTCTGCCATCACCATCGTGAAATGCTTAATCCCTTTTCTCTTGCTGGTCCTGGATGCCATAAGCCTCTCTCCTGAGCACTCAAAGGTAGAAGAAGCATGGTCTTTGGAGTCTGACACATCTTTTATTTGGGAAAGCTCTCTTTCCTCCATAAAAATAGCAGGATACTTCAGACTTATCTGACGATGACAGGAGCTCACGTAAGTATTTTATCATGCTGGACAGCTGGTAAATAGGTCCATAAATGGTAGGTCTGAATTGCCCCATTTTACCTTCTTTGAAGCAGAGCTCGATAGCCTTAGACAATCCACTTTTCTTCTCAGCCTGAGTCTAAATAGAAGCGCAATTCATCTGATCAAGTATTTGTGAGTAAGAGTTGGGCTATTTAAGTGTTCTTTTCCTCATCCCCCATTCATTCCTCTCATTATAAACAGGCTATGTCCTCCACCACCACCTCAGTGACCCTCAATGACCTCGTTGTTGCTAAATTATTGTCAAGCATTATCTCAGTTGACCTCTCTGCAGCCTGTAACAATTTTGATCATGTTTATCTTCTGAAGCACCCAGTTTTTTCCCTTCCTCTCTGGCTGCTCCTTCTCAGTGTCAATTGCCAGCCAATTGCTATTCCTGAGCTCTCTCTCCAAAGAATTGTTGCTCTCACTCTATATACATCCATCAGGTGAGCTCATCTATTCCTGTATCTTTAATTTCCATCTATACGCTGGTAACTTCTATGAATATATAAGAAACAGAAACCCCAAGTCCACTAATTTTATCAACAACAAAGGGGATTAACTGAATGATGTAACAGAAAGTAGCGTGGAAATCAATTTCTAGGCCCAAGATGGAGCTGCTCCTGCCCGGGGTGCCATGTCAGCAAACCCAAACTTTGATAATTTTCTTGTTCCTATAAATGCTCTGCTTGACCACAAGTGCAGTATATCCAACCAGCCAATCCCCAACTGCCAAGAATCTGTAATGATTTCCTTGTTCTCAGATATGCAACCCCAGGCAATCAACTTAAGCCAAATACTCTCTCCTTATTCCCCGACTGAACTGCTAGCCTTATAAGGAAATCCCTGACCTCCTAGTCTTCCTCACTGCTGCTTCAGACACTAAGATTCCCTCTTACCCAAACATCCCTCAGGGAGAGTGCTGCACTGCTTGTGAGGCAGTGTATCCCCCCAATCCATAGATTGTTTCCCCTTGAATAAAAGGACATCACACTCGTTGCTAGATTGTTTTATTTTTGTCATTTGACAGTAGAGAGGAGCGGTGGTATTCAGGCATGGTTTGATCAGGACTCTGGCTGTTCTGTGATTCTCTTACACTGTTTTCTTACTTCATTTCATTCAGAAGGATAATGCTGAGAACAGTGTTGCTTCATAAAGCACTGTAATAAATTTGATGAAACTTCTTTCCCAGGAATCTGCAGAAAAACGTTTCTTGCTTATTGGCCCTGAATGAGTCACATGCCCATTCTTGAGCCCATCTCTGTGGCTGAAGGAATATTCTGATTTCTTGATTAGTCTAGGCCTGTTGACCCTTGAATCAATCACCGCAGTAATCACTGATAAGCCTTAATCCAGACCCACCTCTGAAGAAGGGGTCAGTTCCTAAACCACATCACTGCTATAGAGTAAGGGAGGAATGAGATGAGAATGTTAAAGCAACCACAACAGACATCAGACTTACCTTATTCAACAGGTAAGTTGAATTAATACATTTACATTTACAATAAGTATCTGAATACATTTACGATAAGTATCTTAATACATTTACAATAAGTATCTGAGAGGCTGGTTTGTAAATACTTGCAGTCCTAAAATCTGCAGGAAATGACTGTAAAAATAGTTCTAAGAACTGTGATACCATGAGGGTTTAAACATCTTTGACCTTTAAAACTACTGGCTAGAAATAGCTAGAACTTTGTTATCCTACGTTTTTATATAATTGACATTTTTGTAAAAAAAAAAAAACTGTTGTGAAATCTTCTTTTGATTATCTAGAAGAACATAGGCACTCAAAGCTAAACAGTTCATGATACTGGGGCAGTGACTTGCATTTTTCTGATCTTGAAGAACCAAGTAATCAATGGGAAGACCTAGACAGTCAGCTGCGCAGCACTCAGACTTGGCGGCACTCGACAGACAGGAAGGACCATGAAGACCTTCCCTTATCTGATCTGCCAAGGTCTTCCAAGACCTAAACAACTTCCAGAGCAGCAGAGAATCAGAGGATTCTTCCCCCAAATTACTCAAGTCGTAAGTAAATACATGTACTATCACTGCTGTTCAATCTCTCCTTTAAAAGCAAACCAGCATAATTTCCAGATCTATAGCTCCAAGCCTGTATTTTTCCATAGACACTTCAAAATTCACATGTCCAAAATTTAATGCCCCCCCTCTTCAAAAGACCCCTCTAATTCTCTCAGCTCATTAAGTGGCACCACCGTATGCCACAATTCTCCAAACCCAAAGCCTAGAAGCTAGCCTTGAGTCTTCTCTTTCGTCCACCCCAATTCCAACCAATCTCTAAATCCTACTGTTGGCTCTCCCTCCATTACCTCTTGAATCTGTCCACCCAGTCGACTGCTATTACTTTAGGCTATTATCAAAGACTCCTGTCTGGTCTCCAAGCCTCCACCGCTGATCTCTACAATTCATTTACCACTTAACAGCTAGAGGTCTTTCTAAAACTCATCCTTCCTATGCATGTCCTGTCCTTGCTTCAAACCCATCTATGACTCTGCACAAAGTACTACAGACAAAGCCCAAGGTGTTTAACACAAGCCATCATGCCCCATTTAGCTTTTTAGATCAGAAGGCACACTGCCACAGCCACCCAAATTCAGCCCACTGCCTGTTTTTTGTACAGTTTGCAGTTTAAGGTGTTTACGTTTTTTAATGGTCAAAAAAAATCATATGATGATCTTTCAGGACACTGAAAACTATATGAAATTCACACTTCAGTGTCCATAAAGTTTTATTGGAACACAGCCCCACCCCACCACCCCATTCGTACCATCTACGGCTCCTCTTGAGCTACAAGTTGAGTAGCTGTGACCAAGCAAGGATGAAACCGAGTTCCCCCGCAGAGTTTATGATTAACTGCTCTTATCCTAAACTTTATTCCCTTTCTTGTCCAGCCCCTCTTCCCTTCAGGATTGAGGAGTATCAAAAAGGGGTGACTGAAACAAAGCAAGACCCTGCAGGGTCTTCCTGGGTACAAGCCCCTCATGTCTCCTATTTCTTACGTGGCATTCCCCAAGTTCCAAACAGCAGTCTCAAGCATTTAATGATTAGAACAATAGCCACAGGGCTCCCTAGTTCCTCCTGAAAGGCTACAGATAACAATCCAGTGTACAGCTTTGAATTATTCTGCAAAAACTAAGATCCCTACCTGGGAGAGGATGTTGACTACCTGCTGAACATAAGCACTTAGACACCAGAAGGTTGATGATTCACTAAACATCACCCTGTTACCTCACCATCAACCAATCACAGAAACGTCCACAAGCTGATCACACACACTGTGACCGTCACCCCTAATGCTGCCTTTAAGAACCTTTGCCTGAAAGCCATCGGGAGAGGTTCTGTCTATTTGAGCATCAGTTTGCCTGTTCTCCTTGCCTGGCGCCCTGCAATTTCCTTCACCACAAGCCAGTGTCAGTAGACTGGCTTGGCTTCCAGTAGGGTGAGGGGACCCTAGTTCAGTAACAAGGATGTCCCACGAAATCTAAAATATTTACTATCTGGCCTTTTACTGGAAAAGTCTGCCATCTCCTGCTCTGCATCCGCTTCTCACCTCTCTCCACTGTAGCCATTCTGAACTATTTGCAGTCCCTAACAAACCAGGCTTTTCTCTCTGACCTGCTCCTTCAGCCCCTCCATGGGTGTTCCCGTAACTCCGTCTTAGCATTTAACAGTTATTCTGATTGTCCTTTTATTCGTCTCGCTCAAGCGTTCACCACAGAATCCTCAGCACCCAACACAATCCCTGCCCTCTTCCAGTGCTTGGTAAACGTGTGCTGATAAAACGAGCAGCAACCTGAAGAGATGAAAAAGACTCAGTTCCAACTTTCAAGAGTTTTCAAAAGGGAGAAAGACATAGACGACAAATTACTTTACAACAAGAATGAAAGCACACACCAAAAAGTAGCAAGGCCCCAAGGAGAGAGAATTCCACCTGGGGAAAGGTGTCCCTTCTTTAGAAACCTTTCTGATTGAACAAGAGCCCCTTCCCCGCCGTGAAGAAATTCTTACTGAGCCTCTCTGGAGACACGTAGTGTCCTCATCTGGCAAATACGGATATGTAATTCCGAGTTCACAGGATTAAAGGAACAAGGCTAACTACTGAGAGCACGTAGCTCAGCGTGTGCATCACAGAAAGTGCGCGGTAAACGGCAGTCATTCCCGGCTCCTCTAAACGCTCCGGCCGACGGTCATGGAGCGTGTACCCAGGGGGCCTCGGGTGTGCACCGCCAAACGCACGGCCCGGCATCGAACCAGCGCGGTGGCGAGAGCGGCGGGCGCGCGGCAACGCGCGGCCGGAGGGTGCCGGGCTCGGCCGCGCGCCGGGCGGGCCGGGCCGCGGGCCGCGGGCCGCTGGGACAACGACTCCCGCCGCAGAGCCCGGGGCTCCTCTCCGCCTCGTCGCCCCGCCTTCCCTGTGCCGTCGCGAGCGCCGCGGCGCGCGGCCGCCGGAAGGGGCGGGTGACGTCACGGTGACGTTGCGCGGGGGCGGGGTTGCCGGGCGGTCTCTGTCGGCCAGGCTCGCACGGCCCCGCCACGGCGGAAGAGGCTCCCGAGGGCGGCCGCCATGCCCTGCCCGCAGCGGGTCAGTCAGCTGCTGGATCTGTGAGTCCGCCCCGCCCGCCTCCCCTTTGCCCCGCCCCGGCACCGCGGCGCCCGCCGCCCCGCGCCGTTCCCCTTCCCCGCCCCCTTCCCGCCTCCCGACCGCTGAGCAGGCCCCGCGGTTGTTCGCGTTCCCGGGTCCCGCAGGTGGTGTCGGCTCCTCGTTGAGGACAGTCCTGTTCAGTGGGCTGCGGGCAGGCTCGCCCCGCTGTTCCCTGCCCGCAGATGGGGTCCGAACCCGTAGTCAGCCTTGACAGCTCCGCGCCCGAGCGCTTGCTGGCAGCGGCCTGTCTCTGACGGGAGCTGAAAGCCTTGGTCAAAACAAAACAAAACACTAGATGGGGCTGTCAGAAGCCTTCAGCCAAGTTCCACCCAGTTACTGTAACGGGAGTAGATACCGATTGTTTGACCCAGCGCTCAACTCCCTGAGTGCGCTTGCTGAGTTCAGCTCCCGGCTCTGCCATTAACCAGCTGTGCAACCATGGGAGAGTAACTTGACCTCTCTGTGCCCGAGTTCTTAATCTACAAAATGAGTGTAATAACGGTAGCTGTCTCATGGCGTTGTAGTGAGGAATAAATTTAGCATGTTTAAATACTTAGAAGCCTGCCTAGTATTAAAAGAGATTTCAGAGAGCTTTACTTGTCATGAATATTTTATTGAGGGAGAAACGAGAAGCACAGTGATCTTGAAGAAGTCGCCTCACCGTTACAATGGTTATTACAGTGGGCGTTTACAGATGGCAGGGGACTTGTTAAAAGTGATTATGTTATGCTGTTTTAAGAAGACGACTTCAGTTGAGGCATTTGCAAGAAATAACCTGTTAGGTTTCATTTATGTTCATGAAATAGACTATATTTGGTTTCACTTACGTGGCCTAATTGGTTTGGTCTACTTGGAGATTTTCAAGCATCGTCTCCACTTTATTTTATTTTTTTAAAACTCCCCCTCTTTTGATCATTCAGCAAGCTGAATGTAAACCAATATAGTGTTACTCTGGCTACCACCTTTGATGTGGTCTTTGGGATGGATGGTCACATAATTAATAGCTGTTGTTGACAGTTGCATAGTCACCCTAGATGTGGGCAGTGGATCACTGAGGTCTTCTGGTTGTCTAATCCTAATGGATAATATTTGACGTGTGAGTGGCTGCTGAAAGGCATTTAAAAATCTTGAGGGGATACAGCGCACTAGGGAGGTTAATATGCTGACTGTGGGGAGAATAATAGCCAAGGACTGAAAAATTCTTCAGAGCATAGATTTGCAAGAGCCTTGACTTAACCAATTGAATAATCAAGGGAAGAAACGTTGCCTATTTGATGAAAGATTGGCATCTAATCTTTAAGATTTTTTTGATTTATTAACATAGAAACGACTTTTTTTTTTTTTTTTGCCAGTTACAGTACATGCCCCTCAGTCTTGGGTGGTTTGGGTGTCTAAGGCAATGCAATTGTCTAATGTAACTCTGGTTAGAGAATATATAGATTCTTGCTGTAATTGTAGAAATTTTGCAGAGGATAAGGTCTCTCCTAATGAGATTTAAGTTCAGTCTTTTGTTCACGTCTTTTCCAATAAATTAAGTGTCTAGGTTCTGATGTGTGGGGCACATTGTCTTCTTTGGGAAGCAGATCCCAGAAAACTTTTTGGACCTGGTGAAAATAAGCCTTTTAATATTGCGTTAGTGCCTTACGGTACTGAACCATGTCATGATGACTTAGGATAAATAGGAGGAAGTCTTATTTTAGGAGGCGGTGTTGTAGGTAAGTGTCCATCTAGGTAGGCTTCTACATGGTGTGAGCAATCAGGTACTTAAGAAGCATTTCTATGGAAACAAAAGAAAGACAAAGTTTAATAGTTGGAGCAAATTATAAAGGCAGTTTTTGAGTCTAGAGAACCAGCCGGTCAAGAAAATTTCTGGACTTGAGCACTAATGTTTAGATGGTGGAATAAGATGGCCGTTTCAAACTGATAGATTTTCCTGGTTTGCAGTTTGAATGTGTTTGTTGATGTCATCAGGTGTTCTGGGGAGCTCTCTGAGTGGCCCGCACACAAGTAGTTATGAAGGGTTTTTTTGTCTATACATGACCTGTTATGGTGATTTCTCTGAAGTTGTATCAAGACCTACCTACAGCTTTAGCTTGTAGGGTTTGGGGAAAAGGTAATTTTAGTTTTTATTTCAGGTCAGAAGGCTGGGAGAAAACTGGAGATACTAGATTGGAGAGTCATAGCCAGATATTGGAGAAGACTCACAGAGTTCAGGATCCAATCCAGTTTACAGAAAGATACAGAATCTCAAAGGCAATGAACAGGATTAGACTCTGATTATGGGTATGCCAAAGTTTTCTGTTTAAACATAATTTTTTGTTCTGTAGTCACCTCATTTTTACCAAAGATAATCAGAATGGCTAATTCGTTTGTAAAACAACTCTATAACTTTAGTCTTTTAAACTTGGCTTATTTACGTAAGTGCAATAAGAATAGTGATTTTATGCACATCCTCAAATATGATATTCCAGTCAAAGCTCTGGTTGTTTTCCAGGGGGTTTTATTGGCTCCATAAAGTCAACCTTAAATCCTTAAAACTGATAATAAGAAAATTCAGATTAGATCTTTAAAAGCCTCTTTATGCTAAGAAGCCAAGCAAAGGACTCGTCCAGTATGTCGTGTAATAAGGAGAACTGATTGTTACTGAATTTGTGCAAATATCTATATTGCCATGAAAATAAGAATACTTGTTAAGAGGGGTTTGTTGGTTTGTTTGGTTGTTTAATTCTGAAGGGATCAGATAAGGAGAAAAAGATACATGTTTCTTTTTTGTTAACAAAAGTATACTACTTCAAGTTGTTGTAAGTTATAAATAGCTTAACAGAAAAGAGGTTCTTTAAATCTGGAAAACAGACATTAAAGAACCAACAGTGTTTCAAACGAAGTCATAAAAATCATAATTATCTTCATCAGTTCATTTGGTCCCATGTAGTTAATTCTTGTTTTGCTTGATCTTGGGTTAGCAGTTTTATGAATTAAATAGTTTCTCCATTAGAGTTCTCCATCCTTACTCAGTTTGAAGTGGTATGATCTTAAAGTTATCAGATGCCTTTATTATAGAGTGCTTGTCAGGATCTTTTCCATGAATCTCCATAAAGACAAAGCATTTTGGCCTGTAGATGATTGTAAATGCTTTCAGAGAAGAATTAAGAGTAAAACAGTAACTGGCTGTGAATGACAAAAGATTTTTAATAGCCATCATTAAAGATCTGGTGAGAGTTCACTATAAAAAAAAATGATGCAGTTGACAGGTAAATTTGATTATTTCTGTGACACAATATTATAAGATAATAACTAGAATAGTAACTGATAACATTATACCAAGATATGTCAGATTTCTAGGAATTTCATGTAATTTCTGAAACACTTATATCAATAATATATATCCATACAAATATAACCTATGAGAGGTAAAACATCACCTTTATTTGACGATGCTTCCCATGCAATTTAACGTATTAAGAAAGAGCCTAGTTGGTTTAAACATCCTCCTTTCCTTCTGAAGGTTTTACAGTACACTTGTGATCATTAACCAGTTTTTTTCTATTTTACTTAAATGGCCAGTTGAGACAAACAATTCTGAGACCGTTCTTCCACCATTAAGAATGGGATGGCAGGTATTGGGGATAATATTCATTTAGCCTTTTGAGCTTTCTGTTCTTGTCCACTGCTTTGAGAACACCCACAGCAGATCACAGAAAGCTTTTTGGACCTGGTGCAAATAAGCCTTTTAATATTGCGTTAGTGCCTTACAATATTGAACCATGTCACGATTACTTACCACAGGATAAACAGAGGGATGTCTTATTTTAGGAGGCAGTGTTGTAGGTAAGTTTCCACCTAGGAAGGTTTCTGTATGGTGTGAACAGTCAGGTCTTATGTCACGGACAGCAAAATGGCCCAGAGGAGTATAGTGCTTAATGACAAAAGAGGAAACAATAACACATTAAGAAAAATTATCCAAGACTTGGAATTAAAACAAAAAGATGACCGTATGACCTTCATTGTCATACAAGGGTGTTGTCTCCCATGTAAAGGTCCATATTTGCCTTTAGAATAGTATTTTCTAATGTTTAGGGACAAGTTATGGTCAGACTGACAGTTGGTCAGCAAGTTATTTCTGGGTTACCTTGGTTTCTATTACCTTAGTAACAGGATAGCTTGATCCAGAATAGCAGTGAACCGTTTTACTGAGTGCACTGTTTAGTCCAGAGGATGGGGCTTCTCCAGGAGGGAAACTGCTCAGCTTACATCCTTGACTAAGCTCCTGATCCCCTTACTGACTAGCACTTGGAGTAGCCCTGCCACAGAGAATCCTCTGGATCTGAGATATGGCGAAGAGTTTTGAATAAAGGAACCAAGGAAAGACAAAAGTAAAAAAATACTCCCAAGTTTTTAGCTTCATTGACCAGGAGAATGCTGGTATCATTAGATAATTGTGGGGGAGTAAATGTCCTATCAGGAAAATTAATCAGAACATCCAGTTGAAATATCAAGTAGGCTGTTAGAAATACATATTTTTAAAAATTATTATACAATTTCTGTAAACTAACAACAACAGTTCACCCACTTCTCCCCTTTTCCACAGTGCCTCTACCAATTTACATTCCCACCAGCAGTGCACAGGAATTTCCTTTCCCCACATCCTCCCCAGTGCTTGTTATTTGTTGTCTTTTTGATAATGGCCATTCTGGCTGGTGTGAGGTGATTTATCATTATAGTTTTGATTTGTATTTCCCTGATTTGTGATGTTGAGCATCTTTTCATGTACCTGTTGGCCATCTGTATGTCTATTTTGGAAAAATACAATATTTAATCTGAAAGAGATATCAAGGATTAAGTCTAAGATTAGGAGTAAATACCTTGTAGATGGTGGAGGAAGCCATGGTTAAGTTTAAGGGAAAGGATATAGAGTGAGGAAGAGGAGGCCAAAGACTAAATTTTACACAACGCTGACATTAGAAGCAGGCCATTTTGCCCAAAGCCATTGCTTTTTTAGATTAATTCATCATATAACTTACTGGCTAAATATTAATAGGTTGTTTCTTTTAACTATAAAATTTGGAGCAATTCATACTGGATAAGATATCTACCTCTTTCCTCACCACAGTTTTTTTGTTTTGTTTTGTTTTGTTTTGTTTTTGTTTTGTTTTGTTTTTTACAGCTTTTAAAGATTTGTTAAGTTTTAACTGACCAATTTTTCATTTTTTCTTGAGAACTGAGACCACCTGTGTCAACCTTTAGGCTTGAGAACTGAGATTACTTATGTTAATATAACTTTTTGTTCTAGAAAGTGTTTGCAGTCAGTTTATGTAAATAAACATTAGTTTGTTAGAATAAATATTTCATTGTTCAGTCAAGCATTATGTTTATCAGGATAGATTGTCCATAAGCCTGACGTCAAGACCCTGTGTCCATCAGTGAGACTGCTGGGCCACAGATTCTGCCTAACCCTGACCCACTCCCATCCTGGGGGGGAAGAACTTTCTTAAACTGCTTGGGCTACTCCCCAAATCCTGAGGGTGCTCTTCCCCAGCTTTCCCCTACGGAGACATCATCAAAGCCCTGGTAAACTTTTGCAGCAGCAGATTTTTGAAACTTGCTTTGTTTGACCAACAGGCTTTTTGAATGGTCTTTATGAGCCTTTTAATAATTCTCATAGCAGCATTTTAAGAAATATTTGTTTCTGTCTCAGCTCCCTGCTAGTGCTGCTGGAGGGAACTGGAGCAGAAAGAGGACACCCTTTACTGTGTGGAACACATGGCACAGCCTGAGCTCAGAGAAGAGGCCAAGAACAAGATGAAAAAGTCTTAACAGGAGAGGGAGGGGGGAGACAAAAGGTTGGTATTGTGGAAAAAAGGAAACATTTAAAATATAGCTAAAATCTGCAGAAAGGGAAATATTAGGGGAGTGACTGCAGAATTTGACTTGACTCTTCCTTAAGCTAATACGTGTTTTAGCTTTGTCCTGTTTCATGGCTGCTGGTAGAAGACCAAAGCCTTGGGTGAGAGACACAAAGGATTTTATTACTCATTGTACAGCAGGCAGCGTGAGCAGTAGCATGTTGATAATACTTCCTCTTGACCTCCACGCAGCAGCAACACAGAAGGCCCAGATGGTTGCCTGCACAAACAGTGGGTTGGATTACAGGAGAGAAACACTGGATTTGGGGACTCTCCATTTCGTAGCAAGCGGTAAACAACTTCTCTGTCCCGGAGGGAGACATCACTTTACCCCGCAGTGCTGCTCCTTGTAAACACAACCCTGAGAGGGGCCCACATCAAGCTTATCAGGGTCTCGTATCCTTGTCAGTCCCAGCGAGATGGGTAGGATCATGAAAAGCCCATAGAAGACTGCTTTTCCCAACATTTCACCACCTTGGCTTCTGACAGATTATCACCTGAGTATGCCAGTCCTTCACCACACTGAGTAATCTAATCAGCAGAGGCTAAGACCAGATGTATTCAATTTGTGTCATTCAGTGATCAACTAAGGTATTAATAGTGCTCAGAAAGGAGGATGAGGGCAACCTACCGTGTTGACTTCAGTTGTGCTTCCAGGGTCCCAGGCTCAAGCAACTATGAGTACATCCCAGGGGAGGCCAGCAGGCCTCCTTTCAGACAGCCAGGATGTAGTGTCAGCCTGGGATAGTCTCTATTATGACCCGTACAAGGAAATTTAAGCTTACCTGTTAATCTCTGGTGGTGGTGTCAGTGACTGCAGGGACAGTAGGTGAGCCGAATGGAAATCCCCACCCCGACCGAGAGATATTCCACGGCCTGTTCTTCTTTACATACAAGCACATGAAACAAAGAGACACAGGTCACTTTAGTTTAGATTTATGGTTAGACTTGATTTGGATTACCATGACATTGTTTTGCCTGTATCACATGGGCAAGTGTCACTGAGTAGTTGCAGCCTTGATTTTTACACATAAAATGGCCCACAATCACTTGGACATCAAGAGTAACATGCATTTATATCTCTAATGTTGAAACAGAGTTGTGCCGGTCCATGTCTTGATACCCTCATGAAGAGACGCTAGGCAAAGGAGAATAGTTCAGGGCCTTCCATATCCACGTGAATTTTCTGTTACCGTAACACAGGGACAGCAAGGAGAAACCCAGCGGAGGTCGGATTATCAGCTGCAGCTGCTGCTTGCCTCACCCAGGTGGACCATACAGTTGTTCTGCCAAGGTGCAGCGCTGGATCTAGAGGACGAAGGGAGCACTGATTCCTCCCCTTCCTGAAGCACTTCCCGGGGTCTAAAGTGTTCTTCCCTAGGTCCTGGAATTACTGCTGTCCCTTACGGTCACAAAATTGGTGTGTCCCATACTGGCACATATGACTTCACTTTTTTCCAATCATCTCCTACTCACAGAGGTCAAGTGCAGAAAGAACAAGGGTCTTTTTACAACATTTATAGAGATTCATCATATTTCCCACCTTGGTGGATAGGGCTACTATAGTGTGCTCAACCAAGTGGTCGTTTATCTTCGTAGGACAGAGGTTGGCAAGATTTTTATGTAAAGGGCTGAAGAGAAGTATTTTCAGCTTTATAAGTCTCTGTCACAGTTACTCAACTCTCCCATTGTAGAGCAAAAGCAGCCATATACAATATGTAATGAAGAAACAGTCATGGCTATGATCCAGTAAAACTTTATTTACAAAAACAGGCAGCAGGCCAGATTCAGCCCTTGGCTTATAGTATGCTGACCCCTGATCTAGAACCAATTCAGTCCAGAAGGAGAATCCAGGTGACGAAACCAGAATTAAGTTTGAATTCTGTAAGCTCCTTTTTGGCTAAGCTGCCACCCAGGTGCACCAACCAGGCTGGCTTGGGGTCGCTGTTAGGGAAAAGAAGAATGCACTATGCTCAGGAATTGTCAAAGTGGAATCCTCAAATTTCAGGATAGGTCAAGGTAGCCCTCCACCCCTTTCATCCTGATCATTATCTGCTAAGGTTACCAAGAGGATGTGAACTCTTTCAGTGTATGCTTGCATTTAGTGACCAAGCTGCCTCACTTAGATGTGTGGGACCCGGAGAAGGTAAAGTCAGAAATCTCTTTAGTTGACTCTTTTAAAAGGCCATTTACCTCTTGGAGCCAGGAGCCTGAGGATGATAAGGGATGTGAAATGGCCATTGAATACTTAACTATTGGTCCAGTGTTGAGTGGACCTTTGCGATAAAAGACATCACATTGTCAGACTGTAAGCAGTCTAAAAGGCCAAAAACATAACAAGTGTATGTTATGGCCAGCGTAGCTGACGCTGGTTGCTGAGACTGGAATAGTGACCCCATAACCTGAAAAGGTGTCAACAACAGTTAAGGCATCAACGGAGGCCCCAAGACAGGTGGTCAAAGGCTCAATATAGTCCACTTGTCAGGAGTAAGAGGGGACTTGCAGTGTGGCCTATTTTGCTAGAAGACAAACAGGTGAACTTTTGAAGGAAGCACAAGGCTGGCGTGCAGCGGCAGCTTTAAAATCAGACACACGTAATGCCTACTTTCCCAGGCCGTGGTGGTGGATGTGTTGCTGTGTTCACTGTGATGTTGGATTCTCAGTAGCAACGGCAGGGATCTGGGTGTTGCATACTTAACAGCATGATTCAAGCCCATTCTATTAGGGAATGAGCCATTGCCATGTCTGTCTACTTGTCAGCTGTAATTTGTTTCTACAGTTCGCAGTCCTAAAGAGGGATATCTTTAATCTGCCAATCTGCGGTCTTCCAAATGGCAGACCAGGTTGCTAGGCAACTGGCTACAGTCCAAGAGTCAGTAACAATATAATGTGCCTTAATCTTAGGAGTACTGTCCATTGTCTAAACTGCAAACTGCCTATAAGTTCTACATAATAAACATTTTCAGCTTTGCAGGCCGTACAGTCTCCCTCACAACTACTTAGCTCTGACATTGTAGTGTGAAAGCAACCATAGACAGTGCGTAAATAAACAAACATGGCTGAATTCCAAAAAATTGTATTTATAAAAGCAGGTAACAGGTCAGATTTGGCCCATAGGCCATAGTTTTCTGACCCCTGACTTTCATTTACCCAGAAACTGCCTTTTAGAGGAGCTAGATGTTGGACTTAGCAAAGACTTAAAAGAAACTACTATAAACATGTTCAAAGAACTAAAGGAAGCCATACTTTAAAGAAATAAAGGGGAAAACAGCTTGGAAGTTCCTCAAAAAGTTAAACATAGAATCACCATATTACCCAGCAATTCCACTCCTGGGTATGTACCCAGCAGAATTGAAACAGGGTACTTGAACAAACACTTGTACCCAGATGTTCATAGCAATACTATTCACAACAGCCAGAAGGTGGAAGCAACCAAAATGAATCAATGAATCAATAAACAAAATATGGTGTATCCATACAGTGAAACAGCATTCAGCCATAGAAAGGAGTAAAGTACTGCTCCATGCTACAACAGAAATGAACCTCAGAAACATTATGCTAAGTGGAAGAAGCCAGACACAAAAGTCCACATTTATATGCATTCATTTATATGGAGATACCTGAAACAGAAAATTCCATACCTAGAGAAAGCAAATTGGTAGTTGCCAGGTATTGTAGGGGAGAGAGGATTGGAGACTGATTCTTTAATAAGTGTGGGTTTCCTTTTGGGCTAATGAAAATCTTTTATGACTAGATAGAGGTGGTGGTTGCATAATGTTGTGAATGTACAAAATGCCACTGAATTTTAATGCCATTCTTTAAATGATTAGTTTATATTATGTGAATTTCACCTCAATTTCAAAAAAAAGAAAATAAAGGGAATATTCTGCAACATATTCACAATGAAAGTTCAAACCATTACGCTGAGCATATGCATACACTATGAGCCAGGAGTTTCACTCCTAGATTGAAACACAGGCACATGTGCACCAAAAGACATGTCCAAGAATATTCATATTAATATTCATAATGAAAAAAATCATAAACCACCACACTGTACATCAGCAGTAGAATAGATAAATAAATTGTTCAAACAGTGAAATATTATGCAGCAATGAAAATGGACATGAACAAACTGAAACTGAAAATGAACAACCTGTAGCTATCTGCAGCAAGGTAGATGAATCTCACAAACATGTTAGCAAAAGAAGACAGAAACAGGTGGTGGAGCAACTGTAAAGCCAGACTGAATAGAATCTAAAGTGAGACACATCCACAGAGATAGAGATATTACTTAAGGGTAAAAGGAATATTCCACAAAAAGATAAACTGATCATGAATTTGCAACTAACACCATAGTCATATAAAAGAAACACTGTCACAGTTACAAGGACAATTGACCAATTCAGTCATGGTAGGAAGCTTAACACAGTACATTTTATAAATGCAAAAACAATATGTTCTTTATGGGTATATACTTTAGTATTAAAAGTGTAATAAAATCATGGACAGAAACTATTTTTAAAACTTCATGGTAGTAGTTGCCTCTGCAAAGGGAGATAAAGAGAGTAAACCTGAATAGGTAGACAAAGGAGGCCTTAATTTTATCTGAAAGGCTTTATATCTAAAGAAAGATATCTGACACAATGTGATAAAACAAATTTTAAAATTCTAGGTTTTGCGTACATTGACTTAAACTATTTTATTTTTCTATATTTTGGAAAATTTTCATTATAAAATAATGTACATAAACTAGCAAAAACTAGTAGAAATGAAAATTTGATTTCAGTCTATGAGTATTGTAAACTAACAATTCTATAGATTTAGTAGAAAAAATAAGAACACAAGAATTAGATAAATACTATCAATAAACAGTCATTTACACATATTTCTGTGCACATACATATGCCTACAAAGAGACAGCATATATAGGCATGCATACATAATACACAGAGAACATTACTTCTCTCACATAGAAGATATACATTCTCTGAATATTTATGGAGCATATACAAAATCAGTCATGTATTCGGCCACAAAAACAGCTCTTACAAATTTGAGTAAAAACATAGCAAAATAGGGTAAGGATATGAATAGACAATTTAAAGAAAAGAATATCCAGATAGCAAGTTTATGAAAAGATACTAAATTTACTACTTAATGGAGAAATACAAATTAAAGTAATAATGAAATACCACTTTTCCCCCATGAGATCTTCCAACATTTAAGAGTAGCTAGATCTTAAAAACAGTGCTGAGTGAAAAACTAAACAAATCTATGACAAATACCATATACATAAATTAGAAATACATGCATAATCATCAAGTAAAAGAGACACATACAACAAAAGGATACACATTAGACCTTAGAATCATCTCCTGCAGTGATGGGGGATGCGATTGGGAAATGGACATAATGGAAATAAATGGAAAAATAAATGAAATGAACGATCATATGTATTGCTTGAGGGATGTAGAGGAAAAGGAACCTTCCCACATCACTGATGGAAATGTGAAGAAAACAACCTGACAATGTATGTTAACATATCCTAGAAACAGTGGAAAACTCATCAATAGGGGGTAACTAAATGAGTCATCCACACTGTGAAATACTGTATAGCCATTAACAGAGGATTAAAACTACCCTGGATGCTTTGAAGAATTTCATAAGATATTATTGAATGAGATAGAATGTGGAAAAGTGAGGATACAATGATGCCAGTCTAGGAAACAGTGATCTCCGCCCACCCCCAACCTAACCCTTTAAATGTGTGTGTGAGTATATACATACATATGTGAGTAAATGTTTGTGTGTGTACAGCACAGAGGGAAAATAAGGAAAGAACATACACTGAAACAGTGTGAAAAACCAAATTAACGGAAGAGGGAGGGGGGTAGGAGAGAGAAAGCAGGGGCAACCAAAAGAGGAAAAGAAAAAATAAGATTGCACTGAACCAGGGGGGAGGGGGTGGGAAGGGACAGACTGGGAGTTCGAAATTTCTAGATACTGACAGGCATATGTAGAGTAGACAAACAAGATTATACTATATAGCACAGGGAATTATATACAAGATCTTGTGGTAGCGCACAGAGAAAAAAATGTGACAATGAATATATGTATGTTCACGTATAACTGAAAAATTGTGCTCTATGCTGGAAATTGATACAACATTGTCAACTGACTATAACTCAATAAAAAAAAGATTGCACTGAAAAAATTCAAGTGTATGACCATATTTATTTATGAATATAAAATTGTATATATGTGGGGGTATTCGTAGGCAGAAATTCAGTAAGATTTGTACTTGTTTAAAGTATGAGTTTCTCACATAGTTGGAATTTCAGGCCACACGTGAGATATGTAGGTCATACGAGTCTTGGTGGTTGCCTGCTTTGATAACTCTACTTTATGCATATATAATCCTGGCACTGTTTGTTATCTCTGTGAGTTGTACTGTTTGTGGAATCTTTGTGGTTATAGTTCTTTCTTGAGTGATTTCAATACCTGCATAATTTTTAAGAAAAATAGTGAAAGCAAGTTTGTTGGATTAACAAATAAAACCTGTAAATTAGTAGGCCCTGGTTTAATGTCTGCTTAGGAGTATGTGACTGAAATCTTGGCGGTAGCTGTGTCTTAGGAATTAGAGAGACTAACTTAGGAAAATACTTTTTTCTTTTTTGTCATTTAGAATGCATTTTAGTAAATGAGATATGCTGAGAAAAAGTTGTAGAGGAGAAGTAACTTGTCCATAACTGAGCACTAGACTAGGCTTTTGAATCTTACCAAGCTAAGTTGTAAATATTCATATAAAATGTACACCCAGTTTATGAAAGGGTTGAGTGCTAACAAATAGCGTTAAATAAATACTAGGAATCGGTACCTGTTCAGTGTGATTGACTGTGTTGTCTTTTGTATTTCAGATGCCTTTGGTGCTTCATGAAGAATATTTCCAGATATATCACAGACATCAAGCCTTTGCCACCCAACATAAAAGACAGACTGATCAAAATAATGAGCGTGCAGGGGCAGATAACAGATTCAAATATAAGTGAGGTAAGGCCATATGCTAATAACTACTGTGAAGCAGGCATATTTTACCGTTTAGATATGGTTTCAGATTTTTGGAACAATAGTTTGTAATAGGATTAGTGATCATTTCAAAGTATAATAAAGCATTGGGGGTCTTTTTTTTCTCCAGATAACTAAAATGTCCATGTGTAATGGCTTCTAAAATATCTTCTCCAACCATTCTTTCAGTTATTTCCCTTGTCTTCATGGTACCAGCACCTGTGATCTCCAGTACTTTCAAAAAGTTTTAAACTTTTTGATAAAAATAATACCCTTGGGGAAAGGGTAGAGCTTAGTGGTAGAGCACAAGCTTAGCATTCATGGGGTCCTGGGTTCAATCCCCAGTACCTCCATTAAAAATAAATAAATAAAACTAATTACCACATACTCCCCCAAAAATTATCCTTAATAAAGCTGGGAAAAAACCTGCAATGCAGGGTGAATAAACAAACGGAAAAAAAAAAAATCACAGTAAGAAATATATATGTTACATCGTGATTCTAGGACATAGATCGCACCTGTGTGTAACAACACTGTGTGCAGTACACTTGGATAGTTTCTATTTTATTCTAGTATGTCTTATTTCATTAAAAAAATGTTGATCATGGCCTACTAGATTGATTTTATCCTTTCATATATAACAGTCAGTTAAAAATCACTCTTCTAACCTCTTCTCATTCTTTAGGATAGCTCACTCCAGCTAATTTATACTTAACTCCCCTTCCCTACAACTCAGCTAAAATGAACTATTCTGTAAAACAGTAACTATAGTAAAGGCCTCCAATCTGAATTAAAATCCCGTTTTTGCCACTCTTTCTGACATTGAACCTCAGTTCTCTTAACTGTAAAATGGGTTTGTGGCTGTCATCACTCACTGCCTACAGAGACTGGAGGTACTTACTGCTGACTTTACTACATATTCTGCCCACAGTCTGTGATCAGAAGGAGGCAGGCTTTCGTGATAACGCTCCACGTACATCTACAGAGGTCACTTCACATTGTGATTGTGCTTCAATGTGCCATTTAAATTTCCTCTGTGTTAAAGGCATGTGCCTTTAGTGGTTTATTTTCTTCATGTTAGCTTGCATTTGAACAGACACATTTTAGTGTTGTCATCTGCCTGGCTCTGTGGAGGCAGATAGAACAGTATCTCCAGGCTCTCACTGTTGATGGTTCAGTGGGTGCATATGATACATGTGTGGCTCACAGATGAAACACTATGATGCTGCAGAAAACGTGATTTTCTTCACTTCCCCACATCCCTGTAGCCTATTTTTCTACTTAAATTTTTCTTTTATGGCAATCCTGAACATTCATTTAAACCTAATTTTACCTGAATTAAAAAGGGCTAAGGGGGTAAATGAGATAAAAACAAAAGCATTATTTCCCGTGCTGTTCTCCTTTTAATCCCCATCCTTATGAAAGTCCTGATTATGAAACTATTTAAAAGGTCAGGTCTAACATCCTTTGAAAAGTCACACACATCTTTGGATGGCTCTTTTTGGAATATTTCATAGATCTTTTTACAGTCTCTGGGTGGGGAAGGCCTTTTTGAACATGACACCAAAGTTAGAAACGAAGAAGAAAAAGCTGTATGGATGAAAATATAAACTTCTTTATGACAAGAAGGAAAAAAAAAAGGAACAAAGTCAAGTAGCAAACTAGAAAAAATATTTGCAGTATGAATGAAATTCTGTGGGTATTTTAATTTGACAGTGTACAGAATGCCTGCAAACCAGTAAGAAAAATCAAAACAAACAAATAATAAAACAGAAGAATCAGGAAATACTCAAAAGCAAAAATATAAATCACCAATAACATGTAAAATGATATTTAACCTCATTAGTAATCAAAGTCACAGTTTGTCTTTCAGTTTAGCAGAGACTTAAAAAATAATGATACCCAGTGTGGCAATAAAGTCACTTTTATCCCCTGCTGTGAGAGTGTAAATTGATTAAAAAAACCTTTTTAGGAGGACAGTTTGGCGTTAATTATCAAAAGTCCTAAAAATTTGCTTACCACTGATTCAAAACTTTTACTGCTGGTATTTTTTTTCCAGCTTTATTGAGATATAAGTGACATATAACATTGTGTAAGTTTAAGGTGTACAACACAGGGTGACAATTTGATACATATATGTTGTGAAATGGTTACCACCGTAGGGTGAGTTAACACCTCCATCACCTCACATAATTACCATTTACTTCTGATATTAATCTCAGGAAAATAATAATTTAAAAAGCACAGAAGAATGCTCATCACAATATTATCACAATATTACTGATAATAATAAAAATAGTTGTTACATATAGCATATTATAAGCAAGGCACCTTTACTTCTCACAAAAGATTATCCTTGTTTTACTGAGGATAGTGAGGCACAAAAAGAAAGCAGAGCTTGATCACAACCACGGGGTTCAAGGTCAGGCAGCCTGCCTCCAGAGTACATGTTCTTACACTCTAATACTATGGTGCCTCTTAAAATCAGTCTGAATGTCCAACTTAGTGTTTGCCAGTGTAGGGTGCACTTAGTAAGTTATGGTGCATGCATAAAATGGATCTGTATGCAGCCACAATTATTTTTATAAAAAATGCTCATTTACAAGCATATGTGGTCTGATCCCATTTTCCTTCAGATGTTTTTTAAAAAACTCAAAACACATCAAAACGAGTATTATGTTTGTCTCTGGGTGTTGGTATTATGGATAATTTTAGTTATAGTAGTTAAAAGCATTGCCTTTGGAATTAGAAAGACCTGGTTTCCAGTCCTGGCTTTGTTCCTTTTTTCGCCGTGTACTTTTTATTGCTTCTTAAGCTCTGGATGCCTCAACTCCATCATTTATGAAACAGCAATTACCAGTCTGTCAGGGGTGTGTGCATGTCAGAGAGACAGAGAGAGAATATTAAATGATACAGTGTATGTAACACAGTTAGGACGCTTCATGATAAGTGCTCAATACATAGAAATAATTATTCTTATCATTTTTATAATTTTTCTATGCTGTCTGAATGTTTTATACTAATAATATATCACTTTCATATTCAGAAAAGTTAAGCCATTTCTATTTTGGAAAAAAATAATGCAAAAGGAGAAGGAATAAAGAAGGAGGTATACTCAATGGTAGAGTGCATGCTTAGCGTGCACAAGGTCCTGGGTTCAATCCCCAGTACCTCTGTTAAAATAAATAATAATAAATAAATAAACCTAATTACCTCCCTCCTCCAAAAAAAAAAAAAGGAAAGAAAGAAACCAAAAGAAGAAGAAAAATACCCCCAGAAAGAGAGCTCAGGATGCTTTGTAATTGATCTGCTATTTGTTGCCATCAGGTAAACATTCAATAATGCTGGGTTTGTTGTACTGTCTCCCAAAAATACAGATAAAGGAGGGAAATGTTCTAGACAAGCATTTGGTATATCAGTGATTGAAGACTCGTAGCCACTGAGCAAAGAGGCAGGTAGCCAGAATCTCTGATAACAGTGGGAACTACTGGCAGAGGATAAGCACCCGCTGCTACCTTGGTTCTGCTTCCAGGCCTGGCGGTTGCTCATTCTGGAGCGGCTGTCTCCGCAGCGCTGCGCGTCCCAGGAAGGGCCCGGGGCACGCTGGAAGCTGCACCTCCAGTGGAAGCAGGCTTGGTGTTTTCCTGCTGTGTGTAACTGTGTCCACACAGATGCGTTTCTGCATTCTTTGCTGTATTTTCCATCCGCCACTTGTCTGTTACGACCATCAAAAGACTGAATATGGAATGAACGTCTATATTTATAGGAAAAATTGATTTTTCAAAATCATGTATTTATTACAGATTTTACATCCTGAAGTCCAGTCTCTGGATCTGCGGAGCTGTGATGTTTCAGATACTGCTCTCCTGCACCTGTGTAACTGCAGAAAACTGAAGAAATTAAATTTAAATGCCTCGAAAGGAAACAGAATTTCCGTAACTTCAAAAGGTGTGTTTATTAACAGTAAATGAATTGGTAGAGTACTATTCACCATCTGGCATAATTTTGGAGTAAATAAGGGGAAAACATGTCAAAAGAGAGTATGAAGATGTGAAAGAAATAGAAACAATGTTAATAAAAATATTCAAACTAAGCTAAAGAATCCAAACTAAATTTCTTGTTTATAACCAACGCCGAAAGTTAAGAATACATTGATTAAGTCACTACCTTGTATTTTAAACATATTTAAAAGAAACATGGATGGATACCTCTATATTTTAAATATTTTGCCTAGTATAATGAAACAAGAAATGACCAATTCATATTTTATTAAGGCTTTCTTGATGCAATATTACAACAGAAAATTAAATTATCATCAGATTAAATTTACTAGGCACTCTCCTATCCCTCTGTACAATACATGGTTTTTTATAGCGAGACAAAAACTGCATTTTTCAGTGTGATTGTTACATGAATTAGTGGAATTTTACTTTTTTCAATGTAGGATTGTTTTCTTTTTCTTCAGTATAAGAAAGAGGGGGTTATTGGGCTAACTAGGTTTCTGGAAAATTTTGTGGGTAGCTGGCTCTGTTTCTCAGTCAGCTTGCTTAGCAAGTTAGGATGTTCATAATATTGCCAAATAAGCTTAAGTTTTTAAATGTTTACACAAATATTGACTTCCTAAAAAGAATTTTCATGCTGGATAGTAATGAATAAAATAATAGTTCTTTCTTAAGATTTTGAAAAACAATAAAAATGGCCTACACATGAATTTACCATCTTCCATTTTGTGTCGTTTGCCTGTGAAAAAGCTGTAGTGTCTGTCCGTGGCTGAAGGGCCCGGGGTCCCTGAGGTGCCCTTTTATTTATGTGGCAAACTCTCACGTACCCACCACCAATGTGCGTTTCCCCCATTTAATTGGATTTAAGGGCTTCTCTTTTCTTGAGCCTTGGTGAAATGTAAGATTGGTCCAGGCTAGCAGTGAAGGAACATGGTGGCAGAAAAAGCAGAGTCAAAGAGGGAAGAGGGAACGCAGGTGTGAGTCCTAAGGATAAGGATGCTATTTGGGCCATTTAACTTTTGATTTCTTTTCGGAGTCTACAAGAAAATTAGCTTTATTATTTTAAAACTTTTAACAGGAAGGAGACTCACCTGCTATTTAATTTACCTAATATGGTTCTGAATGACTTTTGGCTGTTTTCTAAAAGCAAATCTAAATTATAAATAAGATTTGCCATTAACTGCAGATACTCTGAAGAATACACTACAGACTTTGTAGGGAATTCCTGAAACATTCCAAAAGAGTTTTAAATAAGGATAACATCACTGGAAACTAAGCATATCCCCACAGATGACGACTTTGAAAAAGGCTAACATACAATCGGATGTATCAGGCGTGGGGATTGCTAACGTGAAGATCAGTCACAGTTCTTGTATATGGACACGTGTAGCTCATTAATACAGAATCATGCTTTCCCTCAGGAATAAAAGCTGTGGCTTCGTCTTGCTCATACCTGCATGAAGCGTCTTTGAAAAGATGCTGCAAAGTCACTGACGAGGGAGTCCTTGCCCTCGCTCTCAATTGCCGGCTGCTGAAGATCATTGATTTGGGTGGCTGCTTGTGCATTACTGATGTGTCCTTACAGGCGCTGGGAGAAAACTGTGCATTTTTGCAGTGTGTTGATTTTTCAGCGACTCAGGTAAATGAAACACAGGCTTGAAATGTAGAGAACCTATGCATTTGCCCAGTGTGTTTCCATGACTCATCAGAATATAATTAATTCTTCCTGTTATTAGTGAAACTGATGACCACTTCGTGTTTTGGTAGTTAAATAACTGCAGTGTAATTTGGCACATTCCCCTCAATTATTCTAGTAAGGGTGCAAGGTATGTGTGGCTAAAACATGTTTGCTAAATGGGAGGCAATAAGACCATTATCTAAACGATTAATAAATTTTAGAAAATTTTGCTTCGATCATTTCCATTTACTTGCTATGTTCCTTTTTCCCTTTTCTTAGGTATCTGACAATGGTGTGGTTGCACTTGTTAGTGGACCTTGTGCCAAGAAATTAGAGGTAATTTTAGAACATCTGTAAAGATGATGCCAAATGAATTTTTATATTATCCTCAGAAATTCTTTCTCAAACCTAGCCGACAACCAGTGCCTTATTATCAATTAGGTATTTGCATGGGCCTTTTTTTTTTTTTTTGCTTCTACGTCTTTATTCCCACAGTAAAAAAAAAAAAAAAAAAAAAAAAAACTGGTAAAGTCAGATTAAGTCTGCTTTATAATAAAATGCATTTTACTTTCAGTAAAAGTTCTTATTTTCCAGAAGTTTTAGCTTCTAATACATTTAAGCAGTCTTATTACGGATGATGATAGTGAAAATTTATCAGTGCAAACTGACATTGTTTCAAATGTTCATGTCTGATATTTTTATCAGGGGTGCTTATTCTCTCGCCGTTGTATTTTTCTGGATCCTGGAAGGGATCCAGAATATACCACTGTGGCATAAAAATTATTTTGAGTGAAGATGTGTGAGAATCAACGGATGGGAAAAAAAAGGCTTTATCTGAAACCCTACCTTTCCCATCTGCCTAAAAACAGACTTCCAAAAGGATTCAACTGCCTTAAACCCCATTTAAGGAAGATTTCCCATATGTGGGGGGATCACTTCTGTCACTGGAGAAGTCAGATGAAAATTGCACTAAACAAACACTGTCACAAGATTGTCGTACCTCCCAGCTCCTGTCCTGACAGTTTTGTCTTCCCAAACAGCCATTTGCTTTTCTGCAAGTGTCCTTTCTCCCCCTTCACTTCCCTGTTAGGATGGTATATAAACTCTAAATTCTAGCCTTTTCTTTGAGCTACTTTCTTTGTGAGCTTTCATGTGAATAAACTTTGTCTTTTCTCTTGCTAATCTTTTGTGAGTTTAATTCAAAGACTTTTAAAGACAAACATAAGAGGATAGAGAGGTTTTTCCTCCCCAGCAGCCACATTGTGCAGCCATTTAAAAAGATCTTAAATTAGTGTTCAGCCCTTTGTATTCAGTGACTGACGTGGCTCCTGTGTAACCTGTTTCTGAATATACATATTAAGAAGCCTTCTGTCCCAAGCTTTTGGCTTGTTTCTTTCCCAGTTTACAGTGTTTTGTTTTTACTTTCAATATAGCTGTGCTTTTCAACAATAAGTCACATCAAATCCTCTTTGGAAGTAAGCAGGCTATACATGAGTTATAAATGTCAGTAATCACTATTGCAATAGAATGGGTGGTGCCACATTTTTGCCAAAATATTTCTACTTGACTTACTGCCCAAGAAGATTTTTCTGTGATATTTATATATCTGTATCCTGCTAGCATGTATGTATTTGTATGTGTGTGTATAAAATAGCATATATGTTTTTACAAATCTTTTAATTAAGAAATTACCATTTCTTAATACAAAGTTCCAAATCCGAAATTGCATCAAACTATAGGGGCAATAAACTCTGCCGTAATTTCTTCTCTCTTAAATACTAACATTTGTTGAGCACTTGCTGTAGTCTGGCCTCCGTGCTGTTGCCTCGTGCTCGTTAGGCTATTTAATTCTTACAACAGTATTCTCCTGTAATCACCATCGTTTTTAACAAAGCTCTCAGATAACCTAGCTTATCACTTCCTAATAAAGCCAAGGAAATTAGTTGTTACGCAGCGGTGGGAAATACACCTACGCATTTACTTCAGCATTATGAAACTAGGAGGACCCACTTAAGATCCAATAACTTAGGACGTAGGAAAAGGTCCAGTAACCAATGCATTCGTGATTGTTGGTGCCATATCATGGAATTTTTCATTTTATGAATTTTCCAAAGTTTATTTCTATAAGTACAGAAACATTGTAATGGAAATCTTTCTAAAATTTGTTAGAACTTAATTCCCTCCTTAAATGAAGTAGAGTGAATATATTTTAACCTTTGACTCATAGCATCATTGTGACCACAATTCCTGACTGAAATTGAAATATAAATGAATTTATCTCTTTAACTGATTCTTCTCTTTTGGGTGATATGTATCTCTACCGTTTATCACATACCCTGTTTTAATCTGGTACTTTTAATTTGTTCGATTCTGGGAAATTAAATTACCAATGTTGCTAAATTATTTATAACTTGAAAAATAAATTTGATTAAATCCCTCCTAAAGGTTGACATTTAGTACAGATGTATGTTACAGCATTTAATGAATGTCAGGATTGCCTCTGAAATCTTTGTTAGTCTGAGTTCCCAGTGAGCACAGACCTTTTTGTGCATCATTTTGTCATCATTTTATCTGCAGGTTTACTGCAGTCCAGATACATGGTAGTCACTCAGTAAATGTTATCAGATTCTTAACTTTATATTATAGTCATTTTATAATTTTCTGCAGTCTTCATGATTAAACATTTAATTTGCTGTATAAAACTATTTTTTACTAAAAGAATATTTATTATCTGCTATATTCTAGGCAGTAGCTTATCAGAGAACAAAATCTGTCCATGTTATATATCATTTTTTCCTTTAATCATTTTTCTAGTGTTGGTAATTCAGATTATTTACAGCTTTTAGCTATTAGAAATAATCATATGTTGGGACATATCAAATTTTTCTTCCATTGCTATGATGAACTCCCAAAAACGAAACAACTGGGTCAATAGGTATGAATATTTTTAATGGTCCTAAATGCATGATGCTGAATTGTTTCCCATAAAGGTTACATTGTGAATTTGCAATTTTTGCCAGGATCCCAATTTGCCAGAATTGAATATTTTCTCTTTTTTTTAAATGCTTTTCAAATTCAGTATATTTTAAATGGAACCTGAGTTGAACATGGTTCCTTCCATCTGTTCTCAATTGTATTTCATTGTCTGTAGCTTTTGCCAATTTATATCATAGGATGCCTCTTCCAGTTTATAATAAGGATGCTTTTTGCCTCAATTTTTATGAATTTTCAACATATTCAGGTTTCCTTTATTTCTAAGATATGATTGATCATAATATGTACACCAGCATAACATCAGCATTTCAGGAGAAAAGAAATACTGCTACCATAAACATACACATCAATTATTAGCTAATTTTACTTCCAGAATCATTAAAATGTTTTTATTGTGGTCAACTGTACATAAAATTTACCATTTTAACCATTTTAATGTGCAGTTCAGTAGAATTATGTACATTCACATCACTGTGCAGCCATCACCGTTACCTATCTCCAGAATTTTTCATCTTTCCAAATTGAAACTCTTTATCCATTACATGATAACTTCCCATCACCCTTTCCCCCAGCTTCTGGCAACCTCTGTTCTACTTTCCGTCTTTATAAATTTGCCTGTTACAGTCACACTTTGTGTATGTATCTGTTCATCCATCAATATGTTTCCACATTTGGCTATTGTGAATACTGCTGCTGTGAACATAGGTACACAAGTATCTGTCCAGGTCCCTGCTTCCAGCTCTTTTGGGTGTATCCCTAGAAGTGAGGTAGCTAGATCGTGTGCTAATTCTAGGTATGATTGTTTGAGGAACTGCCATACTGTTTCCATGGCAGCTGTATCCTTTTACATTCTCACCAGCAAAGCAAGATGCTTCCGAATTAGAACACCAAGCAAAAGATAATACATTTCAAATATATGGAAAAGCATAGGAAATAATATGATAGAGACCTGTGGACCAATCACTTGAATTTTAACACTTTCTGCAGTTACTCTAGTTCTTTTTTAAAATTAGTACGTCGTATCTAAAGCTCCTCCCCTCACGTATTTCTCCATCTTCCTTCAGAGGTGACCACTATTCCAGATTCCTTTGTATCTTTCCTTCCATGCTTAGATACTTCATCTCTCTATGTATATATGTGTGTGTGTGCGCGTGTGTGTATCTCCATAAACAAGATATAATATTCTATGTTTTTAAATTGTACATAATAATGTCATAATGTATGTATTGTTTTACAGTTACTTTTTTAATTCAAAATTATATTTAAAATTTTTTTCAAGCATATTGAGGTATAATTTACATACACTAAAATTCACCTATTTTAACTGTATAGTTTGATGAATTTTGCTAATTGTTCCACAGCCTTGTAACCACTACCGCAATTAAGTATAGAACATTTCCGTCACCCTAAAAAGTCCTCTCATCTCTTTGCAGTAAGTCCCCTGCCATGGCCCTCCCCCTGCAAGCAACCACTGATTTTGTCAATATAGTTTTGCCCTTTCTAGAATTTTATATGAATGAAATCATGTGCTATATTGCCTTCTGGGTTTTTTGTTTGTTTGTTTTTTGTTTTTTACTTTTTTATTTTGCTTCCTTCACTTGGCATAATGTTTTTGAGATTCACCCATGTTGTTACATGTGTTAATACTTCATTTCTTTTTTTTTTGCTAAGTAGTGTTCCATAGTCTGAATATGACACAGTTTGTTCATACATTCACCATCTGATGGATATTTGGGTTGTAACAGTTTTAGACTGTTATGAATACTGTTATGGACATTTGCATATCAGTCTTTGTGTAGATATATGTTCTCATTTTGTGGGGGTGAATACCTAGACTGGAAATGCTGGGTCAGAAGCACGCACAAGTATATGTTGAGCTTTATAAGATGCTACCATTACTGTTTTCTAAAGTGTCTGAGCTAACGTTATGTTTAAGAGTTATATCTATTAATAAAAGTAGATATTTTTCATTGTAACTGTTCTATTACGTTACATTAATGAATCGCCATTTATTTACCCAATCTCCATTTCTTTACTATACAAATAACATTTCAGGGGGCATATTTATAAATTACTTCCTTGCGTACATGTACAAGGTTTTTTTCTCTATATAGTGGATATCTGCAGATGGAATTGCTGGGTTCTGGGGCAAACTCACTGTCAGCTTTAATAGATATTTCCAGATTACTTTATAAAATGGTTGGGCATTTAACTTTTAAGGTTGCAATACCTTCAAATTACTACAGACTTACATTGGGCCTTTCTACAGAGTTTTTCATACAAGTAGATATTTGGTTTCTCTGCTATCAGAGTACAGAATTTCCCAAGCTTTTTCATACTGTAATTATTGTCCTGTTTTTTTTTCTTTCGCTGCACTTTATGTTTAAACAGGAGATTCATATGGGACACTGTGTGAATCTGACTGACGAGGCGGTAGAAGCTGTCCTGACCTGCTGCCCGCAGATCTGCATATTGCTCTTCCACGGATGCCCCTTGATAACAGGTTAGTTGTTAGGCTGTTTGGGTTCAAGTCCGGATTTCATTTTTAATAACTGTGACTTTGAGTTAATAACTTAACCCATTCCATTATTCCGTGTCCTTATCCAAAATGGATGAAATGACAGCACCCTGCCTCGTAAGCTTGGTCATGATGAGTATCTGACAACACTTTACATGGTGCCCAGCACATAGTAAGGGCCCAGTAATTGTTAGTCATGAAGATTGTGGTGATGATGGTGGTGGTGGTGGTGGTGGTGGTGATGATGGTGATGATGGTGATGATGGTGGTGGTGGTGGTGGTAGTGGTGATGGTGGTGGTGGTGGTGATGGTGATGATGGTGATGATGGTGATGATGGTGGTGGTGGTGGTGATGGTGATGATGGTGATGATGGTGATGATGGTGGTGGTGGTGGTGATGGCAAGTGCTCAGTAAATGTTCACCACAATGAGGATGACGACGGTGGCAGTGGTAGTGGTCATGACATTAAACAAGATGCTTTATGTAGTCAAGTTTGTAATACTACATCAATCCGATATGCTAAGTGACCTGTTAGTTGTCATCTCATCAAGCTGTAGCTTGAGAGACTGAGATTCAGAATAATTTGGACTCTTAGGCTACATGTGGTTCTTCCCTAAAGGAGAACAAAGCAGTCACAGCCCTTCTGGCCTGTATGAGAGCCGCAAGCCCCCTTTCACATGACCCCGGTGACAGGTCGCACACCGCAGCATCACCTGGATCTTACTCTAAGTCGGTGCTCACGTCCAGCCCTTCCACCTCATCTCTCTAATTACAGTCACTGTCCTAGAAGTCCTTTTGACAGCTTCTGTTTTCCCTTATGTTTGGACTACCAGTCTAAACCACGCCTGTAATGGGCTGTATTTGGTTATCAGTGACATCCATGATGAAGACTGAATCTTATTTTAGGCAGACATTTCTCAGAGCACTAAAGCCAGAAGAGGCATTAGAAACTCTTAACAGTGGGTACCTCTAGGGAAGGTTGCGGAGAGACAAGAGAAAGAAAAAGCCTTCACTACATACCCTTTTGTACCTTTTGAATTTTGTATCATGTGAATGATTTTACCTATTAAAAATTAATAATCATAATTTTTAAAAAGTAATTTAGAACCAGAAAAATTCATGGGCCTAAGGACAGGGAATTGGTACATGTAAACACTATTCTAGGGGTCATGAGAAGGTAGGCAGAGGCCCTCTGGTCATCAGAAAAAGCAGAAAATTACATTGTAACAAGTGGGCTGTCACTGTAAGGTGGAGGAGACCACAAAATGTGAAATGTAATAACGGCAACATTTGGTAATAGAGCTTTTCAGAATAACAACTAAAAGTGTATAAATCTACTCACTGGGCTATGTGTACATTTAATCAATACATTAAACAAGAAGATGTACTCAGAAAGTGACTCCATTTTCCTCTCACTGTTTCAATTACAAATCTGCTCTAAAGGGGCTGATTTTTCCCAAAACCAATGAAAATCTCAGACATATGTTGTTGACTTATCATTCTCAGATAGTTAAAAAAAAAAAGTCTTGTCATTTCATTTCAGTCGTTAAAATGTCTTTGACCCACGTAATACTCTAAACAAGCTCACATTACAGGTTTTCGCTCCTCCCGCCGGCCCCAGTTTGCCAGGGGTGGGTGAGGGGACATCGTTAGTTTCCCTGCTGACCACTTCATGCTTCTCCTCTTCCTTCCCCAGCTTCCCCACCGTGGTTTCTGACCCACTGGTGTCGGTGCAGGGTAGGACGGTAGTGGGCAGGAGGGGAGATAGGGAAAGAAAAGTCTTACTTGACCACAGCACCCTGGGCTCTGTGGGTGAGCTGACCCTGATCCGTACTCTCCCCACGGGGGGGGGGGGGAGGGGGCACCTTTCATATTCTCCAGGGTCCACCCTCTCCCACTCCTCTCACCATTGGGTTTCTCTCTTTATCTTCAGTTCTCTTGATTGAAGCAAATGTGTCCTCTGGCTCGTAGCTAGCTAGCGTTTTGTCTTCCTCTGCCCCCAGGCATCTGGCCACACACCTTCAGTCTCTTTCTGTTGAGATCTCCGAACTCACCCAGGTTGCTCTCATAAGCAGAACATAAGGCAACCCGTGCCAGTCCACATCTGTCCACAGAAAACCCGTGCTTTAGACAGTGAGATGGCAGGTGTTTCTTATCTTCAGTCCTCTCTCTAGCTTCATGGACTCTTACCACAGCCCTGGGTTTTAGTTGTCTTAGGTGTGGGTCTGATGCTCATGTGCTGTGTCTCCCCCAGGCGCCAGGGGGCACACCGGATTCTCCAGCCGGTCTCCTGAGAGCCCTCTCACTAGGCTTCAGGGGAAGAGCAGGCACCTGCAGCCCTCTTCCTAGAATTCAAATCACAACTGTCTTCAAAGAAATCCTTTCTTCAATTTCCAGTTCTCCATCTCTTCCCACTTTAACATTTCTGTGTCTTTGGTTGAGGCACCACGGATTCCCAAATCAGTTTTCAGCGAACCATTTGCAAGTCATGTATAGGTGGTCTGGTATCTCATTTTGGAATGAGAGGGTGGCTGTTATCTCCAGTCCTGAAACCTTAGCTGAAAAGTCCTATTTTAACATTCCATTTGTCTCAGGAAAACTTGGCTACATAACATGTTATAAAATCAGCAAAGGCTTGATTACCTTTCTGGTTACCATTTGGAAATAAATTTGCATTTTCCCTCTACTTTTCATAGAAGTCAGGACAGAGTGTACACAGTCACCCAAAAAAACTTACTATTAGGCAGACTGCTTAAAACAGTTATCAGAGGCCCTGTAGATAATGAAATCTTTAGAAGGTACAACCAAAAATTTATTTGAGTACAAGATTAATATTAAAATGCTTAAATGTGCCTGTGTCAGTGTAGAAATGACTGACATTGCTTTCTTAAAAAAAATTAAAAAGTAAAAAATAAATAAAAAAAGAAATGACTGACAAATACCAGTTTTCAAGTCTGGAAAACATGTTGCAGTGGTTAATCTGATTTTTAAAGCAGAAGACTTTTGAGATAAAATTATATAATTATTGAGATCACTGGTAACCAAAGATACATTAATAGCTGGTGAATTCAAGAGAAATGCCTGTCTGGTATGACCATAGACACTAGGAAAGCTTAATCCTACTAAATTTTTCCCCATCCACGTAATGACTCAAAATACTGAATTTACCAATTACCTTGCTGCAGAGCAACCACATGACACGTAACTCCCCTCTTCAGTCTTAGCTTACTCTCTTTCTGAGTAGTGTCCCTTCCCAGCTGACCAACGCACACGCACACCCCCTTTGAAAGGTCTTACCCTTGGAAGTTCTCCTGTTGAGAGGGACTCTCCTCCCGTGCAAACCTATCAAAGCGCTGCCCGCGTAAATCTCATTGTGTGCTACTGCCGCCTTGTGGTCATACCGTTTTCCTTGATCTGCTCCATGATCCTTGATCTCACTAACTGCAGCTGCATGGTGTGGTATTCCAGACGACACTAAGGGTATAGCATAAAACAAAAAATGTTTATATGTCCAGAAAGCTGGGTAAATGTAATATACCACTATAATGAATGTTAATACATCAAAGGCTGAGAAATACTATAGCTAAGAAACAACTTTTTAAATCCAAGTGCCAGGGAGGAAGAAATTTCCCTCTGCCCCTCTAGGTCCTTCTGGCTGGTCTAAGAATTAAGTTGACATGGGACAGAGTAACAGAAGAAAGTCAAACAAAGTTTAATGATATGTGTACGCGGGAGAGACCCGGAAGAACTGAGTCACTCACCGAAGTGGCCGGAACTCTCACCCTACATTCCCCCCTCGGCAGCTAAAGACAAAAGAGGATGTTGGGGACAGTGGTTTGGGACTTCAGAAGGGAGGAAGGAAATTCACATGAAGATGGAAAAGCAGATGTTTGGTACACAAATATTTGTTGAGCCCCGTGGAGGCAGTGGGACGCAGAGGTGCTCTGATCCCTAGGTCCTGCTGAGTTTCCAGCTCCACACCTGGCCCATTTTCTTTGCAGACGCTCTCTGATGATAGCTCTATTCCTGGAAAAGGCCCTCACTCCATAGACAGTGAGGGGCAAGGTCAGAGTTTCTTCTTTTGAGTCTTGATTGTTTTCAGCTGAAAATAATCCACATGCCAAAGAGACAATTTAGGGTGGCAAATTTTGCTCCCATACGGAAGCATTTCCCGATTTTTTTTCTTAGCACAGAATAATTATATATTATTTTTTGATCCCTGCTCTCACAGAATAGGAGGTGAGTTACTGAAATGTTTGCTCATTGTGACATGGTTTTTAATAATAGTGCTTAGATTAAAACAAAATCTCCAGATAGAGTGAAACGGGCCCCCACCCCCAGCCCCCTGCCGTCGCTCCAGAACACGGAGTGACGTAGCTTTCATGGGCCTCAGCTTTCCCTCACACATAATTGCCAGTCATGAAATCAGGAGACCTGATAATGAGACCAGTTCATACACAAGGCTTTTATCAATAAAGGTTCTCAAGGAGCAAAAAGCTGAAGTTTTTCAGTTACTCAGGTCATCTCTGCTCATCCTCCTTTCCCGTCAGCATGCCATGGTATATTTTTGCTACCATCATTGAAGGAAAATAAAGTGGGCTCATATATTTACCTTAAATTTAATTTTAATTTCTTTTTTCTACAAAGAAGACAAATGCCTTTTTTTTTTTTTTGCCTGATAAATGAAAGTTCTTTCTCTTTTCATGGCACCTTAATGTTTTCTCTTACGTATTCATGTGATTGCTCACATCTGACTTGATAAGACAATATAATTTATATTCAATAAAAGTGTATATATACATATATATATATCCAATTGTTTGTGCAATTCTAATATTGTGTTAAACTCAAAGCAACCTGACCCCCCAATTGTCAGTGTCCACTGTAGTTACCCATCAGATTCCCTGAATAGTAGGTTTATCTTCACTGTATTTCTAAGTTTTTATAACATTTCTTAATATTACCATCAGAATATAAACAGAACTCCACATTATAAAGTAGGTCTTGAAACTGTTAGAAGCACTCTGATTTTATCTCTGCAGAAGAAACAAAAAAACTGTATTGTAAATTATAGACACTATGGAAACAGCAAAAGAATTTTTAAATGAATTAAATTATTTTAAATTCCATTATGTCTGCAAAGATTTTCAGTAATTTCAACTCACCCAGTTTCATTAGTCTACAATGGCCATGCGTTTCCGTTTCTAATCACTGCGTACACACATTTCACCGTATTCGCAGGCGTGGACGTTTAGATTTTAGGAGAGCAGCAAAGCAGCTAGGCAGCAAACACTAGAGCCTTTATGTTTACACTGAAAGGCAGGAAAACCCAACAGGAAATCTGCCGCTTTTGATTGCACTGACTTGAATTTTAGTGATATCTGAGGATTTGTTTCAGCTTGATTACTTTACAAGTTCTTTACTTAAATTCCTGAATAATAAATATGTCAAGATTTACCACAAAGAGCCAAGCAGTTTGCTCCAGAGTTTCCCTGTAATTTAAAAGCTGATTACTTGCTTGAAGGACAGCTCCTTTTTTAATTTCATATTTCATTTTCTAAGTCCTATATTATTTCCTCCTCATCATTTATCCATCCATTACTAGTCCAGCAGGACAGAGCTGCTTTTTGCCAGCCACTGTCGTGAGGCATCAGAACCTTGATTACTGTTTGTAAAAATGTGCCCAGCCTCCCTTTTTTCACTGTGTACTCTGTGAAAATGTCTAAATTACATTTTCCTTGATCATTTGCAAAAATTAGCTTGTTAATTTCTATTTCACATAGTTTCTTCTTTTTCTTGGGGCTTCAAGGTTTAATGCAGGACCAAGGAAGGAGGACAGGTGACTGATGCTTGAAAAACCTGAACTCCTGGATGGTTTTTAGGGAAAAGCTTAGATGAAATTTGGGGTGAGGGCTGCAGGGTGTGTGACTTTCTTCTGATTGGTTGGTGGTGAGATTTCAGGGCAGCCTTCCAGGAATCTTGTGCTCAGCCTAAAGTTACCATCCTCCACCTGGGTGGGGGGGCCTTACTTCCTGCAGAAGAGCTCAAAGGTGTTGTTAAATATATTCTGTTCCTTGAGGAGGAGCCAGGACCCTGCCCCGAGGCTGCACTGTTGCTTCTTGACTGTTCTCCCTTGTCTGCACTCCCTCCCTTCCCTGATCAGCAGCTGTTTTAATCTGCCCCTGGGAACTCAGGGAAGGTCAAGGAGGCTGAATGAAGCCTATTTCTTACAAGCAGGAAACGGGGCACACAGGAAGGATTTGTACCAGGGAAGACCCTGCAGGGTTCTGCTCTGTTTCAGTGGTAAGTTTCCTCAGAAGTCACGTATACAAACTCCCTTGTTTTAAAGATAAAGGAACGAAGATACAGTGAATTTAGGTGGCTTGCCCCACATCTTAGAAGTAGTTAATAGTAGAACCGGAAGTAAAAACCTAAGTCACCTAACCCACAATCTCTACTCCTTTCCCCAATAGAGCAATTTCCTAAGGCTCTTGTGCCAAGTAGATTAACTATTAGTAAAATGGGGGGGGGGGGGGGATATAGGAGAGTGACATCAAGCATCAGCGGTGTGATTGGTGTAAATTATCTTTTGACTCTTTTTCAGTCCTTAGTCTCTGTTTTGATGAGTGGCAGAATAAGCCACCCCAGAATCTGCCTCTCTAGCCTAAGGATTCTTTTAAGCTAATTATTTTTGGGAAACAGCAGACAATGGAGAAGCTCAGAAAACAGAGCAGAAGTTACCCTCTTGTAAGGAAAGCTGACATTTAGAAAGGAAATCTCCGTTTGTAAGGTGTCTCCTTCAGTCAGTATCTTCCTCTATGTACTGACAGGGATGACTAAATCATAAGAGAATCTTACCAGCGGAGAAGGCACTGATTTAAATCCGTGTGGCAAATCTTACTATTTCCAAACCAAACTCAGGTCCACTCAAGTGACACATGGCAAAGCCAGCCTGTCAACCCCAGGTTGTGTAGGGAAGTGCAGGGTGGTGAGTAAGGAGAACAGACAGCTACGCGGTGCCAGCTGGTGCCTGATGAGCCCCGTGACCCCCAAACTGCCAACCCTTAGGCATCTGCCTGCTCCTCTTCAGAAGATAAAGTGCATTCTTCCCTGACACGCATTTACCTCAGCGGAATTAACCGCCCTGAAAAATGGGCAGCCTCCCTGGAGCGCAGGCCGGCTTGTCCCAGCCCACGTCTCCTCCTTACCAGAGTCATACATCCACTACGTTGGTTGTCTCAGTCCATGTCTTCATCTTATTGGGGTCATAGATCCAACTATACTCCCATGTACCAGAGCCCCTTACCGCATTTGTAGCCAGTCAGACATCTGTTCCATCCCTTTGTGTTCACAGCCCCTTCCCCAATAAAATACCCTGCCCGTCCACCCCAGCGCTCACACAGGCACCTCTGGCCCACTGTTGAATCTATCAAACTTTTCCTTTGTTTCTTAAACTTTCCTGTGTCTTTAGTAAATTCTTTTCCCACCTGGGACACCCACTCATGATGTCCCCCAACAGGCTGTGCTCAAAAAACCCTAACGTCCCGGAAGGCTTTCAGGCAGAGGCAGCATTAGGAGTGCGGGTTGCAGGGTGTGTGATTAGCTCGTGGACATTTTTCTGGTTGGTTGGTGGTGAAGGAATAGGGTGATGTGTAGGGGAATCTGAATCATCAATCTTCTGGTTCCAGCCTCTTGGGGTCTGTGTGCTTGTGTTCAGCATGTAGTCAGCATCCTCCACTGAGCGGGGGGCGGGTCCTAGTGTCTGCAGAACCTCTCAGAGGTATGTGTCAGATTGTTACCTCTGTCCCTTCGGGAGGAGCTAGGAGTCTGTGACTGTCCTTCAAGCTGTTTTTACTTTTCTTGTTCAACCACTTTCCTTTGTTTCTGCATTTTTCTAATTTTCTACTTTTCTAATCATTAGCTGTTTGAGTCTGCTCTTTGGAATTCAGGGAAGGCCTAGGAGATGGAAGTTTTTTCTGCAAGTAAGAAATAGGGGACACGGAGGGGCTTGTACCCAGGAGGGCCCCATAGGGTCCTGCTTGGTTTCATTACCCTCGTTTATTGTGCTTTTCCTGGTAACTTCCCATAACTGGTCTCCCCACAACCCCAACGTCTTTCCTGTGTCTTTAGCCAAAGATGGTATTTAAAGTAGTGGCTTGAGCCATCTCAAGGAGTTTACTCATTTTCCCAGGGTGTCTCCCACGTATACATGAGGTATACTTAATAAAACTTGTTTTTCTTTTGTTCATATGTCTTTTGCTATAGAGGATCACAGCCAAGAACTCAGAAGAGTAAAAAGAAAATTCTTTTTCCCTCCTCCACAGTTGCTACAGTGTTCTGGCAAGGGATCATGAAATACTTAGAGACGCCACAGTTTCTCCCTATAGCATAATAAACTCACAGGCATTTAATATTCCTAGTATTGAAACTCACTGCCCTAAATGGGAAAAAGATGCTTGAGGAGATTTGGAGTAATGTAATGCTGCCATCTAGCATCCAAAAATTTTAATTGCATAAAAAATATACTATTTGCTCACAATTGGAGGGAAAAGTATCTTCCTATTTATGTGCAATAATAAATTCCTACAAGAGTGACACAAATATAGTCAGAAAACAAATATTTACATATTATACTTGATAACATATTCATAACTAGTAAAAATGCCAAAATAATCCTAAAAACATCAACTAAAATGAAACTAGAAATTACATATTTCCAATTTTGTTCTTTTTCAAAACTGTATTGTCCCTTGAATTCCCATGTAAATATTAGGATTATTTTGTTAATTTCTTTTCTTTTTAAATCTTAGCTGGGACTGTGCTAGTGATTGCATTGAATCTGTAGATCAGTTTCGGGAGTATTGCCATCTTACGTCTTCTGATCAATGAACATGGTTAATTTGTTTCAACAATATTTTATAGTTCTCAGAGTATAAGTTTTTCACTTCTTTTGTTAAATTTATTCCTAAGTATTTTATTCTTCTTTATGGTAATGTATATGAAATTACTGTCTTAATTTCACTTTTGGATTGTTCACTGTATAGAAATACATTCATTTTTGTCTATTAGTCTTGTACCCTGCGACCTTGCTGAATTTATTAGTTCTAATTTTTAGTGGATTCCTTAGGAAATTCTGTATATCATATTACCTAATCTACAAATAAAGAGCTTTACTTTTTCCTTTCCAACATGAATGCCTTTTCTTTTCCTTCCCTAATTTCCACGGCTGCAACCTCTAGTGCAGTGTTGCATAGAAGTGGCAAAGCAGAAATCCTTTTCTTTCTTCCTGATCTTAGAGGGAAATATCTGGGCTTTCCCCATTAAGGATGATGTGAGCCGTGGGTTTTTCAGAGTTGCCTTTTATCAGGGTGAGGCAGTTCCCTTCTATTTCCAGCTTGTTGAATGTTTTTATTGTGAGTGTTAGATTTTGTCAAATGCCTTTTCTGTGCCCATGTTCTAATACTCGGAACCTGTGAATAAAATAGGAAGGTTACTGTGGGTTATCCAGGTGGGCCCAATGTAATCATAAGGGTCCTTAAAAGTAGAAGAGGGAGACAGAGGGAGAACCATAGAGATGGCAGGATGCAAGGGATTCTGTCTGATGTTGCTCACTTTGAATATGGAGGAGTCCAGGGGATGAGGTGGTCTCTAGGAGCTGGAAAAGTGAAGGAGGTGGATTCTCCCCTAGAGCTTCCAAAAAAGACTGCTAACCTCCTAATACCTGATGTTATCCTAGCAAGGCCCATTTTGGAATTCTGACCTCCAAAACTATGGCAAAAAATTTGTATTGTTTTAAGCCATTAAGGTTGTGGTTATTTGTTACAGCAGCAAGAGGAAACTAATACAGTGTATTACATTAGTTGATGTTTAGATGTTAAACTAAACTTGCATTCCTGGGATATGCATATAATCCTTTTTCTGTTGCTAGATTTGGTTTGCTAGTGTTTTATTGAGGATTTTTGAGTACATATTCATAAGAGATAATGGTCTGTTGTTTTGTGTGTGTGTGTGATATCTCTGTCTGGTTTTGGTGTCAGGGTAATACTGGCCTCATAAGAAGAAGGTGGACAGTGTTCCCCACTCTTCTATTAGAATAGCCATTCCCGCTTTGTTATAGTTGCTATTTACATGATACATCTTTGTCCATCCTTTTACTTTCAACCTATTTGAAACCCATCCTTGGTCTAGAGTTCCTGTATAATAGACTTCCTCTCTAACAACTGATGATATTTTTATGACAATGAAAGCTGCATTTGTTATATTCGTAGCTGCTGTTTTTAAAATTAGCTACTGATGTAAACCTTTGTTTTCACAACTATAATAACTTCTTGTTTCTATATTCTCTCTGGTTCTCTTTCTGGCACTAAGCCTTGGTATTTTGGCTTGTTTTTGTTTTACATAAAATAAAATTTAGTAACCATATGTTAGGCCTACTTTTTTCTTCCTACTGGTCTACCAAATCTTTTAAGTCTAAGAATCACTACACTAGAAATTTTCTAAGACTGGGTTAGAGATACGTTGTACATACAACATAGGTTGTATCTCCGGAACAAGTTTGTTAAACTCCTGAATAATTTTCAAAGTAATAAAATTTTAGGAGTACCTTTGTTTTAACGTATTTTACTCATTTAATTCAATTTTTTAAAGACATTGTAAAACTGACTTTACGAAAGATATGTAAACCATATTAAAATCTCTATTATATGTTGTGAATACTGAAACCCATCTAAATATCCAGTCATACAGACTGGTTAAATTGCAATGAATTCATATAATCGTTATCTATTAAAAATCATGTTTTATAAAAGCATTATATGACATGGAAAAATGTTCAACTGCAGGTCAAGTTGTCCTGTTCTGGTAACTGCTCTCCCCACTAACCTTTCTGGACACGATGCCGCTGCCCAAGGTGTTTCAACACACCCGTCGGCTTTCTTTAATCACTTCTTTGTAAATAGTCACTTCATTAAACCCTGTTCGGACACCCACTTCAGTATGTCATCTACTTCCTGCCAGGACCCTGAGACAGTTTATACACAAGTTAATGGTGAAATTAACCACTGGAAATGGTAAAATTACACCATTGACCTGTTATTCTCTGGTTGGTGAAATTAGGATAAAATTAGAGAGAAAACAGTAAGTGCCTGTTTAAACTGTTGCTATGATATGTGCACTGCAGTGAACAATAGGGATGGTTACCATCAAATAAATGTATTTATAGTTGTATGCTATTTTTTATATATCATCTCATTTAATCCTTTAAACAACCCTATGATATATCATCATCATTCCCCGTTTTACACACAAGGACACAATAAATATCTTTGATGACTGTGAATTAATATATCGTCATTGTTGTCTTTTGTAGATCATTCGCGGGAAGTCTTGGAGCAGTTAGTCGGCCCAAACAAGCTAAAGCAAGTGACGTGGACTGTTTACTGATTCTCACGGAAGCTTATCAAAGCTGTGCCCTTCACCCTGCTTTCCCAGGGAGCAGTGGTCTTTGAGGCTGGCTTTCCAGTGATATGATTTATGCCTTGACATTAACCAGACTCTTCAGCATTTGAATCCTGCTGTTATTCTGTGTTTGCTTGATGAGTGATTGTCCTTGAAACTTAGTCCTAGCGTGCCCTCTGATGTGCTGGGGGATGGTCCTGTGTTTGTTTCTTAAATAACAAAGTTTTAAATTACCTGTTTTCCCTGGGGATTCATTCTACCTAGATATTTGAGCTGTTACAAGAGAAATTGACCAATATGGATAAACAATAGGAGAATTCTAAGTAAAGAAACTTCTGTAAGCATGAATACCTTCCTAGCTTCCGGATACTACCTTCTGAAGTATTTAAATGTCTGTTGGCCAAAAGCAAAGCTGAACATCAGGCCTGTGAATTCGCCATGGAATTTACTATGTCGGTGAAACAAGAAGCATAATGGTTCACTGTGGTAACTGAGGACACCACGTACCTCGGTCTTCAAGCGCCGGGGTGCTCCTGGGCCCTTGCCTAGCCGCTTGTTATGCTGCGTTTTCCGGCTGCTCTTCCCAAACGCGTGCTGTTCGTCTGTGAACTTTCTTCCTTAAAAGCTGCGTTCAAGAATGTGTAAGAATGAGTAAATGCAAACCATCATCACGAAGCTTGTATCCTGAAGCTCCACTGGTTTCACACTGTGAAATAAACAGCCCGGGGCTCAGTTTTCCAGTGAAATGTACTACTGTCTGTAATCCCCAAATCCTCGGACGCTTCCTGTGCTTACACCGCCCCGACGGTCAGCAGATTCCCTGGGCCGTGAGCCTGTGTCAGGGGGCTTTCTTAAAGATTTCCTATTTCAGCTCCGATGTAGTGAAGAACAGGGAAAATACGGGATGGTAGACTTGCTTGTACATGTTTAGAGGAAGAGTTTCCATATTTAGCTCTTGTTTCTTGTCCTTACTATTAATTACCTTGTAAGTGTGATACGTTTATAGCATGGATGTACATCCTGCCACTGCAAGGGTGGTATGTGTGTATATGTGCGTAAAATGGGGAAGGTCTTCCACGCGTGGAATTTTTGCTAAAGACAAATTCAGTAAGATTTATTATTGAACACCCAACCATGTCAATAGCTTTTTCCCCTTTTGGGGAAACTGATTTCAAGATCTAATGTGTCAGACTTTTAGGATCTATAAAGGCTTTATCATCCTGAAGCAGTCTGCAGCCTGATTTTCTAAAAAATATTTCTCGTTCCATTAGCTATTTCTTACCACGCTGTTTAAAATTTTTATTCCCCCGCCCTATCTTACCTATCCCTGTCACCCTTGCCTTTTTCTGTTTCCCTTTTCCATCAGTCACCATCTGACATGTTTTATTTTTTACTTCTTATGTCTCCCCACCCTAGAATGTGAGCCTCATGAAGACAGAATTTCTTTCTTTTTCTTTTTTTTTCCACTGGTACATCTCCAATGCCTAGAACAGTGTCTGGTACAAATAAAGAACCCAAATATTTGTTGAATGAATAGACAAAATAAATAAAGGATAAAATAAATAAATAAAATATGCAGATGTCCAGTTTCTAATCTGACGTGTGCAGAGGAAGTCAGCACTCCTGTCCTCACGAGATAAAAGCTGAACAAGCTGAAAATCACGAAGCAGTGCAGTATTATTTGAAAGTAGACTTGGATTAGTTGTAAATATATACTGCAAACACTAGGACAACCACTAAAAAAATGTCTTTTAATAAATACAGTTGATAGCCTAAGGGAGGAGAGAAGATGGAATCACATAAAATGCTCAATTAAAATCGGAAAACGCAGAAAAAAAGGAACACAAAAAAGAAACCAAGTACAAGGGCAGTGAGTAGGGAACAATTATAAACTTGGTGGACATTAATCCAACTACATCAGTAACCTCTTTAACTGTGAACAGTCTCAATCCAAACCTGCTTGTTAAGCTGTGACGTCATTTCAAGGCTCACCATTATATAAATATGGATGGTTTTTAAATATTTTAAGTAATATTTGGATATCTCAAAGACCTTCTTGTACCCTCCTTATACATCGAGAGGAAAACAGAAACAGGGTGATAGATATTTAAAATTAAATCCAGTCTTTGCCTCATCAAGTTGACTTCCACAGTTCTCCAAAGTGTAACTGGCTCTACTTTCCTCTTCCTTATCTTGCTGAGGACAACACTCAGCAGAACACCCTGAGCTTTCACAGAACACGTCGACAAAAACCCCTTCTCTCAAATGCCATCCAGCGCCACTGCAGCCTGTAGTTTCTATTAATTTTAACTAAAGCTGAATCAAAATTGTGAGTTTATAAGTTTTAAGCCCCAGTAGACCAATGGAAATTAGATTCAGCAAGAGCTGACTCACTGGGTTGTAGTAAACTTTGACGTCCAAAGTTCAAGAACCCTGAGTAAGTAAATTCCGAGGTCCACTGTGACCCCAGCTCCAAAACTCCCATCCACCTTTCTTACTTCCCTGTCTACGCAACGACTGGCCCTTTACTGGTGCCCTCTCAGAAGGTAACCACTGGTACCAGGGCCTCATCTTCCCAGGGATATCCTATGTTTACTGCCAGGAAATGCACACACATTCATATGTGCGCGCATGTGTCCTTTTTACATAAGTAGTGGTGCACTGTGCATGTTCTTCTTCATGTTGTTTCTCATTTACGTCCTCATGTCCTTATTGATACATGAGATCCTGACCCCGGGACACGCAGTGGTGGCATCACCAATTTCTAGCTGACCTCAGTAAACCGTAAAAAAGGCATCATAAGGTTTCACAGTACTGAGTGTGTAGGAAATTCTAACCCTGTATTTTTATCCATGTTCCTGAACTGGGGCCCTAGTAGGTACTAATCCTGTATGAGGCACTTTGTACTTTCATTTAATACAATAACCCTTCAAGGTGCGGTTCATTAAAATTTATTACTGTTTTATGAAGAAATTAAAGCTCAGAGAGCCTACCAACCCCAAATCCCAACTGGAAAGTGACAGCAGCCTGACTCCGAAGCCATGTGCTCCATGCCACACTAACTGCATCTCTGACCTTTACAGGTGATTTTTCAAAAAATACAGTATTCTTCTGTATTTTATTTAACTCAAAGACACATCATCATTAGTGTAACCCAAAGATACACTCTGCTACAATATCTGATTCCTCTCTGCTACTTAAATCACATGTTGTCATTATTGGGCTTTGCCTTCTGTAATTACATTACACTACAGCAGTAGAACTAGAAAAAAAAATACTACAGAGAGAGATTTCTGTATTTGGCATAACACAGAACAAGTCTGCATGACAAAGGCTGACAGAACAAGACCTGCCATTTAACACTGAACATGCGTTCTTTGAACTGGAGCTCCTTCGAGGGTTAAACCCAGACGTAGCTGCATCCACACTGCAAGTAACCTCGATGATGTCCCCCCAGAGAACGTCCCACTCAGCAGGCTCAAGGCTGAAACTCCCACACCGTGCTCGTCGTCAGGCCATTGTTTTCCCGCCTCGTGGGCTCTGGGAGCGGATACTCCACCACCTTGTGCAGCTGGTGCTGAATGCCGTGGCCGCTGAACTGGGGTCGCCTGGGGTCGCCAATCAGGACTCGAGTTCTTTGGGCCCGAAAGCAGTTCTTCAGCCACTGATGCAGGCTGTCTGCCAGGTCTTCATCATAAAACATATCTCCAAGCACGACAAGGTCCCACTTACCTTGTTTCAAATCCAGAATGTTTTTGGTTAAAATGGGAAAAGGATTCAGTCGGTTCAGTTCACAATTTAGTGTAATAGCCATTCCTGCAACTTGAAAAAAAGAAAAAAGAAATTACATAGTGAATTGGTATTGGTATGTGCTAGGCTGTTTTAATTCACTGTTGATTAAATAATTTAGAAACTCTCCTTTTTCTTTCCCTTTCTGTTGAAAGTTGTTTTTTTAGATAAAGAAGCCTAAAGTATATGGCAACGTAAGCTATTACCTACAATTCTCAAATACATGAATACCCTGAAAACAAACAATACGAAACATCTGGAAATGTTGAGGTTTTAAGGAACATTTGCTGATCTTGGCACAGCTTTCTAGGAGACAGGGAAACAAGCCTTGGGCTTGAGCAGGATGGCAGGTTAGAGCTGAGAGCCTCTGAGGCTCTCGAGGGCTAGGTCCTCAGTGAAAGGGAAGACCAGAATAAACTCAGATAACGTTGCTCTAACGGAACAAAATCACCCCCAAAGACACAGGCCTCTCCTCCCTTGGGTTTTGGTCAAATAAATACTACCACATATTTCAGGGAAGTCCTAGCCCAGAAATCCAGGCAGTGCTCCCAGGCTGGCATCACTTTGGGATATCTGACAGACACAAAGTCCTCCCGTGAAAAAATGCACCATCAACTCAGGCCCCACAGATAACGTCCCACTCAGTAAGTTCACTATGTCAGATTACAAAATACACACGGAAACAGGCCATCATGTTGAGGCACCTGTAAATATTAATCCTGTAAGAAAAAAAGAGACGTGCTTTAGATATTTTAAAATACGAAATCCTTACTAGGGTCTATGTCATTGGCCAAGATCCTTAAAGCTCCACTCATCTTAGCAGCAATAGCCGTGGCTCCACAGCCACTCCCAACATCTAACACGGATTTCCCTCTGACGACACCAGGATTATCCAGAAGATACCTAAATTAGAAAGAAAAGGGAAAGCATTATCTAAGAGGGATGGGAGAAGGTCAGGAAGCGGTGTCCCACATGTTTTCTTTGGATTGACTGGACAAAGAAAGAGTGGAGCTTAGCAGAAGAATTTGGCCCAGCATTGGCAAGTCTGGCCCGACCAGACTGACACAATGTCAATCTTAAGAGCTGGGCCGAGGGGGCAGAGAGAGGACCTGGTCATTTTGGTCTTTGTCTTGAGCGGGTTTGAAGAGCCGTTCCCTACGACCGACCACTTCTGCTCTTCAAGTCAACTGTTGAAAAAAGGATTGAGCACTTGCTGTGATCCAGAAACCACCAAGCACCAAGAATACAGACTGGCCGAATGCTGCTGGAGCCAGGATTCAGTAAGCCGGATCCAAAAGCCCTCGTCTCCTTTTGACCGTTCATCACAGGGCGGCTTTCCCCACGGCTTGAGGCATGTTATAATGAACTCACCGGTAAGGTGCCATCGAAGTCCAGTTCAGCCAAAGAATCTGGACCAGGGCTAAGTAGTTACCAAACAAATGAAGATGAATGGGAAAATACTGAAATAATAAATGCCACCGACCCTTGACCTCGGTGTTGGAATAATAATGAAGGGCAGGAAGTATGGCCCAGTGAGGATGTAGCGCCCTGTCTTAAAGGGACAGCTGCTACCCACGGTGAGCTGTTGCCACACAGAAATGCGATGTTATCAGAGATTCTTGTTTTTCAAATCAAAGTAAACTTTCATGTGAAATCCCTCGAGTATTAAATGTTAGCAACTACTTTTTTATTTATTTTTTTAGAGGAGGTACTGGGGATTGAACCCAGGACCTTGTGCATGCTGGGCATGCGCTCTACCCCTTGAGCTGTACCCTCCCCTTAGCAACTGATTTTTTTTTTTAAAGTTTACAAGTAAAGGCCAAACAAAACACATTTGTGGATCACCAGTTTGTGACCTCTGATTCAGACAGTCTCTTAAGGAATTTGACTGCATTTATATTTGGAGTTGATAAACAGTAACTTTCACAGACGTCACTTAAGATGTTATTTCAAAAATATGATGTAAGTAAATAAAGTTTGAAATTTTGGCAACACAACAACCAGAAAATTGGGATTGATACTACCCGGAAAGCTTTCCAGTCCTCAGGGTTCTCCAAAAAGCTCTATGATCACATTTATTTTTTTGTATTTAAAATTATACACTCTGAATTCTATTAGACCCCACCATTCCTGTGAAAGAGAAGTCCTTATCCTTTTCATTTCACAGCTCTGTAACCTCAAGGCATACACAGATTAAATACTCTACCAATCTAAGAGCAAAGACTAGACTGAAACGCTCAACATTCTTGCCTTTGTTTCAGCAGCTGCATTTTAATAGAAAGCATAGTGTGAATGTGTGAGAAAATGTCCTTAAAAAACGACCTTTGCAGTATGGAGCGTCGGAAAGGGGGGACCTTAAAAACGCAGATGCAAGTCCAGAGTTCACCTGCGATGTCAATAAACCACTGCAGAACAGGGAATCCTTGAGCAGCCCAGGGACTCACATCCCTTGTTCTTTGAGAGATTGGAAAGAAGCAATGATGGAGGAACTGTGAGTTTTAAGGAGCAAGATTTACAGGATTAAACCAGGAGAGCCGAAGGACTGGGGCTGTTTAGGCTCCACCAAGGAACTCTGCATTAGGAACCACGGATCTGAGAACGGTGTGAGATTTCTGGATCAACAGCTGCCCAGGGTCTTAGCGGACCCAGGATTTCTCTTGGGGAGAGAACTATATTTGGGGAAAGATCTTGATGAGCTTGGAGTAGAAGGTAAAACTATGCAATGAAGCAACCCCCAACTATTCTTAAACTGCTCTAAATTAAGAAAACAATTCTGGGTTCAGCTCTGGTTTTTTGAGAGGAGCAGGGAGGATGTGGAGCTGGAAGGAGCTGAAGAGAGAAAGGATGTGAGGATATCCCTAAAGGCCCAGCTTCACTTAGGGCCGTACCTAGACAGGGCTTGGCCTCCTGGCCAGTAGATTGCCCAGTAAGGATCGCTGTGGGGCCACAGGTCAGCTCTCTCCCACCAGAACTTGCATCTGGGGGTCAAAAGCCGCAACTGGATTTCAGGGGTGAGGCTGCCACTGCTGGTGACTTCAGTGTTCTCCTCCAGGAAAGCTTTCATCTCAGGGTCCAAAAAGCTTCCAGTTCCTCTCCAGGGGCAGTGGCCCCAGGGGAACAAGGGAAGACCACTGCTTCTCACAGCCTTCTGAAGGGCACCACGGCAGTTCACGGGAAAGGGTGCGAATGCTCTCCAACCTGGGCTCAAAGCCATCGGTCCTGCCCTTAGCGCAGGCTTGTTGGTGTCGCTGTTGATAAGAGTTGCTCCTCGTGGGGAAAGAATAAGGGTCTGGCTGCCAAACTGAGCTCAACTGGAATCTCCGGACCCCTAAAAACAGAAATGATACTGAAAATTCCAAGGCCCACCGACACCTCGAAATCCTATTACATGGTAAGAAAATATAGTGTTAGCTCTCTGGCAGATGATTCACAAGTGCATTGGTGCATTAACTTAGGAAAATCCAACCTTTTCAAAGATGCCTTTTCACAACAGAATCCTTTTAATAATTTAGAACAATAAACATACAAGCATTTGATTGTGAAAGACTCCCTCAGGAACATGCCTGTCACAAAAAATAAGGTATACCTTTAAGTGCATTTAATAAATCACCTACTTTTAAGTAGGCACTGCGTTTGGCAACTGTGAACAAAATAAACAAAAGTCCCATCTTCAGGAAGCTTGGATTCTAGTGGTGGAACAGAGCAATTAACAGGACAAACATGGTTCTTACCTTTATGAAGTCTAGCCAAAGAGCTCTGCAGGTTATCAAAATGTAACTGTCTGTGGGCAGAGATATACAAATGATACTGACTACGTTCTATTTCAATTAAAATAGTCCTAGCATAAAAGCAGTGTCATTAAGATTCAGATTTTTTTCCTTAAAAAAAAAAACAACTATGGATTTAATTGTAATAAAAAAAAAAAAAACCAACTCCCAAATCTCTTTCTGTAAATCAGTTGAGTCATCTTTATCAAACCTGGACTGAAAGGCTAGTTCTAATAAAGAGACTTTGATAAGATTAAGTAAGAATGAGGAACAGTAGTTTAAACACATTACATACCCAGTTGTTTGGGACCTCTGATCGGTTCTGCATAAGTGTTTTAAATAGTCTTATGTCCACGCAAGTATTTAAGAGTAGGGGTCCCAAGCACAAACGCCAGGAGAGTAGGGGCCAGACTGGTGATGCACGCTGGTCATTAGGTAACAGACAGGCTGTGGCAAACTGGAAACTGTTTCAAACCTAGTCCAAAGGGGTCAGCAAACTGCTGCCAGGCAGGGGCATCTCGCCAGATCTTCCAATTTCACAAGATAATCCAAATATTTACACATAAACTCCCACTTTTAAACACGGGCAATTAATTAAAATATCAAGACACATGGCAGGCCAAAATGGTTGTCCGGCTACTAGTCTGTGAACTCAGAAGAGACCTTCATTGGGTGTTCAATTAGCCCACATTTATGCCCCTGCAATCCCAGGGACTCGAACAGCCTGACCTCACTGGCCTAACTCTGTTAGGAAGGATTGCCCTTGAATTGTACAAGCCTAAGTTTTAAAAAGCGAGCAGGGCAAATAAGAGATGCCTTTGACTTTGGACACAGTGTCTTCCAGGCCGATGCCGCCCCCTCCCACGCCAGCACCAGCGCAGCATCCGTTTAGGAATATGCGATTATGTGGCGGACCCTTGGCACGTGGGTTAACTGGTAAGGAGAGAAGACGCCCTTAAAGGGGGCAAGTTCCAAACGTGTTAGCACGTTATTTCCCACCAGGGAGGAGGGAGCACTCAGTCTTAAAGGGGCAGGCACAGCCCTCCTTCCCTCCTTACCCGGCTGCGCGAACACCGCCCTGGGCAGCTAAGCACAGGGCACGCCTCTCACTCGCTTTTGCGTCTCTTTCCGAGCCTCCTCTACGACCGCTCCCGGGGGTCGGGCTTCCCCCGGGGAGGATGCGCCCGCGCCCGCGCCCGCGCCACCCCGCTCCGCCCTCCTTCCCGGCGGCGCTTCCCCCGTCACCGCGCTTCTTAAAGGGACAGGAAGTGCGAAACCCGAGGGCGCCCTGACCTCACTTCGGAGATAGGAATGTCAAATTCGGATTTCTAAAATAACCACTCTGAAACCGTGGAGCGTCTGGTTTGTGCCGATCACACTAATAGGCATAGAGTGGTGAGCAAAACAGACACAGTATATGACGCTTTACATACAACCGAGATTAAGTCCTAATATGACCTCCCTCATAATGTTCATACACGTACGACGTAAATCTTGAGGGATACCCATATGTCCATCTTCCAACCCCTCAACACGTTCCAAAATTAACTCACCATCGTACCTTACAACAATTAAGACCTGCTCTGTCGTGCCAAAGGCAGTGGGGGGTGGGGGTGGGGGTGACCCAAACTTAGAAATAGGCAAACACGTTTCTGCATCGGAGTTTGCAGTTCGAGAAATGAACTGGCAGCCACCTCTTCAAAAGTAGAGCTGGTGGCTTGCGTTGTCTGCTTCTGTCCCTGTAAACTGGAACCTCTAGAAACCACTACAGGAGAATGAAACTTTGTTACTGCAATTAACAGCCCCAGAGGCATCCTTATCGTTTGCTTCTTTGATGAACGGCTGTATTTATTTCGGATTGATGGGCTAAGCACTTTGTTTTTCAGAATATTCTGCCCTAGATTTCGTCTGTAAGAATACATGTGTTTCTATGATGAATAAAACCATATTCATTAACTTATTGGCTTTTTTTTTTAAAATTAGCAGCTGAGGTAAACCTTTTTCTCAACTATACTGTCTCAATAACACTGTCTGATTCGCGTGCTAGCAATGATTCTTAGTGGGTGTTCACGATCAATTTGTCTAAGAGCTGTTGTTTGTAACCAGCTTCTGTATCCTCCCCCAGTCGTCGTTTTTAAATTGATCTGCTGCCTTCCATTCCTCCTGCCAGTGCCTTAGTTCCGCCTTGTAATGGCCTGCCTGAATTCCTGTAGCTGGTCTCTCTGCGATCCTGTCTTCCTCTACACCATTCTCTACAGCGCAGCTTAAATGTTTTCTTCTGAAACGTTCATTCTCTAGTCCAGAAAACATCTCACATTCCTCTAGGATATGGTAAGCCGGATAAGCCATGAGAAACAGACCTGAATTTTCTTTTTTATTGTTGTTTGTTGATGTGTTTTTTTTTTTTCTTTTTAGTTGAAAGAAAGAATGGTCTCACTTTTATCACAATGGACCCAAATGCAACCAAGCAAGCTCATCAACTCCCTGATAACAATTGAGCTATCATCCGCCCTTGTGATTTCGGCCTCTAAGTGTCTGCCTACTTTTTGGTACACAGAGCCGTTTCTCTGGTAATGACTGGACTCTCTTGCAGGTGCAAGTTAAAATTATCCCATACTCAAATGCCTTTAAGGGTTTTGGGGACAGATATTTAATCATACTTATCAGCTGTGTGACCTTGGGCACGCTGCTAAACCTTCCTGATGACAGGGGTCAGGACAGGCCCCTGAGGCACAGGAATGTGCTGAGCGAAAGGGATTTGAGTTCCTGAAATCCCTTATCTGCCTAAAGCAGAGTCTCCCAAAAGAACTCAATTGTCATAAACCCCCACCTGTAGCAACTGTAATCATCTTGGAATTGAGACCTGGTCGCCACACCCAAACAGCCAGTGTCCCAAGGCCATCATATCTCCTATCTATTCTCCTAAAGGACCATTTATCTTTCCAAAAAGTCCTTCCCCTAAGGGCCCTTTCTCCCCTTCCCCATCCCCTAGGATGGAATAAAATGTATGTTTTTTAAAGCAGGACAAGAAAATTTCAGCAGAACATATTCCCGGCCCACCAGGGCCCTTCCTGCATCTGAGTTATACAGTAACCAGACCTCCTCAAAGGCAGGAATGTCTGCTCAACCATAAAGATCGTTTTTCCCTTCTTCTGACGCCAGTAATGTAACTCCTTAGCAGATAACATTCTTTTCCTAACTCTGCAAGGGGTTACAGTGACCTGCTACTCCCTTTGTCCCGTGTAGGTCTGGACTGTGTATCTCTGGTGAACTCTATGTAAGATATCAATGTGTCATTTTGATGAACGATCCTTTGTCTCAAAAATGTATATAACTGTGCTTTCGACTTCCAACCAGTAGAGCAGTCCTCAAGAGTTTTCTGAAAGGCTGTCTACAGGTTTATAATCCTCAGATTGGCACAGAAAAAAGTCTGTATTTTTTCTTTAGGTCTACTATTGATTAATTTTTCTTCAACGCCTACTACGTGAGGTATATAAGCACAAAGTTTTAACCCCCCCACTGTGAGTTAGCATCACTGAATCCTCCTCTGTGTGTGTGTGTGTGTGTGCTGTGTGTGTAAACTCTGGTGTTTTTCTCCTGTTAATCTGCCTTTTGTCAGTTTAACTTGCAGGTCCCAGTTACTGCACTTAAGAGGGTGAAGGAAAGCTCTTCCTCCCCTGCACTATCAGAGTTTTCACCTGTTAGATAATGATGGCAATAATAATAATGCATTTGGAGGATTTGAAGAGATAAAGGCAAAGATCTTAGCACAGTTCCTGGAATATTATAAATGCTGTGATTGTCACTGTTGGAACTATGGTGTTAGGACTGGTAAGACACAAGACTGGAGGATGAAGATCAGGTTTTCAGCTAAGAGTGAGGGGATCAGATTGGAGTTTTACAAGACAGTTTTAAGCTGCAGGTATCAAACAGAGGTAGGACCGAAGACAAGGAGACCACCAGTTGAAGGATGCTATGGTAACCAAGCAAGCTCTAACAAGGGCATGGAAAGAACTGAACACATCTGAATGTGATCCAGGAAAAGCCATTAGCAAGACTTGGAGACTAATAAAATATGCTTGCTTAACCACAATGAGAGACAATCTAAGGGCACTATGTGGTCTTTTTTCTTCATCACCTTGACCTTTGCTGTTAATCACTATGCTATCTGATCAAATTCTTCCTTGCTTGATATCCTCCCTGGCTCCCCAGGCCTTCAATATCAGCCAAATTCCTGACCACATCTTCCCAGGCTCTCAGTAATCAGTTCCTACCTGCCTTGTTTCAAAACCCTCCTCTCTCTGCTACAATTTGCTTTTCTGCCACAGGCCCTTGTCCTCTCACAGCATGCCTTGCTTAAGACAGAAAGCTGCCACCATGACCACACATCCACCCCTCCTCCTCACTGTCCTGAACCACCTCTTTGTCCTCCAGAACACGGCTCAGGGTCAAGGCCCTCTCAGAAGCCTTCCCCAGCGCACACACGGACCTTGACATTTTCTTAGCTTCCTATGTGTATATCCAACAGGAATACCACGCAGGATTGTCTTTGCTGGGCTCCTCTACTGGACTTAGAGGCAAACCATCTCATTCTTCTTTGATCTTCTGCCACAGTTAAGACACTCAATAAATTCTATTAAACGAAAGAAAAATCAGATAAAGGAGGAAATAAACAAATATTACATATCAGTGTCTCATTCCTCAATTTTATCCGTAACAGCTTTATTGAGGTATCCTTGACATACAGTAAACTTCATATATTTGAAGTGTACAATTTGATGTTTTGCTCTCTGTAAACACTCGAGAGACTGTAACCAAAATCAGGAGACTGAACATATTCAGTGCCCTGTGTTATCCCTCCCTCCTGGCCTTCCCCATGTCCCCTCCATCCCCAAGTGGCCACTGACCTGCTTCCTGTCACTATAGATTAGTTTGCATTTTCTAGATTTTTATATAAATGTAATTATACAGTATGTACTCTTTTTTCTTTCTTTCACTCAACATGATGATTTTGAGATTCATCCATGTCATTATGCATCAATTATTCACTCTTTTTCTTTGCTGTGTGGTTTTCCATTGTGTGTGCATATATAATGCATTTATCCATTTATCTATTGATGGATCTCTGGGGATTTTGTTTGTTTGCTATTATAAATAAAGCTGCTATCAGCATCTGTGTACAAGTCTTTGTTTACATATACGCTTTCTTTTCCACTAGGCAAGTACTTAGGAGTGGAATGGCTGGATCCCATGGCGCCGTGATTAACAGCAAACTTTCCAAAACGGTTGTCATTTCACATTCCCAGCATCAGTGTGTGAGAATTCCAGTTCCTCCGTCTGGTGAGAAAAACAACTTTCTTTTTCTGAGTTGCTGCTGAGGCATTTTATAGTATGATAACCCTACTCACACCCAGAGTCTGAACACTTTGGGAAAAACTAGGGGCTGCCCGCAGTAAGTTCTGGTTTTGTTTGTCCGAGGGCACCTTTTAAAATAACCGTTTAGAGTTAAGCCTGCCGAAAGTTAGTGACCTCGGCCCGGGCACCCTGTAAGTAAAGGTGCTTGCCACCTGCTCTCCAGCTCCTGCTTGCCGGTGACCTGGGACAGAGGACTGCCCTTCCCCCAGTTCATTGTGCCCCCTTGCTTCTGGGATCTGTAAGAAATAATAAATCTTGTGACTCTACTTCTTTTGTGCAGTTGTATTGAAACTGCGCCTTCAAAAAGAAAAATCCAAAATAAAAAAATAATAATAAAACAAAAACAAAAACGTAAATGGGGGGAGGGTACAGCTGAGTGGTAGTGGGTGTACTTAGCATGCACAAGGTCCAAGGTTCAATCCCCAGTCTCCCCATTAAAAAAACACAAACTAATACGAAATAAATAAAGCTAAGTTAAATGTCGAAAAAAAAAAAGAAACTGCACCTTCAATTAAAATGACTCCCACAAAGTGAGAACTTGGATGTCGAGGGAGCTACCTGCTGACCCCATGTGGGTGTCTTGTGCCCCTTCATTCATCAAGTCATAATCAACACATTCTTTTTTTAAAATATATTTTTATTGAATTACAGTCAGTTTACAATGTTGTATCAATTTCCGGTGTACAGCACAATACTTCACATAGGAACATACATACATTCATTCTCATATTCTTTTTCACCATAGGTGACTACAAGATATCAATACGGTTCCCTGTGCTGTGCAGTGTGACCTTGTTGTTTATCTGTTTCATATATATTAGTCAGTATCTGCAAATCTCAAACTCCCAGTTTATCCCTTCCCACCCCCTTCCCCTCCAACCCCGGTAACCATAAGTTTGTTTTCTATGTCTGAGTTTGTTTCTGTTTTGTAAATAAGTTCGTTTGTCTTATTATTATTATTCTTTTTAGATTCCACATATAAGTGATATCATATGGTATTTTTCTTTCTCTTTCTGGCTCACTTCACTTAGAATGACGAGCTCCAGGTTCATCCATGTTGCTGCAAATGGCATTATTTTACTCTTTTGTATGGCTGAGTAGTGTTCCATTGTATAACTATACCGCAGCTTCTTTATCCAGTAATAGACATATTCTTAATTCAATACACCAGCTCCGGCTCCTCAACACACTCCACACCCTCACCAACACTTACTATTGTCTTTCTGATTAAAGCCATGCTAGTAGGTATGAAATGTATCCCATTGTGGTTCTAACTTGTATTTCCTCAATGACTAACAATGAGCATCTTTTCATGTGTTTGCCATCCATACATCTTCTATTCAAAGTACGTCTCATTTTAAATCCAAATTGTTGCATTGTTTTCCTGATCTTTCGTAATTTGGGTACATTAAAAACAGGTGCATAGGTCTTTCCTCAGGGCTGGGAGAATGATTCATAAAGCTAACGGCATTATCTGGAATAAAGAGAGAAAAATAACCTCTCTTGCTGTTTTTTGGAGAATGTTATTTTAAATATAACATATAATTTGCAAACGTTTATAAATATAAATTCTAAATAAATTTGTAAATATATTTCTAATAAAATACATACCTCACTTTAGTTTTAAAAGCAGCCTCAAGATGCAGACAACATAAATTAAATTGTACTCAAGCGTGATTTGCCTCTGCAATCCCAGAATGTGTTTCTCCCCAGACTTTTTCTTTTTTTCTTTGAAGTATAGTCAGCTTACGATGTGTCAATTTCTGGTGTACAGCGTAATGTTTCAGTCATACATATAAATACATATATTTGTTTTCATATTCTTTTTCATTATAGATGACTACAAGATACTGAGTATAGTTCCCTGTTCTCCCCAGGCTTTGGAATGAAGTTTGAAGTGTTGGATTTTCTAGAACTTTGGCTTCTTTCCACCTCTTTTCTCCACCACATGGCCCTGGCGCTGGGAACGTGTAGGCTTCCTCTTTTCAGTTCCTTATCTGCATTGCAGTTGCTGCTTCTTCGTTTGGTCACTAGGTAAGCTTTTAAACACTGGTCACTGAGTCACAGCCAAACATCCCGACATCTGGCCCTTTAAGATCAATGTGTTGTAAAAGGGCTGAGCCCTCACAGCGAAGTGAAGTCCTCAGCCAACTAAAGCCATAGTGCCACCTAGTGGTCACTTAACCACGGCCCCGTGTGTCTGAGCTAAAATGGTAAAAACAGAAAAGAGCAAAGATTCTCACCCACGATTTGACCACACATGCTGGCATGCCTGCTGTAACATGTGGCAGAAACACTTACCACTGATAATATTTAGGGCCTAAAGGTTACGAAAGATTTGGTATCTCCCGTGACACATTCCCTGTCTCTATCTCTCTCACACACACACCCACACACACACACACCCAAAGGCGAATCCACCAGCGAATCCTGTAGGCTCTGCTTTCAAAATAAACCCAGAATCTGACCACCTTCCCCACCTGCACTCCTTCCCTCTGGTGCCAGTCACTACCGCCTCTAAGCTGGATCATTGTGAGGTTCTCCTAAGTAACCCCTCAATTTCCACCCTTGCTCCCTGCAAATCAGGTCACGTCTTTGCCCCACTGGAAACCCCCCAACACCTCCCCTTCCCACCTCATCCAGCCTAGCCCCTGCCCTGCCTCCCACGCCTACCACTTTCCCCCTCTTGACGACTTTTCAAATATACTGGACCATCTTTTTTTCTTTTTTTTTTTTTTTTTGGATATTTTGTGATTTATTGAGCCCATAGTGAAGTGCTTACTAACACGTGATTTACAGTATAATAATTAGCATGTAGTTTTCTTTTTTTTAATTTTTTTTCCAGGGAAATATAATTAGGTTTTATTTGTTAATGGCAGTACTGGGGATTGAACCCAGGACCTCGTGCTCGCTGAGAATGCACTCTACCACTCAGCTATACCCATCCCCAGTTAGCATATAGTTTTCAACGTTCCAATGGACTTTTGCCGTAATTGTTTCTAACACCTTCACTGTGTTATGGTTCCTCTTGATGTTATGCGAACATGTCTCTCTGTTTCCTGCTTCAGGGTCTTTGCACTTGCTACACCGCCAGACTAGGGATGGTCTTCCCTGCAGCGTGTAAACAACTAACCCCTCATCGCCTTGATTTCATCAAATGCTTTTTCTGCATCAACTAAAATGACCGTGTGCGTTTTTCCCCTTCCTTCTCTTCATGTGGTGTGTTGCACTGGTCCGTTTTTGTATATTGAATCATCCTTGCCTTCCAGAGATAAACCCCACTTAGCATGATGTGTAATTCTTCTAATATGTTGCTGAATTTGGATTTTCTAGTATTTTGTTGAGGGTTTTTACCCCTCATTTCCTTTAAGTCTTTGCTCAAATGCTACCATCTCCCTGAGGTCTCACCACTCTATTTAAAACTGCAAAAAGTTTCCCAGCTTTGTCTGTCTTCGTAGATACTCATCACTTATTTTGCTTATTGAATTCTCATGAGGACAGGGACTTGCCATGATGACAGAGACTCGTTTCCTTTTCCCCTTTTTCCTAATTGAGGTCTAAGTCACATACACTGAAGTCACAAATCTCAAGTGAACAGTTTGATGAGCATTTTGACAAAAGTAAGACACATAACCCACCACCTGTCGAAATACAGAACAGTCCCGTTGCCCCAGAAGGTTCCCTCCTGCCCCTTCTCAGTCAATCTCACAACCCCCCAGCCACCTCTAGGCCAGCAGCGTGCTGGCGTCTCTCACCACGGGCTGGCTTCACCTGTTCTAGAGTTTCTTATGAATGGAATTACACAGGCTGTGCTCTTTTGTATCTGGTTTCTTTTGCTCAGCATTTTTTTGAGATGCAGCCGCATTGTTGCTCGTACCGGTCCTTCGCTCCTCTTCCCTGTCGCACAGCATCCCCCTGTGCGACATACTTCGGTGTGTTTACCTCTTTTCCTGACTATTGACATTTTGGTTGTCTCCAGTTTGAGGCCGTTATTAATAAAGCTATAAAACTGCTATGAACATTTCTGTAGAACTCTTCTTGTGGGCGTATGTTTTCCTTTCTCTTGGGCAAACGCCTCGGAGTGCAATCACTGGGCAATAGGGCAGGTGTATGTTGAATTGGACAAGAAACTACCACATGGGTTTTTGAAGTGGTTGTAAAGTTGTAAGATTCCCACCAGCTGGGCATACGAACTCCAGGCCATGGACGGTGGTGTCACCATTTCAACTTCAGCCATTCTGCTGCGCGTGCGGTGGTGTCTCATCATGGTTTTTAACTTGCATTTCCCTATAACATTTCCACGTGCCTATTGAAGACTAGGATTTTGTCCGTTTTGTTTATTGCTTATCTCGTGCACACCCGTGCAAGGTGGGGCCCATATTAGATCAACGAATATTTGTTGAATGAATGAATGAATGATTTACTCTAAGAAATAAACAAATTAGAGTGGATTCAGGGTCGTTATTCCTTGATGACAACCCAGAAAACATTCTCTCTGACTCGGATGCTGAAATCTTTCTTGAGTGGGAGAGAAAAGAGAGCCCAGCCTAGTTTGCTAGGAATGATTTTCAACTCACAGCTCTTTTTCCCCATTATTTCCCACAGCATTTTCCCATTGCTGATCAAGCTGATCAGACTGGGGGTAGGTAATTGAGGTAATATTTGATAGACCCATGAACGATCATCACATTGCTAGTCATGGTAATTAAAACTTGCCACGGTGCTTTAGTTCCCTAAAAATTTGTTTAAGATTTTTTCAAAAATTTTATGCCCACAGGGCTGTGTGGTACTTTCGAACATCATCAGACTTTCATAGATTGAGGAGGAAAAAATGTGAGAGCTTTAAATAAAATGTATGCAACAGTTTGATTGGAAATTATCCTTGAGTTTTCATTTAATGTGCTCCGAGCTTTCACATAAACTATTATCTAATTTAATAAAGAAAAATCAGGCTGGGAATAGCGGTATTAGCTCTAAGGATCTCCGTGGTTAGAATTTCTAACGGTAACAGGGAAAACTTTGTTTCAGTGGAAAGCTATGCATTGTTTAGCCTACAGCCTCTTGGCCATCCTATCCTGATTCTCTGGGAACTATTGTTCAACTTTGTAAATTGTAGACAGCTAGTAACAATCCTAAATAAATCTTAAGCTCAGACATGCAAATCTTGTCCTGTCCAACTGCTTTCTCTCCTGCTCTACAGAAAAAGAACCAAGTTTTGCCTCCATTTGCAGATTCATTTCAATATTCCTGCTCCATGAATCCCTCTGTTGGCATCGCCTTTGAATTGGTTGTAACAGCTTCCCCGGGTCAAAAGAAACTTCAGAGAGCTTTACTGGATGTGATTATTTTATTGAGCGAGAAACTGTTGACAAACCGGGAGACTTCAAAACCGAAAGCAGTAAGCAGCTCGCTTTCAGCAATTACAGCTCAGTTCATAAAGCCTGAATGGAAGGCACTGTCTTCTGTTGTGATCGGTCAGCAGACACATATTCTGGTCCCGCAGTGACGTCACACAAGCTTATCTGTTTGCAGCTGATGGACTAGGGAGCAGCAAGGTCACGCCGATGTGAAGAAAGCTTACGTTTTTAAGGTCAGAGGCAGTATTTTGGGAAATCAGGACAATTGAAGTTTTATTTAGGGGACTAGGGGTGATTGACTTAGGGTCCACTCAAACTGTGGCCTCCGTTATAGTTTTTTTTTTTAACTTTTTTTATTGAGTTATAGTCATTTTACAACGTTGTGTCAAATTCCAGTGTAGAGCACAATTTTTCAGTTATACATGAACACACATATTCATTGTCACATTTTTTTCGCTGTGAGCTACTGCAAGATCTTGTATATATTTCCCTGTGCTGTACAGTATAATCTTGTTTATCTATTCTACATTTTGAAATCCCCGTCTGTCCACAGTTTTTTTTTTAATACCAGTTTCCTCATTAGTGAGCTTTTTAAGTATCCAACACATGTTCATTTTACTTATCTGTATGGGAGTAATGATTTTGCCCTCTTGAGGAAAATCATCCTTTAATTAAATAATTGGTTGATCAACTTAAAAATTAGCTAACCATATAAGAAGGCTGGTAATTAAGTCCTAACTTTGGGAATCTGGTCCACGTAGGTGCATCCTGAGTAACTGGGATCTGGCTTAGTGTAACCAGGAGTAGTTTGGCTGTTTCTTCCCCCCAACACTGACCAAGCGGATCAGATTGGGGACAGATAATTGAGGTAATATTTGATCAGAAACTTGGTCTTCAATAGACATGGTTCTTATGTCTTTTAAAAGCAAAAGTTGTCTGGGACAGACTAGCTTTAGAATATGTTATTTATTATCGATTTATTTAATTAAAGTGTAGCCAGTTTACGATGCTCATCAGTTTCTGGTGTACAGCACAATGCTTCAGTCATCCATATACATACGTATATAGAATATATTTTCTATGCTTCAAAATATATTTTAAATGTGGCTTATGACAGGAGCTATTCTTAAAAACGAACACAATGCTATCTTTTTCCAACAATTTCATACTGAGAGGCTGAATATGTCAAGGGACAATGACCAGCCTGTGTGACAGCAGAACTCTGACCCTCAGACGCCAAACCACTGCCTCTGAAGCCATTAGCCCGATATGATGAGACGAGGTCAGTGACTGCCAGCTTCCCTGTATTTGCCCCACTTCCAAGTCAGGATCAATTAGGCAAAGCCAAATATGCTCCTCAAACCCATCTCGTAAAATGCCGTGCTTCTCGTCAGCCCACCTCCTCCTTCCTGGTGCCACCAGCCTCCGTCACAGCTAGCCCAGAGACGTCCCACTCCCCTATGGGCCCCTGCCAAACATGAGCACTGGAGGCTGCCTCCCTTGCTGGAGCAAACTCTGAATACACAGCCTTTGTTCTCATCGGAGGCCCTTCACTCATTTCCGCAACATAGTACACTTACTTAGACAACCAGGAAACATCGAAGGGCTTATTGTCGGCCCAGAGGAAACACTCAGAAAACCAGACTACTCGTTCCTCCTGGAGATCAGAAAGGATCTCTGTGCTTCAACATCTTTGTCTATAAAACAAGATAGCGGAAAGTACCTGAGTCACAGGGTCGTGGTGAGCATTAAATGAGTCAATGCATATAAGCTTCTTTATTTTTATTTTTGGGGGAGGTAATTAGGTTCATTTATTTTTTTAATGGTGGTAGTAGGGATTGAACCCAGGACCTTGTATGTGCTAAGCACACATTCTACCACCGAGCTATATCCTCCCCCCACCATATAAGCTTCTTAAAAGCAGAGCCTGGAATATAGAAAGCACTCAATAAATAATTATAATAATTATTATTATTTAAATTAACAATAAATGTATCCTTGCTTGAGTCAAATAAGCTAGAATTTTTATTAACTTAGCATAGGAAGTCGTGTTCGTTATTTCAGGAGTGGGAATACGAAGATCTTTGCACAGAAACATTGTAATAGATTATGCTTGGTTCCCAGGCCCTCACACAAAAGACTCTCTAAGCCATGTTATCCCTTAAGGCTGTCATGTTTGCAGTTTAAAAACAAATTTAAAACCATTCTGTCATAATAATAGAAAGTAACCCAAAAAAAGATTTAAAAATACAATCGGTAACTTTGTATTTATCTTGAAAGTTGACACTTGAAGAAAAACAGGGTCGATTTTTAAATGGGTGAAAAAGTATATGGAAATTTCTGACAAGATGAAAAGAAACATCTGAGAGCTTTTAGAAGCTAACAGTAAGTTTTTAGAAAGTATTCTTTCATTCAGGACTTAGATGGCTTTTTTTTCCCCCAGCCACTGCGAGCGGTGATTTTGTACCTGTAGGTGGGATTAAAAGAAAAAAGGACAAAAGGTTTTCCTTAAAACAATGCGTGTACATATGGAAGAAAAAAACCGTTTGGAATGGAATTAATTCACTTTGAGAAAAAAAGAGCAGGATAAAGTCTCCAAAAAGGAAAAGAAAATATAACAGTCCTTGACTTTCATACTTCCAACCCCTGCACGTTACACACCTGCACTTAACATGGTGAAGAGCGGTGGGCAGCAAGTGGGGGACATGGGCCCTCGTTCAGAGGTGCCTGTCAGCCAGCAGTACAGGCTGGCATCTTTGTCTGACACTGTTTGCCCTTGTGACTTAATACCTAACTGTGTTCCCTTATTTTAATTTAAAAAATGAGAGCAAATTAAAAACTAAAGACAACAGGTAGACCACATTAAAATAAAACAATTGAGCAGAGGTGGCTCTCAGCGCAACACATCCTAAATCTCAAATGTCCACTGATCTAACTGCGCAGGAAAAGAAGAAAATTAAGAGTATGTGCCGACTATTAGAAATATTTGAAGAGTGTGAAATAAAATTAAAAATTTGATTATCCATTTTAGTCCTCTAGAAATGAAAACTCCCATCACACGCAAAAGCATATAGACTACATAAGTCCAACTTTTTTACTTTGGATTTTCAGTAATGCTGTACGCAGGTCCAAGAGTGAGGAGACCGCCTCACGAAACGAGGCAGCGGTTTTGTGGCAGGTGGTTCCCGCGGCGGCCACCAGGGGGCACCACGAGCTCGGTCATAACCGCGCGGCTCGGGGAGCTGCAGGTGAAGGAGGGCTGTTCGCAGTGCGGTTCAAGAAGGAAAAAACGACCTGCCCTTTAATGCATTCACTCAGTCGGGCTTTTACAGATTAGTGATCGTAACTGAGACTGCCAGATATGCAGGCTGTAATTAGGTTTTTGCCGTGTCACCAACATCCTGCGTAGCAGTACTTTTAAATGCCGTCTTCAGGGTCACGGACCGACTTCTCTGTTCTCTGAAGGGCCTGTAAATGACTCCGGTTCCAACAAGACCCCGGGAGCTTTTATCTGCTGGACTAGATTATCTTATCTCTTTGAACTCTGAACACCAAATCTAAGTAAGACTCTGACCTCAGATTTTTAAAAGTCTTTATAAGTCTTTAAATGAGATAAACTATTACACTTGCATTTATCTGTACTATTTGTCAGGACAGAGTCAGATTCCAAACTAAAACAATCCCCCGTCAAGACAGCGGCAGCTCCGCTCTGCTCCCGCGGCTCCGCTCCCGGGAAGACACGTGGCGTCCGGCAGGACGGGGGCAGGCCTCCCTTCTCTTGCACCAGTGCAGTCCAGCGTGCTTTTCCCTTCCAGCTGTTTCCTCTTGCTGACAGGCTGCTTATTTTAAGGCCTAAGTTACTCTAAACCATTTAAAAGACAACTGGGCTGCATGAGAACCTTTGGCTGGGAAGCCTTGCCGGCTGCTGAAAGGGTCTTCCTGGGAAGCAGAAAGCTGGTGGGGACCTCACATTCAGGGTCTGGTCCTCCTTGCCACAGCCCAAAAAACAGCTTCGTAGGACACAGAGATGGGGGTGACACTACCATGTTCCCGAGAGACTCTTGCACACAGAACAGTCAACTGCAATTTATTAAAATCATAATGAACCAATAGGACTTCCGAGCACTGATGGTGGCACATGGTTTAGTAGAAAGAGATCTTGAGTTATTGAGATTGTTTCAACAGATGGTAGCCTGGTCCGTTAAATGTGGGGTTTGTGTGTTGATTTCTCAGTGGGTACATTATTTCCAAGTGTGGGGGCTGCATTTTCCTGCAGTGTTGCATACATATGACAAGGTGACTGTGCCTTATTCAGTAGTCACTTGCCACCTTTATACCCACATGGTGCCCTCCCCGTATTGAGGTGATCCTCCACTCTGATGAAGAGTAAGGAAGATCACAGCATGAAAGCAAGATAGGATGGGCTATGCTGGGTAACAAATAACCCCTGAAATCTCAGGGGCTGAACAGTATACAAATTTGTCTCTCGTTCGTGCTGGTGTTCCTGGTCAGAGGGTTCACCAGGCAGCCGTTCTCTAAGCAGCAAATTCAGGGATGGGTATCTCTCCCATCATGTCCCGCTGCCATCCTGGAATCTTCATTCCGGCTGTGCGGATGGAGAGACCGCCAGACTGAAAGGTTGTGAGGAAGTTTTATGTAGGGTTGCTGAGAAATGTCGTCTTTCTCTGGGCTCAAAATGAAAATGAAATGGTTTGGTGAACACATGGAATCAGCCCTGCCATGATCATTAATCATTTCTAACAAAGGAACTTTCTGCAAATATCAATTTCATCTTTCCAGTTCAATTGCACCTTCTTGGATTCTGTAAAATTTCTAATAACAGGGAGAAATTAGATAAAACTTGTGCATCCTTGTGAATTTACCACCCATATAACCTATATAAGCATTTTAATCTACATAAGATTTCACTAAACCTGGAAGAATAGTCTTTTTTTTTTTTTGTCCTTTTTTAATTGAAGTAAAGTCAGTTTACAATGTTGTGTCAATTTCTGGTGTACAACACAATGCTTCAGTCATACATGAATATACATATATTCGTTTTCATATTCTTTTTCACTGTAAGCTACTATAAGATACCGAATATATTTCCCTGTGCTATACAGTATAAACTTGCTTATCTATTTCACATATACCAGTCAGTATCTGCAAATCTCGAATTCCCAATTTATCCCTTCCAACTATCTTCCCCTCTGGTAACCAACCATAAGTTTGTTTTCTACATCTGTGAGCCTGTTTCTGTTTTGTAAGTAAGTTCACTTGTCCTTTTATCTTTTTTTTTTTTTTTTTAGATTCCACATGTGAGTGATATCATATGGCATTTTTCTTTCTCTTTCTGGCTGGAAGAATATTCTAATGATAAACCACTCTCTGTAGATGGAAAGCACTGAACGTACTCCCCTGCACCCCGCCATTCCTAACTTCAGAGTTCACACCGTGTTACAATCAGGACCTACAACCATTTGCTTCCCCACAGTTGCAAAAGCTTAACCCTCCCAAACACAACAAAGAACATTAAACTAGAGTCATGTTTCCAAATTCCTGGCAGATTTTAATCTTTGGGAATTCAGGATGAGATGTGAGAATTCCCAAGAATTCCAGAAACCATAAATTTTTCCTACTCCTTAATCCTGATTGAGGTATCCAAAACAAACTAAAAATCATTTGAATAGGAATAGGAATTCATTTATCAATGAATTACTTGTGGAGTTTTAAAAGTGAGGTAGAGATACAAACAGTCCTTGTTAGAAATGTTAGAAAACATCACATCATATAACAAAAATACCTGTCATTTCATTAATACAGGTTTTGCATTTTCTACAATAACCTGAAAGTATCTAAAAGAAATACATAGGAATCTGATAAAAATCATATTGATTTTTTATCATAGGAGAGGATCACCTTAGGAAATAGCTAAAACAGTGTCAAAGAAAACTGCATTAATGTGCTCCAATCACATTGTCTTAGAAATCTCTTGTGCTGTAGTCATAACGGAAGTTAGAACATGACAAGTCCAGCCGTTTTCATTCCCTGGTTGCTGGATAGAATCGTTACCATCACTGTCTGCTGCAGTCATATCATGTCTATTTAAGTTTCCACATCATAAACTTATATTCATGTGGCCGAAAAAGTTCCAGAAACGTGCTGCTGTCATATTTTCATTTGGGCCACAGCCATGTGCTAACGGACAACATGTTGTATTCTAGGTAATAAAAAAAAGTCACAACAAAAATAAATGTTTTAATTTAGAGCCCATGTTCGGTACTCATCAAGAATTTTCTGTGACTTTTTTTTTCTAAATGAAGTATAGTCAGTTTACAATGTGTCAATTTCTGGTGTGCAGCATAATAGTTCAGTCAGACATATAAATGCATATATTCCTTTTCATATTCTTTTTCATTATAAGTTACTACAAGATATCAAATATAGTTCCCTGTGCTATACAGTATGAACTTGTTGTTTATCTATTTTATATATAGTAGTTAGTATCTGCAAATCTCAAACTCTCAATTTATCCCTTCCCACCCCTTTCCTCCCCTGGTAACTGTAAGTTTGTTTACTATGTCTAAGAATCTCTTTCTGTTTTGTAAATAAATTCATTTGTCTTTTTTTTAGATTCCACATATGAGCGATCTCATATGATATTTTTCTCTTTCTCGCTTACTCCACTTAGAATGATGAGCTCCAGGTCCATCCATGTTGCTACAAATGGCATTATTTTATTCTTTTTAATGGCTGAGTAGTATTCCATTGTATAAATATATCACAACTTCTTTATCCAGTCATCTGTCGGTAGACATTTAGGTTGTTCCCATTTCTTGGCTATTGTAAATAGTGCTGCTGTGAACATTCAGGTGTACGTATCTTTTCAAATTAAAGTTCCCTCTGGATATATGCCCAGGAGTGGGATTGCTAGATCATATCGTAAGTCTATGTTTAGTTTTTTGAGGACTCTCCATACTGTTTTCCACAGTGGCTGCACCAAATTCTGTGACTTTTGTGATTCGTGTTTGGGAATATTAGTAAGGACAATAATTTAATTTATCCTTCATTTCAAGTGTGTACACTTTGGGAGGAGGGGCTATGGCTGAGCTGCTTCTGGAGTTCCTATTCCCACCCAGAGAGCCTAACTGTACCGCCCGAGGCCTCTGTGGACCCCTCTCCTCGGTTTTCAGGTGTATTAAGAAAGCACAGGGACACGTAATGGCTGAGGCATGGGGTAACCCAGCTGGCGAAATTGAGTTGAAGATAATTGAGAGACCTCTTCAGTGTGGTAAACCATTCACACTGCCCCAAAGGAAACAAAGCCTTTTCCGGAGTCTGGGGGATGCGGGAGGGAGCTTGGGGAGAGGATAAGAAGAGAGAAGAAGGAGGAGGGCCAAGCAGAAAGGGGCAAGCAACCCTGGGAGGGGTCTTTGAGGATCCAGCCTAGGTAGAAGCTCCTGCGATTACAAGACACAACCACCAGGTGGCGCAAAGGAGCGCATCCTAACCAGGCCCTTAGCGGGCTGCCTACCGGCTTGTGTGAAAGCCGCCCGCCCACCGGGTTCGCACCTGCACACAAATAACGCACGGGTGACGATGAACACCGGGGGACTGCGCCGCATTTAGACAAGAGGGGATTAGGAGGGACTGGCAATAGGATTTGGGTTTCCGCTGGGTGATTTGGGGGAAGTTTCAGCAGAGTGAAGATTGCTGTGGATTGGGTGCTGTCAGAAAGTGGGCGTCACTTGGTGACTAAGCCGAGTATCTCAGTCATTTTTATCGAAGAGGTGGCGGGATCGGGATCGGCTAACACTGTCGGCGATGCAGAAGCAGCAGGAGCTCGTGTTAGCCGGAACGGAGCGGGGGTGGGGCGGGGCTGTTGGGTCGTCTCTGTGGTTCACACGGTTGTCCGGGCCCGTGCTAAGGGCATGGCTGCAGAGGGGTCTCGGCCTCACTCCGCAGCTGGTCTCGGGAGGCAGGGCCGGCCTGTGAAACGGCTTGTGATCCGTAGGTGTTAAGCCAGTTCCCAGCCGTGGGTGCCAGGCGGGTTCCCAGCTGACAGCTGCCGGGACGCCTTTTTTTCTTTTTCACGGGCTCCCTGTCCACAAGGGTGCAAGCTGTCAGAAGGCGCATCCCAGGACGTCATCCCTCAGGAAAGCCCATGGCGTGGCTGCTAAGCGCCTGAACGGGGGCCTGGGGCCGGCCTGACCTTGCCTCCCAGCCCTGCCGTCCACTGGCTGTGGGGCCCTGGGTTCGTTATTCAACTTCTTTGTGCCTGTTTCCTCATTTGTAAAAGAGAGCTAAAAATAGTACCTACCTCTTCTGGAAATTGGGACAATTAAATGAGATAACGTACATAAAGCATTTAAAACAATGCCTAACGCATGATAAGCATTTGACTTAGACGAATCTACCCCATTCACCATTTGTCAGAGTTCACAATGCGCAATGCATTCTGGAAACCCATTCCAGAGGCTGAAGAATCGAACAATATTCAGCTTATAGGAAACATCTACTATCAGAAGATGCTCATTAAGGAAGCTGATGGGTTGTCGTCCGTTCCTGGTTTGTCCAAAATACACATATTCCAGACTTAGTAAGGAGAGACTTGTATTCAGAAGGATTAGTGCAAGGGGGCGGGGAACTATTGCCGGGAGGCAAGGCTGTGACCATGCGGCCCGCAAGCATCTGAGAGTTAGGCAGAAAGATCTTCCTCTGCTACAGAGAGGAACAAGCAAGGCTTGGAAGAGCGGACTTGGGGAAGTGAGATGAAAGTGCGGCGTGATGGGATGGTAGATCAGGGAATGTTTGACTCCGAGGCCAGCCCATTCTCAGAAGCTGAGGGTGGGCCAAAGTTCAAGGGCCTGGAGGAAGGAGAGAGGCTTCACCAGAGTTTGGTTAACAGCATTTTGGTGTGTTGATCAGTGGGGACAAGCGGTCCAGCTAATCATTTACAAGGCAAAGAAGAGGAATTGTGAGGGTCTGTGTCTCCCTGGTCACAGGTGAGCAAGGGGGCATCTCTGAGTCTTATCTAAGTCATAGGGGCAAGCACGGGTCTTTGCATTAAGCAAAGGCTCTTGGGGGGATTTCTTAAACCTCACTTTTCAGGATCACAGGACTCAGGTAAAATTCAGCCCTGTCAGGTTGCAAATGACGTGTTTCCTATTTCTCAAACTGCTGTGTTTCAGATAAAGGATGAAAGCTGGGCTTTGATATGACCTGAGAGATCCTGGATCCTTACATATAGAAGCACAGGTCTGTAAGGCAGAGGGGCTGAGGATGGGCTGGTTTCTTTGCAAAGTCCTCAGCAAACTGGACTGTTTAGAACATACGTATGACATTGTGTAACTCATATGGGTCTTGCATTTCTTCTGATCTACCAGTGGATCAATAAGAAAGAACACTTAATACGAGGCCACATCAGCACAAGTGCTGAAATCACACTTCAGCTGAACCGTGTCGAGGGCCCAGCTCTCTTGGCAAGTGCTTTGGGGAGTCTGAGCCTTGAAACCTGCTCGGCCCACACCCCCTGCAGAGTGCCCTCTGCCCTGTGATCCTGAATGTCTTCCAGCGCCACCAACTTCTCTTCCCCAGTAAGGATCCAACTGTTCCGCAGGTGTGTCAGGGCTTTCCAGACCAACTTGCACCTAGAACACCTCCCCTCTCATTCCTTCCTCTCCTTCCACTGCCTCTGGTTCTGCAGTGACACGGCTTGAGGGCTGCTCTGTTATCCGGGCAGTCTTGTGACTCCAGCAATTTGCGGTGCCTCCCGGAAGCCAGCCTGGACACGCAGGGACCCTGAGAGGCGACCTGGCTCCCCACGCCTGCCCCACCCCTCGGGGAACATTTTTTTACGCCTTCCTGCCAGGTCCTGAGCGGTCAGGCTTTGAGTTACTTTCCCTTCCAAGAGCCAAGGGAATAAAGCTGTCAAATATAAGCTGATGATTTGAACTCATTCTGTGGATTTATGAAAGTGCTGAAAATCCAAGTGGGGCGTGAGGAGCGCCAGCCTGACGACTGCAGCTGGGAAGTGGGTGCCGTGGTCTCGGCACCCACCGCCACCCACACCCCCCCGCGCCCCTTCCTCTTTCCTGACGGGATGCCTCCCCCCTCCTCCTGCCAATGCCCTCTCCCCTTCTGGAAAACAAAACCGAACACTGCCTGCCCTGAGAGAAAGGATGTGAATCAGAGGATCCTGTAAACCAGGAGGAACTTTACCGAGTTGTCTGGTCCAGCTGTGTCTGTTGGGAAAATACTTACCATTCCACGTTTGGAAAGCTGGCTCTGGCCCTTTTGCTTTACATCTAGGAAGGTTCTGGTTAGGTATCTTCCTAGGAGTGGACCAAGGAAATTTTCATCTGTTGGTCTCATTCCTTCCTCCCTCCAAGGGATGCTTCTTTTTGGTGGGGGGAGGGGTTAAGTTAATTAATTTAGCTTTTGGGGGTAGTGGAGGAGGTAATTCGGTTTATTTATTTAATTTATTTTTAATGGAGGTACTGGGGATTGAACCCAGGACCTTGTGCATGCTAAGCATGTGCTCTACCGCCGAGCCATACCTCCCTCGGCAACCTGGATGCTGCTGCTTCTGTTATAAAACTGTGTTTTGTGGCACCACAAAGGAGAAGTGACAAAGCATTTAGAAGTATCCTCGCATCCAGTGCACTGAAAGATTGCTGAGGCAGGGTGGACCGCGGGTGTAGAAACAACACTCTTAGAGGGAGGTGTTGATTAACTAGAGGGGTGGGGGTGAGCCGAGTATTAGTCAAAGGAGGTTCCAAGCTGCTGCTGCTCGCAGTGATACCGGACTGTCCGCAGAGAAGTCCCGCACAGGAGGAGGAGCAGGCAGGCGGATGCGATGATCCGCAGCTACATCCTGAGCAGAGCACCCTCTTCCCGGCCCCGCTCTCAAGTCCCTCTGCCCCCAAAGGTGCTGACTCAGTGCCAGGGGTGGAACCTGTGGCCCAGCCCGAGCCAATCAGCACAGCCTCGTCCCCCAGGCCATCGTGGCTGGTTCACAAATGGGCGCAAGATCCCAGATGGTCCAGCCGTTGAATGCCAGGACTTGTGCTCAGCTCCCTGGATGAAGCTCTTTCCCTTCCTTGACCTTGAACCTAGGAGGCTGTGAGGCTGGAGCCCGAGAACAGGACCGGCACACGGAGGCAGGAGGAGCCGGCTAAGAAACAGGGAAATCTGTCTCTCCTTCACATTGTCTGAGCCCTGAGTCAGGCCCTTCCCTGAAACCGGCCCTTGATTCCACGCGCTGATGAAGCCCCGTTCGTGTGCATCCAGGCGGAGCTAGCACCCGTCACGGGACGCTCAGAGTGCCACCCAACAGCGTCACTGCACCGAACGCTGAGTAGGCCTGGAATGAGTGTATGACTCGAGCATGTTTGTGTCTTTAAGGCATCACGCAGGTGTGCACACACCCTCGGTCCTCTCTGGTTCCTTTCTTCACATGAGTTCAAAGAGCTTCATGTGTTTAAGTTCAAAGCAGGTGAATGGTAGGTGTTAGCTTCGCTTGAAGATGAGCCAGACGTGAGGAGGGGGAAATAAGAAAGAAGGAAGCAAACTAGAGATGCGAGGCTGAGGAAGCGGAGGGGGGCTTCCTCAGCGAGCGGCCACCCCCTCAGAAGAGAGGGGAAGTGAAATCCCCCTCAAGGAGCCAGGGGCTTCGGCTCTGCCTTAGCTGGAGAGACTCAGGAACAGTTACAGAGAACAAAATCCTTCCGGGACTCACACCGTGAAAAGCATGGAGACATCTGAAGGCACTGCTAATTGTATAAGCTGTTTCAATTCTGTTAGAAATGCTTTTGCCAGCATTTAGGGAAAAAAAAATTTTATCTTTGAACCCATGTTTTAAATTCCTATTACTAGCTACCTATTGCAAAACATAGGGCTTAATACAATCATTTATTTTGTTTGGTTTGTGTGGGGGGGGGGAGATAATTACGTTTATTTATTTATTTTTTATGGCGGTACCGTGGATGCACCCGGGACCTCGTACATGCTAGGCACACGCTCTGTCACTGAGCTATATCCTCCATTTATTTTGCATGTGGTTTTGTGGAAAAGGAATTTGAGAAGGAACCTGCTGGGCAGTCTGTCTGCGTGGCTTCATATGGGGCAGTGAGGTCAAGGTGATACACTTCGCTCACACGTCCGATGTTTCAACGCCGCTGGGTTTTCTTGCTGCCTGCCTCACGCCTCAGACCCCAGGGCTTCTTCGTGTGGCTTGGGCTTCTCATGGCATCGTGGTCTCAAGATAGTTGCACTTTCAAGAAGCAGGAAATAGATGTTATCAGGCCAATTAAGGGCTATACCTGAAACAGGTGCAGTGTCATTAGTGCCGCATTCTATTGGTCAAAGCAGCCACAGAGGCTGTCCGGGTGCCAGGGGGGCGTGTCAAGTTCTTGATGAGATTGGGAGATATTTCATGGCCATCTTTAGAACATACATTCTGCCACAATCCATAATCTTCTTAGGAACTTGTTGCATGGAAATAATGCCAAAGAAGATATAAAAACAGAGAAGTTCATCACAACTTTTGTAGGAAAAAACCCCCAAAACAGTGGAAACAATCTTCATGTCTGCCAATAGATAAATGTCTAAACTGTCACACACAGACTGACAGGAATAAAAAGCCATGATAACTGAGAAACTCATGACACAACGTGAACAAGTGTTGCTATAAAAGGAGAAAATGTAAAATTAAAAAGCACTCGCACTATGCTGATAATTAGGTAAAAACCTGCAGACATCTGGACTGAGTCCGGAAGGAAATACGTAGAAATGAATATAAATGCATCGAGGAGATAAGATTCGGCATGACGTCCGTTTTCCTCTTTATTGTTACAGCTTCGCAAAAAATGAAAATTAGAAGAAGGGAATTAAAGCTTTAACTATCAGTGCTCAGTACCTGGCAGGCATGTGGACTGAAGGAATGAAGGAAAGACACAGGGAACCACAATTCTCCCCTAGTTCACTCAGATTCAGATAAACTGTCAGGTCAGAGGGTCCACAGATATTTTCATTTATAATTAACTTTCTGCTGTGACCTCTCATCTTCGGGATGCTGATTGTCATGGAAGCAATAATTATTACATTAGTCTTGTTATGTTCCTAAGGCTGTTCATGATACGACTGAAAAAGCTTTAAGTTACTGTGACATGTAAACAGAAGGTGATATTTTAATCTTTTTCATGACGACTCCATCATATCAAGGGTTTTTTAAATTGTCAGGGGCAGTTTGGCCCAGGAATTTATCCTACGATGCCCTCGTGAGAACTAGGTTGCCTCTCGCCCCACATCCTGTTTGCTGGGTGGCGCCATGTTTTGTAGATAAGCAGGCTATGGAGTCTGGAACAATCCATGCTAATCAAGCTGCAAGTGGAATTTCTGGAGTGGCCCTGAATTTGACCTGGGTCTCGGAGACCAGGGACCAGCCCTCCTGGGACTGAGACGCTCACAGCTGTAGACGACCTCCGGCCCTTCACGGTCAAATCCAACCTTTGTGCGGGCATTGCTTTCCGATACTACTTTAACTTGCCGGTCGCTAGTGTGTCTTTTTTTTTTTTTTTTTCTTTTTGAAGGCCTTTTTAAAGAGTTATTGAGGAGAGTGCAAGAAGTACAATAAAGGTCAAAGTCTTAAGAAAGTCTGATTAAAAAATTGCAAAACCAAATTACAAAAAACCCCACCAACTGTCTGATTAGTTGGCATGACCACTAGCTGTGTTGAAATAGTTAATAATTAGAGCAAAGTTGGAAAAGGGGAGGGTTTACTTTGATTTAGCGCACTTACCTTTTGGCAAGTTAACAAAATAAAACTTATCCACTGGTTGATAAATGTAATTACTGGTGTTCTTAGAATTAACACTTCAGTGCTCTTTTTTTTTTTCTTCTGAAATTGGTGTTTTACTTAACAAATGCTAATCTGCCAGTCATTATGTGGCATTCTCCTGTACTTTGCAGGTGTTAACTAACTTCATTTTCAAGAACCCATAATGCAGGTACTGTTATCACCATTTTCATTTTACAGAAGAGGAGACTGAAGCGCGAGAAGATTAAGAGACTTGCGCAAGATCGCCAGCAATAAGCATCCAGTTAGGACTCAACCCCACACGGCCGGCTCCGGAGTCCTCCATTACTGTGCTGTGCAGCCTGGATAAGGATCCCAGTAGAATTACTTGTTAACAAACACAGCTGCGAAGAGTTTAATAAAATATTTCCATGTCTAGGTGTGTGCTTTTTGATCAAATTGCAGCAAAGGCTCCTGTACTCAAAATAATTCGTCAGCTTTCTCTTGCTCACGCAGCTGTGCATTAGGAAAGATGCTGTAATTTACAGTACAACCGAGCACTTCGGAGGACTTCCTGCCTTTCCAGTCACCAGATACTCATAATAAGAACAGGTAGAATATCCCATGTCTTTCTTTGCATGGTGTGCTTGTCAGTTTCACAGGCTACACCCCCCCCCTCCACCCCGTGAAACACTCCTCCTGGTATACGGCCTTTATGGGGTCCCTTGAACCTGGCTGGCCTTGCTGGCCCTATTGATCAATGGAACATGGCAGAAGTGATGCTGGGCTAATTGCAGGCTTAAGTCTTGAAAGGGTAGGAGCTTCCACTCTTTTGCTCTTGGGAGCCCTGACCTGCCATGTAAGGAACCCAACTACCTTGTTGCAGAGAAGACATGAAGAGGCCACGTGGCCAGGGAGGAGCAGGCCCAGCTGAGCCCAGCGCCCAGTCATTCTGGCTGCTGATGGCTGATGCAGGAGTGACTACTGGCAAAAAGCAGTGGGAAAATCACGCAGCTGAGCCCAGCCAAAGGAATCACTGCGTTCTGGGGTAGTTTGTTACTACAGCAATAGGTCACTGAAACATCGGGTGCCTTCGCCTTTTATTAATGCACTTACTCCAAAATATTTATTGAATCTCCACTGTGTGCCAGCTCTAGGAACTGGATATCGTGGTGACAATGAACAATTAAACAAACAAGTAAACGCCTTCTAAGGAAGCTGGCTTTCGAGTAGAGATCTGAGTGATGGGAAGGAGCCAACTGGACAAAGCTAGGAAGAAGCAAGTTCCAGAGATGGTGTAGAGATGCAGTCAAAGAAGCAGGCGGGTTCCAGGTCCTGGAGGGGCTTGGATTTTCTTCCATGTGTCACGGGAAACCCTCGGAATGTTTTATAAAATGGAATGATACTCTCTAATGTGGGGTCTGGAAAAGATGACTCTGGCAGCTGTGTGGAATCAAAGCTCCAGGGGCACCAGGCGGGCTCGGAGAAACTGGGTAGGCAACCCGTGCAACTGTCCAGGCAGCAGGCAGTCTTGTCAGCTTAGGGATTCCTCCTAAAGTTAAACACAGAGTTGCCGTACGACCCAGCAGTTTAACTCCTTGGTATAGACCCAGGAAAACTGAAAACACATGTTCACACAAAAACTTGCACACTGATGCTCACAGCAACATTGTTAATAGCCAGAAAGTGCAAACAACCCAAATGTCCGTCAGCTGATGAACAGATAAAATGCAGTCTATCCCTGCAACAGAATATCGCTAAGCCATGCAAGCAAGTGAAGTACTGATAACATGCTACACAAGAACTTAGAAAATATTATGCTAAATAAAAGAAAAAGCCAGACGGAGAAGACCATATAAAGTCTGACTCGGTTTTTATGATGTGCCCAGAATTGGCAAATCCATAGAAAAAGAAGGTGGATGGGTGGTTACCAGGGGCTGGTCTGAAGGGCAATGGGTAATGACTGCTAATGGAGTGATGGAGGTGCTCTGGAATTAGATAGTCGTGATGACTGCATGACTTTGCAAATATGCTGAAAACCACTGAACTGCAGATCTTAAAGGGGTGACGTTTACGGTATGTAACTTATAGCTCTATTTTTTAAATTGTTACAAAGTTCTTGGGGAGCCCTGCAGATCCCTGAGACATTCTAGTGGGTCTGCAAGGTCAAAAAAGTATTTTCGTAGTAACACATTACTTGCCTCTCTTAGTCTCATTCTTTTGTGAGTATATAGTAGAATTTTCCAGAGTCTACATGACATGATATTGTAGCAGGTTGAATACAGAAGTAGATATGAAAACACAATCTTTTTTTCTCTTTTTTAAAGCCAGACATTAAAGAGATTGGCAGAAAGGTAAAACAATGACAGTCTTCTCACTAAATTTTTTTGGGAAAATATATCTCCTTAAAAATATATATTACTTATATTAACATGATATGGATTTATTTTTAATGGATAAATTAATATTTTAAACTTGTTTCAGCTCTGATTTCTAATACAAATAACAAATAGTAATAAATATTAGTATAAGCCAGAAAAACAAAGGTCTTTGGCATCCACAACACTAGTTTCCAAGAATATAAAGGGACGCTGAGACCAAAAAGTTTGAAGATTGCTGAACTACGGTGATAGCAATGGAGGTGGTACAGAGAGGGTGGATTGAAGATGGATCTGAAGGCTGACCCCATTGCTGGGGGTTCACGTTAGCGGTGAGGGAAAGAAAAGGGTCAAGAAGGGCTTCTGGTGGGGAGAGGTTATAGCTCAGTGGGTTCAATCCCCATAAATTTTTTAAAATTTAAAATTTAAATTTTAAATAAATAAATAAATAAAATTTAAAATTTAAACATAAATAAATAAAATAAACCTAATATCCTCTCCAAAATATAAAAAAATTTTTAATTAAAAAATTAAATTAAATTAAAAATAAACTTAATTACCTCCCTCCCAAAAAAAGAGAATGGCTTCTGGTCTGGGGCTAAGCAAATGTGGACGGTGGTGTCACGAGCTGAAATGGGGAAAAATGTGCAAGGAGGAGGCTTGGCAGAGAAAACCAGGGTCTGTGTCAGAAATACAGACGTTTGGACATTGAAGGATGACCTCGTTCAATTCTCCCTCCAGTCTGATGAGTTAGATATGATTATTCTCTCCATTTTGCCGATGAAGACATTGTTACTCGGAGGGAAGACGGGAAATGGATCCTGATCTGAGCCAGGTCTGACTCTCCAATCCACGCTTACCTCAGTCATCCTAACTAAATTCACTTAAACTCCCAAACAGGAGGAAACAATAAAGGGATTTAGGTAAAAGTGATACTTAAAAGTTGTAACAACCAGTTTGGTGCCCTGTGGAGGCTGTGGTTCCCACAAGTAGTGACAGAGGTTTTCCACAGGAGGGCACAAGGTGAGGGGACCCAATGGGCATCTAGCATCGTCCTCGGGGTGCCGGCAGAGTGGCCCCGCAGAGCCCAGGCCTGCCCAGCTCGGGGCCAGAGACGCCAAAGTCTGGGCTGAGGGGACAAGGAGGTGGAAGCACTGGGGTAGGTTCTCACCTTTCAAGAAGAACTTGAATATTTTTCACAGAGTACACCAACAGCAGTGTAAAGCCAGCAGAAAGTCAGCCATGACATTAGGAAAGAGGATATTAAAATATTTCTCCTTCCATTCTGGATTCAGAGAAATTATTTTCAAAAGTAGAGAGGTTAGGTTTCAGTCTTACTCTGTTTCTTGTCTTGCAAATAATCAACCAACCGACCTATCAGATATGAGTAAAATTACAGTCCTTGGATGAAATCAACCAACCAACCAATCTATCAAATGTGGGAATGTGATTTATAAGATATATTCATTTTAAAATAATTTCAACACAACAAAACAAGAAATGGAAATACTTAAACTCAAAATTCAAGTTCCTGCAAGTTCAACCTGAAAAAAAAATTGTATTACCACTATTATCTAAACAAGGTGACTATCAGTAAGACTTTTAACATTACTGACTCTATTTGATTTGATGTTAAGGTCTTTATTTTCTTATGTTTGAAACTGGCATTAAGATTGTGCTTTCAGGCCTCTCTCCCCCTTGTCTTCGGAGATGGCCAGCACTCTGTCTATGGAGTGTATACCTAATTCTGCTTTAACCTGAGCATCCAGCCCCCACACCTCATGCCCTTTCTCTTGCCTTCTGAAACAGCCTGCACTCTATGGAGTATGTATCTGTCTAAGTAAATCTACCTTTACTCAACTGCGGCTTGCACTTGAATTCTTTCCTACAAGAAGCCAAGGACTCACAGTTGGCAGGGCACGCCCCAGGGGCTCAGCCTCGATGTGACCCTTCTCATGCCTTGCATCTGTTTCTCCTGCATCATCTCTCTGGTGCCCAACGTGGGGCATTTAATTAAAGAAATGGGGCTCTAAGGGCATAATCTCCATCCGCCTATTGGGCTACAGCTCCCCTCTCTTCCGAGGGTGGCAGGGGGGTTCTCTGCGCCGTGCAGATTCAAGTAGCCTTAGGAGGCGGCTGGCGCTGCCTGCAGGATCTGGCAGAGACCAGCTCTCTAGCCGTGGAGGAGCCCGCCACCGAGCCCAAGGCTTTTCTCCCCTCGATCATTTCTCATGCTCCTTTACTGCTCTATCTCTTTGGACTCGAGAAGATGCACCCAGGCAACGCTTGGACGTCCAAACTAAGACCACGTGGCAAGTACCTGACAGCCTGATTGGGTGAGCTAACCCACTGTGGCTCCTTGAGCCCAGTTCCTCCTCTCTACTCGGTCTTAGTCTCAGCCCGGTTGTGGGACGCCAGAACTGCGAAGGGGACCCAAATTAGGGGATTCCAGAAATTCCTCTTTAAAACTTTGCAGCCTGGCCCTCCCCGAGTGCCCTTGGGGCTTATAGCCTCATTGCATAGCCGGGAGTCCCAGGCAGGCGGGCACTCCCTTTGCGGATTGGGGGTTTTACACCCTTAAGCAGGAGTCTCTGGTGAGCGCTCCCTTCACAAGCTGTGGGTTTTTGCACCCCTCCTGGGGTCGCAGTTTCATTACACCCCTGAGTGGGATTCGCAGACGGGTACCCCCTCATGGGGCCCATGGACCTCTGGTCTAGGAACATCTTGGCTGCACACCTTCCCTCCTTGCCCTGGATTTCTCTTATATCCTCCTCTGCCCTGACTCCTTAGACTGTCTGCTGATACCTGAGACTCGCTGTCATGCTCTGGCCCTGCCCTTCAGCTCTATTTGTCTACCCTCCTTCTTTTGCAAAAGGCAATCCACTTAGCTGACACAGGGCCTAGGTCTCCTCCCTCCCTCTTGAAAGGATTAGGCCCTGGGACTATGGTCACTTTTTCGCCCACTGGGTCACTGAATTACAAAGGGAAGGTAAATGGGGAAAGCCCCGTGTGTCCAAGTGTTCCTGACCTGATTCCAAGGCCCAGGTTTAAGGAGTGCCTGCCAGGGGTGCCTGGCTTACGCTCCCCTCAGTGTCTTGCCCCACACGAGCCTGATGATTTAAATGACCACTTATGGGTCCACGTCCCTGAGGTTCACAACTGGGAAACTTTACCTCTCAGGACTCTGAGTTTTCCCAGTGATCTACCCCTAACACACTTTCTGGGCGGCTGGGGTCCCCAGGCCCCCATGAATCCCCTCATGGATCTGGCATTTGGAGTATTTAAACAGTAGAGACAGGGTTAAAGAGGCAAAAAGGATTCAGGGACAACAATGAAAGGCATCACTCTTAGCGGCAGCCCTAACCCCTGCCCCACCTTAGGGTTACCCTCGCTTGCGAAGACCCATGGAGAGGACAGGATCCAGGACACTTGGATCAGAGCCACTGTCTTGCCGAGAAGGGACCTGATTTAAGTGGAGCCAGGAGGGCCATTGCAAGGACAAATGCCCCATGTTTGGGGAAAGTCCACCAGGACCCTACCCGATATGCAAATGAAAAGGCCACAGGAAGCAGGCTGCTCCAGGTTCCAAAGGGGGCTTAGGGCTCCCAAACCAATGATGGCCGAGGTGGTCAAAGACTGATGGGGCCCGGGACCCTCCCTGGCTCCCAAAGGACACCTGGTCATTTTTCCAGATGAGCTTCGGGTAACCCTTGATGTGGCAGGCAGGAAAGTTATTTTCTTACTAAATATGGGGGCTGCCTACTCTGTGCTGACTGACTTCCCTGGACCCTTGTCCTCTCAATCCTGTGTAATAACGGGGATCAATAGAAGGTCCTAAACCACGTGCTTACTACGAAATTTATTTTTGTGCATCAATTTCTGCTGGTGCCTGAGTGCCCCATCCCCTTCGTTGGGAAGGGACTTGCTCACTAAATTCCAGGCAATAATCCAGTTTGGAGACCCTTACATGCAAGACATCCACCAAAGAAAATGTCTGCTCTTGGCTTTGGGAGCCTGCCTCAGTCTTAAGCCAGAAGAGGTCTCCCTTCCACCCCATATTGTTTCTCAAGTGAACCCTGCTGTCTGGGAAACTGAGGTCCATGATAGAGCTACTACTGTCAGGCTATCATTAGAAATGAGACCATGTGGGGCTGCAGGCCAGCCTCTTTAGATCAAAGGTTGAATTGAGAGCCATAATTTAAAAACTTCTCAAACCCAAAAAGGATTCTCAAAGATGTTTGTAAATAGATACCCAAGTGGGAGGCCATACGTTGGACTAAACTGGCCACGGCTGATGTTCAGAGCCTGATAGAAATTTTGGGAGGAAGCCTTCTGAGGAAAAACGGAACTGTCTTTATTTTACAAATCTAGTCTTTACAGGATCAAAGGTGTGGCTCCAGAAATAACACAAAGCCCACCAATAATTGTACAGCTCCCCAAACCTCCCCTACTTACCTTAAGAGACTTGTAAGTATTAAAGAAAGTTGTTTTTTGGTTTTTTGTTTCTGTTCTCCCTCTGGCTTTAAGGAAACAAAGTCTTTCTAGGAAAAACTTGCCTTCCTATACCTTTGAGATACAAATATTCTACCTTGTCTTCTCCAGAAACTCTGACCTCATCATCTTTTTAAAATGCAAATTTCAAAAAAGGGGGAATAAAAAATTTGGAATTAAAATTTTAAGGACAAATAGAAATTTTGTTCCTTTTTTTCATGAATATTAGTAAAAAGGTTTAGCTGTTTAGACAGGCAACTTTGATTTGTTCTATCTGCCAGAAACCCAATTTAGATCCAACCTCTTTTGCAGCTGATGGGTTTTACATTGTTATATCTGATTTATGGCTAAAATTTTGAAATGAAAACTGTAAGGTCTCTGTTTTGTTTGTTTATATGTCATAGATCTATGGTACTGGCAAAATTAAATGGTGAAAGAACACTATTTAATTGGCTTAAAGGAAATTAAATGTGTATATAAATACTCAAAAATATAAAGAAAACTGGCCAAAATGAATTTCACATTCACATTATCTAAAAAGAATTCAGTACTAGTGTTGGCATTGAAGCTAGCTTAAACTTGTCGGTTTAATATAAACATGTCTTTAGAGCCATCAGTGTTAAGTATAATACTTCTGTTGTACCTAGGTCACTAAAGGTCAAATAAGACCTTATTGTATCTGTTACAAATTTGTCAGAAGGGAAGTAGCTCAATATAAAAAACTTTAAAGAAAAAAAAAGTAAACAAAATAAGAGCTTTGAGGTAAACTCTGTAGGACTAGTTACGTCTTGGAAATGTCTACCTAAAATTGTCTCTCCAAATGTTGGTACTTGAAACTTAAAACTAAGTTAAAAAAACCTCACTGACTATCTAATGTCATTTATAAAATATTAAAACATTAATTGCTGGGCAGGTCTAAGTTTACCTACCTTTGCCTTCTTAGGAAAAAAAACCCCAAAAACTGAAGAAACTAAAGCATAAGTTTCCAATCAGGGAACGCTGATATGACAACCAAGTCACAATTGCTTGCTTCTTGGTTTTTGCCAGAGATTTAAGGTTTTTAAGGCTTAAAATTAAAATGTATGTAATGCAAGCTACTAAAATGATAAGGAAAATATTTCAGTATGCTAAAAAAAGTAAAATGTGTGTTTTCAGTAAAAGGTTTGTGGAAAAATATTAGAATAGTTTCATACGTGATCAGGATTTTCTAACATTGAATTAAATTTAATTAGGTAAAAAATTTTGTTATTAAAAATAGGTTGATACAAGACTGGAGTTTGATTCTCTGAAATTCTGCTTTTGATAACAGATTGTGTGTGATTCTTTCAGTGATCTGTATCTGCTTTTAAAATCTTTGGCTAAGTAAGTAAGTATTTAACAAATTCTAGAAGTTGTAGCTCCAGCTAACTTTGAGATGCTTTAAAGGAACCCTGAGTCATCTTAGATATTAAATTAACTAGGATTATTTGGTACGTTAAGTTAATTAGTCATAATTTTAGTAATTGCAAACAAGTCTATTTATCGATTACAGGTGTTCAAGCCTTTTAACTCTTTTGTCATTATAGGCAGTTGAACTGCTGTTACAAAGGTGCTTCACCTTTAAGAAGATTCATCGGAAGTCTACAGAAACAGGTTACAACAGTTGTATGTCAGGTGATGGCCATGCGAGGATTCCAGCACATACTGCCCTCTGACGCAAAAACAAAAAGCTCTCCCACCCCTGGGGCCCTGAGAATAGGCACTCAGAGATTTTTACTCCCTGATGTGCAGGGTCAACGCCCCTACTCAGCCCTGAAATAGTTTTGTAAGACAGACTGTGCCCACTCTGCACCTCCATGAGATTATGAGAGTAAAACCTGTGGGAGGGGGGTGGATGAGACAGGAGGGAAGGGGGCAGGGCATGGTCATTCAAGGAATGACACAGCAATTAACACCAGGATGGTGGAAGATTCAACTCCCAGGAGGCCTTGAGGCTCAAGACAGCTGGAGATTTGACTTCCAGTAGACCTTGAGCCTCATTATACACTCATTGTCATATATTAACATGATAAATGACACTCCCACAGGTGCCATGAGAGGTTTGAGGCTTACCATAAAAGGTTAAAGAGTGGGTGTGGGGGGGTCAATTCCTGGGAATCCCAGCCCCTTCCCCAAGGTAGTTGGAATGGTCCTCCCATTTGTTGTCATGTGAAGCTACCGAGCCCATAAAAACTGGCCACACCAGACCTTACCGCCTCTCGCTCCCTCGTCTTCAGAGACGGCCCACTCTCTGTCTGTGGAACGTGTACCTACTTTTACTTTAACCTGAGCTCCCAATTCCCACACTCATGGCCTTTGTCTTGCCTTCTGGAACAGCCTGCACTCTATGTAGTATATGTAGCTCTCTAAATAAATCTATCTTTACTCAAAAAAAAAAAAAAAAAAAAAAAAAGACTGCGCTTTTAAAAAAGAGTCAATCTCTTAAATATACATATTACAGAATTTTCTGGTGAGATGACATGACATCTGACCGTTGATTTCCAATAATCTAGTGTAGTGGGGATGGGGACAGTGGGGTTATAAATGAAACAAGATTGGCCATATATTGATAAATGTTGGACCCAGGTAGTCAATACATGGGCGCGCATTATTCCACTCTTTCTACTTTGTATACGTTTGGAAATTGCTATAATAAAAAGTTTGAGTTCAATATTTATCCAATGTTTGGAGAGTGCAGTTGTTCAGAAAAAGGACACACAGGACACAAGACTAAATTGTTTTCTATATTTCACTTGCTTTAGGTCTTTTTTATTTTTTTTCTTAAACGGATTCTGTGAAATTGTGCATTTGAACACGAATATAAAAAGCAGTGTGTATTTATCTACAGTCTTTACAGAAGCTTCTGGGTACCTCCTATACACTTCCAATTATAGCAATGAAAGTAAATAATCCCCCCTAATTTGGTCTTAACACTCAGCTGCTGTCACATTAATTGCTACCTTTGTGTAGCTGCTGCCCGCCTGTAGCCAGAGATAACATTTTAAAATACATTACTAGACAAGACAGACATTTTAGTGTCTAAATTCAGACGTTAACTTAGCAAGTTTTCCATTTTTCAGTAATTAACTTTTTTAGGTTAAAGATTTAAAATCCTGTCATTGACTTTGTTCTTTATTACGATCTGGGCATATTTTGCCTTAGAGGACTCTCCAGAATTCACTTTTACCCCCTTCTTCAATCACCTTTATTTTTAAATATTTTTAGAAATTTGCAACTCTCACATTTTTGAAGTATCTGAAACAACTAAAATTGTCTAATATCTGCCTTGTGTGTATGTGTGTTTGGCATCAAAAGAAAACGTTTTTATTTTGACTGCATATATTTAGAAATGCTACATGACAAACACTATCTTAAAACAAGGAAGATGAAGAAGAAATTACAAAACAGGAGATGGTGGTTGCAAAATCTCAAAATTTTCTAATCAATGAATTTAGCACTGAACTACTCTTAGGAATTTAGCACAAACTATAAATTAAGGATAAGGTTATAGAAATAATATGTAGTTTGAATGGGGTGTCTTGCTTAAGTTTTTTCAGTTTCTTTTTTTCCCATTTTTACCATTTTTTTTGTTTGGTTTTGGTTTTTTGTTTTTTGGTTTTTTTTTTGCGCTTAGGTTTTCAAACCAACCAAAATTTATTCAGGTCAATATCCAGCAGTTACTTCTACATTGTAAACAGTAGCCAAATGTACAGAGAATTCTCATTGTCTCGAACATCTCTACCAGGACAAATTTAGAGGATGCCTTAGGTCATAGTGGGCATTCAATTTCAACCAAAATACAACACTATAGACAGTAGTCCTAGGGGTTTCAATGGGGAAATTAGTTAATTACGAGATCCACGTTTAAATGCGGCTACCATTGGGTTATAACGCTCTACTAGCTGGAGTCGCTGACTGTGGCACCGATGTGGAACCAGGACAAACTAGGGAGAGCTGGGTGGGGGAGTCCTCCCCAGACGCGCGTGCGGACGTGGTGTGGTGGTTGCGGGGGTCAGAGCCGGGCGCTGGGAGCTGAGTCATCCCTGCAGGTGGCCCCGGAGCCCTGAGCCCTCAAGGGGACTCCCTCCTCCTTGCTAGGAGCCCGATGCCCGATGCCCCCCACCTCCGGCCCCCGGGAGCGGCGGGCGGGGCAGCGGGAGCTCCAGAGCCCCGCGGGAAGGGCCCGGGGTCTCCCTGGACCTGCGGCGCCTGCCTGTGGCGCTGGTGGCCCTCCCTGAGCTCCTGGAGCTTTCTCTCCACCCCCACCGCCGCCATCCAGCTCGCCTGGGCTCTCTTCTCAAGGAAGAGGATCTCCTTCAGGTGACGGGGAGGGTTTTCCTCCAGGTGCTGGCCCAGGGCCTCGGCCATCTCCTCATAGGTGCTGCGGATCTGCTGCGTGGAGGCCACCTGTCCACTGGCGGCGGCCAGTTTCCTCTCCAGCTCTGAGCAGCGCGCTTCCTCCTCGCGCCACTTCTCCTGAAGCTGCGTTAAGTGACCCACGTGGACTCTGGGCAGCAGCATCTGGAGCCTCTGGCGCGGCTACCGGATGTCACTGTGGAGCTGGGCGTTCTCCCACCGCAGACCTGCCTCCCCGGCCGGCAGACTGGCTGTTTGTCCCACGAGCTCTTCACTCATCCACTTTTCTTCCCCCAATTGTCTGGCTCTTCCTTGAGGCTCCAGCTCAGGACCTGGACGGGACACTCCGTTGTCACCCTGGACCCGCATCAGGTCACCTTCTGGACCGAGGGACCGATGGGGGGCCCTGTGCTGCCCCCGCTGGCCTCTAGCGCTGCCGTCTTCCCCCCTCCCCCCAGCAATGTCCCAGGGGCCCAGGCGGGGGTGGGGGGGGTGGGGGGGGCGGGGAGGCCCTCAGCAGGCGCTCAGCCAGGGACTCCAGCTGGCTGACCTTGTCCTGCAGGGCCCACTCCCTTCGGCGTTTGCCTCCTCCAGCCTTTCTTTCTCCTCCTTCTTCTCCTGGACTCACTGCTTCCAGGTTGCGATTTCCCGGGCCAGCAGCTCTGGCCTTTCTGGAACAAGAGGCATTCCTTCAGGTCCTCCCTTCCTCTCCGCTGGGGCTGCTCCCCCGTGCTCTCTGGTGCCTGGAGGCTGGGTGTCTCAGCGGTCACTTGGGAGCGCTAAGGAGGTGGGCTCCTCCGAGCCTTTTCTAAAAAGTCCGCAGTGCCCTGGGAGGATGACCTGCTCAGGCTGGTGCTCAGAGCTGACACACACACACACAGTTTGTAAGAGTGGAGGACTGGCCTCCCCGCCGGGCGGCCTGCCGGCTCCCTCAGCCTGGGTCATGGGTCCAGCTGTCTTAGCCTCTTGTCCAGGGGCTTCATTGCTGGAAGAGCACCCCTCGCCTGGAATCTTCTCACTTTGGGAAGTGTGCCATCTCTTTATTATCAAGAGCAGCCCTGCCGCACACACCAGGGTCCCCCAGGGAAAGAGAAAGGTCAGGCTTTCCCAAACCAGCAGCAGAGCACCCCACAGGTGCTCCACCATCAGCGGAGAATGTGGGCCTGGGGGCAGGGAGCAGGCCCTCCATGGCTTCCAGGGCCCCACAGCTCTGCCTCTGAGGCCAGGTCCTCTTGGCCACAACTGACCACTCAGAACCCTGCGGGTGTTCCATCTCCAGGTATAAACAGGTCCCTGAAGATGGGGGCTGACCAAATTTGGGCCAAGGGAGGGGAGGCCAGCCAGGTTCCAGGAAATGGTTCCCCCAACTTGGCTCTGGAGTTAGAGTGATGTCCCTTCTCCAGGCACTGGGGGAGAGGGAAGGGCTGATCCCAGCCTGGAGCTGGGCCACTCTGGCCCCCGCCTGGCCCCACAGGAAACCCAGGGGGTCAGAGAAGGGCCAGGCCAGGACCTTATCTGTGCACAAGGCAGGTCAGAGCCAAGTGGGGGGGCCCTGTCCCTGGGTGGGGGCCAGTTCTCCTGAGTGAAGGCAGAACTCATTTTTTTACCCAACAATGTTGAAAAGGTAGCTCCCCAATATTTTAACATTTCTAGTTACAAATTATATATATAATAAATATATCTCCCTATTTAGGGATATAGAATCTTAAGCTATAAGAATATCTTAAGATATTCTTGGGGGAAGGGTAGAGTAGAGTGCATGCTTAGCATGTGTAAGGTTCTAGGTTCAATCCCCAGTACCTCCTCTAAGAATAAATAAATATGTAAACTTAATTACCTCCCCCCAACACACAAAAAAAGGATAGATAAACTTAAAAAAAAAAGGATATTCTTACCACCAACCCCACCCCCCACCCCCACCCCGGATGACCATGTGAAGACATAACTTGAACATGGCTGTCTGCAAACCAGGAAATGGGCTCTCCCCAGATGCCTAATCTGCTGGTACCTTGATCTTGGCTCTCTCAGCCTTCAGAACTGTGAGAAGTAAATTTCTGTTGTTTAAACCTCCCAGTCTATGATAATCTGCAGATGTAGCCTGAACTGAGGCAAGGAGTTTGGTGTTTTATAAGCCTAGAGAGCAATCTTGTGAAGTGATAAAAAGTTAGGCAAACTTAGCTCTTAACTAAATTTAAGGACAAAACAGCTAAAGACAAAGTTGAAGTTATTTTATCCATTTCAAACCATGAAGAAATGGGAGTATCTATAAATTTAAAATGTGTTGTTTCATGCTTCTGGCTCCTCGCTACTAGATAATGCTCCTTCCTCCTCTTAGTTAATAACATGCATATCTAAAATTAAGCCTCTTGTGTTGCCTTGGATTCTGTTACTTTAAATAGGCACCCGCCAGATTATAATTTTTACTTGTTTGAAGATTGTTGGAGTCTGATATTAATTTCTTTCCTGCCAAATAAATCACAATGGGCAAGCTGGAAGTCAGAAACAATTATTCAGGATAGTACAATTAAATTGGCTTTTCTCCCGGCATCTTTCTTGTTACCTTTAATTATCACTGGAGCCTGAAGTTCAAGGAAATAGTCATAGGAGAAGAATTCTTAAAAAAAAAAAAAAATAGAGAGAGAGAGACCATAGTTTTCCTAAAACATTTTAGGTACTTTCCACAGTATATTCCAAAAACTATTATGTAACGTAAAACTGCTCCCTAGAAATGATGGAGGGGGTTATACACTTGAAGGGTAACAGATGCTTAGAAGCAACTAAGGTGAATAAACATCCTGAAATTTCTTCCTATGATTTCAAGCCTAATTCAATGATGAGATTATGTCTAAATTGCTAAGCTTAAAATAATTGCCTCATGAATAGTCATATTGATTATGACTGAAAAACACAGAGGGTCTGTGTTCTATTTTTAGTTTAGATGTATGCTCTCTGTTGAGGAAGCTGAGGGATGCATTTAGTCAATTTTCTGAAAGAATAAACTGATGTGTGGATGTGAGGAAAGAGAAAACATTTCCTGACCTCCATAAGCTCTCAGCCACACAAGCCGGAGAGAAAAGACTTATGTATCTGAATTAATTAATACTGCAATACTAAATTGTATGGGGCTAATTACAAGTGCCTCTGAATTCAGAGTGGGAGAGAACAGATGAGTGAGGTTTCTGTGATTTAATAAAAAGAGGCAATAGAAATTGTATGTGAGGTCTGGGACTGAGACCTCAGGTTTAAATTCTGGCATGTGGTAAGGGTCTAAAGATGCTGGATCCAAAATATACCCAAATCAAGATCAGTAGTTTTATTTAGTGGGCTCTTCAGTTCTGTGCTTTCAACCGTGATTTTTATGGTTGAAACTGAGGAAGATGACAAATTTATAACATGGAATTGAGTTCATCACTGAATAGCCAAATTAAATGTTTTTGATGACTGCAATTTATATGTACATAAACATATATACTTTGCTACATTTTGACATTTTATAGTTACTTATATTTTAAAAAATTTTTATTGAAGTGTAGTTGATTTACAATGTTAGTTTCAGATGTTATAGTTAACATATTCTTTTTTATTTTTTATTCTTTTTAGTTAACTTATATTCTCAAGACTATTTTGGATCTTATGTGCAATATTATAAATCTATAGGACATTTTGATATGTCACTAGAATGCTGCCTGGCATATAGTAGGCACTCAATAAGAATTGTTGAATAATAAATGAATTATCAACATTCATACTCCATCATGCATGCATGTACATAAATGCATATATGAATATATCTATAGTTATTCAAATCAGTCTTAAAATAAGTCAATAAAACAGTTACAAGTTTGAGTTATTTATATAAGAATAACTATAATTCACAATGTTGGTAGTCTTTTCTTACAGAAAAATACACATATGCACTTAAAAAGGAAAGGTTTTTGAATTACAAAAAAATTGATGCTTTTGTAAAATTTTTTTAGCAATTTATAAATTTCACGTTTAGAGTGATGAAAAATAAAGTGGAAGCCTTTCATATTTTTAAGTACAAACATGTATATATGGTTTGTTTTTAATACAAATAGGATCATATTATATATTTTTCTTTCATGATTTTTTTATTCAACTGTATATTAGATAAATTTTTTCCATCAGTGAAGCCTCATTCTTAGCATTATATCACATAGATATATCAGAATTTATATAACTATTTCCTTTTTATAGAAATAAGGTTGTTTCCATTTTTTTAATATAATGAACAATGTTTCAGGGAATATCATTGTACATGTATCCTTTGCTTGTCTATTTTGTAGGAGAGATTCTGAGAAGCAGAATTGATGAACCAAAATTTACCAGTGTTCTAAGTTTTGATGGCAAATCTGCATCTTAATCACTATTCTTACATTCTCAGTCTTGGTTTAGTGAGAAGGAACCCATCCAAACAAGGAAACTATGCCCTACAGATGACTGCTAAGTTACCTTCCTCATCCTACGGGCCCTGATTCTCAGTGGGGAGCCTGCCCTAGCTGCCAAAGTCTCTGGTGGCTGATCATTGTCACCTCCTTAAGCAGAGACAGCTCTGGGATTTTCCCCAGATCATAGAATTATATGTTCTTTCCTTCTAGATTTCGAATATGCATTTTTCTTAAATTGGGAGAGATCTATCACCGTCCTTATCTTGGGAGCATACTTTTAGCTGCAAGTAAAAGAAAATAACTCAAACTGGCTGAAACAATACAAGGAACGTATTGGCTCACAGTAACTGACAAATTCGATACTGGGCAGACCTCTTGTGTGATGTGATCCGGAGTTTAGGATATAATCTGCTTTTCAGGGTTTCTTGTGGCTCTGCCCTCCACGGTACATCGGCTTCATCCTGGGCCTGGCTTTCCTTGTAGGACTATCAACAATTCTGCATACTTCCTTCATTACATCCAAGATGAGAAGAGGGTGTTCCTTCCTCCGACCATTGAATGAAGATCCCGAGCCTCACACTAATTAGACCAGCTTAGGACAACTGTCCGTCTCTGAATGATTAACCCTTAAGAGGGAGGTAGGGTCACAAAGCCTCGTCCTAGAGGTAGCAGTAAGGCCAATCCCACCCAAACATCAGTGCTACACAATACAGGGAGGGGAATGGATTCTGGTTAAACAAACACTCCTTAGGGAGGAACCTCTTTTCCTCTTGCAGCCTGTTTCCCTACGGAGGGAAGTCTACTACTGTAACACTCATGGTCCCTCCTTTACCCCTTGCTTACTATTCTCCTAAATGGTGGGTAGCTAAGTCTGATACTCACGATCCTCAATTCTCCACTGAACGCAGCTAATCTAATTAAAGGTTGCAAGTGTTGAAGATTCAGCGATTTTCTTCCTACCTGGAGTTACATGAGACTAGGGCACTAGGGTAAATGTAGATGCTCTACAGGCTCAAAAATTCCCTTCTGTGTGTCTGACCTGGGGGAAGATTTTTGAACACAAAATGCAATTTACCAATAGTTGAAAAAAAAATAAGCTTATGATTTTTTAATATAGTTTTGCTATTGCTTCAAGACATAGATAAGGTACAATTAGCTATTATAGGTTTATGTATTTATATTTATACAGAGATCTTGAAAACATATACAGGATTACAGCTTCCCTTCTCTTTCGAATTTGGGGCTGGGTGGGTGTCTATAGTGGGCTTTATACCTTTTTGTCTGGGGTAGCCTGAAGGGTTTGCCTGATCCTTTCTACTGATAGTCTCCAGGCCAAATCACACACATATGTGCACTTTTGCTACAAGTGCCAGAATCCCAATTTAAATTAGCTTAGGTGAAAAAATTCAAACTCATGATGAGAATAGAGGATGCTTGCTCCGTTTGTCGTCTCTGTCCTGAGTGTCAGCCTCATTCTTCTCTCTCCCTGCAGGCTGTCTCTCTTCACACAACAGAAGCATGACCACTGCTATCTCCTGAGGTTTTCAGCTTACAGCGTTGGCCTCCTGCAAAGACACCACCTCAACTCCCTGGGTCCCAGGTCCAAGACCACCCGGAAATTGCTTATTGGTCCAGCTCGGGCTGCAAGCCTTTTTCTAGACCAATCAACTGTTTTGGGAGGAGGGAGAGGTGTGTGTGTGTGAAGTTGTATCATATCATTGTAGCTGCTTGGAGAACAATTTGGATGGAATGAAAGGAAGGGCGTTCTCAGAAGTAAGAGGCAATCCTGAGAAAACAAGTACACGTGGATCTACTACACTATTATTGGGGAAAAAGTGTGAAAGAATAGGACTAGATGGTGAACAGGAGCTAATGCTGGGTATTTTATGTGCAGTAAAGGAAGAAAAGAAGGTCTGGAGATTTCATTGAGAGCATAAGGAAACATTCATGTGAAACCTTAGATAAGACAAACAGACATACTCAAAATGCTGACAAATGTTATGACTTATTTACTTTCAAATTCAGTAAAAAAAAATAGATGAAACAAAAATCGCAAAGAGAAAACCTCCCCCAAACAAAAAACTAGGTGATGGGCATATAGGTGTTCATTATTCTAGTCTTTCTGCATGTTTGAAAATGTTCATTATAAAAAGAAAAAAAAAAAGAACCAAATTCTGAAGTGGATCTCTGAGAAGAATTCGTAAGCGGCACAGAAGGGAAAGATTAATTAACTCAAGTGAAGCGATTGCACAGATTTATAGACATCAGAACTGAAAAAGGCCTTAAGATATCCTGCAATCCAGACTTGTAGACTTTGCTCCTGGTCCTGGTTTGGGTAAGTCACTGAAATTCGGTGGGACTTAAAACATTGCAAAATCAAAGTGCTGGCTTAGCTGATTTCAAATATTCTGTGTTCAACTCACTGAGACCTAGCTAAGACTAGCTATCAGTTATTACAAAGGTAGGTAGAAGAGTCTAAGAGAGTCACCCCCACTGGCCTGGCATTCAAAGCTCTTCATGCTCTGACTTCAACTGAACTACTGTCCTCTACATACGTTTATACCCCAGTCATTTCTTCTGTGTCTGGAATGTTTTCCTTTTCATCTCTTCCTGAGGAACTCGTCTTCCTCTTGCAAGGTCATCTCAAATATTACTACTTTCACGATCTCTTACTGGATTCTCTAAGAAAATTGGACCCTCACTTTGGTATTTTAATTATTTTTGGAAAATATTTTCCTTCCTACTAGGCTGTGCCCTCCTGATGAAGAGGGACCATGTCTATTAGTTTCATATTCTCAAAACATTAGCATCATGACTTACATAAAAGAGATTTTTGATAATATTGGACTTGTTGTAAAAGGTAGAAACAGACTGATGCAAAATTGTGAGTTGGCTGTTTTGCTACCAAGCTCTTACTGGCGTAAACTAATCCTTTTTTGAAATTTTTTTTTTACCAGTGAGTTATAGTCAGTTTACAATGTTGTGTCAATTTCTGGTGTACAGCACAGTTCTTCAGTCATACATGAATATACATATATTTATTTTCATATTTTTTTGCCTTGTATTGTTTGTTTTATGAAGGGGAGGTAATTAGGTTTCTTCATTAATTTCTGCTTGGAGGAGGTACTGGGGATTGAACCCAGGATCTCTTGGGTGCCGAGCATGTGCTCTACCGCTTGCGCTATACTCTTCCCCCAAACGAACCCTTTTTTGGAAACTAATGCTGAGGAATATGATTACTGATTTTCCAAATAACTTTTTGTTATGGTAAGATTTTCTCAGAAAGCTAAAACCCTGGCAGAAGGAAATACCACTCAAGATTCTCTTTTGTTGGACTTGTGATTATTTGATTTTGTGCTATTTAGAGGTTAAAGTTGGGATGATTGTTTCCACTGCAGGTTCCCAGTCAGGCAGCTTATGTACAGTGGAATGACAGCGGAATGGAAGGCAATTCTCTAAGTATTTGAGCAATGATCTGCTGCCTCTGAAGGGCTCTCTGGTAAAACCTCCAACAGAGGGCATGATTTACGCTTGGGAAGGCTGAGCCTTGCCAGGGTCTGCTGCCTGCAGGATGCACAGGAATGAGGACCTGACTGTGCACTGTTACCCTAGTGGCACATCATATGGTGACTCTGACTACTGGTAAAATGTGGTCCAATGATCAGCTGGGGCTCTGAATAGTTACTTTAGCAATTCCCTTCTCACTTGGTTGTATGTGTGGATGGCACAGTGGAGGTGAAGGATGGTACAGACAAGGGTTGTCTTAGCATGGCAATGGGCATATGATCTCTCCCCTCCTCAACACAATTTAAATATTTTGGAAGATTTCTTTTAAGTCATTTTTGTTCACTGAGCTAATTCATTTCTATGTCATTATTTTAGAGGAAAACATGTATGCAATGATACATAGTTAATTCCTGTTTATCCTTTCAACTTCTGTTTGATTGCAGCTTAATGTGAAATATACCTACGCAGTGCCATTCTGAAGCGGTAATTAGGAACATACCCAGGTATTTTCAAATTAGACTTTAATCTTGTAATGTGTGACTCTTCTCTTGAAAGCTTTAGGGAAGATTTTAGAGATTTTGTCTATTTTGAGGAAATGTACATAACACAATTGAATGCATTCTGTTTGGGCTTCTTTCTATTTTTTCATCTTAAAAACACTAAATGTAGGGCTTACAAGCTCCTAAGTCAGTTACTTTTCTTTTCTTTTCTTTTTTTCATTGTAGTCAGTTTACAATGTTGTGTCAATTTCTAGTGTACAGTGTAATAGTTCAGTTATACATACATATATTCATTTTCATAATCTTTTTCATTATAGGTTATTACAACATATTGAATATAGTTCTCTATGCTCTACAGCAGACACTTGTTGTTTATCTGAGGTAAGCCTTCAGCTGAACAGGGACACCGCAAACAGCCCACTCTCTTAGAAAGCACCTAAGTCAGTTACTTTTCAAAGGAACAAAAAGTGAAATGTCCCTTGGCTAGGGCAAACAGTAAATGAGTTTTCTGCTGTGCTTTGTTTTATTAGTCTAGAATCTAACATTCTGTAAGGAGCCACCACCAAAGATGAGGGAAACACGTACACATCCTGTCACTCCCTCTCCTCATTAGTGTAATTGTTTTACACATTTCAGTGCTCTATGAGAAAAAGCAGTAATTGTAATAATAGCAAATTAGCATATGTTCATAAATATGTTACTAGATATCAGAGTTTCTGAGTTTTCCTAGTAGCATCAACAATTTGTTACTACCTGGATAACCATCCTTCTTTCGTTTACTCAAGAAATATAAATTGAGGGACTAGGTGGGACCAGGGTTCTGTTAGATGCTAGAAATAGGATGAACCAAGAGTGTGACTCCAGCTCGGTGGAGCTCACAATTCAGCTAAGAAGACAGACAAAGAAGAAGTCCTCATAAAAGTTTTGAGGGAAAAGTGCAGGGTGCAATGGGAGATAAAGGTCAATTACCCAGGCTGCGGCTCACTATGACTTTTTTTTTTTTTTTTTGATTCTTGTTACAATTCAAACTTGAAAGTGAGGATGCAAGATATAGTAAATATCTTACAGGAAGCTCATTAGTCAGTCAAATAATTGAGGTTCGTTCTCTCAGTCCATCTGCCTGGAAGGATTGCTTGTGTGTCCACCAGAGGTGTTCAAGATGCACCCTCCTCCCCGCCCCCTTACGCCCAAATCCGGAAAGAAGAGAGTAGGGAGTGGTGTGGAAGGGATGACAACGTGGAGGGGGGATGGATTCATTTTTTCACCTTTCAAAGGAGTAGGAACTAGTTGGTGAGCTCGTTCTTGAAGAAAGGTCAGAGGAAAGAGCAGGGTAAGAAAGCCTTGTGAAGAGCAGAGTTCAGGGTCTAATTCCTGTTGCCTTATCATCCTCCAGTTGTACCTGCAGGGAGAGCTGATAACGTCAAATGAGTTCAGAGCTGGGGAACTGGAGCGCCTTGGCTTCTTTACGCTGACCTGGAAAATGTCAGGATAAATTACGGAATGGATTGTTTAGGGGAGGTTGGCAATTGTAGTCCTTTTAGAAGTCTCAAAGCTTTGTGGATATTGAGGGGTTTTGTTTTGGTTTTTGTCCCTCCTCACTATTGAGTTGGCGCCAATTCACTGAGGAAGGATGGCTTGTAAATGGGGCTGAGAGCTGAGGGGAAGGAGTCAAGGACTAGGATCTTACAATGAGATAGGCATCTGCACTTGTTACAGTTCAAAATATGCTGATGGTCCAGACCGTTGTGGGAAATAATTTCAGAGCGGCCGTTAACCTTCCCCCAAACTGCATTTCTTTCTTCCGTCCTTTCTTTTTTCTTTCTTCTTTTTTGTTTAAATTAGGGTAGGTAGCATCCAGTTTAGAAGACAGAATCCCGCTCTGCAGCTAAGCCTCTCGCTGGGTGGCGCAGGCCCGGAGGCGTGTGTGTGGGGTCGCCCCTGCGCCGCAGTCCCGGCCGCCGGGCACGGATCCCGCCCGCGCCCCTCGCTCCCTCCGACCCGCTGGGCGCTCGTGCGCGCGCGCACCGCCGAAACGCGCGCCCCCGCCCCCCGCGAGCGCGCGCCCGCCCTCCCCGCGCTCCCACAGCCCGAGCGCCGCTCAGCTGACCGGCGGGCGCCAGACGCCGCGGCTCCCAGCTCGCGAGCGCAGCTGCGGCGGCGCGGGCCCCTCACGGCGACACTCCCCCCTGCGCGCCCCTCCCCCACGCGGCACCGGGATCCCGACCGGCTGGGCGCGAGCCCGCGGCCGCTGCCCCGGCGCCGAGCGAGGAGCGAGGCTGCGGCGACCAGCGGCGGCTGCGCGGCCATGGGCGCACCCGGGTCGCCCTAGGACGGGCGCGCAGAGACCGGAGCCGGAGCGGCAGCCTCGGCAGCGGGCCCTCCCGGGCGGCGGCGGCGGCGGCGGCGGCGGCGGCGGCGGCGGCGGCGGCGGCGGCTGCTGGAGCAGCGCGGCCGGGATGAGCGGGAGCGGCGCGGCGCCCGGCCCGGGCTCGGGCTCCTCCCCGGCCGCCTGCCGCTTCGCGCACTACTTCGTGCTGTGCGGGATCGACGCGGACAGCGGGCTGGAGCCCGACGAGCTGGCGGGTAAGGCCGGGCTGCGGTGGCGCGGGGCTCCCCTCAGGGACGCGGGGGGCGCTGCGGGGACGCGCGGGAGGCGGGGTGCGGGCTCCAGACAAAGTCAGCTCCTGGCGGCGCCCGCTCTCCGGCCGGCGGGGCTCTCGGGCGGAGATTTAATGACATTGTTATTTATTCTGCGTGCAGGGTGCGCTGCTGAGCCCGCGGGCGGCCGCCGGAGGCTGCCGCCTGGCGGGCGCGGGGTTATTAATAACGGGCGCGGGGGCAGGGGCGGGGGCGGCCCCGAGGGCACGGCCCCCGCCCGGCGCGCCGGCCCCCTCGCCCGCAGCTGCCGGCGGAGGCGGCCCGTGAGTCACCGGGCGCGTTAACTCCCGGCCTCGCTGCGCTCCCGCCGCTCCCGCCCCCCCCACCCTCCGCCCGGGCCGCTAAGTTTCAGCCCCGGCACGTGACGCGGCGCCCCCGGCCCCCTCGGGGAGGGGGCGTCGGAGACCGCGGGGTCCGCGCCCACCCAGGCGGCGGTGGCCGGCTGGGCGGGCGCCGGGCGGGAGGCTGGTTGGACTTCATCCTTGACTGTCGCCGGGCTGCGCCGCCGCCCGCCTCGGGTTCTGCGATGACGGTCGAGTCACCTTTTGGAATCCTGTCGATTTGGCAGTGTCACGGGAGCAGGCGAGGATCTTTGAACGCTCGGGACCGGGCACGACGCTTTGTTGGCGCTGCCTGCGCTGCCCCCGAGTTTAAGTAGTTGGATATTTCCCCTCGGTTGGGTGCGCCGTGTGTTGCTGCCTGGGTTTTCCCGGAGGGGCTTCGGTCCGTGCTCTTGACTCATTTGATGGCGCAGTGCGGGGCTGAGCTGGGGAACCGACGCTGCAAAGAGGGGGCCGCTCAAGGATGGTGGTGGAGGGGGCGGGGGCGGGCGCGCAGTGTCGGGAGGAGGCCCCGAGAAACCCCTGATTTTATTTTTCACGCATTTTCTTTCTCCTTGCCTTCTTGGGATCTGAACCTGGATTTTTTTTTTTATGGGTGAGACAAGTGACATCTACCGCTTGAACTTTATCTGTGTCACTTGTAAACACTTAGGTCATAGCCTTTCGGAACAGCTTCTTTTGGACATAGCATTCTTTCTTGATTGCACCAATGTGTATTTTTTTTTCCTTTCCTTTTTGGAGGTGGGGCACTGGGAAGAATGTGTTAAATAATAGTCAATAAACAACAACCGTTCAGCTTTAAGATACAGTACCCATCAGCCCACCTCTTAGCTAAGTGAGTATCTTAAGTCAGCCGCACAGCAAAACATTTTCAACAAAACCTGTGAATCTGTTTTTTTTGGAAGAGAGGGATGAGTACTGGGTTTTTCTGTATGTGTAATTATATAATCATACTGTTTTTTTCAGTTAAGATTTCATGTACATAATAAGAATGGCTATGTGAAGGGTCAATGAAGTTAAAAAATGTTTGCAGAGAGATTTGGGAACATTCCTTTTTTGGGATTGGTGAAGGGATTATTTTATTTTTCTAGAATTCCTTTTTCCTTAAACATTTCCCTAACCATTTGTGGCACTGGGTCACTTGGAGACCTTCTGTCAGTGGCGACCGATGACAGGGAAAAGCCTGTATTTTTTTTTTTTTCTTTTTCGTCTCATCTATCTGCCTAGTAAAGCTGGAACAACACCTGTAGGTGTGGCCTGGGACTCTTTGGGCATAGTGTAAATGGCTTTAACAAAATTAAACAGTAGAACATTTTTAATGCATTTTTTAGACGCAAACTGGCTTATTTTGCAATGCAGTGTGTGTGTGGGTGATTGTTTGGGACTTCTGCTCATACTTGGTGTTTTGAGGTAACAGTATCGCCTGATAATACTTAATTAAATCATTCATTCATTCATTCAGTAGATAGTTTTGGAAGCCTTTGGATGTAGATTGTGTCCTAGGCACTGGAAACAGCTGTAAACAAAGCAGTCAAAAATCCCTGCCATCATAGAGCTTCCATTCTAGTGTAAACAAGTCATAAAAATATATAGCTTGCCAGAGGTTGAAAAGTGCTGTGAGGAAAAATAAAGCAGGGAAATGCGGGTAGAACAGTGCTGGCAGAATGGTGGGATTGGTGGGGTTATGATTTTAATAAGATGGCTAGGAAAGACCTCACTGATAAGGTAATATTTGAACAGAACCCTAAAGCAGGTGAGGAAGCAAGCCATGTGGATGGTCTCAGGGGACAGCATTGCAGGCGGAGGAAACAGGACATACAAAGCCCTGGGGTGGGAGAGTACCTTGTTTTGCAGGTAACAGCAAGTGAGGGGGAGATTGGCAGATACAATCATTGAGAAAGGGTAGGGGAGATTCTCTGGGGCCTCATAGACAATTGTGAGACTTCTACTGAAAACTGCTGAAAGGTTTTGAGTAACGTAATGATGAGATCTGATATATCCTCTAAAAAGATGGCTGTGGTTGCCAGGTTGACTAGGCTATATTGGGGCGAGAATAGAGAGACCAGATAGGAGGCTCTTTTTCACTATTTGAGGTGAGAGTTGGTGGCTTGAACCAAGGCAGTAGCAGTGGTTAGAAGCTTGATCTATTTTGAAGGGAGAGACAGCAGGACTTGGTGATGGGTTGGATATGGTATTCACATTCAAAGAAAGTGATGGAAGATGACTTCAAGCTTTTCTGTGTAAACAATGATAAGCATCTCAGTTTACTGAAATTGGCAGACTGATGGAGAAGTTGGCTGGAGAAGATGAGTTCAGCTTTGGACGTGTTAAGTTTGAGGTGCCCATTAGACATTCAGATGGAGATAATCAAGTAGGCAAGACATCTCTCAGGGGTGTAAATTGATTTTTAGATACAAATTGGAAGCCATGAAATTGGGTGACATCACCCAGGGAGTGAGTGTAGATAGAAAAGAGAAAAAGGCTCAAGGATTGAGTCCTTGAGGGATTCCAACATTCAGAGGTGGGGAGGATGAGGAGAAAACCCAGGAGATTAACAAGTGTGCTCATTGAGAAGAGAGGAAAACAAGAGAATGTTGTATCATATTTCCAACTAATAGTCTTCTTAACTTTGTCCACAGAGCTACATTTGGGGATCCGGAAACAAGGCTAATGAGTTAGGCAAATTAATCAGAAGGTTGTTTCTGTTTTGACGCATTAATTTCAAAATTAATGATAGTTAAGTTTCTGTTTTACTTCTTTAGAACTGATCTATTTTTATCACAGTTTCTTACCAAGTTGTCACCTTGCCGGTAGGTCTTAATTGTCTTCTGTTAAAGCAATTGGTAGAATTGATGTTTATTGACCTTTTTCTTAACATATGCATATTCCTAGAATTCACACTCTGCAGGTGGTGGGACATTGGTATCAAAATGAGAACACAGACTGTCTGATGAAGTAAGAGACAGACTGAGACCTTATGGGAAATGAGACTTTGTGATAAAGTTACCAGGGCTTTAGAGTGTTTTTTAGATGCTTCTCCAGTAAGGCCCTGCTTTACCAGCAATGGTAGACTTCTTTCATTTCAAATAGGTCTTTGAAGTATATATAAATTTAAAAATATTTTCAAATGGAGGACCTAGAAATTTGATGGAGATGTCTCCACATGCTGATACACCGGTGTTGTCTATTGGCCTTCCTCTACCACATCTTAGCCGTTGTGCTGCTAAGTATGTTCTCCTACTCACTGTGTGTTTTCAAGATGCACTTTATCCATAAACAGAAGTATCCCCATAAACAGAAGTAGCCCTTAAATGTTAAAGCAGAAATATATAAATTTCCTTTAATGTTAAAGATATGAAACGGTTTCAAACTGATTATTTCGTAAAGGAGAAAGGAGATATAAACAGAAGTAAGCCATTGGAATTAGTTGATGTGAATGGATGCCGGTGACATTTTGAAATTTTCCTTTTTGCCTCTCATTTCCTTTAAGCCCTAGTTGTAGGAATTAATATGGATTGATTTACAGCAACAAATCTTTCAGGCAATGGAAAAATAAAGGATGTAATTAGAGCTTTATTTAAGTGACATAAATATGCAAGCTCCCCAAAGGGGAGAGTGATCTTTACCTCCTTCTTTCCTTATAGTCCTTGGTGTTTAATAAGTGGATGAATACAGAGTTTACTGCACAGACCTTTGTTTGGAGATCTTCCTTGGTGCCTCCAGCTATTTATTTTTAGCTTGGATTGGTTTCCAAAAGAGCTTAGAGGCAGTGGAGACCATGGTCTAAAGTCACATGTAAAGCTTGGTTGAGACTGAGGGTGCCATGCCAAGATAGTGCTGGAAGGGGCCGTAGACTTCATTAACAGTGAAGATACCAAAGTCGAGAGATTTAAGGGCCGTCTCAGAGGTCACATTGGACCAACGCAGACACTGGACGAGCCTGGCTGCTCGAGTACTCGATGCTCCATAGTTATTTTACTTAAGCTCAGAAAAAAGATGCACTTGTTTGAGTTCAGCAAGCATTTCGGGCTTGCCCTTAATCTAGACTGAATGTCACAGTCAAGACTGTGCTAAAGCAGGTGTTTCAGAAACCATGGCCAGGTGTCCAGGCGTGGCTGGGGTAGGGGCTGCCCTGACCTGGCCACCTTTGGTAGTGCCTCAGTCGTTAGCTTTGTTGGCATCCCTGGGCTGCAGTAGATGATGTTTGGGAGTTTGGAAGCTCTGGCCTGCTGACTCGGGGGCTGGGGAAGGAATAATACAAGGATCAGCCTCCATTCTGAGGGGCCAGAGAAGTTTCAAGGTCTAGTTGCTGTGGTATAGTGATAATTTGATTTTAAAACTCCGCTGGGGAAAAACTCTTTATAGGGAAATTGGCCTAACAGGGAGGGCAGCTGGGCTCCCGTGGTGACCCCAGGGCTTAGGCATCTGCTTGGTGGGTAAATGCAGAATATGCCAGCATTAGGGAGCTCAGAAGCCCAGAGAAGGTGGGGAGGATAGACAGTGAGGGGAGGAGGGAAGGATGGAAGTGTCTTTGGAGGAGGAGAAAATAGGAGAAAGGGAAAGAAAGGGGATGGGAAGAGGGAGAGGAGGCCGGAGGATCAGAGTGCACGTAAGTGATGCCCACTGCTGAGGTGTGAGGCCGATGGTGCTCAGATGCCTGCGTTTATCCCTTGGTTTGTATTTCCACTGCTGGTCACAGATACTATGGGAGTAATACAAATAAATGTCTGGAATACAGTGCATTGTTAGTCATATTCTCCATGAAACTCCATATGGAAGGAAACACTTTCCTCTTATATAATTTATCAGCAGGTAGAGGCAGTTCCTACAGGAGGTACTTAAATCAACTATACTTCAGGTTTTTTTAAAAAGGTGCTTTAAGGAGACATGTGCCCCATGTCCAGATCCTTAACCTTTTTTTTTAAGCATTTGTGCTGCTGAAGCGAGAACAAGATCCGTGGGCATTTTTGATTGATAACGACCTAAGTTTTGTTTGTGATAAAGCCATAAGTAGCCATTACACTTTGGATTAATTATTCAATGTTGAATGCTTAGCAGTGTGTCAGGTTGAGGAGTATGTAGCTGACAGTCACTGTTCTGAAGGAATCCACAATGAAGCAGCAGTAATGAAATAGCCAGCATTTATTCAGTACTTTATGTGTGCCGAGCACTGTGCTAAATGGTGCATAATTATTACCTCATTTAATCCTGACAACAACTGTAGGAGGTGGCTCTATTTTCTCTATTTTATAGATGAGGAAACTGAGGCTAGATAGAGGGTTTAAGAACGCTACCTAAGTTCCTATAAGAAGTGAGAAACCTGGGTCAAAAGTCTATGTGACATGACCCATCCATGCCAATAACCACTACATTTGCTGTCTCCTTAGCAGCATACACTGCGTTGTGCAGATGATAAATCCGCAGTGGAGGGACCCTACACGGATAACCTTGTGATCAAATGGGATTATCTTTTAACCCCTCTATACAGGAAAGCTATTAAGAGGGAGATGACTGGTCTTTATGACCTCACGTGGGTTGTCTCTTCTTAAATGGCAACAGTGATGCAGCGGCTTGCTTGCTTTCATTCATTCATCAAAAAATTAGAAGAGTATGTATTTCATGTTACTTTTGCTGTTATTAATGAATATTTATAATGATATTAGTATGTAAATATAAGGCATTTACTACATAAATAAAAGTGCCACGTTCAAAAAAATTTTTAAAGCTTTTTGTTGCTAGGGTTTTATCATCTACCTTTCTTAGCATAAATTACTTGTTCTTAGTTAAGTTCACAGTGTTTAAAAAGAATGTTGGTTGCTTGTGGAACCATGGCTGGCGGGGCAGTCAGTGCAGTTGTTAGAGCTTCCTGGCCCCTAGGCTCAGACGGAAGGGGTGAGGGTGCTGGCTGAGGTCTCTCCTTAAGGGTATTTATGAATTCCATTCATGAGGGCTCCACCCTCATGACCTAAGCACTTCCCAGAGGCCTCCCATCCAGATACCATCACATTGGGGATTAAATTTCAACATGGGGATTTTAGCGGGGGCACAAATAGTCTCTTCACCCTGGTTGGCAGAGTTATTCACGATCTGCTCTGTGCCTGCCTTTCCTACCTTTCCTGTTACGTTGGTTTTCTTGTGTTTTTTATGTGTGTGTGTGTGTGTGCGTGTAGGTTCTTAAACACAGTGAACTTCTTGTCTCATGGCCTGTTCATCTACTGTTCTCTGCCTTGAATCCTTTTCCCTTAGGCCAGCATCGTCTATTATAACTGTAATATGAAACACATTTGTAGTTTTAAATTTTCTACTAGCCACGTTTAAAAAGGTAAACAAGTGATATTAATTTTAATGATGTGTTTTACTTATATATCTAGGATATTGTTTCAACATATAATCAACATAAAAATTGTTAATGAGATAATTTCACATTTTTTTTCTTCAAAGAAAAAATATCTTCAAGATCCAGTGTGTATTTTCTGCTTACAGCACATTTCAGTCTGGACTAGCCACATTTCAGGGTTTTGGTGGCCACATGTGACAAGTGGCTACCCTGTTGGCACTGGAGCTCTGCATCTTTGCAAGATTGGCTTTTCCTTGTTCAGATCTTTGTACAAGTGTTACCTCCTCAGAGCGTCTTGCTAGACCACCTTGTATAAAGTAGTGTCCTTCCTCGGGCTGCCTGCCGCCCCCTGCGGTCGCCCTGCTTTATTTTCCTCACAGCACTTACTGGTACCTGACAGTGTGTTGTAAATGCATTTGCTGGCTTTTCCTTTTTAATGTCAGTCTTCCCCATTAGATTGTTGGCTCCTAGAGAGCAGGACCTTGTCCCTCTTGTTTAGTACTGTACACCCTGCGACTGAAATAGTGCCTGGCCCAAACAGATTGTTTGAATAAATGAAAGATAATTTGAGATGGGCAAATATAGGACATTTCCTTTCGTTACCAACAATAAAAGTTAGTATAATTGGTGTATGTGTGGGTTTTCTTTTTTTAATTGAAGTATAGTCAGTTTACAATGTTGCATCAGTTTCTCGTTCGTGTACAGCATAATAGTGCAGTCATACATACATCTATTTGTTTTCATATTCTTTCTCATTGTAGGTTCCTGCAGAATATTGAATATAGTTCCCTGTGCTATACAGTGTAAACTTGTTTATGTGTGTTGTTTTTAATCTGTGAAGTGGAAAGTAGAGTTCTTTTTTAAAAGGTAGGCTTGAAATTGATGAAGAAGCAATAGAATGGATGAATAATTAATTTTAAAAAAGATATATGTCAGCTTTGTGGAAAACTGCTAAAATTTCTTATGTCTATAATGTTTATTAGCCTATTCCTCCCCTCTTGAAATAAGCTATGTAAATAGATAAATAAAATTAATAATCTTTTTTTTTTAAACACCAATTTTATGCAAGCAATCATACAGGTACCAGCAAGGCTTTGATTTTTTTTTTTTTAAGCAGACAACATGTCTTATTTATTTATAAACTAGTGCGATGCCATGGGCACATAAATGGTGGGTAGTGTTCATGAAGTTTCAGAAGGTAGCTTCAGATGTGGATTTAGAGGAATATCTTAGGAAGTTGCATTCAGTTTCCTTCTTTGTGGGCATCCACAGCACTTTTGGGCATGGTCAGCCACGACAGTTCTCTTTGTTTTATAAAGTTTAATCCTTTGTATTTTTCCCCATTTGTACTTTGTCTTTATTGTACCTTGTATGATATTCTGTTCTGCCTGAGGCTTGATTTTTTAAGATGGCTTCATCTAATAATCTCTTAGCCAGAGATTCCAAAAATTTTCAGTATGAGACTGTCTTCCACATTACTTTTTAAACAGAATACAAAGATAGCTGTTTTAGTGTGAGCAGCTAAGAAATGAGAATTCTAGGAATAGAAATGGAAGTATTTTATGTGCTGCTGAGACAGTACATTATAAGGCTAGAAAACTAGGAAACACTTGCCTTCTCCTTCATTCCTGTGCCTTTCCCAAGAATCGATGATTTTTACTGACTTTACTCTAAATTAAATATTGTGATTATTTTAATTAACATGGATTTCTTGAGTTAATACCTTTTATTTTTCTTTTATAAACTTGTATACATCACTGGTGCAGAAAGCTAATTTTCAAATAATGCTTTTTAAAAACAACTTTCCAAGATATATGCTAGCACTATTACGTCAAAAGTAACTCCAGGAAATCACCTTTATATGATGAAGCTATGAAAATAGCTAACATTTATTGGGTCATGAACTGTGATTGGTGATTTATAAACATTATATTTAATCCTCACAATAACTTTTTAAAAAAATGTTATTTATTTGTTTTTTGGGGGGAAGGAGGTAATTAGGTTTATTTATTTATTGTGTTTAGAGGAGGTACTGGGAATTGAACCAAGGACCTTGTGCATGCTAAACACGTGCTCTGCCACTTAAGCTGTACCCTTCCCCAATCGTCACAATAACTTGAAGGTATTACTCTCATCACTTTACAGGTGAAGAGGCTGAGAATCAGTGAGTTGTTACTCAAAGTCACAGAGACAATGAAGGCCAAGGCTGGAATTGCATCCCAGTGACTCTCTCTCACCATGCCGTGCTGCCCTTCCATGTCCTCCAGACCAGCTGTCCTCAGCTGCTGGGGGGTGACACATTAGTGGGCCTGCCAGTTGTGAGCTGGGTCATAAAGTAATTATTAACAGTGGTTGAAGTACTGAGGTTGTAAATGATACGTATGTTTAAGTAAGTGGAGTGAATTCAAGGTCTTCCCTCTAGTGAGGTCACTCTTACTGCCATTCCTATGTGCTTTTTTTTTGGGTGGGAGAGGAAGAAGCGGCACTGTACGCAGCAGATTAGTAACTGTGGAGAGCCCCGCACGCAGTGGGAAAGCTGCCTCGTTGATGCTCCTGCTGAGCTAGTTCCTGATGAGCTGTCAGTACTTTCAGATTCATATTCTCTTAGGAAGACTGTTGCAAAAGGAGTCTGTTTGCTTCCCTTCCCTGTAGATTAAAAAAACAAATTTGTTCCAAGTCCAAGGACACACTTAGGAGTATGTTTTTACAGCACTCAACGCTGATCTGGATTGTTTCTAAATACTCTTATCAGTTATAAAATGTGATGGTCTTTAGGAAAGAGCTTTTAAACTGTAGAAAACAATAAAAAATACGAGGTAGAACTGTAATTTTAGGGAATTTAAGTTCAATCCTGCTGTGGACTAACAGGCCGAATCCTTAGATACAGCTTGTGGACCTCTAGGTTTTAAGCTGTGAAACTTAGTTGAAAGATAGCTTAAGTACTTGGTTTTCTAGATCCCAGAAGCCTTGTGATGAAAATCTATCTGTTTGGCATAATTTTCTCCTGCCCAGACTTAGAGAATCCAGGCTTTGAAGATCATGTTTTGTCACCCTTTCTGTCTTCCTCTTTTCTGCCACCCTCCTACTGTCATTTATTTAACACAGAAAATTATTGTCTAGTTTGAGGGAACATTCATGTAGCAGTGATGTCTAAGTTAAGTTCCCAGGAGCCTGGCCCAAGTTTGCTCATAGACCAGAGTTTTGTACCTTTTTTTCCCCTAGTGCCTTCTTCAGAGATCACCCTTACTTTCACCTTAGGCCTCATGAAACCACCTCCTGTTGCTCTTTTGGTCGTCTTTTCCCCTATAACAACCTGGAGAAGAAGAAATTTTTTTTTAGCAAAAATTTTCAATGTCTTAATTATTGTTAATAATCTCATAGTGAAGAAATTCAAAGGTTCAACTGAGTATTTCTGTTACCTCCATCCCCAGCAGAAGGAGTGAAGGATTTCTTATTTCCCACAGCTTTTTTAGGTTTCATGCTTTCTGTTTCTAGAATCCCTTCTGTTTCCTTCCTTTTCCATCTCTCATAGTCCTTTGGGAAAACAGGGACAATCTGCCAGATCAACAATATTCTTTTTATATATTAAAGTTACATTATTTTTTTCTCTTGTCGATCAGGACTGAAATAGCAGGGCCAGATTGTCTCCCCCCCAGGCAGATGAGACATGAACTGTTTTGAGGGGAGCGAGCATCCCATGCTCTTATATAACTCTCTGACATGGGAGTCGTCCCTGTCGTAAGAATCAGCACCAGCATATCAGCTGGAATTCCATGAGAATGAGATACTGACTTTAATAAGAATGGTTGGAGCAGTAGGAATTCAGGACTGATTACAGGTTTAAAGCCTGCAGATGGTTCACTTCTGGGACCACAGCGTTTTGTTTTATTTTCTTCACTTTAAGTTTAACGCTAATTTTGAAGGAAATTTAAATGGCTGGGGTAACAAGATAACAGATTGTTTAAAAATGTTTCCCCATCTCCTGTCTCAAGGGTATTCTTTTTCTTAATAAATAAACTTTTGTCCGGATTTCAAAATATTCTGGCTCAGCTCCAGGGAAATGGGCTTTGAGACTTGACTCCGTTTGCTTTGTGTCATTGTTCACGAGAACAATGACTGTGATTTCACAGTTTTTAAAACACAAGCATTGGTATGACTGAGGTGGTTATGCCAAAGTGGGTTATTTTGTTTAGCTGTTCTCACTCCTGTCTGGCAGCGCGTATCTTCCATTGGCAGCCCTGGCTCCAGTTTGATTTTAAATACATACATGGAAGCCGTGTGGGCTCCAATGTAGAATCTTGTGTGTTCCTCATAGGGAAGGGCCGACAGGCCTTGTTTACTGTGAACCCCTTGTAAACCGTCTCGTCCCTGGTGGAAAGGGCCAGCGGGGAGAGAGTTAAAGTCTGCGTGTGTGGCAGGTGGAAGGTGGTGGAAAACAGAAAATTAAAACCACACCTGTTATTCCAAAATCCCCATTTCCTGATCTCCCCTTACCCTTTTCTGTATGGAACACAGATTTTATGGTTAGAGTGTGAGAAATGGCACAGAGCTATCCAGACGAAGACCCTAGACCCTGGAGCCTCCCCCCCCCCCCCGATTTCACTGTGCTAGAGGGGTCATTTCAGAGCCACCTGTACAAATGTCACCCCTGCTGGAAGTTTAAGAGAATATTCTGTTCACTCTTCCCTGGAATGAAATCTCTAGATAAGAGTCAAAATGTAGCTTTTTGTGAATGTAGCCATAAGACTGAGAAGTGCATATATTTTGTTGAATCATTAGCGGGCAGAGGCCTCGATGTGAAATGTCTGTTGACGTGTATGCACATTTAGTATTTATTTCTGTGCCCCAGTGAACTCTGTTAAATAGATCAGGTGACAGCTTTTATGCGAAAGTCAGTCTTTGAGGGACAGCTGAAGCATTGGTGTGTTACGTGAGTGAGAGAGACTGGTGTTTTTTTTCAATCTAGGGGAAAGAAGTAACTTCTTAAATTCCTTACTCTTAAAAATAAATTCTTTCATAAAATTTAGATTTGCTTTGGGACTTAAAGGAAATGCTTGTATTACTTTAGCGAGCATGACTGGATAGTTTTTGAAGGACTTCTGAAATAATGAGATACAGCCTCTTCTCAAGGGTGGGAACTGTTTTGCACCCTGTCCCCCTGGTCCCTGACCTCTGCCTTTTGACCCTGCTGCTTTGTTATGAGATTATGGGCCTTTGAGCTTTTCTCCAGTTGACCCAGGTTTCCTTACACAGCAACATAAAGCTTTAAGCTTCCTTAAAACATGTTCTTAGAATTGAGGAGAACATTCACATTTAATTGTGGGCAGGAGTTTTGTAAATGATTTTTTCTTTAAAAAATCAGTTTTTTCTGTCCAGGGTGTGTGTATATTTTCTAATAGGAACTTTAAAGTTTTGTGGGTGTGTGTATGACTAAACATGTTTTTTCCTTTGGAGTAAAGTGTCACAAAGTAATGGTGCTTACTTAGGGAGAGACTTAAAATTCGAGCTTTCTAGGATAAGGGAACCCAAGAGAGTCCCAACTGTTTGCTCCACATTGTCTCTTTAGGTACGAGAAGTTAAAAGTCTGTATTCAGAGGGTGTTTTGCAAGAGCAACCAACAAATGGAATGTTTTCAGAGAGAGTCAATTCTTTAACCTGCTTATCTTACAATAAACACTTTTTAGACACCTTACCAGCTGCCCAAAATAGAGTGGGAAGAAAATCAGGGGCAGACGAAAGGAGAGGAACACATTTAGTTTTGCTTCTTATTTGTAGTTTTGTTTTTGAAAGAGGGTAAAATTAGTATCAAAAATAAAGTCTCGTGGATTACTTATATATTTTATTATTGTTTTGCATACTGTCTTCAAGTTTATCCAGAAAACTAAGTATTTGCTGTATTTCAGACATTTAGTAGGACTTTCTGAGGAGTGTCTGTTTTACACTGTCAGACAGGTTTATAATAATGAAGCTTTTGGACTTTGGTTTACAGGGTACTTTCCCGCTATTGAATATTCCATAAGAAGTGTGCATAAATAAAATAATTGACTCGAAATAATAGAAGGCAATAAATGCTTTTTAAAAAAATATGTGGCTTTTAAACTATAAAAGTATCATATGCTCAGTTTAAAAACTGAAGGATACAAGATTATATTAAAGAAAAAAATCATCTGTTATCCCAAAGGGATGGAATTTAAAATGAAAGTAGAAGTTCTGATTTCTGGTCACTAGTTAGAAGCCAGAGTGACCATTTTCCTGAGGTTAAGTGAGCTGGGCAGTAGTCTGGGAAACACAGTAAGATTTTCTTTTGTCCAAGTAATTGCCACTGATTGAGGATAAGACAGCTGTGGAGATCTCCGTGAAGAACTGTTGGCTGAAAGAGTGAATGAATAAATAAAATGGAGTTGTCTACCTCAGGTGTTTACTTTGAGGGATAGGAGTTAAATGCTTAATACTTGTTACACATGTGTTTCTAAACCCGAATCCTCTAGATGATCAGTAATTAAAGTGAAATGGGAAAAGAAAGAGTAGTTTTGAATCTTAGGAGTTTAACACCAAAATAACATTGAAATTTTTTTTTCTATTATGGAAAAAGGAAAGCATTGGTGACAAATGAGATGGGAAGACAGGAGAGACTGGTAAGCGAAAAAGGCAGTTCAGTGACAAATGAGATAAACTCTTGATCTCCATCTTACTGGGAATCCAATTTATTCATAGTCACATAGGAGAATGGAAATGCATTTAGATGGCATAATAAACCTCTGATGGAAAATCTGATTGTCTCCTGGGAGAGTATTTTAGGGAGGCTGAGTCTAGGAGCCCCAGCAGATCTGACACTTGTCCCTGGCAGCTCCCTTCCTGTGTCCCTCGAGGGGCTGTGTAAACATTCCAGGAGCAGGGCTGGCACTGGCTGCAGAGTGCCAACAGTTTCCCTTTTCATGTGGCGGGGTAATAAGAACAGGGACAATCTTTTGATTGTCTTGCAGTGTTTTGGCTGTTGGTGTCTTTAGATCCTTTCTGTAAATTGCTTTCCTCCTAAAAGACACTTTCCTCCTAAAAGAGTTTCATTTGTTTAAACCAACCAACCAAAAACCTTATGATACCAAAGAAGGGATGTTTGTCATAGTAACTGGAAAAACTTACACAAGAACAGATGTGCTTTTCATTTCCCTTGAACCTGTCAATTTACTGCCATGAATATAACTTCTGTTAGTCATGACAGTGCATTCTAACAATTCTTTGAGTAAATGAGGCAAAACACTTTTTCCGAAAAAAAAAAAAAAAGTGTTTTAAAGGGGGTGGGCGGGCAGGGAGTGAGGACTCTAGTTAGTTCTTATTTGGAGAGTTATTACTTGCATTTTTGTTTCTGTTTAGTTTTTTTTATTTTTTTTTTTAGCATGGATTGATTGAGGTGAATTTTAGTTGCTCTAAGTACTGTGACTAGCAGTGGTTCTTTAAAAAGTTTTTTGAGAATATTAACACGTTCACAAAGGGAAGTAGAGGAGCAAGCCAGGGGGAAGTGGGATTTATTTATGCCTAGGTCTCTGCTCCCATTTTTTGTTTCTAGAGTTGGATGTATACTTCAGACACTTAAAAGAGATACGTAGACTGGGTTCCTTTAAGCATTTCATGAAGTAGAGATGAGTTGAACCTGGCTTTTGGACGATTTTTCTGTCAGTTAGAATACTTGTGATTATAGGTGATAGAGGACCTAAGAAATGAAGGAATTTGGCTGGTTTACACGTAGCAGTTTTCTGGGGCAGGGCTGATCAGGTATAGTTTAAACAGAGCTCTCGCTCCGGTTCACAGCAGTTCTTTACCGTCCATCTCTCCCCAGTGCTGACTTCCGTTCAGTTTGGCTTCCTTCACATTTGCACATCACACTTTCCCTAGAGGAGATTTGACTTTCCTCTTCCACTCCCCACTCATGCCTGAAACAAGAATCTGGATCTTTGCTGTGACCAGGTCACAATTCCACGAGGCCATCCTTGAACCACTGTTGTGGCCAAGGAAAATGGGGTTACACTGGCTGTTCAGAGACCAGTTTGGGATGCAGACCACAGGGCTGCCTCACAATGGAGGGTGGGGGAGTGGGTACTGGAAAGCGGCCTCTCCGAATGCGTGACTGTGAAGACAGGACAGAGCCCCTCCGAGGTCTCGAGCACGGGAATGGCGCGCTCCAGGCTGTGCTCTGGGGATACCACTCTGGATGCGTGGTGTAGGATGAAATCAAACTGGGAAGAGCCTACAAGTGGGGAGACCAAGTAAGAGATTGTTCTCCAAAACAAACGGGAGGGGAAGGGCCTGAATTAGGATAGCGGCAGTGGGAGTAAAGAAGCCAGGATGGGTACAAGAGGTGGATAGACATTGGATGAACTGAACTTAGCAACTTTAGTGTATGTGAGGTCAAAGGGGAGATGGGATGCACAGGACTGAGATTTTCGGCCCAGGCAACAAGAATATATGATAGTGTCACTCAGAAGGAAGGAACACAGGAGGAAATAAGTTTCAGAGGATGGAGGTGAGTTCAGTTTTGAATTTGTGGTAGTGATGGTGCTGATAGGCCTTTTTTTTCCTTTCTAGCAGGAAAGACTAAAACCCCTTTCTCCACATCTTACTGTAACAGTAGTGATTAACTATGTTAAAGCACGTGTGTGCGAGCAGGTAGTGAAACTGGAGCTCGGATTCAAGGCTTCCCAGAATTCAGTGATCTTCCCATAATGCCACACTTACCTCTTTTACAACACATGCAATTCTTTCTCCCCCTTTTCCCTCCCTCTCTCCTTTCCTTTCTCCCTTCCTTTTACTTTTAAGGGAACCAAGAACATGTGCATGTTAATTTAAGTCTGTGTTTTTAAACATGAAATATAAAAATAACCATAATTAAAAATATGGAAACTGTCCGTTACACAAGCTGAGAAACTTGTTTTTGAATTGGGATAATTTGTTGGGCATTAATTAGGAAATAATTTATGTTTCTTCTGCAGTGCTTCAGTTTGTAGTCAGAGTGCACACTTTTCGTGGCAGGCTTTAGTAGAGCATTTAGCGTGCGTCTGTATGCTTCAGCTATGAGGCAGCGAACCATATGCTCCATAAACTCTTTGGCATTTGTACAGCAAACAACTGCCTAACCAGTCTGACTGTCTGCACGTGCTTGCCGTGGGTTCTCGGCACGCCCACCCAGAAAGCTGAGGTCCTCTGGTACTGCTCCAGGACTGTGCCTGCCCGTTGGCTGAAAACACGTGTACAGTGCACACTGTAGTGGGATGTAACTGTTCAGGAAACAGTTAGCTACTACCTTCATTAACATAATCGATTGAATTAAACCTCAGGCACTTTGGTGAGATTAAACGCCTTAAAGGTGTTGCTGAAACTCTCCTTTAGACATTAAAAGACAGTCCCTAGAATTGTGTCCTTTTTTTTTTTTTAACTGACAGCGAATTCTCTCCATTATTTTTAAAATTCATGTGGTATCATTTTTCAGAAGATAAAAAAATACTATTTAAAAAAATGTGTCCCATTCCTTTCCCCAGCCATCCAGTTCCTCTCCCCGGCCACAACCAGTTACCACTTCCTTGTGCGTATGTCAGAGGTACTCTCTGTGTTCCATGACACGTTTCTTATAAATCTCAGAGCATACTCTTACTTTGATCTTTGATAGAATTCTCTTACCCATGTTACTGCCCTTTTACCTCACTTTATTTCATAATATTAATGATAAAGCTATTGCTCAAGTTGTATTTTTTATTGCATATAGCACGTCAGGTACAAACCCAGTTTGCAGTTGGCAGTCACATTCAGATATGTTAAATGAATCTTCTGAGTTGGCATTGCTAGTGATAGAACCAGAAGAGAGAGTCTCCTGGGTCCAAATTCAGGCCCTTTTCCCTGCAGAGGAACTTAACCATTCTCAAGTGTAGAAGAGTCCACCCCTTTAATCTGATGGAAAGCAGGGCACTTATACTTAAAAAGAGCAATAATAAACCCATTCAACTTAAATCACATTCTGAATGAAAACAAGACAAACTTTGGGCCATTTTACACATGAGAGTTACAGATTTTGTCGGTTACCCTCCTGTTTTAGGAATAGATTATCTACACGTGCGAGCATACCTTACCTTATTGTGCTTCCCTTTACTGCGTTTTTTTACCCTGCGCCCAGCAAGTCTTTCGCTCACTTTGTGTCTCTGTGTCACATTTAGTAATTCTTGAAATATTTCAGACTTTTTCATTATTATTATATGCGTTTTGGTTGATCTGTGATCAGTGATCTTTGATGTTACTATTGTAATTGTTTCCAGGGCGCCACGAACCAAGCCCATATAAGATGGAACTTAATGGATAAATGTTGTGTGTTCTGGCTGCTCTCCCGACTGGCTGTTCCATGTCTCTCTCTCTCCTGGGGCCTCCCTACTTCTTGAGACACAACAATATTGAAATTAGGCCGGTTAAAACCCTATGATGGTCCTTAAGCATTCACGGGAAAGGAAGAGTCACACCTCTCCTGCTTTAAATCAAAAGCTAGGAGTGATTAAGCTTAGTGAGGAAGGCGTGTCAAAAACCGAAAGGCAGAAAGCTAGGCCTGTGGAGCCAAACAGTTGGCCAAGTTGTGAGTACAAAGGAAGAGTTCTTGAGGGAAATTATAAGTGCTGCTCCAGTGAACGCATGATTGGTAAGAAAGCAAAGCAGCCTTATTGCTGACATGGAGAATGTTGTAGTGGTCCGGATAGAAGATCAGACCAGCCACGATGCTCCCTCAGGCCAAAGCCTAACCCAGAGCAAGGCCTAACTCTCTTCAGTTCCATGGAGGCTGAGAGAGGTGAGGAAGCTGCAAGAGGTAAGGTGGAAGCCAACAGGGGTTGGCTCATGGGGCTTAAGGAAAGTAGCTGTTTCCATAACACAGAAGTGAAGGAGCAGGTGCTGACGGGCAAGCGTCAGCCGCGTAGCCAGAAGCTCTGGCTCAGCTTGTCGGTGAAGGTGGCCACACTGAACAGCAGATTTGCAGTGTAGAGGAAATGCCCTTCTATTGGAAGAAGATGCCATGTAGGACTTTCATAGTTAGAGAGAAGTCAGTGTCTAGCTTCAAAGGATGGCATGACTCTTGTTAGTGACTAACACAGCTGGTGACTTGAAATTGAAACTAGTACTCATTTACATTCTGAAAGTCCTAGGACTCTTAAGAATTGTGCTAAATTTACTCTGCCTGTGCCCTCTAAGTGGAACAACAAAGCCTGGGTGACAGCACATCGGTTTACAGCATAGTTTACTGAATATTTTAAGTCTATTGTTGAGACCTGCTCAGAAAAAAAGATTCCTTTTACAATATTACTGCTCATTGACAATGCACCTGGTCACCCAAGGGCTCTGATGGAGATGGACAGTAAGATTAATGTTGTTTTCATGTCTGCTAACACAGCATCCATTCTGTAGCCCATGGATCAAGGAGTCATTTTGACATTCAAGTCTTCTTTTTTAAGAAATTATTATATATATTATGTGTTATCATTATAAGACTATAGCTGCCATAAGTAGCAATTCTTCTGCTGGATCTGGATAAAGTCAACTGAAAAACTTTCTGGAGAGGATTCACCATTCTAGACGCCAGTAAGAACATTTGTAATTCATGGAAAGAGATCAGAATATCAACATTCACAGGAATTTGAAAGAAGTTGATTCCAACGCTCATGGATGACTTGATGTGGTAGAAATAGCAAGAGGACTTGAATTAGAAGTGGAGCCTGAAGATGTGCCTGAACTGCTGCAATCTCATGATGAAACTTGAAGGGATGAGGAGCTGCTTCTTACGGAAGAGCAAAGAAGGTGGTTTCTGGAGATGAAATCTGCTCCTGGGGAAGATGCTGTGAAGACTGTTGAAATGACAACAAAGGAGTTAGAATGTTACATCAACTTAGTTGATAATGCAGCAGGGTTTGAGAGGAGTGACTCCAATTTTGAAAGTATTCCGCTGTGGGTAAAACGTAATCAAACAGCGTTGCACGCTACCAAGAAACTGTTCACGATTCGGCAGACTTCATTGTTGTTTTATTTAAAGAAATTGCCACAGCCACCCCAAGCTTCAGCAACCACAGTCAGCAGTCATCCACATTGAGGGAAGACCCTCCACCGAAGCAGAAAGCAAAAGATTCTGAGGACTCAGATGATGCATACCGTTTTTTTTTAGCAATAAAGTATTTTTATTTTTAAAATTTTCTATCTTTATATACTTTTTAGCGGTTACTTTCCATTTATAGTTATTACAAAATATTGGCTATATCCCCCATGTTGTATAATACATTCTTAAGCCTATCTTACACCCAGTAGTTTAAACTTCCCACTCCCTTGTCCCTATATTGTTCCCCACCCCCACACTCTGGTTCTCTCTGTATGTGTGAGTCTCCTGCTTTTTTTGATATTCACTAGTTTGTTGTAGTTTTTAGATGCCACATATAAGTGATACCATGCAGTAACTGTCTTTCTCTGTCTTATTTCACTTAGCGTAATGCCCTCTAAGTCCATCCATGTTGCCACAAATGGCAAGATTTCATTCTTATTTATGGCTGAGTAGTAGTTTAGATATAGATATAGATGTAGATACCATATGTTCTTTGTCATTCATCTGTTGATGGGCACTTAGGTTGCTTCCATGTCTTGGCAATTGTAAATAATGCTGCTGTGAACATTGGGGTGCATGTATCTTTTCAAATTAGTGTTTTTGTTTTGGATATATACCCAGCAGTGGAATTGCTGGGTCATATGGTAGTTCTATTTTTAGTTCTTTGAAAAACCTCCGTACTGTTTTCCACAGTGGCTGCACCAATTTACATTCCCACCAACAGTGTACGAGGATTCCCTTTTCTCTGCATCCTCACCAACATTTGTTGTTTGTAGACTTTTTGATGATAGCCATTCTGACAGGTGTGAGGATATCTCCTTGTGCTTTTGGTTTGCATTTCCCTGATGATTAGCAGTATTGGCCATCTTTTGGTGTGTCTGTTGGCCATCTGCATTTCCTCTTTGGAAAAATGTCTTTCAGTTCTTCTGCCCATTTTTAATCAGGTTTTTTTTTTTTTTTTGATGTTGAGTTGTGTGAGCTGTTTATATATGTTGGATATTGATCTCTTGTCCGTCATATCATTTGCAAATCTTTTCTTCCATTCAGTAGGTTTTCTTTTCATTTTGTCTGTGGTTTCCTTTGCTGTGCAAAAGCTTTTAAGTTTAATTAGGTACCATTTATTTATTTTTGCTTTTATTTCCTTTACTTCAGGTGATGGATCTAAAAAAATATTGCTGTGGTTTATGTCAAAGAGTGTTCTATATTTTTCTCCAGGAGTTTTATAGTATTTGGTCTTACCTTTATGTCTTTAATCCATTTTGAGCTTATTTTCGTATATGGTGTTAGAGAGTGTTCTAACTTCATTCTTTTACATGTAGCTGTCCAGTTTTCTCAGTACCACTTATTGAACGGACTGTCTTTTCTCTGTGGTATATATTCTTGCCCCCTTTGTTATAGATTAATTGACCATAAGTGTGTGGGTTTATTTTTGGGTTTTCTATCCTGTTCCATTGATCTATGTCTGTTTTTGTGCCAGTACCATGCTGTTTTGATTACTGTAGCTCTGTAGTATAGCCTGAAGCCAGGGAGCGTGATTCCTCTAGCTCCGTTCTTCTTTCTCAAGGTTGTTTTGACTATTTGGGGTCTTTTGTGTTTCCATCCAAATTTTAAAATTACTGGGTGTAGTTTTGTGAAAAATGCCGTTGGTATTTTGACAGGAATTGCATTGAATCTGTAGATTTACTTGGGTAGTATGGTCATTTTAACAACATTGATTCTTCCAGCAATAAAGTGTTTTTAAATTAAGGAATATACTTTTTAAAATTTAGGCATAATGCTATTGTAAACTTAGTGGACAATATATAGGATAGTGTAGACGTAACTTTTATATATGGTGGGAAACCAAAACATCTGTATGATCACTTCAATGTGATATTACCTTTATTGCTGCTGGTCTGGAACTGAACCCACAGTATCCCTGAGATACATGCCTGTAATTGACTAAAGGCACCCACTTAAGCAAGGCATATACGTTGGTAAAAAGGGCTCAACAACATGAATGTAAAAGGACTCAACAGATATAGTCCTTTCGGGGGGGGGTTAGTTAGGTTTGTTTGTTTGTTTATTTATTTATTTATTTTATGGAGGAACTGGGGGTTGAACCCAGGACCTTGTGCATGCTAGGCATGCGCTCTACCACTGAGCTGTACCCTCCCCCCCTTTCTTTTTAATAGGTAGTTGAAAATCATCAACAAGTGTAACTGTACGTGTTGCATTAGTGAAAATTTTACTTAAAAAAAACCTATTATCTAAAGAAGTACAGAGCATATGTTTTGGTTTAATTAACCTTTTTCTTTGGTAAGATACTGTTCTACAAATTATGTGACATCACCTTGACTTTATGGAGTCTTGGTATGCTAAGTGGAAGTTTTGATTGATTATGGTAGTTAAGTAGGAAATTATCCAGTGTAGGGTATGTTTTGTTTTGTCTGCTTAGAAAAACAAACAAACAAGAAAACCTCTTTAGTATGAAAAGTTTCAAATATGTGTAAAAGAGAATAGTATAATGAACCTTCACGTGCCCGTCAACTTACCAGCTCACTGCCATGCTATTTCATCTTCATCTGCCTCCCTCTTTACTCCTACCTACCACTACGGAATTACTTTGAAACAAATACCAGATTTTATGTCATTACTACCATAATATTGTAGACTATTCCTCTAAAGATAAGTACTCTTTTATGGACACTTTAATGAGTTTTGATTTTCTGTTTAATCTTCTGATCCCAGTTATAAGCAAATTATGTAAGAATAAACAGTGTGAAATGTCTTATTAACCAAATTCAATAATTAAATCAAGAAGTACATTTTGTATGTGCTTTTAACATTTTTAAAGTTATGTTGACATAGATTTTATGAAAGTAGGTAATTATTAAAAGCATCAGTGTTATTCCAGCTTAGAAATTTAGACCTTTTTTGCTCGTCTTCTTCCACTTTTTTTTTTGAGGTATTATATTGAGGTATAAAATTTACAGTATTATATGTGTTTCAGGTGTATGACATAGTGAGTCACAAGTTTTAAAGATTATGTCCCATTTACAGTTATTATAACATACTGGGCATATATCTTGTGCTGTATAGTAAAAGACTCTTTTAACACCTTCTTACAAGCAAGCTGTCAGTAGGGCTGCTTAATTGTATTAGTTAACTTACTGTGGAACAAATTATCCTAAAATTTAGCGCTGAAAACAAGTGTTGATTGTATTGCACACCTTCTGAGGGTCAAGAATTCCAGGAGCCGCTTAGCTAGGTGGGTCTGGCTCAGGCTTTTCTCTTACAAGGTTGCAGTCAAGCTGCTGGCAGGGGCTGCAGTCACCGCAGGGCCCAGGCCAACTGCTTCTAAACTCATTTGTGCGGCTGTTAGCAGGTCTCTTGTTTCTCACCACTTGGGCTTCATGTAGGCTGCCTGTATGTCCTAATTAAACGGCTGCTGGCTTCCCTCAGAGCAAGTGATGAGAGAGAGACAGACAGACAGACAAACGGGTGGAGAGGTGGGTGGCCCATGATGGACTCTGCAGTTTTCTGTAAGATAATTTCAGAAGTGGCATACCATCATTTTTGCCTTGTGTTCCTGGACCCACAGTCCAGGCCTGGGTCTCTGTGCGAGCGGACTTGACAAGGTTGTGCGTGTCGAAGGGCAGAGATCTCTGAGCCGTCTTGCAGGCTGGCTGCCACAGTGATTCTGGCGATAGGAAAGCTTTTAAATCTCTGATATAGGTAGGACTTAAAACCTTCAGCAATGACTTTAAATAGAGTATGTCCAGGCTGCGGTAGTGTGCGGGAATTGGAAGCAGTCTGTATTTGAAGGGAATGATAGTACCTGCTGTTGCCGCGGCAGGGTTTGAGTGTGGGCTCTGAAGCGGGTTGTCTCTGCCAGTGACTTAAATTCTCTTTGCCTCGTAGTATTAGTTCTCTAACTTCTCTTGGGATTTGCTGATCAGGTGCTTTGGAACAGTGCCTGGCACATAGTGCGCACTCGAATGCTATTTGTAATTTTAATTTTTATTGTTAAAGGGAGCTGAGTGAGCTCAGCGCTTCTGTGTCGGGACCGCAGGGCGGGACGCTGGGAGGCGAGTCGGGAGGGGGCGGGGCCGGCGTGCTCGGGAGGGACTGCCCCCCCCCCCCCCCCCCGCGCGCCCAGGCGGAGCTGGTCTGTGCTGGTGTCTGCGAACCCTTGGCGATGAGTGTCTACTTCGTTTAGAAAAGAGTGGTTAGCTTTTGTAGCACTTCCTTTGTCCATTTTTGCTTCAGTCATAACACCTGGACTCACGCTTCAGCCTCAGCAGTACGGGACTCACAGATGTTCTTCTCTTTCCTTTAAAATTAAAAAAAAAATCCCACTTTGAAAGAGAAACAGTGGTGGTATTGCTCTTTAAAAAAAGAAAAGAGAAAGGAAAATGAAAAAAGAAAGAATGTAAAGGGTGATAGTGGAAGGGAACTGAAAAGTGCTTGATAAATTATGTAAGGAAGCATTTGGCTTTGGTCAGAAATTGAGTTGTTAGCCAGCTGCAAGCAAACCCATCTGGCACACTTTTTCATTATTCTTCTGAAATATTCATGGGCTCCAACAGTCCCTGCCTTGTTTCCATTAAATCCTCGCATATTCTCGTCTTCAGTAGCCAATCTGGAGTCGCACTGGGGTCGCCCTGGTTTTGTTTCCTTGTTGCTGTGGATGTAATCAATAAAGAATAGAAATTCAAGGGAAAGTTTGTGTATACTCCAATTCTCTTGAAAAATAAGCTGTGAAACAAATTAAATAATGTAGGACTTGAGCAAAGTAATCACTATGGTTCATTATGCTTAAAAATATCTGTGATACTCTGAGGATCTCTGAATTATGAATCTCTTTTGATCACTGGGCAGTACCCTTCATTTTCATTAAAGAAATTTTATTTTTGATTTAGAGAACATGTGATTAGTATGGCAAACTTAAAAGACTTTATTTCTAAGAGACATTTGCATGTTATTAATTTCTCAGATCTCTTGAAATAATTTAGAGTGCAGATAAGAGAGATGAAAAGGAATCCTTATATTTTAAAGTTAACTTTGTTATTGAGGTATAGTTGATTTTCAGTATTAGTTTCAGGTATACAACATAGTGATTCAGTATTTCTATATATTATTCTCCATTTAAAGTTGTTACAAATTAATGGCTCTATTTCCCTGTGCTGTATACTGTATCTTTGTTGCTTATCTATTTTATACATCATAGTTTGTATCTCTTAATCCCAAACCTTTATCTTGCCCCTTCCCCCTTCTCTCTCCCCACTGGTAACCACTAGTTTGTTCTATCAGTGACTCTGTTTCTGTTTTGTTATATATACTTGTTTGTTTTATTTTTTAGATTCCACAGATAAATTATAATAACATAGAATATGTTTTCATCTGACTAAGCATAATACTCTAGATTCATCCATGTTGTCACAGATGGCAAATTTTCATTCTTTTTTTATGGTTGAGTAATATTTCTGTGTGTGTTTGTGTGTGTGTGTGACATCATCTTTATTCATTCATGTGTTGATAGGTTTCTTCCATATCTTGGTTATTGTAAATAATGCTACTATGAACACTGGGATGTGTATATCTTTTCAAATCAGTGTTTTTTTGTTTTTTTTTGCTTTTTTGGATATATACCCAGGAATGAAATTGCTGAGTCATATAGTAGTTCTGTTTTTAATTTTTTGAGGAACTTCCATAGTTTTCCCACAGTGACTGCCCCAGTTTACATTCTTACCAACAGTATACCCTTTTCCCTTTTCTCCACATTCTTTACATTTGTTGTCTTTGTCTTTTTTTTGACAACAGCTATTCTGACAGGTGTGGGGTGATGTCTCATTGTGGTTTTAATTTGTATCTCCCTGATGGTTAATAATGTTTGGCATCTTTTCATGTACCTGTTGGCTATCTGTGTCTGGAAAAATGTCAGTTCAGTTATTCTGCCCATTTTTAAATTGCGTTTTGGGGGGGTTGTTAGTTTTTTTGTTTTTTGTCTTTTTGCTATTGTAAGAGGTTTTTTTTAAAAAAAAAAATTTGTGTATGTATATATTTTGGACATTAGCCCCTTATCAGATGCATGACTTGTATATATTTTCTCCCATTCAGTAGCTCACTTTTTTATTTTGTTGATGGTTTCTTTTGCTGTGCAGAAGATTTTTGGTACAGTATAGTCCCACTTACTTTTTGCTGCTTTTGCTTTTGGTGTTATATTTAAAAAAACATTACCAAGACCTATGTCAGGGAGCTTACTGCCTATGTTTTCTTCTGGGAGTTTTATGGTTTCAGGTCTAATGTTCAAGTCTTTAATCCACTTGAGTTACTTTTTGTGTATGGTGTGAGATAGTGATTGAATTTTATGCTTTTGCATGTGGCTGTCCAGTTTTCCCAACATGATTTATTGACAAGACTGTCCTTTCCCCATTGTATATTCTTGGCTCCTTTGCTGTAAGTTAATTGACCCTTTATGTGTGAATTTGTTTCTGTGCACTCTGTTCTGTTCCATTGATCTATATGTCTTTTTAAATGTTGTTCCCATACTGTTTTATTTACTATAGTTTCACAGAATAGTTTGAAATCAAGGTATGTGATGCCTCCAGCTTTGTTCTTCAGTCTCAAGATTGCTTTTGCTATTCAGATTTTTTTTTTGTGGTTCTGTACACATTTTAGAGTTATTTGTTTTATTTCTTTGAAAAATACCATTGGAATTTTGATAGAGATTGCATTGTTGAGTTTGTAGGTTGCTTTAGGTAGTAATCACATTTTAACAGTGTTTATCCTTCCAATCCATAAGCGTGGAATTCATGTCCATTTATGTCATCTTTAGTTTCCTTCATTAATACCTTGAAGTTTTGTGTATACAGGTCTTCCACTTTGTTGTTCTTTTTGATGCAGGTGCAGATGGGATCGTATTCTTTATTTCTCTCTGACAGTTTGTTATTAGTGTGTGGAACTGCAGAAAATTTGGGATATTGGTTCTGTATCCTTCAACTTTACTGAGTTTGTTTATTAGTTCTAAGAGAATTTTGATGGAGTCCTCAGGGTTTTCTATACATACCTACTTCTTTTTTAAGAAGAAGCTTTGCCACTATTTAGGAATGTCTTCAACATTCAAATACGATTTTCTTCCGTTAGCTACCTGTTTTACATGGGAAAAAATCCTCGTATGTATTTTTAAGGGAGGATGGCAGTTTGTGTTCATACCAACTGCTGAGATTTTACCTAGTTGAGTGATAGAGTAAGATTTTAAAAAGAGTGGGGTCAGTCCTTTCATTTTTGTAGATTAATGTTGTGACAGCAGTGTTGAGAAATAGGGGCTGTGTACATCACAGATTTGTATGGTATGGATTTTAATGTTTGTCTAATCTTCCCTTGGTTTCTCTTCTTTTAGCTTTGCTCCTTTGTCGCTCTGATCTTGCAAGATGAAACATAATGGCTTTATTGGGGTCAATGCTTCCCAGAAACCTGGCTGGCTTTGCTGGTCAGTAGGACCCATTTGCCACCTTTTAAACAAAGGATTTGAAGGCCTTGCAGGCTGCCCACCTGTCTTAGGAAGCTTTGTGCAGCTAACGTGCACAAAGAAGTTTCACTTAGAGACAGAAGGAAGCCTCTTCTACATAAGTATTTAGAATTTGTGGGAAAAGTTTCTAGGCAAATACATAAAGTGGCATTTAGTTTTGTGCTATATTCCAAGTCACCTGCTTTTGTTTCCATGCGTTAGGAAGAGATGAGTTGGACAGAATTGGAGGTCTTGTCACTGAAGTAATTCAACTAAAGTTATTGGAGAGCAGCTTTTTTAGAGTAGAAAGGAATTAGTTGCTTTTATCTATTATTTTCATTCATTTTATTTTTCCTGTAAAATTGCTGTTGTTACCTGGATCATGTACAACTACAAGCTATTTATTTCTTTAAAATTGGATTTGTCCTTCAGGGAGTGATTCTGTAGTATAAAGTGTGTGTACTCTTTACCTGGGGATACTTAATTTGCCATTTTTATTTGTTAGGTAGACTTCTGGGCCTAACGAGGTGGGGCTGGCCACATGTGTTAACATTATTTCTAAGCATATCTTTCTGCCTCCCAGACTTGAAGCTACTTGAGGAAAGCAGTTTAGCATAGCAGTTAAGTGCCTGGGTACTGCAGTTTAAAGTGCCCGAGAGTAAATCCCAGCTCTGTCGCTTGCTAGTTTTGCCTCTTAAATTTTCTAAGCTTTACTTTATCATCTCTAAAACAGAGACATATTTAACCAGTAAAGTTGTTGGATTAATGAATGAGCTAATACGCAGTGTCTGGGGTACAAAGGAAATAATAAATATAACCTATTTTTCACCTTTATAATCCCTCAGCACCAAATATAGTGCCATGCACACAATAGATGCTCAGTGTACATTTGTTGAATGGGAAAGTTTCCAGAATGTATAGTCACTGTCAATATAATTGGTGAATACGTTTAAAAGAAAAAAATGCTCACGTGTTTGATATTTGTACCTCATTTTGGCTGTAGTCAGTGCACTGAAGGCAGTATCAGCTCCTGTCACAGGCCTGACACATTAGAATTAATTGTTGATTTTTCACTTGCCCTTGAAGTGGCACGTTTTTCTGTTTGTCACTTTATGGTATGCTAAACAGATTGGAGCTTTAGGTGTCCTTTTTGAAAACAAACTCTAAATTCAGCAAGTTAGATGATGGCTAATCAGATTTCAAAATGATGATGAGAATTTTTTGTTTGTTTTTGAAGCTGAGCATGTCAGGTGAGCCTCTTTTCATAAAGACAAACTGTTACAGGTATACGGAGCAGAAATTTTTATTTAATTTATTTGCATATACCTGGCATTGGGATATATTTCACGGCTGTTTGTCTTTTGCCATGTGTGGGTAAGGAGTTGGCTTTGGTTGTCTAGTGACTTCAAGGAGCCCTAAGGAGCCTGGAGGAGTAAACAGCAGGATGAATCACGGGAGAGAAGGGCCAGAAGCGTCAGATCATGAAGGGCCTTATATCATTAAAAGGACTTCTAACCCTGAGATAAAGAGCCATGGCAGGGTTTGAACAGAAGAGAGACCTCTGACTTAGTTTTAAAAGGATCATTCTGGGAGCTGTAGGAAGACTGTAGATTCAAGGCTGAAAGCAGGGAGCTCTGTTGGAAAGCCTGATCTAGTTAAGGGATGGTGGCAGCTCAGGATACTTGGGGAGATATGATCAGTTTCTGGGTATACTGGGAAGATTAAAGCAATAGGATTTCATTACCAAATGGTGAGGTATGAGAGAAGGGGAGGAATCCAGAACAATGCCAAAGGTTTTGACTGGAGCAGCCTGAAAAGTGGAGCTGCTGCCAGCTTCAGTGGGGAAGACTGGGTTGCATAGGTTGAAGGAGGCACGGTGCAGATCAGGAATTCATTTCTGGACATAATGAGTTTGAGATGCTTATTAGATATCTTGGTCAAGTGTGCTGTTAAATGTATGAGTTTGGAGTTAGAAAAGACTGAGCTGGAATTATAAATTATGCATGCATTTAAATCCTCGAGACTGGACAAGGTTTCCAAGGGAGAGAATTGTAGACAGAGAAGAAAGGGGGAGAAGATAGCTCATGGGCGAGACTGGATCAGTAAGCACATTTAGAACATTTTAGGGAAGAATCATGAGTAGCTTTTAAAGGATAGAATAGTAAATAAGGATGGCAGCTGTAGTCAGAGTATCTCTTTTTTCTTTCCCCTTTTCCTCTTACAAAATTCTTAAAATTCTTTGGTAGTAAGCGCAAGGTCAGAGTGAACACACAGCTGACCCTCTTCCTAGTGGATTAACATCTTTTAATTGTGTTCTTTTCACTATTTCATTGATGTTCTTAACTCCTTGATTAAACTTCAAGTATTTAATTGCTCAACAGATATTAATAAATCCTGTCAGAGTCTTACATTTCCATTATACTTTCATTAAGCTGAGCAGTGAAACAGAATGTAGGTGGAGTATCGTCACTACTGACTGCTAACAAAATATAGGCAGGATATCCTCACTGCTGTAATTAATATATTAACATTATAAATTTTGAAAATGACCAGTTGTTGGACATAGTAGGGTTTAGAATTTTTTTCTTGTGCTTTAACTCCTTGCCTGAGATAATGCCAAAGTATTTGTGTTTTAACAAGTTTGTATGCTTAAGTAGTACATCCCACTGAATGATAGAAAGTAGCTGATCTAGCTGACGGAAAATTCTTACCGATACTTTCAGTTAGTTGAATGGAGCCGATTCTGAGCTATAATGTGGCTTAGGAGACCATATCCTTTCTTCTCTCTTCCGTTCGGTGGCCCAGCTCTTGAGCTTGCCTTTGGCTTTGTTGAGGAGAAGTGGCTTACAGTTTGCCATCAGTTCATTTCCTCTACTAGTGAAAAGGTTCAGTGAGAGCAACTTGGAGACGGATCATCTTCCCTTCCCTCAGCAATAAGGATTGTCTGTCGTTACTGGGATGGTAGAGAGTTTGCTTTTCATTTTTCACCTGTCATTAAAACTTCTTTTGCAAATGACATATTTACCACTGAATGAGGCATGGGTGGTGATGGGATGACTGATATGTGAAAGGACAGGTATATTTGTTTTTTCCTCCACACAGAAAATGCTTCAACAGTGCTGGTTAAGTTGGCAGTTGAGTCTTAAATCACTCCGAATGAGGGATGAAATTATGTTAGTTGCATTTGTTAATAAAAATCAATATCAAACTATATTCATGGGGTTTCTAGTTTAAAGAACCAGAGTTTCAAGTCCTAAAATGAACTTTCAATTGCTAAATGGATGTGTAGTCAATTCTTTGTCATTAGATTGATTGGTTTGGGGGTTTTATTACTGTAATTAAGACAGTCCTTTCGGGGGAGGGAAACAAAGGGGAGTTGATTGAGAGAACTGTGCAAAATGTGTTTTTCTCAATCAGTCCGGATATTTTTCTTGCTTTATTTGTGGAGTCATTGGTTCAGAGAAGTTTTAATAAAATGCCCAATTTTCTTTGCAAAGTCAGAATAAACCTTGAGAGTAAAAACTTGTGACACTCGGATACCGATTAAAGACTAGGAAAGGGAGTTGTTTGGATCTAGCATGTAAAATTAGGAGTTCTCGGGAAAACTTTCTGTTTGACCCTGGAAGTCTGTAAGTCTCCATAGATCTAAGAGCTGGGGTTCAGTTTTCTTATTTTGCTGTTCCTTCAGTTTCAGTGCAGTCATCTTTGACGAGAACTCATGTCACTGTGAAGCACTAACATTGCAAGTGCCTTTTGTTCCAAGCCCAGGAAAGAGAAAAAAAAGGAGGGACAGGGGAGCTCTGATGCATACTGATACATCATACTCGAGGAAATTTAGAACTGCCCTCTGTGAGCAACTGCTGAAAATAACAGTAAAACTTTGCGATAAACTTCCATATTACTTTAGAATGGGCTCAGTGTCTGAGGATGGCCGGAGTCACATTATCGTGACAGCGAGCTCCTAAGACTGGTCTGCGTGGTTGGTTTTGCTTGGTGGGGGTGGTGGACCCAAGAGCAGCTTTCCCTGTGCTGCTGCGCTGCGGTGGAAGTGGTGAGCATCTCTCAGGTTGCACAGTGTTCCCACCAACAGCTCTTTTCTCATTTCTCCTTTTCCCTGTCCTCTGAAAGACCTGAAGGGGAGTAGACAGGTTGGGAGGGTTTTTTTTGCTTTTATCATTTCTTCCATTACTAAACTTCCTTATTTACCCTAAGCCTTGAATTTGTACTTCTACTTTTTGCCTTAAAAAAAAATGAATATAATTGTATTTTTAAGCTGATTGTGAATTTATTATACATGATTTTGTAGAAAACTCAAGCAGTACTGGAAAATTTAAAGGAAGTAAAAATGAACAGCAGCTCAACTATTGAGAGGTAACTACTAATACAGTTTATGGGACTTCAAATCACTACTTTCTATACATGAAGATACAACATATAATAAGTAATTTATATTTATTTAATATTAATATGTATGATTTAAATGTTTTATTTAATATATTTTAATAATTACAATATGATTTCACAATATACAAACACAATCTTAACCTTTTAAAACTCAATAATATGTTTCGGAGGTGATTTTTTGTTTTTGGAGGTGATTTCATTTTTTGGGCCGGGCCTGAGGTTCTACGTTTGGAGCTACAATATCCTTTTAATAGCAGAATATCATGTACTTTATGTTGCAACCTTATTTATTTACATATTGTCTTCCAGTAGGTTCTCAGTTATTTTGAAATCTTTATTTATAAACAGTATTGCACAGAACTTCCTAATAGGAAGATCTCTGCGCACATTTTAAATTATTTGTTCAGGTCACGTTCCTGAGGCGGACCTGCTGGGTCCAGCGGCATACGTATTTTATTTTTTAAAGCATGTTGCCAAACTGCCCTCCATGAAGGCTGTACTGGCTGACTCTACCAGTATTCTTGAAGGAATATAACTGATTTTGACACTTTTTTTTTTATCCTCCACTGTTTATTTTGTTGAATAAAACACACCCCACTGAAAGTTTCAGAATCCCTTTATTCTGTAAATGGTAGCTTTCTTCATAGTGTCCTGCAAAGCTGCTCGAATTTCCAGGTGTCATAAAGTTCCCTTCTGAAAATTGAGTGGCCTCACAGAAGCCAATATGACCAAAAAGATTAAAAAAAAAAAACACAGATACCATAATTAAAGTAGGATTTGCCTTTTAAAATAATTTTAATAATCTTAGTAATCACTTTAATACTGTGAATCTTCATTCACAATTTTACTTAAAAATTCTAATTTCTTTTCTTCGAATCAAGGGGAAAAGGCAGTGCCTTTTAAGTGTAACAAGGAGACTTGGTTATCATTGCTGATGGGAATGGATGGTCCATTTTAACTCATTTCTGAACTTTCTTACTGAAGCCACAGTTAGAAAATGAGCTTGGTTTTCTGTTCTGTGCTCATTGGGCCTGGACTGTAAGGCACAAGTGTTCAGCTGTGCCCAATAATATATTCTCTGCATGAGGAGATTACAGTGTTGACCTTTGGAAAAATACGTAGCCATTAATTAATTAAATTGGTCCCCTTGAAGGCACTCTTGCTGAGAAGGTCTATCCTTTTACCCAAAGAAAAAAGAGGTTTGATTAATTTGTAGATTCTACTACAGCATATTATATAGTATTTGGGGAAATGTCAGGCTCTCATGAATTTTAAAAAAAATTATTATATGGGAAATTCACTTACTTGTTAATTGAATTAGTTTTCAGAAGGATGTGAAAGCCTCAGAGGGTCTTGTAATGGGAATCAGGTTTGTTAAGAGACAGTATGTCATGTAAGGAAAAAAACCCGGACTCAGACTCAGGTACTCTGGGTTTTACTCCTGTTGGGAGACTCACTTGCCTGCTCTAGGCCTCCGTTTTCTCAGCTGAACAGAGTTGGTTCAGCTGCTCTTGGCAGACTTTAATGCACATGCCTGTCCCCGGGGGACAGAGACTGGTTAAGTAGGTCTGGGCCAGGCCTGAGGTTCTGCGTTTGGAATGAGCTCCTGGGTGATACCAGTGCTGCTGGCCCAAGTACCACAGTTTGAATGCCCAGGAATTAGATGATATCTGTGTTTCCTTCTAGCTCCAAAAGTCTGATTCTAACTGAAGCTGTACTAGACATTAAGCTTAATATCTTAACATTTAAAATATTTTTTAATATTGTTAGGTTTAAGTGAAAAATTAAGTGTCTTTACAAACTTTTAAGTTTGCTAGCTAGAAATTTTCTTTTGATCTTTTGTAAGATTTGTTTCAAACTATTGTTTAAAGTATCCAATATTCATTCCCTCCCTTACAAAGTTTGGGGGCGGGGAATAGACAAAATAAGAATAGCAAAATATTGAATGTTGAAGCTGGGTGATGGGTACATAAGGGTTCGTTATACTTTTCCCTTGTGCTCTATCCTTCGATGAATGTTTGAAAATGTATTTAAGAAAAAAAAAGAGGTCAACTAATCTTCGACAAAGGAGGCAAGAATATACAATGAAATAAAGACAGTCTCTTCAGCAAATGGTGTTGGGAAGACTGGACAGCAGCATGTAAAGCAGTGAAGCTAGAACACTCCCTTACACCATACACAAAAATAAACTCAAAATGGATCAAAGATTTAAACATAAGACAAGATACAATAAACCTCCTAGAGGAAAATATAGGCAAAACAGTATCTGGCATACATCTCAAAAATGTTCTCCTAGAACGGTCTACTCAAGCAATAGAAATAAAAGCAAGAATAAACAAATGGGACCTAATGAAACTCACAAGCTTCTGCACAGCAAAGGAAACCATAAGTAAAACAAAACGACAACCTACCGAATGGGAGAAAAGTTTTGCAAATGAAACCGACAAAGGCTTGATCTCCAGAGTATATGAGCAGCTAATACAACTTAATAAGAAAAAAATAAACAGCCCAATCCAAAAATGGACAGAAGACCTAAACAAGCAATTCTCCAAGGAAGACATACAAATGATCAATAGGCACATGAAAAAATGCTCAATATCACTAATTATCAGAGAAATGCAAATCAAAACTACAATGAGGTATCACCTCACACCAGTCAGAATAGCCATCATTCAAAAATCCACAAATGACAAATGCTGGAGAGGCTGTGGGGAAAAGGGAACCCTCCTTCACTGCTGGTGGGAATGCAATTTGGTGCAGCCACTGTGGAAAACAGTATGGAGATTCCTCAAAAGACTAGGAATAGACTTACCATATGACCCAGGAATCCCGCTCCTGGGCATATATCCAGAAGGAACCCTACTTCAGGATGACACCTGCACCCCAATGTTCATAGCAGCATTATTTACAATAGCCAAGACATGGAGACAGCCTAAATGTCCATCAACAGATGACTGGGTAAAGAAGATGTGGTATATTTCTACAATGGAATACTACTCAGCCATAAAAACCGACAACATAACGCCATTTGCAGCAACATGGATGCTCCTGGAGAATGTCATTCTAAGTGAAGTAAGCCAGAAAGAGAAAGAAAAATACCATGTGAGATCGCTCATATGTGGAATCTAAAAAAAACAAACACAAAGCATAAATACAAAACAGAAATAGACTCACAGACATAGAATACAAACTTGTGGTTGCCAAGGGGGCGGGGGGTGGGAAGAGATAGACGGGGATTTCAAAATTGTAGAATAGATAAACAAAATTATACTGTATAGCACAGGGAAATATATACAAGATCTTATGGTAGCTCACAGAGAAAAAAATGTGACAATATATATATGTTCATGTATAACTGAAAAATTGTGCTCTACACTGGAATTTGACACAAAATTGTAAAATGATTATAAATCAATAAAAAATGTTAAAAAGAAAAAAGAAAGAAAAGTAAAGCACAAAAATAAATGAGTTTGCCAGGGTCAGACTGACGTTATATATGTGTACGTACGTATAGCTTCAGGCGCTGGTTCCTCAGTGCTGACTGGTTTGATGGGGAGCAGCGTGGCAGTGACCTGAGAGCAACCTCTGAAGGAAAGAGGCACAGTGGCTAATGAAGCACGTTTGCTGGAAAGAGAAGCTCAGAGCTGCCATTCTCTGTGTGCGAGTCTCAGGCTGTTTGTTTCTGTTAAACATTGCAAATGTGTCTCTGCCAACTAAACTTGAATGTGTTAGTGTGATATTTTTGGAAATTCACATTGCAAACTGTAAACTCAAAATAGATTTTGGTTGCTGTTGTTGAATGTGTCAATCAAATATTGACATTTTTAATAGGATGAAAGATACTTAAATTAGTATACAGGAAGTACACATTCAATAAATGTTTTCCCCTATTCCAGGGGCTTTTAAGATGTGGGATTGTAATGTTGCTTTTAAATCTAGAATGGTTTTATACTCTGAGCAATAAAAACTTGATTTCCACAAAGTGTGTATTTTTTAGGGAGGAGTTGAAAATGAAATGAAGAAAGAATATAAGAGAGCTTTGTTTTCGTAATTATTTGGGGAAACGATCAGAAAGTGGTTTTAGAATGATACCCTGTTTAGGAAGTAACGTTTTGATATGGGATAAACAAATTAACTCTAATATAAAGCTAACTTATCTAGGTTTGTTACTATGTAGGTCATATATATAATTTATAATTTGAGAGTAAATATTTTAAAAGCACAAATTAATGCTAAGCTATTAACAAAAACTGTAAAACAAAAATAAAAGATTTTAGAAGTATAAACGCCAGCCACAACCATTGTCAGCATTTCACTATATTTCCTTTCTGGTTTTAATGTGATTTTGTATAGTTTTTCTCCTACATAAAACATCCTTTTATCTTGTTTTTTCACTGAACATTGTAAAATATGCACTTTTCATTATTACATAGTTTTTTATACATACAACCTGAGTAAAGTAACTGTGTCAGGTCTGGCTGAAGACCTTCGTGGCCCCCAATGGGGAGTCTAGAAGGATCTTTCTGTGTTGATTTGTTTTTAGGCTAGGTCTAGGTTGTCTGTTATGGTGAGTGAAATGGAGACAGGAAGTCATATACTGTTGGAGAGATCTAGGCAGTTGCAGGGTCCATTTGATATTTGAGTTTTGAACTGACTGAGATTCTTACATTCATCCCCGAAAGAATGTAGTCCAGACCAGTGACAGCTCCGATGCCAGGATTCAGGACTTTGGAGACTTGTGAGGGAAGTCACACTTCTAACTCAGGATAATTAGGATGTGATACTGGTAGTTCTTGTCAGTCCAGGGAGTTCAAGTCTCAGCAAAAGGACAAAGCAAAACAAAAAATACGTATATACATACATGGATTAAGTGAGCTAATACAAATAAAGTGCTAAGATCAGTTCTTACCTCATAGAGTGTAAATGTTAGGTATTGTGAAAAGAACTGAAGAGACTTCAAGTCGACTTCTACGTTTAATATTAAAAGTAGTAGGTGCTTTTTAACAAGAAAGTGTGGATGTCTTTGAACACTGAATAAGCTGAACCAAGTTGAAAATAATGATTAAACCTGTTTCTGCCTCTCCTTCACTTTCATGGTTTACCCATTTTACGGAGGACCTTCCTCGGTTTTACCTATTTCTCTAATTTAAAAGCCTTTTTTAGATGCCTGGATTAAAATGGGAGGTGAATCTTGGCTGATTATTAGGAGCACGGGGAATTAGTTAATACCCTCACTGGTAACTGAGAGTAGCAACTTAAATTTCAGGTCCCAGGCTTATGTTCCTATAAGGTTTAAAGTTTTCAGAAGTAAATGTACTTGTTCTTTTAACGAAATTTCATCACGTCTGAATAGGATTTGAACCTGACACATTTCCTTTATCAAAGTAATTGCTTTTAAAGGTGTGTATTCTGTTTTCAAAATTCAGTAATTTTTCAATTCTGACACATTCAATTTGTGGTTTATTTTGATTTCCAGATCTTTAGCAGTGTTAATTTTCAAACCTGAAAGTCTTAAACTATATTGAGATCATGGACCTCATTGAAAATGTAATAAAATGTTTGAACCTTCTTTCTAGAAAAAGGTTTGTATGTTCAAAATGTTGTATACAATGTGAGACTTTACACAGATATTCTGAAACTTACCCATATATTGTTTTAAAATTAAAAACTGTTGCTCCTTCTTAGCTGTATTACTAGTCTGTTTCCATTTAGTTAGTGTCTCATTTCATTGTATTCAATTTCATTAAAATTGAAGTACAATTTTATAGTGTTTATTTGCATAACACAGAAGTTCTAGACCCTCTGCTTGGAATCAGTAATAAAATTGAGGAGGAGCAGTGGTGCTAACTGGGTTTTTGGAGGGTGCAGAATTCAAAGCAATGACTGCTGATAAGGCAGACACAGCTTGCTTGTCTTATACACTATATATGTGTATATGCACACACACTTTGTTTTACTTTTTAAAATGTAGTGTAAGAGATTCTAAATAAAAGTTGACATAATTTTGTATGGGACATTTTTAAAAGATATTTTCTTAAGTGATGGTTTTTAATTTTTTTTTTTAGTAGGACTTGGAATGCTATATAGCAGTATATATTGTAAATTTTGGGGGAACCAGAAAATATTCCAAGACATTTAAGTAATCTGGGCTTCCTTCAGTGGATCTGGTTTCCTTAAAGAAATGCTAATAGCTCCGTCGAACCTTAGGATGACTGAGGCTATAAAATTTTCTTTAGTTCTTTTCTGCCCTGGTGTGTACCGCTTAGTGGTTTTATAGGTGCTGTCACAACCTTCTCCCTTGGTGATCTAGTCCAGTATCGTGACTTTAATATGATGCTATATTAGCACTCTATTGATTAAATTGATTAAATGTTTAATTTGTGTCTCTAGCTCAGACTTTCATCCTGAAATCCAGACTTAGCTGCCTTTTTAATGTCCCCATTTTGAATTAGCATCTCAAAATCAATATGTCCAAAACTAGAATTCTGTTATTTCCCCTAAAATGTAATTTTCCCCTTCTCAGTTAATGATAAGTCAAACCATCTCTCAAAAGCCCTGGAGTCATTCTTGATTCCTCTTTCTCTCATACTCCACACTCTGTTTAGTCCATCAGTAACTGTTGCCTCAGTCTTCAAAATATATCCAGAATTGAACCACATTTCACTAACTCCACTGCTGCCGCCTTGGTTAGAGATACTGTCATCTCTTGCCTGGATTACAGTTTCTGCAGTCTTTTGCTTCTTCCTTTGCCCAGTCTAATGTATACTTAAAATTGTTTTCCCTGCAAATTCTTATTTTGAAAAATATCAAATCTACAGAAAATTTGAAAGAATAGTACAATAAACACCCATTAATCCTTCCTGCTGGATTCACTTGTTGGTAACATTTTGCTACATTTGCATATTATCTGATACGTGTTCTCTCTTTCTCTCCATATATATATATAGCAAAAACATATACTTTCAAATTATGTTTTTGCTATACAATTTGAAAGTAAGTTACATGTATTATGACAGTTCATCAGTTCATATGATTCTTTCAACATATAACCCCTGAGAACAAAGATATAATCCTGTAACTGCAATCCTAATATCACACCTAAGAAAATTAATGTTAATTCAGTATCATCTAATGTCTAAGAAATGTCTTTTATGCCTTTCCCTTCTGTAGTAGGCTGAATAATAGCCCTCTAAAATATCAGATCCTAATTCCTGGAACCTAAATGTTACCTTATTTGGAAAAAGTCTTTTTGCAGATTTGATTAAATTCAGGATTTTGAGAGGGAGAGATTATCCTGGATTGTGGACACTTTCACATGTGTCCCTATAAGAGGGAAGCAGAGAGAGATTTCAAACACACACACACACACACACGATGTAAAGACAGACAGACACACACACACACACGCACACGATGTGAAGACAGAAGCAGATATTGCAGTGATAACAGCCAATAAGCCGGGGCATGGCAGCGGCCACCAGAAGCAAGGAGCAGATTTTCCTCTCGGGCCCCCAGAGGGAGTGCGGTCCTGCCGCAGCTTGCTTTCAGCCCAGTCATACTGCTGTCTGGATTCCGGCCTACAAGCACCACAAGGCAGAAATCTGTGTGTTTTGCTCACAGATTCATCCTGTGATCTTATGTTCCTAGCAGGTACATAATACTTGTTGAATAAACATGAAAGAGCTTTAGGTCAATGTTTGTAACTTCACTTTACTCCACAATAGAGAGTCTGCCTAAAAAAACAATAACAAAACACCTTATTTTGAAATAACTTCCGACTTGCAGAAGAGTTTCTGAGGCAGTGCAGGGTTTCTGTACACCCTTCACCCAGCTTTCCAGTTGTTAACATCCCGCATAACATGGTACATTTATTAAAACTTAAGAAATTAACATTAGGATAATGCTACTAACTAAACTCTACTTGTATTTCACTGATTTTTTCCACTACTCTCCTCTTTCTGTTCCTCTGGCCACTCCAGGAAGCACGCATTGCATTTGGTATGTCTCTTTAGTGCGCTCTAATCTATGGAGAGACTGATTAGAAAAGACTGTACTCTTTCCCAGGAATACTACCTGTACAAATTACCGTAAAACACTGCAACTTATGCATCATTTGAACAAGTGGCTATTTTGAGGGATAGAAAGATAGTAAAACTCAGGAGCACCAGAATATGTAGCCACAGGGCATCGTTGAACTCAAGGCAAGAGGATTGTGCGATTTGACAGTATTTTCTGTGTTCGATGCAGAGTATATATATATATATGTGTGTGTTTAGTGCATTCTCTTCTGCCATCAAAACTTCCCACCCCATCCATGTTATCATTTTAAGAGGTGAATCCTAGAATGGCACTTAACCATTTGTAACTTTTTAATAGGTAAATTTGACTCAATATATTTAACTTCTTTCATATAATCTGCCTGCGTCACTCTTTGAGGGTAATTAATTCTGTTGTACAGTAAAGGTATATTGAATATCTATTCTGTGTAATGCACTGCGTTAAGTCTTGGGAAAATGAGTGCAAAAAATAAATTTTTTACCATTCAGAAGCTTGAGTTCTAATATAGGTAATATATAACTAATAATAATAACTGGTTTGACAGTGTAGAGGAAATTATTTTTGCTGGGTAAGGAAGAAATAGGGGAGGGTCATATTTGAACTTGCCCTTAATTAAAACACGCTTAGATTTTTAAAAACAGCTTAATTGAGATGTAATTCACATAGCCTACATATACCAAACATACTATTTAAAGCAAACAATTCAGTGGCTTTTTAGTATATTCACAGAGTTATGAAGCTGTAAGCACAAATCAGCTTTAGAACATTTTCATGATCCTAAAAAGAAACCCCGTATCTGTGTTGACTCCCTGTTTTCCCCTCCTCTCAGCTCCTGGCAACTGCAAATCTACTTTCTATCTCTATGGATTTGCCTATTTGGACATTTCATATAAATGAAATTATACAATATATATCTGACTTCTAGCATAATATTTTCAAAGTTTATCATGTTATAGTACATATCAATACTTCATTCCTTTATATTGCCAAATATTATTCCATTGTACTGGAAATGCTGTATTTTTTTTTTTTCTGTTCATCAGTTAATGGATATTTGGCTGTGTCTCCTTTCTGGCTACTATGAATAATGCTGCTGTGAATATCATGTGGACGTATATTTTCAGTAATCTTGGGTTGATGAGATTGGGGATGGAATTGCTGGGTTGAGGAGCTGTCAGACTATTTTCTAAGGCAGCTGTACCATTTTACATTCCCACCAGCAGTGTATGAGGATTCCAGTTTCTCCACATCCTAGCCAACATGTGTTCCTGGTTTTTAATTTTTTTTTTACTTTAGCCTAATCCTACTGAGTGTGAAGTAGCATCTCGTTGAGGTTTCGATTTGCATTTTCCTAATGACGAATGATGCTGAGTATCTTTTCATATGCTTATTGGCCATTTGTAGATCTTCTTTTGAGGTATATAATTTTAATAGATGAAGAAAGGAGAAGGGAAGGGAGCATTTCAGCCTAAGAAAATAGGGACAAAGGGCTGAGAAATCAGTAAAACCAGAGAGTAGGGTCTCTAGAGGAAGAGAGTGAGAGAGGACTGGAAAATTCAGAGATGCTTGGGTCTCTAAGTTTATTTTCTGATGAGTCAGGTCACACTGTCCTCTGCTTGTCTTAAGCTTACATTGCTCGAATTTCAAGGATATTCCTTCTTTTGTAAATGTCAGAGAGTGTTGTGGCTAGCTCATTTGATTGACTCATCCAACCTTAAATAAATTATTGAGAGCCTACTTCAGTCCAGTCATTCCAGGCCTCAGTTAGTGAGAGGGGGTGCATCACTGAGCAAAAACAGGCAAGGTCCTTGCTTTTCATGGAGTTTACTTTCTAGCAGGGGTGATTTTTGTAATCAATAAAAAACTGCCTGTTAGAGACTGCCTTTATCCAGCATTTCTAGGCTCGGTAAACAAATCCAGGTCTGCTGTGTTCATGCTGGTGCTGATTTTGTTGGCTTGGGTCACAGCCCCTTTCAGCTTTCACCTTTTCAGACCTAAGTTTTCATCTTTAATCATCCCTTATGCAGCAGCATCCTGAAATTCCTGTCGGCTTCCTTGTTTCTCTTTTTGGGACTGTTGCAGTTGAAATTTTTTTCAGCTGTAGTTGATACCAATTAATCAGAAAGTCTGTTGAAATATAAAGGAAAATTACATGAATATCTTAAATATTTTCTCTTAAAACATACATATGTGTATTTCATAAATGTTTTGTTGTAGGACCAAAGGCCTTCTTTTGAATAAGGATCTGCTGACTATAATTTTTTGTGCTGTTTCTTACATAAACCCCACATGTAATGAATCATCTATGATTTTTAATTTCTATTTCTTTACAGTAGAGTGAGAATTCAAAACCATTTCAAAGAAATCTGAATGTGAAATCCTACTAGATTTTAATGATTTTACACTCTAGACCAGTATTTCTTTACCTAATTAGACAGCTTTGTTATATTTTAGTAACTTACCTATGTACATATTCAGCTTCATTTTCATAGGAATTACCAGTCTTTTCACAGTCATACTTCCAGGTTTACTTAATAATTAAATTTTGAGTTCAGTATCATGCACAACTGCAGAAAACAGATTGGGAATGGCTGTGGCAAGCACATTCAGGTACAGAAGGCAGACGTGCTACTGGCCATGAGCGTTTTTGGTTGCTGTGAACATCACCATTGTGCTTTACAGGAGAAACAGTGTTAGTTCAGTTGAGGTAACTGATTAAGGAGAATTGGTTAAGATGGCTGCTTCCATATGCCCCAAGTTAAGTGCTCTTCAGTGCTGTCTTCAAGCACTCTGTAGAGACCTTTTATAAACTTCATTCACTGCTCTAGAGTCATCTACTTGTTCGTTTTATGGGATTTCATAGTCATTGAGGGCAAGGGTATACCCTCTTGTTATATTTACAGTTCCTAGTATATTCTTGACATGTAATTATATATTCACTTTAAAAAAAATTGACTGCAAGCTCAGTATAACCAATAATATGACAAGGCTGTCAAAAAAAAAAAAAAAGTTGTGTGACTCCTAGGTTGCATTAGTTGTATGTAGTGTTCAGAATAGGTCCACTTTGTTCATATTGTTTTGAACTAGGGTGATAGATTTTAAGATACGTATTGACTAACTTGAGCACGTTCCTCAAAATGTTAATTCAGTGAGACTGAGACCATGTCTATTTCACTCTGTTTCTCTGGTACCTACAACATAGGATATTAATGCCTGGCAAACCACAGGTATTCAGTGCCTTTTAAAATTTTTTAAATTACCGAATCCAGGGAATAGAGAATAGATTGGTGATGTTTCTTTATTGTTTTTTGAGGGATGGTAAGATGAATAGGGTGTGCTTCCTTAGAAGAGAAATTACTGAATATATCAACCAGTTCTTAAAATTTGAGGCTTGATCATGCAGCAGAAAATATGGACCTCAGTAGATCTACAGACCTGAGCTAGGATTAGAGAGTGTAAGGTATAGGAAAGCAGATTGCATCTTAAAAACTTTTTTCTAAGTATCAGGACTTAAAAAAAAAAAGAATGTATTACTTCATGTGATCACTGGAACAGAAGTTTAACAACTTACTTCAGGGATGTAAAAAAATAAATTTTGTGTGAAATGTGAGATTGGTTTATCTGGACCTAATACAGGCCCTGTGATCTTGTTTCAATCTTCTATGGCATTAATTTCCTTTATCAGTCATTTGTCTTCTAAGTTAAATAGGTCTTATGGTCTTAAGGAGAAACAAATGACTTGTTTCCCCATTTAATTTTTAAGTTTTTACTGTGTCTTATTACAGTAAAAAGAATTTTTAGTGGTATTCATGTCATCCAGAAATCGTGATGGATTGGCATCTGAAAATCAGATTTTGAATAGTCCCAGTTGTCTGCTTTATTAGTGTTACAGATGGTTGTGTGAATTAATCTGGCATCAGATTGCTGGTGATACCATAACGTTTGTTAATTTGATGGGTGCAGTAGTCAGTGCGCTTCTCCATATAATATGTGATGAATCTGCATATTAAATGAGTAAGTTCTCTGAGATAGTACTACAGAAGTCTGGATTTTTTTTTCTTTTGAACTTGCATATTTTAGAAAATAGTAAAGCAATGAATGGAAATACAAATTTCTGTGAGGGAGAACTAGTTTGGCAGGAGAAAGACAGTACATTTTATGTCAAATGAAGAATCTGAAGTGGTAGTGATAGCCATCTACCCAGATCGAAATGTGGATTTTTTTTTTCATTTTTGCAGCCTCATAGCACTGTTAACACTTAGCAGAGTATCTTCTTCATATAAACTATCCAATAAATATTTGTTAAGAGTTTGGAAAATCCAGGAGAGAAACAAGATGGCAGAGTAGAAGGACGCTTGTAGCTCCCCTTCTCCCACAAATACATCAAAACTCACATCTGCGGACCCACTCAGCCAACCAGAGCACCTGCCAAACTCCAACAGAACATTGCCCTCTTCGAAAGACAAAGACGCCAAAAATCTGGTAGGAAAAAAGAAAGAAGAGAAAGCAAAACAGTGCGGACCGATCCCACGGGGAGGGAGCGGCAAAGGAGGACTGGTGCTCGTTTGCTGGGTCTTCCTTCTCCAACGGAGAGGCTCAGGTCTGCCCCGAGCACCCCTTGACTGACAGAACTGAGTTAAACAGGCACAAAGGGTCCCCGTGACACCCAACCCGAGACGCGAGCCAGCAGTTGGGGCCGGGGCAGGCAGCCTGAGCCGGGCAGAGGACTGGGGCGGCTGCACTGAGACAGCCCTGGGGGACTGTAGGGGGCTGCGCGCCATGGCTGGGAGGGGATACGGAGCAGAACAACCTTGGTCCTCCATAAATTGCAAAAAAAACAAAGCAACACAGCTGGTGTGCCCTGGGGGGAGGGGTGCCATAGCCTTTGTCTCCTCAGACCCACGGCACCGTTACTGGCACTTCTCGCAAGAAGAGAGGTGGGGAGCAGCCACAGCCGCCATATTCTCTTGTGCACAGTGCCCGGCCGGGGGTCGAATCCGCATCAGGGGCTCCGCAACCTCCTAGGCAGGACTGAGACTTGTTTACAGCTAGAGGCAGATAGGATCTTTCTACCCCAGTACCTCAGAGAACTTGCGCCACCAAGACAAACGAGCTGAGATTTGGCACAGAGCAGGGGTGGGGCTGTTCCGTGGTCTTCCCCAAGCTCGCCTTTGGAGTGCCGACCTGAGACGGAGTGGGCAGCTGCACAGAGCAGCGGAGCGACTGGCGCCGGGAGAGGTCGGGCAGCAACCCGCCTTACTGGCAGGAACGCAGCACCTGAGCACGGTGCTGGGAGGGGGCTCAATACGCCCACCTGCCTCCCCTGAGTGCAGCATCTGACTGCGGCATCAGGAGGGGGAGTGACCCGCCCATCCACTGGGTAAGAGCTCAGCACCTGACCCAGTGTTGGGAGGGGGGGTGATCTGCTAGCCGACAGCTGCTGGGAGCAGCACAGACGAGGGCACCAACAGAGGGCCTCTGGAAACAGCAAGCTGAGTTCACGAAACAGTGCGAAGACACAAAGACCTCTCGATAAAATCACTAAGAGCGCACTGTCTCTGGGAGAACTAAATAACTGATACTCCTTAAGCCACAGTGCCAGAGAGATATGAGCAATATGAAGAAGCAGAGGAACCACTCCCAATTAAAAGATCAAGAGAAATCCCCTGAAAGCACGATCAAGGAAAAAGACATTGATGGCCTACTAGATCAAGATTTCAAAAAAGGAGTAGTCAAAGTACTGAAGGAACTAAAAGAAATAGTGTTTAGAGATATAAAATATGTCAAAAATGAAATAGAAGCTATAAAGAAGAACCAAGTAGAATTAGTAAACTCATTTGCTGAGATGAGAGCTGACCTAAAGGCTGTACAAAGCAGGATAGAAAATGCAGAGGAACGAATAAGTGACCTAGAAGACAGGACAACAGAAAGCACCCAATCAGAACAGCTGAGAGAAAAACAAATAAAAAACAATGAAAACAATATAAGGGACCTATGGGATAATATAAAGTGTGCCAATCTACGCACAATAGGGGTTCCAGAAGGGGACGAAAGAACAAAGGGGATTGAAAAGGTCTTTGAAGAAATCATGACTGAAAACTTCCTAAACCTAAAGGAATCGGACGGATATCCAAGTATAGGAGGCTCAGAGGGTCCCAAAAAGGATGAACCCAAACAGACCCACACCAAGACATAGCATAATCAAGATGGCCAGAGTCAAGGATAAAGAAATGATCCTAAAGGCAGCAAGAGAAAAACAAAGAATGAGTTACAAGGGAGCCGCCATAAGGCTCTCAGCTGATTTCTCTATACAAACTTTACAGGCCAGAAGGGAGTGGCAAGATATATTCAAAGTCCTGAAAGAAAAAAAAGATGCAGCCTAGGATACTCTACCCAGCAAGGCTATCCTTTAGAACAGAAGAAGAGATAAAGAATTTCACAGACAAGCAAAAACTTAGAGTTTAGCAACACTAAACCCATGCTAAAAGGAATATTGACAGGTCTACTCTAAGTAGAAAAGAAGCAGGATGCTACAAAAATGAGAAACTCGTAACTGGAAAGGAGATAACTGTCGTGAATTACAAAAAGAATAAACACAAAACTGTAAATGAAGACAACTAAATCATTAAGGGGAGGGGAGGGTATAGCTCAGTGGCAGAGCGTGTGCCCCTCATGCTGTGAGGTCCTGGGTTCAATCCCCACTATACCTCCCTCAAAAAGTATAAATAAATAAATAAACCTAATTACCTCCCCCCATCAAAAATAAACCTAAGAAAAGAAAGAGTGGGAGAGGGAAGCAAGGAAAGCCATTACAGAAAACAGTATGGAGATTCCTCAAAAGATTAGGAATAGACTTACCATTTGACCCAGGAATCCTGCTCCTGGGCTTATATCCAGAAGGAACCCTACTTCAAAATGACACCTGCACCCCAATGTTCATAGCAGCACTGTTTACAATAGCCAAGACATGGAAACAGCCTAAATGTCCATTGACAGATGACTGAATAAAGAAGCTGTGGTATATTTATACAATGGAATACTATTCAGCCATAAAAACTGACAACATAACACCATTTGCAGCAACATGGATGTTCCTGGAGAATGTCATTCTAAGTGAAGTAAGCCAGAAAGAGAAAGAAAAATACCATAGGAGATCGCTCATATGTGGAATCTAAAAGAACAAAAAACAAAAAAACAAAACATAAATACAAAACAGAAACAGACTCATAGACATAGAATACAAACTTGTGGTTGCAAAGAGGGTGGGAGGTGGGAAGGGACAGACTGGGATTTTAAAATGCAGAATAGATAAACAAGATTATACTGTATAGCACATGGAAATATATACAAGATCTTGTGGTAGCTCATAGCGAAAAAAATGTGACAATGAATATATATATGTTCATGTATAACTGAAAAATTGTGCTCTACACTGGAATGTGATACAACATTGTAAAATGACTATTACTCAATCAAAAAATGTAAAAAAAATAAAAATAATAAATAAATAAATAAAAATTAAAAAGAAATTTAAAAGTTTGGAAAATCCCTTGAGTCTTCAAAAAACCAGTCACACATTTGAGGAATTTTTTCTTGTTCTACAGAAAGTTAATAAACCAAGAATATTTGGGTCCAAATATGAAAGTTATTAAATTATATTGTTAATTTATTCTTATGTAGGGGAGGGTGTAGCTCAAGTGGTAGAGCACATGCTTAGCGTGCACAAGGTCCTGGGTTTGATCCCTAGTACCTTCTCTAAAAATAAATAAACCTAATTACCTCCTCCTCCAAAAATAAAAAAATAGTAATTTATTCTTAACGTCCACAGGGCTTAATTAATGATGCTCTATTCATTTATTCCAAACTTATGATACATAGCTATAAAAATAATTTTCCTTTTTGCCTAACTTCCAAAAAACTTACTTCCTCTGCTTTCTTCAGATGGACTTCTTCCAGTTTTGCTGTAAAGGCAGTTGTGGGGTATTCCTTTTTGAACTGTACCCATTCCCTTGATGTCGACAATAATACTTTTCACATGTATGTGAAAGATTCACATATATTCACATGTATGTGGCCAAAGGAACAAGTCTATGTTTTCTAAAAGGCCTGGAGAACATGTAGCGGGTACCTCTGCTGTTGCCCTTTGTATTGGTCATGTTTACGATTTACTGGAAGATGGTGGTTCCAACTGACAGAACCTTAGATTAGTTCTTGAACATCACATGGAATCTTTTGTTGGGTTTCTTTCACTCAACGAAGTGTCACTGAGATTTATCCATGTTGCTGTGTGCATCGTGGTTTATTGCTTTTTATTACTGAGTTGTTTTCCATTGAATGTGTGTATACGACAGTTTGTATATCCTTTTGCTTGTTGGTGGACATTTGAGTTGTTTCCAGTTTTTTGCTGTTGTGAGTAAAGCTGACATTCTTGTACAAATAATTTTGTGGATATATGCTTTCTTAGGAGTAGAACTGTCAGTGTGTGGGCTAGGTATAAAACTCCCCAACAGTTTTCTAAAGAGGTTTCTTTACCATTTTATACTCCCACTAACAAGGCATGAGTTCCAGTTGGTCAAGATCCTCATCGACACTTGGTATTGGCATTGTAAAGCTTTTAAATTTTGATCATTCTAGTGGGTGTGAGGTGGTGTCTCATTGTGGTTTTAATGTGTCTCTTACCTGGTGACTAAAGATGCTGAGCATTTTTTCATTTGCTTATTGGCTTTTTGTATGTATCATAGTTATTCCCTTGTTCGGATGTTTTGTTCATTCTTTAAAAATGGGTTGTTTGTCTTTTATTACTATTATACTTTATATACCTCAAACTTTTTTCAGTGTGTTGTGTCATGTCTAAAACAAAGTTAGTAGGGATGATATATTATTGTCCTGATTGTGATTTTAAAGCTGATGCTTCAAAGCTTTCCTATCATCATCATCATTTTTTAATTGAAGTATAGTTGATTTACAGTGTTGTTAGCTCCTGGTGTACAGCAAAATCATTCCGTTGTACAAATATATGCATATATATATATACACACACACACACTTTCTCATTATAGGCCATCACAAGATGTTGAATATAGTTCCCTGTGCTATACAGTAAGACCCTGTTGTTTAAGTATTTTATATATAGTAGCTTGTATCTGCTAATTCCAAATTCCTAGTTTATCTCTCCCCTCCTTTCCCCTTTGATAACCGTAAGTTTGTTGTCTATGTCTGTGAGTCTTTCTGTTTTGTAAGTAAGTTCATTTGTATCATACTTTAGATTCCACATGTAAGTGATATCGTGTGGTATTTGTCTTCATCTGTCTTTTTAAATTATTGATTATAAGAATTCTTACATATACTGGTGACCAATCCTTTGTCAGATATAAGGACTTCTGGTTTTGAAAATTAGAAAAATATTCAGTTTAAAGGTTTCGAGATCCTTTGGGGATCAAAGTCATTTTATTATTGGCAAAAATTCAATTCCATTTCTAAACCTAGGGTTCTAGAAGAAAATTAGTTAGGGAGTATGTGGGATTTTCTGTTATCTATTGCTGTGTGACAAACTATTCTACCACTGATTTGTTATTTATGACACCCTTGGTCAGCTAGGCAGGTCTCTGTTTCACATGGGGTCATTGATCTGGGTGGATGTCCAGCATGGCTTCTCTCATGTGACTTGGGTGGCTGTAATGGCTAGTGGCCAGGTGGGCCTCTCCCATTTCTGCATGTCAGTTCTCATTTTTATTCAGTAGTTTAGCCCAAGTTTCTTTGTGTGATGGCTAGATTCTAAGAGAGAAAAAGCGGGAGCTGTCAGGACACTTTAGGACTGGGCCCAGAACTGGCACAGTGGCACTTCAGTCACGCTCACAGGACCCGCCCAGATTCAAGATGGGGAAGGTGGAAGAGGCAGCGTGCACACATACAGGGAAGGGGAGAATTTTTGGTGGCCATCTTTTTGGTGACATTTTATTACAGTGGAGATGTTTAGAATTTCCTAATAAAAGATGATTTCATTAAATATATAATTTGTAAGTTATTCCTATATTTATTTTTCAGTATCTTTCTAGTTCTTTTTTTATTCCGTGTGTTTGTTTATCCCTCACTGCATACATTCTGCTACCAGTATTTCTAAGACACAACTCAAAATTGGAGATGATTAAAAAAAAAGGCTCAGTAGTTTTCACTTAAAAGACAACGGGAGGTTTGCTGAGCTGTTACAGTTGTTAATTGGGATTCGTTTCCTTTAATATGCTAGAAAGGATGTTATGATGTCACTTCACTGATGAACAGAATGAGTCTAATCACATCCTGGGAGCCAAGTATTCTGACCTTATAATCTCTTGTCTTGGAGCCCCTCACATCAGTCTTAGGGTTCAAGATCTAACCCCAGAGAAAATGACAGGGCCAAGTGTGTCCTGTGCACACAGTGAAGGGAGGTAGGATGGCTGTGGTAATCCTGCAGTATTTTTCTTGTTATATACTTTTTCGTTTTCAGAAATTGAGATAAAATTCCCATGGCATAAAGTTAACCATTGGCCATCTTAAAGTGTACGATTTAGTGGCATTTAGTATATTCACAATGTTACATGTCTCCTCATGTACTTTTTAAAGGAATGGTTTATTTTCAGGGAAATGAAGAAAATAAAATTATGGCAAAACGCACTACATAAGCTGTCCAAATATTAGCTCACAAAGAACGCTTCTTTGGTGGAGTGGATTAAGAGATGCGCTGGGGCCACTGCATTCCCACTGCAGTGCCAGTGTCCGGTCAGCAGCAGCGTGGCCCGAGCATTCTCCTCGCCTCCTGCCAGCCCCCCAGGTCCTCCAGAAGTGCAAGACTAGGTCAGTTTTACCTTGCCCTCCCCCTCCTGGAGATGGCGAGCGGTCTCAGGGAACTGCCACATTGGTCCCCTCATCCCAGGGCTTGGGGGCTTCACAGACCCGTTCCATGTCTGAGAGCAGCTCTTCCCCTGGGAGCAGGGACTGTGGGCCTGCGCTAACCTCTCCTGGTGCCTTTCTATGCCTGCAGAATGACGGCACACAGGTTGTCCTGAGGGCTGAGGCCTCTGCAGTAGACTTGAAATTGTAGGCTACTTACCGGCCCTGCTCCCCCACCCCTTCCAAAGTGGAAAGGTATTTAGTTATTTTTGTCGTTGTTGCTTTACTGGGATCAGGTATGAACTGAACAGATGTAGTAAGTCATTAGAGATCTAAAGATGTTGTAAAAATTTTGCTATAGTCTCCCTTACATACCTACAATAGTCTCAAGAATTAACTGTCACCCACCTTGACCTAAAAAGGGGTGGAGGGATGGGGGAAGCAGGAGACCTATCCGTGAGGAAAGAGAAATACTTTGGCCAGAAGAACTGATCATTCCAACAGCCATCTTAATGATGAGACTGGCGTAGGCTGGAATACAGCAAGAGGGTTAAAGGGAGAGAACCTCCTTAGGTGGTGGTGTCCCAGCGATTTTTTTTTAAGAATATGTTGGAAAAGCAGTGCTGGGGATTATTGGGCAGACCAGGAATAATGTTTGTAACCTTACTAATTAAAATTTAATACCGGTCATAACTTACTTGATATTTCCTTCATCTATGAAATGGAGACCTGCCTAACTCCCTGAGGAAAGTACATTTAGGGCTGCTGAGTACAACAAATTTCAGTTCCCAATAAGGCCATGATATCTTAATAAGTTTTTGGAAGTAATTTGACCCTGATTTCAGCTTTAATGATCACAGTAGAGCCAGACTCTCATAAGATTTGACTCCAAATGCACAGCATGATGGATGCAGAGGAAGGGAGCTGAGAGGGGTGCATCTGATGTTCCCTGGCGGGAAGTGGGGAGCCGTCCCCTGCGAACGTGTCACTGAACTGGGAGCAGATTTCTAAGTTGGCAGAGGTTGAGGGGAGGATGTCTCGTGTCGAGTGGAAGTATTTGGAAAGGCAGAAATGGGGTAAGAATGAGATGGCAGGTACTTTACCGTAGCTAACGTGGGACAGAAGAGGAAGAGTCACAAGTAGGGCTGGAGAGGTGTCAGGGGCCAGATAGAAGTTCGCAGTATAAGCTAAGGAATTTGGATCTTTATTCAGCCTTAAAGGGCCGCTGAAGGATTTTGAGCAGAGGATTGTAATGATCAGACTAGCACGTTAGACTATTGAGATCATTTTGGCAACAGTGTAGAGGCCAGATTGACAAGGAGGCCAGTTAGGAGTCTCCCAGTGCTCTGGGCAAGAGACCCTGATACCTAAACTAAGGCAACCCTTATGATGAATTGAAAGAGAGACCAACTTCAGTAATGGAATGCTGTGCTGCTGAGTACGGGAGCCACTTGGCCACACTGGCTACTGAGCATTTGAAAGTTGACTGTTCCAAAATGCTATGTGCTGCAGGTGCAAATACACAGCAGATCTCAAAGACTTGGTATCTCAGTAAAATGTGAATTGATTAAAAGTTGAAGCAATATTTTGAATACATTGGGTTAAATAAAATATATCATCACAATTAACTTTTTTCCTGTTTTTTTTTTTTTTTACTATTTTAAGACTGGCTACTAGAAAATTTTAAATTACATATGTGGCTCGCGTTATATTTTTACTTTTTTCATTGCTGACTGAATTTATTTCAGTTCAGTTGCTTGCCTAACTTATGCTAGCTGTTTGATTAGAAAGTAGTTGATTTTAATTCATAGTAGGTGTCTGTAAACTGTGATAATGTAAAATTGTTTTCATATATTTAGGAAATAAGGTTGATAAGTTCTGTAAGACTGTATTTTTATTAATAAATTAATTTTATTTTTATTAATAAGACTTTCAACGCAGAGTATCTGCAGGAAGCTGGCTTTTGCAGATGAGGTCAGAATGCATTTTGAAATCCATAGTTGGATAACATTTATTCACTCTTCTGCAAATAAATTATTTCTGCAATGAAGTACCAAAGCTGGTGCATGGATGAGACTGGTCTAGAGAAGAAGTTTATTTGAAAAACATTTTTTGAGACTTTTTAGGTGTTGTCTGAACACTCTAGAATTTTTTTTTTTTTTGCCATGTTCCAATTGACAAAGGCCAAGAAATGTCCTCACAGGTAACAGACACTCCTAGCAAACAGGGATGACTGTTGTATCAAAAACACTGTCTACTGGTGGGTACAGAGTTTCTTTTTGAAGTGATGGAATGTTGTAGAATTAGATAATGGTGATGGTTGTACAAGTCAATGAATAAACCCCAAACCATGGAATTGTATACTTTAAAAGGGTGAATGTGAGGGTATATGAAATATATCTCAGTAAAGCTGTTATAAAAAAAACCCTCAGTCTTTACATGCGCATCTGTTGCAGTTACTTATTTCCTAGTCATTTAATGAGAATTATGTGAGCAGACACAGAAAAAGCAACCATATGTTCAAAAATTATCTGTGATCAGACAAAAATGGTCTGCCCCTTTTTGGCTTCTGTACCAACCCCACAGATCTGGTGGTATGTTCGGAAGCCTAGCAGCCTTCTTTGGTGGGTACTTGTGAAGTTATTAAGCAGTGTTTATCTAGCTTAAAGGGTTGAAAGATTGAGTATACTTCATTCTCATTCATATTCTAGTACAAAATGAATGTGATACACTGAGAGGTGTAGACTGAATCCAGCGCATGAGTAGAAAAAAATAATACTCCAATATTTGATCATTTGATGTTGAGGAATTCTTAAAGGTTTTAGACTAAGTTGGAGTTGGTTTATATCTATTCTGGATCTCAGGCACGTCTCCTGTTTCTTTTTTCTCGGCTCATCCTGTGGAGAACCATGCCATCTAACTCACTAGGTACCCAGAGGACAGCCATGCAGTGCTTTCAGCCACAGAGACTGGCAAAGGATGCATTTACTGTTTCTTTCCCATTTGCTACCATCTGAAGCAAGATTTTCTGGCTAGTCACCGAGCACCGATCATCCCAGAAAGGAAGAACTACACTGGATTTGGTGCATCTCTCTTCTCTCCATATCCTCTTTCCAAGTCAACTCGACAGAAGTGCCAAGGCACAGAAGGAGGCTGAGCCCTGGTTTATCTGTCAGAAGCAGAGCTCCTCGCGTAGATTTGTACACAGCTGCTGCGCTTGTTCTAATCCCTTCCCTGAGCAGCCTTGTTACCGCGGCCTCGCTCCAGGGCCGCTCAGCAACCCTTCTGACACAGGTTTAATGCTGATTAGTCCCCAAACAATTCTAGGGCAGAGCTCCCTGCCAGGATGAAGAGTGAACAGAATTGGTTTGCACACAGGCCAGCTGCAGTTGCTGCGGCTGGAGTCTGCCAAGTGCGGACCGTTTTCTTGTTTGCCAAGATGAGGTTAAATTAGCACAGCGTGAAGCAAAATGGGTAAAAAAGAGAAGAGAAAAAATTGAAAACTGGCTATGCTAGTTGAGTAGGATGCAGTGAGTGTGGAATTCAGGTGATTTTTAGTTTGAACAGGTAAGGTGGTATACTGTACTAAAAGCTGACTAAAAGTCACTCAAAAGATTCGCTTACTCTAAGTGATGAAGGGCATAGATGGGCTGTATAGTCTTTTAAAGACTATTCAAGTCTAGCATGTTATGAATTACTCATTTCCGAAGAAGTTATTTTCTAAAAATTTTGCAGAGCCATCTCTGGTAGACGGACCTGCAGCCTGGATGAGGAAGTGAGATGAACTATGTCATGAGAGCCCTGAACCCAAGAGGTCTCTGACTTCCAGAGCCACAGTTTATCGGGTCCTTTCCCCTTCCTTTCGTGCAGAGCCAGCCCAGAGATCCTCTCCTGGGAACCCAGGCTTCTCACCCCAGTCTCAAGGCCAAGTTGAGAGAAGGACCCCCTCCTTCCCCCCACAGGGGCAGAGTAATTAGCTGAGGGTCAGAAGGAGAGATACAGGAAGAGGAAAGAAAAGGCAAATACAGAGAAGCCAGTATGAGACAGAAAGGCACAGTGACGTCTCCTCTGACTCCCAGGCTGTGTGTTTTGCCCCCTAGTCCTGCATCAACTGAGAATTTGAGAGCTCCCGATCCTCTCCCCGCTCTGACTGTCCCAGATCCCTGTCCTGGGTCATTAGGTATTTTACCCCTGCTAGTTTAGAGCTGGGAGATGGGGAGACTTTACCACCTTATAACATTGTTTCTATGGGAAATGAACTGTCTGAATACAACCATTAATGAGATTAAGGCTATCAGACTGCAGCTTGTGTGGTTAGAGATCCTTCTTTCCCAACTGTGCACTTCTTTTTAAAATTAATTAATTATTTATTTTAAGTTTTTATGTGTGTGTGTATATATATATATATATATATGTGTGTGTGTGTGTGTGTGTGTGTGTGTGTATGCTGAAAGAAAACTTTGTGGCAGACAGCAAGTATAAAAGTTGGTTAATTTGAGAGCACAGTACATAACGGTGAACAATTAGTAATTTCTGCGTGGCTGGAGTACAGAATACAAAGGATATGGAAAATCCTGCAGAAAGAGTTAAGATATAAGCAGTCAAGATTGTGAAAATTTTGAAGCTTTATTAAGGAATTCGAGATTTAACCTTAGGATAATGAAGCTCTGTTGGAGGGTTTTGAAGAGTAGTAATACCAGATTTGTATTTAGAAAGATTTTTTGGCTGCATCATGGAGTTGGTGAGGGGTAAGCCTGGAGGCAGAACAGTGATGACATTTATAATAGTTCAGGTGGGAGATGGCATTGGATTGGACTAGAGCAGTGACAGTGGGGATGGAGAGAACTGGGTAGGTTTATTGGCTGTGGGTAATAAGAGTCAAAGATGACCCTAGCTGTCCGGCTTGAGCCACTGGGTGGATAGTCACACCACTCACTGAGCTAGAGAAATGACCACTTAGGACTTCAGGAGTGAGTCCCAGGTGGCTGTACCGCTTTGCATTACCACCAGCAGCTTATGAGAGTTCTGTCTCTTTGCGCACTCGTCAGCATTGGTATAGTCAGTTTTGTCAACCTCAGACATTCTGATAGGCGTGCAGAGGTTGGGGTGCAATTTTCATAGTTGGTCTTTTAGTCCTACCGTCATACTTTTTTACATCTGACTAAACAGAAGCATTAGCTTTCTCCTGATGTTTCTCTTCAAATTAGCATTAAAAAAAGAATGTTTGCTTTTTCCCATATGAATAACTGTTAAAAAATGTTTAAATAGCTCTTCACTTATTACATTAAAATACAGTTCCTTATCTCTTTGCTTTCTTATTACTAATAGCTTTTAAGCTACATACTATTGGTGTTAAGCTATGTTCCGTTGATATTGTCTCACGTTCGATTGCTTTTGTTTAAGTTTTTTTATTCTCGTTTTCCATTCTTCAAAGTCATTTTTGCTTTTATGTTTGTTTGTGTTTCTTTGTTCATAAAGCTTTTTTTGTTTCTGTTACATTATGTAGTTTTGTACCAATGGCTAGAAGCAGATCGTCATGGCAAGAGCCAAGATGCTGCAAATACGACTTCAGGTAAAAATAAAAACAAAATTTGAGGTGTTAGAAATTATTATTTTAATTCACCCCAAGCCTATCACAATTGTTTCTTTATTCAGTTTTTTTAGGCAAAAAAAAAAAAAATAGGTATTATATTTCTGTTCTGTCATTTGCATCTTAATTTTTGTAAAGACCTCATTTACATCAAAGCCTTGAAAAAAATTATTCATTAGTCTTTAAGCTCTCTTGGCAGATATGTCCTATTTTCTTGGGAGAAAAGGCTTAATTGTAGCTTCAGTTTAGTAGGAGGTTACTTGGCAATATTATTTGGAATTAAGTCTACATGTAGTTGTCATGGGAAATATTAATATTTGCACAAACTCATAATCCTTGTTTATTTCAGGATAATGTTTAAAAGGCAGATTTTAAGTTAAGTAAAGGATATTATATAATTTCCATTTCCTGGGAATCCATATTCTTAGGCTGATTCAGTTTTCTTGCTAAGTCCCAGCAGTAAATTACAAGTTAGAGGTTTATAAAATGTGAGTTCAAAATGCAAAGATTAGGTTGTTCCCCTGTCTCACATCTCCGAAAGGCATCTCCAAGATTCTCTTTTTTGACTGGTACTGGTAGAAGTAGCTGCATCCACTCACTGCTAAATCCTTAACAGTGTTATCAGAATTTCTACTTAGTTCTTCTCTAAATTTTCTTCAAAATAATATTTGCCAAGACAGCTGTGTATATAGCAATGATCTTCCCCCCTTTTAAAGCAGCCTAATAAGTGGTGGTGGCGGTGGCGGTGGTGGTGATGATGATGGTGGTGGCTCTGTTTTTCTTTTGTTAGATTTATATTTCTGTTTCGTGGGTTTTTGTCTTTGTGAAATCCTTTCTCTGTGGAGGTGGTTTCCCTTCTCTCTCTCCTGGTTGATTCGTTGTGCCTCAGGAGGGTGCGGTGTTCTGTAGTTAACAGAACCATTGTGTTGAAAATGGCACTGTCATGACTTTCCTGACTTACCTTCTGTCCCATTAATAACTTGATATATGAATGAAGATAACGTTACTATTTTAAGCAAACGCAGGCAGGAATTCACTAAAAGGTAAGTGTTGCAGGGAGTTATATCCTGCGTCATGTGCTATTTCTTCTGCCCCTGCAGTATTTCACGTTTCACTTACATTTATGAATGATAGAGTAACCATTTTTGGTATCCGAGGGTGGGCGAAGAGGAGTGTCTTGATGGCTGGGTGTAATCTGAGGATATCCTGCTGCTGTGTCACTAGCACAGTATGCAGCATAAACCTTAGAACCAGGAGAGAATGTCTGTTTTGCTTTTTCCTTTGACTTAAAGTGAAGTGAGAAGTAACCTATTTTTTTTTAACGAAGAAATGAATAATCTAAAAATTCTTAGTATTGCATGAGAATCTAGTATCAACTTAAAGATACCATTTACCTTTCCTGAAATCTACCATGCTGAACTCGGACTCCTTTCATCAGATACAGTGACCCATGGATTGTTTCACATTTTCCATTGACTTTTCAATGTTCATATGTTCATATGCCCTAGAAGCATGGTGCAGAAATTGATAGGCTTTCCTTAGAGGGGGGTGCCTTTGACAGTTTCTCTTCTAGAAGTGGAAGCTCTGTACTCGATCTGATTCTTAGAAGATGAGAGTATGGGGTAGAAAGATAAAGGGATGAAGTGCTTTCCTGAAGAAGTAAGGGGAATCCAAAGGAAAATGATCATTGGCCAAGGACTTAAATTAGAAGTAATAGGTTAGCTGCTGCAGCAAATCTATTTAAATTACGTGCTTTCATTCAGAAAAGCTCCTGTGTATTTTATATTGCAGTCTCCAGCAAGATTTTGCATTGTGACTTTTCCCTTCTTCTGTGATCTGTTAAATTTTGCACTGAAAGGTGTTTTAGTACCCATCCTTTGTATTTTTCCCAGAGATGGGAACTGAGTTAACTAGATGTCAAAGTGTGACTCATGAGTTGCTCTATGATATTTTCACTTGCACAAATACCAGTAAGTGGCATTTATCTCTTAATACAGCAGCTCGTGTTTTGCACTTGATTAGAATTTAAAAAGTAGAAAAAACAGCAGAGAGAATGATATTGCTCCTAAGATCTTCTTCTTTTTATTTAACATTTTTTATTGAGTTATAGTCATTTTACAATGTTGTATCAAATTCCAGGGTAGAGCACAGTTTTTCAGTTATACATGAACATACATGTATTGTCACATTTTTTTTTTCGCTGTGAGCTACCACAAGATCTTGTACTCCTAAGATCTTTCTAATTTCTCAATCTCAGCCTTTTGACACTGAGAATTTAAGATCCAGCCACAATAAAATATTTTATGAAAGTAAGGCATTTGGGGGTAACAGATCTCATGGGAGTTAATTTAGTCAAGGAGATAAGGAACTGAATTGACAGTTATTACTGGATTTTCTTACATATAATCATCAGAAAAAAAAGCCTACTTTTACCTTTCCAGAATTTTAACAGGTGGGGGACGAATTTGACTTAGAATAGCTTGTTTCTTTTCAGAGGTTAGTGTGTTTAATGTGTTCTGTCTACTAAACAAGGCAACTCGATAATGATGTCTCTGGTTCCGTTAATTCTATTATTTGTAAAAGCATGGAGCTGCAGTCACGTTTAACAGAGATTGTTGTGGGAATTCAAGCAAAGTTGCCTCCTTTGGGCACTGCAGCATTGGGTCTACTATCCATGTACAAAATTTGGGGATCTCAAGAAGTACAGTTAGCTGAATTCAGGATGTTTCTTTAGTGAATTAAATGTTTTTAAATAGATTTTTTTAATCACCGCATACTGAAATGAGGACAGTAATTAGGTTACAGCACGGATTGGTTTAGCACACCTTGATTTTTAGTATCATTTGTCTAGCCAGGATTTTAAAGTTCAGATTCTGAAATTTTAAATGCGTATCTCTTATTAACAGTTCCTGTCCGGTTGTCCACTGAAATATAATAGCTCAGACTGTTAGAGATAGAAATGGAATCAGGTTTCAACATTATCAATCAGTTTGTCTACAAAATAAAAATAAAACTATGACGTGCTTTTGAGAACGTTCTAGATATTAACTAATTATTAATTATCTGTTGTAGGTGAAAATTTTGACCAGAGTCCTTTGAGAAGAACATTCAAATCCAAAGTTCTGGCCCACTACCCTCAGAATATAGAATGGAACCCTTTTGATCAAGATGCAGTAAACATGGTATGTGTTTACTCTTTTCCTCTTCAGCCTACGTTTTATTTTACAGTGACAGTAGTGACTATATTTTGAACTTCTACATTATTTCATTTAACTCTTTAAACATTTTTATAAGGTAATATTATCCTCATTTTACAGATGCAGAAAGTGAAGCTCAGAGAGGCTAAGCAACTTGCTTGTGGTACCCAGAGCTCATAAGTGTACACGACAGACCCTCAAAGCCCATTTTCTTTCCCTGCTATTAAGCTGTGTGGTGAATTTGTGCTAATTAGTACACAGATCCTTTGATAAACAGTGATGTTATTTTGTTTGCCTGGAGAGGAGGAGCCTGGTGGAAGGAGCATGGTTACAGGTTTCATGTTTCAAGGCCTGTTGTATGATGGGGCTGTGCTTTATCATGCTCACAGAGGTGAGAAAGGACCTTCAGTGCATCATTTAGACATTAGTAGGAATTTGTTTATAAGGAATTTGAAATGTAATGAGTTACCAGTGGTGATTGTAAGTCCCTTTAGAGGTTCTTAGAAATGACAGTAGATCAGGTCATTTAGGAAGGATCATGCTTAGAAGCCTGAATAATATTTTGTACCTCCATGTACTCTGTGATTACAAAAATGAGGGGGCCTCAAAGTGAGCAGGTCAGAGGTCAGGCATGGCAGGCACAGAAAGGATTAAAGGTGGACTGAGACACTGGTACGTGAGGCTCTTTTTGAGTGTTTTAAAGGTAGAGCCACAAGGCCCCATTATGGTGTGATACTAAGGGAAGAAAATTAATACGCAGTAGACGCCTGCTGGATACTTCCTGTATGTTACTTTCACATCCATGCTTACGTGTGCCCAGTGAGAATTCTTACCCACGTTTTACAGAGGTGAAGGTACTTGCCCAGAGTTGTACAGGAAGTCCCAGAGGTTAAATATGGATCATGTTTACTCTCTAGCTTTTTTCCCAAGTGCATGCTGCCTTCCCCAAGAAGACTATATAATCTGGTTTTGGCCTGTGCCGGAATGATACAAGTCACATTAGACCCTGTGTGATGTTCTGTATCACAGCAAACCCGCTGCAGTCTGGGCATGCTCCAAGGGGGGAGTATCATGGTACTTCCTGTGAGAGCGGATGCCTAAGGCACTTGGCTCTTAGACTTTGATTCTTTGCAGAGCACAGTGTAGTTATTTTTTCTAAACTGTTACCCAATGTGCAACAATATACCCCAAATAATCAGAGATGCCGTTTTCCGGGAAGTTAGCCCTGTGGGGCCCAGCCTCGTACTTTGGATACGAAGTAGAACACAGCCGTCAGGTACGTTGGTGAGAGTTGGAGGAGCCGCCAGCAAGCTTCTGACTAAAATAGTCAGCACATAGCAGTGACAAAAAATAATTTATCAGCTGCTTATGCCAGCAAATTTATGGAAAGATATTAAAGAGAAGAGGATCTAAATGAAGCAATGGGAAAATGGAGAAGAATGTAAATAGATTATAAAACTTAATCTTATTTAATTAGTAAGATATTTCAAAGTATAAATTGTCCTGTGAGGAATCAGAATGGTGTGCAAAACTAGATTCTTACTACAATATGAATCCATAGTCATTTGGAACAAAATGCCATATTTGATATATTTTATCTCTTTTAATCATTTGGATGGATTAATAGTAAGCTATCTGTGATAGCTTTTGCCTCTTTCTGCATAACATTCATACTTAAAGCTTCCTTGATCTGTCTTTGATATTTTCTTTACCTGTTGTCTGTGAGTTATTTTGTACGAGCAGAAAGTTTCCCTCCGAGGAATAAACACGCAGGCTTGTGTTTTGACGCTTAAGCACCATACAGCATTTTATTTATTGCTGCAAATCTAAACAGCTTTGCTTAGTACTCCTTGAAAATCTCTGAAAAGCATCCCGTTAAACTAGTCTGCATTTGGGTCATAGATTTACTGCCCTTAATTTCCTCTTTGATTTATTAGTAAGTGCATTTGTATGAAGCTATAATTTATTCCCACCTAAAGGTATAAGGCTTTGTCCTTGCCTTTAGAAAAACCCTATTCCAGTAAGTTACCACCTTCTGTAATGTCAGTCATTCCTCTAACAAAGTGGAACTTTGAATAAGGTTCATTAATTTCACACAAATGAAGTACCCCAAAGCAATGCAATTTGTTAAATAAAAAAAATTCTTGTGTATGAGCGCAATGCACATGTATTAGAACATAGATATGTGACATTAGAAATTGTTTCTGAATTAATTACTTTTACATCTCTTTTGGTTGTGGATTCAGAAATTTTTGTGGGGAAAAAAATGGAAGTATCATAAAACAGAACAGAACAACAATCATAAACTTACCACCCAGAACTAACACATGTCAACATTTGACAAAGTTGCTTCAGATCCATACCTTTCCTCTTAAAATCAACAAAGCATTGCACATGGAGCTGAAGCTCCCCTGTCTCCCTCCACCCCGATTTCAGATTCCTTTAAGGAAATCTGCATATTGGCATCCATGACTGTCTATGTAAGTAAGGTTCTGGTAGAGATCCTTCAGAATGTAGTGAATCTAGGATAACTTGTTAGGAAGAAAATATAGTCAGTATCTTTTTAAGCAAGTTCTGTGAAGTCTAGAGTTTCTAGTTTGGTCATATGTCCTAAATGAAACATCTGATATATGTTATTTCAGGTAATTACAAGCATAATAACTATTATATAGCTCTTTATAATCTATAAAACCCAGAGTTTACAGTTTACTGTTTACTTCGATCACAGAGAAGGGTGGAGTGGAATGATGACCAGAGAGTAAAACATAAAAGACTGGCTGAAAAAAACCTGTTCAGATTCATCTTGCAAAACTCAGAGGAAAAAGAGCACCGTATACTTATTACAAACTAAGCAAGTGTTTGAATTTGAAATGGGTGACCCTCAGTTACATCCACAGAGTTGATATTAGAATGAAAGTAAGCCCTCGTTTTGCCCCAGCTGTAAGTTCGTGCCTCACAGTAAAACCTAGGAAAGGGGCTTCGATCCAGCTGTTCCTGAGAGAGCCTGTTTGTTTTGTTAGCATCGTAGATAGACTGTTAACACTGGCATCTCAAACCCAGCATTTCCAAAACTGAACCCACCGTCTTCCCACCAGTCTTGGTCAGAGTGGTGCAGCCATCTTCCTGGCTGCCTAAGCCAAAAATCTAGCATCATCCTTGAAGGTTCCCACCTTCTCCCCCTCTCCCATAAGCAGTCAGTTATCTGTCTTCTCTCTGCTTCTGCTCACCCGCCTTAGGCCAAAGCACCAGGCGTGCCCCCGGACTCCTGCAGTGACTGTCTAACTGGTCTCCTCTCCTGCCCTGTCCGTTCTTCACTCTGGAGCTTCTGCTTCTGCATTTGCCTCACTCCCTAGGGGGCTCTTCCACTTGCCCTCCTCCTGGTGAATTCTTCATGTTGACCCTCTGGGTTTCACTTTAAACATGTCCTCAGAGGGGCCGTCCCTGACCATCACCCTCCATCCCTCCATCACCCTTCCAACATTCAGTCAGGTCCCCGTAGGTTCTCTTGGCACCTTGTACCTTTGTGTAGCACTATCATATTTGGAATGAATTGATTAATTATGTAGCGTCTCCTGCTATAATGTAAGTACCATTAGGACAGGAACACTCTCTCATGCATTGCATATCCCTAGCTTTGCACATGGCAGAGGTTCGAATCATTGATAAATGAGGGAATGTATGCTTGCTTACAGGACTTCCCTGTCCCATCTTTGTGTATTCAGGTGTCACCTCCACTGCACAACCATCTGTAAAGCAGGAATTGTTAGATGTTCTCTCTTCTCTATTCCTGCAGCACCTTGAACACACTCTTTAGCAGTAGTGATCACATTATATTGTAAGTGTTGGCTTATCTCTCTCTCTTTCTATTTGGCTGTGAGCTCCCTAAAATACGGGACTATTTTCTTATTTGTCTTTTGAATTACCAAGATCTAATACAACAAATGATGTAAAATAAATGTTTATTAAAAAAGAAGGAAGGAAGGGTAAACTGAGCAACTCATTGGAAGGTTTTTGAATACCTTTTGTTTGTATAGTAAGAGAGAAGGAATGGGAGTCATAGATAGAACTATAGAAAATAGAAAAAAGAGTTGTTAAAATTCTAGCCAGACTGCCTGAAAGAGCCCAGAGAGGTAATAAGGACATTTGGTCTCTCAAGTCAGGAGTCAGGAGATGTACACAGCGTTATGGGCTCACTTTGCTAGCGTAATCTGATTGCCAGCGACAATCTGATCAGCAGTGACCACTCTAAATTTTTAGCTGTTGTGGGAGAGTCCGATGGGGAGAGGATTGTTAGCAAACAACAGTATTAAGGGATAACAAGATGTCGTTGAATGCCATGGTGAGCACGTCTTGATTTATAGCTTAAGATTATAAAAATAAACTTCAATGCATGCGATTCTCACTTTTAAAAATGAAAAAACAATAGCATTTTCCAATTTATGGTTCCTGGATTAGAAATAGAATTCTTACTTTTTTTGATTTGTAGGAAGAGAATTTAAGAATTCTTACATCTGTTATCTGTAGCATAGAAAGTTATTCTTCATGTTGAGCACAACTTTTGGCAAGCTCTTCCTGTAAATGTTTGAATGCGTGCTAAAGAAAGCTACAGACCCTTAAGGGAATATTTGGCAGGTGTTCAAAAACAGTTTGAGCTGTAATTTTGTGGTTTATGATGTCAGGAACGCCTGTCAATTAAACTAAGTCTTTATGTTGACTTTGGAGGTCACTGTCTCTGTAGTGCCTGCTTGATGTAAAAAGAGAACTAAAGGCTGGGTCAGGAGGTGAGCTCTGTCTGATCCTGTACCTCAAGCTGTAGTTTCTGATTTTCTTGTTCATTCATTCATTCATTCATTCATTCAACAAACACTTAGTGTGCCTTGCACTGTGCTATGCAAATTTGAGCTTAGCCTGGAGCAAGACTATTCAAATCATCCTTCCTGCAGCCTTCATTGATTATAGGAAGTATGTCAGATGAGTTTTCATTCATAATATCAGCAGAAGATCTTATTGACTTGTTCTGATGAAAGCAGCCTTAATGTGAAGGCATAATTTTGCAAATCCCCTGCCATAGCCTTTTATTCCCAAGATTAGGAAGAAGCAGGTTTTGTCCTTAGCAAATCCAGGCATTCATGGATTTATCATAAGATAAATCTATATTTTATTCTGCCCAAATATACACAGTAATTTAATTCTTGTCAACATGCATATATAATAACAATTAAGTAAAGCTACCTTCACTCTTTCCGAGTCTCATATTAAGTGATATGAAATATAAAGTCGTTTTCATTGGGTTACTTATGCTGAGCTTCACAGTTTTTGCTTTTCAGCTTTATCAACATTGATTATGGCCCCAAATAGTATATTGTTCCACGTGTGGTCCTCTTGAACGGTTAGGGCTGTTACTAGTCCTTGCATAGTTTGCAATCTAGAGCTCAAACAAAACTAGAGAATCCACTAATGTTTGTCAGTATACATATGTTTACTTGTGGTGCAAGATTTTAGTTGCTTCATTCAATACAGACTTTCTAGAGAAGTGACATTTCAATGGCAATTACAGGATGAAAACACCATTTTTTACAGAAAGGTACAGGAAGGTAATATTCACATGGAGACTTGCAGGAAGTAAAGGAGTTTTTTGGTATCTGTAGCCACATGACAGACCATCCCAATGTTACTTAAGTTGTGTGAAACACAGACTGGCAGGTTTTTCCACAAAGGACCAGAGAGTGAATAGTTGAGCGTTGTGGGCCTTACAGTTTCTGTCGCAGTGAAGGGCAAAAGCAGCCATGGCCAGTGCTTAAACGGATGGGCATGATTGGGGGAGGACAGCTCAGTGGTAGAGTGCATGCTTAGCACGCACAAGGTCCTAGGTTCAATTCCTAGTACTTCATCAAATAAATAAACTTAATTACCTCCCCCCTCCAAAAAAAAAAAGGATGGGCGTGATTGTGTTCCAATAAAATTTTATTTGCAAAAGCATGTGGCAGATTGGCTTTGGCCTAGGGACTGTAGTCTCTGAATTTAAAACAGCAAAATTATTATTTTGCTTACAGACCTGCAATTTGTGTGGAGTTTACGGGGGAGCCCCACTCTGCTCTGTGAGGTGTCAGGGTGGTGCAGAAGCTGAGGACTGGGAGCTCTGCGGCCCGCTCACGCAGGGCCTGTCTTCTGGGCTAGAAACGTAGCTGGGGCTGCCTCTGTGGTCCCACCACGTGGTGGGTCTAGGACAGCAGCTTCAGGTTAGCCAGACCTCTTACATGCTGGCTCAGGGTTCTCAGGGTGTGTGACCAGAGGGGCACGGGGAGGCTGTATTGCCTTTTTTTATAAAGCCTTGCCTCAAAAGTCACTCACTGTCACTTGCTACTTCTGTTGCATTTTTCTTGACGAGGCCAGGGCTGGGCAGGATCATGGCCCTTAGGTCAAATACAGTTGACTGCCCATTTTATAAATAAAGTCTTACTGGAACAAAGTCATGCTCATTCCTCATGTTGTCAGTGGCTGCTTTCATGCCACAGTGGTAGAGCCGAGCGGAGTAGTTGTGACTAAGACTGGCTGGCCGGAGATGTTTATCGCCTGATGCTTCACAAAGCAGACCTGCGGGGCCCGGGTGTAGGCGCTGTGAGCAGGCCCCCAGCTTCTCGGTGGGAGAGTGGCAAGGTTCTGGAAGAGCACGTGACACTAGAAATTTTTTTGAAGCCATTTTTTAAGAAAATACAGCCTGCCACTGGGAATGAACTGTGTGGGTCGAGGAAGCTAGTTCCAGCCAGGAGGAAGAGCGGATTGCAGCAAGAGGTTGATAGGTGTGCTCGCAGAACAGCAGTGTGGCCGGCGGTGCTGGAGCAGAGCTGAAGAGCAGCGGGGGATGCGGGCAGAGAAGTTGCTGGGGCCACGTCAGGGGGTGCCTCCCAGGGACCTTTCAGGGTAACGATTTCAGCTGTTAGCAAAATGAAAGACCACAGGAGGGTTTTGGGAAGAATGGCAAGATCTAACATACATTTTAAGGATGACTTTGGCTACCATACGGGGGAGCAGATACAGGCGACAAGGACAAAGGCAGGGAGACTGGTTAGGAGGATAGTAGTAGTCATCCAGGCGAGAGAAGAATGTGGCTTAGATTAGAGTAGTAAGAGTTGTAAGATAGGAAGAAGTCATTTGCTTCTGAATGTGTTTTTGAAAGTAGAACTGATGATCTTTGTTGATGGACTGGATGATGCGGTGAGAGAGAGGAGCACCAGAGAAAACTCTAAGACTCGGAGCAGCCCTTCTACCTCCTTGGAACCCCTGTGAAAGCCACCACCCTTGCATGCCTGAAGGCTCATGTCTTAAGAGGCACATCTGTTTCTGTAAAAGCCCTTCAGAGGCTTCCCCTTGTCCTCCTCAGACGCCTGGCATGACTCACCGGGGCCCTTCACAGTCTCATCTCTAATGTCTCCTGCGCTCTCTCTCACGGCCCCCACCACGAATGGGTTTCAGTCCCTCCAGACTGCGTATTCCCTCTTCTGGGCTTTTGCACGTGTCCCCTCTGCCTTCTCCTTATCTCACGAGCACCTGTACTTATCCTCAGGTTTCCACTTGGACGTCCTTTATTTTGCCCCCAGTAGCTCCCTCCTTTCTCATTTATGTCCCCCTGCTGTGTCTTTCCCGCAGCAGCCTGTATTCACTCTGTCACAGCACTTCCCCTACTTTATGATTTTTAATCATCCGTCATCCTTACCGGACTGGAAGCTCCAGGGGAGCGGGAGCTGTGTCTCTCTCACCATTATCCCACCGTCACAGGGCCTCGCTCAGAAAGACACTTAGTAAGTGCTTGTTCACGGTTTGGAGGAAGGACATGTAACTTTTAAAGTGAATTACAGTTTCTTGGTAATCTGGATTTGGGAGAACTTCTAAATTTTACTCCTGATCAACTGTTAAATCTGGAAGAAAAAAAAAGAAAAAGAAAAATGTAATATAGTAATGTATGGTAAAATTATTTCTAGGCAGAAAGCATATTGTAATACTAAAGGAGAAAGAAATAGTAAGAAAATTAATAATGATTATGAATTACAAGTTCTGTTTTCCTTAGTCCATTTCAAGTTTTCTGTAATTTATTTTATTTCTTTTATTTAAAGTGTTTGAAGGAATCAATTCTAATTTCTTATGCCTTTTAAGTACCTTAAATATAGCATTTTTAACTCTTCATGTAATTATGTAATTTTATTGCCAAGTTTGACTCAATCCTGGGTAGTTCCCAAGACCAAAGGCATAATCTCTACTGGAAATAATCTAAAATGTCTTGTTTCTACTCTGCTGCTACAGTCAATAAAAAGTCATTCCAATTTTCAAAGTTTATTTTTCTGATAGAGTATCATATCGTTCAAAATAGCAAAAATGATGCTAATTTTATTATTCTGTGTTTAACTTTTTTCCATTTATCAAATGAGCCTTCACCTGTTTACATATTCCTCTGAAACATTATCATTACTCCCAAAATAGTCCTTAAATATGAAATATTTATAAAGTGCCCTTGCATATTTTGTCTTCAAGTCATCGATGCAGCAAATGTCACGGATAAAGAGACTGAGACTTAGAGACGTTAGGTGACTTGCCGGAGGTCCCAGGCCCAGGTGGAGGCTCGCAGACATTTCTTTCTGGTCTGAAGTTGTTTGTGTGCGCGTTCTGATGCTTGTGCTCTCTTTCCCCTCCAGCTATGCATGCCTAAAGGGCTGTCTTTCAGAACACAAACTGACAATAAAGATCCCCAGTTCCACTCATTTATAATCACCCGGGAAGACGGTTCTCGCACCTACGGTTTCGTTCTCACCTTCTATGAAGAAGTCACAAGCAAGCAGATCTGCACGGCGATGCAGACGCTGTACCAGATGCACAACGCGGAGCACTACAGCAGCGTGTACGCCTCGTCGTCCTGCAGCATGGACTCGCTGGCCAGCAGCGCTGACGAGGGCGACACCACTTCCCTTTTGAAACTCCAGCGATACAACTCCTATGACATCAGCAGAGACACCCTGTATGTTTCCAAAAGTATCTGTTTGATCACACCACTGCCTTTCATGCAGGCCTGCAAGAAATTCCTTATCCAGCTCTACAAGGCCGTTACCTCACAGCAGCCACCACCCCTGCCGCTGGAGAGCTACATCCATAATATTCTCTACGAGGTGCCCCTTCCACCTCCAGGGAGATCGCTGAAGTTTTACGGTGTTTATGAACCCATCATCTGCCAGAGGCCGGGGCCCAGTGAGCTCCCCCTCTCCGATTACCCTCTGCGGGAGGCCTTTGAGCTCCTGGGGCTGGAGAACCTGGTGCAGGTGTTCACCTGTGTTCTCTTAGAGATGCAGATCCTTCTCTACTCACAAGGTAGGTCTGCCCTAGACTTGAGGTCTCCCCACAGCAGGTACTTATGCTCCAGCTACTGTATTTCCACGGGGTATATTATTCAAACCAAGTAATTCGTGGTCAGAAGTCTGTTCTGTTCTGTGTGAAAGGAGTGGGTTTGGGCAGGACCAGAGGCTGAGGGGTTACTTCTCTTTGGGCGGCAGTGGCTGTGGAGGGAAAAGGGAAGGAATATAAAAGCGTTGACTTGGATAACTTGAGTGTGTCTATTTTTTAATGGAAAAAGCCATTTTTTCCCCTGATAATACATAATCATCATAAACAAAACATTTGTTTTTATAGTGAAACTGAGAGAATCCTCTACCTACCAGGAACATGTAGACTTCTTATTTTTTTTACAGATTAGTAAAGGTTCACATCAAAACTCAGCTGATATTGGAAAGGGACACACAGAATGTTGACTCTGCAGCTCCCTAAGGCAGTTGGCTTTGGATCTCTGCCTGCGGGTAATTTCACGTTTAGTGGGAGAAGGGGCACAGACAGGCGTGTGGAACAGGCACGATTCTCCGAGGTCCAGCAGTCCCACTAAAGTTACGTAGTAGGGCTTTTCTGTTTGTTTTTTAATCCCAGAAGGAAATGATCTTTGTGATATTTTTCATTCAAAATTATCCCAAAACACCCTTAAGAAACCAACACAATTTGAGTTTTATTTTACTAGCGCATCCACTGTGACTCACGTTGAGTCTAGACTGGAGTACTGGTTCCAGCCTGAAAACGAGTTTGCAGAGCAGATAGAGATGTCTTAATGGACAGTGGATTGAAGGACAATGTAAAACGGTACCTGTGCACTGATGGGTCGTTTGAGAAATGTGGCGCTGATATTTGGGCTAGTGTTCTGCTACCTTGCGTTTAGGCTGGCAGAATAGTGCGGTCTCCTGACTGCTGCTGTCAGGCTGTGTTACCAGTTTCCTTTTTTTTTTTTTTCTATTTTAAATTATAAATGGGGCTGAGCCAAGCAGGCTGTATTTGTACTTCCCCATCTTGTGTGTGTGTTGACACTGTTTGTGTGTTGACAGCCCTTCACGAGGTTGTATTTTCTTCAGTTTATCCTACATAATGTTGTCTGATAATGTGTTCCAGCGTCTCAGTTTTGTTGTTAGGAGTTCTTGTCTAATGACTAATCTAAATTCTTTCCTAAATTCTCACTCTCACTTTCCCTCGCTTTCTTAGTGCAGGTTATTACCTGCAGGTCGCTCTTTTGTATCTGAAATATTTAACTTTAAGTAATTCTCTTTTCCTTTCCATGTCTTTCTTTCTTGCTTTTTTCCCTGAAGTGGGTAGGGGTCAGAGAGTTGCTGGGAGGGGCAGGGGCCTGGAGGTTAATAACCCTCAGGTGTAACAGCTTATTAGTAAAAATAATTTTAGATCCTACATTTACAAGGGATCTTTCTGGTCATTGAGTTCTGTTTCCTTATGTTCTGCCTAGAGAAGCAATTTGGGCCAGAAAGAATATTGGTGTTTGGAGTGGTAACAGTCATGAGTTCACATCTCTGTTCTGTCACTTACTAACTGTAGCCATGAACAAGTTAGTAATTTTCCTGAGTGTCAGTTCATCTTTCCGGGGGTAACAGATTTTTTCCTTCCTCTCTCACTGATTTATTGTGAAAGTTAAATAAGAAAGCCTGCACACGGTACTTAGGGCACCATTGCTGACTGAATGACAGCCCATGTTGTTGTGATTGTGATTTGCTTTATTAGTCCTACATTAGCCCTCTGTAAGTTATGCAGATCTTAAGTTGTGAGGGTCCAGCATATTACCGCGTTTAAAGTATAACCTTGTTAAACAGTCAAGGCATTTGTTTCAGGGTTGAGAACGTAATACATGTTCTCTGACACTAAATGTCATGCTTTTTAAAGGAAAAAAACCCCTTCATTATCACACTTCCTGTTTTAAGTAGCACTGTATGTCTCACTGCTTGGTCTGTCCTGAGCTGTTTTATCTTTCTGCTCCGTTTGATTAGCTTATCCCATTTGGTTTATGGAGTCTGTTGAAAAGTTAGAGTTAATTAACATCTACCTACTTATTTCAGTTTCAAGTTAATGAGTATTTATGAGCATGTTTTGTACTCACATGAGTAGTTTTTGGTAACTTGGTCTTATGCCAAGAACAAGAGTGAATCCTGAGATTGCAGAACGCTACATATGTTTTCTTAAGTGTCATACAAAAAAAAAAAAAAAAAAAAAAGCGCCCCATGAAGTAATTTTCTAACCATTCATGGAAATCACTTTATATTAGGAATTATACTACTAAAATGCCTTATGCACTTTGGATTTTCTCCCCCTACATTTAATCCTCTCATCAGTGAGTTACTACGGGCCATGCTTTTATGAAGGAGGAAATGGAGGCTCAGGGAAGCTTAGTAACATACACAGGATCACACAGCTATTAGGTAATGGGGTAGAGCTGAGAACAGGCTTGGATCAGTCTTTCTCCAGAGCAACCACATGTTAACACACGTGGACAGCACAGTTATCCACATGTTAACTGTAGAGGGCACTGCACTTAACCTCTCCTTGTCTGTCTCAATATTTATTTTTAAATTATAAATTCACCTCTGAAGGTCTTTTGTAAAGGTACCATGTTAAATAATTGTAGAGTATCTGTGTAAATGCAGATTTTAACAGTGACAACATCTCTTCTGTTAGAAAAAGACATTTCATTTAAATGACTGAAATAAGAGAGCTGTTATGTTGATTTGTACTCTGGTGCCCTTCTTCATTTTTCCTGACTGTGTTCAGGGGTTTTAATAACATCTGATATTTCATTTTTTGTTCACTGATGCCATAAAATTTAAAAACATTTGCCTTGAACAATTACCATGAAAACCCAAAGCGAATCAAAATAGTTGAATTTCAGTGATAAAAATGTCCTTCTAAACTGATTAAAAATTCTGGTCCACAGCCCATTTAAAGCGATCCAATCTGTTATTCAGAGAATGTGTACATCACAGTCACTTTGCAGTGGTAACTAGCTAGAAATTTTAAGTAGAGAATGAACCCAAGAGGTAAAGGCTCTTTTCTAGGACCCCAGGTCAGAAAAGAACACTGTTCTTTTGCCGCCGAGAAATACCTGGAGCAAGACAGTGGGAGTATTGGAGTCTGATCATCTGTTCAAAGGAATAGGGGAGGAATAAAAGAGAGGAATTTAAACACCAGCCTCTGACTGTTGGTACCAGTAATTAAAGTCTCAGGAATATTTTGGGGCCTTGCTTACCTCCTTTGTTCACAATGGAAATAAGCAGTTACCCACAGCCCACGCTGCACACCTGCCTGTGGGCCTTCACAGTACTCCTTGCCTTCCTCTCCCTCTGCAAGTTGTGCATGAATTAACCTTGTCAGAAGGCAGGAGCTGCTTGAAGTTTTCTTGAAGAAGTTGGAAACCTAAACACAGGTTGCTAGTCATGCTAACACAGGTTGCTAAACATTCTAACTTGTTGGTTATGGAATTTATAAATTATAAAAGCAAATTTGATATTTTGATGGCAGAAGGTGGGTTCCCATGACCTGACCTATATCCTAAGAGCGTTAGAAATTGAACAGCTTAGGCCAGTGTTTTTATACTACTAGTTTTATTTTGTGATAAGCAAAAACTTAAATATTAAGACATATTTCTTAACAAGCTTTCATTATATATTCAAGACACGGATCCTTGGTCAGTTATATGAGTGGCACCTCTCTCCTTCCAATTTGTGGCCCTTTGTTTCCTTTTAGGGGTCTTTTGATGAATTAAGATACTCTTAATATTCATAAATTCCAATTTACTGATCTTTTAACTGATGACTGAACTTTCTATTCTATTTAAAAAATCCTTCTCTATTCTGAGTACATAAAAATAGTCTGCATTTTTTTCCTAAATGTTTTAAAGTTACATTTACTATTTAAGGCCTTTGTCTGCAAGAAATTGATTTTTGTTTATGTTGTGAGGAAGAGATCAAATTTAGTATTTTGGAAATATCTGTAACTGGTTGTTCTAGCACGAGGGACTGAATAGACCACTCTCCCTCCCTCTGATCTGCAGGCCATTTCTGTCATGGAAGTTCCTGTATGTGAAGGTCCTTTATGTATTTCGGGGCTTTCCATTTCTTCTGCCAATTTTTCTGTCCCTGTAGTAAACCATGCTGTTGTGTGATTATTAAAGCTTTAAAGTAATGGTTTCTTATAGGGCAGTTCTCTTCACCACCTTCTTCTTATTAAAATTTCATTGAATCCAGTTTTGGGACAATTAACATATTTAGAATATTGAGTCTCCCTTTCATGAAAGTGAAATATCTCTGCATTTATAAGGTCTTTCTTTAACGTCTCTCAGTATAGTTTTGTAACAGTAAAGTAGATGGTAATGTGCAAATAATGACGGTTTTGTTTGTTCTCCTCCAGTCCTTGTCACCTTTCTTTCTCTTCCTTGCCATGCAGTACTAACGAGGCTCTCCCGTGCAACAGAGAACGGAGTGGACAACAGCAGGCATCTTTGTCTTTTTCCTGATGTTAAAAGGAATCCTTTTAATGTTTCAGTACTAAGTATAACATTTGCTCCAGTTCTCGGTAAATACCTTGTTACCAGGTTAAAGGAGTTTCCTTTTATTCCTAGTTTGTTCAGAGTTTTAAAAAAATCATGAATGCATGTTGTATTTTATTGAATGCTCTTTTTGCATCAAGTCAGATTGTGTTTTTCTCCTTTTAAATCACTTAATAAGGTGAAAAGTCTTCATTCCTCCCTGTTATTCCTGAGACAAGCCTGAGTTGGTCGTGGTGTATTACTGCCTTCCTGGGATGTTTAGTTTGCTTACATTTTGCTTAGAAGTTCTACATCTATGTTTTTATTGATTTGGCTTATAATTTTTGTTCCTTGTACCTCTTGCCTGGTTTTTGGTATTAAGATTATTCTAGCTTCATAGAATGAATTGGAAAGTATTCTATTTTTTTCTGGGAGATGAAGTAGAAGAGGATTGATTTAAGGTCGTAATTATTTGGTCTGTAACTATTTGAGGTAACTCGTCTGTAAACTGTTTGGCCTTGTTGGGAAGATCTTAAGTACCAGTTCAGTGTCTTTAATGGTTTATTTCGGATTGTTCTTTCTCCTCCCACTTCTCCCTCCCATTCCTCCCCTGTCATCGTTCTCATCACTGTCATCAGCATTAGCTGGAGACAGAGATCACATATTTTTTATTATCCCACAGGCCGCCCCCTGGTCTTTGACCATGATCCCTTACAATAGCGAAAGAACCCCAGCAGTTCAACGCTGCTGGCACATTACTTGTCCCGTTCAGTCATTACCGGTTAGTTCAGTGTATCATCCTGTTGTATGAAAATGTCTCCCAGGGCAAGGCCACTGAGGTTTGCAGGCTTCCATTCCCTCTTGTCAGGGTCCAAAAGCAGCAATATATAGCTTCCCCCTTTCAAGGCTTCTGGTATAATTGAGCTGAGAGGCAATGTCATCTTTTGCTCTGAGCCCCTTTCAAGGTGTTAATGTAATATTGGATTTCTCTTATTACATAATCACTTATTCATTTCTTTATCCTTAGCCACTGTTCCTCTTTCTTTCCATTTATACCCAGACTTCCCCTCCTTTGGAAGGGACGTTGGGTCTGGCCGTGGTGCTGGTTCAGATTGCAGGCAGCAATGCCAGTGTAGCAGGTATCTGCCCCTCAGTCCACTAGCATTCATACCGGGCTCAGGTTCCGAAGTACAGAGCTGCTGGGCTGTTCTGCCTCACTGTTCACCCCAGTTTTGCTGGATGGGGTGAAGGCACAGTCCACCCCATCGGGCTCTTAGGAATTCTGAAATAGAGATTTAAAAATAGAGTTTCAGTTTCTTGGGACTCATCCCTGCTCCTGGCACTTGTAACTGTAGTCCTGGTCCTCCGTCAAGTAGGAGAAAGACAGCTGAATTGATGTAGGGAAGAAAATAAAAAGTGTACTGACATACCAGCATCCTTCCTCCTTGGGAAGAAGTGTAATCATGCCAGCATCCATCTCTATTCCCCTTTCCCTGGACCCACCGGAAGAGCAGAAGTATCTGTCTAGTGGGGACCCGCCCTCGGGGCCCCAATGTTGAGTGTGAGCACACGCTCATGAAGGCGTGTAAGTCAGCCCTGTGTGCCTTTGTGTCACCCATTTGAGACAACAGATGTTTCAACTGCCTCTTGTAATTCTCTATTGAACCATCACTATGAGGATGACAAGCAACGTCGTGTGTCCATCTGATGTGGCATCTCTTCTCCCACTACCGGACACCATATGCCATGAGTGTGTTGTGTCCCTTAACCTGAAGATGCGCGACTTGGCGGCCCACAGTGGTAGGGTACCTTCCGTTCCAGGCCTCTGGTAGTATTTTAAGCATTTGCATCTCCTGCCTCGTATGCAAAGCCCAGTGCGAAGGTCTGTTCCTGGTAGGGCCCATTCACAGCCCCCCAGCCGGGGCTGCTGGCATCTCTCCAGGGCAGCCTCCTTGCCTGCTGCATGTCTACAGTAGGGCGTTCCCCCTTGGGGGGTCCTCCCCACAGCCGTCTACAGCCTCTGTCTCTCTTGCTGGCAGACAAAACAATTCTTGTTGGCAGTTTGTGCCTCAGAGCATGTAAAGGTGTTGTGTCTAGATTCAGCCCATCTCCGCATTCCTGCAGCGCCCCCGTGTCCACTCGTTTCATGGACCCAAGTGCACTTCACAGGAGTGCACGAAAAAGGAGTCCACTTGGTGGTTACAGTCACTTCCCAAACCTGGAAGGGGGTTCTTCTGTCGGGCATCAACACACTCTATTTTAATGTGGCCCGTAAATTCCCAGGGTGATTTCCATATGACTGCACTCCATACAGGCATGCTGCTAATAGTCCAGTTTTCCACTATCCCTGAGTCCATAAAAACCCAAGCGTATGGTCTTTTCCCATGGTTCAGTGCCTCCCTCACTGCTAGAGCAGCACACAGGTCAGCCCACCGAGCCCATCTGGGTTTACCTTTTTTGATCAGAGTGGTCGCCGTTCACCTTGGAACTGTCATCCATAAACCAAGCAGCTCTTTGTTGGTCAGTTGACAGGAGTCTAGACTGTCCAAGTGACAGTAGATTCTGGCAGCTCCTCACTGAGTTCCAGAGTCAGTCCTCTGGGAAAAGAGGCTCCTGGTGGTATCTCCTCCTCGCCTTCTCCTTGTAACAAGATCTTGTGTAAACAGTGTCCATTTTGTCAGGGAGCTCTTCTGTGCACTGCCTTCTTCATTAGAGTGTCTTTCTGACATCACCCAAGACATCATGGGTTTCTTGGGTGTCAGAGTTATTTTATGTCTTTCAGTGATAGGGGCAGTTTAGACTAACGTCCGATGGCAGGCTAGGAATGGCCTCTAAAATGGAAATTCTCTAGGCCAGCATCCCAGTGGTTGTCACTGAGAGGCGCTCACAGGCTTTTGCTGTAGCCCCAGTCTGTGCGCCACATAGAGCTTTGTACAGTCTGTTGTACAGGCGCCAGCTTCTGGTCTACAACGCAGCGTGGGCTCGAGCAGTCTTACTCCCGTTTAGCGTGTCCAGTTAACATCAAGGGCCGTTGACATGCCTTCTGTTTTACTTCGGGGGGGGTTCCCCATTTAGACATACTATTTATTCCCATAAACCATTCGGGTAAGCCTGTTTAAACATTCCAGTTTTCACCCAAACTTCCACCTTAATCCAGTCAGTCTTAACATTTCTGATTTTCTCTCAGTCTGTGCGTAGCCTGTGTTAAGACTTCACCAGCAGGTTTTGGTGTCACAGAGCATGAGGCCCCATCCAAGTGAAGGAGTCCAGAAAGCTCTCTTCTCCGCCCCTTGACCATTTTAGCCAGCAGCTGGTTGAGCGAAGAGACCCTGGTCCTTCTGGCAGTCTTTATCTTGATGAATCTGCCTGACCGCTGCCCCAGGTGATTTCAGGTCTGGTTTCTCATAATCATTGCTTTTCCTGTGTCTTAAATTTCTCCAAACTGGGTAAATAGGCCCTTAAATGTAGGGGGATCAGCAGGAGCCCCTTTGATCCACCCAGTCTCAGATAGTGCTGCGTTAAGACCTTTGTTTCATCCCCATCAGTGTCCGTTTTATGCGTCCCATTTCTTAATAACCATCCAGATGTCCATCCTGCTAGGATGGGTCCCTTGACACTCTCCTTTCTTTTTCCTCTTTTCCACCCCTATCAATATTTGCTTTATTCACCCAGTTCCTTAATAGCTGTTTAAAAATTTCCACCCTGCCGAGACCAGTCTCTTGACTCTTTCCTCTGCCTCCCCACATTTGCTTTTTAATTAATATAATGTCTTTATTAACATCTGTTAAAATTCATGAGGGGAAGCTGAGACTGGCTTCTCTGACTGTAGGGTTACGTGGGTTGCTGATGCAAGAGGGGCCCACGGTACTTACCATGACCTGGGGATTGGCCTCTTTGGTTGTGAATATCCCGATTATCATAATGCCAGCCCCACAAGGCTTGCATATGAACACTGTCAGTGCCTTCACCTGGGGTGTCCCGCTTAACTTTTATAGGGGAAGTCGGGCAGTCCCCCTTCTTAGTGTAAACAGACTTTACAGGAGCTTTTGTCCAGTGCACCGGGCTGGCTGTTCCCTCGGGAACAACCCGCTGTGTGTCTGGATCATGAAGAGCCATCTGTGATTGTCCCGTAGCTGTGGGTCCTGCCACTCTGCAGCATTTAACAGTGGAGATCCTGCTCCTAAATTTCTCTGTTGGTCCTTGTTAGTAAAGCTTCCTCAGAATACCAGTTTACCAAACGAGACAGCTCCTTCATACTGAGCGCCCGGTCTCGGTAGTTTCTTGGTTTTGCCCTTCCCACACGCCACGTGGACTTTGGTGTGCTTTGTTGTCCCCGAATAGTTTTTCCCTTTGGAGGCAGCTCTGAAGCCAGTTGGCCCAGCATCAGAGTCTGACCCAGCACCCTCTTAACTTCATTTTAGCTATTACAGGTAACAGTAATCAAGGGATTGTCTATTTCACTGTTTCTCATTGGTTTGCATTTCTTTACGCATCTATCGAAACAACTCCCCAGGAGTTGGATCCATCAATAAAGTCCATCGATAACTTTTACCTTCAGTAGCTTATCTCAGCATAGCTGCTGCTCTACACCATGGCTGACCGTACAGCCACCAAGGAATCAAAGGTTCCTCATCCCCTGCCCTTTGATCCTTTCTCTTCCTAAACCACATGCTTCTATGAGGCTGGGTCATTCTGTTGAATCCTATGTTTTCCGACACCAAATGAGAGCTTCTTTCCTCCCAGACACCTGTCAGATCTGATACCGACGATTCAGTCCACTCCTGACACTAACTGCCTGGAGTTAACATCGGATTCCACAGGCTTCTGGGCTTGGTTTATGCAAGACTGCCCTCACTTCACACACCAGCCACAAGCAGGGTGCCAGGCTACTCCCCACAGCGCCCTTTCAGGCTCCATGATTCGCTGAAACGACTCACCGAGCTCAGGAAAGCACTGTACCTGTTGTCACCATTTACTATAAAGGAAGCAACTCAGGAACAGTCAAGTGGAAGACACGTTTAGGAGGAGGTATGTGGGGGGGATACAGAGCTCCCATGCCCCTCCAGGCACAGCTCCCTCCCAGCACCTCAGCATGTTCACCAACCTAGAAATGCCTGTTTCTTCTTGTATCAGTTTTTGTTCATTTCTGTTTTCTCTAGGAGTAATTTTCTTAACTTTCAGATTATTGACATAAAGTCTTAATACTTCCTTCTTAATCTCTACTGTATGTCGTTTGTCCCCCTTTTCTTCCCTAATACTTTTATTTGTGCCTTCTCTCTTTTTCTCTTTATTTTTTTTCCATAAAATGTGTCAATTATATTATTCTTTTTAAAGAACTAACTTTTACCTTTGTTTATACTCTATTGTATCCTTTGTTTTCTGTTTTATTAATTTCTGCTTTTGTTTCTTACTTCCTTTGGGCTCATTATTTGACACCCTACCTTCACCCCCAAATATTAGCATTTGAGTCTTGTGTTAGTTGCATCCCACAAGTCTTGGTATCTGATATTTTCATTATTCAGTTCTAAGAATTAAACATTTTTTATTTATTTTGACTATTTGTTTTGCTTTTCTTCCTCTTTTTTTTCTTTTTTGCCTTCTTTTGAAATAATTGAAATGTTTTCTCTCATTTCCTTTTTTTTTTTCCATTTAATTGGTGTAGATGACATTTGCTCTGTTTCTCTTTCTTAATGGTAAATTTTGAGATTTTTAACATGAACAGTTAGTCGTATTAATCAGAATCTTTAAAATACAGATACTCTAAAAATGCTTTGATGCCAATCACCCCCATCATGGCTTACTTACTACAGTTGGTCAGAATTTTGATGTTCCTAAGATTAGGTATTTTTCTTTTATATGCTTGATTTGTTTAAACTGACTCATAATTGCCATTTTTTGAAAATTCACTTTTCATTTTGAACCTTAGATATTTCTTCTGGGATCAGTCTCCTCCTTCCTGAAGTATATCCTTAGAAGTTCCTTAAATGAGGTGGCATTCTCTATTAGATTTTGTTCATCTGACAGTGTTTTTATTTTGTCCTTGTTTTTAAAAGATGGTTTCATTGGATATTAAATTGTAGGTTATAAGTTTTTTCCCTCCACTATCTGTCAGCACATTGTGTTCTACTGTCTTCTGGTTTCTCCTGTAGCCATTGAGAAGTCATCTGTCACAACCTTCCTGATTGTCCTTCCTTGACCAGAAGTCTTTTTTCCGTCTGGCTGTATGTATGATTTTCTGTTTGTCTTTGGTGTCCTGAATTTTGACTGTGATTTATCTAGATGAGAGTTTCTTTATTTGTGCTGCTTGTGATTCATTGTGTTTCCTGAAACTTAGGGTTAATATATTTCACCAGTTTTGGAAAATTCTCAGCCATCTTTCTATATTTTACTTCCATCTGTCTTTTTTTTTTTTTATCCTCCTGAAACTTTAATTAAATGTATTAATCTGTCTTATCAGTCATCCATATCTCTCAACCTTTTTTTCTGTCTCTTTGTCCCTATGCTTTATGCTGGTTGATTTATCTCCCAGCTTATTAATTCTCTTTTTACCCATGTTTAATCCAGTTAACCCTTCCTTTGATGTTTTAATTTCAGTGGTCCTATAAATAGTCTTACTCCTAATTCTTCCTTTAATTTCTTTAAACGTATTAACATACATATTTTATATTCTTTCTCAGATAAATTTAGTATCTCATGAGTTGAGAATTGAGGGTTTATTCCTTCAAGAAGGGTTTGTATTTTCTTTCACCAGGCACCCGAAGTCACTGGCAACACAGGTTTGTTTTAAATTAAAAGTCTCACCTTAGTCTTTCTTTGGGCCACACAGATGGCACGAGAGCCCCAAACATCCCTGAGAACTAGCCAGTAGATACGAGTTTGCAGGGATGCTTTTTTTCTCCCTTCTGCCCAGGATCAGGGCCAGGACAGACAACTTTCTTTCCCTGGCAGTACAGATTTTTTTGTTGTACCATTTTGTTTTTGTTTTTTCGTTTCTTGATCTCTTTTCCCTGAGGTTGTTGCCCTTTTTGGTTCTAGCTTTATACAAGAGGATCTACCATCTGAATTCCAGCCCTTCTTGGACTTTGTTCCTCAACATACACAAAAGTAAAACCGAAGCTCCAGTAAAACGCCCCAGAGACAGCCAGACTCTTCTGCTTTATGACACTGGACTCCTGTTGCCATTTTGTTCCTGGCCTCCCATGACTTCCCTTATTTTCTTTAAATTCATATAATCACATATTGTGTGTTTTACAGTTTTTTTTTTTAATTTAAAAAATTTTTAAATTGAAGTCTAGTCAGTTTACAATTTGTCAATTTCTGGCATACAGCATAATGTTTCAGTCACACATACACATACATATATTCATTTTCATGTTCTTTTTCATTATAGGTTACTACAGGATATTGAATATAGTTCCTTTACAGTTATTTAGCATTTTTAGGTTAGTTTAGGAGCCCTAGTCCACAACACTGCCATAAATAGAACTTTTTAAAAAAGATCACTAAACTAAAATTAAAATGAACAGATTGGTTGTGACAGTTATTGTAGAGTATAACAACTGCTAGGCATGTTACTGTAACTATTAAAAATGTAAAATAGGAAAACAATCCAGATCTTTTTTCTCTTTTACCGACTATATTTAACCACCATTAAGTAATTTCAGTACATAGTATGTACGTAAATACTATGTTTTTGTTTTAACCTCTGTTGAAGCAGTAAGAGATACTGTTTTCACAGGTCCTTATGAGTGTTAGAAAATTATATCTTTATGAATGTATAGATATGCATATATTTATATGGAACTATATTTTTATTTAAAATTATAAATTAAGTAAGACCTGTTAATATAGAAAACAATTCTCAGTGAATATATAGTTCATTACCTATTTTGCAAGCCTATTTGACTTTGAAACATATGTATACTTTTTAAAAACATCATCTTATGTTAAATAAAAAATTCTTCTGAGGGAGAGAGTATAACTCAAGTGGTAGAGTGTATGTTTAGCATACACAGGGTCCTGGGTTCAATCCTTTAAAAGTAAATAATATGGAAGTAAACCCAATTACCTCCCCCTCCAAAAGAAAAATAAAACAAAACAAAAAATAAATTAAAAAAAAAATCCTTTTCAAGTCAGATTCAAATTATTTGTTCTCATAGATTATCCATTCTGGGATGATTACTCTTTGCACAGATTATTTCCATATATATTAGATTCAGCAAGTTTTAAAATTGTGGTAAGAAAAAAAGCATAAAATTTACCATCTTAACTATTGCTTAGTGAAAAGTTCGGTAGCATTAACTATATTCACTGTTGTGCAGCCAATCCCCAGAGCTTTTTCATCTTGCAAAACTGAAACTCTCTACCCAGTAAACCCACTCCTCTCAGCCCCTTCCTGACAACCGCCATTGTGGGTCTAATTCTATGAATTGACTAGATACCTCATGTAAGCGGAATTATACGATGTTTATCTTTTCGTGACTGGCTTATTTCACTTAGCATAATGGCCTGAAGGTTCACCCATGTTGTAGCAGGTGTTAGGATTTCCTTCCTTTTTAAGACTCAGTAAAACATTCCATTGTGTACATATACCACATTTTGTTTATCCACTCACGCATTGATGGACAAAAGGTTGCTTCCACCTTTTGACTCCTGTGAATAATGGTACTCCAGAGATGTGCAAGTTTGTCTCCAGGACCCTCCTTTCAGTTCTTTTGGGCATGTATGCAGAAGTGGGATTTTAGCAAGTTTTTAGTACCTGACTGCTTCCTGATGCTACCAAACATATGTTGGTTTTCCGTGTTAATAATATAGATCCGCTTTTAATGGCTTCATATTAAATTATATAACTGGCCATAAATCTAGCCCTTTTGTTATATCCTTAGGGTATTACAGACAATGTACTGGTTATACATGACACTTTATACATATGCATCCATGTACATATGTTTTTGTATATTTATGTGATAAATTGCTGAGTTAGATTCTGTGTTTAATTAGGTCTTTAATAGATATTGCCAAGTGGAAAGCCCTACCAATTTACGCTACCTTTATAAAGCAATGCATGAGAATATCGTTTCCTCCACACCTTTGCTATGATTTTCTTTTTTAATCTTTGTCAATCTGATAAGCAAATGTAGCTCACTTTTCACCCATCATTGAGGGTGATTTTTTAAATATTTTTTTTTGGTCAAAATAAAGTTTATTATGAAAACAGGTTGGCATGAGGACAGAAAAGTACATTTAGGTTGGCTCAAGTGAAGTTGTGCAGCTCCTTCAAAGACATTGGTGACATACTCACCGAGGCAAGAGTCAGGTTCTCTGTTGTTAGGGCATCCTTGGCAATACCTGAGATGAATTTCTGGAGCTAAGGAGATGAGCTGAATTATGCCTGGGTCCAAGGCCTCAAAGCCAGCCTAGCTCAGTTAGTAACCAGTCAGTGACTTCTGGCTGCATCAGGATGTTCAGCAGGGCTGTGCTGGACACCGCCGTCCTCACACCTCCACTGGCAGTGCTGCGCGGTGCGTGAACCCCATTAGGCGTGGCCTTTTCCTGGGGCATTGCACCACCAGCCAGCACTGGACCTGCCCCGTGTCACTCAGCCATCTCCTTAGCCTGCAGTGTGTGTCCTATGCCCCCAGACACAGCTCAGCCCCAGGCCCCTTGATTGCCCTGTGGGGCTGACCTGATTCTCCACAGTGATGCTGGTGGACAGGGCCCAAGACCAGGGCATGAGACGCTGGCAGCCAGGCCATCTCACAGTCTGTGCCTGTGCCACTGTCAGGCAAGCTTTTGAGGGTACGTTTTATCGTATAACATAATCAAGTGTAACAGCCTTAGACGTTAACATATTCACTTCTCAGTACACATGTGTTGACCCCTCACTGTGTAGTAGGCCCTGTACCAAGTGCCGGAAATGCTGAGATTTCCAAGTATAGTCATTGCTTTCCAGCAGACGATGGTTGGTCGGGGAGAGAGGGGAGACACACAAACAGGTAATTATAATAGAATTTTGATAGTTTTAGTGAGATGTGTAATTGCTGTGATGGAAACAGAGACGGGGCACTGTGGAAGCACGTGGAAGGGACTCCACATAAAAAAGCTCTCCGAAGGCACTGTTGCCTAAGGAGAAAGTGGAACTTAGCCAGGTGCTGCAAGGGTAAGGGACATTCTGGGCAGGGAAAACGGTGTACAGAGGCACAGGGACCTGTGAAAACATGTCACATTCAGTGAATGAATTGCAAGCAGATGATTTGGCTGTATTTGCGGTAGTAAGAAAGGGCCAAATTACGAAAAGCCTCATATGCCATGCTGAGGCCTGTCTTAAATGTGAAGGTAACTTATTTTACACAATCATCACTTTGAGTACCAAAGAAAAAGGAATTTTCCTAAACTATTTGAATTTTTAAAAGCGTGCTTAAAAAAGAAAGCTACCTTTTATTTCTCGATTCAGTTAAAAAGAATTGTCTTGTTACTGCTAAGTAACTGCATGATGAAAAAGTGTGTGGCATTTTGGCCAATCTTGAGAAAGCAGGACTGGAAAGGAGCGCAGACACAGAGCTCCCCCAGCAAGTGGGCAGAGTTGTGGCGAAGGGAGAACGGGCCGTGTGGCTCCGTCTTTCAGTGTCTAGTAGAAGAGGGGAAAACATGTAACCTATTTTCACTTCCCATGCAAAGTTTTCCATAATCAAAGCAAGAAAATAGCCCAAGAAGCTAGTTGCCATTACTTAAAGAATTTGTGGGTTTTTTGTTTTCTTTTTTTTTTGAGATGGAACATTTTCCCCATCAACAGTAAATAAGGTAGCCAAGCTGCTAGGGATTTGATTTGATTTGACTGCTTAAGATCCTCTGCCTTTCAGCATGGATCCAATCTGGAGACAGATGAAACCATACAGTAAACAGAGGAATGTAATAGGAAGAATTATTAGGGACAGGAACTATAAAGACATGAAGGAAACTATAAAGGGTACCCTAGGAAGGACAGACTTGGAAGGGGGCCCGTTTCCCAAGGCTGAGGTTCATATGTCATTGAAGAAAGTGTGGTTGCAGCTCATTGGCTGGTGGAAGTCAGTGGGTTGCCTGGGCCAGAGCAGAGCTGATGCTCGGTCACTGGGCAAGCAGAAGACAAACCTCGCAGGTACACGTGTGCTGTGGCTGGCGAGCAGGCACACAGGAGTTGTCAGGGAGCCGCTGGGACTGAGATCGGAGTGTGCGGTGTGTGTGTTGGAGGGCCCAGTCCCTGAGACCGCCCACTCTGGCATGTGGCCGGGGGAGTGTACCCTGAGATGTCTTCCTGTATCCGCCCCACTCATCAGCCGTGCAGCAGGAGCAAGAACACCCCAAACACTGCGCGTTGCCCTCTGCGCTCCACCCCCGGGAACAGGCGCCCCTCCCTCCTGCGGCGTCTCTCCAGCGTCCTCTGCTGGCAGACCTTAACGGTGTGCGCACTTTAGCAGAGCATGCGTAGGGTCCAGTCCACTTCCTAGACCACCTACGGGGTGAATTTGGACCTCACTGACATAGGATCTGACTGCGTAAAACCCCGAGCCTTTCACCTGCATCTGGCTTGTAATTGAGAAAGAAAAAAGCAGCCTCTGACACCCAGGAGCTTAGCTAGCCCTCACAGCGAGGCCTCCCTGTCGCTGCAGCTGGACGGGCTGCTCACAGCTGAGCCATGCTGTTCTCCTGTGGATCATGAATGGCCTCACAGGTCCATGCACTCCAAGCAGGGTCACGGTGTAGCCCGCAAAGTACCAACCAGCCGCCTCCTAAATTAGTAACTGCCTCCTCACTTCCTTACCAGTTACAGCTTTCTGACCTCCCCATACATCAGATTTATTGAGGTACCCAGTCATAGAATTGCCCTGATTTCTGACAGCATCCAGTCCAAAGCAAATCTTCACTTTCACACTTGCCCAAAATTATCCAAACAAAGCCCAAATCCTATAATAGGCCCTCTCCAAACCCTCTTGTAAGTCGTCCCACCGTTCCCTGGGTGCAGGCTCTCTCTCTCTGCACTAGTAATAAACCCAGCTTGTTCAAATTCAGGTGTGTTCCTGGGGTTCCTGACCGAAGAGCATTGGCAGGATAAATAATTATCAAGTATTTCTTAATCAAATGAATCTTCTCACTCCTTTTTCTTATGAAATTATTCTCAAGTCAGGTATTTTCAAGTTGGAGGTGGGTAAGGAATTGGAGGAAGACTATCCCTCTACTTTAAATTATTTACTATTATGTGGTTTTTTTCCCCTCCCATTTAGTGTTGTAAAAACTGTAATTCTTTTTTAAAATCTAGTTTTTAGTTTAGTTTTGTTTTTTAAGAAACTGTGTCAGAAACATTGACCTTTTATTAAGGAAGTGATTGTCCTAGAAAATTAATCTTTAATTAACAGTACTACCCCCCTCAAAGAAAACCCTGATAATAGTTTATTTTATGGAATTTTATTTAATTCCATAGAAACCTCCAGTAAAACTAATATCTGTTTTTAAAATTTAGCAAATATAGACAAGAGCAGTCAAGTTATATCTGTGCTGACACATCTACATAGAGTACACACTGTACATTTTGAATACAGTCAAGTCATGAAATATTCAAATGAAATTACGTTTTTCTTTCTTTCTCTTATTTTCAACGAGCTGTGTTCCTTGGAGTGAAACGTGGAATTCGGCTTTCTCGTGGGCTGACGTTGTGTTTTCATTCTCTAGTCAACTTCCATAAAGCTGTGGAAACTTCCTGAGAGTCCTTTCCCACTCTGAAGGACCTGTGTCATATTTCGCCGTTAAAGTCTCTACATTTTTAATATAGAGGAGGGGAAAAAAAATTAAAGTGATTTTTTTTTTTTTCTAAACAGTAGTTCTGATCCTTATAAGGTCTACTTATCCGTAGTTGGAATGAGTCATTTGGTAACAATTCTCTGTGTAATGAACAGTATCTATGGCTTAGTAAATAGGTATTTGAGTTTTGTTTATAATGTGCCTGGGCATGCACATAACTAACTGAATACATGGATATCCAGGAAATGTGATTTTTGAGTGAATAGCTTCTTGTTTGAGTAGTTACCCTTTTCTTCTACTGAAAAATTTGGGGTTCTTTAATCTCATGTGGGCAAAATCTAATCAAGTCTGTTGAAGTTGTGGATACCCACCAAAATCATATAGTCTTATCCCACTAATTTATTTATTTATTCAAAACTATTTTTGAGCATCTGTTATGTGCCAAATACTGTGCTAAGTGCTGAGGTTACAACAATAAAAACGAGGCCAGTCCTTGAGTAAAATGGATGGCCACACAGCAGAATCTTAAGGACACTTCCCTGGATTCGGTCTTTTTATAGAATCTTAAGTATGTGCCCTCCTCCTTTTTTTCATGCATTTTGTTTTAGGACTCTGTTGCAATAAGAAAAGTGTTAACACTCAGTAGCGTCTGTAAATTTTGGTCAGCCCTGGCTATGAGCTAGGCCCTTTGCTTTGTGGGCAAAGTAAGATAAAACAGATAGCATTCTGCCCTCAGGGAGCCCACAGTGGAGGAGAGAGCCCTTGAGGCAAGCGCCCGTAACGGGTCCTGTCCTAGTGCAGAGCTGCGGTTAATTCTGACCATGCCGCGGGTTCTAAACCTGGGGCGTTGGACAGGTTTCAGGGCTTTCGGGTCAGCTCCCCATCCTCAGCCCGCTTTGATGAAAGCGCCCCCTCTCCCGCGGCTCGGACACCTGCCTGACCGCTAGCAGAGCGGTAGGTAGCTGATGACCTGCTCTTTTTCACCATCCCTCCTGTCCCTCACCCCCTCAGCTGCACATGTACCAGCTGCCTTGGCCCGGATTCTTCTCTGGGCCTCTGCTGGTCTCATGTGTGTGTCCGTGTCTTCCCCCATGTCCTGTATCCCCGCATCCCCACCTCAGCTCTTTGGGTCAGCTCTTTGCATTCGTGTGACTGAGCCCATCCCCCAAGCCGCCTGGTATTTGTTTTTTAGAAGTGTTCCTGTAAACAGGTTTTCATCTAAAATTCAAGTCTTATTAATGAGTCAAATAAAGAAAATTTTAAGTACACTTGGGCTGTAGATAGCTGATGATTCATGACCAAAATCCCATTGTTAAAAAAAAAAAATCCCATTGTAGACTATTAAAGGCAGTCATTAACAAATTACAAAACAACACAAGAAAAAAATTTTAATTGACAACATCCTATTTTTGATTGTCAGATGTTCTTTGAGTTTGATGCAAACCAAGTAGCATTGGTTCGTTTCCCTTAACCTTGGGATTAACATATACATACTACTGTATATAATACAGACAAATAACAAGGACCTGCTGTACAGCTCAGGGAACCATATCTGATACCTTGTACTAGCCTATAATGCAAAAGAATCTGAAAAAGAATATATATATGTGTGTATGTGTGTGTGTATATATGTATGTATGTGTAACAGGATCACTTTGCTGTACACCTGAAACTAACACAACATTGTACGTTAACTCTACTTCAATTAAAAAGTTAATTAAAAAATAAGTAAAAATAAAAAATAAAAAGACTCCCCTGACGTCTTTCTCCCTCAGATTTTACTGTATTTGTACACAGTAAATTCTGTGAATTATTACAATTCCACGATACTGTTCTCTTTAATTCTCAAATCCAAAAGAATTCTAAAAACCAAACATTCTTTTTGTAACTCATTTATTGGCAAAATCAGAACTGAGCCAAAGTGACCCTATTTAAATTCTCTGGTTATCTGCCCTACTGGGACATTCATATAGTTTGCTGCAGAAATATTAATGTGTTTGACTACTGGGTGCTGGCCTGGATATTTCAAGTATGTGATTTATGCACAATATTATTACCTTTCTAAATTTAAAGAAAAAAAATCTGAATTCTGAAGTATGTCTGCCTGCAGGGTTTTAAACGGGGACTATAGACATACGTATGTAGAAGTTTCCATGGCAGAGTGGTTTAAGAGGGCACTTTATTTGTGATGGATGTTAACCGTACTTGTTGTAATCACTTTGCAGTATGTACGTGTGTCAGATCACCCTGTTGTACACCTAACTAATTCAGTATTATATGTCAATTACATTTCAATAAAACTGGAGGGGGAAAAGAGGCCACTTTAATATTTTGGACAGTTTTGAGTTTTGATAAGTTAGTTATGTAAACAAAATACAACAACAACGAAAAACAACCTTTAATTCTCTGGTAGCTTTCACTTTGTCCCTAGATTTGAGTTGGAGGTTAGGGAGTGTGAGTATCAATGCATGTGTCTGTTGATTCCTCATACCCACAAAGTGAAGGCTAAAATAAATAGAGTCAGTATAACTGTAGGCTGTAGCCTTGAGTATTTATACAAGAAAAAGCCTCTGAATTGAGGATTGTGTAAATATGCATGTATACAAAAAGTGATCAGTAGCAGTATTCTTACACATTTTCAGTGGGAGAAGTGCCAAGAGCAATTTTACTAGTTTTTGTTCCCTTCACTTTTTAAGGGAACGTAAGTTTACACACCAGTGTTTTCAGAAGCAAAGAGTTTGATGGTGAGTTTGATTCCTCACCTACCCATGCCCGCTTACAACCATTCAAATGAAACCATTTAGCTCTTTAATTGTGTGGGGATAGAGCTGACCTCTTTTCTGCCTGGTCATAAACATTTGATTTATTTATGAGCCCAGGAATCATGTTCTGGAAGTTGATATTCTCAAGCTGAATGCAGTGACTACGTTTTGACTTGGAATCTTCCCCTCTGGTTTTCTTTGTTGTTGTTGTTCTGTGCAGATTATCAGCGCCTGATGACGGTGGCCGAAGGCATCACCACACTTCTGTTCCCATTTCAGTGGCAGCATGTTTATGTGCCCATCCTGCCTGCTTCTCTGCTGCATTTTCTTGACGCTCCTGTCCCTTATCTGATGGGCCTTCAGTCAAAAGAAGGAACTGACCGTTCTAAGCTAGAACTTCCTCAAGAGGTAAAACTTACGATGAATCATGAAACGTTTGCTGTTTGCCGATTTAGGTCAGGGCTGCTTCTGTTAGATAGCATTGTCACTGTCCAACTGAGTCTCTGGCTGTTCCGAATCTCCAAGTAGGTGTCGGGCAGCGGCTCAGCCGCAGAACGTGATCCTGACTCCTAATGGTTATGGTCATTCATTAAACATGGCTCAGAGCAGGACAGTGGCCAGTTTTCACAGCCATAAATTTGTGAAGATGGAGCAATAGATGAGTATTATCAAGTTGCTTTATTCTCACTACATTTCATTTCTTTTCTCCTATTCATGTTAAAATTTTGCTTTTAAGTGGTACAGCCCAGCTTTAACATCCTTTAAATTCATTGTATTAATTGAGTTGAATTTGATTCTTGACCTCTGAAATGAGAAGTATCCTGTTTCAGCAAGATAGGGATCATGGAAATATTAAATACCTTAGTAGCTTTTGTAAGTAGTGGTAAGGCTAGTTACCAACTTTCTCTAAATGTCAGCTTGGCTAGGTTGTTGAGATAAAAATTCTAACCCTTAGCTTTTAGGCCACCTTAAATTGACTATTTTTTGTTTTGGTTTGGTTTGGTTTTTTGACCTTCGGTAGCCCCGGTTTATTAAAGCACGTGCCTAGCAGTCTTCTCCTGTGCCTTCTGTATGTTGTTTGTTCAAATGCTGTTTCAGAAGAAAATGAACAGGAATTCCTGAAAGCATTTTGAATCTAATTTTTAGCTGTTGTTGATGGTACTCGGAACCGAAATGTAAAGCCATTGAATGAACTATTGATGAGAGCGCCAGTGGCCTGTTGAAAACGTAGCATGGTTAATTGCACTATAGTATTAACCACTTAATTAGCACCTTTCTTAATAAAATCTTTCATGCTGTGCTTCACTTTTATTTGTTCTTATTTCCCATAGAGATTCTCATTTTAATAAGTGAATTTAAAATAACACAGTGAGCCACAGCCATTACACCCAGTAAATGATTCCTGTAATCATCCATTGCTTGCTTTATTCTAATGAATATTTCCCTACCAAAATTAACATTTTTGTTCAGGGGTAAATAGCTTGATTCAGATCATATAAAATACACATGCAAACTGTCTTGCTCTTTTTGAGCGTGTGAACATTCTCTGCTTCTGTCTGCCTCCTGCACCTCTTTTTTCTAATACCTCAGCTCTCATGTTTTCTCTTTTATTAATCTGAGTATCTTGTTGGTTCAAAGAAGTAAGTCCTTTAAATTTTCAGGGAAAAAGGAATAGACTAGCCAAATGCATTTTGTTTTAAAGACTTAAACAGTGACATGTTTTAGTTTCCTGTTGAGTATCTGATCTCTATTTGTATGTTAATTAAATGACATTTGCTTGGATGCATAAATATTACCTTCCCATTTTTTACACGAGTAGTGATTGTTGGGAATTTCTGAATGCCACCTTGACGTATTTGCTGTCAGGGAATCTTTCTGTCTCTAGGTCTGTGTGTATCCTCTGACTCTGAAGATAAACAAACTTAAAAATTCTGAAAGCTCTTAGAGCAATGTCTGTGATTTTCTAATTTTTCATTCACTAAATCAACATCGTTTAATAAATATATATACTCATCTGTTCCTAGAGTAGAATAGTACAAAGCAACCTGCATTAGCTGTGAAAACAGCAGTGCTTCTGCACAGAAAGCATACATCGGTGCCTGACTGTCAGAAGAAAAGGCTAACAGCGCGTCACTTTGCTCTGGCGTCATTTTACAATGAGATAATCTACTCCACATAATTTGGGGGAGGAAGTGGTTATAAAAATAGCCATTTAAAAAAAATGACTAGTAATACTCACCCCCACCACTGTCCCTAAAAGCAGTAAAATAAAATAGTAGCTAAAAATAGTGAGAGAGGGTTTCTTAGAATCGTTGTGAAAATGGTAAGTTCATGAAATGATTATTTTAACAAGGCATGATTTTAGTTGTTAGCTTTACTACCATTAGACTTACAATTAACCACCCCCTCACTTGCTCCATGATTGCAAAATGACAGGCACAGGTAGCCATTTGTTACACGGTTTTGGGAAGGGGGGTGAGCGTGATGGTGGAAGGGTATCGCCCCAAGGACTGGTTGCACAGACTGATACACCTCACCTCCTACCATTCTTGCTCTCTTTACAGCAAATGGTGGACGAAAAAATCAAGAGAGAAAGTGAAACAATTGCTTTTGCTACTTTTTGTCATGTTTTACTCTAAAATGCTATGGAAACATTACGTATTGTCCTCTGGCCTCCCCCTCTGCCAGCTTAGCTTCAGCTGTTGAGAAACCAGAACCCTCCCCAGACGTAGAGAGCTGCCCTGGTCTCACATTCTGGATTCTTCTTCCTCTTGCCAGCATTTTTAAGGTTCCACAAATGACCATTTCTCCGAGCCTTATTCATTCATTCAGCAAATGGTTGTCTCACACACCACTGGGAGACGTCTAGATAAAGAAATCACATTTAACAGCTGATTTCTCCTTTCCAAAATAAGACATTTACAAATATCAGTAACACAGCCTGAAAAAAAAAGTTAGTAAGAGGAATGAAAGAACTAAGAATATATACAGAGGAACTCAAAAAATGCCTCTAGCATAGGGACACGTAAGAAGGCTTCATCGCAGGAGAAATGATTAAGTGTCACATCTTTGCTCCCTTGCTTTTGAGGGAATGTTTGTTTTGCTTTGGAGTGATTACATATTATGAAGGCTTCTGGGCAGTGTTGATCAGTAAAAATATAGAACTCTTTAGTCCTAAAACAACATAAGATTGAGATGTTGAGTATATTTTTCATTCTTGAGCTTTTAAAAATATTTTTTTAATTGAATGATATTAAAAGCAAGAAAGTGCCTTATCAGAATACCCTATTGTATAGAGTTCTTATCTGTTTTAGGAAAAGGGCTTTTGGGGGTTTTCTTCAATAAATTTTTATAACACAAGTTCACAGTTCCTATTTCTACATTTTGATAATCAAAGCCCCAGTTGGGGCCCTTCCAGGCCAACATAGGAGGGCAGGAGAGACTGGTGGGAACAGGATGACAGGCGGGTAGCTGTGGTGCTGGAACACCCGCCTCGCTCTGCATTTTCTGTGCAGCCGTGATGACATGAGCGTAACAAGCTTTGAAATTTCCCCAAATGTATCATTTCCTCTTTTCACAGGGGGAGGAGACGGGTAAGGGGTAGCAGGAAGGCATTAACGAAGGAGGCAGTACCAAATGTAAGTGGTGCGAGGTTGCTGGTTAACATTTAGATGAGCAAGTTAAGGAATTTTTTTCTTCTGTTTTTAAAGATATTGAATCATCCATTTGAATTATGGTGACCTAGTTTCTCCCTTTAAGCCTTTCAATATATTCTAGTTTCTAGCGACTGTGAAAACATATATAAAGATGTGGGTTTAAATAAAGCTGTAAGTAGCACTACTGTCTTCAGCAAGATGTGACTTGCTCTTAACTTTATTTAGAGAAAACCACTGACATTGGCGATGAGGCATAATGGAGGGAAAAAATCCCTTAAAGCTGCTAGAACAGGTGTCAGGAAGTCACCTACCTACTTGGGCCCCAGCTTCTTCATCTGCAGGGCTAAAAGTTTGGATTCAAAGGCTATTTTAGGCTTGAAGGATCACTGCTGATTCTCTGGTTTTGGATGGGGGAGAACCTTGGGTTTTTTCCAAGCTTAACTTGGAACTTTGCTCTAGTTCTTGCTCATCGGCACCGAATCTAAAGAACAGGGATCAAGAGAAGAGTAATGGGCCCCGTTGTCTGCCCTCCTCTGCTCACCTCACCTTGGCCTTCAGGCTCGGAGAGCAGTGTGACTTCTCTCCTTGCTGACCTGGCGGGTACGGCTGGGGAGTGGGGAGACCAGGAACCCGGGGGTGAGGCTTCCTGTTCTGCTGTCTTCACCCCATGCCTTATGCTCAGCTACCAGAGCAGTCAGGGTCAGTTCTGTGCGGTGGGCGACCTTTGCCCTGACAACCTTGTTCCAGTTAAGACGCCATGAACAGTAAAGGTAAAATACTGTTTTTGAGTATATACTATAATCAGGTACCCGAGGGATAATCAGAATTTTATCTAGGTACTTAGTCTCTTGAATTTTCTGTATCTACTTGGAAGATATTTAAAAGTCTTTTTAGGGTGTGGGTGATAGCTCTGTGGTAGAGCACGTGTTTAGCATGCATGGGGTCCTGAGTTTAATCCCCATTATCGCCATTAAAAAAATAAATGAATGAATGAATAAATAAGTAAATTATTAATTAATTAAAAATACAATAAAAATTTAAAAACTATTTTTATTCAAAATCTAGAGAATAAGCAATCTCAAAAAAAGTTTTCTCTTATATCTGCCTCTTCTTTTCTTTGACTCAAAAATATTCAAGTGAACTCTTAATTATCCAAGGGTTAATCATTTTATCGTTCTCAAAGCACTGGCCTCCACCACTGTTCTCTGCTTCCTACTGTTTGTCTAATGACTTCTGAAAGGCTTTTACTGTCTGAGAGGTTGAAGCTGATGGTGGATAAAGTAAAAATGTGTGGCTTTTCTGTGAACTGGACTGCTCTTTGCCAGTTTCATTGCATTTTGAGGTACTATAGCTATTAAGTTTTAGCAGTGATTGTTAATTCTTAATTATAAATGATGCTAGAGCAGCGGAATGGCATAGGAAGTTCAAGCTCGGTGAGCATTTTATTTTACCTCGTGCCTTTGAATCTGCACTTTGACCTTTTAGGAAGGGACTCCATATATTACAGAATCATGTCCAGATTACAATAAACTGATGAGAACCAGGGAAAATTATTCCTATATATTAAATATGTATGTATAATAGATTTCCTCACTTAGGGAGAAATGCTGGCAACAGAGATTTATTTTTAAAGAATATAATACTCTTACCCTTGAGAAGGTTAAGGTAGAAGGCAGCACAACCTGTGACTTTGTTTATAATAGTGGGCAAGAATATTTTAGAACATAAGATTCTGTTACTTTAAAACCTTTGTGTTTCTTTCTTTCTTTTTTTTTTTTTTCGCTTTCAGGCGAATTTGTGTTTTGTGGATATTGACAACCATTTTATTGAGTTGCCTGAGGAATTCCCGCAGTTCCCCAATAAAGTGGATTTTATCCAGGAACTGTCTGAAGTTCTTCTTCAGTTCGGGATCCCCCCTGAGGGCAGCCTGCACTGCAGTGAGAGCGCCACCAAGCTGAAGAACCTGGTCCTCAAAGACCTGGTCAACGACAAGAAGAATGGCAACGTCCCCGCGAGTAGCATCAGCGTGTACGAGCTGCTGAGGGGCAACGAGACCATCGCCCGCCTCCAGGCCCTGGCCCAGAGGACCGGTGTCGCCGTGGGGCAGGTGGACCTCTCGGCCTCTCTGGGTGAGAAAGAAAAGGACGTGAAACTGCAGTGCGAGGAGGCAGAGCTGAGGGACTACCAGCTCAACGTGCAGCTCCGAGAGGTCTTTGCCAACCGCTTCACGCAGATGTTTGCAGATTATGAAGCGTTTGTGATCCAGACCGCCCAGGACATGGAGTCGTGGCTGACCAACCGGGAGCAGATGCAGAACTTTGACAAAGTAAAAGAACCAGAGTTTCCCTTCCTACGGCTCTTAGTGGGCTGCATGTTGCAGATTTTGTTAACTTCTTTTTAGTACAGATTTTTTCCTCTCCCTTCCCATTAAGAACTTTTCTTGTGGGGAGGGAAGTAGCTCAGTGGTGGGACCCATGCTTAGCATGCGTGAGGTCCTGAGTTCAATCTCCAGTACCTCTATTAAACCCCTCCCCCCAAAAAAGCTTTTCTTTACTAGTATTTAATACTAAATTTAAAAATTTCACAGGAAAATAAACTAGTTCCTTAAGTTTCTCACTGAATTATGTATTAACTTGCCTTTAACCTCATTTTAAGATTTTCTGTACTTTGAAGATGCTTGAATTATAGAAACTCTTAAATTTCACATGTCTTTCAAATCTGTTAACACAGTCTGACCTTGTAAGAGATTTCTTTACCCATAGTTTAGGATCAAGTCTAGTTAAATGAGGCTAATTTCTTTTCTAATAAATCCTTATTCTTATATTTTGTCTTTGTCCTATAATGAAATCACAACCTGTCCATGTAAAGATAACAGTTTAGTTTTAAAAGGTAAATTTTTATCTCATTTTAGGATCAAAAGAGAAAGAAAATGAATAAATTAGATTTTATGACTTTAAGGCTCTGTGCCAAAGTTTTTGGAATGGGAAGGCAGAAAATGACACCATCTTTTGGTTGTCCTGCTGAACTTGAAGCTTCTTTCTAAGGTCTGCTGTGGAGTATTCTTCTGCCAGTTTCCTTGACATATTCACCATATTTTCGTTCAAATAGAAGCACTTAAGGGTGTGCACTAACTCCTTCAGGTCTCTAGGGGATAGTTCAGTCCCTTGCTTCTGTGAATGCCGAGGCATGATACTGCTGTTGGAATGAATCATGGCTTTTTGCTAAGTGGTATCTTTGTGTCATGGAAGACGTCTCAGAAGGGCTGATATGTTCTAGGAGTCTAATCTACAATCTTGGAGTATCTGACAAATAAATGTTAATGAAATATTTTTGTGAAGGTAGGCAGTATAAAAGATTATTTTCTGATGTCGTGAGATTTTTTTTAGATGAGTTATATAAACTGCATTGAACAGTTAAGTTCTGATGCACTTTATGTTTGAGAAAACGTATTTAATTCAGAAGCCTGCAGTCTGCTCTGAGGTTCCTTTCTTGTTGAGCTCAACCGTTTTCCCACATTGTTTTCCTGGCCAGCTTGGAGCTAATCTGTGTATACTCAGGATTTATCCTTGGAGCAATTCAAATTCTTATCTAAATCGAGCACTGGTACTTTCTTCTTTCTTAATCTTTATGTAGCTTCAAACTATAAATTGAATTCTTTTTATATAACCCCTAGAGAAATGAAAGCTTTGTGTTGGATTCCAGAAGGCTTCTAATCATCTCATTTTTCACTAGGACAATTTACAGGACTACCGCGTACTCGTCCTGGAGACAAGTCTTTGCTGACCTAAGTGTTGTAGCCCACAAGGACCTGAATAGCAAAAGCCAGACATTTGGTCCATTTAGGAAGAAAGGCTGTTTGCTGTATGAAAAGTAAAATTGATATTTATCTGTAAAATATCTTTTGAAGAGGTGAACTGATTTCCGGAAACTACTGTGAACCTTTCTGTGGCTCTTTGGGTTTATGTAGCTGCATCTGAACTATGGAGGCACTTAAATTGAATGAATGGATTTCAGTAAGGAGCTTTTTAAAGGCTTCCTAAATTTTAGAATGAAAAGTGAATATGCTAGGAGGGAGCTAATGAGTATTAAGGGGAGTAGCCTTGTATCAGAACTTCCCCTTCCCCTTTCCCCTCTGGCTTCCCCTCACCGCACCTTCTCAAAAGGGTGGGAAGCAGAACCAGCCCAGCAGCTGAAACAGTGATCCGAATTTCAGGTACTGTCACACTGTGACTAGAATCCCTCTACACACATGGACCTGAAGAACCAAAGGCAAAAAAAGAAACCTTTGAATCAGAGCCTGATTACAGTTTACCAGACTGTTCCAGGCAGCAGACAAGCTGGTACCAGGAACATGTGGCTGGTGGTACATGTTTCCCAAAGGCTTTGCTTGCTTTGGATGGTTTTTCAGGCAACGCTTTTTTTAGTTGTTAAGGCCCAGACTATTCTGTCAGCACAGATCTGGATGAAGTGTGATCTTGGATTAACACTCATCCATCAGTCTCTAATTGTGGGGGCCTAAGAAGAACTTGAAGAACAAAAAGACTTCACCCATAAGCACAAAGTCCATGTTGTTGGTGTTTTAAGGTTACTGCTGATGTGTATATGGATATGTCACTGTTGAATCAGTCAGTCATTTACTGCCTTGTAACGTGAAGGTATTTGGCAGAGGCTGGGGACAGAGAGAAGAAATTACAGCTCACTGGGGAAAGGGGTCAAATTTAACGGTAAGCGAAGAGGATGATTGACGATCATGTAGCAACTGATCCACCGTCTCTCATTAATGGTGCCCTCTTTTCTACATAATGGCCGTGAGGACCAGAATGTAAATCGGTTTTGAAAGGTAGGATCAGTGCTAAAGACCTAAGTGACCTAAATTCTATGAATTTAGAAGAAAGGAAAGGAAAGCAGATTTTTAAATTTTTAAAGCTTCCGTTTTGTGTGTTATAAGACGAAAAAGGAATGATGACAGCAACAGATAATTGTTGGATTTATCACGCAGTCCTGAGATGGTCTCATTGCACTAATAATCTCCTAATTATCTCATTACAGGCTTCCTTTCTGTCTGACCAGCCTGAGCCTTACCTGCCATTTCTTTCACGCTTCATTGAAACACAGATGTTTGCCACCTTTATTGATAATAAAATCATGTCTCAGTGGGAAGAGAAAGATCCTTTGCTTCGAGTCTTTGACTCTCGGATCGAGAAGATAAGACTGTATAACGTAAGGGCCCCCACCTTGAGGACGTCTATGTATCAGAAGTGCGGCACTTTAAAAGAAGCAGGTACATTTGTCGTGCCTTTTGAGATTAACTGGAAAGCCATGATCATTTCTCTTGACGCTCTGTTGGCCTGATAAAGCACAGAATTAACCCCCAGTCTTAGACTTCATGGTTGATCCTTGTACTGTATCCGGAGATGCTTTCTGTAGTTTTTGTTCCCTTCTCTTCTGTGAGCTGATGTCTGTCTGTCTTCTGCTTCACATTCCTCTTCCCTCAGAAGAAGAAAAACAATACAGTTGAAGCAGCTGAATGGAATATAACTATAAGGTTGCTGTGATTTTTGTCTTATTCTCTTTACTGCCTTAATGGAAAAAGGTTCATTTCTGTCTTGCTGTTTATTTTGCTTTTTTGCTTATTTACCTCTTCTCTCTTCATCCAAGGAAAGAGAAGTATTAACCTCAAGTAGTCAATTTGAATTGCTGCCTAATTTGCATGACCAAAACAGTATATTTACTTTAGTGGTGCCATTCATTAAAAAGCTTCATTAATTGAAATTAAATCTCTAGATTCTTGTATTCAAATTAGAGGCTCCCCACCCCCTGACACTAGTTTCTCCCTCTGAGAATTATGAGTCTTGGCCAATCTTGTCCGGCAGTGCAAGAGTCCATTACATAAATAATCATGTTAATAGTCAGTGTTTCCTGAGTACCTGCTCTGTGCTGGACAACATCCCAGCTGTCTCGTGTGCATTTTTGCATTTGACCTTAATAATGAGGGGGTGTGGACACGGTTTATTGTTTGTTTCGCAACTGTCTTCATCTTACGGTTGAGCAGACAGAGAGGTCACTTGCTTGTGGTTCCATTGCTAGTGGCCGGTGGGGGCCTTTGTTATTGTTGTGACGTGATGCCCTGCACGGGGAAGGCCTGCTCGCACCCTGCGGACCCCTGGCAGGTGCTGTGACCTATGCTTGTAGATGAATTGAAACCCTGCAGGGGCGCATGGTGCCCGGACCTGCCCTGGGCATGTATAAACTTAGTGTCTAGCCCTGAAAAAAAAGAGTTTCAACCCGGATTTGACTGATTCTAGCACCTGAAGTCTTACTACCATGTCAGCTGTTCCTGCAATCAACATGTGAAATGTACCAATCCACACTGTCTTTACACACTTACACCTGGTTCCCAGCTCTTTGCCAGATAAACTGGTATCTGTCCCTTGAGAGCCCTTTCTTTCCCTCCAAATGTAGGAGCTATTTGAAAGCAATTTTTTGTCTGGAGCAAAAAGAGGCAGCAAATGTGGGTTTTCTTTTCTCTGCCCGTGTTGCTTGCCTTTCTCACTTTATTGTACGCAGATCAGATTACAGGAGCGGCGATGCTGTAGACGTAGCGTATTTTAGGGAAAGAAGTACATAAGTGCTACCACGTGTGCTGCCTTAGAGGTCTCTGATACTTGCTGAAACATCGTCGTGTCGTGCCCCAGCTGTGAGGGTAGGTCCTGGAGCCCCTTCGGGAAGTGACAGTTGCCTCTGTGTTTTGGAAATTGAGGGAGCAGAGAGAATGAAATTGGCTGCGCCTGTTCGGAGAATAGTATGACTTTCAGTGCTTTGATAGCCATGTAAATAGTATAATGTCTTGTTGAGCAAATTTTATTCCTCCCTTCCTGACAGAATTTTTTAAATGGAGCTAAGCACTGATTGCTCTATTTGCATCCTTCTAGAAAATCTTTTCAATTAAAACAGATTTTCTGTCAGCCCCTCAGAGTTTGGTACTCCTGCTGTCATCACAGAAATTATATAATACTCTTGAAAATGTACCATTATAGATGAAACATATGAAAAAGACAGTAGGCTAAATTAGGAATAGTCCCCCTGGAACTTACTCTGTCAAAGACTTCTTTAAGAAGTGAAGGGAGGCAGTTGGCTGTGACTGTGCGTGTCCCCCGTAAACCGTGAGGTGGTTTCTTTTATCGGGTAAAATTGTCTCCTCCCCACCCCTCACCCCCAACAAAAACTACAGAGATTGGGATTTTGTTGTTGACATTGGGTTTGATTGTGTATCACTTCTTTTGTCCTTCATTGTTTTGCTTTTGTTTCTGTTTTGCCTCCAACTAAGACGACTTTTGACTTGCAGGTGCGCTGCGCAGACAGAGGCGCTCTGCCGCTGGCCTTGTTGCCCCAGAACCCCATGATTTCTGTGCAGAAAGACCACAAGTTGATAGTAACGCAGAGCTTTTTATTTTTTTATTCCCTACCGGTCACAGAAAATGAGTTTTGGCACAAACCCTTGAAAGTCTAACAACAGGCCCATGAGCTCTAAAAGCAGGCATTTAGTAATTTCTGAATGTTCGGGGTTCACTGTTGGTACAATCGCTGAAAGTAGCATTGCATCGTGCTCCCTGTGGCGGTCCTATAAACCCTAGATTGCTAATTGTGTATCATGATTTTTGTTTTTCACAAAGCTTCCTAACTGAAAGAGAGTAACTCAGTATCAGAAGGATTTCTCTGTCATTTTAAATCCAGTGGAAAAACTGAAGCTCCTTTCCCCCCTTTTTGCTTTTGTGAGGACAGAAGCACTCATTGGCAGAAGTGGAATTTTGTCTTTTTCATGGAACATAAAATTGTGGTATTTCATGGAATATAAAATTGGCAGGGACTTTAGAGAATTGCATGCTATGTATGAATCTAAGGATGATTTGCCTAAACCATCTGTTAACTTTGTTTCATGTTAGGAAGCATTGAGAGTATAGATACGGTTTTGGAGAGTCAGGGGGCATCACTGAAAATTAAATACCATTTCACATTAAAACATGGCATCCTTTTGCCCAGCCAAGAACATATGGACTGTGATTCAAGAGAAGTTACTAGTTACACATTAAAAATAAAATGAAATTCAAAAAAGTTTTGGATAAATTCATGTGAGTTATGAAGAAACATTATGGAAACTTAAAGTAGATGTCTAACATTTTGAAGTTTAAAGTTGTAGAGGGTGCTAGTGCCTTCTGCACACATCCCTTAATGCTGCAGACACAAACAACCGGCCGGGGGCACATCCATCTCATGTAAGATGGTGTTAAGCAGATTCTTTTGACAGGAGTGGAGTATGTCACGGCCAGATCCCTCACCTCCCAAAAAAGAATCTTTTTTAGAACACATATGGGGATAACCAACAGTATTTAATCTGCCGGTATCAGATGGGGCAAAATAAACTGACCCTCTGAAATAGTTACAAAAATACCTTTTTGCTTCTCTGAAACCCCGAGATTGGCAGTCCCTGCAGCGTGCCCTGTTCATCAAACAACCACACTTCCTGTGGCTTCTTCCCTGTGGTAATCGTCTCTAGGCAGGAGATGCGAGGCTAGTCTTGCTTCACAAGTATTATATTTTCTCCTGAAAATTCAATTGATAAAAACACTTAAAATCAGATTTTAATTTTTTTAACCAGAGAGATTGTTCACTGTTTTCCTGGGTCTCTGAAACATCTTTTAACTTTAAGTGGTTTTAAAATAGAAGAGTAATTCCTACCTTTTATCTCTGGCCTGTTTTATTCTTCAAAAGGCAGTTTCTTATCCTCTGGACATTTTCTAAATGCCTACTTATTTTGTTTTTCTCTGCGTTACCCCTTTCGATCTAATAAACACTCCTAAATGACTCCTGCTAATGAGAATGTGACTGTTGCTGACAGTGAGGTAATAACCTTTACACAGTCCCTTGTTTTACAAATGGAGAATCATGAATATTTAATGGGTCTTTGCACAAAGAAATAAAGTAACATATGGCTACAATGCTTGCTTTTTCCTTCCCTTCACTTGTCTTTTAGCTCAAGGAGAGTATTTTATTGGCCATCATTTTTTAAATGTACTGAGAACCACATTTTCATTAAGAATACTGAATTTCTCACTTAAGGGAAACTGTTTCACTAAATTATAGATTTTTCTTTAACCCCACTGTCTTGCTTTTAACAAATGCAGAAAATACCAGGAAAATTAATTGTCTAGTATTTACTTAAAATTAACCTTTTTATACATATGTTGTACTGATTCCTGATGAGCTTTTGTAAAAATCTATTTCAGACTATCAGAAGGATTGAGTTTCTTGCCACTGCATGAGTGGAGGAAGCTAAACTTTTTAAGGTTTAGCCAGTGAAATGTCTCTAATGTGTTATAAATTTAATTTATAGCGCAATCAATTGAACAGCGACTGATGAAAATGGATCACACTGCAATCCACCCACATCTACTCGACATGAAAATTGGTCAAGGCAAATATGAGCAAGGATTCTTTCCAAAGTTACAGTCTGATGTCTTGGCAACAGGACCAACCAATAATAAGTAAGCACGTTCTTCACTTGAGTGGGTGGTGGAAGGAACAGAGGAAGGGTGCCGTGCTCTGCGCCTCTCACGGGGTGTGTGTAACCGCTGAACATTTTATCAATCTCATTACTTTCTTCAAAGACCAAATTAATCCATTTGAAATATTAATTGACACTCTACAAATATTTGACTTTAAATTCCATCGTGTAAGAAAATCCATAGAATAGATTTTTTTTTCTAAGTAACGTGCACTTGGGAATGGTTTCACTGTAAATAACTGTGTCTGATTATAATGCTTACACTGAATTAGAAAATTTGTACTTTCACTGCCTCTGTGTTAGCTTCCTGGGACTGCTGCAACAGAGCACTGTGAACTTGGTGGCTTAAAATACCAGGAATTTATTCTTTCACAGTTCTGGAGGCTGGGAAGTCCAAAATCAAGGTGCTGGCAGGGCTATGCTCCCTTCAAGGCCTCCAGGAGAGGCCTTGCCTCTTCCACCTTCTGGTAGCCCCAGGCGTTCTTTGGCTTATAGTAGCTTAACTCCAGTGTCTGCCTCTGACTACACATGGCTACCATCCCTCTATGTCTGTGTCCACAATTCTCTCTTCTTTAAGGACACCAGTTATGTTGGATTAGGGCCCACGCCAACGACCTCATCTTAATTTGATTACATCTGCAAAGACCCTGTTTCCAAGTAAGGTCACGTTCACAGGTTAAGGCTTCAGCATATCTTTTAGGGACTTGCAGTTCAGCCCATGGCACCATCTTTGTACTTTTAAGTATGAAGTACAGAAATTACAAAACAACCAAAAATAAAAAGGTGTCAACCCTATCATTCTTTATGGTAGATGATTTCATTCAGAAAATATCTGAATATGTTTAAAATTGAAAACAGTTATTCGGGCCTAGGGGAATTCTTGATTTTAGGTGAATTCAGGTGTTTTATTAACAAGTTGATAATAAAGAAGGATTTTACAAAAAAAAAAAAGAACTGTTAAGAGAGTATTAACGAATGGGGAATATGGTAAGTTGGAAAAAAGGCTTTAGACTAGAAATTGGCGGTTGGGGAATTTCGTTCATTCCTGACCACTGACCAGCTTGGGATCTTTGGACAAGTCGGAATCACTTGCCTCTTTCCTCATCTGAAAACACTCTTAACATTTTACAGCATCTGTGATCTTACTAAAGAGGCTCAGAGAAGGAAAAAAGGGAAAAGCCAGTCAGTGGCGAAGAAGTGGAATAGAAAACCCATTAGAGACTGGGCGCACGACGTGGAAGTGGCATTCAGCCACCAGAACTGTCAGAAGGCAAGCAGAGACTCAGCAAGGGGAACAGGGCAGTTGGGCTTGTGCCTTTTAACCTAAGTGGCCGAAGCTGAAGTATAATCTGCAGGTTCTTGAAAGGTCGCTTAAAAATATGTTTTTGTTCTGATGATCTGCTGAGCTGTATGTTGCAAAATTTTTGGTCCTTCTTTACTTCCCAAGACACATCATGATTTTATTGGTCAGGAAAAAAGAAAGCATAGTAAATTATCATATAGGATGGTAACACTTGGTGTAATTTAATAAGCACTGTACTAAGCTAAATATTTGCTATTTGTAGTTTCTTGGGGTGCATATATATATATGATAATATTTGTATATCCTTGTGTTTGCACTATTAATGTCCTGTTTTTAATAATCTGAAAGGAATGAAACCTTTACCGTTTTCCCAGCTGAAGGTGTTTCTTTAAATATGTTTCTGAAATGTGCCAGAATTATTGATTCATTTAGGCTCTCCATGTGAGAAAACTACGTGATAGCAAACACAGCAAAGGAAAACAAACGGTGGGTGTGAATTAAGGAAAGCAGTTATAGTGCTATGTATGCAGTAATATATTCCATGGCTGTTTCTTTTCCTCTGGAGCCTTGGACAGGCGTACCTTGGAGATACTGGGGGTTTGGTTCCAGACTACCACAGTAAATATCACAACAAAGCAAGAATGTTTTGGTTTCCTAGGGCATGTATAAGTTATATTTACACTATGCTATTGTGTGTTCAGTGTGCAGTAGCATTATGTCTGAAAAAAACACAAATATATGTATCTTAATTAAAAATACTTCATTGCTAAAAAAATGCTAGCCATCATCTGACCACACGGGGTTGCCACAGACTTTGAAACTGTAAAAAATACAGTATTTTCAAAGTCCAGTAAAACAAGTTATGGTTGTATTTATCATTATAAACATCCACCCCCCTTTCAGATCTCAGTCAAAAAATTTGGAAGCCTTCATCACTACTTTATTTATAGTAATTATTATCCACCTTTGTAGATGTGGAGGTCGCACTGCTCATGTTACTAAGCTGGTCTGCACTGGCTTCTGTGTCGACTGCCTTCAATCCATCAGTCACTGGTCCTTATTACAAGCACATCCCTATATATCAAACATGTATTGTTTTACCCATTTTATGAATGAGGCTCAGAGACAGTCAGCAACGTGTTTCAGGGTCACGTAGTAGAAGTGGTCAAACCTAGGTATGCTGGTCCGGGGGCCCAGGCGCTTAACCATTATCCTCGTATACTGCGTGGCTCTGTCACTGTAATACAGAGGTGACTCGTGTCTTTGTTACTTTTGGAGTTGGATGTTTTGCTTTGGTAGCCCCCAAGAAATTTTGAATAACCTAAAATATTGAGCATAAGGGAGTTTAGCAACAGCTTGTCTTACTGATCTAATGAGGTGTTTCAGAATGAAAAGAGCCCTCAGGTGCCTCCCTTTGGGCTCACACTGGGCTGTTAAGAAGGGTGGACCCAAAAGGAGATAGACTAATAGTACTCTGAGAAGCAAGATACATTCCCAGGCACTATATTCCCTCTTGAAGAGCCACATGAAGCAAGGATTGGGATCCAACAGCCTAACCTGAAGTGATGCCCTTGTCATATGTTGGTAGGAGTCTGAGCTTGGGTTCGTGGCAGAGTTAGGATGAGAACCCAGGTGTCTTACTCCTGGAAGCATGTTCATTCATAAAGACTGGGGGGGGTCTGGAATATCTTCAGTGCCAGCATCCTTTTACGTATTTGGAAAGGGAGCACTGTGCAGTAAAGTAAATGAGTTGTGGATTTGTTAAAAAAAAAACAACAAACTTTATTTGATTGAACTCTTTTATTTAAATAGGTTGTTTCAACTTTAACGAAGACAGCGAAGGAGGAGGATTCACTAGAAAGGTGGAAAAGTTATGTGTTCAGAATGAAATCTTGCCCTCCTGTAGATGGTGCAGCTGTTTATACTAAACTCTTAGGGAGGAAGGTCGTAGGGAGATTTTAATATGCTGCTTACGAGGACAGAAGTGAATAGCTAATGGCCAAAAATTTTACCTTGCTTACTTTAACTTGCAGGGTTTCACCCTCTGTTGAAGAGCTATCCTTGCTTTTATAAACACTGAACTCAAAATGTGCTAAGAAATATTGACCAGTATGGGGATTCAGACTTTCCAGAAGACTGTCCTAGATACAGTGTTCTGTTTTTGAGAAGTGGATGAGAGTTTTTCACCAGAATAGACTAGTCATCAGTTTATTCATTTTTTCTTATGTTTGTAAAATATCCTGATTTTTCACCTCACTTGGATATGAGTAGACTATTCATTTAAATAGTTTTTATTTCCTTTTGGTAGCATTAGAATGCTCATTCATTCATTTGGCAAATATTTACGGAAGCCCTACCATACGTGAGGCACTGTCTTGTTCATTGGGAGTTGATGAATGAAATAACAAAAATCCCTTTTTTTGGTTTAATTTGAAACAAACAAAAACTTAATGTGTAAAGTAAGTAATCTGTCAGAAAGTGGTAAGTTTTGTGAGGAAAAATAAAGCAGGGAAAGAAAGTCAGGAGTGCTTAGGAGGGAAGATTTTAATTTTAAAATCTTACTGCCATATTTTATTGCTTTTAATCATACATATAATTTCAAGTTTTCCCATTTCCACACAGAACCCCAAGCATTATATTTTCAGATAGGTTGTAGTCTGAAAGAGAAAAGATCTCAAAACTAATTTCAGGGTAAAGGGATTTATGATCCTGCCTGTGCACATGGTTGATCAGCTGTTAGAATTTCATATGCTGCTTACAAAGCAAAAGCAAAGAAGCAATCTTTAGTATTTCAACAATTGTGATCACCTTTGGTAAAATCATGCTTAGTGAAGAAGTTTAATGGTGCAAAGGATAAATTATTTATTTAACATAGACCAGGAATGTGTGGACTTGATAGTAATTTTCTCAAGCAGATGCTCATTTCCCTGTTTTGAAAATAAAATGAAACCGGGCATTTTGTTTCACAGACTGAGTTGCTAGTTACATCATGTAAGTTAATATCTATCCTTGTCTTTTGTGCTTTCCACTTTCGCTGCCAAGAGAAAGCAGCCCTGTGTATTCATCCTATTTCTTTCCTTTATTCCTTATATAAGTTTGTTAGCTGGTGTTTATAATCACCATATTCACATTTTTACTGCTTATTTGAATCTCTCTGCCCAGTAAGCCTGATTTTTTAAATCCCTGAACAAATTTCACTATCTTACACCGACAGTTTTTTGCAGGGCTGTTTCCAAGGCCTCCGGGTCTTTGTACGTTGTGTCATTTATATTTGACTCTTCCTCTTTACTGATTATGTAAGTTCATCAACTGGTGTTTGTATTTTGCTTCAGAATTGTTAAAGAAAAGAAACATTCATGACACTTGTTGAAGATGGTAAGACAGAATTTATTCAAGGAAGCGGGGGCAGGGGGCGCCTTTATTCAAGGTGTAGGGACCATTGCAGTGGGGTCTTGCAGAAGAGGGAGAGATTGGAGTCCAGTCTGAGTACTGCACGGGCAAGTGGGAATTTATCACCAAGGAGCAGAGTGGAGTCAGTGGATAGAAATCACTAAGAGGAAGCATCATGGGTAAGAGGAGAGTCTGACCAAACTGACTAACAGGATTCTTGCCAAAGGCAGGCCTGGGTGATCAGACATCCCCTGGGGGATGGTGGCGAGTCTAAAACCTTATCAGATACCCAGAATGATCATATAACAAGAGGGAAGATGGTTTCTGCTAAAATGTCTTAGCAATGTTCTCAGTAAAGCTAGATTTTACAAAGAAATGCACAGATGAGCTTAGGAAAGGTCAGGAGTCTTGACTAAAGTTTGGTCAAGCAAGGAATCTTTGTCAGTGTCTTGATATGCTTTTTTTCTGGGTCTTCCTTTTCAGGCACCTCAGCTCTCTGAATCCTTTTTACAGTCTCATACTGATCTTTTGCTATAGGGACATTTCCAGGGGTGCTACCTCAAAGATCCATCACTAGATCTTTACACACTTTTTTCTCTGATACAAATGTATTCTTTTTTTTTTAAACTATTTTAAGAGGGCTACCTTCCTTTGCTACCATTTTTATCATATTCATTTAAATAGCAGACTGAAATGAGATGATTCATCAGTTTGAAACCAAAGGCATGTGTAAGTTATTTTAAAAGCAACAAAAGAAGCAGCATTCCTGTTTTAGGCTTTCGTAAGTTAGATACTTCATTAATAAAAAAATTAAAAATAGCATATTGTCAGTAATGCAGTACTGACTGGCAAAAGTCTGAATTCATTTCTTAACTTGTGTATAGCTCTGTGCTGTCAAGGATATACTCCAGAGTAAATATTCCTGGAATAGTGCAATGAATTACACAGTCATAGGGATGGTAAGTCAAGACCTGAGAAATCTTTTTAAATAGTTTGATATATGAGTAAAACACAGATGGGACACTCTTTGACATAAATCATAGTAGTATTTTTTGGCTCTGTCTCCTAAAAGAAAGGAAATAAAAGCAAAAATAAACAAACGGGACCTAATTAAACAAAATAGCTTTTGCATAGCAAAAGAAGCCATCAACAAAACAAAAAGATAACTTACTGAATGGGAAAAAATATTTGCAAATGATACGACCAATAAGGAGTTTAATAGCCAAAATATATAAACAGCTCATACAACTCAACGTCAGAAAAATAAACAACCTACTTAAAAAATGGGCAGAAGACCGGAATAGACATTTTTCCAAAGAAGACATACAGATTGCCAACAGGCACATGAAAAGACGCTCAGCATCGTTAATCATCAGATAAATGCAAATTAAAACCACAGTGAAGTACCACCTTACACTTGTCGAAATGGCTGCCATCAAAAAGACTGAATAAATGTTGGTGAGGGAGTGGAGAAAGGGGATCCCTCATACACTATTGGTGGGAATGTAAATCAGGGCGGTCATCATGGAAGACAGTATGAAGTTCCTCAAAAAACTAAAAATAGAACTGTCATATGACCCAGCAGTTCCACTTCTGGGTATTTAGCTGAAAAAAAAAACCCCACTAATTTGAAAAGATATATGCACCCCAGTGTTCATAGCAGCATTATTTACAATTGCCAAGATACAGAAATAGGAAGCAACCTAAGTGTCCATCAGAAGATGAATGGATAAAGAAGATATGAGATATATATAAGTACACATATAAAAATATATTTATGTACATACATACACACAATGGAATATTACTCAGCCATAAAAAAGAGTGAAATCTTGCCATTTGCAACAACATGAATGTACTTGGAGTGTATCATGTTAAGTGAAATAAGTCAGAGAAAGACAAAAACCATATGATATCAGTTATACGTGGATTATGAAAAAATAAAACAAATTAGTGAATGTAAAAAAACAAAAACAGACTCAAAGATATAGAGAACTAGTGGTTACCAGTGGGGATTAAGAAGTACAAACTATTATGTATAAAATAAATACATTGCAGCACAGGGAATGTAGCCAGCATTTTATAATAACTATGAATGGAATATAACCTTTCAAAATTGTGAATCTGAATCACTTTTGTTGGACACCTGAAACCTATGTAATATTGTACGTCAACTATACCTCAGTTTAAAAAAATAAAAGTAAAACCACTCATAATGCCATCACCATGAGATGTTAATATTTGGTGTCATGCCCTTCTGTTGTATCATTGTGTAGATCCTGGCATGTGTTTATGTCCAGTTGTTGGTTTTTTTTTTTTTTTACAAAATTAGGAAATTGTTTTTACAATGTTGTGTCTTGCTTTTTCATTCATTATTTTATCATGAACACACTTTCACGTTATTGATAGTCCTAGTAACTCAATTTTTTAAAATGACTATATGATCTTTCGTTGTATAGCACCCCCTACTGTTGAACATTTAGGTTGTTTTGAGCACATTTACTTGATTCTCAGTAACTGTCGGTTTTAAGATTTGCTATTCAAAAGCTTTTTGAAAAAAGTATGCATTAAACGTGTATGGCATAGAAGATTCATCCTAGTTTCAGGAGCATTTAAAAGCCAAAATGGTGAGTCTTTAGAATAAAAGAAACACAGAATTGGTTATTGCATATATGCTGTGATGAACATCTATAAACCTAAATGTTAGATTGTATCTTTGATTACATTTATTTAGGGTATATTTATAGAGTAAGATGGCTGGCAGACATGATGCCAGCTCCTCAGGAGTTTGTATTAGAGAGGATTGTACACAAAATAGAGATAAGTACTATAGCACACTGAGGTAGGTGCTATAATTGGAGTGTGTAAGAGGGGTAGCTAATTTAGATTTGGAGGGATCATAGGACACTGTCTGTGGCCTCTGAAGCTGTCTGAAAGATGAACAGAAGTGGGCGAGATCTTCATCTTCAAAGGCTCGAAAGTGAGAGAGCTTATCCCCGAACACTGAGGTTGCTGAAGGTAACGAGTTTTAAGGTAGGAAGAGTGATCAGCAGAGAGCGTAAGCTCAGAATTGAGTAATAGCCATCGGATTGGCAGTTAGGGCTCTGAATGGCTTCATTAAGAGCATTTTCAGGGAAAGAAGCTGATTTGAGATAAAGATTCAAAGATAAGTAAGTAGAAGCCTTACCCCTCAACTTTTCTTAAGAATCTTGTATGAGAAGAGTAAAGAAGCAGATTTACGTGCAGCTAGACAGTGTCAAGGGAGAGGCCGGCGTACTTGCAAGCTGAAGGGCAAAACTTAGTTGAGAGGGGAATGGAGATGGGGCACAGGAAGTGACCGAGTGGAGCAGGTCAGGGACCCTGGTGGAAGAAACAGTCTTGAGTTGCGGCCAATATACTTTATACTTGAGGGTTAGAAGAAAGATGAGGGGGTCAGTGTGTGCGCATCATTTAAGTAAAGGGCAGGAAGAGGGAGGCAGGGCTGGGTCATAGTTGAGTGGAGGCACTTGAGGATCAAGTGAAAGACTTGGAATAGTCTTTGAGGGGGATTGAGGGGGTGTTGAGAAAAGGCAGGTAAAGTGATTCATGGTAGTCAGTCACGAGGGAAATCAAGAACTAATGGACGTGGATGTGAGAAAGGGAAGGGACAGGGTTCTCTCCATCCAGGGTTTGGGGCTCTGTTGGGCGGGGAAGGTGGAAAGGGGTGGGTCATTACAGAGGATACGGTGCAGTTTTTAACCTCAGTTTTAAAAGAGCATTGATTTGTGGTGATAGTTGGACATCTCTATGAATATACCAGAACCCGCTGAATTGGATGCTTTAAATGGGTGAATTTGGTATCTGGATTACGTCTCAATAAAGCTGTTACATATATGTTTTTTAAAGAATTGATTGAAAATAAATATTGTTGGTCTTTGGGTTTGAACAGCACATTCTTTCTGTTTTGAAGGTGAGTGATGATCATACTTTTTTTCGCCGGGTGGTTTGTTTTAACCTACACCTTCTGCCTTTTCAGCCGCTGGGTAAGTCGGAGCGCCACCGCACAGCGCAGGAAGGACCGCCTTCGCCAACATTCCGAGCACGTCGGGCTGGACAACGAGCTGAGGGAGGTAAGTGGGCTGCCTCCCCTGATGCCTTCATGCGAGAGCTGTGAGCTAGGCTTCCTCAGCCCGGCAGGTGTCATTGTGTAGATTCTTTTGTGTTCTTCTAAAAATGTCGTTCAGTTATATTTTAAAATAGTAATCCTCTTGTACTGACTTACAGCTGAAAATACCCTTTCTTCCACTTTTGTAATTTTAATACATCTTAAGACTCTAAAACAAGTCTCCCTGTGTACCATGAGTAAAAACTAAGCTTAGGATAAATTTTTGGTCAGTGTTTCCTCTGGGGAAAAAAAATTTATAAGAAGCGTAGACTTTCTAATTTTCAAGTATAATTTAAACTTTGTAAGTAAAGATGTATTTGCCTGTGCTTTGTCCTTGGCTTGCTGACACCATTTCTTAAAGTGCTTTTAAATTGTTTTAAAGTAAGATCCATGTGCTTTATTTGTACTACTTGGGAATAGTTACATATTTGAATGATGGTAAATAATTTTAAATTATTTCTTGTGATCAAAAGCAAATGCAATCAGAAGATCTGTTAACTCTTTTCTAAACTCAAATGGGTAGAAATAAAGCAGAAACATCATTCCAAATACATACTGCTTTTTGTGGATGTGTTCATACATGTATGATTTTTAAACATTTTTTGAGAGCTGAGGCATAGCCTGTCTACTGCTTTTCTTTGAGCTACTGTAATTCGTTTCTCCCTTCCCTCCTGCTGTGACTTTATCATATGCATGCCTGTTTTGCTTGTCTCTTTCTCCCCATCCTTTTCTTTTTTGCTTTTCTGTCATTGGCACCTCTCCATCCTCTTAGCCTTCCGGGGAGCTTGTGGTCTGTCAGAACTCCATGGCGTTCTGGGAGTGGGATCAGGGCCCACCTCCTCCTGCACGACTTCCTAAAAAATCCTTCTCTGAGTGCTGCCTGGTATGTTCTCTGCCTGAAGGTGCTTTGCAGATGTTCCTGAATCTTGTCTTTGGTGTTCCTTGAATTATCCACATGCGTGATACACGTAGCTCTAGAATGCCTCACATCACCTCGTGACGTGAACTCTTGGCTCTCCACTGCCTTCTGTGATTGGTACCTTCTCGTGGTGGTGTGTGCTAACAAGAGTAATTCTATCCTGTTGGCAGGTAAAACCGATCATCTGAATCCCTAATCAGTGATATTTTGTGGGGGTGGGGGCAGTAGGGGGACTAGATTTAGCATATTGTTTTTCTTCCAGATGGGGAATATATTAAATATTCAAATTTTCTTTTATTTAAGCATTTTGCAAAAATGTAGAAGTGACTCACTTTCAAACAGCTTTCCTCTTGCTGGGTTTTATCTCCACAGTGTTTTAACTTACCCTCCCTTATCCTGGTCTGTATTGTACATGGTCAGAAAATCAAATCATCAATATAGGATTTTAATGCTAAGAGGAGCATTTGAGGTAACTGTCCAACTTGACATGATTTAACTGAAATCCAGGAGGCTTGTCCACAGGTAAATGGACACACAGAGGCAAGGCTAGGCCCACAGGCCAGGCCTCCTGCCTCCAGGCAGGAACTCTTCCCCGTAACCCTGCACACTGTCCTGCCCTGAACAGCTGCTCACCCGAGGGCCAGAGTAACAGGACTCCTGACTGTCTTTTTTCCCCGTTGTGACACATTAGCCTAAACTTACTTAACTCTGCAGTGGTCTTCTCCTCACAAGCTCAGCGCCAGGTAGGGGGGTAGGGTGTTTATTAGAGAATTCACAGAAGGCCTGTACTGAGGAGCAGTTAGTTCCATGTTTATTGAATAATACAATATATCTCATACACTGTTGCTACTGGTTTGGTTTTTTTGGCTAGAAATGAAGAAGAGCATAGTGGAAATCTCAGAAGAAACCCTGGGTGACTTCCCTTTGTAGGGAAATGGACTTTATTATAAAAGCACTTCTTGTGAAAGGTTTCTCTTTTTTCTCCATTTTTCATCCTAAAATACACCTTTTCCCCCAAAGAAAATCGCATGTTTGTCATCAGCTGTTTGCTGTAAAGGCACTGCTCTGCTTCACAGTGTGCAGGGGCAGCCTCACCTCGGGCTGTGAGGAGGGGTCTCACGCCACCCCCACATCCGTTCTGTGCACGTCCGTGGACTGTGGCTCACTCTGTGGCTTCAACAGCGATGCTCAGAAGGCGACGTCACACACGGCCCTGTGGAGTTCACTGTTGGTTAATACCGTGCCCGCCCCACGTGTGCTGGGTGGACGGGGGAATATGGCCACTCAGTGGACAGCCCTTTTCTCTTGCTTTCATTTATAAAAAAAAGAACATAAACTTTAAACATAAAAATTTTAATGCAATTATTGGTTTTTTAAAATCTAATTATTCCGAGGGGGAGGGAATAACTCAGTGGTAGAGTGCGTGCTTAGCATGCACGAGGTCCTGGGTTCACGCCCCAGGACCTCCATTAATTAATTAATTAATTAAATCTAATTATCACCGCCCCCCCCAATTTTTTTTAAACCTACTTATTCATTTATTTCAGAGAAAGGAGAAATACTAGAGGCTTCTTCCTAGCCGCCTGCCGTCAGGTCACGTGTTCCTCACTTCTTTCTTTCTAGCCAGTGTGTTTCGTCCTAAGCCAAGTTTGATACCGATCCCTTCTTGAGAACTGAGTCTTACGGTGGTTCTCTCTGCGTTGGCACAAGTCCTAAAGCTGGAGGAATTGCGGCCAGGGGAGAAACAGAATGCTTTTAACATTTAACAGTTAACCAGCCTTTTTATCTCTGATTTGTAGTGTTCTAAATAGCCTTAGTACCAACCTGAAAAGGTAGGAAATGCAGGTGTTAACAATCTCCCATAGGATCTCTGTCTTATGTCTTAGGTTTGGTTTTTCTGAAACTTCTCATTTCCTGCTTTTATTTATTTGAAAACCGCCCTTCAGGACGTTTCGCTAGACCTTGTCACACTTCATTTCCCCAGTGGTGATAGTGGACTCTCGTCTTCTCTCCTTTATTGACCCCCTAAAAAAAAATTTGAAGCAGAAGGAAGTATGCACAACTGTTATGGCAACTGAATGCTTGCAGAGTTCATTTAATTTTTAAATCTGTCCTTAAAATAATTGCACTGGAAAGGAGACAGATTAGTTGCTGCTGCCTTTCGTCAGGAGGGCTGGGAAGGAGAAGGTAAATGGATCGGTTGAATCCCTAATTGGCAGGGTTTTTAACAAATTGTACCAGATTTAGCAGGTTATTTTTCTTCCAAAGGGGAAATATATTAAATGTGCAAACTCCCTTTTATTTAAAGAATGCAAAGAATTTTACACATCTTTCTTTTATGACATCAAATTCTCCCCTTAGCATAGTAAAGATAGATTTTTCACATATGTGTCTGTGGGAGGACGTGCTGGCTTACAGTCTCTCTTTCTCCAACAAACTGCTGGTTTTACTATATAATTTAGAGCAATTATTCTCTAAATACGGCCCTGAGACACTTAGACCTTTCGGAGACTCTGCCCTGGGGTCCTAATGCAAACATAAGGTGTCTAGATACGCTTTTGCAGGTGCCGTAGGTAGGAGGCACGGCAGCTGTCCTGCGCTAATTACGTGTAGTCATGTTTTTCCTGGAAGTTTGCTAACCAGAGCTCAGCAGCAGTGGACTGGGTGTCTGTGGTCCTCTCTGAGCCATCAGTGTCTCCTAAAATAGTATGACATTTCCACTTTCTCTTGATTGTGGAACATGACAAGGGTGGGGGATGTAGCAAACACGTCTCGGAAACAAGCCATCTTCCTGCATTTGGAGCTTGTGGTCGTTTTCAGAGTGATCTCATAGCCTTTCTTGTGAGGTATGTGGGCACGTTTCATGCTGCTTTTATAAATAAGCAAACACGTCTGAGGTCATGAGATTAACTGCAACCGTTCTCCAGAGCTCCTGATTTTACTGTTGTGACTTGATTAGAGCAAAGGATGGGGTTGGAGAACACTGCCTACAAGGCAAGAGGCACGCTCAAGTTTCTTGGTCTGTGAGGCGATGAGTGGAGGAAACCAGTGGTCTGAGCATCACTGGGTTCCTGGAGAAGCTTGGGTTTGTTATCCAGACACCCCTGTTTTTCCATCCCAGCCGTGATCCTGACAACCACCCCCTTGAGGATCCCCAATAAAAAGACTAAACTAGATGAAACCCCATCTCATTTTGAGTGAGTTTTGACTTGGCGTGGTTTCCGTCCCCCTCGGTGTCACAGGGCTGACAGCAGAGGGGGTGCGAGTGCCCTCTGCCTTCCCGTGCGCTAAACCTGGAACTGCTGTTGCACAGATACACTCACGGCCTTTTTTGCATCTTGTTCCTGCACTTGTTTGTAAGGGTTAAGTAGGTCAGAAGAATGCTTGATGTTTATGCATTAAAAATACTCTTTTAATTTTTAGAAATACATGCAAGAGGCACGAAGTTTAGGAAAAAGCCTAAGACAACCCAAACTGTCAGACCTCTCTCCTGCAGTGATTGCACAGACCAACTGGAAATTTGTAGAAGGCTTATTAAAAGAATGTAGAATGAAGGTACGTATTGCTCACCGATGCAGGACCGCGTCCTTTCACAGTCACTCCGTGTGTGAAGCTGAGATGAGCTGAGCCAGCCCTGACCTGAGCCTGTAGCTTGCCTCGAAGTACGTTCTTCCTGGAGCGTGGCCCTCCGTGGCTGCACCATTGCCCCTGCAGTCGGTGACGCGGGAGCCCGCCACAGGTTTCCTCACCTTTCAGCCGTCGCTGTCTGCCTCTCCAGCATAAACAAATGCTAAGCCAGTCAGAAGTGTCAGGGACATTGTCACCTTATGTGAAAGACAACACATTTTTTGTTTGTGTCTCTTTGTGCACACGTGTAGACCCTTACCTGTGCACATACGCGTGTGTGTGTACCCAGAAGGAAGGCCTCTTAGCTGTGTTACAGGTTTGTCTGGATTACACACGAGTCTGCTCTTAGACATCTTTGTTTATCAGAGGTAACAGGACATACTGACAAAACTCAGAGCATCATTTTAGCCAATAGTTTCATTCATTTGACAGTGGTTTCTTGAGTACCTTCTCTGTGTGTTCAGTAAATGCGCTGTTTGAGCATCAGCATGCAGCGCTGAACCAGGCAGAGAGGCCCTTGCGTTGCCTAAAGGAACTAGGTTCTCTCTCTCTTTACATTTTGTAAGGGCAGCTAAGTCCGTTGTACCTTAACTTACTTGAAACTGATTTCCATTTCCTTTGCACGTTCGGTGCATACTCGTAGCAGAGAAGAGATAAAAGAGAAAAAGAGGAAGGAAAGAAAGAGGTCTGCTTCCCTCACAAGTGGGAGAATGCTGAAACAATTCAGAGCTGCCCCCTTGTATTGTGATTTTTGCCTAAGCGTGAATATCTTTAATTTGCTGAGATGAAGGGCGAGTGGTTGTGGCAGGATGGGGTTTCAGGTTCTTACGGTACATTTTCTGCATCTGGTGTAATTCCCCTGTATCTCTCACATTAGTAATCTGAAAATTGATGTACGTAAGCATGTACATGGGGATATTTTAAAACCGCATCAGAGTCTCTCTAGTGAGCCTCTATTTCTGTGACAAAATAGTAGAAGTATACAATGATATTCCAGTTAGTCGACCACAGAGTTAAGACCTTTTCCCTGGGTGATTCAGCCTCTGCAGTTGGAAGTATAATGAAGGGAACCCAGGCCTCCTGGTCCAGGAGTTGACTTGGCTTTGGCCTCACTGCTGGGCGGGTAGCACTTATGACCACACGTGATGTTTTCAGACAAAACGCATGTTGGTGGAGAAGATGGGACACGAAGCAGTGGAGCTGGGCCATGGAGAAGCGAACATAACCGGCCTGGAGGAGAACACCCTGATCGCCAGCCTCTGTGACCTCCTGGAAAGGATATGGAGCCACGGTTTGCAGGTCAAGCAGGTAACAGCCTCAAGGGGCCCTTGGGAGCCCAGTTAAGGAAAGTAACAAAGAGAAAAAGACACCATCCAAATTAAAGGCTACACTCCTTTGTCGCAGGATGACTGGAAATACGCCACAGGTATTTTCATTCCAGAAAAAGAAAGCAGAACCCATGATTAGCAGGCAGTTCGGGGCTCTTACCTGGTAAACAGGAAAGGATAAAACAGCACCCTCCCTGCAGAGGCTGTCCCCTGTCGATTCCATTAAGCGTCTGCTTTCGTCACCGTTTGGGGAAGAAACCCATTAGCGGGAATTAACAGTTCTTTGCCGTTTGAAGTTACCTGGTTATTCACAGTGGAAAAATCAGGCGATTTCTTCGCTTTTGTGCTTCTAGTCTCTCTTTCCGTTCTTTTTTTTTTTTTTTTTTTTTATCCTATTGTGTGCATGTGACTTTCTTCCTCCCCTTTTCTCTTTCTCCTCTTGCCCCAGTGTTCTCCCCTCGTGGCTACTGCATATATCCAGGCATATTTGCGGACCCGAATATGTCCTGTGCTGCTAGACCCTTTAACTCCACGGTTACTAGCGTGGCCAGCGTAGACAGCCCGGGTTACATACCGCTAAGTGATGGCTGAGCTGAGGTCGGGCGTCTCCGTGCCGGCGCTTCTGGCTTTAGCTTAGCTGCCCTTCTCAGGCTGTTGCCAGTCTTCTCAGGGAGGCAGAGGATGACCCTCACTACACATGGCCTGAGATGCTCAGAATGCCACACAGCTCGGAATGGGTGAACTTGGGTGCCCCAACTTCAAAATAGCCATTTCAGTTGTGAACAGTTTTGGTGAGAAGTTATTTTCTGATGAATTATTTCTTATAAAATGAAAAAATGTGCATACCTTGTACTTTCAGGGGAAGTCGGCTTTGTGGTCACATTTAATTCAGTTTCAGGACAGAGAAGAGAAACAGGAGCACCTTGCAGAATCGCCAGGTGAGAATTCATGGGCTTGATTGTTTCCACATCTCTGGCAGCAATGGACCACGTGAAGAATCAGTACCTCCTGGCTTTGCCTCCACCTCGTCTCTCACGTTGAAAGTCGCCCCGTCTTGCCAGTAGTGGGGTAAAGCAGAAGGAGCAATATTATTCCCTAGCTTTGAGACCTGGGGAAAGTTCCTTGATCTCTCTGACCTACAGCTTCCTCTTCCCCAAGATAGGGAAGCCAATATTAGCCATGCCGAGGCTGTGAAGTTGATCGAGTCAGAAAACATTCGAAAACCCCAGTGAAGTGTAAAGAATCCTACAAGTGGTGTTCCTTACTCTCATCAGTACAAGGCTGTGCTGTACACTGATTTTTTTTTTCTTAAATAAAAGTTTATCACACCATTAATAATCTTTCAGGGGAGAAAACATACACGTGTGTCTCCAAAATCTTCAGAAATCAGATTTTTTTTTTCCTTCAGTTTATAACAAGACATCATGCTAGTGTGGCATGATTCTTTAGCCAGTTAGAGTTTTATAGGTTTCCTAGATGGTCTGCCTGTTGTATATTTTTCATAACAAGGAGCTTGTTTTTCTTTATGCAAAATAATCATCTATTTCACAGAAAGTAGAAGTAACAGTGGAAAGCTAGTAGAGAGAAATGTTTTATACTGAATCAGCTATTTGGGAACAGTTTCTAAAATTATGGATGACTTTAAACATTGAAAAATATTTTTTAAAAATTAAGTTAAAAAAAACCGTCACAAGCCGACTGCCTTCTAAAGAAATAAAGCATTAAGTGTAATTGAAGCACCCTATTTCTATTCCCCTCACTGCCCCTAGAGGGCAGCACTACCCTAAGTGTGGTGTTTATGGTTGGAAACCTAGTTTTTCAATGTATCCACTGAGACAGCTAAGAATACGAATTTGATGCTAGATTACCCAGGAGCCCCTCTAAATAGAATGTCAAGGTTCTTATGTCCCAGGATGTAACTGTACTTATGAAGATTGAGATCAAGTTTAAAAGCATCCTCTAGTGTCCACCTCCTTTCTCTCTTTCTCTGTTGAAAAACTAACAATGCATTGGTGTATCTCCTGAAACTTACCACTGTCATTTACTTGTGTTTGTTGAGAATTTAGCTGTTTAAATCTTAAGACCATAACTAAAGTAGCCCGCCCTAATTAGAACAAATAAATTCCTAGGAAGAAATAACAGTTCGTAGGATGAAATGTTGGAAAGCCAGGCTCAGTTAAGCAGGGAGGTAGAAGCATTTGACTCTGTGCCAGATTGGCACGTGAGAATGTCCAGCTGTTAGAGTAGCTACCAGGCAGCACCAGCAAGTCCATGGCTTTGAATGGTCAAATGTTGGGCGGTGAAGCTAGAGACCAGAGACCCAGCCATTTGCAGGGCCCTTCGATCAGTCAGTAGTGGCACCAGTGAAACTCGAAGTCAAGGCTCAGAAGTATGGAACGTGTCAAAGCCTCATGCAGTCACTGTGCTGCACTGGCAAATAACGAAGGGCCAGAGATCTAAGAACAAACACGAGCTAAACAGTTGTAGATCCTGAGGAGGATTAACGTAAGCTGTGTAGCTTTTGAAATCAAATGTATTGTCTGTTTGGAGGGGTGGATTTGATAAATATTGCTCTAACACTTCTGATGATTCAGCCTATGGAGCTAGGACTTAAAAATATGACAGTGTGAAATGTATATGAAAACATCAGTTTAAAAATAAAGTAGTTCATTATTGAGAAACAATGTGTTCTAATTACACGGAAATTAGCAGTTCATTGGCTTTCATGATTTTAAATCTGGGTGTTTGGTTTCTTCCCCAAAAAATGCTTTTTGTTTGCCAAAGCTTCTCAGCCTCCTAATTACCAGCAGTAAACAGTCTGCATCTTCATACTAAGGAAAGTGCCTCCGTCCTTAGAGATTCACGGAGGGTTTGAACGCAGCTCTTATTAGCATTGAACCAGGATGAGATTAGATGATAGATTGTTGTTTCAGAAGTGGCACTAAACAGGAATCAGACATTTTAAGGGTTGCAGAGGAAGCGAAAAGGTCTATCTTAGCAAGAGGACCATAGCAGGGTAGACTGTCTTTAATTGTTTTAATAGATTTTATTTTTAGAGCAGTTTTAGGTTCATAGCAATATTGAGCAGACGGTACAGACATTTCCCCTATACCCTCTGCCCCCACACGTGCGTAGCCTCCCTCGTTATCCTCTTCCTCCACCAGAGCAGTCCATTCAGTGGATGAACCGCACGGACAGATACCACCCTAAGCCCATAGTTTACATGAGGGTCCACTGTTGGTGTGTTGTGCGTACTGTGGGTTTAGACAAATGTATGTTACTGACATGGAGCCACCATTACAGGATCACACAGAACCGCTTCACTGCCCTAATAATCATGTGTTCCACCTGTTCGTCCCTCCCTCTCCCCTCCCCTGGGGCAACCACTGATCTGCTTACTGTCTCCATAGTTTTGCCTTATCCGGAATCTCATACAGTTCAAGTCCTACAGTATGTGGCCTTTTCAGGTTGGCTTCTTTCACTTGCTGATACGCACTGAAGTTTCCCCTATGTCTTTTAAAACTGTCTTGATTTTGATCTAATCAGATTTTGGCCACGTCAGCATGCCTGGCAGTTAGAAGTCCTATTAGAGACGGGATCTCAGAATGTGGTTGATTCTAGAAAGAGGACTCTTCCTGACACATCACCCCAAAATTTCTACCTTTAAAAATGTTGACCAGCCTAGACAAAGTGTTGTTCTCAAACCTTGCATCCTCAGACGAGGTTCCACTAAACTTTAAATGGAATTTTTCAAACAGCTGGCAGGGGTGGGGTAGGGTGCAGAGGGAGTGGAAGCCCTGCTTTCAAGTGGTGGTTCTGGATCTAGCCAGGAATTTGCAGTCACTTTTCAAACATCTTATCTTCATCAGAAGTTTTCTTTTAATAACGTACTGGCCAATAGACTATAGATGGTTTTATAAAAATAATACATGGATCCCCTGCCTCTGAAAACTTGTCCATGCAGTATCTCTGATTCAGGCAACTGTACCAAGGGAATTCCTGTGGCTAAGTGGTAAATCCATGAGTGTTTGTATTGAAGGAGAAAGTGGCCTATCACATTTGAGTATAGCGAATTAAGAAATACTATAGAAATATACATTTAAATAGTTCATAAAATTTCCTTGTGGCCAGAGTAGACTTCATGGAGACTTTCTTAGATTGTAGATCTATGTGTGAAAAGTATGGCCTCACTCCTTAACCCCTGATCTGCACTTTGTTCACAGTTTTCTAACCTTTCCTCCAAACTTAATAATGACCTACAAAAAAATGGATTTCCTGGGGCTGCCATTATAGAGGACCGCAAGCTGGGTGACTCAAACAACACATGCTGTTGCAGACGTGCTGGGGGTTAGGACTTCAGCCTCTTTTTGTTGACAGCTGGTTCAGTGTTATCATCCAACTGTCCCATCGGCAGATTTTTCATAAATCTGTGTCTCCAGCCCTAGTTCCCAGACATCCGTAGCCCACTGGGACCTCAAACTCAGCACATCCCAAAACAAGCTCTTTATCTTGGCACCTCTCCCTCTTCCTGTCCCCGTCAGGCTTTCTCCCTTCTTCTCTCTGTTTTCCTTAATGACATGAATACCTTTGTCTCAGTCAAACTATAAGCCAGAAAGCATCCTTAAGATAACAACCCACTGGACATGACAGCAGAACACTCTGCCCCTTTTAATTAATGGATATGATTGGGCAGGTTTCTCTTTGAGCCTCAGTTTCTTCATTTGCAAAATTGAGATTAAAAAAATTTAAAAGAAAGTTATAATTATGGGATAGTATATATTAAAACAGTTTATATTCATACTTAGTATCAACAGTGTGTCTGGGGGGAGGGAATATTCAGAAAAGATTTCAGAGGCAAAATTAAAGCTTAAATTCATTTTAGTTGTGGTTTTTTGTTTTTGTTTTTGTTTTGAGAACTTAACTTTGAGCCAGTCACTTTGCTGTTTGAATAAGGTAGGTACCGTGACTGGCCCCAGTTTTCAGCTGAGAAAACAGACCATAGAAAAGTTAAATGACAGTGTGCTTTTAAGTTCTTTCGGGGTTTGAGAAAGCCACGTTCTTCAACGTTAACATTAAGTGCTATTCTTAATCTAAAGTGATAACTAGGCTATAAACAGGGAGAAAGATGCCGAAGCGACAAAGGATACACTGAAGACTTCAACAGACTGCACGGAGACGTGGAAGTACATCGCGTGTTTAAGGAGCATTGATCAGCGGAGGGTGGCTGGAATACAGGATTCCAAAAGAGGATTCCCAGAGTGTGCTTAGACCTGTGGCCACGCTCACTGGGGATGCTCCGCGTCTTTAAACGTCAGACTCCTCCTTTATGAAGTCTCCTGCCTGTTCTCTGCCCCCTGAGGCGTGATTCCTTCTTATTGTCCTGTTTCCCTTTAACCAAGTCGCTGATGTTGGCCTCAGCTCCTTTCTCCTGCCTCGTGGTCTTGTTCTTTTTCTCTTCTCAACCACTTGTGTGGCCGCCTTTCATGCTAATCGTCTGGGGTGTCGCGGCATTCTCCGAGGTATTTCCCCTTCTCCCCAAAAAGAGGAGTGTTCTTTCACTAATGACACTCACCTGGTGATCGGCTCAGAGAGGAGGGTGAACACAGCACAATCCCCTGCCACGTGTCAGCCCAGCTCCTTTCACCAGGTGCAAAAACGTGCAGATCCTAGTCCACCGAGGGGTCCCCTGTCTGTCTGCCCTCAGTGCCGGCTTCATGTGTGTTTGTGTTCCAGTATCGTATCCTGGCCCCCCAAAGCAGAATGGATCTGAAGACTGAGAAAATGCAGGTTTAATACACAGCAAAAGCCCACATCCTAAATCCTCGTTGTGTTGATATATTTACCAAGTGTGATGTTGCGATTTAGCTTTCATTTACAGATAGGAAAATGGAAATAAAAAGGCACACACACACACACACACACACACACACAAGAAATAAAAGGGCACAAAACTCCGTGGCATCTCATTTAAAGTGGCACTGAGCACTCCAGCAACAACATGTTAGCCAATAATTGATTGCTTGGCCGTTGCTATATAAGAGAAAAATCTCTCCTCCTTTTATAAATGTTAACTGTTCAAGCTTCGTAAGCGCATGACTCATGGACATTACACTTCCAAACATCCGTTTAGATTACTCACTGCACGTACTGTGGTTGGGATTCTGAACCTTGAAGTAGAAACTTACCAGACTGAAGCATCCAAACCCTTAGCTTTTCCTTTATAAACATTCTTTCAGAGTAGAGGGGAAATTGTATGATGTTCATGAGCCCAGAAATGATGCATGTGCTTCATAGGTTAATTTACAGACACTGCTTTCATGTAATTATTCAGAGCTATTAGAGTGATAGCTTTAGAAAATGACTGGCCTTTCTGGCCAGAATGTGCACACATTATCTTATTTGGTAAGTGGGCTTTTATGACTCATTTAAAATTTTCAAATAGAGCCCTGGACCAACTAGAAAGGAAAGGACTGGTTTACTGTATTGATAAAGCAGGAACATTTCGGGGAACAGAGTTGAGCTTTTCTGTCTTTAAAATGTGTTCATATCAAAGTAATTTCAGAGTATTTATTTATGGAATGTGAATCATGCAGATTTTTTTTTTAAGTCCTTACTGTTCTTTTTCTAATACTTTGCTGATATTTTTCTAGTTGCCCTTGGACCAGAAAGAAGAAAATCTGACTCAGGAGTCATGTTGCCAACACTCAGGGTCTCTCTTATCCAGGACATGAGGTATTTGTTACATGTGCTAGCATATGGTGATAACTTTGAAATATTTATGGCTTTCTTTTAAGTGGCTCAAATAATTGTGGCTGTGGTATTTCTTGCTTATGTATTCTAAAGAAAACTTTTTTAATAATCTTGTTTATTTTACTTTTATACTATTATATTTTTTCCTGACATTAAATCCAAAGGCAGAATGCCACTGTGAAGAGTTTTAAAGCATCCCTAAGTTATTTTTATAATTTCTTTTGTTCCATTTTTTAAAATCTCCTTAAATTCCTGCTGCCCAAGATACAGACCGAAAAATCTGCAAATGATGGCAGGTTACTTAGCAGAAAAAATACTGTTGGGTAGATTTAGTTTGAAGCAAATGCAGATCTGAGAATTATCACCAGTCATTCTGGTGTTAGAAATCATTAGACGGCATCAAAATACCTACAACAGATTTACTGAATGAGGAAGGCAGGGCTTTTTTCTTTTAAACATTTTGAGTACAATACTTAGTCAGCTCTTAAAATGCGTGGGTTTAAAGTGAAAGTTACACATTTTTAACACTTGAAACTTCTGTGCTGGGCTTTATGAATATCAGTTACTGGTGTTTATCTGATTTGTCGGACGCTTACCACTGAAAAGCGTAGCTTTTTACGAGCGGCATCATAGTACAGCAGTGACACGTCCTGGCTTCACACTAGCTGTGTGGTCTTTGGCACTTTGGGTAACTTCTCTTTGCGTCAGTTTTTCCATGTCTCAGAGAATAAAACAGTTATCTGTCTCATGAGAATTAAATGAGTTAGTCCATCACAGTCAAAAGTTTCAAGAAGCACTGGGCTCCTAGTAAGAGTCTGGAAAATGTTGGGTTTGGCATCTGAGTCTGTGACTGTTCTTAGGTCTTAAATGCCCTGTTCCTTGACAGGTGGCATGTAGTTGCCCTCATGTGGCTTATGGCTCCTTTTGATGGTCAGCATGAGATGAGTAGTTGTAACTATGAGGGGAAAACGGGCTCCAGCTCTCTTAATGGAAACACAAAACCACACGAGTTCTTGGTGGCCATCACTCTAAGGTGATGATTGTTAAAAGCTTTTCAGCGGTGACCTCGGGCCAGACTACTGAAGCCTAACTAGGACATGGTCACATCACACAAAGCTGCCCTGCTCCTTCCCGCTCCCTGCGTGCTTCCTTTTGTCTCCTTCATGCTGCTGGCTGTTTGTGGGGGGGTGAACTCCCTTCACTTTGTAAGAGGCAGTACAGTGCGCTGGTCACGCCCTCAGGCTGTGGAACTGGCCCACAAGGGTTGATACTTTAGCTCTGCCACTTACTAGTTCCTGTAAAATGGGGATGAGTAGTGTTCTCTCAAATTTTGGGTGGAAATATTCAATGAATTAATAAATATAAAGCCCCCCAAATAGGCCTGGAAATAAATGTATGTATATGAACTCATGCATACACATACATCTGTATTTATCTCTGTTTCTGTGTTTACTTACATGTGTATATGTATTTTTATCCACGTACACACCATCACATTTTTAAACCGTAAGCTCACAATGCCATCTCTGATTCAGTGCAGTACCACGAGGATCACTCTCGCTTTCTTCCTTATTTGTAATTTTTTTCCCTCCAACCGTGAGAAACCTGGCTCTCATTATCTGCAATGTGTTCAGTTATTTGCACACCCTGTAAGGTAGTGTCAGGATTGCTACCCCACGGGCCTCCTGTGAGGAACGAGGGTCAGTACTGAGCACGGTGTTGTGCCCAGCTTCAGTTTTCTTTGTCATTAACCTCTTCAGTATCCAGTCAAAGTACTGCTCTCCACAAGTTAGATTGGTTCTTTTTTTCTCCTGTCCCCTCCATGTGGCTTTATTATTCACTTATAATAGTGTTAGGTTTATTTGTTAGTTTGTGTTTCATTTTGGGTTCCCTCCACATCCTGATGATTTTTTTTTTAATTTTTAAAAATTCTTTTTAATTTTTTATTTATTTTTGTGGGCGGAGGTAATTAGGTTTATTTACTTATTTATGTTTAGAGGAGGTACTGGGTTCAATTCCCAGTACCCAGTACCTCGTGCATGCTAAGCATGTGCTCTACCACTTGAGCTATACCCTCCCCCCTCCCCCCAGGGGTTTTTGTCTTGGGTTTTGTTTATGTACAGTAAAATTCATTCTCTCCTGGCGTGTGGTTCTGTACGTTTTCACAGACACACAGTCGTGATACAGAACAGTTCCGTGGCCCCGCCGTGCTGCTCCTTCTGCATCAGCCCCCCTCCCCGTTTCCCGCCCTTGGCAATCACTCGTGTTTGCAAGCTCTTTCCACTGAGAGGGCCTAGAAGCAGTGATACCCCAGTAACAGTGAGCACACCTAGTTTCTGCATTTTATAGTATTTTACAATATTTTTGTAAGTCAAATTATTTTTTTAATATATAAATTTTTATTAATACATAACATTAATATATTAATAGCAACATCTTAATATATAAACACTTTTATATATAAATTTATATATATAAGCTGTCTACTCCCACATAGCTATAATAATAACAGCCCTGAAACATTTCCTTTGTACCAGGCCTGGTTATATATAGACACAATGTTTTTTTAACCAAGCCTCCTACAAAGTTAAAGTATCAAAGTTCTTATTATTATAGCCATGCGGGGGTGGACGGCTTGCTGTCTAGGGCTGTGATTCTTGGTAGAGCTGTCTGTCACCTATTCTGCTGAATGTGAGATCAGAAGGCTGTGACCTCTCTAGTCTAAGCCCCTAGAACGTCTCACCTAGATGGCATCGTGGTCCGCACAGTTCAGTGCTTGCCCTTCTCTAACGCACCCTCCCCACGGGTGACATGGTGATTCTAGAATAAAGTGCAGATCACTTGCCCTGACTGGCAGAGGCTGCTTGATCTGACCCCTGTCTAACCGCAGCGTTAATTCCTGTCACTCTCCTTGCCACTTCCTTGTTCCCTCCGGCACACCAGGCTTGTTTCCTGCCTTCTTTACCTGTTCCTTTCCCCGTAGAATCTCCACAGCCCAGGCTCCTCCTTGTCATTTGCATCTTAGTTGCGATATCACTTCCTCCAAGAAGCCATCCCTGACCACCTGGTCTAAAACAGCCACCCAGTCACTCTCTTTCAAATTCCCCTGTTTTAATTCTTCCTATAATAGCACTTATTTGCTTATTGGTTTGTCTAGTGCTATTCATAAGCTTCATGAGAGAAGGGAGTCTTATCTAACATGTGGAACTGTTGAATTGCTAGTAAGTGTTAAGAGAGACTGGCACGTAATTGTTGTTCAACTAATAACTGTTGAATGAAGAATTGGCCATATTTTAAGCTATGTGTGTGTGTGTGTTTATCTAACATTTTTATATATATCCTTATAGCCAAACTGCTGTTGAATTATATCGGTTACAGTTTTGAAGGTTTAGAAAAGTGTTGATGGCTGAGATACTTTTTACTGATCAGCTTAGAGTGTGGAGGAAACTTGAGAAGCCATGTTGCTTAGCTTCTTCCTTTTATAGATGTGGAAAGTTAGGTGCAGGCAGAGTAAGTCTAAAACCATACAGCCAGTTAACAGCAGAAATGAAACGAGAACTAAGGTTTCCTGTGATAGTTCAGGTCTCTTCCTAACTAGACGCAGGTTCTCAGCCTTTGCCATGTCACCAGAAAAAATGCCAGATGCGACGACGCACAGACAAGTCGCCAGTAGTGCATGGTGCACGTCAGCCTGCATGTACTGCAGTGTCACTTTGGAGAATCTGTATTTGTTCAACTTGTTAATCTGTCTTTGTTAAGTTGAGGATACTCAACTTAAAAATTGATGTCCTGTGACTTCTCACTTAAGTGTTACTGTGGCTTTCAATTTTCAGACTTTTTGTGAAAGAGACCTCTGAGGACCCTAAAGTGATGTTTTGGCCAAATGATGGGTGCTTTTAATAAAACTTGATTGGTTGACTGCTTTCAAAAGGTGTTCAGTGAGGTAGAAAGGCATTGCCGAGAAGAGACAAGCCGACTTCCTAGGGGTTTTCCCTATTATAGAAAATTTCAAACATACAGCAAAGTCAGAAGATTTTATAGTGAAATGCATCCATATACCCACAGCCTAGATTCTACCACTGACATTTTTCTATGGCTTTTTAAAAAACTGAGATGTATACATATATATGTATATGTATATCACATAGAATTTATATATCATATATATATATCACATAAAATTTGCCATTTTAACCATTTTTATGTATACGATCAGCGGCATTAAGTACATTCGCATTGTAATGCAACCATACCAGTGTCCATCTCCAGATCCGATGATCATTCCAAACTGAGACTGTGCCCATAAAACAGTAGCTCCTCAAGCCCCTGGCAGCCACTATTCTGTTTTTGGTTACTATGAACTTGACCATTCTAGGTACCTTCGCATAAGCAGAATTGTGCCTTTTGCGTCTAGTTCGTTTCACTCAGCGTGTTTTTGAAGTTCATCCATGTTACAGCATGTATCAGAATTCCCTTCCCTTGTAAGGCTGAGTAGGATTTCAGTGTATGTGTATACATTTTGCTTGTCAGTTCATCCACCAGTGGACATCGGGGTGGTTTCCACTTTTTGGCTGCTGTGAAAAGTACTTCTATGAACGTGAACATATAGACATCTTTTTGAGCCCCTGCTTTCAGTTCTTTGGGGTATGTACGCAGAAGTGGAATTGCTTGATCGTATAGTAAATCTATGTTTAGTCTTTTGAGAAACCATCATACTGTTTTCCACAGTGGCTGCCACCATTTTTCCCACAAGCAGTACACAAGGGCTCCAGTTTCTTCACATCCTCCCAACACTTGTTGTTTTCTGCTCTTTTTGACAGTAGCCATCCTGCTGGGTCTGAGCTCCCAGTTTCTTGCGGCTGCAGAGCAGCGCTCTTTCCAGGTCTTCGTAGACCTTGTGCTGGAGTCATCAGCTTTATCAGATCGGAAACCAAATCATTAGTAAAAAACTGTAATGAGACGCTAAGATAGTCCTACTAACCAAGAGACTTACCTCAAATGCCTGAGAAAGATGGGGAGGTAACAGGCTGGACTTGGGTCATCTGTCCGTTCTTGTCCAGTCGTCTGTGACCAGGTTAGGGCGTGGTCACAGGAAGCCAGTGAAACCAGTTCATTATTTCCTTACCCAGAGGACTTGATTATTTCTTCACTGACGCAGGCAGGCTCTGCCTGGAAGCTAGATCATAATCAGAAGGCTGCTGGTGTCCTCAGGAGCAGAGATGTGGAAGCTGACCACTCAGCTCCACGCCACTGGTCCTCACGCTCAGGGGGCTGAGGGCATCTCGGGAAAGCCCCGCGGAAACATTCTGCCTCTTCAAGATGACTTTCTACATATGGCTATTCTTATTCATGATATGTCTGCCCCTCAGCCCACAGGCTTATTTCTGTTCCCAGGTACTTCTTTGTGATCCCTAATCTCTACCTAGTTGATGTGGATGTTTTTCCTTAGAGAAAACACCCAGGTGTAATATTCTAAAGTTTGATTTCTTTCAATATGAACAATTAAACAAAACTTGTTTCCTCAAGATTAGATGGCACAGATCTTCTTTTTTTTTTTTTTTGATGGGTTTGTTTTCTGTCCATTTTTTAAATTAAAAACAATTTTAATAGACTTTATTCCTTTAGAGCAGTTTCAGGTTCACAACAGAACTGAGCAGAAAATACAGAGAGCCTGCACACAGCCCTCCCCACCCACACATACATACTCCCCTCCCCTCAGCATCCCTCGTCAGTGTGGCATGTTTGGTACAATCGATGAACCAACATGGGCACGTTATTATCAACCACAGTCCATAGTTTACGCTAGGGTTTAGGAGGCATTAATCTTTGAGTTCGTGCTCTCTGTTGGGCACATGCCTCTGTCAGTACCTTCTGTCTCCCAAATTTCTCTCTTGAGGCAAAGACATTGGCAGTTTGGAGACTTCTGAGTCCTCATAGTTGCCAGGAGTCTTGGTACCAGATTGCTCAACAGCTGGCATGAGTCCAGGACAGACACATCTACAGGCTGTCCCCGTGTCTTGGTATCTCTGACAGCTCCCTGGACCTTCATAGATGCCAAGTATCACCAAGCTGCCAGTTCTAGAAGGATTTTTTTCTTTCAAACAGAAAGGCTTGGGACAGTGAATAATTGTATAGATTATCTACATATAAAAGAGGAGTATTATCATGCTGTTACCATCAGTATCAGTTTCTTTCCAGAGTAGCTGTGTATGTATCATCTAGCTATTCAGACAGACCTTTATTCTCGAGGACTTTTTTGGGGGGTTGGGGAGGAGATTAGGTTTATTTTTTTATCTTTTAAAATGGAGGTACTGAACCCAAGACCTCACGCATGCTAAGCGTGCTCTACCCTGGGCTATACCCTACACTGGGCTATACCCTACACTGGGCTATACCCTGGGCTATACACTCTACACTGGGCCATACCCTCCCCCCAGACCTTTATTCGTAATAACAAAATGTAATTAATGATCAGGGGCATAAAACATTACATGGTGGGGGAAATTGTGTAAATATGGAAACAAATGAACAGAATGAGTGGATTTTAGAAATATGCTATTTACATACAGAAATGAGAATAAATTACTTGAGGGTAAATTAACTAATCACCTTACCTTTTAATAAAAATGTGTGCGTATGTGCTTGTGAGCATCTGGCTCTTATTCTATGCTAAAGTAAGTGATCATGATTGATTTTGTTACCCTGGGTAGGAATATTTTGAGGAGTTTCTATGACTATGGAGTGTGAGCTGAAATTGAAATTGGCTAATTCCTTAATTTCTCTAGTAAATATTATTGGGCTTCATTGGTGATACACTGAAGTAAGCACCAGTTCTGGACTCAGAAAACACGAATTCAAAGATAGTGGCAGCCATTCTTAGAGATCCTTTGGTTTTAGGGCACGGAAGCCCATTCAAAGTAGTTTCAGCAGAAAGGAGGATTTACTGGAACTGTATGAGGGCATTTTCCAGAATCCAGGCACTGGGGACTGTGGCCGGATTGGAAGCAGCCTTGTCCCGGGTCGCTCTCTCCATCTCACTAGAAGCAAATTCCCTGCTTTTCCCTTCACGTCTGCTGCTTCTCCTCCCTCTCCCTCTTTCCCTCCTTTTCTCCTTTACTGTGCACATGCTCACGCAAGCCCTAGCCTTAACATCCTTTCTTATTTTTAAGCATTCACCAAAAACTAACTTGGTTTTCCAGTGTACTAATTCCCGGTTTCTGAGAGAAAATCTGACTGACCCAGCTTAGATCAGGCAAGTGCTGCTCGTGCACTGAGTTCTAGCTGAGGGATTAGGAGCACGGGACCGTCAGTCGTGGTGACACCTGCAGTCGCGTCTCCTGGGTCTTCTGGGTCTTCTGGGTCTATAGAAGGAGAGCGTCTCCAAGAATGTGAGTACCAGGAAGCAGTGATGGTAGAAAAAGGGTGGCATCTCTTAAATAATATGTACTATTTCTGTGACCTTGGGTGGGACACTTAGTCTCAGTGAACCTGTATTCTTATTTTTTAAGTGAAATAAATGATGGCCTCCCTTTCACTATTTATTGTGACAGTCAGGTAAGACAAACTATATGAAACTTAGCAAACTTGGTAGCCGGGTTAGAAACAAATCAAATCAGTAAGTTACTTAAACCATACCGTGTGTGCTTTTCTGAGAATTAACAGGATCTGTTTTAGAAGTAACACTTGTATAGTACTGTGCTGAATACCATTATAATTACCTATAATAAATTATTCCAATTAAAAATAGGTTCAAATGGTATAACTACATGGAAAATTTTTAATAGACTTAGATTAAAGTTTAATAGCACAACACATTTAAATTGTTTCAAAGCATAAAATTAGATACAGAGTTGCAAAGCAACAGTTTTTTGAGTTCTCATGTATGCTGGGCCCCCTAGGGTACACAGAAGGATGCAAGGCTTCTGAGAAGTACTGGGCTCCTTGTTCTCAGGGCGCTTTCGTCAAGCTGAGAAAAGTGTACACCAAGGGAAAATGATAAAAGTAATAGCACATGACACATGCAAATAAGATTAGAATTTCAGAAATATGTGAGGTCAAGGATAGTGGGGCCTTGAACGCAAGGCTGAGCAGTTCATGCTCTACCCTGTGAGCTCTTGAAGGTTCTGCAACAAAGGAGAATTATATTAAGAGGCAGTCTTTTAGGCAGAGTAATTTCCCTGGTGCCCATGAACAAGGGGCTTGAGAAGAGTCTAGTGGCCTCATCTCCCGACTCCAGTGCCTTCTGCCAAAAAAAAAAAGTACAAATAATTTTATGATGAGAATTGCTGATAGCCACCTAAATACAATGTTTCACTTTGTGTTTTCCAATTCTCCCCATTTTCCTTCGACATGCATTGTTTTTTGAATTATCATTATTTCCCACTTTGTCATTCTTCACCTACCATGTCTCCAGATACTTGTTTAAGGCCAACATAAAACTAATTCTACTAGATTTTACTGTTTTAGAGTAAGACTAATATTTAGGGGGAGATGATACAAAGTAAGCACTTACCAAACCTCAGACTGATTTTCAGTGGCTGCGCTGAATCCAGTTGGTATTCCTGGATCACGGGAGCGCTAACCTGGCGCTGCATTCACGGCGGGGCTGGCGTCGGAGGGGTGGAGGGTGTAAATAAACACTGCGGTACTTTAAGTGGTGACTGCCTGAGCATTTCCCCCTTGCTGCTTTGAGTCAGCTGTGTCACATTGGGGCAGTGTCAGCCGGCTTGAGGAGCGGCCAGTGCTAGGCTCACTCCCAAGGTGCCCGCGTGGGTGGTCCAGCGCCCCCAGTGCCACCGCCACCAGAGCCAGGGTCTGAGCGGGGCTTGCCTGACCCCACTTTTCTCCACCTATGACCATGTGTAATGGTATCAGCCCTTTAAAGGTAAAATTAAGTCTGTCAGAATGTCTGACATTCTTAGAGGTGAGGTCGGCTAACACAAAAATGGCAACACAGTTTTCTTTCATCTCCTCATTCTGACTTGTTCTGAAGCCCCCTCTTTATGCCTCACCTGTTTGATGTGATAATGCTTTACATGCATTCTGTTTATCACGAGCGTTTGATCAGACGGGAGAGAGGCTGCCCCAGACCCAAGCCCCAGCCGAGCCGCAGGCAGCCTCGATCAGCCCGCTAGGGGAGGGTCCCTGACCAGGCTGCCTGTTAGGGCGGGGTTGACCTGAGCAGGAGACCTCTGCGAGGGGGCAGGGCTGCAGAGGCATGGCCTACAAATGGGGTCGGGGTGGGTGGGGCGTGCCCCCACTATGGAAGTGGAGCCCTTCTGCCCCCGCCCGCGAGAAAGCCGCACTAGCAGCGGGGTGGGGCCGGGGATGGGGACGCAGGCACACAGTGCCGAGCTGCACATTGACTCACGAGGCATCTCACGAGGCATCTGGGACACGGAACAGCGGCAGCAGAGACAAGAGGTGATCCAGCAGCCGGTGCAGAGAGCATCATGGCAGAGCAGGTGTGTCTGAGCCGGACCCAGGTATGTGGGATCCTGCGGGAAGAGCCGTACCAAAGCGATGCCGTCCATCAGTCTGATACACACACGTCATCATCATGGGCGCGTCCAGCACCCTGGCCTGGTGGTTATTCCGGGATGGCCTTCTGCCGGAGGATGCCTTCATACTGGGCTCTGCCCGCTCCCACCTCACAGTGGCCGACATCCACAAGCGGAGCGAGCTACCCGAGAGGGGAAGCCCAAGCTGGGAGAGTTCTTGGCCTGCAGCTCCTACGTGGCCGGCCAGTGCGATGCTGCGGCCTCCTGCGAGCGTCTCAGCAGCCACATAATTGCCCTCCAGCAGGGTCCACAGGCCAGCCGCCTCTTCTGCCTGTCCTTGCCCCCCGCAGTCTGTGAAGCCATCACCAAGAACATCCCTGAGACCTGCATGAGTCCCTTAGGCTGGAACCGTGTCAGTGTGGAGAAGCCGTCTGGGAGGGACCTGCAGAGTTCCAGCCGGCTGTCCAGCCACATTACCTCCCTGTTTCGGGAGGACCAAATCTACCACATGGAGCACCAACTGGGCAAGGTGATGGTCCAGAACCTCATGGTGCTGAGGTTTGCAAGCAGGATCTTCAGCCCCATCTGGAATCGTGACAGCATCGCCTGCGTCATCCTCACCTTCAAGGAGCCCTTCGACACTGAAGGCCAGGGGGGCTACTTCGATGAATTTGGGATCATCTGGGACGTGATGCAGAATCATGCCTGCAGGTGCTGTGTCTGGTGACCATGGAGAAGCCCGCCTCTGCTGACTCAGGTGACATCTCTGAAGAGAAGGTCAGGGTGTTGAAACACATCTCCAGAGGCGCAGGCGAGCAATGTGGTCTTGGGCCAGTATTTGGGGAACCCTAGTGGAGAAGGTGAGGCTACCAAAGGGTACCTGGATGACCCCATGGTGCCCCGTGGGTCCACAGCTGCCACCTCTGCGGCTGTCGTCCTTCATGTGGGGAACGAGAGGTGGAACGGGGTGCCCTTGATCCTGCGCTGTGGCAGAGCCATGAACAAGCACGAGGCCGAGGTGCGTCTGCAGTTCCGGGACGTGGCGGGTGACATCTTCCAGCAGGAGCGCAAGCGCAGCGAGCTGGCAGTCTGCGTGCAGCCTGACGAGGCCGTGCACGCCAGGACGGTGACCGGGAAGCCCAGCACGTTCTTCAGCCCCAAGGAGTCGGAGCTGGACCTGACCTGCAGCAACAGATACCAGGAGTGAAGCTCCCCGATGCGTGTGAGCGCCCCATCCTGGACGTGTGCTGTGGGAGCCGGTGCACTTTGTGCGCAGCGACGAGCTCCGCCGGCCTGGTGCATCTTCACGCCGCTGCTACACCGGACCGACCAGGAGAAGCCCCGGGCTGTCCCCTGCGTGTACAGCAGCCGCGGCCCCGCAGAGGGCTTCCAGTATGAGCTGAACCCCCACAAGCTCTGAGCCCTCAGCGCCTGGCCCCCACCCCAACCCCTCTTGGCTCGGCCTCTCTGCCCTGCCCACCATATGACCCCTACTTAGGGAGGATGTCAGAAGCATAAATCTCAGCCTCACCTTCTCGGCCCGTCTCAGGCCACCCCGCCCTGCTGCTGCCCCGAGCCCAGCTACATTCCTCACCACTGAGCACCCAAGACTCGTGCTGTGACCGTCCGTGGCTGCGTGGCTGCCACAGGACTGAGACTCGAACAGAGGGAAGGTGAAGAGTGGCTCTGCCATCCACCCTGGCTCCTTCCAGAGTTCTGGAGTCCAGGAGGACAGGGAGGGGAAGGCCTCAGTGGGCCAGTGGCCAGCACACACCCCTGTGGCTGTGGGCAAGCCCCTCAGAACTCGGGAGGAAGGGGCCGGGCGGGTCTGCAGCAGCCTCAGTGCCACCTGACATTCCTGGTCACCCACTGGAAGGGACCTCCGGGCTGCCCAGCAAACCCCCATGTCTTGGGTTCCTCAAATGATCCCCATCCCACTGGAAAAGTAGAAGCAGCAGGTGGGATGCCCCACCCCAGTCCCCTGCAATAAAGTCTACAAACAAGGGGGAAAAAAGAGTGTTTGATCGTATATCAGCACCCTGGACGGAGGGCCTGCATCTTTACATCCAGGGATTTAGACAGAGGGAGGGAGGGAGAAGAAAAAGGAGAGGTGGAAAAAGAAAGAAAGAAAGGATGTGTGTGTGTGTGTGTGTGTGACAACATGGGCGGACCTAGAGGCATTATCCTAAGTGAAATAAGCCAGACAAGCACGGCGTGATTTCACTTTTATGTGGAGTCTGAAAAACAAAGCTAATGAACAAACACAATCAAATAGAAACAGTCATAAATACAGAGAACAAACAGGTGATTGCTGGAGGGGAGGGGGTTGGGAGACAGAGAAGTGAGGGAGATTAAGAGCTACTAACTTTCAGTTACAAAATAAATCAGTCACAGGTATGAAATGTACAATGTGAGGAATGTAGTCAATAACTATGTAATATCTTTGGTGACAGATAACAACTGAGACTTACTGTGGTGATCATTTCGGAATGTATGGAAATATCGAATCACTATTTTGTGTAGCAGGAACTAAGTGTTGTGGGTCAATTACACTTCAAAAACAAACAAACTCATAGAAAAAGAGATCAGATTTGTGGCTACCAGAGACGGAAGTTGGGGAGGTGGGGTGAGGGGGAATTGTATGAAGGCTGTCAAAAGGTACAGACTTCTAGTTTTAAGGTAAATAAGTAGTAGAGGTGTAATATACACGATGATAAAGCTAAAACTGCCGTATATTATAATTGAAGGTTGTTAAGAGAGTAAATGCTGAGAGTTCTTACCACAAGGGAAAAAATGTCTATTTCTTTAATGTTGCATCTGCATGAGATGATGGATGTTCACTAAACCTATTGTGATCATCATTTCATGATGCATATAAGTCAAATCATTATGTCGTGTACCTTAAACTTACACAATGCTGTATGTCAGTTATATCAGTAAAACGGTGGGGGGAGGATATGTGTGTATTTTACAGGGAGGATATTCTTTATTCTGAATGCTTGGACTCATCAGAGAAAAGGGTTCGTTGCACAATGTATTACAGCTCGGATGAGTCATTCTGCACATGAAAAAAAATCAAAGGACGGGGTCATGGGTCCCGGAAACAGAGGCTTTTCAGTGACTCCCTGTCGTGGGTCTGTGATCACGCTGTTCCTTATGCTTGCCCTTCCTGCCCAGCCCTCCTTTCCCCTTAGGAGGGGAAACATTCAGGAAGATAAATTCAGGCCCGCTGGGTATGGCATCGACTTCTCACAGAATGCTGGTTTCTGCGAATGTATAACATTCATTTGGAGGTTGACTGCACAGTTTTTCTGTGGCCTCACAATTTCCTAAGTCTTTCAAATGTTTAAGAATTTTGAACTGATCAGTGCAGTACAGCTTGTCTCCTGATGCCATAGAAAGTGAGATTTCCTATTTTCCACATGTTGTCGTGGCCTAGGGTGGTAGCAGGTATTAGGCAAACTATAGAACAGTTATTTTGTACTGCTTTCATTTTCTTGATGGTCAGGAATAACCACGTGCCAGTCACAGGTACCTACAAGCCTGAAACGAGAACATGATAAAACCCGGAAGAGTAAACGAATGTTAAACGCTTTATGTGAGGGTGTTGCCTGTGCACTTGTGTTGTGATGGTCATTCTGATGTGGGACTGATTTCATGGTTCAGATGGAACACCTGAAGGTTTAATCAGCATAAATTGTGTGTTGCTGTTGCTTCCTCTAAGCATAAGATAGCCTTTCTGTGCACAGCACTGTAACTCCCTCAGTTCTTGGCCAGTTAGAGGTTAGCCTTAGGATTTACATCTTTGCTGTTCTGCTGTTCTCTAGGCATGTTCAGAACATGAGTGAGATCAAGACTGATGTCGGACGAGCGCGGGCTTGGATCAGGTTGTCCTTAGAGAAGAAGCTCCTGTCCCAGCACCTGAAGCAGCTGCTCTCTGACCAGCTGCTCACGAAGTAAGGGGCTGCCTCCGGGGGCGTGTCTGTTTCCCTGACCTGTGTGCTTACACACAGACCGCACAGGCTGGCCTGCCGGCTGTTTCAGCATGCATTCCTGACTCCTGTGCACATGTACTCTTTCTTTCCAACAGGCACATGCTTCAGAAACTCCTGTGTCGTGACCTCATGTTTGATTATATATCTAGGAGGGTACAGATTTCACAGCCAAGGGCCAGATTGCACCACTCCAATCAGAAAAAAAAGAAAGCTAAATAGTCCCACACGCTGATAGTAACATCCAAAAGATGGATTGAATTTATGTCAACCTTATATTGTAAACACCACAACAAAACTGGAGTAGCAAAAAAGAAAAAAAAAGTCCACAGTAAAGGGCTTCTCTGAGAGTCTTGAGTCTTACCGATACCTGCATTTAGTAGTTTAGAGCCAGGAAATCAATCAAGTGCATCTTAGTGCGTTGTTAACTGTTTTGATAGCTCCTCTTTACCCCAACAAGAAACCTGGGCTGAAATGCATCATCCAGGTACTAAGTACATTAGAGCTAATTTGAAGGCTGAGGACTTTGGGTTCCTTCCCTAGAGCAGAGGTACGCAGAGAATGCAGCAGAGTCCCCACACATGACAGTCTGTTGGAATCCCACCATGGTAACTCAATTCTTTTCATGATTTCGCATTTGTACATATCGCCGTTGGGTTACTGACCCCCGGAACATTTTTAGGATGAGTCTTAATGTCCAAAGAGTGGGTTTGCTGAAGAGTACATGTGAAGTGTAGTCTGTGAACCTGGCCTTGTTCTCCTAAAACTGAGTGCTCTCCCCACACCTTACCCCGCCCATAAGTCATTTTCCTTTTGTGGCCAAAGTACAAAGAAGAAAATGATAGTCATTTAAAGTCCTACTTCACGAAGGTGACTGCTGAGTATTTCACACGTTTTCTTCTATGCGTGTTCCCTTAGTTAAGATTATACTATATTTGCAAATATTTAGCTTAATATTGTATCATAAACATGTTCTAGATCATAAGGGTTTATTTAACCTCTGAAATTGGAACGCCTGTGTTCAAATACTGCCTTTACTATTCGTTGTTTGAATGGCCATAGGCAGGATACTTAACATCACTGCATCTGTTTTCCTCATCTGTAAAAGGAGGATGCTAACAGACTTACCTCACACGTGGTCACGAGGATTAAATATATTAATAAGTATAAAATACTTGGGGAAACCCGTGAATGTAAACGCGTAACGAAAACTGCTTATTTTGGGGAGTAGTAGTTGTGTAATTGTTAAAACTCTTCATAAACTTTATTTTTAACGGGTGTACCGTAATATATTTTTACTTTTACAAATAATATCCAGGTGGACATTGTGAGTAAATCTTTGCCCACGTTTCATATTATATCCTTAGGACTGAGTCCTAAAAGTAAAATTAATGAGTCAAAGGGTGTGATTGGTTTAAAATAATTGTTACCAACAAATTGCTTTCCTGAAGTTTTCAGTTTCACTTTCTACTGTTTGTTGCCTCCCTTGACCCCCACAGCTCCATCAGCGCTGGGTATCACCGTTAAATCTTTATTACTTTGATAGTGGGTCACGGGAGGCTTTTTCGTTAATTACCAAGTAGGTTAAAAATGTATTGTTACCTGTACGTTCATTTTTGTGAATTGCCTGTTCTTCCTGGATTAAAGTTTCTACCTGTAGTTTGTCTAAGTGGTGGTGTTTACTTTTAGCGGAAGCCATAATGAAAAATCTGTTATTTTGTGCTTGTCTTACCCTTTCCTAGGAAGCTTTATAAACGTTATGCTTTTCTGCGTTGTGAAGAAGAAAGAGAGCAGTTTCTTTACCATCTTCTTTCCCTCAATGCTGTGGACTACTTCTGCTTCACCAGCGTGTTCACCACTATCAGTAAGTCTGGAGAATTGACTCTGAAGTGAAGAGTTGCTCAGATGACTCATGGAATGTGAGTTTGTATTTTTAAAGTGAGACATGCCATAGCACAGTGAGACACTGTGCCACCCCAGTCCCCACCCTCCCCAGACCTCCTCAGGAGTGAAGGCTGTATCCCAGCGCCAGAAGTGCTGCAGAAAGACGGGTCCTCGTCCGTCAGCACCTGCAGGGAGTGTCTCACCAAAGAACACTACCTTGCCTGAGGCTGGCCCTCCTGCCAGAGCCCGCCCGCATCCCCGGCTGATCTACCGGCTGTCCCGGAGCTCACTGTGGGCTCAGCTGAGGGCTCGCAGCGTCAGACTCGGCATCTGCCCCAGCGCATCCCGCTTTCTTCCTCACATGTTAACCCCAGGAGCAGCATTCTGCACGCTGATTTCTCAGAGTCTGCTTCCCAGGGAACCCAGTCTGCAGTGGGAAATGGGATGGAGCAGTGTTTTATCAAATATTCCAATATCTTATCTGAAACACATAAATTCAAAGAATCAGCATATGATAATGATAAACTTGCAGAACTGAACTTCATTGAACTTTGATGATTCGGACTTTAGGATCTTGCTGGTTGTTGTAGGTTTATAGAGAGAGGAAACGCTGATTGGAGGTGTGTTTTTGTTAAACTGAATTGCAGCATTTATTCTTTTCACCACTACTAATTCTTATTTGCAGTGGGTCCCCTTCCCCACTTCTGCGAATTTTGACTTGGATCAGTTAGGAGTTGTGCTCAGCTGCAAATATCAGAAACTTGGAAAACAATGGTTTAAACCAGGTAGTTTTATTTTTCTTACGCAATGAGGAGTCTTGAAGTAGGCGGTCCCCAGCATCATCTCAGACCCAGGCTCTTCGACAGTTACCAGTGTGTGGTGATTGCTTCTGGGTCACAAGATGGCTTTTCTTGGTCCACCTTCCAGCCCAAAGAAGGAAGGCATGCCAAGGCAGAACAGTCAGAATCTGTGCCAGAAAAACATAGTTTTTCTGAAAAATATCACTGATTTTTCACTGGACAGAATTGTGTAGGTTTTGGCCTTCTAAGTCTCTGAAGGAGGCAGAGAAGGAAAAACAGAGTTGGAATGGCTATTGGGCAGACCTGAAATATCTGTCTATCTAATGTTAGTTTATTAGAAGCTGAGGTGTGCTGTACAGTTTTGAAAGAGAAGAAATAGCAGAGTTAGGAATCCTGAGGCCGCCCCATATCTGCAGACTGCTCTCCATCTGAGTAACTCTTCCAGTCAGAGGAATTGAAACACTTCGTGAAAGAAATATCCTGGGTTCAGTAATATTAGTCCTTTTCTACTTTACGAAATCACTGTTGTGCATCTGTGGGCCCTTTGCAGCCGCAGAACCGCTGACCCTAAACAGGCCTTTTTCTGCAGCTTTTCTAATCCTGTCAGTGAAAGAAATGAGAGAGGTCTTTGGTGCCTAAAATAATGTCTTGCACGAACCTCTTCTGCTTTCAGTTTCAGAAACCATTTGATTCCCATGATTACTAAACCATGAAAGTGTGGCCTCCCCTCAGACATTTTCCTTCCCTTCAGCCAAAATAAAAGGACAGAAAGGGAGGTTTTTTCACCCAATGGAAAGAAAGTCGTACGTGTGAAGTTAGGGAGATGAGCCATTTGTCCTGTGCCTTTTGCGCCTCTGAGATCGCACTGAAACACGAGCTCACACTGTGAGGCTGTATCTGAGCACCTTGCCTGGTGAGTGTACCTGGGAGCTCTTACAAGGAGAGCTGCTTATAGCCGTCTCGTGACTGAATGAGCAGAAATCCCGAGAACACCAACCAAAATATTGATTCCCCCTTGCTTTAAAAAAAAGAAAAACATGGCTCTGAAGGATAAAGATGCGCTCATGTGTTTGCAGCATCCCCATTTTTTAAAGGAAAATGGAGGTTTGTGTAATGCCTAACTGGTTTCCACCTTTGAGCCAAGGACGGTGGTGGGACAGCGACATCTAGTGGTGTGCCTGTTGAAGAGCCTTCGGAAGGAGAGTTCACACACATCCCTCTCCGCATCCTGATTCTTTCTCTGGGGCTCCTCTCGCTCATGAGTCACCTTAATAGCTTTCCAAGTTGCGGTTCATGTTAACGTCCAGACTGGAGCTGCCCTTGTTTGTTATTCTTGGCTTTGCATATTGAGCTGTAAAAAATGGGAAAGTTCTGAAGTGTAGAGCTTTAAAGCGTTGCCCAGAAAACCAGTAATGAGAGGAGACTGTCCAAGAAGTCGGCTACCCCCTTTTTTTAATATGAAACCATGCCAGTTGCCATACTCATTTATACTAAATTTGGGGACAAAATTAATTCAAACATTAAAGCAATGAAAATACTGTACAGCACAGTCAGTGTTTATGCCCTCAGGTTTTCTGGTGCTGATGCCTGAGATTGTTTATAAATGTGGTGGTGCTAAGCATGCCGTGCACACACGGTGATATATACGCCGTGGAAACCACCAGAGGTATTGGGACCTGGGCTTATTATAAACTGGACCCCCTCTTTCTAGACGGGGAGGTTACGATTTCATCTTTTTGTTTAAGAACATCTGGACAGATCATTAAAAAGCAAATTACCCACGAAAGCCACCAGAGTTCTTAACATATATTTGTTTTGTTATCAAGAGGATTTTATTGTAATTTTGCCTTAATTTCAGCGTTTTTCTTTCAGTGATCCCATATAGAGCAGTGATCATTCCCATCAAAAAGCTGAGCAACGCGATCATCACGTCGAACCCCTGGATCTGTGTGTCAGGAGAACTGGGAGACACAGGAGTGATGCAGATTCCCAAAAACCTCCTCGAAATGACCTTTGAAGTAGGTTCAGCTGATGCCTTTCTTTGTGCAAATTTTTATACATGGCTCTACACAGCGATGCCAGTTTCACATTTTCATTTTTCCATGACTCAAATGATATAAAGGAGTAATTAAGCATACAGGATCATTTCGGGGATTTTTTTATACCTAAAGTTGTCCAGAACACGTTAATTTGTTTTATATTTTTATTGTTATTATTTTAATTGTTTATTGGATCTGTTTTTCTACTTGGAATGATGGACTTTTGGGCTTTGCCAGGTCCTTTTCCATAATTCCTGGTGCCTAGCACAGAACCTGCCAAGTAGGGAACATTCAAATAAATGTTTTCCCCAGCCTTGTTCTCTCCCAGACTGTAAATTTGCCCTGCCTGAACCTCGACAGAGGACAGGCGACAGCTATTCATGCTTTTGGCATTTAGACCACACAGTGACATTTATAAAGTGATTTTGTAAAAAAATGCCTTTCACTATGGTAGTCAGTCTTCAGGTCTTACCTGGTGAAGTATTCCTGTGCTTTTGAGCCCACATGTGGGTTGATTCTGGCGTGCAAGGAGAGGACAAATACTTGCCCTTGTTTTAGGAGGGAAGTGGTACTAACTGAATGTCCTACTCTCATGTTCCATGGGGTCTATGAATAGCAGTTTCCACGCAGAGTCATCGCACTGCCCGAGAGCTTATTTTGGTGATGTCTGTCCAGTGGGCTTACAGCCTTCTGTGTGTAAAAGATTAAAATCCTTGACTTTCCTTTGACTACCAAGTATGGTACATAAATTGCATTGTAAGTTCCATCATTGTTGTTCCCCAACTCTCACATCTGCCTCTTTCCATCTCTGCTGCCACAACTAATTCAGAACGCCATCCTCCCCTCCCTAGATGGCTGTGAGGCCTTCTCACCGTGATGCAGAGAAGCGAGGGGCTTTGAGAACTCATAGCTCGGGTGCTCCCAGCCATACATAGTCAGCTGGGGTCTGTGATCTTTTATCAGGATTTAAAAATCAGGATTTATTTGACATTTATTTTCACTATTCCTGTTCCCATCACTCTTTTTTGTACTTGTCCACAGAGGGTCAGGAAACACCTTGATAACTATGCTTCTTTTTTTTTTTTACAATAGCTTCAAAGACTTCTAGATGAGGCGTGAGGTCAGTTCTGCCTTAGTATTTTATTAGAAGCAGAAAAATAGTCATGTTGATGATTTTTTTTTATCTATAATTGTTTTTCTGACCTCTCTGTAACTAAATCTAAGTAGCATTGTTTTCCCACTTCTTGAAACTCTTCTCATCCTTTAAAGGCACAAGTCACTGACTGATGTTTCTGGGTTCCATAGTTAGAAATTATTGTTCCTTTCCCAGTGTATCCTAGCACCTGTTACATCTCTAGTCTGGGACGTTGTGCAGGCCCCCTCATTTGATAGTTAATTGTATGTCTCATCTCATTAGAAGGGATATAGTAAATGTGAATATTTTTCTCTAGTGCACAGCAGAACACCTTATGCAGAGTGGGTCCTCTATATTTGTTAAATTGGATAGAACCACGGGGCCACTGCTAAAGCTGAGAGGTAGCGGGGAAGGGTCAGGTATGAGTAACCTGTGGTCCTGTCCCTGCAGTGCCAGAACCTGGGGAAGCTGACTACTGTTCAGATTGGTCACGATAACTCAGGACTGTTGGCCAAATGGCTAGTGGATTGTGTCATGGTCAGAAACGAAATCACAGGACATACGTACAGGTAAGCAGATGTCTGGGGAGCTCAGAATTCTTTAAGACTCTTTAGAAAAGGTTTGAGAATTGTTTTCATTCTAAAGCTTTGCCACTGCTTTCTGAATTTTAGTTTAGTTTTTGGGGTGCTTTTGTTTTTGTCTGTGTAGTAACAACATTTTGTCATTTTGTTACAAATACAAAATTGCCCAAAAACTACTTTAAGGAAAACTGATTGTTTTTGCTGCTAATGCTTAGTTCACAAATGTTGAAAAAGATGGATGTAACTCTGACAGAAAAAAAGAAGCCTAAAATAAGGTTGGTAAGAGGAAAGTTTCCTTCACACGCTCCCGATTTCAGCCAGCACCCCTCTTTGGGAACAGTCTCCTCTTGTCTCCTGTAACTTAACTCCTACATTAATCTCTAGTTAGAAGATAATCTTACTAGAACTAACCACAGAATTTTAATATACATGAGGTATGAGAAAACAGTGAAGAATTATTTTAACTTGTTAAAATAACAACTTATGGCTATATTAAGAGAGAATGTCTCTTTTTTTTAAGATTCATACTGAAATGATTAGAAGTAAAATGTCCTGATGTGTGTAATTTACTTTATTTTGGAGGCGGGGGGAGGTAATTAGGTTTGTTTGTTTATTTTTAGAGCAGGTGCTGGGGATTGAACCCAGGACCTCGTGCGTGCTGAGCGTGGGCTCTACCACCTGAGCTACACCCTCCCCCCATGTGTGTAATTTACTTCAAAATACTTTTAACAAAAAATAAAAATGAAGCATATGGCAGAATATTAGGAATATGGGTATCTGTTCTACTATTCTATATATTTTTTTTTAGGTTTTTTTGTGGGGGTAATTAGGTTTATTTATTTATTTACTTTTTTAAGAGGACTGGGGATTGAACCCGGGACCTCGTGCATGCTAAGCGTGCGCTCTACCACTTTGAGCTATACCTTCCCCCCCTTTCTATATGTTTGAAAGTTTTCATAACGAAAAAAAAAAAAAAAAACAACCCGCAGGCTCTGAAATGATGGCCTTCACCCATGGTGCCATTTTAAAATTTCTGGTTAAATCTAGGAAGGTATTGGTGATTCCAAAGTTTGCTCCTGTCTTGCCAGGTTCCCATGCGGGCGGTGGCTGGGGAAAGGCATCGATGATGGGAGCCTGGAGAGAATTCTCATCGGGGAGCTGATGGCATCCGCACCAGACGAGGATCTGGTGAAGCAGTGCCGGACTCCGCCGCAGCAGAAGTCACCCACCACGGCCAGGAGACTAAGCGTCACCTCGCTGACAGGGAGAGCCACCAGTAAATCTGTTTTCTCATTTTCCTGTGTGTCTCACAGGTTGCAGGCATCTTGTGGCCATTTCTCGGGAATCTGAATTATAGTAAGGAGATTAGAAGGAAGAAAGCTGAGGAAAATTAATTTGGGAGAAGGGACTTTAACAGTGGGGAAAGAAAAAAGGGGAAAAAAATAAGGCAAGACATTAACAAAAAATTAAAAGCCTGAAGAATTTAGGTGCTAAAATCCAAAGCAAACTCCATGCTCTGTTTTATTTAAGCTTTGGAAGTTTGAATAAGTGATATTTTGCTTGAAACTTAAAGGAGAAATAAAGACAGTTACATATGCCAGTACTTTCACATCTAGTTAGACAGAACCCTTTATTCTAAGAGGAATTCTAAAAATTCCTCTCCCCACCCCACCCCCCGACTTCCTGTAGAAGTGATAAAACAAAACACTGCAAAAAAAAAAAAAAGTGAATTCTGTGTTTAGGATACTATATTCACACGCTATTTTTTAATAGTACAGTGAACTTCTAATTTATACTAATGTGGTCTTTATTCGGCTGAATAATGTCTCTTAAGGGTATCAGATTTTAATCCCTGAAATCCCTAAATGTGACGTGATTTAGAAAACGGATCTTTGCAAATATAATTAAACCAAGGATCTTGAGATGGGGAGATCATCCTGGATTATCCAGGTGGGCCCTACATGCAGTCACATGTATTCTTAGAAGAGGGATGCAAAAGGGAGTTAGACGCACAGAGAAGACAACAGACGGATGGAGGTGGAGACTGGAGTGATGCGGCCACAAGCCAAAGCCGAAGCCAAGGTGTGCTGGGGCGCCCGGAGCTTGACGAGGCAAGGAGCAGCTCTTCCGTTGAGCCTCCAGGGGAAGTGCAGCCCTGCCCACACCTTGATTTCTGCCCCATGATATCCATTACTGACTTCTGGCCTCCAGAACTCTGGGAGAATAAATATCTGCTTTTCTAAGTCAGCAAACTTGTGGTAATCCACTGTAGGAACCACAAAAAAACTAGTAAGAGACAGTATGATCTAGTGAAAAATCCCAGAAGGTTATCAGTGAAGTGGTTTTATTTCACCTTACAAGCAATAACCATAAGTAGGTCATGCAGGTACCTGAGAGGCCTTAGTTTGCCAACAAAGCAGTTTCCTTACATGTTGTTATTCCATATCCATTTGTTGGTGCATGGTGATATATTAACTATTAAAATGATGTAGTCTACAAGTCTCTCTTATTCTTTCTCAAATTATTCCCTTTATTCCTAATTCCTTTCTGCCTTCACAAGTAAGCTTCCCACCACACACTAGAACAGCTAAAATTTAAAAGACTGATAAATATGAAAAGGAATATATATATACATGTATGACTGAAACCTTGTGCTGTTTCACCAGAAATAGACACAACATTGTAAACTGACTATATTTCGATTAAAAAAGAGGAAAGAATTGATTCTAAAAGACTGATAATACCAAATATGGGTGAGGCTAGAGAACAGTGGAATGCCCCTACTCTGCCAGTGGGAATGCAACAGAAAAACAGTTTGGTAATTTTTTATAAAGATATACGTAGACTGACCATCCAGTTGACCCTGCAGTCCCACTCTAGATAGGTACCCAAGAGAAATGGACACGCATGTCCATCCTGAGACTCGGACTCAGGGGTTCCTAGCAGCTGCAGTCCTAATAACCAAAGTGGAAGCAGCACCGGTGTCCCCCAGCTGGTGAGGAGAGAAGCAGGTTGTGGTGTATCTAGTCAATGGGGTACTACTCAGCAGTGCTGGTTTTTTAATAATTCCTTTTAATTCTTCTTTTTTAAAATTGAAGTACAGTCAGTTTACAATGTTGTGTCAGTAGCTGGTGGACAGCATAATAGTTCAGTCATACATATACATACATACATTCATTTCCATATTCTTTTTCATTATAGGTGACTACAAGATATTGAATATAGCTCCCTGTGCTGTACAGTAGAAACTTGTTGTTTATCTATCTTGTGTATAGTAGTTAGTATCTGTAAATCTCAAATTCCCAATTTATCCCTTCCCACCCCTTCCCCCACTGGTAGCCATAAGTTTGTTTTCTATGTCTGTGAGTCTGCTTCTGTTTTATAAATTAGTTAATCTGTCTTTTTTTTAGATTCCATGTATAAGTGATATCCTGTGGTATATTTCTTTCTCTTTCTGGCTTTCTTCATTTAAAATGACAATTTCCAGGTCTGTCCATATGGCTGCAAATGGCATTATTTTATTTTTTTATGGCTGAGTAGTATTCCATTGTATAAATATACCACAACTTCTTTATCCAGTCATCTGTCAATGGACATTTAGGTTGTTTCCGTGTCCTGGCTATTGTAACTAGTTTCAGCAGTGCTGTTGATTCATCTAAAAACATGGATGAATCTCAGAAGCATTATGCCAAGTGAGAGAAAGCAGACACAAAGGACCAGATACTGTAGGATTCTATCTATATTAAATTCTAGAGAGACAGTATAGTAATGATGGAGAACAGATCAGCAGTTGCCAGGGGTTGAGAGCTGGAGAAGGGGAGTGACTGACTGAAAAGGGGTGCTGGGGAACCTTCTGGGTTGATGGAAATTTTTTATGTTGATTGTGGTAGTGGTAACATGTCTGTACATCTGCCAAAATTCATCAAATTACACACTTAGAGTCAGTGAATTTATTGTATGTAATACTTTAATTATGCTGATTTAAAATTAAAAAGTAGATTTCAGTTCCATCCTTTCAAATTTTTACAACTTCTGAATCAGTTCAGTTTCATGGGATATTAATGTTTCAAGAGGCCTTATCCTCCATTTTCGGTCATATATTCATTACTTAATAAGCAGAAAACCTTAAATAATATGAAACTCAAGATGGGTAACTTGGAATTTTTTCACAGTGTGTGTGTGCAAGGTGATATTTAAAGAACTAAACATTTTAAATCAGCTTCCAAATACTGCTGATGAGTTCAGGGTTCTTTTGAAATGAATAAAAACTTTCAAAATAGATCTTCATGTTTAAAAGAGAAAATGTTCAGAGAAAGGTGAAAGTAAAAAAAAAAAAAAAATTACTCGGAGCTGAAGAGGACACAGTATCAGTCCTACAATCATAAGAGGTTTCCATTTTAACAATTTTTATTCATGTAGAAAAAACATACTTGAGTTTTACCTGAAAGTGTTTTCTGCAAGAAACCCTCCAGCAGTATGAATTCAAAGATTCTTAAATTCTAGAATGGACAGTTTATCTTTTATAGTGTGACATACAAGTTTGATTTAAAAGTTAATCACTGCAAGAAAATCCCAAATGTTTAAATCTTCTCATCACTGGATGATACCTATGTACCACCTTTTTTCTTTTCCTCCTTTCTCTTTCTTTTTTAAAATCATTCTTGGGGTTTGGGAGGCAGAGGTGCTTTAGATTCCGTTCAGACAGCCCACCCAGCTCTCCCCCAGGAGCGGGGCCTCGGGGAGCAAGTGCTGGCCGGGAGGGTGCGGCGGCGCCCAGGGGGGCTGACTAGCCAGAAAGAAGCAGCCCTGGGCTTCCGGCAGGGTGTCCCCACGTACCTGGCATCTTCCCTTTACTGTAAACACAACTGCAGAACAGATTCCAGGTGAGATGTGCAGAGCTCCAGAAGTCTTGGTCTGTGCCCACTAAGGGACTTGGAGGTGGCAGGAGAAGGGGGTACCTGAGGAATGGTGCTATGGGGCCCGCCTCACTCCTTAGATCTGGGGACTTGCTAGCACTTGGTGACAGGCACCATTCCCAGTAATTTATACCTAATAATCTCATTCACTTTTCTCAGTGGCCCATGAGGCGTGTATTTTCCTGGTTTCAGGTGGAAGAAACTCAAACTCAGAAGAAGTTAGACATGTGACCAAGGGTATGGATCGCAAGTGGTGGGGCTGGGACTGGAATGCTGGGATCTGGATTCTTTGCCAGTGTACCTGTCACTTGGCCAGACTGGCTGAGGCAGTCTGAGTGGGGCCGCTGACAGGCCGGCCTGCTCTGGTGGAGTGTTTTCTGCACCGGCAGGCACAGCTGATGTCCGGCAGTGCTTCGGTTTATTTCCTGGCCATGAGAACTCAGTCACCATTCACTATTTTTCAGAACCAAATGCTGGACAGATCCAGGAAGGCATTGGAGAAGCTGTGAACAATATTGTGAAACATTTTCACAAACCTGAAAAAGAGGTATGATGGGCTGTGAAACAATATGGTGGGATTTGTAAAGCTGCTTTTATACGTGATACAGAAGGCAATAAAGGGTGCTTTAATTTTCATTTGTAAGCTTCCTAATAGCTGCAAAAATCTGCTTCATAGCTACCCTTAGCATTTGTTCCTCTAGTGTTTTCTTTTTCTTTTAAACTGGGGGGGGGTGGGTAATTAGATATGTTTGTGTATTTAGTTAGTTATTTTAGTGGAGGCACTGGGGGTTGAACCCAGGACCTCGTGCATGCTAAGCACGCGCTCTACCACTGAGCTACACCTGCCCCCTTGTAGTGTTTTTCTTAATCACGGACGCAGGAGCTTACCTCCGGCACTGCGTGTTCCGCCCCACAGAGAGGAAGCCTCACCGTGCTGCTCTGTGGGGAGAGTGGCCTGGTCGCAGCTCTGGAGCAGGTCTTCCACCACGGCTTCAAATCGGCTCGCATCTTTCACAAGAACGTCTTCATCTGGGACTTCATAGGTAAATTAAAGCAGGTGTACTTTGTTATCAGGTCATCGAAATGCTTCTTGGAAAATTAAAGACCCAGGAATTTGAGTGAGTGAGGGTTAGTGGTAAGGGTGTGTGTTTTTAAAAGTAAATATCAAATAAGCAGTATCGTGCTTTTCATTCAATCAGCAAATATGTGTGTGTCCACAGTGTTCTAAACACTATTCCAGATGCTCAAAATACACATCCAGGTAAACATAAAACACAAAGATTCCCATTGTTGGCAGACTTATAGTCTGGTAGGGACAAACACACAAAAACATAGCAAGTACGCAGTTCATCTAATATGTTGGAAAGTCACCGTTGATCAGAGGAAAAATAGAGCAAGGAGAAGGGGAACGGAGTGGGAGTGGGGCGTTTGTAGGCTTTGTTGACAAGGTAACATTTGATCGAAGACTTTAAGGAAGTGAGCCTCCTGAAAAAGGGAAGGAGGGCACTCGGGGCAGCCCCGGCAGGGACCCAGGGTGGGAGCGTGCTTGGCCTTCCACAAAGTAGGAAGGAGGTGAGCACGACGAACAGCGTGCGGGAGAGAGAGGGGAGTTTACCGCCGGAGCCGGGCTGTGGAGTGCTTCTGGCCCTTTGGAAGCCCTCTGGTCTTCATCCTGAATGGAATGGGAAGTCATTGGAAGGCTTGGAGCCAAGGAGTGATATGATATAATTTATGTTTTAATAGGAATACTTTATGTCCATGCTGTCCGATAGGGTACCCACTAGCCACGTGTGGCTATTTAAATTGACTTCCTCTAAATTAAACTTAAAATTCACTTCCTTAGTCACACCGGCCCTGCGAGTGGCCATAGACGTGGCCCTTGCAGATGGAGAACATTTCCATCATCACGGAGAGCTCAGCCGGCACGTGCTGCTCTAGCTCGCTAAACTTTGTGCTCTTTATTTTGGTATGCAGCTCGTCCACCATCCCCACTTTCTTTAACAAGAGTGATTATTACCATTTTGTGTTTTGTAAATAAGGCCTAGATGAAGTAGTTGATTTTTATCCAATTTAGAATTCTTAGGCAAAGGAAGGAAGGTTGACAAAGCTAGGCTCCCTGGGGGTGGGGGGGTGAGGTTGGTTTTGGGGGGAGGTTGCGGGAGTTTTTTTGGAATACCTAGAATCTTATTGCTCCTGCTTCCAGTATGTGTATACACAGCCCTTCATCAGATTTACTGAATCCGTTCCATTTCGAGGATTTTGTTGCAAAGTGTTAGCCAGCCATTCTGTAGCTAGAACAGAGGGCACCATCTCAGTGGCTACCATGTCTCCTGCTCACTCCTAGAAGGCTCCAGTCTGAACAGACAGGTCCATGTTTATTTTTTTCTTTGCTGTAAGTTGCCACTTCTTGAAGGTATTCAAAAGAGAGTAAACTTTCCAGCCCTCTGGAATGCAGTCTAGACTGGAAAGTAAGCTCCGGGAAGCGTACTGTTCTACCATGAAACATGGGCCTCTAGAATTTATTGTGAAACCAGTGATAAAGGAGTGGGAAAGGTTTTGGTTTCAGGACTGGCCATAAGGCAAAACGTCCTTAGTGTTTCCATAGTAAACTAAGTGATTCATCTTTCCGTATATGAAGTACTGATGTGTCTTGTGCTGTGATTCTGACTTCCTTCCCCAGAGAGAGCAGTCGCTTACTTTGAAACCACTGACCAGATTCTAGACAATGAAGATGATGTCCTCATTCAGAAATCATCCTGGAAAACCTTCTGCCACTATGTGAATGCGATTAACACTGCCCCCAGGAGCATTGGGAAGGACGGCAAATTCCAGACTCTAGTTTGCCTTGGAACACGGTATAAAGCCAGTGCTTGACGTTCTTTGTCGTGTGTTGAACAGACGTTTAGAAGGGATGGTACCCGATCACGCCTCTTCCAGGCTCTCCCGTGGGTTTCTTTCATTCCACGTTTAATGAGACACTGTTCATTGGGTACTTGCTATGTGTGGGGCACTTTGCTAAGTACTTTAGGTACATTATCTCCTTTATTCCTCCTGTCTCTTCACCACCGCCACTACATGAAGTGGCAAGGGATAGCCCCATTGTATGGATGAGAAAATAGAAGAGGCACAGGTACACTAACAGACTTTCTCAAGGTCACACAGCTAGAAAGAGGCAGAGCCAAGACTGATACCCAGTCTCACGCCGGAGCCCAGAGCTCTGAACCATGACAAAGCACCGGCACCGGAGGAAGGCACATAGGTAATAGGTAGACTGGTAGATAATTAGACACACCAGCACATACACAAGTGTATTTACTATAGACAGCTTGTATAGTGTGGGAAGGCCACCACATTGCTTGAAATTAATGACATTGTGGAATTCTTACTATCTAAATAATTCTTAGTATGGAAAGCTTTCTTTAAGACAATTTCCTACCCCTTTTTTTTAAAGATGGCACAGGAGCTGTACAATCCATTCATTTTAAAACAGCTCTCAGAATGGTAAGAAACACACAGACCTTCAGAAGATTTTTTTTTAAGTTATCTGTGCAGTGTTTGTTTTCTTCTAAACCCCTGGTTCCCCAGCGAGAGGTTTGCGGCGGCCTGGTGGCGGCTGCCCGTGCCGCGGCGGCGTGGTGAGAGGGGCGCAGTGAGGATGTCTTAGCTGCCTAGTGACAGAAAACTGGTGTCAGTGTAACCAGGAGACACCGAAGACTGAGATTGTCTTCCTGAACAACTGGTTTTTCGAACTAAGTTTGGTATTTCTTCTTAGTAAAAGGGGCCCAATTTCAGCTGTGCTGTGTACCGTTCCTTTTGAACATGATCCTTATCTCCTTTTATCTCTTTACAGTTCTGATTTATTAGAGCAGTGCAGCCCCTCTTTGGGCTTATAAAATCTGCTTAATGCTTTTCTGCTTTGATTTGGTTCCTTACCTTGTTATGTTGCGTAAGTTTTTTTTTAAAAATGCTAGTCCCTACAATGTAATGGAGTCTTCCTTCCCAAAAGGTCAGTATACTTTGGCATGCCTTGCCACAGATGTCTGAATAACATCCCTGTAAAAAAAGGAGTACAAAATGACATTCTGCGTCTTTTTTCAGAGTGGTGGAGTCAGAATAGAGAATTTCGTCAGTGCATGTAAATCTTTATGCCCAGCTTGTCCCAACCCTGGCGAGCTTCCCCGTTAGCTCACACTGTCTCATTGCTGTGTCTTCATAACCGGTGATTATCCAGCTCCTCGACTTTGCCTTCCTCTCTGGTGACCTCAGAGCGTGGCTAGACTTGCCCCGTCCGGCCCCCCAGCTCCCCGCTGAAAGCCCCAGGGTGTGTGCCTGGTTGTGCAGCGTGGGCAGCCGCACTCAGGACGCTCGGGTCTGTTTGGGTTGCAGGGACCGGCTGCTGCCACAGTGGATCCCGTTGTTGGCCGAGTGCCCTGCCATCACCCGAATGTACGAGGAGAGCGCCCTCCTGAGGGACCGCATGACAGTCAACTCCCTCATCCGCATCCTGCAGACCATCCAGGACTTCACCATAGTCTTAGAAGGCTCACTCATCAAAGGAGTGGACGTGTAGCCCGATTAGCCAGAACCTCTCAGTCCAGATCCCTCGTTCCTGAACCTTCCCCAGCCGTGGGGACCGAGTTGGACTTGTCTGATGAGGCAGTGAGTCATTGCAGGGGGCAACACACCGCATCCCCCAATCTGACCAGTCCTCCCACTGCAGACAAGGCGAAGTGCTGTATTGTAGTTCATTTGAACCTGGAATTTAGTATAAAATAGAGTATTTTCATGTGTTAGATGTCTGTAAATACGCTCTCTTCTCTAAGAAATTCTATTACTCTGATAAGATACTTTTCTTAGGTTGAATATTCCTGTGACTTAAAACAAGTAGCTTAAGAGTATTGGGAGCTGCGGGGGGGAGAGTGGTGCTAGTCAGGAAGAAGCCAGTAAACGTGTAAATAGAGTGCAACCCAGTGGGGCTCTTTTTCCCTCCAGGTACCACAAGGAACCCAGAACGTATTTTGTTGTGTCGCAGCCGCCCGCCTGTCCCGGCGTCTGCACCTTTGTATTGTGAATGTAAACAGCTTTACCCACCGTATGGGGTAGCGGGCCTCACTTGTATCGCTCAAGTTTCAGATGGTTTCACACACTTGAAGTGAGTCACTTCTCCAGTCTTTTGGAAAATTTTCCATTTCCATTTTCAGATTTTTTTTCACAAGATGAAGGTATAATTCAAATACTTTAAACACTGGGCCCCAGGAGCTTGGCTTGAACTGGACCGAGAACACACAAAGCCCTGAGAAGTGTGTTAAATTGTGGGATTATAACTTCTTTACACTTCTGGAAAGATTAGCCTGGGCGAACTTCATTCTTGGCATTTTTATTCTTGTTATTTGAGGTCCTTTGGGGAGATGTGAGTTTTCAGAGTGTTGGCCACATGGTCCTAAGGACTGCAAGCAGCAGTCTGATTCTGCCATTTTAATTTGGCCACCTCCACTCTGGAGCAGCCCAGTACCTCGTAAGGACGACCACAGCCCCGCCTTTGTTAGGTCCCACTCGGCCGGCTCCCTCCACCCCCGCCCCCCGTGCCCATCCCCCCTCAGGAAGTGGAAAGAATGTCTAAGAAGGAGGCGGGCTCTGCGTGGCCTGGAATGTTTTTGTGAAAGTATTTGTTGACCATGATAATGCAAATAAGAGAAGAAGAGGGCGAGAACGGACCCTTCCCGGGTGTCTCAGGGCCGGCCCTTCGTAAGCAGGGCCGACAGCGTAAAGCCGCTGGCCGGGAAGGTGGAAGCCGGTGCGGCGCGGGCTGGCCAGAGGGGAGCAAAACTGGAGGCAGCGGTTTCGAAAGACCAAGCGTGGTGACTTTCCCATTTGGTGTTTTAGAAGGAAGTGAAATGAACGTGGTGGCAGCTCTTTACCTTTAGTCTTCATCTCGCTGTCGGTCCCGTGAGTCTCATTGGGCATTTGCGCGTCGTCAGCAGCCAGATTGCCTCGGCAGAGTCCCGCACTTTATTCCCGGTTGTGGCCGAGAAGCAAAGCCATGGCCTCTCAGGGCCCTTGCGTGACCCGAGGGCCCTGGGCTTCAGCCAACAGTGTTGTTTCCCTTTTCTCCTGGAGGAGGAAACTAATGAGGCAAGTGCCTCCTTCCCTCTGTCAAACGGGTGTTCAGCCAAGGCGCACCCCCTTCAATGCCTGCCTGAGCACTTGAGGAGGGAAGGGCAGTGGAAGGCATGGGGGGGGGGGGTAAAGACGGTCCAGGTGACCAGCGTAGACCAGACATTTGTTTGCCTGCAGCAAAAGTATGTCTCCGGCGGTGCAGCTCTTCCAGGGACACGGGAAGTCTGTGGCTGGAGGCATCCGGAAGCTGTCACACCAGGCCCTTGCTGTTTCAGTGCTCAGAAACCAGAGCGTGATCCAGGCTGGGGTTTTGTTCTCACCACCTCTTCCACAAGGCCATGCTTCTGACCCGCGCTGGGCAAACAGGGATGGCGCAGGTTAGCAGGCTGGAGTTGAGTCGCGCAGCCTTGCCCTCTCACTTTACAGATGGGCACACTTGCGGATCAGAGAGATTGAATACTACCCCACCCCTGGTCAGTGACAACACAGGGTCTGGAATCCATGCTTTTTCATTACACCAGGCTGCGTGGGGCTGACCTCCAAGGCATTCATATGAATAGTCTTTCTACCCTTGCATTTTTATTCATCTGCATATACAGGTGAGGACGTAAGGATTAATATTGATGATAATGGATTCCCCTCAAGTTACAGAGAATTAGACCTGTTACAAAAACTGGGAGCAAAATTGGGTTGGGGGCCTGTGAATGAAACCATTACTTTAAAAAGTAAAACTTCCCACGGAGAGTCACACCTAAAAGTTTCATGCCTCTTTCTGTAGTCGGACCATAGCAGTGAGGTCGCGAATTTCAAAAGGAAGGGTCACACCAGCACTGACACATCCTCTGGGGTGCCAGGCCCCTGACAGGGTCACTTAGGGTTCCACGTGCGTGCCCGGTGATCCTGCCAGTGCTCCAAACGCCCGGGGACCACTGAGCTGCCTGAGGGACCCGCAGCCCATTCTTCTGAATATTGTCAGTGATGGTAAATGTTGGCCTCTCAGAAGAAATTTAACAACAACAAAAAAAGGCATTAGGATCCAAGCTGATGAAGGAACAGGATACTTAAGCAGAGTTTGAGTTCACGTAAGAAACGCAATTCTAATGAAGTAAGACTTAGTTCTTACATGGCTCTGAGCCAATACCAAAATATTTTGAGCAGGACAGTAGCAGAATCCTTAGAATAAATTTACATATAAATGTACGTAGCCTTCCAAACTGACTTTTGAAAATGATTCAGAGGTATATTTTCTGCTGTGTTTATTTTTTAAATTAATATGTTGTTTTATCATCATACCTCAAAGTTAAAGTACATAAAAATCAATTTTGTAATTGACTTTTTTCCCCCTCAGAATAAATTAAAAGTAATGCCTAGAATCATTAATTAGTATTTTCACATAATAATAACTTAAGAAGAAATTGTTTTAAAATTAAGTTGCCAGAAGTATTAACCTCTTGAAACATTTATTTTCCAAGTGTTTTTCTGCTAATCTCAACCTTGTGACACGGTGGCATTCCACCGATGTTGGTATTACGTGTGAGACCCTAGAGCTGGGCTCTGGTTGAGGGCTCATTAGCGCCTTAAAAATGACCAAGGCTCAGTGGAGTAGTATAAAGGAGGGTGGAGAGAATACAGTATAAACCAGGAGAAGACAGGACGCTGAGAACAAAGAGTAAGGCCGCCCAGCCTCCCCCATCCTCTTTCCCACTGGGGGCAAGAATTCGATGGAAGAAACCTAAAGCTGGCAAAAGTTTGTGATTTCTCTCTAAAATTTATTTTAAATAATTTCACACATTTTTGTACCTTTTTGTAACCCTGCTGTATTTACTTTAACATGGCTTTTTAAGAAATCGTTTAAATGAACTTCTGTCACACTGTATGAATGATACAGGGGAAATACTGAATTGCTCCTACTTCCTTTTTTGGCAATAAAGCACTGATGTATGCAAGTGTAAGTAAATGAGAGTAGACCGTACATGACACTGTGTGTGTGGTGTATAGCTGACACCTCTGAGATGCTCTGAAACGAGGCAACAGACCAGGACCTCGGATTCCCCAGGGAAGCATTTATTTGACAGCATTGGGCGTGTAGCTCTTAATAAGGAAATAGCTTCTTTCTGCTAAGAATTACGATTTTTTTTCAGTAGATTTTCATTTTGAGAACTGTGAGTATTTTCTCTGTGAGGTTTACAGAAACTAGCGTATCCTTTTCACTATTCAAAAGGACAATCTGAACCTTAGCTATTTATATTTCAGTATTAACACACCTTCATTGATTGAGAATGGAGTCTTGAGATCTTATCTCTACTTTTATAAAGTGAATCCTATTTCCAAGTCATGTCATTTGAAGTCTGTGTTTCTTATGTAAGTATTTGTTACATCACCATTTAGTGTAAGAGGAGACGGAAACAAACAATAAGCCACTAGGTCTCTTAATCCTGTTAGAATACATTTATAAATCTCTTGAATCAAACTGATTTCCAAGCTTTTTGAAGAGGGTGCCAATGGAATGTGATCAGAATAATCCAAGGACAGCCTCATCCTTCCAGATCTTACTAGACCTGATTGTCCTCTCAAGGACAAGATAAAGATTGCCTCCAGAAAGGTACCGCACTGAGCAATTAACAGCAGAGTGAAAAAAAAGTCAAAAAAATTTCTTCTCATTTGAAGGAATCCAAGGTATCCTTGGGTTATGTGGGAGGGAATAATGCTTGACTCAGTTATTTAAATCTATTTCTGTGGCTCCAGTCTTTATTTTGAATACCAGACAGATCTTGTTAACAGTAGAGAGGTAATGGTAAGAGTTCCTGTTGTCAATCAACTGAGGGTGTAAAACAAGTAGAAAAAATCCTCTGTGTTACACTTGAACCATGTATAAATGTATCTTGTGTATCTTTTTTTTAATGAGCATTTCTGCATTTAAATTATATTGTTTTTCTTTGTATTGTTAACAAAATGCATCAGAACTGGATTTTTTTTTCCTCATCCGAACATAATTAAAATTTAAAGAGTATTGTGATATCAAGCACTTTAACATACGTATCAGAGAAACTGAGGTGGGTTTTTCAGGTTTTGGAGTACATTTAAATATGACTTTTCATGCTTTGTTCTTTACAAATAAAACTGTGGGGTTGATACTTTGTTTTGTTTCATTATTATAGAATCTTACACTGAGTAGTTCATGGGCCAGTGACTCAGAAAGTGGAGCACTTACATGGGGAGAGAGAAAGCTACATAAAACCATTTGGAGCCAGCATAGCTCAGGGGGGTGGGAAGAGACAGACTGGGAGTTCAAACTGCAGAACAGATAAACAAGATTATACTGTACAGCACAGGGAAATATATATACAAGATCTTGTGGTAACTCAGCGAAAAAAAATGTGACAAGGAATATATATATATATATATATGTACATGTATAACATATATATATATATATGTACATGTATAACTGAAAAAACTGCGCTCTACACTGGAAATTGACACAACATTGTAAACTGACTATAACTCAATAAAAAAATGTTTAAAAGAAAAAAAAAGGAAACAGCATATACCTCAGTGGTAGAGCACATGCTTAGCATGCATGAGGTCCTACACTCGATCCCCAGTACCTCCGTCAAATATAAATAAGTAAATATAACTAATTACCTCATCTCTCCCCCCCAAAATTTTTAAAAATTAAAAAAAAACATACATAAAACCATTATGCAGTAGAAACAACCTGCTGGGCAACTGGTTATCCAGAAGGAGTTAAAAAAAAAAAATTGAACCCTACCTCATACTATACAGAAAACTCAATTCTTAAATGTAAAAGGCAAACAAAAATTTTAGAAGAAAATGTAGAATGTGTTTATGAACTTGGGAAAGGGAAGTATTTCTTAAACAAGACACTCAGAAATAACTAGCATTGTAGTCCACAGTAAAAAAGAGAAAGCAGATTCACTGATTCTGCACTGTATGTTAAGCGCTACTCGAGGTTGTGGGCATACAGCAATTTAAACACACACATCAAATTCCTGCTCCAAATCAAGAGACAGAAACCACATAGCAATTCAAAGAGAGATGGTTTAAAGAACTAAGAATTCTCCAGAGAAACAGAACCAACAGGATGTGTGTGTGTGTGTGTGTGTGTGTGTGTGTATTGGGAGAGATTCATCTTAAGGAATTGGCTCACACACTTGTGGAGCTTTGGTAAATCCAAAATCTGCAGCGTTGGCTGATGGGCTGGAGACTCAGGGAAAGAGTTGTAGTTCAAGTTCAAAAACAGCTGACTGGCAGGATTCCTTCTTGCTCAGAAGAGGTCAGTCTCTGCTCTAGTAAGATCTTCAACTGATTGGATGAGGCCCACCCATGTTATGGAGTGTAATCTGCTTTACCACCAACGTAAATGTTAATCTCATCCAAAAAACACCTTCACAGAAACATCCAGAAATGTGATTAAATTGCTGAGCACTACAGCCCAGCCAAGTTGACACGTAAAAAAGCCACAGACTACTGTAATAAGAAATGGAATGGTGGAATATTTGCTACTAAGCAATAAAAAGAACTCTAAAGAATACAAGACTAGCATACATAGGGAGCAGCCACTAACCCTAGGGCTGAGGCAAGGCAAACCCAAAAGAGCCCCCTCCCCCTTAGGCTGAGAGTCAGATTTAACAGAGAGGGCACAGCCATGGCCCACTGGAGGGCAAAGAAGTTTACTGAGCTGCTGTACCTGTGCACTTGTTTGGAATCTGCTCTCAGGTGCCAGGAAAACATCCTTGGGAGGTGGCATATCCCAGAACTTGCTGGGAAGCCACTAGACAGGGTGCCGGGGAAGCCGTCCATGGGAGAGGTGCTATGCCAGTAAAACTCACCCAGCTTCTGAGTACGACAAAAGTCAGGAGCTGTGTGCCGCAGGAGCCCACGGAGGGGAGCACAGCCGAACCAGGAAGAGAAGCACCCTCCTCCAGTGCCTCTCCGGTGCATTCTGTTGACAAAGGTGAACACTGTGCCAGCTGGCAAAGGAGAAACGGCAATGAGGGTCTGGCTCCATTGTTGCAGAGTAGGTAATAAAGAGTAGATTTGGAGCTGAGAGGTGATACATTGATAACTGCCCCAAACAGTATAGTTCCTTATATCCAGTTGAGGAGGAAACAAAGGAGGGGAGTGGGAAAATGCAGGAGGAAGGTGCAAAGATCGAGAGCAAATGTCTCCAAACTCTATGAGGCAATGGTTTAGAGGAGACAATGTCTGCCATGTTCGCTTGAACCTGGTCCAGATACATACAGTTTTCATCGCTGCCCTTTAAATTTTTTTTTTTAATTTTTTGAGAGTTTTTTTTTTTTAGGGGAGGGGAGTAATTAGTTTTAATATTTTTATTTATTTATTTTTTAACACAGGTATTGGTGGATGAACCCAGGAACTTGTGCATGCTAAGCATATGCTCTACCACTGAACTATACCCTCCCCTCCTTGCCCTTTAAACCGTTGAATGATTGCAGCTACTAAGGTCAGGAGGCTTTTACAGTCTTAAGAGAAAGACCTCAGTGGCAGCAATGAAGGTGGTGAAAAGTGTTGGGTACTGGGTATGTTTTGAAGCTAAAGCCAGAGAATTTCCTGATGGACTGAATGCAGGGGATGAGCAAAAGAAGAGTCAAAAATGACTCCAAGGATTTGGAGCTGAACAACTGGGAAAAGCGAAGCTAGAATTTCCACTAAACTGAGATAAGTAAGGATGTGGTGAGAATGGGCTTTGAAGATAGATCAGGAGTTCAGTTTTGGACATGTTAAATTTCAAACACTGATTAGACATCCAAGTGGAAATGGTCAACAGGAAATTGAGTGTCTGAGTCTGGATTCTGTGAGCGATTGGACTTCTGATATGAATTTGAGAGCTGCTTGGCATATATAGATGGAATTCAGTGTTACAACACTGGATGAAAACACAAAGTCTGTTGTTAAATAATCTCTCGAAACTTTAATTTTAATTCCACAATATGGATGTGGCATGATTTACTGTTTGACATTTAGATGACTCCCAGTGTTTCACTATTCTGAACAATTCTATAATGAACAAACGTCCTTGCTTTGTGAGAAATTAACGTTTTTGTAGTCAAAGGCAAATGTGGACAACTCCATGTGATTCAACCTAACATTTTTTATCATATTTTTAGTTCTTTATCCTGATGTGTGCTATACTTTGATTAAAATAGACACTGTAACCTAAATGGAGCAACTAATCTCTGGGCAGCAAAGCCTAAAAATAAATCAGTCTAGTCAGAGCCAGCGTGTGGGCCAGATGTTCCCTAGACTCCAATACAGCAGAACCCCAAGGTCTATCTTTCACCTACCCGTAACTTGTGTTCTTAAATGTTCCAAAACTTTTCCTTGATTTTTTACTTACATTCTGTTAAAAAAGAACAGAGCTTCAAAATGCACAGAAACAAAAATTGATGGAAACAATAAGAAATAGATAAAGTCTCAGTAATAGTAGTATAAAATACTCCTTTCTCAATAATTGATGGAGTAAATAGGAAATCAATAGAGACACAGAGGATTTGGACCAACTTGACCTAATTGATATTATTAGAATGCTTTTATCCAATAACAGCAGAATGCAAATTCTTCCCAAACAGACAAAGAATGTTTACCAAGATTGACCATATTAGGGGCCATAAAACAAGTGTCAGATTTTTAAAAATTCAACTCATGCAAAGTATGTTCTCTGGCCACAAGGGTCAAAAACTGAATCAAAAGTGAAAGTAGAAAGTATTTTGAACTGAATGAAAACAAAAAATATCAAAATTTGTGGGATGCATCTAAGGCAGCTTTTTTTAAATTTTATTTTTTGGTGGAGAGGTAATTAGATTTTTTCATTTATGTATTTTAATGGAGCTACTGGGGATTGAACTCAGGACCTCCTGCATGCTAAACTTGGGCTCTACCACTTGAGCTATATCCTCCCCCTCAATGCAGCTCTTAAAGAGAAGTTAGGAGCACTGATCAGCTACTATATTAGAAAAAGAGCCTCAACTCAATGATCTATTCTTCTACCTTTAGAAAGTTTAAAAAAAAAAAAAGAAGAAGAAAGATTAGAGCAGAGATAAGTGAAATAGAACACAGAAAAAAACCCCAATAAAATCAGAAGGTGATTCTTTGGAACTCAATAAAACTGATAAACCTCTAGCTGGATTGATTAGAAGGGGAAAAAGACACAAATCGCTACATCAGGAATGAAAGAGATGACATAAATACAGATTCTATGAATATTAAAAGGATAAAAAGGAATATTATGAATATCTTTTTGGCAATATGATTCACAGCTTAGATGAAATAGGTAAGTTTCTCAAAGACATTAACTAGAAAGTTTACTTAAGAAGGAATAGATAAACTAAACAGCCTATGTCTGTTTTAAAAAATTGAATTTGTTATTCAATTTGGATTGAATAGTTAACTTTCTCATAAGGAAAACTCCAGACCCAGAATTCCCTCCAGGTGAATTCTATCCAAAATTTAAGGAAGAAATAATGAAAATTCCATACCAACTCTTCAGAAAATTGAACAAGGATGTGTTACTTGCTAGGACTGCCATAACGAAGTACTAAGGTTAATTTCTTCACAATTCTGGAGGCTAGAAGTCCGAGACCAAGGTGTCAGTGGGACTGGTTTCTTCTGAGGCCTCTCTCCTCAGCTGGTCGATGGCCATCTTCTTGTTGTCTTCATATGGTCTTCTCTCAGTGCCCGTCTGTGTCCTAATTTCCTTTTCTTATAAAGATACCAATCATATTGGATTAGGGCCAACCCTAATGACTTCATTTTAACTTACTCTTTAAAGACTTTATCTCCAACTACAGTCACATTCTGAGGTACCGGAGGTTATGACTTTAACATATGAATTTTGAGAGGACATAATTCAGCCTCCAATTCCTGATACCAATACCAGACAAAGAACTTAGAAGAAACAAAAATACAGACCAACAAATTTAATGAACACTGATGCAAAAATTCTTAACAAAATGTTATCAATTCAAATGCAGTGATAAAAATTATGTCATGTTTAATTGGGGTCTATCAAGGAAAGCAAGGTTGTTTTAACATTCAAAAATTAAAAAGCAAGCAATATAATTCACCACACTTACAGACTAAAAAAATCTCAGTAGATGCAAAAAAATTTTTTGACAGATTCTAATATTCATTCATAGGTTAGAAAAAAACTCAGCAGACTTTCTCACCTCAGATATACTATGTTCATGGGTCAGAAATTACTGAAAGGCAGCTGCAAAAATCTTACAGCTAAAATCATCCTTTATGGAGAAAGACTGAGTGCTTCCCCCATAAGATCAAGAACAAGGCAAGAATATATGCTTTTAACACTGTACTACAGTTTCTAGCCAATGCAATAAGACATGAAGAAGAAAGGCATAAAGATTGGAAGGAAGAAGTAAAACTGTCTTTATTCACAGGCGACATGATTGGCCATGTAGAAAATCCTATGGAATTTACTAAAAAGTTAACTATCCTAATATGTGAGCTTAGCAAGGTTGCAGGATACAGAGTCAATGCACAGAAATCAGTTGACTTTCTGTATGCAATAGCATTGCAAGTCTGAAATACTTGGGGATAAGTTTGACCAAAAATGTGTAAGATTTGCTCACTGAAAAACCACTGAGGCAAATTAAAGAAGTCCTAAATACGTGGAGAAATATAGTGTGATCACAGGTCAGAAAATTCAATGTTATTAAGATGTGAATCCTCCCCAAATTGATCTATAGAGTCAATGCAATCCCATTCAAAATCCCAGCAGTCTTTTTTGTAGAGCTTAACAAATTAATCCTAAATGTGAATGGAAATGCAAAGGCCCTAGAAGAGCCTAAAGACTCTGAAAAAGATAAACAAGCTTGAGGATTAATATTACTTGACTTCAATACTTAAAGCTACAATGATTAACGCAGTGTGGGGAAACTGAGGTAAAAACAGACAAATAGGGCAACTGAACTGAATAAAGAGTCTGGTAATAGACCCACACATATGATCAATTGCTCAACAAAATTTCGAAGGTTATTAATTGTCAAAAAGGTTAGTCTTTTCGGTGAATAGTTCTGGAACAACTGAATAGCCACATGCAAAAGAAATGAAGTTTGATCCACACCTCACACCATATACAAAAAATTAACTCAAAATGGATCATAGATATAAATGGGAATCCTAAAATTAAAAAATTTTGAAAGAAAACACAGGGTAAATAACCTTGAGTTAGGCAAAGATTTCTTACATATGACAAAAGATACAGTCCATAAAAAAATGGATAAATTGGGTGTCATAAACATTAAGAATGTATATATGTTTTGTTTCAAGTTTCAGATATTTATTAACCAGTGTAAATCCCAACTCAACACACCAGCAGGATTTCACGCATGTAGAGGGGAAATAATTCCTGGTTGAGCATAAAATTGTTGGTTTCTGGAAGACCTTCATTCTAAGCAGCTTTGTAGTCAAGCATTTTGTTTAGAAGTCTGGACCCTCTTTCTTCAGTTTGCTGTAATATATATTCACTGAGTAGAACTTATGTTGATCATTGGGATCCAGTTTCTTCTGGGTTCTGGATGATTCTTTCTGATCCAACATATTGAACAATGCCAGACTCAAAACATACAGTGCTGCTCCAATACCTCGGGCTCCAATAAATACGAAGAGAGAAAGCAAGCTTGTATCTTCTTGGCCTAACCGAGGATCTAGTGGAGACTACTGGGGTAAAGGTCCCTGGTCTGAAAGGAGAGAACAGATCTCCAGGCCCCAGACTAAGTAGACTCTGCCAAAATGTACATTCTTTGAAAGATAAACTTAGAAGAATGCAAAGATAAGCAGCCGACTGGGAGAAAATATTAGCAAATCGTGTATCTGACAATATCCGCCATCTATAAAGAACTCTCAGAGTGCAATAAAATTGTTTCCCCACAACCAAAAACGGCAAATGATCTGAAAGGACACGTCACCAAAGAGGACGCATGGATATCAAAAAGCACACAAAAAGACGCTCAGCACCACTCGTTAGCTCAGAAATGCAAATTAAAATGAGATACAACCACAGGGAGCTGAGCAGGGCTCAAATCAAGAGAACTGACTGTATCAAATATTGGTGAGAGCAACTGGAGTTCTCACATTCTGCTGATGGGACTGTCAAATGGCACAGCTACTGTGGAAAAGAGTTTAACAGTTTCTTTAAAAGTCTGCCCTACACCGACCATATGATCCAGCCGTTCTACTCCTGGGTAATTAACTACTGAAGAGAAATAAAAGCACACGTCTACACCAAGAGTTGTACGTGAATGTTGATCACAGTTTTATTTGTAATAGCCAAAAACTGGAATCAGCCCAACCGGCACTGACAGATGAGTGGATAATTTGTGATTTTATCCATACAATGAAATACTGCTCAGGAATTAACAGGAGTAAACCACTGATGGATGCAACAAGCATAGATTTAAACTATTCTTAGTTTAAAAAGCAAGGCAGGGGGAGGGTATAGCTCAATGGTTAGAGTGCCCGCTCGGTACAAGGCCCTGGGTCCAATCCCCAGTACCTCCATTAAGATAACTAAGTAAATAAATAAAAACCTAATTCCCCTCCCCTCAAAAAAAAAAAAAAAAAAAAAAAAAAAAGCCAGGCAAAAAATGAATACATACTGTAAGATTCCATTTGTGTAAAATCAAACAGAACTACAAATAATCTGTAGTGTCTGACAGAAGAAAAATCAGTTGCTGCTTGGAGATGGGGGCTGGGAGGGTGAGGAGACAGAGAAACAAGGAAGCTTTGGGGGCGACAGATATATTCATAATCTTAATTGTGGTGATAGTTTCACAAGCATATACTCAAGTCAAAACTTATCAAAATTACTTAAAAGTGTGTAAAATTGGGGGAAGGGTATAGCTCAGTGGTAGAGCGCATGCCTAGCATACAGGAGGTCCTGGGTTCAATCCCCAGTACCTCTATCAAAGATTTAAACAAACAAAAAAAGTATGTAAAATTGGTTAAATGTCAATGACACCTCAAGTCTAAATAAAATTAAAAAAAAAAAAACTTAACTGGAAAGTTGAGAAGACACACACTGTAATTAAAATGGGGAGAAAAGGGAAAAATCCAAGAGGGGAGGGTATAGCTCAGTGGGTAGAGCACATGCTTAGCACGCACAAGGTCCTGGGTTCAATCCCCAGTACTGCCTCTAAAAATAAATAAACAAACCTAATTACTCCCCCACCAAAAAAAAGTGGGGGGAGGGATTCACTAACTTGATTTACCAATCATTCCCTTGCACCTCATTCTATAGGCTTCTTAGTACCATCACCTGCTTATCCACAAGCACTTCAGGCACCCTAAGATGCTGTACACCATATGCCAAGGACCCGAAGCCACTCAGATAAATCTGGACAAATCCAACAAGCACTCCGCATGAACCACAGGCACGTCACCGCAGACACAGCTTCAGAGAAAGCCAGTCTGCGGGCGCTTGTAGGTTTCCACGCATGCCACTGTGACTCTTTAAACTCCTTCCCTTAAAACCCTTGCTTGGCCGTGGCTATTAATCCCAAACTATTATATAACGATCCTACCCAAACCTAATCCAACCCGGCCCCACTTCCCCACGGAAGGTCTGCCTCAGACCCGTCTTCAAAACCTCAGTAAATATCCAGTCTCTGCCCTTTGCCCGCTGATCGGTTACTAAGACTCTGTCAAGGTAAAGGTCTCCCTTCCTGGGCAAGCAATAAACAGAATGTTTTGATGATCATTCAGGAAGCCAGTGTTCAACATTATTGATCTTCTGAGTTATTTTAGTAATCTTTGCCCATTCATTTTTAATGTGAGTTCTTGGGTTTGATGCATAGTTTGAAAACATCTTTGAGCTATTCTTTTGCTCCATATGATATAAATATTTTCTCACTTCCCTTTTAATTTGGTGTTTTCTGTTGCACAGAAGTTTTAAGCTTTCAATTGTTTAAAGTCACTAATCCGTTCCTAAAAATACAAGACAAAACAGCTTCTGGTGCCATATTACCTGGGTTCAAACCTCTACTTCTTATTAGCTGAAGACCCTTGTTTATCACTTAACTCTCTGTGACCCTGGCTTCCTCATCTGCCTCCCCATGGGAGTGTAAGCTCCCCAGAGAAGGCATTTTATTTTATTTTATTTTTTTATTTTGTGCAGGGGGGAGGCAATTAGATTTATGTATTTATTTGATTTTTCAGTGGAGGCACTGTGGATTGAACCGCGGACTTCGGGCATGCTAGGCATGCACTCTACCACCCTCCCCCAAAGAAGGCATTTTTGACTGTTTTGTTAACTGCTGGATCCCCAGCTCTGGGAACAGTCCCTGATGCATAGACAGAGCTTAGTAAATATTTATTAAATGAATGAATCTACAAAACCAGAACAGCAATCTTATTTATCTCATAAGGTTGTTAAAATCCTTGTAAATTTTGGTCTAGAACAATGCCTGGCACAGTCAGAGCACAAGAAATGTCAGCTGCCCCCCACCCCCTCCTGCCTCTTTCTAAAGTCTTACCTGAGTACCACCTCCCTTCCCTGTTGTGTGCACACATCAAGGCAGCCCGTCAGTGACCCGGTGATGAGTGCGCGGTTTGGTAAAAGAATTTACCAGCGATTAAGTATGGGAATAGAAAGGAGTTTTCTAGGGTGCGCTGTCATAGACAGCAGCGGGCCACACAGACGAGGGTCCCCATGTGAGCCCTGAGGGCTGGTTGTTGGGGTCTTCTATAAGGTCCAGTCTCAAGGTGCCTGATCGGCTTGTGCACAAGTTTCTGATTGGTTGCAGGTGAGGTAAGAAGTTTAGGGTCTGTTGTGGGGGGAGGTTTGTGACTCTGATAAGTTGGGCTGAAACAGGCCAGCCTCAACATTGTGAGATTAAGCATTACCTAGGGCTATTTGTCAGGGCAAACACGCCCAGGAAAGAATGTACTCTATCTGTTAAGGGATCACAGGTCGGCCTCTGAGAGCCCAGACGTGGCCGTCCTCTGGGAACTGGAAGGCTGTCAGTGGGCCCAACATTTCTGCCTCCCTCTTCCACTCACAGGATTTGCACCGCCTTAGTGACTCACTTGTCACTTGGCTTTCTTAACCTTTGGGCAGCTGTAAGCCCCTTGGAGAACCCAAGCAAAGCTAGGAGCACTCTCCCCGGAAAAACACACTTATGCACATGCCCGTAACCTTTTCTGTACAATTTCAAGGAGCTCACAGAACCCTGACCCTAGACCATCTTTTCAGATTCCTGAGTTAAATGGACGTTAATGTCAAAGACTTCTCACTTCGCAGCAGCAAACCTCAGCAGGTTACAAATAATTTCTCAGAGCAGTTTTTAACTGCAAAGGTCAAAGTCCAAACTGAGCTCCTCCGAGTTGCAAATCACTCTCTCCCTGAAGGATAGGACTGTTCCTTCCTGACCACCCTTTCAGAGCCGACCTTTCACCCTGATGGGGAAGGGCGGTGTGGGGAAGGGGGCTCTAAATGGAAGCAGGGGCTCCAGTGGAGGCTAAGATCATCTGCAAACTTCGGGAACCCTGTTTATTTATCTCAGTCTCCCAGCTGGCAATCAACAAACCCATATTACAGTGATGATCCGAGTTCCTGTCTCCTGCAGCAGGAAAGGGGGGTACAATGGGAGACCGTCCCACCCACCTTTCAGGAAAAGAGGAAGGCTGGCCAGTTGGACCTGGTGACCAGCCCTGCGGCTTCCTATGAATTCTGTAACCTTCCTCAGCCTCCGTTTTGCCTTAAGAAGGGGACTAGCAGAATGAGCTTCATACTTTTGTAAGTGATGTAAGTAAGTCGCCTAGGCACTGTTTTGCACCTAGAAGCACCCAGTGCTTGTCAGCTGTTATTTCTTACTATTAAAAAGCAACTCTAAGGAAGCACGTTGCCCGCTGGCCAAAGCCGCGGGCTTGGAGTCGACTCAGGGGGAAGGGGGCAGAGGGCAGGGAGCCGGCCTGGGGTGGGCCTGCGGCGCTTCCCAACTCCCCGGGAGCCGCCGGCCCTCCTGGCTTCTGCTACTTTCGCCCTCCTTCTAGCGAGATGGGCCTTCGCCTTTTTAAACTCCCGGACTCCGCGCGACAGAAATGCGCAGGTCCCCCGGGGGTCGCAGCCCCTGCCGCTCCTCCCTTCAGCCGCAGGCTACCCCACCCCCACCCCCCCAGACTGAGGACGGTTCTGCGCTGGAGTCTGAGAGGGTGGGACTCCCAGAACCTAAAGATGGGTCCAGCCCTTTCTTCCTTCACTCTGATTAGAAACAGTCCCAGAGGTGACGTGATTTGCCCGAAGTCGGGCGACTTCCTGGAACTGGAAACCAATCGGAAGCCTTGCACGTCGGCGCCCTTTCCGCTGCTATCAGGTTACCTTCGGAGCCCGCGGACCCGCTTCTGAAAAGGAATGACGAGGTCGCCGGGGGAGAGCCCCTGAAGGAGGAATTAGTCGCATTGGTAACAGCTAATGGCAGGGGATGAGGGAGTGCGCGCTGACGCCGTGTGCAGCCGGCTTCCCCCGCCCACCGCCGAACGTGAACAATTTTCAAATCGTTGTAGGAGATCATGAATTTTAGTGGGTGCGTCTTCCAGCGGGGGCTGGGAACTTACCTGTTTTGTTTACCCAGCTGAGTGCCTAAAGCAGAGTAGGGTGCTAATAAAATACCTGCCTCGTGGATGACTGTGAGGCCCCATATGCCCCATTCCGTCCTAGAGAAGTGGGGAGACTGGGGGAGCCAACCCCACCTGGGAGGCACTTAAGCCCTTCCCAGTTTTTCTCAATTATGGCTTTGTAATGAATATTCTTTGTTCATAAATCCTTGACTGCATCTCTTGATTATTTCCTTAGGATATTTTCCTAGAAGGGGGATTACTATGAAGGGCACGCAGATACTTAAAGCGCTGGCTTCACAGCCCCTCCCGCTGAGCAGGAATGAGTCAGCCTCCCAGCAGGCTGGCCCAGCCTGGGCATTAGCAGGCTTCATTTTATTTTGCACCCTCTCGATAAAACAAAAATAGTATTTTGTTTGCATCTCTTTGTCGACTAATTAGATGGAGGTGGAACAAATGTTAAAGAAACCATCTAAGAGAAATCCTGCGTGAGCCAGGAGGCCGTGAGGTGAGGCACATTCTGCCCAGTAAAGGGAAACCTAAGGGCACCTATTGTTTGGAGCCATTTGACCTGAAGTTGTCAACATCTGAGCCTTGCCACAGCGGCTTCCCCTGAGCCAGCGAGGGGGAGCTGTGACTTAGGAGTTTCCCTCTGTTTGTTATATTCGTTTCCTAATGAGCAGTTAATGTTATAAAACGAGTGAAAAACGAGGATACACTTTTTTAAATTGAAGTATAGTCAGTTACAATGTGTCAATTTCTGATGTGCAGCACAATGTCCCGGTCATGCATGTACATACATTCATTTTCATATTCTTTTTCAATAAAGCTTATTACAAGATATTGAATATAGTTCCCTGTTCTATACGGAAGAAATCTGGGGTCTTTTTTTTTATATATAGTGGTTAACATTTGCAAACTCCCAAATTTATCCCTTCCCATCCCCTTTCCCCGGAGTGTATTTATCTTTAAGGACAGCAAGAAAAGGTAGAAATGGGAAAACTGTTTCAACTTAAAGTCCTGGAGAAGGGGGAGGGGTGAGTGGTGAACTTTGAAAGATATTTCCAGAAGATAGGAGATAAGTCCCTGGGCGGGCGGGAAGGGGTGGTGGTGAGGTAGATGCTGCCAGTCTGGAGGGGCCCGAGGTGGCCTCTGGAGGCTTCGGACATGAGAGGCTGCTGTTTGGTTGTGGAGCTTAGAAGGCCAGGGTCCCCGAGGACCTGGAGGGGGCTTTTAATGGACTTTTGAGGCTCCGAGTTAAACTGCCAGGGACAAAGGAAAGTGGTAAGGAAGTGGTGGCAGAGGAGCAGCTGAGAAGGGAGCTTCCAGTTTTTCCCGGAGAAGAGGCGACAGTGAGCTGGGGAGGTTTCCCTGGCTTATGAAACAATGAGGCATTCTCACTCCATCAGAGCCAGGAGCTGGTCCCCAGCTCTGCAGATATCCACCCGGTTCTCCTACAAACCATACCCAGAAGGATAACTGGTTTACGAATGTTTACAGACAGTTTTATTTACTAATCTAGTTCTAATTTACTCTCAAGTAAGTTTATAGTCCTAATTACTATCATCAGCATTTTCTTGATAATAAACATACAGGATGTGTTTTATAGTTGTTGTTTTTTCACTTTGTGGGGGAGTTCATTTTCTTGACTGCTTTAAATTTCCTCCTAGCATCTTAAATTTAACAATCAGCTCACAGCTCAGCAATCTATGAATTTTTCTGCCACTTTAATTCTTCTTAAAAGGGCTTAAGCCAAATATGAACCAGTAGTTCTGAGAAGTTCAAATGAGTGATTTAAAAATCTTGTCACACTTCAAAATCTCTTGGTGGCTTTAAAAAAAGAAAATGACGGTTGTCCCTGTTTCCCTTCTGGGAGACTAGTTTTACAGGGCTGGGACTTACCCTGCAACTGGTATTTTTGAAAAGCCTTCCAGGTGATTCTTAAATTGTTGCTAAAAGACCAGTTTTGGAGAACTGATGTCTGAATGCTTATCTATTTTACTTGTTCTTTGATGGAATTTGGAAATGGCAGTTTTAACTATTATTTTTAAATAATGCCTTTTCGTACAAATCATAATTTCTCTAAACCTGTACCTTTTTAATTTTAATTGAAGTGTAGTCAGTTTGCAATGTGTCAATTTCTGGTGTACAGCATAATGCTTCAGCCATACATATACACACATATATTCATATTCTTTTTCATTATAGATTACTGCAAGATATTGAATATAGTTCCCTGTGCTATACAGTAGAAACTTGTTGTTTATCTATTTTATATACAATAGTTACTATCTGCAAATCTCGAGCTCCCAATTTATCCCTTCCCACCCCCTTTCCCCTCTGGTAACCGTAAGTTTGTTTTCTATGTCTGTGAGTCTGTTTCTATTTTGTTAATAAGTTAATTTGTCCTTTTTTAAGATTCCACATCTAAGTGATATCATATGTTTTTCTTTCTCTTTCTGGCTTAACTTATAAAAATATTAAATAACACTTTGCATTTCTGGAAAATATTCCTTTTCACCTCCCTCCCCACCCACCCCAGGCTTCAGCTTGCTGGGCTTTCCAGTCCTCACCTGACACTCTCACTACCCAGTGTTCTCTCTGGTTCCCGGAACTTCCTGGTTTTCTTCTCCGGCAGCATATTGTGGGCTTTCTTTCGTGACTGACAATTGGCTTTTCTTCCTGTACTGTCTTTCAAAGCGCTGTTGCTGCTCAGGGTGTCCTGGAAACTCTGGCAGCCATGTGATCCACTCCCACAGGTGGCATCTGGCTCCTTACGATTCTGTAATCTACATCTCTCATTGTTTCTCTGGGGAGCTCTCCCGATCTCCACATTTCACCTGCCTGCTGAGCATTACTCTTGGATGTCCCCCGAAGCACCTCAGACTCAATATTTCTCAAATATTAAACTCCTAGCCACGTGTGTCCTCTGTGTTTCATATCTCAGAGGCAAGCTATTCGAGCCAGAAGCCTGGGGGTGACCTATTCATCCATTTAAAGCCACTGTTCTAGGCACTGGGGAAACCAGAGACCCTGTTGAGCATGTGTTCTAGAAGGGGACAGCGACAATGAGCGGTCAGTCCCTAAACCTCCTGGATTCCTGCTCCTTCGTATCCCTGGACTCTTGTCTCTTCAGTCACTTAGTTCAGAATCCCCCTAATGGTCTCCCTTTTCTCTCCTGCCTCCTCCAATCCATTCTCCCCACAGCAGTGTGATCTTTCTAAAGACAGATCTTAAATTTCAGCCTCCAGCTTTAAACCCTCCATCCCTCCAGAATAAGGGCCACCTGCACAAATCTGGGTTAAAAGGTTTTACACCCTCTGGGCCCTGCTGGTCTCTCTACCACACGTCTCCACCCGGGCCAAACACTGAGTTCCCGCTGCAGCTCACCTCACTGGCCCCCCACGCACCCCTGCCTCCTAGTTTGCGGTGCCCTGAAGTGTGAGCTGGGTTTGCCGATGTGATTGTGGAGAATAGAATAAGGCAGAAGCGATTGGTCACTCCTGACACTTGGCTGCTTTCTAGGGGTGGGGGGTGGGGTGGGGTCTCCCTCCCAGTCCCCGGCTCTGCAGGAAGCCAGCTGCCCAGGTGGGACGCCCTGTGATGGCACCACGTGACAAGAACAGAGGGGAGGCCTCTAGCCCCCAGCCCAGGTGGAACCGACTCCTCTCAGCAACGCCACGAGGGATCTGGGAGCCAGGTCCTCACCGGTTGTTAAGCCTGATGACTGGGCAGCCTCAGGAGACAGCCTAACTGCCACCTCTCGGAAGTCCTTCCGCCGGGAGGCTCCGGCTCAGCCACGCCTGGATTCCTGAGCCAAAGAATCCGTGAGGTAATAAACGCTTGTTGTTTTAAGCAGCCCGGGTTTTGTTCGTTTGTTACACAGAAATAGGTAACTCTGGGTGCTTGCCCCTCCTCCACTCGAGTGTCCTTCCGAGTTCTGGTTTCCACCTGTCAGTCGCAGCACTTGGTCCTTAGTGACGGATGTGTCCCTGTCTCTGCAGGCAGGATGGGGAAATCTAGGAGAGAAGAAAGTCCCATTATTTTCCTCGTGGAGACTCTGAACCCCCGCCCTGCTCTGATTACAGCTGTGCGCGCCCGCAGTGTCGGTGACCGCGGCCCCGAAGCCCAGGCGCAGCCCCGGAAGAGGCTCGTGCAGCCAGAACCAAGCCGCCCCCCAGTCTCCCCGGGCGCAGCGGGAGCCCCCCACCCCGCCCCGGACACCCCGGACGCTGTGGGCGCCCTGCCCTCTGCTCCGGACGACAGTGGAGTCACTCCCTGCTCTCTCACACGCACCCTGGGGCTGCACTTTCGTGGGGTTTCTGAATGGCAGGCGGGGAGGCAGCGCCTCCCAGGACTGAGCCTCCAGCCTTTGGACTGCCCAGTGCCTCCAGCCAACCCAGCTGTCGTGGTGGCGAGTCCCCGCAAAAAGCAAAACTAAACAAAACGAAAAAAAACCACGAGCCCAGAGGGCTTCTTGCTGCTTTCATTTTCTGGTGACTAAATCCACCGGGCGCTCACCCCTAACCCTGAGATCGGAGCATGCTTCGTGGAGCCTGGGAGCACCCCTCACCCTCTCGGGACGGGGAACAGCACCGTCCCGCAGGCCCCTGCCCTTGGCTAGACCGTCTTCCCAGTGGCCCTTCTGTCATCCTGCAAGGCTGGCAACTCCCCCAGTCCCCACCCCCTACCCGCGCGGCCAAGCTGCCAGCGTTGCTTTTGTGCCCAAGCAGGATGAATGAATGTTTGAGACAGCCTGGCGATGAACACACCTGTCTAGTTAAGAATAAAGGCTTCTAACCAGCCTTGCACCCCTGGTGGGTGCTTCCCTCCCCGGCCCTACGCCGCAATCCCAGCAGCTTCCCTGCGGGCCCTCCCTCCTGCCGTGGCCTCCTGCTCCTGCTCTCTGTTGCTAAGAAGGCTGTGCCCATCGTCTGTGCTCAGGGCAGTGCGATCCCTGGAGGGACATGGGTTTGAGGGCACAGATCTGCCTTTAAGTCTGAGTTCTGCCATTTATGATATTTGATCCTGGTTATTTTCCCCGCCACCTAAGCCTCATCCTCTGATGGGGTCTGTTAATAAGCAGTTCCCCAACCCCCAATCTCAACTTCTGAGATTCAATTAAATAAACTGCAAATATGACGCCACATGGCATTGTAGTCGTAAGTGTTCTGTAACTGCTTCTTGTGTGTTTTAAAGGGGCCTTAACCATCCCTGGAATTTTTCCTTGGACATATATGAAGCTAAAGAAGATTTTTGGTGTCTAGCTGACGAAGTGCCACATCAGGTTTTTCGTTTGTGTTTTTTGGCAGGAGATGGAGTAGAAGGTTGAGGGGTTCGGGGACCGCTGTTTCACTGGGTTTTAATCTGACTCTTCCATCTGCGGTTCGGGGGCAATGCTGTAGAAACAGCTGCTCGAATGCCAGAGAAAGGGATGTGCCTGAACCTGCCGCTGACTCCCAGGTGGTAAAGTGTTTTTCGTGTTTGTTTTCAGGCCTCCGTGCCTGGGCTTGGCCCTGTCGCAGGTGAAAGGGAAGGGCCCCGTCACTGTCACCGAGAGCACGCAGAACATGGGGCGCACACAGTGCCTGCGTTCTGCCATTAGCAGCAGGTATACAGACTCAATTTCCAGATCAGTAAACATTTGACTTCAAGAATTAAGTGCTTCCAGGCGGGGGAGGGCATAGCTCAGTGGTAGACCACATACCTAGCATGCATGGAGGTCCTGGGTTCAATCCCCAGCACCTCCATGAATAAATTAAATAAATAAGTAAACCTAATTACCCCCTCCCGTGCAAAAAAAAAAAAAAAAAAGATTGCCTGCACCAACTTTCTTTTCATTACTCACAGTGGGTAGGATATCGAGTCAGGGACTTCAGTGGTCTTTTCAAATCAGTCCAGTTTATGTTCTAGTGTGTGTCTAGACTCCACACGTGATCACAAAAGGAGCCAGACACGTTGGGTTGAGATTTTTAGATATCTAAATCAACTTCTATACCCACAGAAAATTCATTGTAACAATTCAGCTTTTTCTCAACAATGTGAAAAATTACCATAGTTTAGTAAACTTAGGTTTAATCAACAATGGATCAAAATTGAGGTTTGAAGTCTCCATACTACTTCTTCAATAACTTAAACAGGAAGGAGAGGTATAAAAAGAGATTTTAACAGTGGGAGAGGTAATTTGGCATTTTTGTATAAAGTCAACACTTCAAGGAGTTCTCCAAGGGGCATCTACTTCCAGCAAGTCTCTAACAACTATGTCTGAGCTTGCTCTCCCCCAGAGCCCCTTCGAGTTGTTTGCCATTTAAAATGATAAATATTAGTCATCACCTATAATAACTGGTAAGGCACTTAAAGCAAAATAAAGATGTCAGGGAAGGAGGCTGACAGCGTTTGACTGGTTGCTCAGACTGGAATACATTACTTTATTTAGGTCATAATGCCCCGCTTTGAAGAGCCCCAAACTCCCTATTCTGGAGGCAATCACTCAGGCTCTTCACAGTGGGAGCTAACAGTAACTAAACTCCTAAGAGACTGATGTGTGAAACCAGCTGCCAACTTGTAGTTTCACAGAAATACAAAGCCAAGAGCAGATGGTCAGCCCCGTCTCCCTCATGGAATAGGTGTGAACAAGTTAAACCCGGGGTAACAGAAGCCAGAGACCAGGAGCTGGAGGTCAGGATCTTAGCGTCAGGAAGAGCCCTTCACTATTGTGATAGGTGCAAATTCAGGTTACAAAACAGTATGCACAGTGTAAGCCCAGCGTTGTTTAAAGGTAAAAATAAACCTGGAGAAACAGACATTGTCATGTTATAATAGCAGTTATAGTCTCTGGATCATGGCTTTGAGCAATTTTGCCTTTTCTTTTCCTTATCTCCACTTCAAATTTTTTCAACAGAGGTAAAAATGAGTTCCTTTTGAGGAAAGAAAATAAAGGATAAATTAAAAGTCCAACATTAGAGACTTTGTTAAGTAAATCGTGAAAATCTACGTGGAATGTCAGGCTGTCATTAAATATCCCGTTGTAGAAGAGTTTTTAATGCTTGAGGAAGTAGCAGTTTGTATTTATAAGGAGCTTACTACAGGGTAGGCGCCGTTGCGAGTGCTTCACGTGTCTGAACTCATTTAATTCTGTACCAAGCTTCCAAGGAAGCTGAGGCAGAGGAACGCCAAGAAACACGGCCATGGTCACACAGCTGATCCCAAAGTCAGTTTCCTTTTCCCTAAAACGAGTCCCTTCCTAACATTATTAGCTCATCAGGTTGATCTTCAGATTAAAAGAGATAACGAATATAATCCAGTGTCCGGAATGGAGGTCAGCGACCTTCAGCCCACAGGCCAAATCTAACCCTGCCACCTGGTTTTTGTACGATCTAAGAATTATTTTCACAGTTTTAAATAATTGGAAAAAAGTCAGGAGAATAATATTTCATGACCCATGAAAATTACATGAAATTCAAACATAAGTGTCCAAAAATAAAGCTTTATGGGGACTCTGCCGAGCTCATTCATTTCTGCATTGTCTGTGGACGCCTTCCTGCTGCCCTGGGATGCGTAGCTGAGACAGTGCATGAACCGCAAAGCTGACAGTATTTACCATCTGACCCTTAATAGAAGTTTGCCAAAAGCCCCAGTTGAGGTCTAGCGCTGGTTGTAATAGTTACATGAAGAAAGGCTCGTCTTCATCAGTTAAAGCAGTGGTCTCCCACTCGCCCTTCTCCAGCTCTCTTCCAACCCTGCTCGCCTTCACAATTTTGGCTAATTCTGCAGCCAAGTAGGTGGGCAGTTTATGTTTTCAAGTGTGTACCATGTCTTACATGTTTGTGTTTACTTGGACATCTTATTTCATTTCCACAACAGTTCTATGGCAGTGCTATTATGACCCCAGTTTTACAGGTGAAAATTGAGGCCGATAAAAACATAGGTGGTGTCGACTGAAATAAATGCGCAGCCTATAAGTTGAGAGTTATGTTTTATTTGGCGGGAGGACTCAAGCCGGGATGACAGCCCCTCAGATGACTCTGAGGGACTGCTCCAAAGAGGTAGGGGAGGAGCTAGTGTATATATAGGAGCTTTACAACACAGACCAGGTAGTTGGAACAATAAAAGATTACTTGTTATCTAAAGAAAGCCAGGCATCTCAAGTTAAAGAATTTAGTGCTTTTCTATGCATGGGAGGAAGCAAACATTTGGGCTCATTGAATTCATTCCTTTGACAAGCACCTAGCTATCTAGGGCCAGTATCCTGTCCTTTCTTATTCTGAGTCCCCTCGGAGTGCACCACTATGAGCCGTTGCAGAGGCTGGGCTGCGGGCCTGTCCTTACTGGGGGGTGGGGCAGCCACTGATGACTTGATGGCTTCAGCATTCTTTGTTTACTGATACGGTTTGCAGTATTCTTCGTTCACAGTAGTTTGCTGAAAATGATATCATTTGGGAAGTGGAAGTAGTACCAGTTTTCTGGAGCGGACTCAGTAAGTATTCTTAACATACACGCTGCCTCCCTGCTCCTCTCTTGCTGTTTCACATGCTTTGTTTAGGGGGAGGGTACAGCTCAGTGGTGGAGCACATGCCTAGCACGCACAAGGTCCTGGGTTCAATCCCTAGTACCTCCAAGGGGAAAAAAAAGACAAGTAAATCTAATTACTGCCACCTCCCAAAAAAACCTCATATGCTTTGTTTATTCTGTGACCCTTGGTCACTTCCTTTTTGTGGTGGGTACCCAGAGTTCACACAGAAATCAAACCCATGCCTACCAAGAGGAGTAGCTAATTCTCTGATCGGGTACAAGCTAATCTCAATGACTCCTTTCACTCCTAGGTGACATTAAACCCAGTGCATTTTAACCCTATTCTGGAACCGACATTGCTGCCCTTGTTGAGGGACTGTTGGTGGACGTTCTCGGTGGAGGTGAGTGCAGTGACAGGTTGATGGGGATTTCTGTTTGGACAGGTGTGACTCCACTAAAACCACACAATGTAGACTTTCACGGTTCCACAGGGCACTTGTGTAATCTTGTATGTGCTCATTTTTACAAAGTCAAAGAGGCTTTTCCTTTGTCTTTTTATGTGTGAGTTGTTGCCTCATGCTTGCTGGGAGTGCCAACTCATAGCAAATGGAAGACCCCAAAATAAGCTGAAAGTCAATGGCACAGGGTTTACTTACGCCAAGTTCATTAGGAAACCTTGGTGGGATTTGCTTTTTCTTCTTTCACGTAGAAGCTGAGCTAATTCTGTCTTTATTTTTCATAGTCCACTTTAGGTGGTTACTTCAATTCAGTCTTTTCCCCTCTGGGCACAGTTAATTTCTCCTACACTGACCCCTCCCCATGTGGCCACTCAGGGGCCAGGACAAGCCAAGGGGAAGAGGGTGTGCTGGGTTCCTTGCCAGCGCTGGCTTGGAAGTGATGCTGTGCAGTGACTCTGGACACTGCTCAGTGCCCCTGTGGAAGTAGGTACAGCGCCTCTGGGGGCCCAGACCCAGTCAAAGGTGTCATATAAGTTTGCCACTTTCTTGAAAGAGCAAGTTTTAAATAGTTCATGATTATAAAGAAACTCACTAGGAAAGGTGCATTTTACCTCCTTTTCTGTCATCATTATAATAGAGGATTCAATCAACTTTAATTTATTCAGCCAGTTGCCTATGGAAGCTGCTTCGTTTGTTTGGTTTTGTTTTTGTGAAATCTCTTGTCACCTGTGTTCCCAGCGTCAGTGCGCGAACCCTGCCCTCCTGTCAGAGCCACGGCAGACAAAGGCCACTGACACAGAGTTTCCACGATGAGGACGGCAGAGTGTCTATTAACGGGTCGGTTGTCTGTGAATTACAGCCAAGATATTTGCCCAGCATATGGCACAAGGTGATCACGTTGTAAAAGCATCTCATTGGAAGCCAAGCATCCATGCACGCAGACAGATGCTTATAATTACTTAGTGGTATAAAAAAATTGTGCCTAAGGACAAATAGTCTGGGGAATCTGATGCCACTACTAAATTACAGCAGAGTTAATCTGTTGGGAGCATTTTACTTTTCATAGGATAAAAATAAATTAGAAAATCAGAGCAGCTTTTAGGGATAAAGTGGAAAAACAGCCTCGTTTAGATCTAATCCTCAGTTAGGACTAAGGGGCAGGGTCCATGGGCGGGAAAGAGTGTTATGAGCAGAGTCCATTTTATCCATGAAGACAATTCAATGGAAGGGAACAGGGTAATGCCATGGAGGCAGGTGTCACCTGGCCTCCTGACAGCCCCTCCTGACTGGCCCGAGAGGTTTGGCTTTCGCCTTTCCCGATTCCGAATCTTTAATTAGCAGTCCCAAGTTAACAGGACTCAGACACTAACTCACTAACAAGGCTCAAAGACAGGAATGTCTAAATCAGAATGCCAAGTGATTCATTTCCAGCGAGAGACAGAATGGCCCAGCCTAACATTTGAGTCCGCCTAGTCAAAATACTCTCTCCTGGTCAGAGAGAGGTCCGCGGCTGTGCGTTCCCGTGACAGCCAAAGCGCGCGTGGCTGTGCGCCTTGGGGGACCGTGGCTGCAGGGTAGAGGGAGAGCAATGGGCAGAGCGGAGCAGGCGTGATGGTAAAGGCACCAGATTCTCCTTCCAGACTCATAGACTAGGTTTTGGACACCCACAGGGAGTGAGGTCTAGTCAGGCTGGTGAGAAGGTGTAGGGAGGTTTCATGAGAAATTATATGTGAGTCTCAGCCCAGGAGGCAAAAGGCCGTTCAGAGTTGGGAAAGGGCTGTGCATTAGTGTTCAAAGGCTGCTTTGGCAAAGTATCACAAACTGGGCGGCTTAAAATGGCTATTCTCTCACTGCTCTGGAGGCTCACATTTCAAAATCAAAGCATCAGCAGGGTTGGTTCCTTCTGAGGGCACTGAGGGAGACTCTGTTCATGCCTCTTCCCTAGTGTCCGGGGACAGGTGGCAGTCCTCGGTATTCCTGGGAGTGTAGACACATCACTCCATTCTCCGCCTCCGTCTTCACAGGGGGTTATCCCTCGTAAAGGCTGTCTCCTTAAACAGGGACCCCTCCTACACTATTGGCGGGAATGTAGTTTGGTGCAGCCATTATGGAAAACAGTATGGAGATTCCTCAAAAAAATAAAAATAGACTTACCATATGACCCAGCAATCCCACTCTTGGGCATATATCTGGAGGGAACTCTAACTTTAAAAGATTCATGTACCCCAAAGTTCATAGCAGCACTTTACACAATAGCCAAGACATGGAAGTAACCTAAATGTCCATAGACAGACGACTGGATAAAGAAGCTCTGGTATATTTATACAGTGGAATACTACTCAGCCATAAAAAAGAATAAAATAATGCCATTTGCAGCAACATGGAAGGAGCTGGAGATCATCATTCTAAGTGAAGTAAGCTGGAAAGAGAAAGAAAAATATCGTAATATCATTCATAGGTGGAATCTTAAAAAAAAAAGAGAGAGAGAGAAAAGAAAAAAGAAGACCCTAATGAATTTATCTACAAGACAGAAACAGACTCACAGACATAGTAAACAAACTTATGGTTACTGGGGGGGAAGGGGCTGGGAAGGGATAAATTGAGACTTTGAGATTTGCAAATATTAACTACTATATATAAAATAGATAAATAACAGATTTCTTCTGTACAGCACAGGTAACTATATTCAATATCTTGTAGTAACCTAGAATGAAAAAGAATATGAAAACGAATATTTGTATGTATATGTATGACTGAAGCACTATGCTGTACACCAGAAACTGATACATTGCAACTGACTATACTTGAATTAAAAAAAAAAAGATTGTCTCCTTGATCAACCTCTAGTCAGGCTTCTTTGAACCCTCTTCTCAATGGAAGTTCGCCCTTTGGAGGTCCCTGTCCTTTATGTCTCCCAATTTTAGCCAAAATTCCCCACCCTTGACATTGGCTCACACCTGGGTGTCCGATTTAGATCATCATCCTCTTCCATCCCCCAGGTAACACCTGATCAACCTGCCTGCCTTCAGCAAGAATCCCATTAGGTTAGTTTAACCAGCAATCTCTCCTTACCCCTGCTGTCTCCTCTTAGTAATATTCCATCCAATGACCCCCCCGACTCTGCTCTCTGACTATAAATTTCCCATTTTTCCTTGTTGTATGCAAAGTCGAGCCCAAACTCTCTTCCCTACTGCAAAACCCAATTGGAGTTGTCTCTCTACCTATCATGACGGTACCTTGAACAAAATCTCCCTTGTCACTTTTTAATGTGCCATGAATAATTTTTTTCTTGTAAGGGCACCAGTTATATTAGACTAATGGCTCACAGTACTCCAGTGTGACACCATCTTAACTATGGTTGAACTTTAGACAACATGGGTTTCAACTGCACAGATCTACTTACGTGCAATTTTTTTTCTGTAAATACCTACTATAGTACTACGTGATCTGTGGTTGATTGACTCTGCAGACGTGGAACCGAGGATATGGAGGGAGAGCATAAAGTTATACGCAGGTTTTCAACCGAGTGATGATTAGTGCCCCTACTCCCCAACCCCACCCATTGTTCAAGGTCAACTGTAAGTACAACTGCTTCTAAATCAGTCACATTCTGAGGTGCTGGGATTTAGGACTTCAACATGTCTTTGGGGGGAACACAATTCAACCCATAACAGGCAGCCTCACTCTTTCTGCATGGAACATAGTATATTGAACAATCTTTTTTTTTTTTTTTAACAGACTTTATTTTTTTAGGGCAATTTCAGGTTTACAGCAGAATTGAGCAGAAAATACAGAGTTTGCACACAGCCCTCCCCACCCACACATACATGCTCCCCTACCCTCAACATCCCTCATCCGTGTGGCATATTTGGTACAATCGATGAACCAACAAGGACACATTATTATCAACCGAAGTCCACAGTTTACATTAGGGTTCAGCATAGTGAACGTTCTAATGTTGCCTTATACACTCTTTTTTTTTTTTACTTTTTGAAATTGAAGTACAGTCAGTTTACAACGTTGTGTTAATTTATGTGCAGCATAATGATACATATATTCTTTTTCATATTCTTTTTTTAAATTTTATTTATTATTTATTTTGGGGGGCGGTAATTAGATTTATTTATTTTTAATGGAGATACTGGGGATTGAACCCAGGACCTCATGCCTGCTAAGCATGCAATCTACCACTGAGCTACACCCTCCCCCTCATATTCTTTTTATTATAGGCTATTACAAGATATTGACTTTAGTTCCCTGAGCTATACGCAGGACCTTGTGGTTTATCTGTTTGGCCTCATAAACTCTTATTCCTCCTTCTGGCAGAGCACCTCCCTCTCCCTGTCTTAGGAGAGACTCCCCCACTGCTCCAAAAGTGAGATTCCACACCCTTGGTCACACAAGACTGAGATGTCACCCAAGTAGGGCCCATAGCTAGTCAACTAAGACCCTCTCCTCAGATTTTTCTAAGTAGAGCTGAAAGGGGAAAGCTCTTCCTCCCTGGCATTCGGGACTTGGGCATGAAATTCTAGACCTGCCGTGGCTCTGTCCCCCAAAATGTGGAGAGAGCTTGTCTGCAGTTGGAGAAAATGAAGCCAACAGAAGGGATGGAGCCCAGTTGAGGGGCAGAGAGCCAGAGACTGGTGGCTCGGAGGTCCCTGCTTCCAGCTTTCCCCAGGGCTCAGCCCTGGCTCTTCCTGGGTGATGAGAACTAATCAAGCCTCCTTTGTGCTCAAATTCATTTGAGTTGAGATCTATCACTTGGAACGAAAAGAGTCCTAGGAGATAGATAAGCACAGAGAAGACAAAAGAGACAGAGCACTGATTGGATCCTTGAGGCCTGCGCCATCTGAGAAAGCTCTGGGGAGGGCCCCTGGGAAGCATAACATCCTCCCAGAGGAGCAGAGCTGGGTGGAGAAGAAAAGGGGACCCTGAGAAGTACTTGGGGACACTTTGGGGGCTGAGGCATGTGGCTCTGCAGGGGAGCCACCAAATCAGCTTGGTGTTAAAGCTTAACTGGACTTGATTGTGACCCTGTGACCCCTGATGATATTGGCATTAAGAAGGAGAAGACTGGCTGGCAAGCCTAGAATGCGAGCAAGGGGAATCTACATGAGCTGTGTGACTTAACTGTTCACTGGCATCAGGCTCCGGTGTCTGATTTCATAGTAGAACATGTCTGTCAGAGGTGAATGTATTCATTCAACAGATATTTACTAGGAGCTGTATGGCTCAGGCACTTTGGTCAGGATGAGTATATCATGATAGACAAAAGACGTGTGATTTCCACTCCTATGGAGCACTCAGCCTATGGAGAAAAAAGATACTCAATAGATAAATATCCCTGTAAACATATGATTACTTTTTAAAATGTATTTTATTGAAGTATAGTCAGTTACAATGTGTCAATTTCTGGTGTACATCACAATGTTTCAGTCATACATATACATATATATATATTTGTTTTCATATTCTTTTTCATTATAGGTTATACAAGATGTGAATATAGTTCCCTGTGCTATACAGAAGAAATTTGTTTTACTATTTTATAAATAGTAGTTAATTAGTAGTTAATGTTTGCAAATCTCAAACTTCCAATTTATCCCTTCCCAATCCCTTCCCCCCAGCCCCTCGTAACCATCAGTTTGTTTACTGTGTCTATGAATGTTTCTGTCTTATAGATAAGTTCACTAGTGTCTTTTTTCTTTTTTTCTTCTTTTTTAGATGCCACATATGAGTCATATCATATGGTATTTTTCTTTGTCTTTCTGGCTTACTTCGAATGACAATCTCCAGCTCCATCCATGTTGCTGCAAATGGCATTATTTTATTTTTTATGGCTGAGTAGTATTCCACTGTATAGATATACCAGAACTTCTTTATCCAATCATCTGTCGACGGACATTTAGGTTGTTTCCATGTCTTGGCTATTGTAAATAGTGCTGCTATGAACATTGGGGTGCATGTATCTATTTGAGTTAGAGTTCCCTATGAATATATGCCCAGGAGTGGGATTGCTGGATCATATGGTAAAGTCTATTTTTAGTTTTTTGAGGAATCTCAAACTATATAATTACAAAATGGTAGTAGATGTGAAGGAAAAGTTACGAGAATTGTGAGGGACCTATTTTACATTGGAAAGCCAAGAACCATCTCTCTGAAGAGAGATTATTGAAACTTGAAGGTGAGTAGAAGTTAGCCAGGCCACAGGATGGGGAGGGGGTGGTAAGGCAAGGCAGTAGAAGGGAGGAGAATCCAAGCTCAGGAAATAGTGTGTGCAAAGGCCCTGCAGCCAGAAAGAGCTTGACAAGTGTTGCCCCATAAGGGGAAGGGAAAAGAACCCAGTTCTTGTCTTACACAAAAGTGAAGAATTCAGATGGGAGATGGAAGTGTTGCATGTGAAAGATTTTTAAAGTTGTATTTAGCAAAGGGAAATTACACCCCCTAGAACAGGAGATGGGCTGATCCAAGGGCAGCTAGCAGTGGTCTTTGTTTGTCCCTTCTCTTATACCCTCGCTTAGAGGTGGTCTCTGGATTGGCTGAGGGCTCTTGCCCCTGGAGTGCTCAGTCATACTCATCCCCTCTTGCACGTATCCTTACCTATGACACACACAGAAAAATCCACTGGGCAGTGGGCTAAACTGCAGTGCTAATTACATTGCAATGAGCACTGGATCATGTCCAGTTAGGTCCTTGTCAGTTGCAGCCATTGGGTTCTAGCCGGTTTCTTCCTGGCACTCATTTAGAGGAAGCAAAGCCTCTTTATGCTGAAAGCAGGCACACCGCCATCTTTCAGACCATCCTCCCTCTCTTCCACCTGTCTGCCCGGTGCCCCCACTTATCTAACTACCTAAAACAAGAAATGAAAGAGAAGCATGGCTGAAGAATAATTAGGACTGGCACAGTGTGGCTTGAAAAAAGCCCAGAGAGATGGACAAAGGCCTGATGTAAGGATTCCAGATTCTGTCCTAACTGCAATGGAAGCCACTGAAGAATTTTAATTAATGTTCCAAATTACCTTTGAAGAAAGGGAAGCAATTGAAGAAGGACAAGAGAGAAAAAGACCAGTAAGGAGGTTATTTGCAATCATTCAGTCGAGAGAAGATAATAGCTGGGGCCAGTGGTGGCAGAGACGTTATTTAAGGTATCTGCTGAAGGGAGGGAAGTATATATAGCTCAGTGGTAGAGCACCTGCTTAGCATACACAAGTCCTGGGTTTAATCCCCAGTACCTCCTCTAAAAATAAATAATTAAGTAGACCTAATTATCTCACCCCCCCCAAAAAAAATTAAAAATAAGATACATATTGAAGGTAGAAATGGTTGTGTTGGGCCTGGTGTGGATGTGGGAGGGGACTTTCAGGTCATTGGCTTGAACTTTTGGTGGTTGGTAGTTCCATTAACTGAGCTGGAAAATAATGAAGAAGGATGTTGCAAGAAGGGCAAGGAAGATCAAAGAGTGATCTTGGTTTTAACACATTAGGTCTAAGATGCCAATAGGACTTCCAAATGGAGATGTTAAATACTAGTCGGATATGTGAGTATATAACAGAGCTGGGCTGGTGGTAGAAATCTGTGATTCACTGGGAAAAAAAAAATCAGAAGAGTTGAGAATGCCTAGAACAGAGAAGAGAACAAGAAAAGAGGAGGGGATAGAGACTGAGATTGAAGGAACTCCTTGCACTGAGTTGTTGGGTACAAGCCAATATCTTAACAAACAAAATGAAAAGGCAAGACCGGGCAGGCAGCAGAAGAACCAAGGGAATGTAGTGTCACAGATTCCAAAAAGAGAGGGTTATGCGGAGCCACTCATCACACATATCGATTGCTGAGCATTCCAGTCGGATGAGCTTGAAAGGTGTTTATTGAATGTGGTGGTCTCATCAAGGCCTTCCTCAATGGAGTAGCTGGGGCATAAGCTAGACAGGAATGGGCTGAAGGGTCAATGGGAGTCGGACAGTGGGGTCAGGAAGACGTGTAGACAGTGCTTTCAAAACCTCTGTTTACCACGGAGAACAGAGAAATGACACAGTGACCAAAAAGGAGATGTGGGGTCAAGAGGGGTAGGACTTAAACAAGGGAGATACTGGAGCATATCTGGATGCAAATGGGAATAATTCCAACCGAGCAGGAGGATAAAGACATACAGGAGGTACTAGACAGAGTCCTGAAGTGGCTTCAGAGGACGCACTCTCCTCCGGACAGGGCTAAGGCGGGTAACACCAGCCTCCAGCTTCGCTCTGCTTTGGTCGCTGACCAACAATCTTCCCTCCTCACCCCACTCCTTCTAGCTGACATAAGAATGCTTCATTTAGAATATATGTATGTATATGCATGACTGGGACATTGTGCTGTACACCAGAAATTGACACATTGTAACTGACTGTACTTCAGTTACAAAATATGTAAGTTAAAAAAAAAAAGAATGTTTCATTTATGTGAACATTTTCATTTTCATTTAACTGTGACTCAGAGTTTTAAAGATGATAGTATATACTGTGCCCATTCTATTGTGTTTTTTTTAATTGAAGTATAGTCAGTTACAATGTGTCAATTTCTCATGCCATTGTGTTTTGATTTTATAGTTAATTCTCTGGGAAGAATTTCCATCTTTCTTAGATACTACATTCACGAGATATTTTCTGTCCCAACGTACCAACTCTATCCCATTGGTGATTGCCTGGATGGTGATTGAAACACCTAGTAAAATTTATCCTTGCCCCAAAGTATCATTTAGTAAGAACCAATAATAATTAACTCAAGTATAGGCGTTACCTTTAATAAGCATCTTAATTTCACAGATGTTACCTCCTTTCATCTTTATAAGAATGCCGAAGTCGGTTTTGTTATTATCCCCATTTAGAAAAGAAGAAACTGAAACCAGGAGATGTTACATGATTTGCAAGGTTAGAGAGCCAATAAATGGCAGATCCTGCATAGTCTAAACCCAAAATTTCAAGAAAATTTCACATGTAGCTTCATTGCCCTTGAGATTGATGTAGTCCATGAGATAATCACAGATGTTCTGACAACACTGCTCAGCTGTGAGCCTCTAAGAGCAGGAGTAAGGGGCGGGAATGGAAGCGGAAAAGCACACATTTGATGTTCAGCTCTGAAAGACCCTCCTGAGTGCCCTGAATCCAGCATCTGGGAATCTTTCACAGGTAACCGTCATTCCACAGAATTCAGCCCATGTCCTCCCAAGTTAAAATGAGACAGAAGCAATGTGGCTCCTGGGGACAATCGGACTGGAATCACGCATGTATTAGCTGCAATTAACCAGGAACAGGCTTATTACTTTTCATGTTCCAGCACACAAAGTGAAGGGCGGAATAAAGATTTCCCACAACTTAATTTTCTGAGAATGGCGTCTGAAGTTGGGATGAGATAATGGATATGAAATCCTCTTGAAAGTGGTCCAGCCACATGGCTGTGTGATGCCTTATTGGCGGTGGTGGAAGGGAACCGGCAGCTCGCGGTATTATCCCAGGGCTCAGGACCTAGTGAGCCAGCGACCCTACCTCCTATAGGAGGTGATGGAAGCTACGGTGCCCCCCTGCATTCCCCCCAGCTGTCATGCTCCATTTATTGACTGGCCCGTCACTCTTCCATCACACCAAAGAGATTAAAAATGGAAGATGGACAGTGTCCTTTGGAAGCTGTAATGGGAGTTCAGAAGCCCAAATAGATTCTCCCTAGTCTGTACTAAGTAAATAAATTGGAGGAGGGCATAGCTCAGTGGTAGAGTGCGTGCTTAGCACACTCCAGGTCCTGGGTTCGATCCCCAGGAATTCCGTTAATAAATAAACAAATAAACCTAATTACCACTCCCCAAAACAAACAAATGTTTTGGGAAATATCCACCATGTAGTTAAACTGTAGGACTCCTCTGCACTCACTTAGTGATAGACAAACTAAGAAAAGCCATTCTTTCCTCAGAAAATTTTCCTGTATAAGAAGGTAAAATGATGGGGGGGGTGGTAAAATGATTTGGATTCAAAAGGATCAGGGTACAGTCACTTACTAGAGATGAGGTCAGACTTGGTTTCTCGCAAGCTCATTTTGCTTGGTGATAAAATCATACTGCTTAGCTCACAGGAAGAGGGGGAACTAAAGAGATAAAGGAGGTAGAACACAGTCGATCAAGTGCCCAGGGCTTTGCGTGATCGCCGTGGGCCTGCTGCTGAAAGAGGAAAGTAGACTCATAGACACCCCGGGGACAGTCTGAGAAATCAAGTAAGTTTTGAAAACGGCTATTCCAACTATTTACTATAGCCAAGACATGGAGACAGCCCAGATGTCCATCGACAGGTGACTGGATAAAGAAGATGCGGTACATATACACAACGGAACACTACTCAGCCATGAAAAAGAACAAAATAATGCCATTTGCAGCAATATGGATGGACCCGGAGATCGTCATTCTAAGTAGGCTGGAAAGAGAAAGAAAAATGCCATAAGACATCATTTATATGAGGAATCTAAAAGGTAATAACAATAATAATAAGGACACAAATGAACTAATTATTGTTTTGATTTCTTGAATATGCGTCAGCACATCTGACTCTCCTTTATGACTGGATCACCGCATTCTGTTGATTCTTATTTTGTGGTTGGCTTTACTCCTTTGATAACTATGTAAGTTTAAAAAGTTTAAGATCTATCTGTTCTTAGAAACAATAATTAGTACATATATGTAAACTAGAAAAAATGTGCAGTGTACTGTATACACGTACTTACATGCAATATAAAGTGTATTGCAGTTGAACTGTAATAATTCTACCTAATAAAACTGAAAAAGGAAAAAAAAAGGTATAAATTAAAAATAAATTTAAGAAAAAGCAAAAGGAAAACAGCTGCTCCAGAGCGGAGGATGTGCTGATCTGGGGAACAAGGCAGTGGTGGGGGTGCCGGAGGCTTGGTGCCCTAGGGGCCGTGGAAAGGGGTCAGCTGGTTTAGTCAGATTTGGACCGGAGGCTAGAACACTCGTGTCATTTCTGACACAGGAAATAAAGTCTGTCACATTGGCTTCTAAGTTCAAGGTCTTAATTCACTTTGGAGAGTGAGAAGCATTTTGCAGCTACATTCACTGCTTGGTTCTACGCTCTTCCCCGAACTCCTGTGCTGATTTCATTTCTCAGAACCTGTTTATCAAGACTCAAGACTAATGCCTGTGCCGTGGGCTTGTCTGGAGAAAACAGAGCCATTAATGATCGTTAACATATTAATTGCAGAAAGTGCTTCTTTAAGTTTCTGTTGGCAACAAGTTACCAGTCTAACAGAGTAAGTGATGTGCGTCCAGACTCAATTTAAAACCTGGCCAGGCAGGGCTTTTCATCTCCATGCTTCAGGTTTTTGTCATTACAGTTGCCAAAACACCAAGCTTATAATTTATAAGTGGCACCCGTCTGTCACTTCGAAAGAAACCCAAAACTAAAAATAGAAATGAAACTCAGGAAAACACCAAGCCAAATGAACGTCTCTAGTGTCTGCAGAAAGCTTGCAAACTGTGCTCCGGGTTACATTTCAATTGATTAAAGCAAGTGCATTGACCACCCGGTGGGCCACTGCTCAGAGGAAAGTGACAATCCCCTCCAGTTTCGGGAAATGTTCTCACATCTTTTCTTGCTCTTTTTTTTCCACAGGATAAGAAGAAGTCTGACTGATGATTCAATTCTTAGGTAACAGAGTGCTCTTTCTGTAACAGCCAAGGCAATACTTTCACAGGGGCTACTTTCACCTGAAGCATCACACACACAGGGCCAAGGTCATTGATCATCCCTCTTCGGCCTTTGTGACATTGCCACACAGTGCCTCCCTGGCCCCAGGAGGTTGTGTGTGTGCCATGGTTCAGGGCAGGACAAGAGTGAGAGAGAAACCATGGGTAGAACAAGAGTACTCGTTGTCCAGGGTCGGAGGGAAGTGAGGATAGTTTCAAACTACTGTGTGTAAAACCTTGGACCTGTGAATGAAAAACATCAGTAAACAAAGAACGCTGAAGTCATCAAGTCATCAGCAGCTGCCCCACCCCCCAGTGAGGACAGGCCTGCAGCCCGGCCTCTGCAGCCGCTCACAGTGGTGCCCTCTGAGGGGACTCAGAATGAGAAAGGACAGGATACTGGCCCTAGATAGCTAGGTGCTTGTCAAAGGAATGAATTCAGTGAGCCCAAATGTTTGCTTCCTCTCATACATAGAAAAACACTAAATTCTTTAACTTGAGATGCCTGGTTTTCTTTAGATAACAAGTAATCTTTTATTGTTCCAACTACCTGGTCTTTGTTGTAAAGCTCCTACATGCCCTGGCTCCTCCCCTACCTCTTCGGAGCAGCCCCTCAGAGCCACCTGAGAGGCTGTCATCCCGGCTCAAGTCCTCCTGCCAAAGAAAACATACCTCTCAACTTATAGGCTGTGCATTTATTTCAGTTGACAGACCTCACCCCCTACCTGCCATATTCCAGCCAATCACCAAATCCTGCTAATGTTTTCCTAATTTTGGGGGGGACATGATCCATTCTTCCTTTTCCTGAGTGATGGTTTTATGTGTCAACTTGGTTAGGCTATGGTACCCAGCTATTTATTCAAACACTAATCTAAGTGTGGGTTACTCTGAAGGTATTTTATAGATGTGGTTAACATCTACAATTAATTGACTCTAAGTAAAGGAGATTGTCTTGTTAATGTGAGGGGCCTCATACAATCATTTGAAAGTGTTGGGGAGGAAAAACTTTTCCTCTACCCTCTTAGTGTAGGTGCATGGGAGCTGCAAATTAAACTGACAAAGCTCGGTGAACATGAAGAAAAAACAAGACAGAGTTTATTTACCCATGCAGTGTGTGTATATCAGAACCCTTGGAGTAATTCAAAGGGGTGGTTAGAATTTGGGGTTTCTATACCATCTTAACAGGTGAAGGGAAGGGAGAGAAAGGCACTTACAGGAAAACATTTATCATTGTAAAGATAGATGGATTTTCATGAGAATAAACAGGAGATAAGAAAGTTTGTGATAATATTTGTCTATTCAGGTATGAGTAGTCTTTCTGGCTCCTTGAGGGCCATAAAAAAATCTCCCCTGTAAAAAGGATAACTTTTTTTTCACATTTTCCCTTCTGGGAATACAACTGCATCGAAGAAGAATTTATGGCAGCCCGATTTCTCAGAAGTTGCTGCTTTTAGTCAGATAAGGGGAGCTCTGAGAAGGATTTTTTTCTCTATCTGTTGAATCTCCAATATCTCCAGCTTAAGATAATCTTTCCACCAATTTGGGGTTCTGAGTGGGTCCCCACAAAAGACTTTAAGAGCAAAAATGGAGGTTTCCCAGAGAGGAGAATTCTGTCTCTAGCCTGCTGACCCGCCCAACAGATTTCAGACTTGTCAGCCCCCACAAATGTGTGAGTGAGCTCCTTAAAATAAATCTCTTGATACTCATATATTGGTTCTGTTTCTCAGGAGAGCCCTGAGAGGCGCACAATGCCACTATCCCTAATCAAGGATCTCATCGTCTAATATTTGGACTATTGAAAACTTAACTAGTCTCCCTATTTGAAATGTTTCTTGTAGGGAGGGTACAGCTCAAGTGGTAGAGCTCATGCTTAGCATGCACAAGGTCCTGGATTCAATCCCCAGTACCTCCTCTAAAAATAGGTAAATAAACCTAATTACCTCCCTCCCCCAGCCAAAAAAAAAAAAAAAAAAAAAGACTGAAGTGTTTCTCTGCTCCAGAATCTTACACATCAACTTTAAGCTTACTTTTCTTTTTTTGCTCCCCCAAGCCTGCAGGACGCAGCCCACCTCCTTGAGGAGGCAATCAATGCCCTTAGCATTTGGCGTACCCCCTCCCCACCAACCCTGAATTCAGCCTCATTTTCCAGCACTCGTTTTGTTTGAGAAACTAGTCTCCTGGTTCCTGGGTGTGCTGTGGGCATCATCAGCTTCTCCCTATCTGCATTTTTCATCACCATTTCCCCATTCCCTCATCTTTGTTTATTCACGTCCTCCCCTTCCTCCAGGGTCCAGGTTTTCTGACAAATCTTCTTTCACTGCTTGTACTAGTTTCCTATTTCTGCTGTCACAAATTAGCACAAAAGTAGTAGCTTAAAACAACACAAATCTATTCTCTTATAGTACTGGAAGTCAGAGGTCAAAAATCAGTATCACTGGACTAAAGTCAAGATGTCAGCAGGGCCAGTTTCTTCTGGAGGCTCTGAGAGGAATCTCTTACCTTGCCTTTCTCAGTTTCTAGCAGCCGCCTCTGTTCCTTGACTTGTGGCCCCTTCATCTGTCTTCAAAGTACATCACTCCAATTTCTGCTTCTATCGTTGTCAAATGGACTTCCTTCCCTCTTACAGTAAAACCTCCCTATGTCTCTCTCTTATCAGGACACCTGTGGTGACATTTACTCCCCCTTATAATCCAGGATAATCTCCCCATCTCAAAATTCTTTTTTGTTTTTAATGTTTTCATTAATATTTAACTGATAGTGTTTATTTTAAGATCAAATCTTAAAAATTTTTTTAACACTTTTACTGTCTTATGATTCGTGTAAACTACACATATTTCAGATGCATAATTTGGTGAATTTTGACAGATGTATATATACATCCACGAAAACACCACCACGATCGTGACACCTAACATTTCCATCACTCCCCAAGAGATGCAAATTTCAAACTCCCAATTTATCCCTTCCCACCCCTTTTACCCCCCAGTAGCCATAAGTTTGTTCTCTATGTCTGTGAGTCTGCTTCTGTTTTGTAGATTAGTTTATTTGTGTCACCTTTTTAAAGATTCTACATATAAGCAATATCATATGTTATTTTTCTTTCTCTTTCTGGCTCACTTCACTTAGAATGACAATCTCCAGGTCCATCCATGTTGCAGCAAAAGGCCTTATTTTATCATTTTTTATGGCCGAGTAGTATTCCATTGTATAAATATACCACAGCTTCTTTATCCAGTCATCTGTCGATGGACATTTAGGCTGTTTCCATGTCTTGACTGTTGTAAATAGTGCTGCTGTGAACATTGGGGTGTACGTTTCTGTTCAAATTGTATTTTTCTCCAGCCATATGCCCAGGAGTGGGATTGCTGGGTCACAGGGTAAGTATATTTTTAGTTTTTTAAGGCACCTCCATTTACTCTCATCTACAAACTCCGTTTTGCCACTAAGGTAACAGTCATAGGTTCTGTGGATCAGAACATCCTTGAGGGCCATTATCCAGCCTAACACTCTGCCCCATCTTTCTTACTTCCTTAATGTCAGCCAGCAAATGGTTAATTGTTTAAACTCTCTCTCCAACATCTTCTACATCTCTCTTTGCATTCATGTCTTCTCTCCCATGTATCCAGTGAGCCACTGTCTCCAGAACACCTGAGTCCATCCAAGGGGGAGTAATTAGCCAAGTACAGATCATCACCATTACAATTTCATGTTGTCCGATCTCAGCTGAGCCCCCAACTCCCCTCAGCAACCTCTTCATTTGTCCTTTGAAAGCACTCTCTTCCATTCCACTCAGCAGTGGTTCTCTCACAATTCTCTATCCATTTAGACCCTTGATTTTCCCTCTTAAAAAGACAAACTTGCTTCCCTTTCGTTGAGAAAATCAAGGTCACCAAACAACAGATATTTGACCTTCTCTCACTCCTAAAAACGCAGCTTCGTTTTCCACCATGGCTGCATGCTTCCCAGGAGTTTCAGAGGATGAGAGATCCTTCTGCTCTGGACCAACTCATCCACCAACCCCCTAATCACCCCCACCCCCAGCACTGGCTCTAGTCTCCTCTGTGTTCTTTTCCCCAGGACCTTGTTTTATCAGACATGCTCTCTCTTTGGCTGCAATGTCTTCCTCTCAACTCACTCTTTTCATTTTTGCAACAAATATTTACTGAGTACCTACCCTGCCGCATAAAATGCAATCCTGGGTCTCAGCCTGCGAGTGTGGTCAAGTTGCTCATGCACTAAAACACGACAAAACAGATACACAGAAAACTGTCCTTGAACTTCCGTTCCTCTCTGGCCTCAGCTTGCTCTCTCTCCCTTCCTCAGATCAGATCTGTTCATCTTTCCCACTAAACCTGTTCACTTCCCAGTTTTCTCCATCTTGGTTCATGTGCCCATCATCCAACTTAAAACATAAGACGCATTCTAGGCTTCACGCTCTCCTTCGTATACATTTAGTAAATAACCGAGTACTTATTTTCCCGCCTTGAAATCTCCCAGTCTGTCCTCTTCAGTTAGTTCATGTATATCCAATTGTGGCCCTTGATGATATTTTGCCTAAATTATAGTGCTACAATCGTAAGTGGTCAGCCAGCCTCCAGTCTGATCCCTCCACACAGTGCCTAGAGTTAGATATTTAAAAACATGAGTCTAATTATGTCATTTTCCTCTTTAGATGCTTTTAACAGCTCCATCGCCTACAGCTCAGTCCAAGCTGTTTATTAGCATGCTCCCAGGCCCTCCGTGACCCGACCAGACTTATCCCCCGTAGATCCTGACCGCACACTTGACACTGTAATAATTCTGCGTGTTCCTTAAGCATGGCATGCTTTCTCCCGCTTAAGAGCGTTTGTTTATGCTGTTACTGTAACGTGGAAAGCCCTGCCTGTATTCGTTCCCCCGTCAACCTCACCTTCATCCTTCCAGATCTACGGAAGCAGCATTTTTTCCAAGCCGTCTCTGAACACCAGACTGTGCTAAATATTCCAGCTTTGTGTGCCCTTAGTACCTTGTACAAACTCTACCAGGTTATGCTTAAATTTATCTATTTACCTATCTGGTGTCTTTACAAACTCCTTAAGGGTACAGACCGTGTGAACTCACGCAGCAATAATGGTTGAGTATATTTCATTTAATACAGAATTTGTGTTACTTTGAGTGTTTGGGTATTTACTTTTTTGGGTTTTTTTGTTGTTGTTGTTTTTTAAATTTATTTATTTTTATTTTTTGGAGGGGAGGTAACTAAGTTTACTTATTTGTTTATTTTTCAGATGGGGTACTGGGGATTGAACCCAGGACTTCGTGCATGCTATGCATGCATTCTACTGCTTGAGCTATACCCTGCCCCCTTACTTTTTTTTTTAATTGAAGTATGGTCAGTTTACAATGTTGTGTCAGTCCCTGGTGTACAGCATAATAGTTCAGTCATAAATATACATACACATATTTGTTTTCATATTCTTTTTCATTATAGGTTACTATAGGATATTGAATATAGTTCCCTGCACTATACAGAAGAAATTGGTTGTTTATTTTATATATAATAGTTAGTATCTGCAAATCTTGAACTCTCAATTTATCCCTTCCCACCCCTTCCCCCCTTTGGTAACCATAAGTTTGTTCTCTATGTCTGTGAGTCTGTCTCTGTTTTGTAAATAAGTTAATTTGTCTTTTTTTTAGATTCCACATATGAGTGATATCATATGGTATTTTCCTTTCTCTTTCTGGCTCGCTTCACTTAGAATGACACTCCCCAGGTCCATCCATGTTGCTGCAAGTTATTTGCTCTTTATGTAACTGTTTTGTCTCCCTTGTGAGGCTGGAAGCCCATTAAAAGGAGGAAGTATATTTCATGATACTGTGTATCCTTATCATACAGCAGATTAAGTTCATAACGATACTTGTTGTCGATTATTCTTGTGAACATTATGAGAAACAACTCAAACGTATACTCTACTCATTGTGGGTCAGCTCTCTCATCCCTACATAATAAGAGCAGCCCATTTCAGGTAAAATCTAATTACAACAGATTCCAACAAGATTTCTAAATTTATACTGATAGTTAATATAAAAGATTCATTTTATATCTTTTATCTTTAATTGACAAAAGTGAGGGGGGAGGGTATAGCTCAAGTGGTAGAGTGCATGCACAAAGTCCTGGGTTCAATCCCCAGTACCTCCTCCAAAAAATAAATAATTAGACCTAATTACCTTCCCTTCAAAATAAAAAAAAAAAAGCTCTCAAAAGTGAAGTATCAGTTAATACTACACACACAATTTTTTTGTTATTATAAAAGTATCCAGTAAACAGTCAGCAATATCAACAATATCGGGCTCCTTTTTAAAATTAAATTTTATTATTGTTTTTTATGGAGACACTGAGGCTTGAACTCAGGACCTCGTGCATGCTCAGCAAACACCCTACCACTGAGCTCTACCCCCATCCCTGGCTATACCCCCTGTGAAAATTGGGCTCCCCTGATAGGTAATTCCTCAGGTAAGGAACAGTATATTTTACGCTGCATATGTAGTCAGTCCTGTTCAGCCACATTCTTGCTGTGGTCCTCCGGAAGTCCCCTTCCCTGTCCCAGATAAATTCATCCTTTTTCAAAGCACTGCCAGCATGACTAGTCCTCTTTTGCTGTCTTACAAGTTCAAGGGAATTCAGAGGAGCCAAGACAAACTTTTATTTTTGGTTGTAAAAATCTTTTTAGTTTCTGTTTGGTCCATGGCTTGGGAGAGGGTTCCAGGGTGGTTAAAAAGCTGCCTAGTGGCTCATGAGAGAGTCTTTAGGCAGAAGCTCTGACACCAGGAGGGGTGGCCGAGGGGCTTCTCAAAGGCTGCTGGGCTCTGTTCCAGAGGCTCCTAGTGGTGCATGAAGGTGAGCCTTTTGAAGAGGTGCTGGCCAAGGCCAGCCTGGGGGCTGCCAGCCTGCAGAGTTGAGTTAGGTGGTGGCCATCTTCTTGATGAGTTTCACCTCATCATCTAGGAAGTGTCTCTCCAGGGAGTCACAGAGATGGAGGTCTGCATGGTCAGAACCCAGGCCACGCAGATCCAAAAGGCCCGGTGCTGCTTCTTCTCCATGAGTGTGGTGGCTTCCATAGTGACCTAGGTTTACCCCTACTCATCTTCTGCTTGTCTTGGAAAAGGGATCCGCCTTTTTCTCCTGGTTTTGCATCTTCAAGAGATTGTGCTTCTCCTTGGTCAATTCATGGAAAAAGTGGGCCACACCCTCCAGAGCCACATGTTGCATCAAAACAGAAGCCCAGAGGTTGATGACAGCCTCCAACTCGGTGGAATAATTCTGACAAATCTGGGAGCTTGTGATTAACTGGCAATAAGGAGCGAAGCTCAAAAAGTGGTGTTGGGGGTGGGAGGGCATAGCTCAGTGGTAGAGCACATGGTTAGCATGCACGAGGTCCTGGGTTCAATCCCCAGTACCTCCATTAGACTAAGTAAATAAGCCTAATTACCTCCCACTAGAAACACAACAAAACAAAACGTGGTGTTGGCTGGTCCCAGAGGCCGAGGATGGCTGAGTGGTTGGTTCCAAAGGTGGCGACTGAAAAAGAGGTTGAAGGGTGGTAGAAGCCTGGAAGAAGGGCAGCCTTGGGTCTGTTCTGTCCAAACACTGTTGAAGCAAGAGACAGATCTGTGGGACCTGCCATGAAGGCAAGCTCTTTATTCTTCCCATACAGCATAAACATTCTGTGGTTTGGTTTTGTTCGCTTTTTGCAGGGGAGGTAGTTGGGTTTTATATATTTCTTTATTTCTGGAGGAGGTGCTGGGTATTGAACCCAGGAACTTGTGTATGCCAGGCATGCACTTTACTACTGAGCTATACCTTCCCCTTAGCATAAGCGTTTCAATGCAAGTGTGATCTCGATAAAATAAGCTTTCTTTGAAAGGAAAACAAAAAGCAGGGCTACCATCACAGGGAACGACCTAATAAGCCCGTTCTCCTCATTCCTTATGGCTGTTTCCATGTTAGCATGTGAGGTGTGTTTGAGCACACCTTTGTACCCTAATGGTCTCCTCTCTTAACCTCAGGGTCTGCTATCTCCCTAGAGCTTCCATCACCTGATGTTCACAGTGTTCCTATCATCCAATTATTTGGACTTTTATTCTTATAGAGGTGTCTCTGATTCTGCATTTGGATTTACAAAAATCATTAATGGTTATGAGTAAATTAACACATATTATTAGATATCTATTAGGCACTGTGGAAATTCAAAGATGAATCAGGTTTGGATGTGCTTAGCAATCCTCATCAGAATGACCTATGCAGGTTTTTAATATGCAGTTAACCAGGCATCAACTGCAGAAATTCTGATTCCATTGGTCTGTGGCCTGAACACCTTTTAAAAGTTAACACATCTAGGGAGGAGGTTATAGCTCAGTGGCAGAGTGCCTGCTTAGCATGCAAGAAGTCCTGGGTTCAATCCCCAGTTCCTCCATTAAAATAAATGAATAAATAAACCTAGTTACCTCTTCCCCCCACAAAAAGCAAACAAAATAAAAGTTAACACATTTGTTGATACCAAAGTCAGACAAAGACACTACAAGAAAACTACAGACCAGCATCCCTTATGAATGTTGATGCAAAAATCCTCAACAAAATTCTAGCAAAACAAATTCAGCAACTATTATATACCATGACCAAGTGGGATTTATTCCTGGAAGGCAAGGATAGTTCAATATACAAACCCTCCCAACTATATGATCATCTCAATTGATGCAGAAAAAGCATTCAGGAAAAGTCAACACTCTTGCATGATAAAAAACACCCAACAAACTAGGAATAGAAGCAAACTGCCTCAACATAATCAAAGCCACGTATGAAACACCCACAGTGAACATCACAGTGATGAAACACTGACAGTTTTCCCTCTGAGATTAGGAACAAGGCAAAGACGCTCACTTTTACCACTTCCCTTCAAGGTAGCACTGGAAGTTCTGCCCAGAGTAAATAGGCAAGAAAAATAAATAGAAAACATCCAAATAGGAAAGTAAAACCATCTCTTTTTGCAGGTATAGGGTAGAAAAACATTTCCTTCAACCCTCTTATCCCTGGCTGTATCGGAAAATTAAATGGACACAAATAGATTAACAGGAGAAAAGGATACAGATTTATTTGTTTTACATGAACAAGACCTTTCATAAGGAAATGAAGACTCAAAGAAACAGTTAAGCTTGAGGTTTTTTTATTCCAGATTTGATGACAAATAGAGAGTGGTAAAGAAATATGATAAGTCAAAGGGTATGAGGGAAGTGTAGCAAACTGAAGGGAACTTAGCAAGGCCTGTTTGTCTGGATTCTTCTTGTTGTCCCTTTATCTTTGGAGATAAGGATGCTCTTTTCCTCTGGCTAAAGGGAGGACATTTCTCACATGAGAATTTTATGACCTGTTTCAGGGAAGAAGGGTTGGGGGGAAGATCAGAATGACTTTCCTGCTTCTGCCATTTTCTCAAACACCTTTAGCTTAAAATATCCAATATGCCAAGGTGCCTTAGTTTGGAGTAGCAGGTTTTGAATCAGATCACAGATGATATGATCTTATATGTAGAAAACCCTAAAGAGTCCACAAAAAGGACTGTTAAAATTAATAAATGAATTCAGCAAAGTAGCAGTATACAAAATTAACCCACAAAAGTCAGTTGCATCTCTATACACTAAAAATGAAAAATCTAAAAATGAAATCATGAAAATAATTCCATTTACAATAGTATCAAAAAGAATAAAATACTTAGGAATGAACCAGTGGAGGAAAGACTTGTACAATAAAAACTGCAAAACACTGCTGAAAGAAATAAAAGAAGATGTAAATGAATGGAAATATATCCCATGTTCCTGGATTAGATGACTTAATATTGCTGAGATGTTAAGTCTACCTAAAGTGACCTACAAATTTAAATGCAATCCCTATAAAAATGCCAAAGTTTTTTTTCAGAAAGAGAAAAACCCATCCCCAAATTTATGTGAAATCATAAAGGACCCTGAAAAGCCAAATAATCTTGAAAAAGAACAAAGCTGGAGGACTCATATGTCCTGATTTCAGAACTTACTACAAAGCTGTAGTAATCAAAACAGTGTGGTAGTGGCATAAAGACAGACATATAGACCCATGAAAAAGAGTTAAGAGCCCAGAAAAAAATCCATGCATATATGGTCAAATGATTTTTGACAAGAGTGCCAAGACCATTCACTGAGGAAAGGACAACCTTTGCAGCAAATGGTGCTGGGAAAAATGGATATCCACATGTAAAAGAGTGAAGTTGGACCTTCCCTAACGCCATACACAAAAATTAACTCAAGAAGGATCAAAGACAGATGTAATACTTAAAATTACAAAATTCTTAGATGAAAACATAGGACAGAAGTTTCACGACATTGGATTTAGCAATGAATTCTTGGATATGACACCAAGGCACATAGGCACAGGTAACAAAACCAAAAATAGCCAAATTGGACTTCATACAAATTAAATCATTTTCTGCATCAGAAGACAATGTCAACAAATAAGAAGATGATCCAAAGAATGGGAGAAGCCATTTGCACATCATATATAAAGGATTAATATCTAGTATATAAAGCAAACTACCTAAATTCAACAACAACAACAAAACAACCTGATTCAAAAATGGGCAAAGAACTTAAACAGACATTCTTCCAAAGAAGATATACAAATGGCCAATCAGCATATGAAAAGATGCTCAGCAGCGCTAATCTTCAGGGAAACACAGATCAAAACTACAATGGGATACCGCCTCATACCTGTTCGAATAGCTACTATCAAAAAGACAGAAAATAACAAATATTGGTGAGGATGTGGAGAAATTGGAACACTTGTGTACTGTTGGTGGAAATGTAAAATGGTGTAATGCCTGTGGAAAACAGTATGGTGTTTTCTTTAAAAAAAAAAAAAATAGAATTGCCACATGATTCAGCAATTTTACTTCTGGGTATATACCCAAAAGAATTGAAAAGAGGGTATTGAAGAGATATTTGTTCACCCATGTTCATAGCAGCTTCATCTGAAAATTTTTTGAAATTTATTTTTGTTATTGTTTTTGTTTTGGAGGGAGGTAATTTGGTTTGTTTATTCACTTATTTATTTTAATGAAGGTAGTGGGGATTGAACCCAGGACCTCATGCATGCTAAGCATGCACTCTACCACTGAGCTGTACCCACCCCACCTTCATTCACAATTGTTAAAACATGGAAGCAACCCATGATGGGTGAATGGATAAGCAAAAGGTGGTATATACATACAGTGGAATATTATTCAGCCTGAAAAAGGAAGAAAATTCTGACACATGCTACAACATGAACGAATCTTGAGGACGTTATGCTAAGTGAAATAAGCCAGTCACAAAATGAGAAACACTGAATGATTCCACTTATATGAAACACATACAGTAGTCAAAATCATAGAGACAAGGAAGTAGGATGGTGGTTGCCAGGAACTGTGAGAAAGGGATTATGAAGAGTTTCTGTTTAAGGGATATAGAATTTCCATTTTATGAGATGAAAAGGGTTGAGATGGATGGTAGTGATGATAGATGGTAGATGGATGGTAGAAAATCAAACAAGCTTTCTAGCTTCAGTTTCTAACATTTTTCTAGCCCTATCAGGTTAAAATACTAAACAAATAAAGATCAGCTGCTTGAAAAATATATTATCTGAATCACAAGGAAATGAAATCAACAGCAAGTGATAGAAACCAATGTATTTAATACCATTGAACTATATACTTAAAATGGTTAAGATGATAAACTTTATGTTATGTATACTTTACCACAATTTTAAAAATTGGGGAAAAAATGTTCATAGGTGATTTTCATGCCCTCTAAGGATGGAAACTATTAGATTTATCTTTCGTCATATTGACACACAAGACTGTATGAAAATAACAGAAATATAAAGCAGAAACTGATGTGTGCCTTAAGATACACTGACAATTGGGGGGAAAGGGGTGGGAAGGGATACATTGGGAGTTCAAGATTTGCAAATATTAACTACTATAAATAAAACAGATACAAACAAATTTCTTCTGTACAGCACAGGGAACTATATTCAATATCTTGTAGTAATCTATAGTAAAAAAGAATATGAAAACGAATATCTATGTATATATGTGACTGAAACATTATGCTGTACACCAGAAATTGACACATCATAACTGACTATACTTCAATTAAAAAAAAAAGATAGACTAACAGTGTTAGAGGACTTCAGAGGAGGAAAATACTACTTCTTGTCTGAGAAATCAGGGAGCAGTCCATGGAAGGGTAAAGTGGAAGGAATCCAGAACTTGGACTCAAGAGACCCGGTTTCCTCTTTCACCTCCATCACTCACTATGACACAGGAGACACTGAACAAGCCTCGAAACTGTTAAGGCCTACTTTTTTAACACGCAAAAAAAGAAAACAAAAGGGAGAAAGACTCACATCTATGCCACAGAATTATTGTGAAGATTTTAAACAATGAAGAGAGAGGAAACATGTGGAAGCGCATAGAGTAATGAGAGATCTGCAGCTGGCAACCAATAAATGGTGTTTGTCTGAACCTGAGCCAGCATTTGAGTCAGGCCTTGAAGGATGGGTGGGATTTAAACATTCAGAGATGAGAGCGAAGATGATTCCAGGTAGAGGGGAAAAAGGAGCACTTTTATGGGCTGCACGGATATATTGCCATTTATATGGGCGTACCATAAAAAACATTTTTGGAAGCTTTCAAATCAAACCAGATACAGACCTTGGGTTCAAGAGGCCAGCAGTTACTCGGTCATTCATTTGTTAAACTACACGGACACTTTTTCTTTTAGTAATATTTCTTGTATTCCTAATGTGCTACAGGTGTTTTAGTGGGTGTTTTTCCACCTTAAAATCTTTTATAAGTAATTGATGTCCATAGAAGCTCAAAAAAGAAAAAATTATATAAACTAAAAAGCACACCTCCCACCTTCTTTCTCAGTCCTATCCTCCTCAGAGGTAACTGCGATGAGCACTGTCGTACATCTCCTTGCAATCACTTTTTATGCATATACAAGCACGTTATATTAATATTATATATATATACATATTCCTTTTTTCCCCTCAGATGAAATCATACTTTACCTACTGTTCTGGAAATTGCCTTTTATCTGCTTTAAAAAGAAAGCTAGTTTCTTTCTATGTTAGTATGCATAAAGTAAACTCATTCTTTGTAAAAGCAGCATAGAATTCCATTTTATCTATATTTCATCATTTATTTAATCTATTACTGATTGGTGGACATGTGGGTTATATTCATTATGATAATACTGGTATGAATGTTCTTAGATATATCTGTGTGCCCCGTGTGAATACATGTTATGGGAAATTCCTACAAGTGGAATCAAACAGAAGTTTTACATTTCAGTAGATAATGTTAAATTGGTGTCTTAATGGAATGAATAATTTATACTCCCAATAAAACATTATGAGAGTTTCTGTTTTCCTACATGGCCATCAACCCTAGATATTATCCAACAAATTTATTTACAATCAAATCTAGACAAAAAGTAGTTGATTTTATTTACATTGAAATTATTAATTAAGTTATAAAATTAAAAAATAAATGATCTTAATTCAAAATGTAGAATAGATAAACAAGATTATACTGTATAGCACAGGGAAGTATATACAAGATCTTATGGTAGCTCACAGAGGAAAAAATGTGACAATGAATATATATATGTTCATGCATACTTGAAAAATTGGACTCTATACTGGAATCTGAAACAACGTTGTAAAATTATTATAAATCAATAAAAAACATTAAAAAAATCTTATTATAAAGTATGACTAAAGTTCAGCATCTTTCCAAGTGCTTATTTCCATTTATGTGTCTTTGGGTGAATTAACTTTTTATTTTCTTTACTCATATTAAGAAATTATCTTTATTTTGCAAAACTTTTTCAGTTTGATTTATTTCTTTGACACCATATTTTCTGCCTTGTGTGGATTTTTAAATTTTATGCAGTTAAATTTGTTAATCTTTCAAGACTTTTGAGTTCACTCACTCCAGGATTAAAAAATTAGTTGATATGAATTTTTAATTTCAACCTTTCATTGTAACATTCTTTTAAAATAATATTCATGATATATGACAGAAATAGGGAAAAGTTTATAAATTTTCTCTTTGATTATGTCACATCAATTGTGGTAAAAGTTAACAGGAATATGTTTTGTTTATGTTCAGTTTTTCCAAATCAAGAGTTTAGACAACAATACTTAATTATTTGAAACATGAAATTTATTCTAGCATGAGTGACAATTTTTTTGACTTGAAGAAATGACACAGGTAAAATTTTAAAGAATACATTAAAAAGAATTTTTTTTTTAATTGAAGTAAAGTCAGTTTACAATGCTGTGTCATTTTATCGGAAAGAGTGTCAAAGATCTTGGAGTCCTCTATTCTCTTCCACAAAGTCTTATTTTGTAAATTATTAGTTTAAATGTAGATTACATTATTGGCGTCACAGTAGTGTTTTAGTTGTCAACAATTGAGTTTTAACATCCTTTCTTATTTTCAACAAGCCTGAGGATATGTTTTAATTCTATTCTTGTAAAGAAATTTTAATTATGTTCATATGCTCAGCCTTACCTGCTAGGAAGACAGAATGTCATACATTTTACTCCCTGTTGATACAATGTTCTCTAACCTTTGCCACAGATGCAGCAGGGTGATACATCGATCGAGTGTTTCATTTGCACTGCCTTTATGTGTATTTCCATTTCTGGAACACTAAAGCACTGCGAAATTAACAATATATCTAGATAAACCATTGTATCATCTGAAACCTTAGCTGACCTAAGCTATGAGATTGCATTCTATTTTTTAAAATTTGTGTACAAAAACTGAAATTTTTCAAAATAAATATTTAAAAGTTTAACAAATTAACCTTCAGCAAAATATCAAATTCTTCTAGATTCATAGATATTTTATCCCCAAAGTTCTCAGACATGGCAACCCAGCCTGTTTCTTTGACTTTCCTGTATTATGTGCCTACTTGTTCACTTGTTCATCTGTTGGTGACACGGCATGTTTGCCTTCAGTAATGATTTGAATAATTAGAACAGGGGCTCTTCCAGGAAGTGGATTCTATGGCTAGGGGATCAATTTCTTATCAACATTTAGAAAAATAAATTTTCACAGAAGAAACATACATTGATTAAACCAATTGTAATCTAATCATGGGGGTCAGTCTCTGGAGTGTCTTCACTTTTGTGGTGCAATGACTACCAACTCAGTACAGATGCTTCCAAATCCATAGGGCTTACGTCCTGGTTTCTCTTAGTCTCCAGCACCTGACACAATCTTGTCTCCCAAACCAGATTCATGCATGACTTTTATTCAATCCAAGTCATGATTCTTTTAGTCATGTCTTTGCCCACCACCCCAAGTACTTGGCTGTCTTTAAGAACTTATTCCTGAAGTTACCACTGGTTCCACACCCTTTCCACCCTCCAGTTCTAATTCTGCTGATAATCCAACTTCGCCTCTTCAAAGATGCTTTCTCTTACCTCCATATTAGCTCAGATCCCCTTGCCGTACATGATTAGGCTCCTAGAACGTTTTCCTTTTCTTTCTCACTGTTTGTAATTAAATCTGTGTGGTTATTCGGAATGCTTGCCTCCTGCATTTCATGAGAGACTGTTTCTGCATTGCTCATCATTTTATTGTCAGAGCCCTGGCAGTTAATAGATACTCAGTAAGTGTTTGTTCAATGAATGAATTCATGTCCAAGCTCCAATCCCATTCTCTCCAAAATGACATTCCTACTGTCTCCAGCAACAGTGGAGATCCCTCTCCTGAACTTAATGCTCCTGTTGTTAATGACACTCATTTATCCCATGGAATCATAGGTTCATAGAATTCAGTAGGTGTTTAGAGGTAGCACGCTCTACATTGTAAATCATGTAACTCACTGAAATAAAATTCTTGGTTTTATTTTTGTGAATATTATTACTAATGATCCGGGAATTGGCTTCTGAAGTATTCTGAACCATCCTTGGACTATTCATATGTTTAGAAATATTGCAGGTATTTAGCAATAAATTCTTGTGACTTTTAAGACTAATTTGGTTCCTAAGCGTAACAGAACAAGCTCATTCACTCTTCTAATGATGATTCTTCAGATAGTTAAAGGACTGCTCTCTTGCTCAATCAAAACATAGCCCCTCCCTCAATTACTGCTTTTATCCTGTGGTTTCCAGACTCTTTCATCATCCTCTTTTACTCTCCTGTGAACTCATTCTAGTTTGTCAATGCCCTTCTTAAAATAAAATTACTTTTGTTACCGGTGATTTTATTGTTTTGAAGCGTGCTATTCAAATGTCCTAAGACAGTATTATTAAGACTTAAAATTTCTATAAATTCTAAGAATAAATAGAATATTTCTAAGAATAAATTTGTGACAATTCTTCAAGTCTTTAAGTTCAGAAATTTGAAACGTTAATTTTGATTAAGTAATAAATACCTTTTTCTGGCAGCTGTCAACGGTTGCTGGAGGATTGCTTAGATCACATAACCAATTCTATACTTACAGCTTAAAATTATCTGACTTGCTCTGACCACTTGCTAGTTGAACTTCAAAAGGATTTAAACAAATAAGTAACAAAATGCTATGCTTGTTTTGGAGTGTGGAAAAGGTTTAGTCTTACAGCTATTACCTGCTAAGGAACCAAACCCAATGTTTAATAATAATAATCAGCTCTTTCCTGGGCCCAACAAAAATGTTTTGATGTGGTTCATACCAGCCTCTAGTGAGGGTATCAGTCTTCATTTGAAAAACAATCATTAGTTTGAGCTGGCATTGCAATCCTTTCTAAATTGCTGATAATATCCATTACGAAGCACAAATTGTCCTTTTCAGTTCTTTACGTATAATTTATCCTACATTTCAGGATTATAATAAATTGTAAAGCTGCTGACAATAGTTGAGCCTCAAAACAAGGCAAGAAATGCTCCAGAAGAAAAAGTAGCAAATAAAATAATATAGAAATAAATTAGAAGAGGTGAGGGGCTTCAGCCCCTCCCTACTTTTGAAATGGTTTTACTATCTGGCTCATTAATGTCTGCTAAATGATGAAAGCATTTGAGCAATAGAAATAATTCTACAACATATTGTAAGCAAGATAGCTTAACCAGAATATCTGGCAATTTATTTTCAATTTCAATTTTTACTACATTTGTAATTTCAGTATTTTTGAGAACACAGTATGAGTTCAGAATAGCACTACAGATATTTAAAATACTCAAAAATTTTACTAACATGGTGTAATTCAATCTCATAATCTAAATTTGTATGTTACAAATTACCTATCTTTTTCTTTCTTTCTTTCTCTTATAAGGAAAATTTCACTTGGGCTATTTAGGTAATAGAATGTTAAAGTGTTCATAAATGAAGTGATTGCCCTGGATAGAGGCAGCTATAACAACATGTTCAAGCAATGAAATGAACAAAAGAACCTTTGGAATGCACCTGGTTGTTCAAAAACAGCAGGTGGTTTTTGTTTTTTTTGTTTTTTTTTAAGACTCTAAGGAACTCAAATTTCTCTTTAAGGATTTTGTTGCTACCTTTCTTACAAAAATTGCCCATAATACTTCTTGACCTCTACTTTGAGAGTAGAGGAAATCTTGTTGTATGGTGTTAGCTCAGTAGCTCTGACATTTCCATACACTTTCTTACCTGAACAGTATATCTCAAATATTGTAATTCCTGCATTGCTTGCACATTTGGACCTATTCCATCCCTGGATTACAATATATATTCTTTGTTTTTTGTATTGAGGTATAGTTGAACAACATGGTGATTCAATAGTTTTATAGATTATACACCATTTTAAGTTACTACAAAATAATGACTTATAATACATATCCTTTACATAAACTTTCAAGAGAAAAGGCATTCAAGGTACGTATTTATATTTTATACACTTTATACTTATATAAAAATATAGATACATCCTGTAAACAATAATTGAACTTTGAAATATATTACTATACTTGCAATTTCCATACTTTCAAAAACATATGCTAATGTGAAATTATTTCTGCTTTACTTATTATGATAAGGACAAGCATCATATCAATTAAGGTGATCACTGTAACTTCCAAATGTGTTTCAGGTTAATACAAAAATTCTAAACCAAAGTAAAGCTCTTTTTATTTGAGATTAATCTATAATAAATTTCAAAATGCCCAGTGATTTTATTATTTCACAAGCAATTATTCAGAATTCAATATGCACTGTGCATTGTTTTAGGCACTGAAGTACAAAAATGAATACAACATGAAATTCTTGCCCTTAGGGAGCTCACATTTTAGTGAGAGGTGTCAGTTCTTTTCTCCTTTGCAGGTATTTAATACGTAGTTTTCATATACAGTTAGAGAAATAGTATGCTACAGAACCTAAAGAAAAAAGAAGCAATAGTTGAAGACTTCAGAAATAGTCTTGTCTTGTACGTTTTAGGAATTAGTTGTTGCTTTAAATTAGCATTTCAGAAGTATCTATTTAAGTCCATATTGTTGACACTACAGTGAAAGCAGTGAAACTTGTCAGCAGATGATTACGTTTTATGGTTGATGTCTACACTACTGTATCTTGTGACGAATATCAAGTTTCTGGGAAAAACATCCTCCCTCCCACTTCCCTCTATCATTAAATCAGGGTGTCAGCCTGTTGGTGTTAGATGTGTTCTCAGAATAAAGGTGTATCACAATCTTTTTTTTTCTTCTTCCATTTTTCACTTATCAAGCTGAGAAGAGTTACTTCAGTTTTTCAGGCTTTATTTTTTTCCCCTCCCGGGGCAAGAAGCGCTTACATTGTTGCTTTATTATATATTCCACAAGGGAAAGTCTCCCCTTCACTGGCTACTTTTTCAATTCCCAAGACCACCAGTTAGTGGCATTATTTCTGGGTGAGTGGAACACCCTTAACCAGGAGCTGGAGGTGGTAAGCACGTCCCTAGATTACTGGTTTCCCACTGACCAGTCTTTCGGAAAGCGACACCGTTCCCACGGAAATTAACAACCATTCAACTTGGACAGGCTTGAAATCTTAAGGCCGAAATGGAGGGAAAAAAAGGGGGGGATTGTTATGGTTGGGTTACTATTTGAGGAGGGCAGACAGGGAGTTAGTGAATTGGATAGGGTGTCAAAATGGGACTTTATTAAACGACTCATTAAAACTGCATGAAAACCTCTGCTGACCCCAGATAATTAAAAAAGAAAAAAAGGTTCAAAACCCATTTTCAAACAAAATTTAGGAAACGCTGGAGACGTATAAGTTCATTCTGGGCGCTTGCAAGACCACCTCCCCTGGCCAGAAACTGAGCACAGGTGAGAATTTTGCAAAAACAGGCTTCAAAACTATTTTCAACTGGAAACAGTGTGCCCGAAGGGCTCCAGAGTGGAAAGCAACTCACGCAGCCGAGCGTTCTCCCTGGGCTGCTAACCTTTCCGCCTTTCCCATCCCGCCACTCCCCCTCGGCCCGGCCTCCAGCCAGGGGGCGTTTGTTTACGTGACGTCAGCCGTAGTAAGCAGTCCCCGCCCCCGTTTCCCTCTGGCCGCCGCGTTTCCCGCGCCGCGGCGCTTCTCCCCTTAAAAGGACAATAGAAGCCTCGGGAGCGCGCGCGGCCGCCGGGCCTTCTCCCCTCCCAGCCCTCGACGCGCGCGCGCCCGTATGCAAATAAGTTCGATTCAGGAGAATTTTGTGCAGGGAGCCGCGCGTGCGCAGAGGGAAAGCGGAATCTACACCTTCCCCGCCTGCGGTAGCAACTGCAGAACTATAGGAGACAATCTTTCTAGACAAGGCAGTTGAGGCGGAGGGAGCGACTGGAGAGGGGGGGTTGGCTTGGCGTGCACTCCGCACCTCGGGGACGTTACTGCGCGTGGAACGGCTACTTTTGGAAGGTGAGTGACCCTGGCCCTTACGGTGGTGCAAAACTGTCTCACGAGGCTTTGATTTCAGAGCGGCTTTTTTTCTCTTTTCACCTCCCCCAGCCGTTCCACAGACACACTCACACGTTTATACACACACACACAGGAAGTTTTGTCTTGGAGATGGCATTGCTGGGAGCGCTGTTTTCGTGGTCTTCAGACCCCAGATTCTTTTGTATCCGGTTGTTGAGTGTGTCCTTCTTAATTGGGGAGGGGATTTCAGGCAAACCGAAAGTCTTGGGGAGGGGGAAGTGAGAGCAGTGAGGAGTCGCCGGAGTTGAAGGACCCACGCTGAAGGTGACAATGACTTTTCTCAGCCGCAGTGTTCTCTGGCGAAAAGGAGCCCGGTGGCCGAAAGGCCCGAGAGAAAACGACTCGCTGGCGACTGCGGAGGGGCCCCGGGTCGGTGCACCCGCGTGGGCGCGCGCCCGGGAGGGGCCGGGCGCCGTTGTTGGACCTCGTGGTTTAGTTTCTTGCGGCCCCTCGCGCGTGTTGTGATAAGGGTGGACAATGAACGCCCCTCGCTCGAAAACTAAGTTGCCGTCTCCTTGCGAGCCGGCGGGCCGAGGGGGTTTAAATCGGCTTTTGGGGTCGGTGCCGGCGTGGCCGGGGTGCACGCGGGTGGCGTTGTCCGCCCAACTCCGGAGGGATGCGGATGCGACAATGAGCAACACGCGGCCGCTCGGCAGCCGCCCCGGCTCGCAGACGCCTCTCCCGGGCCGCGCCCAGGCAGCGCGGGCGTCCGGGGCGGCGAGGGGGGGGTCCTGTGGAGCCTCAAGTTTGGTTCGCAATTTGTTCACCTGTAGCGGAGATGTGGGCGCCGCGGCGCTCTCGAGGGCGGCCGTGTGCGGCTTAAGATGGCCAGTCGGAGCCAAGTTGACTTGGGGATGGAGGCGGCGGCGTTGTCTGCGGCCGAATGCGCGAACTCGGGAGGGCACTGCTTTTTGTGCCGAGCGTGACAGACCACGTGCTGGGGCCGCGACCCGGGTTGGGTTGGAGGTCCGGCTGAGCGTCTGGATCGCGGTCAGCCGGGAGATGCGGGCTGTCGGGGCCGGCCGGCAGGACAATGTGACTTGATGATGGCGTCTTGCCAGTTTAAAAAGCAGAGTGAAAGTCGCCAACTCTCGGCCGGTGCGGGGCGGGGAATCCGGGCGTTTCTCATCAAGGACATTGCAAAACTTTGATTAAACAGGCCTGCTGCTAGGGGAGGACTGCAGGGCCGGCTCTGGACTCTCGGGGCGCGGGTCCCGACCCTTCCCATGGGCGATCGTCAAGTGTCTCCCCCTGAGCAACAACCCCACGTCCCCGATGCTGCACGTAGGCAGCGCCCGGCTGGACAGAAAACAAAGAGCTGCATGTGCGGGTGCGGGCCGGGCCGGCGCTGGGGGCGGCCGCCGGGCGGAGGGCCGTGCGGGCCGCGCCCCCCGAAGTTCGAGCGAGTTTCGGGAGGGGCTTTTGTCCCTCGGCCCCTCGCGGGGAAACTTTGGCGGCGCTACTTGTGCGCGGAGCGGAGCCGGTGCGCGGGGAGGCGGCGTGCTTCCGCGCGGCGGGCGACCGAGGAGCGGCAGTCGGGGCCCAGGGCGCTGGAGCCGGGGCGCCGGGTGCCGCGACGCCGAGGGCCCCGGAGAGCGCGGCCGCGGCCGCTCGGCCCGCTCCCCGGGGCCGGAGCCTGCGTCTGGGAGGTCTGTGGATCCGCCTTTGAAGTCGAACTGTTGCCATGTTTGAATTACGTCAGGGCAAAGCCATGAGGAGGAACAAGCCCCGGCAGCGCGGCGTGCGGGAGGCGCGGCCTGCGGGAGGCGCCGGGCCGGCCGGGTGGGCGGGCGAGGGGCCGTTGTTCCGGCGCAGGTGAGGGAGGCGGCGGCGGCGAGGGACGCGCTCCGCTCTCGCCGCCCTCGCCCGGGCGGGCAGCCCTCCGCGGGAACTTTCCTCCCGCCCCCGGCCGCGGCCCCGGGGAGTAGTTCTGTCTGCCGCCCGGGCACCTCGGCCGCCGCCGCCGCCGCCGCGTGCCCGAGGGGGGAGCGCCGCCTGGGGCGGCCGCGGAGGACCGGGCGGGACGGGGAGGCGTTCTGCTGCTTTCGGGGAAACCGACGAGCGCCCCTCCCCCGCCGCCGAGCCGCGGCCCGCGCGCTCGAGGGGCCCCGGCCCCGACGACACCCGAAAAACCACCGCGGGGAAGTTTCGGGGCTCCCGTTGTCCTACAAAGGGAAGTGAGGACCGTGGGCGAACCGTGCGTGCAGCCCTTTTCTTTGTGTGTGTACGTGTGGGAGGGGGGCCGGGAGGGGCGAGGGCTGTTTTGGTGGGAGGGTGGCTTGTTGGGGGTGGGTGGGTAGGGCGGTGCAGAGTTTGTTCTCGCAACTCTGACCCTAGTGGGTTTCTTTGTTTTTATTTTCTCCCTCTAACCTTCGATTACTGCAGGCACTCGGAAGCCCAGGAATGACTGTTTAGCCGGACGTGGACCCTGTGCGAGATAGTTTCACCCCAGCACTCCTTCCCCCACGCACTCCTCACTCACGTTGTCCTAAGAAAGATTAAGAAGCCCCCCAACCCCCATTTTTCTTCTAATAATTAAAAAAAAAAAGAATTTGACCTTGTCATTAAACGTACTCTGAAAGCACCTGTTTTTGAACTGGGGTTTGCCGGACTCGAAAAGCCTTTTAATAATTTGTACGTTGCAAAACCGACCCCGTTAGTTAGTTGCTCAATCTAAATTAAATTGTGCGAGTTAGTTTCTGGTGGAGTTGCAGAAAAGCCTGGTGGCATTTAAAGTATTTATATAATGACTTGGGGAAGGGGGATCTTGCTTGTTCCTGGAGGTAACGCTTGCCCAGTGTTCACTGCCTTATCGCTGGACGACGTTGAAGAAGCTAGCACATAGGAGTTAGGCCTTTCTTGGAGATTTTCTCTGGGGGCTGGGGAGGAAGCTGCTCAGGAGGATGACAGGGTAAGGGCTAGCTAGCCCTGCTAGCTGCTTCAGAGTTCCTGTGAACTGGGGTTGACCTTCTGGTTACCCCTCTTAGATTTTCTTTTCAAGCTAACTTTTTTTTTTTCGGTATGTGGCCCCAGGCATAGCTCAGAAATTATGCTGGTTTGACACATGGGTGCTTCTTTGGTATTTGGGGTTTGCCTGCAGTCTAGACATTCGATAAGCAGCACCACGTCCATTGCTTCTTTCCTGATTTCTCCTGCATTTGGATCATGTTTAAGGGTTGGAATCTAAAAGTGGTCATTACCGAAAAATAATATCCTTAGATGCCACGCCCACACAAACCAAAAAAATCCATACAAATTGAAATCAGTTTTGTGCTTTCATTCTTTTGTTTTTAAATAAACAATTTTTCCTAAGTTTTGGTTGACCAAATTACAAATGTCTAAAGGCTACCAATATTAGTAACAGTACATTTCTGAAGTGGAACAGAAAGAACTTTTCAAGAGAATGAGAAACTTTGGGTTTAATAACTTTATGGCTTCCCTTTGGGCAGTTATTTCTCTGGATCATGTATTTAAAATGCATATGAGATGCTTTGCAAATACACTGGGAGATTCTTTGAGTTGTTTTTCTTAAGTAGTATTTGATAGCTGAGTTACAGCTAGGACTTCAGTATCCTGGAAAATTTCAAATAAAATATATAGAGCTTAATGGTTTTGTTTTAAAGATCAGATGATATATGTAGTGGAGATTCGGTTTATCCAGGTAGAGTTGAGAGTGGGACACACAGACAGGTCTCCGCTGCCTTTCCTTTTTGCATGACTTTTGCAGAAGTTTGGAGATAAAAGTGCCATAGGTAGTATATTTTATATTCTAGAACCTTGGTGGGTCTCAGGGCTGCTGTCGCACAGCATTATTAATTCTGTAGATGTGGAACCTGGATGATCCATTTTTTTCCCCCAGAATTGTAATCAGGTCCTGGGAAAACTGGGCTCATGGGGCTCAAACACAGACAGATTTATGTCAGAAAATCAATTTGAGAATGGTTTTCCCCATTTCATTGGGGAAGGAATAAGCTTATTTGAAATCTAAACCAACTTCATAAGTCATTACAAAGACAAATTAATTTACCATACCAGGCATATAATAGGTTGCTTTAAAAATATGACATTTTCTTTTTTTTTCCTTAAGTGATGCTAGTAATATAATCGGCTGAGAAGGAAGGGAACATACTTGTTGAGGCACTAGGTTAGTTGTTCAGAGGTCTGTGGGGTTGAAATGCCTAGGATCCAAAGCTGTGATCATCTTCAGTAAGTCATTAGCTTTGTGGTCCAATTTTCTCACCTGCCAAATAGCCACAAAAATACCTAGTTCATAGAGGATGTAAATAAGCAAGTAATGTGCTTGATACGTACTGGCTGCTGTTGTCTCACAACTTTGGGAAGTAGACATTTTACAGAAGACAAAACTGAGGCCTGGGTCAGTTTTCTCGCTGGAGGAAATATTTAGTAAATGGTGAGTGGAAAGAATGAGTGTTTTTGGTCCCCTTCCCCACCTTCAGAAACTAATGGTTCTGGGAAGACACGGCCTTCAATTCCTGTTTGCTTATCCAATTCTCATTCAACCACCTGACATCAAAAAGTGCTGTGGAAATCTAGAAAATGCCCATTTTTCCCCTGATTTCTCTTGCTCACAAGAGTGCCCTGGATTTGCCACACTTCGCTTTTGACTCTTGGGGGTTCTGAATTGAAAATACTGTTATCTTTTGGTTCTTCAATTTCTCTTATAATTGAATCTGCAACTGAGGTTTTCTGTATTGTGGATATTCTGGAAATGTAACTTAATTGCAAACAAAGGAGTTTATTTTCAAGGGAGGGAAGTTTTTTGTACTAGAAATACAGAAGTCACAGGCACATTTGCTATTACATATTCAAGTACAAAAGTTGCAGTTGAACTAAAATAATTCATTTCTAGCTTCATATTTAGTTGTTTCCACCTACTATAAATTTGATCTGGCTCAATGTTATTTTAATTTGGTTGATGTTAATGTATGCCGAGTTTAAATAGCTCTCATTTTGAGATTCATTTCTCCCCATGCTATTCTCCTAATCTCTTCCTCCCCACGTGCCTGCTTAAATTCATCAAGGGATATTTTTTTTTCTGCCAATTGTTATGAAAGCATTGACTTGTTTACTATTAATCTTTCCTAATTAAAGTAATTCATTTGGTTCCCATTTCCTGGAAATGTTTAAGACTCACATTTTTTTTCCTACAAAAGTCTACGGGCTAAACATTAAAGAGAAAAATGACATTCGAAACATCAGATTTTTAATACACATTCTTATTGGGGACGTCACTTCTGTTCCATGCCCTTAAATAGACTTACTGTTCACCTCTACTTTGGCTACCCCACTCTTAGCAAGTTCCATCTGGTTCTGTGTACTGTGTACAGTCAGCACCTGGTTGTAATATAAAACTTAGTTCCTGCCTTGCAACAGTTAAGTACCTGAAATCTTGTGTTTGGTAGGTGTTCTCCGAAAGGTATGGAAAGGTTTTGTAAAAAGATACAATTCTTAAAGAATTTCCCACGTTAAGGGGATGGAAGAGAAATCATCTTGGACAGAAGTAGCAGCTTAAGTAGAGATGTGGCTAGTTATTAACGTTGGCTTGACACTCCTGAAATAATCAGAATTCTAAGTTAAGAGCAGCTGGTAGGCTGGACCAGATCTGGAAGAGCTTTGAATGTCTGGCAAAGGAGTTTTAGATATTACCCAGAAGCCAGTGTTGGTATCTTGGAAGGGATGTTAATACTTGAACTTTAAGAAGATAACCACCTGTTTGAAGGATGCAAGGAAGTCAGTTATGAGGCTCTGACTGGAGTTCAGACACCATGATGAAGGACAGACAGGCAACAGGGATGGAAGGGACACGAACCAGAGAAGTGACACCAGAGAAGTGACGGAAAAAGCAGACTCCCTAAGGACTTGATGGTGGGCGTGGTGGTGACCATGCAGAGGATGAGAAGGGAGAGCCCAGATTTTTTGTGGAACTGTATGGATAATAATAAAGATAGTTGAACCGGGAAGAGCATTTTTAGAAGAGAAGGTCGCAGAGTCAGTTTAGGGCATGTAAAATCTAGGGCTGCCAGTCCTTGGACGGTGCTTCAGAGAGCTTAAGGGACACTCTGGAGGTTTGGATTGGACCAGGTGCCTGCTTTCCTAACATTTTTGTCAAGCTGGAAAATGGGAGAACACCTTCCCAGAAAGGAATAATGGTCTGGTTTCATGAATTTAAAGTCTCTCTGAAAGTGCTAAGTTCCTCTTTTCCCACAGACCTGGTCTTAAAAGAAAACCTTCAGAAATCAGGCTTCTCCCTTCATTTTAATTTGTTGGGTGTGTCTTGGGACAAACAGTGTCTGTTTCTCGAATGTGCAAGTCTTATAAATTCAAGGAAACACACGAGGTATGCACACTGATATTTTCATACTTTTGCTTTGCAGCCTCCCTGGCAAGTAGAAGGGAGATTCCACCCTAATATTACAGAGAGACAAAGTTAGAAGTGACTTCCTATTCAGTTGTGAAGACAGAAGCAGAAATAGACTGCAACTTGACTCATTATAGTGTCTTTTTCACCACACTCACAATAGTTACATTACCTGGTAGTCATCCCTTAAAAGCAGATAAATACTATTTCCCCAACCTTTAAGGCTCTCATCCACTGGAATCATTCTTAATCTGGAATTGGGGTACCGAGCATTTTTTTTTTAACACTATCAAAATGGGAGGACTTAACTGTTTTTTTTTTACATTATCTTAAACTCAGAGGCTTGGATTTGTGATTTGTATTTTTAACCTGTGCTATTTCAGCTGAAGAGTTATTTCCGAGTTTGACCCCTTTCCTGTAGGAGGAGTCCTAGGTTCAGTGTGGGTCCCATAGGCGGCACAGTTATAAATACTTTTACCGCATAATTTCTCATAGGCTGGTTCCATGTCTGGAGAAGCTATAGGCAAACAGGTAGGAGTCCACACCACCCCTTTCTCGGGCAAGTTTAAATTTTTAAATTTCACTTTGAAAAGTGAATAAATGAAGTAAATGCAGAACCTTGGGTGCTGGGATGTGGGTATCCACTAGAAGCAGGTAAGAGGAGCTAGTAACTTTAATCGCTCCCTGGCTTTCCTGCTGCGCTGCAGAAACACGACTTCTTGTGGGGGATACTGCAAACAAGTGTCCTAGCAGCGGGCGAACACAAATCACCCAGTCCTCTGTGACCCTTTGTGAAGAGTGTTGCTCCAGTTACACTGTTAGTGTTTGCTGGATCCTGTCCTTAACTGGTGATTACAGATAGCATACCATCGACGAAAGCGGTGTCGAGGGCGGCGTTACCAGCGACAGGCGCTGGACGCTGCTCCTAGCTTTTCATCACCAAGTGTTTTCTCGTGTTTATTTCTCCTCCTTTCCCATCATCCTGCCATTTAAAGTTCAGCTTTAAAGAATGCATCTCTTTTACTTCAAAGTTGTCTTTGCTTGCTTGGTTCCTTTTGTCTTTGTTTACCACTGCTTCCTTCCCACTTTACAAATCTTTTGCCTGTCTCTCCTCTGCAGTTTCCTTCCCATTCTGCTCCATGTCTGTTCTGATCTTATTAGTCTATTCTGTACTCTCCTGTGGGATGTGTTTCCTAGTGTGTATCTCGTCATCTCTGTGTCTTCGAGGAAGTTAGTGTAAACTCTCTGGGTTTTTTTCAGATTCCTCTTTAGTTAAGGTATGTGATGATAATTAAAGTTTTGGGTTGTGGTTCTCTTGATTAAAAAAAATAGTATATAGAAAGGGGTAAAGTAAGGGGGAGGCATAGCTCAGTGGTAGGGCACAAGCCCAGCATGCATGAGGTCTTGGGTTCAATTCCCAGTACCTCCATAATAAATAAATAAACCTAATTACCTCTCCCCAAAAAAGGGAATAAATTAAAAGTAAGCTTCCTTCATTCTTGCACCCCCCAGAGGCAACTACTAGTTACTAGTTTTTAAAAATCTGTTTTAAAAAGCCAGTTTGTGTTATTTAAGGTCTCATTTTAAAAACAGACTATGGGGTGATACTGTGTAACTGTTACTCAGTGTGCTGTTTCACAGAACAAGCTATCTTGGACAGTTTCCTCCCTGCACATATAGATCTGCTGCATTCTTTTTAAGAGCTGAGGGGGTGTCCTGTAGTATGAAGACACAATAATTTAACCAGCCTGATAATCCATAGACATTTATGTAGCTTCCAATATCTTTTTTTTTTTTTTAAAGGTCTAGAACATTTGTTTTTAGAAAGAAAAAGTGATGATTGGAAGCTATAGAGTTTTGGTCTGTTGAAAACTGAGAACACTCTAATTTCGGAGTGTTTTGATCTGAGAAATTGTATCCCTGATTTGTGCATATCAGAATTTCACTTGCCAAGATGGCACACACAAGTTGTGAAGGTAACAACTGATTTATCACTCTTGGCATACTTCATACTTACTTCTCTCTCAGTCTTCCTCTGTCTAGTCCATCCAGTGACATTTTGAGTTTTGAAAGGTATTTTTGAATGTAAGAAAGCCTTTACTACCCAGAAGGGATCTAGAAGGTGGAACTGGGGAGGTTAGTACATCGAGGGGACTATTGGTGTCCTTCGAAGCATAGCAGCTAAGGTAACCCTGATAGATGTTACATTTATCATAATAACAACCCTCTCTCTTTTCTTAAATGTTAAGTCACAGCCTTGAAAGATTTGAAATACAAGAAAAAAAGTACTCTGCAGAATTAAGTTCTTCATCCCACTGTCTTCTAATTCCGTATTAAAAAGGGCACTGAAAGCCCTAAATTTTGCATTTCTCTTCTCATACTGTTTCTTGGTTGGATCTTGAAAATCAAGTATTTGGTATTACGAAGAGATCATCTTTAAGCTTAGAATTATTTATCAGAAAACTTTTCTTAAATAGTATCTCTTTAGTATTGTCTATTGCTGTGAAGATTTCTTTCCCATTTGTATTACATTGCACTTGGTAAGCACGCTTTATGTGTGTTGAATTAGTGCAATAAGACATCACCCCTGCTCTTTGGCTTCATATATCTCATTAGATTACATTAGAATTGGCCCTTTCATATTTTTGATAAATACAGTGGTTACTTTACCCTCTCCTTGTCTCAACACTAAAGTTGAGACGTTAACACTCCCATCCTTTCACTGACCGATCCTTGAATTTACATGAAATTTATAGCTTTGGAATAGAAGAAGCCCCAATAAATCAGTCAAAACAAATGTTTAGAATTGATTGTTGCATTTTAAAAATTCACTTTTTTGTTGTCTGTGTATGCAAATTTTGTTCCTGTAATTACAGTTACTTCTCTTAGGGCTTTTGCTGACTTAGTTATTAACTTTAATCTTTTTAACTTTGAGGGATCAAATTGGACAGAACAGTACTTTCAGCATGATTGATTTGTCTTTAACTGTTACAAAAATTTGTGGCTGTTTGTCTGACAGCAGACAAAGAAACGTCAGTGAAAGTGCTTTATACAACGAAGGGCTATACCAATGACAGCTGTTTAAAGAAGTGTAATCAACACATTTATTGAGCACATATTGTGTGATTGGTGCTATCCTAGATGCTGAGATGACAAAGATGAATAAGGACAGGAGAACTCCCAACCCAGTCTATTTTTATTTTTAACAACAAGCCTATTGAGATAGGATTCACACGCCATAAAATTCACTGTTTTAAAGTGTATATAATTCGTGGCTTTTAGAACTTAAAAGAGTTTTGCAACCATCACCACTGTCTAATTTTAGAAGACAAACGACAGTTTTTAATCAGCATGTTAAGTCTTTGCTGATTTTTGCCTTTATCTCAAAGCTATTTTTTTTCCCTGCTTTTTTCAAACATGCGGTAAGTGTGAGCGTTTGGGGTCCACACTCATGTGTAACTAACTGTTCATCAATTAGGGAGCAGCATTAGCTTCCTCCTATTAAAACAGTGCTAAGTGATGTGATGTCTATAAGAATAGATGTAGCAATCACAAAGAATTTGAACAAATGAAATAGATTGTTCTAGGGGGGAGGGTACAGCTCAAGTGGTAGAGCGCATGCTTAGCATGCACAAGGTCCTGCTTTCAATCCCCAGTACCTCCTCCAAAAATAAATAAACCTAATTACCTTCCCCACATCCTGTCAAAATAAATAATTAAATAAAAATAAATAGATTGTTCTGGAGGAATTATTTAACATTGCGGAAATATGGGAGTAGGAAAGAAGTATTTTCTAAATTGAAATATAGTTGATTCACTATTGTATGAGTTTTGTACAACACAGTGATTCAGTATTTTTATAGGGAAGAAGTAAAGAACCACCCAGCTTGTTGAAATAACAGAAATCCCAAGCTTAAAATCAAATTGTGCCATGTTCCACCGCCCACATCTTCTCAACATACATAAAGTAACTTGGTTTCAGAGCCATTTTGTGTTCTTGGTCTTTTGTCAGAGATTAAGTAGGATTGTGTTTTTGTTTTTGTTTTTGTTTTTTTAAACAGTGGATCTGTAGATTTTGTGAAAATACTTTCAGTTAATCTCGGGGCTCCCCAAAACTCAAAATGGTTAAAACAACCACAGCTTAACTGGGTTGCTGTAAACAAAGCCCAGAATGAAACCCCTGTGTATTTGCTGCAGATTCCCAGGTGCCTCTCAAGTGCAGGAATAAGCTCAGAAAACATTTAATAGGTTTATTAAGTAACCATCCATTAAAAGGCTCATGCGCGCCTTGTGTGTTGCATCAGGACGAGTCATGCCTCCTCCCTGCGTTTAGCACTGCCCAGAAGAGGGTGACCCCTAGGACTTAAGGATCCTTCTCAGATGTGTAGGCAGAAGAATTTTGTCAGGACAAAGATCAGAGAGCTACGTAAAACATTGTCAGGCAGAGGACGTCAGGCTGTTGTATTTTGCCTGGTGTCTAAGAAGAACATCCCTCAAGAATGGATTGTTTCTTGGGTGTTATTTCTTGGGTGAGTTTTGTGGAGATCCCTACCAACGACGGAGAAATCACACTGAAGGTGAACACTGGATTCACAACAGCTGCCGATGAAAAGGGAAAACCTCAGTGTTAGCTCTTGCCCTCGTATTCTGGAACAGCTTGACACGAACCATGGCTTCTTGGTCAATTCCAGCCTCGGGTGAAGGCAGTTCGTATCTTGGGGATGATCTGAATTCTAGATAGTTTTGTTGGCATGTTTATTTGTTGGGGGAGAAGGGGATTGTAAGCGTGGAGATAGGAATCTGTCTGTTGCAACAGGATTTGGTCTGTGTGTTAATGGATGAACTGGCCTTTCTTGCCGTGCGTGCTTCCTTCGTCCGTCCTCAAGGGAGGCCGAGTTTCCTAGAGCAGTTGATGAAGCTGGCGACTCTAAGACGAACTGTGGACTCTTGACCTTCTTGATGGTGATGGGGAGGGTGTTAGGGGAGTTTGCAGGGCCCACAGATTGGCGTAAGGAGTAGAAAGAGTTATATTACATTTCTGCCTCAAAACAGGAATACACAAATGAAAGCAGGAACTTCTACTTTCTGAGCATTTCTTCTTTTAAACTTTCTGTGAGCCTGTATCATTGGACACTGTTTTCCCCCAAGCATCACGTGACCACTTAGGCAATTTTCATTTTTCATGTAGGTTTATTGTTAGATTGGAAAAAAAAACAACTGCCTCGTATCACAGGCCCCGCTAGGCCTTTTCCTACTATATATAGGGCAGCTTCCTCGTTTTTTTCTTCCCCAAAAATGTCATTTAATGAAAACAACACCATCAACTAAGACTATTTTCTTTTCTTGCTTTAACGATTCTTAAAGTAACTGTTGGTTTAGATTTAACTGTTGAGCTGTGTCAGTGCCTTCTGCCCCGCCCCATCTCCCTTTTGCCTGCCTCCCTCACCAACAGAAGCGTTAAACAACACTTGATGAACAATCACCGCTATTTAAAAGAGCTTAAAAGTCTTTAGCTAATTATTTGCTAAGAAAATACTTTTTTTAAAAGCAAGTTAAAAATCTTCTGTATTTCAGAATCCGTCAGTTATACACACACACACACACACACACACACACCCTGGATATTTGGTTATTTTTCTGAATCACTTTCATAAATACTTGCTCTGGGATGGCTAACCGGAATTGGAATGGAATGAGGTCAGGCAGGAGATCATCCAAAGACAAATACTGCAGTTTTTGTTCTACGCATATATTGAGTGTATTTCTAAAAAGCCTTTTAAAAGGATGAGTACAAATCTAACTAATAATTTTCTCTTATTGATGCTTTATGTGATGCTTTTGTTACGGTTCGTAGTTGGACCCTTACATACACACATACGAATTTGTCCCTTGGAGTTTAGTTTCTGTATCTGTTGCCTTTTGCCCACTCCTCTTAGTCCAGATGTTCTGGTCAAGTTGGTCCTTGGTTTGGATAGTCTAAATTACTTCTAAGTTGTATATGTACTTCCAGCTGCATTTTAGCTGCATCCAGCCCTAGAGCTGTTTTTTCCTTCCTTGCTGGATGTTGAGATTTTTTTTGATCATGAGAATCAGTTTCTCTCGCTCTCCATTTCTTGAACATCTGCCCCCTCCTGTTACTGCTGTCAGGCACAGCACCTCAAGGAAGAGCTCCAGCTACCTCTGACAGCTGAAAGGCAGACCGACGGCCAGGCAGCGTGAGCTCCTTCATAATTTGTCTTCATGGTTTATGAAGTTATTATGCTTAAATCATAATCCTGGATTTTTGTGAATTTTACATCCTCCTTTCAGTAGTTTCAGTTCAGGGCCAAATTGCCTGCTTACGACTTACCATTTATCACAGAAGAAATCCCCTCTAATTTCCCACAGGGCAAAGTAGTGCAGGCTGATGTGTATTGAGCTTCTTGTGTGCTTAGTATCAAATAGTGGTCCTGCGGTAAATGCTTAAAACTTTCCAAGAGGGGAATCACGGTAATGCAAAGGTGCAAAATAAAAGGGGGTGACTTAGCTTAAATTTTAGGATATTTAAGATTCCATTATTTCATAGGGGAGTGGGGAAGAGTTTGTATTTTCTGCTTAAAATGTTAACTTAAAAAAAAAAGCCTCCATCCTGCAATTTTGAGAATGAGTGTTTGCCGGGAGGGTAGAAGGAGGTAGCAGGGAGACCTTGTGAAGTGAGCTGGTGCCAAGAGCCCAGATGCAGGAGGTCCTCCCCAGAGCCCTCCTGTCTAACACCAAGTTGCTGGGGGCGGGGTGGAGCAGAGAGTTCCCTTGTAATAGTTTCTGGTTGTAGCCCTCAGCAAAGCTGTGTCCATTCCCTTGGCTTTACAGACTCTTGCCGAGAAGGAAAGATGTTTGGTTTTCACAAGCCAAAGATGTACCGAAGTATAGAGGGCTGCTGCATCTGCAGAGCCAAGTCGTCCAGTTCCCGGTTCACGGACAGTAAACGCTATGAAAAGGACTTCCAGAGCTGCTTTGGGTAAGATCACCTGATGTTTGTACCACCTGTAGAGTAGAAAAGATCACAGTGTACAGAAGGATTTCTAGGCAAAGCGATCAGAGCAGTGTGCTAGTAATTAAAATCACTGATGTTCTTCTGGGATTTCAAAATTTGTAGATACTGACAGGCATATGAAGAAAAGATAAACAAGATTATACTGTGTAGCACAGGGAAATATATACAAGATCTTGTGGTAGCTCACAGCGAAAAAAAATGTGACAATGAATATACGTATGTTCATGTATAACTGAAAAATTGTGCTCTACACTGGAATTTGACACAACATTGTGAAATGACTGTAACTCAATAAAATATTTTAAAAAATCACTTATATTCTAATCTACAAGGCACTTGCTCTTAAAACAAATCAAACAGTATTGACAGCCTACCTTTTTCCAGATAATGAGGAGATACAAATTAATTGTGAAGCCCCTTGTAAGCTAAAACCAAACATATCCTTTTGTTTTTAACTTGAGGATGTACAAAGAGATTTTTAAAAAAATTTTAACCTTATTTCTTCTAGTAGACGTCTTCCGCTAGTTAGCTCTCTGTCCTTTGCATTGTGTTTCTAAATTATAGAAATATATTTCACTCCAGTCTCCTGAGGATACTAACAGGACTCAATGTTCTGCCCTTAAATTTGTCAGGGTACAGTAGCTTTTATTTTATAATTTTGTTCTTTATTTATCTTCTGACAGTAAGCCTCTGTTTAATAGAGTGGAATATTTTTTTCCCAAGAAATACTTGGTTAAAATGAAATACTTAATGTTGAACCATTTCCCATGTTAGAAATTAATTTTACACTTTGTTTTTCTTATTAGAACATTTGTTATTGATCGTTAATCCTAGAATTTGTAGTTATTTTGAAGGTTGTCAAAGAGTCTTTACTAACCTTTCCTTTTAAAGTTACATTTTTCTCTTAATGTCTTTATTTCCAGTTGTATATATAATAAATGTTATTAGTATTTTTCTTATATGTATTTATAAAACAGGAAAAATGTAGTAAATGAAAAGTTCCTCAGAAATACAATTGAAAAATACCTTGGGAATTATAGATTTTTCCCCCCTCTACAGATATAGTCTTTTTTTTTTTTTTTTAAATTACAGTGCCTCTCTGGTTTTGTTTGCTGTGAAACTAGAATATCATGTCACATTTACTTGGGTGACATTTTATTGCTTACGAAATATCTACACATTTCAAGAAAGATTAATTGGACAGCGTTGTTTAAAACCATGGTGACCGGATCTTCTCTTGGTCTTAAGTTTTATTATCGTTTAATTTAAAAAAAAGTTCTTTATTCTAAAAGGAGCAAATTGCAACACATGGTACTGGTTCGTTGAATCTAAAGTTAGTTATATTTCTGAAATACACTACAGAAGCGATGGAGCTACATCACCCAGGGCGATTAGAATAACGTCTGTAAACTATAAATAGATAGTTTTTTCTAAAAGAAATGTATTTGTAGGCATTCTTTAATGTAAAGGAGACTAATAAAGGTTTGATTGCTTTCTTCTCAGGTTACACGAGACTCGTTCAGGGGACATCTGTAATGCCTGTGTCCTGCTTGTGAAAAGATGGAAGAAATTGCCCGCAGGATCAAAAAAAAACTGGAATCATGTGAGTTCATCTTTTGTCTTTCTCAGTTGTACCTCTGTTATATTTAAAGTAACATTAATTCCTCTCCTAATTTAGGAAATAATATGTTCTAGGATGAAAAAGTCTGAAAAGAATAAAGAAAAACACTAGTTGCTTCTCAGATATAATCACTTAACATTTTGGCATGTTTGGGAGCAAAATAGCTTGGCGTGGCGTTTCCCTGAGGCTGGATCCAATGTCTCCGTTTTGCAGATTCACAGAATACATTCCACATTTTAGGTTTAATCCAGAAATTCCTAGAGTGATTAGATGTGGTTCCTTTTTTCCTCTCTTAGGATAAACATTTATCCTAACTCATGTTGGTACTAATGAGCACATAGATTTGCAGTTGGAGCTGGATTTGGATCTTGTCTTTATCACTTACTAGCTGTGAACTTTGGGTGAGTGACATATATTGGGCAGATGCAAAGGTAATAGCTATCTCACAGAGCAGTTGTGAGAACTGAATGAGATAATTATATATAACACATAGTAATCACTCACATAGAAGCTATTGTTAATGCTCTGTATTTAAATCTAATCGAAATCAAACCGATACGTGAATGTGTGTTATTTGCATCTCAGTTTACAGAGTCACTAGAAACCTTCAGAAAATATTTTCGATGATGAGAACAACACTGTTACATAGTATTTAATTTTTCCAAATCGCTGACTTTCAAAAGATTATGACATTTATACAAAATAATTGTTTTTAAGCAGGAAGACATTTATTCTTCACCTTTTTTCTTAGACTAGCCTTACTTACACTGTGCTTTGGTGACAGTGACGTTACTCTGATAGGTTTCTGTGGGTCTGTTAATTTATAAAAATGTGAGTTTTTCTTTCATGAATAAGATTATCTGGAGAAGATTCAAGTTAATGATTTTGACGGTGTTGTCCACTATTTTACTAAAGGGTAGAAGTCTGCAAATAGTAAATGTGAATGAATGCGTGAGAACTGGGACCACACGGGGCTAGACCAGTGGCCATCGTCCTCGCGTAGCTGAGCTCAGGGATGACGGTGCGCAGTAGAAAGAGCATAAAGCGCAGGTCTGAAAACCTGGTCCCCTCCCCCGCCCACCCTTGCCCATTTACTAGCTTAGTGAAATAGGGCAAAATGCATAGTTTAATAACTCTTGTTTTCCTTTACTCTAAAACTGGAGTAACAAAAAAGCCCCTTACTGCTTTGTGGTGAAAGTGAAATCAAAAAGTACATGAAAGCTTTGTTTTTTCCCTTTGGTTGTGGGGGAGGTAGTTAGGTTTACTTATTTTTAGAGGAGGCACTGGGGATCGAACCCAGGACCTTGTGTGTGCTAAGCATGTGCTCTACCACTTGAGCTACACCCTCCTCCCTGAAAGCTTTTTGTAAACTACACAATATCACTCTTGTACGCATGTTGGCTGTTGTTAGGCTTGGTTTTTTTTAAACTCCTTGGGTCATTTTCACCCCTTTACATTTGTATGTAAAGCTATATACATGCTTTTGTCTAGCAGACACCTGCTATTCCTTACTTCAAAGGAGAAAAAAAACCCTAGGTAAACTATTCTTTAATACCATGTGATGATTGAAACTGCACATGGGCTGTCAAACACTGAGTAGAAAACTGTGGTTCTCCAATTTGGCTCCTTCAAGTAAGCATTTGTCTGAACCAAGGGAATACAGGGGTGTCATTTTTTAAGTGGTATTAAATATTCAGTATTTTCTTCCAGGTGGTAGATGCAAGGGCAGGACCCAGTCTTAAGACTACACTGAAACCAAAGAAAGTGAAGACTCTATCTGGAAACAGGATAAAAAGCAACCAGATCAGTAAACTGCAGAAGGAATTTAAACGTCACAGTAAGTTTGGTGTTGAAATGTGGTTACTTAAGAATAGTCTTGTTTTTATTTTGTCTGAGGATGGCCTGTGGTATTATGTATGGATCATGTTTTCTTTTAATTGCTTTTTTTTAAAAAAAAAAAAAGAGTAGAAGAAAGTGTTAACTTGGTAGAAGATGCGTTTTTCACTTTACTTGATTTTTATACATAAGGAGATTGAGGCCTGAAGATCTGCCGAAAGGTGTATAAATGCTTAGTGGACAATCCAAGACCAAAGCCCAGGTTTTCTTTTCAGGAGAGTAACTTTAGAAACCATAACTCACATGTTGTGGTAAAGCCAGTCTAAGGACTTTCAGGTTTAAGGGGCTTGGTGTGTTGTGAGGGGGGTGATAGGATGGGAAAGGAATGACAAATTAATACCAAGTTCATTTACTCTTATAGGAAGTCATTGTGGGGAGGGTGCCTGTTCTGGTACTTCTGTATTTGGGAATTTAGATTTTGAAAAGGAAATCCACGGCATATAATGCTATATTTGTGTGCTATGTTATGTAACATGTGCATCACCCTCCAGAGGGAGTCTGAGGCAGCACAATTGAATCAAACACATTAGTATTTCTGCGGGAAACATGTAGGAGCATTCATATAGGTGGAATCAACTAACTGTAAATAAGCTAGTCAGGTTTGCCTACCTAATTATGGTTCAGGTCAGGCCAGATTTTGTGGTCCAGACCACACCCCTGTTCTCAGATAACTCATGTATGTTCCTCCCACTCTTTCCAGTGCCCTCCCTTTTACCTCGACCCTCCTGTGTATTTGGTGTCTCCCCCCAAACTGGGCTGACAAGTTGATTTGCAAACTAGGTTCCGGTTTCTCCATTCTTTGGCCATCAAATAAAGCTTGTGCTGTTCCAGGCTTAGCATTGGTTTTGTTAGTGGCTGTATGAATCCAATTTGAAAAAGAACCTCTCGGGCTGAGACAGAGGGTCTTGGCCAAGCTAGGACCCCAGCATGGCTCAGGTTGACCAGTTCCAACATATGTACTGAGCACTTTAAATAGATAATTACCTTAATGATTCCCTTTTTTATAAATAATTTTAATTTGCTTATCATTAGTTTTTAACTATCTTTTTTTTTTTTCACTTTTTTTTTTTAACCTCTCAAGTGGAAGTACTGGGGATTGAACCCAGGACCTCATGCATGCTAGGCATGTGACCTACCACTGAGTTATACCCCACCCCCCATGATTTCTGTTTTAGAGGTTAGGATAGGAAGTGCAAAGTAGTGATTTAACCTTGACCCAGATCACTTAGTAAGTGGTAGAGATGAATTTGACCTTGGGTTTGTCCAGCTTCAAAGCCCCAGGCTCTTTCTACAATACTGTCCTGCTCTCTGGGGAAGTGTAACCAACCCCAGACTCCAGAGTCTTCCCAAGTCTGCTACTTTGTGCTCTTGGTGTTACCAGTCCGTAGTTATTTTGGTAATATATTTAGTCTTCAGCTAAAATATTTTAATACGCTTAGAGTAAAATATTTAGGCAACATCAAATGTATTTTGATTAGACATCTTTCTTTCTTAAGCTATCACTGAGGGAAAAAACAAAAAGACTGATTCGATCCTTCGTTCTCGCTAGATGTTTTAATGAACATTTGGGAAATAGTAATTTTCTTCTATCACTTGAGGGTTAGAGGAATTGATATTCATATGTATATTCTTAGCTCCTCCCTTTAATTATAGGGAAAGTGATACCTGACTAGCTTTTGCCTTACCTAAGGGAATATAGTATGTCCAATGTAATTTTAGATTTTTGTGATAAAGCTGTGTTGTGGAGGGGTTCAAGACTGAAAATAAGTGGGTTTCGGAGACTGAGAGTAAAATAGAGTTTTACCAGGTACCTTGTGAATTGCTTTGTGCAGCATAGCAGTTTTTAGATATTTGAATTTTACCTCACCCACTAGATGTTTTCCCTGCCTCTGGTTATGTATTTGCTTCCGTGCATCCTGCGCATACCTGACCTGTATTCCTCTTCCTGGGACATTCTTTGCTGTGTGGTGTGTACTGGAAAGGCACTGAACCCAGGGCTTGAAGACCTGGATTTGAGTTACAGTTCTTGATGCTTACAAGTATGTGACCCTGGTGTGGCTTAACATTTAACCACAATTTCCTAACCAGAGAAATGAGGATAACCAAGTAAAAAGGGGTTTTGTAAGACAAAACAAAAAAATAAATTCCCATATCCATGTTAGGCATTCTTTTTGTCATTCTTCTTCCTAAAGTCTGCAATGATTTCTGGTTGCTATAGAATAAAGTTGCAAATCCCTGGCAAATCTTTGGAGGCTCTATTTTAGGCAGTCAGTTGCCTTCGTGTATACAGGGTATTCTAATTCCACAACTTTGCTCATCACCCCTACTATCCAGCCACGCCTTTGTGCCTTTCCAAATCCTACCTAATTTTTTTTTAACGTATTAGCAAAAATCCATATATTGTATATACTACAGAACAGGATTCAGGGGAAAAGATTATTTTTCCAAAAAAGGAATTCAGTACATTTGTGCTTCCTACCTAAGTTTTAAGATTTAAAAAATTTCAGTTCTTTGAAGAATTTCCACACCTACATTCCAGAAGAGTGTTTTCCCACTGTGTTTCTATATATAGTTAATGGTTTCCCAGGTATTAGATTACACCATATAAAATTACCATTTTTATAGGTAGAAATGGTCAGGTCAGGTAAGTGCACTTTCAAATGGGTCACAGATATTAAGTTACTTCCTAGGATAGTGAATTTCCGTCAGCAGCACAGAGCTGACTGCTGTCGCTGCTGAGTATAAGGGGAGGCTTTAAACATCCCAGTAGACGTATTCTTTTAAAGAACTGCTACTCTTGAGGATTTCATTTGGTTGTTTTTTTCATAAAGTTAAGCTATTCGCATATTGGAAGGAAATGAACATAATAACACGAATGGTGCTTTCCTTGTTTTAGATTATTTTAGCTTTAATGCTATTTGACGTGAAGTTTTATTAATAGAAAACACTCATGAGCTCTGTTCAAAAAAGCTTTCTTCAGTCTGTTTCTTCCCATGCGAGACAGGACAGCGGGTTTGGTGTCTAGAAAGTACTTAATAAATACTTGGTTGCTTCTCTGAATTGAAGGCTTGCTCTCTCCACCTGTCGTGGGAACGGGGAGGGAGTCTTTAGCTTAAGGTCAGACGTGTGGTGGGCCCAGTCCCTGTCACATTGCCGTTGCTGGGAACAGCAGTATGACAGCCTTACAGCACAGTGACTGTCAACCAAGAGATTCATCTTCTGGCTTGTAAACTTTTGTGATGTCTTCTGAGGGCAAAAACACTAAGCCATGTTTAGCTGTATCTGATGAAATGCCTGCATTTCTTATTAAATCAGAATCTATTGTTTTCCCTTTATAGGTAAGGTTTGTCTTTTTTTTTTCCTTTGGTTGCTGTCAAGATTTTTTTTTCCTTTGTCTTTAGTTTCCAGGAGTTTAATTATAGTGTGTCTTGGCATTGATTTCTTTGAGTATATCCTGTTTGGGGTTTGCTTGGCTTCTTGAATCTATATAGGTTTATGTTTCTTGCCAAATTTGGCAAGTTTTCAGCCATTATATTTCCTTGAGTACTTTTTCACCTCCGCCCTCTTTCTCCTCTTCTTCCAGGACTGCAGTCACATGAATGTAGATTTTTTTGTTACAGTCACACAGGTCTCTAAGGCGCTGTTCGTTTGTTTTCTTGGTGTTGCGCAGGTTGGGTAACTTCTGTTGTTCTTGCTTCCAGCTCACCGACCATTTCCTCTGTCTCCTCCATTCTGCTGCTGAGTCTGTCCACTGAGCTTTTTATTTCATTTATTGTATTATTTTCAGTTTGGATTCCAGTTCCTTGATTCTTTTTTATAGCTGTTTTTTTTTTTTTTTTATTAACTGAGGATATTATTCAAGCTTATTTCAAGCTTGTTCATAATGGCTCATTGAAGCATTTTTGTCATGGCTACATCTCTGTCATCTTCGTTTAACAATATACTTGACTTTCCATTCAGTCTTGAGATCTTCCTGATTCTGGATACGATGTGATTTTTTAAAAAATTGAAACCTAGACATTTTAAAATTATGTTTTGGGACCCTGAGTCTGTTTAAACTGGCTGTTTTGGGGAACCCTTTTAAGAGGGAGAGTAGGGGAGGGGTGCCACCTTGTTACTGCCAGTGGTGTTGAAAGTCTTCCCGGCTCAGCGTCCATTGGCATCTGCATGGGAGGAGCTCCTGACTGCGGCTGGGTGGCGGTAGGTGGGAGCTAAGGCTCCCACGTGTGGGGGTGCTCTGGTTCCTGACTGGCCATGGTGAGAGCCCTGCCTCTTCAACAGGCTTCCACTGACACCACCCTGGTGGAGGTGTTCGGGGGGCCTCATAACACACTTGGGAGGATGGAAATCTAGGCTGCCCCTTGGCCTTAGCTGGGGTAAGTGGGGGTGGGGACCCAGTTTTTCTGTGGTGTTCAGCTGGAGTGGAGTGGTTATCATCTAATAAAGGTTTCCTATCTTGTTAGGCTGTCCCTTCCCTGGCCCCTTGGCTAGAGAGAGCAGGCTTTTGTTTGCTGTGTGTGTGCGTTTGCACCCGTTGGCATTTCTGAGTTGCTGGCTTTTTCATCTCCAAGACGGGGATTTACAGGGTACAAAGAAAACCTGTAAAAGCTAGGGCGCTCACCCCCACGTCCTTCCTTAAGTCGAGCTTCCTGGTGTTGCCAGCTCTCAGAGTCTGTAGTTTTGTTTGCGTGGTGTCCGTACGTATTTTTAGTTGTACTCACTATTAGCAGGAGGAATAGGGAAAAGTAGGTCTCCTTCTGGAAGCTGAAGCCCTCGCTTGCTTTTCGAAACACTTTCGTGTTTTTAAATGTCAGTAGTGAATAGAAAATAAATTCTCTTTTTTCCTTTTTACTAACTCGTTCAAAGCGTTTTATGCTGAGGCTTAGTTGCAGTTGCATATGACGGAGTTTTAATTTGTTTCCTCTTTATTGCAGACTCTGATGCTCACAGTACCACCTCAAGTGCTTCTCCAGCTCAGTCTCCTTGCTACAGTAACCAGTCAGATGACGGCTCGGACACAGAGATGGCGTCCGGCTCGAACAGAACGCCCGTTTTTTCCTTTTTAGATCTCACATACTGGAAAAGGTAAGAGCAACAGAAAATATCCCTCTAACCAGCAAACCTTCCTAATTATAGGCAACGGTTTCCCACTTCCTTAGCAATTAAATGGCATTTGGCAAACAGCTGGTGGCATATGTGGCTGGAGGTGGATTAGGCAAGAGTTGAGCTGAGAGTTGGGATTTTGTGTGTTTTTTCCTATTAAAAATTGATTTAAAATAAAAACTCCAGTAAGGAACCTAAATTCCCTGTAATTGAGCAGGGTAGGTATTCATTATGAACAACTCTCCCACTGAAAAAGTTAAAGGGTTAGAAATATATATATATTTTTTAAATGGCATTTTTTACAATGGCATTAAGAAATGGACAAGTTGATAAGGAATAATCAGAGGCCAAATGCTAAGTGAACGTGGGAACTCCCCCACCCCCCAGTCAAAAAAGAGATAACAGACTAGGAAAGAGAGAATATTTAAAAAGAAAGTGATGAAGGATTTTCTAGTTCACAGATTTGGGAAGACTCACAAATTAAAAATAAGGTAATAAGCAGTTATCTTGTGGATGATGGAAATTCACCCATAGACACATCATAGTGAACCTGTGGAACATGAAAGATAAAACAGATCTTAAGCAGTGAGAAAATAAAGACACTATTTTCAAAGGAACAACAAACAAGCAGAGTTCTCAGCATAAATAAAGGAGGCCAGAAAGCAATAGGTTAGTATCTTCAGTGGCCAAGAGATAATAACACTCAACCTGGAATTACATGTAGAGAGCAAAAAATATCTTTTGTAAACAAAGGCATAGGACTTTTCAACTAGAAAAAAAATACTGAGAGTTTGCTACCAAGTTGACTCAATAACGAAAATTGTACAGGCAGAAAAGAGATCCAAGGTTGAAATTCTGAGAAGGATAAATAAAGAAAGTAGCAAATATTTAGGTAAATTGAAACAGACACTGACTGCTTAAAATGACAATAGTTCTGGGAAGTTTAAAAAAATTACATGACAACAGTAACATAGAAGTCAAAGTAATAGAGTGATAGGAGTTAAAATGTCCTAACATCCTTTGCATTATTGAGAAAAAATGTGTTGAATAACTTTAGAATTTGATTAATTAACTGTGATCACTCAAAGAATAAAGATTAGAGTGTGAAACTTCAGAGAAGAAGGGAAGGGAAGAGAATTTTAAAATACACCTAGCAAAATAAAATGATAGTAGGAAACCTCCATATATTTGTAAATTAAGAAACCATGAGTCCAAGAAGAAGGTATGAGTTAGAGAATTCTTGCAAACTAGAAAACAACTGAAAAATATAACAAATCAAAACATGTGGTATGAAGTTAAAAAGGCAGATGGAAGAAAAGTTCTTAACCTTTAATGCTTCTTATAACAGAAAGATGAACAAGAAATGAACAGATATGCATCCAATATAAAGAAAAATAAAAGCAAGGAAATCCTCAAGATAGGAGTGGAAATAAATGAGGTAGAAAACAATACGAATGGATAGTATGAGTAAAGCCAAGAGTTGGTTCTTGAAAAAGACTTGACCAAAAAAGTTAGTAGTAGCTATGAAGTAGGTCAGGAAGAAGAGATGGTACCCGCCAGCATCTTGGACAAGACGAGGGAGGGTCCACTGTGGGATAGTATAAACATTATTATGCCAGTTTTTAATTTATTTATTATTTATTTTTAAATTTATTTTTATTTATTTATGTTTATTATTATAAAATTATTATGCCAATAAATTTGAACATATAGGTGAAGTAGATACATTAAAAAAAGAGTTTTTAACCAAAACTGTCTCAAGAAAAAAACAGAAAATCTGAACAGTCTCTTAATAAAGAAATGGATTCAGGCATCAGAAGTGTTCCCTCAAGAAAATCCCAGGCCTAGACAGACGGGTCCTACCAAACGTTGAAGAAACAAAGAAATCTAATCTTGCGCTGGCTTTTCCAGATGGTGGATAAAAGGGCATAGGCCCCAAGCGTTCCATGAGGCTAACGTAACTCTGATACCGAAACGGTATGTCATGACCAGGTTAGATTTACTCTAGGGGTGTGAGATTGTTTTAAGCATTAGAAAAGTAACTAATATAATTTGACAATTTCTAAAGGAGGGGAAAGATGCCCGTCGCCTTAGTGGTATATCAAAGTTGTTTAATAAATTTGAACTTTCCTTTAAGGTTTATAATAAAACCTTCAGCAAATAGACGGGAACCACATTGACACATAATTTGCGTTTTCAAGTTGTTCGTGTTCCCACTCCTATATCCCAGCAACATAACCCAGAACAAAGCTATAGACGTGTGCACTGATGTGTACGAGATGTTTGTAAAAGCAAAAACTGTCCCATCAGAAGGAGAGTGGGTGAATTGTGGTGTGTTCACATAGTGGGATACTGTATGTAAGTTAAAATGAAGTAAAACTCTCACTAACAATACGTATGTACCTCAGTTACTGTTGAGCAAAAATACTGCAGCGTACAGTGCAATTCCATGTATGTGTGTTCATATATTTTGATTATGAGTATGTATATATACGAGATAACTGAGCAGTATGTTTAAAGATGCATGCATGTCTATAAAGAAAGGAATGATAAATTAAAATTAAGGAGGCAAGAATGAGATGGGGTGGGGTGGGGCTGGAGAGAGGTTTCTACAGGGGGACTTCACAGGAAATAATAATCTTTCCCCCTAGAGTGTGTGACCCATGAGTAATTGGTTGTGTTGTCATTTTTAAAATGCTTTCATGTACAAGTGATGATATATGTGGATATATTTTTCATCTGCCCAGTATTAAAGCCATCAGCTGTATCAGGTGGCTGTTTTTCTTCAAGATTTGGTGATTTTTGGAGGAAACAGTTGACAGTTTGGGAGCAGCCTCTGAAACTGACTGCCGTGTCGGAGTGCCTCCTTCCCCCTTCATATTTATTGGAAATGATTCCAGTGTGAGATCGAGATGGCCTGGGCGACGCCCTTTCACTTGGAATGTGACGAGATGGTGGAAGTGAAACCTTTGGTCGTGCTGGGCAGATTTTTTGGTACTCCGACTTCTCTGCGTTACTCATCTCTTTCGGTCTGTCTCCATTGTTTCTTTCAGACAGAAGATCTGTTGTGGCATCATCTACAAAGGCCGTTTTGGGGAGGTCCTGATTGACACACACCTATTCAAGCCGTGCTGCAGTAATAAGAAGGCCGCCGCCGAGAAGCCGGCGGGGCCGGGGCCGGAGCCTCTGCCCATCTCCACGCAGGAGTGGTGACTGAGGTTCACGTAGAAGGGGAACAAAAAGTGATTTAAATTTTGGAAAACAAAGCAACTGAATGACCCTACTATTTTTTAACTTGGATCCCTGCTATTCTGCCAAAAGACGATTTCTAGAATAGTTTCGAGTGGGTTATTTTTCCTCCAGTTCCACAAACTCTGAAGCCAGTGTCTAGCTTACTGAAAGAAAAAAAAAGAAGGTGTACATAATATTTAAGATGCTGAGTATTTCATAGGAAAGCTGAATGCTGCTGTAAAGTGCTCTTTAAGTCTTTTTTAAAATCCCCTTCTAATGAATGGAATTAGGGGAATTTCAGGGGACAGAGATGGGATTTGTTGTATGATAAACGTATGTAGTTTTAGTCTTTCTATATTGAGAAGCAGTGGTTGGGGCATTTTTTAAGATGGCTGGCTACACTTGCTTTCCTTCATTATAATCAATTTGTCATAACTCAGTAACATGGACTTGCCCCTAGAGGTAGTTGTTAATAATTTTGAAATGTTAAGGTCTTGTCAAGGTTCTGTTGATTCAAGCCTGTACTACTGAATACGAAGCAGGGCAGACTAAGCTCTCTGATGCAAATGTCTTGCAGGAGTAATTTCTAAGTCCACAGAGGAGACTTGACTGTATATGTTGCATCCTGTGTCACCTCCCTCCATTATTGATAGCTGATAAAGATTTTAATTTATATGAAACCTCTAAAGCAGAATCCAAGTTCCTCTTGGGGGAGACGTCAAGTCTTCAGGGTAGGCAATCCTACATGAATAGTACCAAAGCATTACCACGTGGTAGAGAACACGCACTCAGTACAACTGGTAGATTATCTGACACATTTTATGTGCAAGTCTTCAGGATGGCACAGACGGAAAAACAAAGGTTAATGCTTCTTGGGGCATGTCTCTTAGAGGGCTTGCAAGTGTGTAAATACTTTGTTTGTGTTACATGACTGGTGACTTCATTGAAAATCTGCACAATTCAGTTTTAGCTCTGGATTACTTCAGTTGACCTTTGTGAAGGTTTTATCTGTGTAGAATGGTTGTTTGACTTGTTTTGACCAGTTAGGGTTTGGGTGGGTGTTTTTTTTTTTTTTCCCTCCATTCTGTATTAAAGTAAAATTCTACTAAAAGAAGAGGGGGTGTGTGTCAATGCTAAGTGGGCCGGTTTTGGTTTGGATTCTATTAGTCAGGCTTTCTGAACACTGTGGTGTTAGATGAGACATCCTAAATACATCTTCAGTTCTCAAATCGTCATTAAAAGCCTCTTACTTGAACCCAAACCAAAGTACTATCATTGCCTGTTTTCTACAAGTTCAGGAACAACAGATCACCAGTTCAGACTTCTCACTGGGAGGGAGGATCGTTCGCCTACCTTGTAATAATAATGCGACTCAGTGCTTTTTTTTTTTTAAAAAAACTGGATTTGAAAGATTGGATCGTATACGTGACAATAAGGAGTGAGCCACTTTTTCTGGGCACCCTATAGTTTTATAGTTCTTAATTTAAACTTAAAATTTTATATTTCTTCCTTTTGGGAAAAAACAAAACAAAACAAAACTCCAAGCTGCCGTATGCACAGACACAGTGAGTTGGGTCAGCGCTCCCACAGACTCTGAGGTGTATTACAAGAATCCCAGCCAATTAGCATCTTCCTCCTGAGTTATTTTGAAATGGTTTTTTTTTTTTTTTGTACATTTTGGCTGCAGTATTGGTGGTAGAATATACTATAATATGGATCATCTCTACTTCTGTATTTATTTATTTATTACTAGACCTCAACCACAGTCTTCTTTTCCCCTTTCCACCTCTCTTTGCCTGTAGGATGTACTGTATGTAGTCATGCACTTTGTATTAATATATTAGAAATCTACAAATCTGTTTTGTACTTTTTATACTGTTGGATACTTATAATCAAAACTTTTACTAGGGTATTGAATAAATTTAGTCTTATTAGAAAATAAAAGCAGCTGTTTTGTGGCTTTGTTTGAAAGGTGTTCTTAGGTAAGAAGAAGTAATATTTTTGGTGCTCACAGATACTCAGTGTAAGCCCTTAGTCTCGTGACAAGCCCTGAAGGAGAGAAGCCCTCTTTACTGAGAAATACAGTCTTTAAAATACAGATCCTCCTCTGCCTTCCTCAGTGGGGTTCCATCCCAGTAAACCAAGTTGAAAATATTGTTAAATCACAAACACATTTAATACATCGTAACTTAGCCGAGCCTGCCTTAAAGGTTCTCAGAACATTTACATTAACTTACAGTTGGCAAAATCATCTAACACGAAGCTTGGTTTATAATAAAGTGTTGACTGCTTCATGGAATTTACTGAGAACTGTACTGAAAGTGAAAACCAGAGTGGCTGTAAGTGTCTGGGAAGCTGACCCTGCAATCGCGGGCGTGGCTGACTCGAGCTGTGGCTTGCTGTGGCCCCCTGCTGCTGCTGCCCGGGAGAATATCGTACTGTGTTGCTAGCCCGGGAAAAGATCAAAATTCAAAGTCCGGTTTCTTCTGAATGCATATCACTTTTGCACGATTGTAAGTCGGAGATTGGCTGTAAAAGACATTTTAACTGATGTGCACAGTAACCTGGTGAATTAGGTGATTTTAACAGTGAAGGATGGGACGTCTCCAGTGATTTAATGTCTAATATGGCTTTTTATTACTATCTATGGACATAGTGGGAAGCATCATTGAGGCTTTAAAGAAACTATTAAAAAGTGGTTATAGAGAAAGGGGAGTTTTGGCATTGGGGTTAGACCTGAGATCTCTAATTCCTGGCTGTGCCCCCTTATTAGCTGTTTGAGTCACTTGACCGTTCTGAGTCTCCAAACTTCTGTAAAATATATTACTTTACAGAATTATTTACTTCATCAATTTATGAGGAATCGAAAAAGGTAATTCATATCAAAAGCTGTATATTACCTGGGAAAGGTAAATCCTGTGGCTTAAATTGATCTCAGTTTCCATCCAGGTGCAGTGTGGCTGGGTCCTCTGCTCAGGATCTGAAGGCTACAGCAGGTGTTAAATCGTTGGCATTCTCATCAGGTGACTTGGGAATTACCCACTCCAAACCTGTTCAGATTGTTGGCGGAATTCATCCATTCCCTGTGGCTGTGGGACGGAGAACCCAGACTTCCTGGCTGGAGGGACCCCTTAGTTCCTTACCACCTGGGGTCTCCCAACTTGGTGCTCACCGTATCAAGTCAACAGATCTCCAGAGCCAGTTTGCTAGGGAGGCGAGTCATTTTGCCCACGTTCAAGTGGAGAGGGTTACACGATCGACACCAGGAGCTGGGTGTGGGGTTGCGAGGGACACCGCAGAGTTTTGTCTGCCACACCACCTTTTTTTTTTCTAACTGAACTACTTGAAACTGGGCCTCTTCGCCCTGTGATACAAGCACTTTGTGTAGCAAGTGAAAAGAAAAACTGCTCCCCTGTTATGAAACACTTACCATGGCGGGCCTGCACCTTTAAACAGTGTTTAAACAACCTTGCAAAGTCGAAAGCAAGACAAAACCTGTTCACAGGTAGTGAGTGGAGGTGCAAAGCGGTCAGGCAACATAAAATCAGCTTTCCTGACTCGGAAGCCTTCGCTCTCCAAGCTGGACCCTGCCCCCACTACAGCAGTGGTCCCATCCTCCCCTGCATTGGGGTGGTTCCCTGGGGCTCTTCTGAAAGCTGGGAATCGGGTACGTTTCACCCTTGCAAGGAGGATGACCTTTACTCTGTCTAAGTCGGTGAATTGAATTTTGCTCATTTCGATGTTGAAAGTGCATATTATATGCTATCTTCTTCTGGAGAAGATAGTCTCCAGGAGATTTAGCAAAACAAATGGACCTTCTGAAAATAAATGAAGGTAGCCAGAACGAACTGCTCCCTCTGTAGGGGAGAATGGATGATACCTCTCGAACAGCATCCCTAAGCGCAGTTTCCCAATCCCCCAGATTTAGCATTGTGCTGCCGCGGCTATCATTACTGTGTGATGTTCAGTGAACTAAGAAGGGAGGAGAAAGCCAAACCGGATCAAAGATAGATAATTTCACAGGCTCGTGTTCGCAAAGAAAGGGATCTGAGGGTTCTAACAATTTCTCGAACTATGGAGTTTGGTTACTCATTGTGATCATGAGAATGCTGTAGGTCTCAAGTATCTTGCACCCTGGTTAGAAACTGCTTGTTATTGTATGTCGAGCAGGGGGGTCTTGGACATACTGAGTTGCAGGCTTCAGAGAAAAAGAGCTTAATCTTTAGAGAGACTGAAGAGATTTTGGCAAAGCCTGTCTTTTGTCCCAGTGTCTGAAACGGAGGTGGGAGGGTGGAATAATTTACTGTTTTAGAACTTCAATTCTCTACACTTCTCTAGATTGCACTGTCTTTAACACCATCCAGGTATTGATTTTTTTTGTAAGTGCAAGGAAGAGTGGTTGTTTTAGGTTTATACTTACATCTCAAAAATTAAGATTAAGTGGGGAAAGGTATAGCTCAAGTGGTAGAGTGCATGCTTAGCATGCATGAGGTCCCAGATTCAATCCCCAATACTTCCATTAAAAATTTTTTTAAAAAATAAATAAACCTAATTGCCCCCACTTCACACACACAAAAAGAAACTAAAAAAAAAAAAATTAAGATTAAAAATCTCAAGATTCTTCAGCAAGTCACTGGTAGAGTTAAAATAGGAAACTGAATAATTACATCTTTTTTTTTTTTTTTTTTTTTTGAAGGTAACAAGCATATTCTTTGCCTCCCACCACCTTTACAATCCACTCCAGGGTTAATTTTGTCCCCACTACCCCAAGGATCACTGATGGCTTTTTCTTGGGGAATTCCAAGGCCCTCATTTCCCTCAGCCAGCCTCTCAACAGTACTTGATACAATTAATAGTTTCTTTTTTGAAACATTCTTGGCTGATAGCACCACTGTTCTCAGCTTTCCTACTTCAGAGGCTCACTGGCCCAGGGTTCATCCTCAGCCCTCTTCCCAGACCATCTCCATTCCCACTGTCCCAAATACCATCAAAAATATGCAGGCATCCCCAAGTCTATCTCCAGAACTTGTTATTTATCAGGGTGCTGGCAGGCAAATAGATGGCTTACTGAAATTGGACAATTTGGGGAAAGTTTGGTAAAGGGACTTTTACAAAGCTATGCACGTGGTAGAGGGAAACCCCAAGGGAGAGTGCGGTTCTGGGCTGGCAACACTGGGGCTGGTAATGTCTGGGTGTAGCTACCACCTCTAGGTCTGGAAGGCTGAGGGAAGGGAGTAGTGAATGGAACCAGGAGACAGGCTAAGTGAAAAGGGTAGGAGGCGGGGGAGGGGGAGGCACAGGAGTAAACATTCCTGTCACTCTGCAGATCGGCCCACTCCATCATTAGTGCCTTCTCGCATACTGTTTGTTCCTTCTGACCCATTTCCCCACCATCCTATGGCCAAGGTTAACCGTCAGGTATCAGCTTAGGTACCAACTCAGGGAAGGCTTCCAGAATAACCAATACCCACCCAACACACACACACACACAGAACTGTATGCTAAGTAAGTTCCATGAAAGCAGGAACCATGCCTACTTTTCACCACCATAGCGCCCAGGGTCTAGCGCAGTGATAATTAGTACACGAGGAGCACACCACAGATCTGTTAATTGACTGATTACCATTTTCTATTTTCATAAGTCATGTTCACAGAAGAGTTGAATTTATGCTAATGGTCTTGATGAATGTCAAGAATTAAAAAAAAACATTTTGACTTTGAAAATGGTTAAATATGCAGAAAATTTGAAAGGCTGGAACAATAGTATAAACTTCCCCTAGATCCACCAGATATTAAATTTTGCCCCAAGCACTTGGATCTGTTTTGTTGAGTCATTTGAAAGTAAGTTGTGACAATGGGACACTTCATTACTGAATACTTAAGCGTTCAGTCTCCTAGGAAGAAGAACGTTCTATACCTGTAGGTGTGTCAGTGCAGTAACAACTGCTCAGTAATATCCGGTATGATAGATCTGCACGGAGTAATTGCCCCTGTTGTCCCAATATGTCTTTAAAAGTTTTTTTCCTAATCTAGGATCTAGTCACAGTTCATACATACATTTGGTTATGTCTCTCTTCTTTCAATTTAATCAGGAACAGTCCTCCCTGTCTTTTTTTTCTTCATGACCTTGAATTTTTTTTTTTTTTAGTGTATGTGGAATAGTTTTAATGAAGAGTTTCACATACAGTACCTTACATATAGAACAGTGTGTTCGCAAATTTAAATAATATCTGAATGTACAGTGGCATGTATTCTTATCAAAGGTAAGTTCAAGGTAACTGTCTATCATTCTAAAATGCATTTATACGGATTGCTAGAACTGATAGGCGGAATGAGGCATAAAATAGTCAAGTGTTAAACGTCATCAATAGCCTCCTCTTAACAGTCATTTTTCCGCCTTTTTAAAAACGTTTCAAAACCTGTACGTACATTTTTAATTTTTCTTAAAAACAGTCTGTTAAAATGTAACATTTCATGTTAATCACCAATTCTTATAGTCTGTAGTAATTAGACATGGGTAGATATAAACGTGTAGGTTATGTACTTACGTATGCTCAGTGTCTGTTTCAAACATGCACACACTTTTTGAAGTATCCAAGTTGGTTTTCTGATGTCCTATATCCTGAATTTTTCCTGGTGTTTTCCTGGTAGATTTAGATCCCACTTCCTGGCAAGAATGTATGACAGAGGCTGTGGGATGCGTCTCCTCGTGCATCAGTAGAGGCACACCATGTCGAGGTGCCTGCTGTTGGTGATGCCAACATGATCACTTGGTTAAGATGATGACTGCCAGTTCTTTCCATTTCAAAGTACATTTTTTTCCCTTTGTAAATGAATAATCTGTGGGGTGAAACTGTGAAACTTTTAAAACAAACTTTCATTCAAATGTTCATTCAGCACCTATGTCCAAGACACTACTAAGTGTTCTAAATAGTCCTTTGATGCTTGAGAAGTCAGGTCATCCTCACATCCTTTGAGAATCCTAGCTCACTAAGGTGGTTGTGCTTCTTCTTGCCATTTAATTGCATTTGACTTTTATTTTCTTGATTTCTCTGGGGTTCCCATTCAGAAGTGAAGATGTGATGGATGGGAGGAGGGGTTACGTCTGGCACATGGCAAAGCAAAGTTGAAATGGGTCACAGAAGTCAACCTGGTTAACCTGGGTAGGGTTTTGTTAGGCTGGGCAGGAGAGACACCTTCCTCCATCGGCTCCGTCTTCCAAAACAGGATTATGACAGGTGGAGAAGAGCATTATCCACCTGTGAAACTTGCCTTATGCTTCACCAATATTGTTTTCTCTCATCTGTGGGTAAATATTAGCTCTGTATAGCGCTTATAGGTCATATAATAAATACTTCCCTAGGGGAAAAAAAAAGGCCCAGGTTAATATCACTGCAGCCTAGATGAATAACTATGGAATTAGATCTTGAATTCAGATCTTGACTTTGGTACTTAGTGGCTTTATGATCTCTGATAAATTTTCTCCGGGCTCATTTCCTTCTCTGTAAACTGGAAGAAATCATAGCAAACTGAGCTGTAGTAAGAATAAAACGAGGAAGTACATGAAAAAGGGCCTGGCCAATAAGAGGTGCAGGGTGACATCGTTTGTTCTTTTTATCGCTGAGGTCTAATTGGATATGGTGGGAATGAAAACTTTTTTTATTGTCTGTAATTATGATGAACACAGGAAAGGTCGTAAACAGTTCACATTCAGACACATACTCCCTCCAAAAAAAAAAAAAATCACTAAAGCTTTCTTAAGTTTCAATGCTTAAAGGAGAAAATGTATTCACTACAAGATGATTACGCTTTGGCAGCACATGAATCCCAGGATTGGGAAACTGTACAGAGGGCATGAAGCGATGCCAGATACAATTAAGCTGCACAAAAGTGCACTGAGATCCAGGGGGTGGCCAAGATAGGCTCTCAGGATGATTTTTGAAGGGTAAATTCTGGCTGTGCTTTACCAGTACAACATGCCTCAGCCTTAAGGTCCAACTTTCCAGTTTAAGCCAGCCTAGCCTCCTGGACCTCCAAGGGCACACACCGTGCACTCCCCACACCCCCAGGGGCAGTGGAGTGCACGATTTCAGGGGTGCTTTTGACTCTAGCAGCTTGAGACTCTGCTTCCTAAACTCCGTGAGATAGATTCCAGGTCTCTTTGTAACGTTTTCTCTCTCTCCCAAATAAGCCCGTGATGAGGGATGCTGGAGGGAATCTCTTTGGCGGTTTCTGGAGCAACCTGGGGATATCAGTCTGTCAATGGTTAAAAGAATCTGTCCTGATTATGAATTAGAATTTTCATTTTCTTCTGAAGAACTAAAAGTGTTTCCTATATTCCCAGTTAATGATGAATTATTGAAGAGGCTGCCTGGTTAAACGAAACCCTTTGCGGCTGTTTTAATCAGCTTTTCTATCCTGGCCACCTAGCTTCCCTTATCATACGTTACTATATGAATGTCCACAAGGTGGTGCTAGTCAGTCACACACAATCCTCTGAGACTGTTTTTGAATTGTCCACTTCAGCGCCTTCATTTTACAGATGAAACCTACCTAATGGTCACCCAGTTCGTTAGTCGTAGAGGTGAAACGGGGGCTAATCCATTGTTTCATCCACAGTCATCTAAATAGTTACTTCAGCTTAAATGTAACCCTTAGAAACACATCTGAACTGGAGAATCTGTTTCTATTTCCTTTTGACCAAGACGATTTTAATCTTTGTCAAGAATTAAAAGCCAACCCTTACGGTTTTCCGCAGTTAATTTTAAGTGATCACAAAGGAGAAAGAAAGAAAACATACTCGTGTTCTCCTTCTCCAAATTCCCTGTCCCAGGGGACTGCCATCGTGGGTAAGCACATGCTGCTGGGGGAGTCCATTTGTGAATATCACAGATGCTGTGGCCATGGTCCTAAAGGTTTAGGGCAGCCTGGATGTCAGTCCAGCATAATTTAAGCTGATGCCGTACAGCTGAGACCAGAAGTTACCAGTCCCTCCTGAGAGCCTCTGACTGATCTGCTTAAGGCAGCATGTTCCCACTATCTGTATAAATGTGGTTTCCAAAGTAGTGTGTTGGTTCACTGGGGTGTACAAAGTAAAAATTAGTGCTCCTGTTTCTGTTTATTTTTCTCATTCTGTCTCTTACTTTTTTTTATTGAAGTATAATTGACATATAACATTGTATTAGTTTCTGGTGTAGAACATAATGATTTGATATTTGCATATATTGTGGAATGATCACCACAATAAGTCTAGTTAACATTCATCACCAACATGTAATTGTGGAATTTTTTTCTCGTGATGAGAACTTTTAAGATCTATTTTTCTCCTGTGTTTTTACGTTTTGTAATGTACATAATATTAGCACAGTGCTACATGTGCAGTATATACATACAGAAGAAACATGTTGGTAGTGTATATGCATTTTTTTCATTAATTGGAGAGAGATCAAAAAGGTTTGGAGAGTTGTGTACACCCCTGTATGTATATTACGTGTTAATAAGACGTTTACTCTAAAATATTTGAAGATCCCTGCTTTAGAGACCAGATGGTGATGGAGAGTTAGGCATGGGGACTGTTTACTTTCAAGTCCAAGGGATCATTTTGGTGAAATAGCAGAGAAAGTGGGTTTACAGACCTTTCCTAAACTGGATGGGGAAGGAGGACTGACGCTGGCAGAGCTGGTTTATATTACATGCTTATCAAACAGTTGTTTCCTCTCCCACATTGTAATGTTTCCTCTCCTCTGCCTTGATAACTCCCTTGGGAATAAAATACTCAGTAAATGGTCACTTAATGCCTTCTCCTAAACCAGTTGGATTGGTTTAGAAGCCCTTTCCATGTGCTAACATAGCATCCTGTGTATGTATTTCTTACTGTCTATTTTCCACATCATCCATCATAGTTTTCTCAGCACTTCGTTCAGTGGCTGGTGTGCAGTAAGAACTCAACATTTATTACGTAGGTGACTGAATAAATTTCTGAAACTTTGCAATGTCTTTTTTTATTGCTAAATTATGGGATCACATTTGTTTTCCCTGAAACAATTTTTTTTTTCTTTTTTTGGTTTCTACCGTCCACTAAGAACTTCTCCCAAAATGCTCTGGCTTGATTCTGTTCCAAGAGAAGCTCTTTCTGGACACTAACGAACTCATCTACAAAAAAAACAGACTCGCAGACATAGTGAACAATCTTATGGTCACTGGGGGAAAGGGGGTGAGAAGGGATAAATTTGGGAGCTTGAGATTTGCAAATGTTAACTACTATATACAAAAACAGATTAAAAAACAAATTTCTTCTGTATAGCACAAGAAACTATATTCAATATCTTGTAATATAACCTTTATTGTATCATGGGATTTGCAGATGTTCAATTTTAGATGTTGGCAAATGATTTTCCTAAGTGTCCGTCCCATTTTGCACTCTGTTCGCAGTGTGTGAGTTCGGCTGCTCCACAACCTTGCCAACACCTGGTGCTCCGATATTTTCACTTCGGCCACCTGGCCACATTTTAATTTTAAGCCACTTATCCCTGATGATGGATCCATCAATTAAATACCTACCTTTCCATATGTTTGCTGGCCGTTCGTATACCCTCTTATGAAATGTCTGCAGTGTCTTTTGTCTTTTTCTATTGCGTTGTCTTTTTTTGTTTTATCCTTACTGATTTCTAAGTGTTTTAGGGATGTGAGTCCTTGGATGGGTGTGTGTGTGTGTCTGTGTCTATACATATATTTACTGCAAATATCTTCTCCCACTCTGTAAGCTGCCTTTTAGATCTCTTAATGGCACCTTTTGAACACCTGTTCTTTTTTATTTTGTTTTGGGAGTGGGGTGGGGGGTTAGGTTTATTTATTTTTTAGTGGAGGGACTAGGGATTGAACCCAGGACCTCATGCATGCTAGGCATTCACTCTACTACTGAGATATAACCTCCCCCCTTAAACACATGTTCTTAACTTTTATTTTGGGTGCTGTGTTGGAAGGTGTGTCTGGCTTGGTCAGCTTTGAAGGAACTGAGAACTGTTGAGTTTCATAGTGGTTTCTAATGCTTTCATATATATAACTGGGTTGAGAATTATTTTTTTTCCAGCTTTATTGAGGTGTAATTGACAAAATTGTAAAATAGTTAAAGTGTACAACGTGATGATTCGATATATATATATATATATATACCTGTATTGTGAAAGGATTTCACATTTAAGTGAATTAACACAGATGTTCTTAATTTTAATGCAGATTAACGTATCACCTTTTTCCTTTATGGTGAATGTTTTCATGTCCTCTTTAAAAAAATCTTTGCTACAAGGTATCCTTTCAGGCGGACTTTGTATCTAGTGGAAAAGGAGGCTTGCCATTTATGGGAAGTAGCAGAAAAAACCATACGTGGAATAGTCTCTTTCCAATCAAAGCAACTCAGAAAAGCAGCCTTGCTTGGGATTTATAGGGTATAAAATGAAACTACAAAGTGTGCGCTCAACAGAAAACACCGCCAGCTTGACTCTTACTGTAGTGCGTACGCCCAGGAGTAGTGCTGGGCACCTCAGAGAACTAAGATGCTTAATTTTTCACTCATCTGAGGGAGATAGCTTTTAGACCTCAGATACATTCAAAGCCCACATTTTAGCTGTTTCTTTCACATTGTGAGGGAACTGTGACTACTTGGTTAGATACAGGTTTCTTCTTTTATTAATTAAACATTATATGTGTTAGATGAGTAAGTTCACATGATTTTCCGGATGGTGGATATTATCCTCCTGTTCTGTAGGACGCAATGGGTGTGTTAAACATGACCCTTTTACACCAGCACAAATAACCATAGCAAAGAAGCCAATCTTTCTGGCATTATAAGTTTTATTTTTTATTTTTTCATTTTTTAAGAGTTCCACATCTGTGGGTAATTTTTTGTTGTTGTTTTCTGTTTTTGTTTTTTTTTTTAAGTGGAGGCAATGGAGATTGAACACAGGACCTCGTGCATCCCAAGCATGTGCTCTACCACTGAGCTAGTACCCTGCCCCTCCAACTTTTCTGGCTTTAAAAATATATATTCTCATTGTAAAGATGATGGAACATTTTTTGAAACAAACTAAAAAGTCACTTGTGAATCCAACTCTCCACCCCTGGCCCCCAGGACAACGCCAGCCTTGGTCTTTTGTCTACCACTCTAGACCTCGGGGTCCAGGTCCGGTTCTTTCCCAGGAGTGGCTTACGTTCCATGGCTGCTCAAACACGTTTCCAAGTCAGCAGATAGAGGAAGAGTCAAGGAGGTTTTTTCCTTACAACTTTGTCAGCGCTGATGAACTACTGGCAGAAAGAAGAGATGGGAACTTCAATGGTTTCTGTTTCGTAGCTCCAAGGAAAGAAAGTTTAGGGAAAGAAGAGGTACTCCACGTTTGGAAAATTCAAGAGTAAAGGAAAGTCTTCTTTTCTTAGATGAACAAGGATTGATACGCGTAAGTAGTTTCTGCAGGTTCTCATGTCTGTGAAGAGCCTCGTGGAGTCACCCGCTCCTCCACGTCGTCTCTTCACGTAGAATTTTTAAAAAGAGCTGAAACTTGCCCACAGTGATCCAGAAGTTAAGGTCCTAAATGAATTCTCCCAGCGATGGTTCTGACAAGCACCAAAGGCAATTAAAATAGTAGACGCAGCAGACAGAAATAGTGATGGTGAATGAGTTTCAGGCAGCGATCCAGTAATTTCTTGTTGTTGACTTTAGCCCTTTGCTTGCAAAGAAAATTAATATAATGCTCTGTTAGAGGCTGTGTTGTTGCCTCTTTCATCGCTGGTGATGGACCTGTGACTCGAATTAGAAATCCAACTTCGATTCAACTTAAATAATTAAGATTGTACGTAAGTTTTAGCTGCACAAAAGGAGTGTTGGTGAGGATTATGAAGAAACTAGAACCTTAATACATTGCTGGTGGGAAGGTAAAATGGCACACAGCCCTTGTGGAAAACAGTTTGGTGTTTCCTCAAAAAGTTAAACATAGAGTTACCCCCTAACCCAGCAACTCCACCTCTAGGTATGCACCCCAAAGAAATGAAAACATATGCCCTCACAAAAACTTGTACAAAAATGTCCATAGCATCACTATTCATAATAAATCAAAAGGTAAAACAACCCAAATGCCCATCATCTGGTGAATGGATAAACAAAATGTTGTGTATTCATATAATTGCATATTATTCAGTCATAAAAGGAATGAAGATATATTGATACGTGCTGTAACATGCATGAATCTTGAAAACATTTTGCTCAGTGAAAGAAGCCAGACATGAAAGGCCACTTAGATTATAATTCCATTTATGTAAAATGTCCAGGATTTGTAAGCCCGTAGAGACAGTTGCTAGGGGAAGGGGGGTGGGGACTGGGAGTGACCACTAACAGGATGGGCTGTCTTTTTGGGTGATGGAAATGTTTTGGAACTGGTTATGGGGATGGTTCACAACCTTGTGAATATACTAAAAACTCCTGAATTGTACACTTCAACGTGCTTAAAATGGTAAATTTTGTTTTGTGAATTTCATCTCAAAAAATTACAAAAAAGATTTGGCTAAAGGGTGTTCCCTAAATTACTGTTTTTAATATGAAGAAAAAGAAGAAGAGAAAAAAAAAAATGTTCAACCAGGGGGTGTCCTTCGAATGACCTGTGCTGGTGCCCTATGTACACATTTGTAGAAATTAATTTATTAATGTGAAAAGATGTTCATGATATTGAGTAAAAAAACAGTTATATTTTACTATTTATTTACATATAATAATATTTACTATATATAAACATATATTTAATACTATATGTAATATATATTATATTTTAAATTATTATAGATTTAAAAATAAATATATAATTAAATATATAAGTATATTTAATAATATATTAAATAAAATATATTTTATATTTATAAATAAAATGTATTTAAAATTATATATTTAAAAATAAATATATATTTAAATATATAAGATATATATTTAATAATATATAATATTATTTTAATATTTAAGGAATGAGCCTATAGTTTGAAAAAATGACAAAACCAAAACCAAAATACACTAGGGAGTTAGAGACTGGAAGGGTATACACTATAACGTTAGCCCCAGGTGGCAGTTTTCTTCCTCTTTTTTTTTTTTTTTTTTTTTGCTTTCTGGTGTTCTCTGGTTTTCCCACAATTGCCTCCTTCCCATAGCAGATTATGGTGGAAGAACTAGCTGAGATGGAGGAGTCTCCATACTCTGAGAGCCTTGACTCTCTGGCTTGCCCTAAGCTGCATTTTCCTGAGTCAGAACAACATGAAAATGGAAAGGGAAGGAGAAAGCTCTCTAGGTAATAAAAAAATCGTTTTAGAAAATGTCATTAAGCAAATGGTACCTATAACCGCTAGACTGCCTGCTGCTTGCCTGTTTCCTCTGGTCCTTCATGCCTCCCTAGTGAAGGAGGTAAAAAAGACCAGTGTGTTGGCAATAAACTCCTCAAGGCAGCACCGGGGAGTGCTACTGTAACTCTGGGGCTCTGAGCAGTTTCCTGCAACTCCAGCTTTCAGTTGTTTAAAACTATGTTGTAAATTCTTCATCCACATTGAAACTTAACACCTTTGACTACTGCAGCCCAGAGATTTAACTGTTAAAAACAGCAACACCTTTTGATTGGGGAAGAAAGAAAAAGAAGGCTAAACACTTCTGGAATTTGGAATGTATTCTCCCACATCATTTTGCTTTTTATTTTATTTTATTTTATTTTATTATTTATTTATTTATTTTGGTGTTTCTTTTTAAAAAATTATTATTTTTTAATTTTTATCATTTTGCTTTTTAAAATGAAAACTTTTACATGATAGTCTTTTTGCATACTTTGCAGGCTTTAAAACAATATAAAAAGTTAATATAAAACAAGCATTTGATGATACATTGATGGAAGCTGAACATTTCTAAAAATGCTAATAAATGATAAACTGTCCACTTATCAGCCGCAAGGAAAACAGGAGAAATTTACCAGCCCTTTTACTTGTGTAACTTCCAGGAATTTATGTAATCTCTGTGCTTTGCTTTTCTTTCTGATAAATGAGGATCATAATAAAACCTACCTCATTGTGACAGTCATGAGGAACAGCACTTGGATCTTCAAGAAAGGATTTGCTAGAGGGGAGGGTAGAGCACGTGCTTAGCATGCAGGAGGTCCTGGGTTCAATCCCCAGTACTTCCATTAAAATACATATGTATATATAAAAACAAATAAAAATAAAATCTATGTGATGCAACTAAAGCAGCCCTTAGAGGGAAATTTATAACATTAACTGGTTAAGTTAGAAAAGAAGAAAGATCTCAAGAAAGGACTTGCCGTTCAGCCCTAAAGAGTCAGTTGGCTTGTTAGCACCTTCAAGATCTACTTCAGATTTTGAGGTGACATCACAGTCATCTTGGGCATCCCTCAGCCAGTGGCTGAGCTCAGTGCGGGTACAGGCTTAGTCACTTCAGCGCAAGATGAGACTCCTCCAATCGGAAAACGTCGCTCCAGGTTTCCTGATGACCAAGACTTGGTCAGGCTGCAGCGCCATCTGAGGCTCACCCTGCCCAACCTGCTCACTCACCCTTCCCTCTATTTTTATTTTATTTTTTATTTTTTATTAAAAAAATTGTATTGAGTTATAGTCAGTTTACAATATTGTGTCCGTTTCTGGTGTACAGCACAATTTTTAAGTCATACATCAATATCCATATATTCATTTTCATTTTCTTTTCAACTGTGAGCTACTACAACATCTTATATATATTTCCCTGTGCTAAACAGTATACACTTGTTTATCTATTCTATATATACCAGTCAGTATCTACAAATCTTAAACTCCCAGTCTATCCCTTCCCACCCCTCATTTTATTTTTTAAATTGAAGTTTAGTTGATTTACAATGTTGTGTTAATTTCTGGTGCACAGCATAGTAATTCAGTTATTTATATATATATATATATAAATATATATATATATATACACACATACACACAGTAATTCCGTATGTATGTATGTGTGTATATATATGTATGTATATATATATGTGTGTGTGTGTATATATGTGTATATATATACACACATATACATATTCCTTTTTATTTTCTTTTTCTCTCTTTTTTTGCCCTCCTGGGTGAATGGGTCCTGGGTGACTGGTCATCTGTGTCTCAGGCCACCATATGCCACTGCACATTTCTTTCTTTCTTCCTTCCTTCCTTCCTTCCTTTCTTTATTTCCTAGCAACTTCCCCCTTTTTTTTGTACACTTGTTTTTCATTTGTTTTTTGTGGGGGGAGGTGATTAGGTTTATTTATTCATTTATTTTAGTGGAGGTGCTGGGGATGGAAGCCAGGACCTCCTGCATGCTAGGCATGCGCTCTACCACTGAGCTGTGCCCTCACCCATGTTGCCTTATTTCTTTTTGACTTATTTTCCTCCAGGACATAGACAGTAATGTATTCATTTTTATAACTTTCATAAATCTTACATAGTTCCTTATCAATTAAATATAAATATCTTATATCAAAAACAACATTTTAAATTAAACCAATAGTTTTACTAGAAAGATTGAGCTCAATGGAAGGGAAATCTCAGTCTGACATAGCAGCTTATTTCCAAAAGCAACAATAGAGGACTGGTCTCAGTGCATAATTGCTTTTCAAACTTCTGCCCAATGTCCCCTGGTCCAAAGCAAGTGACAAGGGTGGTCCAGGTCCACGAGGTGGGGAAATAGACTCTGCATCTTGATGGAAGATACTGCAATGAATTCATGGGTGCTCTTCCTTCTTGCTTTTTCCATATACTACAATGGTTTGAAGGTAAAGTGAAGCACATGACATTTTCTTTGCAGTTCATCAGTGGATCACACTGACGAAGCTTAACTGGACATATTCTGGGGCATATGGGCCTTTCCCTGCCATGCTGTCATACCTGGTCACTTTTTAAAATTGAAGTATATTTAGTTGACTTATAATGTTATATTTGCTTTAGGTATACAGCACTGTGATTTTTACACATTACAAAATGATCAGCATGACAAGTCCAGCTACCATCTGTCACTGCACAAAGTTATCACGGTGTCATTGACTATATACCTATACGTCACATCCCCATGACTCATTTGTTTTATAATTGGAAGTTGGTACATCTTAATCCCCTTCACCTAATTTTGCCACCTTGACCCTCCTCCCCTCTGGCAACCACCTGTTTGTTTGCTGTATCTATGAGTCTGTTTCGGTTTGTTATGTTTCTTCATTTTTAAAAATTCCACATATAAGTGAAATCATATGGCATTTTCCTTTGACTGACTTATTTCACTTAGCATAATACCTTCTAAGTCCATCCATATTGTGGCAAATTGCAAGATTTCATTCATTTTTAATGACTGAGTAATAGTCCATCATATATATACACCACAATTTCTTTATCTATTAACCTATTGATGGACACTTAGGCTGCTTCCATATTTTGGCTGTTATGAATAACGTTGCTGTGAACATTAGCAAGTGCATATATATTTTTGAATTAGTGTTCTTGTTTTCTTTGGAAAAATATCCAGAAGTGGAATTACTGGATCTTAAGGTAATTCTTTTTTTTTAATATATATATATATATTTAATATATATATATTTATTGAGGTATAGTCAGTTTACAATGTGTGTCAATTACAGCATAATGTTTCAGTCATACATGAACATACACACATTTGTTTTCATATTCTTTTTCACCATAGGTTATTGCAAGATACTGAATATAGTTCCCTGTACTATACAGTATGAACTTGTTGTTTATCTAGTTTATTTATCTTAGTATCTGCAAATCTCAAACTCCCAGTGTATCCCTTCCCACCCTCTTCTCCCCATGGTAGTTTTATTTTTACTCTTTTGAGGAACCTCCATACTGTTTTCATGGTGGTTGCACCAATTTACATTCCAGTAGTATACGAGGTTTCCCTTCCACACATCCTCACCAACATTTGTTATTTCTTGTCTTTTTGATAATAGCCACTCCTGCAGGTGTGAGGTGACACCCCGTTGCGGTTTGATTTGCATTTCCCTGATAAGTAGCCATAATGAGCAACTTTTCATTTCCAGTTGGTCATTTGTATGTCTTCTTTGGAAAAATGTCTATTCAGAGCCTCTGCCCATTTTTAAATTAGATTGTTTGGGTTTTTTTTTTTTCCTATTGAGTTGTATGAGTTCTTTATATTTTGATTATTAACCACTTATCAGATACATCATTTACAAATATCTTCCCCCAGTCAGTAGGCTGTTTTTTTTTTTTTCATTTTTTCATTTGTTGATGGTTTCCTTCTCTGTGCAAAAGCTTGATGGAGCGCCATTTGTTTTTTCTCGCTTTTGCTTCCCTGGCCTGAGGAGACAGGTCTACCTGGTTATTCTTTAACACAAAGGGGAAAGCTGGTCATTATATGGTTACATCAGACCAACCAGATAATTCAAGCATAAAAACAAAATCTCCTTTGAAACCTGAATGATTGGTTTTTCCATTACATCAACCAGATACCTTGTCAACTGCGCCCTTTGTTTTGAAGACATTAGATCTGCCATTTAAATTGCCGCCTCCTTCCTTTACCCCTACACTCATAACCATTGCTTCAGCCCTTGGGAAAACACCCAAATTTCCCTCTTTTCCTTGATTATGCACCCTCTGAAAGATTGCTTGGTCCTTTAAGTTCAGAATAAAACATTCGCTCATCTGGCAACACCTTTTAGTGTTGTTTTTTTTTTTTTTAATTAATAAGTGAAGTGGAAGATACATTACGGGTGCTGTGGTACTTGTTTGCTTCCCGTGGGAGAATTACTTACTTTTTGCAATACAACATGCCATGCTTTAACATTTGGCAAGAAATAATGAAAATGTATCCATCAACAAAGTTCCGCTGAGCACAACTGAGTAGCCGAGACACTTAGCCGGGCAAATCCAACCGTAAGCGTTCTGAGCCAACTGAGCGCCGAACGCCTGGGATCTTGCCATGTGACCCCGCCGACCTGCAAGAGCTCACGTCCTTAAAGAACAAACAGATTACTTGCTTCTCATCAGGAGCCTTTAAGTCGGGATTTTCAAGGCTGCGCAATAAAACTTTAAAAAGAGCACAGTTAAAGTGGTAACCACTAGTCGAATAAGGAAAAGATTAAAAAAATCACGAATATGTCAGTGCTCTTAAGCAAATTCTGCCCGGGGTACACACACTCACACGCACGCGCGCGCACACAGCACACACACACAACTGGTTGCTCTTCTCAGTGAATGTTGTACAACCACACACCCTGGAAGAATTTGGCTGTGTTCAGTTCCAGTTAACAAAGGGCCTTTTTCAAATGTCTCAAGAGTGATTTAAATAGCTGGGAAGGGTGCTAATTAAGGACGTACGCTGGTTTATCAAGTGCATAACTGTGTGAAAGTGCTTTGTAAAGGCTACACAACATTCTAAAAACATTTGTTGTCATTCTTTTTATACTTGTGTACGTAATAAATGCACACAACCCATTATATTCCACCTTCCACAAAATGGTTTTGCAGTGTGTTGGGCTGAAAATGAAACCACTTTGGTAATGATCTCTCTAGATGAATGAATTTGTTTTTTTAAACGGAGGTCCTGGGGATTGAACCCAGGACCTCATGCATGCTCAGCATAAGCTCCACCACTGAGCTATTTCCCTCCTCTCCCGGATAAATGAATTTCAGAATTTTGTTTTCTGGTCACTAGAATCTAGACACAGTTCCCAACAGTATTTCTAGTTCCTTGAAAGGATTTTTTTCCCCTAATGATCTGCATGATGTACACTTATTTTGGAAAAAATTGAAAATGGAAAAAAGTCTGAAAAATAAAGTAGGTAACCACAATCCCGTCAGCTAGAGGTGGTAGTCATTCATATTTTAGTGTGTTTTCTTCTTGTCATTTTTCTATACATATAAATATATATAGAAAATTATGTACGTTTTACATGATCGTGTGATACTAAGTGTGAGGCAATATAGCATCGTGGTTAACACCGTCAGAAAATCTAGGTTTGAATTTTGGATCTTCCACTTCCTGACTGTGGCAATCTGGGCAATTTACCTATTACCACTGCAACTCAGCTTCCTTAGATGTCAAATGGAATAACCCTAGTGGTCTGCTTCGCAGGGTTATTGTGAGGGTTAAGTTAATTAATACATGCAAAGCACTTGGAGTAGTTCCTAGCGCACTATAAAGCTCGATAGTATAAGCCGTTTTTTTATCACATAATACCAGGGCATAGGCATTTTTCAAAATAATTTAAAACATTCAATGAACATATGAATATCACAGTCCATTGGATAGACATGCCATAGTCTACTTACCCAGCTCCACTGTTCAATATTGTATTTCCAAACTGTTACGACTATAGATAGGATTTCAATGAATATCTTAAGGCCAAAAGTTTTGTCTGTATTTCAGATTATTTGATTAAATGAGATTCCTACAGGTAGACTCTGGTGACCAGCCTCCCGTGTGCTCCCCACGGGTCCCCCTCTTCTGGCAGTCTTGTCCTTGATTAAGTCCTCCCCATCCCCAACCCCACCCTAAATACATAGAGCTTCTTTGTTTACCCAATGGGATATTGCAAACACCATGAAGGTAGCTTCTCAGGCCAGGTCACTGACGTCATCATGGCTTCTTCCTCGTTCTCTCTCTGATGGGTCCCTCGCTCTGGCAAAGGCCAGCTGACACACAGTGAAGACACTTCAGCATCTCCACGAAGAGGTCCATGTGGTGAGGAGCTGAGGCCTCCTGCTGACTGCTATGTGAATGAGTCGTCTTAGAAGCAAGTCTTCCTGCTTCAGAAGAGCCTTCAGATAACTAAGGCCCTGGCCAACAGCATGAAAAACGCTGACCCAGAACCATTCAGCCCAAGCTGCTCTCAGCTTCCCCCCTGCAGAACCTACATGAGGCAATGAATGTATTGTCTATAGCGAACCCAGACGACAATATTGTATTATAATCATCAAGTTTGCTAAGAGGCTAGAACTTGATTATTCCAAGCACTGAAAAGAAATGATAATTATGTAGCGTGACAGAGGTGCTCATTATTGCCGCAATTGGCGATCACATTACAATGTAAAAATGTATCAAATTAACATATATTGTACACCTTTAATTTACGCAATACTATATGTCAAATATATTTCAATAAAGAAAAGTTATTGTCCTACAAGCTGCTAAATTTGGATGTACTCTGTTATGTAGCAATATATTGGTAATATGTAGACAAACTGGATTAAAAGGTAGAATATTTAAAGATGCTTGAGGGGGAGGGTATAGTCCAAGTGGTAGAGTGCATGCTTAGCATGCAGGAGGTCCTGGGTTCAATTCCCAGTACCTCCTCTAAAAATAAATAAACCTAATTACCTTCCCTGCTACTAAAATAAAATAAATACAGCAATAAACAAATAAAATATTAAAAAAAGATACTTGAAAGTATTAAATGGCTTTCCAGAAATGTTATACTGATCAACAGAAAAAGTAGGCATTTTGCCATTTAAAAATTTTGCTTTTATTTGATCTCTAGTGAGGCTAATATTGTATACTAATATTTTATATTAATTATTATATATTATAATTATATAATAACTGTTGTATATAATTATATTATATAATTATTATATATTATATACTAATAACATATTTTGTATTAATTTTTTAAGGCAGTTTTTTTCCAGCAACTTTAGGTTCATAGCAAAATTGAGAGAAAGGAACAGAGATTTCCCACATACCCACTGTTTCCACATGTGCATAACCTCCCCCTTATCAACATTTCCCACCAGAGTGGTATGTTTTTTTTACAACTGATGAACCTACGTTGATACCTCATAACCACCCAACGTCCATAGTTTACAATAAGTTTCATGCCTGGTGGTGTGCTAGGTTAATTTTTTCATGTGTCTTTTCCACTTGTATTTCCTCTTCTGGGAAATCTCTTTACATATGATTTGCTCAGTTTCCTATTAAGGTCTTTGTGTTTTCCTTAACAACTTGTATGAAATCTTTATGTGTAAAGGATGTTAACCATTTGTTAACTTTGTCATGTTTTCCACTGGTTATTCTTTTTTGGGTCTATGTTTGATGAAATGTAGATGTTCTAAGTTTTTATGCAGTCACATGGACTGTGATATCTTTAATGTTTAAGCTTAGAAAGTCCTAATTTCTTACTCAAAGAGAAGATAAATGTTCATATTATAGCTTTTTATTTTGTTTTATATTTGAAACTTCAATTCATTTGAAATTTGTATTTTTATATCACCAGATACAGCTAATTTTAAAACACAATTTATTCAATAAATAGAATAATATTCCTCTTTCTTATTAATTAGTGGTTACTGTAAATTAAGTTTTTTAGATCTTGTGCCTGTTTCTTTGTTCTCTATTTCGCTGAAAAGCTCTTCTTGCATCAATATCATTCTGTTTTAATTATTGTGGTTAATAATATTTTAATAACTGGAAGGACTGTTTAGTAGAATGACCTTAAGAAGTATGACCTCATGGTCTCTCAAACCCACAGAGCTTTGCAGAATGCAATCAGATACCATGCAGAAACATTTAAGAGTTGGGTGGCCCTTCACATAAGAATATGAAAGAGGGAAAAATTTCATCCAGATCAGGACTCTGTGGAGCTTGCTAGAAAAAACATTTTAACATTCTAAGAGCCAAAAAGATGAAAAATCCAATCAAGTGTTTTAGCAGCCTGGTGAGAGTTGCAGACTTCCCTGAGTAAACGGAAGAAAGAGGTCAGGATGTGACTCAAATGCAAGGATTTGAATGAGTTCTGCTGCATAAAAAAGTTTGGCCAATAAATTGGTTTGATATTTTTGTGTATCTTTGTCAAACTATGGAAAGTCTGAAACAATGCAACTTCAAAATTCACTGAGCTTGGAAAGCTTCTGCAAACATTCCTTTGATAACTTTTTATTTTTCCATTGTAAGTTTCAGGTTTTCTTTTGATTCAGTTCTGGCCGTTATACTTTCTACTAATCATCTAATTTACTGAGATTTCTGTTTATCTGCATGATGTTTGTTATAAACAAGAATTTCCAGTATATTGCTCATTTCTTATTTTGTTTTTCTCTGCTGTGTGTGTGTGCATTGAATTTGACAGGAAGACGTTTGCATTCCCACCCCCCTCCCCAAACACCTGTTATTGGGTTTCTCAGTTTTACTTTCTTTTAATTATCCCGATTTTCTGTTTTCTTGGATTTATTTTAGGTATTCTAACTTATGAGTCAAATAGTTGAAAAAATTCTCTTTTAAGAAGGAAAGCATTTAAGGCTTAAGGCTATTTAACATTGAGTCTAGCTTGGTTACAACCCCGAAAGTTCTCTATGTAAAAAATTTTCGTTATTTTGTGAATAGTTTGATGTTATATCTGTTTTCCTCTTTGACTCAATGTTATTTTACTTAAAAAGATGAAGCCTTGACGAAGCAAATCGCTAATCTCTCTCTCTCCATTTATGTTTTAAAAAAGTGGAATAACTCTTTTTTGGCCTCTTCCTCCCTAAGAATAATTTTCCAAAATTATGCCAAAGAAGAATTTTAGGAAAACCAATAGGAATCATTGAATTTGAGTCATTTAGTTCACTTATTTGATGCTGCCCCCTCGTGCCCCACATCACACCAGCTGGCTTTGAGAATACAATTTTAAGCCGTTGCCACTGAATGAAACGTGTAAAGTGAAAGACTTAGGAAAAGGGATATTTTTGACACCAGCTGATTTGTGCTGCAAACACCTCGGATCCGGGACTCAAAGGCAGAAACGTAACGGACACAGCTGTTATCATTTGCTTAAAGCACAAAAGCAGCAGCACATACGATGTCGGGGAAAGGTACAGGTGGAGGTTATAGAACAAAAAGCCAGGAGAAGGAGGCGGCCACGTGATCATCGCCACCTGGAGGAAAGCAGCCGCGACCCCAGGCGTTGACCCCTCGCGCCTCCCCAGCGCTGGGCCCGGGGATGCACGCCTGCCGCTGGCCGGGAGCTCTGCTCCGGATCCGCCGTGGCCAGTTACCGCAGCGACCGGGGCAGGCCTCCCGGGGTCACAGGGACTCCGGGCGCCTTTAGACTGAGGCACAGCCGAGAGCTTTAATAGGTCCTCTGCTTCCTTTCCTGTATGGCTGCGCCAGGGTTTTAGGACTGGGAAAGGTCACTGCCCTGCTAAAGAAGAAGCTAGCAAAATCTCCGAAACACCTCCACCCTTAAGTACATAGGTCCTGTATCCTTGCTTCCGCCCCATCCCTGTTCAGCTCCCACCGCACAACCTGAAGGGAAGAATGAGGAGATGAGCCCCACAGAAACCACCATGGAAAAAAAAATGATGGGCCGGCCTCAGCCACAAGCTGGAGAAAGTGGCCAAGGTCTTCACAGTTCCCAAGGAAAGCTGCACCCTCCTCTGGCGCTCGGCGGGGTCCTGAGCCGTCCCACCTCCTAGAAGAGGCTTGGGTCATGGACCCAAAGCCCCTGACAGAGCCACGGAACCAGGAGAGAGGAGGCCTCAGCTCTATCGCTGTGGCCCTCATCCTGTGAGCACGTTGTTGTGAGAACTTGTGAAAGCCACGTACCCACCCTGGTCCTGGTTTTCATCATTTAAAAAAAGAGGATTTGGTTTGAGAATCTCTGAGGTCTCTTCCTCATCCAAAATCCTTGGTTAGGTTTTCAAGAGTTTGGTTCACGAACGCAGCCTGGGATCCTGCCCTTCCTTCCTGCCCATCCCAATGTCAAACTGGCCAACGTGCTCCAAAGGCTTTTTGCTTGTGAGGCACAAAGTTGAGTGCTTTGCATGCTTCTCTACACCGAAGACCTGCAAAGAATCTTAAGTTGTCTCCATTTTACAGATGAGGACAAGGAAGCTCCCAGAGGTTATGAAATTTATCCAGATCACACAGCTGGTAACCAATATAACTGAATTCAGACCCTTGTGAACCTGACTTCTGAGTCAAAGGCTTCTATTTTGCACCACATTTCAGTGGAGTCTTATTTCCTGCTTTCTTCTGGATTATTTTTAATCCTAATCGTTACCACGTCAAGAAACTAAAGCTGAGAAAGAGTAGAAAATTTTCATATTTTAGAAGTCAATGAAGTTTGAAGAAAGGAGGCAGAGAAGAGGCAACTGATATAATTCTGTTTGAGATAGTTCAGAAAAACAGCAAAAATACAAAGTTCCATGTGGAAAAATTTAGGAACTAGGTCCCCAGCCCACTCCAACCCCTCACTCCCAGTCCCTTTTTGAAAACAAGGGCTTTCTGTAGCTAATGTGCTGTTGAGGGCATGAAATCAACAGGATAAATCATGTTTCAACATAGTATTGCTACTGCCTTCGATTCTCAAATTTTTGCCTGGTTTTAATAAGTGAAATCAAATCTAGATATGCTACATTCCCTATAGTTCATCATGTTGGAGCTCCATTTATTACCAAATAATTTAAAAGTATCTCCAAATTAATGTATTTCTGGTTATTTCCTATACAAACTATGCTGTTACATTTCCTATACCAAATGCTCGTTTTGTAGGTCATAGAAGGTTACATTGGAGGGGAAGTTATGGATCATTAGAGTTGATTTTTTTCTTCCTAAACACAAAAAGTGACATCATGTCTGTGAATGCTCTAGAATTAGTGCACAGATATTTCAAATGTTCCAAAATGTTTGGAAAGAGAAAAGATTCTTATACTCACTTTAGACTTTTAAGGTCTAATCTTCTACCTTCAATTGAAATTATCTGAGTTTTAGAAATACACCCATATTGACCATGCAGATAGATACACAATTAGTCTGAAATAAATTTAAACTCAGAAATTGAGGCTATGTGTGAATTTATTTGTAACTAGCTCCCTCTAGTGATAATTCATTAAAGTTGCATAATTTATCTCTGAATCTCCTTTGAACTGGTAAATTTTTTTGAGAGCAGTTTTAAATTTTTAAATCCTTGAATTTTATTCTCTACAGAATCCTGGATTATAGGTGAATAGATTTTTTTGTTATCATAGGGCTTATTTTAGAAATTTAAGATGAAAAACAATCCAAAGACACACATAATAAACTTGCCATGTCTCAACACCATCATTTCAACTTTTTGGAGAAACAATAAAATTGATCTTCAAGATAAATCTAGGTGGATAAGTAAAATACTGACTGTTCTGGAGATGGCAAGAGAGTGTGGGGCCCAGTAGAATGATGGTGACGAGACTGCTACAGAATTCAGGCTGAAAAGAACAACCTTGCTCACAGTTTCCAAATGCTTATACTTGCTTTTTCATTTGATCTTCTGAGTGTTCTGTGAGCTAGGTATTATTCCCTTGTCTTGCAGGTCTGGAAACAGAATCAGGAAGTGTAGTGATGTGCCCAGGGCCGCAGAGCATCGTGGATGCTGTGACGTGCCGCCCGGACTCCCCTCCGGGGCTGGGGTGCTTGTTCTTCCGGTGGCCGGGCTGGTTGTTTGCTGGGCTGCTCTCTGGAACTGTCTTCAGTGAAAAAAGACACTTTGCCCAAGGCTATGCTCCTTCCCCAGGGGCAGTGCACATTCAACCACTGCTTCACGAGGGGGACAAAGGCTTGTCCACCTTGCCTAAATCTGGGATATGACAGAAGGGCCACCCCAGCTTCAGAGCTCCTGGTTGGATCTGCAACGAGCATGTTGCAGCTCAGCTGTACTTCCCTGATGGGTCTTTCTTCCCTCACTGCTCACAGGTGTTATTTCTGCAAAGACTCTCCGATAACCTCTGCACAGAAACCTCAGTGTCTCAGAGTCTGTCTCCTGGTGAAGCCAACCAATGTGGTCCTGAAACGGGATTTTGTTGCCTGTCCTGGCTGCCTGGAACAAAGACCCCATTGCAGGTAGCAGGGGGAGAGTTAATAGCCCCAGTCATGCAGATCCAGTGCTTTGGCTAAAACCTTCACAGGTGGTAAACTGAGATGGGATACTGGTGGGAGGCAACGCACTGGCAGGTGCAACATCTCAGGGGTTTGAGAGTTTCTGGGGAAAGGAAGTGAATATAAGAATTTGGGAAGCAGATGACTGCTGTTAGGAATTAGATGGCCCTGGAGAGAGACGGTGAAAGGCTGAGGGAGATTACTCACCAGTATAATGTGAAATGTGAAGCCAGAGTGCATCCTTGGCTGCATACAAAATTGATTCCCATCTCCTGCAGCCTGAAAGCAATGAACTGAAGACTTCTACATGGTGAGAGTGGCCAAACTGCGGAGAACGTTGAATTCTCAGCTCTAGCTGGTCTGCTGTTTCCAGGTCAGCGCCCTGGTTTGGAAGGAGTGAGAGTCTGAGACGTTGGGTGGGCCGTTTGGGTGGATGCACTAAAACAACCCATGATTCTCTTTGACCCTCTGAACCTGAGAAGTGATTCACTCCTCCCTGTTAAGGGCTAGAGCCCCTTGTTTATTGGCAGATGATGTGGGGGATGCAGTCTTGCAAGGCAGGACCCGTGCCCTGCTCAGGCTGCATCTCTACCTCCTTTCTTGGCCATCAGACCCATAACTGGGGTTAAGTAACAGCATAACTCAGCTGGAGAAGTGCTGGGAGGAAGGGGCTCCGCTGGTGGTTGTGGGACCTGGTCAACGTGTCCCCTCGGGGATTGGGGGTGTGTGTGTGGGGCTGGATGCTGAGGGTGCTGAATCAAGGGGCATGGGATGTAACTTTGGAAAAGGGAGAGAGCATTCTCGCCTGGTTTAGGACTCATGCCTCGGCAAGGGCCCCAGGAGACGGCGCTAATACACCGCGAGTGTGGCTGTTAGTCACTGGGGAAAGTCTCAGCTGCATCAAGTGAAGCAGAGCTGGAGGCACGGCCGTGGCCAGCGGACCTTGCGGTAGCTCTCGGTGAAAACCAATGTGCCAACGAAAATACGTATGTTCATGTATGACTGAAAATGTGTGCTGTACGCTGGAAATTGACACAACATTGTAAACTGAGTAACTCAACAAAAAAAAAAGCATGAACAAACAATTCAGAATAATCTATGAAAGGTGATATTTTTGTAGAGTGTGAACAATGTAAAACAATAAGTACCATGTCTTATTTAAGGATTCGTACGTATATAGGAGAAGTATGAAAATGTGCATAAAAACAATAAACATCCAAGCCAGAAGAAAAGTTTCAGGGGCTGGCAGGGCAATGCAATCAGGGAAGGAGAAACAGAAAAAAAATGAAAAAGAAAAGAAAAGAAATAAGGAATAAAACATCCAGAGGTGTGGGCCTGCTAGGGGATGACAGGACCCCCTAAATTAGGGAGCCCACTAAAGTGTGGGTTCTTGTCGCCAGCTGTGAAAGCATTTGCAGAGCAGAAGCAGAGCGACGGAGTGAAAACTACATTTATTTCTCAAAAGAGGAAAAGGAAGGAAAGCGCTTGAGCAGGGAGCAGGGAGAGGGGCCCCGGCGGGGAGCCGTCAGCCAAGCCGGGCGGCAGGGACAGCTCCCGCCGGGGTCGGGCCGCGTGGACTTCTACAGGAGGCTTCCATCATCATGTCCTCCTTCCGGGCGTGATGGAGCCAATCAGTCCTTGTTCAAGTCCTCATATGGACTTTTCTGGTTGTCATGGCAACCGTCAACTGTCATGGCGCTGGTGGGTGTGTCACTTAGCAGCTAATACATCACAGGGAGCGTATAATGAGGCTCAGGGCCCCCTGGAAGTCGTATCCTCCACCATCTTGGGCTTAGTTGGTTCTAACCAGTTCTTCTTTCTTCTCTGCAACTACCTCCGGAGGCTTAGATAAGAGTACTTGGTTTCTATTTGAGGGAGTGGCCCGGGGTCTGATCCTGGGGGCAACGGCCTTGGTACCAGAGGAAAGTTGCTTTTAACCAGAATGCCTGCAATCTGGTGGACCCAGTATCCCCCCTCCCCCCGAAAAATCTCGAAAATTCTGTTCAACCATGAAAGTCTTAAAGGAAAATGGAGGAGTAATCTCAGTTAATTGTTGAGATAGGAGGTCAGAGTCGTCACTGTCCCCCAGCGCCTGCAGGCTTGTCCTAACCAATGGCTTGAGCTGCTCTTCTGTGACTCAGGGAGGCCTAGGGGACATCAGTTTCTCTATAAACAAGAGGCAGAGGGTAGGGGGCACAGGGTCCTGCTCCCTTTCAGGCCTGCTAGACTGAAGGCACCACACAGACCAGGAAACCCCCAGCCACTGCGTTTCATGGGAGCCTAGAGGCCACTCCATTGACCTTAGTGATGACGCAGGCCTGGGGCTGCTGGTGGGAGACGCTGTCTCAGGCCTGGGCTCCATGACGGTCATGGGGGCAACAGGGTCCTGAAATAACAGAGGCCAGGTGGCCGAGCTCAACCGCCAGAAGCAGGTGGGTGCAATTACCCTAAGGAGCAGGGAGCACATTGGCTGTAAACACAAAGTGACCGGATATGGGTCAGGACCGCCTCCCCACCCCCAACCTCCACCTGAGGGTCACACCACATGGGCTCAGTATGGCTTGAAATTCCACTTTTTGTTTTAAATTCTAGGCTCCAATTCTTGTGTTTTGTTATTGTTACTGTATGTGTGTGGTTTTTTCTTTTTTCCTTAACCAGATCCAGTATCAGTTAAGCCGCAGTGCCCTACAGCATCTTACTAACTTCTCCCCTATGCATCTGAAACAGGGGCCACGCATTCTGCATTCTAGACTTGTCACTCAAATCATGCTGTGTTCTGAGGTTCAGATGAGGAACTCCAGCTGAGAAACGCTGCTGTCTACCTGTATCCTTAACTCTGATCCTTAACCTTTCCCAGCAAAGATTAATTCACCTTCATTCCTTAGGAGACTCAGGTTCCCCCCAGACCTCTTCAGGGGGATTTGGCCATTCTCACACACCTTCTGTTAGCCAAGCTCTGAACTGGGCTGTCATCTTTTCAACAGCTTACTTCTCTCTGCCCCAGGTGCCCTGGGGGTTTGTTCAAATTCAGTTCCCAAGTTCACTCAGCTGGTTTCTTGCGCCTCCTTGGCGAGCCCCTCCCCTTCTACTGGAAGGGGCTCCTCCCCTACATTTTGGAGCAGCTTGGGGCTCAGAGGTGGTCCTTCTTTTTCAGGTGCACCCTCTCCCTAGATGATCTTCTGCAGTTCTTGGATGCTGAACTAGAAATGCCACCCCAAAATATACCTCTTTGACAAAGAATTATTTTGAACTGAAGGCAATTAAGAAGCAGCAAATGCAAGAAAATCTCTCTCTACTCTCTCCCCTCCTGCCCAAAGGCAGGATATAAAATTTTCTTTACTGGAAATGATTCTAACTATATCATCCCAGACAGCAATAAGGAAGCAGCAAACAAGCCTCACTTTGTTCGTTTCCTTCCACGTACTTACCTTTCTACAGTTTGATGCTTTTGGAAGACTAAAACCACTTCCCTTTGTCTTACCATTTCTCTGCAGATTTTTTTTGTTCTTTGTTGAAGTTGCTCTAGAAGCCAGAGTTCTAAGCCACCTCTTTGAGTTACTTTCCCCCTAACCTCTTTCATGTATATATGAGGCACACATGTTAATAATCTTCTGTTTGCTTTTCTCTTGTTAATCTGTCTTTTGTTACAGAGGCCACTGCTGGGAACTGAGAAAGGAAGAATGAAAAGGATTTTTATCTTCCCTACAGCACTGAGTGTCATCTTTATGTTGATTTCCCCCCAACCTCCAGGGCGAACTATTCCCCAGAACTCCAGATGGGTACATGCCACCTGAATGTCTAATTTCATCTCAGGCTTATGTGGTGAAAGGAGCAATCTTGATTTCTAACAAGACATTTTGGACATTTTCCTGCCTCATCTCCCCCTGGGGCTCAAGCTAAACACCTACAAGCCATCTTCTGTTTTCACCATCCAATTGTTCAGTGAATTCCATTGGTCCTGTTAGAGCAGGCAGAGAACTAGACATGAGCAGAGAAAGGGGGACACAGATCAAATGGCAGGAATTGGGCAGAAAGGAGGAGCACAAGCCAAATGCAGGCAAACATACAACATGGAAGCACCAGGGGTCTCTGGGAAGAGAAGGAAAAGCAGGAATCTTTGGGCTGATAAGGGGCCACACCTTTTGGCCTGGAGACCAACAAAGAAAGGTCAGAAAAGGCGGAATTTCCAGTGTCCAAATGTAAGCTTTTGCTCATTGTGCCCTCATTTCTATAAAATTAGCCTTGCAGGTCAGAAGTCCCCATCATGCACAGACGCCATGACACCTCCGATCCAGACTAAATAAGGACAAAAATCCCTCCTCCTTTTGGGAAGGTGGAGTTGGGATGATAATCAGGAAATATGACCCCACGCCCTTCCCTCCCCAGTGAATATTCCGCCCTTTCATTTCTACACCCTGTGTAACCAACTTGCCGAAGAAACTCCGGGCAGCCGCCCACCTGAGCCTGCCCGCTCTCCCCTTGAGAGTGTACTGTCCATCCTTTAATAAATTTTCACTTTACTTTTTTAACATCTAAGTCTTGTCTCTGAACTCTTTCTGGGACGGGACAAGAACCTGGAACACCAGTTGCATCCACCGGCAACAGTGCTGCCTCCAAAATACTTTCCTGTCATCCGCTTTTCTTCATCATCAGTGCTTCCACCACATGGTCTAAAGTTTTATATCCCTCACCTGGAATATCAAGAGCATTTCCCTAATTTGTCTTTCTGCTTCACTCTTGTCTTCTTATGATCATTATTCCACCCAACAGCCACAAGGTGTAACTGTGACTAAGATTGGCACAAATGTGGTGAGGGTGCTGGAGCTCTGCTTCATGTCCTCTATTTGCTTCTCATCACACTTGAAATAACAGCTCAAGCTCCTCCAGTGACCTAGGTGATCTGGCCCCTTGCTTTCCTCTCTAATTCTGTTTCGTTATTCTGTATTGTTCTCTCCCTTGCTGGTAGCTCTAACCACACAGGTTTTCAACTCCCCCCTCCCTTGTTTTAAAATAACCCAAGCATATTTTTGCCTAGAGACCTTTAACTTTCTTTCTTTCCTTTTTTTTTTTAACATTTTTTATTGATTTATAATCATTTTACAATGTTGTGTCAAATTCCAGTGTAGAGCACAATTTTTCAGTTATACATGAACATGTATATATTCATTGCCACATTTTTTTCTCTGTGAGCTACCACAAGATCTTGTATATATTTCCCTGTGCTGTACAGTATAATCTTGTTTATCTGTTCTACAATTTTGAAATCCCCGTCTATCTTTTCCCATCCCCCACCCCCTTGGCAACCACAAGTTTATATTCTATGTCTGTGAGTCTATTTCTGTTTTGTATTTATGCTTTTTTTTGGTTTTTTTTTTAGATTCGACATATGAGCGATTTCATATGGTATTTTTTCTTTCTCTTTCTGGCTTACTTCACTTAGAATGACATTCTCCAGGAGCATCCATGTTGCTGCAAATGGCATTATGTTGTCGGTTTTTATGGCTGAGTAGTATTCCATTGTATAAATATACCACATCTTCCTTATCCAGTCACCTGTTGATGGACATTTAGGCTGTTTCCATGTCTCGGCTATTGTAAATAATGCTGCTATGAACATTGGGGTGCAGGTGTCATTTTGAAGTAGGGTCCCTTCTGGATATATGCCCAGGAGCGGGATTCCTGGGTCATATGGTAAGTGTATTCCTAGTCTTTTGAGGAATCTCCATACTGTTTTCCACAGTGGCTGCACCAAACTGCACTCCCACCAGCAGTGAAGGAGGGTTCCCTTTTCTCCACAGCCTCTCCAGTATTTGAGACCTTTAACTTTCTATTCCTGAAATACTCGTACTCAGATATTCATGTAGCTAGTTTATTTAGGGGAGGAGGAGTTGAGAAAAAAGAAGAATTAAGGATGATTTTTTTTTTTTGGTAGGCTTTTGGTTTGACTGAAGTGAATGGATGGTAGTCCCCTTTACTGAGGTATATATACTGGGTAGGGAGGGATAAAAATTTTGAAATATCTATTATTTGCTTATGTTTATAGAGTGCTTGAGTACTGTATTAGTTATCTGTTGCTGTGTAACAAATTATCCCCAAACATAGGGCTTCAAGCAATATTTATTTTCTCGCAGTATCTAGGGGGAGAGGACTCTGTGTCTTCTGATTCTGGGACTCACACAGCTCCAGGTGTCTCAGGACTCAGCCCTGAGGGTCCTCTTCCCAGGGCTCCCCAGATGGTTCCTGGAAGAGTTCATTTTCTGGCAGGTGGTTGGACTGAATCTTTATTGCCTCACAGACTCTTAGCCAGAGGCCTCCCTCAGTTCCTTGATGCCAGGCCTCTCCACAGAGCATTTCACAGTGTGGGAGCCGGTTTCATCAGAGAAAGTGCCAGAAAAGAGCACACTAGCAAGACAGACGTCAATCTTTGTAACCTAATCGCAGAAGTGATAGTCCATCATTTTGGCCATATTCTGTTTGTTTCTAGAAGCAAGTCATTAGATCCAGGCCACTTGAGGGGAAGGAATTACCACAAGGGTTGAATACCAAGAGTTGGGGACCATTGGGAGCTATGCGAGAAGCTGCCTACCACAGGCACGTAGGCACCATTGTAAATGCTTTACACATCCCAGTTCATCTAGTCCTTACAACACACCTGAAGCTAGACATGCGATGACTGTCTCCATTTCACAGATGAAGTGCCAAGTAGTCAAGTAACTTGCCGAGGCCACACAGTTGAAATCAGTGGGGTACAGGAGATTGACCCTAGGCTGTCTGGCTTCAGCACCTGTGTTCTCTTTTTTTAATGCTGCTTTTTAAAAAATTGAGATATAATTGACATGTAAAATCACTAGTTTCAGGTGCACAATATAATGATTCAATGTATGTATACACTGCGGAGTGATCTCCACAAGTCTAGCATCCATCATTACATCATCACATAGTTACAGATTTTTTTTTTCTTGTGGTAAGAATTTTTAAGATATTTTAGTAACTTTCAAATATACAATACAATGTTGTTAACTATAGTTGCCATGCTGTATATTACATCCCCAGGACTTCTTTATTTTATAACTGGAAGAATGTACCTTTTGACCATCTTCACCCATTTCACCCCCTACTCCCACTCCCCTATTCTGGCAAAAACAAACAAACAAACTCTTGTGTTTTTTTCTTTTATTTTGTTTTTTAGATTCCACCTATAAGTGAAATTTATCTTTCTCTATCTGACTTATTTCACTTAGCACAGTGTCCTCAAGGTCTATCCGTGTTGTCACAAATGGCAGAATTTCTTCCTTTCTTTTCCACATTAAAAGCTCTTTCTTTCTTTTTTTTATGGCTGAATAATATTCCATTGTATATACATACCACACCAGTGTCTGTATTCTTAACTATTTGGCTATACTGCCTGAAATAGAGGTGTCAAGTAAGAGCTGGCTCCTGGACCTGTTGGGAGAGGGCTGGTTTGGCAAAAGAGATTCAGATGAAATTGACTAATTTGAGGATAAGAAACATAGTTGATTCCCAGTGTGAATGAAAAAAACTGCAGACCATATCAGTAAACAAGGAATGCTGAAACCATGAAGTCATCACTGCCGCCTCCCCCTAGTGAAGACAAGCCCACAGCCCAGGATCTGCAGCCACTCACAATGGTGCAACCCTGAGGGACTCAGAATAAGAAAGGACAGGACACTGGCCCTAGGTAGCTAGGTGCTTGTCAAAGGAATAAATTCAAAGAGCCCAAATGTTTGCTTCCTCCCATACACAGAAAAGTGCTAAATTCTTTAACTTGAGATGTCTGATTTTCTTTAGATAATGAGTAATCTTTTATTGTTCCTACTACCTGGTCTTTGTTGTAAAGCTCCTATATATCCTGGCTCCTCCCCTACCTCTTTGGAGCAGTTCCTCAGAGCGATCTGAGGGGCTGTCATCCCGGCTCGAGTCCTCCCACCAAATAAAGCATAACTCTCAACTTTTAGGCTGTGCATTTATTTCAGTCGACAGCAGTTTGTTTTTCTATAGTACCCAGACTCCTCCAGTGCCAAAGAGATGAGACAAAATACTTAAAGCTTTTCTCTGTATTTTTTTCTTCCTTTCTCCCTCAATCCCTTCCTTCCTCCCTTCCTCCCTTCCACAAATACCCAGTCACTGCCAACTATGTGCTGAGGAAAATACTAGATCCTGCAGAATGTATTTTTAGCTTTCTAGATACAAAAGATGTATCACTTTGAGAAGTTTTTGAATAACCTGTAGTCCCTGAAGTCATCTACTTAACTGCCATGTATTTCAACTTGAACTGTCTCCCTATAAAAGGAACCACTATTAAGTGTGACGGTACTAGAAAGTAAGCAATTTGTAAGGCATGTGCACAAATTCTAACCTGGCTTACTCCTTTGGCTTCCTCTATTAATCTAAGCCATTCCTTAATTTAACATATGATGCTGAAAATAATTTTACAATATTTCCAATTAAGTTAATTTTCACATTGCTTTTATGTTCTTTGTCATCACATGTAGAATGATAAAATTCTGTTTTGCATATTATTAATGAATACGGAGCGTGTTTTTCCATTTGGGTCACTAATAGCTCCCTATTATCTAATTTCAGAAATGAGTTCAATACTTAATCTACAAATTATTCAGCAACCAGCTTCTCCCAATGAACCACAATTCAGTTAAGTTCCTAAGCCACGTGTTTCTACATTTGTATCAATCTGTAACAAGCCACAGCTCCATGGTCTACTTCAGCTAAGTAGGTTGGACAAAATTTAGAAGTTGATTAGCAAGAAATTTGACCCAGAACAAAGACAGGCCCTCATATAAATGAAGAAAAGATGAAATTACACAGTTTAGACCCACATTATTCAATCCCTAATTTATGGTTGGAGAAGATCATTTTGAAAAAATATATGTATTTTTTTAAATTGAAGTATGGTCAGTTACAATATGTCAATTTCCAGTGTAGAGCATACTGTTTCAGTCATATATATATTTATATATACATATTATTCATTTTCATATTCTTTTTCATTATAGGTTACTACAGGATATTGAATATAGTTCCCTGGCTATACAGAAGACACTTTTAAAATCTACTTTATATATAGTAGTTAGTATTTGCAAATGTTGAACTCCCAACTTATCCCTTCCCACCCGCTTCTCTCCCGCCCACCCCCACTCCCCGTAACCATAAGTTTCTTCACTATGTCTGTTAGTCTGTTTCTGTTTTGTAGACGAGTTCATTAGCGCGTTCTTTTTTCTTTTTCAGAGTCCGCATTTGAGTGATATCGTACGGTATTTTTGGAGAGGATCATTGAAGTGGCAACCCTGCTTCTTATTTATAAAAGACTTTCAGATAATGGGAACAATAGTTGTTCTTTTTTTTTTTTTACTTTCTGCTGAATGTTTAGGTGATTACCAAGAAAAATCTGTTGTAAACAGCAGCCTATAGAGAGTATCAGGAGAGTAGTGCTGCCTGGGAGAATCTAACCAACTTCATTTTGAACAGGGTATGAGCTACGAAGTTGATTACACTGCTAGGAGATTCTGATAAAAGACAACTATTTCCAGGGGATAAATCTGAGAGACGCTCACAATAGCTCCATTTGAGCATTAAAAAAAAGTTGTCCTGTTGTTGCCATGGAAACATTCTGATGATTTGGAGGGCTGTGTGGGAGCTTTCTTGTCTATTAGAATTGTCAGAACTTCCTATACAAAAGTGCTCATTTTTATGTGACTAAAAGGTCAATTCAGATATTCTCCAAAGATACCGTCATCATGAATCAAATAAAATTAGCATACTAAAGGATTCACGTGTAATGGCTGAACGTGCTCTCTGGGTTGAAATCAGTCCATCAGACTGAGTTTATTAAACACTAAGAAGCTTAGCGTAAGTCTGGGTACCCTGGGGCTGGGGAACACCACACCCGCTGAACCCCGAGACCTACTGGGGAGCTTTGTCAAATAAACAAATTGGCCCGCGGTCCCAATTCTGAAGAGTCTCATTGGCAGGTTCTGGCACAAGCCTCCCGGGAATCTATTTTTATTTTTATTTTTAACCTCCCAGGTGATTCTAGCAATTAGTCAGAACTAGGAACTGTGCCTGCCGTGGTTGCCAAAGTCTGATCCCCGGACCTACAGCACCGGCATCGCCTGGGAACTACCCAGCTCTCTGAGAAATCGTGGACTCTGGAGATAACGGTCTTGGTTTAACAAGCCCTCCAGGTGATTCTGATGCCTGATAAACTGAGAGGATCTGGGCCTTTTCTCCAGACTAAGATCGATGCCCAAGTTCTTTCTTTGCTGCCGAACTAAGGGACTAGGACTTACCTTCTCTCCTTGGGTCCATGCCCACCACTCTGCCCCCTCTTCACCCTTAGCCCGCCCGAAGGGGCACAGAGGGAAACATGCTTCCTGACCCCACTTCCCTGCTGCTTGGGTAGGGGATAGGCAGAGAGAGGCCCCTTTATTTCCAAGGAAAACAGGAGGAGGATAACAAATAGTAAGCAATACAAGGAAATGGCAGATGTCCTGGGATTTAAAAAAAGCCTTTCTGTCCTGGTCCAGGGCCTTTTACCCTCCGTTTTTATTCCTGAATACGAAGGTCACACTCTCCTTATCTTCTCACTTCACTTTTAGCAAAGCCACATGACTCTTCACAGGAAGGCAAGGTCTAAAAAGAAAATAAAGCCAAGCAATAGACGGCCCCTTTCAGCATGAAAGTTTTCTCTTTACTTTTAATGGAAATCACTGGAAAACAAGTTTTGTTCAGTACGTTCTGGATTTTTCTAGATCACCTACTGTAGTTAGAATGAACATGAATGATCATATCCTACAACAAACTTTTAGGGGACCAAGAGACAGAAGCCAATCAAAGGTATTTCTGTTTCCCCCTTTATTCTCTAATTATCTTAAACATTGCTAGAGATTCCTCAAAAAGATATACATAGAATTACCTTATGACACAGCTATTCCCTGTCTAAGTGCGTACTCAAGAGAAATGAAAATATATGTACACACAGAAACTTTCATACAAATGCTAATGGCTGCATTATTCATAATAGCCAAAAGGTGGAAACAACCCAAATGCTTATCAGTGAATACATGCATACACAAATTGTGGTATTTACATACAATGAAATATAATTCAGTCATAAAAAGTGAGGACTTACTGATACATGGTACAACCTAGATAAACCTTGAAAACAGTATGGTAACAAAGAAACTAGACACAAAAGGTCCCATACTGAACGATGCTTTTAATATGACTGGCTTCTGTCTCTTGGTTCCCTAAGATTTTGGTGCCCTGAAACGTTTTTCTCATTGTCCATTATAAAGAGTTAAAACTAGGTCTAAGATGAAGAGGATTAATGTTACTTTCAAACGATGCACCAAGGTTTGAAGGAGATATATTTAAAAATATATATTAGGCAAGTAATAAAATTATAGATGAAAAACATTAAGAGATAAAGAAAAACATTTCATAATGATACAGGGAATATTTATCCAAGAAAGTATGATAGTTATGATGTTATGTGGAGCCAACCACAGATCGTCAATATACACAAATCCAAAGCAGGTGAGACCACAAGGGGAATAGACAAATCCACAGTCATAGAACAAGATTGTAAACCTCCTCCTCCCTCTTAGAGACACACATCATATTTGCGGAAAATTATTTTTTTGAGAATTCAATAAATAGAATAACAGGCTTCATCTGGTGGAGATATGGAAGAATCTGAGCCAAATACACTTTTTTCTTATAGGTAGTTCCTAAGCAATTGTTGGACACATTCTTGCAGCTGAAGCAGGTGGCTCAGCTAGTGTTACAGGAGTTGCTGGCCAGTGGGGCCACAGTGCTGGGCTTACTTCTAACTCCATCCACGTGCTGAATGACCGCTCAGGCCCTTGACCTCAGATTCCTCAGATTCCTTAGTAAAATTCACAGTTCTACTGAATTCAATTAATTAAGCAAGTATGCGCTGAGTATGCTTTGTATACATTGAGACTGAGCCAGTGCTGGGGGTAAAATGTTGACCCAGACGTCGTCTCTACCTTCACGGAGCTCAGTTTAATGGCGCCGACAGACAGGGAGGGGGGGCTCTCTGCAGGGTCAAGTCCAGGTGCTTTGGAGCCCTCCTAGAAGAGCCTAGAAGACGTTGTGGGCTAAGTGATGCCTCAGCTGAGACTTAAGCCTGATTGTGAGTGAGTCAGACAAAAAGGGAGGAGGGGAAAGCCTTCAGGCCAAGGGTCCAAAGTGGGCAAAGTCCCCTAAGTGAGGCGAGCTTAGCCAGTGCAGGGAACGGTTGTTCAGCATGGCTGGAGGACTGCATTCCAGTGAAAGAAAAAAGAGCAGTGAAAGTGCAGAGCGGCCCCCTGTGAAGGGCCCTGTGAGTTTTCTCATGAATTTGGGGCCTTATGCTAAGAGCAGTGGGGCCCTATTGGAAGATTTTAAATAAAGGATGGGGCAAGAGTGAAGACAAGAGAAGTGCGCTCACGGACATAGAAAACAAACTATGGTTACCAGAGGGGAAAGGAGGGGATAGGTTAGGAGTTTTGAGATTAATAGATACACATCACTATATATAAAATAGATAAAGGACAAGCCCTTACTGTATAGCACAGGGAACTATATTCACTTTCTTGTAATGAGCTGTAACAGAAAAGAGTCTGAAAAAAAAAGTATATGTATGTGTAACTGAATTGCTTTGCTGTACACTTGAAATTAACATTGCAAATCAGCTACACTTCAATAAAAAAAAGAATTAAAAAATAGGTAAATAAATATACACACAGACACACACACAAGAATGAAGTTAAGAAGACCGGTCTGAGAGTGTTGCCATAAACTAGGTGAGAGGTGGGAGTGGGAAGGGATAAATTGGGAGTTCAAGATTTGCAAATATTAACTATTACATATAAAAATAGATAAAAAGCAAATTTCTCCTGTATAGCACAGGAACCTATATTCAATATCTTGTAGTAACCTATAATGAACAAGAATATGAAAATGAATATATGTATGTATATATGTGACTGAAACATTATGCTGTACACCAGAAATTGACACATTGTAATGGACTATATTTCAACTAAAAAAACCAAAAAAACAGGTGAGAGGTGATGATGATGTAAGCTAACGTTGTGCGAGGAGGGAAGTAAAAAAAATGAATGGAACTGAATGATATTAAAGAGACAGGTTTTGGGGCTTTACTCTGTGTGTGTGTGTGTGTGTGTTTGTTTGTGTGTGTGTGTGTGTTTGTGTGTGTGTGTGTGTGTGTTTGTGTGTGTGTGTGTGTGTGTGTGTGTGTGTGTGTGTGTGTGTGTTAGGGGTGGAGACAATTGATCAAGAGGTGTCAGGGATGACTGGTAGGCTTCCTATCCCTGAGAAAGAAAATTACCCAGAAGAGCAGTGTTGAGTGTGTGCAGAAGTCAAGGTCGAGCATGTTGGGTCTGCAGGTCCTTGTGGCAGCTGTTTAACAGGCATTTGGATTTATGGGTTTGGAGTCAGGTGAGAGGTTTGAGTTTACAAAGCTTCAGGAATCATCCCCCCAAAAATAGTGATTGAGCCCATGGGTTTGGGTACTGTCCTATGTCCTTCCCTTCCGCATCTCAAAGCCTGTCAAAGGACAGAGGAAGAGGGAGTCCCATTTTCCCAAAATTAACCTATACATTCTTCGCCAGACTTCCTTCATTGGTGCCTAAGGTGGCAGGAATGGCTTTTGAGAAGCATGTTCACATTTGCAGGCAAACCAATACCCATGATCTGGGGCTTCAGAGCCCTCACCGGGCATGTAAGGGGCACAGCTTCTCCCAACGCCTGTGCAGACTTCTTCACTGGAGGTCATGTCAGCAGTTTCTAAAACCAACAAGTCTTCTGAAACCTGTTCATTGTTAGAAGGGCACATAGCCAGGTGCCAAGCTACATCCCTGGAGGAGGGCCATGCCTGTGCCTGAGCGGTAGTGGGTGAGGCTGGGAGCCTGGAGTGAAGATGCAGGGCTGTCAGGGTTGGGAGGCGCTGGATGCAGGGGGCCCAGGGCTCTGGTTGCCTCCCAGGCGAAGGGCAAGGACCTGCGGCTCCCACATGGGCAGAGCAGGAAGGGATGTCTAGAAGGTCTGGGAAAAGGCGTCAGAAGGACTGTGGGGGCAGAAGTGATGGCAGGAGCGATGTCTCCCGCTCTCTGCAGCAACAGAGCCTGGTGCTGGATTTCTTTTGGGGATGCCAGGTGCTTGTGCTGGTAATTGTCATCCCCTGTCTGCTGCTCAAAGCCCGCAGCCCTGATTTTCATTCTTGGAAGAAACTCCTGCTGCATCTTGTCAGGGATCCCAGAGGCAAGTGAATTCTGATTCTCAGAAGAGTTCAGTTCCAAAGTGCCCATGCTCTCCCAGTGGCAAGTTTCCCTTGCAGAATCTTTAACCCTACAATAAACAATGTCCCCTATATCTGAATCAGTTTTGCTACTGTAAATGTGATCTCTGTTGAGGGAGGATTCTCCCGAGGGTGAAGAAAACATAATTGTAAATACAGAGTAGTAAAACAAAACAAAACAAAACAAAACAAAACAAAACAAAACAAAACCCCATGCATTAGCTGGTCCTAGCCATTGCTCAGGCTCCACACAGTTAACTGTACTGAATCAAAGGTGGCAGGAAACACACTTGCTCCTGGATGTAGACACTTACATCCCTTAAATCTCAGCGACCCTCAAACTCGCACTGATGAATGAATGTTGAATGAAGTTTTTACCTGCCTTAGCCTTGCCCAGGGATCACTAGGGCAAGCAGCATGGCATGTTCCCTTCTCCCGTGTGCTAGGCATGGTGGTGGTCGCTGAGATCTGCTGAAGGAAAAGACTACCATTCAATATCTAAACAAAAAGCCAAACTTAATGCTTCCTGCAGCACAGTCTCTTCTAGCAAAGCAAAGAGCTAATTTTACACAGGGCATGGGAAACGCGGAGCTGAGGGATTGGTGGAGCTTCAGTGGGAGGAGTGGGTTGATGCTGGCCGTGAAAGCCTGGTTGTTTAGATGAGAATGGTGTGGACTGGCTGCCTTTCAAAAACACCAGGCTGTTTCTGGCTGACTTTCAGGAGTGTGTTCACTTAGGCAAGTTGCCATTGACTCATTAAACCAGTTTACAGCTGGTCCTGGTGGTTACTTGTTGCCATAGTTACAGGACATTTATTCTTTTTCTAGGAGTGTGGGAAATTTTCATTTTCAGGTCTCTGCCTTGAAAAAAATCGTAACCTACATGGAAGTTAGACATGCGGCAGGCTATTCACAGAGGTATCAGAACAGAGAGGTGCGAGGATTCTTGCTCAACCCGGAAGACTGGGTACTTGCATTTACCTCTGCTCCTTCCTGAATCTCCAGCCAGGTGATATTTAAGGAATTAAAAAAGACATAAAGCAAACTACATTTCCACCAATAGTGTAGGATAGGAGGGTTCCCTTTTTCCACACCCTCTCTAGCATTTATCGTTTGTGGACTTTTGAATGAAGAGTGTAGTTTGCTGCAGCCATTATGGAAAACAGTATGGAGATTCCGCAAAAAACTAAAAATAGACTTATCCTATGAACCAGCAATCAGACTCCTGGGCATACATCTTGAGGGGACTCTAATTTGAAAAGATACATGCACCCCAGTGTTCATAGCAACACTATATATAATAACCAAGACATGGAAGCAACCTAAATGTCCATCAACAGATGACTGGATAGAGAAGTTGTGTATTTTTGTTTATACAATGGAATACTACTCAGCCATAAAAAAGAATAAAATAATGTCATTTGTAGCAACATGGATGGACCTGGGGATTGTCATTCTAAGTGAAGTAAGCCAGAAAGAGAAAGAAAAATATCATATGATATCACTCATACGTGGAATCTAAAAAAAGGAAAAAAGAAGACACTAATGAACTCATCTACAAAACAGAAACAGACTAGCAGACATAGTAAACAATTTCCCCAGGGGAGAAAAGAGGTAGGAAGGGATAAATTTGGGTGTTCAACATTTGCAGACACTACTATATATAAAAACAGATAAAAAACAAATTTCTTCTGTATGGCACAGGGAACTATATTCAATATCTGGCAGTAACCTATCATGAAAAAGAATATGAAAACGTATACACACACACACACACACACACACACACACACACATGTCTGGGACATTGTACACCAGAAATCAACACATTGTAACTGACTATACTTCAATTTTAAAAAGGCACAAACCTTCGAGGAAGAAGAAAACAGGAGGGGAGACAATAATGGAGTGTAAAAGAATGGCTGAGAGATGTCAATCCAATTTTGGAAGCCAAAAAGCAGATGGGAAATAGCTAACGGATCTAGCAGACTAGGGAAAGTGAGCCATACTGCCTAAAGAGAGAGAAGCCAAGAAGGAAAACCCTTCCTTAGAAGCCTGGAACATCTCAGGAGCTGTGGTGCCAATCATTGAGGAAGGTGAGGGGTAGGGCTGAAAACAGAAAAATGGGTTGAAATTCTGATAGATGAAGCAATTTGGCTCTTATACCCCTTTTCATACCCCAGGAAGCCAAGCAACCTGCCCCAACAGAAAACTGAAGGGCACCCCAGTCTCAGGCATAGCGGGAAGGCTGGTGACACCCTACAATGTCTCCTGTGAGCTCTGAACCATGCAATTTTGTTTGGCCTTAATCTGGGCTCCCGGGTGCAGAAGAGGGAGTTAATCAGGCAGCTGATTTCAGCACATTATCACCACTAGTCCATGCAAGGCCCTTCCCTTGTTTTCCTTATTCCCTCTTAAACTCATTTCCTGCTTGCATCTGCTTCCCTTCCTCTAGGAAAGAGTCCTAATCCATTTAATGTAGTTCTGTCTGTTGTATTGTTTTCACAAAATGTGTATTTTTATATGCACGTATATTTTTGTTTCTGAAAATGCACATCTTACGCATCTCAGTCTTGGGTGCTATGCTGTCAGTCCAGCCCTGGTTCAATGTGTACCTCTGATCTGCTGCATTTTACTAACCAACTCTCCCAGTGATGGACACCCAGATGATCTCCTGCACACCGCAACACATATATTGAACATCTTTGCCTGTGCCCCTTTATGGATCTGACATCATTTTAGCACTGGATGGAGCTTAAATATTGCCCAAGGCTCATTTAATGGTAAGTATTTATGGAATGCTGCCAGGCACCGTTTTAGGTTCTAGGGGTACAAGATAGACAATGTCCTTGATCTCAAACAGCTCACATTCTAGGGTAAGGAAACTGAAAAAACCAATTTTTACTAGTAGTAAAAAGCTTTTTGCAGAAAACTAAAACAGTATGGTGCACTAATGGCAGGGTGGCTAGTTAGATGAGCTAGATAAAGGTGACCACTAGAAGGGGGCGAGTATAGCTCAAGTGGTAGAGCGCATGCTTAGCATGCAGGAGGTCCTGGGTTCGATTCCCAGTGCCTCCTCGAAATATAAATAATAATTACTTGCCTCCCCAAAAAGATAAAAATTAAAAAAAAACAAAACTAAAAGAATAAACACTAGAGTTAAGGCCTGAATGACAAGATAAAGTCAACATGGGTTAATGGGTTAAGAGTCTTCTAGGCAGAGCATGGCCAGTGTAAGGGTCCTTAAGGGGGAATAACCTTGACATATGGGGCCAGCACCAAGAGGGCAGTCAAGGAGTTGGTGAGGGGCTGGGCTCTCATCTGAGGCTCATCTGCGGATTTACTTCCAAGCTCATGAAGTTGTTGGCAGGACTCTGCCCCTTGCAGGCTGTCAGACCGAGGGCTCCATCTCTTGCTGGCTGTCAATCTGGGAGGCTGCCCTCAGCTCCTGGCCGCGTGGGCTTTCCTAGTGGCTGCTTGCTTCATCAAAGCCACCGTGAGGGAGACAGTCTCCCAGCAAGACAGGTCACAATCTTACATAACATTATTGGGATGTGACATCCCATCACCTTTGCTGTATTTTGTTAAGTAAAAACACATTCAGATCCCACACACTCAGGGGGAGAGGAATGCACAAGGCGTGAACAGCAGGAGACTGTGGTCACGGGGGCCACCTGAGAGTCTGCCAGCCACTAAGATAAGGGAGATTTTGAGGGGTGCTTAATATCATGAGGTCCATTATAAGTAAGGATCTTTTTCTAAGTGAAGTAGAAAGCTATTAAGAGTTTTGAACAGGAGATTATATCAGATTTAAAATTCTTAAAGATTCCTCTGCTTCAGTGTCTAGGATAAACTGTATGGGGCCAGGAGGAAAACCAGAAATTTAGAGCAGGCTGTTGCTATATCCTAGATGGGAAATGATTGTCTGGCTAAGATGCTAGAACATATGGAAAGAAGTGGAAAGAACTGAGATACACTTTGGAGGCGGAGTTGACAGCACCTGCTGATGATTTATAATACGGATATCGACAGACCGGCTAAGTCAGTTCGCCCAAGCTCACGAACTCCACCACTGGAAGAGCCAGAATCCGCACTCTGCCGGAGTGGTTCCTACGCCGGTTCTCGTTCTGCTGTGCCGTTACGTATGCCGTGATGTACACAGCACTCACCCTCTCTGCTGCCTCCCTTTTCCCACCCTTTGCTTCTCACCTCCAAATTTTGCTTTTGACAAACAGACTGCTTTAAAGAAGGGGCGGTGGCGCTGCATCTCTGAAAGACATTTTTGGCATTTGTAACGTTAGTGTCGCACGTGCAGGGCGAGCAAGAACAGTGGGCTCAGAGCGGAGGATACATCTACTCCAGCGCTGCAAGAGGTCCTGTCTGTTCTTCGATGTGGCAACTCCTGTGATGCCCCCTTTCCAGACAGCCTGAGCAACGCAAAGTACGGGAAAGCAGACCGTGCTGTCTTCCTGATTTGCACTCTGCTGAGATGTTCGTTAAGATGTCTCTTCTGAACGCTTTACTTGGGGCCCTACTTCCCTCCCGCACGCTGTCCTCAGGGTCAAGAACTCTCATGGGATGTGTGCTTCTCGTCTTCCAGAGCAGACAACGCCGTAAGAGTGAAAACTGTTTCACAGGAATGACTGCCAGTGATTGAGTCTTTATGACACGCCAGGCGACGTGCTAAGTGGTTTACAGCTATTCATTCATTTCATCATCAAAACAGCCCTGTGAATTATTATCCCATTTTAAAGGTAATAAATCTAAAATTTTTAAAAACTGACTGACACTTAGCTCATGATCTTATCTACCTGTGCCTGCATATAAATCTCTTTCCTGGAAAAAAAAATGCATCAATGGAGAAACATTTAAGTAAAGTTCATTTTAGTCTTTTTTCCCCCTATGTTGTTTAACTTGTTATTTTTAGGCATTTTGGAAAAAAAGCTATTAGGAAGGCTTTAAAAATCTACATCCTTTTTTTCTATGTCTTATTAAAATCAACATGCTATTTCCCTTTCGTCTCCACGGCCTAAAATCATTTCATTGCCAACCTACAGGAAAGGAACATGCATTCTCTCCGGATTCCTCCTGAGATTAAGGTAAATATTCTTATTTTTCAAACAGGTAATTTACTGAATTTATTCTGGCACAGACATCTGCTTTAAATGTTTAATTAAAGCTGCGTGGTTTCAAAGAGGTTATTTTCCAAGAGACTGAAAAATACCAACATTGTGATGAGTGTGAAACATGCAGGGGCACACGGACCAAATCTCAAGCAGCAGCTCGAGCGTCTTTGGGGAGGTAGAGCTCGCTCACCCCACTTTTACCTGATTTTAACTCCAAACAAAAAGAACCCCAGGAAAGTACTTCAAACTGGACAACCAGGAGGGGCACTGGAGAGGGAAGCATGGATGTGTTGTGCCCAGAGCTTGTGCTGCATGTGGGGCAGGGCATCCTCTTTGCTCCATGGCTGTCACTGCCCTGTCGGGGGTGGGGTCTGCTCCCCACCTGTTGGAGTAGAAGCCCTGACGTTTGGGTTCAGTCAGTTTCTGTGGCCCTGGAGTGTGTGTGCCCTTCCCCAAAGGCGGTGACTGCTGACGCACGTGGGGCACGTATGGTCACATCAAACCTATGCGCTGCCCCCGCAGGTGTCTATAGTTCCTCCCAGAAGCAGCCCAAGGTCGATTCCGTCTCCCTTGTGATTGTCCCAGATCTAGGGATAGGCTGTGGTGTGGAATGGGCTGGGGCTGGGGGCTGGGGTGCTGTGGCTGCAAGAATCGAGGTGGCTTTGTTACCCCCCTGGCACCTGGGGTGACTCTGTGGCCGACCTGTCCACCCCAGATCTGGCTCCAAGCTGTGGTGTGGTCTGGGTGGGGCTGGCATGCTCCCACCAGGAAATGAACCACCTTGTACGCCTGCCCGGGGCCTGTCCACATGAGACTCAGCATCCAGCCGCTGTGTGTTCTGGACCCCACCACACTGACAACGTGCTCCCCTGGACCACATTCCAGGCCCTCTGGGCTGTATCTGCAAAGCTACATTGAGTCCTCTCCCAGGGCCCGTCTGCCCTGGATCTGGCGCTTGGCCACTGCATGTTTCTGTGGGCACTGCCCAGGGCATGTGCTTACAGCATCTGCCTGGTTTCACCCGCTGCCCCTGTGTGTCCGCCGACAGTGGTCTCCACGGTTTAGCCTAGATCACACCCCAGGCTCCCTGGTCGGTCTGTGAGCGGCTGGACTGCATCTCTGCCCTGATCTCGTGCCAGGCTGTGGTGCTGCGCAAGCAGAGCTGGGGCTTTCGCCCCTTCAGGCTGGGAAGTGCGGCGAGGCAGCAGCCGCCAGCCCAAGCCTCTCTCTGCCCTGGCTGTTAGCAAGCCAGCACCTCGCACACGCCTTGCAAGTAGACTCCATGCTCCTCCAGCCCCTCTGTCTGTCCCCGTGGATCACCCAGCAGGCAAAGGGGCTCCCCAGGGCGAGGGTCTGCCCCAGTGGACCTTGTTTTCTTTCCAGATTCTTCCTAGGGGTGCCAGTCCTGCTCTGACGCCTCCCCCACCCCACCCCAATCCTACCTCTTTACATGGAATCTTTTTTGCAGGTTTGGTTGTACAAGAAATCTTCTGCCAGTTTCCAGTTGGTTTTCTATGAGAGTTGTTCCACATGCAGATGCATTTTTGATGTACTTGCGTAGGAAGGTCAGCTCCACATCCTCCTACTCCACCATATTGGTCTCCCTCCCTCTAGTGGTTTATCAAAATCATGGACCAGATGCTCCAAGGATTTTACCACCCTCATGGCCCCGTGGCTCCGAAAACCTTTGGCTTCCTGACTGCAGCAGGCTCAGGAGATTCCATGACCTTGTGTAGCCAATCCTTTCTTCTTCCACAGTCTGACCTTCTTTCTTGTTTATCCTCCATGTCGTCAAATCTCTTTCTTCTTATAAGGACATCAGTCATAGGAATTAGGGCTCACCCTCACCCAGTATGACCTCATTGTCACTGGATTACATCTGAGGAAACCTACTTCTAAATAAGGTTACATTCACAGGTACTGAGGGTTAGGACTTCAGCGTATCTTTTTGGTGGACACAAATCAACCCACAACACCCAAGCAACTCACCCCACTTAAAGTGTACAATTCAGTGGCTTTTCATATAATCACAGAATTGTGCCACCATCAACAATATTTCATCCCCACAAAGAAACCTTGTATAAATTAGCAGTCAGTCTCCATCTCCCCCCAAAACTTCCCACAAGCTCCAGGCAACCACTAATCTACTCTTCATCTGTAGACATCTGTCTATTCTGGACATTTCATATAAATAGAAAAATACAGTGGGTGGCCTTTCATGTCTGGCTCTTTTCTTGTAGCATAATGTTTTCAAGGTTCATCCATGCTTGTAAGTATCAGTACCTTTGCATGTATCAGTACCTCAATCTTTTTTATGGTTGAATAGTATTCCTTTGTATGGATACACCTCATTTTATTTATCCAGGCATCAGCTGATGGACTGCGGGGAGCTGCCTCAAAGACTGAGGGTCGAGCACTCAGGGGTTAACAACCCTGTTTGCAAGACACAGCCCTGGGAAAGTTGCTCTGCAAGGATTCCCTGTCCCGCCACCCCACCTTAAAGATTGTAGATTAACAGGTGTTTGTCCTGGAAGAGGATCTGGACTTTGTTCCTTGCCCAAGGAAGACAAGATAAGGAAAGCTTGACATCTTAACTTTATGACTACAATAAGTATGTCCAAAACAGCATTGTAAAAGATCTTGAGGCACACTATGTAATCCTCCTTGGTATGCAATGTTTTTTCTCCTTAAGCATTATAAAAAGGATTGCTGAATAAACCACGGCGGCGGTGTCTGGTCTTTGCCTCGGCAGGATGCAAGACCCGTCCCTCTCGATCCCATTCTTTGTGTGTGTGTCTGTTCTTTTTTCCTAGTTGTGGTGACCGCGTCTTCGGACCTGTTCGTTTTGCCGGCTGGCTCCGGCAATGGACATTTGGGTTATTTCTACTTTTTGGCTATTTGGATAATGCTGCTGTGAAAATCTGTGTCCAAATTTTTGTATGGAGATATGTCTTCATTTCTCTTGAGTATATGCCTTGGGGTATATACTTAGACTTGCTGGGTCATATGGAAACTGTGTTTAACTGTCTGAGGAATTGCCAGACTGTTCTCCAAAGAGGCTACATCATTTTACGTTTTCACCAGCAGAGCGGGAGAGTTCCAACCAACTTCTCCACGTCCTCAGCACCATATGTTATTACCTGTCTTCTTGATTATAGCCATTCTAGTGGGTGTGAAATGGTGATGACTGTTTTGATTTGCTTTTACTAGTGATGTTGACCATCTTTTCATATACTTATTGGCTATCTGTATATCTTCTTTGGAGAAATGACTAATCAGATTCTTTACCCATTTTTAAATTGGTTTATGTATCTTTTTATTATTTTGTCATAGAGTTCTTTGTATATTCTTATATAAAAATGTGTAACACTGTATGTACGTAATACTTATTAATGATGATACAAGTACCTTATCAGATATGTGATTTGCGAATATTTTCTCCAGTTCTGTGGCGTGTCTTTTCATTTTCTTGATGGTGTCCTTCGAAGCACAAAAAGTTTTCAGTTTTGATGAAGTCCAATTTATTTATTTATATTTTTTGCTATGCTCTTGGTGTCACATCTAAGAAACAGAACTCTTTTAAGATATATTTCTTCTTAAAAATAAGTAAATAATTTATGTGATAAATTCTGAGGTAACAATATGATGGCGGATAAGAAGTAGTTTTTTTTTTTTTTAAGGGGGGAGGTCATTAGGTTTATTTACTTATTCTTAGAGGAGGTACTGGGATTGAACCCAGGACCTCATGCATGCTAGGCATGCGCTCTACCACTTGAGCTATATTCTCCAAAGAAGTAGTTTTCAAATGACAAAATAACTTGTATTATTTTAGGCTTTCTTTCAGGGTAAACTTTTCATGTCTCTTTTAGGATTCCTATCCTTTTTGGGGGGAAGAATTACACAGATTATTGTTTATTTAAATGTTTACTATTATATATTATTTTTGTGGTTCCTATTTGGACAATTAACATTTCTGTTAAATAATGAAGTGTGTGATACTTTAAGTAAAGTGTTATTTGTTGTTTTTCTAACTTCTAATTTTCTCATGGAAAGATAAAAAGAAGATAATTGAAACATGAAATTCTAGCTCCTAAAGCAAACTCAGAGTTAAAATTTATTTTAATAAAAAGATGTGTACCATATTTCAAGTGAAATGGCAGAACTATCAAATATGTTAAGTACATTCCAATTTTTGTGAAGAGATTACCATATAGATATTTGCTTGGAAATAAGTCTGGAAGGATGCAAGCAAAAAATTAGTAGAGGTAGTCTTCAAATTTGGGGGAAAATTTTTGGTCTCCTTTGCTATCTAAAATACACATATGCTACAAAAATAAAGAGAAAAATATCTTCTGGCCTTTTCCATGCATATTTAAAATTAGATATTTTAAAAACTCTTAACTGTACTAAATAACGTCTTATGTTATGATCCTGTCTTTTTTTTAACTTCATATAATATCACCTCATTAGGTATTATTTTAAAAGATTACTTGTACTAACTGAATCATGATTCATGGGTTAGAGTCTCCTTACTTAGCTATTTCCTTAGATTGAAGGCGTAGGTTTCTGTTTACAATTTTTCATCACTTCAGAAAAGCTATGATTAGCATTTTTATAAATAATTGTCAGCATCTCTGATTATTTCCATAAAGGAGGTTCCTAAAATGAGGGCTATTGGGTCCAAGATATGATTGTCTTAGGATGTCTTATTCAATAAATTCCTTTGGAGATACAGTAACACTGAATTGCTTATTCTTGTTGCTTTCAATTCTGTCAGTGTAATTAACTATTTCTACACTCCCTCATTCTCTATGGGAGCAGCAAGGAAAAGGGCTAGAGCAGCTTAGAATGCACTCCGCACAAATGGGCAGGAGACCTAGATTCTTTAGGTCCTCAGAAAACTCCCCAAAGTCCAGAAGTTTACTTACCTTATCTTTAAAATAAAAGTACGGTTTTCACAGCCCTAAAATTCTCCAGTTCCCCTCAGGCTACCAGGAGAAATGCTGGGCTTCACACTGTCACAAAAGCAGCAAATGAGGATACTGCAGAGGAGGAAGTTTTCTTGGCCCGTTATCCAGAGATAACACTTTTTCATAAATGAAATAAAGTCTTTAACAACACCGTTAAGCAGATATTATCTCTCTTAGAGCTGATGGAACTGAAGACCAGAGAATTTAGATAACTTGCTGAAGACCACTGAACTAGTAAGGGGCAGAATTAAGAATCACATCCAGGTGTGTGTGGCTGGCTGCCAAGTCTATGCTGTTGACACTTTACAGTTATTTCCAGGTTGGACAGAAAGAGTATTTTTATGGGTTTGATATCATTAACCACACACACACACACATGCACAAGTTCTGTGGTGAGCATTTCTCCCCTAAGAACTTCTATTTCAAAGGGACCTACTGGTGAAGCACTCTTAATGTATTCATTCTAATACCAGAAAAACAGTTTAAACAAAACCACTGGGCAAGTGGTACTATAATTTTGTGAAAAAAATAAGCCTTCAAAAATATTAACCTTAGAAACGATAGGAATTCTCTCAAATGCTTCAAATAATTATGGCAACTTTCTTATTTTTTTTTTTTTTCCTACCTGAAGTCTATCCTGGTCAGTCCTTCACTTATATAAGTCTCTCTCCTTAAGTATTTGAAAAGACTTCCAATGACTCTGAAAATACGTGAACATGCAATATTTTAAAACAACTTTATTATGTGAACTGTTCCCTAGGCATCTTTATCTTTTTTAGCTTTCTAGATATTTTAGGGGTCCTTTATTCTTGTGTGTGTGTGTGTGTGTGTGTGTGTCTGCATGTGTGCGTGTGCGCAACACTGCACAAAGCCTTATAGAACCACTGAGAAGCAGTTTTTGATTACCCATAACAAAATATCCAAGAGAATTTTTTAGATCTCTACTCATATGCTACCAGCTTCCTATCCTTTGGTGAATTAATCTTTCTTATTTCAACAAATGAAGCTGCGTAAACTGACTACAGCATAACCATCCCTGCAGGAAGCATGCATTTGCCTGGTAATGCATATTTAAATACTTTCATATTTTTCAAAGAATGTAGAGTTCTGCTATTTTTACAGAAATCAAATGATCCATTATAAGTCTCCAGTATTTTTCTTTTGAGTTGGTTGTTTTTGCTGTTTATTCCTGCACCTTGTACTGAATTCACACTCAGCTCCAGGAGCGCAGGGGCTGTATTTGTGTCACTCACACTGTGTCCCTGTCACCCAACACATATCTGGTGCCTGAGAAATATGTCTCCTCCCAGCTCTGCTGAGGTGTAACTGACACACCAGTGCGTATTTGCTGAATGAATGAATGTATTCTTCCCCCATTGATTAGAAACAACTTTTCATCAAAGTTTGAATACAGTAATACATACACAAGTTGCTAAGCTTAGAGGTGGCCCTTCACAAATACTACCTCACTGTCAGCAAGGTTAAAAAGGTGCCAAACATCGGGAGTAGGGGAGGGGAAAACAAAACCTCTGACAAATAAAAAATTGACGGGGGGTGTGCTTTCAAAATAATTTGGATTCATTGGCTTTAAAGATGTTTTCTAGCAGGAAAGCTCTTTTTTCTGAATCACCTTTTTCATTTTTTTCGGAAGACATCACTGCAAACATTATCTATAAGGCACAATCTCCTACAAATGTTATGCTGTATTTATGCAAGCTGTACCTTACCGGACTTGAAATTTAATAATTTTTGCTTTTGCATTCTTGATTCATTTTTTTTTGAATCCACGTTGGGAAATAAAACCATATGGATTTATTCAGAATTATTCCATTTATTGGAATATTCAGGATCTATGGTCAGATCTATCTGACCCAAGAGATAGTTCATCCTTGAAAGGTTAAAAAGGCAAACATTTCATGATTAATGTGACTGAAATACAATTCTTAGGTTCAGTATTAGTTCAGGCTACAGATATAACCCGTGTTGTAACTTTGTGCCTATTTAATGATCCAAAACTTGCGTCCTTCACACTTTCTTTTCTTTATTTTTACTAAGTCCACTGTTTTTTTGCTTCCTCAACTGGAAATCATAGGCTTCCTCCCCTCATGTTCAGCAGTTTCTGTTTTTCCTCTGGTTATAAACAATGAAACGAATGAACAATCTAATATTTGACCCTCAAGGTCACATATGGGATTCAGAGATTCAAAGCTAAAATGCAACATAAGCTGCATTAGGTTACCAAGGACTGAAAAGAACACAATTAATAACTGGCAAAATACTGTATCAAGAAGTGTTAAAAATCATGATAATTTTTGTGTGGGGTCCGCCAACACTTTTTAAATTGGACTTTTGTTTCCTTGATTATACTTCTGATTTCCCCCCGTTCTTCTCCCGCTAGACTAAATAATTTTTATCAGAGCCCCAGGGACAGGGACCTAAAACAATTCTATTTGGTGTAATACCCGGACACATGTTGGAGGTGAGGTATTCCTGCCCCCCCCCCTTTATTTCCTCTTATTCTTTTGGTATGAGAAACACCATCCTTTCCTTCAGGAACACTGACGTATTTCCAGCCTTTTCGCTTAATTTGATGCATCTTTATCAAGATTCTCACCAGTTTTTTGTTTTTTGTTTTTCTGAGTGCCAACGAACTAATCTGTTTCAAAGCAACAAATGACAGCCTAATTAAAGAAAATCATATTATTGAAGGTTGCGGAGTCACCCACTCCGTTTTCATGGCAATGCTGGTTTGGAGCTGAGTCTTTTCTGAGGAAACGGTGATTTTCCCCGTCCTACCGTGAGGGATGGAATCTAGGGGGCAAAGGCACCCCTGCATTTTAAGAGTGCCCACCTAAACCACCGGAGGCTCAAGCTCAGTTTAATTGGCAAGGCCACAAAAGGGCGCGCTGCGCTTTTCGACTGATGCAAATCACCTGTTCAAGGTCGCACGCCCGATCCTTACTGGATGCAATCAGCGCGGTCGGGCAGGACTGCGGGGTCTGCGGTCGGCCGCCTCCCCGCGCCTCGGGCGGCCCACCTGGCGTCCCGCAATCTGCGCAACCGCGGGGGGAACGCGCCCTCTGGCGACCGATCCACCGCCGCAGCTGGGCTGGGCGCACACGCGGCCCGGGCGGAGGCCGGCTGCAGCCCGGCCCGGACACCGGAAGGAGGCGGCGGCGGCGGCGGCGGAGGCAGCGGCCGAGGCTGCGCGCGCGGGGGGAGGCGGGGGGAGGCGGGGCGCGCATATATAAGCCCCGCGCGGCGCGGAGGGCGGGCCTGGGCGAGAGCGGCTGAGTCGGCGGAGCGCCCGGCGCCGCAGACGCCGCCCGCGGGGACAGGGAGGGGAGCGGGAGGAGGCGGCGGGGGGAGGAGACGCGAGTGCGGGGTGGCGCCGGTCCACCTCCGCAGCACTCCTGGCTCCCGCCGGCTTTCGAAGGCGGGCCCGGGCTGCGGCAGCGGCAGCGGCCTCGGCGGCCTGCGGAGGTGAAGCCGGGCTGCGGCGGCCTGGGTCGGCGCGGCGGGGGTCGGCGGGGGTGGGCGGCTCGGCCTCTCGGGGCGGCGCCCTGGGGGGGCAGGCGGCCCGTGCGTTTTCCTGCGGGTCAGCCTCCCAGAGGCACCTGCAGAAGTGGCCCCGGCCCTGTGCGCGGGCGTCCGGAGGGCTGCGGGGAGGCCGGGGGTCGCTGCCCTCGGGGCGCAGGGCAGAGACGCCTCCGGCGCGGGCCCTGCGGGGACTCGGGGTCGGCGCCGGCCGCGTGGGGCCTGTGGTGCCCTTGCTTTGCGGATGCTCCTCAAGGGGAGAGGGAGGGTACCTCCTCTGCGATGCGCGGGGGTGATGCGGTGCCGAGGGCCGCTGGCCGGGGCCTGTAAGGCCTGCCGGGATGAGCCCTTAAACCGGTTGGGTGTGAGTGGTTACAGGTTAGTCTAAACAGAACGGAACACCAACTCGGGGCGCTCGCAGCCCGAGCGGGTACCTGGATGCAAATGTCCCGTAGTGACGGACTTGCCTGGTAGGCCGCAGGGCAGTCACGGGGCAGTCAGATTTCTTGTTCAAGAAGTTACTCTTGACTTAGTGAACGAGAGCTCTACACGAGTTGTGTGTGTGCGGAATTTTCTTTTAAATGTCTGCTAGTGACTGGGGTTAGGGCTGGTGGTGGGGGATGATGTGAAGAGGTTCGAATGGCTGCATTAAGGTCCCGGCGTGGAAAGCTGCTTTTTCTGTGTGTCATCACTTGACCGTAGAAATTATCCAGCATCTCTCATGGGAAGAGAGGAGCGCAGAAGCCATTGCCTAATTAGCAGTTCTTCCTCCCTGTGTGGGAAATTGAATTTCTGGAAACATCCCCCATGTTGTAGGTTTTGCCTGCGTGAAGGCGCCAGTGCTTGGCACTAATTGCCTTCAAGGGAGTGAAATGGAAGCGCGGTGCTCCGTTGGGCTTTGAGCTCACTTCAGTGGAACAGAATTTTGAGGACGTGGATTTAGACGTTTCAGTGAATTTAGTGCCTCTGGGCCTAGTTTACTTGTATACTGAACTTTTTTTGTTTGTTTGTTTCTTTTTCCCCTCTCTCCTTCAGCCTCATCTGTTTCAATGGTGCAACTCTCTCCATCTCCTTTTGGTTACCAGTCACCTTCAGGCCGTTCAGAGGAGGGAAAAGAGGGGACTATGAAGTCGGCCAGGCCCCAGGTGAACCACAGCCACCATGGGGAAAGCCAGAGGGCCTTGAGCCCCTTGCAGCCTGCTCTCAGTTCCGCCACCTCTCCTTCCCAAGCATATGAGACGTACATTGATAATGGACTCATATGCCTTAAACACAAAATTAGAAACATCGAGAAAAAGAAGGTAACTTTTTTTTTATTCCCTCCCAGCCGTGTATTTGCACCATCTTCAGTAAGGGTCAAGGAACTGACATTTTGCTTCCATTAGGGCTCAGGTATTCCTTCCTAAAGATTTAAGTAACCTTGAGATTTAGCTGGCTGGAAACAAGACACATAGGTTAAATCTTGAATGTATTAAACACTTCCTGTTTGATTTGCCAGAATAACGGAATAATATTCTTCCTAGTAAAATTGTTATGCATGCTGCTGTTGAAATAGTGGAAGAGCTAGCTCCTTATCTCGGATTAACTCCTTGAGTGTAGTATTCACGTTTCTTTCCGTAGATGAGCAGCAGCCTGATTTTTAGAGCGTTTTCCTTGTGACTTTCTGCAGCACTCGATGTTGCAGTCGGGCTGCTGCAGTGCTGAGAAGCTTTAGCAACGAAGAGCCAGCAAATGTTTCAGCTCCCGTTTTTGTGTTGCTAAGTGATCACTGAAGACTGATAGGTGAAAGCATCGTAGAAAGCCTTGTAAAGAAACTCAGGGTTATAATCAGCCTAACGTTACGGTCAATGCTGATGTAAAGATCCACATCACTCCTCATTTCCTGAGTCATGGAGCCTGTGAAAAAGTACGGCACGTTGTTTTGTTGTGTCATTCTCTTTTGCTTGTAGTATTGTGGTGAGTTACTCCCCATCTGGACCTAGGAACTCTTACCTACTGTTATGCCAAAACCTAGTTAAAGCTTAGAAAAGTTGCTTTTAATTATGGAGGAAGGTCAAGAGACTTTTAAGAGTCTGGTTGACTCTGTTTCTTTTCCTTCATGCGTTCCCCACCCCACCCCCCACCTCCCCCGAACACACACTAGGAAGGTGGTGAATCAGGGCCAGCTGCTAGTAGCTTCTCTGTAACCCTAGCTTTCACCAGTTAGCTGTCTTTTGAATGCATGCCGTTGATCACAAGTGTGATAAGGTGAGTGTGCCTGGGTCAGCACGAATTCCCTGCCACTGTGGGAAACTAGTCAAAGCAGGATGTATTCAAAGCAGCATCTATTGAGGGAGACTCATGAGTGCCTTCCCCCAGGTGGAGGAACTACACGTATGTGTATTACTCTTTAGCTTCACTGTAGTATTTCTTTAATTTTGAATACCAGTCTGGTCAGTCCTCATACTTTTGTTGCAAGCTTCTGGGAAAACATTTTAAAGCTGTAAAGCCAATATGGAAGGAGCCTTAGCATGGCTTTTAGAATACCCATAGAGGGTCATGTCATTATTATGGGGACAGTAAATGCAGTTTATTTGTCATTTGTTTACTTAAATATAAAATTTTATATGAAAAATAGTTTTAAGTTGAGACTACTGTAATTCTAGAGAAGAAGTCTTGTATATTTCTGTACTTCAGTTGGGAAGTTTCCTATGGGACAAATGCCTACATATTTCAACAGGTAACGGGAGGTTTAAGTTTAAGTGGGAGGTTAGAGCAGGACATCTCAGCTTCAATGCTATTGACATTTAGGGCTGGATAACTCGGGAAGCTGTGGGAAGCTGTCCTCTGCACTGTGGGATGATCAGCATCCCTGGCCTCCACCCACAAGATGCCAGTCTACTCTGTCTCTCCCCCCCACCCCCCAAGTTGTGATAACCAAAAATATCTCCAGACATCGCCATGTATCCTTGGGGGACAAAATTGCCCCTGATTGAGCACCACTGGGTTAAGGGCATATGATTGATTAGTTAAATCCCTGTGTGTTAAATAGTCTAATTATAAATAGAGGCCATTAAGAGAAAAGGGTTTTATTACTGCCTAGCTTTTATCATTCCAGACCAGTGTTGATTATGTGTAATATTTTTTTACCTGGCTGGAATGCATGTCCCGTTGCTGCCTGCCTTTAGCAAAATGGTATTCTTACAGATTGATACTTTGCTTCAAGAACTTTGTTTTCTTAAGAAATGGCCTGGTATTGAGTTTATTTTTTCAGAATTTTATATCAGACTTACTAGATACCAGTTTGTCTTCTGTAGCTCAAACTGGAAGATTACAAGGATCGCCTGAAAAATGGAGAGCATCTGAATCCAGACCAGCTGGTAAGTGGTTTCTGATCCTTGGTCAGACCTGCTGGTTTTCTTCTCTTACTAAAACTCTAGATGAATTAGGTGAGACCAAAGTTTTGATAGGCTGAAAAAGAAGAGTGAAAAGCACCTAGATTTTTCCAAAGACTTCGTCTTCACTGATTAGCTCGTATAGCTTTGACTGCTTCTTTTGCTCTGGTGGATGGTACGGATGGGGCTGTGTTTTGTTAAATAAGAGTGAAAATGTAGACTATCACTGAGAGTCAAGATGGGTGTAAGTTAAACTTCGGCTAGAATGGACTGAAGAAGAGCAGTGAATACGCTAGCGTTCTTCTGCTTGCTGGTGCATTCTAAACCCAACACCTCTCCGCTCTAAAACGTGAAAGATTATTTATTACAGCTTGCCTTGGTTTGCTCTAGTTGCTTCCTCTTAATAATGCCTTTGATGACTCCCTGCTTTTCTCTCCAGGATTGCCATGTTCCTTCTCAGGAAGCATGTTTATCTGATAGACATCTGGCCTTTAAAAAAAAAAAATTTCACTATGAATATTTTACTGTTTATGACATTTACAAATACTGTTTACCTTGCTTGCCCTTGCCAAAACCTGCAAATTTTATCTAATGTGGTGGAGAGTTTTTGCCACATGGAAATTAAAAAAAAAAAAGGTTGTGTTGATATTTGCCTTTTTGACCTGATCAGATCTCCTGTCTAAGAGGGGACAAAATTAATCTAAAAGTTATTTGTTCTAGCTGTAGGTCTGTTGTCTTTTATCTTTTTGAATGAAGAGTTTTGGTTGTGTATCATAGCTACTGGCGTTCAAGGACTTTTCCCTTGCCATATTAGCTCTTCACTGACCTAGAATTTTTGTGATGCAGTAAATTACAGTTCTGCTGAGGCACAGATTTGAATTGTCTGAGCTCCCAGAATGATGTGCTCAGAGAGCTGGGTGAGAGGACTTGGCTTGACATCCAGCATTTCAACATGGCTTTGTTTTTATGTAGTCATGATATGTTAAATAACTTTTTTTTTTTTGAGGGGGGAGGTAATTAGGTTAATTTTATTTTATTTATTTATTAGAGGTACTGGGCATTGAACCCAGGATCTTGTGCGTACTAAGCATGTGCTCTACCAGTTGAGCTATACCCTCCTCCCATGTTAAATAACTTCTAAAGTGATGAAACTTCTGTTTGTGTAAGTATCCTTGGAGGAAGTGTTCTGTTGTAGTAGTGTTTATGATTTTAGGGAAATAGAGCGGATGGGAGTGGGGAGGTGGGTGGTTCTCATGGCAGCTCTCTAAGACGTGTCAGGGGCATGCTGTATTTCAGAGCTCCAGTCAATCTCAATATTTCATTCCTGCCTTTGTAACTGCATGTTGCTTCTGTGGTACCGTAATGTTGTCTCTGTGGTATTAACTTCAATTTCTTGAGTAATATCCTGATGACTGCCAAATTTATCTTGCCAATAGATCAATTGTCTGAACTCTAGATCCTTAGGTCCAGTTGCCTTTGACATCTTCTGATTTCACCCTGCCCCCCAAAACCTGTTCTTCCTTTAATCTTCATTGTGTTAGTTAACAGCTTGATGAACTAGAAGGTGGAGTTGCCCAAAACCTTGGAGAATTATTTTACCCTTATACCTCGTATCTAGCCCGTCATCAAGTCTGGTTCTACCTTCGAAGTAAATTCAGAAACTGAGCACTTCCCATAAATTCTGCTTCTGTCTTCCTGGTCCAAGCCACACCATCTTTCACCTGCGTTATTGCAATGGCTTCTTCACAGGTTTTTCTATTTCCGCTTTTGTCTCCAAATCTGTTCTCAACATAGTAGCCTCAGTAACCCTATTCAGATACAAGTCAGATAATCAATCCTCCGCTCAAAAGTCCTCATTGGTTCCCATCATGGTGGCAGAATGTCCTTACTGTGGCCTATAAGGCCCTGCAAAATATGCTCCCAGTTCCTTTTGCATCTTTATTGCGTTCCATCTGCTTGTCCCACTCGCTAGCTTCATTCCAGCAACACTGGCCCTCTTGCTGGTCCTCAGACATCTCAGGCTCATTTCTACCTCTGGGCTTTTGCACGTGCTGTTCCTTCTGCCTGGGGTGCTTTTTTCCCAGATGTCTATTCTCGGTTCCCAACCTCCTTCAGCTTTTTATTTGAAGCTCATCTCAGTAAGATGTGTCCTGACAGTACCATCCCTCTATTTCCCCATGCACTCTCCTTAGCTCCTTTCCTTGCTTTAATTCCATTAATAGAAGCACTTCTCTGACATACAGTAAGGGTTGGTTTGTCTTTCCTTCCCTTACAATGTAAGTTCCATTAAAGTAGAGATTATGACTGTTCACTGCTGCTTTCCTAGTCATTAGAGTAGCTTATAGTGTATGGCAAGCATTTAAATATTTATCACATATAAATTTACTGAAAGTAAAATGATTGAAGATTAGGTTTTTGGTTGTGATTAATTATATGGTTAGTGGTACTTTTGGGAAATAACATCTCCTCATACAAAGCAATGTATGCTTAAGCTAGAAATTCAGAAAATGCAGATAAGTCAGAAGGAAAAAAAAAAAAGCAAACCTGTAATCTGACCCCACAGAGAAATGTTGTTAGTATAGTGTTTAATTGAAAAGCTCTAAGTTGAGTTTTTTAAATTAGAAATAATTCACATAGTTTAGAAATTAGGAAATATTAAAAATAGGGTTTTTTTCACTCTTTTTTTCCTCTGTTTAGTTCTCATCTTACAGAGGAATCTAGTAGAATCATCATTTTGTATCTATCTATATAAGACAGTTTGTCTTTATAAGCAAATAAGTTTGTCTATATAAGCAAATGCTTTTCTCCCTGCCTCCTCTGTCTCCATTTCTGTACAACTTAGTTTAATATGGATACTTTTGGGGCCTTTATTTTTGCTCCTTCCTTTTTTTTTTTAAGTACTTTTTTAGGGGCCGTTTTAGGTTCACAGTAAAATTGAGCAGAAAATAGAATTCCTATATCCTCCCCGGCCCCACACATGCTCAGCCTTCTCTGTCACCATTCCTTACCAGACTGGTACGTTTGTTGCAATTGAACCCGCATTGACACATCATCATCACTGAAAGGCCATGGTTTACTTTAGGCTTCAGCTCTGTGGCTTTTGACAAGTATATGCTGGCATGTATCCACTATTATGGTAACATACAGAATAGTTTCACTGCCCTAAAAATCCTCTGTGCTCCACCTGTCCATCCTTTTTTAAATATGGTGTTGGTGTTTCCATAATACTCGAAAGTTTGGTTGAAATGTTCTCTGAAACTGTCTGAGCCTGGTTCTTTTTTTGGGTGGGAGAACATTTTGGAAATGTTCTCTTATTTTTTTCTTTGGAAATTGACTTGTTTAGATTTTTTTCTTCTCTTTTTGGAGTCAACTTTTCAAAACTTTTCCTTGAAAATCACTTACATTTCTCCAGTTTTAAAAAATGGTTTGCAAAGTTTGGAGCAAAGTAATGATAAAAGTCTGTTTCTGTTTATTTCTAATTTTGTGTGGTTTTATCTCCTCAGTTTACTCTGAAGTTAGCTATGGTTTTTGTTTTTTTCTTTAAGCCAGCTTTTGGATTTAATTTTTTCTCTTATTCCTTTTATCCTTCTGCTTTCCTTCTGTTTATTTGCTTCATTTTCTGACTTTAAATTGAGTGCTTATTTCATTTGTTTCTTCCCCCCGCCCCCACCGATTTGTATTTAAGGCTATAAATGTTCCTTCAAGCACTGCTTTAGCTGTATGCTAGAGGTTCGAGTTGATACTGTTTTCAGTATTGTTGGCTGGAAATTTTGTAATTTAGTTTGTATTTCTTTTTTAACTAAACAGATACTTGTAATACTATAAACGAAACTGTCTATGATCTGCATAGCTACTGTAACCTCTTACTGGTAACTCTTCTGTAACCCGTCAAGACTAAGCTACAGACTTCTAAGATTTCACTAAGCTTGCTAACATAAACCTAGGTTTCTCCTTTAAAATAGTAAGAAAAATGTCTTAATGAAGCCCATTTGTAACTTTAGTATCTGTTTTGATTCAGATCTGGATTTGAAATGGAGAAGCGAGATGCGAGTGCTTGAGCAGAAGGCAAGGGTACTTGATGCTTTCAGCTCCACTGAAATTTTTATTGTTAAAGAATTAGGATTTGGTACTTAATCCCTTGTTGCTAAACTCCAACACTGTGCTCTATTTAATGTATAACCGTAAATGCATTAAATGATATGAAATCCTTCCTCCTTTGTCATCGCACTGCAATTGGCCTAGTCAAGGCCAGCCACCTAAATGTTACATCAGCTTCCTAATTAATTAATCTCCTTGTCTTGTGACCTTCCTTTCCAGTTTATCAGTCTTACTCCCTCTAGTGTCATGTTCTTGAAGCAGAATTCTCAGTGTATGATTCTATCAGAAAGTTTTAAATACTGTTCAGGATCTTTAGCATAGTTGAGGCTGAGATCATGTTCTGAACTCACTCAACAGAAATATATATTAAGTACCTGCTCTGGGAGATGCTCAATGCTAGGGTTGAAATACCTAAGGGATAGGTGTGATCTTTGCCCTCATGAATCCTTCCTTGAGAAAGAAGTGCTTTACTTAAGGCCTGAAAAATGAGAAGGACTTGACCCGTAAGAGTGGGAAGGAGGAAGAAGAGTAGGCTAGGCAGATGCTAGCGTGTGTAAAGAGAGAGGAAAAAAAAGAATATTTTTACAAAGAGCGTTCCTAAGAAACTGGAAGGAAAGCCAGCGTGGGAGGAGTCATTGAAGCTGGAAGGAGAAAGGCACATTATGCAGACCTTTGTATGCCTTCTAAAGGCTTTGTGCTTTTCTCCTTAGGGCAAAGGAAGCAGTTGTTTTAAGCAGAGAATAACTACAGATTCTAATTTTAAAACCTCAACCTTGCACTGTGAGGAATGGTTCGGAGATGGTAAGCGTGGCTGTCGTCTAGGTCAGAGCTTATGGAAACTGGTACCAAGGTAGTGGTGGTGGGTTTGAGTAAAGTAGCTGGATTTGAGAGGTAAAATCAACATAGCTTGGTAGCTGTGTTGGAGTAGAGAGAAGAGCCAAGAGTGGTTTTCCGGGTTTCTGGCTTGAACAGTTGGATGGATGGTGGGACCATTTATTGGGCTCGGAAGCACTGGGAGAAAAGAATGTTTTGGGAGGATGGGATAAAGAGCTCAGTTTTGGACCATTGATTTTAATGTGCTTGTGAAACATTAAGGGGCGATGTCTAGTAAGTATTTAAGGTAAGAGTCTGGAGCATAGAGAAGTTTAGTCTACAGATAATTCACCTGTATGGTTGCTAATTGAAGCTATGAGAAAAAATGAGTATCTTGGGTGAGAGTATAGAAAGAATGAAGAGTTAGGATTTGGTGCTTATGTATAGTGAATTACTGTGTCTGTGATATGTGTGGTTAATTACTGTGTCTGTGATATGTATAGTGACTTTAAAGCCAGGCATCATTCTGAGTGATTTATAAATATGAAATTATTTAAATTGCACAACATCTCTGTGATGTAGGTCCTATTTTTCATAAGTGCATAAAACTGAGGTGAGGAAAGTTAGTGGAAAACTGCTGATAAATAAGCAGCTGGAAAAAAAGGAGAAAGATGAAAGTTTATTGTTATTAAAAAAAAACAAAACAAAACAAAACAAGAGATGTTTGTAGAGCAGGAGGATGCCTTTATGTTGAGGTCTTCTGAGAAGTTAACCAGAAAGAGAGCTTTAAAAGATCCGTAGGCTTAAAGGATGGAATTCACAGCACTGACCTTCCCCAGGACGGTTCTGGTGGAATGGTGGAAACAGTCCAGGCTGATGAGGGCTGAAAAGGAAATGGAGACTGTAGGGACATTTTTGAAATTTGTCTGAGACTGGAAGGAGGTGGTTGCCAGAAAGGCACTTTTTTATTTTTCTTATTTAGATTGAGGGAAGACTTGAACTCATTAAGTGCTGACTTAAGCATCAGCAGAAGGAGAAGCTCAAGACTTTAAGGAGGGAATCATAGATAAAGATTTCCTGTGAAGGCAGAATTGAATAGGGCCCAGGCACAGGTGGAAGGGTATCTACTGTGTAAGGAAATGGAGACAGAAAGGATGGATCCACATTTGGTGATGGGAAGTTGAGGTAGTTCCCATTTGATGTTGCTTTTCTGGAGGCAAAGTTAAAACCATTTGGGAGTAGATGGGAAGGGGTATTCCTTTCTAGTTTTACATCCCTCTGAGGACTGGATACTATGGTTATGTTATCTGTGCATTCTTTGTTCTGTAGTTGGAAAGCCTCTCTTACCTTTTTTATTACAAAATACATAGTGCAAATAAAATACTGCATGTAAGTTACAATGTGTAATAAACCAAGAATCAGAATCCACTACTCGGATAGTATGTACCAACACCATTGAAGCTGCTTGCCAAAACTTTCTGTCCTGTAACCTGACCCTAAACTTTTTTTCCCTCATGCCCTTCCATTTGTTTTAATAGAACTTATTTGTTGTCCTTAAATCTGTTAGGGTTGCATTTTTGAACCTTATAATAAATGTTATCACACTGTATATTTTACAGTTCACCTTTTTCACTCATTATACTTAGGAGTTTTACGTTGATGCAAGTAGCTGTAATTCATTTGCTTTTCTCTACTCAGTAGTAGTCTGTAAATAGATGGATGTTTGCGTTGCTTGCTATCTTTTGGTATTCTGCTTTGATCAGTCTTACGTGTTACCAATATGCAGGTGCAAGATTTTTTCAGGGTATATCCCTATCATCAGGCTGTAGGGTGTACCCATAGTTAACTTCATAGGTAAAAATGCCAAACTGTTTTCCAAAATTACTGTACAAATTTATGCAAATACAGATAGTACACAGGAGCTCCTATTGCTCTATATCTTTATAAAGACTTAGTATTATCAGACTATTTAAAAAACAGCTTTATTGAGGTATCATAAACATACCATAATATTAACCAATTTTAAGTGTGCAATTCAATAATTATAGAAAATTTGTAGAGTTATGCAATTATCACAACAATACAGTTTTAGAACATTTTCACAACCCCTTCGAGTGCCCTTCTGTGCCCTTATTTGCTTCCTATCTCTAGAAATTTGTCTTTTCTGGATACTTCGTATGAAGTGAAGTCTTGTTTCTTTGACTTAACCATTATGTTTTTGAGGTTCATCCATGTTATAGCATGTATCAGTAATTCATTTCTTTTTTTTGCTAACTGGAATTCCTTTGTATGGTTATAACAACACATTTTGTTTATCCATTACCAGTTGCTGGATATTTGTATTGTGTTTATTTTGGGCTATAGAATGCATAATGCTGCTGTATAAATTTCCCTGCAAGTCTTTATGTGGGTATATGTTTTCTCTTTCGGATAGATACCAAGAAGTGGAATATTGTACTATTTTAATTATGGAGGCTTTATAATATGTCTTTATCTGGTTGGACAAGTACCCCACATTTCTGTTTCGTATTGTCCCTTTGTTCTTCCGTATAGATTTGACTTAAGGTCCCATAAAATTCCTACCCCTTCTCTAATTACCAACTTGGTTCATGTGTAAAATATCAAAAATTTTTTTTACCCCTTTACATTTACAATATTCCTGTTAAAATACTTAGTTCATTTGTCTGTTATGGATAATTGTTTACAAGTCTTTTCTACCATAGAAAAAATTTCGAGTTTGCTTTGATCGAGTGGTCCTCACTGTGTGACTTGTGTAATGTATTTGTGTGTTTTGTGCATGAATATTGACAGAGGAGTCCTGCTGGTTCAGTGTTCTTAAAACCCACAGGCGTCTCTGACCTTAGACTACACAGATGGGGACTCAGCTTTATTATTATTGTTCAAATTTCTAGTATTAAATTGAATTTTTAAATTTAACTTTGTATAACTTCTACTAAATATCTTTCTTCTTACTTTTTTGAGTTTGTATAGTAAATGGCTAGTTCCTAAAGTCTTAAATGTCTTCTGATTTTAAGGAACTTACTTTGGCATATTTGTACTTAGAAGGTCCCAGAATTGGTGTTTTCTTGCCCTGTTTGGTAGGAAGCAGTTGAGAAATATGAAGAAGTGCTGCATAACTTAGAATTCGCCAAGGAGCTTCAGAAAACCTTTTCTGGACTGAGCCAAGATGTGAGTATGTGTTCTTTGCTTTTCCTAAAACCAATTTAACCACTTACATTGAAGAAAACATCGGTGTCTGACAATGGTGTTGGGTTATCATTCGTCTAATTCCTGCTGACACTTACTGGGGGAGATGGGGGTGAGGACAGCTGCTGAAGAACTAGGATGTCCAGGTTCCTAGAGTCTCAGCACAAATGTTACGTGAACATGAGACATTGTGAATCAAGTGTGAGTTAGCCAATTGTATTATTTCCCTGTGGAATTACAGAAATCATTGAGAAAGGGGATAAAAACTATTTTGACAGATACACTTATTAAAGATACTTCAGAATATAGGCTTGAAAATTTATATAATACAGGCTTGTGAGTTTAGCATCATTTAACATATTAAGAAACATAGACTTGGTCGACTCTTCTTAAGAGCATGGCAATTATTATTACCAGGAAAATTTATGACTCATGTTAAATTTAAATAGAGTCACGTCTGTTCTCACTGCTTGTTAGGTTTCTGTGTTGGCAGTTCAAACTTTTCTCTCCCATACATTTAATCAGTAATTAATATGAAGTCATAAGGCTTCATTAATGAAGCATTCTTCATTGTGTCAGAATCTTAGACAGATAGTCCTTTAAAGATCATATGTTAAGAACTGAGGAAATTTTTTGGTCAGCTCATTTCCAGGGTGGGGAGCATGCCTCATGAGACACTTTCTTCTTGTAGAGTGAATTAAATTCTCTTCTCCATTTCTCTGGCCTTAAAAGAAAGAAAGAAAGAGAGAGAGAAAGAAAGAAAGAACCCCCCCCCAAAAAACATCATTCTTTGGCTGAAAACATCTTCCGTCTTGATCCTTGTAACATAGTTTTGAGTTGCTCTCTTCTGAATGTCTGACTTAACTAACTTTTAAAAGACAGTGTGAAATCTGAAGTAGCCTGGTGTAGAGACACTACCTAATGTTTTCTGAATAACTTCTATTAATGCAAGTCTGAGATGATCCTAGCATTTTTTGTTATCCATGGCACACTGTAACTCATGTTCACTTATTCATCACTTAATTTTAATACTTTCTGTTAATTCCACAGTTATTAAATATTTCTAGGCTATTTTAGATATAATAATTCTAAGTCATTTTTTTTCTTACGTGCTTGATCTATTCCCTCCTTCCCCCCTATTGTATTAAGTTTATTTAGTTTTGGTCCATTGGTCCATTAAGCTGCTTTCATATCCTGTAGAAAGAAATTAATAATACCACAGTGAATCTTTGTCCTGAGGTTTCCCCGCATCTTAGTTGATCATGGTTTACGAACATCTTTTTTGTAGAGTTTTAAATATTTTTGCTATATCAGAGTACTTTACCTCATCTATAGGATGAGAAAAAGTCTTCTTTTAGTGTTTTTTTTTTTTTTGTGGTTGTTGTTCTCTTAATCTTCATACCTTGGAAAATATCCAATACGATGGAAACATTATAAACAGAAAGACACCTATGAGGATAGAAGACCTTTTAGGTTACTTAGTGGAAATAGGTGGTACTTTTTACTACTGATGCTTTATAAATAAGAAGCCACTTGTGGGGTCCGTGCGTTGCATCAGACTTTAAGGTGTTACGGTTGTGAGCTTTAGAGTAGACTCAGGGCTGCTCAGTCTGCACACATACATTTATTTGAGGGAAAACTTACATTCCACTAATTTTCCATATGCATTTTGTCACTAACTATTGGAAGATACAGCTCCAAACTCCTATGAATTTTAATTTTGCTTTTAAAAAAAAAACTGTTGTAGCTGTTTTCTTGGCATTGCATTTGTATGGCTTTTTATTTCTGTTTGGTTTTAAATTTCTTATGCTTTAGCCAGTCTGGTTGGTTGAAAATTAACCATTTTAGTTTAAGTATTTTCCCCCTAGAACATGAGATTAAAAAAAAAAACCCAAAAACTAAACTTAAGCATTTTCTTAAAATATTTAGCCTCAAAAGGCTTGATACACCTAATATGGGAAAGTAAAACGTTGGGGTTAAATGGGCATTAATGATAGGTCCTTTGCTTCTCATCATGGTGGCAGTAGAGGTCCTAGATTCAGCCTGGAGCTCAGGGCCAGATATTTGGACTGGGACAAAGCAGCTCATCGCTCAGTGACTTTAGCTGAAAAAGGCAGCGAGAGTTAAATGACATTGTCAGCTTCATGGTCAGTGGTAAATATTTGAGATTTGTCATCTAATCTCAGCTCTTTGGGATTAGACTTTTGTAGATGGTGGATTGCTAACCTGGGGTTGTGGAGCGTTGTCAGCCTTAATTAACATTTGTTTTAACAGCTACTTAAAGCGCAGAAGAAGGCCCAGAGAAGGGAGCACATGCTGAAACTCGAGGCTGAGAAGAAAAAACTTCGCACTGTGCTTCAAGTTCAGTACGTGTTACAGAACTTGACACAGGAGCACGTGCAGAAAGACTTCAGAGGGGGCTTGAATGGTGCAGTGTATTTGCCTTTAAAAGAACTTGACTACCTCATTAAATTTTCAAAACTGACCTGTCCTGAGAGAAATGAAAGTCTGAGGTAAGTTAACAATGTATTTATTTTAGTCATTTAAGAAAATATTAATTTAATTCAACACTGGAAACGTTGGCCCGCCCAGACTCTGACAAGGTTGATAGACTCTCTGGAAGAAAAATGAATTTGAATGCCCTCATTAACCACCTTTATTGTAACGCTGATTTTAAAAAATAATGTCTGACCATCAAGTTTTTAACCTTATATAGCTATTACCCCTAATACTAGTTATGTGTATTCTTGAAAAAATTTTCCTGTAACTATCTCAGGCCATCGCATTACCTGAGTCTTTGCCTCTCTACTACTGCTGTGCTTAAGCGGAGGTAAATAAAATTCAGCTTGGCTCGTATCATTAAACTAAAGTGAGAATTACTTGGTGTTCTTATGCTGTGAATAAATCCTGAGAAGCAAATCTGATAATTCAGAATATAAAACCAGCAAATTGAGGCAACCGAATCTTTTCTCCTATAGCTACTCCTGTGCTTTTTCCCCGTAGATGGAACAAGTCAGCTAACGAGCAGGTCTCTGTGCTTCTGGATTGTTAGGTACACAGGCTGTTTCAGTATTGAGTCTGTTAGCCAAGCAGAGTTAGACTTCCCCTGGTACTAGAAATCAGCCTGTACCTGGAAGAAGCCTGGTACAACCCCTAGTTACCTGCATACAGCCACGTGTATGTATGTTCCCATTCTGATGGTCCATCATCATTCCCTATGTGGTTGCTTCCTTTTCCTGCTTCACTTTGGTGGATCCAGGGAGTGTAGCTTACTTAAATATGTGAAATGTAAGTGAAACGTAATTTGAAACATGAGCTGCTCTCTTGAAAGTCAAAGGCAGCTCTTAATATTTCCATCCCACTGTTCTTCCATCTAGGATAAGGAATGATACCACACTGGCAGCTTTAAACTCTCTGTGGTCTATTCCTTAATAGCTGTATTTGGTAACAAAACAAAACAAAACAAAACAAAACTTTATTTTAGTTGTTTTAAGGAAAAAATGCTTACATCTGAAATCCACAAATGGGCATTGAGTCGTATTTTATAAAACTTCAATTTTTCATTTCCAAAGAGTAGAAACACAGAATGAACGTTGACTGTCTTAACTGTTGATGGATTGTATTGTGTAAGTTGTGCTGCTCCATATAAATACATATATGTGCCTCTAAAGCCGCTTTGTTCTGCTGCTGCTTTTCCTTGTCAGTGTTGAAGACCAGATGGAGCAGTCATCCTTGTACTTTTGGGACCTTTTGGAAGGTAGTGAGAAAGCAGTGGTAGGAACGACATGTGAGTCTCCTCTACTCTGGACTTATGCAGTAAATACTAAACTTTATGTCTAGGAGTTTAGTATGGTGTCGAGGGCGGAAACTGTGTCGGTCCATCAGAACTTACATGTCTGACAGTACTGTTTCCATCGGGAGAATGATGTCTTTGTTTAGTTCTGTTAAAAGCAGCTACTCTATAATTACGCTCACTAAAATGGAACCTAGGGAGAGTTTTCAAGTGGCAAGTCACTCTGATTTGGGAACAAGGGACTAGGACTTGACCGTTTTGGGGTTCAGTTCTTTATTCTGCTTGGTAGCACCTGTTCTGTTTAAGCATCTGAAATCCGCACATTGTTAATCTCAAGACTTATCTGCCAGATCTGCTTGAGAAAATAAGAATGGTTTGGCTACACAGCGTATCAAAACATTGCTGTCTATTGGTCTGGAAATGATCTGGAGAGAAAGAGTCCTTTTGGCTTCCTGAATAGGCTTTGGCCAAATGACCAAGTACAAATGGCTGGACTCGAAGTACATAGCTTTGTCTACTAGTTCAGGATAATGAAAGCTCACTGGAAGCTGGTAAACATTTTTGTTACTACTGGTTGCTTCCTTTTTAAAAATATTTAAGTATGTATAACTATCTCAAAATTTCTAAGTCCTTTCAAGTTTAAATCACAGAAATGTATTTCTTGGCTAGAATACAAAGTGATACAAATACTTTGGAAACTAGTTTGTCAGTTTCTTATAAAATTAAGTGCACGCTTACCGTACAACCAAGCAGTTACCCATCTAGTACCTGAGAGAATTGAAAACGTATGTTCACAGAAGTACTTGTACGTGAATATTCAGATCTGCTTATTCGTAATAGGCCCAGATTAAACACAGCCCAGGTGTCCATCAGCTGATAATTGATAAACAAAATGTGATATATCCATAGAGTGGAATCTACTCAGCAATAAAAAAGGAATGAACAATCGATACTGCCGCAGCATAGGTGAACCTCAAAATAATTGTACTGAGCGAAGGAAGCCAGACAAAAAATGAGTACATATTGTATGATTCCATTTCTGTGAAATTCTAGGAAAGACATAAGTAGAATGATACAGCAAGTCAGTGGTTGCCAGGGAGTGGGTTGGGGGAGGAGATTGATTACAAAAGGGGCACAGGGGAACTTTTTTGAGTTGATGGAAACGTTCTATCTCATGGCTATGGTGGAAGTAACATGACTATACTTATGCTAAAACTGTACACTTTAAATAGGAATTTTATTGTTTGTAAGTTATACTTTAAAGTTGATTAAAAAAAAAAGATAATCTATGTCATAGTATTCCTATGAAGTAAATAATAGACCCAAATCAAGCATGAGAACTCTGCTTAATTTGGGAATTACGTTTCTAGTGGCTATTAAAAAATGAAATAGACTTTAGACCTGTTTATGGTGCAGCAACTTTAACATCATTTTAAGATTTTTCTTGATCATCAACTGGTGATGTGCTGGGAGTGAGAGTAAAATCTTAAACATGGAATTTTGTATTTTAAAAATTCTTTAGAGCTTGTCCAAGATAGAGTTTTCTAAAGATTACGTTTGAGGAACTGAGCTGTTTTACTTCTCTAAAGCCTTAATTCCTTGGGGAAGATAGAGTAGTTGTTAGTTGTTGTGTCTTAGGGGCAGGTGGGAGAAGTGACTTCTCCCAGCTTAGGGAACAGATGCGTGTTCTTTGTAACATACTAGAGTCTTTGATTGGAGTCTCTGATTTTTAGTCACTTTTCAAGTGGTGGAAATGGAGGCCCAGAGAAACTTAAGTGACTTGCTGAGTTTTGGGATTCTGATCTTTAAAATTTATATTGATTCAGTATGACACAAAGATGGACTGCATATTTACTTTTCATGGTACGATCAGTTCTTTGAATCCTCCCAATGTAGAATATTGTAATGACATACCACAACTAGGATACAATTATGTTAGGATTTCTATTCCAAATGATTTTTTATGAACTGTGAGTTAATGTGATAACTAAGTCTTAATCACTCTTTCTTAGACAAACACATGAAAGATCTGCTGTCTAAATTGCTGAACTCAGGCTATTTTGAAAGTATCCCAGTTCCAAAAAATGCTAAGGAAAAAGAGGTATCATTGGAGGAAGAAATGCTAATAAAATCAGAGAAGAAAAAACAACTGTTGAAGACTGAATCTGTTAAAGAGTCAGGTTTGTTGTGATCTCTGAAATTCTTTATATGATTGTATCTTTAACACTTAACCATAATGAGTCAAATCACTGTAAGATGATTGCTTTATTTTAAGTTTATTTTTTACATGCATGGAAGTCTTTACTCGCCTCAGGATAAGCCTTAAGTTTTGGAAACATCTCTAGGGTTTATTACTGTGATTTGCAGAGTGAACCTTCATAGAAACATTAGGTTATACTTTGTCACAACAGAGTATGCTGTTAAAATGAGGCATTTACAGAATTTGAATGATTTTGCTAAACTCTTAGGATAAATTCCATTTAAAGCTGTTGTTTAAAATACAAGTTATGGTAGAGTCCAATGTTGTAGTAGAACAAGAATGTAAATAAGCTAAGGTTAACATCGATTTAGGAAAAAATTGCCAAAAATCAATAGAGGAAATATATTTTTCAAAATTCCACTTTTCTTGGGGAAGAAATACTTTGCATAAATGGCACTTTTGCTGTTGATGGTTGAGACTGGATTTATTTAAGAAATACCACTTCTGAGGAGGTAGTCCAGGCAGTGTTCTGGTGGCTACCAGCAAGATTTCACTGTTTCTCATGTTCGTTTTGTCTCAGTTCTTAATGCCAAGTCCACTCCCCTACCTCCCTCCCAGCCTTCTGGGCGGCCTTTAAGGGCTCTATTTCAAGCTGATTTTTTTTGTTTTTTTGTTTTTTTTTTTTTAACCCTGTGGCACCAGAGCTGTAACTCCCACCTGAAAGAAGCTGTGTTTGTGGGTAACAGGAGATAATCCTGTTTTCAGCCAGGAATCAGTTTTTACTGGAACTTGACTTTAGAAAATTCTTACGTAAGGAGAGCCTCAGAGCACATGCTTTTGACCACCATGCAGCAGTGAGAATTACCCTTGATGTGAATGTACCTAATTGCACTGTGCTTTTTCCATTACTCTTCTGAAGTGTGTTGCTAGAATGAATTAGTGTCATCTGTCTCAAAGCTTATAGTTTACCTACTAGTATTTATTTAATATTCTTTGATCTTCCCAGAGTCCCTTATGGAACTTGCACAGCCAGAGATACAACCACAAGAGGTAAGGCACCAAAAGGGAATTTTCAGTTGATTTGGTTTTTGAGACTTCTGGATAATGTCGTGGTTCAGAGCCGAGGCTGGGCTCCTCAAGCTGGGATCCTGGCTCTGCAGCCTGTTAGCCTAGTGACTTTGGGCAGGATGTTTAGCCCAGCTGTGCCTGTTATCCTCATCCATAAAATGGGGATAATAATAATGCCTTTTGAGGATTAAAGGAGTTAACTTAGATTCCAAATTACTTACAGTTTGGCCTGGCGCGCCACAGCTATTCAAGCGTTAGCTGCTGCTGCCGCCCTTGGCCCATGGGTTGCAATTTAAAGATGGGTGAGATTCAGCTCTTTCCAGAATTTACCCACTTTGGTAATAGTAGAGGGTATTTGTGCGCTCTCTGAGGTGATGTTGGAATTCATGGAGGCTGAAAAGAATGGAAGAAGCTAAATCACAGTGTGGTTGGTATATAGTGGAGATAAAGAAAAGGCTGGTAATTCAGGAAACATTAAGGCCTAAGGTTAAAGAGTGTAACTTTGTGTAGTTAAACTGTCCTCTGCCTTAGCATCTAAGGGAGTCCGGTGGGTAGAGGGGTCCTAAGGCTGGCAGAGGAGGAATAACCTTGGTAAAAGAGCCTGAATCAAGCAAAGGCGGTGCCATGATGGGCATTTCTCACCAGTCTCTGGGGAGTCAGATATAGATCGCTGCTTTTGAATTATCAAAGTTTGTATTTCTGTTAATTGAGGGAAAAGGGATAGATGCAAAAGTAGGCCACTCTTTCCGAGTAGGATAAGGGCAGACGTTTCCTGTTGGCGTGGTGGCTCAGGCCAGTGGACGCAGGAATTCTGACAGAATTCAGGATTCCCCTCAAGGTCTTCTACAAACTTTGTGACTTGAGCACATCCCCCCCCCCTTTGGTCTAGTTTCTTAACAGACGCTACATGACAGAAGTAGATTATTCAAGCAAACAAGATGAAGAGCAACCTTGGGAAGCAGATTATGCTAGAAAACCAAATCTCCCCAAATGCTGGGATATGCTTACTGAACCAGATGGTCAGGAGAAGAAGCAGGAATCCTTCAAGTCCTGGGAGGCTTCTGTTAAGCACCCTGAGGTATCAAAGCCTGCAGGCTCCTTAGAACAGAGGAAACAGGAGATCCCAAAACTCAGGTCCGCTCTGCAGGAAGAGCAGAGGAAGCAGGACGTCTCGAAAGCCAAGCCGACCCCTAGCCAGTGGAAGCAAGAAGCGCCTAAACCCAAGGCTGGATATGGTCAGGAGGAACCGAAGAAGCAGGAGACACCAAAGCCCTGGCCCGTTCAGCTGCAGAAAGATCAGGATCCAAAGAAGCAAACTCCGAAGTCTTGGGCGCCTTCTGTGCAGAGTGAACAGAATGTCACCAAGTCATGGACCACTCCCGTGTGTGAAGACCAGGATGCAAGACAGCCAGAGACTCCAAAATCCTGGGAAAACAATGCTGAGAGTCAGAAACACCCTTTACCACCACAGTCACAGATTTCTCCAAAGTCCTGGGGGGTAGCTACCGCAAGCCTCATACCAAATGACCAGCTGCTGCCCGGGAAGTTTAATACAGAACCCAAAGATGTGAGTTGATTTCTATCAGTCTGTTACTGTTGAATGTGCATTAGTTGTGGTAATGATACCTTTTTAGTTCTCTTTAAAAAAAAAAAAATAAATAAAACCCATGTTAATTAACGTATAAAGTATTTCACTTAACTCTTTAATGCATAATTTGTTTTCTCTAGAAAATTGGAAGCAGACCCAGTCTGCCTTTTGAGCCTAACCTGAGATGAAATTTCCGCAGTTAGAAAATACTATTTCACTGCCAAAGTTTTAATGACATAATAATGGCATCAAAATAGTGGATAGTTCAGACAAGACCGTAACGTGAACAAGTGGGAAATGTAAATGCATGTGACAAGATGGGAGACTTGTTACGCTGTTATATTTCACATGGGTGACTTTTTCTGACAGAAGTTACATTTTTCTGTATTCTCTTCCTTCTCTTTTACTCATCCGTGGTCACTCAAGTTAGCCTGTCCTCTTAGAAGAAGGTACAAATGGTCAGGAGAAAAAACAGGAATTTTTTTTTTTGAGTTATAGTCAGTTTACAATGTTGTGTCAATTTCCTGTGTAGAGCACAATTTTTCAGTCATACATGAACGTATGTATATTCATTTTCGCATCCTTTTTCACCAGGAGCAACCATAAGATCTTGTATACATTTCCCTGTGCTATACAGTATAATCTTGTTTATCTATTGGAATCTTTTAAGTCCTGTTTCAGAAGAAGCAGTAGTTGGGAAGGATCTGAATTAGTTCTCTGCTTCTATTTCAAAAGAAGAATTTTCTGGGGAAGAAAACTATAGTTATTAAATGTTCTGTGATTAGATTTTGGAGTATGAGATTTAGTTTGAATATAAGGCCTCACTCTGTTGATGATAAATAACCTATGTCAGGAAGATAAGAAGGCTTATAATGAAGACTCCTTGGATACAATGCTAATGTTGTCCTTTATTCAAGTGTAAGTTATTTAGCACTATTTCAGCACAAACTTGTTACCACCTTGTTTCCTAAGAAATGTGAACTTGCCTCCCAGTGTTCTCCATTTCTATCTTCATCTAAATGTTTATTTAAACATTAAAAAATACCAGCAAACAATGATCTTTGTTTCTACACATTATTTACATAAATATTATTTAAGTAGATAGCTATTTAAGGTTATCACATAAACAAAAAATCTCCTTTTCTCCTTTTTTTCTCTTTTCTTCAAGTGATAATATAATTTTAGCTTGTTCCTGACCCTGCAGAAGACTGATAGCCTCATTTCATCAACCAGATATCACATGACAGTAATTGTAATATGACAACTATTTTCAGAAACTTATATTCAAAAGCCCAATTGAATCCTTCAATAAAGCTATTTAAAAAACCCCCAATTTAAAATTCCACTAGGTAGAGCAATGCCAAGCCATTACTTTACCAGAATATTGGTACCATGCTATTTGTTGAATAGTGTTTCAAATCAAGGGTGTTCATTTGCAAAGATCAAAACTCATTTAATTTGCTTTATGGCACAGACATCAGTATGTTGAAGTTGCAGGGTCTCTCAGTAGCTGAGAGGACCCTTCTCTGTGTAAGGCAGTCTTTGTGTATCTGCATTGCAATCTCCGCTGTCTAGAACATGACTAAGTACAGTCAAGGGCAAAATGGACTTCAAAGCCAAAAGACAGATAACGTGAAATGAATCACCGAAGCTTGTACTTTTCCCCTACAAGAGCCTTTCATATCGTCACTTAGGGCCTTTGATGACACTGTGGACCAGGTTAGCTGTGTGACTTGCAGTGAATTAAGTGGAGAAGAGGAGCTTGTAGGGCCAGGCTTGCTGATATCTGTAAGAAATAACTATAAACTCGGTGGGGAGGGTATAGCTCTGGTGGTGGAGCGTGTGCTTAGCATGCAGGAGGTCCTGGGTTCAATCCCCAGTACCTCCATTAAAATAAATGAATAAATAAATAAATAAATCCAATTACCTCCCCCCTCAGAAAAAAAAAAGAACTTCGAACTCTAGGTCTAATTGAGGATGTGCAGCAGGCTCAAAAAACTTAGCAAGAGGGCTCACTCACCACCTTATAAACCTCAGTAGCTCCCCCCAAAGTATACTTTACAACAAAATATGATGGCATAGTTCCTCAATTGTAGGACATATATGTGTATATTTTTACATCTTAATGTTTCTGAAAGCAGATGCATCTTAAAAATGGGATGTATGTTTGATTGGCAGTAGTGATTTTTTTCCCTGGAAGAAAATAAATCACTGATGTGTCTTACAGTCAGTGGCATCTTAGAGAGGACATGTGGTAACTGATGCCATCATGAGAGAACTTCCCATCAAGGAAGTTCTGCTGTTCTGCGTCTTCCCTTTAAAAAAGATGTTTTAGAAAGATTTCCCGTTAGAGTTGATCTGAAAGGGGGGAAAGTGTTTAAAGTTTGCTTAAATTACTTAGAAAACACATTTATCTGGAAATTCTTTACCTGAGATAAATCTACAAATGACCATTGTTGTGTGCTTTGATTTATTACGATGCAGTGATGAGCTAAGTTTCCTGAATCAGGCTGTTGGATTTGAATTTTCACGCTTGCACATTATGGGTTTATCTTGTAGGTGCCTAAGCCCATGCATCAGCCTGTAGGTTCTTCCTCTGCCCTTCCCAAGGATCCAGTACTGAGGAAAGAAAAACTGCAGGATCTGATGACCCAGATTCAAGGAACTTGTAACTTTATGCAAGTATGAGTCATTCTTAAATGATCTTAAATGATGTTCACGGGGCTGCTAGCTTCTGATCTGAAGCACTGTGCTGAAGTCGTTGATAAGAGCATAAAATCTGGTGTCCAGAATGAGTGTGAATCCTGGCGCTGCCACTTCCCAGCTCTGAGAATTTAGGCCAGTTACTTAGCTCTCTACCTCAGTTATTTTTTTTTTTTTTGAACAGTGAGGATAATAGTTCCTATTCCTATTTGTTGTGAGTAATAAAATGAATTAAACGTGTAAGAAGCCGAAAGTGCACAAATGGTATTACTGCTGTATGTAGATAATCAGTAGTTTCCACTCCGATTGTCAGACCCTACCCTGTGCTTGGCGTTAGTGTTCTGGTCAGTGCCCTTGTGTCTAGACAATCATAGGACATTCATGGCCTTTAAGGAGTTTATGTTTCAATTGTGTAAGATTGTAAACTTGTGTTAAGTCAGTAGTTAAATGCGAAATTGTCACACAGACTCTTACAGAATTTCAGAGTAGTATCATATTACTGAGGGATGACGTAGGGAAATTGAAGATTTTTGTGTAGTGAAAAGATCCTGAATTGTAGACTTAGACCTGTGTCTAAATCCTCCTCTACTATTTACCAGTTGTATCATCTGTGGCAAGTCAATTAGTCTCCAACCTTCTACGTACTTTGTAAAATGAGGGAGTTGCTTGCTGCTTCAGATTATTTGAAGATAAATAAAAGACCTAAATAAAGTGATCACCACAGGTGTGTAGACTGAGTACTCAAAATGTCAGGAACATTTCTGGGAGGATCAAGGTAGGCAGGTGGGAGGAGAGAATGGCTTCTTGTCGTGAAAGTGTTAAACAGTATGAGTTCAGTGGTTGAGATAAAATTATTAGACCCTCTCTTTGTTTGGGAATAATAAAAATGAGGGTTCAGTCTACACTAGGATTAATGTTTGTGTTTAAGACCTCAGTCTGGAGTTTTCTTTTCCCAACTTGGCCTTAGAATTACTATTACAGTTTAAACACTTGACAGAGTCTTAAGGTTTGACGGTTGCTTTAGATTTTATTTTTAACTCTTAATTTCTTCTCCCTTAAAGACTAAGTTATTAACATCTTGAGATAGTTGTTAGCTAGATTCCTATTGCCGGTAAGCAAGGGGCAACATCATGAATAATTTAATAGTAATAGCTTTGCCAGCACACAGTAATCTTTGTTTCTATTCCTTATTTAAAATCTTGTCTTTAGGAATCTATTCTGGATTTTGACAAACCTTCAAGTGCAATTCCATCGTCACAGCCGCCTTCAGCTACCCCAGGTAGCCCAGTAGGTATGTCGTCCTTCTTAAGACTTGGAACAAACAGCTATAGGTCTAACAATTATTTCTTTTACAAGCAATTTTACTCTAAGTATCTTAAGGGTTAAATTATGTCTGTGTTTTAATTCTAAACGTGTCCATATGTTATCAGCATTATGTATGGGTAAATTACCATTATTAGGATGTTAGCATACTTAACTGACCTGTTTGCATTTTAGAGAAAATCTCCAGATTGGTGAATGGAAAAGCACAGTAGCTACTTTTTTTTTTTTTTTCCTTCTTCTTGGAGTGAATTCTGTCTAGAACTTGTCTGACTCCTTTTGACTCTGTAAATCTAGTGCTGAGGTTTTTGGATCCTATGTATGAGTAAAATGACCTCAGTGGTATTTAGTGCACTGATTAACACAGTAACTAATGATGGAGATTTGAATCTAGTCTGATCCTTCAAACTTTAAGCTTTTTGCTCTATGCTGCTTTATCTCAGGGGAGGAAAGATGTAATCAAAGCCATAGTTGAGCTGTAGTGAACAGTATACACCAACTGGAAGACTGGTACAGTAATTCCTGGGTGAGGTAAGGAGAAGGAAGAGAGAGCAGTTAACAAAAGTGATAGATGCTAACAAGAAGAGACCAAACTGAAACTGTGTAATTGAAAAGTCTGTTAATATACATGATCAAAGAGGAAAAAAAAAAAAAAAAAACTGAAGAGATGCATGACCTCTGCTAAGGTTTATTTTGAAACTTGTAACTTAAAGTGTATCAGCTAATTATTACTCATGATAGCTCAGATTTTGTCTTCCAGATTACCCGATCACCAGTTATTTTTTTAAAGCCATAATTCTCTACTTCTGGAAGCCTTGAAATGCTGCTTTCGCCCATTTAACCTTAAACGTCATTGTGTGTCACGGATGAAACTAGTACCCTGTCCTTCTGTAATCTGTCTTCTTAGAGTTCTAGTGGAAAGTTCATGATGGACTTGAGACCTAGTCTTCCCAGGTTGTGCTATGTTTTATAAAGTATAAACTTTAGTTTCTGCCCAGTTGATATGCATAAACTTTTCTCCCTCAGTAGTTCACTTGTTGACTTCACTCTCTGCAGCATCTACAGAACAAAATCTATCCAATCAAAGTGATTTTCTTCAAGAGCCATTACAGGTAACTTCCCCAGACTAATCTTTCGTTTACTCTTTTTGCTATTCAGGGAAGAAACGCTTTGTCAAGAATGATCAGACTCGCTGGTGCTAACACACCTAACTAAACTACTGAAAATGGTCTAGGGGTATCTGATTGTTTAAAATTAAGTACAACTGGTCATCAAAAGAGTCCCAAATGACCACGGGGAATTTAGAGAAGTTAACGGATTTTGATAAGGAAAGAGCAAATCTGAAGAATTCAGGCTTTGTCTGGGAATCTTACTTGCTATTGTGCTAAGTCACTCCTTATATTGGCATAGTAAAGGGTCTAAAGAAAGAAACTAATTTTGCTTAACTCATGGTTAGCTGGTCCTAGATGCACACATACAATTAGCTAACATTCTGATGAACTAATTTTCACAGAACACACTTAAGAGGTATAAAGGTCATTGATACAAAGATCATCTCTAAATGCCACATTGCATCTCCATCAACAGGAGGTTCAGGGTTTGCTAGTTTTCTGGTCATTACCTTAAAAGAAAAAATTTCTCAGGATTCCCCTGAAAACCTTATGGCAGTTTTCTAGATGTCAGCTGCTTTGACAGGATGTTAAATATTTTGACCAGGTGTTTCAACAGTTGTTGCCTTCCCTTCCAAAACTTCTGAGTAAATACCATTTGTTTACAGTGGTTTATATTTAGTTTGATAAGCATGTGGCTCAGTTTTCAAAACGTGTTCGTTGAACAGGGTCCCTCACCTTCCCCGCTGCTTTGACTGAGGAGTTCCATTTTGTGTGTTCCAGCTGTGAGGTTCCACATGAGGCTTTCAGTTGACAAGTTAAAATTTTTTTGATAAACCACTAATCTAGTTTGGTAGTTCTCGGGGGCAGGCCTATGGAATGGCTGCATCAGAATCACTTGGGCACTTGAATAAAAGTACCTACAACTGACCCTTGAACAACACAGGCTGGAACTGCTCTGGTCCACTTACATGTGGATTTTTTCCCACTAAATATAGCCAGTACTACACGATTTGAGGTCGGTTTAGTCTGAAGTTGTGGAGCTGTGGGTACGGAGGGCCGACTGAGGGACCTGAGCATCTGTGCATTTTGGTGTCCATGCCGGGTCCTGGGCCAGTCCCCTGCGGATACTGAGGACAACTCTGTTGTTAGGTATCACCTGAGACCTGCTGGATCAGAATTTCCAGGGGTGTTGTTTAGTCCTCTGCACTTTTAATCTGCTCCCCGGGTGGATCTGCACATCCATTTTTCAGAACCCCTGGCCTCCAACATGTTTACTCACCAACACTTAGAACAAACTCTAGCTGATTTACTTAAAGAGCAAAAATTTGGAAGCAAGAACTGCCATAATTAATGGAAAGAATGCTTATTTTTTTATGATGACCTTTTAACTAAAATTCAAGTCTCTTAAGGCTTAACTGTCAAGTGGCCTAGGTTGCCTTAACTTCATGTCTGTGAGTCTTTCTGTGGTGACAGAGTTAGTCACGTCCCCACAGCAGCTGGTCCACTTATGTGGGGCAGTTGTCTCGTTGTAATGAGAAGGCCAGAGGAAAGGCCTACTTTTAGAAACACTCCAGTTTTATAATAGTTCTAATAATTTGGTCAGATCTAAATTTTACCTTTTTTTTTTTTTTTTAGGTGTATAAAATATTCTAAAGGATCTCAAATTTTTTTTCATGAGACCTTTTAAAAGTTTGTCCCCATCTCCTTCCCAAGAAGTGGCATATCATGATGGACACTTCTGGAAGGTCCCTGAAACATAACTGCTCTGCTGTTTGGTCACCATTAATTAGTTTCCAGTTTATCCATTTTATTACTTGGGCTTCTGAGAACCGCAGTGCAGCATTTAGATAAAAGGAGTGGATTCATTGACACTTCAGACCTTGCGACTGCTCGCATTTTATGGCTCTCTTACTGAATCCCTGTTGTACCATAGAGTTCCTTTCTGGCTACTCTGAGTTTTTTTTATTGGTTACAGTTGTTACAGCTTTAGTTCCTACTGTGCTTTCTCCCAGTTTTTATTTTATACATACTATTAGCTTTAATTTTTTTCAGAGGTTTTCTTTTTGGCAGGGGAGGTAATTAGGTTATTCATTCATTTATTTAATGGCGGTACTGGGATTGAACCCAGAACCTCGTGCATGCTAAGCACATGCTCTGCCACTGAGCTACATCCTCCCCGCCTAGCTCTAAGTTTTTGTTAGAATGTTGGTGCCGTTGTGATTGATGTAGAGCTTAGCTTTTCTGCTTCTGCCTACATCTTTAAGACACTGAGGGCACTTAGAGTAAAAGCATAGCTGTCATGGTCCCTGGCAGACCTGTGCCTAGAGCGTTCATGTGCCCTGGGCTCCTCTCCCATTGAACTGCTGACGAGAGCCTGATGGAAAGTCTAGCCCCAGGTTTCCAGGGCCAAGCATCTTGGTAAGTGAGAATGAGATTAGATGTGTAGCTCTGGAGATCAGACCTGGAAAGGCGAAGTCGCTGACTGCTTGGGTTTGAATCTCAGCTCTACCACTAAATTTTAGTGTCATTGTGGGTAAATTACTTAATTTTCTTTGCCTCTGCCTGGTTATCAATGAAATGGGAATAGTTGTACCTACTGCACAGGGTCATTGTTAGGATTAAACATATGAATATGTGTGAAGTGTTTAGCATAGCGTTTGATACTAGTGGTCAGGAGTAACATACTAGGAAGCCCAGGGCCCAAGAGATACAAAGTGAACCAGATGTGCCTTTTACAATGTTTTATATCTTCCTGTGTCTAGGCTGCTTCTTCTCCAGTTACTTGTAGCTCAAATGCTTGCTTGGTTACTACCGATCAGGCTTCTTCGGGATCTGAAACAGAGTTTATGACCTCAGAGGCTCCTGAGGTAATAAGAGACCAATTGTCCTAATTTCTTTTCTGCTTGATGAATGGCAGCTTCGGCGTTTCTTGTGAATTACAGGCATGATCGGTTTACTGATTTAATGTTGATACTTGACTAATGTGTTGCTTTCTATAGCTCTTGTAGTCCTGGAACTTACACAGGTAACTCCATTGTGACTTTGCCATGTAAATAAGACTCAGTAGTGAATGGCTTTTTCAGATACACTCAATATGTCTAAATTGCTAATGGCAAAAAAGATGAAAACTTCTAGGTAGGATTAAGTATCTCACTATATTTATACCAAAGGACTCCTTAGGAGAAAAGTCTTTTCATCTTATAACTGAAGATTCGATAACTTGATAGTGTTTATATTAACACTGACTCAGTTGGAATGAGTTATGTTCTCTTTTGGCTAATTCTGCCAAAAGAATTTTGACAGTATTATGTTTCTATTTCTGGTTCTAAAGTGGTAGTTATTGCTGAGTTTGAGCAAATCCTTGAGATAGATATAGCATGATGGGGTGCTTTTTTTGGATTAATTTAGCAACTCTTATTTTTTATTACTATTTTTTGGGATAACTATGATACAAGAATATGTATCCATTGTACAGTATAAGAAAATAAAGATAAGCATTTCGCTTTTCTGATGTTGACTTGGTCCAAATGGAAATTACTTGGCTCCATATTTTCTGAGAGGAGGTGTTTGCTACCAAGTAAACCACAGCTGTCTGCTTTGTAATCTCATTTGGATTGTTGTTGTTTTTTTTTTTTTTCCATATCTTTTTAAGGATCTGGCTTTATAATCTGTCATATTAAGGACTTGCTTATTATCTTAGATAAGCATTATTTCAATTAGCTCAGGTTTGGTTTTCTTTTTTTTTTTTTAGGTTACTGGCTTAGGAATCCATTAGCAAGACTTTAAAATAGAGAAAAATTAACACTGACTAAGTAACTAACCCAAGGTTTTCCTTAAACCTAATTCTTCTGTATAAATTTGGAAGGATATTAGATCCGGAACCGGCAAATGCCACCACAGGGTTTGAAAAGGGCTAGATGCTGAAAAAGCTCAGCTCCTCGTCCGTGAGACTGATTAATGGCGAGGCTCACTTAGTCAGCAGGCTGTGCAAAGCGCATGCTGGTGTGCACCCTCAGCAGCTGAGATTTGAAATTGTAAGCAAAAGCTGTTCTTTTGCATTCCTGTGTCCAAATGTCATCCTATGGAACTTGCTGACTGGCGCCGGTCGGGGGTTTAGTGTAAGGGAACTGCTTGTTTCGTGGCAGCTGATTGGCTGATACTGCATTTCTCCTCCCCAGGCAGCGGTTCCCCCAAGCAAGCAGCCGCCTTCTCTAGCTTCTCCAAATCCTCCCATGTCAAAGGGCTCTGAACAGGGCTTCCAGTCACCTCCAGCAAGTAGTAGTTCAGTAACCATTAACACAGCGCCCTTTCAAGCCATGCAGACAGTGAGTATGGAATGTCGACGATCACCGTTCATTATTCCTGTTAAAAAGCCATTGTTTCTCTTACATCTAATACTGGGTACTATGTGAAAAAATTCGCCTTTCCTGTTACTCTTATTTGGGCTGGTAGAATTTGCATTTGTCCAGTGGAAATACTGTTGGTGATGGAAAAATACTAAATCCAAAGCCTCAAGACTTTTGAATGGGTATTTTATCAGAGCTTTTTCTCCTCTGAAAATTAGTAGTAAACAAAGCTGAGAATCCATGTTAAAGAAAGGAAAATGTGGGTGAAAAACATAATTTTTTATAAATCGCTTAATAATACTAACCACTACTAATCTCACAGTAGTAGCGATGGTCCGTGGCAGCAATAATGTGAAGTCCAGGACACACACCTGGGTGTTCTGTCACTGTTGAAGCTTTCATTTGGTTTCTTCATGGTCTCATGCTGGCTTTTAGAGAATTGTTCAGATGTGTATGGTATTTTGAATCACATATTCCTCTACAAATTGTATTTTAAAACTTTTTAAAAACATAACATACAAACCTAGTTGTGACATTTATTCTCTAAACCCAGAATACTGTAAAAAACAGTTCTTTAGAAAAAAGCAAAAAAGTTTTAGCCAGTAAGCACTTTTCCTGTTGGTGCCTAATGTCCCACTGCAGGGACTTTGGGGCGATGGGGGTGGGGAGGGGCCAGTGGAGAGGCCGTGGAGAGCAGGCATGGTGCAGGGAGATGGGCTGGTGGATATAGACCCCTGAATTCACTAATCTTGTCACTTCCTGCCTGGCCACCTGGAACAGCGTAGTGTCCTTGTTCCCTGTCTCTCCCCATCAATCCTTCCTACCCAGTGTTGCCGCATTGGTTTTACTAACTTTTTCTTATTCCTAATTAAAAGCAAACAGTGTCCTATTACAGAAGGAAATAGAAAGCCCTTTGCCTGACACTCGGTAGCTTTCTGAAGTCTGGTATGACTTGCCAGACTGGTCCTCTGGGTCTGCGTTGGGCATTCTTGTCGCAGTACGTGTTTTGCTCACGCCAGTCTGTCTTCTCTGCCTGTTTGAATCCCGTCAAGTGCAGATTGGTTCTCACTTGTTTGCTCACTCATTTATTCAAGAAACAGGGATTTATGAAGCCAGGCACTGTTCTCAGGGGTTGTAGCAACGGAGAATAAACAAGTCTTTGTGCTTAAGAAGCTGACATTTTGTTATGGGGGTGGGACGGCTAGAGAGAAGATTATTCCTGTATATATTAAATCAGGTGCTGCGTGTTGTGTGGAAAAATGGAGCAAGGTAAGCGGTCTAGAGAGTAATGGAAGTGCTGTTTTATAGCTGATGACCAGTCTGGACAGATCATTGCCTGCCACGTGGTTGAAATTCAGAAATGGCAGAGTTTTTCATTCATCTTCAGTTCTGAAAAAGTACCCCCTTCCTCTGTTATCACTCTCATTCTCAGGAATGATATAATGGTAATGTAAGAGCTGGAGGGTTTACCTTTTGTACGCGTTACATTCCATTGTATGTATGTACCACATTCTGTTGATCCGTTCACCTGCTGATGGACGCTTGGGCTGTTTCCACCTTTTGGCCGTTATGAATAATGCTGTGAACACTGGTGTACAGATATCTCTGTGAGTGTCTGTGTACTCAGTGGTCTCTGCTCTCAGTTCCTTTGGGTGTATGCCTAGAAGTGGGGTTGCTGATGGTCATTCTATTATTTAACTTTTTGAAGAACGACCATACTATTTTCTTCAATGGCTGCACCATTTTACATTCCCATCAGCAGTGCGCAAGGGTTGCAATTTCACCACAACCTCACCGACACTCAGATTTTCTGTTTGTTTTTTTTTTTTAATACAGCCGTCCTAATGGGTATGAAGTGGTATCTCATTGTGGTTTTGATTTATATTTCTCTAACGCCTCATGATGTGAAGCATCTTTTTGTGTGCTCATTGGCCGTTTATCTTCTTTGGAGAAATGGCTGTTCCAGTTGACTCTTTGCCGATCAAATAGAAGTTTTTGAATGTTTCAGATTTCTACTGAATGTCACTCTTGATCCTTGTCTGTGAAACCTCCCGGATGACTCGGTGTGTCCTGTTGTTTAAGGTATTTAATGTTAACGCTCCTCTGCCTCCACGGAAAGAACAAGAAATCAAAGAACCCCCGTATTCATCTGGCTACAATCAGAGCTTTACTACAGCCAGTACACAGACACCACCCCAGTGCCAACTGCCAGCTATACACGTAGAGCAAACTGTCCTTTCTCAAGAGACTGGTAAGATCTTTGCACGTGCTGCTTTGAAGACCTAGATGGCGGCTAACTGAATGGGAAGCAAGTCTGTAGTGACACTTGAAAGGCTCTTTCCTGACTAGCCAGCGTTACCGCTTCACACGTTACAAGTGTTGAGAAGCACTTAACGCCTTTTCCTCTGTTGGGTTAAGTTCACCTATCGCTTCTAGCTGTTGTAGAGGTAGACCTTCGATGGTGGTTTAACCTCGAAGTAGACTCTTATTTTTAAGTCTAGTTGCTTTGATTACCTTTGACGGTCACAGAGGCACCCAGGGCACTGTCCAGATGCTTTTATGAAGGGTTTGGAACCATTCTGTTCACTGTGTTAGCACCGACGGCTGGCTGCCTGGCCTCTTCTCTTTTCTTCCCTCATTTGATAAAGCACTGATTAATGGGAAGACGTAGCTCAGTTTCCTTAGAGATGGGGGACCCTTTTGATCTTACGTGCTAGTCTAATACGTACGTGGAACAATAGGCAACTTTGTAATTATCTCCCAATTTAAGAAGCACCTGGAAATTTTTAGTGTTGGGATTTCAGGCTCCTGTTGAGTTTTCTAAAACCTAAGTCTGAGCAAATAAATTGAACATTCTGGGTACTTGGTTAATCACTAGAGGTAGTAAGTGTAAATGCCTGGACCCAGTCACAGATGGCCCCATTCTGTTCTTACCTGTCCTGTGGAAACATGCGGCAGGTGATTTACATAAAGGGTATTTTTGTCATATGCCTTTTCAGTGACAGTATTAATAAAAATTCATTTTCTTTTGCTCCTTGATCTGGAATATTTAGCCTGTTTTTTCTTTAATTTTGGTGAAATATGCATAACATAAAATTCACCATCTTAACCATTTTTAAGTGAGCAGGTTTATGGCATTAAGTATACCCAGACTGTTGTGCAGCCATCAGCACCGTCCATCTCTGGGCCTGTTTCCTGTTCCCCGTTTAACGCTGACTCCCCACCCCCGCCCCCAAGCCCTGGCACCCCCTCTGCTCCATGAATTTGACTGCTCTAGATAACAACCTTGTAGTAAGTGGAGTCATACAGTGCTTGCCCTTTTGTAACTGACCTGGTCCGTTCCGCATACTGTTCGCAAGGTTCATCCGTGTTGTGTTGTAGCATGTGTCAGAATTTTCTTCCTTTTTAAGGCTGAGTAACATTTTATTACTTAAGTAGCTAGAGATGTATCTATCTCTGTATACACATACGTATATACAACACCTGTTTTTTAAAAAGGGAGAAAATTGTATTAAAGGTTTTGATGACTTTTAAATATAAAGAATATTCAGTTTTTATGACCATTTAACTCTTGGACTCTAAAACTGTTTCCTTAAGCAGCAAGTTATCCTGATGGAACTATTCAAGTAAGCAATGGTAGCCTTGCCTTTTACCCAGCACAGACGAATGTGTTACCCAGACCCTCTCAACCATTTGTCAGTAGCCGGGGATCTGTTAGAGGATGTTCTCGTGGTGGGAGATTACTAACCAATTCGTATCGGTCCCCTGGTGGTTATAAAGGTATGCTCTGAATAACATTTAATTATACTCAATTATTTTGTCTATTTATTTACATGACTCAAACTATTTTTACTTCACCTTGTTCCTTTCTGTATTTGCCGTTTGTAATGTCTAGTAGAGAATTTCCTCTTTCTGTAAAATACAGTATTTCTAATACATCCAGTGTCTGTAACCGAGGAACTTTTTGTGTGAAAAGCAGATTGATCGTGTGACTGCAGTGAAAGGTTGAGCATTTTATAATTTTTTGTTCCGGGGTGAATTTTTGGTTTCTTATTTGAATAATTTCTTTTGTTAATTGACTTGACGGGCTTAAAACCTGTCATAGTTAGACAGTGCCCGCTTCACCTCTGTTTCTCAGAGTGTACCGCAGATAAAAACACGGACTTGGAGACTATGATAGTGATAGTCCCCAGTTAGACGTGGTTCCAAGCATCCTGGTCGCTGCTTGCTTGGTATTAGCAGAAGTGCTCTGGACGGAGGCCTTGCCCATCCTTTCCCAGCCGCACCTGCACCCCAGCAATAGTAAATTTCTACAGTTGGCTTATTTGAAGCCTGTGATACTTTCTAAATGAGTATTTTACTGTGGAAACAATATTATAGCGTTCGCTTAGAGAAGGCATGAATCTAATGATGGCATTATAGGATCAGCTTAACTTTTAAAGTGGCGTAGAACAGGTTATGTAAACGTTTAGAGTAATTTTGCCCATAATTTTATGTAAGTTGTTTATTTATTAGGTTTTGATACTTATAGAGGACCTCCTTCGATTTCCAACGGAAACTATAGCCAGCTGCAGTTCCAGGCTAGAGAGTATCCCGGAACACCGTACACCCAAAGGGTAAGAGTAAGTGTGATAATTGAGCAGCGGCACAGCTGTTGATGTTAAGCCGATGATTAAATTACAGCAGAGTCGTAATTTGCTTTGTAAAGACACTCTTAGTTTTAGAACCACTTGTAAGTACCCTGAAGAGTGGAGTTGGAAGCTTTCCTGATAACCCAAGGAGGATGAATGACAACTGCCTGTCACAGGGAACTTGGGAGCTCTGAAGGACTTTGTTAAGTTTGCGTTAACTCGTTTACTCCTGGGGGTTCAGAAACAAGCTAAATAACTTGTCCAAGGTCCCTCAGCAGACAGATGGTAGAGCGAAGAGTCAATTGCATGTTTCTTATCTCCAGAGCCCGTGGTCTCCGCTTACAGTGCCTTCCGTTGAACTTTCCTAGATGTCACATATAGGAAAATCCTTTCTGATAAGTTCAGTTTTGGGGGTTTATTCTTGACTTGAATAGCTCAGCAGGTTTTCTTTACTATCTGCGGTTAAAGACTGACAGGAGGATGTCAGACTTCCCACCTACACTTTGGGAACGTCCTGTCAGTGATGGTTATCAATATATACTATCAGCATGTTCAGTTGTGAAGCTTTACCAGTCTTTAAGTGTATATATATATATGAATATGTGTATGGTGTTTTACTGAGTTCTGTTGCTAATGTGTAAATCACCTACACTCGAAGAGCTTCCCGTCCCGTGAGGTGGGGCAGCTGTCCGTGCGGGGGCAGTATTGCAGAACACAGCCTGGAGAACACAGCAGGCCCCCTCAGTGCCCTGGGTCTGACCCCCGGCCTCACCACTCCCTGCCCGTGCTGCGTGCCCCTCCCTGGGCGTGTTACTGACACTTTCCAAACTCGAGTTCCTTATCCGTTAGAGGAAGACTTACCTGTGTGAACCACTCATCTTACCCTAAGGTGTTGAGGACTACTCTGTGGGATACTCTGCGGATTAAATGGACCGAAGTACCTACGTGCTTAGCTCCGCAGTGCCAGGCGTGCAGCGTTGTTAGCACCCGATCGTCGGGCGTGGTGTGCGGGGGGAGCGCGCTGATCAATACAGACTTCAGTAGTGGAACTTTCCCTTCATATTACCAGTATTCTAGTACTTTTGTGTGCTGCTTTAAATTTCTTTCTGAGAAAACATAAGCTATTAGTGACAGTGGAGCTGTTGGGAGGAGGACTAGGAGCCTGCGGTGGGAGACTTTTTATTATTATTTTTATTGTATGCTTTCTTGTTTTGTTTAAATTTTTATTACATGTATTAATCTAATTACACCATGAATTATTCTTTTCATGAGTTGTGCGGAGGCTGACTTTCACCATACTTGGGAGTCAAATTGAAATGTTGCCTCTTAAACATTTTTTTCTTAAAGATTCCAGGCAGTAAGACATTCATATTGTTATAATTCGTACCAATTTCCCTGTCAAAACAGAACAGAACCCTAGCATAATTTGTAATTATCTTCACAGTTTGGTTTATAAAGAGAGCAAGATTGAAATAGTCTGTGTTCTGGCTTTATTTTCTCCTTTTATATTGAGATGAGGGGCAGAGGGCACGGCCATATTTCTGAATTTCCCTCATTACCTAGCATTGTATCTTTTACATAGTGTTCTTTAAGTGCTGTATTATTTTTGCAAATATTAACATATCTAATTTGTCAGCTTAATTAACAAATGAAGCAAGTATTGGCCATTGTGGGCCTTGCTTTATTTGTTTATCTTGGTGTTGAGAGACATCTGAGCCCCTTCTGGCTGCTGGAGAAGGCCAGATAAAGGGCTAAGAGGACCTTAATCTCACAAAGTTATCTGCCAGTGATCCACTGTAATAACTAATTATCATCTTGCATTTTTGGTGCTCAGGTAAATATTCTGTATTCATTTTAGGATAATTTCCAGCAGTGTTACAAGCGAGGAGGGACATCTGGTGGTCCTCGGGCAAATTCAAGAGGTAAGGATAATTAACTGAGGAGTTCTTCAGCCTCTTTTAAGTTCTCTGCAAAGTACATCGTTTTTAGCATTTATCTTTTGAGGTTTTCAGCTTAAGTGTAGTACTGAACACCTAAGGGAGATATTAGCAAGGCTGTGGAGATCAGTGGTCAGTTTAATCAAAAGTGCGTGTGTGTGCATGTTTTAAATTTGCTTGACACCACAGCACAATTTAACCTTAGACGTGCACTCCCTGTGCTGACCTGAAAGAGTTTTGTGTGATGCTTCAGGGTGTGGATCTGCAATGATGGGCATTTGTAGATACTCCAGTGTTACTACGTTGATAGATAGGAATAAACAACAGTTAAGACACAGTGCCTTGAAATAAAAACAGGATACTTTTAATACTTCTTAAAATGTGAAGGTACTATTAAAAGATTCACTGTAACTGAGAAAGTCAAGAATGACTGAGGATTAACTTTGTCACAAGCAAAGAGCATCTTTTCCTTATAAGGAAAGTAGTCATGTTACTTCTGCCTTCTGTCTGAGCAGTGTTTTTGAACAATACCGAAAACGTTAAAATTTTGTGACATCACATTAACTTAGAAATAAAGAACAAGCATTTAGCATGGGGCCTGGTGCCGTAACAAAACGTTTGAGCAGCTAGTGGCTAGTAGTTCTAAAAGTTCGTTCTTTTATATAATCTGTTTTCTCGAGTCCTTCTGCATTAGATGCTGGGAGTAGATTTGTCACTGAGGAATTAAGAATTCAGAATTACGGGAGAAAGATAAGCAGTAAAAAAGAGTGTTCACACCTGGGTTTTAGACTTTGCTGACTGTAATTCATGTTAAGTTATCCAACCTTCTGGGAGCCTCATTTTCTTAATATTAAAAAAAAATGAGGCTACTGGGCAAAATCATCTCATTCCCTCCTGGCTTTAGAGTAATAGTATGAAAGCCTGTTGCCAGAGAAACCTAGGAAAGTATACTGTAGCTATACTTTATTGCTTTTAAAAAAAAAATTTACTATGAAATGTATTCTTATCTTGTTTCAGTAGCCGACTAATGTTAAATATTGTGTTCAAAGCTAACTGCTTCATTATGAGAAACTCACTGTTGCTAATAAAACAGCAGGGTGGAGTGATTCTTCTCAGGTGAGCAGCCCCGAAAGAGACAACGAAACCTTTAACAGTGGTGACTCTGGACAAGGAGACTCCCGCAGCATGACGCCTGTGGACGTGCCGGCGACAAACCCCGCAGCCACCATACTGCCGGTGCACGTGTATCCGCTGCCTCAGCAGATGCGGGTGGCCTTCTCGGCGGCCAGAACCTCTAACCTCGCCCCTGGAACTTTAGACCAACCCATCGTGTTCGATCTTCTTCTGAACAACTTGGGAGAAACTTTTGATCTTCAGCTCGGTAGATTTAATTGCCCGGTGAATGGCACTTACGTTTTCATCTTTCACATGCTAAAGCTGGCCGTGAATGTGCCCCTGTACGTCAACCTCATGAAGAACGAAGAGGTCTTGGTATCTGCCTATGCCAACGATGGTGCTCCAGACCACGAAACTGCTAGCAATCACGCCATTCTCCAGCTCTTCCAGGGAGACCAGATATGGTTGCGTTTGCACAGGGGAGCGATTTACGGAAGTAGCTGGAAATACTCTACGTTTTCAGGCTATCTTCTTTACCAAGATTGAGAGTCAGTACAGAGTCGACACTAAAAGGGTCTGGTGTTCCAATTAGTGGGAAGCAAGGAAGAGTGGCCCTCGCCCTTGTGACTGGCTGGCTTAGGAGGATGGTTTCATTCCTAGAGGAAGGAGGAGGTCCTTACGTCTTTGTTTTCCTCCCCAAGGTGAAAAATTTCAAGCTGAATGACAATTAGCACTAATCTGGCACTTTATAAGTTGTGATGTAGCCTCGCTAGTCAAGCTGTGAATGTATATTGTTTGCACTTAACCCTTAACTGTATTAACGTTCAGCTTACTAACCTAACTGCCTCAAGTTCAGGCGAGTTACAATGCCTTGTTGTGCCTCAATAAAAAAGTTACCTGCACCTTCAGTGTTCTTATTTGATTAAACATGCGGTTGAGAGGTAAAATGCTTAATTTTTAGTATTCGTCACTGATAACTCTTGAATGGGAATTTATTCTTGGGTTCATACTATTATCTTAAAATAAGCCTTTTGTATATAGCAGCTCCTTTTGAGAGTGACTTTTCTCTGTCATGTATCATTCATCAAAAGGTTTGATCTTTTTGCCGCTGGCCAAATACTCTCCTTGAAGCTGTTCTGCAGCAGGGCGTGTTACCCTGTAGTTAGCTCTCTTCAGGTACCGACCATGTGAATAATAATATGAGGTACAGTGGGAGGGACACGGATCGTATTGCCGGTTCACCATCAGTTAGTTTGAGTAGCAAAATACATGGTCGTCAAAAAGGTTAGGTCCGTGGTCAGGCCACGCTGTGTTTGCTAATTTTGCCGCTTCTAGTAACTGATCTTGGGCAAGAAGTTATTATACTGCTCAGATTTTTTTCTTTAATAAAAGACCATTTCCTCAGATGTAAAATGGGCAACTTCATAGGGCAATTGTGAAATTTAACTAAGAAATTATCTAAAAGACTTAACACAGTGCCTGGCACATTAGCATTTACTAAACGGTAAATGCGCTAATTGTTTTTTTCTCATTCCGAAAACGTCAGGGTTCTGTGTGTGTGTGTATATTGTCTTACATGCAGTGAAGCGGGCGCTACCAGAGTTTAGTTTCTATTCTAGACATACATCCTCACACGCCTCAATTTAAGCTTGTTTAGGTTTCTCACTAATAAGAATTTAATAAATATTTTGTTTCTCAAATACTTAATAGCTTTTAAAAGTGAACATTTTGGTTGCCATATCGGCAGTCATTTTAAGGGTTGGAGAAGGGCATTCTTACGCTGCAACCAATGAAGTCACCTGCTGAGGAAGAAAGTTCTTGTTTTGGTCCTCCACACACTCTGAGGTGTTAAATAATCTCAGGAAGATGGTATAAGAGCATTAAATTATTACGGTTAACATTTTTAAGCTAGGTGTGGGCTCAGCAGGTAAACCTTGAAGCCGTGTGTGACTCTGTAGTGTTAGATGTTAGTATAATGTTATCTGGATAGAGGATATAATGTGATTCACTATTTCACAGAAATTTTTCAACTCATGGTAGTTATTTTGAGGGTTAGGGATGTTAGTATTCCAGTTAAGTAAATTAGTTCATGGCTTTTATGTCCAGAATACAAGCTAAAAAGTATACAGACAAGCAGAAATATGACTAAACAATTGAGGGGAAAACTTGATGTTTGAGAACAGTTGTTGAGAAATTCCACAAGGCCTGGCCCTTTTTTTAGCCACAATGTTTTCTGCTGCATTAGGGTCTTCAGTTTAGTCTTTTATCCTGCACCCAATCAACACTTATTTAAAATATTGTGAGCAACTCTTTGTATTTTTTAAGGTAAGTGTCCAACAAGACGAGGCTCATTAACTAAGGTATTGCCTCTTGATAATACTCGCGTTTTAGGAGAGTAGTTTAAATGAAATGCTGTTTTCCTAAGTGTAAAGACAATGAACTAGAAGTTAACTGTTCTCAGACTTACGAGAAAAAATGGACAAGAGCTTTCATCCTGAAGCAATGTAACTTTTGAACACACAGTTCTTCTGGAAGCTTTTAGTGCAAGTCCAGATGTCTTTACAGAAAGGTGTACGTATGCACAGATTTGATACCTTTGCAAGAGATGCAGGGGGATCCACCGATGTGTCAGGCTCTTTAGAGGATCTTGTCAGTGACAGGGCCCTCCGTAAATTACTGTGCATCTCCGGATATACAGCTACTTGGTTGTGTCACTGGAGGTGGAGATGGGGGAGAGAAAGTTTTCCTGTCTACTAAATTCTCCTAGTCTTCTTTCACTCTGAATCTTTTAGTCTTTTGTTAAATGAATTCTCCCTTAGGAATTGGGATCTGCTGACTGTTACCTCCTCTAAAATTATTTAGTGAGTAAAAAAGCATGTAGTTAAAACAGGAGATGTTTTTTAAGAGGTTCGCTCGCTTACCTCCTGTACCAAGTATGCGTCAGTCATCCCATTTTTAAATTTAAACTTTCTAAACTCCATAATAGCTATACCTTTACGGTGCTATGACATCACCCACTGTGTTTTTATACTTTAATCTTTCCTGTTTGCAAAGTTTAATTCCTTATCTTTAACGACATGTTCTGTTGTGATCCTTGTGGTAACCAGGATGAAATGATGGTTGGCATAAGGACATTAAAGTTTTTCCATATGAGTTCTACTCTGTTCCCCTGCCAAACACTTTATTTTGATGGAAAAAAAAGTGATTTGTTCTCCACTTGCTGCTGGATCTCAGGAGTATTTTTAATCACCACCTTAATGGTTAGCCCAATATCTCGCCTTCATTTTTCAGCCTCTGGGCAAGTGTTGACAGCTGACACAGCCCACCCGCTACCAGTGCAAGATGCTGAATACCAGATGATAAAACATATTATTGCCCATTATGAGTATTAAGAGGCCTTAGGCTCACTAATTCTAGGTTTCTCAAGCATTATTCCTTTATTCATTTTATTTCAAGGGGCCTTATACGTTGAAATAAATGATTAGGCTTTCATGTGGTTTATCTGGTTTGCGCCTGGGTCAAGGGCTACAAGATGAATACTCAGACACGACAGGTATTACGAATTTTATCCATTTCATCTGCTGAGAGCAAAAATTGAGTTCTTTCTCTGATTTCTATAACACCTCTTTTTTTTTCCTGCTCTTTATCTGGAACTCTTACTATTCAGAAGCTAAACCCCTTCGGACTAGTTATTTGATCTGAAGCTTTCTCTTGTTTCTAAGTTTCACTTTCTGGAAGATCTCCTTAATTTGATCTTCCTAGCATTTTTACAGAATTTCAAATTTCTGCTACATTTAAAATTTATATGTACACTTCTCTTGAGTGTTCCTTACATATGTATTCTGTTCATGTTTCGTGAGTGCATTATTGTCTAATTCTAAGAGTTGCCTTTTAAAAGTCTTCTTCCCTCTGTAGTCCATTTCTTACATTTTGTTCTAGTCTCTTATCTGTGTTGATATATTTGCTCAGAATCTTGTGATTTGGGGTTGACTGTTCATACTTAAGAATGAAGAATGTGGCATCTAAAAATGGCTGGGCACTTTGAAAGCAGATGTGGCACTTGCTGACTTCGGGCTCTGTAGCAGCATGAGTTTTGTGGGGAGAACACCTGGAAGAGCTCTTTCCAAGTGGGACACAAAGCCCAGAAGCCATAAAGGATGGATACACTTGATGCATAGAAATTATCCCCGTAAAACTCCTGCCAGGGGAAATAATGTCAAAAGAAAAACGACTGCCTGCAGTGGGAGGAAACCAAGAAAAGGATGGCCAAAAAAAAAAAAAAAAAAAAAAAAAAAAGACAGCTGTGAAGGGGCAGTTCATACATACATACAAAAAACTGATCAGTAAGCATATGTGAAGGTTTACAGTGCAGATTTTGGCAAGCATGTGGGAAGACGGACACTCATACTGTAGACGGGAGTAAAATTGGTCCTTTTTGGAGACAATGTAGACGCTTTTGACACAGAAATTTCACTGCCAGGAATTTAGACATTTCTGGAATTATGCCAAGATACCTGCACGGAGATACTGTGTGTAGCATTAATTGCAACAGCAAAAACTGGGGAAATAACCTAGATGCTGATCAGTAGGAAATTGGTAACATAAGTGAGAAGAGAAGATAGAGCAGAGTGTGTAGTATCATTTGTGTAAAAATTTCTAAAAGCATGTACATGTGATTACCTGAACCATTTTTTCCCCCTGGTAGCATGTACAAGAGATTTAGTAGTATTGGCTTTAAGGAAAGAGGGTTGCAGTAGGTAATTTTTATCCTGTATATGATCGTAGAATTTGAAATGTACATATCACTTTTTTGTTAAAAAATTTAAAGTAAAGGAGAAAATGGTAAGTTGCGCTGGTACTTACCCGGCCATATCTTGGATAGAGCTTGAGGGTCTGTTTTAATTATCATTAAGCCTTTCAGTAACATTTGCATTTCATCTCGTAACTCACAGAGCACTCTCATCTATGGAATCCGACTTGATCTTCACGATGGTCCTGGTGAGGTAGATACGGTTTTAGGGGATCAGAAAATTGAGACTCTTGGAGACTGACTTCCTAAAGCCACTAACAGAAGTGCCCGAGCCAGGCTTGGCTCTTCTGAGTCCAATTACAGTGTAGCATTCTCCACCATGACTTCTGCCCTCTAGTTTTCAGGTGTGGTCACCTTCACCATATTTTCCGTCTCTGTTTTGTTCACACAGGTGTTTTGCAGGTGCCACTCAGCTTTACTAGGGCAAACTCAACACTCAGAGCAGGACAAACTGGATTCAGCTGAGGCTGTCCTAAGTTACAATTTCTCGTACGCCCTGAATTTGAACGGGGTGACTCCTTTTCCAATGTGAAACGTGGAAAGCCCGAGGAAATGAAGAAACAGAACATTCTGAGGAAAAGCTGATTTGAAAATGAATGTTTCATCTTTACTCCTAGTTAATACCACAGCCTTTCATTTCTATGCCTCTCCACCACCACCACTATTTTAGTCTCTTGAGATGGAAGTTTCTGGCTTCTGTTTAGAAATCCCCCAACCCCCTATTTAGCTTATATATACTGATTTTGTTTTTAAAGAAAAATTCCTCTTTAACTGAGAGGTCTGCCACATTTCTTTTCGAAAAGTCTACTCAGGGCTTTTGATTACATGTGATAGTTGAGAGATTACCACTGACGTTATTATAGCCATAAAATACTGAAGATTTTATGCTTACAAGATGTATGTATATACTTCTGCATGTATTTCAAGTGCTATGGAGAAGAGACACTTCTGAAGCAGAGGCAGTTCATCTACACACTTCACAGTGTTCACTTACAGATTGTTCAGGATGGTTGAAGAGCTATGTTATTAAACTTAGAGATAGGGATTTTCCTTCACTGGGTTTTAACTCCCGCTTTGCCTTCATCGTATGGACTAGATTCAAGCTGGCTATCGTGGAGCAGCAGATGAGCTGCTGCCAGCAGATGGGGAAGACAGCTGTGTGTCGTTCCATTTAGACGACTAAAGTGTGAAATCTCAAAAAAGGCCACTTGGAGTAAAAATGACTTTCTGTCATTTGAGCGGTAACCACGCCAGTTACTCTCTCTGCTGTATTTCTAGGGTAATGTCACCCACTTCTGCGGTGCCAACTAGCCTACATGCACCGCTGACTCAGAGTCCTCCAAGCCCCGGCCAGGGCTTCCTCCTCCTCACCCAGCTCTCCTGTGAGAGCCAGATGTGAATTTCCGATGGTCACTCTAGCTCTGTTACCCATGAGCACCTCTAGTTCAACATGCCCCAAAGCGAACTCATCTTCCCCCCAAAGTCTTATACTCCTTCCGTGTCCCATAGGTCGTCAAAACTACATACTCTAGAATCATTTTTTTTACATATAAACGTTTTTTATTGAGGTATAGTCTTTTTACAATGCTGTGTCAAATTCCAATGTAGAGCACAATTTTTCAGTTATACATGAACATACATACATTCATTGTCACAATCTCTTTTGCTGTGAGCCACCACAAGATCCTGTATATATTTCCCTGTGCTACACAGTACAATCTTGTTTATCTATTCTACATTTTGAAATCCCAGTTCCTTCCCACCCCCCATCCCCCTGGTAACCACAAGTTTGTATTCTATGTCTATGAGTCTGTTTCTGTTTTGTATTTTTGTTTTTTGTTTTTGTTTTTGTTTTAGATTCCACATGTAAGCGATCTCATATGGTATTTTTCTTTCTCTTTCTGGTTACTTCACTTAGAATGACATTCTCCAGGAGCATCCATGTTGCTGCAAATGGCGTTATGTTGTCGGTTTTTTATGGCTGAGTAGTATTCCATTGTATAAATGTACCACATTTTCTTTATCCAGTCATCTGTTGATGGACATTTAGGCTGTTTCCATGTCTTGGCTATTGTAAATAATGTTGCTATGAACATTGGGTGCAGGTGTCATTTTGAAGTAGGGTCCCTTCTGGATATATGCCCAGGAGCTGAATTCGTGGGTCATATGGTAAGTCTATTCCTAGTCTTTTGAGGAATCTCCATACTGTTTTCCACAGTGGCTGCACCAAACTGCATTCCCACCAGCAGTGTAGGAGGGTTCCCTTTTCTCCACAGCCTCTCCAGCATTTGTCATTTGTGGACTTTTGAACGATGGCCATTCTGACTGGTGTGAGGTGATACCTCATTGTACTTTTGATTTGCATTTCTCTGATAATTAGTGATACTGAGCATTTTTTTCATGTACCTATTGATCATTTGTATGTCTTCCTTGGAGAACTGCTTGTTTAGGTCTCCTGCCCATTTTTGGATTGGGTTGTTCTCTAGAATCATTTTTGACGTCTCTTTGTGACCTTGTATATCTGATCAGTGACAAATTTCTGTTAAGTCAACCTGTGGAATGTCTCATATCTGTCCTACCTTCTGTATTCCTATTGTGGTTATCCTGTTTCAGACCCCTTATCTCTCACATGCTTTCACGTAATCATTCAACCAATACTTATGGATTGCTTATGATGTACCAGGCATAGTGTGAGACTGGGTCTCACTGTGTCTCATTTATCAAAGTTTGGATAAGGTCCCTTCTTTCTCCTAAGTAGAATACAGTGATGACAGTTAATATTGAGCATATGCCATGGGCACTGTGCTGATCTCATTTAATCTTCACAATAGCTTTTGGAAGCAGAGGAGGAAATGGACAGATAGGTGAGGCATATGCAAACCATGATAATACAAGACAATATAACTCACTCAAAGTCTCCCTCATACAAGGTGAAGGTGTTAATATAGATGCCCTCTCGTATTGTACACAGTAATAAAAAAAAAAAGGGGACTCAAACAATGAGCCATATATAAGTTAAAGATACAGTTAAGGGAGAGCTACTTTAAAACACTTGCAAAGAAATCTGAGAGCAGAATTAGAGATGCCCATGTTTTTTCCTGTTGTCTCAGACAACACTAATTTGACATCACTATCTTTTAGTGACTTGTGTTCACTGAGTCTTTTCAAAACATACAAATTTTTCATGCAAACATCATCCCTTTTTAAATTATGTATTTTGTTAGTTAATTTTTTTTAATTTTAAGATAGTTGTAGATTCTCACGTAGTGGTACGAAATAATACAGATGGATCCCATGTACCCTTTATCCAATTTACTTCAATGGTTAACATCTTGCAAAACTAGGGTACAATACCACAACCAGGATATTGAGATGCCATCAAGATAGAGAATATTTCCACCGTATAAGAGTCCCTCATGTGCCCTTTCATAGTAATACCCATTTTCCTCTTGTCCCCATCCCCACTTTAACTCCTGGCAACCACCTCTCTGTTCTTTTTATAATTTATTATTTTAAGAATGTTACATTTTAAAAATTATATAAATGGTATCAGACAGTAAGTGACATTTGGGGACTGGCTTTTTTTTTTTCACTTGGCATAATTCTCATCCAGGATTTATCCAGGTTGTTTCATGTATTTCCTTCTATTGCTCAGTAGCGTTCCACGGCACAGATGTGCCTGTTTGTTTAACCACTGTTTCCCAGGGAGGCTGCACCATTTTAAACTCCCGCCAACAACATATGAGTGATCCAGGTTCTCTGCATCCTCACCAGCATTTGGTGATGTTGCTATTTTAAAATTTTCTTCTCTCATTTTACATTACTGGAATGACTGCGTCAGGTCTGTCCCTGCTCTAAACCATCTTTAGTGCTACCAGGGTTCAGTTTAGACATGTGTCTTGAAGGATTTGGGTGCATCCAGGTAGAAACATCTAGTTGAAGAAAAGAGATCTTGGTTAGAAGCAGTGGTGTAAGTTGTCCCACTTGAGTGGATGGTTAAAGTTACATAAGGGATTGAAATGACTAAAGCAGAATGGGTGGAAGGGAAAGAGAAGAGTTCTGAGAAGTGCGACTATTTAAGAGTTGAGTGATCAAAGCGTTAGAAATACGTTCTTTTAAGAGAAAACAAGGAAAGGTTATATATGTAAACAGTGTCAGATACCAGAGAGGTTTTAAGACGAGAATTAAAGCTGTCTCGTGCAGATACCAAGTGCATATGTTTTAGATATCAACTGAGATATCAGTATTCATTTTTGTTGGCAGTTTCAGTGGGGGGGGGGATTAAGGCAGACGCCTGTGAATAGCTGACTGAAGCATGAATAGGAGGTCAGAAAGTAGAGACAAGGAAGGAGTGAAAAAAAATGAACAATAGTCAGAGAGCATTACTGAACAGAGATTGTTTTTAACTGGAGGAAATGTTTTTAAGCTGAGGTTGAAACAGTAGAGAGAAAGAGGTTGAAAATGTATGAAAAAGTTTTACAAATTGTCAACAATGTGTGTAATAACACTCAAAATTTATTTTAATGAAAAATACATGGAATAGAGAGAGATTAATGGAGCTAGGTCCTAGAGGGGATGGAAGAAGATTGGGTTCAGACTGGAAGCAAGGAGATGAAGAGGGGTGAACAGAGATTAATTTGTGTTTGCATGAGTCAAGGCTAATGGTTTTGTTCATCTTTGCAGGACTCTGTGAAAAGGGAGGGAGTTTGAGAAGGGTCTTGAGGGTTGGAACAGTTGCTGAGGGAATGGAAGATGGTGCTGATCAAAGGAAAGGAATAGGATGGTTGAGCCTGAGAAAAGAATAAACATTTGTAGCGGTATCAATTTGAGCAGTGGGTCAAGGGTAGACTTGAGAAGTTAAATTGGGAGTTTAAGAGCAAAGAAGGATGCGTAGTCAGGAATGGATAGACTAAGGAGACTGAAAAGTGATTGATTTGGAAAACAGGTATAGCATTATTGAGGGAGAGAGAGAGATGAAAGAGTAGGTTCTATTTTGAGAAGAAGATTTTGGAGTTAAGATTTCAGGGGTCAGAGTTTAGATTACTGGGAGGGCCAAGAGAGTGGGTTAAGGAAATAATGTGGAGGTGAAAGGCACTATGTTTTATAGAAACTCGGAGCGTTAAGGAGTTCGTATTGTATCTTGAAATTGATGGTAAATCATCAAGGAAGGGACATGACAGTATTAACCAGTAAGAAGCATTACTCTGATGGAAGCGTAGAGCGGGCAAAACTGGAAGCCACCAGAGAGACGTTGCTAGGCACTTCTGCACCCAGCTGAAGGCCGTGGTCCCATTTACACCCTCGGCAGAGGGGAGAGCTTTCAGGAAGCTAAGTTTTCCTACACATATTTTCTACCGTCTTGAATGAACCCATTGGTCTCAATTATCTGCTCCTGGAAAGATGACGACCCTTCAGATGTATTTTGCCCAGTCATCTTCTTTACAAACATAATTAGAACTCTCTTTTCTGAGTTAGCCTCAGGGAAAAGTAGCTCCTTCATATTTTCATGCCGTTGAAATTGTGGGGCCAGATATGGCCACAGTGGGTGAAAACAGTATAACTTTTTCTGCCTTTCACTACTTTTCTGAGAAGATGCGGAAAATTTTCAGAAACCCCCAGGCATGTGGTTTCTCTGATCTCCGCATTTCCACAGGTACTTTGTAAGTATATTTTACCCGTTTACATTTGCGTCTTCTATCACATCGTAACCTGCACCGAATTCATTTTGTTATAACGTGGTACCTAGATATCTCAGTACTTGGCTCAAAACTACATGTTTAAGGAACGTTCAGCGAATGAGTGTGAGTGAGTGAGTGAGTGAATGAGTGCATGTTGGCTCCCACAGACCGAGAGAACCCTGCCCTCCTATGGTTTAGATAATCCCGAGGTCCCCACAAGTCTGCCCTGGAACAGGTTCAGTTGTGACGCTCAAACAGTTCTCAGACTAACAGAAAGTGCCACTCCATCTGTATATGTTTAATTTGGAAGCAGCTGTAAAGAGACCCCCAGGCAGCTTGTTTCCCCATCTGGGAAGAGGCGCGAGGCTTTTCGTCCGTACGGCAGCATGGCGGCCGCCTGCCGGAGCTCGTGAGCGCGGCTTCCCTCCGGGGAGGCGGCCGGGACCGCTTTCCGCACAGCAGCATGGTGGCCGCCAGAGGGCGCGGCCATCGCGTCGCGCCCGGGGGAAGAGGCCGCCGTAAAGGAGGCGCCGCTTCCTCTTCTGACTTCTCCCGCCTCCCACCGGCTGTCGTAAAAGGGTGAATGGAGAGCGAGTTGTGGGGGGTAGGAAGGGAGGACAGGGGGCGCGGAGTCAGAGTGGCGCAGCAAGTGGCTGCAGGTGGCGACGGTGGCGGGGGGTGGGGAGTGAGGTGGTGCGGGGATCGCAGAGGAGGAGGCTGAGGGCGTCCAAAGGAAAACTCAAGCTGCAGTCTGGCCTACTGGTCCGGGGGCCGCGGAGCCCCCGCCCGGGGAGATGGACCTCAACCGGATCATCCAGGCGCTGAAGGGCACCATCGACCCGAAGCTGCGGATCGCCGCTGAGAACGAGCTCAACCAGGTGAGGCGCGGGCCCGCGGCGCCCCGCCGCCGCCGGAGCGGCGCCCCCCGCCGGCCGGCGCGGCGCCCCCCGGTCTGCGCCCCCGGCCGCCGCCCCCACGCGGGCTCCGGACCCCGCCGCGCCTCCCGGCCTGTCCCGCCCGCGCCCGCGCCCGCGCCGCGGGGTCTGGGGGAGCCGCGCGCCCCGGGATCTTTCCTCGGCGGCTCGCTCACGCACCTGTTGGCCACCTTTGCATCCTTTCATGTCGAATTCCTCCTCCCGTGCAGTTTGTTCAGCCCGCTTGGTTCGCAGAAAGCAGCTCTGGCGAGCTTTGCTGGTGTTTTCAGGGCGTGATTTCTCTTAAGTACGCCGGCTTGGTGGGAAAATTCACTTAAAATTCAAATCTGAGTTCAGCTTTTGTGCCGACCCAGCCCTTTTTAGGTGTTGCTGTGGGAAACCCTGCCCATCGCCTGCTTCTGTGGGGCTGGCAGGACCGTGTACACACTGATTGGCAGAGTTTTGCTGGGGCGCTGGGAAATGCTGTCGGGAGAGAGCTCTGGGCAGAACAGGCAATTTTCACAGCGGTTCTGCTTTACAAAGACACGCCGAGTAGTGAGTGTCTGTAGGGATTTCTCATAAACGGTAAAAGGTGGAGGACTTTCTTTACCCCCCCCCCCCCATCCTCTGTCCTTACTAACTAGCCTCGACCTTGTTCCCGCGATACCACTCACGTTTCCAAATTTAATGATCCCAAACTCAAGCTTCTGTTTTCCTCCGCACCTGTAAGAATGAATCGTAGACCTTTCACAAAAGAAAGTACGATAGAGTGACGGCTGTTTGAGGTTGCAGTAGTCCTTAAAATGTAAAGGAATATTCCTAAATTAGTGGTTCTCCAAGTGCTGACCGGGGCGAGCAGCGTCAACCTCATTTGGGAACGTGTTGGAAATGCAAATTATGAGGCTTCCCTCTAGACTTAAAGAATTAGAAACTGTGGGGATGGGGCCCAGTTATGTTTTAATTAGTTAGCCAGGTGATTCTGTGCTTCTTAAAGTGTGAGAAAACTGTCCTAAGTATACGTTCCCGTAGAAATCCATTTAGGTTTTCCCTGGTTGGAGTTGACTGTAAAGTGCAGATCTGCGTTGTGAACTTTTGAAAGGGATTATTTTAATGGGCAAAGTAAGTGTGAATCCAGGATTCCCAAGAGATGAAAGGGAGGGGGGAAAACATTGACTCTGGAGAGCAGGTTGAGTTGAAGGGCAGCCCAAAGGGAATGTATTGCTGCTGCAAAAAGAAAGGGACTCTTACTCAGAACAGGGGAGAGTTAAAGTCAGTACCTGCCCCAGGCTTTGCAGAGTAAAAGTACTGTATGTTGCTTGGCTGGAAAAGCAGTAATCCAGGCGTTGGTTCCGAGGAACAAAGCAAGAGCTGAACTTGCAGTCCGGTAGTATGAACAGGGGAGGTGGCCTGCTTGTGACCCCCTTCTCATCACAGCGAGGCCGCATGTTATTTTGATAGTGCCCACAGGGATCATGTCATTGCTGTCGTGTTGTACCACCCTGCCTCTGTTAGCCTGCCCTTGCTTTGTTTCTGATTCATCAGCAAATAAGCGCAGTTGACTTCATGGGAGTGGGAAAGGTAGGTGGGAAAGCCTGCAGAACGAGAAGAGACAGTTAGGACCCAATTCCACCCTTTTCTTTGTGGCATTTCAATCCAAATCCATTTCAGCCTCACTCTGCTCTACCCCATATCCGCCCAGCTCTTCGCAGAGCACGAATCCCTCAGCAACTTCTAAACGTAGCTTATTGCTAAGTCACTCATTTAGCATTTATATTCTGTATAATACTTTGGATTGTAATATGCTCTACGTATTTTTTTAAATTGCTTGTAAGTACAAGACCAAAGTATGTCACATAACCTTTAATAATGTTTATATATATGTTTTATATATAGGTTATATATATACAGGTTATATATATATAGGTTTTATATATATGTTTAATTTTTTTTTTATTTTTAGGTTTTTTTGGTGGGGGGAGGTAATTAGGTTTATTTAGTTATACTTTTTGAGGGAGGTATTGGGGATTGAACCCAGGACCTCATGCATGCAAGGCACGCACTCTACCACTGAGCTATACCCTCCCCCCTGTATGTTTTATATATATAGGTTTTATGTATATGTTTTATATATAGGTTATATATATATAAAGGTTACATGGTTATATAATAAAATAAGTTTTGTATGCTGTAACATCCTTCTTTGTTGGATAAACAGGTGGGTAATCTTACCATTAGTGATGAGGGTCCAGTTAATTTATTTTAGTTTAGGTCCCCCCTCAGCAGATACCCTCTGAGTAGGAAGAGGGGGCAGTTTCTACAGTGTCCTGGTTGATTTGTCAATTGCCATTTAGAAGAGTAGGCAGCTTCAAAACGTAACAGCCTGTGTTCCAAAGGATACATTTTTTTTCTTTCAGAATTGTTTTTATTTTTTATTTTTATTTTTTAATCTATTTCTATATACAGCGGCTAACATTTGTCCAAAGGATAAATTCTTATTTGGAACTATATTTTTTCTGTAGCCAGCATCTTTCTCTTTCCAGTGACTGGCTCCTTGACTGCTATATGAGATACTGTTTCTCAGGGAAAATGCATTTTCAGTTTTATCAGAGGATGTTAAGAATGCACCCTGTGTACATTTGTCATTGTCTTTAAGCTTTGAAGTCCCTTTAACAATAGCATGGGGAAGTAGGAATGGGTAGATGTCTCTTTCCAGTAAGTCATCCAGAAAAGTGTCTTCTTTGAATAAATCAAATCATTCTCCATCCACATGGCCTCAGTAGGGGAATCAAGATATTTACTTTCATTGCCAAGCTTTGAAATCTGTGCTTTTCTAGCCCTTTAAGAGTGTTTGCTTATATGATATATTTATCAAGTTATTTGCAGGCACTAGTGTAAGACTCTGCTCTCATAGAGCTTGCCTTCTAGTGGAAGACAAGTAAATAATATAATTTTGTAAGTGCTGTGGAGGGTAAAGCCCTAGAGAGCGTGTTGAGATATATCAGTAGGTGGTCTTTTTCTGAAGAATGACACTGAGCAGAGGCTTAGATGTTGTGACAAAGTGAACCAGATGAAGAACTGGGAGAGGAGCAGAGGGAAAATCAAGTTCAGTAAAGGCCCTCAACTTGGCACATTGGAGGATAAGAAGAGTGAATGTCAAGGGAGCAGCGAGGCCGAGAATGAGAAAACATAGGGTCTTTGCTTTAAAGAAGTTCTGATAAAGTGCAGAATTTAGCTATGCAAGGAAACTCTTTATTTTCAGAATACTTCACTAAGTAAGTATCTTCAAGAATTTGAGAGATGTCTTTTTCTTCTTCCTTTCTTAGGAACTTAAAGCCCAAGGTGGAAAAGGAAATTGGATAAATATTCATAAGGAAAATAGTGTGAGAATATATCTGAATTTACCACTGAATGTTTTAGCTGGTCAGATTAACATTGATCGAACCAAGACTGAAAGGAGGAGACAAAAAGTTGTATAAGTTCTTTGAAATGGCAACCAGTTGTGAAGAGAGAGTTCCAAAATGTGTACACTGGCAACAATGTTGAAATAAAAGGAGTCCCTACTCTAACGGCTTTCAAATAAGTAGTAGTATTCTAAGTGTAAAGGTTATTTTGTATTTAGGTGAATAAGTAACTAAGCTATGTAGATTAGAACTAAACTATATAGATGTCTTAATGTTTGATTCACTAGAGGATTTTCCAGTATCTCAAGTTATAAACATGAGTTATTTATAATAATGTAAATGTGGAAGGTATAGAAGATTGGGCTAAATCTATGTTAATTTCTTTCTTTTTTTCAACTGAAGTATAGTCAGTTTACAATGTTGTGTCAATTTCTGCTGTAGAACATAATGTTTCAGTCATACATACACATTATGTATTTGTTTTCAGATTCTTTTTAATTATAGGTTATTACAAGATATTAAATATAGTTCCCTCATATATATATATATATAATATTTTTTTTAAATTGAAGTACAGTGAATTCCTGTTCTATACTAATTTTGGCTCCTGTAAACTGCTGTTAAAAGAAATCCATATTTTAAAAAACTACTTTAAAATTCTGGTGGTTTCAATTATGGATAAAGAATTTATTTCATACACAACAAATTTAAGATTTTGAGGTTTATACAGGGTGAAAGGAAGAACAGTCATAAAATAATTCACCATTTTACTCAGGATATAGAAAGATTTGGGAAGCATAATTTCTTGGATGGAAAGGATCAATATTTTAAAGATGCCCATTTTTCCAATTTTTTTGGTCAACCATTTATCTTAATAAATGCTGTTGTAAATAAATGAACAGGAAAGGTGGTAAATTAAAACACGGAGTGGTATGCAGAAACCTCGCGGTGTACCAGAACGGATGCCACCGTAGGGCCTGGCTCCTGGGAGGAGGGAGGCAGAACAGATGCTGCATCGTTGTCTGGCTTTGGCCGCACTGAGAGTTTGAGTCTTTTCTGGAAATATCAGCAGGCAAGGCTAAGTGTAAGCTCTGGGAATGTGGCAGGCCTGTAATATGGTCCAGGTACTAGACATCTAAATATGGTCAGAAAGAATGGGCTGCGCCCTCTCCTTCTTTTTTTTTTTTTTTTTTTTTTTGCTTCTAAAGTCATCATGGCCAAACTCAGGATTAGGTCAAAGTAGAACTTGTCTGTAGGGAGAAACAACCCAGCAGCAGGCACTTCATCAGCATGGGCTCACTTGGGCATCGTTAAGTTTAAAAGATGCTCCGGCATCAGAGGGCGGCTGGTGACGACAGCTCTCCACACCATCTTGTGAGGCACACTGTCCAGTCTGGACTGATGCTGCTCTGTAGCACATGAACAGCTATTGTCCATTTTCCTGTGTTGGATTTCCTGTTTTCTGTTTGTCAAAAATACCATAAACAAAATTGAAGGCCACATAAGCTGGAAAGAAACAGTTGCTATGTATAAGTCAAATAAATAGTTGAGATTTTAAATTCATAAATAGCTCCCAGAATTTATTAAGAATAAAACAAATATTCCGTTTACAGAAGGGTAAGAGAAATAAAGAAAGTGTAGAAGAAAACAGCCAACAAACAGGAAAAAAATTCAAGCTAGAAGAAATGTAATATAAAATATGAATAAAGTTTAAAAGTTTCAAAGGAACGATAGTGCTAGCCGCTATACTGGATAGAGGGACACACTCACATACTGCTGTTGGAAGTGTAAATTGCTACACCCTTTCTGGGAAGCATTTTGACGACATACATCCAAAAAAACAAAACAAAACAAAACAAAACCCCACCATACAAATGTTCATACTCCTTTATTCATCAGTTTAGTCTAAATACATTTTTTTGACTTGAAGTGTTTTGGTAATCTTTATTTTGCTGAGAGTTTCTCTCACTTTAAACGTTTTTATTTTATTTGCACAGTAATGTGTTCAGTAACAGGTGCTAATAGTTATTCATTTATATTGCCCTATTTTTTATAAAATATTTCTTTGTAATTTCAGTCTTACAAGATTATCAATTTTGCCCCCAGTTTACTTCGGATTATAGTCTCTGATCATGTGGAATTTCCAGTACGCCAGGCAGGTGAGTTGGTTTTCTATCTTTTGTAAATTTATTTATGAGTAAAAGAACTAGAATTTTATTTTAACTCTAAATATCTGCTTTCTTTGAAAACATTGGACGCACACATGAAGTATTTCTAACAGCTTAAAAACCCTCTTTTTTCCAGGAAATTTAGAGCCTTTAAATCTTCCCCAGCCTTTTCTTTCCTCCCCTCCCTTCCAGCTACAATTCCTTACCTCTGTAACTCTGTCACCTTTCCCCTTAGCTTTCCCAATTTTAATGGCTTTCTCTCCCTAATTGTTTATGATTCCTGGTGGCCTGGCCTTTGGGCCCACAGACTGAGACCATGAACTTGTTTATGTGAGTTCTGCTCCATTCATGCCTCAGATCACGGAGGTAATGTACCACACAGGTGTTCCTAACCACGTGACTGGGGAGCAGGACTGTAGTTATAAACATGAAACTTACTTTTGAGTCTTAGGGTAGTTCCCTGATGTTGTGTATTGTTCTTCTTTTGCTTTTTTTTTATAAGCTCATCATTAAAACCCAGAAGGTGAAAAAATGGAGAAAGCTTTGGAGCATCTTGAGTCCTAAAAAGAGAATAATTTCAGGATAAAGGGGGTAAAATGACACTAGCTAATTTAAAAATATATAATTAAAGAGACTTTAAAAAATTATGTGACAAGTATTCATAAATAATTTTGACAATACTAGAGAATACAAAGAAAAAAGGAAAAAAAATTACCTGGCAATTATCACTCAGAAATGACCATCATTAACAATAGAGGAATTAGTCTTTCCATGTGTTCAGGTAGAAAAATAGATGAACAATTTTATAGAAATTTTATACTCAACACACTGATAAAAGTGTGTAGTTTTACTTGAATAGAATACAATGTAAGAAATCATTGAGCTTTGGAAAAATATTTATAGCAATGTGTATGTTTCCTAAATGATTCCTTTGTGGTTAAAATAAGGAAAACCCATGGAAAAACATTAATGTTGGAATTATTTTTTACTTTAATAAGATTTATAAGACTTCTGTGTAAGTTTTTTGAAACCACAACTCTCAATTTAATCTTTGCTTTATAAAATAGTGCTGTTTCGAAACTGCATTTTGCTAAAGTGAGCCTGCTTTAATAACCTAAGTGTTTATAGGGCTGTTGTGAAATTCCTGTAAAGCTTTGTGGACATAGTATTTTTTAAAGATTTTACAGCAATTTTTAAATTAATACATCTTCTTTATATGACATGTAAACGTTATAGAAAACCAAAATTTGTACTGTTAGATTGCTCTTAATCTCACCCCCAGAGATAGCTGCTGTCAACTTTGGTTCATGGTTCCCTAATTCTTTTTTTTTCTGTAGATATACTGGTTTTAAAAAGTAACAAAAGTCTGTTTGTGTTATAATTTCTTTTTTTTTTCTTTCATTTAACCATGTGCCTTTGGGGGATTGTTCTGTCAGTGTACGTACATATACTTCATTCTTTGTAACAATTATTTGGTATTTCTTTGTATGAGAACTACCAATGTTTATTTAAGCAATCTGATATTGATGGACATTTCCTTTATTGTCCCTTTATTTGTTCTTTTTTTTTTTTTTTTTGAAGTTTATTTATTTTTAATGGAGGGACTGAGGATTGAACCCAGGATCTCATGCTTGCTAAGCACACACTCCATCACTGAGCTGTACCCTCCCCCGGTTCATCAGTTGTAACGCTTTCTTTGGTTGTTCTTGATAAAGGCAATACAAAAATGAACATCCTTGAACATCTCTCTCTAGATACTTGTGGGACTATTTTCATAGAGTAAACTATAACAAATGGAAATGCTAGGTCAGTGATATTAACCATATTAACATTTAGAATTTTGAATCTTATCACCAAGGAACATTTGCTTGCTTTTTCTATTAACAGTACATTAGAATGCTGTGTTCTCCATGTCCTCACCAACCCTATACAACTTTGAAAGTTAATACTTTTGGTAATTAAGTTTTGATATAAAATGTAAATAGCACTTAAAGGCAATTTTTTTCTTCATAATTTATGTAGATTTCAAATCTGTTAGCCATAGGACAGAGTGTGTTTGGCAGTTGATCATTTCCTAATTTATTAGGACCTGTGTGTTTTAGAGCATCCATTTTATCATACAGTCTGAGATACACTGTGCAGAGTTCTACATTATAACTACCCTAAATTCAGATGCCATTTATACATTTTCTATTTAATCTATTATTAAAATACAAAGATGCCCCAGGAATCTGACATTATAAGTGAGTATTTACATTCAGTGTTCCGCTGGGATGGTTAGAAAGCTTCACATTCCCTGTCAAAACCCTGTAGCAGTATGTCAGCTTGTTTCTTTCAGAAGTCTTTTGGTAAATGATGAAGATGATTAAAAAGAATAGGAACGAAATCATTGACTATGTATTTTGATAGAAATAAACAGATACGAAATTTCCCGAGATTTTTCCAGGAATATTTGAAGACTGATGTCTTTTCCCTATTATTTATATTTAGAAGTGGTAAATATTTCAAAAGGGTTAGATAAAAATTTCAAAATGATAGTATAGTAGCCAGTGAAAGAAAAACAAAACAGGCAGTCTGCATGAAGGACAGTAGAAATTCACCTGTTAACAGTTCAGTATTAGGCATTACGAACAGCATTTGTTTTAAGATCTCAAAGTACATTTAGTAGAGTTTCATTTAGACTCTTCATTCATTCATTGTGTTTAGTCTAACAATACATACTTGAGTTCCTAGACCATTTTTCTGTCCTGTAAACTCTGGAGCTGGATTTAATGAAACATTTTCTGCTTAGACTTGCTTCTGCATTAGCTAAAGAGAAACTTTAAGTTCTCATCCCTTTTCCCTTCGTCACTTGGCTATTTATAACTAAAAGTTTCCATTTTTGCTGGGTATCCTCTTTGGCATTGAAGGGTTTAGTCTTTCATGCTCTGTAAAGCTGCATGAAAGCCGTCTTTTCGATACTGCTACAATCAGCATTTTTTCCTCTAACTTAGCTGCCATTTACTTGAAGAATATGGTGACACAGTACTGGCCGGACCGGGAACCTCCACCGGGAGAAGCAATATTTCCATTCAACATTCATGAAAACGATCGCCAGCAAATACGTGATAATATTGTGGAAGGAATAATTCGATCTCCAGATCTAGTGAGGTACACTGTACTGTATCTACGTGATAAGTCGGAAGCACAAAATATATGGTTACGGGAGGTTGGATTTAATCATTAGCCTCAAGTTTGTTTTTTTAAATGAGATGAAGTAAGGAAGGTAGGCACTCAAAGAAAATAGTTTTAGCTATTTGTTTTTGCATTTGTAATTCTTTGCCTCAAAATGTTTTGGAAAAGATTTAGTTGCTATTGGTTGTCACAAAAAGTTAAAGCAAAAATCATAACTTAACTAAAATTGTTGTGTAAACCCCTGCTACGTAAATAACCTACGTTCTTGGTTACGATCTCCTGACTTTTTACTATCTGCTTTTCATTTCCCTGATACAGGGAAATTGACTTCTGGGAGTTTTTAATCTACCACTTTTTGTAACACTTTACCTATCGTTTTATTCATTTTTATGAGCTGAGCGTTTTTTCCTTTGAAGAGGACAGGATAGAGTAAGTTTAAACTAGAAGAGCTGTCCCTGGTTTTTCAAATTTAGATTGGACACTGTGGAGCAGCACTGTCCAATGTAACTTTCTGCAGTGACAGCAATCTTCTAAATCAGCACTGTCCAGCATGTAGCCACGTGGCATAGATGGCTACTGAGTACTTGAGATGTGGCGATTGTGACTGAGGAGCTGAATTTTTACTTTAACTTTGGTTAAATTCCAGTGTGCACCTGCCCCTATCGGACGGCACAGCTGGAGAGTCATAAAAATTCTGCAGTCTTAAAATAGGAGAAACACATTTTTTTTCAACATGAGCAAGTGATCAGGTTTCTTTTGAAAGTGGAGGAGGGGAGTAGACGAAACTAAGGTAGGGGAACGAAATTGTTTAACTTCAAGAGACTGGGTATAAGTTTATCCCTGAGTGTACAGTGTCCATGTGACATAAGCAGTAGAAAGGGAAGGGTGTGAGGGGAACAGAGAGGAAGGAGGACAAACATTGAACTGTTTGTGCAGCTGTTTTGCAAAGAGGAGAGAATAGGTGTACTGATGAAAAAAAATCGTCATTATTCTCTTTGCCCAAATGCCAGTCTGCCACTGGCTTCCCTCTGGTACCATCACGTATCCATTTCTTGTCAAAATCTTTACATTTTCGGATCCCTCTGAATCTTGCAAGCAAAGCAATGTCTTTTGATAGTCGTCCCTTGCTTAGCTTGGGATGGGAAAGGATTAAGAGGGTCAACCTGAAGATGAGTTAAAAAAATGAAAAGCTTCAGTTTTATTGAATACAAATAAGACCTATGTGTTGTTTAGGCACAGCTGCTGGTGGCACAAGATCTCTGTCTTTATCTTTATTATGAGGCAATTCTTTGTGGCTTTGTTCCTTTTATGTCCTGAAGGCTTAACTGTAACCACTCTTGAAGAAATAGTCTCGAAGCTTATTTAAGAGTATTGCAAAGGATCTTTTGCAAATAGATTTGGTAACATAGGAAAAGGCATTATTTTTTTTCCTCTTTTTTTCTTTATGGGGTGGGGAATTGGGTTTATTTATTTGTATTTGGAGGAGGTACTGGGGATTAAACCCAGGACCTCATGCGTGCTAAGCGTGCACTCTGCCGCTTGAGCTATACCCTCCCCCACCCCCCACCCCCACCAGGCATTATTTTTAAGTTTGTTTCATTTCAGTGAATTTAAGTTATTGGTTGTTTAATTGACACATACTTTTTTTTTTTTTTTTTTGGCACTGTGGAATCCTAATTTAGCAGGATTCACTTTCTAACCACTGGCAGGTGACCATGTCAGGACACACTGATAGTTTATAGAAGAGGCATTTTTTTTCCCTCACTTAATTTTTCTCTCCCAATATAGTTGGGATCCAGTTGAGGAAATTATTATGGACCTAGGTGTTATGAGATCATATCTTTTATCACTTAACTTTGTGGTTTTATTAAAGGCATTTCTTTTTCTTTTCTTTTTTTTTTTTTTCCTGCTGTAGTCTTTCCTGTTGCTTTTTTCTTTATTTCTTTGGAAATAGCTCTTAGCTTTCCTCTTCAGGAATTGCCAATTAATGCTTGTTCCTTATACCTCGAAGTACAAAAATTAGGATCTCAGGAAGCTTTGATAGGTGCAAAATAACTGTGTGGCTGGGAACTGAGCGGTTCAAGCCTTTGGCTCACAGAGGCACTTCCTGGTGTTTTGTATGCCTCCATTTTACTTTTTTTGACCATTTTTAGGCTAAGTCTGTCCAGTTGAAATTGCTAAAATACTTTTTTGGTTTTCTGTCCTCCTTAGCATGTGATAACCAAAATACAAAATACAGCAAGTTGGAAAATTTTATAGTGCTGGGGGTGGATTCATTGTCTTTTTTTTTTTTTTTTTAAATTTTATGAATTTATGTTTAAATTCATTTTTTTGACAAACAAAGCTTTATTTAGGATAAGACCATTTGAGAGGTTTCATTTATTTTAGGCAATTACCCATTTTGTTTGTTTTCAGTAAGTTTGAGCTATTGAGGAGGTTTTTCTTTATAGGACTGCTCCTTTCCCCCAACCCCAGATAAATAACTATATAATGTAGGTAAATAGGAATCAGAGTGCTTTTGTGTAAAATATTGGAGGTCTCTGAAACCTGGTATTTATAACTACTTAGATTTTGGACTTTTTTCCCCCATTTTATAGAGTCCAGTTAACAATGTGTCTCCGTGCCATCATTAAATACGATTTCCCTGGTCACTGGCCAGCGGTAGTGGACAAGATAGACTATTACTTGCAGTCACAGAGCAGTGGAAGCTGGCTTGGCAGTTTATTATGTCTGTATCAACTGGTGAAGACATATGAGTAAGTTGATTTCTACTGGCTGAAGATACCAGCCTCGTGTTACTTAGAAAAAAATTACATTGCATTGAGGGATCTGTTATGGGTGTTACAAAATCAGATTAGTCTGGGAAATGTTGGGTTAAACTTAGTTAAACATGTTTATTTACTACAGTTTTTCAGAGAATCTTGAATCTGCTAATGTACGTTACGAATCTCTAAGGCACTGACATGATCTGCAGTGTTTCTCAAACTTATTAGTTTATTAGTTTCAGAGGACCATTTATTAACACCTTGCCTCGGAAACTCTGTTGTAGAGGTACCTTAACATTTGTCTTCAAGTGAGCACATTATTAAGTAAACTTGCCGTTTGGGCGCAAGATAGAAAATGTTCGCGTTTCTTTGCTAGTGACTTTCTCTTCCATGTAAGTTGCTTGGGGGGTGTGGGACTAGCGTCACATTTAATAACATTGTTTTTTAGTTTCTAAGGGTACTCCTTCTCCTGCATGCAAAGTCCTGTAGCATTCTTCTAAAAATAATTTTTAGAGACTGTTACAGACTTATTAAAGTGATCTGAGAGCTCATAACTTTGTAAACTATTTTAAAATGTAGGATAGTAGATGAAGAAATTTTTTTCCTGCGTTAATTACATAGTAGGAATGTCTATTTAAACTGGTATATCAACTTGTATTTTATAGGAAGGATTGCGGTGTGATGAAGATTAATTTAAGTTCTAGAGAAATTCGTGTAGGAAAATTGCAAAACTGCCTTGGATTCTTTTAAACTAGTCTAAGTCTTTGTAGAAAGATTTTAGGTATTCTGCTTAAAACATGGATATGCTCTTTCAAAGTTTCTTTCAACTGTATTCTCACAGTCCAAACAGAAAATGTAAGCCAGTGTTTAGAATGTTATCATTTTAGTATAAAAAAATAGATTTTTCAGTCATTGTTTAAGCTGTTTTGTGGGGCAGAAATTATTTTTCTCTCTTTTTGTCTTTGCTCACATAGATATAAGAAAGCAGAGGAAAGAGAACCTCTTATAGCAGCAATGCAAATATTTCTGCCTCGTATTCAGCAACAAATCATGCAGCTTCTTCCTGATTCCTCACATTATTCTGTATTACTACAGAAACAGATTCTGAAAATCTTCTATGCACTTGTTCAGGTAAGTTTCTATAGCAAAAGACAAACAGGGTGGCTTGTATCTCTGCCTGACACATAGAAAGTATTCAGAGGTAAGTGTCAGTCATTGTTAAAAATCACATGTTATATAATCTCACATATATTTCTTCTAAAAACTCCTTATGAGAGATCAGGCTAACAGAAGTCAGCTTAACTGTCAGGTTACTGAAGTGGCAGGGCTGAGATTCAGTGTCCACAGGCCGCTCCACTGTCTGAAGCCTGGTATGGAAGAAACGGGGTAGTTAACTGCCCTAAAACCTGATGATTTGACTAATGTTTCCACAGCACTCTGCCTGTAGATTAGGTATGATTAAGGAGAGGAGGATGGAAAAGAAGGGAGTTCCTTTTTTAATTGGGTAATTAATTATACTGATGGTAGTTTCTTTGCATTTGATCCACTTTAAAGCTGAAAACTAAGATTCAGTGCCTCATTTACCTTTATTTAAAATACTTCTTATTATCTGAAAGCTATAAAGGACATTAATATGGGAATCTAAAAAATAATTAGAGAAGATACAGATGGAATTTTTAAATATACAAATCTTTAAAATTTAATCCTTGAAAGGCTTGGGTAAATTATTTAGCTCGGGGTGAAGAAAGAATAATTGTTGTCAGTTTAAACTCTTTGATGATGAATTAAAGCCCCATTTCTTGCTTTCCAGTTAAATTCTTCATGGCAAGAGGGTAGTTTTGTCAAGCTAGGGAGCCACAATTGTCTGGTTTTGTTCTTGGCTTCCGTCTGTCCTAAGTACCTTTGTACTTTGTACTTTCAGAATATTTCACTTTAATAAAGATTTATATTTTTAGCCTCATCTTTTAAACTTTTAGTAGTGACAGTCCAAGGAAGACTTTATTTTTTTTCAGTTCAGCCTTTTTTGGGAGATGGGGAAGCAGGAAGGAAGCACATCCAAGAAAAGATGTATTTTTGTTTTTCTGTTCAGACGTCCTCCTCAGGAGAATCACTTTGACGCAAACATTTTTTATTCAGTGAGATATTTTGCCATTGGATGTAGTAATGCCTCATTTATTCGGAGGCCAGACTTTCTCTTCCATTGTGAGAAGCATAGCCAGGAATCAGGAAGTTAAACAGAGGCTGATGAAACAGTCTTCCTAAAGCCTCTACCTTGATTTGCTAAGGGGGCAAAATCTAAAATTTTTTGTTTTCTCAACATGTATTAAAAGCCTGAAAAAAACAGTGAAAAAACCCTCAACATTTTAGACCATTTTGGTAATTACATGCTACTGTAGTAATACTCTTCAGCTGGGAATCCTGGAAGCAGAAATTGAGAAGGTTTTAAGAGGCACAGATACAGTGATAATGTAAGTAAAAGTGATTGACAATTTGGGAAGAGGCAGAAAAATGTATGTTTTGAAAAGTATGCTGTAATTGACTTTGTCTAGGCATTTATTAGATATTTATTGTGTACAGGGCACTTGAACGTGCCATACATACTTCAGAACTGTTTTGTCGAAAAAGAAACTGATTGTCACTTTCTCCTAGCCCTGAGTCTGCTCCTCCTCTGTTCCCCAGCTTAAGGCTGACTGACCCCCCACCGCCCTTAGAACAAAGTGTGAACTTCTTCGCGTGGGCTATAGACTCCTTCGTCTCCCGCCTCTTCTTATGCCATACTTAGCTTTGTACCTTACACATCAGTCATGCAGGAAAGCCTTGATGGTCCCGTGTTTCAGCCTGAGACTCTCCTTCCCCTTTATGCCCTGGTCGCTGTGTGCTTTCTCTAGGACTTGGCTTGCATAACACTTCGTCCGGGAAGTTGTCTCTGATATTACCAGGCTGTATTAGGTGGTCCTCCTGGGTGCCTTTATCAACACGGTGCTGCTTTTATTTGTACTGTTCATCACACCATATTGTAATTCCTTGTTTAAATGTGTGTTTCCCCAGCTAGAGTGTAGGCTTTGTGAAGACAGGGACTATGTCTCTTACTTCCATTAGGTCCTCAGCATGTAGCAGGTTTTGGAATGCAGGGATGCAGAGGCACTGTGCCTCATCTCCCGTAGCTCACGGTGTAGTGTGGGGTGGAATCCGCACTGTGTGATACAGTGGACCGTGATATCGTGCCACAGTGTAGAGGAAAGTGCTGGGAAGAAATGTTTCTTGAGTGTTTCATGAAGTAGAGATTTTCATTAAAGGCATTAAAAGGAGTTCCCACCACAAAAAAAGATAATGATGAAAAGAGAAATTAAGGAGACAGTCCCATTTACAATTGCATCCAAAGAATAAAATATATAGGAATAAACTTAACCAAGGAGGTGAAAGACACATACTCTGAAAACTGTAAAACACTGATGAAGGGATTTGAAAGCAATACAAAGAAATGGAAAGATAACCCATGTTCTTGGATTGGAAGAGTTAATATTGTTAAAATGTCCATATTGCCCAAAGCAGTCTGTAGATTTAATGCAATCCCTATCAAAATACAAATGACATTTTTCACAGAACTAGAACAAATAATCCTAAAATTTACATGGAACCACAAAAGACCCTGGATTGCCAAAGCAGTCTAGAGAAAAAAGAACAAAGCTGGAGGCATCATCATGCTCCCTGACTTCAGACTATACTACAAAGCTTTAGTAATTAAAACAGTATGGTACTGGCACAAAAACAGGCACATAGATCAATGGAACACGATAGAGAGTCCAGAAATAAACCCACACACTTATGGTCAATTAATCTTTGACAAAGGAAGCAAGAATATACAATGGAGAAAAGACAGTCTCTTTGATAAGTGGTGCTGGGAAAACTGGACAGCTGCATGTGAACAAATGAGATGAGAGCATTTCCTCACACCATATACAAAAATAAACTCAAAATGGATTAAAGACCTCAATGTAAGACCAGAAACCAAAGAACTCCTAGGAAAATAAGCAGAACACTCTGTGACATAGATCATAGCAGTATTTTTTTGGATCTGTCTCCTTAAGACAAGGAAATAAAAGCAAAAATAAACAAATGGGATTTAATTAACCTTAAGAGCTTTTAGACAAACAAGGGAACCATTGGCAAAACAAAAAAGGAACCTACTAAATGGGAGAAAATATTTGCGAATGATATAACAGATAAGGGGTTAATATGCAAAGTATATAAACAGCTCATACAAGTCAATATCTAAAAAACAAACAACCCAATTAAAAAATGGGCAGAAGATGTGAATAGACATTTTTCCAAAAGACGATGTACAGATCGCCAACAGGCACGTGAAAAAATGCTCAACATCACTAATTATCAGAGAAATGCAAATCAAAACCACAATGAGATATCACCACACACCTGCCAGGGATGGCTATCATCAAAAAGTCTACAAACAATAAATGTTGGTGAGGATGCAGAGAAAAGGGAACTGTTATACACTGTTGGTGGAAAAGTAAGTTGGTGCAACCACTATGCAAAACAGTACGGAGATTTCTCAAAAACCTAAAAATAGAACTGCCATATGATCCAGCAATTACACTGCTGGGTATATTCTGGAAAAACAAAAATACTAAATTGAAAAGATACATGCACCCCAGTGTTAATAACAGTGTTATTTACAATAACCAAGACCTGGAGGCAACCTAAGTGCCTGTCAATAGATGAATGAAGAAAGAAGATGTAGTATATATATACAACGGAATATTACTCAGTCATAAAAAATGAAAACCTGCCATTTGCAGCAGTAGATGAACCTAGAGTGTATTATGCTTAGTGAAGTAAGTCAGACAGAGAAAGACAAATACTCTGTATTATTACTTATATGTGGAATCTAAAAAAATAAAACGAATATATATAACAAAACAGAAATAGATTAATGGATATAGAGAACAAACTAGTGGTTAACAATTGGGAGAAGGAAGAGGGGAAGGTCAAGATAGGGGTATGGGATTAAAAGATGCTACTATGTATGAAATAAATAAGTAAAAGATATATTGTACAGCACAGGGAAATTAGCTATTTTGTAATAACTTTAAATGGAATATAACTTGTAAAAATATTAAATCGCTATGTTGTACACCTGAAACTGATAGAATATTGTAAATGAACTATACCTTGAAAAAAGATAATTATATGAGGTAATATGTTACCTTATCATAATAATTTCATAATGTGTATCAAATCATCATGTATACATTAACCTTACATAATGGTATATAGCAATTATATCTCAATAAAGCTGGCAAAATGAAAAGTTTGACGCACAAAGGGGTAAATGATAAAAAAAAAATTGCTTATCTAGAGTCTCCTGCTGAATAAATGATTCCTTACTGTATTATTATTATTACTTTTACTTAAAAAAATCAGCCCAGAGAAATAATTTGTGGCATGTATGTCTAGGTTTTAAACATTTAATTTATATACATAGGCTTATAGACCTATTTTAAGTTAGAGTTTAGGCTGAACCATCTGATATTACTATTTTCATGGTCAAATGTTAGCCATTTCATATATTTCAACTTTTCAATGTAGGTAAATTTACTGAGTTTTTGGAGGGGAGAAATTATTGTCTGATATTGTTATTCTTTTATTTTCAGTATGCATTGCCTCTTCAGCTGGTCAATAACCAGACCATGACAGCGTGGATGGAGATCTTCCGAACTATTATTGACAGGACTGTTCCTCCTGTAAGAAAGGGCTTCTGTTCCTAACAATGGGGAAAACTTGGGTTTGGGACATTTGTGGTAGACTGATGTATTATCCCAGCCTGCTACTTGGGAAAAAAAAAATTATGACTGTAATAAAGATAATTAATCAAATATATTCATTTTTAGAAAGTTCATATAAGCAAACTTAATAAAATAATTACTATATTTAATCCTAGTAAAAATGATAAGCATTTTTAAAACTTAGTATTTATTCCTCTTGTCTTTTTTCTCTGTGTTTATGTACAACCATGTTTTTTTCTTTATACAAGAAATATTACAAAATCTTTATAGGAAGAAGTGATTTAAAAAGGTATGCTGACATAATCTTATTAAAAAGTGATTTTAAAGGGTTTGCAGAAAAAGGAGCATTAATGAAATTTGTCAAGAGGAACAACCATATTTTGTTTGTAAAAATGGTAGAGATAGGTACTATCTAGAAATTGATTTTCCCCTTAAAATCTAAGTATTTTTAATGACTACAAATGCTTTTTATATTCTGTCATTTTTGTTGACTACTTCATTTGTTGGATATTTAAGTTGTTTTAAGTTTTGTATATTTTAGCTATAAGGATGTAGTTAAATTTTTATGCACATGATTATTTTCTTTGGATAACCTCCTAGCAGTGTGTGTAAGGCTTTGACAGGTCTTTAATTAATTAATTAATTGGTGTAGTTGATTTCCAATATTTTATTAGTTTCAGATGTCCTGCATAGTGATTCAGTGTTCTTATAGATTATACCCTATTTACAGTTATTACAAAGTAATGGGTATAATTTCCTGTGCAAGGCTTTGACAGATCTCGCAGACTGCTCTCCAGAAACAGTGCCCTGGCTTACACCTTAATAAGCAGTGACTGAGAATGTCTTATGTTAAATTCTAAGTTGGCCAGTTTGATAGGTAAAAGATAGTGTCTCATTTTTATCTGCAATAACAGTGATACTGTATTTCATCTATCAAATTAACTCAATAACTAATCGAATTAACTAAATGAAAATACATCAGATATTTAAAATTGAAGCTTGTCTCCAAACGTGCAGTCTTCTTTCCTTTGTCCATATCTTGGGACGAACTATGTTGAAGTTCACTTCATGCACATAAACGCACAGAATTTAGCAGTTCCTGGATTTTGACAAACACACGCTTGTGTTCCTGTGACCCCAGTCACGATATAGATCTTTTCTATCATCCCAGAGAGTTTCCTCAAAGGATATGGTGTTTTGTATTTTGTTCTCTACTTACTTGGCCCTTTTGAAGATAGGAGGTAAGTGTGAACAACGGCATCGGTTAGTTGAAATTTGCCTGCTCATTTAACTGCCGCCTAGCAGTCTGCAAAGTAAGAATTTGCATATGTGCGGCAGTCTGAAATTCACATGTAATCTTACCTAATTTATATCAGCATCTATTCCACCTTTGTTAGTCACAAAAAAAACCTCTTTCATCGTGTGAGAATTTTATCTGGGTGCTTTTGTCTTCCTAGGAGACTCTGCAAATTGATGAGGACGACAGACCTGAGCTGGTCTGGTGGAAGTGTAAGAAGTGGGCGCTACACATTGTAGCTCGTCTCTTTGAGCGGTAATTCTGTTTATTAGATTTACAATCTGTGGTTAGTATCTAAGTGTTGGATATAAGAAAAGCAAGTAGGTCCCTTGATGTTCTGCTGTATATGATTATTTTTCTTTAGAGCCACAGAGGTCAAAAAGTCACCCTCTGTTTTAAAGCAGGCTTCACTGTGATCATAATGAAGTAGACAGTCTTCTCTGGATCATTCTATTCTTCTGTAAAAAGAATGGAGAAATGACATTTCTGCCTGAAATTTTAAGTATGGTCCAGAGTCTTGAGTACAGCTTATCATGATTTCAATTTGGGGCTTGTGGAAAAAAGGGAAAGTGTTAGTTTTCTGTGCCCAAAGAATGCATCTTTCAACAAGTATTTAAACCTGTGAGCATGCTTTGCTTTTAAAATTCACAGTATTTAAACATTTTCTCTTTGTATTTTAAGATATGGAAGCCCAGGAAATGTCACAAAAGAATACTTTGAATTTTCTGAATTCTTTTTGAAAACTTACGCGGTGGGAATTCAGCAGGTAATAAACTTATAACTTTTTAAGTAGAAGGATGGTTACTACTGAAAGTAGTTAAGTCATTTCTGTCCATTTAAAAGTAGGTTGCAAGCATATTAATTAATTCATTACATATTTATAAGGGATGAGGTGGCAGCTCTGGGGGTCTTACAGAGTGTCGTCAGGGTTAGAACCACATGTCCCAGGGCATACTTGGCACTGTTGCTGTGGGAGACAGTCTAGGAATGGAGTCTCTCTCTGCAACCCTTGTGAACTCCTGTGAATTCCATCTTTCATCCAGGACTGAGATGCAAATGCCATAGTAATGCAAGCAAAGTGTCCAAGTGAAACACAACTGCAGTCGACCTCGTTCAGGTTCAGGGTGCTTACCACAAGAACCGCCCTTCCAGACCCCTTCCTAGACCCGGGCTCAGACCTCTCAAGTTTATAGGTACTTGTGTAGCAGTCAGCAGTGCTAGACTGGGTTCTTCTGTGATCTCTCTGCCTCGTATGAGTTTCTTATCCTCTGTTTCTTTGAACCTCACCTCTTTGTTCTAAGCTTTTATATCAGAAGACTTAGATAAATGAACTTATTTACAAAACAGAAGCAGACTCACATACGTAGAAAACAAACTTACGGTTACCAGTGGGGGAAGGGAGTGGGAAGGGACAAACTGGGAGTTCGAGATTTGTAGATACTGACTAATATATATAAAATAGATAAACAACAAGTTTATACTGTACAGCACAGGGAACTATATTCAATATCTTGTTGTAACTTATGGTGAAGAAGAATATGAGAATGAATTCCATAAACCTGAATTTTATGTAACTTGAACTGACTTCATGTTTAGAATTTATAAATTCTGTTCATGTTTTGAAAGAACCCTTCTTATTTATTCAGCAGTTCAGTTAGAAGCTTGCTGTAGTGACGGGCTCTGGAGACCAGGAACTGGAGGAGTTGGACTTTGTTATGCTGCCTCTGACTGAGGGTCCTTGGGCCAGTCACAGCTGCTTTGGGCATGGTTCCTTCCTTATAAACAACTTAAAAAAAATCAATTTAAAAAAAAAAACTCCTCAGTTTGTATTATTTTTACAAAGACTTTCCATGGTCTGAGATTATAAAATAAAATTTTTCCACTTTTTTTTTTAAGTTTTTCTATGGTTTCATTTTTTATTGTTGTTGAAATATTCCCCCATGTGGGGAATATTATTTTGGTACGAAGTTTAGTTAGGGAGCCAACTGAATTTTTTTCAGAGGGTTAATCAGTTGTCCCAGTATTATTTTTTGGATAACTTACTCTCTTCCAGTTGAAATGCACCTTGATCAAATATTAAAATCTGTTTACAGTGTCTCCTGCTTGTATGGGTGTTTTCAGTGTTCATTCAGTCAAGTCTGTTATAATTTCTTTTGACAGGAGTCTTAATTTATTTGATGAGCTCGTATGTGGAAGAGAGTGTAGACTTATTTTGAGTCGTTCTGCCAGTTAGAAGTAGGATAGATGGCTGGAAATCACAGTGAGACATTCTTCAGTTCAATATAACAAGGACCTACCTAAGAATTAAAACAGCCCGTGTGCCTTCTCACAAAATACTCATTTCTCGAAAAATCTGTTCATTTTGATCTCAGTGGATTCTGGGTTTATGTCGTGCCTAAAATGCCCCTCCCCTTAGCCTTAAAATTATTTATGTTCTCCTGTGTTTTCTGTCCCTGTTTTCCTACAGGTACTGCTAAAGATTTTAGACCAATTTAGGCAGAAAGAGTATGTAGCTCCCCGTGTGCTTCAGCAAGCATTTAACTATCTCAACCAAGGGATTGTTCACTCTGTGACCTGGAAGCAGATGAAGCCACACATACAGGTTAGTGTCAGGGAACAGCTCTCCAAAATTCTTCTCTCATTAAATTAACTTTTCTAGACAAAGTAAATGTCATTAATCCCTTGTTTAATTTTTGATGTGTTTTTGTTTCCATTAATAATTTCAAAGGAGCGCGGTCTTATATGTGATCAGGGCTCGAAAGTAAGTATCTGAGAGGAGGGAGGCCTTCAAGTTTTATGAGTTGGAAGACTTGGATTTAGCTGATCTTACTTGAAATCTCATTTACCCTCAGCTTCTCGTCTGTTAAGTCAGATAATATTTTTCTACCCTTCTTATCCAAGGTGGCTAGGATCACATGAGGCATTTTGTGTGATAGCATTTGGGAAACAGTCTCCAGGACTCTACCGAGCTAGTATTTCCAGGAACTGAAGCCTGATACGTGACTGCTTTCTTCTGCAGTTATGAGCAAACAAGGCTGTTATTTCTCATTTTGGATCATTAAGTTCTACAGCAGAAGCTAAAGGTTTCCATTTTCATATCAATTGTTTACTTAAAGGTAGAACTCAGCATGGTTGTTTAATTAAAGAATAATTGAGAATGAAAAATTATGGACCATTAATAAATTAATTCTTATTTAAATACCTAAAATTTTGGGTAAGTCAAAGATGTTAGGAACTGAATTTTTTTCCTTTCAGACTATGAATTCTTAAATTCTCTGTCTCTAAGATGATTAAAAGGTAAAACAAATTCTTCTGGCTTTGTCTTTTGTGTCCAGGATAGAATTTGTTTAGTGTTCTCTTACTATAGGTCTCACAAATACTGTATTTTTTGCATTGTTCTCTGTGATATCGTAATAATATCTGTCTAATCCCCTTGATTGAATAGTGACTGCTTCTTTGTAATTAATAAAGATACAGATTTCGTCTTATTTACTGTGTTCCTGTAAAGTAAGGATGAGTTGTGATAGCATTTTTTTCCCCTGCTCGATGCCTTCTGCCTTATTTTTACATCGCTGTGATGTAGAAATAAGAAAGCTCCTGATTATTAGGGCTGAATTTTTTTCTCTTAGAATTACTTACTTTGGAAGAAGTGATAGGAGATGATTTTGCTTTTACATACATAACGGTCAGAACACAGAAGGGCTTAGTAGAGCGTTAGCGGTAATGTACATAGAGGTGATTAAATGTGATTCCCCCCCCATGAAACCTGCATTTGTATGGTAGGAAATTACGTTTTTGAAAATGGAAAAAGGAGAATAAAATTTTAATATTGTTGAAGCATCAACATTTAGGATCAAAATGGAAATGTAAAAATGTTCACAATAAGTAATAATATTAGTAAAGATAAACTTGGCTTGATGTTTATTTCTCATCCTTGAAGAATCACGGTATGTTTAAGTGTTTTCCATGTTGATAGTAAAACTCTATTATTCCTGCTGTTGCTTCAAAGAATAGCGTCTCCATCCAACTCTTTCCCTATACCTTCCATCAATTGTTATTTTAAAGTAATTTTATGTTTAACGCTACACCCATGCCCCCACCCCCTGCCGTCCAGGCTCTCACTTTCCCGCTTTCACTCTGGCCAGCGCAGGCCTAACAGGAGGATGAATGTGACGGTTCGGAAAACTAACTTCATGAAGGCCTTCTTATTGCTGTTCCCCAAATGCCGATGCTCGACACCCACGTGTTGTTTTGCTTTTTTTCTCTCCTTAGAATATCTCTGAAGATGTGATATTTTCTGTGATGTGCTACAAAGATGAGGACGAAGAGCTGTGGCAGGAGGACCCGTACGAGTATATAAGGATGAAATTTGGTAATCGAGATGATTTTATTCCTCGTCAGTTCCTGGATACGTGAAGTAACAACTGAATTTCTATTTTTGAGCAGATTTCCTTTGTTAAGTTCCTGAAGTTCTGCTTTGCGTGGTAAACTCTGAAGCTCCTGAGAGCTCGATGTCCTGTTGGACCAGCAGACTTGAGGCCTTTGTTGTGGGAGGTGAATCGCTGCTCCGTGCATCCCTCTCGTGGGTGCGGAAGCAGTCCTGGCGAGTCTGTAACTTTCCGCGGTGATGCTTGTCTGTAGGGACCATTCCTTTCCGAGCCTTTTGGGTGCCCATTTGTGGATTGGATTGTTCTCAGTCTGGGAGATCCTTTGGATTTCTGCATATTTTAGGGGCACCTCACTTTAGTTTGCCTCCTTATCCTAGGGGCTGAGTATTCCACAGGGGACTGAAATTACCTACGGTGACCCCACTTGTGTGGCCCAGTTCTGTGGGGGTCCGTTAGCCGTGGATCTTCCTGGAAGCTGTTGAATTGCGTGGGTCGTTCAAGTTCATTCCCTTTTATCCCCAGTTTGAATTTCATCACTTCATGGAACTTAGCACAGCAAGATGCTATTTGTGTACCTCTGTTTCTTCCATACCAAGGAAGCTACGTGAGGGCAGAGACTTCAACTTGCTTGCTTTATTTTGCATTCTCCATCCCTTCCACGTCCCTACGTTCCTCTGCAAGTTTGTGGCTCTAGCTTGCCTTCCATGAATATTGAAATCAATAGTTGACAAGACTAGCTCTGTCCAGGGCACGCCGAAGTGCCTTCCCTTTGTCAGGCCATGTGTCTCTAGTTCCTTGAGTTAAGCCAACTGGTAGAGATGCTAGATTATTGGGTTATGTTGTTTTCACAATGCTTGGTGTTTGGTATTATTTGATTCAGTAAGGGAGGAAGTGCCTCTTCCCTTGGTGACAAAGCACAGGAAAAGCAAGTGAATGAGAAACAGTGTTTACCACTGCCGTATCCTCCATTCTACCGTTTCTTTTTGAAAGTCACTAAACATATGCCTGACTTATTAACTCCCCTTCCTCATGCTTTTGTTTTCCTGGTTTGCTTTGATAGAGCGGAATGACTAGCCACTCTTCTATCTTCTTTAAGGCATTCTTTCAGTGTTTAGCTTTCCTGTGGTACCTGTGAGTTTTGATAATGTGCAGTGTATTTGTGCAACTTCCAGAAAGTTACCATTATTTCACTTATTCTTCATATCAAATAAGAAAGTATCTCAGTTTTTAGAAAATGCAGTAGTTAATAGCTGTAGGTGTCGATCGATAGAATTTACATTTTATTGTGTAAAGGAGACTGGATAATTCAAGGCTCACTGAAGTACCTTTTTTCCTTAATCATTTCCTTCTGTGGACTAGAATGCAGTGACTATTATTTGATATGTGGATTTTACTTTTAGACAATTATTGGGGAGAACCATTATGGTATTACTTTTCTTTTTATATTTTTGTCATGTGCAGTTATTTATAAGAACAAAATGCTCCTTCTAAATGTATTGACTGATATTAATAATGATGTTTTTAGATTTGGTAAAAACTGAAGGAGCTCAGGCTTTGATATTAAGACAGCCTAGATATGAATGCTAGCTTGGTCACTTACTCGCTGTGTGACAGTGGGCAAGTTACTTAACCTCTCTGAGATGCTATAACATCGTTTGTGTGTATGTGTGTTTTCAGCTATAACATCGTTTGTGTGTATGTGTGTATATGTGTATAATCTTTTTCTTTCTCTTACTATCGTAAGTTCCATGAGAAACTTTTTTATTTCATATTTGTGTTCCCAGAGCCTAGAACAGTGCCTGGCATATAGTAAGCACTAAATAAATTTTTGTGGACTTTTTTTTTTATAAAGTACTTTTCCTGTCCTCGGTGAAACAGATATGCCTCGTATGCATTGTTTTATTTTATATGATTGTTTAAAAGGACAACCTGTAGAGTCTGCTAAATATTGTGCATGAGGGCACAGACGATAAAGCTTCAGCTTTTTTATGCTGTGAACCGGTGTTACCTGTGGACTGTTTTACTTCTTGGTTTTGGAATAGTGATCAATCAGGTTTAAAATCTATAGTAAGTAATTGTATTTTTACTAACATGGTTTAAACCCTTACAATCTTAGATATTTTCGAAGATTATGCTTCTCCCACCACAGCAGCTCAGACTCTGTTGTACACGGCTGCAAAGAAAAGAAAAGAGGTGTGTAGTTATTCTTTTTAAATAGAAACTGAAAGGTGGCCTGGGTTGATTTGACACCCTTAATGAATGCCCCTGGTATTTGAAAAATTATCATAGTGGTTATAATCTATTACTTTAGAAATATTTTTTCTGTCCTCCTAAGGGAAAAGGGATATTTGGTTTTCTTAATTATAATTGCTTGATAAAAAACAATAAAATGTCCTCATTTTTGAACATTTGTGCATCATATTTAATACAGCAGCAAGACAGTGAAGTCTCATGGAGATTAAAATGCATTCTTCTGATTCTCTAGGTGTTACCAAAAATGATGGCATTCTGTTACCAAATCCTGACAGACCCGAACTTTGACCCTAGGAAGAAAGATGGAGCCCTGCATGTGATTGGTTCCCTCGCTGATATTTTATTGAAGGTTAAGCTACTCAGATTTAATTTTACTTAATAATACTGTGAAGCACAGGCAAATGAGAGAATATGAAAGTTAATAGATTGTTTAAAACTGGTGACTTTCTGCATGATTGGGTTGACTGTAAATAGTTTTCTTTCCGTCATCTGTTTGTTTAATTTGAAAAAATAACTTCTTTATTTGTCAGTTGTTCAGTATGAAACTGTTGCTGTGTAAAAAAAAGAGATATGAAATTATTTTAGTGTTGTTTCTAGAAGGACCAATCAGTATCAAATTATGTCCACGGTACTATTTCTGTGTTGTTTTAGAATATAAAATATGTAGGTCAAATAATGCTACAAAGTTGTAAGTAGAAGTATACAAAGTATAACTTACAATAAGCATACTTTATTAGGAAGTGATTTTTACATATGAAAAAGGGATCAATAAGTGAAACTTAACTTCTGTTTCCTAACAGAAGAGTTTATTCAAGGACCAAATGGAGCTGTTGCTGCAGAACCATGTGTTTCCATTGTTGCTGTCTAACCTGGGATACCTTCGAGCTAGAGTAAGCTTCCCGTGTTTCCGTTATGTATCTCTAAATTTTCATTTGTAAGCCAATTATTGAACTAAATATTTTTGGATACATTGACCTTTGACCACCTATTGAGGCAAAATGAAGTTGATTTGCATGTCTCTTATAATCAAGCAAACTGAATAAAGAACAAACTAGTAAACAAAGGGGTTTATGGACCTTAATTCCAGCTCTTTCTCACCCTCGCCTTACTGGCTGCAGTGAGAGGCTGATGTTACGGAAACGGTACGGTGTTAATTCATAAGATGATTAATTTCCAGTGTCCAAAACAGCAGGGCAATTCTAGTTTGGCTAAAAAGTTGATTATGATTTCCAAGAGAAGAGTTAGAGATGCCTTAGTAAAATGGAGAAAGTAATAATCCGTGTACATTTATTTGTGTTCTAAGTGTATGTTATTTCTAGAAACAATGTATTTTATAGAGAAATAAAAATAGACCTTTAATTCAAGAGCCTAGTACTTATTTTTATAACTACATCAACACAGTAAAATATCTTGCTAAAAGCAACATATGTTAACAATGCTTTGTACACTCTAAAACATTTATAAACAGAAGATAATAGTCACTAGAGAAATATTTGGACGAATGTAGATTAGAGATGTTGAGAGCATGCAAATGTTTTTATAAGGAGGCTGCCACCTTTCACAGACTCTGAATTGTAATTCTCTATCAAGTCTTTAGTAATTCAATTTAATTAGTGTTGATTGTGTTTTATGCACACAGAGAATTAAAAGAGTGATAATATGATTCTGTGGTTTAATATATATGTTTGATAATCTATATAAGGTTTATAATTTTTCGTATCTTATGTGAGTGAAAAAATAAAGTTTATTAAGCCAGTTAGCATAAGGAAAACTAATGTTTCATTCATTTGCTCTGAAGAACAGTAAATGAATGTCCACATTAGTTGGTATTGCTTTTGCATATAAATAATAAATTAGATATACTCATAATAATTATTAAAAGCATTAACAGGGTTTCTTTTTTTCAGAGACACTTAAATTTGGCTCTGTTTTCTTTTTTCCTCTGAATGATGTTACTGCATATAGGCAATTTAAAAGTAATAAAACTGTCTTTCTTCTAAGAAGACTGGGAAATCCGGAAGTTAGCAACTAAGGCTAACATGCTATTCTCCAGAAACAAAGAAATAAACAAATGGTGCTTGGTAGAATTAATGATATTTTATGTAGCGAGAAGTTCTTCTGTGTGTGACAGCATTATATCATGCCACAGTCCTAATAGTTCCCTTTTTCTTATAACACAGTCCTGCTGGGTACTTCATGCGTTCAGTTCTTTGAAATTTCATAATGAGCTCAACCTAAGAAATGCGGTTGACCTGGCGAAGAAGAGCCTGATTGAAGATAAGGAGATGCCCGTCAAGGTTGAAGCTGCCCTTGCTCTTCAGTCATTAATTTCTAACCAGGCACAAGGTAAAGCCAAAAAGTTAAAATTCAAAATAAAAATACACCGTTTAGAAGGTGTATTTTGTTTGCTTTTTGGACATGGCCTTCTTAAATAGTTCTGTGCACTTCCCTAACAAAGATGAATCCCTAAGTCTTAAGGCTCAGGGTTTGGAGTTTTGAGCTTTTGCCCCCTCAGAGTTTTATAGGAGTTTATTCTTGTCATTTTGAGGAGTTTCTATGGACTGTGGTTTCCAGAAAAATTTTAGATTAGGAAACAAGTTGATAACTGTTGGACTCTAGGCAGACTTGCAATCCAGAGACCTGGGGGTCTAGTTTTGATTGTGCCACTAACTTGCCATGTAAACCTGGGCAAGGCACGTGATCTGTCAAGGCTTAGATTTCCGTGTATCTAAATTTAAGGGGTTTGGACTAGATGGCTTCAAGATTTCCTTTCATCTCAAGGATTCTATGATTCTGCTAGTTCCAAAAGTACTAAGGAGTATTTCTAGTGAGTGATAACACAGATACCTTGTTTAGAAGAATTCTCTTTTCTAAGTTCAAATAAACCTTTGCCCTTTACTTCTGTTCAGCAACGTTTCAATGGAAGGACTGATTATTATATAAGCATATGTTGGGAGGAAGGTGGTTAGAGATGGGGTGGGGCAGGGAATGGGCACCGTTAGTGTTGGTCATAGTCTTTATTATGTACGTGGCTTTTAATACTTGTATTCTGATGTCACGTTCATGTTGACTAGTCATGCTGATGACAGAGCATATGTATAATTAAAATTTGTCAGTGGGGCTATTGGGATTTTGGGCAGGACAGTTCTTTCCTGTGCGGGACTAACCATCCCTGGAACCTACTACGCTGTGTAACTTTCCCTTGTGACCAAGTGAATTTCCTTCGCCACTTGTGAATGCTAACTTTTTACTGAGTTTGTTTTTTATTGCATTAGCCAAGGAATATATGAAACCACACGTGAGGCCTATCATGCAGGAGCTGTTGCACATTGTTAGAGAGACAGAGAATGACGATGTCACTAATGTCATCCAGAAGATGATATGTGAATACAGTCAAGAGGTCGCCTCCATTGCTGTTGACATGACTCAGCACTTGGTGAGACTGGGCAAAGCTGCATGTCAGTTTGGTGTAAAATCCATGAATAACATAAATAAATTAAACTCCAAAATTTGGACTTCAGTTATAAGTAACTGAAATGCTACTATAAAAATATTTGCTCTAATAATTCTGACAGTTAATAATTTCTATAGTTAATTAGGCTTAAATCTACTAACATTTAGGATCACCTTTTTCATCTGTAATATTCTGAGATTTCCTAATGATGTGTCTTGAAGTGAGCCTCCTAAATTTTCACTTTCTGGACTTCGATTCTAGAAACTTATTTCCTTTAGTTTGGGGCAACTTCTTGTACCACTTCTTTGATGAATTTCTCCTACCATCCATTCAGTTCTATAGTTCTGATGTGGAATACTGGGCCAGGACTAAGTCTCTGATTTCCTCACCTTTTCTCCCCAGTCTTCCATGTCCGCTCTTTTGTTTCATTTTCTAGGCGATTCCTTCATGTTGTCTCCTAAACCTTCTCTTGAACTTTTCGTTTTAGTATTATTTTTTTAGTTTTCCTAGATTTTGGATTTCTTAATTTGATGACAACCAGAATTTAAATATTTGCTATCTGCTTGTCATAGCTAATATATATTCTGCTTTTGTGCCTAGATAGGGAATAAATGGCTGTATCCAGAACATGAGAGGTTCTAGCACTGATTCACTTGGCAAAGGACATATGGTACAGTTTGTGCAGTGCTGGCCTCTAGATGTGTGACCTGCCCTTTTGCTGACTTACCGCAGTGGAGGGCGGGTATGGCAGTACCAATTGTGGAATGTGCTTGCTGTTTTCACAGGCTGAGATATTTGGCAAAGTTCTTCAAAGTGACGAGTATGAGGAAGTCGAAGACAAAACAGTGATGGCTATGGGAATTCTACACACCATTGACACCATCCTGACCGTCGTAGAAGATCATAAAGAGGTAAGATTTCTTTGTGTTTTATTAATGTCATTATAGTAATGTTAACTGAAATTCATGTGGTCATTGGGCATGAATTTTAAAGTCCTGACCTTTAAATTGCCATTTATGTTGCTAGATTTTAAAAATTACCCTCAGATTTTAAAGGACAGTGTTAAAATGATTGGGGGGAAATATTGCATGTGGTTGTAAAGTAAATAGTTATCTCTTTGTGCTAAGCTGAGTTCGGTTCATCACGTCTGCTGTGTGCCAGGCTAGGATTTTGGGGAATATCAACTGGAATAAGACATGAGCCCTGCTATTTGAAATCCATAGTCCGGTCTTCTTGGTAGAGAGAGGTGGCCATTCAGGCACAGTGGCAAATTTTAAGTAATGGAATGATATTCTGATGTAACGAATATCTGAGAATGGAAAGGAAGAAGAGCTTCAAGCATCATTTTTCCTAAACTGAATCCCAGAACAATATTGGGATAAGAATTTGTGTGGACATTTGTCATGTATTCTCGTACTCATCAGCTGATAGAATCTTGCTCTGTCACCATGAGGTGGACAGAGCAGGCAGTGGTAGTGTCCCTTTGTGGAAAACAAGGCTCAGGTAGTAACAAGAGTCTGACTCATGTTCACAGAGCCAGTAGGTTATAGACTTGGGGTTGCAGTCGGATTACCCTGGTATGTATCAGTTAACCCCTCCCTAAAGCCCTCTGCTCTCCTCCTCCGGCCTTACATAGCCTCTGCTTAAACTGGGTTTGAGTTCATTGCTCCTGTGAGCACAGTTGACTCGTTTGGCAGCTCCCGTTTTATACAGTGGGTCTTAAAAGGCAGGTGCTGGTTCTTTAAATAGCATTGTTAAACCCAGTGACTGTCGACTTGTCTGTGTTTATCACATACCAATGGATGTCTACTGGCTTCTTAAAACTGGTTTGATATTCTTCTCCTGGGCAGGTTTCCCATCACCTTAAAGTCTTAATGTGAATGTTTATTTCCATATTCATTATTGTATTTTTGTGTCCTTGTCGAAACGGCATGGGCCTCTCAGTAACGATGAGATTTCCAAGTTAAATTACATGTACATTTAAGGGTTATTTTGTTATCTTGTATGTAGGACTTGTATTTTAAATGTGAAGAGACTTAGAAATCGCTGAGTAGAATTTTTCCAAGTATGGGTGTGTGGAGGTTGGGCAGCAGGGTTAGTTTGGAAATGAAACAGCATTTTGTCTTTTTGTATTAATTCTTTTACTCTTGATATTAATTTTGAATTTCAAATAAAGTTAAAGGTGATATTGTGATTACCAGGGGAGGCATGGGTTAAATTGAGACACACTAATCAAATCTAGCTTCCTTATCTACAGATGAAAAAAACTGAAAGCCTTCAGCTAAATGGCTTTACCAAGGTCCCAGGTAACTAGACGCAAAAAAACTAGAAGACTGGAATCTTGACCTCCTGACTGCCAGTCTTCTGAGTTTGAACTTTGACTTACTAAAAGCAAACTTTGAAAACACCGTTTCCTTTAAAGGAAAATTTATACATATATGAATCCATGTACAGATGCATAATGTATGAAGAGTGAAATTAGAAATCTAACAGATGCCTAGCATATTCAGTTTTGCTTAATGATTTTAAACATATTGACAAATTTTTAAACTGGGAAATTTTTGATCATTTGAACTTTTAAGACAATAGTGTAAGCTGCATGCTGAAAGAATATGCTTGAAAGTTGAAATAGGATACTTGGATGAGAAGTGTAACCCATCATGGATTTTAATTTTTACTTATTTAAGAAATACTTAGTATAAGCATATGTTGAAAAATTCAAAAGGTGTAAAAAGGATTCAGTGAAAGTTCACCTTCTCACTCAGCTCCTCCGTCTTCTAAATCCCTTTTCAAGAGATGGCTCTTTTACCAGGTGTTTTTTTTCCTTCCAGAGATTTTTATATTATATCCTAGCAAAAAATGAGTGTGTGTATTTTTCCTTTAGGAGAAAGATACACAGTTTTTATCTGCCATTTTTCGAATAATATATCTTGGTGATCTTTCCATATTAGTCAATAAAGTTGCAGATTTTTATTTTATTTATTTATTTTTTCTCTTTATTTTATTTTGTTTATTTATTTATTTATGTTTAACATTTTTTATTGAGTTATAGTCATTTTACAATGTTGTGTCAAATTCCAGCATAGAGCACAATTTTTCAGTTATACATGAACATACATGTATTCATTGTCGCATTCTTTTTTTGCTGTGAGCTACCACAAGATCTTGTATATATTTCCCTGTGCTATATAGTATAATCTTGTTTATCTATTCTATAAAGTTACAGATTTTTAATAGTTACATAATATCCCTATGTATGATGTGTCAGATTTATTTAATTAATGGATTAATATCCCTCATTAATGGATATAATTTAATTGCCTCTTGTTAAATGGACATTTGGTTGTTGCTAATCACAAACATTGCTGCAGTGAATGGCCTTTTACACGCCATCTTGCACACATAATAATATGTTTGGAGGGCAGATTCCTTGAAGTGAAATTGCTGGGTCAAAGGACATATGTATGAATGAGTAAGCTGAAGAATAGTAAATATTGCTAACTTACCCTTCATGGTATGTGCCAGTCTACATTCTCCAAATTATGTACAATAGTGTCTCTCTTCCCAGCCCCATTCTTTTTGATCATTCCCGGTCTGATAGTTGAAAAGTGGTAATTTTGTGCTTAGAATTTGTACTCTAATCATCTGTTCGAATGAACATCTTGTTATAAGCTTAAGGTCTGTTTATATTTGTTTTTCATAACTGTTGCCTTTTTTTGTTGTTGATTTAACTTCATGTAAGGGGGATTTGCTCTTTGTGATATCATTTGAAAGTATTTCACTCAATTTTTCATTTGTCTTTGACTTTCATCTGCCCTATATAGAAATTTTTACTTTGTGAAATCAAATGGCTTAATTACTTACTTCTGATTTCTAGGCTTTGAGTTATTTTCCCTTTTCAGGATTATACACAAATTCTTACTATTTCTTGTAGGCCAGGTTTTTTGTTTTTTTGTTTTTGTGTTTTTGGCTTACGTCTTCACACTGCAATTTTTGACGTATTAGGAATTTATTTTGGTATAAATAGCAGATAAGGAATTAACTTAATGTGTAATTTTATTATAGATTTAACTCCCACTTCCATCATTAGTCTGTTTTTCAGAATTTCCTGGTTATTCTCGCATGTTTAATTTTTCACATGAAGTTTAGAATTAACTTCTCAATGTCTCCTCTCAAAAAGAGCCCTGTTGCTATTTTTATTGGAATAATATTAAATTTATAGGTTAAATTAGGATTATCATGATGAATTTTAAACTAAATGTTTAAAATTCGTCTCTAGGTGACTCAGCAGCTGGAGAGTATCTGTCTGCGGATCATTGATCTTGTTTTACAGAAACACGTAATCGGTAAGTTCAAAGGGAGAATACAGGTAAATTGAGAATATTTTAAAATTTGATGAAAAATACATTTTTTTAGCTCTTCGAATTCAACAAGATGGACAATTAAGAGAAACAGAAGCTTACACTCTCTTTAATTTTTAGATACACTTTCTAATATTAGCTGTCTATATTTTCGTTTAGAGGTGATCTTAACATAGCCAATTAAGAATTTTTGGTCTTGGAATTTTTAAAGGACCGGATTTAAAGTTTCTGAGAAAACTGGGATGAGGTTCAGGTGAGGTTACTTTAATCTGAGACTGAAAAATGTGAAATGTAGGCATATGTCAATATCAGAACAGAAGTGGGAATGAACGTTGTTCTGCTGTGTGCATTATGGTGCCTGACTTCTGAGTGGGATCAGTTGCTAATGCTGGATGTTATAAACCGACTGGAGTTTTCCATAGTATCCAAGCATTTTGATGATGTCAGCCCCGGTCACGTGGGCATGAGGGAGACGCAGCCTGTAGAGTGTGTACACAGAAAGATGGAACAAAAGCACGTTATGCCTAAGAGCAGTTGTCTTCAAACTCCTTATCCGTCACACCATTAGTAAAAAATTGGACATGTACTTGTAATATATATGAATAACATTTGAATACTTATTTATAGGCAATATACATGTCACTATACTTCATTTGCATACATTAAAGTAGAAATATAAAAGCATGAAATTAAAAGTGTATGTGTGTATACGAAGTGTTCCAACACATTCTCCTCCCATCTCAGTGGAGTATGCGGCACCCTGCCTAGAATATACACTCCTTACTTTTGCAATTGTTGCTGTAAAGCAGGAGTTCTCAAACTTTGGTATCTAGTTAGAATGAAGATTCCTGGACCATAACTCCAGAGATTCTGATACGCTCAAAAAGAATATATTCACTTATGTCCTGGTTGATGGAAGAGATTATAATTGGAAATTCTCCAGACAAAAAGTTTTAAAGACTTCACATGTGAAGTTTTTTGTTGACTTATAAATATTATATTACTGTCAAGTGTACAACATAGTAATTTGATATTTTTATAGAATATACTCCATGCAAAATTATTAGAAAATATTGACTATATCCCCAGTGCTGCTTGTAGTTTATTTATTTCAGGTGAAGGGGATTAAGAGGTATAAATTACCAAGTATAAAATAAATATATTACAAATCTATAATCTCCATTTACATTTAAAGTAAAGTAATCTTGAGGAGAGAAACTGTGAAGTCAAGCAAAGGGAAATAGGCTATACCAACCTTCTTTACTCTGCCTGTACCAGATATTTAATTGGAGCAATTACAACATGAGGATGTTAAGAAAAGGAAAGAGGCCTATTTCTTGGATGCGCTGGGCAGAGGAGAAAGCCATGGTTTCAACTGCGTGTCTCCTCTAACCTCCTCTCCCATACTCCAACGTGATGGAAGATCTCTCTTATGTTTTTAGCTGTGATGCATGTAATTTTAAGGGCCCTTTTTGAGCCAATATTTGGCCATACAAGATCTCAGATTAAACTCCTGTTAATCCAGGACCCCCACCACAGCAGTCTGACCACGTGTATGTCCACGGTCCGGTCTCTTTCCATTGTCCCCCTTTTCCCTCCCTCCTCTGCCTGTTTTCATTGCTTCATTTTCTCATGAAGTTGACTTATTATTAGAAGCCAGGCTTAGCTCTCACTGACTTAGCTGCTTTATCTTATGCAGGAAGTCAAAGGTAGTAAAACCTTCCTACCCTAATAGTCTTCTTGGTTAAGAATAACTGAAATAATTCCTGGTCAGTTTAAGCTTAAATGGAACTTAGCAGAAGAATATTTGGTAGCTCAGCAAATCAGTGGGAAGGCTGAGGTTGGCCAGAGCCAGCCAGGATTCTGCCATGAAAGTGTTCTGCTTAGACACAAGGCTGGTGACGCCTTTCTCCATGCTGAGTCCTGGGCTGCTGCCCACTATAGTCCAGACCCCAACACAGACAGCCAAGACCAAAACCAAAAAACAAAATAAAAAACCTGGAGCAGCTTCATGCCTTCTAGTTTCTCCTCCAAGATTCAGAGTCTTGGTCTTGAGCATCTGGGTGGCCAGGTCATGCACACGATGCTGTAGCTGTCAAGATTCCTCACATTAGGAAAGGCGTTTGCTTTCCTTTCCTCATCTTCCAAGGTGAGGTAATAATGAAGAGGACTTTCAGAAATTTCATATCCAGACGACTGGTGTTTTTTCAAGTGATTGCCTTATAGAACAATTTCCCAATATCTGGGATTTCCATTTTATTTTGCTTTTGGTAAAGCAAATAAATATCTGTATTACTAGCTTTTGAATATATTAAAAGTTATAAATAAATACTGTTACAGAAAAAAAATTTTATTCAAGCTTCCAGGGTAAATATTAGTTCCTTTTCATAAGAGGGAAAAAAAAAAAACCTTTGAAGTTAGACTTTTTTTGCTCAGCGACATGGTAGAAATTATTTGAAATTTTTGTATTGAGGTTTGTGTTTTTTGATTGTATATTTAGATATAATTTCCTTTTGACTGAGGGTAATAATAATAAATATATGTACAAATACAAGTCCCCTTGGACTCTTCTCCTTTATAGTGAGTATACATGTCTTGAGATAAATTTAAAAATACTGTCTAAATTTTACAAGCTTTGTAAATTGACAAAATACTGTCTAGCATATAGTCCGTAGAAGTATGTGAGACAGGCAGATACTTTTGCCTAGGTTAACTAAGCTCTCTGAAAAATACTTGTATTTTGTAATTTTGTATTTGTAAATTTAAACTCCTGTGCGTAAGAGATGCACTATAATCTGTTCCTTATACCCATTTCTAGTACAGTTTTATAAGTATAAAATATTTTCTATATTATAACATAAAAATATGGTTTTTCAGTATTATAAGTAACTTGAGTGAAAACAGTCCTTTGCCTCATTGAGTAGGGGGCAGATCTTGGTAAGAAATGGAAGGTGGCAAATAGATGTAGCTGAAGATGTGAATGCTAAGAAACGGATGCTGAAAATTTCGTTAGATATAAGAGGAATATGCGTGAGCGAGCAGCTGAGATCCTCCTCTGTGTGGTCTTTGTGTTTAGCTCTTGCTGTTTCCTACCATTCTAACCAGAGATTTTCTTTTGCCTAGAATTCTATGAAGAAATTCTTTCACTGGCATATAGTCTAACCTGCCGTGTTATTTCCCCTCAAATGTGGCAGCTTCTAGGTATATTATATGAGGTTTTTCAACAGGATTGTTTTGAATACTTTACAGGTACGATTTCAATCATGTAATGTTTTTGCTCTTCTGTGTCTGCATAGATACTATTTTCTTTGACACTTCACACAAAGACATATATAATTCCAGTGCCAATCAGAAAACAGTTGTTCTTTCCCTGTGGAGAAAAGGGTGGTGCTAGCATCGGAGTGTTTTCCAGCCCTTAGGAATAGAGGCAGAAGGAGGGAGACTGTTTCCTTTTGTACCTTAAATTATCTTATATTACTTTGCAGTCAGAACGTATGTCCATACCTTAATTCAGTTAATATTTTCTGAATACTGACTGTATTCCAAGCACTGCCGTAAGTTTAGCAAAATAGCAGTGAACAGAATAGACAGCCCTTGTCCTTCTGACACATCCATTCTAGTAAGAGGGAGGTGGGGGGTGGGATACACACAGGCAAGCAAGCAAATACAGTGTGTCAGATGGCGATGAGTGCTCTGGGGAGGAAAGAGCACTCAGAACAATCAGCATAATAAATGATGAGCATTTTAATCTTTCTGTCTCACACTTTTCTCACCTATAAATAGGGCAGATTTATCACTGTCGTTTCCGGCATTTTGTAGTTGCAAGGGAAGGTGATAATGTGGGGGTGCTACAGAAGTGTGGTTTCAGGGGGATAGTTTATTTCTACCTCGGTTGCTCAAGTCTCATTGGAATTTTGAAATTGTTTTCCAGACATGATGCCTCTTCTGCATAATTATGTGACAATAGATACAAATACTTTACTATCAAATCCAAAGCATTTAGAAATACTTTTTACAATGTGTAGAAAGGTAAGCATGTCCTAATCATTTGTCATAGTGGTTCTCACTAATGTTTACTTGCTAATGTTTTGTTTTACTTCAGACACTCCTTCAGTTTGTTTCTTACGCATTTAGTTCTGTATTGCCTTTATCAACATACATTTGTCATTTTGTATTTTCAAGTGGAGTTTGGAATTATAATTTGAACATTTCGTATGGTACGTTGTACTTAAGAATGCTTGCCACTTTTATAGCTGTGTACTTTATAATGCTTAGGGTAAATAATTTTCTTCTTTCAACAATGCATACCTGCTACTTAATTAAAGAAAAGTGCTATGGAAACACCACAGTTTGTCAATTTATTGTCATTTATTGTTAATTTATTGATTTTTCTTTTAATTGAATATGTATGTTGGAAGCCACTAGATATAGGTAATTTGAACATAAACAAGAGCAAAAATCAGAATAGTTGGAAAAACAGCATTGTTTAGCTCAATACAGAATAATTTGTAAGCCACATAATGGCTACTGTTATATTTGTGCACAAGCATGATTGTCTGCTATGTAATCTTTGTCACAGGTTAGATTTGGCCTTCTTGGTTATATCTTAGAATCATTGATGACTAATATTTTCCCCCTCTTTTAGGTAAATTATGTATTATTCATAATAAATATAAGTCTGTTGCATGGAGCTGGCAGATTCTAGAAAGCTCAAATAGCCAGAAATCTAAGTTTCGCTTTGGAGCTGGGAGTACAGTGGCTAGTGTACACCTGTCTCCCTCATGAGCAGAGACGAGCACCAGAATCTGTTAAGAGTGCTGAACTGATAGTTTATGTGATTAGATTTCAGTTCAGTTACAGAGAGCCTGGGAGATTTGGGGAAGTCACTAAGTTTCCCCACATATAAACTGCAGGAAAAGAATCATGATTTTTGAAGACTTATTTAGCTCGGTAATAACCCAGCGTGTTAAGTCATGGTCACATGGCTGCCTTCAGTTTTTTCCTAAGTTACAGGGACAGCTGCTGGGGAGGGAAAAGGGAGGAGAAAGCAGCGAGCAGGAAGCGTAACAGCCGTACAGAGTCCTGCAGTAACTCACAGCTGCTCTGTGTTACAGCACGCAGAGTAAAAGTGATACTCACAGTGATGTCCTTCTACCTAAAGTATATTTCTTATTTCTGTTTTTGTTTAATTGAAGTATAGTCAGTTACAGTGTGTCAGTTTATGGTGTACAGCACAATGTCCCAGTCATGCACAGATGTACATATATTCGATTTCATATTATTTTTCATTAAAGGTTATTACAAGGTACTGAATATAGTTCCCTGTGCTCTACAGGAGAAATTTCTTTTTTATCTCCTGATTTTAATAATAGCTAACACTTACCAAACTCTTACTGTATATCAGGTATTTCCTAAGCACTTTATACACATTAACTTTTTCAATCTTTTTGGCAGTATGAGGATGGTATCACCTGGGGGAGACAGGTATTTTGCGTTGTGCCTAACGTTAAGTAAATTGACCCAAGTCATACAGCTATTATGTGCTGGAGCCAGATTTGAACCCAAGCAGTCTGGCTCCAGAGCCCATTTTTAAAACTACTGAAATATACTTAGTTTCTGTTTCAACCAAACCAGCAAAGAAGCCAAGTAAATTCGATTTGGGGAAGAGGGGCTGATTTTTTTCTTTCTGTGTCATTTAATCCCATGACGAGTCTATTGTTACATTCCTTTTACAGATGGAGACAGTAAGTTACAGAGGTTAAGTAGCTTTTCTAAAATCACAGCTCATAAGTGGCAGAGCTGGGATTCAAACCAAGGCATTCTGGGTCCAGAGCCTAGTCACGCTTAGACTCTAGATCTAGAAACACTGCCCTGGAGGTAGAATTTTAAGTTTATGTAAATTGGGTTGATTCTTGGCTTTGCTCACTACCTGCTTATGTTTCACCTCACTGATCCATCTCTCTTCCAGTTTCTACAGTTTTATAGCTGTCTCTTTCCTTTTCTCTGTCTTTGTGAATGTATGCCTCTAGAAATATCTTTACCTTCATTTTAATGGCCTTTTGAGGAGGAACAAAATTCAATGGAAATGTTCAATATGTCATCTTTACCTGGAATATCTTTTCAATTCAGTTTTCTTAAATTGTATTTGCTTAGAAAACAATTCATGTAAGTTTTCAGATATATTAAGGAATACAGTATTCTTCATAGTATTCTCATTCTTACTCTTTCTTTTATCTATAGTTATGTCTCTTCATTCCTCGTATTTTACAGCAGGAATGTAGATTAGGTAAGGAAGATAGATGGACTTTATTTTGAACTTTCTTCTTTGGGTTGGCAAGGTGAATGCAAGCAAAGCTATGATTGTAATGGCTGATTTTTTAAGGGATATTTATGTCACATGGACTTGATTAAATTTTTTGCATTGCCATTCACTGCTGAGTGAAACTGTAATTACTGTAGGTACTATGTGGAGATGCAGGAGAAGATGCAGAATGCCATGCCGCCAAACTTCTTGAAGTAATCATTCTTCAGTGCAAAGGAAGGGGAATTGATCAGGTAATTTATGTATGGAAAGCATCCCACGTGATGTTTACATTTAAAATTTACATGCCGGATTGACACTTTATTTATATTATGATGGAAAATTATAAAGAGAGTCTCTTGTTTGTGCTTACTGGTACAAATTCAATGACAAAAATGCCCATGCAATTTGGAAATCATATCTTACATTCTAGATATACAGAAAAATGTGTATCAAGCTACAAAGCAAATCATGAAGGAGATAAATGTGCAAATTCTACTCAGTTGAATTCCCAAAGACTTGCATTTTCCCTTTGTTTTTGTGTATGCTATTGAAATATTCCCAGATACCTTTTTAAACCAGAAATGAAGGTATTGTGCAAAAAGAAAAGTTTTTTCTCTACTTATATAGAAAGTATTATATATTTTTAACAAGATTAACTCAATTTTTGATACAATTGTGGTATGATACTCAATTTCGGAGAAAAAAGTGTTGAAGTGTTTAAGTATAACCGTGGAGCTGTCTTTTTTTTGTTGTTGTTCTGCAATATTTGCTCTATGTAATTTTAAATAACAGCTTTACTGGGATATAATTTATATACCATGCAGTTCACCTATTTAAAGTGTATACTTCAATGGTATTTAATGTAGTCACAGAATTGTGCAACTGTTATCACAATCAGTTTTAGGACATTTCAGCAATACCCCCAAAAAACTCTGTACTCATAGGAGTCATTCCTCGTTTCCCCTTAACACACCCCCAGCCCTAGGCAACCATCATTCTACTTGCTTTCCCTATATAGATTTGCCTATTTTAGACATTTCATATAATGGAATCATATGTAGTCCTTGGTGAATGACTTGTCTACTTAACATAATGTTTTAAAGGTTCATCCATGTTGTACCATGTGTCAGTACTTTATTTTTTCCATTGGTAAAAATTGGTATCCATCACATGGATATATCACATTTATTTTAACCATTCATCGGATGTTGGACATTTGTACTATTTCCACATTTTGGTTATTATGAACAAATGAACATTTGTATGCAAGTTTTTGTACAATTATGTTTTCATTTCTCTTGATATATATCTAGAAGTGGTAATTCTGTGTTTAACCATTTGAGGAACTGCCAAACTTTTCCAAAGCAGCTGCATCATTTCACATTCCTACTGGCAGTGAATGAGGGTTCCAGTCTCTCCATATCCTCACCGACACTTGTTTTGTCTTTTTGTTACAGTCATCCTAACAGGTTGTGAAATGGTCTCTCATGGTTTTGGTTTGCATTTTCCTGATGGCTAATGATGTTGAGCATCTTTTCATGTGGCCGTTTGTATATATATATTTTGAGAAATGTTTATTTGTTTATTGAGATCCTTTGCCCATTCTTAATTGGGTTGTTTGTCTATTTATTATTGATTTATAGGCATTGTGCTGAATCTGTAAATCACTTTAGGAAATATTGTCACTTTGAGAATGTTTAGTCTTTCAGTCCCTGAACATGAGATGTCTTTCCTTTTATTTAGGTCATCTTTAAGTTTTTTCAAAAATGTTTTTTAGTTTTCAGAGTCTAAGTTTTGCAGTTCTTTTTGTTAAAATGTTCCTAAGTATTTTATTCTTCTTAATGCTATTGTAAGTGGCATTGTTTCCTTTATTTTATTTTGAAGTTGTTTATTGCTTGTGTTTAGAAATACACTTTTGGGGGGGTATATTTATCTTGTTTCCTGCAACATTGCTGAATGTGTTTACTAGTTTTAATAGCATTTCAGAGGATTTCTTAGGATTTTCTGTATACAAGTTCATCTCATCTGCAAGTAGAGTTTCACCTTTCCAATCTGGGTGCTTTTTATTTTATTTTTCTTGCCTAATTGCCTTGGCTAGAACCTTCAGTGCAATGTTGAGTAGATGTGATGAGAGGAGACGTCTTGGCAGGGGGAAAGCATTCTTTTCACCATTAAGTCTGATGTTAGCTGTGGATTTTTCATAGATGTCTTTTGTCAGGTTGAGTGTATTCCTGTCTATTCCTGGTTTTTTAAGTGTCTTGAAGGTGTTGTGTATTGTTATATGCTTTTTCTGCATCTATTGAGGTGATCAAGTATCTTTGATCCTTTATTCTATGGATATGGTGTAGTGCATTAATTGATTTTTCAGATGTTAAACCAACCTTGCATTCCTGGTATAAATCCTACTTGGTCATGGAATATGACCCTCCTTTTTATGTATTTCCAGATTCAGTTAGGTGGTATTTTTTTAAAGTATTTTTGTGTCTATATTTATAAGAGATATTGATCTATAATTTTTTTCTTGTGATATCTTTGTCTGGTTTTGGAATCTGTTATGCTGGCCTCATGGAATGAGTTGGGAAGTGCTCCATCCTCTTCTGTTTTTTGGAAGAGTTTGTGAAAATTGGTGTTTTTTAAATGTTAGAACTTAGCAGTGAAGCCATCTTTGCCTGAGCTTTTCTTGGCAGGTAATTTTTAAATCACCAATTCAGTCTCTTTGTTATAAGTCAACTTGTATTTCTATTTCTTTTCAAGTCAGTTTAGTAGTTTGCATCTTTCTAGGAATTTGTCCATTTCATCTAAGTTAACTAATTGTTGGCATGCAGTTCATAATATTTCCTTATATTTCTTTTTGTTTCTGTAGGTTGGTAATAATGACCCTGTTTTGTTCCTGATTTTAGTAATTAGCATCTTTTCTTTCTCTCTCTCCCTTTTTCTCTTCTGTCATTTGGGATAAAGATTTGTCAATTTTGTTGATCTTTTTAAAGAACCAAGTTATGATTTTGTTCTCTGTTTTTCTGTTTGCTATTTCATTCATTTTTGTTCTAGTCTTCAAAATTTATTCCCTTAAATTGCTTTGAACTTAGCTTGCTCTTCGTTTTCCAGTGTCTTAAGGTGGAAGATTAGGTTATTTGATTTGAGACCTTTCTTCTTTTTTAATATAGATATCGATAGCTATAAATTTCCCTCTGAGCACTTCTTTAGCTATGTTCGTAAGTTTTGATACGTGTTCATATTCATCTCAAAATATATTCTTATTTCCCTTGTGATTTATTCTGGACCCATTGGTTACTTAGGAGTGTGTTGTTTTATTTCCATATGTTTGTGAATTTCCTAAAATTCTTTGTTAATGAATTCTAACTTTTTACTCCATCGTGAATGGAGAACATACTTTGTGTGATTTCATTCCTTTTAAGTTTATTGAGGCTTGTTTTATGGCCCCACGTATAGTGTGTCCTGGAGATTGTTCCATGTGTACTTGAGAATAATATATATTCTGGGCCAGATGTTCTGTAGAGGTTTGTTAGATCTAGTTGGTCCATAATGTTGATTAAATCTTTTATTTATTTATTTTTTTTGCTGATCTTCTACCTAATTGTTCTATTATTGAAAATGAAGTATTGAAGTCTCTGTTATTGAATTGTTTAGTTCTCCACTTATTTTTGTAAGTTTCTGTTTCATGTATTTTGGGTTTGTGTTAGGTGCACATATGTTAATAATGGTTTTATCTTCCTGGTAAATTGACTCTTTTATTGATAAAAATGTCTCTCTTTATCTCTAGTAACAGTTTTTTTTTGTTTTGAGGTAGTTTTGTTCTAATATTAGTGTATCCATTTCAACTTTCTTATGGTTGCTCTTTCATGAAATATCTTTTTCCATCCTTTTACTTTCAGTCTGTTTGTATCTTTGAATTGAACCATTCACATTTACTGTTATTGCTGTTACACATAGATTCAATCTGTTATTTTAATTTTATTTGTGTCTCTCATGGTCCCCCCCCCATTCTTTCTTTACTGCTTTCTTTTGGATTAAGTAAATATTTTCTTTCTTTCTTCTTCTTCTCCTCCTCCCTCCCCTCCCCCTCCCCTTCTCCTTTTTTTAAAAAATTTAGTTATAGTCAGTTTACAATGTTGTGTCAATGTCCGCTGTAGAGCTCAATTTTTCAGTCACACATGAAAATACATATATTCATTTTCACATTCTTTTTTCACCATGAGCTACCACAAGATCTTGTATATATTTCCCTGTGCTATACAGTAGAAACTTGTTTATCTATGCTATATATAACTGTCAGTATCTACAAATTTCAAGCTCCCAGTCTGTCCCTTCCCACTCCCCTCCCCGCTGGCAACGACAAGTTTGTATTCTATGTCTATGAGTCTGTTTCTGTTTTAAGGATTAAGTAAATATTTTATAATGAAATTCCTTTAATGCCTTTTTTCTTCCACTATTTTAAACGTTTTTCTTAGTGGTCGCTGTAGGGCTTACTATATACATGTTACCTTATCAGAGTTTTCCTCAGATTTAGATTGACTTAATTTTAGTGACATACGGATACATTACTCCCACTCTATTCCTTTTCCCCACTTTTTGTACTATTATTGTTATATATGTTACATCTATATGTTGTTACAAACCCAACAATACACTGTTTATAATTATTGCTATTTGTAATTCTATTTTAAAGAAGCTAAGAAAAGAAAGACAAAAAAAAAAAAGAAAGAAAGAAAGAAAGACAACCAAGTGTATATTTATAGAGTTTGTTGTATTAGCCTTCTTATTTGCCATTTCTCAGTTCTCTTTATTTATTGCTATGGACTGCAGTTACCACCTGGTGTCATTTCCTTATTCCAGTAGAATCTTGCTTCTACCTCCTTTGTATTGTCAATGTTGAATATATTACATTTCTATATTTTGTAGTCTCAACAATACAATTATAACATGTTATTTTATGTGATTACTTAAAATTATTTATTTATTTTTTGGGGGGAGGGAGGTAATTAGGTTTATTTATTTATTTATTTATCTTTAGAGGAGGTGCTGGGGATTGAACCCAGGACCTTATGCATGCTAAGCATGAGCTCTACCACTTGAGCTCTACCCTCCTCACCCTGTGATTGCTTTTCAAAACAATTAAGAAAGTCAAAGAAATACCATTTTTACTGTTTTTTATAATTACCTAATTACTTTTACTGGAGTGTGTGTGTGTGTGTGTGTGTCTATGTCTATGAATTACCCTCTGGGTCACTTGCTTTCAGCCTGAAGAACTTTGTTTAGTATTTCTTGTAGGTCTACTGGCAGTGAATTCTCTGTTTTTGTCTTCTGAGAATGTTTATTTCACTTTTATTTCTGAAAGACTGTTTTGCTGAATTGGTTGAACACTTCTTTATCCAGCCATCTGTTGATGGAAATTTAGGTTGCTTCCCTATCTAGTTGTTGTAAATAGTGCTGCTGTGAACACCGGAGTGCGTGGGTCTTTTCAAATGACTGTTTTCTCCAGATACATGCCCAGGAGTGGGGTTGCTGTATCATATGGTAACTCTGTTTTAGTTGTTTAAGGAACCTCCATACTGTCCTCCATAGTGGCTGCACCAATTTACATTCCCACCAACAGTGTAGGAGGACTCCTTTTTCTTAACACCCTCTCCAGCATTTATTATTTGTTGAATGATGGCCATTCTGACAGGTGTGAGGTGATATCTCATTGTAGTTTTGATTTGCATTTCTCTAATAGTTAGTGATGTTGAGCATCTTTTAATGTGTCTGTTGGTCATTTGTATATCTGGGGAAATGTTTATTTAAGTGTTCTGTCCATTTTTAAAATTTTATTTCTTAATTTTTTTGGTAATGAGCTGTGTGAGCTGTTTATATATTTTGGAAATTAATCCCTTGTTGGTCTTATAATTTGCAAATATTTTCTCATTCCATAGGTTGTCTTTTCATTTTGTTTGTGATTTCCTTTGGTGTGCAAAAGCCTTTAAGTTTAATTATTTTTTTGCTTATTGTTGCTTTTATTCCCATTAATCGAGGAGATAGATTGAGAAAATATTGCTGCAATTTCTGTCTAAGTGTTCCGCCTGTGTTTTCCTCTAGGAGTTTTAGAGTATCTGGTCTTACATTTGGTCTTTAATCCATTTTGAATTTATTTTTGTATATGGTGTTAGAGAATGTTCTAATTTTGTTCTCATACGTGTAGCTATCCAGTTTTCCCAGCACCACTTATTGAATGTCTTTTTTCAATTGTGTATTCTTACCTCCTTCGTTGTAGACTAGTTGACCATAACGTGCACAGGGTTTTTTTAGGCATGGGTGTATCCTGTTTCATTGATCTATGTGTCTGTTTTTGTGCCAGTACCATACTATTTTGATTATTGTAGCTTTGTGCCTGCAATCTGTTTTTGTATGGCCTGGGAACTAAGAATGGTTTTCACATTTTTGAAGTTTTTTTTTTTTTTTTTTCAAGAAGAATATGTAACAGGGACTCTATATGACCTGCAAAGTTGAAAATGTCTATGAAAAGTTGACCAAACCTTGCTGAAAGCAATTGAACAGAGAACCTATTGAGCAGAGAAATGACATAATCAGAGAGAGGGGTTTAGAGTGATACATCTGCTAGCAGTGTCTTTAAAGAGGCCTTCTGCATACACTGAGATGTAAAGATGAGCAAGAAGGTTTAAAGATATTGGTTCTGCTTTAGGTTAGTAGCGTTTGGAGTGGGAATATAGAACAAGTTTCATAGTGGGAGTCATTGCAGACATTGTATAGAAAACACCAGGAAAAAAACAAGATGTTAGATGAGGAGGGCAGGGAAAGGCCCACCAGCACAGGTTTTCCTTGCAAAATATGAAGATGGTCTCTTTCACAGATCCAGAAAGTGTAGGTACCAGTAGATGAGAATAGAGTGATATTACTTAAATGATGACATTCTAATGGTGTTAGTAGGTGTACATAAAAAAGACTATTCAATGGTCCAGTAAGTCTGGGAAAAATTGGATAAGACAATTTATTTCATTATTGACTGACTGACTTAGTGCCTTTATCTGGAAATGTATCTAAAGGAGTGTTAGAATTCTGTGTTTTCCAAATTAATTTAACTATGGAATCTTTATTAATAGAGTTAATTAAATCGATTTAATTATTAATTATATCGACTTAATTAAATCTTTCCAATTTGATTTATCAAAGACAAATGTCACCCTAGTCATTTTAACTTAAACATGGACGTGACTGAGTCTGCGTTTGGATTATGCCATCATTTGAGTGTGGACTCTTGTAGGACAATCTTCAGCTAAATGTCATCTTCACTTAAAAGGGAAGGAGATGCTTTGGCGCTCCTCTAGGACCTCTTTTTGGCCATTTAATCTCTCTGAGTTTTTAGGAGAATATAAATTTGTTTAATAACTCTAAAAGTGATTTAAACAAGCAAAACTCTTTATTGTCATGAAGAGTGTTTTATGTATTGATCACACTTTAGCAACAGTTGGCTTCCTGTAAAAGTTACTTGGTTTCTCTTTTTCTTTTTCCCTCTAGTGCATTCCTCTCTTTGTGCAACTTGTTTTGGAGAGATTAACCCGAGGGGTCAAGACCAGTGAGCTTCGTACCATGTGTCTTCAAGTTGCAATCGCTGCCTTGTACTACAAGCCTGACTTGCTGCTACACACTTTAGAACGAATTCAGTTGCCTCACAACCCTGGACCTGTAACTGTACAATTTATAAATCAGTGGATGAATGATACAGATTGTTTTCTTGGGTATGTGTCTTTTGGATTTTACACTGCATTTCTCTTTCTGGAAAGTTGACTTTTTAACATGTACACATAAATGCATATAGAAAGATAATTTTCATATCTTAAGAATTGTTTTCCATGTTATTGTTAACATAACATTAAATTTTTAGAGAATTAAGAATGTGTTCCAGCACTATAACCTAGTGGAAAGAACGCAGGCTCTGAGTACTCGGTATAGCCCTTCCCCACTTGGTTTTGACTTACGTGTACTGTTACATCTCTAGGCAACAAGAATTAAGTGCCCATCTGGGTTCCATGGCTATTAGGTGTTTGTGGGTAACAACATTCTAAATGGAGCTGTGTTTATAAGGAAAGTCCCAGTCTGGTAAATATTGTGCTGTCCCAGGACATTGGACTCTTTGCGGATCTCACAGGATCCTGTTCTCAAATGTGAGGTTGAAGGACTGTAGGTTGTAGCCCAGGTCCTGCCCTGGCGAAGAATTTGGCTTCATGTAAAGCACTCTCCTAGCTTTCCACCATAGGAAAAGTGAGGTCTCCAGTAGTAGTTATATGCCCACCTCAAGTGGCCCAACACATATAAGTCACCCTGTTGTACTAGAATTTGAGCTAGATTGCTGATTAATTTGTTTAAAACATTAGAAATAACTAGTGTCCTTTTTAAGTTTTGTAAGATATCATTTAGAAAATTTTGCTGAGGGGAAAAGAATTCCAGCAGGAGTAGCTGGGGTGCTGCTGAGTGGTGGGGAGATGATGGAGGCCTGAATTAGGAAGGTAGATAAGGAATGGGGGGGAACATAGTTACAAACTGCTGTGTGTCTTCTAATTTTTCTAGGAGACTGGAGTTTGTCACTGATTCAGATTCCTTATTAAAGCTTTAAAAAGAAGAACATACTTTAAAAACCAATTGTGCTTAAAGTTACCTCTGACAAAGATTTAGGGAGTAGAGATTTAGTCATTCACAGTTACACAGTTGGTATGCTGATCGCTATTAGCACCTGTAAGCAATTTTCCAAAAATAGAAAGTCTGTGTCAGCTATTGCATAGATCGGGCATGGCTGGGCTGTGCTCCCTGAGAATCTTTAGAGCCCCACTCGATAATCATCTTTCCGGTGTGCGCTGCTAGTTAGGGGCTACATGGATGAGAAAGTCCTCGGGTCAAGTGTGGTTCCTGCTGTAGTATACCGCTTTGGCATTACTAATTCGAATCAGTCAAGCAATGGAAATGATGAAGGATAACAGAAGCTAGTAATATATTCATCTTTGAGTCTGTTGTATGTTACTCTCAGTTTTAATCATTGCCAATGAATTTTTGTTCATGCTTGCAATCTTAAGGGTGTTAATACAGTAATCTTTTCATTCTTAATATTTTTAGTTTTAAACAATTTAGAAGAAACAGATAGTAGAAAAATGTGTGTGATATGTATTGGTCAAATTTTTTTTTCCTTCAGAATTAGATTTTTCTTATCCTGTTTTAGAGCAGAGAGTATTTAATGGATTTACTTACAGCTATTAAGTTCAGCTTATTAGGTGCTGAGGTTTTGAAAGAGCTGTTGGCATATGGGGTTAGTGTACAGTTATATGTGCCAAGAAGCCTTAGAGACCAGTCCAATGAAGACATAGTCTAAGGAACTCCTCATTTTTTCCATTGGATAGGAATTTTGTGTTGTCAAATACAGGTATTCCTGCTTTAGTAAAACTTGTAATGCTAAGGTTCAGATATAGCATTTATATTAACCATAACCTGATTAATCAAGATTCACCATATTAACTGTAGATTCACCATATTAATTGTAGACTCCCATTGGTCTTTGATGATAACTGGTTTACAAAACTTGATTTACAAAGGATTTTGTATAGTACAAAATGGGGGATACCCCTGTATGATTTCAGTGAATGAACCTCATGGTACATGTTGGACATTCCTTTTTGTAAGGTCTGCAGAATTTGTCCTCATTTTTCACGTGCACATTTTTTTTCTTCCTTTATAATTTGTAGGCATCATGACCGGAAGATGTGTATAATAGGACTGAGTATCCTTTTGGAATTGCAAAATCGACCTCCTGCAGTGGATGCTGTGGTGGGACAGATTGTACCCTCAATTCTTTTCCTTTTCCTTGGCCTAAAGCAGGTCTGTGCTACCAGACAACTGGTAAACCGGGAAGACCGCTCAAAAGCAGAGAAAACTGATGTGGAAGAAAACGGTAAAGTGTTGTAATTACAATGAATGCTAGAACTGATTTTGATTTGGGCATGCGTTTTCCTTGAATTTCAGTCTATTTCAATCATTAAACAGATTTACCTTCTTGGCCTGTTACATGGCTAATAGGTATTTTAGGTTTGATTGGCTCAATTATAATAGTCCTCCCTTACCACAGTTTTGGTTTCACAATTTTGGTTACCTGTAGTCAACCAAGGTCTGAAAATATTAAATAGAAAATTCTAGAAGTAAACAATTCATAACTTTATTTATTGAAGTATAGTTGATTTACAATATTATGTTAGTTTCAGGTGTACAACACAGTGATTCAATATTTGTATAGATTATATACTCCATTGAACGTTATTATAACATGTCAGCTGTATTCTCTGTGCTGTACAATATACCCTTGTAATTTATTTATTTTATACTTAGTAGTTTGTACTTTTTAATTCCTACACTATCTTGGCCCTCCCCACTTCCCTTTCCCAACTGGTAACCACTAGTTTGTTCTCTATATCTGTATGTTTCTGTTTTGTTATATTCATTTGTTGCTTTTATTTTTTTGGATTCCACATATAAGTGTGACATACAGTAATTGTCTTTCTCTGTCTGACTTATTTCATTAAGATAATATCCTCCAGGTTTATCTATGTTGTTGCAAATGGCAAGATTTCATTCTTTTTTATGGCTGAGTAGTATTCCATTGTATATATTACCTCATCTTCCTTATTTGTTCATTTGTTAATGAACACTTGAGTTGCTTTCTTATCTTGGCTATTGTAAACAATGCTGCTGGGAACATTGGGGTGCATGTATCTCTTTGAATTAGTGTTTTCATTTTCTTTGAATATGTACCCAGGAATGGAATTGTTGGATCATATTTTTAGTTTTTTGAGGAACTTCCATGTTGTTTTCCACAGTGGCTGCACCAATTTACATTTCTGGCAGCAGTGCACCAGTGTTCCCTTTTTTCCACATCCTCACCAGCATTCATTATTTGTTCATAGCCATTCATACAGAGAGGGGCGAGATGATATCTCACTGTGGTTTTGATTTGCATTTTTCTGATGACTAGCGATGTTGAACATCTTTTCATGTGCCTGTTGGCCATCTTGTTTATATACTTTGGAAATTAACCCCTTATCAGTTATATCATTTGCAAATATTTTCTCTTATTTAGTAGGTTGTCTTTTAGTAGGTTGTTGCTGGCTTCCTTTGCTGTGCAAAAGCTTTTCAGTTTAGCTAGGCCCCATTTGTTTATTTTTGCTTTTGTTTCTTTTCCCTCAGGCAATATAGGCCTCCCAAAATATTGCTACAATTTATGTCGAAGAGTTTTCTGCCTATCTTTTCTTCTAGGAATTCTATGGTTTCCGGTCTTACATTTTGGTCTTTAATGCATCTTGAGTTTATTTTTGTATGTGGTGTGAGAAAATGTTCTCATCTCATTTGTTTACATGTAGCTGTCCAGTTTTCTCAGCACAACTTATTGAAGAGATTATCCCCCCCCCCCCACTGTATATTCTTGCCTCTTTTGTCATCAGTGAATTGACCATAAATACATGGGTTTATTTCTGAGCTCTCTGTTCTGTTCCATTGATCTGTATGGTTTTTTGTTTTTCGTGGTTTTTTTTTTTTTTTGGTGCCAGTACTGTACTGTTTAGATTATTGTAGTTTTGCAGCATACTCTGAAGTCAAGGAGTGTGATGCCTCCAGCTTTGTTCTTTCTTCTCAAGATTGCTTTGGCAATTCAGGTTCTTTTTCAGTTCCATATAAATTTTAGGATGGTTTATTCTAGTTCTGTGAAAAATGTCATAGGTATTTTGATAAGGTTTGCATTAAATCTGTAGATTGCTTTGGGTAGTATGGATATTTTAACAATATTAATTCTTCTAATCCTTGAATATGGGATATCTTTCCATTACTTTGTATCATCTTCAGTTTCCTTCATCAGTGTTTTACAGTTTTCAGAGTATAAGTCATTCACCTCCTTGGTTAAGTTTATTCCTAGGTATTTTATTCTTTTTGATGATATTTTAAATGGGATTGTTTTCTTGCTTTCTCTTTCTGCAACTTTTCTGAATTCATTTGTTAATTCTAATAGCTTTTTGATGGAGACTTTAGGGTTTTCTGTGTATAGTATCATGTCATCTGCAAATGGTGACAGTTTTACCTCTTCTCTTTCAATGTGGTTGCCTTTAATTTCTTTTTCTTGTCTGATTGCTGTGACTAGGACTTATGACAACAGAATTATGTTGAATAGAAGTGGTAAGAATGGGCATCCTTGTCTTGTTTCTGAATTTAGAGGAGAAGCTTTTGGCTTTCACCATTGCATATGATATTAGCTGTGGGTTTGTCATAAATGGGCCTTTATTATGTTGAGATATGTTCCCTCTATACTCACTTTGATGAGAGTTTTTATCATGATGTATGTAAAATTTTCTCAAATGCCTTTTCTGTATCTATTGAGATGATCATGTGATTTTTATCCCTCTTTTTTTTTTTTAATGTGATGTATCACATTGAATAATTTGTGGATATTGAACCATCTCTGCATCCCTAGAATAAATGCCACTGGATTGTGGTGTACAATCATTTTTTATATATTGTTGAATTTGATTTGCTTATATTTTGTTGAGGTTTTTGCATCTGTATTCATCAGAAATATTGGCGTGTAGTTTTCTTTTTTTAATAATGTCTTCGTCTGCTTTTGGTGGCCTTGTAGAATGAATTCGGGAGTGTTCCCTCCTCTTCAGTTTTTTTGGGATGGTTTGAGAAGGACAGGTATTATTTCTTATTTATACATTTGACAGAGGTCCTATGTTAAATCATTCAGTCCGGGACTTTTGTTTCCTGAGAGTTTTTTGATTATGAACTCAGTTTCACTACTTGGGATCTGTCTGTTCAGATTGTTTCTTTCTTCCTGATTCAGTTTTGGAAAATTGTATGTTTCTAGAAATGTTTCCATTCCTTCTAGGTTGTCCAGTTTATTGGCATATACCTGTTCATAGTATTCGCTCATGATTTTGTGTGTGTGTGTTTCTGTGATATCAGTTGTAATTTCTCTTCTTTCACTTTTTGTTTTATTTGAGACTTCTCTTTTTTTCTTAATGAGCCTGGCTAATGGCTTATCAATTTTGTTTATTTTTTAAAAAACTAGCTCTTGGCTTTATTGATCTTTTTTTTTGGTCCACTTCATTTATTTCCTCTCTGAACTTTATTACTTCCTTTCTTATGCTGACTTTGGGCTTTGTTTTTCTTGTCTAATTTCTTTAGATTGTAGGTTAGATTGTTTGAGATTTTTTTCTTGTTTCTTGAGGAAGGCCTGTATCACTGTTAACTTCTTTCTTGGAACTGCTTTTGCTGTGTCCCATAGATTTTGGAAAGTAGTGTTTTTACTTTTATTTGTCTTGAGGTATTCTCTGATTTACTCTTTGATTTCTTCATTGAACCATTGGTTTTTTAATGGCTTGTTCTGTAGTCTCTATGTGTTTATGTTTTTCCCATTTTTCTACCTTTAATTGACTTCTAGTTTCTTACTGTTGTGGTCAGATAAAGTGCTTAATATAATTTCTGTCCTTAAATTTGTTGAAGCTTGTTTTGTGACCTAGAATTTGTTCTATTTTAGAGACTGTTACATGTGCGCTTGAAAAGAATGTGTATTTTGCTGTTTGGGGATGGAATGTCTTGTAGATATCTACTAAGTCCAGCTGGTCATTTAAAACTACTCGTTCCTTATTGATTTTCTATCTGGATAATCTGTCCTTTGGTGTAAGTGGGCTGTTAAAGTCCCCTACTATTATTGTGTTGTTGTCAGTTTCTCCCTTTGTGTCTGTTAATATTTGTTTTGTATAGTTAGGTGCATATATGTTAAAAAATGTTATATATCCTCTTCTTGTATTGAAGCCTTTATCATTATGTAATGCCCTTCTTTGTCTTTTGGTATAGCCTTTGTTTTAAAGTCTATGTTATCTGATATAAATATTGCTACCCCTGCTTTCTTGTCACTTCCATGGTATGAAATATCCTTTCCCATCCTCTTACTTTCATTCTGTGTGTGTGCTTAGTTCTGAAGTGAGTCTCGTGTAATTGTGTGTTTTGCTAAGTATTTGCCAACAATCACAGGATCTTTTTTTTTTTCAGTATGTTGTATTCGAATTCTTTGATTTGCTCTCTTTTGGCTTCTATTATGACTTGAAGGAAAATTTTCTAGTTATAATCCCCAGACTTTCTTGTTGACTTTCCTACTGAAGTATAAGTAGGATTATTAACCAGCGAAGGTATCTCTTGCTGTCTTTTTAATTATATCTTTATACCTTTATATACTTATACAAATTTTTTTTTCTTGTATGTGGTCAAAACTATGGTTTCTTGCTTTATCCCTAAAAGTATCTTGCAGTTTAATCCAAGTGCTTCAGTATGGTGTGTTTTATAGAACTAGTATTAAGATTAATATTGCCTGGTTTGAGTTTACTCAAGGATTTTCCTCTTAGGTTGATTTTGTTCTGCATTTATTATCTTCTGGTTGTTTACAATACTGAATTAACTGCTTGGAAGAGACCAGCCCTGAAAATAGAAACAGAAACCATGGTGATATACAATTCAGCTTTTTTTTTTTTCAACCCACATATAGCTAATTATCTTTCCTTTATATTTCTATATTTTTGTTTCTGTTACCAGAAATGACCTCATCATTTGAGTACTTCTGAGCAGTTCATAATCATCTTAGTTAATTGCTAAGAGACCCAAATTTTCAATAGGAAGTCATTGTTATTTAAAACACATACACTGACTACACTATCATTTTATGTCTTTTTTGACAAAAAAATTATTTTGGGAATTCATTGCCAAATAGTGTTTTACGTTAATGAATATGATGCAGCTGTAGTGAAACAGTATTATATTCAGCTGGACCACATATTTAGGGATACTTAGAAATTGTTTTCAGCGAAGAGGATAAAGTCATTTTCAATTTAGCAAACTATAGTAAAGAGAAGATTTATTTTTATAATTTTACATAAAATTATTTGGTAGTTTTTCCATTTCCAGAATGAAATTTTATATTGTTTTGTTTTCTTTATGGAATTTATCTTTTATCCTTATGTGGTTTGATTCCTTTTAAATAAATAATGGATTCACAGAGGAGATTTCAAGTGATGAAGAGGAGACGAATGTAACTGCTCAAGCAATGCAGTCAAATAATGGAAGAGGTGAAGATGAGGAGGAAGATGATGATGACTGGGATGAAGAGGTGTTGGAAGAAACTGCCCTTGAGGGATTCAGCACTCCACTGGACCTTGACAATAGTGTGGATGAATATCAGTTTTTTACACAAGCTCTCCTAAGTATGTTGGTACTTGCTGAATCTTTTAGATTTTTTTCCCAAACTCTTTCTTCATTTCCTCCTATTAGAAGTTATTTTGGGAAAAAAAAAAAGAAAAAAAAAAAAAAAAAAAGAAGAAGTTGTTTTGGGGTCTGCCTCAAATTGGTTTAGATTCCTTTTAAAATTTTTATTTATTTTTATTATAGAAATCCCCAAACACATAATGAAACATCCATCACCCAATCCCAGCAACCTTTGTTATTAAAAAGTGACAGGGTGAGACTGCAGGTTATGCTCACAAAAGTCTGATTTCAGGCAAGAGTATCTGCATATGTTGTTCATCTCCTAGCTATAAAGAGACAAGGATTTTTTTTTACAGAAAAGAATGAAGTATCTCGCATATGTTGCTTAAAAATTGTGGCCATAAACTTATTAGCAATTCACAATCCCCATGTGAAGGAGCAGAGTCCATAAGAGTAAATTTTTTAGTATAGCAACAATTTACCAACTTTGTACAGCAGAGGACAGTATAAATACAGTTAAAGCACTCATAAAAGATTTCAAGAAAACATTTTTCACATACATATCAGAGGCTTAAGATCCACAGATTACAATGGCCTTCTACAAATGAATAAGACCAATAGCCCAGTATAAAAATGTGAATATACAAATGAAAACTCACAGAATTAAAAAATAAACCAATGAAAGTATTTACAAAATTATTACAAAGAAATTGTAACTTAAAAAAATCCCAATATATATATAGATCATTTGTTTTATAGTGACATTGTATTTCATGGTATTCCTATAATTTAGTTTATTTCCACTGATGGACACATATTTCCAGTTTTTGGGTTTTTTTTTTTTTTTTTTTTTGCTATTAAAGTGAACATCTTTGTGTAAAAATATTGTTACTAAAAAGGCAATGCTAGTGTAATATATTGACATTATTTTGTGTTTTGGGAATTTAGGGATAATAGGGCCCTGGAGGGGGAGGATGACATCTGATGGAAAGCGTTTATGTGAAAGACTTCAAGAAAGCAGCAGAGAATTGGACGTGGAGAAGGCGTGATTAAAGGTGTTAGGGATTTGCAGCGGTTGACCAGGAGGCTGATAGAACTAGTGATGGAAACGGGGAGGGCTGGGAGGTAAAATACTAAATTTGGCTTTAGTTGTGCCGAGTTTGAGGTGAACTATTCAATGGAAAAGTGGCAGGCTCAGGGAACAGTTTTTCCTAAAGGTACAAATTTGAGTTTTTGGTGCGGAAGTGGTGCCGAAGTTGCAGGTAGCATGAGAATTCCTGGGGAAAATGGTAACAAGCGAATAAGGTGTTTCCCAAGATCTGGATTTTAGGGAGCATTCATAGTTAGTAAAACGTTAGGGAGAAGAGGAGATGACGAAGGACCCAGAGAACTCGGCAAAGCAGAGACTCGGGGTGTCCCAGCCTGCCTTTGTAGCCCCGCGTGGGTTCACTACTGAAGTGGGTACTCAGGAGTGGTCTTTTGTTGGAATAACTTTCATTACCTGTTATCTGTGAGCATGTCATTGCAATCTGATTCTGTCACTAGTTATTCTCTGAAATAATAATTGTCACTGGACTCCCTAATCTTTCCTTCTCCCTCTCCACACCCCCAAAACACAATAGCTGTGCAGAATCGAGATGCTGCCTGGTACCAACTGCTGATGGCGCCGCTCAGTGAGGATCAGAGGAGGGCGCTGCAGGAGGTGTACACCCTGGCCGAGCACCGGAGGACGGTGGCAGGTCAGCCAGCATGATTTCCAGACCAGACTGCGTGTGTCACAATGCCAGTGGGCAGCCTTTATTTTAAGATCCTGGTATCTAAATACTTAGAGGCCACCCTTTGAAGATAATAAGGAATTATTATTGTATGATCTTGTTTTTGGATGGTCTTTTTAGTCACTCATGATATCTTAGCTCAGCAAAACACTATTAATTAATATGTGTCTTTTAGTGGTGTTCTTAATCCCATCCTTATCCTATATGGGAGCCAAAGGTAAAGATGTAAATCTTGCTGAGGGAGAGTTAATCAGCTCGATCACCCAACCTAAACATCTAAAACACAGATGGAGCAAAGATGAGTTCTTAAAAGGAGCTTGTATTCCTGGAAATGAAATACTCTCTGTTTCTGTTAATTGGGCTTTAGGTATTGGTGATTCTTGTATTTTTGAGCTGGAGAAATTATTTTATGCAAAGGTTATTATGGTCTCCCCTTGAAAATTAATGGAAAAGATTTTGTGATGACAAAAATATTTTAGTGGGAAACATCATGGAATAGGAATCTAGAGTTTAGAACCCAGGTTCTTCTGCATAGGCTTAGACTTTTCAGTCCTGCCCGGATTCCATGTCCGCCCTCCTGATGTGAGAAGTCAGTGCCCCCTTTCAGCAGTGGTCACTATAGCTTTGAGCCTCGTTTTCATTTTTCTCAGTTTTAGCAAACAGTTTTTCCAAGATAGAAAATATAACTACAGTCATCCCTAGGTATGTGCCGGGGGAGATTGGTTCATGAACTCCCCTCGGATATCAAAATCCAAGAATGCGCAAGTCCCATGTTAAAATGGTGTAGTGCCGTCGGCCCTCCGCATCCTTCCTGCATCCGCGGATATCCGCATCCTTCCTGCATCCGCGGATATCCGTATCCTTCCTGCATCCGCAGATACCCGCATCCGTGGATTCCCGCGTCCGCGGGGACATGAGATCCACGGTGCTTACTGATGCGGGTTTGTAAAAGGCCCATGTTCAATTGGGCAGAATAATGAATACCACGAATCACATTCCTTCACAGTGCTAACTCTAAAGAATCTGACTCCTTGGAGGTTATTTCCAACTCTGTCACCTTAAATACTTTTCTCTTTCCCCCCCATTTCTCGTGGCCAATGCTAGAGGCAAAGAAGAAGATTGAACAACAGGGAGGCTTTACCTTTGAAAACAAAGGAGTCCTCTCGGCATTTAACTTTGGGACTATGCCCAGTGACAACTGAAAGACGACCATCAGCGGACCACATGCCATCGCTACGTTGTACGTCAGCCCCGAGGGGAGGCTCAAGGTGAGGCAGCGAGGGCCTGCTTTTTGCCCCACCTACCGCTGCCTGGCATCCGGCAGCACCTTCGTCCGCCCCTGCTTCCCCTTGGACCTTTCTCACCATGAAATACGTATTTTAAGCAGCTACTGTAAGGTATGAAATTAAAAACAAAATCATTGGACTGAAAAGGACAGACCGTATGTTCCAAAGGATGAACGACCACGGTGGTTTTAGAGGATTGGGTGGACTCGCACGTCTCAGGTTTTGCCATGCAGAATCAATGGATTTATGCGGATAACAGTGCCTTCTGTTGTACATGAATTATCTGAAAAAAAATTTTTTTGGAGTGCATTGCAATTTTTTTTAAAGCATAAAGCATATTTCTAGATATAATGTAAACCTTGGCTGTATGTTGACCTCTGCATTTTACTATGTGAATTTACTGTTAGGCAGTTAGCTACGAGTCAGTCTGGTTTCAAAATCATCACTGCTCCCCTTCCACCCCCCTGCTGCTGGGGGCTTTCTTCAGGGGTTGTACGGTATGCACTGGCTATGGTTTTCCATGAGATGTTTTTTCCTAACGATGTGGCTTTCCTAAGAAGTGTCTTATTCTCTCTCTTCCATCATATTTCTCAATCCTGAATAGGGGTGGTATTTCTTTTGGAATCAACTTATATATGAGTATCAATTTCATTCATAACCTGATAAGTTCAGGACTCAAAAAATTTCTCGCAGCAAGTGGCAGGGACTCTAGTCACTGGAACTAACAGTAAGTCTGAGTATATTCTGAATCATGTACTTAATTATGCAATGAATTGATAATTACACTAAAGCACATTGAACTTTGAAGAGAAAGGGGCTACGTAAGCTCGCTGTCTTTCTGGATGGGGGCTTGCATTTTCAATAACTTAGCATTCCAGCTGTGTTGGACCTGGGTCCAAAACATTTTCTAACAACATTTTTTTTTTAATCTAGTAAGAAGACCCAAATGAATCTAACTTCTTGCTTTCTCACACATCTGAATGTTCTCCTTTCTGATTTGTTCTAGTTTTTATTATGGCTCAGTTTGACCTCATATTTCTCAAGGGTTGGGGATATTGGTCAGCTGCACTCTTAGATAATAGTGATGCAATGTGGCCAACGGGAAATACTGCCGATGGAGGTTACAGCTGTTTTTCTGAACTGATTCTACACCAGAACATGGGTCCGAGTGTTTTCATTCAGTCAAGTGAAAGTGTATTTTCAGGACTTAATATATTACTGGATGTGATATAGTTGTCCATTTTCGTGAAGTGTTTGCAGCTTATATATTCCATCAGTGACTGGAGGAATTCTCTCCAGGTGCTTTCTATATTACCATCCCTTGCTAATATGAACTCTTTTCAGAATTTTAGGTTATTTAAGTAGTTTTTACAGACTAGCCCAAGAAGCCATGAGTTTCAGAGTTAAATGGTCCCCCACTTTCCTCTGTCCCTCTCTTCCCAAGGCATTGATGCTGAACGTACCAGCTGGTGGTTAGAAGAGAAAGATGGCATTGGGGGAAATTTTAGACATTTTAAGCTTTGGAGCTCTTCTTATTCTCATGTCTCAAATGGTTCGATTTTAACATGAGTAGGACGCCTTCACACTGGATTGTAAAAGGCATGTGATTTTATTTTTGTGCTGTATTGTCCTCTACAGTATTAAAGGGAAAGAAGCATTCATGCGTATCATCCTATCTTGTTTTCGAAGCCAGGGTGGTTGTGTAATTTTGTTACCAGCAGTGCTAACCTGAATGTGATCTGATTACCTTGGAAATGCAGGAACTCACATGAATGTACTGTAAAATAAAATGCGGGCTGACTCCCAGGATCCTGAGCTCCTCTGTGCGAAATGCTTTATGAAGTCGAGGGGCTTCGGGCAGGTGGTAGAACCCTCCCTGTGTGTTTTCCTGCCTCCTGGGGACCTGGAGCCCGGTGGCTGCGGGTCTGGGAGGGTAGCAGGGGCTCATCAGGAGTTGCTACGGGCGGGGGGTGGTTGGCGGCTGGAGCCCATCCCGTAAACCAGGGTGTCCAAGTGAGAGCTGCTGGCGCTCCGAAAAAGCAAAGGTCATCCAGCCACATCAGGACCCTGAAGGAAAGGAAAAGATGCCAGAAATGGAGCCACTTTTTGAGGGGCTGCTGTCAAATTAGGAGCAGTCAGGCCTGAGTGCAGTGGTAAATGCTGGCTTTGTGTGTGTGTGTGAATCTTTTTTTTTCTTTTTCACTGTTGTTGTTATTTGGGGGGGGGTGATTAGGTTTATTTATTTATTTATATTTAGAGGAGGTACTGGGGATTGAACCCAGGACCTCGTGCATGCTAAGCATGTGCTCTACCACTGAGCTCTACCCTCCTCCCAAATGCTGGCTTTCTGATTCTCAAATAGTTACCTAGCATGACAGTAAGCTCCTTCTTCCCACCTCTAATTTATGTGAAGACCGCACTGAACCAGCAATGCGTTAATCAGTGGAAAGAAAACAAATCACGTCATTTATTTAAATAGTGAATTGCAGTCCAGTTTTCTATTCATCAGGGGAGACTGAAAACTAATAAATTCAAGGAGGAAATCAAGGGGAAGTTGGCCATGTGATCAGAGACCACCAGTGCTTGTGTGTGTGTATGTGTGTGTACATGGGTGCACATACATGTTTCACGTGTAAAAGAAAATCAGATAAGCCTTAAATGGTAATCCTGCCTATCCCTGTTTCACCCTCTCTGTTGAGATTTGTGTACAAGTGCTGACTCTGAGAGGGCTGGAAACTTCACAGGCAGTCTGCTAGTAAGGCCACAAAATCAATGGGCAAAGGGTTGGAATATGTTTTTAGGAAGAAGCACAAACACGGGCACAACCGTGGCTGATCCTGTAGCCGGGAGAGAGGCGTGCATGCAACAGAAGGTGAGTGGCTGGGCAGCAGGAGAGTCCGGGAGAGGGAGGAGAGGGATGTGTTGTGACAAAGAGGGTGTGGGAAGCTCTGCCGTCAAGGGAGGATGTGAGCGAATTCACCTGCTCCCTGCAGGGCATGTGAGGGGAAGTTCACCCAACTTGGAGATCACCCAACTTGAAAAATATTTCACAAGTACACGGATGCCTTACGAGAGCTAGGACTTGGAGGCCTCCCAAAGGTTTGGAATATGCCTCGGGCTAAGAGCCCCTCAGCCAGGAGTGACCTTCTGGAGGTCTCTCCGGCTACACCTTGACCTTCCTCCCCGACCTCTACTCTTGTGCCCACCTCTCTGCCCTCACATAGACACACAATAGGCAGCATGTTTTTTTTTTTTTCCAAAATGCAAATCTTGATTATATCAGTGACCTGAGAGATAGAGATCTCTCTGCGGCTTTTAGGATATAGATAAAATCATGAATGTGGCCCCAAATCCCCGAGTGACTTGCCCTCCCGCGACTCTCGTATCCGCTCCTCTCTGCCTTCTGCCTCCTGGTCACTGGCTGCTTCTCCCTCCAGCATCTCTGATGCTGTTTTCTCTTCTTCCCCTCTGTCCTTTACCTGATAAAGTCCTCTTCATATTCACTCTGGAACATAAATATTATTTCCTTCCTGCTCTAACAACCCTTTAGTCAACTTTGAACCGTGTATCCCACTTGAAATCAAATAATGTGCAGTATGGGCTGCTTGAGCCAAATCTCTGTCCTACTTACCACTGAAACCCTAGCGCCTGGCCCAGCGTTTTGCCTCCAGTGAGTTTATCTCTGGTAGACAATGTGTTCCAAGTCCCTCCACCCCCAAAGAAGACTCCAATAGCTGATTGGAGAATTCAACGGGACTTAAGTACCCCACCTAAAATTGAATTATTTACTGCTTAGTTTCACAGAATCATTTTAAAAAGGTCAATAATTTGATTCACCCCTTTAATCTAGTAATGTTTAAATATTTGATCAATATTTGGTGGAGTTGGGGAGAAAATGATTTTTTTAACTAATAAAAGTCCTGTACTACTGTTTTAAAAATAAGAAACGTGTATGCATTTATTACCTAGTTTTCCAAACCAGATAACCCAATAGTGGTCTTTCCCAATAGCCAAAACTACAGATTCAATTTCCTGATTTTTCATTCCCTGCAGCTGCTGATGGTCAGACAAGCCTCAGCTAGGTGGTGCCAGGGTTGGGGGCATTTTCACACAAAACAGAGCGTTCGCCCATCAGTAGATACCAGCGAGAAGCGTTTGCATCTTCATGAGGGTTTTGTCTACTTTGGTGGTGCGAAGAAAGAAGACCAATTTTCATTTCACTCATTAAGTGAGTTGTATGTGGAAACCTGTGTTGCCTGGCACCATGTTTCCCGTGTGTCCCAGTGAGGTGTCAGCACTGCTTGCGGCAGGTGCTCCCAGCCACTGCCCACTGGCCACCCCTCCATGACCTCGCCTTTCAGCCCCGGTTTGAGGAACGTGGTGCAGCCTCAACCGGCTCGCAGCAGCCAGCTGGGGCCCTTCTCCTTCCTGCTCTTTCGTGTCCTATCACCTTGTGTCCATCTTCACCAGCGGTGTCTTTGGTTGGCTGCTCCGCTGCGGGTGGTGGTAAGCAGCACAGGGAACGCCCACCACCCCGCCCAGAGAGCTCTAAGTCCTAGTCCCCAGAACTCATGCGTGTGTGACGTTACACGGCAACGGGGCATTGCAATCGCAGCCGGAATTCAGTTCAGTCATCGGCTGGCCTTTAAGAGGGAGTGTATCCTGGGTTATCCAGGTGTGCCCGAGGTAATCACAAGTTCCTTAAAAACAGAAGAGGGAGGCTGATGTGCAGGTGCGAGTGATGAGACCTGAGAAGGCCTGAACCCATTGTCACTGGCTTTGAAGTTGGAAGGAAGGGGACATGTGGCAATGGATCAGTGGCCCCTGGAAGCTGGAAATGGCAAGGAACTGGGTTCTTCTAGAGCCTCCAGAAGGAGGGCAGCCCCGCCAACACCTTGACTTTCGCCCAGATGAGACCCAACTGGGACTCATGACCTCTGCAACTGTAAGATAATAAATCTGTATGTTTTGAGCCATTCAGTTTGGGGTAATTTGTTATAGCAGCAACAGAAAACAAATCTACAAGCCCTGGTTGGGGGCAGGTGCAGGAAAAGTCTCAAGGTCGAAGAATGTAGTCTTGATTGATACTGTGGGCTGGACATTTTAATTTCTAAATGAAGATCATATTTTGTGGTATGAAGTGATCGTAGAGCCTTTTATTACCTAAGCGTGACCAGACGGTCATTGGACCTGTGGGACATTGTCATTTAAAAACAGGGAAAAACTTCCTCCAGTGGATAAAACTTAAAGGTCTAGTGGAAGGTAAAAAGAAATACCCATTTTGATTATATTCCATAGGCTGTGTTATTTAACATACCTCTTAGTATAATATCGAAGCTCATGTAAAATGCATTTCAAATTTAATATATTCATTCAGCAAATGTCTCTTGGTTCCTGACATTTTCTGAGCCTCCTTTGTGAGCATCTTTTCAGTTCTGTGAGAAACTAAGATTTTGCAATAAATTCCTTTTCCACTTTTAACCAGCCCTGGTTCTTGTTGCTTGCAACTAGGAAGAGTAACTGATGCAGGAAACAGAAGAATCACTTTGGGTCTAGTTGTGTGACTCCAGATGGGTTATTCGTCTTTGCTCGGGGTGGCCAGCCTCCAAGATGGCGCCCGGTGAGCTTTGATGCCCCTTGGGTCGTTCCCTCTCAGATTGGTGCGTGGTTGGACGGTGACACCAACAGCATATAGAAGTGATGGTAAGTCACTTCCAAGCCACTTTCGAGGTTAGGTTATAAAAATCTGTGGCTTACAGCTTGGGTGTGTTTTCTCTCCCCCCAGCCCCTCTCCACATGCTTTGGTGGAAGCTATGTTTTGAACAGCCCTACAGTGAGGCCCCCATGGGGAGGAACCGAAGCCTCCTGCCAGTACGCATGTGAGTGAATCAGGAAGTAGATACTTCAAACTTTCAAGTCTTTCAGAGCCTGCAGGCTGGGCTGCCAGCTTGACTCCAGCCTCATGAGGAGACCTGAAATCCTAGTCACCCAACCACGCCACTCCTGGATTCCTGACCCTCAGGAGCTATGAGATAGTAAACAATGGCTGTTTTTAGCTGCTGAGTTTGGTGACAATTTGTTATGCTGCTGTAGGTAGCTAATACACACTTCACAAAAACTCTCCTACATTTTGCACTATGAATAAAGATAATACACCCTGAATTGCTAGGAAAATACACCTTGAAATGCCAGAAAAACTGTCAGATGTTTCCCATAGGGAGAGAACGCTGGAGAGAGAATGCTAACATCTGGTATGAGGCAGAACAGGTGATCTGCAAGAGTCCTCCCCATCCCAAGATCCTGCAATAGATTGAAACTGAATAGTGACTATGAGAACTGAATTTCCATGAAATAGTCCGGATTTTCTACTTTCAGACTAAGCTATACCTAAAAGCAGATAGGGCAAAATCTGCAGCTTAGATTCAGTTTACTTCTTGTTTACAGATGTTAGGCATTTGTTTTCAGGTGTTGTTTATTTTTATTTTTAGTCAGCTTTATTTTTTAATATGCAAACCTTTCTACACATGAAAAGGCATGATCTAATTTATAGGCTATATTTTAATTGGCATAAAACACTATTTGCAACCATGGCTGAATTAATTTTTGACATATTCAGGCATCATCTTGAGTTACACTGACTCCGTGGGTCAGCTCTGCTAACTCGTGCAATCAGAACAGTTCATCAGTTGATCAGTGTGATGGGCATGACGAGCTTGCATTGCCGTAAAGCTATTTCTCAGTCTGTTTCAAAAAGATTCGCAACCCCGGTCATGCGTCTCTGCCCTTGGGCTCTATTTTTACCATCTCATGTTTATATTCAACTTGCAAATCTGATTTTCAGAGATGTCTGAGTTTAGAATTGACTGTGGGGTTTAAATAGAAGAACAGAATTGCTCTTGTAGTGTAAAAACACAGGCGGTTGCCTCCCTGGATCTTTTGTTGAGCTGTCACTTGGCGATGGTTATTTGGTGACATTGTTATTTTATTCTGCCATGTGGAGATTCGCTAAATTAGGGTAATGGGTTATGCTGTCAATCAAATTTGACAAAACCTCTATGAGATTTTGTAATGCAATGAAATCAACATGGTCCAGTTGTACTGACCATGATGAGCAGTATACCTTAATAATTGAAGGGCTGTATCTTTTTTAAATGCTGTAAAGTGTATTTATTTACGATGGATCTAGGTTCCCACTGCATTGGGAAGTGTGGTCCTCAGGGTAACTGTTTTTGGGTTTTTTGTATATATATTTTTTGATTGACGTATAGTCAATTTACAATGTTGTGCCAACTTCTGGTGTACAGCACAGTGCTTCAGTCATACATGAACATACATATATTTGTTTTCATATTCTTTCACCATAAGTTACTATAAGATATTGAATATAGTTCCCAGCATTATACAGCATTAATCTGTTGTTTATCTATTCTATATATATCAGTTAGTATCTGCAAATCTCTAACTCCCATTTTATCCTCCCCACCCCTCCCCAGTAACCACAAGTTTGTTCTCTGTGTCTGAAAGTCTGTTTCTGTTTTGCAAATAAGTTTTGTTGTTTTTTTAGATTCCACATATAAGTGATATCATATGGTATTTTTCTTTCTCTTTCGGGCTTATTTCACTTAGAATGACAATCTCCAGGTCCATCCATGTTGCTGCAAATGGCATTATTTTATTAAGTAGTATTCCATTGTATAAATATACCACAACTTCTTGATCCAGTCATCTGTCAATGGACATTTAGGTTGCTTCCATGTTTTGGCTATCATAAATAGTGCTGCTATGAATATTGGGGTGCATATATCTTTTTGAATTAAAGTTCCCTCTGGATATGTGCCCAGGAGTAGGATTGCTGGATCATATAATAAGTCTATTTTTAATCTTTTGGGGAATCTCTATACTGTTTTCCGTAATGCTGCACCAAACTACATTCCCACCAACAGTGTGGAAGGGTTCCCTTTTCTCCACACCCTCTCCAGCATTTATCATTTTGAATGATGGCCATTCTGGCTGGTGTGACATGATACCTCATTGTAGTTTTGATTTGCATTTCTCTGATAATTAGTGATATTGAGCATTTTTTCATGTGCCTATTGGCCATTCGTATGTCTTCATTGGAAAATTGCTTGCTTAGCTCTTCTGCCCACTTTTGGATTGGGTTGTTTGTTTGCTTTCTTATTAAATTGTATGAGCTGTTTATATATTCTGGGAATTAAGCCCTTGTCAGACTAATCTTTTGCAAATATTTTCTCCCACTCCATAGGTTGTCATTTTGTTTTGCTTATGGTTTCCTCTGCTGTGCAAAAGCTTTTAAGTTTAATTAGGTTCCATTTGTTTATATTTGTTTTTATTTCTATTGCCTGGGTAGACTGCCCTAGGAGAACATTGCTGAGATTTATGCCAGATAATGTTTTGCCTATGTTTTCTTCCAAAAGGTTTATAGTGTCTTGTCTTATGTTTAACCCTTTAAGCCATTTTGAGTTTATTTTTGTGTATGGTGTGAGGGAGTAGTCTAACTTCACTGATTTACATGCAGCTGTCCAGTTGTGCCTACACCAATTGCTGAAGAGACTGTTTTACTCCATTGTATGTTCTTGCCCCCTTTGTCAAAGATTAATTGACCAAAATTTTGTGGATTTATTTCTGGGCTCTCTATTCTGTTCCATTGATCCATATGTCTGTTTTTGTATCAATACCATGCTGTTTTGATTGCTGTAGCTCTATAGTATTGTCTGAAGTCTGGGACGGTTAGTCCTCCAGCTTCGTTCTTTTTCTTCAGTAATGCTTTGGCAATTCTGGGCCTTTTGTGAGTCCATATAAATTTTAGGATTATTTGTTCTAGTTATGTGAAGAATGTTCTCAGGGTAACTTTTTAACTTCTGACACTCTCAAGGCAAAGTTTAAGTATGGCATTTAAAAACATTTGATTATATACATGTATATGGGCATATATATAATGATGTGTGTGTATGTATATAAATGTCATTGGAATGACATTTATGGAGAACAGAGTGTGTTGAGGAAGAAAATCTTTTCCTCTATTCTCTTAGTTTCAATAACTGGGGTCTTGAGAATTAAACTAAGAAAAGATAATTAGTGGGAGAAAAGATATACAATTTTTATTAATACTCACATGCGTGAGAGTTCACAGAAGTGAAACTCAAAAAACTGGCTAGAAATTTTGAATAACTTCTAAAAGTCGACAACTAAGAGTATGGGAGTGAGCTGGACTACGGCCCTCCTCTGCTTTGTCCACACACACTGGCGCAGCAGGGGAGACGCCATCAAGGTGGTCACCTTCTGCCTGGGGCCACTTTCGGTCTCTATAACCAATACCAGCCAGAGGAATGGGCGACTTCCTGTCCCCAGAGTTTTATTTACTTAATTTTTAGTTTTTATCCTTTTTTGGTTGTTTTTTTTTGGGGGGGGAGTAATTAGATTTATTTATTTATTCATTAATTTTAGTGGTGGTACTGGGGATTGAACCCAGGACCTCATACATGCCAGGCACACACTCCACCACTGAGCTATACCACCTCACTGTTCCCAGAGTTTTAACAGCGATTTTTTTGCCCACACAAATTTTGAGAGCACGTTCCTCTGTATAGGTATGAAGATTAATCTGCTAAAATAAGGGTCAATAGTGGCAAATGATGAGCCACAAGGAGGTAATTCTGATAAGTTTGCAGCAAATGGGGAAGCCCCTTCACTGGTGTAGTGTTCAGTGATATCCTTTCCCCCTACTTACAGAAACAAACAGAATTTATAGTCGATTTTCATTTTTCTCACTTGTTTCCCTCATGTCCACTGAACGACGTCTTTAATCAAGCAGCTGCCACACTGCCAGCCGGCTTCCAGGCTGAGTTACTCCAGACGCAGCCGGCGCCACCTCGCCGGGGTCTGCGGAGAAGCTTTAGACCCGTCAGGACACAGCGGCTGCCTTGTAAGTCATCTGGCCGCTGGCTCGTGCTCCCGCCACCTGCCGGTTAGAAGGCGGGCTGCTCTTTCCCCGCAGCCACTGGAACCGCACTCCTGTTCCAGGGGTGTCTCGGGAACCACGTGACCGAGAAACCAGGTGATGCTGACAGCCAGCGTTTGTCATCAACCTGGACCTCAAATGGCCTTGGCAAAACCTATTTGTAGAAAATTATTTTCAGATGAAGAAATAGAAAATGTAAACATTTTACAAAATGAAGAAGGAGCCAGTTTTACGTCGTGACTTTGAAGGGGAAATAATAAAGATTTTATTAAAGAAAAACAAGTTTCTATGCATTCTAAATGCTGCATTAGCACTCTGATGTTCTTTTCTCTCTAACTTAATGACACAGCTTCGCATTATCCTTCATGTCTAATACCAAAAATTGAAATGCTATGCTCTAGGGTCTTAGTGTCATTGCTTTAGCTCAAGATGTAAACAGCAAATGGCACTATATTTCTAGCGTCGCTATAATGAAGTGAAGAGAGCTGAACAGTTGGAATAGACATGGGAGATATTCAGGGATCTGGGGCCTGGAGGCAGAACCTTAAAGAGCTGCTGGAGTTCTGAACATGCTCAAAATACTCAGAGTCACTGTACAAAGCAGCTCTCTTCCTGCCAGCTTGTGTCTGGGAAGTTTTTTTGAGAGCTACTGTCCAGAAGAACACGGATTTCCCCTCAAACAAATCCTACGTGGAAAAGAACCCCCCAGTTAACCAGCCTGCCCACCTCGGAGACTTCCTCTCACATGGGGTGGACGTGCAAAAAGCCAATCAGACGTGCAAAGCCTCTTTTATGTAAAGACAGTCATTAAATACTCAGGTATTCAGATGGGTTAACATCTCAAAAAAAAAAGTGCCCAACATGTGCCCAGTTTTAATGAGGATTATTCTTATTTCCTCTTGTTAACTAATGTGCCTTTGCCAAGGCACCGAACCCCAATGGGGACCAGAGCAAAAACTCAGGCTGGCAGGTGTTGGATGGGATGTCTTCCTGATTCACATAGTCAGAGAGAACAGAGAACCCTTGGGAATGTTCCCTATCCCTGAGCGTCCTGATGAGTGGTGCCATCCAGGTGTCGTTCTGTTTCTCTCTCCCCGCTCCCTCCCATTAGCCACTGTGTCCACTGTGTAAAGAAAGGCACACTGATCTTGAATTCAACCATGATCTCCTATCCTGGAGGGTGACAGCCTCCCAGAGTGACAGACAACATACAGTTCAAAATATTGGCGCTGTCAGGTCAGCGTATAGTTAACAGGGACCAGATTTATCTTCCACTTGAAATAACCTCCCAAAAGGCAAAATCCACAAAACAACAGTTTTTGGAACACTGGACATTGGGCAGTGAAGGGCAGTGGTGTCTGAGAGTTGGGAAACAGGCAATATGAGCCTTCTGTTGCCCCAGCCTACCGCCTAAAAGAGTTTCTAAGCTGTGGTGCAGGGAGGGGTAAGACTCCCCAAGTTGGGGAGATACAGCTGAGCATCCAGGGAGACCAAGGCAGCTGGAGTTGACAGGCAGAGCACCAGAGAGGAGAGAGCTGCACAGAGAGAAAACCCTGGGTTGGACAGAGGGTTCCCCTTGAGTGTTTAGCACGCATGTAAGGAAAAGAAAGAGAAATCTCTTTCCTTCGAGGTTTGAGAAAGTACCATCAGAAGATTTAGAGGTTCTAATGAACCCAAACCAGAACCCAGTGACTAGTTCTCGTGCAGGACTGGAGTCCACGTCTGTTCCCACCAGCCAGACTGGAAAAACTCATATTCCCTGGGACCTGGGGTAAAACACAGGGAGATCTTGCCACAGGAGAGAGGAATAATTAGCCTGGACTAGGCAGACCTCATTCCAGACCTAATAACGAATCATAAAAGTAAGTGACTTGAAATTGATTTCTCCTTTTGGGTCTTAACTACATGGCAGCAACAGGCATACAAGAATTTCCATCGCCCAGCGTGGGTACATTCATACTCTGGCATCTGATCCAGATCACCAAGTTTGCGAAGAGGCAAGAAAACACTCCCGTGATGAGAGACTAATCGGTCAAAGGAAACCAGCCCAGAACTGACCCTAAAGTTCAAATCAGCAGAGGAGGGTATTCAAACACTTACGGTCCATCAAAAGCTCATACAGAATGTTCCTAGTAACTTTATTCATAATAGGTAAAACCGGAAGCAATCCAGATGTCCATCAATAGGAATGTGGCTAATGCAGACTCCTGAGCAACAGGAAAGAACCATTTTCTAAGGGGCGCAACAGCACGAATGAATCTCAAGGATGTTTTGCCCTGTGAAGAAAGCCAAGAATTAAAAGGTACCGGGGGGAGGGGGGTGGGAAGGGACAGACTAGGAGTTCGAAATTTGTAGATACTGACAGGCGTATGTAGAATAGACAAACAAGATTATACTGCATAGCACAGGGAAATGTATACAAGATCTTGTGGTAGCTCACGGTGAAAAAGTATGCAACAATGAATATATGTATGTTCATGTATAACTGAAAAATAACCCCCCCCCAAAAAAAACCAAGTAATCTTTTAATGTTTCAACTACCTGATCTTTGTTGTAAAAGTCCTATATATCCTGGCTCCTCCCCTATCTCTTCAGAGCAGTTTCTCAGAGCGATCTGAGAGGCTGTCATCCTGGGCTGAGTCCTCCCGCCAAATAAAACATAACTCTCAAAGAAAAAAAAAAAGTACATACAATAGAATGATTCCACTTATTTGAAAGTTTCAAATTAAAGGAAAATCTGTGATGATAGAAATCAGACGACTGGTTGCTTCTGTGATGGGGGATAACCGGGAAGGAAGACAGGGACCGTTTCAGGGTGATGAAATGTTCCCTGCCTGACGGTGGTATGAGTTATGGGAGTGCATGCTCTGCAAAAATGAATCGAACTGCATAAACTGCATTTCACACGGTAAAAATTCTTGTTAAAAATTTCAATAATCCAATAGAAAAGCAGGCACTTCATTTTTAAAGGCACATAAAATGGCCAATAAGTGAAAATATGCTTAGTGTCATTGAGATTCAGGGAAAAATAAGTTAGAACCACAGTGAGATGCCATTTCGTGCCTGTGAAATTGGTGCTATTCAGACGTTCGACAGTTTTTGACACCATTTGATCACATCTCTGCTGATGCCAAATATATTGGTACAACCACCTCGGGAACCATTTTGGTTTGCCTCGTAATGTTGAAGACATGCATTTCCTGGGCCCTGAAATGCCACTCGTAGGAAGATTTCTGAAAAAAAGTCTTTAGCATCGGAGACTTGCAAATTTTGTTCGTGACAGTACTGTCTGTGATACCAAAAAGCTTGAAACCTGGATGTTTAGTTGTAGGACTATAGATAAATACTGGGCTAGCCACACATTTCTTGAGTCCCACATTCCCACAGAAGTGGAATTTTATTTAACACATTTCCGTTACATGAATAACGTAGGTGAACTGCAGTGGTGCAGTGCTGAGCAAGGGAAACAAGTCTCTGAAGAAAACCTGCAGTGTGATTCCACCAGACAGGTTTCAAAAACAGGCAGAACTGAACCATGTGCCGTTTAGTGGTATAAACACATAATGGAACAGTAAAGACAAGACAGGGAATAATTAGTGCAACTCTAGACCATGATGTTTGAGAAGGAAATAGGATATTAACAACCACGTGCCCAGTGGCCTTGCAGCCACGCCAGGAGAACGTGTCCAGGGCCTCACACAGGGAAGGAGGTGGAAGGTCCAAGAAGGCTGTGCACCAGGAGAGGGTTGAAGGGTCTGGGAATGAGGAAAAAGAGCTTAGGGCAAAGGATGTGTGGCTTCTCATCGACCGTGGCAGGTGACAAACACAGGAGCTTTCCTTCTGTGCTGACTTGCCTGAAGCCAAATCAGAAAGGACACAGGAGGGATCTTTGAAAGAAATGGTTACATCTAATCCTCATGCCGAATTACCACGGAAACAGCCCCTGGGGCCGCGTCCACCTGTTGGGAGCTGGCGTCATCCTTGCCCTCACGTGATCTCAGCTCACTGCTCCCGTCAGCGGGACCAGCCCCGATTTCTCTTTCCTGCCACCTGTTTCTTATTCTGTCTCCACGTCTGCTGGGGGCAGCCCCACTGTTAGCGCACCTGTGGGCCCAGGCGAGGCTCCCTGGCAACTGCCCTGGAGGATGCTCATTCTGGAGCTGGTAGAAACATTCCCCAACACAACACTGGTCCACACTCCTGAAAAACAAGGTGCAGATTCTTCTACTCTAAGAATTATGGGTCGATAAGAAATAACAAGTTGTTAATATAAGGTCTATTAGCAATTTAACTATTCTAATCTAATCATCAAGCAGATGAGGAAAGATTTCACTTCAAAAGTGTACAGCACGAATTATTTACAATTTCCTGGTTGAAATAGTTGGACACCCTGCAGTAGGGCATTGGGTAAATAGTTACAATACAGGCTTATAAATAAGCCCCATATGGTCATTAAAAAATGTATATAATTTTAGTGACATGGGAAGATGTTCACAATTAGTTTTTAAGTAAATAAGCAGATTTCCAAGTAGTATTCAGACCGTGCTCTCATGGGTTCTGGGGCCAGGCTGCAAGGTCGAGTTTGCGGTTCTGGTGTTTCCTAGCTACGTACTCCATGCAAGTTAAGAAAATTGTGCCTCAATTCCACCATGTGTGAAATAAATATTAGAAACTACCATTTGAGGTAATTTGAGGTTTAAGTAACAAATGCATCTAACATAATTAGACTATATTAAATGCTCAATAAATATTAGTACTTATCACTATAATTACTTTAGTAAAAATGTGTATGTACACAGAAAAAGTCAGGAAAGACACGTAATAAAATATTAACAGCACTTCTTTTTGTTTTTGCTTTTGTGCTTTGTTTTGTGTTTTTTGTTTGGTTGTTTTTTATTTGCAGGGGGGAGGTGACTAGGTCAACTTGTTAATTATTTTTTTAAATGGCGATGCTGGGGATTGAACCCAGGACCTCATGCATGCTAAGCATGTGCTCTACAGCCGAGCTATATCCTCCCCTCACCGCAATTCTTTCTGGTTTCGAGACCACAGATATTTTATTTTGGGGTGGTTTATCTGTATTCCCTAATATTTTTCCAATGAGCATTTGCTAGTTTGGTATCATCTATATTTCTAAGTATATTTTTGAAAAGATGTTTCTAAAATCTCTTCAGAGCTGCAAAACCTTGGTTTTACTTTTACAGTAGAATTGTTTCCATTTCAAGGAATGAGGCTGAGACCACACTCACCTTCTCCATCTATTCTGAAATAAAGGCCATTAGTTCTGTAGTTGGGACATCTTACCCTTGTTTGTCTACCTGTTGCAGTCCCATACATCCTTAAAATTATATGCATAATATTGGGTACGTATGCCTTTTTCTAGGGAGACAGTCCATGGTTTCAATGAAAAAGTTAAAGATCAGCTCATTTAGAAACGCCTTCAAATCTAAAAGTGAGAATGACGCACAAAGCAGACACTTGGATTGACAGCTTGTTGTTACACGGATCTCGGCGCCTCAGACCACATGGCGCACGTGGAACAGACCAGCCACCCCCTGGGAGAGCTCGAAGGAACACAAAGTAAAAGTGGGGACCAATCCTCATTTGTAATCAGGGATGGTAGGCTGATTTTGATTTAAGATTTCCACACCACCACTTCATGTAATCGGGAACAGAGTGGAATAGCATAAGGTCTAAACTGGTTTAGAACAGTGTTTCTCAAACAGACACACTGGATCATTCGTGGGCAGGTCAGTAAACTAAGCTAAAGATTGAGGTTCACAAACTGAAGTCAGACATCCCTCCGTGAAGCACACAAGCATCATTTGCTCAGTGTCCTGTTCCTGGTCCCAAAGAAGCTCCCCAAGCATTTTCCTGCAGAGGAGCTGTATCCTCGTCTTGGCCAGATGCTTGCAGTCATATAAATTTAACAATGGCTTTGCATAGGAAGGAGTTGAGGGAGGGTGATGCAGGATTTTAATATTTAATTTGGTTTTTAACTTCCTTCTATGAGGAGTCAATTTACCTCACCAACATTTATTCATTCACTTATTTTTTCAAGCGTAGTTTTGAGCAAACGCTGAGTGCAGTCACCCTGGACTCTCAGGCATTAGGATGATTAAAAGAAGAGGTTGAGAAGAGAGGCATAAATGACTAGCCATCACGCAGTGCTAAAACCAAGGCACATTTACAGAGAGCTATGTAGCGTAAGAAAATAATTCTGTCAAGAGTGGAGGAGGGATATGGTTCAGGAAGTGCTTCAACGATGAAGTCACATTTGGAGCTAACTCTTAGAAAGGGTGAAGCAGAGTCCGCCAGTGGAGAGAGCACAGGTGACATTTCAAGCAGAGAAGAGAGCAGGAATGGGGAATCAGCCATCAATAAGCAGCAGATAATAATTTTCTGGGAAATGTATTGGTAATAATCCTCAGAAGATAACAGCCCTTTGCAGTTCTGGTTTAATGAGCTGGCACTAGATCACTCAAGGTTGGAATCCACACTCCATCACCTGCTACTTGTCTGTCCAGGGACAAGTTGATCTTATGCTTTCTAAATCTCAGCTTGCCATCCTAAAATGAGCAGAACATCTCCTGTCTCCCGCCTCATGTCATCTTTGAATTTAATGGGAGAACACACACGAAGTAGATGCTCTGTAAATCTTGACGGCTTTCTCGCTCCTCCTTTCCACTTCAGAGAAAGAGGGTGGCACCATAAACATTTCACCTGCTTCATTGAGTGTTTGAAGAAATCATTTTGTTAATTTCAAGTTCACCTGGATATTGCTTTAAATTACATTTATTACATGGTGCAATGAATCGACTATGAATTTAAATAAAAACGAGTTAAATTATATGCATACCTCTAGACTGACATCAAGTCACAAATTAAAAGAAATTCTCTACTGACCTACACTGCAAAACCTTGAACACAGACAAATATTTCCCTTGGGAGCAAAGAGCTGAAAGCTAGTACACATGTGAGTCCACTGACGCACGATGCCGAGAGGAGCTAGGAAATGAGCAAGGCGTGCAAGGGGAGTGTGATGTCACCCTGGTGTCACGACCCAGCTCCGACTCACAGCTGAAGGCAACGATTATGAGCTGAGAAGCTGTGAGGCCCAGATCTGCTCTGTCCACACACAAGCTCCTTGAGCACTTAACTCATCACCACCTGCAAGGCTTCCTGAAGGTTAAACAGAGAATCAGTGATGAGGTCCTGGAGGGAAGCCGGGCGCTCGGGCTGGGATGGACACTTCGCACCGCACACGTGGGGATGCAGACACGGAGAACACCAGACCTGCCGGTGCTCCAGAATGGGTCAATCATGAAACGGACAAGCATGGCTCAGGTTTTAATGATGCCCAGAAGCCCTGCTTCTTACCCCATCGTCCAGTTAGGCACCACTGGGAAGCCTCACCAGCCGCCAAACGTGCCAGCCCAATGAGCCCTGCTGTAAAGAACACGTCATCCCTTGGAGATGAAAATTGAAGAAGAAAATAAAGTGTCAGAGCTGCTGACACTGATGCCAGTTTGAAAACCAATCACCACGTGAGTGAGAAGGAGGAGGAGCTATTCATCTGGCCTCTTGAGCCACACTTGACATTCAGATACGAGCACCAAGCATTTATTGAACACCTGCCCCATGTCCCAGCTTGGCTGGGAACTGCTGAGGACATCAGGGCTCTGAAAAACAAGGTGCTTGTCATTAACTCATGTAAGCCTACACCAGGCTCACATGAGCAAAGAACGCCACGTTCAAGCATTGGGTGTGTTATTCCGGTCAGCACACTTTCCCCAAGTTCCTCCTGTTTGTCAGGCACTGTGCCAATGGGAGGGCACAGCTCGCTTCAGGGAGTTCAAAGGGGCCAAGGCGAGATGAAGTATGATACCAGGAAACCGCACTTGCCATTAAGAGAAGTCATAATTGCCACAGGAAGGCAGAAGAATGGGGGTCATTTGGGCTGGAGGATCTGGGAAGTTTTCCTGGAAGAGCTGGCCTGGGAACTGAGATTCAAGGACAGATGAGGAGGGTTTCAGAAAGCAGAAGTGAAGGAAACACGCATTCGAGCCCAGAAAGAAAAAGGTGCATTCCTGGCAGAGGAAATGACAGGCGCAAAGGAACAAGGATCTACAGCAACATAGGGAGTTTCCAGAGGGGGACGGACAAAGGGACAAGACATGGGGTAAGTAAAAGTGGGGGGCGGGGCACGGGAGGCAAAGGTAGAAGAGAAATTGGGGCTAGAATATGAAAAGCCTTGAATGCCACACGACAGGTGGACTTAACTGTATCCTAAAGACATGATAAACTGGGAGGCTGGGAAATACGGAAAGGACTTGGCCGACTCACAGTCAAAGGAAAAATGCATTCAAACCGCAAACCGCAGGCGGCTGCCATCCATCACAAGGGGGTGGACCGAGCTGGGCAAACTCCAGATGCCATCGGCACTTTCAGGAGACCCCTCCACGCAGCACCAGGCTTGCCCTGAGGGCGGGGACAAGGCCACTTCTCCACCAAGCAGTCTATGCTGGCACGAAACGTGAGTGTGACCGTGGGGAGAGTGAGCCAACAAATGAGTCAGCTCTTCCCTGCCCGCCTGAGTTGGAATCAAATTCCCTCCCTGCTGGGGTTCTTGTTTATATCACAGCAAACTGCTAGTTTTTGTAGTTATTTTTGTGTTCTTTTTGCTTTCCTGTGAGATGGTAAACAGCTCGTGGGGAGGGACCAGTCTGTGTCTGTTCCCGGACCTCCTGGTACCTAGACAGCATTTGGCACCCAGTGGGCACTTGAACGGCTGCTGAGCATCTAACTGGTGTAGCAGATGAAATACTCGGGTGAAGTCACAGGAATCCTTTTATTCCTGCACGATCTTTAATTTTTTAAAAATATAATTTATCCTTACGTTTTGTGCGAAGTGCATCTTTTTTACCTCCCTCTCATTCTCCTTGGGAACCCGAGCTGAGGTCTTCTTTTAAAAACAGGTCTTTTGTTTTTCACTTCTCAGGGTGATTTTTCTCACCAAACAATTTTCTTGACGTCATCCACCTCTCCCATCTTGTGAAGCCAAATGGCTTCTCTAACATCCTTGCCTAAATGAGTATCTGCTCTCAGTCTCCATCACTTCCTTTATCTCATTCCCATGGATTTTTTTTCATTTAGCACAAAAGCCTGCCGAATTTTTTTCAAGATTATTTTACTAATAGCATTTCCCTTTCTCCTTCGAATCCAACTGAAACTCCATCAGCTTTTGATCACTCTACCCAAGGTTATCTGCAGTTCTATGCATCCCTTCTTTGCAAGCGTTGAACTCAGATAGTCACCTGCCCTGCTCACTTGTTCTTTCTTCTAATAATTGACCCCAAGATACTCTAAACCCGGATTTTCAACTGGTCTTTAAAACAAGTCACTTGTCAGAAGTATGACGGTGACATTTAAAGTGATGCGACATGCTGCCCGTGACCCACTGTCAGAAATTCCATAGAGTTTACAGCAGAAGCATTTTAGTTCTTTGCTTCATAAAAGGAGGTTTAAAAACTATGTATCCTCTCTCAACTTTTAGGTTAATATTTAAATGTGCATCATAATTTTACACAGAAAGGATTTCAGTTCATTGCATACAACATTTAAAAATAAAACTTAAGTATCACTGTGTTAAATGTACCCCATGGAATCTCAACACCACAGCGATATGGAACTCCATCATCTCCCAGTTCTACAAACGTGAAGAAGCTCTTCCTTAATAGCTGGAGTATCTTGCATCCTTCTTTTTCTCTTGAAATATTTCTGTCTCATTTCCCTGCACAGCATTGTAGCTTGCTTTACTATATATTTATGCTGGAAAAGAAATCCCTTATCAATTGCTTCATCTCTCAACATCAATAAATATGCACGTAAGTTAAACAATTAAAAAATCTGCCTATTGCTGGAACAAAACAGCGGGCAGCGTCAACAATATCCCCAATGTTTTCCTCACGTGTCTGAATTTAGGAGGCGCTGTGTCTTGCAATGACTCCGTTCTTTGAACTCTTTTCAGAACGCCAGAATTCACGTAGTGGTTTATCATGAAAAATGGTTTTAATGTGGTAGCAACTGACAACTCAATTCCTTTGAAGAAGGACAGAAAGTGATTTGTACCTCTGTCATGAGAGTCATTCATATGCCCAGTTTCTGGGAAATACTCCATAAGATTTCATATTGATCAATAGCGTTTTTACTGGTATCTGTTACTCCCTCATGTAGAGACACATGATTAATCCAACGAACTTAGAAAGGACAGCAAAATGGAAATATGTTTGCCCAAATAATACTTTAAAATATAAAACATTTCAAATAAATACTTTAAATATATTTATTACATTTTATATATTATACAAGAGTTATGTTTTAAAAATTTTCATCGAAACATGGAGATTTAACTCATTCAATTTATAAAAGATATCTGCCAGCTGAACTGACAAGCCAGTCTTCATTATCAAACCAACTGCAAATTGAATGTGCTTTCTGTCACAAAGTCCAGCTTTGTGTTTTTAATTCAGCTAAACCTATGATACCATTTCAAGGAGAACAGACTCCCTTTTGAATTTAGAACATCCCAATAGGCCCAAATACCCTATTTCTAATGCCATGTTTTACCCTTTTGAGAAAGAGACTGAGAGAAATAGATGAGGGTTGCTTTGGTTTTGTGGGGCTTCGATTAAAGAAGGTTTTGTTGATCCCAATACTTCAAATCATCCTTTTGCTTGTGCCTCAGGTTTTTTACACCAGAGTCTTAAGTAAGAGATTAGTATGATTCTTGGGTGAATGAACATGATGACTTACGTACGTAAAGAAGAAAAGCTTATTGTGAACTTTGCAGAGGTAATGAAGATGATGATGGTGCCATGACCACAGGCACATTTTCAGGCAGATCAATTTTAGGAGAGTGTGCAGATGGGAAATTAAGGCTCTGGGAACTGATTCTCTAAAAAATGTCATGGCCATGTGCCTCTGGGGAAATCTTCGTCCCACCTGAGATGTACAGGTACCCATTCTAGCTGGCCGAGGGTGGACTGCCTATGGTTATTGCGATGGACACAAGGGGGCCAGACAATTCCAACTCAATAGACCATTAAAGAGGGTTGTAGAACCAGGATTTCAATACCTTATAAGCCAATAGCTTTTTTGTTCCCACAGAATAACTGGACTTCTTATAAAATAATTTAGAAAATAATTTCTAGGTCACGTAGTTTTTTACTCTAACTTGAAGAATGCGACACTAACTTTTTTTATGATCCTCTCAGAGGGTTCACAGTTCTGCATCATAAATACTCTGGGATGGAAAGGCAAGGTGAAGAAAAGGTAAAGTACAAATTCAGGACAAAGAATAGTGAGTCAGCATGATCACAGGCACCTCAGATGATGTTTGCTGCTTATAACTCTTTGGGGTATCGATTTTCTGCAGTAAAAGAATATGAGCCTTACTCATATTTCTCATGATAATGTTGTTTAATAATTTTTAAAAACCTGTTCATCTCAGTTATTTAATAAATGCAACTGTGATCACAAAGAAAAATTTCCAGCAGGTATATGGTATGTTACTTACAAAGAGAAAGAAAATATTTTAGTGGCTTTTTTGTTCCTGTTCACCAGTTATTAATTGAATTGAAGCAGAGAGAAAAGATCAAATTACCTTGTACTTATTTTCTAGTCCATTATTTTACTGAGTTCCTCAGGGTGAACTGAGTGCACAGCGGAAAGCAATGCACAGCAAAAGCAAGTCCACATTCTTGAAGACAGCTTTGTTACAGTTATATATCAGCTCAAGAGCCACAGGGCAATGTAAAATTGTACTTACTGCTTGGAAACAGAATGGGTTTATACCTGTCAAAAATATTTTTTGGCCAGGGACTGGAGATCAAGATGGTGGAGTCGGAGGAAGCTGAGTTAAACTCCACCCATGATCTCATCAAAAATACACCCAAATGGGGAGCAGTTCTCACTGTAAACAAACTGGAGACTATCAGAAAGACTCTCCCACAACCAAGGCTGTAAAGAATGAGCCACATGAAGTTGGGTAGGAAGGGAGAAGTTGGGCTCTGTGATCATAGGAAGGGACAGAGAAGAGGAGCGGGATTCACAGGCTTGGAGATCCTCCCTGGGGAGTGAGGGGTTTGAACCACCCCAGCCCTGGGGTCTGACCCCAGGAAGATGAGCTCCCTTAGCTGGTTTTTACAACCAGTGGGATTTACAGAAGGGCTGAAGAAATCGAAGACATAGGGTAACTGATGAGATGAAACAGGATCCATTTTTATGCTGCTTACAGCAGACTCACTTTAGAACCAAAGACACACACAGACGGAAAGTGAGAGGATGGAAAGAGATACTTCATGCAAATAGAAATGACAAGATAGTACTTATATCAGACAAAGCAGACTTTACAACAGAGTATAACTTTGTTTGACCAGAAATGTCAAAGCAAAAACGTAATGACAGTCCACCTGAAACACTATCCAGAGAGGAGAGCATCTCGGGTCCCACCTCGCCTTGAATACATCTCTGTTAAGACTCATAACCAATTCTCAAAACTCCTTCACTGTCTCTTTTAACAGGTCACGGCACGAGTCGTTTTTTCACGTGATGTCTTATTCGTCATCGCATCCCCCACACTCAGCACAGAGCAGGTCCTAAATGAAAGTTTATTGAATGAATGAGTGCTTATTGTATCGAGTTGGAAACTGGAAATGACTGTTTCTCGGTTCTACGAGTCTCAAATTCTATTTGCTGTAGTCTTCATTTCTCACTAAAAAGTAGACCAGGTAGTAGCAAAAGATTTTTTTTTTTTTTTTTCCTGAAATAATCTTGACAGCATCCCCGGGAGAGGGCGCCATTTTCCAGGAAAGGTCTCGGGCACATAGGATGGAAAGCAAGAAAAGTCACATGAACAGTGTATGACAGGAAAGGGGAGAACAGATATGTATTTTCTCCACACTCTCAGAAGCCTGATGCTTTAGATAAAGTGTACCTGTCGCTTTTAATCGTCTTTGAAAAATATCTCAGTTTAAAAAAAAAAGACTTTGTAATCCTGGAAGAGAGACCTGATTCGCGGAACACAAAAGCAGCTGTTCTCCAGGGCGTCAGGGAAGGGCAAGATGGATTCGTACAGATCTGTTTGTGTGATGCAGGCTAAGAACATTCTCGCCAGAAAAATGCACGTGGGTTCATGTGCACAACATTTTGCCAGTATTTTCAAGGAATTCAATGATCTCCTCCTCCCAGGCCAAACCCCAAGGCCCACATTAAGATGCTCTGCTTAAAACACTCTGAATGTCTCTTCACTTGACTGTTCCACCTCATCCTGGTGCTCCTAAGGGTAACAGTCTCTACATTTTAATGCCAAACCTTGGAAGGAAGTCTTACAAAACCCCACCCCTTTCTCCATCTGCTTTATTGACAGCAACAACCCCCCAGCGGCCAAGGAGACCCTTGCTGCTTCTCCCTCCCAACCCGTCCCCACTCCCATCACCGAGGCTCCCAGAAAACTTCCTCCTTCTGTGGTGAGAGTTCAACATAGCATCCATTCTGCCTTCCCCGGGGAGGCTACCAGAATTAATAACATGCTTCAGCAACTCACTTCTATTTATTTAAAAATCACTCGGAGACCATTTCCGAAGGGCCTGTGCACTGTAAACACTGCAGGTAGTCACCCTCCCAGGACAGGAACTGTGTATAAACACATGGCTCCCAGCGGACTTCTGGTAAACCCATATCAACACACATGAAGAACAGAGCATGTCCACGTCTCCTTGGGGAATGTCTAATGATCCCAATCAGCAGGGAAGCCTCCTTCCCATACAAGGGGAAAGGATATAAGTAAACGGAGTTGTGTTTCCATGCCTCCATGGGCAATCAGAGAATCTGGCCAGGCCCAGCGAGAGAAAACAGCTCCGGGTGGGAATCAAGAATGTCCAAACAGGATGCAGGGCAGGCACATCCTGGAAAGTCTGATGCAAGACACCAGGAAAGAAGCACTAGACTGAGCATCCCCTGAGTGGGGGCAAGTTCCTCAGTGTTGTCTTGATACTATATTATGTTATCCAATGTTATGTTATTCATTCATTTCAAGAGACATGCTCTGTGTGTTCTTCCTTTTTTTTTTTTAACACACCTTTATCTCTACCTCTATCTCGCTCTGTTATCTATTTTCTTCCAAACTTTGTCTTATTTATTTGTTGTTTGTTTGTTTGTTTGTTTTGTTTTATTGACATATAGTCAGTTTACAGGCTGTCAATTTCTGGTGTACAGCATAATGTTTCAGTCATACATATACATACATTTATTTTCATATTCTTTTTATTATAGTTTATTGTAAGATACTGAATATAATTCCCTGTGCTATACAGAAGGAACTTGCTGTTTATGTATTTTATGTATACTAGTTACTATTTCCAAATCTCGAACTCCCAATTTATCCCTTCCTACCCCTTTTCCCCCTGGGAACCATAAGATTGTTTACTATGTCTGTGAGTCTGTTTCTGTTTTGTAGACAAGTTCATTAGTATCTTCTTTTTTCTTTTTTTAGATTCCACATATGAGTGATATCATACGGTATTTTTCTTTCTCTTTCTGGCTCACTTCACTTAGAATGACGATCTCCAGGACCATCCATGTTGCTGCAAATGGCATTATTTCATCATTTTTTATGGCTGAGTAGTATTCCATTATAAATATACCACAGTTTCTTTATCCAGTCATCTGTTGATGGACATTTAGGTTGTTTCCATGTCTTGGCTACTGTATATAGTGCTGCTGTGAACACTGTGGTGCACATGTCTTTTTGAATTAGAGTTCCCTCCAGATATATGCCCAGGAGTGGGATTGCTGGATCATATGGCAAGTCTATTTTTAGTTTTTTTAAGGAATCTCCCTACTGTTTTCCACAGTGGCTGCACCAAACTGCATTCCCACCAGCAGTGTAAGAGGGTTCCCTTTTCTCCACAGCCTCTCCAGCATTTGTCATTTGTGGATTTTTGAATGATGGCCATCCTGGCTGATGTGAGGTGGTACCTCATTGTAGTCTTGATTTGCATTTCTCTGATAATTAGTGATATTGTGTGCACTCTTTCTTTTAGTGTTTTTCTAGGATATTGTTTACTCTTTCCATGGTCTGGAGGAGTAGAAAGTCTAGAGTGTTATGATCATTTGTTTATTCTTTACCTCCTAAAGCTAGCATATCAGCTCCCCTTGGGCAGAGTCTTCACTTGTGATAATGTAGATAATAATTCAGGCTCTTTGAGTGCCTCAGTTCATCATTATAAATATTATTATTCTATGGTATACAGTAGGAGGTGAACATTATGGACATAATGACTGAAAGAAGAATACTGGTTAATAACATGACCCCCCCCCAAAAAAAAGACCCCAAAATAATGCAGAATATTTACAATATGAATGTCACCATTTCAGGAATGCCAACTTGGAAAACTTCTTTGAGGTCCAGTCATTTAAGCCTGGAACTGAAGTCCTTTTGCAGGCAGGCAATCTCAACCTAGTTTTTTTAAAAATAGTATTTTAAATTAAACTTTTTATTTTGAGATAATTGTAGACACACGAAATTGGAAGAAACAATACAGGGAGATGCCATGTACTCGTTACCCTGTTTCCCCCGATGGCAACATTTTAGGAAACTGTAGCACAAGGTCACAATCAGGATTTTGACATTGGTGCCCTCAAGATGCAGAATATTTCCATCACCATGGGGATCCCTTGTGTTACCCTTTTAGAGAGACACCTAATCTTCTCCTGCTGCCATCTCCTTAGCCCCTGGCAACCACAGATATTGGTTCCCCATTTTCACAATTTAATCAGTTCAAGCCTGTTACATAAATGAACTCATATAGTCTATAACCTTTGGAGACTGGCTTTTTTCACTCAGCATAACTTTCTGGAGATTCATGTCAGCCTAGCATTTTGGAGAGCAATGAAAGTATTCTCATCAAAGCTTTTCATAATTTCAAATGAAGGAGCCACTTTTCCAAGTTAAATCTCTCCCAGCCTTTAACTGTCAAAACAAAAAGACATAAACTCCATGATCAGGTAATTGGAGAGCAGATCCGGGCTTCCCAGTCACCAGATGCTCACGTGTGTGTCACATGCCAAACCCATGGCCTTGAACCACTGATTCTCCTCCGTTTAAACACACACAGAAAAGGTGGCTCCACCTTTGATAAAAAGGGAGTGTAAACCTTTCCCCCTGGCTGTTCATCCCGTGAGGCTGACAGCTTCAGAGAGGCCACTGGATGTGGTGGGGAAAAGCCCGGAGTTAGGAGCCAGATGCCAGGTGAGGGCAATCCTGGCTCCAATGCTTCTTTGCTGTCTCAGCTGGGCAAGTCACTTACCCTTTCTCAGCCTCAGTTTCCTCATCTGTAAAACTGTAGCAATAATAATAATATGTAATTCTAGGGGCTGAAGGTTAATTCTTGAGGATTAAAACAATGGAATATATAAAACAGCAAACACTGCACCCAGTAATGAGGGTTAGCTGTGACCATAGCCAGTGGCTCCCGACTTCTGAGTGCCTGAGAATCACCCACTGTGTTTGTTCCAAAGCAGGTTCTGTGGGCTTCCCTCCATAAATTCTAATTTAACAGAGCTGGGGGGGCCCAGAGATCTCCAAGTTATAAGGTGGGATGGAGGGGGCCACCTGCCACACTGTCCAGCAAAATCCAGCTCTCATCCATTTGCAATTTAAGCCAAAATTCAGGGAAGGAAAAACTGAAATGTACTCCTTTATCATCTGTTTCTGGTGTCTCAAATGATAAGTTCTATGACAATTTCCCAGTGAGTTCATGGTTGTAGTTCAAGTTCAGTGCATGACATCCTCACATGGCTTTAAAGGAAAGGGGTGGGAGGGAACGTGGGGCAAGGAGAAGGGAAGGTGGTCAAGAGGAAGTCAACGATCAGGACCCACCCAATCCTCTGGGCATGTCCAGGGAACTCTTAGGGTCTTTCCACTTTCTTCTGCAGTTAGGAGGAGAAAGGCAAGCAGAGAAGAAATAAGACCAAGGAGACTTTATGAGAGACAGAGAGGGAGAGCTAGAGAGGGGTGACCTTGTTTCAAAAATTTTCTGGAAAATTACTGAACATTCTCCAAATTATTCCTTTATTGAGTCCCTGCTTCACGTGGCAGGAACTATTCTAAACGGAGCGATAGTCCTCATGGAGCTTGGTCTGTAGTGAGGGGAGGCAGGAGAGGAATAAGTGCAAATATCTAATGCCAGATTTTAGATATTGAAAAAAAGCAAAAGAGGGTGTGAGTGAGGTTCGGAAGTGTTCTCTGATGCCGGGCCCTTAAGGCAAAGCCTGAGCGAGACTTGAGAATATCTGAAGGAAGAACAGCAAGTCAAAGTCCCTGGGGTGGCAGCGGGTTTGGTGTGCACAACACTGAGGTTTGGACAGAGTGAGTGAGGTGGAGAGGAAGTTGGAGAGGTAACCAGGGGTCAGACTGGACAGGACATGCTGGGACAGAAAACGTCTGCTGTCATTAGCAAAGCAATGCCGTTACTTTGGCATCATCAAGCATCCTTTCTCTAAAAGTGGGATAACTGGCTGCTCAAAGGTAGAAAAAACAAAAACAAAAACAAAAACAAAACGCAGTGGCTCCAAAGGAAGATAAAATGAATGTTTGATTATAAAAGATTTCTTCATAAGAAGTCTCCCGTGACTATCCACAGACCCACCTACATGATATACACGGAGCGCCAGGGTCCAGGAATACGACCCTTTCTTTGTTTTCCCCCCTCCCCAAGGGTGGTGAGTGGGGTGGGGGCCACCTCTGCCTCTTGTTGGAGAGAAGTTCTCCACATCATTTCTGCACCTCCTGTTACAGCTCTTGTCCCAGTCTGTCCTTTCAAGGCAATGTGAAGTAGCATCTGCCTTTGGAACAGAGGCCAGATTTATTTCCTGACCAGGATAATAAAGATAATGGCGCCCCCTGGGGAAAAGGCTGGTGTACAGGGGTTGATAAGAGCCCCTTTAAAAGATTGGGGTTATCTAAGTCATTTGAAAAAAGATTGGGGCCCACTGGCTGTTAACACACACTTGCTGTGGGTGACATTTTCACCTAGGTTCACCTCTGCATCACCCCCATGTGACTCTGGGGACAAAAGGAAGCAAGTAAACATGAAGCTTATGCTGACTGCTCTGTCCTGAGTAATAAAGTAATTAAGTACTTTTTGTTTGACCCAGGTTTCTTCTGCCTTCTGCCAACATCTATAATACGGTGGCAAGGCAGGTGTTTGCTTGTAAACGGGGTAAGATCTCAGACCCCGTACAGTTTTCGACATCTCCCCTGAACCCAGGCAGGGGCAGAACCCAATTACCACCTCCTGTGATTAAAAGTGACCCGAAGAGGCTCACACAGTCCCGCATCTTCAAGGTTGTCCAGAAGACTCTAAACAATTACCACCCTGGAAACAGCGTCCCCCGGTCACCCCGCCCCCTTCGCACCCCTCTGGAGCCGCTGTACTGGGGCTGGTCTGCTGGTTGACTATGGGGCCAGAGATGGAGGTGCGGGAGGTAAGAACCTGCTCCCAGCTCCATCCAGAGAGAGCAATCTCCCAGAGGGCAGATACTTGGGGAAACCGCCCCAACTCCCCAACCTGCGCCTTGCGAACAACGTTAGGAGGTCAGAGAAGCGGGGCCCTGGACCTCGGAGCAGTGGGACAGCCGGGAGAAGAGGGAGACGTGGAGGGGAAGGGGCGACAAAATATGGAAACTTCTCAAGCCAGTCCTGCAACTTCTCCCGGCACAAGCGCACTTGAAGGTGAGGACGCGCAGCGGCCGGTAGGACTTGTGGCTGGTGTTCTCGGCCATGCCCTTGCCCCAGAAGTCGTTGGAGAAGATGCCCCAGTGCAGCGGGGCGCCGGGCCGCACGTCGGGGTTGTTCACGATCGCCCACACGTCGTCGTGCACGAACTCGCCCCGCAGGGAGCGGCCGTAGCACAGGCAGCTCGCCCCGGCCAGCAGCGCCGCGGCCCCGGCCGGCGCGAGTCCGCAGCCCCGCCGCCGGGAGGGCGCGCGGTCCCCGCCGCCGCCTCGGGCGCAGCCTGTCACCACCATCGTGCCGCCGCCGCCGCCGCCGCTGCCCTGGCCTCTCCCGGGCGTCTGGCATCCTCCCCGGCCGGGGCCCCGGCGGCGCGCGGCGGCTGCCCGGAGGTGGGCTCGGGCATGGTCGGCGGAGGCTGCGCCCGCCGCCGGCGCCCCGCGCTCCGCCGCCGCCTGCGCCGCGGAGTTGGCCCAGCTGCAGATAAACAGCAGTCCCCCCACCTTCCCGGGCCATCGCCACCTCCTCCGCCCCACTGCGCATGCCCCGCTCGCGCTCGCCGCCACCCCCCGCCCCAACTCCCCGGACCCGCGCCGCCTTCTCCTCGCTCCCCGCACCCTCCGCCCGCGCCCCGGCTGCTCTGCGCTCAGCCCGCGGGCGCCGCGGCCCCGGGAGGCCACTATCCGCGCGCAGGTGGCGCGGGGTCGCGGGGCGGGGCTGCGCGGAGCGGCGGGGAAGGGGCACCCGGGGTCCCGCCTGCTGTGCCCAAGATGCTCTCAGACCCCCAGATACCACCAGCGGGGCCGGGGGTGCTCCCTGGCGGGCACCTCCCGGCGCTGAGCCAGGACCGGCTAAGCAGGTGCGCAGCCCGAACCTCCGCCCGCCCTCCGGGAGCGAGACGTGGCTGCCGCTGCCGGGAAGTCCCCGGGCTTTCCAGCACCCCGGACGACGGCGGCGGCGGCGCCCGGGGCCACGCTCTCCCTTCGGGCTCCGCGCTCGCGTCGCGTTGCGTCGCCGTCGCCGCCTCCGCAGTCCCCTTCCCGAGCTTGTGTCCCCACCGCCCCGCGTCCCACGGTTGCGCCCTTGGGGGCAGGGGATCGCGGAGAAGTGGAGCTGCCGAAGCACCTCTCCGAAAGCCGAGAGAGGGTCCCCCTACCTGGGGGCTTCCTGGCCGCCCCGCCCGCGGTTGGTTCAGAGGCGCCACCGGCTGTTTTCCTTTCCCGCCCATTGCTCTGCGCGCCCTTAGAAGAAGTCACGTTAGATTTTTGGTTTGGGTCTGGGGGCTAAGTTGACTTCTGAAACATTTCTTATCGTTTTATTTTCTACTTAAACTCTTGAGATGCTACGGGAGATGCAGCGCAAATTCATCTTTCGTCTCTTGCAGGTGGATCATTTGGGTCTGGGTAGTATTTTCTGGGCTTTGCAAGTGTTTGAACTATTCCTGCTAACATTATGCAAAGAACTGAAGTCCTCTGGCTTTGGCTCCTAAACTTACCTCTCTGAAAGATTGTTTTGTATTTTAAAACATTATTTATTATATATAAACAAATTAGATACCGCAGGGTGCTGATTACCTGATTTATCTTGAGCTTTGAAAATTAGTCAACTCTTTCAAGCTCCTTGAAACTTTTCATTGCTAGATGTTGTTATATTTAGTTACCTGGAATTCGACATCCAAGTTGAAGAGGCTGAAATGCCTAATTCACCATTGATTTAGCTGTTTACTACCCAAATTTATGCCGAACACAGGAATTCAAGGCAAACTCTTTGAGGAGTTGAACACGCACTGAATGGAGTGACCCGTTCACCTGAAACAAAATTGTTCCGAGACAGGCAACATTTTATCCATGTTCAGTTCATTTTTGGTAACTTAGAAATTAGTGAATGAGAATTGAGATTGAAAATTTGGAACTGAATGTTTTCATCCATTTATTAAAATTATTTTACACTCTGATAGTTTTAGCTCTTCCTTGGGCTGGATCTGTCTCCACATGCCAGGCCCTGCCTCCTCCCTGGAAACCTACTTTGTAGCTGCTTCTTTTTCCTGCCCATCAGACTAATACACTTATGCTTTGACCATAACCTGTGCTAAAATGTGCAGTGGACTGGACAGGTTGATCTAACCTGCTCAAAGTTGGGGCCTGTTTGTGTGAAATTAATTCCATAATATTCTAGATTTCTACATTAGTCAGGGGTCTCCAGAGATATGTATGTAATATGTATATGTATGTATATATGTGTAACTAACTCACTCGATTATGGAGAGTGACAAGTCCCAGAAAAGTTGGAGACTCAGGAAATCTGATGATGGAGTTCTAATTCAAAGGCGGGCAGGCTTGGGACCAGGAAGAGCTGATGTTTCCTTTTGAGTCTGAAGGCTGTCAAGCAGGAGGAATTCCCTCCTATTCAAGGGGAAGGTCAGACTTTGTGTTCTAGTCAAGCTTCAACTGATTGAATAAGGCCCACCCCCATTAGGGAGAGCAATCGGTGCTTTACTCAGTCTATCAATTTAAATGTTAAACTCATCCAAAAACACCCTCAACAGAAGCACCCACAATAATCCTTGACCAAATGTTTAGCTCAGTTAACACATAAAATTAACCATAACAATTTCTAAGGTTAACAGCTAAATAGAATAGTGAAATTGTCCTTTAGTAGATGTCACAGGTTGGTGTGTTAAGCATTTCAGAAACATGCTTGTATTTTTTGCAGGAGCTTTCTAGAGACAAAGTCTTATCCCAAAAGAGTGGTTCTAATAATAATTTTTTTTTAAGAGAGTAAGTCTTTTCCTCTTCCTCAGATTACCATAAAGTCAGCCCTGCCTAGCCCTTTCTTCTCAGTTGTGTCTGTTTCAGAGGAAACAGAGATGAGTTTCCTTGACAATGGAGAGAAGTGAGGAAGGATGCTGAAGCCCAGAGAGATGATTGGAAGGAGCAGCAAGCAAAGAAACTTCAAAGTTAGATTCCAGGCTTCTGCGCACTCAGCGGTTCATTAAGCTCTCCTCTGGATTCACTGGCATCTGTCTTCTATCTTGTTCACATGATAGATTTGGAATTAACTTTATTTAAGGTATTAATATACTTTACATCTCAGAGACAAAGCAATAAATATTTAAAAATATTAACCTTTTTTTTTTTTTGCACTATTATTTTTCCTTGGTCCAATACTGTTCTGTGTTAAGAGAAATAGTGTGAAAGTGTTGCTGTCTGAGGGTGCAGGTTTACACTTATATGCCAGCCCATCAAGTTGTCTTCTCTCTTAAAGCATAGGAAACTTAATTTAGCTACAAAAGGGACTGCACAGGAATTTGATTTAAACCCCGTTACTTGGTCTCTGCCTGTATTTAAAGCATTTATTGCAACAGTACTACTACGTTCTGAGACACCTTATGTCACCTGTAGCAGTTTTTTCTTCCAGTTTTATTGAGGTATAATTGACATTCAGCATTGTGTAAGATTAAGGTGTACAGCATAATGACTTGACTTACATACGTTGTGGAATGATTACCACAATAGGTTTAGTAAACATCCATCATCTCGTACAGATACACATTAAAGAAATAGAAAAAATTTTTTCTTGTGATAAGAACTCCTAGGATTTATTCCCTTAACAACTTTCATGTATGATATATAGCAGCATTAATTATATTAGGCATGTTGTATATGACATCCTTGGTCCTTACTTATCTTCTAACTGAAGGTTTGTACCTTTTGACTGCCTTCATCCAACTCCCCCTACCCTCACCACCCACCTCTGGTAACCACAGATCTGATCTTTCTGTGAGTTTGTTTGATTGTTTATTTGTTTTGGAAGTATCATTGACCTACACAATGTGTTAGTTCCTGGTACACTACATGGTGATGCCATATTTCTATATCTTCCAAAATGATCACCCATAATAAGTCTAAGTGTCATCTGTCACAATACAAAGATATTACATAATTATTGACTGTATTTCCCACACTGTACATTTCATACTTGCGATTCATTTATTTTGTAATGGAAAATCTGTACGTCTTAATTTCCTTCACCTATTTCTCTCTCCCCCAACCCCTCCCTCTGGTAACCACCTGTTTGTTCTCTATGTATGACTCTGTTCATGTTTAGTTGTTTATTTGTTTTATTTTTTAGATTCCACATATAAATGAAATCAGACAGTATTTGTATTTCTCCATCAGACCTATTTCACTTAGCATAACACTCTCTAGGTCCATTTGCGCAGTTGCAAATGGTGAGATTTCATTCTTTTTTGTGGCTGAGTAATATTCCATTATATATATGTAATTCTTTATTCATTCAATGATTGGTGGATACTTAGGTAGCTTCTATATCTTGGCTATTGTAAATAACCCTGGAATAAACATAGGGGTGAACATATCTTTTCTTTTTTTATTGAAGTACAGCCAGTTTACAATGTTGTGTCAATTTCTGGTGTACAGCACAATGCTTCAGTCATGCATGAGTATACATACATTCATTTTCATATTCTTTTTCACTATAAGCTACTACAAGATATCAAATATAGTTCCCTGTGCTATACAGTATAACTTGTTTATCTATTTTATGTATACCAGTCAGTATCTGCAAATCTCAAACTCTCAATTTATCCCTTCCCACCTCCTTCCCCTCCGGTAACCATAAGTTTGTTTTCTATGTCTGTGAATCTGTTTCTGTTTTATATATAAGTTCATTTGTCTTTTTTTTTTTCAGACTCCACATATGAGTGATATATGATATTTTTCTTTCTCTTTCTGGCTTACTTCACTTAGAATGACGATCTCCAGGACCATCCATGTTGCTGCAAATGGCATTATTTTATCATTTTTTATGACTGAGTAGTATTCCATTGTATAAATATACTACAACTTCTTTATCTAGTCATCTGTTGATGGACATTTAGGTTGTTTCCATGTCTTGGCTACTGTAAATAGTGCTGCTATGAACATTGGGGTGCAGGTGTCTTTTTGAGTTAGGGTTCCCTCCAGATATATGCCCAGGAGTGGGATTCCTCGGTCATATAGTAAGTCTATTTTTAGTCTTTTGAAGCATATCCATACTGTTTTCCACAATGGTTGCACCAAACTACATTCCCACCAGCAGTGTAGGAAGGTTCCCTTTTCTCCACACCCTCTCCAGCATTTATCATTTGTGGACTTTTGAATGATGGCCATTCTGACTGGTGTGAGGTGATACCTCATTGTAGTTTTGATTTGTATTTCTCTGATAATTAGTGATACTGAACACTTTTTCATGTTCGTATTAGCCATTCATATGTCTTCATTGCAGAATTCATTGCAGAATTGCTTGTTTAGGTCTTCTGCCCATTTTTGGATTGGGTTGTTTGTTTTTTTTCTTATTAAGTTGTATGAGCTATTTATATATTCTGAAATCAAGCCCTTGTCAGTCTCATCTTTTGCAAATATTTTCTCCCATTCTGTAGGTTGTCTTTTTGTTTTGCTTAGGGTTTCCTTTACTGTGTAAAAGCTTATAAGCTTAATTACATCCCATTTGTTTATATTTGCTTTTATTTCTATTGCCTGGGTGGACTGCCCTAGGAGAACATTGCTAAGATTTATGTCAGAGAATGTTTTGCCTATGTTTTCTTCTAGGAGATTTATCATGTCTTTTCTTATATGTAAGTCTTTAAGCCATTTTGAGTTTATTTTTGTGTATAGAGTGAGGGGAATGTTCTAAATTCATTGATTTACATGTTGCTGTCCGGTTTTCCCAAGACCACTTGCTGAAGAGGTTGTCTTTTATCCATTGTATATTCTTGCCTCCTTTGCAGAAGATTAATTGACCATAGGTCTGTGGATTTATTTCTGGGCTCTCTATTCTGTTTCATTGATCCATATGTCTGTTTTTATGCCAATACCACACCATTCTGATTACTGTAGCTCTGTAGTATTCTCTGAAGTCTGGAGGGGTTGTTTTTCCAGCTTCGTTCTTTTTCTTCAATATTGCTTTGGCAATTCTGGGTCTTTTGTGATTCTGTGTAAATTTTAGGACTATTTGTTCTAGTTCTGGAAAAATTGTCCTAGGTAATTTGATAGGGATTGCCTTGGGCAGTATGGCCATTTTAATGATATTGACTCTTCCATTCCAAGAGCATGGGCTATCTTTCCATTTCTTTAAGTTATCTTTAATTTCCTTAATCAGTGTTTTATAGTTCTCCACATATAAGTCTTTCACTTCCTTGGTCAGATTTATTCCTTAGTATTTTATCACTTTGGATGCAATTTTTTAAAATAAAACTTATTCATTTTATTTATTTATTTATTGGTTGAGGAAAGTAATTAGGTTTATTAAGAGGAAAGTTCAGAAGAAAGTTCATAGCAATAGAGGCCGTCCTCAAAAAACAAGAACAATCTAACCTACCACCTAAAAGAATTAGAAAAAGAAGAACAAACAAAGCCTAAAGTTAGCAGAAGGAAAGAAATAATATCAGGGGGAAATAAATAAAATAGAGATTAAAAAACTATAGAAAAATCAATCAAATAAAGACCTAGTTTTTTGAAGGAGTAAACAAAATCAACAAACCACTGGCCAGGCTCACCAAGAAAAAAAGGGAGAGGCCATAAATAAACAAAATAAGAAATGAAAGAGGAGCGATTACAACCAAGACCACACAAATATAATAAAACATAAGAGAGTATTATGATCAATTATATGGCAAAAAATTGGATAACCTAGAAGAAATGGACAAGTTTCTGGAAACATCAATAAGAAATAGACAATTTGAACAGATCGATCCCTAGATGTGAAATAGAATCAGTAGTAAAAAACCTCCCTGCCAACAAAAGTCCAGGTCCAGTTTGCTTCACTGGGGAATCGTACCAAGCATACAAAGAAGAACTCAAACGAATCCTTCTTAAACCCTTCCAGAAGATTGTAGAGGAAGGAAAACTCCCAAACTCATTCTGTGAAGCTACCATACCCTGATACCAAAAAAAGACAAAGACAACACCAAAAAAGAAAATTACAGGCCAGTATCTTTGATGAATATAGATGCAAAAGTTCTCAACAAAATATTAGCGAACAGAATCAAACAACGCACGAAGAAGATCATAACACTACGGCCTCACCCAAGGGATGAGCAATTACTCCTGCTTAGAATGGTGACTCTTCTTGCCCACTGGTCCCTTGGCACAAGGGGCCTGGAGTGCCCAGGCAGCAGCCACCACTTATAATTCAATTGAATTCTTTGTGTGTCCTTTGGCAGAACTGACATCTGTTTAAGAACCCGGACCTCTAAACCTGTAGATCGTATAGTTGTGGGACACAAGCACAGATTTCTTGAGTGGGTCCCTGAGACTGATGGGAAGTGGAGTCACTTCAGATTCCAGCTCTTGGTGTCCAAACTTGTGTTACTCCTTTTGGAGACACAGCAGCACATTAAGTTCTTTGATTCAATATGTATATTGCATCCCGGAGGATGGTGCCCCATTCTTGTAAAAGTATTGCATCCCAAAGTATTGTTTCGGCCATGTCTTTAATCAGCTGTTCCGGTGCTATATCAAGCAGGCGGCTTCTGGTTCCTGTGGTGTGTGATGTGACCAGTGGGTTCCATGGTCATGGGTCCACTTTCATGGCTCCTTTATTGTAAAGTGTGTCCCCTGCTTTGATAAAATGATTTGTAGGATCCTCTACAAGTGAGTCAGATACCCTATAAGCTCACAGATAGTGATGCTGGCAGAAAAGCTCAGAATGAATTTCTTACCCTTTGAGACAGAAGGGTTCTAATGTTGTCAAACTGCCTCTCAGCAGTGGTCTCTGTTGCTGGCAGGTTGGATTTGCTGGCACTAGCTGTGTTGGCCTTGGTTGGGCTGTTGGGACCAGGCTGCTGACCCAGACACACTCCATCCCTGCTGCCAAGGCTACTTCTCTCTTGCGTCCATCATGTCAGAACTGGGGCAGCTGATTACAGAGGTCCACTGTTGTCAACTGATTATTGAGTTATCTTTGTGTGTGTGTGTGTGTGTGTGTGTGTTTGTGTGTGTGCGTGTGCATATTTTGTTGTTTAGTGCTCCCTGGTGGGCATTACTATGCAAATGATGATCACACTGTATACTTCTCTATGTCCACCGACATGTCCCTACCTTGTCCCTAATTTTCCAGTTTTTCTCCTTCCAGCCTCCTGACTACCCAAGCCAAGCCATTATCCTCTATCCATAATTCCATATATATTCTAATCTTGGTGTAATTCTCTTCAACATGAAGTTGATGACTCAAAATTCTGCCCATTGGGAAGATTTTCTCTTTTCATTATTTTTTTCAAGGGTAGCCCTGAATGGGGCTATAATAAAGCTGCTGTCTCTGTGGCTGGGGGCAGTTTCACGAGCTTCCATCTGGTATTCTCCATTATGACAGAGTTTAGTATCTTGGCCAAGGCGTTAATATTATGTCATCTACCAGGTATGTTTATTCTAATTATATATTTAAGAATTTGGGAAATGATCACAACAATGTGGTTCTGCATACCTTGAAGACACACTGTGAGCAGAACGTTGGTCAGGAAATCATCTATTACCTGGCTCTCATATCCCTCACTCTAAGAGACAGGCTATAATGATGCTTCAGGACTCCAGGAATCAGTATCAATTTAATACCAGGTCCCAGGTCTCAAATATGTTAGGACCTTTTCTCAGTGCACAGTTATCCAAGTACATGGACATAGGTTCCTTTGGGGAAGGACCAGGAAAATCATTTTTGCGTCCACCTGGCTGTGTGTTAGAGGGTGTTGGAGAGTTCCCTCTTTCTGGGCACTTGCCCTCTTCTTCAGTCAGTGGGTTCCATGTATGAAAACTTGCTCATGTCTGGAAACCCTACAAGGGATTCTGACTTTGTATTGGAGATTCCTAATGATCCATGCTTGATTTGCTTTGATGGTACAAACTGAGTAGTATCCTTGTTGGCTGCCCATCTATTCGGCCCCTAGGACACTGCCTTCTTTCAACCATCCCAATAACTCTCTGTGGGTCAGGTCCCTCTGGCTCCAGCCTTGCTGCTCATTATGATAACTGCTGTCACCTGGCTTTTGAAAGCCATGCTCTGCTGAGTGGCACCTACTACCCTGAGATCCTGTCTTCCACGGTGCAGTCAGTGAGACTCCCTGTGCAGTGGCCTCTCCACCTGTCAGTCCTGGCCCACGGGGGAGAGACAATGATGACCCTCTGACTAGTCTGTTTCTTGTGACCTCAGCAAATGACATCCCCTCCAGACCTCCCTAGGGAGCATAATTATCCGGTGGGTTTCCAGGCTTCACATGGACTATCCACTTCAACATGCCCCTTCTCTGCACCTTTTAAGCCACTTTCCACCACTCTCTTCTTCAGTTCTGACAGTTCTGCTTGCTTTAGCATGGAGCACGGCCTTTTCCAGGCCTCTTGGTGCCTTGCTAGTAGCAAGTCCACCCCGTCCCCTGCAGTCTTTGCAAAGGGATTAGATATTATTTCCCAGAAGAATGTGCCTAACATGATAATCTCCCTTTTATCCAACTTTATGTCCTGGCCCTCTTGACCGAGCACCCTTGGAATGCAGTTCCACCTGTCCTCCTGCTGGTCCAAGCCGGCTAACCCTTGTAGTAGCTTTGGGATGTGGTCCCCTTTTCTGATAGGGAACCATACTATCTTCCAGGGCAAGAGGACTCTGCATGATCTCCAAGGAAGGGAAGTGGGCCACGTGTGTCATTTTCCTATGGGTTCTGGGGACGCTGGCCTGTCAGTTCAGGACTTTTGGTGGGCATCAACCCAGATGCTTCATCCATTCAGAGTTCCATTCTTCCCCAACCAGGGACCTGACCTTTGGCGTAGCAGACTGGCTTCGATGAGAGTTTAACTTTCTTTTGAGCTCTGCCAGTTGATCCCTGGTTCTGGTCCTCAGCTTTCTCTGCCCTCTCTGTGGGAGGAGTCGGGGAGGGAAGCCTCTCTGTAGGCTGCTCAGGAGTCGTTCATGTGTTGCTTTTAACTGGCAAGTAATCTGTCAGCTCCTCATTGCCTACCTCTTGCCACTGCTGCTTCCTCTCCGTCTAGCAGAGCAATCGCCAGCTTATTCCACGGTTCTGCAGCATCTCCTTCCCCCTTTGTATCTGACACAAGCCAATGCCTTCCCTTCTATTATTCTGCCATCCCAACTGACCACTGCTGAATTTAAAAGAAATTCAACTGCTTCCCTCTGTCAGGTGCTGTCTGAGCTTCACCTACCATGGGAGAGAGGGTCCTTACAGCTATCCGGGCAGGGACTGACCCATGATCCAGCTCCAAAATCTTGTGTTAGCACCTGTTTTTCCCCCTAGACCATTCACAGTTCTAAAAGTGTTACGGATGGGGTCCCAGAGAGAAGATTCTTAACTGAAGTTTTACCTGAAGATGTTTCTGAAGTTGTGCCCTTGAGATCAATACCTTCCTGTCCCCTCATTGATCAGTGATTGGTTGTTGGCCTCTCTGGGAAGGCATGTGACCTCAGGCAAGGCAGCCCTGCCACTGACGCAATCACTAAAGAGTCCGTCAGCGTGCCCAGCTGCTGGGACACCACGGCGTCTTTTGGAGGGGGATGTGGCACGTGGCAGAGTGCCCGCCTGGTGACTTACCACCAGTGCCTGTACTGAAGAGCTCTGTATCCTCTTCCGGAGCTTTCTGAGGGCACACCTGCTCTCCCTAAACTGCTAGCTCCTAGGTTTGGTTGATGAGCCTAGGCCGCAACTCACTAACAGATGACCAGCACAAAATACTAACAGAGAGGAAGAGAGAGACTGAGGGTGGAAAAGAGAAAAACAGAGGTTCCCCTGTTGACTGGAGCAGCAATCTGGGACCACATGGGGTGGGCAAGGATGGCTGCCCCAGAGCTCCCCAGACTGGCTGGTGCTGGCTCCCAGTAGGTAGATGCTGCCTTGAGCTCTGTCTGTGACGACCTGGCATGAAGATAAGGTATGATCAAGACTTTCAAAGATCCATCATGTAGCCTGCGTGATTCACTTCACTGCAGATTGCTTTTAGGCAATTGATCACACAGGGAAAGCTACTGTGTTTGTCACATATCATGGTCACATTGATGTAATTCATAGCTTCAGATCACCAATGAAAGCTGCCACACACACAGCCTTGGCTTCCAGCTCTTTATGACATATATTGTCTTTAGGATGTCTTAGAGCCTCCCATGCCTTCCCAGTGTGGAGCCTCCAGGCTGAAGCCACGGCCTTCAGCTGTGACTCATGCATCCAAATGGGTGATGTCCAACAAGCCTGTTTACTTCCTCCAGTGATGCTCTTGGAAGCTGCAAACAGTTCTGAGAGTTTCCCGTTGCAATTCTGCAGAGGGTCATTTTGAACATCGTAGGCACCCTCTTACTTCATTGTTATGTACCTTATTCAAAGTAAAGCACAACTTCATTCAGTAGCCATATAACTAAAGCAAACAAGACAAAGTGTAAATAAAGCACAGGCATTTTAGTATGTAGGGTATTGATAAGAATGTCTTGACTAAGCATGTTAGGGGCTGAAGCACACACTGAGAATTTCTTTCCTTATTAAATCCATAAATAGCAACCATCTGACAAGCAGAGTCTAAGTCGGTAATTATAAGGCAAAATCACTTTTGATCTTTTTCTTTTTGTGGCTGATTTATTCTCCTCCTTGTCAGATGAAGAATTTTTACCTTAAAATTTTTCCTCTTTTTTTTTTTTTTTTCCTTTTCAACATTGCCCACCTCTTTATTCTCCTTGTCAGGAAGATGACAGCAGCTCTGTTGAATGGGAACAAGCTGGGAGATGCCATTAAATTTTAATCACCTTCCTGTCTGTGAAGCTGATAATTGGAGAGCATTTAATAGGGCCTGCTGCGCTGCTGGCTCTCTGTAAATCCCAGTCGTTTGTAAAAGGCAAAGAGCCCAGTTATCACTTTAACCCAAGCTCATTTTGACCAAGGATTTTATGCCAAATGCTGCAGAACCCAAGTGCCGTGAGCCTGAGGACCCTCCGTGGGCTCTCATTAGGTTTCCTTTCCTCTTTTTCCCTTTTACCAATGAAAGGATTTAATGTAACATCATGTAGAAACCGACAGGTCACACTTTCTTATCAGATACCAAGCCACTGATCTTTCTTGCTTTCTTTCCTCTTTCTTCTCAACTGCACTCAAAAGCTGCCTCCTAACTTCCTTCCACTTTGCTCCAGACAGCAAATGCCTGTGACAACTGACTCCAACTCTCATCTGGTCCAGTCCAGAGCTGTTTTCACTGTATCTGTGAATCAGTGTCTCCTGTGGTCTTATGACTCTGCAGCCGACTGCTACCTACATGTTACTCTTTTTCACCTCATCTCTGTAGAGCCAGGCTTCTTTCTTCATCAAAGGGGTTAATTCTTCCTTCTGTTCTACGAACCATCCTCGACCTTCATCGTAGCAAACTTCATCATAGCAAGTCCGTGGGAGGGGTTACACTGCTGATCTGTAGCTCAGAGTTTCCAATTCCGTACTTTAAAGGAAAGTTTCAGCCCTCATCTTCAGCATCTCTGCATTGGTGGGGCACCCACTCACTCACTCTTCCTTCATCCATTCATTCAACATATTTATTTGGTGTGTAGCACTTGGCTAGCATTAAGATTATTGCTGAGAACAAAGCAGATATGGTTCTTGTCCCTGTAGAGCTTTCAATCTGGGGGCGATCGATGCCACATAGATAGTTATATGAATACTTGGTTACGATTGTGATCACTGCAGAATGAGCGTACATAACAGGGAGATCTGGCCAATGGTGGTTAACATTTCCTGGGTCCTGGCCATGTGCCAGGCACTGTGCTACTACAGGTCTGAAACCATTGAACACCCCCCCCCCCCCGTCAGCCTCTTAACCTCCTTTGATGGAGGGGAAACCTGAGGCAAGAAAGTAACCTGCCTCATCACACAGCTTGAATCACAGTCCGAAGGGAGCTGTTCATACAGCAGCACCATGTGAGAATTCCTTTTGTGCTACATTGCCACTGACACTTTGTGATATCAGAGTTTTAATTTTCGACAATCTGACAGGCACAAAATTCTATTCCAGTGCAGGTCAAGAAAGAAAAGGGAATGGTAGGAACCTGTGGGTCAGGGACGAACAATATTTACAGGGTCATAATAAAGAAATATGAAAACTGATTTAACTGAGTGTCCTGAGAGAGCAGTCTTCGGAGGACGCAGGGAAGGGAAGTGTGTTTGTGAGTACGCACGTGTGCGTGTGTGTGGCAGTGTTGCTGATGATGATGGAAGGTGGCCAAGTCCTAGAAAAAAGTCAATGTGATAATGCTGAAAATGGAAAAATCAGGCACTGGTAGCATACTTGTGTTATTTTAAAAACATAGATGTAAATAGAACTATAAAGGGAAAGAAAGGTGTAAAAATGTTTGCTTCTAGGAAGCAGGACTTGAGAAGGGGTAGGTGGGCCAGGGGACTGCAGGTTCTTGGTTCCAGCCTTGTTCTGTTTGACCTTGTCTTCCCTCAATTTCAAGAGCAGTCGGGGCACTGGCGTCCCCGTCGGCGCAGCCCACAGTAGCACACGAGCCCCCAGCCCCTCCTGGCAGCCAGCGCACCGTCTCCAGAAAGCCAGAAGCAGCAGCGGTCCCCTCACAGAGGAGCTCGGGGTGGCCACCTCCCCGCTGCCTCCAGAAGCCCGGAGCAGTGGATTCCCGGCGTCGCCGCAAGCGCCGTGGTCCTCGATGCGGTCCTCGGCCGGGCTGCTCATCCGCGTGAGTGGCACTGCGGAGCGGCGCTTAGCGCAGCACGGGATGACCGGAGGGGTGGCGCACTGAGTCAGGTCTTTATGACGCCCCCCTCTCCTCCCTCTCTCTCTTCCTCCTTCCCTTTCCTATGCTTGGTTAGAGAAGGGCAGGAGTCGTGGAAGGGGAGAAAGAGGAGCCAGCAGCAGCCCAGCTGTCCATCCTCATTTATAAATAACGGAAGGGTAGGTGCACGTCTGCGAAGCCTCAGTTAAGAGGAGCAAACATCTCGCTGCTTCCCTGGTGGAAGAGCCCCGAGCATCAGGGTGCAGGTGCTCTCGGGTTTTCTGGGGGAGGAGAGCTCTCCCTTCCCTGCTCTGTCTCTCCCTGCTCTGGGTGTACGATAGGGATTTCTTACAGCACAAGCACTGGGGGCGGCCCCGCGGACTCTGCCTGCACGATACGCTTGTGGAGAGGCAGAGAAGTGCACTTGGAGCACAGGCTTTTCTACAGCCTTTGTAGTTTTCCATGCTGTCTCCTCGGACCCAGCTATGAAGATTGACATAGATTTACTGGCACAGGTGCTCACGAAATTAGGCTGCTTCTAATGGACTAGCAAGGTTCTTAATAAGTATGGAAGTCCTATTTGCAGTGTTAGAACTTTACCACTTTAAGTTACGTCTTCGGTGAAGTCCCAGAAAACCCCCTCTTTTCAGGGTCTTTGTTCCTGGCTGAGAAGGAGGGAAGGGGGCAGAGCGTGGCCATTCAAAGAGTGACACAGCAGTTAACACCAAGATGGCAGGAGCTTCAACTCCCAGGAGACCTTGAAGCCCAAGATGAGGGGAGATTTGACTTCCAGCAGAACTTAAGCTTCATTATATGCTCATTGTAATATATTAGCATGGGGAGTGGTGCTCCCACAGGGGCCATGACAGTTCCCAGGCTGACCATGAAAGGTCAAAAAGTGGGTGGGGCCTAAATACTGGGAATCCCTCCCCCTTCCTCAAAGCAGCTAGAATAACCCTCCCACTTGTTAACATATGGTTAATATGTTAAAAACCAACAACCCCACACCTCGTGGCTGCTCCGCATTCTGAGTGAGCCGGCCGCACTCTGTCTACCGAGTGCGTGACTACTTTTACTTTAAACTGAGCGCCCAACCCCCACACCACATGGCCTCTCTCTTGCCTTCTGAAACAGCCTGCACTCCATGGAGTATGTATCTCTCTGAATAAATTTAGCTTTACTCAACTGTGGCTCACTCTTGAAGTCTTTCCTGCACAAAGCCAAGGACCCACATTGGGCAGGGCACATCCCAGGGGCTCAACCGAGTCCAGGGACATGGTCCTCCTCTTGCCCCACATTTTCCTGTATCAGAGCTATTCCTTCCTTTGCCCATTTCTATTAGCAAGTATTTACTAAGCATCTATCATGCACCTGACATGTTCCAGGCAGCAGGGATGTCCTGGTGAATAAGGAAGACAAGGTCTTTGCCCATGTGTAGGAGGAGAACTGACACTGAAGGAACAGTGAAGGAACAACGTAAGTGCTGTGGAGAGTGAGACAGGATGGGATGGAGAGCGATGGGTTGGCCGCCTTGAGCAGGTGAGGTCTGAGCTGAGACTGAATGAGGGGAGGACCAGCCCTGCCAAGACCTGTCAGGGGGGTCCCCAGCTTGAGAGTGATGAGCAAGGGGGAGTCAGGTGGTGAGGTCATAGGATGGGGAAGCCCAGGTGCTGGAGGGCCATTTACTTGTAGAAACAAGTTTGGATTTTATTCTGGGTGGAATGAGAAGACTTTGGAGTTTGTATTTATAATACTTTTAAAAGTGTAGGGGCGACATTACTGGGTTTGCTATAAAGATCACTCCGACTGCTCATTGGCTCATTGGCTCATTTTCTAACTTCTGTAGAGGAAACATTGGTTAAATTTCCACTCAGTGAGTCTTAAAACTCTTAATTACCTTGCACTAAAGCAGGTAAATCAAGTTACTGAGAGAGGTTTGGATTTAGAGACTAGTTACACATTTGGCACCAAAGTGAAATTGTAAGATATGTAAAATTAAGAGATACAGGGAGACACATAAATGTTTCAGCTGGCACTGTTGGAAGGAGTATCCGTCTTGGTCTGTTCAAACTTCTGTAACACAATGCCATACACTGAATGGCTGATCAACAATAAAAATTTATTTCTCACTGTTCTAGAGTCTGGAAGTCCAAGATGAAGGTGTCGGCAGATTTAATGTCTGGTGAAGGTCCCCTTCCTGGTTCATTTTTGCTAGGTCCTCATGTGGTGGAAGGGGAAACTCTCATCTCTTCAGCCACTTATAAGGGCACTAATCCTATTCATAAGGAACCCACCCTCATGACCGAATTACCTACCAATGGCCCTGCGTCCAGATACATCACATGGTATTTATGTGTGTGTATCCAAAGAGCACGGACTGTTTCTGGGTTGTCAATGAGGATGCTTAATCATAAAAATAAAAATTATTTAAAATTTTTCTTATAATGAGAGAAAAAATTGTAGGCTTCAGTATATGAATTTTGGTGGGACACAAACACTCTGTCCTTTGAAGTAATGAAACTCTTGTGTCATTTTAATATTTGATTTTCAGAGACCTTGTGCTTTTTTCTTTGTCCCTAAAGCAAAAAACATACCTATGTTTATTCCATACCTCTGATGCTAAGAGAGGCCAAATGCATTTGAGATCATTATCAACAGTACTAACTGGCTTGAGAGACACTTGGTGAGCTAGGGCAGTGAGGTTTGCAAATGACAGAAAAGAAATCTGCGACTAAATCATGTATTCTTGATAAATAATAACATTTTCTTCTGACGGAAACTATTCACCTGTTTTGCCTCCTTCCAACATTTTAAACACCTTTTCTTGTTGGCTGAATTCAGATGAGTAGTTCTTGAATTTATTCAGTTGCTACCTGTCAGACAGTGAATGTGTTCTGCTTCCTGCCCTTGTGCCTCTAGAAAACGTTTTTCCCCTCTGGTTACTATCAAGATTTTTCCTTGATCTTTGGGTCTTGGCAGTTTGACTATGATGAGCCCAGGTAGGGTTTTCTTGGTGTTTATACCGCCTGGACTCTCTGAACTTCTTGGATCTTTGGTTTGTTGTCTTTCACTAATTTGGAAAATTATCTCTTCAGATGATCTTTCTGTCCTGTTTTCTGTCTTTCGTCTTTCTGTTACTCCAAGCCCAGGTACACTAGACTACTGGATGTGTCCTGCATCTCTTGGATGATCTGTTCCTTTTTTCTATTTTTTTTTTTTTTTTTGTGTGTGTGTGATTGAGTTTGGATAATTTCTATTAGCCTACTTTCAAATTCACTGATTTTTGGCTCTATTGTGTCCAGTCCATTGATAAGACTGTACAAGGAATTCTCCATCATATATATGAATGTATATATGCATATACATATGTACATATATTATAATGCATGTATGTATGTATTTATGTATATATTCTAGAGTATCTATTTGATTCTTTTTAATAGTTTCCATCTCTCTGCTGTAACTTCCCATTTGTGAATGCACATTGTCCACCTTTTGCACTAGATCCTATACTACCTTAATCATAATTATTTTAACGTCCCTGTCTGTCTGATCGTTCTAGCATACTGAGTCACTTCTGGGTCTCGTTCTGTTGACGGCTTTATTACTTGATAATGTGCTTTTTTTCTTCTTTTGTGTGTGTGTTGTAATTTTTCATTGACCACTGAGCTTTTTTAAAGAGCAGCAAAGATGGAAGTAAATACTTTTTATACCCTACGCTGGCACACTGCTTTATCTGCCCGGCTCTGAGTGGCTGTCAGTAGTTGAATTGGGTTTGTTGTTGTCGTTGCTATGGTTACCTTCCATGCACCTGTCTTTAAATTTCTCCAGGGGTGGGCTGCTGCCACTTAACACTTCGCACGAGGCCAGTATTACTGAGGGATTTTTGTTTTTTCAGGGTTTCTGTTCTGCTCTCAGCTCTCAGCAGGTCCAGCATACCTGAGCTACAAGTAGGTACTTTCCCCTGGTCTTGTTCCTCCCCAGCAGGAGGTGGCTGGTGGAAGCTCGTGGGGAGGGCAGGTAGGGTTTCTTGGTCCTCGTGACCCAGCCTCAGTCTTAGGAAGGACTTGTCCACCTGCATTTTGGAGGTGGAATGGTCTTAGTGTTTCAAACTTCTGCGTCACTATAATCCTCTGCCACTCTAACCAACCACATAGCCATACTCTGCCCTGTATCAGCGAGGGGGTCTCGAGGGGACCTCTTGAGTGGGGGCATGTGTCCTGCCCTCTCCCAGTGTTAGCAGACCTCTGCTTTGCATCAGTTGAGGGGCCCAACCTCAAGCAGCTGTCCATCCCTCCCTCAGCTGCAGATCGCATTGCTTCTAGCCTTCCTTTCCCCACAGCGTACCTTTGTCCAAGGACAGGGCCAGGAGGGTCTCCTCCCCCGCTCACTGTGTCCTTCAGAGTTTGCTTCATACCAGATGGCGTTTAGTGCCTGTGTTCCCATGAGGGGGCCTCTGCCAGGGACTATCTCTTTCTCGCCTTGTGAGCCCCCCATAGGGGCCCCAAATCAAAGCCGGTGAAAGAACCCAGACTCTCCTCGAGTCTGAGGCTCCCAGGGATCTAAACTGACAAGCTTGTCCATACTCAGCATTTAAAAATTTGTTAAAATTTCATTTTTTCCTTCCTTACTTTCATGGTCACCACCCATTTCTTCCTCCCATTACATGCCAAAGGTGATACAGTCTGTGGGTCCCATTACTCCTCAGAGGAGCCTGTCATCCATTGGGTTGCAGTATAACCTGGTTGCTTTAAAGTAATTTATTATTTAAAAAACCCCTTATAATGTATCTTATTATGTGAGTTTAGTAATTTACATACTTCTATGACCTTCTCTTATCTTTATTCAATTGCATAAGATGACTTTATATTGTTTACAAAATATTTTTCATTTTTTCAATACAATAAACTGTCCATATATTTTGTTAACCCAGTACCCTGAGATACAGGTATTCTTAGGGCATGCGAAGGCATTGGAGAAGCAGTATTCCTAGTTTTCCAAATTATTAGCTACTTTTCATTGGGGATTGTCATTAGGGAAGAGAGTTTTGCTCTAAAGAGTCGTGCGTCTATTATTCTTTAGATTGGTTGATTTACCCAAGCTGAACTCTTAAATTCCTTTATGGTGAAATGCAAAGAATGCGATACATATATTTTCTTCCTTCTAATTGAGTCCCTAGAATATGTAGCAAAACAAGAATTACATTGATGTGTTCATTTGAAAGCTTATTGGCAACCGTGTTGGCACTTGAACTGAACTCCACTAAAATGGTGTATTTCAATAAAATACTTCTTGGCTTCATTCAGAAATTAGCACTAAAAGCTTCTTCCAAATAAATCACTTGCTAAGGAGACAAAATTTCTTTAATTTATGGGTTCATTTTGCTTAATGTTAATTGGGTACTGGTTCTTGGCAATTTTTGATCACTCATGAATTTCATTGAGTCAGTGGAAGAGAAATTCTTTCCTTTCTCAGTTAAAACTGGTCAAATTTATGTATCTACCTTCTAATAAATGTCCAGGATCATATACTCATAGAGATACTATTGAAATGTAGGCATTTCTGGTTGGCAGGCAATTTAGTCACTGTCATAACAGCTTCTTTGTAGAGCATTCCCAGTCTCAAGCTTTTCTATCAAAGAGTCACCATATGGAATTGTCTATCTTTGGTTAAGCGTTGTGATTTCAAGATCAGCAAACATCTCTCCATTCTTTTTGTAAAACACATATTAGCATTTTTTCTCAGGCGACATTAGAAAAAATCAAAAATGGAGGTTTTATTGGAAGGGTACACGAGAATCTCACAGAACCTAAGGTTATACATATGATCCTGGTTTCTGGACAGAGACAATGGTAAGTCACACTGATTTATGTTTTCACCTTGTCGGGGTTGGTGGCTTCCTATTTGCTTTTTGTCCATGTTTTCTTCCTTTTGCCCCACTCTTCAAAAGCTGGCTTTCCCTAATTTGGTAAATGCAGCGTTGCGTTCTTCCCAGATTTGTGTGCTCTCTCAGTTTGAGTTATGCTGTCCTGACTCCAGATTCTCATGAGACACATCAGCCCGGAATAGGCTAGGTATCTACAGACACTCTAATGGGAAAGTCAGATCAACAAAAAGTGCCATCTGGATGAATGCACAAGGCGCTACAGGGACATGGGGTGGAGCATCCTACCCAATTAGGGATGTTTAACTGGAGCTGCGTCCTAACAGACAGCGAGCTGCAGAAAAGGCGGGAAAGTCTCAGCATGAGCAGCATGAGAGGTATGCAGCTGCCGTGTGCGTGTGTGTGTGTGTGTGTGTGATAGCAAACAGCTCAGGATCGTGTAGCGGGCAGGATGAGGTGGGGGATGTAGGCAGGAGCTCTCGTGGAGGAAGTTGAGGGAGATGCCGAGGGGACTTCTGTCCCTGACAGCAAGTGTACTGCCATGGACATCTCTGATTTAGAGTCCTATGTGGCAAAAAGTGATGAAAGCCAGATGGAAAATATTTTTTTAAATGTGAAAGTTAAATATATTCAAGCCACTTGATATTAGCTGTGCCTTTTTAATAATTAATTGACGATGACATTAATTGTTGAGAATGACAAAGCCACAGTTCTGAGTTTTTTCTTTTTTAACACTACTTGAATCCTGTACATCCATGGAAGCTCAACATTGATGATCTTTTAAATAAAAATGTTTAAATACCTATTTGTAGCTTGGAAGAATTTGAATGTTTTTTAAATGATAGGATGTGATTTTATCTCACAGGACGGATAAAATCCACTATTCATACCTATTAATTGACTTGAGCCTCTAAAAATTTTGATTCTCCTCCAAAGAACATAAAAACTAATGGGAACTTTCTTATTATTTATCCAATATTCTGTTTATAATTTGATTTCTAGCTTCTAATTAATTTTGCCATTTCTGAACACTTATAGTTGGATATCGTTGGATTAAAATGAGAACTGTCTACTGGCCAGAGAAATCTAAGACCTTGGTTGGAGAAGAAATATGTCCCCACAAAATTGATCTTTGGAAATAAAATGAATACATTGGCAGGAATGTCTTGTTTTCTTTTTACTACAAACACAGTTAACATTCATAGCCTTATTTTCAAAGTTTGTTGTATCCCGTTTGGATGATGCTATGATACTAATAAAATGGAAGCCAGTTTATGTTGATAAAGGTACCTCTGAATTCCCTTGAAGAAGGAGGGGAAAATATAGAGAATGTATTTCTTAGTGGCCTGCCAGTGAAAATTAAAATAAAGACCATTTAGTAAACATACTATCTGGATTATTCTTGTGTACCTGGGAGATGTAAAATCCAACTAATTATGTGGTTTGGCTTGGAACTTAACTCATGCTTGTTGCATCCAGGCAGCTGGTAAACTTTGTATTTGAACAGATGATTGCTTATTTACTTGGCAAAGAAAATAAACACGTGTAAGGTAAATATATTTCTCTGGCTTGATCATTAACCTATATTTTTTGTTTTTATTTTTGTTTTTAAAGCCATCACCCTGTTTTTATTATTTTTTAAATTTATTATTTTTTTTTTAGGGGGGAGGTAATTTGGTTTATTTATTTATTTTTAGAGGAAGTGCTGGGGATTGAACCCAGGACCTTGTGCAGGCTAAGCATGTGCTCTACCACTTGAGCTACACCCTCCCCCGTTCTTCAACCTAATGTTGACTGTGTTTTCTTCAGTGACGTAGCAGGTGAAACTCAGTGTCAGGCTACAGCTATTCATTGTCAAGAATTCATTTTGATCAAAACTATATGACAAGGCCTTTAGCATCAAAGCTCTCAGAATTAGGGCTTGGATAGTAAGGAGCAGAGTTTAGTTTTCACATAAGGAAAAGTGCATAATGACATGAAGGGTAGCACTGGGGCACTCTGAAATCTGAAAAATGGCTCTGGTACCTCCTTTCTCGTCTACCTTTGATAATGATGGAGTGGCCTCGCTAGCCTCTAAGTCAGAAGTAGTGGGGCCAAGTCTCAGCTTTATCAATGGGGAGTGGAAAGAATATAGGTTATTTCCTTACCCCCCCTCCCCAAAATGGAATAATGGTAACACAGCCTCATGCGGTAGTGGTAAGATTTAAATGGGATTAAGCATAGAAACAGTTTACATTAAGACCCAGCACCATTTAAAGCACTCAACAGACATTCATCAATGTTGTTATTATTACTAGCAGTGTTGCATGATAATCTTCATGGAACTGGCTAGTTTCTGGAATTAGGAATCGGAGGACAGAGTATCAGATCAGAGAACCCACCTGTCTAAGGCATCAATGATGCTGGTTTTCAATTTCTTGAGAGTTTTGCATTAATTTTTCAGTACCTCTCAGCCATTGGAAAGGACAAAAGAAATACCATGGGTTGTTTACTAAGTCTGCGAGTCGGGGAAAAGGGATGGGAAGGGATAAATCTGGGAGTTTGAGATTTACAAATGTTAGCCACTATATATAAAAATAGATACAAAAAAAGTTTCTTTTGTATAGCACAGGGAACTGTGTTCAATATCTTGTAATAACCTTTAATGGAAAAAATATGAAAATGAATATATGTATGTATATGCATGACTGGGGCATTGTGCTGCACACGAGAGATTGACACATTGTAATTGACTGTACTTCAATTAAAAAGAAAAGGAAATATCATGGGATCCCTACTACAAGCCAGGAAATTAATACATTTAGCTGTCACCACGTCCTGGGAAGTTGTTGATGTTGCCACACTTAACTCACGTGAAGCCAAGGCTCAAGGAGGTTGTATTACCGGCATAGTGGTGCCCAGCTAGAAAGTGGAAGACCCAGGGTTTAAACCTGGATCTGCCTGATTCCACCCATAGGCTGCTCCCAGTTCTAGAGGTGGCGCCCCCAAGGTGTCTTCTTACACAGCTGGAAACCTTCGGTAGACACGGAGACCATTGTTCTGAGCTATTTTTTCTCCTTATCCTGTGGGTCCTGAGTGGCTTCAGCCTACTTTTTACACGTGTCAGGCACTGATAATTTATTCTCTTTTCTGTGTCATCATCTCACTGGAGACAAGTGGGATTTCATTGTACAGGGCCTTGGGTTCAGTGCTTCTCAGAGGGAACTTAATTCACCTTGAAATAAAATATGAAGTGTGTCACACCCTGTTTCTAGGCAGCCCTTTAGTACATTTTTGAAGGGCTGTAAGGTGACAGCCAGTTCGCCAATAAAATGGAAACCTGGCCCCTGATAATTATATCCGATGGGGTTTTTTTGTTGTTGGGTTGTTTTGCTCCTCAGTAAAGTACCATTATGTGTAACATTTCTGGGGGATGGATTTTCGGGGTTTTTTTTGGCAAGGTCATAATTACTTTCATGGGCTTTTGACCAAAACTTTTCAAAGTGCATGCATGTCTGTGCAAGCATTCGCTGATGACACGCCAAAGAAATGCTTCACTGTAATTGGTCAAGTTGTGCTGCAGAGAGCCATTAGTTTCCCAGGGCGAAAAAATGAAGTAGTTAATTTAAGTGGAAAAGGCAAATGTGGTCTAGTACGCTTCTTATTTGAAATGAAATACCCTGTAACTTTAATTTTTATGTTTATACTCTTCAGTTCCTTATGTAGAATATACTGTTCCTTCTTCAGGCATTATTCTAATAATTCTTTCACAGGTTGCCTTTTCTGTTTGTTTTTTTTTTTTTTCTCAAGAGTTAAAAAATAGAAAAAAGTATATGGCAAAAAAAAAAAAAAAAAAAAAGCACCCTTATTCCGACTGCCACAAGGCAGGTAAAAGCTTTGAATGTCTGACCCTCTTCTAGATAGACCCTCCAGAAAATGAAAATTTTCAGATACATCTAATGTCTCCCTTAACCACATTTAAAAAAAAAAAACTTTTTCCTTTCTGCTCTTCTCAGGGGCAAACAGCTATAGTGAATTTGGTGTGTAGACTTCCGCTCACAAACTACTTTTTTGAGACCTTGCCTATTTTTTTCTAAATTATCCAGGAACTACAACAAAATCTGTTAATCAGGCCATAAAATCAGTTTTCTCAGACAAAGAACTAGAAGTGAAACAAAATACATTTTATGATTCCCCAGGTTTTACCATTTCCTGGTGTCCTAAATCTTTAAGGTACTATGTGACCGGGTTCCTTTGGATCTTAAATTACTCAGACAGACCTGTGCTGGATCTGTGCTGAATTCTTTTTTTTTTTAAATTGAAGTCCAGTTGATTTACCATAATAGTTTCAGGTGTACAGCACAATGATGCAGTATTTTTACAGATTATACTCTATTAAAATTTATTAGAAGACAATGGCTGTAATTCCCACTGCTATACAGCACATCCTGCTTGCTTATCATTACCTAGTAGTTTGTATTTCCTAATCCCATATCCCTAATTTTCCCCTCCCCACTTCCCTCTCGCACTTGGTAACAACTAATTTGTTCTCTATGTCTGTGAAATCTGTTTCTGTTTTGCTGTATACATTCATTTGTATTATTTTTTTAGATTCCACATATAAGTGATATTATACAGTATTTGTCTTTCTCTGTCTGTCTTACTTCTCTAAGCATAATAATCTTTAGGTTCATCCACCTTGCTGCAAATGGCAGCATTCCATTCTTTTTGATGACTGAGTAATATTCCACTCTCTATGTGTGTGTGTGTGTGTGTGTGTGTGTGTGTGTGTGTGTGTGTATACAGATACACACACACACATAGGCACAAGGGCGTGGATACCAGAGAGGAGGATCCTCAGAGGCCATCTTTGAGGCTGGTTACCACTGCTAAATGTTGGCATCCCCTGCATCTCTGAAGAGAGGATTCTTTTCTTCTGTATCTGTGCCTTCTCTTATCTAGTCTCGTGGCTTTATATACCATATACAAGCTGTAGACCCTCAAGTTTATCTCCACCCCTAAGCCCTAGATCCATACGTTCAAATGCCCAATTGACATATTCAGTGAGATGTCTCATAGGTGTTTAAAACTTTCTTTTCAAATATTTCCCAAAGCTTCCGCATCTCAGTAAATGACATCAGCATCCATTCAGTCATTATGGCCAGAAATCTGAGAGTAATCTTGGATTTTCCCTTTTCCTGATGAAACTCTTAACAGTACCTTCCAACCACACCCACATTTGTCTACATTGCTCCGCCTCCGTTGTCACTCCCCTCATCCGACATTATCTCTCATCTAGTCTAAATTAAAGGCTCGCAACTGGCCTTTCCACTTCTGCAACCCGTTCTTTACCCATCAATCAAAGCATCTTTAAAAAAGATCAATATTGTGTCTTAACCATGCCTAAGTACCTCGATTGCCTCATTTCACTCAGAAGGAAGCCTTTCTTCCTCACCCTGCCTACAAGGCCTTCCACAAAGGGCGCCTGCACACCTCTCCCACCCCATTTTCTACCTCTTCTTCCCTCACTTACAACATTCCACCCAAACTTGCCTGCCTTCTGATCTTGGAACATGCCAAGTACATCCCAACACAGGGCCTGTTGGGCTGGCTCTCACTCTGAAATGCTCTTTCCCTGCATCTCGGTGTGTTCATTGATTTCTTGTCATTCAGGTCTTTCTCAGTATACATGTCCAACCTCCTCAGAGAGGCTGGTCCTACTCATCCAATCTAAAGTAGCCCCAAGGTCATCCTCTAACACATCGCCTGTTTTATTTTCTGCGTATCACTTAACGCCACCAGCCATTTCTTGCTTCTTTATTTGTCTGTTGTTTACATCCCTCAGTAGAATGTAAGCTCCATAAATAAAGTCCTCGGGTCTCCTGTTTACTACTGTTTCCCTAACTCCTGGAATAGTGCCTGCCTCATATTAAAGGCTCAAAAAAAAAAAGAATAACTGAATGAAAAAATGAATAGTTGTTAACTGGTCACTCATTAAAGTACCCTTCTTGGTATCATTTAGATTGAATTACCTCTAGAATGCTTAGGTTATCATCAGGGAGAAATACATGTAGGAACAATGCAGTTGGAAGACAAGTCTTTGCTCTGTTCTGGTCCAGAGAAAACACCTGCAGAGGCATCTTCTTTTCCTCTGGAAGACAAATAATGATTTCTTCACACCTAACATCTGTTCTTCTTTTTATGTGTTCTGTTGTAAGTGTTGAATTCTCTTTATTACTTTGGTATTTAAGTAGATTTGCCTACACTTAAAGAATGTTGCAATTTCTGTTACAGATAGTTATGCCTTCAGGGGTGCTACAGGTTTAGGGCATCTTGTGGTAATAAAAATGCATGTACTTTAACGCTTTGGCTGTGGCTTTTTCATCTGCAGAGTCATTCTCTCCAGCTCTGGCTTTCGACTTTATATTGTCCAATTTACTGTTAAACCTGGATCTGTATCACCAGGAAACCATTTAAATGTTTCTTTTCCAGGCAAACCACCATAACCTGATTTTTTGTTTACTTTGTTTTCAAACTGAAGTATAGTCAGTTACAATGTGTCAGTTTCTGGTGTACAGCATCATGTCCCAGTCATGCATATACATACACGTGTTCATTTTCATACTCTTTTTCATTAAAGTTTATTACAAGACATTGGATATAGTTCCCTGTGCTGTACAAAAGAAAGCTGTTTTTTATTTATTTTTTTTATTTTTACATATAGTGGTTAACATTTACAAATCTCAAACTCCTAAATTTAGCCCTTATTTTTAATTATCTTCAAGAATGATCATTCCTCTTTGTTGCAAGTCACAGTGCTTTTCCTTTAGAGTGACCCTGAGATTCAGACCCTTTGTGAGACCCCTTTCTGAACTCCCCTTAGCTCAAAATCTTCTCTCCTAAAATGTGACGCATTTCCCGCCACTTTGTCATTTCAGCCCAGGGGCATCACTTTGTTTTTCAATTATGTGCTGTTAATTAGAGATGTCCTATAATATTGTTTCCCTTTTAGATTTCTTTTTCTTGTCTTATCACCCGAGACAATACAGGATGCACAGCTGACCCTCAGTCTGGATGGGTGGATACCCTCTCCTGTTCGTGCTGGCCCGGAGACCTACCCAAATGAGGAAGGCACCAGAGTTAACACGTAGGTTAACCGTCCTTCCTTCCCAACACATTTCATGCCAGAATGTTTTATAAAACATAGTCAGTTCTGTCAGTTTAATTATACAAATATTTATTCATTTTCGTTCAACACCTACTAATCAAATGCAATTCTAAATTCAATTTAAAAAATGCCCCAGGGATTTTAGACACAGCCAGAATAATTAATAGTATTGGCTGTAACACTCAGAGTTCTGCCAGAGGAACAAAACAGTAGGATATCTATATCTCTGTTTATATCTATACATCTACAGTGGACCCTCATTATTTTTGGATGCCATATTTGTGAATTCATCTACTTGCTAAAACTTTTTGCAAACCCAAAGCAATATTGGCAGTGCTTTTATGGTCATTCACGGACATGAACAGAGCGATGAAGAATTTGAATTGCATGATGCGTGTGTTCCCAGCTGAGGCTGAATGCCCTGCCTTCTTGTTTCAGTTCTCATACTGTGAACAGAGTTTTTCCCTCAGTCTAAAGTGTCACATTTTTTTCATATTTTTATTCCTTTTGTTGGTGATTTCTCTGTTTAAAGCTGCCTCCAGGTTTAGAACTGAAGCGCTGTTCAGAGTTCCTAGCGTAAGAAGGCTGAGATGTGCCTCACAGAGAAAACACATGTGCTGGATCAGCTTTGTTCAGCCATGAGCCGTGGTGCTGTTGGCTCTGAGTTCAGTGTTGAGGAATCAGCAATAGGGTCCATCCAGGAAGGCTGAAGAAGAGCTTCCCTGCTCTGTGCGTGAGGCCACTCTGGAAAGGGCTAAGACAAAGCTCGAGGGTGCGATGAAACTGTGGAAAAGATGGGAAAGTGGCTAAATTAATGTACTTATGAGATAGCAACCCCCCCCCCCACAAAAAAAGGTGCAGTGGACAGCAATGTTGCAAGGCTGAGAGCCGAAGAAATGTAAGGTCCTGTCATCTATGGCCAGGAAAGTGTTAAACCCTCCTGGGCTAGTGCTGGCTTGCTGACACATTTCAAAAGGTGATTCAACATACAAAAATGTTAACTTACAGATGAGGCAGATTCTGCAGATCAAGAGGCTGTAGAAAAAAATTTAAAATACCTGCTAAATGGTTGACAGGAGGAGGGTTGTACGAAAGAGCAGATTTCCAGCACTGATGAGACTGACTTGTTTTACGAGGACGTTGGCAAACCAATCTGTACGATGCAAATGGCTTCCAAATCCCCTGGCTTTGCATCACTCAAAGGCCATGAAATTAATTCTTGATAATAAATACACATTAAATAAGGTGTCTTTAAACAGAAGCACACATGAAACAAAACTATGGGTTGCTTGGTTGACAAAAATATTGTGACCAGAGCTCACAGGAACGTAACCCTGAATCCCCCCTAGGAGCAATGGTTGTGTAGTCACTGTTGCAAAGCGCACATGGCAACTTTGTAGATTGTAACTGCTGTGAATAGTGAGAATCGGCGTCTTGTCAAGGAATCTGATTGGTTTATGTGACTGTGGGTTTGGCTAGGGAAGCCCCAAATCTATAGGGCAGGATAACCAGCCAGAAACTCCTGGGCAGGGACTGGCAACACAGCCCAGAGGCATAATTTCTCCTTTCAGGGAAACCTAAGTATTGCTCTTAAGGCCCTTCAACTGATCGGATACGGCTCTCCCAGATTACTGAGCCAGATCGTTACTGAAAGTCAACTGATTGCAGATACATGTCTATAAATACCTTCACAGCAACACTAGATTAGTGTTTGTGTAATGGGGAACCATAACCTCGCCGAGATGACACATACAACAAACCATTAACACCAACATTTATTGAGTCTTGACTATGTTCAGTGCTGTTCTCAGTGCCTTCATGCTCATTTCACCCTCACAACAATCTTACGACGCAGTTGGTACTATTACCATCAGCATTATATGGATGAACAAACGGAGGCAGAAGCAAACAGAGGTAACTTGCTCAGGATCGTGCCGCTATTGTGCGGTGAAGCTGAAAACCAAACCGCTGCAGCCTGCTTCCCAGGTCCCTGATGGGAACCGCTTCACTCACTCCCTTATGAAAAGAGAAACTTAACTGCGGGAAATCTTGTAACTTCACAACTGGACAGGATTTTTCCCTTTAAAGATGGTACCCCCTTGGCTGGCATCCAGGGTCACGTGTCATTTGGGGAGGAGGGGTCCAGCCTTCAGAGTGGGTATTGCTCTCCTTCTTTTTTATTGCCGTATAGTCAATTTACAATGCTGTGTTAATTTCTGATACACAGAATAGCGATTCAGTTATACATACATATATTCCTTTTCATATTTTTTAAATTAAAAAAATTTTTTTTCTGTACACCAGAAATTAACATAACATTGTAAACTGACAATAATTCATATTCCTTTTTATTATAGGCTGTTACAAGCTATTGAGTACAGTTCCCTGTGCTGTAAAGTAGAAGCTTGTTGCTTATCTGTTTTGTAAATAGCAGGTGGTATCTGGAAATCCTAAACTCCTATTACCCTCTCCTTCTGTCGGAGCTTTACCTCTGTCCACCTACCCCAGGCTCAGCCTGGTTCTGTGTTTGATAAGACCACAGTTGTGATATGATTGGTTATTTTAGCAATCATATATTTTTAACTAGCCTGGAATAGGCTAAAACACCGTGGAGAAACAAAGTTCACACAAAGAGACCCTCTGAATTATGTTCTGACAACGTTTACACCAAATTGAAATAACCCCAGAGGTCCCAGGTAATCTCCATAATCACAGTGTGGATTAACATGGTTGTTAACTAAACCACTAACTGCTTTGAGGCAGAAGATCTGTGATTGCTGAAAATATCTCTCATAACTGTTTCAGCTGTAAAGAAAAAAAAAGCAAAACAAATCAAAATAAAAATGAAAATTACCAACAACTGGAATTGACATAAAATAAAGTTAAATAAAATTGAACTTCACAAAAAATTGATAATGGCAGTCCGAAATAAATAGCATGGCACACTCCAAAGGGTTGATTCTCCAGCTAGTTCCATAATGTGGTTCAAATATTTGTTTTCTGTTCAGATTATAGAACCCTCGAAGTAATCTACGATCTTCCAGTTTATGGATGCCGGTCACTCATCTGCTTACTGAGGCGGTCCCGAGAAAGAACTTGAAAACGAATGAGACTTATGAAGTATTGATGCCTTAGGTAGAGGTTAAGGGTTCATTCATATAAAAAAATATGCTGTGTGTCCTACAGCTACGTGCAACAGCAGATCAGACCACCCCTTCCTCAGGGCCAGCAGAGGCACGTGGCCTCATCAGAGGCTGACTCAGACCGGTGTTTGAGGAGAACTATCTCATCTCTAGCATTGCACTTTCCCTCTCCCCAAGCACAAGAAGCATGTGGAAGAGTGAAAAGACTGAATGTCAACACATATCAGAAAGGCGCGAATCACGGCTTAAGCAGATAGCCGTCGCTGCTTGATGAGGTAACAGGTGTTTCAACATTTACTTTTAAGACTCATGCTTAAGAGAGTGAAAGACTGTGGTTGATCCTTGTACTATAAAAAGGTAAAAAGACCTGAACCTTATTCTTAGGAGGAAGTTATATTTATTTTCCCCCGTAAAGTGCTGGATGTAGGTCTTCAAAGAAATATAAGTGAGCAGTTTCAGCTACATGAATGTTCTGGGGAAACTGACATTTACCATAGTAGGTCTTGTGTTCTCGGCAAAGAAGTGGGAAGCTTCTCAAGATAAGTGATAGAGCGAGCAAAGCCACATGGAAACAGGTGAAGAAAAGCAGGAGGTATTGAGTACAGAACAATGACTGCTGGCAAAGACTCGGGGGCAGACTGATGGGAGCGGGGGCTTGAATGGAGGAGCAGCTCGCAGGAAGTTCAGGCGCACGCTGGGCGGTCACCAGACTGCAAACTATGTCAGGTCGCGGCTAGGAGAGGGGGAGGGCTGACTGTGTTCAGAAGATGGTAATTTTAACCAAAATGTGTCCTCCGCAAGGAAATGAGACATGATGGGTGAATAGCTGACTCTCGCAACCTCTCTATACGCTGGCAACGGCTGTCAGTGTTAGACTTTAAGGATAAAACGCAGGGTGATAATAACTTCCTAGAGAACACAAAAGGATTTCCCATTGATGGCAGCTTTTCTGTGCACGTGAGGCATTCTCACAGTGAGCCAGTGAGGTCAGCGAGGGGCCCTGGCTCTGGGGGACCTGACACTAGACCAGGCAGTTACTCTCAGGGTCCTGAGAAGGTGGGAAGGAGAGGGTGATGTGGTGTCTCTGCCGTCAGACTGCCTGACTCTAACGCAGCTCTGCCATCTGTGCTGTCTGTGACCTGGCAAGTTACTTACCCTTTCTAATCTCAGTTTCCTCATACGTAAAATGGGACCACTAACGCCATCTCCCTCGTAGGGTCATTCGGATGATTAGATAGACAATGCTCAGTGCCAGGCATGAAGTGGGGCTCTGAAAGGGTTCACTAGTATTGTCACCTTCATGGTGCGCCCACCGTGTGCCTGGCTCTCTTTCTGTCAGATGCTTTTGCTGGGATTTTTTCGTTTAAGCCTCATAATAATATATATACACATTGCTTTTATTATTTACTTTTTTTTTAACCTGTGAGAAAACTGAGCTCAGAGAAAATAACTTGTCAAGAGGAGCACATGGAGTCACTATTTGAATCTATGTCTTTCTTGATCCAAATCTGTGTTGACCGCACTGGGACGCTTCGCAAGTGTAGGAGCAGATATGGAGGGTTACTGGGAACTAACAGCTGAGTACAGAGGCACAAGGCTTGGTTCGGGTGATGATAAAATGACTCATCATGTCACTCCACACTAACACCCTTCTAGTGGTGACACAAGAAGACAGAGACCCCTCAGTGTGGCTGATAACAGGAACTCAAACTTGCTTGATCCCTTGATATATGCTACTCACCATGAAAGGAGCGCTCCCGTTTCACAGGAGCAGGAATTCTCTGAGGTGCCACCACTATCCTCACCATTTCGCAGATGAGGAAATGGGGCTGGTAGGTGGCAAAACCAGAATTGGAAAGGACATCTGTCTGGTTTCAGAGCCCATGACTCAATGTCCCCTGTACTGCCTTGCTTCACAGCTGTAGGCTGACCTGGCCTCATGTCCAGGTATCTGGCCTCATCCTTTTTTGGGGGAATGGTAATAAAGTTTGTTTGCTTTTAATGGAAGAACTGGGGATTGAACCCAGGACCTCATGCATGCTAAGCGTGCCCTCTACCCCTGAGCTATGCTCTCCCCCACAAAATCCCACTGCTCTTTTGAAGTAGGTTGCTCCCCACATCCCTCTCCTCCTGGAATGTTCCTTGTACTTTTTAAAAATTGACATAATTGATTTACATATTGTGTTAGTTTCAGGTGTATAGCAAAGTGACTCAGTTTTATATAGATACACTTTTTCAGATTATTTTCCATCATAGGTTATTGTAAGATCATTGAATATAGTTCCCTGTGCTCTACAGTAAGTCCTTGTTGCTTACCTATTTTATGCATAGTTTGTGTGTATTTGTTAATTCCATACGCCTAACTCATCCCTCCCCTCTCTTTCTCCCCTTTGGTAACCATAAGCTTGTTTTCTATGTCTGTGATGTGTCTTTGTTTTGTATATAGATTCATATGTATTTTTTTTAATTCCACAAATAAGAGATACCATAAAATACCTGTCTTTCTCTGACTTACCTCATTTAGTATGATATTCTCTAGCTTCATCCATGTTGCTGCAATATTCTTTTTTATGGGTGAATAATAGTCCATTATATATAAAATCTCACATCTTCTTAAACCAGTCATCTGTTGACCGGCACTTGGGTTGTTACCATGTCTTGACTGTTGTAAATAGCATTTCTATGAACTTTTGGGTGCCTGTACCTTTTTGAATTAGAGTTTTCATCTTTTATGCCCAGAAGTGGGATTGCTGGATCCTATGGTAACTCCTTTGTTTTTTTAGTTTTTGGAGGAACCCCCATACTGTATTTCCACCAACAGTGTGGGAGGGTTCCCGTTTCTCCACACCCTCTCCAGCATTTATTATACATGGACTTTTTGATGACAGCCACTCTGACCATTATGAGATGGTACTTCATTGTGGTTCTGATTTGCATTTTTCTAATAATTAGTGATGTTGAGCATCTTTTCATGAGCCTGTCACTATTTGCAGATGACCTAACGCTGTATTAGAAAACCCTAAGGACTCCACGCAGAAACTGTTAGAACTAATAATAAAGGCTTGTATCAGTATGAACGTCCCTCTTAGAACTGCTTTTGCTACATCCCACAGATTTTGTGTGGTTGTGTTTTCATTATCATTTGTCTCGAGATATTTTTTTAATTTCCTCTCTGATTTCATTTTTGACCCATTGTTTTTTTTTTTGTTTTTGTTTTTTTTTTAGTAGCATGTTGTTTAGTTTTCATGTATTCTTTTTTTCCCATTTTTCTTTCTGAGGTTGATTTGTATTTTCATAATGTTGTGGTCAAAAAAAGATGCTTGAAATAATTTCTATCCTCCTAAATTTTTTGAGGCTTGTTTTGTGTTCACTTAGGTGGTCTGTCCCAGAGAATGTTCTATGTGTGCTTGAAAAGAATGTGTATCCTGTTTTTATGTTTTTTATTTGTTTGTTTGTATGTTTAGATGTAGTGTCCTGGAGTTATCAATCAAGTCCAATTTGTCTATTGTCTCATTTAAGATCTCTGTTGCCTTATTACTTATCTGTCTGGATAATCTGTTGATGTCAGTTGGGGGTTAAAGTCTCCTACTAAGATTGTATTCCTTTCCATTTCTCCCTTTATGTCTGTTAGTATTTACTTTATATATTTAGGTGGCTTCTATATACATTATAATGAGTATAATGTCCTCTTCTTTTATTGGTCCCTTTATCATTATGTAATGTCCTTCTTTGTCTTTCTTTATGGAGTTTGCTTTAAAGTCCATTTGTCTGATATGAGTATTGCTACCCCTGCTTCTTGACATTTGCATGAAATATACTTTTATATGCCCTCACTTTCAGTCTGTGTTGTCTCTCTCCCTAAGGTGAGTCTCTTGTAGGCAACATGTTGTAGGTTATCGTTTTTCTGTCCAGTCTGGCACTCTGCATCTTTTGATTAGAGCCTTTAGTCCACTGACATTTAAATTATTATTAATAGTGCTATTTTAAGCCTTGTTTTCCAAGTTGATTTTATAGCTCTTCTTTTTTCATTTCGTTTTTTGTTTTTCCTTTTGTGGTTTGATGGTTTTCTTTTGTATTGTGTTTCAGTTCCTTTCTTTTTGGTTTTTGCGTACCTATTATATGTTTTTGATTTGTGGTTACCCTGGTTTTAAACTATTTTAACCCATAGCTATATCTACTTTCTTTAGACTGACAGTCATATAAGCTCAAACACATTCTAAAAGATCTACATGTTTTTACTCCCTTTCTCTCACATTTTGTGATGTTGATGTCATATTTTACATATTTATACATATCCTTTTGCTGTCAATTGTAGTTATAATCACTTTTACAAAGTTCTTTTGATTTTTTCTATGTACTGGCTTATTTAAGTGATCTTCAATACTTTTATACATTTGCCTTTCTTATTGTGTTTCCCCCTTTCCTATAGATTAGTGCTTCTTTCCTATTTAGAGAAGACCTTTCAGTATTTCTCTTATATTAGGTTTAGTATTGCTGTATTCTTTTATATTTTGCTTGTCTAAGAAATTCTTTATCTCTCCTTCTATTCTAAATGATAGTTTTGCTGGATAGAGTACCCTAGGTTGCATGTTTTTCCCTTTCAAGGCTTTGAATATGTCATGCCTGTCCCTGCTGGTCTGCAACATCTCCATAGAGAAATCAGGTGATAGCCTTATTTGGGCTTCCTTGTAACTGACTCTTTGGTTGTCCCTTGCTGCATTTAGGATCCTCTCTTTATCTTTAACTTTTCCATTTTAATTATGATAAGTCTCTGTGTGGTTCTGTTTAGGTTCATCTTGTTTGGGACCCTCTATGCCTCCTGTACCTGGATATCTGTTTCCTTCTTTAGGCTTGGGAAGTTTCTAGCCAGAATTTCTTTAAATACATTTTTGATCACCTTCTCTCTCTTTTCTCCTTCAGGTACCCTTATTATGCATTGGTTAGCACACTTTATATTATCTCATATCTTGTATGTTGCTTTTATTTATTTTTTTTATTCATCTTTCTGTCTGTTGTACTGACTGGGTGATATCCATTATTCTATATTCCAGATCATTTATTCATTCTTTGCATTATTTAGTCTGCTATTCATTGCTCCTAGATTGGTTTTTATCTCAGCAACTGAATTGTCTAATTTTGATTGGTTCCTCTTTGTTGTTTCTTTTTCCTTGTTACAGTAATCTGCATTTCTATCAATAACTTTTCTTAATTCCTTTAGCATCTTATTATCCTCTTTTTGAACTAGGGGTTTAGTAGACTGCTGAGGTCTGTTTCATCATTTGTTCTTTCAGGGGATTTCTCTTGTTCTTTTAATTGGGAGTCGTTCCTTTGCTTTTTCCTTTTACTTAATTTTCTTGTCTCTATGGATTTAGGAGAAACAGTTATCTACTATGGTCTTGAAGGGGTGTTTTAATGTGGGAGCATCCCTGTGTAGCTTCTGTGAGTCCAATATTTTTGGTGCCAGGGCTGTTTTGGGTATGGATTCTGCCACATCTTTCCTTAGATTGTGCTGACCATTATCCCCTAGATAGGGGGTGTGATTGGTGTTGTGTTGATCAGAGCCTGCACTGGAAGTTGTGCAGGGCTTCCTCTTGGCTCTTTGGTTGTCCCAGCCCTGTCAGGGGCAAGAACTGCTCTGCAGTTGTTGAAGTAGAAACCCTGAGAATCAAATTCAGTCAGGCTCCATTTTCCTTAAGTGCATGCTCTGTCCTGAAGGAGGTAAGCATTAAAGCTACTAAGGTCAGTGTGATCAGAGCGAAGCTCTGGGCTGCACATGTAGCAGTCTGAGCTTCTGCCCAGAAGTGCTCCTTTCTCTGTTGTGTTCATCCCAGACACAGTGCTAGTCTGGTGCTGGGGCCCAGGGTGCTGTGGCCACGGGAATCAGGAAGGCCAGCCCCACCCCCACCACATGCACACTCACAAAGTCCAATGCCACTGGACCTACCCTACCTGACAATATGCTCCAGTGTCAGATCCGTCCCCCACTATGTTTGGCCCTGACCACAGCAGGCCCTCTGGGCTGTCTCCACACAGCTAGACCGAGTCCTCTCCCTCCCACAAGGGACTGAGCACCTAGCAGCTATGTATCCTTGCAGCCCTGTTAGGTATGCATTTTGGGCTGGAAAATATGCCATGATGGTAGCTGTCAGTGCCGGTCTCTCTCTGCCCTAATTGCCAGCAAGCTAGCATGTGCTAACTCCTTCAGAGCAGAGTCCAGGCCCCTCCAACTGCTCTGTCTGTCCCAGTGGACCTCCCAGCAGGCCAGGGGGCTCCCCAGGGCAAGGGCCTACCTATGTGGACTTTCCCTTCTTCACAGATCCCTCCCAAGGGCACAGGTCCCACCCTGATGCCTTTTTCCCTTTGTCTTACCTGGATATGTGGGGATTTTTCTTACAGTTTCTGTTGTATAACAAATCATCTGCCAGTTTCCAGTGGGTTTTCTCTAATAATTGTTCCACACGTAGATATATTTTTGATGTGTTTGTGAGGAAGGCGAGCTCCACATCCTCCTGCCCTGCCATCCTGGTCCTGTCTCTCGTGCTTTCTGATTGCCAGTTTTCCAGTATTGTCACCCACCTCCATGTCTTCTCCCCTATAATTTCTTCCAGCATAAAGCAATCCTCTAGACACTTCTTCTCAAACACACTTCCTAGTTCAGTTGCAACTTATCTGCAAACCCATAACACTTATTATCGATTTACTTAGCAATTATCATTTGTCAGTTTGTATTCTTAATTAGCCTTTCATGTATCTGTGCCTTTCCTTTTCAAATAGGTTATGAGGCTCTTGAAGTTCATGTCTTATTTTTTTTTTAATCCCCAGAAATCCTTGCTTTGCACATCATCTAACTTAATAAATATCAACTGATTCACTAATTTCAGGAAAACAAGATACTCATCAAGAGAGATAATTTTAAAACTGAAAGAAAACATCTATTATAAAATTATAGCACAAGTCATAGCCTATGGATGTTAGAATCAAGAGTCTTCATCATCTTGATTATTCCAATGAAAAGAAAGTGAATGAATGGGGAAAATCACAGCTGAGGAAAAAATACCACAATAAAAAGGCAAAAAATGGATAGAACATTCCAGGGTCATGATGGAGTTTACCTACCAGTTTGGAAGACTGGTCAACTGTGTGCCCCAAATGCAGCAGTTAACATGACATGACAAATTAATACATACATAGCTTTTAAGTAGCATTTCATTTCTTTTATGTGTCTTTTTAATTCCCTTAATACTAAACATTTTTCATATATTATGATATCATTTAATTATTTGACTTCATTCACATAAATGAGAGAAAGATGGTTTAGAAGTAAAGCTGGTATTAGAGTTAGACATTTTTATGTATCTTCTTGCATTATTTGGTTGCACAAGAGGCAACTTCTGTAGTCATGCAGGTTTAAATAGTTATCTAGTTTTAAAATTTTTCTTTGAAAAACTTAATATTAATTTTCTGATATTTTATTGTCACATTATTTTGTGTTGTGCATGTATGTGTTTGAAACATATGTGTGTTTCAAACACATACCTGCTTTGCTAGGCATTTAGGCTGCAATTCAATCCATGTCTGTACTCGCTGAATTAAGTCTTTTAGTAAGAACTACATTTCACTGATAGACTATTACAAAAACCAGACTTTCACAATTAGTTTTACTTAACTTCTCACTCCTTTTTCCAAACCTTTCTTAGAAATATGTAGAATCCGTTTCTATTTCATATACCAGCAGACAATATTTGTAAGAGAATCTGAGATCTCTTAATATTCCATGACTTCCTTCTTTTTTGAATATCTTCCCACCTTGCCTTTAGATATTTTTAGAGGAGAGAATGTAACAATTTTATATTATTGTTATAGCACCATGCACAAAACAGAGAGTTAAAAATATCATTCTCCAAGAGCTTTTTCCCCCTTTTGGATCACTATTAAGTAGTGTTTCTTAATGTGGTTCCTGCTTTGTTTATACCCCAAATAATTCTGTACGAAGTTGACTATTTAGATACAAGAGCATAAGAATCATTATTACCCTGTTTACCAGCTCTTTTAAATGTGGCAATTTATTTTAATACGGAACAGCTGGAGGATAATCAGGTGATGCCTCTGTTGGCAGTGAGAAATAATTAAATCACACTCGTGCTAATACCCGCCATCCTCTGTTGCAGATGGCAATGCTGTCACCCTCCAGTGATCGTTCTCAGAGATGGCTCTACATGTAGACTCTCTGCTGGCCTGTAGCAATCTGACTTTATTTTAAAGGGTAAGTGGAAGAAAGGACATGATAGCATCTCCTTGTCTCTAGGTATGGGTATTATTTTGTTGAAATTGTAGACAGATGTGGAAGACGGTTTTGTAAGTCACCCACGCCCGGAACTGCAAGGAGTGTATGTTACTAATAATACATTGAGTGTAATCCATCTGCTTCTTCTGGGAAGAATTGTGGCTGTTTTCTACAAAATGCATTTTGAAAAAGCTACCTTGAAATTTCATGCGGGATAATTCTTGAGAGGACGGAGGGTTAGGTGGCATTGATCATTGGGTCAGGTGGCAAGCTCCTATAACTTCCTTTCTGTGTTCATTTAAAAATCTCATTTACCCAAGTAAAATATTTTGTGTCTTTGAATTCATTAGCTAAGAATAAGTGGATTTAGATGAAAATAATTATACTTTTTTCCAACTTATCTTACCCTTCATGGCCCCTCTTTAGCTCCCCTCCCCCCTCCCTGAGTCCTTGATTCCAGGAATATTTATTTCCCTTGTGTGGCTCACTCCCCATTCTGCCCTGAGTCCTTTCAGGAGACTCTGCCACCCATAACCAGCCACCTCTTTCCCACCCAGCTGGAAAAATCTCTTCAAACGGGGAAAAAAGGGGAAAGTTTTAATATGAAAAGCAAGTGTATTCATCCATCCAGATGATGCCAGGCACTGGGCTAGGTGGGTTCAGAATATAAACCCAAGAGGCTGGCGGTCTTACTCTCAGCAGTGGAATCGTATATGGCACAAAAGTTGACATGCAACCGGGTAGAAATGCAGTGTGTGGGCCACAGTCACACCAGGAAAGAAAACACACTCAAGCTGGGATGATCGGGGGAGGGTTTGCTCACAAAGGCCGGTGTGGAGCCCCACAGGGGGTGGTTTGCAGGCTAGGAAGGGCCGAGCTGCTGGTTTCATCCTCTCCCCTAAGGGAAGGGGAAGAGAATTGTTACTAGGACCCAGAGGAGAGAATCTTGTAAGAATATTGAGACCTGTAAACGGTGACACATCCATCATGAGGCCACCTTGCAGGAATATTCCCTGACCTCGCCTTCCTCCCTTCCTCCCTCCCATCGCCCGTCAGGGCCCCCCATTAAAATCAAACAGGAAGACAGAGGATGTGGGATCAAGTGGTAGCCTGCTCAGCACTGGCTTCTGCATAGAACAGAGAGGAGCAGGGTGGACAGAAGTGCTTTTTTGGTGGGGAGGGGGCAGGAGACCCTGAACACATACAGATAAAAGGTCCTGCCAGCAGGAGCTCCCGATGGAGCGGGAAGGAGGAAGAGTGTAACAGACAGACGCGGACAGCCGGCTCCCCACGCGCTCCGGAAGCGGCACACGCATCGTGCAACTGGAGCGCTGAGGACGGACCCCCCCCCCCCCCGCCCCGGGGTGGGGGAGGATGCTGGGATGCTTCACAGGGGGCACTCCTGGATTCTGAGTGATGGAGGGTTTTCCTGGAGAGAAAACTAGCCGCTGCCAGCTGGGAACTAGCCTGGCACTCACAGTCGGGCTTGGGCATTCTGCAGCCCATTATCGATTTCACAGAACAGCAGCATCTGAAAAAGTCGTCCACGGCTCTGTGCGCAGATGGATGAAGTCAGAAACAAGAGCGCTCTGAAATCACGTCTGAACATAAGTTGAAACACGGTCCAAATCTCAAAAATGGGCAAATATTCGTCCGTCCTAGACAATATGAGTGGCTGTGCCTTCCTTACAAATGATAGATTTCGCTCTGTTTGGCTTCTCCCCCTGTAATGGTAAGATTTATTGAGAAGCTTGGTCATAAACAGCAGCCGGTCCTGAGCAAAGCTCTTCCTTCCTGCGCATATTCACCTAATACGAACCCCAGGATTCTAATAGGTTCTTTCTAACCCCTTTTACTGGGCATCCCAGAGGTCTAGGGTGTGCATTCTCCCTCTCTACAATGAGTAATCAACTCGACCTGTTCCAACACCACCTATCCCTGGTATTTTAAAGCTGGAAGGTATTAACACTGGTTAAAACTGAGAAATTTAGGCTAATGGTACCGCATGTAAAAATTCTTAGCACAGAGAGAAGTTCACAAGTAGTTCAGAATGACTGGGGTCGGTAAACATGTCCCATGTCTGTAATTAAACCTAAATTTTACTCTTTCTTTGCATAATTAGACAAGACGGGAATAACGTGTCAAAATTGGAGAAAGACTTTCCATTTTGAAATAACCCCAATTTTACCTGTATACAAAAATAATGTAGTGTTTTTCTAGATTTTCTGACTGCAAAATTGCAGTAGATTCATAGAGCTGTGCTTTTTAATTTTTGTGGGGTGAGGTGAAATTGTGGCTTGTTTGTGGGTGCCCTCAACATAGTTAGCTGGCCTATGGGGCGATCCAGAACTCTGTGGGCATTGTGACAACTGGCGTTAGTAGCAGGGTTAAGACACTAAGCAGTGCTTTTATACTGAGCCTGGAAGTTTCTGGTTTTTGACGACAACAGGGAGTCACTCTATCAAGTCTTGCAAAATCCGTGTTTTTAAGCAGAGGCATATATCTGCAGAGGCCAATGGTCAATAGCTTTCTGATGTTTTCCTTGTCAAATCATCATAAATAAAAATAATATTGAAATAATAATTGTTGAAATTTACAGAGAATTTACTTTATGCCAGGCATCTTGCTAAGTGCTTTCCTTACATTCACTTACTCAACACGAGAACACTGTGAGGTGAGTATAGTGATGATTTTGCAGAAGGAATTGAGAGTTTAAGGAATTTACCTAGGGCCCCCCTGACGGTGAGCGAAGGACGTGCGGCTTGAACCCAAGCAGCCTGTCTGCAGGGGCCGTGCTTTCCGGATCGGAAGAGTTACGCGGCGTGGTTTAGAGCAGCGCTTTCTTCTCAGACCTGAACGTGCACGGGAATCTTGGGGGATCTTTAAGAAGAATTCCTCCTTCAACAGATCCTGCCGTGGGGCCTGAGAGTCTGCATTTCTGCCCAACGTTGTTGACCTACTTTGCGCAGCGAGGGATCGAGGACCTGCAGTTAGAAAAGTGGAGCCCAAGTCCTCAGGGAACGGCTGTCAGTCCGTCAGTCTCTCTGCTGTTCCTGCTCCTGATGTGTGACAAGAGCAGGTGGGGCGACTTTAAGTCCAGCCAAACTTGCCGACGCCTTCGCCCCCCTCCCCACCCCCTGACTTCAGACTGGAGGCTCCTTCCAGCTGTCGTGGTGCGGCTCTCCTGGTGGTGATGGTCCCGGAGGCCCTGGAGGGGAGCTGGTGTGGGCAGCCTCCTCCCCACGGGCTGAGTTCAGGTGACAACGCTCGAGCTTCTGACCAGACAGGGGATGCTCCGTTATCAGCTGTTTCCTTCCAGAACTGAACCGTCGGTCTCCCAGCGTCTGTCGCTGCTCCTTTCAGCCTCGTGGATTCTCACTTTCCGTCACAGCTAATTAGGGGGCTAGATCTAAAATTGGAGCCTGATCCTCAGGGTGCTACACTGTGCCGTTTTTGTTGTGCCCTGTAATTGGAACGAACCATAAATTGTAATATTCTTGTGAAGAAACCTCTAGCATCGTAAAAAACTCCTTCTTTTAGAAGAGTTTCTATTGGACTGACAGAAGGCACTTCACTCTCAGCGTGGCCACCAGTGCTGTGCTTAAACTCATCATTTTCAAACTCCTTTTGCTTTTGTAATAGCTATGAGAACCCATGAATAGAAAATGATAACCCTTATCACTCATAACTTAAGCTTCAAAGAAAGTTTCATTGTTACGGTTCCGTAAGTCTCCAAGTCTCTTGCCGGTGACTTAGGGCTCTGTTTCACTGGAATCCCCTGTTCTGTATTCACGATGCAAATCACAGATTTGTGTTTCGGATGATCAGTCTGGGTCCACGGCAGTGGTCCTTTCTTCCTTTTCCTCCTTTTGCTTTGGCCCTGCCGTGCTGTAGCAGACACTCAATAAATTATGCAAAGAACCGCTCCAGCTGCTTTTGTGCTGCTGAGCTTCTGTGGCATTATGCGTCATGGTTTCCTCGCTGCATTTTGACATTTTGTGAAATTTAATCGAATCTGGCAATGCTGTCAGCCTAACCAGGCCAGAGCCGCAGTGCCGTACCCCTGCTGTGCTCAGAGTGCCTCCTAGAAGGTGGTGGGGAAGGATGTGTGCTGTCCCGTTACCATGTTTATATAATTCACATCTCGTCACTACGTCTAGGGCTAGTTACAAGTCGTGAAGCTGTTTGGACAGGGTAATCTTTTAAGCATACGTTTAATTTCCAAGTAGAGAAATGAAGTCTTTCCATCTTTAGAATGATCTCTCTGTTGAAGTCATTGAATGACCTGGCTTCCTAATTTTTCCTGGTCCGTGGTTAAGGATTATTTTTATTATGTGCCACTGATACTCAATGATTATTCCAGCCATGGTTTAGGATTAGTACGGCTAATACTTGGCCAGGGATGGGATTGTTGGGAGAAAAGGCACAGAGTTTCAGAAATTAGTATAAAGCTTGTGATGGGTATGGTAAGATAGGGATGGTGGTTCCAAAAACTCTTGAAGAGAAACACAGTTGGTCTGTATCTCTGTCCATATCTGTCTCAGCTAAATGCTCTGTTTCCGCTTGTACTGAAGGTCTGGAATAGATGGAAGAGAGCTATAAAAATCTGGGAAGCATTTCTTTGGAATTTTCTTAAGATTGGAAAGAGGGTGGAATCCTTGTTACTAACAGAGTAAGTACTGTATTTAAATATCCCCTATGTCTCTGAAAGCAGCTTTCATGCTAATTACTTTTGAATTAAAGTACAAATATTAAAAACATCTATTGAATAGACAGAAGTTAGGACAGAAATCCAGGCAATTGGACAAGACAGGCTGCTTCTCACCTCCTCTATTCTACCCATCCCCAGCCTAACAGCCCCAGAACTCAGCTCTCCCAGGCTTGTGGGCTTGAGTGGTGTCCCCTGAGGCTGTCCTGTGTTTTCTGGAGTGGCGTTAGATGAATCAGAACACGGTGTTCGGTTTGCCTTTTCCTTGTGGGCCAGTAATTGGTAACTCAGCCAGGCCATGGAATCCCGGGTCTAGGCCGGGCAGTGGCTCTCTGTATGAAGCCTTGAGTTTTGCAAAAAAGTAAGTAAGAGGCCCTAATGGGATTTGTCCCTCTCTCTGCCGGATAGCCTGTTACTTGGATTCAGATTCCCTTTTCTGAAATATCACTTCCATGTTTATACACCTGCATGCATTTTGACTTTGAATATTTGATTTAAAAATGTTGGACTCATGAACATTGTTCCCTCCTCACCACATCAATTCCATCGTGGTTCTGGTGACTTTGAAATGTTATGCCTGGAAAATGGATTCTACTTTCACATAATATGCTATTGTGATATAGATGCACTATGTGTTCTAATTTTTTACTTTATAATAAAACACTTAATAAAGGTTAGAGTTTTGAATGAATTGAGTGACTAGCTCTGTATTGTATGCCCCTCCCCAACCCATTCTGCCTCAGAGTTACCATTATCCAGAATTTTATGTTTCTTTTTTTTTTTTTTCTTTGTGGCTTTACCACATATGTTTGTGTCCTTAAAATTACATTTTTTTTTAGCTTTTCATGTTTTTGAAATTTATATAAATCAAATCATCTTTCTTTGGGTGTTATATCAAAATTGCTTTTTTTTTTAAAAACTCACCTTTATGTTCCTAAGATTCATACACATTTTTACTTTTACCTGTAATTGATTCCTTTCAATGGCTCTAGAATACTTCATTATAGGACTGTAACATTATGTATTCATAATGCTAATGATAGACTGGTTTTCCACTATTTTGCTACCACGAACAGTCCTGATGTGAGCAATTTTTACATGCTTATTGGTGCAAATGTTCAAGACTTTCTCTAGTTAATAGTCCTAGGATTGATATTTCTGAATCTTAAGGCATGAACACCATCAACATTACTGGGTGAATCAGAAAAAAAAATGTAAGGCCATTAGAGAAGTTTGCAGACCCGTGAGCCATGTGCATGCAATCCAGTTGATGCGTATCTTTGTCAAAACTCATTACTGTCAGACTTTAAAATTCTGACCAATCTGGTGGGTGTGAAATGGTGTGTCACTGTGGTTTTTAACTTGTCTTTCTGTGGATAGAAATGAGATTCAGCATGTTTTGATCGTGTACTGTTGGCCATTAGGGTTTCCTTTTCTGTGCAGTGCCTATTTTAAGTCTTTGCCCATCTTATGGGCTTAACAGTATTATCCCCAAACTCAGATGCTAAAGTTCTAACCCCCAGGACTTCAGTGTGGGACTAGGATCTTAAAAGAGGTACTTAAGTTAACATGAGGTTGTTAGGGTGAGCCCTAATTCAGGACCACCAGTGCCCCAGTAAGAAGAGGAAGTTGGGACACGGACAGGTACAGAGGGAAACTGACATGAAGACACAGAGAGAAGACGGCTCTCTGCCAGCCCAGGAGAGTGGCCTCAGAGAGGAACCGTACCGCCAATACCTCACTTTGGACTTCTAGGGTCCAGAACTGTCAGAAGATGCATTTCTATTGTTCAAACAGCCCAGTCTGAGGTGCTTTGTTATGACAGCCCTGGCAGCCTGATACAGTTATTAATTTTAATAACTTCTTCTATGGTTTACACTTACTGTGCCTTATTTAAGAAATCCTTCTCCATTCCAAATTCATGAAGATATCCTATATTCTATTGCTAAAAGTTTTCAGTTATGCTTTTTCATATAAAAGTCTTTAAAGAACCTGTAACTGACTTTTTTTTAGTGTGTATAGAGTAACCCAGGAGCGCCGTTCTTTCAATATACTAAAAAGCACATGATTTAGAAAAAAAAATTCCAACCTTTCCGCACTGAAGTTTCCACACAGCTGTGAACCTGTTTTTACTTTCCCTGTGCTAGTACCACATGGTTTTAGAAGTGTTATAGCTTTATTATAATAATTCTGGATGTTTGGTACAATAACTACTCTCAACTTGTTTCTTTTTTTTCCTATTTTTTTTTCCTATGGGTTCTTAGCCATTCTTGGATGTTCAATACTCCAAATCTATAAGGATTTGATTAAAATCATATCGAATTTATAGATCATTTGAGAAGGCTTGATCTCATTATGATATTCAGTCTTTCTGTAACTGCAGAGCTAAGGTAGGCTGCAGTTTGTACTGTTTTCAGTGACAGAAGTCAATGGCTTCTGAGAACCAGGCACGCATGTCTTGAGAGCTTGTTTAGAGGGGCTAGCAGTGGAGCGCAGCTACTGGTATACCCTTGACCGAGACGAACGGTCCTCCTATACCGGGGATGGTCGTCCTGTTCGACCGAGTGCGCAGCTTCCGGAGGGACGCACATGGAGCGGTGAGGGAGGAAGGGGACACCCGCCTAGCCAGCCAGATCAGTCGAATCAACCCTGGCGATCAATGGGGTGACAGACGTCGCAGCCAGATTGCCCTCACATCCCAGGCATGCATGTCTTACATAACATCTCCATTCTGGTGACTCAAGCTGGTTGATTGCCTGGAAATGAATCCCAGTTATGTGCTCTGGCTCTAAAGGTATCTCAGGATCCTTTTTCTCCTGCTGACTTTTAAAGCATTTGGTATTTTTGGATTCATTGTTCAACATGCTGTTTTGTTAAACCGTCATTGCGATGTTGGGGTATCTATGCAGTGCAGAGTCAGTGTCTTTTTCCCAGTGAAACTTTTAAATTTTGGAATAAGGCGCCTTTCCCATTGAGTTTTCATTCACGTTGAATTTTTTTTTCTTTAAATACACCATACGTATTTATTTTCTCAGTCCTTTGATTTGGGCATCGTGGAACATGTGTATAGGCACTGTGACAGCCTGGTTGCCTTTTCTCTGAGCAGCAAGTCATAAACATTCTAAAATCGTCCAACTTTTAATCTTATCAATTAATTCATATTTGTCAAGTCTAATCAAATGCATAAAAATAGTAATAGAACAGCAGAAGGTCTTTTGCACAGTGACAAATTGTATCATTGGTTTTTAAGCCACGGGATTCACATCAACACTGTTGGCACTTAACAGTGATAGCTGACATCGACTGACTTCTTGTTGCGCACCAGGGCTGTTTTGCATTTTATGTGTGCTAGCTCATTGATTCTTGCGATCACCGTGTTAGGTACTTTTGTCATTAGCCTATTTTCCTGATGTGGAAATGGAGGTGAGGAGAGTTAAATACCGTACGCAAGGTCACTTAGTAATAAGAGGCAGAGACTTAATTTGAACTTGGGAGGCAGTGTTCTTAACCTTTACACCTGCTTTATTTGCAAGATAATCATCTGGGGGAAATGATACTACAGAGAGTTAAATTGCATCTTTTAGCTCTGAAATCACCATTTTTTTCTAGTCAGTGTGCCGTATACTCTCAAAGCAGAAAATAATGAAACAGTGAATAAACCCCCAGATTTCCTCCTTAATTCCATGCTCTCCATTCTTTAATTTATATTGTACTTACTGTCTCAACCCTAAAATTTATCCTTTTTTCTCACTATCCTTGTTTTTCTGACTCCAATTACTTATCTCTTGTTTTCCTTACATTTGATTTACTAACGTATATTCAAAGAACATTGGATAATTTCATTAGAAATGTAACAGCTGAGTTATGAGAAACATGTCTTACATAATCGGTAGATGATATATTCCATCATTTTATACTTTAAAATTATTTATTTATTTTCTGGGAATAGGTTATACATACATGTCACATTAGAAGTCAAATCCTAAATGTCCAAAAAAGTAGCAAGTGAAAAATGAGTCCTTCTTTATCTTCCAACTACCATTTCCCTCCGTAAGGAGAACCGCTTAGACCATGTTTTCAGGTCTATTGAGGTATAGAAAGGAGAAATCCACTTTTTGAGATACTTTTGTCCCTCTCAGAAGCTTAGTTTTTTGGTTGCTTTTAAATTATTGACCTTCTGTTTGTTTTGATATTTTTACATCTCTCTTGCACAGTCACTAGGACAATAATGTTTATTTTGAGACGCTTAACTCCTTGTCAGTGATCTGCAAGGTTTTGTCGAGTGTGTGTTTTTGGTAAGATCCTTGTTATTACTTTATCATAAATTTCTTGAAAGCTGAGGAGGCAACTTGCCTAACGAAAGTGCAATTATTGGTCTATTATAATAAAAATGCATATTTTGGAAAGAATTATAAACCCCTAACGTCATAAAATTTTGAAAATTTCAGAACAATTGCTAAATGATTACTAATTGTTACTTTCTAATTATAGTGGGTGTTGAACGCTAACACAAAGCATCGAAACTAAAGCTTAAGTTTAACCCTTAGAAATTGTTAAGTGTATTTAGTTCTTACTTTGTATGTGGGCAAACTTAAGCGGGCTGTAATAGGATACAGAACACAGTCATTTTTTTCTAAAACTCAGCCATTCCAAGCAAGGTCAGTAGGCATGATTCCACTCAGACCTGGTGTGTTTCAGGCAATTACAGGCCAGTTCTCCAGGCCAAGATCTCCAATTTTTCTCAGAACTTTCCTGTTATCTAGGGCTGGGAGTTTAAAGCTTTAAATTTTGGTTTACATGCCTACTAACTTTTTACAAACTACACATGCGCTCACACATTTTTAAGTTGGTATCTTAAATTTTTAATCATGTTAAGAGTTAACAAAGTGTGTCATTTCCCATATATTGTAAATGTTGATGATTTACAACAAAACCATCTTATCTCTCTTTTAAATGTATCTAATAGAATATACGTACTGGAGTGACTTGTTATCCACTAGCATCCGTTTTAAAAGTACACAAATGAGAGGGCTTTCCAGTTACGGTAAAGTGAGGAATTAGGGAAACCTCTCCACAAAAAGCAAGTGAAGGGAAAATGCACACAATTGTCAAAAAAAAACAAAAAAAAAAAACAAAAAAACCAAAACCAACTTCAGGCCTCTGCAAACTGAACAAAGGCAGACAGAAAATTGAGAAGCATTTATTACTGAAAATAATTCTAGAGCTTTTCATAATAATTTCAGGATATCTGTAGCCTTCTTGCCTGGGGCTGTTCTCGGCCACGCTTCTCAGCTGTTTGGCCAGCTTACCAGAGAAGAGATGGATGCAAACCAAACCGACAGCTTTGCTGCTGGAGGGGGCACACAATTTGGGACGGGGAGCTAAATCAGTTTTGTCAACTAAAACGTACAGATTCAGTGGAAGCTTTGATGGTTCAATGTCATGTTCCTGTCTGAGGCAAGCTAGGGGTCAGCCAGGGAATCAGTGACAGACACCTCCCGATCCCCCAGCCCCGTTCTACTCCTGTTCCCATGAGCTCAACTTTTTAAGATTTTTTTATTATTATTGAGTTATAGTCAGTTTACAATGTTGTGTCAATTTCCAGAGTAGAGCACAATTTTTCAGTTATACATGAACATACGTATATTCATTGTCGCATTCAACTTTTTAAGATTTCACGTATAGATGAGATCATACAATTTTTGCCTTTCTGCACAACACAAGACCCTTAGTGTGTTTTCTGTCTGCTGTAAAATGAATGATCTGAAAATGGGATTCATTCTTGGGATTCTCTGTCAGGTTTTGTGTTTTGTTGGTTTTGTTTTCAAGGAAAGCTATGGTACATTGAAAGGGACGGAGCCTCGTGAGAAGAGTATCTGAAATGAGCCTGCTGATCCAGGGCAGCTTTGTCTTTTTATTTATTTATTTTTTTTGTAGGGGAAGGTAATTAGGTTTATTTATTTATTATTATTTTTTTAATGGAGGTACTGGGGATTGAACTCAGAACCTCATGCATGCTAAGCATGTGCCCTACCACTTGAGCTATACCTTCCCCCTGTACAGGGCAGCTTTGTAAGTGGCTTTGGGAGCATTTTGCTAAGTGTGTGCAAAAGCTCAATCCATTTTCCTTCATGCCCTGCTGCTGCACCCTGCATCCCTGAGTATTTCTCATGTATGTGCCCCCTACTCCATTAACTTCACTCATGATAGCCCTGTTACAAACATACTCTCTCTTGCAGTTTATAGCTTGAGTTAAAAAAAAATTGACCAAATCCTAGCTTATTGTGTTTAATATTTTGGCATTAGAGCTTACAGAACAGTGTAGAACATTTCAAGAGGTTTGAGGGAATAGAAATACATTTTGAACTAAAACAGAAATCTGTTTATCTTGAATGCTCCTTTATTTCACCCCTCCATAATCGTCCCATAAAACTAATTCCTGTGTAAATACTTTCCCTTTTTACTTTGTAAAATAGTTAACTTTCATATTTCCTACTCTGAAAATGGTCTTCTAAGGGTTCAGGGTTTTGCCAAGGACATTTGCGGTCCAGGCTGATGACAAACGCTGGCTGTCAGCATCACTTGGTTTCTCGGTCACGTGGTTCCCGAGACACCCCTGGAACAGGAGTGCGGTTCCAGTGGCTGCGGGGAAAGAGGAGCCCGCCTTCTAACCGGCAGGTGGCGGGAGCACGAGCCAGCGGCCAGATGACTTACAAGGCAGCCGCTGTGTCCTTACAGGACTAGTGATTCTCTGCAGACCCTGGCGAGGTGGCGCCGGCTGCGATTGGAGTAGCTCAGTCTGGAAGCCGGTTGGCAGTGTGGCAGCTGCTTGATTACAGAACATTGTTCAATAGAATCAATGGAACAGAAATCAAGTGTAAACTCTGTTTGCTTCTCTGAGGAGGGACAAAGTATGTTCGTGCACAGCAGACCAGTGAGGGGCCTGTCTTGTTTAGTGCAAAGTTGTCCAAAACACCTCCTTTGGGCTGGTCCTATTGTCACGTTAGTTACCCTCTTAGCAAATTAGCCATTTCACACTTATTCCAGGTAACTTGTCTCATGGTATGAGTGCCTTTTTTTCTGTGCATAATTAATTTTCTTCAATTACATTTTCATATGATGGTGAAGCATTGGGATAGCATTTTTGGTTTTTCATTGTGTTTCATGTACATTTATGTATATTATAAGCCTGTCCTACAGGTCAACATCAACAAACATTGAGTTGTTAAAAATGTTTTTTAATATTTTTTTGTTGCAGTATAGTTGGTTTACAATGTTGTGTTAATTTCTGGTGTACATCATAGTGATTCAGTTATATACATTTATCTATATATATTTCTTTTCATATTCTTTTTCATTTTAGGCTATTGCAAGGTACTGAATATAGTTCCCCATGCAATGCACTGCTATTTAGCTGTTTTATGCATAGTAGTCAGTATCTGCAAATCCTGAATTCTCAGTTTATACCTCTACCCTCTAAAATCATTTTTTAAAAATAGGAATGTACAGGCATATTTTGATTAATGCAAAGTTCTGAAAGCAGACATGAAGCTGGAAGACTGTTCCCTAGTTACAATTTGGCTCCAGTGGGATTAGCGCCCAGAACTCTTCTGGGAGTTGAGTTTTGAAAAGACAGTGGAGGAGAAACAGGCTTAGCCAAGGGAGGGATCTCTGGTTTCCTCTCCACGTTTTGCCTCTTTCTTTTGGACATCTGTGAAATTTCCTTCTCTCAACTTTTGTTTCTGTTGCTGTGTTTTAAAAGTGTTTTAAGATGGTAGTTGCACATGGAAACATATTATTCTGTTTTTACTCAGCTCTCTTTAACATGGAAATATTTTTTCTTTCTCCTTTTTTCTTTTCACTTTCTTTCTTGCATTTTTAAAATGTGCCGGGTATCATTCTAAATATTGTATATGGATTATCTTATTTAATGTTTACACAGCCCTGTGAGGCTATTACTATTACTGTTGTTATTATTATTACCCCTCCCTGCATTTTACAGACTAGGAAGAAGAGGCTCTGAAAGATGAAATGTATAGACCAAGGCTGCTCAGTTCAGAAAGGAGTCAGACTTATTTGTATCCAGCAGTTTGGCTCCATATCCTTGCCTTTAGAACCACTCTGTAAAACAGCTTCCCTGTGTTCTGAAACTTCCCTGACTTTGAAACTTACATTTTTTGTTATATTGTTTAAAAATGAACAAAAACAATGATTTCTTCTCTTCCTCGTTTGCTGTTCCACGATTGTTCAGTATCCTTTCTTGCTGATTTTTCTTCTACTAGAAAGAGCTAGTCTGGAAGCACGTTCGCTTGGCAGACACAGGACTCTCTTCAAGTCTCGTGTTTATACGAGAACTAAAATAGCTCACTTTACTCAGAAGAGAAGATAACATTTTGCTTTGACTTTGTTCCCGTTTAAGGTATAGATTTGATTTGCAAATGTTCCAAACATCTTAGATCTGTCTTTTTAATAGACTTTTTCTCCTTTTGCATCTCCCCAAAAACAAGATTTAAGAGAATATATTCTAAATTTGTGTTTGGACCCTTGTGGATTTTTTTTTTCCCCAAGGAAAGCATCTTTTCTTTGAAGTTTATTGGACAAATCAAAGTTCCTTTTTTCAGAGGGCTGACTGTTCTGGGTATGCTGTAGCAACGACTGGAAAATTCTAATACACCTTGCCTGTATATTATATCGTATCTAAAAGTGTTCTGAGAAAAATACTTTTAGCTTATCATGGCCTTCATGAACTTTAAAGGGTCTCATTGCAATGGTCTGCAAACATTTGTTTGTTTCAGAGTCCCAGGTGGGTCCCTGAAATGTTAACAGCACAGCTTTTGATGGTCTCTAAAGTTACTTTCAGTGAAATTTATTTATTTTATGATTTTTATTGATTACGATGAATAGTTTCTCTTTTTGCATTTCATACGGATTTATTTAGTAGAAATTTGTGTCAAGTTTGTTGGGAGCTTCCTTGCACAGATTTCTTCCTCCTCTTTGCTGTATTTATTCCTTCACTCATTCATGTATTAAAGGCAAACGTTGTGCGAGAGCAAAGCCAGGTCCCCTCAAACTGAGTCAGATGACCCTGTTACAAACTCATGATGGTATTCTGTAGTTTCCCGTGGTACTTTGACCACTCTTGGCAAATGAAGTGTTTGTATGTTGTCTCCATCGCTGGACTGAAAGCCACCGGAGGTCAGGGTCCCTCAGTGTTGGGCGCATTGCCTGATGCATAATAGGAACTCAAAACATCATCATTGAATGACTGTATCTCTGTGTCCCCTTCCAGTGTCTAGTATCTAATTGAGACTCATTCTATGTCTGTCATCAACAAGGAATCACCAAGGAGTGCTGGGGGGAGGGGTGGGTAGAAAAAGAGGTAAAGCAGCACGATTGCTACCTCAGGGAGCTTACAGTTCAGCCCAGGAAAGGGAGGTACCAAACCCACAGCTCTCAGTGAAGCGCCGTGGAAGATGGAGAAGAGGGAGAGGGCAACTAGAAGGGAAGCCTTGTCAGTGGAGGGAGGCCTCACGTGGGGAAGGATTTGTGGGGAGAGATGACCATGTCAAGGTCAGCAGAAGAGCAGGATCAGCAAGAAAGGCGATGCTGAGACCACTGTGAGGATGACACCGGCATCAGGAATTTTCCCAGTTGCCCTGCCGTCTCTGCCTCTCTCCTCAGGCACTAGAGATAATTGCTTTGTCCGGTGTCAGTAACGGAAGAGCTGGAGCCATGGCTGGGCTTGGGGGCTGCTGGAAAATTTGTGATGGGGAAAAGGGTTTTCAAAAAGAAGAGAAGGCATCACGGGGATGCCCCAGGGTGAGAGCAGAGGAGGGTGAGGCTTGTGTGGGAACACAAGGGTGAGATGCTCAAAGTGTTGGGCAGTTAGATAGAAAAGAACACCCGGCATGGGGAGAGAAAGGGGGACGGCACAGTCCAGAAAATGACAGCATGCCTGCACTCAGGACAAGGGGCTTCAACAAGTTTTGCTTTCTCTAAGTGAGTGCCAACAAAGAAGCTGGTTAGAATCACTGTGGCTGCGCAGTAGAGAGAAGGACCTGGCTTGACATGACCCAATGCTCATTATAATGTAATTAGCATTGCAGTTTGGGCTCCCCCCTGAGGTTTCTCTGTGTGCATTGCGGGTAAGAGCATGCGCAAAAGAGACGGCATGCCTCAGCACCCCAGGGACGTGAGCTGTCACTCAGTCACAAGAATGCCCCTAAACCAGGATATGAAAAGGAGCAGCACCATTTCCTCTCTTGGGTTGGCCCACCTTCAGTTCTTGCAGGTGTACTATACTAACTTTTGCTCTATTAATAAAGTTTTCTGTTTATATCATGCTTTCCGTCTCCTGTTTAAATTCTTTTTCTTAGGTAAGGCAAAGAACCGGAGGCTTTCTGCTCTCCTTGGGGTAACAAAAGGAATACGTAAGAGCAGCTAGGCAAGCCCTGTTCTAGAAGGAGACAGACTGCCCATGAGCCAAGCATCATCTGTGTGTCCAATAAACTTCGTCCAGATGAAGATAAGGATGGCTGGGGCAGATGCCAAGCCAAGGAAGGACCGTCACTGTGCCCATCCTGAGAGAGGGGCCCTTGGGGGTTGGGTGACCTGTATGTGTGGTCGATACTGCCGTATAATGAAAACCAGGACTTCTCAGCATCACCCCAAGCATCCACTTTGTGTCTGTTTGGGGTCATTTTGCCTTCTTCCCACTAATTGTTTTCCCTCCAATCCCCATCCCTACAGATCTGCCTCATGAGACCCCAGATGGCCCCCAGATATTACTGTGTTAGCCTCTCTAGGATGGAAAGACTGACACCTTCATCCATCACAACTCCTAATCCCAAACTTTCCGCAAATAATAAAGTCTGCTTGTCTGCAGGCAGTTTATTTTCCCTCATCCTTGTTCTTTCCCCCATATCATGTATCATAACGAATGCCCGATCTGCAGGCTTCATTGCCTTTACTCTTCTGTTTCTTCTTCTTCTTCTTTTTTTTGGCCATAATTAAAAAAAAAAAAAGAATTACAACAAAAAACCCCACCAACTTACAAAAAAGAGATGGGGGTGCTTTGGAGAGTGAGAAACCACAGCACAGAAACGACAGTTTACCAAAAACACGCTCCGAGAGGGTCACCAGTCATGTCAGCAATAAAATCCTGGGAACTGGGAGTCTGACTCTCATCAGTCATTTTGAACAGAAATAATCACTTTTATGGGGGACCGTTTCCAAGCAGTGAGGATTCCTGGAGTCAGTGTTCCACATGAGAGAATGGGTTCTAAATCCTGTCGAAGAGCTTCCGGAATCGCTTCTTTACGTCCCCACGTTTCAGTAAAGAAGCCAAAATGTAGCCCCAAGTCATTGCTTCCGATTCAGCCCTGATGCTAATGGCGCTTCATCATTAGCGATGTGGCTCACTGAGGAACCAGAGCATCATTTTAATGACTTTAGAATGGTGATCAAATTAAAGTGCAATTGTTGGGCAGAAGGAATATGTAGTCCTATTACACTAACGTCTTAACATAAAGGGAATAGTGACAGGGGTTGCATGTGACTGTATTACTTTTGCTGTTGTCTCTGCATTTAATAACCCCGGTTGCTAGAGCTCTTGCCCTGTGGGAAATGCACCCCCCCCCTGCCCTCCCCACAGGTGTCGGCGCAAGTCTCAGTCTCTCCATGAAGCTCTTCCTGACCCCTACATGCACCTGTCTCTGAAAGCTGGTGGTCGTGTTATTTGGACTCAGTGATACGTTCCATGCCACAACTCAATCCCTCTGTGGCAGTGCCACACACGAAACAGACTCAAAAATTGATTTTATTTCTAGAAAGCATAGGAAGAGGCTATGTAGAGAACTCATGTTCATGTCAAAAGAACATTCGACTTTGTTCAACATTTTTCAAGGAATTATTGTGTGTAGAGCATTGTGGGAAATCAAACTATTAATCTGAAGCTCTTGTTTTTTTCCCAAATGTTACTGAAATTTAATAGATATGCAAATACGTCAAAGTTCCCAGGATCCCATCCAGAATTGTGCAATCTTCATAATTTCATATGAGGTCTTTCTAATGAGAGCACCATTGATGAACAATGAGCAGAGGCCTGAGAGACATAAAATCCATTCATTCATTCATTCATTTATCTACCTACCTATTTAGAAGCATCAAGTGTTAGTGTTGGGACACAGAAATAAGAAATAATCATGGGTGGGGTTCTTGCCCTCATAAGGATCCTGCCTCAATTAACAAACGCAAGGAGACAGAAGTGATGTTAGAACCAAATCATGAAGGACTGTGTATGCCATAGTGAGGCATTTGAATTTTATTCTGCATTCTATGGGGAAATATTGAGGATGTTAAGCAAGGATGTAATGAGAATAACTGATGTTCTGGAAGGCTTTTCTGGGAGTTTTTGAGAGGTAACAGCAGACTGGAGATGTAGCAAAGCAAGTTTAGATACAGGAAGATCAGAAAAAAAGACCATCAGATATTCGAGATAACTTCTCCAAACGGAAATCTTTAAGAATAGGTATCTCGACCATCAGTTGGGGAGCTGGAAATATTTCTCGCTGAGTACCGTACCAGTTTAAAAGCTTTTTGGTCATGAATTAAAACAACTAGGGACTTCTTGGTTTTTGAAAAGAAATCAATTTTGAAAACAAAATTTTGGTTATAAGTACATGCATTTTTATTAAACTTATGTGCAAAGAGAAGCTATATTTATCCAATTCGTATTTATCTAAACATGAAGCTTTTCAAAATAAAGTGGCATTCAAAGAGAACTGAAAATATTTTATGGTTTAATAGAACTTTTTTGTTCTCTCACACAGGTTCTTGTTTTACTAACAAGACACTAGTATTTCATTTATTTCCCTCATCTTTACTATTTTCTCCTCAAAAAGTTGAAGTACTTGTTTTCATATAAAGGAATGTATGAAAACAATTTATAAGGTTCAATGAAAGTAGTAAAATCTTGTCCAAACATGAAAAGGGAAGAATTTCACATAGCAAAGATTCTTTGGTTGACACAACCAGAGAAATTCACAGATCTTGCTCTGCACAGCTGTTAGCTGCCCTGATGTAAAATTTGTTCAAAATAAAATAAAATAATTCTTTAGTCCACATCTAGTACCTCCATGTCCTCCCACTCCTACCTTGGAACAGATAGGACACTTCTAGGTTGAGCATCTTGTGGGGTCCACACAGGGTCAACTGGTGCACATGTCCTCTCCAGTCTTGTTGGTAGATTTATAACCTCATCTAACAAAAAGTCAAAATGTGTTGCCTGTTAGTCCTAATAAAGCAGCAGGAATTTCCTGAAGGGAATGATGACAAACCTAATTGTTCACAGCTGGAAGGTGTAGGATGGTTTCCATCAGTGAGATTTTTAACCGTCTCCTTCCTCATTTCCCTCTTGACTCTACTGATAGGAGTTGGGCTCCAAGGATGTGTAACTGAGGTACTCAGATCTTCATGACAGTGAGAGATCACAGCAAGACTGAGATATTTATTTGGATTTGGTGGCACAGTGATGGTTAATATCAGAAGTCTACTCAAGAGTATTGGTGTCTGAGACAAGAGTATTAGTGATGAAGTTTTGGAGGGTCAACCAAATGAGAGATACTGGATCAGCTACGGAAAAGATGTCTTTTCCTGGCTTTCCAATCAAGTTCTGTATAAAACATGAGAATGGAGAGACAGTTTACTTATAAATGTCTCTACAACAAATTTAACATGCAAGTCTTTGTAGAGACATAATATCTGGAGATCATACCCCTTAGAAATATTAGCAATGTCTTCACAATATACTGTTGCCGTCATCCCCAAATACTTTCTGAATGGCAGCAGTGGGAGGGTGCCATAGTGGACACTGACAATGCAAAGAGAGTCTTAAGACAAATAGAAGGGAAGCAGGGCGTGTTCATGCAAAGGTAGCCAACATATCAAGGAGGATGCTATGCCAAGAGCTAGAAGACTGAAGGAAAAAGGGGAACTCATGGTAGAATCAAAGGAAATGACAAAGCAATGATATAAATAGTACAAGGTAAAGAGAGCAAAGAATGGGAATTTCGGGAAGGAGAAGATGACCAACACTACAGATTATTATCAGACAGTTAATGAGACTAAAGACTAAAAATGAGTAAGAAAAATGCACTTAGCAGTTTGGATGTCATCTGTGACAGGAACATGCAGTTTCAGATGAGTGGGGATAATGAATGAGAAGAGTAACCATGGCCTGAAATATGACAAATTGAGGTAACAAAATATTAGCAAATTGAATTCAACCATGTATATAAAGATAATACACCATCATGATCTAATGGAGTTTATCTCAACAAGGCAGGTTCGTTGGTAAATACACACATACACAGACATGGACACACATATACATACATAGTTGAGTTATCTATTAATCACCATATTAACATAAGATAGAAATGTTTAAAAATACTCACATGATCATCCTAATAGATGCAGAAATACATTTGACAAAAATCTGCATCCATTCATGATTTAATGAAAAGACTCTTAGAAAATCAGAAATTAAAAGGAACTTTCCTGATGAAAGGCATCTACAAAAACTCTACAACTAGTATCTTGCTTAGCGGGAAAGTCTGAACAAAATTGGGAAAAAGATAAGATTGACTACTCTCATCATTTGTATTCAATATTGTACTAGAGGTCTTAGCAAGTGTAATAAGGCAAGAAAAAAAATAAAATGCATACAAATTGGAAAGGAAGAAGTAAAACTGGATTTACGCACAGACAACATGACCATGAACTTAGACATTCTAAAAGAATCTGTGCATAAAAATGTTGTTACAACTAAGAAGTGAGTTTAGGAAGGTGACAGGATAGAAACTGTGCAAAGATCAATGTATTTTTATATATTAACAATGAGCAACTGCAAAATGAAATTAAAATAACATCATTTACAATAGCCCAAACCATGAATAATTTTATCAAAATACATCACAAAGCTGTACACTGAAAGTTACAAAACACCGCTAAGAGAAATCAACAAAGACAAAATAAATTCAGAGATACAGCATGTTCATGACTCAAAACATTCAATATGGTTAAGATGTCAATTCACTTCAAATAGCTCTATAGAGTCAATGTCATTCTAATTAAAACCCTACCAGATTTGTTTACCAAAATTTATCTTCAAATTTTAAAATGCAAATTTTGGGAATTCAGAGGACTTTGAATGTTTAGAGCAATTTTAATGAGAAAGAAAAGTTGGAGAACTTACACTATGTGATTTCAAAACTTACTATAAAAATATGATAATCAGTACAGTGTGATTTTGGCCTATGCCAGACGTATAGATCCGTGTAGGGGAATAGAGTCCAGGAATAGAGTCCGGAAGCAGATCCACATATGATTTGTCAATACATAGGGCTGGGAAAATTGGATATCCTTCTAGGGAAAAAAATCCAATCTCAATCCTTCCCTTATACTGTACTTAGAAATTAATTCTAAATGGGTCATAGACATAAATGTAAAAGCAAAATCTATAAAACTTTTAGAAGAAACAAAAAATTTTGTGACCTTGAGGTAGGCAAAGATTTCTTAGGTAAGAGAGATGAAGCCCTAACCATGAAAGATTACTGATAAAGTGTTCTTCATTAAAATAAAGAAAATGAAGACGAAAAAGCAAGGCTCAGACTGGAAGAAGATACCACATATTTAGGATTGTCTTCAAAATATATAAAGAAAGTTTACAGCATAATAATAACCAATTTGAAAGAAACCAATTTGAAAAAAATGGGCATAAGATTTGAACAGGCATTTTATAAAACTAGATCTATAAATGGCCAATGTACACATAAAAGGTGTTTAACATCACGAGTCATCAAGGAAATAAAAATTAAAGCCATGCGAGCACAATTGTCTACCAGAATGGTCAAAATTATAGACTCACAGTATTAAGTGTGAGGACGTGAGGCAACTGGAACTTTCAGACATCCCTGATAAAGTGTAAACTAGTCCAAATATTTGAAAAATAATTGGTAGTTTTTTATTAAAGTTAAATATACACTCAGCATAAAACCCAGCAGTTTTACTCCTTGGGTATTTAGCCAAGAGAAATGAAAACACATGTCCACAAAAAGACAAGTAAAGGAATAGTTATGGAAGATTTATTCACAATACCCAAAATGGAGACAATCGAAATGCCCATCAGCAAATGAAGGTATGAACAAACAGTGGTATATCCATGCAATGGAATACTACTTAGCAATGAAAATCTATGAATTCCTGACACACACAACAACATGGATTCATCCTAAAAACATAATGCTGAGTGAAAGAAACCAGGCCCCAAAGAGCATATGCTGTATGTAGTTCTAGAATAATCAAACCTAACACATAGTGACAAAAAGCTGAACTTTATGCAGGGGAAGGTGGGGAATGACTACATAGGGGCACTTTTGAGAGAGAGAAAATTGTATACATCTGTCTAAATATAGCTAAATGTACTTATAAAATGTGCATTTTATTCCATGTACGTTATACCCAGTAAAGTTTATTCATAAAGCAGAAAAAAGCATAGACATACATGCAAACGGTATGGTTTGGCTTGACTTTGTCTTTTAAAATAAGATTAATGTTAGCAGAGCGTCCAGCATAACAAGGTATGGTGTAATTAAAGTTAATGGCAGAATCCTTTTGGTCCATGATATATATTACGTTTGAGTTCAGCTCTTAAAATGTGAACCTTTAGTTGCAAGTAATCAAGCAGCTTTTTGGTTCACTGAGTAAAGTCCTTCAAATCCATTAGACTGTACATAATGGTTTATTCCAAATAGTCTAAGATGTTATTAAACTCTTGTTCCTCCCATTTCTTCCATTTCATCTTGTTATTTTAATAAAATGAAAGTGTAAAGTATGTCATATTGGCTGATTTCAGTATGATGAAAGAATTTGTCTGACAGCCGTCAAGTGCAGATGAGAAAATTCTAGTTCTCCTATTTTCAGAATGAATGAGCTGAAACCAGTTAGTATGTATTTTTCCACTGGAGAAACACTTGCTTTTCATACACTTTTTATAGTTGGTGGGTGAGTTGTGGATCCCAGAGACATGTTCAGGGCAAGATGAAGACGGTGTTGTCGGTTTCTTACTTGCATTTTTGGTTAGTCTTTCTTGCTTTATTTTATAAAAGAATACTTTTATAAAAGAATACTTTTGCCTTGTATCCACTTCTTACAGGATGGTAATTTAGTCTCATCTGTAAACCTTCAGAAGATACACCTTTGTGGTGGCAAATTTTCAGAGGAAATTTTGAAATTTTATTTAGGCATGAGTTCAGGTTTAGACCAGACAGTGTATCTTTAAAAATAACAATTTAAAATATGACCACCATATTAGCCAGATTTCCGAAAACTGGGATATGAATGGAACTTCTCTTGCATCAGCTCAGTTGGATGAATTAAGTGCTCACTCTGGAAAACCTTGGGTTGAGGTGGAAACACAGAGTGAATAAGACTCTCACTGCTCCCACATAGCTAGAAAAATGAAATGACTCTCTTTAGTTGAACACTAATTTACACATGGGTTGGTGATTGGAAATATAGCAACAGTGTAATTGCACATCCGTGAGAAAACGAAATTGGCTGTAAACAAAATGGAAACATTGGATTGAACAAGTCTCTGGGAAGTTATTAGTAATATGAAGCTGTCTAGCTCCCCAGCGTTAAACATCAGTAGAGTCAGGGCACCTGTGTGCGCATCAGAACACGGTGTGGGCACCGAGCCCATGACTGGTGTGTGGAGGGCACCTTTTGTAAATTAGTACGTGGGCATCCTTCCCCAGGACAGATGCAATCTTCTGCCCCTATTTTTCACCTCAGCTGGGCGCCCTCAGACTCCAGCACTGTTGGGTCTGACCTCAGTATCCAAGCTGAATTAACAAGCAGAACGTGGAAAGTCTAAAGGTTTATTTTTTGGGAACAATTCTGTGTTACATTGTCCTTTTGCTTCTAGTAAAGAGGAGACGTTCTGAGAGTTTAGCGTGAGAAGCATTCGAGATCACTCTGGAAACGGAGGTCTGGGAGGTGCAGGAACTCGCAGAGCTAAAACTCAAAAGTTTGCCCCAGAGGGAAGTGTCCTGATTAAAGTCTTTTAAGAATCAGGACACAGCCATCATGAGGAAGCCCAGCCAGTGAGTAGCTTGGACCAGTTTGCAATTACCATTTAGGGGCTAGAAAGAGACAGATCCTTACCAGGGGTGGAGACTTGGGCTCCTGGGGTCAGGTGGGCCAGAGTGACATGCCAGGTCGGCTGTGTGAGCGCTTTGAGGGTAATAGCTCCTACCTGGTTAGAGTGACCATCACTTGGGGCCATCAATACATAATTATTCCTATTATTGGCAGTCTGAGCAATACAGGAACCCAGAGACAATGTCTGAATGAATAGAATGAAAAGGAAAAACAGAAACCTAATTTTGATAAGGACAGAAAGAGGTTTGGGGTTTTTTGGTATGTGTTTGTATTTTAACATGTGCCCTCTGGCTGTGTGGCCATGTAATCACTATTGGCTCCTACACCCAGCCCGCCTGATGGCCAGGGTCGGGGCAAGGCCCTGCAGACAGGACACCTCGTTCTCGGGTGCGTCAGGGATACAGATCATTACAACTGGACAAACTGGAGTATTTCCCACTGGTTTTTTGATCTTTACATTGGGAATATACTTCGGTTGGTTTGATTAGCGGTGTTAAGTTAAAAGCAACAATGCGAACATATTGCGTAATAAAATAGATCCGAATTTCTAGATTTTTAGCAACTTTCCCACTTAAACTCCCTTTTCATGTCTTCAATATAGACTTACAGGCCTATGGAGGAACTTAGAAGGTTTCAAAAATTACATAACCAAAAGAAGTGTGTATTTTATTTTCACATAAACCGTGATTATGCTGTATACTTTACTTCTACAACACTGATAGGCATGTTAATCAAATTTTAAAATCCTGCTGTGAACAATGTTCGTGTATACGTCTTGAATGCTCTGTGCTGGGGTCAATGTGGTTCTTATTTCTACTCCAAAATGTTATTTACAGCATTCCCCTAAGGAGCTAGCTTTCCTTGCCAGTGAAAATTCCAAATAAAAAATCAAATCAAATACACGTCAACCATGCTAGAAGTGAAGCCTTAAAAATAAAATCTATAGGCTGTTTTTAACATAACACAGATCTTTGTCCTCAGGATAAAAATAATCCAAGGTCCAAGTGAAGACTTACAGGACTCTCTGTCCAGTCAGTTCCCTCCTCTCTGTGTCCTTTGATCTTTGACCACCAGGACCTACTGGACCTCCCAGCTCAAGTCCAGCCCAGGGGAGACCCCCCTCTCTGTGCACTGTGGCCTGGGAGCTTTCTGCAGCCCAGTAAGCTGGGGTGATTCTTTCCATCTCTAGGGGTCACTGGCCTTCATTGCCTAATGTTTTGTGGGGTTTTGGGGGGGTATTTTTTGGTAGGAAAAATGAATTTGAAAGGTGCTTTGCAAGATTGTGCAGAGAATGACTTATTCCCCACCTTCTAGCCTCATCTTCAACGATGATCAAATCTTCATACCTAAATTACAAAGCCACACTGAGAGTGGGAGGGGGACATGACCTGGTCTTCAGAGGAGTTTTATTTGGGCTAAAAGATGAAGTTTCTCTGGTAGCTGCATTATTTATACACTTCAGGTTGTGCTGTGTTTTACTGGGGCCACCTACACTGCTGAAGGGCTTTGACCTCAACTATGAAGCCATCTATTTGAGGAGAGGCTGTGGTCTGTGGGAAGCTGAGGCTGCAGAAGGCCTTCCTTGGCCCCTGTGTGAACTCAGCTCGAGAAACACACAGGCTTTGAGTTTTTTAAAACTCTTTATTTTGAAATTATTTTAGACTTAGAGAAAAATCGAAAATAACTGTGCCAACTAGGAAATCAGCCTTGATGCAATGTTAGTAGCTAATCCACGGATCTTCTTCAAAATTTACCACTGTTCCCACTAATGTCCTTTCTCTGGTCCAAGATTCAACCCAAAACCACGTAAAACTGCATCCATCTTAAGTGTACATTTCAATGAACTTTGACAAATTTGTATACCATGTAATCACTATCAAAATTAATAAGAAGAATAATTTTTCCAGTCCCCAAAGAATTCCTTATGTTTCCATCAACCCCCACAATGTTTGCCATGCCCCTTCCTAGTCAATCGCCCGCCCACTCGCAGCCCGGACAACGGCTGACCTGCTTTCTGTCACTGTAGAGGAGCTTTGTCTTTTCAAGTACGTCAAATAGGTGGAGTCGTGCAGTGTACATGCCGCGGCATCTGGCTTTTTGTGTTCAGTATAATTACTTGGAGATTCATCCACGTTGTATGAGTTCTTTTCTTTTCTCTCTGAGTTTGGAAATACTCTGCAATTTGTTTATTTCTTTACCTGCCGATGAAAATTTGGACTGTTTCTGAGCTTGAGATGTCCAGAAGAGGAATCACAGTGCTGCGCCAAATAGGGGAGGAAAAGACCCCAGTTCTTGTCATGCCCTAAAGATAAGAATTCAGATGGGAGACTAAGGCGTTGTGTAGCGAAAGATTTTAAAGGTTTTATTAGCAAAGGGAAAAGTACAGGAATGGGAGGCGGGCTGATCCAAGGGCGGATAGCAATGGTCTTTGCCCCCTTCTCTTATGCCCTCACTTAGGGGTGGTCTCTTGACGGACTGACGGCTCTCGCCCCTGGAGTGCTTATTTATGCTTGTCCCCTTTTGCACATGTCCTTACCTGTGATGCACACAGAAAAACCCATGGGGGAGTGGCTAAACCGCAGTGCTAATTATATTACAGTGAGCACTGGGTCATGTCCGGTCAGGTCCTTACTGCTACCACGCAGTTGCGGCTGTCTGATTCTAACCAGTTTCTTTCTGGCGCTCATTTAGAGGACGTATAAAGTCCCTTTATGCTGAGGGCTGGCAGGCGGCCATCTTCCAAACCATCCTCCCTCTGCTCCGCCTCATCCGCCCGGTGCCCCTACCTAGCCAACTACTCACAATAGCAAGGGGGACCCTTCCCTGCTGTCCTGTTTACTCTTCCTCTAGGAAGGAATTTTTGGTGGAAGAAGATAAATACAAAGAACAATGGCAGATTGGACACTAGAACCCCACTAACTACCCGTCGTTCAGGGCTCTCTCTTCAGAGCTGCATTGGTGAAACTGGTTTGGGCTTAAGGCTTAACTGAGGCTGCTTCTTTCCCTGCCGTCAATCCGAGATGCCTGGGGTTGTAGATCCAGCCCCAGCCTAAATTATTTACCCAATTGCAAGCCCAAAATTCGGATAAAGAGGAAATTAGTGTTGAAAATATGGTCTCAGGAACTAGACCCACACAGGTTCTGGTCTCAGTTCTGCTAATTACTGAACAGGTGACCCTGGGCAATTGAATTCAGCGCTTTGTGCCTCAGTTTTCTTTTCGATAAAATGGGGATTACAACAGCACTTACTCCCTAGGATTTTTGTGAGGATTAAAAATGTTACACATACATGTGGTCAGATAAGTGTCCGGTCCCAGTGTGCATTCAGCATTTTTTAGCTATTGCTTTTCCAATATTCAACACGTGCATTTCTTTCAGGCTTGCCCGGGTAGTCCTTGTGGTCGGAGACTCACAGGTACGTTTTCTATCTTTTTCATTACCTCTAGGTCCACCACAGGGCTGGGCAGACAGTAGCTGCCCAATATTTGCTTTTCAAATAGAATATTGATGTCCAAAGTGTCCATCATTTTCATAGTGATAAAGTAACAGCTGTTCTTTCGTTGGTCTCTCAAATTGAGCCCTGATATCATGTATCCCTAGCTGTCATTCCTTCTAACAGATTATTATTAAGTTGTATTTCTTGGAATGGTATTTGAAGTTCAAGTGTCCTCCTGGGAAGGTGAAGACAGAGATTCTGTTGCTGATAATGTGAGAGATAACAGAGCATCAGAGGTTAAGATCACAGGTTCGGGTTGAGCGTGGCTTAGGTTTAAATGACTCTGCTTACTCATTTACCAGCTGAGGGACCTTGAGAAGCTCACTGACCACCTTAGTTTTCCCTCTGCGAAATATAGACAATGCTGCTACCCACGCCACCAAGTTACACTGCAGACTGATGTATTAATGCAAGGAGAGCACTTAAAAAAGTCCCTTGCACGATGTCAGCATTCAGTAAATGTTATTTGTTGTTAAAATTCTTGCTATTGTAAGGAGGTATATCCCCACATTTCCAAGACAGTCCTGATATCAAATGTTCTGTCTCATTAGCTTAATTGCACTAAAATGTATTGGCCCCTGTGTCCTAATTAGTGATTCAGAAAATATGATTACAGCAGCTTTAGCTGTTTTTAGCCCTAAGAAACTGCTAAACTTACTTCTGCACCTGCAAATAGCAGTGAATTTATTTCCATAGATTCCTTGAGTCTGTGCTGTGTAACAAGTTTGGACAGATGGAAGCAGAAGGAAAAAAAACACACTAAATTCGATACACTTAAGATCATGTAGCTAAGAGAACATTGAACTTGAGAAGACTCAAAGTCTGGTCCGCAGTCCACTGCCTCTGGCCACTGTGAGCCTCGGCTGTAATACAGAGACAGTGCTTGCTGTCCTGCCAACTTCACCAGGCTCTTTCCAGCATTAAATTAAAAAAGTGGATGGAAAAGCCCTACGTACCCTATGAAATGATATATGAGTACATGATGGGTATATTTATGTGAGTGGTTCAATATTCTGGTAAATTAAACGCTCATGTAATAGAGAATTCTCACACATAACAAGTCAATGACCAATTAGCAGAACAGCAAAATGTACTGAGAAAATAGTTAGCACCTAAATCATACTGATATATACATATTTTATGTTTTTCTCATTTCATTCTTTTCCACATTTAAGGGAGTTTTTATTTTCTAACATCAGAGCCTCCTCAGTATTTCCAAGAGTTCATCAAGTGTTCCCCCAAAGTACTGTTGTCACTTTTGATTCTGGCTCTTGTCACTGATGCTGGCCTCTGGTCCTTGGGCTTTGCCTCGTCACCCCCCAGCTTACAGCATGGTGATGCCCTCTGCTGTGAGCCCCAGAGTGGCACTGTGCAAATGCTATGTGCTGAAAAACGACTGTGCCAGCTGTCTGCTTTAAGCCTCTCCCTGGCTCCCCACTGCCCTCAGAATAAAAGGCAGACTCCTCAGTAGGCCTTAAAAGTCCCATTTCTTTGGACCCGCCTCTCACTCTCTCTCCAGCCTTATTTCTCACATTTATGCTGGTGGTTGTCCCTCCCACTACAGCTAATTTCCTTGAGCCCTTCCCCACATGCCTTGCTTCCTTTCACCCCTAAGCTTTTGTGTACGCTCTTCCCTCTAATTCGTCCGCCATCATTTTGTGAATTTCCCATCATCCTTCATGTGCTAGATGCAGGCCTGGGTCTGTGGACCTGGCTGACTGCTCCGTCTCAGAGACCACGAGCAGCCAGCTGGTCCGGGCTGTGTCCTCCCAGCCGTGTGGACCCTCTTTCTGTGGTCGGCTGTTCCCACTTGGGGTTTTTAAATCGGTCTGTTCTACGTGGGATTCTGTTTTACCTTTCAGCATCCAATATGTACATTCATATTTTAAAATATTTTGTAGAAGTTCTTTCAGAACTGCCCCCTGCCTAAGCTCATTGTTCCTTTTTTTTTTTTTAATGAACATTTATTTTGTACCAACTATATGGCAGGAACAATTCTAGTTTAAGGATATGTAAATAAGTTTGTTGATTTGCAATAACATGGGTGGACTTGGAGGGTGTTAAGTGAATAGGTCAGACAGAGAAAGACAAATACTGTATGATATCACTTGTACGTGGAATCTAAAAAACACAACAAACTAGTGAACATAGCAAAAAAAAAAAAAAAGAAAGAAAAAAGAAAAAAGAAACAGACTCACAGATACAGAGAACAAATTAGTGGTTACCAGTGGGGAGAAAGGAGGGGGAGGAGTAATTTGGGGTAAGGAATTAAGAGGTACAAACTATTATACACCTCTTAATAAAACAAACAACAAGGATGTATTGTGCAACACAGGGAACATAGCCAATATTTCATAATAAGTACAAATGGAGTATAACCTTTAGAAATTGTGAATCACCATACTGTACACCTGTAACTTATATGATACTTCACATGAGTATACTTCAGTTAAAAACAATGAAACAAACGATCATTGTATGACAGAAACTCAGAAACACCAGTGAATAAAAGATATGTTGAAACCATGCTGGATAATAAAACCTTTATTTGTAGAGGGTATAGATTCATTGATGGCTCTGGATATGGGTTTAGGTCCTGCCTTTACCAGTTTCCAGGCTCTGGGCTCCTGGGTAAGAACCTTTCTCAGCCTCATCTGTCGGACAGAGAAGAGGTCAGACTTGGATGGCTATTGCGACGATTAGATAAAATGAAACATACAATGTGCTTTGCACAGGGACCAGCATATATTAAACACAGTAAATATCAGATTTTGTTACTAAATTGAAACTTCTTTGAGACTGTTAATGACAGAAGTGGTTGAGAGTGCCAAAACTGATGGAAGCTATAAACTGTAGAGGGAGTAGAAAATGTTACTCTGGGTTCTCCAACTAAATTCACGGTATGGTGTCTGAGAAAAGCAGTGAAGTAAGCATAAAGAACCTTAACCCCAGTTGACCTTTGACACTTTGACATTAAATGATTAAATGTCACTTGACATCTTTGGTTTCGTTTTTCTTATCCTTAAAACTACAGAACTCAATGGTCCCTACTAATTACACTGGAAATACTTTGTCATCTTTAATGATTTTCAAATTCGTTCAGAGAACTGAAATTATATTCCGACTTGACCCTCCTATCCCCTCTTTCTACTTTTCCTAGTACGATAAAGGCTAATATTTTCTTGTCCATAATTCTTTCTTTTTAAGTAACAGTCTAGAATAAGACTTTAACATTTCAGGAGGAAAAAATTGTCATAGCCGTGAAACAGGATATGGAAGGTAAATTTGAGCGTTGGTGCAGTGAAGACACTTGTGAGTGCTTTCTTTGACAGGTTGGACAGCTTCTTTCCTTTGGAATCTGCCTCTAAATATCAAAGGAGACATCAAAGGTTATTCCTCCCCTCTGTAGAATGCCACTGGTTGTTAAGGTTTACATGAAGCACTTCAGCTGTTCAAGGGAGTGAGTTCCAGAGAGAACCCATAGACACAAATTCTCTCTGTTGTTTTTATTAAGCTGTAATCTCTCCTAATAGGAGCCGTGTCTTTGCTACTTTGGTTAGCTGAGAAATCTTTTTTTCCTACAGTGCAAAAGGAAATAGGATTTTTGAACTTTTATTCTAAAAAGTTTGAATTCAAATTTTTTCTTGAAGCTGTGAGTCTTTCTTATCCTGAATTCAAATTTTTTCTTGAAGTTGTGAGTCTTTCTTTTCCTTAATTGTGCAAAAGGACAAGGAAAATTATCTTAGTATGGTGAATGTTTTAGAAGAAATTTTATATAAAGCTCTTTGCAATTTATGGTGTAATGTGAAATAGTAACAATTCTTTGCAATGAGAATATTTTGGTCACCAGAGCCAGGGCAGATGCAGAAAGTTATCAAGTGTTTATATTCTTTGAAGGGTTTGAGACTCTAATAGGATATTTTCATTTAAAACACAATAGCTTGTAATACCTTTAATGAAAAAGAATAGAGACATAATTAACACATAGCAACTGACTATACTTCAACTAAAAAAACCCCAGAAATTAAGATGGAGAAATGATACTTTCCAAGTGGTTCTTCCCCTCCATCCTGTGCATATCCCAAAGTATATTCTCACTTTTCACCCTGGTTTAGCACTAGATGGTAAGGAAAAAAAAGGGGGGGAGGGAGCAAGAGAGTGAGAGAGAGGAGGGGTGGGGAAAGAAAGCTTTAATTGGAGGAGCAGTAAAGATTTTGTAAGTTCATTTCGGCTCAGTAAATATTCATTGATCATCTTGCTATATGTCAGGTATATAGTTGTCATTTGGTAGCACAAATGGATAAAAAATCTCCTTCATTATCCAGGCACCTACAAACTTGTGAGAGAGAGCATTTTTACTACTACCAGGCTGTTTCTGGTCAGCGCTATTATGCAGACAGAAAGGATGAGTTTACACAGAGTTAAGAGCAGAGGCTCCCAAGAAGATGGATCTGGCCACGCCAAGATCTGCTCTTTATATTTCATGTAGCCTTGGCCAAGGTATTGACTGTTTTAAAGACCCAGTCTCTTCATCTGTAAATGATGTTTAGGGTCAGTGTAAAAATGATAGGCATAGAGGATTCCATAATTATATGCATAGAAGATTATATGCATAATTAATTATACGCCAATGCACAACATCAGACATATAGTAAGAGTTCGCAAAATGGTAACTGTGGTATTGATGCAAGAAAAAATGGGGTGAGAGAGAATGGCCATGCCCCAGGTCTCAGTCTAGTCCCTGGGACTTGCCCCACTAGTGAGGGTCCTTGGCTTCGTGCAGGAAAGAATTCAAGATCGAGCCACAGCTGAGTAAAAGTAGATTTATTCAGAGAGTGTACACTCCATAGGGCGCAGGCCATCTCAGAAGGCAAGAGAAGGCCTAGGAGATACACATTCCATGGGCAGGATGTGGGCCGTCTTACTCAGAAGGGAGCGCAGCCCCCTCAGAACATGGGGCCGGCTGGGAAAAGTGAGATCGGCCCTGAGGGGTGGGAGCTATTGGTCTTTATGGGCTCGGTAACCTCATAAGCTGACAAGTGGGAGGATTATTCCAAGGACTTTGGGAAAGGGGTTCCCAGGAAACGGGCCATCACCCACTTTTTGACCTTTAGTCAGTCTTGAAACTGTCATGGCACCCGTGGGAGTGTCACTTAGCAGCTGCTGTGTTACAATGGGACCTTGAAGCTCAAGGTCTGGGGGGAGGTGAATCTTCCGCCATCTTGGTGCTAATCGCTGTGTCCTTCTTTTCATGGTTGTGCCCTGCCCCCGCCCCTCCTGTCTCAGTATGAAAATCCAAGGAAGGGAGTGATCAAGTCCTGCGAAGGGATGGCAGACATGCTCTTGGAGAAGGTAAGGTTTTATTTTGGTCTTAAATATTGAGTAGATCTCTGACAGGGGCCACAGAAGGGAAAGGAATTCAGGGCAGAGGAAGCTGTATATTCGGAAGATGCAAAGTATACAGAAGGGGGACCTAGAGAGCACTGCGGAGGGAGGGGTGGTGGGGAGAGGAGATCTGGGTGCATCTGTAGTGGGGGATTGTCTGGATATGCAGCTCATGGTCAAATTTTGGGGGCATTGAATGCCAGGTCAAGAAATTTGGATTTTAACTTTAGTAATAGCTACATATTTGAAGCGAATTTCACAGTTTTCAAAGAGCCTTCTCAAACATTAAAACAAAAACAAAAACACCTTTATAGCCTATGAGGTAGCTCAGGCAAATATTACATAATCTCATGAATATACTTGAAGACATTTAGCTTCAAAGAATTTAAACAACCTGTTCTGGACCACAGAATCAGTATGTAGTAGATGTAGAACTGAGTCTCAAATCCTTTGACCTAGACAAATGTCTTGCCCAAGATGCCACCCGTGATTTCAGTGAGTGTTACTGAAGGTACCGAGTGGATGGTTAGGTCTGTTTCTGGAGAAGGGAACTCCCCCTGGAATGAACAGAATTAAGGAGAAAGACTAGAGTTGGGGAAACCAGTGAGGGAGGTGCCTTTGAAGTAATCAAGAGAAGAGAGAACAGGGACCTGAAATGAGAAACTTCCTGGGGAAACAGGAAAGGAATCACAGACTGAAGAGCCTTCGTGAAAGCAGAACCAGCAAGACAGGAAGGCCGATTAACAACGCAGGGTGAACTTGAAGAAGTGATGCAGGAAAACAAATGTGGGCTGTGAGGAGGGCCGTGTCCCAGGTCTCAGGTGAGCCCCTGGGGACGTGCCCTGCCAGGAGTGGGTCCTTGGCTTCGCAGAGGAAAGAATTCAAGTGCGAGCCACAGTTGAGTAAAGGTAGATTTATTTAGAGAGATACACACTGCATAGAGTGTAAGGCAAGAGAAAGACAAGGAAAGAGGTGTGGGAGTCGGGTGGTCAGGTTAAAGTAGATACACACTCCATGGACAGAGTGAGGGCCGTCTCCAAAGGAGGGAGCAAAAAAGTGCAGCCAGGCGTCGTGGTGTTAGTTTTTATGGTCTCAGTAGCTTCACAGGCCTACAGGTGGGACCATTCCAACTGCCCTGGGGAGGGGGCTGGGATTCCCAGGAACTGGGCCACCGCCCATTCTTTGGCCTTTTGCGGTCAGCCTCGGGGCTGTCATGGCGCCTGAGGGCGTGTTATTTGATCACACTGTTACAATGAGCACATAATGAAGCTCAAGGTCTCCTAGAAGTCAAGCCTCTTAATCCTCAAGGCCCACTAGGAGGTGAATCTTCCACCGTTTTGGTGTTAACTTGCTGTCCTCCCCTGAGTGGCTGTGCCCTGCCCCCTTCCCTCCTGTCTCAGAAGCACTTTATGGCTTTGAGGTTTCGAACCTGATTTACTGAGAAGGTGAATGTTCGTGCTCAGAGAATTTGAAGTGCTTTTATTGTTGGTCTGTCAGCTGTCTTTGTAGCAGCCAGTCTTGGAGAACTTGACAGAAGCGGGAAAGTGACTGATGACATTTGAATAATACCTTACGTTAACATTGCACAAGCTTATAATTTATTTCATTAGCTGAGAACACCTGATACAATGATTAATCATTGTTCCTAGTTCTTTGTTCCTCTTATCTATAAAATGGGGATTATAATGATTTGCCCCCTGGAATTATATTGCATGAGTTAATTTATTTAAATCACAGTAGTGCCTGGCACATTCCAATTGTCTTCCGTTATTACGTTTGGTTTCATTGTTGTTAAGTTCCAGTTCTGCGGATCATACATAATGGATGGATGAAACCAGTTTTATAGGGGTGAGGGGAAGCGGGAAGAGATTTAGAGAACTCTACCCCTGGAGTGTTCTCTGTATGATTTATGAATTTCAGCCTCTGATCTAGAGTGGTGAAGCCAGATCACTTTTGGCTTATTTTCTGTTTTATCCTGGGTTGGCAAAGAGAAATAGAAACCTTGAAATAGAGGTCACTTCTTTAATCACTGATCATCCTAGTCCTCCTTTGCCATGCGAAGCCAACTTAATTAATTAAGAGTAAATTATTTGATCCCTTTAGATTCACTGCATGAGGAAATGGCATTTTTTTACGGAGGGAGAGGCTCATACACAAAACTCCTCAAAACAGCGCCCCAGTACACTTTCATGGAACCAGAGGATAAGAAATTTACTCCTGTTAACGGAACGCAAGTTCATGTGTATCCCGAGGCGAAACAAACCAAAACGTCGGCTTTTGGAGAAGAGAAAGGTTTATTGCAGGGCCCAGCAAGGAAGACTGGGGGCCTCATACACAAGAAAACCCCGACCTCCCCAAAGGGTTTCAGCAAAACATATTTAAAGGCCAGTAAGGGAGAGGGGGAGGTCACAGGGTACATGATCAGCTGTGCACAGTCCTCTGAGTGGCTGTTGTGTGGGGAACAGGGCATTCAACATTATCAACCCCCGGGCGCCAGAAGATCTGAGGGCTATGCATTCTTGATCCTCAAGTAGCTAATTTCTTCCCTTTGTTCATGGTTTTTAGCATCTGAAAAACTCAGGAAATATACATGAGGTACTATTACCTGGGTGCTTCAGAGAGGAGCTGCTTACCTGGGTGCTTCAGAGAGGAGCTGCAGCAGAGGATCTGGGGGAGGGTCTGACCCTGGAAGCCTCTACGGGGTCCTGCTTGGTTACACTTCAATATAACATTTTAGAGGAAATTGCCAAACAGGGAGTTGGTTGTTTTAGAGGAAGAGAAACCACTTCTGATTTCATTGCTTTGTTAAAATTAACAAACAAAAGAAGTTGAAGGAATGAGCCTACAAGAGCACATTTCGGTTCACCTCAGGCTTCCTGGAGTGAGCACCTTCTCTCAGACTGTTGTGAACAAAAAATACTGCAAACCATATCAGTAAACAAAGAATGCTGAAGCCATCAAATCATCAGTGGCTGCCCCACCCCCCAGTGAGGACAAGCCTGCAGCCCAGCCTCTGCAGCCACTCACAGTGGTGCCCTCTCAGGGGACTCAGAATAAGAAAGGACAGGATACTGGCCCTAGGTAGCTAGGTGCTTGTCAAAGGAATGAATTCAATGAGCCCAGATGTTTGCTTCCTCCCATACAGAGAAAAGCACTAAATTCTTTAACTTGAGATGGCTGATTTTCTTTAGATAACAAGCAATCTTTTATTGTTCCAACTACCTGGTCTTTGTTGTAAAGCTCCTATACATCCTAGCTCCTCCCCACCTCTTCGGAGTGGTCCCTCAGAGCCACCTGAGAGGCTGTCATTCCAGCTGGAGTCCTCCCGCCAAAGAAAACATAACTCTCAACTTTTAGGCTGAGCATTTATTTCAGTCAACACTGTCATTCTCTTTCTCTGCCTCCTGTTTCTTTTAATCCTGTAAAGAAATTGCAGAAGTATCCAGAGCTCAGTCTTGGTGGTGTAGAGCTGAAAACAATACCCAAAAGGAAGGCCAGGCCGGGAGGAAGAGGATGCTTGGCAGGGAATCACAGATCGTGCAGAGATTGAAAATCAAAGCTGAGCTGTTACCTCAGAAAAGTGTACTAAGGCAAACACATGCAAAGTGTTACTCATCTCTTCAAGAGCTGTGGGCTCCCTTGAGCCCATCTTGGGGCAGGAACTGTGCCTGGTTTGGGAGAGCTGACAGTATCTCGGGGCTTTCTCTTTGCCAAACCCACTGTTAGGAGCCAACAGAAAAGAGAAAGGAGATGAAAAATGAATATGGTGATTGGGGGTGAGTCTAGTCCAGGGCTTGCTGAAAGGGACTTAGTTTAGTGTTTTCCAGATTCCTCTCATTTTCTCCCTTCCCTAAATACTTGGACAGTTGGTTTTCTAAGTACGGACCGCTTCTGCCGGGATTGTTGCTATGGTAACAGACGGCTGATGTTAGTGTTACCCAGAAGGGAAACGGAAAAGGCCCCAATTCTTGTCTTACCGGAAAGATAAGATTTACAGATGGGAGATGGAAAGACTTGTGTAGCAAAGAGATTATAAAAGACTTATTTAGGAAAAGAAGAATGTATCTCCAAGAGTGGGAGGCGGGTTGATCCAAGGGGGAGTTTCCATGTTCTTTGTCTCCACTTTCTCTTATACCCTCCCTTAGAAGCGGGCTTTTGATTGACTCATGGCTCTTGTCCCTGGAATGCTTAGTCATTTTTAATCCCTTTGTGCAAGTCCTTCCCCATGGTATTTATAGAAAAACCCAAAGGGGAGGCCTGAATCGCAATGTTAATTGTCATACAACTAACACTGGGTCGTGTCCGGTTGAGTCCTTTCCGCTCCCATGCAGTCATGGGTATTGGGTCTTAACTGGTTTTTCTTGCTGGCACTCATTTGGAAGATGTCAAGCCCCTTTATGCTGGAGGCGGGCATAACGCCCTCTTCTGGACCATCTTCCCTCTCCTCTCCCTGTCTGCCTGGTGCCCCCAGTTATCTCACTACCTAACATTCAGAGAGAGAGGCAGAAACAACGGGGAAAAGAGACATAGGCTCTGAGTCGGTCATTTCCCCTCTGTGCCACTTGGGTGCATTGAATTGTTATAAAACATATGAGGCCGCATATGTTTTCTAAGTATCGAAACAGAAATTTCTTTTGGAGTTGCTAATTCATTCTGTTAGACCTTGCAGAAGGAGTTTCCCAAGAGATCCCTTTCCAGTGCAAACTTTTGAGGGAGGGGAAGAAATCCTCTGAGGAAACATTCGGTTGAAAAAAGAGTAAAAGGATGGGGAAAAAAATAAAGTGGGTGGGCAGTAAGGGTGAGGGAAATGGTTAAAAGATTTTAGGATTAGATGCGACTCCTTTGTCTCCTCTCTGTTCTTTCATATGTACTTAATTTCCATGCAGTTTGCGCATGGAAATTACCTCTGGATGTAACCGAAGAATTTATGCCAAATTTGACATTGAATAGAAAGTAAACGACCACACGGTCTAAAATTGTGAAGCTGGTAGCCTCTTGCTTCTCGCCTTTACTTGTCCTTACTCCGTCAGCAAGCCCGTACCCAGAACGCGGACTGAGTGCCCACTCTTTATGAGCGAGTGCACTGCTAGAGACTCAGGGCTCCGTACTCCATCTGCCCATTCTGGAAGATCACATTCTGGTAACCGAGTAGGAATAATTACCTCTGATATAGACAAGGAAAGCATGCAAAAGTTGACATTGAAAAGAAAGTAAATACTCACACAATTTTAAATTGTGGTCCCAAAGATCGTAGAGAAAATGAACACGGCATAAAGCAGGCAGCCCCTGAGCCCACCTTTGATGCTTATTAACTTTATGACTCTGCAAAAATCATATAATCATATAAGCAGAGAAAGGGGAACGCAGGCCAAATGGCAGGAATTGGGCAAAAAGGGAGGGGTACAGGCCAAATGCAGGAAACCCTACATCATGGAAACAACAGGGGTCCCTGGGCAGACAAAGGAAAGCAGGAACCTCTGGGCAGATAAGCGATCACATATTTTGGGGTGACAAATGGCCTGGAGGCTGACAAAGAAAGGTGGGAAAAGGCAGGAATCTCCAGTGTCTGAATGTAACCTTTTGCTTATTATGCTCTCATTACAATAAAATTAGCCTTGCAGATTAGCAGTACCCATCATGTGCCGATGCCATGACACTTCTGATCCAAACTAGATAAGGACAAAATCCCTCTGCTCTTTGGAAAGGTGGAGCTGGCCTGAAAATTGGAATATGACCCCAAACCTTTCCTTCCCTGAAGAATATTCCACCCATTTGTTTTTACACCCTATGCAACTAACTTGCCAAAGAAACTCAGGGCAGCCGCTCCCCTGATCCTACCCTCTCTCTCCTTCAGAGTGCTCTATCTATCCCTTAATAAATCTTCACTTTACTTTCTTAACCTCTTTGTCTTCTCTCTGAATTCCTTCTGCAATGAGACAAGAATCTAATCGCCGACATAACCATGGTATTTCCTTTCTTTTTTTACTATAGGAAATAAGTCTGATTGGGAGATATTCAGTAACATAAAATAACTCATCTGTACTTCAGAACAGAACTATGAAGTAGATACCACTTCATCGTTGAGAAAAACACAGAGGTGTAGAGAGGTTACAAAATTTGCCCAAGATCTCTCAGCCAGTGAGCAGCAGAGCTGGGGGTTAAAATGGAAATGATCTGGCTCCGAGGCCATGCTCTTAGTTTTGGTCTTGTGAGTTTGCAGATTGGGCACAGAGGACAAGGAGAGACTGAAGAAGGAGGCAGATCACTCCAGACTGGTAGGTGGCAGTTTTAATAAGCAAGGGAATTTACATACCAGGCTTGTCTTAGGCAGCTGCAAGATGAGTCATTCTCCGCCCCCACCAGCCAGAAGCTTAAAATATATATATATGTGTATGTGTATATATATATATATATATATGTCTTAACTGCGTTCAGTCCCGTATTCAGTCCAGATGGTCTTACTCTCTGAAGGCTGTGTCCCTGAAACAGCTCCCACTGTGGGAACCGTAGGCAGAGTGTACATTTCAAGCACAGGGAGAGGAGGGTGAGGAGCCTCGAACTGCTCGGGTCCAGCTCACAGGTTAACCAGCCGTTGCATCCTCTCAATGACCTCCTGCAATAGTCTTTTTCAGCCATTGGCAATTAATGCAGGTTAAATGAAACATTTTTCAAGACTAAGGTATATTTCCTTTGAAAGAAGAACATTATGTACATAGTAGCATTCATAGCCTTGTTTGGGGGGAACATTTTTTCCTTCCGGTTTCAGGTGTATGGCTAAAAGCAGCAAGACATTTCTGTCCCCATGAGACCATTTCTTAAAAGGGCTATTTTGGTCATGCGCTCTATCAGTACATGTATCCTTTTGGACTGTCTGATAAAGAATGTTTTTACTTTAATTTGGCACAGAGACATGACCTGAAGTGTTTAATAAACTCTGCATTGAAATCTAATTACATGGTCTAATAACATGATCTAATAGCAAAGGATATTTGCTCCCCCACTTCAAGCTGTCAAATCAATAAATAGCCCCAAAACCTAGGCATTCTCTTGTGCTGTTGGAGTCTCCGAATCAGCCAGTTCAGGAAGCCAGCCTTGCGTGACGCTGCCCTTTCTCATGAATCTCCAACCAAAAGTTATGCATAAAAATGTCTTTCTGGTTGTTCGTAATGTCAACCGCTAGCATAATGTGATTATTTATCCAACATTAAAATATATTTGTGGGAGAAGAGGATTATTCTAAAAATGGAATAAAATGGAGATCACTTTTTTTTTTAACAGGCAGACACATGTATAGAGAATAAGAACTAAGAAGTCACTGCCTGCCCTAAACTTCTTTATTTGTGTTTGTGTGTGTGTGATCTGGGAATTGTGCATGTTACTATGATGAAAATTGTCAGATTTCAATCCATCTGTTCACTGAATAATTTACATCTCAAAGGCCCAGTTTACTACTTTGTTTTTATTCATTATTTTTGTTTCCATTATCAGATTTCTTTTCATACTAGTTTCAGTGAAATCATGTTGTTTTTTTTTTAACATACTTTTCCTACCAGTTTTGTAGTGGGTGTTGCCACTAAAATATCTTTAGGAATTTAAATTTAGCCTGAGAATTTGCCAATTACTTTGAGCCACTCTAAAAGATGACACTGTGTAAGTGTGAAATTGAGATGATGTTAAATTAATGCATATCCACTGTCACACTGATGAGATACATTGGACTGATGCCCCATGTTTATCCCAATTTTTGGATTTGGGCCACATATTCAAATAAATCCATGATAATCATTTTTAAATGTCTAGCTGTGACCACCTCAACCCTGCATGACAATGTGTTCTCCTCCCCTGTCTCCCTCTGGCTTGGATGTTCCAATATCTACCAACTCTTGCTTTGTTCAGTTCATTCTGAGTGGTGAGAAGTTAGGGTTTCTTCTCTACTTTTGCTGTGATGAATAGCTTAGAATCTTAGCTCCATCTAAGGAAATGTTCCCTCCGTGACCCAAGAACACGGTACTGTGGCACTTCCTGGGCTTGGCCATCCAACAACCGGAGCCACGCAGGGCTGTCTGGGTCACTTTCTAAGCAACTGTAGTGTGGAGAGTGGCTCCCAAACCCGGCTGGGCATCGGGACTGTAAGGGAGTGCACGTTAAAAGTACCAACTCTGGATGCTGCGCCCAGAAATTCTGACTTCATACACTCAGTGGACTTGAATTTGAGAACTACTATTGTAGATTCGTGTGTCACTTGTCCTGTTAGAGTAGCGCCGTGTATATTGCTGAGATGATTAATCTCAAGAAACTGGATACTTAGCATTCAACGACGGAAAATCTGAGACTAAAAACAAAGAAAGAGCCTGAGTTAACCATGACTCTCCAAAGGACTGCAGCCTGCAGCAGATGACACAGCTGGCGGTTTTCGAGGTAGACGAGATGTTGTCCGAACAGTAGCCAACCTCTACTGCCCAGCACCTGAAGGAGAGGAGTGACGCAGTGCATGCTTGACCAAGGATGTTCAGCTTTTATAATACTGAAAACCTTGGCTTCCAAATCTACATAAATGGATAAAATTGGTCCCATAGGGGACCAAGTCTTTCTGTCTTCATGTTATTTTCTTGAGATGTGGTGTGGAAGAGAAAGACGAAATGGATTTACTTCAGCGGGCAGATCTGTTTTTGCTGTAGAGAAATGTAAGGAAAAGCATATGCTACTTTTTAAGAAAACAGCAAGAAAAGAAATGACCAAAAAGGCTATTTAAGATAGAATTCAACATTTTTCTTTCCAAAAAGCTTTCTTCCGACTTTCCAGTTTTGATTGATGACGTCACAGAGACGCAAAGCCTCAGATTTTGTTTGTTACTGCCTTACTGGCTTTATTTCAGAGTTTACTACCAGCCACAGGATGATTCTGGTCCCCACCTGTTTTTGCAAGACCCCCCAAAATTGTTTTTACATTTTTTTTTTAATGGTTGGGAAAAACTCTAAAGATGAATGATATTTCACGACATGGGAAAACAATATGAAATCCAAATATTGATATCTACAAATGCAGTTTTGTTGGAATGCAGCCTAGCTCATTCATTTCCATTTTATCTCTGCCTTTACGATGACAGAACTGAGTAGCTACACAGAGGCCAGGTGGCTCACAATGCCTGGAACACTTACTCTCTGGCCTTTGCAGAAAAAGTTTCTCTTAGTAGATTGTAAGCTCCTTGAGTCCAGGAACTGTATTTTGAATACCTCTGTCCTAAGAAGCCTTTAACAGAGTGCTTAGCACAGAGGAAGTTCTCAGTAAAGGCTGGAAGAAATATGCATTTAAAAAACACGGCAGGACAAAATGAGCTGTTTTTGTTCCCTGTGGCAACTAACCCGGGGACTTGACGCAGAAGGGCCTCAGTACCTGTTTCTTTGAATTGAAATTTAACTATTCTTTTATTTTTAATCAGTGGTCCTCAAATTCACCGTGCATCTCCTTGGAGGACTTGATAAAACACAGATTTCTGGGACTTCACCCTGAGAGTCTCTGATTCAGTAGGTCTGGGGCAGGACCTGAGAATTTTCATTTCTAGAATGTTCCCAGGTGAGGCTGCTGCTGCTGATCCAGGGACCACACTTTGAGAACCACTGATTTCATTCATGTTCCCTAAACCAGAGTGAACCTCAGAATCACCCAAGGAGGCATGTTAAAAATACAGATTTCTAGTCTTTGCTGCCAGAAATTCTGGTTCCGTACATCTGGGCTTGGGCCTGGAAATCTGTGTATTTAACAAAGCATGCAAGATCTGGGTTCTCTGGGGGGATCTGTAGGCGTAACAACATCTTCCGGGGTGTGACTGTTGCTTGATATTCATATAGTTAATGCTTTATTCATATAAATATAATATATGTATATTTATTCATATAAATAAAATATATATTTATTTGTATAAATAAAATTTATATAAATAATAGATTCATAGGTTTAGAAGAGATCACTTAGTTTGCTAGTTTGGTTTTCAAAACTCACATGACAAAATGGTTGGGTGAAGTATTTAATTTTTTTTTTTTTAATCTCAAACCTAGGAATGAAAGAAAAGAAATGGTATGAGATGGGGTGGAGACACCTTAACAATCTATGTTGTCTCTGGGGATGGGGTCTGAGAGGGATTCGTTATGGCTGACAAAATGTGCCTCTGGATAATCAGCTGGCAGTTGGAAAACACTGATTCAGCCCAACTATTGGCTTTTTACTTCTTGGAGAAAACCATGCAATCTGACATGCTAATATTTCCATTAAGGTTTCAGTTGCTGAGAAACCGCTGAAAGTTAAGGGAGCAATCCTTTTCTTCAAAAATTGGAACATAATGACAAAAATAGTTTTTACAATGACAAAAATGCCAGGCCTTCGTGGACACCTTGTAAAGATTTTAATTTACAGTTCTATTTCTGGATGTTTATTTCTGGATGTGTAATGCTCTAGCAAAAATTTTTAGCAGCGTAATCATCTACTGACAGTGCTGTTCGGAGAGATTATACACTCATTGTGAGCTCACGTCAGCCCTGATTTAGTCACATGGAAGCTCAAGTTCACCCGGGCTGCACTGCTGGACCCTCTGAGTCTCAGGCAGGTGCTTCTGAAGAAGCAATATTTGACACAATATATTCCCTGTCCGTCCTCCACATTAATAAAGAAGTGGGAATGAGAGACCACACGATACAGGGCAGAACTGGATTTGCAGCCAGACAACCCGGTGTGTCACGTGGGACTGTGCTGTGCACCTGGAGTGACCTTGAGAGAGTCACAACGACCTCTCTAGGCTGTTTCTTCCACTATAAGATTGAAGGGATATTGTTGGTATCAGATGATTCTTAGACAAAGTGCTTCGTAAACCAGACAGCATCGTCCTCGCTTAAGGCATGGTCAATGTGCTTGCCGATGTGTTCATTAATAGATAAGCCAGATTCGTGTCTGGAGATCTGGAAATGTGGGCCTGGTGCAGACTATGCAATCTGGGCATGTTTGTTGAGCGAAACTGAGAAAATGAAATGAGAGAGAGAAAATATACTGATTTAGAATAAGCATATTAAATGCTTTATAGGGCAGAACTAGACTAAGGTAAGAAATGAACTAAGTATATGTTTTGAAGAAGGGCTCACTCGCTTTTTTCTATTTTTCCTTTGTTTGCAAGTATGTGGTTTAGAATTTGTTCTTAGCAGTCTTAGATGCAGAGGCTGACTTTTTTCCTAAACCCCTGGGGTTCTGTTTCTGTTAATAAGATCACTGTATTAACGTCATGTTAGAAAATTGAGAATCTTAATGGCATTTCGAGTCTACTTTAGGTTTATCCAGGGAGAAATATTCTCATTTAAACTGTGTTATTGTTCAATGCAAAATTAAAAAAAGAATCTGTTATAACTTTATTCATATGTTGATATTGCTATAGCTTGCGAAGGGGACTGCATTCTCATTAATTTCTCACTGGTTGATTTCACCAGGCACTAAGGGGTTACACAAAAGAAGCCGATTTTTGGTGTGTGCCCTGTGCCAGATGCCTGAACGACTCAAAGGATAGCAGTTGCCTTTATAGAAATGCCAAGATTTATAAGGTGGCCTCGGCAAGAACTAAAAGCTTGAAGTATTTCTGTATATATGGGATTAATTTATCAAAATCCATCAAGTCCGTGTTTATTTATTTAAAGACCTGGGTGCTGAGGAAATAACTATACACAAGATATAGTTCCTGCCCCCAGGCGCTTGTGCTTTAGTGGGAAGACAGGCACATTAAAAGGCAGTTTTGGGTGGGGGGTGGGGGGTAAGCCCCACACCTGTGGGGGCTCACAGTGAGGACACCAGCCCGGCCTTAAGGAGGGGGCTGTGACAGGGAAGGTTGGTCAGAGGAAGGGACGTCTGTGCTGGAACTTGAAAATCACAAGGAGGTGGAGCTTAGCGACCCATGAGACTTGATTCCAGAAGATGCTTCGAGCTAATCAGGTGCTGCTCTCAGGAATCTGAAGCCTGGGAATGAGCTGTGAAGATCTTGGTGATGGGTGTGTGAAGACATGAGGAAAGGAAAGCCTGAGGGAAGCCTGGATGACCAAGCTCCAGCCCCAGTTGTGAAAAGCATGAACGGGACGCCCAGGAGCAGAGGGAGGAAGTGAATCCAGGGCACGGAGTGAAGGAGGGTGGCCGGGAAGGAGAGAGGCTGCTGCCTCGCCTCGGGGTGGCTGCCCAGTCCGGGTTCCAAGATGCTTGCAGTTACTATTATTTCTGTCCGTGGCTTCCATGAGATTCCTCGATTCTCAAGGCAACCTCATCTTTTCTTGAACTAGCTTGAGTGGATCTTTGTGTTTCACGAGCCAGAAAATCTTGAACTCAGTGCGAGGCCAGCCAGGAGGCCTACTGGGGTCTCTTTCTAAGCAGTCTTGCCTTCTTTATTCCCAGGTGCAGAAGCAATGTGCTTCAGGGCTCCTGTTGAGTCCAAACTCTGGACAACCCTCATGGGAGAGCCAGGCCTCTTGTGTGGACCTGCTACTCTGCTCCCATGGGTTCTAGAGACCCTTCTGCACCCTCCTAGAGGGACAGGTAACTAAAAAGCAACATCCTCTATCCTATCAACTGACTGGGAGTTGCCTGGCCTGTGACCTCTGGGGTTTGGCCCTGTTTCCCATCAGTCCAAACTTGGCTTTATACCACTTTCCTTAAATGAGCCTCCAGTCTTGCACACTCATTTGCTCCCAGTGCTTTTCAAGCACCATCATCTGTGCCCGACGTCTTGACGCTGTTTAGGGGTCACTGGAATCGGCTACGACTCTACTTCAACTTGATCTATGATTGTCACTCCCTCAAGGTGACACTGTTTGCTGCGATATTGCCATATGACCCTTACAAAGTCAGTGGGAGACAATCTGAGCATCACTGCTTTCCCAGTTTAACCTTGGAAGGTCAGTTGACCGAGGTTATTAGAATAAAATTCCCAAATATATACAGTGCTATTTTTGTTTTAATTTTTTCTTCTGAAATAAGAATGGGGCAAACAGGTAATTGTCATTGGTCACGGCATGATGTGTGACGATGTCAGTGAGTGGGGAGAGGTGATGCCAGCCAGTATAAAGACACAGAATGAGGCTCATGGGGGAACTCCCAGTGAGAACAGGACTGAAATAAAATCTCACTATTTGCAAGAAGGGGAAATCCCTACCCAACTGAAACTGTGATTTGATTGTCCACATTTGACAGATTTTAGAGTCTGGAGATGTCAAAGATTTAGGCAGTACCAGAACCCCTGTCTTCTGGCTCCTGAAGTGACAAATTCCTGAGATAATCAGAATAGCTTCTCCTCTGATTCCACACCCACCAACTACTTGGCTGGAAGTTCAGGAGTTAGATACGCACCTTGGATGCATCCAGCCTCATTCACCACACTGCCAGAAGCAAATATTCTCACTACAACATCCTTTAGCAGTGAGCTCCTTTCCATAATCCTGCAATTTCTGTAACTCCAAACTCAGGTTGCCAACAAGCGAAACTTTTCTCGTCCCCTGCACTCTATGTTTTAAAATTTTATTATTTTTTAATTGAAGTATAGTCAGTTTACAATGTTGTGTCGATTCCTGGTGTACAGCACAGTGCTTCAGTCACACATATACATACATACATTCCTTTTCATATTCTTTTTCATTATAGGTTATTAGAAGGTATTGAATATAGTTCCCTGTGCTGTACAGAAGAAACTTGCTGTTTACATAGTTTATAAATAGTAGTTAGTATCTGCAGATCTCAAACCTCATGCTCTATTCTCTAAACATGAATTCCCTTCCCACATGCTCCACTGTGGCAATACGCTCACCTAAGCCAGAAACAGCCGTCTTTGACAATTCCCTTTCCTTTTATGTATGTTAATAACAGAACCTTGGTTGGTTTTGTTTTGATTCATTTTGTTTTGTTTCTTTGAAGCAGCTTTTCTCCTCTTCCTTTTTCTCTGTTATCACCCTCTACCCCCGTCAAGACTTTCATTATTTTGTGCTCTGTTAATAAGTTTCTCACCAGATCGATTTTTTCTATCTCGTTAATTTTGTTAGTTCTCTCCACTCCTTTCAAAATCTTCTGCAGAGAAAGCTGCAGAAATGAGTTTTATTGTGCCATCTGGATTTTAAGGCTCTCTGTAGCTTGCTGCAAATGGCAACCTCTCCCACCGAATTTCAGAATTATTGCTACCCTGCGGTACACAATCTGAACGGTATTTTCACTGTTCTTAGAAAAATGTCCCATTTGTTCCTAATGTGAAGCCTTTTTTATTCCCTGCTGGACCTGGTTTTGTCCCACCATTCCAACTCACTTCTGCCTAGAAAACTGACAGATCTTCCTGTATTCCTCCCTTTTGCATTAATCTCTCATTTCTTGAACTCCGTTGACACTTGATGTTGGTGAGACACCAACCAGTCAATCACATGGTGAGTTTGCACGTGTGTGGGACTGTGAGCACTGCAGTGGGAGCAGAAGCATGTGGAGGGCAGGTTCTGCACGTGAATTTAAGTGGGAGCTGTGGTTCTATTGGGAAGAGAAGTGCTGGGTAACTTTCTCTGATTGGTCCTGGAGAAGATGATTGACAAGGAAACGAGATGCTAGGGATGTTCACGAGTACAGAGCAGGTGATAACCACACACAGACATTGCGGGTGGTGCCAGGTAAGACCTGGGGTTCCTCTGCAGCATCAGTGCTGACGTGGGAGGGTCGGGGGCCAAAACGGAGGACAGCCTTGGCGGATCACCAAGACCTGGTGAGTAGAATAGAAGGGGCTGGAGCAGCGTGTTGGGCCACACGCTTGTCTTAAAGGTTTTGATACTGACACTGGTGTCCTTCCCCAAGGATGCACGTTCTATGAAACAGACCATCTTACTGTGTCTTTATAAAAACAAGGAGTTTTTAAATGAAACAAGCAGAGGGCTCTTTTGGCTTTGAGCAGCAACATTCTGATACAGGACAAATCATTGCTGCTTTTGTTTTTTACTTTTTGATTTTTATACGTACCTATCACAGGCATATTCCCATGCCGAGGACGTATTTTGGGCTCCTATTATTTCTTCCCTGAAAAAGGTTTCTTAAAGGCAAAAGAATAGAGCTCTGATTATATTTTTGAAGTTAATGCATTCTGGAAATTAAAAAAATGTTTTTATTAAAACGACAGTTTGAATTTAAAGGGCCACACAATTTAATTGTCAGTTGATGGATGCCAGATGCCCCACAGTCCAGTCGTCCCTTTCCTGTTCACATGTTCTTGTTATGAATTCCTTTACTCCTTCCTGATTAACCAACAAAAATGCAGGGCTAAACTGTTTACACTTCGTTCCTGGCTTATTTTTGCTGTATGTTCTATTTTGTTGGAAGATATTTTAATGGCTTTCTTCCCATTAGCAGAATTTATAGTAGAAAATTGCTTTTGCTTAAAAAAAAAAAAAAAGACTTGGCAGGGCAGACATTTTAGGTTGATCGTTTAGTTTCTAAAATTTAGCAGAAATAAACAAGATGAGTTTGAAATGTATTTCATAGTCAATGAGTTAAAAAAAAAACCAAAAACTTGAGTTGCTGATTTCAGCTAGCTCAAAGAGAACTTCTAAAATGTAATTCACTCTTGGAGTGATTCCAAATGGATACTTTCTGCTAAAATTTGCAAAGTTTCCCAATGCTGTGTCAATTTTTCAAATAGTATTGAAAAAGTTTATGAGCAGCATTGATCTGACTTCCAGCGCACTGAAGGCAGGTGGTGTCTTGAATTTTCTGAGCACAATATTCACAGAGTGAAAAGAGACACCAGCTTGGAAAAATGCATAGTCCTGATTCTTCCTAGTGTACTTGCAGCTCAATTGCCCTTTACCCCTAATGCTTTAATTTTCCTTTTTCCCTTTTGAAAGGTTTTATTTTGAATAATTTCAAACATACACAAAAGAAAGAACAGTATAGTAAACCTCAAAGTATCCAAGACTCAGCTTCAAGAATCGTCCACTCGCAGCCAATCTTGTTTCATCCGTTTCCACACCTACTTTCTCCTTCCCCCTAAAGTCAATTATTCTGAAGCAAATTCCAGATGTTCAAGTCATTTCATCTGTAAATATTTTAGCATGATCTCTAAATTAGGATTCCTATAATATCATCACCACATCTTTAAAAATTGAGAGTAATTTCCTTCAGCAAATATCCAACTCAAATTCCCTATTTTGTCTCATATAATTTTTATAGTGTATTTATTCAAATCAGGATCTAAAGAAAGTCCGCATTTTGTATTTGGTCAATATGTTACCAGTCTTACTGGATTAGGGCCCCATCTTCATGACCTAATTTAACCTTTATTACATCCTTAAAGATCTATCTCCAAATACAGACACACTGGGGGTTAGGACTTCAACATATGAGGGGACACAATTCAGTCCATAACAATGTAATAACTCTCCCCAGGGGTCAGCGTCTAAACTGAACCCACTCTGCTAACTAAACAATCTTTTGTTTCCTTTTAATCCTTCCTGATAAATGACTCATATTTTAAAAGACTCTATCAGGGGTTAAAAAGGCTACCTTAACTAAGCATTCTGTTTCTACCAACCCTAGGAAAATTGGATCAAACGTTTGAGATTAATACATATGAATTCAATTTTTCTGTGATTATCTAATTTTAAACAATTGATTTAATATAAGGGTTAAATTAGTTTTAAGTACTAAAAATATAGTTAAACACACACAAATAGAGGGTAAATTTAGAACGAAGATTTGAATACAAAATATAATATGTATTTCTGAAACTTTTTGTAAAGTACTTAAAACATACTGAAAAGGAACTCTGACATAAATATCTCTGTAAATCAACTTAAAAACTGGCATTTTAAGAATAATATAAAAAGTTGTCCTCTAGCAAACTCCGACATATTAGTGAGTTATATGGCCCAATGCTCAGGTTTTACTTAGTGATGCAGACCCTGACTACCTTATTTAAAATGCAGTTCATGCTTCTTCCCATCAACTCCCCATCTCTCTTTCGTTGTTTTATTTCTTCCACAACAGACCATCTTCTGAAATACTGAATATCAGATGTGTTGAGATTTACTTTGCTTATTTTGTTTGTTCCTCTGCCTATTTCAACCAGACTGTAAGCTCCACGTGGTCAGGGTCGCTAAATCTCCAGCCTGCAGAGCTGTGCTTATCACATCACGGCCACTTAATATACATTGACTAAATAAATAAACTTGCAGTGAATCAAATTATTCTGTCCAGTTGGATTTTTGACAGCCAGCCAGCCAGATCTTTTCTATTTTACGTAAACTAAATATAAGTTATAAAGCAAACGCATCGGAGTCAACCAAAGGTCTTGCCACAGCACAGATGGTTGAACGCCACCCCCACATTTTGGATTCTGTAAATCAGGCATGAGGCATGAGAATTTGCATTTCCAATGAGTTCCTAGATTCTGCGGATGCTGGAGGTAGAGGAAACACTTTGAAAACCACTGCTTCACAGAAACCCAAACTCGACAGCATTGTGAAATGTGAGGGTGGGTGTGAATTACCAGCATCTGGACTTAGCTCGTGGCTCAGTGCATCTGCTACGCTGTAATTAACCTTCAGGAGCACATGCCGTGCAGCACAGGATCAGAATGGCAGTAAGTAATTTCCTTGACGCTCTCCCAACAAATTAAGGAGAGCGCTGAGTCCCCATGGGCTGTCATTTTGTCCAGGTGTGCTAAATATGGACCTTCACGACGGCAGTAGACTCACACAAAGCAAGCCGTGGCCCTTCCCAGAGTGTTTTCGTTAACATGATGAATGGATGGAAATTTTCCCGTTGGAAAGCTGTTATGGCTTTTCTTTTGGTGGTATCTTTTTTTTTTTTTTTTTTTTTTTAGAGATTCTCTAATGCAGCACACACAAAAAAATTGAGCATTCCAGCTACTGAGACAGTAAGATCTAGCCCTTCGACAGCGACTTTCATCCTGACAATTCTTGGCAAACATTAACTAATGCCTCAGGCCATCCTTGGAGGCAAGTTATCCTCTCTACGTTTTGTTCTTTCAGAGGCTGGAGACAGAGGTTTGGCATCTATCTCGTGTTTCTGCGGGCTGGCCTGTCTCCTTTTTGGTGATTTATGCAGCGTCAGGGAGACGAGGCGCAGACCTTTAAAGCCAGAGTCTCCTGCGGCTTCGCCTCTTGGGGCAGGTCATTTTCTTACTCAAATGCTGTTTCCAACAATCCTATTTTTCATGTGCAGTGGTTAGTTACGAAGGCAATGATCTTAAGGACTCTGACGTTTATTATCCAGTGGGGTGAACTTAGAGGAAAACAGATACCTTGCTTTTATGGACAATCTTCTACGTTAAAAAAGAACAAGGAAAGAGATATATGTAAAATGGTCAGCCAAATACTCACAACTCTGTTGACCTAGAAAAGCTTCCAGTAACATGCTCACTGTAGCCGGTAAGTACTGGTTTAAATTTCTCTTATATTGTCTATGTTCTAAAATTTTGATACGGGGGAAAGTCCATCACCAGAAAGAATATCTTTTATTGGATAAGAAAGTACACACACAGAGTCCAGAGGATCAACAGGATATTTCCTTGATTCTTAATTATACTAAATTCACCTCTACCAGTAAATAGAAAACAGCCCCACTTTCCAATCTTTTTTCTTTTTCCTTCACTCATGTAACATCTGCTGAGTGCCTAGGTACTGGGGCTAGGTACTGATTTAGTTGCTGCGATCAAAGCAGAAAATAAAATAAAGGTTCTGGCCTCATGGATTTAGATTATAGTAGAAGAGACTAGTTAAACAAAACTGCATGTGTGTATCAGAATTAAGAAAAGGAATATAAAAACGAACATATGTATGTATGTATCAGTATGACTGAACTATTATGCTGTTCACCAGAAATTGACACAACAGTGTAAACGGACTACACTTCAATTAAAAGAAAAAGAATTAAGAGTTGATAAATGTAGTGTAGACATCGAGACAGAGTTCTCAAGTGAGATGACACTTGGCCCAGGAAGGAAGTGTGGGAGTGAGCAGCTTGGATATAAAATATTCTAGGCAGAGGGAGGTTAGGTGCCAGTGCCCTGAGGGAGAAGCGTGGGTGACATATTCAGGATCAACAGGGAGGCAATGGGTGGCAGTAGGGTGAGTCTGGGTGGAGGGACACTAGATGAAGTGAGGGGTGCAGATCAGGCCTCCCCTTCTCTCTAAACCTCCCACAAACTAATTGGAGGGTTAGCCTAAGTAGGAGACCTGATGAGTAGACACCTAAAATTTACAAGGTATTGTCCAGAATTGGGTAGAAGAACTAAGACATGTTAGCTTTTCTCTAGAACAGTTACAGATTGAAAATATGGGTCATTTTGAATGTATGTTATTTTCTCATAGAATTAGAGATTTAAGACCTCAGGCTTGACTTCTTACTTAGCAAAAATCTCAGGTTGTATCTCTAAGGACTGTGCCTCTGTAAGGGCATCACAATGAGAATCTGTGTCTGGGATTTGGCCCATTTTGGTCCGTTCCGTCACATCCTTCCACGTGCACTAAGACTGAATTTGAACTTGTATTACTACATATAAACAATGATTAAGGAATTCAGTGTTGGATTGAGTCCTTTGTTAGCAATAAATTTTGAAATGAACTAATTTGTTTTTGACCATTATGATTTCAGTAATCACCCCATTGGAACGTATGTACAGTAGAGATAAAGGGAATTAGAACCATGAAGACTGATTATTCCATTTCCTTTTATGGATAGTTAATGTCACCCCTCAGGAGCAGCATCGTCTGAAAATACACGAGGGTTTCCTTTATGACTTTTGCAGATTTAAGACCGACTAAACATGTTGGTTTTCAATAAAGAGTGACATAAATCAGGAAAATAGCCAGTCTAATTTTGATGAGCAGAATTAATGTCATTAAATCTTTTTTTATGGTTCTCTGTTTCCTATGTCTTCTAATGTGGTTTCCCTGCACAACACAAAGAAACATCATTGAATTTTATATATGAGTAATTTATTTTGTATTGGTTTTCACATTCTCACAGGACGTCTTGAGGTTTGAGGTTACTTTTATTATGCATTTTACATTCATATGGTGTACTTGTAAATGGAGAACTTTGGGGTTGGAGGTACAAGAGAAGATCTGATCTGCCTAAAACAATGATATGTACTTTGCTCATGGTATGAGGCATTGGCAGGGTGATTTGAAGGCGACCAGTAGAGGTGACCAAATGTCCTAATCCATCCATCAATTTATCCATCCATCCATCCATCTTCTCTGACATTATTCCCCTCAAAACCAACACAAACCATAGGTTATAGCTCTAGGACTTAGAAACAAGCTAAAATTTCAGGTTCATTTGGGGATGAATTTGCTGCCTACTCAATGGAGGTGACCACCAGTGAGAACTTGATGGGAATGGAGGATTAAATGGGGTTGGGGCTAATTCATCTCATTTAGGGACGTGGCTGCATTCATTTCAGGGATCTCCTTTCATACCTGTTTTCAGTCTTGCTGTTGATAATCCATAGCACATACTTTGAGTGATTTCTTCACCAAAAAAGCAAATGCTACACAGACAAGTTGAGATCGTGAAACAAACATCTCTCTCAAGGCACATATGCGTGCACACATGCATGCATGAGGAAGAAGTAATGTGATGATATTGTTTACTTTTATATTTATATTCTCACCTCATTGCAAAATGAACTTGGAGCAGGTTAGAGAAAGGCCTACAGAATAATATGAATGTAGGAACAAAGATATATGGAATGGAACTGGTCATGCTTAGTGTTGCCAGAAAGTCACCTGGCGTCTAGATCAAGTATATAAAAGGTTTGCCACTTTTTATGGCACATATGTTACTTTGAAATACTTCTTTTAAATTCTAGAGAAATTCATCATGAAACTTGATGGAATACATATTATATTTTGAGCAAAAAAAAATGTCCTACCTAGGGAATGAGGATGAACACACATTCTGTAGTGATGGTTAGAGGACAAAGTTGTTGCTGTTTCCTCTTCTAGCCTACATTGCTCACTGCTCCCTCACTATCCAAGAAGCACACTTTTAATCCTGTGACATCAGTTAGCAAAAGTCATTTTCCTGCTATTTACAAGTCTTTAAAAAGTTATTTCCATGCTATTATAAAACTAGCGTTTCCAGACCACGTACCCCCAACGTCAGGGTGTTCTGAGCAGCAATCATATAGAAGGTCATGACCATATGTTGCCCTTTCATCCATGACCACCATTGCCATGGGCATGGCCATTACTACTGTGTGTCCAGAAGAGGCTTCAATGAGGTGTCTCGGTTTTATGCTTAACCAGCTCACTGATGGTTTCCCCACCTGGCGCAGATTCACTTGGCTTCTCAAGCTGCCAACCTATCACTTACGTGACAACTTTCTGCTGCTTTATTGACACATTCTCCTATTCAGTAGTTATGGCGTACTCCATAATCCATGATACTGTCTTAAATCATTTATCTTCAGAGTTTGACGCAGTGTTGGAAAATATAGAACATGGATTTGCACCTTACCTTAAAATAGAACATGTTTAAAGATTTAACACCACTCCATCATCCAGATAGTGCTTAGGTCATTGGTTTGCTATGTGATGCAAATTGTCACTTATGGCGAGTCATTATCTTTTACTTCGGTAGTTTCAATTTTTAAAAAATATTTATTTATTTATTCATATTGAATTACAGTCAGTTACATTGTGTCAATTTCTGGTGTACAGCAAAATGTCCCAGTTATGCATATACATACATACACTCTTTTTTATGTTCTCTTTCATTAAAAGTTATTATAAGATATTGAATATAGTTCCCTCTGCTATACAGAAGAATTTTGTTTTTTATCTATTTTTATATAGTGGTTATGATTTGCAAATCTCAGACTCCTAATTTATCCCTTCCCATCCCGTTTCCCCTGGGAACCATAAGATTGTTTACTATGTCTGCAAGTCTGTTTTTGTTTTATAGATGAGTTTATTAGTGTCCTCTTTTTTTTTTTAGATTCCACATATAAGTGATATGATATGCTATTTTTCTTTCTCTTTCTGGCTTACTTCACTTAGAACGACGATCTCTGGGTCCATCCATGTTGCTAAAAATGGCATTATTTTATTCTTTTGTATGGCTGAGTAGTATTCCACTGTATAAATATGCCACAACTTCTTTATTCAGTCATCCGTCAATGGACATTTAGGTTGCTTCCATGTCCTGGCTATTGCATACAGTGCTGCTGGTAGTTTCAATTAAAACTCACCATCAAAGACTTTGGTACCACCATGATATTCTGCTCCATTTCCCTGGTTCACTCTCCCTTATTCTTAGACAAACATTTCGCACCTTCTCTTCTCTCCTGTAATCTCCAGCATGTATTACTCTTAGCTGATGATATTGCTTTCAGTTTCACTAAAAAATATAAACAATCAGAATAGGACATTCACAAACTCTCACGATCATGTGTCCCAGCTCACCTGCATCTGGACCACTTACTTTCACTTCCCTCTTGTGCTCTAGAACCCATCCCCTCTCACTCTCACTCAACTGCCAAGCATCATCACTTTTCTTTACTGAATCAAACATGCTGCGATATCTTATATTTGTAAAAACCCTCCCTTGACCTCATAATTTTCTTCAAATACCACCTTGTTCCCCAATTGTCCTTTTACAGGAAAACTGTGTAGACACATTGCCTTTATGCCTTTCTTTTCTTTCTTAAACACTCTCCAGGCAGGCTTCCATTTTCACAATTCTGTGAGGACAACACTGAGGTGACCAAGGATCTCATTTTCAGATCCAGTAGTCAGTTCTCAGTCTCACCTTGACCCTCCAGCTCATTCAGCTCAGTCCATTTGCCCTTCTTGCTTGAAGCATTTCCTTCACTGGTCTTCACTTTCGTGTAGGTTTCCTTTCGCCTCACTGGACATGTTTTCTCAGTCACCTCCTCCTTTCCCTTACTTCTGAATATAACACTCCAGCGCTGATCCATGGACTTCTTATAGCCTCTGAATTATCTTCTCCATTTCTGTCTCTGTGACGATCTCATCTAGTCTCTTGGCTTTAAATACAAGCTGTATAGTGTCAACCTCAACATTTACGTCTTCCACTTGGACTTCTCCAAACTCCTCACATATACAGTCATCTAAGTTATATCTCCTATTAAATATAATATATGCATCTCAAATGTCATATGTCCAGAACTGAACTTCAAATTCCCACCACCAGAACCCGTACTTCCTGAATTCTTCCCCATCTAGTAATCACCAAGCCCCTTGTTCCAGTTTTTCAGACCAGAATCCTGGCTTGCCATAGTTTCCTCAATCTTTTACATAATACATTTAATCCATCATAAATCCTGTTGGCTCTTTCCTTAAAATGCATTCCATCTTTCAACCTCTACCACTGCCACTCTAACTCCAGTCACTAGCATTGCCTGAGACAGGTTTCTGAAATGGTTGATATCTTTTCCATTTCCACAGCAGCATATGAGAGTTTCAGTTTTCTAGTCAATATTTGCTCTTATCAGTCATTTTTATTTTAGCCAGTTTAGCTTGTGTGAAATGGTATCTCATTGTGCTTTTATTTTTTTTCTACTGTGTTATTTTGTTTTTTTACACTGTAGTTTTACATGTACACTCTCCAACAGCAATGTCAATTGCTTACAGATTGACTTTTTTTAAAAACTTTTTTTATTGAGTTATAGTCATTTTACAATGTTGTGTTAAATTCCAGTGTAGAGCACAATTTTTCAGTTATACATGAACATACATATATTCATTGTCACATTTGTTTTCGCTATGAGCTACCACAAGATCTTGTATATATTTCCCTGTGATACACAGTATAATCTTGTTAATCTATTCTATATATGCCTGTCAGTATCTACAAATTTTAAACTCCCAGTCTATCCCTTCCCGCTCCCGCCCTTGGCAACCACAAGTTTGTATTCTATGTCTATGTGTCTGTTTCTGTTTTGTATTTATGTTCCTTTTTTTTTTTTTTAGATTCCACATATGAGCGATCTCATATGGTATTTTTCTTTCTCTTTCTGGCTTGCTTCGCTTAGAATGACATTCTCCAGGGACATCCATGTTGCTGCAAATGGCGTTATTTTATCTTTTTTATGGCTGATTACTATTCCACTGTATAAATATACCACATCTTCTTTATCCAGTCATCTGTTGATGGACATTTAGGCTGTCTCCATGTCTTGGCTATTGTAAATAGTGCTGCTATGAACATTGGGGTGCAAGTGTCTTTTTGAAGTAGGGTTCCTTCTGGATATATGCCCAGGAGTAGGATTCCTGGGTCCTATGTTAAGTCTATTCCTAGTCTTTTGAGGAATCTCTGTACTGTTTTCCACAGTGTCTGTACCAAACTGCATTCCCACCAGCAGTGAAGGAGGGTTCCCTTTTCCCCACAGCCTCTCCAGCATTTGTCACTTGTGGACTTTTGAATGATGGCCATTCTGACTAGTATGAGGTGATACCTCATCATAGTTTTGATTTGCATTTCTCTGATAATTAGTGATATTGAGCATTTTTTCATGTGCCTATTGATCATTTGTATGTCTTCCTTGGAGAATTGCTTGTTTAGGTCTTCTGCCTATTTTTGGATGGGGTTGTTTGTTTCTTTCTTATTAAGTCGTATGAGCTGCTTATATATTCTGGAGTTCAAGCCTTTGTTGGTTTCATTGCAAAAATGTTCTCCCATTCTGTAGGTTGTTGTTTTGTTTTGCTTGTGGTTTCCTTTGCTGTGCAGAAGCTGGTAAATTTAATTAGGTCCCATTTGTTTATTCTTGCTTTTATTTCTATTGCTTGGGAAGACTGCCCTAGGAGAACATTTTTGAGATGTATGTCAGATAATGTTTTGCCTGTATTTTCTTCTAGGAGGTTTATTGTATCTTGTCTTATGTTTAAGTCTTTGATCCATTTTGAGTTTATTTTTGTGTACGATGTAAGGAAGTGTTCTAGCTTCATTGATTTACATGCTGCTGTCCAGTTTTCCCAACACCATTTGCTGAAGAGACTGTCTTTATTCCATTGTATATTCTTGCCCCCTTTGTCAAAGATTAGTTGACCAAAAGTTTGTGGGTTCATGTCTGGGCTCTCTATTCTGTTCCATTGGTCTATATGTCTGTTTTTGTACCAAAACCATGATGTCTGGATGACTGTAGCTCTATAGTATTGTCTGAAGTCTGGGAGAGTTATTCCTTCAGCCTCTTTTTTTTCCTTCAGTAATACTTTGGGAATTCTAGGTCTTTTTGTGTTTCCATATAAATTTTAGTATGATTTGTTCTAGTTCTGTGAAATATGTCCTGGGTAATTTGATAGGGATCGCATTAAATCTGTAGATTGCCTTGGGCAGTGTAACCATTTTAACAATGTTGATTCTTCCAATCCAGGAGCATGGGATAGCTTTCCATTTTTTTTTTATCATTGTGCTTTTCATTTTCATATTCATTATAATTAATGTTGTTGAACAGGTTGACCATCACCTTTAATTGCAACTCCATGTCCATGCTGTCTTCCAGACATCCTTTATCTGTTCAACTTCTATTTTTGTATAGCACTTGTCACCTTCCAACATGGTACATAATTTGCTTATTATATTTATTGCTTAGTACCTGTTTCCCTGACCATCTTCCTTCACAACTAGAATGTCGACATGTAATTTTTTTTTCTCTTTGGCTCACTGATGTTGCCCTGAGAATCTAGACTAGAACCTTGCATTTATTTGGTATTGGATGTAGACTAGCTGGAAAAATGAATGATCAATAGTCTTGCAGTATTACTAGGAGCACCACTGCTGAGGAGGAAATGCTTTTAGGAGGATTCGCACAAAAGAACTGAAGTGGAAGGGTGTTGTGGGTTGTTTCCTTCACCATCCGTCTGTCTTTAGTGCTCTGTGTCTCCCAGGCTGAGGCCAGGGGTCTGAGAGGCATGACTAGTCACACTTAGCAGCTACGTATATTGCTCTGTGTACTGAGCCATATGGGGATCCTCACCGGGAGAACCTGATGGAAATGAAAAATTAATGTGAAACTGGCAAAGTATTCAAGTGAAGCAGAACAGCTTTAACAGGAGCAAGAGAAATAGATATGTGTATATATACAGGGCAATGCCTCTGCAAAAAAATCACAATGGTAAAATACAAGACAAAATTATTAGATATTTTGCTGACAGTGGTGAATAAAGATGGAATATGACCAAAGAGTTGCCTTGAGGAGCTTGACTTCCCCTACTTGCATTCCATTCATTCCGCCAAGGATAGGATGGAGACAGGCCACTCCCCGGCCAAGAAATTATCATGGTCTCTTTGTTCTCTGTTAAGTCCACATTGCCCGGCAGAGCATTCAAGGCCCTTCACAATCTGGGTCCCACCACCCTTCCTGCTCCCCTCGTTTGTCCAAACTTCCGGTAACATAAGGAGCAAAGTTCCAGGTTGTGGTCTCTTCCTCTCACTGACTTCATTTCAGGTCTGTTTGTCTTTTCTCTTGTTGCATTGGTATAAAACTCCTCCCTCACCATACGTACAAATACATTTATACACATGAACACACACACACACACACACACACACACACACACACACACACACACCCCTCCTATCTGTCTTTAGAAAAATCTTACTCCTTGTACAAGGCCTAATTCAAAGGCCACATCTCAGGGCAGCATTCTTCCATGACTTAAGAAGAATAAATTTCCCTTTTTATACCATTATGATACCCAGTGCAGACCTTTTTGGATTTTAGTCTTCTTTATGTTTTTTTCCATCAAATACAAATTCCGAGGCCAGGACTTGGGTCACATTCAGCTTTTTGCCCAACAGTTTCCCCCACTCTCTGCGTATAATACTTTGCAGTTGAATGTTTACTAAAACAAAAGAAAACTAAATACAAATAATGATCGTTCTTCCCTTGTACTTAGAAGATACTGAAGAGATTTTTAAGAATTTACAATGATAATCAAAACATTTAATATATATATATATATAGTTATTGGAATCATAGGTACATTTACACAAATTCAACTACACTTAATCAGTTTTTTAAGATCAGAAGCAAGAATAGATAGAGAAGGAGAAAAAGAGGGAAAAAATGGTGTGGGGAAAATTTCTCACTATTGTCCTCATTAAGCATAGTCTCAGGAGAGAAAAAGCAGATGAGAGATCTGGATTTGTCCTCTCAGTCAGCCTCACTTCCAGTTCCTGTGACGTCTCATGGTGTGAGCAGAATTCTGATGTTTAAAGATGTGCATTTTTCATGCAACATGGCCTCTGGGAAGAAGCCAACCAGTTTGTTTGGTACAGTCATCTATCCCAGATCTGGACAGCAACCCACCTCTCTGGGCATCTTTAGAGATGGCAAGTGCCTTTCACCATCAAGCCTTTCTAACTGGATTTAAGAGTTATTTTGACTTTATATAATTTGGCTTCATTTGCTAACTTTTGAACTCAACTCTCACATAAGATACTCAACTTCCCAGTAATCTGTAAACACCACGGTACAAAATATAGGTCATATTTCTTATAGAGTAACTATATGATTTTTCTAACTTAAAAAGGTAATGGATACAAACAGAAACAGACTCACAGACATAGAAAATAAACTTACTGTTACCAGGGGCAGAAAGGGGGGTGGGAAGGGATAAATCGGGAATTCGAAATTTGCAGATACTAACAACTATATATAAAATAGATAAACAGGTTTCTACTGTATAGACAGGGAACTATGTTCAATATCTTATAACCTATGAAAAAGAATATAAAAAGGAATATACATATTATAAGTATGTCTAAAACACAATGCTGTACACCAGAAATTGACACAACATTGTAAACTAAGTATATTTCAATAAAATATTTTTGAATTAAGAAAAAGAATGGTGGGTGATCAGTAAACCTATAGGTTGCAAATTTTTTTTTTAAAAAAAGGTAATGGGAAAAGTAGATAATTTCAAGTAGAGCCACAGAGATAATGAACACTTATGGAAGATGAATATCTAAGATTTAATCATTGTACTTTTTCCTTCTGTTGTGGCAAAGGTTAGATGGATGTCCCAATAAAGGTCTCTGAGTGAATTATGATTTCTTACATGGAAAATGGTGGCCAGCTGTTTTTCTTCTCTGCTGAGTACACACCAGCAGAAAATGTTTAAAATGTAGCATGAAGGATTCATCTCAGTTACTGAAGGATTTCTGTTTGCTCAGTACTGAGACAACTTCTTGAGATGTTATAAAATCTCCTACTGTGGAAACTTCTTTTTAACCTCATTCTGTCTGGAATAGTTTATGTCAACATTTTTCAAAGTATGTTCTAGTATTTTATGGACTGTTAAGGAACGGTACTCAAAATAAGGATTCTGTTATCAAATAAATTTCAGAAACAGTAGGGTTAACAAAGTTAAACTCCTTTAATGAAGATTTTCATAGGATTTTACTCTGCTTTATGTTTGGTGAGCATCTGGAGGAGGGTAGGGATGTGTATAGTAAAATGTATTTCTAAAATTTCTTTGATAATATGAACTATTTTAGGGGCTTTTTTAAAAAAAGGATTGATATTTTGCATTAATTTTTTGGAGATATATTGAGCTATGTATTTGAAGGCGGTAAATTAAGTGAGCTTCTGTGCAATGCTTAAAAAATGTCTCACTTGCCACATTCCTACTCTTAAAAACAACAAGTCTCAAGTCTAACTCTGGTAAGCCCAGCGGTCTAACGGAGCTGGAGCCCCAGCTTTGTTTGGCGGTAGGTCTTTGCAGAAGAGGCTCTGTCCATTGTCTTGACTAGAAGGTGAGCTGATCCTGCCTCTGAGTATTGATCAACTGCCTCAGGGTGAATCTGTCCTGCAAGGTTCTCGTGAGAGAGCCTGAAAACAGAGAGGGATTTCCTGAGCTTCCAAGAGCAGGTGATGTAAAGTCTTTGTCTCTACTTGCTCATAAATGTTTACATTCCACAAATCAAAACCACAATGAGATATCACCTCACACCTGCTAGACTGGCTTTTATCAAAAGGACAAGAGATAACAAATGTTACTGAAAATGTAAAGAAGCAGGAACCCTTATGCCCTGCTGGTGGGAATGTAAATTGGTACAATAACGATGGAAAAGGATACGCTGGTTGCTCAAAAAATTAAAAATCGAACTACAGTGTAATCCACCAATCTCACTCCTGGGTATATACCCAAAGGAAGTGAAATCAGCATTTCAAGGAGGTATCTGCACACACATGTCCATGGTAACATTATTCACAACAGCCCCGTAGGGAGACAAGCTAAGTGTCCTTCAGATGAATGGAGAAAAAAGTGCTGTACATATAATGGGATAGTATTCAGCCGTGAGAAGGAAGGAAATCCCGCCATTTGCGACAAGGATGGCCCTTGGAGGCATTATGCTAAGCAAGCTAAGTCAGACAGAGGGCAAATATTGGCTGATATCACATATCTGGAATCTAAAAAAAACACTGAACATGTAAAAACAGAGAGAATGGTGGTGACCTGGGGCTGGAAGGTGGAAGAATTGGGAAAACGTTGCTTAGGGATACAAACTTACAACTAGTAGACAACTAAGTTCAGGAGCTCTAATGCACAACAAAGTGAGTATAGTCAACAACACTGTATTATAAAGTTCAATGTTGCTAATAGACTAAATCTTAACTGTTCTCAACACAAAAAGAAATGATAAACGTGACATGATAAAGGTATTAGTTAATGCTACTGCAGTAACCATATTGCAATGTATAAATGTGTCAAACCAACATGCTGCACACCTTAAACATACAGTGTTATATGTTAATTATAGCGCAAGGAAAGAAATGTTTGTATGTCACCAGAGTCTTGTCTAACACTTGTTTCATGATTCCATCCCATCTGGTTCTTATCACTGGGGGTTTTGTAAAGGCTATGGCTATTTTTAGATGGCCACGTTGGCTTCTCTTAGTTCACAGCGGGAGGACTGTAGAATTCAATATGAAAAGGCAATCCATGGGGAGGGACGCTGGGGTTTCCTCTCCAGTCCAGTCAGCTGCAGTCTGTCTTTTATGTAAGTGGCTTTGATCACTGAAGTCTGGTCTTCAGCTCCTTACAGGTTTAGGTGCTCATTATGAAAATGTCTTCATGTAGGAATAATTGAACGCCAAGAGTTGTAGGAAAAACAACTTTACTCCCCCCTCCCCTTGTGGGACACTCAAAATTCTTAAAGGAATCTTTCAGGGAAGAAATAACTCTCAGTTAATAATTAATGTGTTGAGTTTTCACTCATATCTTTAATGTAATTTTAAGCATTATATCAATCATACAAACTTCCTCTTTTATGTAACACTGAAGAGATGTAAGTTGATGCCATTTGATGGAAAACAGTCCTTGTAAGAATGCATTCTCCATACCATGAAACAGTGCAAATAGGGGTTTGAATTTAAAAAAAAAAAACAGATGTTTGAACAATTTTAAGACACAGCACTTCTACTGCATTTTATTTGCCCACTAATATTTCCCTTTTAAGCTAAGGAAGGTAGACTTTTGCACAGTTAAAAGTGGAGAAAGGGAGCTATTCAATCAAGTAAGTTTTCTCTAAAAGTAGCTTCTTAACTACCTTTTAAGAAGCTAAATAATCCATCATGCTTTATCACCATGAGCTTGAAAGTAGGAAAGTGGATCTTGTCCAAAGAGATACACTAGTTTGATTTAGAAGATATTTTACTTTTGAATGAATACGTTGAGTGACAACAGGAATCAGCCACACTATTAGTAGTCGCTCCCCCAAAGCTCTGCTGTGCAAATAAATCACTCACATCTTTTGCAGCTGCTAAGACGGGTGCTTCCTGAATTTATCACTCCTTTCATATAAGGTGGACTTCAAGTCAGCCAAGAATTTCACGGCAAGTTTGTTTGATAAAGCGCAGTGAATTCTTACCTGCCTTCAGGAATGTTGCTCTAAATTATTTGGATCTTCACTAGTTTGGCTCCTCTCTGTGTTTATTTTAGATGATAGAATGGAAGAGCTATTTCCTACCTGTCGAAATTCAGTGACAGATGAACGAGTAGTCATTCCTTGAGTGAGGATGACTCAGGAGATCTCGGTTGACAAATGTTTTCCTAAAGTGGTGCTAAGCATTGGTAGAAGAGGTAGATACATTTCCATAGAAACAAGACTATTAATCTATGCATCTAAGGTACACAGACATGTGTTAGCCACCTTCTCATTTTCTCTACCTCTGTTTTCTTCACTGCGTCAAAGTTAACATCACCGATGGCTCCACTTTCAAGTGTGAGTGTTCTGGGCCTAGGATGCCACGGCCCAGACCTTACCTGAGCCAGGCTCATCTCCAGCCAGGACTGAGGTGCGGTCAATGAGGTGCAAGGCTGTTCATCCAAGAAGCCCTTGAATCATTGCACACACCTGCCTCTCCCTTCTCAGCTCTGGACTGGCTCTGAAGACTGGAATGAGGTTTTACTCAGGCTTTCTCCCCTTGGTTCTCATGGGTCACCCTGTCCAGGGCCCTGCCTGGTGCTTATCCCCATGCCACAGCCTTCCCCGAAGCCAGGTGGGTCTGATGGGCATCCTGGTACTTCACTCAGTCTCCTGTTGGACCCTTAGTTTACTCAACGGCTTTGGTCCTGCCATGTGAACACATCTCTCTTAGGGCACTGCTTCGATTGTCCAGCTCTACCCACTGGAGTGAACACCCAGCACTGAATACTCCGAAAGCGGTACTGACAACCCAGCCATCCTCACCCAAGTGAAAGCTGGTAGTTCAGTGCATATCTCTACCCACATCTGCCTGGTTTCAGCTCACCCCGTCTTCCCACGCCAGCTTCCTGATGCCTTAAGAACCATTCTGCTCATGCTACTTAACTTTATTACCTTGGAGAATGTTTTGGGATGAGATTAACATTTAAACTGGTGAACTTGAAGTAAAGCAGATTATCTCCATAATGTGGGTGGAAAGGCCTGAATCGACAGAAAGCCCCGCCTCCCCAAGCAAGAAGGAATTCTGCAGCAGACTGCCCTTGGACTTCATCTACACCACGGGCTCTCCTGGGTCTCCAGCCTGCCAATGCACTCCGAGGGTTTAGACTTGCCAGCCCCGTAACTGCTTTAGCCAGTTCCTTATACTAAATCTTTTTCTGTTTCTCTGAGAACCACTGCCTTGTGTTGTAGTACCTCAAACTCAACACCGTTATAAATATATGTGTTTCTCTGTGTCTCTGTGTGTGTGTGTGTATATATATCTACTGTGGGAAAAATGAGGCTTCGTGTTGACTTTGGATCTGAGCTCTAATAAGCGATTTTACTTACTGTAGTCATGGGAGGGAGTCAGCCAAAAAGTCTTTTCACAAAAAGCCTTTGCAGTCGCTGGTCCCTCTGCCTGGGTTGCTCTTCCCCCAATAATTGTAGAGTTTATTCCTGCATTTTGATTTAGGTTTATATTCAAGTGCCTCTTCTCAAAGCAGCCTTCCCCAACTACCGTCTGCATAGCCTTTCCTTCCTTAATTGTTATTTCTCCTTAGAGCTTACAACTACCTGACATTTTATTCTGCATGCATTAATTTCTCGGTTGTTCCAATCTCCATTAGCATGTGAAGTCTGTAGACTTCGCTTTATTCTCTGCTGCATCCCTGATGCCAAGACAGGGACTTGCGCAGACTGGAGGGATGGAAAATGTTTGTTGAGTGGATGAATGAATGAATGAATGTTCTATGTAATAATGGCGTAATTCCCACAAGGCTTGTGAGTTTGTGTACTACTTAATTTGAGCAAAGTCAGAAGCCTGTAGCAAATATTATATTACTTCCGTGAAAACCATAATCTCCTGGAGTAAACACAAGTTTGAGAGGCCATGACGAGATTACATGAGTGGGAAGTTAATAGAAAATGTTACGGAGTAAAGAACTGCCTATCAAAGAGCAACCTTGTGGTTGTGAAGACAAGGAAGAGAGTATGCAGACTTACAGTTTAAGAAGACCTTTGACCCACCTGGCAGATTTCCAACCGTGCTGTTTGTTCATGGGCCCTCCGTGGTCCCCGGAGTGTGTGTCTTCTCCAGCCTCCTCTGGCTTTTCTTACTGAGAAGGGTAACTTCAACAGAGCGTTTGAATGCTTATGTTAAAATGAACAGGGAGACAAGGATGTTAGTATGTAATTTCTTCCTCCTAAAGTAACATATTTTGGCCAGTGCACAGCATGTGTCTATTCTTCTGGATGCTGAGTGTTCACATAGGTGGTCCAAATAAAATAATGGGATAGACTAACTGGTAGATAGATATAACCATCTCACATTCTCTAGATTATAGAAGAGCCGTGTCCACATTCAACTGGCAAAGTGAAGCAGCGATGCCCCACGTTAGAGACCCAAAGAGTGGAGATGCTCCTCCAACACCAGTGCCGTCTTACCTGGCAGCCTCCAATCACTGTAACTCATCTGCTGGTGGTCCAGCTGTGGGCAGGCTGGAATTTCTTCCCAGATTTGAGAATGGCTTTGGGGTCTGATGCCACATAAGCTATGGGAAGAGGACAGGCTTTGGAGTCAGCCAAATGTCTAATTGAAACCCGGCCTTGCTGCTCACTGTTTGGATGGACTTAACTAAGTTATTAAATGTCTTTGAGCAGTAATTTCTTCATCTTTATTAGAGGAATAATTGTACTTACCTGGGAAGGTGGTTATGAGGGTTCACCTGGCACATAGTTTACACTTGAGACATGATAATTTTTTACTGATTTACTGCACTGAGAATTCCCCATTTCACTTTCTGTGGTCAACAGTGAAAGTACTGTGTTACAGAAAATTCTTTTTTCTTTCTTTCTTTCCTTCTTTCTTTCTTTCTTTCTTTCTTTCTTTCTTTCTTTCTTTCTTTCTTTCTTTCTTTCTTTCTTTCTTTCTTTCTTCCTTCCTTCCTTCCTTCCTTCCTTCCTTCCTTCCTTCCTTCCTTCCTTCCTTTCTTTCTTTCTTTCTTTCTTTCTTTCTTTCTTTCTGGAATTAAAAAAATTTTTACACAATTTTTGTTTTCTTCCCAGATAACATTTTCTCCATCATTTGCAGCTTAGTAGATGTTTTGCCTTTTTGTCTGTTTGGTTTTCCTTTGACAAGTCTGCCTCTCACAGCACATATAGAATTTATAATTTGGAAGGGATCCTGTGGGTCATCTAGGTTAACCCCTTCCTCCCATCACCTTTCTCCACTTTACTCTTAAACACACACATGTACATTCCTTCCGCATTTCTGGTCATAACCGTAGATGCTGAAGAAAGTTCATGTGTATCAGAAGCTTCTCGATCTCCGTAAAGCTCTGTAATGGTTTCTGTCCAACTGGGCAAAGACTTATTTATGTTTGTAATTCACTAAAACCTTCTTCCTCTCTGTCAATTACTTACTTCACACCGTGAGGGGGGCGTCAGCACTAACCCCTGTGCTTTTCCCATCTTGCTCCTTCTAGAGAAGTGATTTTTTTGAAAAAGACTTTGACTTGTTTTCCTTTGAATATCTGAAAACATATAAGCAGAAGATATCCCACATTTCCAAATAAAGCTGGTTCATTCTTATTCATAGTAAAAAAAAAACTGTTCCTAGATGTGTTCATTCATGCTTGTAGCAAACAAAAATTTTTAGAGCTGCTGTGCCGCACCCCACTTAACCCAGGAAAGTAAATTTGTGTTCTTGTGAGATAGAGAGTTGTTCTGTTTTTAATTGAGGTATAATTCACACACAATAAAATGCACTGAGCGTATTTTTTTATGCGATTAGGAGTTTTTTAACTCATGGCCTAGTTTGTGAGTAGTTTAAGACTAGTGATTAAAAACAACAGAAAACAAAACCAGAAGGGCAAGGCAGAAGATCCAGTTCAGAACTCAAGTCCCAAGGTAAAATAGTACGGGAACCCTCTGAACTTCCCTCTGCTTTCAGCTCCCTGGTTGTCACTGCATGTGGTAGCGTCCCTTGCAGAGGAAGTTGGCCTTTGAAAAGGCCAAATTGTAAAATTTGTATGTTGTGAAATTGTAAGAGCTGATTGTAATCCTAATTAGCTTCACCACTGGTAATATTAAGTACAAGGATTTTCTTGGACTCAAAGTCCTGTGATGTTTTAAATAAACCTGGCCCTCTGATCTACTCCACTGAGAATTCCCCATTTCTTTTTCTGTGGTCAATGGCAAATTTTCTACTGTGTTACAGAAAATTCTTTTTTTTTTTTTTTCTTTCTGAAATTTATGAACATTTTATACAGTTTTTTTCTGCCCAGATAACATTTTTTCCATTTTTTAAAAAAATCGAAATAGCCCGTTTACAATATTGTGTCAATTTCTGGTGTAGAGCACAATGTTCCAGTCATACATATACATACATATATTTGTTTTCATTATGTTCTTTTTCATTGTAATTTTTATATAATTTTTAAAGGTTACATTCCACTTACAGTTATTACAAAATACTATATTCCCCATGTTGTACAATCATCCCTGTAGCCCATCTTACACCCAATAGTTACACTCACTCCCGTACCCAGATATTGCCCCTCCCTCTTCCTTCCTCCCATTAGTTTGTTCTCTATATATATATCGGTGAGTCTGCTTCTTTTTTTGTTATACTCGTTAGTGAGAAGTTTTTAGATTCCACATATAAGTGATATCATATAACATTTGCCTTTCTCTGTCTGACTTATTGGACTTAGCATAATGCCCTCCAAGTCCATCCATGTTGCTGCAAATGGCAAAATTTCATTCTTTTTTATGACTGAGTAGTATTCCATTGTATATATACCTCACCTCTTCTTTATCCATTCATCTGTTCATGGACACTTATGTTGCTTCCATGTCTTGGCAATTGTAGATAATGCTGCTATGCACATTGGGGGGCAGGTATCTTTTTGAATTAGTGTTTTGGGGTTTGTTTTTTGTTTTTTTTTTTTTGTATATATACTGAGGAGTGGAATTGCTGGGTCATATGATAGTTTGACAAACCTCCATACTGTTTTCCACAGTGACTGCACCAATTTACATTCCCACCAGCGGTGGGAAGGATTCCCTTTTCTCCACATCCTCGCCAACGTTTATTATTTGCATTCTTTTTGATGACAGCCATTTTGACAGGTTTGAGGTGATATCTCATTGTGGTTTTGATTTGCATTTCCCTGACGATTAGCAATGTTGACTATCTTTTCATGTGCCCATTGACCATCTGCACTTCCTCTTTGAAAAAATGTCTACTCCATGCTGCCCATTTTTTAATTAGGTTGTTTGTGTGTTCAATGTTGAGTTGTATGAGCTGTTTATATATGTTAGATATTAATCTCTTATTGGTCATATCATTTGCAAATATTTTCTCCCATTCAGTAGGTTGTTTTTGTTTGTTGTTTTTTGTTTGTTTTTTTGTTTGTTTTGGTTTGGTTTGGTTTTTTTGGTCAGTGGTTTCCTTTGCTGTGCAAAAGCTTTACATTTAATTAGGTCCCATTTGTTTATTTTCTCTTTTCTTTCTTTTACTTTGGGAGAAAGACTCAAAAAACATTGCTGTGATTTATGTCAGAGGGCTCTGCCCATGTTTTCCTCTAGGAGTTTTAGAGTTTCTGGCCTTATATCTAGGTCTTTAGTCCATTTTGAGTTCATTTTTGTATATGGTGCTTGAGAATGTTCTGATTTCATTCTTTTACACATAGCTGTCTAGTTTTCCCAGCACCACTTATTGAAAAGACTGTCTTTTCTCCACTGCACACAGTGGCTCCTGAGCTTTGTCATTGTCAGACCTGTGAGTCTTCACATTTGCTGGCTTGACATGTGTTATTAAAATTATTTGCGAGGGACCCAAAGGTCTAGGATATAAAACAATTTTGAATGAAGATAATAATACTTACCTCCATCACATTACTATGAGAATGAAGTGAGTATTTTTTTTTTTTTTTTTGTACCTGGCATGAATCTGGATTGTCAGTTTCAAGATTTCCACATGGGAGGTGTGTATCTAGTGAATGCCTATCTGACAGCCCAGCCCCCCATCTTAGGTACCTGGAATTTCAACATATTTCTCAGGAATGTCAGAAAAGAACTGCGCAATCAGATGATGTATCTGGGTTTCAACTGATTAAAAACACTTAGCATTCTCTACTTAAAAATTCTTTTAATGATAAAAACAATAAATGTCTCTGAAATATTGCTAACTCCAAGCAAGAAAATTATTATGGTCATTAAAGAACAAAGAGTAACAAAGAGTAATGAATGTAATCAGAGAATTTCAGACAGCAGACATTGTATCCTGATGAAAAAAATCTCCTGCAAATATCAAATCTGTCAGATCATCTGAGACACTCTTGTGTGCTCAAGGCCTGAGAACTTGCCGCCTCGACTTCATGTCCCTTCTACTGTGGTGTATGTGGGTTATCAGAGATTACCTTTGTAAGGAAGTCTCATACAGCCACACGAGTACCTGCAAATCCCAGTGATACATGTGCAGACCTAATTGTGAATTTCTCCTAACACATCATATTTTTATCAAGTACCTATTTTGTATGTGCCTAGTGCTGAGATGACAGATTTAAATGCATTGTGCATATCCCTCAAGTGTAATGGGAAAAACAGCCACATAAACAGATACCAAACAATGAGTTAAGGGCAACAGTAGACGATGGTAGAGGATGCTGAATGTATCCAGGAATGGGACACCTAACCTGGACGGTGGAGAGGGTGGTGTGTGTAGAGAGTAGTCAAGAAAGATTTCTTAAAGAAGAGACTCCAAGTCTTCAAGGATGACCAGGAGATCTAAAATGCCCAGGACTCATTTACTCCAAAGCACTGTTTTTTTTTTCAAAGCAGAATTCTTGCTTTTATTACTAGATTTTCTATTCTGTCTTTTGTAATCTCAGCATTGCCTAAAATAGAAGAAAAGAGGAATATCTTGTAATAACTTTTAATGGAAAAGAATATGAAAATGAATATATGTATGTGTATGCATGACTGGGACATTATGCTGTACACCAGAAATGGACACATTGTAACTCATGAACTGTCTTGCAACAGCTTAAGAACACAAACACACTGATAGAAAACACAGGTGCATTTAGATCTGTATCTCCCCAATTTCTCTGGATTGTAACTGAAAGCACAGAGGAGAGAAACAGTATCTTTAGTCTAGGAGGAGAGGAAGCTTCAAAGGGGGATGCTGGGGCCCGGGAATTGAAGACTTAGCTGCGTCCTGGTTTGCCTCACACCTGTTGGGCAGGCCTTTTCTGGATGGCTGTGTCTATGAATTTTCAGAATCCGTGGCCTTTGATGTGAAAGCAGCAGGGAGTCTACGCAGAGAGGCAGCCCTGCCAGTTGTCAGCTTGGCAAGTGTCTTAATCCGGGGCTGCAATGGGGAGCTGGCCTGTTATCAGCTTCCCCGAAGTTTTCTAAATTAGATGCAGACAGGAAGGGCTTCGGGCTGCCAAACAGATCTTTCGGATTGAAATATAACTGCTGTACATAGAGCTCAGAGAAACACCCACATGCCCCAAACCCATCAGGATCCTGTTTAGAGTTAGAGCGTTCACATTAGAAATGATCATCATAATCAACAGTCTGCTGGGGAGGCCGTCTACGCTGGGCGGGCAGGAGGCCCCACGCTGCCGGCCACAGAAGTGTCTGGAGAGAATGTGTCGTGTGGGTGTCTGTGCAGATCTGTGCGTGTCCATCTCTGTCTTTGTGGAGGTGTATGTGAGGGGTGTGTGTGCGTCTGTGTATTTGTGTGTCTTCAGGTACATATGTGGGTGGGTGTGTCTGTCTGGTTTGTGGGTGTGGGTGGAGGATTATGTGAGTATCTCTGTGTGTCTCTGTGCACACGTATGGACAGATGTATGTGTCTACGAGGCTGCCTGACTGCTTGTGTGTGTGTGTGTGTACCCTGTGCTCTGGAAGCCAAACTTCCAGGTTACAAGTGAGCCCCAGGTTGGATCTCCTCTGAGCAATTTACAGCACTGAGCCAGGCCTCTGCTGTTCTGTTAGCTGCTCAGCCAGATGCGTGGCTGCACCAATGTCATCCAAGCCACGTTCTTCCTGTTTTTTTCAGTTGAGGTACAGTCAGTTACAATGTGTCAATTTCTGGTGCACAGCACAGTGTCCCAGTCATGCACATACATACATATATTCATTTTCATATTCTTTTTCATTAAAGGTTATTACAAGATATTGAACATAGTTCCCTGTGCTGTACAGCAGAAACTTGATTTAAATCTATTTTTATATACAGTGGCTAACATTTATAAATCTCAGACTGCCATATTTATCCCTTCGCCGCTTTCTGGACTGACATTCGATCACCTCAGAGACTCTAACAAGAGCGTAGAGAAAAGATATTTACCTCCTTGCAACTCACAAAGACCCACCCAAGTCAGAAGACGAAATTCAAAATCAGCAATGTCTGCTGCAGGGAATCTGTTAATGACCCACCAACAGTTTTCACAGGTTTGCTAGGAGGTAGGATAGGTCTGTAACTACCACATTTTTTTTTTTTTTTTACTTATACTATATGACAGATTAAAGTATAGAAAGTCTAAAGCCACGTTACTAAATCAGAGGCAGAAATACTGTGAGTCATCGATGACTGTGCTATCAGCTGTCTTAATTCTCATGTCTTCTGTTTCTTGTGTAATTAGGAATGTGGACCTTTCCAGCGGTCTCTTTTCATAGAAACAAAGCAGTGTTTATTTTGGAAAATGCCACAAACGCCTCCTTTACAGTCCTTTGCATTGTGTTTGAATTTCATCTGAATTTATTTGGCTGAAATAAGCTATAATTTTAAGACAATTTTGTCCAATAAACTATAAAAAAGTTTAGCCAATTTTTGATCCCCAGTTTCAAAACTGGGCTCCTTTCCCAGTCTGTCTTGTCTTTAGGAGCTCAGACTTATCTCAGTGACATATTTTTGCCTAAGTTCCTCTACTTGGCAGATGCATGTGCAATTTAAAGAAATACCATCTTAAATATTTTAAACCCAACTTGGCTGATTGGGGAGGAAGGAGGGAAGACAGTGCTATGAACAGTAGAATCTGAAGTTAAAGAAGCATTGGTGAATATTATTGTTTTCAAAATTAACCCCATGGAGTGTGGGTATTTTGTCAAGGTCTTGAATAGAATATTCTAAAAGTAAAGAAAAGCACCAACCTGCTGGAAGGTATGGAGCGCGGTGCCCCCATAGCTCACAGCTTATGCTGTGGAATCTCCGCCTTCCTCACCCCACAATATGGCCCCGTGATCAGGGTAACAGGACTCAGATCATGTGGACTTTCAGAGCCGGAGAATCTTGGCAATCACTCAGCCCCACTGAGCCCTATCAGGCACTAAAATAGAAAGAGACACGAGTCGATTCCCAGCCTGCCGACTCCTGATGCGGGCGTTTCCCTCCCGCACTCGTGGGACTCTTCCATAGCTTCCAGTGGCTCCTGGGTGAGGGCTGACTGCCGAGCAGGGCATGTGACACCCTCATTTTCAGTCTCCTGCCCCCGTCTAGTCTGATTTCCTGCCAGTCCCCTGGGTCACTGTATACTAGAGAAATACAGAATGGCTCGTAAACACACAGTGGCAATTCCATCTTCCTGTCTTTGTACTTTTGGGACCTTCTGCCTAGAATGCTTCTTGTTCTGATAGAATTTGAAAAGTGCCAAGAAAACTCTCCAGGTCATTCTCCTATCCGGGCACCCAAAACACTACCATTAATTCCCAACTTCCCTACAAAGCAGAGACAGACTCACAGACATAGTAAACAAACTTATGGTTACAGGGGGAAGGGGATGGGAAGGGATAAACTGGGAGTTCGAGATTTGCAAATATTAAGGACTACATATAAAATAGATGAAAACAAGTTTCTTCTGTATGGCACAGGGGACGATATTCAATATCTTGTAGTAACCTATAATGAAGAACAATATGAAAATAAATATTTGTATGTATATATGAGACTGAAACATTACGCTGTACACCAGAAATTGACACACTGTAACTGACTATACTTCAGTAAACATTTTTAAAATTAATTCCCTTTATATTCAGCTTTGTTTCTCTTTGTGTTCCCCCACAATAATTCATCTTGTTTCTGAGAAGACAACAATTTAAAAGTCATTGGTATCTGTGTGATGGACTTTTCCAGATACTTTTTTTTTTTGCTTTAATATTTTTTTATTTATCCATTTTTATTGAAGTATAGTTGATTTACAATCTTGTGTTAGTTTCAAGTGTACAGCAAAGTGACTCAATTATACATATACATATATATTATTTTTCATATTCTTTTCCATTATAGGTTATTACAAGGTATTGAATATAGTTCCCTGTGTTATACAGTAGATCTTCGTTGTTTATATATTTTATATATAGTAATGTATATATGTTAATCCAAAACTCCTAATATATCCTTCCCCCTCCCCAACCCTCTAGAGAAAAACATAAACAGAACATTCTTTGACATTAATCACAGCAATATTTTTCTCAATCCATCTCCTAGAGTAATAGAAATAAAAGCAAAAAGAAGCAAATGGGACCTTATTAAACTTAAAAGCTTTTCCAGCTGCTTTGTTGCTGGGGAGGACTAGGTACCTGGGGGACAATGCTCAAAGAGGCGGAAAGCAAAGATCAGGACCTGCCGAGGGCTGTCCTCTGATTAGGGTTTTGCTTGGCCCAGCCCAGTGACTAAACCATAAAAGTATCAGATGTTTCTGGAGGGCAGTTGCGTCGGAGGTACAACATGTGAATGTTTTGATGTGCCAAGTTCTCACCTGTGGGTTTTCTCTGTTAAATTCAGCACACTGATCTAAAAAATGTTTACACTGGTCTAATCTATTCATTCCTTCAATGAGAATTTAAAAATGAGGGAGATGGTTAAAAGCGAATAGAAAAGAAGTCAATGAAAATTCATTTGTGCTTTATGATTGTGCCCTTCAGAAACCGGGTGCTCTGGCTGTCCATTGGTGAGTAGCAGACCACAAAGGCAGTGGCTCACAGTGAATGACATTTGCTTTGCTCACGAATCTGCGAGTTGGGCTGGGCTCAGTGGGGCTGGTTCATCTCTGTGCCACTTGGTGTCAGCCAGGAAGCTTGAAGGCTGGGGCTGAATTATCTGAAGTCTCCTTCACTCAGGTGTCAGCAGATGATGCTGGCTGTCAGCTGAGGGCTCAGCTGGAACTGTCACCCGTGTCACCTACAGGTGGCCCCTTCCTGTGGCCTCGCACATCGTGGCTGGGTTCTGAGGTGAGCGTCTGAGACAAGGAGTCAGGCATATCCCTTCATGACCTAGCCTGAGAAAGTATGAAGGATCATTTCTGCCACAATCCATTCATCCCAGCAGCCACAAAGCCCTGCTCAAGTTCAAGAAGGAACACGTGGAACCAGAAATACTGCTTTGGCCGTACTGAGAAATAACAACCTGCTACACTGGAGCATAAAGACATTTTAATTGACTTGTTATTTCCAGTTTTTCTATTCATTCCAGCCAGCAACCTCTTCTTCAGGGTGGGTTTTGTGGTGGCCAAGAAAGTTCTTAACATGCCGAAGTGATTACTGTATTTGGTTTCTTTTTTAATGAGCCCTGCCCTCCATCACCAACAACTATTTGTCCAGAGAGAAGAACTTGTGCAATAAAAATTAGATCCACGTGGATCTAAGGTTTTCATTACAACAGCTTTAAAAACAACCTCCCAAACTATTGCACAAGATTAAATTCAGGCCCATCCACTTTAGTTTTTAATTCTTTATGTACAATTGAAAGATTTTAGATTTACAGGAAGCTTGAAATAGTGATTTGAGTACATGTAGGTTTTTAGCAACAACAATTTAGTTCAGCCTTTGACCAAACACCTACATTTCCTGGAATATAATTAAAGTAATTGTCTAGAAATGTGTTGATTTGCATAAAATAATTAATTAATTGTGTTTAATTGAGTAGCTTAGTTTTAATGAAACTTTTCCTCTTAAAAATTTAAAGATAAGAAAAATCTCGAGACTTTGACCTTGAGAAAAATAATATGAAGTTTAAATTTTTTAACAGTATTCAGATATTTGTGATTAGATGACATTCAGATAATGTGATTAGATAATTAGATAATAGTTTTTGGGTATTTGAACTGTTCTGAAGCTCGTCTTTTGTCTTATCCGACCTGCATTATTCTTTTTTTTTTTGGCATAGAGGGGAGGTAATTAGGTTTATTTCTCTTTGGAGAAGGCACTGGGGATTGAACCCAGGACTTCATGCATGCTAAGCATGTGCTCTACCACTTAAGCTATACCCTCCCCTTGACCTGTGTCATTCTAAAGTTGTGTTTCTTTTCAGATGCCTGAAAAATCCCTAAGACAGGAGAGAGTCTTGATTCTGCCAGTAATCAGCTGTATGACTATAAGCATGACAAAAAAAATTGTTTGTACCTCATTTGTAGAATGGAGGCATTTCACTAAACAATGTATAATTTTTTTTACTTTATGAAAAAGATATAATAATGACATTTACTGGAAAGGGATGTAATAAAGCAAAATAGTATGAAGAAATAATATTTTTTCTTTTTTGATTAGAAATGATCAAAACCATGCATTTTCCTTAGAAATGCATTTCAAAATCTTCTATTTCCCCAAAACCAAAAATTCAAGTTCTCTTGAGACACTTCAGGGTCTTATTTGGACTTGATTAAGAAAACAATCATCCTTTAGCTTTACATGACTTCATTATAATTTGAGAATCAGGCAGTTACTTAATAAATACTATTTGATAAAGGGAAAAATAGGGCAAAGTGCTTTGCATCTTGAATGGGTCTTATGAAGCTATAGTGAGGGACAGACTGTTATTACAGGCAGGCCAAAGGAGGCAGAGAGAGAGAGGGAGAGAGAGAGAGAGAGAGAGAGAGAGAGAGAGAGAGAGAGAGAGAGAGAGAGAGAGAGAGAGAGAGAGAGAGAGAGAGAGAGAGACCCCTGTGGTAGACCAGCTGTCAATGCCGAGGTCTTCTTTGGGGGTTTAGATTTCTGTGATAGATTAAATATGGACTTCACTAAATATTCATGATCATTCCAAACAGCTTTTAATTTGACCGATGTTTCTAGACCACCTACTCTAAAGTGAGGGCTTAGTATTAGAATATGAGCAACAACAACAAAAAAAGTAAATATTCCATGTGTGTCCTCAAGGATTATCTAGTGTCCATCAGTGTCCAGGCTTAATCAGAACATCCTATAAGCTGCAATATCCCTTAAAATGTTATCATATTAATTCTCTTTCATAGTAATTGAAACGTTCTTTTGATTTTAACCAAAAAAATAGCAAAGTCCTACTGAGTCCTTGTAAGATGTCAGATACGCTATGCATTTTATATTCACTGCCTGATGCAAATCTCATTTTAAGTCACCCTTTTCAGTGTGGCTTCGACAGAGATTTGAATTCCAGCTTAAACCCTAGATGTGATGACCTCAAGCCTCACTGTACTGAAGTGTTTTGAGAGTTAAGTGAGATAATCATGTAAAATATGTAACAGTATTTGGAATAGTAAATGTTTACTAGATGTTAACTGTTTATGGTGACTGTTGTCCCATTAGCTCTGTCGGACAGGTAACAGACGAGCGAAGAGTGTCACTCTGAATAAGAGAGTAATTTGCCCAGTCACCCAGGTCTCAAGCAGCAGAGTTGGAATGTTTAATACCAGATTTCTTACCATCTAAAGTCTATTTCTGTCTACTAGTTAAAAAGGATAAAATATTTAGTAAAATATTTCAGTTATTCTAATTCTGTTAAATGATCAAAACTCAGTACTTCCAAGAATTCTGCCATCAAATCTCAAGTGGCCTGGTCTTGTGCAACAAGTATTGGCAAGTGAACAAACTCAATTTTCTCATCGAGAGTTTCTGGAACCAGGAAAGTAGTTCGTGATGGGGGAAAAAAAGGCAGAAAAAAAAAAAAAAAGAGCAGGGATTTGAAAAGGCAAGAGTCTTTGTGGTTTGAATTATTCTTTCCAAAACTTTTGATCGCATATTCTTTTCCTAAGAGTAACATATATTTATGATCCTTTTAAAAATGTTTTATAAAACCACAGTGGAATGGATCAAATGTCTAAATTTTTTTTACGATTAATGGAAACAGAAGTAACTGATGAGAGCTCTCAGAATAATGTCATAGAATGTGATCAGATATTCACTCACATGCCAGACAGAGGGTGATTTATTCATGTTAGGGCCAAAAAGCAAATTCCTAAACCACTTTAGGAAACCATGAATGAGAAGAGTGTAGAAAAATAGACTGGAATGAGAAAAGCTGAATTCCTATCTTGGGACAGAACTGATCAAGAATAACCCAGATTATGGGAGTAGAAATTGGATAATGTCGATAGGGAAAGAGAGGAAAATCAAAAATAGCTCTAAACTTACCAAGAGATGCTGTTGGACTGCTCGGTCCCCGAGCTCATGCATGCATGAGACTTGGAAAAATTTAGAAACAGTGGCCTGTATTCTTTTTTGGTTTCGATAAGATCTTCAAATCATGGCAATCAATTGAAAAAGCAAATTTTTATCAAATAAGAATCTCCACTAAAACGATGCCACAGAATTTACCTCTTGGAATACAGAACCAGGGGTGTTGCTATCGAAGTGACACTAATTTGATTTCTGATGTGCGAGATCCCTTCTGGCGAGACAGCTGTGGATATGAACGCATCTGATTCTCAGCGTTGCAGGGATTCTGGAAGAGAAATAAGGTTAATTGAGATTAAATGTAGTTGTTGATATTTAACGTGATCAGACATTTAACAAGTGCAGTGAAAAGAACATTGAACCAGAAATCGTTACGCTCCAATATGCCATTGATTGGCTAGTCACCTTGGGTACATCAGTCATTCTCTTATCTGTAAAACTAGAGCCTTGGGCCTACTCGGTGATCCCCAAATACTGTTTGGCCTGTGAGTATGAGACCAAATTAGACCAAAAAAAGAAGGATGGGGGCGAATGATTACTAGGCTTGTCATCATTTCATAACGTTTTCAAATGTCAAATCACTGTGTGGTACACCTGAAACTAACATAATATGGTATGTCAGCTATATTTCAATTTTAAATAAAGAAGAAAAAGACAACACAGTGAGTTTTTTTAAAAAATAAAGCTGATTTATGTCATTTAAAAACTGAGCTGGTTTATTCTCTATTACTGTTGTTAAAACGTCCTTTCTCTTATTAAATAATCATAAGAGCAGATGTCCCTTAGGGCAAAGCAAGTTCTCCCTTCTTGTCCCTCCTTTTTTCTATATTCTAGTCACTTGGAAGATCTGAAAATGTGGGAACCACCGTTCTGCTTAATTTCTAGGGTCCCTACCATCTCCAGTTCAGTGTGTGTGTGTGTGTGTGTGTGTGTGTGTGATTCAAAATAATGTTGTAGAGAATGTGTGTGTGTGTGTAGGGGGGAGGGCATCCCCTTAAACTTTTATATATTTCTTTTATTTATTTATTTATTTTTGCTTACGTCTCTGCCTATGGTTGGTGAGAGTGATCAGGATGGACCATAAAGGGAAAGGCCTGGATCTGGAATCTGAAGCATCCCCTGGGGGAGGCAGGAAAAGAAGGACGTGCCTCTGCCGTGAGGACCTGCTCTGTAAGGGCCTGGCAGCGGCGCCAGGATGTGGTCGGGAGGCACTGGTGCCAGGCCTCCTCCGTGAGGTACCTCGTTACAGCCGGGCGAGGGTGGAAGTCTAGCTCCCCTGTTGGCATTCCCTGGTGTGGGTGACGATGGGGGGACAGTTTCTGTCTGGGGTTTCTGGCTGGAGTGGAACAATTGTCTCATAGTCTCCTGTCTTGCCAGGCTGGTCCCTTGGCCAGAAAGAGCTTGTTCTGTTGGGCGGTTTGCGTCTGCACCTGTTGGCACTTCCGAGTTGCGGTCTCCCCCCTTCCTAAATCTGGGATCAAAGCCAGAGCCAGGGAACTTTCCACGGTGCCACCCTTGGGTCCTGAAGTCCCTAGATGGTCTGCCTTCTTCTTCCCACCTTCCGGAATCTTGTTTGTTTTATTTACGAAGCCCAGGGATTTTAGTTTCACTTAGCAGGCAAAATAGGGAAAAGTATGCATATCCCATTTTTCCCAGAAGTGGAAGTCAATTGCTTACATTTGATAAGAAATTATTAAAATACCCATCTTTCTCCTAGAAGATGTTTACGTGTTTGCACATCTCTCCCGGAGGACAGACTGAGAGCTCCCACTCGGCGCCCTCTCAGTGCAGGGGGGCTTCCGGCCGGGGGAGCCGGCCCGGGATCGGGGAGGCCACCGCCTGGCCTCTATCGTTTCAGACACACCTTCTCCTTGGCTCTCCCGCTCTGTTGCCAGCTGCCATAGTGACTCAGCCAGACTTCCCCAGACTCAGCTGGAACCAATAAGATTATAGCAAGGCAAGGAAAGTAGATATTAAATATTTATTTAGAGTACATTGCTAAGCTTGTGAATAATGCATGAAAGAATGTTACAGGGGGAAAAACGGTCTACAGGGGCTTTTTTTTTTTTTTGTAATATGTCATTTAAAAAACTTTTTATTAGAAAATAATCTCCAATTTACCAAAAAGTTGCAAAAATAAGAACAAAGGAAGCCCATATCCCCATATCCAGATTCGCCTCTTGCTAATAATGCTTAACTATTCTATTTTCTTTGTTATTTACATGCTCTGTCTTTCTACACACACACACACACACACACACACACACACACACACACATGGTAATTTAACATGCCACCTGCACTCCAATTTTGTCAACTGATCCAGTAATGTCCTTTATAGCATTTCCCCCTCTGCTACAGGACCCAGTATAGCATCAAGTATTGTGCATGCATGTGGAGTCTTTTTAGTGTCCTTCAATCTAGACAAGTTGCTGTGATTTTTTTTTTAAACGATAAGATGGTAAAACTGTATCTGTCTCAGATCGTTAATGTTATTTACAGGCACTCGCAGCAGATTGTGAACTTATTAACGTGCCAAAAGGTAGGATTTCAGTACTCTGTGGTAGAAAAAAGGATCTTTTTAGCAGCATGTAATTAATTTGAAAAGTGAAACCACAGCAAGACCGTAAAAAATGATAAAATGCTTGACCCCAAATTAGAAAGTGGTTTATGTAAGTTAGAATGGAAAGTATTGTTCTTTTATCACTCAGAAGATTCTGGGGTGATTAATAAAAGGGCATCTGTGCAATTTACACAGAAATTAAATGCTCACAAAGTTCTAAAATGACAGGTTTTAGAGTTTAGCTAAAAGATTTGTTTTATTCTAACTTGAACAGACAAATATTGGTAATTTGCCTGTCCTGATAAATCCCCTTTGGATACGCACCATAAGGTACAAATGAGAGAAACACTGTGTCTTTGTTTATTTTAAGTGCTGAATTCTCAATGGCCTGTCAATAAAATCATGTTCAAAATTGGAGGTACCATTAGCCTGCGAACAGCTGGTCACCTTTATGTTCCAGGGACAAGCTGCATTCTTTGAGACTGTGGTGGTCTTTCTCAATGTGCTTCGAAAATGCATCTTAAATGTGTATTCTGACTACGGAGCAAAACCAAACATTTGCAACCAGAGTTTATCTTTCAGTTCTCGCATGTCAGTGGCTTGCTGGCTCCTCTGTGCTCTGGATAGCAATCTCTGGCCAGAGCCCAGAGTTTTCCTCACAATCAGGACCAGCTGAACTCTGATTTCGTCTCCCAAGAGGCCAGAAAAGCACATTGTTTCTTATTCACTTGGATTTGCATTTTCAAGAGGAAGTCTTGCCCTGCTCCTGGAAGTGGAGAGAGAGTCCTTCTCTGGATACCTTGGACTGAAGAGGTTTGGATTAAGCCAGACACTGAAAGATCTTTCCTGTTGGAGAAGCACCTTAATCGTGGTAATACTTGTATTAGGATTTTAAGCAATGTGACACCTGTCAAGATATTTTCAAACTTGAGTAGTGATTATTTTAGATGAATTATAGCTTCTTTAAACCATACCTCGTGGCAATGGTTTTGCAAAAGTGATCTCAGTTTTATTTCATACAGACGTCTCCCAGTCACTGAACGGTGCGAGGAACAGGCTCTGGAGGAAGGACGGCCCCGACTGCATCCTATCACGAGTGGGCAAGCTACAGAACCCTCCAAGTCTCCGTTTCTTCATTTGCAAGTGAATAAGCCTGAGCCTTATGCCCCACCTCGCCCCCCAGGTTGCTATGAAGAAATATTTCTCAAATAGAACTTAAGTGTTTAGCTTGGTTAATACTTTTTAAAATATGCAAACATAGGGCATATGACCTCTATTTGTACTATCACCCTGGACCCCCCAGATGTGGGGAGTGAGAACGTGTTCAGGCGGTGATGGACCCAACGTAAGAACTCAAGAAGCACAAGCCACCATCATCGTCATTGTCATCATCACGGTGTCTTCTGCTGTGCGTGGCATGGAGTCATTTCTCTGAAACGGGTGGGAAACCAGCTCCTTCCTGCACCGCTTACATCAGATGCCAGCTCGATTAATTACAAGAGGCAGTCAATGACTGTTGGGACTTTACGGATGGAGCCTTTAGGAGGGCAGCGGGGAAGCAGCTTAACAGTGGCTGGAAGGAGCAGACCATCCAAAACGGCTCAGTCACCATCGTCCCCTAGGCCCCCACTCAGCACAGTCTCATGGACTCCAAGGGCCTGGTTCCCTCAGACTCTCCATTAACCAAGGTCATTCAGGCACACTGACATCAGTACTTCAAGTTCCTCTTAGCCTCCGCTTAATTTTTCTTTCATCTTTTAAATGTTGGCTATCCTTTCAGTGGAGTGTTGGTATCCAGGAATTACCTGATTTTATAGCTGTGGACAACTTCTGGGAGTCTGCATTGATTAGACTATTTTACAACATTGCATGGACCCATGACTCCTTTATTTTGCAGCTCAACATTTTACTGGAGTTCTTACCCAGTGCAATAAGGCAAGAAAAAGAAATTACATGCATATGTATTAGAAAGGCAGAAATGGTGACTGTCTATGCACAAAACCCTAAGAAATGTATGCACAAAGTTACTAGAACTAAAAAGTAAGTTTAGCAAGGTAATGGGACACAAGGTCAGTGTGCAAAAATCAATGTTACTGTAACAAATATTTGGAAATTAAGGAAGTTGGAAATTAATTAAATATTTGCAATTGAAAATAACCTTTACAACAGCACCAAAAATAATTAGGATAAATTTAATAAACTATATGCAAAACTTGTCCCCTAAAATCTATAAAACATTGCTGAGAAAAATTAAAATAAACCTAAGGAAATGGAACAGTGTAACATATTCACTGAAGAAGAATCAATTTTATTAAGATGTCATAAATTCCCAAATTGACTTAGGAATTTAATGCAATCACAATAAAAATCTTAGCAGGTTTTGCTGAAGACATTTACAAGGTGAATATAAAACCTATGTAGAAATGCAAAGAATCTAGAGCAGACAAAATCATTTTGAAAAACAGGAATGAAATTGGAAGAATTATACTACCTCGTTTAAAGACTTCAAATGAAGTCCCGCTAATCAGTACAGTGTGATATTGCTTTAATCACGGACAAATAGATTAATGAAACAGAACAAAGAGTCTGGAGAGAGATCCAAATATATAAGGTCAATTGATTTCTGATAAAGTTCCAGAGTATCCTAATGATGGAAAAGTTCAGCTTTTTGGTAAAGGGCACTGGTAAATTGGATACCCATATGCAAACAATGGACCTGAATCCTTAACTTCACACCATACATAAAAATTAATCAGAGAAGAGGTATCGATGACCAGTAAGCCCATGAGTAATTTTCAACATCACTAGTTGTCAGGGGAATTCAAATTAAAACCCTAAAGATATAGCACTGTACACCGACCAGAATGGCTAAAATTTGGGGGAAGAATTCTAACAAATGCATTTCTGATGAGAATGTAAATGGTTTGCATCCCTTTAGAAAACACTTTGGCAGCTTTTAATCTAGTCAAACATATATTTACCCAGTATTTTCACCCAGCAATCCTGCTCTTAAGTATTTGTTTACCCAAGAGAATGAAAACATAACTTCGGACAGAAATTTTTTACACAAATGTTCAAAGTAGCTTTAAATATAATGGCCCCAAACTGGGAACAACCTAAATGTCCATCAACTGGTGAATAAACAAATCATCATCTAACTGTGTAATGGACTACTACTTAATAATGAAAGTAACATTGTACTGCTACATGCAACGATATGGATGAATCCCAAAACCAAGATGTTAAGTGAAAGAAGACAGACACAAAAGATCGTATACTGTCTGATTCCATGTATATGAAACTCTAGAAAAGACAAAGCTACAGTGATAGAAAGCAGATCAATTGTTGCCTGTTGCCACGGATGAGCAAAGGAGGTTGGAGGCAAAAAAGGCACAAAGGAATTACAAGGCTGATGGAAATGTTTTATGTCTCAACTGTGTTGTGATTCCATGAGTGTATAAAGAATTATCCTTTTTTGCCATATTCCACACAGGGCATTCTTCATCACTAGCTTGATATTCAGCCTGGCAAATAATTTAAAACAGCATCCATCAAAAAATTCCTCAAAGATTATAAGAAATACAAATTACAGAGGGAAAATCAGATCAAAGTTTTGTTTTATTCAAGAATGGAAGATATGCTTAAGATCTCTTGAATGTTCATATTCCTCCGCTGAGGGACCATTTACCAAAATTCACAGTGATTAACTCTGGGTCATGAAATTATTCCTGACTTTTATTTTCTTTTTAAGATTTTCTTATTTGCCAAATGTTCTATAATGAATGCCATTACTTTGGCTATTAGAAAATGTCATTTTAAACTAAAAGAACACAGATTATTAGGTGATGGTGACCTTAACAACTAATATTTAGTCTAAAAGGAAGAAAAAGTTCTAAGTTTATCTGAAAACTACAGGATGGAAAGAAATGTTTCAGTAATTTCTTTTTATTCTAAAGGCTTATTTTTCTGTTAGGTTCAAACAAAAAAATAAGGCAGTCCTTAAAGCAAACCTCAGAATAAGCATGTACAATGAACAAAAATCACTGGCAATGAATTTTACAGGATTATTGAAGTTGGTTAGTTATTTTCAGCTTCTCTCTGATAAAATTATAAAAATAAATCATGTTTTATCAACTGTGCTTCTGGAAGAAACGTGTCTCTGGAGAAATGAAAACAAAATAAAGCTACAAATATACTGCACAGTTATTTTTGAAATATTTTATCTTCTCATACCAGGCTGAAAACACATTCTGCTTCACAAACATTTAGCATTTTGGTGTGAAGCCCCCTGCTGCAAATATTCAAATGATGTTGGTCATTTTGAAATAAATTGTCTTTTTTTTTTAATGTGCACTGGAGAGAAAGCAGAAAATGCTTTCTTTTTTAGTGTGAGGCAACTTTTTTTTCCTCTTTCTTTCTTTTTTCTTTCTTTCCCTTTCTTTCTTTCTTCCTTCCTTCCTTCCTTCCTTCCTATAGATGGTGCATTAAAGCTTGTCATTATGGATTTCTGGACATCAGAGTAGCACCAGGGAACCAGCCATCAGCTTCCAGAGTTTTGTTCAATTTTGTGACAGTTACATATTATCGTGTAGCAAACTCCCTCCCAAAATCAGTGCCGTAAAATAACAACAATCATTTATTTGCTCAAAATTCTGCAAAGAATCTGGGCTCAGCTGGGCAGCTTGTCTCTGCTCCACGCGGCATCAGCTGGGCAAATGCATGTGTCTGCGGTCAGCTGGTGCTGTGGCCGGGTCTGGGCATCCAAGATGGACTTAGGCGTACGTTTGGCATCTCCTATGTGATGGCTGGAGCAAATGGCTGCTGGTTTGGTCTCTCTTTCTTCAAACTGGTCTTTTATCTTCCAGAGTCTCTCTCTTTACATGGCTTGCAGGTCATGAGGAGGCTGGCTTGGGATGTGTGGCGCCCCGTGACAGCCAGGGAGCAAAAGGTTTGAGGCCCCTGAAGGCCACAGCCCAGTTGGGCAGCGTTGCTTTTGCCATATTCTGTCAGCCCAAGAAATTAATGTTAATACTGAAAGGTAGTATCCATCTGGAGCCACTCTACAGCAGTAAATACCAGTTATCCTGAGGGGTGTTTCCATCATTTCATTACAATGGATGCTCATGTGTCCCAGGGGTCTGGGTACCAGCCACGTGCGGGATTCCAGCCCAACAAAAGGGCTGTGACCTTCGGTTAAACTTGAAAACCATTTTCTTCTGCCAAAGTACTGGTATCAGGATAGAAATGTATAAATCAAATAAGATTTCTTTCCTCCCTGCTGTTTTGGACAAACAAGGTACGTTGCCACGTCCTGAAGGAAACTCAAATGTACTTACACAGTCATAGGACTTTTGGAAATGACTGGGCAATTTGAGTAGAAACAACCATCTGAAAAATGTGCTCAAAGAGTTTGAAGTCCTTGAGTTTCTATTGGCAAATTAAAGGAAGGATTGTGCTTCTGCCCAAATGGAGCCCTCACTCAAGTTTTTATTTGTTAACACAGGAGAAAGGAAAGGATTCAAAGAGTTTTGATTAAAATCCATTCAACACATAAGGGAAACACTTGGTCTGGTGTCCACTAACATATTACTATGTCATCCCTCCTGCACGGAAAGTCCACTGATAAATGAACGTTGAGTACACAAAGTAACGTATAAATGAATATTGAAGAAACACTACTCTTTGTAATATAATGAAATCCACCAAAAGACCCTAATCTTAATGATAAATTACCCTACTGTTCAATGATATCTTGTGATATAATTTAATAAGATTAATTTTTATTACAATTCCAACTGAAAAGTATAGTCAATAAAATTAAAAATAAAAAAATATAACTTATTGAAGATTACAAAACACACTCCTTTACATTGCTAATTAAAAAGAACATTTAAAATAGCTCCCTCATAGCTACAGGTGGCCTTCGATACCAGCTGCCATGTATTTCTGGAAGAATTAAAATACTGATGCCATTTGGTACCTGGGTTTAACAAGCAGAGAGTTTCCTCCACTGAAGCGATGTTCCTATTTGGGTCCTTTATTATAAAGCCTGCACCGTATCCTTTTGATATCACGATTAGAAACTTGAAGTTATTTGTCTCTTTTTGGTAATACAATTACATTCTCACTATATGTACTGTGTTAATTAAGTCTGGCAAAGTATCAAATGGATGTTCGTTAAATAGAAGAAATTAGATTTTATTTAATTTTTAAAATGTACCAGAGTTTTCATTCATAGTGATCATACTTACAAACTAAATTTCAAAGTATCAAAGCTCGATTTTTTTTTCATTCAGAAAGGGTTCTGTTTTGGTTTTGGCTTCATAGTATGTTACACTTCAGAAATAGCTTAATTCACATTCTGCTCTGTGAGTCAATATGGCAGGTTGGGCAGGATATTCTTAAGCCTGGTAAAATGCAGTTAGTAGAGGTACCTCCCTCACATAGGTCATTGTGAGAATTAAATGAGCTAATTCATGGGTAGCTCTTGGAAGAGCCGCAGGCACTAGTAAACTTTGTGCAAGCGTTAGTTATTACCATTTCCAGAATCCAGCCATGTGTCTGCCCCCTGCTGCTCCCCACTCCTCTCCCCTGGAGCCCCCGTGACCCCCAGCCTGGATCACTGCAAAGCTTCCACCGGTCTTCCTGCCTCCACTTTTGTCTCTGCTCCATCATTTCTCACCTGGGCAGCCTTGGGGGTTTGTGTATGGTCCCTACTACACCAAGGGGTTAAAGTCACTCCTCTGCTCAGGGCCCGGCACCAGCCCCACCTCGTCCAGAGTGAAAGCCGACGCCCTCACAAGGTCCGCAGGTGCACACAGTCCAGCCCGTCCCTCTGTCCCCATTGTCCACTGCTCGCTCCTGCTCCCTCAGCTCAGCTTCATCCGGCTCCACAGACACCGCCCAGCATCTGGGATTTGCACTTGCTGTTCCCACTGCCCAGAGTGCTTTTCCCCTTGTATCCACATGGCTCACCTCCCCACTTCCTTCAGGTCCTCTGTCACCTTCTCCATGAGGCCCTCCCTGACCACCCTATTTGAAATCACAACACCCCGTCCTTGGCACTTCCTCTCCCTCCTCCCTGACTTGTTTTCCTCCCTGGCCCTCATCACCCTCTGATGGATTTACTCTTTGTTCTGTTAATTGTCTTTCTAGGAGAGCGGACACCTTTGTTTACACCTCAGCACACAGGACAGCATCAGACACACATCAGTGTTTGGGGAACAGTGTGTGTTGCATGTGCACACACATCACTCGTACTGTTTTGATTTTGTAACATGTGAATTGTCTGAAATAAAAAGTATGTAACTGGGTGTCAGGGAATCAAAGTCTTTGTAGGAGATCTTCGGATCCCTCCATGGCAAATCCATAAAGACACCCGCCTTCATTTCTCTCTGTCCCTCCCGCCTCCTGTGCTGGGATTCCAAGGTCTGGGTTCTCAGGGACCTCACATAACAGTTATCCTCCTTTCTTTAAAACCTAATGGCTCCTTCCCACTAGTATTTAAATGCTCTCAAGTTTCTCCCATCTTTAAATGAACAAATACACACACCTCCCTGCACCCGTTTCTCCCCTCCAGCTACTTGTCCACACTCCCCCCCACTTCTTTTCCCTGTGGCATCCACCTTTCCGTGGCAGTCCACCTTGGTAACCTGGTTTTCTTGTTTTTCTCCCACCGTGGGGGCTTCTTAAGGGCAAGGACTACATTCTTTTTCCTGCTGTGTCCTCTGCGCTTAGCAGAGGGCCGGCCATTCGTGGGTGCTTATTAATTGTTTGTTGGAAGAAAGACTGAGTGAGTGTGAGTGCATAAGGGCCACAGGGCCCTTAGGACAGAGGACAACTTGGTGATGTTCAGCAGAGTTTCCCAGTGAGAGGCCTGTTGGCATTTTGGGTGGAACAACCATTTATTTGGTGAGACTGTTCAAGTCAGTCCTCTGCTCAGAGCCGGGCTCCTGTCCTAAGCACTGCAGGATGGCTAGTAGCATGGGTTCCTGTCCACTCTGTTCTAGTCATGCCTCCAATCACTGGAAAACCAGAAATGCCTCCACTCATTTCTTTCATTTTCTTTTTCTTTTTTTTTTTTTGGAGGTACTGGGGATTGCACCTAGGACCAGGTGCATGCTAAGCACACACTCTACCACGGAGCTACACCCTCCCCCTCCCCCATTTTTAGATGCTTTTTATGGAGACAGCCTGCCTTGGGCTGGGAATCTCTGAGCTAAGATTGTACACTGGGTGATAGAGTGGGAATTTTTGGAGAATCAAAAAGAATTAGGCCCCTCATTGAAACTATCAGATTGTATAGATGTCAGCTGCTCTACTAGAAATCAGAAGTCTGATGTTCAAAGGAAAAAAATGTAGGTCTTCACTAGAAATAGATGAGGGCATTAAACTGTCATAGAATCAGCTAATTATTAGCACATGTTGCCTTTATGACGCCTGGACTCAGAAGAAGGCGTCTGTGGCTGTGCTTTGTCTCTTCCCTGAGACTGTCCACCAACCGGAGAGCTAGCCATGCTATGCGGTGTTACAACAGGGATTCCACGAGCACCTCGGTCGTCACGGAGGCACCTCACGGAACGCTGGGTGTTATTGCAACCTGCGATATAGACGTTTAGATTGAGCAGGACTGGAATTCCACCTGATGCTGGCATTTCAGAGAAGCTTCAAGGAAAACCGCTCAGGTGTCTGCTAGATCATCTGCTCTGGATAATGAAAGATGCCAAACTTTGGAGCGAGCTCTTGACGTGCACTTTCTTACTGTCTTGAGATAGAGAGGCGGTCACATCCTTCACGTCCAAAAAGTACTCAGTGTAAGAGAAAGTTGTCTCAGGTGTCGCTGGGTTAGTGCTGGGGAAATAATGGATGGTAGCTTGACTGATAGCAAGTTGAAGGCTGTTGACAGCAGTGAAGAAAATGGTTTGGGGGAAAATGAATAGAGGCTGTGAGAAGAGCGGAGCTGGGAGCGTCAGGCTGGCCCGGGCTCACCGGGGCCGTGGAGGACCCCCGGCCAGAGGTCCTGCCTTTGTCCAGGTGACAGAGCCGAGGGTCCTCCCCCAGGGGTAAGTTCAGAATGTAACAACCACATGCAATGCACACACTGTAAATGTGTAATCAATCATTCTATTTGCTCACATAGCAGCCCAAAGAGATATCGTTGGCCCTACTTTTCAGGGAAAGAGTCTATATCACAGTCATAAATCCCAAATCACGCAGCTATAAAGCGTATAGTCAGACAGGTCACTTAGGGCTTAAGAATCCAAACCCAATTTCCGTCTTACCATTTCACCAAAGCAGTCTCCCATCACCTGGTCTTAACTGAGGCTCATTGCCCTCACCCCAAGCCACAAAGAAAAGGTTGAATTACGGTCACCATCATCTACTTTGAAAGGCAGAGAAGTGTAATAACACAATTTAGAAAGCATTTCATTCAATAAAATCCCTACCCACTGGTACTTAAAGGCTCTCAGCCAATTCAGTTATTTATCAAGACTCGTCTCCTGGGGAAATAGATAGTGTGGTCATACTGTAAGTTGTCCTGGAAGATAAACGGGGCAGGGTCCTTCTGGGTCATTCCCAGAAGTCATCTCTGCTTGTGTGAGGTCAGGCTTCTTAGCAGCCTCCTCATCTGAGAATATGTCACATCTTCCTAAATCAGCTGACAGTATCTGCAGGTGTATCCATTGTGGACCGGAAGTGCAATTGCAGCTGACGGTGGCTATTTGAACGGCTCATGGGAATTCCAAACGGTGAAAGAAGCAAGCCAGCAGGGTCAGCTGTGTTTATCAATGGCAATTTATCGGCATGATAATTCAAATGTTATGGCAGGAATTAAGAGAGTAAGGTCACAGATCAAATGTTTCCCGGAGACAAGGAAAGATATAGGCACCTATCAAATGGCACATACTAACATGGGTGAGACAGAGCTGCGCTGGGCGTTTATTCAGTCCTGTAAAGGTCAGGTTTATGAATCTCCAGTCATCTTTTTCCTTCGATTTCTTTAAAAACAAAAGGAACAGAAAATACCGTACCTTACATACAGTTAATTCCAAAGAAATTAATGTGTAAGAATGGCAGTCAGACAAATGATAATGGTCCATAGACTCAGAAAGGGAATTGCAAAGTACGTATGCTACAGTAAGAAAATTACTAAAACAGGAAAAAAAATGGCTAGAATCTTTGAATTTTGAACAGAGGATAAAAAAATCTAAAGTAAATGACTGAAATAAAATGTAAAATTAAAATTTAATCATATAAATTTCACCGCTAAGTAATCTTTGTTCATTGTCTGCATCACAGTCCTATTTTATTGCTTTTCCAACTTTAGCTTGTGGACCTTTGGTTGAAGTTAAGAATAGTAGCGCTGAATGCATGTTATATTTGAATGTAAATTTTTATCTGGTACTTAGGAAACTAAGTTTTATACACTGTCTGAATGTCATCTATTTTAAGTGATTTTCCATAGTGTCATACTTTTCAGAAATGTAACGTTCATATAATAGGAAACAAACTTTTTACTTAAAAAAAAAAAACCTCGGTAGGCCAATTTTCTGAAAATTGAGTTTATTTGACTTCTGTGTTTGAGAACGTGTCTTTAAAAGCTGAATAGATTGGCCAATGAAACAAAATGAAGTAATTATCCCAACAGACGAGCTGGTAGATCTAATTCGCAACAACATGTTTACTGTTTCCTTAATGAGCTGTTATCCCTGAAAGTTTAACTGAATTGTCCTTTTTTTGAAAATTCAAAGATTAACAGGAGACATCAGCCTTCTTGCATTTTCTTTTAAGAACATCAGTTCTTAATAATATAATTGAAGTAATAATTATTTATATATATTTTAATAATCCATTTACTTAATTTCTTCAGCTGTGGTTTCCTCAGTGGTAAAGTAGGGACAGTTACATTTTACCTTACAGAATTGTGAAGATTATGTAATCTATTGGATGGAAAACAGTGCAAGTATGAAGCACCAGTCCTACTAACGTAGGTTATTTAAAATTGCTTTTTTGTTGTTCTTGTCTTGCGTTTCTTCCCTTAGACACAACCTCCCTCCCAGAGACTGAGCCACGTGTCACAGACTCAACAGTAAGCGTGGAAGGGAGTGAACACGTCTTTGCCTCCCAGTTTTACTGGTTGTGTTTCAGGAAATGCTGTTTAAGAAATGAACGCTCCCTTTAATGATCAGTTTCTCTGTCTATTATACACTTAAGTTTTCTAATGTTTTAATTCAAAAGATTAAAATTCTCAGTGACTGATTATTTCCATGAGGACTAAATTCTTCCTTTCCCTTCAGCACAATAAACTATATTTCTGTGGTTATTTTTTTTTAGAATAAAAATTAACGTTTCCCACCTCAGAACTATTTAAAACACCAAACATAGCACCGTATGATGAATTTTTAAAATTCAATTCACAGAAGAAAATGAAAAAAACACTAGCAAGAGTCCCCATAAACAAAACAAATGCTGAGTGAGACTGTAAGAAGGAAAACATGGCGACGCTTCACGCTGGTCTTCCAAAGAGCGGCTGAAAATCACCGGTTTGCTCCAGTTTGGTGAAGCTTTTGTCGAGTAATATCAGTGAGACTCTGTTTTTTTGAGATGTGAGAGAGAATAATTAGCAATAAGAATTTTTGTATGACCCACCCTTAGAAGTCAAAACCAAGATGAGCTTAAACTTATTCAAACAGACATCTCTTGAATTATTCATCTTTCCAAAAGAAAGTACCCCTACTTGACTCTTCTTGGAAACTTCAAGGCCTAATCCAGCTCTAACATGTATTTAAAAGCGAAAGACAGACGTGGGTTTTGTTTCTGCTTGAGTCTGTGGTAAATTAAAAAGAATCTATATATATGTATATGTTTTAAGGAAACATCATAGAAAATCAAAATAAAATGGGATACTTTTCTTGACCTGATGGTTGAGAATTCCTTAATGAAATTGAGCTTTGTTTCATAACTAATGCAATACTTGCACATGAATAGATGAATCCCAAAGGGATTTTTACTTAATCAGATACCTGGTAAGAGAAATCATTGCTTCCAGACATTTATAATTACCAGAAACTATATATATATATATATATCTGCACATTATCCATATGGAGAGCTATGCTTGGTAATAGAATCAGTCCATTTTTGCAAATACTAGCAATCCCATTCTTTGACAGTTTGAGGCTATTTATTGAAACAAAGTCTCTCCTTGGACGGCGGCCATCTTGAGGTCCTCTCCATGTAAATTCATGAATCCACCGGTGCAGTCTCCTCCTTGTGCACAGGATACATGAAAAGCCTTCTGTGCTCTCAGAGTTTGTATTTGTTTCTTTCTCCCGAGGAAAGCGTCGGGCTTTCAGAAACTGCTTTTGTGATGAAGGGAGGAAAAGCATCCCAGGCATCCTTCTGTGGCTGCTGTCAGCTTGGGAGTGAGGGGACTGCCTCGCTGTGTTCACCGGGCGTTGCTTAAGCCTGCTGGTGGTCAGAGAGCCTAGCCTAGATAGGGAGGTAGATGATGGAGAGAGAGAGAGAGAGAGAGATAAATAGATAGGTAATAGATAGATAGGTAGATAGAATATAGATAGATAATAGATAGGTAGGTAGATAGATTGATAGAAAGATAGATGATAGGTAGATAGATAGATAGATAGATAAATAGGTAGATAATAGGTAGATAGGTAGATAGATTATAGACAATAGATAATAGACTGATTGATAGAAAGATAGATAATAGATAGATAGATAGATAGATAATAGATAATAGGTAGGTAGATAGATTATAGACAGATCATAGATAGATAATAGGTAGATAGATTATAGATAGATATATTGATAGAAAGATAGATAATAGATAGAAAGATAGATAGGTAATAGTTAGATAGATAATAGAAAGAGATAGATAATAGATAGATACATTGATAGACAGAAAAATAGATAATAGATAACTAGATAGGAAGAAAGAATAAACTTTTGAATTATAGTCCTGATCGTGATGTTTTATTATAACCACTTCCAAGATGCAGGGAAGTGATCCTTAGGCCCCAGCTGTCCAGGGAAGTTTCTGGGGCGAGGCTGGAGTGGGTTAGCACAAGGGTACTTGTGCTGCAGCCATAGCTCTGATACCCAGCAGCTGCCTCTCAGCTGTCCCCTCGTTACTGCCTACAGTGTGGCTGGGGGGATAAGCCACTTGAAATGTCTTTGCCAGTCAGAGACGCCCAGAGAGAAGCCATGGGGCCTCTGAGACTCAGTGTGTGTTCTTTGTCCAGCTGCCTGTCGAACGTCCCTCAGAACAGCTTCCTAAGCCCTGTGTGGGCCTCTTAAGCTAACGCAACTTGTCTTCCTTGGCCTTTCAATAAAAACTTCTTCTGCTCCTTATTAAACTGATCTTCTTAGACGGGGCAGTGCAGGGAACAGGCCTGGCATGTAATTGTCTGCAGACTTGACAAGCACTGATCCTGTTTTTATTACTTGGGCTTTGTCTGTCTTGGCTTGTCTGCATTAAAAGTGAGCCCCGTAAGCTTATTTCTAGTTCCCTGAGTGACAGAGATGGAGGGAACCCATTAAATGCCAAATATGTCAACTTGAAATGTGGCTAAAACAGCTAAGTCAGGTGGCAGTGCTGATTTGGCTCCTTTATAGTTTTGAGTTAAGGAAGTGAGCTCATTCCCCTGCTTCTTTAATTGGTGCAAACTTGCTTCACTGACTTACTGTGACCGGTCCTCCTTTGCAGCCGCTTCTGAACTTTGGGAATGTTGGCCTGGTTTTTGTTTTCGTTTTTATTTTTTGGTTTTATATTGTCTCCACATAGCTGTGCATTGCTTAAATATTTTAATAGTGTTTTGCCAGGATTTCAATGCTAAGAAATATATCATGCCAGATAGCGTCTACCGGCAGGAGAAGAGGGAAATAAAACAAAACAGGAGGAAATCGAGAGAAAGAAACGTTTTGGCAGACATTTTGGTCACTTTCTTTTCTCGGTAATGTTGATCCTCTACCCAAGGAAGGAATTTCCTCCATTTTGTGCAAACAAAGAGCATTGTCTGAGCTGGCGGCCAGCTGCCCCGCCATGCCAGAAACTCAGAATCTGAGGCAAGGGGGACTTTCTAATGTTAAGGACTTGAAAGTAATTTTAGCCCCAAGTGAGCTAAATTTTACTTAATTCTGGTAGCTTTTGCCTAGTAGTTCCAAATCATGCAAATGGTTATTTGTTTTAATACTCTGTGTCGATGGTTTCTGAGGGAAAATTTACCAGTGTTTGACTTTTGATAGCGGAGTATCTGGGAACAGAAGAACAACTGAACTGTACCTGCCTTAGAGCCTTCTGTGCAATCAAATGACTTAACCTATTTCTTTTGCAGGGTATGTCTCCACCATGCAGGTGCCCTGAACAACCATGAGCACCTTAGAGAAAACGGGGTACCATGAGAGGGCTCCCCAGCTAGATCCATAGCAAAACCAGGCCATTGTGTTTGTTTGTTTGTTTGTTTGTTTGTTTTTATTGAAGTACAGTCAGTTACAATGTGTCAGTTCCTGGTGTGCAGCACAATGTCCCAGTCATGCATAGACATACATATATTCATTTTCACATTCTTTTTCATATGATGGAAATATCGTTCAGGAAATGGAAGATCAAAGGGCATTGTAATTTAAATACTGTCTCAGTTACGGTGCCACAGCCTCTTCCTACAGCAGAATGATTCAGATTTTCAAGCTTTAGGAGGATTTAATGTCCATCTGAACTTTCCAGTGAATATTCATGCTTCGGAGGGAATTTTGACTTTGTCCCAACAGTGACGCTTCTTTCCTACGTGTTGGAAAAAACCATTTGCATCAATTACTGGCTCTACCGTAAAGACAAGAAGTTTAACAAAAGCAAATAAAACTTTATCACATTTGTTTGTCAGTAATTAAGGACCTGTTAATCAATTTAGATCAGCTTTTTCGCTTTCTGTCTAAGGTTTTTGACACATTTATTTAAAGTGAAAGCAGTTGCTTGTTTTGTAGAGTTATTGACATTTGGGGAAGATTTAAGAAATGCCAGTAGCAGAAATAAAGGGCTTTGGTGATTCACTTAGCCGCAGCCATCCTGTTGTGCTGGGAATTCCCTTAATTACTATGTCCCGGTTGATTTTTGTTATTGTTTCTGTTGGATCTCAAAACAACATCTCTCTCAATTGAAAAAGATTACTGTTTTCTTTTCTCTGACAGGCAAAGTATATATAGAATTAGACATTACCACTTTTCTAAAATACCAAATCTTGAGAATTAAATTCTGAATAGTCTGACAAAGAAGATCTTTCCGAAGCATCCATTTTTCTATGACTCTACCACGCATTTTGAATATATTCTCTCAATCAGAAAGAGGAAAATTGGATCATATTTTGTGTAGCTTCCTTCAGATTCAAGTTTACTGAGTGCATTTCTGGGCGATGCAGTAGAAATACAGCATCTCGTTTATATGCATTTACCCTTTTTTTTTTTTCTTTTTTTGCTTGACTCTTTACAGAACCGCCTTGAGGACAGATTCATATTATGTGGTGGTGAAGACCCAGAAACCACACTCACCGCAGTTAGCATGGATAGCAGACCACCTGCACACTGCCCCCCACCAACCCCCAGGGGTGTGCAGAACCAGGTGACTGCAGCCACTGCGGGAGCAGTCGGGGCGCCCGCCCCGTGTGGTGTGGGTGGCCTTTACACCTGTCTCCCCGCTGAAAGCTGAGGGACAGAATGATGGACGGTCCTGACTCCCCTCCCCCTCTTTTGTTTCTTTGGCTCTTAAGGTCTTTATCTGCTCAGTGAGGTCGCTGCCCTGAACCCCGGCAGCAGGATGCTTGCCCCGTGATGACTTTGCCCCTGCGTGTAGCACCCAGTTCTGCACCCCGAGTGGGTGGAGGTGGGCTGGGAACGGCGAACGAGTCCCAAGCCAGCGTCTCTTCAAAGCACACAAAATATTTATGCTAAGCTCTTCCATAATTTGAAGAAAAGCATAGAAACAATGCCCCCAGGTTGGAACCTGGAAGAGAAGGCGGCTGAGAATAGCCTGGTTTAGCCAGGATTCACTTACCCCGTAGATAAGTGTTTTCATGATGCCACTGAATCCACGCCCCTGGTTTTGGCTCAGGCGGATTGCTGTCTCAGTCCCAGCTCTGCCCTCACCAGCTGTATGACTCGGATTACACGGCCCCCCTCCAGGAGCCTCAGTGGCTGAATCTGTTAAATGTGCACATTAACCTCTACCTCTCCGGGTTCCTGTAAGGGTGGCATGAACACATAGGAGCAGTGTGCTTAGCAGAGCGTCGGGCACATGGGACCACGCAGTAAACGTTAGCTCTGCCTGCTCCTCCCTCCTCTCCACCAGTTCTCACCTAAAATTTCCACCAGAAGCTTCATTAGATGATCCCCCCCCCCAAAAAAGGAGGAGGCTGTCACAATAAAGACAGACACTGCCGAATGCAAATGCTGGCTGTGAAGAGAAACGGGATGAATATTCTGGTTTTTCTTGCCCCGAGCTAACAATATACAGCGAATGCTTTGAGTACCTCAACTACGGTTCTGACATCTGAGCCAGACCTTTTATGTTCATTCTATTTTAATACTTACGACATTTTTAGGATGCAGGCATTTTTAATTCTTTCCTTCTGTCAACTTTCTTTGGACTTGATTTGCTGTACCTTTTTTATTTTCCTGCGATGAAAATTAAAATCACCAATTTTCGGTCTTTCTTCGTTTCTAGCATGTGCGTTTCAAGCTAAAATTCCCTCTAAGTTCTCCTTTAGCTGCACTTTAATAGTGTTAATACGTCAATTGTTATTTCTACAAATTATTTTATTTATTACAAAACATTGGCTAATTCCCAGTGAGATTCTTATCTGAATCGGTTGTGAAGTTTAGACGTGTATGCTGAATTTCTCATTAGTTGGCGATTTCTAGTTATGAGATCTCCAGTTAATGATAATTACCTTAATTCCATTGTTGTCAGAAGAAAAACTAAATGATGTCACTCTTTCAAAATTTGTTGATGCTTGCAATGTGGTCTGGCACATGGACAGTTTTAGCAAATGTTCTATTGTGTAATTGAAGAGACTGTTTTCTGTCATTGTTGGTAACTGTGTTCTGAAATGTCAGCTTGGTAAATCTGTTAACGTGTTACTTTGATTAGTTATATTCTTCCTGACTGTGTGTGTGTGTTGGTGTTTGCTCTATCAGCTGTTGAGAGAAGTGCATTAAAATCTCAACTTTTTTTTTTAACATTTTTTATTGATTTATAATCATTTTACAATGTTGTGTCAAATTCCAGTGTAGAGCACAATTTTTCAGTTATACTTGAACATATATATATATACATTGTCATTTTTTTCTCTGTGAGCTACCGTAAGACCTTGTGTGTATTTCCCTGTGCTATACAGTATAATCTTGTTTATCTATTCTACAATTTTGAAATCCCGTCTATCCCTTCCCAGCCTACTTTTACCATAAGTAAAACAAAACGACAACCCACGGAATGGGAGAAAATTTTTGCAAATGAAACTGACAAAGGCTTGATCTCCAGAATATATAAGCAGCTCATATGACTTAATAAGAAACAATCAAACAACCCAATCCAAAAATGGGCAAAAGACCTAAACAAGCAATTCTCCAAGGAAGACATACAAATGATCAAAAGGCACGTGAAAAAATGCTAAATATCACTAATTGTCAGAGAAATGCAAATCAAAACTACAATGAGGTATCACCTCACACCAGTCAGAATGGCCATCATTCAGAAATCCACAAATGACAAATGCTGGAGAGGCTACGGAGAAAAGGGAACCCTCCTACACCGCTGGTGGCAATGCAGTTTGGTGCAGCCACTGTGGAAAACAGTATGATGATTCCTCAAAAGACTAGGAATAGACTTACTGTATGACCCAGGAATCCCACTGCTGGGCTTATATCCAGAAGGAACCCTACTTCAAAATGACACCTGCACCCCAATGTTCATAGCAGCACTATTTACAATAGCCAAGACATGGAAACAGCCTAAATGTCCATCAACAGATGACTGGATAAAGAAGAGGTGGTATATTTCTACAATGGAATACTACTCAGCCATAAAAACCGACAACATAACGCCATTTGCAGCAACATGGATGCTCCTGGAGAATGTCATTCTAAGTGAAGTAAGCCAGAACAAGGAATAAAAATACCATTTGAGATCGCTCATATGTGGAATCTAAAACAAACAAATAAACAAACAAAGCATAAATATAAAACAGAAACAGACACATAGACATAGAATACAAACTTGTGGTTGCCAAGGGGGCAGAGGGTGGGAAAATCTCAACTTGAGGTGAGGTGTCTGACTTTTTCAGTGTAAGCATCCTAGTGGGTATGAACTGGTATCTTCTTAGGGTTTTGATTTGCATTTCCTTGTTGACTAATGATGTTGGGCATCCTTTCATGGGCTTATTGGCCATTTGTATATCTTTTTTGGAAAAATAGCTGTTCGGATCCCTTGCCCATTTTTAATTGGGTTCTTTGTCTTTTTTCACTGAGCTGTGAGAGATCTTTATATATGCCAGATACAAGTCCCTTGTCAGATGTATGTATTACAAAAATATTCTTTCATAATCTTAGTTGCCTTTTACTTTCTTAACAAGTTATTCTTTAAAGCATAAAAGTTTTAATTTTGATGAAGTCCAGTTTACCCATGTTTTCTTTGGTACTTATGCTTTTGGTGTCATAACTAAGAAACCATTGCCACATCCAAGATTATAAAAATGTATACCTATGATTTCTTTAGAGTTTTGTACAGATCTTCCTTGATTTATGATGAGGTTATGTCCCAATAAATCCATTGTAAGTTGAAAATATCATAAGTTGAAAATGCATTTAATACACATAACCTACCAAACATTATAGCTTAGCCTAGCCTACCTTAAAGTTGCTCACAACCCTTACATCAGCCTACAGTTGTGTGAAGTATTCTAACACAAAGCCTATTTAATAATAAATTGTTAAAAAAAATCTCACAAAACGTATTGAATTCTGTACTGAGGGTGAAAACAGAATGGCTGGCTGGGTACAGAATGGTTGTAAGCACGTGAGTTGTTTACCCTTGCGATCTGTGGCTGACTGGGAGCTACGCCACGCTGTCCTGCACAGCATCACAGGAGAGCATTGCATCACTTATCACAAGCTCAAGAAGAGATCCAAATTCAAACTTCAAAGTATGTTTCAACTGAATGTGTATCACTTTCTCATCCTTGTAAAATAAAAAAAAAAAAACCATTAAGTCGAATCATCGTGAGTTGGAGACCATCTGTTGTGTTAGCTTTTACATTTAAGTCTTTGATCCATTACGAGTTAATTTGTATATATGGTGTGAGGTAAGTATCCAACTTCATTCCTCTGAGTGTGGCTTTCCAGTCGTTCAAACACCATTTGCTGAAAAGATGGGTCTTTCCCCATTTACTTGTCTTGGCACCTGTGGAAAATCAATTAACATGAAGGTTTATTTCCAGCTTCCCAGGTTTATTCTATTCCATTGATCCATACAGTTATCATTTTGCCCGTACCACACCAGAATGATTACTATTGCTTTGAACTAAGTTTTGAAATTGGGAAGTCTGAGTTCTTCAGCTTTGTTCTTCCTGTTCATGATTATTTTGGCTACTTTGTGTCTCCTGAATTTTTGCATGAATTTTAAGATCAGTTTGTCATTCTCTGCAAAGAATTCAGCTGAAATTTTGATAGGGTCTGCACTAACTGTAGATCAGTTTGGAGAGTACTCTCATCTTAACAAAACTGAGTCCTCTGATCCATGAACATGGAATATCTATTCATTTATTTAGGTTTTCTATAACTGTTTCAACAATGTTTTGGAATTGTCAGAGCATAAGTTTAGCACTTCTTTTGTTGTATTTATTCCTTGTATTCTTCTTCATGCCATTTTAAGTGGTATTGTTTCCTTAATGTCATTTTCAGGTTTGCCCATTGCAACTGTGTAGGAATACAATTGATTTCTGTATTTTCACTTTGGTAGCCTCCAAACTTGCTGAACTCACTTATTAGTTCTAATAGGATTGTTTTTTTTTTTTTTTACTGTATTCCTTAAGATTTTCGATGTACAAAATTATGTCAGTTTAGTATAGGAAATGTGTTTTGTTTCATTTTCTTGACTAATTGCTCTGGCTAGCATCTTCAGTAGAAGGCTGACTAGAAATAGTAAGCCCAAATACTCTGCAGATTTTGGACTTGGCAGCCTTATAATCAAGTGAGCCAATTCTCTTCCTTTATGCATATATACAGGCTTCTTTGGTTTGTTTCTCTGGACAACTCTGACTAACCCATATACCAAATTAAGTTACGTGATGAGTCATTGCTGCTTTTCTTTGTGGTTGGGTCAGGCCCTCAGGGGACTATTAGATGTAGAGCTTCCTGTGAAAAAGCAGTCCCCAGTGCATGACTTTGATAACATTTTATGATTTGGAAAATGAATGTGAAAGGGAGACCTGAAATATTTAAATTCATGATCTGTGTTTACTGCCTGGTCCTCTAATAGAGTTATTATGTAAAAGGTCAGTCCTAGGATAAAAATCAAATAAATTAAGCACTGTTAAAACAATACTATCAAATGGCTGTCTTTCCTTTTTTTTTTTTTTTTTTTTCTGTTGATTTTGAAAAGCACACACGTTATATTAGACAGTAAATCCTAGGAATTTTCAGCTTTTGTTTTCTACGTCTGCTCCGCCTTGGGACAGATTTCCAAGGAAAATATTGGTAAAAAGTTTTTAAATACTTAAATTGGAAGACATCTATTAGCCATAAAATTCATGATAAATTTACCAGTACTTTAAAAGTGATAACAAAACTTTATTTTAAAAAATGAATTTTGAATAATTGAATAATTACTTCAGATGATACTTCAATGTAAAAGCTGAGTATGTAAACGTAGTGGACTCCTACGGTACTTCATGCATACTCTTTAAATATTTGTTGACTGAATGAATGACTCGACAAGAAAGCAACATTAAGAGAAGTACAGATGCAATTTTATTATAAACATGCGGCTTTAAAACCAGGAATTGGCTGAATCACAAAGGCAGGGAGCACAGTCAGCCACTCCCCAGGGGAATCACTGAGACCTGCCCCTCGCACAGGGCCTGGCAAAACACAGACAGTGATGAACTTGCTAAACTGAATCATGAATATAAGGTCTGTTTGGGAACTACTTTTCTTTTTTCAATGTCTGTGATGGGAAACTGCCTTCTAGGCGAAATTGCCTGGTTATAAGCTGTGTGGCTCTCACCAACCAGAATTTATGGAGCCACATTAGTTTTCCCTCTGCAGAACTTCATCCTGCAGAGACTGGAGCCAGAGGGGTTCTGTAGCAGGAGCTGCTCTTCGCCGCCTCGGTGGTTCCTGGGGCAGTGCTGCTCAGATCTCAGTGCGTAGACAGACTGTCTGGGGTCCTGTTAGGATGCAGGGTCTGGTTCAGTAGGTCTGGGTGGGGCCCAAGATTCTGCATTTCTAGCAAGCTCTAGGGCAATGCTGCGATGGGGTCCACAGAGTACACTTGGAGCAGCAAGGTCATAGAGAAAGAGGGAGATTTCTTCATAACCGAGCAGAATAAGCAGATATGGGGTGATGGAAGTCATTGAAGCTGGAGTCTGAAGGCTGGTTATATGACCCCAGAAGAATCACTTAACTCCTATGTATCCAAATAGTCTCATGGGGGAAATGGATGTCATCATAATAATAAGACGCTAAATACCCACCGCATGGGATTGTTGTGAGAATTGATGGGTAACTTACTATAAACATGTAGGGAAGTGCTCTGTACACAGCCAGAGCTCGGTAAGTGCTTGCTGACTGAATGGTAAGCACGGATTACACACCATCTGCAGATCAGAGGGCTTCACCCCTCACCTCCAACCTATGTGCCAAAGACAGTGCCCGGCACCAGGTAGGTGGGCATGCAGCGTTTACTCAGTTCAGGTAATAGCAGAGCGATCAATGCCTGTAAAGACATTACTCCCTGGACGATGGCCCCCTCTGGCACCAACAGGGGGACCTCTTGACTGAGAAAGCAGTAACTTTGAAGCCTTGGGTAACTTCCAGGCTGCTCTGAGCCAACAGTGGGAGACAGAATCAGCTCCTTCCAATAAAAACGTGATATTAGATCTTTCCCATCTTTCCACATAAATTGTGTGTAAAATCACTTACCTGCCTCTGGGACAGGGCCGTACCTGTCCTGCGCAGGTGGCTTAGCCACCCTGGGGCACAGCTTGCAGGGCTGTGGTCAGTACCTTAGGGGCCAAGTCATCCTCCAGATCACTGTGACTGTGACTCCAAGCCACCACCATCTCCCCGGAGGATGCTCTGCTGAAGGTCAAGTGAAGGTCTTGTGAACAACAGAAGGTACGGTAAAGTGCGGAACAGAATCCCCAAACAGCACAGCAGGAATGCAGATTGAAAACCCTGGGAATTACCTGCAGCTCCACTTAATTCTTAACAGCTCTTCCTGGTGAGGTTTCAGCGTAGGTGAAATAAAGTGTGTGGGCTGCGTGAATGAGTGTGAGCTAGAGAAAATGCAGTCATCTACTCCTGCGTGCATTAGAAATTCTACTCTGGTAACAAGAAAGTTCGGCTTGTTTTTGGCTTTAAAGTCAGGCATGCTATGCTATATAATCAGGTATCACATTGGATGTACAGGCATTGGAAAATGGTACTGATGCTGGGAATTAAACGGTAAAGCACCTTGCAGATTATGTTGTCAGTGGGCGCAACCAGTGTTCCGGGTTCTTGTCCCAACCCAGAAAGAATTCAGGCACAAGACATAGAGGTTAAAAAAAGTAAAGTGAGGATTTATTAAAGGATGGACAGTACACTCTCAAGGGGAGAGCGGGCAGGCTCAGGTGGGCGGCTGCTCTGAGTTTCTTTGGTAAGTTGGTTACACAGGGTGTAGAAATGAATGGGCGGAATATTCACTGGGGAGGGAAGGGCTTGGGGTCGTATTTCCTGATTATCATCCCAACTCCCCCTTCCCAAAGGAAGGAGGGATTTTTGTCCCTATTTAGTCTGGATTGGAGGTGTCATGGCGTCCGTGCATGATGGGGACTTCTGACCTGCAAGGCTAATTTTATAGAAATGAGGGCACAATGAGCAAAATGTTACATTCAGACACTGGAAACGCCTGCCTTTTCTGACCTTTCTTTGTTGGTCTCCAGGCCAAAAGGTGTGGCCCCTTATCAGCCCAAAGTTTCCTGCTTTTCTCTCTCTGCCCAGGGACCCCTGGTGCTTCCATGATGCATGTTTTCCTGCATTTGGCTTGTGCCCCTTCTTTCTGCCCAATCCCTGCCATTTGGTCTGTGCCCCCCTTTCTCTGCTCATATCTAGCTCTCTGCCTGCTCTAACAATTATACATATATGTCATTATATATATGTGTGTGTGTGTGTGTGTGTGTGTGTGTGTGTGTGTATAAACTCTCTCCCCACTCCACCCTCTACTCCAATATTTAGCAATGGGCTGGGCTAGTAGTTAGTCAGTACTGGCTGATTTCTGAATCTTCAATTCTCTGTTTACATTTCTCAGGAACTACAGAACACAGCCAAGAAAGTGATCATTTCTATTTCCCTGAAGGGCATAAAAATGTAATTGACTTCATCATGCATTTCTTGTGCACCAGACACTTTTTGAAGATGAAAAGCACCTGGAGGGTAAACGTAGGGCAGAGTTTTGTACCTGATGAGCATGTTAGAACTGCTGCAGGGTTTCTTTTTCTTTTTTTTAATATTAATTTAACTATTTCAGATGACAGGAAGCACTGAGGGTAACATCTTTAAAAGTAGTAAGTCAAAATGCTTTTATTTCTTTAGCTCACTCTCCTCTTTACTCACCGATACAGCAGAAACTAACAGAATGTGCAGTTTCAAGTTTTAGGTAGACTGCAAATCAGGTTAAAGGCAATGATCTAATTGCCCCCCAAACAGATTTAAAGCTTAATTAGTTAAAAAAGAAAAGTGAAGTTACCGTAATTGTATAATTACACTAGAAAATGAAGACTTTTGCATTTTAAGTTCAGAATTAAGCTTTCTTTTGTACTAGATTAGGTCCTTTGTACCATCTATGGAAGAAGAAGCTGGTCTCAGCACACTGGGCCCCTGATCTCACTGTGATCAGGTCATCAGCTGCTACCCCCACCCCACCCCATGACAGTGAGCTGAGGGAACTCAGGATGACCACAAGCAGGCAGCCTGGCCTCTGCTGCCACCCCCAACGATGCCACCTGAGGGGACTCAAGATATGAAAGAACAGGACACTGGCCCTAGAGAGCCAGGTGCCTATCAAAGGAATGGTTTCAATGAGCCCAGACATTTGCACCTTCCCATACTTAGAAAAGTGCTAAATTTCTTAACTCGAGATACCTGGTTTTCTTTAATTAGTAGTAATCCTTTGATGTTCTAAGTACCCCTTCTTTGTGGCAAAACTCCTGTATATCCTGGTTCCTCCCCTGCTTCTCTGGAATTAGTCTCTTAGAGCCATCTGAGAGCGATCTTCCTTCCCTGAGTTTGAGTCCTCAGAAGGTCTGCTGAATAAAACATAACTCACAACTCTCAGGTTGTGCATTTTTTTAGTCACCATCACAGATGCAGAACCAGAGATACCGAGGGCCGAGTGTGCTACATCATTTTATATGAGGGACTCAAGCATTCACGGATTTTGGTATCCAAGGGAGCTCCTTGAATCAATCCCCTGCAGATCCCGAGGGACCACTGTAGAGGGGACTTAAATAATGCATTTGGAATGATCTTCTCTCTAAGCCTGCTGGTTCTATCTGAGCTCTTTCCTTTACTCCAAAGATTCTTATGCATCAGGAACCTATGGGTTCTCAATAAACACTGACTGAGCGTGTGGATGTCAAAGTGACCAAGCAAAGGAATTGGGCTGGAAATTGTCTCCCTCTCCTCTTTGAGGAATAGGTGCCCTTGGACTAAGTGCTCATTTGACAAGGTAAAATCAGAGCACATACACCGGGTGAGTTTGGTTTGGTTCATTTTGGCACGAGAAAATTTCCAGTGATTCATCTGAGCAACACTTCTCCTTTTTCACAGCTCTGATGAACGACAGTTTCTATTTATAAATGTTTCTGATCCCTTTGTTAAGCAGTGGTGTGTTCTCAGAAAGAATGTCATCAAAGGTGTACAACCTCAGAGTGCCATACAGTCGTCCATCCGATTGCTTTACTACAACTTTTCCTACTCCTGTTAGAAATTATCAAAGGCATAAGTGGAAAATGTTTCATTCAGAATCAGAACTCCATAGAGATCTAAAGAAAGAGTCTTAAATTGTTGCCAGTTTTAAAAAAACAAAGAGTAACTCAGGGCAGGAGGATTAATTCACAGTAATCTCACTGAGGGTAGGTGGAGTCTAAAAAGCATGATTTATGATTCTGATTTAATCATTCTTAGTATAGCAGAATAGGGATTGTACCAAGCCCTGGGACTACAGCAGGAAACAAGACAGACGAAAAAATCCTGCTCCTTTCAAGCTTACCTTCTCGTATAAGGAGATAAGCAATAAACAACTAAAATACCATATTTAAATTATTTTAAACTAAGGTACATATTTTTGTACCATTTCATATCTCAAAGACTTGCATCTTACAATTGCTGTTGGCCTGGTGTCAATCAAGATGCAGCTGTTACTACGGCTCTTGTTTCGTGCCTCAAAAATAGTGAAGACAGCATTTGGGGACAGAATCCTGGAGACACCAGCAGAAGCACCTTGGGAAATGGTGCAGCACCGGAACTCCTGGTGCCACAAGATACAGTGATGGCTGGAGAGATATCCTGTCAGTGGGTCTGACTTCCATCATCCAGAGCAGTTGAACTCTGAATATGATGAGGGTTTAAGAATATCTTAAACACTGTATTTTGCTTATTTACAATACAATTTTATTTTGTGTTTTAACAGTTAAGAAATAATTTCCTGTTTGGTTTGCAGAGCAGTGATATATAATAACACCACTGTGTAGATAAGTCTAAAACAGCTACTTCAGTGTCAGTGGGTGTAAAATAATTTTGAAGTAATAAAAAAAGCAGCTTGTCTGTCTTATTGGCAGTAATTTTTAATTTAATTAATCTCCTAGTGGTACATAACATTACAGTGTTTCTTGTAAGTGACGCTTTCTTCAGTGTGAGGAAATACAGTATTTGTATATTACAGGATAATAAGTGTTTTAAAGGACACTAAAACATGGAAAAGTGAATAGGGAATGCCACTGAGTGGGGGGGCTGTGTGCCATTTTAATCAAGGTAGGCGGGAAAGCTCTTGAGAAAGTGACATTTAAATATGACTGGAGCACACCCAGCTTATTTGAGAAATAGGGAGGAGGCCACATGGCTGAAATGGAATGAGAAAGGGGGGAAGTGGTCGCAGATGAGGTTGAGAGTCGAAGGAGAGCAGCTCACACAGGACCCTGTAGGAGATTGGAAGGATGCACTTTGAGATTATAAGGATTTTCATATTTACTCTAAATTAGCAAGGGCTCCATCAGAGGATTTTGTGCAGAGAAGAAACGTGGCCTGGCTTACATAATGAAAGGATCACTGAGGCTGCTAGATGGAGAAAAAGACCGAAGGAGGACAAAGATGGAGTCGGGGAGAATGGGTGGGAGGCTGTCATCATGAACCAGAAGGAAAGTCATGGTGGCTTGGACCAGGGCAGTAGTAGTGTAGAGATCATGAGAAGTGATGGAATTCTTGACTCATTTTGAAGGTAGATCCGAAAGGTTTTGCTGATAATTTGCATAAGGAATGTGAGAAAAAAAGAAGATTCAAGGTATTTTGTCTTAGCAACTACAAAGATGAAGTTGGCATTAACTAAGATGGGGAAGACACTCAGAAGAATGAGTTTGGTGGGAATAGTTGCAGGTGTCTATTAGCCATCCAAAGGAAGACACCATGTAGATAAATCAGGTATATGAAACTGGAGTTCTCACCACCAGTCCTTTTTTTTAATTGAAGTATCGTCAGTTACAATGCATCAATTTCCAGTGCACAGCACAACATCCCAGTCATACACACATATGCACATATTCCTCACCACTAGTCCTTTGCCAAAATTTCCCCAATCATCTGTTCATTGGCCGAAGTGTGTCTTCTTTTAGTTTCCTTTGAAAGAGTCATTTTTCCACCAAATATCATGTTCATATGAACAATATTCCCTGAGTTCTTACATGTTCAAGCTATCTGATAATAACAAATGCTGGAGAGAATATCTCACAACAGGATCTGTCGATTGCAAGCTACAGTGTAAATTATTACAACCACTATGGAAAATAGTTTGGCAACATATTTTAAGACTGCACATTTACAAACTCTAAGAGCCAGCAATTCCACACCAACATTCATATCCAATAGAAATCTTGACAAAGACATTAGAAGACATGCAGAAAAATATTCATAATAGGATTCCTGCTGCAGCAAAACCTGGAAACAATCCAACAGCATTCCAACAAAATAACAGATAAATTACAGTATATTCCCATTGCGAACTATTAGACAGCAGTCAAAATGAATTATCTACAGCAAAATCCAATAATATGAATTAATCAGCGATGTACCATATTTCATCTTTTCTAACATGTGCAATTCTTCTTATGACATCTCAGAAATCTTAGCTTACTTGGTAGAATTTCTTTTTTATTAGTGGTTGTGTCAGCTATTATGATATTGTCCCTCGGCTCCAAATTCAGTCTTCTACAATCAGCTTCGTGATGTAGGCACTAAGAAAGAGCACACTGTGCTCGGCCAGGGGTCTCCATGGAAAGCTTTGTCAGTAGGGGGCACCAGAGGGGGCTTCAGTGATGGAGCAGGAAGACGGGGCTCCCTCCTCCTGTTGGCTTCCTGTTTCCTTTGTCAGTAGGGGGGCACCAGAGGGGGCTTCAGTGATGGAGGAGGAAGACGGGGCTCCCTCCTCCTGTTGGCTTCCTCATCCTCAGCAAACTGTCTTCACAGCAGCAGAGGTAATTCACCCCTGTAACAGCAGCTGAATCCGGCTTGTAGTTTTCTCATCACCTGCAGCAACAGTCTGGTGACATCACCTCAGCAGAGGCAGCCACCCCTCCTCAGAGACCTGGCTCAGAGCCCCAGGGGGCCCCTCTGCTGGGCTCAGGGACACCTGCATCGCCCCAGCAATGCTTCCACCTCACACGTCTCCTTTTCAGGCCCAGATGACCCTTCTTCTAGGTTTGTCCCTTAGTTTCCTTTGTTTTCTCAGCCATAGGGGATGGCAGCTCTTCCCCTGGCTTCTACCTCCGTGATACCGCAGAGTTCTCATTTCACTTTCAGTGGAAAACAACTTTATACCCGACACCAGTGCTTTAGATCAAATTTCTCTTGTCAAATATCTGGTGTGATTTCTGCCTGACTAATAAAATGATACATAGAGTAAACATGCCCCTTATAATTCATGGGGTATTCAATCTGAAGTCTTAGACGATCACATACAGCAAAATACCTTTCACACAAAGTTAAAAGAAATAAAACCAATGTTTTAGAAATACACACACACACACAGACGATTTAGGATACTTCTTACCGCTGGTCTAGAGAGGCAGAGATATCTCATGATGGAAAAATCTATAGGTAGGCATAAGTTACATATGATGTTCTAGTTCTTACAGCTGGGTTCATTTCATTTATTATGTTATTACATAAATAATACCAACCTACCTACATAGAAACACACATGCATCATACATTTATAATACATACATATATATACAACATACATATATATACATGCATACATACGTAACACAATGTGTTGAACTTGGATGAGACTGTAAAAGAACTCTGACTAATCAGAGTCCTTAAAGATGACCTCAAAGTAAAATAAAAGTGTTCCCCTTTTTACTTGAAGAAAGGCTTGGTTGAGTTAGACTTCCTGGCTCACTTTCTTCTCTTGAGTTTACTGTAGATGCTCCTTCACTGTCTTTTGCTGCTGAAGGTTTCTGTAACAGAAGTCCGAAGCCATCCAGCTTTTATTTCCCTTAAAACTGAGTTCATCCTTAGATGACTGGATAAAGAAGATATGGTATATTTATACAATGGAATACTATTCAGCCATAAAAATGACAACATAACGCCATTTGCAGCAACCTGGATGTCCCTGGAGAGTGTCATTCTAAGTGAAGTAAGCCAGAAAGAGAAAGAAAAATACCATATGAGATCGCTCATATGTGGACTCTAAAAAGAAAAAAAAAAAAGAACATAAATACAAAACAGAAACAGACTCATAGACATAGAACACAAACTTGTGGTTGCCAAGGGGGAGGTGGGTGGGAAGGGACAGACTAGGAGTTCAAAATTTGTAGATATTGACAGGCATATGCAGAATAGATGAACAAGATTATACTGTGTAGCACAGGGAAATAGATACAAGATCTTGTGGTGGCTCACAGCGAAAAAAAAATGTGACAATGAATATATGTGTGTACATGTATAACTGAAATATTGTGCTCTACGCTGGAATTTGACACAACATTGTGAAATGACTATAACTCAAAAACAAAAATGGTAAAAAAGAAAACTGAGTTCATCCTAATGCCTGGCTTCCCAAAAGGCAAGGATTCCCCTACATCTCTAAAGGATTCCCAGCGTGCCTTGCTCTGTGTCTTTAGACAACAGTTTCCCCAAAGTGTGACCTAGTGTTCATGGTTCAGGGTCAGCTCTCTGCTGCCCAGTGCGCCCTGATTTTTTTTTTTTTAACTATGTGTTAAAATATTGATTCTGTCGCTGTCTCTGGGCTTCTTCTCAGGAGCTCCCGTAGGCGCGTGGGCTGTGCTTCGCTTTTCTTCAGTTCTCTAGATGTGACTTGCTGCTAATTTTAGCTCTTTATTTTCCTTTGATTTTGTTCGTTTTCCCCATTTCTATCCCCTGTGCCCTTCACCTTTGCCCAATCTCCCTTGTGCCCTTCCTGATGTATTTTTTATTTCCATAAATTTTTCTCTAATTGAAGGAGAGTTGAATCACAATGTCGTGTTAGTTTCTGGTGTACAGCATGGTGATTCAGTCATACACACACACACACACACACACATATATATTCTTTTTCATTATAGGTTATTACTAACTTTTTTGTCTTGCTTTCTTTCCTGATTTCTCCCATCATCTTCTGTTGTCTGTTCGTTCCTCTCTTCCCTGAGTTTATCCAATCTTGACTTTCATATTTGGGATTCATGGCATTTATTCAAATTAATGATAGATTGTTTGGTTATAAGTTTTGCCTGCTCTATGGCAATTTTCCCTAAAAACTTCTCCCTGTCTGTAGAAATGTCTTGCTGTTCTTTCCCATATATATTCTTAGAGTATTTTTGGATGACTACTATACACTTCCTTTTAAGTTTTTTTCTTTTTTTTTTTTAGTTGTTGCATTGTCCTGAACCAGTAAGAGGCTGGAGGTGGAGCAGCAGACAAGGAGGAGTAAGGCCCCCCCCCTTACTCAAGAGCGCCCCCTCCTCTGTGTGCCGTGAGCAGCATCTCCTTTCAGCATGCTGCTGTTGGGTAGCTGCTACTTCTGGGCCTCTCTGAACCTCTCCTGGTTCAAGGCGGTGTCTCCAGCCAGCTCTGGACTCCCCTGTGTTCCTTCACCAGTTACTGCAGCCAGGAGACAGGATCTGCCTTCCACCACCCCAGGTGGTCCCCACGTGTTTCAGTGTCTGTTTTGTTGACGCTTTCTGAAATGTGCCAGCTACGGAAGCCCCTCGGAGGCTTCCACGCCTTCCGACTCGTCCTTTCCTCTCACCTCCTGGATCTAACCGCTACCTGCAGCAGCTCCCTGGGAGGGTGCGACATGCCGCTGCCGAGGGAACAGTTGTCTGGAGGCTTCTGAGATGTGCCACCCCTAAGCCCTGGGTACCATTTGTCCTTCCTGGAGGGTTTCCCACCCGGCTCCCTGCGGGGTTCTCCTGACCTCGGTGTTCTTGGCAGTTTTCACGTGCAAATGGAGTGAACAGGTTTTCTCTGTCTTCTGGCTTCACTCCAAACAGGTTTTGTGACTTCTCAAAAAATTCTCTGTTTCTCTATTTAGTTTCCAAGAGGAATTGAAGCGAGGTTTAGAATTAAGCTGACACCACGTCCCTACCAGAAATCCTACAACTGTAGTTAAAAAAGAAAAAAACAGCCGTGATATTCTCTCCAGGATCTGTTTTCGATTCTTTCAAAGAAAGATGTGAAAAACAAGTTTGGCCTGAGGTTGGGGGCAGACATCGTGACTGACTTGTGTTCACCTCGGTCAACTGTTTTCTCGAGGGCTTGGGAGCAGGCTGGTGCGGCAGGAACAGAGTGGACGTGGATGCACGGAATATTAGTCCCCAATATTCATATCATTGGCAAATGTCATTGGCAAACACTGTCACAGGACCAAATTTTGTACACGATTTTCATGATTTCTTGGTGATTTTTTTTTCAATTAATCATGGCATGAAAAATCAAAAGAGCAGAGAAGGAAGGAAATAACTGTGGAACTTTGCCTTTGAGCCTGTAAGAAGGAATGGAAGGAGAAGAAAAGTGCTAGGGGGGACTGGATTCTGAGTCTCAGTGCAGCCAGGAAAAAAAAAAAAATCCCCCTTAGACAAAAAGCACTTACGTAGAAGTGTGTTCAGAAATATAGTTTCAGAGCTGTGCAATCTTAAGAAAAATTTTCATCTTAACTCTTCATAAGGCATTTTCATGTTAAGAGGTACTACGTTATTCATTTAAATCTTGCTGAATGAAGTGGCTCTTGCATTTCGCCAGAATGTCTTCTTTTTACAAGTCAGATGGTGGGAAGCGGTTAACCACACGGATTGCTGCCTTCATCACACCTCGGGGTTGCCCACGCTGAAATCGCTGTGCTACTCAGTTATATGTTTACCATCTACTGAAAGCATACGCTTAATTCAGTCACCGTCTATCTCCTGACAGCAGTCAGAACTGCAAGTCTTATGCCTTGAAGAAAGAACCAGCCAGTCTCTTTGGCAAGAGAAATGTTGGAAAGTCTGGGAAACCCTTAAGGTTAAAGGGCCGTAATCCTGACAGAGGGCAGAGGGTATTATCTTGATCAAAAGGCTCTTTCCAAACAGAAGCAGCCTCACAGGCATAGAAAACAGACTCGCGGTTGCCAGGGAGGCAGGGGTGGGCAGGGATAAACTGGGCGTTCGAGATTTGCAGATACTGACAGGTATATATAAAGTAGATACACAAGTTTATGCTGTAGAGCACAGGGAAATATATTCAATATCTTGTAGTAGCTCACGGTGAAAAAGAATAGGAGAATGAGTATGTGTAAATTCATGTATGGCTGAAGCACGGTGCTGTGCCCCAGAAATTGACACAGCATGGCAAACTGACTATGCTTTAACAAAAAAGTAAAATAAATAAATAAATAAAAAGAGGCTCTTTCCAGAATCCCTGAAATCACAATTCAGTGGCTGTCTGCTCACTTCCCGCCTCTGGGTCTGGCCCCCGATAACTCTGACCTCCCCGGCCAGATGCCCTAGTCACACATTCCAGGGACCACCGTGAGTGGGGGTCAGTGTGACGGCAGGAAGTCGCGGCTGGAAGGGACCGCCCCAGCCCCGGGATCTTGTCCTGCTTTGCAAACGCTGTCATGCTTGACGTTATCACAGGGATTAAGACGACGATGTAAGTGATGGAACGTCAACAGTCCTCTGTTAATCCAGTAAGGACTCAACCACTGCTTTTTAGATCCTTTGATTTAGTGAGATGTAATGGAGTAGTTTGTAGATTCCTAAGTTCAACTACATTAATTGCTACACTTAAACAACAGCTGTCAAGCCTTTAATCCCTCTTTCCCACAATGATATTTAATTGAATTGAATTATATTAAATTACCATGGATGTTCTAGTCACTGTTCATTTGTTTGTACTGTATTAATTTTTTTAAACTGTCTTTTTGTTAAAGCAACCAAATTTTGAGATACAGACCACACTGCTTCATGTTTTCTCCCATCAACCTAAAATTAAGAAATAAAATAACACACTGGAGAGACAAATAGGGGGACACTTCTAAGCTTTTTCTTTTTTTCACGGACATTTGTCACTCCGTGGTAAGTCACACACTTATGTGTGCTGCTTTTCAATTGCATGCAGAGTCATTGACAAGCAATGTAAATATCTCTCTTCCTTTATTTGATGGGATCTGCAACAGTACATTGTGAGTTGCAAAAGAGAGGGGCAGAGAACAGAAATAAAGACTAAAATCAAGCGCGGTTTAGAAGGCAGAAGTATAAGAGAGCGTGAGACAGCGAGTTTCTGCTGAACTTGGGTAAGCGCTCAGGCTGACAAGTTTAGTATTTTGTAGAGCCCGATGGTAGGGATCCGGGCGCTCATCAGTCTCTGGGTCACACTCTTTCCCTCTCTGCACCTCATGGGTCCGGCCCCTGGAGGAAAGTCTGTGAGGCCATCTGCATGGCCTCGCCAAGCCCTCTTCTGTAGAAAACAGCTCTGGGGTTCTTGGTACCCCGTTACTGCAGCCTGAACCAAAGGCACCTGCTGCCCTGGGCACCACTGACTGACCCGGGACTGTGGCTTAAACTAGCATCGCCCTGGGGGTAGCCTGGACCTGACGGAGGCCAGAAACTTCCACTGGGCTTTGGCCAGATTCTGCCCCACAGAAAACTCCATGTGGAATAGAGACAGGCTGACTCAGTCAGATCCTTTTCCGCATGAAGAAGGAATTCCCGGAGCGCCCAGGGATGCCAGGCACAACCCAAACCTTCTGGAGATTCTGTTCTTCCTCCATGAGGCCTGCTATCCAGCCAAGTGCTGGGATGCTTGTGACCAAGAGTGACAGTATAGCCATGAAGGAGGTGACCGCATGCCCTGGCATCTCAACCCTCATCACGAGGGTACCTTGAGCACCTCTCTTTCCCGTGATCTTTAAAACCTCACCTTGTCCATCAGAAATTAGCCCTCTGTATCAGGACTTCTGCTGAGTGTCCCATTTTTCCTGCCAGACCATGGAGACCATGAGAAAGCAGAAAGGGGGACAAGCTTTGATGTTCCCAAGACGTGGGTTGTATTTCTGCCTCTGCTACTTAACCAGGTGACAGCCACTGTCAGATTCCTGTGTCTAAAATCTACATATGACCAGTGCTACATAGCTTCCCTTTAAATCATTTAAAATAATGAACAACCTTTCTGGACCCCATCAAATAACTTTCTTCACACAAACGTCCCTTAATTTACAAAGCTTCAGTCATTCATACCCATTAGGGGGATCCACAGTGGTCAAGGAACTTAAATATAATGTATCATACCAACCCAAGTAAACCAAGTACAAAAAATATTCATATACAAACTCCTAGATTACCAGCTTCTGTGCAAAAGAAGAAAATAAAGAAAAAGTAGATTTATTAACTAGTCTTTGTAACTAACTCTGTGCCTGGGTTCAAATCCTCCCTCATACCCAAGCTGGCCCCACACGAGTGTTACATCATTGCAACAAACTCCCTTGTTCTAATGGAGAGGTGCCTGGAGCACAAAAAGATTGCTTGGAAACAATTTTGTAATTGTGAATATCATCTACAAATTATCACAAAAATTATTTTGTAAATGTAAATATCATGTACAGATATTGCTAATTTCAAGCCTCACCTGAACACCTAAATAAATCAGACGTCTTAATAAGTGTCAGCTAATACTGCCACTTACTCTTATCCCCTGTCCTGTGTGATACTGTGTGGGCTCGCCAGGTAAGTTTAATACATGCCTGGTGTACATATCACCAGCTTCTAACCAGGAGCAACAGGGGTTATTCAGGAAGGGCACCACATCTGAAGAAGGAAAATCCAACAGGAATTCAATCCTTCATTCATATTTCTTGAAGAAGGTGGAGCTCAAAGGTAACTCTTGCTGGAATTCCCTTCCTCTCATCTGATTTCACACCCCACGTCCCCCAGTGCCTATCACCTGCCTTCTTGCCTTCATCCTCCACGATCCTTCCTGGTCATCCCTCTGTCTCACCCGCCCCACCTTCTAGCCCAAGCCCCCCATCACCGTCACATCCCCCCACCCTCTCACAGTGCCAGCTCCCCTCACTCGAGGGCCACCAGGAAAGCAAGCGCCACATTCCCTTCCACTACTCTTTCATAGCAGTGGGATAGTTATGTATCCCTCAGCCCGTTGTCCTGGTTCTGGTTCACAGCAAACATAGAACCAATCAGTGAATCCTTCTCCGGGGGAGGCGGAGGGGAGGAAATGAGCAGTAGCAAACACAGGGACTAATTTATTTGGCAGAGAAGGAAGCTGGGAACAGTCACTCACATTGTCATTTGAATCCAATCCCATGTAAAATTAATAATTGGATGTGATAGACTGGGATTTCAAAATTGTAGAATAGACAAACAAGATTATACTGTACAGCACAGGGAATCACGGGGGAAAAATGTGACAATGAGTGTGTATATGTCCATGTATGACTGAAAAGTTGTGCTGAACACTAGAATTTGACACAACATTGTAAAATGATTATAAATCAATAAAAAATGTTAAAAAAAAAAACTTTAAAAAATTGGATGAGGACTAGGCAAATTACGAGTATGTATTACGTTCTTCCGGGGGCTCGGGCTCTAGTAATGATATGATAGAATTGAGCCACCTGTCCTTGTCCTTGAAAGCCTTGTGTCTCAGTGATTGAAGGGTGCTTTATGTGTGGCCCCAGAGGTGCTGAAGAGACCCAGAGGGAGTGATGATAACAAGGTGTTCTCACAGCGTCAGCCCGGAAACGTTTGCAGGGAACAGGAGTTGCTGAGATCACAGTGATTCCTGGGAATCTTCGGGGAGTTGGCTGATGCCTGTGACGATTAAGTTTTCATTGGGGCAAAGAGAGCCTGCCTTGTGCTTGGCAAGCAGAGAGAAGAGAAACTAATTTGGTTGAACTAAAAATCTATCAAGGCCTGGCAGCTGTCCCTCTGTGATTTGATGGGTGGTAAAATGTAAATTTTCTTGGACCAGAATCTGCTGAACCATCTTTTTTTTGTTGTTGTTGTTCTATTTGAATAAATTTTGTAGCTTCTTCATAGGTGGTGCTCAAATAGAAGTATTTAGAATTAAAGAAATTGCTAAGGGAACAGGGCTCTTGGGCTGGGGACCTGTGCTCATCCCATTCTTCAACTCAACCAATTTTGTCATAAATGTGTTCAAGTCAAGTAAATACAGCTAGACTGGATGACGGATTCCCTCTACACCCAGCACTGTGGGAGATGCTGGAATGGCTTTTTCTTTATAAACTGGGGACAATACTACCTCTCAACATGGCACTAATGATGCACTTTAATCCTGGACTGAGAGGAACATAAATGGTAGGTACCATGCCTGATGCACAGCAGGAGCTCGGTAAGTATTGGGGAATAAGTAAGTGTATGAGTGAGTGAATTACAGGAGTGGATCAGCCAGATTTCTCTCTAAGCTAAACAATTTTCTGATTCTCCGAAATAAATCTGGGACCGAGGAGTCAAGAGTCATGAGTTCTGAGCTGAGATCAGCTCTCGAAGCCAAGTTGGGTGGTAGCTGGGAAAGTCAGCTCTGGACTCAGGTTGTCTGGCCTGAATCCAGGACGCAACCTTTGTCAGCTGTGTGACCTGGGGCCATTTACTTTACTCCTTCATCCTTCACTTTCTGCCCCTGAAAATAGGGATGACACCGGAGCCCACCTCGTAGGATTACTGTTGAAAGCATTGGAAGGTCCACTGTAATGAAAATCCCCTGCCCACCTGGAGCCATTACCATCCCCTCCCCCATCACTGTTCTCTTCCTTTCCCTGTCAGCCGGGTCCAGGCGCCTCCCTCCCAGTCGTCAGGACCTGAGCACCATGTTGAGAACATCCCCAGTGCTTCTCAGATACACCCCCTCTTCTCCATCCCTTGACCACTGTCCCATTTGAAGCCCTCATCATCTCTGATCTAAGCGCTTTGTAAGACTCTCCTAAGTTGCCGCTTGGCGTTAGTCTTACCTTCTCAAATCTAACCCAGTAGTCAACTGATCTATCTGAAGTGAAATTCTCATCCTGTCGCTTTCCATTATCTACAGGATATAAAACCCAACCTTCTTCTCCCAACAGAAAGCTCTTCATAATCTGGTAGCAGAGGGTAATGGTTCAAATTATGGGTTTTGGAATCAAATGGACCAGAATTCCAGCTCTGCTACTGACTACTGAGGACTTAGACAAATCATTTAGCCACCCTGTGGCCCGATTCCCTTTTCTGAGAAATAGGGCTAAGATGGCTCCCAATTGTGCCCACCTCCTGGTACTCCCACCCTTGTGTAATCCTCTCCCCTTGGACGTAGGTGGGACCTGCAATGCTTGCAAACAACGGAATGTTGTAAAGGTGACAAGATGCCACTTCCCTGATTATACTAGATGAGATCACAACACCAGCCTTGCTGGGAGAGTCTAACCCTTGCTCACTGTGAAGAGGGAAGCTGCCACGCTGGGAAGGCCCACCTGGCAATAAGCTAAGGGTGGCCTCCAGTTGAACAGCCAGCGAGAGACCAAGGACCTCAGTCAGACAGCCCGCCAGGAACAGAATTCTGCCAACAACCATATGAGCTTGGAGACATCCTCCCCTAATCAAGCCACAGACGAGCACCCAGACTTGGCCAACATGTGGATCGCAGCCTTCAAGACTGAAGCAGAGGATGCAGCTAAGCCGTGCCTGGACTCCTGACCCCTAGAAAGTGAGATAATAAATGTGGCTTCTTTGAAGCCACCAGGTTTGTGGTAATGCTGTTATGCAGTGACAAATAGCGAATACAGGTCCTTGCCCAGAGCAGGGACCGTTAGTGGCCACCAGAGATCCCTGCTTCCCTGCTTTTCCCAGCCTCTCGTGCAGTGAGGCTGGGGATTTGTGACTGTTTCTGGCCCATTGACTGTGAGTAGACGTGACCGTGAGCAGTTAGGAACCAGAGCACTGCCCTTCTCTTTCTTTTCCTCTGCTGCGGTGGCCCAGGGGGCCACATGTTCCAGACGTCATGACTAGTCGAGATAGAGAGGCTGCCTGGCCCTCAGTGAACCTTATGAGATGGAAAATAGATGCTCATCGTGCTAAGCCACTGAGAGTCCAGGGTTTATATATTAAGGTTGAGTTAATTTCCTTGACTAACGAAATTATCCCACAAGGATTATTATAGGATTAACCAAGATAACATATGAAGGCACGTAGCCCAGGTCATGCAGATCAGCACCTGATAAATTGAACTCCTTTAACTCCACCCTGTCTTGTATGCTACCTGTCTGCATTTCTGACCTGTTTTTTCAGTTCTACAAACACATCATGTCGTCTCAAGCCTTCACACTGTTCCCTCTGCCTGGATTGCCTTTCCCTGTCTCACACATGGTTCAGAAGAGCACCTTTCCTGGGTTAGGTTCCCTTTTCTTCCCATGGCAGGGTGCTCAGTCCACCCCCAGCACTGACCACACTGCACTCACCACCTCCCTGGACAGGTGGTAAGCACCTTGAAGGGACAAGTCAAAGGTTCTGTCACATTCTAGACCCTCGATAAATGTTTGTCGCTTCCTGCATCAGATTTACATCCTTCCTTATTCCATACTTAGTTGAACTGTGTTTTGTTTTGTTTTGTTTTTAATGTAAACCATTCCCTTTTAGTATTTTCCTATGAACCCCTCCTCCAGGCGCTGTTCATGGGGCAAGAGCTCTTTATTCACATGACGGATATCAATTTTCCACTCTCTTCCACCACTCTCCATGTCAGACAGAATCCCAAGACTCCTTTTAATCTTTCTCTCATAATTTTAATTCTCAACACTCTAATCATCTTTCCAAAATCTCTCCTTATTTATGAAGGCAAGAATCACACAGAGTGTTCTAGAAGGGGTCCGTCATGACCAGGGGGACTGGAAGGCTGTGTACTCTGTGATTTTATTTTTGTTCTTGAACTTGAGGGTGCTCCCTTACTCAGCTGCTTGTCCCTGGGACCCAGGCACCTACCCATCTTACATTTGTGTACTCATGTCTTCTCCTTCCAACTTCCCAGACTCAAGGTCAGCTTGCTGAGAAGGAAGCTAAGGTGACCAGGTAAACATTTGTGTAACTTGAAATTCTAGTTCTAAACTTTAGTGTGCTCCTTTCATTATGGTCCTTGATAATTATGAGCAGGATCTCTTTTCTGTACCCTTGATTAAAAAAAAAAAAAAAAGATTTAGGTTGTACTGAGCTCTACTTCTCTGGATCTCAATTTTGCACTCAAAGTTGGCATACGAGTAACTGCTAATCCTTGTGTAAAACTCACAGTGTTCGCCAGAGCTTGAAAAACAAGACTTGCAAGCGAACCCTTACAGGCTTAGTAATGTGTTTGCAACAAATTCGCAGGTAGAAGACAGCTATTCTGGGTTTTTTTGTTTGTTTGTTTGTTTTTTGCTGCATTTCATTTTGGCCTTGGATGTGACAATATTTTCCTTCTTAAGATGCATTCATCTTCTTAGTCACTATTCACATCTGCTGTGCATTTGAAATAGAGTTCTCTGTAGACATGCCATGGCCAGTGACCAGGGAAAGGAGAAAGCATCTCCCATTTAGAAAATTGCTCTCCAGATATGATAAATGACACTCAAATATCAGTGAAGAGCTGAGATGTGTCTAAAAGCACCTACATCATGCGGCAGGGGCTTAATAATGGTAGGATATGATCTTGAATAATATTAATGAAAATGATAACTTTAAATAGCATTCTCCAATTTTTCAAGCATTTTCACATTATTGCATTAGATCAGTGCATAAATCCTGAGCTTAAGCTACAGAGTAATTCCCACTTTAAGATGTTGACTCAGAGAGAAGATGTCCTCATGGTCTCACAGCCGGAGCAAGTAGCAGAGTTGAAAAGATCACCCAGTATTTTCCATCCCGAAGCCACTTCTATTTTCATACATATGATACTAATTTTTTCACTTTCTTCTCTAGTCGCTAATAAAACCCTTCCCAAGTTGTGTTTAATTTCATTGCCCATAAACGTCTAAGCAGTGATCGCTCATCGGAGGTTTTACCGAGTTTTCCATTGGCCAGTTGTTGACTTGTCCTCAGAGCTACAAAGCGAGGGCCACTCTCAGCTTCTGGAGACCTCTCACTGGTCCTTGCAAGAAGTCCCTGAATCTCAGAGGCAGCACGTTGAATCTTTCTCTTGTTTCCGACCTCTCTGACTCCTTTGCCCCATCTCTCTGACTTTCTCTTCTTCCACACTGTCCTCTGCCTTTAAGGGCAGAAAATTTGCGTTGGGTGGGCTCTTCCAAGGGTTCAGAAAGAGAGCAGGGAGCATTAGCAAGTCCGCTTGACTAGCAGATCCAAGCCCTGTTCTCTAGCATCTACTTCACAAGTAATATATTCCATTAATAGCGTCATCTTTCATTTTTAGTTTCCGTCTGCCTAAGCCCAAGACTAACTTGCAATTGGTTCTGAACTTTACTGAGGAAAAGATTGTAAGCCATTGGCTTCTCTCAAATCCCAGAAGTGATAAAACATGAATAAGAACGGTAGCTTCTTTAGAATCTTCTGGCAATTTTTTACTTGTTTGTTTGCGATGCCCTCTGTATTAGCTTCTTATCGCTGCTGTAACAAAGGAACTCAACCTCAGCAGCTTAAAATGACAAAAATTTTGTGGCCTATGTAAGAAATTCTTGTGTACTATGAGGTCAAATATATTTTCTCATAGGCCTTCTTCTTAGAAGTTTCATAGTTTTCATTTTTATACTTAGAGCCATGATTCCTTCTAAGCTGATCTGAATGCCTGGTACAACGTAATGGTCTGGTTTGGTAAAGGGCAAGGTTCCTTTTTATTTTCATAATGGATACTTAGTTGTTCTTGCACCGTTTGTCCAAGGGACCACTTCTTCCTGCTGAATTACCCTGGCTGCTTGTCAAAATTCAATCGAACGAAATACAAATAGTACGTCCAAGTATGCTGCTTTTCAGTAAGAAAAAAGGGATATGAGAAATTGTACATGTAATTGCTCATATATATAACAGACACACAGGCAGTGAACTGAAAACTAATGGGATTACCTACAGGGAACAGGACACAATGGGGTGGAAAAGCTGGAGGAATGGGAACAATGGGGGGGGGGGGAGAGCTTGCTGATTATAACTTTCCATGTAGCTCTGACCCCTAGACCCATGTCCGTGTTTCACATACTCAATGAATACACAAGTAATTAAAAGTCAAAGACGATATAGGGGAACTCAAATGGAATACAAACAGTGAGAAAGTCAAACTTAACTGTATTACAAATGAATAACATCATTGCACTAAAGGGGATAGGGAAGCATACTAACCCAAGTGACTTTGGAAAACAGTATTTTTGTAACCACGCAGAACCCTATGGGGACCTTCCTGGACCCATGTCCTCTGCCTGCCTCTTGGCTGTGGAAAATCTTTCGTCTCCTAGGCTTCCCCAAGTTCCAAAGAGTACATTTAATCAGAGAAGTGAGAAAATGCAGAAAGAAAGGCAAACCTTCAAGCAAGACAAAATAATAATAGTTTAGCCATTAAACAAAGTCAAGGACCTTTAGTTCCTCCCCAAGGGCTATAAATGATTTTCTGAGCCCTGTCCTTTGAGTCCTTTGAGCTGTTGTTACTGAAACCCTGACCAGGTGGAAGAAGTTAACTGTGTGCTGCCCACAAGCACGTAGACCCCAGACGGGCTGGAACCAGAAGGTTGATGACGCTGACGCCTGACGACATCATCACCAACCAGTCAGAAGAATGTCCACAAGCTGATCACACACGCCCACAGCCTCTCTCCATCACTCTGTCTTTAAAAACCTCCCCCTGAAAGCCTTCGGGGAGTTCGGGCCTTTTAAGCACCAGCTGCCCTGGACTCCTTGCTTGGCACCTTGTTATAAACACTCCACGTTCCTTCACCACCGCCCGGTGCCAGTAGACTGGCTTCACTGCGTGAGGGCCAGCGGACCCAAGTTTGGTTCAGTAACATTTTGACTGTTTACTGTAAAGCCGCGAACAACAACAACAACAACAAAACTGGAACTGTACACAAATATTGTGCTTGTGTTGGTAAAATGGCTTCTCAAGGGAGTGTGGCTCAGCAGTTCAGAAACTGAAAATGAGGCTGTAAGGACCAAAAAAATAAGTAACGATATTGTGGTTAAGGAGAGCCAGGTTTGCTCAGTCAGAGAAAGGAGTGGCACTTAAAAATGTAAGACCCTCTGGTGTAGGATTAGAACCACAGAATTACAAATGTTCAGCATGTGAGCTTATGGCTTTTAATATACTTACATTTAGAAAGATACAGAAATAAATATATGTGTTAGTGTGTGTACATGTTTGTGTCTATATGTGTATATATACATGTGGTTGTGTGATGTGTATGTATGTATATGTGCGTGCGTGTGTATGTGCGCGCGTGTGTGCGTGCATGCGTGTGTGTGTGTGCGTGTGTGTGCGTGCGCACCTTTGGGAGGGGATGGGATTGGGGCTGGGGTTTGCCCCGTGCCTCTGACTGCAGACCCCACTCCCTCCCTCCATTATCCTGCACTCCCCCGACCCCTGTCATCTGCCTGCTCCTTGCCCTGCTTTGTGTTCTCCTCCACATCCTTGGTGATGTGAACAGATCTCTTAGACTGCAATGCTAAAGAAACAAGGCTTGGGGGATGTTACGGGGGGTGGGGTGGGGCGGATCTTTTGCAATGTTTTTGGAATAAACTCCATTTTTCCTTAGATTGATGAGCTGCAAGTTTCACGTTTCCAAATGTGATTGCTTTGAAAAATTGGTTAAATCTGGAAGAGGGTGGGAGTCTTCAGCCTGCTGGCAGTTGTGTGCAGACTGTTTGGCTTTAATATGTGTAAAGAAGCTGGGTCTGTCACCAAGCCTCTGGGAACACTTGTACTATTTAAAATATAAATTAGAAAAATATGCTGATGTAACTGTCTGCCCTAAGGAATTTTCCCCTAATCACAGCCTCCATGCCAACATAAAAAGTCCCACTGGGCTAGTCCTTTCCAGACAGACGTTGGAGTATGCAGATGAAACTTAGAAGTTGGCCTGAAATTTTTTATCCCAACACAGCTTCTCTTTATTTCAGACTAGAGCTCCCCATAGACAGCATCTCTATCCTTCCTTCTCCTGACTTCACCCAAACCCTGTGGGCCCCCCCCATTTCCTTCCCCCACCTGCAGACATCTGTGGCTTTGCTGTGCTGTCCCCTCTCAGAGTCTTCAGTGACTCCCCGTGCCCACCTCTAAGGTCATCGTTAGACCCCGTAAGACCCCATCGGCGTCTAGATCCTGCCGACTCCCCTGGCCTCCTGTCTTCCCCTCCTCCCCCTAAGTCCCCCAGTGAGCATGTGACTCAGCCCAAGGTGAATCCTGGAAATAAAATTAATATGATGCAAGGAAACAGAGGGTGATGGGACCAATTTTATCAGGAATAGCTGGTCAAGAAAGGTAGAGATCTGAATGAAGTGAGCCGGAAAGTCACGTGATGATGAGAGCGAGGCAATTTTTTTGGCTAGAGGAGCAGCAAGTACAGGCTCCTGGGGCAGGAATGGGCTTGACGTGTGTTTGCCAGCCTCCTCTCATTCACTGCTGCTAAGAGTTTTGTGAGTGGGCACCACACGTTAAGTGGACCTGCCCGTCTTCAGGGTAGAAATGAAGAAAGACAGCGGTGATCTGAGCTGGTCTCAGCCCCACATCTTTAAACAGATGAAACCAGTGCCTCTCTGATGTAGCCCTAGTGTTACCCCAAAGGGAGAAGGGAAAAGACCCCAGTTCTTGTCTTACCCAAAAGATAAGAATTCAGACAGGAGACAGTGCATTGTATAGCAAAAGATTATAAAATTTTTATTTATTTATCATTGTATTAGCTAATTCTTTTTATTTTGGCAGTGGGGAGGTAACTAGGTTTATTTATTTTTAGAGGAGGTATTGGGGATTGAACCCAGGACCTAACAGCAAAAGATTTTAAAGGGTTTATTTAGCAAAGGGAAAGTACATCTCCAAGAATGGGAGGCGGGCAGATCCAGGGGAGGATGGTAGTGACCTTCGTTTGTCCCTCCTCTTTTACCCTCACTTAGAGGTGGCCTCGTGATTGGTTGATGGCTGTCGCCCCTGGCGTGCTTAGTCATGTTTGGCCCTTTGTGCAAGTCTTTACCCATAACACGTGCAGAAAAACCCATGGTGGGGACCCTATACCGCAATGCTAATTATATTACAGTGAGCACTGGGTCATGTCTGGTTAGGTCCTTGTCGCTACCATGCAGTTTCCCCTGTTGGGTTCTAACCGGTTTCTTCCTGGCACTTGTTTTGAGGAAGTAAAGCCCCTTTATGCTGGAGGTGGGCATAACGCCATCTTCTGGACCACCCTCCCTCCCCTCCACCTGTCTGCCTGGTGCCCTCACTTACCTCGTTACCAACACCAGGACTTGCAGCATCAGGACCACCCGAGAGCTTGTTGTAAATACAGACCCTTGGGCCACACCCCACACTTACTGAATCAGAAGTTGTGGGGATAGAGTTTGAAAATCTGTTTGCGCATGCCTTCCACATGCTTCTGATGCAAAAAAGTTTGAGAAGTTTTGAAATCGATCATCTCAAATATCTACACTTTAACATTTTTATTAAAATGAAGCCAAGAGGAAAAACTAGATTGAGGCAGCCTCCATGCTAGGATGGAAGAAAGAAAAATATGAGAGGCAGTGTGAACTCCATTCCCAGCCAGCGTTCCCCTCCCCCTCCTCTCCAGGAGCATCCTGGCAGTCATTTCTAGACAGGCATTTCCAGAGCTGTCCTTTCAGAAAACCTCTCTAAATGCACAAATTATGCAAAGAGCCATAAATGCTTATAAGAAACATTAGGAAATTAAAGAAAAAATGAAAGGGTCAGAGAAGTGGAATGAGTCAGCATGTTGACTAACCCTTGGCATACACCTGACCTTTCATATCCTAGAGTTTTGTTCATTTGGGTCCATGGTGGTTCCGGGACATGATAAGCTCCTTGAAATTTTATGCAAAATGGTGTGTGTATGTTCATTTTTCAGAGGAGAGGGTCAGTAGTTTTTATAAAATATTCAAAAGGCCCCAGGACTCAAAAAAGATTAAAAACTGCTGTATAAAAAAGGGTAGTTATTGAACTCTGGCCAAATGTTAAATATGACTTGCCTGGTGAAAGTAAGAAAACCAAAAAGACTGGCTTTCTTACTCCAGAGCTTCTCAGCCTCAACTCAGACATGGAAAAGAATCCGCTCTGTGGGTGGCATTTTTGCCTGTATACTCAGTACATCCTTTTAGGACTTTCAGACTCATAAATGGCAATCTCATGCCTGTCAGGGTTGTTTTGGCTTAAGAAGGTGGGGTTGCAAATTCTACTGGCCTCATTCCAGACCCATCATTTTCCTTCCAAGGCTTTGGTGGTGGATAAAAGGCTTTAGAATCTACCTTTAAAAAAAAAAACAAAACAAAACCTACCTAAGAACACAGAGGCACGCAAAAAGTGTAAGTTCCTTTGGTCCTAAATGCACCTTTATTTTTTTTTCTACACATACACACCCCTCACCTTCTTTTATGCCATTAGCTTCCCTCTGTTCTAATTCTGTTCACAGCATCGCAGAGTTTTCTCCCTAAAATTCAAGTGCGTAAGCAGGCGTGGCGCTGCTATGTGGTCATGTAGGAATTCTCTTTCAGGTCACAGAGTCAGGCCACCAGAGAGGGAGTTATTGGGGGAAATATAATACATTTTTAAGGGAAAGACCACTGTTTGTGGTCTGATCCAGACGTCTCTCATTTAATGTCTCACCTGGGCAGATTTCATGCCTTATTCTTAAGGTGTGTTCTCCCAGATTGCTAGGAAGAGAGATCTGGTCAGGCTGTCAGTTATGAGCATTTATTATAGAAAAGAACAAGGAAAAGCAAAAAAACAAAACTGCTGCGTACATAGGAACCAGACCTCACCTAGCCAGGGGTAGAAGAGTGGCTCATACAGGATGGTCTGATTCTTTTTCCTGGGATTTTGAGTCTTGAACGCAGTGCAGCAAAGGTAGAAAAACAACTAACCAAACAAAAACACGTGAGGTTTAGTCATTGCTCTGATAGACTCCTGCGGTTGTCCTGGCTCCCAGCCCTTCTTGAGGCTCCCTCTCTACCCTCTCTGGTTATCCCCAGAGCTGCCCACTGTCCTACTGAAATATTTCTTTCCTGCATCATAGTCAGAGTTGGTCCTGTTGCTTACAACCAAAGAACCCTGACTGACACAAACACCACAATTAAAGCAATTGTTTCTCCTCTGACACTGAGTCTTTTCAAGCCACTACCCATCCTCTTTTCTCACTTGTGGTGGCTTAAGCCACAGCAGAAAACAGAAAGCCTGAAAATCATTTAAACATACATTGAATTGAATTTGTAAATGAGAACAGAATTAGACACACACACACGCTAACTGCAAAGGTTGGTAATGAAATAAGAACAGACCCCACGAGACAAACAATATAATGTGTTCCAGAAAGAAAGGAGGTGACAGTTCTGCCAGAAATCCCAGCTATAAGGAGCACTTCTTTATTATCACTTTTCTGGTTGTCACAGAAACAGCCAAAGTCTGAATGAACGCTGGAATATGTTACATTGCTTTCTTTACATATTATAGTCAGATGCTGTTTCTGTTTACAATTATATTTTTGGCAGGCCTTATTAATTAGCACTGCCAAAACCAATCATCTAACCCCAAATCTGATCAGGTTACAGCCTTCAATTGTGGTAGGTCCTGGGACATGCTGACTTTCCATCCCAGTTACCCTAGACTTAAACAGCATCTCTCTGATCAGTGAGCATCCCAGGGGCATACCCAATTCTCGCATTAATTAATGTTTGTATGTTCCCTCTTCCCAACAAATTTGTAAGCTTCAAGAAGACAGGAACCATGGGGTAGTGGAAAAGCATGGACTGAGGAGACAGACAGACCTGAATGTGAGTCTGGGCTCCGTGCTCTGCCACTTACCATCTGTGTTAAATTTGAACAAGCTATTTAATTGTCTGAGACTGTTTCTTCAGCAGAAAATGGAGAAACCAGTCGCTACATGATTATCCAATATGTTTCTGTATGTTAATCCCCATCCTGTTTCTTCTGTTTCCTTATCACAATGCCTGATGTGCTCTGCACACAGTGGACACTAAGTAACCGGCAGGCATCATCCACTCAACATTTATTGAATGCTTTGTTCCAAGAGCTGCAGTTGGTCTTGGGACACATCCATGCAAACAGCAGCTTTCGATCAGTCTGCATTCTCCATCATCGGGGAACGTGGCTGCTGATGGCTTGTGGCACACGGTCCCCCACAACATCACAGTCAGAATGGACCGAAACTTGTGCTCTGTGGTCAGATTCAAAACAGCCATGGAGGACTCCAGCTGATCCAACTTGAGCAGGGTTTCCACCTGGTTCCAATTAGCTGTTGCTGAAGATTAAAGTTTACTTACTGTGACTGTCCCAGCTTGGATCTGCCACATCCCCCAGAGGTAATTAGTGCCTTCGAGAGAGCAGGTTCCGTAAGAAAATGGCACCTGCATGTGATCTGTCCAATAGATAAAGGCACATTTTCCAGAAGGAGTGTGTAGGCAGAGGACATTATTCTAGATTGATAGCATAGCGTATGTCCATGCCAGCCTTTCTCAAGAGCAGGATCTTTGTCTCATTGATCTTACTCATCTACAGTCATCTAGTGTCTAGCCTGGTGTCATGTGTATATGTGGATTGGTAAGTGTGGAATGGAAGAATATAGAAAAACCAAACAACAACTAATTGCTAAATTATAAGATGATGGCTAAAACTGCAATGCACGTTCAGAGAAAGAAAGAACGATGTGGGACTTACAAGATCAAGAAACAGATAGAACTTTAATTGGGCCTCCAAGAATAGTTTAAGTAAGATTTGCTTGATTAAGGAGTAGGGGAGAAGGCATTACAGAAATGAGCAAAGCTTATGTGTTTATGTGAGAGGTTGGGAAAGCAATCATGGAGGCAATAGTGAATAGAGATGAAGAAACTATGGGAGGCAGACTATGGGAACCCCAAGAAACAGGCAGAGGAGACTGTTCTGAATGTATTAGTGAATAGGGAGCCATGTAGGTTCTTGAGCAAGAGAGAGACACATAAATAAATTTAAGATGAAGAAGAATTACAGTTGCAATGGTGAGGAGATCCATCCTGGAAATGTTTATCTGGAAAGTTAGCAATTGAGCCCTGAGATGAGGCCCTGAAACAATTATGAATTTGGGACAGGTTGTATATAGAAGTTCTATTATTTCAGCAAAGGAAAACTCAAAAATAAGTACAAGATTTCTCTAATGACCATGCTACCATGGGAATGGGTTGGATGGTACAGAGGGGAGCCAGTCTTGCATGGGTTGATGGGGATAACACACTTCATTTTTGACATGATGAATTCTAGGAGGTGACAGAGCATCTGAATGGAGATGCTCAGTAGATACCTGGGAATACCACCCTAAATTTCAGGTAAAATCTGAAGGTTTATTTTAGGAAGCCAAAATTATTTTGATAATTTTATTTAGCAAAAATATGTTGAGTCTTTGCTAAATGGAAAGGTCTGGACTAGGCGTCTGTCAATACAAGATACAGTCGCTGTCTTTTAGACACTTCCCTTCCCCGTGGGCGGGGGTACGTGACAAGAAAATGCATCGCCACAATACTAAGCCTTTGGCTTTACGCTTAGGTTTGGGTTTCTTAATATTTTTTAACTGAAAAGTGAGGTTCTACATTAAAGACAACATTAGAAAGTGTTCCTAAAAATGATGGGGCAGCAACACTTGTTTTCATTGGTTGCCATGGCAACAGAGAATTGCCTGGAAAAATGTGCACTTAAGACTCTGAGCAAGGGCATTCTGAGGTGGCCTTTGTTTGGTGCCAGCAATTTCTTAGACTTGCTATTATCTTTCACACCATGACCCCAAGAGTGTGAACTACTCTGATAAGGACAGCCTCCGTTTATTAAAGCGTGTAATTTTTGGAGCTATACACCCGATGTACATTATCTCTTTTAGCTCTTGGACTAGCCCACACGAAGTCTCAAAGCGGTGAGTGACTAGGTTTCGATGACACAGAAGCCACTTACTCAGAAGAGATATATTAAGCCCCCACACCTACCCGGCACTGTATGAGGCCCCCAAGGCTAGACACCCCCTACCCTTGCAATGCTTCCAATCTCAAAGGGCATTGATGCAGGAGAGGGAAATATCACATCCCAAGAAGCACTCGTCCAAGTCCCGGGGGTGGGCCGCCAAACGATGGTCCTTAGCTTCAAACAGGAAAGAATCCAAGAGCGAGCTGAGGGAAAGTGACAGTGGGTTTATTCAGGGAGATGCACACTCCATAGACAGAATGCGGTCCATCTCAGAAGGCGAGAGCGGCCCCAGGGTATGGGGTTGTTAGTTTTTATGGGCTGAGTAATTTCATATGATAACGAATGGGAAGAACATTCTTGTTAAGGGGCAGGGATTTCTAAGAGTTGTGCCAATGCCCAATTTTTGGCCTTTTATGGTCAGCCCAGGAACTGTTATGTCACAAGGGAGAGTGTTTATTGAGTATTCTAATAAAGGTATAATGAGCTAAAGGTCAATGACTCAGACCATGCTTGCTGCCATCTTGGTTTTTGTTGGCTCCAGCCAGTTTTTGTTCTATTCTATTTTTCTCAAGGGCCGTGCCCCTCCCTCCACATTCTTTTAACAGTTGTGCCCTTCCCCCTTCCCTCCTATCTCAGAATGAAGACATTAAAGAAATGAATTACAGTACATATTGCACCGGGAACATATATGTTCCAGGGAGCCATAGGAATATGTATCAGGGGAAATCTAACCTGTTGGGCAGAAAAAGACTTGCTGAAGGAATGTGTAACCTTTAAACTGAGACTTGAAGGACAAGTGGGATTAGCTCAGCTAAAAGGGGACAGAAAGAGTATTCCATGCAAACACATTGAAACACATGTCTGCAAGCTTGGAAGGGAGAAAGGATCTGGTTGATTAAGGGAGGTGAAAAAAGTTCTGTGTATTTGATCTCAGTGTTGGAGGGAGAGAGTGAGCCGAGCTGAGCCAACGAGTTACTGAGCCAGGATTAGAATTTAGTCCTGATGGATATCAATGCCTGCTTTTGACCCCTCTCCCCAAAGCCCACTGAGTTTGTAAAGAATCTGGATTAAACTGCCATTTTCAGATATCCCCAAAACCAGAAAGAAATGGATTCCTCACTTTGGGATGGAAAGGTAGCCCCATTGTTCAGGTCTGAAGTTCTGAAAAGCAAGAAGGGGTTTTTGAATAATGCTAACTTTGGTAAGTCAGAAATTTCCACAAGCAATCATGCTTTAAGAGTCAAAGAAAACTGCAGTGGATTGTAAGAAAAGTCAAAGGGGAAATGTGTGGTTTTCTCAGGTTGATCATTTGAAACAACTTGCTGTCCATGTTCACTATTCTAAGATTGAAGATATAGTTAATATTTTTCTCTGTGAATATTACTCTCATGTTAAGAGTGGTCCCTCTGAGAACTGATATTACAATTCAGAAAGATGATCATGTTCTGTCATTCTGGTGTCTTTAACCTAGAAAGAGGTTTAATTCATAAAGTTAATATGATACTTTTCACAAGCAATATTTTTATCTCAAAAGTACTGGTAAAAAGTGTGTGTGTACCGTATAGAACTGTTCTATGTATCATTATCAAAAATTGATTAAAATAGAGTTAATGATGAATGTCTCATTTTTAACAGCAATATTTACATTGAAGATTTCATTTTTGTTTTGCCCTTAGAGTCAATAATAAACCTAATACCACAAATTCCCAAGGCAACGTTGGAAAAGATGGGTAAGTTCAGTCATTAATCATATTGTAAAACTAGACATTGTGGAAAAGGAATTGAAACAAAACTCGCTGGACCAAATATAATCCATATTGGAAAGTGTCAATTTGCCTAGTCAGATGTGAGAATCAAGTAATACTTGTTTTTCTGAGTCAGCTCCCGATGGAAAACAGATAGCCATGGTGAACAAAACATTACACATTTCCTTTCTGGCCCCAGCAAGTTGGGAATTAAAAGAATATGCTTTGTAAATTGGAAGCACAACTTCAAAACTTCTTAAAAAATTCAGCAGTTTTAAAGTTGAGGTAAAGTGATCATTCATATTGGCATAATTAAATACTATATTATGAGGATTCAGTAAAAGCTAAGATTACCCTGAAGTAATATATAAATATGAAGTGATAGATAAAACCTGGAGATGACTTAAATAATTAAACAGAATAAATGGATTCTTCAAAGATTTTCATCATCAGTGAGCTCTAGAAATTTTATCTTTAAAATTGCTGGAAAGGGTTTCTAGATAACAGTTTGGGTTATCTTAGAAACATCGTGAATGTAAAAGAGCTTGATAAGATTGGGGCTTGCTTTCCTTTGAAATCCCTGATAGTTAAGGTGCCAAGGAAATAATGCACCATTTTCTTTGGTCTTCCCTCAGCGATGGTTCCTAAGACTCGTGGAATCATGGCTGATCATTCTATTTCTAGTTTCCTGTCGTTCAGCCCTTCCCCAAGCCCCTGGATTAGCTCCCTGAGAATGTTTCTGGCTTGAGACTCCTTGTCAAACTGCACAGCCCTGGCCACGCGCATCAGCTCCACCACGGAAGGCAGCCACCTCCCCTCCCTTCCGCCTCTTTGCCAGTGTGTTCTACACGAAACTTCTGGAATTATTTTTTCCTCAGACAGTTTTTGTCATGTCATTTCCTGGCTCAGCCTGCACTGCTCATTCTCTCTCTCTTTCATCCCTCTTCTTTTTGCTAACAGTCAGTTCTCTGATGTGGATGTGTTGCTGGAGGTGACTAAGTTCTTTTCTCGTCTCAGAAAGAATTCAAAGACGGAACTGTGGAGGTTAAAAAAGCAAAATGGGGATTTATTAAGGGAGAGATGGGATGCCCTCTAAGGGAGAGCGGGCAGGCTCAGGTGAGCAGCTGCCTTGAGTTTCTTTGGCAAGTTGGTTACATGAGTGTAAACATGAATGTGCGGAAGGAGGGTTTGGGGTCGTTTTCCCTGATTTACATCCCAACTCCACCTCCCCAAAGGGAGCAGGGATTTTTGTCCTTATTTAGCCTGGATTGGAGGTGTCATGGCATCAGTGCGTGATGGGTACCTCCAATCTGCAAGGCTAATTTTACTGAAATGAGGGTGAAATGAGCAAAAGTTTACTTTTGGGCACTGGAGATTCCTGCCTTTTCCCACCTTTCTTTGTCAGCCTCCAAGCCACTCATCACCCCAAAATGTGTAACTGCTTATCACCCCAGAGGTTGCAGTCTTGTTTTTTTTCCCTCTGCCCAGAAGCCCCTGTTGTTTTCATGATGTAGGGTTTCCTGCATTTGGCCCGTGCCCCTGCTTTCTGCCCAGCTCCTGCCATTTGGCCTGCGTCCCCCTTTCTCTGCTCACATCTAGCTCTCTGCCTGCTCTAACAGATGGGATCCAGTGCACTTTTCATGGATTCATTTAGCAAATATTTATCAAGGGATTGGCGACACCAGACACATCTTTTGGAAGGACCACGCTGGCTGCGGAGTGAAAATTGCCTTGGGGTGGGTGAGGCATGGGACCCCACGGGGTTGTCTGTTGGGGGTCAGTGCAGGAGCCCTGGCAGGAGGTGATGATGGCTTGAAGCAGGGTCTTGATAGTGGAGATGGAGTGAAACAATCCATTTTGTGATCCGTTTAGAGGGTGTGTATCCCCTATTCCTACTGAATGTGACTTTCCATTCAGTAGCTGCCTCCTGAAACTTTTATCTTGAAGTTCCACTTTAAAAAATGGCTACTAGGTATGTGATCCACCATTCTGCGTAATCTATGGTGGAGAAGATTTAACCCTCCACACTCAGTTTCTTCATCTATAAAGCGAGCCTACCAACACAGCCTGCATCACAGAATAGGTTTAAGGCTTAAATGAGACATGCTTTAAAGTGCTAAGCCCAGTGTTTGGCCCATAGTAAGAACACCACCAGTGTTAGTCTCTGTGTTACTGCTGCTAACTCTCCAGGCGTGTCTTTCCTGCTTAACCGCAACATCCTGAACACATTGCTTTTTATGCCTTCAGCTAAATTTATATTAATTTGTATTCGTAAAACATAAAATAAAGCAACTTGAGGGTGTGGCCCCATCTTCCGGTGGTTGGCCTGGGGCTCAGCCAGAAGCCCGGCACAGATCTACTGCCCAGTGGTAATGCGGCAATGCAATCTGAGGCTCTGCGCTACAAATTAGGTTAAGTGGATCTAGCGGCCAGACCATTTTCAATTCCTGCTCATCATATAATGAGAGAGACTAAAGCACCCTAAACGATCGTACTTTAATGACAATCTTCCTAGGAGTTCAAAGTCTTCTTAAAATAATTGTCCAAAACTCTCAGCATTGAGCTATTCCCTGGGTTGCTCTAGGGCTGTGACCATGTGGGTAAGGTCCTCAGGGCACTCAGCCCAGTATTTCCTAAGGGGCCGCTCCTGCTCACTGGGGCTCTGATGGAGAATCAGGCTCCTGGTCTCCTGGGTCCACAAAGTCCCCTGTGAAGCCAGCGTCATCACCTAACACTGACGCCCGTGGCCCACTGCGGTGGGGTGGGGCTGCTCTCCACGGCGTTAACTGTTCAGTTTCTCCCAACCTGTCAGGAGCGTCCTTTCAGAAATTTCAGAATGTAACCATAGGATTGTCTACCGTGTCTGCCAGTCTGTTTCTGTTTTGTACTGCTTTGAAGCCAGTAAAATCCACTCACATGGTAAAATATTGAAGAAGAAGAAGGAGGAGGAGGAGAAGGAGAAGAAGAAGGGGAAGGGGAAGTTTCAGAAGGAACCCAGTTGGAGGGGTTCTTCCTTTTGGAACTTTTGTTTTTCAAACATAACAGGTTCTTCTTTGCCTTTTGCAATCACACAACACATCCCTCATACGTGGCCCAATTGGGGTCTTAGAATGTCGACTCCCCCACTGACCCCAGACCAGGAGGTGAACCTCACCGGCTCAGTTACTTAGGCCTCAGTAACACTGAATTGATGGTTTTGAAACTCTTGGGAAGGAAATAAGTATAATCACAATGTCTTCTTGGAACACCTCTAGACCACAGTTACTACATAACTTTTAAAATATTATTTCTATATCTGTTTTTACCCCCTCACCCATCTTTCTTTCTTATTCTCAGTTTCCCAGTTTTTTAATTCATTATTCTTCTCTTTCTTTTCCTGAGCTATGTTTAACAATTTAGCCTGATACAACTCTGTTGTTAAGAAATTCCTCTACCACCCTCAAAATTATAATACCACCTAAAACAGGAAAATAGAATTACTGTCATCCTGTTCTGATAACACTTACCTCAGGGAATATTCATTTACTTAGAATTATAGAATTTTAGGGCAGGTAGGAGCCTTAGAAAATTTGAGAATTCAAATACAATTTGGAGTAACTAGAATGTTTTGTGAATAGCTCGGTTTAATTCAGTGGAGAAGTTTTATTTCGTTTGCCAGAAAAGTTGTCAAAGCCTTGGAAATGGGCAAGAAAGATTACTGAGTTGTCCGTGAGGGGAATGTGGGGTTGACTAACAGACTTCCCAGGGGCTGTCTGATTCTAGGGGGTGTGGACCTTTGATTGTCTCTGAACAGGCTATTCACAAATCTGTAGTTATAGACTTTTAACTCGTATGGAAATCTGGCGATAATGCAAGTATTTCTTGTCCGTAGCAAAGCAAAAGATTGCTGTTCTTAGCGATGCAAGTGAATTTTATCCAGGATGGAATATAAATATCTGTAAATCAGTTTCGCATTTGACTCAGTTTTGATACCTTACTGGTTTCCTCATTTATCAAGAAGTTGGATAAAATGTTTAACAGGGGATCATTTTGCATTTGCGTGAGAATGATGATGCGGCCATCTTGAAAATTATGCTGTAACACAACTTTGTTCTGGATAAGTAAACTCTGTTTAGATGTCTAAGGGTTTTGCAGTGTTTCAGGGTTTTCATGACAGGCATCAATTTGCAGCTAGGCAGCTGCCCAGGAGAAACAGGGCAGCGTAACGATTAAGCACACAGGGTTTAGATCCAGAGCGCTCAGGTTAAAAGCATGACTCAGTCCCTTAACATCTGCTGTCTGATCAGTTACTTAGCCACTCTGTGTTTCAGTTTATCTTTAATATAAATTTGATATAAAAATAAATAAATACATGTAAAGCAATTAGGACAATGACACATGATTTTATTGTGATTTGTATTAAGTCACTGTCAAAAGTAGTGGGGTCTTACTGCTCCCGAACAGGACCCTGTGGGGCCTTCATGAGACAGGCCCAGATCCTCTGCCGTAGCTCCTCTCCGAAGTACCCAGACAATTGTACCTCCTGTGTCTTTCCTGAGTTTTTTAGATGCTGAAAACCACCACCAAAGGGAAGAAATTTACTACTTGATGATCATGAGCACATGACCCCGAGACTTCTGGTGCCCAGGGATTGGTAGTGTTGACCACCCTGTTCCCTTGACATCAACCAATCAGGGAATTGTGCAGGAGCTGATCACATACCCCGCGACCCCCTCCCTCCCTCACCTGGCCTTTACATATGCTTTGCTGAAATCTTTCAGGGAGTTCAGGGTTTTCCTGAGCACAAGCCACCTGGTCCTCCTTGCTTGGCCCTGCAATAAACCTTTCTCTGCTCAAAACTCCAGTGTTTTGGTTTGTTTGGCCTCACTGTGTGTTGGACACATGAACTTGCCTTCAGCAACATTATCAAGCATTGCAGATGTTTTTAACTTCTGAATGCTCAATCCTGTCATGGGCAGAGAAAAAACCATTTACACTATGTAGGCAATTCTTGCCTACCCAGAGCTGCGTGAACAAGTGTGCTTGACCTGAATCAGGGGTCAGTGTTCAGGCGGCCCTTGGGTTCTCACCCTGAGACACATCCCCACTTGGCCTCTGTGCTAGCTTTGCGATGCGTCGCCTTCAACTTGGCTAGCATGAAACACATATGGAAGCATTCTGCTTGTGTAGTCCTGGACAAGGAAGGTCACAAGGGAGACTCTTGCAAAATTTTTAGCAGGCAGAAGGGAAGCAGCAGCTCTTTGCAGTTGACGCACATTGCTGCTGATCTGCTGACTCCCTTTATTCAGGTGAGGTCACTCCTGGGCCGGCAGAGGCTCTATCTTCCCCTGAATCCTCCTTCAGTTTTCCTGAAGGAGTTTGTGTTCATGTCTATCACAAAAAAAACCCCACTTTCTGCAGGATACCCCCATCACTAAGGAGATGCGCCAAGAACAGACAGGCTTCAGCTCATCCTTGAGGGCTTCCAGCCTGCCTGTGAGCATCCCTTCCTGACTGTCCGTCCTGTGAACTTCAAGCTCCAGCACCAGCCACAGGCATCCAGCCTTGCAGAGACAGCTTAAGCAACCCCCAGAATTGCACAAACCAATTCCCTGTAACAATTCCCCTTATTTATAGTAGACATGTTACCCCAAAAGGTCAAGACCCCAGTTCCCCTGTCAAGACCCTAGTTTACAGACGGGAGATGGAGTGCATTGTGTAGTGAAGGATTTTTAAAGATTTATTTAGGAAAGGAAAAGTACACCTCTGAGAATGGGAGGTGGGCTGAGCCAAGGGCGGAGAAGCAGTGGTCCTTGTCCCCCCTTTCTCTTACACCTTTGCTTAGAGTTGGTCTTTGATTGACTGACAGCTCTTGTCTCTGAAATGCTTAGTCATGCTGGTCATCTTTGGTTAAGTCCTTCCAGACCCTCCTTTCTCTCCTCCACCTGTCTGCCTGGTGGCCCCACTTAGCTAACTACCTAACAGATGGATGGCAGATGGACAGACAGACAGATAGATAGTTGAATAGATGTCAAGTTGATATAGATATACCCTGCTGACCCTACCTCGCCTGTGGAACTGTGACTCAGGGAGAATTTGGTACCTGGAGTGGAGAAGCCAAGAAGAGCTCATTTAACTATTTATCCATTCACTCAAAAAATGGAGTCATGCCATATATATAATTACACCTTAATCACCTAAAAATGTATCATGAACCTCTTGTTCCAGGTCAGTACCTCATCCGCCTTTAGGTCAGGTAATCCCCGGCAAACAGGTACCATAATTTATTTAATAAAGTACCACCTCATGTAAGCATCCAGTTTGCTTCTAATGACAACACCATGACAAACGTTTCTATACCTATATCTCTGTGTATTTTTCTGATTACACTCTTAGAATAAACTCTTAGAAGAGAAATTATTTAGTCAAATGATACGCACAATGAAATTTTTGATACATTTTATCAGAATAGTTGTTCCCAAGTTACTCTTCTACCAGCTGTGTAGGAAAGGACCTAATTCTTCAGAACTTCCGTGGTGTTTTACATCAGGGCATCCCCCAGTGAATTTCAGTCATTGGTTTTGTGGACTTGCTGTTGCTCTTATGGATCTCTAATTGCTAAAAGCTCTCTGTTAAGCTGATCGTCTGCTCTCCTGTTCAGCTAAGATCTCCATAACCAATCTTTAAACTCTCTGAGTCAGTGACGGAAGCCAGAACCACTCCTGCCCACCTCCAGCAGCCCCCATCAAGACCATCTCTGACCCTCCCTTCAAGATGTGCTCACAGTGAGCACACAGCTCAGTGCTGGCTGAAGTTTGCCGAGAGCAGCTTGCTGGGGGTCGTGGTGATGTGTTTCTGCTCACAGTGTTTGCAAAGCACTAAAGGAATTGGAGATCTTGAGTAGAAAATTCTTGCTGACTGAGAGGAAGAACTGCTGAAAGCCTTTAAACTCCCACAGCTCTTACTCAGAAGCATCTGAATGCATTTAAAGTGTCTTTGAGAGGATGTTGGAGGAGTTTGAAAGTGATCGCCAGAGCCTGCCCAGATGGCAGTGCTCAGACAACTGTTTATTTTCCATCCTGTTTAAAAGAATGTTCTCACTCTGCGGGTTTAGAGGGGATGAAGTGTCTAAATATGACACAATTCATTTTCATTATAAACCATAAATATCCATTAAAATCTTATCCTACCCATACTCTTCTTCTTTTCAAATGTCAAAGGAAACAAACTTCCTCTTTAAGAAAAAATGGTTGTGAAATTTACTCCACAATGTGGATAGCTTTGCCTTGTGATCCATGGCCTTTTCTCTTAAATCTTTCTTTCCTGACTCTTGGTTTAAGGGGAGAAACTGCATATCCTTTCTACAGACACCCACAGACGAGGACTCCACACAGATAATGACAGTGTTTCAGGGAGTAATGGTTTAAGGAGGTACCGATTAACCCACGAGCCCATTTCAGTGATTAGTCACTGGGGTCAGTGGGAATACTAGATGAATAGATTTTAGGAGGTTTTATATCTGGCTGGGAGATCAGGAGGAACATTGGAACTGGTGGGCCAGGAGACTGAAAACTAATTAAAATAATGGATATATGACAAAGATAGAGTGGCATTTTTTATTTCAGCAATGTGAAACAGAAGGAGTCTTAGCGAGTGAGATTTATATAAAAGACTTGGGAAGTGTCCCAGTCCTGAGTGGCTTCTTGGATGTAAGATCGCTGTCTAACTATTAAGATAAATGTTAGGGTGTATAACTCTGGATGGATGTGTTTGTGCTGGCAGTCACTTGGGTGAATGCACCTCTTCTTATCAACAAGGAAAGCTGCTGTATTATTTTGGGTCCCCTAAAATATTTTTTGTGTTTCCTCCAAATTTTCCAATCTCTATCATCCAAGTCACCCAGAAATGAAGTAAATTTTCCCCTAACCACTTCCCTACTGAGCAAGGCCTTTAAACATTGCAGTCTGCCAACAATGCAATTATTTTTAAGGGAGAAAATTTTTGTCTATAGGAATAAAACATGGAAGCAACCTAAATGTCCATTGACAGATGAATGGGTAAAGAAAAAAATATATATACAATGGAACACTATTCAGCCATAAAAAGGAATGGATAATATCATTTGTAGCAACATGCATGGACCTAAAAATGATCGTAATAAATGAAGTAAGTAAGAGAGAGACTAACATCATATGATATCACTTACATGTGGAATCTAAAAAAATGACACAAACGAACTAATTTACAAAGCAGAAAGAGATCCATTGACATAGAGAGCAAACTTATGGTTACCAGTGGGGGAAAGAGGAGAAGAGGGGTATAAATTAGGAGTCTGGGATTGGTTGATACAAACTACTATATACAGAATAGATAAACAATGTCTTACTTGTCTAGCACAGGGAACTGTATTCAATGTCTTGCAGTCATCTTTAATGAAAAAGAGTATGTACACATTTATATGTATAACTGAATCACTGTGCTGTCCACTAGAAACTAATACAACATTGTAAGTTTAAAAAGAGTTTATTTGAATTAAAAGAGAAAGAGAGAAAGAGAGAGAGAGAGAAAGAAAGAAAGAAAGAAAGAAAGAAAGAAAGAAAGAAAGAAAGAAAGAAAGAAAGAAAGAAAGAAAGAAAGAAGGAAAGAAAGGAAGGAAGGAAGGAAGGAAGGAAGGAAGGAAGGAAGGAAGGAAGGAAGAAAGAAAGATAGAAAGAAAGATAGAAAGAAAGATAGAAAGAAAGAAAGGAAGAAAGAGGGTCCCTCACTCTCAGGTACATTGTGCTGGGCAGCTGGCGGTCAGCTCTGGAAACAATATTTCAGTATCTGAATCCAGTAACATTTTCAAAAGGAGAGCTGGGCAAGAAGGAGGAATTGGGCTGAGGGGATGGGAATCTACTGTTTTTGTAACTTAGGAGTTTACCTTAACTTGATTGATCTGAAGGCAATTTAGGACGCCTTGTATGGACACCTGACCCAGACCTCTAAGTCGGCTAGAGAATTTTAGAGGCCCCTCTAGTTCAATTCCCTCATTGATAGGTTAGTTAAGAAAGTGAGGACTTTGACATTCTCTTCCTCTATAAGCTTTGCCTGTTCATTCAACAGATGCTCAGTAAACGCATGTACGCCGAGTGAGGACATGGATGGAGAAACTGAATGGATGACGGAACAGAAGAAATACAGAAAAATGTTTCAAGTTAATGAAACCTTTTTTTCCCCCCTAAGAGTGCTGCACCATTCCAAGAATACACAAAAATGTAAGTAATTTGCAATCTCCTGGTTTGATCGAAGAGACAGAATATGATTGTGTAGTTCTGCGGGACATCTGTGAACGTTCATCCTCACTCTACTGGTGCAGCCCTGAAGTGTCACCTGTAGACATTTCTGCTAGGTAGGATGTGGGAGTCAGAGTTACCTACCAGACTAGAGGATCGCCCTCTAGGAGCTGCCCAGCTAAGGCCAGTGACCTCAGTAGACCCATTTATTCAAGATATAGAAGCACTGGCCTTCGGATCCAACACCAACGATGGGGACTCACTGTTTCAGCAGGAAGCACGTGTTCTACTAAGGCACTTCCACTTCTGAGCTGCTGTCAAGTGTAAGATGACGCTGAATAGATGAGTGAGCGTGACCTGTGCCTTTGGGACAAAGTATCCCTATTTGCGGAACTAAGTAGGGAGCAACACTGTGTTCACTGTGTTTGTAATCTGTAAACAGCTCTGCTCTAACCTCGTGATCGCCACACTTTTTAAGTCATCCTTATCATGATTTTTTTGCATGCACCCCAATGTGTGTCAATGTATCTATTTATAAATTATGTGTGCTGTTTTATGAATACATAGTATATGTACGAAACAGACATTTAAAAAGATAAGATAAAAACAAATACAAATAGATACCCAGTGGTTTCATCCTGCACACAACTGGGGGGGGGGGTAAAATCCAGGCTGTAAATAATTTTTAGTCATCTCTGGAGTATGTTAATTACAGCTCACCTTCAACCCCAGTCCCATCTATATATTCTGTTCCCTAAATACTAAATCATAAATTTAAACTTCAATAAAACATATTAAATAATAAGGAAAGGAAAGGCAGAGAAGGATAAAATAGTTAATATACACACACAGAACAACAACAGCAAATAGAGAAAAACTACAGCTGCTACAGTGCTCACTTCCTTAACTCACCACAGGCTGTGGCTGATGTATGAGACTTCCTTTGTCCATTTCATAGTCCATGTTTCCTTCTCCATCAGGCAGGACCTCAACCAGCTAGGGTTCTTTACCTAAAAGTCTGACTCTTCTGTGGCCCTTTCCTTTATTGCTTGATGTGGTTTTCATTGACTTTTACTATACGGAATGATGGATGACTAAGGGTCATCACAGAGAATTCCCCCTGGGTTCCAGAAATGGTCCTCTCTGTTTACATTTTCTGGCATCAATTGAACATCCTCTTGGTAATGAGGATTGACCACCTAGTAGAGCACCCCCTTTCTTTGCCTGCTGGTTTAGTGGTAAGAGGAGCTCATGATGATCCAACAGCAGCTCCAAACCCCAGTTCCATGGAGCCGTTGTTCTAAGGATTTCTCTCTTGGAAACCAAGACCTCCAAACCACAGAACTTAAAATTGCAAATTTGCATCTCAGAACTCTGCAAAGTGGGTTATTTGGTGTGATGATGAGAGGAGCTATTCCCACTTCAACCCAGTGATTCCTAGACCATCCGTGTGTTCTGGCTGAGATACAGACTCTCTTACTGTCAACGGAGCCAAGTCTGTACTAAACCCTCTACACAGAATCATAACTCCTCAGGGCTTTGTGGGGTTCGATTCTATAGTATACGGAAGCTTTAAATTTATTTTTCATGCTGTTTGCTATAGTATTTAACTATAACTGATTTCAGTATACTAACCTTTATCCTGTGACTTTGACAAGTTCATTTATTAGTTCCAGTAGTTGTACAGATTCTTAAGAATTTCTGTAGAAACGATTACATTATCTTCAAAGAGAGAGTTTTATTTCTCTCTTCCTGATCATTTTGCTTTTGTATTTTATTTCTTTTCTATATTTTGCCTATTGCAATGGCCAAGACCTCCAGGGGGGTGTTGAAGAGAAGTGGCAGGAGTGAGCATGCCCAGTTGGGTCTAGGATCTGCGAGCTCAGAGAAGCCCTCCGGGGCCCAGAGCTGCAAGGAGGGTGGGTGCTGACTGACTGGCGCAGGTGTCTCCAAGGGGGTTTTGAATCTGGATCTGCAAGTGTTACAGACTTCCAAGAAGCAACTGCCACCACTAAGGTGAAGAAGCATTTGGAGGGTGATACTCACAGGAACAAGAAAACAATCAGGAAGCCCACAGGAAGCAAACAGAAAGGAGCAATCCTTTCTTCCTCATCAACCTTCCAGTCTCCCTCTGGTGCCCCCTACTGGCAAATAGAGCCTAACCAAGGGTAAGCAGGCAGAACAGAGGAGTGGTTTGCAGAGTCCCCAGACCCAGCATCACAAGGCTGACTGACTACGGACGGGTGGGTTTGAGACCAAGACACAACAGTTAATAACAGGCACCCAAGAAGTACGCCTGTGTGTTGTTTAGACTCAACCATGTCTTCTCTTTGCTCCCAGAGTGCGTCTCAAGAGTCATTAAAAATTTACCTCTGTTCTGTTTTGTTTTCCTCCTGAAATTTGTTTGAGAAAGACTATCATGCTTGCGACTAATGTGGTTTAGATCGGCTCTGAGATCTGCCTCCTACTGAGATGTGAGGAGCTGACACTGTGGATTTGAGCTGGCCACCTGAAACCTCCGTCCCCTTCAGTGCTGGTCTAAACTCAGCCCCTCCCAGGTTTTCACCTTCATTTCCTACCCCCCCCCACCCCCCGCCACTTTCCCTGGTTCATTGTAACTCCCTTCCACAAAAGTATTTTATTCTTGGTCCTGAAAAATGAAAATGTCTTTTTTTGGTGATTCCTGTGTTAGACAGTATGCTTGCATTCAATATACTATTAATGCAGCCATTCCAGCCCTCCCGCCCTTTCACATTCCCGCGTACAAACGTGCATCTCAAGTGCACACCTGAAACTTCAGTATAGAAAACACGACGGTTTTTGCTCAAAGAGGTCAAGAGAATTTTTCACAGTCACCCCAGTACAGAGAGGCAGAGTTGCTATCCAGCCTCCAGACTAATTCTGAACCCCTTACCTTTCCCATTTCCTTACCCTGTCTCTCTTCTCTTCTTGTTAATACTAAAAACAATGCCTCCACTTACACCATTCCATTTTTCAGTGTGTTTTTACATATCTTGCTGTCTGCGACAATGTAACCAAGCAGGACCCTGTGAGGCCTTCCAGGATCAGACCCCTCCCCCATATCTTCTGCTGGAGCTCCTTTCTGAAGCACCCAGATAATACTATCTCAGGTCTATTTCCTGAGTTTTTCAGATGCTTAAATCCACTACTAAAGGGAAGAAATTAACTACTTAATGAGCGAGAGCATGTGGCCCCAGACCTTCTGGTGCCTAGGGGTCGATAGTGTTGGCCATCCTGTTATCACAACATCAACCAGTCAGAGAATTGTGCACAGCTGATCACATACCCTGGTCCTTTAATATGCTTTGCTGAAATGCTTTGAGGAGTTCGAGGTTTTCTTGGGCACAAGCCACCCCGTTCTCCTTGCCCGGCCCTGCAATAAGCCTTCCTCTGCTCCAAACTCCGATGTTTCAGGCCTCATGGTGCAGGGGGCGCACAACCTTGCCTTTGGTAACAACAGTGACAACTCCTTTGGAAAGCAGGACAGGCCGTATTATTTTCTGTGTTACAAGACAGGAAGCTTGACTTATAACATTCCTCAACGGGAAGAGGAAGACCTTTCTAAAAGGAAACATCCAGGCAGTTGATTCGATCTCCGTTTCAATGAACTGCAACTCTTCTCCAGATCTCCAGCCTGCTAGCCTGCCCGTTCAGATTTGGGACTCTCCCTCTCTTTGTGTATATATATAAAATATATTTTTAATATTTATATATATTTTTATATAATATATGTGATTAAATATATAATTTACATGTAAAATATTTATATATATATATATATATAATTCCTATCTCTAGATATGTATTGTGTATTTATATTACTGCTTCTTTGAAGAATCCTAATACACTCTCGTAATTCTCAAAATTGTAGGTTTATTATCACATTTTCATATGGAGAAACTAGGACTCGAAGAGATTACATAAATATTCCCAAGGTCATACAGCTGACATGTGGCAGGACCAGACCAGGATTTGAACCTAAGCTATGTAAAAGTCAGCGCTCTCTGACACTGCGTATTTGTCCTGTGGTGCTGTGCTGTGCTATACAATATTGCAATACAAAGGCAACTAATCCTCGCTAGAACTTGGAAGTGCAACCAAAGATCCACTGGCATCCGACCTTCCAGAATAACTTTTGAGTTACACGACACAGCCCACATACTGTTTGGCACGAAGCGATTCAGCAGTAACATCAGAGAGCCTGTTACCTGAAAATGCTCAATGGTGCTGCTCAGGAAACGCCACATCGCTGGGCTAATGGGAGATCCATTTTCAACTTGAACTCCAGACAGAAAGAAATCTTTCCCCAGAGGTTTTGAACATTGCTCTTCTTCACAGCTTTGAAAAAACACTTGTTATTACCTGACTATACACTGAAGATTATACTATACCAATCCAATGAAACGAAATTATAATAAAATAAAGAAAAATGTACCTTCAGTTTTGCCACTCCAACAAACCAGACCTTTCTTTCTTTTAATCATCTAGACCGCATTTATTTTATATATATATACTTTTTTCTAATTTTATCATGATTAGAGACAACCTAATATCATTTTCCAAAGAGTTAACAAATTTTAAACACAAATAAAATGTGTTTGTGTCTGTTTTCATAATTGTGTGTTTACTGTTATAACATAATGTTCTAGAAAACTTAGACACATACGTAAGCAAATAAAAACCATACACTCAGTAATACCCACACAGGATCTGAACCTAAGCTATGTAAAAGTCAACGCTTTTACATACATGCGTATTTTTCTATTTCATTCAGTTTCATTTTCATTCTATGGTTTTCTTTTCAGTGTGTCTCCTTAAACACTTTTTGCAGGTTATAGTGATAGTAGATACAATTTTATATTCTCCTTGTAATAAAGGAAAGAAAAAGGTTTTTCTTCTCCTGAATTTCATAAGGAAATTCCAAGGCAAAAAAAAAAAAAAAAAAAAAAAAAAGTCGGTGTTGAAGTTGAATCCCAGGCATCTGGGGATAAAAATAAAGACAAACTGACCTCATTGACTGGATCACTTTCTCTGAGTCTGTTCACATCATTAGAACGTGATTAACACTGGGAGAGGGTAAAGAAAGGTCAGGAAACCCCAGGAAACAATGCCTGCTCTCCCAGCCACTGAGGAAACCGTCTTCTCGAAACTTAAATTTTAGCCACAGATGGAAGGATGCGAGCTTCACAGCCCCCCAGGAACACAGTGATTTGCATAAATCACCTTCATAGTAACCAAGAAGATGAACTGAAATTTAAAAAGCTTCTGTCAAATTGAAAAGGTAAATCAATAGAAAAGTGTGATGCTGGAAAGGCATAAAAAGCATAGAGGATTATAGCAGAAGGATATAATCCTTCTGTTCTTCCAAAGACAAAAGTAAGTGGATAAATGAGCCTGCATTATCTGATTAGCGGGGGCCGAGATTTCCTGGCTGTGAATATTGTGCTGTTATTATGTGGCCATCTGTTCTGATCCTAAGAAAACCAGGGGTTCCTTGGGAAAGCGTTGCTTTTTACAACATCCTAAGTGCTTCTTGCAAAATAGGTTAAAATTGGTTTGGAATAATGAAGACACATGTATGAGAGTGATGAATGTCTCCCCAGGGAGCTCTCGGAAGCCAGCGTGGAGCCGTGGGAAATGGTATTAGGTCCAGTCAGAATCTGACATCTTCACCAACGGTCTGGAAGAAGAAGTCAATGGCTCATTAATGAAAGCTGCAGTTGAAGTGGAATGATTGATTGAATGCAAGAAAGCAAAGAAATGCGTGATGTTGGTAAAAGGGGATGCATCTTAGGGAAATGCTTGCTCATAAGTTAAACAGAATATCACCACCTGAAGCTCATTTAATGGGACCAGTCAGTCCAGAAAGCACCAGTTCCAGCAGAGGCCTGGAGGTGATGCCAGGAAGAAGACTAGACAGGAGCCTCTCTCTGGAAAGACCGCAGGATATTTGGCCGGTGTTCACGGACTTCCCACAGCTCCTGGCTGGGAGCGCCAGCTTCTGAAGTCCACTCTGCTGCTGCCCGTTGGCCAGCCTGTCCTCTGCCTTCTAGTCCTGGCTGGAACAGATGGCTCCAGGTGGGCTTCCTAGCGCTGCTTTCAACAAGGCAAAGACGACAGTGGCCAACACTGTTCCTTTGAGGGCCATGACCTGGCCAAGACCAGAGGTGTGGGTCCAACATCAGAATGGAAGCCTGGATAATGTTGCAGTTTGGATCAGGAATTGCTGTCTTCATCCCTGGCCCATCCCTCCATCCTCAGATGGGCGTGTGTTCTAATCGCAGTCCTTCTGCCCGTGGCATCTGCTGCTTAAGGCCAACAAGACGGCAGCACATGGCGTTCATTTCCCTGGCATCCACGCGCACCCCTTCACTGCCCTGTGACCTTCTGAATTAACATGTGGGATTGAAGAATGTAAGTGTCCATCAGTGAAAGCCTACGATTTTAAAAGGCCTGAATTCCATCATCTGTTTCTTCCCGTCTCAGGAGAACCCGGTTCTCAACTCAGATCTGGTTGGGCTCCTCCCTCGCTTCCCTTTGAATCTTCACCATCTTGAGTGTGAGCTTAACATAGGCTCCCAAGTGTGCCCAGAGGTTGCGGGAGCTCAGGCCTCCTGGATTAATAATCCTTTTTCCATCTTTAATAATATCTCCGTCCCCTGTAGGGTAATAAGACACAGCAAATTTCTCTATCATCGTATAACTTAACCTCATAATGAGGTTTTTAAACCATGAAAATATAGGTTGCTTCCTCGTGAGAGTCAAAAAACCCATTACAAGAGACTTTCCCAGCATCAGTTTTGTAAGCCATCATCCAGAGACCTTATTTAAATTTATGGTTATTTAGCATTTGGAACAGTTACAGATGACTGGCTGAAACCTGGAAGTATAAACCATTATGTGATTGTTCAGTTAACAAAGAAGAACTAGCAATGGTAGGCAGCATTGTCATAATTTGATTCATTTAAAAATCAGACAGTATCTGACGGACTGTGGATTGGGGTGGGGGACCCAGAATGGAGGCTTCTTCAGGACAAATGTTAATCCACTACCGTCAAAAACTGCCTTGGGGAACTCAAATCTCACTGGCAGCCCCTCTCATCACTGTGGTCTGGATTTCCTCAGCGTGAATCTCTCCATAGGACGCCGAGTCCAGGATGCAGAGTCCTTCCTGTCTTGTAACACTAAGAGACCCAGTTTCAGGACACAGCCCTCTGAGAATGCAGTGGTGTGGATGGCACCCAACATGAACTTCAGACTGTCTGGCCTGGCTGTGATGGACTTAACTGGGGAGGAGGCTTCTCCTGGTTTGTAGCCATTACTGGAGCCAGAAACATTGCTTGTCCAGTCATGGCTGGATGACCCCGTCCAGCTTTCAAGAGAAAAGATCTGACACTTCCCACCCTTGCTGCCTTTGCTTCTGTCGTTCCTGATGCGAAGCCTCCACTCCATCCACACCAGAGCCCAGCTCTCTGAGCCCCGCTCCAGTGGTCTTTCCCTTGGAGCCATTATTGTGGCTGCTGCCGGGATTACATTTAATGTCACCCTCAATTAACCTGACAGGATACAGTCCCATCCCCGCCAAATGCCTCCCAGACTGAGAGCAAAGAAGAGGCTTTGGGTGGGAAACTGAAAAAGGCTTTTATGTCCCTGGCTCTTTTGCAGGTAAATCTCTCAGAAAATTACTGTTTTATTGTTTCCAGGCACTGAGCTCACATTACACCAACCAAAGCCCGGGTGGATCTGTTAGCCCATCCATCAGCTTTTACAGGGTGATGACCTTCGAGAAACATGGAAAGCACTGGACAAGTTGGAATTGTTAATGACATAGTCCAGGTAAACACCGAATCTTCATGCCTGAATGTTACCTTCCAGTTTCTTCTTCCAGATAAAAATAACATGGAACTCTATTGCAACAGAAACAAACAGGGTATCGTCAGAGCCAAACGCGTGGGGAAATTTCCAAAGGAAATTAAAAGGTAGTTACTGTCAACCTTTCTCGGAGAATCCATTCTTTTCCCTCTGGAAGCTGGACAATCTGCAGTCCAGAATCATTACGGTCCTTACTGAAGTAATGGGGTATTAGATATTTCTCCATATACAAATGAGTTTTATTACTTAATTACTTACTTTTTATCCATACAACAATTGAGTCACATTTGTTATCCAGAAAACAACGTAACAATGTAACTGAAAGATAAGAAAAGAAACTTGCTAGCTGGTTCAACCCATTTTTAATTTAGGAATATGTTAAGCATATTTTACAAAATTCCTGACGGATTTTGAACTATTATTTCACTAAGTTAAGTAATCATTACAAGAGCAAGAGAGAGAATTGACAGATAAAGCAGATAAAATTACAGAACACCCAGATAATTTTGATTTTCAGATAAATGACACATACTTTTTTAGTAAACAGATACAGCATGAGATATACTTACAGTAAAAAATTTTACCTGAAATACGAATTTAACTGGCCGTATGGTATTTTATCTGGCAATCCTACCGAGAAACTGATTTCACCTGAAATACTTCTGGTTTATCAAATGCTCTGGCTTGCCCTTTGGAAAGTAACCATTCCTTGACAATTGATCTAAGTACTTGGGTGTCAGCAAGGAAAATATTAAGAAGGAATTGAAAAAAAGAGCAAAGGCTGACTGTGTAGTCACCATTTTCTATGCTGTCACATCAATTTGTTGCTCTGAATTCTTTATTCTTTTGTAATAATGTAATAATAGATTTATCCCAGAAGGATGTCTTGATTACAGTTAAAAAAAAAAGTAAAAACAGTAGAAATACGAACACAAAATGACAAAACAATATGAAAAGCAAGAAATTCATGCTGATATTTAAAATCGACTACAGTGTTGTAATTGTGTCTGAAAATTTGGTTTCAAATTAGGCAAGTGACATTGTTTCATCTGCTGTCAACAAAGGTATCTTGAATTTGATTTTCAAATGCTTTTTATAATTCCTAAGAAGTTTTCTGAAGATTGTCTTCATCCAAAGAAATTAGTATTTCTAGTTTTCTATTAAGAAGAAAATAAAAAAATATTTTTGACTTGCAGCATTATTTTTAAAGCATCTTCTGACATATTCTTAAGTGAATTATGTTGTTGAGTAAAATTGTAGTGAGCAGGGCTATGGCACTCTTGATTAAAGTCTGTCAGAAGTAACTAGGGATGAGAGATCCTAAAACTTAAATAAAAATAGAATTCAATGATTTTTTTTCTTATCAGTTCCAATTCATCATCAAAAATTGCAGGCCTCTAGTAATGATTCTTAAAGGAAAGGTCCACATATTTGTCATTTTTAAAAAGTCTCCCTATTATGACACAAATATTACTTATGGTAAAAAAAATTCTTTAAAAATTCAATTTGAATTAATTCTAGATAATGTCTTCATTCATAAATTAGACTATCATCTGTAAAGTTGACATTTTTATAGGTCAAAATTGGCTGACCATCTGGAATTTTCATAAGGTTCAGCCAAATAACTAATTATTTTTAAAACTAACTTTATTGAAATACGTTACATACAATAAAGTGTATCCATTTTAAGAATAGGGTTCACAGACAAATGTACACAACAATGGAACTACCACAGCAATCAAGATACAACACATTTTCATTACGCTAAACATTTCTTTACGACCCTTTCCAATTAAATCCCTACTTCCCACGCCTTCCCCTGGGCAACCACTGATTTACTTCTCGACCACTATAGAGTGGGTTTGTCATTTCTAAAATTTTATATAAATTGAGTAATAAAGTATGTAATTTTGTGTCTAGCTTTTTCAACCAGAATAAAATGTTTGATATTTATCTACACTGTTGCATTCATCAGTATTTCATTCCTTTTTATTGTTGAATGTTACTGAATTGCATGAATATATCGCAATTTGTTTACCCACTAACTTGCTGATAGACATTTGGATCGCCTCCAATTTGGGTCTATTACAAAGCCGCTCTGAATATTTGTGCACAAATCTTTATGTGAATGTGTATTTTATGTCAGTTGGGTAAATACTTAGGAATTTCTCAGTCATATTTTTCATGAGAAACTGTCAAACTATTTTCCAAAATTGTTTGTACTATGTTCCAAAATTGTAGTATTTTCCATTCCCATCAGCAGTGTCTGAAAGTTTCACGTGCTCTATATTCTTGCTACAGTTGATATAACTCTTTTTAATTGTAGGCTTTCTGGTTTCTAGTGACTGTATTGTGGTATCTTATTGTGGTTTTAATTTGCATTTTCTAATGACTTGGTGATTTTAAGGACATTTCCTTGTGCTTTTTGGCCATTCACAGCACTTTCTTTTGTGAAGTGTGCTAAAATTTTTCCTACTTTTAATTGGATTGATTGTCTTGTTATTATAACTTCCTCACATATTTTATAAAGGAGTACTTAGTCAATATGTGTATTGAAAATGTTTTCTTACAGTTGTAAGTGGGTCATTTTTTAAATGGTGTCTTTGAAAGAGCAGGCATTCTTAATTTTGATGAAGTCTAATGTATCAATTTTTTTTCTCTTATGATTCATTTGTGTGTGTGTGTGTTCTAAGAAATCTTTATATAACCCAAGTTCACAGAGATTTTCTCTTTTGTTTTCTTCTAGACTTTGAAAATTTTTGCTTCATGTTTAGGTCTATGATCTATTTGAAATTGATTTTTTTCTACGGTGTACAGTAAAAGCTGACATTCATTTTTCTTCCCTATGGATATCACATTCTTCCAGCATCACTTGTTGAGAAGACTATCTTTTCTCATTAAATTATTTTAGCGCTTTTGTCAGAGATCAGTTGACCATCTGTGTGTGAGTCTATTTCTGGGCTCTATTTTGTCCCTTTGATCTACATATTTATCTATAGGCCAATACAACACTGCCTCTTTTTAACTTCCTTTATCATAAGTCCTGAATTCAGATAGTAGAATTCCTAAACTTTGTTCATCTTTTACAAAATTGTTTGGTTTTTTTAAGTGCTTTATATTTCCATGTAAATTTTGGAATCAGTTTGTCAAACCCTACCCCTCCCTCCAAAAAAACATCTCCTGGTAGTTAGATTGGAATTATTTTGAATCTATTGATTAATTTGTGAAGAATTAGCATCTTAGCCATATTGAACCTACCACTCCATGAACATGACATATATTTTCATTTCTTTAGGTCTTTAATTCGTCTCATCAATATTTTCTGGGTCTGTTTTATTGCTTGTTTTTACAGATCTGGAACGTATTTTGTTAAATTTTTCCCTATTTCATGTTTCCTGTTATCACTGAAACTGTTATTTTCCTGCTTAATTTACTTTCCTAATTTTTGTCACCAGTATTTAGAAGTAATTTTCAAAAATTTGGCTTTGCATAAAGTGATCTTGCTAAATTCACTTATTGTTTCTAGTAGCTTATTCTAAGTCCCTAATGAGTTTGTGTATACAAAACCATGTAATCTGCTAATCAAGACTCTTTTGCTTCTTGCTTTCCAATGCATGTTTGTGTCACTTTTCTTTGCTGCCTTGTTGCACTAGAAAAGGCGATGAAGTTAAACAGATGCTGCGAGAGACAGCATCCGTGAATTCCGCTGGACCTTAGGAACAAAATGGTTAATCATTAATCATCAAAAATAATCTTAGTCATAGTTTTATACAGGCACACATTATCAAGTTGAGGCAGTGTCCTATTCCTAGTTCACTGGGAATTTCTTATCTTTGTGATGATCATATTTTTTACTTTTTTCTTTTTAATCTAGTGAATTACATTAATTGAATGATTTCTAATGTTAAGTCCACCTTGCATTCTGGAATGAACATTACATGATCGTTATATTTTACTTTCTTTTATATAGATAAAACTGATTTAAAATATTTTTATTTGGTATTTTTGCATCTGTGTACATGTGGGATTTTGGTTTCTAGTTTTGATGTAATATTTTGTCTGGTTTTGGTGATAGCATAATTCTGGCCTTAAACAAAAAAGCTGAGAAGTGTTTCTTCCTCTTCTACTTTCTGTAAGTTGTTTTTTTTTTTTTTTTACAGTGTTGCTATGATGCATTCCATAAGTATTTAATAGCGTTCACTAGTAAAATCCTCTGGGCCTAGAGTTTTCTTTATGGAAATGTTTTCAATTACATATTCATTCAATTAATTTGATTTATTTCAATCTAGTTCATTGATTTCTTCTATTATCTTTATTATTTCTTTCTATCTACTAACTTAGGGCTTAATTTATTTATGGGTTTAGCTGAGAAGTTTTAGGGCAGGATAGCAGAAACAGGCTGAGTCTTCATTCTGGGTGATTTCTTAAGGCAAGGATGAATGCAGCAGGGTGAGGTTCTGAGTGAAGAAGGAAGTGTTATGTGTGTCACACGACCTCCTGAGATTGCAATTGCTTAACTAATAGAGACGGTGCTGCAGTTCTGAGACCCCCCTTTTTAGCCATTCTCTGACTAGTCCAGAGGTTGGCCACAAAAGCCATCTCACTCCAGATGTGGATGACTGTCAGAATCTCTAGATGATTCTGCACCTCAGGATGAGAGTTTGGCAACAGAACAGAATCTGGCCTTGTTGATCCTTTTGTCAAATGATGATAACTGCATGGCAGCACTTAAAACCCCGGGGCTCTACGCTAGACAGTTGCCAGATACATAATACATGAAGAATGTGAGCAGGAGGATGACCAGCCTTTGCAGAATGCTTTGACGACATCATCCCAAACTCATGAACCCAAGCCAAGATCACTTCTCCCACTGTCCAACTGGATCTCACCTTGGAGACCCAAACATCATCTCCTTTAGTTTAGAGGTGGATTGTCCTACCTGACCAGTGCATTACAAATTCTTAGCAATGGCACAGACACGGTCTAGATTAGCTAATAGGAAGTCAAAAAAAAGTAATTAGATTGTCTAATACTATGTGTTTAGCTGCAAAGTATCTTTTACAACTTTGGCCAAGTTAAATAATACAGTTCTGACAATTTTTCTAATTGTGTTATCCCCACCCCCACTGTAGAATTGTGCATGAAAAATTGGTAGATCTCCAGAGTAGAGTTCATTGTTCATTTTGTCAGTTACTAGGTACACATTTCAATGAGATATGGTCCACAGTAGGCAAAGGGATCTGGAATATGTAAAAGTCTCCAACAATTACCCCTTAGTCATAAGCCAGATTTGTGTGTAAATATTAAAGACTTAATGTCCACTTAAGAACAGCACTCTGTGGGTCTAGGGACATTGTGAGGCTGCAGTGTTATTTAAGACAATACAAATTTGCCAGGCGTCCCTTGGGGTGAACAACGTTCTTGGTAAAGGTGGAACACTCGCTGAGAAAAACAAGCCAAGAAAAGATAGTCTCAATATTTGTTCCTTACTTCTGTGTGATCCCTACATCCAGAAACAGTACTGCAATTATTTTTGTAGTATTTTTCTGTTTGGAGTCAGTATTTATGTGTTTGGAGCAGAGGGTTAATAATATGGGAGTCAGGGCATATATAAAATAGATAAACAAGCTTATACTGTATAGCACAGGGAACTATATTTGATAGCTTAAGGGGAAAAAGAATGTGAAAATGAATATATGTATATTCATGTATGACTGAAGCATTGTGCTGTACACCAGAAATTGACACATTGTAAACTGACTATACTTCAATTTAAAAAAAGTTTTAAAAAATTAGAAAAAAATAATTTGAGAGTCAGGAGTGCTTGAGAGCAGTTAGGGATGTCTACCATTGGGGTCTTTGTTTGATTTTGAGGATGAACATAGTAGCTGGGTTTATTAGCAGTGTAGAACTTAGAAAAAAAAAAGTGAGCTTGCCCTTAATAGTTAAAGATAGTTCTTCTAAGCTTAAGAAAAAAAAAATAATAAAGTCAGGTGCTGCGTTACTGAATTTACAAAGCCATTACCTCATTTTGCTTTTATTCTAAGAATATCTCAAAAAGTTTGTCCAAATCTGCTGGGTGTATTAAGGAAGCATTTTCCAACTCTAGCCCTTACTTACACACAAAATTCTCTGTTTCTAGCTGGAGGCCATGCACAAAAATGAGGGTAATGTAGCAGAAGCAACTGTCTGTGGATCTATCCAGAATGTTGTCAAAAGGAAGTGAAAAGATGATTTTCAAAATCTCCCATGCAGTTACCCTTTCTTTGCTTATAAACTAGATTAATAATCAACTCAGTCTTTACTGGAAATGCAACACGCATGGCACCGGTAAATAAGCCTTATCCACATCTGTTTTCTGTTGCCCCTGTTCTGTTGGAAGGAATCGGGAGGAGCTAGACCCTTTTCCGAGGCTTCCACTCAACATTTGAGACAGACGTTAGCATCTCAAGACCCTACTAATGTGTTCCAGTTGATTTAGTTCAGGGAGGCTGGAATCCTTAGCTTTCAGTAGAATAAAATCTTGGTAAATTGTTTTCTTTTCACTTGGGACCTGGGGAAAGCCCTTTGCTTAAAATCTACCTAGTCCTCATCCTATTTTGGTGGACTTATTTTTAGAAGAACTTGTACTTTGGGAATGGAAACAGAGCAGAAGGATGTGTTAGGACAGAAGGCTTTAGGGGAAAAGAAGAGCATCTGGAAGGTGTGAGAAATAGAAGGAGTTGATAGCTGGGGTCAATATTCAAAGGAAGAAGAGTTAGGGTGTGGCGTAGGAAATGACAAGGTTTTAGTGGAACCAAAAGGTCTTAAGTTTTTCCACGTTTTTCATTAGCTTTGGACCAAAAATCCTTTCATGAGGTGATAATGAAGTCAGAATTTTGGTTAGAAGCTTTTACCACTAGAAAAAAAACAAAGCAGTGAATATTAAAAATTATCTTGCTTTTTTAATCTCTCTCTAAGATGAACAATTTTAATTATATTCAAAGTTTGCCAAAGTGGCCACTTGCATTCCAAATTATCTTGAGTGGAATCCCTTCATTTTGTAAGGTACGCACAGAATCTAGGTCACAGTGAGAATACAGATCAGGTGAAGATATTTGGTCTGGGAGATGTTAATATGTTATGAGCTTGTTACCAAACCCAACAGGTCCGCTGGCCCTCATGCAGTAAGGCCGGTCTACTGGCACCGGGCGGTGGTGAAGGAACGTGGAGTGTTTATTACACGGCGCCAAGCAAGGAGTCCAGGGCAGCTGGTGCTTAAAAGGCCCGAACTCCCCGAGGGCTTTCAGGGGAAGGTTTTTAAGGACGAGGTGAGGGAGGGAGTTGTGGGGCGGTCAGTTCATGGAATCAGTTCTTCTGATTGGTTGGCGGTGACGTCATCAGGAGTCAGCATCATCAACCTTCCGGTTCCAACCTGTCTGGGGTCTGCATGCTGGTGGGCAGCGCACAGCTAACTTCTTCCTCCTGAAGGGGGTTTCAGTACCTGCAAAACAGCTCAAAGGACATGGCTCAGAAAATCATTTATAGCCCTTGGGGAGGGACTGCAGGTCCCTGACTTTGTTTAATGGCTAAACAATTATTATTTTGTCTTGCTTGACAGTTTGCCTTTCTTTCTGCATTTTCTCACTTCTCTGGTTCAATGTGCTCTTTGGAGCTCAGGGAAGCCTTGGAGACGAAAGATTTTCTACAGCCAAGAGGCAGGCAGAGGACATGAGGGGGAGGGGTCTGCTCTGGGAAGGCCCCACAGGCTCCTGCTTGGCTGCGAGATGATCCGGTTGGGGGTGACTAGGTTCTTGTCCCATTGCAGAAAGAATTCAGGGATGAGATGTGGCAACCAGGAAAGTGAAGTGGGGGTTTATTAAGGGATGGACAGTACACTCTCAAGGGGAGAGCAGGCAGGCTCAGGTGGGCGGCTGCCCCGAGTTTCTAGGGCAAGTTGGTTACTAGGCTGTAAAAATGAATGGGCGGAATATTCACTGGGGAGGGAAGGGTTTGGGGTGGTATTCCCTGATTTTCATCCCAACTCCACCTTCCCAAAGGGAGGAGGGATTTTTGTCCTTTTTAGTATGAATCAGAAGGGTCAGGGCATCGGTGCATGATGGGTACTCTCATCTGCAAGGCTGATTTTATTGTAATGAGGACATAATGAGCAAAAGGTTGCATTTGGACACTGGAGATTCCTGTCTTTTCCCACCTTTATTTGTCAGCCTCCAGGACACTTGTCACCCCACAATGTGTGATCGCTTATCTGCCCAGAGGTTCCTGCTTTTCTCTCTCTGCCCAGGAGCCCCTGTTTACATGATGTACGGTTTCCTGCATTTGGCCCATGCCCCTCCTTTCTGCCCAGTTCCCGCCATTTGGCCTGCGTCCCCCTTTCTCTGCTCATGCGTAGCTCTCTGCCTGCTCTAACAACCCCATTACTGCTGACAGAGGTGAGTCGCAGGTGCTGCCTCTTCACCTCTTGTCTCGGGCCCCCAGTCTTCAGCCATCTCCAACTTCAGACCTGACCACTGTCGGCCTCCAGTAGATGGAATAGAAATTTCACTTCTCAAATTAACTCTCAGGAATGCAAAGATGGGTTAGAAAGAAAAACAGAACTTGCATGGTTTCCGGACAGTGGCCCAAAGCAAAGTTTGTTAAGAGACGCTGGCCTAACAAAACCTTAAAGTTGTCAGTTGTCATGACCAGTATTGAATAATAGTGATTGGTGTTCACCTCACTGGTTTTTGGTCGGGACTTAACTAGAGGGACTTGCGAGAGCCCTCCCTTTTGTTTGTCATTGACATACTGATGCTGTTGGTAAGACTGTGGTCGGGTAGGCTAGGGCTGGGCCAGAACAGAGCTGGCAAACCCACGGCGCCTACTATTGCCACTACCCTCCCCCAGCCCGTGGGGTGCACTGATACAATCATTTTTTCCTGGTCTGCACAGTGTTCTGGATAACTGCAATCAATAGATAGTATTGGGTACATTGAGCCCTTACTATGTGCCAGACATTCTTCTAAGCACTTTACAGGAATTAACTCCAATAATCCCCACCTCAATGCTTTTTACAGATTATATAACCCTGCTCAGAGTCACGCGGCTAATACACAGCAGGTCTGGGGTTCAGTCCCCCACAGTCCGGCTACAGAGCCACGTCTTTGACCATGTGCTTTCAGACCGCTGGTCAGGGTTCCCATGCAAGCTGTAACCAGAGCTGATGCTATCAGGGTGCCCTGTAAAACAGGCTGCTAAAATATTTAAATATTTCCCTAAGGTATGGTCAGTTGCACCCCTCTGCTGCCTCAGCCTGGCGCCTCCCTGGGACCTCCTCTCCTAACTCCCTAACAGTAAGCCCAGCACAGAGGAGGGCTTCCAGAAGGCAGCTCCAGATCCAAGCCTGGGTTCCGTTCTGGCTGATCAGTGTTGGCCAATGCGCATGCCTCACGAGTCACTTATTAAAGATGGAGTTTTAAATATCATCTCTGGATGTAAGCCTTTCAGATCTTGGCTCTAGAAATACACAATATCAGCATTTTTTACATAAAACATTTTAAAAGTAATATTAATTCACACATCATCCTATAATAAACAAATCAGAGCAAAATACAGTAACAATTTTTAAGCTAACAGGACAACATTACTCTTTTCTAATGAACTCTTATTATGTCTTTCCAAACCCCTTCTCTCATCACGCTAGTGATTAAGTCTCTAAAGCTAAATTTTCCATTGATGATATGCTGATGTTGCTTTCCTAGTCACAAGAATGATAAAATTAGGCACTTTTGCTTAATTTCTTTTAATACTAACCATCTGATTCCAAATTCTGCAGTGGCGTGAAATCTTACTTTTATGACTCTTATTTCTGGTGCAGACTTTCTTGTTCAGAACAACTTCCTGGTGCATCTCTGAACTGTGCCTTATTGCTTATCAGAAGCCACTGGGCAGCTTTTAGCTGCCCCAGGACCGGAGTCCCTGCAAGGAGCCGGCAGGTCAGTGAGGGCTGGTCTCAGCACGGCCCCAGGGAGGTGGGGTGTATCCTGGTGGCAGGTACGAGGGTCCCCTCTGCTTTTGTCTTTCTGCACAAACACCCAACTCCCCTTCTATTCCAAGACTTCGTTTCATTCCAGGACTCTGATTTTCTGGCTCTTGTGTTGAAATAACCACTGGCATTTCCTCCTGTGAACCCTGGCTGTGGACCCATTCCCTGTTTCAATTCCTCTATTCCGCTCTCCGCTGCAGACCCCGCCTCGTGGCTGCTCCCACCACTGACCCAACCAGGCCTGGATGCCTTTCTTGCCAAGCCCTGTGGTGAGAACTGGCATCCTCTGAGCTAGTTTCTTCTGAGATAGAATTTAGATACTGAAAATCTTCCTCTGAGTTCAGTCCTCCAGCTGAAGCTGCGCTGACAGCTTAGAAAAATCGAATTTTACAAGGATCGAGTTCATTTTGACATTCAAGCAACATCGTTACATAAGAAGAGAACCATTTAACAATAGCTAGGAAAACAATAAAAGATGTATATTATGAATTGTTCACTTTTCATGCTTGAATAGTAAAGAGAAATGATCTTAAATTGTATATTGATTAATTTTAGATAAAAGAAAAGCTTAGGGAAGAGAAGCTTTCAAGTGAGACACTGTGAACATCCATTCTCTGGAGCTTTGAGGAGATGTGCAGTAGTTTTAGGCAAGGCTGTCTGCAAGATGAGCACCGACCTTGGGAGACTCCTTCCAAAAAGCAGGTAACAGTGGTTCTAAATCAGAAGTCAGGATTCACATCACTCAGTGGAAGTAACAATGTAGAAAGTGAACCCTGAATCTAGTGATGACTGTTGCCTCCTTCCAGAGCGTGAACTTACTCAATTTCACTCAGAAATTTATAAAATTCTATAAATGTGTCACTTTCTAATTTTTAAGCTTTGAAAATACTTACACATTGTAATAAAAGAAGGAAAAAGTAAATTTCCCTTCTGACTCCAGGAAATCCTAAACACATAGCTTCCGGAAATCCTGTCTTCTATCCACTTAGGAATGCATTCAAACATTTATCCGTCCTATCAATTAACAAATATTTGACACCGTGTGCAGGCAATTTGCTAAGCTCCAGGGGCAGACAGAACAGTGCTGGTCCTGCTTTCAGTAATTTACAGCCAGTGAAAATGGTTTACAACAGTGAAGTATTTACAAAACAGTAAAATATTTGTGAAGTCCTCGCCTTCCTACTATAAGTCAGTTGTGGTATTTACAGCATATTTTTTCATTGTCTGAGGTGATCGGTATCTCTTGTGTTTCCTAAGTTTATTCAGACTTCACAGAAAGCATAAACGTTTTATCTTTCTACTCTGTCTGCCAGGGAACCACATCACTACTTTGTTAGGGGCTCTTTAAGAAGGAACTGACTGGAAAACTGGACCATTTGTTAGCATTAACCCCTTTGCTCTTAGCTGCCTTTTATTCTTTTTTTTTTAAAAATGTGTGTATCGTGTGTGTGTGTGATATGACATGACACTTCTATAGAATGAGCGTAAAACATCATTGCAAAGCCCAGTGACTAATTCTTCATTTGCCCTCTTTCCAGACAATTCCATGATCTCAGAAGCACCTCCTCTTAATTTACATGCTATTGATGTCATACTTTTTGTCTTTTTTTTTTTTAAAGTTTCACTGAAAGAGAACACATACCACAAAATTCACCCTTTCAAAGTACAGAATTTGGTGGATTTTAGTGTACCCCCCAGAATTGTGCAGGCATCATCATAATATAACTCTAGAACATTCTCGTGACTCTAAAAAGAAATCCTGTGCTCATGAGCAGGCGTTTCCCATCACCCCGCTCCCCAGCCCCTGGCAACCCGCAATCTACTTTCCATCTGTAAAGATTTGTAAGCAGGCAATTTTCAACTCGATTTAGTCACATATTAGCGCATTTGCCATTCAGACTGCTCTCGTTTTCTTCCTCTATCACTGTTCTTTCATCGGGAATCACTTTCATTCTGCAGAAAGACCAGCCGTTAGCACTTCCTTTGGTGCCGCTCTTGCCGTGACACAGTCTTTCTGTTTTTGCTAGGAAACGTTTTTCTTTCGCCTTTCTTGAAATGATCAAGATTCCTGGAAGCTGGGCTGGAGTCAGACGTGGTGGTCGGCTTCCAGTGGCTCTCATGTCTAAGGGCTCACAGCGGGGGTCACCCGTGCACCTGTTCGTGGTGGAACCTGGACTCCCTCCTGCCCCCTGCAGGGTGTCAACGCGGGGCCCGCCTCTCACTCCTGCCTGGGGCAAGAAGACCCCCAAGAGCGGGGCTCACGCTTTGTCTTCTCCTGGACTGGCACTGCTCTACCGTTAAGAGTCTGCTGTTAGGAGGCAAGTGCAGTTTAATCTGATTTCCTGTGTATCCTCGGAAGGAGGGTTGACTGGAATCATCTAGTCCTCTATGTTAGGGAGAAGTCTAGCAGTTTTTACACCCATGACGCTCCTACTTTCCCCAGGGTTAGCACCAGAAGAGCAGTTCACTGTCTCCTGCTGCAGGGTTATAGCAAGTACAGCAAAGGAGCTTAAGTTCCAGACGTGCCACTTTAAAGGAAAGAAACCCAAGATTTCCCTGCAAATCCAAGGAAAAGAATATCCTGGGGAAAAACAGGTCTTTTCAATACCTCTCTGGCTTTTTTTTTTTTTTTTTTTTTTTCGCTAGTTCATTTTCAATATAAACTCAGCTTCACAAGGATTTAAAAACATGTTTTAAACAGACTGAAGAAAGGGAAAATGTTAGGAATAAAATAGCCAAATGACTTTGCTGGTAATTCCTTTGTAACCATGGGGTAATAAAAAATTTTCCTATGAAGTAATTGTTAAAAATTTATGTCAGATGATGTTAAAAATTAAACTTTTGGAAAGAAACATGATTAAAATTTCCGTGAGAAGCATTTTCACCCTGGCAGTCAAATTACAAAAAACAGAACAGCTGGATGACTCACTGGTGAGAGAGATATTCTCTGGCACCAGGAACTGAAAGGTTTATAACCTTGATCCCATAGTGCTGGGAAGCAGTGGTGAGCACGGTTTACTGTGGTTGTCCAGAGTAAATCCAAGGTAGGCTGATAGCCACCGTCTCAGAATGAATGAATGATGAATGAACGAATCAACACATAATCAGGAATTGGGAAGCAAATATCTAATAGTTGCTTGATAGCAGATTTTTCTATTTTTCCATAATGGAGAAAAATAGAAACAGCAAGAAATTACTGAGAGAAAAAAATCACCACCATCATTATCATAATCTTTCACCACAGCCGACTTCTACTGAGCACACTTACTCTGTGCTGCTACGTCAGGCAACAGACAAAGCTCCTGACTTGAGTTCATTCGGTCTTCAAAGTCGCCCTCTAAGGCACTTTCACAGGCTAGGAAGACAGAACCCTGTGCGCTGGTGCTCAGACCAGTGCACAGAGAAGCGCCCAGTTCTCTGTGCGTGTTCTCAACTCCAAACCATTCAAAGCAAAATCTAGTGATTAGTTTAGGAACAAGGGTGAGCCACTGGAGCATCAAAATTCTGCTCCTTCTAGAGAACACAGATGAAACGGAATCCTCCTTTATTCATAATTTTCAATTTAGGGGCAGACAGTAAAACTCTGGATTAGATTTAGTGATGACAAATTATAGCTAAAACTGCAGCAGCCCCTAGGCACTTTTTGTGCCTAAATTATTGACTTCCTTTATAAATGGCCCTAAATAGCATTTTTTCATGAATTTTTCACATTTTCTAGGTACCTTATTCATAGAAATACTCTAACATGGCAACTTAAAATTCTTGTGTGGTAAGTTTCACTTATTTGGTAAAATAAATATTTTGATTAATTAATTAATTTTTGTTTCACTTATTCAGAATAGTGAAAATTCTTATGGGAATCTCCTAAAAAACACCCCAAAATACAACAGGTGTAATCTTCTTAGGCCTACTTAAAAATTTAGCAGAAATATATTTATTCAAATGGAAGTTATAACATCTAAAGCTAAAAAAATTGTATATATATATACACATTTACTTCATGTATGAGATTTATATACATAAAACATATTCATATATTCATATTTATATGTAAATATGAAAACACTTTGTCATGCCAAACTTTTATTTTTATGGAAAGCATTATTGTTTCAGTTTCCATGCCTCCCAGCAGCCATAGTCCATTGGCTCAGGGGTAATAGAGGAGTTTCAACACACAGGCCACCCTATGAACAGAGCGACAGCCTAGAGGTTGTGTTGAGGATTCTAAGATCACAACTGAAGTTAATGTGCGAAACTGTCATGACTGATTAGTCACGATTTTCATGAGCGTAGAAAGGAGGAGGGTTTATGGCGAGTTTCCTGAGTTTGGCAGCCCTGTCACTGGCGACACCACCTCTCAGTAACTGCCATCTGAATTTGGGGCCAAGTATGAAGGAAAAAGACTGGACGTTTCCATTTGGATGTTTCCGTATATACAAATCAGTCAGTAATTCAGGATTACCAAGCACTCCGGTTCTTAGATAATAGGTGTAATTCTCATTTTCTTAAAAAATGTTTGTCAAGTGGATAACATGCTCTCCTAACCCCTCCAGCTACATAAGAGGGAAAGAACGAAGTCACTGATCCCATTTCAGTGGGAAATGAAAGTGACAGAGTGTGTGAAACAGTCTGCGAAGTGAGAATCTTCTGCTTTGTCTTCTGGCTAACGGGAAAGGCCATAACACTCAGCACTAACCCAGGACGTACCAGGAAGACTTCAAATTATTCAAAAACAACCCGTTAGCATTTCCTTTGGTGCTGCTCTTGCCGTGATACAGTCTTTCTGTTTTTGTTAGGAAAAGGTTTTCTTTCACCTTTATTGAAATGATCAAGATTCCTGGAAGCTGGGCTGGAGTCAGAAGTGGTGGTCGGCTTCCAGTGGCTCTTATTTCCGCAAGGAAGAAAAATCCCTGGTTACCTCATTTATAGAAACGTGGCCAACAATGAAATCCAAGGGACATTTTTCATTTTTTTGCAAGCTGTCAGGGAGCCTAGAAAGATTCACTCGTGTCCCTCTGTATTAATTCACATGTGGGAAAACAGGCCGAGAAACAAGACTTAGCAGCAGAGTGAGAAAAGATGGGAGGTTGTTACTTCTCAAGGGAAATTGTTTATCTCAACAGATAATCTTTGCTTCTTGGCAAAGAAAAACTGGCTTGGTAGGTTGTCCAACTTCTTTAATAACATAGGACGCAAGCAAAGCCATTGGCTTTTGCAGGTATTTTATTAAGTCCCTTGTGCCCTGAGCCTACTAATTTTAGATGTCCTCGAATCTTCTAAATATCCAGGGGAAATGGGCCTGAGGACCATCTGTGAGGGGGTGGGGAATTTCTTAGCAAAATAATTTTTATAACTTGATAAATCAGAAATAAATATGATATCATCACATTAAAACAAAGCATTACTATATTGTATAGAACATAAAACACTTAATAAGGACTAATAAATATTTCATATAGGTCAACCAACTCTCAGATGCTCCTCATTATTTGTTCTCTTTTTTGGAAAATGCTCATTAGTTTTGAGCCTGATTAGCTACGAACCGGCAATCACATGTGAGTTCCTGAAGTTAACTCACCAGCAGCATTTATGCAGTGGCTCTAGGTTTTTATGGATTTCTTTATTCATTCATTCATTCATTCATTCATTCATTCATTTTCTTCCTTCCTTCCTTCCTTTGCTCCTTCTTTCTTTTGGTTTGGTTTGGTTTTATATTTATAGCCTTTGAAGATTTTAAATGGGGAAAAAGAAGTGAGTTTAAAATGACAGCTTTGGAGGTGCCCATTGTTTCTTCTATTCGTCTTGGGTGGTAGCTATTACATTTTTTAAAAGAAAAAAATTTGTATTATAGAAAAATTTTATAGTAAAAAATAGTGTTAGGGAGCACTTGGGTAAAATTTTCACAAGAGTGCCCTCACTTCTGATACTAACTGCAAGTTTGAGGGGTTCCTCAAACCACCTTAGTTTTGATAATGTGCTAGACAGGGGTCACAGAACCCACTGAAAACTGTTAATACTCACACAGTTATAAGATCAGCAAGGAAAGAAGTGCATGGAGCAGAGTCCAGGAGAGGCACAGAACAGAGATCCTGTGTTCTCTTCCCCATGAAGTCAGGACCCGCCACTCTCCTGGCGTTACTGCGTGAGGATGTGCGTGGAGAACTGCCAACCAGGGAAGCTCACTCGAGCCTTTGGTACCCAGAGTTCTTACTGGGGCTCATCACATGCTGCCTGTGCTATTGACCTTGGTTCTTGGACTCTGTAATCAATCAAAATTGACAAGAAGCCAGGTGAGAAATTCAAGCAAGGCTTTTGCCCCTCACACTTTACAAGCGGCAGTCAGGTTTTTGGTCTTTTTGTATCTTGCCATTCCTAATTTGCCCCAACTGCCTCTGCACGTAGGCACTTTTAGCCCCTTATAGTTTCTTTGTATTCTGTTGCTGGAGGAGACATTTGTCAAGGTGCAAGCACTGCAGAAAAGGGTCCCAGGTCCCAGCCTGCCTCACCTGCATGGCTGATCTTTACATGTCAGCCCCGTCCAGAGGTCAGGCTAATATCTTTAGTTCCGGTTCCCCCGGAGATCAGAACTGGTACTGTGTGACCCAAAGCTCCCATCATAAACTGCATTGTTAGACTGCTGTCCAAAGCTCCCAGCAGACCCTCCTGTCAGGCAGAACAGTCCAGGGCCTAAAAATTATCTCCTAATCGCCCAGAGTAAAGGCCAGACCTCTCTTTAGGTAAGGTTAATTCCTCACTACCCACGTATGGTGACCCTGCCCACACTTACCTCCCTGACCCTGCCCACACTTCCCACTGAAATTTAAAATTATGATACCAGTAGTGACCAGTCTCATTTCATCTGATGGTATGCCCAAGTCAGCTCGTACTAGCTCACAAGAAATGACTGTTGAGTATTTAGGAATTTTATAAGTTTGTTGTTAAACATAGCCATTCCAAAAAGTTTAGTTACATAAACTTACACAAATTGGAGGAAACACACACACAAAAATGTTCAAAAACAGTCATTTTCTAATTACTTTACTATTAATATGCTCTTGAGCTCATCCACATTGACTGTATCCGTATGGTGAAAATTCTGTAGAATGTAATGTTAGTATGCATCTCTTTCCATCTCTGTGTTCAGTGATGTCACATTGGTAGCATGACCATAGCTGGAATATTTACACCATGAAATTCAGCAAATGCCACGAATCAAGACTTTTTTGGATACTCTTTAATTTTGAGAAGCCTCTTTCTGTTGATCCAACTGTTACTAGAGCTGTTAAGAATATTTTATAGGCTGTGACAACATTGGAATACATTTTGGATAAATTATTTCAAAATATAGTATTCTGGAACTGATAAATGCGGACAGAATAATTTTTCTAAAAAAATTTAACTCTTCCTACAAATCAATTTAAGTCCAAATTTAATTTTAAATGTAAATTTGTACAGTGGCATTTTAGTGTTTCCTCTAACACTTCCTATAAATTGGGCAGGTTGTACAAGAAACTAAAAGGAACCCTCCAACACTGTTGGTGGGAATGTAAATTATTGCAGCCACTATGGAGGACAGTATGGAGGTTCCTTAAAACACTAAAAATATACTCACCATATGATCCAGCAATTCTACTCCTGGGCATATACCCAGAGGAAATTCTAATTCAAAAGGATACATGCACACCAATGTTCATAACAGCACTATTTACAATAGCCAAGACATGGAAGCAACCTAAATGTCCATCGACAGATGACTGGATAAGAAGATATGGGAGATATATATATATATAATGGAATATTACTTGGCCCTAAAAAAGAATGAAAAATGCCACTTGCAGCAACATGGATGCAACTAGAGATGATCATATTAAGTCAGACAAAGACAAATATCATATGATATTATTTATACATGTAATCTAAAAAAAAGATACAAATGAAGTTATTTACAAACCAGAAACAGACTCACAAACATAGAAAACAAACTATGGTTACCAAAGGGGAAAGGGGTTGCAGGAAGGATAAATTAAGAGTTTGGGATGAACAAATACACACTACCATATATAAAATAGATAAACCACAAGGACCTACTATATAGCACAGGGAACTATATTCAATATCTTGTAATAATCTATAATGGGAAAGAATCTGAAAAAGAATATATATAGATGTATATGTGTTACTGAATCACTTTGCTGTACACCTGAGACTAACACAACATTGTAAATCAACTATACTTCAATAAAAAGTGGCTTTCTGATTTGTATATGATTAAAATATAAAATAAAAATGTACGTAATTAATTTTTCATTCATATGAAAATATAGTTTTTCTGTTATATACAATAACATATATAATCTTAAATTTAATTTCTATTGCTAAGACTATGGATTTTTACTTTGCAATGTTGTGGCGGTTTTCAAAACTAGGGATTCTAAGCTCTAAAGTCTAGTAAGTACCTCACAGGCTTTATTGTGCATGCCTTTTTGGTGTGGTAATTTCTTGACAAAATGTATTGCCGAGAGCCCAAAATTGCAAGAACACAGATAATTTTTGATATTCTTTAGCTTTAATTCTGTGCAGATGCCACAGAGATGTGTCTGGGGATGGAAGGAGAAGCCCCTTTACCTCCACAGGGGCCCATCCTCCCTCCTGGGGCTGTTGCCACCAGTCTGAACCCAGGTCTGGGCACAGCCACTCCTCCGATCACGTGGCACCCCAGACTGTCCCACATTTGCCCTGCCAGGTGCTGGGTCAGCTTCTTAGAGCTGAGGTTGCCTGTCCTACCACAGGGGTGGGAGGGTAAGAATTGCTTAATTTCCTTTTTGGGGGTCCATTTTTTCTGTGTTTCTCTCAAGAACAGGTAGTATTAAGTAACCAGACAACAAAAATGTATTTTTTAATATAAATTATGTTCTCTGCTCTTTTCCTGAATGTCTGCCTTGTAACTTTGCATTTGTCCTGCCAGCTAAAGAACATTGCCCACCATCCAGTTTTACAAAAAATCAAGTCACTAGCCACTGCAGTCTCTGACCTACAACACTCCTTGAAAGAACAGGAAGAGGCACTCTGCGCTCTGGGAAAACTGGCAGAACGGGCCCTAAGGTAGTTACATATTTTCAGGAGAAAAACCGATGAACCAAGATTCTGACATCTTCCCATAGTTAGGAAAACACTAAAATCATTAACTGAGATAACTCTTCCTCATGACCAGCAGTAAACTTCTACAAAGATGTGTGATTTTTGATGTGTTCCTTTGCTAAAATCACGTATATACTGACTTGCCCCCAGCTCTTGGGAGTAATCCCTCAGAACTGTAAGATACAGGCTGTCTTTCGGGCTATAGTTCTCAGTAAAGTCCTCAGAACTAAAGCTCGCAGCTCCCCCGTATTCCGTTTTTAATTCAGTTGACAGTTTCTTGACATACGGGCACCTGAACAAGGTGTATTAGGCTGAAACTGCACAGTGGGCAGAAAGCTGAAATTTGTTTTATTAAAATAACTACTTGCCCTTGGCTTGTTAAAGTTGTATCCTAATTTAATTCAGAACTATGTTCCACTTTAATTTTCATGAGTGACTTAATCTGTATGTGCCTCCGAGAGGCTCTTCTGTAATAATTTACGTTTGAAATTGCTCTGACAGGACAGAAGGTGTCTTAGAAGATAGTATTGCTCTGATTATAAACCCTTTAAAAACAATCTGAGACTAAGTAACAAGAATTAAATCTAGTTTGTTTTGGGCCTCAGGGACGATGAGCTGGTGTATCAGTGTAAACCTTCTCTCTCTAACATCAACACTTCTACACTATTTTTCTGGGACACAGAAGAGTATTGAATCAGGAAATGATGGGGCTGCCAAGGAATTGTTTACTGCCAAGGAATTGTTTACTTTTAAAAAGTATTTACTTCCTCGTTTCTCCTTAAGAAGACTTGAGCCATCTCATTATTTTATTTGTTTTTGGGGGTGGGTGGGAGGGGTTGGTAATTAGGTTTATTTTTAGAGGAGGTACTGGGGAGTGAAGCCAGGACCTCTACCACTTGGGCTATACTCTCCCCCTCATTATTTTAAAATAAATTAATCCCAAATTCATCATCTGAATTAAATGGAACAGAGATGCCGGTCAGCCTAGAGGAAAGCTTGATGAAACTCTGTTCTCAGAAGCCTGGGCTCCCACTTAGAGTCTTCCTTCATCTTTTTCCCCTTTCACTGCCATTTTGGAGTCCAGCTAAGTCCTTCCTCATTTCTCTCCAGGGTCACAAAGAACTCTGGCAAGTATTTTCTTCTAAAAAAGAGAACAACTCAGATAAAATGGGGTGGCAAGCTGTGCCTCCTACAAGGGTAACTTAAGGGAGAAAAGATCTCCTCTCTATAAAAGTCTATGATTAGAGCTGCTCTTTGGCAATAAGATATTATTTCAAGAAAACCTCTATTAGTTACAGGTGACTAAAACATTGGCCTGTTACACCTGTAATCGTTTCAGCAAGGACAAATCCACTATCCCAATCAGCAGTTAACTAAAGGAGTTAGACTTTTATGGTGTTAACTTTACACAAACACACACGCACACACAATTTGAGCAGCTTTGGTCATCCAAACCAGTGCTTAGCACAGTGTAGCACAAAATTTACCTTCAAATGTTTTAATTAAATTAATGGGTAGGCAAAGAAGAAAGGCTGCAGTACAGTCTGTGGGTGGACACAGGTGTGTGTGGGGTCTGGCTATTAACTATACCAAGGGTCAAAAAGTTTTGATGTAAGGATGAACACATTTCTCAGGCACTAATTTTCAAGTCACCAAAACCGAAATGAAATGGATAAAAGGCATCCTGACTTGGAATATGTTGGTCTTAATTATTTAAGTTTTTAACTGCTTCGATATATCTTAAATTTGTAAAAAAATAAATTGGTATCGTAAAAATAAAAATTGGTATGGTCACACAAAAAGTACGGGAGTAATTTCTGCCTTTTTTATCTACTTTTTTTTTAAAAAAAAGATCATTGAAACTTTTGAGGACTTTGGAAGGATGGGAATAAAATGGGGAATTCTATATTTTAAGTTTTTCTATCTGGATGTGTCAAATTCCAGGTAACTTCAATAACAGACAGCAATAGAAATTTACAACGGCCCTGAAAAAGTTCATGGATTTTTTCAAACCTGGAGAAATTCTACTAGCCATCATCACTCCGATATATTTAGCTTATTTACATATTATATCTAGTATTTTTAAAAAGAAAACATCCTTTCAGAAAAACGGGAAAATTGGGGAGCAAAGTCAGGGGCTTAAAGCAATTTGTTTTTTTGTTTTTGTTTTAAATGGCATTGATTTAACAGGAAGAGTTCAAACACACTCACAGCCTAGGAAATAATCAGACCCAAGTGATTCACTGAGATGGGAAGAAAAAGTAATTAGCTTGGCATCTCCCGGATTGTTGTAAGAGCCTTAGTAAAAAAACAAAACGAGGAGAAATGCTTCAGAAGCCAATTCGGCTCCCAGACCCAAACCAAAAATTGATTCTGAGACTTTCTCTAAGGGCGAGCAGAGCAATGGGCGGGAAAGGAAAACAGCCGGTGGCGCCTCTGAACCAACCGCGGGCGGGGCGGCCAGGAAGCCCCCAGGTAGGGGGACCCTCTCTCGGCTTTCGGAGAGGTGCTTCGGCAGCTCCACTTCTCCGCGATCCCTTGCCCCCAAGGGCGCAACCGTGGGACGCGGGGCGGTGGGGACACAAGCCCGGGAAGGGGACTGCGGAGGCGGCGACGGGACGCGAGCGCGGAGCCCGAAGGGAGAGCGTGGCCCCGGGCGCCGCCGCCGCCGTCGTCCGGGGTGCTGGAAAGCCCGGGGACTTCCCGGCAGCGGCAGCCACGTCTCGCTCCCGGAGGGCGGGCGGGGGTTCAGGCTGCGCACCTGCTTAGCCGGTCCTGGCTCAGCGCCGGGAGGTGCCCGCCAGGGAGCACCCCCGGCCCCGCTGGTGGTATCTGGGGGTCTGAGAGCATCTTGGGCACAGCAGGCGGGACCCCGGGTGCCCCTTCCCCGCCGCTCCGCGCAGCCCCGCCCCGCGACCCCGCGCCACCTGCGCGCGGATAGTGGCCTCCCGGGGCCGCGGCGCCCGCGGGCTGAGCGCAGAGCAGCCGGGGCGCGGACGGAGGGTGCGGGGAGCGAGGAGAAGGCGGCGCGGGTCCGGGGAGTGGGGGCGGGGGGTGGCGGCGAGCGCGAGCGGGGCATGCGCAGTGGGGCGGAGGAGGTGGCGATGGCCCGGGGAGGCGGGGGGACTGCTGTTTATCTGCAGCTGGGCCAACTCCGCGGCGCAGGCGGCGGCGGAGCGCGGAGCGCCGGCGGCGGGCGCAGCCTCCGCCGACCATGCCCGAGCCCACCTCCGGGCAGCCGCCGCGCGCCGCCGGGGCCCCGGCCGGGGAGGATGCCAGACGCCCGGGAGAGGCCAGGGCAGCGGCGGCGGCGGCGGCGGCGGCACGATGGTGGTGACAGGCTGCGCCCGAGGCGGCGGCGGGGACCGCGCGCCCTCCCGGCGGCGGGGCTGCGGACTCGCGCCGGCCGGGGCCGCGGCGCTGCTGGCCGGGGCGAGCTGCCTGTGCTACGGCCGCTCCCTGCGGGGCGAGTTCGTGCACGACGACGTGTGGGCGATCGTGAACAACCCCGACGTGCGGCCCGGCGCCCCGCTGCACTGGGGCATCTTCTCCAACGACTTCTGGGGCAAAGGCATGGCCGAGAACACCAGCCACAAGTCCTACCGGCCGCTGTGCGTCCTCACCTTCAAGTGAGTCCCTCAGCCCGCGCTCGCCACCGCCGCGGTTTCTCCTCCCGCGGTGACCCAGACCCGGAGAAGTTGCGGGACTGGCTTGGGGGCCGTTTCTTCTCTTGCTGCCCCTTCCCTCCACGGCCCCCTCCTCTCCGGGCTGCCCACGCCTGTCTGCTCCGTGGTCCTCGGCCCCGCTTCTCGGGGCTCCAGGGGCGGTTGGGGAGGCGCGGGCTGGGAGTTGGATAGAGTTTCCCGGGAGTCTGCGCTCTCGGCGGGCTGGTCTCTCGGGCCAGGGCTGGGAGGGCGCTGCCCGAGCGGCCTCTGCACACCCCAGCCCTGCCGGACCGTGGCCGAGTGAGACCAGCGCTGGCCCAACGAGCTCCGGACGGGGGGCTGTGATGCTGAAGCTTCCAAGTTAGGAACTATTCGGCGGCTGTTGGGCAGCCATGCAGATGAGGGGTGTATCAGCCCCCTAGGAGCCGTGAGCTGCCAGCGCTGCGTGGGTTTGCGGGAGCAGCGAGCAGGACCGAGAGCAGAGAATCGCTCCCGACCTGCAGCCTTGGCTGCTCCTGGAGCCCCTCAAAACTGCCGAAAGGGCTCGAGATCTAGACTTTAAAAGGTGCCCAGCAAAAGCAGGCAGAAAAGCGTGGGATCCTCTGGGGACCCTGGGGTCCCCGTCGAAATAGTTTTTTTTTGCAACCTCAGAGTCATGAGTCAGCATTTTAAGTGTGAGGAAGGTGTAAAGGGAATCGTGAGAACGCTAGTTTTTTGCGGGGTGGAGCATTTTCTTGAATTTCAGAGAGGGCTGGTTTCAGGTGGATGGGGAGGAAGGCCGATTTCAGGGAGGAAATCGGCCTTTATAATTTGGCTCAGCAGTTAAGCTTATAATGTGCCGGACAAAACTGTTGAAATAACATTGGTTCAGTTTCATCAGCATTTTAAACCCTTTCCAACGGGTGTAACATGAGCCTGTCTTTATGGTAACGATCATTCGACACAGGGAAGGCAGCCTGAAATGCTTGCCCAGCCTAGGAGACCAAGGTCGCTTGACAGGTGGCTGATGACTTGGAAAAGGAAACCAGAGCAGTTGGCAACAATTCGTGGGTTTTGACTTAATTCTTGCACTGAGAGTTGAATGCTTTAAGAAGGATGAGGAAATTGCACATCTGACTCCGAAGAGAGTATTTTATAAACATTTATCCTGTTAGAAAGTGGTTTTGTTTTTCAGCTGAATAATAACCTCAGCCACAAAGTTGCTTAGAACGTTAAGCTTTCTAAATGTTTTGTAAAATCTCCTTAGATGGCACAATATTCGTGTTTAAACTTCTAGATTGACCACTTTTTCATGTATTACAGTGAGTCTTGTTGATTGAAGTGTGCTGGACTCAGGACAGCCATGGAGGCAGCCTAGGTCCCTGGTCTGAGCGTTTTCCCTATAAAAAGGTCAAGTGCCTGTTCCCACTTGGTGGAGGGTGAGGAATAGTGTCATTTCTTGACTTTCCAAAAAAGAATTTTTTAGTCATGTAGGAGGTGGCAGGGATAGAAGGGAGAAGGGAGGAAAGGAGTAGACATTGGCCAGAAGAGGGGCAAAGGAGAAGGAAAATTGAGGGGGCAGGGGGCAACTCTTTACTTGAGATACTGATTGTAAAAAGCAGCCTGGTTGCTAAGATGCATTGCTCTTTGTAGAGTGGATCTTACTGACTGTGTCAGATACACTTTTTTTTTTTTTGAGAAGATTGAGTTGCACGACTAGAGTGCAACAGAGCACTAACTGGAAAGGAACAGTGCCTCTTCAGAAGGAGAAATTTAACTAATCTTTCTGTATTCACAGGTGTTGATTTCAGTAAGACGGGGAGGCTTTCTTATCACAGTCACCTAAGGCAAAGCTGTATCTTCTAGTGGAATAGTGGACATGTATCACGGATGATGTTAAAGATGTTAGAGCCACAGTGCTCTGAAGATGGTTGCCAGGAAGGACAGAAAATCGCATGTATTAACTATTCAGTGTGAACCAAGCACTGGCTTAGGCACTTTACATGGGTGGTGTCTTTATGATTTTTATTTTAGGTAATTGGTGAAAAAAAAAGTGGCCTTTGAAATAACGTGCAGACGATCTTAACTGTATCTCAAGCTTGGCTGAGCAAAACTTTTGAGAATTTAAAGCCGTTTTATTTATTCATTTATATTTTTGTAAGAACATCTAACATGAGATCTATCATCTTAACACATTTTTAGGTGCACAATACAGTGCTGTCAGTTACGGGTTGTAACAGCAACCCTTGGTGCTCCCCTCACTGTCCTTGGCAACCACCTTTTTACTGTCTGGTTTTATGAGTTTGACTATTTTAGATACCTCATATTCTGCAACCAGTGTACTGCACGTAGCATAACCCCCTCCAAGTTCTTCTACGTTGTTGCACATTGCAGATTTCCTTCTTTCTAAGGCTGAATAATATTACATCGTGTGTATCTGCCATTTTTCTTTATCCATTCATCTGACAGTGGACACTTAGATTGCTTTTATAACTTGGTTACTGTGTGAATAATGCTGCAACGAACATGGAAATGCAGATATCTTTTCAACATCCTGATTTCCATTCTTTCGGGTTTATACCCAGAAGTAGGATCACTGGATCATCTGGTGATTGTATTTTTAATTTTTTGAGGAACCTCTATCTTGTTTTCCATGGTGGCTGCACCATTTTATTCTCTTAGCAATAGTATACAAGGGTTCCAGATTCTTCATATCCTTGGCAATTTTCATAAAGGAGTGAGGTGATATCTCACTGTGGTTTTGATTTGCTTGATTACTGAATGATTTGCATGATTAGGTTTTCATGATTTGCATGATTAGGTTTTCATGATTAATGATGTTAAACATCTTTCCATATACCTGTCGGCAATTTGTGTGTCTTCTTTGGAGAAATGTCTCTTCATGCTTTTTGCCCATTTTGAAATCAGGTTATTTGATTTCCTCTGCTTTAAGTGGTAGGGGTCCCTTACATATTTTAGATATCACTAACATATCAGATATTTGGCTTACAAATATCTCCTCTTATTCTGTGTGTTGCCTTTTCCCTCTCACACCTGCTGTGCAAGGCTTTGCAGTTTAATATAGTCCCACTTGTCTTATTTCTGTTTCATCGACTGTGCTTTCAGCATCACATCTAAGAAACCATTGCCAAACTTGATATAACAAAGTTTTTCCCCTATAGTTTTTTTCTAGGAGCTTTACAGTTTCCAGTCTCATATTTTAATTCTTAATACATTTTTGAGTTGATTTTTGTGTATGTTGTAAGATAAGGGCCCAACTTCATTCTTTTGCTTGTGGAATAACCAGTTTTCCCAGTATCATTTATTGAGAGACTATCCTTTCCCCATTGTGTATTCTTGGAACCCTTGTCAAAGACCATTTGACTGTATGTGTGTGTGTGTGTGTGTGTATGTGTGTGTGTATGTATATATATTATATACGTATGTATATATATTATATATATATGTGTATATATATATATGTTAATTTCTCCATTCTTTCCCGTTGGTCTATGTCTGTTTTTATGCCAGTGCCATACTGTTTTAATTACTGTAACATTGGAATATGTTTTGAAATCAGGAAGTATGATGCCTCCAGCTTTGTTCTTCTAGCTCAAGATTGCTTTCTATATTCAGGATATTTTGTGGTTCAATATGAAATTTAGGATTTGTTTTTCTTTTTCTGTAAAAAATACCTTGGGATTTTGATGGAGATGACATTGAATCTGTAGATGGCTTTGGGTGGACATTTTAACAGCGTTAAGTCTTCTCATTCATGAACATGGGATGTCTTTCCACTTATTTGTGTCCTAATTGCTTTCATCAGTGCGTTGTAGTTTTAGGTATATAAGTTTTTCATCTCTTTGGTTAAGTTTATTCCTAAGTATTTTATTCTTTTTGATGTTGTAGTAAATGGGATTGTTTTCTTAATTTTGGATAGTTCATTATTAGTGTGTAGAAATGCGGCTGATTTTTGTGTGTTGATTTTTGTATTCTGCAACTTTACTGAATTCGTATATTTGTTCTGATAATTTTTTGGTGGCGTCTTTAGGGTTTCCTACATATAAGATCATGTCATCTATAAACAGAGACGATTTTACTTCTTCCTTTCTGATTTAGATGCCTCTTATTTCTTTTTCTTGCCTAATTTTCTGCCTGGGACTTCCATTTCTATGCTGAATAGCACTTCTATTAAGTGACAAGAGTGGTCTTGTTCCTGATCTTGGAGGAAAGCTGTCAGTTTTTCACTGTTAAGTGTGATGTTAGTGGTGGGCTGTTCATAAATGTCCCTTTATTATGTTGAGATAAATTCCTTATAAACCTAGTTTGTTGAGAGATTTTCTTTTCACCATGAAGGGGTGTTGCATTTTGTCACATGTTTTTTCTGCATCTATTCTTTATGATGATCATGTGATTTTTATTGATTTTTACTCATTTTGTTAATGTGGTATTTCTCATTAACTGATATGTGTATGTTGAATCATCTTTGCATCCAGTGATAAAGCTCACTTGTTCATGGTGTATGTTTTTTTTTTTTTTTTAATGTGCTGTTGAACTTGGTTTGCTAGTGTTTCGTTCTGGATTTTTGCATCTATGTTAACAGGGAAATTGGCCCAAATTTTTCTTGTAGTATTTTCATCTGGCTTTGTAAACTCATTTTTAAGAAAGATGCTTTTAATTTTGAGATAATTGTCCATTCCCACGCAATTGTAAGTAATGATAAAGAGATCCCTCATGGCTTTTATCCATTTCCCCAGTGGTAACCTCAAGCATAACTGTGGAACACAGTCACAGCCAGGAAGTTGCCATTGATACAATCACTGATTTCATTCAGATGTCACCGGTTTCACATATACTCTTTTATTTTTATTTTTGTTAAATGTATAGTCTTTGCTGTTTTATCACATGTTGATTTTTGAGCCTACCATCACAATTAAGATATAAAACAGTTCTATTGCACACATCCTTCATGTTTTCTGATCATGGCTATAGACATCTAATCCATTACAACCACTAACATATGTTCTCCATCTCTATAATTTTGTCCTTTCAAGAATGTTTTCTTTGGAACCATGTACTATGTAACCTTTGAGATATTTCTGCACTCAAAATAATTCTCTGAAGTTTATTCAGATTGTTGCATGGTTCAATGGTTTGTTCCTTTTTATTGCTGAGTAATATTCCACTGCATGGGTGTGCCACTGTTTGATCATTCATGTGGTAAAGGACATCTGGGTTGTTCCCAGTTTTGGGCTGTGACAATTAAAGCTGCTACAAACATTCATTTACAGTTTTTGATGAGAACATAAGTTTTTATTTCTCTGGGAGTACAAGCACTCAGGAGTACATGTGCTGGATCATATGGTAGTTGCATGTTAGTTTTTTAAGAAACTGACAAACTGTATTCCATCCCATCCCATTAGCAGCATGTGTGTAATCCAGTCTGCTTCCTTACCAGATTCGGTATTGTCGCTGGTTTTCATTGTACCCTTTCCAGTGGGTGTGTAGTGACATCTCATTGTGGATTTAATGGGCATTTCCCTAACGGCCGATGGTGTTAAGTATCTTTTCATGTGTCTATCTGCCTTCTGTATACCCTCTTTGTTAAAATTTCTCTTCACATTATCTGTCAATTTTCTAAGTGGATTTTTAAAAAAAAAATATTTTTATTGACGTATAGTCAGTTTATAATGTGTCCATTTCTGGTGTCCAGCACAACACTTCAGTTATATAGGAACATACATATATTCATTTTTATGTTCTTTTTAAACATAAGTTACTACTAAGTGGGTCTTTTCTTAACATTGAGTTTTACAATTTCTTCATATATTCGAGATCAAAATCCTTTGCCACATATGTCGTTGATACATATTTCCTTCCACTTTATTTTCATCCTCTTTTCATCCTCTTCACAGGGTCTTTCCCAGTGCAAAACTCAAACTGATTTTTTATTAAAAGTAGTTTATTATCTTTGATTAATAAATAAATGGTCACACATACTGACAGCTAGAAACTCCCTTGGAAATAAACGATAAATAAATTAATTAAGGTATGTGATGCTCGTTACTATAAAGGTGCTTGCTTGTGTAGAAAGACACTAATCGCAGTTTTTCTCGCACAAGAAATGGGCAGAGGTTGAAATGAGGCAGAGGATGATCAGAGTGTCTACTTTTACCAGGGTCGGGGGGTCGGGGGCAGAGCACGATGGAAGATGAGGGCAGCTCACCAGGATGCGCTGGCTTTTGTGCTGCGTCAGTTTAGCTAAACCAGACCTGCGTCTAGGGAATCCCTTTCCTGTATTGCGCGGGGTTAGAGTTGGACGGGAGAAATTTCTTGGAGGTTTGGAAAGTGAAAGTGAAGTGACCCTGTGCCCTCTCGGAAGGCGGGCGTCGGTTTTGGTGCCGTCTCACCTCCTCCTGGCTGTCCCGGACTTGCTGACTCACCTGCTGCCGGGGTGCACCAGCGGCGAATTCTGCAGCTCCTCCAGATTGCTCCAGATCTCCTTCAGCTCCGTGGAATCACGGTGCAGGTGTGCGTGGAGAAGACCGCTGACCTGTTTGCGAGCCACTGCCATCATTAAAGTGAGCCTTAGAGGCTGCAAGAAGCAGAGGTGTATTCTAGCGCATCCTTGGGGGGTTCCAGCCCCTGCTTCCTGTCCCCCACGTCAAGCCCCTCCTTCCTTCTCGGCTGCCTGCCCTGCTGGCTTTCGACGTCTGAGACAGACACAGTAGCAGCAGCCTTGCTCAGGCTACTTAACCAGTTCCCAGGATTGTGAAAGGTCGAATCTCTATCGTACCTTCTGGATACTGCATTTGCTGGATCATTCCTGGTGGCTCCGCTTCTCTGGTCAAACTTTAACTGATACAAACGATCGTTTCTTTGTGTTGCTTGAAGTAGTTTAGAATTCTAATGAATTTCTGCCTCTAGTCAATAATCTTCTAATTCAGTCGTTTCAGAAGCTCATTTCCAAGGGCACACAGGAATATTTTTGGACTCTTGCAGAGCAGGATCAAAACAGCTGTGAAAACTTAATCTGCAGCGGCAATCTTTTTTTTTTTTTTTTTTTTATGTTGCTTCTTTATCCTTCACGGGCCATGACCTGTTTTCACCCTAGAATTGAGAGAAACACATTAAGTCACTTTGTAGACACTGAATTGACACAGGATCAACCCCCTTTATGCTCACCACCCCCAGCTTGAAAAATGGCCCTGACGGATTTAAAAAGTGCTTAGCTTTTTAATTTTATTTCCTCCTTGTCCCCTTCCTCTTGGATTGTTAGCGCCATTCTGTATCAAGAAGCAAGGAGAAGCTTCCTTCGAAAGGAAAGAGCCAATGGTTTTCCCATGTTAAAGATGGGGAGTCTAGGGGGAGGGTATAGCTCAGTGGAAGAGCACATGCCTAGCATAGTCAAGGTCCTGGGTTCAAGCCCCAGTTCCTCTTAAAATATATAAATAACAATTATTTTCAAAAGGGAGAAACTAAGGCAAATGAAAGGGCCTTAATTCTCTCTCCATATTTAGGCTCTTAGATCATATTATTGTACTTGTTTGCTATAAAGCTTTAGTTTATCGAAGGCTTCTGATGGTAGTAGAAACCATAAGAGTGAAAATGGGTGGTTTAAAATGTCAGAGTTAAAAAATAGAGTATCTTAATACGTGCAGCTGCAAGGATTTGCAGCATTTTAATGTTTGGCTCTTAAGAATTTTTTTGCAGCAGTTTGCATCTTTTGCATGATATGCCAGCCATGAAAAATCAGCTCTAGCCTCTGTGTCCAAAACCTAAAAGAAATGGTGGCACATTCCTTTTGGTTCTGTTCCTTTTGATTTGACCTCTGTGGGAATCCATTTTGAGATAGTCTGTTGCTACACGACTGATAATTTTGTTTACTAAGTCTGTGATGGAAGACAAGTGAAGATTGTTTAGGATGTTTGGCTTGATTGTATGGATGTTCAGTGATGGATGTAGCTAAGGAAAAGAGATTGGAGGCAATAAAGATTTTATAGAGAAAAATGAAAAAAAAAAAAAAAAAAAACAAAAAACGGCCTATGAAAATTTCATGCCAAACTAAGGTTATCTTAGAAACCCCAGGAGGAGAATCCTTGCCTGTTGGGATGTCTTTAGACGTAAGATCGACTTTTTTTTTAAAATTGAAGTATAGTCAGTTACAATGTGTCAGTTTCTGGAGTACAGCGTAATGTCTCAGTCATGTGCATATATATATATATATATAGATATACATACACACACACACATACATGTATCATCTTCATATTCTTTTTCATTAAAGGTTATTATAAGATAATGAATACAGTTCCCTGTGCTATATGGAAGAAATTTGTTTTTTTGTCTATTTTTATATATAGTGGTTAACCTTTGCGAATCTTAAACTCCCAAATTTATCCCTTCCCACTCCCTTTCCCCCAGGAATGATAAAATTGTTTACTATGTTTACAAGTCTGTTTCTGTTTTGTAGATGAGTTCATTAGTGTCCTCTTTTTTTCTTTCTTTTTTTAAAAGATTTTTTTAGATCTTTAGATTTTAGATTTAGATATGAGTGATATCATATGGTATTTTTCTTTCTCTTTCTGGCTTCCTTCTCTTAGAATGATGATCTCCAGGTCCATCCATGTTGCTGAAAATGGTATTGTTTTATTCTTTTTTTTTATCACTGAGTAGTATTCCATTGTATAAATATACCATAAGATCAACTTCAGACTACAGTCTGGTGGTGTAGGAGGATGGAAAATGAAACGAATCTAAATCATGAGAGTTTTTATAGGTGAGTTCCCCAGACCTCTGAAGGTTTGGGAAACATTTTTGGAAGCAGTCTTTTAAAAATCAACAGTATCTTTTCTATCTTTCTTTGGAGCTACATTTATATTTTTCTTAACTTTGAATATGTAATTAACTCACTTGTAAAAGGGGATGAGAAATGCTTGATCATGCCACAGTGATGGCCTCGGTCCTTTTCCAAATAATGAGAGATGGTTTCTGTTCTAGGAGGCCATGTTTGATCTGCCCCAGCCACCTCCCTGACCTCTAGTCTGTCCATCTCCACCTCATTCTATTCAGGTCTGCATTCTAGAATCTGCATCCCTGTACAGGCCAAATCTGCTGCCACCGCGTGCCTCTGAACTTGCCTCTTCTTCCTGGATGCTCTTCCCCCAGACCCCGGGCATTGCTTCCTCTCTCCCCACCTTCAGTCTCTGCTCAGATGTCACTTCCTCACAGCAGCCTCCCCTGGCCACCTGGTCTAAAATCGCAGGTGCTCTCCACGTTACATCCTTACTCTCACACTCTCTTTCCCTCTTTGCCTTAGTAGCCTTGGTTGCCATCTGCCTTCATGTATTTATTGTTGCTTTTTGTCGCTTCTCACTCCTGTGTGAGCTCCATCCGGTGTATCTTTAGCACCTAGAACAGTGCCTGGCATGCAGCGTAGGGGCTTGGTGAATTACTATCTAAAGAAGGAATGAATCGGGGGAGGGTAGAGCTCAGTGGTAGAGTGCCTGCTTAGCATGCATGAGGTCCTCAGTTCAATCCCCAGTACCTCCGTTAAAATAAATAAATAAACCTAATTACCTCCTCCCTCCAAAAAAAAGAAAAAAGAAAAAAAAAGAAAGAATGAATCCATCATGTTTGGGAATGCCCGACTTTTTCAGGTAACTATGTAGGTAGGGCCACACCCTTATAACATAGAGGAAGAAGTCTCCTGGACTTATTTCTTGGCTTATTTACCTTTTGTCTTCCTCCGTCCAAGAGAAAAGTGGAGACAGACAAGGAGCTTGCTGGGCGCACAGAGAGGTTACTGGGAGGTGCAGGGGCAGCCTTGACCCGGGAAGGCTCTGTTGCTGTGGCTCTGTTGTAACCTGCTGAGAATGTGACGCTGGAGAGAATGAGATCTTTAGCACTTCTGGGTCATCCGTCGCGTACTGACGCGTAGTGGTTGGTGGCTGCTTGCTATAAACTTTAAGGCTGGATGCAGCAGTTGTCCCTTCTGAGACAAACCCCACAATCACGTGGGGTTCTCTCCCCGCCCTGCTCTCAGGGGACTGAGGTTCCTCTATACAGTGTCTTGCTGTCTGTAAGGAATGGTCATTTTTCTTCCCCCCAGTCAATGAAGTAAACATGAAATATCATTTCTGGGTGGACTAAATGGATTATCAGGACCTGAAAACACTTTCTGAAAGGAGCGATGGTCACTGTGACTTCCTCTCCCTAAGTGTTGTACAGTGAAGAATTTGCCTGGTCTTTGTCCCAGGTCCCTGGGAGGGAGCTTCTCAGAATTTCCCGAGTGCTGGGAGTGACTCTTGTTCATGGTGGGCTCCAGGACCACACCTGAGTTTATGCTGAGGACGAGGTGACTCATGGTGGGTCTCCAGAGAGTTTCAGAATGGGGCTGGCCCTGCTGGAAAGACCACTCGTATGATTAAGGAGTTGAGACTTTGAGCCGGGTAATATTGTTACCAAGCAAGGACTCGCTGGTCACAATACTATGACACTGGCTTCTGAGAAGAGGACTTGCGAGGTCGACCAGCAAGAGGATAGGAGGCAGGGTTCAGATCTGTCGCCAGGATCTGGGGTTTGGTCAAGCCTTTACGAGTCAGTGGGAAAGTGCTGGCGGGCAGGTTCTGGTCGGAGGGCTTTGAACTTGGCCGTTTATGCTGAAGTGTGGTGAAGGAGTTTCAGCACTGGGTCTTCCTGGATAAGAGACGCTTTGCTTCTGAAAGGAGTCAGGCATTCAGGTTTCAGTCGTGTTCCCTGTCCTTTAGTTCCATGTTGGGGTAAAAGAAACTGGTTTTGGGTGTTACTTGAGGTCAAACTTTTCTCCTCTGCACATGCCTCCTCTGCATGACTTGTGGTTTTGCTGTGTCGTACCTGAAAAACAACTCAGTATCTTGTTAGAAACAGGATGGAGCCGGTTTGGGTTGGATCTGCAGTTCCAATATCTAGGAAGGCCCTACCTTCCAACCTGCCTTGGAAAGGAAGGCGGTGGAGATGGACAGTGATGGGCTCAATTAGCTAATGTAGTGAAACCCCAGCTAAACTGGACACTGAAGCTTGGTTGTGCTCCCCTGGTCGGTAATCATACGTCAGTGTGCCCAGAGGGTGATGTGTCCTGAAGACGCAGAAGGGTCATGTTTAGGACCCTTTCAGACCTGGGCCCGTGGGCCTTTTCTTTTGACAAGTTTCGAGTCATATCTTTTTAAATAAAATTATAATCGTAAGTACCATGCTTTCCTGAATTCTGCAAGTCGTTCTTGCAAGTTATTGACCCTGAGGGAGTGGTGGGAACCCCCGACTTTGTGGCCAGTTGGTCACAAGTGCAGGTGGCCCGGAGACCATTGAGCTGGAGGCTGGTGAAGGAGGTGAGGGGAGTCTCCTGCAGGGCTTGGTCAGGTATTCAGTGTCAGAATTGCCTTGCGTCCAAACATCCATCCCTTTCAGAGAAAAGACAGTTGCTAGAAATTGACAGCTCAGTTATAGCTGTAACTAACTCTCTTTGCTGTTGATCTGTTCATTCTTATCATTTGCCGGCCGACTTGTTGAAGATTTTTCTTCTGGGGCCTGCTTCCTTCTCGATGTGGTCACTGACCTTCCTGCCCTCGGTTGCCTCATCCTTTCTTTGACGCAGTCGCTGCTCTGGCCACTTCTGTGACAAGAGTGACTGTAACTGCTTCTTGCGTGGGGCGTGGCTCCTCCTGACCAGCTGCCTTTAGCCTGTCCCCTCCCTGCAGCTTCCTCGGAGCCAGGTGGGGATGCATTTTGCTTTTGCCTCAGGGCGTCTGCTCTGTTGTCTGCACTGGTGCCTGCGAATCACGTCCTTTGGTTCTTCAGAGACCTGAAGTGGTGATGATTTGCTGATTTATTCCTGGTACTGGAGGGGACGCAGAGGAGCCACCAAAGCGATTCAAGGGCCAGAGGGATTCACCTTGGAGGAAACATGAGAAGAACCAGGTGCTGTTGTTTATTGGGTGAATGATCTAAGATGACTGTGGAAACCACTTACAAGCATCTGAGAGCCGCAGAAGGCAAGAGACGAGAAGAAAAATGACAGCAGTCAAGGAAGACAGGAGAATAGACCGTACGCTTAGTGTTGGGTTCTGGAAAGTCACCAGGAAACGCATCAGGGAGCCCATCACTGGAGACAACAGAAACAGAAGATAAGACGGACATTTCACTTTTTTTTCTTTTCCCTGGTTTATAGTTCCTACTGGAAAAGAATGTGTTTGTGTTACTGAGAAAACTGGGTATTTCTGGTAAGCATGGTAACCATAGGCGCCCTCCCTTAAGCTTGGAGACCTGAGTATCATTGCTCTTGGCATCACCTGCCTTGACTCACCGGGTTGCTTGGGGCAGACCTCTGGGCCCCATTTCAGACCTACTGGCTTAGAAGATCTTGGGGTGGGATTGGGGAACAGGCGGTTGTGACTAGGTCGTTCAATATCCTGGGAGCCACTGGGACTCAATGGGAGCTTCTGTTGAGTAAAGTTGAGATGCCGGACTCTCCCCGGCATAACAGAGAAAGGGACTCAAAGGCTCGTTGAGGTAGGACTGTGGGAAGCCCGCACACCCCTCCCTCCCCTGAGAGGGCCACGTGCTTTTCTTCCCACCGAGACATTGGGAGCCACATTAGTGAGGGAGCACCTGCAAGGCTGAGAAGCCCTTAAATGTTGCTTGATCTGTATGGCCGGGAAGTCCCCGGTTCAGGGCCAAAATCCAGGCTGGAGTCACCACGATGGGAGAGTCATGACCTCTCACGCAGTCACCAGACCTCTGTTCGCTCATTGCGGTAAAACTGTTAGACGCAAGTGGAGTTGGGGTCCCCTCGAGGAAGGACCCCGGTATATTCCGGAGACAGCTCTTCCAGAGACACAGCCTGCGTTTGAGTTTTGAGAGTGAGAAGCTGATCAGAGGTGGCAGCCGTGATTCTTTCTTCTCCCCTCCCTGCCCCTCCTCCTGTCACTGCTTGGTGCCAACTGTCTGACCTGTGACCTTTCCTGGGAACTGGTGCCATCCGGTTGCGGTGAGCTCAGTATGGCCCCATCTTTCTGGGCAGTTTTACCAGGAGGCAAAGGAGTTTAGATGGGAAAGGAGCTGTTTGCATTCCTATTTGTCAAAGTCTGGAAGGCTTTTCTAATTAGTCAGACGTGACTATTAGGATTATTTCAGGAAAAAAAAAGTAAAAATGTTTTATTTCCTAGTGCTTAGCCTAGCTTTAAATGAGAAGTGAAGGCTAAGTCGAATAAAATTTAGGATTCTTTGAGTTGAAAGGGAAAGATGATCTTTTCCAACTTCCAGGTTAATGTAAGTTTATCTGTTGGTCCAGGGAACTTTGATTTAGAATCAATTGTGTGCTAAGTGAGATGGATACAATGATGAAAAATTAATTTCTTGCAGTGTATGAAGACATGCTCATAACTTTTGAGAAATATAGTAAAAGGGTTTTAAAAAATTAAGTGCTCTTGTCAACTGAAAAAAAAAAAACCACACTAAAAGTAGTGAGTTATGTCTTATCTGAGGACCTTACAGAGAACTGTAGCCCCGGAAGGCAGCCTCTCAGATCGCTCTGAGGGACTGTTCCAAAGAGGTAAGGGAGGAGCCAGGATATAAAGGAGTTTTTGCTGAAAAAAAAAAAAGTAGTCAAATGTCAAAAGATAACTGCTTATCGTAATAAACAGACCTCTCAAGTTAATGATTTTAGTGCTTTTCTGTACGGGAAGATGTAAGAGGCTGGTCTCATTGAAATTACTCCTTTGATGTGCACATTACCCATCTCAGGCCAGTGTCCTCTTCTTCCCCATCCAGAGCTCCCCTCCAGGTGCACAGTCGGGGGAGGCTGCAATGGCCAGTGGCTTCATGATGGGCAACATTCGCTGTTTGCTGAAATGCCAGGCAGCATTTTTTGTCCACACTATAAGGGACACTATAATGGAGGTACGTTCAAGACGACGTGGAGACGAGGCTGTTCTTTCCAGATGGTACTTAACGCAGGCTGAGATCACGCTTCTGAGTGGGCGTTTCTGGTTATCCCAACACCAATTCTAGTTTTAAATATTCCATCTTCCTTTGAGCTGAAATCTGTCTTCTAGTGGTTGGCAGGCACTGTGGCAAGTTGTGAGTTCCTGTGCCATCTGAACGGTACCCAGATATTTCCACACAGCCACGGAGGCCCAGAGCTGCCAGGGCTTCAATATTTCAAGAGAAGCTGGACATTTTTGTATGAAATCACCCGTTCTAAAAATATTGGTAAATTATAAAAAGAAATAAAAGGTATGCCGATGAAACAAAGCAATTTGCAGGCTATGCCAGACCCTTGGAGAGTCTGTTTGCAAAATTGTCATTGGGTCTTAGTTTTTCCTCTAGGAGCTATTTAGAGTAAGTGCATTGCTTCAGTATTTTATTCATTCATCCATTCGTCCATTTATTGTGTGACAACCGTGCACCAGGCATTGTGCTAGACACTGGGCATAAATATGCAATGATCCTTTCCCCTGGAGAACTTGGTGTCATCCCCAGGCTGAGTGTCCCCCATTTCCTCAAACCTACCTTCCTGAGACATCACTGTGAGACCCCCTCCCCTCATCATCCTGTAGCTCCCCTGTGGAGGTGCCCCAGCCTTTAGGAAGCACCCTGAGGGGCTGCTTCCCCACGTTGGGTACCACCCGCCTTCCCTCTCCTACCTCATGCAGAATGCCTCCCTCTTCCTTATCTCTGTACCTGGTAGGCTCTCCCACTGCTAGAATTCTCTCACCGGCTACTGATTATCTGCCTAAGTGCCTCTCTTCCTCCTACTGTGCTGTTAACTCTTCGGTAGCAGATACCACGTCTTCTTTTTGTATCTCTGGGCCCTGCATTGTACCTGGCATCTAGTAAGTGCTCCATAAATACCTGTTGGAGTGAACTGAAATGAAAAATCAGTTTGAGCTGTGCAGTTCCCAGACTGTGTGGTTTGGCTTGTTTTGGTAGCCAGGACACCGTAACTGCCTTGAGTTTGGGGTAAGCTAACAGCCCTTGGAGAATGCCATGTGTAGAGTTTTGATGTGGATTGCAAGTATTTCCTTCTCTTTTGCGTCCAAATGCCGGCTTTTACTCTTACCCATATTCTGTCTGATGTGTTAGGATTAACTAACAATTTCAGGCATTTAAACTTTGTAAAGCTCAGTCTGTCTCTTAGCACAGCAACTCTCCTTCTCAGATTGAGGCCTTCTGCAGGTTTGATTACACAGTGGGCTGATTTAAGTCTTTGATAAAAATATTGGACACACCAGAGATCATATCAGAATCCTGGTATCCTGGTATTACTGGAGGTCTCCATCAAGGAGACATTGATGTATTATTCACCACTCCTCATGTTTGCTCACATCTCTCTCATTCCACATTGTATGCAAGGAGAGCCTGAGAGATTCTGACAAATGCCTTTGTTAAAATACAGATGTGACGTGTCTGTCACATTCCCTCTCCTATTAAAGTGTCAGCTTCATCAGTTAAGCTCCCTTTTTGTGAACCCACACTGGCTCTCAGAATCAGAGGTTCTTTTTCGCGGTGCTCACAAATAGAATGCGTTCTAAGATTTTGTCATCATTTCGTCTTCAGCTCACTTGTCTGTAGTTTGGAGAGTTCATTCTCCATCTTTTTAGACATTTGGAGCACTCTCCTAACTCTAGAGTTTTGGTGATTTCTCCAGGTTTGGATTCACCAGTTTCAGGTGCCATGTCAGAGGCTTTCACTCTGTTTCCTTATCACTCCAGTGGTTCCCCATCCAGCAACTTATTTTTATATTTTGGGATCTAGCTGAATTCACTTAAAACACCAAGCACTGTATCCCAACCAATTTCCAGAAATAATCTACATGGATAACATCTGGACGTTTTTGGGTCAATGCTATTATTTGTGATGAATAATTACAAATATTAGTCATTGGTAATGATTATATCCGGAGTTAAGAACTAAAGTATAATATGTGTGGGAAGAGTCAGATACCTAAGAGTTTCGTCTTATCTGATGTCTTGCCTTCTCTTTATTACCGTTTTTATAATTAACACAGTGAGATACATCTTTGTACATTGGTAAGAAAATTCCCGTGTCTTCAAGATACTTGTGACACCAGAGGTGTGGGTTTACTCCCACTCCTGCTGGGTGTCCTCGAATTCAATTCAGTTCTGACACCGTCTGCCTGGAGTTAGCATCAGACCCCCAGGCTAAGGGCTCAGTTCTGCAAGACTGCCCCCACTTCAGACAAGTACAAGTGTTAGGTCCCGAGGTTACCCAGGTTTATGTCTGACTGGGCTACCCGTCGGGGGTTCCCACGACCCCTCCTCAGGTTTGAGAATTTGCTATCATGACTCACAGAACTCAGGGAAACACTTATATTTCCTGATTTATCATGTAATGAAGGGTATGGTAAAGGGTACAGATAAACAGCCAGATGGGGAGATGCACAGGGCAAGGTCTGGTGGGTCCTGAGTTCCGGAGCACCTGTCCTCGTGGAGTTGGGATGCACCACCCTCCTGGCACACTGATGTGTTCACCAGCCTGGAAGCTCTCCAGACCCCACACAGTTCAGGGATTTTTATGGAAGCTTCATCACATAGGCGTGATCAGTTATTAACTCAGTATCCCACCTGTCTTCTCCCCGAGGGTGGAGGGTGAGGCTGAAGGTTCCAGGTTCCCAATCACGGCTAGAAGCTGCCCAGGAGCCTGGTGCGAGTCACCTCATTAGAACCAAACACATGCCCACCGTGCGGGGAGTTCCTGTCAGGAACCAGCGTTAGATCAAAAGGTGCTCCTTGTACGTTTATCATTTAGGAAACTGTAAGGAACTTAGGAGCTCTGTGCCAGGAACTTGGGGGCAGAGACCAAACGCTAAAACAAAAGATGCTCTTAGCACTTCCATTGCTTAGGAAATTATAAAGGTTTTAGGATCTCTAGCCAGGAGTCAGGATGAAAGCAAAAATATATATATTTTTATTATATCACAGTATCATATGTGTGTATGTAAGTGTGTATATCTTTGAACACTTTTCTGGTTGTTTCCTTGTGGAAAATTCATAGAAGTGGAGTTTTTGGCCAGAGGGTGTGTAGTTGTTAAAGCCTTTGATACCTATTGACAACCTAGAGACCTTACAGCTTGGACACCCACCTGTCAGCTGAGAGACTGCCAGTCTTCTCCCCTGGAGAAGGGTGTGAATGAATTCTAAATGAATGGCTCGGTAGGTCTGGAAGACCCAACCTGATGATGGGGGAAGCAGTGTAAATTCACCCTCAGGGGCTGGGCTCCCAGGGAGCTGCACCCAAGTTCTCTGGGGATGGGGACTTGGTCTTGTCCCTGTCACACTCCGCCAGCCTGAGCTTTCTGATTTCCAGCCTCTTTCTCGCCGTATGTGGGTCTTCTTGTACTGGCATGGGAGGGACACTGTTCTCCGGGCTTTGGCTGGACCTCCAGTCCCCTAGGTCACTGCCCGTCCCTCTTTCCCGCTGGATGGGGTATTCCACATCAGGCTCCAATACAGCTGTCTCAGATCTTGCATTGGATGCCCTGGAGTTGGATTCCACACAGAATTCATTTTTCTTTTTTTTAGGCTCCGTTAAGACTGTGATTTCTTCAGTGGGAATGAAAATGGAGTTGATTGGTAACTGTGGCATTTAGATCCACGTGTCCAGATAAAGCTGGACATGTTTAAAATTCTGTAGGTTAAAGCTGTGAATGAATCAAGCATTTGGAATATGCATATGCCATCGCTAAAGTTGACTTTGAGGTTCTCAAGTGTTTTTGACAAAGAGGAGGTGTTTCTATAAGAGAAACAGATCAAGGGCATGAGGGTAAAGCCGTGGGTTTAGTGTTTTGGTTAAACGGGCTGCAGTATATTCACAACTATTGGCAGAATCACTTAGGGTGTGTTTGTCCCCCCCAAAGAATCACACCCTATACCATTGAATTTTTTCTCTAGTCACCCTATAGACTCAATTGAGGACATTATGTCCTGTTATTAAATTAAAGGCAACCTACGGAAGTCTCTCTGTTCTGCATTTTTTTCTTCTTTTTTTAATTGAGGTATATTGTCAGTTTACAATGCTGTGTCAATTTCTGGTGTGCAGCACAAGCTTCGGTCATACATGAATATACGTATAGTCATTTTCACATTCTTTTTCACCATAAGCTACTGCAAGATATTGACTATATTTCCCTCTGCTGTACAGTATAAACTTGTGTATCTATTTTATATATACCAATCAGTATCTGCAAATCTCAAACTCCCAGTTTATCCCTTCCCACTCCCTTCCCCGCTGGTAACCATAAGTTTGTATTCTGTGTCTGTGAGTCTGATTCTGTTTTACATATAAGTTCATTTGTCTTTTTTTTTCTTTTTATTGAAGTATAGTAGCTTTACAGTGTTGTGTCAATTTCTGGCGTACAGCATAATGTTTCAGTCATAGATATACATGCATATATTCGTGTTCATATTTTTCATTAAAGGTTACTACAAGATATTGAATATAGTTCCCTGTGCTGTGCAGAAGAAATTTGGGTTTTTTAAATCTAATTTATATATAGTAGTTAATTCTGTTCTGCGTTTTTTTTTTTTTAATCTCAGGAAGGTGTTTTTGAAGACGTTGAACAATAAATTTCCCTTCTCTTTGTGGTTCTTTTTTTAGTTTCTTCATTATAATTCTAGAATTTAGATTCTGAGGTTTATGGGAATTTATGTGAGAAAACAAAGAAAACACTTAATACAAATTCTGAAATGCTGCACTTCTGCTCATCCTTTTAATTTCAGCTGCAGCCAGTAATATCGTGTAGGTGCCCTGGAGACCCCTTGTGGGGTGATAATTAACGATGATTCCTTGTGCATAATCTGGAAATTTGTTTCCTGGTGGCACCATGGGTGAGAGAACACTGGTCATGTCTGGTTGTCCCAACCTTGACCACAGTCCCAGTCCCGTGGTCTCTTTCTCATCTCTGGTTGATATAGGAAAAAAACGTGGGGTGAGATGATGGCCGGGTCCCAGGTCCCTGGGACTCACCCTGCCAAGTGGGTCCTTGGCTTCATTCAGGAAAGAATACAAGAGCGAGCCACAGTTGAGGAAAGGTAGATTTATTCAGAGAGATACATACGCATAGAGTGCAGGCTGTTTCAGAAGGCGAGAGAAAGGCCACGAGGTGTGCGGTTTGGGTGCTCAGGTGCTCAGTTGAAAGTAAAAGTAGTTACACGCTCTGTAGACAGGATGTGGTCCCTCTCACCCAGAAGGGAGAGCCAGAACGAGGTGTGGGGTGGTTAGTTCTTAGGAGCTCGGTAACTTCCTGTGCTAACAAGTGGGAAGATTATTCCGACTACTTTGAGGAAGGGGCTGAGATGCCCAGGAAGTGAGCCACTGCCCACTTTTTGACCTTTCATGGTCAGCCTAGGAACTGTCGTGGCCCCTGTGGGAGTGCCACTCCCCATGCTAGTATGTTACAATGAGCATATAATGAAGCTCAAGGTCTGCTGAAGTCAAATCTCCCACCATCTTGGGCCTCAAGGTCTTGTGGGAGTTGAATCTCCCACCATCTTGGTGTTAACTGCTGTGTCGTTCCTTGAATGGCTGTGCCCTGCGCCCTTCCCTCCTGTCTCAACGGTGGCCGCACCTCTGGCCCACAGCGCTGTGGACTTGTCTCTGAGCGCCCGGCTGCTCACGAGGAGGCGGCAGTGAAGCAGGGCTCCTTGCGGGGCCTGAGGAGGGCGGGTGTTGGCATCAGCCAGCGAGCGAGGTTGAAAGGGGTTCCGTGCCTGTCTGCCCGCCTTCCCGGCGAGACCACGGAGATCCCTGAAGTAACACTGAATCGCCTTTGCCGTGATTTCTGTAGAGAGCAAAATTTTTAGATAGGAAAAAAATTTTACTCAAATATATAGAGTAACCTGATATGAGGAGTCATTTAAAATAATTAATCGAATAGCTTATCTTTCAAAGTGAGGGATTCCCTCTGCTGGCCGTGTGGCTTATATTCATTCTGTTTGTAGCTAATTCAGGTTTTGTTTGCTTTTTGCAGGCTAAACATATTTCTGACGGGCATGAACCCATTCTACTTCCACGCAGTGAATGTCATCTTACACTGCCTCGTGACCCTCGTGCTGATGTACACCTGTGACAAAACTGTCTTCAAGAATCGTGGGCTCGCTTTTGTTACGGCGTTGCTTTTTGCTGTGCATCCCATTCACACCGAGGCAGTGAGTATCGCTGGAACGCGATGAAATAATGATGCCGCGCCCCCCCCCCCCAAAAGAAAAATCCCTGCTAAACTGATCTTTTTCCTCTTTGGAAACCATGTGAATTTAAAGCTCTCTGAAAGTGTTTATCTTTATATATAAGTCATTCTGCGTGACAGCTTTTTTTTTTGAATGTTCAAATGGCTTTCCTGTACCTCCAGGATTTAACTGCTTTTCTAAATAACCACTGTTATTACAGGTAGTAATAAATGGCCACCGTTCTTTATTTGCAGAAAATTTAAGTCCTAATGTGCTTTAAACAGCAAGGGGCAGTTTGAGATGCTTATCATGCTGAGTCACTGTTCCTGCTCTGCGTTTTTTTAAGCTTTTCCCACTCTGCCTTCTATTTATAATGCTCATGATGCAGAGCTGTAAGTGCTGGGGGGGGGGGGAAGACCATTAAAAAGTTAGACTGACACACTTAGGGGACTTACCAATAGTTTTCCAAGTTATTTAGTAGGAATTGTAGTTATTTGGTGAATGATGAGATATTTATTGAGAAAATATCGATAGTTTAGATCTGTGGTCTTATTTAAAATATAGACCTAAAATATGGCCTCATCAAGCCACTTTGCTTCACATCTCAGTAACCACAGGTGGTTTATTTTATGTGTATTGCTAAGGGTTGATGAAGACTTTGCAAGGGGCACCTGGGTATCACAGTTAATGTTTCCAGAACCTCAGCTTGCACATGGACACTTTCCAACAGTTTACATCCAGGTTTGAGATCACACCTGGGGGAAGGGTGTCACGTTCATTCTCCCCTCCCTCTTCCCCTTTCAGTCACCGTTTTCTTATTTAAAAAAAAAAAAAAATGGAATGTCTTGCATACATCAGAATCTTACCATACCGCAGGAGCCCAAACAGGCACCTTACAGTGAAATAATTTGATACATTGGTGTCAGCCAAGCCTCCTCTAATTAAAGGTATCAGAAACCCAAAGTAGGGCTTCCTGTCTTTCTCTGTCTCTACATATTTCTGTGAAGGGTGCCGCAGGGCCTTAGAAGTAGGGGCTGGTGGCCTGTGACATGGCTGTCATGGGGGTGCATATCAGTGCGTTCATTGGGTTTGCCCCGAGAAGTCTGATTGGGCCAGTTGGTTTGATGATGACAACTGGTCAGGCTCTGTGGTGGGTATTTTCCACAAACAAAATTCTAGCTCTGTAAGCCCAAGGTTTGGACACAAGGGCATTTCGAGTGAGTGATTAAAAAAAAATCATTAAAAAAATTACATTGTTAAAGGTAATTTTCTCAGCCCTTTCTGAGTATTTGAGACAGAAGAAGGTGCCTGTAAGTGGAAGATGCTGAAGTGTAAGTAATAGTCCTTTGGGAAAAGTCTTGGTTAGGCCTTGCTGCTGTACCTCTGAGAAACTGTGAAAGCAAACGACTTTAATGACAGGTAACTAACGATTGGTAGGCTTCAGTTATTTGCTTCCAGCCAGATTAGAGGACAACCTGATAGAGTTGTCAGCTGGTGGATCATTAAACATTATGCAAGATGATAGATCACTGTGACTTTTGCACGTAACTTGAGGGTTCAAGGAATTAAGTCACCGCTAGAGCATGGCTTCCTCTGTCTCCACTTACTTTTGTGAACAGTCTATAAATTCAAAAGCCAGGGATAGGATTCATGCTGCATGCTCTCTTCTTCTAACAGAAAGTAATCTTTAGTCATAGGTAACCGAACTTACTGACGGGAAGTCTGCTACACCTGTATTATTGAGGTGTATTTTTATATTTAATAAATGACTCATCATTTTTCTTATTTATGATGTATTGAACAATTGCATATTAATACTAATTGGAACAATAATGCAAAATTGAAAATGTAGCTCTTAGGTGCTTATGATCACAGGAAATTTTAAAAATAAATTTAACTGTATATGTATTTTTTATTACAGAGAGAGGATGATGGATTATTTTAAAGCTTAACTATGTAATTCATTAAGACAAAATGCTGAAGGGGAAATAAAATAGAAATAAGAGTTCAAGGGGAAAGGGTGTGAAATTTAAAGAAAACTTAGAGAAATTTAAAGAAAAATCTGTTCATATTTGTATGAATGGAAGATGGTAAGTTTCAAATTGCTGTGGTATGTTTCAGATTCATTTGGTAGATTTAAAACAGTAACACTGTGGTCCTATTTTTAAACGGCCATTTTAAAAATTCGTGGGAAGTTAGATCATTTGAGGTATTTAGAGTTATGAAGAAACGTTTTAGATCTGAGTTTTAAATGATGAGAGAGATACACAAGTTTCCAGTGTTGTTGTTGGATGTCACGTGAAGGGAAATGGTCATGAATTACCACTCCCAGCCGCATAGAATGTATGACGCTGAGTCAGTGACAATATTTTAATCTAAGCCCATAGACAATACGTAATTTCTTAAGTAGAGTTGAAAATCCATGCTCACAGTGTCTTGGGGAAAATTTCTGTGGGAAAGAACAAATGAATAGGGTAGTAATGGTCCTAATTCCATGCTTGCAGAGAGGCAGAGCATGAAATACAGGTAACCTTGGACAATGTGATCATAAGCTAATAGAGTTAGGTTGAATTCTAAGAAAAAAAGAAAATCCTGTTAGTGAAAATGACCTTTAAGAGAGGGTTTCAACAAGCTTTTGTACTGATCAGGGGAAAAAAAAATCAATGGTAACCCAATGACAAAGGCAAAGGAGTCTGAGAGCTGGACATTTGTTTACGGAAGAGTGTTAGAGAAACTGTTTGCATTCACAAGGAGATGGGGGTGTGTAAGAAGAAGGCGAAGAAATCTGACCAATATGATAATCTATACTGGAAAGTAAAATCAGGAGACCATTATCTGATTATAGAGATTAGTTCAGGTTTCTAAGGTGGAGGACAGAGAAATAGGAAAAAGAAATGTGCATTATAGAAGACATAGTGATAAATTATTTTAAAAAAGTAAAATAGTCCGTAATGTGGCAAAAGAGGGAGTTAGTGGGGGTGTATCTCCCCTTTGTTAAACAAGAACAAAAATGAGGCCAGAAATTATGGCTGGAAGGATGGAGGATTTAAAATTTCAAAACATGTTAATACGGTTAAGGATTTGCTTTCTTAACTGTATAATGAGCAAAGAGTTAATGAGAACTTGCTTGGGGCAGACCCCTCTTCAAAGTGCCAAAGGGGTATATGGGTGGACAGCCACGTCCCTCCTCATGATTTGTTCACAAGCTCTTGGAAAAGTCAGAGAACATACACATAAAAACGTACAAGACAAAGCAATACATTGTAATAAGGCAAGAATTCCAGCAGAGGGAAAAATTATTTCCAATTTAAGAAGGGAGGAACAAACTCATTTATTTACTTAATTTTTCAACAGATGTTTGAGTGACTATCAGACAGTCAGTCAGCATGGGACTGTAGCAATGAATAAGGCAGACTCAGCGCTTTCCTCCTTGGAGGCCTTGTGATGCTTTTGGAAGGGTTTCCTGACAGTATATTTCTTGGGAAATTGATATGTTTTCCTGAATCCTGAATCATGAGAAAAATCAGTAGAGAAATCGGGAAAGTGGGGAAAATCGTTATTATTCTCCCATGAGAATGAAAACTTAACAATCATTGTGGAGACATTACTGGTTTGAAGGAATGCACTTCTGTCAAGTCAAAAGCAAGAGCAGGAAATGCTGACACATGGAGTTGAAGGTGAAGGTCAATGTTTCCACACCTGGGCCAGGAGCACATGGGCGAGGACACGTCAGGATCTAATCAGCCAGTCTGGCTTTCGACTCTTGCTATGAGTTAAGTGTATGTTCTTGGCCCTGTCTGACATGAAAAGAACTCATCCTTGCAGATAAAATAATTAATAACTTTATACATATAGTACACTTTATACAAATCCTGTGAGCGGTATTCCAAGAAATAACAAGTTTTGGGAGCAAATTAAATCCTTAATTAGCAATTTCCACTTGTGATTCTGTTAAGCTTGCTGGGCGATCTGAATGTTAACAGTATTTGAATTCTACTCATTTATGTTCACTGGTGTTTTTTCCAAATGTTTGATTATTTGTTAAAGGAATGCAGGTCCCAGGTTACAGCTACCGGTTCGATGATGGAAACGTGTGACTTGAGGGCAGAAATACACATGGTCCATCTGTCTGTAGCCTTGAGCAAGTCCTTTTGTTCGGTTCAGCCTACATTGTCAGGGAATCAGGCCCCAACTTCACAGTCCTTCTTTGGTCCTGTTGCCCACTCCCGCCCCCTCCTCATTTGCTCCATGCGCTCATCACTTTATGCCTTCCCTTCCAGAAACATCCCGCATGCTTTCACACCTCTCTTGTCTCTGTCTGTAACGCTTCTGCACTTCCTCTCTGGCCCAGGATACACATCCTCCTGTCCTGAGTTCCCTGAGGTCTTCCTCCTTGCCCATCATTTAGGTCTCAGTGTATACGGCCAGTCTTCCCATGAAGGCTTCCCAGATCCTACAGTCCAGATTAACCCTTCAGTCTTCTCATGACAGTGATTTCACGTCTTTTATGATACCCGCACTTTCCTTGTATCTTTGGACTCCCCACCAGATGTTAACTCCTTGAGGCAGATTTTATCCTTTCAGCTGGCATAATACCTGGCAAATAAGAGGCAGTTGGAAGATGTTGACTGGAGTAAAACATGCAATAACTGTACATGATGATATTGACAAACTGAGTCACAGCGAATATGGCTGGTCTGGACATAGGGTAGTTGATGACAAGCCCCTTGTTGTTAAGACACTAACATCTTTGTCCCAGAAACCCCAGCTTAGCAGGGTACAGAGTAGATGGTCAGTGAATGCTTGGTGGCTTGGAGCTGGCTGCAGAGCCTATCCGTGTGAGCACTGACGTTTCTGTGCCCGCTCTGAGCTTCCGCTCTGGGGGACACTCCGTTCCTCATACCTGGGCGCGTCCAGCGGGCACACGCTCTGCTGCTGATTCCCAGCTGCACTGACTGGCCACCATCCGGGAAGCAGGCCTTCAGACTCCTTTAATGCATTGGTGATGCTTGGCTAGCCTGTGTTGATTGCCTCATTCCATTGCTCGCTACGCCCAGTATCAGCTTGCAAGTCTTGCTGTTGTCCGAGCTGGCCACGTCGGTTGTGCTGTGATGGGTGTCCCTCGGGACCCAGACTCTTGGCCTTATCCCAAGACGTTGTTGTTGGCCAGCTGGGCTCTCTGTTTAACCTTCCAGAGGCCTTACAGGTGCTGTTGAGCTCAGTGCTCAAAATGGTGGTGGTGTAGACTGAGCCGGCCTGGGCTTCTCAAGTGAGCTGTGTGCAGTTGTAGCTTTAAAGATGGTGGGTCTGAGTTGAGCCTTGACACTGAGCTGAAACCGCATTGTCATTGCCTGCCTCCCTTGAGTCACGCAGTCTTCCTGATTTGGCACTCAAGTTCCTTATAGATGAACGGATCAATGAACAACGTGTTGTCTGAGCAGCCACATTAAGAGCTTTCAGTCCTGAACTGCCAGTGAAATTCTCCGGCCGTGTCCAGGTTTCTCGTGGTGTAGATTAGAGTAGAATTTTTCTCAATATGTGAATTGTTCTCAATCCATATGCAGGTATATAATTGAATTACTTTTTATTGAGGTTTTTAACTAATTGATATATTGGACTATCTAATAAAGTTAACATAAAATATCACACATGTAAATGTTAAAGTAAAAAGATGGTTTCCTTCAGTCACATAGGAGAACTTGTCTTGGTGCTAAGGGTCCCACCCCTTTCTCTGCGGGGAAAAGGAAGAAGGAAGGACAGTGACGTTGAGTGGGCACTGTATGTAAATCGTCCCACTGGTTACAACAGTGACATGAGGTGGGGGCATGATGCTCACCTTACAGACAAAACCAAGTCTCAGAAATTAAAGATAACGAAGTTGAGTCTCACTCAGCAACAGTGAGTCTGTTTAAACCTTGGATGGTCTGGCTCCATGCGTGTGTCTTTGCCTCTCCTTTATGACTGCGAAGTGTGCTCATCGTATGAGGATATTTATAGACTTATTTCCCAGAAAACTATTTTCTGTTATTAATTGTTGATTGATTCTCCAACACACTGTGGACTTCAGGTCCCTTATGATTTGGGTAAGGCTGTTTTTTGTGCCTGAAATGTCAAGCCTGTTCACTTCCCTTGTGAACTCTTCCTCATACGTGACCTTGTCTTTGAAGCACTTATTGAACCATACCCCATTTTTTTCCTCTATAGTTTTTATTTCTTGTATTTCACGAAGTTAAGAGAAATGCACGCACATTTTGAATAATGAAATAATACAGATTAAAAAATAGCCTTCTGTCCTCCAACCCTCTTCCATTTCAGTCTCTTTCTGAAGTAACACGTTAAAAAGCATTTTCAAACTTAAAAAATATAATGAACATATACTTTTTATTCAGAGTCACCAGTTTGTAACATTTTGCCACATTTTGTTTTATCTTCCTTTCTCTCTTTCTCCCTCAATATGTAAAAATATTTGTTTTCTGAAGCATTTGAGAGTTAAGTTGCATAATTCATGCCCCTTTATACCTTAATAATTTAGTTATATATTTTCTAAAACCAAGGCCATTAGTCATGTTTCTCTTTAGTCCCCTTTCATCTTAAGTTTGGAACAGTCACCAGGCTTCATTGTCTTTCTGTTACATTATTTATATCTTCAAATATAATTTAAAATGTATATTAGGATGTGTATAATACAAAGTTTTATTAATGTATTTATTATAATATCATAATGTATGCTATGCTACATAATTATGAGTATATAATAAATATATATTATATAATCTATAATTCATGATTTACATGTATATTATATTGAAATTTTATAACATAAAAATAACATAATATATTAAATGTGTAATATAAGAATACATAATATAAGAATATCTAAATATAGAATATCATATAAAATAATATAAATGCATAAGATATACATATATAATATGAGTAAAATATATCATACCTATAATATATGAAAGTATGTTATATGCAGTGTTTATTATGATAGTTATGAGATGTAATGCAATTGATTATAATATATAAATGAGAAGATATTAAAACATAATAAAATTGTAATGTTATAAACTAATACAGAATTATTATATTTTATACTTTTAATCTAAAATATTAATTTATTTATTTAAATAGAGCATTCCTCATCCTGGGTTTGTCTGGTGTTTTCTCAGGATTGTTTCAGGTTATGGACCCCTGGCTGGAATGCCACCTAAGTGCTGTTGTGCCTTCTCAGGGTGTCACCTGCAGAGGCATGCCACGTTCTCGTGCCCTGCATTGGTGAGGTCCCGGTCGATTACTCAGTCAAGGTGTAATGCAATGTAATACACTTTCTCCATAGTATAATTATTCTTTTTATTTTTCCAGTTCGTAAGTCATTGGGAGGAAATGCTTTGAAGCCTTGCAGATCCTCCGTGCTCCATCAGACTTTCACATTTTAGATTTAGCGTCAGTTGATATTTTGTGATGTTTCCTGTTGGATCCAGTCTTTTTACTCTTTCTGGAAGCAAAATGGCTATTTTTCAGCTGTACTGCACCCTCTACATTTATCAACTGGCTTTTCATTGTAAAGAAGAGCTCTCCATTCTTTCCTGTTCACTTGCTTTCTGCATGTATATATGTAGTTATTATATATGTATTCATCCATCCGTCCATCCAACCATCCATCTGTCTGTGTGTTTATCATTGGTATGCACTCATGGATGTCTGTTTTCTCAATGGCTTATAATTAATTACTGTCCTTATTTAGTATGATATTCAAATTGTCTCATATTTGGTCAATGGGAGCCCGTTGTCATTGGCTTCTGTGTTTTTTCACATGTACCTGGTATTTTTTGATCCCTTCCTTACTTCCTACCTTGAGAAGATACCCAGGCACCTCTTACATCGCCCGAGCTCAGCCCTGGAATCAGCCACTTCTCTAAGGAGCCCGTGCTCTCTGTAGTGGAGCTGCGGCCTCTGGTTAGTGCCAGGAGCCAGGATGGCTCTTTGCTACTGGCGTATCTTGCTTTCAGACCCCTTTCAGTGACAGAGCTAAGAAGCACACACACACACATGCACGCACGCACGCTCACCTAGAGCCATCATGAGTTCACACTCACTCCATTCCGTGGTAGTCTTTCCTAGTATTCTGGAAACATCCTCTGTTCCATTAGCACAGTCTAGCACTCACTCATTGCTCAAAAAACATTTTTGAGAAAACCAATGAAGGCATGCACTGTGTTGCTGTGAACTGACCATCTACAGAAGAAAGGTTCAAAATGAAGTTAAGCGTGGAAATCTGGCCCCTTCCTTTTTCTTTTCCTCCTTCTATAAACTTACTGTTAAATGCATTGGACAACCAGAGGTGGTTCATCAGATATCAGAATTTGAAGAACAGTATGTTTTCTAATTTATCATTCCTTTCATTCATCAAAACAAATACATTTCTGTAATAATTTTCTTAAAGTAGTGTTCTGAGATTTTTTTTTTCCCCCAAACTTTCTAGGTGGCTGGAATTGTGGGCAGAGCTGACGTGCTAGCATGCCTGCTGTTTCTGCTCGCCTTTCTCTCCTACAATAGGTACGTGTGGCAAAGAACACCCTTCTCTGTGATTACAGCCGTGCTGTTCCCTGGGAATTTGTGCTGTGTGTGTGTGTGTGTGTGTGTGTGTGTAGACTCTGAGCTTCTGCCTGAGAGAGGAGGGAGGTTTCTCGGCACTGAGATGCTCAGCACGCTTCCTGGAGACCTGGGATCTGCAGCCCTCCCCTCACCGAAGGCTCTTGCAGCCACATCCGGAAGCCTGCCATAGCCTTTCAGAAGGACTGCTTTCCCAGTGCTGGGAAGACAAGCTCTTCCTTCTTGATGTCCCCCTATTTGTAGGTTCTTACCGAGAATGGAATTTGAAATCTTAGCTCTGAGCCAGAATATACTGGGTATAGTCCTCTCTTGTATTTAACTGTGACTTGTTTGATTTATTTTTTTCATTTTGGTCCTACATATTTTTTGCCCTTTTTATCATCCCCATTAAAGTAGCTCAGAGCCTAAAATAATAGGCCTGAATGGAGCGCAGTATTCTCAGCTGTGTTTCCAGTTTACACATTCTTTTATCAAAATGCAGAAGCTCCTTGCTTTGGGAGACTGAAAAGCTATAAAACAGTTTCCCATTATATTGCTCCTTTCCTCCCAATGTGATCGGAGTCTCACCTGAGTTGTGATGTATCCACGCAGGGAATGGAGGGGAGAGGTTAAAAAGAACGTGAGTGGAGGCAGATGACTCAGAGCGTGCCCCAGAAAAGCGGGCCAGTAAACCACGCTGCCCTACTTCACGGAGGGCTGCCTGGCTGAGGATCTGTGAACCTTGATCTTTGGGTCAGTTCATCGGCCCACGAGCTTACAAAGCCCAGTGACTCTGAAGAGCCCTGTTCTAAACCAGTGATTCTCAGCATGCGGAAAATTTGCCCACCTCGCCCCAGGGGACATTTGGCAATGTCTGGAGATATTTTTGCTTGTCACAACTGGAAAGGAGCAACTGGCATTTGGTGAGTGGAGGCCAAGGATCCTGCAGTGTACAGGACAGCCCTAACATAACAAAGAATCATCTTCCTGAAACACCAGTAGAGCTGAAATTGAGAAGCCTTGATGTCAACCATCTCAGACCTTGGATCAAGAATGAATGAATTATGCTTTATGAAGTTTTGGCTTAAAGAGCATGGCCTCTCCTTAGGACGGCACCAGTCTCCTGGTCCTGGCTTCGCAGCCTCCCGCTGCATTGCTGGTTACATAAAGTGCGATGTTGTAAAAATCTTAAAAAAATATAAGCCCCAATTCAGCAGTCGTTTCCTGTTTACTCCGGTGTTAGAAGGAGGTTAATAATTGAGTCTGAATTTTTTCTGTGAGTTAATGTTTTTGGGAACATGAGTGGGCCGGCAGCGCATCCGTGTCTGTGGATTAATGAGCCACACAGTGTTACGAGTTTCTGTGGTGCAGGCCATTCTCACTGGGAGTAATTTAAGCCATCAACCAGCTTCAGAGAAAAAAAGCATGCCTGCTACAAATCTGGTGTGTAATTCAGGTTTGTTCCAGGATGTAACAATCAGGGTGAGATGTCACAACTGTGGGTGTGCTGGCCTTCAAAGGAGTAGGAGCCAAAAACAGGTGTGGAAGGCCCCTGCTGAAGGAGCAGTGTGGCTTCCTGGTGTGGGGCCGATTCTGCTTTGTAAGGTGAGAAAGGACTTTACAGCCACTGGAGGGTTTTAGGAAATCCCTGCTGGAAACTATGCTGAGGGAAAAAAGGCTTTACCTAATAACAGCCTCATAGGAAACAAATTTTAAAATACAGATTAGCCAGAAGAAAAGGAAAAGACCAGAACATCTGTGTTTGCATCACAGAGGGGAAGGATGCTTGTGGCTTTGTACATACATCTGCTGATTTCTTTGTACAGAAGCGTATGAAACACTTTCACTAAAAAAAAAAAAAAAAAAAATTGTCATGATGAACACTTGACATGTGGTGAGTCATTTATTGACTGTTCCCTGCAACACTGCGATCCCATCTCCCACGTAAGGGAGGCCCAGAGAGGCCACTGACCGCCCCGTGTTATTCTCTTACTCACCTGCAGAGCTGTGATTTGAACCCAGGGAGCCTGGCTCCGGCATTCATGCCTATGGCTTAGTAACCTGTATTATTCTCTTAAAATATATTTGCTTGAACATCTTTCCATGTCACTTAAATATATCTCGATGGTAGAATTTTAAATGGTGTTCGTTTTTTGGTGTTCATTTGCTGAAGGACATAATTTACCAGAATTTATATATGCCTTAATTTAAGTCTCAAATTCAGTATTGTTACTTTTTTCCGTCTTTGCAATTTAAAACAATTCTTTGCTGAACATTCTTGAAGAAAAATCTTTGCTCACCTACTTAGACTACCATGACATTGATGTTAGATCTTATCTTGAAAAGGTGGTATTTCTTAACGACTCACATTTCTTTTTAAGAGTAAAAGAATCTCGGCCCTATTTTTCAGGAGTGTGGACCAGTGCTGTGCTGGGGAGCGCGTCCCTCCCACGGCTTCCCCCTTCTTCCTGCTGCTCAGTTTGTTTCTGGGGACTTGCGCGATGCTGGTAAAAGAGACGGGCATCACGGTGTTTGGAGTGTGCTTGGTTTACGATCTCTTTTCCCTGTCCCACAATCACGACAAATCGTAAGTCACTTTAAAGTGTTGCTATCAAGCAGGGCATGTGTACAGAGGAAGGACTTAAATCAGTAATTCTCAAACTCCCGTTAAAAAAATTGGAAGTATAACATTTTGTTGTATTTCACCTTAGACCATAAAATAACAAGGCTTATTTCCTAAAGATAAATGCTTTCTATGTGTTCAAACTCTTTACTCTCTTAGGAAAATCAGAGAGGACTATAAAGTTTTTGTGAGCCCCAGACTTGTAATTGAAAGGTATCTCTGCTAATTGCAAGTTTGTATTGCTAGACTGTTTCGGTTGCTTACTACTGAGAAATCTTGGTTCACACGGAGGAGTGGTTGCAAATGATAACAGTTTGTTAACAGCTCGCCTTGAATCTCTGCATTCCAGTGAGTGTTATCCATCACAGAACACCACTAAATTGGAATCTGTTTACTTACTCTGGAGATTACTCAGGCTTTTACCTGAGTCTTGGAAGGGGCCTTTTGGAATTCCACATACAGGTGAGGTTTAGACTGGAATGCACGTCGTCTTCCAGTTAAAGAACAAGTTTATTTAATAGCCTATTTTCATTAAAAAAATTAAGGCATATTCATTTTATCCCATGGGTTATAGATGCTAAGAAAGATGAAGGTGAATTAAAAGTTCAAGCACATACTGTAATTTTCTCCCTCTATCCAATCCGTAATTACTAACAATTTGACATGCAGACCCCATTTTTCAGTCATTATAAGGCCCTTACATTTGAACTTTTGAAAAATGTAGCCGATTTATTCTCCTGCCTTGTCTGATGAAAAATTGTATCTTTTAAAAAATCCTGCCTTTTTATCCCATTCCCTGCCTCTTTCTACTTCTGGGTAGAGAGATAAGAGCAGCGCTTTTGAGGGGCAACAAGCTGAGATGATTCATTAAATTCTGATCACCTTCCTGCCTGGGAGTACTTGGAGATAATTTAAATAGACGTCAGCGCTCAGTTGACTCTGTAAATCTCAGAGGCGTGGAAAAGGCAAGAGCCCGGTTATCATTTTGACCCAAGCTCAAGCCAAGAAAGCTGTGAGCCAAAGGACCTCCCCTGGGCTTCTAGGAGAATGCCTTTCCCCTGTGTCCTCTCAACCGATGGGAGTAATTGCGCCGCTGACCTTACTGCTGAGAGAGCAGCCTATCGGCCCTCCAGCTTCCCTCTTGCTCTTTGCATCCGCTCGGTATCTGCCTCCCAACTTCCTTCTGCTTTGCTTTACTGACAACAGAGGATGTGACAAGTGACTGCAGACCCTCCCCTTTGGTCCAGTCAAGCAATATTTTAACCTTATGTCAACTGAAAAAAAAAAAAAACCAAAAACCCTACACAACTTGAACTTTGAGAATTAGGTTTTATTTGGAGACATGACTGAGGACAAAAGCATGGGAAGGAAGCCTCTCAGATAGCTCTGAGGGGGCCTGTTCCCAAGAGGTCAGGGAGGCACCAGGAACTGAGTTTTCGCTGAGAAAACAAACAAAAAAACAAACAGAAAAAAATGTAGTCGAAATTCAAAAGGTTATTGCTCATTACAAACAAGCAGACATTTCAAGTTAATGATTTTAGTGCTTTTCTGTATATGGGAAGATATAAGAGTCTGCGCTCGTTGAAATTACTCCGTTGATTTGCATTTCAGCCATCTAGGGCCTCCATCCCACTTCCCCTCAGGTGCACCTTTGAGGCTGGCTACAGTGGTGATGGCTTGATGGTGGACGACATTCGTTGTTTACGGGAAGGGCAGGCAACATTCTGTGTTTACTGAAATGGTAGGCAGCATTCCTTCGTCCACCCTCATCACTGATCATCTCTCCTCTGGTCGTGGGACTCTCCAGCCCGGGGGTGCCTTCGCTCCTTGCTTCTCCATCTGGTCGCTGTTGAGCTGGGCTTTGTCAAAGGAAACAGTTGTTTCTTTTATTCCTTTAATAACTGTTCTTGACCATCATCCTACCAAACAGCTAGAAGTTCTATAGAAAGATTACTGCTGATACATAGCTTAGAAGTTGCATGCCTCATAGTCTGTGCTTTCGTTTTGTTTTTTTAGTAACTTTTAGCTCTCACAACCACCAGTAACTCTGTATAAGCAGAGGCACTCATTCTTTCCTTCATCCTTTTATCCATCCATTTAACACGTTCTCATTCTGTGTCTGGCCAAGAATAGCGCAGATAAGATTCCTTCCCTTAATGAACAGTCCTGGGGGAGACAGACATCACATAAGTAATTACGTGAGTCACTGAGTCCAGCTGTGAAGTGACAGGAAGAAACGGAGAGCCGGGAACAGGGAGATGTGGCCCTGATCACACTTAGTGTCTCTTGGGAGCAGGCGGTGTGCCAGGCACTGGGCCATGCTGTTTACAGGTATGAAGTCACTTAATGCTCACAACAACTGTTACCCTTGTTTTAGAGGAGAAAATACAGGCACAGAAAGTAACTCCTCCAGAGGCACCCGAACCCAATTTGGACTTCCGTCTGTGTGACTTCAAACCACAAGGTTACCCTGAGAACCCTGGCCTCCACGGACAGCGTACAGGACAGGGACCGGGGACCTCCCAGGGCAGCTGCAGCTCAGGGCCTGGGCTCCCCTTTGTATCAGGAGACCGGCTCAGAGGATCTGCCTGTATTGGGGGTCCTGACCTCTTTGAGAATCTCATAGAATCTTGTCCCCTTTTCCTAGAATAATGTATACACACACAGTTTGCACAAATTCTTATCTGCTAATTTAGAATCAACATCTTGGCACTAGGTTGTTCTTAAGATCTCTTCTTGTGTGATTCAGGCAGCAGGAAAGAAACAACAAACAAGTTTCAGAAGCCCTTTCCTACATGAAGAGTACTTTATTCCTGAATTTCAAGACTGGGGCACATGAAAAGAGTGGGATTTCTTTTATTTGACATCACCTTTAAGAAGAAACATTTTCAGTGAAAGCTCAGCTCATGAAAGTTAAATTTTTTTCTTTTTTTAAAATTAGGATATAGTTTCCAACATGCAGAGAATAACAATCCTTGACCCTGGTCCCTACCCTCTCTCTCTAGAAATAACCACGGTCCTGAATCTGGCACTTTTCATTTCTATGATGGTTTGTATGTTTTTACTTAATAAGTATATACTAGTGAATATCAGACAGCATTGTCTGTGTCTTTGCAAACTTTATGTAAATGGCATTGCTTTCTTTTCTTTTCATTTAGCATTGAACTTTTAAGATTCATGAATGAGGATACAGCTATAACTCATTCACTGTAACTGTCATGTAGGACTTAATGATCACCATCCGTCCGTTCTTCTGGATTTGGAATTTAAGTTATTTTCACTATGCTGCAGTAACTTTTTGTGAGCACACACCTGTGGGTTTCTGTAAGGCATAACCACAGAAGTTAGGCTGCTGAAGTGAGGACCACAGGTGGACACGTGTTCCCTGTGCTGAGGCCAAGACATAGCTCTTGAAATGACTGTGGCAGCGGATGAGAGGCCCCCACGTTCCCCATTCTCACCATCACTTGGTAGTATCAGACTTTTTAATTTTTGCCCAGCGAGTGGTTATGACTTATATCTCAGAGGATTCGTGAAAGAAAAATGGGAGGATACATTGGGCAGATGGTTTATGAGCAACATTTTCAAGAACGTAATAATGTAAATCTTGACTATCACCGTGACGAGTTGCGAGAATTCAAATTATAGTTATTATGAGAGAAATATATTTGGAAGATGAAGAGTGAAGACTGTGTGTGTGTGTGTTGGTGACCATGTAAGAAGGACTAAGTCCTAGTCTTCTATAGTAGGAAGTCAGTAAGACAATTATAAAATTGAAAAAAAGAAATAACACGACAATTTTATGTTATTTTATAAATACTGTGATAAATACCAGAAACTGAAAAGCTAAAGGACTTGTGCACGGTTGCTTCTAGGCAGCAGGGCTTGGGGATGGGACAGGGGACTGCGCTTCCTTGTTGCAAGCCTTGACGTTCTGCTTGCCTCTGTTTCCCCTCCATTCCCGCCCCGTCAGGAGCAATGGGGTCCTCGGCGCGCGCAGCCCGCAGCCGCCCGGGAGCGCCCAGCCCGCGCACCCTCCCCGGGAGAACGGGAAGCCCCAGCGGCCCCCGCACAGAGGAGCCTGGGGCGGCTGCCACGCTCCATCGCCCCCCGAACCCAAGAGCAGCGGATTCCCGGTGTCGCCTCGAGCTGTGAGGTCCTTGATGAGGTACTGGGCTGGGCTCGTTGACTCTGCGTGTTTCCACCAGCGAGCGTCCCCTGCTGCCCGGGGAAGGCTGCAGAGGTGAAGCCCTGAGTCGGTGGCTCTTTGTGATCTCCCTCGGTCCCTGGTTTCCCTCCTTCCTCCTCCTTTCCTCCCACCTCCCTCCTTCCCTCCCTGCTCCTCCCTCCCCGCCGCCCCTCCCTATATTAGATCAGATAAGAAGGGAGTAGCTGGAGGAAGCCAAGTAGAAGGCCTGCTGTCCGCTGTGACTTGGAAGCAGGGGGTGAGGCTGCGAAGCTTCAATTAAGAAGCACAAACATCTCGCGGCTCCCCTCGGGCACCGGGGCACAGGCCCCTCTGCCTCGCCCCGCCCTGTCCGCCCTGCTCTGGGTCTGTGATGGGTATTTATTACAGCACAAATACCGAGGGGGGCCCAGGGGACGCTGCCTCTCAGAAATGATTTTGAGGATGCCGGAAAATCTTTAAAGCCTGGGATTTTCTTTCTTTTTTTTTTAATCTTCTGACCTAGACATGAAAATGAACATAGACTTATCAGCACAGGCGCTGACTGAATTACCGGCCGCTAAAATAGTTCCCGCCATGGGCAAGTCAGAGTAATAAAGATGGAAATTTGATTCGTACTATTAGCAATTAAGTATCAGATTGCTATTCTCATTCTTCTGGGCAGTCCCAGACAACCCCCTCTTTTCAGGGTCTTTATTTCCAATTATTTGTGCCTTTTTCTGTCTTTTGCATCTTGCTCCATGGATTCATTCATCGACAAATATCTATTATCCACCACGTGCCTGGCCTGGTTCCAGGCATCCGGGGGTGTCCTGGTGAATAAGAGGTCAAGGTCCTTGCTCCTGTGCGGCTTCCCTTCCAGTCAAGGAGGACAGACGCTAAATAACCAACAAGGGATGAACAGTGTGACGGGGAGTGGTGGTTGGGCCTGGCTGGGGTGCATTCCCATCGGTTGGTCAGGGAAGGCCTCCTGAATCCCCGTGGATGAGCGGAGGGGGCTAGCCCTGCTAAGATGTGGGCAGAGGGCTCCAGACCTGGGGTAACGAGCGCGTGGGGGTTGGACGGAGTGAGGTCAGGGGTGGGCAGGCCCAGGTAACGAAGGGCATGTTGGCCGTGGAAGCAAGAGTGGATTTTGTTCTGCGTGGAATGGGGAAGATTTTGGAGGGTTTTCTTACTGTTGTTTTGTTTGTTTAATGTGGAGAGAATGTTTATATTTGAAAGTTCACTCTGGCTTCTTGTAGTGCGTGGTTAGGGGGCGAGAGTAGAGCGGAGACGAGGGTTAGGAGACTTTTGTACAGACTGACGGAAAAAGAAATGGTCTTGGCCGAGGGTGGTGACAGAGACTGGGATGCAGGGATACGGTGCATTTGGGATAAGTTTTGGATGCAGATCTAAGAGGACTTGCTGACTCTGGGGTGAAGGGGTGAGGGCAAGGCAGGAAACAAGGATTTTTGGGTTTCTGGCTTCAACAGTTGAGTGGCTGGCGGTGTCAGTTTGCTGCGATGGAAAGGCTAGAGGAAAAATCAGTTTTCTGAGGTTTGGGAAAGGATAAAACCACAGTAATGCATGAAATTCCCGAGCAAGAAAGAAGAGACATAAACAGTCAAAACCTGGAGGAAATCTTGACTTTTTTCGGTGCAGGCCATGAAGGAAAAGAAGACAGAACATTTGAGGAAATTGTGAATTTTTTTAAGGAAGGCAAAGGAGGAGAATAAAGAAGAATTAATAGGGTGTTAGAGAATTTCAAGGAGGCACGAGTCAGACCGCAACATGCCAGAGTTCCGTCAGGGCAGGGAACGTGTTGGGTTTGGTCATATTTGGGTCCCCAGTTCCTTTCATGATGTCTGGCTAATAGAAGTTGCTCAGATATTTGTGAAATGAGTGAATTAGTGAGTGAATGGTAAGAAATTGTTGGACTTAAACATACATAGAACATTTTCAGTAAATTTGGCAATGAAGAAATGGGGAAAAGGATGCTAACTGGAGGGGTGTTGGGTTTTTGTTTTCATTTTTGTTTTAAGTTTAATGCGGGTGTGTATCTATGTAGATAACTTGTAGAGAGTAGAGATGGAGGATGCTGGGGCAGAAAGAAGATGAAATATGAATGCCAGTGATGTGCTGGTGAATGCTGAGTGACTGGCCCTCCAAAGACAGTAAACTCTGATTTGTTGTGTTGTCCAGTTTCCTTGTGAATGCTCCTGCCATGGCTGGTTTCCAGCCACAAATGTGACATCACTGAACGTGGAGTTGGAGGTGTGCCCTAGTCCACCATCAGGTGGCATTTCCACTGCCTTGTAGACAATAGACATGACTGATCTCAAGAGCAGAGAGAGAGAGCAGTAAAATGAAAGAAACTAATTAGGAAATGATGAACTTTGATTATTTATGGCCTTTGTTTTTTTTTTCATTTTTTTATTGAGTTATAGTCAGTTTACAATGTTGTATCAATTTCCAGTGTAGATCTCAACTTTTCAGTTATACATGAACACGCATATATTCATTGTCGCATTCTTTTTCACTGTGAGCCACCACAAGATCTTGTATCTATTTCCCTGTGCTATACAGTATAATCTTGTTTATCTATTCTACATACGCCTGTCAGTATCTAGAAATTTCGAACTCCCAGTCTGTCCCTTCCCACCCCTCTCTCTGCTGGCAACCACAAGTTTGTATTCTATGTCTGTGAGTCTATTTCTGGTATATATTTATGTTCATTTGTCTTTTTCTATTTTTTTCTTTTCTTTAGTTTCCACAAATGAGCAATCTCATATGGTATTTTTCTTTCTCTTTCTGGCTTACTTCACTTAGAATGACATTCTTTAGGGACATCCAATGGCAAATGGCATTATGTTGTCATTTTTCATGGCTGAGTAGTATTCCATTGTATAAATATACCACATCTTCTTTATCCAGTCATCTGTTGATGGACATTTAGGCTGTTTCCATGTCTTGGCTATTGTAAATAGTGCTGCTATGAACATTGGGGTGCAGGTGTCTTTTTGAAGTAGGGTTCCTTCTGGATATATGCTCATATTACCTTTGTTTTTAGCATGATTTGAGTTTATATATAATGTAATTTTCAATGATGGGTGTTTTTAATAACTGGCCAGTAAGATTCCTGAAAATTGAGTAGTCATCTCTTGGAAGCCAGTGTGAGTCAGCTCCTGCACGCCGGCGCAGAAGACCGTTCAGGAGGGAAGACTTTATGTCTGTTATCCATCTCCTGTGTACCAGGAAGTGGGCCAGCACTTCCTACATGTTATCCCATGCAACTGTCACAATATTCCTTTTGGGGAAATCTTAGAATTCCCATTATCAGGAGGAAATGGAAGATCTTAGAGGTTAAACCGTCTGGTCCACATTTGCATAGTTAGCAAGGGGTAAGGTTGATTGGAACTCAAGCTGTTTGACTCCTAAGCCTTTGCCAGTTTTCTTTGCTCTGAAGTGGAGAGTCCTGGGTGAGGACTTGGCTTTAGGGAGGAGGCAGGACCCCTGTGTCATGCTCAGTGGAGCTGGCTTCCCTGCTGAACTTTCAGAGGTAGGAATATTCTTGCAGCTCTCCTTGGGTCGACAAAGGAGGCACCTCCTGACTTGCTTCGATATAGGGTGTTGGTGCTAATACATTGAAATAGATGATATGCTTTTTTTTTTTTTAAACCCTGAGCACCATCCTGTTTTAGAAAGAATGATGCCTGGAGAGCAGTCCACAGCACAACTGGAACTGGGTCAGAGTCTTACTAAGTTAACATGCTTGCGGGCAAGAAGGACCATCATCCTTCCTTGGAAACGAAAGTTGTCACAGAGTGTCCTTTTTTTGGAAAGGAAAGGTGTCATGTATTTGACTATAAATTTGATTAGCATTAAAATTATTTGTAAAAGCTCTGCTTGTACTGTTGTCAGAAGGTGATCAGGTAAAGAAAATGAAAGTTCAAAGAGGCGATACCGTCTTAGTTCTTAAGATCTCTGCGGACAGTGAATGATGGCTCCTTCACTTACTGGATCCTGGACAAGTGATTTTACCTCCGCGAGCCTCAGTTTTCTCATCTCCAAAAGGGGGACCTAACAGTAGGACCTGACTCTAGCATTGCTTGTCAGGACTGCAAGCCATAGTGCGTGTCCTAAGCGTGTGAAGTGGTGCCTGGCACACCGTGACCAGCAGTCAGTAGAGCGCATTAGTAGTAGCTTAGTGTTATGAGTATTATTCTTGTGGAGGTTTCGAAACACCAGGATGCATCGTGAAGCTGGTGAACCTGTAGTTTGCAGGCAAAGAATGGGTTTGTGTGGGATTCTTTTGACTGAACTTTGAGACTACCTGCTAGTGTGTATTTGCGTTGCATGCGTGGCATTAGACTGTCAAACAGGTGTCTTAATGCCACATCAGGCAAAATGTTTTCAGAAGTTATCTATTACAGGGGGACATTCCAACCCAGGAAGAAATCCTACTGCAAGTCATTGATGTAGTTAAGCTGTTTCTCTGTGTGACTCAGTGATTGGCTAATAAGTAGCAAGCGCAGTGAACCTAAGCCTTAGGGTCTACGCTCTGGAGTCAGTTGAAAATTCAGTTGATATGACCTTTTACTTAATTGTTCCATGGGAAATGAGAGCTGTTTTGTGTGTAAACCTTCCTTCCCCCATCCTCTTCGTCACACATGGGCACGCTTTCCCCTTTCACACTGGAAAGCTCAGTGAATTCTACGTGAATCTTACACTCCTAACTCGTACCTGTATGTAGTCATGTTTCATGGATGGACTTGATTGATTTCGTAGTTAAATGACAGTGATTATGGTAGGTGTTGAAGGCAGTTCCTGGCTCAGTAAATTCCTGCTAATTTCCTCTTTGTCTGCTACTTTACAGCATCTGTCATGAATCATTCATTCATTCATTCATTCATTCAACTGTCAGTATTTACTGGAAACCTTCTATGTGCCAGGCAGCATTTTAGGCGCCAGGAATATTTGGCAGTGAGGTCAACAAAGCCCTGCCCTCATAGAACTTAGCTGGATGGTGATCATGGTGTTTTTATCTAAAATGGGCTCATTTTCTGCTTTTGTGGGTAAGACCGTGGTTAGATTTTTCACACTTCAGCGTGTCTTAAAAGTTTTTCTTGTATACCTTGTACAGAGGCATGCAAATCAAGAAACTAAGACAAGTTTAGGACTAGAGAGCAGGTTGGCATGAGAGTGAAATTGCAAGGTAATTAAATTCAGGGGACTTAGGGAGACATAGAAATATTTTGACCTTCCCTGGTAGAGTGGGTAACTGGTCTTTCAGTGTCATTTTAACGCAGACTTTGCATTGTACTCCTTTCCCCTAAAGTAAGAAATGCTGTGTGGATTAAACTCCTGAGGTAAGATTTGGAGCTTTCATTCCACACGTATGATCCTGTGAGTAGGACAAATGTGTCCCAGATTATTATTCACAGCCTCATGTCAGCTTTGAGAAACTTAGTCAGCCAGTGAAATGAGGTTTTTCAGGTGACAGAAAAAAAAATCTGTGTTGAAAGCTTGTATTACTGGTGAATCATTGGGATTCCCCCCCACCGTTTGACATACGTTTCTGGTTGACTGATCTCAGATGAGCCGTTTTCAATCTCATTCAGCTACTGCTTTAAAAAAATGGGGTGACCAAATGAGAGAGGGTGGTGTTAACTAATAGGGCTACACAGAAAATACCTCCAGCAGTTTAAAGTGACGTCTGGGGATTCGCATTAATAAATCCTTTCCCCTACTATAAAAATCTCTTAATGCAAATGTAAACCTCATTACATGAATCCACGTTAAGAACACAGACCACCTTATGGAAGTAGATATTAACTAAGATCTTATTTTGAAGAGACTTTGCAAAAATATCCTTGAATTGAGAGGTCTGGAGTACACTTTCTGTTTCCTGTGTGTGAGCCCATGAAGCATTAGACTCAGAGTGTATTTTATTCTTTTAAGCCTTCATTGGTTTGAGCAGAAAACCCTTGTTTCCAACCTCAATCCTCAGGAAGAAATCCCAGAGAGAGGAATTTTGTAACCAGTCACATTTATCACCTAGATATGTGTATCATACATCATTTTTCTCCTCGTTTTCCATTTTTTGAAGTCTCCATTTCTGTTTAACTGTGGTCATGTGACACTAGCATTCTGAACGTTCACACGGCTGTCACAGTTCTGGGATGTGATAAGATTAATCATGTTCAGTGAACTCCTGGAAACCAGTGAGCACAACAAACACACCTAGAGACAGAGACACGATGCTCTGTCGGGCTCCCCATGAACAAACATTGCCCTAAAGCGATCTGTTGTTGGCACACAGAGTGGACAGGGCTGTCTTTGGGGTGTAGCCATGTATCTATGAAACTACAGAGATAATCTTCTCTACTCTCAAATAAGAACTCCTATTCTAGTCCAGCCTCTCTCCTTTCCATCCTCTCTTCCTCCCCTTTTCTAGCATGAATATATGCTCTTATTTTGCCTCCATTCTATGGATGACACTCTACCTGGCTTACTGTCCACCTATAATTTTGAGACAGGAGGGAAGGGGGCAGGGCACAACCATGAAAAGAATGACATAGCCATTGAGGATTGGACATAAACTGGTTAGAACCAAGTCGGCCCAAGATGGTGGAAGATTCAACTCCCAGTAGACCTTGAGCCTCATTATACATTCATTGTAATACATTAACTGCTAAATGACACACCCCCAGGCACCATGACAGTTCCCAGGCTGACCAGAAAAGGCCAAAAAGTGGGTGGGTACCCAATTCCTGGAAGTCACTGCCCCTTCCCCAAAACAGCTGGAATAATCCTCCCACTCGTTCGCATATGAAATTCCCCAGCCCATAAAAACTAACCACCCCCACCCTTGGGGCCACCTCTCTTGCCTTCTGAGATGACCCCGCGCTCTGTCTATGGAGCATGTATCTCCCTGAACAAATCACTTTCACTTTAAAAAAATAAAGAGACTTTGCAAATTCCTTCATTGCTGCTGATCAGTTTTCCTCACTTCCTTTGCTTTGTTTAAAGAGGAGCTGGGCCACATTTCGCTGTGGAATTCCCTCTCTTCTGCAATAGTAGAACTACTTCCATCTTTAGATGTCGTTCTGGGACACCTGCAGCCAGGTCACTGTGACTTGGTGACTTGTTTGGCACATGATGGTGGTGGACCCAAGAAAGCAGTAACTCTCAGGCTGTGTTTTATAAAGACTGGCCAAACCAACAGGTGTGTTTATTGGTAAAATTATTATTAAACAGCTTTATAACTGTTTACACCCATGATCCATTCATTTCGACACAATGTCCAAATGACATCCTCTCCTTACTTTTGTCCCATCCACACCCGGAGCATTTTCATGGCTTGCCAATTTCTTTTTCATATGGTGAACGGCCCGTAGTCTTGCTAAGACCCTGTAGGACCTCCTGGTGTCGCCGGACTGCACACATCCTTAGTGACTGGACCAGGGAGGTGAGTGGCTGCCACAGGCTCTTTTCCTATAGAGAAGGACACATTGTACTGAGAAGGGTGAACAAACGCTGGTGTTTTGCTACAGGAATGATGGAAATTATGGGAGATTTATTTTTAAAAACGTGAAAAAATAAATTGAAAAGTGATTTTCAAAAAAAAAAACAAACCCCTGCCAGTTAATGTTAGTTACCAGGCTTTGTAATTATGAACTGTGTTTATTGAGATAGTGCAATTAATGTGCCTTTAATGGGTTGATTTACCCACACGGGGCTCCCAAGTTCCTCACAGGAGCTTTTCTCAAATATATAGAATTTACCGAAAGGTAGGAGGATGTCTATGGATAGAGAATTAGAAGAGAGTTTTTTTCTCTGACTATTTCGTAACCATTAGTTGAGAGCGACGTGATTCCTTCTGAACCAGACCCAGAGTATATGGTAAAGCAGGAATTATTTTGGTGGGTTTCTCTGGAAAGTTTATTGAAATCTGCTTTGCTTCTTGAACTGAAGTCAACACTAAAGTGGATCTTACGCATGACGTGTTCCTTGGCTTCATTGGGAACTTAGCACTGAAAGCTGCTTCTAAATAAATCACATGCTAAGGAGGTAAATCTCCTTTTAATCTATGGAAAGCAGTTGGTAGAGTTCATTAAGTGCTGACAGCTCCTGGTTCATCCAGCTTAATCTTGATTGGGTACCAATTCTTGGCCATCTTTGATCCCCTGTGAATTCCACTCAGTGGATGATCCGTCCTTCCTTTCTCTGTGTAGAGCAGCTTAGGTGTCGGCTTTCCGAAAGGATGCATGGGGACATATGCTGAAAGAGAAAACTCAGAACCTAGGCACTTCTGGTGGGCACGCAAGTTTGTCACTGTCACAGTAGGCTCTTAGAAGAGGATGCCAGGCCTCAGGGTTTTCCAATAGCTCATCCGTCACCATATGGACACTCCACCTCTGTCCTGTGTGGCCTAGAACCTGGGTGACTTCGAGGACACCAGACACCTCTCCTTTCTTTTGCAGAACACAGGGAGGGCTCCTAGGGTGCTGTTAGGGAGTTTGCTTCCAATTTCTTCACTCTTTCAGTTAATGCTACTGTCATCCAGCTACATTTTGAAAAGAATTTATCCTGTTGAATGTAGCCTGCTGAGAGGTGGTGGAGTGATTGTACTAAAAGCAGTACCAGTTCCTCTTAACATTGTAAACACTCAGGGTAGACATAAATAATTCTTTCACGGGAACATTATTCTATACCGGGCAATAGATCATGAAGGTTTCAGATAATTTGGTGGGATGTCCAGTTTGTTGCTCTGAAAATTGTCTGCCACACGTTTTGAACTGGTACTATGTTTTGTAGATTAAATGTGACAGAACGTTAAACACGTGAATGCCTGAAAAAATACAGAAGAGGTGCTCTGTGAGGTTACTGTGAGGCACAGATGAGTGAATCCATGAGAAGGGCCTAGCATGGCTTTTGGTTGTGGCTTTTCGCACGTGGTAGGACTCCGACTAAGCTTTCCCCACCGCCATGCTTCGTGCTTGTATCATGTCAAAGCCAGTGCGGAAGAATTGCCACTTAGAGATCTTTTTACAGCGGTCACCTTTTCCTTGCTGTATTTATGAAAGTGGTACAACCTCGACTTGATTTGTTTATATTTAGTTTTCTTTTTATGAACTTGCAGTATTTTAGAGGAAAATAATTATAAAAATACCCTCGTAGCAGTGATGTGAAAAGTTCATCAAAGTTTAGCAGGAAAACAGAATGCCCGTGTTAACACTTCTTAACAGATGGATACCGTGCTCGTTATTATAAGTTATATGCTTAGTTATTCTTGGTTTCTGAGACTGACAGTAGGCTTTTTTTCATTAAACATTTTTGATGTGTTTTGAATTACTACTGAAGAAAACATCACTTTAATAATAAGCAAATTGTGAGGTTGAAAATCAAATAATAAAGACAATTTGCCAGTTTTTTAGATTGGTGACCTTTATAACCATGTAGGAAGATTGTTTCATGTTGTAGATTTATGAATTTTTAATGCTGTTCACATTATTCAAACCCTGATCTTTACTACTTTATATATAATCTAGAAAATGCATATTGATTTTGAAATCACCCAAAGCAGCAGTCTCCATAAGGATCCTGGCATTAAAGATTTGCTCTTAACGATTTAACCTCTAAAAGTATCAGTAAAGTGTTTAAAGGGAACATAAGTATGGGAGATGAAGGCAATTAATTATATCATAATTCAGAAAAATGAACAACTAAATGCAAACAACCGGCCAGAGTTGGACGGAGGGGAAGGACTAATGTTGGTGTCTTATGTTAAGAGCTAGACATGCCTTTAGCTCCTAATGGGTAATCAATGCATTTCAGTCTTCAAGTGGTAGAGATTTTATTTCCTGACAGCTAACTCTTCCTCTTAGATTCTTTTTGTCCTTTACCTTTGTTTCTGTTAAGTAATTTTCCTTTGTGACTGTGAGAGGAATGTGACTTTGTGAAGGAACTTATGATCCATAGTGCATTTATGATGAAAAAAAAAAGTTTTGGTTTAAAAAGTTGTCTATTTAATGATAAAAGTACACGTTCTGTTTTCACGCAGAGTTGGTGAGAGACTGTACATATATCCTCAAGACGGTCGGTTCCTCTCTTCTGTATGGCACGAACTTTATAGCCACAATGAATAGGTAAACCTTGATGATAAGTCGAGATTGGGTACCAATCGCCGGATATTTTTAAGCAGAAAATACATGTGTGGGTAACAGGTGATGACTGAGGCAACATGATGTCTTGAACAGTGAAGCTCACATCATTGTTCCTCTTTGCTGTTTGTGAAAAATCTGAACGTTGTAGACTTCTGATGGTTGCTTTTTTCAAAAGAGAAGAGACCTATTTCCCAGGTCGTGCTGGACGTAAAGAAATGTGCTGCGGTGTAAAAGGAGTCGTGGCCTGGGTGGGAGGAGACTGAGTTCTACTCGGATTCTAACTTGCTCCGGCCCTGGGCCAGTTTCACTTCCCTGGATGTTTGCTGTTTTTTTACCTCTGAAATGAGCCAAGGGAGACAGGATGGGGTGGCCTCATGGCATCTGATACTCTGTTGGGCCAAACTTTCATGAAACTCGGCCGGTACCTTTCCTTTTCTCTTTTAATTACTGCGCTCTGCTGGGGGGGTGGTGGTGTGTAGCTGGAAGTTGTGTGGGAGTTGGGGGTTGACCCTGAAGTGGGGTACCACGGTTGGACGTCCTCATAAATGACCAAAGAGACAGCGGGAGAAATTTCACCAACGTACATTTTTGCTATTTTCTTTTCTTTTCCATTTTGCATTCTTGACTGCCCGAGTCTTTGGAACGTAAGTCAGGTGTATTGAAGATACCGATATTAAATGTGATGAAACATCAATATTAAAAGGATTAATTTTTGCTTTAGACAGATTTTTGCCTTCAGCCATCACAGAGGTCGTTCACGCTGTGCGTTTGCAAACTGGTTCCTGTTGACGCTTCAGAGAGTTGATTCATTTGACAAATAAACACTTATTAAACATTTATTATATACAGATGTCCTAGTCATTTGCTTGTAAAGAGCACAACTTTTTAAAAGCTTGTTGAAGCAAGTTGGGATATTTATCAGAAGGGTAACAGCACACCGATGGAGGTATGGAACCTGGTTTCTGCACACAGGAACGGGCAAACTCAAAGCATTTTTTTTTTTTTTAGCTTTTTAGGGCTTCATCACCTCTCTTTTGCTTTTTTAGAATCCGTATTGTTTTTCTTTCCTCCTCTTCTTAAAGACTGACTTGGCTTAGTTTGATGAGGACAGGGCCGGGCTGTCTCAGTCCTAGCTTCGGATAGTCTCTGAGAGGCTCAGGTCTCTGTAAGAGAGAGACGGGAGTGCATGTGTTCTGACTCCAGATTCTCAAAAACAGAGACTCTGATGGGCGCAGCATGGGTAAGTTTACATCCCAGCGGGGAAGCCATACATTAAGAAGATAATCTCGCTGAGGGTGGTAGTGTAAATGCTAGATGTACGCACACTGAGTTATGGGACACACAGGGCGGGATGTCTGAGCCAGCCTGGGAAGTTTGGCTCACCCTGAGTCTTAACAGATGACACAATGAGCTAAAGAAAGGGAGGGCGGTCTTCCAGCATAGAGCACAGCAGAAAGGAGGACACAGAGGCACGACCTGCAAAGTGTGTGTGTGTGCGTGTGTGCAGCTGCAACGGCTCAGGACGTGAGTGGTGGGAGATGAGGCTAGGCAGGTAGGCAGGAGCCCTGTCGTGGAGGAACATGGGGGAGATGCGGCACTGTTGTCGATAGATGCAACCCGTGTTCCAGGTTCTTGTCCTGTCCCAGAAAGAATTCAGAGACAAGACTTAGAGGTTAAAAAAAGGTAAAGTGAAGATTTATTAAAGGATGGACAGTACACTCTCAGGGGAGAGCGGGCAGGCTCAGGTGGGCGGCTGCTCTGAGTTTCTTTGGCAAGTTGGTTACACAGGGTGTAGAAATGAATGGGTGGAATATTCATGGGGAGGGAAGGGTTTGGGGTCATATTCCCTGATCATCATCCCAATTCCACCTTCCCAAAGGGAGGAGGGATTTTTGTCCTTATTTAGTCTGGATCGGAGGTGTCATGGCGTCCATGCATGATGGGGACTTCTGACCTGCAAGGCTAATTTTATTGAAATGAGGGCACAATGAGCAAAATGTTACATTCAGACACTAGAAATTCCTGCCTTTTCTCACCTTTCTTTGTTCTTCTCCAGGCCACTTGTCATCCCAAAAGGCATGATCCCTTATCAGCCCCAAGGTTCCTGCTTTTCTTTCTCTGCCCAGGGATCCCTGCTGCTTACAGGATGTGTGGTTTCCTGCCTTTGGCCTTGTGCCCCTCGTTTCTGCCCAATTCCTGCCATTTGGTCTGTGTCCCCCTTTCTCTGCTCATATCTAGCTATCTGCCTGCTCTAACAGTACCTTGACTCCTGCAAAGAAGGGCCACAGGTGTGGTGTTGTTTTAGATTCACAGGTAGGAAAATATCTGATCATCAAGCCAGATGGCACATAGTATTAAAGTGTGAAGATTTAAAAATTCAAACCAGTTGATATTAATGATTACATTCCTGAGAATAAAAAAATCAAGTTCTGAGATTTTTTATCATGATCGAATCCTGCATGTCGGTGAAAGCTCAGTGTTTTCTCTTTGTCCTTTAAGATTGTGTCTTATATAAACTTTTTTCTACACATTTTTGTAATTTTGGAAGAGTTCTCAAATTTAAGAAAAATTGACAGGAAACTTGAGAGTACGGTTGCCCATGACACAGAGAAACTGCTGTTTATCCACACCATAATTGATTTTTGCCTTTTCAATTCGTGATTTTCCTCCAAAGGACAGAAATTAATGGAAACTTCACGGAGGAGATAATCCCTTTCTATCATGCATTCGGTACATGCTGAGTTTATAATTTTGATTTCCTGATTTAAGTCATTTCTCCTTACGTGTATTGTGTCCAAGCAGTCGTGTTTTGTGTTGGTACAGATAATTGCTTTTCTACTTGGCAAAGAGCAGCTGCAAAATAAATATCTTTTTCTGGCTTGATCGATTGGAGGCTCTGCAGCCTACTGTTGACTGCGTTTTTGGAAGTGATGTAGCGAGTGTGGCCCGACATCAGACTGCAGCCATTAGCTGTCAGGACTTCACTTTGGCAGAGATAAATTCTGACAGAGTTTGGGTATCAGACTCGTAGTCTTAGAGCTGAAATACAGGAAACAGACTTCATTTTCACATAAGGAAAATAGTGTGCTAACTTGAAGGCCTCTGTTGACTCAGTTTTCTCCAAAAGTGATTCTGGAGATTCCTTCCTTGTTTGCCTTCAGTAATGTTGGAACAATGTGTGGTCAGAGGTTAGGTGGGTGGATCCTGGAGTCACCCAAAGTGGATTTACACCCCAGATGTCTCATCTAGTAGCAGTATGAACTTGGATGAAGTGATTGCTATATCTAAAAAATAGGAATAATTAGTAACAATTGTTATAAATGGCACAAAGTATGAAAAGAGTTTAGCGTAAGACTTGGGGCGACACAAGCACCCCCTTGCACTTATGACTGTGCGTGAACGTAAGATGCCCAGTCTTTCTGCAGTTGGGCCTGGGGGAGATAAGCTGTCTGTCTCAATGCCTTGAGAGTTTGGTGTAATTATTCATTTCCTCTTTCCCATGAGAGGAACAGGGAGCCAATATGGAATGCCTGTTACAAGCCAGGGGCTAAACATTAACTCACTTAACCATCACCATATCCTCGGGAAGTCGGTCTTCCCACCACATTTTCGTTTGTGACAGGCAAGGCTCGAGGCAACTTGCATAATTTGCCCAGCATTACAACAGCCAGAAAGTGGAAGGTCTAGAGCTGACTCTGCCTCCACCTTTATATTCTATTATAAAGGCTGCCCCAGGCTGTAGAAGTCAAGCCCTTGACAACGTTTCCTCCAAAGGTTTCTGAGAAACTGCTAGAAAGGACTCCTGTGGGGACAGCAGAGGTGTCCTGGGAGCATGATTCTGTTCCTCTTTTCTCTGCGTCTCCTGGAGCCTTCATCCCGTTCTACATGTTGCCTGCCGATGGTCTGCTTGGCCCTTGGCCATGTCGTCACCACCCTGGGAATAAAGGGGGGTTTCTCTGTTTAGCGGCACAGCGTTCTCTATGACATCATTCACCTTAAAGTGGAATACTGGGTGGGAAGTGTCACATTTCATCTGTAAGCAGTCATTAAATGCCATTTTTCAAAAGCTCTCTAACGTGACAGAGAGCTAGGAGCTCAGTGGTGGATGCTGTCCTAGCCCCGGTTACTGTATCTGCAGGGCTTGCCATTGGATGGTTGTGTTGCTCTGCAGGGAAACAAAGTTCTCTATGTATGACGTTTCTGAAAGGATTGTGTGTGTGTGTGTGTGTGTGTGTGTGTGAGTGAGGTAGTATTGCATTATGGACTTTTGACTGGGGCTTTTCAAAGTTAATGTGTATCTGTGAAAGCATTCACTGTGGGCGTGCCGAAGCAGTTTAAATTAAACGGTCATGATGGTACACTAGCCAGTCATTAGTTTTTTGTTTTTTGTTTTTAATTTTCAACTTTATTTAGATCAGTTTTAGGTTCATGCCGTTTATAATAATTGTTACTAATTATTCCTGTTTTATGGATGTAGCAGTCACGTTATCCAAGTTCATATTACTCCTAATGAGAATCTGGGGTGTAAACCCACTCTGTGTGACTCCAGGATCCGCACACCTAACCTCTGGGCACACCATTGTTTCTTCATTATTAAACAGCAGTAAAGTTTGGAGCAGGGAAGTTGAGAGGACGATATGGAGATGTATCACATAAGCCCCTTCCTCCGCTCACGTAGAATCTCCCCCGTTGTAGCATAACTCCCTGGAATGGTACTTCCGCTGGGAAGGATGAGCCTACGCTGACACATTGTATCGCCCACAGGACATCAGGTTCATTCCTCGTGTTGTACAGCCTGTGGGTTTGATAAATGTATGATGACATGTATCCATCGTTATAGTATCACACAGAGTATATTCTCTGCCCTAAAAAATCCTCTGTCCTCCACCTGTTCATCACTCTCCCCTCCCCAGCCCCTGGCAATCATTTATCTTTTAGTTTTCCCATAGTTTTACCTTTTCTAATGTCACACAGTTGGAAGCATGCAGTGTATAGCCTTTTCAGATTAGCTTCTTTCACTTAGTAAAATGCATTTAAGTTTCCTCCATTTATTGTTTTTGGTTTTATTATTGATGAATGAATTAATTTATTTATTGCAGCATAGTTGATTTACACTGTTGTGTTAGATTCTGTGTACGGCAGAGTGATTCAGTTATACATATAAAGGTTCTTTTTCTTACTCTTTTAAATTTTAGATTATTATAGGATATTGAATGTAGTTCCCAGTGCTATACATTAGGACCTTGTTGTTCATCTGTTTTGTGTATAGTAGTTTGTATCTGCTAATCCCAGACTCCTAATTTATCCCTCCTCCTACCCTTTCCCTTTTGGTAACCAAAAGTTTGTTTTCTATGTCTGTGAGTCTATTTCTGTTTTGTAAATAAGTTCATTTATATCTTTTTTTTTTTTTTTTTAGGTTCCTCATGTAAGTGATATCATACAGTGTTTGTCTTTCTCTTTCTGACTTCATTTAGTATGATAATTTCTGGGTCCATCCATGTTGCTGCAAATGGCATTTCATTCTTTTTTATGGCTGGGTTGTATTCTATTGTGTGTGGTGTGGGTGGGTGTGTGTATACATACATATATATGTATACATACCATATCTTCTTTATCCAGTCATCTGTCGATGGACATTTAGGTTGCTTCCGTGTCTTGGCTATTATAAACAGTGCTGCTACGAACATTGGGGTGCATGGATCTTTTTGAATTAGCGTTTTCTCCAGATATATGCCCAGGAGTGGGATTGCTAGATTAGATGGTAACTCTACTTTTAGTTTGTTAAGGACTCTCCATACCATTTTTTATAGTGGCTGCACCAAATTATATTCCCACCAACAGTGTAGGAGGGTTCCTCTTTCTCCGCATCCTTTCCAGCATTTATTGTTTGTGGATTTTTTAATGATGGCCATTTTGACCAGTGTGAGTTGATACCTCATGATAGTTTTGATTTGCATTTCTCTAATGATTAGCGATATTGAGCATCTTTTCATGTGCCTGTTGGCCATCTGTATGTGTTCTTTGGAGAGATGTCTGTTTAGATATTCTTCCTATTTTTTTTAATTGAAGTATAGTCAGTTACAATGTGTGAACTCATCTATAAAACAGAAACAGACTCACAGACATAGTAAACAATTCTTCCTATTTTTTTGATTGGTTTATTTGGTTTTTTGTTATTGAGGTGTATGAGCTGTTTGTATATTCTGGAAATTAAGCCCTTGTCAGTTGCATCATTTGCAAATATTTTCTCCCAGTCCGTAGGTTGTCTTTTTGTTTTGTTTATGCTTTTCTTTGTGGTGCAAAAGCTTGTAAGTTTGATTAGGTCCCATTGGTTAATTTTTGCTTTTGTATCTGTTGCCCTGGGAGATCCTTAAATTTTTTTCATGATTTGATAGCTCATTTCTTTTTAGTGCTGATTAAGATTTCATTGTCTGGATGTACCACAGTTTATTTATCCATTCACCTACTGAAGGACATCATGGTTGCTTCCAAGTTTTGGCAATTATGAATAAAGCTGCTATAAATAGCTGTGTGCAGGTTTTTGTGGACGTAAGTTTTTAAGTACTTTGGGTGAATGTCAAGGAGTGCATTTCATGGTTCATATGTTAAGATTGTGTTGAGCTTTATAAGAAATCAGCAAACTGCTTTCCGAAGTGGCCGTACCATTTTGCATTACCACTAGTAATGAACGAGAGTTCCTGTTGTTCCACATCCTTCATCAGCATTTGCTGCTGTCAGTGTTTTGAATTTTGGCCATTCTGATAGGTATGCGGTGCTATCATTGCTGTTTTTATTTTCACTTCCCTGAAAACATATGATGCGGAGCATCCTTTCATATGCTTATTTGCCATCTGTGTCTATTTTTTTTGCTGAGGTGTCTGTTAAGGTCTTTGGCCATTTTTTTACTTGGATTGTTTTCTAATTGTTGAGTTTTAGGAGTTGTTTTTGTATTTTGGGTAACAGTCCTTTATCAGATGTGTCTTTTGCAAATACTCTCTTCCAGTCTGTGGCTTGTTTTCTCATTTTTTGACATTATTTTCACAAGACAGAAGTTTTTAATTTTAATGAAGTCCAGGTTATCAGTGATTTCTTTCGTGAATTGTGCCTTTGATATTTTATCTAAAAAGTCATCACTATCACCAAGGACATCCAGGTTTTCCCCTATGTTGTCTTCTAGGAGTTCTATGGTGTTGTGTTTTACATTTAAGTCTGTGATCCCTTTGAGTTAGTTTCTGTTAAGGGTGTAAGATCTGTGTCTGGATTCATTTATTCTGCATGTGGTTATCTAGTTGTTCCAGTACCGTTTGTTGAAAAGATTGTCTTTATTCCACTATTTTGCCTTTGCTCTTCTGTCAAAGATCTGTTGACTATATATATGTTTTTGAACTCTCCATTCTGTTCCATTGATCTATTTGTCTGTTTTTTTTTTTTTTTTTTAAACCAATATCATACTGTCTTGACTGTTGTAGCTTTATAGTAAGTCCTGAAGCCGGGCAGTGTCAGTCCTCCAGCTTTATTCTTCTCCTTCAATATTGTGTTGGCTGATCTGGATCCTCTGACTCTCCATATAAACTTTAGAGTCAGTTTGTCAGTATCCCCAAAACAACCTGCTTGGATTTAGATTGGGACTGCATTGAATCTATAGATAAAAGTTGGGAAGAACTGAAATCTTGACAATAATGAATCTTCCATCTATTAACATAGATTATCTCTCCATTTACTTAGTTCTTTAAATTCACTCCTCAGAGTTTTGTAGTTTTCTTTATATACACTTCTTTTACCTATTTTGTTAGATTTATGACAAAGTATTTCATTTTGGGGGGGTGCTGATTTAAATGGTATTGTGTTTTTAACTTAAAATTCCACCTGTTCATTGCTGGGACATAGGAAAGCAATTGACTTTTATATACTACCTTCCTGCAACCTTGCTATAATTGCTTACTAGTTCTAGGAGTTTTTTTTGCCAGTTCTTTCAGGTTTCCTATGTAAATCATCATGTTATCTTTTTTTATTTTAGGTCATTTTTTTAATTTTTATTTTTTAAGAAAGACAACTTAAGTAAAAGGCTGCTTTTCTTTTTTCCTCTTGTTGGTCCAAGAAATTTAAAATACTCATGTAAGTTAAAAAAAATAATATAACAAACATCTGTCTTATGTTTGGTCACATTTCTTTCTGGTTCTTTTTTGGCCTTCCCTAAGGAATGGAGCAGTATTGGTAGAGTTGAACTCTACTTAACATTGCCTTTGGTCTCATTGACTTTGCTGTCTTCTCAGGGGCAGTGAATGTCCTGTGCCTTGTATATAGGATGTTTTTTATTGCCATATCTACTCCATGTAACTTATACTTCAGCCTCTGGTTAATCTGGTCATCCTGTTAATTTCCACATAGAAAATGAATTAGAAGATCCATGTGGCTGGGAAGAAAGTGTACCCATAAGAACCTCCAGGTTTGACCTTGTCTTGCTCTCCTGGACCCATAGTCTGTAATAGGCCTGAGCAAGATCTGGAATCACCCAGGGAGTGACTCCTGCCTGTACTCATCTCACCTTTTGAGGTTTTGCAACTGAGTTACAAGTGCAGCCAACTCCTTTTCCTTGCCCATCAATTTTTATACTAGAGTGATTTGTGAAATGTCATCACTTCAATGAGTGTAATTTCTCAACTATTTATTGAACACCTGCTAAATGATGGGGTAGCAGTTCTCTTATTGGATATAATACCGAATTCCAATTGCGAATCCTTCAGAGTATACTGAGTATAACTGGTGGTAATAGCTGATATTTGCTGAGTATTTACTGTGTTCACACACTGTTCTAAGAGCTTTACGTGTGTTAACGCACCTAATCCACATCACAGCTCTGTGTGCCATTTGGTGCTATTATTATCCACATTTTACCAATGTGATCTTGGAGACACAGCGAGGATGAGTAACTTACCTCACATAACGCAGCCGATGATTGAGGAACCTGGAAATAAATCATACTCCTGCAGCCTGGCTCCTGAGTCTTTGCTCTTAAAGCCAATTCTTTGAGTTTTTTCCTGGGCAAAGAGAAAGCCGGTTTTGGGGAGAAGTCTTATAATTTCAAAAAGTGATCAGGTTGTCCATATTAAGGGTAGCGCCTCCTTGCAGAACGCTGAGCTGTAAGCCTTGATGGCACCGTGAGGAGCCAGCCCCCTGAGTGGGTGCCAGTATTTCCTTCTGTCCTGGGCTTTACCTCTGTTTGTTCAGTTCAGACTCAGCTTAGTTCTGGGGTTTAGTGAGAACACAGTGGGTATCTGATTGGTTGTTTTAACAATTAAGATACTTTTAACTAGCATGGAATAGGCTAATTCTTAAGATGGAAGTGAAATACTGTTGAGAAGCAGCGCTCACACGAACAGCTGTACCAAATTATGTTCTGCCTGTTTACTTAGAGTTGGAATTGCCCCAGGGTCCCAGGTGACCCCCTTAATCACAGTGCAGTTTAAAGTGCCAACAGATATTTAGAGGCAGAGGGATTCACGCCTCCTAGGAATATCTGCCACAACGGCTTCTGTTCTAAAAAGCAAAAGAAGAAAATAAAAAACTCCAAGTTACGAATTATTGAAATTAAAGTAAAATTGTTATTTTTTGGAAAAAAATGAGCTTTGTGAAAAATTGCTAGTGACAGTCCAACATGAAAAGCATGAGAAATGTTGTATATTCTTAAAGTCTTTTGCTCAGATTTCTCTATAATGTGATTCAGAGTGTGTATATATATATATATATATATATATATATATATATATATATATATATATATTTCTCCATTTGGTTTGTAGAACTGTCAAGGTAACTTACAGTCTTCTGGCATCTTGGCGCAGGTATGCATCTGCTTATTGTGGCAGCTCAAAGGGAGGGCGTGCCCGATATGAGAAAACGGAGGGGAAGGGCTGGCACTGTGGGAGGGGATCAGAGGTTCATCCTTATGAGAAAATCAGCATGCCAGCTTTTCAAGTTAGAAAAGGTGTGCGGTCTTATTAGCGAGAGCTAAACTCACCCGGGTGTTCAGAAGGAACAGATCATCCCTGGGGACGTCACACTTGTTCCTTCTGACAGTTTAAGAGACAGGTGAAAACGTAAAAGGACAAAAGGCAGAACTGGATTAGGAAAGAATGAATCATCGTTTAAATAGATGCCTTTTGTCTGCTGAGTGAGACAGCAGATGCACCAACATGTATTCTAGGGCACATTCAGTTCCTGGGCTGAGTGAAAGGCAACAGGGGATCTTTGCAAAGGTACAAAGGTAATATCAGAAGCAAATTATTTTCCCCTGGTAAAGTGTTGGGTATATATCTTGAAAGAAAAATAAGTCAACAGCTTCATATGCATTCATGTTCTGTAGAAACTGCCATGAAAAAAAATGGTCTTGGGTTGTCAAAACAAAGAAATGGGAAAAGCTTCTCAAGAAAAACAATAGAGTGAGTGGAGCGGGATTAGAGCAGGGGAAGAAAAGCGCACGATGTGTTGAGCACAGAGAGGTTGGTGGCCCCGAAACTGATGACGGAGAGCCCGACCAGGAGCGGAGGGAGAGGTGGCTTGTAAGAAACTCAGGCTCATGCTGAGGCATAAAGCCAGACTGATTGCAAGTTTGGTCAGGCTGCAGCCAAGGCAGAATGTGTTCAGAAGATGGAAATTGCTATCAAAGTGCGTTAATTCTGGAAGAAGAAGAGACATGAGTGAGGTAACAGCTGGTACCTTAGCTTAACTCTTAAGACCTCTCTATACCATCAAAATGACTATTAGGGATGTTAAAAACATGATAATAAGTGAACAACTTCCTAGAGGATGTTAAGGATTTCCCTCTGACGGTGGCTTTTATGTCAGCCACAGACGTTCTCACCAGTGGTTCAGTGAAGTCAGGGCAGTCCTGAGTCTGGGGAAGTGGACAGTGGTCAGCGTGAGTACCCTCTTGGGGTTCTCAGAACGTGGGAAGGAGCGGGTGGGGCTAGTCTGGAGTCAGACTGGTGCCCTCTGTGACTTGGCAGATCGATCTCTTTAAGCCTCAGTGTTAGCTGAAAAATATGAGTAACAAGCCTGTACCTCGCAGAGCCATTTTCAGGGTTGATTGGATAATAACCAGTGCCTGGCGTTCTGTGGTAAATGGTATACTAGTGGCTTTTTCCTTACTTACCTCCTTTAAGCCTCGTAAGAACATTTCCAGGTTAGTTTTATTACTCTGTGTTTTACACGTGAGGAAGTGGAGCTCGGGGAACACGGCTTGCGAGGAGTAACACGTGTGTCAGCATCTGGGTCCGGTTCTTTCCTGACCCCTGTCCATGTTGCCTGCAGCGCCAAGGTTAGCAGATGTTGGAGCGTCCTGGGACCCTGCAGCTGGAGGCAGGTGGGACGGAGGTGGGAGCCTGGCTCTGGAGGCCCTGGGGTATAATGGAACGATGTGGCTGGGTGGGACGTCAGTCCACATCTGTGTCGTTGGATTGACTTCACACGGCACTACGAAGGCTGCCTAAAGGGCCTCCCTCCGGTGGGGACAATGGGCGTGGTTTGCCAGGTGAATGACGCATCACATCGCTCTACACCAAGGCCCCTTTAATAGTGACACAACACAGTCCGGACCTCTCCGTGGGGCTAATGATAGGAGCGGACTTAATTTTTTTTCAAAAAATCTCTCGGTATGTGCTAAGCACTGTGAGAAGAGTGTTAGAATTTATTGCTTAGAGAACCTTTTAGAGACGGTTGGTTATCAACATTTTATGGATGTGGAAACTCAGGGTGGTAGGTAGCGGAACCAGGTTTAGAACAAGATCTGTTTGGCCTTGGAGGCAGTCCCTGAGTTTCCCACAATGCCTTTCTCTTGGCGTTCATAGGCTGGCTTCGAGCCCATCTGTTTATCTTCATCTCCAGATTCTTTCCTACTGGAAAGTTTATCCCAGCCAAATGGCTCGCCTCATTTCTGCCGACATACACCTTGTGTTTCTGGTCGCCATCGTTTTCCTCTCTCGCCATTCACCTCTTGCCATCTCCTTTTCCGCTCACCCAGTAATTTCTTCCTGCCTTCGGATACCCTGTCCTGAGCATACGTTACTGACTTTGCCATTATCACTTGCTACTATGTATTTATAACCTTTGTTATATATGCCCTTTTCAAGAAGATTTCAAAGCTTTTGTCATGCAAACCTTAAAAAAAAAATCCTGACAGTGTTTAACACCATACCCTCCACATGGATCATATTGAGTCACTATTGTTCAATTGACTAACAAAGAAAAAACATTCCGAGCAAACGAAACAATCACAGTACAATCCTAGTTTATGGGAATTGGAATAAAGTTCCTTGAATGTTGTAGACAAAAAGGAGTGAGTGAAAGAAACAGCCAAAAAAGAAAAAAAGAAAGAAAAAACTATAGTAACAGAAAGAATATACTGGAACCACATGTGAACTGATATTCCAGTTTAGAAGAAGTATTAAGTTAACTGTGTGTCAAAAATGTTTAAATGTATAGCAAAAAGGAGTAAGAAAGTCACTGGAAAAATCTGAATGTATTTGTAGAGCCGTGCAACAGGATCTCATTTCCTTTGTTTGGGTTTTTAATGGATTCAAAGCATGAACTTTTTATATATTAATATTATTCAGTTATTGTCTTTCAAGTAAATAAGAGGAGAAAATAAAATTAATATTAGATTCAGACACTTTATATTTTGTTACAGTATTTGCTTCAAGAGGAGCAGTTTCTAAAGAGTTTTTTCTTTTCTTTTTCTTTCTTTTTTTTTGTTCCAAGGATATAAACTGTACTCTCCACTGCTTTGCTATTATGTTGTTAAAAAAATCCACTTCGCTAGACTTTTAGACCATTATTCAGACCATTTCTTTGTTGAGTTAAATTCTCTCTTAGAGCTAGAGTTCCCTGACAGAAAACTGCAGAAAATCAATTTTCATTAGTTGGACTTCACTACTCACAAGTAACTCCTTCCTCCAAATTTTAATTCATGACCTTCCTCAAGATTATGTCGAATCCACTCCTTTTTCATTTAGTGTTAATAAGATGGTCCTTGCAGGAAGACCTACCGAACTTCCTGCATAAACCCTTTGCATAAAACAGGGAATAAAAAGCCTCATGCTTAATACTAACAAATTCGAACAAAATACCAACAAAGTGAGAGCTTCCCTCATTTTTGAACGGATACTAAGTGGTATTTCTCATTGTCCTTCCCCCTTTTTATATCCCAGGAGAATCAGTAGTAAGTTGACCTTTCAGATTTTAGAACCTGAGAACCATCATTACCGCTTTACTGGCCTTGATTCACCTTGGGAACGGCTAAGGGAGGGGCAGGCGAAAAGCTTTTCTGTCCTCAGGGAATAATTACAGCGTCTTGGTGCCAATCCCCACGGGCCTCTGCGGCAGGTGGCAGTGCTGTTGTCCCCGTGACCCTTCTCAGAGATGGTTCTGAGTGAAGAGCCTCTGCTTGCTTGCAGCAAATCTGACGGTTTTAGGGGAGGGGAGGTGGGAGGAAAGAATCCGTAGCAGCTCCTGGTCTCTAAGAGTGGGTGTTATTTTAATGAAACTTTCAAGCAGATGTGGAAGGATGATTTTGCAAAGCCTCAAGCTCAGAATTTTAAATGACACCTATTACTAATAAGGCATTTGGCTTAATCCATCTGCCTCCTAAGAAATGTGGCTGTTTTCCATGAAATACATTAAAAAAAAAAACCAAAAACACCAGCCAGGATCTTTGTGCAGGGGGGTGCTTCTTTGGCAGATGATGGGAGTTAAGCTGCCTGAATGGTTTGATCAGAGGGAGAAGCTGCAAAGCTCACCTTCCTCTGTTAATTCCTATTTTATGTTCTCTTTTTAAAAATTGGTTTAGTGTTTTTTGTGGGGGGAGTGGGGGGTTGGAGGTAACTAGGTTTTATTTATTTTTTTGATGGAGGCACTGGGGATTGAACCCAGGGCCTCTTGCATGCTAAGCACGTGCTCTGCCATTTGAGCTGTACCCTCCCTGCAGTGTTTATTTTTTAAATCTCACTTTCCCAGGTGAAATATTTTCACAGCCTTTGATTTTACTAAATGAATATAAGCAGATGTGGAGCCAAATCCGTAGAGCACTGGTTTCAGCTGTGCCCTCGGTGAGACTTTGATTCACTTGTGGGTTACTCTGCCTTCCGCCCTCTCTGGGTTCTTGCTGGCGTATCTGCCTGATGGAACCAGCAGGTTCTTGGTGGTAAGCTCCTGCCTTGTGGTGAGCTCTTTTGATACAGGATTAAAGAAAAGTTTTCATAAGAAGAGGAAATTATATTTATCCATTTAGAAGGGTGTGCCAGACAAAGCGTGAGGTCCAGAATATCAATTCCATGAAATGCAGGGACTGTTTTTTTTTGTTGTTGGTTTTTCTCTGTTTGGTTGGGGGGGTGGGTAATTGGGTTTATTTATTTATAGTTATTATTATTATTTTTATTTTTAATGGAAGTACTGGGGATTGAACCCAGGACCTCGTGCATGCTAAGTGTGCACTCTACCACTGAACCATACCCTCTCCCCTAGGACTGTCTTTTTTTTTTTATTATTGAATTATAGTCAGTGTCAATCTTGTGTCAATTTCTGGTGTGCAGCACAGTTTTTTAGTCGTACGTGAATATACATATATTCATTTTCATATTCTTTTTCACCATGAGCTACTACAAGATCTTGAATATATTTCCCTGTGCTCTACAGTAGAAACTTGTTTATCTATTCTATATATACCTGTCAGTATCTGCAAATCTCCAACTCCCAGTCTCTCCCTGCCCACCCTGCTCCCTCCTGGCAACCACAAGTTTGTATTCTATAGCTGTGAGTCTGTTTGTATTTTATATTTAAGTTCGTCTTTTTTTTTTTTTAAGATACCACATATGAGTGATATATGGTATTTTTCTTTCTCTTTCTGGCTTACTTCACTTAGAATGACATTCTCCAGGGACATCGATGTCACTGCATTATGGCATTATGTTGTCATTTTTTATGGTCGAATAGTATTCCATTGTATAAATATACCACTACTTCTTTATCAGTCATCTGTTGATGGACATTTAGGCTGTTCCCATGTCTTGGCTATTGTAAATAGTGCTGCTGTGAACATTGGGGTGCAGGTATCTTTTTGAATGAGGGTTCCTTTTGGATATATGCCCAGGAGTGGGATTCCTAGGTCATATGGTAAGTCTGTTCCTAGTCTTTTGAGGAATCTCCATACTGTTTTCCACAATGGTTGCACCAAATAGGATTGTCATTTTTATTGTATCTCCATGTCTTCAACAGCTGGCATGGTGCCTGGCAAGTTGAGATGCAGGCACATTTATTGGGTCAGTGGGAGGAGACTTGGTGTATTAGAGTCCCACCAGCAAAGAGAGGGTATATTCAAATTCAGATAACACGAGGAGGATTATTTGCCACGGGACTGTTTGAGCAGTAAGAGCAGAGGTGTAGTTATCATCACTCAGAACCTGGAAAGAGTCCTGCAGGAAAGGTCACCTTGAGACAGGCACCAGCCCACCTGCAGTGGCCCAGCAGGGAGGGAGTCTGGGCAATAAGTAGACTTTCCTCTGAGTCCAGGGCTCTTCGTCGTGAACTTGAGGGTGGGGAGCTGACTGATGCAGACCACGCCAGCCAGCCGTCTGGTAAAGAAGGCTGCGGGACAAATGGAAGAGATGTGGAATACAGTTCTTTGGCTCTCTTTCATTTCTAATGCAATTCCCTGCCACTAAGGAGCTCCCAGGCCACCAGGGAGATGGAGGAGTAGGTGGATATTCCAACATAGAATAATAATTAAAATTGTTGTGAAACCTCACAAAACCCCTATGAGATAGGTATTGTGATGATTTTTACTGATGATGGAAACTGAGAGTTAAAGGAATTTACTTACCTAGGGTCCCCCTGACGGTGAGCGAAGGAGGTGCGGCTTGAACCCAAGCAGCCTGTCTGCAGGGGCCGTGCTTTCCGGATCGGAAGAGTTACGCGGCGTGGTTTAGAGCAGCGCTTTCTTCTCAGACCTGAACGTGCACGGGAATCTTGGGGGATCTTTATGAAGAATTCCTCCTTCAACAGATCCTGCCGTGGGGCCTGAGAGTCTGCATTTCTGCCCAACACTGTTGACCTACTTTGCACAGCGAGGGATTGAGGACCTGCAGTTAGGAAAGTGGAGCCCAAGTCCTCAGGGAACGACTGTCAGTCCATCAGTCTCTCTGCTGTTCCTGCTCCTGATGTGTGACAAGAGCAGGTGGGGCGACTTTAAGTCCAGCCAAGCTTGCCAACGCCTTTGACCCCCTCCCCACCCCCTGACTTCAGACTGGAGGCTCCTTCCAGCTGTCGTGGTGCGGCTCTCCTGGTGTTGATGGTCCCGGAGGCCCTGGAGGGGAGCTGGTGTGGGCAGCCTCCTCCCCACGGGCTGAGTTCAGGTGACAACGCTCGAGCTTCTGACCAGACAAGGGCTGCTCCGTTATCAGCTGTTTCCTTCCAGAACTGAACCGTCGGTCTCCCAGCGTCTGTCGCTGCTCCTTTCAGCCTCGTGGATTCTCACTTTCTGTCACAGCTGATTAGGGGGTTGGATCTAAAAATAGAGCCTGATCCTCAAGGTAACACATTGTGCCATTTTTGTTGCTCCTATAATTTGAGCTGCAAATTGCAATATTCTTGCAAAGAAACCTCTAGCATTTTAATAAAGCTCCTAATTCTTTTAAAAGAGTTTCCACTATTGGACGTGCCTAGAAGAGACTTTACGCTGTGTGGCCTAAATTTTAAGCAGAGTCAGTGCTCTGCTTAAAACTCATAATTGTCCAATTCTTTTTCCTTTTGCAATAATTGGAGAATGCCCCTGCTGGCCCGAGCACCTGCGAACGGAAAGTGGTAAAGCTTCTCACCGCTGAACATTCACCACAGGGTTTTGTTTCCGTAGGTTCCCAAGCTTTCTGCCTATGATTTGGGGTTCCCATTGCCCTGTAATCCACAGCTGTATATACAGTATGCAAAATCACAGACTTCATGCTTCAGAAAATCACTCTGGGACCACAATGCTGAGCCTGATTTTCCTTTCCCTTCCTTTTGCTTTCCTCATGTGGTGCTACAGCATGATTTACTGCAGGTAAATTAACGTGTCTGCTTTCCTCGCTGTATTTTGACATTTTGGGTGATTTAATTGCATTTGGTGATGTTCTCAGACTAATCAGGCTGGAGCAGCAGTGTTGTCCTGCTGTGCTTAGCAGTGCCTTCTGGAAGGTTGTTGGAAGAGGATGTTTGCTGTCCGGTTATCATGTTTACGTGATTCATTATCTCTCAACTCCATTTAGTGCTACTTACAAGTCATGTAGCTCTTTGGAAGGGATAACCATTATGTGTGCATTTAATTTATCAATACAAACAAGTCTTTATGGCTGTGGAATAATCTCTGTGTTGAGAATATTGCCTTACTTCTCTTTCTGGTTTTTTTCTGATCTGTTCTCAGGAATGCTTTTGTTTTGTGCTGTTGACACCCAGTAAATACTCCTGTTGTGGTCTGAGAGCATCCTGTTGGCACGGCCAGCACTTACCCAGGGATGGGATCTTTGGGTTGTTAAGGAATAAGAGATGCGGTGGTGTCAGACAGAGAGAAGGCAGGAAGGAGTCCAGAAACAATTGAAGAGAGGCTGGGGCCGGCTGCCCTCCCGGGGAAACACAGTCAGTCTGCACCTCCGTTTCTATGCTTGTTGGCCACTTGCCTTATTTCCTCTTGAGCTTAAAGAATCAGGTGTAGGCAGAAGAGGGCTTTATTAAAAATCTAGGGAGAGCTTCTCTGGGTTAATATTAAGAATGGGAGATGGCATGGAATCTCTGTCACTTAGCAAATCACTGGTATTTACTAAGAGGGTGAGTACTGTGTGTAAATGTCCGTGGTGTTTATAAAGAGCAGCTTTCACGTTTGTTATTTCATGCTGTGTCTTATAGTAAAGATATTAAATACAGCTGATGAGCTGCTTTGAGATCCTGAACAGGCAGGGATGGGGAAGGGGATCTGGGATGTTTTCACGAGACAGGCTGTTCCCCCTCCCCTCTCCTTTCCTAGCATCTCTGGATCAGCATCTGCAGTGCCGGCTGCCGCTCCCCCAGGCTTGCAGGGTGGGTGGCAGTGTTCCCTGGGAGGGCATTGTTCTTTCCCAGAGCAGTATTAGATGAACCAGAACACGGTGTATGTTTTTTAATTCCGCTCAGGCTGAATACTTGGCAACCAACTTAGCCGAGCTGTGGAATCCTGAGCCTAGGTGGGTCTGTTTATAAAGGCTTAGACCTTAAAAAAAGTTGAGAGGCTAGAATGGAATTCTTTGACTTCCAGCAGGCAGCTTGTTCTTTGGTTTCAGACGTGCTGCTTTGAAGTATTATTGGCAGAATTAAAAACTAAAGCTTGGAATTTGAAGATTGGATTTTAACAACTGAGGGTCTAAATGTCATCGTTTCCCCCTCCCCCCGTAAGTCAGCTCCAGTGATGACTTTGAAATGCTGTTTATGGAAGATTGAATGCTGCAGCGAACGGTAGACTATTGTGAAATAGCAGATTGAATAAATATCTTTCCTGAAGTGAAAAAACCTTTGTCACTAGAGCACCTTGTCTCTCTAGGATATATAATTAATTATGAACCAGGCATAAATAATATATTTTATAGTACTTTTGTCACTTATCTGGGTCCTGTGTTTTATAAACACAATTATTCACTAGTAGTCTTTCAGTTCTGCCTTTATTACATGATCTGATCAGTCAGAACGAGAAATTACTACATTAAAAACTTGGCAGAGATACAGCCAAGTTTTACAATGAATTTTAGGTTGTCATTTGTAATAAAAAAATGTGAACTGTATGGCATTTTAGCTCGTGTTTGTTGATTCACTTTTATGTGAGCTTTCATTTTACTGTAAAAGTTGAATTTTGATCAAAACATTTTATTGAAATTTGGAGAGCGTATAAATAATGAATGCTACACTGCTTCCTGTGAGTTGGGCATTCTTCTTCTAACCCATTCTCTTTCCAACTTCCTCAAAGGTACCATTATCCTGAATTTTGTCTTTATTTCCTCCTTTCTTTATGGCTTTATCTCGTTTACATCCCTAAACAATACATTTGTGTAAATTGCATCATCGAATATATATTATTTGACAACTTGCTTTTTTTCACTCAACGTTTGTTCCTGCAGTTAACCTTTGTTATTACTGGTAGCTGTGTTCATCTCCACAACTGTGTAATGTTCTGTGTAATGCTCTGTGTACTGTGTCATGGCTCTGTCCCTATTTATCCAGAATAGGATGGAGAGAAATTTGGATTCTCAGTTTTTTTCTATTTCAAATAGTGCTTTTGTGAGCATTCCTTACCCGTCTAATGCGTACATGCATAAATGGATTTGCCCGGGTTGTATTCCTACAGGTGCCATTTTTCAGGGCGTAGGGCATGCGTATCTTCATCATTATTACTTAGGCCATTTCCCCCTCAAACTTATTGTAACAATAGATACTACCTTCAGCAAAGCGTCTGTAATCAGAATGCTCCACGTTCTTGCCAACACTTAATATTGTCAGACTTCAGCATTTTGCCAAACTGATGTGTTGTAAAATGTTGTCTCACAGTGTTTTAATTTTTCACGCTAAGTGCTACTGAGACCGACTATTCATATATTTATATGATTATTATTGGCTACTTGATTCTTTTCTTCCATGAAGTACTTTTCAAGTCTTTTGCCAATTTTTTTTTCTATAGGGTGGTTAATGTTAATGGAGTCACATTTATCAATCTTTTCCTTGATGGTTTGCACATTCAGTTATTTATTTATTTTTTTAGAGGAAGTCCTGGGGATTGATCCCAGGACCTCATGCATGCTAAGCATGCGCTCTACCATTTGAGCTGTACTCTTGCCCCCCACCTTTTATGCAAAACTTTCTCTGTTCTGAAGAAATAAAGAAGAAATTCTTCTCTGTTCAGAGGTCATGAATACGTTCTCTTATATTACCTTCTAACCATTTCTAAAACATAGTTTTGACTTTTATATTGTCTTCACTATATAAGTCTTCCTTCCTTTCTTGTTTTTCATGCGAATAATCAAGTATCTCAGTATGACTTGTTGAAAAGTCCAGCCCTTTCGCATTGAAATACAGGGCCAGTACTGTCATGAATCAAATTTCTACACATGTATATCTGTTTCTCATTTCTCTGTTGTATTCCTTTGTCCTTCCAATGCCAATGCTACCTGCTCTTTTTTTTTTTATTGAAGTATAGTCAGTTACAATGGGTCAATTTCTGGTATACAATATAATGTCCCAGTCATGCATATATATATATATACACATATATATATGTATATATATATATCTATACACACACACACATATATTTGTTTTCATATTCTTTTTCATTAAAGGTTATAATAAAATATTGACTATAGTTCCCTGTGCTATACAGAAAAAATTTGTTTTTTATCTATTTTTATATATAGTGGTTAAATACTACCTACTCTTATTGTAGCCTGAAAATTATTCTGATATCTGCCAAAGTAGCTGCTCTGTAGTTCTTTATAGTTCTTCATTAATTTTATGAACCTTTGCTGTTCCGTATTTAAGTCATTCAGTAAATCAAAAAATATGATCACCCTCTCATGACATATATCCTATTATTGTCATGTATTCTATTTCATCCTCCTTGTTTTTATAAATCCCTCTGTCTGTCTACACAACACCCCCCCAACACATACACACCCCTCTAGTATTTGTCATCAGTACGTCATTTCTTACTGACTTCAGTCCTCCTGTCTGTAATCACTTTTCCACCTGAAAAATATTTCTTAGGGTTTCCTGAAGTAAGTGTCTGATATTGACATACCCCTTTAGTTTTCTGTGTTTAAACTATCTTCATTTTACATTAATTTTTGAAAGATATTTTGTATGTATTTATCTATACATCTGTCTTTCTGGATGGAGAGTTATTTTTTTCTCAGCAGACTGAAGATAATGTTCTGACTTCTGGCTTCCCTTGCTGGTTTCAAGAGGTCAGTAGTCAGTCTATCAATCCTTGGTGATACAATCTTTGTTTTCATTTTGACTACTTTTAAGATGTTTTCTTTGGTCGTCTGTATTTTCATCTTGGTAGTTGAGATGTGGATCTGTTTTTACTTACCCTGCTCGGATATGTTAGAAATTCTGAATCTGTGGATTTGGCTTTTCACCAATCTGTATGTTTGTACATTTATATATATGTACATATACATATATATATCTGTATATTTCTATATTTATATGTATATGAATTTGTAGCCATTATCTACTTAAATATTGCTTCTACTTCATTTTTTCTTATCTTTCCATCTCCTGTTATTAAACTTTCTCTTTCCTCCATTTCTATTAACTTTGCTTTCATATTTTTTTTTGGTCTCTTTATATTCCAGATAATTAAATTAGATTTGATTCCGCTTTGCCAATTCTTTTGCCATTTTGCTTTGTTGTGTTTGTAAAACTGTCCATGGAGTTTAACATTTCATAACATACTTTAAAATTTTTATTGAGATATAATTGACATACACAATGTGGTACATATTTAATGTAGAACTCAATTTCAATATTTACTTATCCTCAAACCCATGAAATCATCATCATCATCAAGGCAATAAACATATCCATCACCTCCCAAAGTTTCTTCTTGCCTCTTTATTATAATTATTCATTCTTTGTGTGTGGTTAGAACACATAATGTAAGATTTACCCTCTTTGCAAATTTTAAATATACAGTACAGTATTCTATTATATTTTTTATTTCTAGAAGTTTAATCAAATACAAATGAACCAGGGGAGAAAGGAGAGGTGGAGGGATAAAGTGGGAGTTCGGGATTTGTAGATACTACTGCACATAAAAGAGATAAACAACAAGGTCCTACTGAATAGCACAGGGAACTATATTCAATACCATGTAATGGCCTATAATGAAAAAGAATATGAAAAGGGATATATATATATATAAAACTGAATGTATAACTGAATCACTGTGCTGTACACCAGAAATTAATGCATTATAAACTGACTGTACTTCAGCAAAAAGTACAAATGAATAATAAAAATCATTGAAGATATTTTGCACAAAGAAAAATTGGTTTTTAACCAGCAGGGTTTATATTAACACTGGTAATGCTTAATTAAAATACTACATACCATTTATAAACATATATAAACATTTATTGAATGTTTATTACGTGTCAGGCACTGCTCTAAGCAATGTACACTGTGCTACCTCATTAGATCCTTACAACTACATCAGGTCGGTGCTATTATTTCTCCCACCTTCTAAATGAGGAAGCTGAGGCATTTTTCCAAGGTTGCACAGCTAATAAGTAACAGAACTGTGATTTAGGCCAGCTCAAAACTGGGCTGTCAACCATTATGCTCAGCTGCTTCTCTTGCAAAATAGTACAGGGAATGAACTTGTGGCTTTTAAATATGAAGTCATAATTTTTTTCTGAGTCTGTCATATACCCTGGAAATGGAAGTTACTTTGAAAATTTAATGCAAATTGAGGTTTTTCTCCCAAATTCCAGACCACCTCTCACTGTCATGAAGCTCAGCCTGGCGTTTACTCCTATTTTACCCCTGCCCCCGTTTTGCTGACTCTGCCTGCCTGTGGGGTGCTTCTTTTCATCACTTCTAGCTTTTTTAAGGTGTATTTTAGTTTGGGGCCACTTCGTTAGGATTGGAAAAAGCAAACTCACAGGAAGATGGGTTATTTGGGAGGAGGAGGTAATTAGGTTTATTTATTTATTTTTAGAGGAGTTCCTGGGGACTGAACCCAGGGACTGAACCCAGCACCTCGTGCACGCTAAGTGTGCATTCTACCACTTGAGCTATACCCTCCCCAGCCAGGAAGGTAATGTTTGTGTAACAGGTGGAGGCACCTCTCTCCCTGTTCTGGAGCTCAGTCTTGTTTTTTCTCACATTAGTTTTCTTCTCCACAGTTTTACTGACTTCATTAACTTCTCTCCTGGGCGCTCATTTTCATTTCTTCCAGGCTTATGAATGTATATTTTATTAACCCTGAACCATATCATTAGGAAGGAAATAGCAAATTAAAAGGAACATAGGTTTTACAGCAGATAGATTTTTAAAAAATTATTTAGGCTTTAAAAATGTTTAATGTTTTTGAATAGCTGAGTGATATTCAGAAGACAACATGAAGGACACAGGAGGACTTTCAGAGAGAAATGAGTCGTCTCGTTTCTCTTCTACCCGTTTCCTGCGATGGAAGTGACTGCTCTTACAGTGTTATTACCATGTTGTGGGAGAGAGATTTATCTCTTCGTGAAATCATGTTGTCCTTCTCAGTTTCTTAGATTTTGTTCCTCTTTTTAAAATAAATTTTTTTAAAGTTTAGACTCTTTCTGTCTGTCTGTCTTTTTTTATTGAGTATAGTCAGTTTACAATAGTGTGTCTATTTCTGGTGTATAGCACGATGCCCCAGCCATACGTGAACATACATATATTCATTTTCATATTCTTTTTCACTGTAAGCTACTACAAGATATTGAATACAGTTCCCTGTGCTATACAGTATGAACTAGTTTATCTGTTTTATGTATACCTATCAGTATCTGCATATCTTGAACTCCCAGTTTATCCCTGCCCACCCCCCTCCCCCCCGGCAACCACAAGTCTGCATTCTATGTCTGTGAGGCTGACTTTGCTCCTCTTAAATGAGTGCCGCGTCCTTGTTCTGTTTCAGCATTTTCATGGTATTAGTCCACTGCTTTCTGTTGTGCCTTCTTTTCAATAACAGGTCACTGATACTGTCTTGTTGTTCCCCTGTATTAATGTGTCATTTTCTTCCAGGTGTAACTTTCTTTGCATTTGTACCATATCAGATTTGTTGCAGTCCTTAAATCTTGAACTTATGCCTTTCACAAAATTTGGGAATATGTTGGCCATCATTTCTTTAAATTTTTTTCTACTCTATTCTCTCTCCTCTTCCCCTGGAACTTCAGTTTCATGGATGTCAGATGTTCCATATTGTCATTGAGATTCAGTTCATTTTTCTTTATTTTATTCTTACTTCTTTAGATTAGAGTGATTCTTTTGATCTGTCTTCAGTTTTACTAACTCTTTAATATGCTGTGCAGCTCATTCAGTGGACTTTTACTTTAGATATATATTTTTTGTTGTAGAGTTTACATTTAGTAATTTTTACTAAATAGAATATAATTTCTATTCATGCTGAGATTTCCCATTTGTTCATTCATATTTTCCTAGCATAGTTATAATAACTGCTTTAAAATTCTTCTCTCCTAATAACACCTGGGTGTCCACAGATTGCCTTTTGTCTTGAATTTGGCTCACATTCTCCTGTTTTTCTTATACCTAGTGATGTTGGATGGTATCCTAGATATTGTTAATGGCATGTTATAGAGATTCTGGATTCCTTTATATTCCTCTAAAGAGTGCTGATTCTTTTCATTTTTGGTTTTTTTTTCCTTCATTTAAGGAGCAATTAACATGGCTAACCTCAGATTTCTCAACTCTTTCTTCTGGTATGGGATGGCAGCTGAAATTTCTGTTCCAATCTTATAGCCTTAATTGGTCTGTCGGGAGTTTTGCATGTGTATACTCGGTATAGCAAGAGGTTAGGCACCGTTTATAAGTAGAATTTGGGATAGTCTTCTGTGGCTCTCTTCTTTGTGGGTTTTTCTGTCACTTTTCAGCTACCATGGTTGTCCTGGACTCTGTCTTTCAGCTTTCAACCTAGTAGGACTAGGAATTTCTATCAGAGTTTTAATTGCTCTACGAAGTGGAGCTGACTTGCCCCCCACCTCCTTGGATGAAGAGTCATTAAAAAACAGGAAAAAACATACAACATAAAAAGCAGGACTGTTCCCTTCTTCAGAATATTGATTCCCCTTTGACTTTTGCCTGCTTTTGGTCACTCTCCAGTGCCTTCAGTACCTATTTTTGTCATTTAGTACAAAATTTAAAATTGTTTTTAGTGAGAGGGTTGGTCAAAATACAGGGTACTCCAAGATCGTTAGAAACAGAACTTTCCTGTACTTGTTTTGACATTTTAACTTAGAACATGCATAGTAACTAGGAAAACAGTGTTTGAATGGTTTAATTTATTGCAAGTGATCTGCATTGCCTACAGTATTTCTTTTTGGTAAGTGCCTGTCATTGCTTGATCATAAATCACTTGTAAGTTGAACATACATGTTGCCTCACTGCAAGAGTAATTATTGGACCATTAGTTTATAATGAAGTGCACATTCTTCCACTTATGAAAGGAATTATAAATCCCAATATGACAAAACTTTTAAAATCCTGTAATAATTACCAAATGACTATGCCGCCAGGTTGAAAGTGAGGGTTACAAGATAGTACTATTTCATATCTAATACGAAGCATTTAAACTAAAGAATATCATTGCCAACTCTTTTCAAACCCTTAGAGACTGTTAACTTTATTGAGTTTTTATTCAGGAATACAGACGTGTTGAATTTTGTTCTGATATAAAACTGGTCACATTTCCAGTGGAATGACAGTTGGTAAACAGTGAATGACAGGGTTGGTTAGTAAGGCTGAGTCATCCTGGGTGAGTTACACAGGCCCTTTCATTTCAGACATGGGGGGCTTCAAGCCATTCTACCAAAATTCTTTAGGCCAAGGAGATGGTTCTTGAAACTTACCCCTCGGCAAGGACCGTGTTCTAAACATTTTGATCCACATCCTCTCTAAATTAATTTTGAAACACCATGGACGCCCTCTACATTTAGATTGGCATCTACAATTTTTCTTCCTAAGGTTTCAGCACTTACAAAAACTGTCATCTCCTGTAGATTATATATGTTGACAGTTTAAAATAAAATTGTTATATCTCTGTTTTAAATGTGTCCAATGGAATATGACTGCTAAAAGTGATCTGTTACCTACCATCACACATACTTAAAATCCATCATTAAGCTTCCCTTTTATCACTTGGAATTTTGCATTATTCTTTTCCACTCTGAACTCATATTTCCATTCCATTTGACTTACAGGATCTCATTCGAATGTAATACAGCTTTATGTTTTTATTAATCACTGGATCATATTTCTTGGCAATAAAAATCTGCAAATAAATTAATATGATTTAAAAATTTTCCATACCCTTAGTCTCTAAGTATTAAAACTTCTTATAGATTAGGTATTAATAATTCAGTTTATCAAAATATTTAACATAATGTATCAAAGTAGCATAGTATAATAGTTAAAAGCACACTCTGGAGTCTGAGTTTAAATTCTAGCCCTAACTCTTGTTGCTTTATACCTTCAGTTGCTTTATCTATAAAATGATTAAGCATAGCATTAACCTAATACAAATTTTATAAGAATTAAGTGTGTAAATAACTGACTTAATCTAATCAAAATTAATTTCTAACCCATAATAAATATTATAAAGTGTTTCCTTCACTACTATGTTCATACTTATTAAAAATGAAAAGTAAAATGTTGTTGGAAATGTATCTCTTAATGAGATGGAGGTATATTTAAAAATTCTTTTACAATTAGTTTATGCATTAAATGGTGAATACTATTTATTGTCAGAAAGAACCCATGTTCAGCATCATGGTTTTCCCAATTTTTCATCTATACGCAAAGAGTGAGAAAACTTTCTGTACAGATGAATAGATGATGAAATGAGTCTTGGTGGAACAAAGTTTCTTAATTCCTTGAGCTCCTTTTGGACTGTGTGCCCCCAAAATCACTTACTGATCTTTTATCAAATAACATTTGAAATGATCTTTCGGTGAATGACTCCATTAGGCCCTGCTTCAATTTTGCTGAAGGCATTCAATGGGAAGCCACTTCACTTGCAAAATGATTTTCCTCAAGTCTTTTTAGTCATTTCTTTTGCAGCGCCAACACCAACATGTCTAAGTGCACTTTAGTGGGGTGCCCTGAGTGGATTCACCCCCCCAGACAGTGCTGTATTGTAAAACAGGATGGGGAAGAGGTAATCATTTCTTTTACAAAGAGGGAGTTAGGACTGATGTGAAAATGCAAGTGGAAACGGACGACTAGAAGTGGCCTCTGGACTGGACTCCTTCTGAAGAGAATCAGTCTTGGGGAGTCTTTGTGCACCCTGGTCCGTGTACCCCAGTTTAGGGAGCATGGCTCCTGGGGACACCACCGTTCTGTGAGGCGTGTGAACCAGGCACTTACTGTGCCCAGCATCTGCCAGCTTGAGTTTCCTCTCTGGGTCTTGTTGGTATGTGAGCTTGGGAGAGGGCACGTCAGTTCTGTGGTTCTTAAACTGTGCTCTGCAGATCCTCGCGAGGCCCCGGACCCACAGATGAGGTCCAAGCCCTTCTCATACTAATAAAAGACATTATTTGCCTTTTTTTAAAAAACTGTATTGATATTTGCATTGACAATGCAAAGGCTGTGACGAGCAAAACAATTGGCCTCTTATCACCAATCAAGACAGTGGCACCAAACTGTGCTAGTAGTCATTGTTCTTACTGCCACACACTTGCACTTTAAAATGAAAATTCCATTTTCCGTCAAGAATGTTCTTGATGAAGCAGTAAAAATATTTTTGTATTAAACCCCGACAGTTGAGTATATCTGTCTTTAATATTCTGTGTGATGAAGCTGGCAGTCTGCACGAGGCACTCCCGCTGTGCCCCAGAGAGCAATGTCTTGAAAAGGATCGTGTGGTTGTTTGAGTGGAAAGCCATTGCTAGCCACTTTTCAAAAATGAAACATTGATTTTAGTAAAAAGCTTTACTGACAAACTGTGGTCATTCAGACTTTAGTTTTTAATAGATATTTTCTCTGAAATGATAAATGAAACCAACTCTTCAAGGAAAACAACTGACAGTATTTATTATTAATGCTCAAATTCAAGTTTTCCAGCAGAAATGAGAATTTTGGAAAACTTTTAATTGACATTGTGAGCTTAACACACTTTCTAATGCCAAAAGGCTTTCAGTGAGATCGGTCGTGATACTAGCAAATAGAGTTTTCAAAATACTGTGTAAACATTTTGAAAATTTGTGTAGTTGAGTGACCTACAATTTTCCAGATGAACAACGCATGATATTACAAAATCATGCATGGGTGTATTAGAGTTCTCCAGAGTTGAACAAATAGGAGATATCTATCTACATATATATAACATATAGGAAGGGGGAGGGAGCAAGGGAGGGATGTATTTTAAGGAACTGGCTCATGCATTTGTGGGGGCTGGTAAGTCTGAAGCCTGCAAGCAGTCTGGCAGGCTGGAAATTCAGGCAACAGTTGATGTAGTTCTGAGTATAGGGCTGGAAAACTCAGGAAGAATTTTCATGCTGCAGCCTGGAAGCAGAATTCCTTTTTTCTCTGGGCACCTCAGGCTTTTTTTCTGAAGGTCTTCAACTGATTGGATGAAGCCCACCCACGTTACGGAAGGCAATCTGCTTTACTCATTTGAATATTAACCAGACCTACAGAATACCTTCAAAGCAACCTCTAGACTGGCGTTTGGCCAAATAACTTGACATCATAGCCTAGCCAAGTTGACACATAAAATTAACCATCACAATGGGTAAAAGATTTACTCAAAATTCAAGACAGGCCGGTGGATTCTCCATTGCAATGAAACTCTAAGAAACTAACACTTGTTGAGTGATGTAGTATCAGGAGATATTCACAGTTACCTGAAAAAAAAATCTATGCAAATACCCTCTTTCCCCAACTCCACCTGAGCAAGGACCTGTTGTCTTCCTGCGGTTCCACTGGAACAGCATATAGCAACAGACTGAATGTGGAAGGAAATACAGAAATTTAGTTTCTATTCTCTACTATTGAGGCAGCTATTTAAAGAGATGTGCAAAATATTTTTAAAAGAATTCTACTCTTTTCACAATTTGGGGGGGTTTAGAAATGTAGATTTTTAAAATAAAATATGTTAATAAGTTATGGGTTTATTGTTATTTCTCAGGATGAAAAGTTAAATTTTTTCTCAGTTTTTAAATATAAGACAAAAATTCTTTCGTTTCTTCAGTTATTTTTAAGTGAAAGGTGTCCTTAGACAAGAAAATTGTTTGATAATTGCTGCTTTAATAAAAAGGAGGTGATAGGTTGGGAAGAGAATAATTCTCACTAAGGCAGCACGTGTTGGGATTAAACTTTTTTTTGAAGATGTTAACCTGTTTGAATACCTGAGTGTTTTAATGTATGTCTTCACATAAAAATGGCTTGCACGCCCCACAGCAGTGCTGGCGGTGGTTCCGTCTGATGTGAGACGAATGCTCTGAGATGGGCAGGCTGAGTAACTAGGGGGTTCTCTTCCACGTGGGATTTGTTTGAAGAGAAGACCAAGTTCTGCTGGAGAGTAGTGAGCTCCCATGAAGCGCCTCCCAGATACCAGTGCACAGACTGAAACAGGGCTGCTTTGCAGAGTCACTTCGAGAAAGTTTGCCAGGGACTTAGAGAATTCCAACAGCTTTTTAAGGCCCTGCCCTGGAGGCTCAAATTTCTGAATATCTCCCACTACTGTTCCAAGTATTCAATCCTCCTGACGTCATCGTAGCAATGTTGGAAACAGAGTGCCATTTGTAACTTACAGCTTGAGTTAAACCAGTGACAAGTGTTTCGGTTCAGTGTCCTTAACTTTTGCCATTAGGACATCGAGGGTAATGTGGACAGTATGGGCATGTTAGAGGGGAAAGGAAAGGCCAGTGCTAATGCACAGGAACTCACAGACACCCGTTAAAAATTCCTATATAGGATTCCTTTCCAAATCATTATGTAAAATGAGTTCCTTTGTAAATACTTCCCCTTCTTACCTTGTAAAATATTTAACTTTTATATTTCTTCCTGTGAGAATGGGCTAAGAATTCAGGTGTGTTTTGCCAAAGACATGAGGTCCAGGCTGATGACAAACGCTGGCTGTCAGCATCACCTGGTTTCTCGGTCACGTGGTTCCCGAGACACCCCTGGAACAGGAGTGCGGTTCCAGTGGCTGCGGGGAAAGAGCAGCCCGCCTTCTAACCGGCAGGTGGCGGGAGCACGAGCCAGCGGCCAGATGACTTACAAGGCAGCCGCTGTGTCCTGACGGGTCTAAAGCTTCTCCGCAGACCCCGGCGAGGTGGCGCCGGCTGCGTCTGGAGTAGCTCAGCCTGGAAGCCGGCTGGCAGTGTGGCAGCTGCTTGACTAAAGACGTCGTTCAGTGGATATGAGGGAAACAAGTGAGAAAACAGAAATAGACTCTGAACTCTGTTAGTCTGAGTCGAGGTGGAGAGAGACACGTTCTCCCTGTGAGGGTAACAGGGGCAGCAGCATCAGGACAGCCTCCCCTTGGCTGATCCGACCCCTCGGTCAGCTCTTCTCTTAGCAGCATTTCAAGGTATTTGTGCTCATGCTGTAGGCTGTCTCTCTGGGACGGCAGGGAGACTCCTCTTCCGTCCTGGGTCCCACTTCTGGCTTTTCTGTGTCCTCTGTCTCCACTGTCATTAGCCTACAGCAGCCTCAAGCAGCCTGTCTCACAGAGAGTGTACAGAAGAGAACAGGACTTAAATGAGTAAGAGTATTTTTGAAAGCTTGTGACGGTAACGGCATTGTAACCTGTGTAAACACATCTTGGAAGCACGTGGGCGTCCGGCACAGTGTGGTCCAGTTGTGGTTGACCCCGTCACCGCTGGCATTGAATTCCTGCCAAGGAAAGAAAGGTAGAGACAGGTGGGCAGCCTCCGGGAAGGGTGGATTTTCTCGGATTTCTCTAACATCTTTTTCTCCCTCTTCTTTTGAAAATCTTGAAAGTTTTCGTTCACAACTTTTCTATTGAAGGTACTCCTGTTTTAAAAAGTGGAACATGGAATTGTCTCATCCTCTTCTTCCTTCTCTGCGTCTCACGTGGAAATGTTTTCACTATTCTCCCTTTATACTTTTTCACTTTCTTACCTACATTATTTTCTTAACACACCAGGCATTGCACTAAAGCTCTTTTAAATGAACTCTAGACGTGTGTGTGTGTGTGTGTGTGTACGCTCTAATATGGAAAGTTTCTTGTCTTTACAATGTATTCCGCTGACCCAAGTTTTCCAAAGGACCTGCCAGTCTGGGTCCAGTGAAGTCTGCTTGGAAATGTACAATGTGGTCCTGTCCTGAGCGCACAGCATTATGGGTAAAATGTCATTAAATTAGGGGTCCTTAACTAGATCCAGAAGCTTACAGAGTCCCATTGTAGCTCTGTGAAACTTTGGTTCGTTTTCAGATCGTCAGAGGGGCTCCGTGGTTAGGGAGCGCTTCTGGTGGATTCAGGGGGGTCTCTGACATAACTTCAAGCGAAATTATTTGTTCCTGTGATTTTCAGTGTCCATTTTAACTGGATTTTCTCTATGCTTTTCATATGTATTTATTTAGTAAATAAGGTACCTTAAGCTTTGGTACCTTTCTTGTGCTGGTTTCTCATCCCTTAACTGTGTTCATTCACCCACTCATTTGCTGAGCCCTTAGTGCCTAAGCACTGCACAAAAGCAAAGGCCGGGCCCCCTTACTGCAGATCATGACACAGAGCATCATGCAATCCTGTGTCTTTCCGTTTCAATTGTTACCACATTTCGTAGTTACGCACTCATGCGGTGGCCCCTCAGGAGACGGAGAGCCACCAGCAGTCAGGGCTGACGCCTGCTTTCCTCCGCGGTGTGTCCCCCAGTGCTGGGCACACGCGGGCAGATGAATGGTTCCAGGGCAACACTCGTTGAATGAAGACATCTTTGTGTCACTTCAGAGAGCCCAGTGCCTGAACCGGGGTCCACCTCGTATCTGTGGTGATTAAGCAATCACCCGGAATTTAAGTGCTCGACTCGGTCCTGTGGGCTGTGGAGATGGATAGAAACAAAAAACAGGGTGCGACCCTCCAGCTTGGTGAGCTTGTAATGCAGTCGATGGGGAGAGAGGACCGTGCCTGAAACCGCTCAGTTTTCCAGTGCCCTGGGCGGTGATAAATAGGGAGGGGGCGTGGGCAGCAGGCACGGAAGGTTTGTCAGGGGCGGTGGGGCTGCAGGAGGACGTGGCGGGCAGGAGAGTTAATGAGGCGACAGCTCAGGCCCAGCTGAAGAACAGAAGGAGCGCGCACGGAGGGGTGGCCACGTGGTGCAGGGCCGAGCCAGGGGTAACGTGCAGAGTTTCCAAGTTGCAGGGTGGCCTTTCAGTGCCTCTTTCTTAAAATCAGGGCTTGAGGGAGGGAGGGCTTGCAACTCTTGGTGGTTTGTACTGGGGAAGGGGTTTTTGTAAAGGAAAAAGGGAAGTTCTGGGTGTAATGGTGGCCTCTGAACCGTGGCCTTGTAGCACAGGATGCCTGAGCAGAGGAAGGCAAGATGCTGTATGTGTGTGTGTATAGGGGACCCGGGAACTGGGGATCTGGGGATGGAGGGGAAGGGGAGTGAAGATGGCACCAGGCAAGACTCTGAAGGAAACTGCACGCGGTAGCTAAGCACGCCTTTTTCTAGAAAAGGAAGCAGCGTATGTCAGCCAAGCTACATCATGACTGAGGGACTTCATGAGGAGCATGATGATTGCTGGGGCAGAAGGGGTCCCAGGGAGGGGCCTTCCCTTGCCCACCGCAGGGGTGTGGGTGGGCTGCAGCAGGCTCCGCAAGACAGCCCCCGGCATGTTCCCAGGGCATCTCTCAGGACCCACAAAGTAAGGAGCAACAACTCTGTGGGGAGTTAATCTGTCCAGTAGCCCCTGCACTGCCTCCCTCACAGAGCTGAGAATCAGGGCCAGCTATCTGGGTGAGGAAGGGAGGGCAGTGTGACAGGAGACCCTGGATTTCAGTTGAATTCTTGGTATGAGCTTTTCCGCTCTTTGGAGACGCCGTTCCTAATGATTCTAGGCTTGGGTTGGGGGGACTTTGATGGAAAGAGAGCCTTCTATTCTGTACTGTTAACTTAAAAATAAATAGCTTCAGCCAGCAAGGAAGTGAGGCGCAAGTCCAGCAGCCCATGTGGAACTGAATTTGGCCAACAAGCACCTGAGTGAGGGTAGAAGCAGGCCTCCCCAAACTGAGCCTCCAGATGGACTGCAGCCCCTGCCAGCACCCTGACTCCCTTACTGCACCCTCGTGGGGGACCTGGAACCACCGGCACCAGCTGTGCCACATCCAGATTCCTGCCCCGCCGAAGCTGTGAGATAAGAATTATTTCTTGTACACTGCTAGGTTTTGGAGTAATTTGTTGCACACAAATAAATAATAGAAATTGTTCAGTGTACAACGCAGTCCTGTGTTCTGGAGATTTCTGCCATCAGATGATGAGGTCTTAGAAGCCAAAAAAAAAAAAAAAGGTACACAGGCAATTCTCATATTAGAAAAACTACTAAATATTAAAAAAATAGAAGGACCCTGTCTCACGGAAGTAGAGATTGGAAAATTTATTAATCAATCTGTAGTTAAATTGGGTTCTTGATATGTCTTTTCCCTTGAAAAGCTCACGGCAAGCTGCTGTCACCTTTCCTGTTAGAGCTGTATCACTCATGTTTATGTCAGAGATTATTTAAAAACTAGATCTGAAATTCAGAGAAAATCATGAAATCGTGACTATAACCATGAAAAAGGCAGAACTGTGTATGAGCGCGCAGTTCCAGGCTGACACAACATGAATAGGTAGGGACCTTGCTCTGCCCCGCTGTTACCTGCCCTTCTGCATGACTCCATTTAAAGAAAGTACGTTCTTAGTGCAAGCCTGGTTTCTCCATCTCCCCCCACTTCTGCCTTGGAACACAATAAGGCATTCCTAAGACGCACGTCTTGTGCGGTCCCGAATCAAAACATCCAGCTTGTTCGCGTAAACTCTGATCCCCGGCTAGTGTTGACAGTAGATTTATAATCCCACCTATCAGAAAGTCAAAATTCTGTTTCCCATTCATCCTAATAAAGCAGCAGGAGTTTCCTGGAGGGAAGGGTGAGCAGCCTAATTATTCGCAGCTGGAGAGGGGAGGCTGGTTCCAGCCGTGAGAGGGGTTTTTTTTTTAACCCTTTCCTTCCCAGTTTCTCTCTTGGTCTTTCAGAGAGGCATCGGGCTCCAAGAATGAGTAACAGAGAATATTCAGATTTTCCTGATAATGATGATCTGTCCGTACTCTGGCAAGACTGTGAGATGCTGATTTGGATTTGACTGCATGGTGCCGATTCACATGAGTTCTGTGTTTCAGGCAGGAGTGTGGGTGCTGAAGTGTCACTGTGTTTGGGGGGTAAAGGGAGGGCAGTCAAATGAGACCCTGGAATGGCTGAAGAACAAACATCTCTCCCCAGTGCCCCACAAAGTTCTTCTACAACTTAGAAACATGAGAAGAAAGAGGACACTTTACTTGTGACCGTCTCTGGAGGCGTTGTGGGACACATACGCCAGATTATTTGTGAAGGTGGCTGCGTAGGCACTGTACCCCTTAAATATTAGAAAAGGTTTACAGTTCCCCATCACTGTCGTCATCCTCAGACACTGTCTGAGATGTGGGAGGATGCCATGGCAGAGAGAGAGAGGCTTACCTACAGCAGAACCCAGGGAGGCAGGACAGAGGCGTTCACAGGAAGGTAGAAGACCTGTCCTAGGGGGGGCCATGCCGAGTGCTCAGTGATGGGGAAGAAGTGGAACTCACCCAGTGCGTAGTAGGCGGTGGACCTGTACCCAGACTGGGGACCACGCGACTGTGTTCTTGGTTTCTTCCATTTCTTCCTTCATCCATTTGACAAATACATGGTGAGAACCTACCACCTGCCAGGCATTGCTCATGGTTCTGGAAATAAATTGGTAAACAAAGTTGGTGAAGTCTCCTGCTTACATGGAACTTCTTGTTCTATTTTTTTATGGTGAAAGTGTGTGATTTCTAAGAAAACTTAAAGCGCACTTCCGCAGAGTTTCATGGTTTTCAGAAATCTTTTCACATCTTCTCATTTCACTTTAAACGAGTAAGATTTCTTCTGTGCCAGTTATTAATAAAGCTGTTTTAAGTTCTTTAAGTTTATTCTAATGAAAATTAGAAATAAGGAAATTTAAACACTTAAAAATAAGTAATATTAGTTTGCACAAAATACCATCCACATATATTAAGGGTCTTCTTCTCTTTTTACCATCCTACCCAACCGCAGAAGAACTGAAGTATCTAACCTGCCATGTTAATGATCCTAGGGAAACACTAGGATATGTATTTTTTTAATCTTTAAAAATTAAAGCTATAGGTTGATAAAACATAATAACTTTTCAGCCTTTTTAATAAGAAAAGTAAACAGGCAAACAAAAATTATAAATTTTAGCACTGATGGTTCATTTATTTTTTTAAATGTTTTAGTTATTTAATTATTGTATTATTTATTATTTTTTTTATTTTGGCAGTGGGGTGGGGAGAATTAATTAGGTTTATTTATTTTTAGAGGAGGTACCAGGGATTGAACCCAGCACTTATGCATGCTAAGCATGCACTATACTGTCCCCCCCATTTATTTATTTTAACCTTCTGTCTCAATGTGCGTTATATTTGAATCATTTGAATGGAATCAGCTGAATACATTTGTAAAGTGTTTGAATTGGGAAGGGATCACATGCTCATCTTTGGCAAAAAAAGACTGAGGCAGAAGCTCTAAAAGAAAGTTAATATCCACTTCTTTTTCTTTCAGTTTTGTTTTTTTTTTTTTTGCAGAAATGTGTTTTATGGGAAGATTCAGGATCATGAAGTAGTGATGCAGTGTGGTGTAACTGGGGGAAAAGAGAGTAATAACACTGGTGTCGGCGGGGTTGCCTCGGATCTGTGCGGACCAAAACATTTCTTCTGATTTTCTTTGGCGTTTCTAATTATCTTTAAAAGTTTAGATGCAAACGTTTAGAAATGTGTTACAATATTGGCATATTTCCTAATGTACAGGTAGGGTAAGTCAGGGTTGACTATTTTTGAGTTCTAGTCACATCCAGAAGTTAGGTTTAAAAAGCTGTTGGCTCCTTTTAAAAACATTTAGTAACATGTTATCCTTTTGTTCTCTTCCCCATCAAGGCAGCAGAACTGTTTGGTTTTGGTGGGGGGTGGGCAGTGTGCAGTGGGCAGTAATCAGGTTTATTTAGTTACTTATTTTTTAGGGCAGTGCTGAGGATTGAACCCAAGACCTTGTGCTTGGTGGGCACGCACTCTACCACTGAGCTATACCCTCCCCCTGCAAGGCAGTGGGACTCTGTACTCATGTGAATGGCAGTGACTCGGATCTGGATGCTTGTGACTGGCCACGTCCTTTCCCCAAACACAAGCTAATGCTCACGTAAAAGACTGAGACAGTGGCGCTTCTGATACTGAAGGCTATGATAAAACATCGAGAGAAAGTCAGATTTCTTTTTATATTGTTCCACAGTTAATTAAAATACTTCATTTCAGTCCAAGATGTATTTAGATATGCCTCCTTGGAAAAACACTATTGGAAAGTTACAGAAACCATGGATAATAACTGTTATTAATCAAAAGGGAAAAAATGAAAAAAAAAATGCAACTCAAAACAGGGCAGACTAATATGCAGCTGGCTCAGGCTTCAGTGAATTTGATTTATTTCAGTCACGGAAAAGCTCGCTTTATATTTTCCCTCCTGGGGAAATGCCATCACAAAATCTACTACCAGAATTTAGGTTGAAGACACAGGTTAAAAAAAAGAAAAAACAGGTGGGGGGTACTGTTTTCCCAGGCAAAAGTTAGCCAGGAGGGTGGCAAAGCTGCTTCATTTTAATGTGAGTATTGTCAAAGTTCTTCAAAAGTCTTTAAAATTCATCTTTAGATTATGTAGTGGAATGAGTAGAATGGTGGTTCCCTATAAAATGTATCCTCATTCACATCCCTGGGAGCTGTGAATGGGACTCTATTTGTGAAAAGGGTCTTTGCAAATGTTACTAAGAGATCTTGAGATGAGGCCATCTCGGATTACCCAGGTGGGCCCCCAATCCAGTGATAAGTGTCCTCATAAGAGACAGACGAGGGGAAGGCACCGTAAGATTGGAGTGACAGAGCTTGGAGGGATGTAGACAGAAGCCAGAGAAGACCGGTAATGATGGCAGCTCCCAGAAGTTGGAAGATACAGGATGGATTCTCCCTAAGAGCCTCCAGAGAGAGTGTGGCCCTGCCAGCACCCCTATTTCAGACTCCTGGCCTCAAGAAATGTGACAGGGTAAGTATCTGTGGCTTTAAGCCAGCAAGTCCGTGGTGATTTGTTGCAGCGGTCACAGGAGACTCCTACATACAGGGTTAACGAAGATTCACTGGGTAGCAATGGTGTGTCAGTTGTGATGCAAGCCATTGGGAATACTGCTTCTGCCTGCAAGAAGCTTACACAGTAGAGTGAGTCGGATGTGGGGTGGACCGGTACAGTACAACGTGAAAAGATTTATTACAGAGGTTTGTAGATATATATGAACAGTGAAAACGCAGAAAGAATAACAACATTTTTTTTGCTGAAAAATGCCAAATTTAGGTCATCTGCAACCAATACTTAATTTATAAATGAAAGCATTTTTGTCAAATAAGGTATTTTTAATACATCTATTAAAATATTAAAAAGATGTAGTCAATAGCCTAAAGCCTTGAATTTGATGAATTTATAAGCTGGAGTATATATACTACATGACGGGGATATTTCAGTCTGCTCTATAAATAATAAGGAAACTCAAGTATGCTCTCCAACATGCCATAAGTCTGCCTGGGCATAAACCTTTTCCAACTCAGGCTGTCAGGTTTTTTTTGTTGGTTTTTTTTTCATGAAAACAGATCTCTAATTTTACAATGGCGCTCACTGAAAAGATACTTGTCATAGCAATATTTGTCATTGCCATATAAAAATGATGTACTCAGGGTATTTTTAAAGTGCTATTGAGGCATAATTTATACACTGTAGAATTCACCTATTTAAGCATACAATTTGTCTTTTAAACAAATTTGTAGAGTTGTGTGAACATTACTACAATCCAGTTGCAGAACAGTCCCGCCACCCCAAAATACCCCTTGTGCTGGTTTGCAGTCAGTTCTGATCCCTGATTCCAGCCCCAGGCACCCACTCATCTTTCTGCCTTTGTAGATTTAACCTTTTCTAGACATTTTCTATAAATATAATAATAAAACAAGTATTCTTTTGTATCAGACTTCTTTAACTTAGCATAATGTTTTTGAGGTTTATGCGTGTAATAGCATATATCATTATTTCATTAATTTTTATTGCTGAATAGTATTCAGTTGTGTTTTGTTTATAAATGGCTTGTTTATCCATTCATCAGTTAGTGGACATTTGGATGGTTTCATTTTGGGCCGTTATGAATAATCATGCTTATACATTTGCACATGGATATTTGTGTGGACGTATGTTTTTTATTTTGATTTTGATTTTTTGGAGGAGTGGATAAATACCTAGGAGGAGAATTGCTGGATTATATAGTAAGTTCAGGTTTTCATTTTTTCCAAACTGTTTTACAAACTGACTGTACCAGTTTACATTTCCCACCAGTAATGTAAGAAGATGTCAGTTACTCTACATCTTTACCAATATTCCTTATTGTCTGTCTTTTTGATTATGGCCGTCCTAGTAGGGGTGAAATGGTATCTTATTTTGACTAATGAATGATAGTGTTGACTGTACCTAAAGCTTTTCAGGTTAACTATGGCTTTTAACTCCTGTTGTTGGTCTTCAAGACTCAATCATACATTTTTTTTTTTCCTAACCAAGAATGGCACAGAACACACAATAGGAAAAGGAAAAAGTTATAGGAGGAATTTAAAAATGAACTAAAAAGGATGGTGAAGGAAAAAAATGGTAGTAAAGTGGATGCATGATTATGGGAAAGGGGAGAGAAGGAAGAGCTTATTAAAAAGAAAAAACTGTGTTGTTTGGAAAGCCAAGTCATATTATAATGCTATCAGTGAAAATAAAAAACCACATGAGTAGGATATACACTACTGTATATGAAATAGATAAACAACAAGGACCTACTGTGTAGCACAGGGAACTATATTCAATATTTTGTAATAATCTATAATGGAAAACAATCTGAAAAAAATATATAACTGAATCGCTTTGCTATACACCTGGAACTATATAACATCGTAAATCAACTACACTCCAATTAAAAAAAAATGAGTACATTAGAATCATCGGTAATGATTTGAACATCCTCTGTCTAGAATAACGACAGTGTCATTAATTTAAGTCCAAATGTACTCATGAACTAAGAGCACTTTTGAGTTATTTTCCATTACACTTGTCTAGTCTCTGCAAAAAAGAGCACATTCTCATTTATTCATCGTTTCTTTCTTTGATTTGTTGAGGTCTTCTGTTAAGCCCTTTCCCTTAGTGACTTGTCACCTTCTGGACGGTGTCAGGCCATCTGTGGTCACTGGTGTCCATCCGAGCCTCATAGTGTTGGGTCCGAATCATCTGGAATTTCATGTCTTCCTTCCCACTAACACCCTTGCATGTGTGCCGCCCACTCACTCTTGTACGTTCTCTGTTTCTGCTGCCTTCATCACAGACTCGAGGACCTGATTTGGGGGGGTGTCGGGTTTTGTTTCACTTTGGGTCTCAGAAGGCGTTAATACATAACAACACATAATCATAATGTCTTATGAAACCTGCTGAGGCATTTCCCCTGGGAATGCTGATACCCGAATGATTGCAAATAGTTTCCTCAGTTTGGGCTTCGAGGGGTGGTCAGTTGAACAGTTGTGGTAAAGAGTCCAAAACATTAGCGTTTTCATCTCAAGCCAGTTATTTAATCCTGGTCTCAAAGGGTAGAGTAAAGATTTTTCCAAAATGGGAGAGTTTGAGGACTGGTATGAGTTCTTCTTTGTATGTTTGGTAGAATTCCCCAGTGAAGCTGTCCAGTCCTGGACTTTTATTTGTAGGAAGGTTTTTTTTATTGCTAATTTGATTTCATTTCTAGTGATCGGTTTGTTCAGGTGGTCAGTTTCTTCTTGGTTCAGTCTTGGTGGACAGTATGTTTCCAGAAACTTGTCCATCTCCTCTAGGTTATCCATTTTGCTTCCATATAGTTTTTCATGATATTCTCGTATGATATTCTGTATTTCTATGTTATTTGTTGTAGTTTCTCCATTTTCCTTTCTTATTTTGCTTATTTGTGCTCTTTTTTCTTCTTTGTGAGTTTGGCCAGAGGTTTGTTGATTTTATGTACTCTTTCAAAAAACCAGCTTTTGGTTTGATTGATTTTTTCTATTGTTTTTTTAAAATGTAGTAGAATAAAATGTATATTCACATTTGAAAGATTTTCTTAAAAAACTCAAAGAGAAGCAAAACAGACATATTCAGTGTTTAATTCCATTTATCACCAAATTAATGTGTGTATATATGTGAGCTGTGAAGATCAAATAGTTTGACTATAGTTTTAGTAAATAGACCAGAACTTACATATATAAATGTGTCATATTTTGAAAATGAATGATCTTGACTATAAATATATTTCATCCATTTTGCAATTCCTTAGTCTTATTTTGGGCTTTCTATCAATTCCAGTTTATGAACCAAATTAAAAAAAAAACTGGTCTCATTACTTTATTGTCACACCTCATATATAAGATGCAAAAGCAATATGCCTTAGTAATTGAGATTATAAATAAATTGAGATTCCTATCTCATAGATTGCCTGGTGCTTGGTTCAGCCTGTTTTGAGATGCGAACACGTTTTCCTTCCTTCTCGTCTCGTAAGAAAAGCAATCTGTTTATAACAAAGAACGCACTGATTGCATCAGTTACTTCCTCTGAGTCCATTACTCGCTCTACTAGAATTTAGCACGAAGCCCTTTTTGCCATCTATTACCAAAAAATTCTCTTAAGAGGCGATGAGCTGAGTCAGCATGCCTTGTGACGATCGTCACTTTAGCAAATTGTCTCATGGGAGGGATTGGTTTCAAAAGATGTGCATTCATTCCATTATCTATTGATTATCAAACAGGGCCAATGCCGACGTATGTGGGTGTGGATATGGCTGTTGGGAGATGCAGCCTTGTTCAGGTGAAAGACTTGGTTAAACACGCAAGGATCTGTCCTGTTGTAATCAGCAACACTTTCAAGAACACACGGTTGTTGCTGTGTGACAGAGATGTGACAGTTCAGGCCAGGCAGCGCCACTTACCTTGGCAGCTGAGCTGAGCACGCTGTTGGTGACCCACTGGCTTCTGGAGAGAGCGGATGAGAGAGGACAGGTTACGGGAACACAGGAGGGGGTACATTTCCTCGCTCATTCATTATAACAATCCTGGAAGATAATTATCATTGATTTTAAAACATCCAGACTTGCATCATAAATTTAAGTTTTCAGAATTCAGGGAAGTCTTAAAAAATCTTTGTGCCTTAGTTGTCTCAACTCTGTGTTTTGTAAAAGTTATAAAAGTTAGACAGGGTAGAAATGAAGTTCAGGGTCCAGAGCCAGCCACGTTATATATATTTTCCTAAAAAAGGGTGTATTTGGTTGACGTTCAGCTTCTATATATTGAGACACACACGCACACATTGTGGTTTAAATAAGATAGTACCTTATTTTTATCACATTTAAATTAAGCCCAGAAGTAGGCAGCATATGATTGGTACCATAGCTCCAAAAAATTGTCTGGTTCTCTTTGTTCTGCCAAGTTTTCTCAGGTTCTCTGTTTTTTGACTGCTAGGATATGTGCTCACGCTTGTGATCTAAAATAGTTGCTAGCAGTCTGGCCGTTAGATCCAAGTTCAAGGAGACAAGATTGAGGTAGGAGGCAGATAGAGTTCTTCTCCACTCTTCATGAAGATTTCCCAGTAGGTCCCCTGATGTTTGTGCTCGTGTCTTACCAGTCACATGCCACACATAGCCATAAGGCGGGATGGGAAATATTTATCTTTTAGTTGTTCAGCAGTGAGTCCAGCTAAAATTAGTCTGTTACTAAAAAAATGGGGAGAATCGGTATTTGTAGGAAAGGGTATAATTTGTCATAAAATAGAACTATTACTTTCCTGGGTTTTTTACTTAGCAGCTTCGTCAAGTTATTGGGTCTTAGTTGTCTCATCTATGAAATGAGAAGACTCTTAACCCCAAAGAGTTGTTATGAGCAGGTGATAAAGGAGGTAATACATGCAGAGCACCGCTGGGTCGCGTCTCTAACCCATCACTGGTGGCTCTTGGCTTTGGGAAGGCCTGGTCTTGAGGCTTCCTGACTGAGGGCCCACACTGGCTGGGTGGGGACGTGGATACCTGCCCTGTGGAGGACTTGCACCTCTCGGACTGCCTATGGTGTCAAGGATGGCACCGGGGACTGGCATATGGCTGGACTCTTCCCCAATGGGGAGCAGATGTCTGGCAACCTCCTTTTTGGGGTTGCCAAAGACCCACAATTCTTGGTAGAATCAGAAAGGTGGAAGGAGTTTCAAGAGTGTGAAATGGGACTTGCCACCAGTTGTTCTAATTTAATTTGAGAAATAAAGATATAGGTCATTACTTAGTCTTGAGATGTTTATGCAGAGAGAAGGGAAGACATTTGAGAACTCTGTGGATTTGCTGGTTAAACCTGAGTTGCTTTTAAAAGCTATTGACCATCCGTAAATATTCCAGTCCCCGCTGCTATGCATTCCGGAGCACTTCCGATGGAGTTGCCCTAGCGACAGGCAGCGTCATCACAAATCCGCACCTGCAGTCGGGGGAAGCCTGTCATGAAGTGTTTGACTAGGAGCTCATATTTGAAACCAAAGCTTCTTTGTTTCTGGCATGTTTTCTTAGTTGGCAATTGTCTCCTTATAACCACAGTTTGAGATTTTCCAGTTTTTCTCTGGAAGGTCCAAAGACATTCATAGATCACTGCACATATGCTTTGTAACTCAGATTGTAAACTGTTCTATTTTGACAAACTTAAAATACTCAAGAAGAGTGCACTCCATATGTACTTCGTCCACATCCCTCAGATAAATAATATTTCACTCCATTTACTTTATCACTTTATATCTATCTAATTTTTTTCTGAGGCTTTGTAAATTACCCCCTGACACACACACACTAGATATCTCTGTGTATCTTCCCTGAAAACAAGGTGTTGTGGACTGAATCATACCCTCCTCCCACTCCCCCACCAAATCCAAGTGTTGATGCCCTGACCCCTAATGTGATAATATTTGGAGATAAGACCTTTAAGGATATAATTAAGGTTAAAGGAGACCATAAGGATGGGCCCTTAATCTTACTGGAATGATGTCCTAAGAACAGGAAAAGACGCCAGAGAACTCATTCTCTCTCCAGCTACACAGAGGACACACACACACACACACACACACACACACACAGAGAGAGAGAGAGAGAGAGAGAGAGAGAGCGAGAGAGAGAGAGAGCAGCTGTCTGCAAGCCAGGAAGAGAGGTCTCACTAGACACCAGTCCTGTTAGCACCTTGATCTCGGACTTCTAGCCTCCAGAACTGTGAGAAGAGCAATTTCTATGGTTTAAACCACCCGGTCTGTGGCTTTTTTGTTACAGCATCCCTCGCTGACTAATACATAAGGATATTCCTTCCCCAAAACCATCGCACGATGATCGAAATCAGTGACTTAAAGATATACTGTTCTCTGAGCTACAGACCTAACTCAAGCGTTATCAATTGCCCTAATGACGTCTTCTTTCGAGAAAGAAGTCCCAGGCCCTGTGTTGCATTCCCTTGCCACGCCTCTTAGCCTCCTTTCATCTAGAACCGTTCGCCGGTCTTTCTTCCTCTTCACGACATTGAGACTTTTTATAAGTACAAGACCAGTCCTTTTGTAAAATGTTCCTCGCTCTGCGTTTGTCTGCTATCTTCTCATGGTTAGATTCAGGTTAGGTACTGACAAGAATACAGCGGAAATCATGTGGTGTCCTTCTCAGTGCTTTGTGTCAGGAGGCACATGGTGTCAGTTTGTCTCATTACTGATGATGTTAACTTTGCTCATTTAATTAAGGTGGTTTCTACCAGGTTCCTCTACTATGAACCTGCTGTTTCCCCTTTGTAATTAATAAATATATTGGGATATATCTTGAAACTGTAAATATGCTTTTACCCACTTGTTTTAGAACCTACTAATGTTTTTTTGCTTAATTCGCTTACTACTATTATGGTTGCTAAAGGGTGATTTTCTAATTCTGTCATCCCTTATACCTTTATTTGTTGGCTTTCTACTGTTCAAAAGAGTTTTACGTTCTCCTCCATTTATTCATTCATTTATTTATGACAAAGTAGACACATCTATATTAAAGTACGCTATAAGCCATACTTTAATTCTGGTCATGCCACATAAATTTGCCAAATTTGATGAAAATATGTCCATTTGTTTCATGTGATACAACAATAAAGGAAAAAATTTCAATTAATTTGTATAGAAATATGAATGTCAAAGCAGGAATGGATTCTGAGGGTCATGAACAAGGAGGAATCAGAGATGATTATCTGACTTGTAGGTGGGTGGAACAGGGAATCTGAGAGGAGAATCTTCAGAGAGGAAAGAGATGAGTTGAAATTGTGAAGAGCCTGATCCAGGAAGAGATGGTTTGCTGTATGAAACTGAAGCTCAGGGAGGGGTGGTGCCTGGCAGGAGATACGGGTTGCAGAGCAGACGTGTGCCAGAGAAGGGAGAGCTACTTTTGCACATTTCTTCCCAAATCTGTCTTTAGTACCATCACGTGGGTGGCTTGAAATAAACCACGGAGGGAGTATTTACACCACATACATCAGCAAATGATACAAATCCAGTCTTTCCCTCCACTTCTCCTCGTCCCCACGGAAACCAGTTTACCAGAGGCATTGGCGTTCATGTGACAGCTAAAATCCTGCAGGTGGATGAGATCATTTAGTGATTGTGCTTTATAAGAGAAGAAAATATGTTAATGAAAGAAATGTGGCAATGGTGTTACTAGGGGTGGGTGGAAGGAGAAAAGCCCCAGAAGAGCTTCAGAAGAAATGGAGGGGATGTTTAGGGGGACTTGGAGGGCAAGGTTTTCAAAGACCCCAAGAGAAGAGAGATTTCTAAGAAGGAAGGTCTGATGTGTAGTGTCACGTACAGGGAAGGTGTCCTTGTGGGTTAGGGTTTTCGATTGTTTGGGGAACTTTAGTGGAAGTTTTAGTTTAGTGACTTGAGCAGATGGTGGATTGAGTTTAGTAAAGTTTAATAGCTGTTGAGTGATGAATGGATAATTGAGCTTTGGGGGCTGAGAAAAGGGAACAGTTTAAAAAAAAAAAAGGAAACCAATTCTACTATATAACATAGTCTACAGTTTTGAATCATAGTAAACACGGAGTGAAAGAATGGTTTGTTCATCTTCTACAGGTGCTGTGACCTACTTTGCTTACAAAGGAGGAGACTGATTTAGAAAGTTAGCATTTGCTTGATCTTAACCATAATATTGTGGCTGTCCATTAATTTTGTTAGCATATATAGTGGGACAGTTAAAAACAATTTTCAATACAGAATTGTACTCATTTACCAAGCTTCTACATAATATTATTTGCTATATTTCCTACCAGACTTCTTTGTCTTTTCTTGTTGACAGTTATATTTTCAGTAGGAAATAATGCTCCTTAAAACAGTAAATTGCACTTTTAAAAATCAGTGATCGGGTTTGTGAAAGTGTTCTTGAGAATCAGAGGTATATAGAATGGGATTTTGTTCCTTTACTTTTTGTCTTTTTTTTTTTTTAACCAGTATTAATTTAGGTAGCAAAGTGAAAGTGAATCTTTAAGCACAGGAATCTTCATGCACTGCATTTAATATTAGTTTGTTATTATGTCTTCCTGGAAAATTTTTCTTTTTAAAATAAATTGAGAAACAAGGGAGACTGTAGCATTGCATTTGAACAGAGGAAGGCACCCAAGAAAAACTACATAAAAATAGTCAGTTTTACAAAATGAAAAGACAACCAACAGACTGAGAGAAAATATTTGCAAATGATAAGAGCTTAATTTCCAAAATATACAAATAGCTTATACAACTTAATATCAAAAAACAAACAACCCAATCAAAAAATGGGCAGAAGACTTACATAGAAGACATATAGATGGAAAACAGTTATATGAAAAGATGCTCAATATCACTACTTATTAGAGAAATACAAATCAAAGCTACACTGAGATATCACCTCACACCGGTCGAATGACCATCATCAAAAAGTCTACTAATAATAAGTGCTGGAGAGAATGTGGAGAAAAAGGAACCCTCCTGCACTGTTGGTGGGAATATAAATTGGTGCAACCACTATGGAATACAGTATGGAGGTTACTTAAAAAACTAAAAACAGAGTTGCCATATGATCCTGCAATCCCATTCCTGTGTATGTATCTGGAAAGGATGAAAGCTGTTACTCAAAAAGATACATGAACCCCCAGTGTTCATAGGGGTACTATTTACAATAACCAAGGCATGGAAGCAACCTAAATGTCCATCAACAGATGACTGGGTAAAGAAGATGAGATATAATGGAATATTACTCAGCCATAAAAAAGAATGAAATAATGTCATTTGCAGCAACATGGATGGATCTAGAAATTATCATACCAAGTGAAGCAACTCAAAGAAAGACAAATACTATATGATAACATTTATAGGTGGAATCTAAAAAATACTGCAAGCACACTTATTTACAAAACAGAAACAGACTCACAGACATAGAAAACAAACTATGTTACCAAAGGGGAAGGGCAGGAGGGAGGGATAAATTGGGAATATGGGATTAACAGATGTACGCTACCATATATAAAATAGATGAACAATAAAGAGTTACTGTGTAGCATAGGGAACTATATTCAATATCTTGTAATCAACTAAAATGGAAAAGAATAGAAGAAAGAATATAGATATGTACGAATATACATGTAGAACTGCGTCACCTTGCTGTACACTTTAACACAATATTGTAAATCGACTATACTTCAATAATTAATAAATAAACAAACAGGGCAGTTTTAAATTTTGGAATGTAAACTGTTGTGTCCTGTGCCTGGGAATTGGTTTTCTGAATCTTTGTGCCAACAGTATGGTCCTGGTTGGTTTATTTTGCTGCTGCAGAATGATGTTCTTGATACCTAGTTAGGAAGATCCTTTCCTTGAGTTGCACTGAGTTTTATTCACGATATCTGTGAACACAATTTAGTTGTAAAACTAAAAATGTGTATTGGGAAGATATGATCTTTTCATCCTGTGTCCAATCAGTCTTTTAAAAAACTAGTTTCTCTTTGTAACAAAAAGGAAAAAAAGCCTTGAGTTTTATTAAAAATAGCATGGCGTATCTGAACAGCAAGGCACTTGTTAACGCAATTTCTATGTAAATATTGAGTTGGAAAATTCTCTAATGTTCACTATAACCAGTCATTTGCAATAACAGTGTGAAGAAATAATGGAGATTGCTGACTGTGCGGGCTGCGGGGAGGGCATGCTTTGTGCTAAAGGCTCTCACTGTATTTTCTCCCTTAATCCTCGCAATTTAACAGCTCACAGCTAGGAAACAGCAGAGTCAATAATTAAATCCAAGTCTATGTGATTCTAGAACCAGAGATGTTATACACCATTCATTCCTAGGTCTGATCAGCATGTCTTCAGAAGAGTGAGAAACCAGGTCAAAAAATAATTAAACAAATAAAACATTTCCCAGTACCCTTAGTCTTGAATTTCTTAACATTAGGAAATGAATCAGATGTGACTATGTTCCAATCAGTTTAGGACTAATGTAGGACTAAAAAGAAAGGCTGGGCATCTTTATCTTGTTATAATTGTTAACTTTGGATGCAATATGTATAGTCAAACGAGATAAACTACATGTTATTTCCTCTGATATGAATCTGGGTGAAATTATTTACTGTTCATTTTGCTTAAACTTTTAAGAGGTCGTAAACATTTGTGGTTCAAATTTTCTTTTTAGCCACCTTTTTCTCTAGTCAGTAGCAGTACAACTACTCTGGAAATCACAATATTCCACTCAGAAAAAGAATAAAAGTGGAAAACTGAGCGGGTGTTTATTTTTTTTAACATTTTTTATTGATTTATAATCATTTTACAATGTTGTGTCAAATTCCAGTGTAGAGCACAATTTTTCAGTTATACATGAACATACATATATATATATATATATATATATATTCATTGTTGCCTTTTTTTCTCCATGAGCTACCATAAGATCTTGTATATATTTCCCTGTGCTATACAGTATAATCTTGTTTATCTATTCTACAATTCTGAAATCCCAGTCTGTCTTTTCCCAACCCCCTGCCCCCTTGGCAACAAGTTTGTATTCTATGTCTATGAGTCTATTTCTGATTTGTATTTATGCTTTTTTTTTTTTTAGATTCCACATATAAGCAATCTCATATGGTATTTTTCTTTCTCTTTCTGGCTTACTTCACTTAGAATGACATTCTCCAGGAGCATCCATGTTGCTGCAAATGGCGTTATATTGTTGGTTTTTATGTCTGAGTAGTATTCCATGGTAGAAATATACCATATCTTCTTTATCCAGTCATCCATTGATGGACATTTAGGCTGTCTCCATGTCTTGGCTATTGTAAATAGTGCTGCTATGAACATTGGGGTGCAGGTGTCATTTTTAAGTAGGGTTCCTTCTAGATATATGCCCAGCAGTGGGATTCCTGAGTCATATGGTAAGTCTATTCCTAGTCTTTTGAGGACTCTCCATACTGTTTTCCACAGTGGCTGCACCAAACTACATTCCCACCAGCAGTGTAGGAGGGTTCCCTTTTCCCCACAGCCTCTCCAGCATTTGTCATTTGTGGACTTTTGAATGATGGCCATTCTGACTGGTGTGAGGTGATACCTCATTGTAGTTTTGATTTACATTTCTCTGATAATTAGTGATATTGAGTATTTTTTCATGTGCCTATTAATCACTTGTATGTCTTCCTTGGAGAATTGCTTGTTTAGGTCTTCTGTCCATTTTTAGATTGGGTTGTTTGGTTGTTTCTTATTAAGTCGTATGAGCTGCTTATATATTCTGGAGATCAAGCCTTTGTCGGTTTCATTTGCAAAAATTTTCTCCCATTCCGTAGGTGGTGGTTTTGTTTTGCTTGTGGTTTCCTTTGCTGTGCAGAAACTTGTAAGTTTCATTAGGTCCCATTTGTTTATTCTTGCTTTTATTTCTATTGCTTGAGTAGACTGTTCTAGGAGAACATTTTTGAGATGTATGTCAGATAATGTTTTGCCTATATTTTCTTCTAGGAGGTTTATTGTATCTTGTCTTATGTTAAGTCTTTGATCAATTTTGAGTTGATTTTTGTGTATGGTGTAAGGGAGTTCTGTAGCTTCATTGCTTTACATGCTGCTGTCCAATTTTCCCAACACCATTTGCTGAAGAGACTGTCTTTATTCCATTGTATATTCTTGCCTCCTTTGTCAAAGGTGAGTTGATCAAAAGTTTGTGAAGGAAGTTAAAGAAGACTTTAAAAAATGGAAAGATATCCCATGCTCCTGGATTAGAAGAATCAATATTGTTAAAATGGTCATACTGCCCAAGGCAATCTACAGATTGAATGCAATCCCTATCAAATTACCCAGGACGTATTTCACAGAACTAGAACAAATCATAGTAAAATTTATATGGAACCATCAAAGACCTAGAATTGCCAAAGCATTACTGGGTGTTTATTTTTAACCATTCTGTCCCACCAGTGCTGGGTTTTTTCCCCCCTCTATTTAAAATGATAAAAACTAAGTTATTTTCAGTTTACCTGTAAGCTGCCCTTCTAGTAAAAAAATCTCAATTCTTTAATAATTAGTAGAGGCTATTTGCAAGGTTTGCTTATTTCAGGCATGTTAAATTCTTTTTATTTCCTGTCTTTGGTTGGACTTTCTACTTTCCATGAACTTGAATTACCTAAAAGAGAAGACTGTACAGTCCATTTAGCAGTTGTTTTCAGAAATAGCCTGGCAAGAGAGATCATGATTTAGTGTTTGTTTATGTTACACACAATTGGCTACAGGAGATTTATATAAATATATGTATATATATATATATGGACATGTTTAGCTGTTGAGGTTTATGTGGAGTTTTGGTGAGTATAATTTAGGTTCAGAGTCCGAAGCTTTTCTTTAAATTACATCTCTCTGGTTTACGATAACAGTGTTTATCCCAATTTTCCACATCTTCCCTCTTCTAATTCTGTGGGCCTTCCAAGAAGTTTCCGGATGCTTTTGGGAAGAGTGATATAAATAAGTTTGACTTTACTTCTTAAACATCAGAGTTCCCACTAATCTCGGTTGTAAACTGGGCGATTGAATCCCGTATCCGGTCCATTGAAGGAAGGAAGCCAGGAGTCCTGAAAATTCAGTTGCTGACAACAGAAACCAAATCCAGCTTTTAGTAACCTTTTCAAAATAAATAACCACAGAGGCTGGACCTATGATTCTTTTAACACCTGTTCATGCCTTGAGCTTAATATTCTTCATTGAGGCAACAGGACATAGTGGGGGAAAGACATGGGCTTTAGAACTGGATTAGACTGATTGTCTGAAAACTTTTTATTTTAAAATGCTTAAGAAATTCTCAGGAAAATATAAAGATAGTACAGAGAGGTCCCTTTCACCCTCACCCACTTCCCCCCAGAGATCACACTGCAAATAACTGTATTATGATCTTACATTGACCTTGGTACAAGGTGAGTGTATAGGTCTAAGCCATTTTATCGTATCTGTAGATTTGTAGAAGCATCATTACAATCAAGTTGCTGAATTATTCTGTCAACACAAAGATGCTGCTGCCCCTTGTGGTCACACCCACCCTCTACCCTGCCACCAACCCTAAACCCTGACACCTGCCAATCTGTTTTCCATCTCTATAATTTTGCCACTTTGGGAACGTTATATTAATAGAATCAGAGTATTTTAAGATTTTTTTTTCTCCACCTAATGTGTTTGAGATCCTTCCAAGTTGGTATGTGTATCAATGGTTTGTTCCTTTTCATTGCTGTGTGGTGTCACTCAGGATGGATATACCATACGGACAAGAGTTTGTTTAAATTCACCTTTTGAGGGACTTTTTTTTTTTTTTTCCAATTTTGGGCTGTTAGATATAAAGTGGCTATGAACATCCATGTACAGGACACACGTGCCAACGTAAACTTTCATTTCTCTGGCGTAAATGCCCAGGAGTGCCATTAGTGGGTTGCAAGGTAGGTGTATGTTTAGATTTTTAAGAAACTGCCAAGCTGCTTTGCAGACTGACTCTGCCACTTTATACTCCCTCCAGCGGTGGAGGAGAGATTCAGTCTCTCTGGGTCCTCCCCAGCATTTTGTATTGTCGCTATTTTAATTATGAAGACAAAATTAAAAGAGATACACAGTGTCAGTGTCCAGGCTAACTTCTATTAATGTTTTGGTACGGCCTTGGTCAGCTTGACTGTTACAGCAAACTGCCAGAGGCCCAGGTGGCTTAAGCAAAAGACATTTATTCCTTACAGCTCTCGGAACTGGGAAAGCCGAGATCAAGGTGCTGGCAGACCCAGTTCTTGGTGAGGGCTGTCTTCCTGATTTGCAGATGGTCACCTCCCTGTTCTGTCCTCAAGACAGAAAGCAGACGGAGAAGCAGCTCTCCTGTCTCTTCTTATGAGGCCACTAATCCCATTATGAGGGCTGTATTCTCAGGACCTAATTTAATTACCTTCTAAAACCCTCAGTTCCCAAAACCATACACTGAAGATTAAGATATCAACATAGGGAAGATCTTATGGTAGCTCACGGAGAAAAAAATGTGACAATGAATATATATATGTTCATATATAACTGAAAAGTTGTGCTCCACACTGGAATTTGATACAATATTGTAAAATGATTATAAATCAATAAAAAATGTTAAAAAAAAAAAGATTTCAACATAGGAATTTTGGGGGATTACGAACATGCAGGCAGTACCAGCTCACCATCTTTTGTTGTGCATATATATACACACACACACACACACACATATACATATCTATACATTTTAACAATTGGATTCTTATTATATAATGCTACTTGGTCATGTTCTACTTTTATTTAAGACTATATAATAATTATATAATATAATAATTACACATGTGTTTCAATATTCTCTTAAACATAATTTTAAAAGATTAAGTGGTGTTATTCCCCTATATGGTTATGTTAAAATGTATTTAAGTATTCCTCTGTAATTAGGTATTTAGGTTGTTTCTGGTTTTTCACTAATATGGACATAATGCTTTCCGTGTGTTTCTGATTTGATTGTGATTACTAAAGTTTGAGGAAGTGTTTTTAGGTTTTGATGCATGATGCCAATGGCTATTCAGAAAAAAGTGCAGAGGGTTATATAAACTTTCACTCCCAGGAGAAGGCCATGGTTTTGTCTATCTCATGGAATCCATGCCAACATTGTATTCTATTATATATTTTTTTAATTTAGTATTTATAAATATTGAGACACTAATGCTCTTATGTAAATTCTCCCGAGTGTCTCAGCTTTGTTTTCAGAAGTTGAATTTGTAGATCTCCCCTGGCTTTTAGAGGCCACTTCTCACTACCGTTGGCATCTCTATGAAGGTAACAGTGGCTCACATGCAAGAGAAGTTTCTTTCTTGTTCACATGAAGTTTAAATAAATGTTCCTGGTGGGAAGGCAGCTCACCTCCACACTGTGATTCAGGGAACCAGGCTCCCTCTGTCTGGGGCTCTTAACAATGGCTTTAGGTCCCCATACTTGTCTTCATCAAGCAGGAAGAGGAAAATGCATGGATGTTCAAATGTTGCAGGGAGATTCTATGAACCAGGCCTGGAAGTGGTACCTGTCCCTTCCACTCACCTTTCTGTGGCTAGAACTTAATCACGTGGTCATCTCTAACTGGAAGTGAAGCAGAGAAGATATCTTCTCAGGAAGGAGAAGAAAACAGGGTCTGGGAACCAGCAAGCCAGTCACTGCCACAGCATACTTGTCCGCATGGTCTGCTTTTGCTTTAAGGATGAAAACTGGAATGTTGTGAGTTGGAAACATTCGTTTTGGTTGCTCCAGAGCAATTTTTGTTTGTCTCTGATTTTTGCGTGTATAACCAGTAATTGAAGTTGTTTAGTAGACGTTTCTGAGTGTTGCAGAAATAACGGGTTTATTAAATTTAAGTGTAGTGATGGAAATAATTGTCTTTGGCAAATAAAAAATGAAATCATCCTATTGAGTGAAAATGGTTCACACACTACGGATTAATTCACATACCCTCTTTGGACTGTCTGTGGTCCTGAGCGTATTTCATGGCACATTGTAAGTATGGGAGTAACTCCAGGGTAAGTCTGTAACAGTGAATGGGTTCATTGGTACTGTTCACATGCGGTAAACACAAAAAACCAAAATCACAGGGCACAAAACAAGAAGAGGCTTATTCATGCTGCAGGTTTGATTTTACTTTTGTTTGCGGTAACCTGGATGCTGAAATCCCTGAGACTGCCTACCCAAGAAACAGGAACACAGCAAAACTGGAGGCCAGTTAACACATGCGTACTGCTTTCTTGAAAGTAGCCGTGAAAATCCTAAGGACTGAGAAGAGTTGAAAATTTTAGGCAGATGGCTGTGGTTCCCAGTTTGTGCCTCTTATTTCTGCAGAAGGACCAGATTTGGACCTTTGTGTGCACCTCATCTTGAGGGCCGCGTGGAAATTGTATTTTTTGTTCCTCAACCAAATCATATTTAGATGAGGACAAGGTGTTTTTCTTTTTCACATGCGGTGGCATACCAGCCAGCTCTGCCGGGAGTCACTCACTGCCCAGCTGCCCACGCTGGTGCGGCCCAGCTGCTGGCTTCCTTCCAGCACGTCCGGGGGAAATGCTTCATTGGCCACCTGTCGGTCCCCACCTTCTATCTGTTTCTCCTGAAGTGCTAGTTAGGGAAATCGTGATCAAGCAGGATTCTTAATCACCTTCCTTATAGAGCTGGCACCAGCTGCCACCTCCTCACATCTTGAAGGCGCCCTGCCCAGTCTCTCCCTCCTGGAGATGGCCTTTCTTCAGTTTGAAGGTCACATGCAGGTGGGACCCCTAGAAATTGATTGCTAACTGACTGTGGCAGGGGTCAGGCTTCCTCCTTGGGCAAAGGACATATCAAAATAGATTCTTCTGGAGTTTCTTTTCCTCATGATGAATGTCTGTTGTTTCTGTCAGTCTGAAGTATTTGCTTAACTTTTATAATGTACTTCTTCTATATTGGGTAGAAAATCAACCAACAGTGGGCAGATCTGCTTTTAGCTCTGCTAACATGGTGTTTACAGTGGGAGGGCTCAGGAAATTGGAACCTTCATGTTTGAAGAGAGTGGGGATGATTTTGGATAGTCCTGTAGTCATTAAACCTTGCATATGAGGAAAAGATAGTAAAAAGAAGAGGGGCATGTAAGACAGGAAAACTTTAATAAACTTTTAAACTAAATTTTACCAATATTTAAAAATAAAAATGAATATATGAATTTACCTATAGCAGAGTATAAATAAATGTAATCAAAGTGACAGGCTATGAGGATTCGGAACTCTAGTTTTATTAGAATGTTTGTGTTTGTTTACAGCTAAGAAGGATCATTTTAGGTACCATATATAGATGCGGTGTATTTTAAAATAAGGGACAGACTGGGAGTTCCAAATGTGTAGATACTGACAGGTTTATATAGAAAAGATAAACAAGATTATACTGTATAGCACAGGGAAATGTATACAAGATCCTGTGGTTGCTCATGGTGGAAAAGAATGTGACAATGAATACATGTGTGTTCACGTATGACTGAAAAATTGTGCTCTCCACTTGATCTGAATTTAACTTCAAATATATCAGCCTCTGTTCCAGTCAACCAGGCAGCTTTATAGTCCAGTAAATGCAATTGTTGCAGTTCCACTGATTGCACATATGAGGGTTCTGTGCAGTCTGAGTGGTTGTTAAATCATTGTTTATTCCTGCCCTCCTCTCCTTTATGTTATTTTAACAAAATGATACTGTAACGAATCCCTTATGGTGGCTTATCCAAGTAGAAAAGAAGATTTGTCTGACAGCTGGAAAGTATGGGTGAGAAAATTCTAGTTCTCATATTTTCAGAATTGACAAGCTCAGGCAATTAGTAGACATCTCCCACCAGAGGAACACTTGCTTTTGATTAAACTCTTACTCATAAGGAACAGCAAGTCATGGATTAAGAGTGTGTGTGTGTGTGTGTGTGTGTCCAGAGCAAGAAAAACAAATAATTTTTATCTTTGAGATAAAAATTTTTGCAGACCTTACGTTTTAGTCACTCCCTAGCGTTCTATTCTCCTGTACTCCCCCAGCCTGGTGGAGGGTGGCCTACAGGGTGACGCTTTCTCCTGGAGATTTTCCCAGGACGCCCCCAGTTTGAGCACTGAAAGTCCCATGTCCCAGCAGCTCCTCAGGACTGGGAAGACTGGACTGATCGGCCACCCTTGATGACAGCCCAGCCTCAGGGATGGAAATCCCTAGGACTGGGGATCTTTAGAGTGGACAGTTCTCAGAGGACTTTGAGTGGGGCTTACGTTCAGCTTAGATCAGGGAAAATGCACTCGTTAAACTAACAATTGGGCCCTGGTATCGGTGGCGTTTGTAAAAGGAATGTTAAGACTTATGTGATTAGGATGTTTTAAAAATGCATTTCCTTGAATTAAATGCATACCATGCAGAAGCACCAGGCTGAATCTGCAAGGGAAACTCAGCTGAGTTAAAAGAGAAACAAAGGCTGTTCTTCAGTTGAACATTAAGTTGCTTTGCACGTGGCTTGGTGACTGGAAATATAGCGACACTGTGATAATGTGTCAGTGAGAAAATGAAATTGGCTGCAGAGAAAATGGGAACATTAGATTAAACAAGTAAGTGGCTCTGGCAGTCGTTAGGACAATGAAGCTGGCGAGTGGGTATTAAATAACAGCAGATCGGAGACGCTGCTGGTCAGTAGCGGGATTCAGATGAAGGAGGAAAAGCCGGGATGATGTTGGCATCCGGGCACCTTTTGCTCTTTGGGATGAATTAGGAGAAGGCCCCCTTCCTTGGGGCAGATGCAGCCAGCACTGGGGCTCACAGGTTGTTGGATGGACCCCAGGCTGGATTTCAGCCCCTCCAGTCCCCTCAGTACCACTCCTCAGCTGGCTCTCTTGTGGATGAATAACCTGCACTTGAATGTCTGACTTCAGTGCCAAAGCTGAATGAAAGGAGTCCAGTGAACAGGAAGGATGCTGAAAGCCAAATTAAAGCTTTGTCTTATAGGAAAACATTGGTTCTCTTCCAGGAAGCAGGGAGCTGATAGAGCTTGAGAGAGAGGAAACCCTTTTTCTATCCTCCTAGGGGAATGCCTTCATCATTTTATTTATTTGTTTATTTTTGTGGCCATGGAGAATATGCCATAGGGTTTGAGTATTTTCAGCTGAGTTGCCTTCACTATTATAATGATGGCTATTTCATGACTGACGCCCAGTTTCTGGCCCTTGCAGCTCTCACACTCAGTCCTCCTGCCTTAAATATAAAGAGCATTAGGGGTTGGAGCCGGGGAAATGGGCTGTCTCTGGTTTGACCAAGGAAGGGTTTCTCTTGTCCTGTGTCAACGTTGCTTACATCCCTGTGAGTGGTGCTGTGTTTTCTTAAGCCATTTACTCTTCTGCACACTTTGGCCACAGCCCAGGCAGCACTGCAGTGAGGTGATGTGTTTCAGGAGGAGCCGTGGTCAGCGGGAAGCCTAGGCGGCCAGATGTCCTCCCTGGCCTCTGCACGAACTTAGTGCATAGAACCAGGGGTGCTGAGAGCTGCTGGGTTTACTGTCTGTTATGAGTTTCTCCAGAGCATGTGTATTAGGATGGGGCCGGGGAGAAAGCTGTAAGATGGGTCTAGAAAGCCTTAGATTGAAAGCTGGATTGGAGAAAATGGCTTTGGGAAGGTTTAAGTGAGACTTCCCCCTCTCCTTGCCCTGAATCTAAGCTGCCTGGCTCTGCAGCACAGACTGCAGTCTAAGTCACAGGCATGAAAGTAGGATAGAGAAAGCCCTGGCTGGGCCAGCCTGGCCTGCGTTCTGCATGGATGCGACAGTGGAGGGGGGAGACCAAGAAAGAATGCTGACCGGCAACACAAGGTAGCCTCCCACCAGCAGCGGTGGCCCAGTCTGTGTCCTGGGTGAGCAGGTCAGGGTTGGGACCATGGGGAGAGGCAGTCCTGCTCCAGGTACCTACAGAGCCCTAAGGACAACGGTGACACCAGCTAAGGACTGGGGCAAGCTCAGGGGAAAGGGAGATGCCTGGGGGAGATCCCTTTGCCCAGCTGTGGTCGAGCAAAAGGCAGATGGAATCAACATGAGTCGTATTTAGGGATGTTCTACTTCTGTTCAAGCCGTCAGGGTTTTATAGTACCAACTTAACTCTTCTTTATTCAGATTTCAGACACCTGACTTTGAAACATGGAGGCACATACCAAGTATGGGAGTAGGTGTTGCTATGCTGTTTGCAGGGAGCTCTCATTGCCTAGGGCAGGCTGTGCTCGCTCCAGTCCCCGGGCAGCTGTGGGGCACCTCTGCCCTAGGTCCCTTCTGCCTTCCCCTGCTCTCCCATCTTCTTTGTCCCACCAGGTCCAGGTCAAGTCTCATGTCTTCCTTGCAGCCTTTCCCTTCCTTTTTCCAGCCCATGTCGATGTATTCCTTCTCTGAACTCCTTTGGTGCTTTTGTTATGTGCACCCCTCCTTGGGGCTGTGCGGAAAGAGCTGAAAGCATGGTACAGTGTTGAGAGCGTGGGCTGGGGAACCAGATGCAGAGGCTCAAGGCCCAGTTCTGCTAATAACTGGCTTTATGATCTTAGGCAAATGCATTCACTTCTTTCTGCCTCAGTTTCTCCATCAATAAAATGAGAATAGACATATCACCTGCTTCATAGTTGTTATTTGTGGTGGTTGTGTGTCTGTGTTTGAGGAGTTAATATGTGGAGGCAGATAAATATTTTTACAATCTGGTTCTGAAGCATTTACTGATCATCTGGCTATACGTATCAATTACCTATTAACACAATAATTCTGTGTTAACAAGTTGAGTGACTTAAAATAATAAGGATTCACTTAGCCCTCAAGATTTTGGGTTGGTGACTTCAGGTGGCTGATTGTCCTGGTCTCAGCTCAGACCTCTTAGTGCAATCTGAGGACTGAGTAGCTATGGAGGAAGGTACTTCAGGAAGAAGTCCCATTTAGTTCTGAATATTTGAAAATGATCAACTTAGGAGGTAGATGCTAATGGTTAGAAAATTGGGGGTCAGAAAACTGGGAGTATAAAGGAGCATAGGGTAGGAAATTTACTTTGAATAATCTTGATTTTTTGCTTTTATTTGCCTAAAATCAGAAATTATTTAAAAATGCAGAATTTTATAATACCGATATCCCAAACTAATGTTAAAATATTTTTTTCATATGCAACAGCAAATTATCAAGGGTCTTCTTAAAAGTGAGGGGTCAACAGTATTTGCTTTGCCGTAATCACTTGGCACTCCTTTTTAAAAATTTCAGTAGGTTCTTCTGTGTTTTTCTTTCATTGTCATCTTTGATGCCATCAGTTGGTGAGAACATCCAAGGGTCACAATACTTGAGACCTGAAAGGGACCCTGAATCCATTTAGTCCAACCATCACTGATACAGGGGGAAAATGAAGCTCCTGTAGATTTGAACCAGGTCACGGGCAAATTAGTTAGAAGCACAAGGACTGAATCCTGGATCCTTGCTTCTCATTCTAGTGGTTTCCTCAGTGATTTGGTTTTGTTGTTTGGCATGCTCTCTGGCGTTGCAGGGAAAACCATGGAGAATTTGACTGAAGTTGGAAATGATCAGTGAAGGCATTTGCATAGTTCCTTGTATTTATAAGGCACTTTCGGCTACACTAGCTTGTGGTTGAAATGAGTAGCTGAGACAATCTGACACGATGGTTATGTATTACTTCTAGTTTTTTGATGTCCTCCTCTATTAAAAAGGAGCTATAATGTTCTTACTCAAGAAATTGTTGTCAAGAGATGGCTACACTTCAGTCATTTAGATTTGTGTCTGACACATATTCATTGTTTGCTATTTTTATTATTGTTGCTATTATTTGTCGTTGTTTGGTTCTACTTTGCAGACATCGTGGACTAAGGGAAAATTCCACTGTCTGGCTTTTTTGTGGGAGGGGGAACGGAGGTGCAGATAATTCAGCACTTGGAGAGCTCCTTGTAAGCGCTGAGGAATCCGCCTCTGACCTCGAGTTTTCTGAAAAAGAGGGTTGTGTCATTTTGGCATATTTTCTCACTTAATATTGGTCAACAACTAGAAATTGAAATCTTGAAAAGAGGTCATTTTTCAGCCACGGCTCTCTATCATTCTAGGCTTTCTTTGCTTTGGGATGCTTTTTTTTTTTTTTTAAGAGCAAAGTATTTGCTACCTTTAACTTTCTGAGGAAATGGGATTTCTCATGGAAGAACAATTTCTAAACAAAGGGGCACTTTATAAATATATTGTACTGAAATAACCATCATAGTGAGCTTCCAGTGAAACAAAATTTGAATTACCTAATTTTAACATTGGGGGGGGGGAAAAAAGTCTGGAACGCTGTGGTTTGTTTTATAGAAAGGAAACCACTTCTAATTTTTCCACTTTGTTAAAACAAACAAGAGAAATGAAGCTTCTAAAAGCAGACCAACCCCAAAAGTACATTTGTATTCAGATGTGTTGCAACTCCGGCCCTTCCCCTTCCCACACTGCCCTTCCTTTTTCCTTCCTGCTGCCACTTACCCTATATCCTGTAAAGGAGTAGTGGAAATATCCAGGGTTGGTCTTTGTCCAGTTGACTAGAAAGTGATAGTCATAGAGGCAGAGCTGAGAAAAGGCCCATAGCAGTGATTGCATCTTTCTGGAATCACAGACCTCACGGACACTGACGAGCAAAGCCAAGAAAATACACAGATGCAGACGTATGCAGAATGTCATGCACAGTTTCAGGAAGCGGTGGACTCCCTCCCTCCCATTTGGGGTTGTAACGATGCACCTGCCACGTGAGAGCTGACAGCATCCCTGACCTTCCTCCCTGCCGGGCTCTCTTTTGAGAGCTATGGAAGAAGAATGGATTTTAATGTAGTGCTTGGGGGTGTGGATCCAGTCTGGAGTTTATTAAAAGCTGATTCTGTGTATGTTTTTTGGGCTTAACTCATTTGCTCCACTTATAGAATATCCTTTCTGTGTGAAGATACCTTATTTAAATGCAGATTTTAAGAGAGTTTGGGGTGTTGTAGAAATCTGAATCCTGTCGAGAGACCAAGCAGCACTTGGGGGGTTGGAGAACTCAGGTTTATTATGCCGGCGTGCCCAGAGGAGTTAACACTCCAAGCTCTGGACCCCGTCGGTAGGTTTACACAGGCTTTTATAGGGTGTTAGGTTTTGATTAAATTTGCACCATATGCAAATGAGGTGTTAGAAATGGACCAACCAGGAGTGAGCTTTTGGGAGCCAATGGAATTTCAGGGGTAAGTTTCATTTCCCTAGAAGCAAGCTGTTTTACGGAAGCGCAAAAGCTGGAAGGCAATGGCCCTGCCTGGGAGGTCTTGCTGGTCCCTTTGTGGGTTTTGCCCCTTCAGGGGGAGGCACCCTTTGAAGAAAAAAATTAGACTCAAAAAAGTAAAAGAAAAAAGTGAAAAAAGGGCAGGGGAAAGGGAAAAAAGGATGAGGTGGGACATGCTTGCTGCTGGATTATGTGGTTTGATTTGACTTTTTTCCCCTACACTTTGTACTTTGAAATACAGAATTGTACACTTACATCTACATTTATAGAATGCAGGTGAAAAGGACTTGCTTTAGGTTTTCTTGGGGCTTGTTGGCAGCTTCCTCTTGCTTCCCTTTCGTCGTCTTTATTAAAACCAGCCAATCACATGTCTTTTGTGGATATACAGAGCTCCCACTTTGTACAAGTGAGTGAGCTGTGGCAGATGTCGGGTCCGCACAAGTTCTTGCCCCTCTAGAAGTGACATCCTTGTAACCTAGTTTGGGTCCAAAGGTCATAGGCAGGTGAGAAAATTATTGATTGCATATGGATGGGCTCTGGTCTGACCGCTGCTTAATTACTTTGTTACCTTGGATAAGTTACTTAACCTCACATACCCTTAGAATCCTTTTTTAAAGTGGTGAGATGTTTTGTGGGTGGAAGATATTGTACCTATCAAATTACATTAAGTAGGCAAATAACCTCTTATTTTGTTTAATATCATCCCTGTGACCAGTGTAATTGTATAGTTGCCAGAATGCCTGGGTTATTTGGAATCAGATGGGGGAGTAACCCTTATAGCTCACTGTGCTAGTTCCGTTCCATATATTATCCCATTTTATTCCTCACGACTTCCTGTGAGGTAGATACCACTATTATCCCCTCTTTTATAAGTGAGAAAATCAGATGTGCAAAGAGGTTAAAAAAAACTTACCAAGACCTTCCAGGCAGTATCAGCAGAGCTGAAGGACTGAAACCCAAGTGGTCTGGCTCCAGAAGCCACGTTCTTAGCTTCAATCCTTTCCAGCCTTTTTTTTTTTTTTTTTTTTTTTGTTCTGGAGCCTATTCACCTTAAAAGGAAAATATGTGTGGTGGACTCTGATCCTTATTTAAGATTTTTTTTTTCTTTCCTGTTCCAGGTATCTGACAGCAAGCAGCAATAGAAATTTCCTGCTTACTATGAGGCCGTTCTTAAAAAGGGCCATCTTGGTCATAAGTTATGTAAGTATACACACACACACACACACACACACACACACACACACATATATATGCTTTTGAAATACTTGATTAGATAACTTTAATTTGACTCAGAGACATGATCCGGATTATTTAATAGAATCAGCAATAGATTCTTACATGATCTTAAGATCAAAGAGTTTGTATGCCATAAATATTACGAAGCCTTGGAAGATGTGTGTAAAAGCATTCCAGGGCTATGTGAACTCTATGACGCCCACAGTATGAACTATAACATTTTATGAGTCCCTTTCAAGGTGCTGGTGCTGAATTATCTCTGCAGCACGAACCTGGCTGTGTCATTTATCTGTGGCTGCCTATCAAATCACCCTAAAGTGTAGTGGCTTAAAACAGTAACACCATACAGCAGCCCTAAATGCTTTAGTGTGGGCGACATCCCGCTGGCTGGTTCTTCTGCTCATCGTGACTTCTGACCAGGGTTATTCAAGCAGGATCATACAGCTGTCAGCTGGGCTGGGTCACCTCTCTGTGATCACCCATCCTCTGGGGCCTCTCCCCCGTGGGCTGCCCTCTCTAATGGGATAGGCAGGACCTCTTTCCAACATGACAGCTGGATTCTAAAACAAACCAAAGGTTGCAGGACCTCTCAAGGGTTGGGCCCAGAACTGACACAGCATGTCTTCTCCTACATTCTGTTGGTCAATGCAAGTCACAAGACCAACTCAGATCTAGGAGGCAGGGTGGTCAACTCCATTCTGGATAGGAAGAGCGGAAGCCACGTGCCAAGAGGGTCAGAATTCTTGGTGGCCACATTTGATGACTTTCACATTAGTCATCCTCTTATACTGTTGAATGTTTCTATTCAAGGAGGTTAGGAGACCAGTCTCTTATGCTGTTGTGTTCCTTCTAAATTCTCTGTCCAAATTTATAGTCAGTTTTGATAAGAAACTTATGAAAATGTTTTTGAACTACAATTAATGTGATTTTTTTTCTCAACCCTAAAACGTGTTTATGCAAGAAGAGGAGTGTTCAAAACTTGAATGAGGTGGAGAGCTTTGACTGGACCATTTCAGCAGAAGGGGCAAAAGATTTCTCTAAAGAATGCCCTGGTGTCTTTGCATAAAACTAGGAAGATTCAACGCTTGTTTCAGAAGTGGTTTATTTTCTTAGTGTTTGGGAATGCAGGGACTTGCCATTATTTCTGTGATGTCCTATACTTGCTGGTAGAGGGCAGTTCATTTCTTTAGGCGGCTAAGGAAGAGTTAAACGCTTTTCCTGAATCCCTTGGGTCTTAACTGCCTTCAGCTCAAAACGACATGCAAGCCAAAGTGGTGTATTTTGGGGTGGCTTGTTTAGGGAATTTATATTCTGTCAGGATACCTTTTCTGTCACTGCTATAGTTGACATTTCCATTGTAATATCCTTAAGAGTTTAAATTTACTTTGTGTGTGTTCTTTTTAAGACGATTTTTAATTACTGCCTAGGCATTATTTGCAACAGGATAGCACTGAATGGCGATGAAATTCGACCGAGTGACACAAAAGATGTTCCTGGGGGCTGTCGAGATAACCCTTCATGAGTGGTCTGCTTCAGAGCATTCAGGGGTTAGAGCATTTCCAGATGTATTTGTTCAGCACACAGAAATGTCATCTGTCATAATTTACGCTAGCTTTTACGGGGCTGTGGGAGTGGAATAGTGAAGAAATGCAGCGTTGGAGACCACTGACATGAATTCGACTCCTGGGTCTTGCAGTTTACCAACTGTGAGATTCTGGGCACATTGCCTCTAAGCTCCAGCTTCGTCACCTACCTCTAGGGTTGGGAGGCCTCAGATGGATGGAAAGCCTTTGGTGGATAAGAGTTGATAACAGCTAGTAAGTGCCCGAAACTGACAGCTGTTATTAAGAATGTGCTTGCCTTTCCCTCATCACTTGCATTGTTTACTCATCCCTCTACCCAACGATCCATCTTATCTACAAAATTTTCAGTGGCAGGATTTTATAGAAATGGCTCACTAGAAGAATATTTGTAGAGCAAAACATTTGTGAAGTGTCAGAACGTATCCTCCGGAAAGGTGGGGCGCTTACCCTCAGTAAGCAATGGTTTTCTTATCAAATCTTTCTTCTTTTCTCAAGGTGGTGGTGGTTTTGTACTTCCGTCTGTGGATCATGGGAGGGTCTATGCCCCTCTTTTCAGAGCAGGATAATCCGGCCTCATTTTCGCCTTACATTCTTACAAGGTCAGTAGAAATGAATTTTTTTAACCTTACCTGGCATTCATTAGATTGTTTTCGATAATCTTAAATGATATGTTGGCTTTGCATTTTAAGGAAAGATTGTATTCTGCTCAGGGTGTGTGGAGAAAAGAAAGTCCTGTTTAGACATTTGGAATTCTTTTCAACAAGTGGTGCTGTTTTGTCAGCATTATGGCTGTTGTTCTCACATTGGTATATATTTGTTTATGTGACAAGCATTTAATAAGCACTTATCAGTAATAAATTACAGAGTGGCCCGTTTGGCAAGTGTTTCAGAACACTGAGAGGCGTTCAGAGAGCATCAAAACTATTTGTAAGATTAAAATCAGTGGGGCAGTTGAAAGTGGCAGACAGAAATGAACAACAATTTTTGCTAAGATGTTGTGGTCAATTATATCTTACCATTTGTCCTTAAGAGATTGAGAGATCAGATCGTGGATCAAGAAGTGTTTTGACGAATGGATCTTGTCCATTGAGAAGGGTTTTAATTCTTAATTTATTCAATCTGCTGTGATGTACTTCTGAGGCTTTCAGATATAATTATAGTTGACAATTTTTGTAACTTTTCATCAAGGTATGTTATTACTGTAATGTTTACACACTAAGGTGCAGTGTTCTTAAATTTTCATAGATTTACATACTTTTTAATATCTAACATTTTTGTAATAGAAACCTCCACGTTTTTGTGTTTGCAAAAACGTAATAAATCTTGAACCTTGACCTATAGCACGTTTATATTTTGGCTTACTTGTATCTCAGGGACAAGAGATTGTTGGATTTTGTTTTCATAAGCCAGGCAGTGATCTTTTCTTTCATTCATTTATCTTATATGTTTCAATTAAGAAATTTCTATTGTCTTTGCACTCTTTGTTTTTCTATTTTGTTCCTAGTCTTTTTTTTCCTTTTTAAAGACTTTCCCATTCAAAAGGATACCTTCCAGTTTGATTGACCCATTTTTATAATTAGTATTATGTCACAGTTGTTTTCATTACTTGCAATATATATTTGTATTAAAAAGTCTTGAGTACGCCTTCAGAAATCATATGGCACAGCATCTAATGCTGGCTTATCCCTCTGAGGTAGTCTGGAGCCTTGTTATTTATGTCATATATTTTTCAAAACGTTGTTTAATTCGTCCATTAACTCAGCTTGACACCTCTAGCCCAGCTTTTTGTTAATCCTGGAATCTACTTGTCTCTCTCACTTGTTTCTTCTTCCTCTCACTGGTTTTCAACATCTCCAGGGCTCCTTGTCTGGGTATTTTTAGCTTGTTGATAAATTGTCTCAGGTTCTGTAGCTCCTTAAATAGCTATTTTCTGCCTTTAAGAGAAAAAAACTTTGCCAGATGCTGTTCTTGCTTAATGGCTCCGTTTCCTTTAGCCTTTGGTTGGTTTCCCTCCAAGGTTTCTTGTCTGCTGAGCACCCCTTATCTTCATGGTTAGATACAGTCTGTTCCCTGAGCTTCCCAATCTCCAAAAGCCAAGCTGCACAGTCAAAGGAGACAGACGGACGAGAATAAAAACAGATTGCTCTCTGCCCAACAACCAGTCATTTCACTCGTAGCTCTGTCATCAGCAAACACGAGCCTGCCCCACAGTCCTCGGTGTCAGGACAAGATGCCTTTGGCCTCTGGCTCACTGCCCTCCTGTCCACACCCTCTTAGCTTCCAGCAGGGTTAGGTTGTATTTTTATCCCTGCTGGTGGCCAAAAAATTTCTTTGGTGGAACCTCTGGCAAAATTAGGACCTTGGGCCAGTCATTTGCCAGGTTCTGCCTTTCACTTCCAAGCATTTATATACTTTTTCTGAGGGGACTGATACACATGTCATCCAGGACTTTCTGTCTGTGAATCCATCTGCGTGACTGTCCTCAGCTAATTCAATCAATATAAAGTGATAGAACAGAACATCCTAACTCCTTTATGTTCTTCCTCTTAAAAAAAAAAACACCACATATCTTTCTGTTCTTGTGTTTCATATTTAAAACACAGAGATGCCCTGGGACATTTCAGTGACAGTTGCCATAAATGGCTTTTCACATTCCTCTAAGATAGCTGCTGTATCATTGACTCTTCTGAGCATCCAGAAAATTGTCTTTAATTCCTTTCCTGAGTAACTTCACTACTCTGCTTGCATAATTGTTTGACCTCTGGTATGATGATTCGTAAATTGAATTGCCTTAGTCTGTTTCCAATTCTGTTGGTTTTTCTTTCCACCTCATCAGCAGTGCAATTTAGCTATGATTGGGCTGGCTCTGTGAGTCTGTCTTTATTAATCACAAGTTTGTCATTCAGCATTGTTACTGAGTCCAGACTCGTTCTGCTCGCCACACAACAGGCCAATAAATTGCGAGACGAGGTGTAGGGGCAAGGATTAATGACTATTCGGAAAGCCAGCAGACCAAGAAGATGGCACTCATGTCTTCCTTACGTCAGAATTCAGGCTCATTTTATACTAAAAAGGGGAGGGAGTGTGGTTGGTTGTTGCAAACTTCTTGTTGGAATCCTTTGTTCTTGCAGCTGTCCACATGGATCAGGTCATGATTTCCTATAAACCTCCAATAAGACAAATTTTGTTCTGTGTTATGCAACTTTTTATCTCTGTATGAATGGAAAATTGTCATACCCTTAAAGGTCAGAGCCTTGAGAATAGGCTGTCCTGTATATTTCAGGCTGTAGGCAACTTTCTTTTACAAAATGTGTGGAATCAGCATGACTAAGGCCAGGAAACAGAGCACAGGGTAAGAGTCAAAGGAACAGAGCTAATATGGAGTCAGATTTGTCCTTCCCTGTTACATACATTGGTCTGTCTCTTTAATGCTTCACCCCCTTTACTGGATTTGTAAAACTCTGAACAACGTTTTTCAGAGTCTTTGCTTCTATCTTGCAAGGATTATCTTCTTTTTAAAGTAGATACAATAACTTTATTATCAGATGAGAGTTTCCAAATTAGTTTTCCTTTAATGATTGCTGTAGTCATTAATTACATGTAGTTTTAAAAACATTCTAATAACTTTAAAGAGTCACTTGGTTTTTTGCTTTGTTTAAATGACTTCTTGTGAAAGTTCTCATTTGAACCGTATTCATTGCAATTTAATGAAAAATAAGAAAGACATACAGGTGGCCAATAAGCACATGAAAAGATGCTCAACATTTCTAATTATTAGAGAAATTCAAATCAAAACTACAGTGAGTTATCACCTCACACTGGTCAGAATGCCCATCACTGAAAAGTCTACAAGTAATAAATGCTGGAGAGGGCATGGAGAAAAGGGAACCCTTCTACACTGCTGGTGGGAATGTAAATTGGTGCAGCCACTGGGGAAAATAGTATGAAGGTTCCTTAGGAAACTAAAAATAGAGTTACCACTGTGTGATCCAGCAATCCCACTCCTGGGCATATATCTGGAGAAAACTTTAATTCAAAAAGATACAATCACCCCAGTGTTCATAGCGTCACTATGTAAAATAGCAAAGCATGGAAGCAATGTCTGTTGACAGATAAATGGATAAAGAAGTTGGGGTACACACCACATGCACGTGTGCACACACAGACACACGTGATGGAATCCTACTCAGCCATAAAAAAGGATGAAATTATGCCATTTGCAGCAACGTGGATAGACCTAGAGATTATCATACTGAGTGAAGTAAGTCAAAGACAAATACCACATGATATGACTTATACACGGAATCTAAAATACGATACAAATTAACTTATTTACAAAACAGAAACAGATTCACAGACATAGAAAACAAACTGATGGTTACCAAAGGGGAAAGGGGGTGGGGAGGGATAAATTAGGAGTTTGGGATTAGCAGATACAAACTACTATATATAAAATAAACAACAAGTTCCTACTGTACAGCACAGGGAACTATATTCAGTATCTTATAATAAACCACAATGGAACAGAATATGAAAAATTATATATATATATATATATATATATATATATATATATATATATAAAACTGAATTGCTTTGCTGTACATCAGAAACTAACAGAACATGGTAAATTAACTATACTTCAATAAAAAATAAAGGAAAAAAAATTTTTAAAAGAGAAAAAGCAAGCCTGGCATAGCTTTATGGTGATGCTCTGTGACATGTGAGGGGAGTGAGTGCCTTTGCTCCGACGCCCCTCACTCCTCGGTGGGGTCGCACAAGCCACGTGGCATCAGGCACTGAGGGAGCTACCCGAGTGCAGACTAAGCCTGGGCAACTGGAAGCCTCACAGGTCTCTTTTATGAGGCTGGGAGAACATATGGTTAAACTTTATTTTAGGGTAAAAATTATGGCCTTAGGACAAAATAAAAGTATAAAATTCTAATATTTCCCAATTATTAAGCATTATTTTGTTTTGTTTTGTTTTGTTTTGTTTTATTTTATTTTATTTTATTTTATTTTATTTTATTTTATTTTATTTTATTTTATTTTTACTTTTGGCATTATTTTAACATCAAGTTAATTTCTTAAAACTTATCTATTTAGAGCTGAGTGTGGGGAAATAACTATAAGCAAGACTCAGCCCTGTCCCTGGGGAGCTTCTGTCTTATCGGGAAGACAGGCACGTTAAGAGGTAGTCGTAGGGCAGCGTGGAAGCCCCAAGCCTAGGGAGGGGGCTTGGCAGGGAGGGCTTGGCAGAGGAGGTGACATCTTTGCTGGGACCTAAAGGATCAGAAATTGGAGTCTGCAGCCTGTGAGAGTTGATTTCAAAAGATGAGGTGAGCCCATCAGGTACTGCTCTCAGGAATTTAAAACCTAAGAGTGAGGCACTTGGCCAAGAAGACTGAAGTAACAGGTGTGTGAAGGCAACAGGAAAGGAGGGGCTGGGCAGCCCTGAGGCTTAGTTCCCTCCTCAGTTATGAGAAGCATGAGTGAGACCCAGGAGCAGATGGAGGAGATGGAGCAAAGCCTGGGAGGAGGAGGGCTGCCGTGAAGGCCTGTGGTCCAAAGAGAAGTTGGCCTTTCTTATAGTTGCTTGGTTTTGGTTCCTAAGAAGTCTATTTTTTTTTAACTGAAGTGTAGTCAGTTTACAGTGTTGTGTCAATTTCTGGTGTACAGCATGGTGCTTCAGTCATACATGAACATACATATTCATTTTCATGTTCTTTTTCAGCATAAGTTACTACAAGATATTAAATATACTTCCCTGTGCTATACAATATGAACTTGTTTGTCTATTTTATATATATTAGTTAGTATCTGCAAATCTCCAACTCCCAATTTATCCCTTCCCACCCCTCTTCCCCATTTGGTAACCGTAAGTTTGTTTTCTATGTCTGTGAGGCTGCTTCTGTTTTATAAATAAGTTCGTTTGAATTTTTTTTCCTTTTTTTTTTAGATTCCACATATGAATGATATCATATGGTGTTTTTCTTTCTCTTTCTGGCTTACTTCACTTAGAATGACTTTCTCCAGGTTCATCCATGTTGCTGCAAATGGCCTTATTTTATCCTTTTTTATGGCTGAGTAGTATTCCACTGTATAAATACACCACAACTTCTTTATCCAGTCATCTGTCGTTGGACATTTAGGTTGCTTCCATGTCTTGGCTATTGTAAATAGTGCTGCTATGAATATTGGGGTGCATGTATCTTTTTAAATTAGAGTTTCCTCTGGATATATGCCCAGGAGTGGGGTTGCTGGATCATATATGGTAAAGTCTATTTTTAGTTTTTTACGGAATCTCCATGTAGGAGGGCATTTCCTAATCCCCCATTTTTCATGAAGCACTGGAGCACCATTGAAATGTGATGTTTGTGTTTCACTGTTACCCAAGCATGTCATGTGTGCTCGTCTTCTCACCACCGATGCTGTGAAACGTCCCTGTGGATGATGGGGGCTGCCCCTCATTACCCTTCAGCACCTACAAAAGTGCACAGAGTAGTTATTCAACACTTACTGAATTCATGTGAGGGTCTCCTGCCCCTTGACAACTTAGTTCAGGAAACAGCCTCCTTTGGCTAGTCCTGGACAAGGTTACAAGCAGGAGAGGGTGCTGGTGGTGACAGTAAGTGGGTTATGTCTACAAAGGCCTGTCGTCGTTGCCGGGGCACAGTGAGGTCATGGAGACCCTTTTGAAGCATCAGTGGAATACAGGAGTTGGAAGGATGAAAATAGGGGACAGCCAGGGAGAGGAAGGACAGATCACCAAAGGCCAGTGGACAGAGGAGGAGCCAGGGCATTGCTTGGAGGTAACATGGTTTACACTGAGGCTGGTGTACTGACAGTGTTGGCCAGTGCCCTTCCTGAGTAGACGCCATGTGTATACATTGGAGCCAGTGTCCTGTATTTGCAAGATGATGGAGGGTTTTGCAGATGAAAGAAAAAGAAGGATCCTTTGAGCAGAAACACGTTCATATGACACCAGCAAGTGCTGGACATTTCTACTCACAGTGCGTGATCTTCCCATGTATACCTGTGGTAAGCATCTTTCTAGGATGGGCCAATATGTTAGGCTTGTGTTATTCCTAAAGGTTTTTACAAAGGCGAAGAACAGAATCTAGGTATATTTTTGCACTTAAAGCACTCTGGTTTTTTTTTCTTGATAAAAATGAAAATTTAGATTTAATGAGTTCTGAAGTTTCACTGGCATCTGATGCCGGTTCCCCACCAGCCTCGGCTGTTTCATCCTGAAAGCTCTTCATTCTTTCCTGGCTTATCAATAAAAATACATGACTCAATTGTTTAAGTGGAATTCCTGGCTTTCTGTGCTCTGTATTCCAATTTTTTGGCAAGATTTTCTAGTGGCTTTCCTCCTGTTAGCAGAATTCGTGGTCAAACATTGGTAAATAATTCATTTTATTTTTGCTCCTGCTTTAAAAAAGAGAACGCAGCAGGCCAGAGATGCTCAACAGATTGCTTTATTTCTGAAATGTTAGCAGAACTAAACAAGGTGATTAGTTTGAAATGTAATTCATAGCCAATGAGTTAAAAAGAAACCCATCAGTTGCTGATTACAGCCAGCTCAGCCAGCCCCCTAACATGTAATTAGCGTCTGGCATGATTCCAAGTGGCTTTTCTATGCTTAAATTTGCAAAATTTTTTCCAATGCTGTTTCAGTATTTCAAATAGTATTTACAGAGTTTACTTGCAAAATTGATCTGAATTCGTGTGCGCAAAAGGTAGGTGGATACCCCTGAGTTTCTGGAGATAATATACATATATTAAAAAGAATGTAACAAAACAGAAACAGACTCACCATTATAGAGAGTGAACTCGTGTTTACCAGAGGGGAGAAGGAAGTGGGGAGGGGCAAGATAGGGGTAGGGGATTAACAGGTACAAACTGCTGTGTATAAAATAAGTAAGCTACAAGGACATATTGTACAGCACGCGGAACATAACCAAGATTTTATAATAACTTTAATTGGGGTTTAATCTATAAAAATGTTGAGTCACTATGTTGTACATGTGAAACTAATATAATATTATAAATCAACTCTACCTCAATTTTAAAAAAGGAGGTTTAAAGTTAATAGTCTTGGGGTAAGTTAATAGTTCTGACCTTCTCGGTGTTACAGGAAGGGGAAGGTTCTTTTAGTTCTGTGGTTTACTTTTCTTTTTTAACTAATTTCAGTTACGCTCTGTGTAAAAAGTCACAACTGAGCATTTAAAAAATAGGTCAGAAACATTAAGATTGTAACTTTTAAAAAATGTTATTCTTAATATGTGCTTTTTGTCAGTGCGATATGGCAAGTCTAGATTATGGAAGCGGCTGAGGACAACTTGCGGGGCAAGGTCAAAATGTGAACAGAACATTAAAAGTTTCTGCTTAGTGTTTGCAGCTCTTCCGTGGTCAAGCTGCAACCAGACATGAGACAAGGAAGCATTCCTGTTGCCATTCTGTTGCCTTTACCACTACTTAAAAATAGTGTTTATTATGAAAGATGTTAAATATGTACAGAAGTGGAGAAAGTGACATACAGAACCTCCACACGCCCACTATCCAGTTTCCACGATCACAGCTCATGGACAATCTTGTTTCATTTACACCCCAGCCCACTCTTTCCCCCTTGCTCCTCGGTGCGTCATATTGAAGCAAATCCAAGACAGCATCTCATTTCAAATGCATATATTTTGGGTTGTATTTCTAAAAGACAAAGTCCCTTAAAGAATAGATACCATTAGATACAATACCATTATCACACTTTAGAAATTAATAGTGATTCTCTGATATCATATGTCCAACCAGCATTTCAATTTCTTCTGTCTCAGAAGAAGTTATTTTTAATAGTAGTTTGTTTGAATTAGCAGCTAAACAAAATCTGCACTTTGGGTGATACATCTTTTAAGTCTCTTCATTCCTAGGTGCCCTCTCCTGGGGTTTTTCCCCTCCCATTACAATGTATTTGTTGAGGAAACTGTATGGAATTTGTAACATCCTGGATTTGGCACATTGCCTCCCTGTGGTGTTATTTAACATGTTCGGGGCTTTTTGTGTTTGATGTAAACTGGTAATAAAGCACTTGGTTAGATTCAAGTTTAATTTTCTTTTTTATTTGACAAGACCGCTTCATAGATGGTGGTATGTTTACCCATCAAGAGGGACACCTGGCTGTTAGTCTCCTTTTCTGTGATGTTAAGACTGACTAGTAAGTTCTAGGCACCAGATTTAGTCTGATCCATCCATTACAAAGTACCCTGTCAACTTTTCACCTAATAATTTCAGCAGCCATTTAGAATCATTGCCTACATCTATTGTATCAAGGAGAGATAATCTTTTTAAAAGTCATTTCTTTTTTTTTAATTTAATTTTATTGAGTTATAGTCAGTTTACAATGTTGTGTCAATTTCCAGTGTAGAGCACATTTTTTTCAGTTATACATGAACATACATATATTCATTGTTACACTCTTTTTCACCATGAGATACCACAAGATCTTGTATACATTTCCCTGTGCTATACAGTATAATCTTGTTTATCTATTCTACATATGCCTGTCAGTATCTACAGATTTTGAACTCCCAATCTGTCGCTTCCCACTCCCCTCCGTCTTGGCAGTCACAAGTTTGTATTCTATGTCTATGAGTCTGTTTCTGTTTTGTATTTATGTTCATTTGTCTTTTTCTTTTTTTTTAAGATTCCACATATGAGTGATCTCATACGATATTTTTCTTTCTCTTTCTGGCTTACTTCACTTAGAATGACATTCTCCAGTAGCATCCATGTTGCTGCAAATGGCGTTATGTTGTCGGTTTTATGGCTGAATAGTATTCCATTGTATAAATATACCACAGCTTTTTCATCCAGTCATCTGTCGATGGACATTTAGGTTGTTTCCACGTCTTGGCTATTGTAAATAGTGCTGCTATGAACATTGGGGTGCAGGTGTCATTTTGAAGTAGGGTTCCTTCTGGATATATGCCCAGGAGTGGGATTCCTGGGTCATACGGTAAGTCTATTCCTAGTCTTTTGAGGAATCTCCATGCTGTTTCCCACAGTGGCTGCACCAAACTGCATTCCCACCAGCAGTGTAGGAGGGTTAAAGTCACTTCTACAAGCTGGGGTGTAACTTGAGTGACAAAGCTGTGTGGCCTCCCTGCTAAGTTTGATGGCTGCATATTCTTTAAAGCCAAGACATGGAGAATCCTTACTGAGCTGAGAAATGGTCGCATCAGCTTAGAAGCTCTATGAAAAGAAGCAGCTGCAAGGGACCCGATCGTGTTTCTCTGGGGTTGGCATTCTCATGGGACAGCTTCACGGGCCCAAGCCTGAAAGGGGGAAGGCCAGTGTTCTTGCTTTCACTTTTATTAAATCACAAAGCTTGGACTTTATCAAGCTTTCAGTATATACTGCACTGTCTATATATTAACATCTTATTTAAAATAACCTCACGGAGGAACATGCAGGGAAACACCATTGAAATGTCTCCACTCCTTCAGTCCACTTCTCTGTTGGGGTTTGAGAGTCGAGGCAGTGAATCCTCCCTGTCGCTGAGCCTCCGCTGATCACTGTCAGCGATTTTCCACTGCCAGCCTTGGAGAAGGAGGAGGAAAGCGAAGAGGGTAAGATAGGAAGGTCTCAGAAGGGAAGGAAGAGGCTAAACCAGTATCTACTTATTGAGAGGAATTCAGGGCGCCATTGGTTCTTAATATTGGAAAGTCACTTAAAAATTATCGAATTGAAATTTGTAGATACTGGCAGGCATATATAGAACAGATAAACAAGATTATACTGTGTAGCACAGGGAAATACATATAAGATCCTGTGGTAGCTCATGGTGAAAAAGAATGACAATGAGTATATGTATGTTCATGTATAACTGAAAAATTGTGCTCTACACCGGAAATTGACACAACATTGTAAACTAACTATAACTCAATAAAATAAAATTAAAAAAAAAAAGATCGGATCCAACCCCTTTGCCAACCCAAAAATCCCTCCAAAAGGCTCGGACAGTGAGGGAGCTCTTCCTGTCACATTCCGTACCCTCCTGGGCTCATCTCCTTAATTCTGTGTATCTTATTTTCGCTGTTTGGATTTTTACTGAGGATAAGGGATTGATCCAGTTCTCTGGTTTAGTCCCAGAGAGAGCCCAAAGAGAAACACGGCTGGACACTAGTTAAAGCGGTGAGAACACACTCTGCTCAGTGACTGCTGACGTAAGGGGAAGTGCTCGGCTTCATTCTGATTTGCGCCAGGGTGATTGGGTATCTTAAAGGGAGCGTGAGATGGGGCACACTGGGGCTCCGCAGTCAGAGAAGTAAAAATAATTGCAAAGGATTGGTCATATAAGCGCATTTAGAATGGCTGTATCTGCTGGCTGACGGTTATCAAAGTGGGGCTTCTGTCCTCCCCCAGCCTGGGAGACAGACCCCATCTTTCCTGATAATTACATCCTAAAGGGGTAGCTCTCAAGTCCTTGAGGAAGATGTCTGAGCTATAAGAGATGCCTACTCCGCTTTAAGCCTTTTGTAGTAGATGCTTTAAGAAAGGGAGGGAGCGGCCTTTGGTCAGGGATTAGCTAGAAAAACAGTAAACTCTCCTGGTGATGGTGACCTTCTCAGGCAGGCATTATAATGGAGTAGGGTAGGGTCTTCCTAGGGACTCGGCCTTCTGCTCCTGGAAGCCAGGCTGGCTTTTGGCTGTCTGCTCGTGCAGAGGTTTGGATGGAGTTTGTTATCTGCTGACAGTCAGGCAGTGCTCAAGGGTCTAGAACACTACTTAACGAATTTGTGTTGACTGAACAGATTGAAATAAATTCAGTTTCTTCTGTGCCAGAAGGAAGGGGCTCAGTTGGAATGCCTTCCGCGTTACCTGGGGGCCTTGACACAGCCAGGAAACAGGAGTGACACCCCTCGTCATCACTTTCCTTCCCTGGGTCCCCTCAGCTGTTCTTAATACAAGGACAGCTGTATTTCCCTCCTCTTGAAGCCTGGCCCCTCGATTTGTGAATAAAAAGACTGTATCTCCCTACCACAGATATTCTGATTTTTTTTTGATACGATTCAATACACATCAATCTATTGTAAAATGATTAAATACGTTCCTATCTACTGCAGGATTCTGGACACTATTAAAAAGGGACAGTTCGAATGTCTCTTAACCTAGGGCGTCATACCCAGCAGCGCAGCACGTCATCACACTTTTATTTTATACCGTTGATCTCAGCAGCAATGCATTTATTTCCAGGATAATTTTAAATACAAGTCGTGGAAAGTCTGTCTTGGCTTGTTCATTATTGAAAGGCCAGCCCCTGCCACAGTGCCTGGAACCTATTACATATATTCCAAAATGACCAATTAGATGACTCAATGAAGGAATGTCTTCTCATCTCACCTCGTCTTTTCTATAAGCTGGATAGTAGAGAAATGCTCTTTAATAGAAACGTGGCGAATGAATGTTTTGCAAAATGTCATGGATCTTGAGTTGGTTTTCAGTGACTCTTCTTCTCTTTGTAGATTCCTTACCTATTCCTACCTCTTGGCCTTCAACGTGTGGCTTCTGCTTGCACCTGTCACCCTGTGCTATGACTGGCAGGTGGGCAGTATTCCTCTGGTAGAGACCATATGGGACATGCGGAACTTAGCCACCATCCTTCTGGCCGTTGTCATGGCCGTACTGAGCCTTCATTGTTTAGCAGCCTTCAAGGTAATTTTCCTAACATTCAAATAAACTCTGCGTTTGCAGAGATGCTCTGTACTCAGTCATGCTTTTTCTTTTCCCAAGGGAGTGTGGGTCTAAACTGTATTTACTCTTTTGCCTAAAAATCTTTGTGTATTTAAAAATTTTCTGGAAAGGTAATAAGTATTTTAAAGCCCTTAGTGGGGTTAACAGACCATGGCTACCTTAATTGTATGATTTCTTTTATTGTTTCTACCACCTTTGCAGAAATTGGGTCTGAAACTTAGTGTTTGCGAACAAGAAGGTTTTTCATGCTGTGGTTGACTAATTTTTGGAGTCATTTGTTTGATTTCATATAATGATAAAGTAGATAATGATAACATATTCCTAAGTGCTTAAAATATGGTGAAAACTCTACTTATATGAACAAATCCCTGCCTGAGTTGGTTGAGTGATTCTCATTCTCATTTCAAAAAAAAAATAGTATAAAACTTTATTAAATTTTTTTAAATATTGGAAACTTGGAGAAATATTGGAAGATGGAAAAATTACTAAATGTAACCATTTAAAAAATGATCAAAGACAGCAAAGAAGTAGAAAATATTTACTTATTTAAAAAACTCTTTCTACCTGGGGTAAGATGCTTCTTGCCTAAGGATATTCCCATCCCTCCGGATCTAGTGTCAAAAACCCACAGGGCTACCGGCAAGAGGTGGCTGATTCGGTTTGGGAGCCTGGCGGAGTAGCTAGAAATTTAAGGGGGAGGTTTTGGAAACGAGAGAGCTGGAGGAGGGCTGAGGTAATACACCCTCTGGGCATTCACGGATGACTGCTGAACTACATCTCTGGAAAGCCCAAGCAAAATTGAAAGCCTGGGGAGACTGACTTATTTCCGCAAAATTGAGTGAATTCTTCAACTCGTATGCAAGTTGTGCAGCAGCGGCTGGAAGCGTTCCTGGTTTGAGTTGTCTGTGTATCACCTCTGTTGAAGTCATTGGCTGATAACAAAACTGTGCAGGCACAAAAGAGATTCCTTCAGAGGTCCAAGCAAAATAAACATACTTCAGTGAACAAAAATTTCAGCTTTCTACATAGAAATGGATTTTTTTTTCAGTTGAAGTCCAGGCAAGTTTATCATAAATTAAAACAGTAAACCAGCAAATTTCAGAAGAACAAAACAGCATAGAGAGTCACTTCAGTGTGTGACATACAATGCCTGGTTTTTAATCAGATTACTGGACGTGTAAAGAAACAGGAGCGTGTGACCCAAAGTCAGGGGCAAAAACAGTCAGTGGAAAATGGAATAGAATTCAGATTTCAAAGGTAAATTTAAAGGATTTTTGCTAAAGTTACTAAGGTAATTCCACGGGGAAAAGATAGTCTTTTAATTATAAGATACTGAAATAACAAATGATCTGTAAGGAAAAAAATACGAACATGAACCCTTACCTCACATTGTACACTTAAAAAGTATTTCTAAGTGGATCATAGTCCTAAAGAAAAGAATTAAATAACATCAAAAAATCTAAAAGGAAATAGGAGAAAATCTTTGTGAACTTGGGTTAAGCAAAGATTTCTTAGGATATATAATGTGCAAATTATAAAAGAAAATGTTGGTAAATTGGACACCAACAGGATTAAAAACTTTGCTTCTTAAAAGATACTGTTAATTAAATCAAATGGCAAGCCACAAATTAGGAGAAATATTTGCAAAAAATATAACTGCAAAGATATCCTTGTATCTAGGATATGTAAAGAACTCTTAGAATTCAATAATAATATGACAACTCATTAAAAATGGGCAAATGATTCAAACAGACATTATACAAAAGAAGGTATACAAGGTCATTAGGGAAATTCAGATTAAAGCTGCAAAGAGAACCCCCATACACCCACTAGGATGACTGTAATTAAGAAGGTTCACAGTACTAAGTGTTGACCAAGAATGTGGTGTAACTGGAACCCTTACTCATTACTGGTGAGAAGGAAAAATGGCTCAGCCGCTTTGGAAAAATTCAGCAGTTTGTTAAAAAGTCAAACATAAAAAATAAGCAGTTTCACTCCTCAGTATCTACTGAAAAAAGATGGAACCTTAGGTCCATATAAAAAGCCTTGTAAGTAAATATTCATAGCAACTTTATTTATGTTAGCTGAAAAATAAAAATAATCTGGTGACCTCACCATATAAATGTGTAAACTTAATGTGGTAAATTACTGAGAAATTAGGGGAACCAAATAATTTACTGATACATAAAACAAAATAAATGAAACCCCAAACACTTGCTAAGCAAAGGAAGCCAGGCACATAAGACCACATACTGAATAATTCCATTCACATGAAATTTCTGTCATAATTCTACCTTTTCTAGAATTTTGTATGACTTGAAAAGGCAAAATTATGATGACAGAAAACCTGGGGGTGGGGATTGACTGTAAAAAGACTTAAACTTTTTAGGGTGTCAAATGCTTTCTAAAATTTGATTGTGTCTGGGGCTGCTAAACTACGTACATTTATCAAAACTCACCAAAATATACATATAAAATGAGTGAATTCTATTGCATGTGAATTGTAGCTCCATAAAACTGTATTGTAAAAAAGATTAAAATGTTACAAATAGATTAGAGGCTAGAATGAATACAAAACTGCAAGTTGAATATAAAACACAATATCCTGAAAATTTGATGAAAAATTTTTTTGATTATTTTTTAAGGTGAAATTTGCATAACATGTAATTAACCATTTTAAAGTGTACAATTTAGTGGTACTTAGTGCGTTCACAATGTTGTGCACTTACTGGCTCTATGTCAAAACTTTTTCATCGTCTCATTAAAAACACCCCATGCCCATTAAGTGATGATTCCCAATTCTCCCCACCCCATCCCCTGATAACCTTTGGGGATGTGATATAAAAGGAATTACACAACAGACCTTTTGTGTCTGATGTCTTCATTTTGCATTGTATTTTTAAAGTAAGTTTTAGCATGGTCAATACTCTGTTCCTTTTTTATGGCTGAATGATATTCCATTGGATGTTTGTTTCACAATTGGTTTATCCATTCACCTGTTGATGGACACTAGGGTTGTTTTTACCTTTTGACTGTTATGAACAATGCTACTGTACATATTGGTGTACAAGTTTCTGTGTGGACATGTTTTCATTTGTCTTGGGTATATACCTAGGAGTAAAATTGCTGGGTCACATGGTAATTCTGTGTAATTTTTTTTAATGGAGGTACTGGGGATTGAACCTGAGACCCTGTGCATGCTAAGCATGTGCTCTACCGCTGAGCTACACCCCAACCCCTGTTTAGTTTTTTGAGGAACTGTTTTCCACAGCGGATGCACCCTTTTATTTTCCCACCAGGAATGTACAAGCTTTCCTATTTCTCTACACCTTTGCCAACATTTTGTTTTTCTGATTTTGTTTAAAGCTGTCCTGGTGGGTGTGAAGAGTTATATCATTGTGGTTTTGATTTGCATTTTCTTTTTTTTTTAATTTTTTATTGATTTATAATCATTTTACAATATTGTGTCAAATTCCAGTGTAGAGCACAATTTTTCAGTTATACATGAACATGTATATATTCATTGTCACCTTTTTTCTCTGTGAGCTACCATAAGATCTTGTGTATATTTCCCTGTGCTATACAGTATAATCTTGTTTATCTTGTCTACAATTTTGAAATCCCAGTCTATCCCTTCCTACCCCCCGCCCCCTTAGCAACAAGTTTGTATTCTATGTCTATGAGTCTATTTCTGTTTTGTATTTATGCTTTTTTTTTTTTTTTTTTAGATTCCACATATAAGCAATCTCATATGGTATTTTTCTTTCTCTTTCTGGCTTACTTCACTTAGAATGACATTCTCCAGGAGCATCCATGTTGCTGCAAATGGCATTATGTTATCAGTTTTTATGGCTGAGTAGTATTCCATCGTATAAATATACCCCATCTTCTTTATCCAGTCATCCATTGATGGACATTTAGGCTGCTTCCATGTCTTGGCTATTGTAAATAGTGCTGCTATGAACACTGGGGTGCTGCATTTTCTTAATGACCAGTGATGAACATCTTTTCATGTGCTTATTGGCCATCTGTGTGTCTTTGGAGAAATGTCTATTCCAATTCCTTGGGTCATTTTTAAATTGGGTTGTCTTTTTGTTGTTGAGCTCTAAGAGTTCTTTATATATTCAGGATATTAAGTTCTCTAGATGATTTGGAAATGTTTTCTCCCATTCTTTGGATTGTCACTTTACATTCTTGATAATGTTCTTTAATGCAAAAAAAAAAGTTTTTAATTTAATGAAGTCTTTTATTCATTTATTTTATTATTCATTGCTTTTGGTGTCAGATCTAAGAATTCATTGCCACATTTGAGGTCATAAACATTTACAACTCTGTTTTCTTCTAAGAGTTTTATAGTTTTAGCTCTGGTATTTAGGTTATTGATCATTTTCAGTTAATTTTTATATGAGCTCAAATTTCCCCTTCTTGGTAAGGCCTACTGTAACTTTCCTATTTAAAATGAAATCACATACTCTGCTCACTTCTTACCTCCGTTTCGCCTTTTAACTTTATCTTCACTATACTTCCAGTTTCTAAAATGCTACATAATTTTGTTATTTTATGTAAACACAATTTTATGTCTGTTTCCTCCAACTGGACTGTAAGCCCCATGAGGAGAGAGGTTATTTTCTGTTTTGTTCAGTGCCGTATTTCCAGCATCAGGTGCTTGGCATGTCCAATATTTACTGTCTAAATTTTGAACACTAGTTTGCTGCTCAACATACATTATCTAAGTGAATAAAACCATAAAAAGCTAGCAGTTGTGTTTAGTTAGATTTTGGTATGCAGAACCTTTTTTTCAGTGAACTGGATGTTCAACCTGTACAAAAAGCACATCCTCAACACCAGTGTGAAACGTTTGGGTGTCAGCATGAGGTTTGTTTTGTGAGAATCTGACCTTTCCTCGCTGTCTGACGTGCCTGCCGTGTTGTTGCTGACCTGCGGGAGCAGGTGCAGTGGCGCTGGCCTGGCTGTGTCAGCAAGGCCTTTTCTTGACTTCCTCCCAAGTAATGAAGGGGAGTGCTGAGCCTCGGCAGGCTGTCACCTTGGTCATGCAGGACCTTCCTGATGACAGTAGGTCCCCGCATGCAGGCGAGCTTTGGCCGTCCCCAGAGTGTCTTTGATAACGTGATGAATGAATCCTCCTCGGAAGGCTGTTAATCCTTTACTTTCGTGGAACTTGTTCCAAAATCACTTTTAATCCATCAGGAGAAACATTAGCAAAGCGTCCCAGCTGTGGCGATGGTAAGAGCTTTAGCTCTTCTGTGCTGGCTTTCATCTGGAAAATGCTTTGCAAACATACCAGAGCCTCTGGCAGTTCTTGCAGGCAACTTGCATTCTTCTGCGTGTTTTCCTCTCCGAGTCTGGAGACAGAGGTTGGCACCCAGCTCACATTTCTGTGGCCTTGCCCCTCGGTTCCTGAGCTCCTTACACATCGGAAGGTTTTAAAAAGTCAGATTCTCCTGCTAGAAATAACTTCTTAAAATGGGGATAATCCTCTTTATTCCGTGTGATTAGTCACTAAGGACATAATCTTAAGGGCTCTGACTCCAAGACAGGAAGCAGTAGAATTAAGCTTTTATGGAAACAGAGGTCCTGCTTTACAGACAGTCTTCTGTGCTATAAAGGAACAGCAGGTGAAATGTTTGTAGCGATGTGAGCAAAAGCAACGCAGCTCTCCCCCGCTAGAATATTTCAAAATGATATGTGGACTGCATCGATGTGATGGATTGAAATTATTTTATAGTCCCTGGCTATAGTTCCTTCCATGTTGAAATAGTGAGGCTGTAAAATACATTACAAAAAAAAAAAAAAAAAAGATTGGACAAACGAGCATAAACATTGAGTCCAGGGACTCACGGAAAATATTTCTTTTCATTTCACCTTTGCTTGATTCTCCATCATACAAAAGCCACCCTGGCTTATATTCAGGGAGAGTATGTTTTCTTTAGCCTCATTACTTCATCCTCTTTAATTCTCTTAATGTTGATTGTCTGCTTGTTGCTAGGATTCCAGCAGGGAACACAGTGAAAGTCTTGCCTGCATAGAGCTTACATTTAAACCCTTTAGATTTGTCGTTGCATGCTGCGTGCTGATAAGCACTGTGAGGAGGTCAGGGCTGGCCTCACAGATACTATGACATTTGAAAGAGACATCAAGGAAGTGAAGGATTGAGCCATGTGGCTATTTGGGGAGGAGTATTTCAAGTAGAAGGAAAAGGCAAGTGCCAAGGCCCTGGGGCAGGAAAATACTGGAGCGTTCACAGCAGCAGGGAAACTGACACGACTGCAGCAGAGCAGGCCGGGGATGGAGCCAAACGAAATGATGTCAAAGAGATGATGGAGGGTGCGTGTGTGTGCGCGCGCTTGTGTGTGTGTAAAGGATGAACCGTCGGTCTTTCAAGTCTCTGCCGACTTTCCTTTTTTCTGCTGTGCTTTTCCCACAGGGCCTCTGGCTCTGTTGACAGTTACATGGTTTTGTCTGATTTTCTTGTTGATGAGTCCAGGCCATGGAGGGGAACAAGATGGGGAAAGAATTCAGGCCCTTTATAAAGAATTTAGACGTTTCTGTGTGTGTGTTTGCAGAAGGTAGGAGTTGTAAGGACCGAAGGGAAAGGGCAGCCTTGGAGTCAGCAGGGCATCTGTAAGACATACAGATCTTCCTTTTGCTAATATTAGCCAGCTTTGGGGGAGGGCATAATTTGAGGGCGATGTATATTCTTAAAATCTTGATTTCTCCTCCGATTTACCAAAACCTCTTTGCCATCCTGCCTCGTCGCCACCCAGGGCTCTGGAGAAGAGGGACATGATCTCGCCTGTTCCCATCGTGTTTATGCTTCATTGAATTTTTCTGGAAAATACTTCAATTTTACAAAGCTACAAATTAATCCATGTAAGGAACAAAACAGTAGTTATTTCTCAATCCCCAGCCACTCCCCAAGTCTTACCCTCCGCAAGCCTCCTTTGAACATTTTTCCTCATACATGTTGAAAACAAAAACCAATTCTGTTTTATACAAGTAAGTTAAGTTAGATGCCGCCACAGATCGCAGGCTCCTCCAGGCCACTTCCACACCCAGCTGGTGAGGTCCCTCCACGTCAGCAGCTCAGGCAGCAGATGTCCGGCTTTTGACAAGCCCCTGCCCGGGGTTGGGCGGGAGAATCCGGGCTCAGAATCCAAGGGTTTTCTTTCTCTAGCAATGATCGCAGACCTAATTTAGAGACCGTTTCTGATTAGTCCTACTTTCACAGCATAAGGAATCTTTAAGACGTCAGGAAGTAGTTTATTCCTCATCATAAAAGAGCTCACCTGCATCTTTGAGAATTTAAATGTGGGATCTGCTTTATTCTGTGCCTCTCCTGTTCGCACCCTTTACTCACAGGGAATACATTTGAGCTTCTATTACATACTGTAAAGAACAGCCTAGAAAATCATTACTGGATGGAATTCTTTTTAACAATGAATTTTTAAGCGAACTAATTGGCTCTCACTCTGTGTGTGTGTGTGTGGGGGGGTCATCCCTCTGCTGGGATGGACATTCAGTACAGATAAAGACCATTTAAACTGTGATGGCTGGTTATTCCATTCCCTTCTATGGATAGTGAGCATCTGTATAGCAGGAGAACAATGGGCTGAAAACGTATTTGGGTTTTTCTTGCAGACTGTGTGTCAGACTATTGACTTGCAATAAATAGCGACATATGGCAAGAAAGTGTGGATTAACTCGATTGTTGGGAAGAATTAACTCCCCTGGCCCTGCTCTTTGTAGTCGCTCTTTTCCCACATCCTCTCACGTGATTTCCCTCCATTACAGAGGAAGCATCCCCGAGCTGCATTTAAGGGGAATTTGTTTGGTATTTTTTATTACATTCTCACAGGGGATCTTGAGATATTGAAGTATTTTTGTATATTTTATAATATTGGGGCATACTCGTAAGAGTAAAAGCTGTGGGGAAAAGAGAGGGCTTAGTGATGCCCCGGCTTTCCTAATAATGACCTCGACAATGAGATGTCTTCTGAGAAGGGACGTTAAGCAGTGGTGGTCCCCTCCCCAAGGTGAGGGGCTTTAAGGGTTGCTTTTGTTTGTTTTGTTTCGTCTTCACTTTTAGTAAGGGTCACAGCTTTGTCCCGGTTTTTCCGTTCAGTGTCTCCCACATCATTCACTCCCTGAAACCAACACAAATGGTAGGCTACCGCTCAGGGCCCTGGAGATCAGGTCAAACTCTCAGGTCTGCGTGGGGCTGAACCTGCAGCCTGACCAGGGGAGGTGACCCCCAGTGACAGTTTGATTGGGATGGCGGTGGGGGTCCTGCACCTCCTCACTGCGGGAGGCGGCTGTGTTCACCTCTGGGATCTGCCTTCATGCCTGCCCCCAGCCGTCCCCCCATTAGCCTCTGTGCCAGTCAGTGTCGCAGCCCGGTCAACACGCCCAATGAAAGAGCAGACAGATATCTCATGGACAGAGGCCGTCAGCCTCAGCTCTCTCTTTCATTCAACACCCACCCCTCAATGCTCATTGACATTCTTACCTCATTCCCCGAAGGATGTGGGACAGGAGCAGCTTACAGGAATAAACGTGATACCATGGGATAGACCAGGAGATGGCAAATATTCTTTCTTTTTCTTTTTTTTTCTTTTTCAGAGACACAGATAGTAAATATTTGAGGTTTCTGTCACACAGTCCATCCCAACTATAGTCTGTCACTTTCTCCACTGTCGTATGGATTGGCTGACCCCTGGTGTAGAGCATTGCACGACCATAGACTCACACAGCTGAATTGAACATGCTTTCAGATTTCTGGAAATTACTTTGCATTTCGCTTAGCCAAATGGTGAAGATTTCATTGTGTCACCTAGACCACTGTGGAGTAACTTTTAAATTCCAGAATGGCCCTTATGAAACCTGGTAAAATAAGCATTATGTTTTAATATACCAAACAGTAAAATGAAATTGAACTCGAGGAATGAAGATTGCATATAATGGTAAATGGCTCTGTGCCCGTATTGATTTTTTTTTTCCCCCTCTTCTGGCCTACATTTCTCTTTTCAGTTCCCGTTCTTGGAAAACTTTATGTTCTCCATCACTTTTCTGTCTTCAGTTCATGAGAATTCTCCTCGTACGATTATAGGTCCCATCTTTCCAGCCTGTTTATGGCCCATCCAGCTTGCCCTGCTTTGGGACCACTGCCGTCACTGACAGAGGAGGCCCTGGGATGCCTTGCGATGGTCCATCTGTCTGTGACCACCAGTCTCTGGGCGCAGCCGCTGTCTGGGATGTCTCTCTGTCTCAACTTCGACCAGCCTAGTTGATCCAGCCTCTTCTCACTGCCGTCAGCTGGCTTCTCCACCTGCCACTTTTTACCCGTGGTGGTATCGTCCTGCTCCTTGGGTTGCAGTTTTCCAAGTCAGTACCTGTAGTCAATTCTGGCCACACTCTAAAGCTGAGATTTCTGTTAATATCATTTTTCTGATGAAAGTCTGCAAATGAGCTTACCGCTTCTTCATCAGATGTAGTGTTGGAAAATAGAGAAGTTGGATTTGCACCGCATTTAAAAATGGAACTCGTTCAAAGGTCTGTTATTCCTGCCTCTTCCCACGTACTTAAAAAAATTTTTTTTCATTGAAGCATAGTCAGTTACAATGTGTCAGTTTCTGGTGTGCGGCACAATGTCCCAGTCATGCATATATATACATATATTAGTTTCCACATTCTTTTATGTTAAAAGTTATTATAAGATATTCAGTATAGTTCCCTGTGCTATACAGAAGAAATTTGTCTTCTATCTATTTTTATATATAGTGGTTAACATTTGCAGATCTCAAACTCCCATATTTATCCTTTCCCACCCTCTTTCCCTTGCTAACCATAAAATTGTCTACTATGTCTGCGAGTCTGTTTCTGCTTTGTAGATGAATTCATTAGTGTCCTCTTTTTTTTCCTTTCTTTTCCTTTTTTTTTTAGATTCCACATATGAGTGATATCTTATGGCATTTTTCTTGCTCTTTCTGGCTTACTTCACATAGAATGACGACCTCCAGGTCATGTCACTGCTTTGCTGTATGTGATAGAGATTGTGACTTACGTTCTGTCACTCTACTTGCATTTGGTGGTCTACTTTAAATTCATGACCACCAGCCTCACGTGGGGGCCAGGCCCCTCTGTGTTGGAGACAGCTCGTCATGGAGGCGCACTGCCCCAGGTTCCAGATCCGGAGTCCTGAGGCTGGAGAGTGGAGTGATGAGCGCTGACCTGAGTCTGAGGCCAGGCTGTGCCACTGACCACCGTGAGCTCACCTCGCCCAGCTTTGTTCCCTTGCACTGTACAGGGTCCCTGTGAGGTTGACCCAGGGCCAGCCTCACTGGGCGCTCAGCACAGGGGCTGGCACGTGGGAAGCACTGAGGACCTGTCAGCTCTTTTTGTAGTCCTTGTCATCATTATCATCATTGTCACCGTCATCACCATCGAGAACCTGTCACAGCCCAAAGTCAGGAGCACAGTAAGGGCCCCTGTTTCCATTTCATAGGAGTAACCAGGCTTGAAAAAACGTAACCCAGTTGACTGCTTTTTTCGACTCTATATATTTCAATTTATAATCATAATTTAGCTCATCACAAATCTTTATAATGCCACTAAAGACTGACCCTGCTCCTCCCGTCCCTTATTCCCACCCTAGGGAACACAGGTTAAATTCTTGACCTAAGAGCTAGTGGTGGTACATGCTTTCAGGTTTTCAGTCCTTAAGCATATTTTAGAATTGGGGAGTAGATGTGGTCAAATCTAACAGAAGGGCAGAACCCTAACACAAAACTATTCAATTTTAAAATGAATATTTATCAAGAGAAAGAAAATGGTTATCAGGGACTTATTTATAAACAAACATTGGAATTATCACCTAAACCTTAGAAACCAAACCATAGAAATGTTATAGATTACAAATATTATAGATGTGTTTAAAGGCATTTGAAAGTTTAGCAGAATAGACATTAAATATAAGAAAGGAAGCATTTTCTTTCATTGTTGTTCTTAAAGCCTGTTACTGTCATTGCCAGATTTCTCCATTCCCCTCCGTGCTGGGTGTTGGAACAAAATAGATGTCGGAAACAACTTTTCATTCAGTGTCTACCTGAAAATCAGACGCCCTTGAGCGCCGTCTTTCCAAGTCATTCTCTTCCGTCCATCACTAATACGTCACCTGGGCGGTGACTTTTCCTTGTGCAGGACCTGAACCGCCTGCAAACCCTTCTCCTGCTGCTCTGAGGACACAGTTCCGCTGCATCTGGGATGCTCTCCCTGGCTTTTGATCTGGGCCTGGCAGGAATTTTTCCACATCATTAAATAATTTGCTTTATTCTTTGCCTTCACAGGGCATTTCTATTTTCACAAGTCACACTCTTTAATAAGAAAATGACTTACCTACCCTACCCCTCTGATGTTTATGCCTTAGTTGGAAGACTCGCTGAATTTATTAATGGAAGAATTGGACAGTTACACAGTGGACAAGAGTTCTCAGACATCATTAACAGCTGTCTTTTTCTTGATTGTGTGCTTTATAATTCTCAGCAAGATTTTATAGTCTATATTATTGTTTGCTTTTACTCAGAATAATTGTCACCTTCTGAGTGATCACCTTAACTTTTTAACACTTTTTTCCTTATTTCTCTTAACCTAATGACTCATACTCTCATAAAAGCGGCTCATCACCACTCAGCCTTCCAATGCTTCTGATCGTTTTAAACTCTTAAAAAGGTCAAAAGACATTTTTGTGACTCCTGGAGCCATTCTGTACTCACTGTCTCCACTGAGAACACGACATTTCTATTTAAAGGAACACACCCTTTCCTTCTTGTTAGAAGAAAACTGTGGAATATGTAATTAGGGCTCCTAAAGGGAAAAGCAGCTAAAACAAGTTCCTGTAAACAGAAAACCTCTTGCAAATTGCTCATTGCATCGGGAATGACAAAGGGGACTGCAGTGCTGGACTGTCAGATTCCTTAGGTTGTTAGCTCTAAGTACAGTACCCAGGAAACCAATGAAAAAATGCCAAATGTGAGACACACAGCCTGGGGAGAATCACTCCTCCTCATTGGGCGGAAAAAACCCTAAAATTCATAACCTTTACATGCTTTGCCTTAAAGCAACAGCATAGAGTATTAGAAAGCAAGTTTGCAATATGAGCTTTAATGTTTCTTTATTTATATTATTATACATCAAACCGCGGACAATCAGGTCTTCAATCTTTTTTCTCACCCCAGATATAGTAACAATAAATGAAACAACATACATGGTACCTGGGGTTGTTGCATTTCCACGGGATTTCTCAAGTCAGCATTAGGAAATTTAACTCCTGAAGTTACCGTTTCATTGTTTCTCCAACAGTGTTTTCCGTCTCAGTGCATTCGACTAGTTGTCCAAGCTGAAAGTCCTGGGGTTTCCTTGTTTCCTCTCTGTCTTGCTCTCTCATATCACATTCAACCCATCAATAAATCCTGTCAACTATTGCTTCAGAGTGTATCTGGAACCTGCCAACTTCTCACCACCTTCACTGCTGTCATCCTTGTCCAAGCCACCATCTCTCCCCCAGGTTACTGCCATGGCCTCCTAATTATTCCTGCCACTTCTACCCTTGTGCCAGCGGTCCAGACTATTGTCAGAACAGTGACCACCACGATTCTTTAAATTCTTTAAATTTATAAATTTTAAAAAATATAAATCACAGCCTGTCCTTCTTGTGCTTAAAATCTCTCAGGGGCTCCTTATTTCTCGCAATGTAAAATCCATAACCTTTATGATGGCCCTGGCCCCACTGCATTGTTTCTCTTGTTTCTTCTTGAACTCATTTCTTACCATGCAATAAATAGCGTGACCACCTCCTTCACCTCTTGCAAGTCTTTGCTTAATTGCCACCCTCTCCCTGTCCCCTGTGTTTAGAATTGCAACCGACTTCTTATCCACCCACCTTATATTGTAGATCCCCCCCCCGCCAGGCTCTTTTATTCCTCCTCTTTAGAAAGGCAGGGGTTTCTTTCTTGCCTGTTTTGCTAACTGGTGTATTTCAAAGAGCCTAGAATAGTGCCTGGAAAATACAGAAGAGATGGAAGTGATTGACTGCTGAATCCTTTAAGTGATTGCCTGTAAGCACAATGCCCACGGAGACTCGAAAGAGAACGCAATGATGTGTAGTAGTTGAATGAATGAGTAATCAGTGACGGTGTTTTACCAGCAGAATCACTGCTGAGGATGGGAAAGTTGTCAAGAATCCTTTCACAAAGCAGAGGAGTCAGGGGGAGCGTCCACGTCCAATAGTATCCACGATGCTCCTGTACTTTCTGTGTCTCCCACAGGCAGGGATTAGGGGTCTGAGAAGCATGACCAGTCACAGTTAATGGCTACGTATATAGCCGTATGTTGGAAATGGAAACTGGTCTTAAAAGCCGACGAGTTCCTAAGAGACAGGCAGAATAAATTCGTGGGTGCAGGATAGGGCATTTAGAGAGGAAAAGCCTAGAGGAAATGAAATGGTAAGTTAAAATATTAGATACTTAATTTATTGATCATTCATTGGTTCTAAGCAATATGCTGAGTATGCAGAATAAAGGTAGCAGAAAACCCAGCAGCTGCCTTGAAGAGCTTTATTTCCTCCACGTTCAGTCCATCTCCCCAGCTCTGAGCAAAGTGTCCTTCTGCACACAGATACGCCTCTCCCCTGCCAAGAAACCTTCCTGCTCTCGGGACTCCTCCTGGCTGGAGCCAAGACTATACCGATGGATGGCTTGATAAAGTTCACTAAATGGATAGAGATTTTCTACATGGAAAGTGGTGGTCAGCTATCCTCCATCTACAAAGGGAGAATGATGGAAAATGTTTCCACTGTAGCATGAAGGCTAGACATGAGATGCAAGGTCATTCTTCTGTTTAGTAGACAGTGAGATGATTTGGGTGACAGATTACAGAAACTCCTAAGGTGGGGACACTTTTCTTTTTAACTTCACCCTGCCTGAGCAGCATCCCCAAAATACATTCTAGCCTCATACTGGCCATTAAGTAAGGGTACTCTAGATAAAGATTCTGTACTTCAGAAGCACGGGGCTTAGAGAAGTTAAACACATCTTTCTTTACTGGTGGACGTCACAAAATCTTTCTGGTGCTCTAAGTAGCCTTTTGAGTTTCCAAATGGGATGCATAGTAAATGGCATTTCTCAGATTTATTTGAATTGGGGATCTTTTTTAGGGGCTTCTTTCAGGACCAGTGTTCTGGTAGCCTGTTTTGGGAAGTATGGACTTAGAGATATCAGGGTGGGTGATTAAGTGAATTTTGAGAGTCCATTTTTGGGCATTGGTCTTTTTTTTCTTTTTTGTCTTAAACAACAAGTTTATTTTCTCACATTTCAGAGGCTAGACAGTTCGTGATCAAGGTGTCAGCAAGTCTGGTTTCTTTGGAGGCCTCTCCCCTTGGCTTGCGGACGGCCCCCTTCTCACTGTGTCCTCATGTGGTCTTCCCTCTGTACACACGCGTCTCTGGTTTCTCTTTGTGTGTCCAGACTTCCTCTTGTAAGGACACTAGTCATATTGGAGGCCCCACTCTCACAGCCTCTTTTCAACTTAATCATCTCTAAAAGACTCTGTCTCCAAATGCAGTCACATTCTGAGCACTGGGAGTTAGGGCTTCAACATACCAATTTGTGGGGGACCCAATGCAGCCATTTTATAGCACCTTTTCATTTAACACCCTTTCATGACTTCCCAGCAAACCGAGACTAGAATCCCAAGTCGCTACCGCGTCCTCTAAAGTCCCATGTGCTCAGCGCCCTGCCCCACCTCCAGCTTCATCCTCCTCCACTCCCGTCCTTGGGCACTGCTTGAACACTTCCCTGCTGCTGTGTGTGCACCCATAAAAACAATAGCCACCACCAGAGCATCAACAGAACAGTTTTTATTATCACCCCTTTAGCAGTACTGCCTGATAAAAGGATTCCTTTGAAACCATTTCTTTCAGAGTTTGCAGCAGTCAACAGCAAGTGAAAGGTCAGGCCTTGGAACAGATTCCTGGAACCTTGGTTTTCATTAGATTGAGGCTGTGGTCAGAGGTGCAGATGTGGGTGTTTGATACAGTGTCTGTGTCTGATGGAAAGAGGACACTGCATGGCCATCCGTAAAATGTCGTAGTTTGGGAATGTGAGTTATCGTCTCAAATAGCTGATTCATCGGAACATTAAGTGAGACCGAAGTGACATCACGTGTGTCTCTGCCCATGTGGTGTTCCTTGTAACTGGAGGAAGTTTAAAAAAAAAAACTGTATCTTTATCTGCTTAGCTGTTGATTGAAAAAGAAGGTGCTTGACAGTGTACTGTGTGCCTCACCTGGGTGGAAAGTGAGCTGTCCTTCCCTGGGGGCAGAACATAGCTCCTTTCATGCAAGGCTCCTGTAGCCGGCCTGGAGGTCAGAGAAGAAACTTTCTTGAGCTTTTATGATCAACCAGTGCGTGACTGTTTGCTAATAAGCCGCTGCACTTTTGGCAGAATTTCATGTAAACCTTCTTTCATTTTTGTATCTGATTGCCGGAGGCTGGCAGTATTTACAGAAGGACAGCAACATTTGATGGCTAAATTGGCCTGGTGAGTTTGTGACCAGTACCTTGGCATTTGGTATTAAAAAGTGATTAACTGGGAAGAAGATTTATCACCATCAGCCTCCCTGGCTTTGCCTTGAAAATTCTCTCCTTTGGTTGTGGGTGACTTTGGCCAGGAAATTCTAGTTGTCTGCCCGTTGTAGATTGAGGTGCCTGTTCTGACAATGTCTTCACTAGGGGAATAATTCAGTGCCAAGGCGTGTTGGAGAAACAATTTTACCCTTTGTTTTTCTGCCTAAAGGATTTTTTTCTTTTACCTTGGAAGAATTTCCCAGGGGAAAAAAAAGAATGACTCCTAATTAGTGGTCAAATTCTTACTTTTATCTTCATGTCAAGCCTCATATAGATCATGTTACGCTGCCCCTCTCTCATATACGCTTTAGAGATTGCCCTGATGAAACGATGGTAATCGGTGTGGAATGTCTGAACTTGGAAAACTCCAAGATTCTGATACTATTTTAAAACTATTCCATTGCTATCATATTTTAAAAATTTGTTGCCATCCATTAGTCCATTAAATTTGTCTTTTTAGGCTGTGGTAGGAGAGGTGTTCAGATGCATAGTTAACAGTGAGAGGAAAGCATTCTTTAATCATGTCAGCTGCCTATAAAAAGAGCTTTTAACAACTTCTGATAAAACAAAATGTTCCATCAGGCTTTTATCACCATGTGTTTCAGAAGCAGGGAAGTGGGGCTTATGCAATGAGATGTAACCTATCTTGATTATAGGAGATATTTTGATTTTGGATGAGAACATTGATGAATAACAGGAATCAAATCCACTTTAACAGCAGTTACTTCAGAAGCTCCGTTGTACAAGTACATCTCACTTTTTTTTAAGGTCTTAAGAGAGAAGCTTACCAAATTTCTTACCACGTTTATATCTTGTAAATTTCAAGTAAGCCAAACAGTTCTCTGTAATTTGTCTGATAAAGTAGGATGGATTATTGTCTGTAAGAAATGCTGCTCTAAAATATTTGGATCATTACTGTGTGAAACTGTGGGCGATTTTTGTGGTTCCTGCTTTTTCATTTTAGATCCCAGAGGGAAGGGACTGTCTTCTGTGTGACAGTCTCAAGTGGATAAATGAATCACACTTCTTAGTGAGTCTGACTCACTGTGTGAAAAAGTAAAACTCTTGTCTCTTTCTTAAGAAAAAATAAGTCTGTAGCATCCTGCTTCGGAAGCTTTTGGCAGAAGGATGTCTTAGAAATATTTGAGGAGCAGTCATAGGGAGAAAAGTGCTTCTGCCAGGCATGTATATTTCCATAGGAACAGAACTGTTTATAAGAATGCATCTCGTTTATCCTCTGCCCCTGCTTCCTCTTCATCAAAGCTAAATTCAGGCATGACTTCACCTGCATGCTTAAATCCACCCTGGTTCTTAATTAAATTCTTACAGAGGGAAAGAAGATGGTGAATTGTTCCTGCCTCCTTCCCACCTAAGGTCACTTTAGTCTGTGGCCTTCCCTGTGTCATCTTTGGCTCACGAGAACCAGATGCGGTGCCTGTGATGGAAGACTTGGGCCTCTAAGCCATGGACTTTTGCCCTCTCTGCCCTGGACAGGCTCCAAGCACAAGACTGTGAGCTTCTGCTGACAATTTTCTCTCCCTGGTTCTCGCTGGCATCCTGGTCTAGTGTACCATTGTCCCTCCTCTGGACAGTGCCTCCCCTGAAGCCAGAGGTATTCGATGGGGGTTCTGTGACCAGCCCCCCACCCAGCTCCTCCTTTCTCCTGAGTCCACCCAGCCAGCTTTGGTCTCAACACGTATGAACACATATCTCTTAGAGCAATACCACTCTTTTGATGTTTCAAATGCACCCTCCTGAGTGAATACCTGATAGAAATATTAATATAACCGCTGTTACGAGAGTAAGTGGTTGTCAGAGAAGACAAATACTGTATGATATCACTTATATGTGAAATCTAAAAAAATAAAATAATGATTACCAGAACCAGTGGGGAGAGCGAAGGAGGAGGAGCAGTATAAGGGGAGGGGCATAAGAAGTGCAAACTATTATGTATAAGATAAGCTACAAGGATGCGTTGTACAACACAGGGAATACAGCCAATGTTTTATAATAACTGTAAATGGAGTATAACCTTTAAAACCATAAATTTATAATTTGCATTGTCTGCCATAGGGTGGCGATTTGGGAGTCACTTGGTGGAAAAGTAAGCCGAGCTCACTGCCCAGCACCCCCAGCTCAATAACTGGGATTCAGAACAAGAAACGAGGCAGGGGGAGGGTGCTCAGTGGTAGAGCACGTGCTTGGCTTGCATGAGGTCCTGGGTTCAATCCCCAGTATCTCCACTTAAAAAAAAAAAGGAAGAGATGAGGCAGTCCTGTGTCGTCAGATAATGGGATCTCGATTGATTAAATAACGTGTCTTCCTCAATTAAGAAGAACTTCCATAATAATAATGGCAGTAAGTTATTGACTATTTCTGTACACTGCAGTATTCAAAAAAGTAAAACTGAATTTCAGTAACGTGAAAGATGTCACTTTTCCTGAGCACAAGAGTCACGTGACCTTGCAGAACCAAGGAGCAGTAAGTAGCAGAGAAAGGAATCAGAGGCTTAGAAGGTGTGCATGTGTCCTGATTAAAAGTACACAGTGGTGTCCGTCAGATCCGTATAAGATACTTTGGATGCTTGAGGACTGAGGACTTTTCACCCCAGATGATGCTGCAAATACTGTGTTTCAGAGGGTTACAAGAAGTACAAGGTTTCCTTAGTGGAGAGACTAAAATGGCTTGAGGAGCGTTTGAGAACCCGTGATGGATGTGCAGCTTCCGTTGCTAGTCTTTCCTGTCACAACGCACGTTTGCTGAGTGCCAGTTATGTACGTGCCAGGTCACTAGGTAATTTAAATGAGATGGAGACCCCCACCACGGAAGGCATAGTCCAGTGGAGGAAGCAGACCCACAACAAGGTGAGCCAAGAGGGCCTGGGAAGGATTCAGTGGTGCCAGATGTCAGCTTGGTCTCAGGCGTCCCGGGCTGGAGAGGGAGCTTGACTGTCATCAGCTCCCCTGAAAATCGATGCATTAGATGCAGACAGCTCGAGCCTAGAGCTGCCAAACCCTTAGGACTGAAATGTAACCGCGCTACGCGTAGTAGAACGGTGCGAACACGCTAAGCGCGCCGTATCATTGATCTGAAACCTGCTAGAGGCGAGAGGAAATATGATCATAGTAATGACGATGATAGTCACTATAATGAGGCCAGTTCTCTGCCGCTCTGGAAGGGAGCAGCCTGCGGTGGATGCTGTCAGCACTGAACGGGACAGAGAGGCATCCTGTCCTCATAAACGCTCACCCACACGCTGCTGGCCAGGTGTGCGTGCCTGTGTGTGTGCGTGTCTCTATGTGTGTGTCTGTGGATCTGTGTGCTTGTGTGCGCATCCTGCTCTGTGACTTGTTCTTTGAGAAGGAACCTGGAAGTAAGAAGGGTGTGGGATAACCAGAAATTAACCCTATGTCCTGAATCAACCATACTTCAATTTTAAAAATAAATAAAGTCAGAGAAATTGCGAAAAAAAAAAAAAAAAAGAAAAAGGGGGGAAAAAAAGAAGGGCATGGGATAAACCAGAAGTTACCAGGCTAGACTCAGATTCTGGAGCTGGAGTTCCTCTGAGGTAATTTATGTTTCTGAGAGACTCGCTGCTTTTCCATTAGCGGCTTGCTCAGATGTGCGACTGTGCTGATGGCGGCTGAGTGATTCTCTGGGCACCCTAAGAGGTGTGTTAAGAGATTTTTACTGCTTTGCAGCTCAGGGGAATGTTTTTCTGTATCCTCCCAAGCCAGAAATGAAAAATCAAACCTAACACCTATCAGAGCGAATCTATCCCACATTTTCCCTACGGATACAACAGGGTTCAGTAACCTTTCTGTTGTTTAATTGATCATCAGATTAAAACTCAGAACAGTAAATTAATCTGTCTGAAGTTGTACAGTTAATCAGACAAATAACATGTATTCTTAGTGGCTGTGTTATTCGCTGTTTTAATTCTCATGTCTTTTCACCCCCTAGTGTATTTGGAATAAATAGATGTCCATTTGCTGCTTCTCCTAGAAATGAATGTACTTTGTGTACTCTGGAGGATGCCACACATTTTCTTTGCCCCCCACCCATTCATATATTTTGTTTATATTTCATCTGAATCTATTAGGTTGAAATAAGCTGTAAATTATTTAGCCAACTTTGTCACACCTGGGATCCACAGAACACAAAATTGGATTTCCTCCAAGTCTTTCTCAAGCTAGGAAATTCAGCCATGTCCATGACATTATTTTCCGCTGGCTTTACAACTTTTGGCTTGGCTGATCGGCTTGGAGTCCAAAGAAATACATTCTTGAATATTTTCTCTTTCTCTTGACTGGATGGGAAAGAGGGAAGATTATCATCAAATTAATTTGAGAATAAAGAATTTTTTCATGAATATTATTTTTCTCAAGATAAGTAATGAAACTTCATTGAATTTGGGTGCTGTGCCACTGTCTTCAGTTGAATGTTTTCGAAAACAAAGAAAAACACCCTAAAAGTCAGCCCCTGGCAGCAGTGCGGAGTAGTGGCCCCTAAGCTCGCAACTCACAACTCCAATATTGTGGACTTGGGCTGATCAAGAAATCTTTGTGATGAACCAGCCTCACTGAGCCCCACTTACCTCGTTTTATGGCTGAGGCACGGAAGCGCTAACTACACGTCTGCCGTAAGTGACTAGATGTGTTGGTGGCAGGGCCACACCTTGAACCTGGACACCAACTTCTGGACACTGACTTGCTTTTCTTTTATGCATGTGGCACCGTTTACTAGCTCCCTGTTACCTCTAGGTAAAGGTCAGCTCCACGTGGGGCATGGAAGACCCTTGTGATTTGTCACCTGCCAACATGGACAGGGTCATTACCTGCTTTCTACATTCTGTGTCTTCTCCCTGGAGTGCACCTAGTGGTAACCACCTCCTACCTCCCCCAGCTCCGCCATATTTACCTTGTGAGCATTCATTCAATTTTCAAACTCAGATTGTCACCTCCACCAGGAAGCCCTCTTACCATCTTCTCTTTTCACACCCAGTTTTCTCTCTTGCCTGGTACATTTATTCACTTACTGATTTATTCAGCAAATATTTCTGAGCACCCACGAAGTGCCAGGCACTGAGCTGAGCACAAGCCACGAGCCGGTGAACACAACTGACCAGCTCCTGTGCTCGTGGAGCTTAGAGTCTGGGGAGACAGTAAAGACGGGGAGCACACAGATGAGTATGTAATGAGAACATCAGAACCGGGATGAGGGCCACAAAGGAAGTAAAGATTGTGCTTGGAGCCGCAGTACCATCTCCAGCAGCAGTGAGCACCTGGGGGACCCCGCCCAGCGCAGGGGCCCCGGGAACCCGGAGAGAGGCGCGCGGGGTGGGCATCTGTGGTCCCTGGATCCCCGCCTTCTCCCGACCCCTGGCTCCCAGAGCGCTCAGGGTTCTGCTGGGTAAAGGACATAGATATATGACATGGGAGTGAGGAAGGGTCCTTTGGTCAGGAAAAAAAGTGAAATCGGGAGTGAGAAGGCGATGCCTCTTTCAGATCCGCAGTGAGGGCTGTTCTCGAACAACCGCGATGAGCGGCGGGGAGGCAGTTCATTGGACAAAACACGATCCAGGAACGTGGGTAACAGTTTGAATTTTGTAGGATTAATAGTATTAAATTCTCTTTAGAAATTTCTATGGGAAGGTACAGGAATACTTTCATAAGAAGTGTTTCAGTTTTTGAAAATAGTTGAAAGAAGCGTTCAGCTATCTCTGCAAAATTAAAGTGGACCCGTAAAAGAACGTCAGCCCAAACTCAGCACGCTCAGAGTTCATGAGGAACACGCCACACGACGTTCATTTAATTTTAGCAAGAAGTACTTGCTCCTGATGTCACGGGATTCTTTTGAAGGAGTTTATTCTTTTTAAAATTATATAAACTTTAGGTTCTTGAACTGAAAGTTGCTTTGTAAACTCAAAGTATAATCTAAATCACAAAGATAGCTTCCAGTTATCTTTTTACCTATTCACCTGCTTTTTCCCCGTCGATTTTAGTGGGTCATAGAAAATACAACATTATTGCATCTGTTTGAGTTGAAGCCTTGTTATAAAAGCTTCTTTATCCTTTTTCTTTCATCTTTTCATTTTAAAAGAGTGTGGTTACTTTAGGTAAAAAATGAGATAATTACTTACAGAACCGTTCACTGTGTAAGGGCAATAGCCGAAGTCACATTTGTTCATGTGAACTTGCTCTCAGTATATTCAGTCAACAAAACGAGGATTTTAATAAAATCCAGGTGACAGATTTCTGAAAAGATGTTTAAAATCTTTTGCTTTGTGTGCTTAAAGTATTAGTAGTTTGTATTTGGGATTCTTATTTATGTCTTTAAAATTCTTTTGTTTAGTCTTTTACAATTATTAAAAGTAATAGACTGTTTAAAATGTTTCTACGAAACTGTGGTATGGAAAGTTCTATTTGGTTTTCTTCTTAAACTTCTTTTAAAAAGGAAAAAGCCAGTACATTCAGATTTGTTTTAAATAGTCAGTGTGTCTGTTTGGAAATGCAGAGCACTTTTCACAGTTCTCATTACAGCATATTATTAGTAATTAATAGAAATTTTTGTGTTAATTATAAGTGACAAAAATCTTTACAAATTAATATACAATATAAGAGAAAGGTGTTTTGTCAATGTAATGAATTATTGTAATGTATTTTGATTGTAAAAAATTTCATGAAATAAATACTTGCCTAGCGGCTTAATTTGAAAGATGCTAAAAACTCCTCAGCTCAAATGGTCTCCCTCACTGGTGCCCCAGATTCCTTCATGCTAAGCTTTGCCTCTCCTGGTGGGCTTTGTTTTTGTTTTTCCTTTGTTTTTTGTTTGTTTGTTTTGTTTTTAATGTGTTGTTCTGTTTCTGAGAGGACAGTAATTCTCCGTGATGCCTTAGCGAGCTTGATCCTACCCAGCTGCTCTGCTCCCTGGAGTGGGTTGCCTGGGGGGACAGTGGTTCTGAAAGGAGCCCGACCAAGAAGCAGGGTTGCTGCAGGGCCGGCCCCGAACTAGGAACAGTGGTCACCATCATGTTACGCAAATAGCAGGCTTTTCTGGGTGGCAAATGTGTGTCAGGGGTACGTGTGAATAGTTTGAGGAGCCAGAGGGTCTTCTGCAGTGAGTTCAGCACACTGATCAAAGGGTTTGCCTTGGTCTAATTTATTCTTTCCTTCAATGAGAACTTGGAAATGAAAGAGACGATGAAATACTGCCTGAAGTGGGGATGAAAGCCAGATTAATTTGTCGTCCACTGTTGTGTGTTTCAGAGGCTGGAGCACAGGGAAGTTCTGGCCGGCTTGCTGTTCCTGGTTTTCCCGTTCATCCCAGCCAGCAACCTCTTCTTCAGGGTGGGTTTCGTGGTGGCCGAGAGAGTCCTGTACATGCCTAGGTAATTACTGCTCCTGCCTTCCTTTTTCTGAGACCTGTGCTCTGTCACCAACGCTGATGGCTCCAGAGAGACCACCCTCTGTATGGATGACAGTTAGATCCTTGTGGAGTCAAGGTGTCTATTACCTCAGCTTTAAAAGCAGCCCCGGAGGAGGTTGGATGAGATCAGGTTTGTCAGTGTTCACTCCAGTTCACAGCGCTCACCTCTGGGTGAACTCCGTGTGAAATGCTGACTTGAGTAGATCCAGGATTTTAGTGGCAATCATTGACTCTGACTTCTTTGTCTAAGTGTCTGTTTATTAAACAGAATTATAGTATCTTTCTAGAAATATTTGTTGATTTGCATGAAAGTATTAACTATGTTAAGTAGCATGATTTTAATTAACTTCCGTCTTCTTTCTCTGTCTTTCTGTCTTTCTTGGTTCTTTAATTTAACAACAGGAACAATCTCAAGGAAACTTGTCCTTGAGAGGGAAAAAAAAAGGTTAAAAATTATGAAGGGCATTCAGACATGTGTGGTTACATAATGCCACTTAGCTCTGAATATTTGAACTGCGCTGAAGCTTGTCTGATCTCTTGTCTTATTCAAATGTCAGCATTCCAAGGCCATGTTTCTTTTCAGATGCCTGGAAATGTCCCTGAAATTGTTCTGCCATTTATCCATTGTGTGACCTTGAGCAGGGACGAAATTTGGGGGGGGGGGCACATGTGTTGTCTCATTTTTAAAACAGGGATTTTACTAAACTTCCTAAAATTAAATACTTTTATGAATTATGTGTAAGAATGAACTTTCATAAAAGGCAATAAAATCAACACAATAAACCAAAATATTATAAGGAAAGAATTATTTTTTATGTATTCATATTGAGTTAGAAATTTAGTTTGAAATTTAATTTAAATAAAATTAATTGGAATATTAATTAATAAAATTTAATTTCATTTACTGATGTTGAGTTAGAAGTTTAAAACTATATATATTTAGAATTGAATTTTGATCAGGGAGGGTGTAGCTTAGTGGTTGAGTGCGTGCTTAGCATGTACGAGGTCCTGGGTTCAACCCCAGTACCTGCATTAAAAATAAATAAGTAAACATGATTACCCCCCCAATTTTTTTTTAAAAAAGAAATGAATTTCATAACCTTTGTTGCCCTCAAACTAAGCACCTAACAGCTTAAGTCTTTGCAGCATCTTGTTTTGACTTGGTTTAAGAGGACGGTGGCCCTTAATTTTATGTGTCCACGGTGCAATTTAGGAAGGAGAGTATTTCTAAGTACTATTTGATAAGGACAGAAATGCAACTCAAATTCTTTGCGTTCCGCATTGCCTAAAGATAACGGCTTACGAGGCCTTGCCAGGACTAAGGAATATGAGGGGCAGAGGAGGACTTCGGTGTCTGCTCTAGATGTGTTAGCTTAGAGCAGCTGAGAGGGGTTTGGTCAGGTTTTGTCGGTGGTACTGATGATTCCAAGGGGAGTTTGTATTCATTCTTCACGTAACAGATACTCCCAGAGCCCCTGTCCCCATCAGGCTCCATTAGAATCTGCGGCTACAAAAATAGGTGAATCTCAGTGTCTTCGCTCAAAGCGTTTTTTAACTGCCGAATAAAAGTAGAACAGCATCTTTCACTGTAAACATCTAACAGGTCCAGACAGTCTTTAAAATAGCATCGTACTCAGTAAACATGAATTGTATCGACACTTGCAGTGAACCTTTGTTGTATGTGGTGACTGCAGTAAGCATGTTAGTTATTTTATCAGTGAATTTAGGCTGCACGTGCTGGGTCCCAGCGCGTTCCTGCAGCCAGCCTGGGGTGTGAGCGTGATGTCCCGGAGCCTCAGTTTCCTCACCTGTGTAGAATGAAGATTATCGCACCCAATTCAATGAAATATTGTGAGCATTAGATGAGATGATTATATAAAAAAGCCTATAAAGTGTTTTGAATTGTACCTGTTCAGTAAATATCAAGAATTATTACTGTTGATACCAGCTTCCTAAGGTAGCTGATCCCATTGTCCCTATTTTACAAAAATAAAACCTGGGCTCTGGGAAGTAACTTGCCCAAGTGACACAGCTAGGAAGTGGCAGAACTCTAGAATATCCATCCTTGTCTGCTGACGAGTCTCCCACCTTCCGGGTGACACTGCTTCTCTGAGAGTAGCATCTCGGTGTTCCTCTCAACTGGAAAAGGAGAAAAGATGAACCCGGTAAGGTCCTTCCAGCTCAACTCCGTTTGGAAATCAATGCTTGATATTTCCAAGAGTCCTGAGGTCTGAATCCTTCGGAGTTGGGGTTCTGGGTGTGTTACCTCAAAAGGGGAAGGGAAAAGGCCCCCAGTTCTTGTCTTACCCGAAAGATAAGAATTCAGATGGGAGACAGGAGCGTTGTGTAGTGAAAGATTTTAAAGGTTTTATTAGCAAAGGGAAAGCACACCTCCAGGAACGGGAGGCGGGCTGATCCGGGAGGAAAAGCAGCGGTCTTTGCTTGTCCCCTTTCTAACACACCCTCGCTTAGAGGTGATTTCCTGATTGATCGATGGCTCTTGCCCCTGGAATGCTTAGTCATGTTTGTCCCCTTTTGCGCGTGTCCTTCCCCATAGTGCACACAGAAAAACCCGTGGCGAAGGGTGGGGGCAACCTCAGCCACAGTGCTAACCGTATTACAATGAGCACTGGGTCACGTCTGGTTAGGTCCTTGTCACTGCCTCGCAGTTGTGGCTGTCAGGTTCTAACCGGTTTCTTCCTGGCGCTCATTTAGAGAAAGTCAAGCCCCTTTATGCTGGAGGCGGGCATAACGCCATCTTCCGGACCCTCCTCCCTCCCCTCCACCTGTCTGCCCGGTGCCCCCACTTACCTAACTGCCTAATAGGTACACAAGCAGCAAACTTTTCTAATACAAATTTGAGAAAATAATTTTTGAGGAAGTAAAGGGCTGGAGTTTTAAACTAGAGGTTAAAATTTAATTCTCATGGAAGAGACCCTTAGGTAAACATTATAGAAGCCCATAATGTTATCCACCATTTGTGAGCTGTCTTACTGACAGTAAGGGGTTTCTGTCACCCTGGGAGGTGTGTCTTCCAAACACCCACAGAATCCTGCCGGCCCTGGCTCCTCCTGTGCTGCCGTGTCTTAAATAGACCTTCTCTGACTCCACTTCTTTCTTCTGAGACGGACAGAGTCGTGCCCCTGCCCTTTTAAACTAGGAATTAGCTGATTCGGATTAAAGTAGAAGTTTGAAATACGAAGAAATTATCAGTATTACCAAGAGCACGTGCCTGCCTCTTGGAACCTAATTGGATTTTGCTGCCTTTGGCAAATGGTGCAGAGTCATCCAGAATCAATTTCAGGAAATGAGTCTTCATTAAAAAAGATGACTGTCCTTTTCTGTCCCCAAGTTCCTGCATCTGCGCGTTGACATGCTGACGCCAGGTCATCGTCCGAGGGTTTCTCTTTCCTGCCCAGCGTCTCCTGGATTCAGATCCGTATCATCTCTGTGCCCAGCTAGGCCTCTCTCCCCGCCCGGAGCTGTGGTCCCAGCAGATGCCAAGGCCATGTGACAGGGATGTTGGGGCGTCTCCTGTCCCTTAGAGATGGTCCTGGAGGCTGATGAAGAGGGCAGATCACTAGACCGGAGAGTTTAAGTCAGATCTGGGGGGTTGGGGGTGGGGTGGGGCGGAGGAAGCCCAGGAGTTTTTGAGAGAGATGCTGCCTGTCTCATGAACCCCCGTCTTCCTTCAAGGCCATCGTTGTAACTTGCACCACCAGCTGCGATACGGCAGTGAGTCCTTGTCACCTAAAATTGGGCAGCTGAGTCAGAAATTAAAGCCTATATGGGGAAACTTGTGTGCTTGGCTTTAGAGAGCTTCTAATGACTTCATCAGAGCCAATTTATAAATGTTGACAGTTTTCATGAAAATGGGGACTTTCTCGGAAAAGGCTGTTCCCACGAGACCGGCTGCCTGGTCTCAGTAGAGAATGGCAGACAGTTGGGTGAGGAGTGGCTGAAGTCTTCCTCAGGGCTGCACAGAGTATTGCGGATGCTGCAGGCATCCGAGCACCAGGTGATGCATGGTGCATTTGATCAGCCTGCATGCTGCCTTCGACAATGCTGAAGAATGTATCCAAGCCTTTCACACACATAGGAATCTTCTCTGCACGGCTCTCCTTCCATTATTGACCTTGACAAGAAAGAGCCCCTTTCCACAGCATTCATACCCAGGTGCTTTGAGAAAAAATGTACACAGCGTGCCCCGTGGCCTTCCTGAAAATACAGATCACCGTCTTTATGCAGAAATTCTGTGTCATGTCAAAAACTTTAGCAAACAACAGAAAAAATGAGGTGAAAAGCTCAATTGCTAATCCTTCTGAGGAAGGTGAACTTCCTACTCATTAAATATTTCAAGTTAAGGAGCCACGTCCCAGCCTTAGGGTCCCATCCATGAGTAGGACCGAAGTCACGTCCACACTCCCTGACGCCTGGGCGAGTCCCAGAGGTCCCCGGGGGGCTGGTTTGGCCATTTTGCAAGAGTCAGACCAACAGTGCTCTCTCATCCCCCGCCTTCCTGCCTAACAGTGAACAAGCCGCCTAAATCCTGTAGCGGCTTTTCTTTCTCCATCCCAACTTAGAAAAGACCCAAAATTTCACCTCGCTCTCACTTGCGCTTTGAAATCTGTGGATAAAAGGGACAGAAATGGGCTGTCTATTGAGCACCGCGTGGCTATGAGGCCAGAGCTTTCCCACCAAAAGAAATTGGAATACTCTTTCCTTCTGGTGATAAATGCCAATGTCCCTTTTGAACAGGCAGGAGAATTTGGGGCTGAAATCATTCTCTTACGGAAGGTTTGATATCTTATTCTTATCTCACGAGAGGCATAGAATTTTATGGCTACCTTTTGTTTGGATTTTATAAAAACCACATTAGAATATTCCAGAGGTCTAACATTTCTCAGAATTGATGAAGCAGAAATAGCTGTTGAGAGCTCTCAAGTAAAGTCATGGTGCGTAATCAGACATCCACTCCCATGCCAGATTAATGGTGGTTTCTTCACAGCAGTGCGAAAGGGCAAATCCCTAAGCTACTTGAAGAAAACACGAATGAGTGGAGAGGGGAGAGGAACAGACAGGAAGAAGTGAGAGCAGAAACAATACTGTGGACAGAACTGATCCAGAATAACTGAGACCGCAGAAGGAGAAGTTAGATAACACGGGTTTGAGGGGAGAAAGAAAGTTTTTAAATTGCCCACCTCTTAGAAAGAGATGCCCTTTGTGTTCGATAGTTCCTAAGCTTCTGGACACATCAGATATGGGGAAAAAATGAAAAAAAAAAAAAAAAAGATGACTTGTTCATTTTCAACTTTGAGAAATATCTTAAAATCATGTAATCTAGCAGGACCTTCTAGAGGCTTCCAGGGTCAGACCCTCCCCCATATCCTCTGAAGTCCCCAGATAATAGTATCTTATGTCTATTTCCTGAGGTTTTCAGATGCTAAAAATCACAGACAAAGGGAAGAAATTAGCTACTTGATGATCTTGAGCATGTGGCCCCCAGACCTTCTGGTGCCTAGGGGTTGATGGTGTTGACCACCCTGTTCCTCCACAGCAACCAATCAGGATTGTGCACAACTGATCACGTACCCTGCGACCCCCCCACCCTCACCTGGCCTTTAGATGTGCTTTGCTGAAACCCACTGGGGAGTTCGGGGTTTTCCTGGGCAGGAGCCACTCCGTCCTCTTGGGCCGATGTTTCCCTTTGTTTGGCCTCATGGTGCGTCGGGCACACGAACTTGCCTTCGGTAACAATCATACCTATTAATTCTAAATGTAATTTTTAATCTTACACGGGTTGCTATTGAAACAAGACTGCAGTATTTACTTCTCAAGATCCAAAATGAGAAATGTCACCTCCGAAGTCACACTGTTATCTGACATTGGGGACCCCTTCTGAGGAGCCACGTGTGCATGTACCTCTTCAGAGCTGCTGGAAGATGGTGATGATTCTTGGAGAGTGAGTCCGAGTTTTGCCAAATACTAAAATCAACAGACAAATAATTTGGTATCAACAAAAACTTACTTTAGCAAATCCAGTAGAAGGAAGACAGACCAGGGAATCAACCACAGTCTGCTCTGTCCTGCACTGCCTGGCCGTCTTGGGGGAACCACTTTCCTATCAGTAAAACCTGTGTCGGTCCTCCCAAGTAGTTCTCAAATGTTGCTTGGATCTTCATGCCAGAGATGTCCCTGGTCTGTGGCCATTTTGGTGGGTAGGGGAGAAAGAGACAACGTATAGGTTTCGTGAAGTAAAATCTATGCATTTAAAAAAATTATGAAATTGTTACAGATAATGGGTATTAAAAGACCCTTTCTTGTAGGAGATGATGAGAGTAGGAGGGGGTACGACCTTCTATTCATTCTCCCTCCCCCACCCAACTCCCCCTTTTTGGAAGTTTTACTAGGTTGGGAAATCTAAAACTCCAGTTCCCATTGTACTGCAAGATCTCTCAGGTCTCTTTCCGCTCTAAAGTTCAACTGTTGTGACTTAGAATAACCTGGTGGGAAGCATGATTTTCTTTTCCCCTTAAGATTTGAAACACAGAGTTGTCCTGCATTAGAATGGGACCACTGTGTCTGCTCAGTTTCAGCGTGATGGATGACTGACCAAGTAGGGAAAGGGAGACGTGTCCCCTGGGGGGAGGCAGGAAGAGGAGGAGGTCCATCAGCCGTGAGGACAGGCTTTTCAAAGGGCCTGGCAGTGGGCACCAGCAGCAGTGATGCAGGGCCTCCTCTGTGAGCTGATGGGGTGTCCTCATAAGCAGCAAGAATACGTGTTGCTTACAAGTTCATGTGGGTAAGCAGCAAGGAGCATGTATCAGGAGGCAATAGGACCCTAACTGTTACCAAGTCCAAAATCTTTGACGCACAACAGGCCAATAAATCGGGAGATGACGTGTTGGGGCAAGGACTAATGACTTTATTCAGGAAGCCGGCAGACCAAAAAGATGGCAGACTAATGTCCTGAAGAACCATCTTCCCCAAGTCAGAATTCAGGCTCATTTTATACTAAAAAGGGGAGGGGGTGTGGTTGGCTGTTGCAAACTTCCTGATGTTGGAATCCTTTGTTCTGGCAGCTTTCCATGAAGGTCAGGTCAGGGTGTCCCTGCAAACCTCCAACAAGACAAATGTTATTTTCTATTCTGCAACTTTGTATCTTTATATGAACGGGAAAGTGTTACACCCTTAAAGGGCAGCGCCTTGAGAATAGGCTCTCCTGTGTATTTCAGGCTGTGGGCAACATTCTTTTAGGTGATGCAGAACCAGCAGGACGAAGCCCAGGAAACAGCACAAGGTTAGAGCCAAAGGACAGATTTGTTCTTTCCTATTACATAACCCCTGGGGTGGGGCAACAGTAGCAATGGCAGGTCCCCTGTTCAGGGGGCAGTGGTGTAGCCCATGAGAACAGGTCAGAAGTTCGCGTATCCGTGTCAAGTCGTTAAGGAGAGACTTGGGAATTGTGCTAAAGCCTAACATCTAAATATAAGACCAAAGTCTAATAGCAAAGCACAGGTAAGATTGCTCACTGGGGTGGCTGGTACTGAGTCCTGCATGTTGAGTTCCTCTGTCCCCCTACACTGGGGTTCAAAAGTGAAATAAAGCTGTTCTTCAAAATACCACGGGGTGAGGATGGGGAGATTTGACTTCCATGAGTTTGTCTCTCTGCCTTTGCTGAGCAAGAATGAACTGTTTCATCCAGCCCCTTGAGACCTGAACTCAGAAAAGCTTGGGAGATCTAGGAGCTAGACCTTGCCCACTGAGAGCTACTTTCCAGGGCAGTGTTCAGGTCGGGAGAGCTCGAGCCACATCACATGGGTGATCGGTCACCAAGACATCATGGGGATGAAGTGCTGTGTGAGTGTCATGACCAGGAAGGAGGCAGGAGGACTTTGCTGAGGGACTCAACTGAATGTGTTGTAACACCAGAGATTGTAGATGACAAATATAACACAGAACAGAGCAGTGGGGAGAATGAGTGTGAGCTTGAGAGGAGGTCATTGTGCTCATGGGCTGAAGATGAATTGGCCAGTTGTGCTCACTTAATTGTGCTCAGCCCATGAGACAAAGCGAGGATAAATTTGAACAGTTACTTCCTAGACCAGAATCATGGCCTTAATATCACAGAAACTTGTTAGTTATAAAAGAGGATTGTTTATGTCTAAACAGTGAACAGTGAATGTCTTGGAAACCGGGATTTGAAAGTAAAATTTGGAGAGTGGAATTTGGATACAGATGAGACCAAATGGAATAATATATTTGCACAATATCATAAACCATGCTCGTAATTGCAAGTCATTGTTTCAGTTTACCCTGTAGAAATGAGTCAAAGGAGATCAGAGCACTGTTGTCTAGACCTCTCCTTTCCCCGCCATTTTCTTCCTCATCCTTTGGTTCTGCAAACCTCTTTGTTTCTTTGCTAACCTCATGTGCTCAAAAGTGAACAACCCTAAAACCAACCAACCAACCAAACAAAAAACATCTGAGTTTATATATACTGAGAACAGATGAGTGGGTTGCCAGAGGCAGGGGCTGAGGGGTGGTCAAAAGTGAAAAGAGCCAAAAGGCACAAACTTCCAGCTGTAAGATTATTAAGTCCTGAGGATGTAACGTACAGCGTGGTGACTTACTTAATAAGACTATATTGTATATTTGGAAGTTGCTAAGAGAGTAGATCTTTAAAGTTCTCATCACAAGAAATAAAAAAATGTAACTATGTGTGGGGATGGATGTTAACTAGACGTATTATGGTGATCATCTGGCAATGTATGGAAATATCAAATCATGACATTGTACACCTGAATCTAATCTAATATATATCACTTATATCGCAATTTGTTTTTTTTAAAAAAGGGAACAACCCTAGCTTAGCAGGCTAACATACTGAAAACACTGAAAGAGGTTATGAAATGTGCCGCTGGGAGTGGAGGGGAAACTAAAGTGTAGGTGTCACGCACCCAGTGTCCTGCACAGTTGGCTGTGGCTTTGCATGGAGGGTGAGTGGACTTAATTAGTGTTGCCAACTCAGCCTCTCTTCATTAAGACCCCTTGTCGTTGCTAGTGAATCTGTCTCTTGCCGTTGCTCTTGGATTCGGTGCTGGGAAATACATCTCAAACTGGTGGCTTCTTATACAAATGTTAGTCATCTTAAAATATCCTCCACACTCTCAAGTGTCTTGTTTTCATGAGAATTGGGACTGTTACCGAGTCCAAACTCGTTTTGCTTGCCACATGACAGGCCAGCAAATCTGGAGATGAAGTGTTGGGTCAAGGAATAATTACTTTATTTGGAAAGCTGGCAAACTGAGAGGAAGGGGTACTAAAGTCCTGGAAGACCATCTTCCCCAAGTCAGAATACAGGCTCCTTTTATACTAAAAAGGGGAGGGGGTGTGGTTGGTTGGTGCAAACTTCTTGGTGTAGGGATCCTTTGTTCTTGGAGCTGTCCACGTGGGTCACATCCTGGTGCCCCTGTAAAACCTCCAACACAACGAATGTTATTTTCCATTCTGCAACTTATCTTTATATAAGTGCAGAAGTGTTAATATCCTTAAAGGTCAGAGCCTTGAGAACAGGCTCTCCTGTCTATTTCAGGCTAAAGGCAACACTCTTTTACAAAAGGCGCAGAGCCAGCAAGACTAAGCCTAGAAAACAGGGAACAGGGTTGAAGCCACAGAAAAAGATCTAATATGGAGTCAGATTTGTTCTTTTCTGTTACACCACCAGAGACTTCCTGGCGATTCCTGTGCTGCTGCTTTGGGCTCAGGGTTCCAGGGCTTTATTGTTGAATCATTTGGGGTCAACATCCCCATGAGACCAGAATAAGATCTTAAGGTCAGATAATTTGCTAGGTGGGGATTCAGCAGATAAGAATGAAGTTAATTAGGAATATGTTTCATTTAAAGTGTCTAAACTTGGAAATTTTTTTAGAGCAATAAAATAGGAAGCTTGTGTCTGTCTTGGATCATTAATTCTATTTATACATACTCTCAGTGGGTTTTTTGAGCTTGTTAAGTTAAAAGGTAGAATTTCAGTTCTACATAGTAGCAAAAAGTTTTTTTTTTTTTCTTTTTCTGAATATAATGAAACAAAAAGTGAAGCCCTAGCAAACATCACACAATGCTTGGCCCCGCCATAGAAAACTATCATCTTTCCAGGCTGAAGTAAATGAGAAGGGAACATGTTATTCTTTTATCACTTAAGAGCTTCTGCCAAGGTTCTCCTGAAAGCACAGGTGTACTATTTACGGGATGATTAACTGCTCACAAAGTTCTCAAACAGCAGGTTTAAACATTTCTAATTCGAAAGGACAAACACTGTTGATTCATATCAGTATTAAGTTCACTTTGGAGGTGCGTCATTAAAGTATAAGGGAGAGGTGCAAATTTCTTTAGTGATTATGAGGACTGCGTGCTGAGAAGCTTGTCAATAAAATCACATTCACAATTGGAGACACTGCAGCCTGTGAATGAGCGATCATCTCTGTGCTTGGCGGGAGGGATGGGTTACTCCCTCTGAGACAGCATCGGTGGTTTGCAAGCGTATTTTGAAAGTGTGTCTTGGTACTGAGCTCAGCCATTCAGCAGCGTGACTGGTTCTTGGTTCTCCCGGTTATAATGTGGAGTGTACGTGGTTTGCACTCACTCCTTTGTGCTCTGTGTGGAGGTCTCTGGTCAGAGCCCAGACTTTCCTTAACCAGATTAACCAGACCAAACTGGAGTCTGGCTTCATCTCCCGGGAGTCCAGAAGAGAATGTAGTTTCTCCTTTGCTTGATTTTCCACTTTGAAAATAAAGACGTGCCCTGCCCCAGCAATGGAGAGAGAGCGATTTTTCCCACCCTTGGCTGAGAGCTGCAGTAAAGCAGGTGTGGAAAGATGAAATGTCATAATAGAGGAGCATCTTAACCTCTGCGATGTTGTGTTCAAGTCTGTAAGAATGTGATACTTGCTAAGAAATTTGCAAACCTAAGTGGAGATTATCTTAAATGGCATAACATTTCTTTAAATCATATGTCAGTACTAGGACTTTTGAAAGAAAAAAAATGATTGTGTTACTCGATCCTGATGCCTGTGCTGAGTGGAAGGAACAGTCTTCATTTTGGCTCCAACAGGGCTCCGGAACGGTGGCCTGTCAGTGGAATCTGGCCCACTGCCTGCTTTTATAAATACATTTTACTGGAACATAGCCATGCCCGTTCGTTTACATAAGTGTCGAAGGCTGCTGTCCTGCTGCAAAGATAGAGTTGAGTAAGAAAGACAGAGGCCTTATGGCCTGAAATGGTTACTGTCTGGCCCCTTACAGAAAAGGTTCGCAGACTCTTGCATTAGATTATAGTGTTAGGACCATGGGTCTGATCTGACTCTATTCCTCGCTTTTGGAGCTGTGGGAAAGTTATTTTACTCCCTCTTTTGTTTCGTTTCCATTTCATTTATGAAATGGAAGATATTGAAGATTAAATTTGATTGTATTTTATTTATTTTTTTAAATTGAAGTATAGTTAGTTTCAATGTTGTGTCAATTTCTGGTGTACAGCACAATGCTTCAGTCATACATATACGTGCATATATTCGTTTTCATATTCCTTTTCATTATAGGTTACTACAAGATATTGAATATAGTTTCCTGTGCTGTACAGTAGAAACTTGTTTATCTATTTTATTTGTAGTAGTTAGTATCTGCAAATCTCAAACTCCCAATTTATCCCTTCCCACCCTCTGTCTCCCCAGTAACCATAAGTTTGTTTTCTATGTCTTTGAGTTTGTTTCTGTTTTATAAATAAGTTCATTTTTATCTTTTTTTGGTAGGGGGGAGGTATGGATTCCACACAAGAGTGATATCATATGATATTTTTCTTTCTCTTTCTGGCTTACTTCACTTAAGATGATAATCTCCAGGTCCATCCATGTTGCTGCAAATGACATTATTTTATTCTACTTCAAGGCTGAGTAGTATTCCATTGTATAAATATACCACAACTTCTTTATCCAGTCCTCTGTTGATGGACATTTAGGTTGTTTCCGTGTCTTGGCTGTTGTAAATAGCGATGCTGTGAACATTGGAGTGCTAAGGATTAAATTTTAAATTAGATAATATATTTAAAGCCAGTACTGTCCATGTTCCAGACCCTACAAGTATTGTGGACAGGCCCATATATAGCATAGTGCCTAACACATAGGAAGCGCCTAATAAATGTATAAATGTGTAGAACAGCCAATTCCTTTGGTTGTTATTGTCTTATGCCACTCTGTGGCCATCGCCCTAGGGTTGTTGGAATCCCAGTGTGTTCCTTCCCCACTGCTCTGCCAGATGGCAGCTCTGTTTCCTACATAAGGAGGCAGTAAACGACTACTGAGATTTCATGAATGGCGTGGTTGGGAAGGCCGTAGGGGAAGCTGGGTAATGCGGTGTGAGGAACACAGGAATCAACCTGTCAAGGCAAAACCCCCGATGTCGGGACAGCATATGGAATGTGGGCTCTGGAAGCCAGAATTCCTGGGTTTTTATCTATGCTCAGCTGCACACGGGCTGTGTGACCTAATTCAGCAAATCAGTTCACTTCTCTTCTCTGGTGTCTTCGCGAGTTAAACGCTGCTCATGGTGACTGCCACGGATGAGAGGATGAACTAAGCTTGTGTAGAGAATGTGTTCGGTCAGTGTTTGTCCTCAGTGGGGTTGCTTTATGGAGCCAGGGCGAGAAGGGAGCTGGCCTGGGAGACGGAGGCAGTGGGCGGGGGGAGGCTGCAGGGCGCACCCCCAGTGTTTCAGCAGGGTGTTCACATGTCACCTTTTCAGGGAGGCTTCCTTGACCACCCACCACTCCCTCCCCGCCCTGGACTCCCTCTTTCTCTTTCCCACTTGACTTTTCTCCACCTGACATGTCTTACTCTGTGTGACCTACTCGGTTTCACTTGCTCGTTGGCTGTTTTTCCCATCAGTGTGAGCTTTGCGGGGATAGGAATGATTGTTTTGTACTTGTGCCTGTCACCGCAGCAGGTACGTAACCTGTGTTTTATTCATAATTGTATTTTTAGCGCCTAGTGTACTACCAGTCATGTACTAGAGAGAGAATGAATAAATAATTGAACAAGTAAATGAACGATATTAGTTCATGGCCATTTAGGGCATTACTGTCAGACTCGTGTAGGATTTCTTAACGCAAGCTTGCTTCATTGTTGAAATATACTGTAATAATTTGTATTACTGTCTTTGGAAAGAAGTGAGTTTTGACTAAAGTTCAGATGGGAATAATGAGTACAAGTGAAATGTTTGTGTTTTTCTGAGGCCAGTCAACAGGCAAGAAGCATCTCTGCAGGTTCACAGATGACGTGAGGTACCACATTCCACCCACCAAGCCAGAGATGCAGGTTCATAGATGATGTGAGGGACCATGTTCCATCCACCAAGCTGAAGGCTTTGAGAGATGTGGTTTCATCGTGCCAAAGACCCACTGAGATAACATGAGGGATTCTTGGTGTCTGTTGGGAAAACTGGGCCAGTCAGTGCGAGAATCGTATCAGTGCAGCTTGTCTATGGTGCACTCCAAGCTGTGAGGCTCAGGAACTGGCCTATCGGTGGATTTCCCTTCAGCGTAAGGACTGTGGCAGCAGGCACATTTCCAGAGACAAAGCCCAATGCCCTTTGGTGACCAGAATCTCCCAGGACCTGATAGTCCCCTGGGGTGTTACTGAAGGCAAGTTCATGTGCCCGACACACCATGAGGCCAAACAAACTGAAGCATGAGTTTGGAGCAGAGAAAGGTTTAATGCAGAGCTGAGCCAGGGGGATGGGGTGGCTCATGCCCAAGAAAACCCCGAATTCCCCGAAAGGTTTCAGCAAAGCACATCTAAAGGCCAGGTGAGGGGCAGGGTAGGGGGCTCACAGGGTACATGATCAGCTGTGCACAGTCCTCTGATTGGCTGATGTGAAGATAAGAGAGTGGTCAACACTATCAACCCCCAGGCTCCAGAAGGTCTGGGGGCCATTTGCTTATGATCATCAAGTAGTTAATTTCTTCCCTTTGGTGGTGATTTTTAGCATCTGAAAAACTCAGGAAATACACATGAGATACTGTCATCTGGGTGCTTTAGAGAGGAGCTGCAACAGAGGATCTGGGGGAGGGGTCTGTCCCTGGAATTCCCCACAGGGTCCTGCTTGGGTATACAGGGACTGTCTCCCACAGAGCCGTGATGGGACCGGCTGCAGAACAGGGTCCACACATGGTGCCGATGAGATCATGCAGTGTCAGGGACGTGAGGGAGCCTGGGTCAGAGGGTCCCTTCAGGACCCAGGAACATACATGAGGGACTTTTCACAGTGCCTCAGCTGCGGAAATCCAGGGCAGTTTGAGCCTGCAAGGTGGACCTGTTCTCTGCACTCGTGCGGGAGGATTAGCAGATGTGCTGGTGGAGCCCACACGAGCACTAACACGGAAACGCTGTGTCAGACAGGAGCTTATGTTTGTTGTTTCTGTCACAGGACAAGCTCTGTTTGAAAGTTAGTTGCATGGGATGGAACGCTCAGGGGCCACCCTGCACCCAGAGTCACCTGCTTCTCCGCCCTGTTTTCCAGCATGGGCTACTGCATCCTCGTCGTGCACGGACTGAGCAAACTCTGCACGTGGCTGAACCGGTGTGGGGCCACCGCCCTGAGTGTGTCCACCGTGCTGCTGCTGTTGCTTTTCTCTTGGAAAACCGTAAAACAGAATGAAATCTGGCTGTCGAGAGAGTCCCTATTCAGGTATGACTACGTGGACAAAAGTGAATCTCTTCCCATTTATTTCTTTGCTTGTGCATTTGTATCCAAATGAGTTAACATGGGTCTGGCGATATTTACTAATCCGGAAACACTTTTTAGCAAAGTTTTAAGTGGAAAATGTAATTTTATTTGGGGGAATTAACCTTAGGTTTTTAAATAGTATTATATAAACTTTTACAGGAGCTCATTCTAAGTGAATTTATGAAAATCAGGTACATGGGAAGGTTTTGGGGTGTGTGCACAAGATGAGATCAATCTCAATGTTGAGCTGGGCTGTAAAATCAGCCATAAACAAAATGAAACAGTAAATCTAATTTCATTGTTCAGACAAGTGAACGGGAAAGGTAAGCACACGGGAAGAAGGAAGAGAAATGCAGTGTCTTTTCTGTAGAATATTCCACGCCATTAAGTTGTGATCTAGTTGCTTTATTTTGAACATTAATTCTGAACAAAGAAAGGCAAGACTTTTTCATCTCCTGGTAGGTTTTTATGTGACATAGAAGCTGTTTCTGAATAAAACAATGTCAATTGATAGCCCTAAACTTGTCAGAGACTATTAACATCCTTAGGAACTGTCACTCACCATGCTGTGTTTCTGGACTTAGTCTGTCTCATTCCTGCCAGAGCCCTGGCGACCTTCACCTGGGCTCCCCTGGCTCAGCCACATCTGACCCCCCAGTGTTACCCCAAAAGGTAAAGACCCCAGTTCTTATCAATACCGAAAGCTAGGTTTACAGTTGGGAGACAGTGCGTTGTGTAGTGAAAGATTTTTAAAGATTTATTTTAAAAAGGAAAACGACACACCCAAGAACAGGAAGTGGGCGGATCCAGGGGAGGGAAAGTGGCAGGTTTTGCCTGCCCTTTCTCTTATACCCTCGCTTGGAGGTGGCATTTTGATTGATTGATGGCTCTTGTCCCTGGAGTGCTTGGTCATGTTTGGCCTCTTTGCACACGTCCTTACCCATGGTGCACACAGAAAAAAACCCATGGTGGGGGGATGGCTAAACCCCAATGTTAATTAGAATACAATGAATATTGGGTCATGTCCGGTTAAGTCATTTCTGCTCCCGGCAGTTGTGGCTGTTGTGTTCTAACTGGTTTCTTGCTGGCACTCATATAGAAGTCAAGTCCCTTGATGCTGGAGGCGGGCACAATACCGTCTTCCAGACCCTCCTTCCTCTCCTCCACCTGTCTGCCTGGTGCCCCCACTTATCTAAATACCTAACACCAGTGGTATTGCTCAGTATCCCAGGGGTCCTCAGTCTTCATCCCCTTCCAGCTTCCATCTTCATTTATGACTCAGTGGGCCAGTTCAGTCAGTGTGGTTTTTATTTGGTCCCTGACCAGCCGGTACCCAAAGCTTATTCTTTGGAGGCAAACAACTGAAATAGAGTTGGAATCACTTTTAAAGGGAGGAAATATTGGAAGGGCATAGGGGAGCACACAGAATTGGGGAGCAGGTGAGGAAGCTGGTGTGTAGCAGACAGGAAACAGGTGTCTGGATAGTCTGTCTTGAGACAAGCTGATCACCTGTATAGGAACAAATGGAAAGAAAAACTTACCTCAATTTTCTGTATCTTCACATCACAGTTCAGAGAAAATAAAGCCTTCTAACAGCCTGAGCTTAGGTCATAAGTCTCCTGTCACCACCAGGCTCCCCTGACTCAGCCACACCTGACCTCCCAGTGTTACCCCAAAAGATAGATGAGATGGCAGAACTCACCAAAGATGGTCCTCTGACCTCCGTGGGGGAGGTGGGGTCAGCAAAGTGCCTGGGGCTTTGACAGAGACGTCACCCAGGCACTGTTCGAGGGCACAGACTCGGGTTGGCAGAAGTGAATGAAAGAATGAACAAAAAATAAGACAGATGTTCACTGAACTCCTCTACTATTTAAAAATAATATATCTGATTTTGCTACTTGGCAATTTAACTTTTCTAAAATATAAAAGAAATATTTTGGCATGCAAATTTTATTAATTTATGATTACTATTACCATCATCATTGTCAGCATCATTACTCCAGTGGTTCTGCACTCCACACGACAGGCCAGTAAATCGGGAGACAAGGTGTTGGGACAAGGAATAGCAACTTTGGAAAGCCGGCAGACCAAGAAGATGGAGGACTAATGTCCTGGAGAACCATCTTCCCCAAGTCAGAATTCAGGCTTCTTTTATACTGAAAAGGAGAGGGGGTGGGGGTGTGGTTGGTTGTTGCAAACTTCTTGGTGTTGGAATCCTTTGTTCTTGCAGCTGTCCACATAGATCAGGTCATGGTGCCCCTGTAAACCTCCAACAAGACAAATGTTATTCTCTGTTTTGCAACTTTTTATCTCTATATGAATGGGAAAGTGTTATACCCTCAAAGGTCAGCGCCTTCAGAATAGGCTCTCCTGTTCATTTCAGGCTCTAGGCAACGGTCTTTTATAAAAGGTGCAGAACCAGCATAGCTAAGTACGGACAACAGAGCACAGGGTTAGAGCTAAAGGAACAGATTTAATATGGAGTCAGATTTGTTCTTCCCTATTGCACAGGGACCTGTTGCCCTGTAAGGTTTTTTTGTGTGGCTTTTCTCTATGGTTTTTTCACTTTTAGACTTCAGATTCTGTTTCGTCCCTCTCATACCCACCCACCCCCCTCCTCCCCCCACCCCATGCAGTTCTCCCAGACCACAATGGACTGTTCCTCTTACTGACCAGTGCTGCGGTCATCTTGTAAACACAGGGGCATGGAAGTTCAGTAGTGTAACTTCCTCCTAGGCTCTGTTGGCTTAATTCGTTTTTTTCTTTCACTTTCAATAGTTATAACGTGCTTTTATGTGAATTGTAATAGAGGAGGACAAATCTAACTCCATATCGGATCTGTTCCTTTAGTTTTAACCAATGTGCCCTGTCTTGTAGGCTTAGTCTTGTTAGCTCTGCACCTTTTGTAAATGAATGTTGCCTTTAGCCTGTCTGGTAAACAGGAGAGCCTTTTCTGGAGGCTCTGACCTTTAAGGATATTAACACTTCTACATTTATAGAAAGACAAGTTGCAGAATAGAAAATAACCTTTGTTTTGTTGGAGGTTTACAGGGACACCACGCCTGACCCACATGGACGGCTGCAAGAACAAAGAATTCCTACAGCAAGAAGTTTGCAACAACGAACCACACCCCGTCCCTTTTTTTTTTCTTTCTTTCTTTCTTTCTTTCTTTTTTTTTTTTTTTTTTTTTTTTTTTGTATAAAAGGAGCCTGTTTTCTGACTTGAGCAGGATGGTTTTCCAAGATATTAGTCTGACGTCCTCTCGGTCTGCTGGCTTTCTAAATAAAGTCGCTGTTCCTTTCCCCAACACCTCGTCTCCCGATTTATTGGCCTGTTATGCGGTGAGCAGAACGAGTTAGGACTCGGTAACAAAAGCACTAACTTGAAAATGGTTCTGCCCTGTGTTAAACCCTTTCCTTGAATGAAGGTACTGAGAGCAGTTGTGTCTTCTCATGATGCTTACTGCTTAATCAGAGCACGTCTGGGGATGGGCTTTGCAGATAGCGGTTTATGTCAAGGATAACAAGTTAGTGTTCAAACCCTGTACAGCTGATGCCAGCAATTTTTAAAAAAAGGAAAACAGGAAAACAAAAAGTGCATTGACCTTGCATCCAGAGGCTTCCGGTTTTTTTAGATGGACGCGTGTAGGAAGTGAACAGCTGATTGCTAAAACACAACCATTCCACATACGTGCTTAAAGAGGCTTTGCGTCCTCGGAGGCCGTTGGCGATCAAATGGAGTTTTGTGTAAAGTGCAAATCAGAGCTAGGGACAGTCTCGTAAAACCTTCACCTATCATAATTTATGTCCTGAGAAAACTTTTAAAAATCTGAGACTTTAAGAAGAGTTTTTTTCCTTCGAGACCAGATGTTTACATGTATTCATCTGTCCTGAGTAATGTTCAAATCAGTTGAACGTTTACCAAGAATCTCTGAGGCTCTGGAATCAGTGGTTGAGTGTGGGGTCTGGAGGCAGGCTTTCTTGAAGGGGCAAAACCCACAAAGGGACCAGCAAGACCCCCCAGGCAGGGCCATTGCCTTCCTGCTTTTGTGCTTCTGTAAAATGGCTTGCTTCTAGGAAAATGAAACTTACCCCTAAAATTCCATTGGTTCCCAAAAGCTCACTCCTGATTGGTCCGTTTCTAACACGTCATTTGCATTTACCCCTAAAATTCCATTGGTTCCCAAAAGCTTGCTCCTGATTGGTCCATTTCTAACACTCCATTTGCATATGAAACCTAAAACTCTATAAAATCCTGTGAAACCTACAGATGGTGTCCAGAGCTTGGAGTGTTAAGTCCTCTGGGCCTGCCAGCATAATAAACCTGAGTTCTCCAACCCTCTGAGAGTTGCTTAGTCTCTCGATGGGAATCAGGTTTCTATAACACTGGTTCTACTCCAAGTTCCACTATTGAATAGCTGTGTGACTGTGGGGAAGTTACTCAGCCCCTCCATGCCTTAGTTTCTTTATTTCAAAATTTAGAATAATAATAGTATGTATCTTCTGGGTGTATGTGAAGAATAAAAAGAGCATGTGAACTGTACAGAGGGCAGTAGGGTAAACACTATGTAAGGCTTTCAGATTATTGCTCTGCACTGTGTTCTAGGATATGAGAGAGAGGACATTTGAGGGGGAGATTGTACAGGAGCCAGACGTCCGGATGGGAGTCAGACACACGGACATGTCGCACTATAATGTAGCAGGTGGAAGGAGCAGGACTCCGTGTAAGTGCAGGCAGTTGGCTAAGACCAACCCAAGCTTTCAAGGACTGTTCTCTTGTAAGCCTGAGCTGAGATATGGGAGGATGTCCTTGGCAGAGGCCCTGTTTCTGTTTTCTCCTTTGTTCCAAATAAAACCCCACAGACCGTCCTTGGACATTGGGTCCCATGGAGGCCTCTCTAATCATGTGCAGTGGTTTTGCTTGGCAACACTGAGGACAATCTTGCAGAACATCTTAGGACAGACCTTGGTGCTAGAGAAAAACCCTAATTTCAGTCAAGTTCTGATGTTTCCAGCTGAGGCCTCCTCTCACGGAAAAGGTCCCACTGAGTGATGTACTTTTAGGAGCTACAGACGGATGCCTCCCTCCCAGCTTTGTGCTTCTATTACAAAAACTTACACACAAAAGCACAAAAACCCCACACTTCTGTCTCATCAGAGGCTCAGAGAGAATAGTTTGTCCAAGCCAAAATAGTTGTGAAAAGGAAGAGCCAGGATTTGAACCCAAATCTGATGTAAAAGCCAAAGAATACATACACCTCACCACCCGTTTTTTGCTTTATGTTTTCTAACTTAAGCTAAGCCTGGTATAAACAGAGAGACAGAGACAGAGTGAGAGGTGTTCAGAATCATAGGTGCAAGGTACATTTTCTCTGATTCTTAGAACAAGAGACTATTCTGGCACCTAACCTGAGGAGACTATTCTGGTACCTAACCTGAGGAGAAGGGAACCGCACAGCTCCAGCTGGGCCTGATGACAGCCCAGACTGGGATGCGGGTTTGGCGTAAATAGTACCAGAATAGCACAATTTGATGAAATCTTCCCTCCCTCCCCCTCAGATCTTCAAAATACCTGGAAAGATGAAGACAGCATATTTTTCTTTTTGCATCCAGTTTAGGGTCTTTCTGAATCCCACTCACAAACTCTTGAAGTGATCTGTGGACCACCACTTGAGAATTTATGGCCCAGATCTTTCCCCCCTCTGTAGCAAACACATTTCTCTTTCCTCCTCTCTGAATTACTGGGCCAGAGAGAGAAGCAGACCTCCCAGGGCAGAGAACATAAACCTTTGTTAAGGTTTGGCAGACTCCTTTGCAAAGGCCAGACTGTAAATGTCTGTGTGCCCCACATTCTCTTTTGCAGCCACTCAACTCTACCATTGTCACGGGAAGGAGGTTGAAGCCGTCTAGGTAAAGAGGGAAACAGGTCGATGTGTCTGTGGTCCACAAGGCCATTGTTTGTATGCCAGTGATGTAAACATTGTGACAATGAAATTTTGATGTTTCTAATATCTTGTGGTACCTCTTTGGTTTATCAAATGTTAACCAACTTCAGGAATGATCCTGACCATTCACTGGCCTTGGTTGAAATCTCTGTTTAAGGACTTACTCAGACTGTAACCTTAGAAAATGGCCTTAATCTCTCTGAGCATCAATGTCCTCACGTACAAGGTGGGAGGTACAGTAATACTACCCCTCCGATAGGTTCCTGAAGGGACGAAGGAGATGGAATGGATGCTTCGCTCAGCACTTCCGGAGTGTGACTTGTGAAACCTCAGGTTAGACAGGGTCACAACTGAAGGGAACCACAAATCTTCTTGCTTTCCTTTCCTCTGAACCTCAGGCCGAACACTTTCTAAATGTTTGTTTTCTGATCAGGAATTTGGGGATGGTTCTCCTGGCTGATTGTTCCAGTCGTGCCCACAAAGGAAACTGATGTTCTGCCAGCTTGGGGAGATACCTGACAGATATCTCTGTTACTTTTCAAGTCTCCTGCAAATGAGAGCGTGAGAGAGAAATATGTGTGTGAATTAAGATCCTGGGTTGAAAGGGAGACTTCATTCATAAATAGCATATGATATCACTCATATATGTGGAATCTAAAAAAAAAATGAATGAACTTATTTACAAAACAGAAACAGACTCACAGACATAGAAAACAAACTTATTGTTACCAGGGGAAAGGGGGTGGGAAGGGAAACATTGGGAGCTCGAGATTTGCAGATACTAACTGCTATATATAAAATAGATAAACAAGTGTCTACTGTATAGCACAGGGAATTATATTCAATATCTTGTAATAGCCTATAATGAAAAAGAATATATGTATTTATAAGTATGACTGATGCATTATGTTGCACAACAGAAATTGACACAGCATTGTAAACTGACTAGACCACAATTTAAAAAGTAACTACATAGTCACTGTTGTTATCAATACAGTTTGAGATGCAGCCCTGTAATGTATGAATGCTACATTTCCTGGTGGAGTAAATAAAGCAGCATGTTCTCAGTAGGACAGTTGGGATCACCAAGCCAGAGCGTCCCGAAAGCAAACTGAGGAGGCTGGCCAGGGGGTGAAGGGAGAGCAAGCTGGCCAGTTAGAGTGACATGGAAAGTTTTGCCTTTGGCCAGTTGTTTATTTTCCTTTTTTTCCCACCAACTGTTCACTGTTAAATGAGACTGGAAAAACGCAGCTGAAACACATCACAGAGGGAATGAAAAGGTCAGAAACAACAATGGGAAACGCAGTGTGTTCTTAGCATCTCAGTGACTCCACCCATGGCTGCTGGCTTGTTAGGAATCCCGTAACTTCCTCCTGTCCTCACTGAACAATGCATCTCAGCAAGGACGTGTTTCCACCAGCCCGTCTGTTCCTCGGGTGAAATGTATTAGAGCAGCCGTATTAATCACACAGAGGGAAGGATCAATTCCAAAAAATATGCCACTTATAGCTATGCTGCAATCAAAGTTATCTGGGTTTTTTTTTTTCAAAGTTATCTTTAAAATCCACCTGTACCATGCACTATTTAGTTCTGGATCGAAAAATCAGAAATGTTCCGCTGTGGAAGCTGGATTGCTTTAAAGCCATTGCTGTTACTCTGACTCTGATCCTGCCCACATGGCTAAATTCACTTTGGGGAACGTCCATATGAAACATCGTATTAAAACTCTAGCTTTGTGTGTCAGCTGGTGCACCTCCCGTGGGATAATTGAAGGAGGTGGAGGGGTTCACTGGAGCACCCAAATCTTTTGTCCTGGGTCAGTTTCCAGTGAGAGGATTCCTCCTGCCTCCTCCCTGAGAGTCCGGTCCTGGCTGCCGATGTTCAGAGCTGTACGCAGGTCCAGCAGGGTTAGAGGGATGCCATCGCTCACAATGCGCATTTTCTCTTCATCTGCCTTGGAGGTTACAGCTCTTCCCCCGGCCCCTCAGCTGTGCCTTTTGTCCCTGAGTGCAGGATCTCTCTGATTCAACTTTTCGAGGGAGTAAGCCTCCTGCCTTTTGCTGGGATGGGGAAAGGCTAGTGGAAAAAGTCACCTGGATGTGCAGTGTGGAGAAGAGAACGTGGGGTCTAACTGCTCTTGATACAGATCGACAGCTAATCTGTTTCCAGCCACGCTCGACACGCGACGAAACGTCCTAGGTGCTGCCGCGCGTTTGGAATCACTGAGGCAGCTCTGTGCAAGCTGGAGTCCGCTGCTCTCAGACAACGTTGCCCTCGGTGGCTCTTCAGCTTCTCACACTCCCTGTCGGCTCTCTCCGCTGGAGAGGTACTCAGGCGCCCGCCAGTAGATTTTAAGAGAGGCAGTCTTTGCTGGTCCTAAGGGACTAGGTTTTTTTGTTTGTCTGGTTTTTGGAGTTTTTTTTTTTTTTTTTCTTGCCTTTGCACTTTTTAATTTATTTTTTTTAATTTAAGAACAATTTTTAAATGAGCAGACCTAAATGGACATTTCTCCAATGAAGTCATACAAATGGCCAATAGGCACATCAAAAGATGCTCATTATCACTAATTATTAGAGAAATGCAAATCAAAGTTACAACGAAGTGTTACTCAAACTGGTCAGAATGGCCATCGTTAAAAAGTCCACAAATGATAAATGCTGGAGAGGGTGTGGAGGAAAGGGAACCCTCCTACACTGTGGGAATCTAGTTTGGTGCAGCCACTATGGAAAACAGTATGGAGATTCCTTTAAAAAGTAAAAATAAACTTACCCTATGATCTAGCAATCCCACTCCTGGGCATATATCTGAGAAAACTCTAATTCGAAAAGATACATGTACCCCCATGTTCATAGCAGCACTGTTTGCAATAGCCAAGACATGGAAACAGCCTAAATGTCCATTAACAGATGATTGGATAAAGAACGTGTCTCTGTGTGTGTGTGTGTGTGTGTGTGTGTGTGTGTGTGTGTGTGTGATGGAACAGTACTCAGCCATAAAAAAGAATGAAATAATGCCATTTGCAGCAATGTGGGTGGACCTAGAGATCACCATACTAAGTGAAGTAAGTCAGATAGAGAAAGACAAATATATGTTATCACTTATATGTGGAACCTAAAAAAATTACACAAATGAACTTATTTATAAAACAGAAACAGACACATAGGTATGGAAAACTAATGGTTACCAAAGGGGAAAGGGTTGGGGAGGGATAAATTAGGAGTTTGGGATTAGCAGATACAAACTACTATATGCAGACTAAACAACAAGGTCCTACTGTATAACACAGAGAACTATATTCAACAGCTTATAATAATCTATAATGAAAAAGAATATATGTGTGTATCACTGAATCACTATTCTGTACACCAGAAACTAATATAACATTATAAATCAACTATACTTCAATTGAAAATTTTTTATTGTTTTGAAAGGTACAATACCCTGATGTATTTCCTTAACAGGTTTAACACTTTACATGGAATTCCCCTAGTAGTCTTAATCTTTGAATTAAAAATTAAATGATAATATGTCACCTGGAAGAAGTGTGTTTCAAGTACAAATTGCCCAGAAACTAGGTTGTCATCCTTCCTCTTTCCTCTGTCTCATCACTTGTCCCCCTCCTGCATTTAACCCATGTGAATTCCAGGAGTTTTCTTTCCAAATAGCCCCCAAACCCACCGACTTTCATCATTCCCCTGCCACCACCTCCTTGCAGGTGAGGGATCAGGGACTCTAGGAGCATACTCCTTGGGTCACAGTCCCATCTCTGCCGCTTACCAGCTGCCTGATCTTGTGCACTTGAGTTTATGAGGCTGTGCAGATAACAGACAGGTTCCTCCTCCATGTGTCATCTCTGAAGCCTCAGCGTCGCCCTCTAGGGAGTCCCCAGGAGTTTTGTTTGGCCAACCGGAGCAGACTAACACTGAACATTTAAGCAACGAGTTTAACATTTAAGCAACGAGTTTAACCTTACTGAACAAAACCTTCTTTCCTTATCTGTAGCTTGTAGAATAATTACACCTGCCTTTATTTTTTTTTTAAATCAGACCTGGCTTAGTACACGGGAAATGTTTATTTCCAATGAACCTTAGTAGGGAAGCCAGTCTACGATCATCCCTCTTGTAATGATTTATTTTTGTAGACAGTTTCACATTAAAAAAAAAAAAAAGTGGAAGGCTACAAGTGCAGGAAGGAAGGAAAAAACTGAATTAACCTGAGCATGCAGGGTTTTTCCCCAAAGAATCATCTCTCACCACCTGCCGCCACCTCTGCTTCGTGTGCAGTTAGCGTGTTTGTTTTTCATGCACATCTGAGCGTTGCCTCCATTGTTTCCCACAGACGCGTGTTTAATAACTCACATGATTTGAATTTTGGAACACTTGGCTTTGAGGACCGCAGTGGACATTCAGATACAGGTTCACGAACCTGGGGGTAAAACGCGGACGAAACTGACAACATTCCTCAACAGTGCCCTTTGCTGCTCATTTCTTAAAAAAGTGTATTCATTTTTAGGTCTGGAGTTCAAACTCTGCCCCACAATGCCAAGGTCCACTACAACTACGCCAATTTCCTGAAGGACCAGGGTCGGGACAGGGAAGCCATCTACCACTACAGGACGGCCCTCAGGTAAGTGGGGGTGGGTGTCCCCAGTCACGCTTTCCAGGCCCTTGTCTGCTTCACTCACCCCGCCCGGTGCTGGGGGTGGGGGGTTGTTAGTTTCTCTTGACAGTGAACGTCTCGGGGGAGGAGCTGTAGGTCTTGATCTCCAAGTCTTTTGGCTCGGGGTTCCAGTCTGGTATGTCTACCTTGCTTCCTACCTTGCTCGGTGTTTTCTTGTAAAAATTTCCATTGCGACACCTTATGCAATGAAGTGATACAGTTGAATACATCACACAGGCAAACAGGAGCTGGCTGTCAAAAATGTCCTTGGGAGTTCTCAGGGTATTTACTCCCCTGAATTCTTCCCACTCTAGGCTTCCCGCTCTCTAAATGGATTTATATAAAGACATTTGAGTCTAGGAACAAAATACTCTGATAATTGTGTTAAACAGAAAGAAAATGAGAACACATTTGATTACCATGTTGGGAGTATGGTAATAAGATACGGATATATGCAAATATGTATACAATGTGTATTTTTTTAATTTTTAAAAAATTAAAAAAAAAATTTTTTTTTATGTGAACAGCCCTGACTCTCTCCTTGTCCTCATCCACTGGGAGAGAACATACCAAACACTCTTTAGAGATGACTTTTAAGGAGAATTCACATTTAAGCTCCGCGTTACCAGCAGCAGTCTGTCTTGTTCTTAGGGACTCTTTTAAACTCAACTCTGACTTTCAGGATGATCTGCCTCCAAAGATCCCAGATAATAAATGAATTTAACCTGGAACGTACGGAGACATGACAACTAAACACAGCCTCAGAATCTCCCACTGTGGGCAGATCCTCTCTTTTATTGAATACCGTGAGGTTCACAGAAGTCTTTTGAAGAAGTTCCCCTGCCCCTGCAGGGTGGCCCACGTTTGGTTGAATGTCCTGATCCTGTTCTACTTTGGGACCTGCTCTAAAACATACATAGCCAACAAATCACACATTTCACTGAAGTGCCCTGCTAGTGTTGTCTCAAATGTCGACGAAAATAATCAGTGAACAATCAGTAACAAGCATAGACAAGAATTTTATTTGAGCCAAACTGAGGACCAGCCCGGAAGCCCGCTTCTCAGAGGCACTGCTCCGGAGAAGCGTGGCTTCCTGCACAGTTTTGTATTTTGTCAGAACAAAGAACATTAAAGGAGTCACGGATACATTTCTTCAAGGTTTCACAAAAAAAGGGCAGACCGGCACATACGCAGCGAGTCAGCGTGGCCTCGGCCCCTGGGAAGGGAGTCTCATCATCAAGGGACGACCAGCACTGGGGTCCCGGGAAAAGAGGCATTTAGCCTTTAACATGGACATTCTTCTGGTCACTGTGCCCTTTTGTTTTAATAATTAAAGCAGATGTACAATGTATGCTGGATAGGCCACAAACAGGCTGTTTTCAGTCAGCATAAAAATCAAGTTAACTCATGCATAAGCCAGAATGACTCCACTAAATGTCAGTATGTGAAATTTTCTTTTATCACAAGGCTTCGTTTGAAATTGTCATTCTTAAAGTAACAGATATAATATTAAAAGTTATCCTTTTCAACAGTGTTCTACTAAGTATATTGTTCATCAGTCAAAATTTTTTAGGTTTTAGGACCTATAATTTAACATTCAATATGGGAAAAAGTTTTAAACTGTTCGCACCAAGTTCCCGTTTCCAAAGATTTCTAGAAATGTAAGTCCCAGAGGAAAAACTGTAACAAAGGTTTTCACTGAGGAAAAGAACTTTTATTAAGAAATAGAAGACATTTTTTAAGATCGAATGAAGAATTCTAGTTTTTCACTGCCAGCTAGTTTATCCAAATGTTTACAAAGCTTATCTCTGGTGAGTGGGATTACGGTTTAATTTTTTTCTTTCCACTTTCTTTCGTGCTCCAAATGTTCCACAGTGAACATGTATTATTTTTGAAATGAGGAAATGTCATTTTTCAAAAGACACATTCCTTCTAGGGACATTCAAACAAACGAAAGTGTGTTTTGGCTTTACTAATTAATTAGTGGTTCATGATGTTAGGTGGCATTCTTAAAGGGCAAAAACATTTGCCTGAAAAACAGACTTTTCTGTCAAGTTCAAGCAGAAGTACGGCAGACCCAGTTTGGGGCAGAGGTCTAAATTAAGCAAAATTCTCTGGCAGCTGATTTTACAGAATTACAGTCACTGGTTGGGGCTTCCACTTCTTTCCCAGTAAACAATAAAAATAAATGTTTGCTTCAGCAACTGTCTTTCTGGAAGAAACATGTCCCTGGAGAAGTGGGGAGAAAACAGTTAAAGCTGCAAATATACTGCACAGTAATTGGTGAAGTATTTTACCCTCTCACACCAGGCCCACCATGCTTATGATTTAAAGCATCCTGGTTTTTGTATGGTGAATTTTCAATGGATGCTTTTTTTTTTTTTAATTTAAGTAAATTGTCACTCTTTGTGTTAGAAAAGAAAAATACTAGGACCGTTCATCATGTCGATGGTTATTTAGCCTAGGTGACTGGAAGACTGTCCATCTTTTAATATTTTTCTTTGTGGAGGTTGCTGGAACACGGATTCCGCCCCCTCCCAACCGCTCTACTCTACACCTTTGGTGTATCTGACCTTTTCCAAATTTGCACGCAGCACAACAAAAGAGAATGATTAGGATTAAAGGCGATATTACCTGAAATCTGTCCCAACAGCGATTCCTTCTCGTCTAGATCCCAAAGGCAGTGGTGAAATTAGTCATTAGGGTTGAGTCTATACCAGGGTCTTTTTGGCTGGCTTACGGGTCTTAAAATAACACTATATTAAATTGGTGATTATATATGACATGAATATTTTGCTGCTTTTAAACTTTATTCTGTGTTTGTAAAATGTGGAGGCACCACTGACTTCTCCTTCATGTTGGGCACCTCGTTTATGGTACTTGAGAAGTGCAAGGGAGATCTCCCTTGGAAAATGCTGCATAGATTCTGATGAGCACCCAAGTCATCCAAGAAAGTTGTCAGAATCCCTTCCTTAAACCCTCCACTAACTCGAGTATCAGCTTTCCTTGGCTGTGAGGGACACCTCTCGTGTTTATGCCTCTTGGGGTGCTACAAAGCTCGGGATTCCATATGCTGGAAAATCAGAACACCACTGGGGGACCTGCCAGGGGCCTCCAGAGCTTTCTGATTATTGAATTACTTTGGGGAGGGTTTCTACCATTTCACCTCCTAGGATGGGAGTCGAAGTCCAGAGACACCCCCCCCCCGGCCATTAGGCTCTTCCTGTACAAAAACTCCCATGAAATGACCCCTCCAATAAAGCCTAAAAGAAGAGACCATGGTCCCACCCAAACATGGTGCAGACGATACTGAATGTGTGCTTGGCCAGTGGCTTGTTGATTAGCTTAAAAGGTCAGTGAAAAGTGAAGAGTCATGAAACAAATTAGGCACACTCTTGAATTTTTTTTCTTCCCGAAAATTTCACATGTACGTCCATTCACCAGTCCTTCTAATGTCAAACCAAGTCCTCTTCTTTGAGTAAGAGCCTACTGATTAGAATCTGCAAAAACACACATCCCTAATTCTTTTCTGTGGTGACCAGTTTTGATCCTTTAAAGTGGAATAAAAATGTTGAGATTTTTCTCCTCTGGTCTTCTACAATGAATCTTACATCAGATTCAATTTTTTGAGGAACTTCCCTTTTTTGAGTATTTCCAAAATATTTACTTGGCCTTCATCGAAATTACAACTCTCTTTCTCATATTTATATTTTATCAGTTTGCAAAATATTTCATCATATTGTGCAATGGCAATAAACAACTGGAATAAATGTGTTCATAAACCTAACTGACTGAGCAGTCATGCAGCTCAGCTGACCGGAGCAGAAGGGCCCAGGCTTATAGAGAAGGTTTATTAAGTGGCAGGAATCCACCAGTATGTTTTACAGACACTAGGGAACATCTGGAAAAATGATGATACAATTAAGAGACTTTCAAAGAAGTCTTCACTGTAGGTGTTAGAGTCTCGTGGAAATTGTTTTACATCTTAACATTTAGATTCCACGCATGACTTAGTTACTGGTTGGTTAATATGAGCTGGTCAACAGGAACCCTGAGCCTGGGAATGAGAAAAGAGTTCACTTTGTTCAGGTGGATCCAAAAGGTCTCCCCACTGTCAGCAGGAAGTTACCCCAGGATCCACTGAGTACTGTTCACTTAGATGCCCCCTTCCTTCCGGCCCACTACAAGCCCCCCACCCCCCACCGAGGTTTGCTGATGCGTCAGCCACGTGCAGGATTCCATCCTTACAAAAAAAAAAAAAAGGCTGTGATCCTCAGTTGCCCAGAGAGCTGTTTTCACAGGTATGGTTTCAATATGAAATACACAGAAAATCGTCTCAAGATTTCCCACCTCCCATGCTCAGGTGTTTGGGGGCAGCCAGGGGACCCTTAGAGGGGCCTTGTCCTCTTCTAATGTATCTGTTGTTGGCGTTTTAAATAGAAAATCTGAAGGAAAAGAGAGCTGTGTTCATAGGGGGTTGAAGTCCAGACCAGGCTCTTTTCTCCTGGCATAGCTAAAAGGAAAGGAATGTGCTTTTAACGCTTCTGTACAAAAGAAATCTCCATCGCTATTTAACTGGCTAACGCATGGGAAAGGAGAAGCTAAAATCTTTCTGACTGGAATTTTTTAATGCATAAAATAGAGACTTGTCATGATCATGGTGCCCACTGCTCTCATTCTTTGTTACTCCCTCCTGTGTGGATAACTGAACGTCTGCAGAGACACCATTAGACTATAATAAATGTATGTGGAAAAAAGGAAGTAATAAAACAATGATTACTGAAGAGAGCCGTATCATGAGAGTGTAAAGAAATCTATGTTTAATTCAGTCATTATCCATTGATGTCCTGAGCATATCAGTAAGGTTACTTTATTATAACGCCTTTGAAAAATGTTGTGTATAAAACTGGTGGAATTTGAACATATTTTTAAATCAGGATGTAATGACTGTTCAAAAAGCCCTTCTTTACCCAGGCTATTTTGATTGAACATTTAAAATAACTCTCATGGCGACAGGTGGCCTTAGATACCAGCTGCCATGTATTTCTGGAAAGATGGAAAAGTCCATTACCATTTGTTAACCAACTTCAACAAGTGAAGATGGGTTCTTCTGCTGGTGTGGTGTTTTCGTTTACAAATATCTAAATATGTTTTCCAGTAGCACAATTGAAATTATTTTTGTTTGTATTTGTTGGTGAAAGTATATTCTCACCGTGTATGTTTTGCATTAATTGAGTCTAGCAGTTTCCATTCATAAAGTCCAAGAAATTAAACACTATTTCATTTAGGAAACTAGAATTTTAGTCACACTCTGGCCATACTTATGGAATAAATTTCAAAATGAAAGTTCTATCATTTTTGTAGAAAAACATTTGCTCTCTCTCTCTTTTTTTTTTGCCTTAAGCCACTTTTGAAATCAATTCAGAACCTCGCTGTGGTTCCCCAGGGAACAGAATCCAAGGAAGGGGTTAGTGAGCAGGAAGTTGGCTTAAGGAGTGCTCTCTCGAGCACCAGGCAAGGAAGACGGGGAGGCAGGATGGGCAGAGGGAGAAGTTGAGATGCGGTGCATTCCTGGGGTCTCAGAAGAGCCCTTAGGGAGCTTCAGAGCTGGGATGGCCCCTGAGAGTTGCGTGAAACAGACAGAACCTTTGCACCCCCCCCCATCAACCAATCAGTGGTCCCAGGCGGAAGAAGTAGCCTCAGGTAAGGTGATGCCCGGAGAAGAACCCGCTGAGTAAACAAGTGCCTGAGACTTGAGGGTATTTGGGTGGAGTCAGCATCCACTATGCTGGCTTAACGTGCATGATTTCTTATAAAAGTAAATATGACCGTTTTAACAGAATATTATTTAGGTTTCCTGTTAAAATGAGAACAGTGCTGTTACCTACCTCCTAGGGCTGGAATATTGGAAGATCACATACAAGGCTTAAAGCAGTGTCTAAATTCCTGGCCATGATCACTTGGCGAATGTTACTAATAGATCCCAAATCTGACCACTCCCCCCCACCGCCCATCCTCTCTCACCTAGATCCCTGCACCGTGCCCTGGTCGCCCCACTTTTACCTCTCCCCTCCCCCCTTCAGTCTGCTCTCAACGCAGCAGCCGCCGGGAAGCTCCATTCATAGCAGTCCTGTGCTCAGGACGTTCTGCTTGAATCTGTCACACTCAGGGTGAGAATCAGGGCCCCTGGGCTGTCTTGATACAGGAAAAATGGGGCACGAGAGAATGACTGGGTCCCAGGTCATGGTCGAGTCCCTGAAACATGCCCCCGCCAGGTGAGGGTCGTTAGCTTTGCGCAGGAAAGAATTCAAGGGTGAGCAATGGTAGAGTGAAGGTAGATTTATTCAGAGACACACACGCTCCATGGACCGAGTGCAGGCCGGCTCAGAAGCCCAGAGAGACCACAAGGCTCGGGGTTGGGTGCTTTTAAAGTAGAAGTAGATACTCACTCCACAGTCAGAGTGCGGGCCGGCTCACTCAGAGGCAGAGCGGCCACGACGTGCGCAGTTGTTGGTTTTTATGGGCTCGGTTATTTCATGCTCTTAACAAGTGGGAAGGTTATTCCAGCTACTTTGGGGAAAGGGCAGGGATTCCCAGAAATTGGGCCCCATCGACATTTTGGCCTTTCCTGGTCAGCCTGGGAACTGTCATGTGCCTGTGGGAGTGCCACTTCCCATGCTGAAACGTCGCAGTGAGCAGGTAATGAAGGTCGAGGTCTACAGGGAGTTGAATCTCCCACCATCTTGGTGCCAATGGCTGTGTCATTCTTTTTTTTTCTTCTTTAATTGGAGTATAGTCAGTTACAATGTGTCAGCTTCTGGTGGACAGCATAATAGTTCAGTCATACATACACATACATATATTTGTTTTCATATTCTTTTTCATTGTAAGTTACTACAGGATATTGAATATAGTTTCCTGTGCTGTACAGTAGAAACGTGTTGTTTATCTATTTTATGTACAGTAGTTAGTATCTGCTAATCTGTCATTCTTTTAATGCCTGTCCCCTGCCCCATTCCCTCCTGTCTCTGCCTGGTCCCCTACCTCTCAGACCTCAGCTCCAGCCACGCGGGGCTCCAGGCACATGCCAGTCGCCATTCCTATTACAGGGACTCTGGACTTGTCCTTCCTTCTTCCCAGAACACCTTCCCTCCTTTCTAAATGGCTGCTTCCTTCCCTCCCTTCAGGACTCCTCACGTAAGGTCAACTTGTCCACAGGACTGTCTCTGATCACCTTGCCAACCCCAGCACACTCTGTTCCTCTGCTTTGCTTGATTTTTCTCCACAGCACTTACCTCCCTCGAATATGCTTACCCGTGTTTAACACCCCCAGCTCCTGCCCATCATATGCCAGTGGTGACCCTGGTTCCCAAGGTGGATCTTCAGGATACACACTCCTTTCCCTCCCCACCCCATATGATCTCCTTGGGTGGCAATTATTGACCAGGCACATGGACGCGCTTTTCCTGCCCACCACTCTTTTTTCCTAAGTCGATCCCACAACCAGAGTGCTATTCATGCTGCGAAGTGTTATTATGACAAGGATTCCAGGAGTGCATTGATCTGTCACATAGGACTTTGAATCTCCTTATAACCTTGGATGTGGCTTTTAAAATTGCACGTGTCCGGAATTCCATTTGGTGTTGAGCGTATGAGAAAGGCTTGGAAGAAATTGCTCTGTGCCTTTTGGGGATCATTTGCTTCAGATGATGAAAGATTGACAGGTTTTGCTGGAGTGAGTGCTTGGCAAAAAAATGTTACTGCATTCTTAAAATGGAGAGGGTCAAATGTCCTTCACATCTGAGAACCTGCGATGGATGGCGGGGGGAACAGATGGAAACAAGATGACATGAGTGTTCCCTGGGCTGGTGATGAAGAAATAATGGATGTTATTTTGACTGATGGAAGCAAGTCAAAGGCCTTCGACAGCAGAGGAGGATGGTTTTTTGGAGGATGAGAAAAACTTGTGAAAGGAGAGCTGGCAGCCTCAGCCAGGCATGGGTTCATTAGGGCTGTGGAGGGAGTCAAGGAAAACCACCCAAAGTCCTGCAGCATCAGATGGATGGAGCATAACAGGTGTGGTGGTGGGCATGCTACACCCAGCATCCCATTTACTCACACAGAGGGTTAATATGTTACAGACCTTATTGCTGCAACTAAAGCACAGACAGTTCAGAATCACACAGCAGCTGTCATCCATGGCTTCTGACTCCAAATGCAGGTCTTTTTTTCCACTCCACCGAAGTAATTTCCCATCCATCTGCTACAAAAACCAAAGTTAGTTATGGTCACCCCAACACACTGAGAAAAGTGAAATTATGTTCACTATTTTCTATTTAAAAGAGCAGAGAAGTATTTAATTCAGTTCATTCCCAACATCCAGAGGAAAATTATCAGGTATCAGGAAAACTCAGCCATTTAAAAATGAGTCATTTCCTGAGGGCATTAGAGAGCATGGTTTTTACTCCAAATGGTCTTGAAAAATCAACTGGGCGGAGCCCTTCTGGGTCACTCCTGGAGGTCACCCATTGTGAGAGGTCAGATGACTCAGTTGGCCCTGCGCTGAAGAGTGTGTCCCATTTCCCTAAATTGCACTTGAGGTTTTTTTTCCCAGGACTGTCTGTAATGGGTGAGAGGGGACACAGCACCAAAGCAAGGTGACAAGACTCACTGCTGGTGTTAATGGCAATTTCAAACAATTAAAGACGCAGACCAGTAAATAATCAATGTCATTCTGGTGCAATTTAATGACATGATGTTTCTTATTTTATAGTATGAAGGAACCACGCACTTGGGAAATGCCAGAAACTAGTACGATTGAAAATATGCTGCCAGCTCTTGTAATGAAGTTTACTTAAGAGTGTTTTTTTAGTTCAGTAAAATTTAGGTCTTATGGTAGAATTTTTTTCCCAGTCCTGTTTTTCTTTTGGATTCTTTTTTTTTTTTTCCAAGCAGGAAAGAGAAAATAAAAATTTGACCTTAGCATACTTAACCTCAAATAAATTAACATGTGGAATGAAAATCAGACAAATAAATCAGGGTGTGGATATTCCAAAAGGAAATTACAAACTGGAGCACATGATACAGTGTTACTTGAACAATGAAATGTCTTGAAAGGTATTCAAACAATGAAAAATTAACAGCATTCTTAACTTTTGAAGAGACTATACAAAATTGAAAGTAAATAACTGGAATAGAATATAAAACCAAACTTTAGTTACATACATCTTACATCACTGGATCTTTAGTTGAGATTGAAGTTTAAGAGCAGTGGACCAGAGAGCGTGTATCTGTGCCTTAGACACTTACTGAATGTTGTTGTTTCCAAACAGCTTTCCATAATACTGTGCCTTTCAGAGATACTGTTAGGGGACGGAGGGACCCCCTAAATTAGGAAGCCCACCAAAGTGTGGGTTCTTGCCACCGACTGTGAAAGAATTTGCAGAGCAGAGGCAGAGGGATGAAGTGAACAGCTGCTTTATTGCTCAGAAGGGGAAAAGGAAGGAAAGCGCTTGAGCAGGGAGCAGGGAGAGGGGCCCCGGCGGGGAGCCGTCAGCCAAGCCGGGCGGCAGGGACAGCTCCCGCCCGGGTCGGGCTGCGTGGACTTCTACGGGAGGCTTCCACCATCATGTCCTCCTTCCGGGCGTGATGGAGCCAATCAGTCCTTGTTCAAGTCCTCGTATGGACTTTTCCAGTCGTTGTCATGGCAACCGTCAACTGTCATGGCGCTGGTGGGTGTGTCACTTAGCAGCTAATACATCACAGGGAGCGTATAATGAGGCTCAGGGCCCCCTGGAAGTCACATCCTCCACCATCTTGGGCTTAGTTGGTTCTAACCAGTTCTTGTTTCTTCTCTGCAGCTGCCTCCGGAGGTTTAGATAAGAGTACTTGGTTTCTATTTGAGGGAGTGGCCCGGGGTCTGATCCTGGGGGCAACGGCCTTGGTACCAAAAAGGAAAGTTGCTTTTAACCAGAATGCCTGCAATCTGGTGGACCCAGCATCGCCCCACCAAAAAGTATCTCCAAAGATTCTGTTCAGTCATGAACGTTTTAAAGGGAAACGAAGGAATACGCTCATCTAATTGTTGAGATAGGAGGTCAGAGTCATTGCCATCCCCCAGCGCCTGCAGGCTTGTCCTAACCAACAGCTGGACTCATGGAGGCCTGGGGGACGTCAGCTTCTCTATAAACAAGAGGCAGAGGAGGGGGCACAGGGTCCTGCTCCCCTTCAATACCATGAGTGCTCTATATGGCAGGAGACACATTTCCCCAAGGGGTAAGGATCTCAGTAGCCAAGTTTCCTGAGTATTGACTTTATTTCACCCCTGTCACTGAGAAGTAATTCCCATAAGATCATAGCTGAAGGGACTGGCCCAAGGATAGAAGGAGAAATTCCTCTAAATGGTAGCTCTGATTTGCAGCAGTATATTTATTTGCTGCAGGTTGAATGACTTATGGATTATTTGGGAAAAGAAATAGATTTACAGGAACCATCTGACTTTTAACACTTGAGAACCCAACTGATTCTGTGATATTTCTTTTAAAAAGTAATTTACTATTTACTTTATTTCTTCCACCCTCCCTTTCTTCAACTGTAAAATAGCACAGTAATTCTACTTGAAGAATTAGAGGGTTAAGTGAGATCACGTATGAGAACGCACTCTCAAAAAGTAAAGTGTCTTAAATACCTCCTACATATTTTTGGACGCGTTTTCTTTTTTCTCCTGGCTTCTGTTTTTCACGTCGGCAACTGTTCCCTCGCAGTGATGACTTCCTGTTGCGTGTTGTTGGTGTTCATTCTTCAGAGACAAGATGACTGGGAACGCGGGTGGAATGATAATGTCCTTAGCTACCTACGTTATTCATTCTGCTTAAGGAAATGCCACTAGATAAAAATGAAGAACCCCCTAAATGCTCATATGAATGTGTTTATCAAGAACGTAGACCATCCAGTGCTTGGGAAAAAAAAAATCCTCTTCAGCTCATAGAATTGTACCTCTATACCTAGATTTTTTTTTTTAAGGAGGAAAAAATCAACTTCCTGAGACCTCAGAACTATTTAGCAATGTAACACATTTTCTTGGTAATAAATTTTAAAAGTTGAACTCACTAAAATAAAAATAATGATAATAATAAGAAGAGGAGGAAGAAGAAGGAGGAGGAGGAAATAGCAAGAGAACCTCTATATACAATAGAAATGTTGAACAAGACTGTGAGCAAGAAAATCAAGGGACTGTTCACGTTGGTCTTAAAAAAGCAGGCTGGAAAATCACTGCTCTGCTCTAATTCATTGCAGTGTCTGTCAAGGTTGTTTAGATGGGGAAGGGAATAGTCACGAACAGAACTTTTGTAAAACCTACGTGTAGAAGTCAAAGTCAAGACCGACTTAATTTCTTCCGACAATGGATGTAGCAATGTAGACCTCTCTTAAATTATTCATCTTTCCAATAGAAAATTGCCCTCCTGGAGACGTCAGGATTGAGTTAGACCCAAACTAATTCAAACACAAGTTCATTTTAGAAACGAAACATGCAAAAAAAAAAAAAAAAGTTTTGTCCTTGCATAGATCTTCACTAAACAAGAGTACATGTTTTAAGAAAATATCTACATCTATGTAAAACTCAAAATAAAAAGTGAAAATTTTCTTGACCTGGTTGAAGAATCCTTTTCGTGGAATTCAGCTTTGTTTCGTAAATAATGCAATGCTTGCTTGGATTAGGTGAACCAAATCAGGTACCCAGAGAGAGAAGGTCCTGCTAGCAGATCCTTACTATTACCAGGAATAAACAATATCTCACATTTTCCAAGTGGAGGGCTGCGAGTGGAAATGGATTCAGTAAATCACTGTAGATGCCAGCAATCCCCTTCCTGGACGGGTTGGGACTCTGTTCGCACGGAGCCCCTTTGCTGCCCGTGGCTGGCCACCAAGCCCTGCCCTAAGCAGCTGCAGACACGTTCTTGGAGCACGAGGCATGCTAAAGGCCTTTTTCTTCATAATGCTTGTATTTATTTCTCTTTACTTCCCTTCTCACTGCATAGTTCTGTCTTGGAGAGTTCTTGTATTCTGCTTCCGATGTGAAAAAAAGAGAGAGAGATGTGTTTATACTCAGTGAACTTTGAAAGTACGTGCCCTTTCCTTTAAATGGCAGTGGGATTGTGAAATATAAAATCAAAAAAGGTGGGCTGAGAACCAGCTGGAGAGGGCAGCTGTGTGGCAGGGAGCACACTGGAGAAGCTCTTACTGAATTTGAGACTATCCTTTCCCGGACTGAGGGCATTCACCGAGGACGTTTATTTTGAGGGCTCTAAAACCTAAAGAAATAAGAAAAAGACCAAGCGTTAAGAAATTGCCTCCTCTGAGAAGGTAGAGTTCCCCAGGGTGCTTTCTGTTGCTGTTTGTTATCAAAGAAGCGAAGAGAACAGTTCTCACCGTGTTCACCGGACTCCCCCACCACCCTTAAATCTTTTGGAAGTCTGAGCTTTCCTCAACATCCAAAAAATTATTTTTTCCTTGGAAGAATTTAAGCCCTAGCTGTGATGTGCTCTCTGTAACCATTCCCAAAGTAATTCTCAGACACAGCTTCCCAGGAGACTGTTCTGGGCACGGGGATGGGTGGGCAGGTACCAGAGCATTCTCTCTTAGCTCTGATGCCCTGTAGTGGCATCTCAGAGCACCGAGGACTTGCTGTCCCCTGGGAACTGAGAGGTTGGGTGCTAGGGGACTGGTACTGTTGTCGGAGAATAGGTTCTTGCCTCACGCAGGGAAGAATCCAAGAGCGAGGCACAGTAAAGCGAGAGCAAGTTTAACTCCAGAGACACACTCCACCGGGTGGGGTCCATCTCGCTCAGAAGAAAGAGCGTCTTAGCAGATACACGTTCCATAAGCAGAATACAGGCCCTCTCAGAAAGGTGAGAGGGAGAGAGACGGAGAGGTGTAGGGGTGTTTAAAGTGAGGGTACAGCTCAGTGATAGTGTGTGTGCGCCTAGCACGCACGAGGTCCTGGGTTCAATCCCCAGTATCGCCATCAAAAATAAATAAATAAATAAATAAACCTAATTACCTCTCCCCTCAAAAAAAAAAAAAAGAAAAGAGAAAGATATATATGTAAGGTAAAAGCAGATACACACTCCACAGGCGGTGCGGGCTTCTCAGAAGGCAAAAGAGAGAGATCCACCTGGAGGCGAGGACTTACTAGGTTTTATGGGCTCGGTAATTTCATAGGCTAATGAGTAGGCGGGTTATTCCAACTGCTGTGGGGTAGGGGCAGGGATTTCCAGGAATCCCCCCACTGCCCACTTCTTGACTTTTTATAGTCAGCCTGGGAACTGTCATGGCGCCTGTGGCTGGGCCATGGGCTCAAGGTCCACCGGAAGTCAAGTCTTCCGCCATCTTTGTCCTGACCAGCTTGCCCTGTCCCCAGCTGCCGTGTCCTCCCTTTAGAGTCTGTGCCCTGGCCCTTCACTCCTGTTTCAGCACCAGGGAGCCTCAGGTTGCCTTTGCTAACCAAAGGAGACCAGACCAGAAGCAAACAACATTGCGTGTGCTGGCCTGGTGTGTTTGCTTTTTCCCAACTTACTCTCTTAATGTCGTTCTCCGAGTCCCTCTAAAGTCGTTGTGAATAATTAGGGCTCCCAGACCTTGGGAGGATGGAACGTTCTACCCCTTGTCAGTCAAGAGGAGCATTATCCAGAGCGTCTTCCTGGAAATCCTGAGGGGTGTTCATAGCTGTGCTGTAAGGAGTCGGGAAGGGAGGATTACAGGGTCAAATTAATTTAGGAAACTGGGTTAGGCAAAGATTTTTTAAAAAGCAAAAAAAAAAAAAAAAAAAAAGCTATGCAGCTTATCTTCCTTGGCCTTTTAATAGGAACCCTTCTGTCCCCAAATTAAATTGATCTTCTTAGAAGGTACAGAACAGGCTGGGAGAGGACAAGCAAGACATGTGATTGTCAGGAGACTTGACATACAGATCCTGCTTTTATCACGTGGGCATTATCTTTCCCTAAGAGCCAAGGCTTATTCAGAGTCCGCTGGGTGATGGAGACAGCGTGAACCTCTTCGAAGGCTAAATATGCCCGCTCTGATTTCAGCAGGAACAGCTGAATTATGTCGCCGTGCATATTTGCCTTCCTCAGGGTCTCCAGTTAAGGAGGGAAATTGATTCTTTTCCTGAATCGGCATAAATTTGGTTTGCTGATTTAAACACCATCCTTCTTTACATTTGCTTCTAAACATTAGGGTTTCTATTTTCACTTCATTGTGCATTTATATATATATATATTTTTTTCTTTGCCCCACTGGAGGAACTTGAACCCAGGACCTCATGCATGATAAGCACACACTCTACCACTGAGCTATACCCTCCCCCCTGCATTTTTAAAGTTTTAAGTGTTTGTCAGGATTTTCATTCTGAGACTCTATCAGGCCAGGTGGTGCCAGGTTACAGGAGGGGGAAATAAGATAAAATGGGAAAAGGGAGTCAAGGATGAGAGCCATTTAGAGGAGAAAGTTTATTTCTATGGGGAGACATTTGTAGCACCTTCTCAGTAACGGTGGTTCTACGGATGCTCCGATCCAAACATATCCGTGGTGATTCCCTCATCCAAGGAAGTCCCAGCACCTTGTGTAAATAGTGGGCACTGGCCAGCTGTCCACCGTGCCGGAACCTGAGCGCCTGAGGCAATGGGGATTTTCTGTCGAGGGAAGTTGAAAGTAATTGTAGGCTCCAAAGGACTAAGATTTTTTTAACCCCGGTAGATTTGCATGCTGTTTATTTCTGCACCATCTGGGGTTATTTACTTATACCCCAGGTGTTGCTTTTCTGCTGTATTTTCACGTCTGCGGCTGCACAGTTGACCATTAAGGTCTGACAGAGGCACACTGTTGCAGGGCACAACGGGGTGGCCGGTCGGTGAGCCAGTGACACACTGGTTGGTTAAAGAATTTACCAGAGGTTAAGTATAAGAGTAGAAAGGAGTTTGTTAGGGGTACACTGTCATAGGCACGGCGGGCCGCACTGACGAGAGGTCCCTGTGTGAGCCCTGAGGGCCGGTTATTGGGATGTTTTATAAGGTCGGGTCACAAGGTGCCTGATCAGCTTGTGTGCAGGTTTCTGATTGGTTGTAGGTGAGGTAGGACATTTGGGGTCCCTGAAGGGCGGTGGGGTCTATGACTCTAGTAAGGTGGGCTGAAACAGGCCAGCCTGAGCTAGTGTGCGGTTAGGCGTTACCCAGGGCTGTTCATTTGCTAGGGGAAGCACCCCCGGCAAAGAACGTCAGGCAGCCGAGAGCCCAGGAATGGGGTCCTTGGACTCCGAAGGACGTCCGTTGGCCCAACACATATCATTAAAAGAAAGGAAGAATTCAGTGCATCATTTTTGGTTGTGGCATACCTGGGGCTGGGGAGGGTGACGAACAAGCAAATTGTGAGCAGTTGAGAAGTTTCTGAACAATCATGGCTTAATATTTCTAATTTTTCAGGTTGTATCCACGCCACGCAAGTGCCCTGAACAACCTTGGAACGCTGACCAGAGACACGGCAGAGGCAAAGATGTACTATCAGAGGGCTCTCCAGCTCAACCCGCAGCACAACCGGGCTCTCTTCAACCTCGGGAATCTCCTTAAGTAAGTGCAACGAGTGCCTTTGCTCAGGGGACCCTGTCGTTTCTAGAACTCCTTTCCTTCTCAGCACTTATTTGCTCGTGCTGTTGTCCCCTCTTCCTGGGCAGCCTAGTTAGGGTTTTCAGGCTTTGGAAGCATGTAGTATTCATCTGAATAAATTCTACCCTTTATCAGTCAAAAAGAGTATTTCCCACTGCGTCTCTCTGGAAGTGTTCGTCCTGGGAGATGTCCCTAGGTTGTCTGCAGAGGGGAGGGAGCAGGGATGGGTTACATGGTCAAATAAACTTAGGAAATGCTGAGTTAAGAAAGATATTTCCTTTATTGCAAGAGTCTTTAACATGCTAAATGCCCTGTAAATATTCAAGAAGGGACCGCGGAATACAGCATTTCCCAAAGTCCATCATTTTTAGTAGGCATTTCCCAAGTATTTCATGAATATTCCTTGGAAAGTAGTACCGGTCTAGGAAAAGCAGTGCGCTCTGAAAGCGCAGCCCAAAGGCAGTGCCCAGTTTGTGCTGTCGGTAAGAATCCAAGCGAGGCTTGCTTGGAATTAGTCATGGTTTAGCTCTTGCTCATAGGAAGCCCTCCCAGCCGTAATCAGTGGTGTTTGCTCTTCCCTCACGGCCCTGGGAAAAGGTTGATAGTGCAAGTTAGTGTCCTTGAAGACAAAGGGGTACTTCCGCATCTTATGTTTTTGTTAACATAAAGCCTAGGCACGTTGGTGACGGTGCATGTAATGGTAGCAGTGGCGATAATCATAGTGGAAGTGGTGGTGGCTGTGGAATGTAACTTTCTACACTTGAGAAAACAGGTTGAAAACAACAGAAGTGGGGATAAAAAGGTGCAAATGTTTAGAATCAGAGAGCAGTGATGTACTTATCTGTGCGTGTTAGGTGACTGACAGTCCACACGCTTAACGGAATTGGTTTCCGTGACTCTGAACTTCTGGATCGTTCATTTGGTGCCTTAGGGCTAAATGGTTTGCTTTGTTCTTTTATCCTCTCCCTAACGGGTCTGGCTTCATTGCCTCAGCCTCTCCGTGGGGTGCATCTTCACCGTCCTCTTTACTTGAATTTTACGCAGGCGTATAGATACTCGTCCTTTTTCCCAGGGTGCGTGCTGACGCACGTTGTTATTTCATCCTATTTGAACAGAAGCACTGTTGTAAAGTAACCACAGAATAATGTAACATCGTATAAAGTGATAGGCGCCAATCCTGGGATCTGAAGTCTTATTTAAGAATGGCTGTACCCAGGAAACATTATGCTGTACACCAGAAATCGACACGTTGTAACTGACTATACTTAAAAAAAAAAAAGGAATGGTTTCATCCATATGCTGGAATACAAAATCAAGGGAATATTACACAAAAATAAAAAAATACAAAGAAAGTACAATTAAAATGAAAGAAATAAAAGTATCAATCAGCCAAAATGGGAAATGAACTTAATTTTTCAAACTAGATAATTTATCGTTAAAATTTGACACAAAATGAGAATGATGAAAATACAACTGAGAATGAAGGAGTACACACCGTGACAGAAAAGCCACTTTAGTACCAGTAAGTTCCTTTAAAAAAATCATAACAAATCATAGACGTTGGGGAAAATCAATTCTAGCTAATGTAGGTGACGGTTGACAGGCCAATAGGATGCTTTGATCTTACTCTACTATTTTTATGAGCTCTTACTTATTTATGTGACGTTCCAAGGACTCATTTGTAAAAATCGTTGTTGCATCTGTGTATGTCCAACTTACAGCCCAAGTAACTTAGTGGCTACATAAATCTTAACCACTGTCTTTTGGGATACCTGGATTATAGAGTACTGATTTCAAGAATAATGCTGATGAGTAATTTTTTTTTTTTTTTTGACAAAGAAGCCAGCTTTGATGTCCTGAATATGAAAACGACAGCTCTAGTTAAGAATGATATCCTGCAGTTGTGGTGATCGCACTGTGCTGAGCGTGGCTCTACTGGGAAGTGATGGCAGAGGTTCTTTTCAATTTCATCTTGCCCAGACCTGAGCGAGAGATGCGCAGTCCAACCTTCCTTTCTTCAGTTCACATATTATTGCCACTGCCTGTTATCATGAGTTAGTGTCTGTGAGTTAAAGAGGACAAGGAAATGTTTTTTGGAGCATAGTGATGACTAGTTTTGACCTCTTTCATAACCATTTCACTGGCCATTAGAGCTAATCTCCTATCATTCTGTGCAGTGTGACGGATTGATAAGGAACAGCTTTCTACGCCAGCATTCTTAATTTATATTAATTACTGTTGGCTCTGCGTGGAACCTAAAATGTGAAAGAAAATAGACAAGATTAGCATAAATGCTTTATGGATGAAAAGTGCACAAGTGCCTGATGGCTCCAGAGAAGTCGGAGGGACTCCCAGATACTCAGCTAAGATTTTTCTCTCTTTTTCAGTAAAATCAACTCTTTATGATTATCCAAGCCAACAATGCTTTGCATTTGTATAGGACTTTATAGTTTTCTGAGTATCTTTTTTTTTTTAAATAAATAAAGCTCTCCCAGAGGGCCAAGTCCTGAGAGGTTAAGGACGGTGTACAAAGTCACCCTTTTTACCTTCTGCTTGTTCACATTACACCAGAACCAAGTGGCTCCATCTGTGAAGATTAGTCTTACGATCCAGTAGAATGAAGTCATGACAGTAGCTAATATGTACGTAATATTTTCCGGTTTACAGATAAGGGATTTTTATATCCATCATTTAATATATTCTTTAAAATAAGCTTTTGTGAGAGGCATTCATTATCACTCTCATCCCCATTTTGCAGATGAGAAGACCAAGGCTTGGAGATTTCATGTGACCTTGGCTCAGGCTGTGGCTGACCTAGGATTGAGTGCCCGGCCTGTCCTATTCACCGTCCATCACCCATTCTGCCCAAACAGCTCTCCAGTTCAAACATTACTTAATGTTTAGCTCCTCAGTGGCATGTGATTGCCTTTGGGGAGGAAGGACCTTCCTGTCTCTCACAGGGAAACAGTAAAGTTGGTTTACATGATGTCTTTTCGTAGCAGAGAGAGGTGACCCAGAAAACAGCAGAGCTAATCCACATTGAGATAACTCGGAGTTTTCCTTCTGGTATTTCTGCTGCTCAGTAGAAATGGGTCAAAGGCAGAAAGAGGATAAGAATATTTTAAGTATGTTTTATTTGATCCACTTTACTATTTAAGATTTATACTCAATCTATTTCTCATATGGCAGCTAACTTTTAGAAAGTGTGTCCTTTTTTGTCACCTAGAACCTCATGCTCATTCTAAGAACGCAAGTTATCTCCTTAGACAAGAGCAGTTGAGATTTAATCATCCCTGAGTGGAAGGCACCATCGCTAGTCCTGTTTTATCAGTGAGAAAACTAAGATTTGGAGAAGATAAGTTCGGTGCCAAGGTCCCTTTGTGAGGAAATGGAAGTTGTGGGAATTGAACCTCAAATTTTCTGACCAGGGGCCCTTGCCCTTAATCACCACACTTTACTGCCTCCTTGTGCCTCACCTCAGAACTTCAGATACAGCCCAGAGCAGCCCTGCCCCGCAGAAATGTAATGAAAGCCAGAATCTATAATTTAAATTTTTCAAGTAGCCGTATTTTAAAACATAAAAGGGTGAAATTAATTTCAGTAATATATTTTATTTAATCCCAATATATCCAAGATATTCTTATTTAACATGTAATTAATACAGTCAAAATTAATTTTATTTTTAATTTTCTTTAAAAAAATTTTTATTAAAGTGTAGTTGATTTGCAATGTTAGTTTCAGGTGTACAGCAAAGTGATTCAGTTAGACACATACATATGTATACACATAATCTTTTCAGATTTTTTTTCCATTCTGTTATTCCAAGAAATTGAATTATCGTTCTCTGTGAACTGAACATGTAAAAATATTACAGGATAGTATACATTCTTTTTGAATATATACATTCAATTCAATTTGTATATACATTCAATTAATCTTTGAAATCCAGTATATGTTTTGCACAAACAGCACACCTCGGACTGGTCATATTTCAGGTACTCAGTGGCCACGTGTGGTTACAGCTGCCATGTTGGACAGCACAGACCTTTATTAATGACCTTGACTTTGAGAGATATATGAGTCTTTGTCCAGGACAGAAGCTCTAAATCACATCTAAATACAATGTGATTCTGTCAGAGCGTTCCAGAAATCTTTGAGCACTGAGGACAAACTGCATCTGAATTCTTGGAGTCGTGTGACAGACAGCTTTTGACCTGTTGACAGCAGCACAGTCCCCTGACTGTCATCCAAATATATCTGACCTCTTTCACAACCATTTCACTGGCCAATGAAGCTAATCTCCTATCATTCTGTGCAGTGTGACAGATTGATAAGGAACAGCTTTCCACACCAGCATTCTTAATTTATATTAATTACTGTTGGCTCTGCGTGGAACCTAAAATGTGAAAGAAAATAGGCAAGATTAGCATAAACACTTTATGGATGAAAAGAGCGCAATCCCTGATGGCTCCAGAGAACATAATAGAATCCTTTAATTCAGGGCAGGGGAAAATCCTCCGGTGACTGCCTGGGTGAGATGGTTTCTCATGCTCGTTACTGAAGCAGCATATGAAACGAACCTCTCAAAGAATCACACTGTCTCTCCTGTTGCCAAAACTGCCTTCCGTTCACCTAATAGGATGTGGGTGTTATATGGGTGTCAACAGTAACTCTTATCATCAAAACTCAGAAGAAAGTGAAAAAGGACGTCCAATAATTGAATTATGTAGAAGATGAATTTGAGAACAGTGTACATTTGATTTTCTTTAGTCTGATCCTTTAGAAAATGGAATTTCTAAAGAATAAAAGGATGAGGAAAGGAAGGTAACCGTTAGCTTTGAAATAAATTTAAACACTTTGGATACATTTTCTTATAGATTTGGCACTTGCCACATCACCTTTTATTTCACAAAAAGGAAGTTCATACGCTCAGATAGTAGTTCTCCCCAGTCTGCCTTTTACCTGAAACCCCAGAGAATCCAAAATGCCGGTCCATTGGGTAAAGGAAAACTTGTTGAGGTCCTTCCCACAGCAGTAGAGGTCAGCTTCCTGGGGGCAGGTTGTGCGTCGTCCTTGGGGTGAGAGCCTGCTCCCCGTCCCCACCTCCACTGTGACCCATCCCGCTAGGTTACCTCCAGCCTTCCTTGTCTGGAGTCTAACCCCATGGCAGTTTCTCCCCTCTCGTCTTCAGGCAGCTCACACCTGTCTCTCTCCAGCTCTCTGCCTCTAGCTCTTTTGAAGCCCAGTCCAGCAGCTCCTGGACACCATCCCCATCCTCATCACGGCCGTGTCACAGGCGTTTGTACATCCTCCCATCGTCCTCAGGGACTCCAGCATCAGGGCAATGACTTTGCCTTGCTCACCAGCCTGTGCCGCCTCCTTTAGTGAATCCATCCAGTTACATCCATCAGCTGGGTCCTCTGCTGCCTTCACTCCAGAGCCTGCCATTTTTGCTCTGTGTTGGCCATTCACAGACACAGCCACTCCGTGGGCTTTTTAATTACGCACACCTTTTTCATTCTGTGGTGCCTGAACTCTGAAACGTTCCTCTTTGGCTTTAATGTATTATTTCTTCCCACCCTTCCCTTCCCCTTCTCTGTCACTCCTCCTGCCCCTTTGAAGGGGTCGTGGGATAACAGCCTGCCACCTCCTGGCTCTTCTTTGCGCTCACGAGTCTCTTCTTGTAAGACTGAACATCGCCACGTCTTTCTTCCATGACAGGTGTTTTTCTCCATGCACTCCCTCACTCCTGGCGGCCCTGCGCTTGACCACTGTTGGCATCTGTTCTCTCTGACTTTTATGTTTATAATTTATAATCGCATCTCTAATGTAGCTGTTCTATTTTATTAACATGTGTAACATCAGCTTAGACTCACACCCTGACTGCCATTTACCCCAACTCAGGGTACCCCCAGTGCCTACCATTTGCTTTCTCCAGACCAACAATTCTCAACTTTTTTCATTATCACCCCTTCCCCACCCTAGGAGCTATTTTAAGCATTTTTTCCTAATCACCTTCTCCCCCAATTAAATACTCAAGTATAAGATGTATTAGATGGGGTTGAGTATTGGGAGACTGCGAACCACTGTAATATCTAATTTTATTTTTATATGTAATCTGATATTATTTTTACTGCACCACTCCCACTCCAAGACTCAGATTCCACCTCTGTTGGTATGTCCTAGACCCTCATCCAGTATACTCACCAGGTATTGGAGGTAAGAACATATACATCTGAGTTGAATGGGACCCTTACCACCCCTGAAGACAGCATTCTGGAAAAAAAGAGGATCAGGGGTTCCAGCTGTTAGAAATTCATCCCTCATGGTCTTATAATATCTCCCCAAAATTTCCTGTTTTCCTAATATATGTATTCTTTGTTCTGCTTCTCGGTGCTGGTGCACACACCCAGAAGGCGCACACACCTTTAGTTTTACTAAGAATAGTCAAGTGATTCAAGTGAATGTTTTCAGCCTCCCTTCTTCCTACCGTAACGTTCCCCCCGTGTTTGTAGACGCACACTTTGCTCTCCCAGGGCGGGAAGAACTGTCTTCCCTGCTTAATAAGCCCACTAGTCACACCCGTGTTTACGTGTGTTTTTTTAAAATCGAGGCATAACTAGTACGCAGAAAATACAGTCTTTAATGTTCAGTACAATGAGTTTTGACAATTTTATATACTCTTTTAATTACTCCCAAGATAACATATAGAACACTGCTGTCACCCCCAGAAGATCCCTCATGTCTTTCCAGTAAGTTTCTCCCTCCCGAGGCAATCACCGTTCTAATTTTTTTCACCACAAACTAGGTTTAGCCTGTCACAAAACTGCCCAGAAAGGTACACGTTTAATACGTACTTTTTGGCATCTGGATGTTTTTCCCCTTAGCTTGATTTTTTGAGTCTTATCCGAGTTGTTACACATCACATGTGTTTTTAATTGCCGAATAGTTTTCCGTTGTATACATGTGCTGTCATTTGTTTAGACGTTTTCCTGCGGGCAGATACTTGGTTTGTTTACAGGTCTGAGTTACTGTGAATACTCATGCTGTGACTATTCATGTCCCAGTCCTTGTGTGTTTATTTCTCTTGGGTAAATGTCTGGGAAGAGAATTGTGGGTAGATATATCTTTCATGTCCTAAGAACTGACAAATAAACAGTTCTCCAGAGTAACTGTACCACTTTTCACGCCATCCGTGTTGGGGAGAGGTCCATTTGCTTAGCATCCTCACTGACATCTGGTGTTGTCAGTCTTTTTCTATATTTTCACTATTAGTAGTCTTCAATGTCAAATCCGCATGTGTTCTGGATTCCCTTTCTCCCCCTCCCCCCGCCCATCATCATGGGCTCTCTCTAAGGTCTTCAGACTCTTCCCATTCCAGAAACTTCAGCACGAGGCCCCCAGTTCCCCTGGGGAACATCTCAGTTCAGCCACTCCCTCAAGTGCTTCTCCTTGCTCCTTCCTTTCTCTGCACAATTGGCAGGAGGACCGGTTAGCATTTGGCACTTCTCCCCCCTGCCCCCTCCCCCCTGTTCATTCACCCCTGCTGGGGCTGCTCGCTGAACAGCAGCTGGGAATTCCAAAGGTTCTCTCGCCCCTACTTCCCTTGATTTCTCTGCGGTGAGGGCTGTGCCCCTGTTGCCCACCTGCTGCTTTTTTTGAAGTTGTTTGTTTAGCTTCTTGTATTACAACACATTTGTCACCTTTTCCTTTCCATTCCCAACATCTTCTCTTCTGCCACCCTCCCTGTAAATTGAGGAGCACCTGAGAAATTCACTGATAATCCATCACAAATGTGTGAACATTCAGGACGTCCCATAATCTTGCCACTTCCTTCCGCATCTTCTTCTGCTCCCCGACATGGTGCAGACCCAGACACCCAGCCAAACCCACCCCTTGTCACTGTATGGGAGATGGAACCATGCAAACGACATTTCAGAGACTATCCCAAAGGTTGTAAAGTGACCGCTCTTCGCGTTCATCCACAGTACTGTTTCTTAGCATGCACGAGGTCCTGAGTTCAATCGCCGGCACCTCCGTTAAAAAAATAATAATAAAGTAAATAAACCTAATTCCATACCCCCTAAAACAAACAAAAAGACCAAAAAAAAAAAAAGAAGAAATCAAAATATCATTTTTTTTGCATTTTATCATCTTATATTCCATGTCTGCGCAAAACTGAATTATCTGGGAAATGATGAGAATGTTTACCTTCTTCCTCAAGATTTGGGAGTTATTTGCATATAAACAGATTGCTAATCATTAAAATATTTTTCTAAGTATCTCTCCCCCACCAAAGTTCTTCTCAGTCATGCTGTGATTACTAATAAATTGAGCATGTGTGGGTTGTTTTAAATCCATTATGTGGTTTACGAGGAAGAAGGAAGGGTCCCTTTTTTCAATCCTTTCTTGTGCTGTGATGGCTGCAGTAAACATTCCTGAGGCCAGAAGACAGTTTTGCCCAGGAAGCAAGCTTCTAGAACGCCTGGTTTTGTTTCTGTTCTCTTGACAGCTTTGGAAGGTCATCATTTTCTTTCCTTGCATAAATACTTCTGAGAGGATAAGTAAACAGGCCAGACTGCTTTGTCAGGGATAGAAGTTTGCAGTGGTCTCCTCTGTCCTGAAAATCATTTTCTCACTCCTTTACCTCTCATAATCTTTCTGGCCTCATTTGTTATCTAGTCCCTTTAAGCTTCTGTGCTAGGGGATGACTTGGAACAACTCTTGACTTATCACTTAAAAAAGGTACAGTTCAATTAAAAGAATCCTGGCAATGCAGGTAGTCATTGGAAGTTTCTTCTTGCATGCATTGTCTCATTTTAGGGAACCAGGTAGAGATTAATGTGCCCAGTTCACAGATTCAGCCACTGAGGCTCCTGGAGGGGGACCATCTAACCCAAGTCATACAGCTGGAAAGGGCAGAGCCAGGACTGGGACAGCAGTTTGTCTGAGCCTAAAACCAGGGATGTGCATTCAATGGTATCATCAAAATGACCCTTTATCTATGGGGCAAATGAATCTTGGCTAAACCAGGCTATTGTCAGCAGCCTTCTCTTCCAGGTCCCAACCCGGGGACATCATTTCTATGCTTGCCTTCAAATCATGGAAGAGCTTAGCATAAATATTTTGTGTGCTTTGAAGAGATGTTGGCTTGAGACCATTTCCCACCCCACCCCCCCAGCCCACCTCTATGCACTTGGGGTGCAGAACTGGGTGCTACACGCAGGAGCAAAGATCATGGGGCAAGCGTCCTGCTTCTGGGGTTCAAGGCAGTACCTCATTGAGCAGATAAAGACCTCAAGAGCCAAAGGATCAAAAGAGAAGGAGGGGACTCAATGCAGGGCGGACGCCCCGACTGCTCCCAGAGAGGCTGCAGTGACCTGACCCTGGTTCTGCAAACCCACTGCCAGGAGAGGTGGTAACTGCAGGTGCTCTGCTCTCATAATTCTGACTATAGTGAGTATGGCTTTCATACAGGAAAACGGGGCAAAAGGGGATGGCCGTATCCCAGGTCTTGGCCAGGTCCCTGGGACTTGCCCTGCCACATGAGGGTCCTTGGCTTCACGCAGGAAAGAATTCAAGAGTGAGTGGTGGCAGAGTGAAGGTAGATTTATTCAGGGAGATAGACCCTCCGTAGACAGAGTGCAGGCGGTCTCAGAAGGCCAGAGAAAGGCCGCAGTCTAGGAGATACACGTCCCATGGGCAGAATGTGGATTATTCCAGCTACTTTGGGGAAGGGGCTGAGATCCCCAGAAAGTGGGTCATCGCCCACGTTTTGACATTTTACGATAAGCCTTGAAACTGTCATGGCACCCGTGGGAGTGTCACTTAGCTGTCGTGTTACAGTGGGACATTGAAGCTCAAGGTCTGGGGGGGGTTGAATCTTCCGCCATCTTGGTGCTGATCGCTCTGCCATTCTTTTAATGGTTGTGCCCTGCCCCTTCCCCTCCTGTCTCAGTTTTGAATTGAAAACAAATTCCATCCTTTACCACCGCATGTATGAGTCTGTCCTCTGGACAGATCTCTTATGTGGCTTCCATAAAGGGTCAAGCAGAAAAACAAAGGAAGCCCCCATAAACTAGATTTCTCTTGCCAGTAAACTTGCACATAAAAGAGGCTGCACAGAGTCGGATCCAATTTTCTTCTTTCCCTTCTACTAGGAAAGACAGTTTTCTAGAGCCACAGAGAAAACGTGCGCTCTGACAGGGTTGTCTTAGAGACTTTCACAGCAACATTTACAGTTCAGTTTTTCACAAGAGCTGATATCGGTCTATCAGCACCTCCCACCCCCATCGCCCCCCCAAACATCACAATCTTTTCCCTTTGTGAGAGGTCATTTCTGAATCCAACAACAGCAAAGGAATGGTAGTTAAGAGAGCTGCCCGGCTCTCCAAGTTCACGCCGTGGTTAATAGGAAATTTTACTGCTGCCAAAGGCATTGCCAGATCCATTTATTTCTGTTACTGCATTTCCTAAATTCTCGCAAAATGTCAATACTTTCTCAAAGCAAGCATCTGCTTTCAGTTTAAATGAATGTGTCACGAGACTTTACACCGGAATCCAAAAAGTTTTCTAAACTGACAAACTTAACAGATCCTTAATTACTAAAAGAAGATGTGCTAAGTATCCGTCGCTGAGATCGAGCCAGGACTGTGAGATGATGTAAATGCTGTTACTTAACGCGCAAGAGAAACAGTCCCACTGCTGTCTAACCAAAGGGAGAATTCCCTGTGAAACTGCAAACGTTTAACGGCAAAATTCACACATTATGAACAAGATCTAATTTCTACTTAATGTTTCTCTTATGAAACCAGTGAGGATGATGTTATTGGTCCCAGGAACCCCTTCTCAGGAATTTTGGAAATTCCTGGGAGAGACTTAAGGGAGTGGAGTTTTGCTCGCAGAATGTTAGGAGTTGTTTATTTCTGTTATGAAGCCTATGTGGATGACACGGGAGCTAAGACTTGGATGCACAATAGAGGACATTTTGCAACAGAGCTTCTACGAGAGAGAAAACTGCCTCTTCCAACTACAGTGTCCCCCATCCATGCACCTCCCCTTTCCAGCCTCCCTGCGTCACCTGGCATCCAGAGTATCGCTCATCCAGGCAAATCAACCAGCTACTGTGACCTTTCTCTTTGGCCCCGATTGTCCCAGAAAGTCTCTTTTCCCCTTCCTTTTACATTTAGCCTCATACCAGGACCAATAGAGCAGGCAAACCCCACACAGTAACCAGGGCAGAGTTTCTAAAAGCATAGGCTGAAGACCACCCTCGACAGAATCACCTGTTACTATAGGGGCTTATTCAGAACAATGATTCCTGGGCCCTACCCCAGACCTGCTCAGCCTTGTGAGGTCTGGATCCTACATGTGACCAAACACTGAAGGATTCTTAAACACTCAGATTTGAGAACAAGATGTTTTAGGTCATGAAGGCTTATCCATCATCAGCTGATGACTCTTTGGCAGATGAAGCCACTCAGAAGATGCAGAGGCAATTAACATACCTCACTGTCCACAGAAGTGAAATGCACAGCCTACAAGGTGAGAGTTAGGTTTTATTGGTGGCCATTTCTGAGGACTCGAGCCCGGGATGACAGCCCCTCAGATGGCTCCAACGAGGCACCGGAGGAGCCAGGATATGTAGGAGTTTTTACAGCAAAGGTAGTCAGAACATCAAAAGGTTACTGTTAGTTAAAGAAAACCGGGTATCTCAGGTTAAGGAATTAAACACTTTTGTTGTAGGGGAAGGTGCAAAGGCCTGGGCTCATTGAAATCATTCCTTTGATGTGCACCTGGCTCTCTAGGGCCAGTGTCCTGTTCTTTCCCATCCTGAGTCCCCTCAGGAGGCACCACTGGGGGTGGCGGCAGAGGCCGGGCTGCCTGCTTGTCTGCATCCTGAGTTCCCCCCACTCACTGCTGGGGTGGCAGTAACGGCTGATGACTTGATGGCTGCAGCATCCTTTGTTGACTGATATGACTGCCAATATTTTTCCTTCGTATAACCGGGAGCAATTTTACTCCCTGCTTCTCCCACCCACCCGGGGCTCCCATCAGTGCCAGCTGAACCCTTAACAGAAGCTCTGACTGTTCTCAGTGTCCTTAGGGTGACATGCGTTTCCGGAGGATTCGGTGATCCTGTCTGTGACGAGGCGTGCCCCTGCCTGATGGGACGGGGGATGCACCGAGGTTTCATTTGGTCCATTTGTTCACCGGTTGTGAGATCCTTACTTCAAACTTTCTGTATGGAATTCAGAAAAACCACCTGTGGGCGTGGCTACCTGTATAACGTGCTTGGTGGATTCAGAGGAAAATGTTGTCTTCAGACTTACCCGCTTTTGAATTGACTTGTCAATTCCGTCTAAACGGCGGACAGAGTATTCCCACATAGATGGGGCTGGCACTGATAATAGGCATCCGATTTCCCTCAAGTGCCGATTCTAGAGCCAAAATGGGTGCATTAGGAGGTTTGAATACTGTCTAATGCTGGCCCAGGGGTGATCTGCACTGTCAGAGCGCCTGGCTAATTCCCATCATTAAGAATTTGGTAATGTCTGTCTGAAATTTTCTGCCTCTCTTGTTATTCCTTTTCACATGGAAATAACTGCTTAAAGCTTTGTTTTCTAAGAAGATTTCCTGGCTTGGCTGATAAAAGCGGCTCAAAATTGCTCCCGATTCTTTCTTGCTTAAATATTCACCTTCAGCGATCACTCCTACAGAATGAAGACCCTCTCCTGTGTGCGGCTCCAACGTCAGCTGAGTGGTTGTTGAGCTGTCTGTCTGCATTTAGGTCCCCTCAACCTTGCCTTAGACTCAGGTTTCCAGGGGTTTGGCCTCTGTTCCTGTTATTTTACATGTAGTGCAATGCTATTCATTTGTGTATTTAATGCTGATTATTACTCTAAAAGCCCATTATGGTATCAGACTAGACACAGGAGGAATCACTGAAATGTCTACCTTCAGTTTCTGACGAATAGTTTGACACGTGGAAGTACGTTACTTTGGAAGGAATTTCCAAAACACCACATTCTCCTTGATTTTAGAAATTAATTTTTAAAGGGGAGGGGCTGTAGGTTTTAATGGGTGATTTTAGAAACCTTAAATGAGCTAATGAACCAAAACATACCTACTGTGTGCCAGAGACACAGGGAGGTCAGGTAATGTCCCCAAGGAACACAGCTAGTGAACAGCAGAGTCAGATCCAGTCACTCTGGATTCTGGATGCTTTTAGCTACTGTGCAGAGTTAAGGTAAAGAAACTGCTTAGCCGTGCCTGGTAAATAAGAAATGCTCAATAAATGAGACCTACGCTTGTAACTTTCTCATGACTCTAAGGCTTAGAGAGGTTGCCTCTCTCTCCCTAGGATCACTTCTGTAATATTTAAAGAGCTGTAGAAAAAGATAAAAATGGATAATTATATCATTCTCCTCTGTTCTTTTAAAAAAAGCATATTTAAGGAGATTATAAAACTTATTTAAGGAGATTGACAAAGGTCTAGGAATGAAGAAAAATAGTAAAACCATGGTTTTTAAAAATAACTTAGCAATTATTGAACTTCTGTTGTGCAGATCACTGTGCTAGTCTGTAGGGTAAAAGAAGTAAGATTAATAAGACGTGGGTCCCCGCCCATGAAGGAGCTTACCACCAAGTGATGGTCACAGACAGAGGGAGTAACGTTTCACAGGGCAGGTGCAGAAACGCCAGCTGTGGCCCATTGACGGAATGCGCTAACTTTGAAGTTCCAAATTTGAATCCCGGTGTTACGGCAGCTGTGTGCTGGGGGCAAACCACGTGAGCTCTCCAAATCTCCGTTTTTGATTTTTTACTGGGATGGTGGTTGCAAGTAGTGTTTTCTCCATCTTTAAAACGTAGATAATTATGCGTCATTCGTAATGCTTATTGGGAATTAAATAATGCCAAGGATTCACTGACTCTGTCTTTAGCACAGAGTAAGTGGTCAGCAAACAGCCACTGTGAAATATGAAGCTTTTAAACCTTGCCTGTGTGGCGTGGTCACCGGCAGGCAGACTCGCACCCTCCGCTGGAGGCAGAAGTGGGGCTCCTTCTGGTGCTGGGCCAGGGCCCTGGGGAAACAGAGTCAGTCCAGCCCAGTTACCCTTCAGACTGTGGAGCTGGGGAACACAGGGCAGCTGCACCCTTGGAGGCCAGAACAGGGCTTCTAACAGCCATTCCCCTACATCTTTCTTCTTAGTAGGGACTCAAAAAGCAGCCCCCAAACTTAGGAAAGGTGGCATCTCTACGGTTTCTGATTATGTTACGTGTTTAGGAGTGCTGGTAATGGGGCCGTGCTGAGCTGGGCGAGTCAGGGAAGGCCTCCCAGAGGCCGAGTGGGGAGGCAGGGAAGAGCCGTCTGGGAAATGGCTTGGTGGGAATGCCAGGCTGAGGGGCGCAGGACCTGGAAGGCAGGCTTCCTCTTTGCATGGGACCAGGGCAAATCTCTGAGGCCCCTGCGTCTCAGTTTCCACTAGTATAAACCAAGGAGGTTGGTTGTATCCCTAATCCTCACATCAGGTTGGTGGGCGTATTCCTGCGGAGCGCTTCCTTGTTAAGAAGCCCAACTTCAGAACTCTAAGGCCTTTTCAGAAGCACCCCCAAGTGATCTTAACATACAGAGAGGGTAGAGAGACAGTGAGGTAGGTGATATCTTAGGTTCCATAGAATAGATGCCAAAAGGCACTCAGTCTGGCTGGACTGGTGGGTACCTGGGTATGCTTGGAACATTGGTCAGAACCATATTGTAAAGGGTTTTAAACTAAGAGTCTATCTGTAGGCAATAGGGCATTCATGACGATTTTTATATAAGAAAGTGTGTTGAAAGCAATGCTCTGGAAAGGATGTCTTTTACTTGTCTATGTATAGTAGAAGGAGAAGAAAGAGGGAACTAGAAACAGGGTTGAACTAAGGTCTTGTCAAGCAAAGCTGAGTCAGATGCGATCCGGGTATAGTAATCCAATAGAATGGTAGGCATATTGCCTCTGCTTTTTAATACGGGATAATTAGTGAAGAAACTTGGGCCACGATGTAGATACGAAAAGCATGCTACTGAATTCAGAAACAGGTTGAAATGAACCTCAGTTCTCATGTGGGCATTGTGTTACTAAATGACCAAGGAAGGTTCCATTCAGGTAGTTATTTGCTATAAGTTATTATGTCAAAACCACACCTATTTCATTAACTCCTACCAAAGGGTGAGCAAAAGAGGAGATGACAGAGGAAATATATCTTCCCTACTGTTCATCTCCCTTTTAGAACCATAAACAACAGCAACAAAATTACCACTTGGCCATTTCTTGGGCTTTCTTAAAAAAAAACATTTTAAAATCTCTGTTAAGGTGGCATGTGTCTGACCCCTGCTGGTGTCTAATGACTTCCAAAGGCTCCCAGGGAAAAGCAGAGTCACCCAGGAGTACAGAACCAAGAGGGAATTCTCACCTGCCTCAGTCTTTGCATCTTGTAATACTTACACACCACATGAAATTACATGATGGGATGTCTTTCTAAAAGTGTATCGGTCAGTAGAGGCGTGGTAGAGGAACATGCTTTCATAAAGGATTCGAGTTCCCTGCGAATAAATTTGATGCTAGCTTTTCCATTGTGTCACGTGAATATTAATGGACGACCTCCAATATTTAGATTCATAGGCTGAAGTAAGTGGTGATTAATCTCACCGAGTTCATATACGAAAGGTTAAGTTGTCGTTCTGACTGATGTGAGTCATAACAAATGAAAATCGTTAAATCTTTAACCATCAAATTGTTGTGGCTTTTTCTCTGCTGATTTTTGAAGCATAGCCAAGCTAAATTATGTCCCGAGGGACTTAATTTTCTGCCTTTATTTCCTAAGTCCGCATCTTCCTTTGGATTTTGGGAAAGTTTCCAAATTAATGTTACAGAATCCTTGGAGGAAGAGTTCTGAGTTCATGAAATCAATAGTCAAATTCCCAGGGTTAAAAAACAAGTTTTCATTTAAAAACATGTGCCCATGGAAGAATTACTTAGATGTATATTTTAGAATAGAAACCCAAGAGTTTGTAAACATAGTGGACCCCCATAGAGTCTTACAGAAGCTCTTTAAATGTTTGTCAACCAAATGAATGAGTCAACAAGAAAGCAGCAAATTTCTGTGATGCAAATTTCTTATAACCATACAACTTTGAAGCCACATCCCAAAGAGTGTCCACTTAGGGACACGGGTGTCACACCTTGATATCCAGGGTGGGACTGGGCACCACAGGAGGACCCAAGTAGGAGTTCGCTAGACCCCAATAAGGAGAGGATAGCCCGGACAGCCGCCTCCCTTGGGAAATAGCTCTAACACATAATACACAATGATGTTTGCATATTTGCTAAGTTGAATAGTAGTAAATGCAATGTCTATGCCGCAAACATGATCTTTTCCCCAAGGTCTGAGACTGTCTCCTGGGTAACACTGCCTTGCAACATGCTGCTTCTAGCTCTTGGAAGTCAGACTTGTGGGGTCAGTTACTCGTTTTCCCCTATAAATCTTCATCCTACAGAGACTGAAGCCCTACGTAGGGGTTTTGTAGCAGGAGCTACTCTTGGCTGCCTTTGATAAGTCATGCAGCAGCGCTGCTGGAACCTCAGTGTGTGTACAAGCTACCTGAGAATCTTTTTACAGTGTTACTGTTGACCCTGCATAGTGAAAACATGGGCACACAATTCAGTAGGGGCAACCGGTAAAGTTGGGGACCCTTAGGCTGAGTGCCCTCTGTAATTCCAGGGGTTCTGCTTTTCATTCCACTTCTTTTGCCAATTACAATGTCTAGCATTTAGCAGGTGGTCAGTGTTTGTGAAATTGTATTGGTGGCAAAGCTGATCATGGCCAGTGTGTATTTTTGGCTTCAGAGATATTGACATCAGGCTAATGACTCAGTGTTTCCCCAAGCGGCTTACAGAAAGAGAACTTCCACCCAGAATAATGGTGATAACTTTTGGGTCTTGAGTCCTCTTTGAATCAAAGCTGTAACCGCTGGGAGAAGACTAACATGAAGACCACCAGCCCCGATTTTCAGTAAAAACATGACAATAAAATAGCGGACCGTTCTTGGCCAGCCAACAGTCACAGTACCTTCTAATTTCACAAATTATGTATAAAAGGTGTCTCTCTCTTAGGTATGAAAACAAAGATTGGCGTGGGCAGCTTGGGCTGGCTTGTCTCTGGTAGGTGGCTCAGCCCTCGTTAGGAGCCCAGCCCCCAGGTTCTCTGGGAGCTGAAACCATCCTCTGCCACTCAGGTCATGCACCCAAAACCGCTCCCCCTGAAGGTCAAACTTTCTGGTAACAAAGGTTGTACACTTTCAAAAAGTGCACAGCAGGAAACGGAAGGTAGGAAAATCAGTATCATTTCCAGCTTAATGTCTGTTTCCAGGGAGAATTCAGAGACAGAAACTTGTTAGCACCTTGAGAAAGTCGAGTTCAATTCATTTGCAGTAAAATCCAGAGTGAATCAGTTAATCTTTGCTGAAAGAAATGAGATTTTAAAGTCTCATCAGAGGGTTTAAATCAAGTTTTATTAAAAGATGTTCTTTTTTTTCCCCTCTTACCATCTCTAGGTCTCAGGAGAAAAAGGAAGAGGCGATCACCTTACTGAAGGATTCCATTAAATATGGTCCCGAGTTTGCAGATGCGTATTCAAGTTTAGCTTCATTATTGGCAGAGCAGGTAATTGTTTATGTTCAGTTTCACTTTTTTTTTTTAATTTTGCTGTTGAATGTATAAATTAAATTACACAGATTTTTGTACTGATCATTTAATTTGTGAGTTCATATTGCACAACTAATCTCTATGTCAGTTTTCTTGACAGAAATTACCAAACCAGCTTTCTCACTGTAGTGTGTTCTGTGTCTGTAGGTGGCGTTTAGATAGAATGGTCAATTGTAGGGCATTGATACATTCCCTATCACTTTGGGTCAAAAATCTGTCAAGAACAATTCATGATATTTGCTGGTTTTATTTCTATTTACTTATCATATATTTCTGGGGAATTACTGATGGACTGAGATCTCTGAACTCAATATGGAACCAATTACCAGCTATCTTATAGACCTCATGTCTTAATGCCTGTTAGAAGATCACAGAGTCTTGTAGGACAGGCTCCTAAGAGAGAACATTTCTCGTTAAACAGTAGGGTATTTTGAGTCCCCTCCTGCTTTTCGCTGTGTCTGAATGATCTGATCCCACTTTTCAGTGTCCGAGAAGCATGCCCCCTGCTCTGGGGAAAACAGAAGCTATCTTCTCTAAATTGATGATACAGTTTTGTTGACACACAAAAGTGCCCTCGATAGACTGTAGATTCTGCTATCACACGATTGCCGGATTGGCTTTAAAGTCGAACTCAAACTCAACACCATTGAAAGATGCTCTGCAGCACTGGCTCAAAGTAATGAATGATTGGATGCTGCGCGTCAGGTACATTGGAGTGCAATTTGCATTTGAAAAACTTTGGAGGTTTTACCAGGAAACAAAATCAGGACATTCTATGGGTATTTAAGTGTCAGAAATGTTAAGCCTGGTTGTCTTGCTCTGATAGTCTTCACAGAGTATGGGTGGGCTTTAGACAAAAGCTCATGTCTGTGGTGGGTGTTTATTTTTTTAATTGATAATTGCTGTGCAATATTATATAAGTTACAGGTATACAGTATAGTTATTCAGTTTTTTTTCCATGTTTAAACAGATATTTATTTTCTCACATCAGTTTCAGGCAGGTTTTTCACTTCTTACAACTGCTTTAAAACTGCTTCTTTCTGCACCCCCTAATTTGCCCCATGCCACATGCTCTGGCCTGGGAAAAGAGATTTGCCTTTGTAAGTTATGTGCAAAATTGTCTTTGAAAATCTCATCTAAGAGTTAACCACACTCTATTTATAGCTATTATAAAACACTGGATATATTCTCTGTGTTGTACAATATATCCTTGTAGCTTAGTTGATACCTCATAGTGTGTACCTCCAACCCCCTCCCCTTTCCTCCTCCCTACTAATTTGTTCTCAATATCTGTCAGTCTGCTTCTGTTTTATTATATTCCTTAGTTTGTTGTATTTTTCAGATTACACAAATATGTAATATGATACGGTATTTTTCTTTCTCTGTCTGACTTAATTCACTTAGCATAACACCCTCCAAGTTTATCCATATTGCTGCAAAAGGCAAATTTTCCTTTTTATGGCCAAGTAATATTCCACTATATGTATATATACCATATCTTCTTTATCCATTCATCTGTTGACGGACACTTAGATTGCTTTCATATCTTGGCTATTGTAAGTAATGCTGCTATAAACACTGGGGTGCATGTATCTTTTCCAAATAGTGTTTTTTGGGGGTTTATTTTTGCATATTATACCCAGGAATGGAATTGCTGGGTCACATGGTACTTCTATTTTTAGTTTTTTGAGATGCCTCCGTACTGTTTCCCTTAGTGGCTGCACCAATTTACATTCTGTAGTGGGTGATTTTTTCTTTTAAGAGAAGATTTTATTTAAAATTTTTGAGGGGTGTAACTCAGTTTATATGTTTATTTATTTTTAATGGCAGTACTGGAGATTGAACCCAGGACCTCGTGCATACTAGGCATGCCCTCTACCACTGAGCCGTACCCTCCCCACTGGAGTGGGTGATTTTAATGCATGTTTCAGCACAGTGTTTAAGCTAAAATGATGATGGTTGTGTTTGGCTTGCATTGAAGCAGACACAATGGGAGATTTCTGAAGAAAAGATTGATTCCATCATTATTCCCTTTTCTTATCTCATCCTGGCTCCTTCATTTTCATAAGAAGACCCTCTCCCAGCCTCTGCCTGGCTGGATGTCTTGCAGCTACTCAGACAAATGACACATGCTTGTGTCTCAGGGCCTTTGCACTTACTGTGCCCTCACCTGGAACACTGTTCTCCCAGACACCTTAGAGTTCCCTTCCACATATCATGCTGGTTTCTGCCCAAATATTTCCATATCGGAGGGTGGACTGTGATCACCCTTTCGGAATAGCTACCTCCAACTGCCCACCATGTTCTCTGTCATCTTGCCCAGCTTATTCCTTCCCACAGTATTTATCACCATCTAACATACATGTATCTATCTGGGATCTTTCTCCCACCACTAGACTATTTCCATGAGCCAGTCTCCATGAGAATAGCTGCCTGTTTTACTCATGGCCTTTTCTCCATGTCTGTCACGGTGTATGCAATCAATCAATTTTTTATTGGAAAAAAATTTTTTAATTCAAATATAATTGATTTACAATATTAATTACAGGTGTATAACTTAGTGATTCAATACTTTTATAGATTATGCTTCATTTAAAGTTATTGCAAAATAATGGCTATATTTCTCTGTGCCATACAATATATCCTTATTGCTTACCAATTGTATACATAGTAGTTTGTACTTCTTAATCCCCTACCCCTGTCTTCTCCTTCCCACTTCCCTCTCCCCGCTGGTAACCACCAGTTTGTTCTCTATCTCTGTGAGTCTGTTTCTGTTTTATTATATGCATTCCTTTCCTTTATTTTTTAAATTCCACATAAAAGTGATAACATAGAGTATTTGTCTTTCTCTGGCTTATTTCACTAAGCATAATACCTTCCAGATCCACCCATATTGTTGCAAATGGCAGAATTTCATTTTTTATGGCTGAGTAATATCTCATTGTGTGTGTGTGTGTGTGTGTATAGCACATCTTTATCTACTCTTCTGCTTAAGGACACTTAAATTGTTTAAAAATATGGAATGCTTCACAAATTTGCATGTCATCCTTGTGCAGGGGCCAGGCTAATCTTCTCTTTATGATTCCAATTTATTTATTTATGTTGATTGAAGTACAGAGTGAATAAGTGAATCACTGTGACCTGAAGAATGTGTAGTCCCTCCAATCCAGTACCTGTCCTAGATTTCACTCTTATGTTTAAAGTAGGGCTGGGCCTGTGAGCCACGCTGTTTCGTAACTGAACTGTGCCTCCGTGTGATGTCCTTGTCTGACGCTGAGGGACAGCGTGAGGAACAGCTCTGGGAAATTACTCCTTCTGACCACAGGGTCAGGGGAGGGGTGAGGCCAAGACCTACTGCATCCTTCAGTGGCTTCTGTAGGAGGACTCAAGGGAGAAATTTCTCTCATGTCTCGGTGTTAAAATGGCAAGGCTTCTCCTGAATAACACTTTTTTTTTTTTTTGCTTCATTTTAACCTAATGCATTGAAAAGTCTTACAAATGCTAAAAAAAAAAAGTCAACTCAGTTCCGTCCCCCTTGGCCCCACCTCCGACTAAAAACCACCCGGACAAGATAGTCTGTTTTTCTGTGTGTGCTGCTTTCCCTCCTTAGTGATTAATTTTCCCTCATTATTGATTTTATTCCATATTATGTTCTGTATTTTTTTTTCTGGAGGGGAGATAATTAGGTTTATTTATTTACTTTAAATGGAGGTGCTGGGGATTGAATCCAGGACTTCATGCATGCTAAGCACACGCTCTACCACTGAGCTATGCCCTCCCCCATCTATGTTCTATATTTTTGAAAGCTGCCTCAGTTTCTCTCTGGAATAATAAGATATAAGTAAGGAAATAAATAAATACAGAATTGCATTAAGAGTTTTATATATATCTACCCCCCTGCCAAAATAAAAAAATTAAAAAAAATACATCCATAAATTTTTTAAAAAGTTATATATATATGTGTATATATGGGTGTGTGTGTGTGTGTATGTATATATGCATGACTGGATCATTACGCTGTACACCAGAAATTGACACATTGTAACTGACTATACTTCAATTAAAAAAAAAGAAAAAAGAAAGTTAGACTTCCAAACAAACAAAAAGAGTTCCCAATCATGTCTTTTTTTCACAGCTTGCTGGGACAGATAATAAGCATTTAATTGCTCTTCTTGATGAAAATTAGCCTGGAGGTAATTGACAGTGTCACCTACCCAACCCCAGTTTTGACACAGCGCGTTGCTTTGGGGGAGCTCTCTGCAGGCGTTCACGCCGTTCCGTCTTCCTGTAATGCTGCCTTTTCTTCCTCTCATTCTAAATCCTTCCCATTTTCCAAGATTCAGTTCAGGTTCCACCTCCTCCCCCACCTTGCATCTACCCCCTCCATCTCACAGTGTGTTAGATTTCCTTGGAGCTCCTATGGCGTTTGGGGGAACACACATCAACTCACAAACTAATGATATATTTTTATTTCTTGAATTAATATCCTGAACTATTATTTAAACAATTGTTCAAGTTTATTTCTTTAGAAAAGCTGTGTTGTCTTTGTCGTGTCTACTCCTTCCCTAGGGCCTTAGGGGAACTTCACTAAGTAAAGTGGGCGGGCATTCGCACAGCATCTCTGGACGTGATTTACCTTGGGAATCAGTTCCCTTCCGCTGTGCTGTTAAAGGCATCTGACGACGAATGGGGCAGCCTGGTTCTAGACCCTACTTCACAGTAACCAGCCGCACAGACTAGAGTAAGGAGTGCTTTGCCTCTCTGGGCCTCAGTTTCCAAATCTGAAAATTGATAAATATTCTAAACACTCTTTACTGTATCTTACGACTCTAGCATTTTAAGAGTATCTAAAACTATCTTCTTTAACACCAAGCGCTAATGAATATTTTCATGAATAACTTGACTCCACTTTAATTATCGTTTCTATGTAAATAAAGTGTTAACATGTTAAGATTATGAAAAGCAATTTACCCTAATAAAAATCCAAAAATTTTAAATTGTATTCCTTTTGTAAATTGATGAACTTCAAGTTCATGAAAAGTTACTCTTTTTAAATGTCGGAGATGTTTGATGATTGAAATTTATTATGTAGTCCATTCTATTGCTATTAACAAATTTTATAGACATATATGTCCATAAAACATGTAGTCTATGTGATTCAAAAGGGCCACATGTATACTTTTCCCCAGTTTAAGATATATCAGATGCCTTATTTAAAGTCAATGACACGATAAATTTAATTTTTGAGAAACACAATGGCAAATTGATGTAAAGTTATCGCATGCCGCATAGTCAAAGTTATGAACGCTTTTTAAGAAAAACAAGTGATGACTACAACCGTGACCTTTTCCTACATACAAAGGTCACAACTTTTGCCAGTCTTTCGACTATATTTTAATGGAAAACACTATGAAATCTAAGAATGTAATTGAAAGAGGAAAGGTTCTTTCTTCTGCCCCTTTGGGCATTGATTTTAACCACTGAGAGAGAATGCAGCTGTTGGGCATCATTCAGGATCGCTTTCCCTTTTGACTTTCAACATTTTGAATTCTTTAATAAAAGAATGCTTCCAGTGCACAAGAAAGGCACAGAGAGACTGTCAGAGAAAAACCCAGCTAGCTTCACATCCTTCAGTATCAAATGAATTTATTTCTTGGTGGCACAACCTTATTTAACAGCTTTCCAGAATTTCAAACACCCCGAGTGTATGAAGGCAATGTTTGCAAACCTTGGTTAGTCTGTAATATACTTGTGAAACCCTCCGTCCACTTGGCGGGTCATCTTCCAGTGCCACCATCTGTGCACGGCCCACACTTGCTGTGGTCGTGGGCCAGTCTACCGTTAGGAAACGCTTTCCTATTCTGAGCTGAAATCAACAGTCCAGTCATTCGCTCTCGCTGGACCGGGCCCAACAGAGAGCTTTTAGAGCACAGTGTCTGAGCACAACTCTCTTGTTACTCTTCTAAACACCTCTTTTCTACGCTAAACTTGTTTCCTTCAACTTGCTTCTCATTTACCCTGGTTTCCAAGTACGTTCCTTCTGGTCATGTGCTTTCATAGGCTATGACAGAATATGGCTCCCAATGGAACTGGCTTCTTGAATTGCAGTTCAGTAACTTCAGGTAGAACAGAAATACTTCCCTGGCTTGAGACTCTGTGTTTCGATTACATGACACCCTTAAATGAATGATTTTCCCTGCTTAGCATCCACGTGACACTTCGGCTCAGATCGAAATCCCTAAAAAAATGTGAATGCTGTTTCATCCAGGTCTCACCCAGTTTGCAGGCAAGTTTTATAAACCTGGGTAAAAAGGATTCATCTTTGTGTTTAATTTCAGCTTCTTTATATCAGCCTGAAATTTCAAGTGTTCTAAGATTTCTTAGTCTTTTTTTCTACCATTCGTTGTATCAGCTTCCTTTCCTAGATATTTCAATTGGCAGATGAATATGAATAGCTTCTAGTTACTTTATGTTTTGATGTTCAAGTTGCAAGGACAGTCGCGGGTGGGAAGCTCTGCATTGTGACTACAGAATCTTTCTTGAGGTTGGCCTCCATTTTACCCAAGATTCTACATACAGTTATTTAACTTTTGATTAACTGAGTGAATTATATTATCATCTAACTTACCTCTCCCAGTCTTGTCTACAAGGGTGTTCTGAGACACTTTGTCAGACACCTGCTGAGATCCTTCCCCGGATCTAAGGTTGTGAGTCTATCAAAACAAGGAAGCAAGGTCCGTTCGACCGGCCCTGCCCCTGCTGCCAGCGCACTGCTGACTGCGCATGTCTCTGCCTCACCACCAGTAAAACCAGGAGTGTCGTAACCCTTCCTAGCTAGACTTCGCCTGCAACAAATACTGTGCTCCTTGCTCTGCTGCAACTTGAAGGTAGCAAGTAAATCTGTTTGGACACAGTAGAGGATTGGAGAAGGGAACATTTGAAAAGTGGGTCAATAAATCGAAAACACATTACCTGGTGGAGACTATGGAGGGCCACGGTGGAGCACAAGTTTGAAATTGATAGAAAATGGGAGACAAAGGTAAGCGTCTGGGGAAAGAGTTTTAAAACATGTGAGGAAGAAAATCTTGTGGAAATACGGGGAGTATTTTGGAGGAAGCTTCTAAATGCATTCGGGGCATGAGTGGTCGAGAGCCTTGTTTCGGGCAGACAGCGTGGGATGGATAGACTCTTCTGTGGAAGAAGAGGCCTCCTGCACTTAAGAACTGTCTGCACGTGAGGACTGAAAGAGAGGAAAGATTTTAGGACGAGAGGAAGCGAAATCAGCTGCGACGTTTCTTCTCAGTTACACAAGTAATATGAACATATAATGGAGAGAATGGAAAAATTAAAAAAAGAAAATAAAATATGTCTTTTACCCATCATATCTGGAAACAACAAGTGTTACCATTTTTTAAAAAATATCCTGAGGTCTTTTTAATATACTTAATTTTTTTAATTGAGGTATAATTGACATATAACATTATCTTGGTTTCAGGCATACAACATAAGGATTTGATATTTGTATATACTGCAGAATGACTATCACAATAAGTCCAACACCATACAGAGCTATAATTCTTATGATGAGAACTTCTAAGATTTACACTCATATGAAATGCAATATTATTACCTATAGTCACCGTGCTACACAAAACATCCCCAGACTTATTTATCTTATACCTGAAAGTTTGTATCTTTTGATCCCCTTCACAGATTTTACTCACCCCCTACCCACTGTCTTGGTCAGTGTATTCTCTGTCTCTATGATCTTGGTGTTTTTTGTTTTTGTTTTTGTTTTTTGGCGAAGGTGGGGGTGGATTTAAGTGAGATCATACAGTATTTGTCTTCCCCTGTCTGACTTATTTCACTTAGCATAACCTCTTTAAGGTCCATCTGTGTTGTTGCAAATGGCAAGATTTCATTTTTAATGGCTGCATAATACTCCACTCTGTGTGTGAGTGTTTGTGTGTGTATGTTTGCATATGTGTATATCACGTTTTATTCATTCATTCATCAGTGGACACTTAGGTTGTTTCCATGTCTTGGCTTTTGCAAATAATGCTGCAGTGAACATGGGGGTACAGATATCTTTTCTAGCTAATGTTTTCTGTTTTCATGCTTAACATTCACATATAGTTGATATCCTGTTCTTTTTACTTGCCATTAAGTTAAATATAATATTATACAAATTTTCATGATGCTAAATGGCCTTCATAAATACCATTTTAATAGCTACTTACTGCTTTATGCAAATGATGAATTATAATTTACATAATAATATCCCAACTGTTGGTCATTTGGGCTCTTTTGAGGAGGGCAGTGAACTTTTCCATCTTTGGCTTTTTTAAAACAGTATTTTGAATCACTTCCTAACGATAGATTCCTAGAAGGAGAATTCCCATAGCAAAGAATATCAGCCTATTTCATGGCTTTTGAGATATATCGGTGAGTTGCTTTCTAAAAGAATGGTACCAGTATGCTCTGCCACCAGCAGTGTGCAGCCTTCACGTCTTGAATGTGAGTGGAGCATTTAAATGGAAATAGCATGTGGACAGATGGCAGTGAGAGAGTTCAGGGCTGGAAAGAGTTTTAGGACTTGAAATAAATGAATCCATATTACAAGTAGGTAATTTCTCTGAGGGGAAAATGGCTAGTAGTGTGTGGGGGGGGGAACCTTCATGAATTTTTCACCTTCTTGCTTTGTAGATAAAAATGTGAGGTGCACAGAATTAAGTGCTGCTCAAAGTCATACAGATAACTGGTGTCAGGACCTGGGAGCTTGACCCCTCCCCCACTGCTCTGTCGTTGCATGGCACTGGGGTCCCGTGATGGGACGGTGGTGATGGACCGTGGTTAGTGAGGTTGGGTGGACAAGGGGCCAGGTTGGAGAGGGCTTAGAAAAGTGGCAGAGGAAACCCAGGAAGATGAGCTGTCATAGGAATTAGATACATAAAAGGATCCAGAAGAAAGATGCCCCTTGGTGCCTCCTGCAGCACGAAGTCAAGAAAACAGATCAGAAAATGAACTCTTTGATTCGAAGTCTAGGTGGTCCCTGGCTCCCCGTGAGCATGCAGAACTGGCTGCACTCCAGCTTCACAGATAGGATTGTAAACATTTACAAGCCCGCCATCATTTTTAAGCAGCCCACAGTTGCTGTAGTTTACATAGCTCACGTTACACTAGCCGTAAAGGAAATAGAGTTAACATTATGAGTCTGACCCACTGTGAGTTATTGCTAGCCCCAGGTTTACAGCCTTTTGAAAAACTCAGTTAATTAATTTGATAACACTTAAATAAAATATTTTTCTTTTATGCATTGTGGGATATGACTTCACCTGATACAAGAATGAGAAGAAAATTGGAACAATAAAATGAGTTAGAAGCACAGATCCAAGAGTAGAAGAGGTCAGTTTCTCTCCTTTGACAAACGCCATCTTTTGGATAGATTTCAGCCACGTATGTACCACTGCGTGGTGGTCAGGTTACCTTGAACTGAACCCGACCTCAGTAACTTACTGATTTAATTCTTCAGCACATATTTATCGAGCACTTAGGTAAGACCAAGGATTAGAAATTGTTGAAATAGCAAAATATGGAGCCTTAACTCATGGAGCTTAGCATCTTGAAGGGAAGGCTACCCCTAAGCAAAGAATGACCCTCCTCTCCCCAGTATCTACAAGTGTGACAAGTGTGCAAAGAGAAAGTGCCAGTGGGGATGTTATCAGGACCTAACCTAACGTGGGAAGGGGGGTATGGGAAATGGGGGCCACAGAGTGATACTTAATCTGATACCTGAAGAATTTGTAGATATCGACACGGTAAACATGATTAGGAGAGCTTTCTGGCTAGAGGAGCTAGACTGTGTGAGGGCTGTGGAGTAGGGAACAGTGTGAAGCCGTGTGCCTGGAAGGGCAGAGAATGAGGACGACGTGGCAAGGGAGAATTCTGGAGGTGGAGAAAGCTACAATTCTATGCAAATGTAGCCCCTCCCCCTCCTCTCCTGGTCTCCTGACAGTGTTACACACCCGTGGTCGCTTACACCTGTCATCCTTTCTCTTTAGCTTTTATTTTATGATTCTTGGCATTTCCTGTTTGAAGTGATTCTCTCTTAGTTACTGAAGTTGTCACAGGGTGATATTGACCACAGTCTGCTGGGTGATGAGAAAATTCAGGATTAGAAATACCGAACATGTCCTTGGTGAGGAGGAATGCCAAGTTAATTGATTCATTTCAGTCGAATGAGGAAGAGAATTAGACATCAAATATTGGCAGCACGCTTCTCATAAACGTCCATGTCGCTGACTGATGGGGGAAGAACTGTTTTGCAAAGAAAGTAAAAGCCAAGGAGAGGGTGAGAATGCAGGCATCTCTGCTTATGTTTCGAGCTGCTGTGTCTTGAAGTTTCTTAGAGCAGTCATTGACATGAGTCTAAACACCGAGTGGTCCTACACGTCCCAGGTTGGCGATAGTAAGTAAAGTCATTTGGCTGATGGGGAGATATCTTATGACTGTGTGCTCTTATCATTGGCCAGAGTGGAAGTACTTCTAGAAAGCAGTTCAGATGCGTGGCCGTGACGTCAGAGCACTGGCACGTCCACCCTCGTCTCCATGGGTCTGTCCCTGGTTTGGAACACCACACCCTTCACCCCCATATGCTCAGTGCCTGTGGTTACAAGCCACTCATTAAGCCAGCTGTTCACAGAGGGTTGACTGGGACCCCTGAGATCCAAGATGAGCTGTGCAGTTTTTATAATAATAATGAGTAATTAGATTTTTTTAATCTCACTCTCTTTAGAGGCTATATGATGTACTTCACAATCATGAGAATAAATTATTAAAATCTTCTCCCCTTTCCAACTAAATGCCTGTGTGAGACCAGGTTTTCTTGGTGTACTTCAACTAAAAAGCATACAGAAACAAAATTTGGGAGTTTGAGATTTCAAATGTTAGCCACCATATATAAAAATAGATTTAAAAAACAAGTTTCTTCTGTATAGCACAGGGAACTATATTCAATATCTTGTAACAACCTTTAGTGAAAAAGAATATGAAAATGAACATACGTATGCATATGCATGACTGGGACGTTATGCTGTACACCAGACACTGACACATTGTAAGTGCTCTTCAAAGGAAATGAACAAAAAATTTAGAAACAGATTAGTACAAAAGTAAATATGAGAACCCAGCTGTCTTCTATCAAGCCAGACATTTAAAAGGCTTAGAAAAGTGGAAAATAACACCACTATTTTCACTGTTTTGTTTTTTTTTTTTTTTGCTTTGGAAAATATAGTTATTTTTCCTATAAATGTGTTCTGTTTCCATTTATTATTAAATAAATAATAAATATTCATTTATTTAATAGAAGTTCCCTAGCTTCTTTCCCGTTGTAAATATTGATAGATGTAGCCTGCATAAACAAAGCTCGTGGGATGGGTCGGGGGGCAGGTGCAGCTCAGTGGCAGAGCACGTGCTTAGCATGCACAAGGTCCTGGGTTCAATCCCCAGTCCCTCCAATTTAATTAAAATAAATGAAATCAACAAAGCTCTCTGGGGTAACTTCTAGAGTGCGAAAGTGCCCTAAAACCGAGAAGTCTGAGGATTGCTACACTAGGTCCATGTCCCTTTGTCCTCCTGCAACTTGAACCATGAGAAATCTTTTCTAAGCGTATCACCTGGAGAGAGTCAATTACAGTCAAAGGTTCTTTTTCAGAAGACCTGCTTTTCACTTTCCGTTCCTTGAGGGAAAAAGCCTGCCATGCCGGTAATTGCAGTATGTAAAATGGGGAGATGTTGACTGCGTTTTCTCTCTCCCTCAAGGCCTGTCTTATTTCCACCCCACTGAAAATGCTTCTGAGCCTTGGAGAGGAGCCCGGGGCTGCATGCTACCCATTTTTCTCCACTGCCCTGAAGGCTGATTTCATGCTGAGGCAGCCGTTGGGTTGGGGGCTCTCGTGACAGTGTCGTTTGTCAGAGCCATTCTCTGGGTCACAGGCATTTTTCATTAAAGTTGCCTTATCAATAGCTGGTATTCATTTCCTCCGGCTCTCACAAGTCAGTAGAGACTGGGGATGATCAGCTTAGGTCGGGAAGTCTAGCCAGAGGAGGTAAATGAAATCGAACATGAGGGAGAAAGAATCCTCCTCTTTAAGGTAAATGCATTGCCTTCCAGAGAAGGCGAAATTTATTTTAAGTAAACACCGAGAAGGTGTTTTTCTCTCGCAGTGATGGTTTCCTTTTGCTTTTCAATAAGTGGAGTTAATCATTCTCTGAAATGTACAGTCAAGTGAAAAGGAAAGACAGATATTGAAAGCATTTTTCATGGAGCCAGAGTCTCGAGACTGCCCTTGGGGTTACCGAGGGCACGGGGATGTGGTTACTCGCCCTTGACGTGGATGGTCTTTTAAATCCCATTACTTCTTTGGACTTTGAGAATTGCACTTCTAGTAGAGACCCAAATACAAGAGCAGTTTCAGATGAAAAAGGTGGAGCAGCAAGAATGGGGGTGGGGGGAAGGTCAGATTAAATCAGAGACAATAATAACTGCGCTTGAAAACCGTTGTATTTGACTTTGGCAAGTTGGAATGCGAGGACATCAGTTTTGTTCCTTTCAGGAAAGACACTTTCAGCCCTCCCACAGTTTAGTTATAAGGATGTCTTTAAGATCTCACGTAGCCATAGATTTTTTTCAAGCACGTCTTCATATTCGCAGCTGCTGGAGTCAGTGTGCAGCAGCGTTCCTGGGCGTTTGGATCGCGACAGGTGTAGAGAATCTGTCTATCCAAACACAATCTGGGCGTCACTCGTGGTTGCCTCCCAGGTACCTTGTGCTTCTCCCATGACACTGTCATTACAGTGTCCCCTTCTTGTCTGAAACCCGCTCAGTTGTCGAGGGGCAGGGGCAGGATTGTCTCATCCACTCTTCTGTCTCCACCATGTCCTTGGCACGTGGGTGGCCCTACTAGCGGGTACCTCTGGGTGACAGGTGCCAAATCAAGGGGATGAATAAAACAAAATGCCTCAATTCAAGGAGCTCAAAGACAAATGAACTGAGGAATACAGCTCGATGTGAGTGGTGTATGAAACAGGTAAGCTCCGGAGCTCCGATGCCCTGGCCGTGCTACTGCGGCCACAAGCCTGTCCAAGCGGCATTTTAGTCAAGTTTCAAATTTCTTTCCCATCAAATCTCTTTAATTAACCCTATACATGAAAAAAAAAAAAAACACAGCTAACTTGAATGTTCTTCCTTTTAATTTTTCTTAACCACCTTCTGATATGGAGGTTAATAAACATTTAATATTTTAGTAGAGCAACCAGAGAAAAAAGACCCTGGCTAAGCCCAGACTAGGTAATCAATTCCTGAAACTCTTGAGTTTCTTGTGTTACCACCTGACCAGGGTTAGTGTTTGACGCTAATACCATCTTTGTTTCTAAAGGGGCTCAGGAAATACTATTCCTAGTAGCAGTAATAAGGGTAGAGGCTGATGTGACCCATTGCTGACTATCTGCTAAGCATTATACTAAGTGTTCTAATGCATTCCATCCTCACAACAACCCTCTGACATAGGCACTGTCCCTGTTCTACACCTGGGGACATAGAGGGGAAGTAAGGTCACAGGGACAGTAAATGGTGGAGTTGAGAACCCAATCCATGTGACCAAGCACTGTCAGCCCAGTTCTTGCTCAGTGTGCCGTTGCAGAAACGCATGCTGAATGAATGGCAAATGGGTAAGTGCCCCATAGTATTCTCTAACTGCTCATTTGATTGGAGTTTTGTAATTTGTGTCTGGCCTGTCTCCATTTATACGTGCACACACACACTCACCAATTTCCTAGACCTTCAGTGGGTGAGATTTTTATAAAGCTTTTCTTCTCTTCGATAGATTGAAAGATATTTTGAGATTTTTTTGTCTTTAGCTCTTGAGTTTGACAATTCGTTAAGCTTGGCAATGAGAAAACACATGTTATTAGAAACCCAGATCTCCATTTTTGCTGGACTGTGGTTTTGTAATTCAAATAAGGGAAATTTGACAAATTCAAACCACACTTTGTCCCCCAAATAGTATTTAAATGTGTGGGTTCGAAGAGATGGCATTGCTCATTCCAGAGAATGCCAAGTGTCTTCATCTTTCTGGGTCAAAGCAGATTTAGGCTTCGACTTACTGCCCAGCACGCAGAATATTTTTATTCACAAGCTTAAGGTGTCATGTCTGAGAATAATGATGCTGTTCATTTTCTTGTCATGTGTCTGGTTGAATATTTAGTAGTGGTGACTTCTGATACAGTTATGGAAAATGTCCACGTTCAGAGCACATTAAAGGAAAAGCTGTTCTGTGCTTCATGCTGAATCATTGCCTTGCACCTGACCTTCACGGCAGCGCCAGGAAACTAGGAGATGGTTTACTTGTGAGTAATTGTTAGGACCTGGGTGGCTTCGTTACCGAATTCTAACTCATTCTGCTCGCCGCACGACAGGCCAATAAACAGGGAGATGCGGTGCTGGGGCAAAGAATAGCAACTTTATTTGGAAAGCCAGCAGACTGAGAAGATGGGGGACTAATGTCCTGGAGAACCATCCTGCTCCAGTCAGAATTCAGGCTCCTTTTCTATTAAAAAGGGGAGGGAGTGTGGTTGTTGTTGCAAACTTCTTGGTGTAGGAATCCTTTATTCTTGCAGCTGTCCAAATGGGTCACATCATGGTGCCCCTGTAAAACCTCCAACAAAACAAATGTTATTTTCTATTCTGCAACTTGTTATCTTTATTTAAGCGCAAAAGTGTTAATATCCTTAAAGGTCAGAGCCTTGAGAACAGGCTCTCCTGTCTATTTCAGGCTAAAGGCAACACTCTTTTACAAAAGGCGCAGAGCCAGCAAGACTCAGCCTAGAAAACCGGGCACAGGGTTAAAGCCAAAGGAATGGATCTAATACGGAGTCAGATCTGTTCTTCTCTGTTACAGCTTTGCTTCATTAATTAGGCTTTACCATCTATAGTGTAAAAGAAAGCATGACATGACATTCTCAAGTGGTTGTGGAAAATGTGCCTAACAGCTAACTCAGAATTATTAAAGTGTGTTCACGTGGATCTTCAGCGTAGAAGACCAAAGCAATTAGGAAGCGATCCTCTGAAGCTGCGGCAGTTGATGGGGTTGGTGTGGGCCACGTGCCTTTGAGGGACACACATTCCTGTTGGAGAGAAGAGCTCAGGGATGGAAGGCACAGGTTGATAAGGGAAGTAGCAAACAGGGGGGCTGTAGAAATACCCCAAGTATAGACAGGATAAGGCAAAGCCCTTGTATAGTCGGCATCAATCTCCCCTCCCACTTCCTGCAGAACACCTCCCCAGATGGACCACGCCCAGCAGGCAAGAGTGCTGGTTATGCAAATGCAGCTGTAAGGCCGTAGCCCAGGCCTCCCCACCCTCCAGTGAGCTCGCCACCTCGGAAGACTTTCCTTTATAAACGGATCACCTGTTTTCATCCAGAGACTTACTGGAGTGGTGGGCATCCCATTCAGAGAGCCATTCGGAGGCTTTTTCCAACAACAGGACAGATTCCCCCCAGGCATCCCTTCTTGGTAAACATCAGTTAGTTTGCCCTGAAGGAACTAAACACAGGTATGAATCATACGTAGGCGAGCAGTTGGCATTAATTTTAATTCAAAGTACCTAGTGTTTGATCTTGGTGCCATGTGCTTGGCAAGATGCTCAGTAAATCATTTTCTGCTTTTCCCATTTCTGTTGTTCAGTTGACTGTTGATTTTTTAAAAATTTTTTTCTGATGTATTTTTCTTTGTTCTCTTTTAAAGGAGAGATTTAAGGAAGCTGAGGAGATATACCAGGCTGGAATAAAGAACTGTCCCGATAGCTCAGACCTACACAACAACTATGGGGTTTTCCTAGTTGACACGGGTGAGTGAGCTTGGAGGGAACCCATTCTGCTGAGATTAGATATTACTGTCTATCAAGCTAGATGGCAGCCACCTAAACAGCACCCCAGAAGCAGAACTCACTGGGCTTGGCCGGCAGCCCACACCGTTGACGGTCACATTGCTTGTTGGGGTTGTCCTTTCTCTAAACCTTTAAGCTCAGTTCAGTAAAGTCTGCCCAGGTCTTGTAATCATATCCCTAAGGAAAACTCCCCGGGGGGCAGGTGGTGTGGCCTTGACCACTTAATGACTAGCAGGCGTCTTTGAATATAGCCTTTGGGCACGTTTATAAATCTGTGATGCAAACTGTTCTCTGCAACAATGCAGAACCTGCCTCTGGATCTATTTACTGGCAGATGGTAAATACTGTTCTACAGCTGATTTTAAAATTTCTCCAGAATTGTTTCGTGGTTCCTTGTGTGATACCTACCACAGAACCTGCACTGTTGTAACGGCTGGAGGGGACTCCTACAGGACAGATGCTGTATAAAATACACTTACTTCATCTTATTTAATGTAAAACTTTACTGGGTAGTGGTTCTGTGTTCTTTATGATTTGGCCCCACATACCGTTGGCATATGATGAATACTTACAAAGAATGAAGGGATATGTGAATTTAACACAAAAACACCAATTTGTTCTCACCGACTGTTAGACTGCCTGCCCTGCACTGAAGTTCAGTTTTGCTGACTTTTGTCAATATGAAATGCTCGAAGGGGGTTTAATTTTCTAGGATATTCGAAGCTCTTCTGTTTTATAGAACATACTTTTACATCTTGATTCCCTTAGGCAACGTCCCTGATTTTTGCATGGAAACTGTTTCAGAGCGCCACCTGCTGGCTCATTCGCAGCATAATCATAAATTAGATACAAAGCTTGAAAAACCAGAAGAGACCTGCTGGCCTGCCTGGTCTAGCCCTCTTCCTTATGCTTCAGCAACAAACCATCCCACTTCCACCCCCAACCCCAAGAATCTCACTGACCACAGCTTCCCCCCACTCCCAGTGTATTTGTGTTTTCACTCTGGTGAAGTTCTCCCCGTCGCCAGTGACTCATAGACCTTCTACATACATGGAGTCTCTTTTGGCCCCTCCTAGTCAAACCTGCATTCGAAGCAGGCAGTCTTGAGAAAATGTTTGTGCAGGTAATAAACATCCCGTTCCCTGGAGAATCTCAGACTGTCCCACAGCTCAGCCACCTACAGTAGGAAGCTTCTTTGGGGAACGTTATCCTACTGGAGAGGCTTGATTCTAGTTCAGGCTTTTACTCTCACCTGCCCTGTGACTTTTATCAAGTTTCTTAATGTCTTTGCACTTTAGTACCTGTATCCGTAGAGTGATAATGTCTTTTTTAATATCTCTTAAATCCCAAGAGGCAGCTATGCGCTATCAAAAGGCAGTTAATAGTACCAGAAGTGCCTGCAAAACTCATGTGAGAGCGTTTAATTAAAGTGTTTCAAAATATACAGTGCACTGGACAAATGCGAGGTGGCATTGTTACTAGTTTTTAAATCCTGTTAGATAAATACCATCTAAACAAAAATGTATGACTTAAAAAGAGATTTTCAAGATACAGCAGGTCCCTGCTTGTTTAAAGCAGTGCCTCAGTCACTATACTGCAGCAGAGTAATTGTGACGGACCCTTAGAAATTGCTTCGGAACGGTTTTCTTTCTATAATAGCCCATTCCATCTTTTCTGTGAGAAGCAACAATATTTATATATATAATCTCTGATCATCTCAAAACATCAAATTAGCTAGAGCAATGGCCAGAAAAAACACTTTGACTAAAATAATACATTTAATAAAAGAAACAGGCTTTAGTTTTTATTGCTTTTTTGTTACTAATATCTTCAGAAGTGAAAATGAATAGTGAAAATGGTCCAAAGTTTAAACAGTGACAAGGAAAAGAAGCCAACATGTGAGCTAATTTACAAACTGAATAATTGGTGGTATGACTGTAAAGAGAATGGTGAACATCAGAAGAGAAATGAGTCTGTATTTTATAATTAAAGCATGTTCCGCTCTTACCCACCGTTGGTTGCAGGCGCCCCAGAGAAGGCAGTGGCCCATTACCAACAGGCCATCAGGCTGAGCCCCAGTCACCACGTGGCCATGGTGAACCTGGGGAGACTCTGCAGGTCGCTGGGAGACAACAGTGAGGCTGAAGAATGGTACAAACGGTAAAGTTCCTTCTCTTCACTTTGTGAGCAACTCAGAGACCTCTGCTGTTGCCCATCAAATTTGTAGTTCATTGGAACACATGTTCTCAGAATACCGGCAACGTTTGCCAATGCAGGTAATACAGACGCTCATCTCCAAAGAGGACAGCACAACGCATGGTGCTTTGGGAATAAACAGTATCCCAGTTAATGACTTTCTTTGCCTGCTGGTTAGACCATGGTGCTAAATCAAGGTCGGAGTTTAATTCCCATTTTACTTAGTCCATTGTTTTCTGAAGTGATGGACTGCAATCCAAGCCACAAATAGCCATTTCAAACATGGATGTAGATGAAAGACTGTGTACACATCAAAACAGTCCTAGCAACGTTAATGGAAAAGAACTTTGGGGCTCGGTTTCTACATTGGAGGTCACTAGAGGCGTTCTTTTTAAAAGTTTATTTATTACTGTATTATTTGATTATTTGATTTTGGCCAGGGGGGAGGTAATTAGGTTTGTTTATTTTTAGAGGAGGTGCTGGGGATTGAACCCAGGACCTCATGCACCCTAAGCATGTGCTCTACCACTTGAGCTACACGCTCTTCCCCCACTAGAGACATTCTTATTGTCAGAGGTTGGCACCATGATCTTGCGCGCTCTCTCTCTCTCTCTTTTTTTTTTTTTTTTAACATTCTTCTTGATACAAAATACAAAGACCATGTGGGAGCAGAGTCTCAAACCATGGGCAGTGGTCCCTAAGTCTAAGTTTCAGCCTTTGGAAATGTAGCTGTTTGATGAAAAGTGTCAATTTGTTTTCTCGAAATTCAGTGCCCTGCAGGTGGCCCGCAGAGCTGAGATACTGGCCCCTCTGGGGGCGCTGTATTACAACACCGGCAGATACGAAGAAGCTTTGCAGGTTTACCGGGAAGCCACAGCGCTCCAGCCTTCCCAGAGGGAACTCCGCCTGGCACTGGTGAGTGGGACAAAAGGAAGGAAGTGGAGCAGGGAACAGACGCAGAGCATGAGATGCAGGGGGCTCGACACAGGAAACCTTGGAACTGGAACTAGAACCATTCTTTATCCATTTAAGGAATATTCCTGTAACCAGTATTACAGCCACTCACCAAAGGCATGTGCACTAAACATGCTTTGAAGCTTTTGTTTTGAAATCATTTCAAACTTACAAAAATTTGCAGGAATTTAAAGTAACTCCCGTATACCCTTTCACCCAGAGTGATCAATTTTTAGCACTTTGATGCATTTATCACCCTCTCGTGTATGTATGTGTATGTGTACATATAGGCGTGTGTGTGTGTGTGTACATATATATATATATATGTATATATATTATTAATGCCTGTTTTTTCCTGAGCCATGTGAAGGTTATAGATCTCCATACCTTTTATTCCTACACTTCAGCAAATAGTTCCTAAGAACAAGGACATTCTCTAACACAGCCACAGTACAGTTACCAAATTCAGGAAAATTAAAATCAACGATATTTTTTATTTCAATTGTTTTGGATCATTACTCTTCCCTTTCCTTTGGTTTTCAGTAAAACAAACTCATTCTCTTGTTATAAACACAGTGTTCTGCTGAAACCATAGGAAAACTTTTCTCTTTTGACATACTTTGTCAGCTTTTTAAAAAAGGCACACGTCTTGAGAGTTGCTAATATTAACTATGATGTAAAAATAGAGAAAAAGACAGATTTCTTCTGTGTAACACAGGGAACTGTGTTCAATATCTTGTAGTAACCTATAATGAGAAAGTATATGAAGTGGATCTGTGTGGATATGTATGACTGAAACATTACTCTGTACACCAGAAATTGACACATTGTAACTGACTATGTATTTCAATAATAAAAAAAAAAAGGCACAAGTCATTTCGTTGGATAGATTGGATGGTCCTGCCATTCATACACAAATGCATGCACACACCTAAATAAAGAAAGAAGCAAACAACAAAAAACGAAAGCCCACAAACTGTGGTGAGTCAGCCCCCTCTGTGAGTCATGCACAGACGCTAGGCACCTTTGTCGGGAATGGAGCCTGAATGCTTGATCTGATACAATCATAACCAAGTGTCCTCTAAGCCAAGGTCGGTGTGCTTTTGCAGGCTCAGGTTTTGGCTGTGATGGGTCAGACAAAAGAAGCTGAAAAAATGACCAATCACATCGTGTCAGAGGAGACGGGGTGCCTGGAATGCTATCGCCTGCTGTCAGCCATCTACAGCAAACAGGAGCTGCACGAGAAGGTAGGGGACTCGGGTCCGAGTTGTTTGGATTCACGGGTAGAAAACAGGGTGCACCTGAGTGACGCTCCATCTGCACACTCACGGGGCTGAGCGGTCTTGGACGTCGTCAGGTGGCGTAGCGTACCTTCTGGGCGCTTTTCACACATACCTGCTCGATTCCTCAGATGTCCCCTGGAAGTGGTATTTTCTTGGCTCATCTTTGATCTGAAGATTTCATGTTTTATTATCTCCATCTGTTTCCAGCTAACTCTATAAAGACTAACATCTGTATGCTTCACCATTTTCTGTGCTCCTTCAAATATATTTTATGGAATCCTTATAACAACCCTGTAAGGCAGGTCAGTGGCCCTGCGTTGCAAATGTACTATTTCTCTCCATTTTAAAGGTCACGTAACCAGTTAATTCACGAACTGATTCAACAAAATATTTATTGAATGCCTGCTATAGGCCAGACACTCTGGTGGGCAATGGGGATAAACTGTCATGGAAGAAAACAAAAAAAAATCACTGCCCTTGTCCTTGTGGGGTTTACAGTCAAAGCGGAGACAGAGATTAAACAAGTCATCACAAAACCAATGTGGAATTATAGCTGTGCCCAGTGATGTCACAAAGAGCAGCGTGGCGCCCAACGAGCATATGATCAGGGGACCTGAGCGGTCTGGGTGGGCAGGCTCCCTGCAGAGTGATGTGAAGGAGAGGGCTGCGTGACAAATAGGTATTAAGCAAAAGGGGGCAGTGAATAGCGTTCCAGGCAAGAAAAAGCACGTGCAAAAGCCCTGTGTCAACATCGAATGGCCCATCTGAGGGATGGGTGTGAGGGAGCAGGGTGCACGTGGGAGACGTGGCCACAGAGCTTACTGGGGACTCCACCCCAAGGCTTGGGACCAGGGCAAGGGTTTTGTTCCTTATCCTGGAAGAAGCTTTGCTGTTTTCAGGAGAAAAGCAACATTGTCAGATTTGTGCTTTGAAGGGACCTCTGGCTGCAGGGGGTGGGGCAGTGTGTGCTGGGCACCGGGGGCCTAAGAGGAGTGGTCCAGATGGACACATGGTCAGGGCCAAACATCTCCGACCCCAGATCTTGTTTCAGTGGCATCACGTGACTTTCCTGTACAACGATCAGGAATATTTCATTGTCACTAACATAAATAGGAAGCCTGGGCAGTAGATCCATTACTTTGGCAGGGCTACGTTATTTCCCAGTGAGAATGTTAAAGAGAAGGAATGAAGAATGTGTTTTGATTGTCAGTCACCACACGAGTTAATACGTAAGAACAAAAAGTATGCATTTCATCTCTTATGTTAGTTTTTCTTTGTGTAATCTCCGTTCATTCTGTCTCAATTTCCAACCCACACAGGCCCTTGATGCTATAGACAAGGCTCTCAAGCTGAAACCAAAGGACCCCAAAGTTATATCGGAACTTTTTTTCACAAAAGGAAACCAACTCAGAGAGCAGAACCTTCTTGACAAAGCTTTTGAGGTATAAACACTTCATAAAAGGATTATTAAGTTCTTGGATTAAAATGACTGCTCCCTCCGTCTTTCATGAAGCATATACATTAAAGCCTACGATCATTGGCGCGTTTGTGGGGTGAATTTTCTGATTAGTGACATGATGTTGTAAGTTTATTTTTTTTATAATGGAGCCTCTGGGTTTTGACTATTAGGAGTCCCACAATATCTCTGCATTATTGTCTGAATTATCACCTTGAACTTGATGTTTGAAGCTTTCCACATTTTGTCCTCAAACCAGCTTCCCTCTGTCTCTCTTTCCTCCCCACTCTTTCTTTTTGTCTCTCTGTTTACCGTCAGTAACCCTGTTTCAGCTGGACTGGTGCTTCGGCATCCCACACATCCTGGAACATTGTCCCCACCTCGCCCCCTCCACCCTCTGCAGATTCCCACCCATCCACCGCCACAGGTCTGTGTCCTGGTCCTCCTGCCTTAGGAAGCCTTCTGGACCCTCCTTTCTCCCAGTGACCTTGTTTCCTCATAACTCCTAAAACACTGTCTCTACCAGTCATTTGAAAGTGTCATATGTTACATTGTATTGTGTCTCTCTGTCCCCTCCCTCCCCCTTCCCCTCACTCCTCCTTCCCTCTCCCCTCCCCACCTCCCTGCTCTTCTCCCACCCCACCTTCCCCCCCCTCCTCTGTGCACGTGCACAGAGGCAGCTCAGCACTCTTATTCAATTGGACTTCTCCTCGTGGAAAGGGTCTGCTTCCTTCTGTGTTCTAAAACATAGTATGCTGCCTCCTACAGGTGTTCCATGTGTACAGCTTTGGAATACAATTGACTTAACACAATTTGAAATAAAAAAGATTTACAAACATAGATAGAAATGTTACAGAAATACTATCCATTTTCCTGGGTAAAGCCACAAGTTGGAATTAATGAAGGCATAAAATTGTGTGGAATATATCATGAGAAAAAGTAAAATTTCAGAGGATATAGCTATTTTTGAAAATAAATAGTAAAAGGCTTTTAAAATATTATTGGAAAACACATGTAAAGATATTTGGAAAAATTATTGAATGTGAATGCTTAAAACAGAAATGGTGGCATATTTGAAGCAAAAATTGTGCATTTTTCTCTGCCTTGTAAACACCTTCAATACTGTCATTCTTAAGGTATTTGTTAACATGACTGTTTAATGATTAATTAATATTTAATTATGAATATTTATATGGCATCTCTATCTGATCTTATGTATTATTTTAAAAAGAAAAGTATTTTCTAGTGGCTTGACCAATGACTCAAATAATCATTATAGTGTAGCTGGATTTGTGAGAAGTAGGAACAGAGCCATTGGCTGGTCGCAGCTGTAATATGTTCGCATTTTTGCGTATGATTCACATGTATTAAGTAATTTAACCTTCACACAATCATGTAAGAAAGGCATGGTCTCCATTTTACAGTTGAATAAACTGAAACTCAGAGGTTATGTGTCTCACGTAAGGTCACATAGAGGGTGAGAGGCAGGGCATGATTTGAATCCGGGCTCTTGACTTCCATACGACATCCCATCTCTGTGGATAAAAATTAATCCACGAGACAGACCCTTCAGTTTACTTTAGCAGCTTTTTAAGAATTCAGTTTCTTAACATTTGATTCTTTCTCCTAAAACTGAAGTTGAGGAGGGATGGGCAGATTCTAGTTACTTCGTGGATCTGCTCAGGGGGATTCTTGCTGATAAAAACAGCAAGGAACGTGAGAATGTACACACAGATCCCCAGCTTTGTCACTGAAGGCAATACTCTTGGCCTTTAGTTCTACTGAAGGTGGCAACCACTCCTCAAGTCAAGACTCAGCGGTGAGCATGCCTCTGCTGCAAAGCAAGGTGCAAAATATTAAAAATGTGCCTCACAGATGTTACGTTTAATGGAATACGTTATTCAGACAAAAAGTATTTGAGAAATAGGTAACTCCCTTCAAACACGTGAAGCCCTTTCATAAGACAGGAGAAAAAGAAAGGCTTTCTAATGACCAGCACTGTCTCCCATGAAAGGAGATGGCCTTAAGGAGACGCTGAGCATCGGTCGTTCCAAGGACTCAGGCGTGAGCTGCATAACCAGATCGGTCGTGTCCTGAGAGGGTTCAGCTGCGTAGGAAACTATGCTAGGATTCTAGGATTATAACATTTTCTTCTTCCAAACTCCATTTATAGCGAAAAAGATCGAAAAGCACCATTTTCTTGCAGGTCAAGGCCAGCGAGAAACGCTGCGCTCTGATAGAAACCACGTGGATTCCCGGCAGGCATCTCAGTCTCTTGAAGCCCAGAGGTTAGCTCTGCAGGGAAATTACACGCTTCAGGTTCCTCCACTTTAGAATCATGGACTCTGAAAAATCATAGACATGAAGGGAACACCTGTGAACTAGAAGGGGCTGGTTCACCGTTGAAATTTTCACATACGAAGAGCATGGTCTTCGCAATCCTGTAGCGTGAAAGATGGGTTCTCGTTTCCCGAGATACTTGAAATTTCTGAAGCTATTTCTTGTATGTCTAGAGCTACAGAGCGGCCGTGGAACTCAACCCAGATCAAGCCCAGGCCTGGATGAACATGGGTGGGATTCAGCACATCAAGGTAAGAAAAGAATCCGCGTCTGTGTGCGCTCATTCTCCCCTTCCTTTTCTCTCTGCCTTTTTCTCCCTTAAAAGACTGAGCATCTGCTGTGAATTCCCTCTCTGACTTACCTGAATACCCGAAACAGAGGTGTTCAGAAGTGAAATCAGCACAGTTTATATTCATTTTGTGTTATTTAGATAGTGAATGTCGTGAAGCCATTTTCAAAATAAATCTGTATAAATTAGATTCCATGATTCTCTTTATCATAAAGAAAGTCACATGTACTTAAGTATCATCACGGAGCAGAGGAAATCTGCTTATGGGAACCAGAGTCTTGTGAGGGATTCACTAATGTAGCTCGTTTTCCTGCAGCTTAACTCACTGTTAAGATAAAGTGTTCCTGTTTCTTACATCTAATGTATCTTTTAGTCCCTAATATTTTACTGAAAAACACGGTTGTGTGTGCATGTTTGTTTTCGAAAGGAAAAGCTACCTTTGAGTGAGTAATTGAAAGTTGCCCTTTGGGGGGCTGTTGTCTGTAATGACAAAGATGCACTGTCATTCATTCATCCATCCATTTGTTTGACAGGCATGTGTAGAGAGCATCTTACATACCAGGTCCTCTTCTAGGTACAGGGAATACAGCAGTGAACACATAAGACAAAAATTCCCGTCCCCATGGAGCTAACATTCTAGGAGGCGAAAACAGGCAATAAATAAATAAACACATACATACACACATGCCTACATTCACATGCAATGTATCGGATGGTGATAAGTGTTATGAAGAATGAAAGAGAGAAACAAGATAGGGAGTGCCAGGGGTAAGGGCCAAAATTTTAAATTGAGGTGGTTAGGGAAGGCCTTGATGAAAAAATGTGATTTCAGCAGAGACCTGAAGGGAGCAAGCCATGTGGCAGAATAGGGAAAGTGCATGTGCAAAGGCCCTGAGGTATGACCGGGCTGGTGTATTTAAAGACAAGGGAGGAGGCAAGGGAAAATAAATGAAAGAAGCCGGGTCAGAGAGGTCCCATGGCCAGATGATGCAGGGCCTTGAAGGGGATGGTAAGGTTTTTGGTTTTCATGCCAAATAGGTTGGGGTCCTTGGAGGACTTTGAGTGGAGAAATGCCGCGATCTGACACATTTTCAAAGGATCTTGTTTAGGTAACTTTTTTTCTAGCTTCTATCAGCCTTTACCGTGACGAAATAGCAAGGTACTGATTAGGTCTTAAACAAAGGCTTAATAGGGTTTACGATTAAGTGGAAACTGGTCACTCTCAGAAACACAACAAAATGAAAAGGTGACCTATGACTATATAGATGGGAGGGGAGAATGGGATAGTTGCTCTGCAGCTATGAGCCTGGATCTAACAGAGGAACAGAGATGGTGAATCCAGTCAAGGCCAGATCTCTGGCCTGAGCTCTGATCTTAATGACATCCCACGGTGTCCAGCAGTATCTAGTCGGAAAACATAGAATGAACTTATTTTTAAAAGCAGTAACATAATAATTTAATATATGTTATATTTTCAAATAATATACTCAGTATGTTTTTAGATGGAGTGCACATGCATTTAAAGCAGTGGGTTCAACTGTTAAATAGAGAAATGCCATAAATACACTCATCCCACAGGCTCTGGAAATAAAGAGACAACAGTAGATTTATGTTGCTTTTTCAGATTAACAAGGGGACTCATTGCCTTGGATTTAGAGGTGTTCCCCTGAAAACGTGTCTGGAGATGGAGGAAGGATCTATTGAGTGTATTGCTCTAAAATGTAACACGCATGCTGGTTAAAAATGAGTTTATCTTCTTTTCATCTCAGTGGACATGGTGGGTTAGGTTGAACAGTATAAAATTGCCTTGTTTGCAATTTTTAAATGTCTAATATCAGTAGATTCATAGGATGCAATCCGATATAAACATACATAGACCAGGCGCACGGCTTGGATGTGGTCAGTTGGATGTCACCATTAGGCTGCAGGAATAGCATCCTGAGGTCTTCTAGAGCAACCGTTCACTTCCTGCGTCTTTTGCATTGCCAGGATGTGGGCGCATCAAGCGGTGTTACCCCGTTCCCAGACCCCACTCCTTGCCTGAGCCTGGGTGAAGTGCAGGAAGGGCTCAGGGCTCGGGGAAGGTTGAGAGTTGGGATAAGGCTTTGCAAGGAGATAAAGAGAGGGGAGAAGAGAGTGTCCCTTGCTCATAGTACTTGGTGATAAAAGATACTATTTTTTCATGAAGTTTTACATAAAATGCAATGGCTGGACCAAAAAAAGCTGCAATACATTCTTAATAATCAAAGAATTGCATCGCCTGAGCCATATCACCTAGTACTGTTTTCAATACTGCCCTGTGACGTTCATGCATTTTTCTAGAATGGAACTGGCCGATAGAACTTTCTGCCGTGATGGAAATGTTCTGTGTCTGTTCTGTCCAAGGTCGTAGACACTGGCTCCATGGGGCTATTGAGCACTTGAAATGTGGTTGGTGCAACTGAGCACCTGAATTCTGAATTACAATTAAATGTAAATAGCCACATAGGACCAGTGCTGTCATAGGAGCTAGCACATTGCTACAAACTGGATAATTCAAATTCTCTATCTAGCATCTAGAAATTGGGGACACTGGATTAACAGGTAGAAATATTTTTTTAAAAAAATAAGGCTTCCAGTTTCATCAAGAAAAGAGCAATTTGTGGGAAGACAGAAGAGAAAAGCAGTAACATTGCTAAATCCAGGTTCTCATTTGTCCAGAGTTCTGTTCAGCCTCTTACCAGAAACACTGTTAATAATCAGAAGTATTTTCATTTGTGCACGTGCTGAAGCCTGGATTCCCAGCGTACAACGTTCTCTCCTGCCATTTCACTCTCCTTTTCCAAATAATGACAAGTGAATGCTGTAAGAAACAGATTTTACACGGAGCCTAAACAGTCTTTTAATAATGATAGTGACCATCAGATTGAGTGCGCTCTGCACATCCGGTGGTGCCCGAGGTCTTGGCACGTGTCAGTTCGCTTGGAAGAGAGTTAAGCTTTTGATAAATATCAGTTGCTGTTGCTACAGAGCACTTTCACTCCTAGGGATACTGTTTTAAATTGTGCTGAAAATTCAGAGAATGACTAACGTTCATCCACGTGGAGCTGTAACGGAGAATAAAGTAGAATGAAGTTCATCTTTTTTTGGAATGGAGAGATCTCTAACGAGCTTCCTTCTCTGGACAGAGGTCTGAAAGAGGGTAGACCATAGGGAAGGAACATGTTTAGTGGCAGAAAAGAGGCTGGAAAAAGTTAAGAATTCTGACTCTCTGGGACCAGGCACACATTGTTGCCAGTTTGGGAGACATTGAACAGACCAGATGGCGGCCAACAGTGTGGAGACAGGTGTCCTTAGCAGGTCCAGAGTGACATACATTCCCTGCTGCCTTCAGAGTATCCAGCAGACACATATTGTCACACACCTGGAGTATCAGATAAATTTGACTCCGTATTATTTATTATCAACTCTTTTCATTTTATAAAAACTTACGTTTGCATTAAAGCCTGTGTTAGGCAAAAGTTACTTTTATGTTTTAAGCTCAAGATTGAAATGCTTCCTACCACTATGTAAGTATAGTGGATTACTCAACTATTTACTCTTTTTATTGAAGTATAGTCAGTTTATAATGTTGTGTTAATTTCTGGTATACAGCATAGTGATTCAGTTATACATATATGTATTCCTTTTCATATTTTTTTCATTCTAGGCTATTACAAGGTATTGAATATAGTTCCCTGTGCTATACAGTAGGACCCTGTTGTTGATCTATTTTATATATAGTAGTGTGTATCTACAAATCCCGGACTCCCACTTTATATCTCCACCTGCCCCAACCCTGGCAACCATAAGTTTGTTTTCTATGTCTGTGAGTCGGTTTCTGTTTTGTCATTAAGTTCATTTGTGTCATTTTTTTTTGATTCCACATGTGAGTGATAACATATGGTATTGTCTTTCTCTTTCTGGCTTACTTTGCTTAGTATAATGATCTCCAAGATCATCCATGTTGCTGCAGATGGCTTTATTTTATTCTTTTTTATGGCTGAGTAATATTCCACTGTGCATAAAATCACATCTTCTTTATCCAGTCATCTGTCGATAGACATTTATGTTGCTTCCATGTCTTGGCTATTGTACTAAACTATTTACTTTTTAATCATTACTCTTGCAATTTCAAAAATATCTCACACACACATACACACACACACACACCCCTCTCCCCCCATCCTACCCCCTCCCCCTCCCTCTCAATATGAATTTCCACTGCCATGGCTCCACTTAACTACAAAGGAATAACCCTGGGAGAACACTCTGGAATGATTGCTTCATACCGTATATTAGCAGAATTGAAAAATCTGTTTTTCTGCCATTTAACCGTATGGTATAACTCTTATCCTTCACATGCTCCATCTGGTCTGGTACTTAAAACAAATGGATTCTCCAAAAGCACCAACTGATGAGGATAAAATTACACGCACAGACAGGGTCTCCTTGTGAGGGTAGTAATGTTAAAATGGGCCGGAAGTTCTGTTTTTTAGTCTCCCCATTCTCCAAGAGAACATTCTGTTGGATCAGAACATAATTCTTCTCTTTCTTTTTTTCGGCAGGGAAACTATGTGTCTGCAAGAGCTTATTATGAGACAGCCTTACAGCTGGTTCCAGACAGCAAACTGCTACAGGAGAACCTCGCCAAATTGGATCGGCTAGAAAAAAGGCTTCAAGAAGTTCGAGAAAAGGACCAAACGTAGCAGCATTTGACACAGTCTCGAGGGACAGTGCCGGTGCCTTTGGAAGAGGAGGAAGGGACGGAAGCCTCGGCTTTCACATCCTTGGGGGACAACCACTGAAGCGTGCCTCTCACTCGGAGCTCAGGGGGGCACGTCTGGGGACACCTGCTGGTAACCCTGCGCTGGGGACTTGCATTTCCATGAAAGACAAAAAGAGCGAGCCTGGGCTGGGCGGCCTGAGAGGGAAGGCTGGCAGACTGCACCTTTTACAGATGTTTTTGTTTCCTTTAATTCCAGATTTCCTTTCATACGTTTGCCTGCTTTTCCGACCCGGAAGTCTAATTCTGTTGCTTAGCGTAGACATTTCCGTCCCAGAAATAGGGGCTTGAAATGCTACAAAGTCAGAGCTTCTCTTCTTTATGAGATGAGCTCTTTCAAAGAGGATGAATCCTCTAGAATAAACCATTTGGGAAATTGTACCAAGAGGGAGCTCATTTAATTCTCCAGAACCAAAAATGAGTACCACGTAGTTTTTGTAAAATCTTCTGGAATATATGGGGGAAAAGGGCTATTGCTAAGTGAGCTTTATCTAATATCCTTCTGAGGACATCACTAGAGCCCTATTGAGAAGTAAATTAACTTCCACCCTGAAATGAGCTGTTTTCCCACTGCTTCATATATCAAAAAGGAAGCTTCTGGAATTGTATATGGGTCTTTTTATTCCAAGGGGGCAATCAAGGATCTTGGTACCCCTAATTCTTTATGGAAATGTTTTAAATTATTTTAATTTTATTACAAGTATTACCAGAGTGGTGGTTCTGCTCTAAGATTTCATAAGTGCTTTTAAAATCATAAATGTTTCCGCTTCCAAATATATTGTTATTTTGGTGGAGAAAAAAATAGTATATTCTACGTGAGAAATATTAAAGATATTAATTGAGAGAAATGTTCTACTTTATTATCTTAACATTCAGACGTCCTGAGATGATTATTTTTTGAAAATATATTTAACCATTAAGGAATCTTTATAGTATATTACAGAAATCTTCATAGACTTTAAATAGATGGAAAGGAAGCTCTATTGATCTGTCTGTCTGGGCTTAATGAGAATTCTGTGCTTCGAACATGAGTGACAGAACCCAGAATTCTTGGTTCTGTATCTGTAATTTTGGAGATTTCATGGAGAATGCTCAACAAATCTAGGGGAAAAGTCTAAATTCATAATTTTAAAAGATACATATTTATATTTAAAAGATAGGGTTGGCAAAGTTGAACTTACAATTTGACATTTGTCTTAGTGTTATTTATTTCCTAACTTATAAAATATTTAATATATACACACATTTTTTTTCCGTCTGTACATAGTGGTTTTTAATAGCAGCATTCACAACTGATGACACAACAATTTTAAAGCTAAATCACAAAGTTCAGTTTTAACAGCCCCTCAAAAAACGTGGATCGATTATTCACTTGCAAAACCTGAAGAAATTAGGAACCAGCTTCAGTGTTGGGACGAGAATATATTTTGGAATCGAAGAAATTGGAACACATGATCCTAATTTGGTTTTCATCATAAACTTAAAAAAAAAAAACACAACCCACTGCGGGCAGTGCTGTTAAGTCAGTTGTCCTATAAATGTAGCCTAAAGCGTATGTGACGCTCAGGCCAAAGCAAAAAACCTTCTGCTTCTTTTCAACCTCGGTATCAGAAAGCACTGCCTCTCTCTTTATTTTTTTGTCCAGGTAAATCTAGATAAAAGGAAGAAAACCTTCCTTGGACATGGATGATGCCAGGAATATTTTAAATGCAGAGGATTACAGAATTTGCATTAGCCTACATCAGTTTGTGAGCGTCAGTAATCCAATAATGTATATCTTACCACTATGATCTGTTTCTAATGGTCTTTTAATGTAATCTGTCAGAAATTTATCCAAAATTTTATTTAAAATCTTTTTCTCCCCCTCCCAAATGACACTTCTATAGTCCTAAGGTCAAGAAATGTACCGCAGTGTTTATTATAAAATGACTATCCCCCCCTTCCAGTAGGAAAATGTGAAGCACTAGCTAAAAGCAGGATCTAAGGACTTGAATTACAATTTTCTAGAATAATCTGTAATGAAAACGCATGCTTAGAAAGTTAATGGGAAAGATTGAGCCCCCGATTTTGAAAACAATGCCTTAATTGAAGTGCTGCTAAAGCTGTAAGAGTACCTTTGTTGGAATAAATGCGAGATGGCTGTTAACAGCCTAAAACTGTCTGAGAGAAGCGTCACATGGCCTTCAGGAGACTTCTGCCTTCTTTTGGTGTTTCTCTGTCTCTCTCCCTCTGTCACTCTGTCTCATTCTGTCTGCACACACTGGCATCTCTTTGAACATTAAAAGCGAGCACTGTTTGTTGGATCAATCAGATATTTTCGTCTGAGTTAATACCCTCACTGAGATGTGACCAATGAAGTAGTTTTCCTAGTCGAATGGTGCCTATAAGAAAATAAATCACATATTATTTTTCAAAGATGTTAAGTGTATTTTATAACTGTTTTTATTTGTTCTTGTAACATGAAATATGGGGGATTCATCCTTATCAAAACAAAAACGGAGTGCCCTGGCTAGCCACGGAGATGCCGCCAGGTCCCCTTAACAAAAGCGCACTTGGCACATGAGTCGGTGGCCCCTCCCTGCGATGGGATTGAGGGGCGAGCTTTCATGCAGACTCTCAGAGTTCTGCACTCAGAAGCACCTTATGTTTGAATGTTCTGCTTGAAATTCTTCATAATTTTTGAACAAGGGGTCCTGCGATTCCATTTTGCACTGGATCCTGGATAGGTGGGAAGGTGGCTGAGGACGAGACAGGCATTGCTTCAGTCTGGCTGAACCCTTGAGCTGATGATCACTTTCATTTGTGACTGTTACTCCGAGCAGCATTTGCTATGTTGTCTCAGCTACATTTAGAGTTCCCTGCGCACGGATATTCCCCACCTACTGCTTGTCTGTCTAACCTGTCCTACTGTCCTGCCTAGAACCGGTTCTCCCTGCCTTCACATTCACCATAAGTGACAGTCCTCTCACCGTCCTTCGACCTAGGAGCCATGAGAATGGCTTCACAAGCTTATTTCAACCTTAGGAATTATTCAGGATTTTTTAAGTGATTCAGATGTTTTCAGTCTGTTAACAGTATACATGAAACATGGTTCAGTGATGTAGCAAAAGTGAACTAAACCAAAGATTCAAATACCCTGGAGGAAAAGAAATTTTATCTTAGGGGATCTTGAGACCTATTCTTTTGGGTCTGTTTATTTTGAAGCCTGTCACAAAGCAAAGAGGATTGCCAGTGCTTGGATTCCAGCTCCGCACAGTTCCTCGCTGCCCCCAGCAGGAAGGGTCCGACGCGCTAACACGTGGTACCTCGTCGGATGCTGGGTTTTGCAGCGGTTATGCAAATACTGCTGTGCAACTGCTTTTCAGCAAGAGTAAATGGGAAAATCCAAACCATTCCATTCCAAGTAACCTTAAAAACTGTCATTGGAGGGGGGATAAAAAGCAAATGTGGGTTTCTTCTTGTCTCTGTGAAACCTTCCAGGCTCCTCAGATTGAAGAGCCACGTTCAGCTACTAGCTGAGATCTCTTCTCTCACACACAGGTTCTCTCTGCCCCTAGACGGGCTTTAGGATAGCCTGCACACCTTTGAAAATCCTCGGACCCGGCCACCCGGGTGATGGTTCTAACATGCAGCTAGGCTGGAGAACCACTGCAGGCTAAAACCTTTTAAGAAGAATTTGTGACTTTTATAAAAGTCAACATGTATGATCTTTTGCAATATTAACTTTTAAATGTAGACTAAAATGAGCCAAAGAATTCTAAAGAATGACTCATGGCACAGTTGTTGGTTGAGGCTGCCATGCTAAGATTGACAAACAGGTGGGTTGGGTGAGGTGGTTCTGCATTTATGGCAATTGGACTGTAATTTGACTTTATATTTATAGAATTCTTGGTTCTCAGATAGGGAGGAATTGCCTTGCCATTTGCATGGACCAGACGAGGTACCCAGTGTATAAAACTAATTTTTGTAACTCACATAAAGGGTCCATGACATAGAGTTTATGCCTACACCTGTGTGTCTCTTTCTTTGGGTCACACATTTCAGCTTTGGTTATTATTCCTTAATTGTACTTACTAGAACCAGTTAAAAAGCACTTTTGCTAAGACTTGTGATGGATTTGCAGCTTAGAGCAATAAATCTATAGGATATTAGTAACACAGTCAAAGCAAATGTAGTTATGTTTTGTTTATTTTAATTTTTATTCTGATTTCCAGATCATGTTTACTTTGATTAAATTGTATGTTAGTATCTCTCAATAGCAGCAAAACTTAATCTAAATGACATCTTTTGACACCTTAAAAGAGGGGGAGGGTATAGCTCAGCATGCATGAGGTCCTGGGTTCAATCCCCAGCACCTCCTCCAATAAAAATAAACCTAATTACCTCCCCCCACCCCACCAAAATAAAACAATACAATAATATAATAATACATAAATAAAATATTTTTAAAAGAGTAAATACCCAACGAATCCTGTATTCAGGTTGTAATTAAGATAAAAAAATTAGAATGCCAAAAATAATATGGGGAAATATTATAACTTTTTTATTTTTCTCGAAGTTTTTGATGTGGAGTATGTTGAACAGTTCCTCCAAAAATAGCACTTCCTTCCTTATTTTTGTTTTTTAGTAGCCATATAATTTAAAGAAAAGAAAACTTCAATCAAAGAAATAAAATAACTTCAATCAAAGCTGTGGTTAATAGCAGTAAAATCAAATGTCACAACAGAATCAACATCTATCAATTGGCTCATATAAAAATGTTCCACTTTTATCACCAAAGGATCCTTGCAATTAAAACCTTCAGGGCATGCAACATGTAAAATTAGCACCCACCACAAGATCTGGTCATTGTCAGTTTCTAAGTTTAGATCAACATTTATACCCCAAACTGAAAAGATGTGTGTATGTCCAGAAATCCGGGAGATTTATCCCATTCTCGGTGGTGCACATGCATATTTGTATCCCCTTTGGAAGTTTCCAGTGTGCATAATGTCCTTTTGGGGTTGTCTTGCTGGCCCATAGGAGGGGGCGAACCAGTCCAAGAATCAGGAGATCTGGGTTCTAGCCCTGTTCTGCCACGAGGAGCCGCCTCACTCCGGACAAGTTATCAAATGTCTCCATCACGTTTAACCATTAAAGGACTGGTTAGCTCTGCGGAGCTCCGTGAGTCTCCTGTGTCCAAACAGAAAGCCCTCTGCTTCTGAAGACAAAACTGATAAGTGTTGCCCTTTGTTTTAGAACTCCTTAAGACAAAACACGTACACAAACAACCCTAAAAGTGACTGAGCTGCCCGAATGCTTGACTATGCCAGAGGTAACCACTTACTTTGCAGTCTGGACACATAAAATTAGTGATTTCATTACGCTTCTGGGGAAAAAAAATTTTTTTTAACTTCCTCCTAAGGAATTCAAATATCTGTAGAAGCCATGGCTTGCTCTTATAATGTGGAGATCCTTTGACTTGTTGTGACTCGCCCAGGCCTCCTTTTTTTCAGACGAAATTCTTGCCTCGTGGTCTTTGTTCATAACACTTTACTATGATCAATTGTATCTAAATGTACGTTTTTGTTCCTTTTGCTGTGCCAGTTCGAACTCTTATCTCCCATAAAGTATTTCTCCCATTTCAGTCTGATTATGTACCCTTTGCCCAGGTCTTTCCAAAATAAAATTTATGTAAATGTCTATTTTATATAAAATATGATGAAAATAAGTATGTCTTGTTTCAGTCTCTCAAGGGCTCCGTGATGGGTACCCACCAAAATCCATGTCACCAGGAGGTGCTTGCTTTACAAATAAAAAAGACCGCCTTTTCTTCCTTTCCTCATTCATTCATTCCCTCATTCATTCATTGCATTGTTCTGTGTGCTCTGTCTGCTCTTTTTCATACCCAACAAGTCCTCCCTCAATATCCTGCACTCTGTCTACAAACTTAACCTGCCCCCAATTCTCCCCTCGCTCCTGTTGCTACAATGGAAGAGAGTCCTGGGCCCTGGATTTTGCTTCTGGTAGCACACCGTTATTCCATTCCTTAACGTCTTTCTTTTTCATCTTTCACTTATGCCTTTTGCTGGCTCTTGTCAATTCTCTTATTTTAAAACACAGATACAGGGAGCCACCATCCAGATCATTTGAAAAAAAGAAAACCTTCCTTTAGTCCTTTTCATCTCTAGTTGCTACCACATCTCTACATCCTTCACGGCCACACTACTGGAATAAATTGTCTTCACCCATCCTTCTATGTACATCCTTCACGTCCTCTGGCATCCTAGTGGCAGCTGTCTCCGCAACAAATATTCAAATGAAATTGCTGCTTCTAAGTTCCCCAAAAATCACCTTACTGCTGGTTCTTAGACCTTGTGGGACTTTGGAGAGGGTTCTAGAGTTCAGACCAGTGGTTTAGCAGGGATGGAGAAACTTATTTTTTAAACAAAACATTATTTACCCATGACTTGTTCATTGCTCATGGGTTAGTCTCCTTAAATTTTACAACTATTCCTAGAGTTGGGGCTTCCATCAAGAGTCCTGGAAGGCCGCCAGTACCAGATCATTATTACGCCACCTTAACGAGGATATGTTCAAATTCAAGGCAGATTTTTCCAATCCAATGTGGGATAATCCAACTTGCTCTCCTTGACAGCCTTTCCTTTTCTAAAGTGCTGTGATTAATTCTTGTTTTGTTTTTTATGAGAGAATACTTCCATTTGGACCCTTCAACATCACCACAAACTCAACTTACACTTGCAAATTTCAATCTAAAATGAATGACCTGGCTGTTGTGATGTACGTAATTCGTATTGAATGGCACTTTTTCTATTTAACGGAAAGGCATTATTTTGTTAGGTCCCTAGAAGGGACCCATCCTCTGTATAGAAGAACCAGGTCTCGCTTGCGGCTGTGGGTTTGAACTCTGGAAATAAAGGGAGCTGTGCTGTAACAGGAAACGAGCCAGTGCCCAACCCCATGGAGACTTCTGGGTGTGAAACAAAGGACTGAAGACCCTACAAAGCTGTGGGTGTACCACGTACACAAGACTGCGAGGGGACATGCTCTGGTTAGCCATGAACTTGAATATTGTGGGTCCCACCATGCTTGCACAGCGCATGTTCGTTTTTTCCTTCCCTTCTGTCTTATTTTGTGATGACTTTGTAGTGGTTTTAATCTTCTCCCTCTTGCCAAGAAGAAGGAGGAGTTTGGGTCTATATGGCCAGTTTGGGCTTTTATTGGAGAGTTGTGTGCCCCTGGGGCCAAGGACGGTTATGGTAATCCTTGTGAGATCACTACGGAGGAGGTGAAACTCGGAGACGAGGGTGGTGAGGGCCGTAAGTCAGGCAGCCACTACCTGGAGGGGTCCTCAGGCACTCAGATGTAGCGCGTCATTTTCAGAGAAGAGTGGCTTACTTACCAAGCCCCTCCTGGTGTCTCCTAGACACCCAAGCTTGAAACCCTCCCCCTCTCCACTCTTTGTGTGTGTGTGTGTGTGTGTGTGTGTATTTTTATTGAAATTTAGTCAGTTTACAATGTTTTTAAATGTCAGTGAAATCAGGCAATAATCGTTAATTCCACAGGCAAATGGATAGCAGAATGTGACAAGTAATTTACTCAAATAACACTTCCTTGATGTCATCTTCCTAAGCTTCTCATTCCCTAGTTGCCCATTCTTTTAGCATCCAGCAATTAAAAAATGACACTGGAGTCTTAAATTTCTGAATATATGATAGAGATTTGCCAAGTCACTGCTAATGTTTTTTTGCTTTTACTACAGTACCATCGTACAAAGGTGTTTTAGTATAACCCAGGAAATCCTAGTTAGAGATGGGAAACACCATACTGGTTTCACATCCTATAAATTTAACAACTTCAGTAGGACTCATGATTTGAGAATATTGGATAATTGTTCAATCTGAAGAACTCAGGTAAAGAGCATTATGAATACTCTCCAATCATAAAAAAAAAAAAAAGAATGACATCTTGTCATTTGTGAGCACATGGGTAGCACAGACCTTGAGGGCATTATGCTCAATGAAAGAAGTCAGACAAAGAAAGGCAAATACTGAATGATCTCACTTATATGGGGAATTAAAAAAGAAAGTGTATAGATATAAAGACACATTGGTGTTTGCCAGAGGTGGGAGGTGGGGCGGAGGCAAAATGGATGAAGGGACTCAAAATGCGCAAACTTCCAGAGCTGGACAAAATAACTCTACTGTAAAACAAGACGGGATAAGCTTTATACTCCACACTAGCCAGGCGTGTTGGTGCTGCTGACAGTGAAGGAACTGATTCCCACTGCAGGGCTTTGTGGGGTGTGTATACTGTGTTGGGGGCGGGGGTAGGAGCGCTTTAGTGAAGGAGGGGTATTGAAACTAGACATTGAGGTACAGCTATGATTCTATAGCTCATGAGGTCTTCTGAAGCTCTAATGTACAGAAGACATTCCTACAGGTCATGTATATTGCAAGGCCTGGCAGGTCCCCTCGGGATTCAGGCAGAACAAAGAACAGTCGGAGCCCTGGGTACCTGACATGCCTTTACTGCAGAGGAGTGCACAGGAGACAATGGAGGTGGTGGCAAAAAAAATCCCATCCGCCTTATATATCAAGGCAAACAAAGCCGGCATCTAGCCAACTATGATGGGAGCTAACCAGTGCGCTTGCGCGGTGCAAGTCATGCTTGAATAACACACGTGGGTACTGCACATGCGGGGTAACGGGCTGAGTCACTGGGCGCGGGACACCCGGGGAGGGGGCCTGAGTGACTCTGTTTTCCCTGCATCGTGCCGGGCAGAGGGAACTGTGTATAAGGAATGTCAGGGAGGTGGAGAATCTCAGGGCTGTTCAGGCAATGTGTATCCCACTGCAGCTGGAAAATAATGTGAATACGAACTGGGGTAACAGTGACAATAAAGATGAAAAACCTTTCATTATAGACGACCTTGAATTCCATGTGAAGAAGCTTAGATTTTATGCCGTGGGCAATGGGAAGCCAAAATGGTGGTGAGATTATAATTTATGAAATAAATGTAAAATAAATGTCACTATTCATTATAAGTTTAGGATGGAAATGATGTAGCTTAATTGCAGCTCATACTTAAAAGGCTTGTTAAAAGTTCTGTTGTTAAAAGTCTAAGACGACTTTCTGTGAGTCAACCTAGTAATAATATACCAGTGAAGCCTTCAGCATCTTTGCTTAAACTTTTAGAAGAACAGCATCCAGAACAGGAGTGAGAGAGTCCTGTTTCCTTAGAGTCCTGGGCTCGGGTGCAGGCAGGAGGTCTCTAGGTACAGCCTTTAGAGGGGGACAAATAGGCTGGAAGTTACCTGAAGGACAGTGATCAAGATAAAGAGAAACTCAAAACAGCATCTCGGGAGATAAGATGGAGGGAACTAGGAATGTATTTGTTCCAAAGGAGACTTGAGAGGAGGAAGAAATCATCTTGGTTTATCTGAAAGTCTACCAGGGGAGCCACAGGAGTTGCTAACAAGTTGAAAATTGGGGTTTTAAGAGAGACTTATGATTGTGTTGAGGGGTTTTGACCTGTGTTGTTTGAGATGAGGAGGGCAGGTGAGTAGTGAAGAGAAAGAGGAAGACGGGACAGAGGATTTGGGTAACAGGGCACTAGGATCAAGAGAAACATGCGTTTTTGTTTGTTTTTTGGAAGGATGGGCTTAACTGTTCATAAGGACAGAAGAGAGAGAGTCATTAGTCAAGAGAAATACGTACATAGGTCAAGGAAGTTTCGCAAGAACACAACAGATAAAGAACTTTTAGTTTTGGGAAGAAGGAAGAATAATTCCTTTTCTGGGACAGAAAATGTTAAGGTAGTCTAGAGGCAATTTGAAGGAGTTTACACTAGATGCTGTGTTAGTAATTATAAGATTTCAGTTGCTTCATATTTGGAGAATGAAGTTGAGATTAAATAGTTAAGATTTAGTTAAATAGCTTGGAGGGACTAAAGTTAGAAGTCAACTAAACTTTACTATCACCAATGAAGAAAACAAAAATACCCAAGGTTAGGAGATCTTCATACAAAAGTGGGACAACAAAGGCCAACCCTTCAGCGTAAGGCTGAACAAGGCATAAGCCTGCCCATGTGGAAAGTTACATGCCTCATCCTTGGCCCTGGGTGTAGGGATGGGTACAAATCATCCCTGAGAATTTGAATTACAGACTAATACTCGTGCATGTGTATAGTCTAAAATTTCCACCACCAATATAGTCCAAAACCTCAAGCAGAAAAATTAAGCAGAATGCAGTTGATAATACCCTCAGATGACTGGCCAAAGCTATCATGAGCCCTCTCTGGAAAAACTCTTCCAATCCAGGTCTAACAGAATTGTAAGATTCCATGGTAAGATCCTTCTGATTCCAGAATGTTCAAACGTGGAAAAGACATGTATGTTAGAAGTGTAAAAGGTATGGTGACAATTTGCCTACTTAGTGACGCCAGCATGCTGAGCATACTCGAATGATGGAAAGATCTGATAAATTCCCAATGGAGTTAATTAGCCAGTGGTAAGGAACAAAGAGACAATGTGAGGCAGGAGCAGGGAATTACACAGTCCCTTCAGGGTTGTCTTTATTCTGGTAGGTGGTAACCGGACGCTCAGAAAAGGCAGATACATGGCATTCAGGTGGTCTCCTTCTACGGGAGACATTACATCTTTTAGAGCCTAGAACAGTGCCTGGCATATAATAAATATTCAATAGCTATTTGATTGAATAAATCAATGATTAATTCTGGGACCCTTCTCTGACTCAGTTTGACTAGATCTCAGAATCCTCTTAATGCAGCGATCACTAACAGCAAACCAAGGTTGGCATGTGACTTGAAATCTACTTTCCATCTTTGAATTAAAGATTTTGAGGCAGAGAATAATATGAAAATAGGAGAAAGCAGTAGCCTTTGAAATCATAAAGCCTACGCTGTATTTCCTGTTACATATGAGATATGACGAGTCTCTTAATATCAAGGCCAGTTTTCTTATTAGGAGAAGGAGGAGTAACTTCTCTCTTGCCTACCTCAGAGGGCTGTAACGAGTCCCAAGGAGGAGGATGGAAATGGAGTGCTCTGCGCTTAGAAATGCGAGTGTCATAATATTTGGGGCAGGTTATAGCTTTTTAAATTGAAATGCTTAAAAGTGGTTTTAATAATATTTTGAGCAGCCTAGTTTTACATGTAGTTCAGGATGATGGACTTGAATAAAAAATAGGAAAGCAAGGAGAGTCTGGTTAAGGCGGAGGTATTAAGAAGAATGACTGCCATTTGGTTTTGGACCCTGGACATAAAAGCGTTGGCCAACTCCTACCATCCTGAGACGTTATTGCTTGGAGGGCAGTGGGGCTCTTAACAGGTCTAAGGTTGTTGATAAAGATACTGATTTTTAGGTGTCGGGAAAACTGGACAGCAGCATGTAAATCAGTGAAGCTAGTACACTCCCTTACACCATATACAAAAATAAACTCAAAATGGGTCAAAGACTTAAATATAAGACAAGATACAATAAACCTCCTAGAAGAAAATATAGGCAAAACAGTATCTGACATACATCTCAGAAATGTTTTCCTAGGGCAGTCTACCCAAGCAATAGAAATAAAAGCAAGAATAAACAAATGGGATCTAATTAAACTTACAAGCTTTTGCACAGCAAAGGAAACCATAAGTAAAACAAAACGACAACCTACCGAATGGGAGAAAATTTTTGCCAACGATGAAACCAACAAAGGCTTGATCTCCAGAATATATATGCAGCTCATATGACTTAATAAGAAAAAACAAACAACCCAATCCAAAATTGGGCAGAAGACTTAAACAAGCAATTCTCCAAGAAAGAAATACAAATGGTCAATAAGCACATGAAAAAATGCTCAGTATCACTAATTATCAGAGAAACGCAAATCAAAACTACAATGAGGTATCACCTCATACCAGTCAGAATAGCCATCATTCAAAAGTCCACAAATGACAAATGCTGGAGAGGCTGTGGAGAAAGGGGAACCTTCCTACACTACTGGTGGGAATTCAGTTTGGTGCAGCCACTGTGGAAAACAGTGTGGAGATTCCTCAAAAGACTAGGAATAGACTTACCATAGGACCCAGGAAGGAATCCTGCTCCTGGGCATATATCCAGAAGGAACCCTACTTCAAAAAGACACCTGCACCCCAATGTTCATAGCAGCACTATTTACAATAGCCAAGACATGGAGACAGCCTAAATGTCCATCAAAATTTGACTAGATAAAGAAGCTGTGGTATATTTATACGATGGAATACTATTCAGCCATAAAAACTGACAACATAATGCCTTTGCAACAACATGGATGTTCCTGGAGAATGTCATTCTAAGTGAAGTAAGCCAGAAAGAGAAAGAAAAATACCATATGAGATCGCTCATATGTGGAATCGAAAAAAACAAACAAACAAACATAAATACAAATCAGAAATAGACTCATAGACATAGAATATAAACTTGTGGTTGCCAAGGGGGTGGCGTGTGGGAAGGGACAGACTGGGAGTTCAAAATTTGTAGATACTGACAGGCATATGTAGAATAGATACACAAGATTATACTGTATAGCACAGGGAAATATACACAAGATCTTATGGTAACTCACAGAAAAAAATGTGACAATGAATATATGTGTGTTCACATATAACTGAAAAATTGTGGTCTACACTGGAAATTGACACAACATTGTAAAATGACTATAACTCAATAAAAAAAGGTTAAAAAAAAAGATACTAAGTTTTAGAAAGAAGTTTGCTCTGCCATGTTAGATTCCAGGGAAGACTGCTTTGCACTCAGGTGAGTGTGAGACATGGAGGACACCAAGGATGCACAGCCCACTGGGCTTTCTTTTCTTGGGCATAAATATGAATTCATGTAGGAAAATTAAGGGAAAGGATTATGAGTTAAATTATGTAAACTACTTTCAAAATATTGTGACATGTTTCTAAAGATGTTAGTAAAAGTCACAGCTGACTTTACTGGGAGTTGGGTAGCATGGAAACCACAGGGACTGTAACTTAGGCTGGCCTTGGAGGATGTGGCTGATTTGGGTTAACAGATGAGGCATGGTTAATCCATAATTCAACTTCTGGTTAAATATTATGAACTTTCAACTAAACTGATAACTTAGAGATGACTCTCAGTCTTCTTAAATTTTTAGATCAAAATTCTAGCATTTTATAACTAAATGAAAGGGTGGTTTCTGGCCAGTCTACTAATTAATATTCCTTTACTTGCTGGATAAATGATAGCGATTTGAGCATAAACCAATTATTCTCACATAAATAATTTCCTTTGTTGTCTGTCTTCTAATATCCTATAAATTCTTATTATTGTGTTAAGAGCTGAAGCTTAGATAGTAAATCTTCTTGGTCACACTTGACTCTGCTGTTTATTATATTTTCTCTACTTTCTCCTTTGCAGCTTATGTATCTGGAAAATAATGGTACCAGAAAATAAAATTATCCTAATAAAATTTACAAGCTTAGCCATAGAAAATCAAGCTGAATGGGACCATGACTATGTATCTTTACAATCAAGCAACGGAGTGCTTATTGGTAAGTATGTTACATTTATTTTCATCTGTCGTTTTAGAATATTCAAACAACCAAAGAGGTGCACAAGGCTCTGAAATTAGATTTCTGCCCATAAGAAAATTATTTCTTCTTACAAATTGTGCCATCCTTGAAGGGGCCAAGGGTATGTGTGGGAAGAGTGGAAGCAAGGACCAGCATATTTCCTGAGGTTTATCTATTCCTTTCTCAAATTTGATAACAATATTGAATAAAATTGGTCTCACAATTGCCAGAAACTTCCTTTCAAGGCCATATCAGTTTTTTTTTTCCTTTTTTATCACAAAAGCAGGTATGTGTTTGTCAAATTTGGTAAAGAGTGGGCAAATGGAAGAAAATGTAAGCCTTACCACCTAGAGGTAAATGCTGCTAACATTTTGATGTATATTTATTTATACATATTAAACTGAACGCACTGAACTTCACATTGTCTTATAATGTTATTTTTTCTCCTGACAATAGATAATTTCATGGCATTTAATTTCTTTTATTGAAAAGCTCTTGTGAGCTATATAAAAGCATAAGTGATAACATTTCCATTAACGGAAATATTAAGTATTACAGATAACAGAGGGTCTTTAGAGCTGGCAGGGACCCTCCAATGATTAGGACAAGTATCTCTTCACAAGTATTTGACAGAATGCTTTAGTCAAGCTATTATGCTGAGGGTTATAACATATATTGACTAAATGAGCTTTTTACCTAATAATCATACTTTAACCCAATCATTAAACGAGATATCATACCAAACACTGGACATAATATAAAGTAAAAGCAGTCTCTTGCAGCTTGGTGAGGTGAATAAATAAAAGATGTGCCACCGAGGAGGAAATGACATGGAATAGGGTATGTGCTGTGGTGGTTCAGAAAAGGTAGCTGCTGTTTTTGTCAGGTGTCTGGGAAGGTCTGTGGAGAGCTGGACTTGAAGTTGGTCCCTGAGAGCTGAGCAGACTTTGGACATGTGAGATTGGATGGGAGAGGTTAAAACGAAATATAATTATTGAAGCAGGAGCATGGGATGAATTAAAGGAAACACTATGTGGTTTTGTAGGTTTAGAAGAGAGAGTTTACGGAAGAGAGTATTAGGGAAACATGCATACGTTTGCCACGTGGGACAAGCCACTGGGGGAAATGTGCAAGATCTGGGAACTGAGATAGACATCATTTTGCTGACGGTCACCAGGTGCGAGGCTGGCTGACAATTTTGGGTGCTGCTCCAAAGACAATAAAGACAACTGACAGCAACATTGTACCCATATGTTACCTTCCCCGGCGCTGGCTGCCCTCAGTGCTAGTTCTCATACCTTAGCGTACACCGGAATCGCCTGGGGGGTTTCTGATTCTTTAAGTCTGGTGTGGGGTCCGAGAATTTCCTGGGGGATGTTGTTCTGTACTTAGAGAAAACCTGGTGTGTTCTCCTTTTGCTGACTCCTCACTGGTCTTCATGCTTGTGTGGGATTTTTAACTTATTTTAGGGGACTGAACTCACTTGGCAGTTATACATTGGAATCTTTCCGTCTCAAACCTAAATCAGCAGTTTTTTTCAATTTCAGCCACTTTCTATAATTTCGCAGTGGTTCTTTCCTTTCCCATAGCAGTAAGTGATGCATGTCCTATTGTTGGGTTGGGGATAAGACCATAAGGGCATAAAAAATTAAATTTGGTTATGCGTAAGTGGGAAGAAAGGCTAGAGAAATTAATCAGTTGATATCGTCAGCTACTATCCCCACTATGGGAAAAATCTTATATAATGTATGTTGCATTGCCATATGCTTCTTACAGTGTTCTCTACCACACAAAGGGAGATTTGATGACTGTGTACAATTTCTTCACTAGAAATTTTGAGCTACATTATCAACTTGACCATGATGTTTATTGTTTCTTTGCATTGTGGACATTATTCTCTATGTAAAAGAGTAGAATGACTTTGTTACTGAATTGGTTGCCTGGACACCATGCTGGGAGTCCCAGCCGAAGCCAAGACCCCTTGTCCCTGCCAGGGAGGTTCTTTTTCTGCTTGGATTCAAGCAGCCAATAATGAACCTCATGCTGAGACTGGAACAGCACTTACTGAATGACCAAAGAATGGAGAAGTGGGAACTAAGTTCACAAATCAAATTCTCAACCCAGTTTGGGTAGAGACACCATATATATGGGAGGGTGGAGGTAAAAGGGAGGGAGTTGGAAAGAATGGGAGGAATGTTCGTGACTTATCTGAGAACAAGGGTATGGCTTGGACCCAGAACTGATCAACACTCATTTTCAGTCCCTGTAAGGGCTTTCCAGGTTGTTGTCATGGCAACTATCCACTGTCATGGCGCTGGTGGGTGTGTATCTAGCATGCTAAGATATTGCCGTGAGCGTATAGTGAGGCTCTAGGTCTACAGGAAGGCAAGTCTTCAGCCATCTTGGACCTGGTCGGCTCTAAGCAGTTCTGGTTTTTCTCTTTGCTGCTGTCTCCTGAAACTCAAATAAGAGCAGTTGGTTTCCATTCAGGGGAGGGGCAGGGGTGTGATTCTGGGGCAACAGCCTTGGTAACAGCTTTCAGAATTAAGTTTCTTTACTACCAAGTAATGATTAAGAGGGTGACTTTGAAAATAAAGTTGAATCCTTCCATTAGAGTACGTGGCGGATAATAGCAATGATAATGGGTGCCTTTATGGAGTCATTACCATCTGTAAGATACTCCAGGCACTTTACCTGAGTTAGCTCCCTTAATAAAGGCATACTGAAATGCATGAATAAGTCAGACTCATCATGCAGTTTGAAATGAGTGTGGATATGATTACAGAGAAGATGCCTACATGTATTAAAAAACTTCTCCTTTGAATCAAGTGTATGGAAAAATAATTTCACTAAGTTTACTTTTACTGAAGAAACAGTTTTGAAAAATGAAAGAATTAATCTCCACGCTGAAGTGACAGCAACTGAGGGACTCTTTCCGCAGGTATTTTTTCAGCTGGAGCTGTTGATGTGACAAATTAATGGCTATGGATTCAGTTTTTAGACATCTTTTTGAAATATGGCAAACGTGCAAATTAGACACAGGGGAATTTACACAAAGTGAACATCCACGTAACCAGCACCCAGATCAAGACACAAAATATTGCCAACACCCAGCAGTCCCCTTGTGCCTCTCCCAGTCATCACCCCTCTGAAGGTAATCAGTGCTCTGATCTCTAACACCAGAGGTGAATCTCACCTACTTTTTGGACTGATAAATTCTTTTTAACCTCTGTTTCAACAATTCTGGTTATTTGATAAAGGATGATAGTTTGAGGTATATTCCTGTAATATAAAGTTTGGTTACTTTCAGCAGTAAAATATAGACCTGAAGCTACATCATTATGAATGTAACTTTTCCCCCATGTATTCCTAATATCACTAGGAAATTTAAATAAACTCTAATTTTCCTTTTTTTCTTCTCAACTTAAAAATAGCTTTTGGTGATACTTGATAAGGACTCCAAAGACATTTTATGGCCTAACGAAGGGAGCAAGGTACTCAACTGGAAAATCATCCTTGGTTAGATCAGGAGATGGTGTGACTTCCCTGGTTACACAGAAGCACCAGACAGGGTCGTGGGTGGCCCCTGGCCGAACTGAACAGTGCCTGTTGGTAGGGCCAGATGGGGTTAGACCAAATGGTGGAAAATGTGTTTTTATGTTGAACATTTGTTGTTCTTCTTTCTCCAGGAAAAATAATCCGCTCTTCTGGACCATTGTTGTGGGAGACCATGACTGAATCCCGAAGGAATCAACCAAGCAGGTGAGAGATGCTTTAGAGGTCATTCTCCCTGTGCTCTCAAGTCGTCACGTGCCGGGGAATACATTCAGCTAAAATGTGTAATTAGGTATTAATCTCCTAGTGCCCCTTTATACTTGTCATTTATACCAACATTTAAAGATACAATTTGAGGTCACATTTTAATCTGAGAATCAGGTGAGGTGAATCAGGAAGTGCAAATTCAGGTCCATGCACACAGGTCCACACGGTCTGCTTTCTCCAGGACCACCAGTCCCTCAGAAAGTGATTCATGGACTCCTGCAAATTATGAATGGAGATTGTCTTTTTATTTTTTTTTATTTTTTAATATTTTTTATTGATTTGTAATCATTTTTTAACATTTTTTATTGATTTATAATCATTTTACAATGTTGTGTCAAATTCCAGTGTAGAGCACGATTTTTCAGTTATACATGAACATATATATATTCATTGTCACATTTTTTCTCTGTGAGCTACCATAAGATCCTGTGTATATTTCCCTGTGCTGTACAGTATAATCTTGTTTATCTATTCTACAATTTTGAAATCCCATCTATCCCTTCCCACCCTCTGCTCCCTTGGCAACCACAAGTTTATATTCTATGTCTATGAGTCTATTTCTGTTTTGTATTTATGCTTTGTTTTTTTGTTTTTGTTTTTTGTTTTTGTTTTTGTTTTTTAGATTCCACATATGAGCGATCTCATATGGTATTTTTCTTTCTCTTTCTGGCTTACCTCACTTAGAATGACATTCTCCAGAGGCATCCATGTTGCTGCAAATGGCGTTATGTTGTTGGTTTTTATGGCTGAGTAGTATTCCATTGTATACATATACCACATCTTCTTTATCCAGTCATCTGTTGATGGACATTTAGGCTGTTTCCATGTCTTGGCTACTGTAAATAGTGCTGCTATGAACATTGGGGTGCAGGTGTCATCCTGAAGTAGGGTTCCTTCTGAGTATAAGCCCAGGAGCGGGATTCCTGGGTCAGAGATTGTCTTTTTAAATTTAGTACAAAGTCATCTTCATTGTGGATGTGTGGACATGTAGAGATTTGAGATTAAGGACCAGTATGCAAGGAAGTCATTTGACTCATTGACTTTGCCTTGTAATTCCGTTGCTGGCCAATGATACAGGTGAGAAGGGCAAAACACATGGCGGTGCATGAGGACTTGGACAGACTGAGCTACAAGTCTGACGTCTCCCCAGTACAACTTGAGCTCTGCTCTGGAGTTCAGCTCAGTGGTGAGGACAGTGTGTCTCCCACTGGACACAGATCCTGTTTCCCTCTGAGATCCGTGCTGCGGCTGGATGGGGAAGCATTAGTGAAGGTCAGCATTTTCCTTTTGCATAAGCATCCCTGAGGGTGACAGTTTTGAGAATACGTCGTGAAACTGATACCAAACAGTGTCTGCTTTAGCCCTTCTTGCTTCTGAAAGATAGGGACCAAGTGCTATTCAGCTGTCATAGCTCATCAAATTAGAGAATGAGTTATTTCATATTTTTCCATCAGGGTGGCTTAATCATAGGCAGGTTAGATCTTTAAAGAGCCAGCTGTAAGTTTTTTAGGCCTTACAAGCCATATGGTTTCTGTCATAGTTATTCAAATATTCCATGGTAGCTCAAAGCAGCCAGAGACAGTATGTTACAGAATGGATGTGGCTGTGTTTCAACAGAACTTCACCATGAAATTTAAATTTTATATCATAATCTTGTGTCACAAAAAATATATATTTTTTTGGATTTTCTTTTCAACCATTTAAAAATGCTCGGACCATGCATGGGTTGTAATGAATAGGCTCAGGGACCGGGTTGGGGGCTGGCGGGAGGGGCTGGCATGGAGTTGGCCTGCTGGCTGGGGCTTGCTGACCCCTGGCCTGGATGGCGGAGTTCTGAAACCCATAGTAAAATACTCAAAGATCTGAATGAGTTGATGGTTATGTTTTGCTTCTTTTCGTTCTATCAGATCTGTTTCTTTTATATTTTCCATCTGTTTGTGTCATTTAAAGTCTGTGAAGTTGACGGAGAGGAGAATTTGTCCTTGTGTACAGTGTTCATGTTCTCATCTTCCTGCAGCCAAATCGTTCTCTTCTAAAATCCTCACAGCCAACACAGGAGGAGGTTTTATCCTCCCGTTTTGCAAATGAGGAGGTGATGACTCTGAAATTTAAACAGTTTGCGTAAGAGTCCATGGCCAGTCAATATTAAAACTGGGATTTATAATCAACGTGGCTCAGCTGATAATCCTCGAGTGGCTTCCTATTCCACACAGGATGAAATCTGAACTCCTAGCCCGGGGCTGAAAGCACTACGCGGGGCCTCCCCGCCGCTCTCCAGCCTCATTTCTTCCTTTGTGCCCTTGCTGGCTCACCTCCAGGCACTCTGTCTTCTTTCTCTGTGCAGCTCTGCACTTTGTTTCCTTGCCCCACCACCCAGCACTCGCATTCCAGTCTTCCCACATCCCCTCCGCTTCGTGTTGTTCTCAGCTGGCATCTTCTCAGACCCTTCCTTGCAGCAGGGCTGTCTGTCCTTCCTCCCGTCTCTGCAGTACCCGGTTTTATCACCTCATTGCACAGAAACGGACTTGACATATTTGATGTCATCATTTTCTCCATCTCACCCGGTAGACTGGGAGCCTCTTGAGGGCAGCACTCTACCTAATGTACTGCTCTACCCGCAGGGGTCAATGTCTACCTAGCATAGACTCAGTACATTTTTATTGACTGACTGGCTTCAAAGTCCTAGAGTAAACATGCCTGTTCTTCAACCTTCACCAACTCCGTGACCCCCAGACAACCAAGAGGTAGTTACAGTCTTATAAAGGGGAACTTCAGTCTTTCAACCTCAGAGAGAAGATGAGTTCTCAGTTTTGAGACATGGTCATAAGCAGCACTGACGGGAATGACCCTTGCTTGAAGAGAAGATTTCAAATATATTAAATTATTTATGTATTATATTACTACATTAAAAAGACATAAGATTTCGAGTTGGACCTAGGCTAGGTCCCTAATTCCATCCCATAGGTGCTGTGAGATAAAATTTTCAGAGCTCTGGCTTTTTCATGTGAGTGTGACAGCCCACCTCACAATGTTGGCTTGTTTGTTTTTTAACTGAATTATAGTCAGTTACAATATGTCAATTTCTGGTGTACAACATAACGTTTCAGTTATACATATACATACATATATTCATTTTCATATTATTTTTCACTGAAGGCTATTATAATATATTGAATATAGCTCCCGATGCTATACAGAAGAAATTTTTTTATCTAATTTTATATATCATAGTTAATATTTACAAATCTCAAACTCCCAGATTTATCCTCTCCTACCCTCTTTCTCCCAGTGACTATAAGATTGTTTACTGTGTCTCTGAGTCTGTTTCTGTTTTGTAGATGAGTTCACTAGTGTCTTCTTTTTTCTTTAAATTCACATATGAGTGATATCATATGGTATTTTTCTTTCTCTTTCTGGCTTACTTCACTTAGAATGATGATCTCCAGGTTCATCCATGTTGCTGCAAATAGCATTATTTTATTCTTTTTTATGGCTGAGTAGTATTCCATTGTATAACTATACCACAATTTCTTTATCCAGTCATCTGTCAGTGGGCATTTAAGTTGCTTCCATGTCTTGGCTATTGTATATAGTGCTGCTATGAACATTGAGGTGCATGTATCTTTTCAAATTAGAGGTCCCTCTGGATATATGCCCAGGAGTGGGATTGCTGGATCATATGGTGTGTCTATTTTTAGTTCCACCTCACAGTGTTGTTGTGAGTATAAAGCTTTTACTTCAAGCTAATAATATAAATATTAAAGTACTACGTAAATGTAATTATTAAATTTTTTCCAAAAAAGTATAGGGCAATAAAATGCTAAACTTCTCTTTTTTTAAATTAGTAATAAATCTAAAGTGATACAGTAAGTCATGCAGAATATATGTTAATATTGCCTTAGGGGCAAATAGGAGAAGAAATTCTTTAGTGTCCATCATCTGTGTAGTCTTCAATTAGAGTTGAGATTAAGCCTCAGTGATAATAAAGGAAAAAGAGAAATATGATTTTCGTTTATAGTAGGAAATCATATAAACATATTGCAGTCATGCATTTATAATACATATTATACATACTGAGATAAAATATTTACCATTGACCTTTGAACAACGGCAGAGGGGGTTAATTCAAGTGTTCATTCATGGTTGGCCCTCCATATCTGTGGTCTCACATCTGTGGGTTTATCCAACCATGAACCGTGTAGCACTGTAGTATTTACTATTGAAAAATGTCCAAGTGTAAGTGGACCAGTGCAGTTTAAACCCGTGCTGTTCAAGGGTCAACTGTATGTGTATAAATATATAATCACATATATTTATAATACCAATTCATATCTTACCAAATTTCTCTTGCCAAATTCTTTTTTTAGCGATATGTGAAACACTAAAATTTAAATCAGAATTAAGCTAGGAAAAAAGTGTTTCTGGTCTTGTTCTCCTTCCAATGGACTTTCTTAACTTGACTGAATTTCTTAACGTCATTTCTGGAAATGACGATGTCCTGTACAAGATGCTGGGTTCGGATTCAACGTCAGCTGACTCAACAGCTCGGACAGAGCCAGGTGATGGCTAATTACGTTGGTGCAGAGCAAGTCTGAACCTACCGTATATTTCCTTAGCATCACTCGTTGCTTATCTCATTAGCAAGCTCGCTTTCTGCATCTGTTCCTCAGGTGGTGGCCTAGCAAGTCGATGACAGCAGATTCAAGTGCCCGTGTTAGAAAGAGAGGCCTGGGGACGCACTTACTATCCTGCCCACCCGGGAGGGATCACAGAGAAGGTGATCTGTCCTGGCTTTGCAGCGCCTGGCAGGAGGGATTTCAGGCAGGTGAGAAGATTCCGATTTTGCCGAGGAATGTAGACAGTTGTCATCTGCTGGAGAGTCTCCTTAGACAGGAGGAAGCCACTCTGCAAACCACAGACAACCATCTTGACCCGTGTGTGCAGATCACACCACACCCCTACACGAAGGCCAGAGGACAGTAGGAAGAGCGAATTACTTAATCGAAACTTGCTGAGATGGCAGATAATGGGCAGAAGCAGCCACTGAGTCAGCCAGAGAGCAAGTGGGAACATAGAGGAGCCCATGAAAAGGCTGGAGAGGGCAACACCACTAAACTGGCCTGCACGTGGGAAGATGTGTTCAGATATACTTAAGGCTTTGGGAGAAGGGGAACGAGCAAATAAGGATTCTGAATTAGTGTATCCTACTTCTGACTTAAAGAGTTTTATTGTTTTAAATTATGACTCATCCTGTAGACTCATCGCCGATTTTACTCCACAGATTAAAATAAAATCATCATGAGAAAATGAGAACTTTGGAAAAGATGGTTTTTCCATGCAATGGAAAACAAATCACAGAACAGTCGTTTAATTTCAGTGCCATCATAGAGGACCAGAGTGGTTCAGATGTGGTCACGTGGCAGCTGGGGAGGCACGCTGTTGGCAAGTTCAGAATGCACTAAGAAAGAGATAGGATTTGGGCAAAAGAATTGTAAAACACCAGCTTTAGAATCCGCAAAGCCAGTGGAGAAATGTGACTCAGAGATACACAACCAAAAAGGGTTTCCATAAAATTGGTATATCATTTGATTGTTCCAGAGTGGAGAGGGAAGAAAGAGTGAATCCTGCGTTTTTGCAGCTTTTTGGTCGTTCCCCCTACCCCACATCCAATCAAGAGACATAAACCAATGGATGTCACATCTATGGGGAGAAAACTGGGCTTTAATCTGGGTAGAAGTCCTTCCATGTAAACACATGAGAGAAGGAAGGAGGTCCACTTTTAACAATGAATATAAATTTATTGTACTCAAATCCTTTCATGGTGCCAAGCACTGCTCAAATTCTGTTTTCATGTTGCATATCAAAATTTGCACTCTTTGGAAGTAGACCCTGAGAAGGGGATTCAGGTGTCTGCTTAGATAGAGCAGACATCACTGGTAGGAATGTGAGGAGGTGGTCTGGGGAAGGGAAGGCAGCCAATCAAGGGTGTGCTACTAAGCCAGCTTCCACAGGGAGGGACTGAGCTGATTGCTACAGCGAAACTCTGGCAGTGATGCAAAACACACACGCGGGCACACCATCCCTCCCCGCCTCCCCCAGGATACTTATCTCCTCCAAGGGGTGACGGAACTTCCCCAAAGTCATAGCTGGAAGGCTACAGGGAGCACTTCCCACTTTCCAGCCTGCCCCAGGGCAGACAGGAGGGGGCACAGAGCTGGGAGGTGGACTGGGAGGTCTGCAGAGTATGAGAAGGGCACTCACGCTGTCTGCCGGAGGACATAAGTGTTATATATATACATTATATAAATCACACGGAAAAGTACTCTGAGTTAATGTGTTCATGCTCCTTTTGAGGGATGGTTACAGATGGCTGTGCCGTCTGTGTCCTGTTTAACAGCATCTGACAGTAAGGGAAGACTTTGATCTATCAAGAAAGCGAAGAACTGGGGAGGGAATTAGGTCCCTATCAGAAGTGACCCAAATACTGTATTCTCAGCGGGCTCCGAGTCTTATTTCAGCTACATCCAACTGTCACTTTGGCGGCAGCGTGACCAGATTTACAGCTGATACGAGGAAAGGGAGATAGGGGTTGAGATTCTGACTAATGAGTGTGGCTAGCTTTCTTTTACAAAGGATACCGGCTTCCTGAAAGGGTGACTTCAGAAGCTTGCTTTGATAAAATGGACTCTGATATTTTCCATCAGGTAATTGATTTTTACCCTCCTGTGTATCCTCAGAGGTACCCGATCTGCTGGTGGAATTTCTCATCCAGGAAGGTGAAGACAAGAAAGCTGGAGCGCAAAGACAAGGGAGTTTCAGTGTAGAATCCCGTGGTTCTTTCCTCATAGCAAATTTTAGATTTGTAAAAAATTCCAAGTTCTGTGACTTACGAAGTGATCTCTGTCTTCACGGAGTGATGTGTGTCCTGCTCTTGCTGACTTTTCCAATTGATTTCATATTTCTCTCCTCCCGCTCACTATATTTAAGACATGTTGATTGCTTTCTGACCTCCCAACTTGCCACATCCTTGCCTAATACAGGATCTTAGCCCAGATGTCAGTGGGATAGGAAATGCTGTCCCTTTAGGCTTTTGAAAATCCAGCTCCATTTAAGTGTTCATGTCTGAGCTCAAATATGACTGAAGCTGCATATGCGTTACATGCACGTGTGCGCAAATAGCTGCCTTCCTTTTCCACCTTTCTCTGTGAGTATTTATCTCCTTTTAATATGTATTTCCTTTGTGGCCCCATTACCACCTAATTTGTTCACACTCTTTTTCAGAATGCCTAGTTCTCAGTAGGCACTGAATGATTTTTAAATAGTAGGTACCATTTGTTTATTGAATATTTACCATATGCTAGGCCCTGTGATATGCACTGATGATAAAGGATAAATTAGACAGGCTCTTCCTGTGTCGCAAAATGTCCATAATTGCCTGAAGAATTCTATATTGGGTTTGCGTTGGTACCGAATGATAGGACACGTCAAAGGGAATGATTATTTTACCCAAGCACTTGTAACTTAGAGTAATTAAGTTTTAATTTTCTTTTTTTCAAGCCTAAATTATTCAAGTATATAACAGACCCTCATTTTTCTTTGCCTTATTTATTTGGTCCCTGGTGTCTGTGTGTTCTGAATTGTAGGCTGTTACTCTGACATAGAGCTAGAATGCAGAAGGTTTTTTTTTTTCACCTCCAAGATACCCACTGGATTATAGAGGAAAACTGGAATGTGCTTGGGTGTTCAGAGTTTCACCAAGCAGTATGGCAAAATTTAATGTTGTATCTGTCATTCCCTGGGTCTCACAAGTGTCAAGATTCAGTTCTGATTATCTATGAAGAAAGCCACAGTGAGAGGATGTCCAGTAATCCTGGTGGGCTTGTGTCCATTGTGCTGGGGGCCTTTTCTGCACAGCCGGCTTATGATCAAAGGGACAGTTTGACTTAGTAATAATACCACCCAAGGTTGAGTCATGTAACAGGCATGCTATTTTTCTAGGCACATTTCATATTTTCAAATTTTGAATCTACAAAACACATATTGAAGGTTGAGTGGTTTTGTTTGTCCGTATGTATATTCAGAAAAAAAAAAAAGAGATGAGAAAACCCAACTTCTTCAAACATACTGGAAACATGCCAGAATGCCAGAAATACATATATGATAGAGGAAGGGTTAAGCTGGTTAAACATCAGGCAGGAGGTTGAGGCAGGGGGAGGCTGTTGAATTTTAAAATAAAGCAAAACATATTCTTTCAAAAAGGCAGAATTAGGAAAAGATCCATGCACCCCAGTGTTCACAGCAGCACTATTTACAACAGCCAAGACATGGAAACAACCTAAATGTCCATCGACAGATGACTGGATAAAGTAGTTGTGATATATTTATACAATGGAATACTACTCAGCCATAAACAAGAATAAAATAATGCCATTTGCAGCAACATGGATGGACCTGGAGATCATCGTTCTAAGTGAAGTAAGCCAGAAAGAGAGAGAAAAATGCCATGTGATATCGCTTATATGTGGAATCTAAAAAAAGAAAAGGACACTAGAAGCTCATCTACAAAACAGAAAGAGACTTGCAGACATAGAAAACAGTCTTGTGGTTACTGGAGAAAGGGGGTGGGAAGGGATAAATTTGGGAGTTTGAGATTTACAAATGTTAGCCACTATATATAAAAATAGATTTTTAAAAAGGATCTTCTGTATAGCACAGGGAACTATGTTCAATATCTTATAATAACCTTTAATGAAAAAAAATATGAAAATGAATATATGTATGTATATGCAGGACCGAGTCATTGTGCTGCACACCAGAGATTGACACGTTGTAACTGACTCTACTTCAATAGAAAAAGAACACATAACAGCCTATTTTCATCATGCCCATGACCTAACATGGCAGTTCCATAGGCACTTTTACTTTTTTATCATTAATGGGATAATTTTTTTCACATATTAGTTAGCTATTTGCACTATTTATTTCTTGTCATTACTATCGATTTTAAAGTTTGAATATTATTCTTTTTATTTGTTTATAAGAAATATATAAATAACAACTTTTCCTTTGTTGTAAGTACAAGTACTTATTCATGGGCTCATTTGCCTTTGAATTTTGTGTGTTACATGTTGATGTAAACATTTTTCAATGTATTGGTTTAGGTCTATTTATATACACCTTTAATCATCGATCATATATATCCTCTCATAGCTTTTATTTTTAAAAATTAATTTCTCATTCTGAGATCAGAAATTTTTTTATTAAAAACAAAACTTAATCCTGCTGATGTGTATTTTCTCACATGGTAAAGTAGCCTTATGCCTGCTTCTTTTTTTAAAAAAATGATTTTCTCTCTAATTTAGAGCACTATTTTTATCATATGCCAGGTTCTCATATAAAAATAAGTAATTTCTGGGGAAATTTGCTTTTATCAGTGTTATCTATTGAAAACCATGACTTTGTTGTGAATTTCCTGGGGAACCCCTGTCATTTTCCAACCTAGCATTTCTTTGATTTGAAATTGCCAGCTTGAAACTTATGGAATTGCTCTGTCCTTCAGATGATAGCTGGTGGAACTACAAGAGTCGGATAGAAACGTTACCTTTTATTCCGGTTTGACAGTATTCTTCTACACTGTAAAATGCTATGTTTTTCCCTGCGGGAGCCAGCAACCATTCAAGAGCTGCGTTCATCTCAATGTGCGACAAATAAATGTTCGCTCACCCTTCAAATAGTCTTTCAGCATCGTTCCCACTGACATGTTCTGCCAACTAATGTTTTTTCCTTCTTGTGTATCATTTTCTCCCTTCCTCCCTCCCTACAGACAGATGTGGGGCACCTACTGATGGGCTAGCCACTGACCCTCCTTGGTTGTGAGCATCCAGTAGTGAACAAAATGGACCAAGAAATCCCCGCCCTCACCAACCTCATATTCTAGTGGGGAGAGGACACCTAATATGATGAAGTACAAAGTGTGTTAGACAGGAGGGCTGAGGGAAAATGAGGTGGGAGGGGATGAGGAAGTATCTGGGTGCAGATGCCCTACAGTTATAGGCAGTGTAACCAGCAAAAGTCTTTCTGAGCAGGTGACCTTTAAATAAACGTTACAGACTGATACTGAATTCTTTTTTTATTGTATATATACATTTTTATTGAAGTATAGCCAGTCTACAATGTTGTGTCCATTTCTGGTGCACAGCACAATGCTTCAGTCATACATGGACATACATATATTCATTTTCATATTCTTTTTCACCATAAGTTACTACAAAATATTGAATATAGTTCCCTGTGCTGTACAGTATGAACTTGTTGTTTATCTGTTTTATATATATCAGTTAGTATGTGCAAATCTCTAACTCCCAATTTATCCCTTTCCGTCCCCTCCCCACCAGTAACCACAAGTTTGTTCTCTATGTCTGAGAATCTGTTTCTGTTTTGCAAATAAGTTTGAGTGTCTTTTTTTTTTTATTTAGATTCCACATATAAATGATATCATATGGTATTTCTCTCTCCTTCTGGCTGAATTCTTCTTAATAGAAGGTGAGTTTAATTCTCAGAATAACTCACAACCTTCTTAATCAGCCCTCTGAATCATTTTAGAATTATGGCTATAATATAATTCTAAACATGGGTTTAAGTAATTGCTGTGCTTCAACTAGAGACACTGTTTAAAAAATGTTCTTATTTTTTGTCAGATTTGATTTGTTTTAACCTAGGTGAGTCATGTGGAAGAAGGCTTTACCCAATGATGTTCATGAGCTCTGGACCACTGGTGAGGGTGGCATTTCATTCCCTCAAGGTGTTTTTGGCATAAATCACATTGTCTTTAGAGTCCAAGGTATGTTTGGTCATTTAATAAACTTATAAAGTAAAAAATCAATGTTTTCCTTTCAGGGATATTTCAAAACAAATACATCATTTTGTAAGAAAGTACATTTCTGTAGGGAATGAGTTTACGTTTGAAAGAAAAATCTATTTAAGTGATGTGAGATTGGACAGGTCCAAGAGAAAAACTATTCAGTGAATAACTTGATTGACTTATAAATCACTCAGGATTGTGATTTATGGACATGGCTGAGATATGTTGATTGCAGGGGAGGTATAGTTCAGGGGTAGAGTGCCTGCCTAGCATGCACGAGGTCCTAAGTTCAATCCCCAGCACCTCCATGAAAAAAAAAAGAAGTGAGATACACTGATTGCAGGATAAGATTTTTGATTGTGATTGTGATTCTACACCACAGTGAGCCTTTTCTGTAGCCAAAATTTTTGTGGACTGAAGAATTGGGGTTCTAAATCTTAGCTGGCTGATTAGCTCTGGACAATTTATTCTCTATCAGAGTATTCTTTATAGTTATATAATAATGACAATAAAAGGGTAGAATGAATTTTGAAAATTAAACAAATATTCGATGCTAGCATTATAATGTAAACTCTGTGCAGTCCAGAGTTGCTAGATTGCATTTTAGAACGTGTAATTAGTAAGGCTTTTTGACTCATGATGAGCATAGGAAACCAAAAGCTGGTTTTCTCTCTTTGGCACTGAAAAGCATTACAGAGATAGAGCTGGAGCAAAGTTAAATGAGTAATCAAGAAAAGCATGCATATCATATAAAAACTTCTCCTAAAGACCTATATTAAGAATGCTGCTTCCAGATGGAATTATGCAGGGAATCTGCATTATCTGTAGTTATAACACATTATCTTCCATGGACCCCAGGCTTTGCTAAAGACAGTTCTGAGAAAGGGACTGGTTTTCTGTCTCTTTTGACTGTTTCAGATAGAGACTTTTCAGTGAAACTAACCACCTCCTGTTAACTTTTTTCTAAAACAATTAGAGAGGAAGGCTGACAGCTCTGCTCTGGAAAGGCATACAACAAGCCTCTTAAAATTAGCTTTGCTCTCATTCCTGTTCCCTCTTTATTTCTAGGCAGTAAAACTATCAAATTTATTCAGAGTTCAAACCAAGAGCATGCAGCCACTTGCGAGGATGTCAGTCTGACCAAACCTTCAGGAATCATATAAATCCCAGGATCTTTTCACAGAACCACCACGAGGTGAGGGAGGAAGGTTTGCTATGAAAGAAGTTTGTGAACGCTTGATCACTAGACAAGCAGCAACATGTGTTTTTTTGTTTTTGTTTTTGTTTTTTGCTTAAGGCATCGTTTTCCACCTCCTTTCCTTAAAGAATAGTCTTTGAGATGATCCCTGATTTGATGCTGTTAATATAAGAAAACTGAAAGTAAGATGATTCCTGTTGATAAATTGTACTTTCCCAACAAAAGAAACTGCTAGCTAGGTAAACTGGAAAGTCAAATCTCTACCAAAAAGTTTTGGGGATTGAAATAATGTATAGAAAACCTTCTGGCACATGACAGGGACTCAATAAATGGTCCTTAAAATGCCACAATGGAAAGAGGGCTTTTCCTGAGTTAAACATTAGAGCAAATTCAAAGTGAGAAATGAATAGCAAAGATTTATATCAATCCTAAGTACATTTATCTCCTTTAGGGGAGTTTGCAGCAAATTCAGACAAGAATACTTCTTTAACTCTTACAGATTGCTAATTCTGAATAGACAACCCTTCACCATAATGGGCAATCTTAGTTAAAACTTTTGACAAATGAAGTATGATAGAGAATTTTCGGTTGTTGTAGTTTAAAGCAGAAGTCTTTATGTCACCTAAGCACCGAGGAAGCAGGTGGAGTCAGTAACAGTGACTCACTGAGTGATGCATTGACTTCTGAACAAAACAAGTAACAATATGTGCTATTTGGAAATGTTTCTGACTCTCTTTCATCTGTGCCACAGCTGCCACTGGAGATTATTAGCCCCCTTAAACCGCATCATTTGCCTTGATATGATCAACGTCCAGATGAAACCAGTGCCCTTGGCCTGTCAAGGTCAGCTGCGGGTTTACAATGGATTTAGATCAGGCAGAAAATTAATAGGTAACTGATTTCCCATGAAGAACTAAGATATTGATTTTCTTTTCCATTTTTAATTTTAATTTTTTAATTGACGTATAGCCAGCTTACAAAGTTGTGTCAGTTTCTGGTGTACAGCATAAAGTTTCAGTCATACGTATACATATATATTCCTTTTCATATTCTTTTCATTATAGGTCACTACAAGATATTGAATACAATTCTCTGTGCTGGATAGAGGAAACTTGTTTATCTACTTTGATTTTCTTAGATAAAATATTCTTAGATGGTTTTATATTCAGTGTGAATTATGGATGACATTAATTAGTCTCTTCTCATGCATATTGAAATAGCCTTACTCTTAATATTTTTTTATATTTGTAATTGAGATTAACCTAACACTCTGATTAAATTAAAATGAAACCCAACTATATGCTACTTTCTTGAGCCAGACCTAGATTAAACTTGCCCAGAAATATTAGCAATAAAGGATGAATAAGGCAGTCTTGGACAAATGTTAACACAGGAAAACTGAGAGTATAATATTAATTAGATAAAATAATATTCACAGGAAAGGAGTTAGAAATTAGAAATATGCATTTTAATTCCTATTCTTAGAATTGTGTGACTTAGAAGAAATGATTAGACTGTTTCCCTTTGGCCTCTCCATCAGTGGGGTGTCGGAGTATGCAAAGTTTGGAAAAACAAAGAAATAAAGAAAAAGGGAGAAAGAGTACATTTGCTATGTCAGTTATAATTTATAATGTTAATGAACTATTTATTTGTTGTTCTCACAATTAGTTCTTAGAACATATGTACTATTTCCTATCTCCTTCCAAAAGAAGAAACTTTTATGACTCTATTTCAATTTTTGCAAATAAGACTCACAGCCTCAAGGGGTTAACTCAATTTTTGAGGTCAATAGATCATTGAATGAATATTTTTAATATAATCAAATACGCTTATATATATATGTTAAAAAAAAATAGGCAATTATCTTAACTATGAATGGAAAAGGACCTTCTCATGTAAAAGCAATTGATGACAACAGGAAATTATCAATAAATTCAAATATACCTAAAAAGTTTTCAACAGAAACAACAAACAGGATTTTTGACAACTCTTAGAAAGGTTTAAGATAATTAACATAGGGGATGTTTACAAATCAGTATTAGAAAAACTCAAATCTGTTAAAAAAAAAATGTATAGGCCCAAATATCTTTGACTTACCTTTGAGTCAATTTCAAGTTAAAACTGGGGTCCCCAAAGCTTTTGATTTGTTTGTTCACTTTCCAAAAGAATTACAGACTATTGACTCAAGTGATTCTGAGAGCAAAATGTACTGGCTTAACCCTTAGCTTCTTTTGATAAATAGGAAAGGTTAATGGATATTTACACATCAGTTACTGCTCAATCTAAATTGAATTTCCTCTTATTTTGTCACAGTGAAGTTGATCCTCTGACCATCTGTTTACTAAAAAGGGCAGTTTTCCTAAAATAGTGAAAAACTTAGTATTTCCTAGGATTGTTGACTTGAAACCATGAACATACTTGAAACTATGTGCGTTATAGCAAATTACCTTTGTTAGAATATTTGTTTCAGAAAATACTGTGTATGACCAGTTAACCTCAGAAATGGTTTGTCGTAGAAAGCAGACTTGAATCATCAACCTTATAGTAATTAACTCTGGCAACGATTGTAAAACACAGGTGTATTCTTTTAGAATTAAGAGGTTCCCTAATATAAAAAAAATGTAAACAGTACTATATTTAAGAGTTTAACCAGTTAATTTAAAAACATAATTCAGAATTTTCCTAGATATACCTTAATAGAAAAAGTGGGCGAGTGATCTGAGGGAGCAATTTATAGACAAATAAATACATATGAGAAAAAATACATAGCCTCTTTAAAACAAAAGTGAGAAAAAATTTTACCTACTTACTTGACAAAAATATTTTGAAGAATGATTAGACTTAGTAAGTAAAATGCAGTGTAACAGGCATTTTCACGTGGTTGTTGAGGTATATACGCTTTTCAAAGGGTATAAATCTATCACCTTTTATTCAATGTTTCTACTTTTAGCCATACTTATAAAAATATACTTTACATTTATATACAAGCTATTCATTCAGCAAGCGTTATTTATGATAATGGTCCAGAAAAGGACCCAAGTAGGAAATTGGTTAAGAAAACTATAGTAAATCCATAATATAAAATGTCATGCAGCCACGAAATAAAATATTTTCACCTAACTTTTTTATAAGACAGAAAAATCCTACAGGTACTATTAAGCGAGAAGATTGGGTTGAAAAATTACATAGTATAATTTAATTTTTTTTTAAAAAGTGCTACATATGACTGAAATAAGGGTCTAAAGGGAAATAAACCAATATGTTTATGTGGCTATTTCTAGATTGCACAATTATGAGTAATTATTTCTTAAATTCTCCGAAATTTCTCCAGTAAATGATTCAACATTCTGCTCTTAAAAGAAAACTATAAAAAGCAAAAGATGAAAGAAATATGTTTTGTTCTAGAAGTTGAACTAGGTTCTTGGGGTAGCAGTTATGGAGAACTTCATGACAGCAGTCTGGCTGTCAGCAGTTGGCCTCAGGAGAGAGAGCATCGTTGAAGACTGGTCTCTATCATCTTCTGGTGGATGTTTTAGAAACCCACGGGTAAATGGGAGGTTGAGTGAAACCATTACTAATTAACACTAGGATTCTAGTCACAGGAGACCTCTAGGACTATCCAAAACAATTTCATTTAGACCAGCTAGTGGTTTTGACGTCCATGCCAGTTACTATAACCGGCCTTTTACTCATTTGGCTCTGCTGTGGATAAATAAAGGGTGTATGTAGCTAAGCCTCAACTATACTCCTGGTATTTGGTTATTCAATTTGATGACAAAAACATTTTTTTAGTTCCCTGATGACCTTGCTAGAGCATGTTACCTTCTTTTGTAATATATAGCTTTAAACAGATCTACCTAAGTTATTTCAGACATCGTAAGAACTGGGTAGGGTCCTTAGATGGTTTGGAACCACTTCCTTAGAACTGCTTACACTTAGGAATCTGTTCTAATTGGGTTTTATTTTGCTTAATTTTCCATTTTTATATTATTGGGAGTCAATGCAGTATAAATTTATATTAAAAATAGGATTTTTTCCTCTTTGCTCAATAACCTTTGGTTTGATGAATAGCAAGATTTTTTTTTTTTTTTCGGCTAGGAAAACGATGTGAAGGAGGTTCGCCTTCATTAAAATCTCATAGTCCTCTTATGATGTTGGTTTTCACATACAATGTCAGTTTGGCCGTGGAAGAATTTTATTCGAGATACTCTTTTCATATTTCTGGTCAGTCTGTTACCTTTTTTCATATTTGTTTATGCTCCTGTTTTTGTTTGATTGTGCTTTATTAGGAAATATGAAATCAAATAAATGGATTAGAATTCTTTATTTCTTTTGGCAGCGTTAGAGAAGATGAAGAGTATTTAAAGTTGTGACTTCTTTCATTTGTGGAAGCCTCAAGCTAAACGTCTATAAAACATAAGATTGATCAGATTTTTCATTTTTTTTTCTTATAGCACCTAAGAATTTTGTCTTATTTTCTGTATACGTGTAATATTATAATGATACAGTAGAAAATTTTTATCCCTAGGCTAAAAGTTGCTAGTAGTCTTTCTGCTTTATAGTTTCCTTACTGTATGACTATCAGGAGCAACTAATTCTTTTTTTAACTTGTTTGATGGATAGCTCATATACATTAGTTGTAAGCAGACTATTGAAAAATAGACTTTGCCCAACGTTCCTGTAGTTTGGGCGAAGGAACTGGTAGCATTATGATAATTGAGAACTAATGCAAATTATGGAAATTGGCTATCATGGAGAAAACGTTTGCAATTTGCTTAATTCTGAAGAGTTATTAGAATTGCTCTAAGTCCTTGAGATGAGTCAGTTCATACTTATTAAAAATGTAAATTGAAATACAGATGGAGAGGTGTTTCTATTAAAATATTTTACTTCATCTTGTCTGATAACGTGAGAACTGCTGGATGGAGATAATGAAGACTTGCATCGAGTTCAAATTATGTAAGTCAAAGTAGACATTGAGGGGCTAATAGAAGCAAAATAGAGTAACACCCCATATTTAAGGCTTTAATCGTTCTATCAACAAATGGTTTTCAACTTATGCCAGACCATGTTTAAAGCACTGAAGATTCAGCAATGAACAGGATGGTCTCTGCCCTAGAAGAGTTTACAGTCTAGTGGGGACACAGTCAATAATCACAAACAAGGAAGGACAGACAGCATTGCCGCCAGGATTAACCTGCTGCAGTGGCGGAACGACAGTGCGCTGCATGCTTCAGACAGAGCAAATCGAGGCCATATCAGGATGCTCTGTGCTTTGGACAAGCAGGTCCCTTTGGTAGTTAGATGTATACCCCAAGGAAGAATTTTAATGAACCCAGATTCTTGCATCTTCCCCTACATTGAAACTCAGTAAAATCATTAACTTGGGATATCTGTTCTTTGTGAGTAGCACTAATCTTTTACCAAGATGTATGCTTGATTGCACATATTCTGTTGCCAAAATCACCTGTAAACTAGCTTCTCCAAGACCTCTTTGGAACATTTTCCTCAGAGCTACTGAGCAGCCGTCTCCTGGACTGTGGTCCCCAGTAAGATCCTGAATAAAACTGAAACTCACAGCTTTTATGTTGTGCATTTCTCTTTCAGTCTACAAATCAAATAACCATATAGAAAGATAGAGTGAAAAACAACTGGATTAAGTTTTGAAAGAGGGATCTTAGTTTGGTAAAGGATGGGGATGGAATTCAAGGAAAATTTTAATTTCTTTCTTTTATAGTCAAACTGCATATTATGTATTTCTACTCACTGTCTCCCCTTTTGCCCTCTCGTTTTTTTTCCTTGAATCCACTCCCCATAAAGCTTTCTTTCTCCCCAGACATGGTTTTTGCCAAAGCTGCCAATGGCCGCCACAAGCCCAGATGCAGTAGTCACTTCTCAGTCCTAATAGCTGCGTTTGGCAGAGCTGAGCTCTTCCTCCTTCTGGGATCTTGTTTGTCACGTCCTCCTGGAAACCACTGTTTCTTGGTTCTCTTCACTGGTCTCCTTCAGAGTCTCCCAGCTGGTTGCCCCTCATTTTCTCTACCACCAAAGGTTGAGGTGTCCCAGGACCCAGTCAGCCCTTGACTTTCTTTTCTTCTTAACCTCTACTTACTCTTAAGAGCTCTTACCCAACCCCTAGGTGTAAATACTATCTATACACAGATAACTCCCAAAGTATATTTCCAGTCCCAACTTTTGTTTTGAACTCCAGCCCTGGACATCCAATTGCCTCCTTCTCAACTTGGATATCCAGTAAGCATCACAAACTTTATATGACCAAAACTCAACCCTGGTTTCCTACCCCTGTCTCCACTGATCTTCCCATCTCAGTAGACAGCAACGACATTTTACTGATCAACTGCTCAAGCCATTATCTTGGTCATCCTTGACTTTTCTTCTCATCTCTCTCACCGTATTTAATTAGTATCTGGGCCTTTCAGCAAAACGGATCTAGAATTCAACTACTTCCCAACAGTTACACCATAACAACCTAATACAAGCTTTCCTTTTAGTCCGTTTTACTCGTAACAGCCAGAATAATTATTTTTAAAGGAATAATTCAGATCATGTTCATTCTCTGCTTATAATCTTTCAATGTTTTCCCAACTCACTCTCAGCACAAGTCTTTGCAGTGGCCCACAAGATTTTACATGATCTGGCTCTTGGCTACCTCCGTGACTACTTCTCCTACCATTTTCCCCAGTGCCGTCTCCACACCAGCCATGCCAGCCTTCTTGTTCCTCGGCCACACCAAGCGTGCCCACTGCTGTTACCTCCAAAACCTACAACCATGCCTAGTAAATAGTTGATGCTCAATAATTTGTTGTAAAGGAAAAGATATTCTAGCTGGGGTAGATTAGTGAGTAGAGAGTATGGAGGTAGCTCCTTATCTAATAAATGGGTAAGAAATGCATCTGTTTTGCTTATGGAAATCCCTTTGGCTTAGAGCTAAAGATTGGGTAGGAGCCAGCTCAGCAGACTGTTCTTACATGTATTCAATTTCTTTTTTCAGATAAACATAGAAAACCTCTGGTGCAGAAATTTTCCCAGTGACAGCAGAAATGTCATAGGTTGACCCCATGTGTGAGGTTTGTTAAAGAGCTGACTCATTAGTCATATTCTTGAGCTTCCAGATTACAATACATCAGTAGAAATTGTATCTATACGAGTAAGAAATAAAACCATGAAAATATATGTGCAATATTTCGTAGTAAGGAAAAATAGTCACAATAAATTAGTGAGGGGAAAAGGTTACAATGGTATAAAGTGAAATACAATTTAAGAAAATGTATATACTACAGCATAGGAAAAGGCAGGATATATTTAAAATATTAGTATTGGTTACTTATAGGATGGGGCTACAGCAGACTTTTAATTTTCTTCTTTGAACTCTGTATTTTTGAAATTTTCTACAATGTGCATGTATTGCTTAGGCAAAAGAATAAAGAAATATAAAGTATTAAATTGGATATCTTGGCCTTGAATATTCCCTGAATCTAGATTCCATGAGAGGAAACATTAACGTTAATGATAAAGGTGAGACAGTAAAAGAGGTAAGGAATCCACTGGCTTGGCGTTAGTTACCTGATATTGTGGAAGCAGAGTGAAGAATATCCTTTCTGCTGAAAAGTGTCTAGTAAGAAGTATACTCTGGCTTCCATCAAAACCTTTCAAGTGTTCTGTCCTTATTCTATTTGTGTTACAGTGAAATATGAACTTGTATTAATTTCCTTAGTGTCAACCATTCGTTCGGGGCAGTGGAGAGCTGGGGCAGATTAGGGAGTAGACGGTAAGAAGGTAGTGCTTTATCTGATTAATGGGTGAGAAATGCATCTGTTTTGTTTATAGTAATCCCCTTAGCTATTTTAATTCTATTATTCATTGGCATTCTTTTCATATATTTTATGTCTTTTGGATTATATTTACAATTAATTGCATATATAAATTTTATTATACATATATTATATTATACATTATATATGTTATATATATTATACATATATTTCTCTTTCTTTTTTTTTTTTTGGCTGGGCCATTGTATAGTGAAACTAAATTGATAAGATTATTGATGAAGTAAATCAAGTTTTGAGTGGCGTTAATTTTAGGTGGGGTAGTACCTAGAGCATTTGGAGTAAGCCCAAAATGTCACTGAATTTCTCAATTCTCTTTCTGGTATGGGAGCCCCTGGCCCTTGTGAACCTTAGTATCCTGGTTTCCACTGTCTGAGGGTGATTCAAATTTCTCTACCAAATAAATGACTGTCATATGGATTGTACACGATGTGAGGCTGAACTTTAGGAGTGTGTTACTTACTCAGAGATGTAGTCTAATGAGTACCCAGACCTACATTGCAACCTGCTTGCCCTGTTCTCTACTCATATCATGACACTGAAATCATCTTTTACTGCATTTGTGGGGGAAGTGAAATATGACTGCAGTATTTGCAAATTTAGGGAAGTCCTAAAAGTCTCAAGGCACATCTGCTAAATGTCAAGTATTGGTTGACTCATCTCTAGACGGGAGGTGATAACATCTATTTCTCATGATTGTGACTGTTCAATAAAACTGTGTGTTAAAAATGAGCAACAAAACTACGTTGAAATGTAGATATGGATGACTTAGTGGTTCACAGTTTGTGAGTTAAGTCAAAGGACTTTAGTCTGTCTTCCTGTGGGAAGGGGTCAGCTTTTCAAAACAAAGTCATTTAAGCCCTATGTCAGTATACATAAGGGACCATGGGAGCAACAAAACGGTGATAGAACTTAATAGAACACAGTACAGTTTAGGTTTTAATGACCTGCTTGTAGACATTAAAACCAGGTTTAAGAAGTAACTTAGCTCCTTCACAAATGAACTAATTATTATTTTGATTTCTTGAATACGTGTAAGCACATCTGACTGTCATTTATGACTGGATCACCACATTCTGTTGATTCTTATTTTGCAGTTGGCTTTATTCCTTTGATAACTATGTAAGCTTAAAAAGCTAAAGATCTAATCTGTTCTTAGAAATAATAATTAGTACGTATATGAAAACTAAAAAAATATGCGGTATACTGTATATGTGTATTTACATGCAATATAATGTGTATGTGCAGTCGGACTGTAATAATTCTACCTAGTAAAACTGGGGGAAAAAAAAGAAAAAATACTACAGTGAGTCAAAAAAGCCAGTCACAGAATCACATATTGTATGATTTCATTTCTGTGAAATGTCCAGGATGGGAATATTGATAGAGACAGAAAGTGCATTAGCAGTTGCTTAGTAAAGAGGGCAAAGAGGGAATTGAGGCGTTAATGCTAGTAAGTACGGGATTTCGTTTATGAGCGATGAAAATGTTCTAAAGTTAGATTGTGGTGATGGTTACACAACCTTTGAATATACTAAAAATTACTGAGTTGCACACTTCAAAAAAAAAAAAGATTTACTTGTCCATCAAAAAAAAAAAAAAAAAAGGAAGTAACAGCTCCTTGATTATTGTGTCAAATAATTTTTTTTTCTTTTTGCCTCAAGGATATTCAGTACTGGGTTTGATTCCATTTAGTTCTGTTGAAATCACATCCCCCAGTTACCCTAACATTTGCTCTAACGTGCTGAATTGCACTTGGACTTTTTATTCTACGTCAGGAGGTAAAATAAAGGCAATGATTAAAGACTCTTGGCACTGTGAGTGGGATTACTTCGATATTTATGATGGACCAAATCAGCAATCAAGAGTACTCGGTAAACGGAACTTTCTTAAATGTCCTACATTGAGTAGCATTTATATAAGCATTTATGTAATCATGCATGTGCCTTGGGAACAATATCATTTGTTGTCAGTGATTTTCCATCAGATCCCTCATCAGGATCCTGGCGTATCATTGAACACAGTGGGATGAGCATGAGACCACACTCATTGGATCCTGACCTGTTATCCCATCTCTTACTGATTCTATTCCAGTGATTCCTGTCTCATTTTACCACTGGGGAGCCCACTAATTTGTTTTTCTCAGCAGGTCATGTGTATTAAGAGGTTTTATTTCCTATACTGCATTTTAAGGTAACTTTGCAAAAATTCGTTTACTCACATTTCAATCTCACGGTAAAGGTGGCTCTCTTTAGACCCAAGGTAAATTATAAAGAGGAAAAGGCCAATTAGCTTGAATGACCTTTGGAGATTTATTGACCACCTGGTGTCTGCCATGCTTGCATGTTAGGTAATATCCTTCGCTGAGACTGACTCATAGAGGGAAACTTTCCCACTGATTTTGTAGCTCAAGATTGTATCACCTTCTCCAGTCTCCAACCAGTTCTGCCAGTCAGGACACCATTACAGTCCACCTTTCACAAAAGGCAAGAGGAGAATTTTGATGCTGTCTCTTTCCAGGGACCTTGACCACTCCTGTGATAGTCTAGGATTTATTGCACCAGTAAATTCACCAACGTGCATTCCAAATTCCAAAGTTACCTAAACTTTTTCTCATCAGTGAGTTCAGTTCCTGCCAAGGATTTTTAAGCAGTTGGAGTGTGGAGGTGGAGGGGGCACGAAATTCCAAGCTTATTAGTTCTCCGTGAGATTAATTTGACGTGTCTATAGCATCAGAGCCTGCAACCCGAGCTCTCATGAATGCCTTGCAACGGGATATCCTTGGCACATCTGTAGTTGAACAAGCTGGAATTTTTACTCATTGCAGAGAGGGAAAACACACGTAGTGGAAAAGCATGGGGTATTAAGAGAGCGGCAGAAAGAGCCTATTACAGGATTTGGGTTTTGGTCGGGTAATTTCAGAGAAGGTCTAAGGAAGTGGACTTTGCTCTAGGATGCTTGCAGGAAGTGGTCAGGAAGTGGGGCAATTTTATGACTGGGGACCTCAGTCATAGGGAGGCCTGAGTATGGATGAGTAGAGTCTGGATCAGACTATAATTGGTAAAGAAATCGCAAGCCCTCACTTTAGCCAAGAGAGGTTGATGTTTGGTATTTTGCTGGCTACAGAAGACCTTGTCTGTGTCTCATCTCAGAGTCAAAGTGTCCTCTCTGATGTTGATGTCCCGTGAGAGTGTTTATGTTCAACCGGAGAACATGGTCTAGCTGTAAGCATCAGACCAGCTTCTGGACGGTCAGGGCTGCTTTTTTCCTTTCTCACTCTTTAGTATTCTTCAACCTGGCAACATAATTCCCCTTGAAAAGTTCTCATTAATCAAAAATTTCATGGGTGTCAAAAGGTTACAAATGAGGCAACTCATATTTCTAGAATTAGCTTACATAATTCTATGTAAAAGAGAGGGGAAACTACCAATAGCGCTAGATTATACAGTTTTATTTCATGTAGTTTTATATACCTATGTAATTTTAGGTCAATGAAATGTGCAATTTCTATAAGCATTTTTGAGTTACTGAACACTGGGCCCCATTTCTAGTCTCCCAGCCAGTAAGAAGGGCTGTCCCATTTATGGAACCACATTATCTATAGCGTCTTAGTTATCCCTTCTTACTAAATCTTTTTGTTCACCTAAGTAGATTTCACCAGTTTTTAGCTTGTTTTTCAATTTTTATGTCAATGTAAATGGAGTGGCATACAGCTTCCAAGCTGTTTTCATGGCAATGCTTTTACAATATTTTAATGAAAATAAATGAGGAAAATAAAGGCTCATCTGGTCTTCGTTCTTCCATTTACCCTAAGAAGGTAAAACATCAGTAACTAGTAAATTAGTTAACAGGTTAAATTCATCTATGATTGAGTATTTCTTAATGTGTTTGGTACCTTGGAGACACAATGGTGAACAATTTAGAAATGACCATTGCCAACTTCTCTTGGGAAGATAGATAATAAATAAGAAAAAGAAAGTATTTAACAATAAATAATAATTAAATAATGACTGATTATCAATGAAATTGGAAGGAAATAAATTTCAGAGTATGGAATAATTATGGGTAGACAGCTGCTTTAGTTAAGATGGTCACGGAAGGCCTCTTTGAAGGGAGATCCAAAGAATGGAAAGGAAGCAGCCAGGCAAGGTAAGAATGGCAGGGGCAAAGTTGTCTAGTACCTGCCCAACCTTATCTCCTCCCGTCGGCCCTCTCCTTCCTCCCAAACCAGGCACACTGGCTTCTTTCTTCTTCCTCTAACTAACCAAGCATATTCTCGCTTCTGCTCCAAGGTGGCTTCAAGGTGCACTGTCTCAGTTCATGCAGGTGTCTGTTCAAATGTTACCTTATCTTCCTTTATGGGATGAAGGTCTCCTGGGAGCAGCCCTTAGCCTCTTATTCCTGGCTGCATCCCCAGTGTCCAGAGCATGACCTAACACTTAGTAAATACTTGATGAGAAAAATAAGTGAGAAGATGGTTTTGAATGTGGGAAGAGCTTGGTAACCTGGGTGACTGTCAGAGGTCAGAGTGGCTAGAGATGGAGTGAGGACAGACTGGAATGAGGTGAGGTGGAGGAAGATGGGGACTTTGCCCAGCTGTGCAGCTCAGGTTATGGTAATGAGTTTGGATTCTATTCCAGTCCAGTGGGAGGTCCCTAAAGGTTTTTGACAAGGGAGTAATTTGAGTGCTGCTATGGCTGCCATACTGGGGGTGGATATTAGGGTGACAGGGTGAGTTATGAGGTCACTGCGTTAATCTAGGCCTACACTGTCTAATCCATGTTGTTATTTAAATTTAAATTAGTTAGAATGAAATAAAATGGAGTGTTAGTCATATTTCAAGTACTCCATTGCTACATGTAGTGAGTTATCACCATACTGGGCATCACTCATATTGAACTCGCCATCTTTGCAGAATGTTCTATTAGTACAGTTTCAGATAACAGATAATGTTGCCTTGGAACAAGGGAGTGCAGGTGACGTGGACAGACCTGGAGGTGGCATTGATAAGCCTTCCTGATGGACTGAATGTGGAATTAACTCTGCAGATAAAAGATGGCTCCTAAGTCTATGGTATGAGGTTTTTGGAGGTGGTGACATTTACAGGGATGGCAAATACTGGAGGGAGAAGTCGACCTGTGGGGAGAGATCTGTGTGACCCATGTTAAATGTTTAGTGCTGTCGTACATCTAGGTTGAGTTGGTAGGTAGCTAGAAGCAGAACTCTTGAAGTTTGGGCTTAAGATGTAAATTTGAGAGTTATCAGCTCCTCTTAAATCTACTTAAGTTACCTTTTCTCTGACACCATCAGTCTCTATCATTTTCATCAGTTTCAAACGTATTCTAGTGTCACCTGTCATTCAAAACAAAATAGAACAAGAAATCTAGCTGTGGCCCCATTTCTCTGCTTCCCTTTATAGCAAAATCTCTCACTTTCTTAGAGGGCGATGGGTGGAGAAAATTTCTAGGATTAATGGCTAGAAGGACATGGAGAGATCAAACAATTATAGCAAGGAAATGCTACAGATTAGGATAGATAGGAAGTAGTGATTTAGAAAGTGGGATGTTTGAAGTCAAAATCTTAGAAGTATCAAGTGATTGCAAAATTTCAGAGCAGTGTTGGTAAAGAATGTCAAGGTAAAAGAAATAAGCTTCCTTGTCTGGTGAAATTTAGGGTCGGCACTGAGCTGGCTGGTGTTCCCTGGCTCAGTCTCACAGATCTTGACGGTCAGTGTCCAAGCTCTGGTTGTTGCCTCTGCCATACTAGCTACTAAATATCATTCTTGGTCAAGTAACACTTCTAAGGAATATTAACAAACTGGAACACATCCATAGAACATAATGACCAGGATGCTGAAGGGTGGGACACCTGGGCATGTTTACCTTGGAGAAGAAAGAAGACAGAAGGATCATAATTCTTTTTTTCAAATATTTACAGAAGCTCCCAGGCCATGTATGAAACTTCTTCTGCCTAATAATGTTTAAATTATTGAGTGTTTACCATAGTTACCATAATAATTATTATTATAACTATTGAGTGTTATTCATTATTCATAGTCTGTAATTCTTGATCTTAATCATACAGAGGTAGGTTACATTACCTTCATTTTAAATATGAGGAAACCAAGTCACAAAAATATGGGGAAACTTGCCCCCAGTGACATAACTGATAAGTAGAGAAAGGGGGATTCAAACCCAAGCACTCTGGTCCAAACACTTATATTCTTGGCCACTGGACTAACCACGTGGCTGTCATTACACTCATGCATCTGATTCAATATGAGGCAGAAAGGTCTAGCTATTAGAACTGTTCAGAAAGAGAAAATGCTCACAAGTTCCATGTCCAGTACCTTCAAAGCCAGGCATCATACATCCAGGGTTATTTTAGAAGAAGCTCGGTGTTTGATGAAAGATTGAACTAGTTATCTCTAAGGTTCTGTATTTAACCTGGTCCCTTACTTCTCATCCAGCTATGCATCTTAAACCTACACATTGCATAAGTGTGTTATCTGGATTTCTATTTAAGGCATTATTGGAAATACTGTACTTGGCAGAACCAAGGATAGAACCATTTCCATACTATTAAGACCTTCCCTTCAGGTTAACATTGTATGGTTGTTTAATCAGCTGTGAAACTCCCTAGCCATGTAATTATCCACTTACAATTTATATCTGTTCACAGGGACATCATAAGGTTCTTTAGTAAGTGCTTCACTGAAATCAAGATGCATTAAGTTTATCTCATTCCCCCTAGCCACCATCTAATTAGATCTCTCCAAAAATTAAGTTAGGTTAATTGAATATGGCATGCTAAGGTTCCCATGCTGGTTGCTCGTGACCACTGCTTCCTTCTCCAAGTGTTCAAAAACCATCTGTCCACTAATTTGCTGTAAAATCTTTCTGAGGTTTTCTGTTTATTTAACAAGCACTTACAATATTTCATAAATACCAATTCATGTAATGTCATGTATTTTTTAAAATCCCCATTGTACAGATGAGGAAATTGAGCCAGAGTGAGAGGTTAAATAACTTGCACAGGGCCACATAGTTAATAAATGGCTGAATTAGTCCCAACCAGCAGTTTGGCATAGAATCTCTGCCCGTAAGGGCTGAGCTATGCTGCTTCACTGACACATAACCTTGGAAATCCTCTAGCCTCTATGTTTTTCTCTGTCTCCTACCCATCCCCGCTGCCACCCCCCCCCCCCAGATTTCCTTTTTTTAAGACTGACGAGTCTGTGGGAGAAAGGTTTTAAACTTATTTTTGGAAGATATGATTCAGAAGCAATCACAGAAAAGCTATATTGGGACCCAATTGCCTATCAATGGTAAGTACTTGTTTAAAAATATTTATTGAAGCAGGTACCACATATGCCTTAAAACAGAACCTGGGGGCCATTGGTTTAGGGTTTATGGTAGTCACCTTGCTTCAATACTAAAAACAGGGTAACTTCATTCCAGACTGTTCCCTGAGGCATGAGTCTTTGGTAGTCCAGATGAATCACGTGTGGTAATAAAGTTAATCAGGGTGTGTATGTGTCTGTGTGTGTGTGACTTTTATTTAAGAAATAGTGGTAAACCTACAAGTTAGTTGCTATTTAAAAGATCCAATGGGGCCATTCAAGCTAAAACGAGGGTAGAGTTCAGTGTGTTTCCATGTCTCTGTTAACATGTCTTTTTTGTTAAGTAACCACCTCTCCAACTCCATGAAGAGCCCTCATAAGGAGTATGTTAGCTGAACATTGACTTCTCTGCATAAAACAGAAGCAAATGTAATGATTTTTTTTTCTACTTATGCCATCTACTTTTCAGCTAGAATTTCGTTAGTTGTACTTAAGACTGAAAAAAACCTAATGAATCTGTTATTAGGGGAGTCTCTTGACTGGAGTGTAATTGTAGGAAGAATTCAAATAATCAACGTGAACACCAAGTTCTTTTTGATGTCACTATTTTGGACAGCGGAATGAATGGGCTTTCTAAGAGTCCCTGATTTGAGCTGTAGACTAATGAACCACACCATCCTATAGGTGTGATTTTTAATTTTTAAAGGGATGTTCAGTAATCTGACCCATCTTCTGTGTCCATTGCTTTTGCCTTTCTATTTGCTATGTCTCTAAAGTAACCCTTTATTTTCAGAGTAAAAATACATAGCCTCATTTCTTTTTTCAGAAGTATTTTTAAAGTAAATTGAATACTAATAAAATATTACTGTTATATATGTGGGCAAACAGCCCCAAAGTCTGAGTTACCACATTACAAATGCAATAAAAAGCATGCAGTAATACGGTAAACCTTAATGCACTACAAACGTGTTTGAGTAAATAACTTTTGTGGGTTTTTTCCCCCTAAGATCTAGGACAGTCTTAAAATTTTGAAGAGTTTGCATATTTTTTGGCATATGGAGGTAAAAGGAAGAGGTAACCTATGTTTTATGTATGTCTGAAGAGAAAGTAGAAATGAGTTTTGATATAAGTGTTGAATAAACAAATGAAAATCCACTATGCTAGAAACTTTTTGTTTTAAATAGATTTCGGGTGTAAAAAAGGAGACTCAAGTGAAGAATTTAGCAAATGAGCATATGTTATCATTTCCAAATTGTATGGCTATGGAGAAGCTCGGTTTTCTTCTTATTTGAAGAAATGCTTAAATAAGTCTCATTTTTTTTCCTGGTTAATTTCTTTTTAAATTTGAGAATGGAGTAAACACATTGCTAAAACTTTTCCTCTTGCTTTTTATATATATATATAATATTTTAAATACATATACATAAAGTATTTTGATATGTCTAGATATATTATACTGAGATAGCACAAATAATGCCTTGGAAAGAAAAATCTCCAGTAATGTCATGATGTAAGCGCCACATTTTTATCTCTTTTTAAAAAAATCAATTTGTGTTCTGATTTGTCTAAAACATGCGTATATGAATGCTCTAGTTAACTTTATTGATTTTTGCTCATTTAGAAGCAATGGAAGAAGAGTCTCATCTCTTGTTAAGAATCCTAGTTTTGAACCTACAAAGAAATGAGCACGTCCATTCTGAGATTTTAATAGACTTTCGTAAGCATTGCTACCTAATGTTTTGTTGCTCCTTTTCTAAGAGATAACAGTAGAAAACAAGACCGGGAGACGGCCAACCCAAGACAAGTGTGGAATTCCAGTTGTGGACCCATTTCTTCGGGAAGGGTCTGAGAGAGATACAAACGTGTTTCTGCCGAGCTTGGGTGCCCTGATGGTCGGTGGCCGGGCCACCCCTGCGGTGTCGTGGCCCTGGCTGGTCAGTCTGCAGCACCAAGGACAGCGTTACTGTGGAGATGCTCTGATTGGGAGACGGAGGGTCCTGACGGCGGCTCACGGTAACTTCAGGAATGTGTCTGAGTGGGGGGTGGCGGGGGACAAGGAGCTGTCTGAGGGCCCACGGTGGGTGCCCTCCTTCTGCTCTCCCCACATCACAAGAAACATTAAGCATTAGCTCCCACTGTTACAGTCCCCATCTTGCAAATAAATGAACACATTAAGTTGATGAAACTTTCTATGCTTCACTAATGCATTTACTATTAATAGCTTTTAATTTTAAAAGTGGTTTCTTGCTTTTAGGTGTAATTTAGTTAATAAGTAACTAACAACACCCGCCCCCACTCTATCCATAAGATGGAGGTAATGATGTCTCAACATTTTCGCGCCAGTCTCTTAACACAGCGTCTAGAGCCCCAGGGTTGCTCAAACGTGGATTCCTTTCCTCCTGGCTCTCCCCTACTGACTGTGTAATGATCATACCCACTCCCAAAGAATTTTAAAGAATATCCTTTAAAAGACATTTTTTCCTTTGATTTTGTCTGAATCTTGGTCTCAGTGTGATACAGAGCTATCCGAAACCTCCTTCCTCAGAGAAGTCTTAGTGACGTTTTTAATATTATCTCCCTGGGGCAGTGAGACAGTTGACATTGTTGCACAATGTCCCATGGCTACATGAGTAGACATGATGTTTTCAATGTCTCTAAAATTGGTTTTATACTAAAGGCATCTGCTCAAATAATGCAGTGAGTAGGAACCAAAAATTCATTTTCTTTTTCTTTCTTTCTTTTTTTTTTACTGGCCTCAAACTCGTACTTTTGATATAGATAAATCACAAGAAGGCATTCTTATGAAGGCAGTTTTCAGACTTTCAAGTGCTCAGAATTACCTGGGGAGTTCACTATAAATGGAATCTTAGAATCTTAACTCTGAATTTTGATTTGATGAGTTATGGCTGGGATTCTGCATTTTCGCTGCACATGCCAGATATGATGTGTGTAGTTCCTAGACATTTCTTTGACAAAAACATTCTATTAAGGAGTAGAGTAACCATAACATTCAGAATAGTTTCAGTGTCCATTACATGAGTACATCATATAATGTAGAGTATCATTATAATATGTAGACTCATTACCTTGAAGCATCGTGAATCATAATTGTCAAAGAAATACTAAATCGTTTCATTTGATGTTATGAAGGCAAGAAAGTAGATACTTTAACATTTTTTTCTCAAGGATTGAATTAATGAGAAATTCCCATTTTCTAAAAATTGGAGATAATAAAGGTTTTAATGTGGATTAGAAATATTGAAGAATATATTTTTAGTAATTCTGAAAAAGTATGGAATCATTAAAAGTGGTATCTACTTCCCCACTTCCTTTTCTTATGACAAGAACTGTTGCAGACAACCTGGTAAGAGGAAGGAGTTACCTCTAGAATAGAGGAAACAGTGATTTGATGCCAGTGAAAGCTGTGTCCACTCACCCCGGCTTCACACACTTCCCTCCTAATAATAATCTACCCTTGCTGAATCTGGAAAAACCTGTTGAACCAGGTCAGTATGGAGAACTCTTCCATATTTTGAATGATTGCCACATCATTTTTTATCTTCCTCTTGCTTAGAAATGAAGTCAAATAATTATTTTTTGAAGTTAAATAATTATTTTAAAATTTTCTTATATTCTAAGATACTTTCTGTAAAAGCTGAAGTATCTGCATAAACATTTTACTTTTGTGTGTATTTAATTGATGGAACTCTAGAGAAGATTTCAAAGAACTATGCTTTTAAAAAAATATGATCCTATATATTCTTCTGAGACTCTGTTCTATGAGGTTATCCCAAATACTTAGAACAAACAGGGGTTTGACCATCAGATTTTCAGTTTTCTTCACAACTTACTAAAATCTTGTTTTGTTTTGTTTTCTAAATGTTTACTTAAGCCAAAGCCATGTGAAAGTAAGGGATTGTTCCTCCTGGCTCTGTCACAAAGTAACCATGTGATCTTGGGTGGGTTATGTAACTTCTCAGTTTTGTCATTTGTAGAAAAGGAATGGCAGTAGCCCATGTACCTACTGAGCACAGGGGAGGAGTCGGTAGGAAGGTGCCTTGGGAGAACTGAAATTAAAGCCTGTAGTTTGTCCCCCCTCTCACACCCATGCCTTTCCACGGCATCGCAGGACTCTGGGCCAATTTTTCTGCGCTCCCAGCTCTCTCCTGCCTCTCTGTCTAAGCCTCACCTCCTTTTCTATGTCTTTACAGTGTATCCAGCCTACAAACCCCTAATCGTGGTTCAGTCTCCCGCTTGCTTGTTACGCTTTTATGACAAGAGGCAGCGAAAGCGTGTGAAACAGTGCTTCTTAACTTTGCCTCTGCTTTACCATCCTTTGAGTTGCTTTAAAAATAAAACCAAACAATCAAAAAATGTAGCCGGTTTTGGATCAATTGATTATAATCTCAGAAGCAGAGATCTGATATCAGCATTTTTTCCCCTCCTTATCCTGCTTTTGAAATTCATTTTTAGTTAAGCTTTTTATACTGAGATCATTGTAGATTCACATGCAGTCGTAGGAAATAATATAGTGACATCAAAGTACTTTTTACCTGGTTTTTACGAAGGCTAACATCATGCAGGATTTGACATCGATACAGCCAAGACACAGGACATTTCTATCACAAGGATCCATACTGTTGTCCTTTAAAGCCACACCCATCTCCCTTCTCCCCACTCCACCCTCCCCACCCACTGTCAACTGCAAATCTATTTATTGTTTCTATAATTTTGTCAATTCAAGAGCGTTATATAAATGAAATTGTCTATTCTTTTAAAAGATTCTTTTAAAATATAATCTTAATGGCTACATGGTAGCTTTCCCACAATTCGTATAAAAATAGGTCATTTCCTTTTTTTATTTAAATAATGTTGGATCGACTATCCTTACGTATACATTTTTCCATGTCTGTGGTGCTGTAAGGTAAATTTCTTAGAAGTAGAAATGCTAGATTTAGGGCATAACTATTTTCAAAATTTTTGACATATTTCTGAGTCATAAACGCAGCTGGGCGTAGATTACAAGTCAGTACATCTCTCTGTACCTCCCCATCCCCCACTAAATGAGATAATGTGGCAATATTTGTCAATTTTTAAAGTGTGTACCTTGTGGTCAGCAACTCTATTTTCCAGGAATACTGGCCCAAATGCCCAAATGTGTGATCTGGGACACTAGATGCAACTTATAAAGGAAAAAAAATTAGAAGTCTAAATGTTTGCTGATAGGATTTAATAAATTATCTGAATACTGTGTACTGTTGAAAAGAATAATGTAGTAGGTCTTTATGCAATGATATAAATGATATGATCCTAACTTATTAAATGAAGGATATCAGAATAAGAAAAACGGCTGATTTAAAATTATGTTGGTCAAGGGAAAACGTTTTAGCTCAAGGAAATCAGGCAGGAGCTATGACAGAGCAATGATTATCTGTGAAGGCAGCATAACAGGAGATTTGGTAACAGCTGGCACATATGTGGGGAGATGAGCAGGGAAAGAATAGACAAGTTACAAAGAGTTTTATGTAATTTTACTAAGAGATAACAGTAAAAATAAGGAATGAATCATTAAAATAAATGGTCTAGGATAGCAGATATGCTGAAGCATTTAAGTATGTGAAAGTCTGGATGAAAGTGAAATAAAACAGCATGGGAAAATGGGAAAACAAACACAGCAGCCTGCATTCAGTGTGTGTGTGTGTGTGTGTGTGTGTGTGTGTGTGTGTGTAGCTATATACACACAAACAAACCCACAATATTTATATATACACAAATTTTGGTGATAAAAATGAGAATATTTAAATGTATGATGTATCGATATATTTTATAATACACCTGTAAAGATAGAATTAGAAATAAAAATACTTATTAGCTGTAAAATACTTTAAAAGTTTAAATTGATACACATGTGTTTTTTCCCCATTCTCAGGTAATAGAGTTGAGAAAAGGAGGTAATTATATCCGTCTCCATTCTCATCTCAGATTTAACAAGATGATGTCCTGAAGGCAAATGGACAAAAAAGGCAGCTTCATTTAAAAAAAAAATGGTTCTGGATGAGAAGCCAGGTGCCTGACATCGCAGTGTCAGGATGGGTGTTTCTGTTTTCCCTAGAGAAAGTGGAAATAACCTGGAGCGAGGTGGTAGCATGTACATTGGGATGATCCCTTCTGAGTAATTGATAGATGGAATTGTCTGGGAGACTTACTAAGTTACAGGGTTAGAAAGGGTACTGTCAGATCAGAGGAGATATTTCTGGAGCCATCACTGAAGACCAAAAAATGTGGATAATGGTAGCACGAATCCTACAGACTACCTGCTGTTTGCCTTTTTCTTTTTCATCCTTTTAGTTAGGAGAGTTGGCATCTCCAATCTGTTTGCCAGGGAAAGATGATAAATTTACTTTCCAAATGTATGACTGCTGGATGGAGAATAACTGAAACCAGACAGTGAATATATTTACTACCTCTTCTAAGGTTAGAATCCAAACAAATATATATGAAGTCTGAGTATACTGTTTATTCATTGTCAATTGTTCCATAATTTTTTAAAATTTTATTTTATTGAGTTACAGTCAATTTACAATGTTGTGTCAGTTTCCAGTGTAGAGCACAATTTTTCATTTATACATGAACATATGTATATTCATTGTCGCATACTTTTTCACCATGAACCACCACAAGATCTTCATATATTTCCCTGTGCTATGCAGTATAATCTTGTTTATCTATTCTATATATACCTGTCAGCATCTACAAATTTTGAACTCCCAGTCCATCATGAGAGTGGAAATATCCATTATGAAAGTGGATCCAAAGGAGACTGCTTGGGTTTCAGGACGTCATATTTGTGAATACAGGCTCGTTGATTCTAGCTTATTAATACTTGTGAAATCTTGTGTTGGAGGATAGCTGGTGATTTTATTACCTAATAAATGTCTGTGGGTCTCACACATCTTTACTCCCCAGCTGCACTGTGAGTGCACACACTCACACACACGATTGTTGTCACAATTATATAGATGTTGCTATAATGAAAACCCATACTTGAAGATATATGAATTGACTCCCAAAGCCGCGAGGCATCTTTCTGAAATCATAGGCTGGTAGAAAAGGTAAATGGATGGAAAGGTTATGTGAAAATAACTCGTCCATGTAAAGATAAAATCCATGACTCTGATCTCACCTCCACGCTATTCTGCAACTGAGTTAACAAGTTACAAATATCCAACAAACTAAAGAGTAAGTGAGAATTCAATTTCAGTTGTCAACTTCCAGACAGAAAGTCTGTTTAGCAGGAATGAGAACACCATGAAATCAATGGAGTAAAGTACAGACTTAACATGTAAAAATAATGAATTATATTGTTGGCTTTATCAACAACCGACTTGAGTGTAAACTTTTTTTAGAAAGTGATACTATTTTTCAATCTTCTGAGGACTGTGCTAAAGACAAAAGAACCCATATAAAGTATTTTTTGTTGTTTCTGTTGTATAAGCCACTGTGGAGTAATAATATTAGGTTTTTACAAATCATCTAACAGCATCACCACAGTGCTGAGAGGGGAGCATGGGTGGGATTTAACCCCTGGAGTCTGTCTCTCTATGGGGCTATTTTTGTTTTATCCTGGGATAGCATTTTCCTATGTTTTTATTCCTTTTCTACTAGAAGATGACTTTTTTAAAACTGCATCAGGCAGAGGTGCCACTGATCAGTGGTACATCCTGTCGAAGCTACTGGGGACTGGCTATTACAAACGCCAATATTTTGGGGGAGCTGCAGGATCACCCTCGTGTGTGGTAACTAAGGACTGCATTGAGGAGTTTCCTTCTCAGTGTGTCTCATGAATGGGAGCTTGCTGACCATAAAGAGGTGTCAGTGTATGGTATTTTTAAAACGAAAAGTGAGAGGGGGTAAGTACATTGCTAAGTTTATATGCTATGATTGCAAATTCGATATTTGAGTAGACTCAGTTCTCAAAAGGAATCACTCATTTGTTAGGTTGAACTATGTGAAACAATGATTTTCAACTGTTTTTGACCTACAAAAAATAGTGATTTCTCATGATACGACTTCATGGCTGAATTCAGTGGCTCAAAGTACCTACTTCCAGCAGCACTGAAACTATAAAGATGCTTTCATGTAACTCAAAACCATCATTTCGTTCTTTAGATTTATTAGATGCTTGGAACCTTCTGCATGGCGCAGACTGTTGTCAGCATAAAATGAATTTATACTAAAGGTATCTCTCAGCCTTCGCTTTGAAAAATAAAGATTTTGATGTGATTCAGAGATCTGGAACATCAGCCAGTGACCTCAGTGGCCCTGGTTTCCTAGGTTGTTGTGAGCAGGTATCAGAGATGAGAGAGGGACTTGGGCACAATCCGACCACCGTCTGGTTGGGGTTAGTGTCAGTTGGGAATCATGCAGCCAGGAGAACGAGCTGCTCTCTTTGCTGGTTGCAGGGAGATTCCGGGGGGCCACTGCAGTGCACCCAGGACAGGCAGTACAGGCTCACGGTATCATGAGCTCCGGCAGCAGTAAGTGCCATCCCACAGCACCAACTGTCTTCACCAGAATTCCTGCCTCCAGAGACTGGATCACATCTGTGACTGGAGGAGAAGCATGATTATTAAAAAAAGCAGCATGGTGGAATTGTGTTCGTAAGTGGGAAAGGAAATACATAACAGTCTCCCTGAAAAATATGTCTTGTCATTGCTGAAAACTCAAGGTCATTTCCCCCAACCTTTGTCACTGAAAGGTTTGGGTTTGGTGTGTAGACACGTTCAATATTAAACATCGGTCACAGAAAATTAATGTGGGTTCACGCCTCCTGGGAACTTACCATCTGAAATTGTCATTGAATTTGTATCTAGGGTACCAGGTTTATGTCAGATCTGAACACCATCATATGCATTTGTTACTATGTTTTCTTATTTAGTAAACATTGGAAGGTATGAAGAGAAATGTTACTCAGTCTGTTTAACTCAATTTTACTCACACACACAACAGTGTCCTGAGCACAGTTAGACACGAAGGGTCCCTGTAAGTTTCACAATTTCAGTGAGTCATGGACATTTAAGAAATTAATCTATCAGGCTGATCACTTGACTTTTTAATTTTTAGATAAACTTTTAGGATATTTCAATTGTTTACAAAACATTGATCTGAACCTCAGCTGCCCAATGCCCTCATCTCTCTAAGCTGTAGCCAAATAGGAAGTAAGGAACGAAGGAAAGCCCGGAGCGGGAAGACTTAGTGCCGAAGCCCATCACAGACATATGTACGCAGAGTAAGAGCTTGAGGCTTCTATTTTTTTTCTTATTTTTCACCAAAATTTATCATTTGGCTTCCCGGATTACAGCATTCAAAAATGGAAGATAATTTAACTTTTTATGTAAGCACAATGTAACCTAATCAAAGAGCAACTCATAAAGAACTAAGCAAAGAATATTATTTTCTTTCTTTCTCTGATCTCCCTTTCTCTCATCCCCTGGTCCCCACTGCTCTCTCTTTCTCTTTCTGTCTCTCTTCTCGTTTGCAAATGCTGCAAAGGGGAAGCTTATAAATATCCCGGTATTTATTCAAAACCTCTTACGTGGATATTGGTCTAAACTGCTTCCATTGATTTCAGTTACAGTCCCTGATGGAGACTCACTAAATTGAAAGACGAGATGCATAATAAGGACTCTCCACTTCGCATGTTAATTTGTTTTGCACCATTTTTATTTTGCCTCTTGTTGAATTTCTCTCATCTTTTCAAACATTAAAGGGGGTTGAAGGTGGACTGTGTTACAGTGTCAGGCCTGTCTGGGGCTTTTTCTTCACGGCATGATCTGCAGGTGGTTCATTTCGGTGCTGGCACCATCTCTGACCTCCTGGGATGGTGACCTGGTGGTGATGCTTTTAGGGCTCCGTCAGCAAAGGACATGGGGTTAGGGTCCCAGGTACCATCTCAGGAAGCTGCCTCATTTTCTTACAAGGATCAGAGACTATTCTGTGCTCTGTTTTCAGCATCAGTTGGCAGTAATTTTTAAATTCTTCTGTATTTAACCTTTTCTTATTGAATAGGACTGTGTTAGACTGTTTTACTTGCTCTTCCTCTAGCCGAAAGCCGGCTTAACTCAGGAGGGACGTACATTTTATTTCTTTCTTTGCCTTTTTCTTCTTCCCATGAATTCTCTTCTTTCTTTCATCTCAAGGTCAAGCTCTATGTGGGTGAGACTGCAATCAGTTGTGCAAACTGATATAGTACCTAAGGGTTACATAGCCAAGTTTAAAGAAATTAGAGACCCCATAACGTAAGTTTTCATTCATGTATGTAATTTAAAATGTCCTTGAGCACCTGCTGTGTGGCGAGTAGAGGTGCCTTGAGAGAGGACGTCTCCCTCATCTTTAGAATCTCATTCTAGTGGAGAAGAACGGTTTACAAAGACACCTACCATTCAGCAAGCTACGGGAGCTGGCAGCCTGGGAGCGGACAACCAGCACTTCTGCAGGGAGGATGGAGGTTTTGCAGAAGTAATATTTGAGCTGAGTTTTAAAGCTCAAGTATTAGTTGACTTGATTTTTGTTTTCTGTTTTATGCACCAACATCTCATGTTAAAGAAATTTTTATCAAGCTATTTTCCCACTCAACAACTCCACATGCTCTGACTCTCTCCTGTCATTTGGATCACTGGAACATTTTTTGGTTCATTCTTAGGCCACAAATTACATTAACTTCATTTCCTCTAACCCTCCATCCTGTCTTTTTCATATGGTTTTTGATAATGTGAGTTCCCTCCTTTCATGCAGATTCTTTGTCAATTTAATAAACAGTCAACAACTTAAGCCTAATGAGTTTCTCACCAAATTCTCACCAAAGATAACAGCTTTGGGTACTTACCTGATTTCATCTTGGTCTCAACTTTATTATCAGTAGCATTATCAATTTCACTTTTCTATTCCCCACAGAGATGGAGAAAAAAAAATTTAACTAAACTGTCAAACAGTGTCAAGCAACACAAACAACTGGTGGGGCCAAAATATCTAAGAAACTCGTAAAGGGGCAGAATAGAGTGGGAGAATGGTACCAGTGGCAATTAAAGTTACAGTGATTAAGACAGGGCGGTGCTGCTGCAGAGATAAACAAACTGGCCAGTAGCAGGAACATAAAAGCAAGAAAGAGCACCATTTCACGGTCTCCAAACTGGCAAAATGCAGAGCGTGACAATATAAACAGATAATGAGAATGTGGAGCGAGGGTAAGTCACCTCACTGCTGGGGGGTGGGGTGCAACTCAGACAATACGGGATGAAACTGAAGATGCCAGTGTCCTCTAAGTCAGCAACCCCACCTCTAGACAGATGTCCTACAGCGTTGCCTTCAACCATGGCTGCAAGTTAAATATAAACATCTGGGACCTGGGGGGGATATGTATATATATATTTGGTTTGAGAACAGTGTCCTAGGAAAGTGAGGCAACCATGACCTCTGAACGTGTACAAGGCCATTTATAGAAACGTTAATATCAGCCAAAGCTGGAACTCCCACTGCCCACTACAGAAGCATGGATAATCAAAGTGCAGGACAATCACACAGCAGCAAAATACATCAGACAGTCCACAGGCTCTTTTAGGATAATCTCAGAAGCACTGCTGAGTTTAAGAAGCAAATTTCAGAAGATCAGGTCCCATATCAAGCTCAGAAACAAGCAGAATGAAACTCTGTTGTTTAGACTTCCTTATGTTTGAAAAAATACGAGAGAGTGAAAACCCAGCATTCAGAGCGGTGGGGATGTAGCGGGATAGGATGGAGGAACGCACACAGGTCGTCTCGGTGATATAAGTAATTTTCTAGTTAAGTTGGATGGTGGTTTTATAGATGTTTATTATCTTGCTCCATAACATACATATCCTTCTGTGTATATCACATACTACACAATATAAATATACTTAAAGTCCTTTTTAATAACACTAACTCCTCAGAGTAGAATCTGTCCTTCTGCCCAGGCAATTGGAGTTCCACATTCACTCGCAGCATTAAACCCTTGCTTTTTCAGCAGTTCCCTTTGCCTAGAAAGCACAAATTGTCACTGTCACTTGCATTCCCTGATGTCACTATTTTTTCAACTTTTTCTGATTACAGACCTTAAGTGCCAGAGCACATGGCTGATGGATGTTTTCAGAAGATAATGCAGGCAGGAGTGTGGAGTTTGGACTGGGGAGCTAAAAGCATGGAGACATTGGAATTGGGCTGGCTTCATTCACTTGAATATGAGAATGAAAATAACATGAACAGAGGTAAAAATAAGACTTATATGTAATAGTGAGGGTCTGTTTTCAAAGAGCTTAAAATTAGCATAAATTTCCTTGAATCCATTAGGAATTACTTGCCAGCTGCTGGTTAAAAAGATTTTAGTATGAGAGCTTGAAGGAATTAGGATTTTATTCTTTTATCTAAATGAAGTCAGGCAGCTGGTAGGCAGCTCTACAGAGTTAAGAGAGCCTGAGGCTTGCCCTGTCTTCCTCCTCCACTATACTCAGTGTTTCAGTTCAATCAAGTCATAAAATTGCTGCAGGGCTCAGGCCATCACACTCACATTCCAAGATGGAACAAGAGGGAGGGCATGGAGAAAAGGTGACAAATGGCTCTCATAAAAGCCCTACTCAATGACTTTTACTTCCATATCTGGCCACCCTGTCTGCCAACCCTGGGAAGGTAGTTCTTCACTCGGGTTTATTGTCCAGGATTCTGGTACTAAAGAAGGAGAGAAAGGTATTTACATGGCAACCAGAAGTCTCTCCCACATCCCTAATTATTATGCATTGCTTTTAATTTTACTTTAGCTGCCTTTTCAAGAAATGAATGCAAAAGAAATAGTACTAATTAAAAAATGATACTGTGGTTGTATAAAGTAAAAAATTCTTTACTTCACTGCTGTCCATTTCCCAGTTCCTCTGATCATCATTTTTAATAGTCCAGCACACCTCATAACAGTGATAGGAGTTTCAGAATGAGAAAACAGAGAAAAAGGAAGTGGATAAATTAATCAAGAACACAAAACAAGAAAACTTCCTAGAACCAAAGGGCATGAGTTGCCAAGTGGAAAGGAGCCACTGGATGCCCAGCACAACAGTGAAGAGGGACCCAGATCACAGATGTCACTGTGAAGCTTAAGAGCACTGGGGACGAGAAAGCGACCTAAGTATCCAGAGAAACACAGGTCTCACAGAATGGGGCAAGAATCTGAGGGGCTGTACACTTCTCGCCAGGAATATTTAAAGCAAAAAGATGTTCACCACGTGAAGGGTAACCACAAGACAAAAACTTACAAGGGAGTCGCAAAAACTCAATAAAATCCAAGATAATACAAAGGAAAATTATCAAAACACAAAAGGAAGAAGAAAGGAACAAAGAGGAAATACCAAATCAACTGCAAAGATAAGTTCAAAATGGCAATAAACACACGTCTATCATTAATTACTGTAAATGTTAATGGATGACATGCTCCAGTCAAAAGACATAGAGTGGCAGACTGGATAATAAAGCAAGAACCTTCAATATGCTGCACACAAGAGACCCACTTTAGGGAGAAGGACACATATAGATTGAGAGAGAAAGGATGGGAAAGGATATTCCATGCAAATGGAAAAGCCAAAAAAGCATGTGTAGTAATACTGATTTCAGACAAAATAGACTTTAAAACAAAGGCCATAAAGAAAGATAAAGAAGGACATTTTATAATTATTAAAGGAGTAATACAAGATGAGGATATTACACTTGTTAATATATATACACCCAATATAGGAGCACCTAAGTACATAAACAATTACTAACAGAGATAAAGGGGGAAATTGATGGGAATACAATCACTGTTGGAGATTTTAACACCACATTAACATCACCAGACAGATCTTCCAGGCAGAAAATAAGGCAACAGAGAAATTAAATGATACAATAGAAAAATTAGATTTGGTGGATATTTTCAGAGCATTACACCCTCCCCCCTACCAAAAGGATATATATTCTTTTCAAGTGCACATGGAACATTTTCTAGGATTGATCATGTACTTGGGCACAAAAGAAGCCTCAACAATTTTAAGAAGGTAGAAGTTATCTCAAGCATCTTTACTGACCACAATGCCATGAAACTAGAAATCAACTACAGAGAAACAAAGGAGAAAAAAAGGAAAGCATGGAGATCAAACAACACGCTATTAAAAAACCAGTGGGTCAATGATGAAATCAAAGTGGAAATTAAAAAATACCTTGAGACAAATGAAAATGAAAACACGACCACACAAAATTTATGGGGCACAATGAAGGCAGTGCTAAGAGGGAAATTTATAGCAATACAGATGTTTGCCATGTGGGCCTCTCCATTGGGCTTCTTGAAGGTGCTCAGAACAGCTGCATTTTCCCAAAGGATGATCCAAGAGAGAGCAAGGGGGAAGATGTCCTTTATGGCCTCTGCTAGCACCTTTTAGATTTTATAACAATTAAGTCTTCTCAAGTTTTGCCTGACAATCATATAGTTTAACTGGATTGAGCCTATTTGCTCAGACAAAACAGATAAAAAAAGAAATAGTACTAAATCCTCAACCTCATTTTTCCACCTTTTGCCTCCAAGTGGAAGACGCTACTGGGTTCCTATGGGGGGACTTGGCTTAGAATAGACATGATGTTAATGGCTTCTCCTAACTTGGACCCAGCAATCCCCATCTCTGTGACTATGGCAGTGCCGAAGGGCATCGATGTGCTACACAGCATCGCACTTACAGGGTGGATGTGATGCCAAAGGAGCAGCCTCAATCGTGTCAAGAACCTGGATCTTTAATGAGGTTCCCTCAGCCTAACTACCCTCCATTAGAGGAAAATCAACTTCTGACCAAATTTACTCCCTCAAAGCCTGGATCAGGAGAAAGTGTGGAGGACAGGGGAGGGGGGAGCACTTAGGTCTGACCGGTTTCTTTCCTTCTAACACCCAGAGAGGAGGGGGACCTCACTATTGTTGGCTCAACTATCCTTTACTTAGAAAAACAAGTTAATATGTAAGAGTTGTTAGGTCCTGCTGAACAGTAATAGTAAGGGATATATTTATTCATAGGTTTTAGTCAAAGCATCTGAACTCTGACCATGTGTTATTTATATATTTAGCTGCTTATCTATTTTTTACATGATATGAAAAATCACCTGTAAGGACATATCACATATGGGGTGACATTATTTGACCTTTTTTTGCTCAACACCAATGTTTGTTAGATAATCATATCAGAAAATGGAAAAATACCTTTTTCTGGGTTCAGTTGAAAGTTGACGCTTTTTTTCCTCTCATATCATCTACTTTTTCCCCTTGAAATTGTGATAGTTTGTCATGTACATAAAAATCACACAGGTATGAAGTGACACACGTACTACGTGTCCTTGAGCTTAGATATTCTGCTCTAAGTTTCTCCTGGGCTTATGAATTTACAAATGTTTACATTCATAGGTGAGTATTAGGTAGTGACTGTTACAGGGGGTATCAGCTGGTTGGTCTGGGAGGCCACACTTGTGTCTTGAGAGGCCAGCACTGTGTTTTAAAGAAGTCTGAATTTGAAAGCTTTTGGATGAGACAGGCATGCTGTCTGCCTGATCTCTGAAGGCATCTGAGTTTGACAAGTGATAAGACTTGTAAACATTTCTGAGCATCTATTTATGTCATATTTATGTCATATTGAAATAAAAATTTGACTACAGCATGTGAGTTAATATGCTGTCACTTTTTAACTTAATATACTACATTAAGGTATTTATTATGTCTCAGGCACTTATATAAACAATTTCACCCCCCTGTTAGCATGAAATTGGGAGAGAGTTGAAAAGTTTTAAGAAATGTAAAAAGAGCTACAATTTATTTTAAAATATTGAGTGTATAAAAATGCTAATCAAATAGATGAAACAATACATCTATGATGCAAAGACGGATGGAGACTATTGATGAAAGAATATAAGGCAACAAAAATTAAAACATCAGATTCAAATGCTGTGATGAATGTAGAGAACAATATTGTTTGAAATACGTTTTTCAGCTGAATGCTTTTGGTTGAAATTTATTGGAGACTATAGTGAAACATATTGAAAATGTCTACATTGTTAGTAACTATTAAGATAACCAGTATGTCAATAATGATTATGTTAATAGTGTATTTTATTAATAACTATTAAGACAAATGGCACCAATCACAGCCTTATATTTGTTTTGGGGTTTACTTGTTTGGAGCCTGTCTACCCCGATGTAGTATAGATTCCCTGAGGGCAAGGTCGTCTGCCTTGTCATTAGGTCATATTCCATACTTAGTAAACACTTGTCACATAGAAGGCACCCAGTGAATATTTGTTACGAGAATGGCCAGGTCACAGGTTCAGTTGACTGATCTGTGGTCCCTTTGATACTTTATTCATCATATTGAAATATTGCACAAACAATGCTTTACAGATACTAGTGGTAACTCTACCGAGAGAGAGGGCATTAGATGGCAGATAGCCCCCGTGTGCAAAGACTTAAAAAAGTATCCATTAGCTGATGTACAAAATCTAAAGTTGGCATGTGAAAAAAATGATGTAAGATTTTTAAGTCCCAATTTGGCATATGAAAAAAAATGATTTAAGAGTGGAAAGCACAATGTTTGAAAATGTAAATACAAAATTTGAATATAACATTGACAATCACATGTAGTTTAAGAGAATGAAAAGGAACACCCAGTGTACAGCATGAAACTGGAAATTGTCTTAATGAAAGAAATGGTTTGGCCATTGGGACTGGTAGCTGCTGAGACACAAAGGGACTCTAACCTGATTGAATTTGAGGCTGGTGGTGCTGTTTACTTCTCCTAGACACAGTGGAGAAGAAATAGATTTGGGGGTATCAAATCCACTTGGAGTATATTAAATTTGAGGTGTTTCTGGGGCATTCATATAGCAAAAGTATTAATTTACTTATCTTGAGTTAGTTGCTCACTTGCTAAAACTTTTACTCAAACTGTAGAGAAGAAAAAAAAAAACAGCATGAAAACACCTTTTGATTATCTGTACAAAATACAGTTAATTCCCAAACTAAAACCTACCTCCTGCTTCTCTCCTGCAGGCAGTGTTGCCAAACCAGGTTTGTTTTACCTGACACACAGCAAGCCAAAATGCTGAGATGCCATGGTTTGCAGCAAAGACAGGGTTTAGTCAAGGCAGCAAAGCAGGGAGACTGGAGGACAAATTTCAAATCCACCTCCCTGAAGGCAAGGCAAGGGGTTCTGGGTATTTATGGGATAAAGAAGCAGGGTGGTCTGAGGGGTGGGAGTGGGGGAGCCTGGAGAAAGGTGATCGGAAAAAGGTGAGGTAATTGCGGTTCTGCACAGGCATAACTAAGCCTCTGAACGTTCAATAGGTCACCAAGCAGGCACTCCACATGCCCAGTTAAAGGGTTGGTGGTCCCATCCAGTCTTAACCAGCTCAGCTCCAACTATACACAACTGACTCCAAGTTCCTGGAAAATAACTCTGGCAAACATCTTATTGTTTCAGCTATGTGCTACTTGAAACCATACAAGTCTTAACATGACTTTGATTTGTGAAGACAGGTGAAATGGATTTGACTAATCATTACCCACAGTTGCAGTAATTCATTCAATGGATTTTTTTTGTTTTGGAAGCAAATTGTTTTCTAGATATAACACCACCAATAACATAGGATTAGGTACTTGCCCTGCTTTAAAGTTAAGCAAGGTTTCAATCCTCAGGAGGAAATGAATTTAGTCTTCATTTAGGAGCTTGGAAGATGGTGAGCTGTTATTTAAATAAGCAGGATCCAATTAGTCAGTTTTGGTATACTAGGAAATCCAGCTCATATGGGATAGTTGCTACCCTGAAAGTGGACCACTCTGGAGACCAGGGATCCGGTGCAACTAAGTGAACAACAACCAGCTCCCAGCCATGCAAGAGCTCATACAACATCAGACCCACAACAAGGGAAGGGCTCATGGTACCTTTGTGGCCAAGATAAAGAAGCATTTCAGATATACATTAACTCACGTAGTCCTCATAACAATCTCTGAGATATTTTCATGCCATTTTATAGATGAGGAAAAGAAGACAAAAGAGATGAAATAATGGGTCCAAGGTCACATGCTAGCAAGTGGTTGAACTAGAATTTTAACCCAAGAAATCCTAGCTCCAGCGCCTAGGATCTTAACCATTAAACTATGCTTCTCCTTAAATATGTGAAGGAGGTAGGTAGAAACTTTAAATCAATTTAGAGTTGGTTTAAAGTTTTTGGACTAACTCTGACATGAAAGAATGGAAATAAAATTGCACCACTGGAAACTCTTTATCTACCTTTATATTCTAGGATAGTTTAAATTTAGTGAAATTTCATACTTTCATGAATGTTAATTCACTAAACAAAACTACGACCTGCTCCTTTGGAAGGCCGTTTAGTCTTGTGGTCAGGATTTCTCTGCCCCTCCCAGCTATCTGATTGGGTAAATCATTTAACTGCCTCTTGATTCAATTTCCTTAATTATAGATAATGTTGTTATCTTACACAGTTGGAAGGATTAAATCAGATAAGGCAAGTAAAGCACTTAAAATAGTGCTTACTGGGGGTGGGGGTGGGGAAGGTCCTTATCTTTAAAGAATTAGTAATTATTGTGCCTTTGGAAGACTTTTCTGGTCAATAAATCATACAGTTAAAATCTCAATGTTTGACTGGAAAATCTGGTGACACGTGGGCTTGCTCTTGAGCTCTTTCTTTCCAAAGTTCCCTCTGTTACCTCTTGTTATATGAAGTGTTGGGAAAAGGTGAACGAAGTACTAATTTTCTTTCTCAACAAATATTTGAGGGCATAGTAGGGTCCTGGCGATATAAGGGTGAGGAAGACAGGTGTGCTTTCTTAAGGAGTTTACTATCTGGAAGATAAGAAAAAAAAATTTTTTTAAATAATTAAAAGCGTTACCAATGTCTGGAAAGAAAAATTTAAATGTTCTTGACAGAAGTAAACAAGGAGGCAAAAACAGAGAAGGCACAAAACTCAGTGCAGAGTTTGGAAGAATGATACGGATTAAGATTGCAAATGATAATTCCTGCGCCCACGTCTCTTATTAGTAACGAAGTACCGTAAGAAGGGTTGAGATTCGTTCTGTGGTCCCTGAGAGTCGGTAACACATCCCTTCCCGGAGAAGTTAACGCCTCATAGGTCACGTGATCACAACTGAACTAGGTTTAAACCTGGGTTCGGTTCAGCCACGCCCCTTTGATTTTTGACCACGCCTGTTGCCTCACAAAGCGCTTTGTCAGCGAAAGGAATATCGCGAGAACTCCACACTTCCTTTCTGACGTTTTCAGCAGTGGTAGTTGCCTTGGTTCTCGCGATATTTCCGGGTAAACGGGAGCCCGGGCGACCCGGGCTTCTGTGAAACATGGCGGTCGGCTGGGACCGTAACACAAGGTAAAATGCCGAAACCCCGCCGGGCGCTGTTCCCTCGGTCGTCCCAGGGCTGTTCAGGGCGTGAAGGTGGTACTAGGGGCTGAGGGCCCGTTGTGGGGTTGGCTTGCTGTCTTAATTCCTCCGCACCGGGGAGCGGGCCGGCCCGGGAGCCGCTGTCCCTGCCTCCCCGGGGGCGGTGCTGGCAGGACCCTGGGCAGCGCTGCGCCGGGAAGCTCCCCTTCCCCGGTCCAGTGTGTCTGCGCGCCTTGCAACTGGAAGGAGTTCAGGCGCCACCCTGGTAGCTGCGGGCCCCGGCCCATCGCTAGTCCCGGCGCCCGCTGCCCCCGTGGCTCCTCCTGTCCGCACACGAGGGGTCCCGCGTTGTGATCACGGGCCAGCCGGGTCGTGTCCCGGGCTTCCCGGTGCCTGGCTCCCAACCCGCCTTTCAGACAGATACCAAATTCTTCGCAGCAAGTTGCACTCTTTCTAAGAAAGACCGAGGTCTTGGCCTCGCCTCGAGAGGTCCGCACGCCGCTTGGGAAATTGAGAAAGGGGCAGGGCAGGGCGAGATGCTATAGAAGAGACAGGTTCGAGTGGCACTACTTTTCAGAAACCCTCCAGGGTTAAGCAGCCCTCGTAAGGTAACGTGTCAACTGGTGGCAGAAACCCACAAAGCCGTGGGTATCTGTGTAGGTCATTGTTCGAGAAAACACATTCAAGTAACTTTTATAGTTAGGATTTAACGCAAAGTTACATAATATCTGTTAAAATGTTTCAAGACTGGCTTTCAGAAACAGATAAAGATACAGTTAAAGTCGGGATTTATCCATTTGTTTAAAGTTGTACTTAAGTATTTCAAGTAATTGTCTAGCCTGATACTTTGTACTCGAGTATACTGTCATTGGAAAGAGGTGAATCAGGTTTATTCATTGAAGAATTCAGGACGTATGCTTGTTTACTCAGTTCATTAATTGATGTCTCCAAATTGATGCAATTCTTCCAGCTCTCTTAGAGGAAAAACACGGACAAAAAGAAATTCCCTGGTTTTCTTGGGGAGAGGATGAAGGGCGGAATTTCTTTCTTTTTGATGATAAACTTCAGTACACACCGAATGTTAAAACTGCTTGAGGGTACAAATCGTAAAACTATATTAAGCTAGAAAGTCTCAAAGGAAATCAGTACTAATCTGGAAGAACATAAAAAAAGAATTAGAAAAAAGATACATTTATTTTCTTCGAGGGTTAGTGATTTAGTTGGAAGAAATAGTGAAACTTATTTTTAATAGAAGTTATATTTTATGCAGTCTGTGCCTGCTACAAATCCTGTTCAACAAGTTTCCAATTTTTATTCTGATTCTGCCTCTTAATGTCATGATGGGTAAATTAATCTCTTTGTGCCTTAGTTTCCTTGCCTAAGAAATGGAAATAATAATACCTAACTCATAAGGTGGGTGGTGATGATCAAATGAACTAAAACATACAAAGTACTTAGAACAATGCCTGACATACAGTTACATTCGTTAAGTGTTTTTGTTATTTAAATTTTTTTTGCTTTCTAACTTCTGTATTTACTCACAAAATGTTGCCTTCTTAGTCAAAATATAGATTGAAGAAGACACTTTAAAAAGTAATTTCTTTCTGGTCTCAAAATTGATTAAACACTCTTCATTCTATAAGTTAATATGTCCCTGAACTCCATCTTCCAATTGCTTTGTCAAGCTGTTACTCTCTCTTAATTACTAAGGTACAAATTCCTCCTTTCCACTACTCCATGCAGTCTTATTGCAGCCTAGGTCAGCCCTACTGCCCTCAGTCTCTTGTTCACCTATTCTCCTTGCTTTTGAGGACATTAATTATGTTGTAAATATGTTCCATGTGTCCTTTTCCCTCACACCTTGCTTATACCTCTTTACTTCGATTTTGTACGCTTTTATTGAGTAGCTACTATAGTCAAGCCGTTCTTTGAGGAGGAAGATATTTGTCCTTGCTTCATCTTGCTACTAGGTACTTCCAAATTGTTGTGTTGTCATCAGTTTGCAGTCTCTTCTCTTAGCTTTTATTCTATCAATTTGTATAATCCTCAGTCTATTCCTGGTGTTATTAACTAATTTCAGGTACTCCCCCACCTCCCTCAAAGACTTCAGCGTAAATCTCAAGTACCGTACAAATCTTTGAGTTTCTTTTAAGAATTAGAGCAGATAAACAGACGTTTATCAAATGACTCATCTTTATCTTGATTGAAAACTGTGAGGTAACCATTATGTCCCCCTCCCTCCTTTTAAAATAAAATTATAATAGAAAAATTTGAGACACTGAGGATCTTTTCAAATTTGTCACACACTTGATAAGTGCCTCGATAGTACCCCAAGTTTTTCTGATCACAAAACTCACATTTGTACCATCTTATCTGCCTTCCAAGTAAACCTTTTTTTACATCACTTGGAAGATTATTAGATTTGTTTGAATTTGTTAGTGTAAAAAGTTTTAAAAACATAATCTAAAGTAAAAATTTAACTGTCGTAAAAAGTTTTAAAGTAAAAAATTTAAGTACTTTTTTTAAGCATTTGTAGAATGAAACTAAGTAATCTTTCATAAAAACTTTATTATAAGTTATTCTAATGCAGTATAATCATGTTTAAAATTACAGCTCTGTCATAGTTTTGCTTTTGGTTTCTGAAGTTTGGTGATGGTCTGGATAATATTTGTTCCATCTCCTTTCCCATTTCTTATTAATGGCTTGTTTTAGTTGCATAGGGCTGCACAACAAACTACCATAACCTGAATGCTTAAAAAAAAAGAAAAAGAAAAGTCCTTGCGTTACATTTCTGGAGGCTCCCAGACTGGAATCAACACAAGGGCAGGGCCGTGCTCCCTCTGACAGATCTAGGAAATAATCCTTCCTTCCCGCGTTTAGCACCGGGACAATCCTTGGCACTCCTTGGCTTGTAGGTACATCACTCTAATCTCTGTCTTCATGTGGCACTCTCTCCTGTGTGTCTGGGTGTCCATTCTTCTTATAGGAGCACCAGTCATTGGACTTTGGGCCACCCTAATCCAGGATGATCTCATCTTAACTAATTACATCTTTCAACACCCAAATATTTCCACATAAGGCCCATTCACAGATACCAGGAGATAGGACTTAAATGTATCCTGTTGGAAGATACACCGTTCAACCCACAACAATGGCCATATGTATTAATCAATTAAGGATTTCTCATATTGTCAAATATATATTAAAAACAGAAGTTAGCTCATAAAAAGGTAGGCAATAGGAGAAAAATTGTGTCTCCATTTTTGTTTGGAGAAGTAATTAAACTTAACTGAGCAGTCTGTGAAAGTGTCACGAATTCTGTATTTTAATTTTGGCAAAGCATCCAATAGCCTCATTATTTTCACATGGATGCAAATGGACTGTTGGCTGCATGGCATTACTTAGATTGAATGTTGATAATGTGTGTCCGCGTTCCAGCAGGAAAGGTGTTTTCTTACTTCTTATGTAGTTGTTCAAAGCATTGTCTTAGTCTCAGTTGTCAGTGATGACTTCCTGGAGTTTGTCTTATTTTTTACTGTACATAACAGTGTAGGAGAGAAATTGAAGATATGGTCCTGGAGATTGTCCAGCTATGAAAAGCAGCACCAACCTGTGGGCAAAGGAATCTGGTGCGATGGCACCTAAATGTTTAGATTTTGTAGACCAGGACAAAAATATGTATAGAAAAAAATCAGGAAAAGGGGCTGGATTTAAGGACTCATGTAGAATTTCAGTTTTTAATTTTACCAAAGAAGGACATCTAAAAATAAAACAAACAAAAAACTTGCTTACCATTTCATGAAAGAAAAAAAAATTTGACACAAAAAATAATCTCAGAGTAAAGGAGAGCTTTTTAAACTGAATAAATTTCACTTAAAGAATTTCTATATTGTATTTTTCATTTAGGTACAGACTACAAAATTCTGGAACAGAATGGCAGTTCTGTGATTCTGGAAACCACTGATCTAGGGTCTTTCTAAATGTAGTTTTGAAAACGGCTGAGCGAGCTAGATGGAGAGGCAAACAGAGTGGGAATGGGAGCAGTGGAAGTGATAACAGGAGGAATTCAGGGCAAATGAAGAGCAGATTCTCCCCAGTCAGGAAATGAAAGAGCTGGAGGGTAACTGGTTCTGCTCAGAGGGGAAAATTAGTGCTTTGGATTTTAGAGGTGGAGCAGTTTTGAACATTAAGAGGAGCCAAAACATGGCCTTGTTCGTGTGTGGCTTTGTCTGAAGTTACGATGGAGGTCATGGAGGAGAAGTCTGTTACACTTGCGTGGTGACAGTGGTGTCACTGTGCGTGATGCCAGGGAGGGAGTGTCACAGGATCGTGAGTGCCGAAGGCTGGTGATGGAACGGGGAAGAGGAGACGTGTAATGAACCATCCAGGTGCTGAAGTCATGAAGGGCTCCCTTAAGGACTAAGTCAGCGGAGGGGTGGTGAACATTGATATTCTTGCAGCGGTGTACAAACACGCCTGTCTTACCTCCATTTTCATCCATTAACGGGAATACAGGGGATGTATTATTTTTATGTGCTTTGTTGATTTAATAGGAGAAAAACTGTTTCTTATTTTAATTTGTATATTTAAGCATTACAAATGTGATTGAATTTTTTTTCACTTTTTTTTTGGCTACTTAATGTGTTTGTGTGTGTAAATTGCCTTGCATTAGGACTTTTTGTCAGGATGGGAGGGCAGAAAGGAGAGGTGTGGTTAAGTGTTAGCTTTTTTTTTTTTTCTCTCAGAGAGGAATGAGGATGTTAAGTTGTCCCAAGGACATTTGTGAGTTACCTAAAAGTAAAAGAAACCTTTTACTCTTTTTAGAGGCTTCACTTACTTGGTCTTTATTCCTCAGCATGACTATATGAAAGAAGAGGGGGGTTTTCCTGAAGATGAGGCGACTGAACCGGAAAAAAACCTTAAGTTTGGTGAGAGAGTTGGACGCCTTTCCGAAGGTTCCTGACAGCTATGTCGAGACCTCAGCCAGCGGGGGTACAGGTGAGCATCAGTTCCAGTCAGAACGCCTTCAGTAAGCACAGCTTCTGCGTGATAGCCATCAACAACACACGGAAACGTAGCCCCGGGGAAGCGCTCGTCCGTGAGCTGTGCAGTAACTGTGTGGCTGGTCTGTCCTTAAATCACACTTTTTGCCTTAATTTTATTCTTATATATATTCTCTTTGGCATCCAATCCAGTGCAGTCTGTGCATTTAATAGCATTTATTAAAACATGGCTGAACACACAACATTGTAAAATGACTGTAACTCAATAAGAAAAAAAAAAAAAAAGGATAAAAACAAAAAAAAAAACACCCAACATTGCTGAACAAATTAACCTCATTTTACTGCTTTGGTGCTGTTAAGTTATGTACCATTATATTAACAAGATTATTATATATATAAATAGAATGGAAGTTACTTAATGGTGTTGAAACTGGCGCAGTCCATGTTGGTTAAGAATAAATCAATTTAGACATCATAATAAAAATGTTAAAATTTCACATTACTGAAGAGAGGCAGCATGGGGTAATAGCTAAGAGCTTCGACTTTGGAATCAGACTGTCTGATATATTTATTCCACCTCTGCCCCTTCCTAACGACTTGACCTTGAGGAAGTTACTCAGTCTGCCTGTGCTTTAGTTTCTTCTTCCACAAAATGGGAATGATATCAGTATTTATGTAGCAGAGTTGCAGTCGCGATTAAATAAGTTAATAAAATGCTTAGAGCAGTACCTGGTACAGATAGAAGTATTTGTTAAATAAAATAAATAAGTAATGAAATATATAAGAAAGACATGCAATTATCACAGTATTTACTATTACTTCTTTCCCCATGAAGAGATGATAAAGTAACATATTTCGCATAAGGTTGACATTCCATCTGATAAACTGTATAATAAACTGCTTGCTATTTCTAATCCCCTGTGATTAAGTTTATTAATGAAAATAGCACCAGTTCTGTTGCGCAGTCCACTCTAAGTAGATTTCATCATAGTTTATGGTCTCTTCGTTTCTGTCAGATTTTTTACTTGCTTTCATGAATGAAGTGAAATATTTAGGAGATTTCAAAGTAGGCAGAGTTTCACTAGAGATTTAGGGATGCTGAGTTTCTGGCACCCAGATTGTTGCGACTTCTCACAATCTAAGAAGTCAGGCTAGTTTTTTCTTGTATTTGTTTTTTTAATTGGCCTACAGGCATGGATACATTTTTAATTACGAGGGGATTAGCAAATTTGCATTGTGAAACTAAAGCTTTCATCATTTATCATGTCTGTGACCCTGCTGTATATAAGAAGGTAAAAGTTTTGTGTCTTTGTAAAATTTTAGCAAATCTATTTAGTGAGAGATATCATTAATATTGAAGAAATAAAATGCTTTCTCAATATTGCAAATGATTATGTTCATGTTTGTGCTCATTAAATCTTCATTTTTGAGCTGTTTTAGAAAAATTATAATGAGTGTCTTGAGAAAAACCTTTTACAGTATTAATTCACATGGCACTCATATTAGGGCATTTAATCTCACTTAAAATAATTTCCTGTTGTTTTAAAATTTGTTTTAATTCTTTCTTTTCTGTTGGTTTCTCAGTTTCTCTAATAGCATTTACCACTATGGCTTTATTAACTATAATGGAATTTTCAGTATATCAAGATACATGGATGAAGTATGAATATGAAGTAGACAAGGATTTTTCTAGGTAATGATTTTTTTTAATAATGCCTTTAGACTTGAATTATTCTAAAGATAGCATATCTTAAAAAAAAAGTCTAACCTTTTATACTTGGTTTATTTTAATTCAGAAGGAATAGTCCTGAAAAATTCTCATTAATTTTTATGCATTAGTGAAACATTTTAGAATCATTTGAATACTGGTTAAACCCTAAAAGAGAGATTTTCTGAATATGCTTAAATGTTCAATCTGATTCAATACGTTTTAAAAGGTTAGGAGAACATGTTTTTCTTTAGATGTTGAAATGGTGGAAATTGTGTAATATTTTCAAACTCTTTACTCTTTAGATTTTGTAATATCTAAAATTTACATACTTATAACTTGATTTTTGTAAATCATATCTAAATTTTTAGGTAAACAACATCACTTTAAAACCTTTGAACATATTAGTATCTTAATTAGGAGACAAAATATACTTTAATTTATTTGGATTTTATGGATTTTTAATTGATTGTAGATAACAGGTTTATAATACTAAGATTGCACGAGATAGTGGAAAACAGTCACTTCTCAATTTCAATCCCAGCTCTGCCGTTCACTAGGCTCTGCCGTTCGCTAGGCTCTGCCGTTCACTAGGTGTGTGACTTGAGGGAACTTACTCAGTCTGCATTTGCATGCGCTTCAGTTTCCTTTTCTGTAAAGTGAGGTTAATAATTATAGTACTTTCCTCATCGGGTCAATGTGAATTAAATCAGTCAACATTTGTAAAAGTTGCTGCATAACCTTGGGCAAGTCATACAACTGACTTCTTTTGGGCCTCAGTTTCTTCATCTATAACATCAGTGTTATTCTTGATGCCATTAGTTTTTAAGGAATTCATTGTTTTTCTTTCTCCCCCCCCCCCTTTTTTTTTAAGTACCAGCGAAACATTTTTTATTCTTTCCTAATGAAGTCCCATGTTGTTCACCACATAAGTGTACGAATCCCAAAAGCCTGTCTATTTGGCCTCATTCTCATAGCATCTTTTGAGCCAAAACCTCAGGGTTGTTTGGAGTGCAGTTTGAATTCTAGACAACTTTAGGACTCCATGAAGCTCTAAAACTCTATACTCCCTACTGAAACCAGATGAAAATTGTTAGAGTGAAAAAAAAGTTTTGATAGGAAGCACAGGCCAGGACTGATAATGATTGTACTCATTCTGTTCTTCATGGTGCTTAATTCTGATTTTTGAAAATTAATTTGACTTGAACTAATCATTTGAAAATAAGGCATTAGTTGAACCTTTTAAAAAGGCCATTTTAAAAATCACTTTTTTTTTTTTTTTTCTGGTAATATGGTTACATTCATCTTGAGTCACACAGACCTAGTTTCCAGTATGCCACTTCAGGGGTTATGTGGTCTTAAGCCAGGCATTTACAGTGCCGTCAACACCACTGGTTTATCTGCAGAACTGAAGCTATCTGCTTTGTAGGTCCATGATAAAGGATAAAGATGATAGTATTTATAGGATATTAGGCATAATGCCTGATGTATGATATTTGATAAATAGGGGAGAAAAACTTTCAATTCCTAACTCTTGATTTTGAGAGTTTTACATTCTTTAATTGAATAGTGTATATAAGGTTTATATAGACAGAGATTAAGTTTTTTTGAGTTGCTTGGCATTATTAATTATAGATTTAACATTAAATTAAAGAATACTGTAGAAACTTGTATAATCAGAAAGGCTTTTTGGAATAGTTACAAAAGAGAATTTTTACCTTTAAAGTGCTATGTTTTGGCCATATGAAATGTTATCCAAGTTCTGCTTAACATTTTATTCTGTATGAAGTCCAGGTTTTTCGTAGATCAATTGATTTATATTTCTCATGTTTTGTTAATTGGTAGGTACTAATGTTTCTTTTTTGTCTTTTAGCAAATTGAGAATCAATATAGATATTACTGTTGCCATGAAGTGTCAGTGTAAGTACATCTTTCACTTGATGGATGCATATATAGGTTATGGCTTAAATAATTGCTAGTAAAATTAAAAATCACTGGTTGTTTTAACTTTATTTTTCCTTTATGATATCTTAAAATACTATTGTAGTGTTATTTAAGAATGCAAGTTGGTTTTCTCCCCAGCTTATATTCTTTAAATTTCTTATCCTTAAAGAGATTTAACTTTCACATTAGTATAATTAAAGGAAAATTGGAGGAAATTTTTATAAATCGTTCTAGTTTAGGTATATCCTTAACTACTTTTTAATTTGGAGTACCAATTTTTATACTCACATTCCACAAACATACCCTGTTTCATTTACTACCCTTTTACTTTTGCATATTAAAATACAGAGACAATCTTTTAAGGCAATAGTGATGTTAACCTTTCCTGTTTGCTTCACTGGCTTCACTTGGTTATACTGGTACAAGTGGAAGAATGTTAAGATGCCAGATAGATCATGTTTGAATCAGTATTGCTTTCAGAAATGACGATGCCTTTTCATCTTAAATTGTATCTTAAATTTCTGCTTGAAAAGTAGAGACCGAGAATTCAATAAATTAGGCAAAATTTTTTAAAGCATGAAATTGTTTTATCCAATTAAGGAAATTAGTTTTTAAGAGATTTCATCTAAAAACAACCTTAAATCTCTTCTCCCATTCTATTTATTTTTCCTTAGGTTTGTGGTTTTAAGAGAAAAATACTTTGTATCTAAACTATGAGTTTGTGTTAATACTGAATGTATTGTATTTTGCCTTATTTTAGATGTTTGAATACCATTGAAATTTCATTTAGCCTTTTCAAAATAAATTTTTCCAGCTTGTTGACTTTTTAAGTCATCAGTAGCTTTGCCTTAAGATTTCTTTTAATCTCTAAAAATAATTCTGGTAATTAATATTTTGGTCAGCAGCCATTTAGTACTTGTGATTAGGTTCTTGTCAATTTTTGCGAAGTTCTTCAGTAAAGTCTATGCTTTTACCAAGAGATTCTGAGTCCTCTTTTTTATTGAGTAAGAAGTAGAAAAAGCAGTACTAATTTTTGGATTATTCTCTACCAAATCTATATAATGCTACTGTTTTAACTTTCAAACAAATAAGCAGTATAGGAAAGTGATTGTACATATTTGTGAGTTTTTTGCTGGTCATCTTAATTTGTTGGTTTATATCAGATACAGTTTGGCTCTGAAAATAGAAGATAAAGCTTCTGTTTTTTTATGCAGATGTGGGAGCTGATGTATTGGATTTAGCAGAAACAATGGTTGCGTCTGCAGATGGTCTAGTTTATGAGCCAGTAAGTTTGATTCATGTGTTCCTTTTCGTAGTATCTTTGAGGAATTGTTCTTTTGAAGACAGTTTTGGTATTTGCTTTTAATTTTGTCTCAGCTAGTTGTTTTGTTTTTTTTTTAGAAAATTACTTAATTCAAAAATAATTCATATTCTTTGCAAACATTTAGGGGGGAGAAAAAAGTTCTGTCTAATACCAAAGCCTTGAGATAACCACTGTTAACATTCTGCATAAGCCTTTATAACCTTATACTTGGTTTATATGTTGTTTTAATTCTTCCTAACAATTTCCTTTTTTATATAGATGCTATAGTGATGAAATTTTCTTCTTCTAATGATTTGGGGATTCTGTGTCCTATTTGTATTTTACTTTTACCAAATAGAAGTTTTTCAAAATGTTTGAGGTCTATTTCTCTTGTGATTAAGAATGACTATCAATATCTAAGAGGGGAAATTTCACATGCTTTTACTTCTTTCTCTCTTCCACTCTCTTCCACACCTCCACTTCCCAGAGCTAGTGAAATACTGACCTTCTCTTACTGTTTTCATAGCACAAGTTGTGTGTGAAAAATTGATTTATCAATTAACACCATCACATTACAGGGGCAGGTGATAATAGGACATGATCAGAACCTAGTCCTAAAGAAGATTTAGAGAACAAAGCATGGAACTCCCAGCCACTTAGAGTTGCCCGTGCCCTGCTGGCATTGTGCTTCTGTTTACCCATGCATTCTTGAGTTGTTTTGTGTAACACTTGAGAACCCTCTTTAAACAAAGTTGCGAGGTGCAGACTAAAGGTGATGGAGGAGGTAACTGAATGTGTAGAGAGAAATAAAGGAATTTGTTAGGTCAGTTTTGATTACCAAATTATATTTAGCTTACAGCAACAAAATATATTTGTGTCTTTTGATGCATACTTTTTAAATAGAAATATCTAAAGAAAAAGTAACTTGTCCTTGCCACTCTGAACCTCTCCACTTCTTAATTCCTGGAGTCCCACTCAGAAAAGTGATATCACAGTAGTGTTGTCATGCGGTTAGGTAACTTACAAATTCAGGTACCATGTTATTGCATACTAAATTATTATCTGGAAATTTAGATCTAGACTGTTATTAGACACTTTAACATTTGCATTACATGTCATTACTATTTTAAGAATAATTATTCAACTTTATGTTTCATTGCTTTTATTTTCTGCCATTCTTTTTTTTCTTTGTTTCTGTTTGTCATTTTGTGAAAGACTTTTTGTGACCTTTTTATCAGCAGAACTTGCAGGTCATAGTTCATGACAGACAGCCTGTGCCGTTCTGTTCTTAATACATGTAAGGTTGGCTGGGGATAGAATTCTTGATTTATGGTGTTTTGGACTCAAAACTTTGTGACATTCCTTTATTGCTTTCTGGCATAATTTTTTTCCTTTGTAGGTGACATGTGTCTACTCACAGGCTTTTTTTCTTTTGCTTTTGAATTGCAAACGTTTATCCTATATATCTAAGTGTGGGTCCTCTTTAGTTGTTTTTGGTTCTTAGTGGTATTAATGATCTGAACTTTTTAGCCTTTTTTGCTTATTTCTTTGCCTTAATGATGTTAAGAGCAATGCTTTTACCTCTGCTTTTAAAAATTTTTTATCATGATAGTGGTTTATCATGATTCATGGAGTGGTTCTTAATGTCTTTATCAATTCTTGCATTAGATGCACATTTTGAGCTTCTCCTCTGAGTTCTGGGAAATTACATTGACCCAGCAGGATCAATCTTTTCTTTTTCAATGCCTTCATTATGCTTTAAAATTCAGTGATTATATTTTCCATTTCTAATATACTGCAGATCACTCATTTTTTGCTGTCTTCATGATACTAAATCTCATTGAGAAGTAAAAAAACTTCACTTTTCTTCTTATTTTTAGGAATGGTATCATAAAGTTAGCCTTCATACCTTAGATTGACCACTTTTTTCAAATTAGTGAATCTTTTTATCATCTATTTATTTTCTTAAAAAATTTTTTTAAACAACTTTATTGTGGTATGATTTCTGTAAACTACACATATTTCAGCTGTACAATTTGATGGATTTTGATAGATGTACACACCTGTGAAACCACCACCACAATCAAGGTACCTAACATTTCCATCACTCCGCAAAAGGTGCAATTTTTGAACTCCCAATTTATCCCTTCCCCTGCCCCCCATTTACTCCCTGCTAACCATCAGTTTGTTCTCTATGTCTGTGAATCTGTTTCATTATGTAAACAATTTCATTTGTGTCTTTTTTTTTTTTTTTTTTTTTTTTAGATTCCACATATAAGTGATATCATATGGCACATTTCTTTCTTTTTCTGGCTCACTTCACTTAGAATGATGATCTCCAGGTCCATCCATGTTGCTGCAAATGGCGTTATTTTATTTTATTCTTGTGTATGGCTGAGTAGTAGTCCATTCTGTGTATGTGTATATAGACACACCACATCTTCTTTGTCCAGTCATCTGTCGGACAATTAGGCTGTTTTCATATCTTGACTATTGTAAATAGTGCTGCTGTGAACACTGGGGTACATGTTTCTTTTCAAATTACGTTTCTCTCTCAAAATATGCCCAGGAGTGGGGTTGCCAGATCATATGGTAAGTTTATTTTCAGTTTTTTAAGGAACCTCCATACTGTCTTCCATAGTGGCTGCACCAATTTACATTCCCACCAACAGTGTAGGAGGGTTCCTTTTTCTCCACACCCTCTCCAGCTTTTTATCGTTTGTGGACTTTTGAGTGATGGCCATTCTGACTGGTGTGAGGTGATACCTCATTGTAGTTTTGATTTGCATTTCTCTAACAATTTGCGATGTTGAGCATCTTTTCATGTGCCTGTTGACCATCCGGATGTCTTCTTTGGAGAGATGTCTGTTTAGGGCTTCTGCCCATTTTGACTGGGTTGCTTGTGGTTTTTTTTTTTTTTTTTAATATTGAGTTGTATGAGATGTTTGTATATTTTGGAAATTCATCCCTTGTCAGTCAGATCACTTGGAAATATTTTCTCCCTTTCTGTAGGTTGTCTTTTCATTTTGTTAATAGTATTTTCTTGTTCATCTTTAGGACGGGGAAATAAATGGCCAATTAAGTGATCGAGACTTGAAATGGACTGTTGAGTTATGTCAGTTCCCAGCCTCCTCCTCCCTTCTTTCTTTTTTTTTTTTTCAGACCTAAGAAAGATATATTGTTTAGATATACTATGTTTCTTCTAAGTAAAATTAGAGCTTCAGATACTTTTGAAAAGAAAGGAGGAAGTCCCATTAGGTTCAGGATGGCAGAGTGGTTCACTAGTGCACCCCAAATTTCCTTTTCTGCATTTGTTTTGACAGGTTAAATTTAGCCAGGGTAATTCCTTTCTTCTTTAGCCGGTGTGGCTGTTCTTATTAGCAGCCAGTTGTGGCAGTATTTTTGCTTAATTTAGAATTTAGTCCAGGCTACATATAAGCTGGGAATGACACTGCTGTGGAACGCCCCGAGGGATGTGGCCTCTGGCGCTTGAGTGAACTCCTGAAAGTGTTCTTAGGGTGGAGACTCTTCCTTGAGGGTCCTGTTCTCATTTATCACCTGTTTCCTCTGTTACTCTGAATCGGGGATTTACTTGCTCCTTACGTGGACTTTTCTGTTCCATGATATAAGCTGTGCTGGGCTCCTCTCAATTTAGTCTCCCTTGTATGCTGTCTTGCACAAGTTCTTGAAAATTTCCAGCATGTGGATGCTAATTGAAAATGATTTAAAATCATGATACAGTTTGTGTCCTCGTTTTTCTGTTTCTTTGGACATTGTGAGAAATAGAGGAGATAATCATCTTGAACTTATCCTGTAAAAGTTACTTATGCTGTTTATCAAGCATTCTGTCCATATTCTGGATGTCTGTCACTCTCACTTGCTTTTCTTCATATTTATTAAGTCTCTGATTTTTTTTTAATATGTATTTTTTCTGGATAGCTTGTCTCTCTAGCTAGATTTTTAAGCTCCTGAGAAGCATTAGATTTGTTTTTTCTTCTTTATAGTTCAGGAAATGTAAAGCGTAATGCCTTGCAGGTATTAGGCACTGATGAATGTTAGAATTATGTAATTGTGACAAGATCGTTGGTTATTCCATTGTAAACAGTTGCTGCCATCTGTTTCAATCATTTGTGGAAAAGGGCAGTTTTATTTTAATTTAACTGTCGTATAACTAAAAGTCATGTCTTAGTCAGAAAGTTTGGAACTTAAAAATATCTGATACTTTTTGTCAGTAATTTTTTAATGTTTAATGTTTTTGGTAAATATTCATTTCCTTGTCCTAATTTACATTCAAATATCAGAATTATTATTAATGTAAAATTATTTGAATTTTTAACTTATTATTTTAATATGCAGTCTGAATATTAAAAACATAACTATAATAACTTTACTAGTTCCCAAACCATGATCACACGATATGCTATGATATTTACTATTTTACAATTTGCTATTATATTTCATTATTATTTCTTTATTTAAAGAAAAGAACTACTTTTAAGGATGGGAAAGTGAGGACTCTGACAGAGCTGGGTTTATATATTGACCCTTACTATCAGCGATTTTGAAAAAAACTTTTAACCTTTAGCAATCCTTCCTTATATACAAAAAGTAAAGAATAATGACAAACTCACAAAGTCGTTATGAAGGTTAAGTGAGAGAATGGATTAAGTGGCATAGTACCTCGCACAAAGTAAGCCACCAGTGGTTCCTTCACCCTCTGGTAAGCGCTGTATCAAGTAGTTTCGGGAAATCAAAGGAAGAATCATGTAGTCCCTACTGTCAACAGTTTTATTCAAAAGGTAACTGGGGAGCAGTTGCACTTGCCCCATCTGTTTGGCATGGTGTGTTTTATAGACATTAGCACTTTCTTTGTGTTCTGTGATGTGAAAAAAGTTGGGAAGCATGATATAGACAAATTCAGCAGGACGAGTAATCAGAGTAATTTCATTGTAATCAGAAAGATGGGAGCAATTTACCCTGGAGCAAATGCTGCACAGAGTTTAGACAGACATTAGGGGCACCATTACAGGAAAGGAAGGAATAAAAAGACACAGAGGTAGAACCGTTTGATGAAATGAGGGGTTAAAGAGCAAGGATTTGCAGGGACAGTGGTGGGTTACAGCATGGTTATGGAGGCATCATTAATAATAGGGGTAAGGTAAACAGTAGAATCAATATGCTTTGTTATGAATTGCCTTTTTAAAAGTCAAAGTGGACTTTTTGCTACAAAATTAAATTGTGGATATTGCCACAAGCCGTGGGAAGCTTGTGTACTTCCCTCTGATTCTGTAAAGCAGGTTGATGAACATAGTGCCTAGGTAAATTCTTTTGAATAATTTTTTTCTTGAATAATACATTTGGGTATTACAGTGACATTGTTTAGCTTATTTCAAACATTGTTGGTTTTATCATGATATTTTCCAGGTAAGAATATGGGCTTTGGATGCTTGAATATTATGCCGTATGTCTTTTCATTTCTTTTTTAAATAAATACTTTAGTTTCGTGCTGGCATCATTTAAATGCCATTTTGCACGTATACTAGATTGCATTGTGTCTATCCCTATAAATGTTGATAATGGTAACAGGAAAATATTTGCAATTAGTAAAAATTTTTTATATTACTTTTGAGTAAAAATATCATTCATTTAAATTTTTAGTTTGACTTATGGAAGGTGAAATGTGAATTTTGAATGCTTGTTTCTAATGGCACTGTAAATTTGTTCCTTGCTCAAAGAAAATTTTTAAAAATGATGATATAAAAGCCAAAAGAAATCGACAGTGCTAGTGATTATGTTTTTCTTTATTTCAGGCAATATTTGATCTTTCACCACAGCAAAAAGAATGGCAAAGGTAATGAGTAAACAAAGTATTGTAGTCCGCATGAAATCTAGATCACACTTTGTCAATTCTGTCTAGTGTGAATCCTTCATAGATTGACATATTTCTCCAGGCATTTCTTTGGATGAAGTATCAGCAGAATATAGTGTATAATTTTTACATTTTCAAAAATTTTATCAGATCTTAGGGAAGTCCTATAATCTTTTCTCTAATGTACTTTAAATCACATACATTTTAGTTTTCATTTAAAATTGTATTACTATTTAAAAAGTTTAAAAGCAACATATGACCAAATTTGAATATAAGGATATAAAATAAAAGTAAAAGCTTCCTCATCATTCTCTAAACCTAGTGCCACTGACTAGTGGTAATAACCAGAGTTAAATTTCTTGTGTAGCCTTCCAGAGGTGTTCTGTTCGTATATAATCTTCAGTAGGTTTCCGTATTAGCCAGTATTGTTTTTTTCCTAATACAGGGGGGATCATCCCATACGTTTGTTTTATAACTTGCTTGTTCCAACCTAACCTTATATTTTGAAATTTTTCCTCTTAAGTACATATGGTGCTGCACTTTATGGGAAACTATAATGTGGTTAATTGATCCTTCTCAGTGGGCATTTAGATTGCTGGTAGGATTCTAATATGAAAAACAATCTCAGTGAAAATTCTTGAACCTAATTCCTTATGTGAATATATATATATTCCTTATGTACTTGTGTGAATGTATATGTGTGTGTGTGTGTATATATATATATATATATATATATGGTTTCTAGAAATGGAATTTCTCTTTTAGAGGATATTTAATATTTTGATAAGTCCTCATCACAAGGAAAAAAAGTCTAACTGTGAGGCGGTGGTTGTTAACTGAACTTACTGTGGCAATCATTGCACACTATATACATCAATCAAATCATATGTTCTATACCTTAACCTTGTACAATGTTATATGCCAATTATATCTCAGGAAAACTGGAAAAATTGTTTTGATAGATAATGTGAAATATCTTCCCAAAATAGTTTCATTTATACTCCAAAACTATATGAGAATACTTGTTTCTATACAGCCTCACCAATAATAGGTATAACCAGACTTTTTTTTTATTTTTGCCAATTTAATTTGCACTTGTTTTAGTTAGCATTCTTTACGAATCAATTGAGTATCTGCAGATTTTTTTTTTTCTGTTTGTATTTTCGTGTGTGAAGGTGCTTGCTCATGCTGCGTGCCTGTTTTGCTTGGTGGTTGGGTTTTTTCTTAATAACTTAAAAGAATCCTTTGTATATTAAAGAAGTCAGTTCTTTGTTATAAATGGTTACCCCACTCCCACTGTTTTCTTCCTCTTTGGTTTCTAGGCTGTGTCTTATGTTTAAATAGACATTACCTGACTTAAAGATTATTACAAAAATTTTTTTCCCCCTTTTTTTTTTTTTTCTCCCTAGTCCATAAGTACATTTCAAAGGCTTTTCTCTTTCAATTTCCACTTTCATCATTTGGGGAGATTTTAAAATTAAAGCTGAAGTAAATGTAGTTGATCAAAAGAACTGAATATTAGGTGTCTCTGAGCCTTTAGTGGGCACCCATCCAGGGATGGAATACATTACTTTAAGCCAGAAATATTAAAGTGAGAAGTCTTCTTTCATCTGGAATGTTAGTCAGTGTTCAAGACGAGTAACAAGTGCGAGAGGAGATTGTGTTTTTACTATTAAAATGATAGCTCTTTTTCCATCATAGTGGTTTTTACATACTTTCATATATGGAACATAAGCTTGGATATTTATTGGTATATTTGAGGCAGAGGTTACACACACACACACACACACTTTGGTGTCGTCAACCTCTTCTCCCACTGCCCAGCACTGAAAGTTGAACTCTGGAAATACACACGAAAATATGAAGCTTTTGATTTCTGCCAGCATTAGATGTAAAGATTTTAAATCTTTGTACATATAAATCTGAAGATGGGATCTGGCTTCTTGAAGCTTCCTAGATTATCATGTTCTACTTTTAAACAAATATTCTTGAATGGACTAGAAATGCCTCAGGCCTGTCAACCTGAATAATGTGCAGACCAGAATGTTCTTTACCTATGGAATTTGCTAAAAGATATTTAAATTTTCTTTCAATTGTTCTACTTCTTAAAATATTTAGGATTCCAATTCGTCTCTTTCCTGTAGTAGTAAATCTCAAACCATGACAAAGCCTTTGTGATTACTGCTTTTTATTTCTACTAAATTCACAGTATAAAAATGACTTATTATGTTAGTATATGAGCTGCTGAAGCGAGCACATGACTTGTTTTAAATAGGCCTGTCTTTCTAGTGTTCTTAGTGGGTGGTGCGTAATCTCCTACTTTAAGTCCAGCAAATATATCATGTGGCCCCTTATTTGTCTCATTCTGTATCTGTAACACTTTATCCAGTGTCTGACAAAAATAAAGAATTTTGTAACTGCTGCATGCATGCATGATGAATCTAGATACTCAGGTGGGCAGAAGCTGCTTCTTGACAACCCTGGTTGCATGTCCAATGCTGGTGGAATCAGACAGGCTTAAGGAGCCTAGCTGTTAGACCTCTAGCCACACTGCCTCATTTTTCCTGCTTTCAAGGAAATGATGAAAGAAAACTTAGTACTTTATTTTGGAATAAAGTTCTGTAATAATAAATGTATGGCTTAGCTAAGTCAGCTACCCACTGTTATTTTTAAAATGGTGCTGGCTTTCTCTGTGTGTCTCACTGTTTCTAAACTATTACTTGTTTTCTATTTAGGATGCTTCAGCTGATTCAGAGTAGACTGCAAGAAGAGCATTCACTTCAAGATGTGATATTTAAAAGTGCTTTTAAAAGTGCGTCAACAGCACTTCCACCAAGGTGAGACGTGTGTTTTAAATATGCAACTATTTACTAAGAACTTACTTTGACATAATTTTAGTATTGGTTTAATTCTCTGGACCTCACATTTCTTAGAGAAAATGTAATCATTCTGTATGATGAAGATGTCTTTTTTTCCTCTTAAATTTATAGCCTGTAATATTAATCTGGATTATCGTAAATCGTATTACTACATTTTCACTTAATTTTTCTCTTTTATGTGTGTATGCTGTACCTTCATATAAAACTATACTAGGTTTTAAGCACAGGGAACTGTGTTCAGTAATGTATAACAATCTATAATGAAAAAGAATGTGAAAAAGAATATATATATATGTATACATATAACTGAATCACTATGCTGTACACCAGAAACTAACGCAACATCGCAAATCAACTGTACTTGAAAAAAAAAAAAATCCTCAGGCCAGAAAAAAAAAATCAAAACTAAGAAGTGGGGGCAGTATAGAGGTAGGGAATAAGAGGTATGAACTATTAGGTATTAAATAAGCTACAAAGTAAAAAAATAAAATAAATTTGAAAAAATTTAAAAAGCTACAAGGATATATTATACAACACGAGAATATAGTCAATATTTTACAATAACTATACATTGATTATGGTCTTTAAAACTTGTGAATCACTGTATTGTACACCTGTAATGTATGTAATATTATACAATAACTATACTGCAGTTTAAACAAAGATGAAAAAAGAATAAATTAATTATATTTATCATTAGGAAGGTGTATAAACTTTGGTTAGGGATTTTATATTTTTATTTCTGTTTTTTCTCTTTTATAGATTTGAAGAGCTGATATTTGGAAATGCTATAATCTTGGAAATAATTACTTAAGTTTAAAACTACACAGAATTTTTACATTTGTTTAGGAAGGAAATGTCATTGTCTATTTGAAATTATGGCATGCCCTTCCCTTACCTCATTCTTTTTCCCATCCCTTCCTGTCCTTAAAGTGCCAGAGGTAGATGATGGAAGTATGTCTTTGTTGGGCTAATAGTTATTTACTTTTAATTTTTCTTCTCTCCTTAGACTTAGTCCTCTGGTTAAATTTGAAGAACCATAGAATTTTAGATTTGTGTAAATAAAATATAGTATTTATATAATAATTATTTAATTTTTTCTATTTTATAGATTTTTTTAAAATAAATGTATAGACTTCAAAAAACTGCTATTCTACTTTTGACATTTAGAATATTACCTAAAAATTGATCTTTAGGGATTTTTTTTCCCTGTCTGCAAAATTCTCTCACCACAAAATGGGGACGATTGAATGTGCTGTAAGTAATCCTGACGTTATCTTGTAACAGGGAAGATGACTCATCACAGCCGCCCGATGCGTGCAGAATTCACGGTCACCTATATGTCAATAAAGTAGCAGGGAATTTTCACATAACTGTGGGCAAGTATGTTCTTTTCACTTACTGAAAATACTTTAGACAGGTTGGCAGTTTGGTGAAAAGTAAATTCTTTGCTAACCAGATGTTATAGAACCCACCACCAAAGGGCTGCTTAAAACGTGTTCTTGGTGTCTTTAGATTGACGTTTCAGCCTTCAACCTCAGGGTAGAGAAGACTGCTAACTTTAAAAATGACAACTTCAAAACAAAAGAGGAACAGTCATGTCACATTTTGTATGTTAAAGTGTATGAGCTGTAGGTAACTGTGAATTAAAACCGTCAACTTGCTAAGTTGGAGTAGCCGGCATGTTCTTATCTAGACATTTTATTAATGTGTTCATTTTGTTGGGGAGTATTAGGCTTCTGTTTCATTTTTCCTGTTGGTGATCCTCATCAAACTGTAATCCCTAACTAACTGGAGACAGATATTTTGATGTAATTAGAAATTAGTGTCTGGGAGAAAGTTAAAAGTTAAGAAAAAATTTCAGACCGCCTGCCTTCATGAGCAGAACCCAGCACAGAAACTGTCATAACATAAACCCTTGGTGAATTTCTGAATGGATAAACAGATTCCCCGGTTGTCTCTTCCCTCTTTCTCTGCTTCTCTCCCTCCCTCCTTTCCTTCCAGCTGGAGTTGCAGAGCTGAACAATCCTTCATTATAAAAGCCTTTCTTTGAGTACTTGTTTTGTGCAAATACCATGCTATATACTAAAGGTGAAACAGTGAAAAGAAGAGAAAGGAAAGAGAAAGGGTTTTTGCTGACATTCCATGAGAGAATCTGAACTTTAAACAGTGAACTACACCCATCATTATTTAATTACAGTTGCGTTGAAGCTATAAAGGAAAACTATGGCTGATAAGAAACTGTGTAACAGGGTACCTGACCTACTCTGCAAGTCAGTGGAGGCTTTATTGAGGAAAACCTTTGAACACTAGTGGATGATTAGGAATTTTCGTATAAGGGGGAGAATGGCACCCAGGCTGAGGGAAAGGCCATAAAGCAGGAAAGAGAATGGCTGGAGATTTAAAAAAATATAGAGAGACAGCATTAGGCTTCTGTGCAAAATTATGTCAGTGCTGACAGCGATCAGTTCAAGCATTTGCTTTGTCTTTGTTGTCCTACTCTTCTTAACATTTGTGTTTTGTTACTTTGTTATTGTTGCCAGGACCCATTCTCTCCCTCCCGAACCTGTAGATGGGAACCTTAGAATTTCTTGGTATCAGTCAGCAAGTAATAGTTGGCTCAAAGAAACTTAGAAGATTTTATTGCACCTTGGGATACAAACAATATCCTTACTAACTGAAAGAGAGAAACTGACAAATACTGTGTGAACTTCTGTATTTTGGCCTTTGTTCCTAATTGCACTTATCTCTTTATATGATAACTCATACCATCAATAAGAGAGACCAAATGGAAAAGCATTTGGTTTGTATCTTATCCTTATCGTCTCTGGGACTTTGAAAATAGGACACCTCAACTCCAATTTAGCAAAGTGCTGTCTCCCAGCAAAAATATCTGTATTCAAAAAAGTACTCAAGTTTTACTATTACATTTTGAATTTCATTAATGTGTTTGTGAAAATTTGCTTTCTCTCTTATTATGTAACTACATAATATCTTCGGTTTTGCATCTTGGCCCACAAAACCTAAAATATTTACTGTCTGGCTCTTTACAGAAAACATTTGCCAACCTCCAGTTTATTGCATTACCAAGATGAGTAGACTTACCTACTTAAATCATAGGCCAAGTATGTTGTTATATTATTTTATATTAAGAAAATTATGTAAAACTTAGAAAAGATTCCCTTTCTGATTTTAATTAGTTATATAGTTAAATGTTTTTTGTTTAATCCATTTTTTCCTCCTTTCAGGGCAATTCCACATCCCCGAGGTCATGCACACTTGGCAGCACTTGTCAACCATGACTGTAAGCAGTTTCTGAAATTTTTTCCATGAATATGTCCTTGCTGAAGAAGTGTAATTTTAAATTTTTAGTGTGGGTGCAAGGTAGGGCTTGGGAGTGAGCTGTTTTGAAAGAAGATATCTAAAGGGGAAAATAAGTGGTTGGATTTATTGACTCCAGTCCATTTTCTCTTGCCTGTAAGCTGCCTGCATTTCTACTCAGTCACAGCTCAGAAGTGCTGAGGTTAGAGAGGAGAGCCTTGGTGTACTCCACTTTGTACACATTTCTGCTAATTTTTACAGATAATGAAGAGTATATGTTTGAAGTTTATCAATTTAAATGTGGACATTTATACACACATACATAAAGTATTCAGGTTACTTTTGTGTGATGATCACCATAAAACTGAGTTTTTAAAGTCTGCTTTAGAGAACAGAAACAAGTAATAAATTCCATAAAAAATAAGTTTGGTCACATTTAGTAATGGTGTGTATCAAGAATATGTCTGATCAGTTTCATGGACATCATCCCAGTTCTTCTAACAGCACAATCCTGTTTCTATTTGATGATTTTGATCAGGAAAGACTTATTTTTTTGGTTATTGGGGTTAGATGTAATCAGGATTTCTTATTATATATGTAGATATAAATGTATTATATCTTATTTTATATATATATCTTATAATAATAAGAAATATGTATATAATAAGAAATATATATAACATAAATTATGTAACTTGTGTAATTATAACAAAATTACATAATTATATAACACATAAAAATGTATATAACATATATATAAATTAGATATTATCAGGATTTCTTAGATGTTAATTTGTATGTAATTATGAAATTTGGGATTAGCATTTTACTTACATACCCATATGCATTTAATTGACATGTTTATAGGCATGTTTCTCAAAAATAATGTGATTTTAAATACTGTATTGTTATACCAGCAGATTTTAGATATTTTCATTTGAGAAAGGTAAGAATGTGAACTAACCTGTAACTTGTAGTTTTGACTAATGCAATTTCTCTACTTAATTGGTTTTATTTTTTGCCTCTTAGCTTACAACTTTTCTCACAGAATAGATCATTTGTCTTTTGGAGAGCCTGTTCCAGGAATTATTAATCCTTTAGATGGAACTGAAAAAATTGCATTAGATCGTAAGTAGTTGATTACTATTGGAATTTGCATGTAGGCTTTATAGCTTTCATATTAATATAATATGAAATTTATTAATAATTAATAATTATTAATAATACATTAATATTAATATATTTTAAATAATGCTCTTCCTAACCACCTTGTAATGGAAAAACAGATAAATCTTTAAGTGGTTTAAATGGTGGAATCTCTAAGTGGAGATGTGCGTGGAGAGAATTTGCCCTAGTAGTGGATAAATTATAAATGTGAAAAAATGAACAATGGAACAGAATAAGAAATTTGTCAGAAGTAAGCAGGCAAAGGCATAGGCTGTAAGAGCTCTGAGTGTGTGAAAGGCCGAGGTGCTAGGAGGGCGTGACTGCTTTTCCACATTCAGCGCTGCACCAAATCGGGAAGTGTGTGAGTGGAAGCATTCTGAGAGTTACAAGCTTTATTTGGTATAATCTTGTCTTTAAGTATATGATCATTTCTACAGCAAAATACATTAAATAGTACATGAGATGTTCATTGAAAAGCATTTTGGTTAATACTTTGTTTCAAGATGCTGAAATGAACTATACATTTTTATTTAAAAAAAGCAGTTCTAAGTATGAACAGAATAATTTTCCAAAGACTCTTTAAGTTTACTTGCTCCTAAGTTCAGAAAGACTAAGAGGCGTTTAAAGGTACTTTATAAAATGCCACGAGATGAGTGTCAGCAGGTTATTCAAAGCTTTAGAGCAAGTATACCCTTCTTCCTGATGTATGTTCTACTGGGCCTCTTTTTCAAGAAGGAAAACAATTAATTACAAATCTGTTGAGCTGAGAAACTACCCCTCCATGACGTGGGAGTTTTGAGGGGATTACTTACTTAGCAGTGGCATCTTTAATGCTGTGCAGATCTGGACAGACCTGTAAACTATGGAACAATTTGTGTCTTGCAACAAAATCTCGTGCAGCAGCACTTCCCCCTCTGCCTGGCCTTTACGTGATCAGACAGCTCTTCAGGTGTTCTCTGGTGTAGCTGAAAAGGTTTCCAATTTTTCCTGTCACGTTTCTTTGACCCTCGTTGGTTACTGTGCATTGCATTGGCACTTCATTCCTCGTGTGGCAAGACTTCCTTTGTCTTTCATTTTTTCCCTCAGGTCTAATTATCTCCCCCGTGTGTACAACAGGATTGGTTATTGCCTTACCACTCTCAGTTTCATCTTTTTTTCATAAATACTTAATACTTGAACATCTTTTTTCCTAGTGCTTTCAGCTTGCTATTTTTGTTTATGGCATAATAAAGTTATTTGTAAAACACCTCAAAAATAAGCACACATTGAGCAGTTCACTTTATATCAAAGAACAACTCAAAGGATGAAACTGAGGACTGTTCACAATCGATAAGCCATTTATTATTGGTGGACAAAACTGACACCCTTTCGCTCTAATATTATCTGTGATAATATGTAGGATTTAAGTTGAAATTAATAATAGAAGAACTGGCCAAAAACATTCATGTTTTTGAAAGTTATAGTGGTACAAGCAGTAGGTAAAATTGGAAATGGTGAAGTTGAAACGGTGAATGGCTTTCTTTATTTGGTTAGAAACTTAGTTAACATTAGTGTTGAAGACACCATTACCCTTACCTCTCCTTCCTGTCTTCAGTTTTACCCTTCCCTGTCCTGTTCTGGATTACTGAGATAAGAGACAGAGAAAGTGAATTGATGGGGAAAAAATTCATTCATGCTGAGCAAAAGAAGCTAGACCCACGAAAGTAGATACTGTACATCTCCATTTATATGAAATTATAGACAAAACTGGTCTAGAACAATGCAAGGTAGATTAGTGCTCATCCTAGGGCCAGAGATTGAGGGCATTTACTGCAAAAGGGTTCAAAGGAACGTTTTGAGATGATGAAAATATTTTATGTTTTGATTGTGGTGGTGATCATATGGGTAAAAACATTTGTCAGAATGTATCAAGCCATACATTTGAGACTGATGCATTTTATTCATGTACAAAGTTTTCATAGACAATCATTACCACGTGATATGAACTGTGTCTGTTTTCAGGTCAAACGTATTGAGAGTGTATTTACTTACCGAGCTGAAACTATAGGTAGATAGACCTAATTCTAAATTTTCTAGAATATAGCCCTAGAGAATTAACATGTTTTATATTATGTGAATTGTTTAAAATTAATTAATAATGATATAATGGTATTTATAACTTGTATTAAACCTAGAAATGCCTAGTGACTATATAATTATGATCCTTTTGATTCATACTAACCCCAGGCCATCACTGAATAGTTTCTTTAGTTACATTCTTGCTGTGGTATCGAGTCCTTGTGTTTATCCAAAGGCTACATTTTGGTTTGTATATCCAATGGCCAATTCAATTAAAAAAAACTTTTTTAATGTTTTATTTATTACTGTATTATTTAATTATTTTATTTTGGTGGGGGGAGGTAACTAGGTTTATTTATTTTTAGAGGAACTACTGGAGATTGAACCCAGGACCTCATGCATTCTAAGCAGGTGCTCTACCACTTGAGCTGTACCCTCCCCCTAATTTTGATTTATTTAAGATATTAGTAGAAACTGAAAATGTGTCTTGTGGTGGTTATACTACTGTAACTTTATTTTTATTAGTTTCTGTGCTGTAAAGAAAAGCTACTTTTATTTTCCATATTTGATAAAAGGATTGTAGAAGGTATCTAATTCACTAGCTCATCTTTTTTGACATCTTTTAATAGACGTATGTGTGTGTGTGTGTGTGGCTAGTTTATGCTTACTAAGAACTTATTTTACCAAGTGTGAATATACTGCTTTCATCGATTCTTTTACAATATTTTTTTTTGTTAGCCATTAAGTCCTAAGTAGCATTAAGTTTCAGATTAGTTGTATTTAATAGAAGGGGGATATAATATTTGGAAGTACTTTCATTGCTACTGGATTGATGGAAAAAACTATACTTTGTTTTTATTCCAGACAACCAGATGTTCCAGTATTTTATTACAGTTGTGCCAACAAGACTAAATACGTATAAAATTTCAGCAGACACCCACCAGTTTTCTGTGACAGAAAGGGTAAGTTGAATCCAACCAGTGAGATGAGTTTTTAAAAAGCATTTTATATTATGGTCCTGCTACAAAATTAGGTTGGAGAGTTGCAGTTAGTGCCCTCCCCCATTTAAAATTTGTGGAGTTTTGAAATGCATTGCTGTTTTATTTTAAGCCAATAAAATATCAGTGATGGGTGATATTATCCCCATGGGTAAATGATAATACATTTACCTTTTGACCCAGCAATCCCCACTTCTGGAAGTTGAATCCAAAGATCCCGTGGGAAAGGAAAAATGGTGTGTGTAGGAGGCTATTCGCTGTGTTATTTGTAATAGCAGAAGACTAGAAACACCCCAAGTGGTGCATCCACACAATGGAGGAGCATGCAACTTTAAAAAAGAGAGAGAAATTATGTCCAGGATATATTTTAAATAACAAAAGTAAATGTAAAAAATATATAATACCAGAGCATTTGACCTTTGCAGGGTGTGTTTGTGCTGATAGGGCAACTACAATAGTTGTCTTTCGCTTTAAAAAAAAAAAAAAGGGCATAACTGGAGTTGGTAAAGTGGATGATGACAAGGATGAGGCTGACCTTCACTGGTCCTGGACCAAAAGTGAGTCATTGTGAGTCTTTCATTATGTAGACACCCTGATCCCTGAAACAGCACCCACTCATATAGGTGGCGACAATATGTTTATAATTTTGACGTGATATTGGACATTTCAGAACTTTAAGATGAAGTCACTTTATTGGAAAACTTGATCAATGCACTGATCAATGCAATTAAGGCACTGTTGTGCTAATAGACAAAGTGATTTTGTAATGCCCACGTGAAATTGTTTTAAAGTGCAGCTTGCAGCTCAGTTGTCGCTTAGGAAAACCAGGTAGGGCCTGACATCAAAGTCACAGCAAAGCGCTGTGGGAGCATAGTTATTTCAAGCTATAATAGAAATTTATTAGGAAGTTTCAAACTTGATTTTTGAAGTGTAAACAGGATGGAATGCAGTAGTGCTTTCTCACTCAGTGTGCACACTGTGGTAGGTTTATAATTTTAGTTACACTCCTTTCAAGAGAAAAATTTCCTTTAAAAACTGAACCAGTAGCTCAAATATTTATATCTTTCAAATTAATGCATTCTATTTTATTCCTGTATGGTATCTCATATAGTTTAAAATGAACACAGAAAGTAAAATTACTTATTTTATAGTCTGATCATTTAAATGACTGGAAGTAAATATTATTATTTTGTAAATTCTTGGCAAAGAAATATTACAAAAAGTATATCAAAATAGGAACATGTTTTTATTACTTGGTCAATGAAAAATGTGCCATATAGTTGTAAATTCTTGAGCTCAGTAGAAACCTTGTAGAGAAAATAGGAGAGATTGAGCCTGTTCTTTTGATTGCTTTAAAAGCTAAGCACACAATGAGTGCAGAATAATTTGCTTATCTCTGGAGAGCCTGGTCCAGTGGGACAATTGCTGAGGAGATGTGGGTACCCCCTCACACAGGAGGTGTGGGGCTTCGTATGGACTGTGTGCACCTGCTGACGGGGCTGCTGTTTTTCTTTTCTGCCGTCTTTCCCCATCTCTTTGTCTGCCTTTAGGAACGCGTCATTAACCATGCTGCAGGCAGCCATGGAGTGTCTGGGATTTTTATGAAATATGATCTCAGTTCTCTTATGGTGACAGTCACCGAGGAGCACATGCCATTCTGGCAGTTTTTTGTAAGACTCTGTGGTATTGTTGGAGGAATCTTTTCAACAACAGGTTAGGATTCATTCCTTTTTTGGTCTAATTTCTAAAAGTGTTGCTAGCACTAAAATCAAGATGCTTTTACGTAAAAGGGGCAAGCAATATACACATTCTCGTGTTTTGATATTTAAAGAATTTTTTCTTTAAGATGTAATTCCAAACCTCAAAAATTACGTTGATGAAGCATTAAATGTAAGTAAGTTCACTGCACTCATGATTTAGGGAGATTACTTAGTGTGCTAGAGAGATCCTGGAATTGAGCCCAAGTGCAGTTACATGGTGGTAGCCATGTGTAGGTCACCTACGTTTTCTGAAATTATTTTCTCTCTATAAAAATGGGAATAATAATATCTAACTTGCAAGTATGTTGTAGGATTAGATGAGAAAATGCCTAGAAACAGTAGACTTTGAAATGTAAGTTTTCTTTTTCATTTAAGATATTTTTAACTGTATGGCATGTAAAATTTTATCTTACGGTATGTTGAACTATGCAATATGTGAAACCAAATTTTTCAGTCAATATTTTTATGATTTTTGGCCTTTTTGCCTTAAGATTATGGGATTCTCAGAGGTAACTTGCAGAATTATAATCTTGAAAATCTGAAAGTTAAGTGCAATAGATAAAAAAAGAAAACAGTTCCTTCTTTATCCTAACTCCTATTCAGTATTACTTGAAACTACTTAGTTTATATACTTTGTTATGTTTTTTAAAGCAATGAATAGCTTTTCTTATGAAAGTTTTTGTCACTGCTTTGTTCAAGGTCATTTAAATTTGTGGTGCTAATATTATTTATTTTTCAAAATTGTGTGAGTATAAGATGTATTAAGCACCTTTGTAAAGATTGCTTTGTCAAGGTCACGAATGATGTGGCCTTGTGATTTTGAAAAGAAATCTATTTTAAAATTCAACTGTCGTGATGTTTTTAACTGTGGAAGTGAATAAGGCAAACTGCTCTGTTTCCTCAGTCTGTTCCAACATCATTAGTTGAGTTTTTTATTTTTACGTACAAATTTAGGAATAATTAACTTAGGAAGTAATTTCATTAAAGCAGAATTTAATTAAAAACTCTAAACTTATTTTTTTATTACAGGCATGTTACATGGAATTGGAAAATTTATAGTTGAAATAATTTACTGTCGTTTCAGACTTGGAGCTTACAAACCCGTCAATTCTGTAAGTGGTATCGTATAAATGTGCTGATCTCTAAGTCATAATATCCTTAACTCTAAACAGTAGCTCTCGGTGCCCAGAAAGAAATTGCCCAAAATAAAGTGCTGTGTCTAGGGGAAATAGTGTAAGTAAAACTAATGCTTCGGTCTTTTTCCCCTCCCTAGGTCCCCTTTGAAGACGGCCACACAGACAACCACTTACCTCTTTTAGAAAACAATACACATTAGCACCTCCCAAGTGAAGGAGAAGAACTTTTTGCCTGAGACATGAAACCTTTTTTAATAATAAAATATTGTGCAATATATTCAAAGAAAAAAAAATATGACTGAGAAACAGGAATCACACCTAGAAAAAAAAAAAAAGAAAAACAAGAAAAACAAACCCAAACTGAAATCCTATATATGTTGTGTCTGTTACAAATGTCCTAGAAGAAATTATGCAGCTAATCTAATCACTGAATAAGCCCAACTGGAGTATTGCTTCGAAGATGGCCCCCGTCTGACACTGTCATAGCAGGTGGGCAGTGCTGAAATCAGACCTCGCTTCTTGATGACAAAGAGCCTGAAGGAAAGAAGTCAAACCACATCTGCAGAAAAAGGCATTGATAAGTGCAAATGTTTGCATCTCTTTGTTTTTAAAAGATACGATGTCAGAATAAAAATATGTAAAACATATGGAAAACTAGTCTAGACTTTAAAACTAGTCACATTGTTAATAAAGGAAAAGAGGGAGGGGTCCCTGTGTTATAGCCATATTACTGTTAAGCCATAATGCCAGGACCATTTATTCCAATCGTTTGGTTTTAAGACGGTAACTGCTTTTCTTGAAACTCTCTGGCTATTGACTTTTCTGATTGTTCCAGGCAGGACTGTGAAAGACTAAGGGGGATTCTTACGGGGGGGCAGATACGCAGATGCTGTAATAGGTAAACAGGTGTCATTCACAAATTGTATGGTGGGCACTTACACAGGGAGAAGCAAGCACATTTTTTAGAAAGATGCTAAGTTTCTTAATCTGATTCTTACTGGTACACTTTGGGAGCAGGGGGTGAGTGATAAAAAGATCCACTAATGATGAAAATGATCAATTTGTAAAATATTAAGAGGAAAAGTACTTTGTGTTGTGAGTGGGCAATGGGGTAACTTTAAATAGAAGCGTGAGGCAAATATTTAAAACAGGATAATGTCAGATCTGAGATTATCATATTAAATAATGTCCGTTAAACTGTAAAACTGTATTATGAAAGAAGTATTTGCATTCAGATTGTGCTGAATGTGGTTGATTCTGTATTAGAATGTGTTAGTCTAGCTTTCTTACTATTTAAGGGTTGCTTTTAAGTTTCCATACTGTAAAAGGTTAAAAATAATGAGAGGGGTATATCCCCCAGGTGCCGTTATGACCAAGTTTGGGATACGTGTGCCAACATTACTCTTCCTTCTGTAATAGTTACTGATAGTAGAAGATTCATCAAGCAGTCCTCATGGCTTAAATCATTCAGGGAAATGGAAAACAAAATTCCAGGGAAGTGACAAGGCCAAAACTAAAAGACTGGATTAAAAATGATGGATTTTAGAGAATAAGACCTCACAAGTTAGAGTTTTTCAAATTGATTTCTTTTAAAAGGTTAAAAAAAAAATGTTTTCTTGAAAATAGTCTGGGCAGACAATGCAATGGAGAGAAGAAATACCGATAAAACTATTTTTCAGTAAAGCTTAGGTAGAATGGTATTTCACAGATAGTAACAGAAACATCATTGTTTAAAACAAACAGTTTATCATTAACAGCCATTAACATGCTTTGAAAGATTTTTGAATCTAGAAAATTCCAACTAATGAATAAGCCTTCTCTGTATTTCTGATTTCTTTTCTTCAGATGTCATTTTTAATGAAGTTAGACTAGGAAAAGGAATTTTAACTAGACAGAATTAGAATTTTAGCTATTTTAGACTGAATGTTGGCTCTGTAAATCTGCTTGTCAGAAAGTTCAATCAAGTTTCAGTTTTTTTTAATAGGAAAAACAATGTTGATTTAGAATTATTTATTTTTTAACTAGGGTTATAACAGTTAAGTATCTTTAAGAAGGATTTAAAAATTATTTTGGTACTTATGTGTAATTTTTAATTGTTTCCATGTTTTCCAAATATATTAAAATTTTTATGGAATTAATCTGCCCCATTAAAACTGATTATAAAAGGAACTTCTCTGAAGCAAAATCCTACTTTGCCATTGATTTCCATTTTAAAATAAGAAGGGTTTCCGCCTGAAACTACTCGAGTAGTCAGGGTCAGATTTTCGGCAATCAGAACGTTGAGATTCTGACTAGCCCTTTGTATGATGGATGATGATGTGTACTCGTGTATTAGGATTTACTAGGAGTTTTTGAGTGTTTCTTTTCCTTTGTAGAGAACACTGTACAGACCTATCTAGTGTGCAGCCTTGGTTTGTGCCTGGGGGGTGCCTCCAGTGGGACACCCAACTTTATTACTCAGTCCTTTTCATGTTAAGGCATTCATAATATCTGTATGTACATATGCCAGCCTGAATATTTTAGAAGTTGGGATCTCAATTATGTGAACTGGGTTTTTTAAAATTGCACTTGCACACATTGACCTATAAAAGAGATGAAATGTTTTGGTGCATAATTCTCTGCTGCAGCATTTGTACACTTCATACTACCTCTTGGGAAAAGCTTAACTCAGTATTAGAATGACAAAATTATTTCTAATTCTCAACTTGGATGATTAATATTACACTTTCCTCATATACATTTTATGATAGAAAGCACTGAATTTTTATAATAAATAACTTAATAATGCAAAGTTTACAATCTTGAATACAAACTTAACTTTGGAATTCATAAAGGAATGACTAAGATCTAATTTTTTTAATGGTATAAGTAGAGATATATTATGCATTATCTTTTTTATGTCTTGGGTTAGTAATTCATGTATGAAAAAGTAAATTTACATGCAGTTCCTTTGCTTCAGAATTTAAAACTTTGAATCTTAAACTTAAGTTCAAGATGCATATTTTTGATTGTTTAAAAATTACTTAAACCTGAGCCTTAGGACCTTTAAAATGTCATCATACCCTTTAACCTAGTACTTAAGTTCTCCCGCTTCTGTTTGGAGCTCTAGCAGACCTTCAAGCCAAAGAGTTACCCTTAGCACCCTACCCAGTAGGTCACCGTTTGTCACCACCTTATGGTGTGAAGCCTGGATTCATATCCAAGCACTATTTCTTTATTATAGTTTCCACCCTCCTTTTGAAATATTTTAGTGATGAAATCAGTTGGAAACAAACTGCCTTGAAGTTTTTGGTTTTCTTGTAGTTTTTTGTTTGTTTTAAGAGAAAAAACACAAAAGACTCATTTAGTGTCTCAACTTTGAACATTTGGACTCTAAATAAAATCAATTATACAACAATTTCTTTGTCCTTTTACGGTCATGTACCCCCAAATGAGCCTCAGTTCCTCCTATTTAGGCTCCTTTTTCCTCTTAGGAAAACTACAGCAATCTTAATCACTGTTACATTTCCATGTGCTTCATATGGAGCTTAATTATGAGATTGGGTTTATTTTATATTTTTCATGTTAAGAATGAATGAGTGATGAAAATTGAGCAGTTGACTCAAGTTTATAAACCTGTATAAACAACTGAATATAAGATTATAATCAGCAAAACATTTAAGTAGTTTTGTTTTAGCAACTCCAAGCTGTATTGGATGTTTATCAAAAGAAATTGGATTAACAAACTTGCAAACATCGTAACTCATTTCTGCTATTTGGGTAATAATTTTAAGGTAAAACTCAGAGTGAGAAGATGTGGGGGAAAGGATGCATTAATAAAAGCTACCTACTAAAGCAGCCCCTCAGCAACACAGCATGTAATCATGTAATAAGTATTTTGTGAATTCTATTTTGTTTTCCAGCAGCTAGGCAAATCAGTTTGGTGATTTCTGGTGTTATACATACCTTTCATTTCTTTAAGGTGTTTTTCTAGAATTGGCGAAAGTTGCCCAACCTCACGTCTCTCCAACTCATTTACAGTTTCAAGTTGGAACTGATCATTCAAATAAGGTAGGACACACCTAAATTGTTTATCTGTGTGTCAGAAGAGCTGTTCATAGCTGTTAAAACTGAGTTGCAGTTAAGTGTCCTTTGCCGTGGTTGTATCTACACCTCACAGGGCGCTCCTGTCTCTCAAGCCAGTTACATCTTAAAACCAGCAATTTCTGGTTTTGTTCTATTTTTAAAAAGGTAATCCAGGCATCGAGCATTTTCCCATTCCTCTATGTGGGCACATGGAACCATCATTACTTTTTACTGTAGGCATCTGCTTAATTCCCAGAACATAGGTAGCTGTGGAAATTTGCATATGATTCATGTGAACTTTGAATATGATTGATATTTTTGGAAACTTTAGGCTGACCCACTCTGATTGTTACGGTCTCTGTGAGATAACACCCTATTAGTCCCTTCTCAGATCAGTCTATTTACCCTGAGATTCTAAGTCAGTTACTTAAACGAGGTGTTAACTGGAGGTGATGATGTTAGGTTAGTATAAAATTGTAAGATTTTTTTCTGATTTGTGTGCTTCTCCATCTCAACTTTTTCTAGTATTAATTGCCTCAGGTGGTGGCTATCTTCAACTCTGTGATTTTTTTTTTTTTTTTTTTTTTACTGTATCAGGTTATCTTGTCAGTGAGAAATATAGGGATTACCGAAACTTTTTAAATACACCTTTTCTTTGTACTTACTATCCCCTTCCCCCTAAAAGTAGAAGGTTCTTTCTCATTGGGTTATATATATTAGGCACTCAACTGATAATTGGGCTTGATATAAAATAACTAGGGATTTTCTTTCATGCAGATGCCTACTTTTACTGCTTAATCATCACCAGAACTTTGTGTCATTTCTCCAATGGCTCAGGCAGAGCGAGCTTCAGCCTGTCAATGGTGTCAGGAAGAATGAAGCATTGTGTTAATGTGTGTATATTCGTCCGGTGGTTTCCTTAGATTGTACCATATTCTAGGGAGGAAGGCGATCTGCTGCAGTGGTCAGCAGTTAAAGGGATAATGCTAGAAGAGAGGAAACCACTTTTTAATTCAGATTTTCATTTAATCAAAAGTCAGAATGTGAATCCTTGATCAGTGAAATTTATTGAATTGGTGAAACATACAATAATCAAAAGATAGTCAATTCTTAGAACTATTATGCTTTATCCAATGCCATTGAAGTATATCTTGATTTCATTTTTATCCTATCTACAGTTTGTCTCTTAATCAATGTAACTCAGAAGTGTTGCACAGACATCTCAAACTGAAGCCCACCAGGTGCTTTGCTTCAGAGCTAGGTTGTCTGCCCTGGAAAGGAGTTCCCAGAACTTAGATGAGATCGAGAAAGACACTGCCCAGAAGAGCCCCCCCCCCAACCCCAAACACCCTCTATGGATTCAGAAAAATCTCAGCACTGGGCCAGAGCTGCCCGCGCAGCCCTGCATGCTTCCGCTGCCTTCATGTGCCTTTCTCAGCATTAATCAGTTATCCCAGAGAGTGAGCGTAAATGTAACGGCCATTGTTAACGTTTTATGCTTGTGTAGTTTTCTAGTAATTACTTTTAGTTGCTTAGGCCCCAGATAATTCTATTTGAATCGTATTCCATATTTTTAACATGAAATGCTGTAAATCAATACGCAGTGATCTCTCAAATATGAGGACCGTTGGGCTAAACAGCTACTAACATAGGAATTTGAGAATAGTTTTTACTAATTCATTTGCATTTTGCGTAAGATATTTTTAAGCAAACAGCACCTACTCTCTAAGCTTAGAGTCACTGAACGAAGTCTGCCCTCTCCTGCGGCGCGTCGTACGGGCAGCATCCTGCAGCTGGAGCGCTCGAGACACTGGCAAGTCCTGGTGAAACAGCGGTCTCCCCACTATGCGGGGAGACTAAGGCCGGCACTTAAAATACATTGGACATCTTGCTTTCCTCGGTGGCAGAGGTCAAGAGACTGGGTTTTTATATGCTCCTAGCCCAGGACCTTGCTCTCGCATGAGTCACTCACTGAGGCCTGAGCAGTATGAGCTTAAGTATAAGGGATTTGGAGACTTTAATGAACAAGAGGGAAACTCTTAAGAAGATTCAGGAAAATTGGTGATTCAGAAGGCTTAGAAATAATAGTTGTCAAAGTCAAAATTACGAGATTCGTTTTTGTTTAAAAGCATAATAAACTGAGTCCCAGTGAAATATGCTTGAGCCCTCACTCGATCCATGATTATTGACACCGTGACACCTCTTGGTTCTTTTTATGTCTGGGAGGCGGGTATAGCTAAGGGAGAGGCTAAATGTGAGCCCTCTTTTCAAATGCCCCCGGCCTTCAACCAGAACTCCACGGTAAAACACAAAAAGGAAGCAGGCACTTCGGGGGAGAACTGCTTCTCTTACAGCATCCGTGAGCTTGCTGTGATCTTCCATCCTCTACTTATCTTGATTTTAAACCTTTAGACTGGATGCACTAGAATGGTTCCAAGGTTAGAACTGCTTTTCTTGAGCATATTTCAGTTTCTACCATGTGTTCTGCCATGTTTGTTGAGCTGAAATTTCTTCTTACATGGAGAAGAAAGCCAAATATAGGAAGATGGGTGAACTTCGGTGTTTTATGTTCGAGGGCATAGAATAGTGTTAGTAAACAATCTGGAAACAATTTTTTTCCCTAAAACATGTATGATTATAGACTAGGATATGACTTTCCTTCTCTCACTGAAATAAAAATATGTAGTTAAGAAATAAGGATGAATACGTGACAGCACATTCGACAGGTAATGAGTTTGGGCATATTTGTTACTTCCTAATCTTGAGAATCATAGTTGCTGTTTTGGAGGTATCTGTGAAGTTCCGTATAAAAGGAGGTTGCCAAATGTTCTTACACCTTGAGTCTGCTGGATGCCCTAAAGTAGGAGAGGAGTTTGTAACAGAAGCTCACGATGAAGAACCACACATTCCGAGCCACCTGAGATCTTGCAATGAGAAGGCGCCAGGCGATGAGAAAGAGGGCAGTATTAAAGAGGTAGTGAATATTTCGGAGCCTGGGAACAGACATGTACAACCAAAGTCAAAATAGTACCAAACACGCAACTATGTTATTTGAAGCATAAATGTATCTTTTTCTGGCTGTGACCAGCAAACAGTTAAGTGCTCGCAGGGTATGTGGCACAGCCTGATGGCCTTTTGATTTTAATATTTTTTCATTTCCACCACATTCCTTCTGAATAATCGTATTTCTACAACATTCCCCTGACTAGTTTCTTTCTCATCCCTCTCTGCTTTAACCTGTCTTATAAACACAGCTAACATAATCTTTCTTAAATACACTTTGATCATATTACTGTATATAACAAGTCTTCCCTGGTTCTTGTTCACTGGAGGGTAAGTTCTGAAGTTCTTAGCTTACTATTCAAAGTTCCTCTCTCTCTCTGCAATTTACTTTTCCATCCTTATCATCTCTGCTTTAAAACCCCTTTGCTTCTACCAGAATTATCCCAGACTGCTATAATTCTTTGTCCCTTAGGGATTAATTATTGAAAGATTTCAGGCAGCTGAAGGACTTAAAGAGTGGTTAACTGATTTGCCCGTGTTAAATAGTTCAATCAGGTTTCCTGCCTGTTGGGTTTTCTGTCTCTAGATCACATTACGACAGGATGTAGTAAAAGAAACGGAGAAAGTTGGGTCCAAATCTGGCTCCTGTACTTAGCATGTGTGACCTGCCTCTCACCTTCTTTGAACCTAAATAGCTCTTTGATAAAAATGGGGTAACAAAAATAATACCTGCCTCATAGGGGTGTGGTGAAGTCTAAATGAAAACAGTGTATTACAGGACATAGTATAAAGGCTCAAAAAATATTAATTCCTCCCCTCCCCACTCAAATTTAACATGTGGTATAGAATCAGATACACATCATAAGTGCTCGATAAATGCTAACTGATATATTATATGCTAACTGATATACTTACCTTTTTAAGTGTTGCCTTGCTTCTGGGATCCCAGCCATATCCTCTTTCAGTAAGTACTTCTTAACTCCTAAAACGTAATTTTCAATGTATTCCAACCAGTTCAGCTGGCGCACATCGAAGTTGAATACCTGAAAGGCAAGGAGAGGGTATAGACTATCAGAACCGCACTGCCTGACAATCACTTCGTCCATTTGATGACATTTCTTTTACATAAATGAGTGATGCTCAGTTTGGAAGATTTAGGTTGCACCCCTTCAGAGGAGATTATCTGAGCTGTTATTTTAAAGGCAGTGACAATTTGGATTACCACTTACATCAGAATGTTTAAACGTGGATCAAGCACAAACATTTGACCTTTAGGAAGTCTTGGAAATTTAAAGGAACTGGTGTTAGTTTGGTGAAAGCTAATTTCGTTTCAAGTATATGAGGCTTAATTATTTTTTCTAATGATAAAATAGTGTTAGGGACCAAAACAGATTATATATCTTTACCTTTTCATTAAATTTCAGTGTTGTCTCCTTAACCTAGCACTTTTCCCTGCAATGTCACTACTTCATTATGCTTATTAAGGTAAACTTTGAGAAACAAAGCCTTAAGGACTAATTTAGCAGATTTTATATTCTGTATTTTCTTTAGAGATGTTATCCATTATGTCTCTTCGTGTACCACTTAACGAAGCCCTTAAGGAACATTTAGAGTGGTAAGAAAAGCTTTGCTTCTTTTAGGACAATTGTATATTTTCTCCTCTTAAAGAATGCCATGAAACTCTATTTCTTTTTTGCTTTGCCACCAAAAATCTTAAGAACGAATCTGCTTACCTGCCGTGACTTGGTGGGATCCTGTAGACTACAAATAAATATTCTGTTTTTTTTAATTCTTATTCTTGATTTCATGTTTTAATACATATTTCCCCTGGTTTGATGTGTTATTTCTGTTTTGTTCTTTTATAACATATATTTATTGCAAGTTATCTCAAATCTTTGTGAAATAAATTAGATTACTAACAAAGAAAGTAGATGAGATTAACAAGTTCCAGAGAGATTCATAGGCTTGTCCAAAAGCTGAATTGCTTTCCAAAAGTAATTATGTATTGCTTTGTTTGGATATGTTTATTTTCCACAGTATCACTAAATGTTACTTATTCATCTATATAAACAGAGGCTTTTCTTTTTATGCTATTTCACATTTATAAGTTAGATTTCAATGAAGCCCTAGTTTGGAATCCTCATTCCATATTGCATATCTCAACTGAATTCTGAGCCACACCAGAGTTGAGCAATTACACCCAAGTATTCAGGACTATTACCTTTGCTAATATATTTTGAAAGCATATGTTAAACCACTACAGCTTTGAATCTTTTTTTTTTTTTTTCACAAAATGTTTAGTTACTTTAGGTTAAAGTACTTGTAAAGTGTCAAAAACGGAACTCTAAGCTTTTACCTTTTGAATTATTTAGGTAAATTCCATGAAGAAAATGCAATAAAGATAAGCCTACATAAAATTTGAAGCTAATTAAAAAAATAATTTATAATAACTTGAGAGTTTTTTTTTAAATAAGCTAGTTTGATCATTATCCATGAATTTCAAACACAGGTGCTTAGAAGAATTTTGTCTATACAAGGCATGTAAACATTTCTGAAAACAGCTCTATTTCATGTCAAGTTTAGAGGTGGTCAGCAATGATTTCGGTTACAATATCACTAAATCTCAACTGGTGTATTTAACAGAACATTTACGGCGTCTGACTGCAAATAACCCTTTGGCTCCACAGCGGGAAGTAATTCTGGGACTTGGATTTGAATCATGCTTTATGAGGCTGGAATGTTGGAACAAGCAGGTGAGGCCAGCTAGCCATCTGACATTTACTTCTCAGTATGACTTGGTTTCTTCTATTTGCTGGCAAGTACATAATAAACCAAGAAATTTTTCTTTCTTTTAAAAAATTTTAGTGGGAAGTGTCAACCAAGAGAATGAAAACTTTTAAAGCTTAACTGAAAACTGAGGATATACTCAGGGAACAGATGACCCGAGGAAACACAGCTAGGGACACGTACAAAATACAGGTTTCTGTATTTGTGAATTTTAGAACACGTAGGAATTCCAGACTTGACGTTTGTGCCTGTGAGGAAGGTTAATATACAGAAACAAAAGGCACTGATACACCAAGCAATTCAGGTGGAGTCCTGGCTTGAGAAATAAAAATCTTCACTGTTCCAGAGAAATCATCATAAGGATGAAGGCTGAAAATGTTGGAGAGGGCACGGCTGCTGGAGGGAGGGCTCAGCTGGGCCGGAACGCAGGGGCACGGAGGTTAGCTTTAAAAACGGAAGAAGGAACTGTGTGTAGCTTTGGAGATGCAGAACGATTTCCAACAGTGGATGAGAGAGTTTCTGAGCAATAAAATTACTATTTTTCACTGAAGTCATACATGCTTTGGAGGTTAGGGGAAAGAGAGAGGTAGTGAGGGTTTGTCGAAAAGGTAACAGCTGCCGAAGGTGAACAAAGGATTAAAACGAAGTCTGTGAAACAGGACGGCAGAGCAGCGGTGAGGAACCTAGAGCTCTTAACTATCCCGGATTTTCTTAGCCAAAAAAGAGAAAAGAAAAAAGATGTGTATGCAAACTTCCTTTACTCATCAGCTTTCTAGGTCAGACAGTTGTAACTCTGGGTGAGTAAGGGTTTCCCGTGGGTAAGGCAGGGCTGACGCACCCTCTGGTCTTCAGGACTCAGCTCGGACATCAGCATCTCCGTGTTGTACGTGCTCCACTCCCAACTCCGGTTGATGAAATACTCAAGCATAGACAGGGTTCTTAAAAGCCGATTCATGACCTTGGTCATCCTGAGGCAAAGATCAGACAGGAGCAAATGTCAGTGCACCACAGATGGCCGCTTCCCCGCAGCTCTATCCAGATAAAGGACAAGTTGTCTTTGAAAACATATAAAGATTATTTCTCCCCTTTTTCTCCCAATCCCTCATTAAACTCTTTTTTTTTTTTTCTTTCTTTCCATGCTAACTATTGAATGAAGGGAAGGGGATGACTGTAGATGAACCTGTGCCTTCAGGCATTTTAATACCACCAAACGTCTCCTTCTCTTTCCTACCAGCTCTTTCTCAAGAGTTGTAAACGTTTAAAAAGCCGAGCCAGATAGCCAACCCCTTAAAGACATACTGTTCATTCTCTGAATTCTGAGGTGGACAGTAAGAAAGCTCATTTCTCTTCTTCATTGCATGTGCTTGGAATTTTTCCTTTGAAATGGATTGATTTGTGGTCTCAGTGTATAACTTTTGGACAGAAGTGGTGACTGTGTTAGCATCTGGTCAACCAAAAACAGCTGTTAACTGCAGCGCAGATTTAGAGGGAAAAGAACTCCTTTGTTGATAATCTACACAGTTAGGCACAGTGTTGGTGCTTTTAAAAATATTATCTGCACTAGTTCTCACAACATCCCTGTTAGGTATTTATCTGCATTTTTATGAATCGGTAAAGTAAACCTAAGAAAGATTAAGTGGCCGTGATGTTGTAGTTAAGGATCAAAGTCAAAATTCCAATCCAATTTTGACAGACCTCAAAAGGCCTCTGCTTTTATAATCTCACCCAGTGTCCCATTCCTTAACATGGACCACATTTTCTAATCCCATGGTCAGGACTCTGCTGTATAAACTCCCCAACTTTACAACAATTTAGAAAACAAATTATTGTATGCAATTTTATCACGTAAAATTTTAAACCTTTTTTAGTAATAATAGTGATTATTATATTCTTATGTAAAACCCTATAAAATAGGTATGATTACAAGTTAGGACTTAGAGAGATTAAGTCGTCCAGGGCTCACATGGCTAAATCGGTAACGCCAGGATTTACATCTGTAAGTCTGACTCCAAACTCCATGCACTTACGACCTCCATTATATGTAGCTTCCCTTGTATTAAAAAAGCTTCATAATCAAAGCTACAAGATAAGAAACTGACTTGGAGAAAATATGTGAACTATATATATTTACAGACACATGTTTCCATAAATTAGTAAGTACAACCCAATAGAAAAATAGATGAGAAATAGAAGCAGGCAACTCACAGCAGAAAAAACCTGAACGTCCAATAAGCCCACGAAAGCCCAGCCCCTCCAGCACCCAAGGGGATGGGACACAGAGTGACGAAGAGCTGCCACTCCTTGTCATCAGTCCGACAGTGCAAAAGATTGGTTTTTGCCAAGTATTAATGAGGGTGAGGGAAAAACAGACATGCACTCTCACACGCTGTTGTGGTAGTGCAAACTGACAGAGCCGTCCTTTAGGGTAACCTGGTGGCGGTCACAAAACCCACGTACCTTCCAGTCCAGCAACCCCACCCCTCAGCATCCTCCCCAGATCTAGTGGCACATACTAGAAAAAAGCATGTGCACTGATACTCGTTGCCTCATTGTAACGGGGGAAAAAGACAGGGCTAGCAGAATGACTTAGATGCTCATGGAACATAAGTGAAAAAGTTAGAACATATGTAGGATTGATTTATACATACACACACACACACACACGCACACACGCCTCAAAGCAAAACTATACATACTTCCATAGATGGTTGTAAATGCATAGATTACACACAGACACACTTGGGGAAGGAAAGGGTCCAGAAGGATTCGAGTATTTTCTACCATAAAGATTATTCTTAAATTTCCTACCATGAAGCAAAACTACCCATTCCCCACAAACACGACAATCTAATTTCTTAACAAACAAAATACATTAAGATTTCTGTCAGGCTCCTTCCTCCCGTGTTCCTCTTTACAACTTACTGAACTTTACCCTCTATCCAGAGCCGCCTCACCAGCACACCTTCCCTCCACCTCGTTCCCTCGGACCTCCTCACTCATCTCCAGGTGGCAGTACATCTAGTTCCTGTTTCTCCAAACCTTTTCTCCGTCACTTCCTCTGAGGCGACTTAAAATTCTTCCCTCAGCTTCTGTTTCCTCATCTGCATAACTGGGCCGATGAGACTGCCCTCCTTGGGTTGTTGTGAGAATGAAAGTGTGGTCACCGTGCGTCACCCCATGTGTGCGTAAGTGAGGCTGTGACCGCTGTCATGCATTTGAAGATTACCTAACAATTTAGAAACCGCCGGACACAGAATCTCAGGTGTTTTTCTTTTTAGGCGGATGAATACTTGCTGACTTTCATCAAGCAAGTTTCTTAATGTTTAACTTCCTTTATTATGACAATGGAGTTTTAAGGTCCTTTGGGGCTTCTCACTGCTTTGGTTGCCATATATATATATAGGATTCAGTTGTCACCTTTGGTCCCCAGCTGATGGGAGGGCTAAGGACTGGGGCCCTCAACTTCCATGCAGAGACACTCTTAAAAGTCTTGTCCCAGCTTCTCACCTGGGCTTCCTTCCCGTGAGCCGCAGATAGACGTCATAGATGATGGCTGGGACCCGGTGGCTGACCGCATTCCAGTAATGGGTCGTGATGTTGTTGGTTGTGAAGTCAGCATTTGGCCTCCTAAAAGCTTTCTCAAATGGAATTTTTTCAAAGGTTGCCAAGACTTGGAATCCTGGGAAGGGGAGAGGGGGTGGGGGGAGCGGTAAAAAAAAAACCTCAGAGTCCTAAGTCTAGGAGCATATAAACCCACTCTGGTGGATGGCGTTTGCAATGGGTCAAAACAATAAGTAATGAGGATTTGCTGTGTAGAGTCAAGAATCAATTTCCAAGAACAATATTAAGATTTTTCTACTGTGCAAGTGGTCACTTACAAAATCAAATGATGTGAATAGGGTCCCTCTCCTGAAACCTTTACTCTAAAATGACTTCTTGGAGAAATAGGTTTAGTCAATACAGTGAAGTGTTGTTCAGAAAATAATATCCATCATTCAGTTTCAAGGTTATCTAGTCTGTTCTGAGAGCCCAGAACACAGCCTAGGGGAGGCCTTATTTCCTTGGTTGGATCATTACTTGCAGAACAATGAACATTTTACTTAAACTTTTGAAAATATTTAAGTAAAAGAATATAAAAGCAGGATTCCTTGGTTGTAGGTCACACACTTTAAATACCACAGTCCTTCACTTCTGTGTTATTTCTCCTGCTCTGGGAGGATGTCAGACTCCACTGCTTACTCTTGTCTCCAGAGTTTTTTGTTTTTTTTAAAATCTTTTTTCTTTTTATATCATTACTTATACAAAACCTAGTTTAAAGGTTTTCATGTACATTTGTTAATTCAATACTTCTTTTCAAACTATTCATTTGAATTCAAGTTTGGTTTTACTTTATGTAGAATTCACAAAGAATATGCTTAAGTTCATTATTCCATTATGATGAAGATTTCAGTTATCACCGTAATATGATCACTGTCCTCCTTAAAAATTACCTGGGAACTGTATGAACAGTGTATACCCTGTACAGAAAAGGTTCTCAGGAAACACCCGTTCATTGGGTCTTTTCCTTCTGGATGGAGTCATATTTACCTTCAGGAACCCCTAGTGGGGTGGTCCCTGCACCTTCAGGACACCTGTCTTCTGCTTCGACAGCAGCTCCATCCAGCTTCCCCTATGAGCTGAATGGAGGGTGCACTCTCTCCAGGCTTCAGATGTAAACTGAAGCAAGCATGCTAGACAACTTTCAACTATGATATTGTATATAATTCCATAAAACAGGTAGTAGAATATTTTCAGCATGAAGAAGACCATTTTGAATCTCAGAAATGGAATTTACATAAAGGATCTCTTTATTTAAGAGTTTAAAAGTCCTTGTTTGCTTCTATTAACACATCTTTTAATGAGTGCTATCTTAATTTTGTTATTGAGGTAGAGGAGATTTCTTTTTGGTTCCAAATATTCTTAGAATTATTTAGCTATATGACCTAAATAACTGGATATATGATCTAAGGGACTCTGATGATAGTAGATAATTTCACTTTTACTGAAGTAGTAACTTTGCAAACAGAGCAAAACAGCAAAATGCTCTGACTTGGAAAGCAGATTCTAACACACTAAGCAAATTTGATTTTTTTTCAGCGTATAATAGCCAAAGAACAACTCGATGATCTAAAAGCTTCAGATGTTCACAAAGAAAAAAAAAAAATCAACTTTGAAATTAACAAAGGAGAGTACAAGTCTGGTTAGCTAATTTTCTATTATATGCAGGATTAATTACTTCAGTTCAACCAGATACTTTCAAGGTTACACTTGTGGCTAACTGCATCAGGTAATAAAGATGATCACCAATGCAATGACATGAGCTAATACTGGACACTTCTAAGTCTGCTCGGCCACTGATCATTTCACATTCCCAGCCATGCAGCTGGTGGTGCGGGCTTGTCTGCCTGAGAGCAGTTGCTTAGCAGGGGGGGTGTTTTATCACTGACGTTGCTCATAATTGCTGACTTTCACTGGGCTTTATTTATTTTTTAGATCTCTCAGCCAGTGGCTTCCTATTGCTTACAATCGTGCAGATTTTCCCACTGGCCCCTCTCTTTCACTTACCACAGCACATTCTAGTTAACTCTTACACACTCACCATTTGCAATGAGTTTTGTCTCATTACCTGTGTTTTGCCTCTGCCCCCATTAGACTCTGAGCTCCACGACACACCTGTCCCACTTCCCCCATGGCAGGTGCTCACCGCGAGCGGGCAGACCTAGGAGGCACGCCCCTCCATCCCGCAGGCAGCTCTTACCCATTTTGCCCCAGTGGCAGGGATTGAGGTTTCCAGACGTACAGTGGTAGATGAGCGTTGACTTAGGTCTAGAAAATAGTTAGATAAATTCAGCAAAATGGAGAGCTAATGAAATACAGATGAGGGAGAAGAACATTTAAACAAGGTTGTTTTTTATTCCCCCAAGAATCCCTATGACTTAGGCAACCTATGCAATGCTTCCATCTTTGGTTCCTTCCTTGGGTTAATAATCAAAATGGAAGACGACCGGGAGAAGTGCAGGTGTGTGTGTGAGCACGCGTATGGGGACAAGATCTCAAACAGGTTGACGTATTGATGGAGCAAAGGGAGGGAGCATGACGATGAGAAAGCAGATTGAATTTCTAACTTCTTGACAACTTTATGGGGCAAATGCATAGGCCATGTTTTCTCCTAAATCCGAGTTGAACCCTGCTGAGTTGGAAGACGTCTAAATGTCTCACTTCAAATAAGAAAAAATTAATTCTGCTTACTTTTTACTAACAAAGCCAAATATACAAACAATTTATTATTTTCCCTTTGTGCTAGAAAATAGCCCACCCCACCCCCAACACAGAGATCTGAACTTTTACTATTTATTAGGAACTGAGGAGTTAAAAAAAAATGCTGTTGCTTCATCCCACTTTTACCTCATTTGCCTTAAAAAAGGACGCTGCATTTTAGATTACTGAATAGAAAAAAGTGCTTTTCAGTTATCAAGAATTTTGTGGTTAAATGCTTTAAAGAATTTATTATTTTATGATCAACCAAGTACTAAGTGTTATTTCTAAGACCACTCAGTGCGTATCTGGGACTATGTGAGATGCTGAAACAGGCACCCTCCCACATTTGGGGTCTTCTACAATAAAATGTCTGTATTTTGGAAAGGTGCCTAACATATTCGCCATCCTCATCATTCAATCTTCGAAAACCAGCTTAAGCATCCAAACCTGTGAACTGCCGTGTACCATCCTACAGCCAAGGTGAGGTTGATGACGAGATCGACTGGAATTAAATCTGCCACAGCCATCGGAGTTGCTCTTATGGACCGAAGAAACCCCTTCCCAGCCTGCAAAGGAAACAGGCCATGAAATACTGAACCAGATCGTAAGTAACAGGGGGAAAGTACGTATCAGGCAGGTAATACTAATGCTGTTAGTAAGAGCAGCTAACGCTGATGCCCTGCTTACTAGGTTACTGCGCTGGGGCTGACTGCTCTCAGCCCCTATCCAGTCTCCACCGTCAAGTTCATCTCGAGTGCCAGCATTTCCCTGGACCATAGTGGGCCTCAGGTTCCTTTTGGGAGTGAAATCCCTCCAATTTATGAGAGGTTTAATGTATTTAGTGAATTAATACACACCAAGAATAGGTTCTCACATCTTAAAAATTAATTCATAGGACATTTTAAGAATTAACATTTCCCAAATTTCCCATTAATTTACCATTTCTTAAATGATGTTGTTTTCTGCTAGTGCATTCTAACTTACAAGACACTAAAAGTTTAAGAAACATTTTTTTAAGTGAATAAAATTCTCCTATTTAGCGAAAACTTTTTTATTACTTGGGGGAAAAGCCACCATTATTTACTTTTTGTTCAGTATCTTTGTTTACGTTATAGATCACTGATATTATATAGATGTAAGAATTGGGAATTATTCATGTTAATAAATGTCGTGTCAATAAATAAGTCAGTTAATAAATGAAAAGTCCTGTTTATTAACGTTATGAAGTAATTATTTATACCCTGCATGTTTCCAACGTCAATTCTCAGTAATTAGCACTTTCTGATGTTCCTAATTTCTGTTTTCTTGTAACTGATTCTCTTCCTTTGGACACAAGAAACCAGTTTGGAAAATTTTAGAACATTTGAATAAATACGCAGCTTTGCAAACAATGTAATAAAACTCACTCTGGGATCATGTTAAAATAGTTATGTTCTAAGTTACCAAATATTCACCCCACCCAACTAAGCAGCAAGAATTGAAGGCAGGTGAGGAACAGAGAGGGACTGCTAGAAATAAAAGAAAGCAGGGGTCCCTTGTCGCTGTCTTTGATGAGTAATCATAATTCACTATCTTATATTTGTATTTTAGTTCACGTTGGATCCAGTTCTGAGAACAGAGGCAGAGTCTGAAACATAAGATTCCTAATAAGATTTAAACTCATTTAAAGAATTGAACTCTTGCTCATCGTCCTAAAGCGTACAGATGTGGGTCTGGCCTTAAAATGCTTCAGTGTGAACTGCAAAGCACCGCCGCTCACTGGATCGGTCTCCACCGCAGGGAAACACACACAGAGGGCTGCTGACCCAGGGGAATGACTGATGTTCCTCCTGGTCTGTGAGCGGATTATTGTTGAAGTGTTTCCTAGACTCATCCGCTTTTATATCTGAAAAATTTGTTCAAATTGGTAGTTCTCTTCTCTCGCATCTGTTAAGAACTAGTTATTGACATATTTTATGTATTTATATAATTTCTATCCACATGTTCAGAAATTTAATCATCTTTGCAGATACGAGTTTGATTGCATCCCTAACGTGCTGCACTCATTCAAGCTATCGTTTAAAGGGCGAAAAGGAGCAAACAGCCCCATCTTGTGTTAACTGAGGGGAAATACAGCCATGGTCCTGGATGCTCAAAAGACTTTCCAAAAACAAAACGCCTAGGTAGTAATTGATGATATCACAGTTCTTCTGTTTTCCTGAAAATAATACCCATAAGCAACTAAGATAATTTCGTCCTGCCTCTGCTTTCCAATCAGCAAAATTGAAATAAGTTGCATCAATTGTAGTTAGTAAAGTAGCACGGTTTTTGCATCAGCGAAGCTAACACCCGCATTTTGTTATTAGCCCTCCACTAAATTCCGAGGAATTGTTTCCACGCCAGTGTACCTACCGCGACAATGAGCCCAGTAGGTCCATTGATGCTATCAATCCAACCCTAAAAAAAAAGGAAAGGAGTAAAGATCTCTATTGGTTCCACATGTCAGAAAAATCATAATGACTTAGGAACATCTGTAGGCTACTCTTAATAAACTTCAAACAAGAGCACACAGACCCTATCCGATAAAACTGTCTGGTCCAGTATTTCTAAGATCGCAAAGACCAGTGACAAAGCACTGGATATTTTCTGCACTTTGCACAAGAGTTAAAATTCTGCCAGCATTTTTCTTTTTCATAGCAGGAATCAGGGATGGTTGCAAGTTGTTTATGACATCTTCGGGGCTAAATTGGATCTTGTCTTAATATCATATTCTGCTAACCAGTTTAGCAATCATCATTTTCCTCACCCAGGCCTGCTCTTAACTCCCAGGGGAACATTTCAAACACAGTATGTGGGAAACGTCCATTTCTGCAAAATTGTCAGAGTCATAGCATCCATTCTTTCTCTCTCTCTTTCTTTTCTCTTTCTTCCTTTCTTTCTCTGTCTTTCTTTTTCGTCCTCCCTCCCTCCCTCCCTTCCTTTTTTCTTTCTTCCCCTTCCTTCTTCTTTCTTTCGTCTACCCACCCATCTATACATCTGTATTAACTTGCTTACATGTTAGAGGAAGGATTCTATTTAGGAGCAGCTAGAGAAAACTGTCTTTTTGAGTTTGTGTCCTAAGCCATAAACAAGTCAGTTGACCTTATTATGTCTGTTTCTTTATCACTGTAAGTCAAAATGTGTGTGTGAAATGGGAGAGAAATTTGAAGAGCCTTTAACCAGGGACCGGGCACCGCATACCCACATCTCATACACAGTCTCCTCTGATCGACCCTCCACGGTGGGTGCAATTAGCCCAGTGTCACAGACGAGACAACTCAAAGGCTGCCTGTCAGTAACTAACGGAGCTCAAATTCATCTGGCCTGAAATCTTCACAGAATTGCTTTAAAGAAGATGGTATAATTCAAAGGACTTTCAAAAAGACACCGCTGTATACAGAGGGAAAAATGATCATTCCTAAACGGAGGACTGTCTGTGTCCTCCTGTTTACTCGGCAGTTGTAACACAACCCAATTTGGCCATTAAGAACGTTCCAGTATATTTGAACTATAGTAGGGAGGCCAAGACATAAAACTATTTCCTTTGGGAAGTTTGAGACCAGAGTTAATGAGCTAATTTAAGATTTCCACGCCACTCTAGGACGGTCAGGGTAACTCCTGGAGGAGCCCCGCACTGAATAAATCCTGAACCACATGTGAAAATGTTGTCCTAATATAATGGGTTCATGTTTGATTTGCTGCATTCGGCCACACATACTGAACAGAAGAGAAAAAGGACCCCGGGGAGTAGTGGGGCTGGAAGGACGATGGCTTGGGAGCAAAGCGTGAATCCAGGTGAGCGGGCTTACTGGGAATGGCTCCTGCCAGGTGGCTCCCACGATGGAGGGTCTGATGATGGCGATGTTGAGGTTCCCGCCCTCCTGCTGCAGCACCATCTCTCCCAAGGCCTTGGTGTAGGTGTAGGTGTTGGGCCGGTCCCCAATCAGCTTGGGTGTGATCTCGTCAATAATAGCGTCGTCTAGCCACCTGAAGGCATCAGAGTGGAAAAGAATTCTAGCAGCGTGTGTTACACAACAGACCAGAAAGAAACCGTGAGACACCAATAACCCAACACGGCTTCCACTTTCTGGCTTGAGTTCCAGAATCCAGAACTGCCACTGGACACCAAGGCTCGGGGCGGGGGGTGTACCTTGCCAAGGCACACATGACAGATGAGATCTTTGCTCTCCACCGCTAAGACCAGCCTCCCTAGTCAATCCTGCGGCCTCTTGCCTAGATAAATTCAACAGAAAGGCCGTCTGCTATTTTATGACATATAATCAACCTGCATCTTCAGCTGTTTCCTCTCCAGTGGGTCCGCAGGGATTCCCTGAACGCATCTATTCAGAACTAGTTATTGACGAGTTTGGCGCCAGGCGTGCGCCCGGCAGTGTGGCAGGGGCGGTGGGCGTGGCGCTGAGAGGCGCTCGTGTCCGGGGTGCTGCGCGGGGGCCCCACCCATGCAGGGTCGTCCAGTTAAAACCTACGGCATCAATCTCGAAACCTTACTCTTTGAATTTTTAAAATTCTATTCAATGCCTCAACAAAGAAAAGCAACTACGTTTTGCAGACTGACCGTCTGTTGCTAAAACAAATCTATGAACCGTATTTTGAAGGTCTGTTTGGAGTCTAAGCTAACAACTTGGTGATGACTTCCAGAGAGTTCCAGTGAGTTCTGAAGTGCTCTCATAACTATGGCTAGTCTGTCAGGTGGAGCGAACACGGTACCCTGAAGCAGATTTAGTAGAGTGATTACTGAGCACCTCTACTTACCAGAAGAGCTGTGTCACAGGTAACTGAGTTACCATGGCACCAGACTAACTTTTTTTTTTTTTTTAAAGATGTCAGAACCATGTTGATAACCCCAAAGTCTTTCTGCCCTTCTCTAAGAGAGCAATCAAATTACTGTTGATTTAATATTTAATGTTTCTCTTAGCTGGTAGATCTATTTGGTTGAACTTTTGATATAAAACAGTTTTGAAAAATTAGGCTTCCTGAATGGGTCAGTGTGATTTTTATAATCCACGTATTTGGTACATTTGTTCCTATTTTTTTTATCGCACTGAGCACGATCATACTATTTTGATTGCAGAAAAATCCTCTTAGCGGTTTTTGATTTGCTCCCATGACAAACTGTTGTGACTCCGAGATGTGCTTAATGCCAAAACTTACTCAGAAACACAACTCTCAATCAGAATAACTCTCATTAGAAGTTGGGGTGGAACATGAACACTGCCTATTATGTTTGCTGCACTAGTGTGGAAGTGTCTTCTAGATTCTCAAATGCTTTCTGACTTACATGGAAAAGGGAAAAGCTGAGAAGTTCCTAGAATTAAAAACAACTCTAAATACTTAGAAAAACAGATGATATTTCAATGATGTGGTCACTTGAGGGTTGGGAGAGAGTGCGAGGTAATACAGGTGTTCTTTACTTCATCCTATTTGTGGGTCAGCAGTGGGAAAACGGACCTCAGGCCATTTTTTTTTCACCTGCAAAACCATACAGGTTACAAAAATCCGATCAGAAGAAATACAGCCTACTTTTAATAAGGCTGTAAAGAAAACTTTAAGGAAGCATCAGAACCTAGCAATGCCCTCGAATTGTATGGCACACAGCTGGTGCCACCTGCTGTCACTGATGCTGGTGTTCACGGAACGGGTGACACCTGGAAGCTTCACAAAGTTTGGAGAATTAGCTTGTCTCAGAAAAGACTGGTTTCATAGGATTCCAAGAACACGAAGCAAAAGAAATTGTAGCGTTGTGTAGACAGAGGGCCTGCCTCCACTGTTCGTAGCCCCGTCTGTATTATTGTCTCGTTTCCTCCACTTTCACTTGTGAAAAATGGTAATAATTAAATCTGTTGTAAATGCTCAGGTTACCACGAGGACAAATAGGAATGTTCACAACTACACTTAAAACTGTTTGATGAAACAAAATGAGCCAACAAATCTGGCATGCTTATTTTTAGTAGAACCACCAAGGAGCGTATGACTACATAGGTAACAGCTGGTTTTAAAATACCTTTTCAAATACAGTCAAACAGACCACATCTCATCCAGCTACCTCCTGGGCGCAAAGAGATTAGTGTAACAAATAAACACGCCCATTGGCTACATGATGCCCTTTTCAGGACCTAAGATCAGTTCATGCTCTTCTTCACCAAAGTTTGATCTGCTGCTTCTGTTTGTTTTCAAAATAGTAAATGAGTTAGCATGGTAAAAAACCAGACACAAGAGAAGGCAAAGTACATTTCTGAAATTAAGCAAATGCTCCCCAGGGTACCCAAGGAGAGGTCTGAACCCACAGGTTCCAAATTCTAAGCTTCGACTTCAGTAGCTGCCAAAGAAGCAAAACATGATTGAAGATTTTAGAAAACCGTGTCTGTGTCTCATATACACACACACACACGCGCGCACAATCTCCTCAATATTTCCATCTTTTTCATTTGAAACTAATGTAATCCACCTCCTCATAGCATTAATAATTCCATAATTTATGTGTTTGTTGAATGAAACAGCAAGAGAAATATATATTTTTTTTCCCTCCGAATTTTCTTACGCAAGAAGCAGGGCAAGCCTAGCGGAACAGCGGGAAGAACTTTCTGGGGAGTCAGTGCTGGACACCTGCCTCATGCTGACTAACGTTCACACTCCTCTTGTCTGGATTATCGTGATTTCCTTGATTATTTGCAGCCATCACCATATCACTCATGCAGTATGTTCTTGCTCGTGTGTCTGTCTCCCCACTTTACAATGAGCCCAGGAAAGCAGGGATTATGTTTTTGATCTCTGTGTCCAATCGCCTTCCTGCCTCCACGAGCCCCACTACCTTATGCAGTAAACGTGTGCTCACCCATTAGATGGCCTTGATTGGCCAGTATATGTTCTGTGGGGTTTGGGAAGCTGAGATGGACAATGGGTGAACTCAGAAGGCAGTGGGGTTGTAAGGAGACGGGGGAAATCAGAAAGGGGACGTCTTTGCAGAGAAGGGAGGGTAAAGTGTCAGGTGACAGTGGCGAAAAGTGCTGAGAAGCTAGAAGGCGACATGCTGACCAACTTCAATTTGGCAGAGATGGCTGGAGAATAAATGTAAGTGGCTTCAAAGTAAATTTGAACCTTCTACTGGGGAGAAGCATGTATCAGAGCCTAATGCTTGTGGTGACTTGGCTTCTGTACTTCCTGCAGATTTTTGCTGAGCACCTATTCTGGCCCCCGTGGCCTGACAATGTTGAAACTATTCAGTTTCAAGGGGAGGGTATAGCTCAGTGGTAGAGCGCATGCTTAGCACACACAAGGTCCTGGGTTCAATCCCCAGTACCGCTGTGAAATAAATAAACAAACCCAGTTACCTCCCCCACCTGCCAAAAATGCCCAAACTGAAAGAAACCCATAAAATTATTCAGTTTGTTTAAGAAACAATTTAACCCTACTCTGATTTGCATTAAAGTCTGATCATATTAAAAGTACACAGGATTTTCAACTTTTTGTCTGCTCCTTGGATGCCATCTTAATGCTATACCATCCTGACAATAAAAGCACAAACACTAAAATTAGCTTCTTCTTTTCCCCTGGACTAGAGACACCCTTAGTGTTAACAACATGTTCTTCAGCACGAAGGCAAACCTACTTTCTGACATTTGACCGCTTCTTGGATTTCCCGAAGGGCCACTGTCGGGGCCGTGCTTTCGTCTTTCCGGCTTCTCACACTCTCACCCGCAGCTCACCTGCCACGACTGACTGCAACCAGCGTCTGATCAAGAAACACCTTCTCTTTTTCACAAAGAAGACCAGCTGTGTCTTCTTCTGGTGGCCAAGTAGCTTAAAGTCTGACTTTTTTTTAACAGGTACAAATCTATCAGGAAGTTTTACTCCATTCAAGCATCCAGGAATTGCAAGACAACAAAAAGTAAGGGCAGTGGGAAGCTGATAACTGGAATATGCATGAACCCCCTTTCAAATGAAAGCTGTTCAATGACAAGTCACCTTAAGGCACCATTTCCCAAACTTGCCTGTTCAGCCACTGAATCAGTCTTTTAGGGGATGGTCTGATAATCTGGATTTTTAAATAAGCCCCGGTGATTTGTATGGTCAGTCAAGTTGGGAAATCACTAATTTAAAAATCACTCCACTCCACAAAGTTAAGTCATTAAGACTTGAATAAATTGGGATTGGCTTCCCCAAAGGCATTGCTTCTTGGAGTAAAATTTTTAATAAAACTGAAATTTAAATGGAATGAACTCCCTGGTTCTAGAAATGTGAGCCGTGACAATTACGCACGTTCTAATCTGATAGCTGGTAAGTTACTTGCAGGTCCACAAGCAGCGCAGTAGCCTCGTCCATTCTGTTGGTTTTTCTCTCCCCAAACATACAGATGTTTTGTACACCTGTCGTCGCTCTGAAGGTCCAGCCCTCCTCACCTCTCCCCCTCGGGTAGCCGGGTCTCCATGCCTCTGGCTAACCTACCCACCTCCCCGCCATGACCATATTAATGTTCCTGAAGTCCACTTTCTTTTCTAAAAAAATTTAAACTCCATTAAATTATTAAATGTGACTTCATTAATTTAAAATATATGAAGATGTGAACTGTTTTTTAATAGGCTTTATTTTTTAGAGCGGTTTTAGGTTCACAGCCAAAATGAGTATAAGGTACGGAGATTTCCCATCTACCTACTGTTCCCACACGTGCCGAACCAGTTTCTTAATCATGAATAAAACAGTGTCTCTCTGAGCAGATCCGATTTCACAAACACTGGCTTTGTTCTTGTCCTGGCCCTGGTGGACATAATATCTATCATGGAAGAAAACGTCAATAACCGTATCCTATTGCAGTGTTCAGTCACTTCAGTTCTAACCTTGAAATTTCAACATGGCACCTGGACCGTCATATCTTTTGCCCACTAGAAAGTTTACTTAATAATCTGCTAAAGTCCACTTTCATCAAAGCCTTTGCTTGATTAAAATGAAACAAACAACCCAAACCACACACACATACACAAACACACAGCCCTCCTTCAATGGATCCCCACTGCCTACAGAATTAAACACAGTCCTCTGCATGGTGCTCAAAACGGCCACAGCATGGCCCCAGCCAAGCCTGCCAGCTTAAGGTCTAATAGCTTCCCTGTATGTAACCGATCTGCTGCCAAAAGGGACTTACAGCTGCATCCCAAACATGCCCCGGGGTTCCCTCCTCCCCCAGCTCTGCCTAGTGTGTGTCCCCGTCTGACCTACTGTGCGCATTCTTCCAAGTCTATCTCCCACACCTGCCTTAACTGAGCCCCTCCGCCTCCTCCAGCTCCATCAGACGCCGTGTGTCCCCTTTCCTCCACCACCTCCCATAGATAACCCTACCCTGTCCTATTTGCATCCGATGGTGAGCTCCTTGGCAGCACAATTTCTGTCTTAAGAAAGCACCATTTAATCTCTGACACTGTCAAGTGTGTGTCTCTAACCACATGGCCAGAATGACGTGGCCATGGAGGAAAAACTGTCTGTGTGACTTTACTAGCTGAGAGGCTTCTGAAGAGTTACTCAGCCTTTTTGAGCTTCTGTTCCTTTGTCAGTACAGTAGCGATAATAGTATCCACCCTAGAATGTTATTTAAGGAATTCGAGGTCTGTGACAGTGTCTCTGCTCAGTGATTGCTCAGCGATGAGTCATTCTCGTCCTTCCCTTCTTAACGCATATTTACTAGATCGGTTTCAGCATGCTAAGTAAAGCAGTAGTGTTTATGGTTCTGTTTCTCTACTTCCTAACTCTGGTTATTTCCGGTTTTTATACAGGTGCAGAAGCTTTTTCTTCTACACTGGCTCCCCTGAGAGGGGTCCCCTTGGCCAGCATCTACCATTGCTGGTCAGCTACACACATTTTTAAAAAATAAGTATTCTACTTGAGCTGTCACTCTGGAAAACTGGAATTTACCGGCCACCCCTGATCCATTTACACACAGGAGTTTCTAAAGGTAAATATCGAGTACGTAGCAGCTAGAAGCATGAAGGCAGAGAGAAAGAGCGGTGACATGGTGACACGATAAAATGTCTGGGTTGGTCCGAGGGGCAGAAGATGAGTGAAGGGGTGAGAGGCAGGAGGGTCAGTTGCTTAACACTGACTCACGGGCACACTTGTCACACCAGTTAAAAGCACGAACCCCTGATTTAAGTTATTATGAAAATGTGTTTATGCTAACACGCTAAAGTTTTTGCACTAAGACAATTTATCTTTGGGGAATGGTTCAGGACCAGGGTGCTTCTAGGTTTGCGGACACGGGCTGGAGGAGGGGAGGGGGTGGGCTGTGGGATGCACAGAACCCGGGTGGGCTGAGAAGGATGCAGCTGGGGGCAGGTGTTGACTTTGGTTCCTGGGCCCTGTTCCCTTTGTTAACGACACTGAGCAGGATCACCTGGGCCTGTGCAACTGGGGAAGTTCCTGGCAAAAAAAAGTGCAAATCCTCTTTTATTTTCCAGAGCTGGAGTATCTATTAAACTGGCTTTCTGGAAAAAGAAATGTTCACTGGCCTTTTTCATGAGTGATTTTCTTCATCTTTACTGAGGTATAATTGAGAAACAAAATGGCAAGATATTTAAAGTGCATACGGTGATGATCTGATACACATATGCGTTGTGGAAGGATTTCCCCCATCTAGCTAATGAATACATCCATTACTTTTTCATAGCTGATTTTCTTGAGATCACAAAGCCAGCACACAGCCTCAAGATCTGGTTGTCTAACTTCCGGTTCCTTTAAAAAAAAAAAAAAAAAAGAGGACCACTGCAGTACAAAGGACAGTGACAGTGGCTAGAGTGGGTGACTCTTAAGAAAACTTAACATGGGTGACTGTTAAGAAAACTTTCCAAGGGAACTAGAAACCTTAAAAGCTTGGAAAGTTATTTTATTTTAACCACAGGCCAATTACAAAATAGAGAAGAAATCAGAGAAGAATATTTTCTTAAAACCTGGATTTAGGTGAGTTAACTGTTCAGAATAACTTGAATGCTGTCATTCTAAAACTTCAGAAAATTCCACCTGACACAGGAGTTGTTGCAAAAGTCATAAATGATGACCTGGCTGAGGAAGGGCTGCTGGGATTTACTCAAGGCATTATTGCAAACTTAACATCTAAGTTTTCTTCGAAGTTTAAGAAGAAGAAAAGAGCAAGCTGAAACAGGGATAGGATGTGGGCATTTTGGTATCTTATACATAAGGCTTCACATCCCAGCATCAGCTTGCTGTGGAATTCTGTCATCTATTCTTGCTTTGCCTAAATAAAGAAAAAAACAAAACAAAACAAAACAATAAAAATCCCAGCCAGAGGAGTATGACCAATGATCATCCAGTTCCATCAAAAACTTTTTGTTCATTCAGCAAACCTTTAGCCCTACTATGTGCTGGCACTGGGAAGCAAGAAGGAACAAGAGACATTCTGCTCCTCTGGGAAGCTTATTCCCCACTGGAGGATGTAGATAAACAACCAGACGTCTAGAATCACCTGGGCTGAGCACAATGACGAAGATGAGCCCGGGGGTCTCTGGGAGCCCGAGGGCTTCCAGGGGAGGGCTTTGATGTCTAGGTAGGAGCTCACCAGGGAATCAGAGGTGGAAACAGTCTCTAGAAACAGAACCACCATAAGCAAAGGCGGAGACGTATGAGAGAGCGGAGTAAGTACTTCCGTGTGACTGCAGCGCAAATATAAGGGGAGGATGAGAGGCATGAGGCTGACGGGTGGTCCCAGGCAGAAAATTTTGAGTAAATAAATTGTGATAATGACACTTTCCCTGTTTTAAGAAACACCTCAGTTCCTTAACGGCATTCAAAATGTATTCTGTTGAGACAAAATATAATTTTATCCCTAGTTCTGTTTGGCTCTGTTTTTAAATAATTGTCCTCTTTGGGGAACAGTACACGACAGGCAGACATCTGGCACAAGTGTCAGTTACAGCTGGGTTGTCCATCACGGAGCCATGGCCTGCCTTTACCGGCGGGGAGTGGGGAAGTGCTGAATGCCTGACCGTAGATCAGCTCCTCTCTGGAAGGTGGGCTTATCGTTTTCTGAAATCTGGGGGTTCTGAGTGTCTGGACACCAACTGGGAGGGAGGAGATGGCACAGAATCTCTGAAGAAGCCTCTTACTCCGGGTGAACTGAATCCCCGTCTCCTGCCACTTCTCTCTGGGGAACCCTGAGGCTCCTCCCCTCCTGCAGTCGTGCTACGGTCTGCCAGGGTGAGGAGGTCAAGACTGGGGTGAGTGTCTGGGATCCCAGAGGCAGGGTCTGGAATCAAAGGGGGTCTGCTCCTTTCCTGGGCTGTCCCATCTGGAAACACATTTACCAAGAGACAATACTGTAAGAGGGTGGCTAAATGGCAAACACATCAGTTCCCTCCTGAAAACTCACCGAGGCTTTAGACCGACTTTCCTGTTCTGACTTTGGCATCAGAGTCTCTTTTCTCCAACTATCCTGACAAAGTCTAGACTCTGGAAGGTTCCTTTGCACCAGTTAAGCCAATCAGTGTTTATTAGCAATGTTAAGCAACCTCCAGTTCCTTTAGATGACTTTCATTTTTCTTTGTCCTGGATATTTTTAAATGACAGGTCCAAAGATCTATTCTCAGAGCTGGGTGAGGTAAAAAGATTGCCCTGAAGGGAATAAAACTCTTGATTTAGCCAAAGCTTCATTTCAAAGAGTATATCTTAAACAGAAATAGAGTATTATAAGAAATTAAAATCTGACAAATTCACTGTGAAAGACTCTATTTTTTTCTGCTAGAATACTTCCTATGCAGAGTCTTTAAAATAAACTTGGTAAATGGAACAGAAGAACAAAGAGGGAGAGCAGAGAGACACACTTCTTCTGAGACCAGGACCATGTCCTAAGAGGAAAGTCGTTCCCATTGGCAAGAAGAGGAAATTGCTAAGCCTAGCAGGACAGTAAAGAAAGCGCCTCTCAGCTGAGCAGATCAAGAGACTGATGCCTTCTGCCAGATTTGGGGGGAATTCCTCCTCTCTGTTAGTTCTTCTTTATTAACCTTTTGATTTATTGCTATTAAACACTCCCTGGCGCTGCAAGAATTGCTTTATACAACTCACTTCATCACCGCGACTCTAAGGATGGGCACTAATATCAGCCCCACTTTACAAATGAAGGAACTAAGGCTCAGAGAGGCCAAACAACTTGCTCAAGGTCACACAGCCAGTAAGTTGCAGAACCTTGGCCAGTCTGACTCCAAAACCTTCCTTCTGAACGTTTATGCTACATAATTTATTTCCCGTATCAAGTAGCGATGCTGAGTTCATTGAGAAGTGAGAAATCACTTCCACGGAAAGCATCCTTAAGGACCTCATTCAATCCTAAACTACTTAATACAGCGCTTCTACCCCGGCCTGCCCCAGCACCAGGCACTGTATTCCGCACAGGGGAGGGAAGGAAATATAGGGCTTGGACATATATAGGACACAAACAGGGAGCTAAAGCTAGAAGCTCTTTGAAACATTTTGTTCCAAGGGTGTCTCACTCTGTTACTTTATAAATGAATGGCTGAAAAGAACCAAAAAAGAACAACTATCTTCTCGCCCACCCCCTGCCTCTTTGACTCCCCAACTTACTCCATGGAATCGATGATTTTTTTTGGCTCCACAGCACATGGATAGATGACTTCATCAATGTGCTTCAGGTTACAGTTTGCAAAGGCAGTGGAGATGTGTATGAAGGCTTCCAGCTTGGGCATCTGACTGGCTATGGACAAGAGCTGCTGGGTAGCGGTGACGTTGAGCTGCACGGCATGTCTGGAGAAGATTAAGCAGAAGGAAATACAGTGAGGCGACTCACGTCCCACCTCGCTGGGGCTGCACTCGCTCCAGTAACTGGCATCTCCACCTGATTTCTGTGGCTGCATTGATGGACCAGGGAGAAAAGCAGGAGTCATGGCTCCACAGTGATGTGATAACATGGACTATGTTATACGTGGATGATGGACTCCGTGCACACAAATCCTATTCATTGAAGTGTTGCACATACTGCATTTAGAGGGTATGTAGTTCTAAATTAACTGGAAGGAGAAAAAAAAAATCACAATCCTCTGAATTTTTAAAAGGGCTTCTTAAGCAGCCATTGAAAGAATAAAAATATACAAATTAAGCATCTAACTCAAGTTGGAAAATCCAAATAAACTGGAGGAGAGCAACAGTGGACACAGAATGAGAAAATACGTTTCTATTGCAAAGGTACAGGTCAGGCATAAAAATTGATTTCAAGATCCCAAATTTTAGCTAATTTAAATACAAAGCGATGTAAATATGACATGCGATGACAATGAAGTAGTTCATTCTAGAAATACATGTTTCATGTAATGTCAGGGAACCTATTAATTTAACTCAAAAGGAGAGAAACATACAATCATCCAAATATATTTCGAAAAGTTTAAAAATGACATTCAATATCCGTATCTAATTTGAGTTTTGAAAATTCACCTAAAGACAAATAAAATGATTTAAAAATATGTATTTCAATTTGCTAGCCTGCATCATGCTTCATGGTGAAAAGTTTGGAGCAGTGCTTTTAAAGTCAGGGCAAGGAAGAATGCCTCCGATCACTAGTCCTACTTACCATTGCTCTCAAGTTCCAGCCTTGTGATTAGAGAGGAAAATGAAATTAAATAATAGATACAAACATTGAAAAGACAAACATAAAAACCATTGTCATTATATAATTGTATGCCTGGAGACCAAACAGAAGAAGCTAAAAAAAAAAACATGATGGACAATAACATGATTCGGTAAGTTGTCCATTTATAAGTTACATAAAAAAAAAAAAGCACCTGCTTTCCTCTATAGGAACAAAAATTAGAGACCACAATGGAAGAAAAGCACATATTCAAAAGAGAACACTTAAAAGATATATCGAACTAATTATAAATGAATACAGAAAACAGACTTGTGGTTGCCAGTGGGGAGGGAGGTGGGAAGGGATAAACTGGGAGTTTGAGATTTGCAGATACTGACTGGTATATATAAAATAGATAAACAAGTTTATACTGTAGAGCACATTGAACTATATTCAATATTTTGTAGCTTTTAGTGAAAAAGAATATGAAAATGAATATATGTATATTCATGTATGACTGAAGCATAGTGCTGTACACCAGAAGTTGACACAACATTGTAAACTGACTATACCTCAATTAAAAAATAATAATAATAAATGAATAGACTCTATCTAAAGAAAATGATAAAACTTTATTAAGGGTCATAACAGAAAACCTACATAGAGACATATTGTTCTTGGATAGGAAGAACCAATGTTTTAAATATGTTAAATTTTAAATCAATCTATATATTCAAGGTAATCTCAAATTCCCAACCCTTTAAGAAACTTGGTGAATTTATTCTAAGTTTGATCAAGAGGTCAGAATAGCCAAGAAAATTCTATAAAAAGAGAATGATATGTGTATACTTGCCTAATCAAATAAGAAACACAGTAACTAAAATATGTGGCACTGGAGAGAAAATTTAATTGATGGAATAAAGAGTTCAAAAAGGGAGTTTATTATAAGAGCTTCCTTTCAAATAAGAAGTGAAAATAAATCATTTAATAGATGTTGTTAAGAAATAACCATCTGTTGGTAATAAAAGAAGTACTCTGCATTCACACCTGTATCACTCTTTTTTTTAAACATAATTTTCCTGATTATTCCTCTTTATAGCTAAATAAATTTTAAATGGGTCAAATATTTAAACATAAAAATGAAACAATAAAAATACTAGAAGAAACTGTGAAAAACTGCAAAGATAATAAAAACAGAGTTGAGGGCAAATGGTAAGTTGCTAAAGTACTTTGAGCCTGATAAAAGACAATGAGTTATAGGCAAAATCTTCCAAAAAGTTTTAAAACTGACAGGAAAAAAATAGTTCAAGAGGAAAATAGATGAAGAACGTGAATAAGCAATTCACAAAAGAATAAGACATCTTCAACCTTCCTGATTATCAAAGAAATAGAAATCAAAATAATGCAATGCTGTTTCCATGATCATAATGACAATGATAAAAAGAATTAAAGAATTATAACACGGTACTGTTGTGGGTGTCAGAAATGAGCATTTATATGCACAGGGACAGTGTAAATTAACACCACCTACTGGGAAAGCAATTTAGCATTATTTGCCAAAACAGAATCTGTTCATAACCTGGACACATCTGATATGTGTCTAACAATTCCACTTCTGGGAATTTACCCAAAGGAAAGCCCCTCAAAGTATTTTTTAAAAAATGTATGCACAGAGATGTTCATTGCAGAGTTGTTTATAATAATGAAAAATTAAAATAATCCAAAAAATGTCCATCAGTACAGAACTGGTTGAATATATTATATACATGTACCATGGAATGTCATGTAGTCATTACAAATTATAACGGAATATCAACTGACAATGGAAGCTATCCAAAATATAATTGAGCAGGCTACAAAGCACCATTCTCAATATGATGCCAGTCTTTGGTAAAACTGAACATAAATCTATTTTATTATGGCTGCATAAAGAAAAGTTGACATGGATGTCCTTCACAATCTTAAATGGTTTCTCTGGATGGTAAGATTTTGGAGAATTTTTACCCCTTTATATATATATTTTTTCATTGAGAACATCTCTTTTTTAAGCAGAAACCATAAAGAAACGTACACACACATGTATGCACATACAGATGTATGATGATGAGTCATGAGAGGGAAATGGGAACGTACCTCAGGTGGTCGTCAAAGCGCACAGTAGCAGCGCAGTGGAAGATGATGTTTGTATGGGAAAGAAGCTCCTGCATGTCCTCCTTGCTGATGGCCAAGTCATGCTGATTGAGATCTGCAGAAATAGCTCTGATCTTCTCATGCACTTTTGGACAAACTTCTTTGACTTTTTCAAACAGCTAAGACAGAAGTATAAATCATCAAAGATCGTCATCACCACCACATTGTTCTTGATTTCACTGACTTGTTTCATTATAATTCTCAAAAATTGGTTTGAATTGTATAATAGGGAAGAACAAATCTGACCCCATATTAGATCTCTTCTTTGGCTCTAATCCTGTGCTCTGTTTCCTGGCCCTAGTCATGCTGGTTCCACACATTTTGTAAAAGAATGTTGCCTAGAGCCTGAAATATACAGGAGAGCCCATCCTCAAGGCTCTGACCTTTAACAATATAACACTTTCCCATTCATATAAAGATAAAAAGTTGCAGAAGAGAAAATAACAGTTGTCTTGTTGAGGTTCCCAGGAACTTCAGGACCTGACCTACATGGACAGCTACAAGAACAAAGGATTCTGACACCAAGAAGTTTGCACCAACCAACCACACGCCCTCCTCTTTTTAGTATAAAAGAGGCCTGAATTCTGACTCGGGGAGCATAGTTCTCTAGGACACTAGTCTCTCATCTTCTCTGCTGGCTTTCCAAATAAAGTCATTATTCCTTGCCTCAACACCTCGTCTCCCAATTTATTGCCTGTCATGAGGCAAGCAGAGTGAGTTTGGACTCGGTAATAGTTAGAATACTATGACTCAAAAAAGGTGTCGACTCAAGAGCCATTTGCTTTATTTTATGCCATTCAAAGTCAGCTTAATTTAATCCCTGCTCCTCTTAATTTGATAAACATTTGAAAAAGTCATTTCCAATAACCAGCAAGGGGTGTATCTAGAACTTTTCCTGCGGTGAAGGAGTAATGGTATGTCAACCACATCCTGCCCCAACCTCTCTTCCAAGGCAGCTTTGTGTTTATATGTGCTGACTCTTTCCATTTCTGGCTGGGAAATGTTGTTTTCAGAGCAAAATCACCAGCCTTCACACAACCTTTACAAATTCCCAGCGAAATTACCAGCCTTGATGAAGGTGGTCCTACGAGCACACGTTCAAAACAACCTGGTTAGCTGGTCCAGATTAACAAGATGTCTTTAGCAGCACAAACACAATTAGGAAATAACAACTTAAGCAACTTTGTGATGGGTAAACAAAAATTTTACATAATCTCATTCTCATGTAAGTGGAAGTTACTGCCTAGCAAGAGAATGAGCTCACTTACTTTTTAATGAGATTTTCATTGATTTTTAAGTATTCTAATTTATTTATAAGGGGACAAGGAGAGAGCACTGGCAGTTTTAACTTTCATTATGATTATTCAGATGGAACAGAGTCTCGAGTTTTCCCCTCCATGCAGATGCTCTCAGATTAAATTGGCGTTTTCCATCTTCCCAGAAAATAACGATTTTAATGAAATGATCTTGATTCCAAACAACTTTCATAAAATAAAATTTTACAGCAGTACTGGGATGGTATGTTAACAGTGAGGAAAAGAAAAGTAAGGCTAAATGTTTAGAAAAATTAAAAGCAGAGAAAATTAGTCTGCTTAGATTTTAATAATTAGGTTTTAATAATAATACAGCCACAGCCAATCTTCTCCCCTTTGATCCCAAATGACTGTTTTCATCTATTCCTTGATCCTTAATAACAGGCTTCTCCTTTCTCTTAGAGATCCCCCCAGGATTTTCTGTTGGGTAATCAGTTGATCTCAGGTAGTCAGAGAATCATGTCTTGTTTGTATCAGGCAAGACCATGTTCAGAGGCCATCCTGGGAGTTTAATGAAGGTGACCAGGGAAGGAAATCAAATCCATGTACTGACCTGGCAAGATGATATGATAGAGTTCTGTGTCCACACTACCATTTTCTTGCACTGTAAAGTCAGCCTTTTTAGTAGGGTGTTACCATAATTCTGAAAATAATCCAAAAGTTGGGTCTATCCTCAATACTTTTTTGACATCAGGGATGGACATAAGGTTGATAAAGAATCTGAGGGACATTCTCAGCAAAGGTCATTCTGGTTCTTCCAGAAAGACATTTAAAACCTCTTCAATCAGGATGGAGTGTAAGCATGTGAGACATTTGCTTTCACAGTCAAATGTTTCCCTTTGTATTTCATGTTAACTGTACAGTAAACATGAGTTGGATATTTTTGGATACATTTGTGTAAAACTTACACAATTATCCTCCCCCTACTTTTAACAGTTGAATTTGTAGAAGGCTTTTTTTTTGAACCTACATGATAGATTTTACACATAAGAAATTTGTTCAGAGTTCTGTGAAGCCTGTGACTCTGGCTTGTGATGACTTCTGGCTACGTGAGAGAAAGAAGAGGAAGATGACTTCAGTGTCCACCCTTCCTCACATATGAGGTAAACCACCATACACAGATTTTCGTTTGCCTTTGGTTTTTATGATTTTAAAAGGCAGAGGATATAGTTATATCACATTGTGCTTTCAGACCCCCTAGCAGTGCTGAACAGCACCAAGATGCTCTAATTACAGCATCACTATTTTTGGAGATAATTTGTATTTCAGGAGATAATGCCCCAATCTACATTCTATTTATTGATTTGTATTTTCAAATGAGAGGGCCTATCTGAAATAGAGTACATTTTTTAAAAAGTTTAAGTTTTCTGACCTGGATGGTATTGATTACAATCAGCAAAAATAAATCAGTGAGCTGGCTGCATCAGTGCGAACCACAGTGCCAATGAAGGGCCCCATTTTCCTATATTAGCCGTGCCTAATAACACGACTTACCTTGCCTGGAATCTTAGCATACGGCTGTCGTGTCTTACAAAATAATACTCTTTAAATATTACCACATCCTAAACAGAGTGATAGAGATTGCAGCCAACTGCCAGGGAGCAGGTCAGTGCTTTTCAAAGTGTCATCAAGTGGATTGCATTGGAATCACCAGGATGCATATTAAAATGCGTATCCCTTGACCTCATGCCAGACTCACCAAGGAAGGAATTACTGGGGCATGCCCAGGGAGTTGCATTTCACATCAAGTTCCAAAGTTGATTTTAACTCATCCCAAAAGGAGAACTTCTCTAGTTGGACTGTTCACACGAATAATTGATGGACAATTGTGTATGACTTATTTCCCTCTGTAACTGCCCAGGAGAGTTCCAAGACATCAGTGGTTTTCAAACTGTGTAGGCATAAGAAAAATCTAGGGACCAATTGGAAATGATGTTCTCACTCCACCCTCAGAGATCCTGACTCAGTAAATCTGGTATGCAACCCAAGAGTAATATTTTTTAACCATCTCCCCAGACAGGTCTGATGGTCCAGGTCCCACACGTAGAGCAACACTGACTCTGAAAATTCATGGCCATTTTAAAATTCTGCACTTAAATTTCCCTCTCTGGTTTGTAAACTCCTTGGTTCTTGTTTACCTCTTTATTCATGACAACACCCAGTTCATTGAAATGACCCAAGCTTTGCTTGTTAAACTGAAACTAGGTATTGTAAGAACAGTCATAGAGCTATTAGTGGGAGCTTGTTTCCTGGAATTGTTTGGCAACCAGCTCTCTTGTTTTGGTGGGATAAGAGACACAGGTAACTCACGCTAAAAGAAGACACAACGTGTTCCCTTGGGTCCTCTATCTTAACTGCCAAGGGGAACTGGAAAGACTCAGAGCGGACCCTTTTCTTCTGTAATAAAGATAAGACTAAAGGCCAGATGAAATGATGCAAATGAATCCTCAATAGGTACCAGAAAGTTTTTTGTTTTGTTTTGTTTTTGCTAATATGAGACATCAATTAAAGGTAAGAAAAAAACAGGTAGAATAAAAATGAGTTAAAAAAAACATAGTTTCAAACATTTCGTTGAAGGTCCACCAATAAAGTTAATATAATTATTTCAGATTCTAAGAGTTTATCATACTTCTTCATGTATATCTCCTAATTTTTAATGGCTTAGGACTAGGAGACTAATTTTTGAATAACGACTCGCCATTTCTTGAACACTCAAGCAGAGGGACTGCTGGTTTTCCATTTTAGGAAACCGTGTTCTGTGGTCACCGAAAGACAAACTGCTGGGAGGTGATCTAAGCATTTCAAACTGATAACAAAGCAATTAATTTTTCTTGGAAGGTTTACGAGTCTTCTACTGATTTGACAATACACAGGCAAGTATTTCTCTCTATCTCAATTTGTTCTTAAATATGGACACAATTCTATATATGGCAATAGTTACTTATAGCCCAGAAGCAAGGGAGAATCTTTGATCCTAAGTAAGAAAGCTCACAGAATAAGGAAACCAGAAAAAGAAACTTTGGGGATCCAATAAACTCCTTGGGTATGTCTTCTGTGGCCAGAGACTAAGATGTGTCTTTATTAGAGGCAAGAATTAGGCAAGGGGTGGGAGCATGATATTTATATAATGTTTTTGAAACAAAGGAGAGGCTCTGAACTTGGACTTCTACAATCAGCTTGTTACCCACATGACCTCACTTGCTATCCACCCGCACCCACATGACTGGATGATGAGAGGCATCCAGAAGGTCCCGTCACTGCCTCCTACAGACTGTGAAGGTGATCATATCTGTTCTAATCATGAGAGTCTTTGATCTTTATTCAGTTTACTGAATCCCTCTGTTCAAACATATTATTTAGCCCCAATAAAGCACCAAAATTTGCTTAATATTTTTATTTTGTGAAAAAAAAATTTAGGTCCCTTAAACAAAAGGACAATTGCTGTGGCATATCTGGTGTCGCAGTGAAAAAAGAGAGCCTGCAACATTCATCAAATGTTAAGAGTGCCGAGTAACAGCAAATCTGTGGATCCTGCAAGTTAGCTCTTGAACAAGAAAGACTTATTAAGAAAGGATACAATCTAAGCTGAGAACAATTAAACAAGTGCATTTAAATTAAGGCAAAAAACTATGGCACCTAATGGATTCACAAAAATTCACAAAATGTTAGGATTTTGCTATTTCACTAATAACTTCCATAAGATAGAAAGGATGAACCTAGATGTTTTTACTGCTTTAGTGAGGATCACTTCTGTGGGACCATAGGCAGTAACGGTGCAGTACTGTGGTTGTCAAACTTTGGCATATAGTAGGGTTGCTTGGGAAGTTGTTTAAAAAAACAAAAAAACCCAAAGCCCAGATGTTCTGACCCTGGAGATTCTGACTCAGTCCTGAGTTGAAGCTTAGGCATCCGTACTAAGCTCTCTAGTGAGTCAGATACAAACTGAAGGTGAGGACATTGGTGCACCGGGAAGATCTCCGGCTCTCTGGAGTCAGGACGGCCAGGATTTCAAACCTAGCTCTACCATTTATTAGCCGTGTGATAGGAGCAAGTTACTCACATCCTGAGGCCCCAGTGTCTTCATTTGCATATTTATCTCAAATGTCAAAGAACTATCTCATTCTGTGATTTTGTTTGAGCAGGCAGAGAGCTAGATATGAGCAGAGAGAGAGGGACAGACCAAACGGCAGAAATTGGGCAGAAAGGAGGGCCATGGGCCAAATGTAGGAAACCCTACATCATGTAAGCACCAGGGGTCCCCAGGCAGAGGAAAAAAAGCAGGAATCTCTGGGCTGATAAGTGGTCACACCTTTGGGGGTGATGAGTGGCCCAGAGGCCAACAAAGAAAGGTGAGAAAAGGCAGGAATCTCCAGTGTCCGAATGTAACCTTTTGCTCATTATGCCCTCATTTCAATAAAATTAGCCTTGCAGATCAGAAGTACCCGTCATGCACTGAAGCCATGACACTTCTGATCCAGACTAAATAAGGACAAAAATCCCTCCTCCCTTTGGGAAGGTGGAGTTGGGATGAAAATCAGGAAATATGACCCCAGACCCTTCCCTCCCAAATGAATATTCCACCCATTCATTTCTACACCCTGTGTAACCAACTTGCCGAAGAAACAAAGAAACTCAGGGCAGCCGCCCACCTGAGCCTGCCCGCTCTCCCCTTGAGAGTGTACCGTCCATCCTTTAATAGATCCTCACTTTACTTTTTAAACCTCTACATCTTGTTTCTGAATTCTTTCTGGGATGGGGCAAGAACCTGGAACACTGGTTACATCCACCAGCAACAATCTCAGAGAACTAATAATTCAGCACATAGTCTGCTATTATTTTTTTCTGCTTTTCTTTCTTCCAGTTTTATTGAGAAATAAATGTTCAGTTCATCATCTTGTCAGTGCTTTGTTCCCATGCCAAAGGCCAGTTTCACAGAGATCTTTGAGAATAAGCACCTGGTTAGAGGAGGCAATTTCCTAAGGGTGGCAACGCAATGCTGTTGGGAAGACATGGGCTTTATTTTATTTCAATTTTTAAAAAAAAAATTACTTTATTGAGTTATAGTCAGTTTACAATGTTGTGTCAGTTTCAACACGGGCTTTAGAGATAAGAGAACTGCATTTAAATTCTGCTTTGTCACCTCCTTGGTACTTCCTTGGATAGGTGACAGCTTTCTTGGATTAATTTCTCATCTGCAAAGTAGCAATAAGTCATACTGCAGAGTTTTGTGAGATTAAATAGGGTCATAAAAGTTAGATGTGGCTAGTGGCTGCCAACTAGTAGGTTTCTAATAACAGGAAAACTTCCTTTCTGTTTTCATGGCAATACTCCATTTTCAAAAGCTGCTAATCAGATTGCTGTGCGTGTGTGTGTGTGTGTGTGTGTGTGTGTGTGTGTGTGTGTGTATATGGGTTGGGTCACCCCAAGGTTTCTTTTTTTTTTTTTTTAACATTTTTTATTGATTTATAATCATTTTACAATGTTGTGTCAAATTCCAGTGTACAGCACAATTTTTCAGTTATACATGAACATATATATATTCATTGTCACATTTTTTTCTCTGTGAGCTACCATAAGATCTTGTGTATATTTCCCTGTGCTACACAGTGTAATCTTGTTCATTCTACAATTTTGAAATCCTGTCTATCCCAAGGTTTCTGAATATACCATGTGATTCAGATACGTCTGAAAACTGAATCTATTCCAAAGTCACATTGAGTCCTGAGGACTGGTGACTTCCTGAGTGAAATCAGTACAGGCAAGGTGAAGCTTTAAAAAAAAAAGACTTGACATGATTGAAAGAAATTTAAAAAGAAGGAAAGAAGTCAGTCAGATACTTGAACTCATGCCAGTGAGTGAACTCACTAGTGGCTGGTATTGTAAAAGAAAATAAGAGGCTGACAAATAAATTGCTTCTGTTTCCAGAACCTTCAGTATATCCCCAGGACAAAATCAATTTTAAAAGGCTTTTTCCCTTGAAAGAAAGGAAATGGCCCATAGGGCAGAGGCTTAACGTGATTCAACTAATCTGAGTAGCTGTCAAACTCAGGACCAGTTAACACTCTTTCAAAAGTGTGTGTTTGTTAATCATGGGAAACCTAAATTTCTGGCGCATCGATATTCCCTCCAGTTGTCCCCACTTTATAGAAACCTCTTGCTTTTTGTGGGATCACGTTTCTTAGGAAAAATAAAAAATAGTAAAGGGACATAACTGACTTTGGGAAAGCAAAATGCAAGCATCTGTTTCCAACTGCCTTTGCCTTATACAGAGATATAACAGAGTCATTAAAATCAACCACAGATTCATTGTTTTGGAAGTTGGGAACAAGCAGCTTTTACACTGGGTAGCCTGAACCAAGCATGAAAATGCTTTTCTTCCTTATAAAAGAGTCTATGAAAATTAACAAGGAACCTTTACATAGAATGAGACTAACATTTCTGTTGGGTGCTTCTTAATACTCAGCAATGTCAGAGTGTCGGCCTGTTCTTTGCAGGTGTTATTTGGTTCGAGGTTAATTTGTTTAAATGCATTGTTTTTCCTCTAAAAAACTACCAAACTGTAGTAGTTTCGCAAAAGGATTCAATAAGCTATTTCACCAAATGTTACGCTCTTCTGTTGTCTTGACCCTAAATCAGTTCTGTGAACCGAGGGCCCCGAGTCTGACCCTGCGCAACCCATCCCCCAGTGCTCTCCAGGGTATTTCAAAACTGATTAGCTGAAGGGCAACGGATGGCTTATTGAGTAAGTCACATTTTTTTTTCCAGAGAAATTGACTTGAAATATCCAGTGCAACCTGCCAAGTGCCGCCTTTGTTTATAAAGCCACTTCCCGCTGACTTCATACAGGATAGCTCCTCCTTGGAAACCTTGAAGTTTGCCTGGTCTCAGATGGTGCATACCAAACCCAGCACAACCTTGCTGTAAATTCTGCCTTTCCTGACTCGTTACTGCAGCTTCATAGGAAAAGCCTAGCCAGTTCCAGTGTTCTCTCAATGAAATATTTTTTTTTAAGATTCTGAACTCACTCTTCACTAACTACCTCACTCTTCATATAATGTCAACTACTTGGGGTTTTAATTTTCAGGTATAGACATTGTCTTCTTGGTGTTTTCTTAAAGAGTTATTTATTCAGAGTAGGTGATGACCAACTTAAGATTCTGAATGGGTATACATGGGACATGATTGTTGTAAAAAGGAACACATCTTTGAGGCACTAAAGAACCTCAAAATGCTTTGAGCGTCACAGCTGAATGATTCATTTGCAACAACTGAATGATTTAATTGCAGCTAATTATTGGTTACAGGGGGGCAGAACCATATCTTGTTAAGCAAAGCCATAGTCTAGATGGGAAAATAGGTAAAATACCAGTTTCTTTATCCCCAACTGTTTTTGCTCTCTGGAAAGCTGGTTGGTTCATACGTACATGAGCACATTTTTGGTAAGAGACTAAGCAGGCAGCTTGGGGCTCTTGGGCACTGGCGGGTGGGTCAGTGGTGAGCACATTCACATGTCAGCACAGGCAAATTTGGATTATTTTCCTTAGAGGCTTCTCAGAGTTTTGAAAGAAACTAGGAGATCTTCTTAAAAAACAATGTTAAACACTTAGAATCATATTTCTAATAAAACAGAACTCAAACTATTAAATTTTGATAAAGTTTCAGAACGAAAAACCAACAGAACTTACATCTGATGACATAATTTTGGAAATTCATGACGGTTTGCTGCCTTACTGATTCACTGTTTTAAAAAGTGGAGGTTTTTTTTCTCCCCACGATAGAAAGAAAACATCTTCATTGTAACTGCATTTAGAAGACCCTTCTGGAAAAAGATTACTGTCTTATTTTTCACTGTGGAAGCCGGTGCTTCTCTTTCCTTACCATAAAAGTAAACATCCTCACTTATAATTATAAGTTGAACACTTGGAAGTGTCAAAAAACAAAATTAATCCAAGGTCCCATCAGCTTTTATTCAGGGCCATTACTTGAGATTATACTAGGTCTGATTTTGCATCTTTTTTTTTTTTGTAATGACTATATTTTAAGTATCTTTTCATGCTTGCTATTAAATATTTTATAAAATATGAATGTTAACGCCTGCATAACAGTCCAACACTTGTTTGTATCATTGAACACTGACTCATTCCCCTGCTGTGGCACATCTGGATTGGTTCTGGTTTTTGCTGCTATAAATACCACTACAGCAAGCATGTTTGTACAACGTGTGTGTCTCTGGTTGTTTTCCTAGAGTGCCATCTTACTTTGTGAGAAGTCCTCAGGAATCTGCCATTAATTCAGACACCTTCCCTCTGTCACTGCCTTCCTTTAGGGGCTCTGGAAATACTTCAGGATCTTAGCCATATGCAACGAAACTGATCCTCTCTCTTCTGATTCTTGAATCCCAGTTCTCTGTGGCCAAAGGATTAAAAATAACCTTCTTTCCAAAGCATTTCCCATTTAGTTGTCTCCCTCTGAAGGCATGGAAACAGGAAGAGAGAGGTGGTAGCCATCCACACCATGAAAGGAAAGGAACAGAGCAGAGGAATGAATTCTGATGGACAGAACGGATGTTCCCTTGACCACACTTCCTGGGGACACAGTAGGATTCAAAGGCAAACTGGTCACATTTTTATTTATTATGGTTTAAAGTTTCCAAGCCTCCTATACTGATGCCATGAATCCAGCTTTAAGAATTACTGGATTACTTACAGTGGGTTAAGTACCCACTGGAGACAAGCACTGCTTAAAAGCGTTACCAGACCCTACTTAGGAATAAGGTGTGGCTGCATTTAAATCATTCTACGTCAAAATAAAGTGCGGTGGGAGGGGGAGCCAAGATGGTCAAGTAGAAGGACTCATAGTTCGCCCTTGCCCTCAAACCCACCAAGAATTACATCTGCAAACCCACTGAATCGCACAGAACACCTACTGCACTCTGGCAGAGTGTCTCTTGCTTCAAAATATAGAAGGATTCTCACAAAATCCAGTAAGAGAAAAAGAAAGAAAGAAAGAAAGAAAGAAAGAAAGAAAGAAAGAAAGAAAGAAAGAAAGAAAGAAAGAAAGAAAGAAAGAAAGAAAGGAAGGAAGGAAGGAAGGAAGGAAGGAAGGAAGGAAGGAAGAAAGAAAGAAAGAAAGAAAGAAAGAAAGAAAGAAAGAAAGAAAGAAAGAAAGAAAGAAAGAAAGAAAGAAAGAAAGAAAGAAAGAAAGAAAGAAAGAAAAAATCAGCGTGGGACGCGTCCTGCGGGTAGGGAGTGGCAAAGGAAGAAAGGCCCCTTCATGCTGGGACGCCCCCTCTCCAGCCAGGGGGTCGGTGGAGACAGAAGCGGAGCCTCCGAGCTCGGAGGAGAAAGTGGCAGCTGCCTGGCAGACGGAACTGAGGGAAACTGGCACGGAGGGTCCCTGCGACCCCCAGCCCTAGGTGCGAGCCGGCCGGGACAAGCCCGGACTGGCTGCTGGAGATCGGCGATGAGCCCGGGGAGAGGGCTGGGGCCCACTGCCGAGAGGCAGCCTCGGGGGACTGGAGGGTGGTGTGAGCTCTGGGGGAGCGGGGGTGAGCAACAGAACAGCCCGGGACCCCCATTACAAAGCACCGCTGCGGGTGGTGGGTGCACCGCAGCCTTGCCCTCGCGGCTGGCGCCATCCACGGTCGTGTGTTCTCCCGAGAAGAGCGGTGGGGCCGCTGCGCTGGGTCCTAACGCCTGACTTCGGCAGATCTGCGCTCGTGCGCCCTGGGGCCCAGAACCCGGGGCACACCAGAGCAGGTGGTTGACATTCCCACAGCTAAGGCGGGGGCGAAGGCAGTGTCAACAAAAAGTACTTTGTAAGCCCACCTAACAAGTGACAGACAGCACCGCAGAGGGCACTTCCCAGCGGACACCAGTGGAGGTACACTCAGCGACTCTCCTTCCCAGCCCTGCCCACCACACACCATAGCTCAGAAGTGGGTCTAGAAGCCTCTATTCCAGCAACAGGGGAGCAGACCCGGCCCCTGTCAAGGCTGTGACAAGCACAGAACAAAAAAGGAGGCCCCACTCAACAACCATCAGGGCAGGCTCTGATGACACCAACCACAACATCAGCCACACCCCCAGTCAAAGGGATACCAGCCAACACACATGGAAGGAAGATGTGGCAACCATCCACGCTAAGAACAGCCCTCACAACAAAACTATCAGACGCACAGCCTCCACAGGAACGCCCCCACTTTAAATAAAAACAAATGAGCCAAACAAAAGAGCAGCCCTTCAAGACCACAGTAGGTAACTGACACTCCTAAATCACAGAGCCAGAGGGACACAAGCAAGGTGAAGAAGCAGGGGAACCGCTGCCAGTGAAGAGAGCAAGAGGAGTCCATAGAAGGAACAACAGTGAGACAGACCCCGACAGCCTGCTAGCCATGACTCAAAAAGGGGGCGGTGGAAGCACCGAAGGGCGTAAGAGGGACTGTGAACAGAGACCTGTGACTAGAGGCATGTCTGCTATGTGACGTAAACAAGCCCATTTGGGATGCATAACTGCACAAAGCGGCTTGAAGAGGGATCTGACAGTTTCTTCTAGATTTTGGTTTTATCCCACATTAGCCTTTTTTTTTTTTCCCCTTAAGAACCATTAGTTACAAAGCAGACAGTAGAGGGTACAGATAAGCACACCTGCCTTGGAACCAGACTAGGGAGGTGGGTGGGGTCTGACAGTCTGCCATTTACTAGGTGGGTGACCTTTGGGAAGCTAATGCTTCTGGTCTCATTTTTCCCATCTGTAAGATTTGGATATTAATAATTCTTACTTCACGGTGTTGTTGCAAAAATCAATGAGGGAAGGCATGAAAAACCCTTTAAATAGTGTCTGTCATGTACTAAGTACCAGTAACTGTTGGCTAGTATTATGTGTCCCACTGCTGAGTTAGCCCATGAGATACGGGAGAGGCTTTTGTGATTCTCTTGCTGATGATTTATAACCAAAATCTCATCCTGATGCCAGGATCAACCAGTCTATAATGTGCCAAGCTATCAGATACCCACTTCCATTAGATGTTAGCATTCCTAAACCCTGGAAAGGAGACTTTGTAAAAAAAAGCCTTATTTAAATCTTCCTTTTGCCAACCTTATGTGATCTTGTATATCCCACAAGGGGACTATAAACCAGACATGTACATTTTAAACTTAATTCCCATGGCAATCCTGGGAGGTCATTGTTGTTTCTACTTTAAACATTGCAAGCTGGAGCTTAAGAGGAATAAAGTGAGACCAAAGACTATATTGCCTTGGAATTGATGAATTAAGACATGAGAGGATATGCATATTTGGTGGGTGGGAGTGAGAGGGTGTGGTACCCCAATGCTCATTCACACATATAATGTTTCATTTTCAATGTTTCTCCCTTAGAAGACATTATGGGATATTCAATATCTTGTAAAAACCTTTAATGATAAAGAATATGAAAACGAATATATATATATATATATGCATGACTGGGACATTACGCTGTACACCAGAAATGGACACATTGTAACTGATGATGCTTCAATAAAAAAAGACGACGACATTATGGGCTAATGGAAATATAATGGGATAAATTTGACACAACATTGTAAAATGACTATAACTCAATAAAAAAAGTTAATAAATAAATAAATGTATCTAAAAAAATAAAAATAAAAGCAAAAAAAAAAAAAGAAGAAACGTAATGGGATAATAGAAATATCCAGTTACCATAGATAAAGTACGTAACGTGGGAGAGTATAGACAACTGGATGTATTGCGTGGCTACTTAGATCTGCCAGATCTGTCTAAGGTGATATGACATAATATAATATGTAATAGGCTATCCAAAAATTTGGAGGAAAACTACCCTAAATATAGAAGAAAATTAAGGAAGTGTTGGGGGATTTTTTTTTAATTTTGGGGGGAGATAATTAGGTTTCTGTTTATTTATTTATTTTAATGGTGGTATTGGGGATTTTTCCAGGACCTCGAGCACGCTAAGCATATACCCCCCCACCCCTCTTAGGGAAGAGTTTGGATGAACCTGTGATAGATTTCAAGCCTGAAGAGTCCACTGTGGGAATTTTAGCATTTTGACTCTTACTCATTAATTTCCAGAATATAGATTCTCTGCTCACCTGCCCTGGACGGAACCTAAGCTCTCATTCCCCTCTTTTGGGAAAACACTACAGATTTCTGCGAGCAGGCGGTTGCTCTCTCATTCTGTCTCTTCTCCTCTATCTGTCTAGATATCCTGGCCCCCACCTGCAGCCTAGGGCCATATGGGAGCACTGTGGCGTGTCGCCTGCACTCAGGCTCTTCCCATAGAGCGTACCTTGCTGTTGAGGATCTGGAAGACCCTCTGCTGCAGTGTCTGGCCAGCCTTGGGCCTCACAAGGATGTAAATGACTTTCAGGTCAGGGCTGGTGCGAAGCAGCTTCTCCATCATCACTTTGCCCAGGAAGCCTGTGGCCCCAGTAATGAGAATGGACTTGCCGTTGTAGAAAGCTGAGATCATGGACATGATTCCTCCTTTTGTCTTTTACAGCTCCGGGAAGAGGTTCCTAAAAAGAAGGAGAAATAACAAGAGATTACGTTCTCAGAAGTTCTAAAATGCATTCATATTCAATGGTTTCTGGAATCTCCAGGAGTTTTGAATGCAGAGAAAGGTCAGACGGAGGGATGGCATCGTGGTTTATTGGCAAGACAATTCATTTCAATCAGTATTTATTGAGCTCACTCTACATGCCAGACTTTATGCCAGGAACAGTGGGCAAGAAATGTGAGACGTGGTTCCTGCTCTCAAGGAACTGCTTGCAGTCTCATGGAGGAGACAGACATCTAGAGACTATTAAGTATAATATGGTGATGCTAAGGCAAAGGAAACATGGAGGAGGGGATGCAGAGCAGAAACTGGGAATTTCAGGAAGGCCTCTGTAGGCAGCAAAACTTGAAAAAAGGTAAGCTTTGGGGTAAGGGTGATCCCAAAGAGCCAAAGCAAAGGCCGGAGGTGTGGTGTAGGATGCTGTATGGGGGAAGCGAAAAGAACGCACTGTTATGAGAAGGTAAATGACACGAGCCCAAACCTGTGAAATCAAAGCTTCGAACAGCTCTCAAATTTTAAAACGATGATGTAATTAGTATTTCAGCTGCAGTTTTATTTACAGAAATTACTGGAGCAAATAACTTGGTTTCACTTGAACTAACTGGCCCTGGCCTAGCCAGCCACTTCTGAATCAGTGTCTTTCTCTTCCTTGAGCTGAAGACGGGTTGAGAGTGCCATCCCTTCCTTCATACGTGGCTGGCTCGTGAGGTTGAAACATTACCAGAGGCAAAAGGCAGGGAAGGCTGGACAAGTGAGGCCGCAGATCACAGGCTTCGGTAAGCCTGGACGTAGTACCAGGTGCCATCTAGTGCTTTTATGGTCCCCGTTTCCAGGGGCAAACCTGTAGTGGGAAGCCACAGGCAGCACTTCGATGCTGTGGCTTCCAAGAAAAAGCAGCAGATGCTGTAGAAATGCAACATGAAGTTTTTTGTCTTTACATCTGGGCTCAAGATTGTTGATGGAAAGTAGTGGCTTTAACTCCAGTCAACTCCAGTGACTCCTGAATGAGCAATGACTTTTCACAGTCAGAATGTCTAAATTAGTTATAATTTCTAATTTATAAATGGAAGTCATAATTTATACTTTGAGCATCTTGAGTCTATGTTCTTGGGCAGAACTGCTTGCCTTTGGAGGGTTCATTCATTCATGGGTTTACTCAGCAAATACTTTTGTGCACCTGCCACGCCAGACTCTATGCTAAATTCTGAACATAAACAGTTGAGTAAGGCAAACGGCTCCTTGCTGTCACTCTAGCAGAGGAGGCCAGTGATACAAAGATAAGTAAATACATAGACAAGTTAATTATAGACTCTTACAAAGAAAAACACAGCAGGGATCAATGACAAAAATCACACCCCATCATCAATGCCATTCACTTTAGGAAGCGTGGGTTTCAAGTCACATGAGCGATATTAACTGAGTTCCTATTTAAGCCCCTTTTATTAAGTGTTGATGTGAGAAAAAGTATTTTGAAGGACACATTAGGACCTTGTGTCAAAGAGCAATGAAAGATATTTTTTGTCATGTTACATAACGTTGCTCATCTTAGAATCTAGCCGATGAATTTTTTCTCAAAAATTTAGCACATGGGAAACGTGTTGAATATTTTTGCCTCGCCTATCTTGAAGCCCGGAAAAGTGGTGTCACCCGGTTTGGAAGGCAGTATGGTTATCCTGGTTGGGTACACAGGTTTCTAAGCAAGACTGTCTGAAATCAAATCCCAGTCCTGCCATTTATTGGGGACCTGATCTCAGGCAAACTATGCTCTTCCTGCTGCAATGTGTTCATCAGTAAAGCGATGTTAACTAAAGTATCCACTTAACAGCACTGTGTAAGAATTATGCGTGTGAATACATGTAAAACCCTTAAAAATATAATTTACCTATAGTATTGGCCATCAGTATAATCACTGGTTCCACATTTTTCTTTTTTTTTAATTAAAAGTTCCTTCATATTTAAATTTTTTTAAATTTTTATTTTTTTGGGTGGGGGGGAAGGAGGCAATTAGGTTTATTTTCATTTGTTTATTTTTAACGGGGTACTGGGGATTGAACCCAGGACCTCGTGCATGCTAAGCACACACTTGACCACTGAACTATATCCTCCCCCTCCACATTTTTCATCTTAACAGTTTCTGGATTTTCCTTTTGGTATTTAAATGTTCTGTTTCATGCATTTTTATACACCTTCTTTTGGAAGCAGGAGATGATTTATAACACAGTCATCCAGCCAAATAAAGTGTTTCTCCCAAATGCAACTCCGCTTGATGATAAATCTTGCCAATTCCTTTATAAATAAAATATTTTGGAACCTACTCCTTTAATATAGTATTAACCATAAGTGGGTGTGGTTGGCAGGAAAATACAGAAGGGAAGCTGAGTCTGGAAAGGGTAACTTCCCAACGTCTTTTTCTGAAGATGTCCAATGTTTTAGTGGAGTCGGATTTTCTAGAAATGTAAACGTGCCGTTAAGAAGTTTTGGTCCAGACAGTTTTGCAACATGTGATGAAAAATTTAGAACAGGTTACATATCTCTAAAGAGCCTATTTCTTGTGGGACAAAGGAAAGCTTGATGTGTCCCCAGAGAATGGAATGTGCCTGCTCTGTCCAGAAGTCCAAGTACTCCTCCGACACAGCAAAAGCCACAGCAGGGTGTGCGGAATGCTCTCAGAGGGAAACAAAACATAAACCAGCATATATGGCTGGGACGTTGTGCTGTGCATCCGAAGCTGACACGTTGTAACTGACTATACTTCAATAAAAAATAAAAAAATAAAAAAACCCATAAACCAGTATGTCCTAGAACTCACCAATGGATTTTAAGAGCAGGTGGTAGGGGAGTTGTGGCCAGGACTCAAATCAAGGCAAGTGATTCTCAAACATGTCTAAGAGAATTCCTAATCCTCAGGTCAAAGCAGCAGCAGAGAGGTTTCCTCGAATTCTTGCATCCACTCTCAAGATGCGGTTGGTTCCTGGACCCAGAAACTCCTACACAAAAGGTGGCCCTCGGAACCCAATTTCATGTGTTACAGCTTTGTAAAGTCTAGGCATTGTTAACCCTTAATACAAGTCACTAAAACTAAATTGTTTTAAAAACTGAAATAATTTCACACTCGGTCATGGAGGAGATGCAACTCTAGAAGGAGGAACCTGTTCAGAGCAGCTTGCTGAAGCACGGCCTGCCTTTCACATCTTCTCAGATTACTGGTGCAGACAGCAAAGGACAGTGTCCTGTCCCTCATGCTCACGATGTGGTTTGTGAGAAGCTGAAATCATTCTGACAATCTCTGAACCCTCCTGTATAATGCAGAATCTCTGATGCCTGAGTGAAAAAAAGGTGGGACTTGTGAGAGTCAGCCAATGTATTTTTCATGAATGTCTATACATGCCAGGCCCTGGGACTAGTAATAAACAGGCCTTATGAGACTTAGATTCCTCCTTTCTATCCGGGAGCATTTTTCCTCCTTCCGATCACCAGTATTCCATGCTCAGGAGTAGAAACAGAGAGTTTTTACTCTCCTTTTGCCAGCAATATGAGGCTGTTCTCATTTCTAGAACAAGTGTTAAAATATTGAATCCTAACAATTGTGCTAAGTTAGGCATTTTTTCCCCCTAGGTTTAAGCATATGGGAACTTTACTTATTCTTTGAGTGTTTCTTCTGGAAAATTAAAAAAAAATTAAGATTCAAACATTTAAAGGAGACAATCCATATTCCATAGTCCTTTAGAGAAAAATATTTTTTAAAAGAAACGAGGTGCTCTGCCTCTCTGGACTCTTATTCTTGTCCGGGTTTCTTGGTCTTGCATTATTAACAGTTTGGGATGGATGTATCTGTCGTGGGGGCTGTTTAACAGCACCCTGGCCCCCACTCTCTAGACAGCAATAAGATCTCTCTCTTCCCCCAACCAGGTCTGACAACCCAAAATGTCTCTAGACTTTGCTAAACGTGATCTTGGGGAAAAATCGCCTCCCTCTTCAGAGAACCACTGTTTTAGGACCTTATTAAACTCTCATTTTATCATATCCAGCCCATCCTATTAAAAAGTCAAGATTCAGAGCTTAAATTTCTGCTTGTGAAGCTAAGTACAAATACCCTTCACTTCCACATCCTATTTTACCTTTATTGGATCATTCCTAACTAATTACGTTTACCCATGCAAATTACATATGTGCAAATCTTGATGGAATTCAAAGTGGAGATGAAGGGAGATTTCTCCAGACAGAGATTCCCCATGTTTTATTTAACCAAATTTCTTTCAGTCTCTTTGCTATGAATTAGACTATTAACCCCACTTTTCATATAGATTGAGCCTTTCAGTTTCATCATCTAAACCTGTATAGGACACTGTGCTGCACACCAGAAATGGACACATTGTAACTGACTGTACGTCAATGGGAAAAAAATACCCATATGGGAAAATTTAAAAAAGAATGGCAATCAGACCAGCATGAGATCAGCTGAGAAAAAGAAATTTAGTATTGGTTGCTGAATATTAATAATTCTGCAGACAATCAAATCAATCTCACCTATCAGCAATTCTGTTGCCTTTTTTAAAAATTTTATTTTATTGAGTTTTAGTCAGTTTACAATGTTGTGTCAATTTCCAGTGTAGAGCACAATTTTTCAGTCATACATGAACATACGTATATTCATTGCCACATTCTTTTTCACTGTGAGCTACCACAAGATCCTGTATATATTTCCCTGTGGTACACAGTATAATCTTGTTTATCTATTCTATATATGCCTGTCAGTATCTGCAGATTTCGAACTCCCAGTCTGTCCGTTCCCATCCTCCTCTCTGCTGGCAACCGCACGTCTGTATTCTATGTCTGTGAGTCTGTTTCTGTTTTATATTTAAGTTCATTTGTCTTCATTTTTTTTTTTTAAGATTCCACATATGAGTGATCTCATATGGTATTTTTCTTTCTCTTTCTGGCTTACTTCACTTAGAATGTTGAGAGATAGCTCATGTGGACAAGTGGGGTTTTCATCGGCAGTGGGCACAATAATAGGGGCTGGTCTATTGAAAAGGGATCAATACTATTTTGTAAAACTCAGTAAATGAAAGTTGTTCTGCTCCATCAAAATTGAACACTGAAATTCTTTCAATAAGTGTGCTGAATTAAGAAAATATACTTAGAAAATAAAATTCAATGAAGAAAAGAAGACAAACTTGTAAAATCATCATGTCCACCACAAATCTCCTGGAAAGACTGCAGGGGGATGAGATAAATGGCAGTGATTGCATAACAGTGCGATGGCATGAAAGGTAGAGAGTTTTGCTTCCTGTCTGCCATTCCCCCTTCCATGATTTAAAAGGTCATTTAATAATAAATACTTAAAAAAAGAAGTTATTAGAAGGTAATATAAGCTGGTATTTTTATAGTCTCTTGTTTTTCTGTGGGTGCTAGAAACATAAAGACATTTGCAGAACAAACTTCCTTAGTTTTGGATGTATTTACATTATTTTTAAAAGTGTGGTACAATGGACATTATACAATGTTCTGGACTGAGTTGTGTCCCCTCCAAATTCCTGTGCTGAAGCCGTGACCCCATGTGATGCTATGAAGAGATAAAGCATTTGAAAGGTATTTGAGGTTAAATGAGGTAAGGGTGAGGCCCTAATCCAATAGGACCGGTGTCCCAGTAAGAAGAGGAGGAGACACAGGGAACAGAACTCCAAAAGGCACCGAGGAAAGGCCATGTAGGGACACAATGAGAAGGCAGCTGTCTGCAAGCTAAGAAGAGAGCTCGTATCAGAAGCTGAGTTTACTGGCACCTTGATCATGGACTTCTGGCCTCCAGAACTGTGAGAAATAAATGTCTACTGCTTGAGCCACCCAGTCCGTGGTACATCCTTACAGCAGCCTGAACAGATCGAAGTGCACACAAACTCATGAACAGAGACATGCACAATTTTGGATAAGTGGGTAAAATAACTCTTGACAATAATTCGCATCAACCTTTCCAATTCCAGAGTAAGCCTTTGTAATGAAGCAAAGGTGTCTGTCCCGTTTTCCCATCTTTGCAGCACAGAGTAGGCTATTGGTTCTGGGTTTTCACATTTTATGAAAATATGGACAGGTCTTTTATGATGAACTACAGAGATCTCATCAATCCAAGCCTTAACAAGCTTTGTATAAGTCACATACCTGTTTCTCAGTTACTTAGGGGGAAAAAAAGTTTTCCCCCGAGAACTTGTTTTATTGCGGTACTTTCCTGAGTATATTCCAAATTAGGCAATTCAGCAATGAACTTGGGTACCTTTCACTGTGAGTTTGTTATATAAAGTTTTTCTGGGAGAACTTTTAAGTTCTTGATGGAGGAATATTAACCCCCCAGGGGTGCTGGGTGCAGGTCTCCCTAATTGAATTAGCGATGCCCCATGGTCAAGAGAAACCAATTTGGAAATAGTCCCAGCTGGGGAGGAATAGTCCAGGCTGGCTTAAGAAAACAAAATTTAGCAATAAACCTCCACACATTCTTCCTAGTTTGCTTCTGCTTTAGTTCATTTGTAAGTCTTCAAAAAAACAAAACAAAACAAAACAAAGCCTCTAAATTTAATGGAAATGAAAAAAAAAGATATGACCGAAACCCCTCACTTTATCATTAATTGATTAAATAGGTGTATTAAGTGCCTACTGCATGCTACACCCTGTTAGGTGTGGATAATTAATATGCAGTCTTGCTAAATGGCAAAGTGCTATCAAAAGGCATGGTACCATAATTATTGCTTCGAGGTCAGTCAAATATCAATCAGCATGGGATGGTGCTCGTGCCCCTCCAAGTGAGGGTCCTTGGCTTCATGCAGGAAAGAATTCAAGAGTAAGTCATAGTAAAGGGAAAGAAAGTTTACTGAGGGACACTGCGATGTGGGCCATCTCAGAAGGCAACAGAGGCGGCTTAGGACTTACACATTTCATAGGCAGAATGCAGGGCCTCTCAAAAGGCAAGCGGCCCTGGGGTGCAGGGTTGTTAGTTCTTGTGGGCTTGGTAATTTCATATGCTAACAATGGGTTATTTCAGCTATTTTGGGGTAAGGGCTGGGATTTTAAGGAATTGGGCCACTGCCTACTTTTTGACCTTTTATAGTCAGCCTCAGAACTGTCCCGGCTCCTGTGGGTGTGCCATTTAGCATCCTCATATATTACAGTGAGCATAGAAAGAAGCTCAGAGTCTACTGGAAGTCAAGCTTCCGCCATCTTGGACTTAGTTGGTTCTAACCAGTTAACCTGTCCTCAAGTGCTGTGACATTCTTTTAATGGCTTTGTCCTGCCCCCTCCCCTCCTGTCTCACAATCAGGAAAAGGATCCATGTACCATGATGGTAAAAGGCAAAGTCTGGCATAAATATACTATCTAAAAAATACAATATATAATATAAAATAATATGTATTTTTTCATATCCAACAGTATTAAACATTAAGGTGACTACAGGAAGGAGTGTTTACTTCTTTTGAGGGGGAAGAGTAAATCACCCCTGTACTGTGAAACTGGTTTTTGAAGAAGGAGTATGACGGGAGAAGCAGAAATTCAGAAGGTATCTAAGGTAGGGATGACGGTAAAGCAGAGGGATATGAGAAAGTCTGATGTGTGTTCTAAGTGCACACTAGCATGGCTGTAGGAGATAATTCCTAAAAAGATGTCAAGGCATCCTTGGCCAAAAGAATACATGACAGCAGATGGTAGAAACTTCAATGCCCAAATGAAGAGTTAGGTCTTTGCAGGGACTGAAGATTTTGAACAAGGGCCTGATAATCAACAGGAGGGGCTGAGAATGGAGGGGAAACACAACAGAACGGAGTCTGTTTCAGTGGTCCAGGTGAGAGATAGGGAGGAACTCAGCCGGGACAAAGCAGCAGTGGGTCTCACGCTGTAGAGGACATCAGATCCATCTGGGGTGTTTCCTTGTTCAAACTGCAGATTGGCCGCATTCTCTCCACCCTTCATCCCCTTCTGATTCAGTAGAACTGGATGAGGCTGTCCACTGACAATGCATGAAAAATATTAATATAACTAGAGGTGTACTAATGCCTAAGTGGGGGAGGTCTGGGTTTGAATTTTAGCTTTGCTATTTACCAGCCATGATTTTTAAGCAAGTGACTTTTAGACTTCACCATTGCTATTTCCTCATTTGTAAAATCGGAACAATTTTACTGAGAAGCTTTCATTTCAAAAAAGCTTTGGACAAAACCTAGCGCACTCTACCGTTGGGTCAATGAGGTCAGAATGGAAGGGATGGGTGTTGGAAAGAGTGCAAGGGCATTCTGGCTTTTCTCTTACTCACTAACCACATTCTCTCGAATATCTGTGCACGTGAGTTTTCTGCTGTACGAGAGTTGGAGTTCTTGAAGGGCAGAGGGCTTAGTCCTTATGTTGTGCTCCAGATATTGTAAGTGAATGAATACATTCTGTCAGATCTTGTCTCTGCTGCATTTGTGCTCATTATTGATTTCATTTCACACCCTTGAGCTCTGCGAGGGCAGGGACAGTGGCTTCTCTGTTTATCTCCACTGCCTGCTAAGCTCTACATGCTCAGTCAGTGTTATTTAAGTGATGAATAAATGAACAAATTGATGGATGAACGGATGTGTGGAGGAGGAAGTGCGCACGAGTCATGGTTGGATGCTAAGCCAGGTTCTTGTCTCTGAAACCCTGGCCTCCGGCTCCGCCACACAAAATGCAAGACACTCTGCCTATCACGTTGAGACGCGCAGTCCCTGGGTGGCTGTGTGAGCTACCTGGCTTGGAACGTATTTCTGTGAAATCATTTGTATCAGTTTAGCACTGGAGTTCAAATTAGGCACCATTTCACATGGACGCTAATAGGAAGCTACCTCAAGTCATCTTTCTTTCCTGCTCAATGAAGAGGGCTTTAAAAAGTCCATTTAACGTGTTCACTGGCACTTTCCAGAATTCAGCATTTTGGGGGAAGAGAGTGACCGAAATGGTCACTATTGATTTTGTCTATCTTTATCAATTATGTGATCAAACATTTGATTTTTTTTTAACTCAATCAGAGTTTAGAAGCTCTGGTAAAGAAAAGAACATACAGGAATACCTAAATTACATAGCAAATAGCAGACACGGCGACACCTACTATCTTTACAACAGCTACTTGATCTAAGTACGGAAACACATTCATTTATTCAACTGCTGATGACATGCATACGGTGTGCCAGGCATTGTGTAGGATGCTGGGGATACAAGGATGAACAGGACACCCACCTGTTCAGGATTAGGTGCTTTGTCTCTCATCGTGTGAGAGTTTTTACAGTAGAAGCTTTAACCACAGCCAGTGGCTTTAAGATCAGTGATACCCCTAGAAGACACCCAAAACTCAGGATGAATTTAGAGACCAATAGGATCCTGGAGTTTCTTTGGGGCTTGGACAGTTCCTAGAAATGAAATAAATGGGAATTGTACAATTCAGGCCCCCTCCAAGGTGAGTCCAGGTGTTTTGCCTACAAGTGATATAACATTCCAAGTCTGACATCATTCCACAGAGAAGGACCTAGTGACACCAGCATCGTCTGGCTTCCCCCACATCCACCCGCTGCATGACAGCACTGTGACAAACGCTATTCCCGGGTGCAACTGAGAGGCTAAAGGTCCTGCTGGGCCATGGCCAGAGTGTCTGTGGAAGTGGAACCCTGGCTCACAGCCTGCGATAACCTGCCCGTGGGGCCCAACTCCTTATCTGTAATAAACCACCCGCGAAGGCAGCCGGCTAGAAATCAAATTTTCAGGAAATCAAATTGCTACCTGGAGGGACAAAGTAGGAAGATAAGCAGCACCTTCTGTAACAGTTGTCCCCAAACAGCCAGGACTTGGTTAACAACTCCAGCTTCTCTAATTTTTGTCCCGTCTTCCAACTTAGCACTGACCAGAGGAAGCCAAATATGTACCACTCACCAGTCACACGGAATGTCCCGATTCTAGTTCGCCTGCCCACGGTTCCCACCCCCACTAAAAGCCCCCAGGCAGGGCGCACCTGAAGCCTTCCCTTTCCCACTATAGAGCTTGCCTGCTTCTGCGTCTGTGCCAAAACGCACGTGCCAGTGGCTGGCTGACTTCCCTTGCCGTGGGCTCCCCGTGCCAAATAAATAGTCCTTGTTTATCCTCATTTGGTTGGTCTTACTTATCTCGCCAGAACTGTTACAATCCTTTTCCAGATAAGGGAATTGACAGAGATAAACTTCTGAAGGAGGCCACACAAGTGGCTGGGTTCAAACCTGGCCATTCAGTTCAATCAAGTTACTCAATCAGTGGTGGAGTGCAGCATGCAGGAGGTCCTGGCTTCAATCCCCAGTCCCTCCACTAAAAAATAAATAAACCTCATTACCTCCCCAGAGTTAGCCCATCACCCAAATGTGGAAAAGACGAAAAGGCTCTTCCTCCACTGTTCTCTGCGAAGCCTAATTTGGACTTTGGGAGGACTTTTATCTTTCCTTAACAGGAAGTGGCTCCAGGGACGGGAGGGCATAGCTCTGCGGTGCAGCACATGCTTAGCATGAGCAAGGTCCAGGGTTCAATCCCTGGTACCTTCATTAAACATAGATAAATAAAGATAAGATTTTTTCTTTACTGCGACTTGAATGTACGAACAGGTCTAGAGCCCCACAGGTGAAGAGACTTGATCTGTTCGTAGGGGAAGGGTTCTCTGTGTTTGTCTCTGATTCAGGGGACCACATTGCTACCCAAGTCTGCTGCAACCAATGACTGAGTCAGGGCACTTCATTTACTGAATGTGGGCTTCTATGTAACTTTACCAGCATTTAAAAATAAGATGCTGGCTCCACGATGCAGATTTTCAGCCTGTGTATATTCAGTAATTTAGAGGGCTGGCTAAACTTACTAGCATAATAATATTCAGAGGTCAAAAAAGGGAGTTGGTTAAGGATAACAAAATCTTAAAGAACATTTAAAGGTTTTTTTGATTTAGTTACTGCACTTTGTCATCTGGGTCCTCCAGTTCTAAATGAAGGAGAGGTGCCAAGGGAAAGGCTTCAAAACTCACATGAACTTCTCTCTCTAGGTCCACAGAAATCCTGAAGTTTTGTGTCAAAACCCGTGTGATTTTTTTTTTGTGTGTGTTACATGAAAGGTGTTGTATTGAAACGGATGTACAAAAATATACCCAGAGGCGAAGGCCATGCTCAGCATTCAGGCTCAGCTCTCTTTCACTGTCACTGTGAAAGTGACACTTCCACTCGCTGATAAATTTGGGAGTTTGAGATTTGCAAAGGTTAACCACTATGTATAAAAATAGATAAAAAACAACATTTCTTCTGTATAACACAGGGAACTTATATTCAATATCTTGTAATAATGTTTAATGAAAATGAGGATATTATATTATATTATATTATATTATATTATATTATATTATATTATATATATGCATGACTGGGCCATTATGCTGTACTCCAGAAATGGACAGATTGTAACTGACAATACTTCAATTAAAAAAAAGGAGAGAGAGAGAGAGGAAGGGGGGTTTCCTCACCACTCAGATGCATGCTCTGGGGCATCAGCAATTCTCCCAGGAATCAGCCCCTCCCTGGAGAACCAGAGGTACCTCCTCATGAATGAAAGGCAGGACAGACAATGAGCAACACAAATCCCGCTGTTGGAAATGGCAGCAAGAAAAAGTCAACCGTTTGCTTTTTATTTCAATTATTCACATGGGAAAGAAAGGAAGGATTTTTAATTTCATGCTTCTTTGAGAAAAGTAGCTCAGAATATATTAGTGGAAGCATTGTCAGGATTGCAATGCAGTCTGCACAAAAGCCCTCAGTATGTGAAATAAAATAAAATAAAATAAAATAAAAAGATTGAACTGGAGAGACAAGAGGAAGGGGAGAACAAACTTTTTTTTTCCTTGAAGAAAAGGAAAGGAATCTGAGTAAAAATATATCCCAAAAGAGAAAACACACTTTGCAGAATATGTAGGTAAAATAAATCTAAGATTTTACAGAAATCCTTCCTTTATTTTCTTGAGAAAGTATTTTTAGGTGTCTGTCAAATATAAAGAAAAAAGTCACAGTACTACTTAAGGACAAAAAAAGACAGAGAAGTGGAGAAAAGCATCTGAGCACATGTTAACATACATACATAAATATCCATACATTATACGTGTTACACACAGATACATACCTCTTATCTAAGTAGCACATGCTTAGCTTAACCTTTCTTTAGGACAAATTCAGAATGGTATTTTCAAATCTGGCCTTTAAAAATGCAATGCAAATTCTAGCACTTTAAAAAAAATGTATACCTTTCTCTCTGTGAATAATTACACAGTTTAATTATCCTTTTCAATGATGTCATCTCCCCCCTTCCTCTCACCACAAAATTGTATCTGGGATTGGTGTTTGCCCAGATGTTCTGGGAAGCGTTTGTAACAGATACAGTCTCTTCTCAATAAAAGTTTGTAAAGAAAAAAAAATGCTAATAAAATGTGAAGCGATGACATTGTACAACGAGAAATGTAGTTCAGAGCTAGGAGAAAGGCAGAAATTCTGTTATCGGGGTCATTTCTTTTTGTTCAGGGAAGGCTGGGCGTGTGCAGTCATGAGAACCATCACATCTCACCCCTGTACGTGTCAGGAAATGTATCTCTAAAGAGAGAGAGAGAATGTGAGAGGGGACAGAGAGGGCCTGAGTGCAATGGTGTGTGCTCTCTGAGGAAGAAGGAATGTAAAGAAAAATCTGTGCTGTGGATAATGAGGCAGGGAAGTCAAATTTTTAAAAAATTCCCATTTTGTGCTGTCATCTCCCTGTGTTACCCCAAGCCTTTAGGAAGTGTCTGCTATAGGTTCACGTTAGCGGTACTCTTGGTAAAGGGAGACGTCAGAAGTGCTCTGGACAGAGCAGTCCCAACAGGTGATCAACAAGTCAGCAGAGGGATGAGGAATCCAGGGGAAGCAGGGATTCAGAATGAGAGGTAATCGGCACAAGAGAAGGCTGCCAGGAGTCCCTGGAAATTTCCCAGAATGCCCAGGATGGGAGGCTAACTTATGTTATTTGCATATTAAAGGAGTGACTCCAGCCAGACACTTGGGGTAAAAATACCTGAACGTTTACTTTGTATAAGTGGTGGTAAAGGTGAATTCTGGGAGGTGCCCTGGTTCGAAGCTGAAGTTAGAGAAATACGAACATTTGTCTTGATAGAGGAAAAGCAATTTTGGATGTTCTTGGAACGATGGAAGAGATGCTGGCTAGAAAACAGGGGCAGAAGATACCATCTCACATATAGGATCAAAGTAATATTGGAAGTAAGATCCAGTTGACCGGATAGTCGCTGTTTGAAAAGAACTAATATAGTGAGCAAATAATTCCTAAATAATCCTTATGTTTAAAACCACAAAAAACTATCTGTCCCTCTTTCATGGAAAAAAAAAATGAATGATGTTTTCAAAATATAACATTAAAAATACTTTGTGTCATTAAAAAAAAAACAAGTCCATGGGAATATATAAAATTCAGAAGAAGTTTCTTCTGTATAGCACAGGGAACTATGTTTAATATCTTGGAATAACCTTTAGTGAAAAAATATGAAAATGAACATATGTACATATATGCATGACTGGGACATTGTGCTGTACACCAGAGATTGACACATTGTAGTTGACTGTACTTCAATAAATAAATAAAAATTCAGAAGGAATTTCAAAAGCTGAGCTCATAAGTATAAAATATTTGTCAAGTTTTTTATCATAAGTATATATTTTTGGAGGATAATATTTCTCTGCCTTTGTTCTTTGAAAAGTTACAATATCTTTGATTATGATGGCTTTGGTGGACATTTGTGTTTTGCCCTCCCAGCATCCCCTTTTCCTTCTACTCTTCAAAACCTCTTTTGGGGCAGCACCTCTGTCTCCACTGTAGGTTGTCTTTGTGGGGCTGTCTCTCAAGACACTCAGCCCCACGTGGCCAAGGGGCAGGGTTCTTAAGTTTGAGTGAACGGATACAACATTTAAAAAAAAATATGGAGTTGATTCATCTGGGGGTGGCATGTTGACCATGTCGACCAGATAATCTAGTCAATTAATGTTTGTCTTCTTGGCATAAAAAGCAAGCCTTTGATGGCTGTTTGGAAACGGAAAAGGGCTTCCAAGGCTGGCTTTTCAGCCACTGCTTCGTGTGGCTACCTCACTTACTTCCAGTAAAGTCTATTTGTTTCTATCACCATGGTAGGCAGAATCCTAAATGACCCCCAATGACCCACACCCTTTATAATCCTCTCTCCTTGAGAATGCACCCAGGACTTGTCATCTGCTTTTAGCCCATAGAATAAGGCAACGGGTGATGGTCTTCACTCCCGGGATGATGTTACCTCGTATGGCAATAAAGGATTTAATGGGCTAATTAAGGCCCTTAATTAAGTGAAGAGGGAGCTTTACGCCCACTGCATTTGTACTTTCATTACTGCAAACATTAACACAGTAAAAAAGGCAAGTGATTACTTAAAATGTTTAATAACCCTGTGGATCCCTGAAAGTATCTCTGAGACCCCAGAGGTCTGCAGACCACATTTTGAGAACTGCTGGACTAAACTATTATTTGAGAGCCTTATACCAACCATTTTTGCACTCAGCTCACGATGAATTTAATAATACTTTCCAGTTTTGGTTTAGAACTTTTTAAGGTATTTCCAAGCTGCAAGAAATTGATGAGCCTGGAAGTCCTTATCTTTAACTTATTACACAAATGCATTAAAATAAGGTAGGAAAAAGAGTTTCTTCATATTTTACATTGGGGTAATCATTAGCAAGTATTAGAAATATATTCACTCCATCATGACCAATCTAACTAGCTCAGACTAGCTTAGTTAAAGCTAAAGACAACAATGTATCAGCAGTTTAATGCGGCTGAGATTCTGTTGCTCTGGTTTTCCTGTTTCAATAGCTTGGGCATCTTTGATTTGTTGTTTCCCAAACGAGAAACTAAGGGCCAAAGTTATCAAAGGAGCCAACATCCCTCTTTTTCTTAATTATGCCCTGGTTGTCTTTTTTTGGTTCAAATTTTGACATAATTTGGTACTTCAAAAGGTTAAGGGTGATTCTGTCTGCAATTAAAGCGTTAATAGCAAAAGACATCTGGTCTACTAGCCATGTCTCCCAGTCAGCTGACTGATTCCACAAGGGGAGATTGCCCTTTTTTTTTTTTTTCTCACTCACCCTAGAAGTCACTGACATTACTGGAGAAGCATCATGGTATTTGACTAGCAGCACTTTGCCTCCTGACAAAAAATATAACTCTTGGCTTATTTGCTCCTGTGGCCCACCACATCTTCCTCCCAGCTCTGGACACAGCCCCTGGGATAGCGTGCTGCTCGGTGCATTGCAGATGGCAGTCGTGCTGAAGGAACTGACTGGTACCCAGGCCAGGGCACACTCAGCAAGGGTACCGTGTAGTCAAGGGCTCTGGCATGGCTTCCTGGTTTATTCCAAGAGAAAAAGCTCAACCGTTAGTAGCAGTGTATTGACTACAGATTTATTCCCTTACCATTGCTGGGCTCCTCAGTGTGCATACTCTTGTCTGACCACATACTTCAGGGCTTACTAGAGGAAGTGACTCAGTAACAGTCCATTTCCAAGTGGATGAATTGTGGAAAAATACTGAGAAATGGGTAAAGGTGCATTTCCACAACACATAAAGCTGCTAAAATTGCATTCCCCTCATGCACTGCAGTGACAGTATGATGAGACCTTCTACTTTGCACTTTAAAAATTCCGACTGTTTATTCTTTCATCCTGACTCAGGATCTGTATTTTCGTTCTAGTCTATTAATCTAACCCAGCTTCTCTGTAAACATCTCTCTTACTGCCTAAATACTATAGAACATTGACAGAGAAATCCCCAAAAGAGAAGAGAGAAATGCAGATAACCTCTGGCAGGAGGAGAGACTTGTACTAATTTGGTGTAAATGCTGATAAATGCATTTCAGGAATCCTCCCGAAGGGATAAATTGACAGAATTCGTTTCTTAAGGCTTCTGCTTTCTTTTGAAAGAGGAAGTCACAAGCTGAAAATGGCATGGAAAACCATGGGCTGGAGGGCTTTACAGAGGATGGTGAAGAACTGCAGGAGCTGTTGTAAGAATTTTGAGGCAATGACCGGGACAGGCAGAGGTATTGCTGAGAATAAGAATAAGGGTCTAGCCAAAATTAGGAAATAATTAGCATCAATCTGCACACATGTGCAATTTTCCACAGCTGCACGAACAGGTGCAAAGAAGCTGGACATTAGAGTTCTTCCAGGATTTGGGTTTGGGAGGTAAAGTAGGGAAGGTAGCAAGAGAATTGAGTGTATGGTTTAAGAAAATGCTTTAGGAGAATGGTTAAAAATTACACAGTCTAGTCTGATTAGGGATGGAAATGAAGCCTGGGGAGGAAGACCTGATAGATTGGGAGAAAATGGAGGGAATCAGAGCATTCACCGAGGTCAAGAAATAAGCATAGTGATGATAACACCGAAGGCTCCAACTTTTCAATGACAGATTATTGTCAGAGAGTGAGATTTTGGAATTCAGGATTCCAGAGTTGAAGCAGCTCTAGGTGACAAGGTCCATGGTGTGGTCATGGGGATGGTTATCAATGAGGAGTTAACCTGAAGACCACTGGAACTGATCAGGCCAAGGAGCACTGGGTGTATTCATTAGGTCATCTCCACTGATGTGGCAGAATTTGAAGTGATGAGGAAGATGGTGACTCAGATGCCGAAGCTGTGAAGGAGCACTGAGGAACAAACAAGATGTTGATGGACAGCAGTGAACTAGGCAGAGTAATAATCAGATGACATGACCTACAAAAAAATATTTGGACGTACAATATTTAGGAGTTCAGAGAATGCTGAACACAGTCCTGACCGTGGAATAGGGTGACACTCTTCTCTCTCACCTCCATATGCACCCATTACCCAGTCCTGACAGGTGCCTTCTGAATCTGTCCAGTTGCCTGCCTTTCCACGTCTACCACCACCACACAACCAAAGCCACCACAACATCTTTGTGGGACTATTGTGTTTACCAGTAAGTTTTCCTGCATCCATTCTTACTCATATCAATCCTCTTACCCACATCAATCTCCAACTCCAACTCTTTGCCACACTGCAGCCAGTTCATTTGGAAATAAAAACCTGATACCTTCAATGTCTCCAAATACCCCATGTCTTCCCATTGCTTTTAGGATTGAGGCTGAAATCTCCAAGGTGAACCTCAAGGTCTGACGTGGGTTGGCCTCAGCCTGCCTCTCCAGCACACGGGACAACATGTCCCTGACCTTCACACTCAGACACACTGTCTTCTGTCAGTTACAAACAGCAGGCCCCACCCACCAGAGGACCTGGCACGGTCTAAGAGCGCCCCCTAAATTAACATGCCTCAAAACAAGCTCCTGAAGCATCTTACCAACCTGCTCCTCTCATAATCGTCCCCATCTCAGTCAGTAAAAACTCAACTCTTTGTGCTGCTCAGTGCAAAGATGCTGAGGCCATCCTTGACTGTCTTTTTGCTCACACTCTATATCCAATCTTCAGCAAATCCCAATGGCCCTACTAACTACAGAGGATATTCCGGTTCTAACCACTTCTCACCACCTTTGTTTGCACCCAACTGGTTCAAACCATTAACACAAGAACCTCCCAGTAGTTCCTGCTGCCCTTACCCTGATTCTACTAACAGTCTATCCTCTACAGATGAGCTTGCGTGATCCTTCTGGAAGGCAAGTCAGGTCTATCACTGCTCTGCTTAAACTTCTCCAATGGCTGCTCATCCTTCAGATGTCATTTCAATTCCCACTTGCACTGAGAAGACTTCCCTGATCTTCCATAGTCAGTCTAATCTGTAATTTGTTCTTTCCATGAACCTTTCCCTGTTGGCACTTATCATAGTTGTAATTTTACACTTATCTGTATGATGTATGGATTAAAATCACTCCCCCTACTAGATGTTAAACTTCCCGAGGGCAGAAATGCTCTCTGCTTCTGCTCAACACTGTATCCTCGGAACTTAGTGCAGAGCCCAGCTCTTGACAGGCACTCAATAAAGATCTTGAATGAATGAATCAAGGAAGGAATGGATAGGATATTTTCTTTAAAAGCTTCTGACACCTTTGCTTCACCAGCCAATTTCTTCTTGGTGCTCAGGACGACTTTACTTTTCATTGTATTTTCTTTACATTGAGAGATGAACTGTCAGCAGGTACCTCATGAATTTAAAGTAAGATTGCTGGAAGAGTGATGGCCATCTGGACCACCTGTGGAACTTGTTTAAAAGTCAGATTCCCAAGCATCACACCTGAGTTTTTCATAAGACTGTTTAAATATACCAGAGACCTCTTAGGAATCTCACACTGTATTCTCTTTCTCATTATTAGAAGAATTAAAAACAGAAGAATTAAGAGAATAAAAAACAGAATATTAGAAGACTAAAAAAACAGAAGAATTAGAAGAATGAAAAACTACAACTCCAAGATGTATCAACTGTCACACAACAAGTGAGCCACAAAGGGAAGGTCAGCACGCCATACTCCACGGGGAAGGCAGGCTTTAGCGTAAGAGTCTATTATGGGTGGAAATGTTTTTTAAAACAACCATTGTTGACCTGCAAAGAATGTCCAAACTGAGTAAGTACGGAAAGAACGTTGCTGAGTTTCTGCAAATGAAGAAAAAAACCCCAAAACCTTATAATGCTCTCTGTGTTTTCCTTCTGCTCAAGATAAAGACATTCCTTTATGAGTTTCACCCTAAGATACTGCAGATATCAGTCAGGAGTCAGGGATAGCCACACTTCAGAGAAGAGTAAGATTTTTGGCCAGAATATGATGGAAAGAAATTGGAATGAATCACTACAAAAATAATCAATTTTATAGCAAGTTTCTCAAATAACTTTTTTTTTGATAGTCCAATACTTTAAAATAATAACCTGTTTAAAATTTAAACCTTCAAAGTAAATGTAATCCTAAAAGAGAGGGTGTCACTCTTAGAAGAAAAAAAAGAGACATCACCCCAATATTTTAAAATCCTATTTTTTAATTTTATTTGGAAACAAAACAACCAATATCGAAGTGTGAAATGTAGAACTTTTATAATATTTTGCTGAGGAGAATGCAGATTAGGTTAGCAAAGGTAATGAGGTTTGAAAAACCCACTCTGTAAAAGAAAACAAACTGAAGACCAATTTTATTGACCTTAGCGAAGTATACCAATGGAATATGTGTAGTCCGTGGCTATTATTCTATGCTACTGTTAAGTCTAGAACAAGACAGTTGTTAATTGCCCTGGGAAACTAAATGGAACATAAAAATTCTTAAGAAAAGACATTTTTTTTTTTCCTGGAGTCAAGAGAATGCTGCTTTTTCAGATGTATTTCCTTGGCCGACACTAAAATTTCTTATTTCATACTGTTTTTGAAAAATCAATTGCTTAATAAGGCTACCTGCCCAGATAAAACTGCCTGGAGACAATCAGTTGTAATATATTGGTTGTAATATCTCTGAGTAAAAGGTGAAGTGGTAAAAAGGACAGTGCAGAAAGCCTTGGGGGCAAATGCTATAAATACATACGGTATCTGCTCAATAGAGAAGAAAATTATGAAAGGATTTCTACTGCTTCTAACTTATAACTTAAAATCACCCATTCATTGTTCATTAGCCCTGAGAAAGATGAATTCATGTTAATTGTCAGGAGTTAAATAGATAATAAGAAACCACTGTATTGGAGATAATAGAGAAACCATTATCCATTTATACTGACAATGTTTTATTTCAGAGATGTTCATTATAACGTTTCTATTTTCTTCAGATCCTCTTCTCATAAAATTTCCTAATAACTTATTTTTAATATTGCCAGTCGAAATGCCTTAAAACTCTCAGCAACCAAGAGGCCAAATCTGTTAACAAACACCCAAAATCATTTTATATTATACATACTATAAACATGTTATAAATAGAATTTATAACAATTACAGCACATAGAATGCTCTGCAGAAATCCGGGCATCTCCAATCTCTTAAGAGATATCACGTTGCTTACCAACATAGAAAAAATAATCTCCTTATGAAGGGAGAAAGTGATGTTTGCTTTAAATTTTATTTTCTAATTGTATCTTGAAAAGCTGTAAGTAAGGTAAGTTGTCAAAACAAAATTAAGTATCTTCTATATTCTTGCAAATAAACCACCTCATCATGCTTTTGTATAGCTCTCTGCTAGGTTATCTTTACCATCTTCCCAGATGGCATTTTTCTCTAAAATAATTTAGTAGTGCTCTGTATCATTATTCAAAACACCTGTTTAGAGGAATTTAGAGATAACACACTGGCTCCAAACCAGAGTGGGTCTAGTACTAAAATGATTTCAAGGTGGAATTGAGACAGGAGGGAAGAGGGCAGGGCACAACCATTGAAGAAATGACTCAGCAGTTCAGGACAGAACAAACTAGTTAGAACCAAGATGGCAGATGATTTGACTTCCAGTAGACCTTGAGCCTCGTGGCCCACCCACAGGCACCATGACAGCTCTTAGGCTGTCCCAAAGTGGGCGGGGCCTGATTCTTGGCAATCCCTGCCCCTTCCCCAAAGAAGTTGGAATAATCCTCCTACCTGTTAGCATGTGCAATTACTGAGCCCGTAAAATTAACAACTCCGTGACCTCATGGTTACTCTCTCTCTTGCCTTCTGAGATGCCCGCACTCTATAGAGTGTGTATCTGCTTTTACATTAAACTAAACACTCACATCTCTTGGTCTCTCTCCCTCTCACCTTCTGAGATGGCCCACATTCTGCCTATGGAATTTGTATGTCCTAAGCCACTCTCCCTTCTGAGTGGGATGAACCCAACTCTGTCTATGGTGTGTGTGTCTCTCTAAATAAACTTGCTTTCACTTTACTACGTCTTGCTCTTGAATTCTTTCCTATGTGAGGCAAGAACCTCTTCTCCGACAGCAGAATGGAAAAAGTGTGAAAATTAGATACATATCCAAACTCTGACAAGATGGGCAGGAAATGTGTCTATCCACAATTCTAAATCTACATGATTTTGGATGGGTTAGCATTTCATTTCAGAAGAAACCATCAGAAACAGGTTTGAGTCCCCAAAACAGTTTGAACAAGTTTAAACCTTTTTCCAGAGCAAACTTGGCATATGAAATTTTGCTAATTATCTCCTTAGAGATAGTTCAGGAACAAGGATCTTCTCCCAGTACTTTTCGAACCCCCACTAGTAGAAGTAAGAAGAGCAACAGCTTAAAGCTTGGAGACAATTCTCAGATCCTATGCTATTAAATTAATAAATGGTGCAACTTCACAAGCTTGACTGTGGATTCTGGAAGCAGGACATCTAATTCTTCTTTCTCCCAATTCCTTTACTCTGAGTCAACTTAACTCATGGAGGAGACTATCTAATAAAACCAGGATGATATCTGTATCTGTTAAACTAAACAAGGAGGTCATTTAGACAGAGGTGGCTTTAATGGCTTAGTAGCCTGCATAAGCACACCGAAAATTTACCCTGCAATGCCTCAAAATTAAAAAAAAAAAAAACCAAAAAACCCCCAAAACCTCAGACAACCAATCACAAACAGCCAACAAGTCTTTCTCAAATAATGCAGCTGCTTAAGCTACAGCCAAAAATCAAATAATTTCCAGGCTTTGCTTCTGCCTCTTCTGTATCAAAGACTTTCCCCATCTCCAGTCAGTGAGGGCTTCTAATCACTTACACTTCGGTGCTGCCTGATTCTAATTGATTTTTTTTTAATGTCCCAATAAAGTTTTATTTATTAAAACAGGCAGCTCTTTAGTTTTATGACCCTTTCCCTAGGGCATTGTCTTGCCCTGCCTGCGTGATACTAAATCACAGGCACATTTGCATTCCAGCTTGCAGGGAGGAGAGAGTCTGGAGGATTTCATGCACAATATCTTAATGCCTAGGCACATAAGTAGCAAGCATCACTTCTGATCACATTCCATTGGTGCAAACTTAGTTACATGACTTCACCCAGTTGCAAAGGTGGCTGGGAAATGCAGTCTCCAATTCCCAAGTGCCCAATTATAAATCTCTTGCTGGGGAAGAAGGAACCAATCTTTGCTAGTTGTCTCTGCCAAACTCGTCTTCAAATACATTCAAAATTCCTTTACAGTTGTATAATAAATGATATAAGCAGAATCAAATTGATTTTTGCTCAAACTCTTAAAAGTTTTAACGTGCCTTAGTTTATCTTTTAACACTTCTCAGTGCAAAGATCATCCAAGCAAGGAAATAAATAGATCACTAACATTTATTGACTTACTGTGCAACAGACAATGTCCCATGTGACATGCAATTGTTTCTTCATATAATCCTTGCAATAACTCCATGAGATGACAAACAAGGACTCTCAGCCCATGGAGCTTAAGTAACCTGTGAAAGTCCTAGAGCAGAAAAAGGACAGGCAGTGGAGCCCAGGGCTTGTCTCCAGAGTCTGTTTCCTTCAGCATGACACCAGGAAGGGGCTTGTGGCTAAGTATTCTCCAGCATAAAGAGTGCGCATCTTCACCTCCACGTGTTATTCTGTTTGGGGATGAAGGAGGCTGTAATCATTTTTGGAGCTGACTCCGGTGAGGGCTTGAGGTACCTGGAGGTGCACTGATGTGATGGCTATTGAGCACGGCTGTGGTGGGAGGCTCCACTCCAGCGAGAGTGTGATCGCCTTCCTTAATTCTCACTGTTTAGCTTACAATCTCCACGTCAGCATTTTGCCTCTAGTCTTACTGGGTGGCCAGAGAGGCCAGAGTCCTGTGTGAGTTCCCACAGACACTGCTATTATACAGCCTTCCAAGGGCCCCTCCATCCAGTTTCCCATTGGATAAAAATTGATGCTAATTGTTTCAAAGCGTAATGTACTGGAGCTGTCCTACGGCCGTAAACTTGAACAAAAACAACAATTAAAACAGCCAAGACTTTCTGTGCCAAGCCTTCTGGTAAGGGTTTCACATCTTACCACAATCCTTTGAGGCGGGCATGATTATGACTGCGGAGAAAACTGAGTCTCTGAGAGGGCAACTTGCCCGAAACTTTTTATTTACATAACGACTTGTTAACTAACATTACTTTTATATCCCGTTGCTTCAAACAAAGAACAGGAGGCAATCAAGCGTTCAGTTGGTGACCCTTAGTCTCTACAATCATACTAATTCCACTTTGCAATTTAAATACACTATTAATATCTTTTTTCAAACACTGCTTTAGTCTCTAATAGTTAAATCATTACTTTGGTATGTATACGATTTGAACATGTCTCATAGAGAAGCCAGGTGAAGCAGAGAAGTTAGTGAAATGTTGGTAGAATGAAGTCCCCATTCAAATTCCCCCCATGCCCAAGAGAGAATCAGCCTTTTGAACACTTGGAATTGCTTATTTAATGAAAACACACACACACAAATCTGTTGTCAGGCATGAGCTGAAATGAATAGCCTCTGCTCTGAGCATGAAAATTAAATTCTGTCTTTTAATTGATTTTCCCAGGCAAATTCAATAAAAAGATCAAACGCACCTGAAACAACCATATTCTCCCCTGGAGTTCTCTCCAGGGAAGCCCCCTCCTGCTGCAATCTATGTTTGAATCCCATATGAAAACCCTTAGATGCTAAACTGGCACCAGATGTGCCAAAGTGACACTTGGTCATGCACATTCTGAGGGCAGAATTGAATTTCAGAGACCGACAACAACCAGCCCCACCCCACCCGACCCCACCTGTTCCCTGCCTCCACAAAAATCCAGCATTTCACTCACGCAGTCACAGTGAAAAGTCAATTTTCTTCATTCGAACATTAAAAAAAGTCACCGCAATTCTTTGGCTTGTGCTTCACAGCCCAGGGTGAACCAAGTACTCATTTTGAACCCAGGTGGAACATGGTAGATTTATTGATTCTACCTCACAGGAGATCAGCCATTGATTTCTTAGGATAAATGAGTTTTGATGAGCTCTGTTGGAGATCACGGAAAAGTAAAAATGAAATAAACAGACCAGTCTCTCACCCCAGGACTCATTTAGCTTGTCACTCCCACTAATTACTTTAGGAACCTCTGGGGCTTTGTTCATTTCTTGTTTTTCCCTTACCTTTTTGTCTTACTTCTCTGGCTTCAGGTTTCTCTGGGACAAGAAGGTATGAATAAAGAGCCGAGTGGGAAGTGTGGCAGAAGAATTTAAATCAGCCCTAAAAAGCAATGGGAGGGGCTCCCGCAGCATCCCACGAACCAGCAGCCTGTCATCAGGGGAGATCTAAAAATCTCAGGAAGGAAGATTTATTGCATGACTACATACAGGTGCCTGAGGTCCAGCCCATCCCAAGATGACACTGGAAGGCCCCGTGGGCTGCCCTCCCGTGGACAACGGCAATCACCTGTCTATTGTGCAATACAGACATTGCCTTCTCGTCCTAAATGTTGCCAGGCAGCCCTTGACTCGCCAGAGTTTGAGAAACATAATTTGGTTATCTCATCGGTGATCGGGAACTAAACATGACCTAGCAGTGTATTCAACCATCCTTTATTCAACAACAAGAAATTACTGGTGACTTGCCGTATGAAGCAGTGAACTAGGTGGCAGAGGGAAAGGGTTCTGAGTGTGAAGAATGCACCAAAATACACAACTTCCACAAAAAATATAGCCTTCCGCTGCCCCTTCACCCAGCTCCCAGTTCTGTGTTTGGGGAAAGGGAGGAAACGAGGCTGTACAGAAGCAGGAGTGCGCAGCGCATGAGAGCGCCATCTCAAAAGCCACGTTGCTTAGCTCCCGATCACAGCCCTGACATGGTTTGATTCGGTAACTCTGGACAAGTTTTGTAACGTCTATGTGCTTCAGTTTCTCTGCCTGTAATCCTGGGAAAAGAATAATGGTACTTACCCCAGAGGATGTAAGGTGATCCAGTGAGGATTTATGGGACTATGTTTTTGTAAATGATCCAGGATAGTGCCTGGCAAACAGCAAAATACAAATATTATAAATATTCTCATCCTCTGGGGTTGATCAGATTTCCTGGGTTCCCTTTGAACAAGCTGTCACTGTGCGTGCAGGTCTACGAACAGATTTTGTGCGGAGGAAGACACTGGTGGCGCTACTATCATCTGCGACAGCATTATGAGTGATAACGGGGCTTGTTTCCCAGAGTTGTAAGAGAGCTAGGGCGGTCCTTCCAGGATTCTAAACTGGGCATTAGGAGTGGGTAAAACCAAATTTAGAAAGGTCCTGGTGACAAAGACTCTCTTCCTGACCGGGCTTGACTTGCTGAACCCAGTTGCAGCAAAAAAAAAAAAAAAAAAAAAAATCCTGCTAAGCCAGTTAATTTTAAGAGAATCGTCCCCACTTGTGATACCCATTCAAGCTCATCTTCCTCCACCTTAATATCCAAACAAGCGCCTCTTAGTAACTTGCCATCTCTTCTGTCATCCTTTCCCCCCGCTATGAGGTCCCACTTGCCCCTGTTTGTACCTGGAGTTGGCTTCAACCTCTCTGCCTTATTTTGCCATCGTTTTGAATAAAGTCATCCTTTCCATTTTTAACAAGTGTCAAGGTAATTTCGCTTTAACAACGGAAACAATGGAATATCACTGTGGTTGAATGTTGATGAGGTCTCTTCATATGGGGTAAAGTTCAAATAGATTAAAAGAATCTGTGATGCTCAGAGACAGATTTTTCTTTTGACAGTTGAGTGATGAAGGTGAACAGAGGTGGATCATAAATGAAAACAGAGAAAACTTAAAGTACTCTCCTGGGTATCATCTCTAGGTACCCCCCCCCCCCATTTAAAATAAAAGGTTACTACTCATGTTGATCCTAAAACAAACCCATTTTCTAAACATTGATAGAATAATAATGACAGATCCTTCTTAGGTGTAGAGCACAGTGCTTGACTGCAGGGCTAGACAGGGAGAAAATTGGCCATAAGGTAGACCATGCAGAAGAAACAGTGTCTAAAACAACTTGATAAATTGGAAAGCCAAAAAATAAACAAATAGATGGTGTCTTTAGAGTGGTTACATTTCAGCTCAGCTCAAATATATTTTGAAGAGAAGTAAAAGTGCTTAGGATAGTCACATTTTTCTAATTGAAAAGTCATTTAGTTTTCAAAAATATATCAGTCTGTCTCCAGAAATCTTAATTAGGAGAGAGGAAAGAGGTTAAAGAGAGGAAATATTGATGCGTGGAGAAAAAAATGTGCACTTACACAAGTCATAAAGAATTTTTAAACTTTTTTAAGGAAGTAAATCACCATTTTCCTGAAGGAAGTACTTAGAAATAGTAAAATGTCCTTGAGTTCAAGTTCAAGTTGTAGATGTCTCTACACTAATGTCAAAGTCACTCATTACATAGAGAAATATAGCAACTCAGTTATGAGAACAGACTCTACTTCCCTTTAGGGTTACTGCAAATTAAAAAATCTTTCCTACATGCTCAAAGAAATTTACCCAAAGGATTCCTGTTGCTTTCAATTTATGGGAAGAAACGGGACTAAGCTTTCCACTGGATTCCCCCAACGAATACTGCTCTTGATCTAACTCTGTATCTGACATCCATAGCAAGGAAAATCTAATAGAGAAAGGGAGAGAGTGAGGGAAGCCTTTAAAGAAAAACTGCCAAGGCTAGAGTCCATTTAAAACTCACCTTGGATGTCAGAGAAAAGCCCTGGGTTCTAGCCCCAGCTCTGTTTCTAATTAGCACCATAACCTCACTGAGCTCAGTCGGCTGGTCTGCAATGTGCAGCGACGGTGATCTCTAAGCACCCCTCTTGCTCTGAAACTCTCTTGATTTGTAATGAGTAGTAAGCTCCATAGTAAAAAATTGGGTCCTAAACATTTCAGACTTCTGGGTTTCTAAATCTGGCTTGAATGCTTCTCTTTTCATTCATTTTTTCAACCCCCAAAGGGGAAAATAAGTTTTCTGCATCTCAATTCTAAGAAACACTAAAGCATCTAAGAGACAGGGAAACAAATAATGCTATTACATGCCTCCCTGGGGTCTTTTGAAAATGAAAGGGCTGCTATCTGCACTAACAGAGTTAAGGATTTGCAGAATTACTCATATTTATGCAAATAACCCAATTTCAACTTTTAAGGATTTAAGTTGATCTAAACTTATTTGCCCTCTTTTTCCTTCCTGTCTACATAGCTGAAGTGTATATATTATAAACTATTAAAAAAATTTTTTTTCTCATATCCTTGGTGTGAGATAATTTATAGACAATGTGGTTTCTGTTCTGGGTGCTGCAGTGTGCGGTGAGCTACACAAAGCCCCTGATTTTGTGGAACACATCTTCTCTCAAAATTATCCTGTTTTAATAATATTAGTAGTTCATGATTATAGAAAAGTATGAAGAAGAAAGTAAATGTTGCATAAGTTATAGTGTTTGGTGGTGTTCCATTTACTTCAGGCGAGTTTTTTCCAAGAGAGACTGTAGTTAGTAATTTACAATCCCAATTGTCATATTTTTTTTACTGAAGTATAGTCAATTTACAATGTTGTGTTAATCTCTTGTACACAGCATAGTGATTCAGTCATACATACATATATATTTATTCCTTTTCATATTCATTATAGGCTATTATAAGATATTGAATATAGTTTCCTGTTCTGTAAAGTATGACCTTGTTGTTTATCTATTTTATATGCAGTAGTTATTATCTACAAACCCCAGACTCCCAAGTTACCCCTCCCCACCCCCTTTCCTCCTGGTAATTGTAAGTTTGTTTTCTATGTCGGTGAGTCTGTTTCTGTTTTGTAAGTTCATTTGTGTCCTTTTTTAGATTCCACATATGAGTGATATCATATGGTATTTTTCTTTCTCTTTCTGGCTCACTTCACTTACTACGATGATCTCCAGGTCCAACCATGTTGCTGCAAATGGCATTGTTTTATTCTTTTTTATGGCTGAGTAGTATTCCATTGTGTAAATATACCACATGTTCTTTATCCAATCATCTGTTGATGGACATTTAGGTTGTTTCCATGTCTTGGCTATTGTATATAGTGTTGCTATGAACATTGGGGTACGTGTGTCTTTTTAAATTAGAATTTCCTCTGGATATGTGCTCAGGAGTGGGATTGCTAGATCATAGGGAAGTCTATTTTCAGTTTTTTAAGGACTCTTCATAATATTTTCCATAATGGCTGCATCAAACTACATTCCCACCAGCAGTGAAGGAGGCATTAAAAGCACTTCTTTAGAATATACTATGTGCCAGATACTGTTTGAAGTGATTTATAGTGTTAAGCCATTTAATCCTTATATTAGCCCTATGAGGTAGGTAACAGTAGTACCTATATTGGATATAAATTCATTGCTTCTGAAGAGTCAGTAATTATTCTTTCTGTGGTTTTCCTGAACATAACTTTTCCCCCTCCCGACTACTTTGGAACATTTTTCTCTTTATTTTTGTTTTACAGCAATTTTCTAGGTGTCGTTTTTAAAAAATTCATCCTTCTTGGGGGTCTGAAAAATAGATGAAGGTTGGACACACATCTGGGCATCATCTATGTATTAAATAGAGTATAAACAGATAATTTTGCAAGTGACAGTAAAGAAGACTTAAGAGAAGATAGCACCTGAGTAATTCTACATATAAAAGACAAAAAAATGGGCCAGAGAAAGAGCAGTCAGAGAAGTAAAATCAAAACTAGGAGTAGAAGCCACAGTCATAGTGAGGAACTAACAAACACAATGGGGATCAGAGGTAAATGGAATAGGTAGGGTACAGGGGGAAAGACTGGAAATCAGGCACTAGAGTTTGAAGTGATTGTTTTTCCCCCTCACGAAAATGCATTTGTTTTGTTTTTAGGGCAGAGGTAGAAGTAGAAACCTGATTTTTAGTCTTTGCCTTATATTGATTCAAGTTCAGAGTCATATATTTTTATTGGCAGTATCTTGATGAGTATGCATTTTCAATAAATAGAGTAAGATTTCTAAACATACTTTGGGAATTTCTAACTACTCTATTGTTAAAAAGCAGTTAATCAAATATCACTAATACAAACAGAGGATATATGAACCACAGATTTGTAGTTAAAATGCATTTTCTACTTAGATCAAGTGGAATCTTGTTGATAAGTACTCCAGGTTTCTATCAGCGTAACGGTACCTTGTAGCAAATAGAAGTATGGTTCTGGGCTTGTCATGGCAGGTAAGTTATATCTCTAACATTTTCCCTCCCTTTCTGGTGCCCACTTTGTTTTCATTATATCTCTAAGGCTTCCCTCATTATCACTCAGGCTTTTTATTCTTTCTCCATTTCCCAAGACACATGAAGGCTGGTCCCATGCTCTATAATTTTCTATTTCCGCTAAGAAAATGTTGTCCTTGCTTATCACTGCATTGCTTATTATAGGAGGAAAAACTGTAAAAAAAAAAAATCTGACAATAGAGGAGTAAAGAAATTAGTTTAAGTATGTGATGAAATACTATGAAGTTAGTTAAGAAGTGGCTGGACTATGAAAAACAGTATAGAGGAGTCTCAGAAATAAAAATAGAACTACCATATGCCCAGCAGTTCCACTTCTGGGAATACATTCAAAGGTAATGAAAACACTAACTTGAAGAGATAACTGCACCCCCATCTTCAGAGCAGCATTATTTACAAGAGCCAGGACATGGAAACAATCTGTGTCTATTGACAGATGAATGGATAAAGAAATTGTGGAACACACATATATTGGAATATTATTCAGCCATAAAAAATAACGAAATTTTGCCAGTGCAACAACTTGGATGGACCTTGAGGGCATTATGCTAAAGTGAAGTATGTCAGAAAGAGAAAGACAAATACCGTATGACCTCACTTACGTGTGGAATAGTAATAATGTAAAAAAATCAAACTCACAGAAAAAGAGATCAGACTTATGGTTACCAGTCATGGTGGGTTGTGGGGAGAGGCTTTGGAGGAAGGTAGTCAAAAGATACAAACTTCCAGTTACAAGATAATTAAGGACTAGGGACATAGTGTACACCATAATGACTATAGCTAACTCTGGTATATGATACAAAGGAAAGCTGTTAAAAAAGTAAACCCTAAGAGTTCTCATCACAAGGAGAAAATTTTTTCCCTTTATTCTTTTCTTTTTTCTTTTCTTTTTATGTATCTGTATGAGAAGATGAATGTTAGCAATACCTACTGTGATAATCATTTCACAATATGTGTAAATCAAACCATCATGCTTTATGCCTTAAATTAATACAGTGACATATGTCAGTTATTTCTTAAAATAACTGGAAAAACTGGGGGAAAAAAAGGCTGGGCATAATTAATAGTATGAAAAAAGGCCAACACATTAAGTGAAAATATATATCTGACCTGTATTCTGGTTCATAAAATAAAAACATACTTACAGAAATAATGAAATTGAATATTTGAAATTGACTTTACCTGAAAATAACACATGGCCACAAGCACCATGTTAAATAGTTTGGGGCAGGGAGTCCCATATTATTCCGAAATACACAGCCAAATACACCTTACGTTGCAGTAATAGGTAGCCACCAAATGGATATATATGTGTCACTTTTCATTTCTGTCCTTTGAGTGATTTATAGAGAATGTCATATCCTGATGCAAAGTCTGAATTTTCCATAAGGAGATTTAAAAACAACAAAAAAATCACACCAGCATTTTTCTTTAACCAGTAAAGTTTAGTAGCTCTTCTAACAAAGGCAAAATGTAGACACCTTGAAACAATGTTTATTATCATTATATGAGCTGTACCCCTTAGCTGATTAATTTGATTTCATTATATGCCACTAAAATAAAACCTTCTGGACCATCTCTTTTAGAATTTTTGATTGACATTTAAATATAAAACTGAATATTTATTCATGTTTCACTTAAAAAGAAAAAAAAAAACTAGCATGAAACATTTCATCATAAAATGACTATAATTAAATTAATTTGACAATAAAGCAACTAAAAGAGCCAATGCATGTAAAATACAGAATTCAAGCTATTCAAAATATTTCCTGTGAAAAACTATTTTTAAAAACATCTGAAATATTGATTTTTCTTGGTATACAGAGTATTCATGTCTCCATCAAGATGCTGTCAGTTAGTCTTCCTTTAATTCATCTAATACTTCATAAATATACCTCATCAGCCCTTTAACATCTCTGCAAATCAAAGAGAAGAATTTTTGTCATTTAATGTATAGGAAAATCTAGCACAAGAGATAGACTCAGTTATTTTATAAGACTGAATAATTCATTGGGAAAATGGAAATAGAATGCAATTTACACTCTTTCTTCCTTTATATAAAGTTACAGCTTGGGGTTGTTACATCCATAGGGGAACAAAACTGATCTTATAAGTCACTATGTTGTAACTATAACTACCAGCACTTCTTATTCGTGTTAAAATCCAGATCATGTAGTCATCTGTAAATACGTATACACAATCAACTAAATGCACACACACATACACAACATAGTTTAGTACTGTTTACAGATGGAGAAGGCAGAGGATTTACATCCTTTTCTGGAATAAAGTGCAAGTCTTAGCTGAAGGACAGATGTAAACGAAGTCTTAAAATGACTCTTTTCCTCAGTGCTATTTGAGTGTGCAGAAGAAAGAATACGTGAACACAAGGACGATCTTTTCTGTCTGGAAGATACGTGATGAATGGTAGGATTCTCTATTGGCTAGAAGGTATTAATTTTCTGGATGACTTTAACAAAACAAAGAACACTAAGCAAAGTTTTCTTCTTGGAATTAAAAACAAACAAAGAAAAAAACCCCAAAAATCCTTCAAACAAACAAAAACAAAAACAAAAACAAAAACCAGTGCAAGTTTAAGAGGAAATGCATGGTTTGGTACTTGTATATGTTCATTCATTGATTCATTCATTCATTAGCTGACTTGTCAGATACTATTAAGTGCCAGGCCACTTATGGTATTTGATGATTAAGCCAGAGCTTAGCATCATACTGTTTATCTAGTGGAAAAAAAAAAAAGATTATGAAAGTTTAGTTAATTTTAGTGCAATATTACTTAACATTGTGTTGCCCTCCAAAGTCAATTTAATCTTAAGTTACATTTACTGAAGGGTAGTATTTAGAATAATAGCATATTTAATTTTATTCTAATCTGCACTATTAACCAAGATTTGGATGTTCCACTCTAAAAGAGACAAGATAATCTAGAATACACTGCATGGAGCTGACCATAGACTACATCATAGGAGTAATAGTTAAAAGAACTCAAGGGCTAGTTGAGAGGACAAAGGACTTAGGAGGGACATGACAGCTGTGAAACACCGAAAGGACTGACATGTATAAAGGGAATTAAATGTGTTCTTTCTTGCTTTAAGAAATTGAACTATAATAAATGGGTGAAAGCTATAAATAGATACAGTTCAGTTTAATACAGGAAATCACATTTTAATCATCAGAGCTGCTAAAGACAAAGTGGGTTGCCTCAGGAGTTGGCATAAATGTATCCAAGCCAAGGCTTAAGAACCACCTTGCTGGTACCTTGTTGAAGATACTCAATTATCCAGTGGATGGCTCAGCTCCCTTACCTTATTATGTCTTCCAAACGTGAATGTCTATTAATCTATGATGCAAGTTAGAAAATACCAAGACAACATTGAGTTTCTTTACCTTTTCAAAGCCTTTGATTCTAGCAAAAGATTTATTTTCTGGATGATCTTAATCAGCATTAATATTCAGAGAAAGACCTTAAGTTTGCTTATTAAAAATACATACTTTATTCACATTATAATACAGTTTATATTATCTTGCTGCACACTCATTGTTCTATTCCTCACTGTATTAGCTTCCTAGGATTCCTGTAACAAAGTACTGCAAGCTGGGTAGCTTGGAATGACAGAAATGTATTGTCTCACAGTTCTGGGGGCCAAAAGTCCAACATCACGGTGTTGACAAGCCCATGCTCCCCCCGAGTTGGTAGAGAAGGATCCGATTCAGGCCTCTCTCCTGGCTTCTGGTAGTTTCTTGGATTCTGACAAGGTAGGTCCAGTCTTCACATGGTTTCCTCTCTGTGTGTCTCTGGGTCCACATTTCCCTCATTTTATAAGGACACCAGTCATACTGGATTATGGGACTGCCTTTCTTCAGTAGGACTTCGTCTTACCTGCCTATATCTGCAATGACTTTATTTCCAAGTATGGTCATGGTCTGAGACACTGTTAGGACTCCAGCGTATGAACTTTGGAGAGGGGACATTGTTCAACTCATAACACTCACACACCACCATCTCTTGCAATGTAATTTTCTAGAGCTATGGTTAGAGAAATAATGCGGGTTTTGGTTCTCTAGTGATTCACCATGACCTGGTTAAATTAAAAAATCACTTGTTTACGATGGGATGACTACTGGCTTCTCTTTCTGGGCCAGCCACTCACTGGCAATGTCACTTAATTGCTCTGAATATGATTTTCTCAATGTGTAGCTGTCCTAATCTTGCTGTGACATACACAACAGAGTTGTTATCAGTCAAATACACAGACATGCATGCACTTTGTAAAAGTCTTAAAAAGGGGGCTGGGGGGAGCTTATCTAACCTTTTACCTGGGTTATGTATGAATACCCATGGGAAGAAGTGACCTCGATCTAAAGATTAAACCCATGAAGACCAGTCTGCTCCATATGTGGACAGAAGTACATGCAGAAGCAACAGAGATGAAAAAGTAGGGGATGACTTTCCCTACACTTTTACAAGAGCAAAATTTTAGAAATCCAAATTTGGGTTAGCCAGCATAGCACTCTGCCAAACTGGCAACAAAATGAAGATTTAATTAAAAGCCTAAGCAGCTGTGGAAGAGTCAGCCATTCTCGTTTCCACAGCCAATGTACTCTGACTCTACCACGCTTTATTTATGTAACTAATAAGGCCAAACCATCGTCAAAGGCAGAGAGGGCCACCCGCAGCCTAAGCTCTGCCTGACTGTGTGCACCATTGGCCTGAAGTGGTGGAAGGAGCTTGGCTTTGGGTGAATTGTATTCCATTCCATACATATGAGCTGTATCTTCATTATCTACTCCACGATTGATGTGCATTTCCATATCTTGGAAATTATAAGTAGCAAGCTGTATGTATCTTGTTGAATTAATTCTTATTTTGTGGTTGGCTTTATTCCTTTGATAACTATGTAAGTTTAAAAAGCTAAAGCTCTAAACATCCTTAGAAACAACAAACAGTACATATATGTAAATTTTAAAATATATGTGCAGTAAAAAAAAACAAAGAAACGAGCTATCAAGCCATGAAAGACATGGAAGAAACTTAAAAGACATATTACTAAATGAAAGAAGCCAGTCTGAAAAGGCTACAAACTGTACGATTCTGACCAAATGACATCTTGGAAAAGGCACAGCTACAGAAACAATAAAAAGATCGTGGTTTCTAAGGGTTTGGGGAGAGGGAGGGAGGGTGGGATGAATAGATGGAGCACAAGGGATTTTTAGGGCAATGAAATTATTCTGTATGATACTATAGTGGTGGCTACATGTCATTATGCGTTTGTCAAAGCCCATAGAATGTACAACATCAAGAGAACTCTAATGCAAACTAAACTTTGGTTGATAATAATGTATCCATGTTGATTTGTCGATTGTACCAAATATGTCACATGGATGAGGGATGTTGAGGGTAGGAGAGTATATACGTGTGGGTGGGGAGGGCTATGTGTCAACTCTCTGTATTTTCTGCTCAATTCTGCTGTGAACCTGAAACTGCTCTAAAAAAATAGTCTATTAATAAAAAAGTAACAAAAAATAGATTAAACCCCCAAAACTCTTCTGTATAGCACAGGGAACTATATTCAATATCTTGTAATAACATTTAATGAAAAAGTATATTAAAAAAGAAAGCATTGCTGAAGATAAAAATCTTTGCTGTAAACACTGACACCAGAGGAAATCATTTTGTTATTTATCAAGCGACATGATCTCTAAAATTCCTTTTAAATTTGAAGCATTATATGATCTTCGGGCTTTTCCAATGAAATTCCTCTTGGATCTCCATTTCCCTGTGCAGGGCTTTGACCTTTGTTCAGGTGCGAATTACCTCCTGCCTGAATTTTTGCAACCGCCTCTTAGCTTGTCTTCTAGCTAGATTTGTTCTCTTCTATAGAGTCTTTTGCGTGTCTTCTCTAGACTCATCCATCTAGAGCCGACTGCTGTTCCCTCATTCGTTTTTATTTTGTCGCACCAAAGTTACATTTTGCCATCCTAACGCTCTCCCAAGAGTTTGCTCATTTCTCTCCCGCTGCTTGGAAATTAAATCTCACTCACGAGCCCCGCCCCATGTTTCAGCTCAGCACTCCAGTGCGCATGCTCACTTCCCTTTCGGACCACGCGCTGCAGCTATTTAAAGGACCTCTCACTGCAGGATTCATTTATTCTCTAAATGGCTCAGATTTTATGACTGTGTGTTCAGAGCTGCCATGGCCAAGCAAGGCTCGTCTTTGCTGCTTCTCTCCAGCACCTCCCCCAAGACCAGAGTTCTTCATAAATGCTTCCTCCTCCCTGAGTACCTGACAACTGCATCTCTTCTTACAAAATTAACAAAAACTTTAAGGAAAATTGGACAGAAGAATTGTAAATGCAGAGGAGAAAAAATAACAGTGATACTCTAGGGTCAAATGCCACATCCTGTCAAGAAAGTCTGAAAAAAAATCAGAGGAAATGCGTTTTGACTGATAGGGCCTATTTCTCCCGTTTCAGGGGACCAGGGAGCAGGGCTCACATCCCCACGTCACTGAGGTTTGGGCAAAAGACTGCCCGGTAGCCTGTGGCTATTCGGTGATGAGCTGACGAGTGAGACTAGACGGCAGAAATCGAAGCATCCAGAGCAGGTCACCGCAAGCGCCTACCAACTTTAAACTCCAGTTAAGAGGAAGCAGCACAGGAAGTGGACTTCAGTTGCTTTCAATGTGTGTGTGTGTGTGTGTGTGTGTGTGTGTGTGTGTCTCTGTGTGTGTGTGTGTCTGTGTGTGTCTGTGTGTGTGTGTTCTCCCTACATCCGGTTGTAAACCTGCTCAAAGCTCTTATTCATCCAGGAAATAAGAAGATTCTTGTCAGTTGTAAGGCAATTATCTTTAATGCTAAAACGCAAACGTACTTAAATTAGTCTTTTAAGTTACGTGAATAATCAGAGATTTATGGTTAATGTGCTGCGTTCATGTTTCTAAATTCATGCAGTGGTGAAAAATTTATCTTAAGATCCAACAGATTTTTTTTATGTGCAAAGAATCTTTAAAAAAATTTTTTTTATTGGAGCATAGTTGACTTACAATATTGAAATTTGTTTCTGGTGTACAGCAAAGTGATTCAATTTTATATAGAGAGGTAATATGTTCTTTGTCAGATTCTTTTCCATTATGGTTATTGTAAAATATTGATTACAGCTCCCTGTCCTATACAGTAAGACCTTGTTGTTTATCTATTTTATATATAATAGTGTGTATATATTAATCCCCCAATCCTAATTTATCCCTTCCTGCCCTCCTTCCTGCTTTCCCTTTTGGTAACCAAAGTTTATTTTCTGTGTCTGTGAGTTTGTTTCTGTGCTGTAAATAACTTCACTTGTGTCTTTTATTTTATTTTTTTAGATTCTACATATAAGTGATATCATATGGTATTTTTCTTTCTCTTTCTGGCTTATTTCACTTAGAGTGATGATCTCCAGGTCCATCCATGTTGCAGCAAGTGACATTATTTTATTTTTTTTTTTACGGCCGAGTAGTATTCCATTGTATATGCATACCACAACTTCTTTATCCAGTAATCTGTCTATGGACATTTAGGTTTCTTCCAAGTCTTGACTATTGTAAATAGTGCTGCTATGAACATTGGAGTGCATGTGTCTTTCTGAATTAGAGTTCCCTCTGGATATATGCCCAGGAGTGGGATTGCTGAATCATATGGTAAGTCTATTTTTAGTTTTTAAAGGAACTTCCATACTGTTTTCCACAGTGACTGCACCAAACTACATTCCCACCAGCAGTGCAGGAGGGTTCCCTTTTCTCCACAGTCTCTCTAGCATTTGTCATTTGTGGTGTTTTTGAATGATGGCCGTTCTGACTGGTGTAAGGTGATACCTCATTGTAGTTCTCATTTGCATTTCTCTGATAATTAGCAATCCTGAGCATTTTATCATGTGCCTGTTGGCCATTTGTATGTCTTCATTGGAGAATTACTTGTTTAGGCCTTCTGCCCATTTTTGGATGGGGCTGTTTGTTTTTTTGTTATTAAGTTGTAGGAGCTGTTTGTATATTCTTGAAATTAAGCCCTTGTCAGTCACATTATTTGCAAATATTTTTTTCCATTCCGTAGGCCGCGTTTTGTTTTGTTTATAGTTGCCTTTGCTATGCAAAAACTTGTAAGTTTAATTAGGTCCCATTTGTTTATTTTTGCTTTTATTTCTGTTGCCTGGGTAGACCAGGAGAAAGTTGCTAAGATTTATGTCAGTGAATGTTTGCCAGAAATAAACCCACACAGTACGGTCAATTAATCTTTGACAAAGGAGGCAAGAGTATACAATACAGAAAAGACAGTCTCTTTAGCAAGCAGTGTTGGGAAAGCTGGACAGCCCCACGTAAATCAATGAAGTTAGAATACCCCATCACACCATACACAAAAACAAACTCAAAATGGCTTAAAGAGTTAAACGTAAGACCAGGCACTATAAACTTCCTAGAAGAAAACCTGTACTTCTGTTTGAATCAGCACATCCCCACAGTAACAGCTGGTATCCTATATCCAAGAGAACGAGAAACTGGTGAAAGATTAGCACGTATCTACGCTTAATTTCTGTCCAACTTAAGCCAAGCAGGGAGTGGAAGTGGGAGGTGAGGAGTTATGTGATACACAGGAGTTCTAACATCTTTCTCCAGCTGTAAAAGTCAGGTGTTGTGGTTAAATATACTCACAGTCCTGAGCCAAGTATGTTTCTAAAATTCCTCGGCCTGGCACCCAAGGCTCTTGAAAAATGGGATGAAACCTAATTTTTCTACCTTCTTTTTCTTCACCTCCACTAACTTTTTACCACAACCAAACAAGCTTTGTTTCTTGAAATGTCTTTTCTTCCCAAGGCACCCTTCCTCCTCTTTTATGCATATCCTGGGTATTTTCCTGGGCTGTCTTTAGAACCTCCCCATGTGGCCCTCACGTCCAGGAAAGACTGAGAACCACTGGCCTATTTGAGACCCGGATCAAATTCTACTTCACCCATGACACCTGCTCGGGCTTCTCTGGGATTCCAGGCATGTCTTCCCCGTCTACCAACCCCACTGCAGTAACAGTTTCAGTCCTTTGCCCCTAACGATGCGTTGCCTTATGTCATTTCATGTTGTGATCTTCTTTTATTCTTATTTAGCACTTTCACTGGTTTTTTTTTTTTCCTTCCTTAAAGGTCTGTGTGTCTTAATCCCCCAATTAGCGGTGGAAACAATGAGAGCTGAACCCCATGGTGCTTTCCATTTAGAAAGGGGTCAATAAACAGGTGGATCGCCAGAAAGGGGTCAAAGGCACTGAAGCAAAGCCAAACCATTATTTAATCCATGCTGCCAAAGACGAGCTTTGTGGGAGAGCTGTGTACCCCGCAGTGCCGTGCGGTGCAGCTCCCGGGGTCCGAGCCCTCGTGCCAATTTGAATACAAACCAGGGTTTAGGAAATTCAGCACAGTTTCTTCATCAGTCTTAGTTCTGATGAGGCAAGAATCTGTGTTAGGTAAACCTGGTTGTCACTGTTTGAATATAATGTCTGGCTCTCTGAGTATCCGACTTTGCAGGAACATTGCAACAATCAGAAAGAGTTCAGGTAAGCTCGAAAAGTCACTGGGATCCAGGACTCAAAATGCGATGAAAGAAAGCACCTTGGGCCAGTTCTGCGCAAGGGTGAGGACTTCTGGATCCTTTGGTGATTCTCACTCAGGTCTTGGGAAACATTCAGGCAAACAGGTGATGCTGGACTGTTCTCACTGGGTGAGAATGTGCGTTCATGGGCCACACTTCCCAGTGATGCCAAGAACCAAAGAGCAAATTTAAAGAATGCACCGTTTAAGAAACTGCATTCCAGGAGATGCCATCATTAAGACACCATTCCTAGGCACCAATCAAGGCAAAAGGTGGGGAGGGGCTTGTAGCTCAGTGGTGGAGCATGTGCTTAGCATGCACAAGGTCCTGGGTTCAATCCCCAGTACCTCCATGTAAAAAAATTTTTTTTTAATTAACAAATAAACCCAATTACCTTCCCCCTACCAAAAAAAAAAAAAAAAAAAGGCAAAAGGAATTGATTTTTTTTTTGAAATAAGCTTTTCATAATGGGCATTTGGTAGATACAAGTCAGAAAAAATAAAATACAGGTTTAAAAAAAATGAAAATAGAAGCCAGTAAGCTCTGGACCCCAACTCTCCGCTTGCAGCCTCCTTTAACGTCCAGCTACGCGGTGAAGGCGCTGTTCCCTAAAGGCCGGGATGTCTGAGAATTTCATGGGTCTCTGAGACTCTCAGGCTTTGTGTTCTCCCTTCTGCGTGAGACCCTTTGCGTTTGGCCAGGACCATCATATCATTCAGATCTAAAGAATAATACGGGGCTTTTTCTCCATTTCATTAAGCTCTTTTATTTATTTACTTTTGTGCCTGCTCTGTAGCTTTCGGACCATTTGTCTGTTCTTTCACTAACTGCCCACCAAAATAGCAAGAGTTTAAAAGATGGCATTGATTTTAGTATCCACATTTCATTCATTTTTTTTCTCATTTAGTCATTCAACAAACACTATGAAGTAGTGGTTTGTTTGTTTGTTTGTTTGTTTGCCTTCAGATCAGCAGAATAGGTAGAGTAAGAGGGTTGTATGAGGTTTGTATGACTCATCAATATACTGAAAATTACCAGGCCTGTCTTTTGCTGAGGCCAGAAAAATAAATTTTAATTCCTATGGGACAGATCTTGGTCCACTACCCCTGAAAATATGTGTCATGATTCAGGTCTAGCAGGGGACCAGCAAACAACACTTCCTGAAGGTAGTAAAATGCATAAACTTTTCCTAACGCACCCAATCACAGACACATGGGGTAAGTGTCACAGCCTGAGAGAATGAATACTTCCAGATGGTAGGTTTCACTGTAGAACTATAATTCAATGGAGAGCCTCAAATTAATCCATGAAGGCAACAATAGAACAAACATTTATAATTATTATAATACTATAAAGGCATCATCGGTGTGATTCTGTTGAGAAAAAAAGACCTTGTAAAAGCCTGTGGCAGCTGTGTAGCTGTGCAGTGTCACCTCAGGGCCTTTGCACAAGCTGCTCCTTCTGTGGAGAACAAACTTCCCCAAGCTAGTTCCTGCTTTACCCTTTAGGTGTCAGATTAAATGCCACAAGCTAAGAAAAGCCCTCTGGAATAACCTATATATGGTAAATGAGTCTTATTTTTCCTCCTCTCAGATTCATGTAAATGTCCCTCATAAAACTTATGACAATTTTTAATTGTTTCATTTCGTATGTACTTTTTTCAGATATCCCATTAGACTATCAGGTTCATGAGGGCAGGGGCTATGTCTTTATTGTCTTTCCAGTGCCAGCCTAGTCCTGGCTAAGAGGAGATATTTAAGGGGGGGAAAAAAAACTAGGTAAAAAAGTGAAAGATCTGCTTTCATGTGGAGAACAAATTCATTTCTTTTTTTTTTTTTACACGCAGATCTGTTTCTCATTTGCTGCTCTGCCCAAGAAACAAGTTGCTGTGAGTTGACTGTGCTGTTTGTCAAGTCACTGATTACGGAATCATGCTGGGCCTTACTGCTTTTGATCCTACTGAAAGATTATAGTTGACCTCTCACATATTTCCTATCTAACCCAGAATCTTCTGAAATTTGTAAGGTGCTGGCGATCAAAGCCCCACCTAATTACAACACTTACTCCTGCACTGACACCCACAGTTTTCATGAAGGTAAAACAATACCATAGGAACTGGATGGGAGATGGATGGTCATATAAAGCTAATACAATTGCCATGACTTAACAGATGTTCTTGGGGCCCAAGTATGAGTATGTAGACCCTCCCCACTGAATGGGGTTCATAGGAGGAGCATCACTCTTGGGTGATTCTCCTATGGGAACCTAAGAACCAAGGAAACTTCTCACCTAGGTCATAATTGTTTGTAAAGGAAGGTAGACATGTAGCATAAATTGCTTTCCTGCAAAAATAACAAAGGCAAGACAATTGCCCCAGCGTGGGAAAGTTACTATATTTTCATGTACTTTTCTGTGATTTAAAGAGCAGATTTCTGGCTTGTTAGAATGTCGCACAAACCAGAGATCACAGCTTTAAACCAAAACTTGCGCAAAATTAAATTTTGTTAAGTGTTTCTCTTCTCTGTAGAATACTAAATATCAAGTCTCCATTCTTTCTTGAAAAGTTATCTTTACAATGAATTACAAAATCATTTTTATTATCTTGTCTCCATGAATTCTTAGCATCTAATGCATAATTTAAGCAAAAGAGCATCCATCTTCTGGAAACATATTACGGAGACTTATTTCTTTGGTGCTTCTCGGTTCTTCCATGAAGACGCACCTAGAATGGATCTGGGGTCACTCTCAGCTAAATGCTCCTGACAGCTCCTACCAGGACTTGTTTTCTGATGGTAAGAAAATAAACGAAACTCTCAAGTTCTTAAAAGAGTATGAGTATGTTACATATTCATCAGATAAATAAGTAAATGTTCACTTGTGAATACAAATAGTTTCCTGAAGGGTCTAGAAGGTTCTGCCAGGATCTTCTGAGTACACCGCACTGCCCACCCTTATTTTACTCGGAGAAAAGAAAATGTAACCACGTGGTGATTTTTAGAAGCATCGATCGTAAACTTTGGACCTGACAGACCTGAGTGCGGACTGTGGTTCCACCACTTGCCCTCTCTTAACTTATTTCCATCATTTGTGAAATGATGATGCTAACACAGGCTCACTGGAGATAATTAAGATGGTGAATATAAAACATTTGAAACACTAACGATGCTGATTGGAAATTAAGTGCCCCTTCTCAAATTATTTTCTTAAATTATTATATCAAATAAACCACAAAGAAACCCCAAATCTTCTATGTAGTACAGTATAAATGGTGTATTATTGCTGAGGGGCTCGCTTATTTTTTCATAGTCATCACCAAAACTTGAGAACTGACAGAAACAATCAAGTCTATTCTAGAGCAGTGCTCATAGAACTTTCCATGATGAAAAATGTGTTCTTTACCTACGCTGCCTAATATGGTAGCCACTGGCCATGGGTGGCTATTGTGCACTTAAGATGTGGTTAATGTGACTGGGGAACTGCATTTTTAATTTAATTTTAATTAACTAAATTTTAATTTAATTAATTTATTTTTAATTAATTAATTATTTCTTTTCTGTTTTATTGAGACACAATTGACATACAGCACTAAATACGTTTAAAGTGTACAGCATAATGAACTAAATGAATAAATAGTTAAATTTTAATAAATAATTAAATTTTAATTTTAAATATCCAGGTGTGGCTAGTGGCTGATATGTTGGACAATGCAGTTCCAGTGAAATAATGAGCTCCAAACTGACCGAGGTATATCAAAGTGAGTATTTACAATTTTAAAAAAATGAATGATATCATTATACATGTAACTTATGACTCACCAATTCATCTTAAATATTCCTGTGCCAGACATTAGAAAGTGGACTTCTTTTCTTGATGAGTTTACTCCCTGACTTCTGCTTACGCCCCTCACTCCAGCCTATATATGGATGAAGCAGGCAGAAATCTCATTTGACTTTAAGAGGCCAGATGGTTTGGTATGACTATCTAGGGATAAATTGGGAGTTCGAGATTTGCAGATACACACTACTATATATAAAACAGAGAAACAACAAGTGTCTACTGTATGGCGCAGAGAGCTACATTCAATATCTTGTAGTAACCGACAATAAAAAAGAGTATGAAGAGGAATATACGTATGTATATGTATGACGGAAACGTTTTGCTGTGCACCAGAAATTGACACAACACTGTAAACTGTTTAAACTTTTTTTTTAAAAAAGGAAAAGAGACAAAATAAAATCTGGCTGATGATAAGTTTTTTTATCCAAAAAGATGATAGTGAATATGAGGAAGACCCCTTTTATCCTTTGTTCAGAAGGCATCTGTATTCAAGTACACCTTTCTGCTCACGAGTACATTCAAGGGCAGAAGATGTCGATGAGAATTGCGACTGAAGCTGATACTGCTTTTTGAAGCCCTGAAGGGAAACTGAGTGTGCTGGGGCAGGTGGAGGTGACAGCGGTTGTGAAAGGTAAAAGGAAGGAGAAAAAGAATAAAGAAAGAAAAGAAAAAGAAAATGTATCAAGGTCCAAAGGAGGAGGAGAGACAGCTCTCAAAGCAAAAGTGAAAGCGTGAAGACAGGAAGACAATGTGTGGGGTGTCCACGCGGGGGCGCGGGTGGAAGCAGGGCAGGGGTCAAAGCACCTGCAAGAGGCAGGAGGGCGGGAACATCCAAAAGCAGGCGGAGAAGAATGCAGAGCCAGCCACGCCCCCGAGGCCGCCCTCGCTAACCTCCACCAGCTCTTACCCAAAATTTCAGACCACATTTCCCTGACTTCTGAGTCACAGCTGGTGGGTGCTGTTGCCAGTCCTTCTGCCTTGAAACTGTGTTCTTGCTGTTTGCACCTCAGGACTTGATTTCTTCCTATCTGCCTGGAAGCTGCCTCTCGGTCTTCTTCCCAGCTGGTTTTTTTTTTTAATTGAAATGTAGTCAGTTACAATGTGTCAGTTTCTGGTGTGCAGCACAATGTCCCGGTCATGCATACACATACATATGTTCATCTTCATATTCGTTTTCACTAAAGGTGATTGCAAGATATTGAATATAGTTCCCTGTGCTCTACAGAAGAAATTTGTTTTTTAAAATCTATTTTTATATATAGTGCTTGACATTTGCAAATCTCAAAGTCCCAAAGTTATCTCTTCCCACTCCGTTTCACCTGGTAACCATAAGATTGTTTACTATGTCTGCAAGTCTGTTTGTTTTGTAGATGAATTCATTAATGTCCTCTTTTTTCTTTTTTTTTTAGATTCCACATAAGTGATATCATGGTATTTTTCTTTCTCCTTCTGGCTTACTTCACTTAGAATGATGATCTCCATGTGCATCCATGTTGCTGCAAAGGGCATTATTTTACTATTTTTTATCGCTGGGTAGTACTCTATTATATAAATACCACAGCTTCTTTATCCAGTCATCTGTTGATGGACATTTACATTGTTTCCAAGTCTCGGCTACTGTAAATAGTGCGGCTGTGAACACTGGGGTGCAGGTGTCTTTTCGAATTGGAGTTCCCTCCGGATATAAGCCCAGGAGTGGGATTGCTGGATCATATGGTTTTTCACTTCTGGCCGCTAGACATGATCAGGGGAGGCTGTGCTCAGCTCGGTGGGGAGCCATTCACACGGTAGACATCAAACCTTTGTAAATTCATCAGGACGATGTTGTGCCTGATGGCAGTGCAGGTGTCCTCTCATTCCCACAAAGGCACCGTATGGCCTAGCAGCTTCTCAGTCTGGCCCCCAGGAAAGCAGCGCTTCACTTGGGCACCACACTAGGCCCTTCATTGTTTTCATTTTTAGATACTGATGAGCTCATTCATACACCCAGCTTCAACCACCCCCAGTAGGGCTCTCGTCATTACATCATCCACAGCCAGATTTCCCTCCCAAGCCCTAGACTCATATCTAATTGGATTTTACACAGTTCTACTCAGAAGTTTGAGTGGCACCCAAAACACGACATGATGAATTGATCTTCAGTGCCGATTAACACTACCAACAACCACCTGGTAGCGCAAGCCAGAACGTGAGAATTAGCTCTGTCTCACTCACTCCCCACGTAGCATCGATCTATGAACCCTGGAGATTCTGCCTCAGTTAACCTCTTCCCTGCATGTATGTCCCTGCTGCATCCTTCGTACAGATGCTTGGGATCCCTCAATGGTCCCCTCTGATCGCCTGCCATCTTTGCTGTCAGTCTGGTCCATGCTGCCTCCACGCAGCTTCCACTGGGATCTTTGCAAATATTATTATGTTACTCTCTGAAGCTTTTTCAATTTTTGTATCTTGTTAATGCGATTCATGATAAGGTCTGAATTCCCAATGCACGATGTATAACAAGGCATTATAGGTGAGCCAGTCCCTGTATGCTTTTTCCAACTTCTACCTCGCCTCACATGCCCCTACCCTTTGGTCACACACGTTACATTTGGCTTTCTTAACAAGTGCAGCTCAGCCCTGCAGCCTGGGTCGGTGGCCCTTCCTAGATCTCCAGTGGCATTTGCCAGGGGACATTCCCAGAGTTTCCAACTCTGCCTTTCCCTTTAGACCTTGAGAACAGGCATATGACTTCATCTTTCTACCTCTAGCACCTGCTACTCAGAATAAATGTTTGGCAAATAGACGGGTGAATGCACAGGTTAAAGAGAAAGGAAGGGGAAGAAATTATGAACTTCAGATTCTTCTGAAAGATCAGGAAAGGTGAGGAGCATGAGGAGGGAGGGCAGGAGAGAAAACAGTGTCTGTGACACAAGACGTTATCTTTATCTTTAGATTTCAAAATCATTCTGCTTTTTCTCACCGTGTGGGTGGAAGTGCAGAGTTGATTGTATCATTGTTTCAGAGACACTTAACATGTTTATGCTTCTTTTTTTTAATCTTCAAAAGGGGACAAATTACATCAAAGCATTAATACTCAAAGCCTTTGTGCTCTATGACAAAGCCATGGCTATTGGTGATAAAATGGAAAGAAAAGGTGCTGTGATATTTTAATATAAAAGAATAATGGGAGAGAATACAAATTGCCTTTACACGGAGCAATTTCAAAACAGCAAGCATAAAAGGAAACTCTCCAAGTGTACTTTTTTCCTCTCTATTCTTTTTTTGTCTTAGAGAAAAGCTTGTTATTTTGAAGGTACACGGATGTTCACAGCTATAAAGAGGCAGCAATGTCACATTTACCTGAAGCACGTTTAATGTCACCGTTAAGCCATATCAGTCACTTTGTATGTGTACAAACAAGGGAGATGAGTTCTTCGCTTATAAAAATGGTCTTGCATTAATTCTGAGATTTTATTTTGTTTTGAATTCAAATACCTGAGATTTATCTGTTTCTTTAAATGCCGTCACTAACAGAGTCATATGCTGGAATATATCATTTCTTAAGTGGACACCATAGAGTTTTAGAGGTCAACTCTCCATACCATTAGTTTAGGGTATAATTAAACCATAAGGCTGGAGACTGCATTTCATAGGTTCAAACACAGACATTTTAAAATGCAGTTAATTTGAACAAATTTTAGCCTTAAAAGTTTACTGAGACCATGTCTTGTTTCATTTGTATCTTCCTCTAGAGAATCAGACATTCAGGATGTGGTCCTGAGATAACGGAGTCTGTCACCCACTGTAAGTGTTTGCAAATGAATATTTTTTAAATAAACAGGATTATTAACGATGATTCTGTATGAATGTCAAAGCTTTAACATCCAGACTTTGCACAGGAAGAAATATGACAACCCTAGTGAGTTAGACAATAAACCCCAAACCCTTACATTTGATGCATTTTGTTTTAAAAATAGGCCTTGTTTTTCAGCTTCACCTGCAGTTCTGTGTGAAGATGGATAAACTAGTTTTTACTTGTTTTATTAATAAAATGTAATCTGGGTAACCTGAGTTGATGGTTTTGTGGTTTAGCTGGGTAAACTATCTTTGTCGCAGATAAATTATTTATAGAAATTCAACAAGTTATATTCTACACCAAAATTCTTTAAAAACTCCACAGCCTCTCCTCTCCAGGCACCTAATAAATACATCGGCAAATTATTAAACCTTCTGAGCCTCATTTTACACATCAGTGACATCAGGTTAATACCCATATCATATAGTTGTGAGGGATTAAGTGAGCTAGTGCTTTGTGTTATTTCTGGTACATAGCAACCACTCAGTCAGAGGTTGGTCCACCTGATCCTTGTAAACCTGGTTATGAGTCCTTATTATCTTCAATACAGTCATGGAAATACAAGATTGGGCATCTTATATTTCAGTTCCCAAAATGGGGTAATAGTTGAATAACAAAACACAAAGCCAGGTTCAGAGACAAATTGGAAACTAAATTAACACAGCCAGCCAATAAGAAGACACTGCTCTAGAAAAGACCAAGTAGCTTATGAAACAAGTTCTTGCCCTTTGGAATGATTTTTTAATCCGCCATGCAGTATAAAGTTGGTATTGAATAACTCAATGCACATTTAGGTCAAGTGCAAGTGTTGCTTCACATGAATTTTCTCTCCACCGCACATGTTCATCAATCCTTCCATAGATTGGTGACTCCGAGCAGATCAGGAACCACTGACTATTGCAGGCACAGAAATTACTTTGTTCTTCTTCTAAGCACATTTAAAAATAAACTATTTTATGGTTTCTGACTTCTTAAAGTGAAGTATAGTTGATTTACAGGGTTGTGTTAATTTTTGGTGTACAGCATAGTGATTCATTTATACATATATATTTATTCCTTTTCACATTCTTTTTCATTGTAGGTCATTACAAGGTATTGAATATAGTTCCCTGTGCTCTACAGGAGGACCTTGTTGGTTACCTATTTTATGTACAGTAGTTAGTATCTACAAATCCCAAACTTCCAATTTATCCCTCCCGCCTCTTCCCCCTCCCCTGTAACCATAAGTTTGTTTCCTGTGTCTGTGAATCTGTCTCTGTTTTGTAAGTAAGTTCAAAGAGGGTTTTCTCTAAATCATCCTCATTTTTGCAGATGTTTCTCAAGTGTATCCTGAATCTTCTCTATTTCTCTTTGAATATATTCTTTTGATCTCTCTTCAACAGAGACACAGAACAGTTGGCCACAGTCATTCAGAATTGATCTCAACTTCACTACTGAATTCTTCATGCATTAAACGGTCCTTTTAAAATCCCAGTCTTCAAAATTGTAGAACAGATAAACAAGATTATACTGCATAGCACAGAGAAATACATACAAGATCTTATGGTAACTCACAGAGAAAAAAATGTGACAATGAATATATATATGTTCATGTATAACTGAAAAATTGTGCTCTACACTGGGATTTGACACAACATTGTAAAATGACTATAAATCAATAAAAAATGTTAAAAAAACACCCCAAAATGGTCCTTTTATAGGAATTTTCTCTGCTGTGACCAATATTCCACATATCCATATTATTTTCCTTTTAAATGATGATATGGATGAATAAGGTCATTGTTCTGAATGAAAGATAAGACTTTGTAAACAATAGAAGCAAGATGCACTGCCATCTAGTTTAGAAAAAAAAAAACATAAAATGGTTGTAGATGAATAGTACAATTTCCTTAGAACACTATGAGTTAAAATAGTTTAATTATATCCACAACAGATGAGAGTTACTAATCTGAAGAAATCACCAAAAAAGATATGTTGCTTCTCAGGCTAAAAATCAAGAGACTGAGTCAGAAAACTTACCCAATCCTCTAACATCAAAGAATGTTTTCAGGGAAAAAAATCTCATGAGCAGAAGTAAAGAGCAAGAATTTGTAGATTTCTCCCCCCCCCAAAAGTGATCACAAGATAAAGACATAAAAACCTGATGTTCTGAAAGCCAGGGGAGCTTATGCTATTGTGAGACAGGATTCTGCTCAGACTTTACTACCAAATTTTGTAGGAAACATTTCAAAAGTATTCACTGCATGTTGCACGAATTCCACGTTAACTAAACAATCTTTTTCTTACAAACCTGAGGACCCAATGTAATAGTCTGACTCCATTGTTTGGTGTTCGACTACAGCCATCTTTCATGTCTTCCCCCTCCCTCTTCCCTTCCTGTCTCACATCTGGGCAGGCTGATAAGAAAGCCAAGGTGCATGTGCATATCATGCACCAAAACCGTCGCTCCAGTCCCAGCCCCTAACCACCATAACAACTCAAAGCCCGTTACCTTTCTTCCTTTCTCAGTTCTTTCGAGACACTTCAGATCAGCTTGAGAGGTCTGTCCTGCTCTTCCCAGAAAGCTTCATTATAAGAATAATAAATCTTTTCATATCTTCTTGGGGTGTGTTGTGTATGTGTGTGTGTGTGTGTGTGTGTGATGATCAGTTTTGAAATCTGAAAAAAATTTTGGGTGGGAATCCATCCCAACCTTGTGGACTGGCCATAATACCCAGTCACCAAGATACTGGAAGGATGGTCCCTTGCATGAGGACGTAATAATCTTAGTACCTTAAAAGAAATCTTCATCCAATAGAAACTTAATAAATTGGGACTCTAGTTCATACAACAATTTCTCGTGAATTCATGTACTGGGAATCCATTCCATTGAATCTAATCAGTGTTAACATGACACCATGAATCGATTCCAGAAACTGAGAAATTGAAAATAAGTCTTTAGAATTTGGTACTCCACCAATGGACCACTACAACACACTTTTTTTTTTTGGCTTTTACTTATCATATGGAAACACAATTTTATTCCTTTAAGAAATATTACACACCTCATTTGAAGGAACAGTTCTGTTTTGTGGGAGGGAAAGTTGAATGCCTGCAGGGGGCAGTAGTTAAATGGAGCAGGCAAGAGCCGAGATGTGCTAAACTTTGTATTACAACCCAGAATAATCTGCCTCTATTACATTGACTGTGTTTTAAAAGGCAATGTACTGCCAGATTTTGACTTCCTGCTGTATCTACTAAAAATAGTATAAAATTGAAAAGTTGTATAACTAGAAATAGCAGAATTTGAGCCCCTTTGTTATTAAAAAAAAAAAAAAACCTCTTGGTATCTGCAGTACACACACTAACCTATAGGAATGTGTACAAATGGGAACAGTGCCACTTAAAGAACCAAAGCCTTTATTTCAACTCTCTCTTGCTTTACATTTCCACGTTCATTTTTTTTTTCATTTTGACCAGACCCTTATGCTTCACTGTTATAAAATCTGATGCTCAATAAATGGACCTCACTCCTCAAGTAAATTTGGACGTTGAGTTTGTTATTTCATGCACACATGCAACGTTTAATGGAAACCTGGAGGAGCGATCTGACACAAATGTAACAAATATTATTTGCTGAACTAGAAATCTGCAAAAGCATAGATGTCTTTAAAGAATCCTGGGATTCTGGGAGCTATCCAGGACTAGGTTCAAATAGTGACCTCACTAATTACTCACTGTGGCTGGGGAAGTTTCGTTAACCTCATCTGGCCCATGGAGAGCGCTGTGAGGATTGGGTGAGATTTAATACACACATAAAGCGTCCATTGTCACGCCCAGCACAGGAGGTGCTTCATTGATGTCAACTGCTTTCATTTCCCAGTTAGTCTCTGCAAGTCCTTTTGGGTTCTGGCACCCAGAAGCCTTAGAGGGGCATCACGTGCCTGATGGTTCACATTTACTCAGAATACTCAAATTTCCATCATCATAAAGGATAGCTTAATTGATTTAATTTGTAGAGGTGCAATAATGAAGCAATGGCAGGAATTATGGGGGTGTGCTGACTTGCCCACTTTTGAATTTGAGGTAATGGAGGAGGTGAGAGAATTAACGATGGGAATTTCTCACTCATGGCTACTCAGTGGCCGTTGCTTTACTTCTCTTGATTTCAGACAAGCCACAGGAAATCGACCTGCTTAGAAGCTGTGCAGTCAAAGTTCTAATCAACCAACAGAAATTGCCAGGTGACTGACTTTCCGATCAATAAGCGTCCACTATTTATTTTAAAGGAGTGGTCTCTAAATGGGAATTCATTGCCTATCCTCAAAAAACAAACAAACAAACAAAAACCAAAAAACAAAAACAGAAACAGACTCGCAGACATAATAAACAATCTTGTGGTAACAGGATGGGAAAGGGGGTGGGAAGGGATAAATTTGGGAGTTCAAGATTTGCAAATATTAACTACTATACATAAAAATAGATAAAAAATAAACTTCTTCTGTATAGGACAGGGAACAAGGTTCTGTATCTTGTAATAACCTTTAATGAAAAAGTATATGAAAATGAATATATGTATACATGCATGACTGGGTCACTGTGCTGTACACCGGAAATTGACACATTGTAATTGACTGAACTCCAATTAAAAAAAAAAACAAAAGCATTGCCACGCTGATTCTATAGAGGTAAACTCTGATCCTAGGAGTGAATGAGATTCTGCACAGAATCAAGCTTTCTGCTTGTTCCCTCCCAAAAGGACCTTTTAAAGTTAATCCCCTTGAAAGCCTAAAAGAAAGCCACTTACAAACAAAAGGTAAATGCAAAAGCTTGTTAATAACAACGTTCAAGTTGAAAACATAAATGCATCAAAGGTCCAGTTTCAGTTACTGTCCCCATAGCAATTGTAACTCGGCTACTTCACACTTCGAGGGTAACGACCCACAGTATCCGCAGCTAGAGAAAGCATTTCTGCGGCAGCTCTGGGCCTGTTTCAGTGGTGATGGCTTCAGCCACATTTACTTTGCAATTGTCCATTTACGCCTATGGCATTATAAGTTCATCCTTACACATTTATAGGGAGACATTTATAATAAATCTTCTTTGGAAGGCTCTTACGGTGTTAAGTCAAAAAATTCTGGAGTGTCCACCATGCAGCAAATGAACTCAAAGTGAGAAATCTGTAAAAATTAACTGCCAAAAGCCAGGAAGTGATGGACCCAAAGCTGAGGGTGTGGTTTTATGGAAACTATTAAAATAAAACAATGATGTAAACATTGGAGTAATTTTGTTTCAAAAGCAGAGGTATAAGTGATTTTTATTATACACATAGCAGGAAAAGAAAGACAAGAAGGATCATTTCATGGTCAGATGAGAATTAGTGGCCTCTGAACCTGCCTTTGTAATAGGGAAGAACAAACCTGACTCCATATTAGATCTGTTCCTTTGGCTCTAACCCTGTGCTCTGTTTCCTGGGCTTCCTCATGCTGGTTCCACACATATTGTAAAAGAATGTTGTCTATAGCCTGAAATATACAGGGTAGCCCATTCTCAAGGCTCTGATCTTTAAGGGTATTACACTTTTCCATTCATATAAAGATAAAAAGTTGCAGAATAGAAAATAACATTTGTTTTGTTAGAGGTTTTACAGGAACACTATGACATGACCCATGTGGACAGATGCAAGAACAAAGGATTCCAACACCAAGAAGTTTGCAAAAACCAACCACACCCCCTCCTCCTTTTTAGTATGAAAGGAACCTGATTCTGACTTAGGGAAGATGGTTCTCCAGGACATTAGTCCTCCATCTTCTTGGTCTGCCGGCTTTCTGAATAAAGTCGTTATTCCTTGCCCCAACACCTGTTGTGTGGTGAGCAGAACAAGTCTGGACTTGGTAACATCTTTTTTGTACTCAAAGCTTAGTGTAACAACTCAGCATTACCCCAGAATCACGATGGGAGATCGAATAGCCAGTTCATACAGTAAAAATAAAGTGAGTGATCCTAGAATATCTAAAACAAGGGCCAAAAAACTACAGCCCAGTGGCACAAAAACAGGCTGAGGTCAGGCAGGTGATACCTTTACATACTGACCATGGCTGTGTTCACGCCGCGATGGCAGGTGCACGGAATGGTAGTGACTGAGACCATTGGGTAGACAAAGCTTAAAATAGTTCAATCTGGAAAATTCAACCAAAAAGCTTAAATAAAAGCAGACATATAGATCCGTGGCCTGAAATATACAACTCTCTCTATATTTTGATTGAGGAGAAATGGACAAAAAAATATGCGTGGACTAGAAATGTCCACTTTCAGGGTATAAAGTTACCAAATTCCAACTAAAATGTAGACAAATCATCCCTTAAAATTTTTCAGAAAAGTTGATATGATTGCCTCTTTTTCATAATCTAAGTGTGACACATTTTAAAACCTATGTCTTGCTACATTTAAAGGCTTAAAGTTCAAATGTCCTGGATTGAAATCCAAATATTAAAAAACTATATTTATATCTTACTTCAGGGGTATTTTTACTAACAATAAAATATTGACCAAGCAGAAATAAAATATTTATGAAAAATAATTATACAATACCCCAAGGAAAATGTTTATCACTTAATAACCAGTTCTAGAGAAATGAGGAAGAATGAACAAAAGAGTTATATTCAATACAGCATGTAAGAATGCCAGAAGGAATTTAGTGACATGCAAAATTGATCTGATAAAAAAATGGGTATGAAATAGTTGTATTAGCTGGAATAAACGTGGGAATATTTATGGAAATTTCAGCAAGGGAAATATAGGCAAATTACTATTTAAAAAAATAGAACCATAAGAAGAACCAAGTTATATAAAATTCTGACAAGAACCAGGAAATTCGTGTTCAGGTACTATCCTGAATAATGAAAGCAATTAGGGGAAATGGCAAAAAGATTGCATATTTTTCAGAAAAAAAAAAGTGAAGCCTGGAATAATAAAATGGTCGATTTAGCTTCAAACTTAAAAAAAAAAATCTGACTCATCCAGAAATCAATTCAGAAGGTACAAAAGAATAACCACCATGGCTTTGGCTTTCTGAAAAACACATTTGGTCAGACGGATCTCATTTCCTTCTGTGATACAATGGCAGCAATAGTAAGTGGAGTCACCGAGGTCATTGACTCCGTTGCTTATGACACGCGTCTTGTAAAGAAAGACAAGGATGGTTTGGAAAAACACACAGAATCTCCTAGAGCCACAGTATGCGAGCCACTAGCTCCAGGTGCCTACGTTCACCTGAAATATGGCCAATGACGTGCTGCTAAGTATACACAGGTAACAGATTTGGAAGACTTAGTACAGAAAAAACCCATAAAATATCTTATTAATGACTGTATATTGATTACATGTTGAAATGATAATATTCTGTATATTCTGGGTTAAATAAAATATATTATTCAATTAATTTCACTGGTTTTAAAATATTTCCATGTGACTATTAGCAAATTTAAAATGACACGTGGCTCAACAATATTCGTACTGGATAGCATCGTCTGCCATACGGATTTAAACCCCAGAGAGTGTGGGGACTCTCGCATCCTGCATGAGTATCAGTTTTCCTTATGTAACAGAGGGTGGGAAGGTTGGAAGGTTGGGAGGTTGGTGGGTTGGATGGGGGCCGGAGAGTTCTTTTTAGGCTGTTGGGCAGTGTGTCCCCCATCCTGCAGTGCGTCTAGCATGTCTAGGTCCCACCCACTAATGCTTTGCCATCTGTAGTCATGACAGCCCACACCTTCCTTCTCACGCTTCCAAATGCCTCCAGGGTGAGGTGGGGGTGACATGCCTGTTGCAAACCAATTGGCTAGGAGACTGCTCATAAGATCCTTTTCGGTGCTGGATTTATAATTTTGTCTTGGTTTTATGAAGATTATTTTTTATTATGATATCAACCTTGTGTCTAATGACAGCCTACTTGAGGGCTGAACACACAACCATCCTTAGTGTTTACTCTGTATTGTTTTCTAAGTTTGTATAAAGTTTATTTACCTAGCATCCTAGCACTCAGCACCTGCTGCTTTTAATTTCATTCATTCGTGTAACATGTCTTGTGCTCCAAGCAGGATCGTAAGCTCTGATGGCAGGAACACTGTCTTATACAAACTTTCTCTCCTCATAACAAATGAATAATAGATACCAGTGAAGGATGTGGATCCTGTGGTCAGGATAGCTTTCTTGATTGAGTTAGTTTCTGGTGTTATTTAATATTTTCAGTAGTGGCTATGATGGTCATTCACATGAAACTTTAACCATCTGCTGCCTTATGCAGTATAAGAATTCATAGCCTGAAATTTGATTGTCCAAATTAAGTAGAATTCTTTGAGGGCAGAGAATTATGTGTTACTGTGGGGGTAATAATAATATTTAAAAATAGCTTGGTGATAGTCCTAATTCATTTCCTAATGGAGGAACAGAAAGAGCCCTCCTAAAAAGCAGACACTGTTATCTGCTCCATTTTACAGAAGAGGAAAACTGAAGTATCAGGAGATTGAAAATCTGATGACAGGAGGGCCAAGGTATGAGGCCAGAACTTGAATTCCAGTCATCTGGTGCTGGGCTCACAGCCTTGTGTCACTCTACAGCGCTCTAATGTCTCTCCCCTTGTGTCTGTCCTAATTTGGGTTCCCACAGAAGTTGACCCTGAGAAAAGGATTTGAGTGGAAGTTTGGGGAGGTGCAGGGAACACCTGAGGAGCTGGGATGTGAATCTGGGAAGGGAAAGCATCCAGTAAGAAGTGATATTAAATCACTACATGCAAATGGGCCTTAATTTCTCAGGGAAACACTGGAAATTGTGTTGCATTTGGAGACAGGAGCTTTCAGAGGTGATGAAGATAAAATGAGCATGCTGGAGTCTAATCTGTCATGTCCCTATAAGAGGAAGACATTTGGACACACAGAGACACCGGGGATGTGCACGCAGAGGAAAGACCGTGTAAGGGCAGCTAGAAGGCAGCCATCTGCAAGCCAAGGGGAGAGGCCCCCGAAGAAACCATACCTGCCTACACCTTGACCTTGGACTCGTACCCTCCAGAACTGAGAAAATAAATGTCTATCATTTACACCATTCAGTCTGTGGGGTTTTGTTATGGCAGCAACGGCAAATGAAGGCACCAGGCCTCCGAGTTTTTCCTCCCAAGTAGTGAGGGAGTTGCAATAACTGTACTTGACTTTCACTCTCTACTCGTGTTTCTTCATACGGTCGGTCTCTTTGTCAACCACGTCCCTGGTGAGGCCCCTGGCTTGCAAACCACCTGAATTGTCCTCATCTACGTCCTGTGTTGCCCACCCCACTGCTTTGTTCTGTTACTTTCCAGTATTGCTCACAGCCCTGCACAGACAACGACACACCCATTTCCATCTGAGTAAGACCTTGGAGGACCATCTTTCCTAGCTAGGACTCAGGTCAATGGATATTTTGGAAATAGCATTAGAATTCAAAAAGAGTTAGGAGAGCCGGAATGAAGTATCCAAAGTGAACTGTAACAGCAAACACACATAGAATTAAAAACATTTCAGGGAGACAAGAGCCATCAGTGATAACTAAGGATTTTGAATTCAGACCAAATCCTTATGCAGAATATAACACAGTAACACATTATTAGTATCACTATTATAAGTGAAGAGCAAAGGGCAGAGAACAAATGAGGAACGGATGTGAATGCACATTTTAATTCATTGCATCAACAGTGTTTGGATGGTATTATTATGTGTCGAGAGAACAAGGGTCGCATACTGGAAGAAAAACTCATTTTCCATCATACATCTGGGTAAAGATTATTATCTAGTTTGGAACCTATGAACTGATGTATTAAATGGAAATACTGAAAAGAGTCAAGAAGTGAATAATAGAGATGGTTTAAAATTTGTTTAAAAAAAGAAAACTCTGAAGAAAAGTTTGTGGAATTTGGAGAATGAAGACCAGCAACAAAACGGAAGTTTCTAAAGTGCTGTCTGCTGGAGTCAGATCAGTTGCTATCTGTTCCCAGTTGAGAATTTAAAAGAGATGAATTTTAAAAGCTTAAGGCAAGATTTCAGTGACCATCACAAACGCTGAGGGTCAGAGGGAAACATTAGAAAAAGCCACCCAAGGTTGAGGGAAATTAAGACACTCTTACACATTCCCAGTGGAAATGCAAATTGATACTATCCGGATGAAGGGCTATTTGACAATATCTACTGAAATAAAAAATACATTTTCCAAGGAACCTGTAATCCAACTTCTGGGTGTTTACCAATATACCTGAACACATATAAAATAAAATATGTACAATGTTATTAATTTCAACTTTTTTGTAATAGTGAAACACTGGAAACAATCCAAGTATCTATCAACTGGGTACTGATTAGATAAATTAACAATCAGCCAAAAAACCAAAAAACAAAACACAGAACTTCCTCTCCAGGGACCTTTACGAACAAAGACAACAGATCAACCTTTACAATGGATACTGGGAGTCAGGCCACACAATTTATTACAGTGAGAACAAATGATACGGACAAAGTACAGTTCTTGGACACTTAAGTGGTATTTAAGAATTCAGTGACAATTTAACTTACCTACACCTTCTTTATTTAAAGCCTGACCTAATCTCTCCCAGAACTGCAGGTTCAAAAGGATTTCTGTGGCCTGGATAGACACTGCTCCCAGTAGAGTTATGTAAGGTTCTTTTATAAAGGGGTGAGATGAGCCTCTCAAAGACTTTCTTTGTGTTGATTTTTTTTTTATTGAGGTAAAATTCACATAACATCAAGTGAATCACTTTTAATGTGTACCATTCAGTGGCCTTAACGTATTCACAATGGCACACAACCCTCACCTTTATAAAGTTCCAAATTTGTGTCGATATTTGCAGTTAAGATAGTCTTCAGTGTGTTTCTTTTTGTGGTTTTCTAATAAAATAATGATATGGTCCAGAATCTGGAAATCTGAGGGGTTTCAGGAAACTTTCATTTGGAATTAAAACAGCCACTTAATACACGAATGCTACATGTTTGTGCTTGATAAGTGAAAATAATAAATTAAGTTGGAGTGCTATTAACCACCGAGGTAAAATGCTAATTAGAGGGTTTCCTGGGTGAAAATCCTACTTCTTCTTTCTGGCTTCTGGAGAAACATGAAAATGTGCTACACCGCAAAAGGCACATTTCAAATAAAATGTGATTGCTGTTAACTGTGGAAAATTCAATCTTTAAGTGGGTTAGCTTGTGCATCACCTTCAGGAAAACTAATATAAAAGTCCACCCCTCTATGTTTGCCAATTGTTATGTGATAAGGTTGAAAAATGTTAAGCATGATGGCAGTATAAACACCAGTCATGGAGACAAGTGAAAACACGCAATGACATACTTTATAGATAAGTACACAGGAATTAATGAACATTTAAGGGTAATAAAACTAGATCTAACTTTGATCATGTAAAATACATATGCTTAGAAAAGACAACAAAAGGAGATGCCTTCCCATTCCCATGAGGAAAAGGTAGAAGATACATCACAAGGTGATTCCTTTCTGCAGACAGAAGGATTAAGGCACGAGAAATCCAGAGATTTCCAGCTCTTTGTATTTTGTAAGTGGTTTTTACAGATGGATGACAGATGGACAGATAGATAAACTCATCGGGTAATACATATAACCTTAGGAAAACACACGTGGTTTGAAGAGAGGAAACATTACCCACACCAAGTATCTCCCTCCTAGTCCTCCTGGGGACCTGGAAATACTATCAGAAGACAATGAAGATGCTGGTGAAATGGCACCTGTGTGCTCTGGAAGTGGTCCCCACATCGGATGGTCACAGCTTCTCTCCAGTTAGTTAAAGAAACTAATTTGGTAGGACCAGGAGTGAATGGGTAAATACAGATGGAGGAATTTCCTCAAGATCAAGGATGTGAGGTTAAGGACTTCACTGGGAGAGGCAGTTTGGGGCACCTGACCCAGAGGGCATTGGAAACCCGTCTGGAAGGAAATAAGAACTCGGAGGCATTCTGAACAGGCTTGAATGTCTTTACGATCTAGTCTAGAGTTGGTGGTCCTGGGCTGTCACAGAGAAGCCTTCTTAACATGATCATTACTCATGATTGCCCTGCGAAACATTTAGGCTATAATAAATGTGCACTGGGAAGTGATATCCTTTTTTTTTTTCTTTTTGATCAAGAAAAGTAATATCTTCAGCTTCACATTAGCATCACATTAATTCACCAACAGTGATTTGCCTTTAGATTAGCTGCACCTCTCAGCCCTTTTCACTGGTAATACTGAGCCTCTGAAGGAAGTCTTTGCTGTCTGGTTCTTCTGAAGGGGCTGAGTTTAGTTTTTCTTGACTGATCTTGTAAACTACTCAACAGGCCCCAAATTCCTCTCAAAGAGAATTTTCCATTGCAAATGTGAGATAAACACAAACATCTTTAATATTAACACTTCTTAGCCCACCTACTTCGATTTTTTTCCATCACCCACTTTTCTCTTCTTGGCAATAGTCATAGCAAAGTTTTAAATTTTACTTGGAAAATGGCCCATTTCATTCCCATGAACTCTGCTCCCTGCTACAAACCTCCGTATCTGCCTGAAGCAAATGTAGTTTACAACAGACTGATTGATTCAGATGACAGGTCATTGCAGTAGAGGAGACAGATGGGGTCAAGCCATACATTGTCAGCAAAGAAAGATACCTTTTCAGTAAGTTTCCAGAGTAGAGTTTCTCTAGTTTTTTTATATCTTATATTCCCAAAAGCAAAATCAAAGAACCCAGGCCTCACCATGCTAGAAAAACAAAGCTCCCCTGGCATTTTATCCTAAGAAAAACACTTACTTTACAGGGATACGTTAAAAAAAATTTATCACTTAATGTAAGTTTTAAAAACATAAAAGCGGGGCAGTAATGGAAATCAATGTTATTGAGAATTCTTTTAATAGTTATTTTTATTGTTGTAATTATTATGACAGACAGGCATCCATTTAGACCACTGTTTCTAAGGGCCATTAATATTACACTGACTAAAAACCACTAGTTGAGCATCCATATAAGAGACTCTGAGCAATGAGTCTCAGAGATGTCACTGACTGCATTTGAAATTTTGGAGGCAAAATGTACATTAGCCACTGTTTTTCTATTGCCATCCATCTCTTTAATATCAGCAGTATGGAAAAACTCAACTTTTCTTTCTTCTTTCTTCTTTTTTTTTTTTCTTGCATGGCTGTTGTTCATAAAGGCAATTGGCTTTCTGGACAGAAATATGACTGCTGAATTTTTTCTGAATTATGTTACAATTGCTATTTAATTATAAAGTTAATGATTACAAGTGTTCTTTGGGATATCCTGGGACACAGTTATGAAGCGGGGATAAAACCTTCTAGAGCCCAGAGCGAATGCCCTCTTGAGGTTTTTTTGTCTAGCTCTGGGGTCGATGAACGTGTGAATTTGGTTACAGTTCAGCTACTGTGTCAGCATAATACCATTTCAATGGTTTTTTTTTCAATTCAGTCATTTTTATTATTTGCCAATATTTTATTACTTATCTGAGTGTAGGAGAAAACCCTAGGATAGCGTTTCCTAGATTAGCCACAGAAAATCTGGTTATATTCCAGTTTTTGTCTGGAGAGATGCCACCGGGATGGTTAAAGGGTTCCCTGGCCGAGTTCTCAGTGGCATCATCCTCCCATCCATGTTTTCCCACAGAAGCATTTGTGCAATAAGATGTTCCAATAAAACCATAAATAGCCAGAAGCAGAAAAGAACCTCCCTTAAGAATCTCTAATCAAGACCACAGCCACAGCTCACTCTGTTATTTGCTCTGCAGATTACTTGGAATTCGTGCAGCACGTCTCCACCTGTATTGTTACTGTTACCCCAGATCCAACTGCGCAAAAGACTGAGATAAGACTGATGAGATAAGGGGAGGGTATAGCTCAGTGGTAGAGTGCATGCCTAGCATGCATGAGGCCCTGGGTTCAATCCCCAGTACTTCCATTTAAATAAATAAATAAACCTAATTACCTCCCCTCATTGAAAAAAGTCAAAAAAGAAAAAGAAGACTGCTGAGATGTAAGTCAAGCGTCTGAATGTCTGGGGGTCCAATGAAGGCACTCAAACGTCATCTCTGAACGCTCTGACTCCATCCACTGATGCCTCACCCGTACACCGGAGCCCTTCACTCTAGATAAGACTGACCGTTGCTTCACTCTGTGAGGTAAGCGCTGTGTACCAAGTCGATGATGGAGAGGAGGCCGGCATGGCCACAAAACATTCACTGGTAATGTGTTAAAGAACACGCTGCAGCTTCTGCCTCCTCCACAGCCAAACCGACTGCTTTTTCTCGGAAAAAGTATTCAGCTGAGTTACATAAAGTCCCCCTTCTGCCATTTTCTATGGCGTTGCCTTAGGGAAAAGCCCACGTGAACACAGAGTGGCAAAGGCAGAATCAAACAGCCTATGTGATTACACACTGAATTAGGGCAACAGACCTGTATTTTATATATACCTGTATTTGTAGCATCATTTCCTCAGCTTTGTGATAACCAGCTATACATTTCAGATGTTCAATTATCACAATTAATATGAAAGTGATCATTTTAGCTATAGTTCTTATTTAATTTCTCTCGAGATGACCTTCCAACTGCTTCATCTAGACTTCATTTTCTTGAAATAAAAATAGGGGTTTTTTTTTTCCCTCCTGAAATTACTCTTTCTTTCTCCTACATTAAAGAAAATGATGTAAACTAAATAAACATGTTCAAAATGTCATCTTTGCCACTGGCAAACCACCTTTCTGATCTTGCTCTTCTCCTCCGAACTTGGTTGGAATTCCGATTACTGGGTATCAAGGAGCTTAGTGGCAGGCCGGTGGCCGTGATCTGATGCACACCACAGTCAGCCAGCCACCTAAGAGAAACAAAGGTACCCCTGGATTTAATAGCAATGATTGCCTTTTGCAACTGTTGACAAACAAATAGCTTTTATGTATCAGGAATTAAACGTTCACTTTAATAAAGTTGCTGAGCATTTTCCTGAGATTTTCATATGGGGAAACAGCAATCTGGGGAGCTTAAAATTAATTTTTTTTAAATTTTATTTTTATTGAGTTATAGTCAGTTTACAATGCTGTGTCAATTTCCAGTGTAGAGCACAATTTTTCAGTCATGCACGAACATGCATATATTCATTGTCGCATACTTTTTCACCATGAGCTACCACAAGATCTTGTATACATTTCCCCTGTGCTACACAGTATAATCTTGTTTATCTAGTCTATATATACCTGTCAGTATCTACAGATTTCGAACTCCCCGTCTGTCCCTTCCCACCCCCTCCCGCCCGGCAAACCACAAGTTTGTGTTCTATGTCTGCGAGTCTGTAAATCTGATAATGAAGATCACGAAAAGAGATCTATTTTTACTGCTTTTAAGCACATGGACACAGTTTTAAAAAACTAAAGGAGTGCAAGGTTTAAATTTTCTATCCTTTAAAGTTTCCTAAACTGAGGTCACCATGATATTAAATTTTGGTATTTTGTTTTAGTTTTCAACGTTCACGCTAGCATTTTTGTAAGATGAAAATACTAAATTATTACTATTCTTATTGATGGTTTGAATTACTTTCGATTCATTTCTTTCATGTCTTTAGAAATGGGATTTGCAGCATCTCCACATGTATTACATCAGCATCCCTTGGGGGCGTCCTCGCCCATCAGCAAACATGCCATTCTCCACCCCCAGAAATGAGCTGGCCAGGAAGAGCATCCATGTAACCTGACACTTGCTGACAGTCAAAGGTCCCCCACGTCCCCTCGTGGTGCCGTGAATCTCAGTCATTTCTGTCCGTGGAGGCCAGGGTTCATCTCATTGCGTTCTCTCCTTTGATGGAGGAAGAACCGAAGCTCAGCAGCTCTCAGCTGGCCTCTGATGTCAGGCCAGGATAAACTATAAAGACGAGGCTTCCCCTGACGTCTGTGCTTACTTTTGACTGACACGTCGAGAACTCAGCCGCTGGCACTTCCTGGGATCCTGAGTGTAAAACACGTTTCATCCTTGAGCATATGCACATTTATTTTGACTCTACGTTTCATTTTTGAAGCACCGTTTCTCGAAGAATCTCGTATCAGTAACTGACCTTGGGGGAACTTTTCCCCCCGTAATTCGCATCACTATCTTATTTCACAGTCAGTGCTGCGATGCCATTTCTAGCCGTGGGTGGAAACAGCAGCCATGTTCACGTACTCATTCCAAGCCAACGTTCTTACTCAGCAAGGTAAACTGTCAGCATGGAAGGGGAAAGTGACTGAATAAAGCACGTCGGAATAACTCATGAACTGTTTTTGGTGGCAGTATTTGTACGACAGCTCTGGGCAGATTACTGAATTAGGACAGCTGGTGTAAATTTCCTCTGGGAGAAGTTCGACCACAGAAGGAAAAGTGCAGTAGGGAGATGGGCAGCAGTGGGAGAAGGGGAGGATGCGAAGCAATGGACCGGCCGCGGAAGTTCATTTGTTGATGAAATGGGATGTCTGAGCCTAAGAAGAGTCTGAGTAGGGGTTCAGGGAGAGGGAGGGAGGGATGAACAGATGGAGCACAAGGGACTTTTAGGGCAATGAAATTATTCTGTAGGACACTATAGTGGTAGCTACATGTCATTATGCATTTGTCAAAGCCCACAGAATGTACAACATCAAGAGTGAACCCTAATGTAAACTACGGACTTCGGTTGATAATTTTGTGTCCGTGTTGGTTCATCAATTGTACCAAAAATGCCACACGGATGAGGGATGCTGAGGGTAGGGGAGTGCATATGTGTGGGTGGGGAGGGCTGTGTGCGAATTCTCTGCATATTCTGCTCAATTCTGCTGTGAACCTGAAACTGCTCTAAAAACATAAAATCTATCAAATGACTCAAAAAAAAAAAGTCTGAGAGGAATTAGAAAAGGAAGAGAGAGTGCAGTGAAAATAAGTGGAAATGAGGTTCTCGAGAAGCTCAGAGGGTCTAAAATTAGTAGAGAAGATAGAGGGACCAGCACTGGACACAGGAAGTCATTTCATCCTCAGACAAGGAGGAAAAGAGCTAAAGGTGAGTGGGGAGGTGGATAAATTTGTAGGTTGGAGCAGGACCTGAGATAGATCTTCGGTTACTTACTTTTTCTCTAAGGAGTATAAGGCCAGATCGTATTTTGTCAATTAAAGGGCTGCAAGTAAAGGAAGGTGCTTCTGGAAGGAGATAACTACTCATGACCACAGGTCTCGATGGGAAAGAAAACGGACCAGAAACCAGTAAAGAAGCTGGAGCAGCAGAGCACCCGTGGAGGTTAAAGAAGGCTTTGTGCCTCCCCTGCTTCATACAGACACTTGCCTGGTTTCCTCCAGTAGCACCTGAGCGCCTGCGGTTGGAGCAGGAAAAGTGGGTTGTTGGCAAGACCCAGATTTGGGGGTATGAACAGTGGATTTAAGGGGAAACAAATGGAAAAGGCAGGGGGTAGAGGAAATAGGTAAAGGAGTTAAGTAGTGGACGTAAGTGCTCAGAGAAGGACGTACGACCAGGAGGCAGCTCATGGACTATGAGAAAGTGTGCATTTGGTGGGGAGTGTGTATGCGTGCGGGTGTGTGTTGTGGGTTGTCGGAGAAGAGGCAAATGACTGGAGGTCCTGCCAAACTGGAACGGCAGCTTTGGTGGGAGGAATAAGATGAGAGAGAGAGAAGTCAAGGATGTCACTGTCTGCGTGTGAACTGTTAGATTTACAGATTCCAGAGATAGTGGTCTGGAGCAATGTCAAAGCCATGGGAGTCAGTTTCTAAAAACAGGGCACTTGGGTGCTTGAAACGAAAGCTGATGAAGATGTGGGGTCAAGGGCACAGGGTGCTGTCTGCTCCTCCACCTGGATGTTGAATTTTAGGCTATGCTCAGAAGCTGGAAAGGAATGGACATATGCAAGTTACGTATTTGACAGCAGCTATCAGAGAATGATCTGGAGGTGAAAGGTAACAGCGACAAGGACTGGCAGAAGTTGCAGAAATTGCAAAGGAGGAAACAGAGATGTGCGCGAGCAGCATGGGAAGGTAACCTAACACTGGCCCACCTCACAGGGGAGGCTCATGTGAATTAATGGATATAAAAGTCTTCCAAGGACTGCAAGACATAATTTATATGGAATTAATTATCATTTGTGTACAAAATTATATACAGACATGGATACTGGAATATACACACACATACAAAATCGTAAGTCTTATATGCTATCAATACCACTTAATGTTAACATTAGCAACTCTTGCAACATCTTGCATTTCATCTTAACAATTCTTAAAGCATTTCATGTGCACATTTCAGTATTTTCTCACAACAATCCTGGGAGGTAAGGAGTATATATTATTATCTTTAGATGTGAAAACTGAAGGACAGAACCATATGACCAGCAATACAACTCCTGGGCATATATCCAGAAGGAACTCTAATTCAAAAAGACACCTGCACCGCAATGTTCATAGCAGCACTATTTACAATAGCTAAGACATGGAAACAACCTAAATGTCCATGGACAGATGACTGGATAAAGATGTGGTGTATTTATACAATGGAATACTACTCAGCCATAAAATGACAACATAACGCCATTTGCAGCAACATGGATGCTCCTGGAGAATGTCATTCTAAGTGAAGTAAGCCAGAACGAGAAAGAAAAATACCATATGCTATCACTCATATGTGGAATCTAAAAAAAAAGGCAAATGAACTTATATATAAAACAGAAACAGACTCACAGACATAGAATACAGACTTGTGGTTGCCAGGGTGGAGAGGGGTGGGAAGGGGTAAACTGAGAGTTTGAGATTTGCAGATACTGACAGGTATATATAAAATAGATAAACAAGTTTATACTGTATAGCACAGGGAAATATATTCAATATCTTGTAGTAGCTCACGGTGAAAAAGAATATGAAAATGAATATATGTATATTCATGTATGACTGAAGCATGGTGCTGTGCACCAGAAACTGACACAGCATTGCAAACTGACTATACCTTAATTAAAAAAAGAACAATTGCTTCTGTATAGAACAGAGAACTATATTCATTATCTTGTAATAAACTTTAGTTAAAAAAAAAAACTGTAAGAACAGAGGCAGTGAGTGATTTGGCTAAGGCCATTTTTTTTTTTTTTTTGATAAAAGAAAGTGAAGTCTTCTAACTCCCGTAGGGAATGGGAGGAAAAGCTTTTCCCCAGGTATTCACTTGCTTCCTGCTTTCCTTATTTAATCACATCTGGGTCACACATGCACCTGGTGACTCTGCTCCATACTTTTGTTAGCTGCAGATCAGAACATTAGAACTCCAGGAGCTCAAAGGCACTGAATCTGCAAGGAGACTCTACCCTCAGCAGTCAGTTTTCTCTCCAAAGCTTCATATATTTACCTGTTGATACAGTTATTTTCCAGACTGTCTCCTGGTAGCAAAGACAAACTCACAATTCAGTTCCTGAGACAGTGTCCATCAAAAAGGAATATAGAACCCTTTTTCATTGATTTTCAGGAAAATGGGATGCGATTCTCAATACAAATGTATCTACTATACCCAAACCATGGGCGTGTTTCAATACCACAGGCTTTTTAGACTGACTCTCAAAATAGAGTTTTGAGTTAGAAGTGTCTGTCTTAACTGAAGCTATGCTTCACTAATGAGTATAGTTTTTTGTTAACGTTTGCCAAGTGACTGTATTTTTAGCTTTTTTCCTCTCAGTTTCCTCATCTGCAAGATATGTCACCGTCCCCAGGATTGGCAGGGTATAGGTTTTGTACTGTGCCGAGCACAGTACCTTGACTTGTTAAACATTCAGTAAATAATTAGGGTGATTTTAATTAGCCATGATTTATTACCCTGCATCTCATCGTTGAAGTATTTCCTTCCTTTGTGTGAACTGTGTCATTGTGTTGACACCAACAGAGGAAATAGACCATTGCAGCCTGGAACCTGAAACCACAGACTAACAGAAGAAGAGGTTCACAAACTAATTACTTAAAGAGCAAAGCAGATTGGGGAGGATCTCTTTCAACAAGACACAGAAATCTCAGTACAAAGAGAAAACGTTTGGGGAATTCGCCAACATTAATAGTCAGAATTTCTGTTCTTCGAAACACACCAAAAAGAAAGGAAAAAGATGGGTCATAAACGAGGACACGTCTCCATCCAAGAGTGTGAATTATGGTTAACGTGTGGGTGACACGGGGCAGGGACCAGTAAACAGCTTTGTGAGGATGTGTAGTTAGTACTGCTTTGACTCAAGAAAGACATGCTTGTCTCTTTCTTTTCACAAAGAAAGTTTTTCTCTTCTTTTTGCTACTTCTCTAGCATCTCTGTCTCGGTTCGTGCACAACTGACTCCTTATCATACAAACACACTGCTGCTTGTCAAAAGCCATGCAGTCAGGGCGTGGCTCCTGCCTCTGTCCCGTGTCTGAGGACTGGCTGGGGCTCCCTCCCTCGTCCCCTCAGCTCCCTCCTCTTCTGGGCTTCCACCCAGGACGGCTCTTAGATGTCCCTGCTCCTTTGCAGCCTGAGGTCTGTCATGCTGGGAGGCCTCAGATGCTGGACGTCCAGTGCCCGCATCACACTCTGAGAAGACATAAACTATGCGGGTGCCAAGGGCTGCTGGGGAGGGTGGGCATGGTCTGAGGATAAAAGAAGAGGAAGAGGAAGCTAGTGTCGACCAAGCAACTTTGATCTTCAGTTTCCCTTTGGAGAAGAAACCAATACCTACTTAGATGAAAGTACTGGAAACAAGCAAAAAACCAAGGCAGCGGGAGTCACACGGGAGGGGAACACAATGTCCCCTGGCAGACTAAGTCCCCTAACCGAGGCGTCATGCCTGCCGAAATGGAAAGATGGAAGGCACGTAAACAGGGACAGTTTGCAATGCCTGCTTGTTCCCGCCACGTTAAACTTGGTGCAATAAATTCTGAACAAGCCTAATAGGTTGTTAGAAGGGAAACACTTTTATGGCACCTTATTACACATCGACCACTGTCCTTAGATTGAGGGAAATGTGAACTCATTTCTTTCCCAGGACAACCCCTGAGAAAGCGTCTATCACTATGTGCTACCATGTGAAGTTGCCAACATTCAACGGTCCGCCCTGCCCACGGCCCCTGTGCCTGGTTCCCCCTACGTTCTGTCTGCATTTGACAGATGGTGCCATTTAGATGCGGGGCACACTTCAGTAACTTTCTTGGAAGTGTCAAGTCTGGGCCCCAGAAATTGAGATGCTTTTTCCAGGATCATTGTCAACCACTGAAATCTAACCACAGCGTGCCTTTCTACCACACTGAATTAAAATGGCAGGAATGGCTTCTTCCAACCTAAAAGCTCTATCCATGACCCTGTGACGTGTCATTCCCAGGCTCTAAACACCAGTCTCCTCACGACTTGTCTATTTCTTTCGCAATGAATCAGCGCTCTCCCACTCACTCAGCTGGAAATCTCCGAACAGAATTTCCTTTCTTCCTTTATTTCTTCACCATCACACTCCAAATGATCTTTATGAAGTCTCTGTCAGCAGGAGCGGCAGAGTCAGGAGGCATGAGTGCTGGAAGGGGCTTGAAGGATCAGCTTGTCATTTTGCTGATGCAGACAGTCCCTGGGCAAGCAGGAAGCAGAAACAGGACGAGGGTCCGCACCCCTGAGTTCCAGGCTGCCCTTCTCACACTGGACCAGCGTGCTCACCTAATGCCTCTGAGTTTCTCCCCAGCCTCCGGACCGACTGTTGCTCTCTTACCCTTGCACGTGACAGTAGCTCAACGCACTGTGCCCATCACCCCATGGTTTCCGTGTATTAACTAATGAATCAGCATGACTCTATGAGATTTACTATTATAAGCCCCATTTCACAAATACGAAACTCATGCCCTGAAAAATTAAAGTGATGTACGTCAGGTCACACAGTTTATAGGCCAGCGCCAGAGGCCTTGCCCCCGGTCACCCCTCCGTATGCCCTTTGTCCTGCCTTGCCCTTTGCCGGGCAAAGCTCAGACTTAATTCCTTTGGGAAGCAGTTCCCAATTCTCCCCTCAATCTGCTGGAAGTCGTATCTGCCAAACTCTCAGAGTCCCCGTCCAGCATCGCCTTATACGGAATTGGCAACTTACCTGTTTCGTCCACTGGATTACAAACATCTCAGTGTTTTACTACTCTTTATATTCACAAGACTGGACACAATACTTGACAGTAATCAGTAAAATGTTTGTTGACTGAATGCATGAAAGAATGAAGGGCCCCCCTAAATCTTTCTGCCTTCAATTTCTCCTTATTCCATCTTGAACTGCGTTGGGGAAACCAGTGAGACGTTTAGTAAGTTCCACGGAGATTGGTAAACCCTTCACTTTTCTTCCTTAATAACCAAAGATAAGCCTTTTGATTGTTTTTCCCCAAATGTTCAGTCATGAACTCATCACACTATTAAGACAGCAATTTTCTTCATCTGTAGTCACTATACCTGGGGCCCAAATTTGTTTTAAATTTTATACTTTGACTTTAGAGTGTGAAATAAAATAAATTATTTTGTACAATAAAATATTTATATGATAAAATAAAATAATTTTATTTTATTTCACTTAATCCATTAGATCAGAAATTAGGATCATACAAGAAGGTTAATTAAGTATTAACACTTCCTAACACCTAATACTGAGGGCTCTAGAATGTTCCTAGTCACAGTGGGTTTCAAAAGTCATTACGGGGACATATGTTCTAAATGCGTTAGTTCTGACTGAGGTATCCAGACTGCTACTGTGTCCTTTGATTTGAAATCATATACAGAATCCTAATAAATGGTCAACTGGACATCCAGATGGAAATTTATTTTTTCTTTTCCACATCATGTAAAAAACTAAGTACAGATGGATGGCAGATTTTAGTACGAAAGGCCAAATAATCTAGTTTTTGTATGAGAACATCTCAATGGTCTGCAAGTAGGCAAAAAAGCATTAACTGTAAAAGAATAATATTAACAAATTGGACTCCATTAAAATTATGAATTTATGTTCATCAAAAGAAAAAGTTAGGAGCATAAAAAGGCAAGCCACAGTTTGGGAGAAGACATTCAAAACACATATATCCAATAAGGGAGTTGTATCCATAATATGTAAAGTTTATAAACAAATCATTATGAAAAAAATAGACAACCCAATAGACAAATGGGAAAAGACTTGGGCACTTCTCAAGAAAAGATATTCAAATGGCCAATACCCCAAATGGTACTCTCCTTGTCATTTATCAGGGAAATATGAGCCTACCAAACAATAGAAATAAAAACAAAAATAAACAAGTGGGACCTAATTAAACTTATAAGATTTGCACAGCAAAGGAAACCATAAACAATGAAAAGACTGGAAGAAAATGTTTCCAAACGATGCAACTGACAAGTGCTTACCTTCTAGAATATACAAACAGTTCATGCAACTCAGAAAAACCAAGAAACAACTCAACCCAAAAATGGGCGGAAGACCTGAATAGACATTTCTCCAAAGTAGACATACAAATGGCCAATAGGCACATCAAAAGATGTTAAATATCACTAATTATCAGAGAAATGCAAATCACAACTACAATGAGGTATCATCTCACACCAGACAGAATGGCCATCATTCGAAAGTCCACAAATGATAAATGCTGGAGAGGGTGTGGAAAAAAGGGAACCCTCCTGCACTATCAGTGGGAATGTAAATTGGTGCAGCCCCTGTGGAAAACAGTATGGAGATTCCTTAAAAAAACGAATCCCACTCCTGGGCATATATCCATAGAAAACTCCAACTTGAAAAGACACACATACCCCAATATTCATAGCAGCATTATTTATAATAGCCAAGACATGGAAGCAACCTAAATGTCCATCAACAGATGATTCTATAAAGAAGATGCTGTGTGTATATATATATACACACATACACACACATATACATACATATACACACACAATGGAATACTACTCAGCTATAAAAAATAATGAAATAATGCCATTTGCAGCAACATGGATGGACCTAGAGATTATTATACCAAGTGAAGTAAGTCAGACAGAGAAAGATAAATATGATATCATTTACATGTGAAATCTAAAAAAATGACACAAACAAACTTATCTGCAAAACAGAAACAGACTCACAGATATAGGAAACAAACTTATGGTTACCAAAGGGGAAAGGGCGGGAAGCATAAACTGAGTTTGGGATCAGCAGATACAAGCTATTATATACATAATAGATAAACAACAAGGTCCTACAGTGTAGCACAGGGAACTATATTCAATAACTGGTAATCACCTATAATGAAAAAGAACATGAAAAAGAATACGTATAAATATATATATATATATATATATATATATCTGAATCCCTGTGCTATACACCAGAAACTAACGCAACATTGTAAATCAACTATACTTCAGTTAGAAAAAAAAGGAAACAATGAGAAATTAAAAAAAAAAAGATGAAGCCATACTGGTGTAGGGCCCCTAATCCAGTAAGACTAAGTGTCCTTATAAAAGAGGAAATTTGAACACACGGACATGCATAGAGGGAAGGTATGTAAAGACACAGGCGGAAGGTGACCATCTACGACAGAAGCCTAGGGCAGGTGCTTCCCTTACAGCCCTGGGAAGGAACCACAACTGTGCTGACACCTTGATTTTTCCAGTATCCAGATTTCTGACATGCAGGAAGGGAGGGTGATGGTAAAGGCTCTTTTGCACTAGGGAAACCATCCAAAAATACCTACTTTAACTAGCATCTCACACACTCAGCAAGGCTGCTCTAGGGAGGGGGAAGATGGGGAAGGGTTTAGGCAGGGTAATGATAAGATCCTTTCTCTGTTTTGCAGCAATGTGATGTGCTGAGTCATGTGACACACTGAAGACAGATCGGAAAACCTAGGTATCCCAAACAGTTCTATGGTCCCTGTGGGGAATTCTTAGAAGGGATCTTTCCTGGGTCCAGAGGTCTTCAAGGAGGTTAAAAGGTCACTCAATTGTTTCTAAAGCAGTGGTTCCCCATCTTGTTTTGGTCCTGACCTCTTTGAGAATCTGCTGAAATCTATAAATCCTCCCACCAGACAATTACACATACTCATCCAGGTTTAAGAGTACAGGTGAGGATTTTTAAAACAGAGGATTGGTTTTTGATCTCGCTTGTAGAAATAAAGATGGATGGCTGATGATGACGATGGGGTTTCCACTTATCACACAGTTAGTCAGCAATTAACTAATGGCCCTATGCCAAGACTCAAAGGTATCGTTCTGGAAACTCTGTAACTTTCCCACTCCCACATTGGTGGTTTTAGCTCTTCCCCTCCCTTTTTTTTTTCTACAATGATTAGCAATTAATTACTTAAAACACCAAGAAATTGTGTGTCCATCTTTAAGGGCAAAAACGAAAGGAGGAAGTCTGAAGGTTGAATCCAGTCCACAGACAGGTCTGGGGAAAGAGTGAGTTACTAAAAGGAGAATGGCACAGGCTAATTATTCTTGTGGTGAATAAAGGAGAACACTGTTTCCTTGGGAAGGATTTTCATGATCTTCCCTGTGGACGTTAATTCCTTTTAACTCCATTTCCTATCCATCCTTCTTGGTGTCAGGAAGCTAAATCATTGCCTGGGGCTGGTTAGGAAGGAAGGGGAAGAATGGGAAATAAAAATATATGAGTATTTTAGCCACATGTAAATCAATGAAGTTAGGACACCTCACCATATACAAAAATAAACTCAAAATGACTTAAAAACTTAAATATAAGATAAGACACTATAAACCTCCTAGAAGAAAACAGAGCAAAACATTTTATGACATAAATCTTAGCAATGTTCTCCCAGGGCAGTTGACCCAAAAGAAATAAAAGCAAAAATAAACAAATGGGACCTAATTAAACTCATAAGCTTTTTGCAAAGCAAAGGAAATCATAAGCAAAACAAAATGACAACCTACAGAATGGGAGAAAATATTTGCAAATGATGTGACTCGCAAGGGCTTAATTTCCAGAATACATAAACAGCTCATACAACTTAATAACTAAAAAAAGCAACCCAATCTAAAAATGAGCAGAAGACCTAAACAAGAAATTCTCAAGTGAAGACATACAAATGACCAACAGGCACATGAAAAAATGCTCAATATCACTATCAGAGAAATGCAAATCAAAACCACAATGAGGTATCATCACCTCACACCAGTCAGAATGGCCATCATTCAAAAGTCCACAAATGACAAATGCTGGAGAAGCTGCAGAGAAAAGGGAACCCTCCTACACTGCTGGTGGGAATGCAGTTTGGTGCAGCCACTGTGGAAAACAGTATGGAGATTCCTCAAAAGACTGAACATAGAGTTACCATATGACCCAGCAATCCCACTCCTGGGCATATATCTGGAGGGAACTCTAATTCAAAAAGATACATGCACCCTAATGTTCATAGCAGCACTATATACAATATCCAAGATATGGAAACAACCTAAATGTCCATCGATAGATGACTAGATAAAGAAGAAGTGGTATATTTATACAGTAGAATACTACTCAGCCATAAAAAAGAAATAATGCCATTTGCAGCAACATGGATGGACCTGGAGATCATCATTCTAAGTGACGTAAGCCAGAAAGAGAAAGAAAAATATCATATGATATTACTCATATATGGAATCTTAAAAAAAAAAAAAAGACAAACGAACTTATTTACAAAACAGAAACAGACTCACAGACATAGTAAACAACCTTCTGGTTACCAAAGGGGAAAGCAGGTGGGAAGGGATAAATTGGGGGTTGGAGATTTGCAAATACTAACTACTATATATAAAATAGATAAACAGGTTTCTTCTGTACAGCACAGGGAACTATATTCAGTATCTTGTAGTAATCTCTAATAAAAAAGAATACAAAAACAAATATATGTATGTATATGTATGCCTGAAATACTATGCTGTACACCAGAAATAGACACATTAAAAGCTGACTATATTTCAGTTAAAAAATATATATATGAGTATCTTATATTTTTACACCGAGGATCTTTGCTGAAAGATTTCACAAACTCCAAAGTTTTAGCTGATTAAAAATTGCTCAATGAACACGGGGCACTAAAACTTAAGGGCAGGTACTAGACCTTGCTCGCCACTACATTTGCAGTGCTAAACACACAGTCTGATACATGGTAGACGCTCAGTTAACAGAATGGATGGATGGATGGATGGATGGAATGAATGGTCATAGGATTTGCAGTCCTAAGATTTGGATACTATCCTATACTTAGCCATTATAAAGATGTGTGACAAGTCACTTTATGTCTTTGCTACTAGCTTTTTCTTTTCTATAAAATGAGGGAATTAGATCAAATATAGATAAGGTACTCAGATATTCGACAATTCAGAATGTGAACACAGTCACCGCAAAGCTATCTGCAGTCATCACTACGTACAGCAGGTAAGATGCTGTGGTGTGTGCTCACCTGTAGTATATCTAAAAGCGCAGGGATGCCTAATTTGAGAAAGTTTCACTCTGTCCTAAAAGAAACTGAGACCTAAATTTACCTAAAGTGCAATCCTGTGATCAGCAATGCACTTGGTGGCGCTTGCATAACCATTGCTTCAGGCAGGATTGGACCAAAATAGTAAGAGGAAAAGAATGAAGAAGCAATGTCACAATTCTAAGGAGAGAATCTTGACAAGTACAGGCTGCCGAGGAAGGAGGAACTGCTCGTTTGGGTGAGAGACATTAACTCTTTCAAACCATCAAAGACTTTGAGAATAGCTTTGAGAATAGCTTTGTAAGTGGACCTTCATGCTCTCAAAGCTTTTTGGTAAGAGGGTAAGTGTCTATCCTTCAGATCAGATGTTTATCTTCGGGGCAGATACATCCTAAAGATCCTGAGTACACAAAACACGATGGAAATGAGTCAGTTCAGAACTTGACAACAGTTAACAGCATAATAGAAATAAAAACACACGGACTGACACAGAATTGATTTCAGGGATATTTTAGGAATATCAGGGTATCTTATTTGCATTTATGTTTCATGTGCAATTAAGCGGGCAATTTCTCTGACGTTCTAGACAAACAGCTCTATTTTTATTAGATGCATACAATCCACCCTAAAGATGCTTTCATTGCTGGATAAAACTCTGCTGCCACTACGCCACACCTTTTAGTTTTAAGTGTCCTTTGTTGGAAATAATAATAAAAAATCCTTTCTATGTGCACATACACTGAGCTGTTAGACAGAGCTTCTTTGGTTCCGTTTTCCCAGTTCTGGGCAGAATTCTCCAGGGTCTTGGCAGTGCTGTGCACTGACAGATCTAACTCTGCTGGAAGTGACGAAGTGCTTTCAACTATGTTGGGACCAGACTGATTTCCAACTACCCTGCCCTCGAGAATAGCTAGAGTTCGTGCTGACTTTTGTGGAATGTGTCCTCTCACTGGCCTGAGATAAATAAAGCACCATTTTTCTAAAGGGATCTAAAATGTGGAGCATTTTCACAAGGGCCTTTTCTCATTTCTTGGCTGAGGAAATAATATGCCCGCCTCCTGTGGGCATCCTGTTATGCACGAGCCAGTGCTACTGACCCTCCCAGCTGAGGCGGGTGGATGAGCGTTTGCCTTTTCTACACAGGTTGGCAAGGGAGAGCTTCCCTCCCCTCATGCCCGCCCCTCAAGTGTGCGCTTCAACATTCGGGGGCGTCTCGGGAGGAGCCTGGGAAGTTAAGTGCATTCAAAACACGGTAATAGCCTGTCCCAAAGCCATAGGGAACATCTGTTGTCAACAGCAGCCTGAAGGTGCTTTTGCTGGACCGCAAAGGTTAAAGATACAAAATTATTTAGGACTTTTAAAATAAACCATGATTAAAACAGTAAACATATGCTATTCTTAGTGTCTGCCGAGTAAAGGGAGATGAATTTTTTCACTAGTCACATTGCTTGTTACACAAAGAAGTACATATACACACAAACACACACACACATATATATTTGCTTCGATACAGATGTTGAATAAAATGGAAAAATGGCTATTGAGTGAGAATCTCACCTGAAACCAATTCTTCTTTTAAAGGCAGTTCTTGGAATTAGCCATGGGAAGTCCCCTGATTTCCAGTCCAACGTGGCTTGGAAGCCCCATATCTCATACTGCTTGATTCCCAGAGAAGAGCGTGCTCTGGAAAGATTCTGTGACAGCAGCTGAGTTCTAAGCACAAGGCTCCTTATCCTGTTTTCTGGTTCTAAGTCCCGTGGAAGCACCTGGACCAGCTGTCCTCACGTCTGCACCTGTGCTGGGCCGGCTGTGTGTGACGTTGTCGAGCACTCTCGTGCCCAAAATCCCGATTCAATAGGCGTGGGGTGGGGATGATGAAAAGGGTCTTTGTCACCCCAACCTTAAGATGGCACCCTTTAATCATCACTCTTCGCCAAAAGGATGCATTAATAAAAGGTAGATTTGCTTCGTTATTGAAATAAATATCAGAGGTGACCTACTCGAAGGAAATCCATGCTTAGAGGTAGCAGACTTCAACAGGTTAATTATCCTGCCTACCTCTTGGGCCCTGGGTATGTTTATCATCCTTTGTATATGAGCTCAAATGTTTGAGTAACTTTCAAAAGCTCTCACCTTCCAGACAACCTTCTGCCCCTGACATTAGTGTGCAACACTAGCTACATTAGTCATCGACAGTGAATGGCATTGTCGTGACTCCAACGACAGTCAGGTCTGAAGACCTATCTGCATTTCTACCCTGGAAGCAGACTGAATGTCTGAGTCCTTCCAATATTTATATGTTGAAATCTAGTCTCCAGTGTGATGGTGTTTGGAGGTGGGAGCTCTGGAAAGTGATTAGGTCATGAGGGGAGAGCCTTCTGAATGGGATTCATGCTCCTTCCACCACGTGAAGTTATGATGGGAAGACCATCTGAGAACCGGGAAGTGGGTCTCACCAGATACCAAATCTGCTAGTAAACCTTCACCTTGGACTTCCAGCCTCCAGAACTGTAAGAAATAAATCTGTGTTGTTTATAAGCCACCCAGTCTATGGTACGTGGTTACAGCAGCCTGAACTGAGACTACCCCCTGAGCTCTAAAACAAATCTATTACCATTAGCTATGGCCAGTGAGTTTAAAAGCCTAGAGCAGGGGCTGGCAAACATTTCATGTGAAGGGCCAGAGGGCACATCACAACTCCACCGTGTGTGGAGCACCAGAGCAGCCACAGACGTGAACAGGTGCTCCATGCCGGCTGATGTCCAACAACACTTTATTTATGGATTCTGAAATTTGAATTTCATAGAATTTTCATGTGCCACAGAATATTCTTCTTCTTATGATTTTTTTCCCCCTCAACCACTTAGAAAAGTATAAACACCATTCTTTGTTCAAGAGAGATCCGCAGATAGGCAGGAGCCAGATTTGGCCCTCAGACGGTGGTTTGCTGAACTGAACTGGCACACTGAGGGGCTGAAGTCATGGCCAGAGCCCGGAGCCGTGTGAACTGAGCTTCTGTTCTGCTCTGTTGCTTACTCTTTGGTCATAAATTGCATTTCTGTCTCCAGCCCACCCACACCATGCAAATGTACTGGGGCCCAGGAAAGACATACGAGGTGTGTTGCAAAATCATTGTTCCTACAGACGCCCTATGTCTTCACCTTGCATTGCCCTGCACGGGACATATCACAAAACATCAAGTAAGCCCCAGATCTACCGTGGAACACGAGAGGCCCTGTGAAAGCTTCCCCTGTTTCTGCTTCAGCCCCCTCACGGGTACGTCTAGACTTGACAGAACGTACCTCCAAGAGGTCTTGCATAGCCTCGCCAGGAAAGCAGAAATAGAAATTTTGGAGGAAAAAAAAATTGTTTTTGGTCAGACTGCACATCTTGCTTGTGAATATCTATCTCTTATCCACATGGCAGAATTGTTTTAATCATCCACTTAGAGCTTATTAACAGAGTCAGTTCAGTTCCGGTCTTCTGCTTTCTTCCAACTAAGTAGCATGGAAGAGATGAGAGAAGCCGACAGTTAATAGAGAGCTGTGGATGTTAAAAGGTATAACCTATTAATATAGGGCAGCATTTCCCAAAGCGTGTTAGGCTGAGTGCTGGCTCTGTTAGATGTTCTGCCAAAAAAAGCATTTCAAGGTCAAGTTAAGTTTAGGAAACGTGGCGCAGAATCTCTCTTCTTTCTTGATGACCCTTAATGGGCATTATTAAAGCCTCTGAGGATTTCCACCATAAAACTGCTTAACTAGGTTAAGTGTTTCTCAAACTTAAGTGATCAGAGAAGCTTTTTCATCTTCACTTAATTGTTATTAACATCCCAAGAAATTAATGATCCACAGATGACATTTTGGGAAACACGGATATAGACGAGGTGGAAGAATGGAGAGGTTTTTAAGCAGGGGAGGGAGTCGTGATGCAGAGCAATCACTTTGGTGAGGACCAGACTTTTGGCGGTTTTTGTCATTTCAGGAGATTACCCAATATTCCATCCATGTGCTCAAGTCACAAAAACAGGAGTCAGATTTGTGGTGGTGGTAACCTCTTCAAAAATTATGAAGTGCACGTACAGTTTGTAAATAGCACGTTATCAGTTTTCACATCATTTCTCAACTCTCCCGTGGCAACTTTAAATCCTATGCATCGGGCACCCATTGTTTTGGATTACAAACATGCAGCTATGTCTGCTGAAGGCATTTATTCTTATCTTCTTTCCTCAGCTGCCCTTCACAGCCAATCTATCACCAAGTTCCATCAATTCCGCTTTGAAAATACTAAAAACCTTAGCTAATTTTTGTTTTATTTTTTCTCCCATGAAAATATAAGGATTATCAAGGTTCTGCAACCCCTTTAATGTACTTAACCAACCTTCCTCAAGCTACTTCTGAAACACGGAGTGGAGAGGTTACGCCTGTAAAGATATCATCTTTGTTCGTATGAAACTCTTCTAGGCAGGTTGACAGTTTTACAGTTCTTAGCTCTTTTTACCTATGTGTCTTTACAACAGCCTTTTAAGATGAACAGAATAGTAGATATTGTCCATTATCATTATTTTATCAGTGAGGAAACTGGGCATAGAGGGACTTTAACGACAAGTGTGCAGCAGCTAACTTTCAGTTGATGTCTCAGAGAACCCACCTGAAGTGTAGATTGCTGAGACAATGTTATATTCAGGAAGTGATGAAACAGGGCTGTGAACCTGGGCTCTGGGCTGGCTATGGAATTTGTAGGGTCTACTGTAAGATGAAAATCTGAAGACCCTTTTTGAAAATTACTTAGATAGCTGACAGTGACAACAGACTATTAAGCCCAGCAAGAGGCCCTTCTGACTACAGGGCCCCGTGAGCTGGCCCTGCCTGAGGTCTCTGGTCACTCAGCATTTGGGTGCTTGGGTACCAAGGAGGCTGTGAGCTCCTGAAATTGTAGGCAGAATGCTGTGTGAATGTGTCTAAGTCTGTCGATCCTATTCCATAGCTTTTACCAGATCCTTAAAGTGGCCTGTTAACAAAATAAAGCATGAAGGATGCCTCTTCAAGAGAAATAAATGTTCTTACAGAGACCAACCGGTGTCAGACCGGTGCCAACATGCATGTCCCTTCAGGAGACTGCGTTTGTAAATGCATGAGTTTTCCTGGATACACAAGAATTAATGCAGAAACAAAGAATTCTTCAGGCTGCCCAGATGTTGCCAGAAAGAAAGACACTCATGTATGCATCTTTAGAAGATAAAGAAGCAAAGAGTAAGCTGTTTAAGAGGACCACGCTCTTCACAAACCTCTTCACAAAACCCAGATATGAGCTATTTTGTTTATTTTCACCCCCTTAAAGGAAGCTTCTCCCTCTTCTATAAGTAGATGTCACAGTCCCTGTTTTATATAAAGGAGAAACTATCACTGTAAGATTTCCCAATGTATTGTGATTTATATCAAATTAATAGATGATTATAAAAATAGCCAACCCTCAGAAATAGGTGTAAGGTAGGAATTTGTTAGTAAAGCAGGTGTAGAAGAGACGCCCTCAGAAACAGGAAAAGAGTAAAATCCAAAGCTCTGCATCCTGAGAAATACTACCGATGGAATGCTGCATCTTCACTGGAGCGAAGCCTCATGGTCATCTCCTAAAACCCCATGGTGATCTCCTAGAAGTCTCACGCACTAGTATTCCTGAACGTGGATTTGGCTGAAAAGCCTGCTCCCGCAGTTTGAGCGGCTGCCTTAAAATGTTATTTAGTCTCTCTGCCCCTTTAGACAAAATATGCTCTTTGCCCAAATCTCCGACTCACATAAAGGAGGAGACAGGGAGATGGATAATTGAAACCACAGGGTAATGCTCAGATTTCCACGTGCACAGAGTGTCAAACTTCTCTTGATGCAACCTCCAAAAAGTAGAAAAGCACGATTCATTCGGGGTCCCTGGTCACTCTGCCGTCCCCACTCTTGTCCCCGCTCACGGCACAATGTGTGTGTGCAGGGGGGGCACCCTACAGGACTCAACCAGCCGCCAAAGCTCTTGCAGATCCAGAGAGAACCTTGGTTGCTCACACCAGGTAACCCATCCATCGGAAGAATACGTCTTCATAATCCTATCCATCCCGCAAGGTGAAAGGGTAGGAGGCTGGCAAGTGGGATGCTCTCCAGTGGTTTCTGGGAGGAAGTTGATCATTAATTCTTTCAACTGAAGGGAATTTGCCCCGCGGGTAGTCTTCCTCCCCAGGGGTGCCTGCAGCCTTCGGGCAAGCCGTCTACTCCACCTGGAATCTTCTGGTACCCGCTCCCCAGCTTCCTCCACGATGCCCAGGCCCCGCGGGAAGACGGGGAAAACTTCCAGCGGGGACAGACCTCGCCCGAGCCGCCCCAGCCCCTTTCAGCCTGGGTCCTCGGCGAGACCCCGAGTGGGAGTGTCCGGGGGTGCGCATCCCGGGGTGCGAGGTGGGGGACTAGGGGCGACGAGGCCGCGCTCCGGGGGCCGGGGAGCGCGGACCCCGCCAGTCCTGCGCGCAGGGAGCGCGGCTGCCGCGCCCCACGTGGCCCCGCGCTCTCCAGAAACAGCCCCCACCCCGGGGCGGGGGGCGCGGGGGCGAGGAGGCCTCCGCGACACCCGGGCGGGCGGCGCCCCTCCCGATCGGGCCCGCGGCGCGGCCCCCACGTGAACCGGGTCGGGCCCTTCCCAGAGCGGGCCCTTCCCGCCCCAGCGCGCCCGCCGGTGCCCCGGGGGGCAGCCCCAGGCGGAGCCGCGGGAAATGCCGGTCCTCCCCCGCCCGGCGCCCGCCCTTCCCGGGGCCCCGCGGGGCCGCCTCTCCTGGTCCCTCCCCGCCCGCGACCCCGCCGAGCCCTGCCTCCCGGCGCCCCCGGCCGGCTCCTCGGCCTCGCGGCGGGGCTGCGACCCCGCAGTACCTGCTCCTCCGGCGCGGGGCGGGCTCAACTAGTGGTCCTCGCGATGCCGGCCCTTCCCGAGGCTCCGGGAAGCGCTCCTGCCTCCGGGAAGCTGCTCCGGTCTTTCGGCTCCCAAACGCGACACTCTGTATATCCGGCTCGGAGACTGGGTGCGGGGCGGGAGGAAACCACCCTCCCTCCGATCTTGCCGTGGCCGCCGCGGCCTCGGCCTGGGGCGCAGGAGGCGACGGCCCTACAGGCCGCGGGGCGACCGCATCGTGGGCAGGGCGGCCGTGCGCGCAGGCCCGCCCCGCAGCTTCCATTCATTCAGCGCCCGGCAGATCCACTCGCTGTCACTCCCGGGTTGGGCTTTTTTTTTTTTTTTTTTTCAAATCGGTGGGTGAGGGGACAGGGAGCTGGAAAGGCGCCCCGCTATGGTCTGGAAAAGGAGCGCTCCCACACCTTGCAAGAGCGAGGGAGAGAGGCGAGGAAGGGACAGAGACAGAGACAGACAGGAGGGAGAGAGAGACGGTGGGAGGGGGGCTCGGGAGACACAGAGGGTCAAAGGTTCTAATCTGAACGCCTGGAGGGCACACCATTCCCCACCCAGTCTAGCAGAAAAGGCAGCCAAAACGCGAATTTGCTCAGCTCGTCCGTACCGCGCACCCAGGGGGAGGGACGCTCCTGTGTCTGCTCCAGGCTCTGCGGAGGCGCCCCGCAATGACCGACCGGCGCAGTGTCCTTTTGAAAATCCAGGAGGGGCTGGAGGCGCCGTTTATTCATGCCCAGGGGGTGAGGGCAGAAATCCGGCTCTGTCTGCGTCGGGGGCAGGTGGGAGTGGATAGGTGGACAGGAGGCTAGAGAAGATCAGAGATGCGGCTGCAAACACAGCAGCCGGCCAGCTTTGCTCAGCAGCGCTTCTCCAGATTTTTCTTTTTCTTTCTTTTTTTTTTTTTTAAGACATTTTGCTTATAAGCCTGGTAGCTTGGGGTGGGGGTAGGGGTGGGGCGGAATTGCTTTGGTCACTGTTACATTTTAAATGGATTAACTGGATCTGTCCTCAGGGAAGACTTGCAGAGGGACAGACAGTCACTTGAGTGGCGCTGGCACAGTCCTCAGCCAGGAAGTGCTGAAAAACGGCCAACGCCCAACCTTAATTCCTTGGACAGGTAGACGGTAAATTCCCCATAAAAATGCTATGTTAAGACAAGTCAAAAAAGAATATTGCTCTTTGTTCTCCTTATCACAACAATCGATATACAAATAAATAAATAAAATTTAATTCGTGGAGATTGGAGTTAATAAGAACAATTTCTTGCATTTAAAAAAAAGTCCACACCCATCTTGAATTCTCATCTGTTGCACTCTCTTCAATTAAATGTATTAAGCAAAATATAGCCTGAAGATACTGTGGCTAATTTTCTCTGGTGACTGCCTGAAAGCAAGAGAGACAGAAAGAGTTAGGACCCAATAAATACACTCTTCATTACCCCTCCCGGCACTGGAGAGTATGTGTTCTCAAAACGCGTATGACAGCACTTGAAATGATACTGTCCAGTGTGGTGAGAAACTGTTGAAATCACCCATTACACAGCAGACAGAAGGTAAGTTGTTACAACTCTTTGGAAAATAACTGGCAACAGGGCTTAAAATATTTAGTCACTCACGTTTTTCAATTGTTCTGAATCTTCTGATATAGAATTCCCATTTCTTAGAATGTATCCAAAGAAAATAATTCACAAAAAGGGAAATGACATATGGACAAAGTTACGGGTTTATTACATCATTGTTTATAAGCTAGACAATTAAAAAAATGCTTTCAGTAGAATATTGATAAATACAATGCAACATTATGATAGGTTACAAAATCACAATTTTATTTGCACCATTTAAAGTGATATTTATATATTGAAAATGGGTTTGTTTGCCAGGACTGCCTTATCAAAGTACACAGACTGGGTAGCTTAAACAGAAATTTATTATCTCGTAGTTCTGGAGGCCAGAAGTTCCAGATCAAAGTGTTGCCAGGGTTCTTCTGAAGGCTGCAAGGGACAATCTGTTTTATGCCCCCTACCTAGCTTCCAGTGGTTTGCTGGCAATTTTTTGGCTTTTCTTGGTTTCTAGAAGTTTACCCCTGATCATTACCTTCCATCTTCACATGGTGCGTGTGTGTGTGTGTGTGTGTGTGTGTGTGTGTGTATCTGTGTCCAAAGGTCCCCCTTTATAAGGACGCCTATCATACTGGCCTGGCGCTCACCCTAATGGCCTCATCTGAACTTATTACCTCTGCAACAACCCGATTTCCCAATAAGGTCACATTCTGAGATACTTCAACATGTGAATTTGGGGGGTTGGGGTGATGAAAGGCACAAATCAACCCATGAACATATAATAGCAAAAAAAGAGGCAGTGTAGTGGGTTGAATGGTGGCTCCCCAAAAATGTCCTGGTGCAAATCCCTGGAACCTATGAATGTTACCTGATTTGGGTAAGAGGGTTTCTGTATGTGCAGTGAGGTTAAAGATCTTCAGGGGAGATCTTCCTGGATTATCCAGTTGGGCCCTTAATCCAGTGGCAAGTGCCTTTATAAGAGAAAGACAGAGGGAGATGTGAGACATGTACATACTGGGCAGAGCAATTTGAAGACAAGACAGAGAGTGGAACGATATGGCAAAAAACCCAAGAAAGCCGAGGAAAGCAGACGGCCACCAGAAGCTAGAGAAGGAGAAGGATTCTGCCCTAGGGCCTCCAAAGGACAGGGGCATGGCCCGCACACACCTTGAGTTCAGACTTTCAGCCTCCAGGACTGTGAGAGAATCAAGTCCTGTCATGTAAGCCACCCAGTAATTTATTACAGCCACCTGAGGAAGACAACGCCGGTAATTTGTCGGAGGTAGAATTCTATGTATTTACTTTTTAAATTTTTTCTTAAAAGAGAGATATAGTTCAAGACCATTTCAAGAAATCTCAAAATGCTCATCCACTTTTGATGGGATGGGCAGAAGACTTGCTAACGGTTTTATCATCTTGCAAATTAAACTCTCCAATACGTGCAAATGCTGCTAAATCTGCAAAGGGTTCTGAGCCTGGGAAAGGGGTTCTATTGTTCTGTGTCCTCCTGAAAAAAAGTTTCTTTTGTTTAGCACAGGGAACTATGCTCAATATCATGTAATAACCTTTAAAGAAAAAAATATGAAAATGAATATATGTATGTATATGCAAGATGGGACATTGTGCTGTGTAGTGGAAATTGATACATTGTAATTGACTGTACTTCAATAAAAAGAAAGAAAAAAACCAAATTCAGCTCCATGCTGGTGTGATTAGAGACCATCTCTGGGGTTGTATCTTAAAGCCATGGTTGCTCATGGTCAATGCTGAAAAATAGATTATTACAGTAACTGACCTTTCCTTTCAAAGTCTTCTCTCCTTCGCTCCTGCTCAATGACTTTTACCATTTTATTCGACCATATAAAGTAAAAGTTTCTCTGTCAATCTGCCTGGAGGTTTTTATTTAAAATGCAAAATACCTATAAAATACGCAAGACCTAAAATAATATGATATGTCAGATCATTCTAATGACACCCTAAATTTGGAGATTGTGAATAAGCCCAGTGTTCCAAAAGAGAGTTGTCATTGCCCAGTGTGCCTGAAATAAACTCTAGTTCTGTTGACTGAGAGTTATCATGGAAACAAAGAGGTTTGACTCTGATGTACAGGAGAATCATAAAAATATAGTGTTCTAGAACTGGAAAGCTAGTCCTCTGGGCCCACCCTCTTACTTTATAGTGATGAGGACTGGACTTTACGTCTTGTCTAAGGTCACTGTATTAGTTTTCTGTTGCTGCATAACCAGTGACTCTAATCTTAGTGTTTTAAAACAATACCTATTTATTATCATCAAAGTTCTGTAGGTAAGTCATCTGGACATGACATAACTGGGTTCTTTGCTCAGGGTCTCACAAGGCTGAAATCACACCGTCAGCCCAGGCTTCGATCTCATCTGTGGCTCAGGGTCTTCTGAACTTCGTTGGTTCTTAACAGGATTTAGTTCCTTGCAACTGTAGGAATGAAGGCCTCATATTCTTACTCTCAGCTAGCGTTTCCTTCCAGCTCCTACAGCCCATCCTCCAGTCCTGACCACCTGCACTCTCACAGCATGCGTGTTTGCTTCTTTAAAGTCAGCAGAAGGAACTCTTTCTTTCTCTCTTCAAGTCTCTGAGTACAACCCAACTGTGTGAGGGCCAGTTAGGATTAACTCAAAATCAAATGATTTGGCGCCTTCATTTGCATCACATAACATCACAAGAGTGAAACCTATCGTAGGCACAGTCCTGCCCCTTCAGAGGGACGGGATTATCCAGAGCATCTAAACTCAACCATCCAATCGCAGGATCCTGCTTATCTTGGCCACTTACTTCGATGGTAAGTAGCAGCAGCAGCAGCAGCAGCAGAGTGTCTCCTGCTCCCTTGAGGAGTCTCTGTGGCATAAGAAAAAGTGTTTTTCATTATCTGGCCATTTTATGAGGCAGCGAGATATGGATTTTTTACAGACTTTTTCCCTTGTCTTCTTTTCCCCTATGGAGATAAAAAAGTTGTATAACTTCTCTTTATTGGCAATTGTAAAAGCATTAACAGGTGAAGACTAAACTCACACATTCTGATTTCAACTGTAGTGTTCTCAAGGGCTTTCTCAAACCCTGGGTCATAATACCCAGAGTCTATTGAGGATGGCACTGAGAATTCTTTTGCGAACCGTATGATGAGAACGCAATAGGGTTACAGCTGAATTAACTAAACGCATATTCTCTCTATTGACTATTAATGTAGACACTAAAATAAATAAATAAAGAAAGAAAGCCGTGCCAGCTGAATTGCACTAATTTCCAAGAGGTTTAGTTTATAAAGAAAGTAACATGCTGAAACACATGATCTCGTTCGTATTAAACCAATGTCAAATAACTGAATATGCATGTGTATACATAGATATATAAGGCTATGAACGCATGGAGAAAAATGTGGAAGGATGTACCCTAGGTTATTAACATGTTACTTTCATTGGTTAGAGAGGCACTGAAGCACATGGGGAAAGTTTTAGAGGAAGCAGTACCAGGCAAAGATAGGAAAAGGGGGAAAAAAAGACTAAAATATAATTTAAGGTATCATATGTTCACATCTATGTATTTATTTAAATTATATTAAAAACATTTTTAATTAAAAAAAAAAAACTAGGTCACCACTTCATCCTAACAAGTATAAAGCTAAACAAATTGAAAAATAAATAATTCTTCTTAGATTTGTCAGAGAAGTGAAGTCACAGGGCAAACCACTGCCACCAAAATTGGAGAAACAGACAAGTGGGCATAGAAAATTACAGCTGAGAGAAACAGAAACCCATAGCAGAAAGTTTCAAGTTATCAGTGCCAGGGTAGGGAAACCTGCAGTGCAATAGATGAATTGTTGGAAGCTCAGTGTGGACCACTCTGAGAGTTAAAAACTCTAGGGGGACCAGAAGTGGGGTGGGAGGGGGCCCTTTTTTTGTTATACCTCCAGGACCTCTACCAGCTCCTCACAGCCAATGTCAGAGACGAATTTCCTGGTGTTTTCAGCAGGGGGAGGGGAAAAGGAAACATTTGAAATATGCCAGAACATTCTGTTCTTCTTAACAAGATTTGCCATCAGGAGTAACTATTTTACCAGAGCCTTACCCGTTGGGATTTTATCAGAGCCTGACATAATGTGGAAAGAGGAAAAACAGATTCCAGGCTCTCTCCCTCCAAAGCATCCCATTCCATCTACAGGGGAAAAATTCTGGGAAGAATGTGTGAAGTTCACAGCCCAGGGGCACAGACTTTCCAAAAGATTGAGACATAATCATAGGACTGTAGAATGCGTCCCTTTTTTACACCTAACAGTACGTTGCTAGTTGCCTATTTACTGCAGTTAACTTTTACCCAGCACTCATGTCCGTCTTTCAACAGCAGCAGAAAATTACAGTGTATATATACTAAAGGCAAAAAACACATTTTGAAGACACTGGAGCAAGCTTCAGAACTAGAGTCAGATGTGGCAAGAATGTCACTTGCAATTATCAGAGCAAGAATTCTTTAGAAATTGTGATTAAGATGATAAGGGCTTTAAGAGAAAAAGTGGACTATATGCAAAAACTGGTGGGCAATATAAACAGAGAGATGTAAATTCAACAATAAACAATAAATACTCAAAAACATTGTAGCAGAAATGAAGAATGCCTTTTGGGCTCATTAACAGACTGGACATTGCTGAGGAAAGAATCTCTGAGCTTGAGGACATGATGAGAGAAACTTCCAAAGCTGAAAAGCAAAGAGAAAAAAAGACAGAAAAATAATGAAGAGGATATCAAAAGACTGCGGGACGACTACAAAAGATATAACAGCTGCATAATGGGGATACCAGAAGGAGAAGAGAGAGGGAAACAGAGCAATATTGGAAACAATAATGATTGAGAATTTACCCAAATTAGTGTCAACACTGAACCACAGATCCGGAAATCTCAGAAAACACCAAGCAGAATAAAGGCAAAACCAAACCAAAACAACAAGCACAAAACCCAAAAAAACCCACACCAGTCTAGAAACCTATGCATTCCATATTCAAACTTCAGAAAGTCAAAGATAAAGAAAAAAATCTTGAAAGAAGTCAAAGGGGGGGGGGGGGTGAAAAAAAACAACCTTACTTACAGAGGATCAAAAATAAGAATTACACCCAACTTCTTCTCAGCAAATATGCAAACAAGGAGAGTGTGAAGTGAAATATTTAGCGTTGAGGGAGAAAAAAAAAATCAACCTCGAAGTCTATACATGTACAATTATCTCTCAAAAGTGAAGAGAAATAAAGAATTTCTCAGACAAATAAAATTTGAGGGAATTTGTTGTCGGTAGAACTACCTTGCAAGAAACGCTAAAAGAAGATCTTCAGAGAGAAAGGAAACGATACAGGTCAGAAATGTGGATGTTTGCAGAGAAAGGAAGAGTACCAGGGAGTGAACAAATGAAAGTAGAATAAAATCTTTTGTTTTTCATATTCTTAGCTGATCTAAGAGGTAACAGATTGCTCAAAATAAAAGCAACAATGTATTTAATGATATATGCTTGACTATGTGTATATATACATCTGTATATATGCATACTTATAAGGGAAATGAATGACAGAGATGATACAAGATTTGGAAGGGAGGGAACTAGTAGGGATATTTTGTTATTATAAGGTGCTTCCACTACCTATGATGTGGTATAGCGTTATTTGAAAGTGGCCTTGGGTTAGTTGTAAATGCAAATTCTAGGGCAATCTTTAAAAAAAGGAAAAAAAAAAAAGAAAGTATAATTGCTATGTTAGGAAATGAGAGAAATGGAATCATGTAAAATGCTCAATTAAAACCACAAAAGGCAGAGAAACTACTGTATGATTCCAACTATGTGACATTCTGGAAAAGGTAAACCTGTGAAGATACTAAAGAGTTTAGTGGTTGCTAGGACTTGTGTGGGGGAACCGGATGAACAGGTAGAGCACAGAAGGATTTTAGGAGAGTGAAACAACTATGTTTGATGCTACAGTGGGAGACACACGTCATTATGCACTTGGCCAAACCCACAGAATAACCACCACCAAGCGTGAACCCTCATGTGAACTAGACTTTGGGTAATAATGAGGTGTCAATGTAGGTTCATTGGTTGGAACAAATGTACCAGTCGGTGTAGGATGTGGATGGTGGTGGGGTGGGGGGCGGTTGTGCCTCTGTGAGGGCAGAGGGTAGATGGGAAATCTCTCTACTTCCCATTCAATTTTTCTGTGAACCTAAAACTGCTCTAAAAATAACATTTATTAATTGAAGAATGTTGGTGGACTGGCAGCAGATATAGAAAAGATGAGTATGTTTCGTTGTCAAGTATAAAATGAATTCAAAGATGGTTGTGGAAAGTCTCGGGTCCTGGGGATGAACAAAGATGTAACTGCGGAATCTTGAAGCAAGAAGATGGGTGGTTCATGTCTTATTGTATCCTCCCCAGATAAAGGAATTGCTTTAGATTCCAGGAGAAGGACCTTGTAATAGTAGCTAGAATCAGATGGTCATGGGGCCACTGAAGGAATTTGCTCCACATGTCATGGGACAAAAGAGTGAGAGAATTACTGCACCCCAAAGAACAAGTAATTATGTACATGGTGCTTTGTGTTTGTGCAACCATAAGTCAACAGTGTTTCCATGCGACCACATTGCACGGAAGGAGAGCTTCTACCAGTAGGGCAGGTCTCTCCAAATATTGAATCATGATTCTGTGGGTTTTTATTTTGTTTCCATGGTTTGTCTGGATTTTCTGGCCTTATGGCCAGTTCTGTAAATTGGACTTAGAGAGTAACACAGGAAGAAAAGTAATGAGAAGAGAGAGGTTATAAAGAGGAAACCAAAAAATGCAGATCTGTCTCTAATATCGAGGACTGCTGTAAGAGTCAGATGGAGTTTGACTAAATACTGATGAACTTCTACAGTCCAGATGTTTACATCACAAATCAAGCTAACACACTGTTCTATAAGACATCTTCTAACCTTCTGTCTTGACAAATATACCTTCAAATGACAAAATAATGACATATGTGTAAAACCAGGACTTTCCTATGACCAAAAGTTACCAAAGTTATGCATATGTGAATATACATTTGATGGGCTGACAGTGCTAGGGTGTGGAACAAAATAAAAGTGTACACAATTCACAAATTATTTGTTATCTGTTCCCAGAAATGATTTTTCTTGCCTGCATTTAAAAAAAATCACAAATTATTTTATTAATACCAAGACAATAGCATAACTTGTATTTTAGTTTAGTTTAGAATTGATTAAAAAGTAAAGTGAAATCATATTTAAAAGGGCTAACATTTGGGGGAAGGTATAGCTCAAGTGGTAGAGCGCATGCTCAGGATGAATAAGGTCTTGGGTTCAATCCCCAGCACCTCCTCTAAAAATAAATAAATAAATTGAGTTTCTCACCCCGCCAAAAGGGGCTGAAGTTTGCATTTATATTTTAAATGTGGATTAAATTAAACACAATATTTGAAATTAATAAAAGTATTTTAATGTTTCTTACCAAAACATTTAAATTACCAATTAAAATCAAAACTGAAACTACAAATTAAATTATTGAATATCAAAGTTTTAAATAAAAATATTTAAATTTTTTTGAGAAAATCTAATACGTCATATTAAGAACATTTATACAAATAAAATTATTCTCAATTCTAGTGTTTAGGCTTCCTCTAATTGCCAATGTGAGAAAAAATAAATCATGCCGGTAACATGTTTCATAGTATTATATTGAGACCTACATATGTACAGATTTAAGAGGAATGTGGATTTGTTTACTATGGCAAAAATCATCCTGAGCCGTGAAAAGCAACTGTTGCAAACACCGCATTAACTTGGAATCACAGACTGGAACACAAAGAGAGACAAGACATCTGACTGTCAGCACTGCAAGGAAAAGGCACTTTTTTATGCAAGAGTTTATCACATTCATAGAATCTGAGAAGCAGAATTTGATGTTAATGATTTTGTCTTTTCTCTTACCTAAGTGCTTCCACCACTCAAATCCTCCTTATGGTCCAAAGCAGTGTCTTTCTCTGACACTATAATTGCACAACCCCAAACCTTCATGGCATTCAGATGCAGTCACATTGTGTTTTGAGGATAAATGGCATGAGAGACAGCATTTCCTGGGATGTGAATGGTATTAATCATGAGAGTGGATGCTCGAGATTGTGCACTGTGTTGCCACCAATGAATGCTGGGTCCCCCGTGAAAGAAACACTCTTGCGTATCTTTGCGTGTGCACGCGTGTGTGTGTATGATATGTGGAACCTTCCGGAAGGCAGGTCTAAGGGTGATCACCTGACCTTAGCTAGATCAATCAGGTTTGCCCATCCAGGAATCTAGAATTTTTGACCTGAAAGTTACAGCTCTGAAAATTTCTGGAAGCTCAGTATCTCTAGACAGCATCCTGGACAGTCCATGAATTCTGTTACTGGGTTCCCAGAGCCTCCTAGGTTCTTGTTGCCCTTTCTTGGATTCTGACAATGACTTCAGTATTCCCATAGTTCTTTATTATTATTATTTTGCTCAAGTTAAGTAGATTTTATTTACTTTTATTTCAGAAAAAAAAATTAACTAATGTAATTTACCAGTAGATAATTTCCTGCAGTGGTTATTCTTCTATTTTGTTAGCGTGTTTAGAAGACTAAATCAAAGAATAAATATCGCAAAGAAGACTTTAAAAAATGGAAAGATAGCCCATGCTCTTGGATTGGAAGAATCAATATTGTGAAAATGGTCACACTGCCCAAGGCACTCTACAGATTTAATGCAACTCCTATCAAATTACCCAGGACATATTTCACAGAACTAGAACAAATCATAATAAAATTTATATGGAACCATCAAAGACCTAGAATTGCCAAAGCATTACTGAAGAGAAAGAAAGAGGCTGGAGGAATAACTCTCCCAGACTTCAGACAATACTATAGAGCTGCAGTCATCAAGACAGCATGGTATTGGTACAAAAACAGACATGAAGACCAATGGAACAGAATAGAGAGCCCAGAAATGAACCCACAAACTTTTGGTCAACTAATCTTTGACAAAGGAGGCAAGAATATACATTGGAATAAAGACAGTCTCTTCAGCAAATGGTGTTGGGAAAACTGGACAGCAGCATGTAAAACAGTGAAGCTAGAACACTCCCTTACACCATATACAAAAATAAACTCAAAATGGGTCAAAGACTTAAACATAAGACAAGATACAATAAACCTCCTAGAGGAAAACATAGGCAAAACATTATGTGACATACATTTCAAAAATTTTCTCCTAGTAGAAATAAAAGCAAGAATAAACAAATGGGACCTAATGAAACTTACAAGCTTCTGCACAGCAAAGGAAACCAGAAGTAAAACAAGAAGAAAACCTATGGAATGGGAGAAAATTTTTGCAAATGAAACTGACAAAGGCTTGATCTCCAGAATATATAAGCAGCTCATACGACTCAATAAGAAAAAAATAAACAACCCAATCCAAAAATGGGCAGAAGACCTAAACAAGCAGTTCTCCAAGGAAGACATACAAATGATCAAAAGGCACATGAAAAAATGCTCAATATCACTAATTATCAGAGAAATGCAAATCAAAACTACAATGAGGTATCACCTCACATCAGTCAGAATGGCCGTCATTCAAAAATCCACAAATGACAAATGCTGGAGAGGCTGTGGAGAAAGGGGAACCCTCCTACACTGCTGGCGGGAATGCAGTTTGGTGCAGCCACTATGGAAAACAGTGTGGAGATTCCTCAAAAGACTAGGAATAGACTTACCATATGACCCAGGAATCCCACTCCTGGGCTTGTATCCAGAAGGAACCCTACTTCAGGATGACACCTGCACCCCAATGTTCATAGCAGCACTATTTACAATAGCCAAAACATGGAAACAGCCTAAATGTCCATCAACAGGTGACTGGATAAAGAAGAGGTGGTATATTTATACAATGGAATACTACTCAGCCATAAAAACCGACAACATAACGCCATTTGCAGCAACATGGATGCTCCTGGAGAATGTCATTCTCAGCGAAGTAAGCCAGAAAGAGAAAGAAAAATACCATATGAGATCGCTCATATGTGGAATCTAAAAACAAACAAACAAACAAACAAACAAAAAGCGTAAATACAGGACAGAAATAGACTCATAGACAAAGAATACAGACTTGTGGTTGCCAGGGGGGTGGAGGGTTGGAAGGGATAGACTGGGATTTCAAAATTGTAGAATAGATAAACAAGATTATACTGTATAGCACAGGGAAATTTACACAAAACGTTATGGTAACTAACAGAGAAAAAAATGTGACAATGAGTGTGTATATGCCCATGTATGACTGAAAAATTGTGCTGAACACTGGAATTTGACACAACGTTGTAAAATGATTATAAATCAATAAAAAAATGTTAAAAAAAAGAATAAATATTGCAAAAGATGATTTGAGAGGATAGCAAATTTTGGTGATACTTCCGATGACCATTTTTGCTTTGTTGCACAAAGAAGCTTTAAAACCTTTTTACTGAGCTCCTGGATAAAGGAGAAATTCTTCTCAATTGATACACTTAGATCCTTAAAAAACAAGGATACCACTCAACAAAATCTGGAAACTTAAAGAAAAATGTTAATAACTAGAACTTTTCCTTTTCCTCTTTTTGATGCCTCAGTGAGATTTCTGGTTGTAACAGAACAGTGGCATTGTCAAAAATTCTGTTTTTCAACAAGACGGCACATGTTCCGGAAAGACTCTCTATTAAACCTTACATAAACAGGCTCCAAACTGGTTAGAATTGGGTCGTGTTAAAACACAGCACCAAATCTTTGCTCTTTGGCAATTCTGTGTCCTCATTCTTGGAATATCTGGGGAGTCTTGTGGGAAGGAAAGACGGCACAAATTAAACATTTAGCAAGGGAGAGCAAAGTCAATACTCCTGGGAGGTTCTTGGAAGACGAGGACCTAAAATCAAATTAAATTAAAAATTCAAAACAAAGCACTGCATTATCTCAATCACTTCATTGTTAATGTGGAATTCATCATTTATGAAAATGTGGACGAAAAATGTTTTAGCAGTTTATATGGCCTTCTGGATTCAATATTACAAGAAAAGTAAATAATTCAAGTTTCTCTCTTTCTCTCTTGCTTACTTCCTTTTGTTTTCCTCCTTGCTGTCATTCTGTCTCTTTAACCACCTGTCAAACAGGAATGAAAAGGCTGACCGGATAAGCTTGTAATGAGCATTAGACAAGAAAAATGCAGGTAACAGTGAACAGCATCGTACATAAACCATAGTAGCGTCTTGATGAAAATTTCCATTTCTTTTCTTCCTGGCCAGTTAAAAAATTGTGTGAAATGAAATGCAGATACATTCATTCGAAGAATTACTTTAGAATCAGAAATTACAAGCTTATAGGAAAAAAGCAAAGCACATGCTTATTATCAAACAGAAAATGAGCCTACGGACATAACAGACATACGTAACAGCGGATTCTGTTAATAGCTGTTTCTTCACTCTGAGATGTTCTTTCACTGTTGATCAGTGGCCTTACGAGGGACTATGCTAGCGCAGGATGGATTTTTTCTCCCTACAAGTAACCTTAAGAACTAAATATCCAGTGTAGATAACAACTTGTCATTTCCCCAGGTTCACTGGGAAATGTATGTCTTGACAGTCCCAAGTACACTGTTAAGTAAACCAAATCGCGGAAGCTTAACCATCAGCTTCACTGAGCAAATCAGCTGGTCTTGGTGTCCGTTTGGCAACGGGTTAACTTTAGCTGTGATGTGTGTCAGAAGCGACACAGTGTCTAAGACTGCTCCGAAGGGAGAAGGGCTGATTACAAGTCATTTTTTTGAAAAAGCAAAATAGTTTTCATTTTTAACAACTATTTACAAAATGATTACTATGTTCCTGGCTATAAGGACGTCACACATTTAATTCATTTAATCCTCATCACGGCCCTACCTACGCAGAAGGTACCAAGATTATCCTCATTTTGCAGGTTAGGAAACTGAGGCGTAAGTAGTGACTCGTCCAAGTAACTGTCGAATAAATCTTTTTGGTGATGCTCCTTAAGCTCCCCATTGTCAGTCTGTACGATCTGATTCCTGTCCTGGCTCATGACTTAGTGTTGTTGCTGGAGTTTTTGTCTGTGTTCTAATCTCCTTGGCTACGGGCTTCTCCTTTCTGACACAGTTTGCCCTCAGACCTCGGTCTTCCGGCTTCTCCGGTGAAACGGCCCTTACATCACCTACAGTCTTTTAGGTCACGTGGAGGAGACAGGCTCATGTTATATGAAAAGGCGCAGCTTATGAGGATTACCAAGAAGGGAGAAGGCACCAAAACCCATCTCGGCCGCTGTGGGTTTGGGCTGAGTCACAGGGATTCCGGCGCCAGTGGCTCGTTTAGCGATGGCAACAAGACACAACAGCACCCCACGTGCTTCAGTCGCCCTACTGTCCCCTCAGAACAGGTGTCCACTAATCCTTGCTGCTTTTTCTGGATGCATTCCCTTCCAGTAGATTGGACTAAGGGCATTTTAGCACCTTCCCGTACAAAAAGGATCTTAAGAGTGGAATTTGGAACCAAAGCACCTCTCTGATAGTTGACCTCTGTCACTAGAAGCCACAGCCACTTTTGGCTTGGGCATCAATTCCTGGTTCCTTCAGTCACAGTAAAGTGATGCTGTCATGTTATCCAGGGCTTTGCAACTTCCCAAATTTCCTCTGTGACGGTTCTCTGGGAAGGGAACTCAGAGGCTCACAGGCGCCTGTACAATGCTGACTTCCACAGCCTCATGTGGATCTCATTGCCAGCTGTCTCCTCCAAGACAAGGGACTGAGTCTGGCGCGTGGCCACGTAGTGTCTACCATCCCAGTGGAGTTTTGGAATCTCTTTTGTGATTGTAACAGTCCTTCGATGATACTTGCATTTTCATCTCTTACCTGAACTCCAGGTTTCCCTTGTCCACACTAACCCCACCATCATGTCCCCCCAGACCGCCTCTTCCTCCTTGGTGACCTGTCTAGGTACATAACGTCACCACCTTGCTACCAGAGAAGGGACAGAGCATTTAGGTTAATGATTTTTAATGTTTATTCAGCTTTCCATCTACTAAATGCCTGTCAGTCCAGTCCCTTCCACTCGACGGCCCCCAAATTCTCCTCAGTTCATGTCACCATACCTCAGTCTTGGCTCCTCCAAGAGTTATTCTTCCTGAAATGAAAATGTTATTAATCTGCGGTTGAAAATTGTTCCTGCATGGCTAGAATTTTGGTTATTTTAGGCTTGTACGTAACCGTTCTTCAAGGTCTGGCCCACGCTGCTCCTCTGATCCCTTCTCCTGCTGGTGTCTCTCCTGCATCCTTTGTTTCAGTCCCAGGGAGCCGTCTCATCTACTGGGAAGATAGCATTGCATGTCACACTCCCAGGGCCTTCACAGATGCATCCTTCCCTTCCTGGAATGTATCCTCTGACTTCTGGTCCCTTTTACCTTGCTGTCTTCCCATCAGAGGGTAAGGCACTGATCCCAGGTGCCAAAAAAATGCAATGATCAAGATAAAGAGCACATTAATGCAATATTTTAAAAAATCCACAATAAACAAAATATTAAAGCTTTACATAAAGACAGAAATTGATCCTGCATCTCCATAACACTGCCTTTCTTAACCTCACCCAAGTCGTGGGCCCTATTCCAAAAAAAAACTTTATACAAACAGGCAGTCAACCAATTGGTTGTAATTTGCCCATTCAACTTTTTAAAATATTGCCCTAACATATTATTCATATGGATTATTAAGTATGTTGACCCCCCCCCCCCACCCCGTTTAAATTTTGTGCCTGAGGCAAGCGCCTCACTGTTTCACCTAAAACAGGACCAGGCCTCTGCTTGGCTTCAACATTCAGCTCAAGCTTCCCTTGACTGAGGAAGCCTGTCCCCTCCCAATGTGATGTGCGAGCCCACCCTCCGTGTTCCAGAAACGAAAACTTCACCTCTAATCTTCACAGCCTGTCAGGTAAGATTCTTACCCTCATTCTATCATTTTGGAAATGGAAACACTCAGTGATTAACTAATACGCAGCTAATACCCAATGGAGCCAAATTCCAAAGCGAAGTTTTTTTTTGTTTCCAGACAGATCTTGTGTATTTCCCATTAAACAATCTTGCTCCGTGTATCTATTCGGGGGGCAACAGCTTAAAAGTTCTACAGATGATGAAGGCTTGAAGACCTCAACGTCTGCGTCCTTTAAAGCTTTACCCCAGAAAATTCTGGTGCCAGGCTGGAGCCAACTGTCCATGAGTAAGATGTGTCACTGCAGGATGGGGGCCGTGCTTTTCATCCGGAGCTGGCAAGCCGCAGAAGGAGGTTATCAGATGACGGGTGGGGGTGGGGGTTGATGGGGGCACTTTGAAGGCCCACGGGGGCAGGAGCTACAGTGTGTAACCTGGGACCACAGGAGTGCCCCAGGGAGTGGCATTCTCAGTAGCTTTCACTTCGGTTCCTTTTCCCATTGCTTTTGGAAAACTTTTTTTTTTTTTTGAATTATAAAAGTCAAATATTCTCTTTTGAAAAATTTAGAAAATACCATACATTGTGACAAAGGAAAATGCAGAGTTGACCCCACCCGCCCTGAGAGACATTGCGTGAAAACGTGCTGCGCGCCCAGCTCAGCGCGGGGAGCTGCCGGGACGGGGCTGCCGGGACGGGGCTCCCGCTTCGTACCTGCCTGGGACGTCCGCGTGCGCGACAGCAGCCGCTTCCGTCCTGGGCAAGGCTCTGTGTCTGCCGGCTTCCGTTAAATACGATGCAACAAGGATTTTGAGGCACAACCACGTTGTATTCTTGTGTGGGGTGTTGTGGTATAAAATAGGAAGTATTGAAAGGACCTAACGTGTTAAAGTTTCATGTGGTTCAGGCAGTCTCACCGGGCGGAAGAGCAGTCGGCGACCCCACGGGGGGGGGGGGGGGGCAGGGCTGCTCAGACGTCATGATTTAAGCCGTCCCTCCTGCCTGCCCCTCTCTTTTGCTTCAAAGCTCCGGCCTGCTCTCGGCCTGTTCTTAGCTTGCTGAGCTCAGATCGCCCTCGCGCTGTCTTGCTTTCTCCATGTCCTTATTCCACCCGCTGTCCACGGGTGCTGCCCTTCCTCTGCCCCTCAGTTTCCTGTCTCCTACCTCTTTTTTTGGTCCTGTTTGATACTTCTCTAGTTCCCTCCTGCGGCGCCACCTCTGTATCACTGCCCGGCTAATTATTTCTGGTTCCTCTCCCTTTTGTTCTATATAGTCCACCAGCTCTTGTCTGTTCCCCATCCTCGAATTCCCTCCTGGCCTAATTGAATCTAGGTCACTTATGGCTTTAGAATGCTATCTTCATAATCCACATGTTCATTGGTGGAGGGGGGGGTGTGTAATTAGATTTATTTATATTTTATTGGAGATACTGTGGTTTGAACCCAGGCATGCGCTGTACCACTAAGCTATACCCTCCCCCTACACATCTTCATTTTCAAAGCTACACAAATAGATTTTTTCCCCCAAAATAACTAAGACTGCCCTTCACACACATTTAAAAATCAACCTAGACAACTCTAACTTCCTTGCATAATCATTTTTTTTATGGAGATGGCATTTTTTATGCTATCTGTATTCTTACTTGTTGTGGGTCAGGTTGGTTTGGTTTCTTACAGCCCCGGCTTCCATGCATTCTGAACTGCAGACGTAAAGCAGAGGAAACATCTAACTTTCCAAAGTAGCGTAGATTTGGGGTGAATAATAATGGCTAACCCTTAAACAATGCCTGCGGTGTGTCATATCCTTGTCAGCGCTTTTTACGTATTTGCGCATTTAATTCGCACAGCCACCCTAGGAGGTAAGCACTACCATTATCCCCACTTTAGAGTTAACACAAGTAAAAAATTAATTGCAGTAAATTATATTTAGGAAAAAATTCAAAATTGATGGCAGAGAATAGTAGTAGTATCTTAACCTGAAATTGTGTGTGTGTGTGTGCGTCTATGTGTGTGTGTGTGTGTGTACATGTGAACAAAACTGCATTTCTACAGCCATGGTTTTGACATAACTTGCTCCCTTGGAAAATAATGCAATAACTTTTCTTATTTCACAAACAGGAGATGAGGGAGGTGAGTAATCTAGCAGAGTGATTAATTAAAAAAATTTATCTAAAAATCAGCCTCTTAAATACTTTCCTCCACTGATGTTTGAACATGACTACATTTTATATTTGGAATTTCACTGTAACAAAATAATGAAAATGCTTAATGAACAGTCTGGCCTTCTCTTGCTGTGAGATCTTTGGCATGAGATCAGGCAAGATCTGGGGTCCAGATTTCATTATCTTGAGGATGGCTGAGTTAGCTTTATTTCCCTTTCTAGCTGTGTTCTGTTTTTTTCTGTGATTATTTTCTCCTCTCTAGAGGGTTGGAGTTTTTTCCGATTGATAAAAAGGAAGATGAGTAAACACTTCAGTTCTAAGAATTCTCTTTATTCAACATAAATCAGAAGTTATTCATATCAATAAGCTTAGGAGATTCTTTAGCAAGTTCCTTGACAACAAGCCTTTCAAATCTATTTTAAAATAATATCACAAACACAGGACTCAATACTTGCTTACTGAATGAATGAATTGAAATTAAAGTCAGCCGGGTTAATGTCAAAAGCCTGATTTGGCATCCACATCTATGAGGAACTTACAATAGCAAGGTTTTATCTTTTAAAATCACTTTCTGAAGGTTTATTTTGAGGTTATCAAGATAGTTCTATTATGGGCAGCCTTCTCTCTGGGAAAATTGACACACTGAAGCAAATGACTTGTTAAAACCAAGAAATAAATGAACATTGTTAGGTTTGCATAAAAGGAGAGAATGGCCTTAGATCACACTTCATTCTTAAAAAAAAAATGAGGAGGAGAAAAATAACTCTGTATCTTATAAAACATGACAATTTTGTTCTTTATTAAACTGCTTTTAATTGAAATAAGAAGCCTGTTGTATTAAAGTTTATGGCTTGATATTTATGTGCAAGGTCATGATGTGAAATAAAACATGGATTTTTCAGTTAACATTTTTCTGAAGAGGCCAAGATGCAGTTGGGGAGTTTCCCCGACACTGACTCAGCACCTGGATGCGTGTGTTTCCTACCCCTCGTCCTATTTTGAGACCAGAGCACTCAGCTTTAATATACTTCACGCCACTGTTTTTAGCATCTGTCTCATCTACAGGAAATTGCTCAGAAGCTGAAAACACAAAAACAAAAGAGACGTGGTGAGTTCCCAGGGGTTGCCTTAGACTAGGCTCAGGTGACAGGTGGAGCTTCTGGGCTTCCCTCTTTCCACGCCTACATTTTCTTAGTAGTAATGAGTCCATTCAAAAATGCCAGAATGGATGAACGGTGATGGAGAAACGTTTAAGGACCTGTCTAATCACTGAATCATTCTTTTTTTTTTTTTAGGTTGAAGTATAGTCAGAGTACGGCATTGTGTCAATTTCTGGTGTACAACTTAATGCTTCAGTCATACATATACATACATATATTCGTTTTCATATTCTTTTTCTTTCTAGGTTACTACAAGATTTGAATACAGTTCCCTGTGCTGTCCAGTAGAAACTTGTTGTTTATCTATTTTATATACAGTAGTTAGTATCTGCAAATCTCAAACTCCCAATTTATCCCTTCCTACCCTCTTTCCCTCCTGGAAACCGTAAGTTTGTTATCTATGTCTGTGAGTCTGTTCCTGTTTTGTTTAAGTTCATTTGCGTGTTTTTTTTTTTTTTTTTTAGAGTCCACATATAAATGATATCATGGTATTTTTCTTTCTCTTTCTGGCTTACTTAGAATGATGATCTCCAGTTCAATCCATGTTGCTGCAAATGGCATTAGTTTATTCTTTTTTATGGCTGAGGAGTATTCCATTGTATAAATATACCACAGCTTCTTTATCCAGTCATCTGTCGATGGACATATAGGTTGTTTCCATGTCTTGGCCAACATTGGTCTCATTTTCTCTTTATAGGATATTTATATATGATTAAAAGTGAATGAGGTCTCTTCTGCCTTCAAAGAACCTGCAGTCTAGATGAAAAGGCTTACCCTTGTGTTACAACTCTAATACAGCATCATATATTAAATTCTAGGGGACATTCTGCTCATACAGAGGAGGGTGAATTTCTCAGTGAAATGTATGAGGTTCAGAGGAATGTTTGGTATGAGAAGGAGTCTTGGCAGTGAATAGAAGGTGTTTCCCTGATGGAATGAGGCGTTGGCATCACATGTAGGAAGGACTGCCCCATACAGTTGTGTTTCTCAGAAACTAGGTAAAAGACTGTGGAGTGTGTGTGAGAAACCACAAACCGTTCCCTGTTGCTGCAACTCCAAAGTGGGAGGGAGCTACAGAAGGTTATGAAGCGGAGACCTGCTCACATAGAGGCTCTTGGATGTTGTGCTAAGGGACCTAGATCTTATTTTAGAGGGGGACGTGGAAGCTTTGAAGGGTTTGAGGCAGGAAATAGCACGAGCAGGTTTCAGTTTTGGTAAACCCCAGTGGTAGCTGTGTATGGGCTAAATTTAAGAGGGGTAAATAACCTGAAAGCAAGGACCCAGTTGGAGATGGGCAATCATCTGGAGACAATAAGGAAAAAAAATCACCGAGATTCAGTTTGGGGACTCCCGTAAGAAAACACTGCAGCAAGGCCTGGGTTTGAATTCTGGCCCCACTGTGTCACCCCAGGCAAGTTATTCATCTCCAAGTCTCAGTTTCTTCATGTGTAAAATGCGGATGAAAATAAAGATCTCTCCCCCATTACTAGGGAAATTAAACAAGATCGTCAATGCAAAGGACATGGCATGGTGTCTGGTGCTACATGGCACTTTATAAATGTTAGCTATAATCATCCTTTAATAATGAGAAAAATGAAAAATAGGTAACATGGTGAGGAATAGCAGTGACAGATTCAATCAACCTATCGCTTCTGGTAACCTAACTTTGTATATATAGTTTTTTATTCTAGCAAGGATGAGGATGCGGGTAAAAAAAAACAAAAAAAACAAACTCCATCCGAATGAAAAAAAGTAAAGGCAATTTAGTTGTTTTCTGCATGGCCTTGTGTAAGTTAGAAGTGAAAAAAAAAATTCAGAGAACAGCGCCAGTATTTCTGTCATGCGCTCACTGACGCTGAGAAGTATTTGATGTCACCCATAATGGTGGCATTTGAAAGGCTTCACTGCCCAGAGATGTTTAATAAAATCTGAGTTCTTTCTATCTGGCTTCGTCAGCTCCTGCAGGCTCCCTCCTTGTCGAACTGATGATAATGGAAGAAAAATGCAGATGTGAGGGGTTCATTTTATTCCACCTATATGTCACATATTGAATGGCCTCATTTTTTTTTCAATCTTTTTTAATGGGTTTCAAATTGTAATTTTATTTATTTTTCTGAATTGAAAACTGAAAACTGAATTATTTCCAAATGTGCCCAAATGTAAAGAGTATTATTGAGAGTTTAACATCAAAAGAAAATAATCACCAATATTTCCATGAAGCCCTAACTGAATACTCTTTAAAGACTGCTTTGGGCGCTGGCCTATGAAATGCTTGAACTCAGAAGCCTTCTCTTGGTATGTCCCCCTCCACCTTCCCTACTCTCAGGTCCTCTGGCCCCAGTCGGGTCTGTGCTAGCCTTGAAAATGGGACTTGGACAGCTATAGAACCCTTAGTTGAGTCAATCTGTTGGTTGTGCTAAAGATGACTAAAATTATAGGTCAAGTTTTACCAGGAAGCACTTCATTATTATTATTCCATGCTTCCTCTGCAGTCTATTTTTAATGCAAGCAATTCACAGAAAAAGAATTGTTGCAAAGAAAAATACTGATTTTTTTATAGACTTACAGACTGAGACCATCTAAATCCAGAAAGAAAGTAGAAAATAGCCAGCCAGAAAAGCCAGGTCGGAATACTTTTTTTTTTTTTTGCCAGAAATTTTCAGATGTTAGGATAAACATAGCAGGAAATAGTGCTTTAAAAACTGAAGTGTTAAGCACAAAGTTATAAAACTCCTAGATGATAACATAGAAGAAAGTCTAATGACCTTGGGTTTGGCGGGGACTTTTTAGATACAAAACTGGAAGCACACTCTATTAAAAAAAAAAAAAATCAGTAAATTGGAGATCATTAAAATGAAAAACTACTGTCCTGCAAAAGGCACTGTTCAGAGAATGAGAAGACAAACCACAGATAGGAAAACACGTTTGTCAAACACATGTCTGATAATGAACTGTTATGCAAAATAGACAAAGAACTCTTAAAGCTCAACAGTAAGAAAACAGACACCCTGGTTACAAATGGGCCAACAACCGGAATCCCACCGAAGAGGAACAACAGATGATAAAGAGAATATGAACAGATAACATCATGTGTCATTAAGGAAATGCAAAGTAAAACAATGAGACATTACTACAGAACAGTTAGAATGGCCCAAATCCAAAACGCTGACAAAACCAAACACTGCTGAGGGTGTGGGACAAAAGGAGTTCTCCCTCATTGCTGGTAGGCTTGCAAAATGGTACAGCTAATTTGGAAAACAGTTTGGCAGTTTTTTACAAAACGGACCCACTCTTATATAATTCAGTTCTCATGCTCCTTGGTATTTACCCAAATGACTTGAAAAACTACATCCACATAAAAACCTGCACAAGGCTGTTTATAGCCGCTTCGTTCATAATTGCCAAAACTTGAACAATCAAGGTGAATTCAATAGGTGAATCTATAAATACCCCCATTGTACAGCCATGCAAAGGAATATTATACAGTGCTATAAAGAAATGAGCTATCAAGCCACAAAAAGACATAAAGGAAACTTAATTGCGTATTGCTAAGTGAAAGAAGCCAGTCTGAAAAGCTTCCACACTGTATAATTCCAACTACAGGACATTCTGGAAAAGGCAAAACCAGGCAGCCAGTGGAAAGCACAGTGCTGTCCAGAGATTAAGAGGAGGGAGCAGACTTAAGGCAGTGAATATTGTCCTCTAGGGTTCTGTAATGGCAGATACATGCCATTATCCACTTGTCAAAACCCACAGAATGTACAACATTAGGAATGAAACCTAATGTAAACTATGGACTTTAGTTAATAATAATATACATTTTGTGGGTTTAGTTCCAGACCACCGCAATAAAGCCAATATTGCAATCAAGTAAGCCACACAGATTATTTTTGGTTTTCCAGTGCGTGTAAAGTTACGTTTATACTACACTGTAATCTTTTGAATGTGTGATAGCATTGCGTGTAAAAAATAATGTACATATCTTAATTAAAAATACTTTGTTGTTCAAAAATCCTAACCATCATCTGAGCCTTCAGTGAGTCATAAACTTTTGCTGGTGGAGGGTCTGCCTCAGTGCTGATGGCTGCTGACTGATCAGGCTGGTGGTTGCTGAAGGTTGGGGCAGCTATGGCAATTTCTTAAAATAAGACAAATGAAGTTTGCCTCATTGATTGACTCTCCATAAATGTTTTCTCTGTAGCACGCAATGCTTTGATAGCATTTTACCCACAGTAGAGCTTCCTCCAAAATTGGAATCAGTCCTCCCAAACCCTGCCCTTGCTTTATTAACTCAGTTTACTTGATGTTTTGAATCCTATGTGGTCATTTCAACAATCTTCACAGTGTCTTCACCAGGAGGGGATTCCATCACAAGAAACTATTTTCTTTGATCTTCCACAAGAACCAATCTCTCATTCCTTCAGGTCTTACCAGGAGATTGCAGCAATTCAGTCACATCCTCAGGCTCCACTTCTAATTCGAGTTCTCTTGCTGTTTCCACCACATCTGCAGTTATTTCCTCCACTGAAGTCTTGAACCCCCTCAAAGTCATCCAAGAAGGTTGCAACAAATTTCCTTCAGACTCCTGTGAATGTTGACATTTTGACCTCTTCTCATGAGTCACAAAACGTTCTTCATGACATCTAGAATGGTGAATTCTTTTGAGAAGGACTCACCACAGGAGTCACTGTCTATGACAGCTGTAGCCTTATGAAATGTATTTTTTTTAATTGATATACAGTCAGTTGCAATGTGCCAATTTCTAGTGTACAGCACAATGTCCCAGTCATGCATATATATACATATATGAAATGCATTTCTTAAAGAATAAGACTTAAAAGTCAAAATGACACCTTGATCCATGGGCTACAGAATGGATGTTGTGTTAGCAGGCATGATAAAAACTTAAATCTGGTTGTACATCTCCATCAGAGCTCTTGGGTGACCAGATGCATTGTCAGTGAGAAGTTCTATTTTGAAAGGAATCTTTTTATCTGAGCAGTAGGTCCCAACAGTGAGCTTAAAATACTCAGGAAACCATGTTGTAAATAGATGTGCTGTCATCCAGGCTTTGTTGTTCCCTTCATAGAGCACAGAGTAGATTCGGCATAATTCTTAAGAGCCGTAGGATTTTTCAGAAAAATAAATGAGCACAGGCAATTGAAGCCAGTTACCAGCAGCATTAGCCCCTAACACAAGAGTCACCTGTCCTTTGAAGCTTTGAAGCCAGGCATTGACTTCTCCTCTGCAGCCATGAAAGTCCTAGACGGCATCTTCTTCCAGTAGGAGGCTGTTTTCTCTACATTGAAAATCTGTTGTTTCGTGTGGCCACCTTCATGAATTATCTGAGCCAGAGCTTCTGGATAACGTGCCGCAGCTTCTACATCACCACTTGCTGCTTTCTTTGCACTTGTATGTTATGGAAATGGCTTCTTTCCTTGAGCCTCATGAATCAACCTCTGTTAACTTCCAAATTTTCTCCTGTATCTTCCTCACCTCTCTCAGCCTTCACAGAATTGAAGAGAGTTAGGACCTTGCTCTGGATTAGCCTTTGGCTTAAGGGAAAGTTATGGATGGTTTGATCTATCCAGTCCACTACAATTTTCTCCGTATCAGCATTAAGGCGGTTCCACTTTCTTATTTGTGTCCTCACTGGAGTAACATTTTAAATTTCCTTCAAGAGCTTTTCCTTTGCATTCACAACTCAGCCACCTTTAGCACAAGAGACCAAGCTTTCAGCCTCTCCTGGCTTTTGACACGCTTTTCTCACTGGGCCTAATCAATTCTAGCTTTCAATTTAAAGTGAGAGGCGTGTGACTCTTCCTTTCACTTGAACACTCAGAGGCCATTGTAGATTTAATCGGCTTAATTTCAATATTTCTGTGTCTCAGGGAATGGAGAAGCCCATGGAGAGGGTAGGAGATGGGGAATGGCTGTGAGTGGAGCAGTCAGAACACACGCAACATTTATCCGTTACAAGTTCATCATCTTATATGGGTGCAGGTCATGGAGCCATAAAAGAGTTACAGTATAGCAACAAAGAACTACTGTTCACAGATCATTATAACAAAGTAATAATTTAAAAGTTTGAAAGATTGTGGCCACTACCAAACTGTGACACAGAGGCACAAGGTGAGCAAATGGTGTTGGAAAAATGATGTTGATGGACTTGCTCAAGGCAGGGTTGCCACAAACTTTCAATTTGTTAAAAAAAACAAAACAAAACAAAACAAAAACCAAAACACTGTCTGTGGGAAGCACAATAGAGTGCAGCATTATGAAATGAGATGTGCCTTTATCAACACTGGCTCATCAATTGTAATAAATATACAATAATATGAAATTTTAAAAATAGAGAAAGTTAGAAGGGGAGTAGTAAAAAGAACTCCTTGTATTTTTGCTCAAGTTTTCCTTTAAACCTAAAACTACTCAAAAAATAAAGCCCATCAGTTTAAAGAGATCAGGTGTTTTTGCTACTTTAAATATAGATCTAGGAGTTGCTCAGATTTCCAGAATAGCTTAAATAATATTGGACCCTTGACGTCTAGGTATTTTGCAATGGCATCCTTAAAGAATCTTGAGAAGCTTGTGGGAGACAAAGTTGAATAAGATTCTTAGATGTCATCTGGATCCACACGTCCAGGGACAGGACTAGTTAATCACATATTTAGCGATTTCCAGGTTAATGTGTCAGAGGGATAAGTCCATGCTTAGTTCACTGGACCCCTGGTGTTTATGGTGGCAAGTCAGAACCATCAAGTCTGCTTGTTCTGTCGTCTCTGTCTCTCACCAAAAGATAAATTGATATATACTCTGCTTCCTTCCTACCAGAAAAGGTAAGTTAGGGGGAGCCCGGCAGAAGAGAAAAGAATTTTAGGCATCAGATTGAACTCATGCTGGCCAAGGAAAGGGACACATGAAGCCTAAGACTAGAGAAAACCACATTTTTTTTTGTCATTGTTTTTTATCTTGTCTTTTAAATTCAAAACAAAAATTCATGTACAAGAAGTTGTAGTATGTTGTAAAACAGACCATAATGGAGATATTTACAAATCCTGTAATGGTTCAGAGCATGAACTTTGAAATTAGATCCTGATTCTAATCTCCACTATGCCATTTGCTACTGACCTCAGGCAAATTGCTTAACATCCTTTAAGTTTCAGTTTCTGCACCTGGAGAAAGTCCAGAGCAATATTTACCAAAGAGGCCCATTGGGAGAAGCAAATGTGGTATTTCTTTTTTCTCCAGCTTTATTGAGATATAATTGACAAATAAATGTGTAACATATTTAAAGTGCACAACGTGGTGATTTAATACACATATATGTATACATTATAAAAGAATTCCCACCGTTAACCCTTCCAGCACCTCACATATTTAACTTTTGTTGTTGTTGAGGATATTGAAGTTCTACTCTCTTAGTAAATTTCAATTATAAACTATTGTCACTATGTTATACATCAAATCCTCAGACTTTATTCACCTTATAACTAAAAGTTTGTACCCTTTGACCAGTCTCTCTGTTTCCTCCACCCTCGCCCAGCTCCTGGCAACAACCATTCTCCTCTCTGTTTCTGTAAGTTTGACATTCTTTTATTCCACATAACCGTGATACCACAGAAGTACTTGTCTTGCTGTGTCTGGCTTATTTTACGTAGCAAAATGCTTTCCAGATTCACCCATGTTGTCCCAAACAGTAGGATTTCCTTCTTTTTAAAGGCTGAATAATATTCCATTTATGCATATGTGACATTGTAAAAATCTTTTCATCTGTCAACTGACACATAGATTGTTCCTTGTATCTTGGATATTGTGACTAATGCTGCAATGAACATGTGAATACAGATATGTCTTTAAGACAGTGATTTTATTGATTTTATTTCCTTCAGATACATACCTAGAAGTGGGATTGTTGGATCCTATGATAGACCTATTTTTAACTTCTTGAGGAAACTCCATACTGCTTTCCACAGTGAATGTACCAATTTATATTCCCACTGATAGTACACAAGGATTCTCTTTTCTCTACAACCTTGCCAACACTTGGCCATCTTTTGACATTTCGATAAAAGCCATTCTAAAAGGTGTGCGGTGACATGTGATTTCGATTTGCATTTCTCTCATGATTAGCGATGTTGAGTATCTTTTCATGTGTATCTTGGCCATCTGTATGTCTTCTTTGGAAAATGCCTGTTCAGGTCCTCTGTCCACTTTTTAACTGGGTTTCCTAGCCTTTATTATTATTTTTTTTTAATGCTGAGTTGTAAGGGTTCTTTATGTATTTTGGCTATTAGCTCCTGATCAGACATATTGTTTGCAAATATCTTCTCCCATTTAGTAAGCTGTCTTTTCATTTTGCTGATGACTCTATTTCCTGCCCAGTTAATTTGATGTCGTCCTGCTTGTTAATTTTTGGTTTTGTTGTCTTTGCTTTTGGAGTCTGATCCAGAAAATCATCACCAAGACTGAAGTCACAGAGCTTACTGCCTGTTTTCTTCTAGGAGTTTTATGGTTTCAGGTCTTACATTCAAGTCCTTTATCATTTTATATTAAAGACCCACTGGCTTTCAGATCCAGGTGTTTTGGGTACCCATCCCTCGGGTAGGAGATTTAAAAGCTGGGCACTGAGATGTATACTGCAAACCCTTCCCTCCTCAGGTAGAAGCTTGGAGTTGGGCAACCCCGTCCCACTGCATGGTGCTCTGTGGCGGTGGAGTTTATGGTGAGAGTGTGTCTCAGCCTTTTCTATTTGTTCTGTTGTGGGTATTTTCTGTCACCTGATGTGTGTGAGTAACTTACCTGGTTTCTGGATTCCTCTAAGAGGGAATCACTCCATGTGCAGCTGTATCTTTGGTGCATCTATGGGAGAAGGGAAATTCAGAAGCTTGCTGTGTCACCATCTTGGTCTGGGGCCCCGGGAGTAAATGTGATATTTCTAAAACGTTTACTCTGGTGCCTGTCATACCATAAGTGCACAATAAATAATGGTAAATAATGTGCACGCTCTCTTCTCAGTCTAACATCTTGGATGTACCTGAAATCACTTTTGAGTGCCGTATTTCTCCACTTGAAGGCCATAAAAAAGTGGAAGGAAAGATGCAGGAATTCTTAGGTAAAATATGTAAATGTAACTTCAGCTAGTTCTGTATGCATTGGTTTTCCACCTGTGCAGAAAGTATGGAAACACGATCTTTTTTTTTTTTAAAAAAAATCCAAAGACAAAGAAAACTTTCTATAACACTGACTAATGGTTCAAAACTTTAAAACCTCAAGATAAAGGGGGCTGGCTAATACCTTGGGATGTTCCAAATTATTTGTACTGTTGAAGGCTGGGTACATTTTTTTTTAATGTGTCCGAGCAAGGAAAAAAGTTCTAGTTTGAGGAAAAGAAGATCACAAGATTTGTCCAAAGGTTACTAAAACCTTATCTCTAATCTTATAAGTGTAGACTCAATTCTCCCAGAAGCAACTTGAATTCTGTCACACAGTATGATGTCTTTTGGATTTTCCAGCTTTAAACTGTGAAGTGTGTCAAGAAAGTTAAGGGGTGTCCACTGATGGAAGGTATTTCACAGAGAATGATAGGCCTTTGACCAAAGAAAGATTAAGAAAAAGAGAAAGATCAATTATTTGCCAAATCTTACCTCAGACACAACCATAATTCTTGTGCAGGGTTATTCATGCAGTTGTTCAACTTGGTTGTGACTTAACTTCACTGGAAACACAAATAAATCTGAAAAATATGTAAGCAAAGATTTTCCTTCTTTTGCACAGTAAAAAGCTGTGATAAAATATACATAACACAAACTTTACCATTTTAACAATTTGTAATGTACAAATTATTGTTATTAAGTACTTTCACGTGGTTGTGCAATCATCACCACTCAATCTCCTGAACTTTTCCATCCTCTCAAGCTGAGACTCTGTATCCATTAAATAACAATTCCCTATTTCTCCTTACCCCCAACCCCTGGTAATCACTACTGCATTTTCTGCCTCTGTGAATTTGTTTACTCTAGGTACATCACATAAGTGGAATCATACATTATTTGTCCTTTTTTTTCTCAGCCTGGCATATTTCAGAGAACATAATGTTTTCAAGGTTCATCTGTGTTGTAACATATATCAGATTATTTTTTGTATTTTTAAAAAATATTTTAAAGATAATTTTTATTCTATTTTTAAGATAATTTTAAGTTCACAGAAAAAGTTAATGGAAAGTGTGTGTTCTCATATTCTACCTGCCTGTGCTCCCCCTGACAGCCTCCCCTCCTCTAACATCCTTTGCAAGAGTGGTACATTTGTTAGAACTGATGAAACTACATTGACACATCATTATCACCAGCGAAGAATAAAAATTCTTGTTTCTCCACATCCTCACCAGTATTTGGGGTTATCAGTGTTTTGGATTTTGGCCATTCTAATAGGTGTGTAGTTGTATCTCATTTTAAGTCCCTAATGACATATGAAGTTGACACCTTTCATATGCTTATTTGCAACTTGTGTTTTTCTTTGTTGAAGTGTCCAGATTTTTTTGGTCTGGTTTTAAATTGGGTGGCTTGGTTTTTTATTGTTGAGTTTTAAGTGTTCTTTGTATATTCTGGATACCAGTTCTTTATCAGATGTGGTTTTTGCAAAAGTGTTTTCCCTGTCTGTGGTTTATCTTCTTATTCTCTTGTTGTATCAGAATTTCATTTCTTTTTAAGGCTGAAAAATATTCCAGAGCGTGTATATAACACATTTTGTTTACCTAGCTATCTGCTGATGGACTTTTGGATTATTTTCACCTTTTGTGATTGTGAATAATACTGCTATGAACGTTCATGTACAAATATCTATTCAAGTCCCTGCTTTTGATTTTCTGGAGTACGTACCCAGAAGTGGAATTGTTGGATATCTCTTTGCTTTTAAAAATTCTTCAATAGTGCAGCTAAGCAATTATTCTCAATTATTACTTCGGTCAACAAAGGAGTCATGTAGCATTCATGATAAGGCACTATTAAAACAATCTTTGTGAAGACATACAGATGACCAATAGACACATGGAAAGATGCTCAATATTGCTAATTATTAGAGAGATGCAAATCAGAACTAAAGTGAGGTGTCACCTCACACTTTCAGAATGCCCATCATTAAAAAGTCTACAAATAATAAATGTGGAGAAAAGGGAACCCCGCATGTGATGTATCCTGGAGGAAGTACCGTGTGCCTCTGGAAAGAATTTATAGTCTGCTGTTTTTGAGTGGAATGTCTTATAGATATTTATTAAGTGCATCTGGTCTAATACGCCACTGAAGGTCACTGTTTCCTTTTGGACTTTTCCTCTGGATGATCTGTCCATTGATGCAAATTCCCTACTCTCATTTTACTATTGTCAATTTCTCTTTTTATGTCTGATAATATCTGCTTTCTATATTTAGGTGATCCTATATTAGGAGCACTTATGTTTACAAATGTAATATCCTCTTTCCATATTAATCTCTTTGTCAATAGATAATGCCCTTCTTTATTCTTTGTTATAGCTTTTGTTTCAAAATCTACTTTGTCTGATTTGAATATTGCTACCCTTACTTTTTTTTTTTTTTGTCATTTCCATTTGCATGGAAGAACTTTTTCTGTTCTTTCCCTTTCAGTCTGTGAGTGACTTTAGCTCTGAATTGAGTTTCTTGTATATAGATGTGCCTTGTTTTCCATTTCTATTTCCATTCAGTCACCCTATGTCTTTTGACTGGAGCATTTGGTGCATTAACACTTACAGTAATTAATGACATATGTGTATGTATTGCCATTTTGTTACTTGTTTTCTGCTTGTTGTTGGAGTTTTCCTCTGTTCTTTTCTTCTTCTTTTAGTCTCCTTCCTTGTGGTTTAATGATTTTCTTTAGTGTTATGCTTGTTTCCCTTTCTCTCTACTTTTTTGTGTCTGTCATGGATTTGTGTCTGTGGTTATCATGAAGTTCATGTATGTTGACCTATAACTACATTTACTTGTTTTAAACTGATAGTCATTTAAGTTCAAACACATTCTAAAAGACCTACATTTTTTCCTCCCCTTCTCCATGTTTTATTTTTGATGTTATACTTTAAGTCTCTGGTCTGTCCCTTAACTGTTCAGTGTAGTCACAGTCAAATTCACAATTTTTGTCTTTTAACTTTTGTGCTGACTTATTTTTTGTGGTTGATCCTCAGCTGTTACTGTATATTTTCCTCTACTAGTGGGATTTTTCCTTCTCTAAATTCTTACTTTTTGCTGTAGTCTTTTTTTTTTTCCTTAAAGAACACCCTTCAACACTTCTTATAAAGTCAGTTTAGTGATGATGAACTCTTTTATTTCATTTTTTTTGCTTGCCTGAGAAGTTCTCTCTCCTTCAGTTCTGAATGATAACCTTTCTGAAGAGTATGTTAGACTGAATATTTCTATTATATTAAATATTAAATATACTATGCCTGTCTTTTGTCCTGCAACGTTTCTGCAGAAAAACAAGTTGATAGTCTTATGGGGTTACCCACTTCCTTTGTGTGTGACACCTTGTTTTTCTCTTGTTGACTTTAAAATTCTCTTTTTGTCTTCAAATTTCACTATTTGATTATGATATATCTCAGTGTGGTTCTCTTTGGTTTCCTCTTGTTTGGGACTCTCTGTGCTTCCTGTACTTGGAAACCCATTTCCTTCTTCAGCTCTGGGACCCTTATAATGCAAGTGTTAATATGCTTGATGTTCCTATAGGTTCATTTAACCATTCTCATTTTCAAAATATATATTTTATTGTTCTGATTGGGTGATTTCCATTATTCTACCTTCCAGATCCCTCATGCATTCTTCTGTATCACCTAGTCTGCTATTAATTAACAGCAGTATATTTTTCATTTCAATTACTATATTCTTCAGTTCTGACTGGTTCTTTTTAATATTTTCTAGTTCTTTGTTAAAATTCTCACTGTGTTCATCTATACTTTTCCTAATTTCAGTTAGCATTCTCATTACTAATACTTTGAACTCTTACTCTGGTAAATTATTTACCTTTGTTCCACTAGGGTTTTGGGGGATTTTTTCTTTACTTTCTTTTTTTTTTTTTTTTTAATATATTTTTCTGCTTTCTCATTTTTTTTTAACCTTCTTTGCATAAGATTAGGTGAAAGTTACCTATCTTGGTCCTCATGTAGGAGTGTCCCTATGCTGTGTGTGTGTTCCTAGTGGCTTTTGTTAGAGAGCTGGATCTGAGTGATTGTGGTTTATACCTTCCCCTGGAGTGTGCTGGAAGCCATTACCTTGGTGAGTTGTAGGACTGGTGATGGAGGAGCTACAGGCAAAGTCAAGTGTTAGCTGGGCCTCTCTTGTGCTCAGTGGCAGTCATTGCCTTATTGGGGGCACGAGCAGGACCCAAGCTGTTGGACCAGAAGCCTTGAAGGAATTGGTTTACTCCTGTGTTTGTGATGGGTCCCTCTGCCTTGGCTGGAGTAGTGGCAGGGGCCTGAGGGCTTGGGGCTGTACTTCCACGCTGATTTTACTTTTTCTGTGTTGTGCATGCTTGGGTAGAGGTTGGGTCAGGGCTGGAGGGGTTGGTGACTCACTGCTGAGCTATTTTATCTCCTGCTGGCAATGCCAGTCTCCACCCTTGGAGCTAATTTCCACTCCTAAATGTGGGAAGGAGCATGTGTACTGGCAATGGCTGCCTTCACCCTTGTCAGAGGCAGGGTCAGGCCTGAGCTTGTTCCATTCCCTCGGAGTGTGAGCATTCTTCTTGGCAAAGGCAGCCTGTACCTTAGTGGAAAGCAGCATAGATCCTTAGGGGCTGGAGCTGGTGCCTGGTGCAGGCTGGGGTGTGCACTCAGGGGCTCCTGGCAACCTGGCCAGGGCCCCAGGCAGTTTTCAATCTGTTGCCACTGCACTGTAACCAAGTGTGTGTTAAGAGTGGAGTCTCAATTTCTTATAGCCTTCGGGCAAGTCCCACTGACTTTCAAACCAGGTAAGTGGACTCATCTTCCCAGCCTCAGACCCCAGGGCTGGGATGCCTGATACATGGCTCAAACCCCTTGCTCCCCAGGAAGGATTCCTGAGCCCGTGAAATCCCCCTCCTCTTCTGCATCCCTTGCTAGCAGTGCAGGTCCTGACCAGATCCCCTCTCCTCCTTTCCTACCAGGCTCTGCATGGATCTTTCATTATGGCCTTGGCGTAGAAAAGCCTTTCTGCCAGTCTCCAAGTTGTTTCCGGTTGTTTCCACATGTAAATGTATTTTTGATCTATTCCTGGGGGGACGTGAGCTCAGCGTCCTCCTACTCTGCCATCTTGATTTCTGCTCTTGTATGACTTTTTCTTTTTCAATCAATAGATTTCTTTTGTCTAGAGATTCCAATAGTCATTTAAAATAATCAACATCTTTACATGTCTAATGGTTTAAAAAATCAGCCTTATTATACGTATAACTTACATATGATAAAATCCTGCAATTTTTAATGTAAAGTTTAATGAGTTTTAACAAATATATACAGCTGTGTAATGACATATACAAGTAATCATGATGTATAGAACGTTTCTATTGCCCCCTCAACGTTTTCTCATGCCCTTTTGTAGTAAATCCCCTCCCCTCGTTCCAGGCGCCTGGCAGTCACTAATGTGGTTTCTGTTACTCTAGATTTGTCTTTTCAACATTGTATATGAGTGCAATTATATAGTATATAGTCTTTCGTGTCTGGCTTCTTTTACTTAGCATAATGCTTTTGAGATTTATCCATGTTGATGTATGTATAATAGTACATTTCTTTTAATTGTGGAGTGTTGTTTCACTTCATGAATATACCACACTTTGTTTATCCATTTGATTGACATTTTGTTTACTTTCAGTTTTTGTCCTTTACATTGCCATATAAATTTTGTGAGCATGCGCATTGTTTTCCTTGTTTAAATTTCTGTGTTTTATTGGAATTGTATGTATACACTTTAGAAAGCTTCCAAACTCTTTTTAAAATTGTCTTTGTCATTTGGCATCTCCATCAACAATGAAAAAGTGAGTTTAGTTGCTCCATATTTTTGTCAGCACTGGGTGTTGTCAATCTATTTAATTTTTGACATGTTAGTGGGTATAGTGATATCTTATTGTAGTTTTAATTGGAATTTTCCTAAAGATGATGCCACTTATTTTCTCATGCACTTATTTACTATTTCTATGTCTTTGATAAAGTGTCTGTTCAAATCTTTTGCCTATCAAAAAACTTACCTTATTTGACTTTTTATTGTTGAGTGATAGGAGTTCTTTATATTTTCTGTATACTAGTCAATTTTCAGATAAATATATTGCAATATTTTCTCCCAAGCTGGAGCTATCTATCTCTTCATTTCTATAATATTACTTTAAAAGGGTAGAAGTTTTAATTTAAATAAAGTACAATTTATCAATTTTTTCTTTTATGGCTTAGTATGTGTGCATGTGTATGTGGTTTAAGAAATCCATGCCAAGATTAGTAATCTGGCCAATTTCAAGTTCACAAAGACTTTTTTCCCTGTATTTTCTTCTAGAAGTTTTATAGTACTAGTTCTTACATATAATTGTGTGATCTAATTCATATACATTTTTGTATTTGGTGTAAGGTTAAGGTTGAGATTCACTTGATTATATGTGTATATCAGGTATTCTTAATGATTTACTGAAAAGCTTATCCTTTTCCTCATTGAATTCCTTGGTATTTTTGTTGAAAATATATTTATTATATATTTGTGATTTTGTTTCTGGATTTTGCATTTTACTGCATGGTTTATATCTGTATGTCAGGATTTCAGTGTTATTCATTGTAGCTTTATAGTAAATATTGAAGTTAGTTAATGTAAGTCTCCCAATTTTGTTGGATAATTTCTACAAAAAAAGCCCTGGAAAATTTTGTTTGGAATTCTGTTACATCTATAGACTAATTTAGGAAGAACTGATTTCTTTATACTATTGAATCTTTTAATCCATAAACATGGTATATCTCTACGTTTTAAAGGACTTCTTTAATTTCTGTCAGCAATGTTTCGTAGTCTTCAGTGTACAAATCGTACACATATGCTTGACACTTGAATAATGAGGGGTTAAGGGTACTGACCCCCTCACAGTAAAAACTCTATGTATAACTTTAAAGAAAGCCTCTACACCCTCAGTTCTGCCTCCACAGATTCAACCATGGATCTTGCAATAATGTAGTATTTGTTTATTGAAAAAAGTCCATGTGAAAGTGGATCCATGCAGTTCAAACCCATGTTGTTCAAGGGTAAATTGTATTTTCTTTAATTTATCTCTATTATTTTATATTGTTTGGTGCTGTTGCAAATGATATTGTCTTTTAAATAGTAATTTCCAAATGTTACTTTTTTTTGATATCTTGAAATATAATTGACTTCTGTGTATTAACTTTGTATTCATTGACTTTGGTAATTCTAGGATCTTTTTCACAGATTTCTTAGCATTTTGCACATGGGTGATCATATCATCTATGAATAAAGAGGTGAAAGGCCAGAAAAAGAAGAAATAAACAGAAAACATTACAGAGCAACCAAAATTTTAATAAATTTAGTAAATATCAATAAAATACTTTGAAGGAATCTCACAAAATTAATTGGAAAAGAACATGGATATAAGCATTTTTATAAAAAAAAAAAAAGATGGCAAATATGGAAGATAATCAGGAGATCCAAACTCCATATTAGCAGGATTCAGGAAGATGCCAACCAAACAAATTGAACAGAAAAAGATTGACATAGTTTACTGTGACCCACTTACGTTCTTATATTGTCTAAATGATCTTTTGCAGAAAAAACTCCAGCTGCTGTTTAAGAATAGCTTTGGAGTTAGGTTTGCTTGGTTCAAATTATTGCTCTATTTCTTACTAGCTCTGTGACTTTAGGAACAAAAATTATTTCATTTGGCTCACTCAGTTATCTCATTTACAAAGTGGAGATAATAATAGTACCTATTATTTAGGCTTGCTCTGATATTTAAATAAGATACTTTACATAGGTGCTTAATATTGTGCCTGGCACAAAACAAGCACCAATAAATGTTGTCTGTTACTATTAAATATCTTTTCTTAATCTCTTGTGTCTCAATTAGAAATGTTTCCACAACAGGAAATAAGTAACTCTTGTTCAAATGTCTTAAATTATAAAAGAAAACTGATTGGCTCTCAAGGAGACCAGGAAATGAGTTTATTCAGGGTCAGAACTGCATGTTCAGGACTTACTATCTTTCTTTCCTTTGCTCCCTTTGTCTCTCAACTTTGCAACTCAACTTTGTTGGTATTGGCGCCATTCCTAGGCAAGAGCTCCTCTTGTGGTAATTAAATGGCTACCAGCAACGTTCAGAACTTAATTTTTTCATTCACATGGAAATAAAAGAGTAAAAAAAAATTTTTTTTTTAACTCAAATGTTGCACATAAATAATGGCTTCATTATGAGGTGACTAATTTAGGTCACAGTTCCATCCCTGAATCAGTCACTATGGCTCCATATTACCCCTAGAGATGAGAGTGGAGTCATTTTCTTTCAAAGCATTTTGGTTGTGTGATGGGGAGGTGACTACTGCTATTAAAAGAAGGGGAAGTAGGTGCCAGGAAGCAAAACCAGCAAATATCTATGACAAATACTATCTCATTCAAGTTGTCTCTTCTAAACAGAGATCACAAAGTTTCCCTATCATGTGGAGAATCACTCTGTATCTACTTTCTTGGGCAAATCCTCTATTTCTTTTGGGTGGAGTAGGCTCTTTATCTGCCTTTTGCTTATATGTAGCCCATTAACCTCTTACTCGTCTTCAAATGGAAGCCAGCCACTTGCTATAATTAACTAGTTTAATTAATTATAGTAATAAATAATGAAGTTAGGAGGATTGAGGATACCAGCAAAGTCTTTTTTCTTTTTTTCTTTTTCAGTTTTATTAGGTAGCATTGTTACAATTTGACTGCACATATACAATATATTGCATGTAAATACTTATACATAATATACTGCACATATTTTTAAAAATTTACATATATGTACTGTTCCTTGTTTCTAAGAATGTTTAGAGCTTTAGCTTTTTAAATTTACATAGTTATCAAAGGAATAAAGCCAACCACAAAATAAGAATTAATTCAAACAGATACATGTACCCCGCTATTAACAGCAACATTATTTATAGTTGCCAAGATATGGAAGCATCCTAAGTGCACAGCAAGAGATGAATGGATAAAGAAGATGCTGCATAGATATGTTATGATACCAGCAAAGTCTTTTAATCCACAAGCTTTGTTGCAGTCTGGCTATAACAGCTTCCTCTCCTTCTTTCAACCCTCTTCATCTCCAGAGGTGTCCCTTAGCTCTAATGGTATATTGTGAATCTTTTCCTCTCCCCTCTCCTCCTCTTTCCTCTCACACAAACAGACACGTACACCCACATTCACCCTTCCCTCACCCGCAGAGCACACACGTGGTGAGTCAGCATGATTTGTCATGCGGCATCTTCCCTGCATTCTGAGGTGTCATTCTGGGTCTCTGTAAGGACATACTTCCTTTCTTATGGACTCCTGTTTAAAAAAAAAAAATTAAGTAAGTGAATATCTAATTGGCTTTACTCAGCGATCCATGACTCAGGCAAGGAGAAATGCCCTCTGAGAAGCTGTACAAATGGAAGGCTTTTCCAGGCAGAAACAGGTTGTGACAAGGAGGTTATTAGCAAAGGAAAAGATTGTTTTAGGCAAGGTTATCCTTCCTCAGGGAAGGGAAGGCAGGGGTCTTATCAACTAAATTACTTCACTAGTGTTGAACAGGAAATTCCTGCCAGATTGATTTAAAATTCTACTTCCGGGAAAGGTTGAAACTGGTTTGGTTGTCTTGGTTTTGATGTCCTGGGGCTTAGCACAAGTGACTCCATTTGGGGTCCATTGTTTCCTTTCCTTTCTCTCTCTCTTCCTTCCTTCCTTCCTCCCTTTCTTTCTTTCTCTCTTTCTTTTTCCTTCCTTCCTTCTTCCTTCCTTCCTTCCTTCCTTCCTTCCTTCCTTCCTTCCTTCCTTCCTTCCTTCCTTCCTTCCTTCCTTCCTTCCTTCCTCCTTTCTTCCTTCCTTATACCCACAGAGGTCAACATGTTAATCAAAGGAATGTTTAGGGTGCTGGTAACATGAAATTAGCTATCCTGGTCTGGATACTAGGAGGCAAGCCTTGGCTATCCTGGCTCTCTTCTCTCATCTTAGTCTAGAGCTCAAGTATTTGGTAGATATGGCTCCTGTTTGTGGCTTGTGGCTGTATCCTTTTCCATGTTTCACTGAAGATAGATTATTTTCCCTCTAGTTTTTTTGGTTTGTTTTTGGTGGAGTTGGAGGGAATGGAGAAGAGGAAAAATTCAGTGACTCCCTCTTCTTGAACCAAAAATCTTCAGAATGATTTCAGTCCGTTTGATGTTTTCACTTGGATGTCCCTCACACATCAAAATTAACATGTTAAGAAGTGAAAACACATTCCTTGTGCCACAATTCTTTTCCTTCCTCAGTTTTTCTTACCTCAGGAAGAGACACCATTATATCTGGAACTCTGGGTATTTTCTAGACATCTCTCCCTCTTTCACCCAAAATACCCAGTGGCTGCCAAATCTTACATATTTTATCTTTTTTTATGCCTCTCAAATCTGTCTCCCTGTCTCGTGCGCATTGCCACCGTCCGAGTTCCAGAACCCATCAAGTCTTCTCTCTTCTAGCTCAGCAGGCTTTGGTCTGGTCTCCTTGCCTTCATGCTTATTTTCTTCTTGTCCATATAGGAATATTGATGCCAGAGGGAATGGGGCGGCTTAACCCACGGCATTTAAGGTGACCTTCAGTCAGTTCCAATGTCTCCCTCCAAGCATGTACATAAAGTCAAGAGATGTGACGTCTGCTACTCTTTTCCAAGATGCCTTTGCTCGGTAATTCCTTCTCTTCTTCAGGGCTGACCGTGGTGGTGCTTTTACCATTTTCCTGCTGTGCTATGGTGCTAGAGAACACAGATGGGGGATGAGGGAGCGGTAGAGTATCAATTGTCTCTTCCAAATCTGTTCTTAAACAACTTTCAGATGAATCGTCAACCTGTCTCTGGTCCTGGGTTAGTCTTTGTAATGTGATAAAGGCGACACTTTTGCTCCTGGGGAGAATGATCTATTTAACAATGTTTTTCAAAATAAAGAAAAAACAGTTCTCATTTTCCCAATGAATCTGTCTGTGTTTTAGCAATGATGGCAGGAGGGTGGAGTCCTGATTCAACTTAAGATGAGTTTGGCCAGCATACCTAAAGGGACGTGGGAATAGGAAAAAAAAGAGTTTCAATCTGTCCTTTAGCAGCTCAGTGAAAATTACCAGTAGAGGACACCTAGCGGTGCTTTGTGGAAATTCACTTATGCTGACAAGTCGTACACACGACTGTTAATAGCACTCGGTGTACCAGGGTCTTGTGGCCAAATACAACACGGCACAATAAGACAACAAAGTACGAACCAAACCTGGCCTTAAGTCTAACTGTATTGGTCAGCACAGCTAACTTCTGTAACAAATAACCTCCAAATTCTTAGTGGCTTAACACAGTGGAAGTTGATTTTGCACCATCAAAACAGTGAAGATGCTCAGTTGGTGACCTTCCATGCAATGACACAAAAAAGTGACTTGATCACGTGGGAAAATAAACTTTATGCTTGGATAGGAAATTTCAAAAGCATAAGGGTGTCATGTCTCAAAACAAAATAAAACAAATAAACAAATCAAAAGACAACATTGTATGTTGAAATGGGATTCCTGTGTAGCATACTTAAGACTCATCAAGCTATTCATTTAAGATCGATGCATGTTGATATATAACTTACACCTCAAGTATAAAAGAATAATAGGAGCAAAGCAGGAAGTTGGAAAAGGAGCAATAGAAAAGGGAGGGGAGACATATTAAAACTCACAAAATCTCAATAATTAAAAGAGAGCGGTATATAATATAAAACCACATATTTTGAAAATAGGGTGGTGTAGATAGATGAATAGATTAATGAAATAGAATAGAAAACCCAGATAGAAATTTAATAAAATCTAAAGCAGCCAGCAGATAAACCCTTCAGTTTACGGTTTCCAATATCAATGAGTTTCAGTTAATCCAATAAACTTTTCAGTGAATATTTTGGGGATTAACTGTAAATGTCCACATTCTTTATTGGAGAAAGAGAGGAAGGACAGAAGGAAGGGTAAAGTTAATTCCTGCCTGTTTAAGAAAAACCCCCTTGGGCATTGCATCAGTCAGGGTTTTCAGAGAAACAGAATCAGTAGGATGTACGTGTGTGTCTGTGTGTCTGTGTTTATTTACTTGCTTACTTATGGGTGTATGTATTCATCTATTTATCATCAAGGATTCTGGAAGCTGCGATGTCCAGAGCTCTGCATCAGGGTGAGCTGGCGAGCTGGAGACCTAACAGAGCTTATGGGCAGCTCCAGTCCTGGTCTAAAGGCCAGGGGCCCAGAAGAGCTGACGGTGTCATTCTAGTTCCAAAGGCCAACGGGCTCGAGACCCAGGAAGAGCTGATGTCAAGTTCAAGTCTGAAGGCAGGGAAGAGTCGATGTTGTAATCCAAAGCCAGTCAGGCACGAGAAATTCTCCTTACTCAGAGCAGCGCCAGCCTTTTTGTTCCACCCAGGCCTTCAGCTGACGGGATGAAGCCTGCCCCCAATAGAGAGAGCACTCTGCTTTACTCAGTCTGCCCATTTAAATGTTAATCTCATTCCAAACACTCTCAGAGACACAACTGGAATGATGTTGGCCAAATATCTGGGCTTCCCATGACCCAGTTAGGTTAACATCTAAAATTAACCATCACGGCTATCATTGAACGGTTTCCATTCTCTGACTGCTTATGTGGCTTTCCTGAAATCTTGGTGTCACAAAGGATCATGATGTTTTGTTTAAAGTTGATCACAGAAGAGATACTTATTGAAGAATCCTTCGGCTGTATTTCTAACATATGCACAGAATTTCCCCTTCTTGGCAGTCCTCCACTTTTTACTGAATATGAGTGTGCCCCAAATCTACAACAAAATATTTGTTTCATGAATTGATAGAGAGACTCTTGCTCTTTTAATATGGAGGAAAAGCATCAGATCATATCGCCTCTGGTTGCCCAGTAAATTACAATGGTCACTTAGCACTGAGTTTTACATATAAGGGCAGTGATCACTGTGTCTCCAGCCATTAGAATGCCCCGACAAACAGAGGCACACACTCTTCATTCTCCTCTTTTTTTCTTTAATGGTTTTGAATTTGATCCACGCTTTGGGTAATCACTGGTGGTTACACTACTCTGCTATTTAGTTTGCATATAATTCAGGGAGCGCCTCTTAAATCACTCAAAGGCATCTGAAAGAGAGGAACAGTTAAAAATATTGTGGAGTATAACATAGCACTCACGTTTGGGTCCTGCGTGGTCCAGAATTATCTGAGCTCTCTCACAATTTGAAAGGATCCTAACAAGGCAGAACTTGGAGAGCAGCCTGAGTGTCCCAACCAGTGTCATTTTTAATCATAGGGGCATCTTTCTGTCGAGCTTTTCAGTCTTGGGGAAAGTAACTGCTAACAGAGCTCATCTTTGCATGGTTCAGCTAATTATCATCAGTGGCTTGCATGGTTTTCTTATTTTGTGCCTGTGTTTTTTTTCCCCTTTTGGAGCAATTCAAAACCGTATTCTTTGGTGTGTCAGTTGAATCAAACTGAGAGAAAGTCTTTCCGGCTTTGGGGGAAAAAATAAACAACATTAAATGTTCAGTTAAGGTATATTCCATTCTCTACGTCTTAAGGGGAATATTTTATCAAATAAATGTATCAGGAATGAATGTGACCTTGTAATGCTAAGTCTCAATGACTATGACTGGGACGCGTGCCAGAAACATCCTCTGGGGTCTGTTCGTCCCTCAGTACGAATCACATGTGTCTGTGTGTGTAACGGGAAGAATCCACCACTGTCTCTCTTCACATGCAACTGTTTTTTCTCTGCCTCCCTCTCTCTTCCTCCCATAAAAGATTGGAGAAAAAAATAACCTGAATCCTTCTAAGTGTAGTGAAACTGAAGTCCCTCTTGGGCTTACCAAGGAAGCGGCTGTTGAAAGATAATGCGGTTTTTCTGTTTTTCTTCTGACAGGCCCTCAGGTGGGAGAGAACAGAACTGACTCTACTCTGCTTGGTAACGGACCTTGATGTTTCCAGGGAAGATCATTTAAGTAGTAATTTTCAGGCAATAAAGGAAAACATTTCCTTCCTCAGCATAGGTTTACACTGTCCTGACACTGGACATCCGTTTATATTGGATTTAATAGGCTCAATAAAGAAGAGGGAGGGTTTGCTGTTTCACACTTTTCCATAGTGTACACTGTTATAATCCAAGCCTCCGGAACGAATCAGTGCCCAGCACGTGTTAGGTGTTATGAGACTTTTTGATACACGATTGCACACTTTGTAGACGGATTCATACCTGATACAAATTACAATTATTGCATGTAGTATATGTAATATGCACACGCAGTATATACATATAATAATATATATTCATATGTATGTAATACATATGCACGTACAATAATATATACATGCAATAATATGTATATTTATACATATGTAATAATATATGCACATACAATATATACATACAATAATATATCATGTATGTAATATATATGCACATACAATAATATATACATGCAATAATATGTATGTTCATATATATGTAATATATGCACATACAATAATATGTATATTCATATATGTGTAATAATATATACACGTGATTACATACATACATATATATACTCATGCTTAAATACACCCATGTAGGTGTTTCAGCAAATGAAACAAAGTTACTTTGCACTGTGAATTCTGTTCTCCTTGCTTTTTTTTCCTCTGGAGCTTTAGTTTGTACCTTCAGCAAAGTGAGTGTCTCTCCCCACCACCACACACCCTTCCCCAACATGAGGTCTGTGACTGAAGAGAATTTCCCATCTGCTCACGTTGGGGTTGACATAAGGGCGCAGCTGTTAGACTATTTTACAGATGCTCTAAAAGCCTCTGTCACAGTCGTGGCCAAAGAGATGGATTGTGGGAGTGGACTTTTCCTGGTGGGCGAAGGTATTATACCATTGACCTTGTTTAGAATTACTAGCATATGGTGATGATTAAAAGTGGACAAAATTAGTCAGTTTTATGACTGTTTTTAAATGATCCACAGGCCATGCACCTCTTTTTTGCCAGCACCCTGGCTGAACCCCCACTGCTCTGCAAATTCCTATTTCTATGCTTTGTGATGTGTTCCTGTGATTCAATCCACTGCAACTTCCCAGAGGAGCTCCAGTCTCTCTCTGTCTCACTCTATTCTCAAGTCAGGCTTCTGAGAGAGTTTCTTCAAGGAACACACGGGGGACCACGGAAACAGAGGCAGAGGTTGTAGTGACGAGAATAAAAGTTTAAGAGGGAGCGAACCCAACAACACTTCCAACCATCTTTCTCTGACTGCTCTGCTGTCAGATGTCTTAAGATCTTTCCAGAAAATTATCTTTTGGATCACTGTACTTTTTGCCTGGCCACTGGGGAGCCATGCAGACCTTGGGCACTGCCTGCATCGAACTCTGAACTGAAGTAACAAGGACCAGGGCAGTGGGCCTGGTGTGCTGGTAATTTTCTGTGTCAAAATGGCTGGACCATGGTGCCCAGATATTTGGTTAAATATTCTCCTGATGTTTTTGTGAGGGTGTTTTTGGAAGCAACTACCATTTATTTTATTTTATATTTTTGCAGAATAACATTTTAATGGCTTTTAGGCAGCAATGTTTATATTCAAAACAACTTTCAAAAGCAGAAGCAATATTGTAAACAACCATTTAAGGACAAATTTTCAGAAAGTTTCGGTATTGAGTTATCATTCAAAGATGTGATAGAACATAGTGAGTTGTTTTTTCGTCTGCAGGTCTGCAACACAACCACAGACAGGAAACACGCAGACACGTTTTTGGAAAAATGTGTTGCTGAGTCAGTCATGAACATTGTAAGCGGCTTCTTTAATTCTCCCTTTTCAGACAACAGCACCAGCCTCCAGGTAACTTAAACAAGCAAATGTGAAAACTTTGTCACACAGACTTTATTCACCTTACGTGAGTGGAAAAACCTTTAATCTGGTCCGGAGTCACGTCCTACACTTCTGAAGATCTCTCTTCTTTCATATTATTTACTATTATGCCCCTTTCTGAGTTTTTCAAACTTTATTTTAAGTAAAGAGGCTCCATCTTCAAATTGAATTACTCTTTCCCTGATTATTATTATTATTTTTTTACTTTTTTTTAAATTGAAGTATAGTCAGTTTACCATGCTGTGTCAATTTCTGGTGCACAACACAGTGCTTCAGTCATTCATGAATAGACATATGTTCATTTTCATATTCTTTTTCACCATGGGCTACTGCAAGATATCGAATATAGTTCCCTGTGCTATGCAGTATAAACTTGTTTATCAGACCTGTGGCGAATTTGTCTTTTGAAGAATGCAATGCTCTGTCAAAGTTCAGCAGGTGCTCCGAGCGGACGGGTGGGTCCGTGGATGTCACTCTTAGAGGGCGAGCTAAGAGCATCCTCCGACTCCGCCATCTTGGCTGCTCTCCCCGAATTATTCTTGATCTTCCTCTAAGCGTAATAAGAACTTTCTTATCTGTCTATTGACTGTGTGCCAAGTGTTGAAAGAAACGATATGATTCTCTAAATGGATGGGCATTGTGACTCCATAATATACTTTAGTAATTTATCCTGAAAGTAGTCGTAGGAATTTATATACTAAGATTTTTCTCTTTTAAAAAAAAACAAAAAACTTTTTAAAATTTAGATAGAGGTTAATGTTTAAATTGGTGGAGTTTAAGTAACGCAGATTGTCCTCGATAACGTGGCTGGGCTTCTCCAATCCATTACACATCTAAATACAACCGAAGACTGACCTCTCCGGAGCAAGAAGGAATTCTTCGGCCCTTGGCCTTTGGACTTGAACCACAGCATTGTTTTTTCCTGAGTCTCCAGCCTGGTGGCTTCTCCTGATGATTTTGGACTTGCCAGCCTCCATGATGGAAAGACACAATTTCTTAAAATAAGAAACCTCCCACTACGTATTATACACATTCTATTGGTTGTGTTTCTCTGGTGAACCCTGACTAATACGCCAGGGTATGAGATTTGGGAGAAAGTTGTGCCTCTTCCGGGAGGGTCTTCTAAGTACATAATTCTTCAGGGAGGTAGTCAAGGTAGCCACGCTGTGACCCATGAAAAGTAGATGGTCCAAAATTCAGAATCTCAGTTCTGAATACCTCTCTTTATAGATGACATTACTAATTATTCTTCTAGCTTGTTCTAGAGTAATAATATATTTCAAAATAATGGGGTTTTTTTTTTGGTTTAAATAACACTCTCAAACTCCTAGTCCACCAATATGCTCCTTAAAGGTATTAATTAATTGATTGTTTTCTTTTTCAATCAATAATAATAGCCAATTCTATGTAAATTTCAGTTATTTACAATGAATGTAGAACCCCCAAAGCTAGAGAAATAGACAGTGTCCTGTACAAGGTACTGCTGAGAAATAGACAGTGTCCTCTACAAAGTATTGCTATTTTGAGACAGTTTTGCAGAGAATGTGGAGTATTTGGAAGACAATTATGGACTTTTCTTATGAGAAACATGGGGAAAGGTAGAGAATATTTTACATAAGACCATATAAACATTATGTCATTCATCAATCAGAATAACAATTGTCGGAAATAGCTTTCTCTGACCATCAGAGAAATGAAAGATATCATTATGGACTCAGTTTTAGTCAAAAATTTTAGATGTAAACAATAGAAATGGACTCTGGTTGGGGATTTTAAGCAGAGAAGTATTCTATTTTGGTAAAACATGGATGTTAGATTTGGAGGCGATAATTACAATGACTGAGATTGGCATAGGATTAATGTCTGGAAGGAATTCTTTAAAGAATAAGGTAGAGAGCCAAAAAGAAAAATGGGCACACGATCTGAATAAACTATCCACAGAAGAAACTCTAATGGCTAACAAATGTAACAAGCAAACAAGCAATTTATAATCAGGGAAATTAATAGCACTTCAGAACCAGGTTGTAAAAAGTAACAAATTAGGATGATACAAGTGTTGGTAAGAACATAGGGAAACAGGAAGCTACGTGCACTGATGTGACTATAGACTGATTATGCATATGTCCTATGATCCATTAATCCTCTTACAGCATAAACTTCAGAGAAACAAATACATCTGTCCATGAAGGGATGTGCATAAGGATGTCTTTTGAAGCACTGTACATGATGGTGGGGAATTGGAGGCAACATAACTTTCTGTCATTAGGAGAAGGCATAAATAAACTCATAAGAAGATTATTACGTATTATGATGTGGCTGAGGCAATGACTTAGATGCATGTATGAACACATAGATCTTCATAGATAATCAGAGATAATGAATAAAAAACCCCAATAGAATGAGATCCAGCTTAGAACATCACTTGTGGAAATAAAAACAACAACACACATAATACCCCAAACAAAACAATGATATAACTTTTTCTCTGCACATATACCAAGGACATTAGAATAGATTTCTTTGGTGATCATAGTGTGGAGAATAAGAGAATGAAAAAATGCAACAATGGAATAAAATAGGAGAATGGTCTTATGACAACAATGATGACAATCAATTTTTGTTTCACACGAGAGGCAAAAGAATTAAAAAAAAGAACATGAATAAGATTATTGGGTAGATTTATACATTCCTAGGAGAGTTCTGCGACATATCCATCTTCCCTTCCAAGTAAGTTCCACTTTTTGCAAATGTTGAATAAGTTCTACTTCTCTAAGCCAGAAATAAATGTCTGAGCAACTATATGTATACATGTTTTTTTCTTAAAGCAAAATGGGAAAAGGAGGAAGAGAAGATGAGAGACTAAAGCATTCAGAGAACAAGGTAGTATGAGTTACCATAGGAATATGGAACTCATATAATTTATCATTCAAACGGGGATACTAAGGGAAGAGAAATGCAGTGCTTTTAATAATTATGTTGGGACAACAGGCTTCAACCAGGACTGACCTCTGTGACCAGGATGCATGGATGCATGGTCATCTAAGTTACGAAGGAATCTTGGATGACTAAAGGAGAGAGACTGCCACCCAGAGGGAGAGCAGGCACTGGGAGCAAGAGAGGCTTGGACAATCCCTGAAGACAGACAATTAACAACAACTTCATTGTTAAGTAGTTGTTAACGTGTTAATTCCCATTTAGCTCATTTACAGAGTTAAGACCTCACGTTTTTGGTTTCCTGTTAAAGGAAGACAACAAATAAGACTGATTGGTCATTGGAGAAAAATTCACTGAAGAATATTCCAACATGATGGAAGCTTTTAAAATTAGATACACTGGAACTGCAATTGACTAATTGATGACGTGGGTTAACTTGGAAAAAGTCACACCTAACTTGTGCATTTTATGTTAACTTAAAACATATAAATAGACCTTCATACAGTTTTTTCCTTTTGTGGATCTAGGATCTTTTCTTTGCGTAGTGTCTACTGTTTGAAGTTCAATGTTGTCTCCCATCCATTAACTACACAAGCTGTGCATCAGTTTCAATGTCCAGGTTCTAGTTTTTGTTTTCCTTTTTTTTACTGTGAAGCAAGAACTTTAAAAAATAAAAATATTCTAAGTGCAGAATTCTGGACTTTGATTACTGTCCCCTCTAATTTGTTTATATTTTTCTGCCTCCACCTAATTAATTGTGATTTTTATTGTCATTTCTATTGATTGAGTCTTTCCAAAGCATTTTACTCAACTTTGATAGAAACAGCAACTTTATTTTCTTACACTTTATAGGCTTTTGTAATATTTAATTAAATTTAAAATAATAATAGACTTAACTGGCATGCACAGGTTTGAGAACGAACACAGCTATGTCTTGGTACATTTATAGCATATGAGTGTAGGATGGGTAGAATGTACCAAGCGAACATTTAGTGAGACTCGGTTATCAGTTGACAGCTGGGAATGGAGAGCTCCAATTAATCTAGTGAAATCGTTAAGAGAAAGTTTGAGATGGAGTTTCTACCTCATATGTTAGAAAATATATCTTTATGTGAAGAAGATAGAAGCTTTTGGAAATTTCAAGTCCTGTGTCTGTGTGTGTCTCTGATTTTAAATTTTCTGAATGTTTATTATAGATTTAAAAATATTATCTCAGTGAGAATAAGGAAGGAATAAAGCTAACGCATTTGTGGGCTAATACACAGTGCCAGGCAGAAGGAAATGGCACTCTGCCGTTCATAAGTCTTCTGAATAGATTGCTTCGAATTATGTTCTGAGGAAGATTCTTTTACCAGTGTTATTTTCGGTTTTTTTCCCTTCCAAAAAAATGAAAAAAAGAAGTCTCTAAATTTTCATCGAAAGCGCATCACGCAGCCATGGGGCCATGTGGTTGTGACTCACAGTCCAGTGGGAGTTAATACTGCATCTCAAGTGGTGAGATGTGCTGGAAACGCACCAGCCATCTTCTCATTGGCTGAGGGCTGATGGAACGGCTGGATCATTGGGCCTAGAACCCACGCGTCACCCTGAAAATAGACGGTTCGAGTAAGTTACTTCTTCAGAGATGTGAGCATTGATTATATCAACTTCGGAAAATTGTTTCTCCCAGAATGCTCGCCTGTGTGGGTTCCCTGCAGCTGCTTTACAGACTTTATGTCACCCACTCCTCCAACACACACATGTGATAGGCATTTGGGTCTCTGTTTTGCATTCAAGGAAATTGAGGCTTGGTGAAATTAGATCAGTTGCCAGAGGTCAAACAGACAGTGAGTGTCCGAGGCCAAGTTCAAGCTCTTTTTCCTCCTACACAACCCGCTTCCTTCCTGGCTGGACGTGTCCATGTGTGTAGGTCAGGAAGATATAAACACCCTGAAACCACCTAGGTTTGGTCCTTTAAAATCTGAGTGAACTTTCTCTTTACAGAGGTCCTACGTGCTATGATTTAGACAAGACTTCAGAGCGAGGAATAATACTAACACTCTCAAAAATGATTTCACATATTCCTGTGTTCGTTTAAAAGACAAAGCTTCTGAATCTTTGTCTTGCGCATGAAAATCCCCATCTAAAAAATTATAATAAGGAACTCAGTTAATTTTCTAGTTATTATGCTAACACCAGATTATTCAAATCTGTTACTCATTTGTAGGACTATTAATTATCACTAGTGCTATTTATTGTGTTTTTGAAATGAAATAAGTGCGCTGGACACAGACGTGTTGATTGGATAATCCCTGGAGATTATTTTGAGACTGCAGTTATGGGTAATGTTTTTCTCCTTATTAAAGAAATAAAACAAAGGGCTGGTAACCTCAGAGGCAATGTATAGCATGTGCTTGATTGCAGCAAGAAGGAAAACAAAAGAAAATGAAAGGAGGTTTTCAAATGATTGGTTTGCCTCGTGTGTATTTGCTATTTTTAAAATGCAGCTTAAACGTGGCATATATGAATTAGTAGACCATGGCTGCCAAGGAGTCTTATGGGAAAAGTAATAGAATGAACAGTAATACAAGGACTTTTCGCTTGTGATATATTTGCCAATTCAAGGAAGAGACTGTAATAAACAGCAGTTTCCTTGACTGTCCTGCAGATGCCCGGTGTACATTCACACACTCTCAGATGATCACTCCCCTAAGACTTAGGGTTTGCCCATGCTCCAAATCTGCCTTTCCTCTACCCCTTTGCTCGTGGCATTTTCCCCACCACACTGTCTTCCTGATTCCCAGCGTCTTGAGTTGAATCCTTCACAGACAACTCACTGTCATCCTCATCCCGGAAGACTTCCATGAACAAATACCTTATGTAGAATCTCTCTCCCCATTCCCTGAACTTTTAGGCTTCCCTAAAATGTTCTTTTAAAAACCACATGATCTGTGTCATTTGATTAAATCATCTGACTAAAATAATTTTCTCTACATCAAATATGTAGCTATTTATGTACATATCTTAACTCCTCTATTTGTAAAGTGTTGGAGGGAAGGAAATCTGACATATTTCATCGTATTTCTCATCATAACTTACAAAAATATGTCCAAAGAGGGGTTATTAACAACTGTCTTATGAATCAATAACTATGTATGGAATGCTTTTTGACTCCAATATTTTTCGAACTTGTCCCTGATGCTTTAAATTCAACCATTAGTGATACATTTCACTGACTTAAGCATTTCGTAGATTTTTACGTAAAGGAAAAGAGTCCAACATTAGTAACTTGTCACTTACTGCCTAGTGTGAAAAATAAATATATAGTCTGGGACATTAGGAGAAGATGAAGCTTTTGGATAGTAGGAAGGGAAGGGTTTCAAAAAGGAAGGAAGGAAGAGGTAGAAAGAGAGAGGCAGAAGCCTTGCAGACAAGCCAGGGACACATCTACGTCTATGCTTTCTCTAAGCCCTACTAGGTATGGATGTTCTCATTAAGGAAGTCTTCTAAGAAAACTTCTTTTAAAAAAAACTAGCTTTTGTTCTCAAACCTAATTCCAACAGGGAATTGCTCAAACCTAAGGCCTTTCTGGATCTTGGTAAGCACTGGCAAGTTTTATTCCTTCAAACCTTTTCAGACTGGCTGGATCATTTGTGCAGAAGCAGCTAGACCCAAGATTTGTCTTCACCACATTAAAACACTTGTCATCTTTCCGTCAATCTGTGGCAAGACACAGTTGTTATGGCTGTCCTGCCAATTAAGCCCTTTTAGGGTTTTCTAATTGAAGCTTCAAATTGTAGCATCTGGTCTTCATCATCTTAATCTGTGGTCATTTTCCTGAAAGGCCAAAGATGGCCAATCTATCCTTAGACTGGAAATCAATATGCCTCTAACCTCATGTGGCCCAGATTTTATGAATAACATCCATGGTTTCATTCAGAAATGTTCCACCTTCCTTTGATTCTTGGAAAAATAGAGATCATTCTATACTCTGCTTTCCAGATGGTTCTGTCTTTAGCCAGCATTCAGCAATGAGCCAGAAGCCTGTTTATTAGAACAGTCCTGTGGAAAGGCTCTCACTAGTGCACTGTCAGGGATCTTGGCTTTCTCATCAGATACCACTGTAAATGGCTCTGTGCTCAAATGGAGATTCTGACAGGTTGAGCGATGGCAGGCATTTCCTGGATTGCACAGCCCTGAAAGGTTTTTCCATTAAAGAGAGATTTTGGTGATAAGTTAATCGAAACTTTCTGATGCTGGTTTATATCCAGGTTAGACACAAGGGATGATGTCGACCACCACATAGATTCTATAATCACCATCATAGTATCTTTACTGTATATTCATCCATCTGTTTATTCTACTCTTCATCTACCAGTTCGTCTTGTTTTTTTGATGCATTTCAAAGTAAACAGCAGACATGAATACTCTTTCCCCTAAATACTTCAGCGTGCTTACTTTTAACTAAAGTTAAGCATTTGTTTACAGTATTTTTTCCTTTCATGACATAATTGCACAACCAAATGTGCAAATTTTGCATGAACATTTGTTGTCTTGACAAATGATTATATCTATGTAACCCAAAGCTCTGTCATGATATAGAACATCACCCTCAGCCTAGAAACTTCTCTCATGTCTCCTGCCAGTTAATCCCTACCTCTGTTCCAATCCCTACCTCTGATTTTTTTCTACAACAGAGTAGTTTCGACTGTTCTACGATTTCATAAGAATGGAATCATACAATACGTATTCTTGTGTAAGGTTTCTTTTATTCAGTATACTGTTTTTCAGATTAATCTGTTGTTGCATGCATCAATAGCTCTTTCCTTTTTTATTTTTGAGTAGCACTCCATTGTATAAACAAGTCACGTTCTGTTGATTTATTCTCCCATTGGTGGACATCTGGATATTTCCAACTTCTGGCAAATATCAATAGAGCTGCTATAAACATTCACTTACAAGTCTGTTTATAGACTAGACTTTGATAACTCTGGTAACATTATAAAATAAAATCTGGGAGTCACAAGTAGCTGTATCTTTAGTTTTGTAATAAACTTTCAGACCTGTTTTTTTCCAAAGTAATTATACAAAAGTGTACATTTTGCCCATTTTTTTTTATTGGACTGCTTATCCTTTTATTATAATGGTGTATGGTTTCATTACGGAGTCTAAACACCAGCCTTGTGAATATTTTCTCTAGGCTAGCCTACTCATTTTTGTAATGGCATCTTTTGTTGTGCGTGAGTTTTACATTTTGGTAAAATCTAAGTTATCTGTCTTACATCATTGGGTCACTGCTTTCTGGGTTCTTTCTGAAAAACCATTGCTTAAGCCAAAGAAATAAATACATTACCCTATGTCTTCCTTTCAAATTCTAATTAATTTTAGGTGTGGCATGAGAAAGTAGCCAAGATTTTCTTTCCTGCATTTGGATTCGGTTGTTCCAGCGCTATTTGTTAAAAAGCCACACTTTCCCCCTATTGAATTTCTTTGGCACCTTTGTGGAAAACTGAATGTCTACATAAGCGTGGGTTTATTTTGGAGCAATCTATTTTATTTCATTGACCTCTCTCTCTGTAGTTTGGCCAATACCGTATCATTTTTATTACTGCATATTTGTAGTAACTCTTGAAATCAGATAATGTAAATCCTCCAATTTTGTTCTTTTTTTCCAGGCTTGCTTTGAATATTCTAGGTTCTTTGCAGTTCCCTATGTTTTATAACCAGCTTTCAAGTATCTACAAAAACCCTACTGGCATTTTGACTGGAATTGCGTTGAATTTATAGATTAATTTGAAGAGAATTAATATCTTTATGATATCGAGAAATATCTATGAACATATTTCTCCATTTATTTTGGTCTTCTTTATATTCTTTTGGCAATATTGTTTTATTTTCAGTGATAACATTCTGCACATCTTTTGTTAAATTTATTACTAAATTCTTTATGTTATTTGATGCTATTGTAAATGATATGACAATTTTATTTTCAATTATTTTCTCTTGCCATGTAAAAATAAAATAGATTTTTATATTTTAATCTTGTATTCTATGACCTTTCTAAATCCATTTATTAGTTGTAGAAATTGTTTTGTAGGTTCTTTAGGATTTTCTATCTGCCCAGTGATGCCATCTGAAAATGGCATCAGTTTTGCTTTTTCCTTTCCAGTCTACGTGCCTACTTTCTTTCATTCCTCTCCTATTAGTATTTTTGCATTACATAAATACTCAGCGGTGACGGAAGTGGACACCTTGTCTTAGGGGGAAAGAATTAACTTTATGATTATGTTTAATGGTAGTTGTACAATTTTTATAGTTGTCCGTTTTAGGTTGAGGAATTTCATCTTAATACTTAATTGCTGAGAGCTTTTTTCATGAGTAGCTGCTGAATTCATTAAACAATTTTTCTGCAATTACTGAAATTGTCACATATTTCTTACTCCTTTATTTCGTCAATATGGTAAATTCCACTGATTGATTGTGAGAGATTCAACCAGTCTTGCATTCCTTGGATAAACCCCACTAGGTCATGATGTATGATTCCTTTTATATCTTGCTGGATTTGCTTGTGAAATAGTTTGTTAAGAAATTTTGTGTCTAAACTAAGGAGGTAAATTGTCCTGTAATTTTCTTCCTTCATCTTTTTGGCAATGTCTTTTAAGATTGTACTAAGATTTTACTGGCAGATTTATTCCCTCAGCAGATGTCCTCCCAAGTATCAATGGTCAAAATTAGATCCATTCACCCCTGTGTCAACTGACAGCAGGATGGTTTCCTAAGCTTGATTTAAACTGCTAAGGTTACCCTCCTGAGGGAGGGGTTGCTATTAAAGTTGTGTGGAAGAGGGTGATGACTCAATCAGAATCAGAGGTGGTTCTGCAGAGAGAAAAGGAGTGGCTCTTACAGCACATATTACTATCATCTCCTTTGACTGAAGAGGGAAAATAGCTTAAGAGGTTAAATAGCTTGCCAAAGGTACACAGCCAGCAAGCAGAGGACCCAGAATTACAGCTTAATGGAAGCAGTATTGCACCAGATGCCAAGAAACTTCTTGTAACCTAGTTTTACCTGAAGTAACAATAGGACCTGTAGCTATTCACCCCAACTCTCTGGAGCTCAGTTTCCCCATCTCAAAATTAAGCTCTCAAAGAAGCTCTGTGAATCACAGATTTCACTCTCAAAGGCAGTTTTCCACACCATGTTCTCCAAATTTTTATTGAATTAATCAGTGATCCATTTGTGATATGAAATAGTGAAAACTATATGGCAATGTCAATTGTATTGGAAATAAAGCTACTAGAATATTGATTTTGTATAAGAAACTTGGAGCAAGAAAGGCTAAAGTTTGGAAACTGAGTTTATGTGATATTCCATCTTACTTTATTTTTAAAGGATCTTATGATTCGCATAATTTTAGAATTTCTACTATGTTGTAATTAAATAAATAAAAAGAATTAAAGCATCAAGAGATTTAAAATTATGAAGGAGACATTACGGTGATGAAAAGAGCATAAGCATATGTGAGTCTGAATCTTGGTTCTGCCTCTTCCTAGAAGAGTAAGGAAAAATCACTTCACTTCTTGCTCTCAGATTCTTCATCATAAGAGAGCAAGAAAGTCTGGTAAAGATAAAAAACTTATCTCTCAAAGCTATATGCAATTTATGAGATAATATATGTAAAAGTAATAGCAAAACACTGTAATAGGAGATGTTCAATAATTATTTGCCCCTCTCCCAATTTTGCGAATGATTTGTTTATAAATATGCTTCATTGTGAAGTGGATATTTCTGAACTGGTCTGGACAACTTAGAATATGAGGCTTTGATTACTGAATAATTTGGTGAAAACTGAGAGACTCCGATCCATGCCTAAAATTGATGCCAGCTTTTTCTTAGGAGTACTTTCAGCTACAAGTAACAGAAAATCCAGCTAACAATGGCTTGAGTAAAAAAAAGTTTATTCTCTCAGAGAAGAAGAAATATGTGGCAGCTGGTGTTGATTCAGCAGCTCAAAGATATCAGATCTGGAATTTGTGAAGTTCTCTAGACCTTATCTTCATTGTCACAGCTGCTACTGCTCTAGCTATCAGCTTCACATTCCAGCCCTGGAGTGGCATTGCCAACTCTCTCTCTCTCCCCTGCATCAGTGACGCAAAACTTTCCCAAATGTTCCCCAGCAGACTTCTGCTTCAGACTCTTTGGCCAGAAGAATGTGAAATAGGCGTCTGCAGCTGCAAGGAAGGCTGGATACATCAATGTACATGCTCCAGCTTCTATGGAAGGCAGATGGTTAGTTCATAATGGGTGTGGGCTAACCAACCAGCAGTAAATGTTCCAGTCTCCCTTACGAGGTACTTGAGAACTTCTCCCTTAATGAGGTTTTTCATCTTCTACGCAGTTAGAATTTTATTCCCAGAAGGACTTACACAGAGGTGGAAGAAAAATAAATTCTACCTGAAAGGTTAAGTCTCCAGGTAATTGTTAGAGTAAACCTTATCCCTACATGTAATAAATGATTTGGGGAATCTAGGAAGGCTTATTAATACCCTCCCTAATTCTTCTTCATCCACTGATTTATGCTTGAATTTCCTGTTTAATTCTTAATAATGCATTTATTCTATTAGACTATCTATCTATCTATCTATCTATCTATCTATCTATCTATCTATCTATCTATCTATCTATCATCTATCTATCTATCTATCTTTATCTATCAACGGCATCTCTAAGGTAACAGTTAAAGATGTTAGCCAGAATTTTGCAATTACCTATGAGGTGAGGAGCTACAAATAGATTTAGATAGGATTAAGGAAAGCATTAGGGCACTGAAGGGAGTAGATTGTGGGAACCAAAGACAAATTTCATCCCCTTGACGGTTTTGTCCAGAATGAATCCTTATATGTAACCCATCACAAAATTTTATGCATTTTTTATTCCTCTGGGAGCCAATAGTTGAGTTGGATTCTTTGTTTCCTTTCTCGAGAGAGCTGATGTCCAATACATGTCCCTAGCTTATCTCCTATTACTCTCCTATATAAACTACAGTGACTTTCCTTGCTAGCCTCAGAATATGCTGTGTACTCTCCTGCAGCTACGTGATTGCTCAGAGTGTGTCCCACTCAGAATGCTCTTGGGGTCCACTGAAATCTTGCTCATTGGTCAGTGCTGTTGTGAACAAAAGAAGGGTCAGTATTCTGTTCTTTTGTTCATCTTTCTTTGAGTGTATCAGTTGGAGTTTCTCTTTGTGGCACTAACCATATGCTTTCTAGTGAGGCAGATATTGTGTTAACAGCTCTGCTAACTCATAAGGTCCTTTATCACAAGGAATGACAATTAGCTACCTCTGTAGTACCTTTCATGACAACTTTCATATTATAGGCACTTCATTTTTAATTTGTTCAGTTTTTACTCTGTTTTACTCTATTGGTAAAAAAATCAATGTAGAATAAATTTGTAGAATGCAAGAATACATGCAGTAACACTGTGCCTTGAAAAATCATTGGCCTGAACAAATTGAGAATCCCCTCTAGTACCATTGCCAAATGGTGGGTGTATGTTTTTTGAGGAACAACTCACTTGTAACATTTTGTGTTTGAGTTGTGGCTGTTGCTACATTTTAGAGATGTCATTAAAAACAATAACTGAAGAAAGACAGTAGTCTTGATGGGAAACAAAAAGTCTGAGCATTTGGCACTAAAATGTATGATGGGCAATAATTTATTTAGTTAACTTTCTCAGAGAGCTCAACTGCTAATCGTGGTTACTTGCTGTGGCTGTGTTTGTTAGTTTTATTGTAGAAAATCTTCCATCTGCTGATGGCCAGTAGTTAAATTGGATTTTTCTATCTTTCCCAAGACAGTAGATGACTTCGTAAGATTTTGGTGTTTCTATCTAATATTAATAACATCTCTCTCTCTTTTTTTTTTCCTGGTAGATCATTTGCGTCAAGCAAGAAGACTTAATATTGCCGGTCCTTCACTGGAAATTAACTAAAAACAGATCCACACTAAATGGAAGAGCCACCTTTTCAAAAGACAAGAGATGAGCAATGACCGAAGGACTGCTGCTGGTTCAGTGGCTCTGAGGTTAGCACCATGACATGTTACCCCTGACTCTTGTTGTCTAAAGATGTTGCCGGTACACTAAGTTGGAGACAGCCTTGTCAGTTAACTATGAACAAAGTATCACTGGGATACTATTAAATTTTTAAAATTTACTACAAATACATGATAATTTTTAATTTTCATTGCCTTAGCAGCATACATATGTATGCTGACACTTTAAAAATTTCAAGTGACCTAGGCTTTGCATTTTAAAAATAGATTTCTTTCTATTATGTCTCTGATGTAGTTATTTCCCATTCCTGGAACCTAGGAATTCCATGATTCTTAGGAGCCGAAACAGTCTTAGGATAAGAATAAAATAATTGCTAAAGATTCTGCCAAAGTCCAAACTTGTTCTTGAATTAAAGTGATGCTAGACCCAACTAAAGTGAAGGAGAATGGTCATGTAGCAAATTTCAGAGGTGCAGGGCTGCTAATTTACCCCTCTGCCACTGACAATGCTTCTGAGACTGTGTGGGCCCCTAAAGAGAAGCCTGGAAAAAGCCAAATTAAGGGGGAGGCATTTTTAGATCACTTCAGGAATTCAAAAATGAAACTGGCCGCCTCCACCCCACAAATGAGGATTTTCCAATTACAAAATTTGCATCCAATCTTCTTTCAAAATCCTAGCCTACAAATTTGGTCTTTCCTTTCTTCCTCTTTTTTAGGCTTAGATTCTCCCCAGATCCGTGATGCTGTCTTTATTTCAGAAAATCAGTCTTCCTCACTTTTCGAAGACTGATTTACTGATTTTTGAATGATCTTTCTTTTGCCAGGGTGTCAACAAATTGTCCAAGACCGTGTTCCTGAAATAGCTGAAATGATTTTCAGGCCAAACTCCATAGACATTACATTTTATTATCCTAGAAGGAACCACAAGACATTAGTCACTGCTGGTTCCATTCCTATGTTATGAAAGATTTTTTATTACTTCTGTTTCTATATTTACAAGAGTCCCCCAGTTTCCCCAACATTATTTAGAACAAGTCATCATCCCCCTAACCTATCATTCGTTCTGTACCACAAACGCTCTGATTAGCGTAGTAGACATTTCAGAAGTGCCCAGTTCTGAGTCAACTGAGGCTTCGTGTGTCTGTTTCCTCTGGCTTGTGTTCGTGGCCAGGACAAGACGTTTTAGCCCTTCAATCTCAGAGGCATAGGTGTCTGGGAATCCACTAGCAAGGACCCTTGGCTCAATCTTCTATAGGTGTTCATTCTTCTGAACTTCACTATGGTCATCTTGGAAGGACTTCAACAGTAAGATCAACCTTACAGTGAAAAAAAAAAATATATATATATATATATACCCCCTTACTCGTCTAAAATGAAGGCTCAGTGATAGTTATACACTTTTCTAGTCTGCCTTTCACACTTGCACTGATAGTGCGATCATTTTTAATATCCTTATACTTTTCAAATATGAGTTGAGTAGTATGTAATATTTTAAAATGTGACTGTACAACCCTGTAGGGGATAATTGACTTGAATGTTGACATTTACATTTAGTATTCTAGAGTTCTGAGAAGTTGTTAACATAGAATTACACTAAGTATCTTATTCTTGAAGATTGTTTATTTGTGCATTTTTGATCTTATCTTGGACGTGTATATCAAAGTGCAAACAGAGATTCTTTAACTTCCTCTTATCTCATCTCTTATTTATCCTGATGCTCTTTGGGAGTAGAACTGATGTGAAATGGAAGCAGGAGCTTAGCAGGTTTTCTAAGCGATGGTTTGTTGGTTTCATAGAACAACACAGGAGAAAGGGTGTTGCTGTTGCCTCTCAGGGCTGCCTGGTTCCTCCGGACCACAGGACAGGTCTGAGAGTGTAGGGCTTCACGGAGATGCTTGAGAGAACAGTAGGATCTCCTCATGTTGAACTCAAGAGGTGGAAATTGCCCTGATTCTTCTCAGTCTTCAAGCGGTTTAAAACCCTGCACCATTCAACTAGATGTCATTGTGACATGGGAGGCGAAAGACGCTTTAGGCAACTGGTCTAGCTTTGGCGCCCATGTCCAAGGTGGCGCGTGTTTTCTGCCTTGTCGGTCTGGGAGCTCAACCTGCTCTTCCTCTCAGTACTTCTGTACTGCTCTGAAGCTTCTGTGTATTGAGATGGTCATTGCTTAGTGAGGCAAATGAGTTCTCCTTGGTGTGCCATCTTAGTCTTTCTACCTCTGGGACCCTGGGTCACTTCCCCTGCCTCACCTCTAATTTCAGCCATGACTGTGACGAGTCAGCACAACCTCAGAGTCACCTTCACTGACAGCATCCCACTCCAAAGTGCCTCACGTGCCTTTACACTTTCTGCTCCAGGGCTGTCTCCAACTCCGCAGGAGCCTGTGTGACGTGTGGCCCATGCACAAACTCAGTCCAGAAATTCAGGGTAATTAACATCGGTCAACACACATGGGACGAGACCTGGTATAATAAGGGTTCCAACCTGCCATTCCTTGTACCACTCAGTGGCAATACTGGGAAATATTTGGCATCTTCATTGCCCACAATAGAGATTTCGATAACGCTCTCCTGTTTTATTCTCGTCCTTCCTTGTCTCACTCTCCTCATCATTTTATTCTTGTGTGCTGGGAGTGTGTATTTTAAATGAAATGCCCTTGCCCCAGTCCTTGTCTCAGGCTCTGCTTTTAGGGACTCCAAAGCAAGACAGTTGGCACAGAAATGGTTCTTAAAAGCCGGTTCTCAGCATTGGATTATAGAATGGGTTCACTCGTGAGTCAGAAGCAGTGAGGACGGCATTGCTGGTGGGAAGTGAAGAGGTGGTAGCTTCTAGGATAGTCACAACTGCTGGCCGGTTATAGCATCGTAATGACTAAGATGCTCACCTGTGTTGGATTCAGAAGAGGCCCGGATATATGCAGAAGTACTGGTGTGTAGTGGGCATGGGCTAAAGCTGACCCGCTGCCTAATTTGGTACAGAAAGTTTTATTGAAACACAGTCTTAAATATTCATTTACGCATGATCTATGGCCGTTTTTATGCTCTGACAGTTGAGTTTAGTATTTGAAACAGAGACCACGTGTCTCACAACGCCTAAAATATTTATTACCTGGCCCCTTACAGAAAAAGTTGGCTGACTCCTAGTGTATAGGAGGCGTTAACCTCGGCCAGGCTGGACTGCGTGCTTGTTGACTGCATGCTTAGCCCCGGGGTAACCTGAAGAATGATCCTTGATCAAAGCCACAGAATCTTCTAACTCAGATGAATTATATTTTGCAACCATGATTCGGGGAGTTGTTGGGGGACAGGTTACAATTACCAGTTAGCGCTGGTTAATACCAATACTCAGATTCACCAGTTATGACTTTGCAGACAATTTTAGTAGAACGTGGTGGGTTTCGATGTCGAAGGCTGATCACATCGTTGGAATGTGCTTCCATAAACAATGCACTAAATAAGAAGTTTAGGAAATGTTTCATTTCATTTTTTGGGGAATGCTTTTATCAGGGAAGGGGAGATAAAATAGAGAATATATAAAGTCTATCTAAAGTGTTTTCCAAATTATAAACTGGTTTTTTTATATTTCAATAAATTTGTGGAGTTTATCTGTTAAAAAAATAAAAAGACCCCATGAGCATAAATTAGTGCTATTGGTGTCACAAGTAGAATGGCTGAAAAGATCTTTGACTCATTTTATGGAGAAATGGCTAAGACTATTTTAGGGGAGAAAGATATTATGGGCTGACAGCTTATGTTCCCCCAGATTCATACACTGAAACTTTAATCCCCAATGTCATGGTATTTGGAGGTCGAATCTTTAGGAGACAAGTTTAAATGAGACACTCGTTTAAAGCCATCATGAGAGCCTTCATGATGGAACTAGTGTCCTTAGAAGAGGAGGCTGAGAGACCAGATCTCTCTCTTTCTCTCCACACTTATACACTGAGGAACGACCATGTGAGCACATAGAGAAGGTGGCCATCTTGAAGCCAGGAAAGCATGCTCTTCAGAGACACTGAAGCTATTAGCACCTTTATTTTGGACTTCCCCAGTCTTCTGAACTATGAAAAGTAAATTTTTGTTGTTTAAGCCACTCAGTGTGGTATTTTGTTCTAGCAGCCTGAGTAGACTAATACAGATGAGAAAAGAGATGAAAATAAACTTTTGGTGCCTGAAATGGTTATTAAATCATCCTTGGTTTGAAGTGGCAAAAACATTTTGTGCTCTGCAATGGGGAAAATTTGTCAGTGGTACTTAGAGGTGACAGATATGGAACTCAGGAAAATAGGAAAATGGACTAAGAGGGGTTTGTAGATTGACAGCAAAGTATCAGACAGTTTTGTTAATCATTTTGTTTCTGCTAGTCAAGCGACTCCAGAAATTGAGTTTATTTTCGCATTTTGGCCAGCAAGCGAAGCTCCAACCAAAGGAATTTGAGCAGGTATAATATTTGAGTGGAAAGCTACTCCTGTTTGACCTGTAATTACAAAAGCCACAGTATACGTGGAAAATGTTGTAAGACAAGAGACCTTGGAAACAAGAAGATAAACAGTTAAGAAACTGAGCTACTTTATCGATGGGCGTTAGCAGTTCCCCGGGAAGCCTTTGTTAAGACTGTTACTTAGAATTAGTTATCTGTGTGTAGGTTCCTGGCTTTGGGTACCGCTGAGTGGGCTGAGTAGAAAATACGTTTGGGTTAATACCAGAACTACGATTAGCCGCCATTTTTGCAACGACGGAAATCCCACAGCAGGGATGAACATTCAGCCTGCTGTATTAGATTAAAGGAGGGGCACACCACACCTGTAAGGAAAAGCAGAGCTACCTGACCCCACCTGGCTAAACTTGGCCACATAGTGGCAAATGACTTACTACAGAGTGCGTAAGAGAGTCCCGTGTCGTCACCTTTCAAATCCCATCCCATACAGATGAGAATGGGTGAGGGAGAAGGCGCCGGCAAGACTCCTATTGCTCCCCGCGTCACGGGCCGGCGAGTGCACATACTCGGAGGCAGGGACATTTGATTCAAAACAAACGGTATTTGGGAGGTGAAGCAGCGGCAGCTCCTAAATGTTGGAGTAGTTTGTTACGCAGTCATTCACCACGCGGACAAGTAATACAGTATCCCAGGGTGGATTCACATGTGGGTCCTTGGTCAGCCCTAGTAAGAGACTCGCATTTTTTACCTCCAGGGATCTGGAGGAAGGTTATGCTTTCTCTGGTAGAGAATTCCCCATCATTTAAGAAGCAGGTCCCTAGAAAAGAACAAGTTTCAAGTCACGGGGCTCCAAGCAGGTTACTGTAAACCTGAGCTGCCCGTCATGACCTGGATAGCATCAGACCCTTGAAGTAACAAGACTGGGTACAGCAGCAGTGCATTGTGTGTTTCAGAGATGGATCTGGGCGGGTCCATATGGTACAAGTAAATTCTTTGAATTGGTACCCAAGTCTTCCACAGTACCCACCTTTACTGAAAAAAAAGTCTTCAACTCACAGCATGTCTCACAGAAAGTTTCCTAAGGCCACCGGCTCAAAGTGGGAGAAATTGGGAACTAGTTCGAAATGAGTTTATAAAAATAATCTATTTGTAACTTAAATGCTTGAGAACTATAACCCCTCTCAGGAATGTCCTGAAGGACACTAGTAGGGGACATCTGCTAAACGGGAAAATCTTTGAGTGATACCCTTGGCATCCCTTTTGTGTGGTTAGAGAAGTCACTCGTGGTGAGGATGCAGACAGAATGCTGGCCAGCAGCAGGTAGCTTGGAAAGAGTGAGATCCAGGACAAGGAGATCTGAGAAAGCAGCATGAAGACAGATTTTGGGGGAGATCGGCACAAAGTCTGAGGACTTTGTACTAACATTAATGCCCACAGGAAACATCTGCTATAGAGAAGGCAATCAATCAGACTGACTAATTCAGTAGATTTCAACTAGACTCTATGCTCAAGTATCTCATCATTTGCACAGAGGATCCATGGAGGTAGCTTTGGTGGCAGTGATGGGGATTATGTATGGATCTAAAGCACAGGATCCCTCTAATCAAGACTGACTTAGCTATTGCCATGGCTGGAAGTCCAAACTGACAGCAAAGGGGCCAACACTGGGCTCCTAATATGGTATAGTCAACCTTCTACTCAAAAGCGAATTGATTATATCAGACCCCTTCTACCCTAAAAAGGGCAGTGATTTAGCCCTAACAAAATTATCTGTTTTGGATTTGAATTTTCCTTCTCTACCCATAGTACCTTGGCCAGCAACAGCACTTGAAAGCTTTAGAATAAACCATTATTCTGCATGATACTCTACAACATTGTTTCAAGCCAGGGGCCAGGGGATCTATTTTATGATAAAAGAGGTTCAACCCTGGGTGCATGCCAGTGAACTCTATTCAGCTTACCATGTCAGTATCTCAGCATCCTGAAACAGGTGACATATTAGATTGGTGGAACGTCCATTTAGAAGCTCAACAAAGGTGCCAGTTTGGGGCTAACACTGGCTGAGTATTGACTAGGGGTGCTGTCCTCTAGGATACAGTATGTATGTTGACTCAACAGTAAGAATATGATGGCTCTATCCTCAACAGGTAGACTAGATGCATCAAACAAGCAAGAGGTGGGAGTGGGATTAGGCCATCTCACCATCACTCTCAGGTACCACTCGTGGAGTTTGTGCTATCTCCATAACACTGGCTTCTGCTTGTTCAGAAGCCCTAGTTCCTGGGCTCTTACCAGAGGACAGAGTAAGAATTCTTTTGGTTCTAAATGCCATCAGACCAGCAGGCAAAGAATGAAATGATTGAAAAGATGGCAGTGATTATCCTGATTTCTAGGGAGAGCTAAGGTTGTTTCTACAAAATGCAGGTAGAGAGGAGGATGTCTGGAACTCAAGGAACTCGCTGGGTGCATCTCTTGCTGTTTCCATGCCCAGTGTTAATAATTAATGACAATTTACAGCGTTCACTTCTGGACAAAAGAAAGACAACTGAGGGCTTAGATGTCTCAGGGATGATGATCTACCTCTCTTCTCCAAGGCATGTAGGTAAGTTGGAGTGTTGATAAAAGTGAGAAGAAACTAAATTGGATAGTGGAAGAGGGAGATAATGAATGTCAATTCTTGCCTATGGCCAGTTTCAACAAGGACGCCATTTTTTTTTTTTCACCTAATCCCCTTGTATTGAGTCCTTGTGGGGACAGTAGCTGGCCACCCCCTTGAAGCAGACCCTGTGACGTATTGGATTTCATGGAGAGCTTGAGCAGACTGGAGCGATGTGACACGTAGATTGTATCAGACAACTCTTGTGCACAATTTCATATATTCTAAGGCCCACGTTTTGCACCAGCCATCATAGAGGCAACCAAACCTGCTCAGATTTTGACAAGCTTCATGAAGCTGAAACTTGACCAAACCTCTGCCTCATCTTGAGCATCACGATAAGTATCTCTTTTTTTCTGCTTCATGGTTTTTTTTTTTTTGGATGCCAGAATATGGGATGTATGTGGGTATTAGTTCAACACCCACGGTATGCAAAATGCAGGAGAGTTAGGTTGGTGGGGCCACAATTGACCAGTGGAATATAGGAGCTAAGGGATAAATTCATCCTTCTTTTGTCTCCTGGGCAGGTAGTTCTGAGACATACTTCATAAGGATCTTCGGATGGTCCCATGAAATCAGTCAATTGCCTAAAGCAATGGCCGATTTTATAATACATGGTTCAATGGTTTTTCCTCTTTCCCTGTTGAGTTCCCCTCATGCTTGCCTCCTGGTTTTCATTCTCAAATAAACCACCTACATGTAAGGCTTTATCTCAAAGTCAGCTTTAAGTAGGGAATATGTGATAGAATAATTTCTCTATATGCCTTTCTCCCTAATGGACTGTAACATTTCTTGAGGGCAGGGATAGCTAGGTATTCAGTGGATGTTTATTGAATTAACTAAGAAAAACTCAACACACATAAATATTTTCCAAGTATGGCCTTGGTATGAGTCACTTTCTCAACCAAGAAAAGCATAAATCTCCAAGGAAATCGAATTATTTTTAAAAGGAAGGTTACTTGTTAAAACAAAGTGGGCTGTCTTTATGGCTGCCAACTGTCATAAGTCTGTAAGGCAAAGAACAGTTAGAAGACAGAATAGCTGAAGGCTGGTTGCCATGATGCAGTCTCACTTAAGAAATAATTCAGCATAATAAAGAAATTAAAATTGAAAGAAAACTGCCAGTTACTAGAGTTGGGTGGTTATGTTACACATGGGGGAAAGGGCTACTCTAAGTAAACGGATTGCAGCAAGTACAATCATATCTACCATTTATTGAGAGCCAAGTATTGATAGACAGTTTTCTTAGTGTTTGTTGTCCACGTGTCCTCCCAGTTAATTCTCATCATCTTGTATGGTAGATTCTTACAACACACGTATACATGTGGAATCTGAGGCATGGAAATATTAAAAATAAAGAATTAAGGCATGAACTCAGACTCTCTTACTCTAGGACACCTCTCCCACTGCAGCATTGCTCAAAGACAGGTGAGTGGTTTATTCAGTCTTCACCTGGCCTCAAGGTCACATCTAAAAATTATCTTAATATCACTTTTAAATTTCGGATCCAAGATTCCTGACGCTCTATTTCTAGATCAAGCAAAAACAATATTTCATAGAAATTAAAAGGGAAGTATGAACCTAAACACAATATACAGTAAAAGCCCTAGTGCGTGCTTTATTTTTTAACTAGAACATCTAATATTAAAAGTACAAATGAAGTAGTATTCAAAAAAGTCTGCCCTTAGATCTGTCTGAGTTCCGACTTTGTTCTTTTGTTGACTCAACTACATGAATATAATTTAATAGGAAATATATAGCAATTAATACTTTAAACATATTATTTCGCTTTCTGTGCTTCAGTTTTCCTCACTTGTCACATGTTTACCTGTTCCTCTGTTTAACCACAGGGTTCTTATAAGGTTAAAAAGAATGTGGTTTGAGAAGGCTGAAAGTCCTATTTAAGTGTTTAGCACTATTAATCATTACTTTCCATCATTAAATTTATTATGTGTCTGCTATATGACCCCACACTGTTCACTATATAAGATCGTCTTTCCTATAATTAAAATAGTCCTCAAACCAAAAATGTTATTATGACCCTTGGGGTTAATGCAATATTTTCAGAGATGACACAATGAAAGAATGCTTAAACCTCTGAGAATGCATAAATGTTTTCTTTTCCTAGCTTTTAATATTAAAGAAGCTATTGAGTGCTCTGGACAAATGCTCCTTTTGGGTGAAGTTCATAGCCTCATCCGTTCAGTTTTTCTTCTCTTGGAAACTTTGTGATGGTTTGTGTAACCAGAATCCTTAGAACACTTGCTCATGATGTAGAAACAACGTCAAGTGTAGTTGTTGGTCAAATTCCTACTTGTCTTCCAACCCAATTTTGTTGCCACAGAACGGTCAGTCTTCTCTCAAACTGAAACACGGGCAATTTCCATACAAATGCTACAGAGGGATACTGTGTCCCCGTGTTCCCTTCACAGCAGGGAAGAAATCCACTTCAGTGGGGGAGAGAAATAGATTTCTAATAGGCTTATTGGAAATCAAACTGAAGCTAAGACGTAAGAGGACTGTGAACTCTGAAGGGTAAGACTGGATTTTCTTTCTTTCTTTCTTCCCGGGACCTAGAAAAGCACACTATAAGAATTCTATTAAATGATTTGAAAGAAAAGAATAAACAGACATTTAACCTAGAAAACCCATTCCTTTCACTCAATAAATGGAATGAATAACTGTGAGACTGAAGTTAGAAAGTCAGGATTCAAGTCTGCCTTCTTCCCCTTATAACGTGTATATTTATTTCATTTCTTAAGCTTAAAACTTCTCATCTGTAAAATGGAGATGAAACCAGCTTTCATAAGAGTGACAGAGAAATCTGCCTAAAATGCAAATCTGACCAAGACACTCTTACCTTAAAACTTACTGTCTCCAGGATCAAGTCCAGGTTCCCTAATGCATCCCAGAATCCCTCCATGATCTGGCTTTTGGCTTTCTTTTGGACAAATAAACTCTTCAAGCTGCTAAGTGAAGGGAGTGGTAGATTTATAAGCCATAAGAGGTAGTTGAAAAGAACAGGGATGAATACATAAGACAGAAGAGTTCTTATAATATCAAATCAGTGACAGAGTTCCAGAGGTTAGGAATTCACCCACTGCAAATAATAAAAAACTCTACTACACTGATGGAAATAGATGGGAAAAAAAAATCAAGTGCAAAAGCCCTGAGGAAGGAAGCAGGCCGGCATGTTCCAGGAAGAATAGCAACCAGTGAGGGATACAAAACAATGCTGAAGAAGGTGGCGAGGGTCAGATCAAAGCATGTATGGCTTTGAATGCTCCTATTAACCAGTTTGAACTTCATGCTACATGCAATGGGTTAAGGTTGAATGAATGTTTTTAAGCAGGTCAGAATAAATATGATGTGAGAATCAGAATGGAATCTAGGGTTTGGCTTCAAAACCAATTGAATGGTGGGGACATGTACTCCATAAATCCTGGAAACTGAGTTTTAAATACTAAACGTGGATTTCAGGAGTGAATGTAGGTTGGAGAAAGCCTTTCTTTCCTTGAGTTAGAGGCTTCCTTCCAGGGTTTCCCATGGAGGATTGCAAACTCTCCTCCTGGATTTATAGGCTCCCGGGAAATCCCTTGGGGGCAACTCAACAAACTGAGGACAGTCCAGGGATGTTCTGGACTGGGACAGGGATGGAGCAGCCCTTGTTTATTAGCTTGTTCTTTAAATTTTCTACATGTAGATTCCACATAAGATTTCATTTATGTAGAATAGATAAACAAGATTATACAGTATAGCACTGGGAAATATATACAAGATCTTACGGTAGCTCACAGAGAAAAAAATGTGACAAAGAATATATATATGTTCATGTATAACTGAAAAATTGTGCTCTACACTGGAATTTGTCACAACACTGTAAAATGACTATAACTCAATAAAAATGTTAAAAAAAGATTTCTTTTAAAAATATTTGACAGTTACAGTAAAATAGCAGTTAGCATGGACATTCTACTTATTATGTGCTGGACATTGTTCTAGTCAGAACAGTGCTAGTTAGCTGTATTGCTGTATATTGAATATACGTACTAATTTACACATAATGACTACCTTGTACAGTAGACACTATTACTGGCCCTATTTTATGATGGGGAAACGGAGGTGGTGAGTTTAAGTGATTTACCTAAAGTCTCAAGGCTGGAAGAGGTGGGGTCAGAGTTCTGTTGGACACCCCACCACTACCACACCACCACAGAATAACATTGGAAAGTTTCTGACAGGATACATAGAGCTTTAACCCAAGTTGATGCCTCATGGTTTATAAAAATACCCCAAGCAGCCCCTGCCCAACCTAGCCTGGATTGTGGCTCGTGCCCCACATCATCCATACGCTTGCCTCTATACCTTTGTTGTTCAGTCCTTCAGAACTCAACTAAATACAAATGGTTTCACAAAGTCTCGCTTGATTCCTAACTTTCTGGGGTCAGAGTGGCTCATGACCTCCTTTGAGCTTTTGGGATGCTCTGTCTACAGCCCTGTTCATTGATCACGATTTCTTGTTCATCACTGATTCTCTGCCTTTCACACACCCACACAGAGACTGTGAAAGCCTCCAGGGCCATAATACATCTTCTTTGTTTACCTGAACTTCATAAAGTCTCTTCATTGCTGGAACTAATGGTCTGGAAATAAATATGGGCACAGAAGCAATTATAACCCGATAAAACGATTGCTGTAGAGAAAGGGCACTTCACAGATTCTTGAATCAGACCGCTTAAGTTCAAAACCTGGCCGTGCCCCTTGCATCCTAAAATTAGAGAAGTTATTTAACCTCCATTTGCCTCAGTTTGTGTATCTGTAATATACAGATATTGCCATCTATTTCATAATGTTGTTATAAGGGTTAAACAAGACATGTAACACACTTAAAACAGTAACTGGCACATAGTATGCATTGACTATATCCATTGAAACATTCATTAATACAATAAATATTTATTGTGTATCCATGATGTTCTATTGCAATGCTAGTTTCTGGGGTTTTATTGGTGAACCATGTAAATAAGTTTTATGCCCTCTCAGAGATTATAGTCTCACTCTGATGGGGCATGAGTGGCACCAACAGATAAACAGGCATTACATCACGAGATAATGATAAACGATATGATAAGGGAAGTTCAGAGTGCTATGAGAAGAGAGAAAAGATATCTTCTCATATCTGGAAAGTCTAAATGTTACTTAAATTAATACCGGCAGCCAACCAGGTCAGTGGATCAGGGGAAAAGGTATCTTTCCCAAGTCTGGATATTTAAACAGGGAACTTACTAAAGTTTTAGAAGCCAGAGAACAAGGTCTATTGAAAGAACTACAATCAGATATAAGACAGCAGAAGGCGACAGGCTGAGATCATGAAAGATCTTGTGCCCCATTTTAATTAGTTTGGGCTACATTCTTACGGCAATGGTTAGTCATTGAAGGTCTTAATTAGAAGGGTAACTTGATCAGAATTGTGTCTTGACAGTATCATCCTGCTTCAGTGTACAGAATAAACTGGACAAGCCCAAGACTGAATGCAGGGACACCAGTTTGGAGGCTGTTGTGGAAGTCGAGGGGACCAAGAGAGACCAGACTAAGTGAGTGGAAGTGAGAATAAAGAAATCAGGACTGGAGCTAACTCATCAAGGCCTGGGGATAGAGTGGATATGGGGGTTGGTGAGGAGGCAGACATGTCTAGTGAAATGTTTGCTTTCTAAGAGACAGCTGGGTAGGTGGTGGTACTGGGCATGAGGATCCAGTGAGGATAACGCAGAGCTGGCTAGAGCTGGTGGGAGGATAATGGGTTTATTAGGATATACTCAGTTTCAGTTGCTTATGACATTCAAAAATAAAAAGCGGCCAGCTGAATTAACCCAGGGCTTGTGATTAAATGAACCAGGCAGTGATAAAATGAATAAGCAGCAAGATGACTGAGGATATTCTAAGAATTTCATAGAAGTGATGGTTTATGGAATATTAGTAGATAGAGAAAAAGAAAAGACAAGAGAAAGTCTGGATAAACAGAAAGAAAGTCAAAAATACAGAGGTGCTGTTAAAGTGTTGGCACAATGACAGTAAGTACGTAGGAAGAATAGAAGTTATGGTTAAATTATTGGAATTGACGACTTCAGGGATGGAGCCCTCTAGAGTGATGAAAAGGACCAAACTGTCGTCCTGAGAGTGGGAAACAGAGGAAAGGCAGGAGTCTACAAAGATGAGTAAATCAGGAGACCAAGGGAGTCATGCTGTAGGTGTTGCATCGGTGCGTTTCATGTCATTCAAAATGGTGGCAGAACTCGGGATAAAGAGAAAGACTTTAAAGAGGGAACAAAAGCCTTCGGTCAATATGATAAAGCACATGAGATGTTCGTAGCTGGCGCCAGGGAGGGGGTCTTGAAAGCAGGAATGACAGACAGCTATCCAGGCTTTAGAATTTCAGGGAATCTATACAGAAGCCGAGACACAATTTAAAGTATCCTTTTGGAAGGAACACGGGTAGGGCAGATAATAATGCCTCCCAGTTCAGCTGACTGGTGGGCTTTGTTCCCAGAAACGAAATCAAAGCAGACTCTTCATTGTATTATTTATTATTAATCAAAGCAGACTCCTTATTATATTATTTATTATTACCGTTCACTACCAGCATTTGCAGGTTGGAGCCACCTGGGAGCAGCAACCATCTCATGCAGTTCATTTCTCCCCTGACTTTGAAAGCTTGGCACCAAAGATAGAGAACAGTGAATGTAAACAAAATGAAACAAAACAAAAAACCCCCCAGGAAGTGCCTAGTAAGAACTTACTCTTTTGAAAGGCTATTTTTAAGACTAGAATTTTTTATTTTTTAAGAAAAAATTGGTTCTAGTCCCTCCTTCTCCCTCCCCTTCAGAACCTGGGTGGAAGGAAATGCAAAAACAAATCATTAAAAAGAACTGGAAACTCTCCACTCCCTCGATGTGTTCCAGCACCAACATCATGGGAGACATGGAAAACTCCACCGGGCAGCATTTCATAGGATCTCAGAACTTGTGAGCTGGAAGAGACCCCGATAAAAGGGACCAGCCCGTTGCTTTAAATGAGGATGCCCTGAAGAGGCCCGCAGGAGTGGAAGGCAGTCAGGCTGGAAAGTCATTGCAAATTTCTCACAAAATGACTCTTTTTCAATTTCACTGAGAGAAAACCTGATCATTCTAATTGTTTAAAAAAGAGAATCTGATACATTTCCTTATGCAAAAGTAACTAATCAGAATTTTCACAACAATTCTATTGGTAATAAGACCTTGTTCATTGATAGAGTTCATACAAATTTGTTACACGATCTTGACTCTGAAACTTTAAAAATAAAGGGCTATAAGTTTGTGGGATGACAAATACTGTAAAATGCAAAGCCATTTCTCTGCTAACGCAACTAGGAAATCAGAAATAATGCTAATTGGAGAGCTCAAAATAATTTATTCCATTAATGTTATAACTTATACAATAGTTGAGATTATTTTTTATTCATTTATTTACTTTTAAATTTTAACAAAAAGGGTATAATGAGAGTGAGAAAAATAGGGGATGGTAAGATTGGATGTAAAATCTAACATGTCTCTGGACACCAACCCTTCCTTTCTGCCCTATACCCAAAAGTTATTAAATAATTTAAAAATACTATTAACAGTACCAGAACACCATCAAAATAACATTTTAAAAAATCAGGGTCAAAAAATACAGTGATTATGAATGTGGTGTTAACAGTTACAGAATTTTACAAGTAGCATAACTCTAGCCAGCAGTCCAATGGTGTACCAGCACCTTCAGTTGATGCATTTGAGCATAATTACCTTTCTGGCAGGGTCCATACCCCCAAGAAAAGGCAGTGGTCTAGATTTTCCTTCTTTCACTTAAATGCTTCATCCACATATATGTAAAGATGTCTAATATGATAAATTAGAGAGAAGAAGGGGATGCTTCCTGGTCACTGACAATGACTGTAGGAAGTCAGAAAGTCAAACATCCTCTTCTCTTCATCATCTGATAACTGGGCATAATTTGTTAAATATATCTTGGCATATCTCACTTTGCTTTTGTTATGGTATCCTAAGGCATTTTCAATTTTTAAAAAAAATTAACAGGACTCTTTATTTAAATGAAATCTTACCAAGCATGTAAAATGGATAAAAGGCAAAGTTCCAGTTGAGCTAGTGATGGCTCATAGCCCACATACATTTCTACTCCCCCGTGTCCCTTTATAGCTCTACAGGATTTTGTGGAGCTGAGGTTGAAAACCAGTGCCCTAGTGGGATTTATAAAAAGCATAGTCAAATAAATATTCTTAGACTAACTAGTTTATTTGTTTAGTTTATTTATTTACACACACACATACCCTACACATATTCACATACATGTATATATATACAAGACATTTACATAAAACATTTATGAAAAAAGTGAAACCTGGCTATTTAGAAAAAGTTAGCAATGTAGAAACTAAGCAGAAAATATTATTCTAATGCATTTGGAAACGTTAACGGAGAATGGACTGCAATAGTTTACGAGGGCTTATGGTACATTGCATGGTCTGGTTTATACCAACTGACACTGGCTTCTTTTGACCAAGAGTTGAATTTTATTTATATTCTGGTTGGAACCTTTGACTCATATGATCAGATATCCACACAACCCACTTAGCTTAAAAAAAAAAAAAAACACTCACTAGAGTGAAGAAGGTAGCGGGTGCCGTCTCCTTTGTGGATTGTGGTTAGTGTAAGAGGATCATGAACAAAAGGGACACGAAACCACATGGTTTGGGCAGGGAACACTTCAAAGCAGCTGCTGCCTTCAAACTGAAAGGGTTTATAAAGGCAAACTGAGGATGTGTTGAGTTAGTGTCCTAAGATGACTTGAGGTGAGGACTGGACTCAAAAGAAAGACGAAAGGCATTAAAATAAAGATATCATTCTTGATGAGACTCCTATTGTGTGCCAGAGGCTTTATATGCATAGTCCCTTTTTATCCATAGTACAAGGTAGGTTACCTCCTGTTCACCAAAGAAGGCACCACAGTTAGGAGAGACTGATTAATTTGTCCAAGACTATATACCCTGTGTTTGCTTTATCACATCACATTATCTCCTTGCTCTTCCACAGCTAGCCAAGCATGCTTCTACTGCAAAGCCTTCGCTATTTGCTGTTCCTTCTGTCTACAATTCCCTTCCAGCAGACATCCTCATATCTCATTCATTTCACACAGGCTTCTGCTCAACTGTGCCTTCTTCATCGGGACTTCTCCAGTCACCTTTCATAAGACCTCACTCCGTGTCATTCTCTATTCACTTACTCTGTCTTATTTACTTATTTATTGCTACCTGACGTTATGTCATATAAGCACTTACTCTTTGGTTTCTCAGTGTCTTTCACACTAGAGTATAAACTCCATTAGGATCGGGACTTTGTTTTTATAGTTTACTGCTCTGGCCTCAATATCCGGGACAGCGTGTGTCTGGCACATAGCTGATGATCAATAAATTTTTTGCTGGTGAATGAATGAATGTGTATCAAGAAATTAAATAACACTAAGGAAATTAAATAGTAAATAATAAGCAGAAGAGTTGGGGATTTTGTTCCAATTTTAGCTTTTGGGGAACTTAACACGTTCATTCTCTCCTATGTTAATCCTTTGCTAATGTCCAAATGAGTCACTTGAACTTCCTGGACTAAAACTGTCGTATGTCGTATCCTGCCTTAAAGGTTGGGAGGTATAGTGGACACCTGCTGGAGGTACTAGTGTGTATGCCGCTTTTTTTTTCATGGCAGTTGCACTAGACTGTTCTTTGGGGAATGGCCTCTGTTGCATCCTTAGCAAATTGATTTGAGTGGATTCTTGTTACTCTGTGATACGGGCGGGTCTTGCTTGGCTTAAGTCAGTCAGTGAAGACCATGATTCTGGCCAATGTAGTTGGATCAGGGGTGTGCACCTGTTCTGATACAGGCCAGTGAGATCGTGGAGACGTTTTTTGGTGGTTTCTTGGGGAAAAAAACAACCTTATGCTTCTGAAAGAGTTATTACCTGAGATGACCTTTTCTTTTTGGATGTATGAACAAGTGATTGGGACGAGGTCAAGCAGGAGAATCCTGAGTTGTGACTAGGGTCTATTCAGCTAATGTTGAGTCCCTAATATGTGTCATATATTGCTTTAGACACTGAAAATATAGTGGCTAATAAGGGAGACAAGGTCTTTGTTTTATGGAGATTAAATTTTATGGAGGAGACACAATAAGTAATCAAATGAATTGGTAACTTCAGCTGGTGATACACAGTATGAAGAAAATTAAACTGTATTATGTAATGGAGAACAAATGAGGGGCTTTCATCTTGAGATAACAGATAAGGCCTCTCTGGAGAGGGTTTCCAAGTGTCCATACACATACCTCTTTTTTTCCAAAGTAAATAAATGTTACAATTTTGTAATAAGCCACTTACATTATTTTGAGTGATTTTTGAACATAATCAAACAAAATGTAACGTAAAATTGTGAAATAAAAATTGTAATACCTATTGTGATCAATAATGTTACCTAACTATCTATCATCCTGTATCTTTTAAAATTTGGTTGCTATCTTTTATCAAGTATGTCAGAACATGGATTCTCTCATCTCATTGATCTATACTAAGTTAATGTGACCTATCTCTAAACGAATCACCTTGTCCAGGATTATGGACTTCACTAATTGGCTTAAGCCCATCCATGGACTTGAGGGTAGGGCTAACCTTACCAAACTGTGAAGACAATTGATGGCAGTAAAGGAGGTCGTTATAGAGGAAGTGTAATGAGAATAGCCAGAAAAATGGGGGATTGAAATAAGTTAGATCATGGGACACATTCTCCCCACCCCATGCTACAAACACATTGAACAGGTGGATAAGCATAACTCTAAGAGAAAATGAAATATCCTCACATGTCAGAACTTAGAGGAAACTCAAGGCAAAAGAACAATCAGGAGCTGATAGATAGGAGTATAAGAGAACACAGGTCTCAGACATGGGATGTGGGAAAGAAGTTATGGTCTTCAGTCCACACAACAAAAATGCTGAAACTAACCTCCTGCCCTCCTGCATACAGCTGGAAGCTTTTAAGTCCCACCTATTTGTGGAAAATGAACTAGAACAAATCTACCTACAGACCTGGGAAGAGGAAACAATAGTGCAAATGCTTGTCATCCACCTGGAAATGTTCATAGAGAAGAAAAAAGTCACCTCTAGTCACCAGTAATTTGGTCCAAAGAAGTTAAAACTTTGGGGGGGGGCTCTCTTCAGGAATTAAATTCAAGGATATTCTGAAGGGAATACATTCACAACCTAGGGCACACAGGGCTTTCACAGGAGGAGAAAAAAGTAAAGATGGGCTGATAATGCAAGTTGAAGTAACAGATGAGGGAATATCATCAAAGTCAGCAATCACTTAAAAATGACAGTAACAAAATAAAGCTGGATTTTCTAGAGGACAGGGCCTGGATATTTATGGCCAGGAGCTGAGGTGGGAATAGTTGGAAGCCAGGCCAGTGTGGAATAAAGTCAAAGCTCCAGAGGCTTGGAGCAATGGTTGGAGCAGCTGAGTGAGAGTTTCTAAACCAGAGTGGCAGAGACTGTGTCTGGGCCAACAGGCAGTGAGAATTTCCCTACAGCCAGCCAGATTCCTATAGCATCAGAGTCCAGGGGATATCAATTTTCAAAAAAGTGAAGAGAGGGAAGGCTGAGTTTCAGGCACCTGCTCTGAGCCAAAATAGTTGAAGAGTGTGAGATCGTCCTGGTGTCGGAGATCATATGGCTGAAACAATTTGGAAAGTTGCTCAGAATTGGCTCAGATGAGGAATCTCGAAGGTGAAAAAAAGCATGACTTCAGAAATAAGATTGCCAGAAAAGGAGAAGTCGAGTGGTCACCGGGAGTGCTTCTCAACAGAAACAGGACACAAAAAACATATAAGTACTAAAAGACTCACAATATAGAATTGCAGATACAGGATGCAGAAAAAGTATGCATGAAGGTGTTTTACATATTATAATAAAGTATGAAATTATAATGATGAGTATACCGAAATATCAAGAATGAATAGGGACTTCAAAAATAGAACTCTAGGGTGAAAACTATTGTATGTATGTTTCAAGTGACAATATAAAAAGTTGAGAAAAAAGCCCCAGACATTCTGTGTGGTTAAACTCATTAGAGAAGTGTACGTTTCTCAGGGGAGAGGTTGAAGGAGCTTGGGAAACGCCTTGAGTTCTCCAGCTGCTCTGTCTCCAGCAAATCATTTCAAGAAGGAGTAGGAAGCAATTTTTTTTTCTTTTACTCTTTGTGTTCTCCAATCTAGTATAATCAGGAATAAGGCTGATAAAAAGCTGGGATTTGGACATTAATCTGACTCTTGTACATATTTTTTAGATTTACTCTTTATTTTTTATGTGCTTTGAATTTATATTTTAGTGCTTTATTTTGAAAATGTTTAACCTACCCAAAATCTTTAAGAATAAGGCAATGAATATCTATATATACTTCATCTAGATTCAACAATTATTAACATTTTACAAATATACTTTATCTCTCTCCATAAATATGTGCATATATACTTAAAGTAATATAATTATTACTTTTTCAGAACCATTTGAGATTTAATGATGTCATGAGCCATCACTCCTAAATACTTCAGTGTATGTATTCTAAGAACAAAGACGTTCTCCTAGATAATTACAATATAATTAACAAATTCAAGAAATTTAGCATTGACACAATACTGGTATCTAATACACAGTCCATATTCAGATTTTACCAATTGCTCCAGAAATGTCCTTTATAAGAATTGTTTTTCCAGATCCCATCTGATTGATTCCCATCTGAGATTCCCATCACATTTGTGTCTTTAATCTCCTTTAATCTGGAACAGTTCCTCAGCCTTTCTTCGGCTTCCATGACACTGACATTATTGGAGAATACAATTCATTTTTTTTTTTTAATGAATGCTCTGTGTACCTCTGCTGTCTGATTGTTTCCTCATAATTAATTTAGGTTTTGTATCTTTGTCAGGACTACTACACGTATAGATGATCAGCCCTCAGATTTTCACATCAGAATGTACATGATGTTGGTTTGTCCCATTCAAGATGATGTTAACTTTGACCACTTGATTGGTATAATTTTGCCACAGTAAAGGGATTGCTTTTTCTTTTGTATTTAATATGTAACCTACATATGAATAGTTTGAGCCCATTCAACAACAAACTGTGATGCACTGATCGTAGCTTTCACTGATGATTCTTGACCAGATCAACTATTATGTTGGTGACCAAATGTTTTGTGCTTTTCAAATTTTAACTGGATCAGAATATGGAATGACAAGTAATCTGATTCTTTCTTGCAAACTTGATGCACGGTATTAGCCGGGTAACCCCAAGAAATCAACACACAGGGTAAAATAGTGAGAAAACATGTCTTGGAGTGGTTTGGGTGGATGGCTTTAAATATAAGCCTTGCTAATATTTTAAGTTGTGGGCAGTAGCTGGTATTTACAGGCATGTGATTGTTTTTAAAAAATACTGCCAGATTTGAAGGATTAACTCAGTTTTTTTTTTTTTTTTTTTTTTTTTTTTTGCCTGGTGTCTTCAAGTATGGAGCCCTGTCTGGATTTAGTAAATAAAGAGATTCAGTTCAGGGATTAAGGTAATTAGGGCCTTAAGTTGAGTGAGCAGATTCTGAATTTAGGAAGAGACTGATATCTCTTTCCATCAGTCAGAAAACTCTGTTGACTCTGGAGAACAAACTTCTCTCCTGATGATTTCAAAATCCCTTGGGGGAGAAGAGCTAGATAGAGCACGCTCACCTCAAAAGAAGTAATGCTTCCTTTATAACATCTCTTCCAGGACTGTGAGAGCTCAGAGCTACAGCAGGCCTTCTCCCATCTCTACCGTTCATTACTTTTGGAATACTGAGCGTGAAGATGTGAGAATGTAACTGAGTTTTCCTTTCAATCCCTGCACCCTATTGATCATGTTCCTCAACTTGTGCTAAGAAACAGGCCTTTACAGAAAGTTCTGGTTCTGCTGCAAAGGATGATAGATGGTGAGAAGAATGTTTATTCAGGGAATAATGTTTATTCAATGTCTGAGGATTAAAAGCTGAGAAAGCAAGGTTTGGGAATAAGTATATGGTCTGGGTCTCTGTTTCTCATTGGAATTCTTAGGGAAACTCCAGGAGCAAAAATTGGAGAGTACACATGAGCTCTGCAGGACTGGTGTAGACTAGCAAGGCTAAACACAAAATAATTTATCTTCGCTATTATATTGTTTGCCTACCTTCCTCTCCAATGGCTTGTAAAGTTACAAATTACTTACAACCCTTTCCTGCTTTCCCACAGTTATTGAGAGTGGATATCAGAGTGAAAATAGTCCAAAGGGGAATTCTAGAAGAATCAGCATAGGAAGCCCTGTTCCTTTGAGTTTATACAAACAAAACAAAACAAAACCAAGCTGGGGAGAGTGGAGGTGATGTCACCTTTTAAAGAAGAGCAGAGTTCAGAAGTGGTAACTATCCTGTGGGGAAGAGTGCCAGGGAGCCCCCAAGAACCTCGCTTGTAAATTTTGTAGATGCCAGTAGGGAACAAAGACTGGCATCACATTTCCTAGCAGGATGACTGCTGAGCAAAAGAACATGGAGACTTGCACAAGTGGACAGCAAAGGGGAAAACCCATGAAGAGAGAAGGTGGAGTCCCTCCCTCATCTTGCTCAAGTCTCCACAGGAAGATGGCTCCACTCTGTGTCCACAGGACGTAACTTAGGGGCACAGAGGGAAGGTGAAGTTAACATTCTGAAGGCTTACTAGAAATTGGGGGGAAAGGCACACAAAACAAGGGAATGTAGACATGTTGCCTTCATCTGGTGGCTAGACAGAACCTTTAAATCTTTCAAAAGGATCACTCATGGCAAGAGACCTCTGAAGGACTGGATCTCTCAGTTACCTACATTTGATGAAAATGGATGCAAAAACACTCCACAAAATATTAGCAAACCAAATCTAACAATAGACAAAAAGGATCATGTACCATTATTGGGTGGGATTTATTCCAGGGATGGAAAGATAATTCATTATCCACAAATCAATCAAGGTGATATACCACACTGATAAAAGAAATAATACAAAAATCATACAATTATCTCAACAGATGCAAAGGGCTTGACAAAACTCAATATCCATTCATGACAAAAACTCATGAAAGTTGGTATAGTGGGCATATATCTCAACAGAATAAAGGCAATTTATGATAAATCCACAGCCAACATCACATTCATTGTCAGATGAAAGTTTTCCTCTAAAATCAGGAACAAGACAAGGATGCTCACTCTCACTACTTCTATTTAAGATAGTATTGAAGTCCTAGTCACAGCAATCATACAAGAAAAAGAAATAATTAATATCCAAATTGGAAGAGAAGTAAAATTGTCCCTATTTGCAGATGACATGATACTATATATAGAAAACCATAAAGTCTCCACCAAAACACTATTGGAACTAAAAATGAATGCAACAAAGTTGCAGATTAATATACAGAAATCTGTTTCTTTTATATATACTAAGAATAAACTATCAGAAAGAGAAATCAAGAAAACAATTCTGCCTAAAATCACATCAGAATAATAAAATGACTAGGAATAGACTTAACCAAGTAGGTGGAAGACCTATACTCTGAAAACTATAAAACACTGATAAAGGAATTTGAAGAAGATGCAAAGAATTGGAAAGATATCCCATATTTATGGATTGAAATAATTAATATAGTTTAAATGGCCATAATACTCAAAGCAATCTACAAATTTAATGCAATCCCTATCAAAATACCTGTAACATTTTTTTCTCTGAGTTAGAACAAGTCATTCTAAAATTTGTATGGAGCACAAAAGACCCCCCAAAAACTATAGCAATCTTAAGGAAAATGAACAGAGCTGGAGGTTTCATGGTCTCTGATTTCAGACTACACGACAAAGCTACAGGAACTGAAACAGAATGGTAGTGACTCAAAAGCAGACAAAGATCAATGAAATAGGAGCACAGAAATAAACCCATGCACTTATGGTCAATTATCTATGAGAAGGGAGGCAAGAATATACAATGGGGAGAAGACAGTCTATTCAATAAGTGGTTCTGGGAAAACTGAACAACTATATATAAAAGAATGAAGTTAGAACATTTTCATACACCAAATACAAAAATAAACTCAAAATGGATTAATGACTTAAATATAAGACCAGAAACCATAAAACTTGTAGAAGAAAACATAGGGAGAGCACTCTTTGACATAAATCATAGCTTTTTTTTTGAATCTGTCTTGAGGAGATCCTCAGACAAAGGAAACAAGCAAAAGCAAACAGATGGAAGTTAATTAAACTTAAAACCTTTTGCACAGCAAATGAAAACATCGACAAAATGAAAAGACCTACAGAATGGGAGAAATATTTGCTAATGATTTGTCCAATAATTGGGTAATATCCAAAATATAAACAGCTCACAGAACTCTATCAAAACAAAAACAAAAACAAAAACAAAAAACCAAACAACTTGATTAAAAAATGGGCAGAAGAACTGAATAGACATTTTTTTCTAAGGAGACATACAGATGGCCAGCAAGCACATGAAAAGATGCTCAACATCATTAGTCATCAGAGAAATGCAAATTAAAACCACAATGAGATATCATCTCACACCTGTCAGAATGACTATCATCAAAAAACCACAAACAACAAATGTTGGTGAGGATGTGGAGAAATGGGAGCCCTCATACACTATTGTTTGGAATATAAAGTGATGTGGCCACTATTGTTAACAGTATGGAGGTTCCTCAAAACACTGAAAACAGAAATACCACATGATTCAGTAATACCACTTGTGGGTATATATTTGAAGGAAACAAATCATGAATTCAAAAAGATACATGCATCCCAGTGTTCATAGCAGCACTATTCAAAATAGCCAAGATATGGAAGTAGCCTAAATGTCTATCAGCAGATGAATGGATAGATAAGATGTGGTATATATATATATATACACACACATATATATATATATACACATACATACACACACACACATATACATATACATATTTATATATATAAACACACATATATAATGGAATATCACTGCCATAAAATACCATTAAATTTTGCTATTTGCAACAACATGAATGGATCTGGAGGGTAGTATGCTTAGTGAAATAAGCCGGACAGAGAAAAATAAATACTGTATGCTTTCACTTAATGTGGAACTAAAAAATAAAACAAATGACTGAATATAACAAAACAAACTCATCTTTTCTGACCACAACAGTATGAAACTGGAAATCAACTACAAGGAAAAAAACTACAAAAAACACAAACATGTGGAGGCTAAACAACATGCTACTAAACAGCCAATGCACCATTGAAGAAATCAAAGAGAAAATCAAAAAATACCTGCAGGCAAATAAAAATGGAAGCACAAAGATCCAAAATCCACCTGCAAAAACAGCCCAAGGAAGGAAGTTACAGCAATAGAAGCCTACTTCTGGAAACAAGAAAAATCTCAAATAAACAACCTAAACTTACACCTCAAGGAACGAGAAAAAAAGAGAGCAAACAAAATCCCAAGTTAGTAGAAAGAAAGATATCACAGAGATCGGAGAGAAATAAATGAAATAGACACACACAAAAAAATAGAAAAGATTAATAAAATTAAGAGTTGCTTCTTTGAAAAGATAAAGTTAACAAGTGTTTAGCCAGGTTCATCAAGAGGAAGAGAGAGAACCCAGTAAATCAAACCAGATACGAAGAAGTTAAAACTGACACTACAGAAATACAAAGGATCATAAAAGATTATCGTAATTTTATACCAATAAAGTGGACAATCTAGAAAAAAATGAGTAAATTCCTAGAAATGCATAATCTCCCAAGACTGAATCAGGAAGAAATAAAAAAATATGAACAGACCAATTACCAGCAATGAACTTGAATCAGTAACAAAAAAGCTTCCAATAAGTAAAGGTCCAGGCGTAGGTGACTTAACATGGGAATTTTACCAAACATTTAAAGCAGAGTTAACATCTATCCTTCTCAAACTAGTCCAAAAAATTATAGGGGAAGAATTGCTTCTAAACTCATTCTATGAGGTCAGTATCACCCTGATATCTAAACCAGAAAAGACACCACAAGAAAGAATATTATAGGCCAACATCCCCGATGAACATAGATGCAAAAATCCTCAAAAAAATAACAAACCAATTTGATAATATAGAAAAAGGATCATACTCCATGATCAAGGGGGATTTATTCCAGGGATGCAAGGGTAGTTCAATATCTGCAAACCAATCAGTGTGATGCACCACATTAACAAAACAAAGGGTAAAAATTACAGGATCATCTCAAAAACTGCAGAAAAAACATTTGATAAAATTCAACATCAATTTATGATGAAATATCTCAACGAAGTGATAATGGAGGGATCATAGCTCAATATAATGAAGTCCATATATGACAAACCTACAGCCAACGTCATACTCAATGGGGAAAAGCTGAAAGCATTTCCTCTAAGAATAGGAACAAGGCAAAGATGCCCACACTTGCCACTTTTATTCAACATAGCTTTAGAAGTCCTAGCCATAGAAATGAGACAAGAAAAAGAAATATAGGATCCCAAATTGGAAAGGAAGAAGTAAAACTATCACTGCTTGCAGATGACATGATTCTATAAGCAGGAAATCCTAACAATACCATTAAAAAACTGTAGAACTAATAAATGAATACAGTAAAGTTGCAGAATACAAAATTAATATATGGAAGTCTGTTGTGTTTCTATACACTAATAATGAAACATCAGAAAGAGAAGTTAAGAAAACAATCCCATTTACAACTTCATTAAAAGAATAAAATACCTAGTCATAAATCTACAATGGTAAAAGATCTGTCCTTGGAACACTCATAAGACATTTACAAATGAAATTGAAGGTGACAAAAACAACTGTGAAGATACACTTTGCTCATGGATTGGAAGAATTACTATTGTTAAAATGACCATGCTACCTAAAGCAATCTACAAATTCAGTGCAATTCCTATCAAAATACCAATGACATTTTTTCACAGAACTAGAACAAATAATTCTAAAATGTATATGGAAACACAAAAGAACCTAAGTAGCCAAAACATTCTTGAGAAAAAATAACAAAGCCAGAAGCATCATGCTTTCAAATTTCAAATGACACTACCAAAATACAGTAATCTAAACAATACGGTACTGGCACTAACACAGATACATGTATCAATGGAACAGCATAGAAAGCCCAGAAATGAACCCACACTAATACGGTCAGTCTATCTCAACAGAGGCCAAAATATACAATGGGGAAAAGACAGCCTCTTCAGTAAATGGTGTTAGGAAAAATGGACAGCTATGTTCAAGAGAATGAAATTTGACTACTTACATCATATACACAAATAAACTCAAAATGGATTAAAGCCTTAAATATTAAAGACTTGAAACCATAAAAATTCCAGAAGAAAACAGGCAACATGCTCTTTGATGTTGGTCTCAGCATTTTTTGGATACTTCTTCTCAGGCAAGGGCAACAAAAACAAAAATAAACAAAGGGGACTACATCAACTTAAAAAGCTCTTGCACTGCTAAGGAAACTACAAACAAAACTAAAAGAACACTCATGGAATGGGAGAAGATATTTGCAAATGATGTATCTGATAAGGGGTTAATACTAAAAATATATCAAAACCTCATACAACTCAACAACAACAACAACAACAACAACAACAACAACAACCTGATTTAAAATGGGCAGAGGACCTGGGCAGACAATTTTCCAAAGAAGACATACAGATGGCCAACAGGCACATGAAAAGATGCTCAATATCACTAATCATCAGGGAAATGGCAATCTAAACTGCAATGAGCTGTCAATCACCTCACACCTGTCAGAGCAGTCATTACTGAAGACAACAAATAGCAAGTAACGGTGAGGATGTGAAGGAAAAGGAGGAGCCCTTGTGCACTGTTGTTGGGAATGTAAATTGGTGCAGCCACTCTGAAAAACAGTACGGAGGTTCTTCAAAAAATTAAAAATAGAGCTATCATATGAGCCAGCAATACTATTTCTGGCTATCGTCTGAAGAAAATGAAAACACTAACTGGAAAAGATAGATACATCCCCATGTTCACTGCAGCATTTTTTACAATAGTCAATAAATAAAAATAGTCTAAATGTCCATGGATGGATGAGTGGATAAAGAAGATGTGAATATGTATCATATCAATTATGTATAAAATGGAATATTACTTAGCCATTAAAAAGAATAAACTATTTCCATTTGTGACAAAATGGATGGAGCAGAGGGTATTATGCTTAGTGAAATAAGTCAGGCAGAGAGGACAAATAGAGTATAATTTCACTTACAAGTGGAATCTAAAAAACAAGATGAACAAACATAACAAAGCAGAAATGTATGACAGATAGAGAACAAACTGGTGGTTGCCAGAGGAGAGGGGGCAGGGAGATGAGTGAAATAGGTGGAGATTTAGAGATATAAACTTCTTATTATAAAATCGATGAGTCATGGGAATTAAATTAAAGAGTGGGGAATAGAATTTATGATTTGTTTTTAGATATATTTGTGAAGTGACTTGTTTGTAAAAGCAAACATCATCAAGAAAAAGTTCATTCCACAAATATTACCTGTTATATACTTTAGTCCTAGGTTAAAATCATTAGTAATACACACTGTAAAATAATCTATTGTTTCTCAGAAGAATTCTGAGATGCAGATTAATCTTGGCATCATAGACGTTCATAATTCAAAAGGATCTCAGAGAAGACCTTGTAAAGCCACACATCTGATCTTTGGACTACTAACACTACATCACTGACAAACCCAGCTTGGACTTGAATGTCTTCTGTGACTTTTAGCTCACTTCTTTTGAAGCACTCTACTCTATGTTTAACTAGTTTTGAATGGAAAATAATTCCAAATCAATTTTTTCCCTGCAGCTTTCATATATTGATTTCACTTTCCCATTGGGATCATTAAGAACTAATCTCATGCCTTTTCCATGTGAAAATCTTCCTGCTTTTAGAAAGCCACATGCTCTGGAGAATTCTCTTTGCACGAAAAAATATTCCCAGTTCTTTCAACTGTCCCTGTTTGCCATGGCTTCCCCATCCTGGCTCGTTCTCTTCTGAAGGAGAAGAAATCCTTTGAAAAGAGAAACTTTTAATACACGAGTCTTATAACCATTTGTTGAATGAGTGAATGAATAAGCGAACAAGTGACGTTTATTGATGAAGAAAGCTAAAATGTAAAATAAGACAAATAACCCAGTCTATATATTGAATATCACTGCTAATTTCAGAACAAGCAATTACTATCTTTCATTTTTTTTTATTTGGTGTCTGGGCAGGGTTAGGGGAAATTACAGACAAATAGTCATCTTACTTAACATGTATGTTGTAGAGGAATAATTTGTTTGCCCTCCAAATTCAAGACTGGCTTATTGACTTAGCACCTATTTGGATATTCACGAGGCAAAAACTGATGAAAATTTTCAAAGTGAAATTAAATATCTATAGCCACATTCAAACTTATCAAACCCTTTTGCGAAGTTAATACACAAATAAGACCTTCTCTTGTGGGATTAATGAGCTCCTCCCACAAACATAAGTGCTTTGTGACGCAAGGATTATTAGATCCTTTCTGCAGTCTGAATACTGATGAAGGGAACCAGCTAATTCTCTTGAGCAGTGCTGTTCAACGGAGCTTTCTGTGGTGATGGAAACATTCAATATCCGCCGGTCAAAAATGGTAGCCACTAGCCACACGTGGCTCCTGGGCACTTGAAGTATGGCTAGTACAATAGAGGGATGAATAATTTATTTTATTTAACTTGAATTAATTAATTAATTTGGGGGGTTTTGGGGGGTAATTAGGTATTAATTAATTAATTAATTAATTATTTATGAATGAAGGTGCTGGAGATTGAACCCAGGACCTCGTGCGTGCTAAGCACATGCACTCTACCATTGAGCTATATACCCTCCCCGCCCTAACTTTAATTTAAACAGCCGTGTGGGGCTGGTGACTACCAAACTGAACAGAGCAGCTCTAGAATACATACTTAGATAACCTTACCTCTTAGATATTGTGTTCCAGGACTAATCAACAGTGTTTGGACTTTTTTCCTCCTCAGCTAAATACGTTTTCTTTCAAGTTGCTTTCACGGTGTAGAATAACATATGCATGGCAAGCCACGATATCAAAAATATATATCTATTATGTATATAGTTATATTTTAAAACTGCTGGTCCTTGCTGATTTCTCATGTATTTATCAATTTTGTTTTGTAATGTTTCTTTTAATGCCTTAAAAATAAAACCCTTGTTGAGTATCTTAGACGCAGGATATGACTCTAAGTTTATAACTAATAAAGTGGGTATTTTCAAGGGGTGGGGGTAAAGGGATGGGAAGGAATTACTTTTCAAAGTTATAAGGTCACGTTAGTGATAAAAATTGCCTTGCATTTTAAAAATGTTGTCTGAAAACAACAAGAACATACAAACAATTGGGATAGCTCAGATGTTAAGTCCTGGGATATAGGTAATACATGTTATTCATTCGAGATTAATTTCTGCTACATTCAAAATAAACATTGGCATATAAAATGCCGAACAGAAAAGGAGTGGGAATTCTCCAGCTTTCTTCTGAGTGTTTCAAGCACAATTGCAAAGAATTTTTCATAGAATTCTCATTACAGATTTTTTTTTTTAAACCATGAAAATCTCAGCCTTGGAGATGTGGCAGTGAGTGTCCCTTGGTAATTCTGAGCAGTTTCAAAGGTTCATTGCTGGTGGAACTGTTCCTGGTGGAACTGTTTAGCTGGCTTCCTGATAGGTACCTTAACTTTAGGTATAAGTAAGCGATGATCAGAGACGGGGTGGGAAGGCCGTGAGATAAAGTTCAGATGCTGAAAGACTTCACTAACACAAAGACACTTCCCATTCACGTGGCTGGGTCTTTGTTTATGATATTTCTTCTTGGTGGAACTGTTTAGCTGGCTTCCTGATAGGTACCTTAACTTTAGGTATAAGTAAGCGATGATCAGAGACGGGGTGGGAAGGCCGTGAGATAAAGTTCAGATGCTGAAAGACTTCACTAACACAAAGACACTTCCCATTCACGTGGCTGGGTCTTTGTTTATGATATTTCTTCTTCAAAAAAGGATCCATCTTATTGTTTGAAGTCAAGTTCAAATGTCACCATTTATATGAAGCCTTCTCTGGTCTTGTGGATTAAAGCAATCTCTTTTTCCTCATTTCTGTACTACTGCTCACGACCCTTCCGATACACCCTTTTCACCCACTAGTCATCGTCTCTGGTAGTCTGGGAGATCACTGAGACATGGCAAGTACCTTTGTGCTGAATTTGTACTGATGCTCAGTACCTAGAACATGTTAACGATCTGAAGCCACCCTCATCTTTGAAATGGGAACCACCAACTTCTCACTCTGTTATGAATCCTATTGCTGTAGAACAAATTACCCTCAAAATTAGCAGTTTAAAACAGCAATTTTATTGTGCTCATAATTTGTCGGGACAGGGTTCGTCCGGGCGGCTCTCACTTGGAGTCGCTCCTGCAGGCGTAGTCGAACACTGGGGAGAGAAACCAGCTTGGCTGGACGACCACGTTGTTTCACTCACAGGGCTGGCAGCTGACCAGGGCACCGACTCGTGGCTTCATCAGTGTGGCAATGAAAGGGTAATCAGCCTTCCTAAGTGAAAGTCCGGGGTGACAGGTGCAAGGGTCAAGCAAGCAACGTGGAAGCTGCCTTGTCTTGTGTGACCTGGTTTTGGAAGCTCACCGTAGCATTTCTAACACACTCTTTTGCTGGAAGTGGTCACAGATTCAAGGGGAGGGGACATTAGACTTTGCCTCTTGTGGGGATGGCGAGGTCACATTGTACAAGAGCAAAGGAGATGGGAGACAAGACACTGCTGTGACCATCTTTGGAAAATATAACCTGCCATATATAAATAGTACATGGGAAAACAGTTTGGACCCCGGAGAGTTATGGCCATATTCATTCATATTTTACTTTCTTTTTTATCATACAACCTTCTGAACTTTTACCTATTCAGTTATATGCCAGGTCTGGTACTTATCCAATGAGTTACGCTCAAGGTCTGTAACATAAAATGTAACATAAAATAGTCAGGGACAAGCAGCAACCTTCAGAATTTCTTTGAGCTTGTCCGTCTTGCTACTCCAATCATTTTTCTTTCCTCTGATATCTTTTCGTTACTCTTATCTGTTTTGTTGAGCTTTTATCCAGATGGTTCTATTAGCTGTATTTCTTCTCAGTGGTCCTCTCAGAGTATCTTCTTTCGCCACACATAGGGAACTGATCAAAAAGGCTTTAGAACCAAAAAGCACAATTTTGAGTTTCAGAAAGTCCTAGCAGCTCTTTGCAACAATACCTAGTGATAAATACGAAGCAAGGGATTTTTGATGAGTGGAAACATTTCAGCCTTTGTAGCAGAAGGTGAATTTAAATCCATCAATGTCTATACTGTAAAGGTCCACTATGTACAGTGTGGAATCATTATCTTAGCCCAGACCTCCCCTGGTGAAATTTATTTTGTTTGTTTTTACTTAAATGGAAGACAGAGCGAGGGGGCACAAAAGCGAGAGACCAAAAGAGCGAGAGAGTGCCTCCTTTTGCCGGGGATGCAGGTGAGTCCCCAGGTGAGTACCTGGCACGGTAGACCCCGAGGAAATATTTGTTGTATAAATAGTTAAATGTAATCAACACTCGCTGGGTGCTGACCATGAACCAGACAGACGCTAGTTAGTGGATGTAAAAAGGTGTGAAGAACCAGCCACCAGGCAAAAGCTGGGGAGACGACATTCAGTCCCAGACGCAGACAACTAACGGGACAATTCTGTTCTCTGTAAGGTCCGAAGCTAGTGGTACAACCGTAAGTGATGGAAAAGTGGCCCGAATGAGCATCCTTGGACCCCTTTTACCCACTAGGTGGTCTACTCCCTTATTTCACTGGGTCCTGATGACGGTGCTACGGAGAGAAACAGAGAAGGGAGCTGAGGGAGTGGAGAGAGGCATGAAGGGTCCAAAGTTACACACTTTGCCACAGGAAAATCCAGAACAAACTCAGGGCCAACATCAGTGTCAGCTCTTTCCCTGCCGTGACCCATATTTTTAGGAAAGCAAGTTCCCTTTCCTCTTCTTGGAGATCTTGTCTAACTTCATCTTAGATGCCTTTACATGACTGCAGAGAATTAACAGGTAATTTTAAAATGTCGATCGTACCTTTTCTAAGAGAATATCTGATGCCCAAACTGACCAGGGTTCCATTTTTCTAACAGCCACTGGAGGGCTCCCCATGCTAAGCGTTTTAGACAATCAGCAGGTATTAACTTCAATCCTTTTTTTTTTTTTTGGTGTTCTCTCTGAAGTTTGATTAATTCCAGGTCTTTGGGAGTTGGTGAGTGACTCTGTCACTCTTAAAAATGAGGCATGAATAACATTTGGCTGGAACCAGATTGAGTCAACTTTGGGCAGAGGTCATATAAGGATCTTACCACACAGTTCTTTATGTAGCCCTGAGGCCAGGCCGCCCACACTTGGCTTCTCAGGTCCCGAACCCACACGTAATTCAACCAATACACCTGCACCCCTGACCTACAGCACTGCGCCTTCATTAAGCCTCTGTGCTGACCGCCAGCTCCTCCTGCCCTCCGCCTTGGACTGAGCCTTAGGGGCTGAGGCCTCAGCCAGGGCAAGGATCTAAGTTGTTCACTGCTGGAGACTTGGAATATTTTTCAAAGTGCGCCTTCAGGCTTTTTGCCCCTGCGCCATCTTAAAGCAAGGGGTGGCCCCTAAGAGGGATCAAGAAGGTTCCAGTCTATGTTCAGACAAAATGCATTTTCTACTCTCTACAACTTCTCCCTGCTAGTTAAGATGTCACCCTGCCTGGAACGTTTACAGTTTAAAATCCTGAGAGAGAAGAAATGTTGCACACAGTGCAATATATTGTGATGGCGGAATTTCATATCTCAGCAAGATGAAATCTGGGGGCAAAGCTTCAGCACCCGCTACCATGCACCAAAAAGAATGACAGAACGGTGTCCGGCTGTTCGTGAGTACTTGGCTTCTGACTAATGGTTTCAGAGGCTTTATCTTGAGAGAAAGTTGTTTGGAAACTAAAGTGGGACTTCAAATAGGCTCTTCTCATCCCTAAAAACCCTGCCGAAGTTTAAACAGGAATTATTTCATGGAAAAGGAAATTATTCCAACTCTGGCATGATTTTCAACAGGACCTTGACTTTCTTCAGAAGAAATCAGGAGAGGGTCATCATGTCCTTCGTGACAAAATCTGGTGGAAAACAAGACCTCGTTCTGTGCTTCCCTGTTGTGTCAAATCAGCCACAGGAGATAAATACTGAGAACAACGGAATACTGAATCTCAGGTTCATGACTAAGTTTTCAAGACCAGAGTTCCAATGCAAAGCGTATCTCCGAGTTGATTAGCCAAATGCAAACTGTCTGCTCATTTGGAGGTAACTGATCTACCGAACCATTCCTTCCCTTTATCAGCTGATGCCATTGTTTGTGCTTTAGAGGCGGAAGGTCAGAGGCTTAGAGCAGGCGAGGAACTGACCCAGTTCTTCCAAGTTGCGGTCGACGGCAACAAGAGAGGCTTACTGCGTGTTTTCCGCTCACGTGCACTTAGCGTTAACTGGCCAGGGCGCACTGACATCGTGCTCTCTGTCCTCACCCCTCCAGCAGTGGTGCTAGGTGCTTGACGCCTTTTGGCAAGAGACCTTCATAGGCAAGATTCGATAGTAAGCCTTCCAGAGAAGGCCTCCCCCCTCAACCCCCACCCCCTTCCCCAATACTCCTCCTCCCCTCCCCCACACGCTCAAGTCAGAGATAAGACCATGAATCAAACCCTGAGACCAGAGCAGACACGCCTTCCGGCTCAGGGTTGACTAGTCCAGTCAGAAGTCAGGGACACACCCACCAACCTACAGGCCTGACTGCAGTTTTCCACCCCGGTGGCAGAGAAGTAAGCGGCAGCGGCCGTGTGGTTTGGTTCTAATGACATTAAATTGCCAGCACCGATCTCTGCAGCTTTTATCTCAGACAGCTCCACCCTCAGAAGTCAATGGTCTGCCGTTCCACCCATGGCCCAGATTCTGGGATTCTGCTTGGGTGGTTTGTAGACTGAGTCCTACGCTGGCTAGCGCCCATCGGCTGTCTGAGCCGTCATCATAGCTAAATGACTGTAGGTGGAAGGGCCTTTAAACACGGGCTGCTAAGGGCCCAGGCCACCACCTCTGCACCATTCAGAATTAATTATTTAATTGACCAACAGAGGAAATAGAGATGTAATACCAGGAGAGCCTTTAGCCTTATCCTAGGTTCAATTTAAACTAATCATCGGTCTTTATGGAAAATGCCTATGTGGCTTTTTCTCAGTGAGTGCAGTCAGCAAGTCTGAACAAAACCCTTCTATTGCTGTCTGACACAGCTATGTCTGGGCTCAGTATCCTGCAACACGGCATGACCAAGAGGGCTTTGGTGGTGCTGCGGGCCAAGTGAAATTGGCTCCGTGGCAAACATATGCCTTCCTGTGAGAAAATAGCAACTTCTCAGATGGAAATGAGTCTGAGAGAATTGGGTACTCCATTTGAACTTGAAAGAAGTTAAGTGTGGGAAACTCACACTTCTCAACTCATCAGGGGCTCAGAGGAAGGGAAACATTTATAGACAGAGACGTCAGGGAAAGTGGTAAGAGGAACCATCTTTAGACAAAACCCATGCACAGTTAGACAAATCAGAGAATAATTTTTGTTGGTTCTTGGTGATGCTTTATTGTAGCACGTTTGGACAGCATGCTGGATATAGAGATTGAATTGGCATAGGACACCAGAACAACCCTGAGGAACCTCTCAGAATACAGTTTCCAAGATCTGAGGGCTGAGATATAGGATGGTCACAATCATTTGAAGTATTCATTCTTTTGGACTCATATGCAAAAATAAATGTTAACTCCGAGCCCAAGATCTAAAATCTGGAGCGATGCTGTTGCCAATGAGAATAAAATCAGGCACCAGAATATTATGTTTGGGAATCCTGCAGTGTCCTTTGCATTTCCATTAGAGGGCATTCTTGCTTCACAAATTCCTGGATTTTCTTGTCATCAGAGGACCTTTTCTTCCAAGGCAGGTTTGCATGATAGGTGGTCTAAGCTGGCAAGTGGTATGCCAGGCAAGGTAAGAAGAGGCTGAGAGGAAACAATATGGCATTTCTTTTTTCCTGCCTTCAAATCAGAAGTGCATACCCAAGGTTAACAGAAAGCGGCTGGGGCCAAAGCTGTTTTCCTGGGAATTTTTTCATTTCACAGACCTTGTACGCAGTGCTTCACGGACTGCCAGAGCCTTCCCCGGGGGGAGGCGGAAAGGGGAGACAGTTGATTTTTCAGAGAGATTGTGCAAAGGCAGCCAAGCAAACAGGAAGGTGCCTTGAGTCCTAGACGGGGGCCTTTCCTCTCGATGAGCAGCCACTGGGGCCCTGTGTGTGGGGAACGAAGCCCAGGCTGAAACAAACTGAGTACCTTCTTTAGCGTTCTCCATCCCCAAGGCTGCCGTGCGGTCCCGAGCCAGTCAGAGCGGATAGGTTGTCTGTGTGTAAGTACACCTGGCATGTGTGGGTATGGCGTTTAATCCATGCACGCATCCTTAAATGAGCACTCAGAACATGCATGTGGCATGGGACTAGTTTTCAGAGTGTTCCAGTTTTGGAGTATGAGACCCAGGGAAATGATGTTAACAGAGAGGCTGAGATTTTCCCTAGCCATGCTCTGAACAGGGGAGACACACATGGAAAGTTCTGGTTTCTGATGGAGCCAAGCACCCTGTGGACAATACAGAGATTTCTGAGGGCACATGTGGGGTGGGAGGAGGCACAACCAGGAAGTGGCTTCCTGTCCTCCAGGGGACTGCCAGCGCTAAAGAGAAAACAGTACTCGACCGTCTAGGGAGGGCCTGCCTCTAAAGCCGTGTGTCTCACTTCAGGGTGCTGCGACAAAGTCCTGGGTGGCTGAGAAACAGCAGACATTTTTTCTCACAGTTCTGAAGGCTGGAAGTCTGAGATCGGGGTTCACGCGTGGCCGCAGGGTTGGGTGCTGGTGAGAGCCCCCTTCTGGCTGCAGATCGCTGACTCCTTGGTGCATCCTTGCGGGGCGGAAAGAGAGTGAGGGATGTCTCTGGGGTCCTTTTGTAAGGGTAGTAGCCCCTTTCACCCTCATGCCCTAGTTGCCTCCCAAGAAGAGCCTTATCTCCTACCAGCATGTGGGGATTGAGGTTTCAACATGTGGGTTTTAGGGGGACACCCCCATTCAGGGCATTGCATTATGGGAAACTCAGTGGGGGGAGCTCCCACTTTTGAGCTCTCCCTGGTCACCCTTGGGTGGCTCCTCCCACGTCTCTGTGCACCTCTCCTGTGTCCCCACGCACAGGAGGATTAAAGCAGACAGTGGGGAAGTTTCTTTATCAAAGCATCAGGCTGGGAAGCCAGTCTCAGAGAAGAAAGGTGCACATGTGGGATGGCAACTGTCCTTCACTTTGCACCTAAAGAGGACAGGAGCTGCGATCGGCCCCCAAGTTGACCAGGAAATCATGGTTGCCTTTTACCATGGTGAGAAGTGTTTAATTTGGAGCAGCTGTAGACAGTCGTGTCAAGACAGTCATGGTAAGGTAGCTTTCATGAAATTCTTCAGACCCGAGGCTGGCAGAGGACTGATGACTCTTGGGAGAAATCAGATGACTAAACTTGTCTCTCATGGGCTTAAGCTAGAGATCCTGGGCAGGAAAATAAAAGCTTCGACAAGAAGACGGGGCGGGCAGGGCCCAGAGCAGTCCCCTTGGCCAGATCCTGATGCAAAGTCATCGTAATTAGGGCCCAGGAGGGGAATGTATTTTTCTCCTTGTAGCTGTAAACCTCTGGTTTTACAACTGAAGCTTCTGGCCCCAGTTTTCACTTTGGGTTCTGCAGCAACAAAGCACCTTTGGCCCAAATCTCTCACTTGCTATTTTTAAATAGCGAGGATTTAGGCATAAAGGGGAGCCTATAATTTACCTGGCACTTGAAACAACCAAATCCAACCCAAGGCATGGAGGAAGCACAGATCTTTCTACACAGGTTCTGATGGTCCTACCTAAGCACTTAAGGCTTTCTTTTATGCACGGGGTGATCACCACGGTTCCTTTGCAGAAAGTTGCCTTTTTATCTTAAAAAACAGAGCATAGGAGTGGCGGTGCTCATGCAGAGAATGTGGAACCTGACGCTGGGTTCTGTTTATAGACCTTCGGTTTGCAAAACATGGGATGGTTTACCAAGTTTAGAACCCCCTAGAAACCTGTGGATTTGGAACTCCAGATAGAATTCCTTTTTTTTTTTTTTTTTTTGAGGTTCGAGTTCTTTTAACTTTTGGCACAAATGGGACTTCCTGTTTCTAAGAAAAAAAAGCTTTCAGAAGTTCCATGAAAAAGAACTCTGAAAGAGCCCTGGACAGCTAGTGGTTTTCACAAAACAATATTTTGATGAGTTAAGAGTAAATGTATCAGAAACATATGGATTAAATTTCCCTTGAAACATGCCGGGGTTTGAAAAAGGAGGGGGAAAAAGAAGCTGGCCAAACACATTTTAGGGTTTTACCAAACCCAAAATGTTTGAAAAAGTACTTTGAGGTGTTGGAGTCCAAACCTATAGTGCTGGCCCACCCAGGATGGAGGGCAGAGGCAAAGTCACAGCCAGGCAGACACCCATTTCCCAGACTGGGGTGGTGTTTGTACAGGCAAGTTAACAGCAAGCTCCCAGCACAGCCCTGCAACCCAGAACCAAAGCAACGGCTGTGCCAACCCCAACAGGGCACGTGCCTCACCTCCTGGCCCAAGTATTTCAGCTCCGAGCAGAGCGTCAGAAGCAGTGCGCTGTCTTTGGGGAGCCTGATGACAAAGCACAGATGGAGATGATCTTGCGAAAAAGAAATGGACTTAGGTGATGAGAACCAATGGAAGCTTCTACTCCAAGCTTTAATTGAACCCTTTGCTAGGAATGGAGGTGTTCACCCCAGGGAAATGGTCTTCTTACTCCCTCTCCAATCCAGCTTCTGCTTTGTCTCTTCTGGTCTTGACTGAGTCCAGAAGCAAGACGTCTCAAAATGACCCTCCAGGAAACATGTTCTCACACAATGTCCAGCCCCATTCACTGAAGGCAGATGTTTGAATACGGTCCACAGGAGCATCACAATTTGGAGGGTTTTGGGGGGGCCAAAAACCTGTTTTTTGGGGAATCACCCAGTTGTTAAGGTTGACTCTGGGACATCTGGATCATGCTGCAGAAAACAATTGTCTTGGAAAAAGAACGAGGGACCCGAAGCAGCCCGGCAGCTGAGCAGTTCAGTTTTTCCAGTAAACCAAGACTCCCCAGAGAGAGGAAAGACACTGTTCCTTTTTTTTCCCCATAATGTTTGCTTTTTAGAAGATGATGTAGGCCCTTCTCCCTTCGCTTCTTGAAGATTTCTGTTTTCAGCTGTATGCTGTGGTCCCAGTCACCTGAGACCTGGCTGCCTCTGTGTGGCTGAGCAGGGAAATAAAACACTGAGCACGTTTCCAATTTCTGTCGTGTGGATTCCTACTCCAAGCCCCCTGGTCACCCGCAGGCCTCTCTCATCTCATTTTATATCTTTCAGGGGCTTTCCAGCAATAAAAGGACTGTTGATTGGTGGGCAAGCTCAAATCATCAAAAAGCTGGAAACCAGAGATTCTCAGCCCTTCCAAGGTCAAAACAGATTTAATCACACTTTAAAGAACTGCATTCGAATTGAAAGAACATTTGGCCGGGCATCAGAAGAGACGGGCCAAAGGCTGGCCCTTGTCTTTCCCGTAATTGAGTCAGTTATAGTATTATTTCCTCAGTTTCCCCGTATTCCGGAAAGGATGCAGGGATATAGCCTTGCTGGGAGGATAATCCAAAATGCTTTCAAACGCCTTGAGGGCAAGGCTGTCAGATTAAAAAATTATAGTAAACTGCATTATACAAAGCCTAGAATTGTGGTGAAATCAAGTATAGTAGTGAACATGTTAGAAAAATCGCTTCATTCTTACATCCTGGTAGACGACAACTAATAACAGTCATTATTCTGTGTAGCTCTTGCCACATGCCAGGTATTTTAGGTGTTTTATGCATGTTAACCCATTCAGTCTTCCCCACGGCACTAGTAAGTAGGTTCTTTTATTATCCTGCTGGGGAAACCAAGGCATAGATAAGTAATTTGCCCAATTTGCCGAAGCATTTTTAGCAGAGCCATGGCGGTACACTTCAGGGCTCGTATTCTTATCCTCTATAGGATTAAGAACTTTTATCTTCAGGCCAGATGGTCCCAATGCTACTTCTGAGTTCTCTGATCTTGAAAATATCCTCCTGAATTATTTTTCCCCCTCTCATGTATTTTACAAGCAAATAATTACGTGGAAGTAAAGTCAAACACACACAAAAACATTTCCCTGTAATTTGTCATCTCAGTAGGCACCGCCAGCAGGGACTTCTTCAAACAAGCGTGCTTTGTCTTCGTGTGGGAAAACCACTGTGTAGGTTGATATAAAAGCCTATTTAAAAAAATGTTCATAAAGGGAAAAATGGTCTTCTTTAATTAAAAGCAAACCTCTGAAGTCTCTGGAAAAGCAGGGAAAGGGCAGAGAGAGCTACTGATGTTAGTGTAGAATTCAGTTCTGAGGGAAGTCCCAAGGTGAGCCTGGAGAATTGGAGGGAAAAAAAATAGAGGTGGGATGTCTGCTGCTTTGGGAGAAACCTGTTACCTGCTGGATTGGTAAAGGTGGGGGGGGGGGGTTTCTTTCGTGATAGGGGCTGGCATCTGAAAGCTGCTTCTTCCGCTAGCCAAGCTCCAGCAGACGCAGGATGGAGAACTCGGGAAGAGAATCTGGAGCCCACATAGTGTAAACTGTGTGTCAGCATTGCTGGTATGAAGAAGAAAGCCATCTACCAGTCAGGGCTTAAGCTTCAAAGTGTTTCTGAAGCTGTGTAGCCCTGGAAGGCTATTTTGACTTTAAGGAAAGGCTTTGTGCTGAGTTTTGTTTCTATGGAAATAAAGCAATTAGGTTAAACAGCAATTGAAAACTCTTTCGTGAAAGAGATATCAAATGGCATTTCCTTTTCATCATACACGAAATTGTGTATCGTTGGGTCAGTTTGTAGCCAGAGAACAAGGAGAGTTTAGGCTTACGCCTATTTTTAATTAAAAGTGTATTTTATTTTTAGACAAACACCTTTCACTGGACTGGGTACCGTAAGGTGGGACCCGGTTACGTTGCCCGAGGAGAGCCTTCCTGGTTGAATTTTGCAGTTGTGGGTGAAGCACCATCGTTCTGCTGGAGGAAGCTTGTTTGAATTTCAGATTCCGCTTCTAGGGTGAAAATAACATACTCAGACTTGCCTTAAAAACAACAAAGTGGGACTCATTGATTATTGTCTTATTTTATAGTTCTTTAGAGAGTGAGTGGTCCACTTGACCTAGGCTGAAAACAGGGCTAGGAAAACGCTCTCCAGCATCTAGCACTCTCTTCCCAGTAAAGCACCTCCCTTCTGTCTCATCACAGCGTGCTCCTCCTCTTCCGCTTTTTAGGATGGGTGTAGGAGACCGCTTCTCCGACAGTTCACCTGGGCTTCCTGTGAAAATGCAGACTCTGAGCCCCTGTGTCTAGAGCGGAGCTCAAGTTCATGCCTGGAAAGCAAGGGGACCGTTCCCAGCCTGTGTGTGTGTGTGTGTGTGTGTGTGTGTGTGTGTGTGTGTGTGTGTGTGTGTACCTGCTGTGTATTGGTTTATTATTATTTTAAAGCCACTTGCTTATGGTTTAAGTGAAGCTGTTTCGCTCTAAGGGTGAATGTGCTTACGTGGGGGAGGCCACGTCAGGATGATGTCATCCAGTTGTCGTGCTCCTGAGTGTTTACTGATATGAACTCATGGAGGAGCAACTGTGACGTAATGGACATTTCAACTTTGAATACCAAGAACTGGTGAAGACTTGCTGAGAGTGTTCATTATGGGCAAGGCTACACTTTGCTGATCTACACAGCTCTCTGAAGACCCTGGGACATTAGCTCCTCCCATGACATGGCTACTCTTTGTCTACAGTGGGGAAAACAGTGTAGCAGCCCCGTGAAGGAGGTCATCATTTTTGCCAACATGCGAGCCTTTGTTTTGCTAGCATGGTGCTCCAGTGACAAGGGACTGCGAATTGCACTGGCAGCTGGACATCAGCTCTTGGCTGGCTAAGCTGACTCTTTTGAGAACCATCTTGGATAAAGGTACCCCTCTACGAAATTTAGACTTCATTTCTTTCACCTCTCCTTTGCCTGGAACAATAGTGTAATGAATCTGTCACTGGTTTGAAGTATGTCATTTCTTTATTGGCTTATTAAGAGATGCTATCCTGTATGCTACTGGCTTGTGAAATATTATCATAAATTATAATTCAGTAGTGAACCTGTGTTAAAGTAATTTATTTCAAAGACAGTCTCAGTCTCTTGAGCATAATTTGCTGAAAACAAATTGGCGCAGTAGACGATCTGACCCTAAGGAATAACTAATATTGGTTGGCGCTACAAGTTATACCACACTTCATGTCAAATCTGAAATACAGGTTGATAAATTATACCATATTTGTAATTGACAAAAATCTGGTAAAGACCATTCCTGGATTGACAAACTTTATTTTATTTTATTTTTTTAAACATTTTTTATTGCTTTATAATCATTTTACAATGTTGTGTCAAATTCAAGTGTAGAGCACAATTTTTCAATTATACATGAACATATATATATATTCATTGTCATATTGTTTCCTCTGTGAGCATAAGATCTTGTATATATTTCCCGTGCTATACAGCGTAATCTTGTTTTTCTATTCTACAATTTTGAAATCCCAGTCTATCTCTTCCCACCCCCTGCCCCCTTGGCAACCACAAGTCTGCATTCTATGTCTATGAGTCTATTTCTGTTCTGTATTTATGCTTTTTTTGTTTTTGTTTTTGTTTTAGATTCCACATATGAGCCATCTCATATGGTATTTTTCTTTCTCTTTCTGGCTTACTTCACTTAGAATGACATTCTCCAGGATTGACAAACTTTAAACTTGATATACTATTTAACATCCATGGCACCCTGTTGAAATCATAAATGGCCAGTGAATAGACAACACCAATAGAGCTGTTACAGTTTGGATGCTGCTGCTGGCCACAATACTTGTCTTAATACTGCTTTACCGTTTTATAAATGAGTTAGAATGTTCCGTGTAGCATCTCTATAATAAAACATACTTTGAACACTTTCATTGTTGTGAAAGGCAAAAGGACATTCACCCTACCAGAAGTTCTCAAGAGGTGGTTTAGAGATAGATTGGATTATATATTGACTTCTGAGGATCCCTCGGTACCTACTGAAGACTTAATCTGGACAAAACTTAAAATTAAGGAAACTCCAGATGCTGGTCTGATCATCCAACCTGTGAGTTTTATCCCATGTGAAAAAGAGCAAATAAGGAAGAAATTCCAGTGTTCTTATTAAGAGCAACTCACAACATAGATGCAGACAGATGGAATGGAAAGACTGTCACCCAAAAGGCAATCTCCGGAGTGGGAAGGAACCCAGACACTCTTGCTCCTGAGGGCACCAATCCATACCCCCAGGGTGATGGTGATTATCATCTTTTTGGACCCAGTAACTTTAACCTACTAGAAGCCAGGCCCATGAGAACAGACAAAGCTATAACAAACGACAATATGCAACCAATCCAAGTCACTGAACAGAGAGTCTGTGCTAGACAAGGAACAACAAACATTAGAATGGAATTCCAACAAGCTCATCTGGACACGGAAACCCAGTGACTCAGATTTATGGTCCAAAGGAGGACAAAACCTGACCCTCATAGGAGCAGAGATTAAGTGAATCAGATCCATTACCACTGATGTTAAATTCAGTCAACACCTCAGGGTATTTGGAGAAAATTAGACTAATTTTCAAAGATCTATGTCTAACTGAATAGCAGCAGCCTGGATATTAAGATGGCCTGTATCTAATATTTTTATCCTTTCAAACATCTTGAAGGAAAACAGCAAGGAAAGCTGCCGATATGATAATGATAATGAAAATTTCAAAATTGTAGAATAGATAAACAAGATTATACTGTATAGCACAGGGAAATATATACAAGATCTTATGGTAGCTCACGGAGAAAAAAAATATGACAATGAATATATATATATATTCATGTATAACTGAAAAATTGTGCTCTTCACTGGAATTTGATACAACATTGTAAAATGATTATAAATCAATAAAAAATGTTAAAAAAAAACACAAAAAACAGTAAAAAAAAAAAGAAAAAAGAAAATTCACTATGATTTACGGTAGGGAACAAACATTCTTACCACTATATGCGGAAGCAGCAGAACGAACTACCAAGGTCATCTTAAAAGCTGCACCTCTTCAAGATAGAACAAACACTGTTTACAGTATTTCCAGGCACCAGAAACATGGGAGGATTGATTGACTCGATCAGAACACCCGAGGAACTGAATCAAGGTAAAAGCAATAGATTTAATACCAACTTGTACAGAACTTTTAACACATTAGTGCAAGCGAGGAGGGCTCAAATATAAACTAGAGTGCTATACTCACAGGGGTTTACAACATGGTCACCATGGACTAAAACATCCCAGAGCCCCACATTTTGCCTGACTGGGCTTTAGACGAGGAAGTTCCTACGGTCCAAGAGTAGATATCAACCAACTGACAGTTTTGTCTGAGGTCTTTTGGAGGCGCAGCAAAATTCAGAGCCACTAACAAAAATTAAGCCAATCAACTTTAGATTCCAAAAGCCTATTCTGGATTGGGGAGAACCAAGACCCCTGGCAACCAGAGGGGAATGGCCCTGGACCATGAAGTCCTAACACGGAGGTGGTGTATTTCTGAGTGAGATGTATGGACGGAGGGTCGAGCCTCTGTATTAACTGAGGAAATCTCAGTATTGCCAATAGTGGAATTGCTAGAATTTTCAAGGGATGAGCTTAGCCAAGTGCAGGCAGTTGGGCAATTAGGACCACCCCGGTCCACGATGCTGACAGCAAAGGGTTTACAGCTGGATCAGACACCATCTGGAGCATGCTGGCAGGCTGCAGCCTTGAATGCTAACGGCGATCTAATCCCGACAGAGAATCAGCACAATGTGCTGAACTAATGGCCACAAAATTGGCGATTGTACCATCTATTAAGGAAAATCAGAATGAGGTACGTCTTTTCTCTGACTCATGCGCAGCAGCTAATGGAATAGCTATTTGGTCAGGAACGTGGTAGGAAAATGACTGGAAAATAGGAAATAAAGACGCATGAGATGAAGACATATGACAGAAAATAGCACAGCCTGGCATTTCCATATCCATCACACATGTCTCCGCACATCAGAAGGACAACTTAACCTAGCAACCAAATGTAATAACCAGGCGGACAGATTCACTAGGGAAACTAATGAGGCAAGGGTTCTCAAGACTTGTCTTAGGAAACACAATGATTCGTGGGTAAGGAGGAAACCAGTTTGAGACATAATCATACGTCAACAAGGACACAAAACTGAGCATTCGGATATGCCAGTTGCTAGGATCATTGCATGGGCACATCGGCAAACAAGCCATGCTAGCTGACAAGGCACGAGAACATGATTAGAGAAAAGAAACATATATATACACCTGCCACTATCTCCAATTTCAAAGTAAGAGATGTGAGAGCTGTCAAAAGTTTTAACGCCATTTGCAGCAACATGCATGCTCTTGGAGAATGTCATTCTAAGCGAAGTAAGCCAGAAAGAGAAAGAAAAATACTATATGAGATCGCTCATATGTGGAATCTAAAAAACAAACAAACAAACAAACAAAAACAAAGCATAAATACAGGACAGAAATAGACTCATAGACAGAGAAAACAGACTTGTGGTTGCCAGGGGGGCGGAGGGTGGGAAGGGATAGACTGGGATTTCAAAATTGTAGAATAGATAAACAAGATTATACTGTATAGCACAGGGAAATTTACACAAAACATTATGGTAACTAACAGAGAAAAAAATGTGACAATGAGTATGTATATGTCAATGTATGACTGAAAAATTGTGCTGAACACTGGAATTTGACACAACATTGTAAAATGATTATAAATCAATAAAAAGTGTTAAAAAAAAGAAATCTAAAAAAAAAAAAGTTTAAAGCTCAAAGATCAATCAATACATACTCCAGGTAAGGCTAAAGCTAGCTGACAGACCCTTCCAAATTACATGAATTGATTATGCAAGACTCTTGTCTATATCAGAGAACAGACTATGTGCATACCCCACGGTGGACACATGGTCAGGAATCGGATGACCCTCCCCCTGCAAGAAAAGTGATCACACATTCACCATCGGAGCACTGGAAATCTGAATTGCTTGCTGGCTCTGGTATCCTAACCATCATAGAATCAGACCAGGGAACCCACTTTATAGGAAAAATAATACATCATTGGGCCAAAGAACAGGGCATAAAATGAAACTTCCGCTGACCTTACAACCCAGCCACCCCTGGATCAGCTGACAGGTCTAATGGCTTGCTCAAGCAAGAGCTGGGGTTGCCTACTGATAGTCTAGATGTGAAAGCCTGGACTAAAGCAGCATGGGAGCTGGCAAGATCCCTAAACCATTGACATGGAAAGGATGGAGAAACTCCTGTTGATTTAATATTTCACACACTAACGACACCCTAGAATCTAAATTAAAAGGAAAAGGATTAATTAAAAGAGTATAATAATACATGCAGTACTGAGAAATGATAGCGTCTGACACTAACAAAACCTACGAGGTGTCTGAAGGCAAAGGCATACTCCATCAAGTTAAAAAATAATAATGTAACGCCTCCATAAAATTTGCAGAATATCATCCCCTATTGTATCGCTGGATGCTGGCAGTAAAAACATTGATATTTGCTCTGTAGACGATGGTGGGACACCTAGCAGTGGGCACCTTTTCCTTTGGCATCATTACTGGATGGCTAACATGTAGCCCAGCACGCTGCAGGGCTGTTATGCTTAGGGCAATGAATATGGCAGTAAAGGCCATAATGGTTGTAGATTTCCAGCGACAAGAGCAGCAACAAGAAAGAATTATAAATTTATAGATTATTTTTCAGGCATCTGTGTATCTTGGACTTTATAAATATTGCTGAGGGGGTCAGTGTGGCATGCTGCCTACTGGCCACACTCTTTTGCCTGCTACTCACTGTTGGGTACCATACTCATCGCAGCTCTGGCTCCTCCACAGACGGCACCACGAGTGGCACCCTCCACGATCACCATCCTGCTCACTTCATTGCAGCCGAGGACTCACCAACATCGCCAACCTCTCCACTCTGCCCTTTGCCATCAGCACGTCTACTGGGAAACCTGTGATCAATGGAGAAACCGAGTCAGTCTCCTCAAGAATCAATGAGGCTCCTGAACAATGTCCCTTTTTAGACACTGACTTGGGAAATGAAGACTAGTCCAAATTACTGGCTCTGTGTTGTCACCCAGCGTGTGCACCCAGTGACCAGGTACTTGGTCTTAATTTTTACCTCCACCTTGTGTTACTGAATAAAGTGCAGTATTAGACACACAGCAGAGATTCTATAAAAATAACCCTGATTTCATTCTTGATTTTCTCCAGGTGTAATAGTAGAGGCCAGTATAACAGCATATACTCTAAAATTCAACACACAGGAGTTAAAGGCCAGATATAAATCCCCTGTATGTGCTCAATTTTATCCATCCAATTGTATGCCTGGATTGATTCATTAAAGGTAAGGAAACCCCTATATTTCCCTGTCAGATTTGTGGGGAAACGAATTGGAAACACGATGGCAGCAGCCTTTTCATGATTTCAAACCGAGGAAATTAATTTGGACTTTAAAATTTTTGAAAATAAACAATCACCACTTAAGATGCAAAGGAAGCTTCACCATTGGACTTGCAGATGGAAATGAACAGCAGCATCTTGCAAAACAGAAACGATTTTCAAAGAGAAACAGATAAGGCACTGGATGTTCTGAAGGAGGCTGTTGGGGATCATTCTAAATGTAATGAGATCCTAAAAAACAATATAAAGGATTTTTCTTACAAGATTGATTGTCAAAAAAGTCCCCTTATGATAGAAGAAAAACATGTTTTTCTAAGGATATGTTGGCAGAATGGGACCAAAATATACTGTTGCTACTGCTAGACTTTGGTCATACCTGTGGTCCAGGTACCCATGACTATGGCCTTGATGCTTCCTCAACCAGTCATACATAATGTGGGAAACTGGACCGTGATGGTACGTGCTAAGCCAAGCCCTACCCAACCTATGAGAGCCAAGGGGAAAGGAAGGAACACAACCTGATGGGATATATAAAACTAGAACAGGTAATGAATGCAACAATAGATTGAAAAAGACATTATGTGAGGTCAGTAGAAAATAGAGGAACCATTAAAATAACTAGAGAAATAGCTGAAGCTCCTAAAATTAATGTAATACATGTAAATCAAAAATGAAGATGACTAAAAAAGCAGCTGGAAGATGAGATGAACAAAGTACAAATAACTTTGCAGGAACTGAAAAGAGAACAAAAACGTGCATTCTCTAAAATAATGACAGCCTCGAATGCCGATGTGGCAACCAAACACGCGCTTGCTAGCGCTACGGGAGACGGCACCTCCTGGCGTTTCCTAAAACCGTCCTTCACATGCACACGCAATTGTCAAGGAAGCTTAACTAAGTGGTTTCAGAAACTTAATTTTTGATCTTTGTGATTGGATCTGGCACCATATTAAATAATTTTTGGTATATAGTTTTGCTCATAATATTGGGAATTTATTTAACAAAGTCTGCAGTAACAAAACTATGGGAAGTTAGAGGAAAATTCTAAGATTGTAAGTGATGTAGAATCACAGGGTGGATGATATTTTGGTGAACTTAGACTTGTAGGGGGCATTGGGCCCTTAGGATTAATCAGTGTGTGAGTGGTTTGGAACCACAGGGTGGGTTGCTGTGTATTGGTTTATTATGATTTCACATCCACTTGCTTTTGGTTCAAGTAAAGCCGTTCTGCTCTAAGGGTGAATGTGCTTACGTGGGGGAGGCCACGTCAGGATGATGTCATCCAACTGTCGTGCTCCTGAGCGCTTATTGATATGAACTCATGGAAGAGCAACTGTGACATAATGGACGTTTCAACTTTATTTATTTTATTTTAACATTTTTTATTGATTTGTAATCATTTTACAATGTGGTGTCAAATTCCAGTGTAGAGCACAATTTTTCAATTATACATGAACATGTATATATTCATTGTCACATTTTTTTCTCTGTGAGCTACCATAAGCTCTTGCATATATTTCCCTGTGCTATACAGTATAATCTTGTTTATCTATTCTACAATTTTGAAATCCCAGTCTATCTCTTCCCACTCCCCACCCCCTTGGCAACCACAAGTTTGTATTCTATGTCTATGAGTCTATTTCTGTTTTGTATTCATGCTTTTTTTGTTTGTTTTTAAGATGTGGTATATTTATACAATGGAATACTACTCAGCCATAAAAACTGACAACATAACACCATTTGCAACAACATGGATGCTCCTGGAGAATGTCATTCTAAGTGAAGTAAGCCAGAAAGAGAAAGAAAAATACCATATGAGATCTCTCATATGTGGAATCTAAAAACAACAACAACAACAAAAAACATTTAAACTTTAAATACCAAGAATTGGTGAAGACTTACTGAGAGTGTTCAATATGGGAAAGGCTACTCTTTGCTGATCTAAATAGCTCTCTGAAGACCCTGGGACATTAGCTCCTCCCATGATGAGGCTACTCTTTGCTGACAGTGATGAAAACAGTGTAGCAGCCCCGTGAAGGAGGTCATCGTTTTTGCCAACATCGGAGCCTTTGTTCTGCTGGCATTGTGCTCTAGTGACAGAGGACTTTAGATCTGCACTGACAGCTGGTATCAGCTCTTGGTTGGCTAAGCTGACTCTTCTGAGAACCAACTTGGATAAAGGTACAGCTCTACTAAATTTGAACTTTATTTCTCTCATCACCCCCTTTGCTCGAAATAATGGTATAATCAATCTGTCATTGGTTTGGAGTATGTTATTTCTTTATGGGCTTATTACAAGTCATTATCCTGTGTGCTATTGGCTTGTGAAATATTATCATAAATTATAATTCCCACAGTGGACTGGTCTTAATAAATTATTGACAAAGATAATCTGTATCTTGAGCGTAATTTGCTGAAACAAAACAGTGCGTTTTGCGTGTGTGTGTGTTTGTGTGTGTGTGTGAGTGGTTAGTGATTGGTAATGCCTGCCTGATTTTTCCTCTTCTTTTCAAATATTCAAATCTAAAAGTTGAAATTTCAAAAAGACTCCACTTTTCTCAGTTCTAATCCACAAACACCCACCGGATTCAAGTAGTCAGTCCGAGCAGTGAGTAAGGAAGTGGACCCCAAGAGAGTCAAAGTTCAGTTCTCACCACTGATTAATGCATCCTTGGGCTTTTATCCTTGTTTAATAAATGGTGCTTGAGAAACTAACAGATCCATCAAAGTTACTGAGGGCATTGACAGCACGGAACCCAGATGGTTTTCTGATATTTCTCCTCCTACTCCATTATTAATGGTGTCAGCTCCCACACCCTTGAGTCTTCCAAACATCTCTCAGTAAATCAGGTGCTTGGGAAAGGTGAGCCTCTTTGTGCCCAGAGCTGTCATGCCCCAACTCTGTCCTCACGCACAGAGTTACAATGACTTAGTTCCTCCAGATGAGCGTTGACCAGTTCATTCTGATACCATTATGTCAGTCCTTTTTATCCTTAACCAAATTCAGTGGTTCAAGTACAGGGCAAATTATGCTTTGACTCATCTTCTCTCAATTTGCTCAAAGATGAATCGAAAAAACATGTTCTCAGTTTTTCCACCCTCATCTTCTTTCTCCCGTTCTCAATACTCTGTCCTTTTTTTTCTGTTAATAAAAATAACAGAGCATAAAAGAAATCTATGCAAGTGAATATATTATTTTAACAACTGTTGACCAGCGAATCGACAGGCAGACTGCAAGTCTGTACTTGATTCAGGAGTGGAGCAGTTGGAGCCCGAAGGGTCAGAGGTGACTCTTCCCTGAAATTCTGAAGGCCTTGAGGTACACTGATGGTTTATTTAACAGCTCACCTGTTGACAGATGGTCAAGAAACAGTAAGACCATAGCAGTGGGGTAGAGGGAAAGGAAACTGGGAGAGGTGAAGTCGGGGGAGGCTGGTCCTCAGGGAAGACTAAGTAATTCACAGAGAGAGAAACAAAGATAGTTGGTGTGATTAGAACAATTACCTGGAAAGTGACCAGGGAAGGAAAGAAAGACAAGAAGAAAGTTTCACAATTTCGCCCTCAAGTGAGGCTGAGTTTAAACCCATAATTTTGGCCAAAGGTCAATTATTTAAAGGGATAAGATAGCGATTAGGATAAAGACAGAGGTGGCCACTGAGGCCACAATTAAGCAATTACTCTTCTAATGAGAAAGGAGTGGAGACTAGGAATTCTTGGACTAAGAATGCCTGGGGTGTAAAAGAGAAAAATGCTTCCTGGAGATGGTACAAAGGGACTGGCCTGGGCCTGGGAAGGAAAGAAGAAAGTGGAAGGAGACAGAGGGCAGGAGGGAAGAGGTGGAGGCAGGTTTTGGTGCTCATTTCAGCCCAAAGCTTCTGTAGGAATTCAAACTTACACCCTGGGCACCATTTTTTTTTTCCCCTAAATGTACTGTTTGTTTTCCAAATTCTCTCTCCATAGAAGGCACTAATCTAACTGAATTCTGAAAACCAAGGCATCAAAAGGAGGTCCATTCTCTTAACATTCCAAGTTCTCCTGCTAAGTCTGGCTGAGGGCACCTTGGCAAAGCAGAAAACAAGTGGAGCCACTTTTCCACAATCTTTACTTAAAATAAACAGACATTTTGGGGCTCTTTTTGTAAGTTTTGGAAATAGAAAATATCTTAGAAGCAATATGGCTTTACGCTCTTATTTTATATGTGAAAAAGGGAAATACCTTGCTCCTGGTTACATAGCTGGTATGTGAGTAGATTAGAACTTGGTTATTATTCCATTAGAAAAAGAATTCTCAGCATAATATTTTCCCCCCATACTTTAAAAACATGTACTTGCTTTCTTTCAGTGATATTTTAAGTATGGAATAAAGTCTTCTCTCAAATAAGAATAAAAAATAAAATTTAAAAAGCTCCATATAAATAATGCTTCTATAAGTTAATAATGCTCTTCAAATAGTGACTTTTTTTCTAGTTGTTACTTCGGTTTTTTTTTTAAATTGAAGTATGGTTAATTTACAGCGTTGTGTCAATTTCTGGTGTATAGCGTAATGTTTCAGCCGTACATGTACATACATATATTCCTTTTCATATTCTTTTTCATTATAGGCTATTATAAGATATTGAATATAGTTCCCTGTGCTATACAAACAATGATTTTGTTTTTAAAGGAGACAATTAGGGACCCCTAGCAACTTTCAGCACGCCAGCTCTGCGGCTGAGTGATTTGCCCCAGAGATTAATTAGGAAATGATAAAGAATCAAGGCATTGGTTTGGGCAGGTTCCTAGTCACTCTAACTGTGTGTGTGTGCGTTATGGCATTCCCATTGCTCACGTCTGACTTCAGAAAGGATTTGAGCTTGTGCACTTTTTATTAGCTTGGACATTCTTTCTCAGCTCGTTACCTATGAAAGTGACTGCGGGAATTACTCCCGATCAGAACCACATCCATTAGGGAAGAACTGATCGATTACAGGCGTGGCGTCCTCTGCACAGAGCAGTAAGGCCCTTGGGAGCCCAGCGAGTGAGATCACTTTGCTCTCTTCCTTCCAGCAGGTTCCAGCAGCAGATACAATCTACAGCCTCAAAAGGCAGGGCTGGAAACAAAACGACAACTTGGCTGTTAGTGATCTGGGCTTGAACCTGCTTTGGCACAAGGGTGGATAAGATGACCTCATAGGTCCTTTTCATCTCCAATTTCTGTGAACCATTGTTCTTGGGAATAGATGACTTAAAAGGCCAACACATATTTGTGTTTGCCCACTCTGCTGTTCCTTTTGTTTGTTATACTTTACTTGGTTACCCTGGGAAGAATAAATACATTATGTAAGTCCAGAGACACTCAGAGGTCAAAGTCTGCAAAGGGCAGAGTTTGAAGAGATGTGGTCAAGAAAGAGAGAGATGGCGGCGAGTAGGAAACCTGAGCTCACAAACGCTTTCTAGATGTTCCCTGAGCAAAGCTGGATGAAAAGCACCGGGATGTGATGTCTTCTGGTGCAGTGGAAAGAATATAAATACGGAGACAGAAGACCTAGTTTGAACTCTGACTGGCAGGCTTCTAATGATTTCAGCTTCCACATAGATAATGGATTCAATGATAGTTACCCTGCTTATTTCAAGAGGGCCGGTTTACTAATCATCGAAGAGAGTATGTGCCTGTGTATTACGAGTGTAAAGTGATATATAAATTAGGGATATTATTATTATTAAATAAACTGATTCTTATGCTCAGAACTGAATAGAAAAGTTCTGTGTGCAAAGAGCTATGCCAAAAGCAGCTATGTTTTCCAAAAGTAATTTTGGGAGGAAGGACAAGAAACTGACAATAGGAAATTCAGCTTAATCAGTGCGCAGGAAGAGAAAAAGGAAAACCTCAGCTGTCTGTGTCTTCTGGTTTGCTCAGCGTGTGAGCCAGAGCACGTTTCAAAGTTTGAGAAACTGAGAAGCATCACTGGTCTTTGCCTTATGAAGAATGACTTCTAGACACTTTAAAGTGATAATCTAATTGGTGAGATATTCGAAGGAGCTGATTGACGTAATGTAATTCAACATAGCTTTTTCTCAGCAACTTGTATGCACAAGACCATGACCCAGGCTTGGAGGGAAAAAAACACCCCCTGCCTTCAAGAATCATGATTTAAAGGAGGGTAGGGACTAGCATGAAAGCTACTTGAAAGCTACTAGGAATTAATGCTTTAAAATGAGGTACTTACTCATAGTGATGCTGTTTTATGCATCACATCATCCATTTTGGGAAGTCAGTATCAAAAAATTCATCTTTTGGAGCAGCAACAGATTTGAAAGTCTCCTATAAATTTCAGAGACAGTCAGACTTCTCTGCTCGTGTGCCCCCCAGAGAATTTCTCATTTTCCTCTCTACCAGACTTAAACATTGTCACAACACTTTACACACAGGACAAAAAGGTGACAATACAAATAATAAAAATAGCATTAAGGACATCATTTATATTCAGGTCTGCACTAAACAATTTCCAGAGAGATGACATTTATTCGTCCCAGTAACTCAATGGTCGCCATGTTAAAGACGCAGAAACTGAGGCTTTGGACAGATTAAGTAAATGTCCCAAGGTCACGTGGTGAGGATGTAGCAGGGCTGGGACTCAAATTTGGGTCTGTTGGCCTTGAAACCCATACTCTTCAGCAAGAATGCTCTCAGTCTCCTCCATTCAAACACAAACAAGGCTGATCTGTGACTGGGGAGGATGGGCCTCAGGGTTTGTCACTGCGGATCTTGGGGCTACTGTTGTTTTATCTTCTTTTAGATACACGAATGATAAATGTAGAATTAGTCAAAAGACTTCTGGATGGTGCTATGTAAAGACATTGATTATAATATCTTGGAAGATTATTTTTTTAAAGAGAAATGCATAATATTAATAATGGAATGATGGTTGATAGAAAAATGCAAATTTAATAAAAGCAACGAAATATGAAATAGGGAATGACTAATTGACACAAGCTAATATGAAAATGATCTGGGAGCCAAAATATATATTGTACTGCCTATTTTAAAATGACAGGGCTTAAAAAAAAAAAAAAAAGAGAAGAGTTAAGACAGCCTATGGCATAGTATTGAAAAGAGAGAAACGGGAAAAATCTGCTTTTTTCACATACTCAGAAACGGTAAAGCCTTTACTGGCATATTAACTGCAATTTGAATTATCCTTAAAGAAAAGATAGGAAAGTTAAGGATGATTTAGAGAAAAACTACCAAATAATGAAAGAAATGAAAGACAGAAATTATGGGTAAATGTTAATGGCATTTGATTTGTTCTGTTTAGAGGGAGAGTTTGAGAGCAGCATTTACTATATACCTAGAATCATTATAAAAACTGAATTTTTTTGTTGGCTTCTACTTTTACAAAGGGTAGAAATATCAGTTTGTGCTTCAGATTTATCTAATTTTAGGCAAGGACGTTTTCTTTTCTAAAAAATTGTATATAAATCAGGAGTTTTTTTACCAAAATCAAATGATGAGCTAAAATAACAGGAGAAATTCCACTAACAGAGTCAAGTCGGAAAGAAATGAAAATTCCGAGTTATTCTTTTCTATGGCTTTGTGAACAGACCACAGGTCCCCCCACTCCATACCCCACTTCCTCGGAAGAGCCTCTGTGAGTCAGTTTGTGCTATGACTGACATTATAAATTTTTCTAAAGTAATTGAAATGGAACAAAACCAGAATATCAAAATGCTCTCCAAACCCAACCTGACCCAACCTGATATTTCACTTGGTTTGAATCCCTGGTGTAAAAAAAAAAAAATTTTTTTTTTAAGTCATACTTTAAATGGACCAGAGAGCCCTTCTACTTCAAAAAGAAATCCTCTGGTGGATACGTTAGAAAAACAGACTTTTGGTTTGTGAATAATCACCCACTGATCTGTTTGCTTTGAAAATGTTAATTTAGGAGGGGAGGGTCTGATTTGCTTAAACTATCTAATTATCTGTAGGTTTTGATTATAATGATGTGGCCAAACTAGGTATAGATCAAACTCGTTCAGTTCTCACGCCGACGATTGTATCCACAAGACAACCTTGATGATTATTTTGCATTAAAAATTAATTATACAATTAGGGTGATAAATGGATCCTTGCATCTCTCTTACAAAGAAAGAAGTCTGGAAAACTGACATCCTTAGATTCGCTACACTTAGAAACTTTAGGAACTTCTAGAAGTCAGAGTTGGCACATTCATTTTGCCTCTCAGTGTCAGTGTTCATCACGGTTATGTTCCTAACAGATGCTTAAGTTAAGCTCCTTCCCCTTTTACCACAGGAAGACTGGGCAACCCTGCTGGAGGGCGGCCTCGGCCAAGGCGTGGATGCCATGATTGGGCTCCTCTTACCTCACCCCTGGGGTGGTTCTTAATACTTTCTGGAACTCGTTCCCTCAAGCTTGTGTCCCTTACTTCTTGTGGAAGCTGAATATTGCATTTATTTTTCCTAACCGCAATGAAAAGGACCTTCCATGCCGCAGTTTCTTGTTCTTGATGACTTAAAAAAAATTGACTCCTTGGTGAGGTCCTGGGAGTAGTAAGACCTCTACATTCTTTACGCTTCGAGATATGCTTAGAGGCTAATTTAAAATCCGTCTCCAAACGATGGTAAAGAGTATGTGTTAGGAGGGGGTGATGGTGGTGATACAGGGGTGGTAAGTGGAATTCCTCTTCCTAAAGTGTGAAGCAAACCATCCTTACCCCCTAGAGCGGACATGTGAAAAGCCACTAATAGAATATTTCTTTCTATTCACTTCATTTCTACCTTTTACAGTTGGCCCTCCATTAACCAAAGACTTGAGTATCCATGGATTTTGGTATTCATGGGAGATCCTGGAACTCATGGATACTAGGGGGTGACTAGTTTAATTGTGGGTCTGGATCCACGAGGAAATGATTGGGGTTTGGGGAGGGATTGGCTACTTAGATAGGGATTAGGCAAGAAATGTAAAACTAGAGAAGAAATTGAGTCTGGGAATTTTCCTGACCCTGAAATGAAAAGAGGGGCTGCTCGATAAAACAAAAGGGCAGACACACGTGGAGAAGATATCAAATTTTACAGCCAGATAAGTGACATTCCAATTATTTATGACAAAGGGACCTTTATTCCAAAACAAGGTATCTGATCTTGGGCAAGTTATTTGATCTCTCTCATGATATGCTTCTCTAGTACCATCAGTTAGGAACTATCTTTACTCACTAGTATTATTTTGTGGGTTACATTCAAGTAGAGAAGTTCGCTAATGCAGTAAGTGGCGCACAGTAGACTCAGAGAATATTAGCTGTCTTTCTTTCCATGAACCGAACTGTTAGAACACACAAGCGTATCACAATTACATCGCCCACTTAATGAGCGTCATTAAGTGACTATTAAATATTAGGTGCTTTACGTGTTTTGCCTGCATTGTATAATTTAACTCTTCCAACAGTTCTGACAGGTGAATGTCATCATCCTCTTTTTACAGATGAATTCATTGAGACACAGAGAAGATAAATAACTTGCTTGAAATCTCGTAGCTGGTAAATGGTAGAATCAAGATTTGGTCTTATGCACTATGACGCAAAAATATTATTACATGCATTTCCCTAGACCTGCTAACCAAGCATGCACAACTCCCTCCAGGGAAATAATCTTTAGCTCTACTTTGGATTTTATTAAAGTGGAAGTAGTTTTTACTTAATGATCAAGAAGATTGATTTTTTTTTCCCCCTTGAGTTAGTAAAGAAATCTTGAGATACCTTGATAACCTAGAAAACATCTGGTTATTTCCCCTGTGAGTGTCCTGACTTAACTCTACACTACAGGAATATAGCATAGATTCTTTTGTATCTGACTTTTTTCACTCAACAATGTATTTGTAAAGTTCATTTAAGTTGTGCATGTAACTGTAGATCACTTGTTTTCAATGAATACATTTCTCTGGAAGGAATATACCATAACTGGACGTTTGGACACTTTTCAGTTAGGAGTTATATGAATAATGCTGATGTGAACAATGTTGTACCAGTCCCTTGGTGCAAATGTGCTTGCATTTCTGTTGAAATAGAATTGTTGGATTATAAGATGTGTGAATGTTCAGCTTTAATAAGTACTATCAGTTGTCCGAAGTGCTTATATTGTTGGAGTCCAAACTCATTCTGCTTGCCCCACGACAGGCCAATAGATTGAGATGAGAGTTGGGGCAAGGATTGATGACTTTATTTGGGAAGCCAGCAGACAGAGAAGATGAGGGACTAATGTCCTAGAGAACCCTCTCCCCCAAGTCACAATTCAGGCTCCTTTTATAGTAAAAAGGGGAGGGGGTGTGGCTGGTTGTTGCAAACTTCTTGGTGTTGGAATCCTTTGTTCTTGCAGCTGTTGTCCACATAGATCAGGTCATGATGTTCCTGTAACCTCCAACAAGACAAATGTTATTCTCTGTTCTGCAACTTTTTATCTCTATATGAATGGGAAAATGTTACAGCCTTTGAGGTCAGAGCCTTGAGAATGGGCTCTCCTGTATATTTCAGGCTACAGGCAAGATCCCTTATAAAAGGTGCAGAACCAGCATGACTAAGCCCAGGCAACAGAGCAGAGTTAGAGCTAAAGGAACAGATCTAACACCAAGTCGGATTTGTTCTTCCGTATTCTGATATGTTTTACACTCTGCCCGCAAAGAATTCCAATTGTTCTGCATCCTCATCAACAATTGTGATTTGTAAGTCTTTTTCATTTTAGCCATTCTGGCAAATGTGTCAGAGGTATTGCATTGTGGTTTTAATGTGCATTTCCCTGATAACAATGAAACTGAGCATTTTTCATACTTTTATTAGTCATTTGTATATCCTCTTTTGTGAAGTATTACTTTGATCATTTTTTTTCTATCACGTGGACCATCTTCTTATTGATTTTCTCTATATTTTCTGGACATGAGCCCTTTGTAAATTTAAGGATTGTAAATGTACTTCTTCACCTCTGTGACTTCCCTTTCTCACTCTCTTGATGTCTTTTGAGGACTATATTGCTTAATTTAATATATTCAATATATTAATCTTTTCCTTCGAGGATAATGCTTTTTATGTTCTGGTTAAGAAATCACTTCCTCTCTCTGGGAAGGCATATACTGTCCTATAGTATATTTTATAAACTTCATAGTTTTGCCATTCACATTTAGATCTACAAGCTAACTGAAACTAAACCACTGGCAATTTAAGGTAGAGGATGTTTCATTTTGTCCTTATGTATATCCAGTTATCCCCAAACTACTTATTAAAAAGACATCATCATTTCGTAATTGTATGGTTTCACCTTTGTCTTCAATCCAGTGTTCACATGTGATTCTTTACTTTCCTCATAGATCTATCTGTTGATCCTTGACCCAATATTATACTGTCTTAATTACTATCATTTTTATAATAAGTGTTGATATCTGATATTTGGGATAGCAAATCCTGATCTTGGCTTTTTAAATTTTTTAATAGAAATTTTAGAATCAGCTTTTCAAGACTCACCAAAATTACCCAAAAAAACAAAAACAAAAACCCACTTTATGATGTTTTGGGGGAATTGCATTACACGATCAAGATCAATTTGGTGAAATTTGACATCTTAATATTAATTTTCCCATTCCATAAGTATAATATATTCATCTATTTATTTAATTATGTTTTCTTTGATTTTTCTGCCACATATTTCATAAATTTCTGTGTAGAGGTCTTATGAGGCTCTCTTTAGATTTATCCCTAAAAATTTGGTACTTTGATACTACTGATAATGACATCTTTTAAAAGAATTCAACTTCTGTTTTTGTTAATTGCAACGGAACACAACCCAATTGATGTTTTTGGATGTTAATCTTTAAGTAGAAAACTTTAAAGCCATTTGTTACTGTGAATTTTCTATATAATTACAACATCTGTGAATAATAAGAATTTGATTTCTTCCCTTTCAATCTTTATACCTCTTACTTATTTTTCTTATAGAACATTATGATTTTGAGTAGAAGTGGTGATGGTGGCCATCTTATTCTTGTTTTTGATCTCAGAGGAAAAGCTTTCAAAGTGTATTACCATAAAGCAAGATGTCTGCTAAAGATTTTTTTGTAGATACTTTTCATCAGATTAAGAAAATTTCTTTTTATTTTTAGTGCACTAGGAATTTTTTAAAAGTCATAAATGTATATTATATCTCTTCCAATGTTTTTCTACTAATATTGAGATAATATTTTTTATCTCCATAATTCTCTCAATGTGGTGAGGTATACTGATTGATTTTCTAACGTTGCTTTCCTGGTCTAACCCCAACTGGTTATACTGTATTAAGCTTGGTGTGGCTTGCTAATACTGTGTTTAAGAATTTTGCTTGTACGTTCATGAGTTAGATCCGTCCATAATTTTCCCCATAATGCCTTTGTTTTGTTATAAATGTTACGCTAGTGTATAATATAAAAATGGGATGCTTTCTCACCTTTTCTGTTCTCTGTCTTTGTGTAAAAATGGCATTATTCCTTCCTGAATACTTGCTAAAATTCATTGATAACCACTCTTGCCCTGAAGTTTTCTTTGGGTGAAGATATTTATTTATAGAGTTTGTTTATTTAATAGTGATAGTATTTTTCACATTTTCAATTCCTTCTTTCATCTTTGGTAATTACATATTTATAGGTAAGTTAAAGCTTTTTGGAAACTTTTTCATATAAATTTCCAGGTTCCTTTTCTTTAAATTGTTCATGATTATAGTGACTATATAATTCATAATCCTACTTGGACACTTTTGAGTGTGAGAAGGGTCCTACATATAATCAGGATTCTGTATTTTTAAAGTATTTATTTATTTACCTAAAATTGATTTTGTTGTTTTGGTATGCTTATAAAATTATTTTTATTGAAAGTCTATTTTCAAAGATAAAATTCTTTCTATAAAATAAAAATAGAATTCCTATTTTCATTAATGCAAGAAAAACCTTCTTTATATTCAATTCCTAAACATTATAAAATGACCTAAAAATGTTTGTTCTTAGTAAATAGTCATGTCATTTAGTTAGCTTTTTGGCTGCATTTGTCACTTACATTATATTATCACTGAATTTTTCTGAAGATTATAGTTTTTAAAATACTGTCTTATTATTTTTAATTTTTTCACATAATTGCCTGTATTGTTTTCAAAATTGAATTGTATCTTTCTCAATTTGAAATTGTTGACAATTGCCATTGACTTTTCTTTGTAGATTCAAGTATTTTAAATTGAGAACATACTCTTTCTACAGGTGGTGAGGTACCTCAGAGCTCATAGTAGTTTCCTAGAATAAATTTTATTATTTTTTTCATAATGAAATGTATAAATATTTCTGTCGAAATATTTTCACAGGTTCTTTTTGCTTCAATTCAGAGTACATTTCTTTGAAAAATATTTTTGCAAGGCAAAATTCATCAAACAAGTTGTCTATGGTTTTGACTCTTTTGAGCATTCACTAGATTTACATGCTGCAAAATTTTGGGCCTTTTCAATTTCATTCCAGTTCAGAATAAATGTACCCAATTAGAAGTAGGAACTCCATTAAATGATTCTTATGACAAGCTAAAATATCACAAATCTCAGTTATAATATTTTAATGTTAAATCTTGAACACCCTTGGAATTCCCATAGTTTACTTCTCCAGGTCTTCCTTGTTTTTACAGGAATGTATTTATATTTATATCCCTCTGAAAGCTTTGTTACTTAATTACAACTACTAACTCTGAGAGCTGAAGCTTCAGGCTGTTCCATTTGGTGGATATTTTCATTAAAGTTTTTCAACTGATTTTGAGAAAAAGAAAACCAAATTTTAGAGGTCTTGTTTATGAAGAATTTTTAAAGCATTGTAGGACATTGAGGTTGAATTATTAAGAAGTTCTTCAAAGGCTCAAACATTTCTAAAATCTAATGGTGGTGGCAAGAATGTATGCCCCTGCCATGTTGATATATATACACACATATAAGTATTCAGTGTTAAGTTTATCACAAAATTTTTGTAGTTCATTGTCCAAATTTACACATCTCTGTAGGTACTGATAACTACAGCCTTTATTTCAATTAGTAGAATATAATAGCTTCTTTGGATGTAATTATGAATTATGTGTGTCCCACAACCAAAGATTAAGACACAAGTTTGAAATTTAGCAAGAATATTGCCTTATATTGGTGTCATGCTTCACCAAAATTTGTATTTTTATCACAAAAGCAAACTATTTTGTCTTCATTGTTAAATTTTTAAATGAAATTTACAATAGCATTCACAAAAATGCCCCACTTTGACTTTCAGCAAAATAAACTCCCAAGCATTTGCTTCTGCATAAGTGAACTCCCAAGCACTTGACTCTGTGTGAAGAACAAAGGCATTACTGAATTAACTGATTTTCTATGTGACGCATCTGATGACACCAGTATAAAGTCAGTATTTACATGTTTGGGAAGTTATTGAACTAATGGAGCCAATATATTCATGGCTGTCACTTCACTTTTCATATGTACAAAAGAAAACTTATTTTAACAAAACAAGTGGAATTAATTAGAAGAATCATTTGATCTAAGTGAAAAGTCATGCTTCACAGAATGATATGTAAATATATACCTTCTGTTGCTGATTTTTGATTTCAGGACTAGCCTTCTCAAAATAACTGTTAATTTTAAAGTAGAATGCTGATACTTTAGCAGATTTATGTCTTTTCTGTTTTGTGTGTGTGTGTGTGTGTGGTCAGGAATAATGCTATGACTCCTATAATGATTCCCAAATATCAACTAGTATTTTGTGTAAGCAACATGTTTATTAGCAACATTCCTGAGAAACTGAAATTCAATGCTTATTTTTTACTAAATGTTTTAAAATTCAAAGCCAAAAGTATTAGAAAATAAGAAAGCATTACTTAACAGTAGAAGAAGCATACAGTTATAGATTTTACTCCATTCCATAAATGGCAAACCATTATAGCAAGAGAGTTTAGATTTTTCTAGTGTATACAATTTATGGGAGGACTACACAGCTGTTTTCCCACATAAATTCCTCATTTAACCTATAATTTCTCACTTTGCTCACAGCCTCCACCACTGGCAGCCTGGTGATTTCATGCATCTCATAGGTCACAGCATGAGTCATGGCACAACTCACTAGGACACAATTAGCTGACGGGGCAGTGGTGTTGAATGCTCTTCTACCTCTGCCAGAGCCCAGAGTCAGCGGGGGCTGCCCCTCCTGCAAAGTGCACTTCAATTGATCAGCGGGTGACTTGCTTGTTGCCTGTGGAGGGAGGTGTTAACTAGGCTGTGTCTGGTTAAGGTTAGCAAAAAGAGTGGCAGATTACCATTTACTACCTTCAGTTTTATAATGAGAACTTTGTTCACTGAACATATAGTGCATATACAATTAGATAAAGCAGTAGCATTAGGTGAAACTACAAAAAGAAGGTCCACCCAATCCATCAGGATTATTTTACTGCAAGTATTGAGATTAATATTCTCTTACAAAAGCAAAACTCAGGTGAGATATGAAGCAGTTAGGAGACCAGGTCAAAAAGTGTAAACTGGATCATTCTACAAATCATACTCTGATAAATTCCATTTCCTTCTTTCCTCCCTCCCACTCTCCCCCTCTCTCCCTCTGTCATCTCTCTTCCTGTCTCTCTCCCTCTCTCTCTCTGAAAAATTCCAACCATGCACCAAATGAGAGAGAATAGCATGATGAACTCTAACGTACTTAATTCACAGCTTCAACAGTTTTCAACACGTGACCAATTTATTCTATCTTTATTCTTCCGACTATCCCGCTTTCCTGGATTGCAGTAAAATATCAGACATCATTTCTTTGCATTTGATGATTTTTTTTTCAGATATTGCAGGACCTTTAGTGCTTGCTTCCTCTTTTTTAATTTTTGATACTACTTGTTGGCACTTTCTCTTATTTTCTTGATAGTCTTGTCCAGCATTATCAATTTTGTTAGGCTTTCAAGTTGCATTGAAATTTCTCTATTTCATTGAAGCTTCTTTATTGGCCTTCTCTATTGTTTGTTTGTTGTTTCATTAATTTCTCTTATCTTTATTATTTCCTTCCTCCTACCTTCTTGTTCAATTGGATGTTCTTTTAACTCCTTAAGATGTATACTAACTCACTGGTCTTCTTTTCTAATAAATATACCCAATATTACTCACTTCTAAGTATGGTATTCGTAGCATTTCACAGATTTGCTATGTAGTTTTATTTTCAGTCAGCTCAGAATAGTTCCAAATTTTCACTGTAAATTTCAATTCAAATTTCGAATGTTGTATTTTCATTTTCAGTTAGATCAAGATATTTTCTAATAGTCACTGGGATTTCTTTTGACCCCCTAGGTTATTTGGAAGTATATTTCTTAATTTCCACTCATAAGAGGATTTTTTCTAGTTATCTTTTTATTATTGATTCCTAGCATAATTGTAGTAAGAAATGGAGTGAGGGATTATAGTCTGTATAACAAAATTTGTTCTGTCTTTTCTGTGTCCCTTTGTCTTTCTCTTGTCCATTTTGTATGGGTTAAATATTTTCTTCTATTGCCTTAGAAGTTATATACACGCTTCACTGTTAGCAATCCCATTTGAGATGCTGATGAAAAGCTGCGGGGCACAATTTTCTCAGGTTTCAGGAGAAACCCTACAGTTTTAACATAATCTATTTTCAGTGGGGTGAGTAGTTCAGAGCAAAAGAAGAAATAAACAGCAAGTGGTGCTTCTTAAATACTTGAGCAAGAATGAAATAAGGCTAGAGCATGACAGTGTCCAACCTTGGGTCTCAATCAAGTTTCTCTCTGGGATTCAAACATGTCTGATCATGGTTAGCAGACACATGCCTGTGTTTTTCTGGCGTAGCAGCACTAATACTTCCATGAAGGCATTGACGACCAGTAAGGACTAGTTGTACTCAGTAGCTGTGACTTTGTGGATTGTGTAGGCTTCAAAAACAGACTTATGAAGGATCTGGAGCTGATGAGAAAAGTGATGGATGTCACATTACAGCTTTCATTATGGCTCTTAAGTGCATCCATAACACCTGGAAAAACAGGAGAAATACAGATTTAGGGCTAGGTAGCCCTCCCCGGGGAGTTATAGAAGTGATGGACGGGAGTCCCCCGACAGCCACTTTTGCAAAGCCAACGTGTTTAGCACAATATGCCTAATGTTGTCTTTACCATCAAAGCAGCCAGTGACCACTATAGGGAGCGGGCTTTACTCAGAAAAGAGCTTTGCATCCCGAGTAAAGTACCAGACCACCCAAAGCCAGAGTCTATAATCAAATTAACTCAGCTGAGACTCAGATCAAGACCCTGTCTCCATGAAAAAGTCAATGAAATAAAAAACTCAACCTCTGTTGAGTTTAACCTGGAGAGAGTATGCCTTTTGTTGTGCTATTTAAGCTAATGGGACTTACATAGGTGGTGGTTTTGAGATTGCTTTTACCACCACTGAGAAATATTTTCCCATCGCATTAAAACTCCACTAAGCACATATCATGTGACATACTGAGTGACATTAATGCTGCATATGCAGTTTGTCACGGCTCTTCACCACAGTATTACGGAGTAGGCATTGGGAGGAAACTGAGGCAGAGACAGACGAACTCACCCATGATTACAGAGCTGGTGAGTCAACGTCTGAAGTCAAGTTGGTCTGTTCCAAAGACAACGATTGTTCCAACCTACAACACTGCCTCTCTTAATCATGAGAATTTATGAACATGTTGGAAAGGAAACGTTGTGGTATGGAATTTCTTTACAGGCTGAACTGGATACACTCATCTCTAGTTTTTCTTTGCCAGAACTGTCGTTCAGGGCTGGACCACGGCTGTTACAAAAGATACCTAGCTTTGAGGTGGATGGAGTTTCACTACAAAAGCACTGGGAAGATCTGAGAGAAATTCTAACTAGGTTACTGAATGGTACGTACATTCTTCAAAATCGTAGTTTACGTAAATCAAGCACAGGTCTTGTCTATAACTATCAATTTATTTTAAGATGACAAAGAAATCTGTGAGTCTCAAGAATATAATGTTACATGAAGACAAGAGACGCCCTGATATTTGGGGCAAAAAAAAATTATAAGCAAATAAAATGATACCCTAGAGCCAAAAGGTGTGAAATTATAGGTAGAGACAAAGAAAAAGGGAAAAACGAAAGAAAAGATGGAGAAAAAGTCAGAGAAGGGGAAAAAAGAAAAAGTAAGTAGAGCAAAGGAGCCTAATCCAGCCTTCGAGTTAATCTAACGTATGGAAGAAGAGTGCAGGATTGAAATACTGACTCTGTGTGTAGGACTTTAGGGACATTTTAAATATCGTGTTGCCCAACTTATGAGATAATGGGCAAAGTTTAATTTTTTTCCTTTTGTTTTGAGACTATGTCCCTGTGTAATTATTGCTGTATAAGGATCAACTTTAATTTCATGTATTCTTTTAAACATAATGATACTTTTCCATTCTTAGCAGATTTACAGTGTTTAGTAGATAAAACCAGAGCCTGACTTCACACGTTGCAGAGTAACTGGAGGTTTCTACCTTACATCAAAAATTAAATTTTAAAAAGAAAAAAGAAAGAAACAAAGAAAAGAACATAACAAAAGTAGGAGGAGCCTAGAGTTTGGTGCTAGCTGGGGTCCCCAGCGAACAAGCTTGTTTAAGAAATGAGGAGACATTTCCTCACTTCGTCCAGCCTTACTGTGCATTTCTTACAACGACAGCTGGAGGTCTCCATGTTCTTGGAATGCTCCTGTTCTGCTGAGGTATGTCTTGATCACGCAACAGCAATGTAGTAAATCAGCCAGGGAATTCAATCTGGTGTGGCTGAAAATCACAGTGGTAGGTACTTCGGGCTAAGCAGGTGGCCTGTTTCCAGAAGTTGTACAATAAAGGGAATGAAGAAACTGGGCAAAACCCATGGAAGCCATAATTCTGGGGCTGATCAGGGGCTACAGGTCAAGCTGACATGGCAATGCCTGTCCTTGTTTCACCTTTGCTCAAGTGTTCACACAACTGCTCACTTGCTGTTTATTTCTTCATCGACTGTGAGCTACTCACCCCACTGGAACTGGAATAAGTTAAAACTGTTGGGTTTCTCTTGGAGACCTCAGAAAACGGTGGCCCACAGCTTTTCATCAGTGTCTTAAACAGTGACGATCTCTCAGGGAGAAACATGTCATCAAAAAATTGCAAGTTCTCAGTCACACCTTTAAATGAAAAAAAAAAAAAAAATCCTCCTCTTACCCCACCCCAGTTTCTGCTCTTAACCGGGAACTCTTTAAATAAAATAAACAAGTTCTAAAACCTCTCCAGGGTCCCTCTTACCCTTGTCAGGCCTGCGTTGCCCACTTTTGGCTCTGGGATCTGGTTTTCTTCCTAGTCCCTGGTGGTCCTGCCAAAAGCTCTTGCAGGGTCTCAGGCCGCACAGCCATGGAGGGGACTGGGGGGTTTGGTGGTTATAGGAACAAGCCCGAGAAACCAGCCTGGCGTTTCAGTCTCTGCTGAGCAACTCAACTCTCTGACCTTGGAGATGAGTCACTTGGATACCATTGACCGAAGGGAGAATTCGGGGGCAAATATAGGAACCTTCTCTGAAATCCAGATGCTGTTTGTGAGCTGGGTTTTCCCAGAGCAAATAAACAAGCACCGAAAGCAGTCATCCAAGCCCCATGGAAAAAAAATATTATGTGCCTCAAATGCTTTCATGGCTAGTGGGTGGCTAAATTAGGTTCTTGTTTTGTCTAAAGGCATTTGAGTATATCAAAAAAATGACATAGCAAATATCTGGTGTCCTGACTCCCTCAAATTATGAAAACTACTAGTCTTATAATATGTGAGTGGCAAAGAATAAACATAAATTAAAATCCAATTTACCAACAAAGCACTTTGCTTGCATATTGTAGAAAAGCAAAGAGCATCAAGTCAAAACATTTCGATGTCCTAGACCATTACTCATAGCGATGCTCTGCTGGAGTCACGTGGTCATCATCACTGACTGGTGAAAAAAAAATCTGGAGACCTTCAGGTTTCTCGGGAAAAAAGCTACACTTTATCTGAGACTTTCTGCATGACATACGATCTTACTGAGAAAAATGAAATTCAACCAAGTTCCAATTTTGGTGAAGAGGGTAACCAACATTTCAACTCTTTATCTAAGGATACTTTTGTTTAGAACATTTGTTGGATTTGGGCGTTTACTTCCTTCCAGCTGTGACGTTCCAGAATAGATGTTCTGGAAATCCCCAGACAAAGCCAGACTCAGTCATCCTAGCCTTTGTCAATTCCTGTTTCTGCCTTTTTCATCCTTTGAACTAAACCCCTAGGGGAATGCACTATCTCTATCCCTTTTACATTTTCACATATCAGAAGAAACTTTCTGAATTAGACAAAATTTGCCCTCCTCTTCATCCTTCCCTTCCTCCTGTTTGTTGTCCCAGGGTGCTCCTTGCTTGAAAAGTTTCCTCCTGTCGCTTGTCTACAAGGTAGGGTGTTCTGTGTATGGTCTCTGAAAGCCCATGAGCGTCAGCCCCATGAGCGTCAGCCAATCAGTGTGCTCTCATCTTGGCAATTATATTAATGGAGGAAGTTTGATGTAGCAGTAAAAGAAGTAAAAAGGATTAGGAGCTGATACATGGAATGATAAGCTTGCGTCCACACGTAAGCTCTGAGAGTTACCTGTTTCTCTCTCAGACCTATTTCCTTTCCCAGTCTAAAAAGATGAGGTTGGAAAGATGCCCACAGATTTTTCTGAGCCCCCTGTATCTGTTCGGGCTCTCCAGAGAAACAGAACCAGTAAGATAGATATTTAAATATATATGTAAATGTAAATAAATAAATGTGTCTACACACCCACCTTGAGGAGGCCAGTGTCCTTTTACTGATTCCACCGATTCAAACGCTAATCTCAGCTGGACACACCTTCCAGGACACCCAGAAATAATGTTTAATCAGGGCACTCACTGACCAGTCAAGTCGACATAGAAAGCTAACCATCACACCCACTTTGCAATGATTTAATGGATTTTTTTCCCCTTTTCAAGTAATTTGTGTGTATTTTAAAAGTGGCTCTCTGGAAACCTTCCCTGAGAGTTTGCCTTCTCTAGACTTAAAATGATCCCTGATGAGAATCTGGGGCCAGGAAAGAGCTAAGAGTAAACCATGGCAGAGATTTCTGAGCTGGAGAAGCCATTTGAATCTCTGTAAATCATTAATAAAATAAGAAGTAAACATTTATTGAGAGCTTTATATGTGCAAGAATTAGCCTGTGATGCTGAAGCGTGTTGACTTGTTTTACCCTTACAGCAACACTGTGCGATAAATATGATTATCATCAATTTGCAGATCCGAAACCTGAGCAATAGAGGTTGCATAAGTTGCCCGAAGGTCCAAAGCTGGTAAAAGGCAGACCTGGGGTGTGAACCCAGACAGTCTGTTCAGAAAGCCATACTCTTTAAAACCACTGTGCTGGGAGGGTCCTCACACAGGGTTCATACATTTTGCTGGCCTCTGCTGCAAATGTAACAAATCTCATTGCAAAATCGGCTTTTCATCTATAGATTCCACAGCATTACCATTGGTCCTAAAATTCTACTACATGCTACAAATTACAGTTTCCTCCATCACTTTGTTTATTATTGTTATTACTATTATTATTTATGGAAGCTTTATAATATTGTAAAATTGTCAATAGTATTTATTGAAGTATGTTGTATTTATTGAAGTATTATTTATGGAAACATTGACCCCCAATATTAAGCAACCTCTCCGTCCACTTTTCTCTCATCCTTTGTGCGTGACTGACAGCTTAATCTTCCAAATCTGTTCATGGTCCAAGGTCAAAAGCCATAGGTCCTAAGATCTTTCCCTGCTCTGTTTCCTACACTTGTAACAACTTGCCCTGAGGTATCTGCCAGGCTGACACCCCACCTTCTTCATGAAGGCTTTTCTGCTTAAAGCAGGGAGCTCTTCCATTCACTCACTTACCAAACAGCTACCAAGGATTTATCATGAGCTCAGCACCGTGCTAGGACTTAGGAGAGCCATGCTAAAGAGGATATGCAGTCTTAAACTTAACCAGTTTAAAATCAAGACAGGGATGGACACGTGGGATTAGGAGACACAAAGCACCATGTATAAAATAAATAAACAGCAAGGGTGTATTGCACAGCACAGGAAAATATAGCCATTATTTTGTAATAACCTTACGGGGAGAATAATCTATAAAAATACTGAATCACCACATTGTACACCTGGAGCTAATACAATATTGTAAATCTACTATATGTCAGTTAAAAAAGAAAGTCAAGGCAGGGAAACTGCCCGAGAAACAATTAACAACATACAGTAACCGACACCTGTGTGCCAGAAATATAATGAAATTAACTTACGTAAACTCTTCCGATGAAAGTGTGTTTTTCAAAAAAGCAAGTGTAAAAATTGTGTTTCTCCTTCCAATCTCTGTTATTCCGACAATTTTTTTGTTCCTCTGTAGAATGAGTAATTCTGCAGACAAGGACGTAATATACAAACCCACGTGTACACTTTAATGTGCACATGCACCAGCATTTAAGGAAACAATCGCTTGTTACTCAGATTTTGATCAATAGAAAAATGGCACTTCTATCTTCCTCTGTCTTACCTGTGTTTCCTCACTACCTCCGTCAAAATCTCTGGCACACCTACATTGAACCACAGGCTAGGTATCCACCGACTAATTTATTCTGTGACTTCCACAAACTTCTGTAAACCTTCCTTAGCTCAGAGATCTTTTATGTTGAAAATTGTATCAATATATTTTGTAAATTTTCCTGAAATTACACGATATTAGGAATAAGAGAGAAATACTGGAGGAACCCTAGAAAAATCCTACTATTTTTCTGAAATTGGCCTTTAATTTCATGGATCCAGACAGCAATGACTCCCCAAGTCTTAACTACATCATCAATTCACACAAATTCTATTTTTAATTTTAAAATTTTTGTTTATTTATTTATTCCAATTGCTGATTTTTTAGCACCTTTAGTGTGGTATGTACACAATACATACACACTTAACTGTACAGTAAACTACACATATTTCAGATGCACAATTTGATGAATTTTGATAGGTGTATACACCCATGAAACCATCACTACAATCAAAATAGCTAACATTTCCATCACTCCCCAAGAGGTGCTATTTTCGAATTCCCAATTTACTCCCCCCACCACTCCACTCAACCCCTAACCATAAGTTTGTTCTCTATGTCTGTGAGTCCGTTTCTGTTTTGTAGATAAGTTCATTTGTGTCTTTTTTTTTTTAGATTCCACCCATAAGCGATATCACATGGCATTTTTCTCTCTCTTTCTGTCTTACTTCACTTAGAATGACGATCTCCAGGCCCATCCATGTTGCTACAAATGTCATTAGTTTATTCTTGTTTATGGCTGAGTAGTATTCCATTCTATATATACATACCACATCTTTATCCTGTCATCTGTTGATGGGTATGTGGGTTGTTTCCATGTGTTGGCTATTCTAATCACTGATTTTTAAAAACTAATGTGAAAATCACAGTGCGATCCAAACAGTCCTACATCTAAAAGCTCGGGTAGATTCATTTAACTAAATGCAGACTTTGAGGGAAACCAAACATAAAACTTTAGCAACCTCCCAATCTTCTTGTGAGTGGAACCCATGTCTTCATGTGCCCATTTATCCCAGCACAAAACCGTGCCAATGGTAGCTTCTTGGATAACAAGGCCACAATGCAAGCGTAGAGAAAAGAGAGGTCACCTGGAGAAGTGACTGATAAAGGAGACTCCAAGAGAGACTGAAGAGAACTATTTGTCCAGCAAAAAGTATGTTTAGACTGGGAGGAAAGGAGTCGGAAGAGGGCATTGAAGTGACGTTCTCAAAGACAGAGCTGTACCTACAGTCCTTTTGATTTTGGGGTTTGCAAATTATCTTTGCAGTTACTCATAGGATTACCAATGTGATGTGAGCCTTTACCATTTCAAGCACCCAAGTTATTTTCTCTCTTTCAGATTAACACCGTTCTGGGCCCTGGGATCCAGGTTAGGAATGTCTCTTCTCTGCTACTGAGCTTGTCCATGTTTGCTAACCTGCGTCCTGTGATGCTGTTAAGAGCACCCAGCCCAGGGGCTGCTACATGGCGGGGGGGTCGGGGGAGGATGAAAGCCTCAACTTGTGAATAAAATGGATAAATTAACAGCAAACAGCTAAATGGCTCCTTCACATTTAAGGAGGAATCTGGTTTCCCTCTCAATGGGTTTTCGCTGATAGATCCTGACTCCCTGGGGGAAGGGAACAGGTAACCTGAGGGTCTGCCAGCCCTCTTCATTTGCCTGTCATTCCTCAAATGCCTATTGATCTATCACTTTTTGCACAATACTGAGAATATACAGATTAACAAGAAAAAAAAAATCCCGCCTATAAGGAGTGTCTGATACAGCAGATGGATGATTGTACATAGAGATCAAGTATCACTTAATATCAGCAAATCATGATGACTCATCTTCCTTTCTTGAATCTCTAAACTCAGGAAAACGGCTTTGTTTACTGAGCAGAGGATGCTCTGAACATAAGGGTTTCCGGGCAGGACCACCTACCGAAGGAGCAGTCTGAGTTTATGTGCTTATTTAGCTGCAGTGAAGTTCAATTTTAAAACAGAGCTAGTAGAGAAGATTGCTCTTTGTGTGATTATTTAGCTGGCATGAAATTTAAAACAAAAGCAAGTATGGAAACTTTCCTTCCTGCTTGACCTTTTAATGAAGATAATTTTTTATCCTTCCGTATCATTGAAAAGTCTTTTCCTTCCACTTCTGGTTGCTCTTAATATCTGTGATGGGGCGGGATGGAAAACACACGAGCAGAGGTAGAAATAGCAGTCAGTTTCCCTGGCCACATTAGGCTTCGTGTCTATTTTATGACTATCTCATTTATTTCCTTAGTACTGATTTTGTCCCACTATCCAATGACTGGAGGGGAAGAAAAAAACAAATAGAAGTCTTATGTTTCAGTGCTGGCCTCACAGTTCACTAACTGCGTGTCCTCAGGTGGATCACTTCTGTAGGACCTCAGTCCCCTCATTTGTTACAGGAGGCGAGCCAGGTTAAGAACTCATCAGCCGGGACACAGAATCCCAGGGCTTTTTAAGACAGGTGGCCCGGCAGCAAAAACCTGGGCTTTGAAGTCAGAGGGACCTGGCTTTGACCCCTTGGGCTAGAACTTCCTAGAACTTACTAGGCTGGTTGTCCAAGGGAAATTATGTGCCTAGAATCTGTAACTGCACCTGTAAAATGAAAATGCTATTCCATCTTACACGGTTGCCATGAGAATTAAAAGAAAAACACATGAACCAATGTCCTCGTTCTCAGTAAATGGTTATATACCCCACTCTCCTCTCTCCAAACGCTGCTGGACCAGCACGCAGGCAGTGAAGGTGGGTGCGTGGCAGTTTCAGAGGAAACTCTTCGGTTTCTTGTGCCCTAGGTCACCAGAAAGCAGCCCAACCAGGAAAATTTATTTTCTTGGATTCCAGTAAATCATAGGTAGGCTTCCCCCAAGCAGGACTAGATGAAAAAAAAAAAAAAGTCTCAGACAAAGGGACCTTGCTTGAAAATATCCATTTCTAGGCATTCGTGAGGCCAGCCGCAACTGGCAAGGCTCCCTTTTCCACGAGGGAAACCCTCCACGATGGCTCAGGGAGAAAGTCCAGACTTCGCCCTGTCTCTTTCCAGAAAACAAGAATCTCTCAGTTTGTGTTTACGAGAAGATTGTCGGTTTCGCTCCAGCTGAAGGTGAAAAGAATGTCACCCTCCTGTCAGCTGAGCGGAGCCCACAGGCTTTGCCGAAGGTGTGGAGGGGCCGTCTCTGCCCGGGGTGACGGCGTGTTTGCATGTGGGGGAGCCGCCGGGCAGCAGACGGGCTGGAATGACGACCTCAGAGCTGGGATTCGCCTCGCGCACTTGTACACTGTGTGTGTTGTGCATGAGGGGCTGGAAGTCGAGCCAGGAATAATTCCCTCTGGAGACGGAGCAGGGCAGCTCCTACTGGCTCGCACAGGGGGTGGCTCCCCTTCATCTGTCCGGGACGAGACGCTGTTGACAGATTGCTGGGGTCCTTTCAGTTTAGACCTCCGTGTTGAGAGTGCGTAGGGAAGCCTGGGGTGGAGGAGGGAGGCCTGCTTGAGGGTGAGGAGGGGCGCCCAGCCTCGGTGGGTGGGACACTTGCTGCTGCCTGGAATCTTCCCCAGGAGCCCGGGGCCATCCCGGGGGGTTGGCGGGGGTCCATAGTGTACACTCAGGATCTGACCTGATCAGGCCACAGTGGCAGAGTTCTTCTGTGTGGCCCAAACGTGTTCATTCTAACCAACCCTTTTCCCCCATAGGAATATGGCTGAGCCACTCAGTTACCCAAGGGGGAGCGGAGGAGACAGCATCAGGCTTATTCAGATACGAGTCGGTAGCTTCCATTCCTAACTCTTGGGAAAGTGGTCCAAGAAAGATGTCGTGGAGACAGTGAGCCAAAGTGAAGACTTGCGGACTCTCTGGGAAAAACTATTTTGATTGTAACATGGGATTCTAGGGTAAATAATGTGCCCCCTCGTGTTCTACATTCAGCTCTCCCTCCTGTCTTCCAGCAGTCGTGGGGCTGGAGGGTCACCTGTATCCCCATCCCCTCACATCCCAACCCACTGGATCTTGGCTCAGTCTCGCTCGGGCCAAACTGAACCTGAAAAGCTGAATTTCCCTACTGCCATCGTTGATAATCACATAGCCTACCAACCTTGAAAGTGGTGAGACTATTGTCTGGGAGAAAGAGGAGATGAAAATTTATTGTACAAACAACAACAGTAATAATAATGAAGATGATAGCACCCCTCCGATGAGCCGGCCTCTCGCTTCTCAATCCTGTGCTGCTGTCGCTCTGGTTTGGCTGGTCTCCTGGGCTTGGCGAGCTCCACCCATCTCATCTCCTGCTTCTTGCATTGGCTGAGCTCCCATCCCCCTCCTGGCTCCCGGAGCTCTCTTCCTGGCTGGCGACACTAATCCCACATCATATTTTACGCAAATTTATACGAACCCCATTACAAAGCTTAGGAAAGAGGCGCTGTTTCTTTTTCTTGATAAAATTAATTATTTATAACCTGGCTCTCAAAAACCAGTCCAGCTTGAGGGTGCTTAGTGTTTACTCATAAGAAACATTCCCAGCCCTGCTCCAGAAGAAAAAGATTTCCCATTCCTCCGCCCTGCCCTGGCCCCACGAAGTGCTTGCTGTCTACTTCGGAAATTCCCACCAGTCTCATTTAGAACCACACTCACACGAGCTGCCTGGGAATTGCTCCCAGAAAGCTCCTGTCTCCCCCACCCCTTGAGGCCTGATTTCCCACAGACCCCTGGGTGGTTTAGATTGTCGTCTGGATCAACAACATGATCAACTTATTGTGGCTGCCCAAGCTTCTCCGAAGGGTTGTGGGAATCATTTGTGAATTACTCCTTTGATTTTTCTTAAATGAAATTCTGCTTTGCCTCATGCTAAACAACGGTTCCCAGAGCACAGTTTCTTCAGTGGCATTGTCACATGAAGAAGGAAGATGTGCCCCTGGATCTAACAGAAATCCACAAAGGCATCAGACCCTGGGTTCTCAAAGGGGACGATGAAAGTTCAACCAGAAAGCGCCTCTGTCAGCCCCCCGATGCCTCATGAATAGAATGGTAACTAATTTTTCACCACCAAAGAGGAACCCTAAGGACGCGGCTGCGTGCTTCAGCATACGCATACAGCCTCCATATACAGACTTCTGTAGGAAAACAAAACAGAATTTCTCTGTTCTTGTTTTCTTTAAGCGAAGACAAATAGTAGATTGTAGAATCTAGCACCTCAAACTTTTCAACAAGTTAGGAGGAACTCAAGCAGTGTGGGCGGTGGCGGTGGCGGTGGTGGCAGTGGGTGTGGACGTGTGTGTGTGTGTGTTTCCCCTTCTGGTGCTAGTGATGAGTCAGTTGACAGTGCTTATAGCTCCAGCTTTGGGACTATAACTTTTGCTCCCATCTAAATATCTAACTTTCTTTTCATTGTAGCAAGGAGTAATGGCACACTGTACACCCGGGAACGCTTTCTCAAGTGGCAGTAAATTAAATCAGGATGAACACCCATGAGCACCACTTCCCAGGTGAATGACTAGAATCCAGGGATATCGTTTTAAGATAAAACACCTACTGCTCAGAGAAATGGTCAGATTTGTCCAAGTCACACAGAAATTTAGTAACAGCGATAGAATTAAGGTCTAATTCTTCAAATTCCTAATTTAGTGTTTTATTCTTAACTTCATTTACTATCATTTTTTTTTTGTCCAGAATGTTTCAGGCAGCATTCTGGATGCTCAAGCTGTATATTATAGTCCTTCCCAGAAGAATTCTATATTGTATTGTTCATAATATATTCATATTATTCACTGAAAAGGAAGAGATGTGTGTGTGTATATATATATACACACATATATACCGGCATTTGCCAAGCAGCCTTGTTTTAGTTAATGTATACAAAACAGTAAAAACTTTATGTGAGACAAGGTGAACACACGCACACACACACACACAGAATCACACACACACACACACACACACACATGAATCCAGGAATCAGAACTCAAGACACAGTAGTTCAAAAAAGAACAGAGTCCACATGGCCAGGTTTTACAAACAATAGAGTGAAGTGGGACTCTCCTTAAAACAGACTTGAGAAGATGATGCCTTTGATCTTTTTAAGCGAACTTTTTATTTTAAAATAGGTTTAGATTTACGGAAAAATGTCAAATATGGTACACAGTTCCCCTACACCCTACAGCCAGTGTCAAGGTTTTACACGAATGTGAGAAACTTGTCATAACTAAGGAACCAATACTGGTACATTATGACCTAAACGAATTTTAACTAAAATCCATGCTTTATGCATATTGCTGTTGTGTTTAGCTGTCGTTCTGTTTCTAACCCAGATTCCCACCCAGCGTACCTTGTTGCATTCACTGGTCATATCTCCTAAGCGTCTTTGGGCGCTGTGACTTTCTTAGACCTTCCTTATTTTTAATGACCTGGAAAGTTTTGAAATGAACTGGTCAAGTGTTTGGTAGAATGTCCTTTAGTTTGGGGTGCCTGATATTCTTCCCATGATTAGACTGGGGCTGTATGTTTGGGGAAGGAAGATGTCAGAGCTCAAGTGCCATTCCCATCCCATCTGTCAAGGCTCCATACTGTCAGTGCGACTTGGCGCTGCTGATGTTGAACTCGGTCACCTGACTGAGGGACTGTCTGTTGATTTCTCCCACTGTAAACTTACTCTTTGCCCCCCTATTTATATTACACCTTCTGGAAAGATGTCATTATGCACAGCTCACCCTTAAGAGATGGAGTGTGATGCTCCACCTCCTTGAGGGGATGGTATTTATTCAATTATTTGAAATTAGCCTTTGCATTTTAGATCACAGTATATGCAAACACAGGGAAAAATAACAGCAATATTAGAACACACACAAAAGAAGGTTTAAGATGTGGAAAGTTCTCTGAAAAGACCTAGTTCTGTTTTCCCGACTTGGTGAGGACTATGTTGAATAATTTGCATAGTGCACACTCACATGTGGTCAAGTTAAATTGTCAACATTCATTATTTACTCAACCAATGCTTTGGCAGGGGTGCTATGCTTTGCTAAACTCTGGGTTCCATCATTTAAATTCAAAACCACACCGTGTGGCAGGTAAGAGAAGTGCCACCACCCTCACTCAGTTTTCAGATGAGAAACCATGGGAGCAAGGGCCTCCTGGGTGTTACTGATCCAGCTGTAAAGAATGCCTGGGCTTCTAGGCAAGAGCAATGCTTGAGGATACTCAACTGTGTGGGCTTCCTACCCCCACCCCCAAGGCAGTTCAGAACAGGCGGTTTTTATTAAATATTTCCAAGGGTAATCCTTATTTGCTGAGCCATACCTGCCACTGAGAAATCAAGGATTCAGCTGAAAGTTTTACTTGGCTCATCCAAGGATTCCATCTCCTCCAGCCACAGTCTCCTCCCCATCCTTGCCCCTGCCTCTGTAAACTGTTACACTGGCTACGTCTAGATTCCTGCTACTGAAAATAAGTAGTGTGTGGACTACTTGAGCTTTGAGTGCCTACCGTTCAAATATATTATCAATGTGTTTACCCAGAATCTGTGGCTGTAGAACTTTTCTGTTCTTTCTAAGCTCAATTTATTCCAGCATTTTATCAGTCAGTCCAGTGGTCTTTTAGGAAGTAATGAATACTAGATATCATAGAAAAATGCCTTCAAAACAAAATAGGAAGTGACTACAACAGGATAATTGGTTTATCTGGAAGGTTTATCATCTAAAAATAGCCAAAGAATAGGAAAGTTCCATTACTTGGAAGTGCATTTCTCATAATGAAGAGAAAGACAGAGCTGGCCATGAGGGATGAGGACTGAAGGAATCACTGAGGTGAACTGAAGAGTGGCCTGGAATAACTAGAAGGTCAGAGTTAGCCTGGCAAAGAGTGAATCCTCCAAGCATAGATCTAACATCTTTACCTACGGGCACGATGTCCATTGTCACATGGGTTGTTTCCCTTCTTTTCTGTAAGTCTTCATGAATTTTCCTTTATAATAAACCACCATGAAGTATTAGACAGTTATCATGGTGGTCCCATGGTCCTGTTGGGAGTGGTTTAAAACAAACAAAAATCTACATTTCTTTTTTTTTTTCCAGAGTTTTAAGAGCAGAAATTATCCAAATTCATATTCATCATACATTTTTTTCTTAAAATTTTTTTTATTGACATACAGTTGACTTACAGTATTGTGTTCATTTCAGGTTTATTGCAAAGTGATTCAGTTACACACACACACACACACACACACATACACACACACACACATATATATATATATTTCAGATTCTTTTCCATTATAGGTTATTACAAGATATTGTCTATAGTTTCCTGTGCTGTACACTAGATCCTTGTTGCTTATCTATTTTATGTATAGTAGTTTGTATCTGTTAATCTCATATTCTTAATTTGTCTCTCCCCTCACCCTTCCCCTTGGGTAACCATAGTCTGTTTTCTATGTCTGAGAATCTATTACTCTTTTGTAAATAAATTCATTTGTATTATTTTTTAAATCCCACATATAAGTGATATCATATCATATTTGTCTTTCTCTGTCTGACTTACTTCACTATGATAATCTCTAAGTCCATTTATGTTGCTGTAAATGGCATTATTTCATTCTTTTTAATGGCTGAGTAATATTCCATTGTATATGTATACCACATCATTATCCATTCATCTGTTGATGGGCACTTGGGTTAATTTCATATCTTGGCTATTATAAATAGTGCTGCAGTGAACACTGGGGTGCGTGTTTCCAAGTTAGAGTTTTCATCTTTTCCAGATATATGTCCAGGTGTGGATTGCTGGATTGTAGGGTAACTATTTTTAGTTTTTTAAAGAACTTCCATACTGCTTTCCATAGTGGCTGCACCAATTTACATTGTCACCAACTGTATAAGAGGGTTTTCTTTACTACACACCCTCTCCAGCATTTATTATTTATAGACTCTTTGGTGACATCATACATTTATTTCTAATACAATACACATTCAGATTTTATAGAGCAGGCTTATACCTTCTTATTTTCTTTAGTTCTCCCCACTTCTTTGTTTTGTTGGCTGCTTTTGGTCAGATGGGGTCCCCTGAGCTAGTTCACTCAGCATGCAAATATCTACTGTGAAAATATGTCCATCATTCTGTAATAATTCTCTTTTTCTCCCTCTGGGTATTGCATTTATTGACCTCCAAGGTGACTAGTTTCAGAAGATTTAAGACAGAAACAGTAATTTCTATTAAGTTTTTGGGTCATTGTCCCACATGTTATACAGCAGGAGGAGGGGGGCAATCAAACCTCAGAGCAGGAAATGCTGGGATTTAGAAACGTACAGGGGGCAGGGGAAGGGTACTGGAAGAATGAATGAGGCAGAGATAGGCCTGGTGTATGCAGAGAGCAGAGAAGCTAATTCAAGTAGGAGATATATTTTAAGATGGAAAATAGAGTTGGGAATTAGTGTATTGGTCACTTTTGCTGCAGTGTTGCTGTGTATCAAACAAACCCCGGATCTTAGTGGCTTACAGTCACAAACATCAGAAACTCAGGAGGGCTCACAGAATCTTGCCATGCCTTTTAAGTGCTTGGCTCAGGACTAACGCCTTATCACTTCCATTCATTCCATTAGGCAAAACCAAGTGACATATCCATGTCCAATATCAATAAGGTGGGGAAATATATCTAGAGGTAAGTCAAGGGCAAGGATGGGGAAGGGAGGAAAAATTGTGAACAAACCAAACTATCTGTCAAAGTCAGACTTGGTAAGTCCTGGGTAAGGGAGTAGGCAGGTGATGGAAGTTCCTAAAATTAGAAAGGGATTCACATGACTGAGATTCTCCTAGCCTTGGATTCTCATGCTAGGGCATGGCAGAGTGAGGTCTTGTTTCAGGAAGTTCTGAATTACAGCAGACTATAAGGTGGAATGGGGTTGGAAAAGAATGACTTACCTCGGAGAAAACTTCCATGGTAACAGAGCCTAAGGCTGATTAAAGGTACAACTAGAATAAAGAGGAAAGAATATATTAAGGGTACATTTAAAAAGCAGTAATGACAAAAAACATAAAAAAAAAGATTCTTCCCAGTGCTTTAGTCTTGTCTCCCCCAAAAGAATTATATTACCAATAAAAGGAAAAAAGTATTTTTCTGATACTTGGATAAATTTTTATTTAAATATCAAAGGGAAAACCAATTTCACTTAATGCTGCCTAATCCACATTTCCTAAAGTGAAGGTGTTTAATTTAATATGCACCTTTGAAAGCCTTCAAATAAAATATAGCTAGGAAAATACATAAAGAATTCATTATATAACTCTTCAGGTAATCAAATGACCACCATAATACTAGAAGTACAGTTTCAAAACAACAACAATGACAGTTTTCTAAGAGCCCTAACTGTAGTTTACTTGGAAGTACAGAAAATCAATATCAAATATATATATGTATAAATAATGCTCTCAGAACTTTATTAGTTTTTTTTTTCCTCTCAAATTTTATTAGGTGGAGTTTGGGTAAAAGAGAAAATCTCTGAAATAGTTGCCCACCTGGTTCAGGACCATGGAAACAGAGGAGCCTTTGCTTAAAGACGTGCTCTCATTGAGACGTCATCCCTTGACTGGGAAGACAAGTCCCTTTAGGGATGACTGATTTGAAGTGATGATGAACTATCTCAATGGATACATGTTGCAAGCAATAATCACATAGAAAAAGAATCCAGATAAAGAGCCAAAGTTAAAAAATAAATTTTAGATTTTAAAAATTTAGATACAAAATAGATCTGCAGACAGTAATAGTTTTAGTAAACGAAGTGAATTAAATAACTTACACAGAGGAGTGAGAAAAAAGTTAATTATGAATTACTATTCATTTATGAATAAAACCTTTAAGCCATGAGAATTATGAGTAGCATGTTATCTGTATTTCTAACCACGTTTGTGGTCAAAAAGTAGGAAGACTAGCTACTGCTTTCAACGTTAGGTGGCCATTTTTATTTTAGTATTCCCAAATACATTAGGCAAAATAGGATATTTTTCTTGAGCTTTAAGAGGATTCAAGTGTATAAATTCTGACATATGCTACAACGTGGATTAACCTGTGAGGATATTATGCCAAGTGTAATAAGCCTGTTACAAAAAAATAAATAGTGTATGATTCCACTCACATGAGGTATTTATGTTGCCAGAGAGTACAGATTCTTGTCTTGCACAGGAAAGAATTCAAGTGCAAGTCACAGTGAAGTGAAAGCAAGTTTATTCTGGGAGATACACACTCCATAGAGTGTGGGCCATCTCAGAAGGCAAGAGAGGCAGCCTCAGGAGATACATAGTCCACAGACACAGTGTGATCCATCTGACTCAGAAGGGAGAGCGGCCATGAGGTGTGGAGGTGGTTCATTTTTATAAGCTGGGTAATTTCATATGCTAACAAGTTGGGAGAATTATTCAAACAGGGAAGGGATGGAGATTTCCAGGAACTGGGCCCCTGTCCACTTTTTGGCCTTTTCTGGTCAGCCTGGGAACTGTCATGGTGCCTGTGGGTGTACCATGAGGCTAAAGGTCTACTGGAAGTCGGATCTTTTGCCATCTTGATTCTAACCAGGTTGTCCTGTCCTCAATTGCTGTGTCATTTCTTCAGTGGTTGTGCCCTGCTCCCTTTCCTCCTGTCTCACTTAGAGTAGGCAAAATCATAGCAACAGAAAATAGAAGGATGGCTGCCAGGGAGTTGGGAAGTGGTGACAGTGGTCATTGTTTAATGGGTATAAAATTTCAGTTTTGCAAGATGGAAAGTGTTAATAGAGATGGTTGTAGTGATGGTTGTGAGACAGGAGTCACTTTAATAAGCCGTGACACAAAAATTTCAGGTACCAAGAGACCAGTCGATGAATAAGTCATGGGGATAATATACAGCATAAGGAACAGGGTCAGGAACATTGTAATATTTTTGTATGAGGACAGGTGGTTATTAGACTTATCGTGGTAAGCAATTCATAATGTCTGCAAATGTCGTTATTATGTAACACACCTGAAACTAACATAATATTGCACATCAACTATATTTCAGTTAAAAAATTCAACAATAATTGTTTTAAAAGGCCAGTCAACGGTCTTCTTCTGACCTTTTATTCTCTACCCGAATCATCATTAAACCCCATTCAGATATTATCCACACAGGTTTCATCCCTCTGCTGTTAAGCACCCTTTCATCTAAAGTCTGAGCAGTCCTAGTCTCTTCACTGTTTCTTTGTTTCCGGTGGGTGGAGGGTAGAGACGGCCGGATGACCTTCTCCAAGTGGTGGTAGGAGTTGGAGCACATTCTGAACTCTCTGATTGTATCTCCTCTGAAGGCACTGGAGGCCCTGGTAACATCCACTCATGATTCCATTACTTCTTTGAGGCAAGTTCTACAGGTCAGTTACATTAAAAGAATGGAAGCAGCATGATAGCTTTTATCTATTACAACATCTGGAATTTTCTTTCTGGGAAAACAGCACACAGATGTACTGTGCCTTGCTTTCCAGGTGGCAATGGGGTGGACTTGAGACGTACACAGGAGAATTTGTCAGAGAACCTCCTAGAGCCGTATGTGCCAAAGCGACAGTTCCAATGTGTTCCAAGGGCCAAAGCCACCCATTGTCAAGTTTTTATTCTTACATAATAAAAATGTTAGAAGATGCACAATACAGTGCATGTAAACATATATAACCACATGTATACATATATTAAGTAAATTAAAATATAAATATATACCACTTTGTGTGTGTGTATGTTTGTGTATATATATATACACATGAATCTATATGTGTCTGTGTGTATATACAGACAATTTCTAATTGTGTTTTCTTAGGAGGATTGCCTTTTATTCTAACATTAAGTTCTACTTAAGATTTGGGGTTAAAATGTCCCCCTTTAAAAATAAAATTGAAAGGCTAATTAATGCTCAGTATTGCATGGCCCTTTGGTGGGTGGCTTCTGGACTCACATTTTCTGGGTGAGAGAATTTCCTTTACCACCTGTTAGCTGTGTGGCCTTTGGCAACTCAGGTCAATTGCTACTCACCTCTTGGGCTCTTGTGAGGATTAAACGAGATTATTCGTTTACTTAACAAATGGCTACAGTGCTTACTCTGAGCCAGACATTGCTCTGAGTTCTTGACAGAAAACTCGTGTAAGGCTCACAAAACATTTATGAGATGGATGCTATTATTTTATCTTATAGGTGAGGAAATTGATGGACCAAGAGGTGAGTTGATTTGCCCAAATTACGAGGCCACTAAGTGACAATCTTGCATCCTCCACGGGGAAGCCGATTTCACAGCCCACGGTTAAGTGCATGGCACGGCCTGCGGTGTTGATCATTACAATTATTGATGAACTTTTGTTTAATGTCCTTATTGGCCAAAATACTCAGTTTGCTACCTCAAATGGCCTCCTTCATTAGTTTAAAAGTTTTTCCTGGTCCATGAAATTGAGAATTCAGGAATTCCTCAATTTTATGCCTTTTCTGACTCTCAGTTTCTTCATCTCTAAGGTGAAAATCGTACTTTCTGTTTTTTTTTTTTTAAATTTTCTGGCTTCTGCACTGCACTGGATTTTTGTAAAGATTCAATGAGATAATTAAGTGAAAATATTTTGAAACACCCCGATTGTTTTTAATCAACACGGAGAAAGCCTTTTCATTTTTGTGGCAAACCAGAGGAAAGTTCCCGGGGCCGCCCCTGCGCACGCGCACACGCGTACCCTCGCGGAGGGATGAAAAACCCTTCAGTGTGTTGGTTTAATGACACAGCCCGGTTTCATGCTGTTTTACGAAATACAGCACAGGTCTGAAAATCTTTGGACATCAGAGGGTACATCACTGCCACCTTTCTAATTGGGGGTTAAAAAGTGGGCTCGAGTACCGACGAATCTCAGGTCACCGTACGCAGGACTGTCAGGCTGCCGGGAGCAGAGCATCCAGCCTGCAGCTCTTTGCACAGTTTTACTAGTCCAAACACCCAGGGTACCAGTGCTTTCATGGAAATTCTGGCTGTGTAGCTGTATTAACATTGGCTGAGGCTTGAAGCTATTTTCAGAATCCTTCACAAACTTACAGGAAGTGCCTTCTCTTTTTATTTACATTCGGTATTGTTATTTTAAGTCTTGCACATGCGGGAAGACTTTTTTTTTCTTTGCCTCCAGGAAAAGTCACATTTTTCAAATCACACATGTATGAACAATCATGAACGCATAACACGTTGGTTGAGCTAATCTTAAAAAAACCAAACCAAACCAAAAAAAGCCCTCTCACCTGATTGAGATGCTAGCCCTGACGGCTCTTTCTAGCAAAGCCTGAGGGCTCACAGACTTGGTGGAGCAGACTGACCCGCCCGGAGGCTCCAGTGTGAGCTGTGGCAAAAATCAATAAACAAATAAATAAAGTAAAGTAAAGACTCGAGGCTCCGCGGAGAGTTGGGGCTCCCTGTCTCTTTTATGAGTAATGAATGTGGCAACCACAGAGACTTGGAAAGGGCTGAGATTCTCAAATCTGCAAGCTGACTTTCAAGTAGCTCAGTGCCCTGTTACAGGGATTTGCTGGGGGTAGGAGGAGTCAAGGAATTACTAAGAAAAGGAGATTCAGGCAGGACAGCAGGGGGCTTCGAAAGGAAGATGTGCTAAGGATGGCTGTAAACCCACCCTCTCTCCCTCCCTCCCCAGATTTGTGTGTATTAAAGTTCGAATCCCCAGGAGATGGGGGATGTGCACTGTGACTGAGCTCCCGAGCCAATCTCTTGAGAAGTAAGACAGCTTTTACCCGAAGAGGCCCACCTGATGAGGCCATCTGTGTCAAGACTGCTTCACTGTCCTGGGTGGTCCCAGGCTCTTGAAAGGGAACATCTTTCTCGAGAAATACACATGAAGTCAATAGAACAGAAACTGGCTCTTATCTTAGACACTGGCCTCCCCACTCCATTCCAAATTCTTCATGTTTTCTTAAATATGTGTGTGTTGGGGGGGGGGGGGTCTCATGTGTCCATCCTTTATGTGACTGATCTTGAATACCAGCACAGAAAGATGGCAAGAGGGAAGAAAGAGAGAGACGAGAGTGGCCCAGAGAGCCAGACATAGTAGACCAACTGTAATCATCTTAGCGACCATGACCTCTCCCCTTGCAACCCAACAGTCAATCTTCAAGGTCATAGGAGGTCAGAAAAATAGAAATAGGGCACCTTGTGCTATGCAAAATAGTTGCTTTTCTACAATACAGATTCTTCTCTGTGTTTACAATGAAAAACATCTTTGGAACGCTAACATGGACCGTAATGTGTTTGAGAATTGCCTTTTCACTGACATCTCTACAGGGGTCAAGAAGAACAAAAAGTTGCTTGCTTCAGCAGCACACATGCTAAAATTGGAAAGATACAGAGAAGATTACCTTCCACCAGGATGATGCGCAAATTCCTGAAGCATTCCGTAGTTTTGAAGCTCTGTCATACCATTGCAGGGATGAAAAGTTTGAGATGAAGTGACATCAATGAAGATTCTCTGAATAAAAGACGTGAGGTACAAAGTCATTGTCTAGGACCCAGGATCTCTAGAGATGAATATTGTACCTGAATTTCTTGTTCTATGACGTACTGTTCTCAATTGAAACTAATTTCTCAAAAAGAATATAAGAAATCTGAAAGTAAGAGAAAAAAAAAAGAACAAAAAGAGGATGTATTTGTGTCACATTTGTTAAGAGTCTCCTGTTGAGGCTGTGGAGAAAAGGGAGCCCTCCTACACTGCTGGTGGCAATGCAGTTTGGTGCAGCCACTGTGGAAAACAGTATGGAGAGTCCTCAAAAGACTAGGAATAGACTTACCATGTGACCCAGGAATCCTTCTCCTGGGCATAAATCCAGGAGGAACCCTACTTCAGAATGACACCTGCACCCCAGTGTTCATAGCAGCAGTATTTACAATAGCCAAGACATCGAAACAGCCTAAATGTCCATCAATAGGTGACTGGATAAAGAAGAGGTGGTATATTTATATAATGGAATGCTATTCAGCCATAAAAACCAACAACATAACGCCATTTGAAGCAACATGGATGTTCCTGGAGAATGTCAACCTAAGTGAAGTAAGCCAGAAAGAGAAAGAAAAATACCATATGAGATCATTCGTACGTGGAATCTCAAAAAAAACCAAAAACCAAAAACCAAAAAAACCATAAATACAAAACAGAAACAGACTCGTAGACATAGAATACAAACCTGTGATTGCCAAGGGGGTGGGAAGGGATAGACTGGGAGTTCAAAATTTGTCGATTCTGACAGGCATATGCAGAACAGATAAACAAGATTATACTGTGTAGCACAGGGAAATACATACAAAATCTTGTGGTAGCTCACAGCGAAAAAAATGTGACAATGAATATATGTATGTTCATGTATAACTGAAAAACTTTGTGCTCTACACTGGAATTTGACAACATTGTAAAATGACTATAATTCAATAAAAAATGTTAAAAAATAAAATAAATTAAAAAAAATTCATTAAAAACAAAACAAAACAAAAAAAAACAGTCTCCTGTTCACTTCAACACGGAATGCCTACTTAATGGGTCATTCAACTGTCTGTACATTTCAAGCATCTTAGGACTCAAAGAAGCTGTCAATAATTCTTCAGAAGAGAACCATCTACCTCAGGGACTGCTGATTTAAGAGAAAGTCAGACGCAGGAAACCGGTATAACAGAGAACCAAGCTGAAGTTGTAATGCAGTTCCTGTGACCTCTTCTGGAGTAACCAAGAGTGACCAGGCCTTTACTCAGCTCCGGAAGCATGTGTAGGAGCCCGGGGAACAAAGGAACCTCCGATTAGCTGCACTAGTCATGAGAAAGTTCACTATTTACTCATCTAATAAGGGGAACCTGGGGAACTCAAGGTGTAAAGAAAAGGGATGGAAAAAGAAAGGGATTTTTAAAAACTTCCAAATTGTGAGATTAGAGAGAATGGGTGAGTACTGGACACTAGAAGAGGAAGAAATCAAATGAAAATCAATCACAAAACTGACTCATCTGGTGTTTTGTTTGTTTGTTTGTTTGTTTGTTTGTTTTTACCATTTAAAAATATCAGGATACAAGTGAATTTCAACCCTTGTCCCATTAAAAAAAAAGACTCTTTTGGTACTAGCTCCATTTTCTAAAGCACTGATTTTTTTCAATATATAAAAAGTGAAATCCACTTAAAAATGAGGATATTTTCATGCTGTATTCAAGATAGAGTTCTCTTCCACTCTTCAAATGGAGCTGAAAAGGGAGCCCAGATTTGCTTCTAAGAAGCAACCTGGCGATCACATTCTCCATCAAAAGATGTCCCAACTTCGGGGCCCAGAGTGAAGTAAGATGGGTCACAAAGGAGAAGAGTCAGTGTCTGGCCCAGTCATGAAGAAGAAATGCTCTTAGAGGCAGCCAGGGGGCAGTGTTGGGAAGGATGGTAAGACTCTATCCTGTGAAAGATTAATAATGTCTGCTGTGGTACTTGAGGGAGATGGGGTAACATGAATGCTACCTACATGCTCTCTGGATGAAACAATGTGGTTCCAGACACACCTGCAAAAGGGTTACTCACAAATGTTTCATCCACAGGTTGCTGAGAATGGAAAATCAATTGAGGAGGTGGCAAGCCAATGACTGGATCTCTTTAGCCCACAAACACAGAACTTGCAATGAAATCATCACGGAATAAGGAAGAAACATGACTTGTGTTCCAGGTATGGAGGAGGTGATTGGTATCAGATCCTTTTGCTTTGATGGTGGAATGGGGTATGTGGAGTGGAGAGAGGAGTGAAGAGGGGTCAAGGCCCTAGGTGCCCAACTGTATGGGAAAAAAAAGGTGCAGGAAGACAATGCTCTAAGATTCACTTCTTAATCAACCATGATCTGCAATGACCCAGAAATCTGCTTCGGTGAATCCTTCAGCAGCAGAAGCAGCAGAAGTTAACTTCTTTCCAGTGAATTAGTTTATATAGAAATCCATTGGAGGGGCAGAAAATTAAGATATTGGGATGTGCAAACCCTGCCCTCCATAAGGAGCACTGACTGGCTTAAGTCACCATACAGGGCTTTCTTAGCTCAGGCCAAGTTTAGAGAACAAGCAGGCTAAAGGAAAATATTCTGAATATTATTTAATGAGACATATGTCATAGTGGTTAAGATGACAGGTTTTGTCTCCTTGACATGATAATGTGTATCTACAAAAATCCTGTAACAAATATCTTACTTAATGGAGAAATACTAAAAGGTTATTCACAAGATGGAAAGAGATAAGGTACTATTTATTTTCAATATTGTGCTAGAAGTCTTCTCCAATACAAGGTAATTGAGCTGAAAATGGGTAACAGAAGATAATAAGAAAATTCCCATGTTTTTGGAAATTAAGAAACATATGCTTGTAAGTAATCCACAGGTCAAAGAAGAACTCACAGTGGAAATCAGAAAATATTTTATACTGAATGATAATAAAAATGTAACATATCAAATCTTGTGGGTTAGACAGTGATTGCAAGGAAATTTATAGCCCTATGTGTATACATTAGAAAAGAGGGAAAAGGAAAAAACAACGTATCCACTTCAATAAGAAAGAATTAAATTCAATGATATAGAAGGAAGAAAACAATAAAGACAGCAGCAAAAATCAATGAAGAAATAAATCAAATGATAAATAAATATAAAAATTTAAAAATTTAAATGTAAACAATGTAAAAAACCACAAAGTTGGGTTCTTTAAAAGACCAATAAAATTGACAAAGGGTAAGGAGAGACAGTGGTGGGAGGCAGAGAAAATTACTAATATTAGGAATAAAAAATCATGAAAGCAAATCCTATACACATTACAAAGACGAAAATAAAATATGGCTATGAACTTTATGCTGAAGAATTTGAAAAGATAGAAGAAATGGACAAATTCTTAGCAAAACTCAATTCAAAAAAAAAAAAAGAGAAATACAAAATCTGAACAGCCATGTGACTATTAATCTGAGTGTATAATTTAAAACCTTTCCAAAAAGTAATTTCAGGATCATGCAGGTGGCTTCACTAGTGAATTCTGCCAAGTATTTAAGAAGAAACAAGCACTAATCTTACACAAACGCTTCCAGAGAATTAAAAAAGTGGGACCACTTCCTGTTTCATTTTATGAGATCGACATACGCTCGATCCCAAAACATGACAAAGACATTGCAATAGAGAAAAATTATAGTTCAATCTCTTATGAACATAGATGCAAAAATTCTAAGCAAACTGTAAGCAGTGAGATAGAGAAAGGATAATACATCTTAACCTGATCATGTTTGCAAAATGCAGAGTTGTTTAACGCTGGTAATCAGTCAATACATTTTAATGCATTAAGAGAACAAAGAAGAGAAATCATGTAACCTCCTCAAAAATGCAGAAATACATTTAGTGCAATCCAACGGCAGGTCAAAATTTTCTCAGGAAAGTAGAACTAGATGGAGACTTTCTATTCTAATAAAGGGGAGCTGTAAAGATCATAGAGCAAACACATGCAATGGTGAAGTAGGGAGAGCGGGCCGTGAGGTTCGGGATGCAACAAGGGTGCCCACCAGCATCACTTCTCTTCAGCACTTCCCTATGCTAAGTCCTAGGCCACTCAGCAAGCAAGGGCAAAATACTGAAATGTATGAGAGCAGGAAAGGAAGCAGCAGACTTATTCAGAGTTGCTGTAACTGTGTAGATCGAAAATCCAAAGCATCTATAGAGAAACTACTAAAGAGTCAGTCTGGCAAAGTAGCTGGCTACAAGGTCAACTGACAAAAAACAATTGGACTTCAACGTAGACCAACAACAAGTAAGTAGAAAATAAATGTGGAACCTTTACACTGAAAACTAGAAACATTACTGAGAGAAATTAGAGAGGACCAAGATAAATGGGGGGCATATATAATGTCAATGAATTCCAAGATTTAGTGTTTTGAGAGATGTCAAAATAGGTTTCCCCTGCTATTGGCGAGTATAGCTTCCTATGGTATCTTTACAAAATTCTTTTACATTTATTTCTTATGGAAGTATAGTCACTTCACAATGTTGTATATTTTGTAAACCAAAATGGCATAAAGTGCAGAGTATCCCTCGCTTTTCAAAAGTTCACTTTACGCCGCTTTCAGGAAAGATCTACATTAGCATTTGTTTTAGCTAATGGAAAAAAGAAGAGGATTTTCACTTTTATGAAGAAAGTTGTTACCATAATAGTGTAAATCTTTCAAAGGAATTACACTGCTAGCTAGCTAAACTTATTATATAGTTGTAGTAACTAAGACAGCATGGGATTAATATAAAGATAAATATATGCCCAATGGAATAAATTAGACGGTCCAGAAATGGATCCATACTTGAGATTAATGGCAAACGTGACATTGCAGTGTGATGAGGAAAGAAAGGTTTTTATCAATAAACGATACTAGGCAAAAGATACACACACACTCAAACACATGCTTCCAAATGTATCTTAACCTTTACCATAAAAACATAAATCAGTTTTAGATGGATTCCAGATCGAAATATAAAACATAAATCAAAAACCTTTTAGAAGAAAAATATAAAAAAGACTCTAAAAAGGCTAACTATAAAGAAAAAATTTATAAAGTCTATTATTACTTTAAAATTTAAATATTTTATTCACCAAAATACATCATTAAGAGAGTAAAAGGCAACCTATAGAGTGTATGAAGATAATTGCAATATCTCTATTTGGCACCAGACTCTTACATACACATATTTTATGAATATATATTTGAACATGTAAAGGCTGTTATAAGTCAATAAGACAGACAGCCCAATAAAAACTGGACAAAAGACTTGAGAGGGCACTTCACAAGGGAGGATGTCCAACTGGCCAAATGTATTAATCATGATAGAAACGTAAACTAGCACCAGCATGGCTAAAATGAAAAATATGGAAAATATCAAATGTTGACAAGGATGTGGAGCAATTCAAATTTTTGGGCATGGCAGACCGAGATTTTAATTGGCGCACCATTTGGAAAATGTTTTGCAGTGTCAGCTAAAGCTGAGTGCATGCATAATCTATGACTCAGCAATTCCACTCTTAGGTATACGCAACAGAAATGTATATCCAACAGAAATGTACATCCACCAAAACCTAAAATATACTAGAATTCTTACAGCTGCTTTGTTAGTAATAGCCCAAACCTGGAAACTACCCAAGTGTCCATCAAGACAAAAATGAATAATGAAGTTGCGTTGTATTTACACAATGGAACAGTAGATAGCCATGAGAAAGAAAAATCTAGAACTTCACACAATATGGACTTATTTCACAAAAATAACGTTGAACAAAGAAGAGCCAGACACAAAACAGTACTGTATCCTTCCATCTATATTTACTTCATTCATATAAAGTTCAAAAACAGGCAAAATTAACCAATGTGGTCAGAAATCAGAAAAATGGCCTCTTTTGGGGATGGGGCAGTTAGTCATAAGGACGGAGCAAGACGGAGCCTTCTGGAGTGCTAACAATGTTTACTTTCTGGATTTGGACAGCAGTTACATGGGCGTGTTCACCTGTGGATAGTCACTGAGCTGTATACTTAGAATTTCTGCACTTTTCTGTATGTGCATGATACATCGTTAAATTAGTGAGTGATTTATAGTGCATTCTGAACTCCAGCAACAAATTTTTTTTCTCATAGTGTTTTTGGCTAAGTTAATTAAAATAAAAGTTGATTGATTTATGCGTTAATTTACAAAACCTTTTTGCCACACCTTTAACGATGAAACCTATTTCTTTTTTTCCGCCAAAGCAGGATTTTTCCATTACTGCCCGCTGCTAGTGCATGAGTTGCCATTTCAAACACTACTGGGAGGTTCCATTTCTTTTTGGAGCCTATTTAAATTACACAGTTAGAAGTTTTATTTACCGAAAAGTCCCCTGTGCCCTTTATGGGCATTTGTCAGTTCTCACCATCTTTAGATGGAGGAAAAGTTGTGTCTTAAAGTTTATTTTACTGGCAAGTGGGCATAGGATGTTGGGGTAAAAAGATTTTGCCCTCACTCACATGTCTGGTATGCCCTAGAAGAATCGATTCATGGAATCATACGTTCTACATGAAATCAGGAGATCTGAGAAGACAGGCAGGAGACAGTTCTCTGAGCGACCTCTTCGTGTGTGGCCGAAGTTGCATAATGAAAGAATGATGCTCTCTAGAGGTTAAGTTTTATGCAACAGAGTTTACTGAACACACACACATTGAGAAGTTTCTCCCGACCTTCTGAAAAGCCATTCCTATGCAACGATTGCCCTTCTGTCTCGTATACTGACACATGCTCTGTACTTGACTTTGGACAACATTTCAGTACAAGAGTTAAACACATACCTAAGGAAACTAGAAAGGCATTTCCTTTTGTTTAGCAGCAATGTCTTGGAACAGAGAGGTTTAGTTATGGTTTAGCTCCAAAAAGAAGCCGTTTTGCCCTGGTGAGTGTTTTGGACAATGGGACAAAATATACTGAAACAAAGAAATAGTTATGCTAATGTTGGCTGGTATCATAGGAGGCCACCCAGCTCCCTGCTTTAGAGTCCAGAGCAAATATGTCTTTAGAAATTAAAGGGTGCCTCATTTTTCTGAACATATAGGAACACATGAAAATAATGTTGCCTTATGGAAAAGCTCTTTAATTAAAAAAAAATTAAATACAGGTTGAAAGGAAAAAATAATTTCCACTGTACGTTCTCATTTGTCTTCTATTTTCTATTTAAAAAGTAAGGACCATCTAACTGCTCGTACAGTTTCTGTTTTCTCTCACCCTCTCATTCTGCTTTACACACACATATAGCTCCTTAGAACTCACAGAATAAAATCTAGACTCTTTGCCGTAGATTATAAAATGGTGTCATTGCAATCCCAGCCTCAGACTATTTTTCTTACCTTATCTCTTCATGCTGGCCCAATACAGCCTGGATTCACCCCAGCTGTATCACACCAGCCAACTTTCAGAACAAGCCATGGTACACACATCCCTTTGTCCTTTTTTTTTTTTTTTTTACACACACTGCATGCTCTGATCAGAATACCTTCCCATCTTTCTCTGTGTCACAGCTTTGTATTCAGTTTTGAAACAGTTCAGTTATCACCTCCTCTGGGAAGCACTCCGTGCTTTTCCCCTTCTCTGCCCCGTCAGTTAGCTCCCTCTTCAAGGATCCGCAGTGATGCAGACACTTCCTGCCCAGCTCTACTGCGATGCTTATAGCATATGGTAGATGTTGTCCACAGAGAGGCTTCAGCTTTGAGACTAGTAGATTTTCTAGAATCGTGTCATTATTGTGTCACAGAACCTGCCCCAGTGCCTTGGTGTGGACTCTCAGATACTGGTCTGAATGCAAGAATAGATAATTCATGGTGGAGTGAGTGAAAATCAAGACATAATCACTCATTATTATGGATTTCACAGAGAGAACACAGAGGCTCGTGTGTCCAGAGACAGGAATGAAAGTAAAGTTTCATTTCGAGCAATAGGGGCAGAGTTTTGTAGTTACTGGTTGAATGTCAACCCCATTTAACAACTCAAAATCATTTACGCTGCTTTGTATCTGCAGAGCAGGGCATGCTAACATCACACACGGCAGTGCTGTGAAAATCAATTCACGTCCATCAACTGCTTCAAAGTGGGAAGGTAATAAATTGTCTTCGTTATATAAAATAAAAATAATATAGTCCTCAAGCAATTTTTTTTTTAAATAGAAAAGAATCCCTTTCTACACAGAAAATGTGTGGTAGGAAAGTAAATAGAATTGTTTCCACTTACAATGCTTTTAAATTATATCCCTGGAGCCATTTGGCCTGAGATACAAAGGTGGAAAGAAACTTAGTTTTATGCACATGCATGCCCACACAGTACACTCTCTCATGTAAACCAGGCAGTGACAAGTTACTTGGATGGCTAAATCGAAACCGGTCCACCAAACAGAATTGTGCACTGTGTCGGAGAGCATTAGGGCTGCTGGGTTTAAAGGTTTGCCTTGGCTGGGGTTCACGGTAACACCACCCACCTCTCTCCAGTTGCAATATTCTAACCAGGTCACCTAGATGCTGGGAAACAGATGTTCATTGAAGGGAAAAGGAAGTAGGTGGTGTCCATTGAAAAGTGATAGCCATGGCAGAGGGGAAAGTATATTTTTACCTACAACACAGGCTGAATATTATGGAAAATTATTGGTAGGGCAGAAATTCCCAGCTCTCCAGGAATCGGCAGTACTTAGTAAGCACTTCAGTATACCGCGGGGCAGGGGAGCAGAGGGGTGAACTGCTCTGTCTCGGGTGAGACTGGCTTTGACTTCAGCTCTGCACTTCAAAGTCATGTGCCCTTGGGAAATTACTTAATCTTTATTTTCAGTTTCTTATCTATAAACCTGGGGTAATGCCGACACCTACTTCGCATGGTTCTTGTGATGATTAGGTGTGTTGATTCACACGAAGGACTTCAAATAGCGCGTAGTGGAGAGGGTGTAGCTCAGTGGTAGAGTGCATGCCCAGTATGCACGAAGTCCTGGGTTCAAGCTCCAGTACCTTCCTTAAAAAAAAAAAAATCTAATCACACCCCTCCCCCACAAAAGTAAAGAAAAAAATAAAAGCAATATCATTAAAAAAAATATAGCACATTGCACTGCCAACTATTGTCACGATGATCATCTCTATGCAAAGGGACAACATTGCCCACTTGGGCTGGCAACAAACTTAACCTCAGGTTCTAAGGAGGGGTGAATGGTGCACAGGGCATCCTCATTGGGCTAGAAAGCCAGGCAGTTCTCAGTGCTTCTTCTCAGTGCAAAAGCCAGGAAGGGGGAATGGCAAAACAACCAAACGCAGAGCCTCAAACCATCCTTTGACATTCCAGAAGCCACACTTTACAAAAGTGCACCACAGCCTGTGGGCCAGTTGCAGCCCTCCGCCTGGGAATATTCTTAGCAATTTGAGAGAGATATTACTTAGTAAGGCTTGGCCTCAGCTTTGGGGCTCCAGATTCCTCATTGGAGTCTTCCTTCCCTGCACGTTTATGACCTTTCCAAACTTTCAGTCATCATCTCTTTCCTTCTGAAAGATTTTCTGTAAGTGAAAGATTGTCTTATCTGATCTAGGTAAGATTCAAGGCGAATGTATGTTACAGATACACCTTCTGATGTCACATTGCAGTATTTACTAAACTAAGTCATTGACTGGCAGGAGAAGGAATTAGCAATTTGGATCCAGAAGCTTTTCTATTTAAAATATATATTGTTAATGGGTTTTTACTAATACAAACAACGTATAGTAAGATGTTGAACATCGATGCATACAGCAACTGAAATGCATTAAGCAAGTAGAGAAACATCACCAAAGCTGCATTTCCAAGAGATTGTTGGTTGAAAGTTGGAGCAAAAAAATGGGGGAAAGCAAGAGTGGGAACAGAGCTTATGATTTAAGTCTGCTAATCTTAAATCTTCTGCATAACTCAACTACTCAGCTGAGAAATGACTGACAAGTCAGACAAGTGGAGGACAAAAATAGCAGCTTTTTTTTTTTTAACTGATGAAATGAAATTTGATGCTTGTGGCCATGGCCGGGCCACCTCATTTTCTCTTCCTCCAATTTGAAGACAAGACTGGATTGATCCACCCACATGACAGTTTTAGTCTGCAAAGCTGGGTGTCTTTGCCTTGTGATCCCCAGGGACTAAAAGGAAAAGAGACATGGGTTTTCAGACATCTTCCGAAGATAGCAGAGCAGAATGTGTCCTTTAAAGAAAGGCAGGCAGGTTCTAAAAGAGAGAATCTAAAAGGGCTAGACCATGAATGCTCACTCCTCTCGGGATGGGGACATAGTGAGAGGACAGAGAGGACAAATCTGTCCCTTGCATACTTTCCTCTCCTTCTCTGAAAATGTGATGAGTAGGGAGTAAGTGTGATCTGGAACCGAGGGGCCAGGGACAGTGAACTTCAATCACTTTATAGGCTGAGGTGTCCTCAGATGAAGGGCTGCCTTCGTAAACCATGTACAAAAATAAAATGTATTAAAGACTTATTTGTAAAACTTAAAACCATAAAACTCCTAGAAGAAAACATAGGCAGTAACTACTTTGACAGCGATCTTAATAATGTTTTTTTGTCAGAATGACTAGTATCAAAAAGACAAGAAACAAGAAGTATGGTGAGAATACGGAGAAAAGGGAATCTTTGCGCGCTGTTGGTGGGAATGTCAATTGGAGCAGCCACTGTGGAAAACAGTGTGGAGGTGCCTCAAAAAACTGAAAATAGAACTACTGTATGATGCTATAATTCCACTTCTGGGTCTTTACTGAGAGAAATGAAAACAGTAGTTAGAAAAGACACACGTACCCCTATGTTTATCGCTGCATTACTTACAATAGTTAAGATACGGAATCAACTTAAGTATCCATCAATAGATGGATGGATAAAGAAGATGTGGTGTACATATGCAATGGAATATTAACCATAAAAAAAGAATTAAATCTTGCCATTTGTGGCAACATGGATGGACATGAAGGGTATTATGTTAAGTGAAGTAAGTCAAGCAGAGAAAAACAAATACCATATGATCTTACATATATATGGAATATAAAAAATAAAACAAATGAACAAAAAACCAAAACAGAAACAGACTCACAGATACAGAACACACCTGTTTTTGTTAGAGGGAAGGGGGGTTGGTGGGAACAGATGAAATCGGTAAAGGAGGTCAAGAGGTGCAAACTTCCAGCTATAAAATGACGAAGTCATGGAGATGAAATGTACAGTAAAGGAAGTACAGTTAATAATATTGTAATAAATTTGCATGGTGATGAATGGTAACTGGTCCTAATGTGATGTACATTTCATAATATATAAAAATACCACATCACTATGTTGCAATCTGAAACTACCATAATACTGGATGTTAATGATAGCTCAATTTTAAAAAAGAAAAGAAAAGATTAATAAGGAAAAAGACAAAGTGATTGCTTTAGATTGTGAACATAATCTGATCATCATTTAGGGGAAACACCAACTTTAATGCACACACACACCTGCAAGCCAGGAAGAGGTGACTGTTTCAACGGTGCAGTTGTAAGACTCCAGTCAAAGTCTTGTTCATAGAAACAGAGGGGTAGAGACCAGGAGGAGAGGCACTGTTAGCCAAGGAAAGTGTTGGGACTTGTCAATGAACCAGAATTACTTTGAATTATAAGAATGCAGAAGAGACTGTTATGAGTATTGTTTAAACGTGTAACAATTCCTGAATTACAATTCCAGTGAGTCATGTTGCGTGAATTGCCCCGGGGAGTGCAGGGTGTGACGGCCTGTTCACATTCTTGCACATACCGGCCTGTTGGCTCACAGCGGATGGGTGTTTATGAACATAATCTCACTCAAGCCTGTGGTCCTTGCCGAGTTGCAAACTTGACGCCAATGGCCTTCATCTTGCCTCAGTCAGTGTATTTCATGCACTGTTTTCTAACCTACACGAGACTTCCCATCCTTACTTCATCATGATCTCGTATTGATCTTGTACCCAGTTGAAGATACCAAGTGTTTTTTCACATAGTCACCCCTTCCTCAGCCTAGAGGCTTTAGGGAAGGACTTTACATTCCTCTGATTGTATTTCAGTTCCCTAGATGTGCTCCATCAGTCCTGTCTGTCTGTTGAGAACAGATTCTGTCATCCTTTCTGGTGTGGGGTCCCCAGGACGTCTGGTAGGCATGCATTCTATGACTTCATCCAAGCCATTGATAAAAACATTGAAAATAATAAGATAAAGGGCAAAGCCCCAATGCAAATCACTATAGAAACCCCTCCAGTTTAACAGTGATTTAACAGGCAGCATGCTTCAGGCATGTGCTCTAATTAGCTGTAGACAGCAGAATGTACTATTCATTCAAGCCAAGGGATTGTATAATCGGGGGACTGTATATAATCAGGGAGTTCAGGAATAATCCCTTAAACTGAAATCTGAAAATGTGGCTCCGATACATCTCATGCACTAGAACTGTTCCGTTCCTAACAGGGCTGTAGTTTTAAGGCAACATTGCCCCTGAATCATAAAACTGTGTTTTTAAAGAGCAGACAGGAGCTCCTATAAATTGCTTTTGTGTGTTTCTCCTCAGAGTTTTTCCAGGGAGATTTCTGGTTAAAACAACAGTAGCAACATGGGTGTCATAGTCAAAGCTGTTCTGGGGATGCTAGCTACCTACCGTGAAGCTCTTAGGGGTTCACATCGTGTGTTAGCATCATAAAGACTTAGAAGCTCCCTCGGTGCACAGGGACTTGTTTGACTGGGAAATACCTGTTCATGAGACACCACTCAACACTCCAGGGAAATGCATTTGTCAAACATGGAGAGGAGAGGCCTAGGGTCCCGTGAAACAAGATCTAACACCCCAGGGAGAGGCCCTCAAGCTCAAGTGGGGTGGAGGGAAGCCATCGTGTAGAGGAGTCTAAATCCTGTGGGGCAGGAAGGCCCGGGCCTCTGTGTGTGCGACTGGTTCTATCCCACTGCGCTGGAAGTCTCCATCCAGAAGCTCAGTGCTCTTCCTCACTGGCTCTGCTTGTCCTTGCAGATGAGTGTGGAGGATGAGGATGGTAACCGTTGATTCCAGAAAACCGTAGAGGGCCTCTAGTCAGTCCTGGCTCGAGCTGGAATCTCCCTGAGTGGAAGCGTCCACATGATTCTCTGTAACAAAGGAAAACAGTTCGCTGGGAAATACAGTGTCTCTGAAAGCTGTGACTCTTGCGTGGCATGCTGCTCAGTCCCGTGGCTGTCAACATCTCTGCAAGGTGTCACTAAAGTGACACAATCTATTCTCTGGAATGATCTAGAAGAAAGATATCCTTATCTTCTGCATCCCCCCCACCCCCAACTCTCTGAGAGTCCTTTTTCTACTAGAGTGTCAGAGATAAGAAAGGAAGAGAAGATTAGGCTGTGTTTTGTTTATTGTCTTTGTGGGTGGAGGAACCCCTGGGGAGAAGGACGCTGGGTACAGAGGAACGAGGGTGGCTCTGCTTTACACAAGCCAGGATGGACGCATGCATCTTCCTTCCCTCTCCCTGCGTGTGCTGGGACTCGGGGATCATGACAGTATCAAGACATGATGTCAGTTTCTTGAATGATCCTGGGGTTACGTCAGGCGGCCCCACTGCATGCTCCGGCCCCTGCCTCCTCGCCCCACAGCTGACCCTGACTTAGCAAGACCACCCTCCCTCCAGCATTAAATCAGAGCCTCCTGTCTGTTCACCCACGACTCCTCCCACACAACGAAGAGGCCGAATGTGTTTAATTACCCGAGATTATTTTGTAATCCAGTGGGATACCACCCTACGGAGACTCCCGCTGAGATCAGAACGTTCGTTTCCCTGTCAGAAGTCTGTGCTGGTTTGAATCTGTGTCGTGTCAGAGGTGAGGGGTTCAAGGCTTTCCCCTCAGCACAGAATCTTAGCCCGTCTGTGAGGGTCAGTGATGCGATGCTTTTGGCAGGCAGCACAAATCCTGGTCCCAGAGCCCTAAACAATAACTTTTTAAAAGTTCATCCAAAAGAAAAAGTGCATCCAGTCTCCAAACACATGCAGTCTCCCACCCATTCCACCTTCTTTGCCTCCAGTTTTTCTTTCTATTTTTCTTGGCAGATGTTGGTGTTGGGTAAATACCTCCTTCATGGAGGTGCTTGTCTGTTGGGTCCCACGGAGAGTAAAGAAAATGGCAAGTTAATGGATTCAGGATTGTGTCTGGCAGAAGGGTGTATTTCAATCCCAAGCTGTTCACAGCTGGCAGCAGATTAATACAGAACCAAACAGGACAATGGAGGAAAAACGCAGAAATCTGAGGTTAAAACAGAATTAAACCAATAGTCTAAATGTAAATGTCCCTAAAACTGAGAGCAGGTGATGGAAGCAGGAAAAGGGGGGCCAGAAGAAACAACTTCAAAGCAACCATTATTGGACAATTTAAACAATACTTAAAAAGCGGCAATAAGGAGTTTTCAAAATGAAATCGATCCAAAGATGTACAGTATTTTATGCTGTTCTTGCCCTACCAGTGCTGTTGGACGGAGACAGCAGTAACGAATGTGGGAAGCCCAGGATGCCAGAGCTGCTCTGGGCAAGTCCTCCTGTTGGAGCAGGCAGAGAGCTGGACACGAGCAGAGAAAAGGGGTCACAGACCAAATGGCAGGGATTGGGCAGAATGCAGGGGCACAAGCCAAATGCAGGAAAACATACATCATGGAAGCACCAGGGGTCCCTGGGCAGAGAAGGAAAAGCAGGAACCTTTGGGCTGATAAGGGGCCACACCTCTTGGCCTGGAGACCAACAAAGAAAGGTCAGAAAAGGCAGGAATTTCAAGTGTCCAAACGTAACCTTTGCTCTTTATGCCCTCATTTCTATAAAATTAGCCTTGCAGGTCAGAAGTCCCCATCATGCACGGATGCCATGACACCTCCGATCCAGACTAAATAAGGACAAAAACCCCTCCTCCCTTTGGGAAGGTGGAGTTGGGATGAAAATCAGGGAATATGACCCCAGACCCTTCCCTCCCCAGTGAATATTCCACCCATTCATTTCTACACCCTGTGTAACCAACTTGCTGAAGAAACTCAGGGCAGCCGCCCACCTGAGCCTGCCCGCTCTCCCCTTGAGAGTGTACTGTCCATCCTTTAATAGATCCTCACTTTACTTTTCTTAACCTCTAAGTCTTGTCTCTGAATTCTTTCTGGGACGGGACAAGAACCTGGAACACTGGTTGGATCCACCGGCAACAACCTTCAGTGTCTCATTCCCTGAAATGGTCAGTGCCGTGACAGAGAATGAGACAGCATGTCAGACGTTGGTTATTATTTCAAGTAGCTTTACAAAATTAATATTTCTCAAGAATCCCATGTGTTTCAGCACCATTCCAGTATCCTTGGTCACAATATTTATACATTTAATGAATTGGGAGGCAAGGGCACCTGTCTTGTTTGAAGAAGAATTTAATACACGTGATTTCAGAGTACAGCCTTGTGGATAAAACAATGATGATGTCTCTGGATATGATCTTTTAGATTTTAAACAGAAGAGTGAAACATGGAAATGATGTAACTGAAAAAGGAATTAATTTCATAAATAGAAGAGTAGAAAATGGGACATACACATCAAAGATGTGTATAAAATGATAAACACCACCAAGGTGGTACCAGCAGAAGTTTATAAAAATGTTAAATTCTGGTGGATTACTAAGTGAGGGCTCCATTTAGCAGAAAATCTTTCCTTGAAAAAAAGGAAACATTCTTTCTTAGCATTTGAGTGCCGTAAATATGCCACTCTTACCAAAGGGGAAAGAGGGGAGGGGTGAATTAGAAGTTTGTGATGAACAGATACACACTACTGTATATAAAATAGATAAACAACAAGGACCTACTGTATAGCACAGGGAACTATATTCAATTTCTTCTAATAAGCTATCATGGAAAAGAATCTGACTATATATATATATATATCTCTGAATCACTCTGCTATACACCTGAAACTAACATTGTAAATCAACTACACTTCAATAATAGCTAAAATGAAAAAAAGAATACAGTACCCTGAGCTCCTTGTAAAAGGCAAATGCATTACTTTCTATGTAAACTCTTTAAGCAAGCGGATCAGACAATCATGTCTAAAGATGTGGCCGGTTGAGAGTGAGAACCATTTCATTTCACTTCTACAAAGTGGTAGAAAGTTTTGTTTGCCTAAATCACTAACACGTCTTCCTTTGCCAAAAGCAAAAAGGGAAAAAAAAAATAACAAAAACTGCCCATGAACAAACACAAATCACAAATCCTCAGTGGTGCAATTAATCTCAAGAAATCCCTGTGCTCATTGGGCACCTCAGCATCCCTGACTTCGCACTTCCACAGGTACCTCACTCTTCACCAGATGACAAGTTGAGGCACTTTAATAAATAAATATTTGCTAACTGAACAGAGAATAACAGGGTGGATAGCAGATATTAAATACAAATACTTACCTTCTTAAAAAAGACTTGAAAGTAAGGAAAATGAAGGCAAAATTTTCCAGGAGAAGAAAATTTGGCATTTTATTTAATTACTCAAAGAGGTCTTATGATGTTACCCATTGGAAAGCCAGAGGGAGTCCCTCCGTAGGGGATACAGAAGAACCCCTAGGAGCCAGAGTGAATGGACTGGTGTTATGAGTTACCATTCCAGAGACCAACACTGCCCTAAGGCCACATTGGACGGGTTTCACGCTGAACGTGTATTATGAAATATGCTGTAGTGTCAGCATAAGCTCCTGTATCTGGCAGGCAGGAAGGGCTGCCCTGTCACAGGTCTTTGGCAAGGATGCCAGGGAACCACAGAGGAGAAACCTGACCCCAAGGACAGACAGGGACTCACAGGGAAACTCTAGTCCAGAGACAAAAGTGGTGAGATTAAGAAAAGAATTGCGAGAACAGTAGAATATCAGGTACTCTGTTTTCTCAAAGCCTTGCAAACTCTGACCCAGGCCCTTGGACCAGATACCTGGGGAGAGGGGTTTATAACTGGTAGGACTGTATGAAGGAAACTGCTACAAACCTTTGAGTTCAAGGTGATGCTCTTTGTGTACTAGTGTAACAAAATGAGTATAAAGGATTTTCCTTCCCTTTACTAAAGGGGTTATAGGAACACGCTGGAAGGAATAATGAAGAATGGATGAGTGTCACAAGAAGGGACAGAGGACTTGAAGACACAGTTGCCTACATCAAAATCACGTTTTTTCGCTCTTATCCTCCAGTGGATTCCCACCACACTCCAAATAAAACTGAAACTCTTTGCCAAGGTGAACAAAATTGTATGCATTGACCCTTTCCTCAACCACTCTATTTCCTCCCAGTCTTTCTCCCTCTCTCTGCTTCAGTCATTAGGACTTTCTTGTTGTCTCATAAGCAAGTCAGAACACTGCAGCCCCCGTGCTGGCCTTTCCTTCTGTCTGGCCTGCTCTCTCCCTAGGCCTTGCTTCTTTTCTCATTTCAAGAGGGTTCTGCTTCAATGTCACCTTCTTAGAGAGGCCTTTCCTGAGTTCTTGAACCTGTGAGGAAGAATTAGAGCTGGATTAGGGTTTCCCTGTTCTGAAGGTTGAGGCTAAGTCAGAATTACACTCATTGGTTAACAATAGCTCTGCTGTGGGCTGAGACTAGGGTGGCCAGAAACACACGGGTGTCACAGACACACCTCAGGGTCAGACTCTGTTACCTTCACTACAACGCTGGTCGGTACCACTATCTGAACATTCTTGGAACTACTGTCGCTCTCCATAGAGCTGAATGCTGGAAGGTTCTCTACCCAAACTAAGCATTCTGAAGATCAAACATGATAATCAGATCATTCTGGAAATGAGGTTTCTAAGAAATAAGGAACCCTACCAAGCCATATAAGAACATTTAATTGTCTTGTGGGGTCACCACTGCACACACACTTCAAGACATCAGAGGAGAGATGGACTTCCTTGATGTTGTTCATCAAATAGCCATCAGCACTGAAGACTACTTGGGGCAGAGCGAAATGAGTCTAAAAGTAAGAATAAATGACATCCACATTTTGACAACCAGGCAACCATTCTTTAACCTCTCATCTTTATGATACAAAGTAATAACAGAGCTAACAGAAAAGAGAACTGAGAATGAATCATGTTTTGAACTCCAGTATTCTCAAATATCATAAATGATTATTTACTGCGAAAAGATTGAATGCAGATGAGAGAGCGTCTTATTATAAGAATTTGGTTTTAAGAAAACATGCTTTTAACTTTGGGATGTTTATAGGCAAGTTTGTTTATCTAAAGTCAATCACACCCCAGTGAATTTCCTGAAGTTACTACAATGCTAACTCATTAATACCAGGCATGTCTAACTCATATGGGTTTAATAAGTCTTGGCAGTATGCGAGTGGGGATGGAAAGAGATACTATCACAGCTTATAAACAAAAAAGGGGAGTGGCTAATGTTACATGAATCTGTTCACACTTGAGAGTGCCAGGATTTTTTTTTAAATTACAATGCTGATCATTGTGATAATTACAGAATAGACACAACCTGCCCTGGTTTTCATTCATCAGCACAAATGAGGTGGGGCCTCTGTAAGTACAGGTGTGCATGGTAGGAATGCACACATGCCCAGGATGTCAGATTCTTGCTCTGCTCATGCAGGTGAGGTGTGTAACTGGGGAAACATTCTAGACACTCTGCTCAGATTCATGGAACACAGACCCCGCAAAAGGCCTTCGTCGGTACAATGTAACCATTCCAAGTAAAGGCTATGTAATGGGATGGGTCCCAGGATTCCATTGTAAGTAAGCTCTAGGGGTTTATTCAGGACTTCAGTTTCTAATTTAGGGGAAACATAAATGCCTGGATTTGTTTCAAGATGTCTTTTCTGAAACCTCCACGTAGGCAGTGCTGATTTCATGACAATGGTATTTGTCCTGAAATAGTCTTCTTTAAAATATACACGATTCTGGAACTGGGACAGGAAAAATCCAAGATGAATCCAGAGCATATTGGAGTGCAAATAAGTAAGAAATTGCTTTAAAAAAAAAAAAAAGGAAAAGAAAAAGAAAAAGAAAAGAAAAAAAGGGAAAAATTGGCCCTGGATAATCTATATTCTTAATAAGTAGCCAAGTTAATGTTATTGTTGTCAATTCTGAACCACAGTTTGTTGGTTTTTTTTTTTGGGGTGGGGGAGGTAATTAGTTTTGTTTGTTTGTTTAATGGAGGCACTGGGGATTGAACCCAGTACCCTGTGAATAGTAAGCATGCACTCTACCACTGAGCTATACCCTCCCCCTTGAACTAGATTTTGAAAGCACTGATCTAGAACCACCACCCTGACATTTTGCCTATCAGCAAATAGATGAAGACTGTGAAATAGTGTTAGTTCCCAAGTTAAAGTCGGATGGGCTGGACTACCAGCTGTTTAAGGTAAACGTGCTGGGGTGCATTACTTATGGACCATGTGCATGTAAATGATGCTCCTTGTAGCTTAGCAGAGTCCTGAGTATTCCTCTAGGTACAGAATATGCTACCAGGATAAACAATGGAGACCACTGTTTGGCAATGTTTGCATTCCAGGGACAGACGGTTATGGTTACGTTTCAGAGACTTCTGCAGGAGCTTGGCCAGTCACCCCAACAGCGATACCTCCACTCTGTAAAGCAAAAGGAATGAGTGAACTTACCCAGACTTTGCCCCTCTCCGTTGTTAAATTTTCCCTTTTGCTGCTTCCTAGTGTCATTTTGTATGATTTATTTTCTGATTTTATTGAAGTAGGTCCTTTAGAAGTCTCTTGAGAAAGAAAAAAATGGGAGGTAAGTAATTTTCCAACTTACCTGTCTGAAAGTGCCTTTCTTTGTATCCACCTATCAGATTGATAGCTGAAGTATCAATTATTTTAAGTCAAACGTCACAATAAGGTTAGAACACATACAATTTTTAATGCATTGCCTCACAGTCTTGCATTTATCAGTTTTGCTAGACTAAAAGCCATGCTACTCTCTCTTTCTTTCACAACATAATTGTTTCTCTAGAAGTCTTTAGGCTCTTCTCTTTATCCCAAGTGTTCTATAATCCATGTTATTATGGTGACTAGGTGTTGGTCTGTTTGATACATTTAGTCAGAATCTCACATCCCTTTGTTCTGGCAAATTTTCTTCTATTATTTCTTTAACCATTTGCTCTCTATTTTCCTGTTCTTTTTCAGGAGTCTTCATCATTAGATTTTGGGCTGCTAGAATTGATCCTCTAATTTTCTTACATTTTATCCCCAACATTTCCACCTCTTTACCTTTCTGCCCTCCTTTCCTGATGATTTCTTCAACATTATTTTTCCAGATCTTCTACTGAGTTTTTATTTGTGCTGTTATATTGTTCATTTTCAAAAGCCCCTATTCTCACCTTCCTTTTTATGATACCTATTATATTTTATGGATGCAGTATCATCTTGTATTTATCTAAGTATGTTTATCAAAGTTGCATTTTTAAAGTTATCTTAAGCATTGTTATATTTTTTTCAAGTTCCTTATTTTCTTCCATTTGTTTTAGTCTGTATGTTTATTTTTTGCTTTTTGTAATTAGCCCAAATAGTAGACTGATTTAGGGTACCTGCAAATATCAGTAACTGTAAGTCTTTTCTTTAGAGCCAGTCCATCTCTCCAAAGCAAAAAAAAAAAAAAAAAAAAAAAAAAAGAAATCACCAATCTTCTGTAGAGTGTGGGGTTGGGGATGGTGTATCCCTGATTGCCAGTGCCTGCAAAGGGCAAAAATGAGACACCATTCCCTACAGAACCCTTCACTTTGCCTTCTTTCAGTTTGCATTTGACTCCCTTCCTACTGTTTTTGCCTCTCCCATTCTCTCTGTCCTTTGTGGTTTATATCTTTCTAAAAATGTCTTTACTTTCAAGATTTGAGCTGGTGGTCCATCCACCATGTATAACCAGTCTTCGTTTCCCCCATTCCACAGTGCCTAGAGCACAACAGATTTTTGATAAATGTTAGCTGAATGGGTGACTGAGAATCACAGACATTTAAACATGAAACAACAGGAGAGAACAATTTTCCCTCAAATATAGTAGAATTCTTTAGTTTAAAGAGATGAATTGTGTTCCTGCCACTTTCCCTGCACAACATCTCGAATTTAGAATTTCAATAATGTCCCTTGGTCCCAACCATGGCTGGACCAAGAGATCCTCAAGGTCAGGTTCACATCTGACTCTTCCTTTTGCCTGGCACATAGTCAGCTCCTGAAAATGTTGAGTGAAATTTTCCTTTGGATGAAAATGAACCTGATCTAAATTGATCTTAATCAAGGTCTAGTTCAGTAACTTGGCTATAAAATAGGAGGATCAGCAAGTCAGACTGAAAAATGCCCCAGGCAGACCAAGATTTGTTTGTTCTGGGCAGGCCTTTTCAAACCGGTGTTTGAGAATTTCATTTCACTTTCATTCAGAGGAGTGGTGAGATTGCACATCAAAGAGTGGGATAGGAGGACCAGAGGTGGCAGTGCCCCAAACTTGCACATCCCATTTTATAAAAAGAGGAGCTCCACATGAAAAAGCTTTGCAGTTAATGAGAACCCTTTGCAAATTATTTCAGACACCCTCTATTGCACAAACACCGTTCTTACAAGTGAGCAACACTGGTGGTGGTGAGAATTCTTATAGCTTATCCCATATGACTCATATGTTCTCTGCCTAAAAGGAGTTCACGTAAGTTCAATTTTCTCTATCTCATTACATTTCCAGTGCCTCTTAGAAATTCGTGTCCTGGATAATTGCTAAGCAAGTATTGCCCTTAATTCAACTTTAGTGAATGGATATCTACATTGAATTGTTTTCGTTGCTGTTTTTCTTTAATCTCGAAAACTGACAATATCCAATGGAAATTCCAATGGAAAGAAAGAAAGAAACATCGTGTTTGCCTTCAGGATCTTGGTGGGGTCGTTTCCATAGCAATTCTATCATTACAGCTTGTTTGGGGATAGTTTCAGTCTTAAGTCAGCTTTCTGGTAACTAGCTGAATGCTAATTAGCATTGTAATCCTGCTTAGAATGATCCTAGTGGTGTTAACTCAAACTTTCACGTATGTAACTTGATAACCCTTGGCAGATACAGCTATTGGCTTATCAAATGATGTTTTTTGGACTAGAATGGTGGTCAGAAAAGTCCAACATCTAGTTAGAAGTTAACTAAACAGCAGCTTTAAAAGGGCTGCATCCAAAGTGGACAACCAGGTCTGCTTTTTGAATATTGGACAGCTTTGGAAGCAGGCATGTGAAATCTGGGATTTGAAACACATGTGAGTGGTGATGTTAGCTTCTCAGCATAAAGCTGAACATGGTTTTATTTCCCTTTCTTGGTATTTCCACCTCCTGCATAGACTTCACATTCCTCATACGTTGTGCTTCATCTAGACTAGGGTTTGCCTTCACACATTATCTCAGTGACTTCTTGTGTAAGTTCTGGGTGGTAAGCCGCTTTACATGAACTTGGCTATGTTTGCCTATTCACCAAAAGGTGTTATTACCTATTACACATTTTTTAACCTATCATTCTTTTCTTTTTTACTTTTTAAATTGAAGTATAGTCAGTTTACAATGTTGTGCCAATTTCTGGTGCACAACACAATGCTTCAGTCAAACATGAATACACATAGATTTGTTTTCATATTCTTTTTCAAAGTTAAAAGCTACTACAAGATATTGAATACAGTTCCCTGTGCTATACTGTATAAATTTGCTTATCTATTTTATATATAGCTGTCAGAATGCCATTCTAAATGAAGTAAGCCAGAGAGAGAAAGAAAAATACCATCTGATAACCTGTCATTCTTGGTCAGCACTATGTCTAAAAGCATCTTCTCTGCATATCTCATTTCTTCCTTTCTTCCTAAAACATTGATCAGTTTGGGTCTCCCTGGGACTAAATTGCAATAAAACTCTCTAAAAGGCAGATATACTAAGTTTACTTTTACTACAATGCCAAACAGTAATATCTGCTCTAGCATTTATTTTAATTTAATTTATTTTAATGATTTTTAAAATCATTTTATCATTTTATTCATTTTCTTCAATGTGGTCCAGTGGAACTAGCATGGACTCAAGAGTCACACAGATTTGGATCTAATTATTGAGTCTGCTGTTTGTCCTGGCTCTGTGATCTTGGCTGAGCTAATTAATTTTCCTAAAGCTTCAGTCTAGGGTCTGACCACATATACTGATTTCAGTGAATTGTTATGGGGATTATATAATAAGGTGAATCTCGTCTTACTAATTTGTAATTAGGGTTTTTTTTTAATTGATGTATAGTCAGTTACCATGTGTCAGCTTCTGATGTACAGCATAATGTCTCAGTCATGCATATATATATGTGTGTGTGTGTGTATATATATATATATATATATATATATATTCATTTTCATATTCTTTCTCATTAAAGGCCATTACAAGATATTGAATATAGTTCCCTGTGCTATACAGAAGAAATTTGCTTTTTATCTATTTTTATATATAGTGGTTAACCTTTGCAAATCTCAAACTCCCAAATTAATCTCTTCCCACCCTCTTTCCCATGGTAACCGTAAAATTGTTTTGAATAAGTTCTAGTAATTAGATTAAGTGTCTCTCAGACCTCACTGTACATAAACGTCACCTGGAGCACTTAAAAAAAATACAAATGCCTGAACCTCAGAGATTCTGATCCAGCCAGATGGGGTAGGACCTGGATTGTGGTCTTTTTAAAGCCCCCCGGGTGATTCTAATGTGCAGCTAGTGTTGGAAACCAATTGGATGAGAGCTCAGATGACGTTAGCAATCATCATTCTAGGGTGGTGATGACTAACTTTTTCTCAGGAAATTTAAAATGATAACAATTCTCCAGCCACCATGGAGAAGATGAGATTCTATGGGCTGAAAAAATAATCTGTTCGTTCTCACCTCCCCTTGTGGTTAGCAGTGCTGGAGGAAAGGTATACATATATGGTATTTCTTTCCTCTGCAGCTACAAAGGCCCTTTAATGTGTTTTATAGGTTCTGTGGAGAAAGAAGAGACCAGTGTTCTTAATATCAGCAAGATTTTTTTTAAAAAACAGATTTTTTTAGTAGTTCTTACTGAGAGTTGCTCTACTAAAATGGTCCACAAAATTTGATGTAAAATTAAAGGGGAAACACATCCTTTAAAAATGAGTCAAAATACTACATATAAATTTACAGATATACAGTGCAGAAATTTTTAAATGTTTAACTTTGCAAATAAAACTTCAAATTGGAAATAAGTCATAAAAGCTTGAAATGGGTACTAAACAAAGTTTTAAGCTATTTTGACATAAACGTAAGTCAAAAGTTTTCTATCATCTTTTTGGTTTTTGCTTTCAGTCTAAAAAAATATACATAAATCTCATAGCTGTAAGTTACTAGTACTGGGGGATAGGTAATTAAGTTATTCCATACTTAAAAAGTAACTCTAGAAAGTAAGTCAGAACAAACATTTTCACATGCTAGCAAAACCCAAATGGGGTAAGGCCACCGGGGATGAATAAAGATCTGATTTCTTTTGTAGCTTGTCCAGAGACCTGACTACAAGGAGAATTAATGCACAGGACTATGTCGAAGGTAAATATATTATTATTTTTATTATTACCAATAACAATAACTTTATTCACTGCCCTGGAGAGACGATATAAACAACCAAAAATAACCACTTAAGGGAATTACTGCAGTGTTTGGAAATGTTAAATAGAAAATTTGCAATGAGATATTTGTTCCAGAACACACATACAAATTCACATCAAAGACCTATAGGATGTCTTCGTGGGCTTCCTCATAAAATGCAACTAATATCTTACCCTCTTATCAATCATCACCGAACTGTTGCCAGGCGCTGTGCTCCGTGCACCATCTCATTCAATCCTCATGACAACCTAACCATTATTATCCCCATCTTACAGATGAGGAAACTGAGGCTCAAAGATTTCAAGTCTCCACTACTCAGAAGCTGGTCCAAGAGCAGCAGCAGCAGCAGTACGTGGGAGCCTGTAAGAAATGCATATGACTCTTCCCCAGAACTGTTAGATCAGTATCAGCAGCTTAACAAGATCTCCAGGTGATTCTTGTAAGAGAGGTGCACTGGTTTAAGTGCGTCACCCACACATGCATTTAGATGAGCCAGGACGTAGTTGGTGTTAGTATAAAGGAGGCTCTAAAATGTGTGCCCTAGGAAGCAAAATGATAACATCATTTTATAAATGAACATAAAAGAGTTAAGACTGTGAGAATGGACACTGTGCAGGGCACACATAGGTCACTCAGAGTGAAGGAGGATAAATAGGGTTGTAAACCCCACAGGTGCGAGTGGGAGCTGACTCCCCCCACCCCCAGCAATGTGACCCTCTGCCTTGACTCTGAGGAGCAACTTGCATCCGTTTTCCCATGACCCCAAGTGCCCACACCTCAAAGTGTCACACGCCACACTCGTCAGGAGCCTTCATCTTTGCTGGGGTCAGAGGAGGAGCTGTTCCACCTCCCTCACCGTGGCTGTGGGTATCACTGCTGAGACCATCCTCTGAGCCAGTGTCAGCTCGTGCTCCAGGGACAGGGCAGAACAGCACCCCAGCTGTTGAACACACCTCTTGCCACAGTTCTCCAAATCCTCGCAAAGGCAGAGACCTCCTCTTTTATGTCTGAGAATCCCCACCGGTATCTTATGTGTGTTCACAGGTAAGTCCTGTCACTGCCCCTTGGCGCCCTCTGTTTCCTTTTTCCTCCCCTGGTTTTCCTATTTCCAAATCCCTTCATGTGGTCCATAGATAACCTCTCTTCAGCCAGTCACAACTGGAGCCTCCCCTGAGAACCTCTCTGTCCACCAGGCAGCAGCCAACACAGCGTTCCTGGAAGCCCCTCGGAGCTAAAGGCAGGAGAGAGGCGCCTCCATCACTGTGATGGGTGATGAGTCATGCCTGGGAATCTATGGTCAATGACAGCTGCTTCCACCAAGAACCAATCCCAGTTCCTCTCTAGAGGTTGCATGGAAGCCACTCACCGGCACCACCCTTGGGAGGCGGTCCAAGACCACCTTTGGGAGCCCAGATAGCACGTAGCCTGGGGAGACCCAGCTCCCCGCACCATTCCCAGAGTGAGTCACACTTGTGAGGAGAGTTTGTTGATCTTTCAGGAAACTCCTCACTGAGAATGAATAACAAATTCTGAAATGAAAAACTGGCAAGATTAGAGGCATTGAGACTTGAGGTTTGGGGACAGGGCTCTCGGGCTGGGGAGTGTCTGGAGAAGGGAGGGTTTGTGCTCTGATTTGCCATTTGCTGTGGGACATCTGGCCAGCAGCTGTTTCCAGGAAGCCATCTCTTGAACGTCGGGTCATCATCACCACTGTGCAAAGAATTTTTTCCCTTGGAGCTGACCTGAGCCTTCTGTCACCTCCATCTTTCTGACATCTATTTTTGAGGTGTAACTGAATTCCCTCATGAAATTTCTGGATGTTCCTTGAAGGCTCTCGCCTTGCTCTTTGTTTTAAATACTTTTCTGGGAGTTCTGTTTACATGACTTTCTTAAAGGTCCCCAGACTCCCCTCCATCAGTTGAGCTGGGCTGCCAGCAAGCCCCTTCTTTCAACATTTCACTCACGTCTGGGTCTCGTTGCAGCTCCTTAAACGTTCCCACCAGGTCCCTACCACACAAACATCTCACTCTTCGCTCGCACACAAAAACACCCTCCGCGATGTTTACGTATAATCAGCCACCTCTTTCCAGGGCTTGAGAAATTCTCGAGGAAAAACTGAGTCATTTGTGGAGGCTTCTTTAAACTCTACCGTTCTGCTGAGTTTCCAGGTAATTACAGCTGAGAGCAGCCTCGGATTACCTTCTCCAAGCCGGCCAAGGACATTCCCAGGGCACTAGGCAGAGTTTCCGAGGGTGGGAGGTCACTGCCAATCCCTCCCTCAGTGACATGTACCACGAAATTCTGGTCGTCCCACAGGCTTGGTGTGGAGACTGAATGACACAATGTAGCAGTGCCTTCATGCATATTCATGAACATAGCACAGTGCCTCGCCTCCTTTCCGTCTGCATTATATGCCCCTGATGCTAAACATGTTTGAATTCTTTCAAGTCACCGTGTGTTATTCTCACGTGCTTTGACTGTCTTGTGATCAGGTGTCCCTGCAGAGATGATTCTTAGGAGTTGAGTAAGTCTTTGCAAAGACTTTGCCTTGTATATATATAAACTACGTTTCCTAAAAAAATGGCATCTTTTAAATTTAGCCAGAGTATTCAAATTTCTGCAGTTTTCTTTTCCTAATTTGTTTCTCCTTTTCTTACACAAAAAGATTGCTGGAAATATGTACTGAATTCTCATTAAAGTCAACACCTCCCTATATATGTATTTGATTATACTGTAAGAATCTACATTTTTTTCCAGTATAACAATTTCTGTAATTTTTTTTTAACTATAAATCTTTTCTCATTCACTTCATGAAATGTTGCAAACATCATTTCTTATCATGTTCACACTCACCTTTTTGGTTGAGAGTGAAAATATTATATATCCACAATGAATGCTGGAACATTTTATTGAAGATATTCCAGGCCAAACACATTTTAATTATTCTTTGTAAACTCACTTTTAATTTGAAAGTAGAGAACTTGTTTTAAGCTTAATCAGCAACTGAATGTATGCTGCAAAAGGACATCTGAGAATGCCAAAAATGCAAGGCCAAAGAAGTCTTTATTATTTAATTATTTTAATCATTTAGTCATTTAGTTATAGCAAATAGACATAAAACAATAGATTACTAGGTTTAGAAAATATTTTCTCCTAAATCAGGATTACTAATTTTGGTCCAGTTTTATTAAGGCATAACTGACACTTAAAAATTGAATATATTTAAGGTGTACAAAGTGGTGATTTGATATATGTATACATTGTGAGATGATTACCACAATCAAGGTAATCAAAATGTCCATCACATTGCACAGTTAATATTTGTGTGTGTGTGTGTGTGTGTGGTGAGAGCACTTAAGATCTACTCCTTAGGAAATTGTAAGTATACAATACAGTATTATTCACTACAGTCATCAGGTTTTATTCATCTTGTAACTGAAAGTTTGTACCCTTCGGCCAACATTTCCCTATGTCCCCAGTCCCCAGCCCCTGGCAACCACCATTCTACCTTCTGCTTCTAAGAGATTTAATTTTTTAGATTCCACGTAAGAATGAGATCATGCAGTATTTGTCTTTCTCTATCTGGCTTATTTCATTTAGCATAAGGCCCTCTACGTTCATCCATGTTGTTGCCTATGGCAGAGTTTCCTTCTTTTTTATGGCTGAATAATATATATTATTATGTATTAATATTATATAATTATATATTAACATTATACTATTATATATTATTATATGATGTATGAGATATGATATAATCATACACGATGTTATATATGATGTGTCATACATACCACATCTTATTTATCAACAGACACAAGTTATTTCTGTATCTTACTGTTGTGGATAATGTTATGGTGACATGGGATTACAGATATTGTCTCAAAATCCCGATCATCATACCCTTTGGATGTAAACCCAGAATGGGATTGCTGGATCATATGATCATTCTACTTTTATTCTTTTTTAATGTTTTTAAGAAAAATTTCCATACTTCCATATTTTCATACTTTGATACTAGCTGTACCAATTTACATTCTCACCAAGTCTGCTAGGGTTCCCTTTTCTCTACACCCTCGTCAATACTTATTGTCTCTTGTCTTTTGATAAAAGCCATTATAGCAGGTATGAGGTTCTGATTTTCATTTCCCTGATGATTAGTGGTGTTGAACCCCTTTCCATGAACCTCCTGGCCATTTTATTGGCCAGTTACCTGCATGTCTTCTTTGGAGAAACGTCTATTCATGTCCTTTGCCCATTTTTAAAATTGGATTATTTGTTTTATTGTTTTGTTTTGTTTTGTGTTTTTGCTGTTGAGTTGTATACATGATACTATTTAGATGTTAAGTCTTTATCATATTTTCAAGTATTTTCTCCTGTTCCCTAGGTGACTTTTTTATTTTGTTGATGACTTCCTTCACTGTGCAGAAGCTGCTTGGTTTGACGTAGTTCCATTTGCCTCCAGGGTCACAGATGGATGGGTCTCTTGCCAGGTTCCCGGGCAGGCAGGACAACTCCTGGACCATGGCTGAGAGGAGTCAGAGCTGGATCATGGGCTTTATAGTCTAGATAAAATTTGTCAATTTTATTTTCCTTAAAAAAACCAAAAACCTCCTATTTTCATTGATCTTTTCTATTGTCGTTTTAGTCTCTATTTCACTTATTTCTTCTCTGATCTTTGTTATTTTCTTCCTTCTGCTAACTTTGAGGTTAGTGTGTCCTTTTTCTAGTATAAAGTTAGGTTAAAACTATAAACATTTTAGTTGTTTATTTGCGATCTTTTTTTCCTAAATGTAGGCATTTGTCATTATAAACTTCCCTCTAAGAACCGCTTTTGCTGCATCCCATACATTTTAGTGTGTTCTGCTTCCATTTTCATTTGTCACAAGATACTTTTTGATTTCCCTTTTGAATTCTTCTTTGATCCATTGGTTGTTCAGGAGTGTGTTGATTAATCTCCACATATTAATGAATTTTCACATTTTTCTCCTGTAATTGATTTCTACTTTCATATCATTGTAGTCAGAAAAGATACTTTATAACAGCTGGGTTCACAGACGGGTCTGCAGATGTGAGCCTGTTACAAGGTCCACAGCTGCAGGGTCCATAGCTAGGACCAAGGTTAGCGTGTCTGTTACCCGAGGCATGGGCAGGCATGGCTCCCCCTGGGTTGCTCAGGGGATGATGCTGGTGGCAGGACCAAGACTACATGGGGCTGTAGCCAAGTCCACAGGGGGACGGGGCTGTTTCTGGGTCTGTGGCCAGAACCACAGTCAGCAAGCCTGCTGCCTGCTCACGGTCCTGCCTTATCGAAATGGCCCTCATTAGTCTTGGACTCCATCAGCGTTCCACAGATTTTTGCCTGAATCCCAAAGCTCCCACAAGGGTACTTTTGCCCATGGATGGTTGCTAAATTATTGCTTCTTTGGAAGGATACAAGCAGGGTACCTCCTATTCTGTCATCTTGCTGACGTCCCCTCCAGGCTTATTTCTTTATATACTGGGAAACAGGCTTATCTAATTCAGTGGCTTGTCTCTGCCATCACTAAGTAACAGGTACAAAGACTTGGCAACCCTGTGCTTCTCCCAGCTGCTGGACAGAATGCACAGAGGATAAATGAAATCAAGAAAAAGGGAACACTTAGAAATGAGCAACAGATGTAAAACTCTTCTGTCAAGGAGAAAATACTCAAAGAGCAAGATGAAATTATGAGACTGGGCCATGCTGTAAAAATTCTTTTTTGCATATTTACTTATTTATTCATTCAATAAATATTTCTAGTGTATTTATTATACACAATATGTCAGGAATTATTTTAGGCATTTAGGGCACAAAAATGAACAGGATAATAAGGTCTCATTGCCATAATGAAACATATTCTAGTGGGGAGAGCATTATGGACCAATAAGTAGATGAGTAAGGCAGTCTCTGAGATCCTGAAGTATTTCAAATGACACAAACTTGGAGATATAGTAGGGAGAGTGGCTGGGAGGGGGTTCTGTGAAAAGATAATCAGCAAAGTCCTCTCTGAGAAAATGACATCCAAACTGAGAAGAAGAAGCTGCCAAGCCATCATTATACAGAATAGTTGTAACAAATAAAACACTGAAAATAGTGAAGTGTTCATTTTCTACTTGGGTCTAAAATACTACCATGGATAGAACCAGTGTGTTATTTGATCGGTTACTAGCTGGGATGTTGTTTGTTATCTTGACATTTTTTTCCCCTAAAATCCTAAAACTGAGAATAACAGGAAATAAGTACAGTCAAATTCTAAAGAAAGACGCTGACTACATCCAATTTATGATCAATCTCCGTCACTCACGTCTGGCCTGTGGAGGAGAAGATAAGGTATTTCAAAGGATGACGTGAGAGTGCCACTAATAAAATGAGTCGTGGGTCAAACAGAGATTACCCCTCCTCTCCTTACGGAGACAGCCAGACAGGGCATGGCTCTTGTCAGCAAAGGAGAATTAGAGATTCCTGCAGCTTTTCCTTCAGAAGCAACTTTCCAAACTTTTGTGTCCCTATATTGGAACTAACAATGTTGAGGTACATGAGGAACTATTTGCTGGTAAATGTCCAGAACTGATAAGTGGGAAGGATGAACAGGAGGCACATGAGCCTGTTTGCAGCACCATAGTCCTGGAGTTCATGAGGGTACAGGGGTTGTCCAGACGGAAGGAGTCCTTTGCCCACAACCATCCTATCCCATCCTTTGGTTTTCGTGTTATTTTTCTCGATTATTCTGGTATCGCTAAAATACCTTGGACTGACAGCTCATGTTGTTGTTGTTTTTTTTAATATGAGATAAACCTATAAATATTTAATCCATTATTAATGAAATTTTTATATTGTTAAGAGTTAAATACAGTCAAAACTGATATAGAAGTCATTCACTCTTAGATGGTAGTGAATAAGACCATGACTGTAAATGCTTGGGGCCCTCAGCTAAGTATTCAGGAGATACTAACTTGCTTGTGATAATTTGTGTATGTTGAATTGCCATGCAAGCCAAAAAGAATTGTGTCACCAAGGAGCAAGTGAACAACTGAAGCAAAGAAACCCAAGCGTCAAGTAAGATGGCCCTAGTATTTCAGTCATTTACTATATTCATTCTATAGATACGTGTTAGGCACTCACAGCTTGGTGAGAGGCCTCCTCCAGGGCAAGTGGAAATGGTAGAGGCCTTCCTACATGAGTTTTCTTAATCATTCTAAGTGCCTTGTTGATGATCTTGCTGGAATCTACTCTTACTCACCACCTTTGTTTTTATTTCAGTCTCTTAACTTCCTGACCTCTGGGGATCCGTAGACTTGGACTGAGTCCCATCGACATGTGTGCTTCAAAATTGCACAAACCACACGAACTCTCTCTGTATAATAAAAGGGGGCTGCTGTGGATTGAGTGTGCCTCCCCCTGCCCCCCCCCCCGAATTCATATGTTGAAATCTTAAGGTTGGTGCAGATGTAATTAGTTAAGATGAGATCATACTGGAGTGGAGTGGACCCCTTAATCCAATATGACTGAAGTGTCTTTATACAATTTGTAGGGGAGAGACACAGAACAAATTCTTCCTCACAGCCCTCAAAAGAACCAAGCTGCCATCTTGCTTGCTGGCTTTTGGCCTCCAAAACTGAGACAATAAATTTCTGTTGTTTAAACCACTCTGTTTGTGGTACTTTGTTACGCAGCTCTAGCAAACTAATGCAGAAGATTTAGTTTCTTTCCCTTGATACACCCTTGAATCAATTCAATAGAAAGAATTTTCTCTCTTCTTTTTTTGCTTTTCCTTTTCTTCTAAGATAGTCACTTCCAGGATTTCTTGGAACTTCCCTTTCTATTCGGTTCTCCAAGAATATTCCCTGTGATACATTCTTGGGACAGTCCTTGTTGCATTGATATTCAAAACCAAAAGGTTATTAATGGCCTTCCTCTTGAGGGTGTGTTGGAAAGGTTGATTGGATCCATCCTGTAAAATGTGATTCAACATTCATTTATCTCCTTACTTATTCTACTGGCCTGGCAAAGAGTATGTGAAAATGAACTGCCATGGAGATTTTATGGTTCTGATGAAATATTTATATTCAGAATTAAAACAGAACATTCAGTTCCAATGCCATCCCCTTCTATTTAGAGTGAGTAATAGGGTTTAGTTACCCTCAACTTAAACTGAAGAGAGGGTATGCTCAAAAGAGGCCTGGTAGAGGCATATGGGGAGGGAAGTTTGTGTAACGCTTCTGAGTTTATGATGAACACTGGTTAGACCACAGAGAGATACATACAATTTGGAAGGGATGAGAAAGAGAAACTAAAAGGTGGAATATGACTGTACTTTATTCCAAGAAAGGATATTCTGTCCTCTTTAGAGAGCAGCATGGTTGAAAGAGGGGTTCAGCCGATGGCCACCTGCAGGAGAGCAGTACCCAAACCAGCCTGGGCTTCCATACCCTGTGCAGGGACCCACCAGGCTGCAGAACCATTTTGGCCTGTTTTCATAGGGATGTTTCAAGCACTCATAGAGAGTTACATGAAAGGAGAGTAAACACCAATCCATCTTTGCTATGATTCAACCTAATACAAGCCACATTTATCAAATGCTTCTATGTGGCATGTACTGGGATGACTGTGCAAACATGAGTGAGGTTTGGGCTATGCCTTATTCAGTGCACAGCCCGGTGAGGGAGATCAAAAAACCTTCATGAAAGATGTCAGTCTTTTAATGTGTCAAGGATAGAGATCAAGTCACATTCTTCTTTGTGTCCCTACAGTGCTTCACACATGGTAGGTCTTTGGTAAGAATGAAATGCTACAGCTACTTGGAAGGTGGCTCTAGGAACCCAGAAGACAGGAACAATTAATTCTATCAGGAGGTGCTAAGGGAAAGCTCAGAAAGGAAGCTATTATTAGATTGGGACTTAAAAGCTGTCTAGAACTTCATTTGGTAAGAAAGTAAATGTAGGGAAAAAGGCATTCTTGGTTGGAAGACTACATTTAATAAAGGTTAGAAGGCAAGCATGACTTGATTAAAACAAAAGATATTATAACAGTATTGACTAAATGCATGACTCATTCTGGGTGTTACACCTATTTTGTTTTACTCTTCAGTAGTACCGTGGGAGAGGTAATATTATACCTAGTACAGGAATGAAAACATGATGGTCACATAGCCACTGAGTATCAACCAGGATCTGAGCCATTCGTCTCACTAAACAACCTTCCTTGGGAAAAAAAGTGTGGGGGGTTTTGATGGTTTATAATCAGGGAAATGGCACATTCTAGTTTGTTTTCAGCCAAGAGGAACAGAGATTAGAAAGTGGAAACTTTCTGCCAAGATTACCTAAAACAAACTCAGCAATCAACTTAGGAAACACATGTCTCTGATGCTCTAATTTGATGAAACTGATTTAAAGGAAGGTACTCAGTGGATAAGTTCTGAACATATATGTTTCAGCACCATTGAATGGAGAAATAATCTGTAGTAAATTTATGTATTTATAAGTATCTTAAATTAATGTTGTAGACCCCATGGACATACATGTGGAAGCAGGATATTTAATATATGCTACCTTGTTGTGTGCCTTTACCCTGCAAGGCCTCATTGCAGAGCCAGGCAACCAAATAAGTAAATATTCAAGTGCTAGTTTGTTTTTTTTTTAACGGAGGACCTAAGAAAGGGTAGAATTTTTAACTTCTGCATCCTTAAACATAGTGATTTACCTTCCAAACAGGCCTAGACTTTAAGATGATTGTATAAAGAAGTTGTGGTATATACCCACAATGGAATACTACTCAAGCATAAAAAAGAATAAAATAATGCCATTTGCAGCAACATGGATGGACCTGGAGATCATCATTCTAAGTGAAGTAAGTCAGAAAGAGAAAGAAAAATACCATATGATATTGCTTCTATGTGGGATTTTTTAAAAAAAAGACACATATGAATTTATCTACAAAACAGAAACAGACTTACAGATATAGAGAACAAACTTATGATTACCAGAGGGTAAAGGAGGTGGGAAGGGGTAAATTGGGAATTCAAAATTTTCACCTCTTGGGGAGTGATGGAAACGTTAGCTATCTTGATTGTGGTGGTGGTTTCATTGGTGTATACATCAATCTATCAAAATTCATCAAATTGTGCATCTGAAATAGGTGTAGTGTACTGTACAGGAATCATACCACTATAAATGTGTGAAAAATAAGTCAATAAAAAATATATATTTAAGAAATGATACAATGAACTTATTTACAAAACAGAAAGAGACATAGAAAACAAACATAAGGTTACTGGGGGGAAAGAGGTTGAGGGGGATAGATTGGGAATTCAGAATTTGTAGATACTAATTACTGTACATAAAATAGATAAACAAGGACCTACTGTATAGCACAGGGAACTATATTAATACCTTGTAATATCCTATAATGAAAAACAATATGAAAAAAAAATATATATATATGTACAACTGAATCACTATGCTGTACACCAGAAATTAACACGACACCGTAAACTGACTATACTTCAATAGAAAACAAAAAACAAAACAAAACAAAAAAACAAAAACAAAGTCAAACGGTGGAAGAAATGACAGCTGGTTGGCACTTTATTCAGCTGACTGCACCAAAAGTTTTACTGTATCTACAAACATAGTTTATAAATATCTAAAAGTTGCTATGGTCTTTTGCTAGCAGTGGCCCCTGAGGGAAGGACAAGAAATAATTAAAGCAGGAGGTTTAGGAAAAGTCATTTAAAAAGGCAGATCGGTTTACTAAAGGACCGTGTGTACCCTGCCAGCATGGGAGGTTTGCAGTTCCATTTAGTGTACTTTTATTGACATCTCACAAGTGACCTTACATTATAGTTTTAGATGGGAGTTTTACTTTGGATGATGTGCTTAAACAGAAAATTTAGAATGAATGGCAATGGCTAAAAAATCTGTGAGTAGAAAGACTGACCTTCTCAAAGAAGTCCTACCAGTAAATTGAAACCTTGGCCATTCCAAAGAGAGAAATCACTGTGACAAAACAAATGGGAAGACTCTTGTTATTTCATGGCCATTTCTTTCAGAACTTTGTTTAAAAAGAAAATCTTACTCTTTCAACTTTCAAGGAGGTGGTATGAGTGCTATCAAAATCATCTTGATTCCAGAAGTTGATCCATTCCCAAGTAATAAATGCATTTCCCAATGAAATACTCCCAGAGTAAACATCTCCTGTTGCCCAACGCATTCCACAAAGCATCTTTAGAGGCTCTTAAAATTGTGTTCCAAAGTCCTTGATGAAATAGCCATGTATAGTGTTGAAATCAGTTCAGTAGGGTGAAGGCCTAAGAAGTAATCATATCTCCAAATCCAGAACTCCTGAGTGTGTTTCCATGATTTAATTTTCTCCATTCTTCCAGGGTGCTTTACTGCTTTTAATGTATTTTGAAAAGTATGTGAAGTATTTAAACTGTTTCTACAGCTTACAAATCCTCTTCTTTCATACTACGTACATTTGAGAAGAAAGGCATTTAACATTCTTCTCTGCTTTTCCTGTATATGAGATTGATTTCAAAGGCTTTTTCGAAGTCTTTACTGTCAATGGACAGATCTGTTCGACATCTTCTACTCAGTGATTCATATTATACTCAATATCTATCTGACAACTTTACACAGTCACTGGCTTTCAGTCTATCACTGGTTTTCCAATAGTGGTAGAGTTATTATTCCATCTTTAACCAGACTTACTGGGCATCTGTTTTTATGTCTGCCCAGTGTTTGTTCATGCCTCTTTTTTCATGGTCTAGATGAGCTGTAGGATCACAAACCACAATTTAACTCAACAAACTATAGTCATCAGACACGTGAAAAAAATCCAGATCTTTAAACTATCCTGTAGTCTAGCATTCTTTCCAAGCATCAATGGAAGGGAATTACAAAAACGCATCATGGACTTACTAAATGGAATAGCAGTAAAACACAACAATGACCAAGAAAAAAAAAAAAAGCAGGCTTAGAGTTTTAGAATGCTGGAGTTAGAAGGGAAGTTGGATATTATGTAGTTCAGTATCATTTTACAGCAAGAAAATCGAGCCTTCCTGAGAATAAATCACTCTTTAGCAGAAGTTGCCGTTAGTTGTAGAGGTCTCTTGTTTCTCAATCTTGTGAATTTTTGATATATCATTCGTGTTGCTATAGTATATTTGCTATCAAATTGCTCTAGCTGTGGTTCTCCACCTTGCTCCCAAATCCTGCAAAATACTCAGTGAAATTCAATTATTTAATTTTTTTTGTTAATATTATACCATATGGTTTCCTGGAATAGAGCTGTGTTCTGCTTATGTTACCCTTCTTAAGCTTGAAGGGATCAGCCTATGCAAAATTATACCATACAAGAATAGGCTCTTTTTATGAGTAATCCTAACTTCTTCTTACTCTGCCTCTATATTTTGGCCAATAGAATCCCTAGGAAAGTATTATCTGATTCACTCAAGTTCAGTGTGGTTAGACTTTCAAGACTTTATGTGTATTGAAAAAGGACTAAAGTAACATCATAGAGTATTCTACTCTTAATCGAAACATCTGTACATAGTACATAAAATAGCTAAAGATAATTTTTAGAGGCATCACTGGCATGTGAGTTTGTCAATCATCATTAATGCCATCTCTCCAGAGAAGATGAAATACTTCGCTGGGAATGGGAAAATGTCTCCCCAGGTTTGGGTCAGAGTCTTCTGCATCTTCTCTTGTGCTGATTCTCTATTATCCACTGATTCCCTTCTAAGATCACGTATTTTAGCCCAAGAGTCAGACTGAGTCACAGTGTTACATATCAGATCTTCTAGCCTTCTTTAACTCCATAAAGATTTAAGGGGTGCCTGTATGTGCTGAAATTGGACAGTCAGTGGAGATAATATGGTGAACATGGTCCCCACTCTCATGACACTCCCATTTCAGTGACTGCATTCTTTTTTGACATATAGACTGTAGAGAATCACTGGGTTTATGTCTATAGTCACTCAACATCTGGCCGTCATCAACTCTTTTGTTGTTGTTGTTTCAACTGATTTTATTCTTATTTTACATAGTTACAGGCAATTCAGTATTGAAATATTGGAGGTTTACCCGCTCCTTGTGGAAATGTATTTATATAACTCTATTGTCAAATACTTCCCTTACTAGATCACTGAAATGAACAGGGTTTTACAGAATCTCCAAACTTGCAGCAAGAGAACACTCCCAAGTGGATGTTCTGTGACCCATTTTCTCCCCTGCTCTGTGTAAATTCTTTATATTATGGTTATCTCCTGTTTCCTAATGTCATGTGTCTTCTTGACCACAGATGAATGTTAGAGTTGAGTCCTTGCTTTCTTAATAGATTTGTTATCAAAAAACATTGCTCTGTATGGGTCACTACTATCTGCATATTGTCCACACACAGTGTAAGCCATCACCCACCAAAACCAAAAACTAATCAAAGAATTCATTTGATAAAGATATATCTGTGAGAGCCTATGATTCCGGAATAACATCAAAGCAAACTGAAGGCCTGCCTCTAGACTTGAAATGAAACCACAGTTTTTCTTATTGAACCTGCTGTGAATGTAATATTTGGTTCCTGGTGGTGTATCATTAATGTTATCTATGAAACATACTTTACATTAAACAAGGCAACAGGAGCAGCAACAAGCAGGCCCTACAATAGTACCCTTATATTTATTTTAAAACAATGATTGTAAACCCCAGAGGTGCCATTTTTGCATAATAGTGATCTGGGGACAAAGTTTATCCATCCTGGAGTTTTCATAAGTGGAGAAAGCAAGCAAGACGTTTTCATTAATCATGTAAACAAGCGTTAAGCTTGTTCATGCATGCTCAAAATTTTAAATTTTGTATAAATTCATGTGCAAATTAAATGTGGCCCTCAGGCTTCTGGCAAGTTGCCATTGTAGCCCTTGGAATACAGAGCTTGGGCAGATCACAATTTATAGCTTTTTCCACTGCTGTCTGTTTCATTGATTTCTGCTTTCTTGTGGTCTGCTGGAAACTTGATGTCTGATTCTAAAGCACACATTCATGATCTTATCTCTCCACCAGGGAGACCCAATGAATGCCATGACAAAAACAAGTGAATTAAACTTTTTAAGTTTGGAAGAAATATTTTGAGTGCATTTTTCCAATTTCATGACTTTCTGTTAAGCTCATTGAAAATTTTCATTTGCTAGTAATCATATAAACAGAACAGTAAAAGGATAGACAAAGTTCTCTTGCTTTTAGCTACCTCCTATTAAATTTACCTTTCCAAATGGTTGACCTCATGAACATTAAATTGTCTTTTCATTTATTCAACCGTCAGTTATCCAGCAATCTCTGCTAGCTGAGTTCCAAGTAGTTGGAAAAATTTCTACAAAAAAACTTTAAATTGATTTTGCAGTCTCAGTGCCAAAGGTCATGTACTACACCCATAAAAGAGACTCTGTGACAATCAATGAAAGCCTATTGTATTCATACTTTGCCTTTAAATTCTAATATATTTAATTAGTTTGTTTTCTGGTCCACATCAGTTTGGAGGCAAAAATTCAGGAGAAGCAGTTTTACAGCCAGGCTCCCTGACTCCAAGAAGAAATGACTTTTGACAATCTGATAATACAATGGGAGAGGGAAAACCAAAATCAAAACCAAACCAAACCAAACAAAAACTGACGTAAGAGTGTCAATCTGAGGACATTTGCTATGTGGTCAAAAGCTCTATTCAATACAGCAGACCATGAGATCACCATGACCTTACTGAACAACAAAGAGATAAATTACTTCATTCAACAACACATTTGTTGAGAACTGAACACATCCCCAGGGTTGGAGAAGTAAAATCAAGTAAAAGGTAGCTCATGACCTTGAGAATTTTACAGTTCAGGTGGAAAAGCAGAAACTTTAGCTTATGAAAGGAAGAGGCAGAAAGTGTAAAAAGGGAAGGGAAAAGCTGATTTGTCTTGAAGGCTTAACGGAAAAGTGACACCTGAAGTTGGTCTGAAAAGCCAGTTGGGGGCTTTTCAAATTGATATTGAGGGAATGTTATGAAGGATTTGACAGAAAGAACAGGGCACACAATAGTGTGGAGCAATGGGAAGGCATGCTGTGACAGCAGGCAGAGTTCTAAGACAGCCCCCATGGTCCCCACCCCTGCTGTATAATCCCTTCCCCTGGAGTGTGGGCAGGACATGCCTGTGAATGTGATGGAATGTCACTCACAAGATTATATCGCATTGTATGTCAAAGGGATTTTATGGATGGAATTAAGGTCCCTAATCAGTTGAATTTGGGCTAGTCAAAATGGAGATTATCTTGGGTAGGTCTGAGCTAATTAAATGAGCTCTTAAAACAGGCTGAAAGATTCAAAACAGAGATATTCTCCTGCTGGCCTTGAAGGAGCAAACTGCCACAGTGTGGACGGCGCCTGGGATGGGGATCTGAGAGCTACCTCTAAGAAGCTGGCAGTGGCCCCTATGGCAGCTAGTGATAAAACACGACCTCACTCACATGGCTGCAAGAATATCAATTCTACAAACAACCTGAAGGCAACTGGAAGTGAATCTCTCCCTAGTTAAGCTTCCATGTAAGTACACAGGTGGCTGACACCTTGATGCTACCTTAGTGAGTCCCTGAGTCAAGACCCAGCTAAAATGTGCCAGAGTCCTGATTCACAGAAACTATGAGATAATAAAGTTATGTCATTTAAAAATGCAAAATTTCTGATAATTTGTTATATACCAATAAAAAAATGAATACAGCATTTTAGAGGAATAGAAGTTTAATTTTTCTGGGTCGTGGGGTAGATGAACAAGACACAGGAGAAATGTAGACAAGGGAAAAACTAATTAAGTGTTTGGTACATCATGAAAAAGTCTTCTGAATTTATCCTGTGGGTCACATGGGGTCATTAAAAGGAATTAATGTAAAGGGCGCCAATAGTAAGTTTGTATTTTAGTAAGTTACTAAAACTGGCCAAAGTGACAATGATGGATTGCACAGGAGAGAGGCTGGAAGAAGGGAATTGGGCGGTACCAAAATAATGCTAGTAGGTGCTGATGAAAGTTTTCTGAGAGGTAATGACAGTAATGATGAAACAAAAGGGAAAGATTAGAAAAATACTTAGAAGGTAAGATCAACATGATGACAAATGTGAGACCAACATGAAAGAATAAGATTAGTGCAGAATGAATCCAAATGTCCACACCTCAGTGATATGAGAATAAGGGAAGATACACAACTAGAGAGAATTATTTTGGATTTTGAAAATGGCATGTTTTAGCTTCCTGCGGGAGTCCCAGAGAGATTAAGAGGGAGCTACTCATAGTCAGTTAAAAATGTAGTTCTGGACTTTAGAACAAGGTGGAGGCTGGAAATTTATTTCGGGAGTTATCAATGGAGTTGAAGGCATGGGAATAAATGAGATCACTTAAGAAGAATATTCTGAAAAGATGATAGCAGATTAAACTCTGGGGAACATCAACATTTAAGTGTAAATAGAATAAAAGGACCAGAGGAAGGAAATTTAAAAATTGTTTTTATTATAATAGGGGTGAAATTGGGAGAAAATCATATCATGGAAGTTAAAGTGTTCAAAGAGATGATGATTGAATATTGCAAATGTCAAATGGAAAGTAGAAAGTGAGCATTAAGGAAATGCCTTTGATTTAACAATAAGAAAGTCCTCTTGGGCCCTAATAAGAGCAGTTTGGCCTTAGTAAGAGGGTTTCAAAGGAATAGAGGGTATTGAAACCACACTGCAGTAGATTTTAGGAATGAATGAGAAGAGAGACACAGGAGACTACAAGGACCATGAGGAACTTCTTTCAAGTAGCTGGGCAACAGGAGAGGAAGGAAAATAGGGGGAAAGGACAACATCAAAAAAAAGTGTAAAAACAGCCCACAGAGTGGGAGAAAATGCTTTCAAATCACATATCTGACAAGGGACTTTGCAGAGGTATATATAGAATATATAAAGAGTTCTTACAACTCAATAATAAAAAGAAAATCCAATTAACTAATATATATAAAGTACATAAACAACAAATTCATACTGTATAGCACAGGGGACTTTATTCAATATCTTACAGCAACCTATAATGAAAAGGAATATGAAAACAAATATATGTATGCATATGTATGACTGAACTATTATGCTGTACATGAAATTGACACAATATTGTAAACTGACTGTACTTCAATAAAAGAATATGTAAATATATACAAAAAAACTGGGCAAAGGATCTGCATGGACAATTCTCCAAAGAATGCAAATGACTAATAAGCCCATGGAAAGATGCTTGACATCATTAGTGATCAGAAAAATGCAACTCAAAACCACAATGAGCTATGGCTTCACACCTGCTGTAATGGCTAGAATCATTTAAAAGTCAGATAACAAATACCGGCAAGAATGTGGAGAAATCAGTAGCCTCATGTACTGCTGGGGTAGGGTGCAGGGAGTTGGGGATGGGTGAAAATGGTACAGCCACTCTGGAAAACAGTCTGGCAGTTCCTTAAACAATTAAACACAGAATTGCCAGATGACCCAGCAATTTCATTCCTAGGTATACACACTAAAGAGAAATGAAAACGTTCATCCATACTGAAACGTGTACATGAATGTTTCTAGCAGCATTAGACAAAGAGTCAAAGGTAGAAACAACCCAAATGTTCGTCAATAGACAAATGGATTTTAAAAAAAATCCTCTATATCCATACAATGGAGTATTATGTAGCCATAAAGAGGAATGAGGTGCTGATATACACAACCACAAGGATGAACCTTGAAAACATCATGTTAAGTGAGAGAAGCCAGTCACAGAAGACCTTGTACTGCATAATTCCATTGGTCTGAATGCCCAGAATAGGGAAGTCTAGAGACAGAAAGTAGATTAGTGTTGATTTGGGCTGGAGTCAGGGAGGGCTGGTGCCAGATGGCAGGGAGGATCATAGCTGAAGGATATGGGTTCCTTTTTGAAGGTGCTCTGAAATAAACTATGTTGATGGTTGCACAGATCCTTGAATATACTAAAAACATTCAACTGGACACTCTAAGTGGGTGAATTGGATGGTCTATGAATTATATACCAACAAAGCTGTTTGAAAAAAGAAAGCAAAGAGGGTAATTCAAGGTAGATAAAGTCAAAAGGGACTTTTCTTTTAGCTTGTGCGAGCTTCCAGCACCTGTGAATCCTGAGGGGAAGGAGTTGATGGCGATTTGCAGGGATTGATGCTCACGATGATAAGTCTGAATCATCAGAAAAGGTCAAAGCCAGTTCAATATGTGATCTCTTTTAGAAAGAGTTCCAGCAAAAATATCTAAGTGAAATGTATTCCTTTGAACACTAAACTTGCTTTCTTTTATAGGAAAATTAATTTGTGAAGAATAAGCGTTCCCTCATTGATGATAGACAAATGAGGTGTTACTCTAACTAGAGGGATAATGGTTACCAAAAAAGTGTCTTCTTAAAAAGCATTTTTTATTCCTGAAGTCTTGAGGCAGGTTTTGGGCTACAAATAAAAGAAAAGGAAAAATAAACTAAATCTCATGATTCCCATACAATTGTTAACGAGATCTGTATTAACCCTTAGCTGTCTGGCTCAGAGGAAGGAAAGGTTACATAGTCAAGCTGCATACATCCCTGTCGCACTGCTCTGGGGTACGACTGGAAGGGCCACCATACTTGGCTATGCTGTTGATAAATATTTAACGGGTATAACTTCTGTTACTCCTTGTGTTTCAGCCAAACTATTTGCTGTCACCATTTTATTTCTTTTTTTGAAATTAAGTTTAGCATTATTATTTATTTATTTATTATTTTTTTTACAAAGTTTTTTTTTATTGTTATTATTCTTCAATGCCTGCTGTTGTAGAATATTGCCTGGCTATTAAAAACATATTGCTAAAGACTTAATGGCAAAACCCCAGAGGATCTATGTGGAATTATTTGTTTTAAACTGTATTAAAATTCTCTGGACACAGATTCACTTTACTTGTTCAATATTTTTTATTGTTTCACCTGCTATTGAGTAGCAACTGCAATGGGAAAGCTTTGTGTTTTGTTTTAAGTGACCAAGTTCTATCAGAATTGTTTGAAAGTTCCTAAACATTTTTTTTTTTTTTTTTTTTGCTGGAATGATCTGCTTTCAAACAACCCACCACCCTCAGGAGAGGGTTACTCACACAAGGTAACCAGATGTCTTGGGGAATGAGCAAATATTCAGCGTCCTTCAGGAAGGGCGAGAGCGCTTTGGAACTTGGCAGGAGCTCAGCCCATTAAGAGAAGAGACTCCCCTTTTCTCTGCTGATGACCAAGGAAAACGGTCTGCTGGATCCTGCGTGTGAGAAAAGGCAGCTCAGCCTTCTGGTGATGGGCTAAGCCAGGCAAAACAGCGCGCCCAGCGCTGCGAGGGAGTCAGATCAGAGTGTCCTGTGAAAGGAAGGCTGAGAGGGACAGGCATTCATTTCTGGGAAGAACATGATGAGAGCAAACGGCAAAATAAATAAGGCCTGTTTTTCCTCTTGATTTGGACTTGAGCTTCGATATAAAGATCAAGTGGTTTTTACAGAAAGAAAAAAAGCAGGGTCCCTGGTTTAAATAAAAGTGATGAGTTTCCACTTTGTACCTATTCAGTGAAGAAGAATTTAGAGAGAGAGAAAAAAATTATTTTAGGACTTTGCTGTAATTTCCTCATGTCAAAAAGGAAATGGACCTAATCTGCTTTTCCTCCAAAACTTACCACTTCTGTTCTCTGGCCTTTTTATCCTGGCACCAGAAACTCTGAATATGCTCCTTCAAATGTTTTCAGAGGCCATAACAGCAGATAAGGGTTAAAAGAGGTCTAAACTCTAGGGAAAAAAATATTATCCAAAGACACAGATCCATTGGTCTGCATCTCTATTCTAGTCATGAGAACTGGAAAGACATAGATTTTGGCCTCCAAAAACCTTAGTTTGAATCCCTGTTCCTCCATTTAGTGGCTGAATGATCATTAACCTCTTTAAACCTCAGCTGACTTATCTTTACCTCTGTTTCCTCATCTGTAAACTGGGGATAATACTATCCAACACTGTTTGACAATCAGCTGTGAGAACGCTTTGTATGTTGTAAAACACAAAGCTTACTTTAACTGGAAAAGGTTGTTGAACATTTCTCATTTAACTTTAAAAAGCCAGAATTTGAACATAGGGCTACATACTCTGAAGTTGATTTTTTTCCTAAAATTGCCTTGTTAGTTAGTTAACTATTAATATATATTTATAAATAATGTTTACTACTAATATTTATAAACAAGTATTTCCAACGTGCAAGGCATTTTTCTTTGAGGGGTACCAAATAGAATCAGACTTGCTGTTTTCAAGGAGCTAATAGTTTATTATGGGACACAAGACATGGATACAAATATCTACCCTTAGAAATTAGAAAATGATGGGTGTTAAGAGATGTTCATTCTGCTACGTGTTTGGTAATTACCTCCTGAACATCTGAAATGTGACAAGTACTGAGCTAGCCCCTGAGGACAGAATGATAAACACAAATAGACATGGTTCTTGCCCATTTGGAGTTTGCTTAGAGGAAGAAGAAAGATATTGATCAAATAAACTCAAAAATCACAACATTTATAAAGGCTACAAAGTAGCGATTCTTACAAAGTGCTAGATGATTCAGACAGAAAGACTTCCAATGGAGGTTATAGAGGGATGCTTTTTAAAAAGGGCTCATTGGAGCTCAGATTTTGAAGAGAAGTAAGATTTACATCTACTGAACAGGAGGGAACTTTGTCTCAGGTAGAGGATGCCCCCAGCATGAGCCAAGGAACAAGGTTCTTGAAGGAATGAGTATTCAGAACTGTTTGGAAAAGTGGAAGGTAAATCCATTTGCATAATATAAGAGAAGATGATTAGAAAAATAAAAATCGATGGGAATGTTGGTGCCATATTGTGAGAGTTTTGAATGTCAGGTTAAAGAGTTTGGATATTATCCTGTGATCCATAAAGAATCTCTGGAGGCTTGAGAACAGTAGGGAATAAAATAAAATAAAATAAAATAAAATAAAATAAAATAACCTGCCAGGACTCTGAAGGATGTATTGGGGTGGTGAGGAGGTTAGAGGAGACGCCATTAAAGATGCTACTTTAGCAATGAGCTACTTGAGGACTGAGACAAAGGTCCAAATCAGGACGTTAGCAATGAGAATACAAAGGAGGGAAAGATACAAAGGATAATGCTGTCAAAATATTGACTGATCTTGGCTGTAGAAGACAAGGATAATAAAGAACCATTAATGTGGAAGAGAAAATTGAATCAGCTATACATTGGCATAACTCATTTTTTTTCTGAATGCCACCCTTATATTGGTGTTGTACATATGTTAACATAACAGTTTTGGATTTCAATTTGCTTATCTATAGATAAAATAAGGTGAATAATAATCACTTAGATGGAACAGTAATAATAAATGTTTTGTTCAGTAAAACAAATAGATGCATTAGGGTTCTTTGTGGAGAATGGATGACCTTGATTCACTTACTCAAGCAGAGAAGGTCAGGGTTACAGAGAAACTTAGTGACCAGAGTGAGCAGTGGATTTTCCAAGCTAGGAAACTGAAGTCCAGAGAGATTAAAGGACTTTAGTGAGGCCAAGCAACTAATCGGAATCGGAGTCCAGATGTCCAGCTTCCCAGGCCAGGGCTTTCTCACCACTTCATGGAACCTCTTCCTGTTAACGCTGATGTTTATTTAGGAAAACGATACTCCCATTGCAGCTGGGCTTGCCCAGCCCACAATGGCTGCACAGTGTTTAACAAAGTCAGTGAAGGTGTGTCCTTCTCACTTTGGGTCAGAACAGCTGGGTGTAGGCGGCAGCCAGGGCTCTAGACAGATGCTCTGCTGTGTCCGTCCCGAGATTCTGCCCTGTGTCTGAGAAAAGGAAATAAGTGATGGGAAAAGCCACAGAGGAGTGAGAAGCCACTCAGGAAAGATCTCTTTCCAAGGGGAAAAAGAAGCCCAGGTGCACTCACGGGGATCGAGTTGTACAAGGCAGGTCTGGGAGAGAGAATGTTGCCCGTGGCCTTGTCACCATTGTCTTCCATTGAAGTCACTGGATGAAGGGGTGGTACCAAAGTGCAAGTAAAACTTAAAAACTGCTGTCTCTGCACCATCTCTGAGAGGTGGTGAGAAGGCAAGGTGGACGAGGCAGGGATGTCAGCAGAACAGGCATGGGCAGCCTCCATGGCAGGGAGTGGCCAACAGCGGCAGGCGTGGTGTTGGTCCGAGCGCCCACATCTAGTTGCAAACATCAGCTCTCTCTGGGTTTTAGAAACTGACATCAATGTGGGTATCAGCTGCCTGAGCAGCAGCCAATATGCCTCTGCTTGGCATTCGGGAGGTTAGTTGTCACTTTTACTTTGGCATCATGGTAGGGAAGAAGTGGACGCAGTGTCGAGGTCCTAAGGGTGTCTGTGGGATCGTCTAGAGAACTCCCAGAATTCCTAGTGTGGAAACTCAGGAGGATGAATTTCCTACAGAACGAGGTTGGGGTGAGCATGTGCATTCTCTGATTACCTAACACATCTTCTATAGGTTAAAACAAAAACAAAAATGGTGGCTTCATAGAATGAGTTTGGGAGCATTCCCTCCTTTTCAGTCTTCTGGAAGAGTTTCAGAAGGACTGGTATGAGTTCTTCTTTGTATGTTTGGTAGAATTCCCTGGTAAAGCTGTCTGATCCTGGACTTTTATGTGTAGGGAGTTTTTTTTTAAATTGCTAATTCGATTTCATTTCTAGTGATCGGTTTGTTCAGGTGGTCAGTTTCTTCTTGGTTCAGTCTTGGTGGACTGTATGTTTCCAGAAACTTGTCCATCTCCTCTAGGTTATCCATTTTGGTTCCATATAGTTTTTCATAATATTCTCATATGATGTTCTGTATTTCTATGTTATTTGTTGTAATTTCTCCATTTTCCTTTCTTATTTTGCTTATTTGTGCTCTCTCTTTTTCCTTCTTTGTGAGTTTGGCCAGAAGTTTGTTGATTTTATTTACTCTTTCAAAAAAATAGCTTTTGGTTTAATTGTTTTTTTCTATTGTTTTTTAAATCTCTATTTTATTTATTTCCTCCCTGATCTTTATTATTTCTTTCCTTCTACTGACTTTTGGGTGTTTTTGCTCTCCTTTTTGTGATTCTTTTAGTTGGTGGGTTAGATTATTTATTTGAGATTGCTCTTCTTTTTTGAGGAAGGCCTGTTATCACTATAAATTTCCCTCTTAGCACTGTCTTTGCTGCGTCCCATGAATTTTGTGTGGTTGTGCTTTCATTTTCATTTGTCTCAATGTATTTTTTAATTTCACTTCTGATTTCCTCATTGACCCATTGGTTTTTTAATAGTATGTTGTTAAATCTCCATACTTTCCTTTTTTTCTCCTTTGTTTTTCTGTAGTTGATTTCTAGCTTCATGGCATTGTGGTCAGTAAAGATGCTTGAGATAATTTCTATCTTCTTAAAACTGTTGAGGCTTCTTTTGTGCCTAAGTACATGATCAATCCTAGAAAATGTTCCATGTGTACTTGAAAAGAATGTATATCCTATTTTTGGGGGGTGTAATGCTCTGAAAATATCCACCAAATCTAATTTTCCTATTGTATCATTTAATTTCTCTGTTGCCTTATTAATTTTCTGTCTGGAAGATTTGTCCAGTGATGTTAATGTGGTGTTAAAATCTCCGACAATGATTGTATTCCCATCAGTTTCCCCCTTTATCTCTGTTAGTAGTTGTTTCATGTACTTAGGTGCTCCTATTTTGGGTGCATATATATTAAAGATTGTAATATCCTTATCTTGTATTACTCCTTTAATCATTATAAAATGTCCTTCTTTATCTTTCTTTATGGCCCTTGTTTTAAAGTCTATTTTGTCTGAAATCAGTACTGCTACACCTGCTTCTTTGGCTTTTCCATTTGCATGGACTATCCAAAACCAGGCACAGTTACCACCAAAGAAGAGAATTACAGACCAATATCACTGATGAACATAGATGAAAAAATCCTTACCAAAATACTAGCAAATAGAATCCAACAGCACACAAAAAAGATTATACATCATGATCAAGTGGGGTTCATCCCAGGGACACAAGGATGGTTCAACATACACAAATCAATCAATGTAATGCATCACATCAACAAGAGAAAGGACAAAAACCACATGATCATCTCAATAGATACAGAAAAAGCGTTTGATAAAACTCAACACCCATTTATGGTAAAAACTCTCACCAAGGTGGGTATAGAGGGAACATATCTCAACATAATAAAAGCTATATATGACAAACCTACAGCCAGCATAGTACTCAATGGTGAAAAACTCAAAAGCTTCCCACTAAAATCTGGGACAAGACAAGGCTGCCCACTATCACCACTCCTATTCAACATAGTCTTGGAAGTCCTAGCCACAGCAATCAGGCAAGAGAGAGAAATAAAAGATTTCCAAATTGGAAAAGAAGAGGTAAAAGTGTCACTATATGCAGATGACATGATACTATATATAGAAAACCCTAAAAGGGCCACACAAAAACTACTAGAGCTGATCGAAGAATTCAGCAAGGTAGCAGGTTACAAGATTAATGTTCAAAAATCAGTTGCATTTCTTTACAGGAATGATGAATCAACAGAAATAGAAAGTAAAGAAACAATCCCCTTTAAAATAGCACCCAAAGTATTAAAATGCCTAGGAGTAAATCTAACCAAGGAGATGAAAGACTTATATATAGAAAACCATAAACCACTGATGAAGGAAATTAAAGAAGACTTAAAAAAATGGAAAGATATCCCATGCTCCTGGATTGGAAGAATCAATATTGTTAAAATTGCCACACTGCCCAAGGCAATCTACAGATTTCATACAATCCCTATCAAATTACCCAGGAGATATTTCACAGAACTGGAACAAATCATCGTAACATTTACATGGAACCATCAAAGACCTAGAATTGCCAAAGCATTACTGAAGAGAAAGAAAGAAGCTGGAGGAATAACTCTCCCAGACTTCAGACAATACTACAGAGCTACAGTCATCAAGACAGCATGGTATTGGTACAAGAACAGACATATGGACCAATGGAACAGAATAGAGAGCCCAGAAATGAACCCACAAACTTTTGGTCAACTAATCTTTGACAAAGGAGGCAAGAATATACAATGGAATAAAGACAGTCTCTTCAGCAAATGGTGTTGGGAAAACTGGACAGCAGCATGTAAATCAGTGAAGCTAGAACACTCCCTTACACCATACACAAAAATCAACTCAAAATGGGCCAAAGACTTAAACATAAGACAAGATACAATAAACCTCCTAGAAGAAAATATAGGCAAAACATTATCTGACATACATCTCAAAAATGTTCTCCTAGGTCAGTCTACCCAAGCAATAGAAATAAAAGCAAGAATAAACAAATGGGACCTAATTAAACTTACCAGCTTCTGCACAGCAAAGGAAACCATAAGTAAAACAAAACGACAACCTACGGAATGGGAGAAAATTTTTGCAAATGAAGTCGACAAAGGCTTGATCTCCAGAATATATAAGCAGTTCATATGATTTAATAAGAAAAAATCAAACAACCCCATCCAAAAATGGGCAGAAGACCTAAACAAGCAATTCTCCAAGGAAGACATACAAATGATCAATAAGCACATGAAAAAATACTCAATATCACTAATTATCAGAGAAATGCAAATCAAAACTACGATGAGGTATCACCTCACACCAATCAGAATGTCCATGATTCAAAAATCCACAAATGACAAGTGCTGGAGAGGCTGTGGAGAAAGGGGAACCCTCCTACACTGCTGGTGGGAATGCAGTTTGGTGCAGACACTGTGGAAAACAGTATGGAGATTCCTCAAAAGACTAGGAATAGACTTAACATATGACCCAGTAATCCTGCTCCTGGGCATATATCCAGAAGGAACCCTACTTCAGGATGACACCTGCACCCCAATGTTCATAGCAGCACTATTTACAATAGCCAAGACATGGAAACAGCCTAAATGTCCATCGACAGATGACTGGATAAAGAAATGGTGGTATATTTATACAATAGAATACTATTCAGCCATAAAAACCGACAACATAATGCCATTTGCAGCTACATGGATGCTCCTGGAGAATGTCATTCTAAGTGAAGTAAGCCAGAAAGAGAAAGAAAAATACCATATGAGATGACTCATATGTGGAATCTAAAAAAAAGAATAAACATAAATACAAAACAGAAATAGACTTATAGACATAGAATACAAACTCATGGTTACCAGGGGTCAGGGGGTGGGAGGGAACAGACCGGGATTTCAAAATGTAGAATAGATAAACAAGATTGTACTGTGTAGCACAGGGAAATATATACAGGATCTTGTGGTGGCTCACAGCGAATGAGAATGTGACAATGAATGTATGTATGTTCACGTATAACTGAAAAATTGTGCTGTACGCTGGAATTTGACACAACATTGTAAAATGACTATAACTCAATTAAAAAGATGTTTAAAAAAACTGCATGGCAGATAATAACTGTAAATAGAGTATAGCCTTTAAAAATTGTGACTCACAAAAAACAAAAACAAAAACAAAAAATTTACACCTGCTTTTTTTAAATCATTACGTTTGTTCTTTTGAAATCATCTTAATATCTGGAACACTATTTGGGGCTGGGTAAGGTGGCGGTTTACAGTTCTGAGTGATCCCAGTTTCTGTCAGACCTCTGAAGAGTTGACTTTTTGTGTCTTAAGGTCTGCTGGTGAGTTCTGTGGGAAAAGTTAAAGACCATTTGAACCGACTGTTTTGCTTTTGCTGGATCTCAAACAAGCTCTTGCTGCATGTGTGGACCTGTAGAAAGGGCAGATGGTTAAAAGTTAAAGACCTGAGTGTTGGCCTTATTCTGCAATATGACCTGAGGGAAGTTATTTACCTGCTCTGACAGCTTTATCTTTAAAAGCAGAGATGGTCATCTCTTACTTAACTGATTTTTCTGGAATTATGGTTGAATTCTGTTCTGCGGAGTAGGATTCCTTTTCAATTACAGTTAACAGCAGGAAATCTATCTTTCCATGCATGTCTGGCTTTATTTCACAGCCTTTGCATCAGTGTTTTTCAAACAGTGCTCATGATAATGCTAATACCTATGAGCTATTTCTTCATTAAGTCCGTTAGGCACATGCTGGATTAAACAAAGTTAAGTAAGTTTCTTTACTGAGTCCTCTCTGAACTTTCAAAATACACTTTGTCAGTATCCAAAAAAGTGATACCTTATATAGATTTTCTTGTCTAATGCAAGTGTTACATAGACTACAAGTATGGGAAAATCTGTTTATAGTATTATATAAATTTTTTTGAAACATACTAATGGAAAAATTCACTTAGACCCCTTTTATTCTGGTCAAAAAACATTTATTAATCTGTGTTATGCTCACTGGTGAGTATATTTTAATGATGAGAATTTTCAGTGCCTTTGCTTACAAAGAATGAATTGGAATGTACTGATATTTTTAAATTGTCACTAAATTTTTCAAGAGTTGACTGAAGAATTCAGAAGCCCTTAAAGGCCGGGAAGTCCTCCTCCATCAGTTTTGGTTAAATTTGGTTTGCAGTATAAAATAAGAGAACAGATAAAATATTTCTACCTATATCCTTCAGGTCTGAACTTCTGGATTCCACAGGCAAAGGTTTTTGAACTCCTTAAATACCAGGCGATTGATTACTATCCAACAAGATTTGTATTCCCAGCTCTTAATGGAGGTTTACTACACATCCACAATGGGTACCGAGGACATATCCTCACCGTCTCCCATCAAAACAGGTGTAATGGCAGTAAGCCCCAGGAACAGCCATTTGTACAACACGACAGTAGCCCTTTAGATGTAGTCGATTGTGCGAGAATGTGGGTCCATGACCTAAGTTGAGCAGACGACAATCTCGTCTTTAAAATTTTTGAGTTAAAATGATAAGATTCTGGGCTTAGTTTTGCCTTAACTCTTAATTGCTGTCATGCAGACATAGTGAGCAAATGCGTTCACTACCAGCTGGACTTGAACGCAGAGAAAAATTTGTTGAGCATGGTAAGGATGAAGCTGACGTCAGGAAAGAAGAGCTGAGAGGTGGAAAGAGATCGCAGCTTCCCAGTTCCTGGTTCTCCCTCTTCCTGGCAGCCAGTGCATTTTCAATCTTGGGTATTGCCAGACAGCTCATATTCTATTATTTTTCCTCTCAAAACAACTTGAGTTTGTCTTTGTTTTTCCAAACAACAAGTGAAAGGTATTGTTCAATACAAAACAATGCAAAGGGAATGATATTGGTCCAAATCCTAGAAGTATGATTAGTAAAAGAGAAGGATCAAGTTGAGGCAAAGTATGCTTAGCTTTGGGTGACAGACACACTCAAGTTTGAATCCTGGCACTTGCAATTGCAGAAGCCTGCTGATAGCAGGCAATATCACCCTCTCCCAGCCTCAATATCCTTATCTATAAAATGGGTATAATAAAAATACTTCATACAGCATGGATGAAGATTCAATGAGATAATGCATAAAATGCTGAAAAAGCACATAATGAGAATCCAAGGAATCTTATAGCCATTATTATTTATTCACTCATGGAAATAACTTTAACCAGCTTGTTATCTCCATGGTTGTCAAAGATCAGATTCTTAATAATGGAGTTGTTGTTTTTGTTTGTTTTAGTGTGTTGTGTTTTCGAGGTTTGTGGCACTGAAGAGGGGTGGGCAAGGGGTGGGAAAGGGGCTCTGTGGGGGACTCTGGGCACCCCAAAGACAGCTGGAAGTTATAGATGCCTGGGAATATGGACAACGAGGCTATACAGTGGGAGAAGGATACAGAAAGGAGGGAGCAGAGTCATGAAGACCCACCCTCGGGAGCAGTCCTGCTGTGCTGAACGTCCCTGGAAGCCACCTCGGTGCCCTTCGCTCTCAGAGGACCTTCCACACACTTACACTAAGGAGTCAAATCGTCCCTTTCAGTTCATTCTCCACCATGAGTAATTCTGTCTGCACGATTATTTGCATGACCATCCCTTCCTCCTTCACAAGAATGCCTAGGAATGACACTGGAATCATGGAAAAGAACTGCCCTTCTGCAGACAGGGATCCCTGGAGCTTGTGAAGAGGCCAGAATAAGTCCTGGGTTTTCTTCCAAATGCTCACTGTCCTGGGGGGCTGGAACCCGCTCAGGTCACGTCATCTAATGCCCAGCCTCCCACACTCCTGACCAATACGATTCAGTAAGCCTCTCCTTGCCTTGCTCCACCAGGCATTTGGGAAGCAAAGGAGACACTTTTGACATGACTGTAAAGAATACAGTCATATTTTTTACTTTTTCTAAGAGGAAAATGGACTGTTGTCAACACAGGTCTTCCTCTTTTATTGGTCATTTCCAAATTCTCTGCATCCCTTTTCGTATTGCCTCTTAGCTTTCTGTAGGATTGGCTATTCTGTCAGCCAAGGTAATCATGTAGATGAGAATATTTCTATTTCTGCAGGGGAGAAAAAGAAGACTTAAGTGAACCTGTTGGGGGCCCAGAATTGGGTAAAGCTTAGAAAAGTTTGACTTGGGAGCATGAGGGGGAGGAGATCTGCAGACTGACCTGAGTGGTCCCACGTCTCTTACCATGGCAGCTGGTTAAGGCTGCTGTCTAGCATATGCCTTCATTGAATTCTGCTGTTTTTCTGGATTGGCATAAAAAATGGGCATGTCTCCGGGCTACCATGACGTGACTCTTATTTTGTAGAGGATATGCAGAGACTTCTTTTTAGAGAGAGATGCCACAGGTTACATTCCCTGACTGGACAGTATTTCCTCTCATAAATAAACATATGCCCCAAATCTTGGTTAATAGCATAAATTGTTTTTTGATAGTATATTTTCATGCAATCTCTCATCTTTTTTGGCTCATTCTCGAAGTTACACATCAGTTTCAGAAAGCTTCCTTGCTGTAACTCTCACCTTACCATTGCTTTCATAGGTTAATTACATCTGTTAGGTTTTTTGTTTTTTTTTTTTTTAATTCCCAAGACCCTCTAAAGATGCTGCTGGAGACTGGTCCATAATTCAGCTGTGGATCTTTTAAATGAGTTTCTCAGCTCTGCAATTTAGAGCCAAATGGAATCCATTAGCACCCGTTAGCTATGTAGCTGATTTATCAGTGACATGGGATTTAGTTCTTAAGGTTTGGGAGAAAAACAATAAAATAATAGAATAAAGAAAAAACTAAAAAATAGGCTTATAATATGATCCAGCAATCCCACTCCTGGCATATATCTGGAGGGAACTCTAAATCAAAAAGATACAGGCACCCCAATGTTCATAGCAGCACTATAAACAATAGCCAAGACATGGAAACAGCCTAAATGTCCATCAGCAGATGACTGGATAAAGAAGTTGTGGTATATTTATACACTGGAATACTACTCAGCCATAAAAAAGAATAAAATAATGTGTTTGCATCAACATGGATGGACCTGGAGATTGCCATTTTAAGTGAAATAAGCCAGAAAGAGAAAGAAAAACATCATATGAAATCACTCATATGTGGAATCTGAAAAGGAAAAAGAAAAAGAAAAAAGAGGACACTAATGAACTCATCTACAAAACAGAAAGTGACTTGCAGACATATTAAACAATCTTATGGTTACCAAAGGAAGTGGGGTGGGAAGGGATAAATTTGGGAGTTTGAGATTTGCAAATGATAACCACTATATGTACAATAGATTAAAAAAAAACCCACATTTCTTCTGTATAGCAAAGGGAGCTATATTCAATATCTTACAACAACCTTTGATGAAGAAGATTTTATTTATAGGCATGACTGGGACATTATGCTGTACACCAGAAAATAACACATTGTAACTGAGTATACTTCATTTGAAAAAAACAAAGGAAATTCTCCTCTCCTCCACTTATTTTTATGTGGAATGATAACACAATGCTTCTCAATGGGCAGGGGGAGAAAAGACACCATATGTAAAAATGGGCTTTGGAAATCCTAATATAATGATTGATTAATAAGTGATCTCATTAATTAAGTTAATAAATTTGGGTATGAGTTCAAGAAGATGAGGAAAAGAAATGTATTGTAAAGAAACTGAGTTCATGAAAATGAAGGAAGATGGATAGAAAGTGTTGGAGCCCGCAGAGAAGCCAATGCGGGAAAGTTCTATGAAACACCAAGGGCTGACCATTTCACCTTCCTGTGGAACTTTCTCGAGTTAACAGGCTCTTTTCACTATATCATTTCTTATTATGCGCTACTGGAACTGTAGGATGCAGAGATCTTATCCACTCTCTGAATGAACAGATTTTGAAAAAGTACCATAAGGTGGTTATTTGCATAATTAAAGAAAGAAGAGGCTACTGGAGACCATTCCAACAGGGAAAGAAGGAATACTTGTGAAGTAGGACACTAGAAAAGTCTTTTTAAATTTTTAAATATAAGCCTAACCAAAGATTACCATGTTGCACTTTTATGGAAGGTACTCATTCATTCCACAGACTTACCAGCTCCCAAATGGCAGGCACCGTGGTGAACGCTGGAGGTATAAAATAAATCAGACACATTCCCTCACTGCAAGGATTTAATGATCTTAGGTGGGAGATTTACACGTAAGCAACTTTAATGCAATAATCGTATGGTGGCGATCAGTAATAATAGTACAGAAAATTACAATGGAAATTCAAAGGAAGTCACTACCAGCTCAGCTCAGAGTTGTCAGTATCACTTCCCAGAGGTGCCAACGGCTGAGCTATAATTTAAGAGATGAGCAGGAGTTCACCCGGTGGGAGAGGGGGGTGGTGCCTCTTCTGGTGAAGAGAGGGTTTCAGAGAAGGCGAGCACGTGAAGGAGTTTAATGTGATATGGCAGAGGTGTGGCTGAGGCTGGTGTCTGGAGGGGTGTAAAAGGAGGCTGGTCAAAGAAAGCTGAAGCATAAGATTAGCACCAGACTGTGATGGGGTTTTTCTGCTGTCTTCCCTAAATTGAGAATTTTGCACTTCACATCTCATGCATTAGGATCTACTTGTCTAGTTTTATTTGTATGCTTCTTTGTAGCAGAGAAACATGAAAATGGTGTCTTAAAGGGTTAACTCTTAGACGACATAGAGAATGGATTAGAGACAGGATAGGAAGTGATGGAAAAAGACCAATTCACTGTAGTAATCAGAGATGAGAAATAAGTAGACTTTGAACTAATGCTGTGGCAGGACGAATGAAGAAAAGAAGGATGCAGGATATATTGATGAGGTATAATTAATTAGAATTGGTCTGTGGTTGAATTTGAATGTTGAGGGTAAAAAAATTCATAAGTAACCCAAGGATTTCTAGTCCAAGCATCTAGGTGATGTCATCCATCAATCTGGTACCATGGTACCCCGAAAGGGACATGCAGGAAGAGTAAACTCAGTTTTGAACATGTTGAATTGGAGATTCCTGTTGTAGGGTAGTGAGAATGACTTGTCTCCTAGGCAACTAGAAATATGGGACTAGAGCTAAGGAAAATTGAGAGGACGAGGAATATTGTCTTGGTAGTCATGGAACAGAGTGGGAAATTGAGGTCACAGGTGTGGACCCGATCACCTGGCAAGAGCATAGAGAGGGAAAAATGTATTCTGCAGGTGTGGAGGGAGCAAGAAAGGAGATGGAAGGAGTCACAGGGAGGAAGGACCAGAGAAGAGCTGAGGGAAAAGTAGTTTCAAGGAGGAGGGGGTGATCAACAGGATCAAATTATTCAGAGGCCTCATACAAATAAAGACAGACTGTCTCTTTTGAACTTGGTAATGACTAATAGTCTCAGAAATTTCAGCCTTATTTTAGTGGTGGGGGAAAAAATGAGATTACAGTGGGTTGAAGAGTGAATGGAGGGTGGAGGAAAAACCAGAAATCAGTGATTTGGACATTATGGAAGGTGATGGAGTAGGCTCTATATGAAAGAGTAGATTTTAAGGGAGAGCTGTGCATGTTCATAGACTCAGAAGAAAGCCCGGGGGAGAGAGGACCATTGAAGATTCAGGAGAGTGTAGTGCTAACTGAATCCTCTCTGTACACTCACATTCTTTAGAATATCTCCGAGCCTAAGCTGCAGCTTCGTGGGGCACCGGATAGTAGCCAATTAAAAGTGAAATTAATCTATAGCAAGGTCTACCTGGGTGGGGAGAGTGTATTTTGTTTTTAAAACCAAAACAAAAATAATTGCGAACTTATGAACCATTTATAGTTCTTTTTTTCCCCTCCACAAACTATTCAAGTTAACAGGGGAAAAATAAAGTTTCTAAATAAAGTCTTCCCCTAGGATTGCATTTTTGCCTGGCCAAGCCAAACGAACCAAATCTTTTGTTTCTCTAGCAATCTTGCTTCCCAAGAAAAATACACCTGCAAGTAGCAGGGGCCAGGTTTTCCCCACCCTCCGCCAATTTTTTTTTTTTTTTGGTCCCCAAAGTAACGTTAGAGGGCACTTCTACATTGTGTTATGCGATCCTTCAGCCAAGATGGTTAAGCAAGTGTAAGTTAAAGCAATCAAATCACTCTTTGTTTTGGAGGTGGAAGTCATTGCCCCTCATTTTCTCCTCAGATGCTCAGGCTCTGGAGTGATTCCTTCAGTGTCTTCCAGGGATATACAGTTTGAGGATTCTTGACAGTTCTGGCACGGTGGCCGGCAAGTTACCATGTGTTAGTGCTTGCGATAATAGCTATTGTCTGTACCATCTAATTATCTTGTCTGGCATGCTACAATCAGTCATTCTTCCAGGGCCTGATGAGAAGCAAGCTCTTCACATTTTATGTGCATCTTGGAGACACTGATTCCCTAAGTGCAAACCCCAGACACTTTATGTGAAGTTTTGGCACACAGGGAGGCTTTGTAAAATTCCAAACTGTGGAAACTTTACCCAGTGTATTTTATTTTGGAAGTTGAGTTTTGTTTTTTTTTTTAATAACAAAAAGAGAGCTGAAAGAGGATAGATCTTGGGATTATTCTGGTATCTAGAAGTTCTCGTACACCTAGTTGTGGTTAGTTGGTGGTTAGTTTCTTTATTTATTAAAGGGAAAAAGGGGGAGTTGATAATTTTTCAATGCTTGCTATATGCTAGACATCATGGAAAGTGCACCATTTGCCTGATTTCTTTATGGGTTATGATAATTCTGGGAGATTTTGTGTGTGTGTGTGTGTGTGTGTGTGTGTGTGTGTATATCCCATATATGTAAACTCTCCCCCTAATGTATCTAGAAATTAAGATATGATTAAGTAGTTTGTTTCAGACATAACATCTAAGGAAGGGTAGAACTGAGAGCAAATTTCTTGTCTGCCTGACAATTACTAACACCCTCTGTTAGTTTCATTTTAAGGGATTTCTTAATTTCCCAAGGAATCAAAATATTGGATTTATGTAGAAGCAGAGTAGTAATAGGAAAGGTCCATTAATGGATCCTCCACCGCATGGAGTGAAAATGCCTCAAGAGAATCCCTAGACCCTCCTGGGTACGATTTTCTATTCCATTTCAGCTCCAGTGCGGTAGGTCCCTTCTCTGACTCTGCCACAAGCCATATAGGTAGACCCATTCGGAATGCCTTCTCCTTGCTCCCTCTGACCAAACCCTCCCTTCTAAGCCCAGTTCCTATCTTCTCTTTTTCCATAAAGTCTGCTTCAGACCTTCAGTGGACCTTTCCTTCTCTTGTTTCACTTACAGAGGGTTCCGGACAATTTGATTTATTTAAATTAACACTGCTGTATATTTTCACCCAGCTTCTTCCTACTTCCCTCATCTCCTTACTAATCTTATCTTCTTTAAAATCACAACATGAATTGAGGCCTCTAGCAAGGAGGAAAGGGCTCAGTGACACTTTTGGATGAGTAGAAGTCCATCTGGTTTAATTGACATGCTTGGGATGGAGGAATGGAGGTCAGAAGACTACAGAAAAAATTAGAAACGTTCGTATTGTGGAACCAAAGCAAGCCCCCAGGGGTGCGCCATTTTGTATGGGTACAAACACGTGTTTTTTTGACAAGCTCAGTCTCCCTTTCTCTTGACTGTGGGAAACTACTGAGTCTTGTCTGCTTGATCAGCTTGTGTCGAAGCCCAGCATGAGCTAAGACACGAACAGCTGTGAACAACGGAGTAGCAGGCAAATGTCCCGGAGGAGAGCTCGCTGGATAGCATCCCCTGGCATCCAGCACCCATTTCCACCCTGTTTTATATCCCCTCTTACATCACAGGGACCAGAAGCCTTAGAAATGCATTTCCCAGGACTCCCTCACCCATGAACTTTTATTACCATTTAATGGTTACAAACTTTTGAACAGACATGGGGGCAGCTTTTACATCAGTAACGGTTTCCTGAAGTCTCCTGACTCACTGGTGCAGCAATATTTTCCTGACGCTGCGCTAGAGACGCAGGGATGTCAGTGGACCTTCTCCAGTCTTTACTCTTTCATCCTTTCCAGCGGTTTCCTAAGCACGTTTCCCTTTATTGCATCCCTTTTCAGTTTGAAATACCTAGCGTGGTTTCCATTCCTCGAGCTAGAATCAGGATTCCCAACTCTGCCCGCAACGAGAAAGGTTAAAACCCAGAAGCAGTTACAACGAAAGGTATCTGGCTTTTCTAAGAAGCCAGATTCTTCTCTCCTTCCATCTTCACGTGGAGCCTTTTTCTCTGTTACACAAGTGCTATGGGTTGATTTCTGCATTGCCAACCCGCAATGTGATGCATTTAGAGATAAGGCCTTTGGGAGGTAATTAGGGTTAGATGAGGTCATGAAGGTGGGGCCCTCAGGAGAAGATTTATATTTAGGGGAAGAGAGAGAGCTCTCTCTATTCACCATGTGAGGACACAGCAAGGTGTCTATGTAACTGAGCAGGACCCTGTGGGGTCTTCCAGGGTCAGACCCCTTCCCCATACCCCCTGCTGCAGCTCCTCTCTGAAGCACCCAGATAATAGTATCTCATGTCTATTTCCTGAGTTTTTCAGATGCTAAAAATCGCCACCAAAGGGAAGAAATTAACTACTTGATGATCATGAACACATGGCCCCCAGACCTTCTGGCCCTGGGGGTTGATAGTGTTGACCACCTTGTTCCCTCCACATCAACCAATCAGAGGATTGTACACAGCTGATCACGTACCCTGTGACCCCCCACCCCCACCCCTCACCTGGCCTTTAGATGTGCTTTGCTGAAATCCTTCGGGAAGTTCGGAGTTTCCTGGGGCATGAGCCACCCCATCCTCCTTACCTGGCCCTGCAATGAACCTTTCCCTGCTCCAAAGTCTGACGTTTCAGTCTATTTGGCTTCATGGTGCAGCGAACCACAAACTTGCCTTCGGTAACATCTACAATTCAGGAAGGGAGCTCTCACTAAGCACCAAATTGGGCAGCACGTTGATTTTGGACTTTCGCCCTCCAGGACTAAGAAAATAAATGTGTGTCGTTTGTGCCACCCAAGCTGTGACAGCGGCCTGAGCCAACCAATACAGCAAGGATTACAGTTTGGATGGAATTTTCCATCTCTGCCGGCCTTCTCTTGTTACAATGGACCTACTGACACCTGCATTTTACTACTCCCTAACTGGACCAGAACAGCCACCAGGAGTGGCCCGAGCTTCCACAGAACATGGGTTGGAGCTACTTTCTGACATTCGTGAGTGACCCCAGAGTCTGGCCCAGGCTACAACGTTTATAGACAGTGAGGAAGACTGTGGGGAGCTTGCCTCGACACCTGGGAACAACCAAAAACCCGCCCTCAGGTGACTGTTACTCTACCTTACCCTCTGTTTCCTCTAGAGCTTGGGCTAAGGGTGGACGTCATTCCTGAAGACATCACCGGGGGCAATGACTCTGGTAAATGTCCCCTTTTCTTCTGCAGGAGAATATGTTACCAGAGCTAGAGGGGTACCCTGTGTCCTGGAAATGGAGTGACCTGGGACCCCCAACGTTCCTAGAGAAGATGAGTTGAGATCAAAACTGGGGCTCACCAGAGGGGCCAAAGCCCTGAAGGAATCCCATGCTTCTCAGCCCAGGCCTCTTTAGATGCTCCACTTAAGGGGCAACTGCATTGATTTACTTCTTGCTGCCACCCTTAAACTTGAAGGATTGAGAAGAGTTCCTCCACCCTCATGACCCAAAATTTCTATTCTGGAGAAAAGTAGAGTTTTTCCCGGGAAATACTGGGAAAGCAAATTGATAGAATGTTTGGAACAAAAATCAGGAGTGTTAAACTCATCTGAAGCTCTGAAAAGAGAAACCCTCCCTTCTGTTGGGGATAAGTTTGTGGTCATGCCTGGCAAATAACATAAAAAAAAAATTGAAGGAATCAATCAATGGGATGGAGACAGACTAAGGGAGAAAGGGAGCCATGCTGTACTATGATCTTTCTGGAAGTGAAAACCAGAGAAGACATCAACTGTTGAATTAGCACTACACAAATTCTGTTGTGGGAGTCTCTATTCTATATTTGCTCGCAGTGATGGTTGTTAGTTGTGACACGGGGGAGGATTACTTGGGAAGCACCCAAAATTATTGAGCAGGCCCGATTTCTTCCCAAATACATCTTGATGTAGGGTCTAATCTGTATTGCCACACATCTTTGTGGCATCTCTATGCTGGTGAACTGCGCTAGCTTACAGATGCAGCGTTAGACCTCACACCCCTTTTTAGTGGAATAGCTTGAGGAGGTGAGTGAGGGTGGGGAGCTGGGTGGTAGTACATAGGACATATTTTCAGAACTGCTGTTTTAGACAAAAGACAGGGGAGACACTATTCAAAACTCTGGGTACCAACTCTGCCTGGCCAGTAGGGGTCGCTGCTGAGCTGCCAAAAGACAACGTACTTGTGGAGAAGTTCTTTCAAGACCTGGTCCAAACGTTCCAGTTTCTTTCTGGCCACTCCCCCTGGCAGAAAATTTCTTATCTTCCAGTCATGCAGAACTATTTATCATCACTTCACCACACCTACCTTTGCTTTGGTCCTTGTTTTTCTCACTCTGCCAGGAATGCTGTCTCCTGCCCATTCTTCAAAGCCAGATCAGATATGACCTTCTCTGACCAACCATCCCAGGATCCTTAGGTGGGAAAAAATCCTCCCCTACACAATGGGTCCTGTCTGTCTATCCATCCATCTATCATTCACATCTGTGTTGTAATTGCTTCTGTACAAATTGATTCTCCACCTGTACTGGAAGGTTTCTGAGGGCAAATCCAAATGATGTTCACCCTTTACCCCAGGACCTGTTACGATTTCTGCTATGTAGCTGCTTTTCTGGATATGAAAGAAAACACCGTCAGTAAATCATTTCAAGATTGCTCAAAGAGTCCGTATTCCAAAAGGTCCCATGACCGTTCAGGGTTGAAAGGATTTTACGTGTAACTGTCCACCCAGGGAGTGAGAAACACACTTCTCAGTGGACTCCACAAGCAAGCGTATCAGTAAGTGTGAGGTGGGTGATTCCTGTTTGAGTCAGTGTCCTCACTTTGAGGTGATGCGTTGTTCATAGAATAAGACTGTCCGGGGAAACTGAACAGTTAACATTGTTAGAAATGAAGATGAGGCAGACTTGAGGGGCCCAAGACATGCACTGGACAGATTGCACGCATGTCTAGAGCCAACGAGGATTGTCATCCCAGGCAGACGACATCTCTGACAAGAGACCTGATTTCACGTGCGGGCTAACTTCAGTGTTACTTAAGGAATTCTTCCCTCCTGACTTCTTTCATCACCAGGTAATTTTAGGAGACGGGGGAGAGAGAGAGAGGGAAAGGGAGATGTCAAGAATCAGAATTCTTATAACAAGGAAGAATTTCCTCATCAAAACCTAGATCTGTTTGTGCCAAGTGTGAAAAGGCATGAAATCGTTAGGCACAAGCTATCCCCCAAAGACTGGTCTTTTACTAGAAAGAACTTTGTAAATGTTAATAGGTCCTAGACTAGCTGGAAGCGGCTTTGCTCTGGGCCCAGAGACATAAAATCATCATCACTTTGTTTGTCTGATTCTAAATGGGCTTACTATTGATTTGCATTATAAGAATTCCAAATTCCCACCACTCCAGGAAAGGAATCCAAAGCCACTGCTTTTCATTCCTGGTTGTTTCCTGCATATGAAATGTCTTGGAAATTCTGCACCAAATGTGGAGAATACACGTGAGAAAAACCCTGACTAAATATTGCATCTGCTCCCCTCGCACGGTTCCACCCTAAACACCCGAGGATGGGTTCCGTTTCAGCTGGTTCCCAAGGGAGTGGCTGGAGTTCAAGTCCATGCACAAAGGGAATCAGATGAATAATCGTCCTAAGAAAGCTGGAGAAAGCAGGCAGAGTGTGTACCAGAGGGTTCACCTCTGCTACGTGTTGACTTACGAACACATGTCGACACTACGTTGCATGTCACAAAAGCATTGAGCTCAGGGGTCTTCAGTGGCTGATCTTCCCCTTACTTCTGGTTAAACATCAGAACAGTGAGTTAACAGCTTAGCCTGCAGGGTTTAGCTATTCTGGTGGGAGACTTAAGGCATGTGCACCAATGCCAACCCAACAGATCAGAAAATGGAGCCTCAGGGGGGAAAAAAGTGCCTTGGAAACAAGCTAGTTAATGACAGATTTGACACTGTGATTAGAGTTCTTGCCCCAAGTCTTCCCTAGAATGGAGGCAAACCCATGGTTTTATTTCAAAATGCATTCAGATTTTCAGGAGGTGGAAAATTATGTTCGCATAGCCCTTATTTAAGTCAGGGAGAACTCTGTCTGAGGATGGAAGCTGTATGAGGAAGAAGAGCTGGAAGGGTTTTCATGCAGATTCATTTGTCCGTGCGCCATTTTGTTTTCTTGGTGAGCATTTTGAGTTGAACTGTCTCCTCCCCCAAAAGATATATTGAATATAAGTCCCAGGTACCAAACGTGATCTTAATTGGAAATAGAGTCTTCACAGACATAATCAAGTTAAAATGAGATCAGCAGAGGGGACCCTAAGCCGATAAGACCAGTATCTTTGTGAAAAGGGGGACATTTGGCCACAGAGGCAGACACGCATGGAGGAAGATGATGAGAGGCCACGGGAGAGTGCCATCGACCAGCCAGGGAATGCCTGGTGTTACCAGAAGCTAAGAGAGGGACATGGGGCAGATTCTCCTTCAGCCTCAGAGGGAACTAACCCCGCCAACACCTTGCTTTTGGGCTTCTAGTCTCCAGAACTGTGAGACGATAACGTTCTGTTGTTTGGGCCGCCTAGTTTGTGGTACGTTGTTAGAGCATCCTTGCTTGTCCCTTTATTTCATGTTCTTCTAAAATTGAATCCCTTTTTTTCATAAGAAAAGTCTGTCCACACCCCTCTAAAGTCTCCCACATTTCTCAGGTCAGGGAGACAGACTTGCCGAGGTTAGAGGTGGAAGACAAACAGGCTCAGACAAGCATTATCCTGACAGAGGCTGAGTGTCTGCCCCACCCACCTCCCCCCAGCCAGTCCCTCACACGCTCCACATGGCGTCGCTCTGGGCGACTGTCTGCTAGTGATGGGAGACCCAGTCCCAGAGATAAAGGAGGTCTGTTCTCTTACTGTTTATTGTTAAGTCAGACATTTTCAAAAGTTTTAACCATATGACTCATGCAGTTAATAAACCCACACAATGTGAAAAGATAGAAGGGAAGGAAACATTCTGATTTCATTTGTACCAAAAAAAAAAAAAGTCTCCAAATTGATGATGAATCGCAGAAGGAAAATATATGAACTTTCTAATGCACTGCCTTCAAAATTCATAGCGAAAGGAAGGGATTTTCTTATGTGCTCTCAGATACCACCAGTCAAAACAAAGAACTTTATTTATTTATAGTTATAAATCCACGTCAGATTTAAGGATGACTACATTTGATCACTGAAAAGATGAAAAAAATCTATCAGCCTGTTGCCTAAGTTTCTTGATGACAGGAAGTCCCTGGTACCTCATAGATGTTCATCAGAGAGTGAAATAGAGATGTCTTAATTATAAATCAGAAAGGTGTGGAGAGGGAGAGGGTGAATAAGAGGGATGAGATGCACTGTGGTCACTCTAGGGGTCACTCCACCTATATTACAATAATTAACGTCTACGTTATAACGTGTTTCACCACACAGGGCTGTTTGCCATCGTCCCGATCCACATGATTAGTCACAGTGACCTTGCTTAGAAGTCGTCCAGAGAACACTTGACAATGTCAGGTTACATGATAGTATCTGGCAGAGGTTTAGTTTCAAACCTTTCAAGTGGCTGTGTTTGAATGACCCCACTCCATTCCCCTCTGCATTTCAGAGTGGCCACCAAACTGGCTTCGATGCCCACAGTGTCGGTTCTCTCCTCCCCGTCCACCCACCGTAACACTTAAGATTACCTTAAGGGTCTGAAGCAGCTGCTTGGTGCAGAGTTACACAATTCTGTAAGAGCTACAAGATCACAACAAAAATTAAAGAAACATGCCATTTTTATTTGACACCTCCCCGGTGTACCCTCCCAGGGGCTCTGGACCTATTGGTCTGTTCAAAACCTTCCTACGTCTTGGTGCCATTGCTGCGGCACCATCTTTTTTCCTGGTTTTCATCTTTTTCTTTCTCAGAAGAGCATGATGGTTAAGAGCACAAACTTTGGGTGCCCAAGCTCTGTCACTCGTTAGACCTGGGAAAAGTCACTGAATCTCTCCATACTTAATTTCCTTGTGTTGCATAATGGATAATCGTAATACCAAGACATGAGGTTGTCGTAAGCATTAAAGGTGTTGATGTACATAAAATGCTAGAACAGTTTCTTTTACATATTATATACTATGTAAGCATCTGCAATAATTATTACTCTACCGGGCCACTAGATAACGCACAGCAGGTGTAAGGGGACCAGAGATACAGAGATTTAGGGGTCTCCCCCCATCAATTACAGGAAAAGGAAACTGACAGCTGTTGACACACCTGTTTGGACATTGGCGGCTTGAGAAAGGAAATGTTTTGTGGCAAAGCACGCTGCTCTTTATCAAGGAGAGGGCGGCAAAGCACCTGCATTATTTCCAACAGCGAGCTCTTGCTAGATAGGGTTCTGCAGCTCAGCTCTTGAGGCAGATGGTGAGAGCCGCATGCTTGTGGATTTTCCCACTCTCTCCACACTCGCAGACTCACAACCACTTTTGGTGCCCGTGGTTTAACTTCTGTTTCTCTAACTCCTGTTTATGAGCCAAGTGGTTTCATGTCATCCGATTGATGGGGAACGTGTGAACAGGGGATAAGGATGCGGAAGCAGTTTCCACACTGGGCAGGACCACAGTGCGCCCATGCTAAGGAGGGAAAAAGAGCTCAAGGCCTTTGGGCTTTGAGGGACTGCCTTTAGTTCACTTTGAGGGCTTGAATAAAATCAAAGTCACGATCTGAGTATTTAAAAGGCATGATTTATTGGAGTATAAATGAAGGTCTCAGTGTTGAAGGAGGCTGGGATGATGAGGCAGCCAAGCAGGGTGAGACTGGGGTCAGAGACAGACAACCAGATTTTCGATAATCTCTCTTTCCGCTGGGAAAGGGCAGAGGTCAAAGTTCACCAATGATGCCAGCATCCTGTCTAGTCAAGACAAAGCTCCATGATGGGGGCCACGAGGATGCCGTGAGACCTGCAAAGCGGTTTCTTTCAGCTGGCATGCTTATGCAATAATTTGCTGATAAAAGTAGCTGAAGAAAACCCTATGCCTCACTCTTTGCTCCTGCTTGACCCCAGCAAGGTCAGGTCTCAGAATTTGATGGAATCCTAGCTGATCAGAGCTCCCAAAGCCCTCAGAAGTTTCCACCCCACGCCCACCTAATTTTAGGGATGAAGAAACAAAAGTTTAAAGAGATGAAGTGACTAAGTACCAGCTAGGAAAGAGCTGCACCTGGAATCTAGTCTTTCTGGCTCTTAAAGAGGAGGTCTCTCACCCTTTCCACTGCCCCACACACACCTCGCTAAGTTCTGATGGGCATCGGCTGCAGAATTCTTGGAAGAAGAAAATATTTTTAGCCTTTAAATTACCCACAAAGATAGTTGGCAACAATTCCAGAGTTGAAGACACAGTTCCTCCATGAGGATGGAGGTATGTCCTTTCTCATTGTATCACTTGTGTTATTGCTAAAGAAAATTGACCAAACTTTCTTTGTCGAGAAGAATGAGGAGCGAAACAGTATTGAGGGGAAGGATGGTTTAGGAGAGACCTCCATTTAGAAAATTTTTCTTAACCTCCTTGTCTAAGTATTTTCAACATTTAACTAAAATAATTAACAGGTCTTTTTAAAAATACAATTTAACTTTGCTAGAGTTAAAAACGTGTTCCCCCTAATTTCATCTCCTTCCTAACCTAGCACTATTTATCCTTTTGCTGAATAAGTCTAATTTTTCTTTCCATTTTCCTTTACAGACCATGGTTTCTAGAATTCCCATCATTTGAAGTAATTTCCATTGTATCCTCTCCAGTATATCCACATCCTTCTTAAATTGTATTACTCCTAACCAGACATAATATTCCATTTGAAGAGTTCCCAGGAAGGAAGGAAGACAGTAAGAATATAGCAGTTATTCATGTACATTACATAACTTATAAATACAAATAAAATACATTTGGCAAGTTCCTGCCTACGAGCTGGAAGTATGTTGGAACTTCTGTTGGTCTTAGGATTGAATTGATTCTATGGTTTTTTTTCCCTCACAGCTCAAATACTGTTAATTCGCTTTTTCAATCCACTCACTGATATCTTAATTCCAAAAATAACTTAAGAGAATCACATAATGGAAATAACATTTGAAAAAAGGATTCAAAATTCAACAGATGGAAGACTGAGATACTTATTTTCAAATCTTAGATAATAATACAATTGGGCATAAAATTTAACTTTGAATTTCCTGGAAGCAAAAAAAAAAAAAAGAGAGAAAAATTTCTATTTTAAGTAATTTTAAAGATTACTTTGCTCCAGAAGAACAAACAAGATAAAAGTGACTGGCCCATAGCTTTATGCTTGAATTTTTCAGCCACTGATCTAACACTTTGGTAAGTTTTTCCTCTTCAAAGGCTATGGGTTTCCTCTTTTCTTATAACATAGTTTTGGCTTGATTAACACTTGTTGAATGAATGAATGTTACTTTCTGTTATTTCCCAGAAATTTTTCACCAAGTCCTCAACTTTCTCTAAAATATCAACTAACTACATTAATATTTGCACTGTTTAGATTTCTTCTAATTGAATGTTAGACATTCTCGGCTTATCAAGAGGCTTTTGACTGTATTTATGTATTTTTAAGTTTCATTTTGTATAGAGATTCATATAGAGAGTTGCTTTGGGTGGTTTATCTGCAGGTTGTGGGTAGCCCTCACCTGATCCCCACCACATTTTCCACAGCAGGTAAGGATCAGGCCTCACTGGTCAACTCCAGAGCCAAGGTGATGGCAACGGTCTTGCATATTATTTGGCCATTTAAAAATATCCTGACGTCTAATGGCTTTTTTTTTTTTTAAGGCTGAATCAGTATAACTTTCATCAAAAGATTTACTATCAAAGGGCTTTTTCAAACATCATGGATAGTCCTAATATAAATAAACACTTAAAATCAGCATGTGCAATTTACATAAAGTCTTAAAATTTCATTTTGTTTTCTTCATAAGTTGACCCCAAATCTAACAAGTCTAGTTTTTGTCCTCTAATCCATATAACAAAAATAATTTAAATGTTTTTAAAGAGGTAACTAAAAAGACATAGCATGCTCAAAAGCCTAATGAACTTGTTAGTAAACTAGAAATAGAATTGAAATGCAAAGCAGTAAGGATGAGGGAAGTTGCAGTCTTGCTAGTTTGCATGTCCAGCAGTAGGCATGGTCACCAACTTTTGCCTCTTTAAGGGAAACCAATACTAAAAGATCTCAATTCAAGGTAGAGGACCAGATCCAGCCTTACCTCTTGAAATCAGTACCTGGAGAGACGCTCCCTTATATGTCAAGGTAGGCTTTAAAATTGCTGTCAACTCGTTGCTTGGGCCTGTGGCTTTATAAGATGTTATAGGTCTAAGAGACAGAAAAACTAAGACACAGCTTTATGATCAAGAACTAAGCCAAACTGCTAACTAGCCTTATGACTGTATCTGGAATAGTCCAAAGTCACGGCAGGACAGGAAGTTCAAAACACCACTATATGTAAAAGAATATGAAAAAGAATATATGCATGTACATGCATGACTGGGACATTGTGCTGTACACCAGAAATTGACACATTGTAACTGACTGTACTTCAATTAAAAAAAACACGACACCATTATAGGATCTGGTTTTAAAGGGCTTAGCAGACTCACATACAAAACAGGAAAACTGCTAAGGTGAGAGAAGAGAGGCAATTTAACAAAGATAAAACAAAGTAAAAAGAAAAGACAAGCAAAAGTTTCTTTCGATTGAAAATGATTCTGCAAATCCAACATCTAACACTAATAAAATCAGTGAGAGAATGGAGGGAGTCAGTAAAGAGATAATAATGACTAATAATTGTCCTACACTGAAGAAACACAAGTGTTTCAGTTTTAATTGAAGTATAGTTGACTCACAATATTATATTAGCTTCCAGTGTATAGCATAGTGATTCAGTATTTTTATAGGCTGTACTCCATTAAAAGTTATTACAAATTAATGGCTGTAATTCCTTGTGCTGTACAATAAATCTTTGTTGCTTATCTATACATATTAATTTGTATCTCCTAATCCCATAATCCTGTCTCACTCCTCCCTTCCTTTCCTCTTCCCACTGGTAACCACTGGTTTGTTTTCTCTATCTGTGAGTCTGTTTCTGTTTTGCATATACATTTGTTTGTTTTACTTTTTAGACTCCACATTTAAGTGATAGCATACAATATTTTTCTCTCTGCCTGACTTATTTCACTGAGCATAATATTCTCTAGGCTCATCCATGTTGCTGCAAATGGCAGAATTTCATTCTTTTTTATGGCTGATTCATTGAAAGAGTCTTCCAAGCACTGCGAGGAAATACTTAAAACAAACCAACCCACACTAAGACACATTTTTGTGAAACTCAGGAGTACAAAGAAAATTGTAAAAGGTACCAGAGAGAGGAGACAAGGACAAAAGCAGAAAGAATGAGAAACCTGAGAGTACTTTCTTAAAAAAGGGGGGCGGGGACTGGGAAAAAAAAGTTGATTAAATCAAGAAATTAGAGAGAAAAGAAGTACCATACACCAACGAATACTAGATGGAAGGAAATAATAAAGATAAGGGCAGATATTAAAAAAATTAGAAAACAAAGACACAGAAGATGAGATCAATAAAAATCAACAGGTGGTTATTTGAAACCTGATAAATTAAGCAAGACTTAGTAAGACTGATTTTAAAAAGAAAAAAAAATCATAAATAAGCAATACTAAGTCCAGAAAGAAATAATTAAAGATAAGTTGAGATTTTAAAAATAACAAAAAAATAGTATGGACAACTTTGTCAAAAAAATTTGCAGCAAGTTTATATGAATATCATTGAATTAATCATTAAATAAATTAAATGGATCATCAAAAGTCTCCTCCCACAAAAGACAATAGGCTCACATAGTTTTACAGGTGAATTTTCGCAAGTTATCAGGAGTTAATCTCTATCACGTACAAACTGTTCCAAGCACAGAGATAAGAGAGAGACAGACAGATAAGAGATACGCACAGCATTTTATATGGCTAATACAATTTTGATACCAAAAGTAGACAAGGGAAATACAAGAAAATAAAATAATAGATCTGTTTCACTTACAATATACTGCAAAAATCTGAAATAAAGCATTAGTAAGTAGAATTCATCAATGAATATTAAAGCATTGCATCACATCCAAATAGCATTATTCTCAGGAATCGAAGGATGGTCCAACATTAACAAATCTCTTATTGTAATAAATCACAATTAGAAATTTAAAAATATGACTCTTTTGATAAATGTAATTATTTGATAGTTCAGCTTACACGTGTGATATAGCACTTAGCACACTTAGTACAGAAAGGAACTCTCTTCATCTCATGAAGTTATACGTTAAAGATTTGCAATAAAAACTATATGTAAGGGTAAAATTTTAAAAGCATTTCCTATGAAGCTGTTAGCAAAGTAGGATTCTCAGCGTTGCCACTTGTATTCATTATTCTTCTGCTGTTTCCATCTAATTCAGGAAGACAAGACATGGCATAAAATGAGTAAAAAAATAGAAATGAAAGGTCAAAGCATCTTTATTTGTAACTAATATGACTTTGTATGTGGTATAACCAGGAGAATTTGCCAATTCTCTTAGTTTAGGAACTAAGAGAATTCCACACTAGGCTCATTAAAAGATCAACATAAAAAATTATTACTCAAAAATACAATGGGAAAATAAATTCCATTCACAGGTGCAAGAAAACTTAAAGTATCTAAAAATAAATAACCAGAGACACACAAAACCTTTATAAAGAAAATTACAAAGCATTACTGAAAAAAGTAAAAAGAAATTAAGTAGACAGGTGTGATATTTTCATGAATGTGGAAATTCATGATTGCAAAGACGTAATTTTGATAATTTTAGTAAACAGCGTGAGAGGGTTTGCCTTATCTAAAATCAACACTTTGTATAAAGCAATAGTGTGACAACCTACCCTTGCAGGACATTTGGTCCTGCTGAAAAATCCATAGATTTTTGGTCCGTAAGACATCTGGTCCCTGCCAAAAGGTCCTTGATGTTTGAAGGACCATTTGGTCCTCTCTCAAATGTCCATAAGACATTTGGTCCATACCAACTTGTCGTTGATATTCTGCCCAAAACCAATTGGTATGGAGCAAACTATGCTCATGGACATTTTAGATAGGATCAGATTTAAAGGACCTTTTGGCAGGGACCAAAAGTCTTACGGATGTTTTTTGACAGGACCGAATGTCTGCTAACCTAACCTGCTAGCAGCCCAGGTCTAGACAAATAGAAAATTGGATCAGAATAAAAGTTCTAAAATAAGACTCACACATAAAAAATGATTTTGGAAGAAAAGAATGAAAAATAATGCTTTGACATCCCAAATCCCACATCCTCTATAACATAATTGAAATGCCAAATGTCATGGTTTCATGTACAGAAGAAGTCTAGCTTCTTTTTGAAACCTTGGAGGAACATGACATCTTTTCAGTCCTCCTCAAGCATGCCTGTCTGAATTGTTTTGACACTGCTAAGTTCCTCTCCTCTTTGAAACTTTCTGTTCTCTTTTTACCACCCTAACACCACACTTTCTGGGTCCTAGATCCCTTCTCAATTTGTCTACTGGCCGCTTTTCCTCATCTACCTCCTCCCATACGTGGTTAACAGGATTCTAACTTCAGGAACCTTCTTTCCTGTGACTAAGTTCTTTACTCCAAGAGCTTTAGCCCCTCAGTATCAATGACTATCAAGACTCTTTGCTTTCAGTAAAATGGAAGAAGAATTAATCAAGTTATTAGCAGATGGTTATTAAAAACCGTTTCCATGATATAAAACCACGTGACAGTTGGCATCAAGCTCACGAGTTCAAAATGAGTGATGGTACTATAATAAAAGTCCTTCATTTGCTTTTTTATGAGAACAAGTTTCCTCAGCACTTATGGCTCTAACCATTAGAAAAAAAAGAATAGAAATGATGCTGCACATTGCTCCTTTTAGCAGTAAATAATAGCGCACATGGACTCATTGGAAAAATAAAAAGCCCTGTCCATCTCAAATAGAAATGAGTTTCCAACAAAATTTTATTTTCACATTTAATAATTTTTTCCAAAATTTATAATATATTTATAGTTTGATCAATTTTGTCATAAAAATAATTATAGTAACTCAATCCAAAGGAAAGCGTTTTGAATTTAGAATCTTATATCCAAAGTAAATTATAAAAAATAGATTTATAGACATTTTTGGTTGCAAAGAAATATGATAGAGTGAGCAATCAAGTGATTTTGAGTCTAAAAAACATTGCATTAGAAAACAAATACTGTGAGGAAAGTGGAATGGAAATGTAAATTCAAGGAGAAAAAAATTTCCACTGCTGACAAGCAGCTTGTTCGTTTGAAAAGAGAAAAACTCTTAATGGATGATAATGTTGATCAACCAGCTCTGCTTTTTAGATTCCCTTTGATTAATTTAAACATCATCTAAAACATCAATGTTAAAAGTGTCATAAATTACATCCTTAGAAGCAATTTAAACGTGTGTTGAAATTTTTTAGATGTCAACTTGAAAATGTGTCAGAGGGCACATGATTTTTCCAAATATTTTTTAGGGAGTAGATGGAAAAAGTGGTTTGAGAACCACTGCTTTACTTCACAGTCCCAGTTTACTACTGGTGACCCTAGTCTTTCACTGCAGCCTTGGTAGTTTTAAATCCATATTATAAAAGTTCATTAAATTAAAATTTTAAATTCTCTTCAGTGTAGATTTAAACTGTTCTCTTTAAACCGAGAGAAATATGGACATCCCATATTTCCTGCAATTAATTCCAGCTTTCCCTATTTCATTCCCCTCTTATGTGAATATTCACATTTAAAATCACAAGATGGCAGATTCATAGAAAATAGGTGTCTTCATCAAGGCACATCTAACCTTCTAAGCTCTCCGTATATGATGATTCATCATAAGCTTCTGCTTGTCCATCAACTACGATATTCTGGCTTCTGGTTTCTACAACCACAACTGGCTGTTCCAGGATGAGTGCCAATGCTGTTCCTCCACGAAGCCTCCCCCTGCGCGCTCAGGCAGAGTCGATACCTTTCTCTAAGGAGCTTCCATGAGCACATGAAGCCCTCATCCATCATGCTTAGGTCTAGAACAGCGAATATACAGTTGATCAGACTCACTTTAGCTGTGAGTTCAAAGTCAACGGGAAACCTAAACCAGAGGGAAGACCCGGAGAGGCAAAGACCACAGTCCTGGATGCAACACGACAAAGAATGACTCTTGAAGCAGGCTCAGCTCGGCAAGCCCTGGAATTGTCCCCTAAGACAACTCTTCCCATCATGATCATGTCTGGACAGGAGCTCCAGCGAAGAGAAAAGAGTAGGGACATAAAGGCAATAGGAGCTGAACGCAGTAAAGGGTCAGTCATTTTCCATCCAAAGCAATCTTGCAGACGCTGGATCAGCATTAGCATCCTTCATCTTGTAAAGCCGTGTTTGTTTACTCAGACCTGGCAGCTTTGCACCCTTGCCAAAGCCTGGTTCAGAGGCGCAGACCCATAGAGAAACTTTCCGTCTTGTTACACGTCCCATCATAAGGCTGACATTTTCTGTTCTGTTTGCTATGGGCTGGTGGGTGGCTTTAATTTGGTTTTCCCTCCAGTCCCCAAGTCCCAGCCTTTGCCAAATCAAGAAGCAGGCAGGGAGGGGATGGAGGGGGAAAAATACATATGCACTTGCATTCACCAAGAGATCTCAGAAGTAACTAAGTCCCGGATCAGGTCGTCCGTGTCTTGCAAATCAGTTTCCTTCTGTGGATTGTTTACACACCACTTCTTGTGTGTCTCTAATAAATTAAAATCTGCTGAAATGGTAAAATATGCTGAAGATATACTGAATGGTCTCCAGGCTACACAGAGGGGCCATTATTCTAAGAGGAAGTAGGAAAAGCAATCATAAAATTTTGAAAAATTATGCAATAACTTTGTACTTATTGCCCATCTGTATTCATTACAATGATCTACTTCATAGATATATAAATAGAATGGGAAAGTAACAGATCTGCAGTGTGCTCCAGACATGGCTCTTAACTTCAGTCAAAGAAATTCAATTAGAGTCTTTAAGAAAGAAAACTCCAAAACACGTCAAGCATTTGTCTGCGTATTTCTTTATGCTGTCCTGAGGTACTCGCTTAACTTCCTTCCAGTCCTTCACTTTTTCTTCTCAAAAAGTCTCTTTTGTAGAGAGACAGGAAGGTAAAACGTTTGATGAGGTTTATGGGGGATGTGCGTGTGTCTGTGGCATCCTTCTCAGTGGGCTTTGAGCTCCCTACACCACATCTTCCAGAAGCACCTCATTGACCTACAGCAGGACCACATCATGTGGAATGTCCTCTAAAGAGAAGGACCACACAGATAAGACCATAAAATTGCCAGGGACTCAGAAACAGATTTTACAACAGGCACACCGATCAAATAGGCTTACCCAGGATGGGTATTAATCATATTTGGGCATTGGAGAGTTCTCAGGTTCAAAGAAATGGTTCTGTGTTTTGTTTAGTTTTGGCAAAGCTCTCTTTCCTTCAATAACCTCAGAAAAACAAAGCGCGGCCACGCTTGATTTTGTTTCCATGTGCACGCAAACTGTACCACCTTGAGAAGGCCATTTTCTTACAATTAGAACAGTGTATTTTAAAGACTGTTGGGAACTGGGTATGCTCATTTCAGCTTTCACCCTTTGGAAACTAAATCACTTTAAATTATGCTGAGAATCATGCAAGTTGACTGTTGTGGGGAAAAAAAAAAAAGTCCTAGCTGTGTCTTTTATTGTTTTCCAAAGCTCAGTGTCAAAATATTTAGCATCACTGTTTTCATTTTTTTTTTAATTCAAAATACAAAAGGAAGAGGTATAATGTGAAATTGTGTCCTAGAGCAAGATGGGAAACTGACCACCTTTCCAACCCAGGAGCCAGCATGTGAGGAAAGATGTTAGACCTCCCCCCCCCGCCCCCTTTCCTTCTCTTCCTTCTTCCTCTCATTCCTCATTTCTTCCTCCCCTTTCCCCCTTTTGTTTGTCCATGTAAATTTCGGAAACTCTGCCTGACTTCCGGGTACAGTGGAAGGATTTGCTATAGGAAGATAGTCTCCCCTTGATAATTTGCTGATCTATTGGAACAATATCTCATCGAGGTCCTTGAAGATTTTGTCAAGTCTTTAAACAGGAGAGAAGAAAAAGAAGAACACATCACTATCTGCTTTGCAAATATGATTTTTGGGCCAGAAAATAAAAAATGAATATACATAAACAGTGAAAATATGTTAGGCTGTTGGAGTTGCAGGAACATTATGTAGCACATCATTTAATCACATAAACCACAATGCAGGGGAAAAAACCTAACCCAAATATGCGATTTAATAATCACTGAGGGTCAGAAAGAACCCACAAGCATCCAAGAATCCATGTCCTTAGCTCACCTCAGATTTGGAAGGGAACGGAGAGATAATGGGTGAGGAGGACAGTATATATTCCCAATTTCTGTTCATAGGTCTCTGTACAGCATTTAGCCTTGAAGCCAATTAAGGAAGGAGTTGGAGTCTGGACTTTCCTAGATTGAAAGATTTGTAGTTGCCCCTGATTGGCTGGGGTTTTTTTGTTTTTTGTTTTTTGGTTATCTTTGTTTTTGATTTGCTTTTACCAAACATTCTGAGAGATGATCTCAGAAAGAGGTAAGTCTTGAGGGAAATTCTGAATGAAGAAAAAAAGAAGGAAACTTCGAAGTATGTGTTTGTAGAATATAACAGTGGAGATTACGTGGCCAACTGGGGATGGGGGACGGGTGGGACTGCAGACGGCGCGAGGTAAGGGAGCTACAGCAAATCTGTCAAAAGCCAGGACACAAAGTATGCAGCCCCGAGTAAACTTTTTAAAATAAATCTTGGAGAAGCATTGCCAAACAAGAAGTCTCAGAGGACGTTTGATAACCAGAAGGAGGGGGAGAGGGCAAACCTGGCAGATGGAAATCAAGAAGAGAAGTTGGCAGGGTGTGGATGGGCTTGGGGATGTGACCTTTGCGAGGCAAAGAGACACATGTGTGGAGATGCTTAGAGACTTCTTGCTATAGTACATGCTTAATGTACTCAAGCCCCAAGTCGGAAGTCTCGGGTTTATCATGTAAAAGCATACTTGGGGAAAACATGATAGCATTCTGTATACTCACTCACCAAAATGTTTAATTCCACAGAGGCTGTTTTAACTAGTGTGAGTCTGCAGTGGACCCTGTTCTCCTTTAAGGATCCTGCGGAGTGACTCAGATGACCTCATTCAAACTAATAGGCATCATTTTCTTCCTCTCTTAAATCCACATCCCTTTGCCTCCTAGACATCATGGAAAGGGAATGTGACATTTTAGAAGGTGTTGTGCTGACAGCCCCACAAACTGAGGCTCCATCTAACCAAAAAGGGAAAGTCGGTGCTCTGGTTGTTAAATGTTCTCTCTCTGGTGTGGTGTCCTCCACAAAGTACTCGATCCAGCCAGGTTGGGATCATGGAATGACTCAAAGGCATTCAGTATCAGTAAACACAGTCTGCGTTGTAAATATTATTTCTTCCTTAAATGTCTGCCCTTGAAACTCTTGAGGGCGAGTGCATTGTCCTCTTCATCTTTGAGAAGATAGTTCTGAGTAAAGGCCAGTAGTTGGCACTGTGCCTTAGTTCATAGCAGGTTCTCATCCATTGCCTATTGGAAGAATGGAAAGGATTTGCCTCCTCACACTGAGTATCAGTGGAAAACTTCAGAGTAGAAATGTTTGCTCAAGGTCAAGTATTTTTCTGTCTCCAAAAGAGTGTAATGGGGGATTCCAATCTGTGTTTCTGAAGGGTTTCTAGAGTTCCTTGCCACAAAGCTGCTACCATTTGGGGGTTACTCAATCAGCACTCTCACAAAAGCAAGTAATCAAACATATCCTCAGTCTCTGCTCCTGACAGCCTTTGGAAGAAGCCAAATTGGGATTTGCAGACACACACTACTATATATAAAATAGATAAACAACAAAGTCCTACTGTATAGCACAGGCAACCATGTGCAGTATCTTGTAATGGCCTATAATGAAAAAGAATATGAAAAGGAATATACCTTTATGTATAACTGAATCACTACGTTATACACCAGAAATTGACACAACATTGTAAACCAATTATACTTCAATTTAAAAAAAGCAACTGTGTAATATTACAATATGATACTGTAATATCATATTGATTCTTTACTTTCATGTTGCAACTATTTCTCTACTGCAATATTTTTGTGATAAACATATTTTCAATTCTACGCGGTCTAATTTATTGCTCTTTATTGTATGTTTTATGTTTCTGGTGCTCTGTCTAGAAAGGGTTAATGAATGTCAGGAATTTATATACATATTGGTCTATGGTTATTCTATTGTTTTTACTATTTCACGTTTTACATTCAATTTATTTGGGACTGAACTTGGTAAGTAGTGTATGGGAAAATACAACTCTACATATGTTTTTCCTAAATGGTTAGTCAGTTGTCTTAAACCTACATATTGAAGAAGTCAAAGGTTATCATTTACCAAACGCCTATCTATATCTGAGTCTACTTCTGGACTTTCTACTGCATTACGATGATTTTCTACACAAGTGAGAACATTGTCTTATAATTTTTTTTTTGTATTTCTAGGACCTGCAGTAATGGTTAGTGCTCAGTGAGCACTGAATCATGGATACATTCTCCACTTCATTTACTCGATCCATCAGACTTGCTAATTCTACTGTATAAATATCTCTGGAATGACTTCTTTTTTTTTTTTTTTTTAGCCACTTTGCCTGCACTCATTCAGATCTTAATAATCATGTCTTTTTTCCAATGCATCTTACACCCAACTGTAATAAGGTTTCTAAATGCAGATCTGATCAATTAACTTCCCTAATTAAAATCTGTAAATGACTACCCATTTCATTTCATGTCCCATACCTTTGAGGGCCACCGAAAGGCCCTGAGCTCAACCAAGTGAAACTATTTGTAGTTTCCCAAACATGCCTCATTTATTGTTTTTTTATTTGTTTGTTTGTTTTTAAATCCTTGCTTTTGTAAAAGTTGTACAGCTTGGTAAGTGCTGTTATAGAGGTATGGACAAAGTGAATTAAAATGAAAAGAAGATTCTTGGGACTAGAGAGGTGAGTTTTGGCCAGAGTCAACAAAGGCACAGAGCTGTGGAACAGCACTCAGGTTGTCCCAGAGCCACAAATCATTGTGAGTGACAAGGTTGTGGGTGAAGGTGAGGATGCGAATGGGGTCCAGGTCATGAGTATTCTTGCATGTCATGCTGTGGACTTTGAGTTTTTCCTCCAGGAATGGTGGAGTCAAATTTAAATGGGGGAGTAGCTTGGTTACATTTTTTTTTTTGGCAAAAAAAGATTTGATAGTAACCTGCAGGATGGATTAAGAGAGCCTAAGTCTAAAAGCCAGCCAAATTAATAATAGATGCTTTAATAATATAGGGACATAGGATAAGGGCATGAGCCCATGCGATAGTACTGAGAACCAGAGGAAGAGACACATAAGATGTTAATAAAGACAATCCCATAATATTTGGTGACTCACTAGCCATGAGGGTGAATAAAAGGGATAAGGGTGAGTGATGTCCCCATCCACTCAAGCCTTCCACCTACCAGCACCGAGGAAGAAAGAAGGCACAATAGAGTGAACATTGAACACGTGGAGAGTTTTCCGAAGAGAGTTGTCAAGAGCATCAAATGATGCAGAGAGGGCAAGTCAGACGCAGACTGAAAAGTGTCCATCTGGACTTAAAAGTTAGAGGGTTTGGGTGTTCTGCCCAGACCTTGGAAGGACAAAATAGAGACTGTTAGGACCAACTTCTCTGGAAGGAAGCTTAACTGTGAAGGGAAGTGGGCAGGTAGGTTGGTGGCACTTGTTCTGCACCTTTTATTTTGCCATGGCGTTCATGGGAGTCAATATTGTCTCCGAAGCTGGAGTCTAACCTCTTTGAGGCCAGATACTGGGCAGTGGTTTCCTGGATGACCATTCTGTTCTCAAAGCCCTAAAGTTTTACAAGTTTCTAATCCTCCATGGTGTCTATAATTATCCCGGCACTCAGGTAGTAGCATTCAATTAAATAGTTGTTGAATTGAACACTGTGGAGGGGTGACTCACAACACTGAACAGGATTATTCAAAATGTCACTGCCTCTATTTCCTTCTCATTGACAGCAATTACCAGGGGAGTTCTTTTAATAGTAAATTGAACATGGAAACATTGTCTTGGCTGTCAAGAAATATTCACATTCATCTACTTAATGAAAAGGCCAGTCTTCCTTCCTTCCTAGAAACATTATGAGGAGTGAACACAGGATGGCGAGCGCACGCATCGGGCACTAAGACACAGCCAATCCATAAAATCTCCCTTCATACATTATGCGCTCTGGGTAGGTATAACCACGAGTCAGCTAACCACACGAGATGTTTTTAGGTCTGGCAAGTAGGGTGGAAAGCTCGCTGCATCAGTCTCCTCTGTGAGTGCCTGCACGCTTTCTGGTTTCAGGCTGGAAACGTCCTGTGGTGTGTCTGGCCTGGCCAAACCCAGGAAGTACTGAACTTATTAAAATTGAAAAACAAACCAAAGATGTTTGGAACCTCCCAAAACACTCACGTTGTGTCTGAGGGTGAAGGCCTGGATGCATTTCTGATTTGACGCGAGCACCGCACATCAGGAAAACACAAACAGTGTAGGGTAGTTTGACCAAAGGGCTACACCCTTGCGCTCAGTCTTGTGACAGTCTCGAAAAGCAGTCCCTGTCCAGGGCCTGGAGGGATTTCACGAAGCCTTCCCTCTTCTTTTCAATTCCTTTTTGTTAGGTTGCCATAGGAATTTGTGTTTGTGAACAATTTTTAGGCAGTTTGACATGCACTTTCTCAAGCAGGGCCGGGAGTGCCTTGCCTTGGGCTCTACCCACCTGCCTTATTTCTGGCTCTATTTGGATGAACCTGGCCTATGGGGGGCCCTGGGGCAGCCCCCCAGCCTAACCTATTGCTTTTGAAGAGCCTGGCCACCCCTGGGTAGTCCACCAGCATCTATGAAAAGAAGTACTGTGGAGCTGGCTCAATCGAGCTGATGACCAAGAGTGAACCTAATGGTCAGGAATGAATCTTACAGAACAACACACGAGGGTGGGTGTGTTTGCCTCCAAATTATGTTCAGATCATCAAAAAGATTTATAGAATTACCTAGAGCTGGAAGTTACCAGAGCAAGTATTCAACACCACCCCTCCTTTTTTTTTTTTTTTTTTTTTTTTTTTCATGAGGAAAGTGAGGCACGGAGATATTTTAGTTGAGTTATTCAAAGTCAGCATCTGGAGTGATGCTATTAGTGATGCAGGCAGACTGAAGAACCCTGAGCTGACCTCCTGTCTCCTTTTCTGTGCTAATACACACACACACACACACACACACACACACACAGTCTTTCTGGGCAAGTTATTTTAAAAAATAATGTGTAGTTCATTTGAGATTTACAGAAATCAGCTCTTTAGTTCATAAAAGGACATTTAGTGTGTGGATGTCCTCCTTAACTTAATCGTGACATGGACACATATATAGAATTTGCACTTTATGAGAAGTAGATAAATTAATTTAAACAAGAGTATAAGGGCACTCTAAACAGGAAAAAGACTGGCTCCCTTTTCATTAAAATCCAAAGGAATTAAAACACATTGGTTCACCTGAGGTGGCCCTGTTAAAGGTCAAGCAGTCAGGGAGAGGAGGTCCCTGAGAGCAAATTCACCCAAGGCAGAATCTACAATGATGTTGCACCAGTAGAGAAGCCTGGCATCCAGGGACTGCGCAGAAAACAGCTGCCCAAACCAGCATCTCTGACCCAGCCATCCCAGAGTCAGCTTGGACTGGGGAAGTAGCTGTGCTGTTGAACCCATGGAGCCCAAGACAGTTTTGATTTGAATGCCCCTGGCTTAGTGGACCACAGAGGAAAGGAGCTGCCTTCCGAACGCTGTAAGGAACTGCTACATTCCGAGCAGAGATCTATGTCAGCAGCAGCAACTCCCTGAGCACAGAAGTGCTATCAAACCACACTTCTGAGGGCAGCCAAGGTTAGTGGAGGCTCCACACCACGCTGTGGCTTTAGCATTCACAACCTCAGTGAGCGGGTACCAGGGACTTTCTGAGCTTGCATCTGCAGACCCAGGGCTGCTAGGATTTTAAGAGACAACAGCAAGCTCTGGTCTTGCCAGTTGTGCCAGCCATTAGACTGTGGGTTTTAGTGCTGCCCCCTGGTCTCTGGCTTTAGTGACTGCAGTTATAGTAGAGGGGGACTAAGGATCACCTAGTCTGGGCAGTGAATATGGATTCCTCTGGCCTCCAAGGGACCCATCTTCTTTACATCTCATCTAATTAGGAGCCAGCAATCAGAGTTGACTCTTTGGGCATGAGTAAGAAGCTGAGGAGATTCTTGGGTGCATCAGGAGAAAGCTGATGGGAGAGAGGACTGGTCTTCTGGGGATGTCGCTGCCCAGTGATGTGACGTGTACTCCGGACTATGAAAGCAGGATGTGCCTATTTAAATGCTTGACTTAGGGACATGACTTTTAAATTCAACAGGTTCTTATTTCTTCTAATATAAATTCTGAATATGATGTCTGAGCTTGTTCTGAAGATTCTTCCATTCTTATAAATGATTCCACCATATTTCATCATGCAACAGGATTCCAATCCCCAAAAGGCTTTCTTGCCTCTACACCTGACACTGTCTCTAGTAATAAAGGGAATTCTTCTTTAAACCAATTTAAGTGTTCAGTGTAAGTCCTAACTCCTTCAATTCACAGATGGATCATAAAGAGAAAGGGACACTATCCAAAGAAGGGCCTGCATTAGGTGTTAAACAAATTCACCTTGGGATGAAGGAGATCTTTCTCTTACAGCTATTTTCCCCTTATGGGTGATAAAATAGTTTCCCTTCATTAAAATTAGTTTTCATACAACTTTTTCTTGCTAAGGAAAATTATATATTTTCTTACCTGTGACATCCTACTTAGTCTCAAGGATTCACATCAAATGCTATCTCCTCTATAAAGTTTTCTACAAAAACCTCCTTTCCCAGCCAAAATTATGTACTTCCCCCATTTTTCTCTTTTTTTCCCTCACTATTAGATGCAACAACAGTACATGTGTACCTCTTTCCTCTTCTACACAGCCAGTTTCTTGAAGACAAGGACTGTAACTTATTCATCTTTATAATGCCAGTATCTCTCAAGGGATGGTTTTCGTGATTTGGGTATAAGATGCATGGAACTCTCCTAAGGCATGTGCTGGAGGACCTGGGAAAGACTCAGATACAACTCCTGGAATCATGTCTCCACTGCCTTTAGAATGAAATTCAAGACCTTTAATATGGTGCAGGACCATGCTTCTGTTTCTCAATTTCTTTCCGTCATCAATTTTGTAAACTTGTATTTCCTACAATATTCTATATGATTTCATGACTGAGCTTTTGCACCTTCTGTTTCCTCAGGTTGAGTGCCCTCCTTCCAAGCCCTTTGATCCTGCTACACTACTTTCTCATCTGACAGGACTGAGATCTAGCAATATTGTACTCACTGATTCATTCATTCACTCAACAAATGTATTTTAAGCACCTAGTATTCTCAATAAGAATGCAGAGATGAAGTAGACAGGCCCCCTGCCCCTGAGCATCTTACATTACAGAAGAGAGACAAATACATGTAAATTAATACATTCAATGAAGTGTCAGAGGAATTGAAATGAGGCTAGGATAAAATGTGGGCCGCAAAGAGCGGATGAATAATGCTATCTGGGGATTGGAAAGAGAAAAATGAGGTGTTGCATCCAAAAATAAATGTGTTTACTGAACAGACTTTGGGGAAGTTAGAGGGAGAGAATTTCAGGCAGGAAAAAAAAAAAAACGTTAGGGGTATTAAGAGAGCTATAAGGAAGTACTTTGGTTAGGTCTTGGTGGCTGCGTTATGTGAGAAGTTACATAAAACTTGGCCTTTGGCTTAGGTGCTTAGACTGATGCTCACACTATTCATTGAATCAGGTAACACAGACCAAGTTTAATGTGAGAAGAAGATACCTTTAGTTTAGGACATGTTGGGGTGACTTTAGCACATTAAGGTAAATATTCCAGCTATAGTCACTGTCTGGAGCTCAGAAGAGATATTTCTTCTAGTAATAAATTGTTGAGAGTTATCAGCATATAGGTAGAATTTTTACACCATGGCAGTTGATGATACTGAGTAGGGAAAGCTTGCAGAAAAAGAATAGAAGACAGTCTAGTCAGAGTCCTGGAGAAACCATTATTTAGGGAGCAGACAAAGAAAGAGACATTATCAAAAGATGCTTAAAATAAACAGCAGAAACAGGAGAACTAGGTGGAAGGGTACCTCCTAACCTTTGAGAAAAAAAAAATTCAAGAAACTCAATATTACTGAAATCATGAATGATATGAAAGGATATTACTAAAGACTTTACATAAAAGTGAACTATCATGAACAATTATATGCCTAGAAATTAGATAACCTAGATAAAATGGACAAAGTTGTTGAAAGACATAAACTACTGAAAATGACTCAAGAAATAGAACATTTGAATAGACCTATAACATATAAGCAGACTGAGTTAATAATCACAAAACTTCCCACAAAAGAAAGCCTGGGGACAGGTAACTTTACTGGTGAATTCTACCGAATTCTTTAAGAAGAATTAATGTTAGTTCTTCATAAGCTCTTCCAAAAAGAGAAAAGAAGGTAACACTTCCTAACTTATTCTATTAAGTCAGTATTGCTTTGATACTAAAAACAAAGACATCACAGAAAAGAAAACTATAGATCAATATCCCTTATGAATACGGATGCAAAATTTCTCAGCAAAACACAAGCAAATTGAACCCAGCAGCATATAAAAAGGATTCTATACCGTGACCAAGTGAGCTTCATCCCAGGAATGCAAGGTTGGTTCAACATATGAAAACCAATGAATACAATTCTCCAAATGAAGATAAAGGTTAAGCAACATACAATCATCTCAACCAGTAGAGGAAAAGCATTTGACCAAATTCAACCCCTTTCATGACAAAAATACACAATTGTCCAGAAATAGAATAGGGAACTTCATTAACCCAATATAGGACATCTAGAGAAAAACCTACAGCTAACATGATACCTAATAGTGGAGACTGAAAGCTTTCCTGCCATGAACAGGAACAAGATAAAGATTCTGTTCTTACCACTTCTTTTCAACATGGCATTGGAAGTTGTAGCCAAGGAAACTGGGCAATAAAATAAATAATGTAAAGACAATAGAACTGGAAAGGAAGGAATAAAACTATCTCTGTTTGATGATAAAATGATTATTATATATGTATTTTATATATAATATATATAATGATTTGCATTTCTATATACCAGCAATAAACAATCTAAAACAATATTTAAAAAACAATTCCATTTACAATAACATTAGAAACAGTACAATACTTAGAAATTAATTTTAAAAAGAAGTGCAAGTTGTACGTTAAAAACTACAAAATATTGAGGTTCTAGTCAATTATATTTTAGAGACATTTTTTAAAATAAGATTCTTTTTTTTTTACCTTTACCACTTACATACTATTTCCACCACTTGTCTTTTTTCTATAGACAAAAATTTCCAACTAATACCATTTTCCTTCTACCTGAAATATTTTATTTAATATTTTTACAGTGCATGTTTATGGGAGATGATGTTCTCAGCTTTTTTTCAATGTGCAAAATTATTTATTTATTTTATCTTTAATTTCTAAAATATAGTATTACTGGCTGTAGATTTTTAGGCTAATTTTTAAAAAATTATTTTAAATATATCTTTTAATTTTTTGTCTTGCATAGTTTTAGACAAGAAATCTTCTCTAATTTTTATCCTTATTCTTCTGTGTATAATGTTTCTTTTATTCTGCCTAGTCGCTTTTAATTTTTTCTTTATTAGTAGTTTTCAAAATTCTGTATTTATCCTGCTTGGTTTTGTTGACAGCCTTGGGTCTGTAGATGTATAATTTTCATTAAACTTGAGAAATTTTTAACTATACTTTTTTCAAATTTTTTTCTCTCTCCTCTCTTTTGGGTTTCTGATTACATATATTGCCTCCTACAGGTCACAGAGGTTCTGCTAAAAGTTTTAATCCTTTTTTCCTCTTTGTTTTATTTAGGCAAGTTTCTACCATTATATCGTAACGTTCACTGATCATTTCTTTCACAGTATCTAACTTGCTTTTAATCCCTTAAAGTGAAATTTTAATTTTAGATATTGTATATTCCAGAAGTTCCATTTGGATTTTTTTCTATTTTTCACTTTTCTATTCATTATGCTTAATGCTTTCTTTTAAATTCTCAAACAATTGAAAAATAGCTATATTGCGTGCTTTAAAGTTCTTTTCTTTTAATTCCACCATCCCTGCCATTTCTGGTATGTTTCTATTGCTTGGCAATGTGTTACGTTGTTTCTATTGTTCTCCTGTTAACATGGCACATTTTCCTGCTTCTTTGTACATGTAATTTTTTTTTCATTTGACTGATTTTTATGTTGTCAAATACTGGATTTTATTGTATTCTTTAAAGAGTATTGACTTGTAGTCTAGCAGACAGTAAGTTACTGTGATCAATGTATCTTTTTGAAGCTTGTTTTCAAGCTTTTTAAGAGAAGATCTAGGGTAGCTTTTATCTGATGAAGTTTAGCCCCACCATGACTAAAGCATGGATTTTCTGGGGTCTCTACTGATGGCTCTGGTGTTTAACAAGGACTCGCTCCTCTGGGTGGTTAGAACTTGAATGTCTCCCAGACCTGTGTGAACTCTAAGACCTATTTATCTTACAGCTTCTCAATTTTCTCTTTGACTTTGCTCATAGGGTTCCATCCTATGCTTATGCATAATATTCAGCTGCCATCTAAGGGACTCATGCAGACTTTGGGGGCTTTCTCCATGTATCTCCCCTTTCTTGAATAGTTTTCCCTAAAACTGCCAAGTGCTTCTGCTTCTCTGAACTCTCTCCTCTACCTACTTAATTCAGCAAGTCTACCGTGCTTTGTTCAGAATCTCCCCCACTGCACTGAGGTCCAGGAAAGCCTCTAAGCAGAAAACCAGGGTAACTGTAGGGTTCCCCTCATTCATTTCTCTTCTCTCAGGAACACTGACAGCATCCTCTGTTGTCTATTGCCCAATGTATGAAAACCATTTGCACATTTATTTTTCCAGTTTTCTAGTTGTTTACTATATGGTAAGCCCAAATCCCAATTATTCTATCATAGTGGAAACTCACTAATTAAACCTTAATACTGTCTTTTGATTGTAACCCATGAATCACATCGTTGGAGGATGAGTTTCTAGCATTTCTTGTATGTCTTGTGTGCAAGGCATTGATCCCCCTTTGCTACAACTTTAAGGGTGTTTATGTAGAAACCTTGAAAGATAGAGTGAATGTCCCTCAGACAAAGGGCAAGGTTCCTTACAGCTTTGGAAGATACCTCCCTCTGGAGCAAATGACAGACACACTTACTTCTCTTTAAAAAGAATTGGGTTCCTAGAGCTTGAGGTACCTGTCCTATAAAACAACTAACTGTAAACCAGGCATCCTCTGGCCCTCTTGATTGTGGGAACCGTGGCTTGAAGAATTAGTGCAAAAGTGCTAGAATGCTGGTATTCTATTGCCATCGCTGTCAATAATAAATGGTCTTTTCTCTCTGACCCAGGGCTGTCATGTCTTCTATTAGTAGCCATGAAGCTGTGGTAGACTAGATAGCTTGCAAATATGGTAAAATCTTAGACCCTTCGTGATTTTTGAAACATACTTGCTAAACATACCATTTACATTTATATTGGAAGAGATAAGAATAAAATATATGGTAACTTGTAATAAAAGCTAATATTTATTCAGGGAATACTTTGTAAAATGCATAAAAATAGTTCCCCAAAATCCAGCGAAGTAAGTTTTTGTTCCCATTTTTCACATGAGAAACAGAGGTTTGGAGAGGATGTGATTTGGGTAAATCCAAATGGATAGCAAATAGTAAGCCAACATTTAAAGTTCAGCTTTTCTGTTCTCCTTCCAATGTCATGAAAACTCCTAGCACTACACAATTATAACAATATTAACACAAAAAAGCATATAATTGAGGTTTAAATTATGCGGTAGACTAAAATAACTGTTGAAAGTCGGAAGAAATGAAGTCCGGGGCCAGCTAAATTCCTCGGAAGGGACTGACTGGACAAAGCTAGTGTCCAAAGGCTGACACTTAAAAGACTTTCCTGTGACGGTCCCTTTAAATCCTGCGGTCTACAGCGAAGCGGTGCTATTTCCTGCCTCAAAAATGAGGATGTAAATGAAAGCATATCCATGAAATACAGAGTTACAACTCCTTCTTCTTTACATGGACGGCCCCTGAGAACCCACTGTGCTGTTCCTGGTTGGATCACAGGCTGCCAGAGGGCGAGTCAGGGCTTATAGACACAATGGGATATACTTCTGTCTCGAAAGACATCAGAAGGATGTGGTGGTGCTTCTCGGCAAAGGACTTGACAAAATTCTTCTTTCTTTTAATTCTTACCCTGAAAAGTAAATAAATGAAAAAAACCCCCAACCATTACCAGTTAAATACTTCATTTTAATAACCTGTTTATAAAATCTTAATAAGTCATTTAAAAGTTCCTACCTATACCAGAACACTGAAAATAAAATCCGCCCTCTAAAATTCTCTGTCCTCCAAAATCCTGACTGCAATGTGACAGAACTCAAGAAGGAACACAGGAGCAAGCAGGGTCCCCGGGGTAGGGGAGGGGTAAAAGTAAGAAATTGACCAATACTGACCATCCTTTGAAAACGTTCACAAATCAGTCTTAACATACTATTCTAAATCTTTTCCCTCCAGAAGGCCAAGTGTAAAAGAGGAGAAAAATGTAATAAATCTTGCAAGCTCTAATGAGAACATAAACAACTTATATAAACACCTAAATATGACTAGAAGAGAAAAATAGATATTATCCTGAACAAGATTCTGTAACCAGAAGCCCTCTGGAGCTGGCCTTGAATTCTCTGGGAATCTGCTAGGGAGAAAAAAATTGCATTCTTGCGCAAGTTAGAAAACTGATAACTTTAAATATTTTTTAGCAACTAGAAGAAATACTTCTCATATTCTTTTTTAGCATAACAAATATTTATTGAGGGATATTTTGTACCAGCCACTATAGGAGACATAGAGGCAATAAACAGAAAATGTTTCCAAAGAGCTTAAGGGAGCAGGGAATTTTGTGGCTGTAATAAATGCATTTGAATAAGTGTATGGAGTTAAGGCTGCATAAGGAGGTAAGTGAAGAGGATGTAAGGAATGGAAAAGGGGAGCTGCTGATTAGTAACAGATGGGGTACAAAGCACTGCTCCTGGGACATGAGGGATGCAGGAAGTCTGAGCCTGGAGCTACAGGGGAGCACTCAAGGTTAAGATCTTGAAGACCTTCTCTCGCTCTTAGAAATAATCCTTCCAGGAACACAGGCAGCAGAAGGAGGTAAGGCAAGCATGATCATACTCAGAAGATAAGCAGTAATATTCAGACAATGCAACAGCAGTTTGAGACGTCAATACACTAAACTGGATTCTATTCTAAGTTTTTAAAGAAGTTAGAACATCATAAGGTTTTCCTAAAATTTAAGCTATGAAGTCATAGACCAAAAAAGTAACAATCTAACCGCAAAATAAGATAGATTGAATTTCATTTCCTCCAGGGTAATAGCTGGTGGGTCCAAATGGAGTCAGTAGGCACCAGAGTTCATTCCAGGGAAAGGACACTCATTTTTAGGAAAACACTATGATGAAATATTTACAGAAGAAAAAAAATGACCCTGAGGATATGGATTAGATACTGCTGACAATGAGAAAACTAAACCAGTCTGTCCAAGAAGGCAACCATAAGTGAAGTTGGGACAACAGAAGAGAGAATGAAATAAAATGGTGTTTGGCTGGAATCTAAGTTAGTGCAAATGGCAAAAGAGGGTTTCTGAAGAGCAAGGATGTCTATTACACAGTTTGAAGTTGACAAAAAGATTGCTCCATACCCGTTTGACCATTGCCACTGGATCTCTAGTTGACACACACAGCTTCACATGTGAGTCATATTTGGGAGGGAGGAAACCAAGGAGAAAGGGTTTTGCAGGGAAGAGATAACTACCCAGCTGCAAGATGCAGTTTGGACAGCGTTGGTAGATGCCAGAAACCAGAGCCAGACGTAACTAAGAAACCAAACACCTTGCAAACTGAAGAAATCTTGGGAGGGCGTCAGAATTCTTAAGGGCAAGGTGACCCACACTGACACCTGGGTAACGTGGGTAAGAAAGGATCCTTTTTAAGTATTGCCTGATTTGTGTCTTCAATCGGCAAGGCAACGATTTCCCTGTGAGATAAATTTAGATATATTCAGTTTGGCAAACTTCAAAGCAACGTGCATCATTTAGCTGTTCACGTGGACTTTAAGGGTCTTACTCGATGAAGCTTTGAAGGAACATTAAACAGCAGGATATAGCTTCAATCACAAATTCATTTCACGATTGTCTTCATGTTAGACATGTTAGACACATGCATGTACTGATTGAAATTAATTCCACTAGTATTTTGAAATAATAATAACACGGGGTGCTTAATATGTCCCAGTTCCTTTTCTAGTGATAGATTTTATGATGTGATTAGTTGGGCTTTGCGGAGCAGGGACCCCAAGAAACATAACTTGAAGAAGATTAGAGATGATATTTCTCTTTTATATATAAATTCAAATGGATAAAGAAGCTCTTTTTTGCAATGTTGCCAGGACCCAGGCTTCTTCTGGCTGCTGCTCCTCCATTGCTGGGCATTCCCCTCTCTGCCTGGTCCAAACGGCTCACCACCAAACCTTTATATGCCAGGGAGAAGGGGGGAAATGAAACAAAAAGGAAGTATCATTCAAGGACACTTCCCAGATGTTACACTTGCCTATTTCTTTTCTATTTGCCCACCAGAACGTAGGCAAAGGGACCACAACCAGCTGCTAAAGAAAAAAATTTGATTGGATTGACTGGGGTAGGAGGGCTCAGGGACTGGGGCAAGGGGGCTCAGAGGGACGTTCTCTTAGCACAAAGAACATTCCTGAGGTCTTTGTTTGGGCTTTGTACGCGTGTGTTTATTTGCTTTTTGTTGCCAAAAGGCTGAACTCAGTGTCTAAGGCCTCACAGACTTCAATTTCAATAAATGCCAGAAAGGGGCATTCCTTCCTTCTGCACACAATAAGGGTTGCTAAGGTTAGTGCTTGCAGAAGACATTAAATCATACTGGGTGGGAGGATGGGACGAGCGATTCATGACACAAGTGGCTCATTATGTAGGCTATGCAATGGAGCAAAAATATCCACCCCCGAACTGGATCATGCATGATCTTTTGAGGTTAACAAAAGGAATGCCATGGTAGAAATGATGGAAATCTGCAAGAATGAAGTCCTCAGAGCCAATCCTGTCATTCTCCCTGCTTTCATCTCCCCTAAAATTGGCTCATTACCCGACTAGAAAAATACACCACAGAATGCAGTGATGTTCCAAAAAGAAAGAAAGAAAAAAAAATTATTGCCTGGAGCATTCTCTATACAGGAATATTATTTTCCTTTATAATATTGAACATGTATGTACTTAAGTCAGCCTAGCAATTAGCTGGATTGATGCAAGTGTTTGCCCTGTCCTTATTAAAAGATGGCTGTGATTTGGCCTAAATGTGTCCATGTAAAAATATGTTTTCATCTTTAACTGCTTCTGTCTATTTGGATCAGCTGCTGTAAATATCCACTACACTCCATGACTTCCATTAGGATGATGTTTACTATTACATATTGTGCAACAAGCAGGTGGTGATGATAATAATAAGCTTGAAAGAACAGCTCTATTCTCGTGGTAACAATTTGCAATAGCGCTGGAGGGATAAACAAGGGATCCAAGATGGGGTTCACTGTTAACATTTGGGTTTGCACACCTGTATTCATGACACCCACCTACAGGGCAAAAAAAATAAAGGACACTCCTGTGGGCTCCTGGTAATTTTTAAACATGAGTATGACACCTGCTTACAGAGACCCTTCTATGCACGTGTGTTTAAGACGATGCATCAGGCCCTGTTGGAAGGATAAAGACATGATTTGATATCTGCTACTGTGAACATCTGTTATTTTTGCCCAGCATCCAGTCTCCCTTCTCCTGAGTGTAACATTCTGATTTCATCTTAGGGAAATGTCTCATTGTCAGGGCATGAGTTTAGGTGCTAGAACCCCTGGCTCCACGTTTGGTTTCCTGACCCAAAGTTGGCCAACTTGTGTCACAGTGATTGGTTCAGAGAGGGCACATGACCAAATGCTTAGCCAGTGAAGAGCCATACTGAAGATTTTTGTAGAACCACAGAGGGAGAGTCACTTCATTTCACAGGAGATTGCCAAACTGGTAGGATTTGCACCTGGACATCTTGCCTCAGCATAGGAAGCTCTTGTCTGAGAATAAAACCAAGGGAATGAGAAACAGAGCTGGGGGGGGGGGGGGGGGAGAGAGAGAGGCTTGTGCTCTTGAAAGGTCGAGATCCATTTGCAGTTGAAGTTCAGCCCCTAGAACTTCTCAGTTTTGTAAGTCAATGAATATTCAATGAATATTCTTTTTTTTACTTAAGCCCCTTAAGTGTGAGTGCTGTCTCTGTGGTCGCAGTTAGGAGAGTCCTGATCAATACAACTCTGTTTAGGAGAGTGTATATTTAAAAGAAAAATAAGGAAAGCTAACACTTGCTGACACCTACTACTACGTCGAATAAAAGTGGCAAGACTGGGCATCTTTGTCTTGTATCAAATCTGGAAAAGAAAGCTTTCACTTCTCCCTATTGGTCATGATGTTAGATGTGGGTTTCTCATAAACAGCCTTTACTGTGTTGAGGAAAAAAGTTTCCTTTTATACCTGCTTTGTTGAGAGCTTTTACCATGAATAGATGTTTCAATCTGTCAGCTGCTTTTTTCTGTGTCTATTTTGATAATCATATGGTTTTTAATCTTTCATTCTGTTACTGTGATATGTTACATTGATTGATCTGCATGTGTTAAACCAACCTTGCATCCCAGGAATAAATCTTGGTTGATTTTGGTATATAATCCTCTTGATGTTAATATTGTTAAAATGCCCATACTACCCCAAGCAGTATTCAGATTCAATTCAACCCATATAAAAGTTCCAGTGGTATTCTTCACAGAAACAGACAAAACAACTCTAAAATCTATATGGAACTACAAAATACCCTGAATAGCAAAAAGCAATCTTGAGAAAAAAGACCAGAGTTGGAAGCATCATACGTCCCAATTTCAAATTATATCACAAAGATATAGTCATCAAAACAGTATGGTCCTGGCAGATGATTAGACATTTTTTCCAAAGATAACTTATAAAATGGCCAACACGTATAAGAAAAAGTTTTCAGCTTCACTAATTATCAGATTATGCAAATCAAAATCACTATGAGATAACACCTCACACCTGTTAGGAGAGCTATTGGTTTTTAAAAATTAAAATAAAAGGTAACAAGTGTTGATGAGGCTGTGGAGAAAATGGAACCCTTGTACTCTGCTCTTGGGAATATAAATTGGTACAGCCACTATGGAAAACAGTATAGTGATTCTTCAAAAAACTAAAAGTAGAGCTTCCATATGTTTCAACAATCTCTCTCCTGGTATATAAAGGAAATTAATCTCTTTCAGTACTTTGAAAAGAGATCTGTGCTCCCCTGTTCACTGCAGCATTAGTCACAATAGCCAAGACATGGAAACAGTCTGAAGTGCCCATCAATGGATAAATGGATAAAGAAACTGTGGATATGTACAATGGAAAAATCATTCAGCCTTAAAAAAAGAGACCCTGCCATTTGCAACAAACACGGATGAAACCAGAGGACATTATGCTAAGTGAAATAAGTCAGACATAGAAAGAAAAAAAAAAACTGTGTGATCTCACTTACATATGGAGTCTAAAAAAGTTGAATACTTAGAAGTAGAGTAGAATGGTGGTTACCAAGGGTGGGAAGTTGGGGCAAATGGAGCCATGTTGGTTGAAGGGTTGCAGGTATGTAGGATGGATAACCCTGGAGACCTAATGTATAGCATGATGACTACTGAGTACTGGAAATTTACTGAGATAGTAGATCTCAGGTGCTCTCATCACCAAAACTTACGGTAACTATGTGAGCAGATAATATGTTAATTAGCTTGGCTGTAGTAATCCCTTCACTATGTATATATACATCAAATCATCATATTGTACACCTGAGATACATACAAACTTTATTTAAAAAATAAAATTAAGTCCCCCCTAAAATGTATTTTAATTTATGTAATACACAAGATTGTCTTAAAAAAATAAATGACTACGCAATCGTAGGACGGCAAGCCTAATGCAATGACAAAAATGACGAAAGTGTGTTTCTAGGCATTAACCTTCAAGGCAAAGTTTTGCCCGTGGTTTGCAATTGTTTGAGGTACATTTGAAATTAATGGTATAATTTTATTTTTGTGACAAAGTAAGTGCAAGAGCAATTTAAATCTACTTTAATGAGGCTGTGGGGGAAAAATTCTTTTAAAAAGAGATGTGATAGCCTCCAGGCAATATTGACATCCAAATGTGAGCTGCTCCTTACAGCTGTAATCTAGCTAGCCTTCACAGGTACGTGCGATAGCCAGCAAGTGTTCACGTTCAGCTCTTCTGACAGATTCAATGAAGATAATTAGATTAACATAGATGCTGTGGCAAAGAAAACCAAAGTTGCAAATCTTGCTGTTAAGCCCAGTTACCATTTCAAATCAACAGATTACTCTACAAGTGAATTTCCACTTTGATTGAAAAGTATATTTCACTCAAACAAAAAATGAAATAATTGTACATAATGTTATAAAAGCTCAAACACTTTGGCAACAAGGATTGGGAAAAACTCTATGTTTTACTATTTTATCAGATTCATTTGCTGTAAATATAAAAGAGCCATTGTTTCTTATTTTAGTAAGGTATTTCTATAAAAGTTCTGGAGTTCATGTGATGCCCTGCCAAGTGAAAGATATTGCTTACCTGCTTTCTGAGAAAAAGCAGACCTATTGATAAGCTCATTAGCATACTCACCGAAAATTCTGAGTTCAAAAAGCAAAAATATTTTTCAAAAAAAATTGTTCATTTAATTGTGATTATACACATTAGTGGAAACTAGAAAGTATATATTTCTAAAATTGTTTAATCTAATTGTATTTGTTATTCTTCTAGATGAGAAAAATATTCAAATATAATTATACCAAGAGAGACATAAAAATCATATTTAAATTTTTTTTTCAAACAAAATACAGGTAACTTTGTCCCTAAACATATGATTTCTGAGAAACCTGACCACCCTTGAAAGGAAACTAATAATGACCAAATCCTTATATGCTTTTTTTTTTTTTTCAATTGAAACGTCCTCATTTCTAAGAGCTTTTGAAGATTCTGCATCAGAATTTTCCTTCCAATTCTTACAGTGTTACCAATCTCTTCCAGGAGGCTATTTTCAAAATATATTATAATATAAAAATGGAAAGTCTATGTGAAATAGTAATTTTCATACCAAAATTTAGAAGAAAGAAAACACTTCTAAAATTTTGCAGCTCAGAGTGAAAAATATCGCTAACAATGTAAGCAGTTGTTGAATCTGTTATAACCTGTAGACTATTGCTGTGTGAACTGTCTACCTAATTTAAATCTTTGAAAGAATAGTCTTAATTGTTTCTATCATTTATTCTAAGATCCATAAGGAAGGAAAGATTAAATGGGATATTCTTAGAAACAAAGGGAAATAGTTTTAGTAAGCTTTCCATTTTTTTCAGCAATAATCTTAGAAATAAGTTTGTGTTCATAGCTCTGTCTTAACAATTACCTGCTAAAAAATGATTGAAGAGAAAGTGTTTACGTATCAGAGTGCTTGCTTGTATTTCAGTGGTTTCGTGTGCATACGAGAACGTTAACACTGTCATTTATTTCTTCTACTGCCCGAGTTCCTGCAACCTTGAATAGTAATAATTTGACCTAATTAAGAGTAAGCACAAGTTACATTATGCGGACATTCTATTAATCAGCAGATAATAGGGACTTAAGACTTGTAACTAATATCTAGGAAAGAAAGGCAAAAATCAAAACAAAAATAAACATAAAAACAGTAACATCCACAACAAAAAATCCTGTCATCCAATATAGCTGTTTTGTTTGTGATTTGATGCTTTATTTACTATAACAAAGGTGAATTACAGGTGATTAAAAAAAGCACTCATTTGTGCTGTTGGTGCATAGGAAAAGACATTGCTCTTGTAGGAAGGGAAGCTATAATCAGAACCTGATTTTGCTCAGTAGTTGTAGCTTTTATAGTTGTATACTCATGGTTTAAAAAATTTTTATTAAAATGCCTGCATGGAAAATAATATTTTATTGTGAATCTGAAACTCTCTAATTTCTATCCTTTTTGCACTTCATTGAAACAATGTTTGATGGCTTTTTTTTTCTTTCTTTTTTTTTTTTTTTTGGAAAACAAAATGTATTAGGATGTCAAATATTGGATTAGACTAGAACAGACTGTATTTAAAACTAAAGAAAAAGTTAAATTAAGCTCTTCTTGCCAGTATTATGATCATTCCCAGTGATTTAAAATTTGTGGGGATGAGAAAAGTCATTTGATAACTGTTGAAACTCTAAAAGACCTCTTATTAATCCAAAAGAATTAGAAAGTTGCTTTGAGATATTTGGAAAAAATTAAGAAAAACTACTCTTGAGTTTGTTAAGTTCTTCCAGCAAGTCTAAGGGGAACAATATCCTATCAACATCAGCAGTAGATGAGTGAAGAAATAAAGTGGCTGTGAAGTATTGTGTAAACTGTTGAGAGGTGACATGTCGGGCCAGAGTTCTCACGCCACAGCCAACTGCCTGGGAACAAATCCCAGCCCTGCTGTCACCACCATGGGATCCTGGGCAGGTTCCTTACCTTCCCAAGCCTCAATTTCCTCCCTTTTCTTAAATAACAAAATTGTTATGAGAATGAATGCAACATGGGGATCCTTGAGAATCTTTCAGTGGAGTCCTCGACGTTGAAACTGTGTTCATAACAAAGCTAAAACATCATTTGCTTCGTTCCTTCTCATTCTCTCTTGAGGGTCCAGGGGAGTTTTTCAGCGCCTAGATCATGTGAGATATCACAACGGATTGAAAGCCAAGCGGAGATGAGGATCCATCTGTCTCCTATTAAGCCAGACATTGAAAAGATTTACAAAATATGAAAGGGTGCCCCTCCTCTCATGAAACTGTTTTTGAAAATAAAGTTATCATTTTTTAAACTATGTTCTTGTTGTGAGCATGTAATGGATTTGTTACTGTTATTTTAAAATAAATTAATATAAAATATATTTAAATTTTCTCAGTTTTAATTTCTTAAACAGTAAGGTAGTAAATATCTACAGATACAACACACATAAACAGAAGCTCTTTGGATCCTCAATAATATTTCAAAGCGTCATAGATCCTAAGATCCCAAAGCCTGAAAACTATTGATTTAAATCAATTGCCTGACAATAACTAAATTCAGAAGTCATAAAATAATTCTGTTAAGCTATGTACCCCAAATTTGCTAATAGAATATGTGATGATTTTAGCTGTGTTTTCTCTACTTTTTAATGAATTGTTGAGAGCAGTAGTTCTCAATTCCACTTGCGCTCTAGAGTCTTCTCAAGCCCATCTAAGAGCAAATAATTCACCTGTTGGGCTGAAGCAGCCGTCGGTAAACATGCTGTGTCAACAGAATAGAAGGCGTTGCAGTGGCACACCCAGCACGACATTTGCCACTGTCACCTTTTAAATAAGAACCATCGGTGAAGCACGAAAAGCCAGCATTACCCAAAGGAGATTACTGCACATTATCACAAGGAATCAGGAGGTGATCTGTCAGCTTTAAGCCCTCCTGAGGGACTTCATTTGTGATGGAGGGGAGAAGAGTAGCCGGGTTAAGGTCATTACAACATCAAAGAGTTACAGACGTCAACTAAAGGACGTCATAGGAGATGAGGTGGCTGGCTGAGAAATGCTGCGTGTGCTGAGAATTCAGGACAGCTTCTACTGTTTAAAATACAAAAAAATGGTTAAAAGGGAACCCACAACGGTTTGCTTAGTGGTCTTAACCAAAAGGGCAGCGGTTGTAATGGCTCTAAGACAAGGGGTATATCCCTGTGCCATAGGGTTCAGTTACTGTCTACGATACCCTATGCGTCAGTGGTGGTCCCGATGTTTTGGAGTGAGTGCCCCAAGGGCGTTCCCTTCTTGAGGGAGGGTATAGCTCAGTGATAGAGTGTGTGCTTGGCATACACTAGGTCCCGGGTTCAATCCCCAGTACCTTCGTTAAATAAATAAATATAAAAATAAACTTAATGACCTCCATCCCTCCCCCCAAATAAAAATAAATAAATAAATAAAATAGTTGGACCAAGGGCATTCCCTTCTCTATACAAAAAGAATAATTGGGATGCCCAAGGGCAGGTGGGTTCATCGAATTTTCCTTTAATTCCTTGAAGGCTATGTTGTTCTGTTCTTCCCATAAAATTGGGTGGCGGTTGTTATTGTTGAGTAAAACATACAGAGGTTTGGCCATAAGAGAAAAATTTGGAGTCTAATTTTGGCAATAACCAACCGGCCTGAGAAAACCTTTCAGTTGGCACTTAGTTTTTGGGTTTAGGGAAAGTTAAAACACTATGAAGTCTATCTGAATCTAGTTGTGGTCTTTACTCTGATATCAAATGCCCTAAATATTGAACCTGGGTATGAGTAAACTGTGCAATTTTTCCTTGACAACCATACGACGCTTTAAGGCTAAAAGGTTTAGCAAGTGGGTGTTGTGTTCCTGTAAAGAGGCTTGAGAAAGAGAGGAAAGAAGTAAATCACTCATATACTGCAGCGAACCAGGACCTGCAGGGAACTTCCTATCATCCAGAGATCAGCCTTCAGGATTTGTGAGAAATAAGAATTCTCAGTGAAACCCTGAGGGGCTTAAATTTGTAACAATCTCTTTTTCAATGTCCTGGCTCTTTGCAATATTAGCAGAAACTAGGAAGATTTTGGTTTCACTGAGGGGCCTCTATTTGCTGAAGCCGAGATGAAGTATTTTAGCAATCCGCCTTTTAGCTGACTCACCTAGAGTGTGCGGGAGCTGATTTGTCAGATTAAATCTGGAGTGGACACAGTTTCCTATTCCACCCTGATTCCTTTTACTAGAAGGGAAAGCTCCCAGCCCGTTTAATAAACCAAGTTAAAAGCTACCTGGATGGAATCAATCTCTAAAGGAAGACCAGAATTTAAAAAAATACTAATAATCTAAAGTTGATTGTAATAGTCATGAACAAGTTCGTCAGATTTTGTGTGCAACCCTGAATTCTGTTCTGATTAAGAGGCTTTGGAAAAGCCCTAGCAATTGCCCAGTGAAGCCACGTGGTGATTGCTTGAGCCTGATCTTATAAGTCAGTGGGCTGGTCTCCTGGTTGTAGTTCTACAGATCTTTCAGGATTTTCCCAGTTCATGGTTTTCATCTAATTCTCAGTCTGGCCTTTGCTGACAAGCATGTGAACTACCTGGTGTAAGTCAGAGAAACCAGGCAGGTAAGTTTAAACGACCATATTAAATTCCTCAGCAAATCTGTGAAGATCTTCAGTTACTTCGGGGGAAACCTTTGAATATGGCTCACAGTTTAGCTTCAGTCCAGGAAAGAAGAAATGAAGAATTTAGCCTCTAGGACCTTGGAAGGCTTAATTGTAAAGGGACAGGTTCTGACAAGTTCAAAGGAGGAGAGAGTAGAGAGAGTTTCAGGGAAAAATGGAAGTTCAGTGAGAAAATCATTGTGGGGGAGCTGAGGGTGTCGAGGATGTACAGGTGGTATACAAGGAACGGAAAAAAGAAGTTGCTGGAAGCAGAACCTGCGACAAAAGCCCTGGGAGAGAAAAGCATGAGGCTTGAATGCAATTTTAACTTTCTTTAGTCACTTGTTTGCTTCAGTTAATCTTAAAATCTTACTTCGTTGAGGTGCAATTTTAGGCTCCTGCTAACCTTTGGAAGCCGCAAAAAATACTGCTCACCATAGGCATTCCATTCAGTTTTGGGAATTTTAGAGCTACGGGTTGTCCAATTCAGTTTTTTGAAAAGTAAGTTTGGGGATTTCAGAAGTTCTCCATGATGGTAATGGATGTCTTAAGTTGCCTTTGGTTAGGTTGGTCCATTTAGTTAGAAATGCACGTGAGAAAGGGCCATGGATTTTAAACATAAAATCAGCTGGGATCCCTGCAGTGAGTCGGGGGACCCTCAAGATATTTAGAAAACTGAGACTCCATTTCCCAGAGGTTTTCTTCTAGAGTAAAAGGCTAATTTTTCAAACAACCCAAACAGCTCAAGGAGCCTGCATGCCTAATGCCAGGCAGTTCTAAGGGAATGCTCTAGGTAGTCGCTGAGGAGAAGGGTGAAGGCTTCACAGTTCAGCTCCAATGCAACAGCCCCTGTTCCAAAAGGAATCGGGCTGAAGACTGGCACTGAGTTGGAAGAGTCAGGCCAAAGTGCCAAATGAGTACTCAAAGACAGAACAAGGCAGTCACCAGAAAGGACAAAGCCTTAAAGGTGATCTCAAACAAAATCCAGAGAATTTCAAAATGCAAAGGCAGAGGAAGCTTGGACCCAAGAGAACGACTCCCCGGCAAAACTCCAGGGTTGGCGAGGAAAGCAGTGAGCAGCAGTGGGCTCAGTGCGGGTGCCATACCTATTTGCTCACCAGCCTCAGTTGCCAGGGGTATCTCTGGATCCCCATATCGGCTGTTGACCTAAAACAGATAGACCACCAGTTATTTCTCCAGGAAAAAAAAAAAAGATGCATTTATTCAGGATCAGCAAAGAATTACAATTTGGGATTTGCAACCATGGTGAGCCACGTGCAAGTCTCTGCGCAGCAGGGAGAGAAGAACTCTTTTAAAGAGGGGAAAAGGAAGACAAGGAGTCCATTGGAGGAAATGAGAGTTCAAAGTATAGTGGCTTTTCATTGGCTGAGCTCGTGCCAGGCAAGAAGAGGAAGTTTTTCTTCCTCCTGTTGGGCTCTGTTCTCACCATGGGGCAGAAGAGCTTTCCCCTTTGGCCTCCTGGCTCTATTTTCATGAGATTTCTGTTTATTAATCTTTACACTGGCAAGCACTAATCTACCTCCTGTCTCTACGGATTTGCCTATTCTGGCTATTTTATGTAAATGGAATCACACAATACGTGATCGGCTGTGTCTGGCTTCTTTCATTTAGAATGACTTGAAGATTTACCCATGTTGTAGCATTTATCACAACTTCATTTCCCTTTACTGCCAAATAATATTACATTGTGCAGATATACCACATTTAATTTATTCATTCATCAGTCAATGGACATTAAGGTAGTTTTACTTTGGGGCTATTGTGAATAAGATGGAGGCTTATTTTTAAGGCACTGAAAACACAAGTTTTCTTTACATCCTTCTCCCAGACATATATGTGTATGTAATCAAGAGATTCTTTCATGGGGTGGAGGGTTGTACTCATAAAGATAAAATTTCTACTTTTACCAAAAAAATTTGAAGCTGTGGACAATGTCTCTCATAAAGAGAGAGAAAAAAATGCAGACAGTACACAGGAGGATACAATGAATTTACTGAATCCGATCACAAAAGCATAAAACGTTAAATGAAAATAACTTTAGAGGAGAGCTAGTCCATTTCATAAGTAAGCAAACTTGAGTCCCAGAAAGGTGAAATGGCTTACTAAAGATTATGTGTCTCTCACAACATTGTAAAATGATTATAAATCAATAAAAAAAAAAAAATAAAAAGATTATATGTCTCTCTTGACTTCTGGTGATGATGGGTTAAAATGTTATGATCCCAAGTTAGAAAAAAAAAATATGTAGTTCAAAAGTCTCACAAAACAAAAGAAGTAAAAAAATGTATTTATTTGAGATTTTAAAATGAAACACTGGAAAGCTATTTATTATCTTCCTCGCCAGCTTCAGGAAACACACCCTTGTAATGATAAAAGAGGTTACATAATCCTGGCCCTGATGGAGCGGGGTTTGCACCTTCCCCTCCCAGGCTATGGCTCAGCCCGTGGTGAGTAACAGAAGAGAAAAGTGTTCCCTGGTGATAGACTAGTGAGCTAATGCCACAGGTCTGGGGTCCAAACTGGAAAAGCAGAAGCATGGCATAGGAGGTCCCTTCCAACCGCAAGACCCGTCACCCAACCAATCAACACAGGGGTGACTTCACCTGCCCCACCCATCCCCGCCGGGCACAAGGGACCAGTGCTGTGCCAGAAACCATCAGCATTCTGAAAGCCCAGATCTCTTATTCTCAGACAGTGAGGTGAAGACCCAGAGGCACGTCATGGTAAGACTAAATTCCTGGGTAGCAGTGGCAACAGTGCCCATCGGGACACCTGGCCTCCCAACCCAGCTGTGTTTAAAGTACAAACTGTCATCCTTATGCTCAGCCAACAGCGGAGTTCTGCTACTAGATCGCTTCTGCTGTGTGATTTTTTTTTTAAGTTGCTCCTGGCCATTCAAGCCCCCGTTTCTCCAGTCCTTCAAAAGAGGCTTTCCTTTGCTTCTTGAGTCAGACAGAGGTAGTTTCTGTCACTTACAACTGAGAAACCCGATGACACACAACCTAATTCAGACAGAGAATACTGCTACCTTCAGATCCTCGACTGTTGTTTAGAAATTGATTCTAGGAGTTGAAAAATCAATTAACAGTCTTTGCATTGTGCCCAAATAAAAAGTATTCAACTCTGAGAGCACAGTGTGTTATATTTACATTTCTTTGTTATATGTCTTATATATATCATATTTATTCAGTATCATGATTCCTATGCCACTGCAATAAACATGATTGCACAATCAAATTGGAATGAGTTGTCTTTAATTTTACAATCTGTCTTTGCCTCTAAGAGAACTCCAAATTTTTCCCACCTATGGCTAGAGGGCTCTATTCTTTTGTTTCAATCTGGATTTTCTAGTGAATCTGGGACAAGATGCCACTCCTTTCCTGCTTTTAATCCAGTGGTTCTTGGAACCCACAGTTTGTTTTTTTACTCCCTTGTTTTATAGGTGTGATATTGTAATTTATTATATATTTATATAATATATATTGAATCGTTCATTGTTCATCCATTTCTGGCACAGAGCTCTCAAAACCCTTGGAATTTCCGGCAGATAAGAACAATGGGAGCACCTTTCATGATAATAATTGGTCTCCAGTCCTCAGTTCCTGAAATCACTTCAGACCCATAAAGGTGAGATGGCTGCCTTGTTATTCACAAGCCCCCTTTCATCACAACTGGGTTTATGTTAATGAGGTGACTTTTGGCAAGCACCTAAGGATGGGGGCTGGTTGCCAGAGGAACAAACTTGAATAAGGACTTGGAACTTTCATTCCCACCCACGGATTTCTGAGGAGGAGAGAGGGGTGAAAGGTTGAATAGATCAACAGTAGCCAATGGTAATGAAGCCCCCACAAAAATCCAAAAGGAGGGAGTTAGAGAATTTTCAGATGTGGGAAGTGGAAGCCTGGAACCCAAACTCCGTGAGGACAGAAGTCCCTTTGTTCAAGACCCTGCCCCATGTTATCTCTTCACTTGTCTATTGATTCTTGCCCTTTGTAATAAATTAGTAATCTAGTGAGTAAAGGGTTTCCTGAGTTTTGTGAGCTACTCTAGCAAACTAACCCAACTCAAGGAGAGGGTTGTGGGCACCTCTGATTTACAGCCAGTCGATCAGAAGTACAGGTGACAACCTGGGTTTGCCATAGGTATCTGAAGTGTGTGTGGTGGGGCAGGGGAGACTCTTGTACGACTAAACATGTAACCTGTGGAATCCGATGCTGTCTCCAGGCAGACAGCATCAGAATTAAGTTGAGTTGTAGAACACGAAGCTTGTGTCTGAGAATCGCTTAGTGGTGTTGATGCGGGAAAACGGATGTGGGGTGCGAGGAGGGCCATGTCCCAGGTCTCAGTTGAGCCCCTGGGACGTGCCCCGCCAGGTGTGGGTCCTTGGCTTTGCGCAGGAAAGAATTCAAGTGCGAGCCACCACTGAGTAAATGTAGATTTATTTAGAGAGATACACACCGTACAGAATGTAAGGCAAGAGAAAGGCAAGGAAAGAGGTGTGGGAATTGGGTGCTCAGGTTAAAGTAAAAGTAGGCACACACTGCATAGACAGAGTGAGGGCCATCTCCGAAGAGGAGGGAGCAAAAAAGTGCAGCCAGGTGTGGTGGTGTCAGTTTTTATGGTCTCAGTAGCTTCACAGGCCTACAGGTGGGACCATTCCAACTGCCCTGGGGAGGGGGCTGGGATTCCCAGGAATTGGGCCACCGCCCATTCTTTGGCCTTTTGCGGTCAGCCTTCGGGCTGTCGTGGTGCCTGCGGGCGTGTTATTTGATCACACTGTTACAATGAGCACATAATGAAGCTCAAGGTCTCCTAGAAGTCAAGCCTCTTAATCCTCAAGGCCCACTAGGAGGTGACTCTTCCACCGTTTTGGTGTTAAATTGCTGTTGTTCCTTGAGTGGTTGTGCCCTGCCCCCTTCTCTCCTGTCTCAGTGTGAGAAACCATGTCTCACTCTCCCAAATTGGGAATTGGGTGCAGAATCATTGTTATTTTATATTCAACCAGTCATTTATTGAATATTTGGATTGTTTCCAATTTTTTCCTAATTTAATATTTCTGTAATGGACATTCCTGTTCTTTTTTTTTTTTTAAATTGAAGTATGGTCGATTTACAATGTTGTACTAGTTAGAATCATTTTAATAGGTATAAATGTCCAAGTAACTTTCAAAGAAAGGGTCTGAGGAAGATAAATATTTGGGGTCCTTGCCTTGCCTTTCTGAAAAAGATTTTCATGATGGCTTGCCATTTGATTGATAGTTTGGCTAAACATGAAATTCTGAGTTGAAAATAAGTCTTACATAGTAGTCTACGGTCTTTATCCATTATTGCTGGTGAGATGTCTGATGCTGAATGAAATTCTGTTTATTTCCTTTTGGTTACTGTTTATGAAATAATAATGATACAGTTTGATGAAGGAGTAGAGGGGAAGGTCAACAACAGGGAAAGTTCAGAGCAAGAGATATTGTCCAAGAAGGCTAACTGTGGATAGCGTACTGGTGCAGGAGTTAGTATAGAAGGGTGGGAAGGGGGAAAGTCCTAAAAGGAAAGACGACTGAGTGAGAATTTCAAATAAACTCATTTGCTTGACAACTGCTTGCTTAGTCCCTCTCGATTTCCATACTATGATGAACTCCATAAAGGTGACTTTTCTTCTAGAACTGATTATTAGAGATATGGCTGATTTTTTAAAAATTAATAACACAAAAATCTTTTCATTCTCCAAAATACACATGTGTATGACATTTGAGAGCATGGAAATTTTTGCCTCTTCTGCAGAAAGGAGGCAGCAGATCAGAACAGAATATGAATATCTTGCATCTTTAATGGCACAGTGAGGTGAAAACTTACTGAATTACCAATGCAGTAATTGGAACATTTTCTTCTCCCTGAATATATACTCATATACCAATTATAACCCTCACCGTTGGTTATTTAAAATTTATTTTGCTTTATGAACCACGTGGAATGAAAAGCAATCATGCCGTAATATGGTACCCTGTGACGTGATAACGCCTACTACCATTACAATTTCAACAAACTTGAACTGGCATTCAAATGAGGAGCGTGACTCCAAAAGGAAATCGTTTCATAACGGCATTCAGTGTTCTCAATTAACACAGGAAAGATTAATGGCTTTTTTTTTTTTTCCCCTTTGGTGGTCTCTGTTAAGGAGGAAAAAACATTAGTTGCCATTTGATTTTCCACTCAATTACATTTACCAACTGGCAAACAGACCAGCTGAGAAAGTTTCTCCCTCCAATAGCTGGATTGATGATGGGTGTGGCCCCGGCATGTTACCACTGCTGATTCTCCATGATCTGAATGGTCCACAGACAGCAACTCTCACCAAGGGAAGACTCTGAGACTAAACTAGCAGGAAATCCATCAACTATAAATAATTTTAGAGGATTTTCCCCTTCTCTTCTATTTGCCTTAACCCTTCAACTAGGCATCTCTTTATCCTTTGAGACCATCCCAAGTTGATGTCTGATTAACCACTTCCCCGCAGGGAACAAGCTGCGTGTTAAAATGCATTTGGTGCTTCCCAGTACGCTGCCGAATCAGCTGAAGAAGGAGTGAAATGAAAATGTTAGGAATACTAGCCTGAAAAAAAAAGGTGATGACTGCTATAGGCTGGAAGAATTATGATCTGTCAGACTCTTCTTTTGCAAGGAACAGCTTAGCCATACACCAACATCAGGGGTCTGAACATGGCCTGGAATTCTCTGAGGATGTTATTCATAAAGCACAGTTAATCAAACTCAGACCTCTCTTCAAACCCTCACTGTACAAGCCAAACTTACTGCCAGCAGAAGGAAGCTGCCAGACCAGAGAAGGTAAGCTAAAATCTGTGTGCCCTGGCTTCAGAACTAGGAGGTCTCAATCCATTAAAAAAAAAAAAAAAAAAGTTTTTGTATGTTTGTGTGTTTTCACATTAATCAAATAGTTAGCTTTCTAGCCATACAATCAGAGCTTTGTACTTATCCAAGGATGTTTGACTATATAAGAAGATATTTTTATTTATTTTAATTTAATTTACCAAAGAGGGGGAAAAAAAATCTCTCCTCTGTCTCCTTCACTCTTTAGAGGAATTCAGAAAGGACAAGTACGAGCCAAAATCACTTCTGGCTCGAGTCCATGGTTACCAAGCTGAAGGAGCCGGCAGTTTTCTGGGTAAATGGTCTTGTCTCAAAGGCCAGACGCCTGCTAAAAGTATCAGAGCCTCCCCTAAGCTCTCTGTGCCTCGCCTGCCATCACAAACACAAATGGTGGATCTTTCAACAGAGATGCTGGCATCTTCTTCACCGATTTCACCCTTGGGTTCTAAGAAAAATGGTTTCCTTTATTCTTGGTATAAGGAAATCTCTATACCCAAGGCAGAGTCACTTGATTTCAGTAGTTTCGTGCCAGCTCATAGTGACAGAAGACTCTAAAACGTTGTCATGATCTTGCCATTGAAGGGAAAGAAGAAACATAAGGAGATTTGGTGTCTATCAGTTTGTACAATGCCTCTGCATATTCTCGTGCCCACTCTTTGCTGTCTTGGTTGGTTAGTTGGTTGGTTGGTTGGTTGGTTGGTTCATTCTTTTTTACCCTCTGAATTCAAGGACAAATTTGTCCAAGGTCCTTGAAGGTGAACTTGAAGCAAAAGCATAAACAGGTAAGCTCAGGGTTCTTCTTCCACAGGGAAGAAATGAAGTGGCCACAGGTGGAGGTCCTGAGCTCCATCTCTGAGTCACAGATCTGGGCTTGCTCTTAACTCTGCTCTGTATCTGTGGTTCTTCACCTGTAAAATGCAGATGAAAATTTGTGTTTCAAAGCATTGAACTTTTTATTTTTTAATCAACAGGCTAATTTTAGGGCAGTTTTAGCTTTACCAAAAAAAAAAAAAAAAAGAAGATGAAAAAGGAAAAACAATGAGCAGGAAGTACAGAGAGTTCCTAGAGACTCCCTCCCTTCCTCCCCTGCCCTCAGTTTCCCATTGTTACTATCTTGCACTGGTGCTGTGGGTTGTTGAATTTTAAATTGCATGTTATATAAAAGCATGGCATTTCAAATGAAAGTTGCTTAGAAAAACATAAATTATGAAGACTGTAATTCAAGACCCTCTCAATTATTAACATATAATGCTTTCCTTTCTGCGATGGCATTTCATGGGTTACTCTTATCAAAAATCTCTCCAAACCCCTACCAGACCACCACACAGTTTGTGAAATGTCACCTGTGAAGATTTATTTCTTTAGATGTAAGATCTGTTTCCCTAGTAACATCTCTTTGAAATGCAAATAGCCCTAAGGGAGAGAAAAGAACATAACAATAATAGATAACTTTATTGTTGATTAACAAAAGACACTATTCTCATTCAGACTCTAGAAAGACACTGACCATTAGTTGTTTTAATAAGAATGATAAAGAAAAGGACCCAGGTTCTTCAGGAGACCTTGCTCAAGACAAGGACTGGAGTGGTCTTACATGGTTCAGTGACCTCAGCAGGTGGAGTTATGGTACAGGAAAGAAGAAGAAAGGCAAGTTAGTTCTGAAAGAAGGGAGTCTTGACTTAGAGTCTTTCTTCAAGACAGAATCAACCTCTGAGAAGAGTGACAAGGGATAGCCAATCTGGCTCCATTGGCGTTCGGACAGTGGGATGTTCTCATAGACTTGACCTTGAACAGACAACAATAGGACAACCTGGAAGAGCTTCAAAATAGTGCCAAGAGCATGGTTATAGGAAAAGTGAAGGTTGAGAGGAATGAACATATTGGCGTTCAGGAGTGCCACGGAAGCAAGCTTAACATGAATGTTAGACTAAACAGATTTTAGAGCTGAGTCACTGATGAATTCAATTGTAGCTGGCTGTAACCGAAGAGAAAAAGTAGAAATCTGGGTGCCAGAAGGCTCACCCCAAGCCAGACCTGACTTCTGAGCTGTCCAGGTAGTGCCTACCCATCCCAGCATGACTTCCCAGGTCAGGTCCTACCAAACTACCTCACCTGCAAATGGCTCTGTGTTCTTCGCCAATCCTGGACCCAAACCTAAAAAGCAGATGCAAAGGTGGGAAATTGGTCCTAGGTGTGCAGCCACCTGGGATACAAACAAGGGACCTCAAACAGGATGGTGGGTGACAAAACTTCAGATCTAAACTTAGGTGATCCACAGGAAAGTCACTAAAGCTGGATGGTAACTCTCACTCAGACTCACAGATCATCTCATTAAGGTCAATAATCGTGATATATGTGTTTTTAGCTGTAGGGTTTACAAAAAGCTTCCGGTGCACCCACTCCATCGTTGGCCCTGATGATGAGAACACTGTGCACACAGTGTCAGTGGGAGCTGGAAAGGCAGCATCCTGCTCACAGGGCCCAGTTTCCAAGTCTTAACGCAAATGCCCCATTGAGATGACAGTTTCTTTGCCAATGTCCCTTTTTACTCCAAAAAATAAATTCTGCTTTTTTTAACCTTTCATTTTGACTTTTCACCTCTTCTACCACCTGAGATTCTCATATATTCTTCCTCATGATACTTCTTTCTCTTTATCATTTTTCCAGGAGCCATCAAACGCCTTTTATTGCACTCAAGATGGGAGGGGAGGGCACTACCCAGTAACAGGAGAGGAGCATCTCGTCATGGGTTGCTCACCTGCAAATTAGGAGGATGGGGCAACACTGAGCGCTGGCATTTACAGGCCTTTTAAGCACTTTTTAGGTGGTAGCTAGATGTGTACTCACAACCACACTAGGTGGTACCATTATCTACACTAGGGGATGAGGAAACTAAATAACAAAGAAATGCTTGACTAGTTGACCGCCATGCAGCTGGATAAGCAATCAAGCCACAACACGAAGGGCAGTCTGACTTCCTACCCACTATGTTACACTGTGTCTACCGGGCAAAGGAGACAATGGTTGGGGATACATCATAGTCCCTCATGAAATAGTTAAGAGTATGATCAACGCATTCATGGAAATAACTAAGTAATCGCTGGCATGTGGTGCGAGCATCAAGAATACAATGAAGTTGAGAAGCAGCTGGGGTTCCCACGGAAGGCCCCCCTTTTTCCTCTTTTCCTGAGATGTGTGGTTAAGCCCGCCAAGGTTAAAACCTCGGCTCTCCGATCTCCCACCCTCTCCTAGCCCTGCCTTGGCGAGGTGAGCCTATTCCTCTGTCAACACGGTTCTTAACAATGGCTGCTTAATCACTGGATCCAGAGATTTTTGCCTTTCAGCCTCAGTCAACTGACCAGCTGAGTCACTGCTCCTGGATGAGGACTGGGCCTCTCTGAAGTTGCCTTGCTGGCTCTCTTCTTGAGCAGCCAAGTGCCAGGTTCTAATGTCAGCCGAGCTGTGTCACCCACACAAGCTACTTAAATGCTGTGTCAGTTTCCACATCTGTAAAATGGGGATAGTGTTAGTACCATGATTATATGAGCCAATACACATAACGTCCTTTGAGTAGTCCTGGCACATTAAGAAGATTTGCTCACTCAATAATACTTTTTATTAATACTCTCTTATTATTATGTCCTATTTATTATTCTTTTTTCTAAGTGATGGTTCACTCTGCTGTTTGCCTTCCACGTATCAGAGATCTAGGCGGAGGTTTAATCCCATCCTTTATCCTCCTCTCTGTATCTTGTCTTTCCCGGAAATCAAATCTACCTCTGTAGTTTGAGTGATTGTTTTTACTGGATAACAACTTGATCCTTAGTCTATCCCTGACTTGTCTTTTGAATTCTGACTTTCTATTTCCAACTCTTTACTGGATTGAATTGTTTACTGTTCTGTGTACAACCTTGAAAATATCTAAGACCAAACTTTTCAGCTGAAGCTCAACATTGGTTTTCCCTTCTGATTTGCCTACTCAGTCAGTGTGGCAGACAGCCCTTAAGGTGCCCCCCAGGGACTTCCCACCTCCTGGGGCCCATGCCTTGGTGTAATGCCCTCCCCTTGCTGTGGGCTTGCCTGTGACTTGCTTCTGACCCACAGACCATGACAGAGCTGACGGAATGTTTCTCCTGTGATGATGGAGTCATCTGGAGCAATTCAGTCGACGGAGCAGGAGAGTTTCCTGGCTGACTTGATGAAACGAGCAGTCGTGTGGAAGAAGCCCACATGGCACAGTGTGCAGTGGCCTCCGAGGCCGCTTCCAACCGACAGCCAGCAAAGCACAGGGGTCCTCAGTCGTACAGTCACAAGCAAATGAATTCTGCCTGAATGCGCTTAGAAGTGGATTCCTCCCCAGTTGAGCCTCCAGGGAAGGCGCCGCCCGACTGACATCTTAGTTGCAACTTTGTGAGACCCTAAGCAGAGAACCCAGATAAGCTGTGCCCAGACTCTCGACCCACAGAGACTGAGCAATAATAAATGTTTATGCATTGTTTGAAGCTGCTAAATTTGCTATGCAGCCTAGGAAACGAATGCACCTAATTCACTTGATATCAGTTGGTATCCATCCATCACTGTCTCAGTCTTGCTGGGATTAAATTAGATCCCTAGCCTCTCCTTGTCATTCAATCACTAAATCTGATCTTATTGCACTTATTAATAATAATAGCTAATATTTATGGAGGGATTTCTGGAAGCCCTATGCTGTGCTTATTTTATTTGTATAATAATCAATGACTTAAGCATTCTCTTTATAGATGTTGAAATTGAAATTTGGAGGACACACATAATTTGCCAAAGGACTCACTGTCAACAAATGTCAGAGCTGGGATTCAAACCTGGTGCATCTGATTCCTAATCCTGTGTTCTTTCTACTACACTGGCCCGACTGCCCAGGTGCCTGTGTTAAATCAGATGTCCTAAGGTCTAGTCAAAATTAAAACTTCTTATATCAGCATTTCTAATTGATGTATAGTCAGTTTACAATGTGTCAGTTTCTGGTGTACAGCATAATGTTTCAGTCATCCACGAACATACATGTATTCCTTTCCATATTCTTTTTTATTATAGATAAAATGAGATATTGAATATAGTTCCCTGTGCTATACAGCAGGGCCTTGTTTTTTTATCTATTTTATATATAGTAGTTAGTACCTGCAAATCTCAAGCTCCCAATTTATCCCTTCCCACCCCGTTTCCCCCCTGATAACCATAGTTTATTTTCTATGTCGGTGAGTCTGTTTTGTGAATACATTCATTTGTGTCATTTTTTATACCAGTATTTTAAATCTTCCAAAATCCGGTCCTGGATTTCTCTTCCAGGCTTTTTCTTATCTGCTCTCTGAAGTTGTTTGAAATGTTTGCGTCTCCTAACACGGATTCACGGTCCTCCCTAGTCCTGTAACACCCTCAGTAAAACAATACACCCCTTTGATAAGTTAGCGCTGGAAAGGGAATTTTCAGAGTGTGGAGGGGTGGGCTAGCCAAGGGGTCCTGATTCTGCCATTCCATATTTCACCTTCGATTCACCTCTGCATCCCCTCTGCCACTCGTCATACTGATCTGCATAGGTTACTGTCCCCTGCATTTAATATGCGAGCAATGTGCTAGGGACGTCTGCCATTAGCTGCCCTGCCCTCAGCCTCTTCTGCCAGCAGCGGCCCTTCTCACCGCCCTCTTGAAGAAGGGAGTGGATCGTTCGGTATCAGTGCCATCCCCAGCTGTCCTGAAGTCTGACGCAAAAAGAAAAATGTGTGCTCTTACTGACACTTACCAAAACACCCTCCACAAGTTAAGCCCAGTGGGTTAATAAACGCTCTACAACCAAACACAGCCGCACATAAATCACTGCATCTTGCAATCTGTTCACATGGTCGCTGACACCCCTCCTGATGGGGAAGGAAAAGGCCTCCGGGTCCAGGACCCCACTACAGCCTGATTGAACATGACTCTCTCTCCCTGCACAGTAACAGAATCGCAAAACAGGTAGGCGGCTCCAACCTGTCTTTATGTCAAATGTTAATATTTTGTTCCTCGTGGATTTTTGCAGTAATTCTGCTTTTTAAATGTTGTATGAAATATTTTTATTTAATTTTTTAATTTTTTATTGAAGTGCAGTCAGTTACAGTGTGTCAGTTTCTGGTGTACAGCATAATGTTTTGCTCACACATATACGTACATATATTCATTTTCATATTATTTTTCATTAGAGGTTAGTAAACTGTAATGTAGTAAATGTTAAATTCGTATCTATCTTGATTCTTGACTTCTTTGGCACCCCACTACGTTACGTCCCCAAGGGGAGTGCCTCAGTCCCTTCACCCCAATGCTGGCCTTGCACGAGATCAGGGTCTCCACCCTGGCTGAGCGGGCTTCCTACGGCCATCTGACCCCGGGACAGTCCTTAGGTGAGATCTGGACTTGGTGACCCTATCTGCCATTAGGGAAACTGCTGTGGAAAACAGTCCAGAAAATGCTTCAGCAATCAAACCAGCTTCACACGTAGGGTGACATCATCCTTTCCTCCACCTCGCTCCTGAGCTTCCTGTGTGACCAGGACGGCCTCTGTGGAAGGGAGGGAGTGGGGAGGGGAGTTCCCAGCAGGGTCTGGAAGGGCAGGGAGCTGGGAACTCCGTCTGGAATTTGACTGTGGAAAGACAGTAAGAAAACTTAAACCTTGTAATGGGGCGAGGGGTGTTGGTAAAGAGGGGTGGTGGTAATTAAGTCTGTTTGTTTGTTTAGTAGAGGCACTGGGCTCGAGCCCAGGACCCCACGCCTGCTAAGCACACACTCTACCACTGAGCTGTACCCTCGCCTCCTCAGTGTGGGGTTTTGTGCAACTTGTTCTTCCTTCTCCAATCTTCTTCGGTTTGCCCTTCATTTTATACTAAATTCCCTTCATTGTAAAGCACAGTGCCACCCACCAGGGCCCCGACTTTTTGACAAACTTTACCTGACTACCGAGATGCTTGATAATTTCCTCCTTTCGTGCTCCCTGTCTGTCCCACCAATGGGCTGTTTCTCCTACACCAGGGTCCCTCACGTTTCAGTCCCCTTGGGTATTTCCTAAGCTCCCAGCCAGACAGGATCAGTTCCTAGAGTTGGTCTCGGGTGTCAGAAATTTGAAACTAATTCAGTGACCTTCTTCACCAAAGAATATAACCACACCAACCACCCACAAATCACCAACAAGGAAACGCCATTTCTTTGAATGACCACAAATTTTAATAGATGAAAATGGTAATAAGTGATCATTAACATCAATTTAAGAACATTCGCCCCGGGCAATTTGTATAGTCCTGCTGACATTAACAAGAGAATATTTTTGTTTCTCAGCCTTTTTCCTCTGGTGCCAGGAAAAAGGCTCCCTTCCTAACAATCAGAAACTCAGCTTATCTCCTGGGAACCAGACCTTCTGGGCTGGACCTGAATCTCCCACAACCTTAAACACGTAAAGAAGTTTTAACGCTGCGGGAAGGAAATATTCGCTCCTAGCAAGACGGTGGAAATTTCATGCAGGCCAGTTTTTGGAACCTTCCCTCAAGAGCTATGGAACCCAGAAACCTTTATTTACTCTTGCAACACACTTTTCAATTGTATGACTGATCTCACAAAATAAAGCATAAGTTCCTCCTTTGAAGGACTATGTTTTAAATGACTTCCATTCCCCAGAGTGTCCAGCACCAGTCACTACATATATAAGGAACTCTGTGAGGAGTAACAGATCAGACAATCTCGAGCATGGTTTCATCAGTTAACATTCATTGCACCCTATTTGGGCCAGGCAAAGGGCGACAGATCAATTAGGTAAAGTCCCTGCTAGTCCTCAGGGCCTTGGAAGAAAGAGGAAAAGACAGGCGGTCAGGGCTGATCTCTGCAGAATCAGGACCACCCTGCAGCAGTGCATGGAAGAGGGGAGGCATCTGAGCCGTGCAAAACACGCTTAGTTTACGAGGATGTCCATTCAAGAGATTCTATCAGACAGAATCCTGAAGGACCACATCGTTCAGGTGGGTGAACCCTTGGCTACTGTTCAGGAAAAAAATGCTGGCGGTCTCAGATTCATTAGGGCAGTTCTGCATTGTACATACCACACAGTTATCCTGGACCCGCAGAATGAGGAGCTGCTTTGCAGATGGTAAGCTGGATGGACAGAGTAGAGGGAAAAGGAAAAATGAATCAAGAGTTGAAAATTAGGAGGCAGAAACACGAGGAGGCTCTGATGAATAGAAGGCTGACTTGGAGATTATTTTAGAAATCCGGCCCATCTGCAGTGGCATCCTCCTTATAAGGGCTTTTCTAGACTAGTCATGGGGAAGTTAATTAAATTCCTCAAAGTCACACAAAGAAAACTGTAGAACTGGATTTTGGAATCTATGTAGTCAATGGGATGGGCTTTGGAGCCTGCTTTTAAGTCAGTGCACATACTGCTCCAAATACAACTTTTTTTTTTTATCATTTCCTCCACCAAAATCACTATATTTTAATTACTTTTAAGCTTTTCCAATACTCTGGTGTTCTGGCAGTGCCCGTGTTGTTTTTGTCACTATTTTAATTTCCCTTACCTTTCCTTACCTTGACTGGAGTAGCTCACAGGACAGTGGAATTATTTTTCTCTTCTAAATCCTGAAAGATCAAACACATTTCCCATTGTCAGAGGAGTAAGTCATTGTAACAGTCAGGCAGTTCCAGAAGCCCAAGTAATTTTAAACCTGTTTACCTGGAAGTACCAATATATCCAAACATGATACTTGATATTTGTAATATGCAGTCTTGATGACAACAGCCTTTCACTGGACTTTGTGGTTCAATAGCATTTATTTCATTAGTAAAGTGACATAAAAATTTACTTTCTCGTGATCCCACACTTAGATGCTGAGCTCAAATAGACCACCCTTTATGTTTAAATGCACTGATTATTTTTGCTAGAAGGTAAAAAAGGAAGGGATGGATTTGCATTTCATAGATGTTTCCAACAAAATATAGTCCTTATTTTTCCTCTGGAAATCTGCGTGGATATAGATTTGTCTGTTTGAGAAAGAAATATTGACATGAACATGATAAGCCTGAAAACTCAAAAGCCTGCACCCAAAAATAAGTCTCACAGGCAGGTGGTGTTAAGGTTGACACAGAGATAGCAGTCAAGATGCTAGAGACTGAACGCGTCCCCACAAAAGTCACATGTTGAAATCCAAACCCCCGATGGGATGGTATTAACAGGTGGGGCCTTTGGGAGGTGATTAGGTCCTGAGGGTGGAGTCCTCCTGAATGAGATTAGTGTCCTTATAAACGAGACCCCGGAGAATTCCCTTACCCCTCCTACCTTGTGAGGACACAGTGGGAAGACCACTCCTGTGAAGCAGAGAGAGATCTCTTACCAGACACAGAATCCGCCCGCGTCTTTAACTTCCCAGCTTCCAGAACAGTGAGAAATCAGTTTCTGGTTTTTACAAGCCACCCGGTCTACAGTATTCAGTTCCAGCAGACTGAATGGACTAAGACACAGGACTTTCCCAGGGAAGAATTTTCACCCCACCAGAAACTCTGAAAAATGCTCTCAACAACGGCCTAAGACAGAGAACGGAAAGCAGAAAAGTTCATTTCCTGGCTGTTGTGAGCTGAACCATTCAATGGAACTGTCTGTGAAAGTCGCGATGTTTTTATATCCTCTGCTGTTCAGGAGAGTTGCCGCCAACCAGGTGTGGCTACTGAGCATTAGAAATGTGGCTGATGGGACCGAGGAACTGACTTTTTCATTTTATTCCCATTTAAATAGCCACATAAGGCTAGTGCTGCCACACTGACCCGTACAGCCGTAGAATTCAGCAAAGATGCTCTTACATCCTTAGCTTCCTGTGCTTGAGGAAATAGCAAAAAGAAATTCTTGGGCGGGAATAGTCTGAGTGTAGACTGGGGGGAGACCACGTTCCCAGTCCTGATTTCCAGTTGTATTCGTTGTACGCTTTTCAGGTTCAGTTTGCCGATCAATAAAATCCAATACAAACTGCACTCCAGTTCGACTATGAGAGGCAGCCTAGGACGGTGAGCAGAACGTTTGACAGGGGGCTGTGGGTCTGGAATTTAGTCTGGGGGTTCTGTGACCTGAACAGGCCCTTGTCTCTCTGAACTCCAGTTTTCTTATCTGCAGAATGAACCGGTTGAACCCAACAAATTCTCAGGCATCACCTGGCCACAGTGTTTTACATTCCTATCCATTTGACAAGAGATTATTGAATCATTTTTTAAAAAATCAGTGTTATTGCTTCATAGAGATAGAACTAAAAATCATAGAAATCTGATTTAAGATAAAGCTTTAAGAAAGGGCCAGAAATGCTTTGGATTTTCTGCAGGGAAGGTTTTGTGACAGTGGCTCAAATGCGTGCTTTCCTAGGCGAATACACGTGGACGGTGAAGGATGTCTGTATCCAGAAAGCTACATCACTTATGCCCACAAGTTCCATTCGCTTTATACATAGAACAACGACATCAGACCTGCCAAATTGTCTCAGCACCCGGCTTTGCTCAGTAGACACAGGGTGGTTAGCCATCCTCTAGCAAGAGGCCTCTAAGTCAAATTTGCACAAATTTACAAGCAAGGGTTTGCAAGGGCTAATCAGATAATTATACCTCAGGCAACCAATTTGCGTGGCAAATGAGGCAGAGTTTTATTTTATTTGCTTTACATTCCAGCCTTGGGAAAATGAGGTAGTGTGTAAAAGCTCAACTTGTGCGGTGTTTTGTTTGTAATTACTTGTGTTTGCTAAAGTAGGTTATGAGTTTATAAGGATCATGTTGTGGTCCGTGATGTGCAGGGTGAAATGATCTCATGCTGAAGCCACCAGCGGCGTCCTGTACCATCCAGAACTATTTTTCTCCATACCCCTCCCCCAATTTAAATGATCCTAAGCTTCTTTTTAAAAAAAAAGACAAGAAATTCCATCTCTAGCCTCTGAGTCTTATTATTATATTTTGAGATGTGTGGTTTGTAACATAAAAAAAGTATGTAAGCCAGTCTACGTCTAATATTTTAATGAAGAGATGACCAGTTGAAACTTTAAATGTTCAACATTTTTCTTCCTTCCTTTGAGCAAACTCTCTATATAGTTCTAACGGGCTCCTAAAATATGAGGTAACCACCAGAAATAGCTGCTTTATTTCAAAAGCTCACTGTTAAGGTTCTTTTGCTAATCTGACATCAGGGAAAATGCAAGTTCAAATTTCATGCTTTGGAAAGCAGTAAAACTCACCACCTGGAAATCCAGCGGCACCGGCACATTGATACTCAAAGCAGGTGTGTCAGCCTGATAGCAATGTGGCAGAAGTCGTCCAGTGGTTCTGGAAGGAAGGCTCGGGTCCCAGCAGGGCAGCAGCTTCCTGGAGGACCTTTGCTGTTGGAGTTCTAGCCGGACAGGTCACGGGCTTTTACTGCCTCTCAAAGAAAGACCTATTACTTATGCCTGGGATGGGAATAGGTGAGTTAAACTGACCGCTTCAAATCATCGCCTTCAAATGAAAGAACTAAAAAGAACAGACCCCACACAGGTTTAGGAGCTCAAACCCTAGGGGACATTTCTATAAATTTTTTTTTTTTTTACCATCTTTGATTCTTTTTTTTTTTTGGCTCAGGTCTGGATCATGAAAAGAAATGCGATCCACTGCTAGGAAGACTATTGATGGCGACTCCAGCCGTACTTAGTACTATTCCCTCTGGTTCAGATCGCGTTGGAATAATTTCTGGGCTTCCAATTACTTCGCAATTACCAACCACTCATGCTATTCTGAGAAAACCCCCCAAGCATTTGATGTAGTCATTAGTTAGGAAATGAAAAAAAAAAACTGTGAAGAGACAGGGTAGGAGCATGAACTCATTAATTCCCTGAGCTTCCACTGAGTACCTAACATGGTGGGCTGCATGAGTATTTCCCGTTTTTCACTCTATTCTGTCTGCATGCCAAATTTGCCACGTGGCTCTGAAGTTTCTGCCACCAGATGTGGTGTCTGTTTTGCCATTCTGTGAATGCTGACCTTGATCGTGTGACCTGCTTTGGCCAATACAAGGCTAATGGACGTGATATAATCAAGTGTTTGAAATACGTGCATGCAGATGGGTTTACGCTCTTGTGCTCCAGACTCTGCCTTGGGAACGCTTTCTTCTGATTAGTGGCTGTCCCTTCAACCTGGATTCTGGGAACAGATCTAACCCACGGCAAGGAGCCAAGCCAGCTGGACCCACAGCTTGATAAGGACCTCCCAGCTGAGCTTAGCCGAAATCTTCTGACCCACGGTTAGCCTCAGAACCACCCTCTGGAATATAAATGCTAAGTTTTGTGTGATGGTGAGGTTTAGTGTAGTTGGTTACAGAGCATTTTTACAACAAACTGGTTGATGACAAAGGTACTTTTTACATGCTAGGCATTGTCCCGGACCCCGGGGACCTCAAGATGAATTAGAGAGAGCTCCTAACCTTGAGAGACTCGAAGTCTAACGGAGGAGACGTTGTCATCAACTGCACAGCACAGTTAGTGCTATGAGAGGTCTGGACCAGGTATTCTGGGAAAAAAGAAACAAACTGAAGAAAAAGATGGGTAGCCACCAAAATAGAGTTTCACCGCGTTGAGTTCACACCAGTCCCTTTTCAGCTTTAGAGGTATTTCCTGAGAACCCTGATCTTTTTATATAACTAATCAAATTCTAGATCCTGCTGGTTAATAATTTTGTTTGTTTAAAAGTGTATGTTTTAAAATATACTCATTTTTTCTCCTCTCTGCACACATGTGCTCCCAAATGACAGCTGATTCAAGGCTAAACTTTGGCTAAACCTCTAACATGAATTGAGTTCGATTCCATTTATCAGCAGTATAAGAAGGGAATCTTTCTACCCACCGAAGAAAATATCCAAATGATCTGAGGATGGGGAACGAGATATGTTCTTTCCCCACATGTAAATTCAGGTCGTGTAGAAACGCAAGGCTGGGACACCGAGGAGGCATTTTCACACCCGCACGTTCCTCCCTACCATTTGGGACACCCATCCTGAATCCCACCACTTGTTTTCGTTAAAGTAGAAGGTCCTAGCCTTTTTCTTTCTGCAGAGGAATTGCTTTGGATTGCTCCCAAAGACATGAAATTCCTGAGACAACAAACGAGGTGAGGGGGCGGAGAATAGATGTGTGTTTTGTTTTATAATGCAGGTACTGGGGATTGAGCCCAGGACTTTGCACGCGCTAAGCATGTGCTCTACCACTGAGCTACACCCTCCCCCTAGAATGGATGTTGAAGTTATTGATCTTACCTGGGGAGAGGCTTGTGCTCCATGCCTGTCTTTTCAATGCGGGGCATGGTTGCATCTGCCCCCCACTATGCCCTAGCGAGTAAAGCTATCCAGGCATTGTATTCAAAAATTGTAACTATTCCTTTGGGTTTGAAAATACAGGAATGCTGGAGAATTTGTGCTATAACCAGGATCAGCACAGACTCAGCATGAGAGCTCTTACTTCACACTTCCAAGCCCTTGGCAAACACCCACAACCAGCCATGGAACTCTTTCCTGTTGAAGCTTTCAAATTCTTCTGAAAATAATGTTGCGAAAAGCCACCATAGTTCGCAGCTAAAGGATGTGAAGCCAAACAACCTAGGCTCAAATGTTGCGTCTACTACTTCCTAGAGGGGTTATTTGTGAAAATTAATCTTTCTCTGTACCTTGATTTCCTCATCCATCAATTACACACAGCAACGACACCTATTGCATAGACTTGCTGTGAAGAGGAAATGAGGTGACGTGTGTAAGTTGCTTAGAAAAAGTCCCTGCACATAGAAAGAGTGAAATGATTGGTAGCTGTTTCTGTTATTCCCCGTCTTCTAGACTAAGCACATTCTAGCTGTTCCATTTGATGACCTTGCATTAGGACATCCTCATCAGGGATGCCTGAACTTAAAGAAGAAACTTAGACCCTTAGTCCACTCCCTTATCCAGCTCCCCCTGCCCTTGACCCATCACACCTTGTAGAATAGGAAACAAGCTCAGAGAGGTTAAGTGATTTTCTCAGAGTTTACGACAGAGCCAGGACTAGAACTGGGTTATCGTGACTCCAAATACAGTGCAATTTCCATGGAACTAAGCCGAGGTAAACCACTTTGAGGTGGTGGGTGGCAATCAAGTTTGTAGAGGGCTTTGTGCACCCTATCGCAGAGAATCACCTCCAAAGTGTGCAGAAGGAGGTCAAGCTACCTAGAACCATAATTATGACTTCCCAACAGTGCTGTCCTTTCTTTGGTCACACTAGCCAATGGAAGGACATTGGGAAGAAAAGTAGAAGCAACTCTTTCCTAGGGTTTAACTTCTCTTTTGCAGAGAAATCTCTGGTGTTGGACCCTAAGCAATTGTTTATTCATAGCAGTCTTGCAAGGGATTTAATACTTCTGCCTCCTCAGATGGTAATTAATATTCCAGCTAGATTTTACTGAGGATGTTGACTTAGCTCTGCAGGGGGCATGGGAGCATGGTGTCCTTTTCCAGCTCCACTAAATCCACTCTACTTTACACAATGCAAAATCTCCCCTCCACCCTCAACACACACACATCTAACAAAGACAAGCCTCACTCTTCCTCATGGCAAATCTGTTAGGTAGACAAAGATTATATTCCCTTTTGTTAGTGAGGAAACTGGAATTTAGAGAGTTTTTGAGGATTTCTGAGCATGAGGACTCCCATCCAATCTTTTATCTCCAAATGCTTTGTTTTTTGGTAATAATGGCTGTGCTTGCCATTCTGGTATGGGTGCCCCCTTCTCAGTGTCCATGGCAGCTACTCGGTGCCAAGGCAATGCAATTGATACCAAAAACTCTACATTTTTTTTCTCCTCCCCAAAGAAGAGCGCTCAAGAAAAACTCATGTTTGACAAGTGATTTAAAACAGATAACATATAGGTTCCTTTCTCAACTCCAGGCCGGCGTGGTGTTACCCTCAGCCTCCACCCACAGATCTGAGTGCTCTTGGGAGAGGTCAAGTGCTGACATTCGGTTCTGTACTTCCAAGCATCAGCACACGTGGTGGGGGGCCTTTCCGATGACTCACTCTGAAGTCCTGGGCGGCCCGTTTGAGCTGTTCTTTCCCTGATGCCCCATCAGGCCGCCTTGAGCCAGTGTGGATTCCCATTGTCAACGGTTGGCAGGAAACCTGCCCTGCTGGAACCCTCACACTGGAGGGAAAAATGTTAAGAGAAGCAAGGAAAATGGGAACCTAAATGGTTCTGTTACCCCCCCCCCCCGAAGGGAAATGGAGAAACTCCAGTTCTTGTCTTGCCCAAAAAATAAAAATACAGATGGGAAACAGAGAGTGTTGTGTAATGAAAGATTTTAAAGGATTTATTTAGGGCGGGAAAGGTACACCTCCAAGAACACGAGGCAGGCTGACCCAAGGGGAGATAGCAGTCTGCTCTCTCCCTCACACCCTCACTTAGAGGTGGTGTTTTGATTGATTGATGGCTCTTGCCCCTGGAATGCTTAGTCATGGTTGCATGCCTTAGTCCCTACCCATGGTGCACACAGAAACCCCGTGCTGGGGTGCGGGTGCTTAACTGCAATGTTAATCATACTACAGTGGGCACTGCATCATGTCCGGTTTAGTCCTCTTTGCTACCGAGCAGTTTCAGCTGTTGGGTTCTAACCAGTTTCTTGCTGGCTCTCACTTAGAAGTAAGGTCCCTTTATGCTGGAGACGGGCATAGCGCCCTCTTCTGGACCATCCTCCCTCTCCTCCACCTGTCTGCCCCAACTTGTCTAACTAACGTTTCTTTAGAAATGCTTTTAACTGCACATGGAGAAACCTAAATGGCTAACACTCAACCCCTCCAACTCTCCGTTGATTGTTTTAGACCAAGTTCATGAAGTGGCCACCTCCTCCCCGTCTCCCCATCCCTCCATTCTCACCCCTTCCTCAAAACCCCCACGGGGGAAGGAAAACCCCCACAATTTTCGTGGGACCTGAAGGAATGAATCTTGTCAAGTGAGTTCCATTTTCCTGATACGAGTTGTTATAATAAGTTTAAGAGGCCACCGGAGCCCTTTGAGTTAGGAGCAAATCGCAAATCATCACAATGCTACACCTATCTCTGTTTTATGACAGCAATAAATCAAAAGTGTCTCACAGGGCAAAAACTAGCTATGGCAGACACAAGTGCCAGGTTCCTGGAGATGCCAATACCCAAACGTCTTTAGCTCTGCAATGTATGTTTTGGCTCCTGGAGGCTTAATTTTTCAATTAAGGATTAAAAAAAAAGGGGGGGGGGCGTGTGTGTGTGTGTGTGTGTGCATGTGTAAGATGGAGGACAGCATCAGGCCACACAATGAGGCTCTTGTTCTTTCTGAATTTTATTTATTTATCTAAGCTCAACTTTTGTGTTGATATGACTTTGGAAAAGTGTATTGGATGTGGAGTCCAGCCAAAGAGTGTTTACACAGAATTTAATGTGACCTTGACTGCAAACGAAATGCAAGTCTCCTGAAGATGCTGTGTGTCTTGGTCTCATTAAGGGCTCTAAAATCCTGCTCAGCTTTTACCTACAAGTCACACTTCCCAGATATTGGTTAGAATCCCAGGTGGCTTTGTAAAATATTTCTTGCCTGATTCCAGGCACTTAGAATAATTTAGGAAGAGGCGTGGTACATACCCATCACTTAAAGTTGGTCTTGCCTGGTAGGCAACTGCATTTTTTCAGACTTCATTATCATTTTCCACTAACTTGAGCATTCTATTTCTGAGAACATTTTAGCTTTGTCCTATTTCCTGAAATAATTTATCAGTTATTACTTATTAATGGAAAAGCAATGAGAGCTAAGGTTTAAAAAAAAAAAAGAAGCTGTTCTCATAGTTCAAAAATATGTCTGGGTGTTGATCTCTTCTATGAACTGATGCGAATAAACCTTTTGAAAAAAATTACTTTTTTTTTTCCAAAACAGAAAGTTATATTGAAATGATTTCACACCAAATTTGGATTAAATATCTCTTAAGTACGGATTTGTCAGATCAGCCTCCCTCTGATGTGCATAATAAAAATCAAAGACCCATCTTGGATTGCTGCTTCCTCTTCAGACCCATATCCAAGGTAGTGGTCAGTTTCTTGCTTCAGAACGTCTTGACAACACCCCTCCTCTCCGTTTCCCGGTGCAGACCCTCACCCACTCAAGCTCATTTTCACAGTCTGTTCTCAACGACCTTTTGTCTTTCATTACTCTTCCATCCTCTGCGCAGAGCAATGTCAGGTGAATCTACCTCCATTTCCACCGTCTTACTCCCCTGATTACTGAAGAAGCTCCAGTGACTGTCTATTGCTGACCATCACCTAGGCTGCAGAGCTGGATGAGTCAAAATGAACCATCCCAGCAGCACTCACAGACGGCGGGCTCAGACAGACCACGGAGAAGGCTACATCCTCCTGGCTGGCCGAGGGCTGCTCTTCAACATGTTTTTAGATACATTATATTTACTAGACTTCCGACTAAGCTCTGGAAAATTGATTCATTCAAATAACACACACAAAGACAGTTATAAATCAGGGCAGAATTTATTAATTTACAGTGGGCCAACCACCTCCAGGCCTGGGAACAGGACTGGTCAGATGTGAACCAGGCACTCCCTTCCTGGTGAGTGGTTCCTCCAGGGAGACCAGACTATTTATCAGCGGGTGTGTGGGGAGCACAGAATCGGAAAAAGGAAATGGATTGTTGCCTGAAGGAAATATGCGTCAGCCTCCTACAACCCACTGTAGCTTTGACCTTCTCCACCCAAGGGATAGCTCAGACGAAGAAGGAAATAGAATTCTCCTTATCACTTGAATCAAAGCACCCCTCTCCAGGAGTGTGAAGGAAACACAAGGATGGTTCTTTTCTTATTGTCATTATTTACTTGTTTGTGTTCATTTCTATACCTAAAAAAAAAAAAAAAAAAAAAAAAAAAAAAAACCACACACACACACACAATAGTGTTTCAGATTCTGTGTCATTATGGCTTCTCTTAATGACATGTTACTACATGCAGCCTTCCTTTCATTTCAGGCTCTCTTCCTAATGAGGTGGGCTCTCATAGATCAGCTAGCCCTAAATTGCAGTGTAATGTGAGATAAAACTGCAGCTTCCAGCCGTTGCCTGTTCTTAGTTGACTGTGCCCATCTCACTGAGGCTGACTTCTCCGCCTCATCTGTAAGTGCCCGGGTTTACCTGCCTTTCATTCATGTATCCCTGTCCTATTACCAGATGGTCCGGAAATTCACTTCCCCGTCATCAAGCCTTCGCTCTGCTAGTCGAACCCTGCCAAGATTCTGTCTGCCTTCTCCACACTGGTCAATTCAGCAGGTTTTCATTCAGACCTTGCTCTTTGCCAGACACTAAGGCCTTGCTTCCTGGAGGGAAGATGTTAGACCACTACAAAAAACAAACTTACAGTTATCAACAGGGTAGGAGGAGGAGGAGGGATAAATTGGGAGTTTGCAGTTTGCAGATACTAACTCCTACATATAAATTAGATAAACAACGAAGTCCTACTGTACAGCACAGGGAACTATATTCCATATTTTCTCATAACTTATAATGAAAAAGAATATATATATATGTGTGTATAACTGAATCACTATGCTGTATACCAGAGACTAACACATTATTTTTAAAAATCATAATATTAATAAAATTTAACTCTCATGTTAAAAAAAAAACAAAGAAAAATCAAAACATACAAACAAAAAAGCAAATAACCACAGCACAATTTGCTAAAAGTTGTAGCAAGAAGTAGCCACTGTATGTGGAAGAAATGCTGGAAGAGCTTGATGCATTTGATTTTGGGGAGTTGCCCTGTGCTTTGCACAAGACGTGATACTTCACTGTGAACTATAAGGGTGTGGCAGGTGGAATGGTGCCTCCCAAAGGCACCTACACCCTACTCCCCAGAACCTGTGACTAGATTATGTTACATGGGAAAGGGGAATAAGAGTGAAGGTGCAATTAAGGCTGCTAATCAGCTGCCCCTGAGATGGGGAGATTATGCTGGATTATCTGAGTAAACCCAATACAATCACAAGGATCCTTAAAAGTGGAATCAGGAGGCTGAAGAGTCAGGGTCAGAGTGATGGGATACAAAAACGACTCGTATTACTGAATCCAAAGCTGGAAGGGGACCATGGAACAAGAAAGGTGGGAAACAGATTGTCCCTTTCAGAAAGGAACGCAGCTCTGATTTTAGCTGACACCTTGATCTTAACTCTGTCTTAGACTTCTGACCTCCAGAACTATAATATAAATTTTTTGTGTGTTAAGCCCCTAAATTTGTGGTAATGGTAACAACTGATACAAAGCTGATACAGAGAGTAAGTAGGATTTCACAGGAGACAGGGGCTGATGAGGGTCTTGCAGTAGGGGACATGACATTTAATTGAGTACCTGTTGAGGCTACGTGCTACGTCGCGTGCTTTCCTGCCTCATGCCACGAGAGAAGAGGTCCTTTGTGTAGTAAATGATTATTAGATGAAGTATCAGTAAAGGCTGTTAGCGACGCAGACTAGAAAAAGTACTTCGGAATCGGCTATGAACAGTAGCAGCAAGAATGATGTCACATCGCGAACTAAAGAGGGTGCACATGGCAAACTGTGGGAAATCAAGCACTGGGGTATGATGACTGGATGGTGTAAAATCGCTCCTCTAGTCCGCAGTTCCAGCTGCCGTCGTCTCATTCACACCAAAAGGTTCCATCTGCACCTTATGTTCAATAGCTTTTAGATTAAAATCATTATCTGCCTCCTGCAACGTCGACTTGCTCTTCCGGGTGCCCAGTTTCTGTTCATGTACCCCTGTGTGGTTAATGACTCCAGCCTGAAATTTCCAAATCACCCACCTCCCAACCTCCCGGCAACTCAACCAACTACCAATAGCTTCCATCATGACAATCTTTTGGTATCTTTCTCCTCTTTCACATTCTTGATGCCACCCCTCTGTGCCCCATTTTAACGTCAAACCATTATTTTTGCTCTTTTCCCAATGAGTCATGAATGTCCCTCCCTTCATTGCACCTTCTCAATGAAGTTTCCTTGCTCTTTTCCTTCTCTGAACTCCTGCAGCACTAATTGTTCTTCAAAACGCTTAAAACTTCCCAAGAGAACATCCTTATTCATGTTTCCCCGAGCTCACTCTTACTCACTCCCTAGCTCACCACGGCTGACCTCACTCCTGCTGGCCATTCTATTGAAATGGCTTTCCCCGAACTCACAAGTGATCTTCTGTTTACCACGTTTCAGGGTCTAATTCCGGCCTCCCTCGACTTGACCTCTCTGCGACACTGACATCATCGACTGCTCTTTTCTTTCCGAAACTCTTTTCTTCCTTTGATTCTAGACTATATTATTTCCAATTTCCCCTCTTCTTGTTATTTTAAGTCTCCTTTAATGACTACCCAGCGTCTGATGCTGCTTTCTAATCTAAGTCCTCATCATTTTTTATTATATTAGACATCTTTTCTCTAGATATTGAACACAAAAGTAGCTTGGAAAGTAGAAAAGAACACTAGGATTTCTTAATTCTGATGATTGAAATTCTGTCTTTCTAAACAGATTTTTGAGTACTGACTTTCGGCTCAGCAGCATGCTAAACATAGGAGAAAATTCAAAAGTGATGGAGTTTCTATCTCCTGAAAACTGACAACCAAATTAGACAGATGCTACATAAACATATACAAATTCTGAGAAATGATCGAGGGCAAAATTCATTCATTTACCAATTGACAATGACCACTGAACAAACACCTCTGAGTGTAGTTACTAAATAAATATGATGAAGAAATGTCTCTTCTTTTTTGGATAAAGAGGACAAACACTAAGCCACCAGATAAATAACTTTCCCCTCTCTTTCCTTGAATTGAAACACAAAGAGGAAATTAGATGAAGAAAATGCCATTTTCTAAGTTGTACTCAGCCTTGAATACTGCCTCTGTTCAGTTTTCATAGTTCCTTACTGCAATAAAAGTAATTTAAATTAAATCTATTTTTCTGGGTTTGTTAAAATATTTAAAAACATATCAACCTTATAGAAAGAAGAGGAAATCTATCTGAGGAGTTACAGCAAAGAAAATATCTCCCAGCTGAATTAGACTAGAACTTTCAAGACTCTCCCAGCTTTTCTTATGGAAACATTTATTTTATTCGTTTACAACCATAAACCAGGCACCTGCATTTTCAGCCACTTCCTTCTCTAATAAAAAAGCCTCAAGTACCCGATCAGATAACAAATTTTAAAAATTGGTATTTATACAGATTTATACTCTACCATGTCTGACAGGCAGCCGCTCTTGGCGGACAACACACGGGAACAAAACATTTTGGGTTCTGACCTGAATGAGAATCAGATTAATGCCGGCGTGTCGTGGTGAAAATTTCCTTTTCTGGCCCATTAAACCGCAGTTTCAAATGGTCCGGCAAATCCGGACTGTCATTCTCTACCCCTGATTCTCCATCAAGAATCTTAGAGCCCGCGTTTCTTACTATTCTACAAATAAGAAAGGTTATGTTTTTATATAAAATAATACTTATTCTGTTATATAATTCTCCTTGGGCAGAGGGACAGGAAGTGAATCTTCTACACGTCAGTGCCTACCAAAATCCTGGTGTGAGAATCATCAAAGCCATAACAGACATAAGCTATCACCCCAGGAATAGAAATAATAGCAGAAGTTTTGTGGATTAAACTGAAAGAAACATTTTGAACTACAGATACTTCAAAAATAGCTTGTCCAATATACTGACCCAGAAAAAAAAAGAAAAAGTTTCCTCATGACATGTTTATTCCTATCCCTAGTCAGTTAATAAGCAGGATGAAATAAACTTTTGCACCATGTCAAATCTAAATTCTCCTCCAAAAATTCACTTCAGGTGAGAATCTACAGGCTCATCCAGGTTAATCTTTGTAACATCTCTCTAGGGACAGAAACGGGACTGGGTATTAAGTCCCAAAGCACAGTTGAAACTAGGCTCTAGTATTTCAGGAGCATACCAAAGAGAGGGCAGAAACAGACTGACACATACATGGCCGTCTTGATTAATGACAAAGGTGAGATGGCAACACAGGAAGAAAAGGCCGATCTTTTCAGCAAGTGCTACTTGGTTACTTATTTAACCATAAAGGAGCAAAAGGTATTTTTACTCCTCTCTCAACCTAGTCACAAATATAAACTCCAAATGAATTATGACCTACATAGGAGAGATAAAATAAAAAAAGACATTTAGAGAAAAACATAAGTAAACATCTTTTTTTTTTTTTAAATTTATAGACTTTTGTTTTTAGAGCAGTTTCAGGTTCACAGCAGAATTGAGCAGAAAATACAGAGAGTTCACACGTAGCCCTCCCCACCCATACATATATATACTCCCCTACCCTCAACATCCCTCACCAGTGTGGCATGTTTGGTACAATCAATGAACCAGCATGGACCTATGATTACGAACCAAAGTCCATAGTTAAGTAAACATCTTAATGACTTTGGAGTAGGCAAGACTTACTAAAAAAACACAGAAAGGATTAAACATAAAACACACTGATCAATTGACCAAATTAAAATTAAGAAGTTCTATTTTTTTTTTCAAAAGACATCATTGGGGGAGAGACAGACAGCTCACAGAGGGGAAGAAGCCACTCACATTACACATGTCCAAAAAGAGACTCATATCTATAAATATAAAGAAGGCTGGCAACCTAGGAGAAAAATGGGAAAGACTTAAGCAGCCACATCACAAAAGAGGATACCTAAATGGCCAAGAACATCTGAAGAGTGTTTAACTTCATCAGTGTGTTAGACCACAAGAATGGCTCACTTCTTCCATCCCCGTCTCCATGCCCTTTGCCACGTTACTTTGGAGTACTGACTGACTCGGAATCTAAGCGAGGCTGTGTGACTCACTTTGACCAGTGGAATATTAGCAAATGTCATGCAAACAAAGTTGGGAAAAGCACTTGCACAAATGGGCTTGTTTGCTCTTGCACCTGTTCCTTTTCTGGGAGAACGCTGGGGCTAGCCTGCGGGAGATTGAGGGACATGTAGAGCAGAGGGAAGTAGCCCAGCCAGCCTAGATCAGCTGACACTCATCTGACATCCCCAGGCATGTGAACAATGCCAGCCAAGAACATCAGGGCTGCCAAACAGCCCCTCACTGACTCCATCCTTGGCGTCAGCACCTGCTTATGGTGGAACGCCACTGACATTTTGTGGTTGCTTGTTACGCAGTGTTATTGTGGCAGTAGAGAACTATAAGTCACAAGAAAGATGCAAATAAAAACTCAAGGCAATGCTACTACATACAGACCAAAATGGCTGAAATGAAAAATATGAAAAATCTCAAGTGTTAGCAGGAACTTAGGGCAATCAATACTTCACACATTGTTGTTGGCAATGTAACACAGTTCAGTCGCTTTGGAAAATTGTTAGCAATATTTATTATAGTTGAACTTATGCATACCTTATGATCCAACAATGCCAGTCTGAGGTACGTAATAAACAGAAATGTGTACAGGTTTCTCCCACTGTGCAAAAGTAGAGCATTTCTATGGAAACCCTCATAAACTGAGATGGCATAGACAAAAGCAGCAGTTATCTTAGTACACATGTTGCTAACGGATGCACAAAATAAGTCAAGATAAAGCACAGATGCTCACAGACACAGTTCAAACTTGATGCTAAGATGCTAAATGTGGTTCCCAGGGAAAGTGCCACTCTCACTGCTCAGAGTGCATGCTGCCTTTGTAACAGCTCCTGGCAAAACAAATGGTGAACACTATTTTCACTTTTTCTAAACATTGAAGTAGAGCTGATTTACAATGTTGCATTAGTTTCAGGTGTACAGCAAAGTAATTCAGATATATATACTTCTGTAGGTTCTTTCCCATCATAGTTTATTACAAGATATGGAAAATAGTTTTCACCTTTTGCCTTTTATTTATTTATTTATTTTTTTTTTGTAAAAGCAAAAATCCTCTTTCGATTTCTCTCAGCAAAAACAGATACGAATTCAGGTCTTCCATAAAACCAAAGTAGTATAAAGTAAACTTTAGAAAAGTGGGGGATATGTATCTGCCCAAAGACCTCTATATGTGTTCACCAAGTGTTCATCAAAACACGTGTCCTAAAATGTTTATAGTGGAACTGCTTGCAGAAGTCAAAAAATTAGAAGCTACTCAAATGGATGGCCAATGCAGAATGGATAAACAAGGTGCAGTACATTCACAGTGAAATACTGCACAGCAGTGAGACTGAATTACCACACCTATGGTCTACCCTATGGATGAAATTCACAAACAACGTTGAGCAAAAGAAGCCAGACATAGAAGAGTACTTATGGTGTGAACCCATTTGTGTAATAAGCAAAGACAGGAAAAGGCAATCAGTGCTCTTAGAAGTCTGGAGAGTGGTTATTCATGGGAGGGGATAGCTATTAAAAGGGGAAGTAGGGATCTTCTGGGGTACTGGTAATATCCTGTTTATTATTTGGCTGCTGGTTACGCTGCTGTGTTCAGTTTATTAAAATTCATTGAACTGTACACTTATGACATGAATGCTTCTCCATATGTTAATACACTGTAATAAAAAGATAAAAAAATTATCAAAGATTGACACCAAAGAAGGGGAATCAAAAATGGATCTTAGGTAGAAATTCTTCTAGAGTTTTTAGTTGCATTTCTAATTACAATAGAAGTTTATTTCTCCTCCATGTCAATGAAATTCAGAGAAAGTTAGTCCAAAAATTAGCATGACTGGCTCCATAAATCAGAGTCCTTTCCTTGCTGCGTCACTATTCCTGGGTTCCGTGGTTCCAGATGGCTGAGCTGCAACCAGCAGGAAGAGGAAAGCACTAAAGAGGAATTCATTCCCTCCTCCATGGAAACGTTCAGAAAATGCACATAACACTTTTGCTTACATCCCATTGGCCAGAACTTAATGACGAGGCCACCTCTGTCTGCCAAAGAGACTGGAAAATGCAGTCTATATTCCAGGTGACACATGCCCAAAAGAGAATCAGGTCTATTTTTCAAAGAAAGAAGTCCAGAATGAATATTGGAAGTCAACTAGTAAGCTTTGACATGTCCTTCAACAGAAATCCTTCGCTGGTTGTCTCTTTCTTTAGCCCAAGTGTTACGGGAACTAGCTTTCCTCCCCGATCAGCATTTGACAAACATTTTTGGTGAGGAGACAGGTAGTAAATATTTTAGGCTTTGCCAACCCAATAGTTGAGTTGCAACTACTCAGCTATGGTAGCTCAAAAGCAGCTATAGACAATATGTGACTGAATGAGCATGACTCTGTTCCAATAAAACTTTATTTACAAACTCAGACGATGGGCCAGATTTGCCCCATGAGCTGTAGTTTGCTGAGCCAGCTAAGCCCCATGAAGACAGAGGTGATGTTTGACTCATTCTCCCTGGGGCCCCCAGGCCCTGGCATCTAGTCATTGATCAAAAACTATTGATTAAAAAAAAAAATGAGTGCTTATTAAAAAGCACCTTCTTCAAGATATTACAATTTTCACACCAAAGTTTTATTCAAAGAAAGAAAAGGAGCCAAGTTGAATTTCACCAAGAGATGGTATAAATGGCAACTGGAGAAGAAGAGAGAAAAGGAAACGTGTCTTTGGAAAGGAAACAAAGGAATCATCCAAAAAAAGAGTACCTTACAAGCCTGGTAGGGTGATGAGGACCTTATAGTTAGTAAACAAACAAACAAAATCTTCTCCTCCACTCACCACATTTTTTGGATTCTTTTCACTCCGGGAGAATGGGACCACAGGTCTAGGAAAAGAGTTATTTCTCACAATTAGAGGCTCTAACTGTACTCTACGTTTGGGGAAGCATTAATTCTTCAAGTTGAGCAACTCTTTTCTTTCAGGGTCAACTCCCTTACCCCATTCATCCTTCTCCCTCTGAAAGTGGTCCAGGGAAATTCTGCCTGCTCCTTCTCTTGGCATTCCACAAATAGAACAGAGTGAGACATTAATGAAGAGAGAAAACAGTTTTCCATTTATTTTGCTTTCGGAAATATACTTGGAATGGTCTGTGCCAGCGTTGTACTATATCAAAGAAACCATAATCCAAAAGACTAACCCTTTTTAAATGATAACCAACTGCATTTTGTATTTTCATTGAATTACTTTATTTCCATAAAAAACAGAATTTCCATTTTTTCCAATCAAGGAGCTGAGTTTCTAAAGCTTCCTGTGGTCTATTTACATTTCCTACAGTAACCTTCTTAAGCAACAGACCAAGGAAAATATGAAACATTTTTCTAAATTTCATTTTCCCTTTTTAAAGGAGCCTCTATTTTTTCCTGACCTTATTGAAGGCCTCAGAGACAACACCAATTTCCAAATATAAAGTAGCAACAACTTAGCAGATGCCTCTTTAATATAAAAGCTATCATCAAATTCCAGGTATACCATCAACTCTGGCTACGTTCCATGCTTTGGATACTGGTGTTAATTTTCTATTCTTTCTCTCAAGAACAATCAACAAAGCAGGATAATCAGATGAATTCTAAATTTCTATGAGCTAAAGAACAGGGACTTTAAAGAGATTGGCAGATAATGTTACTGGGAAACTTATTACTAACCCTTCAAACAAGAGAATAAAGACCTCAGGAGGTTGTATTTATTCATTTGTTTAAACAATGTTTATTAAGAACCACCCCTGTGTTAGGGGTTGGTAGAGGGAAAGAGGAAGAATTGCTACAGACCAGTAAGAGTTGCCCTTAAGGCTTTTGGGTTATTGCAAGAGAAACGATTATAATGATAAGAAACCTGGCACTTCATCAAACAAATTATTTTCAGAATGTTCTTGACTTTTCCGCATCCTGTGGGGAGCAACAGAACAGGACCACTATTTAAAACACGATGATTTAAAATAGTTCTGTGGATGTCGTTCAGCCTGAAAATCCTGCTGACTTTCTCCATCCGTTACTGTATCATCAGCTGTTGCCTTTTTCATCTCAACACAAAAGAGTCCTTTTCAGCTTGTGGCTGGAGTTGATGCTATTTGTGGGGAATATATCTTCCCCGAACTGGCACAGCATTTCTATACTTTCTTGGCTCCTTTTCTTACTCCTGCCCAGGCCAGGTGGAATTGCTTACCTGGATGGTAAATGTGGGCAGAAAAAGTAAGCAGAGCCCTTCCCTCTTCCATTCCCTTCAATGCAAGCTGCCTGCAGGGAGCGGGAGGTCTAGGCTGATAAGAATGCCTAAGTTTGGAACTCCATACTGGGAAACGCATTTATCTGCAGTTACAAGCCACAGCCTCCACTCTGGCCTTTCCTAGTTATAAAAGTGAAGTGTTGGTCTCCACATACCAACCTCCTTGTCTTATTTCTCAATTGGTTCGGAACCTGGATAGGCAAAAAGGATGGTATGACTGGTCCCTCCCATCATGCTCCAATATCTAGTGCAATAAACAATGAATTTTGAGAAAAAGGAGACAGGGAAAGGAAATTGCAGACAAAACAAAACAAAATTGAAAGAAGCAACAAGCACAAAATATGCTAAGAGGCAACTGATGGAGCCACAACGCATGCTTTGAGCCTTAGGCTTTAATGAGGGGCATACCCATCTTTGACCTTGATTGCTTTCTTTAGTTCTTTACAAAATTCTCTTCAGAACAGCTTCTATGTTCCAGTTGTTCAAGCGTTAGTAAAGGGTTGGCAAACCATGCCCCACAGGCCAAGTATGGTTGGCTCCCTGATTTTGTTAAAAAACAAAAACAAAAAAACCAAAAACAATTTTCATGAACACATTTAAGCCTATTCATTTACATATAGTCTATGACTATTTTCATATGACAATGGCAAAACTGAGTGGTTGCAATAGAGATCATATGGGAATAGAGATCATATCATTTAGGGAAGCCTAAAATATTTACCATCTGGCCCTTTACAGAGAAGTTTATCAATGCATGCATTAATGGGTTGAACAGTCTGATACTCTCAGCCACTTTTGTGAACCACTAGATTTTGGCCTTGGAATATTAGGTATTGACTTTTATCCTGGGCCAAGGCAGGACTGACCCAAAAATCAAGTGACACCTGCCTTTGATCTACCATGTGCTAATTACATATGCGATCTACCATGTGCTAATTACACAGTTTTACCCACAGAAAAGAAGAGGATTTTAGCATGGAACAATAAGAAATGAGGGTCTCTAGCATACCATACTGTAAGTATAGCCTGCACTTAGACAACAGTAGAAGGAAAGGTGACTGAAATTCTCATTAAAACAAAAGCCAAACATCTGTTTAAAAGCGATGCTTTCCCCTTGAGACTTACAATGACACAAAAACAGTACAAACACTGAGGTCATCCAACAGAGACATGGTAGAAACCTTTAGATTAGAAGAATTTTGTATTAAGAAACAATTTTCTTGTTAAAAATAGCAAAAGAAACATATAGCTAAGGAGTTGTTCAATTTAAATTTCTTTTTTAAATGTAGCTGGAAATTGAGGTAGAGATAATCACTGAAAAGTGGTTACCAGGACAGAAAAATGACTGTGACTTAAAGAACCCTAATAAAAGAAAAATGATATTAAACCTTAAGAGATAACTTGCTGAAAGAGAAAAACAACAGAACCCAGGAGGACACATGATTTGAGGCTCAGGAGGTAAAGTGATTGTGTTTGAGTGGGAGTGAGAGTCCATGGGAAAGCAGGACCTGGACGGGCTACAAAGGAAGGAGGCAGAGGCCATTGAGACACAGGAATGTTGAAAGGACATCTCCAACCAACCAAGCCAACTGTATTTCAACATCTGGATTGGGCAAAATATATCAGCACTGAGATAGGTAACTTGGTCAACAGCCTTACTGTGTCCAAATGAAGGAGGTGCTATTGGAAAGTACCCAGGTCTCATGGAGCTCACCTGAGTGATGTCCATCTGAGCCAGAGATGCAGTTCATAGCCTTATCCAGTCCATTCCATTTGTAAATCCCAATTCAAAGACCCAGGATACTCACAAGCCCCACTGCAATAAAGGGCAAGATGGTACCCATATCTGACCAGCTTGAGAGTAGACAAAAGAAGGTAGTCCAGGTGACTGGGGCATTGAATTTCCTGACTGTAACACTTGATGTCAGAAGACTTTGGTTTGAATTCTATTTTCAGCACATGCCTCTGTCAAAAAGGTTTTATATTTTCTAAGACTTGATTTCCTCATTTAAATGGAAAAACACTTACTCATAAGGTTTTAAATAAGATTAAATGCAACGTTGCATGTGAAAATATCTCGTGCCATTTCTGGCACATATGAGGTACTCAGTATTCAGGGAATTCAATTTCCTCCATCTCTTTCTTTAAAAAAAAAAAGAAGGTAGAAAAAAAGCGATGGCCTCAAACCTGGATTCAGTACAAAATGTGTTTGAAAGATCAGTGTTCTCCCCCAATTCCATAGCCATTCATTAAAACAAACAGACAAACAAAAGGTAAAGGTTTACAAGTTAAGATTGTAATAGACACTATGTCTAGTAAAGCTTTGCTAAACTTCCAACTGAACTATTCATAAGTTAAAACAAAAAGGCAAAATGATGGAAGTACTATAAATAAAAAATAAGAAAAGACCGTAGCCCGAAGTACAAGGGGGATTTCCATGAATGAATCACCCAGGAGAATGGAACGAAATGCAGGTTCTTAGATTACACAACACCTACTCCACCCTCTGAATCAGAACTGGACAGAAGGCCCCAAGAAGGTAACAAAAACTTTGCCCCAACCCAGAGGGTGAGAATATATACAACTCAGGAAGGTAACTGCCCATTCAACACACATTTAGGGCATGTGTGTCAGACAAAGTCGCTGTCATTCTCTACTCTCCCATCCTGTTCCACCCTTCTCCCAAATCAGCAACCTTTTCTTTTTATTTCCATTTAGAGACTAATATTCCTGGACATCACAGCAGGAATTTGAGTGAAGAGTGCACAGTGACAGAGAGTTTATATCTTGGGATAACTAAGTCACCTAAAGAAAAGTATTATAAGAAGGGGGTAAAGAGAAAGCATACTGGGCATAGCAGGTGCTGGGGGTGAGGTCTTCGTGGTCTACATTGTCTAAAGGAGCACTGTAAACTGCATCTGAATGTCTAGCTGAGTCACAGAACCAGACAATCTGAGCAAGAGAAGATCCCTACCTACGTAAGACCTGCACACTCGCAGTACGTGAATGCCTGCCGGGCATCGCCCTGAGCAGGTGGTTAAAAAAAACATCCCTAATGTCAGGAGATAGGCTGGGGTGGGAATGGACAGAGCTTCTAACTCCACATTGGAGCAGACGGTGGTGGAAGCGGAGAACGGGTTTAGAGCACTTTGTCCACTTTGAGAGCAAATCCCAATAATGTGAGAGACCTCTTCACAGCCACTAGGATGGTTACCGTGAAAAATAGCAAGTGTTGGTGAAGTTGTGGGGAAATTGGAACGCTTGTATGTTGCTGGCAGGAATGTAAAATGGTTCAGACACTGTGGAAAACAGTTTGGCTGTTGATCAAAAAGTTAAAACTTAGAATAACTGAATCACCCAGAAATTCCACTCCTGGGGATAGACCCGAAAGAAGTGAAAACAGGTATTCAAACAAATACATGTACACACATATCCATTGGCATCACTATTGACAACAGCCAAAAGGTGGAAATAGCCCAAATGCCCATCAGTGGATAAACCAGTTGTGGTGTATCTATACAATGGGATATTAATCAACCATAAAAAGGGATGAAGAACCAATGCAAAACGCAACATGGATGAACCTCAAAAACATTATGCTAAGTGAAAGGAGCCAGACAATAAAGGTCACATATTGTACGATTCCACTGGTACGAAATATCCAGAATAGGTAAATCCGCAGAGTTGGAAAGCAGAATGGTGGTTGCCAAGGTCTAGGGGGGAGGAGAAAAGGGGGAGAAACTGCTTAATGAATACAGGATTTCCTTCTGGGGTGATTAAAAATGTTTTGCAACTAGATAAAGGTAATGGTTGTACAGAGTCATGAATATACTAAAATACTCCTTGAATTGTTTACTTGAAAATGATTAATTTTATGTGATGTGAATTTTCCCTAAAAAAATTGGATAAAAAAGAGTGAAAAAAGAAACTAAGAGTAGATCAAAACATTGGAAAGTGCTATAATTTTGGAAAAAAAAAAAAAAAGGGAGGGTGGGTGAAGAGGTAGCATCTTCAAGGCTTTTCAGTCTGATGTCTGCAAGAGCTTTGGCTGTGTGTTTTGACATGCTGTCAAGTTTTCCCTTTATTTTTTCCCTAAAAGTGATTTTCTGTGCTTTAACTTAATGGTTAAATGTGATTTGAATGCAAGAAAATCATAAATACCCAAAAGTTAAAGAATTTGGTGAAAAATGGGGCAGAAAGATGAAAAAAGAGAAAAGTTATGAGTATTTAATAAATGATAGAGCATCACCTGACTCTAATGGCATCTCACAAAGACTGGCTCCTTATGCTCCTCCCTACCAGTCACCATGTGCCAGCAAGTCTTTTCTTCCTACCTTGGCAAGGGCAGTAGATCTTTATAACTTTACACTTTATAACTTTCCTTTATTCACTTATACGTTTACTTATGTAACTTACCTATGTGCTTACTTATGTAATGCGTTTAAATTGTCCAAATGATATGTCCTTCTAGCTGTGAAAATTGTGCATTTGGGGTTAAGATGGAACAAATAATTTTCCATTAAAATGGATGAAAATCACTTTTTATATAACAGATTTGGACTTAATGGCAGTATTTGGAGGAATGAATTAGTCATGAAGTTAAGGGTTAGGTGTACTAGTTTATCTCTCCCACTAGACTATAAACTTCATGCCTGACTCACAGTTGGCATCCAATAAGGTTTCTTGAATAAAATAAAAATTTTAAAGATGAGTTAAAATTAGCAAGACCTAAACAATTTTGGAAATGAACAAAGACAGTAAGACTAACGGCAGAAGGAAATGTACCTAAACACTGTACTTTAGTTGGTAAAGTTATTGCCCATGGGAGGACGAGTTAACTATTCGGAAACTACTATACATGTCTACTAAAACTGAACAATTACAATATGTATGATGAACGGTGGAAGACACGTTTCAAAGAGAGTTTAGCCAGTACTGGCTCACTTATTAGGTCTGCAGTAGGGTGTACCATTTAGGTGGTACATCCTCCAAGCCTGATAGGAGATAGATGAGACAGTGACACAGAGTTGTTGAGTAGAGTTTAATGGAGAGACCACCAACAGGGATGAAGGCAGGTCTAAGGAAAAGGATAAGAAGGAGAAACACCAAGAAGTTAGCAGCAACAGAAAGATGCCTGTAGTCCTGAAAGGGCAAGGGGATATCAGATAGAGCTGTGGCTATGGCTGAGGCTGCAGGAGAGGGCCACTGATAGAACCAGTGTCTTCCCCAAAGGAATGCCTGTCGACCCCTGGCCAGAAAGAGATATGACTGCAGGGAAGATACTCCAGACTTCCCTCCTACCCTCTGACCTCCTGCCAATGGCTTTCATTGGCCAAATTCAAGTCAAAGTCAAAGAGCGAGGGAGAATTCCAGTTGATGAATTCCAGATAGGTCAATCTCCTGGGCACAGTGAAAAGTGAAACAGGGTAGAGTGCAGATCTTCTGGGGCAAATGGAGAATATCAAGCACACTGAATGACTGAATACAGAAAAACTAGCTGAGGCTACAAAAAACCAACCTCGTTTATTTCGTAACTTTTCTCAACTACTTAGCCTTATTTATTTCTGTGCCTGGATTAACAAAGGCTTTTGTGTTGAATGATCATAACTTATTAGACACAATGATTAAATGGTTAATTTATGATTGTGTGATTTGAGATGGTAAAAGAGCCTTCTATCCACCCTAACTTTCCCCCGACAGATTCTGAATACCATTATTCACTTTAATCCCATGAGGTTTTAATAAAAAGACCAATACTTTCATCACCTTGACAAACAAAATTCAAACTGAGCCTTTACAAATAGCTTCAAAACGTATTTGAACTTGCGATTTGCCATAAAGGTCTGGCTAAACCTCCGTTTCTCCAGCCCCCACCCCACCCCTTTCCTTTTGTCCTGGGATTGGGTGGGAGACAAGGAGGTAAACTCTTTAGACTGATCTCCCCTGGTTAAGACCAGAGACCTCGATCAGGTTTCTAATGTGTCCAAACTGTCCTGCACGCCTAAGCTCGGTCTCAAAAGAGTTGAAATTAGATTTTGCTCATCATTTAAACTGAATCACCACTTGTTTTTAACTAAAGCTGTTTTTGTTTCAGTCAATTGCCCTTTAGGCTCTAAACTCTAAGGAGAGTTTGGATTTCAAAAGTAACAATTGTTCTGTCTGTAGTATGCAAGACTTCTGGTTCTCCTCTTCCAATTTGGCTAGCCTTTCATTTCTCTCCTAGCCCTTCTGAAAAAGAAGAAAATATATCTCTTAATTGTGTAAGGTAAGCCCCATCTCTTGTTACCTGAAGTATTTGCCAAATAAACACCTACCTTCCCACATTCGTACTTACCTTCTTGTTTCATACTTGCTATGATGAGGGCAATGGTCTGTGTACATTCAAGCAGATGGGTATATCATCATACCCTTACACCCCTAGGTTTGCTTTCTCCTAAAAACAGAAACATATAAATAACAGTATAACAAAATTAAAAAAAAAAAAGGATAACAGTCCAGAATGGCATTATGAGGCATGAGGAGATATGTGGAGCCTCTCCTCAGCAAAACAACCATAACTGGTGAAAATTACAAAAAATAATGATTTAGTCTTTTTAACGTGTCCTAAGGGTATACAGCAAATGGAGAAATATTTATTCAAGAAATTCCACTAACTCTTAGTAAGAACAGGGAAAGTCTGTGGCATTTGAACCACAGCCTGCCCTCTCCCCCACCCTCAGCTCAGCATGACAGTAGCTCTACTCCAGATGGGTACAATCAAGAACATGGGGCCTCCTCTCCCCACAGTTCCCAGTTTCTATCCAGGAGAAGCAGATTTCCAGTATTTCTTATCACTCCCAGCCCTGTGTGCAAAAGCTCTTTATCAAGCAGGCGCGGCTGAGATGGCAGGAGCTCCCATCTTCTACCCAGACTCTATTTGTGGAAGCTTTTGCCCCTAATCACCTTTGCTCCACTTTGCTTGCCGAGCAGAGGTTGCAAACTGAGAGAGGCGAGCCAACAAGGCCAAAGGTTATCACCTCACACATCCTTCTGCTTATGGAGCAAGGGTGTCACTCAGAGAGAAATGGGCTATTGTCCCTACCACCAGCTCCAGAGCAGTGGTGCAAAATTCCATCCCAGAGGGGAGAGGCCAATTCATAAAAACAGAAAACTCTATACCTCTCCATAAGGGTACTAATGTTACCTGGGATAGAGCAGAGGGAAGTGCGAGCTTATAGGCACTATTAAAAGAAATGGAGATTTTGGTAGGAAGCAATTAAGAAGAGACTTGTAGCTCCATGCTAGCCACAAGCAAAATAGTAGACAAGCTAGAAGTTTAATAAAGAAAATCAGGGAAAAAAAGACAGCTAACAAGAGGCCTATTGTGGTCAAAGCCAGCCTCAAAGACTGCCCTCAAAGACCACTCCCGCAAAGAGGCCTGGACTTGATTGGATCAGATTGAGAAACAATTTATGCCACAGGCTGTTGTCAAAAACAATAGCATGATCACTGAGCAATTAGTGGAGGCTGACAGCTGGGTATGACGCCAATAGTGGCATAACATCTAGAAACTTCACAGAAAGATCAAGAAAAGTTACAGTAAAAGACAGCACAGTGAAAACAACTGTCGTCTCTAGGAGGAAAGGGTCAAGGTGAATGTGAACACACCACAGGCTATGCCTTCTGAGGAGCAACAGAAGAAGCTAAACACGGCTGTGGAAATAGATTTACTGAAATAGTCCAGCCAAGTCACTAAAGAAAACAAGAGAAAAAAAAAAAGAAACCAAAAAGATAAGGCCAGGGAAGGGTAGAGGTTACAGAAAGCAGTATTTAGAGTTGTAACGACTTATTATTTAAAATGTCTAGCTTTTTCTTTTTAATATTTTTAATTGAGTTATAATCAATTTACAATGTTGTTTCAATTTCTGGTGTAGAGAACAATTTTTCAGTCATACATGAACATACATATATTCATTTTCACATTCTTTTTCACTGTGAACTGCCACAAGATCTTGCCTATATTTCCCTGTGCTATACAGTATAAACTTGTTTATCTATTCTGTATATACCTGTCAGTATCTACAAATTTCAAACTCCAAGTCTGTTCCTTTCCACCCTACTCCCCCCTGGCAACCACAAGTTTGTATTCTATGTCTATGAGTCTGTTTCTGTTTTATATTTAGGTTCATTTGTCTTTTTTTTTTTTTTTTTTAGATTCCACATATGAGTGATATCATATGGTATTTTTCTTTCTCTTTTTGGCTTACTTCACTTAGAATGACATTCTCCAGGGACATCCATGTTGCTGCAAATGGCATTATATTGTCATTTTTTATGGCTGAGTAGTTTTCCATTGTATAAATATATCATGACTTCTTTATCCAGTCATCTGTCGATGGTTAAAATGTCCAGCTTTTACCAAAAAGAAAAAGAAAGAAAGAAAGAAAGAAAGAAAGAAAGAAAGAAAGAAAGAAAGAAAGAAAGAAAGAAAGAAAGAAAGAAAAAGAAAGACAGACAGACAGACAAAAATAGGAAAATGTGATCCATATACAGGAAAAAAAGCAGTCAAGAGAAACTTTGTGAAAAAATCCAGATGTAAGCCTTAGCAGACAGACTTAAAAGTAGATATTGTAAATATATTCAAAGAACTAAAGGAAAACATCTGAAAGAGGTGAAGGAAGATGTGATGGCAAATGTTTCAATGGATAGTGAACAGCGATAAACCAGTAGAAAAAGAAATAAAAGAAACAAAAAGAATTTTTTTAAAGAAACAAAAGAAAATTCCATAGTGGAAAAGTACAATAACTGAAATGAGAAATTCACTAGAAGAGCTCAACAGTAGATTTGCACTAGTAAAAGAAAGACCATTGAACTGATGGTGGATTGATTGAGATTACGTACTATGAAGACCAGAGATTAAAAAATAAAGAAACATGAATTCAGAGAAATGTGGGACAACATTAAGTGGATCAATGTATTTGTAATGGGAGTACCAGGCGGGGAAGAGAAAGGAAAAGAGACAGTGAAATAGTCAAAGAAATAATGGCAGAAAACTTTTCACATTTAATGCAAAACATTAATCTAAATGTTTAAAAAGCTCAGTGAGCTCTAGGTTGGATCAGTAGAAAGAGACCCATATTTAAATACACCATGGTCAAAATGCTAAAAGATGAAAACAAAAATAAAAATCTTAAAAAACAACAAAAGAGAAATGACTCCACACATTAGAAGGAACTCCAGCAAGATTAATAACTAACTTCTCATCAGAAGCAATGAATACCTGTGATATTGTGATTCATAGGAAATATATATCATCATTCAGATGACCAAACTATATTTCTCAAATAATTTGGTCTTAATTCACAGTTCCTGGCTTACAGCTCACAAAACTCTTGGAGTTTTCTGATCAATAAGAGCACTAGGAAAACCTTTTGTTATATTATTTGGTTTCTTATCTTCAGTTTCTTCAGGGCCATAAAGGCAAAATGGGTATCTTGTTATTCATGACAAGCCCTTTCCATGACAATTGGGTTTATGTTCATGAAGGTGACTTTTGGATCCCATCCCAGGGGAAGGGGTGGCTGCCAGGAGTACCAGCCATGTGATAAACAGTTGGAACTTTCAGTCCCACCCCCTGATTTCTGGGGAGGGGAGTTTGAGGTTGAATCAACTGCCATTGGCCAATGACTTAGTTGATCATGACTATGTAATGGAACCATCATACAAACACCAAAGGGCAGCTTTCAGCCTTTTAGTGGAGTTTCCACACTGGGGAGCCAGAAGACTTCCATGTGCCATTGTGCTGGGCCCCAGGCCCCGTGAGGACAGAACCAGCTATCCTGTACATTTCAGCCTGTGGGTAACGTTCTTCCACAAACATGGCAGAGCCAGCATGACTAAGCAGACAGGCACAGAGCACAGAAGTTAGAGCTAAAGGAACAGACTCAGTAAGGAACCAGATTTGTCCTCTGCTACACTTTCATGGGTAGCACTGAATATAAAAGACCAGAGAACAATAGCTTCATAGTTTTAAAGAAACATAACTTTGAATCTATAGCCTTAGACCTACTCTATATGCTCAAATTTTATCATCTACCTTGTATAAAAGAATTGCTAAACAAAAGGTAAATGCAACAGTAAGTCTAGTTTAAAAAACAAGAATTCAGTAAATCTTTTCTCTCCAAATATAAAACATTTATCATCAATTCTTCATTTGAGGCCAAATCTTAATACCAAAATCTGACAAGGGAATTACAAGAAAGGAAAAGCTACTGACCAAACTCCCTTAGACATGTATATGAGGAAATTCCAAACAAAATATTAGCAAACCAAATCCAGCAATGAATATAAAGAATGAAACATTGTTCTTTCATTTTTTAATTGTGGTAAAATAGACACAACATAAACCTTACTACATGAACCATTTTTAAGTATACAGCTCAACGGTGTATAGCAAATTCACGTTGCTGTGCCGCAATCCTCACCGTCCTCACCGTCCTCACTGTCCATCTCTAGAACTCTTCTCATTTCGCAAAAATGAAACTCTGTACTCATTAAACAATGATTCCCAGTGACCTCTGGGAAAAGTAAAAACCACCATTTTACTTTCTTTCTTTCTCCCTCTTTTTTAAATCTCTTTTCCTCCCATACTTTAGACAATGGTAATCACGGTTCTAGACTCTGTTACTATGAGTTTGATTCTTTTTAAAAAATGTTCCACATATAAGTGAGATCTTACAATATTTGTCTTTCTGTGTCTGGTTTATTTCACTTAGCAGAATGTCCTCCAGGTTATCCACATTGTCACAAATGGCAGGATTTCCTTCTTTTTTTAAAGCTGAATGATATTGCATTGTGTGTGTGTGTAAAACATTCTTTATCCACTCATTCTTCAGTAAATCTCATCATTAAGCCTAAATAATTGTTGATGCATAACATAAAAATAAAAATGTAGCATTTGATTGAAAATTGTGATTTCAGCATTATGGAGTAAAAGCACAATACGTACTATTTTTGTTTTATATGTGGAAGAACATAGATACTGATTGAATCAAGTCGAAATAGAGAAATGTAACCATGTCACTGGAAGCTCCCTAACTTTTCAAGCATCCCATCCTCCGCTCCTAAAATTGAAATTTTTATCCTCTCAGAGAAGTTCTAGGAAACTGTTCTGGAAATGTTCTAGGAACTTCTGGAAGATGTCCTGTCATTCACATACTTCCCTCTCCATCTGCTCCTCCCCACAGAACTGTGTATCACACTGTTTTCCATCAGGAACTACAGCCTCAATGTCTAGAAACCATGAATATGTTGGAACTGGGGGGAAAAAAGAAAGTATTTTCTCCCAAAAAGAAAACTGAAAAGTTGAAATTTTAATATTATTAATAACTATGCGATTGTATTCCCAACAACATACCACATATTCACTTTATTAATTGCTAAATATGGCATTTAAAAAATAATTATTTTTAGAAACAATTTATAGGTTAATGTTTTCACTTAATCAGAACATCTGACTCTGGTATTGGTTGCCAAAATGTCGTAGTTGAGCATAAATTAAGATTTATTCAGTGCTAAATACTCTTGAAATCTAAATCACAAAAATCATCAAGAAAAATTATATAATAACCCTCCTATGCTGCTGGTGGGAATGCAGTTTGGTGCAGCCACTATGGAAAACAGTATGGAGATTCCTCAAAAGACTAGGAATAGATTTACCATATGACCCAGGAATCCCACTCCTGGGCTTATATCCAAAAGGAACCCTACTTCAGGATGACACCTGCACCCCAGTGTTCATAGCAGCACTATTTACAATAGCCAAGACATGGAAACAGCCTAAATGTCCATCAATGGATGACTGGATAAAGAAGATGTGGTATATTTATGCAATGGAATACTACTCAGCCATAAAAACCGACAACATAACACCATTTGCAGCAACATGGACGCTCCTGGAGAATGTCATTCTAAGTGAAGTAAGCCAGAAAGAGAAGTGAGATCGCTCATATGTGGAATCTAAAAAACAAAAACAAAAAACCAAAGCATAAATACAAAACAGAAACAGACTCATAGACATAGAATACAAAATTGTGATTGCCAAGGGGGTGGAGGTTGGGAAGGGATAGATGGGATTTCAAAATTGTAGAACAGATAAACAAGATTATACTGTATAGCACAGGGAAATATACACAAGATCTTATGGTAGCTCACAGAGAAAAAAATGTGATGATGAATATATATATGTTCATGTATAACTGAAAAATTGTGCTGTACACTGGAATTTGACACAACATTGTAAAATGATTATAAATCAATAAAAAATGTTAAAAACAAAAGAAAACAAAAATAATGTGAAAGTGTTTAAATCCATTTGATTTGACATTTAAAGGCCTCCTAAATGAAAGTTGCCAGATCTTCTAACAGTCTGGGAAGAGACTGACCTGATTCCCGAGGCTGGGGGGAGGTCACCAATGGTTCTGCTTGTTCATGGCTGAGTCTCCTGGGGCTCCTCCTCTCTCTTCTCTCTGCGTTTGGCCTGGCACAAGTCGCCCATAACTTCTCTTCTTCCTGTTGGCTTGGGGCTAGCACCCTGGGGCCAGCCTGTTGCTCCCTGCCCTCTCATTACAGCGGGGTATAGTCCACTTGTGGGGAAGGGACTAGAAAGCTTTGTTCAACCTCAAACTTAGCTTCTTCTCTAATCCAGTTTTACCAGCACGGAGGTAAATACGATGCTTTAATTCCTAGCAGGCTGCTCTATCTATTTTCCAGTGAGTCCAAAATCCAAAGAGGAAAAAGGATGAAGGACTAGGCTTTCTCACTTCACTCAATAAATATTTTTACTTAATGCTGAGGTACCTATAAAATAATTGGAATGTGATAGATGTATCATTACCAAACCACTAGAAGAAAATATGGAATAAAGAAAAATCAAATATTCTAATAAAATATGGCAAAACACAAAATAAGAAAGCACAGAAAACATGGGACATAAAACAAAAATGTCAGAAATAAGGCCAAACAGGTCATAAATTTCAATAAGTAGAATTGAGGTAAACCATATATGTATAGTTTATTAGATCCACGATGACAAGTTTAACTGTATTTCAATAAGAAAAAATTATGCTTGAAATCACATGACAGCAGGCAGACAAATTAGAACTATTAATCATTGTATTCACTGTCCTCAATACAACTGCAAATCAGAAATTCAAAAGGACCAATCCATAAATATGTTCAGTGAGCCCTTATGAAAGTATTCTCTGCTAAGTTTTTCTTTGAGGAGGGTGGCAATTTTATTGCATTTAAAGAGGTCTGGCAAAAATAAAATAGAGACATAAATAAAGAGATCTGGCCAAGAAGAGAAAAACTTAGAGCTAGAGAGCTATTTTGCTATAGTTCTTCTAATATCACAGCTGTGCTGGTAAATAGCAATCAGGGAAGAAACTTGGGGAACTATCATAGGCTTCCAATTCAAGGGGATTGTGGTTACCAGGAACTGTGCTCAGAACGTAACACCAAGTTTCAAAACAAGCAAAGGACTTGATACGTGTGGTTATTTTGAAGTGCGTAATCTCGTGTCAGTCCTTTGCCCTTATGAAGTGGATGGCATTTGAGAAACGTCATGGGATGGCATCCTGGTTCTACCCCTTCCGATATGTGACCTCGGGTAAATTACTTAGCTTCTCTGAGCCTCAGTTTCTTCGCCAGTAGGGGGAGTTAGTAGCAACTTTCCTAATAGGTTTTCATGAGAATTAGATGACTTCATGTGTGTGAAGCAGGCAAGATGGTATTTAACTCATCAGTGTGCAGCAGCGAGGGCTGCATTTATTTGCCAGCACCACAAAATGGGTGGCTTAAACGACAGAAATTTATTGTCTACCAGCTTTGGAAGCTAGAAGTCCAAGTTTAAGGTGTCAGCAGAAATGGTTCCTTCTGAAGGCTATGAGGAAGAAGGTTCCAAACCCTTCTCCTAGGTGTGCAGCTGGCCATTTTCTCTGCATCTTCACCTTGTCTTCCCTTTGTGCATATTTCTGCTTGCAAATTTCTCCTTTTTATAAGGGGACCGGCCACGTGGGAGAACGGCATCACTTGAACCTAATTACCCCTGTAAAGAGCTTTTCTCCAAGTAAGGTCTCATGTCTGAGGTCCTGAGGCTTAAGACTTCAATATGAATTTTGAAGGAACACAGTTCAACCTGCAATAAGGACCTTTGATTATTATTTTCTCCAAATGTTCCCAAGAAATGGAGGAAATCATTGTTTCAAGTCAGGTCAAAAGAGGCCGTGGCATGTGAAAAGAATACGGAGATCAGAGACTTCTGCCTATGAGGAGCAATTTCCTCCCCTAACTCTTTTGCTCTCTCCTCTCTGTCCACAAAACACTCTGCTTGGGACACCACAAAACCAAGGAAGGCCACTGTAGATGCGAGTCCCGGCCTACTGCAGGAACAGGCCATTTCTCTTGAGTCATCTTGGTAAAGGCTGGCCCTAATTCTATTTGTATATGGCTCAACCTCAAACACCAGCTATAGATGAGTACTTTAATTTAAGCTGGTGAGTGGCATTTGTGGTCATCCTCCCCTGGCGAAACCTGAAACTTCAGTTTCTGGCAAACAGACAGCTATGAGTGTGTCTTTACTTCAAAGTTTTCCTTAGCAAGAGTGAATGAGTCCTCTCTTAGGAGAAAGTTCACGTTAAAAAATCCGAGCAACACTAATATGTAAAGAAGACTAAATATATGGGTCACATCACTTGTTTAGGAATATGTCTCTTCATTGTGGCAGCCCCTCAGCCGCAAAATCATAGGGAATAAAAATGTTTTCCTTTGGACAAAGTACCCATCCCCTGTGAGAAGAAAATGGCAAACTGGTCCTATTGATGGTAAACGGCCTCCTTCTCCAAAAATGAGCTGAGAAATTGAGGGGGCAAAAACTGCAAATTCATGCAACGAATTCAGCCAGACTTAAATTCCAGATCTGCCCTGGTGGCCAACATATGAGCTGTCTGTATTCAGGGTAAAGCCATTTTTTCCTTCTTTTTTTTGGCAAGAATACTGACTGTTGGATTATTTGCTTTGCATATTTTTAATACCTGAACCAGCTTATATAGAATATCTTTAAACAAATACATATTTATCTTCAAGGACTGAAGCACTCATTTGCCTGGATAAAAGGGTAGGGGAGCGCTTAGCTCTCCTGCTTGTTAGTAAAGATTGTGAAGATTTTCTTTATCCTGTTTTCACTTCATTGCTAAAATAAGGAAATGGATGGAGGCTTCTCCCCACATGAAACCTCCCAATGTGAGTGTTCCTGGAGTCTGGCCCACTGCACAGACACCAAACTACAAAATCGATTTCCCAGTAAGTGTACCTCTCACATGTTCTGCAGATACAGAGAGAGAGCACAGACTTGGGATTCACAGCGGCTCAGGTCTGAAGCTAACCCCATCGTTTATCAGCTTTACCCTTGGGCAAAGGGCTTAACCTTGTCTGAGCCTGTTTCCTCATTTCTAAAATGGTGTTTGGGGGACTAGGAACAACTGTGAATCCCCAAGAGCCAAGGCTACGGTAGAAAAGAAGAGAAAATGCTCTTCTTAAGGAGAGCCAGTTAGAGGTAGGTAAGTTGGGTGCTCTGCTGCTCAGAGGGAAATTTCATGCAGAGGCCAAATGGGTGGGCTTTGGAGCAACAGAGAAGGAAACTACCGTTCACTGGGATTCCTGTGTACTGGGGATCGTGGCAGACCCACTCACATACCAGATCCCACTAGACTCCTGCGTGAAGCTTAGGACAAGCTATCATCACCCCCATCGCGGAGAGGCTAAGTCAAGTTAAGCAAATTATCCAAAGCCACAGAACTTATAAGATGTGAAGCCAGGAATTAAATTTGTCTGTCTGATTCCAAAACCCATGATTTTCCAGAACACCAAACTATATTAAACAATAATATCGATAATCGTAATAACAATCTTGTTCCCGTGGAGTCCGAAGGGAAGCTGGACCTCTGTGCTGGGGCTGGTCTTCCTCCGCTCGGGTCCTGCCCTCTCCCCAGTGTCTGATGTGCTGCGTGCTGCTGCTGTCCGTTGCCAGATGTTCCTGACACGGTGCTTCTCCACCTCCCCAGCTTGACCTTTGCCCTCCCCAGACTCCTTCCCGGAGTCTCAAGTCTCTCTTTTGCCTCCATGGTTTCATCATTTCCATTTGGCCTTTTATGCTGCCAACCAAGTCCTGATTCTGACAAATTATCCCTGGAAAAAATAAGAGAATGAGGGAAAGACTTTGATCCAGAGAAAGGGTTCTTTATCCTAGTCACTACAACCTCCCTGAAGCCAGTTCATTCAGGAGACCTTATGTGAGCACCCAGGCCAGGTTAGAGACCTTTTTCTAAGCTCCCCAGATCCTCCCTGCCTGCTCCATCGCAGCACCTGGCCAACTCTTAGGTCCTGCCAGTTAAGGTGCCTGTCTCCCCCATCAGAGTATGAGTTCTTGGGGAAAGTACGTGTCTCACTCGTCGTCAGCTTCCCAGAACTTTATAAGGCATCTCACACATAGTAAGTATTCGGTCAGTACTTGCTGCATAAAAGAGTAGAAACGGCACAGAACTATAGTCCGGAACCAGCAGACAGTTACCCAATTAAGCCCGAGAAACATTATCATTATACATTATGACTTATTCCCGCAGATCCTTGATGTGCTGACAAATGAAATTATTTTAAAATGGCCCTCAGTGATTATGTTTTAAATAGTTGAAAGTAATAATCCGAATGGGAAGAGTATTTTCTGAATGTCAACACTTCAGAAGTTAGAAAGTTGAATCCAGATTTCTCATCCAAAATTTATAATGTTCTGACGTTTTTGCCATGAAGCAAAAAAGGTCAGGTTTGATCATGATAGTGTCCTGAGTTTCCTTTGCAGCAATGTCCAATTTATTGTCATTTATTTCCTTCCTGCTTTCTATCATCTTAAAGCTTTTTTACTGTTGTCTGTCTTAGATAGCCTCCAAGAAATAGATGCAACGTTATCCAAAGTTTATTCAAACTTATCTGAACCTTTTGGGGCTAGAAATTAGGTGGGAACTGTTTTCTTCATGAGATTTCTAGTGCTTTTTGGCTTTGAAAGGCTGGAAGTACAGCAAGAATAGCTTTTCTTGCGGTATTTTGGTTTCTACTCCCAACCAAAATCAGGAAGTGCAGGGATGCACAAAAATTAAAATAAAGGGGAAAAAGTTAACTCCACTTTTTGAACCTCAAACAAGATTCAGGTTCAATTTCAGTTTAAGGCAAAGGTTCAACTAAGATCTTGTTTTATCCAAACCACTTGGCCCTTCCGTTGAAATTGCTGGTACGCTCACATATGGAATTCTTTTCTAATGTAAGGATAAAGGGAGTTGCCGGCATGTGGAATCATTGTGTCAATAGAAAGTTCTAGGACATTGTCACTGATGCTAGAGTTCCACAGGACAGGGACTGCAGTGAAGGCAGGGAGCCTTAGCACAAGTGCACCTTTTACTTCTGAGACCTCTTTTTAAATACACTATTTTATAGAATGTGAGTCCAGTAAGATGAGCTTTGTCCAGCCTGAGTTTGCCCTTCCTTCGTTGGGCACATTACAATGAAAGAAAGGTTATCCTCTTAAAACTCCTATTCAGAACCAGAGCTGGCTTCTGCATTGAGCTGACTGGTTAGTGAGTTAATTAGAGAGACTCTGAGAATTCTTACCTCGGCCAGTTAAGGGAGAGTGAATGTGAATTAAAAAACAACCGATCAAACCATTAAGAGAGTGAATGTTCAATTCCTTGAAATTGTATTTCATTTTTTAAGACCCTAAAGATTCAGAGAGCACTTAATTCTATCCACGGACAGCCAAGAACAGTAGGGATTTATGAATGGTAGGAAAACCAAGTTTGCTCTAAACTGTGAGTGGATAAAAACAGGATTCAAACGCTCAGGGATAATTGGTATCCTGAGGAGAGTCTTCAGGTCAGATTTATTAGCTGTTCTATTACTGGAGAACAACTTGACTACAGGAACCTATTTGCCTGGTAAGTGCCAAAGGAAATAAGTGGACCTATTTTTCTCTTAGACTGTGTCTACACGAAAAAAGCAGTTGGCCAACCAGCAAGCCAAGTCAGTCAACTCACTTAAGGAACGTCCATCAAGCAGTTGCCTGTCACCAAAATGCTCGCTTTTCAACTAAGGCATTGGTGTCACTTAGACACGGCCACATCAAATGTTTACACGGGATCAAGTTTTAATAAGAAACAAACAATTGGAAATTTTAATCTTAATTGAGTTTTAATACCCCGGCAGAAGGATGCTAATAAGAATGATGGCTTCATTTATCCAAGAAACATCCATAGCCTTTCAGTACAAAGGCCTACTGAGCTTACGTTGTTTTTACATTTCTGATGTTTTCACCTTGGTCAGAGTCTCAAACATTGAAGTGGCAGGTGCTTAAGGTATGTTTTGGTGAGAATACCTTATCTTTTATGGCTTTCAACAACGGATCTCTACATGCAGCATTTTACACAGCAGGCTAAAATGCTTTTCAAAATAGTATGTTTTCCAGGCAAAGATTTGGAGATCTTTGGATAGATACAGAGGTTGCTTTATTAGATATCACCATTTTCAGGAACTTGCAGATATAAACTTTAGTAATGTTTTGAGAAATTTTTTTATGATTTAATATGCTGAGAGTATTTCAACACTCTTTGAAGTGCTATAAAAATGTAAGGTGAATTATTGGCATCTATCTTCTCCTATTTGAATATATGATAATAATCTACCAAATACAGTTTGAGAAGACCCCACAGTAATGTTGGATTGAAAAATAAGAAGTGGCATCATTTTCCTAGGGGGAAAAATGTTGGAATTGGAATTGGTAAACAATGGGATTATTCCAGTCATAAATTAACACACAGAGATAAAGACCTGTGGTTTGTTTTGATGTTCTCAGAAATATATGCTATCTTTGCGCCAGATCTCATGCAGAGAGAGTACTGGAGAAGCAGAGGAGGTTCCAAAGGACATCTAAGTACTGAACTCTACATTTCTCAATGACCCCAGGTCCATTCTAGGCAGCTGTGACTTTGAACTTGCTTTAAACTTCCCTGACACTGTGTGGAAATGGAAAGTAGACCTTTTGTAGAACTGCCTTAAGTGCCAGGTTAAAAAGATGCCAGACTTTTCAAGGAAAGTGGATTTCCCTTGTGTGTTCTGGCTCACAAAGTCTGTCTCTTTCATTTGAGGAATAAAATTGTCGCACCTTCTAAACAGTCGAATAAGCCAAACTCAACAGTCTAAGTTTTGTTTTTCTGTGAATGATCTTCATTGACCAGTCCCTTGAGAAAGGGAGCTGGGTGGGGAATATAAACGTATAAAGAAGGAGCAAAAAGATTGGCTTGTTTTATTGCACTAAGCTTCATCTGTCTACTCTCTGCCTCTATTATTAAAAAAAATTTTTTTTAATGTAAGATTCAAAGTGCTGGCTGGAGTAACAGAATCTTAGATGTCTCTTCATTCAGAATAGAAAGAAGATAAAACACAACCAAGGGAATTTTCCCACCCGTGTATAACTCAGAACTAACCAGAGACGACGACTCCTTAGAAGTAAAGGACATTTGAGTCTCTTAAACAATCAAATTATTTGCAGGATCTGGAAACAACAGAGCCAAGTTATATTGGTGATTTTGTGATACTGCTATCTCCCTACTTAGAATAAGACAAATCTAAATTCTTCATCCAGAAAAATCAACACAGTGCCGAATTCTTATCTTTCACATGGAAACTGTCCCAAATCATCTTGTAATCCATTTATATACATACATATGTATTTTTGTACATGTATTTGTTATTATAATTGATCCATAGCCGTCTCTAAATAATTGCCTGCCTTTACTGGGAAGATGGAAAAATGTAAGTTAATAAAGACAGACGTATGAGAATGATATAAAACCAAATATATCATCACAACTTGAAATAAAGAGTATTTCAACATTAAGTTTATTCTCTGTTATATGAAATCAATATGCCTTAATTTTTAAAACATTGGAATGGGAAGAACGAAATGATGACTTTTGTTTTGCTGTTGATGTTAATAACTGTGTCCCACTGCCCCACAGCTATTCAGTGGTATGTAGAAGAAGACAGAATAGAAAATAGTTTCTCAGAGGACTGTGTTGAAAGGTTGTAATGAAGTTTAATAGAGTTTTGGAAGCTCAATTCCATTTCCTTTGTCTGGTGTGTGTATGTGCAAAAGATCAGGTTACTGAGAAAGAAAAAAAAAACCACTGCTCTTTTCATTGCTGAGACAAAGGATGAACTGCAGCTAAAGCACAAGGTGAGGATGGAAGGAAGGAATGAGTACAGTTGGTGGAATCAGGAGAGAGAACTTACAATGTCCTGGGATAAGGATGTAACAAATGGTTGATTTGCAGAGACAGCCCTTCCCTCCTTTGGGAAGAATCATTTCCAGAGAATTTGGTCAGTCTGCATCTCACTGATGATTTTTCCCTTGAGGACCTATGTGTCTTGTATGAGCCTTGAAACTTATCACATTGTGTTACCTGTATGGGGGGCCATTTGTCTCATTATCAGAACTGTGAGCATCTTAAACGCCACCATCAACTCAATGTTTGTGTTCACCTCATTTTTTTACTATGCATAAAGCTATCCAAGCAAGACACATTTGTTAAGAGAGTTATGATGATTTAAAGGTAATATGACTTTAAATAAGTGTAGCTCAACAGAGCCACTTCTCAAGAGCTAAGAATGCATCATATGTTCCTCTTTGATGGACCAGTGCCTGTCTCTGCAGAATATGTACTGGAAACATATTTGGTGAATAAGGCTTAATCCTATTTTAATTGACTGTCATAGAACAGCTGTTCTCAAAATATCATCTGGGTCCTCTGAGGATCCCAAGACCTTTTCAGAGGTCGACAAGATTAAAAACTGTTTTCATGATGGTACTAAGACATGATCTGCCTTTTCATCAGGTTGATATTTGCAAACAAAATGACATGTTGCAAAGGCAATGATGGATAAAACTGCTTGTGCCCTTGCAAAAATTAAGTCAGTGACCCCAAATTGTACAGTAGTTGTATTTTACCTTCACACATTTGCAAAAAAAAAAAAAAAAAGAGGGGGGTCAGTTTCACTTAAGAATGTTATGGACAAAGCAGTGAACATAGCTAACATTTTAAATTTTATTATAAACCTCAACTCCTCAGACTTTGTGATATTGATGAAATGGAAAATATATTCATAAAGGCATGTTTGCTGCATATCAAAGTAGAAAAGTTGTCTCAAAAAAAAAAGCTCTTCTGTGAATATTTTTTAAATTATGAACTGAATTAGCAGCTAGCAGCTCTTTTTCACAGAACACCAGTTTTACCTGAAATACCAAATTACAGACAAACTACGATTATTCAGATTTGGGCATTTGGTCAACAATCTCTCAGAAAAAATGAAAAACAATTACGCCTGTCACAACAAGGAAATCAACAGATAGTTGTGTTGCCAAAGAACATTTTTCCACTACTGGTAGCTTAACAATATTCCTGCATTTGACTTTTCTGATGAAATTGGTGAAGTTATTAAGCAATGTGATTTTTTTTACATTACGTAATAAAATGTATCACTCTCTAGAAGATCTGTATGACTCAATAAAGCAATCTTTTGCAAATGACAATAAATGATGATATAAAGTCATGAATGTGTAAAAAAGCACAAGATTGAACAATTGATTTTTAAAAATTTTTTTTTATTGAAGTATAGTCAGTTACAATGTGTCAATTTCTAGTGTACAACATGATGGTTCCAGATTTCACATTGCACTAACCTTTAAGAAACTACTGCTTGTCAAGTTTTGGTGGAGTATCAAAGAATATCCACAATTATTTGAAAAGCTTGTAAAGTATCCCACACTTTCCCAACTTCATGTAATTCAACCAAACAATAAATCACAACAGATTGAATGCAGATGGACACATAAGAATCCAGCCCTCTTCAATCAGTCCAGAAATTAAAGAGATTTGCCCCACTATGAAACAATGTCAATCTTCTCACTAATGTTTTTTATTTCAAAAAACTATTGTTATTTAAAAAATGCTGTTTGTGCTTATATGCAATGTTTCTTACTGTGGTTTTACTTAAAATAATAAATAATTATTTTAAACTTCTTTAGTTTCAGTTTCCAACATGTTCAGTACTGTTATAACCTACGTAAAACTAAAGCCCTGTGGGGTCCTTACTAATTTTTAAGAGTAGAAAAGAGTACTGGAACCAAAAAGCTTAAGAACTGCTGTAGAGAAATGAGGGGATGATTTTGATCTCTAAGGAAACCAGCAAATTGAGAATTATTTACCGAAAATTCATTGGTAATGATAAATATAATAAACAGCTTGAAAAGGGGAAAAAGTTATAATCAGAATGTAATTAATGTCAAATTCTGATTAGCACAAATTTTGAGCTTGAGATCATATAATAAATCTCTTAAAACATCTAATTACACATGACATAAAAAAACCTATCTTTAAATAAAAGTAATGAAGTATTCTATAAAAGTTCGAGAATCCTTCCTTAATTCTTCACTCTCACAAAATGGGTTTAGAAATGAATTCCCCCTTTTCTGTCATTTCATACATTTTGCAAAGCTTTCAGCTTTCAACTCTCATTTGCCAATTAGAAAGCCTTAAACCATTAACTTTCAAGATACCACTCTCCTTATTATAAATACTGGTATTTCTTTGGACATTCTCATATCTTCCCTTCCATTGTTCATTCTAAAACTATTTATTGAGCAACTAGTCTCAACTGAGGAACATGCGAAAAGTTAGCTAAGACAGAAACCGCAGGATTGCAAGAACTGTATAATGGCTAACGAAGAATACACACAAAGATGAGTAAGAGATGTTCTTTAAGCTTGACCTTGTTCTGGGCAAAATTCATTTTACCACTCTGTTCAAGTTTTCCAAAAGGATCGCCTCACACTTGAAAACTTCAACATGATGTGATGGAAAGCCTCAGAGCGCGTGACTTCATCAAGGAACCCAGGGTTCCATGTCACTGACCACTGGCACGACTCCCCTTCTCTGTGCTGGGCATGGTCACCTCCACTGGTTCCACATGAGTAGAACCTACATGGGTTTATATGGGTAACTTGCAGGAGGTGGGTAAGTGTCTCCTAGGATTATAAAGAGGAGATAAATGGATGCCTTCTTCATACCTAAAATACGTACTTATTTTAAATCAGTATTTGGTATTTAGTGATTTTCATTAAAACAACTGACAGACTTGGCTGCTGGCAATACACATACATACTTGGGGACACTGTCTGAGGGCCAAAAAGTCATAGTGCATTTTAGTCACACTCTGTTTTATATGGCACTAATAACAAACACTGTCAGAAGGCATTTTCAACGACTTCAGATTCTCTTAAGGACTCCACGTCTAATTACCAAGGTAGCTGGAAGGCCTAGAAATACTTATAGAAATTCACTTATGATATTGTAATTTCCAGCTAAGTATGGAATAATAACATAGGGCCTTTCAAAAATATTTATTTATTTATTTATTTATTTATTTATTTATTTATTTATTTATTTATTTATTTATTTATTTAAGTATAGTTGATTTACAATGTTTCAGATGTACATGGTGATTCACAGATTTACATGTACATATATGTATATTATTTTTCAATTCTTTTCCACTATAGGTTATTACAAGATATTGAATATAGTTCCCTGTGCTATACAGTAGGTCCTTATTGTTTATCTATTTTATATATAGTAGTGTATATCTGTTAATACCAAACTCCATATTTAACCCTTCCCCTACCCTTCCCCTTTGGTAACCATAAATTTGTTTTTTGATCTCTGTGAGTCTGTTTCTGTTTTGTAAGTTCATTAGATTCCACATATAAGTGATATTATATAATGTTTGTCTTTCTCTGACTTACTTCATTTAGTATGATAATCTCTAGGTCCATCCATGTTGCTGCAAATGGCATTATTTTATTCTTTTTATGGCTGAGTAGTATTCCATTGTATATCTATACATGTTCTTTATCCAATCATCTGTTGATGAATATTTAGCTTGCTTCCATGTCTTGGCTATTGTAAATAATGCTGCTATGAACACTGAGGTACATGTATCTTTTAAAATTAGTTTCCTCCAGATACATGCCCAGGAGTAGGATTGCTGGATCATATGGTAACTCTATTTTTAGTTCTTTAAGGAATGTTAATACTGTTTTCATAGTGACTGCACCAATTTACATTTCCACCAACAGTGTAGGAAGGTTCCCTTTTCTCCACACCTCTCCAGCATTTATTATTTGTAGATTTTTTGATGGTGGCCATTCTGACTGGAGTGAGATGATACTCATAGTTTTGATTTTCATTTCTCTAATAATTAGCAATGTTGAGCATGTTTTCATGTGCCTGTTGGCCATCTGGATGTCTTCTTTGGAGAAATGTCTATTTAGTCTTCTGCCCACTTTTTTTTTTTTACTTTGGTTGTTTGTTTTTTTAATATATTGAGCTGTATGAGCTGTCTGTATATTTTGGAAATCAATCCTTTGTCGATTACATCATTTGAAAATATTTTCTCACATTCCATAGGTTGTCCTTTTATTTTGTGTATGGTTTCCTTTGCAGCACAAAGGTTTTTCAGTTTAATTAGGTCCCACTTATTTATTTTTGCTTTTATTTCCTTTGCCTTAGGAAACAGATCCAAAAAACATATTGCTATGATTTATGTCAGAGTGTTCTACCTATGTTTTCCTCTGGGAGTGTTATGAGGTCCAGTCTTATATTTAAGTCTTTAATCCATTTTGAGTTTGTTTTTGTATATGACATTAGAAAATGTTCTAATTCCATTCTCTTATATGTAGCTGTCCAGTTTTCCCAGCTCCATTTATTGAAGAGACTGTCTTTTCTCCATCTTATATTCTTGCTTCCTGTGTCATAGGTTAATTGATCGTAAATGTGTCAGTTTATTTCTTGCTTTCTATCCTGTTCCATTGATCTATGTGTCTGTTTTTGTGCCAAGACCATACTGTTTTGATTACTGTAGTTTTATGGTATAGTCTGAAGTCAGGGAATGTGATTCCTCCAGCTCCATTCTTCTTTCTCAAGATTGTTTTGGCTACTTGGGGTCTTTTGTGTTTCCATACAAATTTTAAAATGTTTTGTTCTAGTTCTGTGAAAAATGCCATTGGTCGTTTGGTAGGGATTGCATTGAATCTGTAGATTGCCTTGAGTAGTATGATCATTTTAACAATATTGATTCTTTCAGTCCTGGGACACCATATATCTTTCCACCTGTCTGTGTCATCTTCAAGTTCTTTCATCAGTGTCTTACAGTTTTCAGAGTATAGGCCTTTTGCTTCCTTAGGTAGGCTTATTCCTAAGTATTTTATTCTTTTTGATGCAACACAGGGCCTTTGTTTTTATGCCTTGAAAATGAACGGCCTAACTACTATATATAAGTGAACAATGGGATGTATGTGGTATAGAGAAATACTCCCCTGACAGGTCTCCATTTGTTTTTGTTGTTTTTGTTTGTTTTTTCCAAAAGAAAACCCATGGCCAAGGAGTCATCTTTCAAGACAGCAGGTTCCTATGTGATGATCATTCCTTTTCTTCTACTTCTCCCTGAGTTTTCAATCCCATCAAACCCACAGGGAAGCTTTCTGCCTGACTTAAGCACCCCTGTCTGCTACTATTATCACCAAGGATGCTATTATGCCCTGTAACCGAGTAGCAGCACTTGTATCCCAGAGCATGCATGGGGATGGGAAAGAGTGAGCCAGCTATGAGCAACAGTCCACTGTGACTCCCAGGAATCAATCAATGTGGGTCAATCATCAACAGAGGGAGAGAAGTCAATGGGATTCTTCTTGGATTCTTGGCTGAAATATGATTAAGTCAATATCTTATAGTCCTCTCTCTAGAGATTATCTTAATTAATGGCACTTTAGAAAAAGTAACTTGGACTGGAAATGGACACCTGGCCTTGCCATTGGGCATAGGTAATGGACCTCTTCTTCAGGGACTGTGGCATAGTGATGGTAGACACTTAAGATAGGGATTTAGACAGAGATGGGGTCAAACCCTCGGGGCATGAGCTTGAGAAATGTATTTAACCTCTATGAATTTCAATATTCTCTTCTATAAAATGAGAATTAAAGTATCTCCTTAGTGTTGCTGTGAAGATTAAAGGAGTGACTGGGCAGTAATTCATTTTGAGAAGGTTAGTTCCTTTCCCTTTCTTTTCGGGTTAGTTCTCTGTCAAAACACTCTATGAAACCATTTCCTTTCTGCCACACCTGACAGATTGCCCTGCCATTGCAAGAATATAATGAAATTTTAATAATGATTTAAATAGTTCATGCCATTGGTGATTCTGTGTTTTTAATGTAAGGAGTCATCACACTCCAGTTCAATTTAATTCAACAAATGGTTATTGAAGATCTACTGGGGAGAAGGAACAGAGCTAGAGAAAAACACAGGGCTTGCTCTCTAGACACATACAAGAAGGGAGAGATACCCAGCGCGTACACAAACCACAGTAACATGTGACGGGACAAGGAAGTGCCCCAGGAGACGTGCACAAGGTGCTGGAGGAGTTCACAGCAAAGCAAATGTCCTAAGTGTAGCCTCATGCAACTCTTCAGCCTTGAGTGCCTTGGGAGCATTTCCAGCTGCCTTGAACATGTATAGAGGACATATGAGGACACTTGGTGACTTCATGAAACACTTCATTCAAAGTGGGACCCTGCAGTTGGTCAATGCAGCAGAATCCCTTCATTTCCCAGCTGATTGTTAGCACTCAGCAAATGTGTGGCAAGCTTGTGTTAGGATGTTTAATACGCATTAACACAACTCTGTAGACCTCTATCCTCTTCTGAAGTCAAAATAGTTTGTCTTGCACTGAATTGAGTGAAAAAAAATTGGTAAATCTATATTGCTCCATAAACAGTACAGCACAAAGTCTGTTGCAATTCTGGGCAATTTTCTGTAATCATGTGTACTTAAGTGAAATTTACATTATCATTATGTGCTGCGCGATGGAAATGATTCTTTTAGCCTAAAGCTATTAGAATCGCCCTGGTGCCAGGACCAAGTTGTCAGCACCAGCGGAAGCAATTTTTTCAGGTTTCTTTTTACATGGACACACGGCTCCTATTAGCACTTATGCCTCCTATTTTGTTATTTTTTTCCCCCAACTCACGCAGTTTGCCTCTTTGGGTAGAAATGAAAACAATTTCAAGAATGAAAAGTTTCAGCTTGTAGCTAAAAATATCCCCAGTCATCAGCAGGGGAGGCAAGTCCTCAGCCACTTGCAACAAAGGTGACCTCTTTGCCAGGCTTGGGCTACAGCAGGAGGTGTCTACTCACGAGCTCCTTTTACACCGGCTCAAAAATACACAGCCAGTTCCTCTGGCTGGTCTCCTTCCTTGAATGGAAGCAGGGGAACGTTCTGTACAGGGAAATCTTTCCCCTTTAAGCTAGGGGCCAATCCTATCCAAGTCAATTGAAGCATCTGATGTATGTTATACATTAATAGCTTTTAATTGCAGATGTCCAAATGGACCAGTTTAATGTCTTTCAACCCTAAGGACTCAGCACATTGAGGGTATGCATATTACAGAGGTGAAGCGGTGCACCACGTTATTTTCTAAAAAATAAAATCAAAGACTTTTTCCCCCCACATAAGTCTCTACCTTGAATATATGTCTCTCCCAAGGTCACAGGAATACATTACCATATCATAAGGCACCGAGTAAACAAAAATTAGAAAAATGAATGCCAAGCCTAAGAAAAGTCATACTTAAAATTCCCTCCTATCTTTAAGGTTGATGGTGAAATGTGCACCTGAGCCAGCACTCTGAAAAATTGAAACCACATGGCCCTTACCCCAGGTGCCATTAGTGGAGGAGAAGGAAACATGCCAATTTTGCTTTTACAAATAGAGAAACTGAGGCGAAACACCTTGAGGAGCTGATGGAGAAGTTACGAGTTATGACCCAGGGATCTCCTAAGTCTCCTCAAGCTGGTAGCTTAATCAACGAGTCGAAGCAGAGTTACAGAGAGCACAAAATTTTAAGGCATGTATTGAGATGTGCAAAACTTTTTTTTTTTTTTTTATTTTACAAAACAGTAGGATATCTACTTTGAACCCTCATTGTACCTGGTGTTGGGAAATATAACCTTGATTCATTCCAGGTAAATCCAGTAATACAAGATTTATTGTTAGCAAATTCGAATTTTCCCCTACGGCTTCTTCTCCCCGCAGTGGAACCCAAGGTCCACGTGGTACTCCAGGTTGTGTCGGTGAAGCGCGAGGAGCACAGGAGGGGCGGCATCACTTGCCGATACGCACGTCACTGAATCTGGTTCCTCGCTATTGCTCTTCCTGCATTTTTCTTTTTTTCTTTTTTTTTTTTTTGCTCCCACTGAGCTGTCTGAGTTCCCATCTGCTGAGGGTATGCCCTTATCCTCACCACGAGACCCTCTAGGTCTTCCAAATCTCAGTACCACATCTGACCATTTACCATGGTAAAATATTCGGCTATTCCAGATCACGGGGGGCATCTCGGGGACTCCGGGAGGATTCCTAAGGTTTATCTCCCCTAGATACACCGCACGGCTCTCTCACTTCTCCGCCTCCCAAGCCACAGTGGCGCAGAGCACTTGGGAGCTTGCCCGTGCTCCGCTCCCGGAGGTTACTTTGGGAAGAGGGCAGGGCATAACAGGATGCAAATCTAGCTGAGATCTGCATAAGGAGCTTATTATCTTTCTTCCTGTCCAGCTCTTCTTCCCCTTAACAAAGCTGAACGATCTTGATCTAATTTGAGGAGTCGGGGAAAGAGATGAAGAGAACTCATTCTGTCCAAACACATACTCTCAGATACTGTAATTAATACTTCATAATGTTGTCATTTCACAATAAAGTAGGTTTAAGGTCATTAAATACAAATCAAATACTTAACTGAATAGTTAATAGCTTCCCCCTTTTCTCAAAGAACAAATGTCATAAAATCTACAGAAAAGTAAGAAAACAAAAACAGATGAATTTAAGAATTTAGAGAATATTGTTTTTATTTGAAAGACCTCCCCTATACTGTCCTAGTTTTGTTTCTTTTCTTTCTTTACTTCATTCCTTCTTTTCTTTTTGAACAAATGGTAGTACAGATAGGCATTATATTTGTACAGTGACTGGTCTAAATGCTTTTGCACAATCTCATATCTCTTGACTTAACCTGAGCTGTTTCATGACCGTTCATCCCACACTGCCACCTCTCTCCCCTCCATTATGATTGTTATCCTCATTTGCTTTTCCTGTATCTCATGTTCCAATTATCTACCCCAGCACTTCACAATCGTTTTACTTTGTACAAGATGAAACTATGTATGAGGCACTAAGGGATAAATGGATGGGTTCTGGTCCTCTTCAGGCAGCCTGAGCATGAGGGAACTGATCTTAGACATATTTCTGATTCTTCTTTGGAACACCACTGACCTTCAGAAACTAATTAGGAAAATATGATCTAGTGAAATCCCCGGTGCCCATCAAAATCTTACTCCTCTCCTACATCACCCCTGAAGCACGTGTCAACGGTTACAGCTTCCTAGGATCTCTTAAGAAGCACTTTGAGGCCCTTCCGTTTAACCCTTTGTCCTATTATTCCTTACTTGTTTCAAGTGGACTAATGTTAACTGTTTTTTTAAGATGCTTGAGGATCAATTTCTTGTTTTCTAGAACTAGGACTACTTCCAAAGCACTCTAATTCAAGGCTAGAAACATTGTAAACGCTCGAAAATTATGAAGGAAAATAATAATGTGTCATGAAAAGAACATGGGCAGAGTGATATAGATCGGAATCCAAACCCTCCTTCCATCGCTTATGGACTGGATAAATTTAAGAAAGTCAAATTGCAAATGTTGTGAGAATCAAATTACATGATAGCATCTAGTTAGCCTTCAAAAAAAAACTTTAAAGAAAAAGAAAAACAAAAAAAGCAATCAGTTAAATAAATGAACAGAGATTTCAATAACAGGATGTGAAAGATGATAAAGAATGTGTCAGATGAGGAAGGAAGGAGAAATAGGAAAGAGAGAGAACAGCCAGAATCTGTAGAGACCAGAGGCACCTGAGAACATGATGGAATGTGGAAATGGCAGGGCATTCAGTATAACTTGAAGTTACAAAAGTGACAGAAATGACTTCTACTTCTAGTAAAGATGAACCAAAGGAGATCAGATTTAAGCCCCTGCCTGGAGAAAAAAAAAAACTGTGCTAAATATACGAAACAATATTTTCAAAACATTGGATATCAAGTAATGAAGGACAATGATCCCTGAAAAGTGGGAAACAAATGAAGTGAACACTATGTTTGCCTGGGCGTCAGTGCTTTTAGTGAGTTTATGTGCCTCAGAGCAAGGAAAGAGAATGGTAGTGGAATTCAGTCCACGGCTGAGTTGAGGACACAGAGCTGACAGTCTGAAGAAACCAAGACGGCTCGAGTTAGCAGGACAGTGTCCTGGAAAGGCCTCCAACATTCACAGCTGAAAACTACAGTATCTGAGAAGAAAAATACTGGTGTATAAGATAAGATAAGATTAATGGCAGATTAAACATTGCCGAAGAAAAGATTACTTAACTTGAAGACATGTACTGAAAAAAACACAGAGAAAAAAGAATTTTAAGAAATAAACTATTGATGAGCTATGAGATAACTTCAACTAGCCTAGTAAACATGTAACTGGAGTCCTCAAGGAAGGGGACCAGGGGAGCCAGAAAAAATATTTGAAAAAATAATCGCTCAAAATTTTCTAAATTTGGTGGAAAATATAATCCCATAGATCCAAGATGCTCAACAAATACCAAGCGTGAGAAACATAAAGAAAACTACACCAAGGCACCTTGTGATCAAATTGCGGAGAACCAGTGATAAAGAGAAAATCTTAGCAATAGCCAGAGGGAAGAGATACATCATGAATTGAAAGAAATTTCTTTCACTATAATTTGAAAAGACACACGCACCCCAGTGTTCACAGTAGCGCTATTTACAATAGCCAAGACATGGAAACAACCTAAATGTCCATCAACTGGATAAAGAAGATGTGGTGTATATATACAGTGGCTTGAGAACCAGAGGGTGAGTGTCCCAGCAGAGGGCAGAAGACTGGTGTCCCAGCATGACCAGTTAAGCAGGGAGAAAGAATTCAACCTTCCTTACCTTTTTGTTCTATCATCCAGGCTATCAGTGGGTGAGACGACACAGCCCACCAGTCCAAATGTTAATCTCTTCCAGAAACACCCTCCCAGACACGCCTGGAAATAAATCTTTGATCAGATACATGGACATCCCTTGGCCTAGTCAAATTGACACACCAAATTAAATCTCTTCGACAAATGGTGCAGAACAGCTGAGTGTCCACATGCAAAACAATCTATCTCAATCTAAAGGACAGACCTTACAGAAAAACTAACTTGGAATGAATTACAGACCTAAATGTCACCCTACAGAATTTGGGTAGGAAAAAACAGGAGGATATCTTTGTATTCTTTGGTTAGGCAAAAAGTTCTCAGATGCAACACCAAAAGCAAAGTTTTTAAAAGAAAAGAAATGATAAAGTGGGCTTCATTAACATTAAAAATTATTGCTCTTTGAAAGACACTTTGAAGAAATTGAAAAGATGAGCCACAGACTAGAAGACTCTGCAAAATACATACCTGATAAAGGATTAGTATTCAGAATATATTTTTAAAAAACTTTTTGGACATAGTAAACAATCTTATGGTTACCAGGGGAAAGGGAGTGGGAGGAGATAGATTTGGGAGTTTGAGATTTGCAAATGTTAGCCTCTCTATATAAAACTAGATTAAAATTTTTTTCTTCTGTATAGCACAGGGAACTATGTTCAATATCTTGTAATAACCTATAATGAAAAAGAATACGGAAACGAATATATGTATGTATATGCATGACTGGGACATGTGCTGTACACCAGAAATTGACACATTGTAACTGATTGTACTTCAATTAAAAAAAAAACTTTCAGATTCAACAAGAAAATGAACAATTCAGTAAGGGCGAAAAATTTGAACAGACACTTCACTGAAGAAAATACAAGATGGTGAAAAGCACGTGAAAATATATTCAATATCATTAGTCGTTAAGAAAATGCAAATTAAAGTCACAAGATCTCACTACTCACCCATTACAATGGCTAAAAGAAAAAAGAAAAACTGATGACACAAAAATGCCAGTGAGGGGATTGAGTGACTGAAATGCTTGGACATTGCCAGTGAGAATGTAAAATGGTACAGCCACTTTGGGGAATAAATTGGAAACTTCCTATAAAATTACACAGATAATTAACCATGCATCCAAGACTCTCACTCCTCGATGAAATGAAAAGTTAAGTCTATAAAAATACCTGTATATAGATATGTGGTAGCTTTAATCATAATAACCCCAAACTGGAAACAACTCTAGTGTTTCTCAACCCTCATGTGAATAAATTGTGGTATAGTCACAGCATAGAATACCACTTAGCAATAAAAAGGAATGAACCACCAACACATGTCACAACATGGGTGAATCCCAAATGTATTATGCTAAGTGAAAGAAGCTAGATGCAAAATGGCCAAGTCTATGATTCCACCAAATGACGTTATGGAAAATGGAAAACCCAAGAGACAGAAATCAGATTGGTGTTGCCAAGGGCTGGGGGTAGCAGGAGAGATTTACCACAAAAAGACACAGGGAAACGTAGGGGAGAAAGGCTGATGGAACTGTTCTTTATCTCCATTGCGGTGATTACATGACTATTTTGTCACAACTCTCAAATCTGTACAAGACAAAATGAGAATTTTACTGTCTACGGCAAATTAGTAGCAGTGTATTATGAGTTTGTAGCATACATAAAAGTAAAAAATGTGGTAACTATCACACAAAAGACTGAAAGGGTTAGAAGAATTGGAAACATTGTTAGAAGATTCTTATACTACAAAACAGTATAATATTTGAATTTGGTTTTTAAAGACATATATTGTAAGACTTTGGGCAATTACTAAAAAAAAAAATTAAAGATATATGAATAAGTCCACAACAAAGATAAAATGAAATAATATGAAATGATCAAGTAATCTAAGAGAGGACAGAAAATTTGAATCAAGGAACACATGAAATAAATAGGAAAGAATAAGCAAGATGGTGGATTTAAATCCAGCTATATCAATAAAGGCATTACATGTAGACAGTCTGAAGACACCAATTTTTTAAAAATTAATATTCTTCTAAGTCATAGGGTCAGTTATAGGGCTTGTAGATTCAGATTAAGTTTTAAAAGTAAAGGCTTTTTAAAAAACAGGTCTATGTAGGAGAGAATTAAATAGAAAATGAGAATTTTGAAGCAAGCTTTTATATAAGATGCTGCCTTTTATATACAGTTCAGTCTAATCCAGTGAAGCCCTTGGGAAGGCAGAGCACTGGAGGAAACAGCCACGTGTCAATCAGTGCTTTGCTCTTACACGGGTGTCCTCTTGTCTTTTGTCCAGCTTAACCATTGACTGACCTTATAATCTTGGTAATTCACTCAGCTTTATTTTACCTAAATTTTTTAAATCAGTAAAATAATATTGAATTCTTATCTTACTCACTGGCAATAAATGAAAAGAAAGAAAGTAGGCTCCCTAAAAAGTTGTGTAGACCCTAATGCAGGAAAAGTTAATTACCATTACTTTTCAAAACCAGTGAATTTTCACTTGATTTTGTCACTTTTTATTCAGAGGGCTAATATTAGATTTTATCTTTCACTACCTATTTTCTTTTTCAAATGAATTTTGCTGGAAAATTATGAGCTTGAAACCTGTATTGTTACTTTTGACCTAGGCAATTTCGGTGATTGAAGAGGAAGTCAAATGTTGTGTATCACTCACTGTGGAAAGAAATTGATCTTCAAAAAATGGATTATTTTAAAAAGAATATTTTATAAATGGTTTAAAATCTAATGCCTTCTGAGTAAGAGAAACATTAGTAATTTATCTCCACTTCTCTGAAGTCTTTAATTATCCTCTCTTGTCTAGTATCAGGAATGACCACACAGCATCAAGAAATGTATAGCAGACACCGTTGACTTTTACTCAACATTTCTTCATCCTTCAATGAAATAGATTTTCATGACTTTTGACCATTTTCTAACTGAATTGTTTAGTGTTCTTACTGTTGAGTTTTGAGAGTTCTTTATATATTATAGATACAATTCCTTTGTCAATTATGTGATCTGAAAAATATTTTCTCTCAGTTTGTAGCTATCTTTTCATCCTCTTAAGAGGTGCTTTCACAGAGCACAAGTTTTAAATTTTGATAAGGTCCAATTTATCAATTTTCCCTTTTCTGAACCATGCCTTTGGTATTAAGTTTAAGAACTCTTCCCCTAGCCCTAAGTCATGTGGTCTGGTCGTAGATTTTCCAGTTCTCTTCTCAACATAATCATGTTTTCCTCTACCTTCTTGAACATATGGGACATATTTATACTGGTTGTTTAAATGTTCTTGTTTACAAATTCTCTCATACACATAGATCTCTGAGTCTGTTTCTATTGATTGGTTTTTCCCTTTGTTATTGGTCATATATTCTGATTTCTCTTCATACCTGATAATATTTGATATAAACCAGACATGATACTCACTTTGTTTGCTGGACATTATTTTATACCTTTAAATAGTGCTGTGTGGGTTTCCCTGTGCCATGAGGTTAAGTTTTTGGTGTTAGTTGGGCTCTTCCCAGCTTTTTGTCAAAGTTGTCCAAATCAGCCTTTAATCTAGGACTATTTTACCCCACAAGGCAGTGTACTTCTACATCTGAGAATTCTACTTGACGTTCCTTATATTTTGAGATCGTTCCACTCTGGTTGGTGAGAGAAAACTACTTCCAGCCTGTGTGAGCTTTGGGAATTGTTCTGTCTACATTTTCTGGTGATACTTTTCCTGGCATCAGGCACTTTCCTTTCATACAAGATCCGATTAGTATTCATAAAAAGACTAGAAAAGTCCCACTAGCACATATCAGGACCTCTCTTTCTCTCCCTGGCAGCTCTATTCTCTCCAGTTCTCTGTCCCTATTTACTTTAGCTGCTTTGATCTACACAGATTCTGTTATCTGTCTCCTCAACTGAACAGGATCTGTTTGGGTTCCCCATCTCTGATGGTTGATTTTATATGTCAGATTGGAGGGTGTTTGGGGATAAAATTAACATTTAATCAGTGACCTTTGAGTAAAATAGATTGCCTTCCCCAATGTGGGTGGGCCTCATCTAATCAGTTGAATGCCTGAATAGTACTGACCTTCCAAGAATGAGGGGAATCCCCAGGAGACTCCCTTTGAACTTCATCTGCACCATCATCTGTCTTGAGTCACCAGCCCACCAGCCTTTGTGCTGGAACTGAAACATTTCTCTCCTGGCTCTCTAGACTGCTGGCCATACCACTGCAGATTTTGAACTTGGCAGCCTCCCATAATTGCATGAGCCAATTCTTTGTAATAAATCTCTTATTGTATACATCCCCATCTGGTTGGTTTTGTTTCTCTCGGGAACCCTTGCTAATCTCTACCCTGCAGCCTGTAACCTGGTTTAGCTGCAGGGCTCACCTTGTCCATTTCTCTTTTCCTGAGGATCGCAGTTGCCACCAGTTGTCCAATAGTTGGAAATCTTTCTTTCCTATGTATTGACCGGTTTTGCTTGTTTGTTTGCTTGACACTGTTCAGTTCCTGTTACTCTAGTTTGACTGAAGTGGAAGCTCTTCCTGCATTTTTTTTTAAACCCCATAGGTCACTTATAGGATCTCAGAATGATCCTGCTTGGAGCTTGAGAAACGAATCTAGACCCTTTATATTAGAAATGAGGAAAACTGAAGCTCATTCATTCTTTTTTTTTTTAAGTCAACAAATATTTACTGGGCACATTTTAAGGACTTTATATACATATATGTATCATGTACTAAAAAAAATAATAAGTTGGTTTCTTTAGTGAGGAAGCTTGCAAATTGACAGGCGATTCTGATACATCGTTGGTAGATCTGGAGAGGATACAGGCCTATGGATTCTTCTCTGCCAACTGCTGGGATATAAGAGGTCAGCAAAAACATCTTTTACTTTCCTGAGTTCTGACAAAATTAAGAGAAAGAAACAGGAATGAGAGACCGAAATAACTGCATTCAAATCATAAGAACTCAACTCATTAGAAAATGAGCATCCACTTTAGGCCTCCCATCACTGGGAATTCAGGGCACCAGCAGTCCTCCCCACCCAGGAGCACACCTGCTCCTCTCGCTGAGCACATTTGGAGAAAAGCAGACTCAAAGGCACCCTCCCATCAGGCAACAAGGTCCCAAACCAGATTTGGAAGAGACGGAGCCTGGCCCTTCCAGTTCCTTCTACCAGACTCAGAAAATCTGGGAGAGGGTGAATGAGGAGGCAGAGAGTGGTCAAGAGAGTTACTCCAGTGCAGTTTTTTTCTGCAGAGAACTGTGAGGAGTGGGAGCTAAGGGTTCTCCCAACACCAGTTATTTCACTGTCCGCCAAGTCCCTTCTCTTGGTGTCCATTGCATATTTATTGGAGGTCTCTTAAACTCCAAACCTCTTCTCGAAGCCATCCTAGCCCCAGGATTCCTGCTACGGTCCAAATATTCACATACAAGAGGCCACATGCACCCTTGCATAACTCAATATGGAAAAATTAAAGAAAAGCAAATATAACCACCTTAATATAGAAAATGAGACTTTTTGAAACTAATCTTTTCTCAAAACTTATAATAGTGCCTGGCACATATTAAGTGCTCAAGAAATATCCATTTGATAAATGTTGACATAATTAACACAGCTCATAGGACAACAGTCTAGAATTAGTTAGATTGATGCCAAAAAGATTTTTTAAGCAAAATAATTCAAGCAGTGAACAAATTGATTTATATTATAGGGTCAAGACTATGCGGAGAGCATATATTTTAGACTCCGGGCTGAATTCTGACTCTTCTTGGACAAGTTGTTATCCCCGCTCTGGGCCCAGGTCGTCTCATCTCTAAATTAGGAACAATAATATGATCCACCCTAAAGCCGTTCTGTGAAGGTAAATGAGATATTCTACTTAAAGGGCTTAACCCACAGTGTCTAACCTATAGTTGCTCTGAAAATGTTAGCTAATAGTAGTAACACAGTGGCATTAATCAGGGGAGCAAGACAACAGAGAGCCCTTGATTTCTGATCAATGAAACAGAATAACTGTGACGCCATTCCTCCCTCCCAGTTTGTTAAGAGGGATACTTAAAATGTCCCCGAAGGAGCTGCATGGGTACAAGACACATCAGGTTCCTTTCAGGCTTTCGCTGCTCTTCATTTTCTTATGACCTTAATAAAGATGCAGACAGCTAGGGGTATCTGGGGGTGAGATAACTGTTTTATAGGCTAAGAGGCTTTTCTGAGCCCATCTGCAAAGCCGATGACAGTCTTTTTATTGGTGCCGCTTGTGCCTCTTAAGGAGGCTGTCATCATTCCTTTATTCAAACTGGGTGTGGGTGGCGGGGGAGTCCCCACTGAGAGGCAGCCTCCCTGGGTGGTCCGTCTGCTGCTGCTGTCATTTCTTAAGCTGTCCTCTCATCAGTTTCTTTATGGCCTTGACCTCCCTAGCATTCACTGACCTCTCTTGCAGATCATTCAGTTATTAAACCGTATTCCCTGCAGACATTGATAGTCAAATGATTCTGAGGGCGGAAAGCCAATTTACAAAGCACAACTTGCCTGATTAAGCATATATACAGACTAAGAGGAAAACATTTATTATAGGCACGTGAAAGGAAAGAGAGCATTATTTCAGTACAGTTCATTGCTTGATAAAATTTGCACTCTCAGAGCAACTCTGTGACCTAATGTTATTAATTAGAAGCAACTGAAAGTTGCAACATACTGTAGAGATTAGCCATTTGAGAACAATTCCTTTCAGCATGGATCATCTCAATCCAAACTGCTTTATTTACTTATGATGAAACCATCTCTGCTTATGGTGACTCTACTTCCTGCAGCTACACCACGTCCTGAGTTCTAAATAGCAGAACAAAGCAGAAGGTAAGGTGTATAACCCAGGTTTTGGAAAAAGTAGACATTCACCTGATTTGCAAATGTTAACCACTACATATGAAAATAGGTTTAAAAAAAAAAACAAATTTCTGTATAGCACAGGGAGATTCAATATCTTGTAATAACCCTTAATGAAAAAGAACATGAAAACAAATATATATATATGAATGACTGGGACATTATGCTCTATACCAGATATTGACACATTGTAACTGACTATACTTCAATTTAAAAAGATAAACAAAATAAAAATAGACATTCACCAGTTGCATGCAGCTTAACGTCTGCCTTAGTCAAGGCTTTTCTGGTAGACAGTTTCCAAAACTCACATCACATTAGCTCAAGAAAAAAATATGCACCGATTAGGGCAACTATCAGTCTCGATTTGTCTGGGAGTGAAGGGTTTCCCAGGATGCAGGGCTTTTTGGGCTAAACCTGGGACACAGTTCCAGGAAGGCTGAGATGGTTGATAACTCTAGCACGGGTGTTGCTGGGGTAGGATATGTGAGACAGATATGTGGGTATCTATGGAAATTCAAGGGCAGGAAACACGGACTGGCTCCTTAAGAACAAGAACCTGGATGTCCATCAGGAGTCACATAACTATTCTTTCTCTACTTTGAATACTGTAGTTTTCTCTGAGCAACATATGGTTAGCCCTCTGTATCTGCAAGTTCCGCATCCACAGATTCAACCAATGACGGATTGAAAATATTTGGGGGGAAAAAAACAATTCCAGAAAGTTCCAAAAAGCAAAACTTGAATTTGCCACACACAGGCAACTAGTTATATAGCATTTGCCTTGTATTTTCAACTATTTGCATGACACATTGTATTAAGTACTATAAGTAATCTAGAGATATTTAAAGTATATGGGAAGATGTGTGTATGTTATATCATAATATGACACTACTTTATAAAAGGGACTTGAGCATCTCGGGATTTTGATATCCATGGGGGTCCTAGAACCAGCCTCCCACAGACACTGAGGGACAACTGTACGTTGCATTTTCCGTCTCTGTCTCCCTCTCCTCCATCTCTCTCTCTTCCTCCCACTCGCTCTCTACAGATTAGTTTAGTCTTTTACTCTTAGTAAAAAGGGACAAGGCTGTAACCTACAAGAATTTAGGGGTCCATGGCTTTATAATGTATCATCTTCAAGGATCTCAAGCAAAAATATGTTCTAGTGTCTTTCTAGGAATGTTGTTAAACCCAGTGACTACAATCTTGGAAATGCTCATATTGTGTCAAAATTCATAGATCACAATATGCAATTGTTCCTCAATTATCATATTGTTTATTGATTAGACGGTTTGAGGAAAGGCTACAAAATATTATAGTAATAGTTTCCTGATCAGTGAATTTTTAAGTGCTCTTAAATGGAAATATTTCTATCTTCTATGTTCTAATCCTTTATTACAGTTCTTTTGAATACTTTAGACATTACACTCAACTCAGCCTAGAACAATTATTTGATTAGGTGAAGCATTTATTTCAAAAACATTGGCCTCAAATCTCTTAACATTTGGGCTAAACCTGTGGTTATGACAGATGGCTCGAGAATTTGTTTGCACTTCTGAAATTCTCACTCTGAAATTGAAACTGAAAGGAAGTGAGAAAATATGAAAGACAGTAGAAGGAGGGTTAGGAAAGCTGTGCTAGGTAGAGGAAAGCCCCAAAGGTAAGTGGGAATGCAAACCTTTGGGGACCTGACATGGTGCCTAGTAAAATGTGGAAGGTGGGTAGTGACAGATGTGACCTTGAAGATAATCTAAAGACACAACATGAAGCCTCTTAGGAGCCATGTGAAAGACTGGGGACTTTGAACAGAAAAATAACTTGATCAGATGTGGAAATAGAAAGATTGTTTTGTTTAAAGAGAAGTTTGGAGCCAGGATTGAAGGTGAATCATACCAGAGGCAGGGGGAGCAGCTGGATGGTTACTGTAAAAGTCTGGATAAGACAAGATAATAACTTGATTAATTAATACCAGTTGAGACGGAGAGAAGCGGCCTGATTCAGAGCTGGTAAAAAAGCCGATGACTAGAATTTGGTGATGGTGATTTGGAGTGGATTAGTCAAAGAAGTCAAGGTTGACAAGAAACCTTCTGGTTGTAGCATCTGGGCAAATGAGGTAGAAGAAACAATGGGCCAGCTTGACTACCAATCGGTCATCTGAGTGTAAGTGTCCAGTCAGCGATGTGGTGATGCTGGTTTGGGGTCAGAGAGTGATCTATGCTGGAGAACTGATTTGGGATGCTTTGATAATCACATAGTAATTAAAATTGCAGGAGTGGGTAGTATCATGCATGGAGCACAAGTATAGTGAGAGAAGAGAATAATTCTATGAAGTTGACTGGTGTTATATCTGTGACAAAAGCCATTTCACAGGAAAGAACATTGTTAGAGAGAATCTTTAGCCTACGATGATTAACCAAATTGTTCAGTTAGAATGAATATATCCTTCATTTCTGGCCCATTGACTTAATCACAGAAGGAGCTGACTTTCACAACTGCAAATCATCAAGATTGAGAGGGTATTCTCCAGGCAGATTCAGGAAAAAAAAAAAAAAACTGACAAAATATATGAGAAAAAGCTTAAAAACAGTTTTGCCATTAGCATGGAGTAACATTACTTAATTGAGAAATAAAGAAAATATTTCAAATTTATAGGATCATTTAAGAAAATATTTCAAATTAATAGGGTCATTCATCAGGTGCCAATGGGAATAATGTAATATACAAAGACTGGGAACACAGTGACAGGATCAAGTCTGAGAGATGAGACCATGTGTCGTATGTTGAACAAAGTATATTTAAGGTGTTTGTCCATCATTCAAATGGAGATTCCAGCAGGGATTTTTGAAATCTGAGTTGGATCTCTGTAGGAAGATCAGTGCTGGAGACATAGTTTGAAAAGTCATCAGTATTTAAAAAAAAAAAAAAAAAAAAGGTAGTAAAAAACTTGAAAAAAAAGATAAACTCAAAAATAAAAAAGATGAACTCATACATAGGAACCAAAGAGAAAGACACTGTCCAGTTCACATCATTTAAAAAGAAAGATGCTTTCAGTGCCTTTTAAAAATTGAGTCAAGACAAGGAAGAGATATGTAGCTGGCTCAATAAATAATAAATGACTTAAAACCCCAGTTTCCTGCCTATGAAGTTTGCTATTTCCACCAACAATAATAAATAGCAATAACAATACAGTTTGGTAACCTATAGGCCATGCAGGCAGCTAAAATGCAGAAACAACTTTAATAGGCAGTATTTAAACTATCACAAAGACTTTCATTCAACTGTTATTTCCTAAAGCCATACTCCCCCCCACCAAAAAAAACCCCAACAATTTCCAGAAACCTTTAGGCAGAATTACCATTAAATCCACTTCAACAATAAGAATATTGTCTCTCTGGAGAGAAAAAGCTCAGAGCCACACAAGTAGGGGCTTATTATCAAGAGAAGGATCTCAAAATTATGTCTCCTAGTGAAGAGAGACGTTCCATCAAGACAAGCATTTCAGAAATCCAGCCGACGGCATGCCAGGGTTTTTTTTTTTTAATATATATAAACAATTTAAATTTTATTATAGCAAAGAAGAATTAGTCCCATTTAATTCAGTATCATGAAATGTTCCAGTATTTAAATTTAAAATAAAAAATGAGCGATTTAAAAGACTAGAAAGACAGAGCCAAAATACTATTTGGAGACAGCATAAATAAATCGGGTAGAAAATTCTCTGTCATATTAGCTGTTATAATTCTTATTGGTTATTGCTAATATGTAAGATGATGATTTATTTTTATAAGCTAAACTTGGTTCCAATTACCTTGCTAAAATCTCTTACTAGTTGGGTTTGGGTTTTTTTTTTTTGGTAATTTTTTTCTATTGAAGTATAGTTTGATTTACAATATTATATTAGTTCCAGGTGTGCAACACAGTGATTCAATTATTTTTATAGATTATACTCCATATAAAGTTATTATCAAATAATGGCTATATTTCCCAGTGCTGTACAATATATCCTTGTTGCTTATTTATTTTATATGTAGTAGTTTGTATCTCTTAATCCCATACCCCTATCTTGCCCCTCTTCCTTCCCTCTCCCCACTGGTAACTACTAGTTTATCCTCAATATCTGTGGGTCTGTTTCTCTTTTGTTATATACACTCATTTGTTTTATTTTTTAAATTCCACATGTAAGTGATAACATAGACTATTTGTCTTTCTCTGTCTGATGTATTTCACAAAGCATACCACTTGCCAGGTCCAACCATGTTTGTTGTATATGGTAGAATTTCATTCTTTTTTATGGCTGAGTAATATCCCATTGTGTATGTGTGTGTGCGTGCATGTGTGTGTGTACACCACATCTTTATCCATTTATCTGTTGATGGACATGTTGCTTCCATAACTTGACTATTGTAAAATAATGCTGATGTGAACACTGGGGTGCAAGCATAGTGTTTTTGTTTTCTTCAGAGACATACCCAGGAGTGGAATTGCTGGATCATATGTTAGTTCTATTTGTAGTTTTCTGAAAGAACTCCATACTGTTTTCCACAATGGCTGCATCAATTTACATTCCGGCCAACAGTGCACTAGGGTTCTCTTTTTCTCCAAATCCTTCCCAACATTTATTATCTGTGGTCTTTTTGAAGACAGTCATTCTGACAGGTGTGAAGTGATATCTCATTGTAGTTTGCTTTGTGTTTCTCTGGTGACTAGCAATGTTGGGCATTTTTTCATGTACCTGTTGCCCATCTGCATGTCTTGTTTGGAAAAATGTCTATTAAGGTTTTCTGCCCATTTGTTATTGGGCTGTTAGTTTTTTTTGTTTGTTTGTTTTGTTTTTTTTTTTACTGCTGAGTTGTCTGAAATGTTTATATATTTTGGGTATTAACCCCTTATTGGTCCTATCATTTGCAAATATTTTCTCCCATTCAGTAGGTTGTCTTTTAATTTTGTAGATGGTTTCCTTTGCTATAGAAAAACTTTTAAGTTTAATGAGGTCCCACTTGTATATTTTTCCCTGTATCTTTTGCCTTAGGAGACAGATCCAAAAAATATTGCTACAATTTATGTCAGACTGTTCTGCCTATGGTCTCTTCTAGGTGTTTTGTGGTTTCAGGTCTTACATTTAGGTCTTAATCCATTTTACATTTATTTTTGACACAAAGATACTAAAATATACTAAAAAACTCATTTCAGCAGTGCATAAAAATACATTTTAATCAGGTAGGGTTTATCCCAGGAATTCTTAGATAATTCAGCATCAGAAGTCTAATATCATTATTTACTCTATTAATGGAATGAAGGAGATAAGATATATGATCTCCCAACACCTGCATTCATCAACAGTTGGAGGAAAGTACTCATTTAGGTAAACATTCGTAATAAAAACACTATACTCACTAAACATAGAACTGAACTTACTTCAGCTTCCTTCTTCCTTTATTTCAAGTGGTGAACTTTAGAATTATTCACACTATATGAGGAAGGAGATAAGAGTACTTGCTATCATGGCTGCTCTTCAACATTATTTTTAAAAAGACGTAATAATTTGAAAGGAAAAGACAAAATTATTCCTCTTTGCTGATGATCTCTACATAGAAAGTTCAATAAATGTCCATAAAATGTGGTAAACATGTAAGAGGATTTAGCACAACTCCTGGACAAATTTTAACATGTAAAAATAAATGACATAACTATATGCCAGCAATAGCAATGGAGAATGGGGTAGAAAAAACAATTTGTAGCAGGAACAAAAATGCAATATTCCCAGGAATAAATCTAATAAAAAGATGCAACGCCTTTTGAAAAAATGTTTAAATAAAATGATTCAATAACACCATCAACCCAAATAAATGGAGATCTGTCCTGTGGTCCTACATAATAATTTAAGGATATAACTTTTCACCCAAGTTAATCTATAAAGTCTATGCAATTCCAGTAAATTCTGATTGTCTTCTGTAAAATCTGACAAGATGAGCCAAAAATTCATGTGGAAAGGCCTAGACAAGAATAGCTAAAAACAGATTTTTAAGAGCAAAGATGAAGACTTGCTCCGTCAGATATTAAGGACTATCACTGAGGTCACAATAAGACAGCGGATCAAGGGCTGAAGGAGAGACAAACAGGCCAGTGGAACAGGGTATGGAGCTCCAGACACACTTGTGTGGAAGTGAAATGTCATTTTGGCAGAGGCGCAGTTATCATAAATGAAAAAATAAATTATTCAAAGTTATTAAAAAGCAGAGAACTATGTAGAAAAATCTTAGATCACTCACACAATAGGCAAAAATAAATCCTAGGCAGATTTTAGACAGTCTTAAAAGTGAACTTTAAACTTTCAGAAATAAGTATAGCCATACCTATATGACTGTATGGGAAGAAAATGACTGTCTAGCTGTACCTATATGACCAGAAGGAAGAGTGTCCTATGTAAGATACAGAGCACGCCAACCATGAAGGAAATTCTACATAAATTAAACTAAAATAAAAGACATCATAAGAAAAGTTAAGAGAAACTTTTTTTAGAAAATGCTAATTTATAGCACACATAGGTGTTAAAGGAACACCTATAAACATAATATGAATATATTTGTATCATATTATATAATATTTATATCAATACTATATTTATATATTTATATCAATATTATATTTTGATATAAATATACAGATATAAATATATATATTGTTATAAATTTGTTGTATTTTATCAATATTATATTTATATCAATATAAAGCAAAACAATACCTTATAAACTCATTTTAAGAAAAGGATAAACCACCCAGTAAAGGATGCGTAAAGGATACACACAAGCAGTTTACAGAAGAGGAAATGTAAATAACTTACAGTCCCGTGCGTGTAACTATGGCAACCTACCTTGCTGATTGCACAGAGAATAAGCTCTGAGACCCTCACGGTTCCTGGCACCATCTCGATAGCTGATAAAACAAGCACACACACACACATCAGTAAGGATATAAAAGATTTGGAAAAAAAACGAAAAACAAAAAACAACCAACTTGACTTAATTAACAGAGAACATTCCATTCAACAACTGAAGAAATAAACACAAAAAAATAAACATTATTTTAGATTTTATTCTGGGCCATAAACAACAAGTGTCAAAGGATTCAAGTTATAAAATGTATGCCCCCTGAACAACATGGAACTAATGTATGACATGGAGATAAAGATAACCAGAAAACTTTCCAAATGTTTGGAAACCAGGCAACATGCTTCTAAATAACCCAAAGGTTTAAGAAGAAATCATGAAGTTAGAAAATGTATAGAACTGAATGATAATAAAAACACAACATATCAGAATTTGTGGGATGCAGAAAAAAAAAAAAACAATACTTAACAGGGCTACACATACATTAATGCTTTAAATGAAAATATTAGAAAAGAAGGAAGATTTACAATCAATGATCTGCACTTCTAACTCAAGAAGATGGAAAAGGTGAAGCACCTTGAAATCCAAGAAAGAAGGATAAAAGTAATGAAAATAAGTGGTGAAATCAATAAAAGAAAAATCAACAAAGCTTTGGTTGTGGTTCTATGAACACATTAGTGACACTGATTAACACAGCGAGAGAGAGAGAAGACAAATCACTAATGTGAGGAATGAAAAGGGAGCACTCTTACAGATCCCGTGCACATCAAAAGGGTAGTAAGAGGATATAAACAACTTTATGTCAACAAACGACAAATACAGTGTATGGATTCTTGAAAAAATGGAATTTATCAAAAAATGACCCAGAAGAAATGGGGCATCTTTATAGTCTTATATCTCTTAAATAAATCAAATCCATTATAAAATTTTTTCCTCTTAAAAACACCAGAGGCAGATGATTTCACTGGTGAATTCTTCCTACTAGTAAAAGAAGAAATAATACTCACCTTATGTAAATTCTCCTAATGAATAGAAAATCAGGCAACTTTCCAACTCCCAACTCTTATGAGACAGCAAAACCCTGATACCAAAACCTGAAAAGGACTTATAAGAAAGGTAAATATGGACCAATAATTTCCTATGAATATAAATATGAATATATTAAAACCCTAGCTAACAGAATCTAGTTTTATATATAGGAAGGATAATACAGCAAATCTAGGTGAAATTGATTTGAAAAGTCAACCAATACAATTCACCTAGGAAGTGAACGCAGGAGATAAACCATGTGATGCTTCAGGAAACACAGAAGACATATTTGATCAAAGCCAACACACGTATAATATTTAAAAGGAAAATGCTCAACAACCTAGAAATAGCCATGAATTTCCTTAATCTGATAAAAGATTTCTACAAAATTAAATCTTAATGGTCAAAAACATAACAGGGTCAAATAGTAACCATTTCCCCACACACACTGAGGGTGGTAAGAAGACCCAAAGAACACAAGCAGCAGCTCTGTTCAAGGCTGGAAGTCCTAACTAGTTCGAAAAAGCAATAAAAAAATACTCTTAAGAACACAAGACTGCAAAGTAACTCGTAAAACTGTTATTATTCACAGATAATATAACTGTATACTTAGAAAGTTCAAAAAAAGTATGAGCAGTTAGAAATAACAAGTGTCTAGAAAGAATGCTGGATACAAGGTGAGTCTGTCCTGTTTTGTGTTTACCCAGAGAGTGGAATGTAACCCTTCCCAGTGAACAGGTATGATGCTGAGGCAGACAACATTTCAGATACCTAGAGAATTTGGAAGAAAGTGTATTATTCACACAAGGGACTCAGGGGGAGAGCAGATACGGCAAGAACAGGTCCAAGCCTGCTTGAGCATAGCAGAGAGCACAGGCTGGGCCTTTCTAGGGGCATCGGAGCATGGGAGCTGGATAAGGGACAAGTTCCTGGGGGAGGATTGGGGATTGGCCAGGTTTGAATCTCCCACATCTGCCAAAGGAAGGTGCTCACTTGGGCTTTCTTATCAATTCTGCCCAGATATGGAGCAGAAGGGGAAGAGGGAGGTGGGGCTTGTACGAAGTCAGAAGCCAAACAGCAAAACGTGGAGTCAGACTCTGTTACATAACCCATATCAATCGTATTTCTGTGTACTAGTTTAAAAAGAAAAAACTTGCAAAATGAAATGTAAAAGGACTGCTGTTTATAAGAGCATCAAAATGCATCAAACACCTAGAATAAATCTCATGAAAAAAATCAAAAGATCTTTATATTGTGCAAACTGCTAAACATTACCAAGGAAAATGAAAGAATCTAATATGCTGTGGTAATTCTTATTCAATGTTGTTAAGATGCTCTTACGGTCAATTAAGCTATGACTAAGGAGGTAAGAATGCACCATGGAGAAAAGACAATCTCTTCAATAAATGGTGCTGGGAAAACTATAAAAGAATAAAATTAGGACATTCTCTAACATCATATACAAAAATAAACTCCAGATGGATTAAAGACCTAAATGTAAGACCTGAAACCATAAAACTCCTAGGGGAAAACATAGGCAGAACATTCTTTGACAGAAATCATAACAATATTTTGGGGGAATCTGTCTCCTAAAGCAAAGGAAGTAGAAGCAAAAATAAACAAATGGGACTTAAACTTAAAAGCTTTTGCCCAATAAAGAAAACCATGGACAAAATGAAAAGACAACCCATGGAGTGGGAGAAAATATTTGCAAATGATATGACTGATAAGGGGTTAATAGCCAACATATATAAACAGCTTATACAACTCAAAACAAACAAACAAACAAAAAATAAACAGTACAATTTAAAAATGGGCAGACGACCTGAACAGACATTTTTCCCAAGAAGACAAGCAGATGGTCAACAGGCTCATGAAAAGATGCTCAATATCACTAATCAGAAGAGAAATGCAAATCAAAATGACCGTATCCCCTGTCAGAATGGACTGCAACAAAAAGAACACAAATAACAAATGTTAGCAAGGATGTGGAGAAAAGGGACATGTGTACACTGTTGGTGGGAATGTAAATTGATGCACCTACTGTGGGAAACAGTATGGAGTTTTCTTAGAAAGCTAAAAATAGAACTACCATATGATCCTGGGTGTATGTCCAAAAAAAAAAAAAAAAACCTACTAATTAAAAAGATGCATGCACCTCAATGTTCAGAGCAGAATTATTTACAATTCCCAAGATATGGAAGCAACCTAAGTGTCCATCAAAAGATGGATAGATAAAGAAAATGTGAGATACACACACACACACACACACACACACACACACACACACACACAGAGGAATACTACTCATCCATGAAAAAAGAACAAAATGTTGCCATTTGCAGCAACATGGATGGACTTGGAGGGCATTATGCTAAGTGAAATTAGTCAGACCGAGAAAGATAAATACTGTGTGATATCACTCAAATGTGGAATCTAAAAACATACAACAAACTAGGGAGTAAAACAAAAAAGAAGCAGACATAGAAAACAAACTAGTGTTTTATAGTGAGGGAGTGCAATGTAGAGGTCGGGGAGTAAGACATACAGACTATTATGTGTAAAATTAGTGATGAGGATGTATTGCACAACACAGAGAACGCAGCCAGTATTCTGTGGTAATGATAAATGGAGTACAAACTTTGGAGATTGTGAATCACTGTGTTGTACACCTGTAGCTTATGTGATATTGTACATCAGCTACAGTTCAATAAAGAAGAAAAAAGAGACGTAGCGTCTCTTCAAATTGATCTATAGGCTTAATGCAACCCCAGTAAAAATCCTAGCAGGCCTTTGGTGGAGACTGGCAACACTGCCGTTGAGTCGGGAGTCCAAGCTGGAGGACAGAGATGGGTCATCAGAACGGCAGTCATTATTAAACTGAAATTACCTGCTGACGTTACCTTATGATGGGAAAAGAATTTCCAGAAGGAACAAATACTGTTTTCTGTAGATCAGGGCACGCTTTCTTCTATGGACACTGCTGAAGGTGCTTTGCTCATGTTTGCCTCTCGGTCCCTTTCTCTTCTTCCATGGTGACCACACTCCCATCTGACTGATGTATTGATCCCTTTAAAAATCAGCATGCTATGCTCCGCAAACTCAGGATGCAAATGAGGTCATACTGAATTCCAAATAATAGTTCAACTCCCTCCCCCCTCCCCTATCTTATTGCTCGTTCCCAAATTACCTAAGAATTGAAGAACTTTGGGGCTCACTCTGTGCAAATAATTCTGCTTCCAAAAACAATGCAAACCATCAAAAGATTGAGAGGGCATCTCTGTGGTTGTTCCTGGCTGCCACGCGGTGCCCTAGTCCAAAAGTGGTCCTGCAGTCAATATGCCCATTGTCACTGGGGCGCTGTAACCAAGCAGGACCCTCTGGAGCGCCTCTCTGAAGTACCCAGATAATTGTATTTCATGTATATTTCTCTAGTTTTTCAGATGCTTAAAACCACTACTAAAGGGAAGAAATTAACTACTTGATGGCTGAGAGCACGTGGCCCCCAGACCTTCTGGCACCTAGGGGTTAATAGTGTTGACCACCCTGTTCCTTCCACATCAAATAATCAGAGGATTGTGCACAGCTGATCACACACCCTTTCCCCTCCCCCACTCCCTTACCTGGCCTTTAAATATGCTTTGCTGAAACCCTTCGAGGAGTTTGAGGTTTTCTTGGTCAATGAGCCACTCCGTCCTCCTGGCTTGGCCCTGCAAATCCTTCTCTGCTCCAAACTCATGTTCCAGTTTATTTGGCCTCATGGTGTAGGAGGCACATGAACTTGCCTTTGGTAACAATTTTAGCAAGCTCATGGCAAGTCGATCATGGCCAGGGGCAGCCCCTTCCCTTGGTCCCAGCAGTTGCTGGAGCTCACTTGGCTCCGAAGAACTGAGAGGGACTGTCCCCAACAGGCTCTGGCCACCCCCACACATGAAGCTATTTGGAGCTGAGAAACATCCGGAGCTACGGTCCACATTCAGAGTCTCCTGGGGGTGAGTCGCTCCAGCTCACATGGGCTGGGAATTCCCTCCACTCCTCTGGGCTCGTGAGCTGCTGTGCCCATTATCTTTGGATCTGTTTGGAGACTCCGTCTGGGAGTGGAAATGAAATTTTTAGACTACACTTCCTCTGATTGTCCGTGCGATCATCGCTTGTTGGTTGTTTGGGTTTTTGTGTGTATGGTTTTGGGGTGAGCCACTCCAGCTTGCACAGGATGGGAAAATTCTACCCTCCCCCACCTGGGCTCCTCCCCTCGCAGGGAGTGAACCATTCTGGGCTCATTGGGAGCCACTCTGGGTCTGCTCTCTTTGGAGAGCTGGGTTAGTCTGTTTGGAGGCCTCCGTCTGGGGGTGGAAGTGGAAATTTGGGGCCACACTTTATCTGATCTTTTGTTTGTGGGACCCTGCTTGTGGTGTGTGTGTGTGTGTGTGTGTGTGTGTGTGTGTGTGTGTGTGTCAAGACTTGCATTGGTCAGTTGAGACATCTCTGAGGAATGGGGCTTGCACGTGATGACACCAGGGTGTCCTTGTTGCACTGGCCTCACCTGTGGTGGACTGTTGGTCAAGATTTTCTCTTTCTAGCTTTGGTCTTTTATTCCACTTCATCTCTGATGGGGCATTGTTTGGGGTTCTTCCTTTTGGATTGACAGGGCATTGGTAAGGAATCCCCCTTTTGGGGACAGGGAACTGTGACCCTGAGAGACCCTTCTGACTTGTTGTTTGCTTGATATTTGATAACATAGGCCGTGAATAATTAAGTGTGGGTGATCAGAGCTCTGCTCCGTCTTGTATATAATCCTCTAGAGTATATTTTGCAAAACTGGGAGATCTTCAGCTGTGCTCTCATAAATGAAAGAAAATGATATTTTTATTGTAACACTGTGTGACCACAGTGCTCCCTGAGATCTGGAAAACCATGGCCCTAACAGCTCTGCTATTGTATCAAAGTGAGACTTTTGCAATTTGGCTTTTATTTTGTGCATGTGTGTGTGTGTGTGTGTCTGTTTTGGTACTTGAGTCCAAATCCTATTCTTTTCCTAATTTTGTTGGAAGTGAATATATATGTGTGTGTGTGTGTGTGTGTGTGTATATATATAAATTGTCTATTACTGTTATTTAAACTGAAGTGGGTATTTGGGAACTGGAAAAAAAATCCCTGAAAATAGCAAGATGATTGGTTTTTTTTAATAAACCTTTAGAGGAATGAAAAATTTCTCTTCCTATGCCTTTGAGATGTAAATGAGCTACTTGGGCTCTCAAAGGAAAAGTTTGGTTGTTTGTTTTTTTAAACAAGCAGAAAAACTGAGGTCTCTGGTTCTGTCTTTAGGTAAAAATTAACATGTAAAAGAGCTCTATTTAATTGACTTACAAGTAAGCACTTACATATTAAAATACTTCTAAGTATAAAAGAAGCTAGACAACAAACTTCAGGCTCATATGATCTAGGAAATATTCAATTTTAATTAATATGTGATATTAAAGCTGGCTTCAGCTTATTGGTATAATTAGCACAGACATGTCTTTTATTGTACCTGGGTTTACTGAAGGTCAATAGGTTCATTTTGTTTCTGTTGCAGAGTTTGTCCGAAAGAAAGAAAATTCATTTAACTTGATCTGACACAATTCTTATAAATAAATTTAATGCAGATAACTTAAGAGTTTTGGGGTGAACTCATTGGAAATAATTTTAAGAATGTCTACTTAAAAATGATCTCCCTGGATATTTGGTAACTCGAAATTTTGGAGTTGTGCTAACTTAAGTTAAATGATGGAAGCTTGTTAAATAGCTAGATTATTCCCAGACAAAGACACTGGAACTTTATTTACTGAACATTGGCTTCCCTTTACAGAGAAACTAAAGGTGTTTAGGACTATTATTAGATATGTACGGTGCCACACTGAGGTATTTCCTATAAAAAAGCACATGTTTTTAGAAATTATTATTGATATTTATGTTTGCCCATCTATGGAATTCTAATGTAAAAGACAGATCATATTTGCTTACTTCTTTGTTTTTAATAAAAATTAAAGTTTTTAAGAGTTGAGGATTCTAATATGGACACAGAATGTTGCAGAAAGTTTGTACAAATGGACCCCTAAAAAAGGAGCTTTGTGCCTGATCGGGGGTGGGGGGGTGAGATTAGATTAAACTTAGGTAGGTAAGTGGATTTTGTTATTAAAAGATTGATGCAGAACTAGACTGGGTTCCTCTCTGCTAAGAGAACAAGTTTACTTGCTTGTGATAACAGGTGCTTCTTCTGGCAACAGATTGTATGAAACTTTTTGATGATGTTGACAAACTTCCTATCAAATTCTCATCAAAGTTCTTTTGACTTCAGCTAACTTTGGGATGCTTCAGGGGACCCCCTGAGGTATTTCAGAGAAAAATAATAAACTAACTAGAATTGGTTGACAAGTTAAATTACACGGCATAATAGTATCTTGTGTCTATTTCCTGAGTTTTTCAGATGCTTAAAACCACTACTAAAGGGAAGAAATTAACCACTTGATGACTGAGAGCACGTGGCCCCCAGACCTTCTGGCGCCTGGTGGTTGATAGTGTTGACCGCCCTGTTCTCGCCACATCAACCAATCAGAGGACTATGCACAGCTGATCACGTACCCTGTGACACCCTCTCCCTCCCCACCCACTTGCCTGGCCTTTAAATATACTTTGCTGAAACCCTTCAAGGAGTGTAGGGTTTTCTTGGGCATGAGCCACCCCATCCTCCTCGATCGGCCCTGCAATAAACCTTTCTCTGCTCCAAATTCATGTTTCAGTTTGTTTGGCCTCGTGGTGCAGTGGGCACACGAACTTGCCTTCAGTAGCAGCACCATGGGGAGCTTCCCACACAGGTTGCATAAGAGCCCAGGAAGGGCGAAGTCTCCATGAATTCATAATCCAGGGCCCAACTAATGTTGCACAAGCGCAGCCACCATGCGGGACAATGTGGACACTCTTCCAGCCTCAGACTTACACTCTGCTCAAGCCAGGCCTCTCTGTCAAATCTGTGTACCGTGGTGTGCGCCTGAGTCACCCGCCTACACAAACACTAACTCACCCCCACCACTGACCCATCCCCATCCCCCTTCACCCCCTCCTTTATTTTCTTGGACAAAACCCTTTTAAGGAGATGCTATTCAGAGTGTGGTGCAGGAACCCATAGCATCAGTTGGTTCCACCTGGGAGCTTGCAGGGAATGCAAATTCTCACGCCCAACTGCTGACCTTCTGAATGCAAAACTCAACGGTAGGACCTAAGAAGCTGTATTTGACAAGCTTTCTGGATGATTCTTAGGCACAATAAAGTTAAACTAAGTTTTAAGTGGTTTTAATATCCATGCCTCAAATGAGAACAGATGTGAGTGTTTTCAAACAGGTTACAGTTCCCACTTGGCCAAGGAGCTGTTCTATTTCTTTAAGTGCCTATTTCTACTCTGTGTAATTCCTTCATTACGCTCTTCGTGGTAGGAGGATTGGAAACATGCAGCCACTTTCTGAAAGGAAATCCCACCCTTAGACACACACACTCGTGGCTACCGAAGGGACGTGCAAGAGAAAAATTCACTTTTCCCGCAAGTCGTCCATCAATTTCAGCTGGGTCATTTGGGCATAAGCATGGCTTTTGGTTGGACTGCCACCTTCCACCCTCTGATGCAATCTTCTCAGTCTGTTTTTTTTTTTTTAAATCCTCATTCCTTCTGCCATGTGTGCTCTGCCTCCTCTTTGTCACCCCAGGTATATTCAAAACAATAAATATTTGGTGGAACACAAACTGCCCCCAAGGAACTGAGCAGGGCTTGATAAATCATAAAGTTGGCATTTCTAACTCTGCTCTTGGCTATTAGGACATAGCATTTTGGACGGCAACGTGCATTTTTAAAAGAGTTAGAGAAGGGATGTAAGCACAGATATGAAGATGCTCAGTCTTTGAGAATAATTTGGAATATACTTCCTTCCCCACACACTGTGAAGCACTGAATTTCTTGAACAACGCATCCGTCCCCCACACTCAGTTTGTTTTCCTAATGCAATTTGGCACGTGAAAAAGTCCCACATCCAGGCACCAACGCAAGGTCACTGTGCATCCATGTGAAGTTAAAACCTGACTCTATTTTCCTGCTGAGGTGCACCAGGGCTTAAGCTTGAAAAGAAAAAAAAAAAACTAGAGGAAATTTTTCACAGACTTAAAGCGTTTGCCAAAACGTCCTCATCTATCTTACCAATCCCAGCTCTAAAAGCCATGTAAGTGGCCTCTGCATTTCAGACACAGCCCCAAGCAAAGCCCTCAGTCCCCTGACCTCCGCCCCTGCATCTCACTCTGCTCTCCACCAGAAAGCCGTTTGGCAAATTACAAAGAATAATGTGGCCTTTTCTGACAGTTTGGCTTGGGAGCCCCAAATGTAAACTCACATCACTGCTACCGATGAATGATTTTATTCATTTTTAGGTACTTATTTTCTTTTATTCAAATACACTTTTTAAGACTTGCAAGGCACCAAGAGGAAGTGGAGTAGGTGTATTTCAGAAGGCAGACTCACATGACAACCTCTACATCAAAAATATTTTTAAAAATTGCTCTAAATCTCCCAGTTAAAACTGCATTCTTTTTTTTTTTTTTTTTTTTTTTTGCATATTCAACCCCTAAAACATCAAGGTGTATGTGGGTGTGGGTATGCTGATGGTTGTGCAGGCCTGGTTTGTTTAGGGAGAGGTTCATTTCACCACCGCCACCCACTCTGTCTCAAAACCGAAGGTATTCTGAGGTGCCCCTGGGTTACCTGGAAGTGAATTCACCATCTTTAGTACCAGCACGTCTCTCTTCAAAATGTGGCTCGGGAGTCACTAAAGGAAACCACACAGTGTTAAGACTAAACATTCTTGAGTAAGCCTCAGTTATGGCAAGTTCAACAGCCTGGCCGTTGAGAGAGCTGTTACTGAAATTTTCCAAATAAATAAAGCAAACAAGTTACTCCAGGAAGAAGCTCACATCTATATGATTTATAATCCTGGGAGCTGGCCCACTGAGGCAGAAGGAGCCCAGGGAACCGGCAGAACCCAGGGGCCACCCAGGCGCTCAGGGCAGCCTCCAAGGTTTTAGTTGCTGTTTAATCACCTACTGAATTCTCATGAGGAGTCACTCCGTTTGGGGAGCTGATGGCGTCTTAACAACATCCTGCAAGACTTATTGGCTTGAACTTTATCGTTCAGCCTCTACATGGGTTAATAGTAACAGGAAAAAAAAAATAGGGATCCTATTTAGAGGCCCCTGGCAGCAGGCAAATACAGAGAAAAAAAAAATCCCCCTCCAAAATCAATGTTTGCTTTGCTGAGGGCCTCCTTAGGTGTACACTGGAAACAATTCTGTCTGTCTCCCACAGTTAAGTCACCCCGCAGCCTCATATGCCAGCCAGGAGCACTCAGCAGTCCAGAATCAACAGGTTGCTGCTGTTGAGCAGTACCAGAACACAGGGGCAAAAAGGATGGAAAATGTTATATGTGACACGACGGTCCTGATGGATGATGATGATAAAAGATGAGAAGCGCCCTGGAGGGTCCTGCCTCCCGTGACCCCCATCCACTAGCCTCCTCCTGGACAACATCTCCAAGGAGCATTCTGGCCGCGAGGACAACAACCACTGCTCTGTGTCTGGTCTCCACAGGTCACCCTCAGGCACTTCCAAATTAATGTGCACACACACACAAGTGCACACATACACACGCACACTACATACTATGTATATTATGTAGGAGGACATAATGCTTTGATGGAGCTATTAATACTTAGCATTCTTGCAATCACGTCCACATATCCCTCTTCCCTGGTGTATATTATATGTGTGTATATTTAGACAATAAAGCACAACATGGGCATAAATTATATTTGATTAAATTACCCCCGTGTGTGTTCTTAGGCAGACTGCCTAAACTCCCACTAATGGACTGGGAATGAATTAATAACACCATTCAATTTTTCAGCCTCAGTTTCTTATTCAGATTATGAAATATCTATTAAATTAAGTATAAAAATTATGTATGTATGTGTGTGTGTATATATATATATCTCTCAAAGCAGGCAAGTGAACTGTCAGTCTAATGCCTTGATATGACTTTTTAATCAACAAATTGCAGTGTATCTTCCTGTGTGTTTCAATGCTCCCAGGCAGGGATGTTCTATCTTTGGTTCACCAGTGTATAATTGATACATTGTTGTCATTTTTACAAAAAAATATATATAACCAAACCGAAAGTTCTACCTCATGGAGAACTGGAGCCATAAGTATAGACAATGACCAGCAGAAGGAATGCTGATAAACATTTTAAATAACATTCTGGATATTTATTTCGGTTCACCATTCTTTGAGGATGCCAGATACATGGGCATATATTTGAGAATGTCAGGTATATACTAAATATTTACATATACATGCAAGCAAGACATTGAATTTGTGTTATTCTATTTATAGCACTATAGCCACATGACATTTTATAGGTGGAGAGAAACAATATTGGCTGCAAAGATAGAGGAAATCATTTTTTAAAACAAGAATAAATGATAATGGAGAAAGAATGAGAAACAAATAATAAAATTGGAAAATGGAAGCCATTCATGAGGAAGAAGTTAAGTATCAAAAATATTTTAGATGAGCTGAATATCCTTGAATGGCACAAAATACAACACACAAGAAAAACTTGTTTAAGTTACAAGAATGTGGAAAAATCTCTTTCTGATATTTCATTGTTAGTGTATAGAAATGCAACATATTTTTGCATATTAAATTTGTATCCTGTAACTTTATTGAATTCAGTGATGAGCCCTAATAGTTTCTGGTGGCATCTTTAGGATTTTCTATGTACAATATCAATCGTCTGAAAACAGTGACAGTTTTGCTTCTTTTTTTTCCATTTAAATTCCTTTTATTTATTTTTCTTCGCTGATTGCTGTGGCTAGGACTTCCAACACTGCCGGACAAAAGGGGTGAGAGTGGGCATCCTTGTCTTGTTCCTGATCTTAAAGGGAATGCTTTCAGGTTTTCACCATTGAGTATGATGTTAGCTGTTATCTGTGGATTTATCATTTACAACCTTTATTACATTGAAGTATGTTCCCTTTATACCCACTTTCTGGAGGGATTTTATTATAAATGGGTGTTGAATTTTATCAAAACCTTTTTCTGCATCTATTGAGATGATCACATGGTTTTTATTCTTCAGTTTGTTAATGCGATGTATTACGGGGATTGATTTGCAGATATTGAAAAATCCTCCATCCCTGGGATAAATCCCACTTGATCATGCTGTATGATTCTTTTAATGTATTGTTGGATTCAGTGTGCTAGTATTTTGTTGAGCATTTTTGATCAATGTTCATCAGTGATACTGGCCTCTAACTCTTTTGTGTGTGAGATACCTTTGTCTGGTTTTGGTATTAAGGTAATGGTGGCCTTATAGAATGAGTTCAGAAGTGTTCCTTCCTCTGCAGTTTTTTTGTGGGAATGTAAATTGGTGTAGCCACTGTGGAAAACAGTATGGCAGTTTCTCAAAAAACTAAAAATAGAACTACCATATTATCCAGCAATTCCACTCCTGGGTATATATCTGAAAAAAACAAAAACTAACTTGAAAAGATACATGGCACCCCAATGTTCACAGCACTATTATTTACAACTGCCAAAATATGGAAACAACCTAAATATTCATCAAACAATGAATGGATAAAGAAGATGCACTGTATATATATATACAATGCAATATTACTTGGTCATAAAAAAGAACAAAATTTTGCCATTTGCAGCAATATAAATAGACTCAGAGGGCATTATGCTAAGTCAATGAGTCAGACAGAGAAAGACAAATACTGTATAATATCACTTATATGTGGAATCCAAAAAATACAACAAACTAGTGAATATAACAAAACGAAGCAGATTCACATAAACAGAGAACCAACTAGTGGTTGCCAGTGGGAAGAGAGAAGGAGGAGGGGCAATATAGGGTGGGAGAGTGGGAGGTACAAACTGTTGGGTGTAAAATATGCTCAAGGATGTATTGCACAACACGGGGATTATAGCCAATATTTTGTGATAACTGTAAGTAGAAAGTAACCTTTAAAATTGTATAAAATTTTTAATGTTTTAATAAATTAAATTAAATTCAAAAGTATATATTTAAATATCAAAAAAGAATATGGAAAAAATAGAACAAAGCAAAATATGTCTTCTCATAAAGGTATAAATAATGAGAAAGTATTTATAGGTAAAAAGACTGAAAAGCAAAAATTGTGACAATGTCAAAATAGTTCATAAATTTAATGAACCAGATAGAGAAGAATCTGGAATATGGAAAGGCCTAAACAGCAAGACATGGAAATTCTTAAGACTCTGACAAAACGTGATTGTTTTGTTTTCTTTTCCAACTGTATTTACTTTATTTTTTTAAAAAAAGATTAATAAAATGACTGCTGAACTACAGAAACCCAAGGCACAGAAGGTAGGAAATTACTTTACAGAGGTAAGATTATATAAGCTAATTCCAAGTTGGAATGCAAAATCCCCAACAAGAATCCCCACAGCAGTGCACACTCCCCACCTTTCAGACAGTTACCACCACTGAAGCAGGTGTTTGGGGAGCCGGTGGGTGGAACTAACATGGAGCAGAGCCCCAAGATGGTCGTACAGACTCACACAGCACGAGGAAGAAATAAGCCTTTGTTTATCTAAGCCCCTGAGATTTGGGGGCTATTTGTTGCTGCAGCAGAACTGGGCCTGTCCTCACTGATACAATGAGGGTGAGGAATAAACCCCTTTCCTGGGAAGCATTCTCACTGTAATTATTGGATAGTCCAGATAAAAATCTTAGAGCCACAGCTTCTGAGCGCCATTTACAGCAGAAAGTGAACAACTGGTTTTATTTCTTCTGGAGATTCTAGTGTTTTGAAGAGACAAAACAATTGGGCAAATTAGTGCTGTGTAGACGGCAATGGTGGTTGGCCTCATATTAAAACTTGGCCTCTGCAATTGTAAAGAAAGGCAGGGATGAAGGTCACAAAACAAGGCAAATGAGGGCAGTCCAAATACATGGGGAGCATCTACAGAGGGGGACTCAAAACAAAAACGGGAAATAAACAAGAAGGTGCATCAGTAAAAGTGGAGATGAAGGCAGATCATAATTTTGTAATACAGGGACCATTTTCATTCTCTTTGAAACCTGAAGGGCAACCCCCACCCCGGAAGCCTGCCTACTATTTTTCTGGAAGGCACAGGTTTCCAGTTCCAGCATCCAACCCACAGACGCTGGTGATAACTTGTGGGCAGGATCAGAGACACAATCAAGGGTGAGCCTGGAAAAGGGGTGTCCAAGAGATTCCAGAAGCAGGAGCCCCAGCAGACTTTGTTGTAACCCAAAGTAAAGAAACTCAGTGAGTGGTCAGGGATGACTTTACTGGTTTCTCGTTCAGCTGGTGAACGAAACAGCTCTGGAGCCCCCTCAAATCTTTTGCGGTTAGTTTTGATTGGAAAGTTTGAATAGGGTATTTGCTGTTTGTTTATCCCCTACTCATTTCCACAAATAATTTAAGAGCGTAGAAAAACAATCCCTAGCAAACTACACGGGTACCCAAGTTGGTGAAGAAAGATTTTATGTTTTCCTTCCTTTTGCCTCACTATTAATTGAAATTTGTACAAAAGGCATGTACTCATGTTGCTTTGGAAGTTAGATGTTTAAAAACTTTAAAAGGCTACAAAACAGATTTCGCTCCCTGTAATTGATTCTCTCCTCACTCCTGAGAACAAGATAAGACTCTAATTGGACTTGCTGGTAAAATGGACAATTAGGGACCGAAGAAGAAGAAGAAGGGGAAAATGCAGCCCAGTAACTCGTCACACACACACACACACACTCAGATCTGTACAATATGAGACAGATTACAGTTGGATTCACTTGGGTGGATGCGGGCAGCAGAGGGTCACAGCTGAACTGCCATCGGAGAGTTCTTGTTTAGAAACAGTTCTGATCCCACGCCAGTCTTCTTAGTCACAAGCGTGCAGAGGCAGAGACTGGAGGTGGGTGGGTCTGGGTGTGAGTCCTGCTTCACTGCACTTTAGCCAGGAATCTGGGTAAGTATTCTGAGCATTCGGAACACGCCCCTTCTCCAACAAAATCGAGGTAGTGAACGTACGTCTTGAGGGACTCTTACAAGGAGTGAATGTGCTGGTAAATATAAAATACGGAGAAGGTCACCAGTAAGTGGAAATAATCCTTGTTGAGAGGTTCTTTGAAAAAGAAGGATAGAGATTAAAAAAAAAAAAAATCCAGTGAGAATATAAGAAAGAACATGACGGTGAAACACTCTATCCCACACCTGCTGGATTCCCTAAAAAATGCATCGTACAGTTTGAAGCAAGGAATAAATTCTGTGGCAAAAGGAAGAAAAGAAAATGGAATTATCTAACGTGAAAAAGAAGGCTGGTCTTGAACGCTTATCACTCTCAAAATTTATCAGTGGGGCAGGTAAAGGGATGAAACGCCATTCTCAGAATCCACACGAAGAAACAGATGTACGCTCAGGAAGGAGACACGCGTTTCTGAGCATGAGAAGTTCTGAGCCGTGTGAGTGAGTGATGTCTCAGGAGCCTTTGCACTGGATTGACTGCGCTGGCCCTGCTGGCGTGGTATATGCAGAGCTTGGTGCTAAAATCCTTCCGATCCCAAGGCAGTAATGCAGCTGAGTTAGGGGGACTTTGAACAGCTTAGGGAGGTTGTGAAAAGAGAAACACAAGAAAATTAGATCGGGGGCCCACTTACGGCATTCAAAGTGTAAGGCAAGAGGTCACAAAGACAGACGACATTGGTGATGATTCAGACAAACATCTCCTTACATCAATTTTTTAAAAATTGAAGTACAGTCAGTTACAATGTGTCAGTTTCTGGTGTACAGCACAGTGTCCCAGTCATGCATATACGTACATATATTCATTTTCATATTCTTTTTCATTAAAGGTTATTATAAGATATTGAGTATCTGGACATTTTAGTGGCCACAAAAGCATATTGGTAAGTAGAGGCTGAGGTGGAAAAAAGCTTTAAAACTCAGGTTGAAGGCACAGTGTTGAGACAGTGACCGCCCCCACCAAAGTGCGTTCCTAGCAAGGTGACCAGGTCTCCAGGAGAAGTGAATGTTAAGGTCAGTTGCCAGCAGAAATTCCACCCTGAAAAGGTCTGTGGTAACCCCCCTCCTCCACGAGATAGAAAATTACATTTTCTTCTTTTGGGTTGTTTTGAATTGACCTCCATCAGTGCACTTGAGAGAGTTGTCAGGGTCATAACTCAACTTGAGAACCGTGTGAAGCAAGGTGAAAGTTTTCTCAACGCTGGAAAATCTAAGAATCTGTCTCAAACACAGAACTTACGAGTGCCTGCCTCTATGAAGAAATTGACGTTTTTACCCAAAATAACTGTTCAAACTGTACATTCGCTACGTTGTATAAACATCAGAAGGGCACCACTGACACCCAAGTGAAAAATCCCCACCTTGGCCAAAATGGTTTCACATAAAAACAACTCACCTCCCAAGGAAAACTTTCTGCACTCCTTGAGCCCAGGGGAATTTGGGGCAGGCGCGCTTGCGCCTGCTCCGCAGGGAAGCAAAGATGTTAACCCCAAGTGGGAAAGACGCGTTTAGGGGGCCACGCTGCTGGCTCCAGCGTCTCTCCTTTTCTCTCGGGAGCCAAGTGGGTACCTCCCGAGTCCCGAGAGCAGCCCCACACCGCGATCTGTCTGCCGGCCACCTTTTAACTCGCTCTGTGTAAACATTTCCCCTCCGCCCGCAGACAGCCGCCCACCTCCGCCCGCCTCCCTGCTCGCTGGCCTCCCCTCCCCAGGTTTCAGCTGGAGGAGCGCTTCGCAAAACAACTCTGCTTTGGGGCTCAGTGTTCTCCCAGACTGCCAGTTCTTTCAGGAGGTCGTTTACACGCTTGGCTCTCACTTCAATGAGCTGCTCTGGAACAGCCAGTGAAAAGCGTTTTTGCTCCTGAAAAATATTGAAGTGCTTTGTTGCAAATGGTGGGTGAATCCATGGCCCCCCGGTCATTAAAGATAAGAACCAGTCCAGCCCCACTGAACTGGGGGGCTCCTTAAGAGGTTGAGGGTGTTCCCCTCAAGTGTGATAGGACAGTTTCAGCTCCGATTAGATTTGTCAGTAATTTCTCATTTTTCTCCTGATTCATCAAACTTCTCTTGGCCCTGCCTACCTGGTCACCCTCCTGTTTGTAAATTGCCACGGTGCATAACTCTTAATGGGCCAAAAAAAGACACAAAGCTAACATTTACTCATTACATCCACATAGAGTGTGTGAAGAAAAACACCCCCCTTGCACACACCCTTTCGAAAAGACATAAATTTTGACAGGGAAAATATTTCCAGGGGAGCTCCGGGTATTTCTTTACTCAGTTGTAATGGCAATATTATCGAATTAGTTTGTGTTGCCTCCAACTTCATATTTTCATTTTGGTTCTTTTTCCTCTTAAGTGTACTATAAAAAGATGATTAATCAAAAAGGGAAGGTTACCTTTGATTAAGGAAGTTAATTATGAGTGACTGACTTGATGTGGGTGGGCGGTCCACTCTGCCATTCTGTTTTTTTTCTCCGTGGGAGAGCTGGAAAAAGGGGCCGTAGGAAACACTGCAAAGAAGGACCCGCTGCAGTGTGTTTAAGGGAAACTTCAACATCCCCTGCCATCATCAGTAAGCAATGCTGAAAATGTTTCTTTGTCTACATTTGATTGCACATTTAATGGGTCTCCAAGTGCTATACAAACATCTACTCTGTTTCCAAAATCCCATGTTGGAATACATATATATATATATAAAACCACCATAATATCATACCCATTTTATGAAGGGGAAGCTGAATCAAACCTGAATTATTAGAAAGGAAATTGTCTTCACTATCGTTGAGTTCACTCCTGGACTCCGACAAAAAGTAGTTTAAAAGAGGCTATGTTGTCAGCCTCGGAGCCAGAGTTCCTGCGTTAGATCTCTGTTTCTGTCTCTGTGTTAGATGTCTAAACGTGGGCAAGTGTTTCACCTCATAATGCCTCAGTTTTCTCACTTGTAAAATGGGAATAATAATGATACTGTATGCCAAGAATTAGCTTTGAACAACCTATGGAGTGGGAGAAAATATTTGCAAATGATGTGACTGACAGGGGCTTAATTTCCAGAATATACAAACTGCTCATACAACTCAATAACAAAAAAAAAAACAAACAAACAACCCAATCTAAAAATGGGCAGAAGACCTAAACAGACATTTCTCCAGTGAAGACATACAAATGGCCAATAGGCATATGAAAAGATGCTCAATATCACTAATCATCAGAGAAATGCAAATCAAAACTACAGATGAGGGTATCTTCTCACACCAGTCAGAATGGCCATGATTTTAAAAGTCTACAAACAATAAATGCTGGAGAGGGTGTGGAGAAAAGGGAACCCTCCTATACTGTTGGTGGCAATGCAGTTTGGTGCAGCCACTATGGAAAACAGTTTGAAGATTCCTTAAAAAACTAAAAATAGACTTACCATATGATCCAGCAATCCCACTCCTGGGCATATATCTAGAGGGAACTCTAACTTGAAAAGATACATGCACCCCAATGTTCACAGCAGCACTATTTACAATAGCCAAGATATGGACACAACCTAAATGTCCATGGAAAGATGATTAGATAAAGAAGCTGTGGTATGTTTATACAACAGAATACTACTCAGCCATAAAAAAGAATAAAATAATGCCATTGCAGCAACATAGATGGACCTAGAGATTTTCTTACTAAGTAAAGTAAGTCGGACAGAGAAAGACAAATACTCTATGATATCACTCATAGGTGGAATCTAAAAAAAAAAAAAAAAAGGACACAAATGAACTTATTTACAAAACAGAAACAGACTTACACACAGAAAACAAACTTATGGTTACCAAGAGCAAAAACAGGGGGAGGGATAAATTAGGAGTCTGGAATTAGCAGATACAAATTACTGTGTATAAAATATATACTGACTGGTATATATAAAATAGACAAACAAGTTTATACTGCATAGCACAGGGAAATATATTCAATATCTTGTAGTAGCTTATGGTGAAAAAGAATATGGAAACAAATATATATATATATATTCATGTATGACTGAAGCATTATGCTGTACACTGGAAATTGACACAACATTGTAAACTGACTATATCTCAATAAAAAAATAATAATAATAACAAAAGTAAACAAATAAAATAAAATAGATAAACAACAAGGTCCTACTATATACCACAGGGAACTATATTCAATGTCTTGTAATAACCTATAATGACTAAGAATATATATATGCATAACGGAATCACTATGCTGTACACCAGAAACTAACATAACATTGTAAAGCACCAATACTTCAGTTAAACAAAGAACTGGCTTTCAGATTGAGTTAATTCATGAAAACTGTCTAGAGAAGTGCCTCACTTACGCAGTTGCTGTATGGGAGCAGCTGTTTTTGTTTTTTATTATTATTATCGAGACATCGTCATGGATAAACGCTAAACCGAAGAAAGAGTGTGGAACAGAGCAAGCATGGATGGAGATAGCCAGCCTTTCAGCTTCCCTGCACTTCTGTATCTGACTGGTCTGCAGGCCTTCAAGGGTGCTTCCTGCCCAAGACCACGTGTGCCCTTCATGGAGCTCGTCTTTAATTTTATTCCGAGACCCTCAGCTCCTGAGCATCCTTTCCCTGGCGTGCTGGAGAAAAGCTCCGGTGACAGCCACTCTCTGCTGCCCCTGAAGAGAGTCTAGCCGTCCTCCTGCACGGTCACTCTGAAGAGTGTCTCCCCAGGGAGCATGTCCCTGACCCTCTGCCACAACCGTTCCCACCTTGGTCAGGACGGAGGAGAAAACCTGATGCGACAGTTTGCTGATGAAACATGTTTCTGTTCCTGAAGGCGGGGACTTTGCTCCCCAGCCAGGCCCTGTGCCCTTCACCCTCAGTGGCCTCCCCTCATGGCCTGGCCAGCAAGGGCGAAATGAACTTGGCACACACCACAAGGACATGTTTTCCCACCAAAGCTACCCCTACGTGTGCAGCCAGCTCTGGAGGGGCCCCGGACCTTCCCCACCTGGCTGCATCCTTCGAAGCAGGTTCTGAAAGTCAAATAAGCCGAGTGTTCTCTGAACGTGCCGATTCACTCGCACACACGTGTGATGCTTTGGGGCTACTTTCTACATTCGCCACCCCTGTAAGGATGGCCGAGGGACCTACTGTCTCTAGCCTCAGTCCTCTTTTTTGTAAAATGACACTGATTAAAGGGCGTCCACCTTGATTATTGTGGGGATTAAAGAAGATAGAGCATCTTTTAGATTTAGGACAATATTTTTAAAGGCTTAGTAAATGCCTGACCAATGTTAGCTGTTATGTCTGTCTATCTGTGCATTCTCAAACCAGATAACACAGTTGGTAACGGCAGGACCCAAATTTTCTAGCTTCTTCATTTTCAGACAAAGTAGTTTATACTCAGCTCTCATGAGGAAATAATGTGCATTAAGGTGTAACACACAATTTTCTATTTTCTCTACCCATAATGAACTTTCTTAGATTTTATTTTTGTTGGTCTGTAAAACCCTGCTCATTCTTCCATTCAGTTGTCACCTTCTACAGGGGTCAGTCTGTCTGGTGACCCTTCTTTGGGTTCATGCAATAATTCTTATTGTAGCTCCTGTAACAGAGGATGAATTGTCAAATATGTATGTATATATGTGTGTGTGTGTGTGTGTATACATATATATATATATATATAAATATATATATATATGAATATACATATAAACTAAGGCTCTTTTGCTCTTCTTGAAGTCCTTTGCTACATTAAAATGATGGCATACAAATATTGCCCTTTATCTCCCAAAAAGATTTGAAAAACCAGCCGTCCCTGCCCTAGAGTAAAGGGAAGTAGGTTTTCATTAGCCCAAGACGTGGCTCAGGGTTTAAGACGTGGTTCAAACCCTTTATGAAAAACCTGGAAGATAATGGAAGGTTTGCAAGGAGGGACTAGGGCGGGTGGGGGGGATGGGGGGATGGTTCCCCTAATGTCAGATGAAGGGGAAAGAATTGAGGGGAAGACCAGGGGATCCTTCCACATCCCAGGAGGTTGCCCAAGAAGGACGAGAGCTGTGTCCCAAGGACAGGGCTTGCTAAAGGACACTGTGGGAGGCATCTTTGCAGGACCTAGGAGCCCAGGAGCCCTGAGTCAAGGCTCTGTGCCTCCCAGCAGTGACTGGAGGGAGCCCGTGCTCTATCCTGAGCTCTGATTATACTCTGGGGGAGCCTGCTCCACCAGCAGAGAGAAGGTCCTGACTCCACACTCGCTTTTCTTGCCAGGTCAGCGGGAGCGACTGCTGGACATGCCTCCAAATTCCCCTGGACGTCATCTGACGCTGTCACCTTTATTCCCCTTCCCACTCACACCACAGTCCCAGACCCCAAGACGTCCAAGGGGAGAGCAACCCAGGGATGGGGGCAGCTTCACACTTAGGAAGGCGGCCGAAGCGAATGACAGAGCGTCTGACACCCCTGTCACTTCGTTATAATTACAGTCTTGCCGTCTGTCCTCCGCCTTCTCACCTGCCAGCAGGTAGGGGTGGGGCGCGGTGTAGGCAAGGGGCTATTCCCTCCCACCCCTCACTCCAGAAGCCGGCACAGCCCTAGAACACATCCTGGCCCATAGCAGGGCGTTTTGGTTATGCCATTTTGCTTTTGGGGAATAGAATCACTTCAGTTCACTCAAATGAATTGTCGGAGAGGGGAATGCCAAGACGGCGGAGAAGAAGGACACATAGCTCACGAATACGCGAATACAAGAATTATATCTACAGACCCATCCGTTCGCACAGAACACCTACTGAACTTAAACAGAGTATCTCTTACTTCGAAACACAAGAAGAGTCCTCACCAAAACCGGTAGGAGAATTGCAAGAACAGGAATTCTATAGAGATCCGATATTTCCATCCAGCCTGTGGCTAGACTAAGACCCGGTTCAGGTGCTGAATCCCAGTTCACACAGGCATGCCTGGTGGGCAGGGGCGTGTGGGAGTAACACGGCTGAAGGCTTCACCTGAACTTGCTTTTGAAAAGCTAAAACAGACTCCGAAATCGTCCTTATTCAGATCCTTGCACCCTTTTAAGGGTGACGTTCTGCATGTCTATTTCCTGCCTAAGGGACAGTGTCTGCTGTTCACGAAGGGGAGGGCGGGGTGTTTCCTGAAACTCAGGCTGATCAGCTCGGGTGTGATAGTTCCAATTAGGCTCCCTGATTTCTCTTGAAAGACTCATCATTCATACGAAGATCAGAGGTTTTCCAGAATCATACACTTGTAGTTTTAAAATAGCAACACGCCTTCAGCATGTAATAGAAAAATAATAAATGGATATATTCCCACCCAGAGAATAGCCATAAGGTAATTGATAGCTCTATTCCTTTCACTTTCCCTTATAAAATAATGATTATTATACACAAGGAAACAGTTTTGCAAGTGAAAAGGGTCTTAGTTGACTCTGGCTGATTTAAGTAGGAAAGAAAAATGATCGATAGGGTATTGGGTAGTTCACAGAATTATCTGGAAGATTAGGAAACTGGCCTCAGAAAATGGGCAGGAATTAAAAACCATGAAGAAAATTAAAATACAGAATCTGTCTCTTGAGTGCACTGCCCCGTGCACCGCTCCGTGCACCCGATGTCACTGTTTACACCACTGATACTGTTGACATGGAATAGTGCTCATAAGAGAGAAAAAAAGCAGCCCCTCCTGTCCAAGAATGGACCTGATGTGCCGCTCACAGGTAAATCTTATTGCTGTCTGTCGAGCATACCGTCACCGAACACCCACCCCAGGCAAGGTCCCTGTGCAACACAAAACGCCAGCCATCTCCCCTCCTGCTGAATGAGCACCGACTACTTCTTTACCAATTCCCACATCATCCTTGCTCCAGTCTGCCCTCCCTGTGGGTGAACCTCACTGAGATTGCCCTAGAGCTGCCCCTGTGTTCTGACAGCACCCTGTCTGGACAGAACCCTGCCTTCTTCGGTCTTCCCTGAAGTTAACCAAAGCCCAGATCCTATAACAGATTTCTTCTAACACCCACTTTCTGAGACGCCCCACGGTTCTCTACCATTTGCACACTCCCTCGCTGCGACCAGTAATAAACTCAGCTTGTTCAACTCCAGATGCGACCCGTGACATTGATGGCTGAAGGGCACTGACCGCTGTCAGAGCTGCTCCCTGCCACCATTGCCCTTGAAGGAGGCTGCCATCCCTGCAACTGTCTCCAGAGGGACTCTCCTGTCCCTACTTCTTTGTGTTATTAGCTCCAGGTTCAAAACCCCAGGTGGGCACGTCTGATTGGCTGATGCCTATAGGAGTGGGAGAAATAAGAATCTGATGTTTTCATATTTCTTTGCATGCCACCAAGACTCATAGACAAAGGAATTTCTGAAACATAGTGAGGAAGTTCAGAAGAGGTTGGGGGTGAGGGTAGGGAGGTAGACAGGGAAGGAAAGAAGGAGGGAAGGAAGGAAGGGAGGAAGAAGGGAAGGAAGGAAGGAGGGAAGGGGAGATGAAAAGAAAATCTGGGTATGTTTTTGTTTAAATGACTCCTATAAAAAGTGACGGGGAGGGTGTAGCTCAGTGGGAGTGCACATGATTAGCATGCACGAGGTCCTCAGGTCAGTCCCCAGCACATCCATTAAAAAAAGGGGACACATGAGCTAAAGAAAGAGGAAGAGATCGTATTGCACTCCCCAGATCATGACCTGAGAAGACATCCCTCCCTCCAGGCTCCAGATACTTGGTGGCAACAGGGGCAGAAGCCAGGACGGAAGGGCAGCTGTACCGCCATATGCCCTCTAGGGACAGACTCGCTCTTCTGGCTTCCCTTCTGTGTCATTTGGGACTATGCTTGCCTGCATATAGGTCAGCAAAGCTCAAATAACGGCGGTCTAAACCAGATCAAAGTTTCTCTCCCATTCAGTGGCAGTTTTACCAGTGCCCAGTTTCTTTTTACTTAGCATAAAATCCATCATCCTTAGTGTCCTTAGATGTGTTCCTGAGGTCCAGGATCACATCCTCATGATCCTCACCTTCAAATCTTCACATCCATATTTCAGGGAGCAGGAAAAAGGAGGTGACCAAGGAGTTCTCATGTCCCTCTTCTGCTTTCAAGAAGGCTTCCTGGAACCCACACGCAACACACCTTATGTATCTTACTGGTGAGACCTTAGTTACAGACCCACAGCTAACTGAATGTGGAGAGGGATGCTGGGCAAAATACCAAAAGGACCGTGGGACAGTGGGAGTGAGAGTAGCACATAGCAGTCCTGGTCACAGCTCATTTAACAGTTTTCAGTGTATTTTAATGAGCAAACGTGTGTGAGCTGCAATAACACGCCCATGGAAGAAAACCTTACCACCTGCCTTCAGAAACGTGTAACGGGTTGTCTCAGCCAGCTCCCCGAAATGGCTAACTCAGCCACTCTCAAATTCACCAGTCAGCTGTGAGCTGCATCTTTAAGGGTCCTTTTAGCCTTTTTCTTGTGTTTCTAGATTCTGTTTTCCCAGAACTGGAGGAGATGACAATGTTAAGGCTGACCCCTTGCAACCCAGTCAAGGAGGATTAAAAAAAAAAGTTTGTTTTGAAAAAGAAGATGAAAGCTAAATTAACAAATATGAAACATGTTTATTTCATTTCAGCCTCTGCCAGGAGGTCCATTTGCTGTGGTGTAGATAAATGGTTCCCAAATTGTGATCTCAGGGCCATTGGTGGTCTCCTGTGGCCTAGGTGGTCCTGTGGCCAATTGCGAGTATGTTCTAAAAATCAGCCTAAACTTGTGTTTTAAATTTATTTTAATTTGCTTGTTGAATTTAAATCAAAATGTAAGAATCAATATTTTAAAATTGTAACCTCAGCAATGATTATTAATTTGAGAAAAGATTTCTCAAGACTTGTGTGTGTGTGGTGTGTGTGTGTGTGTGTGGTGGAGGGGTAGGTGGTCCAGTGGTCTCTGTCCAGTCTTCATGGTCTACGATTTGAAAACACTGAAAACACAGAGTCTGTCCTCTTCAGCAGAGCATGATCAGTTGGGCTCCAAGACCAGCATGATTGGTTGTAGAGGACTCAACAATTATAACGTTTATGTGAAAATTTGGGGCAAGATATAAGAGCCCATGTAGGGTCTAAGGGATGAGCTTTCTGCAGAAATGGACCCACATAGAGTCTATCTTGTGTTGTGATTTGGGGTGACGTAGAGACCAACAAAGATTCCCTTAAAATGTAACCAAGGCTAAGGAAGGTCAATTTAAGCTTGAAAATTGTGCTGTTACTACCAAACTCGGGGAGTGAAAACACATGATTAGTTGCAGAGTTGAAAAAAGAAAGAAAGAAAAACAATAAAGCATTTAAAAGTAAGAAAATTTTAAGTTTATATAGTTTTTTTCCAGAGAAGAGGCACAGAATGAGTCCCATAGTTGTTTATGTCGGATTGGTTCGGATTGGTTGGTCTATTTTATTAGTCAGCTTTTGCTTCACGGCATTATTTCTTATATTACCTGACTCTATTCGAATTCTGAATCCACCAAGTAATTTTCTAATTTTATTTGGTTTCACAAGTAGGTACCAGTTCTGACTGACATGTGTGTATTTATGTAAGCTTTGCACTTTGGCTTTAAAATTGGCTAGTTTTGACTTACCCTTCTATTCATCCGTGGTGCTTTACTGAGCGTTAGCTTTGTGCTATATACTATGTTGGGTACTGGAGATACGCTGGTGGTCTCGAGGGGGATAAATTCCCATGGGTCAAATTTGTAATTTGTGAATAAATAAAAATATATTTCTGAACCATGAATGACCAGCTGAGGAAGTGTCATTCTGGAAAGCCCATCCTGAGCTAGCCTTCCTGTCCTTGTTGTTGGCCTTAGACTGGGTTTCCTTAAAAGCGGAACCTAAAACAAAGGCTTACGATCAGGTACTAAATTTGGGCTGTGGTTCTAGAAAGTAGCAATGAAAAGCAAGAGTAAAGCAGAGCAGGGAAGGAGAAAAAGGCTATAGGAAGATGTATTACTAAGTCGACCACCAGCGTAGGACAGCACAGCCCGATTCTGTGGAATACTCAGAAAGAACTTCATGGCATACACATCTGCATGGCTTGTCCAGGAAACAAAGTTGGAAAGCATTTATCCATCAGTTTCCATCCCACTTTGGTCAAGGACAGCTCCTTGGGCATTAGCTTCCTTGCATTTCTGGAGTCTCCATGCACAAGGGCCAAGCCTGGGTCCATGAGCATCCCATGCTGTAGCATCAGAGAAGCCTCGGGACAGGAAGTAAGAAGCAGGCAGCAAGGATCCAGTAGAAAGCACACTCGAGTTATATCGAGTTAAACCTGGTGGAGTGTTGAAGCCCACGTGGAGCTTACTTCTACAGCAATGGCTGGGGGTGATAGCCCCGAGAGGGTTTAAAGAAGTGTGTAAGAAGAAACCTATACATTATTCTGTGACAAGTGATCAGTCATGTGAGCATCTTGCTTCTTATAACTAGAACATCTTCATCATCTCTAGCTACTGCCGCCACCACCAGCACCTCCATCCCCACCTCCACCATCTCCCTCATTACCCCCTCCACCACCATCACCTTCACCGCGACTACCACTTTGACCACCACCTCCACACCCCCAGGAAACACCACAGCCAGTCCCTTTGCCACCAGCACGGCCACCATTCCTGTTAGACTACATTACCACCTTCATCCACCACCGCCATATATAAGTAAGTCACACAAGTCATTGAAAGTGTTTCAAAATTCTGTTTTCTGAATGTTGCCTTTGAGTGTTCATACTTCTTAAAAAACAGAATCTTTAGTCCCAGACTTAAAGTTCTCGTGATAATTTAAATTAGGGAAGTCTTGTTCAGGTCCTAACTAATTGGAAAGTGTTTAAAAGGTTTTTAAGTTTTGCTACATAGTAACTTGGAACTGGAAAAAAAGATCTTAAACTCACTTAAACTCTTTGTAAACTTCATATCATCAGCTCCATAAGATACTAAAGAAACAATTAGCGGTTTAGATAAATTTTTACACAAGAATGTTAATTGCAGCATTATGTAAAATGGTGAAAAGAAGAAATAACCTAATTGACAACTAGGGAACAGTACAATACATCATAGTGCATGTTTGCAAGGGGGAAATAATGATATAAGACAACGTTCATATTATATTATCAATGAAAAGACTGTGATATCAAAAGAGCTAGTTACCCACCCAATAACTAGGCTCCCTTTTCCTCCTTCTTTCTTACCAACAAAGCCTTGACATCATCAGGAGTGGCCATGTGCCCAATTTAAAGATAATGTTTGCTATCGTCCCTTGAAGCTGCCTGCAGGAATGATGAGCCAATGCCTGGAGATAAAGTATCCATCTTGAAATGGTAAGGATTAAAACCATATGCTGTGCATGGGTGAGCCAGAAGCTGGAATGAGTCCAAATCATTGAGGACTTCCTCAAGCAGCTAAACCAGCCCTAGACTGCCCATCTCCACACTTCTATTGTAATGGACAAAAAGCAAAAGCCCTTTTCTGTTGGTTTCTGTTAACATGAGCCAAATGCAGTATTAAGTCCTACCCACATGTTCTGCAACTTTAAAAAAAATCGTTTTATTGAGATGGTCTGCATATCATAAAATTCACCGATTTTAAGTATACAGTTCGATGAATGCTAGTATATTTACAGTCGGCAACTTGTTTTTACTTTGTATTTTTCACTTAGCTTGTATATCATTTTATAAATAGGACACGGGGAGCTGACGTATCCTTGTTAAATAACTGCAGGGTGTTTGTGATAGTCGTTAGCGTTACGTACTGATCGTTTCAATTCAGCATCTGGACACAGTTCCCATGTTCTGTGGAGTTAGATGTGGCCACTTAATGAAATGAAATGTGACCATAAGTGATAAAGAGATACTTCAGTACGACCTTTAAAAATTCATTGTCTGCAATTCTGCACTTTCTATCTTTCCCTCTGTTGTAGTGGCTGGCAATGTTCCAGTCTGTGGCAGCTAAATCAGCCTGGGTCCCAGAGAGTGGATGACTGGCTGAGGCAGGATGAGTATGTACCGTGAGTGAAAATAAATGTTTGCTTATTTAACTTTATTGAGAATATGATAGGGTTTCCTCATAGCAGCATAACCTAGCCCAACCTACCTGATATGAGATTACAAGCTAAGATCATACCTTCATTTGTTCGGTCAAACCCATGGTGAGTGCGGTTTTGTTTAGCTTGAACTTTCTGATGTCGTTAACAATACTGGAATGAATATTCCTGTACCTTTATCTTTATTCATATTTGAATTATTTTTAGGATAGACGTAGTCTTGGAAGCAGAATCACAGAATCAAGGGATGTGTACAATTTATATTCTGATAAATATCACCTCCTTGCTTCCAAAGAAAGACTTTGAATGTTCTCTCACACGGAGAGTGCCTGTATCCCAGCCAAAGCACGAATAACAGACAGTATTATTATTCTCACTTCTGCTAATCTGATAGGCAAAATATTCTTTTGTGCTTAATTTGAACTTCTCAAGATTGGTCATGAATAGGGCATTTATATTCATACATTTGTTGGCTGTTTGAACGTCTTCTTTGTGAATAACTTGTTTTCCTGTGAAGTGCTTACTTTGACCTTAGCTTTCTCCTTTTGCATCGTTTATCTTTTTTCTTGATTTGTAGGGGCTTTTAATATGGTCTGACTATTAATCTTTATATTATGCAATGTAGACATTTTCTCCAACTCAGTCTTGCAATTTTATGTCTGTTGAGTGCAGAACTCCAAAAATATTATGTAAATTAAATCTATTGTTCTATTTTACAGCTTCTGGGTTTTGTGTTTGAGAGGAAAGCCTTCCCTCTACATTATTTAAAAAATTCTCTTCCACTTACTTTTAATCCTGCTATAATTTCATCTTTTACATCACACGTTTGTAATCTATCCAGATGCTTTTAAAGGAACGATGAGAGTTAGATACAGCAAATTAATGCCGTGCCTTCCAAGTAGACTATCAATTTTTCCCATAGTGTTATTTCTCTTGCTGATTCAAAATACCACTTTGTCATAACCGAAATGAATATGTTAAAAAGATTGGCTGCTAAACCTTGTTCTGCTTCAATGATCGGTTTCCCCATTGCTATACCAGTACCCCCTATTTTAATTAAGGAAAACCTTCATAATTGTTCTACTTTTTTTTTTTTCTAACTATTCTTGCCAGTATTGTTTTGAGGATAAATCTGAGAAACAACTCATCAAGTTCCATAAAATATCCCATTAGAATTCTGAGATTACGTACAATTTACACAGCCCTGTGGAGTAATTTCACATCTTCATGGGATTTGTATGAAAGAACATGGTGTGTCCCTTTCCTCATTCACGTCTTCTTAGTTTCCTTCCTACAAGTCTTGTACATTTCTTGCTCCGTGCTTTTCATGGATTATTTCTGACATCTTGTTTCCCCAGGTTACAAGACAAAAATGAAGTCATTAGACTGAGGCAGTTACTTCAGTTCAAAAGCTTTGGTTTCATTCTGGTATTAATGTTTAGAAAACGTCTGCCTGTTTCTTCCTCTCTACTCAAGCAGAGCATCATCTTTCAGTTGTGACAATTTGGAACAACCCATTACATTTGACCTGCACATTTCTTTTCATCTGATCCATACTTTATGTTCTGCTGCACGAATGATGACAGGGTAGTTGATCCCCGTTGGCTCCGTTCTCGCCAGCCAAATGGTTCTTGCGCTCTTATGCTGTTTTACATAATGTCTCCCTCTGAGTATGTTAGCTATTAAATCACAGTGAAAGTCTTTTTTTTTTTTTTTTTTAGCACAACATGATGTTACATTTGTATTAAACCCTCGAGAGCAATAGTGGAGTACATATTGCACACAGGGGCCGGCAGGCACACTTTAGGGCTGTATCATCTATAAAGAGTGGAAGGTAGGCTAGCCTCCTCTTAGAAGAAGACGCATTGGCATATTTTGTGAAGACCCAGCAGATGAATCAGTAATGGCAAAACAGCCATCACTGGAGCCCGTTCCCATTCATCAGTCGTGGTATTTCAACCGCTAGGCTTTCAGAGAAAACAGAAATTCTAAAATTTGCTTTGAATGTCACATGATGGCCCAGTGTGCTTCCGAAAGGTCTACCATGATTTTCACTGAGCTCCTTTTCCCCCTGTCAAGTTTCAGGTGTGTATTTGTTTCTGTGTTTTTTGAAGTTCTGTCAATGTAAGTAGAATATTAAGATTTTATTGAACTGACACAACATCTGTGACAGAAAGAAACTGTTCGGGAAGTTATCTTTCTTTTCTTTCCATCCATGCTTCCCCTCCTCTTTCTCCTTATAATTTTTTTTTTTTTTTTGGTTTCTTCTCATTCCTTTTATTTTTTCAAGTGTGACTGGTAGGAGACATAATGATTCAGCCACAGCTCATTGGAGACTAGGATAGCTTCAGATACATATTGGACTTTATGGCAGTCAGGTGCATTTAGGGCTAAAAATATAAATCACTAGATGAGCTACAAGCCCTCAGTTTTCCATAAATCTTACTTGATATTTAATATTAGCTTTTATCGTGCATCTTCCAAGCCAGTGGCTACCTCCTGGGAAGAACTTAGTTCTCCAGACTTCCTCCAAGACACAACAGCTCTAGGCGGAACTGCCTAGTCCATGCCTGTGGGACCTGCTGTCTGGATCACCTAGATTCTGTGCTTAGAACTCTGTGACCAGTCTCTCTCCTTAAATACCATATCAAGGACAGAACTCCATTAGTCAGGGCTCATGTCCTGGATCCCTTGATAGAAAACCTCACCTTGGCTGCACCCAGCCCTGCTCACAGTCATCTTTCACAACTGCTGGCCTTCTAACTGCCTGTCATTTGCCTTTGTTATTAAGATCTCTCTTTCCCAAGTATGCGTTTGCAAATACATGTGTGTGTGTATGTATATATTTATATATACAAATTATTTAGCTTATTTAAATTCAGCGCTGCCCCATCACCCCACATTCCTCCTTGGAGTCTTAACTGACCTCACAGCCCTATGCATATGTTCAAAACTCCATCTCTCTTGGCTCCCTATACATTGAGACATCTGAATCCCTTGTTTTATTCAACATGCGTAAGATCCGGCAGTGGGGTGGGGGGGAAGGGAGTGCTGTTACATAGGATTGAGGAGGATCTACATCACTGGAACACATAAATATTTCATGTGCAAGCTTCTTTGTGGAAAAGTTATTTTATGAAATATATATATAAACCCCCATGGGGTGCTGTTTGATCTAAGACACATATGTGGCATTTTTTAGTGAAGTCAGTGGAAATCTGGATGGGTCCCCCGATGGAAGGAATTAAATTCAGATAGCGGAAGATACTTTCACCAGATGCTATATATTTCCTACAAAACTGAAAAGAATCTTAAAATAAGATTAGTAAAAGGGGAAAATCCTTGCGTTAGCAGACATCCCTCACTAGGAGCCGTTCAAGGATGAGCAACAGGCTTTCTTGTCGGCAGCATCTCTGACAGGAAGGAGGACAGAGCATTTTGAAATAAATGGATTAACCTCTAAATAAGGGGCTGTTTTATAGAAGTCTTTTTTGTCTCTAAGGACTCAGACTACCGGCCTGTTAGTTTTCTTTATTTCATACACCGCAGAATACTACATAGGACAAAGCAGGAGTCACCAAAGAGAAACAAACATCCTGGGATGGGTTTCCAGAACTTACTCCCATACCCTAGTCAGAAGTGTATCATTTCTTTGAGTAGAGCCACTGATAACGTGAGTGGGGTCCAGGGTGTAGGACCCGACTCGTGGGGTAGCACGAGGGAGAGAAACTGCGGTCTGTGCCTCCTGCCTTAGGCTTCCCCAAGGACTGTGAGGCTGACCCAAGATGTCCCCTAGGATCTGCACCCAAATGACTCTGCTTCCTTGCTCTGCCTCTCAGCTTCCCCCCGGATTCTCCACTTCCCCAAACCTTCTGACCGCAAGGCCGTGAGCAGCTGTCCAGGTGACCAACTCCCCAACTCGAGTGTGGGAGCATTTCTTCCTGGCACACGCTTTCTGCTGCACCCCAAACTCTGCCTCCTCTGTGAAGGCTGGTGGGGACAGTGCTTTCAGCCTGACTCTTTAAGCCTGTTGAGTGAAGTAGTCTGAAGAGACAGCATGACAAGTGGAGCCCCAGTTCCTCACCTCATCTGAACTAAATGTGCAAAGGGCTGGACTCTCACCTTCTGGGGAAAGTGCGGCCAATCTAAAGTTACGTCAAATATGATAGGGTTCTTGTTGGGAGTGAGGGAGTCTCACTGCAGTCTAATTTTAGAAATACATGATAAATCTATTTATCAGTTGAAGTAAGGAAGAGACGAGCTCAGCTCACCTGCCTTTCCAGCTCAGACCTGGCTTCCCCTCCCACCCTGCCCTCCAGCCAAACGGAACCACTGACAACCAGCCAACATTGTAGCTTCAGCCCTTCCTTTTCCTTCCAAGGTCCATCTCAAGCGCCACCCCACCTCCCTCCCATCCTAAGAAATTCTTACACTTCTTTGAAAGCAAGAATCTCAGTGGTGCAGCCCTTCCATTCTAAGATGCCCACCTTCAGCCCCCAGGACTTGGAGGGAGGTTCACCATCTGTGTTAAATCCAAGTCGAGTACTTGCTGATTTGTAGTTTTTCTCTTCCCAAGCCTGTGTCTCCCGCTAACCTGAAACTTCCTTGAGGGCAGGAACTGAGTCCCACTCACCATAGTGTCCTAGGTACCCTTACCACTACCCAGTCACAGTCGGTATCGATGATTATGTTTATTCTTCCTTTTTTTTTTAACTGAAGTATAGTCAGTTACAATGTGTCAGTTTCTGGTGTACAAGGATTATGTTTCAAATGAAGAACCCCTCCCTCCTCCCCTCAGAACATTCATACAAACTACATCATCAAGCAAGTTTTCTCAGCATATTTATTATACCTTCTGAGTTAAAGATTGTTGTGACTGGCTGGTGTCTATGAGTCACCATATTTAAACCAAGACTTGGATTGGAAGCAACAGGGGTGAGGAGAAGGTCAGAGTAAAACAAAACAAAACAAAAAAACCAAAACAAAAGACTCTCAGCTGTGATTTTATGATTTGCCAAAAGAAAATACTGTATATAATTGTATTTCTTTTCCCCAGAGAAGCATGATGAGGATTAATGAGATAACCCCACATTTGCCCATCTGGTAGAACACCAGGTACAAAGTAAACAGTAAGTGTTAGTTTAAGGAAGGACGGGATAATAGAGTGTTAGGGGTCATTTGCCAGAGCCTCCACCCCCCGCCCAGTGCAGGAAGGGCTTGGGCTGAGGGTTGGGCGCCCTGCCTCTGTCAGACCACCCAATGGGCTCAAAGCAGCCCATTCCGGGTGCAGACAGTCCTTATAAAAAATTCCCTCCTCCACCTGGGGTAATATCTGCCACCTGCTCACATCCATCCTCCCATTCACTGTGTGGAGAAGTCAGATGCCTTTTCTTTTTATTTCCACCGGATTTTATTTTATGCATAAGTAACATACAAATATCTCCCCTTTCTTAAAAACTTGAAACATTACAGGCAGACTTCTTCTCCCCACAGGCTTTTTATCCCCAGAGCCCACTTCCTTTGTCCATGTCAACTTTCCAAAAGCTGTACCTCTGTTTCTCTCCCCTTTCTCTGCCCTCTCTGTTCCAACTCTTCTTGTCCTTCAGCTAAGACCTCATTCCCTTCCTCATCTCATAACATTTCTCTTATGTGAAAAGTCTCCAGCAACCTGGTGGCTTCCTCTGACTCTAGGGTCCTCTGAGATGGGAACCCTGCTGGCTTTCTGCCAGCGAACACTTCTTGTGTTTTCTCTTCTTTGGTGCTCTTCTCTTAGGTCCTGTGTTCTCTTGGAGCAATTCCAGTCCTGCCTTAGAACAGCAAGTGCATGTGTCAAGCTAGATCTTTCTCATCACTGTGCACCCATTGAAAGCTGTCCTGAACATGCCTCTAGCATTGTGTCTCTAACACTAATGTTTTTTTAATACATGATTCTCAAGTATGGTCCTCATTCCCCCAGAATCATGACAGTCCTCCCAATGTGTGCAGAAATGTAAAACTTCTCTTCTATTTACAGCTACATAAACTTTATTTTTCAAATGACTTAGGACTGTTATTCATTATAATAGTGACCACAGCAGTAGCTGACATAATATGGTGCCTACTGAGCACCAGACCCTCTTCTATAAACTTTGATCCTCCCAGCAGGCAAATGATATAGGTATTAACATTCCCATTTTGCAGATGGATAAACTCCAGGAGGTGAAATAACCCATAAGGGACAGAGTCAGAACTCAAACTCAGGTAGTTGGGATCAGAGGTCTGCAATCTCAATCATCAAACTCAAGCAAAAATTTTCATTACGTTATTTCCTCTAATTCTTTGTTATCACCATTTTCTTCTCTTACTAAAAAGTGGTAACAGTTAGATAACAAGACTGGTGAACCTTTTGCCTTTTCCACATGAGCAAAGCTGAGAAAAAAAAAAAAAAACTTCTGAAAACCACAACAGTCGATGATGAGATGTTTGTAACCAGGGTAGATGTCTTTGATCTCTACCTTCCGGGTGCCTGGGCAGGTTCCTGGCACATAATGGGAGCTCAAGGGAGGAAGAGGGAGGAAGAGAAAATGGGAAAGAATGGGTGGGGTGGGGAGAGGACAGAAGGGGAGTCCCAAGGACAGAGTGGCAGTGACAGAGAAAGAAAGTGGGATGCCACAATCCCCGTGGATTACAAGCATTGTTGATGACCCAGCTCCAGGAACAAGATGACTGGGTAGGCAATCTCTTCTCCAGAAAGGACGCTCTTGGTGCTTAGAAGCTATTTGGCTGTGAGTCCAGGGGTCCTTCATTTCAGGGGCTATCTCAAATCACCTTTTCCATCGTCTTTTTAGCTGTCTTTCTCTTCCAATACACATAAATAAAAGGAGTAGAAAAGAAAGTAAGATGTTATTCTACAAGACTACTACCTCGGAGTCAGAATATTTTGAACAAGGTCAGAAAGAACTGAATGCTACCTGGCAGATCTAGAATACAGCCTTTCTCAGCACACTGATTTATCCAACAGAGCCCTCGTGTTTCTTACGCAAAATAGGAGAGGAAAGTGATCTTACTCCGGGTATCCATTCTAAAAAGCAGATGACTCACTGCTCCCTTAAAAACAAACTCAAATTAAAAAACAATGCCAGCAGCCTGGCATTCATGAACAGCCCTACGACAACAAACCAGTGTGGGAAAATTAAGAAAAAAAAAATGTATTTGCAAGGAGACGAATTCATTCCCAGAGTTTCCAAGAGCTTAGTATAAAAAACAGTGACAACATGTTTCATTAAAACAAGAAAAGAATTGCCTGACGGTGTTTATAACTATTTTCGAAAGGAAGTTGCTCGGCCTAATGAACTGCATCTTGGACTGGCAGTCAGGAACTTCAAATTCTGCTCTTTCTGAAATCCTGTCTAGCTGTGTGGCCTTGAGTAAATTACTCACCCTCTCTGTGTTTCCTCATTCTTTTAAAATGGAGACTATACTGACCGACTGCACAGAAGAGGCATTATACTCACCAATGAGTTAGTGACTGGAATGAATCATTCAAATAGAAACAAAGAAGTGCTATGTCTAACCTGAAACACACATTTTAAAGTCGTTGGGAACAGTTCCCTTATTAGGTAAATAAGGCAGTTCAACTAGTTGATTTTTGAAATAAATTCCAACTTTAAAAAATCAATTACTCTAAAAGTCATATTTCTAAAACAACCCCAGAAAACTCATACTTTACTTTTGATATTGAAACTGTATACCCTTTTTGCATAGTTTCCAAAAGAAGATCACCTATTTAAAAAAAAAAAAAATGTTTTCATGAAGCAGGACAAGAAACAGAGAAATTGCTTTAGCATCTGGTCTACTCTCAGCAAACCTTATTAACCTTTGGCATTCTAACCGTGATTCATTAATGACCCACAGTAAATAAATATGACAGAACCTAGGAAATCGTTCAGGATACCCTATGAAAGCCCCACGAGGGTGAGCCCACAGTGTTTTGTACATTCCTTCTCCTATGTCTGTTGCTCCATGAGATTATAAAACGCTCCACTCGTGGGAGGCCTCCTCACCCATCTTTGCACACAAAACACCTAGCATGATGCTTGGCATCCGGACGCCCTTAAATAAATATCTGTTGAGCACAACTGAAATTGGAGTGGGTAAGTTGGCTTCTTCAGGAGACTTGGATTAGAAATAAATTTCTTGAATTGACAGTTTTCTAACTAACAGAACCAAGAATCACAGAGAAGCTTCAGACGCGTCTTCTATCAAATTGCTGGATAAGAGACTGTAACGAGGCATGGCTAATTTAATAGTTTCAGTAACCTCCAATAACTTTCCACTACGCACAGATTGTCTCAATTTGGGATGACAAGTGGGGCCTGTGTGGCCGTATCACCATCCTTTTTGGATACAAATCCTCTCCATCTTCATCCCAGCAATGGCCAATCTGCTAATGCACACTTCCCTCTGGCCGTATTAAACTTTGCTGATTTGCAAACACATCAGGCTTCTGTACATACCAGCTTTCAGAAAGATTTGCAGAGGAAAATGCCTTATATTTGCTTGTCCTTGAAACTAATAATTTTTTTTCCTGTTTCTTCTTGCATAAACAGCCACTTCTCAGTAAGACTACACTTTGTGAAATTCTACAAAAATTCTCCCACCCTACTTCTTTGGAGACAAACCTCCACAGTAACACATATTTTTATCACTTGTTTATTTAATTCATCAAAGGCAGATGCTGGGGCTTATTCTTTTTAATAATCCCAATATTATCATGATGTATAGCTTCTATTATGTGGCCAAAACATCTTTATACAATGAGTTAATATTTGTGGGTCCAATTTTTCCAATTAGTGCTCCCTCCCCAACCACCTTTTTCTGAAATCAGTAGGCACTTGGACTTGGGGGGTTAATCAATCAATACACTGTGGTGGGAAAAAGGGCTCATGTGAGCCTGGAGGGCCACCAGGATTTCTGTTCAAGAAACCACCCCACTGAGCCAATCTTGGTGACATGGGAAGTAGCTGAGACTCCTGGTAAACCATCAGGACATCAGAGACAAGGTTTTCAAGGATAAGGTTAGTCACCCAGGCTTGTGTGACAACAAAATAGACATATGACAAGCTATTTTAGAAAGCACAGTGAGTTTATTTTATTGACTGTTTAAAACAAGTGGCCTCTCTCCAAAAGGAGACTGCGATGATTGGTGTTTCCATGAGGAAATCCCTTCCCAGCACTTCTCAGGACATTTTATGTTTTTCCAAATCCCAATCCTCAGCAGAATCAGCGTGGACATTGAGAAAATGCTGAAAATTGTCTATTTCTACTGTGAGAATAAAAGTAACATAGAGATGTTACTTATTTGCAGAAACCCACTAATGTCAACTCAAAGACCAGAGTGAAAAGGGCTGTCACGTGGAGTAGACCGGAACAGGGGTATGAAGGGGTCAGGCTGGAAAGGAGCTCTTCTGTCATTAAAAAGTGCTCTGTCACTTGCGTGGGAAACACCCTGCCTAGTGCTGTGATGGCAGCTATGCTCCAGCAGCTCAAGAGCTGCCCTGAAGGTGCCTGAGAAAGAGACCACTTCATCATGAATAAACCATTTCCTAGAGTGTTAAGTCTCATGGGGAAAACAGAGGGGACACAAAATAGCCAAAGATAATGAAAAAAGTTCAGGATTCAGGTCTTTTGGGGAGAAAACTCTTACCCTTTCCCACCCCATAGTCACTTTAGCAAAGAAAGGTTATAAATGGCTGCAGGAAACCTTTACTAAAAGAACGACCCGCTTCACATCAGGGTAGCCTAGTTCCTACAACTGTGATTTCCCAGCATCCCAGCATACTACAGCTTGACTGTGTTGCTTTGGTCCCTCAACCTGTGGTCTTGTGAATTCATCAGTCAACGGTTCTTCAAGCTCTGAATGGTACTTATTTCTCAGTGGCCTCGTGGTGTGACAAGGTGTTGTGCTTTTATGCAGATGAACGCAGGTGGGCTTTAGCATCCTGTTAACGACAGGTAATAGCTTCTGTTCATTGAACACATACTTTGTGCCAGACTGGGTTTGGTGCTTTACCAAATAATATACTTTGGTAATTATTATGTAATATTTACAATAATTCTATGAGGTACTAGCTGTTAAAAGAAAAAAAATGAAGCATATTAAAATTTTTAAGAGTTTATTTGAGCAAAAACTCTGTTAGAATTCACAGCACCAAACTGGAAGTGGTTAGAAGCTCTCCAGCTACAAGAACCAGGGCAAGACTTTCAGAGAAGACAGGAAAGCAAAGCAGAGAAATTCTTTGATTGTCTGTAGCGTAAGCAGTTGCCGTATTTGGGAAGTTGGTTGATTGTGCTTTCTTAACCTTGAGGCATTACAGGCTTAGGTTTTGGTTGGCTTAAGTAGACTGCTAAGGCATTAGAACCACCTCCTTGTTTAATTAATTTAACAATACTCAATAATTATCGCCATGTTGCAGGTAAGAACCCTTGAGTTTCAACGTTACACAGCTAGTAAGATTCAAACCCAAGTGTATCTCATGTCACTGACAAGTCTCTTACCTGCCGCACCAAATCGCTTCTGGTCGTTGCTGCTCATCGTGGTGGTCTTGTCTTTCTGCAGTAAAATCAGATCTATCTTATGTGGTGCTGTTGAAAATGTTTGAGAAGCCAGATGCAATAATGTCTACGCCAGGTTTCGGGACCCTGAACAGTCATGCAAACCAGTCCACACTGAAACTTCCTCTAATTCTCTTATCTGCTTAAAAACGATGGATCAAGGCTGTTAGCAACAGAAGGGGCTTACAGATCATCCAGCCTGGCACTTCTCACATTTCAGCCGCATCAGAATCACCGTGAGAGCGTGTCCAAAGAGGATTGATGGGCCCCACCCAGTTCCAGAGTTTCTGATTCAGTTGCTCTGTGGTGGGGCCCTAAAATTTGCATGTCTCTCAAGTTCCAGATGGTGCTGCTGACCTGGGGACCACGTTTTGAGGGTCGCCAATTTAATTCAACCTCACTTAATTTCCAGGTGAGGAACTTGAGGCCCGGGGAGATGACTGGTTCATCCAGATGCTTGACAGCTAAGAAGTGGAGGCGGAAAAGGATCTAAATTCCTTCCCCCTCATTGTGTGGCCTCTGAAAATAACTAACAATAAAAATAGCATTGCCTGGAGGAAGGAAGCGCGTACACAGCCCGTGGAAGTATAAACTGGCACTAGGCTTCTTCAAAGCCATAACACACAATATATTATGCACTTTTAAGAGTTCACACCGTTTGAACCCATCATACCAGTTTTAGCGAACTAGCCTTGGAACAACCAGAAATGGAAAATATTTTTGCACAAACTTATATATCTTTGTGCATACATAACCTTGAGGCATTACAGGCTTAGGTTTTGGTTGGCTTAGGTAGACTGCTAAGGCATTATATATATATATTTGTTGGGGAAGGTAGGGAGAATTGGCGCTAAGATTCGGCCATCTCCCCTTCCAAAGCTCACAATAGCAAACACAACAGACAGTAATAAACATACTGTTTATGAGCGGGGCAACAGGTGTCATCACTCCCCTGCCTCTGTCTACACTTACCTGTGCTGGGCGAGGGCCCTTTATGCTGTCACCACCCTGGGTGTTCAAGCCAGTCTCTGTCTTTCCGGGGTCTGCAGCTGTCCTTGGCTATTGGACAAGAAGGACAAACCTCCACTGGCTTCGACAACAGAGCGTGCATGTGAATGTCTCATCTCCTTTTCATGTGCTGTGGTCTCTGTCCCTCATCCTCTGTGTCAGCATCTGGTAATTTTTCTTTCAATTTTTTATTTTATATGATTTTTTTAGAGGTCACTTTCTATTTACAGTTATTACAAAACATTGGCTCTATTCCCTGCATCACACAGTGCATCCTTGAGCTTCTCTTATACCCAGTAGTTGGCACCTCCCACTCTCCTACTCCTTTACTTCCCCTCTCCCCCTCTCCACTGGTAACCACTAGTTTGTTCTCTGTATCTGTGAAGGCTGCTTCTTTTTTGTTTTATTCACTAGCTTGTTGTATTTTGGGGAGTCCACATGTAAGTGATATCATACAGTATTTATCTTTCTCTGTTTGCCTTTTTTTACTTAGCATAATGCCCTCCAAGTCCATCCATGTTGCTCCAGATGATAAATTATGACTTAGCAATACTCCTTTGTGTGTATACACACACACACATATATATATACACACATACAATGTATATATTCCATTGTGTGTGTGTGTGTGTGTATACACACACAATTTACACACACACACACAATGTATATATTCCATACTACATCTTCTTTATCTGTTCATCTGGTGATGGACATTTAGGTTGCTTCCATGTCTTGATAATTGTAAATAATGCTGCTATGAACATTGGAGTGCATGTATCTTTTCGAATAATTGTTTTTGTCTTTTTCATATATATAAGCACCTGTGTATTTTTAAATCTGCTCTCTAGAGATTTAAAACCAATAAAAAACCCTTGCTCTGAAAATATCACCCCAATTGTCTGACACTTAGAATAGTGTCTATTAAAATTAATAAAAGTGTGTTTGCAGCCTTTGTTTTCTGGGTCCCAAGCAAGTGACCTTAAATCTGGTTGTTTAGGTTGGTGGATGTAGAATTTCAGGGAAGGCAGCTGTGGAAAGGGAAATGGGGGGACATGATGGACCCTGGGGTACAATGAAGAAATATAAGGTGAACAGAAAGAGGGAAAGCATTCTAATTAATATTTCAAAATAACTTATACTGACAAACAAGTAGTATATATACATATTCAAGAGTTTAAACAGTATTAATGAGTCATATTAAAGGACAAGAGGGTCTCACAACTCCCTCTGCCTAAATCTTTCCCCAGAGGTAAATTGTTCAACCTTTTCACTCTCTTCACCTTGTCGCCACTAGGGCCAGATTTAGGTTTTGTGGAGCCTAAAAGGTATTCACTCTGTGGGGCTCTTTCAAAGGGAAATAATTCATCTGACTGTGTGTATACAGTTCCAAGTTTTGGAAGGGGGCTGGATGAGGAGGGAGCCCTGAAACTTAAGATTCATTAGTTTCATGCTTAATCTGCCCTTGGCAATCTCTTTCGCTCCAAATAACCTCTAGACCCACGTTGAGAGGTGCCGGCTGAGTTCACCCAGGATGACCTCTAGCTCCCTCTCTCCTCTGTGTCTATTGATATTTGCTGGTTATACTTTCAGCTCTTTGAAGAAATGTTTAGCTTTATGTAATATACTGACACCCATTTCCACTTCAAGAAAATTTGGGTATAAGATTAGAAAATGAATTTTCTTACACTTCCCTCCCTCCTTTCTATCTCACCTCTGTCACCTCTGCATTTCTGTCAACTCTCCCAATACTCTAAAAAATATCAGACTTGACCAAATATATATCTTGCTCCTTCTCCATAATTAAGTATTCTGTACTATGTCAATGAAATGATTTTAAAAACAACACTGAAAACATAATGATCGTGCAGGTATGAATGACTGCAGACATCCATGTTATGATGGGAACTTGGAGGAGAAAATGTAATCTTATGACACAAAATCTGGGCTTTAATTTCCTTTAAGTTCAAACAATTTAACTTCTCTTGCATTCCAATATTTCCTCAGAATTTTGTCATCTTTAGTTTGCTTTATATTTATACCATAACTTTCTTACACAGATTTCTTTTTTAGTATTTCTAATTAGCTTTCTTTTTTCTTTCTTTATTTTTTTAAACAGATCACAGTATTATAGACAGTGATTTGTTTCTAATGACCACCAAGCACACCAGCTTTTTGAAGTTGCCCTCTGTTACAGTAAACTTGCTTTGTTCTTGAAGACATTCTACCTAAAACCCTGGCTTCCTGTTCTAATTTTGAGTGATTCCTTCCCTGACCTACTGCACAGTCATCATCCTAAGAATTATTTTCATAATATTTCTGGTAGAGCAACTGGACCTTGACTCTCAAGGCTTCCTCTTTGTTGGATCCCATTTTGGTTTCACAGTCGTGCATCCTCAAGGAACTTTTCATAAAAAGGAAGGGAACATTTTCTCAGGCCTTACATGTCTAACTATGTCCTTCCTTTGTCTTCAAATTTGATTGATAATTTAACTATATAGAATTCTAAGTTCAACACTTTTTTCCCCTCAGAACTCTGAAGGCATTGCATCACTAATTCTAGTATCCTGTACTTCTGAAAAAAATTTTGATGCAAATCAGATTTTTATTCCTTTCCATAATGCCTGTTTCTTTCTCCCTACTCTGTAGTTTCTTTCTCCAACTTCTTTTTATCATCGATGTTTAAAGACTTCAGGAGTCTATGCACAATCATGGGTATTTTTTTCTTTCATTTCAGTTTGATATTCTATGCTACCTTTCAATTAAAAAAATTAATGTCTTTCTCCAGCTCAGGAGAATTTCTTTCAGAAAATTTAAAAATTATTTCCTCTCCTCTATTTTCTCTGTTCTTTGATTCTGGAATTTCTTTTAGATATTTAATCCCCTGAATTAATCTTGTGTGCCTCTGAATGTTTATATTACATTTTCTTCTCTTGTCTTTTGCTCTGAATGCTGGATGATTTCCATGAGTTTCTTTCCAGACTTCTATTGAAAAAAAATTGGCCATCATAAGTTTTAAATTTAAATAAATCTTTCTTGTCATTGGATTTAATAAATTTCCCAATTCATTAAAAACTTCTCTTCAGTGTTCTGAATTGTCTCTATTTTTCTCAGGGTTAAACATTTCTTCTCAGCCCTTCTTTGTGTGCTGCTAGCTTTCCTCAGCTGTTTTGGTTGCCCACTCATGTCTCAAATAAAGGAATTAGATGGACTGGTATTAACTTGTGCAGATTTCCTCCACTGAGGCACAGTGTGTGTTCACAGCAGACCTCCCCGCTGAGTGGAGGGTTGTTCTTGAGCTGTGTGCTCTGGTCAGAGTAAGCCTCCTGTCGCCTGGGGTAACTGGAAGAGTGACCATTTTCTGCCAGAATGAGGAAAGATTTGCTACAGAACACACACGTTCATACCCAAAGCCTCCTTCTCTCCAGGTAGCTTGTTTAACTTCTTCAGAGCATCTCTCTTGTTGTGGACTGTGGATGCCTGTCCCAGTCAGCTGCTCTGCACGTGCAGAGGTGGGGAGAGAGAATGGAGAACAAGTGGACGGGTGGACCAGATGTTCCACAGCAGACTCACAATTAACACCCAGATGTAGCCCCACTTTTTACTCCTGCCTTTTTCACTCTCTAATACCAAGCTTCGAATTTATTTCAGGATTTCACCTTCACCAGTCTCTTCTTCTCCTGGTTGAGGATTCCTCAGAACCCACCTGTTTTCTGTCTTCCAATAAATCATCAGCATGTCCAGTCGGCTGATAATTCTTACCCACTTCCTCCCAAATTGTCATGAACTTGTTTCATTTTCTATTTCTTTCATGTCATTTTGTACGATTTTGTACTGTTTAAGTATCGTTTCAGAGAAAGTATGGTGTTCAGAGAAATCATAAAGTAAAATCTCCTTCAAAGGCCCATTTTGTCTACTAAAGATTTAACCTTAAAAAACAAGAACTTTCCTTCAAAAGGACTTAGGTCTGTACACACACACACACACACATACACACACACACACACACAATTGGAATAAAAGGCTTCTAGGAGGCAGGAGGAAGGGGAAAATCAATAGATGGTCAATAAATACTTGGCTGATTGATTCAAAAATCTTGTCCAATAGAGTACAATAGTTTTGCAGTAGTATTTGAAAAGAGCACCATGGAAAGTTGTTACACTATTGGACACTAATTATCTAAGGCATTTGGTGAAGACTCTGGGTAACGCTTTTCCTTAAACAGAGCTGATTAATGATTTTAAAGGAAGCAGAATATTTCAGCTGATGAGTCAGAACACTGCAATGTGCTCCTCATTTTAAAAATGAAACAGCTATAACCACTTTGTCGGTTTTACCCATACACATGGTCATGAAAATTTTTGCAAGGTTTATTGCAAATATACCTTGTAAGTGAAGTTACACGAAGCAATAAAATGCAGTAGTCCTTGCTTTACTAGGCCATTCTGGAATTTACCAAAACCCCCTTTTTTTTTTTCCTTATATAGCAGCCATTAAGCAAGGAGCCATAACTTTGTGTGATGTAATTAAATAGTAAAAGACTTTTAACATTTTTTTATGGGCTTATGAAATATTATCCCCCGGATCTTTGAAATCTGAAAAGAAGCAGCTCATTGGCAACTTACACTATTGAAGATTCTTTTAATTAAACACGTGGCTTTGAATGGAGAAAAATGTTAAGAAAAATTTTAAACAATCAAAACGTTCTGCATTATTTTTTTAAGTACTGCAAGCAGTTGGTTGCTTTAGACAAGCCACGGTAGAGACGGTTGGACATTGTCACTTCTGTGACCACTTGGGAATCCTCCAGGGTCTTCTCGACATTCTAGGTTTCAGTTTCTGTGCCTTCGTTACATAGCCCTATGCAACCATAAAACTTAGTAGCTGGAAATGTCCTCCATCCCTGCCACCTTCCCCTCCCTGTATCACTCTCTCCACTTCCTCCTCTGTTCTTTTTTGGACATTTGAAAGATACAGAGTATGAAGAATTAGAAGGCAGACAATCTTACTCTCACTATTGACAACGAAACACTATTTAATATTTTGTTTTCTTTTCCCCGAGTTTTCTTCCTATGAACACGTGTTTGAAGAAATTACACCTGTGTAGGACTACACTGTCTTCTTCTTCAAAAAAGAAAAACTTACAGATGAAAATGGGAGTGCTCTTTAACCTGAGTCTCTTTTTCAAAACATTCCCCATTTCTAAGGGGTAGTCACTATTATAAATTGGTGTATAGCCTTCAAGACTTATAAAAAAATTTTTTACATATTTATGTACACAGCCATAGAATAACTATGATATTGCTTAGTACGTGTTTTAAAATTATACATAAATCATATCACATTGCTCATTTGTGAATCTGTTTTATTTACTAAACATTTTGTTTTTGAGATCAATCCTTACTGCTAACATAGCTATAATTTGCTTGTTTAAATGGCTGTATTACTGCTCAGCATTAAATGCTATCGTGATGGACATAGTTACTATTAATATCAGATTTTGGGGGGTTAGTATCTCTGCTATATCCTTATTCATCCTTTTATTTCCTTTTAAGTGTCATTTCATCTTAAGTGGGTCTCTTCTCAACAGCACAGAGCTAGACTTTTTTTTAATATAAGAGTTTCCCACTCTCAATGGATAGACTTACCCCATTTGCATTTATTGTGATTTATAATAAATTTTAACTTACTTCTTTTACCTTATTTTTTGTTATTTGCCATGCTTTCCTCTCCGTTAAATCCTCCTCCTTTTCTTTCTTCCAATGGAACAATCACACTTCCTTGGATCTGTTTTTTCCAGTTGCTGGATTTGAACTTACACTCCGACTTCGATTTCTCTGTGATCACGCTTAACCATTTGCAGGCATTGGAACTTGTGTTTTCTTAGCAAAGTCTCGTATTTATCACTATCCTTTTTATTATCCTCTACTTATTGTAAGATCTGCTTTTACTGCCCTCAGCCCTCCCATTCTGCATCTGCTTTGTTGTTTCCCGAAATGTTAGTTTAGTTTTGTTATCACAAATGTAAAAGAAATACTGGGATTTTTGCTGTCATTTCTTCTCCTGGTCAGTATTTATTTCTGCCTGCCGCTTTGTGGCCTGGGCCAAGGAGCAGCTGGTGAGGCACAGGGCCACCACCTTCTTGCTGGGGTGACCGGGTTTCCCTATGAAAACTGAACTGTGGTGCCAGACATTTCTATTTCAGGTGTCAGAATCTAAGTACACATTTGGCTTCGTGTGTCAGCTCAATTCTACTTCTGCCTACCAACTGGGAGAAGATATTTGCAAACAATGCAACTGATAAGAGCTTAACCTCCAGAATATACAAACAGCTCATACAACTCAATAACAAGAAAACAAACAACCCAATCCAAAAATGGGCAGAAGACCTAAACAGACATTTCTCCAGTAAAGACGTATGGATGGGCAACAGGCACGAGAAAAGATGCTCAGTATCACTAATTATCAGAGATGCAAATCAAAACTATAATGAGGTATCACCTTATACCAGTCAGAATGGGCATCATTAAAAAGCCCACAAACAATAAATGCTGGAGAGAGTGTGGAGAAAAGGGAGCACTGCTGGTGGGAATGTAGTTTGGTGCAGCCATTACGGAAAATATTATGGAGATTCCTTAAAATACTAAAAATAGACTTACCATATGATCCAGCAATCCCACTCCTGGGCATATATCCAGAGGGAACTCTAATTTGAAAAGATCCATGTACCCCAATATTCATAGCAGCACTATATACAATAGCCAAGACATGGAGGCAACCTAATGTCCATCAACAGATGAATGGATAAAGAAGTTGTGGTATATGTATGCAATGGAATACTACTCAGTCATAAAAATAGAAAGTAATGCCATTTGCATCAACATGAATGGAACTGGAGATCATAATTCTAAGTGAAGTAAAGCAGAAAATGAAAGAAAAATGCCATATAACTTATGTATGGAATATTTAAAAATGAGACAAGTGAACTTATTTATAAAATAGAAACAGACTCACAGACATAGAAAACAAACTTACGGTTACCAAAAGGGAAAGAGGGGGCCAGGGATAAATTAGGAGTTTGGAATTAGCTGTACTAACTACTACACATAAAACAGATAAACAACAAGGTCCTACTGTATAGCACAGGGAACTATGTTCAATGTCTTGTAATAACCTACAATGAAAAAGAATTGTGTGTGTGTGTATATATATATATGTATGTGTGTGTGTGTGTGTGTGCATGACTGAATCACTATGCTATATACCAGAAACTAACACAACATTGTAAATCAATTATACTTCAATAAAAAAAAAAAATCCAATTCTGTATTTCCCCAGAGAATGCCGTGCTGGGATTATGCAGTGCTAACCTGGATTAATCAAATTAGTATTTGTTTGTTTGTGTAGATGGTGGACAAATGCAAGGGCAGAAACTCCATTGAAAATACGATTATACAAAGAACCATAGGCAAATTAAAGTTAAATGGAAAGCAGCAGATGACAGGAACTGGGGTAACAGAGATTTCTTTTTCTTGGACAGCCACACTCACCTTCCAGTGAGGTAGGTTTTTATTTGGCCCCTGAGGGAGGAGGGAACACGAGCCAGGCCAGGCACCATAGGTGTAGGGCACAGTGAGTGCAAAGTCATGGAGAGATAAAGAAGCAGGGCCATTCTGAAAGTGGCCCAAAGCTCCACGTGGTTGGAGACAAGGACAGGAGGAAGAGGTGGCAGGAAAGAGATGGGAGAAGCGAGGCCAGTGGGCTGGAGTCAGGCACTGTCCCCTTGTGCTGCACTGAAGCTGGCTGTTTCCTGTAACGGTGGCCGGTGACTAGCTAGCACATCCACTCACCTCCCCTCCTCACCCCTGGCCACCCTGACTTAGTCATCCCTCTCCCCACTGAGCCTAGGCGTGGCCTTAGAAGCCTCTTCAACGTGACAGTCCCAGGGAAAGTTTTTCATTAAAAGAGTTGGCATCTCTATTTGTCACCACTGATATTAGCAACAAGGAGCCTCAAGTAAGTGATTCAGACTTCAGAAACACAGCTTTAGTGACGGGATGGACGCAGACCACGGAGCAGGAAGTAACTGGAGACCAGAGGTGGTGAAGGTTTGCAATCCGATAGAATAACTGAAACAGAGTGGAAGTAAGAAATTTGAGAACAAATTTAGCAGGTGGGCTCAATCCAGATGTAGCACTCAGAGGAGGAAGAGAGAAGAGGGTGGACCCCAGGGGAAAATCAAGGACAGCTCTATTTCAGAGGCTTCATGACGTGGACAACTGGGTGAGTGGGCGGCGGCCAGTCCCACGCCCCCCCAGCCCACCTGCGATTCTGGCTGCAGCTGCGATGAACAGTTCCTGTACGTGCGGTCAGCATCCTTCTGCGAGTCCCTGCTAAATGCGCCTGCTTTTCGGCCTCACGGCTTTGGAAATTCCTAGCATGGAGATAGCCCAGGAATGGGGAGAAATGTATGACCTCGGGGGTGGCAAGGGTAACGTTAGGGGCAAATCTGAGGCACGCTCCACATGGGTCCCAAGGTCTCCAGGAGGGTGAGCCTCAGCTGTCAAGGGTAGCAGTCAGATCAAGAGCTCACTCTTCTTTGGCCTCTCCTCCTCTCCTGGCTCCTCTCAGCTCCACACTCCTACTTTGGGGATGACCCCTCAGTATGCAACTTGCACTTTTGGGGTCATCCAAAAAAAGACTGTGATGAAAATGCCTTTTAAAAAATAAAAATAAAAAAGGATGGGGACTTGGGGAGAAGGCTAGGAGTGGAGATTGTAGAAGGGGAAAAAAAGCAGTTCGTTTGGGAAATGTTAAATGTGAAGTGCCTGCGGTGATTCCAAGCTTTAAGCAACAGGGAAGAGCATGGCGTGGCTCTCTGTAATGGACAGATGGCAAGTCTACGGCTAAAAAGAAATTCTATTTTACTAGTAAATGTCATCTGTGTTGTATTGGAGCTGCTTTTTTCTTTTCTTTGAAAAAATTTCGGCTTAAGAAGAAAAGTTAAAATTACAGGAAATAATTTGCAGATTGATGGTATTTGTGGAGACTTTTGAAAGGTTATGGAGGCGGACCCGCCCCCTCCCTCCCATTCAATGACTGTCACCAGGCACCGGGAAGAATAGCCTCTGTATTTTGTTGAGCTGATGTGAAATGCAGCTTACGAGCAAGCACCTTTGTTTATAAAGCTGTGCTGCAAACTACGTTAGCTACTAGTTATATGCGGCTATTGGGGCCTGGAAACGCAGCTAGCATAACTGACAAGTTTTATTTCACTTTATTTTAATTAATTTAAATAAAGAAGCTTAAGCAATGTCAAATATTTTTCCATGAAACACGACTTTGTTTTGGTAGAGCTGTATTACAATTTGTTGAAAAGCCCTCATCTGAATGGATATTTCTAAGGCTTCGTACAATCCAATGTCTCATTAATAAAAATGTTTTAACAGCTTTGTCGAGGTGTAAATGACATGCATAAAACTACACATATTTAATGCACACAGTTTGATGAGTTTGGACATGCATCCACCCAGGAAACCATCACCATGATCGAGACAGTAGACATACCAGTACCTCCAGAACTTTCCTTGTGTGCGTGGTAAGATCGCTTCCCATGAGACCTCCTGTCTTAAAGTTTTAAGCACGTGACACGGTATTTTGACTGTAGACCTGATGCCATGCAGCAGGTCCCCCAGAATTCATTCATCATTGCTGATTCTCAGGTAGTATTTTGCAATGAGAATGCTTTGGATATGTTGGATTAAAATATTTCCATTTTTAAATGATTTTAATGTTTTTTTCTTTTTGCTCTTTTAAATGTGGCTACTAGAAAATAAAATATAATACGTGGCTCACATCATAATTCTGTCGGCAGTGCTGGCACAAAGTGCCCTAAAAGCACGAGGCCCAAGACCGCTGGCTAATGGCGGCTTCCCTCTGGGACGCGGGTCACGCCCTCAGCTGCTCTCTTTGACCCTGACGCCGCTCATGCAGCTGCTCTGTTGATAACTCTTCGTATTCTGGAGGCTGGGAATAAAAGGCACAACGCCTCTAACAAAAGGAAAATTTTCTAGGGCTGAGTTCCGTTTTGTTTTGATTCTGGACCCAGACTTTGGCTCGCTCATGTATTTGTCAGTTTGTTTGTTTTATCGAGGGCTGGAGCCCTGGATTTTCTTTCAAAATGGCAGGAAGAGGGTGAGGGTGGGAACTGAGGAGGAAACCAAACCAAACCCAACCCCTCGGCCCCGCGGAGAACCGAGCGAGGGTGTGGCTGGGGCTGCCCTGGCACCTGGGGACCGGGGATCAGGTGGAGGCCAGCCCCGGGGCGGAGGCCTCGACCCTCTCCGCTGGGGAGGACCCGCAGCCAGGGGAGCAGCGCTGTTCCCGAGGCCGGGTCCAGGGGAGGCCATGAAGCCAAGAGCAGCTGGTGCCAGGAATCACAACAGAGGCGGGGACAAATCACAACGGTGGAAGTCTCGTAAACGAGCTCCTGGAGAAAACACAAGTGAGGGGTGTGGTCAGCGGGGTCCTCCCACGGTCCACGTCATTCCTGCCGGCGGAGACGGCTGCAGCGCGCGGCGCTCGCCTGGGATGCTCCAGCCGCCCGGCCGCCGACACACGTGTTTGCCTCCCCGGCCCTCCTGCTCGGAGCGCACGCCGCTGGCTGGGCTCTCTTCAGATCGGCTGGGATTGTGGAGTTTATTGTGGCTTCTCTACCCATCTCACGCAAAAGTCACCTTATTTGTTTGTTTCTCTACTTTACCAGCCTGGAATCACCGTGGCCCTCTCTCTACTGCCAGCGCTCAGCACAGTTACAAGCTACGGACAACCAGCAGGAGTGGTGGGCGGTGGACGTGGAACTAGGAAACGAGTATATACCTCGAGGATATGTAAATCCCAGCACTTAAAAAAAAAATTCCCCCAGATTCCTTTTGGAACCACGGATAGATATTTAAATATTCATACACACACATCCGTCAAAGCCCAGTGTGTGAAGTGACGCCTCCACGGTGGTGCGTGCTAGGCGAGGGGGCCCCCCACTTTTCGAATGGGCTGGGGGGGGGGCTGTTTTCAAGAGCCGTCCTTTGCAGCTGAACTGCTCACAACTCGATGGAGCTAAAACTCTCCCAAAGAAGTGAACTGTCCTCACGGAAATAGCGGAAAAGAAACACACCAAGTTTCTTGGCATCGGGGAGCAAGGCGGGCTGCAATAGATTAGCTCTGCCCTTAACAACAAGTTTCACTGGGCCGATGAGAGATGTTATGGAAACGTTATCAAGGGAAAGAGGACTCCAGCGTACGCTGGCCAGCAGACCATAGGGTAATCACTGCAAGGAAAATACTGAACCGGCACCAAGACTCACAAAGCAGCTTATTATAAGGATTTAATATACAGTATTAGGGAGACTCTGGATAGCTCTTGTAATGGGATACGGAGCCTTGCTCTTCTCAGTCCCTGGTTCGAATCTGGATGAAGTCCATTTCAACTAAAATCAGTTGCCATTTGAGACAATTTGAGGCCTCGGCAAAACCGCTTTGCCAGCTCATCCAGCTACCAGGGGAGCTGACCTCCCCAAAGTCAAAAATCCCAGCTCATGATGCTCATGATCACACCAGCCATTTCCTTTTTCCAGGGGAGATAGGAGCCCCACTAGCATTATATTAAGGATGCTCTGATCACAGACTCCAGCTCTGTGACCAGAAGGACCAGGTTCCAGAGAGTCAAGATGGCAAAGGTTTAAAAAAAAAAAGTTAAAAAAAAGAACTCTTCTAAGGCAAGTGTAAGTCTTCAGATTTCCTTTAAGAAAGGTGGGGGGTGGTATAGCTCAGTGGTAGAGTGCATGCTTTATTAAGCACACACTAGGTCCTGAGTTCAACCCCAGTATCTCCACTAGAGAGAAAAGAAGGAAAGAAAGAAAGAGAGAGAAAGAGAGAGAAAGAAAGAGAGAAAGAAAGAGAGAAAGAAAGAAAGAAAGAAAGAAAGAAAGAAAGAAAGAAAGAAAGAAGAAAGAAGAAAGAAAAGAAGGAAGAAAGAAAGGAAGGAAGAAAGAAAGAAAAAGGAAGGAAGGAAGGAAGGAAGGAAGGAAGGAAGGAAGGAAGAAGGAAGGAAGGAAGGAAGGAAGGAAGGAAGGAAACAACTACAACATATATTTTAAAAGAAAGCAAATGGTGGCTTGATCAGCTACTGCAGGCATCAGAAGGTTATTTCTCAGGGGCCAGGTCTGCCCTGCCTGAGATGCACTTGAGGGTTCCGGAAAGGCATCTTTCATTAATGCCCACTTTCCCCGGATCCTGCCCTTGGGCACTTGCTTCTCTGGCTGTGCCCTAGCAAATGGCTGTGTTTGCACAGCAACAGGAAGATTAAGTCAGCAAAGTCTTGCTGTCTGTCTCCATCTCTCACAGCTACACCCTGCTTTGCTACACTCTTTTTTTCACTGAAAGTTAGGAAATAAAATGTTTTCAGAAAAGTACCTTTGAGCATCGCAGTGCTGGAGGATGCTAAACGCCCAGGGAGGGGGGCTCCTGAAGGACACTGAGGCCCTCTCGGCATCCGTTGTTAAGTCCACAATCCAGCACCTCTCCCATTATGGATGCAGACTCTCCTCTTGCATTGCCTCAGCCAGAAAAACGGGAGTTGCAGGTAGAGCTGAAAAACAGGCTGATGTCCAGAAGGCTCGTGGGCTCCTCCTCCCACCCTTCTGGGTGTCCCTGCATTCACTGCCACCATCTAGCATCTCGGATTTCTCTTGTGGCTCTAACCCCATAGCATACACTCCGGTTACAAAAAAATCTTCTCCAAGTTCATTGTAAACCTAAGTCCAGATTGATACATGCTTTCAGATTTGTGCAGCCTGAAAATTACATGGAGGTGGGCCATCACACTGACTGCACCTTGTCAAGTCTCTGGTTTCTCTTCAATGTCATCTTCTCAAGCCAGAGTCATTGAAACATGAAAAGAGATTTGGAAGCACCTCTACCTTCCGTAAAGGGGTAACCACTTAGTGGGTAGGTCACAAAGACTGTCAGTTGAGGGACACCGTCAGAGGCACTCTGAGACATCACAGCTGTCTGTCTGGTTTCTTTGAGGTCTTGCTCATTTTTCTCCACAAACCAACCAGAAGTGAAATTCATAAACAATAACCTATGGTTATACACAGATCCAAAAGGTCAATACACTGTCCTGACATAACGGAGCAATAAAAAGAAAGTCATGTACATTGTAAATTACATATCAATACACCTCTGTGCTCCACCCGCACGACTGAGGGAGCCTGAAATGTCACCTGATCGGTGTGGGCATTATTGGCAGCACCACTACCGGCCGCATGCTTTTATGAAATTGCGGACAGCGCATGTAAGTTTTGAGCAAAGCAAAACAGGGTCTTCCATATCAAATGCGCTCCTAGAAGATGCAATATACGTTGAAGCTGAGCAAAACATACTTCATGCAGATCTACAGGACAGAGTTACAAGTCCAGGCTCGAGCCATTACAAGCAGGTTTTTCATCTTTGTGAATGTCCAGCATGGACTCAAAGATCATGAAGGGTGCAGGGCAATTCCCTGCACTGCGGGGCTGGGGGGCACAGTCCAAGACATCCAGCAACATTTTATCTTGAGTCCTAGAGGCCAGCAGCTTCCCTCCAGTGATGTAACAATCCAAAACGTCCCCACCGCTTGCCAAGCAATCCTCCTTAAGAACCTCAAAGCTAGAAGGTCAACGCAGGGACTTGGTGCAGCTCTGTGGTGTGACTGCTGTAATGTGTTGCAAATCCTTGTTCAGTATCTGTCATACCCACTAAATGATAAGTTCTGAGGGAGCCAGGGCTGTGTCTGTCCCGATCACCATTGTATCGCCTGACTTGGACTAGGTGCTCAACAACATTTGTTGAATGAATCAGTGAGGAAATGAATAAATGGACGGGCACCAGAGTCATGAGACATGCACTCATTTATAAGGACAAGCTAAGTCTACACTGCAATGCTTAAAGAAATTTGCTTTTAAAGATTTAGCTTTAGGATTAGTGTCTACTTACATTAAGTTTAAATGTAGTAACTCCTGTGGCATCGCATACAGACCTAAGAACACTCCTAGCTCAATGCCTGAAGCGTCAGGGAGATTTCCTGAGTCAGAATGACTTTGCTCCGGAGAGCTGATACTGACAGAAAGCAAAGAAGGGTGGCCTTGGAGATCTAGAACCTTCCTCTGCTCTTGCTGGATTGTGGTGCTGGATTGTGGACTTAACAGTGCATGTGGAGAGAGCCTCAGTGTCCTTTTCACTTTCACTCAGGTTCCTTTCCTTTGTGATGCCCTCTGCCTGGAGTCCCGCAGCGCAGGTCATATCTCAGGGAAGACCTCTAGTCGTGGGCCACGTGTGGAGCCCACCGTTGTTGGGCTGGGAGTCAGGAAGGCTGGCTTTCCATGGCAGGCTTGTCACTGACCAGCTGTGTGCCTGAGGAAATTTCCTTCCCTTTTCTAAGTTTCTATTTCCGTGTTCGCAGCATGAAAGGGTGGGGACTGACAGTCTCTGTGTTTCTTTTCAGCTCTAACAGTGAACATTTCGGTGAGACTTCACAACTGGGAATACATAGGTAGGCCCAAAGTTGAGAAGAAGACAATGTTTGGAATCTGAGCTTTGCCTAGTTAAGTGACAAAATACCCAGGGAACTTCGCAGAAGAAAAAGAACGGAAAACAAGTCTGTTTGGACTGCATGGTTTCTGTCAAGTGAGCTTAACTGATTTCACTCGCTGTCTAAAAGAGTTTTCTATTTCCTTTTGCAGGAGCTGGCAGACCTGTGGCATGATGTAGACTTATTTTTCTTTACTCTCAGTGTTCCAGTCGGCCTCCGCAGTAGGTCCCACACTGTCCAAAACAGACCTCACATGACGATGGTGCTTTCGCCCATGAGAAGTGAGACTCCAGAAGTCTCTGTGCTCATGAGAGCAAAACAGTCAAAACAGTGATTCTCGCCCTTGCAGGGTCCTCAAAACTGCTCTGCAACTTTAAGATCAAACTCTGTCTTATTTAGACCTAAGCACGTGCAAGATGAATACGGAGATTTTAAAGAGCTATCATTTGGAAGTTCTAAAAGATCATCTTATGATTAGCCCATGAAATCAGGGTGCTGCTTTTTTCTGGAGAGAAAGAGACAGAAATGCATTTGGGTGGCTACAGGTTTTATCTGAGCAGTAGTCAGCCTCCTGCCAGTGCTGCTTTTAGGAGGGTTATTACCTGCAGTGAGGCGCCGTGCCAGGTGGTAAATACGCGTCATCTGTCCCACTCCAGGGGACACAGAAGCATCTCAACGGCCCCCTTTAGGCGCCAGGCTGGGTCCACTCCCCGGAACATCTCCGGGTATCTGCTGATCCGCTTCCTCCAAGGTGCAGGGGAATCCCGGGTTGGGTGAGAACAGTGCGTCCCCGGCAGGGAGGACAGTCTAGCAAGAATCACCAAGCTCGGCCACGCCAAGTACAGCCTCCCTTCTTGTACTGAAGGACTCAAAGGCGGAACAGGAAGTGTTGATTGTTCAGCTTTCTGGATTCATCTGCTATAGGATTCTTTTTTAATATAATTGTCCACTTTATTTTTGGTTTTGGGGGGGAGGTAATTAAGTTTTTATTTTAAAAAAATTTTAATGGAGGTTCTGGGGATTGAACCTAGGACCTCCCGCATGCGAAGCGGACAGTCTACCACTAAGCTATACCTTCCCCACTGTGTGCAGGATTTTGAGCTGAGAAAATGGCAGAGAATTCTATTTGAAAGCTTTGTGGATCTTCAGGGACTTGAAACTGGGCATGAGAAAGAGAGAGAGAACAGCACTGCGCGCGCGCGCGTGTGTGTGTGTGTGTGTGTGTGTGCCTGTGCATGTGTTGTGCCCGGGCAGGGCCCAGGCTTTTGATGGACACCACTCAGCCTTGAACCAAGAGCACGTGAGCACTCCATACAGAGCAAGGCAGGATCCCTGGATGCGATCTGAAAGCCCCAGGGTCCGTTCTCCCTTACCTGTAACACAGAGCTCCCACCCACGTGACGCCCACTGATGCGCAGAGACGTGTGCTTCCTCTGCTCTGGGTTATGAGCGGTTAGAGGAGGAGTACAGGGCAGAAATCACAGGAAATGTGCATTAAGGAGGCCTTTCCTCCAATTCCTTGGGGAAAAAAAAAAAAAAGTAGTGAACTGACGGTCCAAGGCGCTGAAGGGCTAAAGCAACAGCCTTGTCTCTCCCCATTAAAGTCTTTAAAAGCTTAACATAGTTTTCATTTCTCAGCATTCATTCAAACCTTAAAGTCTCCTCTCCGTCCCCCAAAGCCCCTCCCCCTTGAATTGGCTGCTCCAGGAGCATCGCCCCTGCTATTATTAGTGGATAATTGCGTAACATTTTCTAGAGGTAATTAACCTTGCCTTTGAAATGAAAGAACTCCCTAAATTGGGCAATATGATGAAAGCCATTCTTCCATGTAATTTAGTCTCATCAGCCAATACCCGCCATTAGGTACATCCATTTCTGGCTCAAAGGCCGTGCTGAAGAATAAAGCAGTGGCAGCATTTTAAAGAAAAAAACCCAAGGTCTTCACACTGTCAATCTCAGTTTCTTCAGAACAGGCTTCCCGAAGTGGCAGCCTGGTTGCAAGAGGCTGATGTTTCTGTTTAAGCTCCACGCAGTGACCTTGACAGAGAGCATCTCTCGGAAGGAGTGCGTGTCAAGCTGACGGCAGCGTGCTGGGTGCTGCGACCGTAGCTGAAGACTGTGGACGCTCACCGAGGACTTCGAATTCCCTGTTAAAGTTTCATCTCTTGTAACATTTTTAGGAAAACCCAGCAGGCATATTGCAGAGAGCTCTGACATTCGACATAGTTTGTCAATGCCGCCAGCATTGCCTGCAAGCCTGTTGCATGCTTAACTGGGTAAGCGTCTCCTTTAAGATCACAGGTCTGGGGGGTGGTGAGAGCCCACAGCCAGCGAGTTTGCTCCCCTGCCTCCAAGTCAGGTTGGACCCAACTGACCTCAGACGGATGCATGTCAGAATTGTCCTCCCTCTGAGAGACGGCTTTCCAAGATGGAGACTGAACAGCATCCCCTGGTATCTCGTTCCAAAGGCTGGGAAATCTCTGTGCCAGCAAACCACTTTGTGGTTGCATTAGACGCCCTCCGCGGCCCTGCGGTGAGCTGGGAGTCAGTTCACCGCGGGGCTTTTTTATCACCCAGCGGCTGCATTTAAGCTTTCTGGGTGACCCTGGCCCACACCCCAAACCAAAGGAAGGCCCTGAGGAGCTTATTAAGGACCATCCAGAAACCCTCAGAGATGCAGGGGGTCCATGCCAAATCCGGATCTACAGAAATAGAGATTTAAAAAAAATTTTTTTTTTTAATTAAAAAAAAAAAAAAGCGTGATGCTCACTCTGGCGCCCTCTAGGGGCAGTTTATTGCCATCTAGTGATTGTGAAATAGTCTGGGGAATTTCAAGTCCTTATAGAGACAAACATCTTGTTAGCTATTTCCTCATTCTTTTTGTTGATTATTTTACATGACCACAGGATCCCTTTTCTCATGGAAACTTCATCATAAAATCCTGTACCAAAGGGGGAAAAAACCCAACAACAACAAAATTAAAGCCAGAGATTTTGATTGTGCCTATCAGTTCTGTTTATTTTGATGCAAGTATTGAAGGGCAGCTCTTCAGCCATCCTTTTAAACGTTTCCCATTCACAAACATGTGATTTGAGTTGGTTTTAGCCCCCTTTCACAAATGGGGGGCCTCTGGCATGATGCACAATGTTTAAGAGCATAGCGGTTAGTGTCCGGCTGACTGTAATTCCCAGCACCACTACTCACTGTCTTTGGGTAAGTTACTTAACTTCTCTGTGCTGCGGTTTCCTCAGGTGTAAAAACAGTCCAGTAAGAATGCCTTCCTCTTCAGGTTTCTGTGAAGATTCAATGAAATAATGCCTCTGAAGCCAGCCATCCTCCTTCACCTGTATCCAGTGCATGCAGGGGGGTACTCAGGAGTCACACAGCAAAAGCACCCATTGCCTAGGGTTGTTGGTGTCACTCAATTATTTAATGAAGGCAAAACCCTAGAACAGTGCTTAGCTCCCTGCGGACACTTGAAATGGTTTGCTGTTGTTGGCTCGCTTGTTGATATCTCTGTCTTGATGGAGCAAACTGAAACATACAGAGCTTAAGTAACTTGCTTAGGAACCAGTTGGTAAGCAGTGCAGTCACGAATTCACCTGACTCCGTGGCCCCTGTTCTTTGCCATGTATAGTAACTGGTACTGTCAGTATTGTTTTGACAGGGGAAATCAGTTTCAAGCAGGACAGCTGTCACCTTCCTGAAAGGAAGTTTCTAATCCATCAGCCTGTGATACGTACACCTGCAGCATGAACCTACTTACACTGACACTAAAACAATGCAACCACCCATTAACCAGTCTTCTGGTGGCACAGGGCAGAAATCCTCAACTTTTTTTGTTTTATAGTAAGAGGTTACTTTCCTCTTGCTAAAAATCTTTTGAGTTGATCTAGGAGAGGGGAGAGAGTTGATAAGGCATTTAAAGAGGGAATCTTCAGGGGGAAAGCAGTAAAGTCTTCTCAGGGAGTCTTCCGACTAAGGTGGACTGAGTCAAACACCCTGGTAACTTCCACTCTTTCCCTAGAAAAAGCTCCAGGCCGCTCCACTTTCTGATTGCTGCGTCAGAACTGCCTAGCATGGAGCATGCTCCTTCCCCTGGGAAGCAATTTGAGAATTTTCATAATTTCTGTTGAACTTGGATAGAGGCATTCTATGCCTACAATCATGAGAAGGTTTGTAATGTAGTTATAATAAACGTGCTCCCTGGCGGACAGCTTTCTTCTTCTCCTCTTCCGCCCACTCCTCCTCCTCTTTCTTCTCCTCCGTCTTCTCCTAGTTTCGTTGACATACAACCCTGTGTAAGGTTAAGGTGTGCAGCATAATCATTTGACTTACACACCTCATGAAATGATGACCACGGTGAGTTTCATGAACATCCATCGTCTCATATAGATACAAAATGAAGAAGAAGAAAAATAAAAGCATCTTTCCCTGTGATGAGAATGCTTAGGACTGCCCCTCTGAACAACTTTCATCTGTAACGTACAGCAGTGTTAATTATACTCACCATGTTGTACATGACATCCCTAGTGCTTATTTATCTTATAACTGGAAGTTTGTACTTTCTGACTGCCTTCATCCAATTCTCCTTCTCCCAACCCCCTGCCTCCGGTAACCACAGATCTGATCTTTGTTTGTTGTTTTTGAAGTATAACGACCTACAACACAATGTGAGTTCCTGGTGCACCACATAATGATACGGTATTTCTGTACATTTCAAAATGGCGACCACGATGTCTAGCTACTATCTGTCTGGTTTTCTCCAGCTATAACCTCTTTGTTAGCATCTTACCAGCTCTGCTTTCTAAGCTGCTAAGCCTCAGAGCCTTCTCTGGTCAAGGCTTTCCCATTGGTTTTTAGCTCCCCAAATCAGATCTCCAGTGGGGCACTGAAGCAGCTGTCACTAGGTCATTACCGTTGGTGAAAAGTCTCCTGCTGTTCTGCTTGCCTTCTGCAAATGCTGGGGCCGGGGAAACTCAGATCTCTGAGGTCATCTTATTTTATATGAAGGCAGAAGATTGTTTGTTGTTTTATGAGAGGCGGTCACTCCTTAGGCACTTTCTAATTATTGCGCAGGAAAAAAACTATTGGAAATTACTGAGTTTTTCTGACGTGGTGCAAAATATATATACGTATATAAAAGAGGTGCTGTTCTCAGAGATGCTGCCGACATGCCTGCCTACCTTGAGTTCAGTTTGAGCATAAGACTTCCTAGTACACTTTCCTATCCCTTATTTAGGTGAGGTGCGAAAATGCTTCATAGATTGGTTTGCTCTTTTATTCACATGCTACATAAGAAGGAAAGAGGCCCACAGATACTAAAGTCAAATCACCGGAAACAAAGTTTTCCTTGTAAATGCCGTCAGGTTGATTTCAGGTTGATTATTAGTCTCGAAGACTCTTGAAGGCCTCAGATTGTTGGAGAGTTATCACTCCTAGACAATCACTATTAACTAGCACAAACAATGAGACAAGAATGATCATTCCACTTGGCATTGATTTATATTGATGTTTACTGTGAAACGTTCAAGTGTTGTACGTCAGGTTATATAGATGGTCTCTCAAGTGGGTTATTGCTCCTGTTAACAGATGGAAGAACTGAATTTGCAAAGGTATCTGTCTCATTAAAGGGCCCTGGGGGGACGGTATAGCTCAGTGGTAGAGCACGTGCTTAGCATGCACAAGGTCCTGGGTTCAATCCCCAGTACCTCCATTAAAATAAATCAGTAAATAAACCTAATTACCTCCCCGCAAACAGAAACAACAAAAAATAAATAAAATATTTTTAAAAATAAATAAAGAGCCCAGAATAAGTCACTCGGTGGAGACAGAAGAAAACAAATTTCCCTCAGTATTCAGTACTGCGCCTTTTAGTACGCACCATAATTCCAAGTATAGGATTGATACACGTGGCAGAGCTGCATGCTATTAGCATATTCATTCATTAATTGCACATTCATCGAGCACTCATTACACGCGAGGTATGGCTCTGGGCAGTAGGGTGCAGAGTCCCTAATCTCACAGAGTTAACTGTCTGGTGGGGTGACCGAAAATAAATCAAAATACAATACCAGGTGAAGATAAGTGTTGTGAACAAAGTAAAACAAAGAAAGGGAGCCAGGGAATGCTGAGTTTCTTTTAAGATCTTACTTTATACAGTGTGGCCAAAGAAAGCCTTCACAAGAAAGTGGCATTTTGAGCAGGAATTGGAAGGAAGCTGGGGTTCAGTGAGAGTTGTTAAAGTATATTTTTCAAAAAGTCAAGAAGTGGCTCCCCTATGAATAGAAACTGAACATGTGTCAAACATATATTCTACTCAGTAATCAGCAAGGGAGTCAATAACATGTTAAGACTGATTCAAACGGCATTCAAGGATCTGGTATTTAAACAAAGTTTACTCACAGCGTGTTCAACTAAGACAGAACGCTAGATTAGAGACAAAACTGGTTACTGTCAGACAACAATCTACATTCTTTGGGGTCATCTTATCTAATGTCTATTAGAAATTGTTGGGATCTCTCCTAGAAAAACATTTATTTTTTAATAAATTTAGTAACTTCACTACATCTGGCTCCTTCTGCCCCCTCCCACTGCCCTGCACCTGCTCTCCAGCCTCCACTCTAGTTGAGGTTTTCAGAGCCTTATGCATGAGCCCACCCACACAAAGCCTGCTCTTTGCTCCCTATCTCCTGTCTTCCTTTGCGTGCTCCAGGCTGCGAATTAACCTGTCTTCCAAAATATCTCCTCCCCCCAACTCCCTGTGTTCCATAAAAACTCCCACGCCCTCGTGATGCCTTAAATGCCTCCTGGAGAATCTAGCATCTCCAGACCCTCAGCTTGGCCACCAGGGTGATGAGATCTTAACTATCAGAGGTCCTGCAGGGTAGGGAATGGATATGGGGGCAGGGAGAGAATTTTTCAGACATGCAATGTGTAGTCCCTCTAAAGCATCCAAGAAGAATTGTTCTCCCATTTCAGCCTTTGACCGAGGGATGAAGCTGAGACAGGACAGTCTGGGCTTCAGACACCAGCCGAGGAAGTGGTGGAAGAGAAAGACGGCAGTGGGTGCTCCTTACCCCCAGGCAGGAAGAAGCCGATGTGGAGGGAGGTCGGATGGTTCCAGGAGGAAAGAGTTTGTGACCCCAGCCTCTTTGCTTTGAAGAAGAGGCCTTGCTCCCAAACATTTCTGTCATCCTGCTTAAAAGTCTACCAGTTAGATTTATTTGGGTTAATATTTTAATATTTAAACATCTCAAAAGGAGGCCATCATTTGTTTATCTCTCCCTGTCAATGGGTTTAGTAAACCCTTATTTCCTTCCTTGTTTTATCAAGGTTTCTAAGAGGGTAGAACAGAACCGCACTTTGGGGACCCTAGATTATAAGGCCAGCACGAAAGTGGCTGGGGTGAACAATAACTGAACAGAAAAAGATGCGGACAAATTTTGTTCTGGTACCAACCCAGAGTCACAATGCCAAAGGAAGGCCAGGCCACTGATGTGAGCCTTGCCTCTGAGCCCTGCCCCCAAGCATTACCTCTGGGGTTTCCGAAGTTTCCAAAGACTTGTGTTCTCTTATTCTAAGTTCCCTGGCTGTCAGCTCTGAGTTAGTCCTAGATGTTGGCAAAAACAATACAAACGCTCGTGTGTGTGTCTCTATTTATCTTGGGGGCTGTTTTCCGATTTCATCCAGCTGACCGTGGCACCAGGGAGCATTCTGTCCTCTCTCCCATCTTCAAGGTTGAGAATTTGGTTCCTGCTCACTGAGAAAGGCAGCCTTCTCCTGGGAAGGAACCATCTTTGTTCAAGAAGTCTGTGTCTGATTATTTCGTCTGTTAACTGCAGAACCAGAAGATAATGAGGACTATTTGAAAGAGACTGGCATTGACAAATGGTACACATTTTTGAACTCATTTCAAAGTACCAACTCCTATTTCATTTCATTTTCTAAGGCTCTGAGTAACTTATAGACAATTTAATTGCCTGTATTTGGAATGGGGAATTCCTAAAATGCTGAGTATAATATTTGGATTTAAAGAAAAAGACACCATAATAGAGGCCATTGTTCAAGTAAGAAGAGACAGGTTCATGTATTCCAAACCTTGGATAAAATATAAAGAGGATTATTGAGCACTAATTTGAAAGAATTCCACTGAAAGGCTCAGAAAGCAATCCACTGTGAGAATATGAGACAGAATTCTAATATTTACTGGACAGTTGTTTGCTAAGAAGCATTTATTTTATATCATTCTTTAACAAGACCGAACTGTCAAACTGTTTAAAATTCCATTGGAAACATTTGGATTATCACAAAAGTGTTTACTCTTCCATCCTTCCTTGTATATTGGATTACTCCTGGAACACAATGGAAAGAATCCGAGAAATGCCAGCTTTAGCAGCTACTCAGACTGCATTTCAGAAATATTGTAGGCTGTATAAAAGATCGCAACTTTTGGACCCGTATTAACATTGCTGCAATGCTACTGGTCCCACGTAAGGCACAGAGAGATGAAAACTTCCAGCGCTATCAGCAGAGATGATCCTTTGAAAGATGATGGTACGAGTTAAGCTTTCTTCCCGTATAATGACCATGCTTGTGCAGAAAAAAAAAGAATCATCTTTATCTTGTTTTGCTAAATACCATTAGCTTCAGCCGTAATGCGTCACAACTGGCGCAGTATTAGGTGTCCTGTTAAAGTGCTCTGGCATGATGGAATTACCACCTGCGAAGGTGTTGCAGCCATACGGATCCTAGATCATTCACCGAATGTATATCCAGGTAAAAGCACGTTTAGAACAAGGCTGACGTTTTCTTGGTGTGAAAAATCGCTTCTGACAGTGCTCAGTGGTAGAGCGCGTGCTTAGCACGCAGGAGGTCCCGGGTTCAATCCGCAGCACCTCCATCTAAATAAATAAGTAACAGAATCACTTTTGATTGTTTATTCTAATACCAAATGGGCATTTCCACTTTTTTCTGTCATATCTGAGTCCCAGGGACGTGATAACTAATAATGATGCAGCAGTTCTTGGAGGCATGAGGCTCCCCTGGAGGGCTTGTAAGGACAGATGGCTGGGCCTGCCCTGGAAGTTTCTGAGTCAGGTGCAGAGAACATGCTTCTAGTAAGCGCCACGTGATGCTGGTGCTACTTTCCTGGGCCTCACACTTGGAGAACCACCACATTGAAGGAATCTGGGTAGCAGGAGCTAAACGTAATTTTAGGAAAAAAATCTTGACGTATGGGTCAGGCTGGTCTTGTGCAAAATGGAAAGAAATCTAAGCTTTCCCCTAAAGGCCTAGCCCCTCGGTGGCCTCCCATCTCCACCACAGAGCTCTCTGCCTCCTGTTTTCCCAATTCTCTTTCCTACGTCAGTTCTCAAAAGTGCTTGCTACCTTGCTGGTTAATTCACCCTGAAATGTACATCACAGCAGTTCCTCCTCTCAGAGGCCTTTGCTTTTTAACATGGATCAAAACTTTAAACCCAATAAATGAAATCTGAATAATGAAAGGCATTCATTTTAAAGGGAAAGAACTTTGTTACATCAGACCCCAGTGATCTAGAAGTCAGACCTCTTGCTGCTTTCTTGTTCGAAGTCTTCAGTGACTATCCTTTTCCTACAGGCAGATTTTAAATGCTTAGCGAAGGACTTGCAGGCTTTTCAATACCTGCCTCTGCCTACCTGCTCAACCTCAGCAGCCACCTCTCCCTCCTTCCACTTTATATACAATACTAAACTTTTTTCAAATTCTCTGAAAATGTCTGTTCTCAGGATCAGCTACATCATTTTCAGGATCCAGTGAAATATGAAAATTCAGGGCCCTTTGATCAAAATGTGCCAAAGACTTCCAAGACAGCCACAGTAGAGCTTTCGTCCAAGCGCAGAGGTCTGATCACGGGGCTCCTGCAGGTCCCCTGCCTGTGAAGCCACCCTGACTATTCAAAGACGATCATCCCTGAGTCCCTTGCTGCTTGTCTTGGGGTGTCACAAAAACAGTCAAACGTTTTTATTTCCTTTGGCTCTGAATTAGCATCTTTGTGTTCGTGGAGCTTCAGATGCAGGAAAGCACATGCGCTTTACCAAGCGTTTGTTCATTTTCTAGGAAAACTCCGTCCGGAGAGCCTGCCTATTACTTTGACCCTGGCACCACTGATTCCCCCTCTGCGCCTGTCATGGTCTCCTGCTCTTTGGTACCTTTACAGGTACTAGTCCCTCCTCCTGAAATGCCATGCACCTGCTTCTCATCTGCTAACTCCCGACTCAGCCATCAGCTGCTCAGCCTAGGCTCCTCTCCTCCACTGTGATGTCCTCCCAATGCCCAGGGCACACTCGGCCCTTGGTGCCCTCCTGCACTGGAGAGGTTAGTTCGCTGGGTTTTGATTATATTCGCGTGAACATCTTATTCCCTAGACTCTATGTGATTTCAGGGCATCGACAGTCCTTTGTATCGCGGAATCTAGCACAATGCCTGGCTTGGGGAAGGGACTCAAAAATGCTTGTTAAAAGAAAGGGTGGGTGATCACACATTCTCACCTTTTTCTAATTCAAAAATAGTTTCTTGGATGTGGAATCTTAAAAAAGAAAAAAAGGGACACTAATGAACTCTTCTACAAAAGAAACTGACTCACAGACATAGTAAACAATCTTATGGTTACCAGGTAAAGGGGGTGGGAAGGGATAAATTTGGGAGTTTGAGATTTGCAAATGTTAACCACTATGTATAAAAATAGATAAAAAGCCAAATTGCTTCTGTATAGCACAAGGAACTATACTCAATATCTTGTAATAACCTATAATGAAAAAGAATATGAAAATGAATATTTGTATGTAGAGGCATGACTAGGACATTGTGCTGTACACCAGAAACTGACACATTGGAACTGACTATACTTCAATTTAAAAAAATGCGGTTTCTTGGAAGAAAAAACATTTCTAAAGGTGAGAGTCAGCTGAAATGTGATTCAGTCTCTGGGATTGCTAGGTAAGTTTGTCAGTTTTCTTCTAGTTGCCAGGGGACACTGGTAACTCAAACACAACCTAGGTGGGTGGGTGTGGCCCCCAGAGGTGTGTTCAGTCCTGCTCAGTGGAGGCGTCTAACACACGGGAGAATCAGCGAGAACCGTCCAGAATGCCTTTCCTAGACTGGTTTCCTTCGGGAACTTCTAGTCTTAATTCCAATATCAGCACCTGTTTGAGGCTTACAGTTTTCCAGGCGTGACGATCTGGTCTGTGGTTGATACAGGTCTGTTTCCCCTCTTCCTCCTTCGTGACTTCTGAAGATTCACTGTTGCTCGACCGCAAGTGGGTAGAGAAAAACCTTACGTGCTGAAATTCAAGCCAATAAAGTCGTTCTTTTTTTTTTTAAATGCATGGTTTATCTACGAATTTCACGTACCCAAACTCTTCATCCCTGGCTGACATGTAAAATTTGAGCACTGGCAGGATGTCATACTTACTTAGGTATTTTTCTCCAACTTGCGTGTGTATATGATTTCAGGCACGTTTTGAGAGAAAACCCAAGAAGCTTTTTTTTTTTTTTAGTACAATCTTTCTCATTTTTAGCGATTGGCATGTACTTTGTCCTTGCATCTAGGACTGAAGCAGAATCTGGTCAGTTTTTTTCTAGCTGGGCCCTGGAGGAAAGACTGCTGGTTGTTCCTGACTTTTTCTGTAGGTTGTGCTTCTCGGCCTTTCTCTCTTTACCACCGTTTCCTCTCTTGAAGCTGGTGGGCTTCCATCCCTCAAGGTGCCTCCAGCCCCGTGGACATCATGAAGGCGCTGGGACCAACGGGGCGGGGTCCAGACCTAAATCTCAAAAGGCAAAAATGTCCTCAACAGGTTAGCTCCATCTTCAGACAGGTACATCTGGCCACCTGCTTGGAAAGCAAATCCTGGCAGCCTAAACCAAGCCACCAGTGATGGAGTGGCAGGGAGCGCGTGAGAAAGTCTGCATGGAGTCTGAAACTCGTCCCAATAGCCAGGCAACTTTATCCATCTCTTGGATGTGAATAGCTCAAATTTCCTTTGAACCTGCTGGGGTGGACTTTTCATCCCTTCACTCCGAGTTTTGTCACCATGTGTTCCCAAACCCAAGCCCTGTTTTATTGGACACTTAATTCACGTAGGAGCCCTGTAAGTTGCTTTCCTAGACTTAGAATCTCCACTCTCAGGGTTGGGAGGGAGTTGAACAGGTTAGTCTATTCCCATCTAACACCTGAACCCCCATCACCGCCATCCCCGGGCTGGGAAGTATCTTTGCCTAAACATGACGAAGGATGGAATATGAACTGCTGCCCAAGGTCACCCACTGAATCCTGAGTAGCTCTTTTTGAAATATCTTCTTTTCATAAGCCAGATGCCAGCTTATGTCAATGTGCCCTTTTCGATTTAAATGAAATTGTTTGGAGTTCTCAGGCCTTAGGAGGTAAGCCCTTTGGCAACTCTTTCAACCTCTGTTCATCTTTGACTTGTGGAGGAGGTCCTTCACAATGGTGCTGGCGCCTCTGGCCTGAGGGCTGACCGCTCTGTGAAGATGAGGGCCCTTCTGTTCTCTACAGCCCACCTCCCCTCTGGTATCCTGGTACTGCCACACCAGGCAGCCCTCTGGTTCCTGTTCCCATAGCCCCCTTGAGCCCATCTCAAACGCCACACCGTGTAGGAGTGTGCGTCCTACTGTTGTCATAGGAAGATTGCAACAAACAATTTTAGGATTAAATAGTAGACATTGCCAGTCCCCAAAACCTCTCAGCCCCGTCATCACCAGGGACCTCACTCCCTGGCCCCTTTTCTCTTGCAGCTTCCACCTCCCGCCATGCTTTTACTAACCTAGCTCCCCGCCCCGTGGCTTTTCCGTCTAATTTCTTGCTTAGATCAAAAATTCCAAATTCTGGTTAACTTCCTCTGTAGAGAAATTTGGTGCTGTCTGTGTCTTCTTCTAGACCTTAACCTTGGGACCTCCTGCTCCACACCCAGAGCAGTTTATCAATGTGTTTTCCCCAAAATAGCCCACTCCCTGAAAGTCCTGTGCCAGACGTTGCCCTGTCCCCGTGTGGTTACACAAAGCCCAGGTCAGACTCCCGGTCACCTCTCCCCAGGTCGTCACAGCCCACCCTCTCTTGGCTGGCCTCTTGCTCCGGAGTCATTGCTGGGGACAGAAAGAACACAGGCTTTGGAATTAAATCACTCTGAAACCCAGACGTACTCCTCCTCCCCTGTGTGACGCTCCCCAGGCCACCACGTTCCTCAGCTCTGAAATATTGATCATTAAGCCGTCAAAAGGATGTGTGTGAGAATCTGACTAAATAACAGACCGTGTCTGACACACAGTAGACACTCAAGCATTTTTGTTTCCTTTTGTTAAAATGTAATAAAATGGGAATTAAGCTTGAAGATCTCCCCCCAACAGACAAAAGCATTTAAGTCATGTAAACACAATTAAATCTAGCTTATTTCATGAACATGAGCACAACTTAACCTTGGTGATTTCTTGTAAATGCCTCTGATAATCATAAAAGGAACTTAACGCATCTTCCTTAAACGGTATAAGATAGTGGCTTTCAGCCAATCCCCTGTCGTCTGGAAACCGTCCTTGAAATAACCGACCATCGGGAAGGGAAAATTCCTCATTTTCACTTTATAAGCGGCTTGTCATGCCGTGTCTCCACATTTCACACCAGCTTGGGGTGTGAAGTATCTCTGACCATGAACAGTCTGTTTCTCGCTGGCTGACATATTCATGGCAAGCAAAGCGCTCTAACTTCCCCTTCAACACTTCCCTTCTCCCCTAGCCTCCAACTTCGGCGCTGGCGTGGATGCGCCTCCCCCAGCCTGCTTGGATGCGGGTTTGCTTTGCCCTCTGACCCCTACGTACGTGGCTTCTTGGCTCCCTGGACGTGTAAGCTGGTCCCTGCTTTGGCTTTCGTTACTCAGCCACTCCCACCCTCGGCTCCAGACGCCTGGAACCGCTCGGTGTTCCCAAACCTACTCTTCTCATCTCTGGAACCTTGCGGGGCTGTTCTCTGCCTTTTCACGTGGGCAGGTTCTACAAAAGGCCTCAATTAAACCCCACCCTCTCTTCCAGAAAGCCATCCCTGATTCTCCAAGACTGAGTTGGATGTCACTGCTAACTGTTCCCCCAGCATGACATAGTCATCCCCACGCCATCCCCCAGCACAGGGCATTAAAGGCACTAGTTACTGGCTGCCCCAGAGACTGTAAGCTTCCTGAGAGGGCGGCACATGCTCACCCAAGTTTTATTCCTAGGCAGAGGCACATAGCAACCTTCAAGGATGTTTCTATTTCCTTTGCCTGAGGGAACAGCTCCAAAAATATTTGCTACGATTTCTGCATACGTTCTCTTCTAGGAGTGTTACAGTTTCAGATCTTACGTGTTGAGTTTATTTTTGCATGTGGTATGAGGAAATGTTTTAATCTCATTCTTTTACAGGTAGCTGTCCAGTCTCTTATTGAACAGACTGTCTTCTCTCTATTGTACATTCTTACCTCCTCTATAAATTAATTAACCATAGGTGTGTGGGTTTATTTCTAGGCTCTCTATCCCATTCCATTGATCAATGTGTTTATTTTTGTGCCAACACCATGCTGTTTTTATTACTGTAGCTTTGTAGTATAGTCTGAAGTCAGGGAGCTTGGTAACTCCAGTTCTGTTCTTTTTTTTCTCAAGATTGCTTTGGCAATTCAGGGTCTTTTGTGGTTCCCTATAAATTTTAGGATTATTTGTTCTAGTTCTGTGAAAAATATCATGGGTATTTTGATAGGGATGGCACTGAATCTGTAGATTGCTTTGGGTAGTAGGGAGAATGTTACATTTAGTGAAATAAGTCAGAGAAAGACAAATATTCATGTTATCACTTATATGTGGAATGTGAAAAATAAAACGAATGTATATAACAAAACAAGAACAGACTCACAGGTACAGAGAACAAACTCGTGATGACCAGTGGGGAGAGGGAAGGGGGAGGGGCAAATTAGGGGGAGGGGATTAAGAGCTACAAACTACTATGTAAAAAATAACTAAGCTACGAAGATATATTGTACAGCACAGGGAAATATAGGCATTATTTTGTAATAATTTTACATGGAGTATAATCTATAAAAATATTGAATCACTATGTTGTACACCTGAAATGAATACATTATCAGTCAACTATCCTTCAATAAAAAAAGAATGTTCATAGTTGAATAAATGCTGTGTAACTGCTCACAGTCCTGACACGACAGACAATAAGCCTCACTTTTTAATCACCTGAACGCCATCTCTCCCCCTCCTTGCCATCATTGGCCCTCCACCACATATACATCACCATAAGAATGTATTTCTCTGAGCAATAAAGAATTGCTGAAGAGAAATGTTAAGATCTGGATTTCACTTCCGGTTGATAAAAGAAGTTGTATAAAATGGGTGTGATCTCTAGATAAAGAATAATAAACTGCAAAAAAAAAAAAAAAAAAGTCTGGCGAATGAGAACTCAGATGCTCTAGTTAAATGGCATTCGAGAACTGATAGATACCTGTGGGGAGAGGGAGAAATATGCAGTGAGACACTGTGGGAAGGGCAGAAGTAAAAACGTAAGTTTCTGAACACAGGGGTGAGAAAGGGCTGTTTCGTGCGCACGGATAACGTAATACCTTGTCTTTGCTGTAGTCTGTGGTTAATGAGTGCTGGCATGATGCAGAAGGAAAGAAAGTTCTCTTTCTGCCTCTCCCTGTGTTTGCCCATGTGATCCTGCCTGACTTGGAAGCAGCTTCAGCAATGATCGACATTCAACTATGGCTCACAGATATAACTGAGTGGTCCTGCCCGAGTAGTTCTTAGACCAAGTCCAGAAATTTCCAAAGGGCATTAGAAGCCCTGAGACCACCACGAAGCTGCAAGGAGAGCTTGTCAGAGCTGACTAGGGGGTGTGTCTGTCCTCTCCCTCTCTTGGCTTCTCACGAGTACCCCTCAGGACCCCCAAAAGGAAATAAATTAGAGCCCTCTAATGTGGACCTCACAACCCACATCTCACCAACGCACAATATATTTTAAAAATTTTAGTGAACAAATAAAATACCTTGGAACATATTCTCTGTCTGGGTACTAAACAATTTTCTAAAAAATTTTTAATTGAAGTATAGTCAGTCTACAATATTGTGTTAGTTTCTAGGGTACAGGGTAATGTTTCAGTCTTACATGTACCTACATGTATTTCTTTTTATATTCTTTTTCATTATAGGTTACTACAAGATTTTGAATATAGTTCCCAGTGCTATACTATATAAACTTGTTGTTTATCTATTTTGTATATGGTAGTTAGTAGCTGCAAATCTCAAGCCCCCAATTTATCCCTTCCCACCCTCTTCTGCATGCTGGTAACTATGTTTGTCTTCTATGTCTGTGAGTCTGTTTCTGTTCTGTAAATAAGTTCATTTGTGTCATTTTTTTCAGATTCCACATATGAATGATATCATATGGCTCTTTTTTTTTTTTTTTTTTTTTTTTTTTCTCTTTCTGGCTTACTTCACTGAGAATGACAGTCAGGTCCATCCATGTTGCTGCAATTTTGTTTTCAATACCTAAAATTCCCAACAAAAGCCCTTAAATGTAAAGTACTAGTAATGAAATTAGTACCAAGTAAAGATGATCATGACTGTGACTTAGTGACCTACCATATGGATTATCTTAATTGCAAAACTAGCTCAGCCTCTGAGGTGGTTGGAGTCCCAGGCGAGAGGTTAGCAGAAAGCAGCAACGCCCCCTCAGCCAGGCAGGCGTCCCAGCCTGCACCCTCGGTTCAGACTAGGGCACTTTGGCGTGGGGAAGGAGCTGTGTGATTTCCCTGGCATTTCCCCACAGTGGAGACAAAGTCCAATAGAAAGCATTGCATTTGAGTTGCTTGGAGGGACTGCTCTGTGTGTGATTTTAGGCAAGTTATTTGTCTCTGAGGCTCCGATGCTCATTTGCACCAAGGGTGCAAAGAGGAATACAAGTGGCAGTTAGAAAACAGGTCTGGATGTTGCAACAAAAGTCAAAATAATTGTGGCTCAGAAGAGGCAGGGGTTTCCTTCTCTCTCGTGGTATCCTCTGACCATAAGCAGTCCAGATGGAGAGGGCCGCCCCGCGGTTTGCCGACAGGCTCCTCCGAGCCTGTTTTATGTCCTCAACACTCACCTTTCATCTCAGGGCTAAACTGTTCCCAAGGCCTTGCTTCCACGTCCGCACTGCAGCCAAGGCAAAGGGAAGGGCATGACCCGCCTGCTGTTTACATCCCAGCAGCTCACGTCCCACTGCCACTCAGGCACGTGGCCACATCGGTCTGTAAGACTGGCTAGAAGATGAAGTCTTCACAGGGGGTGCCACGTGCCCAGCTGTACTTCAGGACCTTCTTGCTAAGGAGGAAAGGGAGAGCACCTGCTCCAGGACAGCTGGCAATTGTCCCTTCGTGTTTCTGGTGATTTTCTGCTAAAATAATACAGACAGAACGTTCGCTACAAGGTCAGTGTTACCCAGAAACTTACATCAGTCCATTTGATCTCATCCTTGATAAAAGGCCAGAAGGAAAAAGGCAACGTGCCTCCGCACAGAGGCACGCGGTGTAGGTCAGACTGAGTCCGACTGAGGTTTGGGGATAAAGTGACTCGTGCTGCACTGGCCTCCTGGCCCTGCTGAGTTTCAGGTCACAAAGGCTTCATCCAGGCGCCCAGCCTTGCGCAGCTCCTCAGCCCATCCTGATCAGGTTCCCGCTGGTGGGCAGCCTGCCCGCTCTACGTGCAGAGTCTGGTGGGTCTTGGATGGGCCCAAATTGCAGGCCACTCTTACTGCCCAATTCATCTCTTCAATTCCCGCATCTCAGCCCCTGCTGCACCTGTCCAAACATACCTCACCACCAGGCCGACCCAAAACGTGACCCAAAGGAATGCTACCCACAGCCCTTTCATACCCTGTTCTGCTATTATAATTACCTTCCATGCAATGATTCTTTTTTCCCCCCAAGTTCAAAGAAAAGAAAAGAAAAGAAAAGAGATGAGACAATCAGAAGCGGAGATGCTAGGAAATGATGCTGGGGAAGGATGTGTCCAGAATGGAAGCCAAGACAGTAAGAGCTCACCTATGGCGGGGCTGAGGGGTCACACGTCAGTACTCCACACGCTCCAGGTCACAATATGGGAAAACATCTGACAAGTTCCACTGAACTGGGGGGCAGGACCGAGGGTGGTGAGAGGCGGGAGGGGGGCGATGCATGCTTCATTACGTGCACAAATGCTTCTCGCTTTCAGCAGGACATCCAGGAAGGGCAAAGTCGCAAAGCTGGGTGAAAAATGACCATCTGGCAAAGCTACTTTCTTTTCTTTCTTTTTTTTTTTAATTTTTTATTTTTTTGTTCTCACTGGATTCTTGGGCGACAAGCAGCCTAAGCTGAGTTTGGTAGCAGCTGTACCTCCTTGAGGTTACTTCACCCCTTGGACGGGCTTCAGTGTCCTCTTCCATTAAAGGAGAGGGTGGCACTGCACCTTTTCTGGTTCTAAAATTCTGTCATCGAGGGATCTCAATTGAAATGCCAGTGACAGCAGTGGTTCCCCACCCCACACCGTCTGGCCTCCCCTGGGGACATTCAGAACGTCACCACTGGTCGTCACACAGAAGGGAAAGTGATGCGGCTACCGGCACCTGGTGGGCACGGGAGCGGACAGCTAGACCACCCAGGACAGCCCCCCAACAACCAGGAGGTGTCCAGCCCCACATCTCAGCAGCTCCAAGGTTGGAAAACCCATGACGAACTCATTTCAGCCAGATCTTTTGTTTTTAGGAAGATCCGAACATTTCAATTTTTATGTAAAATGTCCCAAATTTAAAATATAGCAACGTGTTAATTTTTTTTTTTCCACAAAACACTCAGGCAGCCAAATAAAACAGGGTTTAGGACACATCCTGTCCGCAGGCTGTCAGTGTGCGAAATCTTATTTTGCCTCCTACTGTCCAAGTAATGAGCATAGTTTAGCTGAAAGCACGATTTGTACATCTCTGTCTGGTTATCTGAGCCAGAGCCACGCAGGTCGAGGTTGACCTACACGTGTGTGTGATACTGTGGGAAAAACACCGAGTGTCCAGAGACACGCACCACCCGTGTAGCTATGAGGCAGGAATGACCGAGTTCTTGGAATAGCAGGATCTCCATTTCCAAGGACGGCATCAGTCTGTCTCTCCAGGTTGTCACCAAGTAATAGTAGCTGGGAGCCGGAAGGAACTTTGAACATGGCCTGGTACACGACTGTACCCAGAGAAGTGGTGCGACTTTGCCCTTGAGCTCACAGTCAGTCAGCGGGAGGCCGGGGCTCAGAAGCCAGCGGTCCTGAAGCCCTGTCCCGAGTGCCCTGAAGAGAGCGAGAGGAGGCAGGTGGGGCGGGGGGACAGTGCCAGATGTGCCCCCCCACTCTTCCAGATGTGGTGCATCTGCTCCCAGGCTTCCAGATGTGCCCGGGCAGCACCAGCTGTGGTCCAGGCGTTACCAGGAGGACGAGAAGGCGGCCTCGGTTCTTTGTCTTACCTGAGAGAGAATGATTCAAACAGGATTCAAATGAAAGTGTGGTATGAATAGAAAAGTTTATTAGAAGAGCAAAAGTTAGTAGAGTAGAGTATACCTGAAGGTGGTATATATCTGGGGAGAACTCTAATTCAAAAAGACACCTGCCCTCAATAGTTCATAGCAGCACTATTTACAGTGGCCAAGATATGGAAGCATTCTAAATGTCCATCGACAGATGACTGGATAAAGAAGTGGTGGTAAATATATATAATGGAATACTACTCAGTCATAATAAAGAATAAAATAATACCTTTTGTAGCAACATAGATGGACCTAGAGATCGCCATTCTAAGTGAAGCCAGAAAGAGAAAGAAAAATATCGCATGATATCACTCATATGTAGAATCTAAAAAAAAAAAAAAAGACACTATGAACTCATCTACAAAATAGAAACAGACTCGCAGACATAGCAAACAATCTTATAGTTACTGGGAAAAGGGGTGGGAAGGGATAAATTTGGGAGTTTGAGATTTGCAAATGTTAGCCACTATATATAAAAATAGATTAAAAAAGACAAATTTCTTCTGTATAGCACAGGAACTATATTCAATATCTTGTAATAACCTGTAATGAAAAAGAATATGAAAACAAATACATGTGTGTATATGCATGACCGGGACATTGTGTTGCACACCAGAAATTGACATATTGAACTGACTACTTCAATTTAAAAACAAAAAACAAAAAAACTGGAGGTGGGCCAACCCAAGACAGGAAAATGGTACCTCTCTGTTTCTCCCATCTTATATCCTGCCCTAGGGGCATTCTTCTGATTGACAGCCAGTTCACACCCCTTGAGTGCTCAGGCTTGCAGTCTCCTTTGCGAACACTCTTACCCATGATGCACGCAGAGAAACCTATGGGAGGGGCTCAAGCCGCATGCTAATTACATTTTAATGAGCACTGGGTCAGGTTACGCTGGGTCCCCTCTACGGCGCAGCTGCAGCGTCCGGTTATAACCGGCTTCTTTGTCAGCACTTATTTAGAGAAAGTGAAACTCCCTGAAGCCCCTTGTCCTGAGGGCAGGTGTCCTGTTATCTTCTGGATTGTTCCCTCCCCCTTCCTCTCCCCTTGCCCGGTGTTCATTTCTTTCTAACTGCCTAACACAAGGATTCAGTGAAAGCGGGAATGCGCTCGCTCCCGGACCTGCAAACTGTGACCCTGCCTCCCGATGTAAGGTTGGTGTCGGTTAATTCTCTCAGGTGAGACCACAGGTAGCTCCCTGGCTAATGGCAAGGCGAGTGCCTCATGTTTGTCCCGGGGAGGTCTGAGCCAGGCCTGTGACACTTTACCCCTCCTAGAAAAACCATGCAGAAGCAGATGGGCAGGGCCGGCGAGCTGAGACACGGGGCTGCTCCTGCGTCAGGAGGTGGCGGAAAGTGCAGGTAGGTGGCTGTAATTTACTAACGGGAGCTAATGGTGTCAGAAGGTACCTCTTCACGGCCAGCCCTAGTTTCAGACATAAAAACCCCTACCCCCACCAGGCCTTCTCCAAGCCCCTCCTATGCTCTCCCGCCTGAGGCTTGGTAACCGAGCAGGAACCCCAGATCGTCTGCTGCAGCTCCTCTCTGAAGTCCCCAGAAACTGGTATCTCATGTATATTTCCTGAGGTTTTCAGATGCTAAAAAGCACCATCAAAGGGAAGAAATTAACTACTTGATGATGGAGAGCATGTGGCCCCCAGACCTTCTGGCGCCTAAGGGTTGACAGTGTTGACCGCCCTGTTCCCTCCACATCAGCCAGTCAGAGGACTGTGCGGCAGCTGACCACATACGCATGATCACGTACCCTGCAACCGCCCCCCGCCCCTCACCTGGCCTTTAAATGTGCTTTGCTGAAACCCTTCGGGGAGTTCTGGGTTTTCTGGGGCGTGAGCCACCCCGCCTTCCTTGCTCAGCCCTGCAGTAAACCTTCCTCTGCAACAAATGCTGACTTCTCACTTTGTTCGGCCTCGCAGTTCGTTGGGCACAGGACCTTGCGTTGGGCATCAGCTTTGAGTAGCTATCTCCGGTGTAGCAATCAGTGACAAGATTCAGAAACAAATGTAAACTAAATCATTTATTTTCTTTCTTAAATATACCACAAGGTGACTCTTAATGGGCAGAAAAGCCTGACAGATGGGTTATTTATGGAAAGGCCACTGCTGCCTTCAAAATACAATGATCTATTTCCTTCGCTCATTATAGAAGCAGCCATTCCATTAATCTGCATTTTTTAAAATAAACAAACATAGATCCTATCTATCAACCCAGCAAGGGGTGCTCGGTGATTCTTTAATCACAGCAGATCGTGGAGCTGCCTCTTTTTCCTAACTTCCATTTCCATGAATATTTTACAATAATTTGTGCAAACATGCAGATGACATATGGAAACAGGAATGATGACTTTTATGTGTTGTTCTTTGCATGTAAATTGCCTCCAGGTGACTTGGAACACAGTATTATTGCTTTATACCACTTTCCACCACGAACAGCCACCTGAAAGCACGGACAGCTAATATTCAGGAGAGCCGACCTCTGCTCCTCCACCTTGCCACTCAGATGAGCTCTATCAGTTAGTGTTTCTTCTTAAGGAAAAATTCCTCTGGGATCCAGAGGAGTTTAGAAGTCTTATGATGAAAGGTAGAGGAAGGAAATACAGAAGCCAACTGTTGGGAAGAAATCTGGAACATCCAAAAAGTCCTTGTAATTAAAACCCAGCAGTTTGTAATTATTCCGAAGGGGACAAAAATTGCAAGAAAAACTCAAAAATACTACTGTGCTTACCCAAGGCCCTACCATCGTAGTTCAAATTGCCTTGGACAGATGCAATGTCCTCAGAGGGGCTGAAAACTAGTTGGAAGGCTTGAAACAAAAGAAAATGAAATATAATTAGGTGGAAAAGCAGTGGGTTTGGAGTCCCAGGAATCTGGTTGGTTCTGCTGCTGACTAACTGATTGAACTTTGGCAATTCATGGAACTCTGTGACTCAAATTTTGAAGCTGCAAAACAGGATACAACCACTTAACCTTGGGTTAAAAGAATGTGTGTAAAGATTGTTTTCTTCCCCCCTTTCAAAATGCTGCTCTCCACACCCCTCTCCTTGTCTGTTTCTCTTCTCCCCATCCGATGAGAGATGACTTCTTGCCTAACTTCTCCACCCCCTGCCACCTGCTTCATTTTCTTTTTTATATTCAAACTCTTCTTTAGCATAAGTTTTGGCCTTTTAAAAAAAATATTTCCTAAAGCCAGCATGCAATGTCATAGTTAAATTAACCCATTGTATATTTACGTTCGGTGTTTCAAGTTAAGAAAAATATTCCTCTTATTACCTCTTCGGTTACCTCTACATCTCCCTGGTTCCTACTCTTTGCTAAACTGAATTCATGGATCAGATTCCTGACATAGGTGAAGCGGCCAAACATAAAGGGTCTTCCTAAGGTGTCCTTTCGATAAAATCAGAGTCACCTCTGGAAGGGTGGAGAGACTCTCCCAGTAGCTCCGGAATAAGGTTTGTAAGTGTGTTTCAGTAGACGTTCTCAGACTTCACGGTGTGTTAGAGTCATCTGGAACAGAAGTCAACAATAAATCTTTCTGGAACCATCTTTAGAACATTCTGATTCATGAAGTTTAAGTAGGGGACAGGAATCTGGACTTCAACAAGCACTCCAGCTGATTCTGATGCAGGTGACCTGTGGACTACGGTCTAGAAATGCTGTGAGAGATGATTTAGGCAAGTCTAAGAGTAATCTGGAGTTCTGAATCCTTGTGGTTTAAAAAGGAATGTTTTATAAAAGGAGTATTTGCAAAAAGAATTTTTTTTTGGTATTAAAAAAATGTGATGGCGTACGTCATCAGACACAGACCTGAGTTTGGATGACAGTTTGCTCACCTGATACCTGTGTGTCTTAGATACATTGTTTTATTTTATTTTAATTAATAGACTTTATTCTTTTAGAGCACCTTCAGGCTCACAGCAGAACTGAGCAGCAAATACAGAGTTCGCACACAGCCCTCCCCACCCACACATACACACTCCCCTACTCTCAGCATCCCTCATCCGTGTGGCATGTTTGGTACAATCAATGAACCAACATGGCACATTATTATCAACCAAAGTCCATAGTTTACATTAGGGTTCACTCTTGATGTTGTACATTCTATGGGCTTTGACAAATGCATAGTGACATGTGGCCACCACCATAGTAGATACGTTATTTAGTGGTTCTTTCCTAACACGTGACACAAGAGCACCACTAGCCAGTCGAAGGAGGTATTCTAAGGATGAAACACAGATTAAAAAAAAAGAAAAACCTTAGTCATGGAAAGTAGGATAGATATGTTAATAGTAGTCTCTTTTTATTAAAAATTTCAAAAACTAGATTATTCAACTAAATGAAGAAATGCTAAGTCCAGGTTTTCCATAAATTTCTTTTCCGTAGATCAGTGTTTTCACGCAGGCGCAGTACCAAAAGGGAACGTCGGCACCCGGGGGCAGAGCTGGGCCAGAGGCAAGCGAAGGCCCAGCCGTGACACAGCTAGGCAACTGAACAGTGGTTCTTTGGCATTAATGGTAACTCAATAAAATATGCCTTTGATTTAATACAAAGAACTGCAGCTAGGTGTAGACAATACACTAGAAAAAAAATTTTTTTTTTCCTATTGTACTCACTCATTTCAGACACCTTCGACCCATTCCGCAAAAGAAAGAAAACAAAAAGAAGATGACCAGTTACAGACTGGCTGGAAATGAATTATGTGATTTTCGTATTATCTGGGAGCCATTATTTTGTTCTGTGCAAGACAGTGTCAGGTAGACCGCAACCACACTGATTACACATTTATTCTGTCTGGATTTTGGAATTTAGTGAAAGGCCAGCCGAAGGATGTGGAAACTTGTATCTTTCTCTCTCTCCCCCGACCCCTTCAGATGTACAAATACACTTATATTTATCACATTCTGCGGACTGGATGCATAATGACGTATATATAACGTGTACACACAATGTGTGTATGGTGGGGGGTGGGTGTGCCATTTTTGGGTTAACAAACTTTTTGGTAAGAAAAAGAGTTTTCAGTAAATTTCCCCAAATTTGAATGGCACAACATCATCCTAGGAAGTACTTTTATAGAAATCTGACGGCAAGGAGTGGTACCCTCAGGACCTTTGTACGCCGGGTATCTTGTGCAGTGCCTGGAACCAACATCCATTGTTGTGGAAACTGATGTGATTTTTTTCTGAAACAACAAAATCTGTGTTTGTCTCAGTAAGGTTCTCAAGGAAGTTAGATTTTCTCCTGAGTTTTGTTTCATCTTGTCTAGTTATATTAAGGTAGATCAGGTTATGCTGTAATAAGAGAAAACTCCCAGATCTCAGCGACTTCTGTTCTGCCCGTTAGTGTTGTTGCACTGTCCCACCTAACCGCCATGGTTTAGGGAGATAAAATCCATCCTGTGTCCCAGAAACAGAGGGGAACTGGCGAGAAGGAGACCAGAAGTCTCCACTACTCAGTTTAAATGGCTTCCAAAGGGAGGGTGTAGCTCAGTGGTAGAGCACATGCTTGGCATGCATGAGGTCCTGGGTTCAATCCCCAGTACCTCCATTAAATAAATAAATAAACTTAATTACGCCCCCCATTTTTTTTTTAATTAAAGCTTTCCAAGGAGATACAGAACAGAGCAATAGCTTCTTCTAAGATGGGGAAAATCATAAAAAAATAAGTAGAGAGATGAAGAAACTACTTAATCACAAATGAAATGAACAAATCTTAGATGCTAATTTTGAAGAATCCTGCAATTTGAGTACATTTTAAAAATCTAAAGTAACTTTGAAATCAACGTGAATTTATTTTAAAAGAACTTTAAAATGCCATATATCTAATATTTTAAAGCAGTCTATTTTTTCTTTGTCAATGTAGAGCTGAAAAACAATTCTAAATAATAATAGAAACCGTGAGGATAGAAGGCCCAACGGTTTTGAGTAAATCTTCATTGTGTCACTGAATATATGGTATTCAATCACTGGGAATTTGAGTAAAGCAATTTTCCCCTCCTTTGACAATATAATTTTTTTTCTTATGGAATTCTTATAAAAATAGTATAATGTAATGTTATTATAATTTAAATTCATGTTAAGCCAAAGCTTTAAGTATTGTGCCAGTGTAGTTTCTGGTCATCCCGAAATCTCTATAAAAGGGTTGCCAGAATTGAGTTGATTCTCTGAGAGTTCTTCAGAGTAGCTTTTCTCTGGGACTTTTTCAACACTGGATCTCTGATGGTTTAAAAAATTGACCAATCTCAAACCTGACACATAAATCTGACACAAAGAATTTAGAACTAAATTGTTAACGTAATTTATGGTATTTAGTTTCCTCCTTAGACACAGAGGTGTGATTAAACCTGCTGGTCCATCCAGCCATTGGGGTTGGCTAGTGATCCTGAACTAGAAGAAAACACTGTATGAATTTATAAGAAATGGAAGCCAAGCTTAATTTTAACCTTCATGTGAAAGTCTTTAATAATATCATTAATCTTCTTGGATGGATGTCATTTAGGGTAGTTTGAAATGCCATGTGCTATGAGAGAGCACAAATGCAGTGCTTTCTGGATGTGCTGAACTAGGTCAAGTCTGAATTCCCCTCCAGACCTAGGATTTGATGTGTAGACAGAGCGTGCAGTTTTGCAGTCTGCCGAGCCAGAAGAGGATTTAATATTACATTCAGAGCTGTACTCAAATTGTCAAAAAATGTTCAATAAAATAACATGGCAAGTCATACTCAGTTGGACTAGCTGGCAAGGTAGCATGAAAAAATTGAGAAATAAGGCACATGAGATGTAGTGCTATTTACATGTTTCCAGGGCTTACGCCCTGGGTGGCTCGCTATTTACAAGACAGCAGTTTCCACCCTTCCCCTCTGCTTTAAGGTTTGAGACAAGGCCAAGTCCTCCATCTAACTTCATATGACTGTGGTCTAGTTCAGATTGGTATTTGTCACCACTCTCTGCAGCAGACAGGAATGCCGCAGACGGGAGGAGGAGGAGAAGGAGGAAGAGATTAGGGACTCAGTCTGTTGAAGGTAAACATACCTGAGACAGCCCAACAGCCTGGCGGTCAGATGCTCTAATTCTAGATAACAGTTAAAGGAAAGGGGATTTTAGAATTCTCAAAATATTTGCTGCCACTGGAAAAAAAAGTCATTTAGTAGAGCATTGTTATGTGCCCTCTCTGAAGATGTTTTACAGAATTCTAAGCTTCTTACTGAGAAACGAATGGGACATCTGGCTGAAAGCTGACAGATCATAGATGCTTTTCAAGTAAACTAAGACCTAATTTGATGGAAGAGAAAAACCAGCAGTCAGAACAAATGAATCAATATAACAAAAGTATTTTTAAAAGCTAAAAAATGACATTCTATCAATATGAAAGATATTAACAAAAATAATGATAGTGAAACATTTTTAAAGATAATGTATGCAGAGTTTTTTTTTTTACTTTATGAATACGTAACAATGTCTGAACTATGGGCCGGACGTTATTTTAATGGCTTTACGCGTATTGACCTTCTAACAATCTTATGAAGTGAGTTCTATTATCTTTCTAAAACTCTAGAAAATGAGGCACGGGGGAAGTTAAATATTAAGCTGGTAAATGATGGACATGAGACTTGAACCCAGACATCCTGGCTCCATCCTGCATAAATTGTGATAAATTATGAAAGGGAAGAATACAAAGCTTCTCTCAGTTAACTGTTGCAATGGAAACAATACTCTACCATGTGTTTCCAAGTTACTTAATATGTGATGTAATTTCTGCTGTTAATATCACTGGTGAGCTGTATCAGTTTCACATAATAGGTAAAATTGGAGGAAAGGAGCAAGTGATTGTTGCTTTGTGTTGTGCTCTAGGACTCAGATTTAGAACAGAATTTACTTTATTCAGCCATTTCTGTTTCCTTCTCTGAAAAATGTAGGGTTATAATGCTCATCGCACCATCAGGTTATTATTGATTTGGATGGTTGATTGGGACATTAGTCTTCTGGAAGAATCTTTATTGTTACATTATATTAGCTAATCGTGTAGTAGTCAATTTCTTGAATTTAGAGTCCACCCAGGTTTTCTTGTCACTTTGATGACCTAATTCCAAGTTAAATCACAGTATTAAGCAGCACTGACTTGCTTGAGCTGTGGAACATAAATCTTTTCCCACCAGGTAAACAATAGCAATTCAATGGAATTTGGCTTGGAAGGGAAATGATTTTCCCACAGCTCTGCCCCACCAGGAGGAGCCCCGACACTCCCGCAAGCTGCAGGGTTTAGTGCAGGTTTGGTGGTGCCCCCACTCGGCAGTCTGGTTGCCAAGGAGCTGAGCCGGGGGTTTGTACTGAGAAAGATCATCAGCATCCTTCGGTGGGTGACAGATCACAAAAGGGAATCCAAGCAGACGGAGTGGCTGGGTGAAATAAATAGGTGCATGTAACTGGCAAAGGGAAATGTTTTTCGCCTTCTGGAAAGCATGGACTTTGGAATCAGGTAGACCTGGGTTGGAATCCGGCTTCACACCTTAGAAAGTGGTGCTGATATAGCAGTGATCACTGGGGAGTTGCCGACCCTCACTCAGCCTTAGTTTCCTCTTCTTAAAAAGAACAGTTAAAAGCATTAACTAGCTGTATGTGTCTAGCACATAATAGGAACACAAACCTTTTTTTTAATTGAAGTACAGTCAGTTGCAATGTGTCAGTATCTGGTGTGCAGCATAATGTCCCAGTCATGCATATGCATACACATATTCATTTTCATACTCTTTTTCATTAAAGGTTATTACAAGATAATGAATATAGTTTCCTGTGCTATACAGAAGAAATTAGTTTTTATCTATTTTTAAATGTAGTAGTTAATATTTGCAAATCTCAAACTCCCAAATTTATCCCTTCCCACCCCTCGTCCCCCAGTAATCATAAGATTGTCGTGATCTAGTAGTCTGTCGGGGTCTGTTTCATTGGTCATTCTTTCAGGGGACTTCTCTGGTTTTTTTAACTGGGAGTGGTTCCTCCGCTTCTTCGTTTTACTTGCATCTTTCTGGTTCTGTGGATTAAGCAGTATCAGCTATCTACTGTGGTCTCGGAGGGCTTTCGCTTTTAAGTGGAAGTGTTCCTGTGCAGACCGCACATTTAGTAATTTTGCTGTGAGTTCTGTTCTTAGTATGGATGGTTGCCCCATCTTTCTTCCTTGCGTGTTGGCTGTTGTCACTTTGATTGGGGGTGCGGTCAGTGTTGTGATCGTAGCCTGCCAGGGTTGTTGAGCAGGGTCTTCTTTTTGTCCTGTTGTTGTCACAGCCCTGACAGGGGCCAGTTCTGCTCCCCTTTGGTTGGACTAGAGGCTTCCGGACCCGTTTCTGAGCTGCGGGGATGTCAGCACGCTGCTCTGGTGCCCCCAGATTCTGTACCCGCGGAGCCACCAGTGCAGATCTGCTGCCGCCAGGCGCTGGGACCCGCAGTGGCAGCAGTGCCATCACACACCAGGATCCGTGCTGCACTCCTGGGTCAGTGCCTTCCCCAGCCCCCTGTTTCTATATGGTGCCCAGGTCCGCTGCGCGCCAGAACTCTGCTCCTTGCTTGCTCATCCTGCAGGTGCGGGTCCACAGAGACCCCACCTAGCAAATCCTTCCCCTCTGCCTGGGGCTGCAAACAAATCTCAGTCCTGCCTGTGAAGCTGTGGGGCCCCTGGGTATGGGGTTCGGGTTTCAACCCCACCTCTGCCTGGGAGCCATGCACCGGTACGTATGGTGGCTGTGACTGAGCCCTGCCTCTCTTCACTAGGACATGCCAGGACTGGTGCCATGGGCCTGCAGAGACAGTGGCTGCGGCCAAGCTGACTGTGCCTCTCCCCGCAGGGCGCACCAGCAGTGTGGCTTTTTTCATGGGGGACCCAAGCTGTTCTGTTCTGTATACACTCCGAGCCACAGCCCCCAGGCTGCCTCTGAGCAGTCGGCCCCCGCCCTCTCCCTGGTTCCAGCAGCCAGTCCCCCTTTCCCTGCGGGTATGCATCTAGGGCTGGGGATCTCAGGGACCCTTGGTGCCAGTTTCTCTCAATTCTTTGGGCCAAGTGGCTGCTCTTCACTCCTCTGAGCCTCGGAGGTTCCTCCTCCACCCCCACTGCCCTCTCCGCTGGAGACCCAGTGTCCCAGCTTCTCCTCCTCTGCTGCTCCCTCCCTGCGGGTCAGGTCCCACATTGATTTCCTTTTGCTTCCTTTTTTTTTTCCCTCCTACCAGATTTTGTGAGGACTCTTCTTGTCTTTCGAAGTAAGAGATGCTCTGTTGAAGTTCAGCAGGTGTTCTGAGTGGGTGGGTGTGTAGTTGCGTCTCTTGGTGTCTTCATGGGAGAGGGTGAGGTAACAGCTTCCTGCTACTCTGCCGTCTTGGCGCCCCTCCCTCTTCAATACAATTTTTTTTTTTTTAAGGAAGAGCTACTTTTCAACAAATACAATTATTTGGGGAAGAAGTGTAAATAAAATATTTTCAAAGACTCATCACTAATTAGACATTACTTTTTATTAATCAAAAATCCATTTTGGAAGACTGAATCCTTTTTGTTCAATTCTGAATAATGAATAATTTAAACTACTCTGAATTAACTGAATAATAAAGTTATTCAGCTTCTGCTTAATTTTTAAAAATTAAAGTTATATTGAGTCTCTGGGTCACTCTCTGAAGCAAACCAAGACTGAGTGTTTAGTATTTTCTCAACTTTAGGAGATGAGTTTCTGATTTTTAGGACAATTTTGGCCAAAGATCAGAGAAGTCACTTCTCTTTGCAGGTACCAAACTAGAAATGCTTTTAGCTCCAGGAGTCTTACATTAGTCAGAGGGTTATTCTATCTTATTAGGTCTCTTTTACTCTTTAGTCATGATAAAATTAAGTAATACATCAACAGCTTTGCCTTCTCGGCCTCCTGCTGGTACATACATTTCCTTAAAGAGCTTCACACGCATTTGTACTCGTGACATGCTCACTCCCCACACCAATCTTAAGAAAGATGGAGGGAAGAATTTGAGTGTTTTAAAGGTCAGAGGTAATAACCTGGTCGCTGCTTCGTCCCTGGCAAGGAAATTCTAGATTCATAATCTCCAGTATGGTAGCTACTGGTCACATGTGGCCATATAGATTAAAGTTAATTAAAATGAAATAAAATAAAGTTTAGTTTTCTCAGTCACACTAGCCACACTTCAAGTGTTCAACAGCCACATAGGTAGTGGTTACCACAATACACAATGCATGTACAGAGAGCTTCCCTCATCTCTGAAAGTTCTACCTGAAGCATCACTAAATAATTGACAGTAAAGGTATCCAATGATATATATTTTTTCTCATTGACATATTAAGACACAGGCTTCCTCTTACTTTCTCTCATTCTTTAAGAGAAAGAATATGTAAAAAGACTTACAGCACAAAGTGTAAGACTGAAGATCACCTCGTGCCTTTACTCCCCACTCCTTGTTCGGACATAAATGACTTCATGGAATCGCTCCAACCTTGTGGTCTTACGTGGCCCCATGTTCTCTGTCTCATGGAGGAAAGAAGCATGGCCACCTGACAGCGAGCTCAGCCTGCTGAAGTGAGCTGTACTCAAGGGGTACCTGACACAGTCCACCTCGCGAGTATTTCTTAGTCAATTGAATACATAATAATTTGAACAGCTATTCAGAAGAGGGCAGGGTGCTTCTGTTTGGGATTTCTGGGATTTTGCTATTTCCCCTTTCTTACAACCCCACCCCCATCTTATTTAAGCTCCCTACCTTGTTATTTGTCAGTATTCACCGTAATGGTAGGATTGGTGGTGCCCCGTGGCAAGGAGAAGAGAGAATGAGCGTCTCACGAGGGCTGAGAAGCCTGTCTCTTCCTCCCTAGAAGATGGCTAATGAAGGCTGAGAAGCTGTCAGTCCTTCATGCCCCAAGTGAGGGCTGTTCCTTCATTACCATGCACCTCGGTTCTGTTCACTCTCCTTTCCAGCTCAGTCAGAAAATTCCCAGAATGGCCTGGAGCTGCATGTTCTTTTGCAGTGTACATGATTCTGGATGAAAACGTTCATTGTTAGCAAAAGGGTTAGGGGAAAAAAGTACTTTTTTAACTTTCCCTTTTCCCACTACCATGAATAAAATTCCTGAAAGGGTCATCTAAGAGCTTGTGGATATTTATAACGTTGAATTCTGTTCCACTGTAAACCTTCAAGGAGAACCACTCGTTAGAAAAATACGTAATAGCAGAGAAGCAGGCAGGTCAAAGGTGAAGCCACACAGAAGTAAAGGATGAAGAGGAATCAGCTGGATCCCAAAAGGGCATATACATGTGCACTGCAGACTCGGGGGTCTTGGCCATTCTGCCAACTTTCTCCTTTTCTTCAATCCAGTTACACTTTTATCATCTGCACTTGACCCTGTCAGTGTTCTTGCCCCAAAGACTGAAAACACCAACAACTTGAATCTGTTCGTACTACACTGTATGTGTTCCCAGCATCCAAAGTGATTTGAATGCATTTTCCCATAGAGACGTTCGTTGGTTCAATAAATTGAGGTTTTAGGAGATAATTAGCTGTAATGGGGAAAATTGGTTATTTGGGAGCAAGAATGGACACCCGGGCTCCCTTGGCAGACTTTCAGAAGTCTAGGCAAGAGACGACGAGGGCTTTGGTTAGGGAGGTAGGGGAGAGAATGGAAGAAAGTAGATGGATTGAGGGGAAGTCTTGGAGTAAAGCTGATAGGATTGAATTTGAAGTACGGAGTGAGGGAGAGGAAAAAGAGAAAAGGTGACGGCTGATACATTCACTGAGATGGGAAATATTAGAAAAGACAGACAAGAGCCTTTTGGTTTGCAGAGGTGGGGCAGTGATGAAGAGGGCTGTATTTGATAATGTTAAGTATCATATCTCAGTGGAAATATTAAGTAGGTAGCTGAATATAGGACTCTGGACTTCAAGTTGGTGGTCTTTAGCACATGGAGACTACATAAAGCTGTGTAATCAGAAGGGATCACAGAGAAAGAGAATTAAAAAAAAAATGAGGGCACCCGCCTTGTGACATTTACGTTGAAGGTCTATATAGCATTGTGTTATGGGGTTATATAGAATTTGCATCCTTCCCAGGATTACTTAATATGTGTAATAGAGAAAATGCATTTCAAATTCTAAGGAACAGAGATAAAACGTATTTCTAAGCACTAGAATTTTTCATGTGGGTAACAGCCAGCAGGACCACGGGTTTACATTAGGTAGAATCACTCTGATGCTTTGAAAGAATTTAATTCATATAAAAGAGAGCATGTCTTACCCATCAATAACTGTAGCGGGTTATCTTAATTACTTGGAACCTACAGACCAGGATTCTCTAAAATAAATCTGACTCGATTATTTCTACCCAGTTATTTCACTGGGTTTATGTCACTTTACGTAACTGCTGCCAACATGTCAGTTTTGATTTGATACAAAGTGTAAAAGTCTTTTCCTTGCTTTATGAGGAAAAAAAGAAAAGAAAAACTTATAAGATAAAGTGTGTTCTTATTTTTAGCAATCTAAAACATATGGCCATAAAAACATGTGGTTTGCCTGTAAAATTATAAGGGAGAATGAATGCTAAAGAATCGGTCACTGAGACAGTAACTAACATTTTACTAATTGAATCACTATTTAATTGTTAAACTATATTAAATATTTACATTTTTGGCAGTTTTGGAAGGCAGGCAAAAGGAAAGATTTAAAAAGTTACAGAACTATGTTTCATAAAAGGTGGTGTTGCCCCAGTGTCCAGCGGTTCTAACATTTCCAGAAAAGACTACCTACACAGAAGAGCAAAAACTCAAAACTCATTACATATATATCTTGCCACAAAAATTCTCCTATAATCTGCTTTGGTATCTGAGCTGTGTTGATTCACTTCAGTCAGTGATTTGTACATTCTGTGGCTTCAGTTATTTCTTTGTAAGTCGGCTCCCAGACTTCTGAGAACCGAATGTTGGCCAGGACTGGGTCAAGTTTTCCTACCTTTTTGAGTGAATTTGATTTCTGTGTACTTCTCAAAAATACAAGGCCAGTTTGGTCACAATTGGGCGTCAGAGTTGGATTTCAAAAGACTATCAGATAGTCTTTGGGATCCTTTATCACCAGGCCTCTCACACCACATTGCTCTGAATATTCCCTGGTCTGACCCAATCCCAGTCCCTCTCCGACCCTCACCCACCACTCCTCCTGGGCCCTCTGATTCTCCTATTCTTGATTACAAAACCCTATGCATGCAATCTCCTCCAAACTTCCTTTCTTCCTCTTGTTGTAACTGAAACCTGATGGGCCAGAACCAGTGAGTCTAATATCTGCCCTACATCCCACTCACCAGAAGGCTGTTTCTTAACTCATACGCCCAGGTATCTCTTGGCACCGTAAGGAATTATTTCACATCTAATTTTCTGTATGTCCTTCCCGACTTACACTGTTAGGGGATCTTGTAAATTTGGGTAGCGTATCAATTTAGCAGCATTCTACTTGCTATGATTTAGCCGTTCTAGTAGCACCTGGAAATGCAGATTCCTTTTAGAGTCTTCAGGAGGCTGGTTACGGTTTTATGAGTTGTTTCATTTTCCCATAGGACTTCATTTAGAAATACAGCAATTTTAGCTGATCTTTTAAATTAGTAGTCAGGATCTATTAGCTCAGGCTTAGTTGACTTCTTATACTGACTTATATTACGAGTGGAATAACTGATTGATTAATTCAATTATTTATGAACTTACAATTACATATACTAAGTCCACACACAAGCTGGGCACTAGGAAATGCCTTCAGGAGGAGATCTACACATATATGCAAACAAGAACACAAGCTATTAATTATAAATGGCAATTAACACAAAACATTATTTAATTCTGTATGCACTCCCTAAGAAAAGTCCATTCTGCAATGCCCAGGGTGGAAGGAGGTAGAATTTAAAGGGGATCAAACTTGTTAAGAATGGATGCTTCTGGGAAAAAGAAAACAGAAAACTAGATGAGAGCAAAGAAAGTTTTACCAGCCCCTTCTGTTTATATGTACCAGTGATTGGTGCCCAAGTGGCCCCTGCATTATGGCAGATTGGGTGTATTAAAATGGGTTTATTTTTCAATTAAATAAAGGGAATAGTTTTAGTTTTGCCTGGCTTAAAAAAAGTGCTGGCAGTCCCAGCTATGAGTTTTCATATATCGTTTCTGCCCACTTACTGCGATGCTGGTGGTAATGCCTACAAGTAAGTGGCTTGTGGATTCAGAACATACTGGCTTTCTGCTCCGTGTTAGCAGCCTTGGGAGACACAGTAGGGTTGCTTACTGGTCTGTAAACAGAAGCCTAGGGGCTAAGTGCTTTGATCCAACAACTCTCCTTTCATTCTTGGAGTTTCATCAATGTTTTCCAGGTTTTTACACATGGCTTTTTCTCCCTATTCAGGATTTATTAGGCAAATACTCTTTTTAAATTCAGTGAATGAATAATTCTTTTGTTTTCTATTGTTCTTGAAAGTAGAGATAGCATTTCCTGATTCCATTCAATTTAACTGGTCAGAAAAAAAAAAGTTATAATTATGGGTACCTGACTCAGTGCCGAATAACACCAACCAGAGGGACATTGTTCTGGTTTTGATTTCAAAGCAATCACTGAGCAAGTCTCCTTTGAGTTGCACCATGAATCAGCATTTAGCAAAGCTGAGTTTAAACCTCTACCCCAGATTCTGAGTGACAGAGAACTTCTAAATAGGGCACTGTTTGTTCATAGTTTTAGGTATCTGTGATTTACTTGGCTGTGTTAGACAATAGGGGCTTTGGTTCAGTTATATTTTTAACATTCCTTAAAATAAATCAAAGAGTGTTCCCATTTTGGATGAGGATTAGCATGGTGGAGGAAATAAAGAATTTACAAGTGCCGAGTATCCAGGGATTATGTGCTGGGCTCTGGGCTGGGCTGCCTCGGTTAATACTTTCTTGGTTGCATGTAATAGAAACTGGCTCTGGCTAGCTTCAGGGAAAAAAGTAAGTGGTGTTGGCATATTGGAAGAATATTTGGGTAGCTCAGAATCCAAGACTCAGGAATGGCAGCGATCAGGCGACTTCTGACCTCAGAAGTAGAGTTCATGTCCGTCACCCGAGGGTAAGCAGTGGAAGTGTCTCAGCACATGACTCTTCACAGGGGGCCCAGTCGGCCTTCACCTGTGGATCCATCCATCAGTCAACGTCAGAGGGGCAGATGTTTTTTGTGGGCAGTTCTAGGGAAAGGGGGCTTACTGTGAACCGGTGGCCACATCAGCGGGGTCTTACCTTAATGGGGCAATTTACAAGTTTAATTTAATTTTCACAAAAAGCCTATAAAAATCACTATTTCCACCTCACAGACGAGAAAACAGACTCAAATTGGTTGGGCAACGTGTCCCGCAAGCTAGAATGAGGCAGGGCTAGCATTCCAACTAGGCTTACAAGAGGGATTGAAGGTTCTTTCTTAAAAGATTCAAATAATGTGAAAAGACTACATGGGATAAAAGCTTCCAGATAATTTATTATGGAGAGAATATTAGTTATCTCCAGGGTACTAGAAAGAGTAAAGCTGCCCGGTGGAAGCTCTGGGCTGGAATCTCAGCTCCACCTGGTCATCACGGGCAGGTGAACATCTAATCATCTCCACTAATGAACGCAGAGCCATCGTCTCCTTCACGGGGTTATTTTAACTTCACAGGGTTCTTGAGATACCATGTGACAATAATGGCCCAAAGCAGATACTCAGTTTCTGGGGAGGAAAGAACTCTTCTAATGATGAACCTTCCAGCACGCCGCTAACAACGGAGTCGCAGTTTGATAGTGGCTCAGTCATTCAGAAAAAATCTAATTACCTCTTACCCTCAGTCTTTCAAACATGGGGCCTTGTTCACCGAAACATCAAGGTAGAAAACGCTAGACAAAAAGAGTTAAGGAAATCACACAATAAGGCCGGTAAAGTTTTAGATACAAAACATTTGACAACTTTGAGACTTTGGGCTCACATTTCAGGGAAAGTCTCTTACCTTTGGTCGGAGCACAATTCTTATTCATCTAATTCCCTTAGTGAATGCCACCTGAGACGGTCTATGTCCTTGTGATAACCAGGACAAAAGCAGCATACAGTTCTTAATGTAGAAATCTGTAACTCGAAACATCACTGAAGCAGATTATTAGTTAACTTTGGAAGGATTAATGTATCAAATAATCCTCTATGTCCGGATGATTAATCTCAGCTATCTTTAAGGACAGCTCTGTGCGGAAAAAGTATCGTAGCAATCCAAGAAATTTATTATTGTGCATGGTGGGTGTTCTGCAAATATTCACAGACTGATCAGTATCAATTTGTTACACATTACTTCAGACAATTATTCTATGTCAGTAGCAAAGTTGGAACCTCAAATGAAAGCAGAAGATATTCTGTGCTGGTAGGGGGTGAAAGAGAGGTTTAGACTATGACATTTCTCTTGATACCATCATTATGTCTGGATCTTAGTTCCAGTGACCTGGTATGTTTCATTTTCATCTACATAGTGTCAGAATTACTTGTAAAATAGCCTATTATTTAAAATTTGATGACAAAGAGTCGACTGATTTTAAATATGACCATAACATTATGTTGTTGTTCCTGAATTAAAAGCCCTTTCTCCCTTTATTTAAATTCGCAAGATAAATAAATCTAAGTAGTTATTATCATTTAAAGATTCTTGGTAAATATTGTAAGTATTTAGGGGGAGGTATATATTAAAAACATCATCTATGGCTACAGAAGTTTGAGTAAGAAAAAAATTTAAAGAATAATTTTTAAAAAGGGATTAAAGAATAATAACCAAATCACTTTTGAAGCTTTTTATTATGTGAGAAATCCCAGAAAAGTACAAAGCCCATGAAACTAGGAGCATTTCAGAAAACAAGACATTTGCATACATTTTTAATGACAGTATTTTAGTTTTGATCTTAAAAAAAAAACAAACTCATGATTTTACATTGAAGCATACTGCTCATGAATTAAGTACATTCTGAAATACTGGGGAAGGATTTCCCATCTCTCATATCTGAACCTGAATTCCTACAAACAGGTATATTACACTCTCTTTTTAGAGATTAAGTTCATGGTATGATTCATAAGAAAAATGATATTATTGATTCATAGTGACTTGAAGAACAGAAATAGGAAGTAAGCATATAACACACATCTATGCCTTTCAGTGATACATCAGATCAAAGTTGAATTAATTAAATAATCTTTAGTGTTTTTAATTATTATCAATGAAAATACATAGATCCCACTGCAGAAGAGAGGTCTCATAGTATCAGAATGATTCGCTGTCATATCAGTGTTTTATATTTAAGTTACATAAATAGGTGATGTTGAAAACCATGCTGTTTCTACCCTCAAAATCAAATGAATGTATGATTACATTCTAAAATCTTATCAAGAGTCACTGTGAAACAATACGTAAAGATACTCACTACTTTTGCCAAATACAATGTAACAGGCCATCAGAGGCCGTAAAGTGTACTTCTAACTTCTGGTAATGTGGCAATTTTCAGTGGTTTCAGGGTCCCGTCTTACTTTCTGTTGTTGCTATTACTACTAGTAATAAAATGATAGCAAAGGGAAAGGAGAAGGAGAAAAACAAAAGAAACTAAATTAAATCTCTTGTAGTTTTTCTAAATACTGTTTTGGTTTATCGTTCGAGTGGAAATCAATTTTCCAAGGTCTGGAAAGAAAACGAAAGCATCTTTACAATTCACAGCGTGTATTTCAGGGGTCTCGGGATTTACCGTTGCCAGCGCGGCTAGCTTGTCGTGCTCCCCTCACTCCAAGCCGGCTGGTTCCGTGGCTATCAGAGCACTTAACTGTTTCTGAGCACAGGAGAGGAACAGTTCCAAGCTGGACAGGCTTCTCTGGCGGATGACTTGATCAAGCTGTTGATTTTTTAAAGAGAGAGAGAGAGAAAGAGAAAAAGAATGTACTTATTTGAGGGATAAAAAAAAATGATGTCACTGAAGCCCTCTAGAGAAACCTTTTCAGACGATGTTTTAATAAAGTCAAATAGGGCTTCAGACTCGGAGACAGTATCGTTATTATTTCTGACCTATTTTCTAAGATGAGTTGATAATCATTACAATTTTATCACTGATGTTGGTAGGTTCAGTGATTGGAGAAATACCATAAATTTAATTAGAGGGATTTTAGAAGATACAAAATAGTATAAAAATACCAGTTCTTAATGACTATACAGACCAAGCAACTACAAATATTATAAAAATACAAAAGATGCAAAAACCAAAAGAAGAAACAGCACAGAACAACAGCACCGTGTCACCATGGGTAAGATTTAATGAGGACGAAGGATACGTGAAGGTATAGACAATCTCCTGAAATTAGAGAACGTTTTGGGAAAGGTGTATTTTAAGAAATAGTTGATATTGTTGAATCTTGAATTTGACTTTGTCTTCCTGCTGAGTTAGATTTTTTAAAAAATTAGGATTGTTTTAATGTCTTGGTTTTTGATACTTCTGTGTAATTGACACAAGGTATTATAGCTAATGGCCTTATTAGACACACACTTCTCTCTTAGATGCCAAAGTATTTGAAATTCTTCTCTACTGGCTGTGCCGTTTTGGAATCCAAGGAGCAGTCCGCAACATTCTTGACGGGGAAAGCCAGCCTCAAGTCACCCTCTTCATCCACTCTTGTCTACTGCTCTCTACTTTTCTATTTATTTTGTTTTTATTTTTTTTATTGAATGAAAGTTTCCTTAAATTCTATAATGTTTTAAATTTTCAAAAGTTTCACACAGATAATTTCACATAATCTCATAATAACCTTTTTTTCCCCTAATACCCCTATATTGCCCCTTCCCCCTTCTCTTTCCCCATTGGTAACCACTAGTTTGTTCTCTAATCCATGCGTTTGCTTCTTTATTGTTTTATTCACTAGTTCGTTGTATTTTAGATTCCACATGTAAGTGATATGACACAATATTTGTCTTTCTCTGTCTGACTTATTTCATACTTGGCATAATGCCCTTCAAGTCCATCTGTGTTGCTGCAAATAGCAAAATCTTATCATTTTACGGCTAAGTAGTATTCCTGTGTGTGTGTGTGTGTATGTGTGTGTGTGTACACACACATACATCTTCTTTATCCATTCATCTGTTGATGGACACTTGGTTGCTTCCATATCTTGGCAATTGTAAATTTGATGCTGCATTGAACATTGGGGTGCATGTATCTTTTCAAATTAGTGTTTTTTGTTTCTTTCTGATTTACACCCAGGAGTGGAATTGCTGGGTAATATGGTAGTTCTACTTTTAGTTTTTTGAGAAAACTCCCATGCTGTTTTCCACAGTGGCTGCACCAATTTACATTCCCACCAACAGTGTACAAGGGCTCCCTTTTCTCCACATTCTCACCAACATTTGTTATTTGTGTTCTTTTTGATGATGGCCATTCTGACCAGTGTGAGGTGATATCTCACTGTCGTTCTGATTTGCATTTCCCTGATGATGCTGAGCATCTTTCCATGTGCCTGTTGTCCATCTGCATTTCCTCTTTAGAAGAATGTCTATTCAGGTCTTCTGCTCATTTTTTAAATTGGGTTGTTTGTTAGAATTTACATATTTTAAATTGTGATAGATACTACCAATTTGCTTTCCAGACTGAGGGTTTGTAAGTCTCATTTATAGTGTATGAGAGGACCAGTTTTTCTTGTTGTCTTTTTTTTTAAATAGTTACATAGTTTTCCATTCTATATTTATAATTGAATATGTACAATGGTTTCTTTATTATTTATTTGAAGATTAATCTATTGATAGACATGGACTGTTCCTAATTTTTGCTATTATAATCAATGCTGTCATGAACACTTATCCACATACTCCTCTGTATATGTAGGCTAGCACATCTTGTAGAAATTGCTTGAGCCAAAAAATGTCATCTGCAACGCTACTTCTCTTATAAATCAGGTTTCCACATATGCAGGATTCTGTCTTTGGATTCCGTATTCTGTTCCCATAGACAATTCACCTGTCCCTGTGCAAATATAATGCTGTCTTAATTACAACTTCATGATAAAATTTAATGTATCATAAATTACCTGCCATATTACCAAAACCATACCATCAAATACTTCAGAATACAAATTAGCAAATACTTGTAATAAAACTGAATTTAAAATGGAAGCAATCAGACTAGAGTCCGATGCCCTTTTTTTCATACAGTGCAAAAACCAAGCAAAATTAAAAAGTATATTATTCTGAGTGACATCAATTGGCAATAAAATGTTTCTTTTTAAGGCAAGGAAATTATGCAGTCAAAACTGAGAATAGTTGTATTTGGAGAGTGGAGTCAAGATGAAACACGTACATTCATTTTGGAGGTGGCTTCATGCGTGTTTGTTTTACCATTACAGTTCATAACTTACGTACATATATTGTATATGTTAGTTTCAATAATTCAAAGTCTTTTGGAAGCTCCACCCCCAGAACAACCAGGGGTTCCACTAAAAACAAGATTGATTTAATATCTTAGAACTCACAGATGTTAGAGGAGAAACTTCTCCTTCTGAGGACATATAACCCAAACTCATAATTCAGAACTAGCATTCAACCTGCGACTTGCAAAGCAAGTCATCTGGATTTATGCATCAGAATGAATATTCTATTCTATAATTTTTAAAAAAGCAAGGATATGTACAAGGATAAAGACATTGAGAGATTTCTATTTAAAAAACATACCAAGCACTTCCCTTCTCTTGCTAGTGTTAAAAGTCACCCTGGAACTAGTGACCAGAAGATGGTGGACGTACTGGTTTGGGGTTTAGGGAGCTGCAAGGCTCATGTCACATCTTTCCCCGTGCCTCTCTCTGAACCGTCTGAAGGCAAGACTCCATTAAATAAGCAAGAGTTGAACACTTTTAAGGATCAACAAGGTGACTGATACTTAGTGAGGGAGAAGATAAACTGGGCCTTCACAGATCTAAGCTTCCAGTCGGGCGGGTCCTTGCTGGGCAGGTATAGGAGGTCACACCTGTGAGGGGAACACTTGAGTCCTTTCTCTTATAGTTCAGAGAGAATTCCTCCCCCTGAAACAAGCACATCAAACTGATGTTCTTGGCGAATTCCTGAATTTCAACAGTTTCTGTTTTATTAGGCGTGACCTTATTATCCTTTATTGAGGCAAGAAAAATTTTGGCAAAATAGTTCTTTTTTGCCCCCTTGAAGAGTGGGGTTTAGTTCTGTGTTTGGGGCAGTCATCTCAAAGTGACTTCATGCTGACAATATTATGTCCAGAGTAGGGGTGGTGAACATTTTTGGACACGCTTCACAACAGTGTAGCTCAAACTGCTTTGTTTTACCTTCTATTTACTGTTGCTTCAGCTGCTTTTCAGCTCTTTGAGATACCTGAAAAAACCCTGGAAATTCTGAGGCTTCTGAAACACACTTTATCTTCTTCCTCACAGAGTATCAGTCACCTTGTTGCTCCTTAAAGTGTTGAACTCCTGCTTTTCCCCATCTTTGTCATCTCTGCAGCTGGCCAGCACACTGCTGAAAACCACTTGGAAGCATAAATGTTACCTGTTAGACGTTAATATTAAGCATAGGGGGTAAAAAGAACATGGGAATTTCCAATAATCCCCTGTATTAGGTTTACCTTTCCATTAGCGTTTCACGCCATAGCAACAGAAAAAGAAAAAGAAAACATCTCTAGACCTCAGCTTTAATTTCCTAGTCACCAAAATACAGTATGATGGATGGGGAACTTATACTGGTCTCAAAAGCAAAATTCAAATGCAGTTACAAAAAAAAATATGGCTTATTTTAATGGGACTGTTAAGAACACTATTTATATCCCAGAAAATCTGATACATTGTTTTTGAATATAAGTATATGTATATAAAATATATAATTATTTATCTATTAATTATATAATACATTTTAATTATATAATAAATAAATATATGTGTTAAGGATAAAATACACAGTACTAATTGTGGTTTCACTATCTACTGGGTTTTCACCAAAAAGATATACCAGAAGGTGTGAAAATGTTAAGTTTACCTTTATCAGTGTTACTTTTTCCAACCTGCCCTTCTGCATAGTTTAAAACTTATGCTTAAAAAGTGATATCCAGCAAATTCACTGATAAAAAACTACTTACAAACATATGTTGTAAGTTTAGTGATATGTGCGATGCGTTCTGTCTTCACATTCAGTAACAAGCTTTCACGGGCGCTGAAGAAAGGTCAAGGATGATGACCCAGAACTGTAATTTCTCAGGCAGATTTTCCAGTTAACATCATCACATTGGGTAAGAAGGACATGTTTACCTTCTAATAAGAAATAAAATTTCTCTTCAGTTTTTATTACAGTCATTTCCATGTTTGAGATTGAGCCAATCCATTAATTAACTGGTCAATCAGCTCATCAATAAAAAAAAGTTAAGACCGCCCATTATTTGTGCATTATTGCTCTGAGCCCCCAAAATTATGAAGTTTATAAATTTTTGGAAGGGACACACACACAATAATTAAAGAACCGTTAGGTGATGACATGTATCGTAAAGACAGTCCAGTGGAAGGTAAGAATGGGGGAGAGATCACTGTGGGGGGTGGTGGCAGAGAAACCTCCACAGCGGTTTCATAGGATTTGAAAAGGACTTGAACAGAGTATCAAAAGTGTTTTCTTAGAGGAGCGAGATGTGGAAAGAAATTCTAGGAAAGCAGATTAGCAGGAACAAAGACGGACTGTTTAGAGACACGGAGAAAGGAGGCTTGAATTTAGTGGAGGAAGTCTGCTCAGGAGTAGTCACACATTCTTTCATTCACTCGTTGATTCAATATTTATTTAGCACCAACTACATGCCAGGCACTGTTTCAGTCGCTAGAGTAAAACAGTGGTGAGTAAGACAATTGTCTTCTCTTATATACTTGTATTTCAGTTTGAGGAGAGAAATTAACATTCTTTAGGTGGAGATGGATCAGTGCTATAAAAAATAATGAAGTAGGGCAAAGGATTTAATAGAGACAGAGGGGAGACCTTTTGGGCGGGATGATTAGAAAAAAACACTTGGCAAAGGTACTAATTAAGAGACTTAAAAGAAGTGAGGGAGGAAAGGCACCATGCGAAAATGTCGGGAAATAAAGTTTCAAGGCAGATGAAACCACGAAAGAAAAGTCCAAAATGTGGGTTGTTATGAGAATTCAATGTGTCCTTGAACGAGGACGAGTAATAAATACAATTAAGATAGGAGCCAAAAGATCACGGAGGAGACTGGAAGGAGAGAGGATCAGGGAAGCAGACAGTGGCCAGAGCAGGCAGGGCACGACAGGTCACGGGAAGGCAGAGTTCTGGGCAAGAATGTGAACATCCTCTGTCTTTGAAAGACATCACACTCGTTACTGGGGACGAGAGACTGTGGGAGGGGGCGAGAGTGGAAGAAGAAAACCCAGTTAGGAGGCTACTGGCCTGGGAAAAATATACAGTTACTCAGACTGTTGGCAGCAGACGCATAATAGCAGCTTATATTTGGAATATATTTTGAGATAGGACCAACTTGATGGATTAGATGTGTGGATGAAAAGAGAGAAAGGTGGTTCTTAGAATGATGGTGCCATGATGAACTGGAGGGAATTTGGGAAATACAGGATAAAAAAAGGTTTCTTTTATATAGAACTTCTCAAATGTCACTGTTGTAAACTCACGTTGGAAGAGACTCTGAGCCAACGTCAAGATGACAAAGATACAAAAATGTATGTTTACAATGATTCTGACTCTAAAAGATTCAATGTGATCAGGACAGTGATTTGAACTAACGCAGTGCCAGCTGCCTCAACACTGAACTTCTGAAGATGCAGGCCTGACCTCATGACCAAAACAGTCACAGGCCATCATGCAGGTCCCATGAAGACTCTCAGTTAAGAGTTCACATCTCCTTTCCTTTGAATACGTTTCAAGAATTGAATACGTTTCAATTTTAAAAAGTTTGACTATTTATATAGTTTAAAGAGTCACCATATAAAGCAGTTGTGTAATTTTCTCACAGGCATTGAGATGAATTACAGACGCTCCATTAAAGCAAATGAAAAACAGCCACACAGAGTCTTAAACCCTAGTGGCCACAACTAAAGAGCTGTGATTTTCGCTGTTTTGTTTTTGTTTTAAGATGTCTTAGGGTAAGTACGTTCTCTGTTTTTGAGTCATCTAAAGTAAGTCCTCCATATTTGGGCCGTTGCGCCTTTTTATTCCAAACTGCCACAGAACCCACTGGCCAATGGGAGTACTCACTTCTGCGCTTCACCAAGTCACCTGGGCGGAATAAACCAGTATGTGTTCCAGACTTGAATGTGCAGGCACACCGCCCTGGAATGTGACCTTATTCGATCTTGTACGTTAAGCAACAGCAGTTGCCCAGAAAAGGATGCATGTGGGGCTGAGTGACTGTTTCACTCTTCCTTCCCTGATAGCAGCCACGAGACTTTCTCGTACAAGCTTCCACATGTGAAGTTTAATGAATTTGAAAAGAATTCTGATAACAACTGCTTTACTCCTAATTCAGACAATTTCCAAAACATTAAAAAAAAAAAGCCACAGATTAAGGGAAATTTTAGAACAAAAGTAGAGGTAATTAGAATTGCGTAGTATGGTCATAGTTGTGTGGAAGTCCTGTCTTAGGGCTCTGAGCCAGAAAGTTATATTCACCTATTAGTAAGTTCCATATCCTACTTTCAAGCATTCAAAGGAAAGAATTTATCTCAAATACAATATGGATAGATTCTGGCAAGACAGACTGACTGATGTTAATATGACATTCCATGTAAAGTTTTCACATTTGTTACATGCTCAATGTAACACACTCATGCACATTTGTTACATGCTCTCAAACCATGAACAACTTTTTTCTACGTTATTTTTTTCAAGATCTTGGTTAGTACAAATACTGCAATCTGTAAGATGGCCTTTTGTAAACTAAATAAACATAAAGATCCCAAGCACATATTGTTAAGTAACAAGACTGTTCAAGTACAACAAACACCAACGCTTGTATTTTCATCAATTCAGCTTTTAAAGATTTTAGCAATTCTTCTCTACCAATCTAAAGAATGATATCTGCCAATTACTGTCTCCTCTGTGTGCTGACTTTCAGCAATTTAAATTTCACCTTATTTTAAAATAGGAGAAAGAACTATAAGACCTCGTGGGTTCTTGTCTTCCTGTGCTACCTTAAAACTCAAATGACTAATTTATTTTGCCTTTTATGTTTCAATCTACAAAAGCAGGCAAAGGACTGTCCCCACGCTTCCTCTTGAGCTCTCTGCACACATACATTGAAATTGATTGAAACTGATTTCCAGTGCAAAATGAATAATCCTGTAATGCTGGACCCAGTCTGATCTTTTCTTGTTTTGAGAATAGTGTTACTGTTGCTACCTGCCCAGCACAGGTGAACTGCCTTATGTGTTGTATCAGTTACCTATCATTGTGTAACCAGTCATCCAAACCTACTGGTTTCAAACAAAAATCAACAAATATTTATCATCTCCCAGTTTTCGTGGGTCAGGAAAGCGCTGCTTAACTGACTGCCTCACACTCACGGTCTCCACTGAGGGGCTGCAATCACGTTGCTGGCTGGGCTGTAGTCAACTCACAGCTCAGCTGGGGAATGATCTGCTCCCAAAAAGCTCACTCAGGGGCCGCTGACAGGTCTCAAGCATCGACTCCCGACAGAGCCCATGTGAGCCTCTCCCCAAGGCTGCCCGATAACACAACAGCTGACTTCTCCCAACACAGGAAACCCCAGAGAGCATGAGAGTGAGTGCGACAGCACCCAGGACAGAAGCCACGATCTCACTATGAGCCACCCTCACTCAGTCCAGCCTGGACTCAAGGGGAGGAATCATGTAGGTGCAGGGTATCACTGGACAGCATCTACTGTGTGTCATCTCATTTTTATTTTCTTGAAATTCTATGAATGAAGCCGCTGAGGCTTAGAGAGGTTATCTGCCCAACTGGCAGGGCCAGGATTCACATCCAGGGGTTTATGACACCAAGGTATTTTGTAAACCACAACACTACAGTGCCTTCTCAGATAAGAACTTCAGTGAAGGCTGGGAGCCTTGGCATAATGTCTGTTTTGCTATAAATACGTAGAGGTTTCTTGCACTGCATATGCTAGTGCAGAAACCTTTCCAGATGCCAAAAGCCCTGTAGATACAGTCATTAAAACGTGTAGTTATCTTCTCTTCCTAAGCAGTAGGTTCACGAAGGTGTCTGTTATATTAACATACAAATGGTTCCCTGAAAATGCGACACGAGCAGTTAAAGAAAAGCCGGCATATTAAACACATCACATGTGCCTGAAAGAATCTGTAAACCTCAGTGGCTGTATATAAAACCAACAGGCTGCTTCTTTCTACGTCCATAAGGAAAGAAAGGGGGAGCGTTCATTAAAGCAGCGTGTGGGGCGGCCCTCACCCTGGGGTCCCTGTGAGGCTTGGACAGGACAGAAGAGGCTGAGGGCACAAGGGTGAGAGCTGCTCCACAGTTGGGATGCAAACCTCATTCCCATCAGAAAGGCCTCAGTACCCAAAACTGGACCAGTAGAACAAAGCACACTTTAATCAAATGGAAGGTAGTGAGAACAGACTTTTTTCCTCTCGTTTTAAATAAATAGGGCTGTTTTTCCTCATCATTCAGGATTTTACAGTGTGTACTTGATCATTGAAGCCTTGAAAAAAACATAATACCATCTGTCTGACACATTTTAAAACAGATTTATCCTACCGAGGGAACCAAGTGGGAAACACTTCGCCAGTCCTCTTAAAACCCCAGCTGGATTGAGAACGTAAACCCTAACCTTTCTCCTTGTGAACAAGTAAAGGAGGTTTGCTTTCAATTAAGAAAGCTAAATTTGGATATGGTTGCCTAAAAATGGCAAAAGCAGCTCCCCAAAGAGAAGATGCTGAAAAAAACGATCCCTGGACACCTACCAAACAGAAGACAAGAGAAGTCGGGGATTACGGCAAAGCTTGAGAGTTCTTCCTCCAATGTCCACTCCTCTTCCTTCTCACCAATAACATTCCAGCTGAGTTCCAAGAACAATGTAAACACGCTCCAGGTATCGTTCCCAAGACCCCCTCCCTGCCAGGGGCAGCCACGGCGATGTGAGAGGCCGGCATCGGGGAGGATCTCCCAGAGAGCTCCTTAAAAGTGGGGCAGACACCTGTCCTGAGTTCTCTTCTCTTTCTGGTTCTTGCCTTTGTCCTTTCTCCTCCACCACAAATGTGTTTACTGGAGCTCCACCTGCCATTCTGTGGCCTTAATGATGTGGGCCAGAGCTAAAGGTAAAACAAGTACAAAGACAGAAGGATCCTGGAGGTTTATGACTTGGTTAACCTTCCTCAGCTTTCAGCGGCTTACTTTTGGACTTGGCAGACTCGGTATGCCACTGTTATTTCTATAAATCCCACTGATAAATGTACCGTCTTCACACTGTGTGTGTGTCTACTTCTATAACAGAACAAAAATTTACTTCTTAGAATATAAGCTTAAGAACCTAAGGATAAGCTCAAAATGTTGTGAACGAGGCTGAAATTTCCATCAAGGTGGAAATGTGAATGGAGGGGCTGAAAAGCAACTAACGGAATATAATCTCCTGCAATAACTTAAAAGTATATGAATGATAAAAAATAAAATAATCAAAATGACCAGGTGATGCCGACCACCTGAACATCTATGTATGCAAGCTACACTGGCAAGTGCCTCACTCTTTTTTTTTTTTTTTTTCTGTTCTCTGTTAAATAGAGTATTTCATTCACAAACTAGAGACTGAAAAAAACAAAAACCTAAAGATGTTAAAAAATATATAAAGGGGATGAATTTGAAACTAGAGCAGTGAAATTTTGCCTAACCAATCAAGTTAACTGACAATGTTTGGAAATAAACATGAAGTTCCTAATCAATTTAAAATTATGAATATTACAGATAAAATATGATAGCAGTTTTGGCCCCAGGAAATTCCAAGCAATTTTGCAGATTAACTTTGATAAGCAGACATCATGGCATGCAGATGTATTTGTATATATACATATGTTTATATTGACTTTCCATCAGTTTCACACTCATTATTTGATGCTTATTTTCTATTCACCGTGGTTTTTAATAGTTTACATATTTTAAGTTGTCACAAACCACTTCTGAAACAAAAAGGTATTTAACACCTACTTGAAGACACAGTGAGTAGAACCAAAGACAATCTGACCTCAACCACGAGTTAGGGAAAGCCGTCTCAACAACACAGTAACAGCATCAACAGCTAACGCTGCAAGTGCTCTTTATATACGTCAGGTAATGTTGTAAGCACTTTACACGTGCTAACTCATTTAATTCTCCTAACAATCCTACGTGAAGTGGGGACTATTTTTAATTTCCACTTTATAGACAAACAAAATGCGGCCCGGAGAAGTGAAAGTACCTGCCCAAGTGTACACATCAAATAAACAGCAAAGCTCGGTTTTAACCCAGGAAATCTGATTCAGAAACCCGCACTCCTAAATCATGTGCTCCTCTCACTAAGATGGAAAGCGTGCCTATGCGTGTCAGTTAGCGGGCTTTTCCGTAAAATGGGACAATCCCATGATGCTAAACAAACAAAAGCAAGAAATACCAACACTTCTTCTCCCTTTCTTTTAAAATCTGTAGGGAGTTTGCAAAGCAGTACTGGTGGCATTTTGGGCAGAAATCTCATAAATTGATGGTCCATAGCCAGAGACATCTGTGACGCTGGTATAAAATCTATTATAGGACTTCTGTTTCTCTTTCAATCATTCACTTTTCTTGTCAACTAAGTAACAGTGACTTTCTGGATTTGCTTTTTATATATCCAGAGTAAGCAAGTGGTTGTAAGCTAGTATTCCTACAGAAATAGCCATCTCAATTAACACAAATTCCCATTTAAAATTCTCATTTCTCACTGATATTTATATCAATATCTAGAGGTGAGAAAGGTTCATATGAAAATCTGAAAAATTAAACTGCTTTATGTAACCCATTTTTACCAAGCATCATTGCAAATGCACTGGAGCTGGGAAGTAAGATTAATGAAGGTGGGAGGAAAACTTTCTTAAAAAAAAGTTATCCATAAGTGCGCACTGCAATTGAGATGCTCCTGAAACATATGTATATATAAAGTGATACAGTTTGAAGACATCTGCTCTTTCTCTGCTACAGTGTACTGTCTGAGGACCCATTTAATTGAAGCAATGCAGCCAATGCACTGAAACTTTTTCTTCTCGCGTTTTAATGTAAACAAATCCAGCCAATACATTGAAAGTCTTTTTTCTTCTTGTCTTAATGTAAGCAAATGACATTATGCAAAGGAATGGAAGGATCAGGTAATCTAAATGGTGTGTGGTAAATCAAATGCAGACTATTATCATATAGAAATTCCATGGGTCTGACCTATCCAGATGACTTACCACTTCATTTACTATATAGGTATCACTATGCTTGGATGAAAAATAATGACAGTTTTGCTGATGTATATCCAGATTTCTCTAAATAAAAGACAATATGGAGTTTAAAGTCTTCAGGAAATACCAAGATAGTGACATTGAATATAAACATATATATTAAAAATCTGTGAAATGTAAGTATGCCAAACTAAAACTCTAATCATATTCTCTGAACAGCTGGAGGTCCTACCTACTTTCTATGAAAACAAAGACATTAAGAGAAAACGAAAGACATCTCTCATGAACATAGATGAAAAAGTCCTTAACAAAATATTAGCAAATCAAGCCCCAAAAAGTATAAAAAGAATTATATACAATGATCAAGTGGGATTTATTCCAAGTATGCAAGTCTGGTTCAATATTTAAAAATGAATTATGTAATCATCACATTAACAAGTTAAATAAGAAAAAAAAAGCACATGATTATATCATTAGATGCAGAAAATTATTTAATAAAATCCAACACCCACTTATGATAAAAACTCTCAGCAGACTAGGAAGGAGAATGTTCTCAGCTTAATAAAGACTATCTACAAAAAGCTTCAAACATGATACTTAAGATGATAAACTCAAACCTTTCCCACTAAGATCAGGTACAAAGCAAGGATGTCCCCTCTTAACCACTCCTTTCAACATCATACTAGAAGTCCATGCTAATGCAATAAGACAAGAAAAGAACCACCAGAACAACTGGACATCCACAGGCCAAAAAAAAAAACATTTATAGACAGACTTTACTCCCTTCACAAAAATTAACTCAAAATGGATCACAGACCTTAAGGTATAATGCAAAACTATGAAACTCCTAGACAACAACATTGGAGAAAACCTAAAAGACCTTGGGTATGGTGATGACATTTTGAATACAGTATCAAAAATACAATCCATGGAGTTACTGAAAAGCTGGAATCCATTAAAATTAACAATTTCTGTCCTGTGAAAAACAGTATCAAGAGAATGTGAATACATGTTTTATGTATTTGTCTAAACCCACAGAATGTACAACATAAAGAACAAATCCTAGTGTAAACTGTAAACTTTGGGTGATTATGGTATCTCAAAGTGTGTTCTCCAATTGTAACAAATGTACCAATCTGGTGGGGGATGTTGATAACAGGGAAGACTCTGTGGTGGGAGGGAGTACACGGTAAGTCTCTGTACCTTCCTCTCAGTTTTGTTGTAAACCTACAACTACTCTAAAAAAATAAAGTCTTTTCTTTTAAACCTGTATAGAGGTCTCATTTTACATCTCTTCATTTATTCAAAGAAAATATTGAAGTATATTTTTAAATTTATGTTGAATATATGTAAAAGTACAGACTTTACCAAAAAAATTTTTCATCTTTTTGGTGATAGGAGAACTTTACATAAAAATGAATTAATTATCCAGCCTGGCCTATGTTGCTAGCTGAGAGAGAAACTGGAACAGGTGGGGATAATGTTTAGAGAGGAAGACCAGCATATTAATGCAGATCTTAGAGATCTCTGCAGAAGCAGTCTTTCTCAAATGCAGCATTAAAGCTGGAATCACCAAAAGTTCACTAGTTCATAGATTATTCCAGAAATTACCAATTGAGTCTTCATTTTTTAAGGAGTCTGTTAAGAAAAGACCTGTTTTGAGTCTTGCTCAGTTAAGGTCAGCAGGAGAAGAATGAGCTCTTTGGGGAGCGTCAGGAATAGTTTCCACATCTATCCTGTAGGGTACAGCTCAATTTGAATCAGGGACCATGTGGCACAACCATCAAAAGTGGAATGAAGTCCCAGAGAGCGAAGAAAGCTGGCATTTCCTTGTCTTGAGGGACTTCATCCCACTATCTGATGATCACTCCACAAGGTTCCCTGTATTGGAACTCTTGTTGAAACAAAAAGTTGTGCAAGTGGACTTTAGGACCTCAGCATCCCTTCCTCCATTTCATCAGGTTAACTCCATATTTTCAAAGGAAGTCTCAAAAGTAGAATGGAAAGTAAGCACTAACAAATATGATCATTTACTCCAATTTTTACAGATGAGGAAATTAAAACATCAAAACGTTCTCTATCTGAGAACAGGCAGTAAAATCATATTTAAGACATGTTAAGTTCTTGGCTCCAGCATCTAAACTCCTACTGGCATGCTGAATTAATGTGCAGAGCTTTATGACAGAAGAGGAAGATTTAATTAAAACAGTACTTGTGGGGGGGTTATCTTTCTAAATCAACTTTAGTAAATTATGTAGGAAGAATGAATAATAGAGTGAAAGACTGTTCAGATCCTAAGATATCAAAAAGTACAGGAAAAATGAACAAAAACACTTGATTAGAAAATTACTACAAAATATCCATATGTGATAAAAACTACAAAGCACTTCTGTTGTCCAAACCAAATAGTGGAGCTGCTGGGAAAGCTAAGGAAACACCTTTCAAATAAAGTTTGAAAAAAAATCACGGCAAAACAGCATTTTAAAGTCTGGTTCTCATTACTTGGGTATTTAATTCAAAAAAGGTAAGGGGGAGGGGGAGTACGATAAATAAATATTAAGGATCATTTCAGTGGCTATATTTTCCATATTTCTGAGTTCTTACAAAGGGAGCCACATAACTTTTAATTATATACACCTCAAAATAATCTTTGATAATGCAAAAAAGGGAAAGATGTATCAGATAATCAAAATAGCAAAACGATAGTTATCAATGACAAGCATTTTAAGTGACTTATTGTGAAACTGACTTAATCATAAATTACTTGATTAATGGACAAAACCACAAAAATTAGTCTGAAAGAAAACATTTAAAACATACTGTATATTTTTACAGAAAGAAATTTGATAGAAAATGAAATGAACAAATTTAATGTACAAATAAGGACTGTTGGTTTTGGAAACTTGCTCCTAATTAAATTAGGAGATTGCAGGTGCCTGATTCTGATGTGAATAAGCCAGGTGCAATTCCACAGTTCTCAAAATATGGAAAAGAGACCCAATGAAAATATTTTAAAATAGAATTTTGCTATAATGAAAAGCTCATTTAAAAAATATATAAATACTCTCTTCTTTAAAATCTGGAAATTTTCCATTGTTTGTCTGCTTACTTTAAACTTTCACATTCATCCAGTGTTCCCTACCATTTTTATCCCAGGAATATATCTTAGGTTTAAAACACAATACTATTGCCCTATTTTACTTCTCTGAAATATATACATTATTAAAAATAATTGCTATGGCCATAAATCCATTGATCTCTTTTAGAGATTAAATAATAATTTCTGAAGTCCCTTCAATGGGAGATTATCAGATATTACATTAATTAAGGACTGCTCACTTTTAAGTCCACATTTACTAGACGGGTAGCGTTTGATAGAGATACGCTTCCATGGAAATGACTTTTTCACATTCCTTTTGGGCCAACTTGTTAAACTTCACTTCCCAGCAGTCTTCCCTTTGCTCGCTTTGCTCCAGCCCGTCCTGCCTTCCTCACCCTTTCTCAGACACAACCAGGCACCCTTCTCCATCAGCTGCTGCATCTGGTGTTCTCTCCATCTGCAACATCCTTCCTCCAGATGGACGGGATCACTCTCCACATTCAAGGCTATTAAATGCCATCTTGCTTTGTTACTCACTCACTTTAAAATAGCATCCTGTTCTTTGTCTGCATCACTAACTTGACACCCTGATCCTTCCTCATGGCATTTATCACCCCTAAATATCATACATTTGTTTACTGTCACTTCCATGCCCAACTAAAATGTGAGCTTCCTAGAAACCCCTAGAAAACAGGAATTCTGTTGTATTTCCTTCTGTATCTCCAAGTCCTAAAGTAGTACCTGGTACATCATAGGGGCTGACTAAATGCTGAATTTATTGAATAAAGAACAAAAAGAGAAGAGATAATTATTAATTTATTTTAGCAACTGGACTTAGAAAAAATACCATAATTCATTTTCAAAATGTTCAAGTGTCAAACAGTATTTTTGCCTTCAAAAAGATGTACAAATGATTTAAAATGATTAAAAGAAGCTGCAAATTATTTTATAAAATACTGAGTACAGTAGTGATGATATTCCTTAAATTTACATAATCTCTTAATAAAATACAGTATCACATGGAATTGAGGTTTGCATTCTAAATAATGGATAATTGATTACCTTTATTTGTATGCTACATTGATAGAATCAAGATGAATGGGGGGATAAAAGAATTAGTAACAATAATCTATAAAATTATATACATTTTGGGATTTACAGCAAGACGATAAAATGAAGAAACTGTCAAGTTTAATTCCTATCCCTGAAAGTTGTTAATGGGAAGGAATCAATCATTTTCTAAACTTTGTGACATCTATTAATGACATGAGTGTTCAACCTAGTTTCTTTATGCCAATTTTGTGTTTCTAAAAACGAGAAGAATTAATGACATATTGAGATCTCTCTGAAAAGACAATATTCTGGAATGCTCTATTAGACTAGATGGTATTCTTCTAAGTCCTAAAATAGCCTGGAATCTCCAGGAATGCTTCATTGGACCAAACGAAGATTCCTTTCAGTGGGCTCCAGATGCATTAGCTCTGCTTGCTTCAGCAAATTTTAATAACCAGTCCTCTGGTCGCTATTCTCTGTGCATGTCAAATAAAGTATCAGTTACATGTGTTTTTTAAAAATTACTATTTGAGTCCAGGCCACACTGTAGAGATATAAAATTATCTCTCAAAAAAAATTTTGCCCTTGTCTTCAAATACTTCCTTACTCATCTCTGAGTGCAGAAGTGGCCCTGTATCAGGTACTCTGACTGCAAAACAAATTACCCCAAAACTCAGTGGTGTGAAACCACCATTTACACCATTATGCGTGTAAGTTCTTTGGGTTAGGAATCCGAATATGGTGCAGCTGGGGCAGCTTATCTTTGCTCGCTAAAGTCTGGGACCTCTGTTGGAAGACTTGAAGCCCAGGAGCTAGCATCCCCTGGGGACTCATTCATCCCCAGATCTGATGGAAGCTTTACTGCCTTTTATGATCCAGACTCGAAGTCACACAGTGTCACATCCATCACGTTCTATTTGCTGAGACGTTCACAAAGCTCAGCCCCGGGCTCAGGGGAGGAGGAAGAGGCTCTGCTTTCTGATGGGGAGGAACAAGGAAATGCTGGACTGGGCGGGCTGCTGCGGCCATCCTGGGAGAATGAAACCCACCACAGGTCCTAACTGGATACCACTTCTCAGCATTCTCAATTTCTGAGGGTGTTAATCCCATCTCCAGTTCAGACGACTGCTGGAATGTCAATAGTCTAGCTCTCTGAATTACGAGAGCTAGACTAGGTCCCTGAGTTATTGTCAGAAAGAATAACTTCAATCTTACGGGACTCAAAACGTTAAGAAAAAGCAAGATTTAGAAATAACAAATATGGAAGATCAGGCAAATAATGAGAGACAAATGATTTTCCCTATGAGTTCTACTTTCAACAAACCGCTTGCAACTGGACTTGCTTTTCTTCTTAAAAAGGTGGAACAACTTCCTTAGAGACACACCACACCACGTCTGCCTGAAAAATACGCCCTTGCCTACGCACGCATGTCTGTCCCCACCGTCTTGGAGCGCCATCCCCGGCAAGTGGGAAACGAGGAGGGACCCAGGTGCGTGCTCTCTGCTCGCCCGACTGGCTTCGCGTAAGTCCCATCCCTACCCCTGCGGGCTCATGCTGCTCTGTGGGTGCCACCGTGTGAAAGTACCCCGAAGCCTCAGTGTTTCTTAAATCCTATTAAAGCCACAGGACAGACTTAGATGAATGAGTAGGAAACTGAGCTGAAGAACTCTCCCTGACCCTGCCACCACTGTCACTTTTGGCACCGACTTCACTGGTCAGCACTTCCCTCTAAGCACAGCAGGGCTCAAAGGGGAAACCAAGCTCTGGCCCCGTCCCGTCCGGTGCGCTCAAGTCAGACCCGCATGCTGTTCCAGCCGGAGCTCTGGGGGGGTTCTGAATATACTTTTAAAATTTAAAGAAAAAGGGCTGAAATAGTGGACATACAAAAAATAGTCACAAAACAACACAACAGTCTATTTAAACTGATTTTTCTCATTTTAAAACTAGGACAAAATCAATATATCATATATTTAAACAAAGGAGTATGGAGCAGGAAGCAACAGCTCTCCCAGCTCACCCCCCAGAGAAGACCACCGGTCACTTCTCGTCTTTTGTTTGTTTAAATACATTTTGCAATACCACACACACACAGAGGTATGCAGAAAAATGTATTTAAATTTACAGGATCATATGATTGAGGAGGTTTTGCAACCATATCAACAAATGTAGATCAGTATTCTTTTTAATATACACAGTAGTCCATTTAACATGATTCATTTAATCAGTCCTCTCTGGATGGACATTTTGAAAATATCAAAAAAAAATGTCAAATTCTGTTGGGTGAGTATGTGCCATGGGACATTTGACAAATTGAGCAATCTGAAATGGGATAATGATTGACTATTAAACTTTCTTTCGTAGCTTAAAGGGCAATGGAAAGAGAAGAGGTTGTTTAGAGATGGACACAAATAAGATGGCACTCTCCTCCACAAAACAGAACAGCGAATCTGTGAAAATGCGTTGGCGGTAAGAGTCAGGGCTCGACTCTTGCTAATGAGGCCCCTGGGAAAATAGAAACACGCCCCCTGAGTTGACGTCACGCCTGCGCACCACGTCCTGGTCCTCAGCCCGAGCCCTCGGCGCTCCAGCCTGCCAGGGAAGCCTCGCACCAGATGCCAAGCCAAACATCTGGGAACAAGAGCTGTAATAACCCCCTGTTTGTGTTTGTTTGTTTAAGTAATTTAAAGACACATAACATGAAGTAAAACAAAGAAAACTTAGGAAGGCAGAATAACTCGAAGAAATAGGAAGCTTGGTATCTTTCAAAGCATTTTCCTGGATATCCATGCATTACTCAGAGCACATAATTAATTGTCGGTGTAGATCGGCATGGCCTTGGAAGCAGAGGAGGAGGAAGGGGAGACATGAATTCTATCTTAGGCATTAGTGAAAAATACAAAAATAAAATTACCTGAACGCATGGGGATAATAGCAGAACAAAGGTTCACTCAAATTCATCGTCCACATGTCCAGTGACGTTTGCATGACTGACTGACGGGCATTCTAGTGAAACCACAACAGACTGATTACTGTTGATGGTGGTGTCGTTTTGAATCATTAACTTTTTTCATATAGCTAAACCTGGCCTCATTCTCTATTTTAAGAAGAGGAAAATAATCGTCTATTGCTGAAGGCTTTCATATTAAACATGGCAGAGCACATTACTGATGATGTAAAAAGCACTGTGACACGTTTAGCATGAAACACTTCAGTGTTAGAAGACTGTTCTCTAGAAATATCTAGAAAATGCTAGATTGTTCTCAGAGGCCTAAGGAGCCTGTGGACTTACAAGAAGGCCTGACATCTCCTCTCTTGGTCTTTACAATGTACGTTCCTATGGAAGGCGGTTTCCTTTGGGGAGCAGTAGTGACTGGAAGGAGTGTGGAGTTGAGGGTGTCTGGGATGCTGGCAACTTTCTGCTTGACTGTAGGTGCTGGCTACACAGGTGTGCTTCCTCTGTGAAAACTCACTGAGTGGTATTCTTAGAATTTATGTTAAACTAAAAGGCTTTTATAAAGGGAAGCAGCTGAAGACACAGCTTCATACACTGTAGTTAATTTCTCTTAATATTTAAAAGATATTAATGGGTTATTACTGATAATCAGCCCAACCCAGTCCAAAAAGAGGGTTTTTACACTGATAAAACAACAGCTAGCTTTACATTTTTGTGAATCACTCTGTTTTGTATTCCTGCGTACAAATGTCTTAACAGTTCATTGAGAAGGTGATGCAGTCAAGGGTTAACGTATGTGCTTTCCTTACTTTCATGTGTATCAGTATAATTAGTACCAGGTCTGGAAGAAAACATGCCATTTCCTCTAAGTAACACCAATAAAGACCTACCGAGCACCTGTGCCACGTGTCCGGCTCTGACTTAAGGCGTTTGCATGCCTATTGCCATTTGATTTGTAAAGAACTAGGATCTTTCCTGCTGAGAAACACCATTCTAAGGAGGCACATTCCGAATATCAACACTACCAGCTGCTGCTTGCACAGAATTTTCCTTCCTTTATGGTTTGCGTGCTTGTTCACTTACTCGAGCACAGCTGAGGATCCGTGCCATGTCAGGCATGGTTCTGAACGATGTCGCAGTCTTAAGAATCGTCCTGTTTCTCCAGTGCATCTCTCCGGGGGAATTATGGAGAGCGTACATCTGGGAAAAGCTCTGACAGCAATGTTTCGAATATCTTTTAACTGTATAGCATATCTGGACTTGACAAAGAAAAGCACAGAATGAGGGAGCTTTCTGTACTCCCCCATGCTTAACTCACCCCATCTCATCTCTGTCAGTGAGATTTAGCTCCCAACCAAGGACCATTCTGCGGCACCCATCCTCTTCAGTATCATACAATTTGTCATTTATTGATTCTCCCATTACTCTATGCATTAACCACCAGTCCAATTAATTCATAACTCTATGAATGGGGTCAATGCTTTTTATTCCAGGGGTTGGCAAACTTTTCTGTAAAGGTCCGGAGAGTAAATATTTTAGGCTTTCTGGGCCATGGCATCTTGGTCACAGTTACTCAGCTCTGCTCTAGAAGCACGCGAGCAGCCATAGATACTATGCAAATAAATGAGTGCAGCTGTGTTCCAACAAGACATTGTTAAAACTTAGGCAGCAAGCTGAATTTGGCCCATCAGTCATGGTTGGCAAGCCCCTGCTCTATCCTACACTATCTTTTATTATGCTGGACAGCTTGCTGGCCTCAGTAAATACCTCTCGCTGGACAGAGTCAACAGCGTTGGAAAAGGAAATGGAGGAAACCGGGGTGGGAAGTGGTATTAATTCTGAGTTCTCTAAGGGAACACATCCATCTCCTTTCTGCTTCTAACCTGGTTGCACCTCTTCCCCTCTTAAATCAGATTCTGAAGAATATTCCTTCTACTGATTTAAGGAATTTTCTTATATTAGTAAAAGGAAAAAAAATTCTGACAAGAGATTCAAACTGATGAGGGAGCATAAGCTAGGTGTTCGGTGTGGTATCTTGTCCCTTTGCAAGTAGAAAACAGACATTTGTAGATAAGGTAAGAAAATCCACTGGGAAAAAAGGCCCTATTCATAAAAGACTGCACCAGAGAAACCCAGATATGGGTGGTCCAACTGGGCCGAAGCGGCTGGCAGTGGGATTTAAAAGCAAGATTAACACAAGATGTTAAGTACCCAGATCCATCCAGTCACAAACACGTGTGCTTTTAATGACATTCAGAGCCGTTTCCATAAAATGAAAAGAGTTTTTCACTGAAAACACCATGAAAAATCTTAGACTACCCTTGAACTAAGAACCTTTTATTGTTTTCTCATGGCTGAAAGTCATTTCATCTGCCAGTGACAAGTAATGCTCATGGTTATGGTGGAGACAGAAGCCTGATAGCAGCAAACGAGGACAGCAAGGGACCAGAGTAACTTTTTTTTTTTCCTTTCAACATAAAATTGACATATGAGATGCAGACACAGTGCAGGGGGTCCCTGAATAACAAAGTGAACAAAATAAGACAGCTTTTTCTCAGACCCTTACTGAGCAGAACACCTGCTCCAGGAAGAGGAATCACTCCAGGCTCAGTCCTTGCTATGACCTCCACTCTAATTTATTCAGCAAATACTTACTGAATGCCTACAAAATAGCTGGCACGGGGGTATGTATTGCAATGTTATGTGTGGGCTTTTTCTCTTCTTTTAAAGCACACCATTCTTCTTGGGGGGGAAAACAGACAGCATCATTTAAAACAGTAAATAATATCATTTCAGCTACTGATAAGTACTAGGGAATAAATAAGGTGCTGCTGGTAGAGCACTGCAGGTGTGGGGAGGAAAGCGCAGGGTGATGGTAGCTCAGATGGCTAAGGAATGGCCTGTCTGAAGAAGTAACAGTTAGGAAACCTTTGGAAGATTTCAAGCACAGTAATGTGATGATTAGATTTATACTTTGGGAAGACAGATCACGGGGTGCTGTGTGGGAAATACACTGTAGTGAGAGGGAGGCAAGTAGAAGCAAGTCGTCTTGGTAAAGATGATGGTGGCTTGGTCTTATAACGTGGTAGTGCAGATGGTGATACATTCAGAAGCTATTCTGAAGGCATATTGGACCTGCTGGAAGATGGTGTTAACTTGGACGAGAGAGGATGCAATGGAGAGATGGTGAAAAGCTGATGAATTCTGTATTATTTTGAATAATGACTTCTCTATATTTGTCAGGCTTGTTGGAAGACTGTAAATTGTAGAAAGATGACTTCTGGGATCCTGGTTTGACAGACTGTGCCATTTACTGAGATAAGAAAGACTTCTGAAGGAGAAAACCTGGCAAAGGGTGGGTGGTGGAAATCAAGAACTCTGCTTTAGACATATTAAGTCTTTCGCCCCAGCCCATGTCCTAAAGTTGATTTCACAAGAGAGGCCGTCTGGCTGTTGTGCTCCTCTAGGGAAAAAATAGTCATCTCACATTTCTTTGTGTTATCTTAAGGATTATGTACATAACAGAAGTTCAGTGAATACATGATAAGTGAATTTATGAAACAAGCTATTATCCAACTAGTTTTCAAAGTCTAATTATGTGAAAATGATTAGCAAGTTAGTTAAGGAGCATCAGAGGCTTTCATGGGAATCATTTATTTCCATCTCTTATCTAAAACCCAACTTCTCCTCCCTTCCAAATTTCCAGATTCAACCTTTGGTGGCTACAGTCCCTTTCGTCCCCTCTCTGCTGATGTAACTCTACTCTCAGGGAAGAAGAGTGTGAGTGTGAGTACTGACGCATTGCTGAGTTTGCAAAACTATTACCAGCCTCAAAATAGACGAGTTCTCTGATCAAGACGTACAGATTTTACAACTGAGGGAAAACAATACTCGTTCACTAAACATCCGGACTAGTGGTAGCCTTGAAACCAGACAATACAATATGAGTATCTGCTTATAAGAAACAGAAATTCTGTAACTGGGTGTTTCAGAGCCTTCCTTTTTTTTTTTTTCCCCCTTTCTTGTCCCCATAATTATCAGTTCTGAAAAGTAATCCAAGTATTTTCATTTGGATGGTACCTAGCTAGTTATCTTTTTATACAGTATATAGCCTATAAATAGCTCTTTAAGTATCATGTATGCTTAATTATACAATGATTATCTATAAAGACTTATTTTTAAAGGGAATTTAATAAAATAAAATGGTATAAAAGAACATGTTAAACCACTCATGCCATCATCCAGAACGAACTCTATTAAACTGTGATATATGTTACACTTCTACCTACAGACTATCACTCTCTTGCTGCTTAAAGACAAGACATAGTCTCCTGTCTTGCAAGATGGCACATGCACCTCCACCACCCCCACCCACTAAGATTTGTACCTCTTGTCATCAAGACCTGGCCCCCAGAGCACTGTCATGGGTCTAGTTACATCATAATCCAGCCGGGGATGTGCTGTGCCTGTTAAGGAAAGAAAGGGACTGTATCTCAGAGGGAACTGTAGGATCTGGCCAACACATACCAGCAGGAGGCAGGAGAGTATGTACAAGGGAGTGCTAGATCAAAAAGAGACAGAATTTAAGTTTGGATAAGGGAGAGTTTATTGATATGGGAGCATTCTCTCACAGGATTTAATACTCTAGCAAGACTACTTAGCAAGAGATGATGCTAGGACATTGCTATGATGGCTCTTGGAAGCATACAGAAAGCAATGGTCCACCTAAAATGAAGTAGAAATGCCACCACCTACGGCAGACAGTAGAAATCCCATCACAGAAGCTGCTGGCATAGTAGTGATGGAATGAAAGAACTGAAGGACAATCACTAGAAATGAAATCAAATTAGCAATAAAAAACCTGCCTACAAATAAAAGTCCAGGACCGGACGGCTTCACCGGGGAATTCAACCAAACATACAAAGAAGAACTCACACCAGTCCTTCTCAAACTCTTCCAGAAGATTTAAAAAGAAGGAATACTCCAAAACTCATTCTATGAAGCCACCATCACCCTGATACAAAAAACAGACAAAGACACCACCAAAAAAGAGAATTACAGACCAATATCACTGATGAATATAGATACAAAAATCCTCACCAAAATACTAGCAAACAGAATCCAACAGCACATAAAAAAAATTATACATCATGACCAAGTGGGGTTCATCCCAGGGACACAAGGCTGGTTCAACATACACAAATCAATCAGTGTAATACATCACATCAACAAGAGAAAGGACAAAAGCCACATGATCATCTCAACAGATGCAGAAAAAAGCTTTTGATAAAATACAACACCCACTTATGATAAAAACTCTCACCAAAGTGGGTATAGAGGGAACATATCTCAACATAATAAAAGCTATATAAGACAAGCCTACAGCCAGCATAGTACTCAACGGTGAAAAACTCAAAAGCTTCCCACTAAAATCTGGGACAAGACAAGGCTGCCCACTATCACCACTCCTATTCAACATAGTCTTGGAAGCCCAAGCCACAGCAATCAGGCAAGAGAGAGAAATAAAAGGGATCCAAATTGGAAAAGAAGAGGTAAAAGTGTCACTATATGCAGATGACATGATACTATATATAGAAAACCCTAAAAATAGTAGAAATAATTGAAGAATTCAGCAAGGTAGCAGGTTACAAGATTAATGTTCAAAAATCAGTTGCATTTCTTTACACTAATGATTAATCAACAGAAAAAGAAAGTAAAGAAACAATCCCCTTTAAAACAGCACCCTAAGTATCTAACCAAGGAGGTGAAAGAATTATACACAAAAAACTATAAACCATTGATGAAGGAAATTAAAGAAGACTTTAAAAAATGGAAAGGTATCCCATGCTCCTGGAGTGGAAGAATCAATATTGTTAAAATGGTCACACTGCCCAAGGCAATCTACAGATTGAATGCAATCCCTATCAAATTACCCAGGACATATTTCACAGAACTAGAATAAGTCATCGTAACATTTATATGGAACCACAAAAGACCTAGAATTGCCAAAGCGTTACTGAAGAGAAAGAAAGAGGCTGGAGGAATAACTCTCCCAGACTTCAGACAATACTACAGAGCTACAGTCATCAAGACAGCATGGTATTGATACAAAAACAGATATATAGACCAATGGAACAGAATAGAGAGCCCAGAAATGAACCCACAAACTTTTGGTCAACTAATCTTCGACAAAGGAGGCAAGAATATACAATGGAATAAAGACAGTCTCTTCAGCAAATGGTGTTGGGAAAACTGGACAGCAGCATGTAAAGCAGTGAAGCTAGAGCACTCCCTTACACCATACACAAAAGTAAACTCAAAATGGGTCAAAGACTTAAACATAAGACAAGATACAATAAACCTCCTAGAAGAAAATATAGGGAAAACATTATCTGACATACATCTCAGAAATGTTCTCCTAGGGCAGTCTACCCAAGCAATAGAAATAAAAGCAAGAATAAACAAATGGGACCTAATTAAACTTACAAGCTTCTGCACAGCAAAGGAAACCACAAGGAAAACAAAACGACAACCTACGGAATGGGAGAAAATTTTTGCAAATGAAGTCGACAAAGGCTTGATCTCCAGAATATATAAGCAGCTCATACGACTTAATAAGAAAAAAACAGACAACCCAATCCAAAAATGGGCAGAAGACCTAAACAAGCAATTCTCCAAGGAAGACATACAAATGATCAATAAGTACATAAAAAATGCTCAATATCACTAATTATCAGAGAAATGCAAATCAAAACTACAATGAGGTATCACCTCACACCAATCAGAATGGCCATCATTCAAAAGTCCACAAATGACAAATGCTGGAGAGGCTGTGGAGAAAGGGGAACCCTCCTACACTGCTGGTGGGAATGAAGTTTGGTGCAGCCACTGTGGAAAACAGTAGGGAGATTTCCTCAAAAGACTAGGAATAGACTTACCGTATGACCCAGGAATCCCGCTCCTGGGCATATATCCAGAAGGGACCCTACTTCAAAATGACACCTGCACCCCAATGTTTATAGCAGCACCATTTACAATAGCCAAGACATGGAAACAGCCTAAATATCCATCAACAGATGACTGGATAAAGAAGTGATGGTATATTTATACAATGGAATACTATTCAGCCATAAAAATGTGACAACATAATGCCATTTTCAGTGACATGGATGTCCCTGGAGAATGTCATTCTAAGTGAAGTAAGCCAGAAAGAGAAAGAAAAATACCGTATGAGATCACTCATTTGCTGAATCTTAAAAAAAAAAAAAACATAAATACAAAACAGAAACAGACTCATAGACATAGAATACAAACTTGTGGTTGCCAGGGGGATGGGGGTGTGAAGGGACAGACTGGGATTTCAAAATGTAGAATAGATAAACAAGATTGTACTGTGTAGCACAGGGAAATATATACAGGCTCTTGTGGTGGCTCACAGCGAAAGAGAATGTGACAATGAATGTATCTATGTTCATGTATAACTGAAAAATTGTGCTCTACACTGGAATTTGATGCAACATTGTAAAATGACTATAACTCAATTAAAAAAAAAGTTTAAAAAAAGCAAATAAATAAAATTCTGATTTAAACAAGGAAAAAAAAAAAGAAAGAATTGAAGGACAGGTGAGAATCCACCTTGGAGATGATAGCCTATAATCCATTCTATAGGAAACAAAATTCACCCTAAGTCAACAACCATTGTAAGGAGCTGTTTTCCCAAGAAATAGAATTCATAGGTCTAGGAACCGAGAGGTGGCAGTAAGAGTGGCCCTAATTATCATCATTCTTAGTAACTGACTTGGAGGCTTTGTGCTTCCCGCTCCAGCAAACTCTGGGCTTTGGAGGTCCTGATTCCTGGAAGACTGCCATCCCACCATTAAACTTCAAGCTGTGACTGTCCCCTGGTCACTTCGGGCTCCTCACTCCAAGAACTGCAGGCAAGGCGAGAAGGCAAGGGTAGGGGGTCCTGGTCCACCAGAGGAGACGGGGCTGCTACACAACGGGGTAAGGCAGAGCTGGGTCTGACACCCACGTGGTCCAGCAGGGCAGCTCTTGGAACTGTCTTGCCTTATTCTGACTGTAAACAGACACGCTCAGCGGCCACAGCCTGAGAAACGCATGGCAGCAGAGCCTTAGATGTCTTAGAAACGTGGATCTGGGCTATCACATCGTAAGCCCCTAGAACAGCAGGGCCAGCCAAGGGCAGGGGAATCTGGAACAAGGAGTGCAGGAGGGCGATGAGAATTACTTGCAGCCTTGAGACCAGGTAAAGCAGGAGGAGTAGCTCATCCCACTAACTTTCCTTTGTTAAGTTTCCCCACAAAAGAAAACCAGAAGAGCAAACAGAATCCTGGAGGAACTGTTAGAAGAACTTACAAAAAGGAAGTGGATCTGAGTAGTGGAAGGGATGGACTGTATGCAGCACACCACCCAGGGTCCACCTTCAGGGCTAATTTACTAATTCCCTTAGTTGCTGAGAGTCTTGACAGCTGGTGGCGCTCAGCTGAACCCCTCTCCGGGAACTGCTACTTCGGCCATGGTCACGCCCTCTCCCTGAGAGCGTCCCACATTCAGTGACTGATCCTTCCAGGGGTAAAAAGGCCCAGTTCCCTTGACTCAAAGTGACTGAACTCTAAAGGGCCAGCCCAGTGCCAGGGCGCTATGGGATTAGCTAAAGCCCTCATGCAGCCATATTGCAACTCCTCCCTTTGCCGAATTCTACTTCCTTCTCCCCACATAGGACTTGATCCTAAGGGAATTCTCTAATAAATTTCCTGCATACAAGTCTCCATCTCAGAGCTGCTTTTCGGAGGGTATCTGACTTAAGACAAACCAGTAAGGCTGTGCCAGTATTACCCCATTGTTAGATTTGGAAATGGCACAGAGACATTACATCCTACAGCTGCAGGAGACCAGGAAGAACACCCTGGGCATCGGTAGGCACTTTTTTTTTTTTTGCCCCTAAAGATAAAGTCAAAAAGTGATGGGAGGGTAGAAAGACAACTGAAAAACATTCAAAACAATTTTGAAGAGTCCTTTGGAAAGAATATCTTTATGACTTGGCACACTTATTTTAGTAAACAGAAGAACGTCGTTGCGAAGATGCGTAGTGCTTTTGGAGGCAGTTGTTCTGATGGCCACAGCCAGGGAGAGGGTGCTACGGCGTGCCCCAGGGAGAGGCCAGGGGTGCTGCTCAACAGCCGAGGGCCGCGCACCCCCACCAACAATTACTACCAGGACCACAATGTCAACTGTGCCGATGCTGGAAAGCCCTGGTTAAGAGGTCACCAAGCATATTACAGTCATCATCTCACTTCATTCCTGGAATTAGGGGGTTATTAGCATCTCTCATTTCAGAGGGTGAAATTGAGGTCAGCGCAGAAAAGGGACTTTACAAAGGTCAAAAAGAAAGTTACCAGTAAACATGGGCCTAGCAGTTCATTCCATTTTATGCAATTTTTTTTTTTTTCTGGCCCAGATGGCTGTCCCTGTCTAACTGGAGAACACTGGGATTTTTACTCTCCATCTCTTCCCTACAAACCAAGCCTATTTATAAAGCTTGATCTGCAGGCTCAAGACTGTTATTCACTGATAAATTCAGACTCTTCACTATATTAAGAAGCTAAACCTTGAATCTGCATCAGAGAAGAAAAAAAGTTGCAAATGTATGCATTGTATATTTACATGACATTTATTCCCAAAGTTTAATTCTAATAAAGCAGTTCTTGATTGTACAGGACTACTGGCACATTTAATATATTTATATACAGCATTTTCTAAAAATCTTTTTGTCTTTTTCCCCTGAGAGACAGGCTCAGTAAATACTGTCACCATCAGTAATGCATAAATCTGCCCAGAGGGAGCGTGGAGTCTAGCCGTGGAGGGTACCAACGTTCCACCTTCTAGTGGTGTGACCTCAGACGAGATGCCTAACCTTTCTCAAAGCTCAAGTTTTCTTACCTGTAAAACAGTAACGGACTACAAGTCCTGTTACAAGGCGAAATACAGTGACTGATAAACCATGCACACTGAATAAATGGTAGCTGTATTGAATACCCACTGCTTTTTGGCTTTCGGCATCTGTTTCTCCTTTTTGACGGCTACCTGAATTTCATTTGGGTACTCACTCTTCCCCACTGTATACTGTCTGATGGACTGAGTTAGGAGCCCTGCCCTCCCCTAGCCAAAAGGCAGGCATGTAACCCAAACTAATCCAATCAGATGCTCCCTCCCTGGAGAAATTAAAAGACAGACTATGGTTAGTTTTGTTCACTCCTTGTAACAGTACTCTGCCCAGTTTGTTTTTTTTTTTTTCATAGCGATACTATTGTTAATGCTGCTACCTCTGAACTTCCAAAGACGACTTGCTTCTTTTACCCATTTCCAAGTCCAACGTACAGCCTTCCAGCACTTCTGCAAGCCTTGGATATCCTTTTAACAAAATTCCTTACCTTAAAGTTAGCCTGATCCAGGTGTCTTGCTTGTAACCAGAGAACCCTACAGATACACAGGAGCTATAGCTCACACCAGCGCCAAACACATAATCTAATTAATATTTGATTAAATCAAGTGCCAGTACGATTTAATGGCTTCTCTTTGCTTTCAGAAGTATATTTAATCATTGATTTGCATTTTGGTTTTTGCCCTAGTACATATCTGCACACAGTGAAATCTATATCGGAATTGAAGACTGTTTACCTAAATGAAAACTTCCCTGTGGAGCAGAGGTGCTGTTTAAGCAGTCATCTCTGTTTGCTCTCCGCTGGAGCGCTCTTGGTAGGACTTCAAGAAATACAAGGCAAATGAAAAGAAACTGCACGTCTGATTGATGTCTGATTGCCTGGGCCCACAATTCTATAGGCTCACCTGAGATCTTAAATAAGAATCTTTTCAGATACAGAGGCTTTCATTATTTTTGGCTTTCCTTCCATGTCTTGGATGTGGCTGCTCTCTGGGCACAGCTGTGGGTCAGACTCTGTGTGGTAAGTCTGAATCTGCAAGTCCTGGCATCAGGGTTGCAGACAGGAGTGCAGCAGTGGTGTAACTGTATGTCTCTTAAACAAGGAAAGAAATGAATAATCACTTTGGGTTCTGCTTTACAGACGCTTTGATCCACTTCATTTTTCACTGGGGGAGGGGAGGGGAGACAGAATGGCAATTCTCTGAGTTACTTAGCGTTCGCTTCCCAGAATAACTTTTTCAGGGCCATGGAGTATTATGCCTCCGTCAGCTGGGTTGCAATACAAAGAAGCCGATAAGATGGCATTTCAGTGCAGGGTACAGAAATTTGTTCTTTCCCATAGCCTGGTATATAAAATTCAGTGCTCCATTCGTGCTCCCACATCCCAGATTAGATGATTCTAAAGGCATACAGTAACAGTTCTTTGAGCAGGGAAATTTGGAAAAACTAAACACATAATTAAGAAGGTCAAAGACTCTGAATCCTGCTGAATAATTATGCCAAACATCAGATTTTTTCTAAAAAGTATAAAGAGAAAAGAAGCCTGTTAGCAGATGCTGCAATGGGTAACGGTCCTTATTTTTAGTATCACTGAAGCGGCTTTTACCAGTTACAATGCCTATAGTTTAGGTTGTCCTATAGCATCGTTACCCTTCTGCCATTCTGTAGCAAGTTTCTAAAACATAAATGGCAACTGGGGAAGGATCTCTACAGATTAAGTTATGGCCACAAAGAAGACGTTCTTCTGTGGAACTTCACTTAAGTCTGTTACCTATATGTGAGTGAAAGATATGTGTAAGAACCTTTTAAGTGACATAGCATTTCACTGCATATAGTTTAATAATTGGTTCAAAATGTTCCTAGAAAAAAAATCTTATAGAAGGCATGGAAATATTTAATGATTATATAATTTATCCTTTTTCCTAGGAAATATTTTATCCCCTAGTGGTAAGGAAGCAATTGATTCAGGGTGGTCTTTTGATTATTCTTTCTTCCTAGCTGCATACCCTTCTTTTTCGATCCACTAGCTAGCAATCCTGCATTTCGTGAGAAGTGTAAGGACTCTGGCTGCAAGGGATTTCATCATATTATGGATTACCCTGTACTGAATACATAATAGAACTCATCAGTCAACGATCTTTTTAATTATTAAAGTGACATTTTCAACAACATTCCTTATGGTGATAACCTTATTCATAACAAGAGTTCAAGTGTCGTCAATTATTTCAGCAGGTACTTTTAAAACCACAATCTAATTTTGCAATCGATAGCCTGGTTCAAAATGTGCCATGAGGTTTACAGTATGCTAGTTTCAACCACGAAAGCAGAGTAAATGTTGGTCAGTGCGTGGCTGGGCCCATTAACTCTTCCACCCCCCTCCGCCTGCCCCACCCCAGAAGAGCAAGGTATTGCAGGGGCTCCCACTGTCCCCAGATGAAACTCTACCAACGCTTTCTCCCCAGAGACAAACTGAATGCTAACTGCTTTTACTACGCTGCATGACTTTAAGCTTTTCTCCTTCTAAAGAAACGAATTTTTTTAGTTCAAACACAATTAGGCTATACTCACTTCCTTATATATTTTACTACTTTCGAGAATTTCATTTTTCCTTAGTTTAAATCAGGGATTATTATAATGTAGCTAAGAAAACAAGAGAAGATAGCATACTTTATTTTTTTTTTGTTAACACAGAAATTTCACTTTCTTTTACCCTTAAAAAAATTCATAGGGTTTATATATTTTTTAATATTTTTTATTGAGTTATAATCATTTTACAATGTTGTGTCAAATTCCAGTGTAGAGCACAATTTTTCAGTTATACATGAACATATATATATTCATTGTCACATTTTTTTCTTTGTGAGCTACAAGATCTTGTATATATTTCCCTGAAGATGGCATATTTTAAAAACTATGATTTCTTTGATACAAACTTGTGGTTGCCAAGGGGGACAGGGGTGGGAAGGGACAGACTGGGAGTTCGAAATTTGCAGATACTGACAGGCATATGTAGAACAGATACACAAGATTATACTGTGTAGCACAGGGAAATATATACAGGATCTTGTGGTAGCTCACAGCGGAAAAAAATGTGACAATGAATATATGTATGTTCATGTATAACTGAAAAATTGTGCTCTACACAGGAAATTGACACAACATTGTAAGATGACTATAACTCAATAAAAAATGTTTAAAAAATATGATTCCTTTGAAATAATACTGGGTGCCAATGCTTTACACAGACTGGCCCTCTGTCATAATGCTGCTGACAAACTACATCCTGTTCAGGTAACTAATTCTTGTCTGAATATAGCATTTCTGTGCTGGAAACTTATTGGAAAGCCACAGGCAAAATTACTGAAACAGCTTATCTGTGATGGTATTTTAAGGTCTTTTAAAAAATGTGTAAAGCTCAAAGGAGTCTACCATTGACCCAGTGGACTACTGAATACTCTTACGTGGAGAGACCTGCATTTGATTCTGCCTCCATTTAAGAAAAATGGACAGAAGAATGCCACGTTCTTTCTGATAATTCATAGATGATGGCAAAGAAAATAATTAAAAATCCTCCCCTAGAATATTTAGGGCAATTTATATATCTAAAAGTAGTTGAGTCAACACCAACTTCCCTCTGGGGCCTTCAGTCTGTACACTGTTCTCAGACAAGGAACACCCATTCCTGATTCCAGACTGTGTGTTCATACTGTTAATGTCACTTGTGACCTGATGCTTTTTTTCCTTCACTCTTTAACCTATTCCGATCCCCACCACTCTCATCAGTCTGAAGTGTATTCAGCTGTGTGGAACCGAAATCTGACCAACAGTGGCTTAAATAAGAGTTCATTATTTAATGCCATGGCCTCTGGGGGTGAGCCATGCAGCGCTGGCAAGCGGTCCAGGAACCAGCCTACTTTCCCACATGGGTATCTTCAGCACGTTTTTTTTTTCCTTTTGTTATAAGGTGGCTGTCGCACCTTCAGGCATTAGCCTATGCTCCAGATGGGAAAGAGGGAGGGCAGACAAAACACACGTGCCAAAGGAGTCTGTCCCTCTCTACCAGGAAAACAGCAGCTTTCTTGGAAGCCTCACTCAACAGTCCCGCTTTGTCACTGCAGTGGCTAGAATCAGGTCACATGGTTGCTGACGGCCTGCAGGGGGGTTTGAGGGGCTGTGCGTTTGTAATAAGCTACTGAAGGGCTAACTTCAGTAACCCCGGGTTCTGTCACAGGCAGAAGGGAGGCTGTGTGTCATGGAGGCAGTTAGCACCGTTTGCCGCAGTGCTTCAACGCCGGAGGAAGAACCGTGGTCTCTACACAGTCTTTCCTGCTACGTTTCAATCTTTCTTGATGTTCCCTTTTCTGAATGCTCAGAGTAATGACAAGCATTTGTAAATTTATAATTATGTATGACAACAATCATGTCCTCCCTCACGCAATGCACTAATTTTGAAATATGTATTTGGACTGATCATCCCATAAGTCCTTGAAAATGAGGTCAAATTTTATATTACTTCTGTATCACATAAATATGATATTTGACTTATTGATGAATTTAATCATGAATTTCATCTCAATTCTGTTTTCTGGAGAAGTAAATGACAGCCTATCATTGTCGCTTTAAAAGTTACTTCATTTGCAACAGCATGGATGGACTTAGAGGGTAATATGCTAGGTGAAATAAGTCAGACAGGGAAAGACAAATACTTATGATGTTACCTATATATGGAACCTAAAAAATACAACAAACTAATGAATATAAGAAAGAAGAAACAGACTCACAGACACAGAGAACAAACTAGTGATGACCACTGGGGAGAGGGAAGGGGGAGGGACAATATAGAAGTAGGGGGTTAAGAGCTACAAACTACTATATCTAAAATAAACAAGCAACAAGGATAAATTGTAAACACAGATACGATAGCCAACATTTTATAATAACTATAAATGGACTATAACCTTTAAAATTGTGAATCACTAAACTGTACACATGAAATTTACATAATATTATACATCAACTATGTCTCAACTTAAAAACTTATTTGACCCTTGACCACTCCGCAGGCAACCTCTCCATTCTCTGAAATGCTTTAAGTCTTACTGACGCTCTACTATTCCCTAAGTTTATGGCTCCCCCATCAACATTGTAACAGTAAAACAAAACACATGAGACAAACCCAATTCTGTTATATATCAAAGGTCTTAGGCAGTGAAGTAGTATTTTAAAATAACTTTGAGTCTAGTATTAAAATAACTTTGGTACAAATCAACCATGACAACTATTTTGCATATCTTTTCATCTTGATTTTTTCCTTTCAAACTCATCTTCCAATCGGGAGAAATGGGAGAACAGAATACACAGTTATAAAATCTTCAAGAAGACAGTGAAACTTTATCAATAAGTGTATGAAAGTGCTCCTCTTGCACACTGTTTCTTTAACAAAATTTTTACCAGAGTCTTTTTCTAGACAAGAGTATGGAGAAAACCACTGGTCAAAACTAGAAACATATTACCCCTAAGAAATGCTTATTAGTTTATCAATACATATTGGTATTTTCTGCTAGTGTTATGTATATTATGGAGTATGTACTTTTTTAAAAGTGAGACTAATGCAACTGAACAATGCTTCATTATATTTGAAAATCTTTGTTCAGTACATTGTGATACAGCACTTTGGCTCTCTCTGTGGTCTGTTTCAGCACTTGGTTTTAATGGCCGTCACAGCTGAAAAAGATCCCTCAGAATGGTATTAGGTCAAATCTGAAACTGTAGAGTTAACTGTAATTGTTAAATCAAGACACTCATTTTTTTTCAGTTTCATCCACAGGTTTAGTAAAATTTTGAAAACACTGAATTGGGTATCAGAGGACACTAAAAACCTGTGAAAAAGTTGTGTATTACTATTCTGTTTGGCATCTTCAGGAGGTAAGAGAAGAAACAGGAGGCTGGATCATATGGGATGCTGTAGGACACTGCAATGACTCTGCCTCTTACTGAGTGAGATGGAACTATTTCAAGAGTTTATGCAGAGAAGTGACGTAAGATGACTTACGTTTCAAAAAAGACTTCACTTACGGTGTTAATAGACTTTGGAATGAGAGATCGGAAGTGAAGCTACCAGCGAGGAGGCTCTGCAGGAGCCCAGGAGAAAGGTGCAAGCACCGTGGACAGCGGCGACAGCGATCGAGAATCTAGACGCAGTCTAGAGACAGACTTCCCTGTGCACTGGGTATAGCAGGGAGAAATAACTCCTCAAGTTTTAGCTTGGACATCACTGGGAGGGCGCCCTGATCCACCAGGATTTCATGAAGCCCCTGCTTCATGGGCTCCTACAGCGCCCTGTCCCACTTCTCTCACAGCACCATCACAGGAGCGGGAAGTTCCTGTTCTGTTCTGTTTGTTTTTTTTTCCCCACATCCTCACTAGACTGTAAACCCCGGAAGGGTAGGGATCATGTCTATCTTGTTTATGGTACAGACTTAAGATTCTCTTGGTATACAACTGTACAAAACCCTGCTTCTTATTTTTCAACACTGCTGTATCATCAACTCTATAGAATCATCCACAATCGCTTAAATTTTATTATGAGCCTTCAGCATATGGTGGTAGCTTTTGAATGATTATATCACGGGCATCTAATATTTCTTTTCATAACCTGGTGCTTGGAAAAGGTTTACAAACCTGAAGTACATATGAGAATTGCTGTGACTGGTTTCATCTGAACGTGAGATTGGCCGGACCCTGGACCATGAGACACTAACAGGTTGAGTGTACAAATGAAGCAACTACAGCTTCAGAGATGGGGGCTGGGAACATCCCAGTGTTGACTGTTGATAATGCAGTTCAGATTTCGATAAACAATTCTATTCTGCCACTCTTTTGTGAAGTCTTTGCTTGGTGTGGTACAGGATATACATACTCTGAGATAAAGTTTCTGAAACAGAACTTTAAATATATTCAATATCTTGCAGTAGCTTATGGTGAAAAAGAATATGAAAATGAATATATGTATATTCATGTATGACTGAAAAACTGTGCTGTGCACCAGAAATTGACACAACATTGTAAACTAACTATAACTCAATAAAAAAAATAAATAAATAAAAGCCCAAAGTAAGTGAGCTGCACGGGGTTTTCATGACTCAAAACTTGGTAATTTTACCTATTAATTAATTTAGCTCTGCACCACACCCTGTGTGCTTACTACGTATGGATCTAACAAAAAAAGGACAAATACTTTATCATAAAAATTATTTTTGGTAGGAACCTTGAAGCAAAAAAGATAAAGTACCTACAGCAAGCAGAACTCTCATGAGACACTGGGTGTAATATATTCCACGTAAAAATCTCTTTGCATTATCTTTAATGCTGTTTCTGTTTGGAAGGGAATTAAATGTACACTTAACTAATGGTATCTATCCTTTAAGAAGTTTCTAAAGGTGGTTTTACTTTGGTGAACCTACTACATTCAAGGACTGGTTTTCATTTGTTGAGGTACAAACCCTGGATTTGTCAAAATACTAAGCCTAGATCTTTTTCCTAAGAGAAGACTTGGAGTATCTTAAATTCACAGGGCTGACTATAAAAACTCCCCCATGTTGTAAAGAAATCACAATCAGAAGGCTGCCTAATGCACATGGAATCTGAGCAAAGGGAGTTAGATTATTGCTTCATTCATGAAGCAAAATTTTATTGAACATCTGCTAAGTTCCAGGCTTATTCTAGACACTGAGAACACAAAATAGACAAGGTCTTTTCTCAGAGCTTGCATTTTAGTAGAGGAGACAGACAATTAACACTTTTATTTTATATGTGTTACTTACTGACATATCCCTAGTATTTGGAGTACTGCCTGGCACACATTAATACTGGATAATATTTCTTGATTGAATGAATAATATAAATTATAACCACAGTTTCAGATAATGTGTGCTAAGAAGAAAACAAAACAGGGTAGTGAAATGATGAAGTAAGGTTAGTAGGAAAGAGGGTAGCTAACCTAGCCGGGGTGGCTTGGTAGACTAGAATATTATTTGGCAAATATTCCATTCTCTCTCCCCACCTCCATGGGAGAAGTAGATTTTTCCACTCCATCGATGTTGAATTTGAGCAACATGCTTGACCTCGTGGTGGGTGAAATGTACTTCACCACCTTTTGACTTTGGGCTTGGCCACATGACCTGCTTAGGCCAGCAAGAGGTCAGAGATATGACTAGATCAGTAACTTGCAGTCTTCATGTGTCTCGGGTCTCCCTCTTGCACTTCTACCACTGACATGAGAAGAACATGCCTTGGATGGCCCATCACAGACTCCTTCCGAGTTCTGGAAACTCTGTTCAAGCGGTCTGATTTCTTTCACTAAATTCAGGACTTTGACGGTCGAGTGGCTATGCTACTTTCATTAATCTCTTGACTACTGATGTGGAAATCTTATATATAAAACCTACTATATATAAAATAAGTAACAAGTTTATACTGTACAGCACAGGGAACTATACTCAATACCTTGTAGTAACCTACAATGAAAAAGAATGTGAAAAGGAATATACGCATGTATGACTGAGGCATTAGGCTGCACACTAGAAATTGACACCACACTGCAAACTGATTATGCTTCAATAAAAAAATGGAAAAAAAAGAATTACAAGCAAACAAGTTGCATTTTGTTGACGGAGGTGAAAGGAAGGGATTTCTATTAACTAACAAAGTACATAATAAAAAAAGGTAGATGTAAAACTTTTTTTTTTATTAACAGGGTTTTTAGTAATTTAACCACTAAGATCAACTAAGAACAGAATGAGAGCGTGTTTATTTAGTTCGGTGGCTAAGCTCCACCCAAGACAAGATATTTTCATTTTCAACACATGATACATAAGAAAAGGAAAATGTGAACCACAGGAATGGAATAAATATTGAGGACAAAAGCAAAGTGTTGAATATATCATAGTCACACCAAATCTTAAATGAATAAGCACTCTAAACTATAAAGGAAAATTTAAGCAACAAAGTTATTTTGTATGCCAAATGTCCCCACAGATGAATAAAAAGCAGACATTAAGATTCTTGTAAAATGGCAAAGAAACTATGATTAATATGTTCCTAGTACAAGGTAATAATCACATTCTACATGCATAAAAGCAAAATATGAAAAAATACGGTGAAAAGAATAGTGGGATTATTTAATGAATCAATTCCAATGTACACTGAAGGCTGGATATAGAATTTATCCTAAAATATTGCACTTCAAGTCAAATGTTCATAAAGTCATCTACTTTGGGGAAAAAACATCTGGAAAAGCTGGAGATGGACTGGAGAGATCTAACTTTGCAACTTACTAGTATAATAATGTTCTGATTGGCAGCCAGGGTTTGAAGATAATCTTCTGTAACAACCCTAACGAAGTACAGAAGGGACAAGGACCAGTGAACACAGACACAACAAAATCTATATACTTATTACATAGGATAGAACTGAAGCCGCTCCTGGTTCAGGCTCGGAATGTGTGTGACTTAACTGGATAAAGAGTACTTTGCTGTCTAGTTTCTCAACATTTCCTTCAGCTGTATACTTAAGAGTTGAAAAAAAAAATTGCAGAGGCCACAGATGGCAGGTTTGACTGCATGGAAATGGGGAGGAGAGTAGACGAAACAGCCCCACTTGTCAGAGTGTGACGTCAATACGGAGAACAAAGGTGACACCAAGGACAGAGAAGCACCTGAAACTTCATCCACATGAATTCAGTAGGGTGACTAGTCAGTCTGGCTCCCTTTCTTGTAGTAAACTTTGTGGCCATCATTCTATGAAAACAAGTAATACAACTACGGTATATAAAAGTGTGCCTAAGTTACTGCTGGACTCAAGGACAAGTTTAATCACAAAAACTTAAAACCTAAAAAAAGTCTATTTATACGTATCTTCTAAAATGATCTATTTTTAACATAAGTACATGGAAACAAAAATCTCATCTATCTAATAGACTGCACATCCTTCGAACAGTGTCACATAATTTAGACATAATGGCAGAAACCTCAGACTGAAAAAGAATGAAGTCGTGGTGGCCAAGTGACAGACCTGCTACAAGACATCCGATGCGCCCGGCAATTGCTAACGCCCTGTTTTTAATAAGAATGAAACCCACCTAGTCTGACTTCAAAGGATCAGTTTTAGAATTAGCCAAGAGACTAAAAAGCTGGAAAAATATTTCTGCTGTAACCATAGCAACTTGGAAAAAATTCCCAAAGTATGTAGTGGCCATTTGTAATGTTCTCTGGTTTTTGATACCCTTTCTATGTTTGATGAATTTCTAGCCTTATGAGGTATGACTCCTCTAGGCTAGAAAACCCAGAAAACTCAGTTATCTAGCCTGCTCTAATCCCAAGGCTCTGCTAATCAGAGTCGACTGTGAAAGGCTGATTCAGGAGTGAGCAATCAGAGGACGGAGACTCTGTGTAACACCCATCTTGCTCAAGGCTGAGCAGCATTCAGACGTTGGGCATTGCGATGACTGAACTAAATAAACAGTGGGTTCTCACAGGGCTTGCCTGGAATGTTGCAGCAAAGAGGGACTTACCTTTTCTGGTGTAGTTTTGGGTATTATTTCTGGAATTTTACCTTGACCCTGGTTCTCCAGCTCTCAGCAAGTTGGTCAACTACTAAGTTTCTTTTTAATAAACTTTCCTGCTGCTTAACTAGCCAGAGGCAGCTTCTTCTGCTTCAAAGCCATTTGAAAACCTTGGTTGCTTCTAAATGGCTGCTAAAAGGGGTTGAAGGCCATAAATCATCTGGAAAATCGGATCTATAAATGGTTATCTGACTCTGTAAGGGCTGATGGCTCTAAAAATCCATCTGATTTTCTGGGGGAAAAAAAGAGTAAAATCTGGCAACCTATGGCCCACGGTAGGAAAGTAACAAATTATTATCTACAGTCACTTAAAATAAAGTGACCAATGAAGGCAAGACTTTAGGAGACCCAGTGGCTTGTAACACTGAGCAACAGTATGAAGAGTATAAAGAATTCAAACACAAAATTAGTTGCTCCTAATTTCATGGCACAGCTTTAAAAAAGATAACAAAATGCTCACAATCCTAACAATGCTCACAATTCTCAGTTCAAGGCAAGAATCACAGCCGTGAGCCACTCCCTAACACTGTTTCCCAGGAGGGAACAGCCAGCATGAGTGAAGAGCATCGTCTGTCCTCCACAGGCCAGGAGTGCTAATGGGCACCACTGCTCTCAGTGCAGACGATGGGACGTGGAGGTGGCAGCCCTCAGGTAGACGCACTTCAGTGTAAGGGGCTGGAGGAAGTGGTTACTGTGATTGCTAGACTTGTAATCACAATGTTCTGACCTGCAGTGACCACTGGCTTTGACTACTTGATTTATATGGACCGAATAGGCATCCAAAAAATTCCAACTTAATAAAATTATTAAGATATCCAGGTTTAGTGAACAGAGGTCTGACTTGAGCCCTGCAATAAATGTTTGTAATGTCTTTCCCAATTTCTAGTCCTAATTCGCAGACCCAGAGTTTTTTGAGTGAAGGAGAGAACGCAAGTCCTTGAAGACATATACTGCAAGGACATCATAGGTGGAAACTGTAAACTGTCAGCCTGGCCTTCCCCATAATGGTTCCTGCACTGGAGAAAGGGAAATACCAGGTTTTTGGGGAACTGTTGTCTGACAGTTCTGAACTAACACTGCATCTCAGAACCGAGAACACCATTGTGGACTAGCGGCAGAAAGGATGCTTGTGGGACTCGAATGATGAACGGACTTTCAATCTGCATCTGCCTCCTATCTAGCCAGCTGGGCCCTAAACATGCATAAAGTATACACTTGCAATTGAAGAAGGAGAAAAGATTACTAAAGGATTTATCAGACAATCATTTCAATGCAGCTTCTGCTGCAATGTGCAGTCTTTACCAGAACTCTTAGCATCACGCATATGACTATCCATGCCGTAAATGCTTGTCCCCCTCTGTCCCAGTAGACAGAGAACACCTATAATAGCTATTTTCATATGACAAGGAGAGCAGTAAACCATTTTATCTTGGGGCTATATAAATTATTTGGCTCTGAACCACAACATACTTATTTCATTAAGACCATGACTGTCTCACCATCACACAAGACACCTACATTGATGGACATATGTCTCTAGGACCTGGAGTAGCAACTTACTCAAGATTCTTTGTAAAAAAAAACAAGTTGATAAAACACATCTATGAGTCTAATGCGAGTGCAGCACGGTGGGAGATACATCACGTGACAATGTAAGAGCTGCCCGTGTTTCCTTTAGCACCTGGTGGGGAAGGAGCAGGAGCAGCGGGTCTCATTAGGCTTGGTCCTCTGTGTGACAGTTTTAGGCTTTCCTTCTGGAAGCTGAGCTTCAAAACCTGTTTCTCTCATCAGGATAACCTCTTAATAAGTAAACTTTTCTGCTTAACCAGTCATAGACAACTTCCGTTGCTTAAAATTTGGCAGTTTTACTCAGGCAGTTTAAACTTAGTTTAAAATTAGTCTAGTATTCAAATAGACCAACAACTTGTCAAATATTTATAGGATCTTAATGTTAAGTCAGTCTCAAATTCTCTGATACAAATTCTCTGATTCTCAATTCCAATGATAAAAATTAGTTCTTAGGTGGAAAAACCAAAGTGAATGTTGGAGCTTTATGTATAAAACTGAGGATTATCGAGTCTCATGCATGGAGTCTCTGACTCAATCAATGAGGAGGGAATGAGTGAAAAATTACTAGGAAAATAATACAGGATAGTAAATATCTTTAGAAAGAAAAAGAAGAAGAGATGCATATTGGTATCAATCTCAGAGAAGAAGAAGAGCTAGTAAAATTATTGTCTTCACGATCTATTTAGTATTCCTGGTTAAAAAAAAATAACAAAACTAGACAATTTAGTCAGACATGTGATTCAAACATAATCTAATGGATTTCATCCAAAAATAATGTGATGATAATAAGTGATATACCTTTTCCCTTTTTTCTAGACTGGAATTCACATATATTAAATAACTGGCCTCCCTTTACAAAGTGAGCACAAAGCTTCCAGAGCAAGACAGGAGCACAGAGAGGTCACGTCAGTGCATATGAATCAGCAAGGAACAGAATGTCAAGGAGGTTTTCTCTGTTTTCATATGAGAAGAAAAATACCGCATCTCTTAGAAAATGATTTTTTCATGCTGTTTCCAAGGCACTATTAGTTACAAACCAAATTGTTATTTTTGCTATTTTTTCAAAGGAAAGAATTGATGGCTGAGGAGATACATATGATGGAAAACACCTATACAATAAATCAAATAGATTAAAATCTGAGACTACCAAGTGTCTTTTGGTAAAATATCATCGCCTTTCTACTGGAAGTTGGAGATTTTGATAGTGGAAGAAAATAAGAAAATAGTCATTTTAGGAGAATTTAAAAAGCGGCACATGAAAAATAGCTCCTCTCTTAACTATTTATATATTTGAAAATAAGTCAAGGAATGGGAACTAATATATATTCATAAATACCCAGTATAGTTTGAAAATATTAACCTATTATGGGATAAACCCACAACCCTATAGGTATAATTTTTGCAGTCCTGTTGTTTTAAAGTACAAAGGAGGAAGTTAGTATATTTTTAAATGTTTTACAATAGCTATTGATGCAAAGCCTGAATTGTTATTGTTCAGTCGTTGTACCTTTCTTATAAAGGACGATAATTTCTTCTGTCTCACGAGATAGAATGAAAAACTGAGAGCCACCAAAGAGAAGTGTCACACTGGAGGAGAAACCAGGTCTACACTGCTTAGCTCCAGGCTAAAACAGAATAAAATTAAGGTTTTTTTTTTTTTAAATAAAATATTCTCCAAGCCAATATTAACTTCAAAATTTAACAACGTCAGTAGTTTTCAAACAGAGTAAGTTGGGAACATGACTCAGTTTTCTAAACTTGTTACATTAAAAAACTTGTTTATAATAATTACTTGTATACTTGAATATATTTGAAAGGACTGAAATAACTCTGACACGTTAGTTCTGCTTAGTTTTTTTAATTCCTAGAAGAAGTATAATTTTACCAGAGTTTGGCATTAGCCAAAACACATCCCTAGAAATGCACATGAATTCCAAGGATGTACCTGTGAGGACTTTACAGGAACTAAAAAGAACAGGCGAAGGGTTTAGCTTTAAACACTGGTGTTAATGGGCTGGACTGGACAAAAGCCACAGACACTACTACGCAGACCAGAAGAGCCAGACTTGGTTTAAATAAAAAACAAAACTATTGTTCACTTGTTGTTGCTACACTTGTGGTGGCTTTAACTTCAGAGCCAAGTTGATGTTGCACATTTTATAGGAACCTTATTTAAGACTCTGCCAGTCTTATACCACTACCTATATAGGGTCATGGCAATCTGGAAAACTCCAGGCCTGTTTTTTATATAAATCAAAACCTTAAACCCACGCAGGAATGAAATGATACATAAAATATCTAAACCGATAGTCTTTGCTGCTTGCATACTCCAAAGTTCACAGTAGGTGAAAAACCTATTTAAAAATAATTCATAAATTGTATGTGACACATAATTCAAGCAACTTCCCAAGTGAGGTGTGTGTGTGTAAGTGTGTGCACAAATGCTATCTTTGACTTTCTACTCTTGTTCCTAATTTATCTGGATGAAGCTAATTTACTTAATTTATATACCTGCAAAATTTATCTAACTTGTCTAGATGGAGCCTATAAAAGTAGAAAGGTTTATTAAAAGCTTGTGAGTGGAGAAACTGACAATCCTAAATATACCATATGAAAAATAATGTGTAAAGTAAATTATACAACCACATTTTAAGAGTTACCGAGGAATTTCCCTATATGGTTTGCAGTCAGATAGAGCTAAGTTAAAATTGTGACTCTCTCTTTTGCTGATGTTGGGCAGTTATTGCAAATCACTCACTCAGTTTTCCTTGAGTGTAAAGTACAGATATTATTTTGGACTAGTTTTGAGGGTTCAGTGAAACAGTATAAGTAAAGCAGTCACCATGTGATCTTGGACAAACTTGGCACTCAGTAAGTAGTTGTTGTTTTGTATCTTTTTCTGATATAGAATATTTCACTTAGGTTCCACTTAAGTTGAAAGTCTCTAGCTATTTCTTTAGCATTTAGGCTATATTAAGATAATATTTGGGGGGTTTCAATGTATGCTGAATTTCAATGGTAACTTTTTCTATAGTTGAACAAACTTAGATCTTCTAAAGCCTTTTCTTAGTTTTTTTTTAATCTTCAACAGTTTACTCTGAAAACTTGGATTTCCATGAAGATATCAACATCTTTTCCAAGCATGGAACTCAAAACTGGACACTAAAGCATCGCAAGAGAAAGAGAAAGTGGTAACACGCACGTTCCCGTTTCTGTGATCAGCCCTTCTCTTTATCACTGAATATTTCACGCACTTCTAGGTCTCTTAGCTGTTGGTGTTAGGGTTCTTCACTGATTCCAACTCCTATGGTCTTTGACAATCATCTCCAGATACTGGCTTCACCCTACATAGTCAAAGAAACTGCTAGCGTACATGAAGTTGACAAGGCCAAGTGGCGTGACGTAGACGAAAGAACACAGGCTCAAGAAAAGGAAAACTCAAGTTTCAGTTATGCTGTTTATTAGATGTAACCTTGGAAAAGTCAACATGCCTATCATCTTTGACTTTCTGGTTTGTCAAATCAGAATAATAAGCATGTAGGTGATTGTAAGAGTCAAATAATATATGTAAAAATCTTTATATATTTTAGTTGCTAGACAAATAGATATCGGTATAAACTCTCTTGATTATCTCATTTATCCTTGTGCCCTGGGCACAGTGGTCAGACTATTAAAGATGCCTGACACTTCTCTATAGAATGGAAAAAACTTTTATACTGACACTTGTCAGTACCCAGCTTAGAATGGAACATGACGGGGCATCCACACAGGCACGCTGTACAGAGATATGGCTAGATCAGGATGCTGCAATTTGGAATACCACTTCATTATTCATTTCTTTCTAACTAGTTTAATAACAGCACGGTAAAGGCAACTGTGGCTGTTAATAAATAGTTCATGAATAAATGAAGGTCCATATATATCCATGTATGCTTTTTAACTCCTCAGGTTGGCTAAAGGGTAAGCCAACATCTAAAAAACCTCCATCTCCACTGCCCCCAATAATCTCAGCTCCACGAATCAAGACATTCAAGAACTGCAACCAAAAAGTGTATCAAAATACCTACAAATAGACTCTTTAATAAAATCTTTATAAATTAATTTGCTTCTTTTTATAGGAGACCAAGTCCTTTGGTGTCTCACAGATTACTGTCCATCCTCTTTTTTACTACATAGCCTTGTCCACATCTCAGTTTCCATCTGACTGAAATAAAAAGGCTCACTCTGGCCACCAGAGTCCTAACTGACTTTCTGGAATTCCACCGTCAATTATCATCAGCATAATGTTTCTGCTCGTTATTCAAGCACTGCCATATGTTACAGTGTCTACACTGCTTCAAGCCATTACTCTGACCTTACGTAATTAGTTAAGGGAATATGCTCTTGTACTTTCCTTCCGAAACAAGACTTAGCTGTTTAAAGACATGGCAGTCCTGGTCCTCCACAGCTGCCTTGACCTGACCGGTACTGCACAGAGCTGTACAGCTGACACAACATAAACGTGGGGCTCTGTTAGCCTCTCTGTCTCGGCTTTTAACCTGGAACTTTCGTCTCTGACCCATTCGTGCACTTTGGTCCCTATTCTTTATTGGTGCATCTTGCTCACGGAAGCGGTTTGCCTAACAGCTGACCACTCAGATTCCAGAGCCAGACTGTCACTTTCTAACTTTGCAATTTGGTGCCTAATAATATTATTGTGAGTAATGAATACATACACATACGCACTTCAATAATAATATGCTTAGACGAGTGCCAGAAACACAGTAACTGCTGTGTAAGTGTGAACTTCCACTGTCGTTGTCATCATCATTTCAATTCGGGGGCCTTTGATAGCTACCACTTCCTCTAGGTCTGATTTCTGCGTTTCCTCCTTGACTAGCTGCTCACCGTGTGCATTATGAGATATCTAGCTATTGAATAAAAACTTTCTTTGGTTTGGCCCATCTCAAGAAGCTGTATCTAACTGTAGGCCTTCTGTGATGTGCCCATCAGGTGCGTCAGCTCCTAACTGCCATGGCCTATGACTCCAAGTTGACACTGACTTTGTTGATCTGTCGTTGATTTGAATCAATTCTTACCACCATCTAAATTTTAAGAACTTTACTATAGTGCACTAATGGAGAAGTCATCTAAATATTTAAGAAAAAGCTAAAACTTTTCTATGAAGAATAAAGTTAACTGTCACTATAATGACTTCTTGAAGTGACTGGGTAATTATTTACATAAATATTATTTCACAAAGTTATTTCAAAAAAACAGAGATGAACAATTTTAGATACTAACTGGCCCCAACTAAAGTATTTATACTTTTTGTACTTTGATTTAGAAATTTTGCTTTGCTTTAAACAAAAATGCTATTCCAAAGAACAGTTAACGAAGCATACATTAATTGCTGTACCAAACTAGTTCTTGAGTACATGCATAAATTTTCATTTTAATTTGATGTGAGAACAATTGTTTTATTCCCTGAAACAGGAATAATGGAACTTAATCTAAGCATTAAGCTATGTCTATAATATCTTCTCAATTACCCCACTGTTGAAATGGAAATGATCGACAGATCTGCCTACCAAAGTCCATGACTGTTCACGTATCAGTAAGTTCTTTCAAGGTTATTCTTTTGCAAGGGAATCCAGCAAAATAAGAAAGAGGATTGAAAGATTTTTAAAATATAAAGTAAAGAGTAGCAATAAATTTGATTTTTAAAGTATACTGTATAAAATAAGCTTTCAAAGAAGAGTATAAGATAGAAAAAATAGCAAGTTCCTGTTTAGACCCTAGCTATGTAAACTTTTAAATTCCCTTTGGCATCAGAAAATAAGGTACAACTGAAAGCCTGGATAACAACTGAGTGTGAGGGTATATTACTCATTTTAATATGCCTTCGTCAGATAAAGGCATTTTCTGAGACCCAAATCAAAAGTGACAAGGGCAGATGTTAAATTGCTACCGAAATGCTTCTTGCATAAGCAGCCAGATACAGCCTGCCCCAGGACCAGTGAAAGCAAGGCCAACTGATTAGTATGAGAATGGGGCAGGAGGCTGGGGAATGCCAGACAAGTGTCACTTCTCTACACTAATGTATAAATAGTGCACAAAATAGCTACTATGATGCAACTGATTTATACCAAGAATTAAAAACCCCTCGAGAGATTCGTCAGTTGTCAAGGAAAATGTTACTCATAGTCTTAATAGATTTGAGAACTGTAAGAGACATTAGAGCCCAGCTGGTCCAACATTGAAATTATTAAGGGGAGAAAAGTAAGGCACCACAAGATATTAAATAACTCGTCTTGAAATCATATTTAATTCAAGTAACTTTAAAACTGATCAGAAACTAAAGAGAGTTCATTTTAGTCAAATATTGCCTTTTATTAAATAGTTTGAGATGCAAACACTCAAGAATAGTGTAGAAAAACTGGATTAAATGAGTCCTTTTATAATTAAGAAATTCTAACAATGCCTTGACCACAAAAACTTTGAAGTAAAGATAATTGCTCCTTACTCTTCTGGAAATATCTAAATTAAAAGGATCCTCTCAAGTGAAGATTATTTTCCTGGAGGTGATTTAGAAAACACAGGCCATAATTCTGGTTCTTAAGAGGAAAAAAAAATAATCTTTTATTACATTTGGATGAGATTTTATTTTTTAGGAATCACTGCTGGGCTGTGAGCAGTTGCTGCTTGCTGAGTGTTATTCACACTTCCTCCCTCACAGCGAGCTCATGTGTAACAGTCTTAGCTTGTGGGATGGGCTGGAACACTTCATTCTAATCCAAGGGCCATAGGTCATTTTCAACCACAAATTCTTCCTCCCTAGGGAAGTGTCAAGGGATGTGGTCTTTCGCATCTCATTTTCCTACAGTTCCTTTAGTCTAAAATAAAGTTCATGTCACTAACGGCCAGATCTAAAAAATTATAATGCCTTATCTGGCAATTAATATCCAGAGAGAAATCTTTTTCAGAATAGCACCTTAGGAATTTCTATTTTCTAGTTACAATGAGGCATAATGAAAAAATATTTTAAAGGGCTGACAAGAAGACATTTTCTCACTGAGATTATTTTGATAGCCTAGAACAGGGGTTGACAAACATTCTTCTGTAAAGGCCAGATGGTAAATAATTTAGGTCATGTGGGCCTCATGGTTTCTCTGAACTACTCAACTCTGCTGTTACAGCATGAAACCAGTCAAAGAGTAATACGGAAATGAATGGATGTGGCTATGTGTTTCAATAAAACTTTATTTACAAAAAAAGGTAGCAAGTTAAATTTGATACATGGGCTATAGTTTGCAACCCTTTAATCTAGAATTTGCAATGATTCGAAAGAGTTTGAAACCAAAAATTTAATTTTAATATACTATGGCTATCAAATGTAAATCATTATACCTGCAGATACCTAGCTGATTCTCAGACAAATTGAGCATATTTTAAAGTCTTTTTAGGTTTTTTCTGCTTACCTTTGCTTTTCTATTATACAAGTTATAGTGGTAATTTCTAAATTTATTAAAAAGCTGGACAATTTCTATCAACTAATCTGAAAATTTATGAGAACTAAGATTGCAATTTCAATTTCAATTTCAATTGAAATTTCACAGTAAATTTGTGAATTCAATGTAACAATTTTGTTTTCTGGGCTTAACAAGGTACATTTTACTGAAGATTTTTTAAAACTATCATTTAAAATACTTGTAAGAAAGTACTTTTATCACTGGAGCAGATATTAATTTGAAATATTTTTCTGGTTGATCATTTAAAGAGCTCTCCTTGTTTAGATATTTTTGATTACACACTAATTTTTGGTTATTATTATGACTTGGACTAACAGTACAATTACTGTGTATCCAATAGTAAATAATTTAGTATGCCATTTTAGTTTAAATTATGATTCACATAATTAGTACATGGATAAGTAGCCCCTTTGTCCTGTCTAAGAAATTTAGACCAGATGAATACATTTATAAAGTTCAGTGGCATCACTATTGATCTGATACAAAAATGGTAAATGACATTTAAAAGTAAAATATTTTCTCAGAATGACTCTAATTTGAATCCTAGTATAATTCTAATTCTAATTCTGAGTATACTTGTAATATTCAAAAGTCTTGGATCACTGATTAAAACTTGTTGATTGTAGATACCCAGAAAAGGCAAGCTTATCCTCTATGGTGATTTGTAATTCAAAGACATTTAATATTGTTGGTTAAATCATAAGCTACTTGAAAAGTTAAGCATTTCAGATTTTTAATTTGAGTGTTTCTGTCTTTTAAAAGTAGAAGACTGAAGGAAAAGATGTAGAGGAAAGGAGTCCTCATTTCACCCTTTTACTGAATTTGTAAAGGGTAAGATGATATCAAAGGAAAGGTTGTTTAGGACAAAAGGCATATAAAGACAGGAACTAACACAACATTAGACTTCTTCTTCCAAAGACTTTGGAAAACTTCAAGAGGGGACGGATTACTTCACAGACTGGAATGTAAGCCCAGTTGGAACCAAGGTCTATCGGGCTTTTGAGGTGTCTAATGTTGAAAATCTCAAGTTGACTCTCTAGTTAAAAAAAGCTGGAGAGGAGAAAGGAAAATTTTTGTTCTGGAAAAGTGTTCTACCCTGATGCAAATAGAAACCCATCTTACAAAGGAAGAAGGAGAAATGAGTTGCCCTAATTTAGTCTTTTGGAAAGAGACAAAAAGATTATGAATTCTCTAAAAAACTTTTGTTTCATCTAAACATTCCTTTAGAAGCTATGAGATGCCTTTTTTTTTTTTTTTGTATCTGAAAAGTTTCCAAGCCCAAAAATATTCATAAAAATTAACTTGAGACATTGAAACACACTTTTGGAAAGAAGAGCACAGTAATTTTTAGAAAGTTATATATTTAAAAAAACCCGTAATTAGTTGGTGCTTTCATTACAGATATTTTATCCACTTTCCTTTACTATAGTGTTTCTGTTTACAGAGATAGAAACATTCAAACATTAGAAGTATTCCACACTATGCGTTATTTAAAAAGTCCTAAATCCCTAAATGGAAGTAATACATTACTTCCTACTAATGTACCGATTAAATCATTTTCATCTTTTGTGAATCTAGCAGCAAGAGTGAAATAAACTATTAGAATCATGTTGTAAACATCAGAGGAAACAGAATGCCAAATGTTAATCCGAAAAGCACACTTTTCATTAGCAAAAACAATGCTACTAGGCATTTCCGTTTTTCTTTAATAACACAGTGAGAATGATCTTCATAACAGCATGTATTTACTGAATCCAGACTCCAGCTGTTCTATTTTGTTACATGTATTAACTCATAGCAGTTCTGTAAGGTAGGTATTAAACTGATTGTTCTTAACATCTAAAGGAACAAGCATGGAGGTGGAACTTAGGTGCAAACAGAATCTAATATTGTCATGATTTTGTTGTTGCCATTTAATGAACATTTCTACAGGAGACAACTGGTTTACCTAACACAAATGAATACAAATCCTTTAATATGATTTGCAAGAACAGAGACTAAATGGCAGAGTTCATTGTCAGTTCTCTTCAAGGGTTAATTTACCTCAAAAAGGGACCAGATAACCCCTATAAAAGCATTTCTTGCTCTCATATTAAACATTTCATATGGCAGCCACAAATTTCTTTTGAAGAAAAAGTAATATATGATTTTTAAGTTTTTTTCAAAGAAAAATATTCCATTGTGATCAAAGAAATATTAATCTAAAATAATCTTATGAATAGGTTTGCTATGTAATATAATTTCTTGTCTAAATGAAGTGCTCGAATAAGAATTGGCTATATATTACTGAGACAAGATGATTAAAAAAAGGAGACAGCCACAAGACTTCTTGAATTTTTTTCAAGTGTGTTCTCTATCACAATTTCTGTCTGCAAGTGGAAAGCATCTGTAATTCCTTTGCTGCATGACTACTTCTGAACCAGGTTAATTAACACAAAACTCCTTGGGGAATACATATGGAAATCGGAATTTTCTGGGAATATACCACTTTCTGAAAAGTCAACTGACTATTTTTCGGCTCAGAATTTTCTCTGCAAAAGGTTAGGGACCTATTGGGAATTTGGGAGAAATTGCTTTTGGGAGTTCGCGATTTGCAGATATTGACTGGTATATATAAAGTAGATAAACAAGTTTATACTGCGTAGCACAGGGAACTATATTCGATATCTTGTAGTAGCTTACGGTAAAAAAGAGTATGAAAATTAATATATATATATTCATGTATGACAAGTAATGTGCTGTACACATAAATTGACATAACATTGTAAACGGACTATATTTCAATAAAAAATAAAATAAACAAATAAATAAATAAAAAACGCTTTGAGATAACGTGCACAGAGATTAAATCCCATATAAAATGCTTCTGTGAGTGATTAATTTATCTGCAAAGCCTACTTAGTGATTTTTCACTCTGCTGACAACTACCTGTGTTGAAACCTAATGGTAGCTGCTGAGGGGTGAGAATTTTCTTTGTATCCTGCCAAGCTTGACCTCAGAGCAAGAGTCTGGAGCTAAAATGTCAAGAGTTTTTACTACACTCCTAGCTTTCTACTTAACTGTAAAGTGCAGAATGATCTTTTATTTGCATTTTGACCACAATTAATTAAGTTTAGATGTTATGTATCAAATATCCTCATACGTACTATGTTTTATTTATATTTTTATTATGTTAGGTACCACGTGATAAACACCACAAAATCTATTTATATGTATATTATATATTTACACCTAATATTATATACTGTATAACATACAGTCCTTAAATATATTACTTTGTAATATAGAACATGTTATACTAAACATATAAACAAGATATAAAATATTTCATGTGAGAAAATTTACCATATAATTCATTATATAATAGACTGTAATGCAATATGCTTATTACAGAGATTACCATTAAACATCTCATCTTAGGTGTTTCTCATCTTGGTCACTACTTAAGAAGAATAAAGATCTGTTGAAAAGACTACAAATTAAGTTTGACCTATTATTTTCAGCCACTGCTCAGACTCACAATAAAACCATATTGTACTGAAATGTCATTTATTTTGTAAAGCTTCAACATGCATTCTGAATTTTGATAAGCATAATCTGAATCTTGTTTTTGAAATGGAACTATGGCAGAAGAGCCTTTATTTGGTAACTGGAATCAAGTCTATTAGAACCACCCTGCTGTTAACACAGTCAGAAGGCCAAAAGATTGCATAAAAATTTCAACAAGTATTGTAAGAAATAACAAACTTAGGGCAAAAACACTAAAAATATACAACTGTCTACTTTCTTCATAGGTGTAAAGTTACATTGGAAATGCTATAGGTCCTTTTTAGGAGTCTAGCAAGAAATCATTCAGGGTACTTTTTTTTGTTCACAGATGGAATTTATGTTTATAGACATAACTATTAGAATATATAACTATATCAGAAAAATAATCAGATAAAAATTACTAAACTAGATGACAAAGGACATTCTAGTATTTTAAAATTTCATGTCACAGGATGGAAGCGAATGTTCCAGTTGATGGAAGCACAAATTAAAACCCTCCAGGGGACACTTACCCTTTTCTGCTCCTTTACATACTCTATCAATTCATCTCTTGTTCTCTTCACTGCCTCTTCCACAGCCTTTTCACTACGCTTCTGCTCTTCTATTATTGCTGCCTTAACAGTTTCCTGTTTGTGAGAGGATGAAAAGAGTCAGGGAGGTGTGCACTGTGACATTTTTGTGTCCATTTTATATAAACTAAAAACCCCCTTCAATGGGTGGAGCTCATTCTGCTCAAAGCACATCTTTAAACAGGAGTAAGAACTTACAAAAATTTTTTAGGTTCTGTTAGAGATTCCACAGAATTCACTTTTCTAAACTGAGTGAAAGGGAAAAGAAATGGAATAAGCCATTTATTGCAGGGAGCGCCTGACAGACTCCAGTGCCTTCCTTACCACCCTTTCATTTGATGTTTACATGATTGATTGCCTTCCTGTACTTTGCACTATCCACATAAGACTTCCAACTTGTGTTTATTCTTCCAAGAACACCCTAATGCTCTAGGCTGTTTTATTCACCTTTAATTTCCCATCATACAATAATCAAGTGTGGTCTGGGTGGCAAGATTTACAGCTAGTTTGGTCCTCCTGCCAGGTTAAGATGTTGAGAGCTGGACACCAGGAATGAGAGGTAAAAATTCCACCATGTGTGCTAATATCTGAAATGAGAAATTAGGGAGAAAAGCGGTACTCTCCATTTTACTGAAATAGCAATTGGGAATCCTAAGATAATTCAAAATTTCAGATAAAGAGAAAGCAGGCTAAAATTCTGAAAAAGAAAGGTAATGCTTCTCAAAAACCAGGAATAATTTTCTGCTAACATAGTGCCTTATGGATTGGATGAATGCTACAAACGCCTCTAACTTCCCTTTGTGTACATAGGTATCATCCTTTTTTTGGACACACAGTCATTTAGAAAATGACTTGAAATTCCTCAGGAAGATTTCCTTCATTTTGTTACTCATGAGGACTCTTCACTCTGTAGTGTATGTATGTTTTTGTTTAGAAAATGTAAAACAACATAAAGAATTTTCTACTATGAATATATTTACTGTAGAAATTGGTAAATACAGCAAAATATGAACACAGAACAAGACACACACCTTTCACAACTGAGTATAAAGAGGGTGGGGCTCACATTATACACACTGTTTTGTAACTCTCATTTCTCACTTAAACTATATTTGGAATATTTTAAAGCAGTTATATATTCTTTTATGATTTATATTCGATTACTAGGATTATAATAATTTATTTTATCAACCTTTATTCCTGGATATTTCGGTTGTTTTTAATAAAGCAGTGATGAGCAGCCATGTATGTATCTTTGTGGTGCACGTTAGATATTTACTTATTTTCAGTTCAAGAGGTAGAATCATTCTGGCCGATGGACGTAATTTTTGAGCCTTCTTATAGCTTTTGACATTTTGCGTAATTTTTTCCCATAAGCAGCCCATGAGAATAGCTGTTTTCTTGCACCTTTGATTACGTTTAGCCTCATCATTTTTTAAAATCCTTGCTTATTTAAGGGAGAATGATATCTAACTTTATTTTGCATTTTAAAAGGTTATTAAATGACATATAGCATTTTTCATAGAAATATTAGCAATATATACATTAGCTCTTATCATTTACTTGATCATGCTCTCTTCCCACATTAACACTGGTATACTCATTTTTTAGATCCCTTCCCTAACATATAAAATTAAGTAAAAAATCTGAAAAGCCCTATAATGGTGACTTCGACAATTGCTATTATTTATTTTCAATCACTAAGAATATTAAGCTTTAGTTCTACTGATGAAATAATAGAATACAAACTTGTTTCCATGATTATCCAAAAAGATTAAAGTTGAAAAACTATAGTAACTTTTGAAAAAAATTAGGACAAGATTATTTAAAAACGCATCAGTTGAGACAAGATGGCAGATTGGCACGACTCACACCTCGCCCTCTCCCACACATCCACCAAGAATCACACCTACAGACCCACTGGATCGCACAGAACACATACTGCAATCTGGCAGAGTGTCTCTCACTTCGAAATACAGGCGGATTCTCACCAAATCTGATAAGCAACCAGTTTATATTGTATAGCACGGGGAATTATATTTAATATCTTGTCATAACTTACAGTGAAAAAAAATGTGAAAATGAATATATCTATATTCATGTATGACTGAAGCACTGTGTGGTACACCAGAAATTGACACATCATTGTAAACTGACTATACTTCAATAAAAACATTTTTAAAAGCTGGTACAATAAGAGCATCTACACTATTATAATCCTATTGGTTTCACATTAATTTGAAATTTGAAAACTTTCAGATTTTAGAAAGGCAAAAAATAATGCATGTATTACTAAGCCCCCTGAAGTAAAATATACTAACAATTCTGTAGTGAAGGGTACAAATAATTTACACTATGTGGGTAAATTAAAAGTATAAATAGCTTCACATCAGTTGAGGACAGGTTTTGTCAACAGCTGAGTTATAAAAATTCTTGGTTTTCAAGGGTTTTATAATTTTAAAACTACGGTAGACCTGGATTATTTGAATATAAAAGGTAAACCCATACCATATTAAGTATCAATCAGAATTTCTATCTAGTAAGGGTCATAGTAAATTTGACCAGATCTGTTTGGTTGAAGGCAAAAGCATCAATTTAAATAAAAGGGATACATCCAGAAAAAACATGTAGAATTAGCTAGTATGTTCTTCAGTTAACGTTTTGAGTGGGGGGAGGGGGCTGAGGCTTTAAATTGTCTGCTCTGTCCACATTTCTGAGGATCCTCCTTTCCTAAATTTTGAGCTGACGAAGAATCATTTACAAAGGAAGTTTCCCTTGATTCTTTCCTCCCAAGTTGGGAGTTAGGTGACAGTCAAGGTTGTGAAATCCACCCTTAAATACTAGTTGTCAGTAAATAAATATCTTTGAATATGATGCAGCAGTAAAGTTTAAGCTTTGCATTTTCTTACCAGATCAAACTCTGAATTAGTAGGAAATGATTAATGATTTTTGTGTGCATATATTCAAGTGTCTGTGAGTATCTACCTGCACGTTTCACTGAATTCCATGAGTGAATTACACTGTCCCTATGAGTGATGAGAATTAGTCTAAAATAAAATATACCTCACAAGGAATGAAGATTTGCTGCCCATGAGTATATTCAAATAGGCAATTCTGGAAGAGTATTTTCCAGAATATTTTAGTAGTGGCCAAACCATTGGAACATGGTATATCCTCCAAGGCAAGTTTTCTCAGTCTTGGCACTGCTGACAATTCCTTGCTGGGGGTGGAGGTGGGAGTCCTGTCATAAGCAGCATACTTGGCATCTACTCACTAAATCGCCTCCAGGTGAGAAGCAATCTCTCAAATAAATAGCTGAGAGCAAAAAACATTTGCATATATGTCATAATTTGTTCAAATAAATGTTACACTTCTCATCATAAATATTTTATCTAAAAATAAAATATTTGCAAGAAATCATATCCAGATGATTATATAACTAGTTTTTAAGTGTGGAAGAAAAAGTTCTATATACTAATTTTTAAAAAAGGAATGACTGGAATCAGTTTCTACCCTGTTACAATGAAACAGGTCATGATAAATGTCATTTAGGGCCAAAAGCTTATATAATACTGTGTACAAGATTTGAAAATTTCTCCTCATTGCATATAAGTACAGTTATGCTTTAGTATCCATTAAATCCTCCACACACGTCAGTAAAAAACAGGATCATGAACTTGTAAATGGTCTCTGGTTTTTCTTTATCAGTGCACTTTAGTTAAAGATGATAAACACAGTTAAATTATTTACGGGAAACAAGCCTCAGCAATCAGCTCACTTCTGGTCTGTGGGCTGTAAACCACAGTACCAAAGATTTTCTAGGGCAACTGTGTGCTTTACTTAATTTTTGTTTTTATATATGATGTATGCATATTATCTAATTATGTATTATTTTAAAAGTTGCCCATGGTTGTGGAAATGCACCTTAGAAAATGAGTGTCAGAATCGTAAGTCAAGTCAAGCTGCTTTATGCAGTTCCTGTGTTAAAAATGGTGAGACCCCTGTTCTACACAAATTTATGAGCTCAGGCTACAGTTCCATCAGTGCTTTTCATACATGGATGCAAGTGCAAATGAACTTTCCGTATTTCAAAATCCATTTACTGTGCAACTGAGGAGCGTTCATCTAACTTTCAATTAGAAGTAATTAATCTGCACTGTAATGACATGCTAAATGGAAAATACTAATAGAAGAACCTAATTCTGTTTCTTAAGTGAATATGCACAGTTGAAATCATATGCTCATTGATTGATATCAATATGTGCCAGCATCTAACTGTGGGAAAGACATTCTTAAAGATGAAATGTGTAGAACCTCATTACATATTAACATTAATAAATGAGTCTTTGCAACCATTTTTGATAGGGTTACCTAAGTGAATCACAATGAAGCAAAATGTTATCCTCCCCAAAGAGGATTCCATTTGCTAGGAGATCTACACCATAAAAGTTATTACTGTATTTTGAATTTCATCAATTAAAAATTTTTGAAGATTTGCTTTTTCTCTTATTATGTAAGCACCTACAAAATATTCTCAATTAAGCCTCTTGATCTATAAATGCCTGAAATATTTACTTTCTGGCCTTTCATAGAAAAAGTCTGCCAATCCCTGACTTGGGTCATGATTCTGCAAAGCGGCAATCTGAGCTGGGCTCAGCTGGACAGTTCTTTTGGTCTTGGCTGGGCTGTCCCCTGTACCTGCCATCAACTGCTGGGTCTGATGTGGCCCCTCCTACCAGAACGGCCTACTACAGGAAAGCTTGCTTCCCCTATTTGTGATCTCCCAATCTCCAGCGGACCAGCTCAAGATTCTTCACATAACAGCCGGACAGAATTGCAAAATAAAGTGAACGCATGTACAATCTCTTAAAACATGAGCTCAGGAATGATACAATGTGGTCACAGTATACTGGCCTGGGCAAATATGTACATTAATTCCAAAATTCTCATCTAATTGTTAAAAACAATTGTTGTTGTGGGAAACATTCTTCCCAGTATGTTCAAAGATACCTCACATTCTATGGTGCTTATCTTCTTGGAGACGTATCTCCTGGACGCATCTCCAGTCTGGACTGGTTGCTCTCTAGGTCTGTTACACAGCTGTCTATGCTGGGATTTCCCCCAGTCACTTTTCCAGGGATTCACTACATCCCTCTTGAACTGTGCCTTCAGCTCTCCAGGAACTACTGGATTTTTCTTTCTTGGTTTATTCCTTCGTTTTGAGAGAGCACCTCCTCCAGAAGGTTCTTGAGAAAAGGCACAAGGGAAGTAAAAGTTTTGGCATCGCCTCTGTCTGAAAATGTTTTTATTCTACTCTCACACTTAACTTATAGATTGGCTAAGTGTGGATTTCTAGGTTGGAAATTTGTACAGTTTTAAAGGTTATTGAAAAGTCTGATCACATTCCGATTCTTATCATTTGTATAAATTTTCTCCGTCTGTGAGAACTTTTATGCATTTTCTTTACCCGTTTCTAAAAAATTCATGACGGACTTAGGTATAGGCCTAACTAGAAACTCACATACTCTGGAAGATTTTTTTCTTCTACTACAACTACCACCACCCCCCCCCCACTACTACTACTTCTACTACCGGTACCTGTACCACCACCACCACCTCCTCTACTGCTACTACTACTACTTCTACTTCTATTACTAGTTATACTATTACTACTACTACTTCTGCTACTACTACCACCACCACCACCACCTCTACTACTACTACAACTACTACTACTACCACTACCTCTACCACCACCACCATTACTACTACTTCTACTACTACTGGTTATACTACTACCACCACCACTACTACTAGTTGTAGTTCTACTACTACTTCTACTCCTACTAGTTATACTACTACTTCTACTTCTACTTCTACCACTACCTCTACCACCACCACTACTACTTTTACTACTACTAGCAGTTCTACTACTACTACTACTTCTACTACTACCACTACCACCTCCTCTACTGCTACTACTACTACTTCTACTTCTATTACTAGTTATACTATTACTACTACTACAACTACTACTACTACCACTACCTCTACCACCACTACTTCTACTACTAGTAGTTCTACTACTATTGCTTCTACTACTAATACTACCTCTACCACCACCACCATTACTACTACTTCTACTACTAGTAGTTATACTACCACCACTACCACTACTACTAGTTGTAGTTCTACTACTACTACTTCTACTAGCAGTTCTACTACTACTTCTACCACTACCTCTACCACCGCCACTACTTCTACTACTAGCAGTTCTACTACTACTACTTCTACTAGTAGTTCTACTACTACTGCTTCTACTTCTACTACCACTACCTCTACCACCACTACCACTACTACTACTACTTCTACTACTTCTACCACCACCACTACTACTACTACTTCCACTACTACTACTACTTCTACTTCTATTACCACTACTACTTCTACTACTATTACTAATTCTACTACTACAGTATTATTTCCTGCATTCTATCTTCTGTTTTTTATTTCTCAAAATCCAATGATTTAGCTAATAAACCTCCTGAACTCACTGCCTAATTTTCTGGTCTTTTCATCCCTATTTGCCACTTCTTTGTATTTTTATAGGCTTTTCTCTGGAAGACTTCTGCCACTTTGTCTTCTGACTCCTGTTATTGCTGTTTTTAACTTTCTACTATATTTTTAATTTTTAATCTTTTTGTTTGACTTTTAAAAAACATCCTATTCCTGTTTCATAGATGCAACATCTTCTCTTACCTCTGAGGAAATTGATGACAGGGTTATTTTTTAACTTTTCATATCTCCATAGAATCTGTTTTTATTCCCTGCTTTTCATGAGAAGCTATCTGCTCAGACTTGACTATCTGCTCATGTTTAAAGACCAGAGCAGTAAAATGCTGAGTAACACCTCTGTGCCTGCAGTTGTGGTTTATGGACTATGATCTTAATAGCAGAGAAATTTGGCTGGGTTGTTTCTCTGGGGTAATTTCTGATACCAATATATTTAGGTTTTTTATCTTGGGCTGTCGAGATTCCTCAGAAAAGAATCTTCCAATTTCCTGTCTGGTTGCCAGCATTCTGAGAGCTGTGATGGGAAAAATGGCCCAGGTTCTTAATAAGCAGCATAAAACTTTTCACCTTGCGTCCTCTCAACCCCATTTCATTATAGAATCTATACCCTCAACTGTGCTTGGTGGTCCCTGGTCCAGAGAACCTCCATTTTCTTTGTTCCCAGAGAACTAACCCCAGTTTTCTGTCAGGACTGGCAGAGGATGAGTGGGGATCTAACTGTTTAGTACACAGACTTTCAAACATTCTTCTATTTGAAGCTTCATCTTCATTTTCCTTCTAAAGAGACATCTTACTAGTTGTAACTAGTAAGCCTTTTAGAACTTCTACAGTGTACACTGGTCTTCTCAGTCATCTCCATTCCTAATTTAGGGATCCATTTCAGAGTTTCTGTTTCAGTGGGGTTTTAGAAGGGAGAAGATTAAAATGCTCTTTTTAACTAGATACATGTTAGAAAAAAATACATTAAACATTTTATTTTGAAATAATTTTAGATTTACTTGAAAACTTGCAAAGGGTCCACATATGCCCATAATCCAGCTTCTAGTATTAACATCTTACATAATTATGGCACATTTATCAAGCTAAGAAACTAATATCATATAAAATATTAAATAGATCACAGATTTTATTTATATTTCATCAGTTTTTCCAATAATGCCATTCTTCTGTTTTGGATTAAACCAGGGTAAAATGTGACATTCAGATATCACAGATCATTAGTCTCCTCCAATCTGTGATAGTTTCTCAGTCTTTCCTTATTATTACTTTGACACTGTTAAAGAGTACTTTTCAGGTATTTTGAAGAAATTTGGATTCATCTTATTTTCTTATGACTAGACTGGGGTTATCAATTTTGGGGAAGAATACCATAGAGGTGAAGCATGCTTCTCACTGTGTCATATCAGGGGGCACATGGCATTAAACATTATTTATCACTGGCAATATTTAACTTTGATCATTTGGTTAAACTGGTAACTAAAGTTAACCTTTTTTCCCTTTCTATTATCCATTAATTAGATATGAACAACTAAGTTGAGCCACTGAAGAGGAGGGAAATTGTACTCCATCTTCTGGGGGGGGAATATTTACATTTGTTTTTTAAGAGATAAGTGAGTATTTTTAAACTACAGATACAGTTTCTTTTAGAGCTACAGAACTATTTAGCATTTCTAATTCTTCATGTGTCAGTTCTGTCTTTACAATTGATTTCTGTCTTTACAATTGATTGGTATTCATTATATTGCTGTATCACATTTAAAATTTGTATAGCATCTACATTAGATCAATTTATTCATTGCTTTGATAATGTTCATTAGTAACATCCCTCTTTCTTCATTAATCTTGTCAAAGACTTGTGACTTTTCTGTCTTAAGTGACAATTCAGTATTTTTAAGCTTTTCCATCTGTGTCATGAATTTCTGTTATCATCTTTTTTCTTTACTTCTATTTTCTTTGGATTATTCTATTCTTTCTTATCTATCTTCCTTAATAAACTGTTAGTCCATTATTTTCCAGCCTTTTCTATTTTCTAATTTAAGTATATGATGCTATGATTTTCCTCTGAAGTAATACTTTAGATGCTTCTCACAACTTTTTAAGTAAATGCCTACTTTAATAAGGACTTCATTATTTTTAACTTTGTACTTAGCTTTTTAAATGTCACACACAGTGAAATGCACAAACATTAACCAGTGGGTTTTTACATGTGAATACACCCATTTACTCAATACCCAGATGAAGAAAAGAACATTTACATGCTACAGAAAGTTCTCGCATGCTTCTCCCCATCACAGACGATCACTATTGTGATTTCTATCACCATAGATTATTTTTTTCCTGTTCCTAAAGGTCATAAAATATGAATCATGTAGTATTTATATTTTTGTGACCAACTTTTGTTCAACATAATATTTTTGAGATTCATCCATACTCTGGAGTGCATCATTAGTCTTTTTTTTTTTTTTTTTTTTTTGGTGTAATGTTGAAAATAATATTCATCCATTTTACCAATAACAGATAATTTGGAAAGTTTCCATTTGGGATTATTATGAAGAAAGCAAGATCTATCAATCCTTTAAACATCTTTTAGTGGGATGAGCACTAATTTCTGTTGGGTGTATACATAATATGGAAATAGTGAGTATCAGGGTATATATGTGTTGAGCTACTTAGTAAAAACTGCCACACACTTCTAAAAAGTGAGTAGACAAATTTACACCAGCAAGAATGTATGAGAGGTCCAGTTGGTCCACATCATTGTCAACAGTAGGTACTGTCAAGTCTCTTTAATCATATCCATACCCAGGGCAGGGGTATACTGGTAACTTACTGTGATTTTAATTCACATTTCCTGGATGAATAGTGATATTGAGCCCTTTTCCATGTGCTTACTGGAGCCTTTTACATGTTCTTTTGTAAACTGCCCTTATTCCTAGGTTGTGGCCTTTAGTCTAAGGAAGAAGGCCCTTCAGCGTTTCTCAGATGAAAGCCTTTGACTTATTAAAGCTCTTCTACCTTCACAGGACTTAAGTTCCTGAAAGAATCTGGTTGGCTTTTTAGCCTCTCAGCTCTTCTTTTTTGCTATTGGATTTTAAGAGTCTTGCTCTCTGCATATGCAATTGAGAATTTGGCCAGTGACTTGGGGGTAATCTGAAAACTGATTTTTGTTATTCTGAGAGTTTGTTCTGAAAATATGCCCCTTGGCAGGCCTGAACTTTGCCTTCTGCCTCATCAGCCCTGTAAGACATACGTTTTCTGCTCGAGCCCTAATTCTGCATGCTGCAAAAAAGAAAATGCTTTTAAAGTCTGAATGTAAAGTTCACCTTGAGTGTTTCCATTTTCTCAAGACTTGTAGCTCCTCCAATCCCATCTGCATTAGTTGCTCTACAATGACAAGGCCTTCAGTAAATTATTTTATATATTTTGTAGCACATTTATGGTTACTTTTGGTGTAAGGCTAGTCCTATATAAGCTATGTTGTAATGAGTACAGTAAGAGAGTCCATTCATTAAGCTTTACATTCTAATATTATCTATCTCACTTCTGTAAGTTATCTCTGGTTCTTTTAAACATTTATACTTTTTTTTCATAGTCTTTTGTCTTATTCCTGACTCACAGAAGAGATGTACAAATTAAAGATTTTGTCCCTTTAAACCAGTTCTATAAAATATTATTTAGTCTTTAAATGCTATAGATTCCAATACATTTGTTACATTCAACATTTTTTTTCTCCTGTCACATGATAATTCATTGCAGATGGGAATAATGATATCATTGCACAAAGGATTCGTTAAAGTCTGCAGTACTGTTGGAAAACAGCTGATACCGAAACTTGTGACACAGATATCAGTGTATAATATATTGTCTCTCCTAAAAAGTCTACCTGTACTCATGCAGCCACTCATTACCTTACAACAAATCTTGTAATGTTCGAAAGTAAACACTTTTCTGAAGCTGAATTTAATTGTCCTTGTTTCTCCCAGATTACTTTCTAAGTATTTCACTGAATAACAATAATGGTAAGAATCGTCTAAGTTTGGCACCCAATGGACAATCTAATGAACACTTTTTACAAAGGGATCATGAAATGCCCAAAGCACTAATTTTGGTGATGCTGCTTTTGGTAATATGTTTCATTTAAAACCAACCAAAACTTTTAAGAGAGCTGAATTGTGTTGCTGGAGATCAAGTCCATTTAAAAAAAATTAATGTGTCTCCTTAAAACAGTGATGGCCCGGCATCACTTTAATAATCTCCTGTGGCTTGTTAAAGACTTGGTTTCTATTTTCAAAGTGCTTGTAATCTAGTGGAGAAGGTATTTTAATATAATACAGCTGGGCAGTGGTAGAATTATACTAAATGCCAATGAAGAAGAAAGAACACTAGACTTCATCTGAGAAGTAGAAAAATAAGTTTTCTGAATTTAAAAAAAAGCTAAATTATTAAGAAAGAGAGGGTTTTGAAAGTTAGGAAAACAGCAGCACTCTGGGCTGAAGGCACAGTAGGACTGGAGGCTCAACACCATAAATAGCGTGGTGCGTGCACGAGCAGTTTGGTACTAAAAGCACGAAATGTGAAGTAGAGTCGGAGAGGATGAGCCGGAGATGCAGAGACCAGGTCACTGAAAGATTTATATTTCATGCTCTGAAAGGTTTATGGGTCATACCAAGTAGCCTTAATATAACCCCAGAAGCTATGGGGAGGCACTGAAGAAGTTAAAGTGGGAGAATGACATTTATTCCAAATTGAAAGGAGACAAAACTGGAAGCGAAGACGTCTATGTAAGAGGTCAACGTAAGCAATGAGGACCCTAATTAAGTCAATGATAGCAGGTAGGAAGGAAGTACATATGCTTAAGGATTATTTAACAGGTAAAATGGGAAAGCTTTAATGATTAAAAAGTATGAAAACGGGGATGAAAGAGAACGAGTCTAGAAGGAATTCACCCTCTGGACTGGGTAACTTGGTAGATGGTTATATCACTGAATGAAATAGGGAATGTAATAGAAGGAAAAATCTTGACAGATGAGAAGGTAAGTTGATGTGGTGTTGTTCACTTGTCCCCAGATTAAATTAAAATTAAAAACAATTAAAATCTAAGATTTTACCCATACTTAACTAGGTTAGTACCAAAACTCTGGAAATAAAAAATGTTAAGACAAACTAATGAATCAAAACGAAGTACGTCAAGACAGAAAAATTATTTCAGCGCTGTAAAACTATCTGGCCTGCTAAGCTAAAATAGAAATGTTATTTCCTTTTTTAAAAGAAGAGTCAGGTGGCAATGCTAAATTTTTTAAAGAAAATTTAACCACTGATTGTAATGTCTGTGGCTTTGGGGGAAAACATAACCCCAAATTACAGCGGCTGTGGTTATAAACTGTTATGAGGCGCTTCCAACGTCAGACATAGCTTAAGTGTCTGTACGCACTGGAGTCTTTTTACAGGACTCTGCTAGGCCAGCAAAATTAATGATGCTCTTCTCTTTGCTCCCTCGGTGTCAGTAACAAATTTGCTTTCTTTAACAAAGATTTTTAAGGGACACAAAATTAATTTAATATGAAAATCAAATAAGCCAGAGTCATAAAGTTTCTCCTTAATAAATCAGAAAAAACAGTACAGGCCTAAAATCACCACTATGACTTGGTCTTAATTTACGCCCAAGGCCAAACAAAATCATCTCTCAAATGAGGCTGTAGAAATATGTGCCACAATCATTAGGCAGTGTTTTCCGTCAGTTTAATGTTTCTCACCTCAGTTAAAGTCAGTACGAATGCAGAGAAAAGCTAGAAGTCAACTGGGAGCAGAAGCTGACTTGTCCCTTGCATTTCTCAGGAGTAACTGTAGTTAAGTTTACACTGATTGTGCTTTCTTTGCCACACGCTGTCCTCCCCTCATCTCTAGTGTGACTTAGTGATCACAGATGTTAAGTACTGCTAATTACAAGCCCTATTCTGAGAATTCTGTTAATTAAAGAAACATTTGAGTGCTGTGAAGTGATCTACATTTTAGAATTAATAAAACAGCTTCCAGGCTTTAGAAAGTCGGCCGTCCAGGCAGTGCTTGAGCAGTCTGTTCCCTGGACAGGAGGTCTTCAGGCTCCGTGGACGGACCCCAACCAGCTGCCAAGGAACTGGCGGACAGAATGAGTGCTGGGCCCTGAGACCAGACAGGAGCCGGCAGGACCCGCTGTCATGCTGGTGGCTCTGAGCATCCCAGAAAGACGAGGCGCTGGCCCCTCAGCCCTGGGTGATACAGGATTGCGATGCAGAAAGCATCAGTAACTTTAATTCCTTCCCAATTTCATCTGAAACGCAACAATCAGAAGTGTGAGGCCGTCTCCACTAGTACAAGCTAATCTGAAGTAGACATCGTTTTCTTCTAGTTAGAAAATGGCCACATTCCATAAAAGAAAGTCATGCAGAGTGTTGTCCAGAACAATTTTCTTTTTATTTATTCAGTTTTAAATATCATCTATATGCTTGTTAATCCCAAACTTTGGTCTCCAGCCCTGACAAGTCACCTGAACCCCAGAGCCATGTTTCTAACTGCCTACTCAACATTTCCTCTAGGGTTATGAATCGGCACCTCAAATTTAGTATGCGCCAACTGGAATTTTTATCCCCATAAAACTTAATCCTTACTCACCATAGTAAATGAAGTCACCCTCTGAAGTCACTATCTATCCAATAATTTATTCTTATAGTCATTTGTTTTAGAAAGTCAGCTTTATGAAAATATTATTTGCATATAGTAACATTCATTGATGTAAAATACATACTTTGATATATTCCGTCAAATGCAATTACCACCACAATTATGATTAAAACATTTCTATTACCTTCAAAAAGTGCCCCCATCTCCTCCCCGTCAACTGCTGATTTCTTTCCTCTCAAAGTAGCTTTGCCTTCTCCAGAATTTCACATACAGGCATACCTTGGGGGTATTGTGGCTTTGGTTCCAGACCACGGCATAAAGCAAATATTGCAATAAAGCGAGTCACAGACATTTTTTGGTTTCCCAAGGCACATAAAAGTTATGATTACACTATGCTATAATCTATTAAGCTGTCTAAAAATGTACATGCCTTAATTTAAAATACTTTACTGCTAAAAAATGTTAACCATTATCTGAGTTTTCAGAGAGCTGTAATCTTTCCGCTGGTGGAGGCTCTGGCCTCAGTGTTGATGGCTGCTGACTGATGAGGGTGGTGGCTGCTGAAGGCTGGGGCGGCCGTGGCAATTTCTTAAAATAAGACAACGAAGTTTGCGGCACTGATTGACTCTTCTTTTCACCAACAATCTCTGGAGCACACAGTGCTGTTTGACAGTGTTCTACATGCAGCAGAACTTCTTTCAAAACTGGACTCAGTCCTCTCAAACCCTGCCACTGCTTTAGCCAGCTCAATTTCTGTGAATATTCTAACTCCTTTGTTGTCATTTCAACAATCTTCACAGTATCTTCACCAGGACTCGATTCCATCTCAAGAAACCACTTTCTTTGCTCATCCATGAGAAGAAAAGTCCCTACTCACCTAAGGTTTACCATAAGACTGCAGCAATAGAGTCACATCTTTAGGCTCCACTTCTAATTTTAGTTCTCTTGTTTTCCCCCACATCTGCAGTTACTTCCTCCACTAAAGTCTTGAACCTCTCAAAGTGATGCAGGCAGGAATCAGATTCTTCCAAATACCTATTAATATTGATATTTTGACCTCTGTCCATGAATCTGGATGCTCTCAATACATCTAGAAAGGTGAATCCTTTCCAGAAGTTTTCCTATCAAATGTGTCCCTCTAGAAAACACTGTTACACAGACCAAATCCAAGATTATACACATTGTGATTTATTCTGTAACAAGCACACTCTTTCATGACAGTTAGTCTACCTATCTAACTTCTCACCTATTTATCTCTTATAATATTTTTTTTTCCTGAAAACCCATATGGAGATTATATCAGGTAGAAAATTATTGACACTAAGATTTAGGATCATTTTCTCCAAGTGTGAGGAAGAAGAATCTCTTAAAGATGACAGATTAATACAATTTTGTGCTTCAGGATCAGTTCTTTTTTTCTTTTGAATATTATTAGCAAAAGCCTTCAGTAAAGGAATGAAGTAAGAACAAGCTTGACTAACCTTTACATACTGACGTGACCAGATGCTTTGACCATATTTTAGGCATATTAGGTCACAAGCAGGAAAGCTGGGGCATGTTGAAGGGAGGAGGAGACAGGCAGACTGTATTAGTGGTGAAAGACGTCAGGTCTGGTGGGCATGGACTTTTGGCTACGTTACGCTGACCAATCTGCGTGGAGTCAGATAAGGCTCTACCAGCAGTACTGATCCCAAAAGAATTTGGTATGTGAAAGGCACACTAAGTTCCAGCTCTCACGGATCCAAGAATGAGAACAAAACCTAAAAAAAGCTAGCTATGAGAAAGGGTTTTCAAGACTATGGCCACATACAGCAATTTCCTTTAGACACATTCAAGCAAGTCCGTAACTTAGCACTGCCTTTCCAAAGTTGAAGCCCGAGCCATGTGCGCTTTTCACCAAGAAATACTGCCATTAAAGTCTTAAACTAACAAGTAATTCAAAACACCATCTTTCCATTTCACTTTGTATCTCCTTCTCCTTAGTGTTATGATAAATAAGGGATTCCAAATTCTGCCTCATAATATGATAACAATGGGGCTCCTAATACTGGTGTACATGTAATTAGCACCAAGACTCTTGCTTTAGAAAACTAAAGAAGCCGATCCAAATAAAAGAAAATAACCAAAATACTTTACAAGCATCAAAGATCTTATTAGATACTAAAAATAGTGTTTCATGATCTGGAAGAAGACAGACACGTTAGCCCAGCCACTCAAATTTGATTTGTCTTGAGGCTATTTCCTGATTCTGAGATTAAGCAGAAATAAACAAAATGACACATCTGAATGACATAAATAAATGAATAAATATTCTAGAAAAATAAAAAATAAAAGAGGTGTAACTCAGAATGTAATAGATGGGTTTTTAAAAGCAAGTTAGAGAATTAGTGAATTAGAAGATACAATAGAAGAAATCATCCATATACATAACAAAGAAAAATAAATGGAAAATAAAGAAGTGATACTAAGACACTTAGAGAATACAGTGAAAATGTACAACATACACAAAATGTAAACTATATATAATATATGTATATATTTGTACACACATATATTACATTTTCACTGTACAGTAGGAAGAGAAATATTCACTCATGTACATGCAACCTTGTTTTTATAGCAAAGAGGGTGCACTTTGAAAATTTAATAGAGCAGTTTTTCAAAAAATTCTAGTGTTAGTTTTTGAAGAGCACACATACCTGTAATATATATGATGAGGGCTTATAAATTTTGAGAAATGGTCCCCTTTCGTTCTTTGCACTATTTATGATAGCAGATTAAAATCTTTGTCTATTAAGTCCAACATCATTGTAGTTTCTACTGACAATTTTTCCTGTTTATAAGCATGCCTTACTGTTTCTCTGCATATCTCATAATTGTGTGTTGTTGATAAAAACTAGACATCTGAAATAATGTAACACAGCAACTCCGGAAATTAGCTTTCCTTCATCCCCCAGGAATAACTGTTGCTGCTATTTGTTTCTTTAGGAACTTTCATTCTACAACTTTTCTGTACTAATTCTGCCAAGTCTATATTCTTTGTCGTATGTAGCCATTTAAGTCTCTGCTAGGTTAGCTCAGTGGTCAGCTTACGATTAGACAAATTAGTTATTTCTTAAGTAACTTGAACTCATAAGTTTTTCATTATTTGTCAACCTCTATCTGTTGGGGCACACCCTCAACACACAGTTTACAACTCTACCTCAGCCTCCACTTTCTGCTTGCATAGAATCAGTCAGCCAGCGGTAAGAGATTAAGACCTTCTTAGGTCTTTCCTGGGCACATATACCTTATGTATGTGTGTGACCTTCAAGTATTCCAAGAACATTTTTAAGAGAAAGAGCTTTTCAAAGTTATCTATGGCAACCACATTTCCCAGAATTCTCAATTTTAAGTTTTTTGGCTGGCCTCTTGTTTGCCCCAAGTGGTATTTTTGTCCCAGGCAGCTGAAAAGTTAAAACAGTTGCCACTTATTGTTTCTGACAAACATTGTGGGTATAGAGCTTTTCCTGCTGAGCAAACACTGAGTCAGGTCGAACATCAACAAGCCTTGTGAATGCAAACTTTCTAGGGAACTGCCAGTCAGGCCAAACAGTAACAATTCTCTGGGGACAGTTTTTCTGGAGCTCTGAACCTGGTCTGCTCGTTCAGTGCCTTCTCCATTGCTGATGTTCACAGCTGCCGTGATTGTGATGCTGTACTAGTTTTTAAAGCTACCATGGAGTTGGGCAGTAGGGGATGGGAATAAGGCAAGATAAAACTCTACAAAGCTTGCTGTACTTATAGACAGAGATTTAACTATTTTTCTTGAATAAATACTTCTTGGGTTGTTGAAGCTACTGGTTAATTTCCAGAGTTCTAAAAAAAAAAAAAAAACTGATTTTGTCCATTTTTGCTAGTTTTCTCATTGCCTTTCTGGAGAAGCTAATTTGCAAAGGTCCTTAGTCTTGCCATTCCACAAGTTCTGCCTGGACCCTCCCTTTCAAAGAGTATCAATATTTGATACTTTATAATATATTAAATGTATAGACTTAATCTATCTGAAATTCATTTGGTATACAAAGTCCAGAAGGAAATGGGCAGCCAATAGCAATTACAATTGACCCCTGAATAACACAGGCATGGGTCTACTTAAACATTTTTTTTTCAATAAATACATACAGTACTACACGATCCACGGTTGGTTGAACTCGCAGATGCAGAACTGCCATATGGAGGGCCGACTTTAGGACTTGAGAGTTGGCAGATTTTGGAATTAACAGTGGGTCTGAGAATCAATCCCCCACAGATACTGAGGGATGACTGTATTTTTAATCTATTCTGGGTTAATCAGTAAGATACTTTTGAAAATCTAATAAAAGGTCTAGACTATCTCTGCAGAAAAATCTGCACATGTACACAAATTTTGCATAACTTCAGTAAATTCACAGACTGTCTAGGGCCCCCTTCCATTGAACCCAGATTAAAAACCCTGAAATGCTAAGGTAACTTATCCTATCTAATTTGTAACTTCATCTTTATAGATTAGTAAATTACAGGAAAATCTGTGCCTTTGTATTCTATCCTATTCCACTGGTCTGCGTGTCTGTCTATATCCATAACGGTGCCACACAGTTTTAGTTATACCAAGCATCTTTCTGCCTCAGGGCCTTTGCGCTTGCTATTTCTCATGCCTAAAGCACTCTTTCCCCAGCCACTCACAAAGTAAATGCCTCACTTCAAAGCAGGCCTCAGCTCAGATGCTACCTCCTTAGAGAGTCCTTACCTGACTGCCTGATTTATACATTGGTTCCCTACCTCTCTAGCCTCTTACACAGCTTCATTTTCCTTTGTGACACTGATCACTACTTCACATTCTTATACCTTTAATAGCTCCCTGTCAGTTTTCTTCACAAGAAGGCAGGGAAAATTTTTTTTTTTCACTACTGTACCCCCAGAAATAAGTATAATCCTGGGAATATAATGGGAAGTCCTTTCAATTATTAATGTAAAACACCAAAGACTAAGTTTGACCATGGCAATTTATTTGCTTATCCTGCTGGCTTAAATAAATAAAAGATATGAAAGATATATAAGCTTTATCTGGCTCCAAAGAAAAGTAATTTGTCAATTTTCTAGAATAGAACTGAGAAGTTTTAAGGGGCTGGTAGAATGACAGCTGTTTGATTTTAGGTTTTACTACAACCATGTAAGAATAAAAGCAGTGAGCTCTTTAAGGAGGACCTGGCATACATTTGATAGCACCAACTCACATTTGAAAATCTGAGTGTTACTTGGCAACACTGTTCTCTCTCCTACAGATCTTCTCTATTCAACTGTCAGCTACAAGGCAATTAAACACATACACACTTCTCTCTCTCTAGAAAAATATACAACCACTTTTAAAGAAAATAAACACAAAGTATTTATTCACAACAAGACTGGGTTATCGTCACAGTACTCCGAGCCAACAGACAACAAATATCAAAGTATATTATATACTATAGTATTTCGTGTGGACAAGAATGCTCCTGACAAACTGACAGAGAGGATGCTCTTTAAGATACATTTTTGTTGTTGTTGTTTGGGTGATGAGTATGTGCTGATTTATTCCTGCCCTCTTTCCCAATTTCATGGTGACTAATAACCCACATCTGTGTTAGCTTAAAGGAATGGTCTGTGGTCACAAAAAAAGTTTTAAGTAAACTCTCCCAAATGACCTTACTGGCATGGAATTCCAACCAAATGAACTGAGAGACAATTAAACACACATACAATATATATATATATTTGTTGATACTAACGTAGGTTACAGAAAGAATTAGAAAGTAATCATTACTTTAATGGAAAAAAGCAAGGAAAAAAAATAAGATCTATTACCACACTACTGTTATACAGTTATCTTACCATAGATGTCATTACAGATCTGTATAATTTTTAAAATAAATGAGTTAACTGTGTGTTCTTGAGAATAAACTTAGGTGACATCTTTTAAAAGCATCTAACATTGATCCTGGATATTAGAAAGACTCAGCATCCTAGGCTTCATTAAGATTAGCTAATGACTCATAAGTAAATCTTCTAGGTTGTTTGTTCTCAAAAGTTAGTCATTTCAGGTACATTTATAATGCACGGTTGAATGAACAATGGACATATATGTAATGTTTTGATCTGTAAAACAAAGATTTCCATAATTTTTTTTTTCTCTTTATACTTGTTGGAAGAAAGATTTACTTGATTTATTCAGATATCTCATTGTCTATATAAAGAAAAGACCAAACACAAGTAAAATAGAACCATGCAAATTCAATTATGGAAAATGAAATCAATGTAGTTTTTAATAGTTCAGGTAAGTAATCAAGTTATTTTGTAGACAGGCCACATGTGTTGATGCGTATGTATCTTACAAGACTAAGGGGTTATTTGTCAGGTTCTGTTACTGCTACCAACCACAGGTACATAAATATACAAATTAGACATAAATCAATTAAACTGTTTTCCATACACATACATTTTTTTCTTTGATTGTATATGTATGTGTGTGTTTGTGAAAAAGAAAAAGCAAACATATTAAACAGGAGCCTTAATGCAGCTGCAAGGACTGAACATGAATTTGGATTCTGACTTCTTTGCAAATAGAGTAAAAAGGTAAAGTGATGGGTGTTAAAAAGTAAAAGTGCAGATAAATTGAAAATTATTCAGTTAAAATATTCAAATCAAAGGTAAGACAATTATGTCCAATAAGGTGATTTCAAGTAAAAGAAAATAGTAGCAGAAATACTTTATTTTGAGAATAAGAAAAAAATATTGACAAAGAGCGAATTTTACTAACCTGACTAATTTTTCTTTGCTCCTGTATAGCTTTTTGAATCTCCTGAGATACTTTCTCTTGATCCTTCGCGTGCTCAGTCTTCCATAACTCCCTTTCTTCAGCGTGAGCTTTTTCCAAATGTTTTCTTTCCTCTTCTATGGCTTTTAAAACTGCTTCCGTCATTGCTTCTTTCTCAAGCTTCAAAATAAATAATGACCAAAACAAAAATGTTTGAAAAAGTGACTACACAATATTCCTTAAATAAGACAGGCTTGAATTAACCTAAAAAACACAAAACTTTGATTCTATAGGTTTCTTTCTGATGTTGTAATTGCTGTAAAATAAAATCAACTATTTGTTTTTGTGCAAATAACCAACTTATTTCTGTGGCATTTCTAAACTTCAAAGAAACCAAGGCTTAGCTTTAAGTAGCGGTTTTCAAACTGTTTGGCCTTAGGATCTCTTTATATTCTTCAAAATTATAGATGCCTTGTAAGAGCTTTAGCTTACTTGGGTTACACATGTTAAGCTTTTACATACTAGAAATTCAAACCAAGAGAAAATAAGAATATTTACTCCTTAATTCATTTAGAGTTCATACCATTAAATGCACAGTATAGTAACACATACTGTATTTTACGAAAAATAATTATATTTTCCAAAATTAAAGAATGAGAAGAATGTAAACCTCCTTACTATGTGACTTAATACAAGAGCCTAGATTCTCAGACCTACCTTTTGTATTAAATCTGTAATGATATTTTTTTGATCAAAGTATATTAAAAAAAACAAACCCAGTCTCACAAAGATATAGAGAGAAAAGCCAGCTGAGATCACTGTAGATATTCTTTTTGACTCCATACAAAAACTTAACAAGAGCTAGTTCTTAAAGGTAAGTTGCAATAAGGAAAATCAAACCATGCCAATGGATTTTTTTATACTGCCTTACATTATAATCCTCTCTTGCCCTTTGAATGAACCCTCTATCTAATTTTTAAAACATTTTTTTATATGGAAAACACTGATTCAGTGAGTTATGCAACTCCTCCAGATGTTGACACATTTCATTATATCATAACAAAAAAAGGTCACATTTGTAAATGGATTTCATACAACTCCGTCTGTTTCATGCGTATAACTATGCTTTAGTCATGGTTTGTAGTTTTCACACTGGAGGGAAAGAAGCCTTCCCTTGCAGACCGGTTACGCTTTCTTCTGTGGCTAAAGTCCTTTTGGAAAAGACTAGCCCTACCTGAAGAAGTCTTCTCAAACTTCACAGCGACCTAGGAATCCACGTTAGCGGTGAGGCGCTTCAACAAGTGCGTGCTGCTTGGTTGTTTTTACATTTTCCCTGCGCTTATCACCCTCAATCCTCCACTTTAGCTGAATGCAACAATAGCGTTAAGACTCATTTGGCAAAATTTGTAGAGGCCCTCCAAATGCCTTGGCCGAAAGCACGGTGCTGATCCTTCTAAATCCCAGATTCACCTCTTTGGGAGGTATCTCATACATTTTCACCCTCTGAGATAGTCACGGGACGCCCAATGCACTTGGCTCCTGTCAATTTTGACTCCCAACTGATAAAAGAAGAGACATCCCAATATTGCAAAGGCCTAATTGCTTCCATTAAAAATAACCATGGCTCAGCAGAGCATCTTTTCACCGTACACCCTTGGGAGACGATGACCTTAAGCATCGCACCTTGCAACCTGGAGATTTTGTCTACTGGAAAAGACAGTTCTGAAAGAACTCTCTTCAGCCTCACTGGAGAGGCCCCTATCAGGTACTGATAACCAATCCTTGTGCTGCCAAACTCCAAGGAATAGACTCTTGGATTCATGTGACACACCTAAAGGAAGAACCAAGCCCTAACTGAACCTCCATATCACCTGGTGACATGAAAGTAAAGATTTCCCAGAAATAAAGCAATGAGATTTGATGAGACAGCTTCCCCAAGAAACCTAGACCAGGCCTGTTGAAAGTGTGTCACCAAACCTTTGATGATGACATAACACTTCAGACGATCTCCAATCTTGATAACACATGAACTTTAGATAAAAAGTGCCTGGGAGGTCTCCTTCCTACCTTTCTTCATTACTTGAATGTCACTGCAATAGGTTTCCAGTCCACATTACACCCAGGAAGGGTCCTTCCTGTCACTGAGGGACAAAAAGTCCTGAAACTGGAAAACCTGACTCTTGATCAGCAGTGATTTCAGAGAAAGATCTTGATCAAAGCGGAAAATAAACAGAAACTTCAATTAAATAAGTAATTAATTAAAATTTAAATAGTGTCAGGAGACGCAGTTAGGGGGAACTACCATTCCCTGCGAAGACAGCAGAGGCCAACGGAAGAGGACAGACCCCTCTTATGTCCTGGTAGGACTCAGACTGAGAAAAGCCAGAGACTCCTTGTTTGCTGTAACAGCCCCAACTTCCTTTTCTCTCTGTGAAAGTGCTCTCCTTGCCACGTGGGAACTTGTATGCGGCTCACCATGGTTGCACACCCCAAAATGCAATTCTCTGCTGATCCTGAGCAAACCCACCTTTGCTGGACAACTATCAGATAGTATATTTATTTCAGGTCAACATATGTATTTATTAGTATATGTACATTTAAAATCTATGAATATACTACCCAGATGAACTATTTCAAAGTTGCTTTAAAAATCATAAATATATGTACATATACACACATACATACTCATTACTTGTATGGTACCTACCAAGTGGATATTAGTCTCTCTTTCTCTCTCTATATATACATACATTCTTTTAAAAAATGATTAACAATCTAAACGTAAAGCATTTCAATATCATCACGATCTTGTGTAATGTAAATTTAACAAGAATATGAACAGTAGAAGAGGACAAAAAATTCTTTTTGATTTTTTTGGAATGAAATATTTTTAAAAGTAGACTGACTATACCATTAATAAACTCAGTTTGTTAGTTCTACTTATTTACAAAGAAACTGATTGTTATCAGGGGGTCTGTACCAGGCAAATAATTAGACATAAAAATGATAAAAAGCAATTCGTACATGAGACCAATAGCATTCAATTTAGGCTTTGAGGTGGGGGTAAACACAACAAAAACAGAACTAATAAAAACTACTGCAATTAAACTACAGGATAAACTTTTCAGATAGAAATACCTTTGCAGCAGATACTAATGCCTCTTTATTTCTTTGTCTTTCTTCCTCCAAACATTTTTCCAATATTTCCTATAAATGATAAGACAGATATTAAATGTATTATTTGACGTAACAAAACATTCTTTCCACACTCTGATCAAACTTAAACTACTACCTTCTGTTCTTGAGATTGCTGAATCAAAGCTTCCTTTATTTTTTCTTTTAAGAGTTCCTTCTCTGTATCAAGCATTTCAAGCAGCCGCTGATGCTACAAGGAAAGATAACTGGATTATGATTATGGCACTGAGATCAACACGTAGAACGGCTGGTGGAATTCATTTGAAGTCGTTAGTAGAGGAAACAATGGAAACTTTGCTAAAATGAAGGCTTAGGAGCCACGAAACACTGAATTCACCTTTCTTCCATCAGCAAAGACATATTTTCCTTTGCCCCAAACTCAGTAAAGTACACGACATGAGATATAACTTCAAAACTATTCCAAATATGAAAGTGAATCAGAAAATAATGAAATAAAATATCTTTCCCATAATTAAACGGAAAAATGACTCACTGAAATGATTAATATTAGCTTGCAGCAAGAGAGCAATTAGATGATAACTGATGTTTGCTTGATGATCAATTATCCTAATAGATTATTTGTGCTTCTAGTAAAGTACCGTTATAGAAATTGAAAGAATATTGTTCTCATCCCAAGATTTTGCTGTAGGTTCAAAAAAGTGAATATGCAAACAATCAAAGGAATATTATGTGATAGCTGATATTAAAGAATACAGAGTTCTTGTATTTATTTTTATTCCAATGTGCTAATGAAAAAGCACACAGAACCATGAGCCAGTTATCATGGACTAGGCACTTAGAGTTTGAACAAAGTTTTCTTAAGAAAATGTGCTATGTGTAGACTCAATATCTTCAACAAATAAGCCAGATACTTTTTCTGAACAGTGTTCTTAGGGGAAACAAAACCAAAAGAGATATACATACATATATATTATATATATACATATATATTATGTAGATATACATTCCTACTCAGATTTCTCATTTTCTAAAGGCAAATAAGATATTTTCTCAGATTCAGACTGCATTTACATAGAAGCCTTCTTTAAATATGAACTTATTCTGATACCCAGTATTTAAAAACAGATCTATATCATTCAAGTTGTTCTGATTTAAAACTTTTTTAGGCAGGCAGTCTACATTGAGAGCAAGTGACCGAACAGTCAGAAAGTTGAGATAATCTATTTTTCCTATTTTTAATATTAATGTTACTTTTTATCATTCTTTTTCAAGAAAATAAGAAAAATTACAAGAAAGATATGGTTTTTCTTCAAAAAAACCTGAACTGTGATACAAATCATGACACAATTATGAGAAATTACTAGTACCATATGAGTTTGTGAAAAGCATTTGAGTAATAAATCAGTAGACTTAGCATATAATAAATAATAATAACTGAGCCTTTAATTGTGTATTTTATATAAGTCCAGATGCACACAGAATTTCATAAAATCAGAATCAATACTAGTCCTACTTATAAAACACACGATGAAATGTGTTTTACCAGGCAAATAATTAAACTTAAATATGATAAATAACAATCCTCATGAGACTGAAAATATTCAATCTAGACTTTGAGGTGGGGGAAATAGAACAAAAATAGAACAGATTAAAATTGTTGGAATTAAATGAGAGAACAAACTTTTCAGTCACCAATAATTTGAAAATTGTTATGTTTACTGTTATGTTAATAAGCCAGACTAACGGAAATTAGTAAGTATTAATTATCAGCAGGCCACGTTTCTCCAATGGTCCAAAAAGCATTCGTCAAAGAGGATACATTAGCTAAAATCACAGTACCATGTTTAGAAAATTCATTCCTAAATTTCACTTCTTAATTCTGACAGTACACTGCAACAGAAGACCATCTTTGAGCTGGAGCTAAAATAAATCCAAAATTATCATTTGGAAGGAGCATCCTACATAAGATACACCCTAAGTAAAATCACTGATCTACTTAAGAAAATACAAGATAACTGACTTTTCTTGTACTCATAGATAATAATTGTCTCTTGAGCACTTTTATTTAAAGTTTCAGATGCTGTTAAAAGTGCTTTACATGTAGTTATACCACACTAAATGCTCACAAACAAACTGATAAATCAGGCAATTTCTTCCTAATTTTCAGATGAGCGATCTGAGACCCAGGAAGGCTACGTAACTTGCCAGGTCTCGAATGAAGAACTTCAGCAAGAACTGTACCTGCACGCTCATTTCCAGCAGCAGTAATTACCTAACAGCTGAGAGCAGCCCCATTATTACCAAGTTATTACCTAGGAACTAAAAGTACATAATCCATGTAGGATGTCAGGTAAGACCTCACTTCCATTTGGCTTTAAAAGATTTTGACTAATCATTGCTTCTGATTTTGTTCTTTTCAGATTAATATTAAAATAAGATAATTTCCTGAATAAACATCGGTATTAGGAGAGATGATTCAGAAAGGTGCTGAATGGTGTGAGAAAAGTTTAAGTCTTCAACAGTTCATTTGTAAAGTGAATAATCCACAAGTTGTTAATCAAGAACTATACGAAGTTCAGTAAAATGTACTGTTTTTGTAAGACACATATGCTCACTATGAAAAATGTAAAGAAGTGAGAATCATCCAGAGTTCCATTATCTAAAGAAAATCACTGATAGCATTCAGGCAAACATCCTTTTGGACAGTTCTCTGTATACAAAGACATTTTACATAATATGTTTATAAAAACTGTTCTGTAAACTTTTGCACTCAAAAAAGGTACAGACTTATTTCTATGTCAATACAATTGTGCTGTATTTTGTTTCATTAAATTAAATTTACATTTTTATCACTGCCCTATCTACACACATTTATGTTGTTTGCAATATCTCATTTTTAAAACATCTTGGTTTTTATGCATGCGTCTTTGTGAACTTGTGAATCACAGACTTATGAAAAGCTCCTAGAAGTATTAGCGGGTTGAAGATTGAACATGTTTTATATTTTAATGCATATCTTCAAACTGTACTCCAGAAAGAAAATGTCAAATTACAAAAAAACAGTAGGACAAGTTGGTGAAGGAGACGACCTGAGAGAACAGAACCGTGGACCGCAAGGGCAGCTAATCAAGGATTCAGTCCTGCTACTGCACAGGGAACCCCTGCACAGGGACATTCTAGTGGGATCTTGTCCTATCTTCTAACTCACTCAGATTTATTTTTTTTTTAAGTAACAATGGCGTTTAAAAAAAAACATAATTGTTGGGAGGGTACAGCCCAGCGGTAGGGTGCGTGCTTAGCATGCACAAGGTCCTAGGTTCAATCCCCAGCACCTCCATTTAAAAAATAGTAATACATAAACCTAATTACCCCTGCCAAAAAAAATTTATGTTAAAAACTTTTTTAAAAGGGAAGAAAAACACACCATGTCAGTACTAATCATATTAACTTCAGACAGAGAAGAATTTTTTTTTCCAGAAATCAATGGAGTAAGTAAACAAACAAAAAGCTGGTTCCCTGAAAAGATTTCTATTATACATAAGCCTCTACCCAGGTTAACTAAGAAAAAGAGAGAAGACACAATTTACTGATCCTAGAAATGAAAGAGGGAATATCAATACAGATCCTAAAGATATGAAAAGAATAATACAGCATTACTAAGAGTAACTATATGTTCAAATTTTTAATTACCTAGTTGAAATGGATGAATTTTTTGAAAGGCAAAATCTGCCAAGACTCAAATAGACAATCTGAATAATCCTATATCTATTAAAGAAATAGAATTAATAATTAATAACCTTCCAAAATAGAAAGAAACAAGCCCTGACTGGTTCAACAGTGAATTCGAACAAACATTTGAGAAAGAAATTACACCAATTCTCTACAAATTCTTTCAGAAAATAGGAACAAGAAGAGAGAATACTTCCTAACTTACTCTATGAGGTCATCCTAATACCAAAACCAGACAAAGACATTAGAAGAAAACCATGAATTTATCATGAAAATACATGCAAAAATCCTCAACAAAATATTAACAAATTGAATCAAAAATGTATACAAAGAAATATACACCATGACCAAGTGGAATTTATCTCAGGTATACATAGCTGGTTCAACATTAAAATATCAATGCAATCAACCACATCAACAGATTAAAGAAGAAAAATTACATAATCATATCAATAGATGCAGGGAAACTATTTGACAAAATTCAAAAGCCATTTATGATATTCTCTGCAATGAGGAAGAGAGAAAAACTTGTTCAACTTGAAAAAGAATAGCTACAAAAAATCTACAGCTAACAACAAACTCACAGTGAGAAACATGAAGTTTTCTGGCTAAGATCAGGAAAAAGGCAAGGAGGCGTCCTCTTATCAATGCTTTTCATCATTGTACTGAAAGTCCTAGCTAATGCAATAGGATGAAAAGGAAATAAAAAGGAAGACAAAATTGAGCTGTCTTTGTTCACAGATGACATAACCATTTTTGTAGAAAAAAGAGGAACTGACAAAAAATTCCTAGAACTAGCAATTATAACAAGGTTACAAGATACAAGATTAATATACAAAAGTCAATCCCTTTCTTATATAGTAGCAACTATGAAATTAAAATCACAATACAACTACACCCCAAAATGAAAACCTTACGCATAAATTTAACAAAATATGCACAAGATTTATATGAGAAAAACTACAAAACTCCGATGAAAGATATCAAACAATTGAATAAATGGAAATACATTCCAGGTTTTTGGATGGGAAGACTCAATGTTGTCAAGATGTCAGGTCTTCCCAACTTGATCTATAAACATAAGGCAATCTCAGTCAAAATCCCAGCAAAGTATTTTATGGATATTGACACTCATTCTAAAGGTTACATTGAAGGACAAAAAACCCAGAATAGCCAATATAATAGTGAAGTAAAACAAAGTTGGAAGACTGGCAGGCACTGTCTGACTTTAAGACTTACTATCAAGCTACAATAATCAAGAAAGCATGGTGTTGGTAATTAAAAATAGACAAAGAGGTCAAGGAAACATAAGAGAGTCCAGAAATAGATCTGGAAAAATACAGTTAACTGATCTTGACAAAGGGACAAAGGCAATACAATGTTACAAAGATAGTCTTTTCAAGAAATGTTAGAATGATTAGACATTCACATGCAAAAATACGAATCTAGACACAGAGCTTATCCCCTTCACAAAATTTAACTCAAAATAAATCAGAAACCTAAATGTAAAATGCAAAACTTATAAAACTCCTACAAGATGACACAGGAAGAAACCTAGATGGCTTTGGGTAATGACTTTTCGGACATAACACCACAAGCACAATACATGAAAGAAATAATGTGTAAGTTGGACTTTACTAAAATTGAAAACTTCAGTCTGAAAAAGGCAATGTCTAGAAAATGAGAAGAGAAGCTACAGATTGGTAGAACATGTCTGAAAAGACATATTCCATAAAAGGTCGTTAATCAAAATATACAAAGATCTCTTAAAACTAAATAAGAAAATGAACAAGACAACTGAAAAATAGGCAAAACACCAAAACAGACAACTTGCCAAAGAAGATATACAGATGACAAATCAGCATATGAAAAGACGTTCAACATCATATGCCATCAGGAAATTACAAATTAAAACAAGGTATCAGTACACACTTATTAGAATGGTCAAAATCCAAAATACTGACACCACCAAATTCTGGTGAGGATGTGGAGGAACAGGGACTCTCAGTCACTGCCAGTGGGAATGCAAAATGGTATCGTCACTTCAGAAGACAGTTTGGCAGTTTTTCATAAAGCTAAATATACCCTTAGCATTTGATCCAGCAGTTTTGTTCCTTGGTATTTACCCAAATGTGTTGAAAACTTATGTTTACACAAAAATCTGCACACAGGTATTTACAGCAGCTTTATTCATAACTGCCAAAACTTGGAAACAAACAAGATGTCTTTCAGTATGTGAATGTATAAATAAACTGTGGTACATTCAGACAATAGAGTATTATTCAGTGCTAGAAGGAAATGCCTTTCAAGCCATGAAAAGACATGGAAGAAACTTAACTTCATGTAACTAATTGTAAGAAGTCAATCTGAAAAGGTTACATTCAGTATGATTGCAACTGTATGACATTCTGAAAAGGCAAAACTATGGAGACAAGAAAATATTAGTGGTTGCCAGGGGCTAGGATAGAAGGAGGGGTGAATAGGAGGAACACAGAATTTTTAAAACAATAAAACTATTCTAAATGATACTACAATGGTGGATACACGTCATGAGACACTTGTTTAAATCTACAGAATGTACAATACCAAGAGTAAATTTAATGTGAATTATAGACTTTTGATCATAATGATGTATTAATATGGTACCACTCTGGTGTGAGATGTTGATGGCAGAGAAGATTTTGTGTGTTGGCAGTGGCTACATAGGAACTCTCTGTACTTTCTGCCCAGTTTTACTATGAATCTAAAACTGCTCTAAATATGAAAGTCTATTTAAGAAAAAAAGATTGTCAGGTCAAATTAATAATAAAAATCCAGCCATATGCTGCTTATAAGAGATATACCTAAACCAAGGAAGACTGATAATTAATCAGTGGTAAAGAGCTTTAGGCGAATTCTAACTAAGATAAAACTTAGTCATATTAATAAAACTATTCAACAACAGACTTTAGGTAAAGGGCATTCCTAGAATAAAGACATCACTGCAAAATGATACCAGGAAGATATAAAATTTAAATTTGTATGCATATAATGACACAGCCTCCTAACATATAAAGCAAAAACTGACAGACCTGAAAAGAAAAACTGACAGTCTCATTATTAGACTAGGAGATTTTGACACATTTTTTTCAATAATCAGTAAATCAAGTAGCGGAAGATTGGTACAGTAACATAAAATTTAAACGTAACCAACAAGCTTGATTAGTGGTGATAAACATAACACTATACCAATAGTAGAGAACATACATTCTTTTCAAGCATACATGAAACATTTATGAAAATTTGCCAAATACATAATAATTAGGAATCAATAATTAAGAGAAATTTTTAAATATAATACTTTGGATTAAAAAAATTCTGAATATAATTTTACACTATATTAGACTGACTTACTTGTCGTAGTCAACTACAGGACTGAGCAACTACAGGACACACCTGCCACAGGCTGCGCTTTTCTCTTTTACAGAGAAAAAAGGCAGGTATGAAATGGTTTTAGCATAACACACGAGTAGGTACATCATTACAGAGGAATTCGCTGATGGAGTATTCATCCTAAACAGAATTCATTATCCTTTAAATAGTGAATTCTAATAACATTTTCCATATACAATTTTAACTGAATCTATATACAACTTCTTATGTTTCTTTCCCATAGATATACAGTTTCTTTATAGCAAATTTAATTAGTGCCTACTCTTTCTAATAGTGTTTTATGTAAATAAATATAATGACAGAAATCAGATTCCCAATTCCAGACTACGAGCTTCTTTAGGGCACTGACTGCATCTGCTTTTGCAAATTGTGCAAGCAGGTGCAGAGAATGATACAGACAAAATAGGATGAATCTCACGTATTTAGAGTATTGTTTTCATTAACTGCCTTGAGAGTGTGTATTAAAACACTCATTTTAATTACTTCCTCCCACTGTTCCCCTTCCATCCCTCTTCTTTTCTTTTCAAAACCATCAATTTGTTCTTTTGTCATGCCTTGGCCTTCATAAAATCACAAAACAAATCTGTGTATTTAACATTATGGTTTTTAATCCCATCCCTTCCCCTAACTAAAAGAAACAAGTATTGTAAAATCAGCTTTAAAATAATACATGTCTTGGTGGACAGCACAATGTCCCAGTCATGCATATACATACATGTATTCATTTTCATATTTTTTCCAAGTTATTACAAGATATTGAACATAGTGCTCCTATTCATTTTTCAGTTGCCCTGCGATGAACATTTTTGTGCATCAGTATTTCTGCGTCTTTGGAGACTGTTCCTTAGCTTAGACAATCAGAAATAGAAGCCCTGGATCAAGGTGGGTATTCATGTGGAATCCCCCGAAGTCTGTCTCCTTTTACGCTCTAATCATGACCAGGGCTAAGGGTTATCAGTTACACAAACTTTCACCAATTTGACAGGGAGAATGTGGTATTGTGGTTTGCATTTCTTTGACTCCTGGTAAGATTAAACTGTCCTCCCTGTTAAAATGATGATGATGATGATGATGATGATAAGAATAATAATACATGTCTGTAAATTATTAAACAATTAACTTTTGTAACAGTCTTTCGTAAATTAACTTGCTAAGACACACACCTAAATAATCCAAACTTGGAAAGCTAGGAAAACAACCCCGGGTAAAACAGACCATCTAGGATGAAATTAATAAATATCAGAGAAGATAAAAAACATCCACTCAAAACTTCTACCTGATGTCTCTTAAAAATGCATATATACACTGATTACTACACAGGGACATGAGGGGCTTTTAGGGGGTGATAAAAAATGTTTTAATCTTGATTTAGGTGATAGTTGTGAAACTACATAGGTTTGTCAAAATTCAAAGAATGGTATATATGAAATGTATGGATCTTATTATATGTGAATTACACTCCAGTAAACTAAGAATAAAATATACATATATTTTAAATTAATTTTTAACTCATATCATTTCTGTATAGTTAAAATACCCTTCCTCTCTCTTCTAGTCAAAAGCCAGTCTTTCAAGTCCCATGAAAATGTTACCTCTTTTGAATTCTTTCCTGAAAACTCAGAAAGAACTGCCTACCCTCTTATCTATAATCCCAGAGTATTTTGTTCCTATCACTAGTGTATGGTTTATTATACTTTATTGTGATTCAATTTATAGCTGTCCCCATAATAAGGCTATTCGTTTCTTGAACACAGAGAATGCTCTTATGTTTTTAAAAACCTTTCCAGTACAGTGCCTAATATACTGAACGCTTTCAATTTAAGTTTATAACACCATTTTAGATACTAGTATTCAAAAGAAGTTATCAAAATGACTGCCTAAAGATGACTTAAAGAAAAAAGAGCACTGGATTAATATCTCACTCTGATAACAAGAAGCAACTGTCTTCTCCTGTACTGTGATGGAAGCAAAAAAAGCGGTGGTCACCTAAAAATTGTACACAAATATTATTGGGAAACTAATTAAATAACTCTAAGTGCAACCTGACCAACGCTTTAACAAGGTTACAGTTTGAACCACACCAATCATCTGGTTTGCAAGATTTCCTGCTGGACATCAACACCAACCACTCGTTAGACCCAAAACCACCTTGGGAAATAGCTGTGGCTAAGATTTACACAGACCAGTAATGGACTAAATTACTGGTTCAGTTGAAAAACAGGTCAGAAGCATATATAACATGACAGAAATTGGAAAGTCAATAAAAAGAATTATATATCAGACTCCCAGCCCCACTCCTCAAAATTTAGCTGAAAGTTTTAAGACTCTGAAGTCGCTGGAAGACTTAAGAAAGGTCTGGCAATTTTCTTACGTGAACCTTGTAATTATCATGAAATGTAGATCTGGTGAATAACATCTTGGGAAAGATTATCACATTTTTAATATCTGTTAGATAGGAAATAAAGTAATTACATCAAACACCTTTGGCATATTTTCCTAAAAGATTACCCATCCATCTAGAGAAAGAATGTAGAAACAGACAATGACTCTTTCTCCTCTGTATGCAAGAAAAACATATTTCCTAGATGAGAAGGGAAAAATTTTCTAAGCAGAACATTTTATTTCCTATAGTCATATAAAATATATATTTAAAATATAATATGCATTATTTCCCCCTCAAATAAACTATATACCTGTGAAGTATATGAGGACACACAGTAAACACTGAATGATCGTGAGTACATTATGTAATGAAAAATACAGTATTAAGTATTTATATCAATTAAAGACAGAATGCTTAAGAAAAAAAAATAACAGAATATTCAGAAGGGTTCAGCCCTGGTTCTGATCAGATTATCGGAGGGACTAATAGTTTCCAAATTATGTCCAACAGAGTACTAGACATCCCCATCCCCTCTTCAACTGGAGTCACTATGCCTTTATTGGTCTTACTTGTAAGAAAATGCTTCAACAGGAGTTTAATTTAAGAAAAGGTTTGATGGCTAAAACAAAATTGTTAAAGCAGATAGTGAAAACATATATTCACACTCTTGGTTTCAGCTTTGACATGCAAAGAGCTTGGAAATACACCCTGATTCTTAAAACAAGAAAAAGCTGAACAAAATAAAGATCAATGACATGCCTTAGCTCCATCAGAGAACTGTGACAGAGCAGATGGCCACCAGAAAATTTACAACTAGGCAAATCCAATGAGTCTCAGCCAAGATCTTCATGCTTGGAGCAGAAGCTGCTGCAGATATAAACTAGAAGGCACTTTAACAGTAAATGTGAGGAACAGCTAGAGGCTGAGGGCGAGCACTCTTGAGGGCTGATGGCTTAGGGGGTTCCATACACTCTCATGGGTTCTTCCCCCGAGAAATCCCATCAGGATCTCAGTATGAAGAGCCAAGAAATTTCCCCTCATAGTTCTGGCAAGGGGAGCAGACAAAGTAACCACTGTGAATTATGCCTAGAGCGTTCTCCATAACAAAGGTCTATTCTTCAGGTGAACAGACTTTATCAAAACCTTACAAAACATTCCACCTGGGCAAAATGCATTACCAAGACTCCAGCTCCCTCTAGCCCTCCATAAAGGAGGGGGTAAAAACCAACAAACACTCGTGAAGGTCACAAGTCCACTACAAGAGGCAGATTTAATCATAAGATCACAGAATAACTCCCCTCCCCAAAGCCTTCTGTCACCAAACCAGCAGGGTCCTAGGGTAGCAACAGAGCATGACAGCTGAAAGAGCAGTAAAAAGCAGACTCTTCTAAGGAGGAGCCCTTAGGGAAGCCAAAGACAAGGCGGGAGACGACAGCAAGAACCTCTCAGGAATCTGAGTCCTCTGGCAACTTGCAGCAACAGAAAACATTAAACGCAGCTGCTCGCACCTAGCTAAATTAACAAAGCCTTCCACTAAAAGTCTATTTCCCTCAATTTTGAAAAAACATGTTCATCTTTTTTTTTTTAAGTGAGGTATAATTGACATATAACATTATATTAGTTTCAGGTATACAAAGTAATGATCTGGTATTTGTATATGTTGAGAAGTGATCACTACAGTAAATCTAGTTAAGACTGGTCATCACACCCAGTTACAAAAGCATCTTTTAACAAAAAATTATAGGCATGCTAAAAGGCTGAAAATAAAAAGTGTGAAGGAACCAAAAAAAGCATCAGAACTAGTTTCGGATATGACAGAGATTTCTGATTATCAGATTGAAAATTTAAAATAAAAATGATTAATATGTTGAGGACTCTAATGGAAAAAGATAACATGCAAGAAAAGGTAGACAGTGTACAGATGAGAACGCTAAGATAGAAACAAAAGGAAATACTAGATGTTAAAACAGAAAGAGTGCCTTTGATGGGTTCATCAGTAGAGTTAACCCAACCAAGGAGAGAACCACAAGCACGAATCATGAGCAAAGGCCAATAAAAACTTCCTAGACTTAAGTGCAAAAAGGAGACAAGAAAAAGGAAAACAAAACAAAAACACAGTCAAGATCTATGAGATGATTTACAAAGGAATAACATACGTATAACTGGAATACCAAAAGAAGAAAAACAGAATTAAGCAGATGAAATATCTGAAATAATACTGGCTAAGAATTTTCTAAAATTAATAACAAACACCAAACAACAGACCCAGGAAGCACAGAGAACACTAAGCCAGAAAAATACCAAAAACAAACAAACAAACAAACAAACAAAAAAAACAAGCAAAAAAAACCCCTCCAAATCTTCCACCTACTTGTATCATATTCAAACAGCAGAAAAACAAAGAAAAAAAGAAAATCTTAAAAGAAACCAGAAAAACATTTTATTTACAAGAGTAAAAGGCTATGAATAACAGTAGACTTCTCTTCGGAAACCATGCAAGCTAAAAAAGACAGGAGTGAAATATTCAAAGAGTTAAAATAAAAAACCATCAAGAAGACAGAGCAGAGATTTGCCATACCACATATTAAGACACACCACAATGTAATAAAACATAGGAATAAAAATAGTATGGTAATTGTAGAAAAGCAAACAGATTAATGCAACAGAACAGAAAGCTCAGAGTCACGCCCATGTACACATGGGAACTTATATGAAAACGCAGCACCACAAAACAACGTATGAAGGGTAAGCTGTTCAGTGGTTCTCAAACTTTTGCACAAGGTATCGTAACCACCTGGAGGATTTGTTAAGCGAATGATCAGCCCGAGAGCATCCGATTCAGTCTCTGCAGTTGTGCTAGAGGACCTGCATTTCTAACCGTTCCCAGGGGACGCTGACACTGAAACTGCTAGTCCAAGAACTGTATTCTGAAATCCACAGCCTTAGCGTCTTCAGCTCGGCTGAGCTGGAGAGAGCACGCTCTCAGGTGTGGGAGCTGCGGACTGAGCAAGGACCAGCCAGAATGAAAGCAACAAAGAAGCCTTTTGTCACTTACTGCGCTCGCGGCTCAAACCCTCTGACTCCTCCCTGCTCCCCTGAACACTGAGTCAGAGTAAGGAAGAGTGCCTCCCTCCTCCGCCCAATAAGGAGGCCTTGGCAGAAGCGCCCGGGGAAGATTTCCATCCAGCGCTTCAGATGAAGAGACCTAGAAACAGAGGTACCCAAAGTAAGAGCCAACTATGTGACAAGCACGGCCAGCCTGGGGTCTGAACACGTGAATGCTCTGGCTGTGTGCCACATCTAGAAACAGCAGGGGAGTTTTCCCCTGGGACACCTGTCAGGTGAAGTCTCTGTCGCTGCCTATGGTCAGGCCTGAAAAAAAATCACACATAGGTTTTTTAACCAGGAGCCAGACTCTTCAAGTATATGCTGCTGGGAAAAGGGGCTCATTTTAGGGAGAAACATGAAGATGGATCCTGGATCTGCATCTAACATTATAAACCAAGTAAGGCCCTATAGGGATAAAAATAGCACAATGTGAAAAGTAAAACAAAGTTAATCAGAAAAACATGTACAAGTAAGCCTTTGGCTGTAAGGACAGTAAAGAAATGCTTAAAGAAATTTAGCACAAACCACAAGGCAAAAATGATTAATTGGATTACATAAAAAATTAGAGATTTTTTTTTAAGTAATGGACACTGAGAACAAAACTTATATTCCATTTACAGATGAAAGAAATTTGTGTTATCTAAAACCCTTCAGGGATCAGTATTTCAATTTACAAAGAACCCGTGTAAACTGACAAGAAAAACAGATCAATCTGAACTGGGGAAAAAAAAAGCGTAAATGAATAGGCAACTTATTGAAAAGTTAATCCCCAAAGTTAACAAACTTACGCTAAGAAATACAAGTTAAGAATGATGTGTCACTTGTGAAAAAAGTAAAAATTAGAAGCTGGATAATGCTAGGTCTTTGGGGGAAATAGGGATGTAGGAATGTGCATTGCTGGTAGGACTAAGTGGCCTTGTCATCACCATTTTGGAGAACAAATTGGCAGGAGTTAACGAAGTTAAGTACATGCATAGACTATCATACAGCAGTTACACTCTTGGATGGAGATGATGATAAACAATTGATACATGGATGAACAGACGTGGTTTTTTTTTTTTTTTTCCTTGCACTAAACTATAAGGGCACATAAAAGTTTCTGGGTTGGTGAAGAGTTAAGAGAAACCTAGATGTCGATCGTGGGTGGGTGGATAGAGAAAAATGGTGGATTCACACCATGGATTCTGTAATTCAAAAAAAAAAATGAATTCAATTTACACATAGTAACAGATGGATATCAAAACACTGGAATTGTTTGTACACACAGCAGCAGTTTTAGATTTTAAAAGCATTTAACATTTAGTGGATTTCTCTTAGAAGAACAGTCAAAAGTAGGAAACAGAATGAGTTCCATACACAATGCCATCTTTGTAAAATAAAAATACATGCACACAAAATGATAACCCAGATTGCAAGAACATACTCAAATAAGGACATATACTAAAATGGTTCCCCAATGAGAGGGAAGACATTAGGAGTAGAGAAAAAGGACACAAATTTCGTATATGTATGCACACATACACTTTCGCACATGCACACTCAGAAGGGCCTTGTAAAACACAGCAGGATAATATGCCAAGAACTGAGGTAAGTATGATGAACTTTCCTCACCTGACGTTAAAAAAGATAAAGGTTACGACGACACTGATAAAGTGAAGAACAGTATTACTGACGGCTAGCCCAAGAGGGTGAACTGTGAATGGAAACAAAAACCGCATTTTGCAAAACACACTTGAGTCACAAAATAAACAAACTGTGCCAGGCCTAGCCACGGTGTGATAATAGACTATCTCAGCTCAAATCTCTTACCAACACTTCACTCAGACTCATATATTCCAAGACAGGACCACAGAAAAACTAATCGAACAGTAACTCTAGACAGATTCATGTATTCCAAAGGTCACAGGTAGTTACAGCAGTTGTTTTTTTATAAATTGTGGCAAATCTCTTGCAAGACCGTTCTGTGACTAACCCTATCCCCCCAATCCTACCATTATTCACCCCAACTGTCCCTTTCAGAGGAATTCACAGTCCCCCTGGTGTGCATTATCGCTTGCTGCAGCGAGCTTTAAACCATACAGGTGAGTTCCTGGCAGTGACTCATGGGCTTTGACAGGAGAGTACAGGGGGGTAAACAGAAGCCTCTCTGGAACAGCTGGAAGCTGCTGGCACTCTGGAACCTTCCATTTACTCCAGGTCCTGCTACTCTGAGAAGAGCTGACAGGATTACTGTAAATTCTTCTTGCAGCTCTGTTCTAGGCAGTCTACTGTACTTGTTCCATTCATTTTAATATAAAATGAAATATAAATATTTAATTAGTTAATACAGTAAAATGCGTAGAGCAGGCACATATTGTATAATGTGACTAATGTGACTGTACATGATTTTTTGGATGTGCTACTTTCGGTACATCTGATAATTTTATAATCTGAACCTTAGTTGTCACTTCACCTATTTACTTCCTTGTTTAACTGCCACTCATACTCATCAAAGTGTTACAAGCTTTAAAATAGATAAGACATGATCATAGTTTTCCATGAACAAATTTTTTGAGATACCCTAATGGGTCACCATTTCTTGAAACAGACCTTGAAAATAGTTCAATTGAGAATTTCAATGCAGGTTATATTTCCAAGCTTGATTCAGACGGACCTTTGTGGCCACTGAAACAACATTTTTTGAGTGCCCAGGTAATAAAACTATATTTCATCTAATCTCAAACTTTGATTCATGAGCTTTAATCATAAGGTACCAAAAATAATCATCAGCTTTCCAAACTGAATTATTAAATTGCTTATATGACAGAGAAGCGCCATGGAATATAAAGATTTTTCTCATCTTCGTTTTTCATCAAAATTATCTAAAACAGAACATACATTATTTTTTAAATCTCTGAGCAAAGACATTTAGTGGATTAGAAGATGGTTTTCAGGATAACTTTTCTACAATAACCAGTTATTTACTATTATTTCTGCTACCTACTTTCAATACTTTATTTTCTACAAGCTAATAAAAAGTATTTCACAAAAAACTTATTACTACCCAAAGAATTAATTTTATCCATAGTGGATATTTTAAAGAAAATACAGTCTTTCTGAAGGAAAATATCCAAGATATTAGTTTACAGAAATAAAAATTTTTTAAGTTGTCAATGCATAGAAATGGTTCTAAAAATTTTCACATTAAAGATTAAACAGCCTACCACTACATAAAATATTCTTTTATCACGTCCTTAAATTTAGAAAAAGATATTTATGTATCTAGAAAACTGAGGATGTCCTAAGTCAACAAAGATAATGTCAACCTTACTCATAGCGCTATCTGGATATCCATTCAGCAGACACAGTAAATACAAAATTAAATCCAATTTCTAGAATCACAAAATCTTTGGATCAGAAATGAACTTAAAGGCCACTTAATCTGACAGCTCATCCAATGCTGGAAACCCTGCACAAACTATCCATTAAATGACTGTCCACGTTATGACAAGGTTACTCCAGAGAAAGGAAATGTGCTGCCTTAAGGGAACACTACTTACTCACGACCACTTTATACTAGGTTGAACCACATGAAAGAAGTCAGAACGGTCGACTGGAGCTGACTTCACATCAGTGCAACACGGTTACATGAACCCTAATACCACACTCTGTATTTTCACGTTGAGTTAAAGTATTTCCTTCTAGTTTCAACACATCGACCCTAGTCCACAATGATCCAAAATAAGTCTAATCTTTTTTCATATAACAACCTTCCAAACAGGCAACTTATTTCAGGTACCTTCAACTGTTTTTACTATGTATCTTTATGTCCCTTAAACCCTGTATCCACTGTCCGTTAAATATCTTCCAATTTGAATATAATCTTTTAAAAGTATGATATTCTGTATTAAAGGGAATTCTGTGATGTAAGTTTAAAAAGAGTGGGACATCCTTTTCCCATTTTTTGGAAAGTTAATTTCAATTACATCAGACTAAAATGACATTAGTTTTTAAACCTGCATTTAAAACTTAGTATTAAATAAAAGCCCTAAATGTTAAATGCATGTTGTATGGCTGAGTTTGGCTCCTCATCCTCTACTAATGCTGAAGTTTTAAGTATAAAACACTGTTCCTTTTTTTTTTAATTGAAGTATAGTTGATTTTAAATGTTTCAGGTGCACAGCAAAGTGATTCAGTTATATATATACATATACATATATATATATATGTATATATATACACACGTACATACACACACACATATACACACACATAATATATTCTTTTTCAGATGCTTTTCCATTATAGCTTATTACAAGATAGCTCCTTGTGCTATATAGTAGGTCCTTGTTGTTTATTTATTTCACATATAGTAGTGTATATCTGTTAATCCCAAATTCTTAATGTATCCCTCCCCTCCCTTCCCCTTTGGTAACCATAAGTTTGTTCTCTATGTGTGTGAGTCAGTTTTTGTTTAATAAATAAGTTCCCTTGCATAATTTTTTTAGGTTCCACATATAACTGACATCATATGATAACAGTCTTTCTCTGTCTGACTTACTTCACTTAGTATGATAATCTCTAGGTCCATCCATGTTGCCACAAGTGGCATTATTGTATTCGTTTATGGCTGAGTAATATTCCACACACACACACATATCATACCTCCTTTATCCATTTATCTGTCAATGGACATTTAGGTTGCTTCCATGTCTTGGCTATAAACAATATATACAGTATATAGTGCTGCTATGAACATAGGGGTGCATGTATCTTTTCAACTTAGAATTTTCATCTTTTCTGGATATATGCCCAGGAGTGGGATGGTAAGTCTATTTTTAGTTTTTAAAGGAACTTCCATACTGTTCTTCTTAGTAGCTGCACCAATTTACGATTCCACCAACAGGGTAGGAGGGTTGCCTTTCTCCACACTCTCTCCAGCATTTATTATTTGTAGACTTTTTAAAGATGGCCATTCTGACCAGTGTGAGTTGATACCTCACTGTAGTTTTCATTTGCCTTTCTCTAATAATTAGTGATGTTGAGCACCTTTTCACGTGCTACTTTTAAGTTTAATTAGGTCCCTTTTGTTTATTTCTTTTTCCATCACTTTAGGAGATGGGGCCAAAAAAATATTGCTGCCATTTATGTCGAAGAGTGTTCTGCCTATGTTTTCCTCTAGGAGTTTTAGAGTATCTGGTCTTACATTTAGGTCTTTAATCCATTTTGAGTTTATTTTTGTACATGGTGTTAAGAATGTTCTAATTTCATTCTTTTACAGGTAGCTGTCCAGTTTTCCCCAGCACCACTTATTGAAGAGACTGTCTTTTCTTTGTTGTTCTTGCTTCCTTTGTTGTAGACTAACTGGCCATAAATGCGTGGGCTTACTTCTGAGCTTTTTATCTTGTTTCATTGATCCATATGTCTTTTGTTGTGCCAGTAGCATACTGTTTTGATTATGGTAACTTTGTAGTAAGGCCTGAAGTCAAGGAGTGGAATTCCCCCAGCTCTGTTCTTTCTCAAGACTGTTTCGCTATTTCAGGTCTTTTGTGTTTCCATACAAATTTAAAAATTTTCCATTCCAGTTCTGTGAAAAATGCCATCGGTAACTGATAGGGATTGCACTGAACCTGCAGACTTCCTTGGGTAGTATGGTCATTTTAACAGTATTGATTCTTTCAGTCCAAGAACATGGGATATCTTTCCATCTGTTTGTGCTGTCTTCAGTTTCCTTCATCAGCATCTTACAGTTTTTGGAAAATGGGTCTTTTGCCTCCTTAGGTAGGTTTATTCCAACACTATTCCTTTTGAATTTCAACTTTGGATATAGCCCCACGACGCCAACCTTTTAAAATACTTTAAATACAACTTCACATTATATACAAATGTGAAAAAGTGCTTTCAATATTTTTATTCAAATCATTAATAACAGTAAACAGAATAAGAAAGAAGACAGAACTCTGCAGCATTCCATGTCAGACCATTCCTTTAAGTGGGTATATGTTTACATATTTTGTGTGGCCATTTAGCCAATTATTTATCTAATGCCCTTGCCCTCGTACGTTTCATACTTTTGTTCACAGTGGTCTTGTGAGAGACTTCATTTATTAAAGTTGAGATCATCTGTCCTGCCCCATTTTCCCAACTAGCCAAGCAAATCTGCCCTCCAAAAGGATAAGTTTAGCCTGACAGTATGTTCTTAGGAAACCAGTCTTGGTTCCAGAAGTTACCGTTCTTTCACAATTCATTTTGGAATCATTCTAGGAAACATCATGACAATCACCAGCTTGTGAAATATTCTTTTTTGTGAAAGTTAAGAAAACTTCTGCATTTGTAGCCTAGGGTATTTAGCTCTTTTAAACTGCCTCAGAAGATCACAGGCAGTATTTCAGTGCTTTCGTTTGTAAGTTCCTTGATCACATTTCACCTGGACAGGCCATTATGCACACATTACCAGCAGGCTGGTGCACAGCAGTAACCTTTCCACTGCCGCAGGGCTTCTGTTCTCCTTTAACAATGTGCTCTGTCAAAGTGCTTTTTGTACTGAGGGAGAGCAGTGAAAGGAAAAAATACAACAGGAATTGGAGGAGGAAAAATTAAACAGGAATTAAGAAGTTCTAATTTCTCCTTATGGTCATTGCAAATTTCCCCCCAGGCGATGAGCTGGATTACTCTTTCCACGGCTTTCTTCTCAACGAGACACGACTTACAGGATTTTAAATGAGGATGGTGATCTGCCTGTTCTCTCAAAGAACACAGTCAGGGGAGAGAGGAAGCAAGCTTCTTACGTTCTGTGTAGTAGATTTCAATTTAAACCATCACTCCTCTGTTCACTCTTCAATTTACTATATGCGAAGAATAAAGAAAAGTGCAGTATGTGGGAAGAGAGAAAAACAATTTTATGGCTGGCCACAATCTGCCAACATATCACTATATACATTTGGGACAATAATTAGGAGGTAATAAGATGTGTTTTTCCTGGCAGATAAATGGTCTCAAGGCACACTTTATGAGAAAGAGACTCAAATGGTCCTGACGGTATGCTAAGAATAGACCAGAATAATAACACCATAACTCTCACGAAAGCAATAAAATTAGTGTTGTTACTGTTTTATAACTATTATATATGAAATTAAGTAAAAAATAGTAATATCTGTCATTAATTGATCCTTGCAAAATTCGAAATTTGATTCCCACCTTTTATCCATAAAAACAGCAACATGAAAGAGTAATTAGCAAAAAATTGATGAATTAATATAACTAAATGACGTCTGAGTTTATAAGAAAACTAAACTATTTCAACGTCATTACAGTACTTTTGGTTATACACAGTAAAGGCCACAACCAGAATTCGTCAATACCTTCCTAAATAATCATATGATTTACAGTAAGCATTGGTCATGTCCTAAAATAATAAAGGCGACAACAGTGACAGATGCAAATGCAGACTTTCCAGCACATTCAGGGACTATATATAAATAGCTAAACAAAACTCCCACAGACAAATAGCACACAGTGTGTATAGAAAAGCATGACCAAGAACATAAGCTTCCTTAAAAAGTCATGGCAATGTCAAAGGGAGGCAAATAAATATGAAGTTACAAACTGCACTAGTCAGGATTCAGGATTTTAGGTAGTTGTGAACTAAACCTGTAATTTAACGAGATGGGAAAGTTGCAGTAGAGATGCTGAAGTGTGATCAAAGAGGCACCGTTTTTTGTTTTGTCTTGCTGTGCTTTTAAGTGCATGCAATGCAAAGAATGCAATATAAAATAAGGAATGCAATATTTGAAATCACAGATATGAGCCCTTCTGTTTGCCAGTTGTGTGATCTTGGGCAGAGTACTTATCCTCCCTAAGCGGTAGTTTTCTTGTCTATAACACGTAAGACATTGAGCCTATCTCAGAAGAGCATTGTGAGGATAGAGTGGCCTGGCTGTAAAGCAAGTAATATAAGTATGAACATTTATAGACAATAAATAATTGTTACTAAGTTTACATGGAGAACTTTAAAAATTCAAGTTTACTAAAGAATTTTTAACATATATTTTATATTATAATGAGAAAGAGTCTCATTTAATTCATTCTCTGTATTTCTGATTTAAATTATTTATTTAGATTTCATACCATTTAATTTTAATAAATGCCCTCTAGACATCTGACAAAGAGAAGCTTCATTATCATGTATTCTTTTTTTTGTAAATGATTAATTTAAAATACACTATACCTTGATTTCAGAATCCCAAAAATTATATTCAGTGGAACACCAGTATTCCATGGATATAAACAATGTTACAAAAAGTGTGATTGTGAATGATGCTGGGGAAATGATAAAGTTTCTTTGTAACAGAACTGAAAGCCTATACTATGTAAATGTGACTACTGAATATTTTTTATCCCTCTTTCTTCAGAACCCCATTCACACTAAATTATAAACTTACTTTTTACTTTTGCCAACATTATCTGTCATAGATGCACTTGTATATTTAATTAACTCCAACTGAGTTTTTATTAAATTCTTCTATTTCTGACATGTTTTGCTTTAAATTCGATCTAGAATCAAACCCAAATTTTGTGTGGTATCATGCTGACTCACTGATTACCACCGCTAAATCTCAGTGTTTTTATAAAGAAGTAAATAAAATAGCGCATGGTATGGAAGACACAGAGTAAATACTGATGGTACTATTTGTTGTCATTATTAAATAATTCCTGTTTTTTAATGCCTCTATCACTGATTAACTTACATAAATAAAAATGAACTTATAAAATGCCTTTTAATAAATTTTGTCCAAAATTCTACTTGGACAAAAGTAGACACTTTGCTGATTACTTTTCATGAGAGGATTGAAAAAGCAGTAGTCCCTTGTTCACATTTATCCCATGTCGTTTTGTTTTATGAGTCTCTTGTAAGTAGTAAATGAATGAATTTTACTTTCAAGTTCAATCTGATATGAAATTCTTATAATGTGAGGGAAAATAAGGTTATTTATATTTACTGCCAGTATAGTTTTACTTGTTGGCTGGACTGACGCTGTTCCTACACAAATGTAGACAGTGAGATCAGATGGTCCTTGGAAGACTCCCGCAGCATCCTGTGCTTCCTCCTTTCTTACCAGTTTCTCTTATTTTATTGTAATTGTCTGGTACTAGTTTGACTTTCCACACTAGGCTGTCAGCTGGGGGGAACATGGACCTTTTTGTTATATTTCGAGGACCTACTTCAGGGCTTGATATAAACCTGAAAAAGTGTTTATTGTTCTTACAGAATAGCTGACAAATGAAAAGTGAATAGAGGAAAGGATAAATAAGATAATGTATGTGAAGCATTCTGACAAATACCTAGAACATGATTAGTCCTCAGTAGATACTATAATTATTTAATGACCTTGTTTTCATATTTGACTGTTGGATTCTGTTGAATTGCCTGTTATCTTCTGCACTTTTTTTTCAATCGGGATACAACTGAAACTGAAATGTAACATTAGTTTCAGGTGTACAATCTAATGACTCAGTTTTTGTGTATGTGTGTGTGTGTGCGCGCGAGCACACGTGTGTGTGTGTAGCTATAAGTCAAAAGACATATAAGATCTATACATTGAAAACTACAAGTCACTGATAAAGGAAATCTAAGAAGCCACAAATAAAGGCATATATCATTTTTCATCAATCAGAAGATTCAATAAACCAATAAATTCATTGATTCAAAACACATCAAGATTCTTTGTAGAAGTCGACAAGCTGATTCTAAGGTTTATACTAAAGAGGAGAGGAATTACAAGAGTCAAAAAAGGTATGAAAGAAAAAACTTGGAGAAATCACACTATCAAATTCAAGATTTACTATAAAGCTACAGTAGTCCAGACTATGCTGACACTGGCATACAGAGCAATAAAACAGAGGAGAGACTCCAAAACAGTACCCACACATACATGATCAATTGATTTTCAAAAAAAATTTCAAAGGCAATTCAATGGAGAAAAAGATTTTCATAAATGGTGCTGGAACAACTGGATACCTATATGCAAAAACAAAACAAAACCAAACTTTGATCTGTACCTCATGCCATACACAAAAACAACTCAAATGTAAAACCCAAAACTTCCAGGGGAAAATATCTTTTTGACCTGGGCTAACTAAGAAGTTCTCCTGTATGACACCAAGAGAAAGAAAACTGGTAAACTGAACTGCATCAATATTAAGAACTTCTGTTCTTCCAGAGACACCATTAAGAGACTATAAAGTCAAGCTACAGACTGGGAGAAAATATTTGCAAATGATGTATGTGCTAAAAGACTTGAATTTAAAATATCTTCAAAGCAAAACAAGAAAATTAAGAATAAAAAAATGAACAAATGAGGAAAAACTAGAACACTCATATGTTGCTGGTGGGCATACAAATGGTACAACCGCTTTGAAAAAGTTTGACAGCTGATATCAAGTAAAACATACACTTACCTAACATCTCAGATAAAAAGTTTTAAAATGAAAACTTACGTTTACTCCAAAATTGCATGTGAAAATTTTATAGCAGCTTTATTCATAACCACCACGAATTGAAAACAACCCAACTTTTCATCAACTGGTAAATGGATAAGCAAATTGTGGTCCATCCATATAATGGAATATTACTTAGCAATTGAAGGAACAAATTAATGGTAAAGGTACAACATGGATGCATCTGAAATGTATTATAATAAGTGAAAGAAATCAGACTCAAAAGCAACATACTATTTGGTTCCATTTATATGATATTATAGAAAAGGCAAAACTATAGGGACATAAAACAGATCAGTGGTTGCCAAATATCAGGAATGGGGAAGTAATACTGGCTACAAACAGCACAGAAAAATATTTTGGGGTGATGTAATTCTTCTATATTTTAATGGTGGTTCTTTATATGAGTGTTTGTCAAAACTCACAGGACTGTACTTTCAAATGGATGAATTTCATGGTATGCTAATTATAGCCTTTTTAAATGAAAAATAAAGGGGAAAAAAGCCAATAACCACCCACTTTAAATGTAAAGAATTATGTTGAAACTAGATATTCTAAATTCCAGGCCCAACATCTAGAAGGCGATATAGGTTCCTACCGCCATGGTTCAAGGGATCGATCAAGACAGACAGCAAATGTTAGTGAATATGGGAAGAGGAACCAAGAAATACAGGTAACAGCATAGGACAAGACGCCAGCCACAGAGGCCACCAAAGCAAGATAACTAAATGGAGGAGAAGGCCAGTTTACACGTCTGTAATCACTCATATACATAACATTTACATAATTAGTATGTACACAGCCATTGACTCAGGTGGACGTGTCTGAGTACTGAAGAGCACTGATAGGACACCTCTTGAGCAAACTTGTATCAGGGTCCTCAAAGCCCTCTTCTCTGCTAGGCCTCAGCCTTGGCCCCCATCCTGGCCAGGTCCGCTGAGCCCAGCACTGGCAAGAATCCTGCTAAGTCAGTTTAGCAAGACTCTCCCAACCCTTGATATCCAATCAGATTCTTCATTCCACACTCCTGATAACTGATCACTCTCCATATGTAATCAAGTTCCACACCCCCGTCCTTGATCTCCGAACCCCATGGCCTGTGCTCAACAAGAATTCTGCTACATTAGTTTGGCAAGAATCCCCTCTCCCCTTGAAGTCTCAGGAGTAATTTTCCATCCACCAGTCCCCCTCACCTGCTTCCCTGGCGATAAATCCCCACTTGCTCTTGCTGTGTTCAGAGCTGAGCCCCTCCTGTTTCCTCTAGAGCAACAGTTTTGACACCTATTGCACAGTCTTGAACAAGGTCTCCCTTACCATTTTAACAAGTGTCAGAAAAATCTTTTTCCTTAAGATTATACATAAACACACACGTACTCATCTATAACTGCGATCACACACAAGAAGCTTCTGGGTAGTAAAAAAGCTGGTAAAAGAAAAGTAGTTCCCAAAATAGCTCCTACCACACATCCCCAGCTAGTGCAGCTGCAACAATTACAGTGACAACGGCACAGCCCTTCCTGCCAGAAACAGGGCTGGAAAGACAAAAGGCTAATAAGAAGTTTATTACAGGTAAAGACTAGTATCTTTTTTCCCTGTATGAGATTTTGGGGAGCCCCAAGCAGGGACGGGATGGGGAACGCTCCCAAGGGGCTGACTTCTCACCCAAATATAATATGAAGTCAGAAGGGCCATTCGGGCTTCAGAGCAAATTATCACACAAATGACTTTCCAATAAAAACAAAGTAAATCATTGATCAGTATTGAATACTCAGAAAGTACCCTGACAGTTATATTCAGATAGCTTTTGTATTGAATGTCAGGAATGAAAATAGACTTATATTTTAAAAAATATGCCAAACTCTTCATAAAGTAATTTCAACACTTTTTTTCCACTTTAATCTTCTTTTTCTGAATCATATTTCCCATACTGATCATAACCACTATATATTAAACATAGCTCTTAGCACAATTTTTTCAGATAAAGAGACAAACTTCAACTCAAAATAATTTTTCTATACTGGAAAAAAAACCTTAAATATTTTTTATGGTTTTCTTAATGTAATATATTCATTTCTAAAGATTATGTGCAAATCACAATATCACACACAATATCACACTCTGCATATCTTATGATTTCATGGATATATCCTCATTAACAATAAAATTTGTTTTAGAATATTCGTTTTTAAATCTACTCTACAAATAATTAACGTATTAAGCTCACTCCTAAACTGGATGTCAAGAGACGAGCCTTAAAGAAAATTGGGGAAAAATGATTAGACAAACATTAAAGTAGACTATTAAAAAAATGAGTATCTTGGCCCATAATATCACCAAAATGCTAGCTAGTGACTTGAAACTAGTGACTTGAAACCCCTGGGTTATCTCCATTTAATTGTTTTCCACCCTAACTGATCAGTAAGAAAAATCACACTCCCCCGTCCACCAAAAAGACTGCATTTTCATTTCTAAAGCATCACTGTTTTAAATAAGGGGAGATGGTTTTCCCTTTGTTTCTAAGGGATTCACACATGGACTGTATCTCCCTAGTGTGTGATTTAACAAAATGCCACTTGCTTTATTTCTATCTTCTTACCCTTAGTTCTTTTCTCCACATATTTTTGTTTCTTTTTTCTATGTTTAAGGTGCCAAGACCACAGTACTTTTCTGCTCTGCCCAAGCAGAACAAGAGTGGGTGTCTTGTAACAACCTATCACTACCAATGTTCCCCTTAGTGAAAGCAGGGAACATTCTAAAATGTCCCCGTGATCTGGAGATGACACTCAGATAAAAAGCCAAGTGAGATCAAATCCCGGTGCCATACAGGAGAGAACCACGTGATACACAGGATGTGCAGGAGACCGGGCACACGCCACCCATCCCTTAATCTTAATTAAACCTGGATAGAATCTTCTTTCACTTTAAATGTTTCCTACTTCAAGGTAAATTTTTTAAAATTACACCACTTCTTTAAATGTTGGGTACTTTTTTTTCCTTTTCAATTACATTTTGGATACCTGCATACATTAATATTTAAATCTTGCCCACTTTTCAACTAAAATGAACTCTCACCTTCCACCCTGCCCTGTACACAGACAAAACAAGGAGTTTTTACTTGGTTGGAGTCAAACTGTCTGACTTCTTGTTTATGCTTATTTATCACAATAAGATTTCTTAATTGTTTAAACTTTGCAATAGGTTTCTAGATGCGTAGATGCATACACTTCTGTGATACAATTTGGGTTCTAAAAGAATATATCTAACAATATAAAAGTTTTTGAAAGATAATGAAGCCTTTTTTTTTTTTTTGCTTCTCCATTCCTCTTCTTTTTTTTTTTTTTAATTGAAGTACCGTCAGTTATTATATGTCAATTTCTGGTACACAGCCCAATGCCCCAGTCATGCATATACATATATATATATATATATATATATATATATATATATATGTATTTGCTTTCATATTCTTATTTATTAAAGGTTATTACAAGATACTGAACATAGTTCCCTGTGCTATACAGCAGAAACTTTCTTTTTTTCTTTGAAATGACTCTTGATATAGTAAGGTAATGTTAGTTACTATCAACAAGTAATTCCAAAAATTTCAGTGACAACACAAGTTCTCTGTTTTCTTCATGGAAGCATTCCTGAATGATAGATGCCCTCTGGCTGGTAATTCAGTCTCCCCATACCTGTGTTGCTGTCAATGACAAAGATCTTAACTTTCCTCTTACAAGGAAAAGAAGAAAGAGGTGGCAGACAGAGCCCATCTGCTTCTTAACCATCTTGGCCAGGAAGTGACGCACACGACTTTTGCTCACAAATCACTGATGAAAACTAAGCTACTTGAACTTTGTTTACTGTCTAGGGAAATCATAATATAAATTAAACTGGTGAATTAAAAAAATTACTTCATATCAACTGTTTCATTTGACAGATATTTCAAGGGACGATATAAGCAAAAATAGGCTTTTACAAACTGCAGCAACCCCATAAAAGCAAGGGAAAAGGCTCTCTGGGGGAGCAGCAGCTAGCCAGTGACAACTCTACTAAATTAAGTAAGAGGGAGAACAAATTTCAGTGGGTAGTTAGCTATAACTGCCATGCCTGCATAGGGTGCATAAAAAATAAATTCAAAAATAAATTACAAGCTTATCAAAGTAAAATTATAAGATCAAAAAGACAAACTACTGAAAACAGCCAAAGAGAAAAGATAGCTTATCCATAAAATATCAATAACTGAATGAACATTAAACATCTCATAAACAACAACGGAGATTTAAAGACAACGAAATGATACCTTCAAGAAAAACAACTGTTACAGAATTTTATATCGCACTGAAACGAAATTCACAAATTATGGTGTAACAAAAGTTATCAGAAAAAACAAATATTAAAAAGTTTATATTATATAATTAATAAAGACATAGTATAAGAAATAAATTGAACACATGAGGAAGGAGAGAAGGCAAGTGAAAGGAAACAAAAAAATTCATCAATATGTGAATACATCATAATAAAATATATAAATAACAACAATAACATTTTGGGGAGCTTAAGAACAAACTAGAACTAAATACTAAACAATTGTGGCTACGTGGAGGTAAGAGCAAAAACATGGCACAGTCTGTGTAATGTTGGTCCTTTAGGGAAGGAGGAGGAAGGAAAACACCACCAAGTTGAATCTTAGCTTTATCTGTAACTCTCTCCCCACCCAACTAAAAAGATCTGAAGTAATGAAACTGGTGGGATTCAGAACACACTATCCCAAAATATGACACCTTGACATACTGAATATTTTAACCTAAAGGAGTCTGAGAAAAGGCAGGTGTGGGAAGGACTCTCTGACCTCTTCCTTCCTGCCTGAAGCAGATCCTAAGGCCCTCTTAGCAGAAGCGCCCTTTCCACACCCGAAGAAAGGAACGTCCTTATACCTCTGAAGACAGAGAGATGCCAAGAGGCGTCCCAATAAACAGGTCTTTTTTTTTAACGTTTTTTATTGATTTATAATCATTTTACAATGTTGTGTCAAATTCCAGTGTAGAGTACAATTTTTCAATTACACAGGAAAATATATATATTCAATGTCATATTTTTTTCTCTGTGAGCTACCATAAGATCTTGTGTATATTTCCCTGTGCTATACAGTATAATCTTGTTTATCTATTCTACATTTTGAAATCCCATCTATCCTTTCCCACCCTCTGCCCTCTTGGCAACCACAAGTTTGTATTCTGTCTATGAGTCTGTTTTCGTTTTGTATTTATGTTTTGTTTGTTTGTTTTTGTTTTTTTTAGATTCCACATATGAGCAATCTCATATGGTATTTTTCTTTCTCTTTCTGGCTTACTTCACTTAGAATGACATTCTCCAGGAGTATCCATGTTGCTGCAAATGGCGTTATGTTGTCGGTTTTTATGGCTGAATAGTATTCCATTGTATAAATATACCACCACTTCTTTATCCAGTGATCTGTTGATGGACATTTAGGCTTCTTCCATGTCTTGGCTATTGTAAACAGTGCTGCTATGAACACTGGGGTGCAGGTGTCTTTTGAAGTCTTCTGGATATATGCCCAGGAGCAGGATTCCTGGGTCATACAGTAAGTCTATTCCGAGTCTTTTGAGGGATCTCCATACTGTTTTCCACAGTGGCTGCACCAAACTACACTCCCACCAGCAGTGTAGGAGGGTTCCCTTTTCTCCACAGCCTCTCCAGCATTTGTCATTTGTGGATTTTTGAATGATGGCCATTCTGATTGGTGTGAGGTGATACCTCATCGTAGTTTTGATTTGCATTTCTCTGATAATTAGTGATATTGAGTATTTTTTCATGTGCTTATTGATCATTTGTATGTCTTCCTTGGAGAATTGCTTGTTTAGGTCTTCTGCACATTTTTGGATTGGGTTGTTTGATTTTTTCTTATTAAATCATATGAACTGCTTATATATTCTGGAGATCAAGCCTTTGTCGACTTCATTTGCAAAAATTTTCTCCCATTCCGTAGGTTGTCGTTTTGTTTTACTTATGGTTTCCTTTGCTGTGCAGAAGCTGGTAAGTTTAATTAGGTCCCATTTGTTTATTCTTGCTTTTATTTCTATTGCTTGGGTAGACTGCCCTAGGAGAACATTTTTGAGATGTATGTCAGATAATGTTTTGCCTATATTTTCTTCTAGGAGGTTTATTGTATCTTGTCTTATGTTTAAGTCTTTGACCCATTTTGAGTTTACTTTTGTGTATGGTGTAAGGGAGTGCACTAGCTTCACTGCTTTACATGCTGCTGTCCAGTTTTCCCAACACCATTTGCTGAAGAGACTGTTTTTATTCCATTGTATATTCTTGCCTCCTTTGTCGAAGATGAGTTGACCAAAAGTTTGTGGGTTCATTTCTGGGCTCTCTATTCTGCTCCATTGGTCTATATGTCTGTTTTTGTACCAATACCATGCTGTCTTGATGACTGTAGCTCTATAGTATTGTCTGAAGTCTGGGAGACTCCAGCCTCTTTCTTTTTCTTCAGTAATGTTTTGGCAATTCTAGGTCTTCAATGGTTCCATATAAATGTTATGATGATTTGTTCTAGTTCTGTGAAATATGTCCTGGGTAATTTATAGAGATTGCATTAAATCTGTAGATTGCCTTGGGCAGTGTGACAATTTTAACAATATTGATTCTTTCAATCCAAGAGCATGGGATATCTTCCCACTTTTTAAAGTCTTCTTTAATTTCCTTCATCAGTGGTTTATAGTTTTCTGTGTATAATTCTTTCACCTCCTTGGTTAGATTTACTCCTAGGTATTTTACTACTTTGGGTGCTATTTTAAAGGGGATTGTTTCTTTCAAATAAACAGGTCTTGCTAAGCTCGCCCCAGTTTACTACCCTTAGCTTATACTCTTTTCCAATCACATTTCTCTCTGACTCTACTTCACCAATCTTGGTATAAAAACACTCAGATTTAACTATTTCTTTGGGTCTTTATTTCCCTATGAAAGCTCCCATGTCATGTCAAATTATATTAAATAGATCTGTATGGTTTTCTCTGGTTAGTCTGCTTTTTGTCAGTTCAATTTAAAGGCCCCAGCCAGAGAACCCAGGCTGGCAGCAGCAAAAACAATTTTTTCCTCCTCTACAAAATCATTTGTATTTCTATATATTAGCAACAGGCACTGGGTAATTAAAAATTTTTTTAAAAAACCATAAAAGTCAAACTAGCATTTAAAAATATGAAATATACTGGGATAAATTTGACAAAAAATAAATAAATAAATAAATAAAAGAAGTGTTAGACCTGAACAGTGAAAAAATTAAAACTTTGCTGAGGGACATTTTAAAAGACCCAAATAAGTGGAGCAATAAACCATGTTTTTAGGTAAGAAGACTCGAAATTACAAAGTGGTCAACTGCACGTAAATAGATTCAACACCATCCCAATCAACGCCTGCGACGTAATAAGACATATACATTACATTTCCATCCCAGGTTCCTAGCACAGAGCTTCTAACCATCCTTGGAATTTCCAGAGTAACAGGAATGAAGAGTATCTTTTGTTATTCATAACAAGACCCTTTCAACCATACAGGAGTTTATGCTAATGTGGAGGTTCTTGGTGGGTCCCCAGCAAGCTTCAGGATGGGGCTGACTGTCAGAGGAACCAACCATGTGACTATACAGTTGGAACATTCAGTCTCACCCTCTTCCCCAACCTCTAGGTAAGAGAGAGGTGCTGAGATAGAGCGAATCAATGATGGCCGATGATTTAATCAATCGTGCCCCTGTAATGGCGCCTCCATAAAAGCCCCGAAGTATAGGACTTGAAGAGCTTCCAGGTTAACACATCAAGGTGCTGGGAGGATGGCACACCCAGAGAGGGTATGGAAGCTCCACGGTACCCCTTCTCACCCTTCTCTTACCCTGTGTATCTCTTCCATTTGGCTGTTCCTGAGTTGCAAGTTTGATAATAAATTGGTAATAGTAAGTAGAGCATATTCCTGAGTTCTGTGAGTCATTCCAGCAAATTGTCAAACCCCAGGAGGGGTTTGTGGGAACTCTTGATGTATAGCCAGTTGGTCAGAAATACAGGAGGCCCAGAACTTGGGACTTACATTTGAAGCAGGGTAGTCTTGTGGAAGGACCCCTTACCTATGGGCTCTGCACTAACTTTGGGTAGTGTCAGAATTAAACTGACTTATAAGACATCCATTGTTGTCCACAGAAAACTAGAAAATTCCTTGGTGTTGAAACCCACACATTTGGTGTCAAGAACTTAGTGAGTAAACATAGTTCAAAACATCCTGGCATGCTCTGTTGTAGAAACTGACAGGCTGATTATAAAATTTATGTGAAAATGCAAATGACCTAGAATAATCAAAACACCTTTGAATATAACAACGATAGAGGAGGACTTACACTATCTGACTTCAAGATTTATTAAATATATGCTGTAAATAAACAGTATAGTACTGGAGTTGAGATAGACAGATAAATGGAACTGGTAGAGAGTCAAGTAGTAAACCCACACTTGTAAGATTGATTTTTGATGAAGGTATAAAGGAAATTCATGAGTGAAAGAATAGTCTTTTCAGCAATGAAGACTGTAATGCTAGGATATCCATATGCAAAAAAGGGGAAATTTTAATCCATATCTAGAACCCGATACAAAAATCAAATGAATAATTTGGATCATCTGTAAACCTGAAATTATGAACTAAAACTTTTAAAATTAAACACAAAAGGAAATCTTTTTTTCTTTGAGTTAGGCTAATACTTCTTAGATACAACACCAAAAGAATGCTCCATAGGAAAGAACTGATAAACTGGATTTCATATAATTTAAAACTTCTGCTCCCAGAAATACATTAGAAGAAAAGACATGCCATAGATCATGATAAAGTATCTGAACATCTCATATCTGAGGAAAGATTTATATTCAGAATATATAAAGAGCTCTTAAAACTCACTCATAAGATTCCTTAAAAAACTGGAAATAGACTTACCATATGATCCAGCAATCCCACTCCTGGATATATCCAGAGGAAATTCTCATTTGAAAAGATACATGCACCCCAATGTTCATAGCAGCACTATTTACAACAGCCAAGACATGGAAGCAAATTAAATGTCTATCGACACATGACTAGATAAAGAAGTTGTGGTATATATATACATACACACATACATACAATGGAATATTACTCAGCCAAAAAAAGGAATGAAAAATGCCATTTGCAGCAGCATGGATGGAGCTAGAGATTATCATACTAAGTGAAGTAAGTCAAAGATATCACATGATATCATTTATATGTGGAATCTCAAAGAATGATACAAAGAAATTTATTTGCAAAACAGAAACAGACTCACAGACATAGAAAACAAATTCATGGTTACAAAAGGGTAAAGATGGGCAGGGAGGGATAAATAAAGAGCTTGGGATTAACACATACACACTGCTATATATAAAATAGATAAACAACAAGGTCCTACGGTTTAGCACAGGGAACTATATTCACTATCTTGTAATAACCTATAATGATAAGGAATATGAAAAAGAATATAATTTGTGTAACTGAGTCAGTATGCTGTACAACAGAAACAAACACAACATTGTAAATCAACTATACTTCAATAATAAAAAGAAAAAATCTCAGTCACAAGAAAGCAAACAGTAACAACAAATCTGGACAAATATCACTTCTCTAGTTAATGTCTTTTAATAGCACCCAATTTCCTGTCAAAATGGCAGGCAAGGTCCTTTATGATCCTTTCTTTGTCATAAAGCTATCTTTTTGGCAGTCTCAAACAGCCTCCCTCCCTGCCAAACACTGACACTCTCTCATCTAAAGGATTCTGAATATGCTCCTCCATATACCTCACTCATGCTGACTTCTCAGTTCTGACCTCGCTTAAATCTATGAGCCCTGAGAGAACTCATCATCAGCCAATAAGTCTTCCCTCACCCACCACGAAGGAGCTATACGTTATATACTCCTTTAATGTATTCTCACATAACTTACCACACTATTTTGTAACTGTATCATCTGTCTCCCCTACGTACTAGAAGGACTGTGTTGCTCACTGTTACATCATATAATCCAGCTGAATGTCAGCCATAGAAAAGGCCCTCATTAAATAAGGAAGACAGAGGGAGGAACAAAAGGTGGACCCAGCATTTATGTATTGTTAAGTGGCCGCAGGGTAAATGTTTAAAAATTTAAAGGTTGATGACTTTCTTTAGACACAAGACAAAGTATAAACTACAAAAGTAGTCCTTCTTCTATAGACTGGAAATTAAAAAACGATGATTTCTAGACCTGATTCTGAGAGTGGCCGGACAATTGATCTTGGCCAAAAATAACAAAGACAGTAATAATGTAGCCAATATCAACTAAACACCAGGATGTGCCAAGTTCTAGTCTAAGCACTATGCAAATCTCATGTCAAATAATAGCCATGACGAGCCTATCAAGTAGGAATTACTTGTGTATATGTTTTATAGATGAGAAAAATAAGGCCCAGAGAGGTGAAGGGACATCGCACACTAACATAGGTAAGTGACAAAGCCAGGGATGATTCAGGCAGTCTGACTCTGGAGCACACGCTTGTAACTTCTCTGCATTAGGGTTAACTTGCTTTCCCCTTCAATTTTTAATATGGAAAAAAAAAAAAGAGAGAGAGAGAAAGAGAAAAAGAAACACACAGATCCACATTAAAAAAAAAGGCTAAACTAAATTATTCTTAAGAAACCATTCAGCTATAATTTTTGTTAAATTAAGTTTAGTTATTTCAAATGACATCTCAAGAAATACGATTTGAAAACCATAATACCATTTCTACACTTTACATGATTTTACCTAATATTTATATGCCCATATCCTGTTCAGTTTTTTAAATAGTATTTTATCACACTGGATGGCTTGTGATACTCCAAATGTCCCGTTGTAGTCCTGAGAGATCTTTACCAAATACTTCCCAATTGATGAACATGGGATGTCTTTCCCTTTATTTAGGTTACTTTTAATTTCTTTCAGCAATGTTTTATACTTTTTGATACACAAGTCTTTCACCTCCTTGGTTAAATTTATTCCTAGGTATTTTATTTTTAAGTTGCTATTATAAATTGAATCACTTTCTTAATTTAGTTTTTGATTGTTCATTGCAGGTGTAAAGAAACACACCTGATTTTTGTGTGTTAATCTTTTAACCTGCAACTTTGCTGAATTCATTTATTAGCTCTGATATTGGCTAGCTTTGACAAGGCATAGTAAGAAAACGTTCAGTACTGAATTCACAAGAAAAAGACAAATCACAAACACTGAATTGTAGATAATAGAAAAAGATTAGAAATCTGGGGACCTGCAGGGACAACCACCTTCCCAACTTCAACTTATAAAAGAAATAATCGAAAAGGTCTTTGAGCAACGAAGATCAACCAAATTGAGCCTTGTAGCAAGTGTTAAACCAAGTGCATGTTGCTCACACCCACTGTTGAAGATACAATATATTAAAGTGTCTGTAAGCAAAGAGCCAGTAAGGCTGTGACTGTCCTGTATATGCTTTCTTTTGGACCAAAAGGTTTGGGGAAAAGAGATCACTGAGACTTCTTCAGGCTTGATAAACGACATTATCTTTAATTAGAAAAAGACAGACAGACAGGAAAGCGTGAGAGTGAAAAGCATATAAACATGTGAAATCCAGAAGGTCTTGCAAATAACTGTGGGTTTGCATTTGATGAATGGAGCTGACTGTAACCAAGGAGATAAGCCAAAAGAATCATTACCCTGAATGCTGCCCATCTGCTGCCCTAAAATCACTCACCACTTCCAAATCATTATAAATAGGAAGCAGGTTGACAAACGGTATATCTCTAATACTCACATTAGGTACAGCCAACAAAGATACTGAAAAAAAAAAAATTAAACCTACAAGATCATAAAGAACAGTGGACTAGAGACCCCGTCTCTAAACCCAGAAAACGGAATGACGGTAAATCAAAGAGCAGTCCTACCCCCAGAGCAGAGATTCTTATTGGATCTGTTCACTGAGATTTTAGAATTGCCACATACTCATGACAGCTGTCTGTCTGGCTCCCCATCTAAGCTTCGGAGAGTACGTACAGTACACGCCTATCCTTCATCCCACCACGATACCCCACATATGCTGGGGTAAACGACAAGTACTTCCGTTTCTAGTTCTTTAGGTCAGAAGGGATATGCATCCGGACCTGGTCATGGAGAGACGGCAGCACATCATTCCCCCACCTGTCAGCCAGAGACCCTTGACTTCTGAGCCTGAGGCCATAGCCAGATAGAACTACCCAATTTTCTCCCATAGGAACAGATAAGCAAATCTGCCTGAGAGATGGAGACTGGGAATATTTGGTGACCAAAAGAGCAGACTTAGTGTATTAGTGCTGTTTATCAAATATTTCCTGCCCTCTCCCTTCCAGGTTCCTAGAAGGACCTCACCACCTGGTCCCATTATGATTGAGTGGGGCGCTGTTGATATGAAAGTGTCACTTCCAGTCCAGGAGACTGAGCTGACTGGTAGGGAATCTGAGTGAGCTTGCTTGCACAGTACAAGATAACAGCAAGTGTTCCACACAGGAACTACACTCAGGCTAGTTTCTAGGATGAGGATAACATGAGACTGAACCCCAAACAGCCCTCAATATATATGCAGAATTAGTGGGATATACATCTGTGCTGTCTGAAGCCAGAGGGTTTAGGGCATAACATGGCTTGTCCTGGCCAATACATGCCTCACACTGTTTCACAGCGTTACGACCTTAATTCTTCTCTGCGATTCTTCTATCCATTTACAAGGTCACATACTTCATACTACTGACGACCTGGTATTCCTCCACCCAAAGGAGTATAATTGTTACATCGAATTTATAAAATTCCCTATATATTTCCTCTTGTAAGCCATCTATTAAAAATATACTGAAAATAACAGAACTGACCCCAATCTTGGGGATGGAGTGGCGTGTTTATAAATCTCCGTTTCAATCCTAGACCTTATTTTTTCCCTATATTTTCTTCCAGTGATAAAAAATACGTCCTTTATCTAGCTGATTTTATTTTTACCTACCAAGTTTTATGCTATTCAAAGGTGTTGCTGGGAACTTTCGGCACTAACTATTTATACTATGACACATACATATATATACTTTTCAACTGATTAATGTAAATCAGCTAATCATGTCTGCAATGCCTTCTAAAAACATTAAATCAAAAAACAGGGAAAAAAACACCAGAAAAAAAAATAAAATAGAAACCAATTCCTATAAGCAATGAAAGGTAACTCAGACATAAGAGCTTCAAGTTCAAATATTATTTATAAATCTTACATCACTAAAATCATTCAAAACCACTTCACACGCCATAGTACATTTATAGTCATGTCTTCTGCTTCTGCTATTTGGTGAATAATATGATAAGCCAGAAATTAGCATAAGAATTATCATTAATTTGGGGGAGAGCCACGTATTTTAGGCCTTCAGTCCTATTTTTAGTCTATCGTAAAATTCCCAAATTTTAACACTGAGTTTACATAAGCATATTTTTTTTCTCCAAAATACACCATGGAAAGTAAATGGCATGAAACTGAGCAAACAGTTACAGAGCCCTCAGGGGAAGAGAGTCAGAAGAAAAGTATAAATATACAATGGATGTGCGATTTTATTACCTGAGTATTTAACAGCTCCTCACACTTGTGTGCTTGTTTCTCAACTGCAGAAATGTACTGTTTTTCAATTGCTTCTACTTGTTGCTTAACTGAAGACTGCAGTAGTGCCTAAAAACAAGCAAAAAAGTCATTTGGATCACAGACAAAGCTTGGGAATCTACTGTTGGCATGAGAATTTTGTTGAAGGTTGTACATATCTGAAATATGATACCCTTCTGCATTACAAAATACACATTTGTGAATATTAAAGCACATTCATATATAACACAACTTAAAGCTTTCGGTTTTAGGTTTTCCTGTTGCCAAGATGACAGTTTTTTTGGCTCAGATGTTCCTTCCACACACCTTCTCCTAAAAAAGGCCAAGTCATAGAAGATGATAAAGAGGGTGAGCAGTTCTGTTAAATATAAATTCAGTTTAGTGAAGACCACACAGGATGAGGAGCATATGAAAGCTGCTGAAAAAAAAAAAGAAAGAAACCAGACATATTTCACTGGCTGACAAAACTCCACATCCTCTCGGCACACTGTAATATCCCATGGGCCAAGCATGATCTTCAAGACCACAAGTCAAGTAAAAGCAGATGGAAACTCTGAGCAATTTCTAACATAAAAGAACTGCCCCCCAGGAAGTTCACGCCCCTAACGTGAAAAGGTAGAAGTCCAAGTGTGGAAGTCAGAAGCTCAAGGCAGTATTCACGAAATGTAATAAAACCTGGGAGGCTAGACAAACTCCAGTGGGCAGGGTAAGTGCTGGAACCTCAGCCAGCTAAATATAAAGATGTTAACACTGTTTTAAGGGAAGCCAGATCAGCATTTGAAGGCGTTCCACCCACTCACTTCCTTATTGGAGATGCTTGGAATACTATCATCTCTTCTCCTTTCCCTTTTTTTAAAGGCATTATATGTTATAGTTAACATATTTCTAATAGCATCTTACATGCTATTTATAAATCCCAAATCATTCTAAAATATGCACTTAACCATATACATGAGAACTCTTCAGCAAACATTCTATTTTGAAGGTCTATCTGGATAATAAACTACTCATAATCAAAATAGTAAGTTGAAACAGACACATGTCTTATAGAAAACAGACCTTTGGCACATTCACCAAGAAAAGAAAAATAAGCCAAATCTCTTAAATAATCTCTGTTTTGAAAATAGATTTACTTGGTTAGGAACAACATGCAGTAAAAGGCTAAATAAATATGCATGTGTTTTAAAAAAAAAACTAAGGCCAAAGTATTTCTAACACTTCTGGGTAAGGCCCAAATCTTCAGATAATTAATTTTCTTTTGCAAATGTTGAAATGTCTGATGATGCTACGACTCCTGTAATTCAACGGTCGTCACTTTGAAGCTGCAGAATTACTTGCAAATTAGTAAAGGAAAATAAAGCTCTGACTGAGGTTTAACTAAAACATAAAGAACTGCTAAACAGAACAGCTTTGGCCCTCCATTTATACATTATACATCCTCTAAAGACCCATAATGGTAACTTGTGAAAGACACTAAAATTTAACCTCTTGAATTGTGATTAGATAAAGCTCTAATTTACCTTTGACAAAATATAATACACTATTTGTCAGACTTCAGAAAACTTAAAGAATGCCAGAGCTATAGACAATTCTCTTGGGCAGATTCATGGCATCTTTTGTAGACAGAAAAGTGCCATTCTTTTGGGGGGACTTGGGTTATGGCAGAATTGTTTTGTTTAATGTTTTCACTTCCCTATTTGCCAAGATTCCAAATAATCTCAGTTTGAATACCCAATTGTGATTTTTTCATAAATTATATCCTTTGGAGGGACAAGTAAGTTAATGAAATAAAACAATATTTTCCCCCATAATTAAGAAACACAATTGAAAAGTGTTTTTTTTCCCCTCTAGTGATTGATTTGTATGATATATACTCATTTTCTTCTAAACTTCAAGGAGGCGAGCACATAGGATACTGAGTCATGTAAGGGCCAAAGCTGTGGTTATGAAAAATGGAGAAATGCTAAGCAAAGATAACCAGTTTTCAGTATAGTTCGAACCTCTCATCGTAGCCTTCTTTAGTTATTTATATGTACCCACCTACAAAAGGGACATGAAGGTAGGTAATGGAAACATTAAGATTAAAAAAAAAAGTCTGTCCTTAATGAATTCAGTCTATGTTGAAGAGAAACATTCTCTGATAATCACACAACATAGGTGTGCAAGGGATGTATCAGAGACAGAAAAGATGCCCGAAGCCTGCCTGGAAGGCTCATTCCTATTCACAGAGAGCGTTAAACAGATAAGAGCAGCTGGAGTTAAGAGCGGAGGTGAATAGCAAGGCAGGAAGGCAGAAAAGCAGGCAGGTGCAAGATATTAAAAGACCTTGTATGCCATAACAAGATTGTTTAAAAAACTGGGCTATAATATTCAACAGTGGAACTGTTCGTGCCACAGTCCAAACAAAGGAGGTAACTTCCAAAAAGTATCCCTAGAACTAGAATATTAATCATTATGAACATACTTAGAAATACACAGTGGTACTAGCTACATGCTTTCATGGCTTGTATCATTATATAACTGGATACTTATTTTCCTATGTAATGTACTATAGTAATTGCCTTTCAATTTCTTGTGTATTGAACATATAAAAATGAACACCTTTCCCTGCAATTTTTTTCCCTCTATAATTGTCCCTACAGATATCAGTGACACAAAGAAGCCTTCCTTTGGGCTTAAGAAACACTACAAAAAGACACATACAAGAATTATTTCTTTTATAAGCTATTTTTAACTATTCTCAGCACAAAGCATTAAGATTCTAACGGTATGCAGTGGCAGAAAAACAAAGATGTATATGAACATTCCACAGTGAAAAAAAATGCTACCAAAGGCAGGGAATGTTCTATTAATTTTCAGCACGTTTAGGTTTTAGCCTCAGTCCTATTAGAGATTTTCCACATCATCCCAGGGCATAACTCAACTGAGCTTGAAGAAAACTATTTACTAACACTTCTTCAGGAGTGATTTTAAAGGTATGAACAACATTGCAGATTTCTTCAGTACAAGAACGATGTCTTACTCACCTTTACATATCACACACAGCTTCTTACAGAGCTCCTTATATATGACAGACACATGCAATAGCTGTCTGGCGAGTGACGATCCTTGTATTAAGACTACTATTTTAAAAATTATAGTCTAAGTGGTACCAATATTCATTGGAAAGTTCACTAAGCTTCAAATCATACCTACCAACTTCAGTTGCCAAATTTGTTGCCAAGAACATGTAACCCCTACCAGAATTTCAAAATTTTAAGTTATTATTTTAGACTAGAAATGTTCATTCTTTCTACTCCACAAAGACAAATTTTGAGTAAATAAAATAAAGAGTATGTGAAGGACTGTAAACTCCTTGAAAAAAAAGGTATATTATAAATTTTATAATGATTAGACAAATAGAAAATAAGGTATTAAGTCAAAAACCACCCAACTCCAACCAATACCCATGAAGAGTAGACGGATTATTTTCAATGGAATTGAATATATGCTGGAGTTGGAATGAGCAGAGAAGTGCAGCGAAAGGAGACGACTGCAAACCAAACTACAAGCCACTGTCCCACCAAATCCACAGGATTTTTTCTTCTTTGAAATAGCCCAGTCCTTACAGATCTGATTCCAGCCTCATCAAAGTAGATAACTTGTCCAGATTTGCAGGACACATGTGTCTACAGAAGCAGATGGTCTCTAAAACATTGGTATCATGTTGATATTTAGTATATAATTTTAAAAGAAGACTTCATAGCTAATTTTAGGCATTAGTAACTAAAATTATTTTAAAAGTCAATCCTCTAAGTCATACTTTACAAATGAAGGAAAGTATAAAACTATGGAGCAAGCTAGAGGCAAAACAAATAATAAACAGCCCCACTGAAAATTAAGCCCTAGGAGACGAGGAATCTTTGTCTAATTCACGGATGTAGCCACTGTACCTACAACAGTACCCGATACACAGAAGACATTTGATAAATATGTGTTAAATGAACCAAAGAAATGAATCATGATTTCAGCATGTCCAAGCCTTATTACTTGCCTAATCATAGAGAAATTATTAAAACATTAAGTTAATTATGTCTGTAATTATATTCTTAGTTTAGCTGTCTGACTGCAGTCATACAAATTAATTGTTGTAAAGGGTCATCTGAAATCAAGCACAATTTCAACTTTCTTGGAAAAACATCACGGTTTGCTTTTCAAAACTTTATTTCAGATCTTTTCCAATTTTTAACAAAAAAGAAAATGAGCAACACTAAAAGTTATTAGCAAAATAAGTAAGGTAGACTCTGAAGGGGTACTTTTATGTTTTATCTGGTATAAATCCTATTTTTGAACAAAATATTACTTCAAATTTGTAAGCCTCTTAAACTGTTGCTAGTATGTCTTATAATACACCCTGAAGTTTCCAATATATTATAAGCAAGTTTGTTGCTCAAAAGAAGAGCCTACTTAACCGAGAAACACTTGAGAAAATGATGAATCTCAGTCATTTTATTGCATCATTTGTGTATCTTTTTCCATAAGCTCTCCATACCTGCTTTACAGGTAAAGAAATAGACACGGAGGTTAAGAAATGTGCCCCAAATCCTCTGAAAAGACTAAGTGGAACAAAGAACTGAATTCAGATCCATCCACTTGGGTCCTGTTCGTCTTGGCTGTTCTAACCTGGTAAAGCAAATTTCACTTCATGAACTAGGCACTTATTCTACTTTTATAGCACTTTATTTATTCATTCTTCATCCGTTCAGCTACCGTTTATTGAACGCATACTATATTTCATACACTGTCCTAGGCGCTGGGGATGCAGACTGAACAAAACAGACATGAGCCTGACTCTCCTGGATTTACAGTATTGGCGGAGGATGAAAGCGGGAGAGCAAGACTGGAAGGAAGACAATAAGCAAACCGTTTCTGACGGTGCTGCAAGCTGCAAAGAAAGTAAAAAGGGATAAAGAGGAAAAGAATAATAGAGGAGAAATTTTTCAGACAAGAAAATCAAAAGCTTTGTATTTTTTTTAGGATTATCTGATTTTTTTTTAAATCTGAACAGAAAATAAGTAAGTATTCAACTTTGCTAAAGAGAAGTGGTAAAAACTGAATGTTCTGTGTATGGAATCAGTACATCAAGTTTTACTTTGGTAGTTGGTGACTCCTGCAATCAGTCTGGCAAATTAAACTAAACCAGTTATGCAGAAACAAGAATATAAAAAGCCTCTTTCAAACCCCAGTTTGATAAAACCAGTTCCATACCTAGCTCACTGGTAACATCCAGTTTCAGGTCTCCCTGTGCAACTAATACACATAGTCATTAACAGTGGCTTGGTGAGATGAAACTGGTTTCTCTTAGGATACAGTTCAACATAATAACCCAAATACAAAAAAAAAAGTTATTAAAGATTCACACAGATAAACAGACACACAAATAGAATTGAGAATTCTTTACAAATAGAATTGAGAAGTCACAAGTGAAAAAAAAAACAAACTCTCAGTCATATATACACATAAAGTCCGAGGGAAGAACTTTTCCATCAAAGGAAAAAGTGCAAAATCTTAGCATGGGAATAAGGCTGATGAGTTCTAGAAGGAGGAAAAAGAGGCCAGTGTAGATCATATGAACCAGAAAATTTCATCAGATGCTACAGCTGCACCAGGCTTCTTTTTTATCTTCAAATAGGTCAAACTTCTTGCCACAGGGCCTGAGGTCTTACTGAGCTCTATGCCTAAAAGGTGAATCAGAGATCACAAAAGCAGGGAGAGGACCAGAACCAGGTAGAAGCAGGGAAAGGCATTTTAATTTTATTCTAATTGTCATGAGAAACTCCTAAAGCTTCAAACAAGAAACTCTCTGTAATCTATTTTTAATACCTTCAAACAACATTGCAAAGTACCAAAAGCACTCAAATGCTATCAGAACTTTCTCCATCAATAGATAATTTGTGGGAATGAAAACGTGTAGCACTGATTTTTGCAGACTACCCACATACAAGTAAGTTAAACACTTACAATTAATGCACTGTGTATGGACATTTTTTTTTAATTCAGTAGAATTAAAAGTAATGCAATTATCCTCCCTTGTAAGGAAGGAGTTAATCCTAATAAGAACTAGTTGAGTGTTTTTCATGGTCTCATTAGAAGAGAAACATTAGGCTGTCTCTGAAAACGGTACGCAGACATTTTAGAAAATTTTGTTGGAATACCAAAAGAACTCACGTGACTAAAATCTATCACAAAGAAATGACTTAAAAGCACAACGTACAGAGGACCAGAGAGGATAGTTCTCTAGAGGGAAACTTCTGTCTAAACTTAAGGCTTCCACTTACTCAAAACTGGATCCAAATTCAAGGTCAGGTTCAGGGTCTCCTGCTCCCCAGGCAGGCAGAAGTCGGGCAAATTCAGAACCTTTAAGTTCAACCCTTGGGGAGAATGAAGGTACATGTTTCTCAAGAGTAAACGCCAGACATCTGAGCAGAGATAGTGATGGATTTGGTCGTATTTCTTTTCAGAAAGCAGGACAAAAACTATTACCTAAAATTATGAGTAAATGGATTAGAAAACAAAAGATTTCTCCCTTCCTTTTCCTTAGCTTAAAAATAAGAGGTAGGTAGTATCAAGGTCATGGTGAGGCTGCCGAAAAAAAATGTACCTTGTTACAGATCTCAAGCATTTGGAATTGCAGTGATCGTAGGTTTTTCTACGCATTTGAATTACAGTGCACTGGTACTATACAATTCAAAAAGAAAAATGTTAAATTATGGGTGTAGATCTAAACATGGAAATTCAATACAGTCTAGCCATGCTATAAAGTGCTTTGGAAGCTCTGAAAGCCAAAGAAAATCTTCAGGACAGAGCGAATCATTCCTGTTGGCCTTGTTGTTAAGGGATTCTAGTAACATAAGAGTTGTTACCTCAAACACCACAAAAGTCTCCCAGTGAAAATTTCTTTTGTGCCATGGACAACACATTAAAATTAAGAAGTTTCTAAAATTAAGTACAGCAGAGAGACGCTGCATGCCTGCCTTCCAGATCCTTTAAACTTCTGAAAGGCTGCCATCTGGATATGCCTCTCCCTCAGATGCCACAATATTGTTCCTTGTGACTTGAATAAGAGCTACAGTTTCAGTTCAAAGAATAAAGAAGAAAGAAAGGAAGGAAGGAGTGAAAAGGGGAAAAAAAAAAATTCTAACTAAAACAATCTCCTCCAAATCTTTCGTAGGATTAAATGAAGCACATAGTTTTTAAACAAGAAAGGTCTATGCATCTCATCTTCTGAAATATCACAAACCACAGAAAGAAAGAAACCCATCTAGGTGTCAGAAATAATTGGCTTAAATATACATGCATTTAAGTTTCAAGGTGGCAGCATAATTCGTGGAGAGTTCTGTGTCAAGCTCTGAATGACCCGGCTTTTATTTACAGCTTCTCTGCTTGAATGTGTTTGATCAAGGAGCTGTGTGTGTTTCTCCATGTCTCAGGTTCCTTATCTAAGAAGTGGGGAGAATAATAAGAGTTTATTCTCTGTCAGTAATAAAGGAATTCTGTGAAATTATGACCATTAACTTAATTCTGTATAATGATTAAATTTCAAAATAGAGTTGTTCTAATCATTTGCTGACTTTTGAGAACTAAATTCCTCATTTTCATGATAAATAAAATTCATGCCATGTGGATTTGAGTTAGGATTAATATTATTTTTTAAGTTACTAGATTTAAGGCCATTAAAATAAAGAATTTTCCTCCAAATTGAGAGAGAGCCATTCATCAAATACAGATCTCTAAGGTTAGAAAATAACTTTTACTCACATTGAAAAGCCATCAACATTGAGAGAGGTTAGAGGTTTCATTTAACTCAATTTTACTGGAAGACACAGTGACAAAGATTAAACTTTGCTTTATGTTCTCTTTTTGAACACAAAGAGAATACTGTGAACTTAGATGACAATTTAAAATACTTCAGCTGGCTTCTTTTCCAGTTAGAAGTTAACCATATATTACTACAGAGGTGATAATGTTCACAGAGACATGGAAATTATTTAGAATCCATTGGACTGGACACAAAACAATCAGAAGTGCCACCCCCAGCACTGGAGCAGGTGCCCGAGGTCCCGCCGCGCTGAGCTCTAGCTGGACTCTGCAGGGATAAGGAGAAGCCTCAGGGGAAGGGACAAAGTCATCAAAGTGGCTCAGAGGAACTGTTACTATACTAACAGGTATAGATATCTCACTGTATAAGACAACACAAAGCAGTGCTTGCTGGTACCCAAATTAGGTTGTCAGAAGGGTTTAATTACCAAAAAATTTGGCTACATGAATATCCTGCTAAAATACCAAAACAGGATGACCTTTGAACTTGGTACTTCTAACTATATGAACTAAATCAGACTGTATATGGATTATTCCTCAAACAGAATTCCTTTTTCACTGCTAGAAAACAATCTGACAATCAATGCACTGCAAATCAGAAGCATGGCAATTTTAAGCATAGTATCCCACCGCTGGAAACGAGAATGCCTGAGCAGTAGACAGAGACTGAGGCCCAGGCAATGGCAGCCAAATTTAATTTTTACTATGCACACTTCCGTATCTTTTGAATCTTATATTGCATGCATATCAAAAAATTAGGTATTTTGAAAATAATAGGGCAAATCATTCTATTCCCTAATAATTTATCCTTGGTATAAAATTTATATTCTCACATAGCTGATTAACTGGAACTTAACGGATATAATCAAAAGCAACCTTCTATTTTGATACTGGATCACACACTAATTAGAAATGTCGACGATAAATTAAAATGATATTCTCCCAAATGCCACTGGTTCTTACATCTCCTTTCTTTCCTCAGAGTCGGTTTTGTAATTCAGATTAAAGACGACAATTCCTCTTTTATAACCTTTCAAACAGCCAAGAAATTTAAAAAATTTAAAGTAGTTTCTTACATACATATCTTCATTTGGATTTAGAAAAGTAAATTAGTATAAAAATAACTTTTATCAGTTTATCATTTCTGCCTCTGAAATACAGTATACAGCTTTTCACTAACTGGACTATCGATGGCCAATAAAAAAATTGAATAAAAATAAATCTATAACACACACATCAGTTATTTTTTTCTAAAGTCTAACTACTATGTAACAGTTTTCAACACTACCTAAAATTGAGAATGCCTGAATCAGACAGACCTTGCTGATAATTTTAAGCATTAGAATAATGGAAGATTAAGAACCACATTAAGTGATAGATCACAATGACTAGAATAGTTACAGAAAGATATTCTTTACAGATATTACTATGTAATCACTCTCCCAGCATTATTACTGGATGTAGAAATCTGCTCAATAACCTTAGATCAAAGGAAGGTTTGAAAAAAACTTTCAACCCCATCAGAACAAAACAAGTCCAGCCTCATTCAGGTCAATGTGGAGAGAGAACATTACTATGGATGGAAGATACTTATGACAGAGGAGCCTGACTTTTTATGACAATAAGCAGAAATCTGTATCTGTCAACAGTATCTGGGTGGGACAGGGCTGATGGTATTGATAAAAGTTTCAAGTCTGATCAACATTAGTCACAAATACTAACCTGACGTGACATAAAACAGAACTCATAGTATTTAAAGTGCATTTTGGAAGGTGAGCCAAAAACAACTAATGGGGAAAGGCAGGTCTTACATGTCTTAAGAAGCAACTAAATAAACCCCATTCATTTATTTCATTTTTAATCTTCGGAGGTATTTTTCAAGGTCTGCTCTGCAGCAAAAGTTTGAAATGTACATCCTCAATACGGAATAAAGTCTTCTCCTTCATTCCTCTGACTGTCAGGCTGATGATCCAGCCACAATAAAAAGGCAAGCCTTAAATCTATATTAGAATAAGTTTTCTTGCAAGGTTTCCAATGCCTTTTTGTTTTGGCCCAGCTGGAAAACCACAAGAATAGCCTTGCATGCAAAATTCTGGCTTAGCCCAGGAAATTTAGAGGTACTTAAGAACTATTCTCAACTACCAAACCTTTCTCAATCCTCTGCTGAGGTTAAGCTTGGTGGGAGGGATAAGCATGGACAAGCCAAGTTGTTAGTTTCAAGCCAATTGCTGGTATCTAGCAGGCTGTTAGTCCAAACGCTACTGGCAGCAGCAAACAGCTTTCTTTGTCCAGGAAAAATCTGATCATATGATAAAAGCTGGAATTTATGAGAATCCTCGTTCCATCAAATAACTAAAACTGTAACTTCATTTCATATCTTTGAGTTAACAAAATGGTGGAATTCAAAAAAACAGACATGTGACAGATCTCACGTATCTCCATCCTCTTTGCACAAAAAGTTAGCAATCTCTAATCAAGGGAAAAACATCAAAAGAAGAGAAAACAAAGTCGTTCCCCACTCCCTGGAGCAGAACTTTATACAATAAAAGCAATTCTACACCCTGGGAAAAATTGGTTTCCAAAATGTATTACGTTCTCCCTTATAAAACAGTACAAACAACTCAAGAGTTCGAATGAAACACTAGCAAGTGGACGCTTCTGAAAAAATGGAATACAGCAGGCATGTGACATTCCAAGCTGGCATTTGACATATGTTGCACTGCTAAAATTCAAAGCAGTCCTTACCAAAAGGGACTTAAGGCATACCTAACCTTCTTAGAAACACACAGTGGACCAAGTCTCTCTATAAAATCAAGGTTGGTCAATGTGGGAACTGAACAGATCAAGAATTTTAATCGGGATAATTTCAGAACTACTTAAGTTTATGTAGCAATTTTGCATTATTTTTCACGATGAGTAGCAGAAAATGTGTGTGCCTAAAAAGTTAAAACTCTAGTGTACCTGATTCAATTACTCTGCTACTTAAACATAAGAAAAAAGTAAATCAGAAAATTCTCTTTGTAAAATGTTCTAAGACTTTAGAAAAGATTCTGCCCATTCCTTGCTTTCCCTTTAAAACAGTCACGTATTTATAAACGCTGTTCATGTCGAGCATTCACTGGCTTTTGGCATCTGGGTTGGAATACACGGAATTTAAGATCACCAGTTCAGGCAGGCTTCAGAAACAAGGACTGTGAAAGCAAAGTAGGTGTATGTCTGTATGTCTAGTTTGGTGGAAATATCTTGAGACCTGTATGTAGATACACATAAGTAAGAATGAGTTTTGGCCAAAAGGATGAACACAAAACATCAGGGTGAGAAAAGAAAGATCTAGAGTTTGAGAAGAGGACATGAAACTCTTCTGGTTTCAAGTTGAACGTGACGACCAGGAACTAATTTTCATGTCACAAAAAAAATTAATAAATAAAAGCAGAAAGTAGATCGGGCACCCACAGGAGGGCCAAGAAATATATAATACACATTAAACCATTACAGTTACAATTTATCTGGTGTTTGCATACAAATATCAAACCAAAATGCATTTTCTTCTTGCTTTTTTCAGGCTAATTTTCTAAGCTCCATTTTTGCTAATCTGTCAACGATGTCAAAGTCAACGTTTCAACACTTTTCCTATCTGCTGTGATTTGAAAAATGTCTAAATCCCTTAAGTTTAAACAACAAACAAAAACAACAGAATGTAATTTAATCTGAAAAATAAATAAGTTGAGCCATAACCAAGAAAATAACTTGTAACTTCAGGATGAAATAAAAAATTCTGTACACAAGAGTTTCAAAAAGGAAAAAGCTCTTTCTCTAACTGATCTATCTTAAAGCAAACACCACAATAACTAACTAACTAAATAACTAACTAACTAGCTAAATAAATAAACCAGTAAATCAATAAATCAATGGGGTGGGGAGTCTTTTGTCATGGTCTTGAAAAAGATTACGTATGCAGTAGCAAAACAAAAACATTAACCGTTATCTTATTTGTGTCAAACTGGAAGTTTTCATGAACTGGACTCAAAGTAAGATAAAATAAAAACAACATGTTGAACTTAATTTCTTGAGTACTTTCCACTCAATGTTAGAGCATGTTAGAAAAAGTTCCAGCTTTGAACTTTAATACACTGAGTCAACTAGTACTTCCTCTGGAAAATTCTTCTAAAAAGCTATTTAGGATAAAAAGAAAATTCCTTTTAAGAATATGCCAACATCTAAAATGCTTATATATGGAATTCTAACTGGACAGATGTATACAGAGAGACTTCTGAAAAGAAAAACAAGAAGCAAACACTTCTGCGCAAGAAATGAAGACGGGGGATCCTTTCTCTTTAAAAGACAAGACAGCATATCCCCTAAGTTACAGAATTATATTTATTTTCACAAATGTGTCTGTATTTTTTCCATGTATGATATGCTTTGACAGTCCTCTATACCAGTCCCTACTACGCCAATACTCAACTATGAAACATTTTTTCTTACACTGATCACTTATCCCACATCAAGGAAAACAAGACATTAGTTTTAAAAAAAAATGTTAATTTAGGATAAATTCTAGTTTCTAAGTTATAGCTAACATTTTTTTCTCCTTTTGTAACTTTCAAAAAAGAGAAAGCAGTCCATCCTAGTCATTTAAATTCTGTTAGAGCATCTCTCATCTTTCTCATATGGAAAAATTTGCCAGTGATTTCAATGATAAACGTGTACACACACACAATCTTGATGGGTTCAATGTCAGATGATACAAATGGGGGGAAAATGGCAACAGACTGAAACAGATGAGTTTTTTGACAGGCAAGTATATATGAAGGGATAAGACAATGATTAACAACCCCCTTGGGGTAAAACAATGGCTTCTAGAACTTTAAAGAAAATACAGATACCTAGAACCCACCTACATAAACTGATTTAGGATTTCCAGAGAAGAAATCTGCCTTAACATATGAATTTTTTTAAAGTAACCACAAGTCATTTATTACATGTGCAAAAGATGCAAACTGAGGGATTAAGGTACCCTGATCACTGATAACTGTTCAGAGCGTCATAAACAAAAGAGCAGCACACTGACACAACTACTCATTACCTTAAACAAGAAAGGACAGTAATCTGTGATAGAGGAAACGACAGCCATAAAGAACTGTGAAGTCTGTGAAGCCTGAGTCTACATCCTGGAGAACGACAATTTCAAGTCAAAAGCCCAATTACACAAGTAAAGGAAAATTCTTACGCTGCTTGCAGTAAACAATCTTAGATGTGGCGTGCTCCTATGGAAAGCCTTCCAAGATCTACATTTATGTTACTGTTGTTAATTATCAGGTTAAAAGATTTTTAAAATCATGACATAAAAGAAAAAAAATAAACAAAATCAAGTAAATATTATGGGAAGAGTTGGCATATGTAGCACAGAATTTCACATGTCCTTCTCATCAATCTGGAGCAAGCTATTTACTTTCTAAATGAACAAAAGAAAGCTGGCTTTTCAACAGAAGCCTAGGAATATGAAGGGCTGGACCACAATCTCTTTCTCTTAAGTAGATTTTTCTAAAAAGATTGAAACAATAATCCACATTGTATAATTTTGAGAAGTATGCTAATTAATAATCAGCCGTAAGATAATACGAGGCATTGAAATTGCCATGCTGGAAGTTAAGTGTAATAATGATAACTAAACAGCTAAAATTTATTTAACAGCATCACTGCTAGCTGTGCAATATTTGTTATCTCACTGGATCCTCACGATACTCCTATGAATAAGTTCTATGGTTCATTCCCTCATTTACTCACGAGGAAACTAAAGTTCATATATAAGAAACTGCCCTAGGTCACACCACTAGTAAGTATGAGAGCTGGGGCTTAGACCCAGCTCTGGCTGACTCTAAAATAATCAATCGGGTCTACTAATAAAAATATTTAGCAATTTCAAAGTAGAAATTTTTCAAGAGATGAAGCATTCCTTCAGGAATTAATAGAATAAAGACATATAAATTATCACCCATCATTATTCAAGGTAGAAAAAGGTAAGATTATTAGTATATAATACATACAAATAGTACAAAATAACTTCAGATTTTCAAGTTACTTAAATATGAGGTTGGGTTGCAAACTTTCTTTGCCCAGTTCCTGCAGTGGATGATCTGAAGTTGTATGAATAAAGAATTACTAAAAGAAATGAATTCCAATTTGATGAGATCAGCTACTCCCTTAAATACAGACTAATTCAATGTGAATCAGAATTTTCAATTATTTGTGAAGAGTTAAAATCATAACATAGATTATCTCTATCTCAGAAACTGTTGATCTCATCATTCAAGAACTTTAAAATGTGCTATTTCATTTGAACGATGTTAGGGATACAAGATATGCTAGCCAAAGTGTATCAGAACTTTATGAAGTTTTTTTTTTTCACTCTGATTACCAAAGTAAAGACTGGCACTTAGATTATTAAGGTTTAAATTAATATTTGAAGCCATGTTAATTTGCTGGGAAAAAAACATATTCTAAAATTCATAATAAGTACAATTATCAGAATTTACTCATGTAAAAGAATAATCCCACATTTTAGAAAAGCATTATAAAAAGCAATCAGGAAAACAAAACAAATTAATCAGGAGAAATTCAAGGGTTGAGACACTCTTACAAGACAAGACGGAAACAAATCTTTAAGTCTTGTCAATACTTATGAGAATACACAGTACATAGTCAATACAATGAGAATAAAGAGTGTCATGACTCCTGGATATTCACTGATCCCCAGATATTCATTTTTTAAAGGAAGGACACGTGTAATGGAGTAACGCTATTTTAATATGGATTTTAAAAAAAGGTGAGAAAGTGATTCTGGAACAGTGATATTAGGGCTCAGAGAAACCCCTACCACAGAGAGATATCTTTTAAGTAGATATACCTATAGACATCTATAGAACACTCCACCTCAATCAAAATCACCAAAAAAAGTTCTCTGACTACAATGGAACTAAATTAGAAATTAATAACAGACAGAAATCTGGTAAATTCACATATATGCAGAAATTAACATACTTCTAAAGAACCAATAGGATACAGAAGAAATCACAATGAAGATTATAAAATACTTACATATGAATGAAAATAAAAACACACCATAAAACTTATGGGATGAAATAAGCTAGGATACAGAGGGAAACTGATTAAGTATAAATGCCTATATTAAAAAAGAAAAAAGATATAAAATCAATAACCTAATTATCTGTCTTAAAAAACCTAGAAAATTACAAATTAAGGCAAAAAGCAAACAAAAAGTCAGGCAAAATAATGGTAGAGTAAAAACTGATAAATTAGAGAATAGAAAAATGAGAGAAAATGAGCAAATGTTTCGATAGACTGACCAAATAAAAAAGGGAAGACTCAAAGTATAAAATCAAGAACGAAAGAGGAGAGAGCAGTTCCTACCTTCAAAAAGAAAAAGAATTAAAAGGAATACTATGAACAACTATATCCCCCAAAACTAGATCACTCAGATGAAAGAGGCAGATCCCTAGAAAGATGAAACTGCCAAAGTAAATCAGGAAAAAAATTAAAAATCTGGAGAATCAGTAAGAGGAGATTATATTAATTTAAAAAATTTTAAAAAACTCCTATAAAGACAAGTCCAGTACCACACAGTCTAGCTGTTTCTGAGTTACTTAGTGATTAGCGAACCATCGTCACAATGTTTAAAAACTTAAAGATGTATTTTAAAGATATTAATGAAAACTAAGTTACTGTCTAAAACAAGAGAAGCAAAATAAGATAATTATCACATGAACTTCTTATGCATGAATTTAGAATGGAAAAAAATTTTTTCTTATTACCCAATGGGCCATAAGTCATCAATATTTACATTATAAAGACATCTAACCTACCAAGAAAACATTGCCTATTTTTCTTATCTAAATTATTTTTTCCATATTACTATGAAGTTGATTCTCTGTATGTTTTTAGACACATTGGTAGTAAAATTTTATGTGATAAATAAAATGTCAGATGTATTCCTCCTCAGAGTACTGTAATACCTTTGTGCAAAATATGAAGTTCATCAGTAAATCTATATGGTAAGCTATATGCAAAGTATTTACACCAAAGTTCCCTACTCTAAGAAAATTTATATATTTTGGATACTAATATGATAAATTAAACATAACTTTGTAGAATACTTGATTTGATACATAATCCTTTTAAGCAAATCATAATACCTAATGCCTCAAACTTTTAAATCCTCTTTCTAAATGAGTGTCAAATGATGGTACTACACAAAGAAGAGGTGAAACCAAATTTCTTCAAATACAATTTGCAAAATACATTTGCAAATTTCTCATATACACTTTTAAGCTTATTAGTTACTAGTGTTGAAAGTAATATACAATAAGAATATTTTCAGCAAAAGAAATATGTGAAGCTAGAACCAAAGAAATATTTAAAATATCAAATACTGAGCTTTTTATAAAGACATACAATATAATAAGTACTTTCAAGACATATAATTTAGAATTCATAAATAAAAATAAGTAAAATATAAATCCATCTAAGTATATATTACTTAATACACCAAGAGAATTATGTAAACTCCACTATTTCAATTCCTCCCCCTTAGCTTTGGGGAAAGAAGATGGTTCAAGATAGATCCTATACTTTCCCCAACTCAATAACCATAAAGCTGGTTAATATTAGTAAAACTAAAAAGTCACAACATAAAAAAAAAAAGGAGCCAATAATCACACATGTAAAAATGAGACTTTTAAAAATTAATCTTCTCAATAACAGCACCAGTTTCTATGTTGGGCATGGTCACAAAAATGACCTTTCATGTCCCAAGACATATCTACTAGACTTTTTAATACTTTGGATTTTTTTTTAAGTGCTTTTCACATAAATTAATTCTGGATCTACCTCTTTTTCTACTCTTATCCAAATAACTTCTTGTTACAGGAAGCTTTTTAACATTAAATTATCAGCTAATTAAAATGATGGTAACTTCTATCATGTCTAGGGATGAAACTGAAGCAATAAAGAATTACTACATTCCACATGTGGTAGAAAAGACTTTTTTTAAACATTTACTGTAATAATTAACAATAAAAAAACCTTAAATGCCTACTTACATAGTATAGTTAAACTAATTATGGCGTGTGTGTATATCCACACCCACATGCTGTGAAATACCATAGAACAAAGACAAAAAAAGGATGTTTGTACATACTAACAGGAAAATATATATTGACAAGTAAATACAGCATGAAATCAAAGAATAGATTGCTAAGGATAACATTTTTCAAAAGCATATCAAAATTATATAGCATGATATGAATATACACACACACACACATATACAAAAATATGAAGGAAAATCTCCAGAAGGATGCACACCAAACTGTACACACTGTTACCTCTGAGCAGACCTGTGTGAATTACATTTCAACAAGAATGTATTCCTCAGTTACTTGGTGGAGAAAAATGATCTAACATGAAACTTAGGGGAAAAAATTTTGTCATTAACCTCTCAATTTTCCTTAAATGATTACTCTTATATTGGCACAGAATCAAAGAATAATTCTGGGTGTTATCACTGATATTCACTGTAATTTCTGTTACTACTTAAATGTACCCAAACCTGTTTAATTTGTTTAAGAAAAAAAGATATGACAATATTTTGCTGATTTGTATCATGCCTTTTTCTATAAAAGGTGGAACCATAGTAAAAACAAAAATGCTAATCTAACAATTCATTATATAGTATTTTGTTTGCAAACTTTAACTGCCAATCTTGTGTTTTCAAATACTCTGTAAGTTCTCAAACTCAAAGCAACTTCAAGCATTACCTTTGTAGTCCACAGAGTATCCTTTCAATGAACACCTACTGGTCAACCGAAAGGAAGTCTATACCTAAACAAGACTACACTATAATTCTGTAATTTGTGTATGTCTGCATATGTCCATGTGTGTAATCTTTTTTACTAAAGTTTGCCAAAGTGGAAAGAATAAAGAAAACAGCACCTCAAACCTGTACCTTATATTCATCCACAATGATGCTGAGGGCTTCATGACCAGCTTTCCTCATGTCTTCCAGTTCTTGTTTATGTTTTTCCTGAAAGAAAATAAGAAACTAAGCCATGATTTGTTCTTTTGTTTACAAAATAGTAAAACCATTGACTTTCACAGCCATGAGTGATTGAGGGGTTTGTGGCACACCAGTGCTATAGCTGAAAACAAAGAGAAAAGCTGTTTTTGAAAAAAAAAGTTCTGTTTAAAAGCATTCTGGAGGTCTCTGGTGATGAGAAATCAAAGGGAAACAATAATTGTGAAAGGAAAACCATGCAGAGAGGGAAGGTAACATTAGGAAATGGTGTTTTCTGTTGGGGCATTTGGCAATTCTGGACGTGGATCTAGACACAGAAAGCCCTGTGTTACTTCAACAAGCTAGGGTCTCTCTCTTCTTTTTTCATTACTTCTCCAGTAATACACATATACCAATAGTTTAATACATAAAAAAGTTTGAGAACCGCTGAATTAAGGTGATCAATCCCCACTCTACCTTCCTAGGAAAGGAGAGTCTGAACTCTCCTTGGAGAATGTTCACATCCTACAGAGCTTTTCCAGTTTTTCAAGTACGGTGTTCAGCTTTCAATACAAAATTATCAGAGATGAGAAAAGATGAGATTAAAGAAATATAAAGCAGAAAAGACAAAAGAAATAGACCCACAGGTGATTCATGTATTACTTATTGAAGGGTTTAAAACATGTATGACTTATAAATTCAAGAAAATAGAGAAGAAATGGAAAAAGTCAATAGGATAGAGGTTTTCATCAGAGAGCTGGAATTCATAAAACAGGAAGTCTACAGCTGAGAAAAATGCACTATTAATAACTCAGTAGAGGAGGTAAACAGTAGGTGAAACAGCAGAAAGCAGGATAAGAGAACCAAAATGACTGGGAGGCGGGGAATAGACAGCAGCAAAAAGAGGAAAATGATGGAAAATACAAAAAAAAGAAAAAAAAACCTTTAAAAAGACATGGAATAGAGTAAAAAGATCAAAGACATGTAACAAAAGAGGATCCGAAGAAAGAAGGAAAAAAATGAAATGTAGTAAGATGATAACAAAGTTTTGAAGAAAATTAAAAACCACAAATTTCCAACATTGTACGTGAATTCAGGATATTACATAACCTAGAAATATTTCTAATAAACAACAATATATTACTAAATATTATATCAATAAAGATGAAATTTTACATGAAATGCAAATACTCCTAGGAAAACGCAAACTTGAAAGATGAAATAATAAACCAGTGTTAAAAAAAAGAACCTGTATTAATTTAAAAAATTACAAACAATAAATCTTCTGACCAAGGACTGTGGGGCTGACCAAGCCCAGATGACTTAACAGGTAAATTTTAATAAATATTTAACAGAAATCTTACACAAAATCTTCCAGTGTACAGAAAAAGATAGAATACTTCACCACATAGACAGCATATCCTTTATACTAAAATCAGCAAAGATATTTAGGAAAAAAATAAAGTATGAACCAATCTCTTTTATGAAAATAGAAACTAAAATTCTAAACAAAATAATAGCAAATAGAATCTAGCAATACATAAATAAGATAATACATTTCAACCAAGTCAGATTTTTTTCAGGTTGGCGGAAGTGACATACACCATTTCAAGCATTAAACCTCCCACCTTCCATTTCTTCCCCTATTTGCTTGCTAGATATTAATGCCCAAGATGACAATTAAAGCCACGTGTTGCATACAGCACCACCACCCCTGTCAAGGACTGCAAATGACTGCACCACCACCTCAGTGGACTTTGAGAGAAAATTAACTATATTTAGGGCAAATGATAACACCAATAGTCCTTGTCAATTTACTGCTACCACTCTCTCATATGAACGTCTCTCATATCAGCTCCCCTCATTTGTTATACCTTACTGATCCAACAGGTTCTATTTCATTATCAACATCTAATTCCTCTTTCTCTATGTCCCTTTGTGTATCTTATTGTAGCTAAATCAATTTCTCAAAATAACCTAAACATAAAGAACTGACAGGGGCATTTGTAATAAAGCCTGATTTTTGTTGATATGATTATCAATCTAGGGCTCATGGCAGCAATCTTTTTAAAAGTCATTTTCCCATTTCTGTGAGAGTTGTTTTAGTAAAAACTAGACGACATAGCAGCAAAATCCAACTACCCAGTTAAGCAAGCTCATCCATTTAGCATATTGTTACACGCATACATTTAAGACATTGTTATACTAAAAGCAAGCAAACAAAAGTAGGCACCACTACCAACTCATCATCATGGAACTGCCATTCAGGTCAGGTTACCTCACTAAGCGGATGTGATGATTTCATACAAGGCTCTAGGAGGGCAAAAGCATCCATTTAAATATTAACAAAGTTTTGTTTTTCTTACTTTTCAAGATAAAAAGTAAATAGAAACAGGTATTCTGGCATTTTCTTTTCACATCATAGAGCCACATCTTAGGCAGTTCTTGGGATTCATATACGCCTCCTAGGCATCAGTGATTTAATGACAAACTCATATAAAGTAGGCTACATGATCAAACTGCAGAAGTTAACAACATATATTAAACATTAAACTTCCTACAAACCCAGAAGTTAAAAAAAAAAGTGAGCTTTACTGAAAGCAGCATTTTTCAGACTTAACTTATTAAATATTAATTTACTTTTCTTTTTCTCTCTTGACAATATTACTAACTAATCTCCTCCAGTTTAGAATAGGAACTGAGAAAAAGTTTAAAAAGTTTTTTCGAGTTAATTAGTCTAAAGCAAAGCAAATTAACCAAGATCCATTAAGTAAAACTGAGACCATATTCTACTTTCACCTCATTGATTACAAACTGAGGGTGAATAGGCACAATTTCAATTATAAAATTTGATCACTCAATGACTATGGTCCTGAATAAGGACATGAATCATTAAACAGTGTCTGCGTGCTAGTAAAGGTGCATACAGAGTATAATGTTTTATTAAGTAACACATATAAAAGATCTTTTCTAATGGATAATTTGCAAATGTTCAAAATGTTCTATATTATGTTTTATTATAATTGAAAATAAATACTTTCTCAATAGCTGTATCTTCTCACAGCAATTCAGGGCTCTCACAGTCCCTTAGCACACAGCAACTGTTGACAAATGTTTGCTGGATTATGCTGAAATCCTCACTACTGACATCTTGAGTTTCTATAATCATTTACATACCAGAACTAACATTTTAATTATATTCAATATATACTTCAGAAAAAAAATGTTAATTATATAGAGATATTCAGTATTATTCATCATAATTCAAGGTAGAAAATGTAGACTCTCTGAGTACCATGAAATTTACAGTTACTAATCATCTAAAACTTTTCCCAGATGCCATTATTTTATACCAAATTTTCTTTTTAAGCGTTATATTTAATTAAACAATTACTATACACCACACTCCACTGGGCTCTGGGGATAAAAGGATGATGAAAGTTTAATAGTCACTTCCATTCTAGTAACACAGGTTACCTGTATATGGTAACTTCAAAGTGATAACATGTATGAAATAATTTTGTTAATTAAGACAAAAATAAAGTACCGTTACTGCTGCCACTAGTATCACAGTTGTTACTGCTACTTTTCAATAATGAACAAAACACATTCATTATTATAAGACAAAACATCAGCAAAACAGTAGAAGACTAAACAACATATAAACCAAGTAGAAGAAACAAACAGCTCTAGAATATTCCACCCAACAGCAGAATATACATTCCTCTCAAGAGGCCAGGGAACATTCCCCAGGACAGACTACACGATAGGCCAAAAAAATTTTAAATATTGAAATAATACAAGGTATGTTCTTTGACCGCAAGGGGAAATGAAACTCGAAATAATTAATAGGGAGAAACTAAGAAAGTTCACAAATGTGTGAAAATTAAACAGCACACACCTAAATAAGGAATGAGTCAAAGAAGAAATCACAGGGGAAATTAAACATCTGTATTAAAGAAAGAAGAAAAATCTCAAGTCAATAACTTACCCTTTCACCATAAGAAACTAGAAAAAGAAAACTAAACCCAAAGCAAGCATAATGAGGGAAATAAAAATATTGGAAACAAAATAAAGAGAACAGAAAAATAGAGAAAATCAACTTGACCAAAGTTGGATTTTTAAAAATTCAACAATATTGACAAATCTTAGCTAGAGTGACGAAGAAAAAAAAAGAGTGATAGCTCAAATTATTAAAATAAGTAATAAAGGAAAGGACTTACTACTGAACTTGAAGAAACAAAAAGGAGTATACAGAAATATCATAAACAATAGTGTGCCAAAAATTAGAATAACAACGTTGTCGTGGACCGATTGCTAAAAATATGCAAACTACCAAAACTGACTCAAGAAGAAACAGAAAATCTAACAGACTGATAACAAGTAAAGAGATTGAATCAGTAATCAAAAAACTTTGTACTAAGATAAGCCCTTCTTCCAAAATGACTTTAACTGGGGAATTCGAACAAATGTTTAAAGAATTAACACCAATCTTTTTCATACTTTTCCTAAACAGAAGATGAGGGAACATGTTCTAACTCATTCTCTGAGGCCAGTTTTACACTAATCGAAACCCTGTCAAACACAACACAAGTACAAAATATTCAGAATATATAAATAACTCTCCTAATTCAGCATCAAAAAGATTACCACTTTTTTTAAAATGGGCAAAAAACTTGTGTAGATATTTTTCCAAAGATACAAATGTTCAATATTATTAGCCACTACGGAAATTCAAGTCAAAACCACTGACATCTAACAGGATGGCTACAATACAAAACACTGAAATTAAGTGGTGACACCACTGAAACCCTCACACCCTGCTCCCTCACACCTTTCTGGTTGAAATGTAAAATAGTGTTTCCACTATATAAAACAATTTGGCCATTCCTCAAAAAATTAAACATAGAGTTACCAAATGTCCCAGAAATTTCACTCCTAGTTATATACCCAAGGACACTAAAAACAGGCATTCACACAAAAACTTGTACATGAGTGTCCATATCAGCATTATTAAGAATAGAAAAAAAAAGGAGAAGCAACGTGTATGTTCATCAACAAATAAATGACTAAACAAAATGAAGTATTATCCATACAAGGGAATATTATTCATCCACACAAGGAATGAAATGATACGTGCTACAACCTGGGCGAACCTTGAGAACATTATGCTAAGTGGACGTGGCTAGACGCAAAAGGCCACATGTTGCAAGAGTTCACTTTATATGAAATGTGCAAAATAGTTAAATCCAGAGACAGGAAGTAGGTTAGCAATTGCCAGGTGCCAAGGGACAGGGGAATTGGGGGTAACTGCTTAACATATACAGGGCTGCTTCTTGAGGTGATAAAAATGTCTGGCATTAGATACTAGTGATAGTACCACAAAATTGTGAATATACTAAAAAAAAAAAAAAACACTGAACTCTACCCTTTAAAATGGTTTAAATGGTAAATTTAATGTTAATGTGAATTCTATCCTAATACAAAAAAATTGGTGCAAGAAAGAAATAGTATGTTTGTATCAATTTAATTTCTAAGCTCTAAGTTATTTTTCTTTGTGTTATTCATTTCTAATTTTGTTTCATTTTGATTAGAGAATGCTGACTTTACTATTTTATTTCTTGGAATTCATTGAGATGTCTCAAAGATTCCTTAACAAAAGAACCACAAGGAAAACATTCTCTAAGGTTTTGAATGATGAGAACCATTCACACCTTTAAAATTGAAAATCAGTTAGCTGTATATAAATCTTGGATTTACATTTTCTTTCTTTGAGCATCTTAATTATGTTACATTATTTTGGCATAAAATATGTTTTTTAAGTCTGCCATGGATCTAATTTTCTTTACTTTATATTTTAGATTAACTATACAACTGGGTCACTTTTGAGAGTGAAAGGGGTTACTACTAATAATTACACTAGAATAATAGATATAAATATGGACTATCTTGGGCAAATCAAAAAGCAGAGTCATTGTATTTACAATATGGAAAGATGAAATTGTACTTGCCATTGAATATATGTATGTCAAATGGTGCCTTGTATACAATGCTGCTCAATAAATAAGAATTGAATAAAGAAGAGACAGAATGGATAGGATTTGAAGGCCTATAATTGGGAAGTGAGAATGGTGTTTCATTCTTCATCAGAGAGTTACTTAACATCCCATTAAGAATGTTTAAAATGACAATATTGTAAAATGACTATAACTCAATTAAAAATGTTTTTAAAAAAAAAAAGAATGTTTAAAATGTATTTAAAACCTGGTCTTCAAAAAGGAGGGTACTTAACAGGTTCATAGACATCTTTGTTGAATAAATGAATGAGATTATATTAAATGCTCTTCTTCTGATACAGGCCTAGCATATAAATTAACATTTGGGGCATGTTTCTTTATCTGTTAAATGAGGGAGTTGGATTAAATCATTTCTAAAATACACTTCCAACTTTCTTAATACTATTCCATGATAGCGTATGCTAAAACTAGCTAGATCAATCAACTTCCTTTCTTATTTCAAAGTTACTGACAGTAATCATACAACCACATTGTATCAGACCAGGCTGCCCAGTTACCAAAAGAAAAACACAAGAATAACCAAATCGTTATACATGGCCTGAAATTCGTATTTCAAGAATATCAAGCCAAAAATTTACAACCTATCTTCAAAGTAGTCAAAACCAAATTTGACCACAATGATAGCTTTCTTTCAAAATGTCAAACCCCAAACCATCACTAGAAAGGGAAGATTCGGGAAAATGCCCTCACCTTAAATAAAACTGCAGATTTTTAAACAAGAAGAGACTTTAAAAGTAAGCTATTTCAATATATTCATTTTATAAGTGAAGAAACTGAGGCCTAGAGAGGCCAAGAAAATTATTTAAGACCATTGAGTAATCAGTAAGAGCAGGGTGAAGACTAAATCACAGCTCCTGATAGCCAGCCCAATATTTACTGAAAAATATCACGTCAAAGAGAATTATTTGAGTATATTCCAAACTTCTCAACAAATTTATTTTCTATATAAAACTCAATAATGTATAAACTAATATATCATAAGTCCCTCCTTCTGATGAAAATAAGACACAAACTGGTCACCTGTGGTAAAACTTGAAATAGTTATTCATCAGTTCATTACTGTCAACCAGAAGTTCTGGTCTGCCAAAAATGATGTACACTAAGGTGCTTTTCAAAGCTAACCAGAAGCATATTCCAATCAATTGTCTACTACCCATAATTACTCCAAAACCAACCCCTTGCTGAAATTATTAAATATACATAGGTCTAATATTTTTAATATATCTGGCATTGAAAAATTTTTGGTTGAATAAATATATATGTAAATAGGAACAGCATAATTAACAAATATAGATGCTTCACATAAAAATTATAAATCAGCAATTTTTTAAAAACTTTTTATTTTGATTACTATATTAATAAAAAAACTCAATTCAGATATTTGAATCACAATTTATAAAAAGAAAATTTTAAGTCCACGCTTATGGGAAAAACTGATGAACATTTCTCAATATACATTATCTTATTGTTGGTCTCTGCCAAATCAAGTAGAACTCGTATTAATCACCTCTAATAAATTAATCCATGAATAGTAACAGAATCCTTTCCCATAAAGATGGTTAAAAGTCAATATTCGATTGATGCATCTGGAATGAATTGCTACAGTACTTAAAAATGAGAGAAGGGAGGAGGGTAGCAAGGAACAAACGGAAGAAAAAAGAGAGGGAGGGAGGAAGAAAGGAAGGAAGGAAACACCGAAGGCCAGGCAACCATTCTATTCTAGCTATTAGAAATCCTTCTCACTTTCCAAATTCTTTGGCCAAAAGCAAGTTTACAATTAGACTGAACATAATTAGCAGAACATAATTAGCTAATACAGTCTGATTGAGAAGGTTTTTCTAGCACAGGCTTCATGAGCACTTTTTCTGAAGCCACAAGATTGCACTCCTTTCAAAACAACTAATCAGCTGTATTGGATGAGGCAGTCATAAACACCTGCAGACACTCCGAGAGGAAATCTGCAGGGCGAGAAATCAAAACAAAGATAGTGGGATAACATCTAACCGATGCACTGAAAGGTTCTAAGAAATGGTACACCTCCTCCTCCTACCGAAATCTGAAGAATCCGACACACTGACGTAGCCTAATTGTAAATGTCAGAGAAACGCAAAGAAGATGAGATTATCCCATAGGCACCTACTTTGTCAAAACAGAATAAAAACAGCAAAACACCACCTCTCCATCTCTCACCGACACCACATTTGACAGCTGCAACAAGCCTGGTTGGTTTCTAACGGCAAGCGCGTTTCACTGCCGTGACACAGCATGTGGAACAGCAAGTCTTTCCCACTGAACAAATGTTTAACCTCTACCTCCTCGTTCTATCTCTTTTCTTAGTTTGCCTAAACAATCAGTAACAACAACACATGACGGAGCCCTTCAAAGTCTTACCAAGTCAGTCTCACAGACTAGTCCAAATATTTAGCCAAATATAAAATGGGAGGAAAAAGAAATAATACAAGCATGAAAGAATCAGCTTAAAGGTATAAAGTAATACTACATATGGAAATAAAGCGTTTGTGCCATAATAAACTATACCCAGTGCTGAAACAGACACCCTTAATAAGTATGTCCCTTTAGCTTAAGATTTCCAGAATTTCTCAAAGGATTAATTTTCATCTCTGGCCCTATCCCATTAATGGCTGCCTTAACACACTGCACGGAATTCAACAGCATACAGAATTTAAAACCGTCGGCTTTGTGGCCTCCTCTCAGTCAAAAACAAGACAATAAGACAAACTCCCGGAGGTCTTCTAATAGATACAATGATGGAAGCCTTCAAAGAACCCCACAATGTGTTCACAAAGAACCCCACAATGTGTTCACGCCCGCACAGAAGTAATTAATTTCTCTATACGCTACCTTACAAAACCCAGACATGACAACGTCTCATTTATGTCTCAACCAAACTTTAGGGAATCAGTAGTTAGCAAATGAGAAATGAATAAGTAGGTCACAACTAATTTATTGTTCTGCAGATGAAAACAACTACTCATGTGAAATTCATAAGAGAAGATGACGTGTTTATTACATTGTTGTTGTCACTATCATTGCTCCATTAGCACAACATCTCCTCTACCACCTACAATCTGTTAAAGAATAAAGGCCAAAGCCTGCAAAGCCTAAGAATATGGCCTCTTGCATATCCCTGGCTAAATTCCTGGCTAATTTGTTGATTGGATTGGCCCTGGTCCGACTGCTACTTCAGTGTCACCTTATTATTTGCTCCAATAGGAAAGGCAGAAACTACTCTGTGCCAGAGTTAAAAGAAATTACTATTTATCTTCGACTTTGTTAAAGCCTTCAAAGGCAAAGTGCCTTGAGAAGCAGATGCTCAAATCTAACTCAAGCCAAGTAGAGAAAAAGAGAAAGGAATGGAAAGGAGAAAAGGAGGGGGGAAAAAAGAAGAATAAGATGGAGAGAGGGGAGCAGGAAGAAAAAGAGGAAAGAGCAGACAGTTTGCCATAGCTACTGTTAAAGACGTCTGCCTTATGCATACATCTGCAAACATTATCCCATTCAACAAGGATGCAAACCTCTTCAAAGTTCTTCTAACTTCTTACGACTTTTTCCGTTTTAAGCCTACTCCCCAAAGTTTGGCTGTATTTTAATTCTAGTAACGGTAAGGGACTTTCTAACAACACAGCTTCTTAAAATATTTAATATTTTGATCAAGAAAAGAAAAATGGCTTAATCATAAAAACTGCTTTTCAGTGTTTTGGTCATTTGTGTTCATATTCTGAGTGTTTCTGTCCACAGTTACGATTTGCCTTCACATTTTAAACACACTGAGATTCATCTTTGGCGCTTGTAGTGGGTTGATTGTGAGCACACATCCAACACCCCCCACCACGAAAAGACACGTTTGGGTCCTAATATCTGGTATCTGTGAACGTGGTTGTGTTTAGAAGTAGGGTCTCTGGTATCCCAAGACTGGATTATCTCACATTTACCATGGGCTCTGAGCCCTGAGATTAGTTTCCTTATGAGAAAGGACAGTGAGATTTGGGACAGAGATAGAGGGGTGAAGGCCATGTGAAGACGGAAGCAGACAGACTTATGCTGCCACAAGCCAGGGAACATCAGATGCCGGCAGAAGCAGAAAAGGCAAGGGAAGAGTCTCCCCTTAGACCAGGAAGGTCTAAAGCTTCTGAAGTTTATAAATTAAAACGGCAGAAATTTATGGATTTCTTTAACCCACAAGGTTTGTGGAGCTTTGTTATAGCAGCTTTAGGAAATGAATACAGATGTTGGTGCCGAGGACAGGGATGCTGCGGAACAAATGCCTGAAAATGTGGAAGTAGCTTGGGAACTGGATAGAAGGTAGAGGCTGGAAGAAGTTTGAGGCGCAAAATAGAAAAAGCCTAGACTGCTTTGAATAAATGACTGCTAGAAATATGGATATTAAAGCTGATTCCAGTAAAGGCACAGGGGATAGGAAGCACAGAGTGGAGAAAGCTATCATCTGAGAGAACAGATGCATTGTCATGAACAGAACACCGGTGAAATACGAATGTGAAAGGTGCTTCTGGTGAAGTCTCAGAAGGATACGAGGAACATGTTACTAGAAACTAAAAGACAGGTGATCTTTGTTATGAAGTGGTAGAAACTTAGCCAGATTATGTTCTATGCTTGGGTATAAAGTTGAACTTGTAAGAGATGAACTTTCATGCTTAGCTACAGACTTTTCTAAGCAAAGTATTAAAGATGTGGCCTGGTGTCTCCTTGCTGCTCATGGTAAAATGCAAGAGGAAAGGAGATAAGTTGAAAGAGGACATGTTAAGCAAGAAGGAACCAGCTCTAGATGACTTGGGAGGTTCTCAGTCTATCAGATTGCAAAGGATGCTAGAATTTGAAAATTCTCTCTTGCGAGCTGGGAAGAAAAAACAGTTGAGTATGTGTGACTCAGCTACTCACTGCCTCGATCCTTTTCCTTCAGATCTCTCCCTTTTCCACCCCTGCGTATGGATATGCGTATACGTACACATACATGTATGTGTGTACGGGTATAAGCACCCACAAACATATGTGTGTGTGTCATATGCGTGTTATATCTTACATATGAGAAATTGATAGGGGTATTAATAGAGGGGATATAAATGTACATGTTTTACATATACATACACACACAGACACACATCATGTATGATGTGTGTCTGTGTGTGTATGTATCCTTTTCTCTCAATATCACTCCCAACCGACTGCAGGAAACATGCATTTTCTACTCTCTAAAACCTTAAATTTTCAGGACCAGGCTTCTAAACAGAGTACCTAAGGTTATCCAGCTACACTAAATTAAAAGACAAGTAAGTATCAAATTCAGACATGTAGTATTAGTGATCCTGTCTGTCCACAAACCTACGCCAGTTACTTCACACTTTTTCTTTACTCTCAAACCTCCACAGTATCTACTCAACCCGCCTGCTCCATTCTCACTAAATGGAAAGTAACAGAAAAGACTTTGCATGTGCTCCTCCTGCCACATCCCCTGGCTGTCTGCTCCTGCACCCAGATGTGCAGTCTTCCCTGCTGCTACTGTGAAAGAACTGAAGACAACAGCTCCCCTCCACAGGGCACTTCTTGCTTATCTGGTAGACCCTGCACTGCATCATCTATTCAGGGACTTCGATCTCCCCTGGCATCTCTCTCACTTGATCGCCAATTTTCCCATTCAACTGAATCAATCCTATAATAATACAAACACGTATATAATATTTTCCATTGGAAAAAAAAAACCTGCCCATGCCTCACATCCACTCAAGAACTGTCTCTGCTCATGCCTCCCTTTCCTTTCCCCTCCTCTATGCCAAAACTGCTCGGCAACACAACACATGTCTGCTGCACACAAAGTACTACAAACTGAATGGCTTAAAGCAACATAACGTTATTATCTTATGGTTCTGTAAGACGCAAATCAACACAGGTTTCACCAGGTTAAAATCAAGGTGCTGACAGGACCGCATTCCTTTCTGGAGGGTCCAGGAGGGATCCTTTTCCTCGCTGTTGGCAGAATTCAGTTACTTGCAAACAGTTCTGCATCTCAGAACCAGCAACAGGGTGTCAGATTCTTCCCATGCTTCTCTCTCAAGCACACACACACACACACACATGCACTCACACACCACAGCCAGGAAGGGTTCTCTACTTTTCAGGACTATGCGATCAGGCTGGACCCACCAAGATAACAGAGGATCACCTCTGGACCTCAAAGTCCAGAACCTTAATCTTCTCTGTACAGTCCCTTTTGCCACGTAAGGTAAAATATTTACAGGTGCTGGGGATGAGGGTGTGGACACTGGGGTGGGGGCATTCTTCTGCCCACTACGTCTGGACAACAGTCATCCCCAGTCTTCATTTCAGGCAGCCTTCCGGCAGCATTTGCACACCTGACCCATCTCTCCTCTTTGGAACTCTGCCTTCTCTCGGCCTGGACAGCCAACTCTCACTTCTCCTCCTACTCACCAGCCACCTACTCTCAAACCTCTTTTATTAATTCCCCTTCATCTTCTCTCTAACTATGGGAGTGCCTCAAATTTCAGAAGTAATGATAAAGAGGATGATGGAAATAACAACAAAGAAGTCTACTTACACCTGCAGTTTTCGAAGTGTGGTCAAGGAACCCTAAGTGTAACAGGCAGAATAAGGGCCTCTCAAAGACAGACACATCCTCATTCCTGGAACCTACAAATATATCAGGTTACATGGCAAAGGGGAATTAAGGTAGCAAATGGAATTAACACTGCTAATCAGCTGGTTTTTTAAAAAGGGAGATTATCCTGATGGGTCCAATGTCATCACAAGAGTCCCTGCATGTGGGAGAGTCCTGTCAGAGTGATGTGATCAGACAAAGCCACAATCAGCCATTTCTGGCTCTGAAGATGGAAGGGGCCATGAGCCAAGGAATGCAGGGTGTTATAACAGCAACACAAATCTAATTCACTGACTGTCCCTTCAACCCTTTCTGAAAGTTCATAAACTCAAAACTATTTTCATAAAAAATTCTAAGATGTTATTTGTCTTTTTCACTCTCATTCACTCATGAATATACAGTGGATTTTTCCAGAGGTGGAAGGACCTGTGATAGCACCAAAAACTAAATAAACAAGGAGATATAAGAACCCAGCTGCCTTCCATGAGGCCAGAGTGTGGAGAGATCTGCAAAAATATAGAATGATGCTATTCTTCTCACTAAATTTGTTTTTATTTTGGAAAATATAGCTAGATTTTCATTAAAAATTTTTATTTTAACATGTAATAGGTTTATCAATATTTATTAAATGAGAAACATCTTTTATTTTTATTTTATATTTTGATATGGTAAATATCAATAACTATAACCCACATAATCAAAAGCCCTTTGGGATCCACAATAATTAATACAAGTATAAAATGGTCCTAAATATCAAGACATTTAAGAACCGTTGCTGTAACACTTTCTATGTGCCAAACACAGCTCTAAGGAGAATGTGTATTAGCACAATGATTGAATCCTCACAATAATTCTAACAGGTAAGTATTACGATTATCCTCTTTTTGTAGATGAGGAAATGACACTTCTTTAGGAGTAGGCAACACGCCCAAAGTCACACTAAACAGCAGAGGTAAGAGTCCAACCTCTGCAGTCGGGCTCAGTTCTGTAGTTGAATACAGCCTTTCTGAGCTCAGACCTTTACCCTGAAGGTGTTCTCATCTCATTGCATGTCTAAACGCTCCAGCCTCATGCCTCGAGGGCTCCAGGCTCTCGGACCTATCAAACACATCTACCTGAAGGACTAAAAGCCATCTCAAGTGCAGCCTTTCCCCAGCTGAAGTGATTCCTTCTCCTCCTCAAATAGTTTCTTCCCTGAGATTCCCCGGACAGTACATGGGAACTGTTTAAGCTTCTCAGACCAAAAATCCAAAGGACTCTCTTTGCCTCATGTTTCATGTTAGTCTCTCAGAAGTCCTTGTCAGCTCTGCCTCAGAAATAGACCAGAATCTAGCCACTTCACACCCCCAAGCCATCTTCCTTTCCCTGGAACAGGGCTAGCCCCTACTTCCTTCACCTGGATGGTAAGTCAGGGAGCGCCAATCGCTTTTTTGCTCAAAATAGTTTCCAGAGTCAATCAGAGTAAAATCTAAACTCCATACCTTAGCCTACAAGGCTTTATACAATCATGGTCTCTCTCTAATCTTACTTGCTATGATTATCCTTCCCAGAAACCCACCTCCTTGCTCTTTCTAAAAAACATGTCAAATACAGCCTTCCTTCTTTACCGCCTGACCCACTGCTTACAGGGCCTCCCCACAAAGATCCATACGACCTAATACCTTTCTTTCCAAAAGTCCTCTTGTCAGAGAGGCTTTCTACTACCACTTAATCATATCCTATCATTTTCCAGCTCCTTTATTCTCCATTTTTTTCCCATAGTGCTTATCATGGCGTGACAAACTACAAATTTAACTGTTTGTTCCAGGTCAATAGCCCCACTAAAAGGTAGACTCTATAAATTCAGGACTTTGTCTGAGTTGGTGTTCACTATTAACTATTCATTTGAGTGATTAAGTCTAGGAAAAATATTCACCATAAAAAAACTGTTAATATGCATAACATAAAAAGTATCTGTAGAAGCTGATAAGAAATATTACAATCATAAAGGGAAAATGTTCAAAATTTGGGAATAGGTAATTACCAAAAACAAACAAACAAAAAAGTACCTGAAGAAAATATTTTTAAGTCCAACACAATGCATAATTTTTAAAAATTCAAATTTAAGGGTGATACGATTTTATGAGCTTCAAATTAACAAAATCCTCTTAAAATGTAATTTAGGTTGATCAGTAAGGCAAGAAGGAGGCAAGCATTGACACCATAACGTAATCCAAACTTTCATGAAATGAATTTAATTTCATGTTTATATTTTCATCCTCTGATCCAGTAATCCCTCTCCTAATAATTTTCACTAAAAAGAAAATCACAAATCAAGATAGGTTTTTCTATGTAAAATTATTTGGGGACAATATGATTTTAAAAGAGTTTAAAAATTAAAAAATAATAACTATATATATAACAAGCAGATGATTTTGAAAATTTATGATTCCAAGGATAGAATATTATGGAGTTACAGTTCTAAAGAATTTATAAGAACCTGGGAAATGTTTAAGTTATATATCAGATGGATAATAGCATACTAGTAGTATGAATTTGACCACATTCAAAAAATTAGAAAGGAAAACATCAAATCCATGTTGTTGTTTGTTGGAAGTATTATAGATAATTTTATAACTCTTGGCCTGAAAGACACTTATCTCCAAGTAACAGTGATTACCTTCAAAATTATGCTATAAATTGAAAGAACTGTATAGTAAAATTAACCATTTCAAATTGGTGACAACTGGCCTGGAAAAGCTACCTGATATTGAGGCTTTAATAAACACTCAGTAACTTGAACCAAAAATGGCACTGGGAAAGTATTTTGCATATCACCCAGACAAAACACAGCACTATTAAAACAAAGATCTTACAGAAGGAATTGATTTGAATAAATACATTGAAAAATGGAAAATATCTTCTTCAGTTAATAGCAACTCTTTAAAGATGGAAAATTACATGGAAGTGATCCATACAAACATCCAAAGTTAGAATAGTTATCAAATTTGAGTTTAGAAAAAATTTTCACACAAGGCCTTCTGGAAAAGACTATTTTTCATCTTATTCTTTAAGGTGATTCAACAACGTGGCCACAAAAAGCATAAGCAGTAACAGACCTTCCTGTTCTCCTGTCTACTTTGATGTTTGTAATCATTTCCAAAATGCTTCTTCATTTTCTAGGAATAAAAAATATCATGCGAGCTAGAAATAACAATTCATTATGATTTGAACAGAGCTCTTCAAGCTTTAGAAAACAAATTAGTCACCAGTGGACTACGCGTAGCCCTGCCAAATGTTGGCCTAAGACATAATTTTGAAGTTGAATTATTAAGCCCTTTACAAGTTTTCTCTAAGAGATAATGTAACCGCAACTACAAAAGTCACCACATTGTAACCAGAGCTACAACGGCCAGTATGTGTAATAATATACAGTATAAATCTTGTTGGTTCCAAAAGGACTTAAGGAACACTTTCAAGAATCACATTTAGCAATATAATACGGCTATGTCCCAATTTTCCAATGATTATTACTCTGATTAGTGTATCTATGAATCAGATTCTCTTACTGCCCTGCCATAATTTACTAATTATTTTCTGCTCACAGCTAACCAGGCTAGACAAGAATAAAATATTCCAACCAATTCCATTCTGGGAGTATCCCATTCTTCCGAATTAGGGCCCTAGTGACTAGGAGTTGCCTGTTTATTTTTTCCATTTATTACTAAGAAATTAGATAAAATGATATATTTGTGTTTCTTTGGGAAAGGGGGTGGAGGGCAAGAAAAAAGCAAAGGAACTGCTATTTGTTTTTTAATCTACCAGTAAGGTAGCTCAAACATTACTCTCTGATAGTAAACCGATAGTAAATCATCTCTGAGAAAATTAAAATCCATGTCAAATCTCTCTGCTATATATGAGATGAAGGCAAAAAAATGTGATATTTTTCTCTTGACTTTCTTGTAGGGACATACAGTCCTAACTCTACAGACCATGACAGCAACTGAGTTTCCATGTCAGGATAAGAACTGGTGCTCACAAAGCTGCCCCTCCACCAAACAAATGGTAACAGATACTTAATATAATCTCTAAAAACAAAAACAAAAAGGAAAAAGGGAGTTAGAGCAATGTTTGCTATATGTTAGAGAGGCCTATTCAAGATGGTGAAAAGTACTTAAATAAAACACTTTCAAAATTAAACCCTGGACAAAACAGTAGCTAATATTTGATACCTCCTCTGAAAAAATAACTACAGTAAAATTTCACCTCCAACGCCAATGCAGTAAAAAGAGCACACATGGTCAGGTCAGCCCAATTTTAAACCTAGGGGATGTAATTTACTAGCTATGTGAAGCTAAGACAAGCAATTTACTATCTTTGTCACGTTCTTCAACTGTAAAATGGGATTAATGATGCCAGTCACACTGTCCTGCAGTGAAAATTAGGTGAAAGAAAGTATGTCAAGCGATTATTAGTACAGTGTCTGGTGGACAGGAGACCATCAGATATTGAAGAGGGACCTCACCTGGAAACTGGGTTGTGGTCAGAACACATGGAGAAAATCGTGTACCATCAAATTTACTCCTGACGGTTCCTCGGAAAGGGACACACAGGAGGGCAACAGACCGTATCTTCTCCCTTTATCTAACACCATTTCTCTACCACTGAATAAATCTCTCTCTCTGGCGAAGGGGTCTTGTTGGGAGGGTGGATTTAAAACATTAGAATTACATGTATCATAGTGAAATGCTACATAAGAGAGACACTGGGAACAGCCTGACTGAGGGCACAGCACAGCCATACCCACCACTTCACATCCTAAGGCATAAGTCAGTTTTGTTTGTCTATTTGAAGAGAAGGGTTGCTATTATGTCTGCTTGCTTGCTTTGAAGCCCAAATGTTTTTGCTTTTGCCAGTACATAAAGTTAAATTTCCTAATAAGCTAAATGTATATACGTGATGCCACTCCACTGGATTTCCTTACCTTATTGAGCAAATCAGAAAAACACTTTTAAAGTAAAAACTAAAATAAAATAAAATCATGCTAGAGAGCAGAAACAGGTGACAAAAATTTGTGCTCCTGAATGTATGTGTTTTACATAAAGAAGAATGTCTCCAAAGCCTAATACAGAAGCCACTAAACCATCTTCAAATCATTTTACCAAGGCTAATTATCTAGTTTCTAAGCCTTCAGCAGACCAGAAGGAGTAAGAGAAAGAAAATACTGCATGCAGGGATAGGGAAGACATAAAAACAGATGATATTAAGCCAACTCATCTTCGAGAAAAGGAAGCATTAGCATTAATAGTGAAAAGAAATGATGAGCTCATATTTAAGGTGCTTTTGAAAAACTACTTTAAGCAAAACCTGTTTTCATCTTCAAAATCCATTCTCTTAAACTGCTTGAGGCAATCAAGCTAGGTAAAGAACAACAGAAATATGCCAAGAAACGGACTCCAGCACTAAATGCGGAAAAGCAACTGTTCTATACAGGAGAAAGCATCTCCACTGCCTTCAGCACCTCACAGTCCTTGGGCTATTAGAGTTCTGAGAAAACAAGACTAGTAAACACCCCACCCCCAATTGAGTTTTTAAGATGGAAAAACATACACACACACACACACACACACACACACACATACACATACACAAACACAAATTTTACCAGAAGTCATTTCAACTCCAAATAAAGGACAAGCACAGACATCCATCTTAAAACAAGTCTAGGGGCAAACAAAGTAAACTGTCAAGTATATTTTCACAATGGTGATAACTGAGTAATCATATAGAAAGATCTTCTACAGAAATGTCACTCAAAAAAACAGGAAAACATTTTGGAAAATTTATATATCATATTCACATTAAAAGAGGTCAAATATACATATGAAACAAAACTACACAGTCATAAAAGTAATATACTCTGACATAAGGGAAGTCTGTGCAAAAATGACCTCAATGCCTACTAAATTTAAATCTGCAGCAGAGACAATGAAGAATACATTTTAAAATGCAAAAAAAAAAAAAAAGAAATATGAGATTCCCTGAAGAATGCCTCCAGAAATACAGAAAGATGGAGTTAAAAGTGAAAAGCAAAAAATCAAGACATCAATAGAGCCATTTATTCCTCAAAAGAGTTGATCACCATCTTCGCAGGTTCCATATATGCGAACTTGCCTACTAACTAAAATTTATCTGTAACCCCGAAATCAGTAGTCAGAGTTAAAAGTGAAAAGCAAAAAATCAACAGACATCAATAGAGCCATTTATTCCTCAAAAGAGTTGATCACAATCTTTGCAGGTTCCATATATGCAAACTTGCCTACTAACTAAAATTTATCTGTAACCCCGAAATCAATAGTCCAGGCACCTCCAGGGAGAGTCATCTGTGCCCATCCACAGAGTGGTGACAAATCGGAGCGGCCCAACATACACATTCCTAGGCGAGGTCAAACAACACAAGTCTCTCTCTCCACCTTCTCATTCCAGCTCTCCTGCCATAAACAAGTGTCTCTTCCAGTCTTCTGACTGTCATGATTTTTGCATTTTTTATGCTTATTGTTGTTCATCACTTAAAGTGGTCCCCAAGCACAGTGCTAAAGTGCTGTCTAGTGTTTCTAAGTGCAAGTAGGCTGTGGTGTGACTTACAGAGACAATACTTGTGTTAGACAAGCTTTGTTCAAGCACGAGTTACAGTGCTGTTGGCCCTAAGGTCAATGTTAATGAATCAACAATATATATTAAATATGGTGATTTTTAAAAGAAAGACACATAAAATAAGGTTATATACTGATCAGATGATGCAAATACTGTGATCAGAGGATCTCAGGAACCCAACCTTGTATTTCCCTTAAGAGCAATGGTTCACTTTGCAAACTCAGTGTTTGCAGTGATTTTATTGAACTTAACTATGTAAACAACTAGAATTAACTGTATCAGAATAAGAATTCCGGGAAGGGGGTTGGGGGGAGAGAGGACGAAGAAGCTGGAGTAGTCTCCTGAACTGAAAAAACTCAGCTTAAAAGAAATCACCAAAGGGAGGTCTTTTTCAAACATTAAAGAAAAGAAACAATAAAAGGAAAACAGGTCTGACAATATAAACACTTTAAATCGTGTGCTTTTTGCAGTCATGGTCTCAAACTGTTTGTATCTCCCAGAATCCGTGCTACTTGGTAATGCTTGCCCATGCTGGCTCTGGACATGGTCATGAGATCGACTGGGGACAATGGGTTGTCAGCAAACACGATGCAAGCAGAAGCTTAAAAAGTGCTTGCATCCTGGAGCTTGCCTTCCTGATGTTTTTGGAAACCTTCTCAGCCACCACATGAAGACATTCGAACTGGCCTCCTAGATAATGAGAGACATGTGGCCTATTTACCCTGTCACCATGGCCAACAGCCGGCCAACCACCACACACGTAAACGAGGCCAATCCAGATGTGCTGCCCCGGGCTTACCAATCAACCGACTGCACATTTGTGAGGAGCGAGCTCAGCTGAAATCAGCTGACTCTGGCCTAGATCAGCAGAACCAGCTGATCCCTACGCCATGAACAGTAATAGATGACTACTGTTTTAATCTACCAGGTCTGAATAACCTGTTACTCAGTGATACCAAATTGATACATACACATAAAATCAAGTAAGTAACATGCTTCAAGACGGCAGAATAAACTATAGCACATTATCTTCCTGTTCCAATATCTAATGAGATTTGTTTTCAAATAGGGTAACTTAGTGTAGAAAATAAGCAGAACAGAAATTCTGGGGGGACACAGAGAGGCATATCATGGCTCTGCTCCCACCCTTATTCACCTAAGCCTCGCCAGGTAATTCTGGAGAATTCGCTCCCACCAATATCCTCAAGAGAAGCAAACCGAGGGGCTACCTGCAGTGTTTCTGGTAGATTTACGGATTGGCCAGGAGAGGAGACCCCTTTTAATTTCCTGATCCAATAATTCAAGAAAAGATAACTTACTTAAAATGAGGTGGCCATTCTGCTGAGGAGGACTGCTTAAACACCATATTGTTTCCCCTAACTCTTTGGTTCCACGCTAAGGCACATGGTGTCCTACCAGATCTAAGGAAACACCTGGCTAAAACCCTCTTATTTTCAAGGCTTGTATCAACCATCTCAGAAGAATTTACATTAACAGTCCATGAGCTTCCATCTAATAGAATGTTTATCAGCACCGGAGTCTCCTAATTCCTAAACCAAACCCAGCATCACCAAGGCCACAGAAGGGGTGGGTAGGGCCTGGGGAGAGGAAAGGGGCTTAGTGCAGGATTCTCTGCCTCTAGTTCTCCAGTATGTCAGACAGCCTTTTCCCAGCAGTCACTATTCCTTTTTCCTCTTCTGAATGGAGAAGCCATAGCTGCTGGATGAGGTAGATGGAAATGAAGTCTTCAGAACTACCGCCCATGATGAGGAAGAGATTAAAAGCTCAAAGGTATTAAATGCAGAGAAAAGAAAAATACATACACTGCACCCTGACAGAAAATATTCAACAAAATCTATGAAGCAGTCAGAGCCCAGGTATTCAAACAAATCTAAATACTTCTTAACTCAACACTCCTAGACTTAAACTATTGCCCCATGAGACAGAAATATGAACAGACCTCAGGCCTTACTTCACAGAGGAAAGGAAGCTGATCTCACCTAAAGCGGGAAAAGCAGCACTATGCTACCTACAAAGCTGTATGTCACAGCAAATACAATTTCTGGACAAAGTCACCCAAACATGAGCAACATGAAAAGAAACAACATGGCAGCCATGCCAACACACACACACTCCTGCCTCCCTCCACCACACACACACACACATACACAAGGAATAGAAAGAAACAACGCTTGTGGAAGGATGTTGAGAAGGACTTTTTCTGATATTTCAGAATTGCAGTTAAGCTCCAAAACTAAAGTCAAGAGGTAACAGTGTGCCTTCTCGCTCCCAGAGTTAACTAAACGGTAGCAGAACTGGCCCTTACCACTGCCAAATATCTATGCCGCCACCACCATCACCGCCAGTCTACGTAAAGAAAGGAATAAGGAAGGAATGGGAGTCTTCAGTCTCATGGAAAGGACACTGTTCCCAGAGAAAAGCTTTTCCCTCCCCTCCCAGAGCAATGTAGTCATTCACGTCTGAATTCAAGCTGGGGGAAGGAGTGGCCAGCAAGACAAAGACTGACAGGAAGCATTATCTGAAGAAAGGCAACTGGCATCTCTGTCTTTCCCCGTCTTTGCTAAGCTGCAGAACATGCAGATTCACCTTCGCCCTGTCAATGGCACCCAGCCCAGAACAGGGAGGGACTGGCTGGGAGTGCCTGACACGAGTCCTCTGGTGTGCTCTGGAGTCGGTGAGCATGTGTGAATTAAATGACTGGGGCACGTTTTTAATCTGAAGATATCTGAAGGCATGAGACCCTCCCCCCCTAAAAAGAACCCACGTCAACAGGACTTACGATGGCAGCTGTGTAACTGGTTTAGGGGAAAAATGGAGTCAGCCTCTCATATCATCTTAGGAAGTGTTCCTGGCTCCTGATTCTCTTGACTTGTTTAGACAGGTGCTGAGCTAAGCGAGTAGTCAGAACACCGAGAGAGGAGACACACCCTAGACCACCAGCATAGCTAGTAGGTGACCAAACTGAAGAAGTTCTCAGCAAAATCTCAACACTGCCCCAGGGAAATCATGCATAATCTACGTGGGGACCAAGAAATTAGTAGGAGCCACCATCAGCCAATGAAATCAGAGCTAACCAGAGAAAGAACAGGCAAGGCTCACATCACTAACAATTAAGTATAAAGACCCTTACCCATTCCTCTACCTCCTCCCAATTCACTAGGAGAGCTACAGACTAGAAAACTCAGAGGGAAGAAACAGACATCAATCTGGATCAGTCTATTATATGCTAATCAAACATTAATACTTCTAATCTTTGTTAACTATCACAAATGAAAGAACACATTTTCCAAATAAATATCAAGACAAATTGTCCAAACAAGGATTTTTTCCCCTCACTTGTTAATCTATTTCTTTGAAAGGTAATACACAGGTATACAAAGGCAGTATTTCTAAATCATCACTATTAAAAAGAAATATTCTGAAAGATTCAAGATAAAGTTCACCATGATTTTAGGTCATATTTTCCCTTTAATTATTTAGGTAGCTCTTTCCTGAATCCCCTCCAAGGTTTTCAATTATGTCCTTAAAATACAAACTTCATAAAAACTAGAAAAGCCACTCTTAAAATGCTCCAACAGATGTAAAATATATCTTAACTCATGATAATATATCACAATCTTACAATTTTGAATTTTTATTTACTATTGTGTCATTACTGAGGGGATACATTCCATCTGGTACAACTATACTTCTGTCAGTAATATTTTACTTACAGTATCTCTACAGTTTAAGTTTACATCTCGTGTTTGTAATTTCCTAATAAATATAATTAACCATCCTGAGTCTTTCTGAATGAAGGATATAAATTTGCACAAATTTTAATAAAACATTCAATTACATTGTTTTCTAACTACGAAAGAAACAAACAATTCCTTTAAGGAAGATCTGGGACTTAAAATGCAACCCCCATCTAAAATAACTACTAAATTCTACTCCTATGTTATAAATCTATCACATATTGGCTTGTCTGATACATATTATCTCCAATATTAGATTTTAAGAATAGGCACCATTTCTTACTCATTTTTATACCCTTCAAAACCCATTCCTAGGACAAAACAGGAGCTTAGTTGGTACAAATTCATTTCTTTTCAAGTCTTAAAAAGTGAGTTCCCAAAAAGGCACACTTCAAAGGGCACAGTGTCCAACAATGATCTTGAAGCCATTACGCTAATGAAAAATAAAATGTTTAACTTCTGACTTAGTAGAATGAACATGTGGTTCTACTTTTACCTCTCTTAAATGTATTAAATAAGTGTATCAGGGCAAATACAATTGCACAAAAACAGCGAACTGTCTCCGAGCTCAGGGTACAGAACTGTGGCATACAGAGTAATCTTTCCAAAAATAGACTAACTTGTTATGAGTATCATCCCCAAAGCCTAGGCTTCAAAACAAGAGGAAAAAAAGGTTTTTTTCAAGATCTGTGGCATTTCCACAGTATTTTAAAAGTGATTTTCCAAAAGGGCTTATGGCAAAAACTGCAACAGCAACACCATTTTCATAGACTACAATGCTTCTGCTTCTCTTTTGTCCTGTAATTTCAGCCCAGTTTGACTTTTTTTCCCTCACATGAACCTCTGTCAGGAGGACACTGTGTTGGCTGCAAATAACCAGTCCACAGTATTCATCCTGGAGATTACTGACAATTCAAAAACCACAAGCATGGAGTTCAGATAGGATTTAAACATGCCTCTGAGGTCAGGAAGTCGTATTTACCTTGCAGTTCATCAGTTTTTATACGACCAAGGTGGAAATCAGCATAAGGAGAAATCAACAAACGACGCCCTCTGCCTCTTCCTGATTTTTTTTTAAATTCGTTTAAAAACCACCAGATCACAGCTTTGACAGATGCCTGTGACTTGGATACTTAGTTGAAAACACAAAAATAAATTCTAATCTGTGAACATGAACTTTTTTTGCTGAAATTAAAAACATAATCAGAAAGTACAGGCTAAAGTCAGTTTTACGATCCTCACTGGTGATGACTAACACTCTCTTCCCAAGACTTTCTCCCATGACTAAGTTGTTTTCTTTTTTTAAGAAGGGGAGAAAACTTTGAAGCGTAAGAAGTGGTAGTAGCTAAATATCTATAACTCATTAGACTTTAAGAAGCCCCACAAGAGCAATGTCCTTGGCTGTCTTATTCACCAATCTAGTTGCAACGCCTAGAGGTGTGCCCAACAAGCAGGCTATTAACTTGTTTTAGCAACTGACTCAGTATTAGGCAAAATGTTCTTAAAAATGTCTAATAATTACACTACCTATATCCACAATCTATAACTGTCATTTGCTCACTAATTATTGATTCAGCTCTTACACAATTAAAAAATGTCCCAAGCATATGTGGACTCAATGATGTAAAATAAAAGGTAATGCACTTAGGTATATTCAATGGGGTTTACAGCATATGGAAAAACAGTTTCGCTTACGGATTATATCTTTAGGTTTTAGATCCTCTATGTCCACATTTGTGCCAGGAATGTGAAAGGAAAAATTTAGAGGGAATGAAATAAATTCCACAATACTATAAACAAGCACTCTAAAATGAAGAAAAAAAAGAAGAAAGAAAGAAAGAAAGTCAACCAAAGGACATAGATTTTAAAATCCAACCCAAACACCTTGCTTTAGTAATACTTTCATAAAAATTATTGGCCCCTGAAGTCCAAGACTGAACTGAATCATTATTTGCATAACAGGGAACTGATTCACATTTTAACTTGCTTTCTTCAGTATTATTTCAGGAAGACTTCTTTATTTTCCATTCAATACCATATGTAGAGTCCAGGTATGAAAAATGCATCTTTATTTTTGAAACGACCAAGTTTATGAGCTTAGTGGAAAGTAAATGGATTAAAGTTTTTTTTTTCCACCAAACACCATCATTTCTCTTTTCTTTTCCATTGTCTAAAGCTTATCATTTGCCTCCACTTTTAAGCTACCAACTGAAAGACAATTTCCTATTTTAAGTTTGTTTCCAATAAAATTGTCCATTAGCCAAGTTGCCTAAAAAAGGAAATTTAAGAATATATTTTCTTACGGTATTCACATATGAAATTCCACAACCTCATTAATAAACAAAAAGGGAGATTTTAAAAAATGACATCTGTTTACTTCACATCGAAAACCTTCATAGAAAATAGTAATAATAATTCTTGTCAGTTATTAAGATAGGGCAAATGTGATGCCTTTTCCAGAAAATGAACAACAGAACATCAGTGTGGGCAGAGGGACAAGTTTTATCCTCTCACTACACCTTTTACTTTCTACAGTTACACTGCTTTTAAGCACAACTCCTTCATCCACATTCTAAGGCCTCATCACTACAAATTCTACTCAACTTCTATGCAACTTCCACTTAGTTAACTAGTAAGTTTTTCTTAAAAAAATACAATGTTGTCCTTTCTCTTTAATAAAATTAGTAATCAGAATAAAACCTGTAGCTCAATTTTAAGAAATGTTTAGAAATAATTATGTATGTCCCAATTTTCTCTTGGCCTTAATGTTTCATTCTGTCCATTTATTCCCTGATCCTGATTTTTTTTACTTAATTTACAGTTTTCTACTTTGATGTTTAAAAATCAAACAAGACACCCAAAACTTTTGTGGAAAGAAATGAGTTGCAAATAGGTAAACGTAAAACTACAGTCATTTGTGTGCTGTCAGAAAACAAACAACAACCAAAGCTACAAATGCCCATGATGGAAATCTGAGCTGAAATGTAGTCCTGCTGTCCTTCCCTAGATAACGATGTAAGACAGGTGGAAATAACTGCAAGATTTGTTTCTTCTGTGTTCTTTGAAAGGTTGATAGCAATACAAACATCAATTAAATCTGTGATGACTTTGAAAGGTACAGAGATTTGAAAGTAAATTACAAGATTCAAATTAGCAGAGTGCCTCTATATTATCAATGATACGTGATACAAGGACATCCTTTGAATTCTGTATACAACAAAATCTGTTTCATTTATCAGCTCTTATCACTTTAAAAATAATTAGCTGTGAAATTTTCTATAAATAGAGTGGAGATTTAAAATTGTCTTTAAAATGACTTTAAGAATCATTAAAATATTAAATCTGCTAAAAGTCTATAAAAGATGTAGAAGGAATATCTCAAATGGTCCATCGGGTTTAATCTTGCTGGAAAAGTAATCCTACTTCAAGTCACAGCCACAACTCACAAGGAATAAAGGAATAAAGATGGACTTGTGGTTTAATTCTAAGCAGACTGTAAGCGTCATGTCCCTAATGGCACAGAGAAAAAAATGAGATCCATTGCGAGTGAAAAATATGGAATGCCACAAAAATATTTTAGACAAAAGAGCTGAGACAAAGAGTGTGCTGAGCCATGTCTGAGTCATCCATGAAGGAACAGAGAACATTGCTACTGCTGAGCCGGCTTCCTCTGCAAAGAAGAATATACGTGCTATGAACAACAGGCACCCTATCTCGTAGAACATAAAAATGAGCTCTTATTTCTTACAATACTTCTTACTGGGGCATCCTCTTTAAACACAATTTGGTGATATCTATACATTTTTTAAATGCAACATTGAACAATTTATAAAAATAAAACAATTTTTTTTAAATAGAAGCTACTCATTAAGCCCACCCCACCCCGGCCCCACCTCCACTGTCAGGTGACATCACTTCCTACATTCCCTCCCCATTCATTCTGCTCCAGCCACACTGGTCTCGTAGGTTTTGACTTCAAAGCATTTTTATTTGGCTGTTCTCTAGGCCTAAAATCTCCTCCTCCTCACCATCTTCAAGTCTCTGCTCAAAAGTCAACTTTTAAATGAAATCTTGATCACTGCATTTAAAACTGCTACCCACTCTTCCCTCCCCCCGGGAGTCCCCCTCATCCTGCTCTCATTTTTTTTCATCACTTAATCACTTTCTATTTTAAAATAAACTTACTTTACACTTATTAAATACTCTCTGTCATCACTAAAATGTAAGTTCTGTGAGCAGCAATTTGCCGCTGTTGTTGGTTTCCACTGATACATCAAACATCCCAAACGGTATCTGGCACAAGGAAGGCTTCTCATAAATATTTCTTGGATGAATTCACATGTGAACAAACTTACTTCTCACCCATTTCAGGAGAAAAAGGACATTCAAACTCTACAGTAGATCAACTTCTTCTTATATATTACATGTTACAACACCTATTAATTGTGGTTAATAACCCAAGGTTGCCACTCTTCTTTTCTGTTCGCACATAATCCACCACTGTTTACCCCCTATTTATCTAACATCTTTCTTCAAACAATAAACGGTATTTCAGAGCTGCTGTCTTACAACAGAAGCAGCTAAGTGCAACTGGTCCTTCTCTGAGCAAGGCAGGATGCTATGAACATTGACTCTTTCATTTATTACATTTTAACAGAGTGCATTTCTACCTTTGCTCTTTAAAGTTTTTGAATGCTTCAGAATCTGCTTCCAAATAACATTCATTCATTCATTCATATATAAAATGACTACATATTAGGTACTTAGTATTACTCTATTCGGTACTAAACACAGAACATAATACCAAAGAAAGACCGATTTCATCTCAAATCTCACTGTTCTTATATAAGTCTAGATGGAAAGTTACTAAACAAGTAATGGAAATCACATGAGCTAACATTATACAGCTGTGTGTGCCAGTCGTTCTTAAACACCTCAGAACAGGAACACGCTTAATCTTCACAATAACCCAGAGAGGAAGTATTATTATTACTTCTATTTTACAAGTAAGAAAAATGAGACTTTTTGAAGTTTTGAAAGGTTGGCCTTAATATGAAGGAAAACAGAGAACCACCTGAAGACGTAAAACAAAGGATACAATGATCCTGAGAATTATTCCGGGTCAGCATGGATATTGGATCGGAGCAAAACAAAATCACAGATAATAATATGAGTGAAAGATGTTGCTCCCTAGGCTAACACAGTGGCATTACAGAGGGGGAACAGCGCTTAGCGTTTGAAAGAGCCTGAGGAAGAACAGCAGGAGCATTCAGTGACTAAATGCAAGCAGAGAATACATGTCCACTCTGAGAGTCCCTTACCCCAGGAATCTCGTATCACATTGTTGTTACTGATTTGCTATAGGGTAAATGAAACCATCAATATTTCATAAACAAGACGTCTTTTTAAAAGTCTCACAAGGGAAGTTTACAGAGCCTAAATAATTTTGAAAACTTGAAAGCCAAGCCATGCTAGACTTCTTCCTCTTCCTCACTTCCAGCAGTTACGTTCTCTAAATTTTTCTGCCTAAGTATCTTTCAATACCTCCTCCTCCTATCTTTACTTGTATTTCTCCACTTCATGAAGATCCCCACTACATTTCTCTTGGGCTAATGCATCAGGCTCTAAAGAGGTCTCCCTAAATCCATCTCCCCTCTTTCCAACTCATAGCTATCAACTGCAAGAAACATCCTCCTGAGATGTTCAGTGTTAGTCAACTACTAAAAACCTTTTGACAGCCTCCAGAAAACTTTCCAGATTCTGCTACTAACATGCCTCTCCCTCACAACCAAACTAACATACCAAACCAGATACCCTCACTACTGAAACTCCAGTACTAGCAATTTTTCAAAGAGGTCATACAGTTTCATAACTGAGGGACTCTGCACATGTCCCTCCCTCTACAAGACCTCCCTTCCCCATTTGATAATCTGACAAAGACCTGTTCACCTTCTGAGTCTAAATTCTAATAACTTCTCCTCCTTTATGAGCTTCCCAACCTTGTATACTATCTCTACCCTCAACCTCATCAGACTATACAGCAACTGCTTACATTTCTTCTTTCATTCATTCCCCCAGTGAAATTGCATGTCTCTGTCTTCATCATGTGAAATAGTTTCTAGGAAAGTACATTATCCTGTTATCCTAGTTTGTTGCACTGAATTCAGGCACAAAATTGATAGCATTTTAGGTGCTAAGGAGCTTCTAACCCTTAAGACTGAAAGCCAGAGTGAGATTATAGGAAATCTGCCTTTAAATTTTAAACAAGTATATTACTATACATGAAATAAAAACTCTTAAAATTTTTAGAAAAAAGTTAACAAATGTTCAGGAGCTGTAAGAAAAAAAAAAAAACTACAAAACCCAATTGAGGAATATTTAAAGAGGATAGAATAAATGGAGAAACATATCCACTAAATAGAAAGATTAAATATAGGGGAAAATGTTGACTTTCCATATACAAATCTAAAAACTTACCAAAATTTCTATCAAAATCCCAACAGGGTTTTCTTTCTACATTTAACTTGTTTAATGATTTTAAAATTTTAACTGGAAGATTAATAGGCAAGATTAGCTAAGGAAAAGAAGGACAGCCCTATTAAATACCTAAACATACAATTAAATGATAGTGATTATAACAATGTAAATGGTCCTGCTACAGGAATCAATAGACACAGATCAACAGAATGAAAAAAAAAGTCTAGAATATATCTAAGTATAGATGGAAATTTAGTATATGGCAAAGGTACATTCCAAGTAAGGAGGGGAGAGAGGAATTATTCCATAACTACTGTCAGAGCAACAAGCTAGACATTTGGGGAAAGTGATAATTAGACCCTATCCCATTTTATCAACAGGAAGTCCAGACGGATCAATTCTTAAATATAAAATGAAATTATAAAATGACTGAAATAAAACAAGGCTGAATATTTTCTAATCCAAAATCCATCCATAATATACTAAACTATTTTTTTACATTTGCTATAGTAGAAGATACTATTAACATAAAAGATAAACCAGAAAATAGTCCTTATACTATATGGCAAAGTGTAAATAACCCATGTATATAAAGGCCCCCATAAATCATTAAAAATAAGATGAACAGAAATTTTTAATGGACAAAGGAGAAATACACAAAATTTAGGAATTAAGTGAAAATGATCAATAGCATAAGAAAAAAACACATACAAATAGGAAAAAATTTAAAAGAGCCAGAGATAAGTTTTACTTCTCTAATTAGCAAATATTAAAAAGGCTGGTAATACGCAGTGTAGGCAAGGATGCAAAAAACAGGCACTCTCATTTATTTCTTGGTGAAAGTGTAAATTTGTACAAAATTCCAGAGGACAAATTGATAGTATCTGTCTTCACAATGTTATCTGGAAGGTGCGAAATTATAAGCAACTTTCAGAGAGTTACAGATTTCTATATTAGACTTCTTTTACTAGATTATGTTACTAGAAAAATTATGTTTTAAGAAAAAAAGAATAAAAGAAAATTTATAGGACAGAAGAAATAAGGAAGGCAGAGAAAGTATATCTAGACACATACAAAATGTGCACATATTAAAAAAAAAAGAAACTGTTCAGGAAGAATATTATTTGGGAAAAAGAAACTCTAGCAAAATGGGAAAGACTTCAAAAATCAAGTGGCAACCAAGTTTGAAATGATAGGAGAAAAGTCTCATGAAACGAAAGCAAAAGAGGGGTCAATGATTTTTCAAATGTGTGAGGTCCTTGGTGAAGCCTTAAAGCAAAAGCAGGACCTGAGCGGCTGCCACATGCATAAATTCCTGTGCAGTAAAGAGCAGGTTAGTGTTTGCCATGAAGGCTGCCTTTTTCAGATTCTGCAGGTTTCGTGATGCTGTGTGATTTCAGGCACTGCCATAATTTGTGAAACTCCCTGGCAGTTAGCCTGTGATCTTAGAAGCAAATGGAGTAGGCAGCATATTTATATCTCTTTTTCATTATTAAAATGTTTCTACTCTGTATCTACAGCTGAAACCAAGTATTTTCTTATGATATTTAACAGGATACAAGGATAGTATATACATTAGCTTGAAAGAAAATACACATCTCTTAATACTTTTAACACATAAATCTCCTTCAAAAGCCATAAATTCATTAAGTAGCTTTTTAATATGAAATAAAAAGTACTGTACTTTTATCTTTTAAAAAATTGAATCCACCTAAATTTTAGCATGCAGATGGACATGAAGTACATTATAGCCTTAAATATAAAACACCTATACTCCATCTTAATCTGCTCAGGCTGCCATGACAAAATATCATGGACTGGGTTGCTTAAACAGCACAAATTTATTTTCTCACAGTTCTGAAGGCTAGATGTCCAAGACCAAGGTGCCAGTTTGGTTGGTTTCTGGTGAGAGCTCTCCCAGGTTATAGCTTATAGAAGGCTGCCTTCTACCTATGTCTTCATTTGCCAAGGGGCGAGAATGAGCTGGGAGCCACCTAACCCTGCCCCCAAGTTTCTCAGGTTTTGAAGCTTTGGGTGTGTTGTGTCCTCTCCTTAACACTGATCTCTGGCTGCTCTGATAAAGGATTCTTTTTTCCATTACTTTATACTTAACTGCCTGGCTGAGGGACAAAAAGGCTCCATGACTTACCTACCAAATAAACTACATGGATTTTTGAAGAATTTGCTTCAAACCAGTCTTTTCATTTACTGGTGAGGTCTGCGACTTTGTTCTAGAATGGCTGAGGTCAGAATTTGACCTCAGATAAGTAGGGAAATAGGGTAAATACATCCCTTGAGACTGTAAACTAGAGTATTCAAAAATAATAGGTTTGCCTCACCACTGGATGAGAGTGAGACCTAGTCTCATTGTAAGTCCATGTTTTCCTATTTTTTGGCAATACCTTTATGCACACACACACAGAAATCTATCACTAAACACTGCTCAAAACATCTGGCGGGTACAAAAAAAAAATCTTTGTGCCCTCTAAGAAATCTCCTTGGGTAATTTATAATCTAGTAAAGAAAGTAAAACACATGCTTCTAAAGTAACAAATGCACTTACAAACATCCCAATAGTAAATGGGATAACTGTAAATAAACATTAAAATTATATTTTACCAAATTATGTGAGCCTGAAAATACAATTTTAAAAGTTATTTAAATTTAAAAGACAATTTAAAGACCAAACTCAATGCCACAGAATAAGTTTCATAATGACAATTCTACAACATCTCTGAAACGTGTCTGCATAAATCTCTACGTTAGCGCAGATCAAAAGGGGTCATGTACTATGTAACTTTAAAAGAAATTATGGCTATGAAATTAGCATCCAGCCTTGAATCACTCATAGTTAAAAAATGAGTAAAACTTTTAAGACCAAATGAATATACAGAATTAATACATGCTTGTCAAAGAAATTTTATGAATAATCATATTATGAGAATTTAGGTACCAAAATTTACGGTAGACTCTTAATCCAATTTTTGGTATTAATTTTTGTTGGAGAAAATCTCTTTAATGAAAGTAACTCATTTAAATAGATTAACTTTTTTTTAACATTTTTATTGATTTATAATCATTTTACAATGTTGAGTCAAATTCCAGTGTAGAGCACAATTTTTCAGTTATACATGAAAAATTATATTCATTGTCACATTTTTTTCTCTGTGAGCTACCATCAGAACTTGTGTATATTTCCCTGTGCTATACAGTATAATCCTGAGAAACTATTTTTAAATTTAAAAATAGGTTAAAAAATCTTTATTTTCTATTTACTGAAATATTTTAAGTTTCATTTTTATCTAGTCAAAACAGTTTACTTGGTTTTTTGGTTTTTAAACATTTTACATTTCTAACTAAACTACTTACAAATTCTAAATACACTGAAACATATTTGGAACACGAAAACTCATTTTACATATTAAATCAAATTGAAGATGCATTTTTTCATCCCACTTTAAGATTTCTAAAATTTGGAAATGCTATCTTTTCTGTCCCCTCAAAATCAATTATCAAATTGATGGTGTGTCCTAAAATATCCATGTCATCTTAGATTTGTGAAGGTACTAGCTAACGCTTTAAATTTCTATTATTGTGTAAGGGAGGAAAAACATTTTCACAATGGTCAATTAGCCTATAGAACTGAAGATGGTATTCTTCTAATGACTTCAAAATTATTCAATTTAGTTCCAATAAATGAAAGAACATCTTGATTTTCTAAATTATTAGGACAGAAATGAGAAAAATCACGTAATACCTTCAGCATATGAGCCTGCATGAAAGTTTAATAAATTACACCTCTATTTTCAGTTCTCAAAAATGTCCCCAATCTTGGCTTTTTTTTTTTTTTTTTTGAAAATAAAAGGTCAGTTTTCTTATTAGTACCGTTATTCAGGGACAAATAATCCAATTTTTAAAGTATACATTTTTCCTACTGGTAGAAAAGTACTAAAAATTTTTTTGTTTTTTTCTAAAAATTGCCTATTTGGATGATAAAATTGGAGGTGCTTTCTTAAAATGTTTATAACTTTGTTACTGTTTAAACTGAACCCAACAAGCTAATGTTTTTATAAACAACAGTTTAAGCTGTTTTCATTTGAAAAATGTGTATCATTTTTATTTTCTAAAAATGATCCTCATTTAAAAGAAAAAGTTGTCACACCTAAGTTAAGGAAAGGTGGCTAACAGCTAAATTAGGGAATAAAGATAGTAAATGAAAAGAAATAGCATAAAACTTAAGTGTGTATTCTCAAGATAATATTTTGTGGAGGAAAGGGAATGACTTAAGGTCCTTATTAGGAACATCAATCATGGTGTTGGTGACCTGCATCTACACATATAGGTAAAAAGGTACAAATAAAAGTTATATGTTGTAAGACAAAAACAAACAAACAAAAAAACAACCAAATGAGTAGTCATTTATACGCTTATAAATACCCTCCTCTTCAAATTAGTTGTTTAAAAGCTTTTTACCTTCCCTTAAAAAAAAATGAAATGAAGCATACAAAATTCAGTGACCATCAGGAAAATGTAATATAATTGACTTTCTACAAAATTGAAGATGAAAACAAAGAATAAAGCAGTAGTTTTCCCGAGTCTTTTTTGTTTTTTTTTTAATTCTCTGGACATTTTTGTCTTCAACAATTCTCACGGACACCTACAAGTACCAAACGATCGTATACAAAAATGAATAAAACCTGGCCTTTTCCCTCAACTTTTATTAAGCAAGAATGAGATCTGTAACTCCCTGCAATCTACTACTAATTCCAGAAAGAGGTAAGTATCCTCAGGAAAAGCATACGTTTAAGCCTTGATATCAGGTAATTCCATTTAATAATCGTTACCCGTGAAAGAACACTGGGAGTGTTGTAGTGACGGTACAGTTTTCAGATCTCACAAAACTCCCTCACAAAAACATCTAGAGTGCCTAAAAAAGTAGAACCAAAAACTCAAATTCAATATCTATTGCAAAAATAGATGGCACAGTATCTCTATGGATGTGAAAATACAAGCAAGTAAAGATAAACCACGAACAGTCAAGACGGTTATCTGGTAGTACTTACGGTGAAAAAGAATATGAAAATGAATGTATGTGTGTTCATGTATGACTGAAGCACTGTGCTGTGCACCAGAAACTGACACAACATTGTAAACTGACTATACACCTCAGTAAAAATAAATAAAAAAATTTTTTAATGTTTTAAGTACACAAAAATATTGAGAATAATATCTATCCATACTGCAGTGCTATAACCTGTGAAATCAGCAGCAGAAATGGCATATGGAAGACTGGACCCGGGCTTTAAAAAGTTTATACAGACAATTCCCAAAGTCAGCCACAGCCACTCACAACTACCAGAGATGATAATTTAATGATCAACTGCATCTATTCATTATATTCTTTAAAATGTGGTAGCAAAATAGGTCTGAACATTGTTTTCTTTTTCTGTCTTATGCGAGGTGCGATCTGATAAGCTGCCAGTTTCTTGGGTGCTTGTCACAGGTGGGAGTGGACCTGCTCTGGGAGTCAGAGAAGGAAGACAAGAGAGATTGGAACACAAGCTGTACTAAGATAAGTTCTCTAGTCATGTTTCATGAGGAGTCCTTTAAATAGCGACCTCTGACAGATGCAGCATGACTCACTTTTCTTCCTCTGCTGAGGCTACACACCCTGGATAGAGCAGGAAAGGAGGGGTCATGCACACCCCCATTGTACCACAGAGTTCATGGCATTTGTTACGGGCACATTCACACCCCTCCACCTATCCTGGTAATCAGACCATATCACATAAAATAACACTGTTAGAATTCTCTGTAATAGTTAATGTTTAAAAAAAAAAAAGGTTCGTTTCAAGGTTTTACAAACATTCCACTTATTAATTACTCTTTCTCTGGTCAGACTAAAATCTTGACAAAGGCACACCCAACATTGGCCTTAGTGGAGGTAAATTTCACTACAAAATTTCAGGTAGATTTTGTTACAAAACTGGAGGTAGATTTCTTTACAAAAATGAAAATATATATTTATATATATTGATAATATACAATACTGTACTTATTACAATATTGTAAATTAAATTATAGTAATTAAAAATATATTTTGTTATAAATACTTATTAATAAATAAATATTTATTAAAAATACACTTCCAGAAAGTCTAACACATATACCATATATGCACAAACTTGGTAAGCATAAAGCAGACACAGGGACATACAGATTATCCCACAGTTTGAGTTATCCATACTTTCATTTGCACCTCCTCTACCTTTAATTACTCTATGAGTTGGTTTCTTAAACTGTTTTCCTTAAAAAATTAATCAAAATACTTGCTTTAAATGAATGTGTTTTAAGACTGAAATCATTCTGCTGTAGCTACAATAAAGAATATTTAAAATTTAAACGGTTTCTTTTTCATTCACCTCCAGGCTAAGACGAAGAAGATGCACTTCTATTTCTCTCAGTAAGTAGAGCTAAATGGCCTGGACGCTATTTAAAAACAAATGTAGTAAGACTGCAGAAGGTGATGAGTAAACAGACCACCTGGGGACTCGAGGACACAGTGGTAAATTCTGAGTGTTCTTTCAGCCTCATACATCCCAGTGTGGGTACTGTTCTGGCCAGCAACCAGGAAGTGCCAAAGGGCACAAATGAAAACAGCCACTGGAAAAGCTATCCCTCGCCAGCCAAAGGACCACAAAAGGGGCAACGCAGAGAACAGGTAACTTTTACATCTTAGATGCCCTAGGAGAGCAGAGCCCACGGGAAAAAATATGATCCCACCTCCACTCTATGAGCAATGGCCAAAGCGCTGAGCCCAGGCTTCTGCCCCGCCTAGCAGTGACAGATAAACTAAACGGCGCGCCAGCCTGTGAGTTCAATTTGGCTATCAGACCTCCTAATACACTTTTCTATCATTCACTTAGCTAAGGTGATAAAATACGCCTTAAGTTAGTCTACTCTTTTTTTTCCACAGAGTATAGAAAGGAGCGAGGTCCTTCTTGGTACTGAAGTAAAATCACCTAAAAACTATTTCCTTGGAAAGTACTGCTTCTTAGTAAGAGGAAGATACTTTTAAACTGAATATTAGTTTCGAAGACTCAAGTTGCTACTCTTAGATTATCACTATGAATAGTAAAAGCAGTGAGACCACAATGACAATGCCACCAGGCATTTATATTGGGTTTCACTGTAGGAAGCTCAGAGTGTCATATGTCAGGTGTTAGACGGTCTCTCAGGTATGTTAATGTTCCCATTAATGGACTGAGAAACTGAATTTGCAAAGGTATCTGTCTCACTAACTGGCCCAGAATAAGTCACTCAATGTAGAGAGAAGAAAACACGAAGTTCCAGCATTCAGCACTGCACCTTCTAATAAGCACAATGATTCCAAGCGCAGACTATAAATGTGGCTGTACATGGTGTGATTAGCCCTTGGGCAGCAGGGTACGCTATATCAGTGAATTCACCCATTCAACTCAAGAGTATTAAGTGAGCCCACGTTACTTGGCGAGTACTGCTCTAGGTACTGGAAAATAAAGTTCCAAACCACATGGAGCTCACACTGGTGGGAGCAAAGCAAAACATAAATCAAAACAAAATAAAAGGTGCTATGAGGACAGGGGAAAAAGGCAAAGAAAGGGGTCTTGGGAATGCTAAGCATGGACACAGGTTCTTATCTTCTGCAGCACAGTCAAAGAAAGTGTCCACAGGAAGCCAGCATTTGAGTTTCTAACGGAAGTGAGGGTTCAGTGAGAGTTGTTAAAAAAGTATAATTTTTAAAAAGCTAAAATGTAACCCATATAAATATAAATAAAACCATGCCAAAAATCTATGCTACTCTTTATTAACAAATGAATCATTTATGTTAACACTGAATGAATCAGATGTTAAGACTGGTTCAAAGAGCATCTGAATAGGTATATGTGTAGAAAATTTAAATAGCAGTGTGCTACAGACATAGGAAACAGACTTCTAGTTACGGGGGTGGGGAGGGGATGGGGAGGGATAAATTGGGAGTTCGGGATTTGCAGATACTAACTACTGTATACAGAATAGATAAACAACAAGCTCATGCTAAATAGCACAAGGAACTATATTCAATATCTTGTAATAACCCATCTTGAAAAAGAATATATATACATATATGTATAATTGAATTACTATGCTATATACCAGAAACTAACACAACATTCCAAACTGACTACACTGCAATTAAAAAATAAAAAGTAAATAAAATGTTTTAAAAATTAAATAATGGAGTGTAAGACTAAGAAAGAATTCTAGGTTAGAGATAAAATTGATGAATGTCCTATAGGGCAATAAACAGTATTCTTTGAAGTTCTAACAGACAGAAATCATTTGCATCCCTTCTGTAAAAAAAAAAAAAACTAATTAATTAACATGTAATGTCAATACAACTGAGACTTTTAATCAGTCATAAACAGTGAGTCAAAGTACTCCATTCTCCTAAATAATCCTTGAGTAGGTCTAGTAAATAATGTCTCCACTGGACACTGGAAGAACACACTGCTCATCCTTTTCCTTATTTTCAAGTTTTGCATTTTTTTAAACAAAGCCATGTAGAATATCTGTGGGAAGAGCATTCCAGTCAGAGAAACTGAACGAATCACAAGCCCCTCCACTCACCACTCCCACAGTCAAGGAACATCCTCCCCAACACAGACTCACACATTCCTCTGGACTTAATCATTAAGTGCAGTGTGAGTAAATAGCCCCAGGTGAACTGGAAAAGTTGGAGAAGATAGAAGATTTACACTGGAAGGAGAATAATAATTGAGGTTGGAAAATGATTTGATTTACATTTTTAAAAACACTACTCCACCTGCTGAAATAAAGAATCGTTAAGGGAAAAGAGCAAGGGCGGAAGCTAGAAAGACCACTTAGGAGACTGTTAAAATTATCTAGGTAAGTAAATGAGGAAACACACAGGTCATCAGATGTAAAAGTGCTATGGAGAGAAATGAAGCAGAGCCCGGGAAGGCAGGTAGGGAATGTCAGCACTGTCTGGAAAGGTCTCACTTGCACAGAGACCTGGATGATACAAAAAAAGTAAACCATGCAGAAAATTGAGGGAAGAGTATTCCAGAAACAGGGGTAAAGCCAAATGACTGAGAAGGAGCTGGATAAAAGACAGGGAGAAGGGATACAGGAAAATACAGGGCCTTGCAAACCATTTTAAGGACTTACTTGACTTTTAGTTTGGGTGAGATGAGAAGCCACTGAAGGTTTCAGAGCAGAGAAATGACATGAGCAGCTTTAAATGTTAAACAGATCATAGGGGCTGCCATGTGGAGAATGGTCTGTAAGTGGGCAATGACAGAAGTAAAAAGATTAGTTAGAATAGAAGATTCTTCAGTATTCCAAGTGAGAGAGAATGGCCTAGGGCAGGTGGATAGCACTGACCAGAATGATAAACAGTCGAAACTTGAATATTTTGAAGGTACAGCCAAACAGGTTTTGCTAAAGGAACAAATGTGGGGTGAGTACGAAAAAGAATAAATGTGGATTTTAGCTTTAGGAGTTGGAGAGAGAGAAATGCCACTTACTGGGATGGTGAAAGGCTGAAGAAGAAACAAGTTTATTAAAGAAATGTGAGGAGAAGAAGAGGAAATGTTGATTACAAACTCTATGAAAAAGGTTAAATATCTCAGTTTGGGGTTTGTATGATTCTAAATTCTTTTCAAATATAATCACAGTAAGAATTAGAATGCCCAATTTCCAGATTTTATCCATCAGAATCAGAATAATTTTCACCAGGATTGAGTCTCAAACAACTAACCTTCATAGTTTCTCACAGATTCATACTTTTCAAAATGGCATTTATCATTAATGTCATCCATGTTAGTCAATATTTTACATATTTAAACAAGTATCTGATCCTTCATTAAGTATTTACTGAGTACTTTTTGAAATTATAATACATACTCCATCAAAAGGCCTACATATTAAATTTTTAATCCACTGTGTTTACCTGAAGTTCTTTGTATCTATCTTGAAAAGAAATGGCCTCTTGCTCTTTTTCTTTAAGGAAATCTTTTTCTAAGACACTATGTTTTTCCATCAATGATTCCACATCCTGAAAGAAAAACCCAAGCATAAATTTTGTAATATTTAAAGGCATAAAATATACTCACTTTTTTTCAATGAACATACTAGAAAATGTTTGGTAAGGAAAGAATCTACAGGAAGCATGGGGTTTTTTTTAATATTTTATTTATTTATTATTATATTATTAAACTTTTTTGGTGGGTGAGGGGAGGTAATTAGGTTCATTTATTTCTAGAGGAGCTGCTGGGGATTGAACCCAGGACCTCATGCAAGCTAGGCATGTGCTCTATCACTGGAGTTATACCCTACCCCTGTAGGAATCATGGTTTTTAATGTTCAACAATATTATAGAATGTATGCTTCACTCCCATTCCCAGACCAATATCAAAGATTGAGGCAACACAGAAATTATTCATGCTAATAAATAAATAAAAGCATCTAAACTAATTGTAAACAACACTCACCTCTACATATACTTTCTATAAATCTGCTAAGGTCTTTCTATAGATACATTTGAAGGGAAGAGAAATGAGAATACACATAAATTATTCACTACAACAGCTGAACATCCAAGTACTCTGGCCAAATATCCCACGATGCCCGACTTCCCACAGGGACAAATGAATGCCACAAATCTTCTAATCTACATAAGAAATACAATACTACCTGCTTTTGAAGTAAGTAAAAATAAACCAGAAGGAAAGTATTCATTAGAGAAAAAAAATCCAAAGTATATGTTTAAGACTAGAAATTTCTATTTGACACAACACTGTAAAATGATTATAACTCAATTAAAAAAAGTAAAAAAAAAAAGACTAGAAATTTCTTATCAAAGACCATATTCTAAGAGGTAAACTCATATGACTGATTTAAACCTACAGCCCACGACTATTTAGTACTTTTCCACTGATGAGTTTTTAATCAGAGGTTGGGATTATATCGTATTTCCAGTATATGCAAGTCAAACATTTATTTTTTAAGCAAATGTAAATATACCTTTTTAATTCTCTGTTTTTCTTCTTCAGAAACTTTGAGTTTCATCTCCAGACTTGCAATTTTCTGCTGAAGCTGTATGTTTGATACGTTGGCTCCAGGATCCTCAGCATCACCCACAGGAGCAATTGTTCCATTACTTTTCTCATCAGTTAAACCCAGTGGAAAAAGTGAGATATCCAGATGAGTGTGTGTTGATTGCTGAATCTAAACCACATTAAAAACAAAAAATACACAAGAGGGGAAAGTTTACACTGTACCCAGAAAGAAAACATCCGAAGGGCACCAGAAACCACATTTGGAAATTAAGTTGTAGCAAAGGTTCCGAAATTATTTCACCCTTTAAGTAAATCAACAGAAGACCTCAAACTGTTATAACAACCTGATCTTTGTAATAGGAAACAAAATTTTCTCTAAATTTTAGAGTTTAAAGCATTTACTATTTTGTAAGCAAAGCACTAAAAACCTTAAAACTTCATTTATGCTTGAGAGTGTATAATTAAGTGTAAACACATCTCATACCCACCAGTTCTTGAATGTGCTCATACATTCAGAATTTGTTTATATTTTAAATTGTAAATCAGAATTTGAAGTTTACCAATAACCTTAATTGATCATCACTTTCTAGTAAAGATAACAGGTGACTTGAGATTGTATAGAGGACTTTGGAAATCTGGACGAATCCAGCATCTGGCACAAAGCCTGGACTAATAAACATTTGAATGAATAAACCCTATGGTATGTTTTTGTTTCTACTCTAAAAGTGAAATGAACACTCTAATACCTGAAAACATACAGTAAGTTTCCTTGAAAAGAGAAATAGTTTTTTGTAATCATTTTCCCTTTTGAAGTTCATTATGTGTTATGCAAAACTAAGTCAATTTTAATAAACGAGATGTCCAAACAGTATTTTGGTAACTTAAGTCTCCTTAAATACCTTGCAACTGTGCCACAAAACAAACATACTATTTAGGTTTTTGAATTCTAGATATTAACCTCAAAGTTAGAGTATCTATCTATAGTAAAAAAGGAAGGAAGGAAGGAAGGAAGGAAGGAAGGAAGGAAGGAAGGAAGGAAGGAAGGAAAAGAAAGAAAAGAAAGAAAGAAAGAAAGAAAGAAAGAAAGAAAGAAAGAAAGAAAGAAAGAAAGAAAGAGAAAGAGAAAAAGAAAGGAAGGAAGGAAGGAAGGAAGGAAGGAAGGAAGGAAGGAAGGAAGGAAGAAAGAAAGAAAGAAAGAAAGAAAGAAAGAAAGAAAGAAAGAAAGAAAGAAAAAAAGGAAGGAAGGAAGAAAAGGAAGGAAGGAAGGAAGAAAGAGGGAGGGAGAGAAGGAAGGAAGGAAGGGAAAGGAAGAAAAGGAAGGAAGGAACGGAAGAAAGAGGGAGGGAGAGAAGGAAGGAAGGAAGGGAAAGGAAGGAAAAGGAAGGAAGGAAGGAAGATCAGAAAAGCTTCATTTAAAGCAGTATGCACTTTTTTAAGTAGATAAACTTCCCATAAAAATATGCTTGTCTTTACCTGTGCTTTAGGAACCGTCTGACCAACAATGCTGTTGTCTGCATGTGTATTCTCTGGTGAGGAAATGATGGGCTCAGAAGAGAGGCAGCCAACAGAAGGAGAAGTGTGGTCATGGTCCAGTACAATTTCAGGAGAAGCTGGAGAAAGATGGACTCCAGCTACTAAAGGAAAACAAACAAGGCAAAAAAAAAAAAAAAAAAAGGATTATTAAAGAGCAAATAAAGAACAGGTTGAAGGGAAGAAAGAGAGTAGAGGGAGGGAGGGAAAGGAAAAAAGGGTAAGGAATGTAAAAGCAGTGAGGCAGAAACTGAGGATTCTATGACTATTTTTCAAGAACTGTTACTTGAAATCTAAAACTAGTGTTTTTAAATTTAACATGACATTTCCATGTGAGACCCAGGCAAACAAAAACAATTTAATAATGTCTTAGTCTTACATACAAACACACTTTCAACTCAGAGAAATTATTCAAATATATTATTTATCTATTCAGTTAGTTAAGAAAAAACACTAGCATGCCTACGAGTGACAGGCACTGCACACGGAGGGGACAGCCGTGAGGACAGGCATCCACGTACTCAATGCCTGTATGACCCAGGAAGCAAGTCAAATCATTCTTTTTATTTATCACAATAGAGGGAGCCAAGGGGAAGAACAATTCCTTTAATAGAACTAACCCGCTGTCTCTGTGTTAACTTCTTTTACAACAACAGATCTTTCATATTAAAATCAATTTTAGTTTGCTGAGTTGTTTCTACAGAAAAACAATGTTGAAATACAACTCTGTAATTAGTTTTACAACAAAACATTATCAGATTGAGATTAGGGTTCAAATACAAAGGTCATGGGAAACAAAAGCCAATTCCAAACATGAAATAAGACAAAAATACTGATGAGGGCAAAATAAATATTATATTGATATAACTTGATTTTCGAATGTTCTTTCTAAACATTCAAATATTTATTTGTACTATGTGTCTTGAAGTCTAAGAAGAGTAACTAAATCATTTTTAACAGTAATTCATTTATACATTTTGACTTTCTAAATTGTAAAGACCTTTATTCCACTTTGGCATCAGTGGCAACGGCAGCGAAGCTCTACCATAAATTCTGGAAGGCAGCTCACAATGGAAATTGCATTTTTCCCTGAAGAAAGACATTTATAACGTCATTAGGTATTAAAAACTTAAAAAACGCATCCATTTTTAATTGGTACCCTATAGGATCATTTAATTATCTTTTATACACTTTTATTGTGTAGCAATATTGTGTTTTTCAAATACTACGTGCCATACTGGATAAGGTATTCTAGTTTCTCTCACAAGCATTTCACTATTCTAACTAAAATATAGAAAACTGGAATTTCAACTCACATTTGTACTTGATATATCTTTTTCAGGAATTATTCTTCTAATCTTCACTCTTCTATATGCTAACAGATTTCCCTAAAATGTCAAAATATTCTAGCTGCTAATTCTGAGTTACAATTATAACATAAATACTACTAATTAATTGTTAAAGAAATGAAAATAAGTACTACAGTATATTAAAAAGGAAAACAGCCTTGTGATTAAGAGCGTACACTCTGAGATCATATTGCTAAAGCAAGTATACAACAACTGGCAAATTTACTGAACTTCCCTCAGTTTCCTCATCCGTAAAACTGGCATAGAATTGCTGATGAGTTTTTTATTCTTTTTTTATTCTGATGAGGTTTTAATTGACTAAAATACATAAAGCTTTTAGAACTGCACTAAAATTATTTTCATTACTATTTCAAAGACTGTTAAAAGTTATTGGACAAGTATGTTTATTTCTGGGCAAAAAGGGTATGTGTAACTATGATTCTGAGTTCAAGAAATTCTTTTAAAAAGTCATTCTGATCCAATACTTGAACATTTTCACATCTCTTTATGTCATTCATACTCATAGCCATAATCTAAGACAAGATGTCATGTTGTCATGAGTTCAACTCTCATTCTGTAGCATGAAGTGTTACATATCATATTAGGGAAAGAAGACAGGGAAGAGGGTGAAGTAAAAGGAAGGGAAAGAGGGAGAAAGGAAAGAAAAGGGATAAATACATCACTCCACTAGATCCATCATTTATGATATTAATTTTCCTTTCAGCTATTAAATCAAATGAACCCTTCCTATTTTATCTTTCTTTAGTTCTTCAGAGCACATACTAATGACTCTCCCTTTTCCTTGGCACCTGTGAACCACCATATCCTAGCTTCCCCTTGACATTGTTTTTTTTTCTTCTTTCTCTGGTTTCCTTTTTAGACTCTTCTCCATTGAATCTTAATTTCATTATTTCCTATATCCTCTGACCTTCTCAATGTTCACATTATTCTTACCACTATCAGAATCCATTATTTAAATTATCACCTAAATTCATATCTCTAGCACAAATCCCTCTGCAGATCTCCAGATCCATACACTCACCTAACTATCCGACAGTTGCATTTAGCCATCTAGTTGGTACATCAAACTCACCCATCCTCTTACATAAACCTGCTTTGCTTCATGTTTTCCATCTTAGTCAACAGCATCTCAATGAACTATCTGCCCAAGCCAGAAATGACACCACCAAGTTCCAGCTTCACTCCAGTCACACTGTGCTTCGTACTGTTCCCTGATTATGCCATACGGTCCAATACTTCTGTGACGTCACAATACTCCTGCCCAAGTAAAAGCCATAGCTGTGGAATCAGGAACGGATCCAAATTTGAACAATAACAACTTACTTGTTATGCAGCCTTGGGCAAATTTCACAAATCCCTCTGAGCCACAGTTTCCTTTTCTCAAAATGGGGAAATAACTGTGTACCTCAAAACAATGCTATACAGTTTAAATTAGATAATGTATATATACCACTTAGCTGTACCAGAGAGGTACCTGGCAAACATTCAGAAAACGAAAGTTGTCACTGAAATGATCATTTGTCAATATTTAAAACAAGCTTTTCCAGGAATATTTCACCTACTCCATTACCCACACAACCACAATAAAATTTTAATTTCCCACTGTCAAGATGTTTCAGAATTTCGAAGAAATAATAATAATTAAAATTGTATATATCTATGGGATACATTTGAAACAGTATTTAGGAAAAAATCTAGAGCCTTAATATTTCAATCAATTAAAAATAGAATTAAATTTCTAGCTCATAAACTAAAATAGGAAAAACAAAGAAAATGCAGATGTCAAAGTAGATTAAGAAAAAAAAAGTAGATGTAATGAATCAAAATCCTGAATTTCTAAGAAAATTAAATAAAACAGTAGTTAACTTTTTCCCTTTTTTAGTTTTATTACATAGAATTATTACAGTTTGACTGCACATACACATTATATTTCATGTAAATACATATATATAATAAACTGCATTTTTTTTAGTTTACATATATGTACTGATCATTGTTTCTAAGAATAGATTAGAGCTTTAGCTTTTTAAACTTATATAGTTATCAAAGGAATAAAGCCAACCACAAAATAAGAATCAACAGAATGCGGTAATCCAATCATAAAGGACAGTCAGATGTGTTTACACATATTCAAGAAATCAATCATCTAAGTTAGAAATAAAAGTAGTTTACTTGTGTCCTTTTGTTTTAGATTCCACATATAAGTGATAGCATATGGTATTTTTCTTTCTCTTTCTGGCCCACTTCACTCAGAATGATGATCTCCAGGTCCATCCATGTTGCTGCATATGGCATTATTTTATTCTTTTTTTATGGCTGAGTAGTATCCCGTTGTATAAATATACCACAACTTCTTTATCCAGTCATCTGTTGAGGGACATCTGAGTTGTTTCCATGTCTTAGCTGTTGTAAACAGTGCTGCTATGAACACTGGGGTGCATGTGTGTTTTTGAATTTTATTTTTCTCCGGGTATGTGCCCAGGAGTGGGATTGCTGGATCACATTGTAAGTCTATTTTCAGTTTTTTAAGGAACCTCATGGAGGGTTTTTTTAACTGCAATGAGTTTATGTGACATATTCAAGAGAATATCCTAGTAACGGGCATAACCTTTACTACCCAATGTGGAGGTTAAAACAAAATATTCAGGAGAATATCATAATAGGTCAAAATTACAATCTCCAAAACTATAGTCAAATAATATAATTTATACTTTGATATTCAAGAATCAACAAAAATGAAAAAACCCCAAACACTTCTAACTTTCAAGTCAAATTCCACAAGCAGCCAACACTCGCTAAGTACTCCCTATGGCCTAGTCCTCTGGGTACCACTTAGAGAAAAGGGGTAAGGGAGCAACAGTGGGGAAAAACTGCTGAAGTCATCTAGAAAAGACATGATGGTGGTTTTGACTAGGGTAGTCACTAGGGAAGTAGAGGGAAGTGAGAAGATTCCCCAGTTTAGTTAAACTTAGAGCCTGCATGTTTGCTAACGGATGGGCTGTGCATCAGAGAACCACAAGGAGGCGACAGGAACAGAGAAGGATCAGAAGATTCAAGAATCTCAAGAAATGATGGCACTCTCCAAATAGGACACTCCAGAAATGTTGTGTCTACGGAAGATAACAGCACAGAGATCTGGAGACTTTATTAGAGAAGATCAAATACCAAACCTTAAAAAAAATGGGAAGAAGTGCTTCAAAATTCAACCTGAGTGAACACAAAATGCACACATTAGAAACAGTGTTCACGGAGACACCAGTCCAGAGACGTCAAGTGTGAGAAGGGCAGACCAGTCACAGCCTCTGATTATGCTGGTCCTATTGTCCTGTCAGTGTCATGTTCCTGGGCTGCCTCAACCCTCAGAATGGCCACCTGAGCATTCCCACAGTGAAAGAATTTATTGTTTCCAGCTACAACTAGGCCTAAAGCCCAGAACAAGAATCTCGAGGCTAAAGGAGGAGAGAGACGTACGCAGTCCAGTTAGCTTCAGGCCTGGCCTTGTCCTCTGACCTCTGTACCACAGAATTCAAGTCCGAGATTTTTCCTGGTCTCTTACTGCACCATCCATCCACAGTTCCCTTATCTGAAGTCTACTCCCCGCGCCCCACCCCATGCCATCCTGAGTGAAAAGGATGACGACTTCTGCCCTTTGGCAGATTCAGACATGGGGCTCACTCTGGACCAGTCCTAAACCTAGCTCTCTGTCCAAAGCAAGGAACCCTCATGAAGAACAAGAGTTCCAGGAGTCCAAAGGGAGGTAACACTCCAGGCTTCAGATTCTAGCACTGAGGTCTCGATAACAGGACAGTTTGTCAATTGAGACCTCTCACTGATTCTTACAGATCCTGTGAAGACAGTATACATGTTTATGAGATTCTCATGTTGTTATGTATAGCTGTAGTTTGTTAGTGTTCCAAGTGTATATAATGTTCTATTATATAAATATACCTCCCAAATGTTAAACTTTCTACTTTTGGTTGACATTTGGGTTGGTTCTAGTTTGAGCTGTTATAAACAACGGTGCAATAAACATTACTTAACACGTTAAAAAAAAAAACCAGTGTGACAACTAAAGAGCATTCGCCCACAAAGATTTTATTTTCAATGTACTCATAAAATTACCATCACCTTCAATGTCATCAACATGTTCTTATGTGTGGCCCTGTAAATATAAAATTTGACATTATATAGAGTTAGAGAACACGTGTGCCCTAAGTTTATATTAGTAAAATTCAAAAATGAACTATTTGTTCATTTTAATTAACCTTTCCATTAAGTCACAGGAGCAATATAAATTATGACCTAAATTAAAGTAGCTTCACTGAAAATTCACTGCAGGGCTGCTGTAACAGCAAAAACTGGGCATAAAATCACTGGTTACATGATTGAAGGTACATCCATGCAAAGAGTACTATGCAATCACTGCAAGGAATCTGGGAGATCTAGACGTGCCCCTGCAGCAACATCTCCTGTTGTGGGGAGAAGCAAGAGGTGTTAGTACGTATAGACAGTACGCTGTCATCTGCGTAAGAGGAGGAGGGCACATTCACATTGTTTATATGCCTGGAAGATGCCTGGAGGGTTCCAAAAGAAAACGTCAACACATTGTATCAGGGGAGTGGGACTAGAGGACTAGGATGAGAAAGATATTCTCACTGCATACCTGTAATATTATTTCCCTTTTCTTTCATGGCTTTTGTACTGCATATGTGTATGTCTGCCTGTCTGTCAAAAACAATCAAAAGTGTATTTTCTGAATTCAAAGGAACATAAGCCAGGAGAGCTATTTAGAAATTTATATATTGGTTTAAGAAGACTAGACAATAACTCCTACTGTCACTGAGCCAGACAGAGCCCAAGGCTTTTGTTTTTGTTATTGTTTTCTGGCTAACTCAGCATTGTGATGACAGAGTCAGAGCACTACCTTTGTCTTATAGAAAAAAAGACTCACTGCCAAGCCTTCAATATGAGAAAATCTCTACAAAACTCTATTTTAAAATTGTTTTTTCACATGTATTCTCTAATATTCCAAAAACCAAACCACTGTTTTTTTTAATGAACAAGTTCAGAATCAGATAAAAGAGATTAAGATTGTATCATAAAACACCAGAAAAACCAGTTTAAGCAGTAATTGGTAATAAGTAAAACACACAGAAAAGGACCAAGTTTCTCTTCAATATTATAGTTCTTCACATTAACAATGGTCTTCCATGTTTACAGCTATGTTTTTAGATTAAATGTAATTTATTAGATCAGCACTGCGTCAGCTGGACCACGCAGTTAGAACCAGGTACCCTGACTCACCTGGTGGGAGCTACTCATGTTACAGACACTGGAATCAGAAAAAGAAATTAAAAATAAATTTGGAACTCAAAACCTGGAAGAATACTTAAGATACTGTCTAGTCTTTTAATTTATAAATTAAATAATTAAGTTTCAGAGAAGTTACACAGCTGAAGGTGAAGTCAGAACTCCTCATTCTACAGTCAGAGATATTTGACTCTAAACCACATTACAAACCTAATCTTCAAAGTCTTAACAAAAATCACTAATATATTGCCTATTATATGCATTAATGAAGGTAGGAATTGCCATAAATTACTGAAAATCCACATAAAGACTAATACTTCCAGGTACAGTAATATCTCACAGCTTTATAAAAGCTGCCATCTTAGTTATTATGTATAAAAACTGGCTCCAGAAAAAATAAAGTGAGTTAAAAATCTAGGAGATTAAAAAAGATAGATATATAATGTAATATATATATATATATACACACATATAAAAGAAGTAACAAAAAGAAGCTATCTGGCAATATTTCATTCAAATACCCAGTGTAAAGATATTACAAAATTATTACACTATAATGGAAACTCATGTCCGGGCAAAAAAAAGTCCAATGTGGATACAAAGTAGAAGGGACAAAATGTTTTCCAACATTACCTACACTGCCTATTATAATGCAGTATGTGACTATGTAATAAAACACCTTCAAATTTTACCTCAAATATAGGTCAGACCAATGAATTCAGTTAATGTTTACTATCACTACATGCAAACCACAGACTAAACTGAAGAAAAATATCACATTTTTTTCTCAAACAAAAACGTGTGGACTCAGGTTCTGAGCTCATATAGATGTGTAACACAGATTCTACTGGAAAAACAGGGTTAGCAAGGAGCGTAATGGGATATTAACCAAATGACCGATTTGTTGTCCTAGGTTTTCCTGGCCAGGAGAATGGAGAATGGAAAAATTGAACCATGAAATCAAAAAGGCATCTGTCTTCCAGGTTTCTCTCTGCCAATGTCTTGAGAAAAATGTTTGAACTTTCCTGTTGGCTTTGTATGCAAATAGCTCCAGATGCAAAGTGAACCACATCTAAGTTATTTGGTTCAACATCTGCTGGTCCAATTCCCATTATTCCTTCTAAAGGGTCGGCTTGTGAAAGACAGTTTAGTTTGCCCTCTATATAAGCTGTTTTGAAGGAGCTAATTTGGATTAAAGTATCTATCTGGACCACTTGTTTTTCCCTTTGATGGTCAATGCATTCTAATGTGGTCTGTGTAGTGCTGCAAGGAACTTAAAAACATATTGGAAAGGACAATATTCAAAGTTTTTGCCTCCCACCTCGCCTTCTAGACAATTTATATTTATACAGTTAAAAGTAAAAAGTGAACATTTTCCTCTAAAAGAGCACCACCCACATTGTACACAATGGCAATATGACAATGCTTTCTGACCTAATACACATTTCACATAACCTCTATCAAAGATTTGAGGCGAAAGTTACTGACAAAAGTGCATGGCAGTATTAACGTTACATTTCATGAAACATCTTGTCATTTGAGATGACAGTTTTATAAAGTATCACTGAATGTGACATAGCACATGGCACTTAGTGTCTGATACATATTTTCAAACGTGATGAATGAGTGAATTAGTGAATGAATGAAGAAATAAGCAAGCTAAATAATTAATTTAAATAAATATCACAGATTCTGAAACTTTGGGTCTGCTGCAATCTGAAAACATAACCAAAAATATACTAAAGCCAAACTAAAACTAATAGTCAAATGTTCTTAGAATTTGAAAAGTCAAGTAAAGATAGAGTACTTCCTTCAAAAGGGTATGGTAGGGAAGACAACTTGCATTAGAAGGTAAAAGTAAGGAAAAAGGAAGAAAATCAGAATATCTATCTATCTATGTATCTCTACATATACACATTCGCATTTGAATGTACATATACACATGTGTATATCAGAAGACAGATGTTAGTTTTCTAAGAAGCAAAGTATTACCAGTCTTTTAAAAAGTTTAAAGGATAGTTAATTGAGAATGATTCTGAAAAAATGAGATTCTTTGGCCAAAAAAATTTTTTTTCTAAAAAATATAGTTCTATGAGAAGCCAATTCAAAAACTTCCTGATATTCTATGTTATGGAAAATGTGAAATGATTTTTCTTTGGGAAAATGTTCAGAAAAAAATTTTTTTTACAAAAAGAGGTAACAGAACTTAATACTACTATTGCCTCTAGAATTCCAATATTTTGAACTGAAATTTAATTTAACCTCTGCTGTCCTTTACTGTTATCTGCTGATACACTGTAGGACCAGGGGAAAAAATTAGAAAAAAACCAGCAAAATAACTGTTCCCTCCTTCTGAGAATCTGTGACTACTCCTTCTAATCTTTATCCCCAGGTCATTTGAAATAGCCTCTTAGCCATCTTTGAGTAATTATCTAAGATTTCCAAGATTACTATAATTTTTAAGGAAAGTTTAGGTTTGCCTTCCTCTAACCTGTGATTGAAAGACTATTTAACCACCCCCACTAGGAATTAAAATAATCAAAAAGAGTTACTTGAATGTAAATCTGCTCTACTAATTATCAAGAAACAATCACTGAGCACTGTTTATTAACAAGGTACAATGCTATACTAGGTATTCATGATTCAAAAAAGTTTAAAACATGGCCTCTGCCTTCCAAGGCTTGGACTAAGATAGACACGCAGAGATGGGAGTCATACGGATAAAACAGTATTTTCCAAAATACAAATTAGTACACCAGTGTGCATAGCAGCACTATTTACATTTATTATCACCAAAGGAAGCAGCCCAGGTGCCCGTCGATGAATGAATGGAGAAATAAAATGTGGTCTATACATACTGCGGATTATTCAGGCTTACAAAGGAAGGAAATTCTGACACATGCTACAACATGGAGGAACCTTGAGGATATCATGCTAAGTGAAATAAACCAGTCACAAAAAGACAAATACTGGATGATTCTATTTATATGAGATGTCCAGAGTAGTCAAGTTCATAGAAGTAGAAAGTAGAAGAGTAGCCGCCAGGGGCTAGGGGGAAGGAGAGTTAGGGGGAGGGGAAGTTGGGGAGAGCAGAAGTTGGGTAGTTATTGTTAAGTGGCTGTAGAGTTTCAGTTTAACAAATGAAAAAGTTCTAGAGATTGGCTGCATAACAATGAATATACTTAAAAATATTAAACTGTACACATAAACTGATTAATATGGTAAATTTTATAAGTATTTTATCACAATTTAAAAAGATACAAATTGGCATAAGCTAAATGCCAAGCAAATGGTGCAGAAAAAATGATACAGTATCTTGAAACAAGAAGCAATTATGAGATATGCAACAAATTTGGTAAAGACTCTACACTTTTTCTTGAAAGAAAAATAAGAATCAAGTAAGCAGACAGGAGATGAGGGAAGGTATTACAACCAGGAACAATGGGAAGCAGACAGGGACACACATCACCTGGGAACACAATGTACATCACAGTCTGACTAGCACACAGGCCACAAACAGAACAGCTGTGGAGACAAGCTAGAGTAACGGCTCTGGAAGGGCAAGGAAAATGCTTGAAGGCAATTCTTATTGAGTAGCTTTCACTGAAATGAAGTAATAATCATCACACTTTTATTGAGAGTAAACACAAGAGGACAAAAAAGAGATTGATAATTTTACATTCATTCTTCTTTCACTTCCATTCTCCAACTCCTATGATAATGGAAATGTAGAGATACATTTTATAAGTTAGATGCCACACATTAATGAGAGATGGGCCTAGAGATAACAATTTGTATAAAGAACCAACATGCACATTTATTCTGACTGGCAATTTTTTAATTTCATTGTCAGTATTTCATATAAACCAGCGTTTTTAAAAGGTCCCACTAGGGTAAATGATGCTAATGTTACAGTGAAATGCACACCCCACAGTACCTAGATTCGTTAACAGTCCTGAAGGCTATAAACGGACATTCTAAGAGACAGATTAATTGTCCTGGTTGCTATTATGAAATCCTCCTCCCACTAACCACCAGCCCTGAAGCAGGATAATCACTAAGTCTATTACGCTCTTAACTGAACAAAATCATTTATCCTAACCCCAAGAATGAAAATTTCTATTCTCCCCCAAGCACTTTAAAAACTTAAACCAAATGTTTCTGAATAATCTTCTTGGATTTTAAGCTGTGGTTGAATTTGGTTAATAGTCATCTCTTTCAAAAATATTTTTCATAAAGATTACAGACAGCTAGAGTGTAGGTAGAAAGACAGACAAAAGGAGAAGATTGATCTACTAAAAAGAATGTGTGTTAGATCTCTTAAAGGTTCCTATCTTCTTTGGACTTTAGTGTGGAAATGATTAAATTAGTAAGTCAATCAGGTTGTTCACGTCACTCGTGTTGAAACAATTTCCAGATACCGGAATCAGAGGCGGACTTCGCCAGAGGAAGACAAACTATCTTCTACGAAGGAGGAGGACTGCCTTGGCTAAGCAAACACCTACCATGCCTTTAACTTCCACGCTTGGCCGGATCTGCAAGTCAGTAAGGAAATCCAAAGAGTGCTTTCTTCAAATCTGATTTTTTTCTTTCTTCACAGGAGTGAGGGGGAGGCTGTGTGTGTGTGTGTGTGTGTGTGTGTGTACTAGAAAGCTTGTTCTTTAATCCATTAGGCTTTGAAGATGTGATCGATAGATAGATAGATAGATAGATAGATAGATAGATAGATAGATAGACAGATAGATAGATAGATAGATAGATAGATTCGTTCTTGGAGACAGGAATTAGATAAACTGCCCACAATACACAATTCTTTAATACACTGCCTAAGGAACTACAGAAAAACACACACTCTTCCTGCTTTCACACAAAGTGAAGTGCAGTCTAGCTTCAACTTCCACTCTGCTGAAACCATTTCCTTAAAAGACACTTAGGACCATCTGCGGGTTTTCTCAGTCTCACATCTCATTGGCCTCTACAGCCTCTGACACCAGTGACCAGAACAACTTTGAAATGTTCTACTCCTGCTGTGTTACACTAGCCCGCACTCTCCTTATCTCCTGTCTCTTTTTTGCCTTCTGTTCTCTGAACACAGACATCCAGATTTCTCTACTTAACCCTATTCTATCTACATGCTCTTTCCCCCAGTGATCTCCTTACAACTTCAACTGTCATACCAATGCAAAAACTCCCAAACCAAGAACTCAAGCCAATCTTTCTCCTGAACTCAAGGTACTTTAAATACACATGTCTACTACAAATTCATTAAGGCCTTATACTGTTCTAAATCAACTCTTTTAAATTCTCTATCTCTGTTCATGGTAATATCATTCTTTCAGAAACAAGGCTTGAAACCTTAAAAATCAATTTTGATCCCTCCTTCCCCCTCACATCCACTCAGTCAGACAGTTCTGCTGATGCTTTTAACAAAAAGCAATTACTAAAAAAACAGCTCATACAACTTAATAATAAAAAAAAAAAACCCAATCTAAAAATGGGCAGAAGACCTAACCAAGCAATTTTCCAATGAAGACATACAAATGGCCAATAGGCACATGAAAAAATGCTCAATATCACTAATTATCAGAGAAACGTAAATCAAAAGTACAATGCAGCACTACCTCACACCAGTCAGAACGGCCATCACTCAAAAGTCCACAAATGACAAATGCTGGAGAGGCTGTGGAGAAAGGGGAACCCTCCTACACTGCTGGTGGGAATGCAGTTTGGTGCAGCCACTGTGGAAAACAGTATGGAGATTCCTCAAAAGACTAGGAATAGACTTACCATATGATCCAACAATCCCACTCCTGGGCATATATCCAGAGCGAACCTTAATTCAAAAAGATACATGCACCCCAATGGTCACAGCAGCACTATTTTACAACAGCCAAGATATGGATACAACCTAAATGTCCATCGACAGATGACTGGATAAAGAAGCTGTGGTATATTTATACAATGGAGTACTACTCAGCCATATAAAAGAATAAAATAATGCAATTTGCAGCAACATGGATGGACCTGGAGACTGTCATTCTAAGTGAAGTAAGCCAGAAAGAGAAAGAAAAATACCAAACAATATCACATGTATGTGGAATCTTTAAAAAAAAAAAAAAGAAGACAAACTTTTTTACAAAACAGAAACAGACTCACAGACATAGAAAACAAACTTATGGTTACCAGGGGGAGAAGGAGGTAGGAAGGGATAAATTGGGAGTTCGAGATTAAAAGATACTTACTAATATATATAAAATAGGTAAGTAATAAGTTCATACTACATAGCACAGGGAACTATATTCAATAGGTGAAAATGAATACATGTATGTGCATGTATGACTGAAGCATTGTGCTGTACACCAGAAATTGACACAACACAGTAAACTGACTATATTCAATAAATACATATATATACAAAAAAGAAAAGAATCTGAAAAGAAAATATATATATATGTATGTATACATACAACTGAATTGCTTTGCTGTACACCTGAAACTAGCACTGTAAATCAACTACACTTCAATTAAAAAAACTTTTAACTTAAAAATAAATAAATAAATAAAAATAAAATCGACTTTCAGAAGGTCTCAAAAAAATCACTGGGGAAAAAAAAAAGATAGAATTTAAAAGTCTAGATTTCATTCCTAAGCATATTTGTCTGTATCAAACTCCAAAACTTTTATAAACCATCATTTCATCAACTGTACAATAGGAATACTGTAGGTGCCCTACGTACTTTATAATAAACAAATACATGACAGCACGCTGAAAATTCTAAACCATCACATACGTATCATTATCTCAATGCTTCCTATTGACGCCCATCATCACCCTAGCCTAGTCATTTATTCAGTCACTTATTCATACATTCATTTTTTTAAATTATTCCTTCTACAAAAATTTACTGAGGGGCAATGTAAGTGTTCAGCACTTAAGTCACAACATAGGACAAAAAGACATAGCGCCTAACCTTACAAAACTTAGAGTCCATCATGAAAGTCAGGAAATACATGCAGGTAGATATGGGAGGGTTCTCTGGAAAGGCTTCCCAGAAAAAGAAATATTAATAAAAGAAACAGCACATGAAGCAAACAGGAGTTAGTATGGTGAGGGAGGAGGAGAAAGTGGCAGTGGGAAGCAAGGTGAGAAATTCTAGGCAAAGAAACAGCATGGATAAAGCCTTTCAAGAACAAGGATGAGCATCCTACCTATGCCATCGTCTTTCCCACATTTGTATCTCTAGTCCACGCATTTTTCTCCCTTCAAAATCTTCCCCTATTCTCCCATTTCTGCCCATTGAAATTACATGCGTCCTTTAAAGCCTAGATCAACGATATGTGCCCAGCTTCAAGGATCATACTTGACTCAGACCAGGCATGAAATAACATTTGCTAAATGAATGGCTGATGAAATCATCATTCTTCCCAAATCACAAATCTGCTTCATATTACACATATGTATGTGCCTGCTCTGTCTTCCCTTGAAGTAAAGGACATACCCCCGTGGTGTGCTTAATGCATAATGAGCACTGGAAAAATATTTGTAGGATGAAAAATTCTAACAATCCAAGATGAGGCAGAGCTGTTAAGAATGATATTTTCATCTTCTACTGCTGACTGTATAATGATTTGCAGAACAAAAAGTCTAGGGAATTCAAAATATTATTTAGACATTAATTTTACTAATATTGAATATTAGGTCTTCCACAAAATATCTCTCAATAACGGAATGTACTTTTCTATTTAATTTCCTGGATGGCTTAATTCTTAATACTTTGGAATAATTTTCCTGCAAAATACTTCTAAATTTAAACATTGGTGGACACGACAAACCATTTTTAGAATATTAAGAAGAAGGAGCCTTTAATTAACGAACTGAACCCTCTAAAAAATTTACCTGGCAGCTCAACTTCCTAAAAAGAAGACAAATTTGGAAATGTAAATTGTACTTTAACTTCATTTATTGTTCATGATATCATTTTTGGAATCATGCCTCAAGCCACCAGTGCAGAAATTGTTATGCAATTCATAATTTGTTATTAAAAAAACGAGGTTAAAACTGGGTCATTCCAATTTTCAGATCAAAGATGGCAAAGCGCAAAGGTAGAAACGGGTTTTCAAAGAAAAGTTTAAAAATGTTAAATAAGGAAAAAACAAAAAGATTCCTAGTTACTCTGTAGCAGTACCTGTAGGAAAAGCAGCCCAAGGAATAGCCGGAGATGTAGTTTGGGTTTCACCATTTCCACCATCAAAAATCTCTGCTGCCTGTAAAACAGACACAAAATAATTTTAGAAAATCTGAAAAGCAGAAATGCTTTTAAGCAATGAAGCTTCCCAGTTCTATAAGCATATTCTCTGTAATACCCCACACATTTTCAAATTTCCTGCGAAAACTCAATTGCTTTTCAGTCTTCAGCCGCCACCCCCCTCTACCAGTCACTACCCCCAGTACGTGTGCTCTATTATCTTTACGTAAAAGTTTTCCTCCTACTCCAATATATCTCCTGTTAACGATATTTTTATTTTATATATCTTCAATTACATTTTCATTTGTGAACTTTATTTCTAAGTACTCTAAAGTAACTGCATTTACTTTACTACATTTATCATTTTTCTTCAAAAGTCCAAAAGTCTTGAGACTCAATCTTTTTTCATTAACTATCAGAAGACCTAAAAAGAGATCAATCTAAAGAAACAGGATTCATCCATGTTCTTAAATAATCTACCAGCTGTACTTGCTTGCATTCAACAGTCAGAGAATTCCTAAAGCTGACACTTAAAATTAACAAGCCCTCCTATTAAACAGTTTGAAAACTACAGGACAGTCAATTACTATGTTGAGTTTATGAGCATTAGTGCAGAGTTTTCTGTCTCTTAAGTGTCCAGGTCACAGCAAAATTATTACTGAAAAATAGAGCCAGAGTTTCAGTTTGCATTCTGCATTGAGTTGTCAGCCAGGAGAAGGCAACGGGGGCAATCTGCCCCAGGAGCTAAGTGACACAGGATATAACAGCCACTCTCTACGAACTATGAAAAATAAACACGGGTTCTATAACCAAGGACAGAGACCTTCCATATTTCTACAACAGGATGTGGAAAGAAAGAAACCTAACAACCATAATTAAGTTGGAATGGTTGGTTGACACTGTAACTACATAATATTAAAAGGAATAGATCCATTGACTGTGCACTCAAGTATAATTGCTGCTCTAAGTAACACTACCTACTCTACTTCTTTCTCTGCTATAATAAGTCAAGCATGGTTGAAATAAAGGAGACTATACTGAGTTTTAATTTTCAAATAACTGACAACTTCTAAACAATCCACTAAGATGATATCTGAAACACATTATTTTCCTCAAAATGAAAGGAATTCTAACAAAATTTTAAATGTTACTTATATCAGTAACATAAGATTCAGTCACCCAACAAAACCCAAAATATTGAAGCAAATGCAGAACACAACACAACACAATACACAATATGTTAAATTAAAAAGTTTTAAGTGAAACGTAGAAAACAGGTAAGTTCACATTCAAAATATCTCCATATTAACAGATATTAAAGATCAACAAAAGAAAAAAATAATTCTAAACTAAAAGAAGCCCCCATCATTCTTTCATGACATTCAGAACACTGAATATACTTAGTATCTCATTTACCCTATTAATGTCATGATTATAGCCCCCCTTTGTAACAATCTCCTTTTTACCAAATTACAAACTAGATGTAAACCTTCCTTTGAAAAAAAAGAAAAGAAAAAAATCACAGAGCTCACTTGATGGTAGTTCCAGGACTTGAGCTCAGGCAAGTATGACCGACTCCTAATCCAGAGATCTTCCTGCAAGACTACACTGGCTCCATAAAAATAACTGGGTTACAAAATATTTCAATGAAGTGAACACACACTGACAAGGATTAAGGAAAAGACAGTGCTTCTTCAAGCTAACAATTTCCACTTACAAAAGCATCCAACTAAAACCTGAGAGAATAATCTAACAACACAACATACTAATTAGCTCCATAAGCCACCCAAAGGCTAGATGTAGTTAATATACTAAATCAACTCATTACAGGTGTAAACATGAAAATATGTGACAGATCTTCAATATTCATCCCTCATCTCACAAGTATTTCCAAACAGACATGCACATCCCAGCAAAATCATCTGCTGACAACTCCTAAAGCCTCTTCTTCAGTGCTTCCACTAGTAGTACTCGGGTTAAACCAAGTTCTATGGGCATGACCAAATGTTCAATAGCAATAAAGCAGTTTTAACTTTCAGAGAGGATATGTTTTAATTTTTGTTGATTTTGGTTTTTTTTATTCCAGAGTTACATTCAAAAGGATCAAGAAAAGACCATGAATGCCAATGATAAATAATACATTTAGTATATACTCCATTATAATCCCACAGAGATAAAACAATTACATAGGCAAAATGAGGTAAATAATAGCACACACCTCAAAACCACCAAAATCATCATCATCCATTCTTCAAGGGCACCTGAAAAATATCAGAAGACATTGAAATAAGCCCACACCCCACACAGTTATTTATGTCAAAACACTTCTCTGACTTAAATGTATATACATTTTGATTTGTAAATTAAAACAATTCCACTTTTGTTAAAAAAAAAAAACTTATTTTAACTATATGCGTATGCATTTTTTTAACACAAAAAGACTAAGTTTGGGGGACAAAATTAGCCATGCTGGCAAAATTAACAATTTTTGTGACTTTTTCAGCAACCATGTATTTTGCCATTTTATGTTGAGACGCCAGGAGTGGAAAAATATTCTTTTACATTTTAATTTGCTTTTCCCAAATTGGCACTAGGGCTCAATTCAATAATGCTTCCTGCTTTTTGCATCTATTCCTCAGTTGTCTGGCAACAGCAGTACAGACTCCAGCTAAGAACAGAACTGTGGTGAATTTTTGGAAATCTGTCCCCCACCACAAAGGTTCTTCCCTCAGTTTCATGGCCGAGGTTGATTTAGATTTTCAAAATTGATCAGCATTTTTGAGCTGCGGCCACAACTTCTGGAGCATTTTGATATGTGTATTTTTAGCTGAAACTGCTTTGCACTTTTTGAAAAATGTGGAGCAAGTTACTAGGCTGATCAAGATAACTCAAGTCATGTATTCATGGGAGGCCAGGGAAGAGAAAAACGCAAGCGAACACCCACAATTCCTTTCTTCTTTACCCTTACAAAGCATGTGAGAGAGACAGTCACCAGGATGATACATCCTTTATTTTGTCCAAGATGCGTATCATAACAATCAAAGGATAAGAAGAATAAAAAGGAGACGCTTTTATCCAGCAAACCACGAAGTAACTAAAACACTTGGAAAGGTAAAACAAGTAACAGGTGATAGATATCAAAATAAAAAATAAATTCACAATAAATTGTGAATCAGTAGCTGGAAGTGATACTCTGGTCAATAACTGGTTTCCTTTTCTATTTTTCAAAAGTGATCATATTTAAGTATTAATTACAGTTTCCTTGACTCAGTAATACAAGATGGACTTTGATTGTAGAAATACAATCTTCTCCAACTTCTAAAAAAAAAAACAGCTAAGCAAATTAAACCACATACTAAGCAGTAATTCTAAAGGTATTTTTCTAAGGTGTTTTGCTTTGAGTGGTAAAGCAGTAGTCATGTACAGCATTGTTTGCCTTGTCAAATTAATACTAATGTCTTCAAAAATATAACTCAAAAATATAGAAGAATAAACAACAAAAACTACCTCGAGGACTGTTTTGTTTTAATTGGCAAAGAAACTTTATTTTCACAGAAACTCAGTAGGTAATGACACTAAAATATATGTAGACAGAAATACATTATGAAAAGGGACGACATTAAATTAACCAGAATATGACACCAGTATTGTCATCATTATCCACAATTTAACAATCTGTTGAAAAATTTTTAAAAGATGTATTTCTCCAAAAATCAAAGCTAGGCAAGTCATCCACATACAGCACTTAAAAATATAAACCAGACTTCCAGAAAATTTTGATGGTGGTTAGTTTGAAATGGAATTCACATTAATTTTGTGTTGCAAGCAAATAGAAATCTGTATGTGATTATATTTTTCATGAAGAAATTATGAAATGAGTGATATGGATACGAAGAATTAACCAAGTCAAACTATAAACACCAAGTTTGTCTTTTTCACATGTGTCCCACGAATCTCAGGAGACAAAAGATATTTTTAGCATCTATAAACACTGTACCCAAATAATATGGTTTCAAAAGAACAGAATTTTTAGAGTAATGCTTCTATGTGTTTCCATATAAATCCCAATAAATTATTTGCTAGGTGCCAGACAATCTGAAAACAAAAACAAATACCTATTTCTAACAATCATTTCAGCTTGTTGCCTGTGGTAATGAACCAAATACCATCAGTTCCCTAAGCGATGATTTAGCTCTGTAAAGGAACGTTATGAGTGACCACTGATGTTTTTCTATACCCCAGCCATTATTGCATATTAAAATGCAGATGAGAGTCTTCCTCTGTTTTCAAAGAAATATTAATTTATCTTAAAATACAAATATGTCCTGAGTTTTTAAAAATGCAGAGAAGTAAACATTATCATTTTAAAGCAATAACCTTTCTCTGAATAATTTCATTGCAAATTCTGCAATAGTTTCTGTTTCCTTTTGAACACTTTGAAGAGCAAAAAGAAAAATTAACAGCATTTTATAAAATCCAAAAACTAAAAATTCGTTTTTAAAATAAAAGATTACAAGTGTGGGCTTCTTTACGGATTCAGCTAGTCCGATACATTTAAAACAGTTTTATCTAAAGTGCATTTATAAACCTTTTAGACCATTCCTAGCACCTAACATTATATCCCATTAAACTACAAACAGAACAGAGCAACACCAACTGTATCTATCACCTAACTTACAGAATCAGGAGCCTGGCCAACAAATTGACAGATCATGTGGTTCATTCTTTTGTGTCACGGCAGAAGAACTGCTTACTTTGTTATGGTAAGGTATCTATGCCGAATGATTTCATAATACCTAGGTTTAACGACTCTCAGACTTCTTTATATCTGAATTTAATCTCTTTTGTTGAATTATTATTTTAATTCCCTCCTTCACTATCCCCAGTATTTAATATCTTGCGGATATTTCACAAGAAAAACACATACACACAACACTTAATGTAACATTTTTATTGAACAACTCTGTAGAAGAGATCACTCAAGGTCCTCAAAGAGTTATGGTCTGGTGTGGAGGGGGGGCAGAGTGTAAGTAAAACATGCAGATATAACTAATACAAGATATAAAAGGGCCTTAAGAAAGAAGGAAAAAGCATTCAAGGTGGGAGAAAAAGGTTTTCAGACAATGATAAGTCTAGCTGGGCCACCATGAAATGCTTCAGGTAAAAGGAGACATCTGAGATCTATTTCAACAGACCTAGCAGAGACTTTAAGTGGAACATTTAAAACATGCATTTTATTCAAGTCTTTTTCAAAATCTTTTCCTAAAAGATATCAAGCAAAGATTTGATTGTTTGCTTCCACATAAACACAGGGTCAAAGAGAATGTAAAATGAGAAAACTGCAAAAAAAAAAAATTGAAAGCAAGTACAAGGAAGATGAACATGACACTACCAGTGGGGAAAACAAGAGTCAATCACGTTTACATCACAGAAACCACAAGACTCAGGAGTGGGCACCACTGAAAGTCGGTAAAGATGAGACTCAAAATAAAAGTCACAGATAAAGCCCATACCCCCTCCCAGAATCTGTACAACTGGGCAGTTTACAATTCTTCATCACAGAAGACTGACGGCTTATTCCTTAGGGTAAGAATCTCTGGTCTTCCAGTCCAGAGACAGGTGGACTAAGTCAAAGTTGTATTAGATTTTGAGACCCATCCCCAGGCTTCATCCACCACCCGGCAACCAAGCTGCCGGCAGCTGGGCTTCAGCCTCTGCACAGCAGAGTCCAAGATCCTTCTCTGGTGAATCTAATCAACCCATGAAGAAAGAACTTCATCAGATGTTCCACAGAGAAACAGCTGACTCAGGGAACACGGCTTTGACAAACACTACCCACAGGCAAAGAATTTCCAATTTGCTCCTATTTTGGTAAGAGACAAAATAGTATAAAGGTTAAAAAAAGGGACTGTGGAGTCAGGCTGCCTGGATCTATCAAATCAAGTAGTAGCAATAATCAAGAAGTAAAATCAAGAAGTAGCAATAAAAAACATGTTATTTAGAGATACACAGGTCAACACTAAAAGAATCAGCTAACATCTTGCTTCTAGATAGCAAGAAACGGAGAGGCTGGAAAAGAAGAGAGGGCATTGGGAGATGGCTATGTGTCATAACTTTAAACTGTGGGCACACATACTGATTTTTTTTAAATAACACCATAAAAAAATCATGGCACAATGATCCAAGTACCTATTATTTCCATCAAAATACTACTGTGGGGAAAAAAAAAAACTCAAGGCAAGTTTTTTTCCCCAAAACTAACTATAGAAGTATGCTTAAATATATTAAATTATCATTTAACCAGTGAATAAGTTAAAATGTTTCATGTTAGTCTCCGTTATAACATTTTCCCGTATCACAAGTACTTATGCAAAGGGTAAAAATGCATCTCATACACCAAAGCTGCTCAAAACAAAACCAAATGTAAAAAACACCAAATAGAGAAAAAGACAACCTAAGTAACTAACTTCAAAAAATATGATCTCTGGAGATTACCCAGATTAATTCAATCATCTCAAAGTGCCCTACTGGTTAACACTGTCCACTCAGCGTTCAGTTCAATCTCTCTCCCATCTGGAAAACTACTAGCTGACCAACATCCTCATCACAATATTTTTCCATTTAATACTGTTCCATGCCATGTTTCCTAGAAGCAACAGACAAATGATTTTTTTTTCAGACAGTCCAAAGGAAAATAAATTGTTAAGAAGAAACACAACAAAGGAAATACAAACACAGACAGACACACACATACGCATACCGCCCCTTCTTAGTTAAGGTTAAAAATGGAACTAAAGGGAAGCGTCTACTCATATAAAATCAGAGTTTCAAGTTTATCTCTTCAAGGAAATTATGTTTACCTGAATTTCCATAAGCTCTTCCAAGCTAGTATAGGGGTCATTTCTTAACCTTTTGTTTACTCCTAAGCACCTTGAACTGTGCAGTTCCTTGCACACAGTAGGAGCTCAAAAAAGTTTCAAATCAGTGCTTTTGTAATAAATGACTGAATGAAAGCAAATGAGTTGCGAATAGTTCCCACATAACTTCCCTTTTCCTCTTATTTCTCCAAGTAAAATACATTGGAGTTTGAGCAGTAGAAAATCAAGTTGCCAGCACTCCATAATAAGGCACAAGCTTGAAGGCCTGCAACTTAAAAGAAATTACAGTGCCGACCTCCACTCTTCTATCCAATTATTATGGCAGCTAATGATAATTTTGAAATGTCCCATATGAAACCAAATTAAAGAAATACTGCCGTACCATAAATACTACGACCAATGGCAAAACATTATCACAACTTAAAAAAAAAAAAAACTGAGATACATATTTACTACCTGAAAAATATTCTATTTATAAATGATCAGATAGGATAAAACATCAGATAGGATAAAACATCCCATCAAGTAATAATTCTAACTAAACATTTTCCTTTATATAATTTTCATCTGTGCTATCAATTAAGTCTTTGTGTTTACCAGCCCTGATTCCAAAAACGCATGTGTCCCAGCAGATGAGAAAAAAAAAATTGCAAAGCGCTTTGATTCTCCAAACCCTTATCTGCTTTCCAACTTCTCTAGCTAACTCTTCTACCTCCTCCCACTCCTTAATAGCAATCTTTCCCTCAGCTGATGGACTTCTGGTTCTATCTCACTGTCATAATCTTAATGCTCTGCCCGATTTTCCAGAGTTAACCACCTCACCGGGGCAGTCACATATTCCCAACCAAACAATATTTTCATATGTCAATTCAAAATTCTCAACTCTGTGAATTACACTCCTTCCATCGGGCAATATCTCAACCCTCCCATGAATGCTAAGGGGTATGTACATCACCTCTTCTCACATTTTAAAAGAGGACACAGACCTTCTCTGGATACAAGGAAACAAGATTAAAGAAATACTGTAGTCCCTTTCTCTACCTTCTTTACTTCTAAGAAGACAAAATAAGAAGAATAATGATGAGACCAGGACAACCATAGATTCTCTATTGCGTGAGAGGGATGTATACAGGCCAGCATGTATGTACGGCACAAGCTCCTGGGGTTCCCCGCTGGGAACTCTGTGCCAATAAACAATATAATCTTTCTCTTGTCCAGCTCCTAGGAGAGAAGCTCACCAGAGAAAAAACCTCATTTCAGCCTCAGCACAAGCCGCATTTACATTAAACTCTTAACAACAAACAGACCCACTTTTCTGATTCCTACGACTCTTGGTTCTGTTTCTCAATAGCTTCAGAATCTGGAGTGGTTACAAGGCAACAGCTCCCCTCAAGAACCACCAACAATATCGAATGGCCTGGCTTCTGCTGAGAACTGTCAAGGAATTCACTATAAAATTCATGTTTCCCGTCTTCAGCTGGGCCCATGGTGCGGCCTCCCCCATCATTTTTTCTCTAATTAAGCCTCTTGCCTTCATTCTCCGGAAGCTATTTCACAGATTGTCAGCTCTCCTCAAACATCCAACCTGTCTACTCCTTTCAGTTATCAAAGTGCATGACTCAGCCTCCTCCTGAACAGAGAAAATGGAAGGTATTTTAAGAGACGGCCCTTAACTTTTTTCTACCAAAACTATGGTTACCAGCATCTGTACCCAACTATTCCATTTCATCCCGCTCACAAGGAAAGAGGAATCCCTCCTACTTAAGGCTAATTCCTCCATCTGTGCTCTGAGACCTGGCTCTCTCAACTATTTATTCCCTTTCTTAATTAAATATTCAACTTTCCCCACATCTTTGGCTCCTTCCTATTAACACTGAAACATGCTCTAGGTTCTACATCTTTAAAAATGAAACAAAACAAAAACAAAAGCAAAACCATCCTCAACTACACATTCTTCTCTAAACCACAGCCCTCTCCTTTTCACAACTCAACATCAGAGATGCTCTATTCTTACAGCCCATGCCTGCAACCAATTACCTCCTTTTCACTAAATGCAAAAAGACACTTTCAATTCCTTGTCTTATTTGAAGCCTAACAGCATTTGACCAGTCTTTCCTTCTCAAAACACTCTCAATCCGTGGTTTGCAAAACACCCATACTTCTTCCCTCTTGCTTCCTGTTTCTCTGACTGCTTCTTCCCAATCTCCCTTCCAGGTTCTTCTTCTATCTACCCTCTAAATGTTGGTGTTCTAAGCACTCCAATCTAGCCCTTCTTCCTATCTCACTTTAAATAAACTCTCTAGATGACCTCATTCATTCCTTTAGACTTACTTACAAACAAGCTAAGAAATCTCTAGTTTAGATCTATCTCCTGACTTTCAGATCCATAAACCCACCAGACCACTGAACAGTTTCTCTTTCAATCTAACAGGCACCTCACATTCAATGCAATCAAAATGGAACTCAAGTTCTCTCCCATCAGCCTCAAACGGACTCTTCCTCCAGGATTCCCTCACCCAGTGATTGGTACTTCCAGCTACAACACAGTTGGCCAAGACAAAAACCTGGAGTCATCTTTGTCTCCTTCTCTCACTCCATACATCAAATCAGTCACCAAATCCCATGTCCTAAATACCTTCAGAATGCATCCACTCTGTTCAATCACCAATACTTTCAAGACTTTCATCCTAGTTAAGGCCACCTTTATCTTTCATTGGGTTCATAGTATCTGCCTTCTAAGAGTTCTCTGCTTCCAGTTTGTTCCTTTCTATTACATTCTCCACTCTGCCACCCAAGTGATCCTTGTAAATACTCATTTATTTACAGCTATCAATGCCTTCTCATCTATTTTTTGGATGAAGTCAAAATTCTTAACACGAATCAATGAATCTTTGTAACCTAGCTGTTGCTACCATCCTCATCTGTAGCACATCCATATTCTACAATCACTGTTATTACTGTATTATAAGATCCTCTAAATATATTATTCTATGGCTAAAATAAACTTCCCTTCTTCTTCTCAAAGGACTTTCTATTCTAAATCTGTTATTTTCAGTTAATAGTATTATCATTCTTTAATTTATCCAGAATGCAAAAACTAGGTGTTGTCTTTCAACCTTCACTCTGCACCGCAGCCAGGTATATCATTCAATCCTGTCTTATTTTCCTCACTCTTTTACTTTCTCCCCTGGTGACCATGCTTGTGATTCAAATATCTATCACTGTTTCTGGAAAATTACCAGAACTTAGTTCCAGTCACTCTCCAATCCATTCATCACACTGGATAACTCTTTCTAAAACTAGTAAGTTTTAAACTCTAAACCATCATCATGTCAATCTCAACTCCAAATCTTTCAAAACAAGAGTGACAAATCCAGGCCTCAATGAGACGTGAACTTTGAAGCTTCATCATGTAAGCAAAGGAAACACGAATAAAAGTTATGAAATGCACTGGCACTAATAATTAGAAGGAAAAATATGCCCTGTAAAAAGCCTACAATATTAGAGCAATATTAAGCGGGCACTCTATACAACAACAGGGAAAAGTGTCAGATAACACAGTAGAATTAGTGTTGACAACTCTAAAAAGTGCAGAAGATCACAAATTTAATGTTACTTCATATCTTTCATGGTGTTATATGCTCTTGTCTACATTTTTTTTCTATTCACAGTGAAGTCTGTAGGACAGATATATCTAGTAATCTATTTATCTGGAACATGGCTGTTCTGATACAATAAGCATAAAACTCTTGGGTAGATAAGAGGGAAATTATAAACTCAGTGTCTCAGTGTTCAGATACTTTTATCAAAGACAGCTTTAAACTCTTGTTGAAAATTTCTTTACTCTTCTCCTAGACATAATTAGAGGTCCCTAATACCTCTCTGACCTAATCTGCATCTCCCCTTGACTCACTTTGTTCTTGCCACATAGCCTCCCTATCGATCATACTCCTGCCTCAAGGCATCTGGGTGTTTTTTTTTACTGTTTATTTTGTTTCTTAAATAAAATTAAGATATGAAAACCTACCAACCAGCATTAAACTAAAGACCTTAACAATAAATTACATATAACCCCTTCTTGGACCTCTCCAGACTCACAATCCTAAATTTATTTTTTATCATTTCTTTGCTTTCAAATTAATAAAGTTTCATTTCATCTATATCTACTACCAAAAAGCATATTATTTTTATTTTCGCTATTTTTAAAGAGTATTCCATGACATACATTTGGGGGGCTTAACTTTTTCACATAACATTATGTTGCTAATATTATTTTAGCTTCCATTTATTGTTTTGACTTCTATAATACACTTTCCTGTCAAGAGACGTTTGGGTGGCTTACAATATTTTGTTACTGAAAACATAACTGCATGAACATTTTCCAACACGTCTACTTTTGTATACACACAGAATTTCTTTTGAGTACATGCCTGTAAGGAAAATCACTGGGTTATAAGGTTTGTCTATGTTTAGCTTCACAGGATCATGAAAAACTATTTTCCAAAATGGCTGCTCAAATTGCTGTGAGAATAACATACAAAAGTATTCTGAATCCTAACCCTTTCCAACATTTGGTTTTAAATGGTGTCTCACTGTGTACTTAATTTGATTTCCCCAATCATTAACAAAGTTGATATCTCTTCCTATGATTATTAATCATATACAGTTTCTCTTTTGTCAAATACTTATGTCTTTCATTATTTTTTCATTATTTTTGTTGCTTGTGCTTTTTGATTTGTAGTTTTTCTTAATACTAATCCCTGTCAGCTGTGTATATTGTAAACATCTAGTTTACAATCTGTTTTTCACTTTCTTTAAGGCAACTTTTGATGAACAAAAATTCTTAATGTTACTTGTATCAATTATTCTTTTACAGTAACTCATCAGTTTGTAGCCTTATCTCTTAAATTCTTTCCTATCTCTAGGTTTAAAAAGATACAATATTTGTATTTTATCCAAATAAAATAAAATTTCCCTAACACCATATACAAAAAGAAATTCAAAATGGCTAATGCGAGGTGATATTTCATTGTAGTTTTGATCTGCATTTCTCTGACAATTAGCGATGCTGAGCATAATGACCTAAATGTAAGACCAGATACTATAAAACTCCTAGAGGAAAACACAGGCAGAATATTCTCAGACATAAATCACAATAATATATTTTTTGAACCAGCTCCTGGAGTAATGGAAATAAAAGTAAAAATAAACAAATAGGATCTAATTAAACTTAAAAGCTTTTTGCACAGCTAAGGATACCATCAACAAAACAAAAAGACAACCTACAGAATGGGAGAAAATATTTGCAAATGATGTGACCAACAAAGGACTAATTTCCAAAATATACAAACAGCTCATACACCTTAATATCAAAGAAACAAGCAACCCAATCCAAAAATGGGCAGAAGATCTAAATAAACAATTCTCCAATAAAGACATACAAATGGCCAACAGACACATGAAAAAATGCTCTGCATTGCTAATTGTCAGAGAAATGCAGATCAAAACTACAATGAGATATCACCTCACACCAGCCAGAATGGCCAACATTAAAAAGTCTACAAATGATGCTGGAGAGGGTGTGGAGAAAAGGGAACCCTCCTACACCGTTAGTGGAAGTGTATACTGGTGCAGCCATTATGGAGGACAGTACGGAGGTTCCTTAAAAAACTAAAAATAGACTTACCAAGTAATCCAGCAATCCCACTCCTGGGCATATACCTGGAGAAAAATAAAATTCAAAAACACACATGCACCCCAATGTTCATAGCAGCACTGTTTACAACAGCCAAGACATGGAAACAACTCAAATGTCCATCAACAGATAACTGGATAAAGAACATACATACACACCATACATACATACATACATACGTTCATACAATGTAATACTACTCAGCCATAAAAAGGAATAAAATAACGCCATTTGCAGCAATACGGATGGACCTGGAGATCATTCTAAGTGAAGTGGGCCAGAAAGAGAAGGAAAAATACCATCTGATATCACTTACATGTGGAATCTAAAAATAAAGGACACAAATGAACTAGTTATTATTTATAACTTAGATGACTGATTTCTTGAATATGTGTAAGCACATTTGACTGTCCTTTATGATTGGATTACCGCATTCTGTTGATTCTTTTTTTGTGGCTGGCTTTATTTCTTTGATAACTATGTAAGTTTAAAAAGCTAAAGCTCTAATCTGTTCTTAGAAACAATAATCAGTACATATATGTAAACTAAAAAAAAAAATGTGCAGTATATTGTATATATGTATTTGCATGAAATATAATGGATATGTGCAGTTAAACTGTATTAATTCTACCTAATAAGAAAAAAAGAGTTGATGATGAACAAGGATATGATAAATTCAATCTTGTATTCTTGAGATATCCCCTTCCTAAAAACAATAATAATAAAATGAGAAAAAAAGTAAAATTTCACATTTGACATTTAAGTACTTTATCTATCTGTAATTTAACTTTTGTATATGGTAGAACCAGAGATCCAATTTCTTTTTTTTTCTTTTTTTGCCAATATGGGTAATTCTTCTAGTTACATTTCTTGAATAGTAACTTCCTTCCTCAGTAATCTGATATGCCATCTTTATCATATATGAAAATTTCATAAATGTGTGGCTGTTTCTGGCTATAGAATTATTTCAGTAGAAATGAAGTATTTATGATACTAAGCCTTCCTGTCCATAAACATGGTATATCTTAGTTATAAGACATGGTTAAGTATTATAATTTTCCCTAAAGTCTTGCATATCTCCTGATAGATTCACTCTTAAATACTGATAATCTATGATACATTAATATCTTCTTTTAAATTGTATTTTCTAGTTGTCTGTTGCTGTTATATAACAATAGAGTTGACTTCTATATATTAATCATATATCCATTCATATTTGCTAAACTCGTATCTAATTATTTATCTATACTCTTTTGATTTTATATGTAAATGATCATATTGCCTCCAGATAACAACAGTTTTATTTCTTCCTTTCTAATTCTTACTCTCAAATTCCTTTTTCTTATCTCACACCACTGGCTACATCCTCCAGTACAATGCTAAGTACAAGAGAAAATGTGGTGATTTTATTTTTCAAAGATGGTATGAAAAATATCTCCCAACCCACATATTCTCCTAAAAATGAAACACTGATACTCCCTCTAATGAGTTGTAAGGTCTCTGTCTTCTCCCTTTGAACCGCACAAATCATTATGACTTCCACAACCAATACAGTACCACAGAATTAACATGTGTGACTTCTCCAAGGTAGGTCATAAAAATGCAACTTCTGCCTTCTGTCCCTGTGTTGCATGGACTAGGAACCTATCTACCATGTTGTGAGAAAAACCAAACCAGCCCACTTGGAGAGACCACATGGAGAAGCCACAAGCAAGTTTTCTAACTGAATGCCTGAGTTCCCGGCCAACAACCAGAATCAAATCACCAGATATATGAAGATACTTCCAGATGACTTAGTCCCTGGCTATCAAGCCATTCCAGTGTTCAAGTCATCCAACAGGGGCATTAGAAAGAGTGGAGCAGCAACAAACCTTTCTATTCTGCACTGTCCAAGTTCCTGACCTTCAGAATCCAAAAGCATTAAAAAAAAGTTGTTTTAGCCAGTAAGTTTGGAATGATCTGTTATGCAGCAATAAAATAACTAGAATGAGTGATAGCATCCATTCCTATACCATTTCTGTTTTTAAAGAGAATTTTTTTTAATATTTCCTCATTTTAAAAGATGTCTGCTGATGATTGTTGGGTTTCATTTTAATAGTACCAACAGGTTAAAGAATTTCCTTTTTTTTCCCTAATTAAGCACTCTAATCATGAATTTACATTGATTATCAATCAAATGCTTTCCTCCTACCTATTGACATTATCATATGACTCTTCTCCTTTAATCTATTAATGTCATCATTTACATTTGTAGATCATATAATAAACCATCCTTGCATACCTGAAAAAACCAACTAGGTAATAGCATTTTTCTTCTTTTACATTGGTTTCAATCTGTTAATAACTTGTTTGAGATTTCTACATCTACACTCATGACTGAAATACATCTGTAATTGTCATTTCTTGTAATGCCTTCATCTGGTTTAGATATCAGGCTTATGCAGGGCTTTTAGAACTAGGAGGGGCAACATCTTCTTTTTCTATTAATTAAAATAGAGATTGCATCAGATTGGAATAACCTATTTCTTAAAATTTTGGTAGAAACTTGCTTAGCAAATCATCTGGGCTTGTTGCTTTCTTTGTGGGAAGATTCAATTTCTTATAATTATAGGATGATTCAGACTTTTAATTTCTTCCTCATTTTTTGTAAGTAATATTTTTCTAGAAATGTGTCTATTTCTTCTAAGTTTTTAAAAAAACAGTTGGCATATGGTTGTTAACAGTATTGTCGTATTTTTATTGTGGTAAAATGAATGTAACATAAAATTTACTATCTTAAACATGTTAAAGTGTACAGTTCAGTGGTATTAAGTACATTCACATTATTGTGAAGTTACCACCATCCATCTTTTCATCTTGCAAAACTAAAGCTCTGTACCCATTAACTATAACTCCCCCTTCTCTCCCCTAGTCCCTGACAACCACCACTCTATTTTCTGTCTACATAATTTTGACTATTCTAAGTGCCTCACATAAGTGGAATAACACAGTACTTGTCTTTCTATGACTGGCTTATTTCACGTAGCAAAATGTCCTCAAAGTTCCTCCATGTTGTAGCATATTTCAGAATTTCCTTCCAAAACATAATGTTATGGTATTTTATGGTATGTTAAATATACACTTACAAATAACTAGCAATTGTACTTTTGGGCATTCTCCCCAAAGAAATGAAAACATGCCCACATAAAAATCTGTACATGGTTGTTCATAGCCTGTTTTTAATAGTCAAAAAATGGAAACAACCAAAATGTCCTAAAATAAGTGAATAGTTAATCAAATTGTGCCACATCTATACCATTGTAATGTTAGTCATCATTAAAAAGAAAAGAACTACTGATACACGCAACAAGTCGGATGGATCTCAGGGGCATTATACTGAATGAAATAAAAAAGCCAATCTCAAAAGGTCAAATACCCTGAGACTCTATTTACATAACACTCTCAGAATGACGAAATTGTAAATATGGAGAACAAATTAGTGGTTACTAGGGATTAGTGATGGTGGGGAAGGAAGTAGGACTGACTATAAAAGGGTAGCACAAGGAGATCTTATTGGTGAAGTAAGTGAAATACAGACTATTAAAAAAAAAAGACAATGAAACTAAGAGCTGGTTCTTGAAAAGATAAAATTGATAACCTTTAGACAAACTCATCAAGAAAAAAAAAAAAGAGGACCCAAATAAATAAAATCAGAAATGAAAGAAAAGCAGTTACAAGCAAGACCACAGAAATACAAAGAATAAGAGATAACTGCAAACAAGCATACACCAATAAAACGAAAAACCAAGAGGAAATGGATAAATTCCTAGCAATGTAAAACCTCCAAGACTGAATCAGGAAGAAACAGAAAAAAATGAACAGATCAATTACCAGTAATGAAAATGGATACGTAATTAAATAAAAAAAAAAATCCTCTCCCCCAAAAAAGCCCAGGATCAGACTGCTTCACAGGCGAATTCTATAAAACACTTTTTAAGTTAATATCTATCCTTCTCAAATTATTCCAAAGATTTGCAGAGGTCAGAATGCCTCTGAACTCAGTCTAGAAGACAAGCATCATCCTGATATGAAAATTAGACAAAGACATGACCTAAAAACAAAAAAAGAAAAGAAAACTATAAGCTAATATCACTGATGAACATAGATACAAAAACCATCAACAAAATATTAGCAAACTGAATTCAACAATATATTAAAGAGACCACACACTATGATCAAGTGGGATTTATCCCATGGGATCAAGAAGGTTTCAATATCCAGAAATCAATCAATGTGACAGATCACATCAACAAACTGAAGAATAAAAAGCATATGCTTGTCTCAATAGACACACATACAGAAAAACTTTTCTGACAAAATTTAACATCCTTTTATGATATAAACTCTCAACAAAGTGGGATAGAGACAACATGTCCCAACAATAACAGAGGCCATATATGACAAATCCACAGCCAACGTCAAACTTAAACAGGGAACAGATGAAAGCATGTCTTCTAAGATCAGGAAGAAGACAAAAAGGCCCACTCTCTTAACTTTTATTCTACATAGAATTGCAAGTCTTAGCCACAGTCTTTTTCAGACAAGAAAAAGAAATAAAAGGAATCCAAATTGGAAAGGAAGAAGGAAAATTCACTGTTTGCAGATGACATAACACTATACATAGAAAATCCTAAAGATGCCACCATAAAAACTACTAGAATTCATCAATGAATTTGGTAAAGTTTCAGGACACAAAGATAATATATAGAAATCTGCTGCATCATTATAACGCATGCATTAATAATGAACGATCATGCAACAGAAAATAAGAAACAATTCCATTTAAAATTACATCAAAAAGGATAAAATACCTATGAATAAATCTAACCAAGGAGGTAAAAGACCTGTACTTAGGAGAACTAAAAGACACTGAAAGAAACTGAAGACGACACAAACATAGGAAAAGATATACCATATTCATGGATTGGACGAATTAATATTGTTAAAATGACCATACTACCTAAGGCAATCTATGGATTCAATGCAATCCTTATCAAGATACCAATAGCATCTTTTACAGAACTAGAAAAAAAAATCAAAAATTTGTATGGAAACACAAAAAAACCTGAATAGCCAAATCAACCTTGAGAAAGAAGAACAAAGGTGAAAGTATCGCACTACCTGATTTCAAATTACACTACAAAGCTACAGTAATCAAGACAGTATGATACAAGCATAAAAACAGGCACATAGACCAACAGAAAAGAATAGATAGCCCAGTAATAAATCCATGCTTATATGGTCAGCTAATCTACAACAAAGGAGGCCAAAATATACAATGAGACAGCCTCTTCAATAAATGGTGTTGGAAAAACTGGACCGCTAAATGCAAAAGAATCAAACTAGGCCACTTTCTTATACTATTTACAAAAATAAACTTAAAATAGATTAAAGATCTAAATGTAAGACCTGAAACCACAAACTTCTAAAATAAAACATAGGCAATAACTTCTTTGACATCAATCTTAGCAATGCTTTCTCCTCAGGCAAGAAACGAAAGTAAAAATAAACAAATGGGACTAGATCAAACAAAAGTTTTTGCACTGCGAAGGAAACTATCAACAAAATGAAAAGGCAACCTACTGAATGGGAGAAGATATTTGCAAACAATATATCTGGTAAAGGTTAATATCCAAAATACAAAAAGAACTCACACACCTCAGTATCAAAAAAATAAGCACTCTGATTTAAAAATGGGCAAAGGAACCAGGCAGACATTTTTCCTAAGAAGACATATAAGTGGCCAACAGACACGTGAAAAGATGCTCAAAATCATAACTCAGGAAAATACAGATCAAAAAACCATATTGAGATATCACCTCACACTTGTCACGATAGCTATTATCAAAAAGACAAAAACAAGTGTTGGCAAAGATGCGGGAAAAGGGGAACCCTGGTACACTGTTGGTGAGAATGCAAACTGGTGCATCCACTATGGAAAATGTTACAGAGGTTCCTCAAAGAATTAAAAACAGAGCTACCATTTGATCTACCAGTGATACTTCTGGGTATTTTTCTGAAGAAAATGAAAACACTAATTCAAACACATATATGTGGCACACTCATGTTCACTGCCAACATTATTTGGAATAGCCAAGATACAGAAGCAACTTAGCCAAAAGATGAAAGGATAAAGAGGATGTAATACAGATAGTCAGTGGAGTGTTACTCAGCCATAAAAAAGAACAGCCATTCGTGACAACGTGGATAGACCCAGAGATTACTGAGTATAAAGTTAAGTGAAATAAGTAACACAGAGAAGGACAAATACCATATGATTCACTTACACGTGAAATGTAAAAAACTAAGTAAATGAACTAGCGTAACAAAACAGAAACAGGGTCACAGATACAGAGAACAAAGTGGTAGTTGCCAGAGGGGAGGGGAGTCAGGGGATGAGTGAAATAGGTAAGTGAGATTAAGAAGTACAAACTTTCAGTTACTAAATACCATGAGGCTGTAATGTACAACATAGGGAACATAGTCAATAATACTGTAGTAGTTTGTGTGGTGACAGATAGTAACTAGACTTATCGTAGTGATCATTTTGTATTGTATAAAAGTATCAGATCATTGTTGTATACCTGTAAGTCAATTATATTTCAATAAAAACATGAATAAAATAATTTTAATTTTACGAATACAACAAAATAATTTATTGGGATAAAATAATTCAAGCCAAAAAGATTGAATGGAAGAGAGGAAAATCATATTATAATACAACAGTAATATTAGACCTATAAATGTAATTTTATATTGCTAGTAAAAGGATCTATATTACATATAAAGTAACATAAAACCGAACAGAAACATTATTCCACATAAAATTGCCTCTACCTTCTAATACATATTTATATAAAATAAGGAACAAAATTAATGACTATAAAAAATCATTATTTCTAAAAATTATGTAACAAAAATGAAGTACATAAGAAATTTAATGAGCGATTTCCAGTAACACTATTTTACATGTCACTAGAGATAACCACTCTTTGCCTAAAAAGAATAATGACTTAAAATTATAGTGGAATTAAAATCTGAAAGTAATTGCTCTTGGTACCATCATGAAAACAAGTGCCAATACCAAATAATCACAAGGAAGGAGAACATTTCTATTCTTGCTTTATTCAAAAAAGTAATTCAATACCAGTATTAATTATATTAATTTGATATTGATTATGTAAGAATATACACATCAAATTTCTTTGATCGGTGTATTCTCAGCATCTAACAAAGCACAACACACGCTCTAATGTTGGCTCATCTTCATAGCAGTGATACTACTTCCAACAGCAAAGCATAGCAAAACCTACTGAAATAAATTATTTCTAATGACCATTTCTGAAACTCTTCACTTTCTTCAGTGGTCCTCAAAAACGATCATCACAGTACGTGTGGCACCAAACAATGGTGCTCATAACAGACGTCATGTCATCTGATTATCCTTTATCACAGATGATAAAAGACATTATATTTAAAATCAGAGGTAATAAATTTTACCAAGTTACATACAAAAATGACACTGCATCCTGCTTAACAAAGAAAAAAAAAATACTTATAAATGTTAAATTCATTTTAAAATGCTGCCTTCTAAAATATGAAACTCAGACCTGACCTAGTCCACTTAAAACCAACTCACACTGTTGTGTAAAATGTCTGTTACCAGGATACCAAATGGGATTTGCAGCCTGCCAAGAGATTAAAACTTAAATTCACCTATATAAACTATTGAGCTTTGTTTTCCTCTCTCTCTCCCTCTTTTATTTATTTACTTTTTTAATGCTATGGGGCACTGTAACTCCAATCTAATGGTGGAACAGGAGCTAGATTGATAAATAAGAACTTTACAATTGTCATTATTATAATGAAGTTGCTGCCAGCACTCAATCTTTCATCAGTTTGACTCTCTCCAGATGTTTCATATTCATTTATAATTCGAATCAGTCAAATACAGACCCATGTTTTCTTCTACAGACCTCAATGTTGACATCCACCAGAAATCTTCTCAAGCTTTTTAAAATAAAAATGTCATTAATCATATACACCATTTAAACCTGTGGCAGACTAAAAATGGCCACAAATTCTTTGGTATGCCTCTATCAAGAAGCATAATCTATGTCTCCTCCCCTGAACGTGAATGGGCTCTGTGACTGATTGCTGTGACCAGGAGTATGGGGCAGAAATGACAGGGTACCATTTTCTGGGCCTCGGCTTCACGAAACTGACAGCTTCCACCTCTCGTCTTTTGGAACACTTGTTCTGGGGGAAACCACCCTCCATAGAAGAAATTTGACTATCCTGAGACCACCATGCTGTAAGGTAACCCAAAACAGACATGTGGACAGACCACATGAAAAGAAAAACACCCAATGAATCTCCTACTGTTCAAGGAATGGTAGCTTTGGTGCTGGGTATGAAGAGGCCTTCAGATGACCCCAGCACTTAGCCACCAGCTGCCTACAGCAGCGTATGACCAGCAAAACCCTCCCCAAACTCCTGACCCACAAAATTGTGAGCAAAATAAAATGAGTTTTGATGTTTGGTGCGCAAAAGCAGATTACACAAACAAGAACTACAATTTCATTTTATGGCATGAATAAACTAACTATGACAATAGGAAAAAAGCAGACAGCCGATTTGTAGGTGTAATGCAATGAAACTTTTAAAAACTTTTAAATTATCAACTTACTATCTACAGAAGTTCTCTTAATTGTCTTTCATTAACTAATTCATGAGTAAGTCATGAGAATAACCAATGTTCACAACTACTTTTGATTCTCACAATGTGAAGGGAAGTGTCAAGGTTCCTAGGACATGACCCTGAACTTGTGCTCCCATCAGCTGACCTGTACACTACCAAGAATCACCGTTTTTGTACTGAACATTTTCATCTCGGTTGTAACTGTAAATATAATCATGTAATTTTATTAAATATTCTTTTAAATCTATGAGCACTAGAAGTAGTTGTTTCCATGAATAAGCTGAATACTTTAAAACAAACTGATAAAGGCTAGTTGCTTTCAAAATAAACACTGTCAAGAGGCAAGACTATTTATAAACATTTAGTACAAGGACCACTAGAACTATTTTTAACTATCTCAGTACACTTAAAAGGAAACTGAAACTAGAAATTGAAGATAGTGGTTAAAAGTGTGATTTAAGAAAGTCCAGAAGGAAATCCAACTGAGAGACCTACGCTCATAGAAAAGATGTGACCCAGTATCAAAAGACTGAACTATAAATATAGATTATGTTTTAAGGTATGTACATATCATTTTTATGACTACTCACTCTAGCCAAACTTTTTTTTTTATAAACTTAACATTTACCAGGCCAAACTGAGTTGGATAAAGGAGTTTGTACTATAAGCTCTTTCTTAAAATGTTTTTTAAATTAAGAAATAAGGATGAAGTTTCAGTTTTGCAAGATGAAAAGAGCTCTGTGGATGCATGGTAGTGCTGATGTTAGCACAACAATGTGACTGCACTTAATGCCACTGAATTGTACACTTTAGAATGGTAAAAACGGTCAATTTTAACGGCAAAGTGAGTAGACTTCACAATAATAATCAAAAAGAAATTTAAAAAACATTACATTGGGCAAACTAAGCCAGTCAGAAAGAGGACAGATTGTATAATTCCAGTTATATGAAGTTTAAAAACAGGTAAAATTAATCTATGTAATAGAAAGCAGAAGAGTGGGTCAGGGGACGGGGACAGAGCGCTGTAGAGAAACTGCACATGGGACTAGAGAACTTTCTAGGGAAATGAAAATGTTTTGTATCTTGAATGGAGTGTAGGTATTACAGTTACAGATTTGTCAAAACTCAACAAACTAGACACCTCTGATCTGTACATGTCACAATATAAGCAAATTACACATTGATTTTTTTAATGGGGATATGGGATGGGGGGGAGACTAAAGAAATCAGCCTAGAAATTAATTCATAAGAGTTATGCCCTGAAACAAAATAATAGTATTTTTTAACTACCAGAACTATTACATAGAGCAACTTACTGAAAGGCAAGTCACTAGTTGGTATGAACAAGGACATGCTACAAGTTCTGACTAGTCAGTCATAAGGGTTTTCAAAGGTAAATTAAAAAATCACCAGTCTTGATTACTTAAACTAAAACAAGATATCTTGAGAGACTACAGGACCTAGCTTCCTTCAGGTTAGCACAGTTTTTCCATCTGCCTAATTCCTCCCTTCTAATTCAAGTCAGTCCAATTTAATTCAACAAACCCATTATACCCACTCTGTGTAACTTATTATATGGGAAGCTAAGTATAACCAAACACAAAGATGAACATATAGTCATCTCTCCCTTCAAGGAGTTTATAACCTAATAGATGGCATCACACAATAGATACTAGCTACAGGAAAGGATTTACAATACCTTCAATGTTCAAACCAAAAGAAACCCTCTGCGATGCAGACCAATATTTTGAAAAGTGAATTTTTTTTTAAAATAAGGCAAAAGAGCAGTAAGAGGCTCATGCTCTAGGCTTATTCCCCACTCTGCCCCCTTTTTATTACCAGTGCAGGAAAATTCCATAAATATCTCTGTTTCCAAGAAATTTAGAATGCAAATACAAAGGGTCTCCTGTCTTTTTATACATGAAAGATAGAAAATTCATGGTTACAATTCAATGAGTGGGTGAGTAAAAGGTGCCACCATATTTCTAATAAAGGTTATTCAGCTTGATCCAAACCCTTGACCATCAATGTTCCTGGCAATGTATGGAAGATCACAGATTTTGGATTTTTTCTGGAGTGAATTATTCTGCTTTAAAAACTGAATCTAAAATTAGAATTATGAAGTGACAGAAAACATCACAATCTGAATTCTACTTACACAAAACCACATGGTTTTCAATGCCAAGTTCCTAATTTACAGCTGAGAAAATCACCATTGAAGATAGCTGAGCTTGGATCAGATTCACTTAACATAAAACCAGACATAGACCTCAAATTACATGTGACAGCTCTAGCCACGCATATAAATAAGAATAATGGAAGTTAAAAGACAATAAATCCACCTAGCCGTTCTAAATTTAGTGCTACAATGTTCCTTTCCTAGGATTCTCAAATAAATTAGAAAAAAAGGAAAGAAAAAAAATACCTATCTTCATTTAGATATAATGAAGAATCTAAAAGTACTCATTTCAATTCTCCTAAAGTCCTTTAAAAAAGTCAAGATAGTCTAGATCTTGAAATACACCTGTTGTTTTTAAAATATAAAGGAAAAAACCCACTAGACTTTCTGGGTATCAAGTCTTGGCACGTCATCTCAGAACTCTTCCCCAAACAATTTGTCACAAGTGAACAGGAACAAGCTGTACTAAGGATGCACAAAGATATTTAATTATTTGCTTAATCGGCTACTGATTTCCCCCATAAGTTAACAAAACCGAATGTAAGTCAACAGGAGTCTGTCGGCAACTATAAAATCACTTTACTTTCATTGGCTTCAGAAGTTTGCACCCTACGGAAAGTCCATTGAAAAATTTTACCTGGCACATACATGCTAAAATATTTTGTTTGCTGTTTGAAGCTACACTAGATTCCAACCCACAGAGACAGGATTTCCAGTTTATTTCTCACAACCCACATGTACAAAACCCAAAATTACAACATAGAAAAGCGTTGTTAAAATTCTGTAATAATAGTAAAGCAAAATAGTTCACCACAGAGCTCTTTTCTCGGGAATTTTTTAAAGCCTCTTGTATCCATGATATACAACATTTCAACATCTCGATTAAATAATCAAACATACGAGGAGGCTCACCTTGGAACTCTAAGAGAAGAGTTGTTCTAGGTTATGAATCAAACCTCATCCAGCTCAGACACTGTAAACTGAATTGACAATGGCATAACTATTAAAAAGAACACGATAGTGAAGTCTACATTATCACACAGTTTACCCCTCACTGCGATACAGAATTCAAACCATGCAGCCTTCACTGCCATACTGATCAAAGTTTTTAATACTACCAAAAACCAGTAAGCAAAAAAATCACTCAAAAAAACACTCAGAATATTTGAAAGGTGAAACAATACAGGTTAACAAAATTTTCTGTCATGTAGATACATTTGGAAGTCCCTTTGTTTTCAACTTAAAAATTGCTTTGTAAAATACACTGGCCAATTTCCCTACCTTAGGAAATAAAGTATAGAGTCCACAAATGACATTATCCTTTACACATGAACTATCCAGGGAGTGGAATGGATTTTTTTCATAGGATGCACTGAGATTTCCATCTTCTCTTTCCACTTTTCTCCCTCACCACTACCATGCAATATGGAAGCAATACATGTTGTTAAAGATTCGTTTCAGGAAAGAATGAAGAGATATTGAAAAAGACTGCAAAAGCTGAGCCTTGGTAAAAAGTCAACAAAGATGAGAAACAAGAGAAAGATAAAATGATGCCCTAGAAGTCATACAAGGATAGAAACAGGTATAATATAATAAAGGTCAAACAAGGAAAGCAATGAACACAAACCACTGGGTATCGAAGGTCACTGGTAAAACAAATGAAAAGTTCAGTGGAGCTGCAAGAATGAAAGGTAAATCACAGTGCTCATGAGCTACGACTTTATGATCTTCTCAGTCACAAATCTCTTAAGAGATTCTCCTAGTTTCAAATCTATTGTAAGTCTTCCCTCTTCTTCAAATTCACATCAATTTAGTTGGCAAAACTTAATTCTTACTGTATCTTTTCTCACAGTTAAAGCATTAGGAGATGCATTAGAAAGCATACATTTATCTGGAAGTAACAGAAAATTTAAAAAGCAAACTGGCTGAAACTAAAAGGAAATGTACACTCCTTATCGCACATAACAGGAAGTCCACAGGCCAGTCAGAGCTTTAGAGCTTCTCTGTAATCCCCTTGGATCTGACCCCCCATGTATAACTCCATCCACAGGCTCATAAAATAATCAAAATAGTTTTGAGATTGTGATCTGCCCATCTTTGAACCTGTCACTAGCAGAGAAAGGAAATTACCATGTTTCACTTAGACTTACAGACTCAGTCTTGGAACTAAGAAAGAGGACCTATTTCTCTGAGTCAAGGGCAGGGGGATTAGATGCCTGAGCAAAACAGGTTCTCTTAGAAAGGCAGATAGGAGGGGAATAATGCTAACTATGCAATCAACAGTAGCCAATACAGAAGGTTCTTATTTGCATGATGTCCTACCTTTGGGGAAGTTTTAAAAACTCCTTTTAATACAATGAAAATTAGGCTTGAACAAAATAAGGGCCAAATAATTTCCTTCCTCAGATAACCAAGTGATAACCTCAGAGACGTATAGGTCAAGAAGAAAAATGCAAGGTTTTTTATCACTCAAATTTATAAAAATAGAATGTGTTTGGGTATTTTAAAACCACTGCTCTGATTTCATTTTACTCTTTAAATCGTTACCTTGTTGGAGACAAGATGGCAAGAGATCCCAAGGTACTAAAAAGAGTGCCAGACTCAGGGCACCGGGCTCTAGTCCTAACTCTGTCTTCCACTAAATCACAGTGTCATCACAGATGGTCACCTAGTCCATCTGGGTTTCAGTTTCCTCCGTTGTTAAACTAGAAACCTCAGAGAGGTCATCTTCAAGTCTTCTTCACAGTTAATTCCTAGTTATAAATAATCCTCACTTGCTAACTAGAATATTTATGCAGACTATTTAAAGTTGTAATTCTGGGCTTCCAAGATGCCTTCCAAGACTACAAGCTTTTCCTACAAAACTTCAGTTTTACAAAAACCTTCACTGTGGCCAGAAATGTAAATAGCACGGTGTTACAACTTCTGAAATAACTCAAGAATTCAACTTCCCTTTAAACCCAAATTCATTAATAAAAGGTTGCAGTATACCTACAGAAGCATGCCCTCACTGCTGGACAGGGAAACGGAAAATGACAAAACCCAACCACTCCGAAATTCAGTCAAAGACAAGGTACCTAGCCACTGAGCCTAAATGAAGACGATGATGAAAATCAAAGCGCAATGAGAGAGCTGGAATTCAAGTCATAATCAAAAATAGGAATTTCTATAAAGAGTAAGAGGGAGGGGTGGGACTATCACAAAAGTAAAACCAGCACACAGGCCTAGAAGAAATTAAATGTAAGTGTCTCATGAATTTCTCTTAAAGACTATTATTTACATCAAATTAACAGAAATAATTTCCAAAAACAGGTTGCTGACTGTGAAAAACAGGAGAGAAAACTAATACTCTGCCTTTTGAAAACCTCAAATTAATGAATTTTGGCAAACCAGACACAAACCATATGGGAGGACACTGGATAAAACCCCATGACATTAGCCAACTGCATTATGACCAGGAGTTGGTTCTTCTCAAAATTATTAATAATGAAAAATACTTACACAGGATACACATGATTGCCAGGAAAAAAAAAATGCGCTTCTTTGAAACAGTTTTTAAAACAACAAACCACCCGCAGAAACCACATGGGCACAAAATGAAATGACTCTGGTCACTGACTAGTAGAGCATTTAAGCACTCCCCAAGTGAGAGACTCAGCTTCAGGTTCTCTTTCTGGGACAAGCAGAAAATTCATGAAAATACCTGATTTGGAGCTACCAAAAAAAACAGGGCAAACATGCCTGCACTGGCCTGAGTTTCAAGAGAAATAACGTTCTCCAAGGAGAACCGAACAGTTTTAAGAGACCACGTCCTTGTTTTAAGAAGACATTTTCTTTTCCCCCTCACAGTAAGAACTTAGATAAAGCTTAAAAACTCCTCAAAATAAAATAAAGCAAATCCCACTCAAAGTGCTTAACATTATAAAATTAATGACACATAAGTTAAAACCTCCTGGAATTACCAAACCCTCTACCATCAGGAGCAATACCATTAATACATAAGGATGACTCAATTTATCAAAATATGTAGTAGTACCCTGGAGAAACAGTATACCAGAGAGGTAAGTTTCAAAAGAGGAAGGAGTAAATACAGAGGAAAGGCTATTGCTCAGATGACAGGAAAAGACAGGAGTTAGGTTGCATACATGAAATAGGTAAGAGGTCCAGCAAAAGGAAGTCGAACGAAACCAGAGCCAAACACAGTATAGCACACAGCATTGCCTAGGGTAAAACACAAAGACTGCATAAAAATTCCAGTTATGTATAGAAATGTCAGATATGTACCAGATATATTAACAGAAAATAGAAAGTGTATCTTGACCCTCAGCATCACTCAAAGTTTACCTATTCCTTTAAGTAAGTAGGAAAAACAGATTTTTTTTTTGCCATGGCTTATGTTATACTGTCTGCACAAAACATAAAAAGAACACAATGAAAACCAGGCAGCATGCAAGAACTACACGTTTACATATATCTGCACACATGCTCTTCACCACGCTTTCAATTTCCTGATATAATGCCATAAAAATTGGGGACTTCTTTTCCCCTCGACTTTGGCTCTATATAAGGTGCTAACTTTTTCCTTGAATAGGCTGGCAAAACTCAGTTTGTCAAAGCTTGCATAACCTTGAAGAACACATAAAATTTCCAGAAGAAATAAAGAAAGAATGGAAAATTAAATGAGTTTCCAAAAGAAACAATTTTAAATTGTATATACCTATAGTCTTCATGCTTTGGAAATGATGTTATTGGTGGTATTTGTTACCACATGCATGAATCCTAAAAAGACTGGAGCACTGGAGCCATCCAAGTGCAATTGTAGCTATCTTAATAAACTATAGTTTCAAGACAATGAAAAGGATAATATTGCCAAGGACGGAAATCCCTGGGATTGTCGCCTAGTCAGAAAGAATACAGATCTGAAGAAAGATCAGATTAGACTCACTTCAGAAAATGAACTATAGGGAAACTATACTGAGAATTTCTAATTAAACAAACAGCATAAAATCTGTACATCAAAATTCTTCACACTATGGGAAAATCAGTGTGTGTTTTCTAAATAGCTGCTGAGTAAAATGATCCATTATGAATAGGAAATGAGAAATGCCCAGTTTCTTAAGGTTTACTGAGAGTAGGAAGCAAAATGTCTAAGATACAGAAATTACTCAAAAATATACTGCATATACTGAGGGTGTAAATTTTATGCAAAGATTTAATGACAGGTTAAGAGGAGAAACTTTATTCTTCATAGCAAATCAAAGTATACTTTGTAAAATATAACACAGACAAAAAGATAAAAAGAATAAATGAAAAAAAAAAACACATTTCCTAAATATCACCAGTAATTTACTCACAAACATCCTTACTAACACACATACCTGGAGTATCCATTTGGTGTATCCATTATTTCTGTACTATTGTTATTTCAAAGTAAAAGTATGATAAAGGCTGGAGGAAAGTTTCTCTGAAATTTCACTTTTTTAGTACAAATTTACGCTCCTCTAGCACCCCCACTAAACCTGGGTGCAGGATTTCTATGGGAAGGGCATACCTACAGACTCTCATATGGTTTGAGAAAAAAGTGAAGTCATTATATGACAACTTCGAGCAAAAGAAAGGGGAAAGATCTAAGCTAGAGAATTTAATGCCAGCTAAGGATGGTTTGATAATTTTAGAAAGAAAGTGGGCTTACAAATGTCAAGATAACAGAAGAAGCAACTTCCGACCACCAAGAAGCAGCAGACTAGTGCCCAAGTGCCATTAAAAAGACCACTGAGGAAAAAGGACAACTGTCTGAACAGGTTTCTAATGCAGACATAAGTACCCTATTCTGGAAAGAAAGGCCACAAATGGCTTCATTAGTAAGGAAGAGAAGGGAGCGCCAGGATTTCAGGCAGGAAGGGGAGGGCTAACTCTGCTCTGAGCAAGTGCAGTTGGGTTTATGATCAGGACTGTCTTTCTCTATAAAGCTACTAACCCGCGAGTCTTGAAGGGAAAAGTAAACACCAGCTACCAGTCTTTCAGTTGTACAAAAAGAAGGCCTGGACAACAAGAACCCGTTTTCTGGATTGGTTCTGTTGATGCTTTGTCCCAAAACTCAGAAAGTATCTTTCTAGTAACCCTAACCCAATACCCATGGGTCACCCAGAACACATGCCATCAAAGTGATCGACCTGCCCCTAAGCACATCATCTTTAATGAAGCATCTAGATCAGGGGGTCACAAGGACCTTTAGGGCTCACTACACATGGTACTCTATGGAAAGGATTAGCAACACTATGGAAGAGAACTCCGATGTGAGAACATCCTGAAAATCTAGAAGGATTACACCACTGAAGATGCCACTGTTGTTACAGACAAAGCCATGAAAGCCAGCAAGCCCAAAACAATAAATGTTTGCAGGAGAAAACTGTGTCCAGGTGTTATGCATGACTTCACAGGATTTACAACAGAGCTCAAGAAAATCATGAAAGAGACCTAGGATATGGGGGGGGTGGGGACTAGGGGAGGTAAAGAATTTCAAGATATGAATCTTAGAGAGATTCAAGAGCTAACAGAAATCACAGGAGAGGAATTAACAGAAGATGACTTGATGGAGATGAATGCTTCCAAACCAGTGCCAGACAGTGAGGAAAAGATGTGTCAGAAAACAAACTGACGTTAGACAATCCGGCAGAAGAGTTCCAATTATCCAAAGACTGGTTTTGACTTTCTTTTACAACATAAACTCGTCTATGATACAGGCCATTAATGCAAATGGTGGAAAAAGAATTGCTATCAAATAGAAACATTTTTAGAGAAATGGAGAAAAAAAGTCAGACAGAAATCATGATGTATGGATTTTCATAAAGCTACACTACATGTGCCTGCTTCTCCTGCCTCCCCTTCCACCTCCTCCACCTCTTCTACCCCTGAGACCGCAAGACCAAGTCCTCCTCCTCCTCTGCCTACTCAACATGAAGTCAACAAAGACCTTTATGATGACTCACTGCCACTTAATGCACAGTAAATAATCACCATGCCATACTCATCTGCTGTGTATGTGTGTGTCTTCATGTGAAAATGTAGTAACTGTACAAGAACTGCAGGAGACGTTTCTGTGTCATCATCATCAAAGTTTTCATCCTGTAGAACATTGTGCGCAAGACTTAAAGCGGATGGTCTATCCTTATATAGGCATAAGCTGAGTGATATTTAATACAAAATAAATAATGTGCTAATTTGCTGTTTCATAACATTACTTTCAAAGAATTACGTTACCATACAGTATGCTTCTCTCATAATTGAAGAATCCTATCATCACAGGTAAGTGATTTTTTTAAGTGTAACAATGTTTCCAATACTCTATTATGAATATGACTATAATGCTGTATGCCATAAAAATTTTTATAACAATTCATTTGTGCCTGTAGAGACTAGGCTACCATGAAGCAAACGTCAAAAACTCTAGGCTACCATAAAGTAGTAACACTGTTGCTCCTTCTTCATTATCAGTGCATGACTCATTATGCCTGTAAATAACCGTGCATTTCACTTTCACACTATCTTTTCATTTTTGATGCCTAGCATTAGTAATACATATAACATCTACAGTGTTTTGTATCACGTAAGACAATATCGATAAAGGTTCTGACTGACGATTCATTTTATCAACAGACAACATAAACATGGTATCGATAAATGCAGTACTGGAAATGTATTTTCTCTTCCTTACGATTTTCTTAATAACACTTTTTCTCTAGCTTACTTTATTGTAAGAATACAGGAGGCTATTAGTAGTTGAGTTTTGGGGGAGTCAAAAGTTACATCCAGATTTTCGACTGTGCCAGGGGTTGGTGCCTGAAATCCCACATTGTTCAAGGGTCAACTTTACATGCTGATTAAACAATCAAATCCAGCTTTACAATTCCCAATTCACCACTGTGAACTGAATGCTGAATTATTTTCCTCAGATGAAAGTAACTGATGATAATATACATGGCCCTTCTATGTGAGAGAAAAAAAAATCCAAAAATTTCACGTGTGTATTATTTCATTTGTATGATTTTCTATTCCAAAAAATTTTGCAGGAATCACAGAAGAAAACAACATTTTGCAATGTGAGTAGACACAGAGTGGTCAGAGCACTTCTCATCAATCACATGGGAGTCACCTTTGATGTTCATCACTGTGACACCAACAACAGTAACTTTGTGACATTCCTTTCTTCTCCCATTGATAACAACAAAAGCAAAGCCAATAACACCCAATTTTGGAACTTTGGAAAATCAACACAGTATGCCAATGAAGATAAAGTCTCCTACAAAAAGTTCTTGCAGCAAAAAGTACATGAGTGTTCTTAACAGGACAACTAGAAAAATCCCATAGACTAAATGAGCAAGTGACATCTTAAAACACTATTCACTTTAAGCACAAACTAATCCTAAAAAGAAATTAACAAAATACGTCTCCTCTGCATAACAGACAAGAGAAAAAACTTAAAATACCTAAATGCTTCATGAAAACTATCATCAGCTATTACATAAACAGCTTTTCCCCATTCAGCAGAACAGAAAATAAGTATTCATTTTAACTTGTCTTCTGACTCAGGGTGGCCCATTTAATACCATTCAGCTTTCAGAGGCTTATTTTCAGTTTTTCATGCCCAATTTGGGCAAACTGTGAGTATTCCTTTTGGAATAACCACATTTGAAGTTACCTTTATTAGGTTCATAATTAAAATAATGATACTTAATCTCACCTCTCCTTAGTCACTATCTTATATTGATGTATAATCATGTAGCTTGCCAGTGGTATTCACTTAAGCCCGTGCCTATCGGCGAAGCACACTCATACAGTAACAGAGCTTGCCTTGCCGAACACCGCAGCTCTGTCTTCCCTGCACTTGCAGAAGTTCTGAATTCTCGTAATACACCAGTAAAGCATCTTGAAAGACCGTATAGACCCTCTTTCACCACAAGATTAAACACAAAATAAAAGGCAGTTTGGCTGGCCTCTCCATTATCTAGACCTACTTTTGGTAGGAGATGCACATGGCCAGTGTTAGCAAGGCTGGCAAACGGAGAAGTCAGTTCAGTCTTCTCTGAACACCAAGAAAAAGTTATTTCATACTTTGCAAAATAGTGGTTATTTCATTCATATAGTTAGCTTATAGGTTTATATGTGTTCAACTGGATTATGTCCATACCAAAAGGTCCATACCCTTCTGAGGAACGCAGTTTTACCAGAATTATAACATGTTGCATTTTATATTAGCTAACAGGATCGCTGATCCTTCATCTATTAAACCTGGTAATTTAAAAAATTCTTCTCACTTCAAAATTTTAAAAAATTACTGTACCCCCTGCTAGCCTCTTGCCCAGTACCCTTGTCTTTCCGCTAGGACACCCTTTAAATTATAAGCATCCTATTTAAAAAGAGCTATGAAGAAGTATAAGCTCACCCGTTTATTCACTGACTCTAAGAGTCAAATTTTCCAGCGCATATCCTATTGCCAGCGTGTGGATCAGAAGGGGAAAAGGACGTTACTTCTGTGTACAGCAGAGACACAGTAAATGTATTTCTAATTCTTTAAGTAAAATTCTATGGCATATAGCTAAGAACAGTCTTTGTACCATTTGTTGGGGATTTGACAGGACAGGGAAGAGGATATGGGTCCAGAAATGTTTAAAATACGGAAACAGACTCACATACATAGTAAACAAACTTATGGTTCCCGGGGGGAAGGAAGTGGGAAGGGATAAATTGGGGGTTTGAGATTTGCAAATATTAACTGGATAAAGAAGTGGTGATGTATTTATACAATGGAATACTACTCAGCCATAAAAAAGAATAAAATAATGCCATTTGCAGCAACATGAATGGACCTGGAGATCATTATCCTAAGTAAAGTATGCCAGAAAGAGAAAGAAAAGTACTATATGATGTCACTCATATGTGAAATCTTCTTCTGTATAGTGCAGGGATCTATATTACAGAATTTCTTCTGTACATAAATGTTTACAGCAGCTTCATTCCTAAATGCCAAAAACTGTAAACAACCTAAATGTCCATCAACTGGTGACTAGATAAATTGTGACATTGTCATACAATGAAATAGTACTCGGCAATTAAAGAAAAAGAGCAAAGCACTGATACTTGCATCAACATGGGTGAATCACAAAAGTACTCAGTGAAAGAAATCAGAAACAAATTCTACATGCTGTAGGATTCCATTCATATGACATTCCAGAAGAGACAAGCTATGGGGACAGGGAACAAATGAGTGGTTGCCAGGATCTACTGGTCAGGGGAGAAAACTAACTACAAAAAGGCATGAGGGAACTTTTTGGAATGACAGAAATGTCCTTTGTCTGGATTGTGGTGGTGGTTACATGACTATTATGCATTTGTCAGAGTTTAAAGAACAAGATTCTAAAAATAATTTTTTTTTACTTGTAAAGTATACCTCATTTTAAATAAACCCACATTTTAAAAGACGCAGGACATGCCCTTTTAAAAAATATGCATCAAGTTAAATGAGCTAAACCCAGCTTATTAGGTATGGGGGTAGGGGAAAAACAGTGAGGAAATGAAAAATCCTTAGAAATGCTGCAAATCAAAAAATGGATTTGTCATTAGTAAATAAGAAGAAACAGACACTGATACAAAGCGTTAATCTAAAGAGCAGTGCTTTTTTTATTAAGTTCTCATTGTTTAGACAGAAAATGACAAAATTTGATGAGCTTTTAAGAAAGACCAAAAGTCACAAGTAACAGGTTGATAAAAGAGGCACCGTGATTATGAGCTAAAATTTGGAAACACCTTACCTAAACACTCCTTCCCAATTTATCAGTGAAAACGGTCTCACCTACCCCAATGCACTCCCACTCCAACTTCTGCTATCAGGAGAAAGATAATAAAATTTCAAATAGTTTTCTTTATTCAGAACAATCATATATACTTCACAAATCTTAACATCTACAGCCAGGGGTACAAGATAATATGCCTCTTACTAGGCAAAGTCCTATTTGTCCATTTAAGCTTCAGGCCAACTATCTGGTAACCATCTTGCTTTTTTTTTTTTTTTTTTAACTGCCATTAAAAAAAAGCTGTCTCTGTGATGACAGTAGTTTCTTTTTGTCTGGTATTAAGCATTAAGATGATTAAAATAAAAAGCGCTTAGAAGTTTTGAGCTGATCACTCCAAGAAGATACATTTTTCCATTTAATAAAAGTTAAGAGGTAAGTTGTAACTTTCATCACTTTGTTTTCTTTATGTTTATTCCATTTGGCTTGTACTGTTGCTAGGAAACCGGTACATAATAAGATTTCCCGGCTCACAGAACAACCTCCTAGCCAGACTGGAGGATACCAAACTTTGTAACCAAGGCAACTGTGTACCACACAATTTACTGGCTAGCCAGTACTAGACAGGTGCACTCTCCCTGGCATCTTCCTGCTCCATTAAGCTAACAGGTACAAGACAGTCAATCCCCTTAATGCAACAGAAACTGCAGCAGAAGGCAAAAGAGATGAAGCATAGAGCTCTCTGATAGCAGAAAACAAGAATTTACTGCCAGTCCCTGTCACCACACCGAACTAATCTTTCTGGGTATTTCGCCTTAAATTGTGGGGTGAAATGATAGTCCACCCTAATCACGAGATGAAACGTCAACCCACCGCAATCACTACGTACCACACAACATCGAAACTACTTCCAAAAGCCATCACCAAACCACTGCACAGGTAAGTATTTGGAGGGTAAGGTGGCATCAGTATCTGCACAGTTCAGGGCGGGGGGGGGGGGGATAGGAATTCTTAAGGGGCCGCTGAATCACCTACAGCTGTGCCCAGAACTTCACCGTCCAGGAAATCAGGCTCTGCCCCAACTCTCATCAGGAAAGCAAGTCAGAGGAGCAGTGGCAACACCACCCTACCAAAAAAACAAAAACAAAAACAAAAACAAAAAACAACTCAATGCTGCTTTTAATAGAGTTGCTACTCCTTCAAATGAAGCCAAAAATAGGCTTCAGGTCCAAAGCTTTCCTCCGCAGTGCACAACGGCAGATGGAAGACACATCCTTAATGTGGGGAGAGAAGGCGCACTGAAGGGAATGAAGGATGCCTCACCACTTGGAAAGTTACCGGCTACTGCCTTCACCCCGAAACGCCACTTTTATTGCGACATGTGGCCCAAAGGAACGACAAGGAAATGTGAATGACGGACGGTGTGGCGCTTTCAACCCCGTGGACTTGGCAAAGTCAAAGGGGAAACAAATCAGGCGCGATCGGTGAAAACTCGGCAAGGTTCAACGTCACCGTCCGGTGGGAGCTGCGGTGACACAATCATCACGTGTACTTGTGCGCAGACTTTCTCGAAAAACACTTCGAGTCCGGAACGTGCGGGGGCCGAAACCTGCCGGCGACTCCAAGCGCCGGTCGGCACCGCCTGCCGGGGGAGCCGGGCTCCGCTCCAGCGCGCGGCGGGTCACGCCCCCTGAGCCCCGGCCCGGCCACCTCCCCGGCGCGAAGCCGGGGCCCGCTGCGCCCCCGGCCCGCGCGCCCAGGCCGCCTCCGGACGCGCCGCCGGCCTCGCGCGGCCCCGGCCCCAGACCCGGGCCCGAAGGCGCGCGCCCGTTTACCTGCGCCCCGCGCTCGCCGCCGCCGCCGCGCCGCCGCTGCACCGCGCGGCCAGGTGAGCCGCCCCAGCACTCGGCCCCGCACGCGCGCGCCCGGGGCGCGACCCCAGGACCCGGGGGAACCGCCGCCCGAGTCACCCGAGCCGGGGCAGCCCTCGCACCAGCCGGCTTCCAGCACCTCTGCCCCCGGAAGTTGATTTCCGCCAAGGCCCGCCCAGCGCCGCGCCTGTCACTCAACGCCCCCCGGCGCGTCACGTGCTCCCAGGCTGAGGCCCGCGCTGAGGGCCCCAGCGTCTTCCAAGACCCGCCACTTCTGGCCGGGGTGGTTCCCGGAGCGCTGTCCTTTGCGAGACATTGACTCAGGCGCTACCTGCTGTTGGCTACAGCTTCTCTTTCCCCTGAAAGAGGAATGACACGTCCTGTTTCCATGTTAATCCGTGCAAATCAAACCATTCCCAAAAGGACACTCCCATCTGGGACTTGGGATTGTTCCTGAGAAGAGCCTGGTTTAATCTCTTCACCACCTCCAAGCCGAGTTCACTGTAAAAACTGGACTGAATTAAGTGCCTGATACGTAGTAAGTGCTCAAGAAACGGTTGACTAGAAAACCGCTCCGTCTCCTCTCGGCCTGTGGGAACTCTCGAAGAAGCAGCGGGACGCACCCCAGCCCTCCCCAGACCGCTGCTGTGTGACTTCAGCCAAAGAGCTCCGCTCTAGAGTTAACCTTTGTTCTTGTCTTCAACTCCAGATCACAGCAGTTCGTACAGAGTCTGTTTTCAGCTGCCAAGCCACCCCCTTTTTTCCAAGCCTTCAGTCCGCTTCTCCTGAAGGAAAAAGAGAATGACAGAACTGAGTTTTACTTGAAAAGAAGCATGGTTATATAGATTTGGGTGAAGGGAGAGGGTGGATTTCAGACTGTCCGTAGCTGTTGAAGAGAAACAGTCAATCACCAGGCCACTTGTTAAAGATTTTTCCATTTTTGACATGGGAGGGATTTGTGGAACATTTACTTAACAGTTTTTTAATTGTGTACTTGGCCTTCTGGACCAACTTGAGACACTCCAAGAGTGGACAAGATGCACTCAAGATGTTTCCCTTCAAGGAGCTGACAGTGTAGTAAGAAAGACAGACAGGTAACCTGGGAATTTAAGCGTTCATTGTCTAACAGGCATTCTTCAACATTTTAGACATTAATTTCCTCATCTTTCCATTGAACAAAGTCTGGATTAAATAATCCATTAGGCGAGGCGTTGGGCAGGCCTTGGCCGAAATCAACCTCCGGGGGCAGAGGTGCTGGAAGCCGGGTGGTGCGAGAGCTGCCTGGGCTTGGGTGGCTGGGGCACCATCTCTAGCCATGGTTACTTTCCTACAGAAATAACAAGAAACAAATAGTTTAAAATATTAAAGGGAAAGTATGTTGTTAAATAAACCTCAAGCCGAACTGATAACCGCCTGACTAATCTTAAGACAATCCTCAGACTTCTATACTCAGTTGAAAAGGAAATGAGCTTCGTAAATAGCGTGACCTCCTAAAAAGAGCATCTTCCCCAATATCATCTGAGACCATGAAGGACACAGCAAAGCAGTACCTGCCTAAAAACACACACCACAGCCAGCCGGTCCTCACTGTTCCTGTCTGCAGAACACGGCAAAAATCAGTGACCACTGTAATTTTCCAAATAGCTTCTTTTTAATTGGGAGGTTTTATTGCAATGACTTCATCCTCTCTCCTCCATTGCGTTTTGCATTTGTTGGGAGTAGGTAACATGTCACTGCTTGACCATGAGGAACTCCACGTGAAGCTAACACACTTTGGAGAGACAGAAAGAAGGTATTTCCTAATTATAGTGACTGGGCAGCAGAAGGGTATGCCATGATAGACGTGGTGATTATTATCCAAGCATGCGTTTCACTCTTTCCTCATAGTGCAGCATACAGGTGTACTGGATGAGACTGACCCTAACCTTTTCCAAGGTTAGTCCTGATCGGTGTAAACCAGAATTAGTCCAACCCCCACGCCATTTTGGGGGTGTGTGGGGTGGAAACCCTGCCCAAAGTCAGTCATTGCATTACCGTTACCATATGAATTGTTTCAGCAATCATCCAACCAGCACAAAGCTCCTGACAATTGCTCAGTGGTTGTTGGAAGAACGTTCATCCTGAGAGAGGTGAAGAAGTATGTAATTCCTCCTGCTTTCAACAATCTTCTTGTGACCATGAAGGAAACCTGTCTGAGAATAAAAGCAAATACAGATTGCAGAACAAACCTGATATAATTCCAGGAAACAGAGCTGAAGGCTTGATCAGATCAATTCTAAAGCTTTCTTCACTTCCATGGGGCTTTTCGTTTATGTAAACAACTTCCATTTATTATTTAATCCAGTTTGAATTAGATTTTCTGTTACTTTCAGTCCCAGGTGTTCAAACTGGTAGAAAGATTTGGTATCTCCAGCTTCATTTTAACTGTCAGAAAGTAAATTGTCATTTTCTTAAATTGGAAGAGAGCCTTATTTTCCTTCTTCTGTCCACGCTCGTGCCAGAGATTGAAAATGAGCTACTGTCCCTGGGAGTAGTTCTTTCAGATTCATATGATATTCAGCTTTCTCATTAAACCAATGGAAAACTATTTCAAAGATTGATTCATAACGTTGTATATGACAGATATAAAGAACAAACTGTGAAAGCTTTAAACAAGCACCTTTCAGGCCCATCCTCCAACCAGGTCTCCTTTGAATTCTGTGCAGGATGTAACCCATTTATAAAACCTTCGTTCTGTGGGAGCTGTGTGGTTCCTAACTTCTCAGTCTTTTGTAAATTGTCATTGCTCACCATGTTGTTTTGCACCATTTAGCTTGATTTTTAACTGGGCAAGAATCACTCATGAATGTCTGAAAATATGAATTGTTTCTGTTATTACCTCAGGGCCTGATACACAAAAGAAGGCCCAAGTCAGAAAGAGAAACAAGAGAAGCCCTCATTTCATTCATGTCATCATTACAATAAATTAACAAAAACTAACTTACATGATGAGTTGCCTTTAACTATGATTTCCAAATAATTAAACCTAGAAATGGGACTGTGGAGAGAAATCCACATCCATCCATTCTCTTTCCTTTACTCCTCATTATAACCTTAAAGAATTGACTTGCATCTATTAAATTTAACTTTCTAAAGCCATTTTAAATGCTGGATTTTTTTTTTAATATTCTGGGTTAATTCTAACACCTAGATTATTCACAGAATTCCCAATGCTTAACTAAATGTCATATCGTGGTTGCTAACACTACTTTCTATGACGCATATTAAAAAATGGAAAAGTGAGCTAGGTTTTGCATCTATATTTAAATATCATATTACTTCCTTAGAACTGACTCTACCACTTTTGCAGACGGAGCAAGCAATACGCTGGGCAGAAAGCCACACAAGATTTGCTACAACTAAGATAGATTGAGTTTGAATTAAACTTTTTCAAAAATCTTGGTGCACCACAGTATTAACACATCATGAGAAAACTCTGAAGTTTGAAAAATGGAGTTTGAAAGAACGTGGTGGAACCCCAGACAGTGTTCTCCTGAGAGTTTGCTCACTCTTTTAAGCTGACCAGAAAAGCAAAGTATTACATATGAACGGTGGGAGGCCCTTCCATTTACTTCTGTTGGGTGCTAAATGATTCTAATGATAATTTTGTGTCTTTGTGTCAAACTTTAACCTAGCATAGAAAAAAAATTAATAAAACATCTGAAAGAAAGTTACCCCTATTGGAGACCAACTCTGCCTGCATATTTGTTATATTATCATTCAGGAATATCTGTCTTAAATTTTAAATTACAAATAAGACACTGAGTCTTTGATGACAATTTTCTAAGTTTGAAAGCATCATTATAAGGATATAAAGGCGCAAAGTGTATCAAACCTGCAGTGTCTAAATCTGCTTCTGGCAATAAGCCACAAACCCATGGCTTTTTGGGGGAAGAAAAGGGAATTTACTAACAGCTAAGACATTGTTTTACCTATTCTTCATATTATAAATGTTTGCATTATTTTAATGCATTTATCAGAATCTTTGCTTAACATGTGTGTCTTAAACCCCAACATCATATAATAATTTGCCTAATTTTTCTACCAAACAACTTAACAAGTGTCAATAATGCCTTTAGATTATAATGCCTAGAGATTAAGTGACAATAAAGTTAACTTTTAGATTAATGAAGTTATTTGATAAGCGAAATCAGATTTATAAGATACCCAAAATCTAAGATCTTATGGAAATATTTGATAATGAGGCTCTTGAGTAAAACATTGACCATGAGTCCTGTTACAAGGAATATGCAAAATGTTAGGCTTTTTTTTTTAGTAAATTGCTATGAATCCTTGATGACCACGTGATTACCTCTTGCATAGACAACATTTTCTCCAACTTTTTAATAATAGCATAAAGATGCATAAAGATTTTTTGTTAACAATCTGTAGTGACATGAGCATGCTTTATAATCATTATATATAAGATATATGTGTGTGTATATATATATACATTCCAGTTACATTTTCTCACTAAAATATACAAGCATTTGAGATGATGAGTCACTGTCTCTTTATAGAAATTCACTCCCCCATCAACCTCAACCAAATTACTCTCCCTTGATTCTGACTTTTCAGACTATTCTTTATCCAATTCAAAGGGTCCCCTTCTTCCTCCTCCCTCTGCTTCAGTGTAGCTGTTCTGTGAGTTTTCATTCTTTGTTCTCTTCTCACTCAGATCTAGCCATTCTCTGTGGTTGATTTTTTCTTCTCACCACAGATTTTATCCCCTTAATACAGATGAGTCTGAGATCCACAGGTGGCTTCTGTATAAAATCTTCTCAACCTGCATTATAAGCTCCACATTCCCACCCAAATCCCATTCACCATATGCACCTTTGATGATCCCGTGGAAGCTTTTTTAGCTTTCCAGCCCAATGTTCTCCTTTGATTTCAAAATAGACTTTATAGCTTCCCATTGGATTTGCATCCAAATGTCCCACAGGCAGCTTAACATGTTCCAGAACAAACGCATTATCTGTCCTCTGCTAAACCTACTCGGCTTCTTCTCTCCATTGCCTCCATAAGCACCTGCATTAGTGACACTAGTTTCAGCTCCTTTAACTAATGCTGGAAAATAATAGTCACTTAAAAAGAAAATTCTGATTTCTATTCCACCTAGAAACATAACAATAGACAACCAGGGCTCCATGGATACCCAACCCAGCCTCCTTGCAGTTTGCTGTCCTCCCGTTTTTAACAAGTAGCTTCCTTCAATTGGTCTAAGATATATGCTCCAGCATTTGTCATCACATCTGCATTCAAACTGGCAGAACAAGGACAGGGGGAAGTGCAGGAAACACCTTTTCTTGTTAAGGGCAGGGCACAGAAGACACATACCACTTCACTTCACATCCTACTGGCCGGAACTTTGCCACTCAGCCATGCTGAACTATAAGGGAAGCTGGGAAGTGCCCACTTCAGCTTCAGCTTTGTGTCTGCTGAAAGTCAGAGCTTCTACTACAAAAGAGGAAGGAACTCATATACACTGGGGAACAAGTGTCGATCCCTCTCACATCTATTGCAAAAGAAACTCTTTCGCTCTGATATCTCACGACTGCTCCTGCAATGTTAATATATATTTATTCTTTTCGTGTGAATGTACACTGAATGGTTTCTGATCCTGTAATCTAAGTTGGGTGGAAAAGGATGCATTCATCAAACCAATGGCTATATACCATGTCCCTAAGGCTGTGTTAATTCACTCTAACAAAGTGGATTAACTCTAACAAAGGTACCACATCTGGCATAGCAGCTGTGATCAGGGATACAACTTGACTGAGCTTGAGACGGTCTACATGTAGTCAGCCCCCAGGACACATTCCGGTTCCTTCAGGAGCCAGACAGTAAATCAAGCGGAGATATTAGGGACCACCATCCAGGCATTCTTTAGACCGGAGGTCAGCAAACTTATTCTGTAAAGGGCCAGAAACATTTTAAGCTCTGAAGGCCATGTAGTTTCTGTTGCAACCAGTGGACCCATTGTAAACTAAACCTTGGACAGAACTCCATTTTTTACCTGCCTTTCGTATGTTCTGACTCTAACTGTGGGGGAAGCGGGGGTGCCTGATGATGTGTTAGGTTTCCTGGTTTCAATGTCAACTAGGGCTCAGTGCACAACCATTTTTAAATTGTAAACGGTCTTTGGTCCCTTTTGAGAAGGACTATGCGAATGAGAACCCTATACTTGCCATGGCCAAAACCAGGTCCATCCTCATGGAGACCTCCCGCTGCAATGAATGGGTTTGGGGTCTGAAAACTGGCTCAGATCTGTAAATTAAGCAAGGGATCATGGCACTTTTATTGTGGTGGCCACTCTCAGCCTCCCAGTTATCCATCCTGGCACTTTTCTGCTGGGACACGCTGAGAGATTCCACTGTCACTGCCCATCTGTTTTGCCTACAGACGTCACATTCCCTTAAAATTTTCCATAACTCGGTGAGTCTTGGCTGCCATTCTGACCTTGTCAATCATTACACTAATGGAAAACCCATGGCTTCTGGCAGTTCAGTGCCCCCATGCACCCACTAGAGTTTCAGAGTCCTATCACCTCCTTTGCTATCAATGACACAAGATCCATAACGGCCTCTCATGGTCATTTCTGGCCTGAAGAGGAACATCACCTGTATAGTGATGCTGGCACTCCTCTCACCAGCACATCTCTTACGGCTTTGCTAAACTGTGACTGCTCTGTGCCTTCCCATGGGACATGCTCCTCTCACAGTCTGCCAGCCACACTTGTGTGTATATATCCACTCAAGGATGCCTGTTTTCCCGAGCTTTTACTCCCTTTTGCCACGGCAATCCTACCATTTCACCTTTGCATAGCATGGACCATCTGTCTGGGTTGGCATTTAACCATTTTAAGATTCAGCCACTCTGACCATAAAATCTCAGTCTTGGTCCTCAGCTTCCTCTAGTCTCCCCTTGCAGAAAATGGGAGCTTCTTTGGATGCAACCAAAGAGGCCCCCTCAACTTCCCACATGACTTTTACTTTCCTGTTATTCGCTCTCAGTTGTTCATTATCCTTTTGTAGAGCGTCAGTGCTGCTTAAAAATAGCCATCAGTCCCATTATCTTTATAGCTACTCTTTTCACCATACATCATGAATAGCTGACTCACTTGGCCAATTCACAAAGAGTGAAAAATTTTAACAAGTGGGCCACTACCTTGTGCCGGGGGCTGTCTCCGCTCCATTTACCACAAACGATAAGGTTTTCATTGCCAGCAGACCGTGAATGACTCAGGCCAGAATCCTGTCTCAGCACCTACTCCCTTGGACCACCCCGGAAACCAAATGTGTCACAGGTTATGTTCTCAGGAAGCTGAAGCTGAGATAGAATTTTAGGTGTGGGTTGTTTATTAGGGATAAAATCTCAATAGGATGGGAAAAGGAAGCAGGATTGGGCAGAGGGAGAAGTTGAACTGTGATGCAGATACAACAGAGCTTCAGCTAACCCGTCAAAACACTCTGGAGTAAATATGCCTTTCAGAGTCCTGCACTAAGTCAAAATGACCAGACCTTTACGTTAACACTTCTCTCATTCACCCAATGCAGATTGCCCCAGGAAGGGTATGACTCTTGGAAAGACAGCTCTCTGCACCTGAACAGATCCCAAAAGAGCTGGCAACTGCAGAGTGCCAGCTGTACTTCCTGCAGCTGAGTAGGGAGTCCTGCTTGAAGGGGAACCTGGGGGTACATCTCTGTATATAGCACAGTGAAACTCTTGCACGTTTCTCCAATGCCTGAAATCCATCTTTGTGCATTTGAATATGCTGTTTTCTCTTCCAGGCATACTCTTCCTTCTGGGAAATCTTCTCTGAAATTTCCAGTCTGCAGTAGTTGCCCATTTTCTGAAGCCTGATTACATGTTGTTTATGCCATTGTCATGGCCATTCTCAAACTATATTGGAATAATTCATTTATACCTTTTGCCCAATATATTGTGAACTCCTTGAAGACATGGATTGTTTGTTTCATTTTCCTACCTGCAACATCTAAAACAATATATATCACGTAAGAAACCATAAGTAAATAAATATTTCCTAAATAAATGAGACACCCTATTTGTTTTAGCCTATCCCTTTCTCTAGCTCCTATGTAAAACTTGGGCCCCAAAAGAGTCCTGAAATGACTCATTTCTTTTATTGCATTTTTACACAATTTAAAGTTAATGGCAGACTAAGTAAGAACATTGGAATCCGTATACTCAGTTCAGACTACTTCCCCAAGCCTTGCGTTCATTTACCTTACTGCCTGATGGACACTTTCTTCTGACTGTCCCAAGACATCCCAGACTCAGCGTATCAGCATACTGTAAAGGGCATGCGTCATTTTCTATCCCCGAGCCTGCTCTTTCTTCTGTCTTCTCTGTCTGGCTTCATTGTGCTACCTGATCACCCCAGTTAGAAAACTGAGAGCCTCCCTAAACTCCTTTTGCCTTCATTGCTCATATTCACCAGATCCTGCTCCCTCAACTTCCTAAGTGATTTCAACCATGTCTTCTATTTTCTGTCTTCTCCTTTCTCCAAATACTTCTGGCCAATTCAGGTACTTCTCCAACTTTCTAGACAAATTCTTAAGTGATCTCCCTGTCTTCAGTCTTATTCCCTTAAAATCCATGTTTCACCACACTTTCCCAAATCTTATCCTACTAAATAGAGAAAGACTCAAAGCTTTCCTGCTAAGATCAGAAACAAGGCAAGGATGTCCCCCCACCACTGATTTTCAACATCAAACTGGAATTCCTAACTAATGCAATAAGACAAGGGAAGGAATTAGAAGGTATACAGATTGGGTATAAAGAAATAAAATTGTCTTTCTTTGCAAATGACATGATTGTCTGTAGAAAATCTGAATGAATTGATCAAGAAACCCCTGGAACTAGTAAGCAATTATAGCAAGATTGCAAAATAAAAGGTTAATGTACAAAAATCAGTTGCTTTCCCATATACCAGCAATGGACAAGTGGAATTTAAGATTAAAAGTTCATTGCCATTTACATTAGCACCCCCTAAAATGAAATACTTATGTTTGACTCTAACAAAATATGCACAAGATATATAAAAAGAAACTGTAACTCTGATGAAAGATACAAAAGAACTAAATAAATTAAGAGAGATTTATTTCATGGTCAAAGATGAAAAGACTCAATATTGTCAAGATGTCAGTTCTTCCCAACTTGATGTATAGATTCAATGCAATGCCAATCAAAATCCCAGCAAGTTATTTTGTGGGTATCTATGGAATGATTCTAAAGTTTATGTGGAGAAGGAAAGACCCAAAATGGCCAATACCAATATTGAAGGTGAAGAATGAAGTCAAGAGGACTGACACGATCCAATTTCAAGACTTAACTATAAAGCTACAATAATCAAGACAGCACAGTATTAGTAAAAGAAGAAACAAACAGAAGCATGGAGCACAATAGAGAGCCCAGAAATAGACCCACATAAATATAGATAACTGATTTTTTTCAGGCACAAAGACAATACAATGGAGCAAAGATAGTCTTTTCAACAAATGATGCTGGAACAACTGGTCACACATACATAAAAAGTGACTTGTGACACAGACCTCACACCTTTCACACAAAATTAACTCAAAATGGATCACAGACCTAAATATAAAATGCAAAATTCTAAATCTCCTAGAGGATAGCATAGGTGACCTTGGGGATGACTTTTAGATGACTTTCAGATATACCATCAAACGCATGATCCATGAAAGAAATACTTGGGCTTCATGAAAATCAAAAACTTCTGCTCTGCAGAAGACAACGTCAAGAGAAAAAGAAGACGACGGAAGATTTTTATCCAAAATATGCAAAGAACTCTTAAACCTCAACAATAATAAAATGAACAACTCAATTTAAAAAACTGGCCAAAAATTTTAATGACACTCACCAAAGAGGTACAAAGGGCAAGTGACCATGAGAAGGTGTTAATGTCATATGGCGTTAGGGCACTGCAAAATAAAACAACATGAGATACCCCTACACACCTATTAAAATAGTCAAAATCTAAAACACTCGACAATACCAAATGCTGGCAAGGATATGGAGCGAGAGGAACTCTCATTCATTGCTGGTGGGAATGCAAAATGCTTTAGCCATTTTAGAAGACAGTTTGGAAACCAGTATTATACCTACCACAGAAGGTTTTCTTATTTGAAAGTGAAATAAATTAACCTTAAGTAAAAACCAGTTTACTGCATTTGCATGTAAACAGCCTCAGAAAATTAAAAGATTGAGAGTAAAGAAAGGATTTGCAACTTCTACTTAAGGAAAATTTACAATCCTAGTTTAGAACGTTAGAACCTTCTAAAGCAAGATCAGTTGCTTAGAGTTTGAGTAAAGTCAAATGTTTGATAAAAGAGGACTTTTTTTCAAAACAAGATTGAGTACTCCATTAAACAAGAAGGCACTTAATCAATGTTTCTACAAATCTTTTTTTTTCCTTCAGAAGGAAACTTCCACTTATTGGAGATCATCCAATATCGGTATCGCGCTTACAAAATGTATTTTCCCAAAGGTAGGAATAGGATAAGAAAATAACAAATGTCCTTGTGTACAAAGAGTAAATAAAGTCAATGACAGGAGCCAGTGAAACGCCCCATTGGACATGGGGTTATGCGTGTCCTTCCTAGAAAAAGAGTTTTGAGTAGTTCCATTTCTATTCTGAAACTTTTCAGTGTTGACTTAGTCATGGACGGTATTTGGTCAGGTGGTAATGAATAAATGCATAATATCACCCTACAACATGGCTGCTTTAATATGGTCAAAAGCCAGATACACTCGTGGTTCTTCCAAGTCAAACAGTACTTCTAATGTTATTGGGTTGGTTAGTTTCTCTTTGGCCTTCTCTTTAATGATGAGAAAATTCTACATTTTTACATATGAAATACGTCTTGTTTATGTGGATGTAGTAGAAATTCAGCATGTCCATGACTAAGAGTCTGTTTTCTTTGCAGACTGAAGAGGGTATGTTTTACCACTATTTTCATGCAACGCTCTGGGGATATTTGAAGATGCAGGGAAACGTCGTGGTGGGAGTAATAGTGATATTTGTTTTAAAGCTTGGGTTAGTAAGACTCATTACCACTATTCTGGATCCATTTTTGGCCAAGTGAAGAGGAAAGTTTTACCAGCTGATGGCCGTTTGATGACCTGCATGGAAAGAATTGGTAGGCTCAAGAGAGCACAATTGAAAGAAGTGATCACATCATAAAATGTGACATCATTCTTTGGCACCAGCGGGCATCCTGGGCATGGAAAGTAAATTATACTCTCAACCATGCATTTTCCCCTCTAGATTACCTTTGTGGCTCACCAGAGGGCAGTGTGCAGTAGTCGGCTCTACTGTTTCCTGAATTGGATGTCTCCAAGGGAAAGCCAAGGTCAGATCATCAGAACCAGACAACAGACAAGATAATAGAATATGGAAGTTGTTTCCTTGTACTTGTTGTACCTGTGCCCTCTACATGGAAATTTTCATATTGAGAAATCAATCGATCACCACATGAGATATCATGTAATGAATTTTTTATGAGTTTTTCATAAAATCTGTGTTACAGTTTCAAATTTATGACAATAGCTTCGGGATTACTGAGCTCAGTTCTCCTCTTTAGACTTACAAAGGCATAACATTATCCAAATATGGGTAAATTACCTTCCTTTGTACATCTCACCCCTGAATTCTCAAGGGTTTTCAACCTTACAAACAGATTAAATGTCAGATTAAATGGGTATTTATTGAACAATTGGAGTGTGGATTATCACAAGACAAAGCACCTGTAAATCCTGCTCAAAAGGAGCTTGAAATATATCAAAGAATTAAAGTGTAAATGAAAAGTTAAACACATGATCAAAATTATACCAAGGAAAGTGATGCATATAAAGGACCATGAGAATTTGGAGGATGGAAAAATGAAGGCTTTTGCGAAGGGTTCAGAATCTGAGCTGTCTTACGGGTGAGTCAAAACTCATTGAGACACAGTGATGGAAGCACATCCTAGGTAAAAGTAACATCCTGTACATGGAAAGTTAAAAGATCTACGATCTTAGAGCACGTAAACGGTAGTAGTGGGAAACAGTGTTAGAGGGCTACGTTGTGAATGGGTCCTTGAGAGTATTTGATACTAGGCATGCTCCAAAAACTGAATTGATAATGGGGAAGTCGTGAGAGCATGAGGTCAGCATTAGCGTGAGATACCACGGAAGGCGATCGGGCAGCTTCATGTGTGTAGACTGGATAAGTAAGAATCCAAAGGTAGGGAGCCGAATTAAAAGGTTACTTCAATAACCTTAATGGCTTTTGAGATTGCAAAGAAGGCAAACATGAGGTTCTGCAAAAGATAAAACTATGCAGATGTGGGTAGGGTGAAGAGAGAAAGACATCAAAGTAGAGTTTGAGGTTTTGAGCAGATGTGGGAGGATGACGGCCTCATTCACTGAAATATAGGTCCCAGAAGAAGCAGGTTTGGGAAAGAAATTGATACATCTCCCCAAATTCTTTAATAGAAAAATCACAGTCAAAATCTCTATGGAGCTAAATACTTCTCCTTTTTTCTTCCTAAATTAATTCAGATGAATAAGGATGACTCATTATTCTTGATACCCTCAAAAGTTCACTCAAACAACAAATTTTTGTTTATTGAAATGTTTTGAAATTTTAAGTGTGAAATTCTCAGAGGAGTTTATTGTGTTTTCAGATGAACAGGCTTGAATTACACCATCGTGTTAAATGGCAGGAGTTCTCCCACCACTGAGGAGAAGAGGATTCGTAAACTTTTATTGTTGTCAAAAATAATTAAGGATACCCTAATTTTACCAAGTGGTGAATTTTTACTTAATGAGAACTAAAGAATTGCAACCTTTCACTCTGCAAGAACCATGTTCTATTCATTTTTTCTTTCTAATAGAAAAATATATAGAAGAACATTTAAAAGGATTGATAATAATTTTGTTGAAGAAACAAAAAGAAAAAATATAATTTCCTTTAATATTTTCAAGCATGTTTCTTATATTAACTGAAAGCACTATGATGGAGTCCCAGTGGCCCAAACACATTGTAATATTTTTCCCCAATTTGGCCAACAGTTACAAAACCCAGAGACCAAGCTATGAAAGAAAATTTTCCAATTAAAGCATCTGCTTTTGCGGCTAATTTTTCAATCAATCATATAGGAAGTTTTGGAATGGCCTTGAGTTCATTGAGTCTTTCTGCTCAAGTTAAATAAATGACCTAAGTGGTGTGGACTCTTTTCTTGGATGCTAAAAGAAAGTCTGGTTGTAAATTTTCCTCACTTAGTTGAATCCTATAATCTCACCTTTCACTCTTGACCTTTGAAACACCTGTTTATTGTATAGCATTCGTCCATACTTATGGACCCTATAGTTTGAAATTTTTTTCTGAGTAAACCACAAAAAGTTTTCTACATGCTAATCATGTCCTCTCCATCCTGCCCTCATACCCATATAATTATTTGGAACAAAAACAAGCCTTTCATCTCAGTGGGCTATTGTACGTGATATTTCTCAGTATTATGTCTTGTCAAATTAGAACAGCAAGGTTTTATGCTGCTATTAATACCACCCTGCTTAGTCACCTAGACATGCTAGGGTACTATTAAGAAGCCCTCTGGAATTCAACACCATCAGGACTTCAGGTGAACTTTTCAGAAACTGGCACCACCACATTGTGTTGGGACTGCCCCTCTCTTGTTTAGGTGCCCCTCCTGGAATGTAAGCCATCTGCGGGGAAGGATGGTGCCTAATTTAGAAGCACTCTGAGTTCACCGACTTGTTAGAAAACAAGGGAGTGGAAAAGCCACTTAGCGCCAAGTTTTCCAGCAGTGGAAAAGGTCACACTATTGGCTGGTATTCTGCTAAAGGGAAAAAAAGGAAGTCACCAGGAAATGAGATTATAATTATCCAAGGGTCAGAAAGTATGAAAGAATTTTAAAGATCTCTGGTCTCCTTTTCCACAGATAATCCCTTCAGTATATCTTTATTTGTGTTATGTACATAATTAACTAATTAATTGTGGTAAAATACACATGAAATTTACCATCTTAATCACTTTCAAGTATATTCCGTGGTATAACGTACATTCACACTGTTATGCACCCATCCCCACCGTCTGTCTCCGGAACCCTTTTCGTCTTACAATACTGAAACTTTGCACCAGTTAAAGAGTAAATCTCCATTCCTTCCTTCCCCCAGCACCTAGAAACCATCATTTTACTTTCTATCTCTATGAATTTGACTACTTAAGGTAACTCATGTAAGTGGAATCAAGTATTTGTTTCTTTGTGACAAGCTTATTCATGTAGCATAATGTAAGGTTCATGTATGTTTTAGCATGTGTCAGAATTTCCTTCCTTTTTTATGGCTAAATAATACTCTATTGTGTATATACACTGTATATATAATGTGTCATTGACACTTGGGTTGTTCCTTCTGTTCTTTTGGGTATTTATCCAGAATTGAAATTGCTGGATCATATGGTAATTCTAGTTATAATTTTTTGAGGAAGCACCATGTTGTTTTTCATAATGTGCACCAATTTACATTCTCCAATGCACAAGGGCTCCAATTTCTCCACACCTTTGCTGACATTTATTTCCTGGTTTTTGATAGTAGCCATCCTAAAGAGTATGGAGTGGTACCACACATGATTTTTTATCAGCAGACTGATAGCTCTGAGAGACTGCTCCAAAGAGGTAAGGGAGGAGTAAGGCTATATAGGAGTTTTTGCAACAAAGACCAGGTAGTAGAAACATCAAAACATTTCTGTTAAAGAAAAACCAGACATCTAAAGCTAATGAATTTAGCGCTTTTCTGTGTATGGGAGGATGCAAGAGTTTAGGCTCATAGAAATCATTCCTTTGATATGCACCTTAACTATGCAGTGCCTGCCAGCATCCTGCTCTCCTCTATCCGGAACCCCCTCAGGCTGATGGCTGGATGGCTACATCATTTGTTCACTGATGTGGCAGGTAACATTTTTCACCCACAAAACTAGTGATTTATTTCCACTTGAGGGATAGTTTTAGCTTGCCCCTTCCTTTAGTGTTTGTATCATGTCTTGTTCATTATTTCTCGCATTACTCAGGACCGTGTCCTAAGGACATTTTCAAATAGTCTTTCAATTCTGCAACTTGTTAGCAAAATCCCTGACTCATTTTTCTACTTCAGGCTCTTTTATAGCTTTAAAAAAATGTAGCTGTTGTTATTAATAACAAGATCCTTGAGAACCAGGGCTTATTTTATTCCTTTAATCACAAAGATATATCCTAAAATCATATAGCTTTATCTACAACTCCAAATATTTAATATATTTTCATTGTAAAATACATTTGTTTGTAGTGAAAAACAGCTGAGTGGAAATCTGATTAAAAAGCAACTATCATTGATTTCATATGGCTCTGTTAATTGCCTGCCATTCCTTCCATATATTCTTTATTTAATTTGATCTGATACTATTAAAATATTAACCTCAAGGACATTTACAGGGACTCAAACATTGAAGATTAAAACCATAAGTTAAAGTTCCTTCTCTGCCCATACTTTCCATGCTTGTTCCTAACAAAAGCAAAATTTAAATGGAATTCTTTCTTACATTTGGATAGTGCATTTAATTCACTTTGCCTACCTATATGTCCGTTATGACAAAGCATCAAGATTACTTTTACGAATGAGTGTAGAGATACATTCTTTTGTTTCTGTTCAGGAAAGGAACTCAAATCCTTCAGCGTACTAGCCAGGTTGTTTGGGTATATTAAAAGCGTATTTGTGAACATAAGGGCTTCTATTATCAAAAACAAAGCAGAACACTGTTGTTATAAAGTGCTATTTTTGCAATAGTGAGCTATAAGGAGAGAAAAATAAGATATGAAATACCCCACAGGTCTGGGAAGAATAAACAGACTTTTGAATCGCAAACATTTTGTATGAAAGAATATCATCTGATAGTCTAAGATATTCTAAACTATTTATAATTTAAATTCTATCTACTTTAATTGACACAGAAAACATAGATATAACTGATTATGGAAGCAAGTATAAAAGCACAAAAGCCAAGAAATATAACAGGGGAAAGGGTAGAAAAAGCAATTTGGTTGAACCAGAAAGCATGGGACTCAGGATAACTACTGATTTAATCAGAAATTAGCTTTAAACTTCTTAGTAGTCAACCAAAAAAAGAAAAAAGAAAAAAAAAGAATATATGAGTTGCACAGATTTCTTAACATAATAAGAAGAATCACACTAGTTAGAAAAACGTCTTCCCAGCGTTAAACTTTTAAAAAAGCTAGATACAGGGATGAAACTTCTCATTGAACATACAGAACAAAACCACTGTTATTTTTAAAGATAGAGATTTTATAAAAGTTTTGAAATATTGAGGGCATTATGGAGGTTTATACTGCAATATGGAAAAATAAGTCGTGGTACTTTCAAGGCAATTAGGAACTTTAGTTTATTAATTGGATTTTCATGTCAATTTTAAACTATCAACGTTTAATATCTTTAAATATCTTTACATTTGCAAAACTTTTCTTAAAAGGCAAAAATTCAAAGGTATGGGTAGTTAAAAAGGGAAGAAGCAAGGAACTGACATTAAAATTTATTGAACAATTAATTTTTGTTGAGTACAGCATCCTTGTAATTTTTTGGTTACCTTTCCGTGTTTATGATGCATGAAGCTATGAATAATTTAGAAATTTATTCTAAATGCTTTAAAATCTGTCCAGCAAAAATAGGGCCCATATTTCCTATCCAGTTTCCTAGTTTTTCCACAGAACTGCCCTTGGTCTCTTCAAATATGCAATTTTATAGTCTATAATAATTTCAAATGTTTTTATCAATACAATAAGCATTTGATATTTACAACATGGGCAAAATACTACATATTTCTTTCGGGAGAAAAAGAGACTCATATCTAATTATTTAACTATCCTCTTTTGTTAAACTGCTTTAGATACATTAATTTTAAAGTAGAAATAGAAGATAGCAATGTTTTCTTCCGTATGTATAAATAATGTTTTTATTTCCATGTGGTCTTACTCATATATTTTCTACACTTTTCACTTTCATCACAAGCTGCTACAACAGAATCTGAGAACACAAGATTCTTAAGCCCAAAACATTGCAGTAGAATAAGAAATGGTACTTATAAACTACCTAGGGAGCTGCAAACTTCTGGCAATTAATTTCAATTAAGTTATTTACAAGGTGTGCCACTACTAACTTGTGCCCAGATGTTTCAGTTGGCAAAATGTGATGGCCACCAATGTAGTCAATTTCGGTAACAATCACTCATTGATGGAATTTTCACACTGAATTCACAGCACCTTCGTAACATTAGCACATGATGTCATCACCCTTTGCCTCATCATAACCGTAAAAATGCCAATACGAGTTGCAACAAATTACTGCAGGCAATTGCTGAGTTCTGGAGATGTAGTGAACACCTGGGCTGGCTCGGGATCCAGCAGTTTTCAAAGATTCGTTACCAGATGTTTGTGGAACAACTTAGGCATGTATGGAAAACATACACTTTTTTTTTTCATTTGCATGAACGATTACCAGGTCTTTGGAAGTAGTGGAAACACATGTTTCACAAAAAAAAAAAAACTAGCTATTAAGAATTTACTAGGGAAATATTTTTATTAAAATTAGCATGCTTAGTCTCAAACATTCTGCACAACCATGTTTTGTTTGCAATTATTTGTTTACATAATAAAACACATCTTTACAAATTAGGTAAGTGGTTTAGTGGATTATTTTCTTGGGTGGAAAAATAAGAATTTAGGAAGTTTCATTAATATTAAAATTAAAAAGCAGCTATTTAAGTGTCTGATTTTGATATTTTTGTATTTTTAGAATAATATTCATTTAATTATCATCTTCCTTTTCTTAAGCATCCTACATCTTCCTAGAAAAATAGAGACTTTTAAATTGTATATGTTTATTTTTGCCATTAATTTAACATAACATTGACTTTCAGTACATTTTAGAAAAATAACACCTTGTTATTCAAAGAATATACATTATTAGAATACACTTTTCTGTGTCATTTCAAAATATGTTCTCCATCCATAATGAGACTAGGAATAGAAAGAAAACCATTTCTCATTTTTTGATGTGTCTATTTCTTAGGGAATTCTTATTTTAATTCAAAGAAAGTGATGATTTTTAATCTTTCAACTAATTGAAATACTAATCCTATGAAAATAAACAGGTCTCCCTTTTATTAAAGGTAAGCTATTGTTCCCAGTGTAATTCACTATTTTACATGAGGACCTGAAATGGACCACATTTTCCTCCCTCTGGGCAACTGTAAGAAGTTGTTAAAACTATTAACAGCTGTCCGGTAACTGTTAGATTCTCAATGATTTCATTTAGTTCAAAAGAACTCTAAATTTATCCAGGTGTTAAATATATATAAGTCCTGGATAAAAATCAAAGGATATTCTGCCAGAGATGCATTTCAGGATTTGCTGAACGCATTATGCACATGAAGGCCAAAGTATACGAAAATATATTTCTGCTACTCACTAAGCAAACAGGCAAGTGAATGTCTAAACAAAAGCAAAAACAAAAACAAAAAAACCTCCTGTCTTGTTTAAGAAGCAAACATTTTAACACCTTTCTTAAGAAATGAGAATTACACATACCATTAAAACAGACCTGTTCACTATCAGGGTATAAACTGAATGAAGTGCCAGAAGCAAACACAGATTAATAGGCTGGATAGTAAGTTTGAAATGAAAAACCTCTTTGCAGCTTTTAACACTTAGGAGATGGATACACATCACTCTTAGCACTGCTATGAAGTTCACGGTGGTCCTGGGGTGCTGCCCTGATGACTCAGCTTGCCTTTCCTTCTTCTATGTCCAGAAATCCCTCCCCGTCTCCTGGGAGTCATTATGAGCTGCAGGGTGGTGTTGCATGCAGGCGCCTCAGGGCATCTCTAGGGAGGCTCAGACCAGAGATACACTGAGCGTCACTGTGGAGCCCACATTTTCTCATTCCTTGTTTGTTGTAAGACTTGGGCCCAAGGGGGTGTGAAAGAATGCCACGTGAATATAGTCCCCTATGCTTTGTTAAGAAAACGTAAATGTCTCACTGTTGCATTTTTAACCCGAAATGATCCTGAACGTTTAATCTTGACCCGTAGGCAAACTTAACAGAGTACCTCTTAGTGCCTATGTTAAAAATAAGCTACAATTTGTTTTCAGTCTTTAGGCCATTTTTACACTCCCATTAAATAAAAGAAATAATCACAAAGGAAAATTAAACCACAAAGAAAATATCTTAAAGCCACGTTTAGCATCTGATCTAAATGTATAAAGCAAAGGAAACTCAGGGCTGAGGTGAAGACTTGACCTCTAACTGTCTGTTCCATTTACAGCACGCGGTAACACGGTGACAATATGTCGCGGGGATTCGTAAGCTCTATTTACTCAAAGCAACATATTTGGAAGGAGAATGAAAGAGTCACTGAATTATCCCAATGTTTATTCACTTGAAGTGAATAAATTTCCAGTGTTTTAGAAATATCAGTAGTATTGGAAAGGTCAGAAGAGATGATTTGGGGGATGTTTACCACTTGTATCTCCTCCATATGCAAATATAATTTCCAGGGAAAAAAGCTGAACGTCTCCAGGTAGGACAAGTCACCCGTGTCAGCCCGCCGTGAAGCTCCAGCCACCACAGGCAATCTGGTCAAAATGACTCCTAGTCCAACTCCCCCATCTTCATATTTCCCGAAGAATGAAATGGTTAAAGGAATTTAGCGCTGGTACCCAAAGTGTCTTTCAGTAGTCTGACTGCTCATTGCATGTTAGAGGTGGACTTTCTGAGGATTCGAACCCAAGAGGCAGCCTCTCAGATAGTGCTAAGAGATTGTTCTGCCAAAGCAAGGGAGGGACCAAGATATATAGGAGATTTTGCAACAAAGACCAGGTAGTCAGAACATCGAAAGATTACTGTTAATTAAAGAAAACCAGGCATCTCAAGTTAAGGAATTTAGTACTTTTATATGTATGGGAAGGTGTAGAGGTCTGGGCTCATTGGAATCATTCCTTTGTTAAGCACCTAGCTCCCTACTGCCAGTGTCCTGTTCTTTCACATCCTGAGTTTCCTCAGGGAGCACTGTTGGGGTGGCAGCAGAGGCCAGGCTGCCTCCTTGTCTGCATCCTGCATTCCCTCTGCTCATTGTCGGGAGTGGCAGTAGCGACTGATGACTTGATGGCCGCAGCACCCTTTGTTTGCTAATAGGCCTGGCAATACTTTTCATTCACAATACCACATTTATCTTCTGCTTCATTTGATATTCGTAAGCCCATATGTTAAAGAAGGCAGACAAACAAGAGCAGCGCTCAGAATCTGCTTTAACCCTAGAGGGTCATCCTGGTGGGGAGGGGAGAGCTTAATGGTAGAGCACACGTTTAGCATGAAATCCTGGGTTCAATCCCCAGTACCTCCGTTAAAAAATAAATTAATTAATAAGCCTAACTACCTTCCCTGCTTCCAGAAACAAACAAAGGGTTGTCTTAACATTACGCAGTCTGAGATGTGTAGGCTTTGCCCACTGCATCACTTTATCGTCTCAAACTGAACCTTCAGGATTTTTGCCATTCCAAAAATTTAGTTCAGTTCAACTTGCAGATAGTCATACACACATTAGATCATATGATAGAGTAAAAACTATTCAGTGCCAATTAAGTTTTTCACATCATGAAAAGATGAGAGCTTTTTTTTCTTTTATTACTAGAGGCATTGCGCAGTAGGTATGATATTTATACAGTACATTGCTGTGCAGGTGAGTATATTGGGTTGTTAAAAATCCATATGTTTTGCGTAATCTAAGCCAACCAGGTGGTTAAGGATCCTCTTTGTGCATTGGACAGTGGTTGGGGAAATCCACGGTAGTGGAAAGACACGCTTCTAAGATAGACATCGGGCCAGCTCCAAGGAGCCAGTGGAGGAAGTGGAGTTCATGAGCCTCTTGGCACGAATCTTACAGAAATTTACAAAAATGTCTTTGGGAAATTTGTTTTTGTTGAAACAGTATTTTGATAATATCTTAGATTTTCCTCTTTGTGAATTTTGTGTTAATGTGTATTTTCTCATTTAATTGCGTCTCAGCTTTCCCCACTAGGTTCAGATGAGCTGATTATCTGGGGGAATGTTTAGTGTCAAAAGCAACTAGGAAATTTACAATGGGACTAGAAGAAAGGGAAATGGAGTTCCTTGTTGAAGTGCACACTTTCATCATGATTAAGCTCGTTCCTTGTTGGAGGACTTAAATCTATCATGATTAAATTTTATTTGAAGGTGCCCTTAACAACTGCATGATAGCAAGCAGGAGTCTGACAGTGGGACACAATGTGTCCAGGTAGGTTGGCGAGTTAGCCTACCTAGAAAGAAGCCATTGTGCTGCATGGGGACTGGGGACTGCCTTGCAGGGGGAGGCTTAATTTAGCATCTGCACCAAAACCTTAGCTCAACAGCTGTGAAAGTCCTGAGAGGCGACCCACAGAGCAGCTCCAGGCTAAATTAGACTTGGGAGTTTCCCGCCCCTTAATTAAATTTCAGCTGCTTTCTGTAGTGACAAGGATCCAATTAGAGGGCGAGTTCAAAGCAAATCAAACATCATTACCTTTGGCTGTGTCGTTAAGCTTGACTGCAGCCCAGGGTTTGGAGAGGACAACCTGAAGTGAGCCTTCTGTTTCTATCTTAACAATGACAAATTTAACTCATATAAACCACGAAGCCCAGCGGGAATGTTTCTTTTCTTTGTTGAGTTTTTTCCTAAGTGGCCTCATCCACAAATATGAATCACACATAAATACAGTTCTTGGGGAGACGATTTCTCTTTGTTCCACATGAGGTATACGTCCCCACAAAAGTCATCTGCAAAAGCCAGGTCTAAGATTTTCACATACACCCTCAAAATACTAACACCAAATAATGCTGGCGTGCTATAAGCATTCTCTATACATTTAATGCTTTCAAATAGTAATGCAGATCCTAGGAAAGAATGCTAGTGAACTTTGTGACGATCTTCACGAGACTTCCAAATTCTCAAGGTCTCGAACCTTCTCAAAGCGGACAACATGATGATTTCTTCAAAATGTCACTTAAAATTTGTTCCCCTTTCTCTGCACTGAAAATGAGTAGGGACCCATCCATTTTCAAGTCAGCATTTTCAAAAAGGATCAACTGAAACTTGAACGGGCAGAAGGAAAAATGTTTCCACTTCTACCCGACTTAAAAGACGCTGGGCATCTCTTCAGATTTTTCTTATTAGCATTGTAATCCAAAACATCTGTATTCATTTAGGAAATTAAATACATTAAAACAACAAATAAAAGAAGCTGTAATGAATAAAGCACAGAAGACCCCATGCGGCTGCCTGTTCTGTTCTTGACTGGCCCTGAGTAACTGTGCCAGCGGGAAACACACCAACGAGCCGACGGGTCGCTGCTGTGTGTTAACAGGAAAACCAGCTTTGACCAATTTCATCACCTTTCTAACAGAGGGCTACCTTCTGCCGTTTCTCTCCAAGTCTCTTCCTCTCTGTGGAAATAGCAGTCTCATCCCCCCTTTTTTTTCCTTCCTTGTTCTTGTCTAATCCCATTTTTCTCTTACCTGCATGTTCTCTTTCTTTGCCTTTCCATCATCAGAACTACAGCCTTTATCCAAAATGTTGTCTTCTACCAAGATTATTGAAAAGGTTTTGAGCTCATATCTTTCTCTTTGTTTGGGTTTAGCCACTCTAGAGAAGTCATGTACTGTCTCTCAAATAACTCAGATCACTCCCAAACAAGAACTTAGAATGATGGACAACTGCTTAATGGAGAAAATCTAGCATTTCTGACCTCATCACTTATGGGCCTCTATCACCATGTCCTTCTGAAACTCTCCCTTTTAATCTATTATAATTCCACCCATAGAGTCCCTCAGCTTCATACAGGCTGGCTTCCATTCCAACCCTGTTTCATTCACATGTATTCATGACCCACACCTCTTGGCCTCTGTCCAAGCTGATTTACCAAGACTGAATGAATGCCCCCTTCTTCCATCATGACAATTGACATCCAGGGCCTGCAAACTGAGACGTCTTCTGGAACTGGGCAGGTAGCAGGCACACGCCGGAGTAAGGGATAGAGCAAAACACGAAGGAGTGGTACAGAGTATGGTTAAATTGGGAAGAGCAGGTCCCATGTAAAAATACTCAAAGTTGAGTTGTTTTTCAAAATACCATGCTGGCCCAACAACACAGAAGTAGAGCTGATTTGGTCTGAGAGCCACAAATTAGCCACCTCTGAGGTATAGTTAGCAGTATCTCCTTGAAGCTCTGTTAAAAATTTGCCTTCAGAAAGTCTCTCTGAAGGTTCCACCTGCAGTCCTGATTTCCTGTTCCTTCAGTAATTTATGTGCAATTCAGCATACATTGCTATACATTGACTTTTGTTCCCTACTTCGTTCATTTATGGAGATATTATTTTCTCAATTATTTAAGAGACTTATTTGCGGAAAGCATAGGTCTTGGGTTTTGATTCTTTTGTCCTCATGTTCTAAGGATAGCTTCCTCCACTTGTATGCGTAAAAACATGCTTGTTGAGCATAAAAAAGAACTGACAGATCAATATACTACCAGGGTAAGCTCTTCTGAAAAATTGTCTCTTTAAATTACTTAGCATTTCCTCTAATTTCCTAGAAAGAAAAAAATAGAAAGGTAGGGGAAAGGGAACTATGGGATTCAGAGTGATATAAAGAGTTTGGGTCCAATTTATTGAATGTTAGTCTACTGTCAACAAAACTAAATCACACGTGAAAATAGCAGTAGATGTAGAATTCTCATGTTATAACCTTGGCTAAATAATTTAATATTTGGGGGGGGATGTTTCCTTATGTATAAAATGATGTGTTTGTGGTAGTGGTTGGGGGGGCGTGAAATGAGAGTAGCCTTTCTAAGGGACCCATTTTGGAATGTCTGCTTAGCCTACAAGGATCCTGTTAACTATCCCCCCCCACCCCACCCCAAACCACAGGGATCTATTCCTTTAAGTCATGTGATTCTCATTTCTGGACCACAGCTGATTGATTGATTGGACTATGAGTGGCATCAACCAGTATCTCTCCCTCAAGAGTACAGAACTGCAGTGGACAGAAAGATTCAGTTGCTGGGCATATTTAATATTGTAGCATATAAATCTGGGTCATACTCTCCCCTACTGACAAGGAAACAGAGGGAGAGCAGTACAGAAATACGGAAGAAGGAAGCAGAGACCAGAGATAACTAACAGAATCTAACTGGGTTCAAGTCCTTTCCTGTTACCAGTTCCAGTCATTCTGTTTTTAGTTATTAGCAACAAACAGCCCTAATCTTCAAGATTCCTCTCTCCCCTTAAATTCTGTGATGCTATACATTTAAGTTTTCTCATCCGTAAAATAGAGGCGGTGAGTGGAAAAACAGTTAGCAAAAGAATTCATTTTAGCAGGACTCAGAAACCAGGTAGTCAGCCAAAGCTGTCTGCACAAGCCGTATTTCCGGGGATAGAAGGCAGAGTTTGTCATGAGGACACAAACCATACTTTCCACCCAAGATGATGATACAGAGTTCAGAAAAAAAAAAAAAAAAAAACAATAACCTAAAAAGCTGTGAGGATTACTAAGGTAAAATCTGAAAGAGGTATTAAGTTTCCCAAATATAAGAACCATATGGATTCAAAGAACTTTATGCATTTTATTTCTTTTTACATTTGTAAGGAACCCAAGAAGAGAGACTCAAGTATGTTAGTACATAGTTGTCATAAGATTACCCATAACACTTCCACCTTTGTACGAAATAAGTGCTTCCTGAGTGGTTTTTAAATTTGTTTGATCCATCAAATGGACTTAATAAAGAGAAAATAATTCAAAACACTGTGAAAGGCATTACACCCTCACACCGTGGGCTGAAAGGACCTAATTTTACTGCGTGATTTTCAATTTCCGTATTCTTGGAATTTCTAGCTGGTGGCTTCACTCCATGTCCTCTTCTGTGTGAGTACAGCAGAATCTTCTTGCAGAATGAAAAGCTATTAACATAGAAGTTGATCTACCACAGATCAGATTGTGCTCCTGGAAACACAATTATAGAAGAGAATAACCTTAGAAGAAAGACTTGTCCCCCAGGGCAGATGTCTGTAGTAACCTCCAAAGTCAGAGCATCTCTTTGGAATAGCACCTCTTTCCTTTATTTTAGCCTAAAGGTCTTTTGTGTCTCAGAAAGAGAAAGGGAAGAAGAAACAGGAGGTGAGGGAGAGAGCAAAGAAGAAGAAAAGAGAAGAGAAGAGATGAGACGAGAAAGAAAGAAAAAGAGAAGAAGAGAGAGAAAGCCGCTCTGGTCCACCTCTAGTCACGATCAGACTTCTGGGGAGAGTCATCCACTCTGACCTTCTCACTCCCTCCCCTCCTTTTCTGTCTTGAATCCCTCATAATTTGGCTTTTCCCTCCTTTGCACGCAGAAAATTATTTGTGTGATTGTCTCCAAAGACCCTAGACCTGCAAAATTTGATTGGGCACTTACCAATGATCATTCCAACAGATTTTTAATAGAACTCAAAATATTTACCAAACTCCACCTGAAATGCTCGCCTTTCTTACTTTATGTGGCAATTACTGGATCTTCTTCTACCTCTATTTGTCCTATCTTCCTCTTCTTTGGCTTCTTTTTTCTACAGTCGGTCCTTTTACACTCTGGCTTTCCTCCAAGATTCTGTCCTCAAGTCTCAGTCACTCTGGACTCTCAGGTGTTTCTGACTCTTGATTTTTTTATCTTTAGGACAGACCCTCCTCTTGAACTTCAGATTTATATTTCTTGGCTCGTAACAGACGTCTCTACTGTATAGATCACAAACACCATAAACTTAACAGATCCAAAATTAAATTCTTTTTTATCCTCTTTCCAATTCTGCTCCATTTCATTTCATTAGATCTTTTGTTAAACAATTATTCATGTTTCCTTTTTTTTCTTTTTTTGGGTGGGTAATTAGATTTATTTATTTACTTATTTATTTTTAATGGAGGTACTAGGGGTTAAACCCGTGATCCCCGTGCATGCTAGGCACGCACTCTACCACTGAGTTACATGCTCCCCCACATTTCATTAGCTCTTAGTATCCAAATCAGAAACTTCAGAATCACTTCCTCTTTGTTACTCACATACCTAATCAGTCGTTACATCTGGTTGAGTCAATGGACATCTCTGGGATCCACTCCATCCCCACTGTTTCTGTCTTACTTCCAACTTGCATCATTTCTTGCCTGTTCCATTGCAACAGCCTCTGTCCAGCTCTCCTAGCCTGCAGGCTCTCCCACGCTTCCTCTCTCCTGACTCTGTTCTCCATTGTTGGTACCTACAGTACAAACCGAGTTATGGCAATTCTCTGCTTAACACCTTTCAATGATTTTCTTCACCTACTTTTTTTTTTTTTTAAATCAGCTCCTTTCCTTGATGAACATAAAAGACCCTTCATGATCTGACTCCTTCCCACTTGTTAATTTTCTCTCCCTGCTTTCCGCTACCCTCTTCTTCTGCTTCAGGCTTCACTGTCTCCTTGCAGTTTCCCAAACATGCCCCAACTATTTCACATCTCCAAGTCTTTGGACAGGCTGATGCACTTGCCTGGAAGGCTCTTTCCTTCTTGTGCACCTAATAAATTCCTGCTCAGTGTTTGAAAATTCCATGAGCATCACCCTCCAATTGCTTTTTTTTAAAACAGCCATTCTCACCCAAATCACAGAGGTACCTGCCTCCATTGACTTTTTTTCTCCATATATGGCAGTTTATAACACGGGGGAAGGGGGCATCAGTCCTCAAGTTCCCTGAGAGGCATCTTAGTCATCTTTACTTCAGAGTTTTAAGCTATGCTTGGTGCGTAGTATGTGCTCAATGCACATCGGTTGAATGAATGACAAGTGAATCAATACAGAAAATGACTAGATAGAGAGTAGCTTGTGGAAGCTGTTTGGTATACCTTTTCTGTGCCATTTGGACTGTATGTAATACTACACAACAATTTTCTTTGAATCTCTTGAAAGCTGAGATTCATACAAGCAGAGAGCTGCATGATTAAGCAAAAGTTTGAAAGCAAAGCTCCTTTATAACAAAAGAAGTGGTTTCTTAACTCAAAGCAAGTATCAGAACTAATTTAAAGGAGAAACTTTTGCCTGTTGTTACTAACTCATGAAATAAGAGAAATTAGGTCTGGGTTTCTCATTTGTTAATTCTTCCACTAGAAATATTTGAAAAATAGTAACCAATCTTAACAGCCTGTGGGGTCCATTCTGCCCAGTGAACAGAACATGGACAAGTGAGTCACCATCCACCTTGCAAAATCCTCTAACAAGCCTGCACCTACATGCATGTCTCTGATTTTATAAGATCCCGTACGTGACAATAAACACACCGTGCGTGCGTCTAGACCATGAGGTCCTATTCAGAAATGTATGATTTCAATTGGGGTGGAGATTGTGGGGAACGGAGCCTAGATGGGGTGAACTTCTAAATAGGAAAGACATTTGTGTGTTCATGTGAAAAGGAAACAAGGAAAGAAGCGCGTTAACAAAAGCATGACTTGTCGTAATTCTGGGAACTATTGGAGCAAAGAATTATGAGCTTAACCCAACGGCTAGATAATTGTAATGACGAACAGAGCTTTTCAGGAAGAAGATTTCTACAAACCCTTGGGTGAGAGTAGGGAGAAGAATAACAATAAAAAATGCAGATTAAGATCAAAAGTGCAGATTAAGATCTTTGCAAAAGACATTTCCGCTTAAAAAAAAGAAATTTCTTTCTTTGGATGTTAGGTGGTGTCAGATTGAAAAAAAACACAGTGACAACCCAGAAGAATATTTCTCTGAATAGGAAGCAGTAATAAACGAACTTCCATGAGCCACAGGCCTGGCAAGTCTCTTTCCCTCTTACATAGTTTTTTTTTTCTGTTTCTTCCTCCTCCTCCCTTGCACACCTTATCTTTAACCCATATTTTTCTCCTTTTTATCTGTACTAATTATTCATATCGTCCCTAATAATTTTTCTCTTTTTGTTTGGGGAGAGGGGTGACTTCACCACTTCCAGAACCCAGGAGTCTCAGGCACAAGCATAGTCAAAATCTGCTCTCCCTCAAGTCAGACATCAACAAACAAGTGCATGGAAAGCCAGCAGCAGAGCAGTACCACCTTCGTGTTATTCTGATGCTTCTTAGCGAAGCTATAAAAATCTATTCCATTAATATTTCCACTTAAATCCTTAGATTTCCATTTCTGAACACAAGTAATAAATGGTAAACTATCATTATTCGTATTCCATTAATTGGAATTTACAACAAACAAAACAAAAAAACCCCTTTTGGTCAGACCCAGATTCATGCAACTCTGATCTCTGTCTCTAATTACAGAGCTGTTTTATAGGGAAATGTGAGTTGAACTTTCTAATGTCAAACTAAAATGTTTAGCATTATACTCACTAACTCTCCATTTTCTTTTAATAATCTACTATTAATCTTATCACGCAGTAATTCTTTCTTCAACCCATTTCCATACATAGTCTCCATTCTCTTCTGAAGATAATGAAGTTCAAGTTTTCCATCCATCATATAAAACGTATGTGTTTCTTCTACATTCCTGTTCAGCAAATTTTATGAGGATATTCCCCTTTATAAAAGGGTCATCAGTACACTTTACAAGTTTAGAAACTTAGGGGTATTTTTGACACTTCATCATCATTATTGAAGCTGCAAATTCTTAACCATCTCTCCAAAACATTTATGCCTTGTGCTTGACTTTATCTAGCTCCTTGGGTTAAAACACATAATTATGGCTTAGTCCAAAAGATATCCATTCTTATGTACTTTTTTAGCCTGTTTTAATTGTGGCTACATATTGGGCTGTGTCACCTGACTTCTCCAGCAGTGGTTTTCAAGGACTTCAAGGGTCATGTTTGCTTAATTTTTTTAAATGAAGATAATATTTTTTAATTAATTAAAAATCCAACAACAACAAAAAAAATCCCAAAAATATAAAAAAAGAAAACAGATCATCTGATTATCTTCCATGCGAAGATGACTGCAGTCAACATTCTTCTGGATATTTTGTCTGTGCTTATATTCATATATATTATTTTCCTAAAAGGAAAAAAAAAAAAAATACAGCCATGATGCTTGACTTGGGAAGAGTCTGGGAGGAAAGGAGTGGTGTGGTTGGTGATTTAGAACCGACAAGGGAATCTTTCTCAAAATACACCTGGTTCCCCACCTTACTCAAACATGACTCCGGCAAAGGCAAATGAAATTGAGGGAGGGGAGTGAAGAGTGAATGACAGACTCCCTTCTCCTACCATTCTCACCTCTCTGTTCAAGAATCACTGTCCTGATGCCATCTTGGAATCTTTTTTTGCTCGTTTAATTTATGTCGTAAACATTTTTCTGTACCAATGACCAAGTCTCAACTATTCAGCCAAAGAAACATATCTACAACATATTTTAAGTTAAGAATAAAGAAACTGCAGAGCAATGTTCAATATGCTGTCATTTGTGTTAATGATATACATATATACATAAAACCTTTCAGAAGGGCATCTGTCTACCTGTTAGTAGGATTTACCCCCGGGGCTATTGCATATTGGGGTGTTAGAGGCATTTTCGCTCTTGTATTGTTTGAGAATACGGAGAGTTTTGTGCAACAAAAAAGAAATTTGTTTTGGGAAAGATGAATACAGATGTAGAAAACCGTTTGAATCGCTATTTAATCTTGGGGGGATTGACTGTAAATAATACTGATTTGAATATTGATGTATCTGTCTCCTACTGCACTTGTGTGTTCTTAAACAGAATTCCTGATAAGGGAATGGGTAAAGGGAATGCATGTGGAATATATGAAATTGTTGTCAGATTACTGCCTGGAAACAACACTGTATCAATTTGTTTCCACCAATGAGTGTGTCCATTTTCTCACAACTTCATTGTCACTGTGTATTTTCAGTTCTTTTCATCTTTGAAAATCTAATACGTATGTGAAAAATGCCATTTAAATTTGCATTTCTTTGATTACAAATAAGGGAGGATGTCTAGTCATACATTTATTGATCATAAATATTTCTTCTTTGGTGAGCTAACTGTTTAGAGTCTTTGCTCATCTTTCTATTGGGCTGTACACCTTTTTATTATTAATTTGTAAATGCTTCTCATATCTTAGGTATATTAATGATTGCCATACATTATGCCAACATGAAACTTGTGTGCAGTTTGCCATTATTCTGCATAGATTTTCTTTTGATTATAGAAATTTATAATGCTTATCCTTTATTTATCCTTTCCTTTATGATTAGCTTTCCTGACTCAAAATTTATAAAAGAATTTACTTCTATTAATATTATCATTTCTTATATGCATTTAAATCTTTAATCCATCTGGAGTATATTTAAGTGTTCTTGTTTCCATTTTAGGCAAATATTATGTTGAAATATTTTGACCTTAATTTCTAAATATTCAACAAAGTTCAAATGGATGCTACATTGATACTGTAATAAGCCATTTTGTATTTAGTATGCTATTAAAATATACTGTTTTAACTTATTCCTTCTCACACTTTTTTCCTCTTCTTTTCATTGTCCTCATAAGCAGAGTCTATTAATTATACATACAATGTAGTTTTTTTTTTAAATACGGAGGTATTAATTCTGTTTCCAGATATTCTACATGTGAAATGTAGGGATTAATAGTTACTTCAAAAGTGATTTAAAATTTGTCATAAGCCACATCTTGGTTTGCCATAGTGTCTGCCACATTGCAGGCCCTTGAAAAGGACTTTTAGAGTAACTAGATTGACAAGCCAAACCAAATATTTATATCATAGCAAATAAATGGCACTGTAATCTCACAAGTAATACAATATTTTTATTGATAGTCAGTACCGGCTTTTTAACCATTCAGTTATTCACTTTCCCATGTTATTGATGAGCATCTTGTTTAATACCCTGGACTTTTTTTTTTCTTTAATTGAAGTACAGTCAGTTACAATGTGTCAGTTTCTGGTGTACAGCATCATGTTTCAGTCATACAGAGACATACATATATTCATTTTCATATTCTTTTTCATTATAGGTTACTACAAGGTATTGAATGTAGTTCCCTGTGCTGTACAGAAGACACTTGTTGTTTATCTATTTTATAGATAGTAGTTACTATTTGCAAATCTCTAGCTCCCAATTAACACCCTGGGCTTTTTGATCTCCGTTTGTCATAGGAGTCTTTTTTACTCACCTCTTCACAAGATGTTTGGAAGAGTAACAAGATACAATTCTGGAAGTGTTTTGAAAGAAAATAATTTTTTACGTGGAAAATGCTGTCAGATAAACAAAGAGCAGGGGCCATGGATGGTCTTTTGCTGTTATAAAAACAAATAAAAGCATAATAGCCCATCAGCATGTTTCCAACTGGTCCATAAAGGTTTATGATGTTGATTCTGAAGTAAAAATGAATTCCCCACACACAAATTCATGAGGACAGGTATCACCTGTCCTGCCAGACCACAGCGAGGAGGAGACTGATTGCAGGTTAGGTATTTCCTGTGGGAGCGGCTGTATCTATGATTATAAGTGGTGAGGATTCATTTTTCGGAGTTGATGTGTGTGGGTAACACGGTCTGCCCTCTGTGGCTCACCTCCAAGGCCCTCCACATTACAGCCAAGTCATGAGAGAACTGCATTATGTAATGGTGACCTGCCTCCCCTCCTTCTTACATAATATTTCACACTCTCATGTTGATTTGTAGTCACATGGCAATTATTCCTCACAGAGTTTCAAGGAAGAAGGTAAGTTTCATACTACGTGGGAGTTAGACTAATATGCACCATCCTATTTTTTTATCAAAAAAGCTAATTTACAGAAAACTGCCTTGACAAAGTTAGAGACATCTGCTCCACAAGTACTTCCTCAAATGACAGAATCAGGATCAGAATCCAGGCTTATCCACAAGGATTTATTTAGAAACCACTATGTGTCCACAATTGTGATGAATACAAGAGCCATTTGTTCTCCTTTAAGAAGCGCATAGTCTGACTTAGAGGGTAAAAACTTGAAACTCAAAAATAGAGGTCATTTAACAATTTAGTAGCCCTCAAGGGTTGTAGCTGCCTTCACATGTAAATCAATGCACCTGAGGAGCTGGATGCTTGGAGCCAAATTCAGGCACCCCAGGCTCACTCCCATCCTCATGTGATGGGATCCCTTAGGGTTCCTGGATTCCCTCTTTGGGGGAGATTTAAAGCTGTTTCTCAAAGAGCATGCTGTTGGATTTTGGGTAGAATTCTTAGTGGTACTGCAGTGGCAGAGGGTAGTGGGAACCCTCAGTTAGCATGAAAATTGTAGAGTCTACACTTTCCCAGTTCCCCCTTTGGGCTAAATGGATACATTTCCAAATGCCCCTTTTTGGGTGGGTTTCACTCCAGAGAAGAACCACTAGCTGGTGGGACAGTCCAAGAATTTACTTTGTCTCATTAGCTCATTTTAGCTGTGAAGATCTACAGGGAGTCACGGAAAGCAAAATTTCATTTGGTTAAGAGTGTTTGTGCTTGTCCATCCATGCTTCTGGCCTTCATGGCAGGTCATTCAACTTTTTGAGACAACTCCAATTGTTAAAAAAAAAAAAAATCTTAAAATAAATAAGCTAAGACTTCTGGTCAAACATGTGGATTGAACTCTTGTACACCATAACCAAACCTCACACAAAACACAGTAAATGGGTAAGAAGCTCACAAGGATCATGCAAGTAGGAGAGGAGATGACATTCAGTGTAAAGTTATGCCTGATCTTACCACTACCTGCTCAGAACTCATCAGTGTCTTCCTACCTCATTTAATGTCTACGGTCCTTGCCAAGTCTACAAAGACCCTACACAAATACGGTCACCACCTCTGTTCTCTGACATCGCCTCCTTTCCCACTACACTGGCCTCCTTGCTGTTTCTTACACAGACCAAGCTAGTGCTCCTTGTTCAGGTTCTCTGCATTTGAATGTCTCTGTGCTTGGAGCACACTTCCCCCAGAATTATCTCCTTCCCTAACTTTCTTCAGGCTTCTGTTCAAATGCCATCTTTCCAGAGAGTCCTTTGCTGCACATGCCATGTAAAATCGTGCTCCCATCAAACAGTCCCATCACTCTTACCTCTCTCAAATTCATTTTTCTTTACCGCATTTATTGCCATTAGACATACTTTATCTATTTGTTTATTATCTGTCTCCTCCCCTAGAACATAAGCTCTAGGAGAGCAGGGGCAAAATGATGTCAATTAACTGCCAATCGATGGCTTAAGGAATGTCAAAAAAAATTTTTTTTTCAAAAATGGAGACCACGTAGATGAGAGACAACTGACATCATTGAGAATAGAAGTTTGAACCCGAAGTATCTGCAGGTGGAATGGCAGCAGAAACCAACCAAGTCGCACGGCAGAGCCTTGGAAATTCTCAGAAACTGGGGGTGCCAGAGACCCCAGAAGGAGAGGGTGGAGAGTAGATTTGAAAAATAAGATGGTGAGGATCAGCTGACTGTGGAAGAAATTAGATCCCTAGTCCCCTCTCCAACTTCTTGTAACCAGGTGATTAGCTCTTGCCAAGACTGATCAAAGACTCGAAGTTTAGCCTCTGAAGAAACTGAACAGAGACTCGGGATGAGAGGAGGCCAGGTGGTGGTCAGGAATGAGGCATCACACCTAAAACAGGAGATGTAAATGCAAGTCTACTTGTGAGCTGTGAGAAACCCCTCTCCCTGTACCCTATACACATGCAGACTTTCCAATGTGCTTTTTAGTACATCGCTCTTAAATACAAGCATATGCTCACATACAACATATATTTGAAGAAAATTCTAGCGTGAGAGACAGAGTACAATGCAAAGGTAAAAAGAAATTCAGAGAGATTAGGTAATTCAGGGAGGAGGAGAAAATATATTTAAAAAATGATGAATATGCTTCAAGAAATAAGATTGCTATTTTAAAAGGATACATTTAGAGGAGAAGAAAAACTTGTACTGTGAATGAAAATTAGAGAAGAAATCAAACTTCAGTGGAAGAGTTGCATGTAAGAATATAGATAGAGATGGAAAATATTAAAAAAAAAAAATAGAACAAACTTAGAATATCAATCTAAACAGTTCAAGTAATAGGAGTTCCAGAAGAAGATACAGAAGGGAGGAGAAATTACCCAGGAAATAAATTAAGGACGCTTCCCAGTACTGAGTTATATACATTCCTGTTTTGAATAGGCCCCTCGGATTGCCTCCACAATGAATGAAAAGGGATCCACATCAAAGCGAGTCATCATGAAATATCAGGCTGACCATAAAAGCTTCCAGAGAAAGACATTAAAAATAAGATGGACATCTCTAAAGTATAAGGAGTCAAAATAGCAACAGATTTTTCAACAACAACACTAGAAGCTGGAAGGCAGCTGGAAGAGAGTTCAAAATTCTGAGGGCGACATGGTTTCCTGCTTGGAATTCTCAACTCCACCAAATTTTCACTCAAGTCTGAAGGTAAAGAAATTTCCATACATGAAAAGTCTAATAGTAAGGATCAGGTGATTGCTCAGAATTGATGTTATTTCTCTCTTACGTGAAACCACGGGGTTACACAGTCCAGAGCTGGCTTTGCCCCATGATGCCCTCAAGGACCCAGGTCCGTTACAACTCCTTGCTCCATCATCCCAAGGCTTGACCCAGGTCCTCATAGTCCAAGGTGGCATCTACATTCTAAGAATGAAACAGGGTTCACTGCAGGTCTCTCTCACAGAAGGTCCCCAGAAGATTATCACTCGGTGATTTTGCTCCAGATTTAGTCACAGTAACCTCACGCAGCTGCTCAAGCGGCTGGGAAACGTGGTCTTCAATCTGGGAAGGTAGCCACGGGCTCAGCGAAAAACTCTGTAACTATGAGAGAAGGGAAACAGGAGTACTGGTAACAGCCAGCAGCTTCTGCCAGGCAGGGTCTCAGTACACCTGACCTGCATCTTTCTTAGACAGCTACTGGGGTATACGTGCCACTAAACCAGGGAAGTAAACCAAAACAAGGGAGGAAGAAGTGGGATCCAGGACAAGGAGCTCCAATAAAAGAGAGAAAATTTCAGGATAATGGCCAAAGAAATCTCAAGAGAGCAGCAATGGAGAAAATCCAAAAAAACAACCCATTTAGATTGGAGTAGAGTCACAGAGAGTGACAGGGACATGACTCAAAGATGTGACTCAAAAAATAAGTAAATAAATAAAAGGGATTGATAAATTACCCAATATGTCTGAGATTGTGTTCACAGCAGTTTTATGGTTAGATCAGATGGAAAATTTGAGTATATGTTAATAACAGGTACCTCGAAAACAAAGAAACAAAAAACCCATCCAAACAAACACGGTATATGTTCCCTGTAAGGAAAACCAAAAAGTCACACAATAAAGGAAATGTAATCACACCAATCACATGGCTCAGTGGTGAACAAAATGGGAAAACTGGACACTAAATATAATGTAAGTCTCTAAGGAGAAGAGGAGGAAAATGGTGAAACGTGTGTGTGCAAAATGAAACAGCAGCATTCTTATCTCCCATGTTGGGAAGTCAGTGAATACATTCTAATATTGAAATATAAGGAAAGAAAGAAGAGATATCACCCAAAGCATGTTATCTAGAAATCCTAGAAGAAACAGCTAGAAGAGTTAAAAGGGTACCCCTGGGGGGCAGGACCTGGGTTGGAGAGGGGCTGGTGCAGGTAATTACTACTTCCCATCATCATTCCTGTAGTTCTGTAGATTATGTTCCTACAGTATGTTGGTTTACAAGGAATAGAAAAGGGAATGGCTAAGAAAGACAAAATGAAATCCAAACCTTTTCTATTCAGGGCACTTTACAAATGTTCTTTCCCTGTCCCTGCCTGTAATAGCAGAAGTAGAGATTTCCAAGAGCTCATTCATTTGTCGCACAATTAATAGTGCATCGGTAGAATTATCATTGTTATTAGAAAAACCAACATTATTTGAGCACGCACTATGTGCCAGGATTGCTTAATTTAACCTTCAAATGGTCCAGTATTACGACCCTTACTGTACAGATGAGGAATCTAATGCTTACAGCAGTTACGTAACTTGCCCAAGGTAGCACAGAGAGTTAAGAACAATTAAGTAAAACAACGTAGTTCGAAAGGGCAACTCACTTATTGACTTAACATCACAGGTGTCCCTCTGACCTGTGAACGTGATTTATTCTTCAAAAACTCCAGTAAACTTAAGGCAAACGCAATTCAGAAACTTGTCACATCTTTAATCTATGCCTGCTTGGACATTGAAGAAATTTCCTACAGACAACCCTGCCTGTGTACCTCAGGCCTGACCTTCCGCACCCAAGGTTTTGGTCTCTTCTGAACTGAGTATGCCAAGAACGCTAAATTATATGAAATGATGTCATTGCTTAGTGCTTTCATAACATAAATCCGGCACTGAAGGTCTGGGGCTCCATCAGTAAAAGTTCAAAGTTTTAGGGGCTTTAGTGAAAAATCAAATGATGCAATTACAACCTCTCGGTCATGTCTGATGAAGACAGACATCTAAGAGGCCAAAGAAGTAGTGGAGGGAGGAGATGAAAGAAGAAAGTGGCCCATCCGATTTGCTTTTTTCAGTCTTCACATTTTCCCAGCCACTGTTGAAAAGCTCTAATCCCATTTCTTTACGACTGTCTTCTCTGAGCAGAATAACACATAATAATTTTCTTAGTGCCTTTCCTCCTTTTGGAAGTTTTCAGCTGTCCCCGATTTTCCTGACCCTCTTTTCTCTCACAAAAAGATGTACTTCTCCAATATTTCCTTCTCGATTGTTATAAAGCTGTGGGACACTAACCCTGGGGATCCTGTGACTTTGGCTTTGAACAGAGCTTTCCTGGGGACTCTGTGGGCCAGTATTGCTCCCCTCCACCCATAATGGTGGTGACATATCTTCATTCAAAGAATTGACTCATCTGATAATTTGAATAGAGGCGAAGTAGTGCAGGAACAGAAACAGGAAGCTTAAAGGAAGCATTTTATCATTTAAAAAAGTAAGACTAGTTTCTAATTTGGTTGAGTGGATGGATTTGGTACTGCTAAACTCTAATGTTGAATATTGAGAAAGGAATCGGCTTTTTGAAGGAAGATGAGGAGTCCAGTTTTGATTAAGTAGAGTTAGAAATCTGCTGAACCTCCAAATGGAGATGTCCAGTAGACCTTTGTCCTGTTCAGGGCAATCTGGTAGCAGAATCCAGGAGATACCACTGGAATCCAAACTAGGGGGACAGTGCTTAGAACAGTTGCAGTCTTCCTCCAGGCGTGGTACCATAGTCTGAACCAAAAAGACTGTTTTTCCAGACATCAAGGGATGGACAGAAATAGCTCAATCCTCTGTTTTAGTCTCACTGCCTCCTTCTACCCTTTGGAGCTATCCCTTCTAATTATCCTCATCTGTTTCTGCTTTAATTGCTTTTCTGGCTCAGTGTTTACCCCAGGCTGGGGCTTGCAGATACCACGCTGCCGCTCCCCACCCCTGTTCCCACAGGAGACTCTGCTGATTGGACAAGAGTCTTCGCCCATTGAGTCCAGGTGATCGACAATGCTTCCCCACCTGATGCTCCCAGCAGCCACCGCCGAGCAGAGCTGGCGCATGACATGAAATCCACCTTTCTCCTTTGTCCTTGGCCAGGCTGAGGCTTTCCAATGTGAAACCAATTATTTGTGTTTTCTTTGAGATCTCGTTTATCCTCTCATTTTCTAAACATCCTGACACAATTTCCGACGTTTCTGCCCATCCTTGGTTACCAGTTCTTATCTGGGGTTTCCAATTTCCAAACCAAGACCACAGATTCAACAAACTGGAATTACAGAAGCACAGCAGAGAAGTCGTGGGCTGTGAACCCAGACAGACATGGGTTCAAATCCCTGCTGCATTACCTGCAAATCATGCGACTGGGGCATATTACCTGACCTCTCTGAGCCTCTGTTTCCACAGCTATAAAATGGTAAAAATAATACCCACCTTACAGGATTGTTTGGAGCCTCCTAATTTACAGAAACTTGGTACATAGTACTCGGCCAATAAATACTTATTTTTATTATTGGACCAGTCTCTATTTCATGCACTTCCTCTAGAAGATTTTAAGTTCCCTGAGAGCCAACTTCGTGTTTTACTTATCTTTGTAGCTCTTATAATGTCTTCCACGACAGAGATCCTCAATGTGCCCTCAATATATTCTTGAAAAATGGATAAACTGCTGGATGATTTGGGGTGAGGGGGTAAGGTAGAGATCCATTACTTTTATTTTAAATAAACCAAGGTAAATCGTAAATTCGAAGGCAAGTGATTATTTTCAAAATAATTAGAGCTAGCATTTATTGAGTGCTCAGTGTATGCCAGACCCTCTTGTGAGTACTTCACTTGAATTAACTCATCCTAACCTCATGACGGTCCCTACTATTGTCCCCACTTAACAGATTGAAGCCATTGAAGCACAGAAAGGACAGGCTGCTTGTTCAAGGTCACCCAGCTCATAAGTGGTGGCACAAGGATTAAGATCAGACCTGTGTGATTAACCTCCATGCCATACATGTGAAAAAGTTGAAAAAAAAAAATTCTGCTTCTGGCTGACCTGGTCAGGTTCTGTCCCTAACCCTTGGTGTTTACTCTTAGCTGTGGTTAGGTCGATTTTGGTGAAAAAGTTGGAGAAGTTGTGCGTAAAGGAATCTAAGCATAAACAGCTAAGCTCTACCAACTTCCTAATAGCAGACAACCAATTTCTAATGTTTAAAATAGATTCAGAATATTGCCTTCAAACAAAACTAAAAAGCTAACTTCAAATAAGAAAGCCACTAGTTTGTAGAAAGACTATCATGTTCCTTGTTCCCAAGGTCTAACTGAAAGCTTGTTTACAAGCACACACTGATGACTTGCTCATGTCATTATCCATTTTCAGATTTGATTTATCCATCTTCATATGTAAATAGATCCACCTTCGTATGTGTTTTGTGCATGCTGATGAGTGCACCTGGAATTGTGACACAAGAGATTGAGCAGGTAGGGGCTACAGTGGGTGGTGAAGTTGGGATGTGCAAAGAGATAAAAATAAAATGAGGTTTAAACTGATTCCTCAAACAAGCTTGCCTCCCTTTGTCTTTGCTGCTTGCTTCCTGCAGGGGAAATTCCTCAGGGAAATGCTGTAAACAGACCCCTTCTGCAGCTCATCTGCACTGAAAATGCTTTTATTGTGTGCAGGTTTGGGAGAGGTCTTAAGTCGTCTGCTAAACCACCTCATGAATTCTTTGAGGGGTAGCAACAGTTTTTATTTCTTCTCAAAGATTTTTCTTCATCTTTATCTCTTGCTCTGCTATGGTTTTCGTTTCTTTGTTTGTTTGTTTTTAGTATTTCATGATTAAGCAAGAAAAAGGCCCAAGATAGAAACTGAGCAGAAACCTCACGCTCCATCTAGAGCAGAACTTAACCCTTTCATGGTCCAAAGTCACATCTTTCTGCAACACCAGCAATAAAGAGCAATGCCCAGAGCTCACATCTTCCCTGGCTAAGCTGCAGATGAACGAGGCAAAGTTCTTGTCCAGCGTGGGAGAACCCAAGCCAAAGTGAAGGGTAAATTGGTATCAGGAGATCAGAGACGATGCAGGAAAAACAGATGTGGAGTGTGAGGAGGTCCTGGGACGTGCCCCGCCAAGTGCGGGTCCTTGGCTTCACGCAGGAAAGAATTCAAGAGTGAGCCGCAGTTGAATAAAGGCAGATTTATTTAGAGAGATACATACTGCATAGAGCGTAGGCTGTTTCAAAAGGCAAGAGGAAAGGCCACGAGGTGGGGGGGTTGGGTGCTCAGATTAGAGTAAAAGTAGGTACACTCTCCATAGACAGAGTGCGGGCCGTCTCCAAAGAGGAGAGGGAGAGAGAGGAAGCCAAGAGGCACCTGTGTTGCCAGTTTTTGGGGCTTGGTGGCTTCATATGCTAATAAGTGGAAGGACCAGTCTAAGTAGCCTGGGGAAGGGGCTGGGATTCCCAGGAAGTTGGCCTTGTCCCACTCTTCAACCTTTTGTGGCTAGCCTTGGGACTGCCATGGCGCCTGTGGACATGTTATTCACCATGTTAATATATTACAATGGGCATTTAATGAAGCTCAAGGTCTACTGGAAGTCAACTCTCCCACCATCTTGAGCCTCAAGGCCCACTTGGGGTTGAATCTTACGCCATTCTGGTGTTAACTGCTGTGTTACTCCTTATATGGCTGTGCCCTGCCCTCTTCCTGTCTCAGAAATAGTACACCTCACCCCTTAACCATTAACGAAAATTGGGGAATTCACCTCCTCTCTTGACCTTGATTCCCTCCTTTGTAAAAGAATAATAATTAATTAATAATAGTAGCAGCTAACATTTAATGAGAACTCACTGGAGATGTCAGGCACCATTCAACTCTCAAATGTATTAACTCATTTTATGTTTATAGTAGCGCTCCCAAGTTGGGACGCTATCTTCACTTGGCAGTTGAGAAAACTAAAGGATGAGAGGATTAAGTGACTTGCTCCGAGTCTCAATTCCAAACACACAGCTCTGAGTTTTGGAAGCACGCTCTACAGAAACACAAAAGAATAATGAATTTAAAAATCCAACAGTTTACTAAGGCTACTCAAATATTCACATTCATATTCATTTACCAGATGAAATAATAATAAGCTAACATTATTAGAAGACCTGAATTGATCCAGATGCTATGCAGAACACGTTATACATACTATCTCATTTAATCCTCACTCACTCCTAAGACAACAGTCTTAGGCGCTATTATCTTCATTTACTAGGGGTCAGATAACCTGCCCCCAGTCACACAGCTTAGCAAAAACCTTGGGATCTAATTCAGTCACAGTCTTGCTCCAAAGCCCTCGTAACTTAACTTCTCTACATGGAAGGAAAGTAAAATAATGAGAGATGGATTTTTGAAGGAGGGTAAACACTGGAGTCTGGGAAGTGCTGTATTGAGTGTTTTAAAACCTGCTCAAAGGTTTTAAAGAATGGCAAAATTAAGACTGGAACAAAAACCAGTCCATAATGACTACTGATCTCTGCCAATTTAAGCATATCATTAGCATTAAAATTAATTTTCCATTATCTATGTCATCTAGGACTTGGAAGAGCACAAGCAATTCGAATTCTCAGAAGAAACTCAGACCTCATTTTAGGCAGTAGTTTCAGCCTCTTCCCTGACCAGACATTTTACAGAACAGCCTGGTTATTACAGTTTGTAAAATGGAATGTTATGGAATTCTGCGAGTTCTTTTTTCCTCTTTGATTTAAACTGCAGTATAAGACGAGCTCAACGCGGAGAAAAGTGTGTTTGGACAAAGAAAATTGGGGGAAACTTGTCCTGTGCCTGGATATTATTTCAGATGAATAATCAATTCCTTATTAATTTGTTTGCCAAAATTTCTCTAAAATCTGTAACATATTAGATACCATGTTAACCCCTTTTATATTTTCAAATTTCTGCTTTAAAATGTGGAGAGTTAACCAAGTCTGAAGGCCAGTTACAAAGCACTCAGGGTACACTGGCTAATAGATAAACCAAAAACATAGCAGCCAGTAAAAGAAATGCAAGATAGGGTAGCCTTTTCTTTATCTAAGAAACCACAAGATTTTCCTTTGTTCTGAAATATTTCATACTCCCCATCACGGAAGTATTATTTCATGGTCACTACAGCAAAAAAGGTCAGGGTATTCCCCGCAGAAATGTAAATATGCATTGCTGAAGACAGTTGGGTATCTTTATAAGCACAAAGCAATGGGAAAGATTTGGTTTTTTCAATCTGAAGCAATGGGAAAGGTTGGTTTTTTCAATCTGATGCTTCCATCAAGTTCTTGCTATAAACATATGATCGGCTGTAGCAAATTAACATTTAACCACTGGGTTTATGTACTTTTTTGTTTGTTTTATAGCCACAAAGAAAACCCACCTTTTCTTTGCTTTTGGTGTCGTGAATCACAGACCTATTATTTCCTCCTTCCCATCTACATTTTACAATTTTCAGACAAATAGCACTGTCTCCAGAAAAGCAGTAATTTCGCTTCTGCCAGTTAAGTTCTTTGTTCAGTTTCTACTTGACTTCCCAGAACCACATCACTGAAAGGAACACTGAGAGACCATCTGGACTAACCATCCAATGAAGGCATTTTACAGCATGTACTTCATGAACTGATAAGAGATGCTTTCTGTGATATGTGGTTCTCTTCCACTAAGATGACAAGGCACTTCGATTCATCAACAAACAAGTTTCACGCCCAGAAGTGTTATAGACATTATGAGAATCATTGTAACAATGACAGGAAAAACATTGTTCCACAGGTTTCTCATCTATAAAATGGGGGAGGGGAGGGGATGGGCTTACCCTGCTGGGCTGATGTGTCCTGCACGGAAGTCCACTGAAATGGTTAAGAGTCACTAACTCACTCTGTAGGTAAAGGAAACTGAAGTTCAGAGAGGTTTAAGAGGCGTCACTGAATTATTCTGTGTCAGTTGTAAAACTCAGTGGCAAAGTCCTGATCTCAGGTCTTTGAATCTCAAGTTTTTTTTTTTTTCTCCTTTTGATCTCCTGTTGTTTTCCACTCCTTCTGAACTTACATTTTTGTACTGTACATTTTATCAAGTTCTTCCTCATATATTCTGATCTTAAGTAGATTTTCTTATCTTCATTTCACAGATGAGGAAACTTGGCCCCAGAAGAAATGGTCTGTCTGTGGACACCCAGTGGGAGAGGCAGCCCAGCTCTTAGACGCCTCTGTTCCGATCCCAATTTTAGTGTATTTTTCACTGCACTGCAGCCGTCACCAGAGTTTACGGTTTTGCTTAGGAACCCACATAAACACACAAGAAACAAAGAAAAATTAAATCTTAAAACTGTGCACTACGATTTACAAAGACAATGAGAGATGATGGTTCAGGAGCTATTTTTCAAACAGTTTTCATACCGCCTTCATCCCTACCAGCTCGACTGTCATTTTCTGGGCCCTGTGTCATTAAATCTTTCCCTTTTCCTGACCCATTTTAGTCAATCTGCTTGCTTTCCCTTGAACTTCATTTGACTTTATTAAATATTTCCCAGTACAAGTATGACATTCCTTTCATCCCTAAACATGGTTTGTCTTCATAAATGTTCAAATTTGCTTTGAACGATTTCTTTTTTTGTTGTTGTTAGTTTAAGAGACGGATTGCTCATTATTACACTGGGTTTACGTGTTCATACAGATTGTAAAATACCTTCCACATTATTCCCCAGCTTATGTGGCTGTGCAGAGAGACTCCTCAATGACTCAACACCAGCTGCGTGCCAAACACTGCAGCCGTGAGCAAGCCCCTTTGACGGCACGTCCCCTGGCCTTCCACTGCAAAGCACAACTCTGGTTATTGCTATTCCCCCCCATGTTTTGGCCTAGCGGAAGGCCATGTCCATCCCTTGGGGCTGCCTTGCATCACGTCTCAAGGCAAGTGGAGAAGTAGTTTAAGCAGCCTGCAAGCGTGGGGACGTGCTCCCCGGTCTCAACGTTCAGCTCTGCCAAAGCTGTGTGACCCGCGCTTGGCTGCTCTGTGCCTGTTTCCTTGTTTGTAAAAGGAAGCTAATAACTGTAGCTTCCTCCTAGGATTATTGTGAGGATTAGATGAGTCAGTGCGTATGGAGTGTCTGAACACACACACACACACACACACACACACACACGTTTGTGTACTAGTATCGGGTTTTTAGTTAATCAGCGGAACATGGCTGGCGGCGCGCGGGGCAGGTGACACATTTCACTTAGCTTGTTCAATCCACGTGAGGCCCTGAAAGACCGGGGTCACCACCCCCATTTATGATGAAGAAATGGAGGCATGGAGAATAATCAATTTGTTCAAGTTAATATGGCTAGAAAATGGTAGAGAAAGAAGGTAAACCCAGATCAGTATGACTCCTCTATGCCAAACAATGATCCCTCATAATAACCCCTTAAAATAAACGCTATTATGACACTCCCTTTACAGTTCACAAAATTAAGTCTTAGTGAGCATGAGTAACCTGAAAATTAAATCAAAATTAAACCAAATTATACAAAATACAAATTTTTTTTTCTGATTAAAGGAGTCTCTCAAAATAGAAGGTTGAAATTGAGCTACCTGGTTAATATTTTTGGCCGTTAATTAATACTTAATGGACCAACATGTAATAGCCAAAAATAATGAAGGATTAAATGTAAAACAATTTAAGGATCTCTTTAATCGGTTACCTACAATTAAATACATTTCTACATGGAGTCTGAAAGAATCAAGTGTTTCCTCTTCTAGATTACTCCATAAGCTGTATTTCATCAACTCTAAGGCACATTTTTTTTTCATATTTAAACATCCAAACTAACATTCTTATTAAAATCATAACTGGGAAAGTTTTCTTTTCTTTAGTGATACATAAGAAAGTAATACTACATGTAACGGATGACTTCTTAAGATTCAGTGAGTCTCAGTATTCTGTATTCGTTCTCCATTGTGTGATCTCATTATTATAACCTTCAAGGGTGTTCTTTATTTAATAGCAAGCAAGCTCTTTATTTGGGCTTAGATAAGGAATGAGAACTCCCACAAAATCCCTTTCTCATTCATGGTGCTCCGTATTTCATCAGTGGTTATAATAAATTATGAGCTGATACTATATGGAGTGAAATAAATGAAGGGCTTTTCCCTGGACAGATTTAAGCTGGTTCTGTACAAAAAAAATGGTAACCAAATGAGAAAGTCAGTGTGCTGGTTGAACATTTCTTTTCTTAAGATTTCCTTTGGTTTCATGAAGTCACTGTTCAAACATTTTCAAGTTTCTATGTTTGAAACCTACTAATTTTCTCAAAATCCCCCTACAGTAGTCTTTGCTTAAAATTTCTTTTCCTGTGATCCTGGTATTTTTCCAATTCCCAACCTCAGTTTCATTTTAGGTTTTTTTTACCCACCTCTTGCAGGTGAGAGTTTAAAGGACCACCACTCCTGTCTCATTTGCTTGAAATAAACTCTCATCACTCCAGGCTCCCCCAAAGAATATTCTTTCTCTGAAAGTTTCCATCAGTGTTTTTTGTTTCTTATTTGTATAATCAGATTGATACGCATTCTTATTCCAGCCTCTAACCCCTCGTCTCTAACATACTCAATTCTGTACGGTGTAGGTAAATAATGTAAAGCACTCTCCATTCTAAGAACTGACTGTGGTCTTTTTTGTCATTGTTTCTTCGTGTGTTGTGTGTGTGCTTTCAATGCAACTACTTTTGCTCATTTAAAAAAAATAGAGGTTTAAAAAATACAACACAAAGTGTGAACCTAATATAAACTATGGACTTTAGTTAATAATAATGTATCAATATTAGTTCATTAACTGTAACAAATGAACCACAACAACACAAGATGTAAATAACAGGGAAACTCTGTTTGTGTGTGTGTGTGTGTGTACGTGGGTGTGCACGCGTGCACATGCCCGAGTGCCTGTTGAGGGGGATGTAGTAACCTTCTAATTTTGAATCAGTTCTTCTGTGCACTTAAAACTGCTCTGAAAATTTTTTTGTTAATGAAAAAGAAACTGATTTTTCCAAATTAAGAATGTAATATGGCTCATGGATTTATGGTCTTTAAAATCAATCTTCTTAGCTACCTTCCAGGGGCAGGCTCAGACCTTGTCGTCCTGGAATAGCACTTTTTGCCCCCAGGAAATGGCCACAAAAGACTGAAAGAAGGAAGCGATGATGATTCAATGTACTATATGCTCCCTGTCCTCACTGAGTCAGTCCTATTAATGCCTGTGTAGCACTTTATGTTTTTAGATTGCTTTGCAATAGCTTACTAGCTGAGCCTCACAATACTGCTGTGAGGTAGGTGGTCAGCAGATACCTCGGTTAGCAGTTTCGTTTGAACAGCGGGATACCCAAAATAGCTAATGACATAAGCAAGGTACTAGTGAGTCAGGGAGTCAGGAGGGCAGTGGAAATGGGAACGTAATCTGAGTGCCTTCTTCCATCGTGTTGGTCTTCACCAGATCAGCATGCTGTGGGGTGTGTAATTATTAAAAATCTGGTTTTTATGGGGTAGCTATTGAGAAAGTAGGGAGGGTTGAGCATGAGATGACAAGATTTTACTCCTCTGTGTCTTTTGTAAGCGTAATTTGCACATGCCAATCCCCTGAGCCTCACTCTGATAGACAGGAGGTGACCAGCCATCTCCATGGAAACAGTTCCTCTAGAGGTAAAAATAAAAATGGAAATTGGTGGAAAAACTCTTTCATACTTTTTCTTTTAATTAAAAATTTTTTTTCAAATTGAGGTACAGTTGATACACAATATCACATAAGTTTCAGGTGTACAACATAGTGAATCAAAATTTTTAAAGGTTATTCTCCATTTATAGTTCTTTTAAAATATTGGCTGCATTCCCTGTGTTGTACAATATATCCTCGTAGCTTATTTATTTTATACATTCTTTCGTGTGTCTTTAAAAATGAGAATGCTCCTCTCACTCTCTTCGTGGTCAAAGCAGAAGGGCGGTTGTTCCAACTGCTGGGCTCAGTCATTGCTCAGTGTTTCATCGAGACAGACGCAGGACTGCAGAATGAAACTGATCAGGGACTCAGGGCTTCTCTTCCATAACCATAGAATTTCAATTCCAGATGTGGGTACATTTTAGAATTTAGAATTCTAGAGTTTTTAAGAATGACAGGTGTTAACTTAAAAAAAAAACAACGGATGTTGCGATAAAAGGCGTTTTATGCTTTTATACACTTGAAAGCACTTAGTCATCTCTGCAAGAAATCAGACATTATGGGGAAAGAAGTATAGATACGTAATTTTTGCCTTTACCACATTTTGGGGAATATTTGTTTTAATTTTTTTTCCAGAGCTAGTGAAGCAGAAGAAAATAAAAGATATTGGTTCTTAGATCACTGGTATAAATGATCCAGATAATCATCCTTACGCACATAATGGCCCCTTGCGGGGAAATAGAGAATGAACGTATAGCGGCACAAGTAAATGAAACATTAAACACCAGTGAATTAATTAGCAAACAAACACCGAGGCTGGAGAAAAATCTACATCGAAGGCTGCCAAAGGAAGTGTTTATGGCTGAAATAAGGCCAGGCAGAGACAAAGTTATTCAATAAAATCTTTTCTTCTGGGACGTGAACAGGAAAGCTTGCATGAGATCATTTTATGTGAAATGATATTGGCTTCACATTCTGTCAAAGACCCAATATTTATTGAGCACCAATTATGTATACAGCTGCACTTGGGTGTTACGGTGATCACAAAGATAATTCCTCCATGAAACTTAACAAGGTGTCTGTAAGTTAGTAAGATAATTTTTTTTCTACATGTAATAATACAAAATTATAATCAAAGAACGCATTTCTCAGAGCATTAAAATTCAGTACAGAATTGTTCTGTAATTAGTTAATGATGGTAATTCATCTATAAGATGTTCAGAAGATAAAAACTTTCCAATTTTCTTCTTCTTAATTGAACGCAATATTGTAGCCACGCAAACCTTAAAAAACCAGAGTAATCAGAAACTAAAATCTGAAGAACCCATAATTACCATGATAGTCCTATGTTATTTAGTGATCAGTTTCAAAAAATATAATAAAACATTTGAGGGATCTCTTGACACACACTTATATATCTTTAATTTCATCTGTGCATTAGGATCTGGATTATTTCAGTTTTTTTGCTACAAAATTATTTCTATTAGAAGTGAAAAATCTCTAAGTCTGGAAATAGGATGTTGCAATTTTTTTCCTTACATGAAGGGAAGAAACGATTTGATAAGTGATTCATAATTGAAACTATAACATATTTTGAAAATGGAGGGAAAAAGTAGAAAAAAATGCCTGTATTACTTCTGCAGGCCAAATAACAGTTAAGACTAATGATATATTATTTTTCACTGAAAGCTAATATTAGATCAATATATTGTATCATCATCATTTTCTAATCTAAAGGGTGATTCTAATTAATCAAGGAGAAACATCATTGCAATTATTTGAAATAAGAACTTTCTATTCACAAGTTTTTAAACAAGAACAGAGAAGAAATTACAGAGCATAGCTGATGAAGAAACAAATGCCCAAACAAGTTTTTTCTGTTTAATATTAATCTTTATTCCTTTACTATACTCCATTGCTAAAGTCCTTTTTTAAAAGAATCTCCTTTAAGGTCCCAGCACTTTGAAAGCTACAGCAAACCAGATGCTTGAAAGCAGTTCAGTTTTGTTTATTTTGGACAGTACGTGATGTGTGATATCTTCTTTTTTTCTCTTTTCTAATCCGAAACACAAAAAGTATTGGAGACCCTTTTGTTATCAGCATGCATCGGAATATTAAGAAAGGTTAGACATAAAATATTTCTTGGAAGAAGAATAAACATGTTATGCCAGTTACAGCAAGCCAAGGAATTCAGAACTATAATATTTGTTGATGTTATTAGTAAATTGGGGAGAGTGTGTGGGGTGGGGAACCCATAATCAAAATATTTGCAATACACCCAAAAAGAGAGAGGAAGATATTTAAAGAAATGTCATATTTTCACTGCATTTGGATGTTTTCAACAAAGCTGGGAGCTTTGTGCCCAAGCCAGTTGGCATTCTATCGTATCTATGTGGATTTCTGTGGCACTTCTCAAGCTATGAAAAATTTGATTAAGCATTACATTTGTTCCTTACAGCAAGAAGTTCTCTTGTCTGCTGTAAGTCGGCCCTTTTCATCCAATTTTCTAAGGAGAGAAACTGTATCAAAATAAAGGTCCACATTGTTCAATAAAGAATTAAACCCACTCTCACCATCATCAACATGGGAAAAAAAAAAGTCAACCTGACCTTTCCCTGTTAGTGTTTATACCCTGGGGCTTGAATTTGATTTTTCTTCATTGCTTTGAGGATGTCAAAGTTTAAACTTCAAAGGTATAAAATGATTGATACATGGTGTTCACAATAGATTATTTTAAGTAATACTTGTATATGCGTGATGCCTTTTAAACATTCTTTTGATAATTAAAACCTCATTCTTAAAGAAAACACTTAGAAATAGGGCATCACAAAGGACTGCTGTTAGGCTATCTGCCTCTTCTTGTCCCTTTTTCTTCTAAAAGTTATTATTCCCTAAACACAGTCCATCTTGTGCATCGATTTCATTTTTTTGTTTCCATTCCTACTTGAATTTTTTTGCTTTCAAATATCTTAAAAACTTTTTTTGGCTTCATGCGGAAATTGCTTTTCTGTTTTGATGTTACTTTCTTACTAATCTAATTTTACCTTAAATATAGGTACATATTCTGTATCTTTATTTTGTACCTTTAAATTTTTTATTTTCAATGCCTTTGATTAGCGCTTTTCAAATTTCATGAAAAGAAATCATCTACAATATATGGGAGAGATATCTCAGACTAAAATTCTCTGAGATGGAGCTTTTCACATTTCAGGGGGAAAAAAAGAATTAAAATTGATGAAAAGCAGTAAAAACTATAGCTGTTAAGGAATGGAAAAAGTCCTAATTTTGGTCCATTCTTTACCTGAAAGACAAACTCAAACCTACCTGAGAGGGCAACAGTGGAGAGAGAGAATATAAAATATATTTCAACGTGCCACCAAAATGCTTATACTTTTGATTTGGTAGAAAATACACCAAGCTGGCAATTCTCTTTAAAAAGATAAAATCTTAAAAGAACAAAAACCAAAAAACTTATAAGCCAGAGAATTAAGAAAAGAGTACCACATGTGAATTTCAATAATTATGTTGAAAAACTTATCAGAAGAATTTCCACTTCTTTATAGTAAAAGCAGCATTGCTTTAGTGAGGAGGGATCTGAGCAGAGCTGAAACGTAGCTGGCTGTCTGGTTACTGAATCCCATTAAGTCTATCCCGGTAGCCCTCTGTCTGCCCCCAAACCCAAGTTCAAGTTCATAGTTTCATCTCTTCATTAGCATTTATACACTACTGTGCATTTAACACTTACTTAAACTTTTAAACGTAATTACTATATATAAAAAGATAAAAAAACAGATTTCTTCTGGATAGCACAGAGAACTATATTTATTATCTTGTAGTAACTTATAATGAAAAAGAATATGAAAACAAATAAATGTACATGTATATATATGACTGAAACATTATGGCTGTACACCAGAAATGGACACATTGTAACTGACTAAACTTCAATTTAAAAAAAGTACTCTTTTAAAAACAATGAAGAAAGCACAGCTCCAAGTTAATGCAACTTAGTATTGCCAGATAAATACATTTTGTTATAAAATGTGTATGACTTTTCTGTTGGTGTTTATTTAAAAGACCAGAAATACAAGCCTAATAATGAGGTTATTTATTTCACGACAATCACTAGTTAACCTCAGTGGGAGGAAGGCGTAGCACTGCTTTTCTCCCTCACCTGCCCTTAACTCCTTTTCCTTTTAGAGGTGCTCTGGGAGGGAAATGAGATGAAGGATACTATGTGTGACAGTTTGGCCAACGCTAGGATGTTTTTGATAATACTCGGTCACTTAGATCAGATTATTCCCACAAGGTAATTAACCCAATGGACTTGAGGTAACACAATCTCTTTTCAGATTTCCATGTCAGAAGAGGACAGTTACTGGTCTACTTTTCGTTCCAAAGAGTCTGTGTTTTTTAATACAGTCACAGCGATCACCCCACCCAGCTGTGAAACCAATTCATTCTTTACTGTCACCAGTCACGCAGCTACTCTGATATTTCCTTCTCGTCTGACGGTCATAGTGAATTGATTAGAAAAAATACAGGTGTCTGTAAGTAGCTGAAGGATATAAATTATAAATAAATCCTAAGGATTTATATCCTTCAGCTACTTACAGACACCTGTATTTTTTCTAATCAATTCACCCTGCACATACTTCTTTAGTCTTTCTGTCAGAGACAAATTCACTTTTCTCTCCTTTTTCCTCCTCTTTCCTTCCTTCCTTCCACCCTCCCTTCCTTCCTCCCTCCCTTCCTCCCTCCCTTCCTTCTTCCTACCTTCCTTCTTCCTTTCTTCCTATCTCCCTTCCTTCCGTCTTTCCTTTTTTCCTTCTCCTCTCATCCTACCCACCCCCTCCTTCCTCTTCTTCTGTCTCAACTTGCTGGTCTTCTACAGATCTTCTGAGCCCAGAGCAGCTAGTGTGAAATCTTTTGGAAGTCCTTTTGTTGTTGGACTTAAAACATTTTCTTGAGGGTGAATTAACTCCTTTGTTGAATGAACCACTTTCATTTCTGTCTTAATAGCTTGTGCAATTTGATGCTAGTGTGTTTAAAATCTATGAAGCTCCTTCTAGGTGACGAAAATGTCACCCTTCCTGAATTTGGACTTGGTGGTGCACATCCTTCACGTGTTGCCTCAGTACTCTCGTTAGCCCTGCGAGGAAAGGTGCATTACTCTCAATTCACAAGGTAAGGAACGGGGATTCCCAGAGGTCAAACACATTGCTTCAGATTGATTAACAACTGTCACACCAAAAAATGGACCATGTACATATCTGTTAAACTGAACATACTTAATACATATAGTTACTAAGAGGTGAAACTAGAATTCAAACCTAGGTTGGTGAGGTGGCAAACTCCCTGTTCTTTCTGCTCCAACACACAGCTTTGAAGCCCTACATCAGAACAAACTAAAGAAACTAATTAAGAATCATGCCAAAGAAAATACAACCAAAGTTGATTTAGTTGATCTTGCTTTTAAAAAAAAAATTAGGTTGGCCCTACTGGCCTAAAACATTTTGTTTAGCTTGTATCCCTTTCTTAAAAACAAAACAAAAGACAAAACAAAAGCTGATGCTTCCTGTGGTGTGTTATAATGATGGAAAAACCAAACCAAAAATAACTATGCATGAAGAAAAGACTAAATGGAAACAAAAAGCATCAACTTTTAAGTAGGAGTTATCTTTAAGTGAAGGGATTATAGATTCTTTTTACTTATTTTTCACATTCTACTTTTCTGTATTTTGCAAATTTTCTAGTAAGTATGAATTGCTTTTTTGATGAAATAAATCTTCAGTAAAATTAACTGGCAGAATTAAATAAATTAGTGGAAAAGGAAATAAAGTTGTTTCTTGTCAACAGTTTACATTCTTCCCATAAGATTAAAAAAAAAAAAAAGCCACATAAGATCAGGTGACTGTGTATTATGTTTGTAAAAAATATTTTAATCAGGGCTTAGAGAGTTTAGGAACCCCCTGCCGTGACAAGCATGAGACCTGTTCAATGGAAGGAAAAAAAAGTTTTAACTGAGTTAAGCTTTGGAGTTTAATTACTATTTGAATGAAGAATTAAGACTTTAAAACCCAGTTGGGCATTAACTCATCAAGGCATCTGACACAACTGTTTTAATAAAGCTTCTGAAGTTGATGCCACACAGTAAATAGGGATAAAAAAAAAAAAAAAAACCCAGCTCAGTGAATTCCAGTATTGAGTTTGCACTTTCTGAAAGCTGTAGCCTGCCTTAAGAAGTTGAAGGAATGGGAAATCTGTTCAGCTCACTTATTTTCAAACCCTGAAACTTCTCCATAGTCCTTCATTTAAGTATAAGCCTTACCTTCCAAGTTCGTTCCCATCTGAGAGGGAACTAACCATTATAGGCAATTGTTTTGTATCTCTGATACTTCCGGTTTAAATCATCCTAGTTGAAATGTATTTTATTTGAAAATTACAGTATCTGATTCTCTAACAAATCAGCTTCCATGAAGATAGTTCAGGTTTCTCAGAAGTATTACGTTTACCCTAGAAAGGTATGGTCCATGGTGGGTAATCATATTCTAAATATAAAGAATATGTTGAGAAGTGTACCTTTATTCATTTATTTATCAAACATTTATTCACATGCTGAGGATAAAAAGACAAATATGAAATGGTCCTGGCCTCCAAAAGGCCAGGTGAGAGGCCAGAAGATATGGGCTGTTTATGACATTTGTGGAAAAAGTGGGATCAATATGTTGTATGCTTTAAAAACCACCCAATTCAGTTCTTAATTTCTTGAAACCATCCCAGGGCAGTATGGGGTAGGTGTATGTGTGTGTGTGTGTGTGTGTGTGTATATAAATATAAATAAACAAATAAAGAACTCTAGGTTTGGAGTCACAGTCACACAGTTACCTAGAACCACACACTGTATAACTGACCGACTAACAAGCAGCTCAAACACTTCCCTCCCAGTCGTTAAAGTGCTCACATATAATGGAGTCTGGAGGAAAAAGAAAGGGAGGTGACTTTTTTAAGGTGCGATGACTTCCAAGTAAAGGTTTTATGGAAGACTACAAAATAAAAATACATAGTAAAAGTGTATTTTACACTTAAATTACTTTAATTTTTAAATAAATAAAAGTCAATAGGTACAAAAGAATACACAGTAAGTACGTCTCTCATTTCCTTGTCCTGTAAATACAGCGAGCACAACCAGTAGCAGTGTCTTGTTATTCTTTCAGAGCTGCGTCAGGCTTACACATGGATAAATACATAAAACAAATAATGGGATACGGTACATTCTGTTAGGCACTTTGCTTTCCCACCTCATTAAATGTTTCAAAATCTTTTGAAACATTTCAAATGTAGAGCTAACACACTGCTTCATTATTGAACCACACAGGCTGTGGCCCTCACAGCTCCGTGGGACACCTTTCATAATGATTATGATGTGATTGGCTGCCCTCTGAAGCAGGGCAGCCCTATGGAGAATAACACACAATGAACACCTTTGCACCCCAGTCACCACACAGCTTTACGAAAGTATAGCAAAGTGACTATATTTGCTCCAAATTTTTGAAACTTAACAGGTCATTGGAGTGTCATTGGAGTGTCCCTTCTTGACGGCATTATAATCTTGCCTTCCTACCATAGTCACAGACTTAGGGTTTTATGAGTCCCATGCCTAATTTATATCTTCACTCAATATTTATATATCCATCAGTGAGGATAATGCGACATAATGTGGTTATGTTTACCGGTTTTTAAAGTTTACTCAAAAGGCATCAGGTTGTAAGTTTCACTTTGCAATTTGCTTTTTTCCCTCAGTCTCTACTTTCACTGCTCATCTTAGCGCATTCTTTTAAACTGCTATATAGTATTCCACTATATGACTATATTATAATTTATTAATATACTCTCCTATTGAATGACTTTTCTGTTTTTAATTTTTTTTACTAGAAACCATGTTGAAATAAAGATTTTTGCATCCGTTCACTTCTACACAAATTTTCTCCAAGTTATATACCTCGTGGAGGAATTGCTAAGTTGGAGAGTATAAAGATCAGCTTTACCAGATATTTCAAAACTGCTCTCCAAAGCAGTGGTATCAATTCACATGCTGACTAGCAGTGTTTGAGAGTTACTATTATGCTGCAACCATGACAACTCTTGGTACTGTCATAATGTAAATTTTGTCCATTTGAGATAATATCTCACTGTTCTTTTCCCCCCCTAATTATTAGTAGTTTGAGTATCTTTTCATATGTGTCTTATTCACAGGTTACTTTCTCTTCGAATTGCTTGTGAATGAACTTTGTTCATTCTTCTCTCGGGTTACAAAATATAATTAATTCCTTTGTCATTTACATGACTTTTTGCAGGTGATGGTTTATTTTTTCACTTTGTTTCTGTGTCTTGGTTGAACATAAGAGGTTTTTAAATTTTATCTTGGTGTCAGCAAATTACCAATCTTTCGCTCTTGTGTGTCTTGTCTAAGAAAATTTTCCACATCTAAATATTATGAAGGTATTCCATATTTTCTACCAAAAGCTGCTGCTTTTGACTTTCAGATCTCTAATCCATCTGCAATTCATTTTTGTATATGGTGTGAGAATGGGATCCAATATTACTTGATTTTTTTTCTATGTGGTTAACCCATTGTTCTAGTACCATTTACTGAATAGCCCGGCATTTCTTCATTGATTTGTAGCGCCACCTTGGCCAGATACCAAGTTTCCACATCATGAGTGTCTATTTCTGGGCTCTCTGTCATGTTCTTTTGGTTTATTTGACTCTTCCTATGTCAATACCACACTGTCTCATTTTCTATAGCTCTGTAAATTCCTGGTATATTTGCTCAAGCAAATTTCCCCCTCCCCCAACTTATTCTTCTTCAAATTTATTTTGGCGATTCTTGATGCTTTGTGCTTCCGTAGTCATTTTAAGATTCACTTGTCAAGTTTCACAAAGTCTCTTGGATTTTGGTTAGAACATTATTAAGTTTATAGACTTTTTTGGAGGGAGATTGACATCTTTACAATTCTTGAATGTAACCGTGTATGTCTGTATACAAATCTTTTTTGTTTTTCAAACATATTTTGTTTTCCTTTCTGAGGTCTTAACCATCATATACTAGGTTTATTACTAGGTATTTTATGGGGTTTTTTTTTTGGTCCTATTTAATTTTCTAGCTGGTTATTATTGTTTTGTTGAAGTGACAATGATTTTAGCATGCTGCTAGGTTACTTTCTTACTAGTTCTAGTCGCTTTATGAGCTCTTCGCTTTTCTTTGTTTAAAATCATTTTTTCTTTCTTTCTTTTTTTTTATAAATAAGGAAAGATTTATTGTTTCTTTTTCAAATTTTATACTACTTAACCTTTTCTCCTCATATTGCATTGGATGAGACCTTTAACATACTGTTGACTACAAGTGGTTATCATGATATCCTTGTTGCAGCTGAGAACACTTCTAAAATTTCACCTCTGTATGTAATAATCTACAGATTTTCCATAGACAGTCTTTACTAGTCCTAGTTTGCTGTGATGGTTAATTTTATGAGTCAATTTGACTGGGCCATGAAGTGCCTAGACATTTTGGTCAACAGTCTGGATTGTCCGTGATAAGAGTTTCTGGAAAAGATTAACATTTTTTTAAGTGAGTTATAGTCATTTTACAATGTTGTGTCAAATTCCAGTGTTGTACATGAACATACATATACTCATTGTCACATTTTTTTTCTGCTGTGAGCTACCGCAAGATCTTGTATATATTTCTCTGTGCTATACAGTATAATCTTGTTTATCTATTCTGCATATGGACAAGATTAACATTTGAATGGATAGGTGAGTAAAGGAGATGGCAGTCCTTAATGTGGTTGGCCCCATCCAATCAGTTGAAGGCCAAAAGAGAACAAAAGGTTAACCCTCTAGTGAGTAAAAGAGAACTCCTTCTTCTTGGCCTTCCTTTGAGACAGGATGTGGATTTTATTTTTTCCTGCCTTCAGGTTCAGACTGAACCATTGGCTCCTTCTGGGTCTCAAGCTTAGCAGCCCTCAGGCTGGAATTGTATCACAGGCTCTCCCGGTTCTCAGGATTTTGGACTTGGACCAGAACTACACTATTAGCTATCCTGAGTCTCTAGCTTGCTGACCATCGATTTTAAAACTTGTCACCCTCCATAACTGTGCAAGCCATTTCCTTATAATAAAGCATATATATTTCTATTCCTCTGGAAAGCCCTGGACAAGGCATTTGGTACCAGATTTTATCCATGAATCAGTTTAATCACTCTCACTGCTGCAACTGCCCTAATATAAGCCACTAAGTCACTTCATCTGGGGTATCACCATTTTCTCTTAACTGGGCTTCCCCTTTTGATTGGTTTTGATATCAGTTATACCTGCCTCTTGGCTACATGAGAGTCAGAGAGGTTATTTAGAACACACGTCAGATCTTGTAACTCCTCTTCTGAACACCCTCCAAGCTTTTCCCAGCACATTTAGAATAAAATCCAAAGTCCTTATTTTGGCATACAAAACCATACATGATCTGGGTTCCAGCAATCTCTCCAATCTCTTACCTTTGCTCGGTTCCTCCATCCGTTTTGTTGCTCCTTATGCGTGCAAGCATGCTTCTAAATGTTCCTCCTTGATCCTTGGTCCAAGCAGCTTCCTACCTTGGAGTCTTTGCTCCCACAATTCTCTTTGCCGGATTTGCTCTCTCAGTAAAAATTTTGTTTGTCTCACTTCCTCACCTCATCCAGGTATCTTCTCAAAATAACACTGTGCATCACATTTTATCTCATTATTCTTTGTTTTTCTTTGTAGCGATTATTACATTGTGACTTTATACCATTTAGCCATCTATTTATTTGATTATCACATTCATCCACTTGGATGTAAAATCTGTGAGGCAGAGAATTTTTCTCTGTATTTACCTGTCATATCCCCATTGCCCAGGCAAGGCTTAGCACATAGTTAGTGTTAATATTTGTTAAATAAATCAATAAAGTCAGTATTATTACCTTTACCTGCATCTATGATTTGATCATGTGCTAATATGATTGATAGATTTTCTGATGTTAAAACAGCTTTGCTCTCCTGGAATAAACATTACTTAAACACAATGTGTATGTATTTTTGATACATTGATGAATTCAACTTGTAATATTTTATTTAGGATTTTTATTTCTATGTTCATATAAGAATTGTTCTATAGTTTTTAACGTCATTGCCTAGTTTGGGTATCAACAACATACTGGCTTCACAAGTTGAACCAACCAGCTTTTCTTCTTGGACTTTTATCATAAACAATTTACATGAAATAGTAGACATTTGTTTTTAGAAAGCTTGTTAAAAAACACCTGTAAAGATGTCTTGACTTGGTGTCTTTGGAAAGGGACTTTTAATTTCTTTAATAATTATTGGTTGATTCATGGTTTCTGTTTTTCCTCTCCAGTCAACTTCGGTCATTTTAATTTTTATAGAAAATTACCATTTTTTCTAAATTTTTAATTGACTTAGTATGTTCTTATTATTTATAATATTTCTATGGTGTCTGTATTTATGTCTCCTTTTATTACTAGTTACATGTGCTCTTTATTTTTAAAAACCTTTTATCAAAGTTTTAGCTCATAGGCCTATTAATATTCTATATTATTTCTTTATTTTCCACTTATTAATTTGCACTTGTACTTTTATTTAAGAAAAGAAGTACTAAAATATATATTCTTAAATTATATATACTTTTTTGTTTTCTTTTTTTTGCCCCTAGCTTCCTGAGTTGAACACTTAACAGATTTGTTTTAAATCTGTTTTGAAAATGTTAAAGGCTCTACTTTTGCAACCAAGTACCCTTTTGCTATATCCCTCAAGTGTTATGCATAGTATTAATTTCCTTGTTTTATATATATATATATTTAATTTTTTACAGTGTTTTTTTATTTTGTGGAGGTGGAGATAATTGGTTCATTTATTTTTAGAGTAGGTACTGGGGATTGAACCCAGGGCCTCATGCATACTAGGCATGTGCTCTACCATTTGAGCTATACCCTCCCTTATTGTTATATATATTTAAATATTTTTCTAACGCATGAAATATATTTTAAAATCCAAACATATATGGGTTCTTTCAAACTATTTTTTAATGTTGATTACTTATTTAATTGCATTGTGATCAGAAAATGTAGTCCCACGTTATATTAATTTCTTGTAATGTTTTGAGATATCTTTGATAGTCTAGCACATGATCAATTTTTTTAAAAAATAAATATTCCATATATTTGAAAGAAATGTATATTTTTATTCCAGGGGGGTATAGAGCTATATAAAGTTCTTTATTTAACACTTCTATATTCTTTTTTTTTTTTTTTGTCTATTGAATATAATTTGAAGTTATGTTAAGTTTACAGCAGTTCATGATATATATTCTCCATGGATCATTACTTTTATTATCGTGCGACATACATCTTCATCTAGCCTAGCAATGCTTTTTTGCTTTCAAATCTATCTTGTCTGGTATTAATATTAATACTGCAGCTTTCTTTCTTCTGCTTAATATTCATATGATCTTTCAGCATCTCTTCAATTCAGGGCATAAAGAAGTTAGGAGACTTCTCTTGCTCCAGGTCATGCAGCTAAAACACTGACGTTGACCCCAGGCAATCTTATGCCAAAGCCCCCGTGCTTTGACTGTGCCGTCTCCGGGAAAGTGCTTCGTGGAGTCTTGGAGCCCAGGAGGACCCATATTTTCAGGCCATCTCGGGCTATTGAATTTCTTTTTCACAGAGATATTTATCCTATGTTTGCCACTCTTTTTGTCTTTTTATATCTTTTGTTTTTCTCCTGTATCATTGCCATGCACTTCTCGATCTGTTCTATATCTTGCTTAACAATATTGTTGGAGAAGGTTAAAAACAAAATTAAAATAAAAAAAAAAAAACAGCAATGTTCTTGGAGATGGCCTCATATTATTATGTACTAATGAGCTATCATGACATACTAATGAACTCCCTCATTAAGTTTAATGGCTGCATAGTATTTCATTGTACATGTTTCAGTATTAAATTAGTTAGCCGCATTAAGATTGGCACTTATGTTATTTCTAATACTTTTTGCTGTTGCCAATAATGCTGAAGTAAATACCCTTGTACATAAATAGTTTCAAGTATAATTGTGGAATAAATAAATAGTTTGAAGTGTATTTGTGGAATAAATTCCTAACAATGGAATTGCTGGGCCAAAGATTATAGATGCTTCTCAATTTATGGATAGCTACTCACCCACAGAAGTGGGTGAGATTAGCCATCCTCTCGAAATCCACGTATGAAAGTTTCTAATTCCCAGACATTCCCACCAATTATATAGTTTCGAACTCTTTGATCCTTGTTATGCTGATAAGTAAAAAAGACATATCACTGCTTTAATTTTCATTTCTTTCCCTAAATTTTTGCATTTTTTGACAGTTAATTTTATGTTTTTACAGTTTTATTGAAATATAATTGACATAGAACATTGTGTTTAAGGTGTACAATGTAATAATTTACTATACATATATATTGTGAAATGATGACCACAATGAGGTTCGTTAACACATCTATCACCTTTTGTGTGTATGTGTGATGAGAACACGCTATTCTTTTAGAAACCTTCAGATATGCAGTGTTATTCACTACAGTCACCATGCAGTACATTAGATCTCCAGAACTTACTCATTTTATAACTGTAAGTTTGTACCCTTTCCTCCAAATCTACCCATTTCCCCCATCTCCCAGCCCCTGGAAACCACCAATCTACTCTTTATTTCTATGAGTTCAACATTTTTTTAGATTCCACATATAAGTGAAATCATACAGTATCTGTGTTTCTCTGTCTGACTTATTTCACTTTGCATAATGTCCTCCAGGTTCATCCATAGTGTCACAAATGGTGGCAGTACCTCTATTTTCATGGCTGAATAATATTCCATATCTATCCATTTATCCATCAATTGACATTTAGGTTGTTTCCATGTCTTGGCTATTGCAAATAATGCTGCAATGTACATAGGAATGCAGATACCTCTTTGGGATCCCATTTTCATTTCCTTTGTATAAACACTCAGAAGTGAGATTACTGGATCATAGGGCAGTCCCATTTTTTTTCTTTAAGTTTTTTTTAGAGTGAGGAGATAATTAGGTTTATATATTTATTTTTCATGGAGGTACTGGGGATTGAACCTAGGACTTCATGTATGCTAAGCACACATTTTCCCACTGAGCTGTATCCTCTCCCTGCACCCAGCGGTTCTATTTTTAATTTTTTGAGGAACCACCATATTATTTTCCAAAATGGCTCCACCAATTTACTTTCCCACCAACATGGTAATGCATAACAGTTCCCTTTTCTCCACATACTCACCAACACTTGTCATCTCTTGTCTTTTTGATGATAGTAATTCTAACAGGTGTGAGATGATATCTCATTGTGCTTTTAATTTGCATTTGATGATTGGTGATGTTGAGTAACTTTTCTGTTGTTTTATGAGTTCCTACTGGCCATTTGTACATCTTCTCTGGAAAAATTGTTCTTTCAGGTCCTCTGGTCATATTTTAGTCAAATTGTTTGTTTTTTAAAAGTATTGATTGTATGATTTCTTTATACATTTTGAATATTAACCCTTTATCAGACATATGATTTGCAAATATTTTATTTATTTTTAGAGGAGGTACTGGGGATTGAGTAAGACCTCCTGCATACTAAGCATACACTCTACCATTTGAGCTCTACCTTCCCCACAAAATTCTGTATTTAAAGAGTTCCTATGACTAATAACACTCTCTTTGAATTTTTTCACTGCTTTCATTTCTTACCCCTTAGTTACATTCCTTCCTTCCTTTGTGACTATCTACAACTTACTTTCAATCCTGTTCAATTAAATTTTACAAATAAGGGCATAGTCCTTATAAAACATAAAGAGCAGTTTACTTTAGAGCCTCATCTACAACCTCTGGTGTGTATTTCAGAATCATATTATTTTTCTAAATTATCACTTCTTAGTACAGAACTATAGTTATATGTTCAATAAAAAGATCACAGTGAAATTTTTTCTCTCTGATAAGCAGAAAGCATGATGATGTATAATATACAGAAAAAACATCACAGTTCATTACCATAAAGACCATTAAACAAAAGTTATGCTTCATTTGAAATTGGTAAATATATATGAAAAAGAATTATTTTGAAATAGTGTGGCAATTAATGATGAAAAAGTACCTTCACATGTATTTTCATATCAAAGACTACAACTATTAGAAGTGTCCTTTCCTTTTGTCACTTAAAGGATCAAATATATTTAGAGTAATAAACAACTTCTAAAAGAAAATGTTATTTTATCAGTTTGGTAGGGGGAGGCCCTAGTCCATGACACATTTCAGGCTCCATTTTATGGAAGTATAGGGTTTTATTAAACTTCCTGTTTCTGCTGGCTGCTCGCTTGGGTAGCTGTGGAGGGCCATGTGATTGTAGCAAATGCCGAACGTAAATTTAAATTTTTGGCATAAAATGAAATATAAAATTATCAGAAATCTGAAAATGTTTTTCCTTGTCTAACAATTCCATCTTAGAGGTTACCGTATACCACCTTAGAGAAGGGGAGGGATGGAATTAATGTCAATAGTCTAAATATTGGCTTGGGCTCCTGGCAAGTTTTCCATGGGAGGCAATGAGGGTGCGATTAATGCTTAACCAAGAAGAACTCTGAGATAGTCTCCATCACGGGCCCACACGTAACCTGTGGGCTGGAAAGCGTTGAATGCTGGGTCCCCAGATGATTAAAGTAAGTTGGTCCAAGGTAGCATTAAATCTAGACTCTAGAATTTAATAATTCTGGTTAAATTAGTAAAAAATGAGAGATTTAAACTGAAATCCAGATTTTTGAAAACAAAACAACTAATCAACAAATATACATAAGAATAGAGTCTTACTAAATGGCAAATGCCCTGCCCTGGTATGGAGAGTCTCTCTTTTTCAGAATCAAACTTCTTAGATGCATAAGTTAGACACCCTGTTCTCTAACAATAAGGTTGTTGCCACAGCTGTACCAGCTGTGGCTCCCCCTTCTCTGATTTTTTGGGGGGACTGGAAACCAATGTGGTTTGTTTTTGTACATCGTGACTTGGCCCAGATCACAGAAAGACCACAAAGGAGTCTGATAGCACATTTGGACTCAGAGTCCACACGCAAAAATAAAAATATACATCCCCAAGCCACTTTTTCACTCTCACCCCTGTGCTTAAAACACCCAAGTTGTTGTTGCGGTTGTTTGTGTTTCCTGCTCACACTATGTGCCCATAATGGTCAGCTGAGTCTCCCTTCCTCATTATCAGCCTCACTCAGGGATGTAGATAACTGTCACAGAAGGAAGGGAGAAGGCGGAAGGACACATTGCCCCTTAAACTTTGCACATGGAAGGGCACGTGTGACTTCCTGTCACAGGTCAGCTGTAAAAGCAAGTCACATGACTCTGCCCGGCTTCAAGGGGATGCATAATGGACATTAGAAGTGCACTCTACCATTTTCTATTTTTGTAACAGGTCTGGGCATTTGACGTATAAGAACATTTTTTTCAGACTACATTCTACAGTACACGAAAAGCAAAGCGATTTCTTTCTTCTCTTAGATGACAAATAAGTGCACCTGGACGTCAGTGTAAAAGGACACAGAAGTGCAATTAAGTAATAAAGAATGCTCCTTGAAATATTGTTGCTTTTAGAGTCATGCAGTGTTTCAGAACATGAAATGCCATTTTGAGACAATGTCATGGAGGCATGCCAGGCATTCATTACATTTTTTAAAACATTTGTTCTTCTTTGAAAATTGTTCACTTTATAATTATGATTGCCCTATTCCTTTCTGATCAGTCTTGATTACTCTAAATCTAACTGATATCCTTATAAATTACATTAAAAATGTGACAGCTGCTTTATTTTCAGTGGATATGAATAAAATTATTTTAATGGTTTTATTGTGTACCTGCTTACTTAAGAAGTATTATGCCACCCAAAGAGTTGATTATGACAGAATGCCTACCCTTGAGGAGATGAGGATTTAGGTGCAGGCAATGGTTAGGTTGGAGTAGACACAGAGTAACTACTTAAGGGACACATGGTAATGCATTTTCAAAGCAAATGGGTTTTAAATTTGCTGCGGCTGTTGAATCCTGCCTTCCATATATGTAAGTTATTAGACACATAAAAGCAGGGCTCTTCTGATGGAACTGAGAATGGGATGCCATGAATCTCTCCTACTAGGTCCCTGATCTTAACTCCCTGCAATGCTTAAGTCTCTTCTATAGAAGCTCAGCATTTTTGGAGCACAGCTCGGGGGCAGGGGGGGGGGACCTCTCCTAGTCCTTTCCTTACTGTATACACACATATCTTTATTTCATCCAAACAACTGAGGACAGATAAAGTTAACATACACGAGACTTTGAGGGGTAGCAATTTCCGGCTATACGTGTTGGAACAGCTGTGCCACAGACTAGACTACGATTTTAAAGTAGAAATAAGTCGAGGATAGAGAAAAGGTAGAAAAAGAAGGAATGAAAGGTGGCAGTTGATAATGTTTTTTTCTCATCATATTGCAGAATTAACCAATCAGCAGTTGAGAAATAAACAAACCAAACTTTCCAAATAAAAACTCCAATGGATAAAATTTTGTGAGAATTACTGACAATTTTGTCCCTCAAGTCTGCCCTAAATGACAATGTCAACTGCTGGGTACTATGAGACACTAAAGTTCCTTCAAATGTCTCTAAACACTGTCATTTAAAGGATTCATGTGTTCAGTAGGAGCATTGTATACATTCAGGCATTCCAGATCAGTCTTGGATTGAGATAAAAATGAGATAAGCTCTTGTTTTTAGAAGCTGACACCTTGAAATCAACCAAATTCTGAGAAACTAGTTCAGTTTGTTGTTGTTGTTATGTTTGGATTTTTTTTATTGAAGTATAGTTAAGATACAATATTATATGTTAACAGGTGTACAATATAGTTATTTATAATTTTTAAAGGTTGTTCTCCATTTATAGTCATAAAATATTAGCTATATCCCCTGTGTTTTATAATTTATCCTTGTAGCTTATTTTATACATAATTTTTTGTACCTCCGAATCCCCTACCCCTATTTTACTCATTCCCTCTTTTCTCTCCCCACTGGTAACCACTGGTTTGTTCTCTATCTCTGTGAGTCTGGGTCTTTTAAAAAATCATATTCACTATTTTGTTTTATTTTTTAGATTCCTCATATAAATGAAATCATACAATATTTGGGGGTTTTCTTCTGTCTGACTTACTTTAATTAGCATAATACCCTCCAAGTCCATCTATGTTTTTGCAAATGTCAAAATATCATTTTATATGGCTGAGTCATATTCCATTATATATATATATGCAACATCTTCCTTATCCATTTGTCTGTTGATGGACACTTAGTTTGCTTCCATATCTTGGCAATTGTAAATAATGCTGCTTTGCACATTGGGGTGCATGTATCTTTTCAAATTAGTGTTTTCTTTTTTTCAGATATCTACCCAGGCATGGAATTGCTGGGTCATGTGGTAGTTCTATTTTTAGTTTTTTGAGGAGCCTCCATACTGTTTTCCATAGTGACTGCACTAAATTACATTCCCACCAACAGTGTATGAGGGTTCCCTTTTCTCCACGCCCTCCCCAGCATTTATTTGTGTTCTTTTTGATGACAGCCATTCTGACAGGTGTGAGGTGATAGCTCATTGTGGTTTTAATTTGCAATTCTCGATGATTAATGATGTTGAGCATTTTTCATGTGCCTGTTGCCCATCTGCATGTCTTCTTTGGAAAAAATGTCTGTTCAGGACTTATGCTCATTTTTAAATTGGGCTGTTTTTGATGTTGAGTTGTAGGAGCTATTTGTGTATTTTGAATATCAACCCCTTATCGATCATACAATTTGCAAATATTTTCTCCTACTCAGTAGGTTGTCTTTTCATTTTGTTGATGGTTTCCTTTGCTGTGCAAAAGCTTTTAAATTTAATTAGGTCTCCAGTTCAGTTCTGTCTTACCAAAATACATGAGGTCCATGCCTAAGTGTCAAAGCAGCCTAAAGTTTTAGGTAGAGCTTCCTATTTACTAGATGTTGACGCTAGAAAAGGTGAGACCCTCATTAACTCATTTTGCATTCACTTTCCTCTTTCTGCCATGTAAGTACCTAACATAGAATGTACACTCAGGACAAGTGCAGGAAAATTAATTTGGATTTTCTAGTTTGGGATCATGGGATTCTAGAATTTCCATGGCACACTGTTCAGATACATAGTTCAGTGATTCAGAATTGCGTGGTCAGGTAATTCATGGACTGTCTCATCCATCTGATTTTGATAAAGGTGTACAAAAAAGAAGTCAACCAGGAACATGAATGGGTTATAATCGATGAGTAGCAAAGTGAAATTAGAGTAGGTTGGAGGAGCAGAGCTTTCAATTGAGGAAAAGCCTAGGGAAATTTACCGAAATAAAAAAAGGATGATTAGTGAGAAAGGGTAGTAAAATAGCTTTTGTTTAGATGCTGGTGATGCACTCAGGTTCCCAGCGGAATACATGTTCGGGAGAGAACTACATTGAAGGAGGAGGTTATTGGAAATGTTTGGTGACTGACCCAATATTATCAGCAGTTGTTCCTTGTCAGGAGGACACACATCAATACTGATGTGTTGTTCTGGTTTGTTTGCAGTTCCTCCAAACTGTTTGAGATTGCTGCCATACAGAGCTAATGCATATGGTTGGGCAAGTTGTGCATTGCACAAGAAAGCCCATCTAAGGGAGTGGCGTAGATCTCATGGATTTGTACATTTGTTATAACAATATTCCATACTGAAGGAAAGTGTCATGAGGAAGTGGCACTTTTCTTCTAATTTGCACAGAGGTGTCATGCGTGTTAGCAACAGTCCTAACAAGTATTATTAAAGAAGTGTTCATTCTTTTGTAGAATCATTTCAACTCTATCTAAGATGTTCCTTCACCAAAGAATAGATGAGTAATTTTTTATTTACTTTTCTTATTATGCACATAAGTAAAGTTTTAAATGCCCATTAGATCTTTGGACTCTTTTGGTATCCAAAAAAGATTGTTGACATCCAAAAGTTTGAGAGTAAACCCAAAGCAATTTGCTTTACTAATTCAAGATGGGGATTGGGTAGTTCCAAACAGAAAAAGAATAATTGGATTTGGCAAAAGAAAAAAAAAATTTTTTCTGGGTTGTTTACTGCCTGGCACATAGTAACCACTTAAGAAAATATTTCTGGAATGAATTAACATCCATAGATGCCATCATCTCTGGACTCATCCAAGACCTTTCATTTTCAGAATCAGTCCAGAAGCTAAGTAGTGACAACTCCATGTAGGATAAATAATATTAATGACAATGATGGTGATGAAAATACATTGTTGTACTTTACGTAGATTCTACCAACTGATATTTACTACAACTCCTGTGGTCTCCTAAAACATGTCTGTCCTATTATATTCAGTCAGCTGCTCTCCCTGCTTCCCATTTAGCCCAATGTCCACTTTCCCACTAGATCCTCAGACACACTTGACATTTTCATCAAGAGAAAGAAAATGATTTCAGGTCCAAAGGAGGAGCGCCGTCATGGTAAAAGGTCATAAAACACTAGGAGTTGCTCTTTAGCAACAGATTTTGGAGGTGAGTCCAAAGAAAACATGGGACATGGCTTGGAACAAGCTTGCGCGTACTTCATCATTGGGGCTGTGGTACACAGTATGAGAAGGCTTCAGGGGAATTCAAACGCCAGTGGGAAGGAGGGTTTTGCTTGCATTGGCTATAATAAATATGTTTTTACAATAAACAAATGGTGGCCATAATACATGCATGTCTGATGTTGAAGGAAAGCCTATTTGCACCAAATAAATTACAGAAACAGTTCAAGAGCAGTTCATCCTAGTGAAAATATTATCCCTGAACTACTGGCAGGGTTAGCGTCAGGGTAGGTTATCTTTTGTATGAATGCCAACGGCACTCGCTAAACCCGCTTAAGGGCGCTCTCCATGTGCTTGTATACATTCTGGTGTTTTTCAGAAAACTTACACACATTCAGTTACGTACAAACGCCACTTACTTTTTCCTCTTGGGATTGACTTCTCCCCTTCACTGTATTTGAGCTTGGAAATCACCCCTCTCTGCCCTCACGTCCCCCTACCCCTGTCCTAGCCTCGGTGACTGTATCCCCCAGTGAATGCCTGGGATGAAGGCCAGGCTGATGGATGCCAATCCTGCACAAATCACAGAGCAGACACAACTGATCCAAAGGGCATCCTTGATTCAAAGTCCAGTCTTTCAGTTCACTGAGGGCAAACGGCTTTTAAAACCCGGCCAGCAAAAACAATGAAGTAAGAATCTCGAGGGGGTGGGGGTGGGTGGGCATTCATTTCAACACATTTTTTTGAAAATATTCAGGCGTTTATAAACTTTGGCTTTTTGGAACTCTACAGGAATTATATATTATCAACTCAGAATAACTCAGCCTGGTTTCTGATCCCCTTTGCTTTCCAAGCCTCTGTACAAAAATGAACATAGAATTCATGGAGTGGTTAACAAGATGGATCCTTTCCAGGGACTGAGAACACAGCCTCAAGAATTGACAATTAGCACTTTCCTTGCTATGTTCTGCAAAGGTTTGCAAAAGAGAAAAAAAACCCTCAGGTCAATAGTCTATCACGAAGGATTTATTGAGCACTCACAAACTGGAACAAGTGTCTGAGAGAAGTTATCTGTAGACTCCGTCTCAACTACCTTTCTGTCTCTTTTGGTAATTAAGTCATTTAGAAATAAACACTTGGCCTTACTGTTGTTTATAATGGTACATCTTTCTTGGACAATGGATCCCTTTTTAATTTTTTTAAATAGTAGAAACAGGTATCCCTCCTTTCTCTGCCTGCAGAACCTGAGTGTCATAGTGGAAGAATTCCAGAGCTTCAAGGCAAAAGAGTAGGATTTGAGTTTCAGCTTCATCACTAAATAACCAGGAAAAGTACCGAAGCTCTGAGCCTCCGTCCCTTACACATAAAATGGCAGTAGAGTCATCACGTAGCTTTGGGTGAGGACTGAAGATTATAATGTATGAAATGGAGCAGTCAAGGCTCCTAAATATGTCATTGTGAATTGTTTTCACAATCTGCTGAACAGCTCATGACGCCCAAGGACATGACACTTGCCAGTCACATGACACAGCGTGACTTTGGTACAAGTCAAAATTACCAATGGAACTTGATAAAAATATAGCCCCCTGGGCTCCACCATCAGCTACCTGGTGGGTTGCCTTGGGTGGGGCCAGAGCATCCCTATTTAAAAGTGCCAAGGGTCAACTAAGGTTTGAGGACGACTGTCTTAATACACAAGAGTCGCCCTTCTCCCTCAGGATGCTTCTGGGAATGTAATTCATGTGTCTTCTAGACGCCCGGCTTACAAACAGAAAATTGATTTCTGGAACAATCTGTAACAATGCATCCATTAAAGCAATCCATCACTAAAATTAAAAAACTCTTAACGATGGATTCTAAACTTCTTAATGTGAAAATCCATTGAAATGCAATCTACCTGATGATAAGAATTTAGATTAAGAGATGGTAAGGAAAATTGATGTTAATTTATTAAAATAACTGCCATAATATTGTTAATGTCAGGGGAAATATGCTAATTAAACTGATCAATAATTCTATAGAATCTGTAATGAAAGAGTGTGAGGAACAAGAGGAAATGATCATTTCTAACTTCCTACCACAGACAGGCTGAATTATTAACAGCATCTCACATCTCTTCTGATGCATAATAAGAGGCCTATTACTGTTAAGACTGACTTGATATGTTCTCAAAAGAATTTTGAACTGAACTTTTCTGAAGTAAAAAAAAAAAAAAAAAGAAGAAGAAGATCAGTTACCATTTCATTATTTTTCAATCTCATTCACCTCTGAACTTCCTGGTTCTGCCTGGGGCCAAAGTAAAAATTGCCAAAACACCACGGGAAAGGCTGTTCTCACAGTATTTCTGGCTCACCAAAAACTTCTTGAGGAAGCCAGTTTCCATGAGATTTCAGTTCCAATTTTACAAACCCGAGAAAACTCAGGATAGTTCAGATAAAGTTCAGATAAGCATTCAAAGTTTCAGTTTCTTGTGCCAGATGAACCACTAAGTCATTTGACATGGTCACATCACTGTTTTCAGACAAAGGAAAAAAAAAAATCAGCTAGAGTTCTGATCCAATGTGGACGGTTTTGGAGGACTACAATAAACTGAGAAGCCACTGGAGATTAATGAATAATTTATTCTTTTTTGAAAGTAGAAATGCAAAATAAAAACAATGACCCTGTGGCTTATTTTAGGTATAAATGAGATTTAAATGAAGTAAACTAGCAACTTGCAACATTGAGCCATTTCTTGTCTGACAGACGCTACTGTGGTAACCAACACAAGCTATGACTTGCAGGGGTAGTATCTTGCCACCTGTTTTTCTTTACTAGCTCTCCTCCCCCTCCTTCCTTCAAAATGGAAATGACAGCTCTCAGACCACTATCCATTCCCAGAGGTGTAATGAATGACTAGTCCTCAGACCCGAACATTCTCTGAGAATCAATGTCTTCTATTGGCATAGGGTGAGGCAGGAAGGAGAAAGATGAACTTAACTTTCAAATAATCAGGCAAAAACTTACCTTCGGGGCTAGAAATTATTCTCCGAGGCAAGAAATAAATTCTGAATCTTTCAAAAGGGGAATGACTTGACAATGGATTTACTCACCAGGGATCAAGAACTTCTCATAAACCATCATCAAAGAAAAATATTATGGGAACATCAGAGTCTCTTTATAACACAACTCACCATGGTGCGAAGTTTGGTTCAGCAAGGTTGTATTCTTGGATCCTGCCCAAAGAGATTCAGTTATTGTTAAGTGCCAAAAGAGAATTGCTATAACACGATTTCATCCATAATTCGTTTTTGTGGCATGAGACCTGAAAAGATTGATACCTATTATATGCAATTACAGTGATTCAGAAAACTAGACCATAAAACACTGGCAACTACTCCCATTAGAAAGGAGTTTAGTACATTGATCATTCCACTAAAACTTTTACCAGTCTTCTCACCTCCCAGAAGACAGACAAGCATTAGAAAATTAAACCAGCATTTTCCTTATGCAGCATAAATCTTCAAATGTTTCTAGCTAATAACAGAGAAACTGCTTGCAAGGATGAGTATAATATTTTGATTTTTCAGGTATTGAGTCTATAACAACAGAAACATTTTAAATGAGTATTTCTAGTGTAAATACTCATTTTGAATTATTTAGATAAGGAAAAATTGGTTAATATCTACAATTTACAATGCTTGCTACATCTGGTTCCGGCTTCCAGGAATAAATACCCCTTAATACTGTCAATTCTTTAATTTTCAGGAAGATGAAGCAACTAACTCTGGTCCTGTATTATCCCTAATAAATATTAAATAGACGTATAAATTATCAATAATTTTTAGTATTAATTAAAATTTGTATTTAAACTCTAACTTAATATCCATACATTTTTGAAGGAACTAAATTATTCCAAGATCAGGGGAAATACACCACAATTAATATACTATAAAAATATCAAATAAGTATGTGTCTTAATGTTCAGTAGACTGAAAATCACTCCATCAATGCAGCATTTTCATCTGATTGACGCAGTCTTAGGAAACAATAATAATATACTTGACTTCTTTGTCTTCCTTCACTTGAGTAGAAGATAACTTATAATAAACAATGAAATACAGGATTATAGAAATAAAATGTCTTGAAAAATAGAGAGATCTGGACTACAAATATTTACATCATGAGTTATCTTTTAATACAGCATCTACTATTTAATAAAGTGTTATTATTGTATCATTTAATTTACTTTAATCTGATTTTTTTGAAATAGGTATTATTATTATCCTAATTTACAGATGAGGAAACTGAGGCTAACTTGTCTGTGTTCACACATCTAGCCAAAGATAAAGCTGATTTATTTTTAAATCAGGTTCTGTTTGACTTAAAAGTCTATTCACTATTCACTGTGAAATGTGTTCTAAATGAGTATAACATTTTTACCACTCTATAAGTATTACAATGACAAATATTAGAATGGCGTAAACTAACAGTAGAAGTTATCTAAGCCAGAAATTACTATATAATTTAACACTGGCCTTTGATGTAACTGCTCCTTTTATTTTATATATGCACTAGTGAACTCATTGCTCATAGAGTTTCAATTGCCTCCTGTATATAAATGCTTCCAGATCTACAGTCTCAGACCTAACCACTGACTCTGTTACAAGATTAGATTTTCAGTTGCTTGCAAGGCTTCACCAAATTTTGAAATATAGCATGCTAAAATTTTAAGCAATTTCATCCATTGGGAACATTGACACCTACTACCATATGTATATTGCCATTACCGTATGTGAAAGATTTTTTTCCTCTCTATTTTTAACTTTCTTCCTGCTATAAGAAAGGAAAAGGCAAAAAAGCAAATAATGCAATGATTAAGGAGCTGGGGTAACTGATGAAGCTGATAATCAGAGCTAAGAAGTTCAGAAAACAAACTGGAAATAGGAACTAAAAAGATGGTTAAGTGGAAGATTCACTGGAGTGAAGACCTTGGATATGTGTAGAGTTGATGGCCTTCAGTTAATCCCGGTGAGGAGGTGGGTGCTGACATGAAATAGAGGTGGATCCCTGAAAATGATGTCAGCCTTTCAGACCACTTGGATGGTGCAGAGACCAGTCCTAGAGGCCAGATTAGCTTGACTCAAGAATAGAACCAGCTTGGATGTAAAGTTTGTGGCTAAGCTTTGGACACCCCAAATAATACAGTGAGACAGTCAGTGACAAGAATTCTTTAGATGCAAAAACATGCTCCGGAATGAAAAGCCCATCTAATCTTGAACAAGTCACCCCATCTCTTTGTGCCTCAATTTTCCCATCTGTGAAGCAGTAGAGCACCTGTCTTTCTTCATAGGAGCCCTGAGTGGCTGAAGTAGGATAAATATTATAAAGGCATGCTAAGAAGAGCAGGCACTTTCTCCGTATAGCTACATGGTTCCAGAATGTCTGCCTTTAGACCTCTGGCTACAGAGAAGGGCAGGAGCAAGATTGTTGTTTAGTTTAATAAGCAACTCACTACATCTGCTGTTGTATATTTCTCCCACAAATGCTTTCTAAATGTTTTATATCCAAAGTCTTCTTTCTACAAGTTAATTACAAGTGTTCCAAGAGCAAAAAGAAAACAAAGATGAAGAAGGGGAAGGGGAAGAAGAAGGAGGAGGAGGAAGAGGAAGAAGAAGAAGAGGAAGAAGAAGAAGAAGAAGAAGAAGAAGAAGAAGAAGAAGAAGAAGAAGAAGAAGAAGAAGAAGAAGAAGAAGAAGAAGAAGAAGAAGAAGAAGAAGAAGAAGAAGAAGAAGAAGAAGAAGAAGAAAGAAGAAGAAGAAGGAGAAGAAGAAGAAGAAGAAGAAGAAGGAGAAGGAGAAGGAGAAGGAGAAGAAGAAGAAGAAGAAGAAGAAGAAGAAGAAGAAGAAGAAGAAGAAGAAGAAGAAGAAGAAGAAGAAGAAGAAGAAGAAGAAGAAGAAGAAGAAGAAGAAGAAGAAGAAGAAGAAGAAGAAGAAGAAGAAGAAGAAGAAGAAGAAGAAGAAGAAGAAGAAGAAGAAGAAGAAGAAGAAGAAGAAGGAGGAGGAGGAGGGGGGAGGAGGAGGGGGGAGGAGGAGGGGGGAGGAGGAGGGGGGGAGGAGGAGGGGGGAGGGAGGGGGGAGGGGAGGGAGAGGGGAGGAGGGGGAGGGGAGAAGAGAAATTTTTTGTGGGAGCTAGGGGAGGTTAGCAGAAGACAGCAAAGTAAAGATCTGCAGTACAGGGTAAGAGTGGACAAAGCACAGGAGAGAAATCTTTGGGGAAAATTCCAGAAATTCCTTCTGTACCAGTGAGCCAGAAGCTCCCACAGACCCCTAAGGAGAGAGACGTGCAGGGAATCCTGGGCACAGAGGCAACCACAGGGAGTCAAATGCAGAGGAGAGGAAGATGGAAGCTGCTCTTGGCGGGAGGGAGGATCTCACCAAAGCTCTAGGCAGGAAGGATAGTTGGAAGCTCCCTCACCACCTGGTGTGGAAGGTGGTCTTATGTCCAAACTGCTGGGAAATTTAAGGTGAGGAAAGGAACTAGTGTTCCAGCCAAACTAAAGTGAATTTGACCTGAAATACGTTTTGATAAGAAATCTGTGTCCATAAACTCATATTTTCATGAATTTTAAATTTCCATTAGATTCTCTTCTGGGGTAGGCAGAGGGTTACTATGCAAGTACTCCTTGAAAAAGTTGGATATTGTCTCTAATGAACTGAGAAGGAAAGGATCTACTTCACTTCTCCATCAAGATAGTGGAAAAGAACTGAAGGTCCCCGGTGGTCGGATAATTTGATGATGGTGGTGGTTATCTTTCAGTGAAACTGTATCTGTGACTCTCCAAGGTTAACTTTGGAAGGAAAATCTCTGGTGGAAAGAGGCAGTGGATCAAGCAGTGCCCAGTCTTTCTCCCTGGCTTTCACGTTTCCTCTGTGAGTCGCTCAGAGTCGTATCGCATTTCCAAAACATTAGACGGACTACTGCCAGGGCCAAGAGATCCCAGGAGAACCGAACACTCCCTTTCAGTAAAACATGGAGATCATTTCAAAGGACGTGGTTATTAAGCCCATGAGATGCTCTCACACAAGACTAACTGAAGAGTTAGGGGCAGAGGTTCTGAGTTTTAAGAAAGGACATAGGTTGTTGTTGCTGCTGTTGGTTTTGTCTTCTCATCATCTTTTCCTGCAGAGCCAGAAGGAAACCTTACAGAGTGGAGCAAAAAGATATTTGGGGAAACTGCAGAATTCTTATCCATGGAGACAGCTATGATGTGTTATTCCTTTCCCATTTGCCGCACACAAAATATTACATTGCTAAACTAAGACTAGCATTTACTTCTATACGTAAATCCACATACAGTGTTGAAACGTTATCTGAAAACATTTTGTGGATTACAACGGTCATCCTTCTGAGTCTCCCCCTCAGTTCCCACGTGGAAGGTAGAATGTGTAACAAAAAAGTGCTAGATTGACTCAGATGGTAAGTCCCAAGCCCCGTCCATGCGGATCTAGATTGCATGTCTCTAAACCAGGATCAAGATGCTGCTTCTAAATCAATTTTGCCACCTTTGGAGTGAGAGGAGGTAGATGAAAGAAATAGAGGCACAAGTTCGAGCACGGCAAGGGCAGAGAGACTAATTAAAACAGGTGCTTGCGAAGTCTAAAAATGAAAACTGTGCTTTCTATTGTTAATGCCAACGGTGTTTGGCATCCCCACGTGAAAAGGACCTGAGCTTGCCTTTCATATGCATTTTGGACTACAGGGCACGTGAGGGAACACCTATAACATGCAACCGGCACGGCTGATGAACAACTTCTGCAGGTGGCGCTTGCAATGATTTGTGAGGCTCGTCTTGTCCCCCTAAATTCCTGCAGGGCCAAGATGGCTTTACTTTTCTCCCATATCCCTCTCTGCTCAGATGCTTCTCTGAACTTGCATGAGACATCCTCACTCTTACAGTCTTGGGTACCTTCTACTTGGAGTTCCTGTTGAAACGTCTGGCACAGCATCAGACCCAGAGAGGGCTCTCATGTTTGTATCCAGAGTGGGGCTGCTTGACTGGGAGCCAGTGGTGAGCTGGAGCCTGCTCAGATGAGTTCTGGAGGGCGAACTGTGCACATCCCTCCCCAGCTCTGTGTTCAGTGACCTCGCCTTGGTAGCTTGAAATCGGCATTGGTGAGAGCGTTGACATATGGAAATTGGTCCAGTTGGTTTTAAGCCTTCCAAATGGAAGCACCGTGTCCTCTGCTTCCTTTTTATACCGTCTAACTTATAAGCTGTTTTATATTTAGCCGCCAGAGTTTCACGTGAGAATTGTACTTTGAATATCTCTATTTATCTTTTTTAAATAAATCATTTTTAATTTATTAAAGAAAAGCAATTACTTTGTGCATGTCTTTTTAGATCATGTTAGACAATCATTTTCAGATAAGACTTAATTATTCCTTTCCTCGGTTTGTATAAATGATAGTTATTAAAGGAAAAAGTGCTGGTCTATTTTTGCCAAAAATATTATTAAGCAATTAGTAAAGACTTTTAAATTTCCTCTTTATTAATGACCAGGAAATTAAATTGTCTGGTTTGTAAAATTAGAAAATAAGTTTGTGTACTAGAAAGTTAATTCCATTGCATTAAAATTAGTCTTTTGGGGAGTTCTATTACTATCTGACAAAATAACTGCCATTTTAACCAAATGCATAATATGTTTTGTCTAAAATAGGCTTTGTGATTTTCAAATATGAACTTTCATTTTCCAGAACATGCACTAAAGAAACTGTGGTCTTTTGAGGTTCAATTAACTGTTTAATGGACAGATTCATGCCTAGTACTCTTTGGAAAGGCAGCAGCGTGCCCTGCTTAGGATGGGAGACTCTTGGGCAGACTGCCAGGGTTCTGGTCCTGCATACCCCTTTTATTATCTGTGTGACCTTAGGAAAGTCACTTAACTTCTCAGTGCCTCAGTTTCCTAACATGTCCAACGGAGATGATAATACAATCTGCTTCCTAGGTTTATGGTGAGGATGAAATGCATAAATGCTGTGCATGTAAAACACTCAGAGTGACGCCTAGGATTCAGTAAGTGGTCGATAAATGCTAATTATTGCTATTTCTAAGCACAAGCTCTTACACACACTGGGTACCAAATCGACATTTCTGAATTGGTTAATTAAATGACCAGTTACCAGCACGGAGCAAAGGAACAAAGACTGAGTGCCTACTAAGTACCAGGAATGCAGGGTGAGCAAGACAGGCAAGGTCTTGTTCATTCCATTCTAGCTCTATGTTGTTTAGCCCAAAATAGAGAGGGAGCTGATCTTAATGTTTAGAGATTGCAAAAAGGGTCTGTATTGTTAACTCCCTGAGAGTATGTATTAAAGATTGTGCTAAAAACAGCATGAATAAAAGGATAAAGAGTTGGCTGAATGTAACAGAGCCCCCAAATAACTGTTGCGTAAAGATAATAGAAAATTCCCTCTCACGTTACTGTCCAAAGGTGGGCAGGCGGGTCATTTTGTCTTCTAGCCCTGCTGTTGCTGGGGTGTCCTCTGTCTGCAAGATCCGGGGTAGCTCTCCCCACATCCACATTCCAACAATGGTTTGGAGGAAGGAGGAAGAACGTGTCCCCTCCATTAAGGGAGACAAGAATAAAGAACTGTGTTCTTCACTTCTGTGCATAACCCTTTAGGGGGAGCTTCACAGAACCATCCCATCTACAAGGTAGCCTGGGAAACATTTTTATTCTAAGTGTCCTTGTGTTCACCTGAAACCAAGAAGAAGAACAAGGCAGATCCTGAGGGACAGATAACCGTCTCGGCCACATTCCATCTCTTGGGCTGCACTTGCATTGCTCATTTTCCACATAGAACACCCCTATTCCCTTCCCAAGGAATCCAGTCCCAAAGCCACATTCAGTTCTTGCATTCTAGATCAAGGTCAAGGATTCTCTGGATGAGACCAGGCCTTTGTGTCAAGACCAAGGTGGCTCTTTGTAATATGGTGGCCTCTAAACTAACAGGCGAGAATTCTGCCCATGAACACCCAACATAAAATGAAGGAGTAGGGACAGGAAGACTGAAATAACGCCCCGCCTTGGAAAAGGGAAAATGGGGAACTCACAGCTGTCATCAATCTATCAGAATGATCGAGCTCTGTTGGAAAGAACCTGTGGAAACTCCGACCCCACTGGTGGTGTAAGTCCTCTGGTCAGCCCATCTGGCAGCTGTGGCTTGAGCGCTCCAGGAGCGTTTCTTCTGTCCACTGTCTCCCATGGCCACATCTGAAGCAGGCACAGGCGAGAACACTTTCTCGGGGCCACCACAACTTCCACATTCCATTTCTTGCCGATGTCGATTTATAGATCTCACAGACGGGTTGATTTGTCACAGGTTTTGGCAAGCTGGTTTTCTGGCTTCTTTGGCAACACAATTCCTTTACAATTACAAGAATGCCTCCCAGGCCATTTGTTTCTGCTCAGTTCCACGTGTGTGTAATCACAGCTAAAGCGCTGGTCTTGATAGAGATTTTAAGACTATGGATTCTGGTCTTTCTGAGGACCTCAGTGTCACTTAGATTCCCAAAGCAAAGATTGGTTTGTAGTGGGGACTGTCCCCTCCTATTCTGCCCCACATTGACCAGAGTGATAAATCGTAGCCTACTCATTCTGTCCAAGGAGTTCTTGTGGGGGATCCACTTAATCCGAGCCACGGCCTCAGCTTCTGCTTGTAAGGTCAAGGTCTTCCAAGGTGTCCGTAGGCCCACAAGCACCCGTCGGCTCTCAGCCTGCCCTGGCCAAGAATTATCCCTCTTCGAGCCCTAGTCTTCAGCCAAGTCTGTTTCCTTTCACGAAGCCTCTGATAAAGGATGCCCTGTTTCGAAGTTGTCCATGAAACCACCTGAGGATGCAGAGGTCACATCCAGAACTTCAGAAAGGGTTTTTTTTTTTTTTTTTTTTGTGGCTTCTTGCTCTGAAGCACATGTCCTCTGGCTCCGCCCAGCACCCTAAGCTGCAGGAAGCAGGGAAGTAACTGCACTGGGCAGGGAATTCAGACACCGGGAACAAAGAAGAGACTTTACCACTTAGTCTCTTGAGACTTTAAAGAAATGATTTCACCTCTTTAGGTGTAGTTTCTTATATTTAGGTCTATATATGTGTTTGTGTGTGTATGTGTGTATGTATGTATGTATGTATTTATTTATTTTTCTAAATTCTTTTCTGGTTTTTGTTGTTGTTACGTTTTTATTTTTGGGGAGGGAGGTAATAAGTTTTTTTTTAATGGAGGTACTGGGGATTGAACCCAGGACCTTGTACATGCTAAGCATGCGCTCTACCATGTATTTCTTAGCTCTGGTGCCCTTCTAACTCTCCCGGGTAGACGCTCCTCCCTAAGGTACTATGCCTCAAATGTTAAGGGGCTTATTTATTCCTGTGCAGTATTTTGCATACGTTACGCAAATTTAGCAAGCCTTTTACAAGAGTTCTAGCACATTTTAAAAGAATTCTTCTGGTTAATTTCATCATGAAATTTTAGGAGGAATTCCATGTAGTAAAAATCCCACGGCATTAGTGATCAGACACGGGTTGACATTCAAACTCTGCCATTTAAGCTGTGTCGTCTTTGGCAAGTTACTCAAAATACGTAATTGTTTACTTTAAGAACTCAAACGCATTCTGTGGAGTAGCCCTTTCTTGCTCCTTGATGATATTTCAGGCAGAGTCCTCATCATCTAAATGACTTGTATCTAAAAGAAAAGTCTAATTGAGTTAATTAGGACTCACTCTTAGATGGGAAAGAGGCTTATTAAATCTAAATTAAAGTCTCAATCCCGAAGTGGCTGGAGCCAGGCCTTGGGGATCCACACTGTGTAAGGTATCGTGGTCTTTTCTTTTCCTCTTTGTCTGTTCCCCTCCCAGGGTCAGAGAAGAGCTTTCTAAGGAGGTTTTCAGCCCATCGCTTGTTACCCTCTCCCACTTCCTTGACCTTGACCATGTACCTCATCTCCCACTGTTGACAGTCCTCCCTCTGGGGCAAGTTATCTTCAGATGGTCCAAGCCCAACTGACCCGCAGGAAGCTCACAGATCTCCCCACATGGAACCATGGGGAATGCAGGCTGGGACATTCTAGTCCTCTTTCCTCACCCAACCAACAAGAGCTGTTTCTTAAGAGTCCACCAGGGAAGAAGTAAGCATGAATCTCCCCGTTTCCAGGCTGTCAGACTTCTCTCTCCACACTCTGCTCCAGCGACAACTCCAGAGCAGCTTACAGATGCCCCAACATAGCAAAACTCCAGGTGAGGACCAGGTCCCAGTTTCTCCTTTCAGGAACCTCACGATGTTTCAAGCCTCTTATTTGTCCTGGGGAAATGCTCCAGCTCTACCCACTAGGCTGAAAACGTGCCAGTCCTGTGAGTTCTCTATGTCAAGGGATTCCTGAATTTCTAATCTTGTCTCTGAATAAGTAAGATTGGGTGAACCAGGGCCACTCAGCTACATGTCAGTAAGTCACAGAGTTGTGTCTATTGTTCATCTTTAAAATGTGGGGGTACTTGCCATCTAGTGTTCCAACTTTGAGGCTTTAGCTAGAATCTAAGATAAAAATCTCATTCAACATTCTATTGGTAATAATAATAATAATAATAATAGCAACATAAGCTAACATTTAGAACTCTGTTCCAGGCATTGCTTTAAGCGCTTTAAATTTACTAAATGTTTAACTCTCTAACAACCACAGAAAGTTGTGTCGGCATTTTACAGACGCAGAAACTGAGGCACAGAAAACTTCAGGAACTTGCCTACATTTGTGCAGTTAGGAAGTGGCAGATCTGGGATTCAAGCCAGACAGCTTAGCTGTACACTTCGTACCCTTAACTGCTACCCTTTCCTGCCTCTTCCTGTTAAGAGGTTTGGACTTCATCCTGAGGATGATGGAAAGAATTTGATTTTTTCCCCATCACCTATAAAATATGGATAATGAATCCTCCCTCTTTACAGTGGTTTGAAAGATAAGCTGATGTAGATGAAGACTGGAACCAGCCCTGATGCACAGGAGGGACTTGATAACAAACGGTCAGAATTATCATTCGTTTTCCCTTTCAGTCTGAGCTAGTTGGAACCAAGCCAGCACCAAAAAAAAAAAAAAAAAAAAATCCGAAGCAGTCATTCCTGTAGCAATAAGAGAGTAGCTATGCTCCCCCACCTCAAACCCTCAAATCAGCTGGTGGAGATACTCAGCCCCACACACGATCCCTCTCTATAGCAAGCAAAGGGCAGGAACTGCTCCCCCGAACACGGTGCAGCCGGCCATGGCAGTGTGCGGCGGTTTGTTTCCTGTTCACTTTATTCCTTTGAAGACTGAGCCAAAGAGTCAGAGACACGTTTGAGAAACTGAGACTGAGTCTGAGCTCTCTGATCCCCTTGATCAAGTTTCCAACCCAGAGTCTGGATTGGGCAGCCACCGGAGAAAGATCCTAAGTGTTACCCTCTTTGGCAGGCAAACTGTCAAAATTCGTCCCAGACAGGGGGCTACGCAGAAACGCTCACGTGACGTCAGTCCTGTCCACGACCGAGCTGACCGTGAGCATCAGAGAACTCCAGTCTGAGGCTGGAGATACCTGTACAAGCCGGATGGGCTTTTGTTTCTGTAAAGCCCGGGGTGTTAGGGAAAGACGGGATTGCCTGTGGCTTAGTCTGAATTAAAAGGCAAAGCAATTACACAAAGCTCTCATTTAACTTTTAAGTGGGATTAGGTCCCACACTAACTTTCTGACACTGGGTTGCTAAAAACAAATGGCAGTTTCTCACACGCCCTAGGAAAGAACTTAGGGCTTATATAATTTTTCCAAATTGTGAGGCATCATGCCCAAGATGAACAGATAGAAAGGGCCTAGAACCGAATGTACCCAGTCCCACAGTTCAGACCAAGTGACAAGACAACAGTGATTTCATTTTTGGTTTCTCCTCTCACGCAGAAGGGCAGCGTGGTGTCAGGGAAGATTCAGGTTTTAGTCCCGTCTCTGCTACTGGAGTTGCACGTCCTTGGGGGGGAAAAGAAGTCTTGAAACTACTTTTTGCCTCCCTTTCCTCATCTATAAATAGGAGGCTGGACTCTAAAACTCTTGAGTTTGAATTCTTGGGAATTTAATTATTACGACGCAAATGTGACAGGTATAAATGAAAAGAGGAAGAAGGTCAAAGGTAGAGCTAACAAGATGGAAAGACTCCTGGAAAAGTAAGAATCTTCAATCTTTTGATAAAGGCTTCCTCCCCCTTTGTAACTCGATAGCCCTCAGGAAACTCTCCCGCTCCGAGGGGAGTGAACTGAGGGTGTGTGCAGGGGAAGTTACACAGGCAGCTTAAATGTTTTCCCAGAACCCACGGAGAGCAACGCAACCCTCCTCGTGGGATGCAGCCATCTCTCGCGCAAACACATATAACTTTTTTCAGTGCATACACCAATAGTAAATTCTCTAATTCTCTAGCATCCAGAAAATGTCAAGAACTCAAGATTGATTCAAAATCAAACCCAGATTAAACTAATATTTTGTCATCAAGGAACTCTACCTGGGCTGATACGGATTCTGGGGTTGGGGGGGCACTTAAAACAGCTGGTTTTTTGGTTGCCAGGGACATCTTACCAGGAGTGTATTAAAAAAAAAATAAAATAATGCACTGGCTTTGCAGTATGAAAGCAGAGTCCATAAACCACAATATCTCTCTGTGAGGAAATAGACTTCCTGTCTGCTATTTTTTTATGTGCCCAATTAAGTGCAGATTTTTGGCTGTGTGAGCAACATAACTGCAGCATTTTTTCCAGAAAAAAACCAAGAAATGAACTAAAAAACTAAACAAGAAGAAGACTTATAAGAAGATGGTCTGATAAGTGCTGTGAGCTAATTTTTTTTTTCCTCTCATTTTATATCTGATATCTTACAACCTGGATGTGACCCGCCTTGAGCAGAGCGACCCTAGATCGCATTTCTGAGGGGCTGGCAGACCCCACCCCCATCCCAGAGGGATTTTCACTGAATAAGGTGAGTACATTTCAAGGCCTTCTGTGGAATCAAAGAGCCGGGCACTGAGGCAGGACGGGTGGTGGTTCAGAGAGCCGGGTGTCTGAGAATTACAAATCGAAGTTAACTGCCATTCTTTGGTTGCAAAACAGGCACTGGGTGACCTGGTTCAAAAGAAATAAGAACCTGCCTGAAATCTAGTTGCCAAATAAAACTGAACCCGAACATGCAAGACATTAAAAAAAAAAAAAACTGATAGCTTTTCATTTTAGTCATCTGGGCACTTCCCGGCTTAGGCCAGAAGAAGAAATGCTAGAATCCTGGGGGAAAGACGAACTTGGAACACAGGGCCAGGCATGTAACCCGGCTTCAGTGACAGTCTCTCTGTTACTTCAGAGAGACCCAAAAAGCTTTAAGGAAGCTCACATCCCTCCCTTAAATCTGGACACATGCTCCAGTGATGTCAAGCAGCTCCATCTTTTTCCTGTAAGTGGTCGTGGAAGGAAGTGGCACCAGTTTTGAAGACAAAAACAGTGGGGGCAGCAAGCAAGTGTTTGTGTGTTTACCTGGTAAAAAGCAAAGGGCAACGAGGATGCTTGTGGGGAGAAGCCCAAACCAGCCTGAAATGCCTTTGCTCCTGTGGGAGGGCGTCAGAGCCCTCCCAGGAGCATCTCCTCCAGTAAACAGATTTGATCCTTTCTGAACTTTTGGCTCCTCTGCTCTGGGTTCCCAAATCTCTGAAGTAACATTCGTACCCAGACACAGAATGTGTTAACATTTCAACGTGCTCAGCCCTTCTGCTCGGGGTAAAAAGGAGGCAAGAGTTTCCTGTCTGCACCTACTTACTCCTTCGCCCCCTTTTCACTCAATCAAATACCCTGAAAACTGTCCTTTGGCTTGGACAACCCACTTCATCTTCTACCTCATTTTCCTCATCTGTTCAATGTGTTTGGAAATGGGTGCTGTACCTCCTCTGTCCTGATGGGATGACGGCAAGTCAGATAAAATCACTAAAAATGATTTAAGAGCCTCCAGAAAAAAAAAAGAAAATCTATTATGAGCCTATACGTGTGGTAAATCCAAACCGCAACTGTTGTTTTCAAAATAAAGATCATAAATAGGGAAGCAAAATAAAAGCATGTGCCTCAGTGTAGACCAGTATGTAAATTCAAGGCATTTGTAAGTTCAATGGAAAGTGTTGACTTACAAGAAGGGGGGAGAAAAGAAATCCAGGCCCCGAGTCGTAGTGTCAATAGCTAGGGCTATGTTTGCGATTAATGTGCTGGGGCAGTTCTGATAACGTTATTGCATGTTTATGTATATATGTGTTTCCCTCCACTTCTTGTCATTTAAAGGCTCAGTATGGGCCCTGGTTTGCGTCCCGGTTTGAAACGTAAATGATAGCAAATGTGAACTCAGCTTGTTAAACTCCGAATCACACCCTCTCCGGAGTCTGCCTGCTTTGTGAGCCACCACAGAGCTGCTCAAAAAGTGCCCCCCTAATGAGGCCAGTTCTGACTAACGCATGTTCCAAGAATAATACTGGACCAAAATTGAGCGCAATTCTCTTGCACTCGTTCTAATTTTCTCTGACAGAGAGCAGAGGCTAAATTCGGCGAAAGTCTTGTTTTTCTTCTAAGCTTGGGTCTGCCAAATTTTGTTTTTCTGTCTCCCCCCACCTCCCCCGCCCCCATCCCCAGGCATCTCTTTTCGGAATGATGTGGCGATCTTAACCCACTGGGAAGCTTGCTGGCATCCCCACTTTCCCTCGCCCCTTAGATGGACTTTTGGTACGAAATGGAAATTGTCCCAAATGGAAGACACATTAAGAGGAGCAGTGAGGAGAGTAGCCTTGAAATGAGGCGTCCGCTATTCCATACGTGTAGTGTACTCATCGCACAGACAACGTAAAAGCCATCTGAGGTCTGCAACTTCCTCTTCTCCCCAGAGGGAAATGTGGCAGGGAATCAAATTGATACAGGAATTTTAAATATGTGTGGTCACACGAAGTTAGAGAAGATTATAAATTCGGCATTAGAAACCAAAAGGGGGAAAAAAACTAAGCCAAGGTAGGAGTCTCGTATTATATTTGTTTGAGCTGTCAGGAAAAAATACCAGCAAGAAATATTTTTATGACATGGAAACTGAGATCTGCTTTCCAAAATTATTTTCCACTAACTTAAAGCTGTGTATCACTGTGCAAACCTGAAGACGCCCACCCTTGCAGAAGCAGACATTTATCTTATGACTGGCAGGAGGATGCCCAACTCAGATGTGCATGCGTGCATGGGCCTGACGGGGTCTAGTCCCTGTAATAAATGCTCAGGGAAGCAGGAAGCCTGCCAGTCTCCCAAATCACATTGTTTTGCCACATTCTCATGACTGATTCAGGGCGGATGCCTAAAATCTCTCAGGTATGGAGGGAAAACGGATTCTCTAACAAGGCAGGCTGCTCCCAATAACTTTAGTAAGAGAGTTTTTTCTTTCTCTTTATACTCAAAGTGGATAATGAAGACACCAACTCTCTGATGAGTTACAGGGGATGAGAGGCTCTAAGGGGGTGGACCACATGTCTTCAAGGGTCTTGAACAGGTTTGCCTTAAGAGCAAGCCAGGCAGTTTAGACTCCAAACACATAGGGCACCTCGCTGTGCATGATTGTGTTTGTTTGTTTGTTTTTTAAGAGATGAGGATGGGTAACAGAGATCCGTGCAAACCCTGATGTGAGGGTTCAGATGTTTTCTACCTGAAGTTCCCCGCATGTTTTTCCTTGCCGTTCCCTTAGTCATGACTCCAAGAGGTCTCCCGAAGCAAATCTTTAAATTTTAAAAACATGCTGGCAAAGTTATGTAGACACTGCCGCACGCTCAGCCTATTACTAGTGTTGGACTTCACTTCAGACGCGGAGGATCAAGCAGGTGTCTACTCCTGCCTCTTTGGCTCTGTCTTCCCTTTATAGGGCTTATGGTTGCAAGTTCCAGGATGCAAATGACCAGACACTGGTCCTGCCCCTGCACTTGCCCATGGGAGATGCACTAAAGAGCTGGCAAGAACATGCCATGTGCTGTGCTGACCTGCACACCTGTCCTGATGCCTTGAGAAACCTCTCTGGTTCACTCAGGGTTCGGTGAACAAGCAGTATCACGGGCCATTCAGGGCTGCGGCACCCAGGACACCAGAGCAGAATATTTAGAGATTCCTTACAACACAGAGGCTACTGTGGGCAGCGGTGTTGGAGGATGGAGCCTGTGGTCCATGACTGCTTACCAACGAGGGGAGACTGATGACAGCTAACCTGTTAGCAGGACCTCACAGCTTACAGGATGCTGTCTCTTTATTTATTTAATCTTTGTAACTTCTCTGGGATGTATTATTTGCCTTATTATTCAAATGAGAAAATTGGGCACTGAAGAGTTCATTCATTCAACGAATATTTACTGACGGCCTGCTACATGTCAGACACTGTTCTTGGCACTGGAGGTAAAGCAGTCAGCAAAACAGACAAAATTCCTGCCTTCAGGGAACGTGCCTTCTAGTCGGTGGGGAGAAGGGAGATAGACAATAAATGAAGATGCAGGTGAAGTGTATAGCATGTCAGATGGAGATAAATGCAATGGAGAAAAAACGACGATTGAGAACAAGGATGAGGGTATACCAGTGAATAAGGGGAAAGGGTTTCTATTTTACCTCAGGCAGTTTGGAAGTGTCTTGAGAAGGTAACCTTTGAGCAGATAGTTGCCCGAGGTAAAAGATCAGATCAGATGGGAATCTGGTGCAGGGAGCATTGCTAGCAGAGGAAAGAGCAAGTGCAAAGGCCCTGAGGCAGGCACATACTTCGCTTGACAGAGGAAATGCCAAGAGGCACTCATGGCTTGTAAGGAATGAACAAGTGTAGAGCAGCAGGAGATACAGTCAAAAATGTAGAAAAGAATTTCATCATTGTGGGGACTTGGCTCTTATTTTGAGTGAGGTGACAAACACAGGTGATGAAATCAAAATATTTACCAGCAGGTACAGCGCAGACACTAACCAAACAGCACGGAGGTCTGGCCGCAGCATAGCGGCAGCATCCTAGAAGCTCCCCTGGAGTGCCAAGCGTTACCCCTAGGGCTGGTGTGTTGTGGAGAGAGCCCTTGGTAGATTCCAGGGGAACTTCAGGTGAAAGGGACTTTGGGGACATGCCACGTACCAATAGGGAGAGAAGGATTTCAGTATCTTATTCCAATCCCAATGGAAGGCAGTCGGAGATCAGCCCCAACAAGAAACTGCGGCTGGGTCTGAGTGGAGGAGTGACATGACTGGGTTCACTTTTTAAAGGACTGCTTTGGCTGAAGTGTTGAGAATAAACCCAAGAGAGGCCAGGGTCAAAACAGGGAGATCCACCGGGCGGCCATTGTAGTGATCGGGTGTGAGACAGCAGTGGCTTGAACAGAGCAAGGTAGCAGGGTGAGAATATAGTTTTAAAGCAGAGCCAAGAGGACTTGCTGGTGTACTGGATCTGAGATGACAGAGAGGGTCAAGCATGACATGAGGAACTGGAGGTTGAAGCTGCCATCAGCTGGGTTAGGAAAAACTGAAGATGGAGTAGATTTGAGGAAGACGATCAGAAGTTTGGTTTTAGACACAGTAAGCTTGAGATGATGTTAAGTGATTGAACATCTGTCACGCACCAGCACAACAGCTCAGTGAGCTGTGTCCTGGGTTACTCTCCTCGTTGCTCCGTTGGAATTACTGTGGCTCAGAGAGTTGAGGTGACTTGCCCTGAGTCACATAGCAAATCAACAGCACCTCAGGGATCCCAGCAAGGCTTTTCAGTTCCAAACTGAATGCTTTTCCTGGGAATCCGCAGCTAAGAATCAAAGGGCACTACCAAAGCAGATCGTTGAGCAGTTTCCCTTTCTGTGCTGCACTCCAAGGCAGGATGTAAATAAGAACGTTCAAACTCTAAGACTTAGGGAATCTGCTGTAAAAGGGGAGACGAGCTTCATTTTAAATTCAATTGAAAAACCAAAAGCGTTTTATTTCCACCCCCCCCCCCCCCTTAGAAAACAAAACAAAACCGAGGTGAGCCTAAGGCCAGCATGCTGATTGCATCAGAGAGACAAAGATGAAAAGCGGGGCGAGGGAAGCAGGCAGGAGCCCTAAATCAGCACGTTACAGGGGCTGGCCCGCGAGGCTTGCATTATCAGACGTTAGTCAGAGAGGGACATTCTTTTGCTGGCTTGGAAGAAATCTGAAATAACACATTAATTTTAGGTCCTTTGATATTTTTTTTTCCTGGAGATGTTTTGTTTTGATACATCTGACAACAGCCAAAGAGAAAGCCTCGGAATACAGACATAATAAAAACATTTGATGATCCAGAGTCACTAAGTGTAAGTTCCACCGTCCTAGTCGTGCCCAGTTCAAATCTGCAGCTCGAGAACCGGCACGACGTCCCGGAGGATTTAAACAGTAAGCCTCAATGATTTAAAGTTCGAGTGTCGGGACTGCCACCTTCAGCTGATGGCTTTGGGAGCTATTAAAACCCAGGTGTTTCTGAGAAGGGCCATGTTTTATAATTAATCCCGAGATCACTTGAGCATGTGAGAGAAGATTTACCCACGAAGAGCCAAACGGCCCAGCCTGGGAAGCTGTTTCACTGTTTGGCAGAAGGCTGGCTTCCAGGGCTTCAGGAGTGAGGGGACCGCTGTCGGTGTAAAGAAACGAAGAAGGAAAGTGGATTGCACTTGTTGCCCAAAAATAGTAACATAACCGTAAAAACTGAAACCTGAGAGGGTGAGTTGGGAGACGGTATAAGTGAAATAAATTCCTCATCTTTTATAATGTCGAATCAGAGATATTGCACACAGCTGATAAATCAAAAAGCTAGGGAGACACTGACCTGCAGAAATAAAACCAGAACTCATGTGCCAGATTCTGGGGGGCTTGGAAATGAGGTTAAGGAAGTGGGGGAAAAATACCTTGCATTTTATAATCTTCTGTACTGCTTGCCTTTAAAAAATGCATGTACGGAAGTTTTATTTAAAATTTCAAGTTGAAAAAGTATATTAAAATGTGGTTTATGTGAACAAGGTCCTGGGCATAAATGATGAGCAAGTCATGACTGTTCCATCTGTCATGGAAGCTTTCGACTGAACATCTTGAAGCAGAGAAAGAGTGAAAAAAATCTGAGGCACCATAATGGATAAACTGAGGTAGAACTTTATTTTCCCTTTTGGGGGCAAACCTAGATTTCTTTCCTGCTAAGTGCCTCATTCCTCTGCCTTGGATGAAAGTCAAATGAAGAAAGGATATAATTTTCCCAATTGGTAGACATCTTCTGAAAGCTCTGGCTCTACCGTATTCCTACACATCCCTCCCATATTCCTTCTCTTTCCAGAAAGGAGCAACCATTGGAGCTCCTTTCCTTGGTAGGAGTGGCACCAGCCCCAGAAGGTGGTGGGCAGGTAGAATGAGGGGGTTATGGACTCAGGAGCGAAAGCCAGTACATTTCCCTTTGATCCTAGAACTCTGACCTGGCTGCACACTTGCCCACCAGACTCCCCAACTGGATCATAAGGAAGATGCTTCCAAAAATAAATTGCCAGAAGCAAGGGAGTTAATACATTTAAATATGCTAAAGGTGAATCATTCACAGAACTTCAAACTTCAAACATGGAATCATTAAAACTATTAGTGTTGCCCTGAGCTCTGTCCTCCAAAAGGAGGGGCCGGATGCTACCTTTGTTTTAATAAGTTTGGTAACTCTTTCTTCACATGATTGGTTTCTGTGTATCAAGACTTTCTATCTCGGGCGATACTGAAGGATTCTTGATTTGGTTAGTTCCCTAGAAAAACCTTTTCAACGTAGTGGCCCAGAGTCACTATGAACCCAAAATAATCATCCTAATTTTGCAGTTAGAATTTGAGCTTTTTGCTGATGATAACACTTGTTTACATTTGCGCTCAAGCATTGATGCTTGGCATTCAACAAAATTTAATTAGTGCCTATCGTGTGCCAAAATTATAGGAGGTATAAAGATGCTAGGATGAAATAAGAAGACCTTGCATTGGAGCACATAGTCGAGTTTAAATCAAAATAAAGTTGCAATGAGGGGGTGATATGACATCTTCTCTGATGGGGATGCCCTTCTGCGTTGTTTTTCATCAACCTTTGTAGATTACGGAGGGGAGACTTAGATGCCACCTAGAGATGCTGTAGGAAAAGGCCCTTTTATAGAGGAAAAGAAAGCAGAAAGCCTGCATGACACAGTGTGGAAGATTGTGAGGAGAAGGAATAGTGATGTAGGTGAAGAGGTCAGATTTACATAATTGCATCGCACCCCTGTCTCCCACCTTGAGAAAGGCGCTTGGCTGGGGTGGAGCACACAGACGCATGGATACAGGAATGAAGACACCGGGGACAGAGGTAGCCTGAGGTTAGTGTGTGCTTCTCGGAGAAGCCAGCGCTCAGCTGGAGGAAGGACCTTGATATGCTGCCAACAGTTTATACTGTAATTCTTTTTCCTGGCCTTCCCCAAGTCCCCACAGCCATTTATCATGGTGACTGTGCACGGAAGAAGGGAAAAGAGCCAGTTTCGGGGGGAAATTATTGGCCACTGACTCTGAACTGACACTAACTTCTGAGACCTAAAGACACTGACTCAGCAGTTGGAGAAGGGGCTAATGGAGGTCAGGTTGTTACTGAACCAAACCTGGGTCCGCTCGCCCGCGTGCAGGAAAGCCGATCTACTAACACCGGGCTGGGGTGAAGGAAAGGGCAGTGTTTATGGCAGGGCACCGGGCAAGGACAGCTAGTGCTCAGAAAACCTGAGCCCCACAGTGGGTTTCAGGAAAGCATTTTTAAGGGAGAGGTGAGGGAGGGGAGCCACGGGGCATGTGAGCATCTTGTGCATAATTCTCTGATTGGCTGATGGTGAAGTAATAGGGCGCTGTCACAGGGGTTAACACCCTCAGTCCGCAGGCTCCAGTAGGTCTGGGGGCTGCGTGCTCATGGTCCTCAAGCAGTTAACTTCTTCCATTCGGTGGAGTTTTTAGCATCTGTAAAACAAATCAGGAAATGTCATCAGATACTGTTATCTAAGCACTTCAAGAAGGAACTAAAGCAGAGGACATGAGGGAAGGGGTCTGTCCCCGAAGGTCCCACAGGGTCTTGCTCAGTTACAAGGTCATCAGTGTAATTTTAGCCCAGGTATGTCCCACAACGAGCCAGTGGTCTCCAAAACCACCTCATGTTATTTCCAACATTCCAGAAAACATGGCTGGAACTGGCAGAACCCCTTCTTGGTTCTCTGACTTACGGAGAGAGGGATATTATGATGGGAAAAGCCAAGTGAAAAATCCCTAGAACTTTTCCTCCCCCTAGCAAACTGTTAAACCCAAAGCAATACCACATTTCTGGAAGGACTGTAGAGGTTAGTGCCGTTGTCAAGGACTTGAGTGATGCATAGAAGGTGACTCTTAACACATCCCTATTCAAACAACCTTTTGAGCCTGTACATGAGGCAGACAAATTCTGGAGAATGACTGTATGATCATAAACTTAATCAGGCAGTGACTCGAGTTATTATACTTGCTGTTACAAATGTAGTTACTTTCCTGGGACAAATCAATACATCCTCTGGCATGTAGTATACAGTTACTGATCTGGCGAATGTTTTTGGTTTGTTGGCACCAATATACTCTGAATGCTCCTTCACTGTCCAGAGCTGTATTAACTCTCTACACTCAGTTATTGCTTAGCCCACAGGACTTTGGTCACCCTCCATCCCACAGAACAGGTGTTTTCCGAATATATTGAAGATATCACGCTGATTGACTGTGGGGAGCAAGAGGTGACAATGACTCTGGAAACCTTGGGAAGACATATATGTGTTAGAAGTTGGGATACAAATCCCACAAAACTCAGGGGCCCATGGCAAAGTACTTCACATAAGATTTACCCTTCTGCCACCATAATCAGTTGTAAAAGTGGACAAAGTACATCAAACAGCAGTGTTCAGACACGGGGACAGCAGGCAGCTCCCTGAGATGACAAACAAGGTAAGACCTCGCATCACCTTAGGTTTCTGCCTGGAAACACTGTCCAGCCTGCAGCACAGAACACAGTGGTCTTGCTGAGTGTGAGAAATTTGAATTTAAGGAGGATGAGGCAGCTGGAATTTGTGAAGCTGAGTACCAGAAAGAAGGGAGCTGTGCAGAGCGAGAGCTCTGGAAACCTGCCCATAGGATGCCTTGAGTCTCTGCTGATTATTAAGCTCTGAGTGAGTAGAGTGACTCCCTGAGATCAGGCAAAGATAACCTGTTAGGGGGCAACAGGGTGAACCCCCTCCAGCACTCACGCAGGGTCGGGAGGCATTCATGTTCTGACCAAAGAGAGACGTCACTGAACACTGGAGGCTTTCAACAGAGACTCCAAAAGAGTCACATGTTACTAGGAGGGTCAAACCTGCTCTAGACTAATTGCTATCTTGGTCCACCCTTTAAGAAGCTTCAAAAGGAAACCAAAAAAAAAAGGATTAAGCTAATTCACAAGTAATTTACCTGCCTCCAAGAACAAAGCCCGATAAACTGAAAGACAACCAAAATAGTGCTGGACAACAGAACATTCAGTGTCTGACGTCCAGCCCAGAAGAAGTAAGCTAACATGACCTATTCCCAAGGAAAAGAAAAATCAGCCAACATAAATCGAACCAGGAATGTTAGAGCTGATGGAATCAGCAGGTGATGACTTTAAAATAGCAATTGTAAATATTGTAAATATGAAGAAACAAGAACTTCTAATACATAATATCTAAAAGAAAGCTTTCCTGGTTGAATTGTGCTTCCCCAAAAAGATGTGCAGAAGTCCTAAACCCCAGTACCTCAGAATGTGACTTAATTTGGAAACAGGGTTATTGCATATGTAAATACTTAAGATGAGATCATACTGGAGTAATATGAGTCCTTAATCCGATATGACTGGTGTTATTATAAGAAAAGGCTTGAGACACATGGGGAGAAAGACAGAAACGGAGGCAGAAATGGAAGGAATGCATATACAAGTCAAGGAATGCCAAGAATTGTCAACAAACACCAGAAGCTAGAAAAGACAACAGAAGATTCTCCCCAACAGGTTTCAGTGAGAGCATAGCCCTGTTGACACCTGGATTTCTTGATTTCAGTTCTCCAGAACTGTAAGACAATAAATGTCTGTTGTTTTAAGCCACGCAGTGTACTTTGTTTCAGCAGTCATAGGAAGCTAATCCAACCAGATTAGCAGATTGTAACTGTATAATTATAAACGTATCGGATTGTCAGCTAGAGAATGAAAACTATCTAAACCTAAGCACCATGGGGAAAAAAGACTGAAAAAATTTAACAAAGCCTCAGTGTGCAAGACAGTATCAAGTGATTAAACATATATGTAGTTAAAGCCTCAAAAAGAGAAGAAAGGAGCTGGAAAAAATGTTTGAAATTTTTTCCCAAATTTATTGTGAACTATAAACCCGCATGCCCAAGAATCTCAACAAGTCCAAACAAGATAAACACAAAGAAAACCACATCAAGACATATCATAATCAAATTTTTGAAAATCAGCGATAAAGAGAAAAATGTGAAAGGTAGCCAGGGGCTAGGAGGGGGTGTGAAGAAACATTACGTAGAGAAGAACAAAGAATGATTTGTACTGACTTCTTTTTAAAAAGGCAATCCTAAAGACAAAGGATGCCACCTTTTTTTTAAACCTCAAGAAAAGAAGTCAGTTTTATATCTGATGAAATTGTCTATTGAAAATGGAGGGAAAATAGAAAGCTTTTTAAAAACAAAGTTGAGAGAATTTATCACCAGCAGACCTGCATCAAAAGAAATATTAAAATTAGTTCTTTAAGCTCAAGGAAAATAAAATCATATGGAAACTCAGTTTACATAGAGGGGGATAAAAGAGAAGCAAAACTGTAAATATATACATGAAATGAAACACATATTTTCTCATTTATTACTTAGAAATTAATTGAAAGTTTGAGGCAAAATATATTAGCAGTGTATTGTGGAATGAAAACATACATAGAAATAAAATGTTCCCATATTAGACAAGAAATGGTGTAATATTCTTCAAAGTTTGATTGTGATCAGTTAAAGATGCATATTTTAAACCCTTGAGCATCACTAAGAAATAAAGAAAAGAGGAATAGCTGACACGCCAATAAACGAGATAAAAAAGAATTCCAGAAAATTCAGTTAATCCAAAAGAAGGCAGAAAAAGATGAGGGAAAAAGGATAACAAAAAAGAAACAGTAAGACAGACAGATTTCAACTTAACCACAACTGTATTTTTAATTATGTCACATGTAAATGTACTAAAATGACCAACTGGAAGGCAGTGGTTTTTAAACTAAAAAGTAAGATCCAACTATATGCCTATACAGATAAGAAACTCACTTGAAATATGAAGACATTGGTAGATTTAAAGTAAAAGGATATTAAACAACATGCCATGAAAACTCTAATCACAAGAAAGCCGTAGTGATTAAACCCAATAAATTAGACAAGAAATATTACCAGAGATAAAGGAGGACTTTTCTTGATAATAAATGAGTCAATTCATAAAGAAATCTTAACAACCCTAATATGTGTGTAACTGATTTCAGAACTTTAAAATACATAAAGCAAAAACTGGCAACTGAAGTAGAAAAAAATCAACAAATTTAAGTGGAGACATCAATACTCCTCTCCCAGAAATTGGTAGAACAGGTAGGCAGAAAATCAGTAAAAACAGAGAAAATCTGAATGCTGTCAACCAATGTGACTTAACACTTAGATAACACTGCATCCAACAGTGGCAGAGCGTATGCTCATAAAAATGGACATGGAATAATCACTAAAATAGAATATATGCTGTTATTAATCAGGTCTCAATATAATAAAAATTATTAAAAATCATATGTGTTCTTTAACCACCATGAATGAAATTAAAAATCTGTAACAGGAAAAATAGTCCCATATCTACCAGAGAAATTGAATTTGAAACTAAAAACTTTTCAACAGAGAAAATTCCAAGCTTAATTTAGCTCAGTGGTAAATTCTATCAAATATTTATGGGAGAAATAATAACAATTCTACACAAACAATCCTCTTCTGGAAAACAGAGGAGGTGAGAACACCTTCCTACATGTTGTATGAAGCCTGAGTTCTCTGATATCAAAACCAAAGTCGTTATGAGAAAAGAAATTCAAGTCCCACATTGCTCATAAGCATAGACAAAAAGTTTCTTAAACAATTATCAATAAATACAATCCAGCAATATTAAAAAAGGATAAAGAATGCAACAATGAACGTATGTATGTTCATGTATAACTGTAAAATTGTGTTCTACACTGGAAATTGACACAACATTGTAAACTGACTATAACTCAATAAAATAATTTTTTTTAAAAAAAGGATAATACTTCATGATTAATTTGGATATATTTCATGAATACAAGGTTAGTTTAACTTTTAAAAATCACCATATTAACAGAATAAAGGTGATCCAGAAGAGCATTTGAAAAATTTCAATATCCATTCATGATAATAACTCTCAGCAAGTTAGGAGTTGAAACCAACTTGTTCCATCTGATAAAGGGTATTTACCCAAAAAAAAAAATCTACTTCTAAGATCATAACAATGGCAAGAGAGTAAATGCTTTCTCTTATCAGGAACAAGACAAGAATGTACATTCTCACCATTTCTATTCACTACCGTATTGGAGGTCCTAGCCAAGCAATCAAGCACGAAAAATGAGTAAAGCCATAAATATGGAAAAGAAGTTTAAAAAGAATCTTCATTTGAATGATTGTATATGTAGAAATCATAATAAATTTTTTTAAGTTACAAGTGATTTTAACAAAGTTCCAGTATACAAGGTCAATATACCAAAACCAAGTATTTCTCTATGTGCTAGCAGTAAAAAATTAAACATAGAATTGAAATCGTACTACTTACTTTAACATTCACAACATTAAATATTTAGGATACACTTAACAAACTGTGTAGATTCATTGTACACTGAAAACCAAAAAAACAGCATAGAGACAAGTTAAAGGAAACCTTAAGAAATGGAGAGATACATGATGTTTATGATTTGAAAGTTGTCATATCACTAAATTGTCATTTTCCCCAAATAAGTTTTTTAGATACAACATAACCTCAATCAAAATCCCAAATGAAAGGCCTTTTTTTTCTTAGATATTAGCAATCTGGTTCTAAAATTTATAGAAAATTCCAAAAGAACCTAAATTAGCCAAAACAATTTTGAAAGAGAAAAAATTTGGAAGACACACAGTACCTAATTTCCAGATTTATTATAAAGCTAGAGTAATCAAGACAGTGTGATATTGGCATATGTTTAGACATACAGATAAATCAATAGGATAGAATAAAAAGCCTAGACATGGATCCAAATATATGTGGTCAATTGATTTTGACAAACATACCAAAGTAATTCAACAGAGAAAAGATGGTCTCTTCATCTCTCAGTTTCACTGTATACAGAATTAACTCCAAATAGATCACGGATCAATTATAGAGGCTATAACTAGGTTCTAAAAGAAATCATTAAAAAAAGAAAAGTCATTGCAACCTTGGAATAGGTGAAGATTTCTCAGAGACATCCCACAAAGCACTAATCCTAGAAAAATGACTGAAAAATTATACTTCATCAAATTTAAAAACTTGTCTTTGAGAGACATCATTAAGAACTAGAAAAATCAAGCCACATACTGGGAGAAATTACTTGCAGGACAAAGGACTTAGATCCAAAATATACACAAATTCTCACAGCTCAAAATAAGACAAAGAATCTAATTTTTTTAAACAGCGAAAAGACTTGGAAAACAAAATGCCTTACGTGAGAAGTTACATAAATGGCCAGTAAGTATGTGAAAGATACTCAGTGGCATTAATTACTATGGAAATAAAGATGAAAATCATGAGGCACTATTTCATATTTACTGAGGCTAATATTAAAAAGATCGGTAATACCAATTTTGGCCAGGAAATGGAGAAACTAAAACTCTCATATTTTGCTGATGGAAGTGTAAAATTGTATAATTATTTTGAAAAGATGTTTGGCAGTTTCTTATAAATTGAACATACACTTTTCATAGTACCCAGCTATTCCAACTAAGTACTTACCAAAAACTTGAAATCCAAATATTCATCAAATGCTGAATGAATAAACTAATTGTGTTATATCTGCACAATAGAATGCTACTTAACAATAAAACTATTGATGAAAGCAGCAACGAAACAGAAATCCTTATGATAAATGAAAGGAGCCACTTATAAAAGAGGGCATAGTGTTTGATTGCATAGATGTGAAATTCCGAAACAGGGAAACTTAAGTTATAGTGACCAAAAGGAGATGACGGTGGCCTGGGCCAGGGAGTGGGGAATTAGTAACTGCCAAGAGACACAAGGAACTTTTTAGCGTGATGGCAATGTTCTCTATCTTATCCTGGTAGCGGTTACTCCGATATATACATTTGTCAAAACTCACCAAACTGTATACCAAAATGGGTATAATTTATTGTATTTAATTGTACTTTAATAAAGTTGCTTAAGAAAAAAGAAAAACTGAGCCTGCCACCCCCGTGAAATTTTTAGAGGCTCAAGGTGAACAAGATGCTTTCACTGGCCCTTCTTATCCACTAAGAATGAAGTCCGCCCCTGTGGGTGCTTCAGGTCCAGTCAGTGACTTAATTCCCTAATTCCCCAAGTCTCCCTTCTAGACCTTAATTTTCCTAGCTCTTCTCACAATTGTGTGCAGTCTGATTCCTATAGTAAATCCCTTATTTCATAACATTCCGAGTTTCTCTGCTGCTCTGAATGGTTTCCTAGACAGAAACAATGCCTTTGTAACACATGGGAAAGTATACAAAGGAACCACCTTGTGCTCCCAGGAACTAAACATCAAAACTCACAAGCATGGTCTTGGGAGCCTTCAAAATCACTCACTGTATTGGCTTTCAAATTGCCGTAGACTTAGTGACTTAAAACGAATACAATGTACTACCTCACAGCTTCTGTGGGGCAGGAGTTTGGCACATTTTAGCTGGGTCTTCTGCTCATAAGGCTGAAACCAAGGTGTCTCCTGAGACCACGACCTCATCTCATAATGAAAAGTCTAGAAATGGATTCTCTTTTGAGCTTACTGGTTATTAGCAGAATTCAGTTCCTTGCAGTTGTAGGACTGAGGTTCCCTCTTTCTTGCTGGCTGTCAGCTGGGCACTGCTCTTGGAACCTAGAGGCTAACTTCAGTCTCTTGTCACATAGCCCTCTCTACCACGTGGCCATTTGCCTCTTCAAGGCCAGCAGGAGGCGTTTCTCTTGGTTCAAATCTCCCAAGACCCTCTGTTAAGGAGTCTTAACTAATGTAACATCATCACAGGAATGACTGTCCCATTACATTTGTGTGCAATATAATCCAATCAGGGAAGGGACTATCCCATCATATTCACAGGTCCTGCCCACACTCACTCCATTAGCTTAGCACGTAGAGGATAACACAAGATACAGACTTACCATTTAGCCCAGAGATCAATATTCAATGTCTTGTAATGAGCTGTAATGGAAAAGAATCTGGAAAATATGTACATATGTATGTATATGTATAACTGAATCATTTTGCTGTACACATGAAACTGACATTCTAAATCAAGTACACGTCAATAAAACATAAGAATTAAAAAATTTTTTAAATACGGGCTTTGAAAACTAGATAGAATCTGGATAGACAAAGAGGAAAGGGAAATGAATTTCAAGCAAGGGAATAATGTAAGATTTTAGACTCTGTAGAACTGAGAGAAAGATGAAGCTGGCATATCAAAGCTACAAGCCAAATGAAACAGGGTTGTGCTACAGATCATGGGAATTGGAGTAAGTGGAGAACAGAGTCAGATCCTGAGAGTTTTTAACCACTGTGCTGAGAAATGTGGGCTTCCACAGAAAGGCTGAAGGGAAATACATGGATTTTCAGTAGGGAGAATGATGCAACGCAGGTATATTTTAGGATGATAAGGAAAGTGAATAAAATTGAGAAATTGCTAGTAAAGATTCGGATATAAGGTGATAAGCCTTCTGCCCACTGTGGGAGGTGAAGGCAAAGGAGAAATCTGAGAGACTGCTAAAGGAAGTCCTGTGACCTATTCGTCCCTTCTGAATATAGCCTTTCCCAACACACATTGTCCTTGATTTTATAACCTTGCTTACATCCACTTTTAGCTTTATATTCTAAGAACCGGTATCTGCTGATGCCATCAAGTTAGATAATTAATAATAAAAATGCCTACCACTTATTGGGTGCCATTTAATTTTCACAACAACCCCATGAGGCAGGTACTGTTTTTCTCTCTGTCGGACTAATGAGAAACAGAAGGGTTGAGCAGTTGAACAACTTACACGGCTAGTCAGTATCAAAGTTCTAAATTGAATTCAGGCCTTTGTCCCTGCTACACACCATGATATAGTGCCTCCAGAAAGCATGAAGTCTGCCAAGTTTGGGTGTGCAAAGGAGTTTTAAAAAACTGATTTTACTTATGATGGCTACCATTTAATATCCGTTTGCCTGGAGGTATCTAACCCACAGAACGCCATCAGGAGGAGGATCAAAAGCCCAAAGCTGTATCTACCTACCAAACTGAAGCAGAGAATGCAGATAGTTATCCTAATGATTTAAACCTACTATACCTTAATTATACCACAGAAGGTTATGAGATGAAGCTCATAAACTACCTGGCTCATGGCAATCACTCAGTAAAAGTCAGTTCCCCTTTCTCTTCTTCCCTCTTTTGATTCTCTTGTACTGGTTACTCCTCTCCTACTTTAAGAAATTGAAATATAGGGATCCGTTGGTTTAATGTTGTTTTAAGGAAAACTTTAGGTCATTTGGGGAGAAGGGTGAAGCAGTAAGTCCACCAAATTCACACACTCCCAAGAGGCTGTTGCAAAGGAACCACAAGGTGGTTGCACATTTTTTTTAGGAAAATGGGGGAAACTTACAAAGATGAGGTCTGGGGCAACAGAAAGCTTATGGCAAGAAAGAGAAGTGCATGGGCTCACCATCAGTAACCTTTCGTGGTGACCTTGGAGTATGAAACACTCTGTGGTTTGATTTACCCAGATAATTATACTGGTTCTGCATTTAGGGTACCAGAGGACAAAATGTTGCGGTCGTGTTGCAGACTGAGCTGCCCTTTGGAAGTTGACTTTTTTCTCCCTGCACAAACTTCACTGCAGCAGCTCAGCCCCAACTCCAGCTGAAGGAGACCCCTCGGTTCTCCCGCTGGCTTAGCCTCGGGGCCACATAAATCTAGGCATGCATCTGTTCAACTCAAACACCCAGGATGTCTGCTCCATCAATTAGAAAGCATTAGGCAAGTGAGGGACTAGAAAGTTCTCCATGATTAGCAGCTACCGGGGATTTTCAGATCCACTTTTAACATCTCCATTATTTCAACTAAAACCTCCGGTTATTAGTTTTATTAAAAGAAGGAGGGCAGGGGTGAAAAGAAGAAGAAAAAGACACAAACTTGTTTCCCAGGCAGGTTAATACAAGTGCTTTCTCAGCTCTCTGTTCTGGGTTTAAGGAACATTCTCGGAGTGAGAGCAAAGGAGTTTTGGGTTGTATGGAAAATCTGACTCAAACTAAAAACCCAGCCAACACCACAAAATGGATTGGAGTCAAATCAGATAAACAGAAAAAGGAAAGAATACAAAATATTTTTGAATGACAGTATCAGAAAGGTTAAAAAGCTTAACCAGAGCCTGATTCAGGACATACAGACCACAGGTTAGCTTTATCCTAACAAGGTGCTCGTAAGTATTGATTAAATGATGTTTCCTTTTCTACGCCCATCGAAATGTAATTAAATGCTCACAAACATATACATTCTCCTTGGGTTTGATTTCTGTAACTACCAAAAATAATGTTTGAGAAATCACCCAATCCTCCCAGCATATTATTCATGTAACCTAGATATCTCATGAAAACAAAGTGTACAAGACTCTGGTGCCAGTTAGCATGTGAAAATTTCCAGCAACAGTCTGTTTTTACTTCTTTGAAAAACTGTATTGTCTTTTTGTTATGATGGAAAAGGATTAGTACGGCTTACCAAATAAACAGAAGCTTCCTTAGAGAAATTGACCCTTGCGTTTTATAAAACCAAGAAGTTGATCTTAAATAGAATGGGGGGAGGGTCTTTGACAGACTAATTTAGGGCAGCCTTCAAGGTCTATAACCGTGAAAAGACCTGGTTCAGATGAGGATTTGGGCTAGTGATACACTTTGATACTTTCTATTTTAAGCACCCTCAAAATTCAGATGCTTATACACATCTTATCCAAATTTTTCTGAAAATCTTTCGTCTGCAAAATTGTGTTCTTCCAGGACTTTTTGCCTGTGTTTGGCCTGGAAATGATAATATTTATAATAATATATCTTGAAATGCAGAGGTGTGCCCAAAGGGGGAAAAAAAAAACCATGAACCAGACACTTTCAAATCTCAAAAAATGTTTGGTTTAGTGAGCGCTTTGGGTGAAGGCTCAGGGGGTGGAGGCAAGATACATTCTGAAAAGTCCTAGCAACTTTTTCTTATCCTTTGCCGAAATAAGGGCAGTATCTTCCAGACTAAATTTTTCCTATATATTGAATAAGTAAAGAAAAGGAAAAGAGATCAAAGCCAGCACAGCTTAGAGTTTAACTTTTGGGGGCGGGAAACTGAAAGCACTTAGTAAGTAGAATCTAGACATTTTCAAATACATGTCAGCTCTTGTGCTATTTGGGGTTACATCACCTGTGTGATTTAAGACCAAGACCTGAATTACCAAATCCCATTGCCCTTTTCAGCGAAGTCCAACGTTTGAGTCAGCTTTTCGGTATCACTCTATGAGTAAGTCGCTTTCTTGACCACTAAAGTCTGGTCTGAGCCCCTGAAATCAGCATCCTGATACACTCATCCAGAACACCTGTAATTGATGCCGACACAGGGTTTATCATTAGATGATAAGCCTTCAACTTTCTTTTCTTGCGTCATTCATAAGGAGGAAGTCCTTGCTTCCGAGAACGTTAAAGGTCAACAGATTTATAAGCAGGTCTCCTTTGCCACGTTTTTCTTCACACGGCTTCTTTTCGGTTTCTCTTCCCTTAATGACTAGCTTAACACTTTTATATAATAGAAAGCTCAGATGGGCTCCACGCAAAGCACTCATCATAGTCGGCAGCCTATCCCACCGCTTTTAGCCATCATTTAGCTCAGCAGAAGTGTCGGAGCAGGGAGGATAAAAGAGACGAAGGAGCATTTCTAGGGGCGCATCAGAGAGAGAGCGAAGGAGGAAAGGGGCTGAAAGACAAGGCATGAGGGGAGACACAGCCTAGAAACGGCAGTGTGATTCCTGTTGAAGTAGGCAGTTGGCTTCCTTGCAATGCCATGAGACTATCCTGAAGAAGCGATTTTTCTGGTGGGGGTAGAAACGTGCCATTATGGGGTCAGGTCTAGACCCATGCAAAGGACAGACCAGAACATAGCTGATCCATTTTCTCCCATTTTTGAGATCACTGTCAATTCACTGCAGCCAAGTAAACCCTAGAATAGTCCAATTAATTTTGGGAGGTGGTAATTAAGTGTATTTATTTGTTTGTTTGTTTGTTTGTTTATTTGATGGAGGTACTGGGGACTGAACCCAGGACCGCATGCATGCTAGGCACGCACTCTACTATGAGCTATATCTTCCCCCGAGTCCAATTAATTGTCAAGGAGACCGATATGAATGCAGAAATCATAGTTATTTGAAATGTATGGACACATTCTAGTGACCTACAGAGCTCATTAGATAATATTAGGTCGAACTGTAAAACACGGCTGGTATTTGACCATTTTTGACCGACAAAGGATGGCGATTTCATACGGTTCTCTCTCTGTTTATAAATAGAATGGTGTAAAGATTTTCTTTGGACTTGAAAATAAGTCTAATCCTGTGGATTTTTCACATTCAGTGCATTTCAAAGCCAAACACTAAGCTATTTGTGTTTCTTCTTTTCCTAGAGTAGGTCTCTCTCCTGCCCATTTTCATGGATATCAAGTGTTTCATAGATTTCTGGCCTCACATGCCGAGTTGTGGGAAGACTTAACTCTCAACTTGTATGAAATCAAGGGTGCGATTTCTGGTTAAGCCAGTAAACTGTGCTCAGGAAACACCCCTTGTTCTAGGGCCGTGTCCTGTATATCTTGTCCCAACCAATTGGCCAGCAAATGTTAGCCCTCTTTCAGAGAAAGACTGAGGGGGCAAAAAAGTGCTCCGCTCTGAAAAAGCTATTACTAGTATCCTCCTCGTGTCAGGAAAATTTTATTTATTCTGCAACATCTTCTTACCAGGCAACCGAGAGAAGAGTCAGAGGACCTCACGCAAGCTCTCTGGGCCTTGGCGTCCTTCTGAGGGAACACCAACAAGGAGTTACTTCTTGTGCTAAATTCTGCCTTTCACTCTTGGGTTTATAATTGTTAATACTCATGAAATTGTTGGGGACGCCTAATGAGTCGACATAAAGCTTGCTATAATCTGCCTGAATTTGCCCCAAACCTTTAAAAGCACTCAAATATGAACCAATGAACCTAAATTATAGTGCACTGTACATTTGCTGTAGGAAACCTCCTCTTATCACTCCGTTTATATAATGATTGCTCACCGTGTAAGTAGGAGACAAACCACTTAATAATTTCCAGGCCAGTGAACTTTAGGCCAACTTCAAAATAAAGTTGTCATTCTCTTTTCAATAAAAGTTGAAGATGTATCAAGCCCAGCGAGAATGAGTTGCCAGAATTTTAAAAAGGGGGGGTCATGTCATCAGCATGCTAACAATGTCAGATCAAACCATTCCAAGTGTTTTATTTCCTACCATACGCAATTCACATGAATCCATCTCAATGAGTACCAGGTTCGGGTGGTCAGGGAGTTACCATAACAAAGCTTCTCTTCTGAGACAGCATGGAAACTTTTTTTTTTTAAGGAATTCCATAGTACCTTTTTTTTTTTTTAAACATTTTTTATTGATTTATAATAATTTTACAATGTTGCGTCAAATTCCAGTGTAGAGCACAATTTTTCAGTTATACATGAATATATATATATTCATTGTCTCATTTTTTTCTCTGTGAGGTACCATAAGATCTTGTATATTCCATACTACCTTTAAGGTAACATCCTCAGGGAAAAAGAAATTCCAAATTTCTGTGCTACAAATTGCCAAGAACTGAAATCTAGCCTTGATGCTGCCACTGATACGCTCTGGAACTGAAAACAAGTCAATTTCGCCCTCCCTGAAGGTCTTGAAATTAATGTTTTATCTGGATCACCTATGTCATACTAATCAAGGTTTCCCAACAACAAAGTGGAATTATGTGGCATCTTAGATTCCTTCCAAAGGTGGTGTCATTGTTTCTTTCTCCTTAATTAGCTAATGATATTGCCAACTTCTCCCCAAGGCATCATAGTTATTCCAGCAAGTTCTTCTTTAGAAAGCTCACATTACAATGATCCTGTACGCTTTATCTGGGTTGGCAAATTTAAGCCCCCATCCATTAATTTATGTTTCATTAAAACTGAGTCAGTTGAGGAAGCATATCTGAAAGTACAATGAAATTCCTTGAAGGTAAACTTCAAGGTAAAGGCTCTATCAAATCCCATTTATAAAAGTCAGTGTGTGCGTGTGTGTGTGTGTGTGTGTGTGTGTGGATAAGTGAGTCTGTACACGGCGGCACAAAGGCAGGGAGGGAACGGTGGTGTGAATTAGGATTGCCCTCCATGGCCAGCGTGCTGATCAGGGCAACTTTATTCTAGAAGGGTACATTCAGTGATGGGCCCAGAGAGTCTGGTGAAGATGTCGCTCCTGCCAACATAGAACTGATTGTTCCTTCTCCTGTCTCAGTGACAACCGGTTATAATGAGGCAGAGAAAATGCGCCTGATCATTTGTGGGTTTGGAAGATGCATTTAAATTAGGTAGAAAAGCCAGCATCTGCAAGATAAAAGAACTGGGAAATCAGCTAAAACAGTGGGCAAGCATTCTTAAAAAGGAAGAGGGATGATGGTGGAAAGGGAAGAAAGGAATTCAGGGAGCGTAAAGAGGAAGAAGGAGTAACACAGGGAAAATACATGTAAACAAAAGTGAGAAAGGAAAGTGAAGTATTTATTAAGGAAAGAAGGTGATGATACAGGGAAGAATTATTGAATGCAGAAAACTATTCTACTTTCTAAGCCTGAAAATCCAAGACTAATATTGGTCACTATATATAGAAATTTGAAAAACCCTCACAGCTCAAATTAGCTATTTCACTTCGTTATTTTTTTCATAATATCAAAGGAGCAATTCATGCTGGTATATATACAATGGAATACTACTCAGCCATAAAAAGGAATAATGTCATTTGCAGCAATGTGGTTGGACCTGGAGATCGTCCTTCTAAGTGAAGTAAGCCAGAAAGAGAAAGAAAAGTGCAATGTGATATCACTTACATGTGGAATCTAAAAAAAGGACACAAAAAACTTATCTACAAAATAGAAACAGACTTACAGACATAGAGAACAAACATATGGTTACCAGGGGGTAATTGGGGTGGAAAGGGATAAATTGGGAATTCAAAAATTGCACTTCTTGGGGAGTGATGGAAATGTGAGCTATCTTGATTGTGGTGGTGATTTCATGGGTGTATACATCTATCAAAATTTATCAAAGTGTACTTCTGAAATATGTGTAGTTTACTGTATGGGACGCGTACCACAATAAAGGTGTTTAAAAAGTAAAATAAAATGAAATAAAATTAGATTGTAAAATAAAAGAGCAATCCATTCTGCTTTAACAGGATCTTACTGTCACGGCAGGGAGTGTCTGGCTTAGTAAGGACGTCTACTCTTGTAAGACGTGAACCTTATCCTTGATGAGCAGGAGAGCACCTTCTAGAAACTTCTAGACCTGGGAGCTCAGAAACAAAGTGCGTCAGTGTCACTCTCCATTGTTTTGGCCTTAAATTCCAAGCTCTCTTTTGCCTAGACTGGGGGGCTCAATGCTCTATTTCAGGAATTGCCTTTAATCAGAATATTTCCTTAATCAGCAAACAAGTACCGTGATGGAGGGCTAGCCCCTTGCAGACCACCAACCAAAATAGTGTGATTTAAAGGCCAAAGGAAGTTCCGCTTGCAGAGAGTATTCCTGATTGGTTCTGTGATGATACTTAAAGGTGCTGACAACAGGAAGATTTTGTTGAAATAAGGCAAGAGAAGGGGAAACACATAAAGCCAACAGTGTTCATTATTTCATTAGAACAGATTAGAGTCTTCTGGAAAAGGACTCTGCAGGGATGAGACCAGAGCTGGATATGTTTAATTGGAGAGAGAGGATGGGAAGGCTCCCATATGGTTGCTACTAGAGAGCTTGTGAGGGAGGAGGGAACAGAGGGAGACAGATGGGGCAGGGGGTGAGGGTGTGGTGGGGCAGCCGGAAGGAGAGGCAGTGAGGGACTGAATGACAGACCACGTTTGGTACATGGTGATTGGAGACAGCGTGTGTGTGCGCGCACGTGTTTATGACATGCACACACATGTGTGCCCTCCCACCATGTGCAGTGCGATCAAGAATCACATCTGAAGGATCGGGAGAGGAGGAGACAGCATATGCCAAGCCCAGACAAGGCTCCACTCATAAATGTCACCTTGTTTTCAGCCGCTGGGGATGCCAATTTCAGCACAGTGCTGGTGTGCCCTCTGAATAATGCTGCTTAATCCAGGATGTTTGACAGCAAAACCCTAGAGGCATTGTCCATCATAATCTCTTTCAGAGGTTACTTTAAATAAACGGAGGTAAACAGTAAGCCACCCTCTGAAACATGAGCAGCAGTTTGCAGTAAGCCTCATAAATGACCACCGCCCTGATTGAATACTTACAATTGCTGTGTTTGGGCTTTTGCTACCCCTTTCCTAGCCGCGTCACAGACCATCTCTGTGATATAATTAGTCCCATTTCACAGAGGAAGGAAATAACAGGGGAGAGTAGTTTGCCCAGACTACCCAGGAAGTTCAGGTCTTCAGTAGAAACCAGAGCTCCTTACTCAGAACACTGAGCCCCACTTCCCCCGGAGACTACAGTGAATGCTGGAGAGTTTTTAACTTGACTCTGAACATCTTGATCTCACTCAGATTCCATAGAAACAAGGGTAATTATTAAGAGTTTATCTCTGTGTATTAGTCTCCTGTTCACTGGCCTTGGAATGGTGAATTGACTTTTTCGATTGCCGAGAACCAATTGCCAGGGTTACCCTTGTACCGAGGAAAACATCACAGAGCCAGGGTAAGAAATGCCAAGCGAAGATCATTTGGACCCAATGAGGTGGAGCTGCCCCTTCTCTCTAGTGTTTCCCGGAAAAGAAATTGCTTAAGGAGCAGGAGCCTTGACTTATCCATTCAGCGTGAAGAAGTGAAGACTGAGAATGTCTGGATGGTTCCATTTACCTGACATTTAGGAATGTGTCCCACTTGAATTCAGGTCCTAAATAACATTTGGAAGACGTATCACTAATGTATCTAATTGCTGAAATCTTTACAAATGGGCCTGATCTTAGAGAGAAAGCCAGGCAGTGGTACAAACTGTGCTAGGTTTTCTGGATAAACTTCTGTACTTTAAAGAAAGAGGCACCTTTAAATCATTTGGTCAATTAAAGGAGGAGAGTAAGACAATTGAGTCCACACAAGCACAGGGACTGTTTTGCAGCCTGCTCTTGTATTGCAGGACCCTGAGAGGAACAATTTCCTCTCTTTCTACTAGGAGTGCAGAAAATCTGATTGCAGGATGGAAAGAGGGAAGAAATAGGAAATCAGAAAGATTAGTAGAGATAAGGGAGCCAAAGGGTCAATGGTTGAAATATGCAGCAGGAACTTAGCAATGAGAGTTAGAGATGTTAAGAGAACAGAAGTGGGGGCACCGACTTTGAAGAGTCATGCAGAGATTCTTCAAATATATCAAGATTGAGAAAGATAAAGAAAACCTGTGAAATGATTACAGATTAAAGGAGACTACAGACACAAGACAACTAAACGCTATGTATGATCCGGGACTGTATTCTATCTCATAGGAAAAAAATATCATAAAGGATACTATTGGGACGATTAAAAACTGGAGTATGGAGAGTACATAAAAGTTTGATATTAATGTTAATTTTCCTGAACTTGATAACGGTACTGTGGTTACATAGGATACGTCCTTCTTACACACTGAAATAGCTGGGCTTGAAGAGGCGTAATGCTTTCAACTTGCTTTCAAATAATTTAGGAAATACATAGGGATTGGTGTAAATAAATAAGACTATTTTCTCTCTTTCTCTCTCCTCTTCCTCTGTATGTATGTGTGTTTATTTCTCTCTTTCCATATATATGTATGTAAATACATACGTCATGTAGGGAGAAAAAGACACACATGCACAGAGAATGATAAACCAAATAAGACAAAATATAAAAGATCAGTGAATCTGGGCAAAGCATACGTATGGAGTTCCTTGTACTGTTTCTTTTACAACTTTTTTATCATTTTGAAATTATAAGAAAGTAACAATTTAGAGAAACTTAACACAGAGTAGGGGAAGTAACCAATTTCTTAAACACACAGCCTACTGCATGTTTAAACACTCCTGAATACCTTGACATCAAAGTTTTCACCCACCAGTTAACAGGATACGCCGTGAGAGGAACCGGAAAGCGGAGAGTCTAGTGTATGCTCTGAAGTTTCCTGTTGACTTTCAGCAGCAATCGCGTGCCCTGTCATCACTTGAAGTTGCCATTTCTGTATCTTAAAACTCTTAAGATTCAAACAGAAATCCTTTGTTCCCAGCCCTAAGCAGTTGGACTCCAGGTATTGACAGCTACTCAGGACCCCAAAACAAATGCAGGGAGGAAGTAAGCCCACTGCTCTCCAGATGGCTCTGGGCACCCTCACTGCTGAAGAGGCCAGGAGGGTCCAATTTTTTATTGGGTTGTAGAAATTCTCACTCTTCAGCGGCACTGTAAGCCCTGATCCTTGTGATTTCTCCTAGCAGTTTTGAGGGCTCCTCCCAAGCCCCTAGGGACATGATGTTTAATTACCTTTCAGGAAGCAAGGAGTAGTATCTTGTGGTTATGGGCAGATGACACACGCAGGCACAACTACACATCCCCTCACGAAAGCGAGTTTCTCAGGCGGCATGACTCACTGGCTTCTATTCAGATAGGTCGTGTATTATGTTTGGCTGAGACACAAAACAGGTAGCTTAGCTAGTAGCACGAACACGTGGCCTCTGTCCATAGCCCAGAGGAGATCACCTGTTGGGCCCTCAGTGGAATTTTCACTCCCTGTCCAAGTCCAAAGCATAATTGAAAAAAGATGTGGTTGGTCTCCAGGTGTTTCTTGCAGTTGGCCAGCTTCCGCCTTCCACTGTGTTTCCCATGGTTTAGGAGGTTTGAAACTGCAGAGAGAGCTGGATAGGAAGTGGCACCCAACCAGCCACACTGGGGATCTCTCTCTGAGGCCCCTCAGCTGCCTCCATCCTCTTTTAAAAGAATTGCTCCTTTTAAAGAAGGCTCTTATCTTTCTTTATAACTGATATGCCTACCAGCTGCCCCACCTTCCCACCCTCTCCAGGCTAACCCACATCTAATGATGTCTTCCAAATCCTTCTAAAATGTCCTTCTGGGAAGTCTCTACAGGTGAACCTCGCTTGGTCCTGTCCTCTACTCTCTTAATATCCCCTCCATAATTAAACATAAGGAGATTTTTTTTCCCTCACTAAACATGTCTTCTTGAAAAGTTGAAAGTTGATGTCATTTTTGAAAACTCAGTATGTGTTAGTCAAGTCTTGGTTTCAAGCAATAGAAATACATTCTGGCTTAGTTAAGCAAGAAAGGAAATTACTAGAAGTAATTTGGTGACTTAGATGACACAATCAATAGGAAGGCGAGAGAATAGAGGTTTTGAGGGGGGAAAGTCAGAACTAAGAAGAACAAGAACCATGGGGCAATCCCTGGAAGGAATTCTGGGTGAGCCATCACCATAGACACCTGCACCCTGGCCATGGCTGGACACCACGACACTGGACAGTAGCCCCTGGGAAGCATGTCTAAACTGTCTTGGTGTCTTTGCACCTTTCCCTCAAGATGTAGAGTCCCCAGGGAGCATCCAAGTGGCCGAGTCTCAGTCCCATGTTTCAACCCTAGTAAGCTGTACCCTGAAGAGAAGGGTTTCAGATTCTGAGGAACAAAAACAAAGGCCAACACATAAAACAGAAAAAAAAAAAAAAAACCTTCAAGGGAACTAAAATTAAGAAACTCTATTTCTGATTTATTTGCAAATTGAAGTATCTCATTTTTAAACAATTGCCCTTTGGATGGCACCTTCTCATAAACTCAAATTTTTGACACCCTAGATTTATTTACTTGCTTCCTCCCTCCCATTTTTTATACTAGCTTTTATTCCCTTCTGTGTTCACTGTAAAATAGGAAGAGTCTTGGTCTTCGTTTACTAAAATATTTGTGAATTTTTGTCCATTTTTGATCATATCAACAGGGCAGGAATAAACGTATCTGATCAGAAACTAAGTGACTTGACCTCTTCCTTTGCATTTCCCGGGCAGAGGATACAGAATCATCAGGTTTTCTAATGCACCACCTCCTCTGTCTAGCAGAGACAGATGTGGAAGCTGTTGGCTGGTCCTTCTCCTACAATTAAACATTCATAGTAAGCCTTGGAGAGAAATGAAAAACTACCGTATCGCATTTAAACCATTACTGAATATCTCTTTCACATACACAGAGATGAGGCTTCAAAACCCCTTAGTAAGTTTTCAGGTGCCAGGTTTTGAGTTCCTAAATGAAGGCAAAGGTTTTAAGATCGCTGTTTCCAATGATCTGCCCTCCTTAGGGAGGCATCGGAGACACAGGAGGTCTCCCCCAGGGATCTGGGACATGCTTACGGAGTCAAAAAAATGAATGTATATCCAGTGCCCACAGTGTTGCAAGTTTTGTCACAAGTACTTCATGTACATTACTGCATCTAATCCTTACAGTGATGCAAAGAAAGTAACAGCACGGCCTGTCTTCAGATAAGTACACTTAAGCTAAAATAACTAAGTTACTCAAAGTCACGGAACACTGAGAAAGAAAGTCAGATTTCAAACACATACTCCCAGAACCCCTGCTCTCTCCACTGACACCGCCATGCCTTGGAAATGCACTGTATGTCGTCTGGTATTGCATTTTATCGGGTCTCAGGTGTTTCCTCTAGAACTTGGAATTTCTATAAAATATAGCACTTTTTTCCTTTACCAAAATGACTAGTGTGGCCACAGACCCCAGCAGGTTTGGAAGCCAGAACAACCGTCACAAATGTCAATTCAGGCCAATTGCAAACGCGATCACATTTCTTGCATTCACATTGTTTTACTTCCCTTCTGCATAGCCGGATACGCTATTCAGACCCTGAAAAAAGAGAATTAAGGCATGCGTTCTAAATGCCACATCCTATTTGAAGTCCTAGGTGGAGTAGGTGATGTTTTCACTTTTCTTTTTTCTGATTAGAAAAATAAACCCACAGTATGACTAATTCAGAAAACACAACCATCGTAAGAACGAATGAAGTTAGCCAGTTGATGGGATGGTTTTGCACTGGTTAATGTATCTAAAGGCAAGAACATCCTAAGACTTTAGTTCTAGACCAATGTTTTCAGCACAGAACCAAACTCACATTCTCCTGGGCTGTCTCTCCAAGCCCACCCAGGCGAGAAACTGGACATGAGAGCTCATGAGAGCCCGATATCAGAAACATAATAGTCACTCCACAACTGTTTGATTAATTAACCTCACCTAATCTGACCCCTGGCAAAAGAGGCAAGACGACAGTGTTCATGATGAAAGGCTGATATGAATCAAGCAGTGCTGGCAATTGGTTATCCTTTCTGCAGCTGAAGAGGATGCCAGCGGAAGCCAGCCCAGTCTCACAGCTGTGGCCAGGCCTCCCCTGCATCTTCCTTCTCATAATCATAAGAAGAGATGTGTGACTGGGATGGATTCATCCCCTCAACAAATATTTATTGAGTGCCTACTATATGCCAAGAGTTGGCAAGTCTTCTAGGTGCTGGGGATTTAGCAGTGAGCAAGACTGACAGAACTCTGCTCTTAAAGGAAAACAGACGAGAAGTGTTCTTAAAAGACCATCATCCTCGTTTCTGAAATCCCCATGAACTTTAAATCTTTTTGTGCTTTCTAGATTTATGGCAGGAACTGAGGGACAAACCACCCCACCATCATTTGCTGAAAGGCAGTGAAATACTGTGTTGAGACAAGGAAGCACATTCAAATTAGAGTGACATTCAGGGAAAAAGAGGCTCCAGGTGGGACGGTGGTTCAAACTCCCTGATGCAAGGTCACGGGTGGGTTGGTTGCTTTTTTCCGTCTCATCCACTTACGATCTTGGATCTAGAAGATGCTGAATCCAACCGAAGACGGATGTCAGAAAGTGAGATTATTTCCTCCCCTAGTCTTGGAGGATGCTGTCCCTTTGCACTGAGGCATCCGTGGTGACTTTTATATGTGTGGGTGTCCTTCGGCATGTTTAAAGCTGATTTCTGGGTGTAGCAGGCTTCTCCCCACCTTGTTGCAATTCAGCACACCCAAACTACCACGCAGAGTTCCTGTCTTCAAAACGCTGGATGTCTTTTTGAAGAAAGATCTCTTTGGCCTTCCCATACTTCGAAGTTAGGGAGCTCTTAATATCTTTTTATATTTTTCCATGACTGCCTGACATGGACAAGCCACAACACTTTCATTTGGGAAGACAACCTCACCAAGTCACACGGGCACGTGTTCATGAGTCATCTGTCTCCCTGCTCATTAAGTTTCTGTGTGTTTGTTTGTTTCAGAGTTCGTTTGCATCTCACTTGGGCCAGTCGTCTGTTTCCTGCTCGTGATCAGAGGCTGCAGGGAGGGCCTTGATGCTCAGGTATGAAGATGCTCGGTGATTAGAGAATGTTGAGAGTTTGGGGTACATATACTTTCTCCAGCAGACGTTCCGGGTTGCTAACAAAGGACATGGAGACTCCTTCATTGCCCTCCCACATTTGTGGAATGACTGACTCTTCATCGTTTGTTGCGGGGAATTTGTATGGAAGGAGGATGAAAGAAATGCAGCCTCCTCCTGGCAATGAATAATCCACTAATTTGAGCAACAAAGAGAAAGAAAAACATACAGCAAACGAACTTAATTTCTAAACACAGCCGCGTTTATACTTTCCTTGTGTGTTATTTAGGAAAATATATAATCAGATGCTACTAGTAGGTGTTAAGAAACATTTAAATGAATTTCTATTTTAATTAATCAGAAGAATACCTATATACATCTGAGAAATAACAATGCATAAACGGGGGAGATATTGTCAAGTCACAGGCATGTTGGGTGCACCAGTGGATTCAGAGATTCTTGATAACAGCACAAAAGTTTTCACAGATTTGGATCAGCCCACAAGTTGAAAAGTTTAGAGGTGGGGAAGAAACACTATACTCCACTTGAGCTGGACCAGAACCAAGGCAGGCATCCGGAGACCTCAGGTTTGGCTGTGCCTTGCCGTGCAGCTACGTGAACTCAGGCATATTGCTTAATTTCTTTGGACTGCATTTTCTTCAGCTATAAGGTGGTGATGATAAGATAAAATAATGTTAATGTGATTCTCAAATCGCATAATAGATATGAAGGTAAGGAGGCCAGATTACTAGGACCAAAATTAGCCTTTCCCCTCCTGTTCTCTGCAACCCTGGTACGACAGCACAGCTTAAGTATGTGCTTGCCTCCCAAGGCCAGAAGTAAGAGACATTTCCAGAAGGCTCAGGCCATATGGGTAGTGACATTCTCCACCCCTGCCTGTGCTGAATTTACACTGATGACCTATTCACGAAAGCCTTGGTGTCTGTTTTCCAACCTGCCCAGTCATTTCCCAAACAGAAGCCCTGCTAATCCCTAAGTCTCCCGATACGACGTGCAATGCTGCTCTCTTAAGAAGAACTGGCCTCTCTGTTTACGATAATTCACGCGCAGATTTGCAAAGAATATGAATTCACGACAGAAATGAACTAAAGGAAGCACCACGTTTGTAGCTAAAAGTTGAGCATTTCGAGTCCGTAAATAGCACCCCTTATGTAATCCATTATTCTCAGCAAGGATCCGTGGGCTCAAGTCTATTTATTTTAACTTAGTTTTTCTCATGTCATCTGGTAAGATTTAGCCATAACTGTAGCAGCTGCGGTCCAAATTACCGTGCTGCTGAGAATAGGCTCAGAGTGTACTGTTCTGTGATGACTATGTCCTTTTTTCTCATAGTGAGCTTAGGAGTGCGGGTCCCACACTAAGCGTACGTTCCTCTCCTGGGAAGAAAGGGCAGGGCAGCGCAGGCCCAGGTAGCGTCGCCCCCAGCACTGCTCAGTGTGCCGCAGCCGCTCAGCCCTCACCCCAAGGGCAGCCAAAACACCCAGATCAAAGGAGCTCAGAAAGAACGAAGGCCCAACCCTAATTCAATACAGAAAAATTGCCATGACTGTAGTGCTGAGTTCATTCTTCCAAGAAAAAACAACAACAAAAGAAGGAGAAAAAAGACAAAACAAAACAGAAAAAAAAGCCTAGATCAGGCTCTGGCATCAGGAACAGGTCTGCCAAGGCAGAAGGCCTACCAGCTGGGGAAGGCAGCTCGTTTTCCTAGATTAATATGAGCACTTTCAGTCTGCTTTCATTTCCAAATGTACCGCTGCCAAGGTGCAACATAAGCCACTTAATTCCTCCCCAGAAACTAGAATTATTAGCTGTCATACAAGCTAAACAACTTTAATAAAACCCCAGAAAAACTGAAGTCCATTTAGATGGAAGAGTTACACCAGGAGATAAGTAATCAGAGGCAGGGGGATTTTTAATCTCATTAAAAGCCTAATATAAATCCATCCCAGGGTGTTAATGAAAAGCAGTTACCCCAGTGGCTATGTGTTAACACCTGTCCAATGATTTGGTTGATAAATCCTTTCTGTGATGGATAGAAGGGCAAAATAGAGCCGCCACCACAAAAGCTGAGGATGCTGATGGCCAGAGCCCGTCTACAGAATGACCACAGATATAGAAAAGGTTGCTCCGCTATGGGTTTCCTCTGCAGACTGGTTTTGGGCAGCAACAGGTCTAAAACCAGACAAAAAAAAAAAAAAAAAAAAAAAAAAGGCAGGAAGATTCTATTCGGAGGCTTTTGATCCAAAATATCTTCCCCCAGTGGCTAACAGGGAGCACCCTTCCCCCACCTCCATTAGTCACTCCCCAGAGTTAAGACAAGTTTCCAGGAAGCACATGTCAAAATGCCAGTACGGTTACCTGGGAGGATGACACATGAACACTTCTGAGCACATCGGTTTACCAGGTTGCTTGGTGATGGTTTGAGGCTCTCAGACTAAAGAAAGAGGAATAGAGCTAACAGGCTCCCCAAGAAACAAGGCTATGTCCAAGGTGGAAGGCACTGCTCTCTGAGGCAGAGGTTCCTGCAGGCAGCGCTTCAGGAGGAGCGAAGTGGGAGGGGTGGGGAACAGCATCAGGGCAGAGGCCACAGGGGACAAAGAGGGCTCCAGGCTCTGGAATGGACTATATTGGCTCCCCCTTTGCCCTGGAACAAGCTCGTGGCCACTGAAGCTGCAGTTTTGTTCGGAACGGGGACTCCTGCCCTTGAATTGCCACCTGTCTTGGTTTTCATCGTGACATTAATCAGTTTGATTGGAAGTGCCACCAACTCAGACCCTAACAGTTCATTTAAAAATAACAATCTTAACTGAAAGGATAGCAGTGCATGGATTAAACCTTCCTTTAATACGGCATTTTAGACCAAGAGAAATGTATTCATCATCACGCAGTAAAGCTCCTCTGAATTTACCCGGATCCAGTAATTTCTAAAGCTGCATTTTCTATGTGCTATGCATTTCTGTACACCATGCATGCTGGTAAAATTCAAAGTCATAACTTGGGGAAAAAAGGGAAGGTTTTTGTAGTTTTAAGCTAGAACAATTTGTTTCCAGTTTCACATTTGTCTACCTCTTATTCAACACTGTAGAGTAAATTTAAATTAGGAAAACTTTCTAGATTTTTTTGGAGATTTTTTTTCTCTATATATTTAATCTGTTTTCATTACTGTGTGCCTTTCGTACCATTGATGTAAATATCTTTCTTTTTATGCAATTTCTAAGTGGGAAACGGTTAAAACAGGGAGGCGGAGTTAATGTTCACAATTTCCAGGTGAACAAATCCACTGACATTGGATGAGACGCCTTCATTTGCCAGCAAGCGTGCTCTGCGTTAGAGCTGCGTTCCTCTTCTGTTCTGAATGGACTGTGCGCCGTCCGCCAGCTCTTCTTGTGAGCCTGTTAGCGTTGTGTCTTCTGAGTGGAAAGCAAATGCCTATAATGACATCTAATTGTGAACTCCTAGTCTTACTAGGGCAGACAAAGTGTACGTGGACAGACAGATTCTCGAGGATTTTCTCTATCCATGTTCATTGGAAGAAAAGGAAGTTGGGATGAGGAAGAGAGAGAAAGAGGGGAACTTGAAGGAGCTATTGTCACTGCTAACACCTCATGCTCAGAATTTCAGGGCCAGGCGCTGCACAGGGGAGGCAAAATAAGGCTTAAAATTAAGGTGCAATAAACTCATTGCTCAATCCTTCTACCTGGCCAGCCCTCGCCCAAGGCTTCTGAGACAAAAGTATCACTTAGAGCCAAAATCATCCCATTTCCTGGCAACCTGAAAAATTAACCAATTTCACTGCCCAAATATAGCGTTCAATTGGTACAGTCTTTTCGATTAATTTGCATGAAACAGTGCAAGGGGCAGTCCTTCTCTTCCAACCTTTCCTTGAATTTATTAGTCATGTTATTTTTAAAGGACTCTGCTCTTTAAAAAGATTAGCCTTTTGATTAGATCTGAAAACAGGAAGGTGCACAACATGAATGACCAATGAGATTGTTCCCAGTGGGTCTAAGAAAAGAGGGTTTCAGAAGCCAGCTGAGGCCTTCAGTGCGGGTTGCAGAAATGCCATCTGACTCAGACCCCTACTCAGTGGCGTGAGAGAGCACCTTCTACACCACGTCCCCAGCAGATGGCTAGTCTCTACTTCAGTGTTCTCAGTGTACGACACACACAACCCATGTGTTTGAAGAGTGGCTCATTTCTGTTTCTCAGCGTACAGCTGTCTCCCTCTCTCTGTTTCCATTCACCTGACAGTATCACTCTCCTCCTCAAAGCACTGATACCCTGCTAGTGGCTTCAGAATAAATCCAAAGGTGTGATCGTGTTGCTCTCAGAACCTCACGATCGACCCCTCATTTTTTCACCCAAGTCTACGTCCATTTCCCTACTTCAGCCATTTATGCAATAAATATATTGAACTTCTAGATATTTAGTAATGTAGTAAAATGGAAAACACAGCCTCTCGAACTGTAAGAACCTCCTGGGAGCTCTTTCCAAGTGTCCTGAGTGCTAGCAACACCAATCTGTTAACTGTTTGTCAAAGATGTCATCCATTCTCACGCCGCTGTGGACTGTTCTCGCTTCCTGAAATGCCCTCTCTTACCGCTGCGGGCAGATTCCTTCTCCACGCTCCCTCTGATGGGAACCCTTCTCCAACATCATAGTCAGAACTGGGGTCTCCCTTATCTGGACTCCATAGCATGTACCTTCTAGAAAGTGAGGACCAGTACCACGTTCCTCTGGTTCACTAATATATCTCTTTTCTTAGCACAGGGCCTGCTGCCAAGTCAGTGCTACGCAATCATTTGCTGATGACTGATTGCAATGAAAGAATGAGTAAACCAATTTCCATGGTGGCATTTGCCAGAGTCTAATTTGTGTTACCATTGAGGATATGTGTGTCTTCCCCACCAGAAAAGAAGTTCCTTGTCCACAGGGCCATGCTGTGCTCCACTGCATCCTCCATCTCTAGCACAACTGCCTAGCACACAAGTCCCAGGCGATGGATTAGAGCTAATTCATTCAATAAATATTATTAAATGACTGATATATGGACAAGACACTGTTAGGTACACAGGTGTCCTCTACAACACTGAGGATTAACTCTAAGAGAGTTTATAATCTCATAGGAAGAATAAGATACAAAAATAATATTTAGTGATTCAAACTAGCTTTATTATCTTGCACATTCATTTTCTGATGAGTCATTAGCAGAGCATCTAAACTACTTAGTCGTTATAAAATTCCAAGCTAAAGCAACTTTTCTTTAAATAACAAGAGCTGATGTTTGATTGACTGCTCGTGTTTACTATGGCCAGGCCCCGTTTCCAGCACTTTCCATGTGTTCTCACACACTCCTTACAATGGCCTTTGTAGTGCATGCTGTTATCCATCCCACAGAGGCAAAGAGAAACTCAGTAACTTTCCCCAGGTCACACACTTATAAAGTTGCATAAGCTGGGTTTGAACTCAGCCCGTACACTTAACCACTGACTTTTGGCAAAAGAAACACACCTCACCTTAGGCAACTGATAGTCTCCTGACACTGAGAACAGAAGTCACTGCTTTGGAGATTTGGAGCAATGTCTAGTGGCTAATTTTTCCAACTATATTAGGACACTTACCTCAGTAGCCTCAAGGATACTGGAACAGATTCTTAGAAAAAGGGACATCTAAATATACCAATGGAGGAAATCTAGCTAACACAAACAAAGATAGAAATTTATTGGAAGGATATTGAATAACTCTGAGAATAAAAGGGAAGTTGAAAAACCAGATCTCTGACTCAACAGGAACCAGGGTAGCTCTTTGGCTCCACTAAAGCAGACGCTAAAGGTGCTCTTTTATTGGCCAGGAAAGATCAAAACATTCTGTTTGATTATGCCAGCCAGGCTGAATCCAGTGGGGGTGGGGCTGTTCTCTGAACCACAATGCACATGCTGTTACTAGGAAAGAAAAAAAAAAAAAAAAAAAAAGATGATACAGGGCAGGAATGCAACAGATACCCAGTAAGTGTAGACAACATGGCCCTAAAGCTGCCGGAGTTATCAAATTTGTAGAATAAAATTGCTTAGAAATTCCTAGCATCCTGCTCTTAATGCAGATGAACGGTAGATCCAGAATAGGATGCCGGCCCCGCAGGAGATGAAGGAGGCTCCAGCAGTGTGTGTGGTTACAAGCAATCCTACCATGTGTCACTGCACATAACCGTCCCAAAACGGCTGCCCGGCTGAAGGGTCCTCCACAGACCATCCATCTCCATCTCGTGAAGGCAGGTGGCTGCGGAAAGAAGGGAAGAGAGTGAGGAAGGGTGTGTAAACCCCCACAAAGCCACTTTGTTCTTGTCACCGTCCCAGCAGCCCTCTTGCTGAAGTACAATCACCAACACCTCCCTTTCACACACCACCTTCCCCCGACTCTCGCTTCCCCAGACTGTTTTCCCTTTCAACCCAGAAACAATCATATATGGGGCAGCTGATTGACTTCTTTTGTGAATACAAAATCCTAATTTAGCCTCTCTTACAAAAACGTCTTCAAGAGGACCAGGCTGGGGGCAGGTAGAGGAGAGAGGACGGGCTCTGAGGCAGGAGGGGTGCGGGGAGAAGGGTCGTCCCTGGCAGCTCTGGGAGCTGGAGCAGGGCCGCTGACACGAGGACAGAACGCCCTCAAATGAGCAGCCCAGTTGGTCATGTGGCTCACAGATGGGTTTTAATAACAAGGCTGAGCCATCTGCTAACTTCCTGTTTTAGCTAATTATTCTTGGTAAGTAAGTATTAAGCTTTTAAAATTAGTGTTTAATTTGTTTTTGTCACCTTCCCTCTGTATTTTGGTTTCTTGGGGGTAAATCCGTACCCTCGTTACTTTTCCGGGGAAAGCCTGCCTTGCCCACTATTCTTAGCAGAAAAGCCTCTAAGGAAACCTCAGACATACTTCCGTTAGGGCTCTGATTCTCCAAGGTTTCCATCAAAACACACTACCGTAAACAGCAGAGGTCATTAAGTGCATACCCCAGGGGTCTAGGGTTGTGGTCCAAAGCAGCTTTCACTAGCCATCTTGTCCTACACGTCAAATTCACAATAAACTGGTTTTCCCCCTCAATACTGAAATATTAAGAAATGGTTCATAGTAACTTATAGTGAAAAAATATGATAATGAATATATGTATGTTCATGTATGACTGAAGCATTATGCTGTACACCAGAAATTGATACAACATAGTAAACTGACTATACCTCAATAAATATATGTGTATATTTCAAAAAGAAATGGTTCAATTATCATTGAGTAAACGCGAGTCTCCAGGAAGATATATCAGATTGTCTTGTGAATTAGACACCCTTCAGAACGCTGACACATCGCAAAAGCAGATTAAGGGTGATGAGTTTAGGGATATAGGGCATAAGAGGCGAGGGAGGCCCTGGTCGGGTGATGGCAGTGGGAACAAAATGCAGAGAAGTGAATCTCCGAGGAAATAAGGAAGGCATCCGCAGGGAAGCAGCCTGGAAGCAAAACCATCACTAGGAGATTATATCCACCTGAGGTCTTGGCGCCTCAGGTGTATTCACTCCACACACCTTGACTTTCATCCATTCCCAGGGCAGGGCCCTGCGAGCCACCACCTACGGTCACCCTTTTCCCAGTCCGGAAGAAAGGAGTTCAAGGGAATATGTGACCCAGAGACTCCATACAGTAACTGAATTCTTTGGAAGAGCATGAATTTCCAGAGCTTGACTCATCTTGATTCAAATCCCAACCCTCCCCTTCAAAACCTGGGTAATTTGGGACCCAATTTTTTCAATTTCCTCAGTGATAAAAGAATAATATTTATCTCCTGGGACTCCTCTAAAGATTGAGGTTAAGCACACATTAGGTGCTTTTAAAATGATAAATGGTCTATAAACTTTATGAAATGTATAGTGATATGCAAAGAAAATGAAGCTTCTTTATTTCCTCTAACTAATCTAAGACCCCAGGTGAGCTCCCACCCTGCTGGGAGTGGATGCTATGAACAAAAGTGAATAGAACATAGATGTCCAGGGGCAGTGACTCTGTGCCTTCTAAGGCTCTTGGATCTGTGTCCAGCCCCTGGCTTTCATGACTCTCCATTGCAGAATGCCAGGGCGAGTGCCTGGAACTGTCAGGCCGGAGTCTGCTGAGGGGCAGCTGGTGAGCCTAAGGTCTGAACTCTGCTCACCTGGGCCTGATGGAGGACCGGTGATGGCTGCCTCCCGCAGCTGCAGGATACCCTGACTGGTGGCCTCTTTGCTGGACTTCAAAATGGCGAGGAGAATGAAACATCCTCGCTTCCTTTGGCTTTGCCTTCGATCCATCTAAATCCCTCCTTGGTCTTTAACAGCCCAGTCTCAGAGTTCGCCTCCCCTCCAGCTTGTCTCTCCTGCTCCGCACCCCACCCTTCCTGCAGCTGGAGGGCATCTCCGTGGTGCTCTGAGCTCGCTCCTGCCCTGGCTTCGAGTACCTTTAAGGTCCAACTCTGTAGATATGTGGCTCTGGCATGAGCGGTTAAGAAACTGAAAAACCCTTCTTCTCCAGATAAATTCTAGATTTCAAGACTAGAGTCTCAAAAAATCTATTCCAGTTGTTAAAAGCTGAGTGCAGACTCCTTGCATTCCTGTGGTAGCAATCCTCAACCCCCCTGATCTCGATGGATGCCTCTGGCGGATCGGAGAGAAAGACAAACAAGAAAGGCACACTGATAGATTGAAAAATGTATATTACCCTCATGACACTATTTCTTTTTCCATCAAGGCAGTATTTTAGTTGGGTAGAGTCTTCATAGCACTATGCTACCAGTACCATACTTTGCGATGGGAATTAAACAGGGTTTTATGGGCTAGCCGAGGAAAATACTCATCATAAATAACATTATTTCTATGGGAAAATTTCTTGAAAGTACCTAATAACCAACTTTCAAGTGAATTTTTGGAACATATCTGGTTTGTAAGTTGAGAATGGACAGTATTCGATTTTAATACCAAAAACTTCCCCGAGTTACACAAAGTGAAACCTAAGGAGGGTGATGATCTTGGACTAGAAAAATTAATATTCCTAGTTTCTCTGTTTTTATAACTTACTTCCTTAGCTTTTTAGCACAAATAGAATAGATCAGAGAGGCCAAATTTGAACTATAAACTCAAAGCTGTGGTGAATTAAATGTATTTGCTTTGTTCTGCAGATGTTGAACACAATTCCCACAAAATTTGAAAGGTGGGGTTAATTCTGAGTTAGACGAACCTAATGAGCATCTGTTTTGATTTTTCTAACCATTGATCTGATTTTCTTTTAACTTGATACTGGTTGGTTTACACAAGTCGGTGTGATAATTGCAAATAGCCAAAGGTGAAGTCATTCCAGAACCCCCAAAACAGGTTTGTCTTTTTTCTTAAAATGTCAAATGATTCTTTAAAGACATTTAACAATTTTGTGTGAGTGCAGAGTAAGTAATGCATAAATACAGTTAACGTCTCATTTCTACAACTGTGCCTACATACGTGACAAAATAAAAATTGGGAAGTTGTGCATCGTTTTCTGCGAAAGGAAGAAGTTTTTTGAACAAGAACATAGAAAGTCATGAACCTCCATGCTATGGGCTGAACCTCGTCCCTCACAAAATTCATTTGATGAAGGCTTACTCCCCAGTACCTCAGAATGTAGCCATAATTAGAGGGAAACTTTAGCAGGGAGGGTGTAGCTCAGTGGTAGAGTGCATGATTAGCATGCATGAGGTCCTGGGTTCAATTCCTGGTACCTCCATTCAAAAAAAAGAAAAAGGAAGAGACTTTAATAAAGTGATTAAGTTACAATGAGCTCATTAGGGTGGGCCCTGATCCAATATGACTGATGACCTCATAAGAAGAAGAAATTGGACAGAAACACATGTACATAGGGAAGACCATGGAAAGATGCAGGGAGAAGGCAGGCATCCATAAGCCAAGGAGAGGGGCCTCAGGAGAAATCAGCCCTGTCCACACCTTGACCTTGGACTTCTGGCTCCAGAATTGTGAGAAAATTCATTTCTGTTGTTTAAACCACACAGTCTGTGGGACTTCATGTTGGCGGCCCTAGCAAACGAATACACTCTGTAATTTAAAATTAAATCTAGCAGTATAAAATATAATTTGGATTATTTGATGAAATAGTTCTACTGTATTGACAGATCATGAGCTTTCAAACCAGGTTGCATGGTGATATTTTGAAGTTCTGCAAATGTTCCAGTTGAATTTTACTTTAAATTCTATTTTAAATATTTTAAAACTATAGTAAAAATAATCAAATATATTAGGTATCAAAATTTGACGCACTGCAGACCCTCATGCCCTTAACTTGCCCTGCCACATCATGTCATCACTGTGGTGTCCTGAGAACAATGCTCCTCATCACATCGCTGTGCATGCAGTTCCATCACCTGCAAATACGATCAGAAATGCTGCAGCTTTGCACTAGTCTTTTTTTAAAAATAAAGTCCTGAGTAAAATGTCTAAGTTTTTTAGTAATTCTTTAACTGAATCCTACTGAAGAAAGATTAGTCAACCATCACCAAAACAAAAACAAAAGCAAAACTCTATTTTCTTAAAAGAAAACGTGACAAGTAGTAGGAAGAAATATTCCTTCTCATCCCATTATTTACATTAGTGACTTCTCTGTAGTTTCTTGTTCTATAATTATTTTTACATTATTAGAGTATACATTCTTAGAATATTGAGACAGGTATGTGATGATAATTAAAAAGAAGAAATACATAATTTCTGAGGGTAAAGTGAATGTAGTATTATGCTTACTGTAAAACATTCCAAAAATTCAGAAAATAGTAGAATGACAATCATGCAGGACCCCAGAGCACAAACACACACACAAATTGCAGTCCTGAATATACCTGCTAACACACAATGATGCGTAAGCACGTTTGTCCAGAGAGGTGAGTGCAGGCAAGCCACGCTCACATACACGTCAGGTAAGGCTCCTGCACACCCCGTCCGGCGGGTGCCCTCGTCCCGGTGTATACAGTAATGAATTGTATGAAAAGAAGGGACTACCAGGTCCTGTTGAATCATGGTGACTTCATGTGAGAGAGAGAGTTTTGGGCACAAATTGTAAGCCTTCTCTATGACTTACGTATGCATCATAAGAAAAGCAAGCAGGTGATAGATATTATCGGCAGTTAAATTTTGACACAAAAATGTCGTGGTACTCCTCTTCCAGATATTTCCATCAGTTTAGGTAAAGAGTATCCTCAGATTGCGATGAGTACTGCTTTAAAAAGGGGATACTCCTGGTAACTCAGGATTTCCCCAATACAGATGATAACGGGATGCTGAGGCCAATTTGTCACAATACTCTGTAAGCCTCCATTTCCATTTTCTGGCTTTTAATGTATAGTCCCGTTATCACCCTTAACTGACTTTATAATAAGGAAATGTTATAAATGTAAACTTATAATTATATACTGATTAAACACATGAAGAGTTTCACCCTCCATTTCAACATAAGATTTCATTTGAAAAAATACATGAAAACCACTGACGTGGAGGAATGAATGAAGAAACCAGCATCCTTAGCCTGGAGAAGAAAAAGGTAAAGGGAGACATTCATGCTCCCTTCAAATAGCTGAACAAGAAGTGGTTTAGGTTGGTTGCTTCAGAAAGGAGGAGATAGAATTGATAATGTTGCAAATGAGACAAACCTCAACACGGTAAAAGACAAAACTTTCTGAAAGTAAAGGTTTGCCTCTGAAACTGCCAAAGACCCCGACATGAGAGATATTCAGGCAAAAGTGTTATCTCTTTAAGGATTTCTGTAGAAGGGACTTCTCTTTTGGAAAGGAAAGATCAACTCTAATTCAGAGTCCAGAATCCAAGGAGGAACAGCTTTTTGAGAAGACAGCAAGCATGTTGGCCCTCCTCTTTTAGGGATTTGGGAGAAAACCCTTGAATTTTCTGCACGCTTAATCATGTAAACCAGGCGATTAGAGTCACACTGAGCCAGAATCCTCTGCTGGATCCAACAGAGCTCTGTAGCATGGAGCAACTTCAGAAAAGCTCCCCCCTTATGTGAGGATAAAGTGGTGCTTGGAAATACTAGGCTTCAGGAATTGGGGGTGTAAGGTAGGAAAAATATGAGACGGGCTTCAAAAAAATTACACGCTGAAAGGAGGAAATAGCAATTTTGAGTTGACTTGCATAAGAACATCTTACATGTGCAGGTTTATGCAACTAAAGAGAGAAGTAGGGAAGCCTTGTCAGTGAGGATGCGCCCAAGTCCACCCTAATAGCAGTGGCTTATTCAAGCTCTTGAATATTTACTTCGGAAGAAAGGCGAGGCATGCCCCTCGCAAAGGCATGCCGCTGAACTCCCCCAGGAGAGGTGGTATAACATGGTAGTTAGCAGAGCACCCTCTGCAGCCCAGCTTCCCGGGTTCAGTTCTTGGCCACGCCACAAGTGAGACCCATTTGTCCTGGCTTGCCAGAGACTGTCTGACTTTCGCACTGAAAGTTCCATTTCTTCAGAGCTCCCTCAGCCCCGGGCAAACCGGGACATCTGGTCACCCTAGCTCTACAACTTGCCAGCTGGGGAAGCTTGTATAAGATTCCTGAATTCTGTGGGGCAATGAAGTACCTACCTCGATAATGTGATGGAGATAACGTGAGTAACAAACACAAAGCACAATGTGTAGATCGGTGTCTGTACGTGGTCACTCAGTAGACATGAGGGATTTTTATTATCTGTGACCAAGCTCTAATCAGCCATAGTGTGACGTTAAGTAACATCAGATCTGCATACATGCTTATTTGCAACTATTTAAAACAAACCCCTCCTTGTTTACATCACAGTCCTACCAATAGCCAAATTACTAACCATACTAAAAATGGATTTATCAATTTTTATATTAATCAGTGGATCAATCATTTAAATTCAGAGATTTAATTTCACATGTAAACTGCACCACATTCTTCAAAGCTACACCTTGGAGGACTACACTTTTTAGGAATTTTCTAAAAGTGCTTTCTTTGTAGAGAATACAATGGGTCTTAGAATTATCTAAAACAGTCCTGAGTTGGGTGTTGGAAAAAGGAGGAGACGAGACCGGAGACGAGACCAGAGGCAGAAGACATTAATCAGCCAGTGAATCAGAGTGATGAAGCAGATTTGTGCAAACACTAGCAGCCGTGAAGCGCTAAGGAAAGGGCTTGAGTGTAACGCTCATTTGTCACCATTTATGCAATCTTCTGATGTTCAACGTGGAAAAAAAAGATTAAAAATGTAAAGTGTATCCCCAAATTGTCATGTGAATATGTAATTCACCAGAAAAGACTCCTTGTTCCTAAAAAATATTTAAAGAAAATAGGCAGATACAGCTATACCTAAAAATAAAATAAAATTAAATTAAAAGGTATAAATCCTTAGCAGTACTGGGCAAGGACTTCCCTTTACTGAAAAGTGCTCTGATCATATTTAGGGTGAAAGATTGAAAGTGGGAGAGACCGCACATCCCAGAATCATCCAGGGCGTCTCCTCTGGTTTGAAGTAACAGCACTGGACCCACTGCCATAGTGCATTATTTCTACCTTAACAGAAGTGGGCTGGATGAACTTTGAACATCCTTCCAGAAAAAAAAGGCCGGATGTGTGGGAAGGGAAGGGGGAGTTTGCTGATGCAGAACTAAGAAAGTTCTCAATAATCACTAAAATAAAGCAGTTGAAGGAAGTGAGGAGCCAAATGTGTGCAGACAGGATCGCACAGAGCACACTTGCTGGAAGACCAGATCCTGCCCTCTGCCTTAAAAGCAGCTGGTATGGGCTCGAGGAGCCCGGTTATCATGCCCCCAAACATCCCTCCCACCATTAATCCTTCTCGGAGCAGGAAGTTTGCGAGTTGCTGGATTTTTAAAGTATTTTTTTCTTGAGATTATCCGGAGGTAACAGACCACATGAATTTTGTTCATTCATGGAATGGTTAACGTTTATTCACCCAACAGATTGTTTTAGACAAAATAACGCCTTAGTCAACTGGAGCCTAACTTACTACAACCTTTAATTAACATTTTTTCCTTTTCATTTGCTTCGCTGAGAAATGAAGTGAATCACAAGAAAGTCCTTTGACATGAGGGATTAATCTTTTTTAGCCAATCAGTCCCAAGGTGGAACCAGGTATTAGCAGAGACCTCTTCTGGCTCATCTTGTTCATCTTTTATGATCAAATAAAAAGTACGAATTTATGCGCAGATCAATGATCCTTAAGCAAAGAGTGGTGTGAGATATTCATGATGATTTCTACTGAAATTTAATTTGCAATCAGAGAGAATACTAGCCATGTAGAATCACACGTGCCTTAGGGTTGGGTTTGCTTCTTGTCTGTGTCTCTTTCACTCTCAAGGGTGTCCACATTTGGGTAACAATCCATTTGTTGGCCCTACTACATCATCCATCATAGTTATTTTCAAACAGTTCTGGCAGCAGAATCCTTTTGTAATAGCAAATCTTACACAGGACTCCGATATATAGACAGGGTGACCAGCCATCCCAGTTGGACCTGGACAACTGAGGAATTTTAGGATGATGGACGTTCAGTGCTGAAACTGGGGCAGTCCCAGGCAAACCAGGACAGTGGTCACCCTACTGTAAAATGACAAAAGCTCTGTTTTGCAGGTGTAAATTTTTTTTAATAAATACAAATTCGTAATACTCATTTATTACTAAGCCAATCAATGAAAGACAATTAGGCCACTTCGATGACCACCAAAATGAAAAAGTAATTTTCAGAGTGAGAGTTGCCTCCTTACAGGAGCCTCAGAATCCAGCTTACTTCTGAACTTGTTTTGGTTTCACAGGAAATCCTGATTCACATAAGTAAACAGTTAAGAATGATGGTTTGTCGTTACTGGTGTTATAACGATCCTCCTTAGAAGCTCAAGATTCTTTCTAACTGATGCAGGAGCTTATAAGAAGAAAAACAGAATATATTTGTTTCAACGTCAAATCACTAACACCATCCAACATATTTTTTATGACAAACACCAAAGTCAGATCAGAAGCCTCCAAAATATATGAAGGGTGTAAACTCTCCGTCATACCATGTGCATTACGATGTGATCTGTCAGAGGTCCCCTTCCTGCTACTCAGCCACCTGTGTCAGACACCGATGTGCCTGGATCGGGCTGGCTTTCTTGTTATTTAACTGAGATTCTGGCTTCTGTGCTAGCACTGTGCAGCCTGCTGTCAATACCACGGGGGGGGGGGGGTCCCCACATGCAGGCCTGGATTTTAAGAAACACCACCACTCTTCATCAATTTTAATAGTCTCAAGGGCCAGCAGGAGAAACTTGTCCCTATGTTTACACAGGAAAAAGTTAAACAGGGAGCACAAACTGAAAGACTGTGGCCAGCATTGCATGCTGCGTGTAATATCTTTTTGTTTGCATGTTATTTTTTATTGAAGTATAGTTGATTTACAGTGTTGTGTTAGTTTCTAGTATACAGCACAGTGACTCAATTATTCATATATATTCTTTTTCGTATTCTATTTCATGATAGGTTATTTCTAGTTATTGAGTATAGTTCCCTGCTGTACAGTAGGACCTTTTTTTTTTTTTAATGGAGGTATTGGGAATTGAACCCAGGAACTCATGCATGCTAAGCATGTACTCTACCACTGAGCTTATCCACCCCCCACTTAAAAAACATTTTTTTTAAAGGAGGTACTGGGGATTGAACCTTCGTGCATGCTAAGTACACACTCTACCACTGAACTATACCCAGCCTCAGGACCTTGTTGCTTATCTTCTGTATGTAGTAGTTTGTATCTGCTAATCCCAAACTCCCAATTTATCTCTCCCCAACATGTCCCTCTTTGGTAACCATAAGTTCGTTTGCTATGTCTGTGAGTCTGTTTCTGTTTTGTAAATAAGTTCATTTGTGTCATTTTTTTTACATTCCACGTGTAAATGATATCATATGATATTTGTCTTTCTCTGTCTGACTTCACTTAGTATGAAAACCTCTAGATCCATCCATGTTGCTGCTAATGGCATTCTTTCTTTCTTTTTTATAGCTGAGTAGTACTCCATTGTGTATATATCTCACATCTTTATCTAGTCATCGGTCGATTGACATTTAGGTTGCTTCCATATCTTGGCTATTGTAAATAAGTTTGCATGTGATTTTTAATAACCAAAGTAGACTTTAACATGATCATCAAATTATATATTTGCAGAACTAGGTTCCAGAAAACACAGCAGTAACCATGGAAGGGAATACTTCCTTATAGAGAGTTTACTATGTGCCAGGCTCTCAATATTAATTCATTCACTCTTCAGAACAGCCAGCTGAGATAGCTTTTATCCCCATTTTAGTAAAACTGAGGCACTGGGGTAAGAGATTGATGGAAGGTCACAAAGCTATCGAGTGACAGCCAGACTTGAGCTCAGGTGAGCTGGTTCGAGTCCGTGTTCCTAGCCACCAAACTTCACACTACCATTCACCTCCATTTTAAAACCCGGCTCTAATATATTTTATAGACCCAGGAAACCTGCTCCTGAAAAAGTAAGGGATTAGGGCACGCCAGGCAATTTGTAAAGGCCAGAAGGCCTGGAACCTGCCTCCCTGAGGCCCACCTCAGAGTTCTCTCTGCCGCACCTTGGCCTGTCACGGAGACGGCCTGACCCAAGTCCTGCAGACACTCAGAACAGATTACTGCGATGCCTGTCTCACGTCACTAGTTCAGGAAGACCTCCCTGATTAGCAATTTATCACTTTGCGACCATTTGCTCAGCAGAACACAGGGCTGCAGGCCACACGGCCTCACTGGGCAGTCACAGAGTGATTAAGCAAGGTCCGGCTCTATTATACAGAATCCCAGCTATAAAGGATCTAAGGATCTGTTTACAATTACACGAATATTGCCTGTTTTGTTCCTGGCAGGCTGCTTTAAAACTTCATAAGCAAGCCACAAAAGCCCAGAGGGTGGCCCCATTCCTCTGCGAGCCTCACACAGCTCTGCTCACTTCTGGGGAGCCGGGGCTAGTCCTGACTCATCAACGGCGACAGAGAACAACGCCTGTCAGTTTGATGCATGTCACTGGGTTACCTGTCACATACACCCAGAAAACAGCCAATGAGTGGAAAATCACGGCCCCTTAAGCACACGCAAGCTATTGCCTGCTTAATGTGTTAGTAAAATTCAGTTAGAACGTGGTTGCTTTAATTTCTAATATTTTCCAAAGAAACATTACAAATAGTGGTGAAATTCCAGGACTGTCTTCTTTCCTGGGCATATTTGATCCCCGTGTAGCTGAAATACTTCCTATGTACAATCAAAAAGAGAAAACCGATGTTATAGAATAGACGGCCTTCAAGATGTTCGATGTGTATTTAAACCTATACCTTTTGGATAATACTTTAAAAATATTTTTTTAAATGTTTTTTAAAAAGTACACATAGTAATTTCTGCGATGTGTTGGGACATTTGTAACGAAACAGTGTTGGGAACATAGTGAAGTGACTGGTCCCAGTTCTCTTTAATTCTGATGCCTGAGGAAAGGCAGATTTAATCGGAGAAGACAAGATGGATGGGTGGCGATGGTAATTCTGAAAGGACCCCCTGGGTACTTTCAAGGGCTCAAGGTTAGAAGCTGATTTGACTAGAACAGAGAATCTCTTTGTCCTTCCAGTCAGAGGTGCGACGCTAAGGATGATCATTTACTGCTTTCTTCTAGCTCGGTTCCCCCTTCGCTGTGTCTCCAGTCCCCACGGCACTCAGTGAGGCCACTTGCTGGCCACAAGTTATTCAGATCAACGTGGTCTCACACAGACGCAGCTGGAGGCTGGCCGACCAGGACGGCTGGTGGTCCCACTCCGAGTCCTGTTCCTGGGTGAGGGGTTGCAGCACGGGCTGCGGGCTGGCCCACGGCCACAGGGCTGCGTCAGCAGCAGCTGGCCCCACCACTGCCTCCCCTCTTAGGTAGTGTCCACAGTCTGTGAACGGGAACATTCCATCTTTAGACCTGCAGTGTAAGAAGAGAAGTAATAAACAATCCAGCCTTGATGAAAAGCAGCCATCCTTGCTCCAGGGAGGAAAAATCTGTAGAATGTGTGCTTCAGATGAAAATTGCATCCATGGGAGAATGAGGGACAAATGCTAATGTCCACGACCAAGACTCAGAGCAAATGCTCTGGTTCAGCTGCTCCGTTTGACAGTCCTCCTGTTACAGTGGCTTCCTCTGGGAACCTGCCTGCCTTCTGTGGCAGGTCAGGGAGGCCTTCTCAGATTCTCACAGAGCACCTAATCAGAGCTCCCAGCAGGCCACTTGTAGGTAACCCCCAACCTGCTTGCCTTCATTCCTCCCTGGACGCTAGAAAGTACTGGTTAGAAGCGTGTAAACGTTGGATCCAGAATGATCTGAATTCTGGTCTTCCCTTCTTTAGCTATGTGCCCTCGGGCTGGTTTTTAACTTACCTAAATCTCGGTTTCTTCATCTGTAGGTCCTACCACCACTGACCTTACAGATGTATTGTTACTAACACATACCGTCATTGCTTAATAATTGAGGAAAGGTGTCCTGCCTTCTTACTGCTGTATCGCCAGCCCCTATCATGCTGTCTGGCCGAGAGAGGGTTCAATAAATATTAATGGATGCAACCAATGAACAAAGCTCAGCTATAGGATGAAAGAAAATGCCAGGGATGGAGCAATGATCTTCCGCGGGGCAGCGGGTGCTAAGAGTTAAGTTGTCCTGGAGGATTTTTCCAGAGCCTGATGCTGTTCCTGCGTTTAAGAATGAGAAGTGGAATCAGCTATTTCAAGGGCTGAAGGGCATCCTTGCCCTGCGAAGTGCTGCTTCACAAACAGGCCACCATCTGCCGCAAAGACAAAAACGTTTGGCACCGAATCTGCTGTGGTTGTCAGTATCGACTTGCCTGATAGTTAGAACACTTACTTTTTAATGGAGCTGATTTGGGAGCAAAGAAAGCTTCTGGGAATACTGCCCTACATAGCTGCCCTTTACAACCAGAACAGCTGTGCCACAGTTTTTACTGTTCTGGGGCTGAGAATAGGGAATTAAAGAATCCTAATAGCCAGGCTCCATTTCAGAGCTACTTCCAGGGCCAGGCATTCTCCATCTGTACTTCGCTTTCTGACTTTTTTTTTTTTTTTTTTTCTTCATTTTTGTTCTTAACGGTGCAAGTCAGTTGAAGGTTTTGGATGTTACTCGAATGAATATACTTCCCAGTCCACAACCTGGATGTGCAAGGAAAATGTCTCATTTCGGTTTTTCCCTCTAACAACTTCATTTCTATTTTGGATTCCTATTTCTTGGGGGCTGCCGAAGTTGAATTATTGGTTTAGCTGGAACGCTCTTTTCTCCAGGGTTTTATGGGAGATCCAAGGGTTTACACCACATCAAACAGTTGTGGGGTCTGGGGATGTGCCTGGTTCTCCACGTGCTCTGTCTTTGCTGAGAAATCTATGCACCTTCAAGCACTGGTCCCCTAACTCAGCCCTGAGACAGCCCCGGTTCCCATCTCCTGGCTACTTCAGGTGCCGGCAGGACGATTACTCTGACTTTCTTCCAAGGGTAGAATGTGGGATTCTCCATGGGTAGGGGGCCTTCTCAGTGGCCCCTTTTTGCCAAGACTCCCTGCACAGCCATTCCCTTCTAAGGCTGTATGTTCCCCCGGGGGCTTTGAGAGCTTACCAGTTGAGGAGGTCGTGAGGAGACCTGCCCTCTGGGACCCAGGGTCCCACTGTCCCCACCCCATCTCTCCTGGGGGGATTCAGGTGACAACACGAAGAATCCCAACATTCATCAGACTCTCAACAATTTGAATAATCGCCTATTTTCCGTCCCATTCCAGGCTTCTCCATCCCCCTCAGGCTGAAATAGGAAGCCGTTCTTTTTTTTCCCCTCTCCTTTGCAGCCTGCCACGTTCTCGCCCTGAGGCCAGGAGCAGGGGGAGGGACAGAGAAGGGACAACGATGCTGCAGGTGGGGGTGGACCTCGGTTAATATTTTCTAAATGATCTTGCCACGGTACCCACATGGTCTCCTTCGATTCTCACAGCACTTCTGTGAGGTAAACCACCTCCCTTTCCAGGTGAGGGAACTGAGACCTGGAAAGGCCGAGTCGTCTGCTCAGCCCCTGCCTCCCATCTTGTCACTGGTGTGCTCCTCACCGGGAGGGCCTGGGACCCAGACGCAGCTTCCACGCCGCGGACCCAGAGCACTTCCCGCCCCATCCTGCTCAAAGCCACCTCCTGTGCACGCCTTCTTCCCATCACCTCCACCCTCTTCTTCACGCTCTCCTCACCATGCGGAATGTCTCTCCCATTGCTTCGACCTGTCAGGACCCTCCCCACCACACGGTCTCCACGAAGTCGTTTCTGATCACCCTCCTGCTCCAAACCCTGGGGCGTGGACTCCAGCCTCAGGCCACTTCTCTGCTACTGTTCCCTGCATCCCCCTGCTCCATGCTGAGGCCTCAGCACCCCACACTGGACCACAGCTCTTTGAGCCCAGAAACCCTATCTTTGTTCCCTTAAAAGAATGAATTAAAGTATCAAGAAATGAACGAGTGGAGAGGCGTGTGGATGGCAGTAGGTGCTCCATGACTCAAAGGGAAGGAAGAGTCTTTGCAGCTTCACATCTAAAGGTACCGCAGAGGAGGAACAGAAAGAAACGCTCTGGAATGGCAGGGGGAGCTGGGTGGCGAGAGGCTCTGCGAACTGGCAGCTGGCCAGTTCAACAGAACAATGAGAGACCAGGAATGGAGAGGAAGAGAGGACGACTGAATGGGGAACAGTACCAAAGGGCTGCACCCCAGATCGGGTGGCCCTTCGCAGGAGGGGATTTCATGTCTCCTGCTTATTACTCTGGGATTCTCTGTCCACATCCATGCAGAAGTAACAGGGCATGGTCATTAGCTGAGGTGAAATAACCCCATGCAAGGATCATTTTGAGAAAAGCGTCATAATAATATGACGACAGTAGCTTTCATTTATTGGAGCGCTATAGTGTGCCATTCCTGCGCCTCAGACTGTGGGAAGAATTCTACCTGTCAGTGGCTAAAGATTTATAAAAGCAGCATTCAGGGATTGCTTTAATAACTTCTAGCCGTCAACATGAAAGATTCTCAAAAGGACACAGGGGACAATGAAAACTTATGAGACTGGAGGGTTGTTTTCTAAGTGTCCTGCACGAGGACTTTGGGGTTATTACCCTGTCAGGAGACTAACATAAAGAAAATAAGGAACTGATCACTGAGCAGCGTCTTTCCATCAGCGTCCGGCCACACTCAGTGATATCGGAGGAAAGGAGACTGCTGCTTCGGAGCCATGAGCCCATGGCGTCTCTGAGGGAGGCTCATCCCAGCAGCCTGGCGCGCTAGGAGTTTCTTTAGCCAGCTGGTAGGAGGCAGATCAACAGAAACCATGGTGACAATCAGACGTATACAAGCAGGTGCTGCATCATAAAAGATACTTGTCCTAACGGGTTAATTATAATTTGATTGCTCTTTCCCTTAAATCCAGCGGCATCTAATAATTTTTAGAAAGATCACTAAACATTTTTCTTCTTTCCATAATCTAAAGAGGGACTAGGTTACGACGGTGAAAACAATTTTTAGATTAGTAACTGATGTGTGTACATTTTCCCCATTTTTTTTTTATCATTTTCACACACGCCGTCTGGCAGCCTGTCCCGCCTGGTGGATTGGCTCCCACCAGGATTCTTCTGCCTTTCATGGGTATCATGCTTTGGTAATAGCTCTTCCCCAATGAAACAACACTGTGGAGCAGCTGATAACTAAAAATCTCTCATTCTTTCCAGATCTGAAAAATAGTTCTTGATAGAGGTAAGGATTTACTGAGCCAGATGCCACTGAACACATGAAAACACAAGATTTAGCAAGAAAGCTCCAGCCCTCCTTGTGCTAGGCAGCCTCCAAGATGGTCCCCAATGGTGTCCTCCTCCTGGCACTCACCCCTTTGTGTGATTTTTTTCACCTGGTGGGTAGCCGGACCGAAGGACTTGCTTCTAACAAAAAGAAGAAATTGACAATGATGGGCTGTTACCTCCAAGATTATATGACGAGAAAACTATAGCCACCGTCTTGGGCGCCTCCTCCTAGACTCTCGCTGGCTTTGAGGGACGTTAACTGCCCTGGTGCGGGCTGCCCTCTGGAGCGGCCCATGTGACAAGGAACTGATGTCTCTGGCCAGTCACAGCAAGGATCTAACACCTGCACTGGTCACACGAGTGAGCTTAGAGTGTAGCCTCTCCCCGCTGAAGCTCAAAGTGACTGCAGCCCCAGCTGACAACCGAAGGGCAGCCTAGGCTCCCAACTAAGGTGCACCCGGGTTCTTGATCCACAGAAACTGAAATGATCGATGTCTGTTGTTTGTCTGCTTTTGTCTGTTCGTTTTTTGACAGTTAATAATCAGCCCTTCACATTTTGTAGTTTCTGGTGTAAATTTCAAAGCTGTGGGAGGTGAGGCTGGGTAAATCGATCAGGCGAGACTGCAAATGGGTTTTTCTCCCCATTAAACAGAATGCTTCCTGTATCTTCTCGTAAATGTGAATAGTAAGATGCCATTTGAAAAACCATGTCAAAAATAGAATTTTAATTTACAGACTATGGAAGTTAGATCTCGTAATTGCCCAGAATTTTTGCTTCAGGTCATAGACTCAGACATTAATAGCGACAGTTCCTAGAAATATTTACCTTTTTCTGTAATGCTCTATGAAGAGAAAATACACAATGAACAGAGCTAAGTGTTTGTCGACATGAATAACTCTGTAAATATTATCTCAGCCTTTATGACTTCATTGATCTCACATCGAGCGCGTGGTTTCACCTTAGAAAGCAATCTCAGTAAGCCGCAGGTCTGCTGCAGCCGACTTGGGGAACCTGTGATTTTTTAGGTATTGAAAAGAAAATAGTAGTGATGTTGAACTCTCAAGCTTTGAGACAGTAGTTTTTATTGTAAAATAAAATTTTGTATGAAAGTTCAACCAATATTTGCTGTGTCAAACATTAAATTTCTAGATACTCAAAAAAATCCCAGATGGTTTAGAGAATTACACATCATCTTCCAGTAGAGTGACTATCAGAAACTCAAATATTTAATAAAACAATAACTTACCCAACTTTAATTTTAAAATATAAAATTCTTAAACTGTAAATTGAAAATAGAAGAGCAACACGGTGAGGAGGTCATTTCCATCAAATAGGACATGGGGTTAATGTGTATAAAGAACGCCCCAATCTTATAACCAATGTTCCAATAAGTGGTAAGTTACTCCTAAAATGCCTACTATATTCCAGCGGCTTTAGGCATTCTCAGATTTAATCTTTTCAACAATCATGCAAGGTTAAGTATTGTTATTTTAATTTCACTTTTGGGGAAACTCTAGTTTGGTAAGTTTAGGTAATTTCCCCCAGTTTACATGACTAACCAGTGGCAAAGCCATCTTATAAACGAAACTCCAAAATTTTATTTTTCTTCCCTCCATACAAAAGTGAAAGCACGAAGACCATGAGCAGAATCTACATAAACACTACATTATTTTCAAATACAATCTAAGTGAACTAAGCAAACTGAGATAAATTTTAAGCATTCTAAAAGTTTTTTTTTCCTTTAATTTAATGATAACACAAATACCGGTAGAGTTTTGAAAATGAAGGAAAGAAGAAACCTTTTACAATATCGACATTATGATTTGAGAAAATCTATGTGGAAAGAAATTGGGCAAGCACGTTTTTTTAACTCTTAGGGACTAGCTGAACATTCACATTTCATTGTGAAGTCTCTCCTGGTATCTCTTTGCCCAGGCAAAGCATCACACATTTCGTCCCTTGAAAATACTTCTCTGTGTCCCCGGTGCACAGAGAGTGACCGGCATACACACACAAATTAGCAATAAATATTTATTGGCTGAATGAAGGGCTAACTCATCAGCAGAGAAAAAAAAGGCTATATACATGGAGGTCTTCTTTACAATAGTAAAATGTGAGAAACAAGATCAATAAAACTGAGATGGCTATGCAAAGGGCATTGTAGCAACATGATTGACTATTTCACAGTCTAAAACGCAATAATATGCATTCATCAGTGAAGCCTGAAGAATATTCAGCCATTATGGGAAAAAAAACTGAATACAAAATGCAGTGTGATTGCCCTACTATTAAAATATATTTGCACAAGGACAAAAACTGGAAGTTAATATGTTTTTTAAAAGTAAAAGTTAATGGTTCCGTGAGAGGGGTAGGATTAGATTTTCTTTAATCATTTCTCACAATTTTCTTTAATGTACTTAATTATTGCTTATATTCTTCTTTAAAAATGACCTAAGTTGCCCATAATATTATTTGGAGGACAAGAAAATTTTTTCCAAGTTACCAAAACTTCTTGTCTTGACTGTTGAGAAGTTCAGAGCTGTGTTTAACTTCTTGAGCCATTTGTTTCTAATGTGTTCCCACCACTTCTCTGCTTTCCATATTTACTTCTTACCTTTTACTCTTCTGTTAATGATGTGAGGGGTTTATTATATCTGTGCCTTTTATGGTAAGCTGCTTCAAATCCTTTTTGGAAGTAGAAGGCTTATACATAAATAACCCTAAAGATTGCCATAGAATAAGAAAGCCATGCATAATACTGAGATGTTACTCAAGGAATTAGGCAGAGACCAGTTGGCTGTCTAGAAAAACCATTGAATGTTAATCTTAGCTGACCCTTCACTCTTTCAATCTTAAACTTCCTCCCCGCAAAAGAACTGACACCCTTCCAGTAACCTCTACTGCATTATTTACCCATGATGTCTTTTTATTTTAAACTTGTCACGGCAGTAACTACCTCAGCACAGGATGTACTGTAATTATTAATGGTCAGCTGGGCTACAGGGCATCGTTTGCTTCCAGCTGGACATTACCCCCTATTCCCTTCCATGTCACCACCCCCTGCCTCCCCCACAACCCTTTTTTTCTCAGGATATGACCTGTACTTTAATCCTTCTTGCTTCATTTGAATGCTTTGTATTTTTAGCTGTTTGGTCATTCACTAAAATCCAGACACACATAACTCAGTTGTTCATTTTATAAGCAATTCCACTCACAGAACCAAGTTGCTCATTTTAGCACAGGTCTTAGACCTAACTAATATAAGAGTACGTGTAAATTCATTGCATCTGATTATTTTTTCAGAGTTTATTAACACTCCTTCTTTTAAAAGAAATGCCATCTAAATAAAACCAACCTGAGAATGTATAGGAGGAGACTAGTTTGAACATGAAAAGGCCTATTATCTGAATGGACTAAGGCAGATACTATGGCCTTGAATTCTTAGGACTATTATGAACGCTGCCTTTTGCTTTCCCCCTTCATTCTTCCCCATTCATCCCACCACCATTAGTGGTATGAATTCATATTGAGCAGAAAACTGAAAAAATCAATAGCATGTTACCCCGTTTCATATCAAAGAAGGAATTGAAAAGGTAAAACTCAAACAATATTTATATAATTCAACTCTGTCCTACTATGTAATTTGAAGATCTTCCAGGGGCTTGAAAGATTAAATATTATTTTCAGTGCACAAAGGAAATAACTTACTTGATACCTGGCAATTAAGCCTTTGCAAACTCACCAGTTGACATGTTTTATTTGATTTATACCAAACAGAGTCAAAGTTGAAAAAAGTTGAAAGAATCTATTCTGCAAAGTGAGTACAAATCTAAGCAAACTTAATCTTGTCTAAGTATCCAACAATATTTTCCCAACCAGCCTCCATGAAAGGGGATGAATGAAGAGGAAGCCCTTACACTCTACACTGCATTTCAAGACAGGAATCACATTTTTAATAGTGTTAAGTAGGAAGTCTTGACAGTCATTTCAAAAGAACCTCTAATACAAAAAGAATAAAACCAAGAGAATACCTATTACGGGCGTGTTCTTGCTTCTAGTTGGCCGACTGACAATAGAAACACCATTTGGGATGTTCCCATGAAATGAGCACCAACATGATTTTTTCCTTAGCAACATGCAATGCCCAGGGATGAATCAAGTCGTTTCAGGAAGGCAAGTGTCAAGCAGTCATTGCTACCTGTGGCATAATTATATGATTAATAGCTACAGAATCATAATTGTTAGTTCAACAAAAGCTTTGGACTACCTCTAGTCTCCTACCTTTATTTTAGAGGTGAGGAGATGTGGATAAGAGAGGGAAAGTGGCTTGCCCAGGGTCAAATAATTAGTAATAACGCACCTCAGGACTAGGGTTCCTAACCCAGTGTTCTAGGTAGCATGCCAAAGACACTGGTCTCTCATCCGTCCTACCATCTGTCCATCCACCCAGCCATCCACTTGGTTTATTCTTCAGGCATTTGTGAAGCTTAACTACCTGCCAGAAGCAACATGTGGCCCCAGTGAATCCCTCTTCCCCACGTGCGGGCTCCTGTGCAGTGTGACTGCTGCTCCTCCCATCAGGAGGTCTAGTTTATTTCTCCTACCACTGAATTCGGCCTGACCTTGCCATTTGCTTTGACTTTATAAAAATGTGGCAGACGTGGCATCATACAATTTCAGGGTCTCGACCTGAAGAAGTCCTGCAACTTCTCCCCACTTCCTGCTGCTCGGAGACTTCTGTACGAGGAAGCCTGGGCGAGCCGTCTTAGAGAGGACAGGTCACGTGGCAGAGAACCAAGACACCCCAGCCAACTGCCCCGGTCAAGGGCCAGACAGGGACATGAAGCCAAATAAGACCAGCCAGTCCCCAGCTGATGTGCCAACTAACCGCAAAGGCATGAATGAGCTCAGCCAGCACCCCGGAGCGCAGAGACCAGACATCACAGACGTGCCCTGCACATGTCACGGACCCGCAGAATCATGAGCAAATAAAGACCTGCTGTTTGTAGCCTCCACGTTTCAGGGGAGTCTGTTACATGGCAATAAATAAATGATCCATTACGTTAAGCTCTAGACGCTAGAGAAAGAGATAAGCAAAGGAAGGGATGAGTAAGACAGTTTTTGCCATCAAAGAACTCAAGACGAGTGACGAATACAAACACAAATGCCATCTTTAAAAAAAGGAAGTTGTAAGTTTCACGTACTTTTTTTCTAAATGAGAAATTATACAGGGCTCAGTCAAGGTATTGAAGGTAAATTCCATTTTTTTTTTAGTAGAATCCATTTTTTAAGTTTGTAAATAAGCAGAGAAAAATCTTTAAAATCTATATGCCAAATATAAAGTGATTGCTGCACCGAGGGTAGGTTGTGGAAGGCGACTGACAGTTGGAGATGAGGTCTCCTATGATGTCTGGCTTAGAATGCTTGATCCGTCCTGGTAACATTAGGTTGCAGAAAAGCCTAAGAAGGAGCAGGTATAGGAAAAAGGGGAGGCAGATTTAAGGAGTCCAGATTTGACATGCTGACTTTGATGGAGAACCCAGAAGTCTCAAGATGAAGTTCAGGTCTACGGAACATCCAGGTGGAAAAGGATATGCTAGCCTGAAGTTCCGGAGAGCAGATTAGATCAGAGAACACTCCTGTGAATCAGCTATGAACAGCAGCGTGAGCCACAGGCAGGGGTTACTTGACCAGGGAGAGTGCGTTAGGTACACGGGAGGTGAGGGAGTGCAGGTAGGCGGTGAACCAGTCTTTTTAGAAATTTTCTGCAGTCGAAAGGAGAGAGATACCGGGACACTTTAGATCAAGGGCAACTTTATTTTTGCCTCATGTCAAACTTCTTCACCTTCTCCCCCCAAAGAAGAACTGCTACACAGGGCACCAGCTCAACATACAAAATTAACTTAAGAATTTGGGATTGAGCACGGGGAGATACATTACTCAGCACACAGCATTTCTTTCCAAAGATCCTCATTAGGTAGTCTTTCCAAGGCACTCATCGGGTTACCAGCTCCTGAGTCTCACTGTCTCTTCCTGGACACTTACATGGCCCTTCCATCTACCCCATCTCCTTTCTTATCTCGTGCAGTCTAGCTCTGACCGTGTTCTCCTGGGGCAGCAGTCTACCCACAGGCCCAGGAGGCCCAGCCTCTGTGTGGGTGCATCAGGGCATTCACTCCACAAAACACTTCATGGGGTTACTGCTAAAAGAAAAAAAATAAGATTTATTCATCTTGGTACATTCTGAAATGGGTTTCCAGGAAGCACAGTGGGGAAAAAAGAGAACTGATCAAGAGGAGGGAACACGGTGCAGTATCAGGCTGTGGATTTAGGAGATAAATGATCAAAAGTTCTGCACTTGGGTCTCGGCCAAGGATGAAAAAGATGAGAGGCACAATGGGATAAATTAGCCTCGAGCCTTTGAATTAGGCATTGTTGATTTTTATTTAACTAATGTGACCTACTTTCTTTCTTTCTAATTGAAACATGTTCTAGTTCCAAGAAGAGCTACAAATCAAAATGAGGAAATTCTTGTCATTTGAAATTTAACCTAGAAGCCATGAAAAATAACTAAAAATTCAAGTTCCCCTTCAATTTAAAAAAAAAAAAGGACATCCTATTGAAGTGTCGTTGATTTACAGTGTTAGTTTCAGTTGATTTACAATGTGAGTTTCAGGTGTTACAATGTTAGTTTCAGGTGTACAATTTTAGTAAAGTCATTCAGTTATACATATGCATTCATATAGATTTTTTTCTTTTCAAATTCTTCTCCATTATATGTTATTACAAGAAATCAAGTTCTCCTTCAATTTTTAATTAGCATTGCACACCGACAAGAAAACCACACATACATATGTGTGTATGTGTGTGTTATGTATGTATATATATGTATATGAATGAGGCAATTTATTAACCCATTCTAGTTTTTTTAATTAGCATTTCCTCTTACAGTGACAAATATGACTGTACAAATTGTTGAGAAAATAACGATCACTATGTTCTTTAGCTACTACACAGTGTTAGAATTTCCAAAGACCTCTGGCTTTATTTCCTCTGCATTTTGTAAAGAAGAAATACACCAAAATGAACTCTGAACTAGACACTGCCCCTTATAGAATGAGAAAAATAATTTGTTATGGCAATTATTCTTGTCCAAAAAAAATCTGCTGAGGTAAGAATGAATAGAACAGCCAAATTCTCCACTTTTTACTCAGAGGAATAAAAATTATTCCAATATGTATCCAGTGCATCTCAAGGGAAGTTTTGCGATGTTTTCACAGTCCACCAAACCACTTAAGAGTTTTGTGATGTAAACGAAAAGAGTAATTTTAGCTGGCAACAAAAATAATCCTTTAACAATGGAAAAATTGGCTAATAATTATACTAACTAGGATTAAAGAAACTATGACACTTCAACAAATATCATAGAGTCTGGCATAACTATAAAAGTCACATTTTTTTCCAAGAAGCATTAATATAAGTAATTAAACAGTGGAGTGTGCACTGTTGCTAAACAGTTCTCATGCATCTGCTCCTTTTCAGAGGCTCAGATGGATAAGGACGCAAATATTCATAAATCTTTTGATCCCAAGCAAGCTGTTTATTTTTCAATGGTGGGTAGAGATTTTTTGAAAGATTTAGGAAGAAATTCAAATGTCTTCAGAAGACCTGTAGTCCCCTTCCCCCATGTTTTCTACCCAATCTTTCTACCTCACATGTGCTGCTAGGAAGGTTGGGGCCATCATAGCCCCAACAGACATCCTTACAGTTCTGAGAAGTGTCTAGCTCACCACACCCTATAAAAACACTACATATATGACTGGAAGTATAAGGAAGTTTCTCTTCCCCCAAAATATCTTGCATATCACATTAACTGACATCTCACCACAAGTGATTTTATTCTTTGGTCTTTGTTCTCAATGAACAAATATTTACTAAGCACCTTGCTAAGTTATATGCTTAGCTGGGTGGCACATGCCCTGCCAGGTATAGGAGACCCTAAGACGCTGGCTGCCATCACGGAGAAACATTCAAGCTGGTTTCAGAATCCAAAGTAAATGTCACCATGTTGGTCTGTATGATCACTAGGTAGGTCTGTCAGAAGAGAAAGGATACCACAGAATACGGAGGACTGGGGAGCGAGGGGTGTAGAGAGCAATGTAAGGGGTGCTGAAACAAACATCCCTTGCAGGTTAATTCTGCCTCAGGCCAGAACTGCCACTGACCACAGCAGCCCAGCAAGCAGGTGATTCACCTGGGAGGGTCAAATCTCAACACACAGGTTTCTCTTTATTGAGAGATGTGCTGCTCATGTCTCGCTGACCTGCGATCTTTTTCCTACCTTCCACTCCCCTTCACTCCCTGCACCTCCAAGTATACACACTTCTAGAAGTTGGGGGCAGTGGGTAGAATTCAGGTAAGATAGGCCCTGGGAGAAAGAAGCAAGCGTTCAGGTGGTCTCAAAGCACCCAGGGACAGAGCCGATTGGTAGGAAAGTCTTGTATGGCTCCAAAGATTCAATTTCTTTTAGGATTTCCTGAGCTACCCCAGGATCAAACAAGGTACCCTGGACCTACTCTCTTCTCATGTACTTCCTGGAAGTACAGAGGAAATATATTTCATTGCAACAAAAAAGGGAAAGAAGAAGAAAGGCTGCATGGGATGGGGGTAGGAGGGGATGCAGAGTAAGTCAGATGACAGTTGATCAGATCCTCTCAACCTCAGCTCAACACAATGGCCACCTGTGTTCTACGCATACACAGGGAAGGCTGCTGTCTGAGACGGCTCCCAAGTCTTTGTAACTAGAGCTCCGACCTGGACTCTTAACATAGTGTGAAAATAAATAAAAGAACAGCCTAGTCTGTAGAAATTTAATACTGCATTGTATTCAAAGATAATATAATGAAAAAGAATATGAAAAAGGATACATGTATGTATCCGTATGACTGAAACGTTACACTGTACACCAGAAACCGACACATTGTAACTGACTCTACTTCAACTAAAAAAAAAGATAATATTTAAAAAAAAAAAAACCCACAATCCTTGTTGTGGGTTCACTTCTTCTCTTTTTAATAATATGGACTTAAATAGAGAAAGTGCTGCAAAATATGAAATGGGGGTAGTCAGAGAATCCTGTAAATATATTTTAAGCTGTGTTTCTAAAACAAGTTCTTGGTTTATGGGTTTATGTCACCAACCTTCAGCTTGCTGACTTACAGATCACCTTTCAGCAAACCCCAGAACAAGCTTCAAACTTGGCTCTGCTTTCCCAAGGGAAGGGGCCCCAACTGCAGGTGCTCACGGGTGGGGGGTGACAAGGGGTGCGAGTGAAAACTCATTAGGGGAGCTGACAGGGGGTGCAGATTGATGTAGAAGTAGATTCCCCAATGAGACTTTTGAAAACCCAAATTACGGCTTCAAAGAAGGCTGATAAATGTATTCATTCATCTCCTTTGGCCTGCCAGACATAGGAGACTTTATGGTCCACATGTCAGAGAGATTATGAACCCTGGCTTCTGTCTCTCCCATGGAATCAGTCAATATCTTCATTGTGATACCTTCTTTGTAGATTGCATCTACATCATCTCTTCCTCCATCTATGTAGGACCAAGAGAGTGACAGTCTTGTCCATGAGACAGTGACTGTCTTCCACTCGAAGTCAGGATTGAGAAAACTGCAGAAAGGGTCAGTGATTTGTACACTCTCCACGTCCCCCCATCTCCCCCAGGGGAAATACACATCTCCCACCTCCTGAAGAGGACCCACAATGAGTTTCCCCATGGCCTTCATCCTCTCCCAGTTTGAAATATCCTCCCTTCCCTCTGCTCAAGTCTGTTCTCTTCCCCCTGCTCATAGCCTCACCCAGCCATCCAGCCCGAAGTCAATGCTTCCTCCTCTGAACCTTCATTCAGGACCACCCCATCCCTACTTCACATCCACTGTAGAGTGCTGAGTATTGACAGAGATGGGTTATTTTAAATGGATTTCTGGGCCTCTGAATCTTCAGTTTGTAAATGACTCACCTACGGAGCATAGTACAGATGGAGACTTCTACAGATTTGGTATGGTGGAATCTAGGAATGCACATTTTTAATCAGTTTCCCTGGTGATTCTGGTATAGTTTGCCTAAGAATCAAGAATCATATTTTCAGAGACACTATCCTAGACACACACACACACACAAACACACAAACACACACACACACACACACACACCCCAGGAAAACTGCCTTTGGAATTTTCTCAACCATTAGTAAACAAATAAGAATAAAACATATTTATAACATTCACTTAAAAAGAAGGGAAAAGAAAATCCAATACGGAGTCCAATTTTTTTTAAAACATTTCCCTGTTTCCTAATCACTGGTGTAATAAACAGCTCTAACAAAGAAGGCTTTGGGGTCTTCATCTACTTACCTCAGTCAAGTCAAGCTCTATTCACTCAACCTTGTCATTCTCTAATCTAACCCAGAACAATAAATATTAAAAGGAAATCTTTTGCCTCTAGAAGGATAAACCAGAAGCTTCTCACTGTCTAAAGGAAAGAAAGCTTTTCCCCATGCCCTAAGGATAGAAACAAAATTGGAAGAATAATATTCTGATTACAGACTCTTTTCCCATGCTTCAAAAATCATTATAGAATTATAAGAAAGATCGGGGAATTTAGTAAAAGACCACTTCCATCTTGATGGACCTACAAGATGCCAGAATATAAAGGCTTGGTCCTCTGATTAAAATGTGAGCCAATCTAGCCTAAAACAAAAGTTATGAGACCCGCTGGGAGAGAGGCTCACTTTGCCCTCCGTGTGACTCCAGGTGGAGGGAAACCCCTGGACACCACTCCTGACAGCTTTCTGCTGCTCACTCACCCTGCTCCTTTGGAAAAGACCTTGAGCACTTCTGTTGGGTCTGCCAGCTCCCAGGGGGTCAGTTCCGCTCTCCGTGTGCCAGGGACTGAGTGGGGCAGGTCCCCTTATTCGGCAGCCTGCCAGGCTCCCAACTGCCCCACAGGGCCTGGGACCAGGCAGCGGGGGCTTCAGTCAGGAGTGGTGTGGGGGCCAGCCCACTCGGCCATGCTCTGAGGCCACTTCTCCCATCGGCTTATCACTATTACGGCCACACTGTTTTTTTTTTTTCTCTCTCTCTCTCTGCTGTGTCAGATTTCTCAACCAGGGAAGGAAATAAAGGAGTCAGAAAGAAAAGACAGCTAAGAGAAGTCATTCCCTTATTGCATTTACTACAAATAATAATTACTAAGCATTTCCTGAAGCCCCAGGCTGAGTGGCATTTTCTCTGTCTGCAGCCTTATCTTACCTGGTAAGTAAGAGAAATGTCCTGGTTACCTGTCTACTCCCCTGACCAGACTGTAGGTCCTAAAGGACATGAGCTGGGTGTATTATTCATAGTTGCACCCCCAGACATTTGATACAGTCAAGACCGGCTTCCTGGGCCTGAGATCTGTGCTGTCACACAGGGCCCCGAGTTTGGTTTAAGGCTCTGTGGCACCATCTTGACATTTTTATATTTTTAAACTAAGGGCCCCACATTTTTACTTTGCAACAGGCCCTACCAATTATGTATACTGTCCTGGTTGTAGTAGGCATTCAATGTTCTTGTTAAAATTAAAGACAAAAACAGGGGGAGGGTGTAGCACAGTGGTAGAGTGGGTGCTTAGCATGCACGAGGTCCTGGGTTCAATCCCCAATACCTTCATTAAAAAAATTAGTAGATAAATAAACAGACCTAATGACCTTCCCCCTTCAAAAAATAAATAAAATTAAGATAAAAGACAAAAAATAGCCACTTGCTGTTTATGCGACTTTGGCAAAGTTCTTTCACCTCCCTAAGCCTCAGTCTCTTCATCTGTAAAATGGAAATAATAATTATAACAACAACAATCGTTATAATGAATACTAAATTCATTACTCCAGGTTACGGGCTTGCTACCAATAATAAATGGTACCATAATAAAACTCAATAAATATTCACTTCCTACGCCTTCCTCCTTTCTCCTAACTCCACTTACGCCTGCGACGACCACTGCTAATATGACTGCTGCTACAACTACCACAAAAATCAGCTGGATCCCAAGGAGAGGATGTTGACACGGGCACAGAGCGAACATCTTCAGGAACGTTCTCTGCTGGCACAAGTTCTAGCTCCCAAGCTTTCCTCTGCTCGCTTTTAAGAAACCTCTGCAAGAATTGAAATTACTATTTCACCTTTGAAGAAACAGGAGACGGCCAGAAGCACCTGCAGTTCCCACCACACTGCAGTGATCGCCCGCCGAGATCTCCTCGAAGATTTCTGACCGGGGAAGTAAGGAGAGCGCCTGTCTATTGTTCTGCATTCCTCAGCCCCATCGCACAAGTGAAACATTGCATTCTCTCATCCTCTATCTCATCTCCGGAAAAAGGGAAAACAGTGTTTAACAAGGCCCTGGTGGTCGGGGTGGGGGCGGGGAGAACTGGCTTCCTTGGGGAGGTGGTGGAAAGAAGAAAGCCAGCCCTGGAGGCAAGGCCCAGCCCCATTATCCAGGGACGGAGCTTTTCTTGGTATTTCAATCTCTCTTTTTCTAGCTCTTTAAGAGTTGTCAATATATTTAACCCCCAGATGAGTCACGTGATTTGAAGTAGGTTCTCGCAGAAGGGTCTCAATCTGTCACTTGCCAGCTAATTCCCTTGTACGTTTCTGAGCTTGTTGGAAAGTTTGGAATCTATTTCTTCTTGACTGGCTGGGTCAGGTACACTTCCAGGATGAGTCGAATCAAGGGTTTTTTTGGAATTGGTGGGCTCAAGATCTTTTCTCTGGAACCAGTGAACTCTCAGTTATTTCTCTCTTTTAGTTTTGGAAAAGGAGAGGATTTCCAAAGAATATGAAGTTAAGTCTCTTGGGGACTAACGTTTAAGTAACTTTAGAGTTTGTGTGTGACCTCATCAAATCTTGGTTCTTAAATATATTCTATCCTGAATCTAGACTTAGTTTACCTGCATTCCTCCTCAGCCCCATAACCTCCAACCACCTACGATGATTACACAGGGCATGGATTTTACACAGACAGGCAGGCGCTCACCCACACCCTCTGAATTCAGGCCCATTGAGCTCTGGTTCCTTCCCTATGAGAAATCTATGACCGAATCCTCATCTTCATACAGCTTAGGTTTCCTCCCCTTCTCTCTCCAATAATTACTAAAATCAGGTACCAAGAGTAACAGGGCACACTGCAGCCCTGTAGAAGGATAACACGGTTCATGGCCAGCACGAATCTGGAGCAGCAGTGACAATTATTAATTTCACCAAGCCTGTATTTCTCAGCATCCTCTATATTTTCATTTCTCCCCTTTCCTGACTACATGCAGAGACATCTGTCTTTCCATTTTCAGATGCTCTGAATCTCCTAACACTTAGTTAATTATACTTAATTATAATGCACAAGTGAAAACATTTAGAGGTTTTTTATGTGTGTGACTTTAAGGCCTTCTTGCATAAAAACATTTAAGGGTGAGAGGAGACTACATTCTAAATACTGTTAAAAATACACAACCAGTTACTAGGAGTCCAGAATGTCCTTTGATCCGGTCATGGATCTCAGTCCACGAAATCAGCTCTGTGAGAGACGTAGCTTCCTGTATTTCTCATAACAGAACTTCATTTTAATTATGTCTTCATATTTTGGTAAGAGAAACTGAAGCCCGGTCAGTTCAAGCTTGTCAGTCTCTCCACGGAGAGAGTCTAATTTCCAGGGAGTCGTATGTGGTACCCAAGCCTGAGGAGGTGTCGTTTTATCAGAGTCACCACCTGTGCATGCTGACATCTGTCCAGCTGTCCTGTTTCTCTCCGATCTGTGATTCCATGTCCACATAGGTCACTGCTCAGTTGTCCTCCCTGCCTATCCCCAAGGCTCCTCCGGGTCTGTGTGTTTCATCTGCCTGCCCATCTGTATCTGTTTGTATTTGTTTGTATGTTGATGTCTCTCTCTGCTAATATTCATGCTTCTCTCCTTCTGGGGCACAGGATCCTTCTGCCTCTCCTACAAAACAATGAGCTACAGGAAACCCAACAGGGCTGTTAACCAGCTGGCATTGTGGCTGAGCTACACTTGCGTGCGTGGTGCTAATTACAAAACCCCCAGGGCCCGTGGGAATTCTGTGAGTCCATCTCAAGGCCACCAGCCTGGACACACTACAGAGCAGCCTTTCTACATGCCATCTCCCGTCTTCCATCTCTTCTTGGAAAAAGGAACCCAGACCTCCACTGCTCCCATGGCCCCAAACCAACTTGAGTTTCAGTTGTCCTCTTCCTCTAAACCTGAGAGAGAGAGAAAGAGAGCAAGGTGTGAGCCTTTCCTTCTCAAGAACACTCACTGTCTGTTTTCTTTCTCCTGCTCCTTCAGCTTTCCCCCACTGCTTGGCGTGGGGACCCTGCTCACCTTGGACTTGTGGGAGGTGTGGGAAGCCTCCTTTTCACATCATAAACTTTCTCTCAAATCTATTTCATTTCCTCTGCATGAAGCTATCCGTTCCCCACAGTGACCTAGACTTTTGAAACTCCAAAGCCAGGATAAAAAGTTCACCCTGGCTTTCTGGGTCTTCACACTGCCTTGAAGCTATTGTTACAGAGCACACAGCAACTTCCAGAATGGAAGCAGTAGAAATCTCTAGAACGCCACTGTCCAATATGGCAGCTGCAAGCCACATGAGGCTTCTGAGCACTTGGGATGTGCCTAGTCCAGACTGAGATGTGGAAAAAACACATCCTGGATTTCAAAGACTTTTTCAAAAATGTAAACTATCTCATTAATCATTTTTATGTTATACCATGTTAAAATGATAATATTTTGCACCTACTTGGTTAAATACAAACACTATTAAAATTAATTTTACCTGTTTCTTTTTCTAATGTGGCTACAGGAAAATTTTAAATTATATATGTGGCTTGCATCTGTGGCTTACATTCTATTTATATTGGACATCACTGCCTTAGCAGAATAAGTAACGGGAACCAAAAATAAATAAGTCAATATTTTAACACTATTATCACACGTCTGCAGCATATCCTGCCCAAATTTGCTGTTCAGCAAACACTCTGCAATTCACCAATTATTGAATGTGTGTTATGCACCACATCCACACAAGGAACTGGGAGAATAAAGATAAATAATATATCATCTTTTCCATCAAGGAGTTCACAGTGTGGTAGGACAGACACGTACCTACCTACCAAAAATGCCACATGGCAAGTTCAGAGCAGGGGCGTTGCTTCTACTTTGAGGGCAAAATGGACAGATCTCAGTTGCTGTCGGGGATGTGTAGACCCTGACAGGGTAAGAGCATTCTGGGTAGGGAGAACCACACGGGTGAGTTAGTGGGGTCAGGAGACAGTGAAAAGCTTCATATGGCTGAGGACAAGCTGGGTCAAGAGAGAAGAGTCTAGAAACTTTGACAGGGACCAGATTATGAAACACCTCTAGTGCCTACACGACGTGATTGGACTTTATTTTCTAAGGGAACAGGAATCCATCAAAGATTTTAGGCAGAAAAATAACATGGTTAGACTGGAAGTTTGGAAAAGAGGACTCTGACAGAAAAGTGGAGAATAAACTGAAAAGTGAGGGACAGGAGGCTGGCAAGTGGGAGTAGGGGGGTGCAGGGGCCAATACAGCTAGAGGAAAAAAGAGAGCCTGGAACTGATATTTAATGATCTTGACTTGCATCTTTGCCTTCGTTGGTGGATCATTTTATCAGTTTGTAGATGAATCTGGGAGAATACACCAAGTCTTTGGAAAAAAAAAATAGAGTCCTCTCTGAATACGGTGATTTGTTGGCTGGGTAGGTATATATTCATTCTCTGGAGTACTAACAGCCATAGAATAAATCTGTCTGAAATAATGTTTAGAAATCGGCAAAAAAAAAAAAGATTTTGATTCTTCCAATGTGAGACTCCCCTTAGTATTCCTGAAGCTAAATAATCTTCCGTCAGCCCTATATCTTATCACCCTGCCACTGTGAACAGCATGATGGCTTCTAAATGTACAATTTAAATAATGGAGAGATCATGTGTTAGCTGGCTCAGAGTCTAGATTTTTTTTTCCCCCAGTAAATATTTCTGAAAAACTTATAGCATGAGTCAAGAGATTCTTGAGGTTAACCCTTGGATCCAGGTAAGTCTGAGAATTACAGCTGATGTGCTCAAACCTGTATTTAAAGGTGCATTTCCACCTAATTGCCTGCGTTTAACTGAGCAGAGGAGTGGAAGGCTTTGGACTCCTGGCTCTTTCTTAGTCTCACAAAACAAAGAAAATAATTGAGAACAAAACTGAGAAGATGATATTAGCAAACAAGAAGTGACCAGAAGAGTTCAAGTTTTTAAATTGGTGCGACCCAAATCCAAAAAGCTGGTCCTAGATTTCCAGGCCGATGTGCAATCATACCCATGCTTACCTCACCGCTCCTTTGCAAACAGAGATACAGGCTATTCTGAAAGCGAATAAATACCTGGACATATTTTTGGAAGTAGCACATAAATCAAGAACAAACTTGCTCAAGCTGACCTAGACGTAAGAACTTGTGCAATTACGTGATGTGACAAGAGCCTGAGAAATGCCTAATTTTTACACAGCCCCATAAAGAATCTCACTCGGAGCAGGGTGACTGTAGTCATTCGAAAATGGGCAGGTTTGTCCACAACATCACAGGCCTCTGTGTGAATCAGAAAAGAACAGCCTGGGATCAGCAAACCCAACATCTTTTCAAACAGGCATCTTGGCTGATTTAACTCTGAGCAAACAGTTTTGCTTTCCTCTTTATTTTAAAGGGAAGCTAATTTCTTAATCAAAAGAAATTTACTTAATCATTCCCACTTATTCCAAATATCAGTATTTGATATATTTTAAGTAGCCAAAAAGATTTTAGAGATTTTTTTTTTTAGTAAATATTGGTATCTTTAATACTTTGTTCAAATTCTGGGAAAAGTTAGGGAAGTCCCACATTGGACCACTGACAAAACAGATCCTGAATGCAAGGCAATAAAGAACCTTCCTTTCTTTTCTTCTTCAGCCATATTTGATACAACCACAGATTGTCTTACTATATTCAAACAACATAGAATTGATGTGCATAAAACAAAACCGTAAATGTCAACCAAAATTCTAGTTCTTGATGGTACACATTTGGAAATCATTTCATACTTTTGTTGTGGAATCTCCCACCCCTCTTGCAGGCATAGGATTTGCATATCTTCAGAATTAAAACCACTTCAAGCTTTGTAATCTGTAGATCATTGTTTTGCTAAGACATACCATGCTGGTTTCATCAACTCGATCAAATCTCTGCCTTCAGGCAGACATCTGCAGTTGTTGGCCTCCAGGTGTTTGAGAGTCCCTGTACTTCAAGACACTCCCCTTAAAGAAAAAACAAAAAACAAAAAACAGAAGAACCTCCAGGAAGTCTGCAGGTGCAAGTGTGTTTTAGGGGAAATTAATGACGGATTGCCCTTTTATGTTGTCTATTCAAATATGTCTGCACTGGTGTAGACCTGACCTTAAGTACACAGAACATGAACTCAGAGCCTTTTCTTGGTACTTGAAATGGAGTTCCCCTCTCTCTTGGCCAAAACATGTATCTTTAAGAGTTCTCACTGAAATATTGAGGAAATGAGTTTTCTGGGGGGAAAAAAAACATTTAAAGAAACTCAATAAAGGACCATTTATATTAGAGGGAATAAATTCACAGATAACATCCCCCCCCCACCCCATCGCTTTGCACACTATCTATGACTGAGTCAAGTTTGCAGGGCTGTTCTGGTCCAGAAGAAGAAGACAATGAGAAATAGATGGTTTATGCCCGAGACCCCAGGTGCCCAAAGCCACTAATTGCCACATGCTTCTTTGCAAGTTTTTAGTTCTTTATCTTTTTGGTTATTTCCTTCCTTCTTTGCTGGTTCAAGGACCTAACTTATGGGTAGACACTCTTAGCCTTTATTCATAGTACTCCCAACATCCTCACTCCCAACGCTTACTAGATTCATCCTCCAGACATGGACAATGTGGAACCACCAGCATTATATCAAAGGAAAAGGGCACTTGGTTATCAAAAGATTTAAGTAGCTTAAAGGATGCATGGATCATGTTTCATTTAAGTAATTTCTTGTCTCAGGGTTTCTGTGTTGTAGCCACTAAGTGTGCATAATTCCAGAGCCACTTTCTCTCCAGAAGGTTCCACAAATAATTATCCAACAAAAAGATTCAGAAGGCCTGTCTCTTGAGATAGGAGATACTACTACAATCCATTGGACAGTGGTATGAATCTGGATTCATCATTTCCCTGAAAGATAATGACCTTCCCTTCCTCTTAGACTGAAGAATGAGTAATGGATGAAAAATGGCCCTGCTGGCAGCTAGCTGGTGAGGAGACTAGAAATCAAAACATAAATCAGCACCTGCAAAACTGGGCAACTCACAAAACAGATAACACGACGTGAAGACAGACTAAGCTCGAACTCTCAACTCCAGCCCTTTCAGACCGAATTGCTCTAACAGTAATTCCGCATAGCCTCATGTGTTCTGAAGATAAGGTCACTGAGTGTTCTGGTAACTCGTCTAGCACACAAATCCTTGAGCTATCTCTGCCAAGACCTTCCTAGGACTCACTCGTGCTCCCCAAACCCTCACTTGGTTTCCCCTTTTGAGGTTCCTCACTCTTCCCCTGATGTGTGTCCCTTCCTGCAGCAACTAACGAAGCCCAACTTTGACTGAGTTACGTTCCTTTAGTCAGCGAACTGTAACCTAAGTACCCGTGCAAGGGAGTGCGGTATATTATTGCGGTTAAGAACATGGACTTTAGAACCAATTGCCTGGCTTTGAATCCCACTCTACTACTCACTAGCTGAGTGACCTTGTGGGCAAGTTACTTAACTTCTCTGTTAACCCAGTTTCCTCATCTGTTAACTGAGGATACTAACTGGATCTACTACATAAGTTTTTCATGAAGACTAAATGAGTTAATATATAGAAAACGCTTATAAATAATGCCCGAAACATGTAAGTTGTTGTTGTTACCACCAGGGGTAAATCAAGAATTTGGTAGTCATCAGGAAGTGCAAATCAAAACCATAATGAGCTACCTTACACCTGTTAGAATGGCTGTAATCAAAGAGGCAAGAAATAGCCAATGCTAGCAAGGATGTGGGGAAAGAGGACCCTCGTGCACTGCTGGTAGCATTGTAAACTGAAGCAGCCACTGTGGAAAACAGTATGGAGGTGCCTCAAAAAATTAAAAAGAGAACTATTGTATGATCCAGGAGTTTCACTTCTGGGTGTTTACCTGAAGGAAACAAAAGCCCTAACTTAAAAAGATATATGCACCCCCACATTCACTGCAGCATTATTTACAATAGCCAAGACCCAGAAGCAACCTAACTGTCCATCAATAGATGAATGTATAAAGATAGATGAATGGATAGACAAAATATAATACAGATATGGATGGATGGATGAATGGATGGATGGATAGATAACGGAATACTATTCAGCCATAAAAAGAAGGAACTCTTGCCATTTGCAACAACACGGATGAAATTAGAGGACATTATGCTAAATGAAATAAGTCAGGCAGAGAAAGACTTACTTGTGGAATCTAAAAAAAAAAGCAAACAAAAAAGTGAACTCATAGATACAGACAACAGACTCGTGGTTGACAGAGGCAGTGGGGGGGGTGAGCAAATGAGTGAAGGTGGTCAAAAGGTACAAACTTCCAGTTATACAATAAATAAGTCCTGGGGATGTAATGCACAGCATGGGGACTATAGTTAATAATACTGTATTATATAGTTGAAAGCTGCTAAGAGAGTAGATTCTAAACGTTCTCATCACAAGAAAAAAAAATTGTAACTATGTGAGGTGATAGAGATGTTAATTAGACTAACTGTAGTGATCATTTCTTAATATGTACAAATATCAAGTCATTATGTTGCATACCTGAAACTAATATAATGTTATATGTCAATTACATCTCAATTTAAAAAAAAAAAAAAGACTTTGGAAGTGAAAATCAGTCGCTTGGTAAAAATTCTCTAGGCGAAGAAAAAGATAATCCTAGAACAGCATGTATTGAATGGAGCGGGAGAGGGAGGGAGTGTCCGTTTCGCGCACCACCTTGGCCTGAACAGTGTTCCCACAAAAGGCATGGGTGCAGGTGCTGTTCCTTGGCCACTTGAAAGCCATCCCCCTTCCCCTCCTCGCTGGCCACCTCCCTCCCACTATGGTCTGGAAAGCTGTTCTGCTCACACCCCAGACTTCCTTGCAGCGAGGGTAGAATGCCAAGTTCTGGCCAAAGGAAAACACGACGTCTTCTGAGGGAGCTCCTGGGAGAGATTTTTCTAGATAAAAAGATGAGCCCTTCACTCTTCATTTTACCTTGAACACGATCGCGATGCCTGAAGCTGTGTGCGCTTTATGCAAACGAAGTTACAAGCCTGCGGAAGAAAGTAAGCATATGAAGATGGCGGGAGAGAAAGGCAGAAACATCTGAATCCTTGACGGCACTGCAGAGCTGCTGAATCAATGCCAGGAAACATCTAACTTCAGATTTCCTGTTATGAAAGAGGAAAAAAAGCACCCATTGTTTAATCTACTGTTGATCAGAATTTTTTTGTCGTTGCTTGCCCCAAAAGCATTTCTATCAGATACAGCATGCTATTCACAAGCCTTATGTATATGCATGTGAAGAATTAACATCAGTCCTTGCTTCATGTCCCGTCAGTTCTAATAATGGGTCCCTCCCCTCACACTCCAGTGCTGCACAAAACTCAGTACTTTTCAGAATCACCTGGAGATCCTCTAAGACCTAAAAATGACTGGAACTGATACCCAGAAGTATTGCTTCAGTAGATCAGAGGTGTGGTCTGATGAGGTCCTCAGGGTTTGGGAGCCACATCAAATCTACCCTAGCTCATAAGCCAAGAGAGATAGATCCTATTTTTATGATATAGTGCCTTTCTAAAAGAAGTTAAAAATTCTAATAGCCATGGTTATTATCCAAGGAAATTCAGTCAGTCAGTAAAGGACACACTCTTGAGGACTTTGTTTCTCAACCTAGGGTCTTTGGAATCTATCCTCAAACTGCTGAAACAGATATTCTAAGGTTGGGACCCAGGAACTGGTATTGTAAACAAACACACAACAGATGATTTTACAGACTACCATTCATTTTTTCGACAGTATTTATTGACCAATCATCATTTATCAGACATTGTTCCAGGCACTAGGTGAGCTGTGAACAAGGTAGATCAGGCCTTCGCCCTTGTGTGGCCTCCACGGTGGTGGGGGCGGATCGGGGCGATAGACAAATTTAAAAGGAAAGGGATCACTCAACAAGAATTTCAGATAGTCGGTTCCTGCAAAGGAAACAAAGCAAAGTAATGTAATAGAGAATGTATGTTTGGGGTGGGATGGAGGAAGGTAGTCAGGGAAGTTGCTGCTAAAGAGACAATACTGAAGCTTAATCCTGAAAAGAACAGAGAGGGCCAACCTTGCAATCAAGTGCGAGAAGAGCCTTCCAGGAAACCGCTGCGCAAAGGTCTTGAGTAGGCATGAGCTACTATACGAGAGGAACAGAAAGAAGGCAGGTTTAGAGGGAGAGGTAAGAAAAGAGGTCAAATCAGAGATGCGGGGTTTGTTGGCCAGTGTAAGAAGTTTGGAAGAAATGCTATTTTATGGGAAGCTGGAGAAAGGATTCTTTGGAACAGAGTTTTCGCTATACCATCAATTCGTTAATATGGAATTAGGTTTGGTCGTGTATAATCACGCAGGAGATTGTGCCAGTGAAGAATGGGCCAATTCAACAATTAAATGTCTTTTTCTCTAAGCTCTTGCTACTCAGATTGTGGTCCATGGACCAGCAGTTTCTGCATCAGCTCGGAGTTTATTGGAAACGCAGAATTTAAGACCTTACTCCAGACTTCCTGAATCAGAATCACATTTTAATAAAATCCTCAGGTGGTTCATGTGCACATTGAAGCTTGAAAAGGACTGCTATAACCCAGCCGTCATCAACTGGGGCTGCAAACTGGACTCGCCTTGGAGGTTTAAAAACTCTGATGCCTGGGTCCCAATATCAGAGGTCTGATTTGCTCGGGGGCATGGGGTGCAGGGGAACACATCAGGATGTTTTTAAGTTCAGTGAGCATTAAGGCATGATTGTTAACTATCAAAGTTCAAAAACTCACCTGGGAAGCTCCTTGCACAAATGTGGATTCTTGGGGTCTCCAAAGATTCTGGTTCAGAAAGCCTGGATTGGGTTTCAGGAATCTGCATTGGTCAGAATCATTGGAGTCAGGTGTAGGTGGCCTACAGACCACACTTTGAGAAACAATGCATTAGGAAACTGTTGATGGAAAAAGAAAGAAACACTATGAAACGAGGATGGCAATTAATTTGCTTGCTGATTGATGTGTATCTCTGGGTGATCCTATTTAGTAACTGTACATCCTCTGAGAGCATAATAAAACAGTGTAAATTTCTGATGACTATCTTCAAGATCAGAGATATCCTCCCATCAGAAATGATGCTGGCCGTGAAGATTCTACAAAAACATTCTGCAATCTAAGAAGGGCCAAGGTCATGCACAAGCCTGTACCAAGGAAACCCGACACGTAGGGAGAAATTTCTTTCCAGGCTAGAGAAGGAATTCTGCTTTTAAACCACACACTGTCTAATGACTGACAACTGAATCAAGAAGGCTCTTACAGTTTTGAAGACCCTAAAAAGCAAGACAGTACCAACAGAGTGGCCATTGCAATTGTAACAGCCTCTCTCCCCTTGGTTGGACAGCTCTTCCTAATTCTCTGAGGTCTCACCTTTTCCAAGAAGACGTTACATAGCACCCCACCTCCAGGGTCTTCCTGAACTTCAGCTGGGCTCTGAGACTGCTCATTACTTGATTCATTACCATATCCTTCCTTGCTAATTTTCTTGCATGTGAGCACTTCATTTTCCCAACTAGATCATTAAACTGTTTAAAGACAAGGATGATGTCCACCTAATACTTTTATTTCCCACCGTGCCTAGAACATTGCTGAATACACAATAGAAGCTTAGCAAATAGTTGTTTGGTTGAATAATGGCAATTAACACTTTATAGTGTCTTCCTGGATGATTTCATTGGTCATGATGAGTGATCCTTCAAAAGGCAAAGGCACAGTTATTACTGGGAGAGTCTAAAATATATAAGCCATCCATCGGTATTAAACATTATTAGCACAGCAGTAAGAATAGCAATGGAGTCGTTTTACTGAACTGTATAGTTTTTAAAGAGTCCATGGGAATTCTGTCATTGGATCCCCATGACAACATTACAATTGGAAAGAATTTTGGCTTTTTTTTTTCTTCTTTTTTTTTTTCATTATTGTGGTAAGAACACTTAACATGAGATCCATTTTCTGCACAGCAAAGGAAACCATAAGTAAAACAAAACGACAACCTATGGAATGGGAGAAAATTTTTGCAAAAGATGAAAGTAACAAAGGCTTGATTTCCAGAATATATAAGCAGCTCATATGACTTAATAAGAAAAAACAAACAACCCAATCCAAAAATGGGCAGAAGACCTAAACAAGCAATTCTCCAAGGAAGAAATACAAATGATCAATAGGCACATGAAAAAATGCTCAGTATCACTAATTATCAGAGAAATGCAAATCAAAACTACAATGAGGTATCACCTCACACCAGCCAGAATGGCCATCATTCAAAAGTCCACAAATGACAAATGCTGGAGAGGCTGTGGAGAAAAGGGAACCCACCTTCATGACAAATTTTTAAGTGCATAATACAGTATTATTAACTATAGACACCAAGTTGTACAACAGATCTCCAGAATGTATTCATCTTGCATAAATGAAACTATGTACCTTTGAATAGCAACTTCCCATGACCCTTACCACTGACCCCTGGCAATTACCATTCTACTTTCTGTTTCTATAAGTTTGACTATTTCAGATGCCTTGTATGGATGGAATCATGCAGTATTTGTTCTTCTGTGACCTGCTTGTTTCATGTAACACAATGTCTTCTAGCTTCATCCATGTTGTTGCGTATGGCAGGATTTCCTTCTTTTTTAAGGCTGAATAATATTCCATTTTATGTATATACCACATTTTCTTTTATCCATTCATCTGTAGATAGAATTTTAGGTTGTTTACATATGTTGGCTATTGTGAATAGTGCTACAATGAACAATGGAAGTGAAGATATTTCTTTAAGATACTGATTTCTATTATTCTGGATATTTATCAAAATATAGATTTTAGTATTGTGGGATTGCTGGATTATATGCTAATTCTATTTCTATTTTTTAAAGGAAACTCTATACTGTTTTGCATACTGTCTGCACTCCACTTTACATTCTCATCAACAGTATACGAAAGTTTCAATTTCTCCACATCCTCGCCAACACTTTGTTAGCTTTTGTTTTTTTGATAATAACTATCCTGACAGGTGCGAGGTGATATCTACTTGTGGTTTTGATTTGCATTTCCCTGATGATTAGTGATGTTTAACATCTAATCATATATCTGTTGGCCATTTGTATGTGTTCTTTGAAAAAATATCTTCTCAAGTTCTTTGCCCATTTTTATTTATTTACTTATGTACTAACTTTTTTATTTATTTATTTATTTAGACACTGTGTTTTGGAGATTCCTGTATAATTTGGATATTAACCATTTGTCAGACACTGGGTTTGCTAATATTTTCTTCCTTTCTAGAGAGCACCTTTTTACTCTATTGATTGTCTCCTTGCTGTGCAGAAGTTTTTAGTTTGATGTAGTCTTGTCTGTTTTTGCTTTTGTAGCCTGTACTTTTGGTGTTATATCCAAATATTCACTACCAAGACTTGTGTCTTGAAGCTTTTCCCTTATGTTTTCACCTAGGAGTTTCATAGTTTCAGGCCTTATGTTTAAATCTTTAGTTCATTTGAGTTGATTTGGGGGTATGGTGTAAGATGAGGGTCCAATTTCACTTTTCGCATGTGGATGTCCAGTTTTCTCAGTAACACTTGTTGAAGAAATTATCCTTCCCCTATTGTGTATTCTTATCACCCTTGTCAAAGGTCAGTTGGCTGTATTTGCTTGGGTTTATTTCTGGGATCTCTGTTCTGCTCCATTGGTCTATATTTCTGTCTTAATGCCAATACCACACTATTTTAATTACTGTAGTTTTGTAATATATTTTGAAATCAGGAAGTGTGATGCCTCCAGCTTTGTTCTTCTTTCTCAAGATTACTTTGGCTATTAAGCATCTTTTGTGGTTCCATATGAACTTTAGGGTTGTTTTTCTGTGGAAAAAAAAAGTCATTGGGATTTTGATAAGGGATTGCAGTGACTCTGTAGATCACTTTGGGTGGTATGAACATTTTAACAATATGAAGTCTCTCAATCTATGAACACACAAAATCTTTCTACTTATTGGTGTCTTCTTTATCAGTGTTTTGTAGTTTTCAGTATACAAGTCTTTCACCTCATTGGTTAAGTTTGTTTATTCCTAAGTATTTTATTCTCCTTGATCCAATGGGATTGTTTTCTTAGTTTCCTTTTCAGATAGTTTGCTGTAAGTATATAGTAATTATTTTTGCATGTTTATTTCATACCCTGCCACTTTCCTGAAATCATTTATTAGTTCTAACAGTTTTGTTTGCAAAGTTTTTAGGGATTTCTACCTGTAAGATCATATAATCTTCAAGCAAAGATTATTTTACTTCTTCTTTTCCAGTTTGGATGAGTTTTATCTCTTCTTCTTGCCTACTTCCTCTAGCTAGGTCTTCCACCACTATGTTGAAAAGAAGTGGTGAGTGTGGGTATCCTTGTCTTGTTCCTGATCTTAGAGGAAAAGCTTTCAACTTCACACCATTGAGTATGATGTTAGCTGTGGCTTTTTCATATATGCCTTGTGTTATGTCGAGGTAAATTCCTTCTATATATAGCTTGTTGATGGTTTTTATCATAAAATGGTGTTGAATTGAGAGTTTCCTCTCTGCTTAATTTGGAGTTGATGAAATTGAGACTCCAAGAGCTTTTCATCAGGATGCCACTGGCCTGTATGGTACCCATGTATGAATTAGAAAAAGACGACCCTTCCTCTGCAAAGAAGCAGCAGGAATGGCGCTCTTTTGAGTGGCGTGCCCACTCCACCTCAACTAGGGGACCTTGTACAGAGCATAACTTCTAAAACTGTAGCAGAGGCTTTACTTACAAGAACTCTCCCATTGACTTGACACATCAAAATGAAGCCAGTCTTAGTGCTCCTTCCACTACCTACACTGGCTGGGTCAGGGTGTACTTATTTGAGTGTTTAAGGAGAAGGTCAGAGAGCAAAATTTCCCACCTATAACTAGAGCTAATCAGCCATAAGCAAAGTGAATAGGGGGACAACTTTGTAGAGCATGGATTTTGCCACTAGAAGACTATAAGGGAAGATATACCAGCTAGTCGCTCTATCTTGAGAGAAAGTGAGTGTGATGGACTGCAAAAAGTGGCCACAGCACTTTGTAGCTCCTCCATCAGGAGGTGAAATCTATTTCCCCATCCCTAGAATTTGGGCTGTCCTTGGGACTTACCATGATTGACAGAACGTGGAGGAAGCTAGGCCATGAGCGTTTTGCATGTGGGCCTCTGTGGGCCCAGCAGCTTTCAGACTGTTGGATGGTGAGGGATATGCAGCCTAGTCATCCCCATCCTCATCTTCCTCACTAGTCGTGAGACAAACACCAGATACATGAGTGAGGCCTTCTTCCCTCACACATGGTCCTCAGCCAAGTCACCAGGTGACCGCAGACATGAGTGAGCCGAGCTACTCACAGATCAGCAGAAGCACCCAAACGACTTGTGGCTCCTGAGCAACAATAAGTGATTATTTTTTTAAGCCACTAGATTTTAGGTGCTTTGTCTCTAGCAAAAGCTGATTGATTTAATGAGTGACCCCGGAAACAAAAGAACCAGGCTGATCATGAAGCTAAGATGCCATCTGCAAATAGCAACAGCCATTGCAGGTAGCAGCAAAACTAAAGAACAGAAGGACCCTGCATGGCATAGAGGTAGCTAATGACACCAGTTTTCTACGTCACAATCTCAGAGTTGGTAGTTGCCAATAGCGGTGTTTTTAAAAAAAAAAAAAAAGAAGAAGAAAATGCACATAATAAATTTTATGCATAGTGGCTTGTTTTTGAAAGTACCAACAGAAAAATCACAAATAGGTATTGGGCATCAACCACTTGATTTACTGATAACAAAAACCTGTGATTCACTACCTCCCCCAGCGCATCCTTCACAGAGAGCTAAGCTGGTAATGAGAATGCATGAGGCAACTCTTCTTGAAATGACTGGATTCAGCTCTTTCAAGTTTGGATCTAACCCTTTACCTGTATCCATCTCCCATTAAAATGGAACTTCACTTACAGTTTTTATAGCCTGAAATAAGAATTATGCTTTGAATGCCAAGAGAAGAAAAAAAAAAAAACAAAGAGAAAAGGACGAAAATGTTATGTCAACACTCGTTCAATATTGAAGACTGGCATGCTGGTTCATGTGCTTTTCAATCTTTCTTCCAAACCTGAAACCATTTCAAATTCTCTTGCTCAAGGGAGGAAAAGGGCTAGGGGAATGCACAAAGGAGAGAACCCATATCCGCACCAAATCCCACAATGACTGTTTTAGAAAATAATCACATAATCTGAGCATTCCATAAAGAAAGTTGCCCGGGAGCTGGGGTAGGTAATTAAGTATTATGCTTTTTAGTACCTTAGAAAATCTACTTGCAAAGAAGAATTAAGTTTGAATGCAGATCACGTCTAAATTCCCAGAAGTACCCTTGAACCAGTCCTGTCCTTCTGGGAGTATGCTGGAGCCCATGGATTATTTAAGACTGAACCACAACATCTTCCACTTCCCCACGCTAATAGTTCCATCTGGCCCCTGAAATACACAGTAACTCCTAAGCCCGGAAACCCAAGACCTTCCACTATCTAGCTCCCATGTACCTTTCTTACAATCTCCATACCTTTCCCTTTTACCCAGACATAGGCAATGCTTCCCTACCTCCATACTAATTTTTCTGCTAAAATGATCTTCCCCACCCATCCCTACTTATTACAAAACAGCACCTAACCTTTGAAGTCCATCTCAAGAGCCTTTTCGTTATTGAAGCACAACTACTTTTTTACAACTTGGGACATATTCTCGTGTCCTGAGTCTCATCTTCCCACCTCAGAAATTAGAAATCATATCCCCAGATTCCTTTATGGGCAGGAAGAGGTCATGTGACTGGGTCTAGCCAATCGGGAGTACCCACTTGATGCATTGATTCAAAAAAGAGCAACATGAGAAGAGACTGTGCTCCGAGTAAGGAACCGTCTACAAACGTAGCAGAAGAAACATCTGGTTCTTCAGTGACAGTGCGATCTGACCATCCAGTAACAGTTTTCATTGAATCTGCCGTTATCAACTAAATTCATTACTATTTCACACACCTCTAAAACAATGTTTAATACTGTCAATACAGCTAGGATACAATGTGTTCTTATAACTTAGAATTTTTATTTTATATTTATTGGAAAATGTGTTAGAGATATAGGCATATAGAGACATGGGGTTTCTATGTTAAAAAAAATAAATAAATGCTATTTCCCTCCTCAAAAATAAACAGAATAAAATAAAAAATAAAAAGTCACTGCCATAAAAAAAAAAAAGAGAGAGAGACATGGGGTTTCTTGTAAAATACATTGGTTAAGTTATTGACTTTCGGAGTCTGACTTTTCTGAGGGACTTTCAGACTCAGAGGCAACCACGTCCACGTTTTGGCACACAATAGCATCCTTTGTGCCATCAGGACTGTTCGTGATGCAGCATTTCTTAAAACAGTGCTCTGCTATTGTCTTTAGGAATTGCTTCTAAGCTACCAGAGCCAATTCTGAGTGTTGATGCCTGTGAACAGGCAATGACAAGCTACATCATGACTGCCACTTGGCCAACAGCAATTGCGAAACGCAGTCCAATTTCAGAGAGGTAAATTTGCTAGGGAAAAAAAAAAAACTGTCTTAAAAAAATAAAATATGTTCTATCTCTACCAGTGAGTCCAGGTTTGTGTGTCACTCTCTATTGCTATAACGCATTATAATCCATCCAATGAAAAACCAGTTAGTAGAGACAAAGAGCCCAAAAAGAAAAGCAAAAAAAATTTTAAGTAATTCTATTTTTTTCTTCTCATATGGCTCTGGATTTTGTATCATACTTTCAAAAGCCTTTCTCACTTCAAGATAATGAAGAATATTGTCTTATAATATATTTATTGCTTCTTTTAATATATTTAAGTCTTTATCTGGAGTTTATTTAGGTATGCAGTATGAAATTGGGATAAAACTTTCTTTCTTTCCTGATGATTAAGTGTCATGCCAATACCGCTTCCTGAATATGTCATCTTTCCCCTATAAATTTGGAATCATCTTTTATCAAATAATCTATTTATACATATGTGTCTATACGTGTGTGTGTGTATATATGTGTGTGTGTGTGTGTGTGTGTGTGTGTGTGTATATATATATATATATATTCCCTAATATATCACACTAAGGAAGGTACTTTAAAACTTAGATTCCCATGGCTGCCATGCTTCTCAGTCTCCCAGACCACCCAATGCCAACTTCTCTTTCAGGGAAACTTCATTACTTCCACAGGATAAAATCTGATATTTGGTTGTTTTCTGAGTTCTCCATCTCCAATCTGTGTCCTGGACTTCAATTAGATCAACACTGACATTCACTCCTGCTCAATCTCATGGTGTGAAAGATGGGCTTTGGCTGTGGGCAAGGGCGAAGGTGGTTCTCCCAGACCGCAGAACACCATGAGAGCTCTGGTTCCCTCAGACAGTAACTGTATCTGTTAGAAATTTCCCGGCTGCACATCACAGAAAACTCAACTCCAGTTGACTTGCTATTTTGACATTTATCATCTCTCTGGCACAAATTCCATAGATAGGTCAATCTCTAGGTGTCACAGAAGTGATATGGACTCTGCTTCTCCAAGCCCCTCCTGGGTCTGCCTTCCTCTATAGGGTAGAGGAATAAGAACCAAAGGGCACAAATCAGTATATTCAGCAAGTGTACTGTGCTACAAGAAAAGGGGGGAAAAATCCAAACTTTTTAACTAGGAAGATTAAATAAGGAAACTGGATGGTAGACTGCATGCAAGATGGCGGACACAGATCCAGGCACCATATCCAGATGCAACAGTGTCAACAGAAGGTAGAGATGACTCTCCCTGTTTCTCTTGGAAACAAAGAAACTCTTCCTAGAATTTCCCAATGCTCCTCGACTCAGGACTTTATTGAACAGAACTGGACCACATGCTTACCCCTAACCAATCATACGCAAAGGGGAAGGGCCACTGTGACTGGATTAGACCCACCAGGACACAGCCCTACAGCTAGGGTCACGGCTGGGGCCTGCCCACTCCAAAGTATGTGGTCACAGAGACTGGTACATGCCTGAACAGAATCAGGACCCTATCAAAAAGGAGGAAGGATGTGTGAGAAAAAAAATTTAGATAATCAACTATATCTACTAAATAAGTAATCTCTCTGTAATATTAATTTTTCTTACAAATGGTACACAGTAATCGTCACTGATGCATAAACACTCACAGTGACAGGACTCTGTCCTCCTCTTTGGGAATAAGCATTATTGGGCTGAAGTACTTTGGGGTCTTTTCTGCTCCATTGGAAGCCTCCTGCCATTGAAAGGAGGTAGAGGGTTTGTGTGTCCTTTCCTATTGGAGAAATGACACTGCCTACAACTGAATTGTTTTTATTTAAGTTATTCCTCTGACAGAGAAGGAGTAAGAATGGAGGGCTTCATTATTTCATGTCGGCCTAATCCCCACACAGACAAGTCTGCAAACCCCTCGGGGGACTAGATGGTGTCTTTTTCATATTTACATGTCCTATGGAGCTAGGAACTCAACTCAATAAATGAATGATGAATTGAATTGTCAATCTCATTCATTCTTTCCAGGCTTAACATAAACCTTTAGGACAGCCGGAGTCAAGGCTCCAAGCCAGGTGTGGTCCATACCCAACCTGTGTGCATTTAGCAAAGATCTTTTGGCTTTAGGGCACTTTCCTCTCTGTGATTCCAACCATAAATATCACCCAGAAGCAGGGACTTTCAGGCTGAAATTCTAATGCTCCTGATGGTCAAGGTATAGTCTTAAGTGGGGAAACAAAAAAAAAGAAATTGCAGTTCCTAAATCAAATAAGCACTATCTGGAAAAATTCAGACTTCGCTCAGACCTTACCAATCCTTTTCCTTTCAGCTTTGCCCATCAGCTGGGTCCTCAGTCCTAAGAATTAGTGGGTTGAAAATCTCCTAGGAAGGGATATCAGAACTTCACCATGTTCAGCCTGATGTACATTACACACAAATAATCAATTTAAATGAAATTCTCTATATGATTTGAGATTTTTCTTTTTTTTCCCCTTACTATCCAGTTTCCTTATTTAATCTTCCTACTTAAAAAGCTTGGGTTTTACCCCCCTTTTCTTGTAGCACAGTACATTTGCTGAATATACTGATTTGTGCCCTTTGGTTCTTATTCCTTGACTTTCAATTCTTATCTCTCTATTCTGACCCCAACCTCGAAGTCTGTTGTTATGTCTGAGAAGTCCTTAGATGCCATGGTTACCCAAAGGGTCAAACTGACTCTCCCCCAAAACTGAAAGTTGCTGACTCATGGGGTGCCACAGGGACTGTAACAGCCACAGCTGAAACAGCTACCCAGACAAAGATGCTTAGATAATAAAAGCTCTTGAAAGAGATCAACCCCTGTTACGAATCAATTAGCTACCCCTTATTTAAAAGATATCCAGTATGGTGTTCATGCTGGGAATCGGAGAGAGTGGTATTTCCTGAATACCGATTTATACAGTGCTAATATTTATCAGGTAAAGAAAGGAAAATATTGAGAGAGTAAAAAGCCAAACAATAATTCTCAATCTTAAAGTCATTTTCATTGTCTGATTGTCCCAGTGTGTTATCAAAACCTCATCTGAACGCCTAAGGAAGGAATAATTCAGATTAAGATCTATGTATGTCTATATAGAATAATGGTCACATGTAATAGATGCATTTAATTAAATAGCTCAGTCAAGATTTACAGCTTAAAAGTAACTTTACCTGTATTATTTCATTTGATCATCATGACAGCCCTATGAAACACTTGGTGATGCTAGCCACGTTTCATAGGTGAATACACTTTAACTCTGAGAGGTTCTGTGCCTTTTTTTTAAAGTTTACAAAGTGAGCTGGTAAAAGGAAGAGCCAGGACTGAATTCTAGACCTTTGATTCACTTTTTCCACTGCCCACATTGCCAATATACATTCATGACAAAATATAGATGAATATATTCTTCATTAACTAAACAAATGTAGCAAAACTTGGAAGCCAACAGATTGCAGTTCTGGAGCTAACTTCCTTTATATGGAGCCCGTGGCTCTGCCTTCCTGTCTGTTTCTCTTTGGTTCAGTGTAAGATACCAGTGATGTGTCTTTGAGGAGCATTTGGGAGAACTTAATGAATGAGCAGTATTCCCAAGGAGACTTGGAACGTTCAATGTGCTGAAGGCTGGGTGAGTGACACCAAGGAATTTCCTCCCATTGAAACCGTTATAGCCCTCAGCTTCCCCCCTGATGTTCACTGCTGATATGCCACTGAGGCTTTAATTATTTGAGCTTCATCCTTTAAATCAAGAATATGATACATGATTAAACATAGGGTTGTCTGACGTCTCTTTTTAAAAAAGTGATGCTTGAGGTCAGTCTGCTCTATTATCTCCAGTTTATAATATGAAAGTAGTTTCCACTACCCTTGGATCTCTGCCCAAAATGCTGCCAACTTTTATTCTTTCAACATCTTCTGTTGGCGCTTGAGATCAGCCCCATTCAAACACTGTTCCTGCCAAGAACTCTAGGCCAAGATCTATGATGGCTGAGCAAGACAGCACCTATGATTTTCAAGTCCTATCCAATGATGTGTTTCTAACAGGCAATGTTGTTTGCATTTTACGTTTTAACCTATTGGGCTATGCAATAGCCTTTCTTGACAGGGTTGAAAAAGAACTCAATCATAAGGTTTCATGCATTCACAGATGTCTGAAACGCCCGTGAAAGGTAATACATAGGATTCTAAGAGATAGGATTTGTAGATCAGATTTATTTTAGCTTTTGAATATAATTCTTCATTCTACTGAATTAACACAGCAAACTTATCAAGCTCAAAATTCCATGGTGAAGCGGACGGCTATGGCTCAGAGCTATTGTAAGGAAAATGTAACACTTAAACCACAGCAACAACAGGTCATTTGAGGGGAAAGTGTGGTTTTTAAAAATGACTGAAAGATGCGTTCATAGGCATTATGCTACAGTTGGATGTGGCGATCAGAGCAAGGCGTGGGGAACTGACTCAGGTAGGATTCTATTCTGCCCAGCTCATCTGCCATGACAATCCGATATATTTAATTACCGTAGGAAAAAAAGACAAATTCAACATCCTTAAGGCTTTGGTTGATTAATGATTCAGCTCTGATGGAACCACCTAAAAGACAACAGGCAGCCTTTCTCATTAGCAGGAATTCCTCCTGAGCTGTGGTGAAATAGCATTCTTCACTTTGCCTGCATGATCGGATAAGAGAGACTATTCTAAATGTGTTATAGTTTGGGAGGTAAAATAAATGCACACAGGAATGAAAATAGGACCTGTCTTTGATTTTAAAATAATTCATTTCTGGGCAAGTCTAACTTATTATTACATAGGATATTTTAAAAGATGATTGGGTCTAAACTGACATTATTTTCATTTATTATTAATCCTTTAGTTTATTGATATAATATATATGTGACACTCATGAAGAAAATTGCCAACTCAGGGAAGAAATCTGTTTTATCAAAGAAATGTGCATATACATATATGTACCAGGATGCATATTTAAAGGAAAAGTATTTGCATCTTTCCATCTTCATTTATTCTTTCATTCATTGAAATATTTATTGACTTCCTACCATGTGAAAGCACTGCTCTGGGTTCTGGAGATACAACAAAAACAAAGATCTGGTCTTCACAGAGTTTGCATTTATTCCAGTAGAAGGAGACAGACAATAAACAATGTGAGTAAAATATTTCCTATGTCAAAATTCAAAGATTTATAATAAAAATGTCAGTCAAATATTTAGTAAACAAGAGATTCACAGTTCTGAAGAGACTGCGGACTCCATGTCATCAAGGTAACTCCAGCACCTGGCATGGTGCCTAACCTAGTAGGCATTCAAGAAATATTTGTTGAATGACTGAATGAACAAATGAACAGGCTTCATATTCTCTGAAAATAGCTCTGACACTGTATCTCAGCCTTGTACTAGATTTTCTTTTTTTACCTGCTGACTTCCAAAAATGATTTGAAGTAACTTACAACAGAAAGGAAACGAATGTAGCCCAAGCAATAAAGAAAGAAATGTAGTCATGGTGTATGGCTTTTTTAAAAAATACAGGGCTTGGACATAACTTAATAACTTAATATAACTTAAATGAAAGTATATTTGATAGCAATTTCCAAAAAAATACATACATATTTGTCACATGACTTTTTAAAAAATATATACTATGTTTCTTAACAAAAACTGAGATGGGCATGTCCAAATGTGATACTGAAAGAAAAGGGAAAGGAATTGTCCTGATAAGTCACCTCTATAGGCACTAAAGCAATAATCCAATGTCTGTGGCTTTCTTTAGAGTTCCAAGCATAGAACTTAGCGTAACATAGAATCTCAATAAATGTTGACGTAAGACCACGAGATAAGGCTGATTCTTAAACTGTTTCTCTAGTGCATCATAAGATCATGAAATCATCAGTAGGGAAAAAAAAGATGCTCTTCTTTTCATTTTGGTCTGAAGCGTTAGAGCATCCAATGGCTTGCTTTCCAGTGAAGATGCTCAGCATGTCAGAAGCCCTGGATGGAAGGATAATTCTTCTCAAACTCTTCAATTACGTGCACAGCTCTCAGGAATCCACATGGGTGGTTGAGAGAAGACAGTAGTTGCTTGACCAGGCACATCAGCCACATCAACCCTAACAGATCAGTGGATACGAGATACGGCAGCCAGATCCTGCGTCATACGAGAGACGCAATGTGGAGTCAGATAAAACTGAATTCAAGTCTCAGTTCTAGTGATTATTTACCCTAGTTGGGAAAGGTAATGCAGCAATCTATTGTGAATGAAATAGTGCTATTTGAAGTCATCACATTCTTAGGTACAGGAGCTCAGTAATATTTGTAATCACCATTACTGAACGTGGACAGCATCTGGGATTTTGAGGGGACTCGACTTCTGGGATATCGACAGGAAGGAAATTTAGGAAAATGCAGGAAATGACAAAGTGGAAAGAACAGGCTTCATGAGACTTTGGAGTATGAACTAGATAAAATCTTTAGATAAAATGCTAGTCTCCAAAGGGGGCCAGGTTGCTTACACAGAGGAGCACCAGTAGGAGGTTTTAGATGGTGAAAAGTAGATGTTAGACAGGACGACTTACAAACGAGAGTCAGACTGGCCTATTCAAGTCTTGATCAGCAGGAACTAAGGGTCTTATGACATCCTGTCCCTCCCTCCCTATGTGTGTGGAAGGAGTTCAGGAAATTGTTTTCAACCAGTATCCAGCACAGTTTATCAATTTCTTTGAAAAACATCTGAAAATTAACACAGTAAGAAAGAAAAATACTTCTCATGTCTTATGGGCAATGAGTAGGCGTGGGGGTTCTTACTGATTAAAAAAATATAATAAGCCCTTCTTCTAATTTCTACTTTCTTCCATTCTCCCCCTCCCTTCTTTTCCTTCCATCTTCACTTCCTCCTGCTTCCTTCCATTTTCTTTTTTCTTTCCTATCTGATTCTACAAGGGTCTAAGACAGAGTAATTCCCTCATTGTTATTTGCCACTGGATTCTGGACAAGTCAGGTGCTAAGAGATGCCGTTCAGCTTTCAGGTTGCTTGAATTAGACCTGATGTGTTTTTCATTCTCCCTTCCCACATTTCCTAAAGTAAAAAAAAAAAAAAAAGTGCAGCCTTCAGATGAAAAATACATGGGTCATCAAGACAAGTTCTCCCATTGGAGAACAGGAAGCTAAACCTGTGATGACTGTGAATGGACTCTCAGAACCCAATGCAACTCACAGAAATAGAAACCAGATGTAAGCAATCATGAATCCAGGGCACTACACTGCCACCAGTTTATTTTTAGCAGAAATGTTATTAAAGTCTTTTCAGTACCGTAATTAATTTTCAAGGATTGCCATTACCCTTATAGTGTAAAGTAGAACAAGAAAATTTTTGCATATAAGGTTTAGTGGAAAATACTGATTTTTTTAAAGTAGTTTGCTGTGTGTTTGGGGTGGGGTGGCGTGTTTCATGATTTTTAGTTTTCTCAGTTTGACCTAGGAGTAATAACTCTCTAACCAGAATGTAATTCATCTTTAGATAATAATGTCTGTTTATACATTTAGGATGTATCAACCTCCTCAAGGCTGGGAAGTATCATAGCCTAATATAATATTTGGCTTTCAAGTTTTGGGTGTGCAACAGGAGGACCAACAGTCTTGTTAGCTAAAATCAACCCAAAGTATTAGAGTTTGGACATGAACTTGGCCCGCCCACGCCAGAGGGAATACAAGTACCTTCTTTCAGTCTCCGAATGAAATCATTAATTATGTCAGCAGCTCCAGCGATAGACTTGGAGACACTTTGCCCTACTTAGCAAACAAGCTACCTTCTCAACTGTTTAGAAGTCTGGGGAAGATCTTAAAGATTTGTACTCACTGTACTTACACAGCCCTTTCCCTGCAAATCCTCAGGCGCTCCTTGATCCGGAGTCTCTCTGGTTTCACCACACCGGGGCTGGAATGAGATGAGGGAAATATGTGGTTGTGATGCCCAGATCGTGTATTATAGACCTAAAAGTACATCCTGGTGCACCTCGACAATGAAACTTTTTTTAAAACGAAGAGTTTTGGGAACGATATTAACCACACTTGGGTAGCTGCTCCATTTAAGGCTATCCTGGGTCTTTTAAAGAGTAATTGTAACTGCTAGAGACATGTACATTTTTGCCTTTTAAAAACAGCTTTACAAAGAATGTGACCTGTGTTTATAGGACAAAAAAAAAATTACCCTTTTCCAAAAAAAGCAGCTTCCTCTTTTTTAACTACTAGAAGTAACTTGGCAGGTCTATGTACAATTAACAGCTTAGCAGGATGAGAAGGAAAAGTGAAAACTGCAACTAAATCCTGCGAAGGTCATTTTAAATTTTCTTAGCATAGGTCCTCCCACATAATAATTGTCCTCAATATACTGTGATGTATCAAGAGTCTACGTTTTCCCCCTCACTTACCAGTCTCTGGGAAGTGAAGCACAAATGAAATGAAGAGGGAAATATCTTCAGGACTGCATGTAACACCATATACCAAGCATTAGGGAAAGACTTTTGAGACTGAATGGCACACAGGATGTTCCCCAAACCCACTGTGATTTGTAAAAGAACATGCTTTACATGAAGTTCCCAGCAGTAGGGAAATGAGTTTTACAGATGAACTTTGGGAAGCAGATCTAAAATAATTAAAAATATGCTTTCATTTCTCAAAAGGGCTGGTAGAAAGAATTGCAATTCAATTTGATTCCACAGATATCTTAAGAAGACCTCTCCTGGGCTCACAGCAGTGCTGGGCACATTGAGAAGGTAAGCAAAACAGAAACAAGAGATCAATGGATTTTTTTTTTTTTTTTTGGTCTTTTTTTTAGCTCATTGACAGTTGTGCTAATTGAATGCTCTCCTCTTGAAAGCAGAAAAAAAAAAGAAGTCTGGCAGTTTTAAGAGATCTGCTGGTGGGAAGGATTAATAATACCGTCTCTAATAAATGGATAAAAGAATGAGATCTTTAAAATCTAACAAGTTGTTGGAGAAAACTAATTTAAAAAAAAAATGAAGGAAACCAAAGGAATTTGGATGAACTTTAAAGGGGAAACTCCCAACTGGTATCAACATGGGACAGAGGAAAATGCTAAGCTACCAACAAGGGGTGTGGGTGGTGGTGAGGAAGGTGGCTTCCTAAGTTATATGAGCAGATAAAGGATAAAAGAAAGAAATCTATTTATATCATTTTTTTTCTCCTTGCTATGAAAGGAGAGTAAAGAGATACGTACAGAAAGACTAGCTACCAAAGAATTCATAGGACAAAACTAAATTCTAAATTGCAAAATAATAATAATAAAATATTATCATGCCTCTTTATTTCATACTTTTCAAGGAACTAGGTACACATTCAAGCCTTACTTCATTAATTTTATAAATAAAGAAAAGGAAAGTCAAATGTTTATATCAATTTTATTGACTTGGGAAAATATTTAGAAGAATATATAGAAATTTTATTCCCCCCCCAACTAATTATCTTTATTTCATAAATGCAGAAACTGGGAGAGAGAAAAACTATGAAAAATTATCGAATCACAATACTTTCTATTTTACATCAGGCAGTCTCGAAGTTGTAAATACGCACACACATTCTTTGTTTTATTAAGTACCACATCATGATTAGAAAGAAAGGTAAAAGCAGCAAGCAATAATGTGTCTTTTTCAGAAAAATAAAATGTTCTGTTACAGTCTGGATGTTAATATCCCCATAAATAAAGGAACAAAACTCAAGCAAAAGTTATGAATGTTTACAGTTTTTGTAATTTTTCATGATATTTAAGGAAATTTGTTATTCAGATGAAGATGGGATCTCTAATAGAGGTAAGTAGAGGGGAAAGTGCCAAGAGAAATGAAAAGACAGAAAGGTAAAATGTGGTAAGACATTCTCTGCCTTAAACATGTATAAGAGCTTAATTAAGTTCATAAGCATTTCTTCCTAAGAACGTGTCTCAGGAACCAGGCAGAACTGTACTTCACAGAGAATAGACCTGCAACATTGCAATATTACATGGCAATTTCTCTGTTTCGCCCCTCGCTGAGAGTGGCAGTCAGACAGCTGCTCAGGGCTCTGATAAATAATGAAGAACTCGCTTCTCTCAACAATAATATTCCACAAAGGACGCCAACCACCCCTCTGGTAGGAACTGTCCGAAATCCCTGAGGCTCCTGACAATCTCCCAGCAGCATTTTCCCGACTCAGTAGAAGCAGATGCATCACCATAGCGATACCACACGGTACAAAAGCGACGGTCAGTTCGTAGAAGCTTTTAACAAACAAGGGAAGCAGAACAAGATCGGCGGCTTGCTTCTCGCTTTTTTTAGACTAGGACCTGACAGTGGACAAGGGAGGTAGGCTACTGGCTGGACCGGCGCTTCTTAAAGCGCGAGGCATGTCGCCTGAGGGCGAAAGACACCTTCAAGAAGGAGCTAAAAGGAAATCCACAATTTGGACTCGAGAGTTTTTTTCCGTCTATCTCTGGAATTCTGCCCCTGCGAGAGGGCGTCCCGGACTTGTGCAAATGAACACGTCCAGCCCGTGCCCGGCGCACACCGGCTGGGTGGCCGGCAAGCTCCGGCCCGAGGTGTGGCGGCCCCCGGCGCGGGGGTCTGCGCGTCGCCCAGACGGCCCGCAACGCACGTCAAGGACTCTTAACCACCATGGACAGCTCACTGGCTTCCCCAGCCAGCGCCGCGCTGCTCGCGAACTCGGCAGGAGCCACCGGCTAGGTTGATTTTTACGCGCTGGAGCGATGCCATGTGTTCCACGGTCTACACCCCCCGCGATCGCCAACTGCAACTACTGAGCAGCTATATATAGATAGAGCGGGCTTCAAGAATTAATAACCGTCTCCTCGCCCTCACATCAGGACTTCAAGGTGCCACTGGATTCTAAGAATCCGACGGAGAGACTTGGCAGAGAGAACTTCGCTCCACGTCCCTTCATTTCCTCCCCGGGGCCCGCGCCGCCTCTCACCCCGCCTTGGCTTTCCCGATCGTGTTAAATGAAATAAAACAGACGGGCTCCCGGACTCTGGCCGTGCCGAACCCGACGGGTGCGCGGGAGGCGGCCCAGGGACAGCGAGTCCCAGGGCTCCGGGAGGAGCGGTCGAGCTTGCACACGCCCCTGGGGACCGGACCTGGACCCGGACAGGGCCGGGGGTGGGGTACAGCCGCCCCACCCTCTTCTCCCCACCCCCACTGGGAAATTATCGTCACTGTCTGCCAGGGGCTGATGTCAAGTTTGAGTCATAGATTGCCCAGGAGGGAGAAGGGAGGGGAGAACCCCTCTCGGAGGAAATTTGCTAGGGCCCTCGGACCCTGTCCTAGGGTCACGTTGTTCCCGAAGCTTCCTTTCCCCTGCAGCCAGAAGCAGGGCCCTCCTGGGAGGAGGGAGCGGGCTGGGCCGGCGTCTCTGTACCGGGTGCGAAGCCACGCAGCAAACCCAGCGGGATGGGGCGGAGCGCGAAGGCCTCAATTCTACCGCTGTGGACAGGATTCTGTGCCGAAACCGGAGTCCAGATGCTCAGGGAGAGACGCCCGAGAACCCGGGGAACGTAACTAGACCCGCCCCGGGGGCTCCCAGGCCTCAGAACTTTCCATCAAGTCTAAGGTCCCCGGGAGCCAAGCCCGCATCTTCCACGGGTATCATATCCGCAAGGGCATCCTAGTCTGCAGTGGGAGGTGGAGGTGGGGGTAGGGGACGGTGGTGAGGCTGATAAAGATCGTCCTGTCATCCTCACGCCTCTTCCAAGACCGGGACTCCTGCCATAAGGAGACACACGCCCCCACTTCCTGCGCCCAGCGTGTGACTACCGGGCAGGGAGACCCCAGAGAGGGAGAACATGGCCTTTATGTTGGCTTTCCTGCGGCCTTAGTTCTGACAAGAATCCCAGTAAGGGCCAGCAGGGCCCGAAGACACAAGCCCAAGCAAAATACACACAAGGCACCGTCTAAGTGTGGGTGGTCCAGAGGCCTTTCAGCCTGAGAGGGTGTGCATCCTAGCCCGGTGCTGCCTTGAGGAGAGACTGAGAGCTGGTCCGTATTGCAGAGGTGGGGGATGGTGTGAGGGATGTAAGCTGCTTCTGAGGTCCCAGCGACTCCCGGGGACAGCACCTTCCAGACGACAGGGCTCAATTTTTAAGAAAGGACGACTCTGCTCACAGGAGAGCTGGATCCTGGCCAGGAAGGCTGTGTGGCACTCCTGAGATCAGTTTCAGGTGGAAAGGTTGTCATCTGAGCCAGGTGGGACTTGGAACTCTCCCTGTGGTCTCACACAAGTCCAGAGCTGCCTGCTTCAGGGAGCCAAGAACTCAGCCCAGCCAAGGGCATCAGGTAGGCATCAGTCCAGGAGATCAGGACTCTGCACCACAGGACCATTCTCTGCCTCTCTCTCTCCCTCTCTCTCTCTCTCTCTCACACACACACACACACACACACACATACAGAAGGCACTGTCCCTGGCCAGAAGACTCCTCCTCAAACATGTTTTGACAGTCATGGGTTTGGGAGGTGCACAAGTACTTGACCTTGGAGAATTTGTCCCAGAGAACCCTGTTTCTTAAAGACCTTCTCATCTCACATTGGCTTGGGACCCCCAGGGAAACTGCCCCACTGCTGGGCTCTCTGGTCCTGATTGTGGAAGGCTGAACATTGCCTAGAAAGCAGGGAGAGGCCAGGAGGGTGTGAGACCCACTTTTCTAGTAAAAGAATCCCTTCAGCTTGATGTGTGTCTGGGCACTGCTCCCTGAGGCAGTGCCTCCAGTCCTCAGCAGCCAGTCCTGTTCCTGGACAGCCCCAGTTTTGAGTCCTGGTTTCATCTAAGTACAAAGAGAGTTAATAATAATAATGATGATAATGATAATAATAACAACACCTTTTCCTGCCCCTATTTGGGATTTAAAGGCATCACGTCCCCTTTTTTGCTACTTGAGGTCAGCTCTCAAGTCCCAGTTCAGGCAATGGTTCCAAGTGACTTGAACCATGTTCTCATGTAATCAAATGATAACTTTACTTGAACTAATTATGCAAACTTCTCTACATAAACAAAAGTTTTGGAGAAGAGAAGGGATGAGTTTGTTGTTTGGTTTCATGGGATTTTAGAGCCACAGATTGGCAAATGTTAAATCTAGATGCTTGTTGGTAATAAGATAAGGGAATTTCTGGGCCCAGGCGCACTGTTTAAAGAGCTATAGGTACTTTTCTTCATTTGTATGTTTATTTGTTGGCTTGTTGTTTGAGTTGAAGAGGGGAAAAGAGAGAACAATGAGAGAGTTAAACATAAATGCTAGGGGTTTTTCTTTTTCTTTTTCTTTTTCTTAAGTGGCAAAAGGAGATATCCCTGGAGATAGGTATCAGCTGGTTATGCAAACATTTAAGAGTAAAAGTACACTTAAAAATTTAGAACATCTCTTACTAAAATTGGGAAAAAATGCTGCCATTGGGGTTGGGAAGATGGAAATGTGGGGCTTGCTCATGGGCTAGGCATCCATGTAGGTGTGGACCTCACAATGCTAAACTGTCATCACATGGAAAGACTTCAGATTAAAGGAAGGCGTTCAGTCTTCCTATTTGCTAAGGTGCCTTTATGTGATAGCAAGGCCTAAGCAAACATTCAGGCTCTGTTGGCACTTTTTCTATTCTTAAGCTTTAAAAAAAAAAAAAAAAAAAAAACCCTCCTAGTGTGGAGTCATCTCATTTGTAGTCATGTGTTCTCAGCATCATCACGGAGGTTGCTCAGTTAATTGGGAGCTAACATATGATGTCAGAAAACAGCCTTTTCAGAAAGGTATATATTGAGGGTATATTTGAGGAGAATTTCTACTGAAAGTAACAAGCAGGGCAGCTTAAAAGAGGTACCTGCTTTCTAATAATTGCCTTGGGTGGAAACAGAAAGGCTCCTTACAGGAAATTTTTAATTCATTTAAGACTTAATTTTACTTTTTTTTGAAGAGCAACAACCAAAAAAATTATTTCTGGAAGCGGCTGCTGAGAAGATCTCCCTCCTTTGGCCAGAAGAGCAGAGAAGATTATAAATCAAGGAAAAGGTGAAGTAATAAATTAGGAGGAAAGCTTAGGTATTCCAAGTATATAAAGACTATTTATTTTTCCTGTGTCTATATTTTCTCTTTTTGTGGAGGAGAGGAAATTCTAAAAATATCTGATAGATGTTTTGCCATTAACACCAGAAAAGTGTGTGGGGGAAAAAGAACGGGTGGGGGGGTATAGAAAGGGGTTGATTTTGTTTAATTAGTAGAAAAAGCAACATAAATCAAAGCAGTCTATTGAGGCCAGTCTTTAATTTGTTCTGAGAGTATAATGAATTTATTTACAGTGTAAGTGATTTAATATTTTCAATCTGATTTTTGTTTCAACCTTTTATTGGGGGAGGGTTGACTTTTTAAAGCCTGGGTAGCTTGAAACTTGGCTAAGTACCTTCGGGTTTTTTATTGTGGAAGCAAATATTATCATTTTAATGTTAAACAACTTGCAAGTATTAAATGGCCCGTTTGTGATTTACTTTTTTTACAGATTTCCCCTGCAGATCTAACGATTGCATTAAGGCTTCTGTGTCTTTTTGGAAAGAATTTATTATAAACCAGAAAGTGTTAGCGGTTCAAAGATTAACATTTCTGAGTGCTGATACTTTGTCTTTTCATGCCATGCAAACAGGTCTAACATTTAGAAATCCTTAAACGTTCAAGGGAAGTTGTGGAAATTCCCAGATTTTTTTTAAGTAGGAGGAAGCCAAGTTTTTTTTTTTAAATAAGTGTGAAGTTTAAAGTAATCAAATGGGAAAGATAGGAGTTTCTGAGAAGAGCTGACACCCTTCCAGACTAAGCAGCAAAACGTTAGTTGAAGCTAGTTAGCTAGCAGTTAACGACGGGGAAAGGGAGCCGAGATGAGCGAGGGTCGGTGAGAGGGCGCTATTTCACCCAACCTTGGTATGAAATCTGCGGAACATCAGCCAGAAAGCCAGGCTTGATAAAGGTCAGGCGCCCTTAATCATCTCACATCTCTTAATCACACTAGCCTTCTACAGAGTATTGAAACCTTGCAGGCGGATTGTCTGTCTAGAAGACAAACATGGCTTGAATGCTTCCCAACCACCCGCGTTCATTTCAGAAAGATAGAGGAGCCCGCTGGGCGGGCGTTCACATCCGCTGCAAGCCCTCCCTAGACGACACTGCCCAGTAATTCGGAGCAGCCTTTCTTCCCCGCCCAACAGTTTGGGAAGAACCCCTGCTTTCCCTTCGCTTCTCCGAAGCAGAGAGATAGATCCGCGGTATATGCAGGCTGAAGCGACACGGCTAGAGTCATCCCAGAATATGTAACAGGGGAATTGGGGGCCGGGTGGGGCGGGCGACAGAGAAGGTTGTCGGGGGAAAGGGTGGGTTAGACTCCTGTCGGTGGGCAAAAGGGCCGCGTGCGCTCCCCAGGAGTGTGGCTCCCCCTTCGCAATTCACAAGGGGGTCTCCATCCTGTGCGCGGGTTTTCTTGGACGAGTTCCAGATGTCCTCAGCTGTTCTGAGACAGCAAGAAATGCCATCTCGACCTAAAGTCTGAAACCGTTTTTACTCTTCTAAGCTAAGGGTTCCCCCCTCCCCCAGCCGACGCTCCCCGCTCATCCTGTCCCAGGAAGGGGCTAGGGAGGAGGGTTGCCATCACGCTCCCCGAGCTCCCAAGAGGGCTTAGGGCTCCTAAAAGGCACTGGCAAGTGGCCCACGACCTCCCCGCCGAAGATGCCGGGCGCCCGGCTCTCCGCCCCGGCTCCTCGGCCTCTTCCTTGCCAACCGCCCCCGGCGGCCTGGGCGCCCGCGCGTCCCGAGGGACTGGGCTGCAGCGGCGCGCCGGGGGTCGTGGCTCCCGGGCCGGTCCGCACGCCCTCTGGGACTCGGCTCGCAGATCCGCCGCGCGGTCCGGGACCGGAGGGGCCCGGCGGGAACTCGCGGATCCGCCCACGCCCCCGGCCGGGGGATAGCGCGGCGGGGCCGCAGCTCTGGGGTGGGGCTCGGCGGAGCTCCGGGCAGCGCCGGGGGCGGCGGAGCGGGGGGGTGGGGTGGGGATGGGGGGTGGCTCCCCGCCGCTCGCCGGACGTTCCCAGCTCGGGGCTCCCCTCCGCTGGCTGCGGCCGCGCGGGGCCCGCTCGGGCCGCCCGTCGCCGCCCCCGCCCCCCGCGCGCCCGCGCCCTCACTCGCCCCGCGCGCGTTCCTAGGGCGCCACCTCTTTGCGACTCGCTCACTTCTCCGGCAGGTTTGCCTGCGAGCGTGTGAACATTCCTCTGCTCGACTTTCCACTCGCCTCCAACCTGCGCCGCCCGGCCGGCATGCCTCCCCGGCCGTGAAGCGGGGCCGCCGCCGCCCCTCCGCGCCGCTCTTAACCCGCCCTCGCTGCCACCTGGCCCTCCTGATCGACGACACACGCACTTGAAACTTGTTCTCAGGGTGTGTGGAATCAGCTTTCCGGAAGCAACCAGCCCACCAGAGGAGGCAGACAGACAGCTTAGGTATATATATGTGGGTCTCGCTGCAAGTGGCTCGGAAACAAGACGGCCCAGTCCGCAAAGAGGCTGACTTCAGAGGGAGAAACTTTCTACTTTTTTTAGGAGGAGGTTAGCCCTGCTCCCCGAACCCAGGAGAACTGCCGGCCAGATTGATCATATATTGCTATGCGAGACGTGTAAACACGCTGCTCATCACTGGTGCCTGTATAAAGCCATTTCATTTAGGTTATTATTTCAGAGGAAGCACCTCTGATTCTTTTTTTTTTTCTTCTCTTCTTCTCCTTTTCGGTCCCTTTTTGCCTGTGGGTTGGAAAAAAAAGCACAGTCGGAGTAGTTGGTTCCTAAATAAGTAAGTGCTCAGCGGCTGCAGACAAAGTTTTTTCTTCTTCTTCTTTGCAACTTGGGAGATGCCCTTGAAGCTGAAGGGGCTATTTGAGAGCCGGCTGGAGGGGGAGGCAGGGGAGTGCGGGGAGATGGAGATGCAGCACTGACGCTTTGGGCCCCTTTCCTTTCCGTCGCAGGTCCCCAGAGCTAGAGGATACGATGCTGTGGAGGCTGGTTCAGCAGTGGAGCGTCGCGGTGTTCCTATTGAGCTACTCGGTGCCCTCCTGCGGGCGCTCGGTGGAGGAGCTCGGCCGCCGACTGTAAGTACCCGGTCCTCCCCCAGGGCGCCGGGTGAGGGATCGGGAGGCCAGTGGGAGAGGGCACCAGGCTGGGGCGCTGCCGAGGGCTCGCCGCGGTCACTGATGCGCCTCGCCCGGGTTAGCGAGCGGAGAGATCCGCTACCTGCCCGGGGCTGAGTCCGGGTCCTCGATCCCGGCGGGAGAACTGGTTGAACGTCAAGGGAAGACAGGCACATTATATGTGTTTCCAAGCGAGGGAGCATTTTCCAGAATCTCTTCTAGGCAAAGATCCTCTGCCTCTAGGGAAAGAAAAAGGTACTTTCAGGACCTGGGAAGATTTTGAAACCGTGAGGATTCCAAGGGGCTTAGATCTAACGCACAGGGAGCTGAGGGATCCCGGCGTCAGACGCCTGGGTGCACTTGCATACGTGCATACTGAATGTGGGTGGCAGATTCTGTGTGAAAAGCAAAAACTTTGCGTCTAATTTTATTATGAATGACATAACTTTAAGCATATAAAACGGACCACATTACATAATGTAGGCATATTATATAATGAAGTAGTAACAACGTTGCCATGGCACCGCTCCAACGTTGGTATTGATACAGTTCAAGAACGTCTGATTCCAAAGTGAGTATTGGGTGTGGAAACTTTTTTCCGCTTGGAATGATTGCTAACAGTTCTTGAATCTGGAGTCAAATATTTGCATTGTAGACTGAATACTTGTATCTTGGCATTTCCATTTTGGTGATACTTTAAGGAAAATTTTGACTTTAAAAATAATCATACATCAGAGCACGTCGGAGAAATAACACCATGCTGTAAGACTGAAAAGTTGTAAGAGTGGTGGTGTAACACTGCCTTAAGAATCTGTTGGACCTAGCAGTTTATGCATGTGTGTAATCCCGTCCTTGGGTCATCTTGAAGCTGCAGTCCCTGTGTTCAGGATGGGAAAATCATAAAGTTTGGGTACTGAGAGGAGTTTGCCTCTGGAGAAGGAAGCAAGGAGAACTTTTACACTAACAGTAAAAACAGCAGTATCTAATATTTACAATCAAGTTCCTGGTGTTTCCCTGTAAATTTCTGAGGGTGTACAAAGAGGCAATTTCTTATATGGGCCTTTGGTCTATTATTATTAAAGCAGAAAATCCTTAAGTGAAATTACTTTAGACATGTCTGAACCTTGGCACCAACATGAAAATCTATTATGAATCTCCTAAGGCAAATTGTGTAGAACATTGTACTGAAGATAAAGGTGCACTGTATTCTTCAAATCAACATTTTGCTGATGTATTTCTGCAGATTGTCTTCAGATTTTTCCGTTCATTTTGAGACTTGTATTTAATTCAATTATGTAAAATCTATATGTAAATATAGATGAAGTCTAAATTTTTTAAAGCACACCTTAATACTGCATTTATGTGGCCAAGAAATACTGTCTTGGAACAGAGCCAATTTTTTTTCTTCGGAGTTACTTAGAAATATCTGTTTTCTCTTTTGAGAAACTGTAAATGGACCATGATTAAATCTACAGTTATGACATTAGAATAGTGCTAAGTTAGTCCTAAAGGCTATTTTTAACTCTTTCTTTGTGGCACCTTGCAAAATACACATCAGAAACCATTTAGCAGCCAGAGACTCTGTTATAGTTTTGTTTGTGGGTGAAATATAATATTGCAGTTAAACACTCACACTCAGCAGATGGTTATAAAACTACCACAAAACATTCTTATAGCTAATGGCTAATAGATCATTACATTACAGCCATGGTTTTTCAGAGAGGCTGAAATCATCAGTAGATAAAGATGTTTCATCAAATTATTACAGCCAACTGGAGTTTAAAATAGCAAGTCATTATTTTTGCATTATCGCCAAATAACAGTAAATGTTATGTGCTAGACAGAATATTCGTCTACTATTACAATAAATCAACCTAGTTTCTTGAAAGAAATTTTAACATATAATCAAATCATATGACTCTCCAATTACTTTTCACACCAAATATGAGGGAAACTGCTTTAGATGTTTTTTCTGACTAGGGGCTAACTTTAAGGGAGAGGAAACTGTTACAACAAGAACACTTCCCAGGCTACACAAAGGAGACAATACAGGTTGTAAATCTCCTGACCTGCGAATCCAAAAGACTTTAACAAATGAGGCTAGAGCTTGAGTAAAAGTTGGAAGCCTACGGACGTTCTTGTCCAGATGAACATGGCTGTTGGCAGGTGGCAATCTTTGTGCTTTAAGTTAAAGAAAGAACCCCAGCAGATTCGGAAACCTAAACCATCACTGACTGATTTGCTTGGGAGCCAGACTGGGTCTATTCCACTTAATGAAAAGCATAACTTTTAGCTGAGTCATTTGGGTTGGAAAGGACTTCTGGTGAGTCATCTTAACTCTAACACCCTAACCCTGACTCTTCCATGTACCACAGAACTTTTCTTAAACCCAGACTCCTTCCTTGGGAGGCTAGCATCAGCGCGAGTGCGGGCTGCCTCTTCCTGTGCCGAAAAAGGAATTCCCATCACTCCGGCTATTCCCTGTGTTCCTTGAGAGCTCCTTAGAAATTTAATCTTCTTCCCTGAAAACTCCCTTGAGAGTGATTTCTTTTTTAAGGCAGAAGAGCTGTATTTTGACCGAATTTAGAGTTATCTGTGTTAAGCATCTCCTCCATATTTTTGCATTTTTTTTTTTACAATAATCCAAGGAGACCATGAACATAGTGTACTTGTTTTTTCATGTTGGGTCTGTCATAAATGCCATGTGGACCATTGTGCTATGTAACGTTTGCAGGCATATAAAGTCATGGACTATCATTGAGGCCATATTTGCAACTTAAATACTTCAGAATTATCTAACTGAAAGGCTCCCTAATTAGAATTTATTGCCCACCGCCTGTGTATCTCTCATTTGTACATGCTAGTCATTTATCCTTATCTCAGCTAATGTCTTATTTTGAAAATAGATAGAACACTCTGTGCACCTTCTTGCTTGTTGACAATAAAGATACTATCATATTCCTGATCCTCTAATGCAGTTGCTCAATCAGAAATTCATTCTTCACAATATTTTACATGCAGAAGTCTTCAAAGTAGTAAGTAAATTATGTAATGGCATTTCAGATTTAGCATTTAAGAAAACTTATGTTTTGGGGGGAAGGGTACAGCTCAAGTGGTAGAGCGCATGCTTAGCATGCACGAGGTCCTGGGTTCAATCCCCAGTACCTCCTGTAAAAATAAATAAACTTAATTACCTACCCCCATCAAAAAAAAAAATACAAAAAGAAAACTTATGTTTCCAAATATATTAATAATTACCCCCTAAAGGCATCATCTCACGAGAGATGTACTGCCCTAAACTGGACACAGTGTGCCGGAGTGTAGGCTTTTTAATAAAACAGAAGGATGGAATGATCACTCCATTTCCCATGAGAACTACCCCGGGAAATTGCCGTGCTTGAGTTAGGAAGGCTCTGTGACTCACAGTTGACAGGCTCGCCAAGATGACAGGCACATACGCCAGTCAGAGGGGACATGAGCAATGGTGGCTTGATTGGAACAGACCAGCTATTAAAAGTTTTGGCTTCGAGTTAAGCTAGAATGGGCTGTATTATACATCTGTAGAGCAACACAGATGCATGGGTATCTGCCAGGGATTGAGAAAATAGAAAAAGCTCCAAATCATACAAAGGATCACTGCTTAAGAACTTCTTTTTTAATGTGACATATTTTGCTAGGAGATTATTAAACTGCACTACTTATGAAATATGCACGTATACCCATCCTGTTCTTTTAAAATGTTATTAGCTGGTATAATATATTGTAGCAAAGCCTCAAATTTGTACCTTATTAGAAGTTCCCAGGATACTAACTATGGCCACAAATTAAGTGAATACTAATCTTGTCACATGTGGCACCTTCAAAAAGGAAGAGAGACTCCTTCATGCCTCATTTAAACCAGGCTCCTGTTAAATTCCTTTCCATTAAGTCATGTCTTTCTTGAACCAGCTACATGGCTTAAAGTCAATGCACACACTGAGATGCTGAAAGGAAGCTGGTAGTCAGGCCATAAGGTTCAGAGAAAGAATGCTGGTGTTTTCGTGTCTTACCCTTTTTTGACTCACAATATAACTAGACCATCTCTCATTCCCCCGGTGCTAATCCGATCTCTGCAAATCCTGGTTCTTGATTTTGGTGATCAAAGTGTACTTCCTGGGGCAATAAGATTGGTCTTCAAGGAAACCAGGCAGTTGCTGTCCATTCGCCCATTGCCATGGTTCGCACCGCAGGCTCTTTACTCCCTGCCCTTCCCTTCTTGTTTTCTCAACATACAATTCAGCTTCAGCAAGAGAAAAGGTCGAGGAAGTTGAAAAACAATCTTGGTTTTTAGAATCAGAAGCCTTTGTTTTTGGAGCCCTGGTTTTGCCTGTTTCCATCTTGTACGTAAGTCTGAGGGCTTTAACCTCTCTGAACCTCACTTCCGCCATCTTTGAAATGTATTATTGTCACATTTCTCGGGGGAGTTAAAGAAGTTGTATTAATGAAGGTAAGAAGAGGCCAGATAAACCCATCACGGTGTCAGGGAAGTGAGACTTCATGACATGTAGCTCTGAGAAGTACCTTCAGATTCTTTTGAAAGTGAGCCACTTGGAGGGTTATTTCGGGGGTAGAAATTGGATTTAGGTGAAGCATAGTTGAAGCAGGCATAATATGACTAATGAATGTATGTAATCCTTAAATGTGGTTAATAAGGACACACAGAATAATAAAAGCATACACGAATGGACATTTAAGCAAGAGTCAGGGTGTCATCTAAAAGGATTGGCAGAGAATTTGTTTATTCTTTTTCACTACATTTTCATTAGAATGTTGTTGTTTAAATAGAAAAATCAGTTCATATTTGTTCCTAGAGGTATTTTTAAGCCAAAGAGTAAGCAGAAAAGTGAATTTCTCAATTCAGAACCAGGGATAATAAATACCTTCTGAAATTTTAAATTTAAAAAGAAAGATGCACAGATAAAATAGAACGATCTCACTTAATTTAAACACCCAAAGAAAGCCGTTTTAAAGAGACCACCCACCACTTTATAGAAAAATATTCATGCTCTGACAGTTAGCCTTCAAATACAGGTTCTCAGTAGCCCATAGTCTAATATCAATCATGTTCAAGTTCAGTCTGTTTGTCAGGTGGTTTCCTAGACAGGAATCACTGTTCACTTCATCCTTCAGTCTTTGTTTGCTTTTACTCAGGCTTGCTGTTCTTTGAGATTCAGTATTATTATTACTGAGGGTGGGGGGGTGGGGGGGCACAGTACGTCTGTGTGCACACGGGCTCCTGCACAGGTGTGCTTGGGGCGAGCCCTCAGGTGAAATCAGCCACCTTTTTATTTCCAGACTAAGACTTCTGGATTTATTTCCCCAGCACAACTCTGAAAAACACAAAAAGAAGCCCAGGGGTTCCTGTCCATTTCTTTGAATAACTGAATCATAATATTTTAAATCGAGAACAGAGCATAGAAATCACTGAATCTGATCCTTTCCTTTTAAACAGATGAGGTCCTTGAGGCCCAAGAATGTCCTTGTTCTCACCAAGGTGACAGACCCAGAGAGAGGCAGAACTGGGACTCAAGGCTGGAGCCTCCGAACGGCCGGCTCTTCCCTTCCCGCTCTCCCCTTCCCTGCTCAGCCAGCCTGCTGCCCCTTCCCCTTGTGCCCCATACCGGCCCAACTAGACAACTAAAGGGCTTTCCTCAAGTCTTTGTGGTCTCTACCAGCTACTAAAATGTCATTGTTTCCTTCTTCTGCTCTTTTTCCCTTAAAGCAAAAGAGCGGTGTCTGAACACCAGCTCCTCCATGACAAGGGGAAATCCATCCAAGATTTACGGCGACGATTCTTCCTTCACCACCTGATCGCAGAAATCCACACAGCTGAAATCAGAGCTACCTCGGAGGTTTCCCCCAACTCCAAGCCTGCTCCCAACACGAAGAACCACCCCGTCCGATTTGGGTCTGACGATGAGGGCAGATACCTAACTCAGGAAACCAACAAGGTGGAGACGTACAAAGAGCAGCCACTGAAGACACCCGGCAAGAAAAAGAAAGGCAAGCCTGGAAAACGCAAGGAGCAGGAGAAGAAGAAGCGGAGAACTCGCTCGGCCTGGCTGACCTCGGGCGTGGCTGGGAGCGGGCTGGAGGGGGACCACGTGTCTGACATCTCCGGGACATCGCTGGAGCTCGATTCACGGTAACCGGCTTCCAGGGCCCGTAGGTGAGGACACCCTCTTTCGTGTCCTCAGATGGGATGTGTAGCCTCCATTCTGCCCTGGTTGGGACAAACCCAGCATTTCTTCTCTTTCTGTCTCTCTATCAGTCACTCCATCATTTACAAGCTTACAAAGCCAAGATGGCTCAGAATATTGCCTGCCTTAAAGCAGGGTGCTCTTAACTCCTTAACACACAGGGGTTAATCACCCGCTTCCTTCTCCACCATTACACCCCAACACCAATCCTTTAATACCTACTAAATCATTTTAAATTTCACTCAAGCTTTAGGAGCTAGTGACCACTTCATCATTTGTTAGAGAAGTATATTTATTCCCCAACTCTCACACCATGTCAAACTTTAGTTTTTCTTTTCTTTTTCTTTTTTTTTTTTTCATCTCAAGAGAGAACACAGAAGACTTTGCTACAATCTACAAACACTACAGAAAAATATCTTTACCAAAAACAATTCTGAGCCATTCAGATTTTTTATTTAATTAAGTTTATTGAATTCAATTTTACATTTATTTTCATTTAAATAAATTAAAATGGTTAAGCACATGCTTTCCATTTATTTAATTAAATTGAACTCTGGTTTCTACCAGTTCAAGAAAGAAAATCATGATTTCTAAAAAATGTTAAGTATAGATTTGGGAAGGATATAAGTTTTTCTCACGTATCTATCTGTCCACTGGCAAGTTGAAATACTTTTTCTAGGGTATTGTAGGGGGAACAATAAAACCACATCCATGTGGCTTGTTTATCCTTACCTCACGGATGCTCACATTCACGGACTTTGGGGCTATATACCTCAAGTTCAAGTCCTGGGACTAAACTTATTAAAATTCACAATCTTGAGCAAGTTACTTGGTCTTTCTAAGACTGACTTTCCTTTCCTGTGAAATGAAGATATTGCTTATACCAACCTCTTTGGGTTGAGTGAAGATTAAATGATATTACACAGGTTAAATGCCTGTCATAGCGAAGACACTCAGTAAATTGCAACTTATTATCATTTTGGTGCTTTTAGATCCCATTCTGGTTGTAACATCCATCCATCCATCCATCCATCTCTCAGTTTAGGTATGTGTGTTTCTGTGAGGCAAAAAAAGAGGCAAACATTAATCTCACTTTGTAACACAGAAAACCAAGACCTCCCACAGTTAAAGGAACTGAGCAGACCCGGGACCTGGGGTAGGCAGTCCTCAGCACTGGGTTTCTTTGGCTTCTTGACACTCAGGCCCGCCCTATGTCAGTGCCGCTCTGTGCACGTGCATTTCCACTGGTAGGATCTGTTTTGTTTCTTACTTTTCAGTGCAGCACTTCTGTGGGGGTTTGAGAGAAAGAGGAAAACAACACAAGGATGCATAACACGCAGCTAATGAGCTCATTATCAATCCTTCCTCTGACTGGTAGAGAGAGGATTACAGCGTGGTGTTTCAAAGGGGATTTTGATCCCATTTATCATCACCACATCTCTCTTTGAATTTAGTTGACAAAACCCGTCAGGAGATAGCATATAAACTGACAATTATATTGGCTAGGTGGTACAGCTTCAGTATTCAGTGAGCACTAGAGAAATCTTTAGCACAGTGAATGGCTCATTGTCTGAATACCTAAAGGATCTATAAGGGGTAACAAGCCCTGTAAATCTTGGCTGAATGCACAAATTCAGCATATTTTAAAATACAATCTTAATTGTACATAGTTATAACTAATGCAAGGGCTTTGCTTCATTACCAAAGCCTGTTTTTATCAACTTTATATATGTAGTATATATATTGTGTGTAAGTTATAAAAACAGAAGTAGAAATATGTTTTAATGAATTCTATTCATTTAAAATTTGCAGTGCTCTTCAGTATCAGGAGAAATGAAAGCCAGCACTCATCAATTCTTACCCCAGAGCCATCTCTAAGTTAAAGTAGATTGAGCAAAACTGAGGCAGCGCCCTCATCAGATCCAGACCTAGGACTGAGAGAAGCGGCGAATTCTGCTTCTGTTTGCTCATCCCTGGTTCTAAGGGACGTTCATGGAAAGCGCTGTTTGGCAGCCAGATGCTGGCATTTCCCCAGTACAGCCCAACCAGAGGTGCAGGGAGGAGTGGGGAAATTCAGGAGTGTATTGATGAGAATACATGGAGCATGCCAATTTCGTAAGCCAAATAGGACCTTTTCAGAATAACTCTTCTGAAGTTGTATACACAACCAGCCTCTTATTAATGTCCTCCGTTTGGTCTCTGTGCATCATGATCCGACAACCTGAGAGGTCTGATGATGTGGCAAGCATGAACTTTATGGTAATACAGGTAGTATTTCTTAAAAGACACTGTTGTCCTGATACTAACTGGCTCCTCTCACATGAACCCTTCAGGGGGAAATACGTGGCTTTACATTTTTTTTTTGGAAATTAACATTTTGGAATTTTTGGTGTTGCAAATGGGATGTCCAGATACAGGAGGACTCACTTAATTGAGACGATGTATTTTTGCCTTGGCAAACACTGACTTAGAAATAATATAACAGCTTTTCAGTACTCAAAAGAGCCCAGACTCTGAAGCATTGTCATACTCACATGGATGATAAACATATGCATTTGTTTTGGGTCATGGTGTATGTTTTACCTGGCTGTTCCATACATGCCTCTGTTAAAGGGAAACCAGGGGGAAGGGTAACAAGCAAACTGGCTGGGCAGGGCGACATATAATTAGAAGACCTCTTCCTGGGTCCTTTAATTTATTTCCTTTGCCTCTCCTACTGAGGAAATAACTGTTCAAAAGACTCTGCATCCCCTCCTTGCTTGTGTCTTTCATAGACTCGATTCATTAAATACCATTTCATACAAAAACATCTTAAAATCGGTACTGAGTTTGACATTTACCTCTTGGGCTGTATTCAAAACATCCATCCATAGCCACTCATCATTTAAAATTTTAATCTTAAACTTTTTTTTTCCTTCGCAACTAGGAACTATTTTATCATCCAAACCATAAGTATTGGTCAGTTCCTTAAGACATGAAAACACCCTGAATGCCCAGCTTGCTTTTCATTCTTCAGGCTGCCTATAAAATCCCTGAATGGTCGAGGGTTTGCTTTTTGGTAGGTCTCACGGCCATGTAAAACTTTGCCCCTAACTCTGGCTGTTAATGCAATGACACAGCCAATCAGACTCCTTTCTGTAGCTGTTTCCTGGACACCGGTGTGTATTCCCTGAAAGAGGCCACACAGAGGGACGAGAACAGGAGGAAGAAAACATCTCCACCCTTAAATCCTGTCATTACAGTGCCTAGAAGACAAGGTGTCAATCCCCAGTGGTAAATTCTGGATAATAAACACGGTGATGTGAAATGTTGCTATTTTGTACTTTTTAATTAATTGATTCTTATTCTTCAATTTAAAATAGGCTTTCCCAATTTCGAATGCAAGATCCATTCAAAATTGTATCTTAGTTTTGGCTTCAAAAGCTAAAATCCAATAATAGCTTCATTCATTCCTGTTTAAGGGTGGCTAAAGAAGGGCAGATGTCCTCCAATCATCAACCAAACATACTTTGTTTAGTTACACATCTTCCCAACATTTACTCCAAGTCACACACTCTACCTTCACAACAACCCATTGTCTTAGTGAGACATTGGCCAAACAAGAACCTGAAAAAAGCAACCTCTGCATCACCTGCATAGGGCATGACTGGGGATAAACTTCTAAGCAAGGTGCCTTTAATGATGGATTGCACAGCCTTATTTCTGAATTCTCAGATTTGTGTGTCCCTTCTCATCCCAAACTTGCCAATTAGCAGCTTTGGAAAGTTCTCCAAGGGTCTCATTTTTCTGACATAGAATAATCAGAAATGCGGGCCCTTTTTTTTTTTCTGCACTACATTGACTGTTTGATGGATTAAAGACTCTGCCTTTAGCCAAGCTCTAGAGAGACAGGTGGATCCCACCGGCACCTCCTGCAGGAGATACTTACAAGAAGTGCCCTGAATCTCTTTCCACTGTGACTCTATGTTCCTTAACTTATAATCCTTTATTTTACGTCTCTTCCTTTGTAAGGAGAATTAACCTGTTTTCTCCTCTTCTTTCCCTTCTTTCTTTTGCAGGAGGCATTGAAATTTACAGCAGAGACCTTCAGAGGACGTATTGCAGGATTCTGTAATAGTGAACATATGGAAAGTATTAGAAATATTTATTGTCTGTAAATACTGTAAATGCATTGGAATAAAACTGTCTCCCCCATTGCTCTATGAAACTGCACATTGGTCATTGTGAATATTTTTTTTTTTGCCAAGGCTAATCCAATTATTATTATCACATTTACCATAATTTATTTTGTCAACTGATGTATTTATTTTGTAAATGTATCTTGGTGCTGCTGAATTTCTATATTTTTTGTAACATAATGCACTTTAGATATACATATCAAGTATGTTGATAAATGACACAATAAAGTGTCTCTATTTTGTGGTTGATTTTAATGAATGCCTAAATATAATTACCCAAACTGATTTTCCTCTGTGCATGTAAAAATAGCAGTATTTTAAATTTGTAAAGAATGTCTAATAAAATATAATCTAAATTACATCATGATTCAGAAGGTGAATTATATACATATATACATATATCCTTTAAGATTTCTAGTAGAAGGAATATGATGTAATTTTTTAACTGTATTCGAATATGGTCTTAAGTTTAATATGTTTATATTGGTACAAATTCCAAAATGTTCATATTAGCTTTCAGTTTCAAAACCACTTAAAATATATTTTGTCCGAACTTTAAGTTCAGTTCGGTAGAATGGCTGAAATATCTAGACACCGTTTTATGAAGTACATCCAACTTGAAGCGAAGAGTGGAGAGGGCAGAAAAAAAGCAGAGAGAAATCAGGCGGAGAAATTTAAAGAAACTTAGTCTAGAGAGTCGGCCAGAGCTTGAAAAATCGGGAGAGAGGCAGATCAGGAATTTTAAGGCCAGGGGTGATTTGAAGCAATGTAAAGTTTCATTTGAGAGGGTCTGCCCTTACATACTAGGCAGAAAAGAGCTACTGGAGCATTCTTCCTGTTAACATTTCCTGCCAGAGAAGGGAGAGAGACTCGGGCTTGGGACATGCGCAGCGACTCAAAACACCTTCACTGGTGAAGACCGCTTTCCCGTGGCATCTGGGTTGCAGGTTAGTTGCAGACGGCATGGGTGTGATGCCACGTGCAACCCTCTCCCCATTTTATGTATCATCCTAGTTTCTTGCTTCTATGCTAAGATGAAAACACAAACATCTCCCTTCTCCAGAATCTTCTTCTTTGCAGCTTAGAACTCACCAGTAAAAACCCAACACAACAAAACAAAAAGCCTATGAATCAAGCAAGCACATATTTAGGAAGTACTTTGTTTGTGCTCAGTATAGTGTTAGGTATCTGTTAGATATTTGGGGCAGGCACAGGAAGCCAAATGCTGAATCCAAGACTCTCTCGTTACGGCAGGTAAATTATGCACACATCTACATGAAACAACTGAACGCTGTACGCAAGAAACTGAAATGATCCAAGATTCTAAGAAAATTTTAAAAGGGGTGGAAACACATAAGGAGAGACTAGGCTGAGTGCTTGTGAGGAGAATGATGTTTCTGGGAAGGCGGATCTAAGGCTGAACTTCTTCATATTTTCACTTGAGTCCCTTAGCCTTCAAAACAGGGCCCATCCTGCTATTTTGGGTAAGAATTTTGAACCTATGTTCTTAAGCAAATACGAGAATTTGTGCTTAGCTTCACTTATGAATTTGTTGGATATGGTTTGTATGTCTAAGGAATATTCAGAAGTTAAGGCCAATACACTAAAACCCGTATAAAGCAACCAGCTTGGAGAGCCTTAAAACCAGATTTAACCACATTTTGCAAAACTCCATTCAAAACTCTAAATCTTAAGATTGCACCAAATCGTTATGCGTTGTTCACATGAAAAGTGTTAAAACACTAGCTTGGTAAATACTTGGACACTGGAGCAAGGAAGCATCAGATTCAAGTCATCTTTAAGCTTTCATTCACAACTAGCCCATTCCTGAAAAGAAAAGGGGGAAGTGATACCAATTTTGACCAAAACATTATTAATGCAATTATTGCCTTTAGTCAAATCCTTGGTCTTCAAGCTGGGACAAAGAGTAAAATCATAGGATAAGGGATGGAATAGGAAGATGAAGGAAGCAAAAAAAAAAATCTTTGGAAAAAAATGTCATTTTTTATGACATTGTTATTTCTATGAAAATAACTGAAATATACAATTTAAGATAATAAGTGTTTGAATGTAAATCAACTCTTAGCCAATTACAGTCTAAGTGACTATGGCTCATCCTTGACTTAAGTAATGTTTATAAAGCAGTAACAATTTAAATAAAGGCAGGATGGACTAAGTATTCTGGAATTAAGAAAATAAAACCTAATCTCTCTATTGCTTTCCTGAAGTTTTAACCAGACGGCAATCTGGTATTTAATTAGGTTCCTAATGCATGTTTTTGGCCACTGTGGCGTCCAGCCACAAAAGACAAGGAGTGGTACTTACATGTGAAAACCCTGTTCTTTTCCTCTGTATTGTCTTAGCCATCATTGCAAAACAGTGATGAACACTAAGTGGTGAACCCAAATCAGTGTCGACATTACTGGTCCTGGAAATATCTAAAATCAATATTGGCATCTCCCTTCCTCGTGACAAAAATTAGTCGGGAATGCAGGCAGCCTCAGTCTGAGAAATATGGAGAAACTGAAGCTTTTCTTAGAAGAAAGCATGGTCCCCCACCTGGCTGGTTAAGAAGTTTGTTTTAATTTTCCATTACGTAACCTTCGTACCTGTTGAGCGAGGCAGCTATTTAACTTTCTGTATCTACCCTACAAGGACAAAGGAATGTTTTAAAATTCAAAAAGTTCTTTAATATACTCTATATAATGGACCCAACAAGAAGAACAAAGTCAAGTGTTACTTTAGTTTTATCTTATCGTCAGTTCATTAAATACATCCTGAAATGTGATTTAATAGAGGCCCCAAACTGCTTAAAGAACACAAGTCAATGCCTTTTGTAAGAGATTCTGAGATGCTTAAACCATCACAGGGCATTAACGTTAGGATCATCTAGAGTTTAATTCTAGAGTATCTTACAGCTTAACTGTTATTTTTCCCTTTGGCCACAAAAATCCATGGAAAAACCGAACAAGCTGTGGACAGAAACAGTATGTTGAATTTCAGAGGGTTCCTCATCTGCAAACGGCGGGCACTTTTATTGAGAGTTCTAAGTGTTCCCAGGAAGTGTTCTCCATACACCCATCATTAAACAAAGGGTAAAAGACATCCCAAGCACGAATGTTTGCCACGTCCCTTTATTTAATAACCCAGAAGGTGTTAAGAGTAAGGCTACTCTCAAAGATTCTACTACACAGTTAGCAAAACATGGACATATGGTAAGCTGCTCCTAAGACTCAATTGAACATTTCAGGGGGGATAGTAAACACTGGTAGCTATGAAGATTCCAAAGGCTAAAGGTATTACTTCAATGAATTATATTACAATGTGTTCTGGGTTAACTCCCTAAGGGAAATACCACTCCTTCCAAGTTGTCAGTGTTACTTCCCTAATTATTTTATGAACTTCTTCAGGACAGGAACCTTGTCTTATTCAATATACACCATCCAACACTCAACAACAGCATTAGTACATAGCAGGTGCTCAATAAATATTCACTGAACAGAATTTAAAAGGTCTTTCGGTTTCTAGATGAATGGACTGAAAAGCAGAGTTCAGCGAAAAGTCTGCCGGAGGTGGGAGATGGATCAGAGTTGTATTTCAGACTCCCACGTCACGCCATTCTTTAATTTGGATAACAAGGAGCTCAAAGAATAATTAACTGCTCCAAGGTATCAACTGTTCACCAGAGTGCCTTTTGTTTTTCATCTTCTGGTTTAATAGGAACTTTTCCAGCCCTAAAAGTACAAGAAGCAAGCATTTGTGTTGAGTATACAGCAACCTCCCAGAGGAAGGGAGGAGAATTTAAAATACCAGGTTTTCTTCCTATGAATACACTGCACAGAAGCTACCTACAGGGCTCAGCCGTGCAAGGAAGAGGCACACCGCTATTTTGTCAGAAGATTAATGTACACAGTTCCCAGCCAGAGCCACCCAGCATCAGGATGAGAACATTCACATCTCTGTGCAAGCTCCGGATACACTCGTATTTACCCACGCAAAGCACAAGGGATATGTTTTCAAACCGCATTTTAATTAAACTTCAAAACATCCCCCAGAGAATTTCCTTACATTTTCCTCCCAATGGGAAGACATTTACAAATTACAAAATGGGTCACCCCTGAAAAAATGGATTGTTTTAATGGTGACTCCTACTCCTGGCCAAGTCTACATTGCTTTGGGGTCTGAAAAGCAAATCATTTGGGTTGTCATTGAAGAACTGTTGGGAAGTGGCTCCAGGGAGCCACTCCATGGACTACAAAATAAAAGCAGAAACAATAACAAGCTACGCCATGTTGGATTTGGTAATTCCATGTACTCATTACTCTTTCTTTCCCCCATCATGAGTTTCAGTAGACCCCTTGAGTCAATGCAGAATACAAACAATACAGGGCAGCATTGTTTCGTAACTGTCTGTAGGTGAAAATTTTTGAAAGCAGACATGTTTTCTTAAGATTTTTTCTCTTCAGACGGCACAGTGAGAGATTCTTCCTTGCCCTCTTCCTCAAGAATCAGAAATTGTATTCCATTGCAATATTTCATGACATTGTAACAACTAGTATGCCATAAAGCATAAGTTTGTTACCGTATAGCCTAATACAATCGGGCTAATATTTGTTTTCTATGAGTCATGATGTACCGGTTGCAGTAACCTAATTTACACTCTCATTTAACTTTTCCGAGCATCTCGTGAGCGAGGTGTCAGTTGCCTCATTTCACAGGTGATGCAGTTTGGCCGTAGACAGATTAGACAACTTGCCCGGGAGCACGCAGCTGGTCACGGGGCAGAGAAGGGGGACTCAAAGCCGGTGGCGTCTGACTGACTCCTGCATCTGGAATCCCTGTGCCATTGCTACAGCGTTGCAGTAAAGCTCCATTCAGAATAGACCTCTCTGAGACAAAACTATTTGGGTCTTGCTTTCGGGAAGTTCAGTGAACTCATAGGTCTGTTCTGCTCCATTCTCTTCCCTCTGTGAGGGCGTCATTTACCAGCTGCCCTTGTCCATAGCATCTTCTAAGGCTGACTACAGCCTTATATTCCACGAAGCTCATAAAGTGTGCTCTCTCTCTCTCTCTCTCTCTCACACACACACACACACACAGAAACATACACACACACCACACACACACACAGCCAAGAAGCCCAGGTGTTTGCACAGCCCCATGAATGAGCAGCTGTTGCTTTAAAAGGAGGGCGGCAGAGCAGGCGAGGGAGCGCTGGCTGGCAGGCGGGTGTGTAAACGTATACAGAGAGCCACTTTCTGTAAGAAGCCTAAAACGTATTTAAAACGGGACCACCTCAGAGATGAAATCTTCCCCCTCCTGTTACCTCTCAACCTGCTCCAAAACTGCAATATTCCGTTTTTCCAAGTCTCCCCCGCTCCCCCCTCCCCCTCGCGCTGCCCCTCCCTGGGGTTTGCTGGTCTCTCTGTGAGCACTTGGCACTCCGCGGAGCAGCTGCGTTCAGCAGGCAGAAGCGGCCTCTGCATTTCATTCCTTCCCCTACAAACAGACGCGCGTGCCCAGTCTGCGCGCGCGTCCAGCCCCTGCCCACACCGGGGCACGAGGAGCGAGCCAGCATCCTTTCTTTCCGACGGGTTTTCCTCTCTGGGTTGGCTGTGGGCTACTTGATGTACTTTTTTTTTTTTTTGCATTGACTGAAAAAGAGGAAAGAAAAGCTTTCCACTGAGATCCCCTTGGTTGAGGGCAGAAGAATGCCGTTGGTCACGGGAGGGCGCTGTGGAGGGGCCGAGCCCGGCCTGATTTGGGTTTCAGCTTCTGTCTGTTGGAAGTCACCCTGGGGGGGGGGGGGGGGTGAAGGTGACAGTCACAGGCCAGCTCCTGGAGGCGCCGACTTGACTTGGGTTTGCGAGCCCCGGCTGCTTGAAACCTCCAAGAGTCTGAATTTCCCTACCTTTTGAAGTCAGTTACAGCCTTCTGCTTCTGCAGCTCTCGACCGAATCGCGAAGCATCATGCCCAGCCCAGAGCTGCCTTTCTATTTTACAATAGGTGAATCTTCTAAAGAGATGCAACTCAAATACATATTTTATTACCCAGAGGAGCACACAGGTCTTAGGGTAATGGCTGCACATACTTTTATTAATTCACTGATTAGGGGTAAAAAACCGAATCTTTAGCTTTTACTGTGCTAGACTATTAAACCATGTTTCTCCAATTGGCTATAGCATTCGTTACCGATCTCCGATCTCCGTGTCCTGCATTTTCCAAGAATCACATAGAGTCATACGCCTGAGCAGTGACTGATGGCTGCAGCATGACGCTAAAGGCAGATTCAACTCTATCCTTCCCCGTGGATAACTGGTTGTCCTGATAACCACCTGCTCTTACGGTATCACAATCAAGAGGCAATTAGCTGGAAAAATAAATATCAAAACAGACTAGAGGAAACTGATTTGGTTGTTGAGCTCACAGTTCACATACTTCTTGGTCTTTCCGGATGCCATGTTGAACCTACCGTTGCTTATTTTAGCTCTTCTGATTCCAAATATGATCTAGCCACTCATTTCCTATTGAGTTTATGTTTTTCTTTGAGGGTTGGCCCAGCAGCAGTCTACTGCCTAGTAAATGCGTATCTTGTTAGTTGGGAGTGACTGGGTCCCCTGGAAACACCTTATTCATTGGAGTTGGAATTGCATCTTCTTGTATTCAACACAGACCATAGCTGAATACAAATCCCAGACAGTGTCAGTCACTTTTTACTGTAGTTGTAACGGCAACAATAATGCTAACCTCTCATGATTGTGTACTCAACCACTTCGTAATAGTGTCTTCGCAGAACCAAGTCAACCTTCGGTAATCCATAATAAAAATTCAAACTTTGAGTGTCTAAGGACATGCAATGTATTCTGTGGTAGTAAAATTGCAGGGCTTTTCTCATAGCTGAGAAGTTCCAGAGAGGTTCCACAGAAACGTAGGGTGCTTTCCTGTTGTTCCAGAGAAGTCCACATGGCAGGCGCCCTCTTCAACATGGATTCCACACACTTAATAAACATTTCTCATGAGTCAGGCCCAGAGGACACAAAGATGACTGAGGCATAGTCCCTATTTCAATAAACCAATAGATTACTTACTGCAATTGAAGGCTTTGGTAAGCTTTCTGCTGGTACCACCTGGAATTAGGAGGAGAAATATTTCTGCTTCAAATACTGCGTCCCTTGTTTCGTGAACACATGTTGTTTGTCTTCCCAGTGAAGGGAAAATATTTGTGCTTCCACTTGAAAACTATGCAACTAGATTCTAGAGGAAACTCTTCTGGGTTATCAGATTCTGATTCTGTGGGAGTTATTTCATAATTCTGTGAATTGTGGGTAACTGGTCAGAACAAAACAATTCTTGTCTATAATTTTGGCCTGTCGAGGTTCAATTAACTTCTTCTCAACTCCCCTCCCCTTGGAGAAAAAAATAGTTTTGCTTCCATTTGCACATTCACTTCAATCTTTTTTGAATGTGTTGTAATATCTGTCTTGTCCCCTCATTGATTAGTATGGGGAACAAATCTTTAACGCACGTTCATTTATATATCTATATACTTTTGATTTTTAAAAATCATCTTGTAATACCAGTGTCTTCCACTTGAGAGGTCCACTCTTTCTCCATTCCATGTGTTTTGGGGGACAAGAGGGTTAATGCAAAATTCTAGTCCATGGAATGGGTAGATGACCCAAACTTGGTCGAACAGAGAACTGCATTATCCCTGATTGGTTTAGGGATGGGCACACAATCAAAAACAGCCAATCAGAGTTTCAGAGTTCTCCCCGGGCTCTTCTGCTGAGCATGATGGGAACGATGTTCTTGCTTCCCTGGCATTCTTGGGTTGTAAGAAAAACATCTGCGTTTTTCTCATGTTCATCGTCTTCCCCAGATGCGTAAAGGAAGCTGCCCAGTACAGGAAGGAAAGAAGGCAACTCAGAAAGAAAATCAGAGACAAGAGATGAAAAAAGATAATCCTGACACCACGGTTTGTGATTTGGATCCACCTGTTCCTAGAGTTCTTAGTCACATGGCAAGGAGCAGTGGGGGGGGGGGGGGATGGGAGGGGAGGAGGAACAACCTCCTTCTCCTTAAATCAGTCTGGTTAGGTTCTGTCCCTTAGGTCTAAAGCATTCTGAAAAACAAGCCTGACTTCTGACTTTTCCTGATTTTTCCAACAGCAATCTCTCTACTGCAGAGAATGTCTGTGAGTAGTTAAGCTGCAACAGCAGATCATTTGAAGACCACAGAGATAAAGGAGTAACACACTGCTCACTTTTATGAGGACAGGCTTAAAGCAGCAGGCAGCCTCTTCTGGGGTTTCTCGTTACCACACACTTTCCAAGGCAGCAGTAACTTCTTCTGTTACCCCTGAGTTCACAGTTCTTTTTTTTATCATCCCAAGCAGACTACTACATCTTCAAGCACTGTCCACCCCTCTCCCCAGCCCAACAATACGGGCTACCTTTAGTTGAGTTCTCCAGAGAAATAGAACCAACAGGAGAGGGAGAGAGACATTGACTCGCTATAAGGAATAGGCTTGTGTCATCGCGGAGGTAAGTCCAAGATCTGCAGTCAGCAATCTAGGGACCCAAGACAGCTGATGGTGTAGATCCAGTCTGTGATCAAAGGCCTAAGAACCAGGAGAGCCAAGGGCGTCAGTTCCAGTACGAGTCCAAAAGCAAGAAAAGATTGATACCCCAGGTTGAAGGCAGTGAGGCAGAATTCTTTCTTGTCAGCCTTTTATTCTATTCAGGCCTCCAGCAGGTTGGATAAGGCCCCCCCAAAGGGAGGATAGTCTGCTTTGCCCAGCCTACTGATTCAAATGTTAATCTCATCTGGAAACATCCTCACAGACACACTCAGAAATAATGTTGAACCACACATGGGCACCCAATAGCCCAGTCAAGTTGACACATAAAATTAACTGCCACAGTGGCCTGTTGTCTTCTCCTATAGCACCCTACAAAACAGAATCAAGACCAAGAAAAATGAGGCAACAAAGGGTGACTCCACAAATCAATAAATATTTAAAACAGTTACATAAAGGAGAAGCCATGTGCTATGTGATGAAACAGTAGGGAAGGGAAAACTCTTGGGGTAGCCAGCAATTAGCTTCTCTTCTGTTGCCTGTGAACAGTTTCCCTATAGCATCAGATTCACAGTTCCTAGTTTAGCAGAAGGAAAGCCCCAAAGATAAGCAGCCTCAGCCTCCAGAGAGGGCAATGTAGCAATCCATCATTGTCCCGGGGCTGTCTCACTCACCCCACTGCGAGATGCTTATCAAAGTAGTCCTTCAACCACAATCATAGTCCCCCAAGTTTCAGAAACACAATTTGCTCCATCCTGTACACCGGCAGTGATGTTTTAACACCCTGCACAACTACCCACCCCTACGGTCTTGCTCTGGCACTCTGTATCTTTCCTACAGATATTCTTTTCACACTGTATTTTAAGTGCCCAGCTACTTCTCTGTATCCTAGTAGACTGTAAATTCCATGATGACTGTATCTTTTGCTCCATCACCAACATAGAGCATAGCTTGGCCAATATTAGGTGTTCAGTAAGAGTTTGTTGAACAGGTAAGAATATGTTACCTCTAGACTTTAAGCTCCCTAAAGGCAAGAATCTTATCTACCTCACCTCTTTTATTGTAGGTTCATCAAAGCAGTGCCTGAAACACAAATATATGTGTGTATTACATTATTATGTATTATTATTATTATTATTATTATTATTAATTACTATTACTACTACTACTTCTCTTGATTTTTCCCACAGGAAGGCTCTGACAAACCACCCTCCTGATTATGGGCACTTAACCTAAATACTTGGGTACTGTAACCTGAATTGCCCCCAGTAGCATAAACATTTGTCTACTCATCATTCAACAAAAATGGTTTACTTGCTTTCAAATACACCATATTATAAATATTTACAGTTACATAAATTATGCTCATAGGGCTATAGTTTCTAAAGTCATTTCTTTTCTCTTTTTGTTTCCCGTGTTCATTGTTTTGACCATATCCTCTGGGAGCCTTACATTGAAATCCTATTACACTTTAAGTCAAACACAAATTCCCTCATATTTCTTTCAAAGGCTTCTCCCAGCATGACCCATCCTCTAGCTGTTTTCATCCCCTGCTCTAACCTAGTCTTCACCTTCCAGACCAACTAAATTTATTGTCATGTGGTTCCTTCCACTGTTTCTTCCTCTCCTGGCTGTGAGCCTCTTCCATTTTTTCCATATCTATGGAACAACAACCAAACCACAAGTTTCTCCTCTTTAAATCACAGCTCAAGGACCAACTGCTCCAAGGAGTTTTTTTCCCACCCATCTTCCAATCCATCAGATCATCGCTGACCCTGACTCCTACCACAACCTAACCTTGAAATGACTGAATTTATAAGTATGGTGTGGCTGTAGTCCAACTTCTGGATTGCGTCAATACTCGTGGCTTGATCTCAGTATTAATCAACGTTAAATTTGGAAAGAATCAAAAGAAATATTCAATAGTCATTAAATCACCATTATAAAATTTTGCCTTTCATAGTGAAGACAATTAGGTATATTTCATCTGAGTTTAACGACTCTCTTCCCTGCCTTGCTCCACAAGGGTTTCGAGATTTCAACAACACATGGCAAACAATGACAATTAAAAATAAATATCAAGACCAGGGGAAATGTGGATAGAACAAAACACCAAGATTTCAGAGAAAACTGGAACATAAGTAACCAGGTCATAGAGTCCTCCATGGTTATTAAAGCCGAACTGCCCATTAAGCTCTGATCTTGGCGCTCAGATTATTCATCATTAAGCCCTATTTTTTTACTTAATATTTAAAATGAATCCACCCTTTCAATGATGTGAAAATGATCAGGTTACTAGTACTTTTTGGAGTCGAGGTTGCAGTATAACTTAGTGTTTTCAAAAATGTTTTGTGTGAAGCAAAGTTCCAAAGACGTGGCATAAAAAGGGGGGGTCTGTGTTCAGTTAGGGAAGCTTTGAGTAGCCCTGCAGAAAATAACCCTATTTTAGTTTGTAAAAACCCAGGACTCCCCAAATGAATTCGAACCCGAGCCCCCAACTTCCTCCCCACATAACATTCCACGGAAGTAGCTTGCAAGTGGCCCACTTGGGAAAAGCCGGTGTAGCCCGGCAACAAGGAAAGCAGAACCAAAACACCTTAAGATGCTTCAGTTGCATTTGTAATGTTTTAGTCCACAAGTGGGTGTACAGGTATTCATGATTTAATTCTATATACTTTTTGACATGCTTGATTTATTTCCTAATTACAAAAACAAAAGCAAACATTAAAAATATCATCTCCCTCCTGGAAGTTTAGCTTCCCCCAAAGCAGGGAGCAGAGAGAAAGGGGTGCTGACTTTAGCCGTGGGGTAACCTCCACAGCATGTCTCGACTGTTATTTGGAACAACAATCATTGTAACAGTAACCGTAACAGCAGCAAACCTTCAACTCCTATCAATTCATTTCGCCTTTACAGCAGCCCTCTGCCTCAGCACTGTCCCTGTTCACATCTTACATATGAGGCTCAGTAACTCGCTGCAGGGAAGGGGCAGAGCTGGGATGCCAGTCCCAGCATCCTGACTCCAGAATCTACATCCTTTACAGGGCCCTGTATTGCACAAACCCCTATGTGACACAGGGAGGTCAAGGAAGACCTCCTCAATATGGAGACTTTTGAGCAAAAGCTTGAAGGGGGCAAAGGAAAGAGGAATGAGGGTGTCTGGAAGAACAGCATTCCAGGCAGAAGGAACATCAAGCCATTGCCCACGAGACAGGCTAAAGAACTCTATAATACACTCAAAACCCTTCCCATCACCCTGGACTCCATTTAACCTTCATTTATCCATTTCTTTAGTCCCCCCATGCTTTTTACTCTCTCACCTCTGGAATTCCTCTCTACAACTACTCCTCTCTAACTCCTCAAGTCCCTACTTTTATCAGTTTAACTTCTTTGGGCCTTGCTTTATGCCCCGTCTTCTGTTATTTCTTTGACTGCCTCATACTTGGACTGTTTCCCATATATTCCAGACCTCTGCTTTTCTTCCTCCCAATAGCTAGCATTTAGTAGGTGCTCCCCCTGGGCCGGGATTATGCTAAGAACTCTGCTGGCGTCATATCACATAAATCCCATAACCATCCAAATGCAATAGGTTTTGTTAGTGCCTCCGTTTGTATGGATGAGGAACCTGAGGCTCAGAAAGATCAAGCGACCCAGCCAAGGTTACACAGCAAGACCTGGGTCCAGATGATGCCCAAACCCTTGCTCTAAGCGTTCCGCTCTTTTGCTGATCAAGCACTTATCACGCTGTTCTGTTACTGAAAGTTCGCATAGCTGTCACCCACCAAGCTTTCTGAGGCGAGGTCTACGTCATGTCCCTTAGTGTGTGGCATGGTTTCTGCTACACAAGCTAAATAAACACATGTCCACTAGATGAGTGAGACATAGCAGTTGTCTCCGTAAGCAGGCATCCTTGGCTGCTGGAGCCCCGAGGCTGGGACAGAACCCTTGGACGAGACTTAATTTGATGTTTAACAGAGGCACCATCCAGGTACCCATTTTTCCTTCAGCCAAACCGCAGCATGTGTATTTCAGATTCTGCCTTTCTGCCCACTCCACCTCCCCTGCCTGGGTACCTTGACTCCGAACGCCCCTTCCCTGTTTTGCAGGCTCCAGTGGAGACATCTTCTTCTTTTGTCTATCAAGCTTACTCTGAACAGCCTGACCCTTGGTCACAGTCTTAGTTCATGACAGTCCATGACAATCTCTCCAACAATCCAGAACTTCGCCAACAAACTGCCTTGCCGAACATTCCATAGGTGACTTCCTCGCTCTCCTTCTGACTCTGAGCTCTTCTCTGCACCCCTCTGATTTTTGTACTTAATGTACCGGATGTATTTGTATTTCTGGTCCATCACGTCATAAAAGATTCTTCAGTTGTTCTGCTTCCCCAAAAATTAATGCTTTAAGAAAACTTCAGTGGCATTTAGGAGACATTTGTTAAAATAAATTTTAAGTGTTAACTAAAAAATGCTTCATTCAAGTGTTATTAAAACTTTACTTAACAACCATGAATGTACAAAAAGAAGTAGTTTTAAATATTTTGGTGTGGGAATAAATCTATGTAATATTTGAATTACTCTTCTATCCTTTAAAACTTTATAACATATCTTACTCTGAGTCAAGTACATTTTCTTGTGTCTATTCTGAACATTTTGTGTAGGATCAATATTTAAGGAAAAACAGACTCTGACATCCATATGTGATCATTTCTTCAACATAACAACTCCTAAATAAATAAACAACTCCCAAAAAGCAACTCCTAAATAAAATAAAACGTATCAATCATTCAACACACACGCAAGTTTTTTAAAACTCACACCACGGATCTGATAGGAGATACTTGAGTAATGATGTTTTGATAATTACAGATCTATTTCATTAGCATTAGATTATCTTCATTCGTAATAATGTTAGCTAAGATTGTCTGAGCATTTCTGAGGAACCAGGCACTGTAAGTGCCTTGCATGCATTATTTTGTTTGATCCTTCAAAGCCCCTGTGAGTTGGTAGGGTTTTTATCCCATTTTTCAGAAGAGGACCTTTAGAGTCATTGGTCCAAGGAACACGCACCTAGAAAGGTCATGGTCAGAATTAGAAGCAGGCAATGAGTCCAAAGCCCTTCTCTGTTTTTCATAAAAATACGGATTCATCCATAAGTTGAGATATCATTTGAGAATTTAAAAATCAGAGTAGATCGTGAATTGTCTTTACAATTGATAAACTGGAAAAAGAAAGGAGAAAACTCAAACGCATAAGGTAAGATTTTGAAATATCCTACATTGATTTGATGTCTATTTTTTCTTCTGAAAAAAATTAACACTTCCCATTAATTACAAAATAGTTTAAAGTTATGGGATAAAATCCTTATTTTATACTGTGTCTATTTTAAAATGTTTAATTAACAAGCACCACAGATTTTCTTATATTAAAACATTATGGGCATTTTTGAGTCTCAAAATATACCACCTTTGGCCCCTGAGGATTATCTGATCATCTACTTTAGGAAGTTGCTTATTGCAAAATAACAAATTGGCAAAGAAAATAGTCAAATTTGCCAACTTAAAAAATTTAGCTATGGTGTCTATGTCTAAAGATCATCACTCTTTTATAAAACCTCTAGATTTTTTCATCATTATTAAATATTGACATTTAAAAAACCCAAACCAACAGAATTTCTTACTGTGAATTATACCATGTTAATGTAAAATGTCCAGAGTTTCAAAAAAAAATTTTTTTTTCCAATTTAAACCACATAAAAGAGAGCTGGAAGAGATTTGAAGAGGTCACAAGGTTCATTCTCCAACCACTTGCAATCAAGACTAGCATCGAGAGGACATATTTTAAGGTTATTTACTAGAATAATTTCAACCATATTGCTAGATTTTGCTTTGATTATTTGACGTGAAGCAAAACGTTATTGGCATCATCTTCAATTCTGTTGACATCCTGGGAGTTACCACTAGGTGGCGGCACAGGAGACACTCAGCCTTTGAACGGAACTTTAATTGGCATCACAGGCGGGTAGGACAGGCTAGAGGAAGGTATGGAAGGGGATTAGACAGGCCACTCCTTCTGTTGATTTCAAAATCGTGGGGCTTTTCTGGCCACCCCCTTTATGAGTTCGGGAAGACAAGAACAAGAATTTTCTTTTCATGGTGGAAAAACAGTCACCCATTAGCTTATTCCCTTTGTTTTTTCCGTCGTGTGCTTGTTTTTGCACGGTTGGAGTGACCATTCAGTTTTCTATTCACCGAATCCATTTTCCACACTGCAGTCAGATCGATATTTTCAAAATTTAAACAGAATAGTTCTGTATGCCTGCTTTAAATTTTTCAGTGGTTCAGTGGCTTCTTTTTCCTCCTTCCAAATGGCCCTGGATGGTCCATCTGGCCTTTACCTCTCAAAGTCTTCTCCGCTCAGCCTGCAGCACCAGCACAGAGACGAGCACTCAATCCATTTTTATTATTCTCAAAAAAAAATTTTTAATTGTTGTAAAAAAAAAAAAAAACCAGCATCGCATATAATTTACCATCATCACTAATTTTAAGTGCACAGTTCAGCAGAGTGTATTCACATGGTTGTGCAACGGATCTCCAAGACTCTGTCGTCTTGCAGAACTGAAACTCGTTATCCATTAAACATCTCCCCATTTCTCCCTTCTCCCAGCCCCTGGTGACCCCCATTTTCCTGTCTGTCTCTAGGAATTGGGCTATTTATGGTTAATAAGATAGGTTCAGAGATTGTATTGGTTGCCCCAAATCACACAGCTCTTGCGACAGAATAATTTGATGTTCATCACTCCAAAACCAGGAGTGATATTTTCATGACACTACATTGTGTTTGAGAATATCCCCCTTTCACCTTTTCTTCACACCATCTTTCAGAATTACAATGTTTGCTAATTTAATAGAGGGAGAAAGGGTAATTATTATTTTTAAGTACACATCTTTGATTACATGCATGGATGAATACTTCTCCACATTTTAATTACACTACCCACTCCTTACTATTTCTCCCCTCCAAACTGAACAGACATTTCCTTTCTCTGCAGACCACAGCACAAACCTTTTTACAACAAAAGTTATTCCACAACTTTTATCCTGCCTTGTGTTGTATGACTTACTCTTTTGTGAGTTATCTGTTTGTATCCTCAGCCCTGCTTTTTTATTTTTATATTTTATCAAACTATTTAATTTTTCTGAAATAAAGATATTAACCTTTGTCAGTCATACCTTTGCAATACGTTCTTGGCCAATCTATTTTCCTTTTTGTTAGTGTTTTAAAACTTATATAGTTCTTACTTTTTACGTATTTATTTTTAATGTGGCCATTCATGTTGAGCTTTTAATTTGTGGTTTCTTCTATGGTTTCTAGCATAGAAATTTATTTTAGCTCCATATATAAACCTCTGATAAATATTTATTTCTACCTTCTTGTTTTGTTTTTTTCTGTGATTCAATTTTAATATTTAAATTTTTAATCCCACTGAAATTTACTTTGAAACACTAGGGTACATGTAAATTTACTACTTTTTCAAAACAGTAGATAATCTTAATACCATTTATTGAATCATCTTTCCTTTCCTTTCAGTTTTGTAATGACTCAACTCTATATTAAAATCACTTATATGAACTAGTTAATTTTAATAACAAATTTATTGAGACATAATTCACACTAAAGTGTACAATTCAGGGCTTTTTTGTGTATTCACAGAGTTGTGCAACCATCACCAACTAATTCTAGAACATTTTCAACACCTTGAAAAGAAACCACCCACCTGTCAGCAGAAAGTCCCATCCTCCCCTCCCTCAGCCTCTGGTAGAACTACTCTGCTTTCTGTTTCTATGTATTTTCCTATTCTGGACATTTCATGTCAATAGGATTAGACGAAACATGGCCTTTTATGGTGAATTTCTTTCACTAGTTGTCAATGTTCATTCATGTTGTTGCATGTACCAATATTACATTCTATTTTATGGCCAAATAATATTCTAATGTACGGATATACTACACTTTGTTTATCCATTTATTAATTGATGAATATTTGGTTTATTTCCACTTTGAGGCTATTTTGAATAATGCAGCTGTGAGCATTTGTGTGCAAGTTTTTGTGTGGACATATATATGAATATATAATCTTTTTTTCTTGCATATATACCTAGGAGTGGAATGTCTGGGTCATATGGTAACTCTACGTTTACTCTTCAAGGAACTGCCAAACTGTTTACCAAAGCAGTGGCATCACTTTGCACTCCCAGCAGCAGTGTGTAAGAGTTCCAGTTTCTCCACATCTTCATCAACACTTGTTATTGTCTGTCTTTTTTATAATAGCCATGCAAGTGTGTGCGAAGTGGCATTTCAGTGTGGTTTGGATTTGTATTTCTGTAATGATTAATGATGGAGAACATCTTTTCATCTGCTTGTTGGCCACTTGTACATCTTCCTTGGAGAAATGTCTATGCAAGTCCTCTACTTATTTTTAATTGGGTTATTTGTTTTTTTGTATTTGAGTCAGATCTTTCTCCTAGTGCCAAAAAGATGACCTGCACACAGCCTAGATCAACACTTTGTAGTAGAAATAAAATGTGAGCCACAAACAGAAAATTTTTAATTTTCTGGTAGCCATATTTTAAAACAGAAAGAAAAACAGCTGATTTTAATGTATATTATTTAACCCAATATGTCACAAATAATATCATTTCAGCACATAATCATTGTAAAAATTACTGGGGAGATAGTTACCATTATTTTTTCGTAATAAATCTTTGACATCTAATGTGCATGTCACACTTTCAGACTATCTCAAAGTAAACTAGCCATGTGTCCAGTGCTCCGTGGCCACATGGTGCTTGTGGCTGCCGTCCTGGATAGCCAGGTCTAGACCCAAGGAACCTCTCCAAGCCAGAGAGCCACCAGTAGATGGGGAGGCATGGGGAGGAAAGGAGGAAAGATGAAAACTTGTGAGCAGAAGAAAAATGGAGGGAGAGGAGGAGAAAGGAATGAGAAAATAAGAAAAAGATGAGAAAGGGAGTGAACATTTTTCTGAACCCTTGCAGTGCACCTGCCGTTGGATATAATGTGAAGTGCTCAGAAGCGACTTGGCAACAAACTTTAGCATCGTCTGTGTTCTTAAGTGAGAACATTACCTGTGAAGTGAACTCTTGCGGACCCGTGATGACTCAGTAAGTTAGAAAAGTACTTTAACACTCAGTTATGGAAAGAAGTTATTCTGGTTCACAGGCTCAGAGTGTGGAGGCCCAACTGCCTCTGAGAGGGTGACATTCGAGAGAAACTGTTTCTCAGGTTTCTCTTTCTCCTTCCAAAAACCAAGACGCAACACCAGACATCCCCTGAGAGGTGGATCCAGGCTAATGAAATTGCAGTGCAATGCATGAAAAAGGGAGACAATGGAGATTAGAATCTACCTGTGATTCTGGGGAGTAACGAGATTGTTGTGCCCACCCTGAATCCGTAGATGAGGAGCAGACGACAGTCGGGCATATATCGCTACACAGGACATTCATACAAACTACCCATTTCCAGCGTTGTTTAATGGCACGCTCCTTCCCCTATCTGAGGGGAAGGGGCGGGGACAGGCCAGGTTCCTGCTTTCAGTCTGGATGGGGGAATCTGGCTGATCTTGGGGGAGGGCAGAACGGACCTTCAGCTGCAAGGCACAGAGAAAGTGGTACCTGAAATGTTTTCTCCAAATGGAGCAGGTCCAGAAAGCAAGAGAAAATCCGAAGCATTCAACACGAAGCTGGAGAGAAACACATGAATCAAAAACAAAAGTTGACGGAAACAATACACAGATAAGAAGGAGCAGACTCGGACGGTGGAGGCTGGAGGCCGTTGTGTGTGTGTGGAGAGACCTCTGGCTGAGCCTAGAAGGGGAAAGAGCTCGTAAAGGATGTACCACCATGTCTCCACTCCAGTTTAATGGATGCCATGTGAATTATGGGCAAAAATATTAAGTATTAGTATTTTATAAATAGGTTTTATATATTCGCCAAATAACTTAATAATACTCCCAGTGCATCTGCCAGACCTATACTTTAAATGCCCCACACAGATGAGTTGCAGTGAATGGAGCAGACCAAAATTTTCCATCCTAATTTAATTCAGGCCTGGCATCTGGGCGGGGTCTATATGTAGGATTAGCGCATTGTAAATCCATGTTGTTTTCGCTTGTTCCCTCAACTGGAGCCCTGCTCTTTACCCGCCATCCAGCTTTGAAATGTGGAGGCCCGTCCCTTTCTTAGACCACCCCAATCCCAACGGAACAGGCGGAAGCACTCCAGCCCAATGGAACTACTGCTTTAAAAAAAAAAAAAAAAAACACTCAAGACACGATTCCTAATTACTATAGAGAGTTTTCTTTGGGGCAATTTATTCCTTTTTTTTTTCAGTTATTTATATTTGTTCTTTTTACTTCTGTAAACCTTTCTAGAAGCATCTCTCACCTCTCGGTGTTCAATTTCATTTAATCAGGTTTGAAATTTGTTTCATGTAAGGTTTCCGATATTTGCTGCCTGTCTTCTTCAGGAGCAGCAAGGAGGCTGGAGCACGCTGGTGGCCGCAGACCACCAATGGCCTGTAATTGTCTGACAGCGCTGTTCTCGGCGAGGGCGAAGCCTTTAGAAACCCACCTTCTAGTAAAATGCAAGTTCCCTGCCATGCTTGAAATCTGCTCTGAGGCTGCGCAAGAAATGCTACCACTGAAACTCACACAAGACTTGGTGCAGACTGGGGAAGACTGGGTCAGCTCCTAAGCCATCGTGAAATCCACATGGGTTTCCAAACATGGAAGAGTGAGAAAAAAGGTTTTGTGTTCTGTGTGTTCCTAGAGTTTACCTTTCTTTTCGTTCCTTTTTTTTTTTTTTTTTTTTTTTTTTTTGGTGGTTGTTTTCAATAAATGTTACAATTTGGTTTCTTTAACCACCTGGTGGGAGAGAAAAACCGGAGGTGGGGAGTAGGGTGGAGGGAAAGAAAGGAAGAGAGGAGACCCACGAAGCCTGGAAAGAGGAGAAAGAGAAAATCTAAGGCCAGGCAGGACGGTGAGGGATTGAGAACATGGAATGAAGTTGTGATTTCAAAACCAGGCTTTCGTGCTCTCCAGCTGGGTGACTTGGACGAGCTGCTCAGTTCCTTAGGCTTGTTCCCTCAATCATAAAGTGGGAATAATACTTAAGTCTAGCTCATGGGATTGTTGGGTGATTAATTAAAATAACGTCTGTAAAGCAACTAACAAATGTCTGGCACATTGTGATCACTAAATGGTACAAATTATTGTCAATTAGTAGCAGTGATGCAGATGGAATTAAACAGAATGAAATAAAATCAGTACTGTACTTCATTCTGTTCATTCCATCCCTACCGTTTTACGTGTTGGTTTTCTCGCTTTGGTGTCCAGGGAGAGATGTGGTAGTGGAAACTGGATGGGTAGGAAAGTACTTTCAAAGAACGAACTTACAAGGTCATGCAAAAAGTACCACAGAGCCACACCACAACTTCCAGGAACAGAACATAGAAAAAAATAATAGTAATTATAAGAACATATCTCTTGGCAATCACCTCTCTAAGATCTTGAACCAAGCCTTTCATTCTCCTCTTCATAAAATAAAAGTAATAATTTACAGACCTGTTTTCCATTTGCCAAATCTCCGTCCCCGGCACTGCTATCTCTTCCATCCTCAAGCTTATCGCTCTCAACAATTGGGATCGGTCAGGGTTCAGGGTGACTATCCTGGAGGTAGATGAACTTCCATTCCCCTTGACCTTGGCTACCTCCACCTTGTGGTAAATGATCTGAACAAATCTGGAATGGGAAAGGGTGGGAGGCAAGAAGACTAAAAAAGAATCTTGATCGTGCTCCAGAAAGCCTGCTATTTCCAGCAAGAGCCAATTTGAGTGCAATTCACTCAGACAGCCCTAACAACGGTGGCAGTGGTTTTCTTGGCCTTTGAGGATGGTGTAGTAGCTCACTCCGTGAGCCTGAGAGCAGTGAGCCCACCAGGGTGTGAACATTCTGTCCAGACTGAAGCAGTTAACATCTCTTGCTTGGGTTACTTACCAAAGTTTCTGCTCTTTTTTTTTCTTTTTAAGGTGTTCTTTTTTCTGGCAACACCAGTTATGTGTTGGAAAACCTAAATGCATAGCGATAAACTGGATGCAGCCAACTGTCAGGGAAGAGGCCCACCCATCATCCATAAATGTGCTCAATTAAATTTTTAATTCACACACCTCACACAATCATATACGGTATGCGGCCCACAAGAGGTTGCTCTGATGAACTTCGACCACATGCGAGAGTAACGCAGTATCATGATAAAGTAAATGTGTTTATGTATATTGCAATATATTACAGAATGGCATGTGTGTGTGTATTTCATACATACTGAAATATATTTAGAATATACCGAGTTTGTCCATTTCTTCACAGTAGGTACTCAACGAATTCTTGTTGAATAAAAGCATGAATGTGTAATAAATTATTTCATTGGCTGCTCCAGGCAACCCTGTGAGTGAGGAATCAAGAGGAACGTCACTGTCAGCATGTTGTAGCGGCTTGGCCAAGGTCACCCAGCTAGAGAGCCGCAGAGTCAGACTGAAGCCGGGACTCAATGGCCTCCCATCCCACCCTTTACAGTGAGTAGATCTAACCTCTTCGTGAGAAAACAGAAATCACTTGTTTCCTTCTTTACCAAGTAACGTCTCTGGGCTAAATTCATTCCACCACCTAAAGCTAATTTTCTAGGTTCAGGGTTCTCTGGCGTCGGGGGAGCCGAGAGATTACTATCCAGTTCCTCGGGCAGTTTTCATTCTTCTCCACCTCTCCAGAGCCCTCTGGACACCCCACTGCTTTTCTTTTCCCCCTAACATGCTCTTCCCCACTTTCCTTGTTTGTGTTTCTCTGTCTTCCCCTCTCAAGCAACTACTGAACAAGAGAGAGTAAACACTCTCGCTTGGTGGGAAAGAACCACTAGGAATCCTTTCTGCTACTCCAAGCCCTTGAGATACCTTCCTAAGCAGCCACGGTGAAAAGAATTAAAAAGTAAAAGCTCCATTTACAGGAAAGAGGGGAAGCTTAGCTGACACACCAGTCACTACAAACACACACACGTGCCCACACGCACGCATGCACACACAACCCTTAATCCTTAAAAAACCTTGATCTTGGAGAGAGATGTTTGGATTCAGAGTGAATCATTAGCCTCTCATTTCTTTCTTCTTTCCACCAAACATAAGGAACACTGGATAATGAGTCCAGTCAGTGGCTTTTTTATTAACCACTGGATATTTAAAAAAAAAAAAAAAAAAAAGCCAAGCCCATGAGGTGTATCCATCCACCCACCCACCCAGGAGATAAAGAGACGATGGGCAAGAATTGAGGATTTGCTTGAAAACATTTTCTTATTTTAGGGGAATAAAATCAAGTCTCTGAAAATTATGGTGTCCGTGGGTATGAATGCCCACTTAGAATTTAGCATGTTCAGTTCCTTGCTTCCAGGCCCTCCTGGCCAAATTTATTGCCCATGGCTGAAGAAAGGATTTTTTTTTCCCCCATGAAACTTGTTTTGGCTTGAAGTAAAGTTCAAATAATATTTACCAAGATTATTAAAAAACTCTAAAACTTTTTTCTTCTTCAGCATTCAGGGATGGAATGTCAGAAAGTGTTGACATTAATTTTTAAATTAATATTTTTGGAAGAATGTTCTTTAATAAAAGATCAAATGATTACCACAATGTTGGAAATGGGCTGCCGATCGGTAACAATGCTTGTCAACAGCAAAGCTCAGAACTTCACGTTAGCGCTCCCAAGGGTTTGCACACAATGGAAATACAAATTGTTTTCTTAGAATTTTTTGACTTTTCCCCCTTGCTCATCTTCAGCTTTCAGGCTAACCTCAAAAACATTTTTGCTGCTAGCCAGAGAAAGAGTGTTTCTTAACTGGACCATATGGTCCTCATACATGCTCCATCGCCACGTGCAGAAGAATTCTGTAACTGCCCCCTGAGCCATCGGAAAAGACTCCTCAATAACGGATTGTCTTGTATTCGCCCATCTTCCTTTGTTTCAGCACGTAGCTAAGGCAGATGGCAAGAAAACAGAGAATGATCGATGCAAAGTTAAAGTTTTTAATTATTTATTTTGTAGAATGAGGGGGATAACAGATGGTAGGTTTTTTTTTTTAATATTCTTTACTCTGAAATAAAAAGCTGGTACTTTAAAAAGATAGAGAATGAGCTTTCTTCAAACTGACCTGGTTTACAGCCGACGTTCTGCCACTCAGCTGCGTGACCTCAAGAACCTAATTCGTCTCAACCTCATTTTCTCACTTGGAAAAGTAATACAATAAGAATATCTTTCTTTCTGAGTGATTGTATCACACCCCCAGTCCTCATTTTTTAACTTTATTTTTCTCCATAAAAGTTATCATTGTGTAAAATATTCTACATTACTTACTTAACTTGGGTAATCATCTTTTCACGCCCCCTTCCATTAGAATATAAGACCCAGGTGACAGTGACTTTACCCACTGCTGTATCCCAGCCAGCACATAACAGGTACTCAGTAACTATTTATTGAATGTTGAATAAATGAAAATAAAACCCCTAGCACAGTGTTGGGGTGTAAGTCCCTCCCTTCCTCCAAGCGTACCAGTGAACCCACTCCTGCCATGGTCAAGATGCAAGGAATTTAATTTGATGGAGACTTTCCCAGAGTAATGTGCTTATTTAATTCCATCCTTCTCACCCCGCTGCTCTCTGTCACGGCACACCTGGTGGAGAACACTCCTTTCTCTCCCTGCTTTCCTCAGCAGGCACGTCTCCCCCATCTACAGACACAGCCAAGGAGATTCTCAATCAGGACTGAACCATCCTGGAAATGGAGCGAGCGAAACCGGAAGCTCGTCAAGCTGAGAGGCTGCATCTGACCTGAGTTTTCCTCTCTTTACTTTTCACATATTTTGATTTTTTTTTTTCTAAAAAAGCAATATTCTCAGTTTCTCAACATGAGGGTTTTCTTCGCCTTTCTTAGAGCTCGGTCTTCTGTTCAGGTCTGGAGACCATCTGATACATTGGCCTGGACTTCACAACCAGGGACACTGATTCTCCAAATGACCAGGCATCAGGAATGTGCACAGAGCTGAATCTCCCAGGAAGGGGACCAGCCAGCTCCCGCTTTTCCTGGAGTACAGCTGGGGTGACTGAGGATGGAAGCAAAGCTAAGTGAACCATCAGAGGAGGTTATGAGTCTCAAGATAGTCAAAAGTTTTAAAAGCAATGTCAGAATCTGTTCTCTATTTCTGAAATCAGTCATTAAAAAAATTCTAAAGACCCAAGCTTTATTTCATGGTAAACAAAACCTGAACCCTAACTTCCCTTCCTTCTTTCAAGGGAAAGACCATAAGCTTTGGGGGTGGCCAGGTCTGGGCTGGAATCCTGACTCTCTACCTATAGGCATCTGTACAACTTTGAGAAAATTGCCCTTTCCTCATGTAAAATGAGATAGTAACATCTAACTCTTAGGGTTATAATAATAATTCAACCAGTTAATGCTTGTGATGTATCTGGTACAGTGCTTGGTACGCAGTAAGCATTCCGTAAATGTTCACCTGCTTCCCCTTTTCTTACTTCCCTGGCCAAGCTCTCTGATTAACTACGTGAATCTGAGTAATTTATTAAATTTCCCTAAGTCTCAGGTCCCTCAGTTCTAAGATGTGCATAATTCTTATCTCCTAGGTGACAGTGAGAAAACATTATTGTTCCAGCTTCAGGGTCTCGCGTTTCATAAGCGCTCAATACGTAGAAGCTACTCTTACTATTAACTTCCCTTTCTTAAGCACCTGATTCGTATCACAGCCACAGGACTTGTCTTCTGGCACTTTAAATACATGACCTTGTTAATTTAACCTTTAAAGCAACTCTCACTATGAGGCAGGCGTTCTTATTTTTATATCAGAGGTAAAGAAACTAAGACACTAAAAGTTAAGAAACGTGGTTAGATTTACACAGATTGTAAGCATACTTGAACTCATGTCTTCTTGACTTCAAAGTCTGTGTTCCCCCCATAATTACATTATAATGACTCCCAAATTACTATTCTTATTGTTATTTCATCATCATCATCATTATCATTATTATATATCTTTATTATCATCTATTCTTTCTGTCTGTCCTTTGCTAAATCAGACCTACTCTGTACAATGCATGAGTCCCCAGGGTACAACTGTGTCACCTTAGTAGACTGTGCCCAGATGGCTTGCCAGGCCCAGAACACCAAGCCCAAGTGCATTTGGGTCTGGAGAACAGGGTGCAGGCTACTTTGTAACTGTTTGCTTCTTGGGTTTGCATCTTCCTTATAAATGCCCTTTCTTACTTTGGAATATGTCACAGCAAAAGAACATGCAGAAGCCAGAGAGCCATCTTCGACATGCCTGAAAAATGGTTAGAAAATCAGACACCAGCAAGAACCTTTAGCAGAACAGAGTAACATAAAGTTATAGCAAACTTCATTCAGAGGGCAGAGTGCCAGCCAAACGGAGAACGGTGTGCAATGAGAGAACGCAGAGACCCAGGGCTGGCCAGGGGAGTCGGGGCACTGCTGATAGGGAGCAGCACGGCCTGGCATGCAGTAAGCACTCAGTAAACATTAATCTGATAAATGGAGGAAAGAAACCATGTTCGGGACATCAATTGGCAACCGTGAATTCTTAAAATCACAAATATGGAACCTGGGCCCTTTGTGTGATGGTCAGACCCTGGGCATATCCTGTCCTGAACTCCCCTCATTTGGGGAGTGACCAACCTTTCCCTGAGTCCTGTGGCCCCTCCAGCCCTGACCCCATTGTTGAAGGGACCTCAGAGGACGTGCATCCTCATTTTGGGCCTCCTGGTCAGTCTGTCCCAGAGTTTTTAGGTTCGAAGTGGGGGTTCCAATGACTAGGCTAACATGAGAGATGCCAGAGGAGGGGCCAGTGCAGGGCCACCTCCAGTAGGGATGGGACGCTTGAGGCTAATGACTGTCCCCCAAACTCTTAACAGGTTGTCACAGTGCATGTAACTGTCATCCTTCAGTGCTGCATAAGATCTAGAAAGAGGGGATGGGAAAGATCGCCTTCTCAGAGAGGCTGAGTGCCAGCACCTTCCCTTGGCTGCAGCTCCATCCTGGCTATCGAACCACGCTGGCCTCTTCACCCTGCTCCCACCTGCAGGCCTGAGCACACTCTTCCAGATGCTGCATTTCGCCTTGGCAAGAGGCATAGACGAGTCTTCCTGGCAGAAACTGTTGTCTTGGTTTCAAGACATCCCTGATGCTGCTTCCTGCTGTCTTGTTCCTGACTCTCCCTCCCCACACCATTCAGCCTTCACCTCATGAACCCGGAGTTTCCTGGCTTCTGCCTGACTCCTGGCTCCCAGATCTCTCATGCTTGCCAGATTCCGGGCACTGCCAGATTCAGCCAACTGCCTCGTCTGGCCCTGGGCCTTCCTCCCAGGCTTCCCCTGGCTCTTCTGGTCCTGATTCTCAATCTCTGGCCCACCGCCACTCGGTCCTTTATAGCTCTGGCTTAATACCTGCTTGCCCAGCGGCTGAGATCTTGCATCTGCCCCACAGTGATGTTTTCCTAAGAAACCTGGTGCAAACAGACCTAGTACCATGACTGTCCTTATCATCCCCAGGTTAGGATTCAGCTAGAGGTGATGCTGAGAGCTTTCTTTGTGATAAACAAGGGACCCAGGAGGAATATTCGGGGAGGCAGATCCCCAGACTTTGAGCTCTTTGTAGGGAAGGTCTCCCATCAGCCCTCCCTCTTAAAGGAACTTCCATTTTAGAACAGCCAGGCATAAAAATGTAAGGCTACATTCATTAGCATCCTCTTCCAGGCCACCTGATTTTCTCACCACCACTCTCGGCAACACCCACCAATAATTTTAACACTTTAAATATTTCTCCCACTCTCTTGCTATATATTAATTCTTTTATTCATTTCCTATATATTCTTTATGTTTTAAAACACACAATTTATCGCATAAAATCATTTGTGTAAAAGAACATTTCATTGATCCACAACGGAAATGGTTGTTGAACTAACATTTGATTGAGCTTCGGGAATACTGATGTCAAGAGACAGGCACTTCCAGGGAGGGACCCCTCACAGGGTGAAAAGTGCATGATGTCTCCATTTTTGCCCAATGAGGCACACCTTAGCTAGGGCAGTGTTTCCTGAACTTTTAATGTCCTGGCACACCTAGAAAGTGGCCATACTACTACAAAGGACATTGGGGTAAGTGGAGAAGGCAACTTGTAGTGGGAAAAAATTGCTCGGACCTTTGGCTGCCCCAGACCCTGGCCAGCTGCTTCGGGGGTGAGGGCGACCATCTCTCAGCATATCTGTAACTCGCCAGTTTACATCAGAGGGTGGGGTCACATTGGTAACCTCTGACTTCCAATAAGGATCATTCGCTCACTCATTCAAATACTCTTGCGCTCCTATAAAAATTTTGAGTGATTGTACCAGCCCCTAACTTGGGCTACACCAGTGAACCAGAGAGAGATCCCTGTCCCACGAGCTTTGATTACGTTGGGAGGAAACATAAGAAACTTGTATTAAACATAATAAATGAATAGAGTCTATAGCTGTGAGAAGGGATAAGTGCTTTGAAATTAAGGAAGCAGGCGAGGGGGCTGGGAGTGGGAAGGACAGGGCAGTTGCTGAGTGAAATAGGAGGCTCCGGGGACATCTCAGGAGAGAGTGAGCCAAGACTGACGAGCATGAGGATATACGCCAAGGGGACGCCAAGTGGGGCAAGAGAATTACAGGCAGTGGGAACAGCCAGAGCAAAGGCCCTGAGGTGGGAGAGTGTCTGGGGATTTGTAGAAATGGCAAGGAGGCTAGCCTGGCTGGAGACGAGAAAGTGAGGGAAGAGACAAGATCCAGACCAAGGAAGAAATGAAAGATCTCCGCTTTTATTATTTTTTTTTAATGTATTTATATGTGTGTTGCAAATATTCTCCTTCAGCTTATAGTTTATCTTCTCGATTTGTTTTTGTGTCTTTTTTTTAAACAGAAATTTTCAGTTTAATATAGTCAAATGTATCAACTTTTCAATTTTGGTGTGCAATCTTTGGTGTCCCTTTTAAAGAAAGTCTTCTGAACAGAATTTTGTATTTTATTTAAAAGCTTTACACTTTTGATTTTGTCTGTTTAGATCTTAGTAAGCGTGGAACTGAGATATTAACATGGTAATAAGCAAAGGTCTTATTTCTTTTTCCACAAAGATAATCAATAGTTTCAGCTTCCCTTATTCATTAGCCCATATCTTCCTCCACTGATTTATTTAAGCTTTTTGTGGGGCATGGGAGTGTGATTAGGTTTATTATTTATGTTTTTATTTATTTTTTAACGGAGGTGCTGGGGACTGAACCCAGGACCTCGTGCATGCTAAGCACACACTCTCCCGCTGCGCTATACCCTCCCCTGCTTTGATTTTTAATGCTATCCTGTCACTTGTCTCTGCTTTTAAATGAAAGGTATTCTTGGTCTTACCGAGCAGGTCACCAAGCGGCAGAATATTGTCTGCCCTTGCCCTGCTATCTTACCAATTATGACACTGAAAGAGACTATGGAATAAGTGATTTTTAAAAAATAATAAAGGAGCAAGAAAAAAAGCAGCAACACACAAAGGCCTTAAAAACTAGGACCCTCCAACCTAACCAAATTCACGTGTTGAAGATGCTTGCCAATGGGACAGCGCCTGACTCAGACACCAGGAGGAGGTGGCTAGTCCCCTGGCCAACTCTGCAGATTGGTCTGTCTGCTAATGTCCTACCCAACCCTGGGACTCGAAGGGCCAAGTCCGCTACAGAATGCAGTCTTCTTGACAAGACGGGACAGCAGCTGGTGGACAGTTACATTACACGGAGAGGTAAACAGAAGAGAAGGCTGAAATAAGCAGACACACTGAAAGAAAATCCCAGCCAGTAAACCTTTATTTCCAAGTTTCAGCTCCTTTTGCCTGAGCTTCTTATTCTTAAACAGAATGACGTACATCCCTAGGATTACGACTGAGAGTCAACAGGTTAATTTCTTGAAAGGTGAAAATGAACTTACACTCTCCGTATTCTCCTATGGCTCCCCGCCTCCTATCCCGGGTGTCCTGTTCCGAGAGACCGAGGGCAAATCCCCAGTTCAGTGCTCAGCCCCCAAAGCTCACAGCCCCCTCATCCCGCACAAGAGAGCCAGGGAGCTATAAAGGGCCCAGATTTCTCTCCCCGCAAGTGAAACCCAAACGGCTCTGAGCAGAGGCGTGATTACAAGAACGCATCGTCCATTCATTTCTGCCCCAGGCCCAGCGCTTGCCTGCCGGCGGGTCTGGGAAGAAAGCCTGATGCTTACAGCATTTCTATTTTCCATGCTGTGGTGAATTTGGAACCTTCCCCCAGCTCAAGACAGAATAAATTTACTCCAGCACAAATCTCTTGATCATTTCTCCTTCAAATGTGGGAAAACAGGACTGAGAATGTGGAAAGTGCAGAGCACATCATAAATCCAGGGACACAGGAACTCAGAAAGCTGCGGGAGGCACATAAAGGAAGCACTGTGCTTTAATATTATTTTCTGTTTAAAATCGACATGTGTGGTTTCGGACAAAGGCCTTTTAGTGTGGAGGAGAGAAGTTTCAGTGTTTCTCTTTTTGAGAAGCAGAGGAGTGTCGGGGAGAGACAGTGAAGAGATGTGCTCTGGGGTATAATCTGAAGGTAACTAAAAATAAAACGACTGTACTTTCGAATAACTGCCCCAAGGAAGTAAAATCATAGAGCCGTCTTCCCAGGAGGTGAGCGTGTGTCTCCGCGGGCCAGTGATTCCTGTCCCCGTGTGTTACGTCTGCGTGGGAACAGGTGTTTATTGATGAAATCCCCAAGTTGGGCTCCTGGGGGAGAGATTATCAACTATCATTTAAAATGTCCCTGTTCCCGATGCCCTTCTGTTCCACACAGCAAAGATGATCAGAGCTGCCCATTTTCTTGAAGTATTTTGTTCTAAACATTTGTTTTGTTATACAGAGATTCTGAGGTAGATCACATGATGGATAGGAACACAGAGTAACCCAGACTGCCTAGGCTTGAATCCTTACTCTGCTGCACATGGTACCAGCTGTGTAGTCTCGGGCGAGTTATTTAACTTCTCTGGGCCTCAGTTTCCTCCTCCATAAAATGGGGTTGATAATAACACCCACCTCTTTGGGTTATTGAGGGAATTAATTAATATACGGAAAGTACTTAGCGATATACTGACTCACGGGGTTCTGTCATGTTTACTACTCTTAATGAACAAATCCTCTTCACAGCCTGACCTTGAACCCTGACCCTAGTGTCTTGGCTTTCCATCTTTTAAAGGTGGGAGAGGGAGGTGCTGCTCTGAACTGACAGAAAATGATTTTTAAAAACGATTGAATCCACTTGTCCTCCCTTGAATCTACTTCTTCCTCAAGTGGCCACTTGTCAGTTTTGTCCACTTAGCATCCTCCTGTTCAGAGCACAGCACCGCGATGTGGCTTCGGAGAGCTCTGGCTGCGTCTGGATCACCTCCTGGCCAGGCTTCTTTCTATCAGGGACCTAAACTCCCCTTTTCCCCCACTCCCTCACCTCTCCCCTGGGGAAGGGTGGACCTGTGACCCAAGCTTGGCCCATCATCCTCTCTTTCCCTGGCATTTGTGTCTTGAGCATAGGGCACCAGAGAGCGGGGGAGTGGCTGACCGCATGCCACCAGGCTGCACCACCTCAGGGCGCCTGTGATTTTGTTCCTGCCACCCGGACCCCCAGAGCTGGCCCTATCCTTGTCCCTTTTGTGACTCTTTGGTTTAGCTTTTCCTGGAGCTACTCCAGATCCTTCCAATAAATTCCTCTCCCCCTGTGTTAGCCAGAATGTCTCTTTTTGGTCCCAACCGAACATCCTTACTGATGCATCTCAAGGACCTGCGCGCACACAATTCTACCGCAAGAGCACCACTTGGCTGTGGTTGTTGTCGACTCGGGCGCTCTAAGGAGCTGGAAAGCAAGTTACAAGGAAGGAAATACTCCTGGTCCTTTTCATCAGGCACCGAGTTTTAAAAGCTGACATCTACGGGGATGCCATGAAGGTCAAAGAGAGTCATGTCGAGAGGAGGGCTACCCTGCCCTCTAGCAGTGACCGAGTTGCAAACAAAGAATGAGGTGCACATTGTAGGTCAAAGAGAGAGGATACAATGAAGGCAGGTACTTGGCAAGAAGAGTTGGGGGAAATGGTAATAACCAGCCATTGGAAGGAAGAGAAGGGACGGTAGGAAGGATGGGTAAGGAACAGGAGGGTGAAGTGCGAAAATGGGGGCAAGGGAGCAACTATTAAACTACCAGTCTCACTGGTGGAGGGGGGGTGCAGCCTGGTTATTTGTGCCTCAGAGCTTCCCTGAGTCCAGCAGCGCCTTTCCTGCCAGGTAGCTGTGGTCGGAGGGAGGGTGAGGAAAGCATTTTTGACAGTGAGGAGGGGTGTGGACTAACGGAGCAGGAGAGGGGCCCGAGATGAGCCCTCTGACTTCGCGCTTTGGCTTTGGGCTTCCTCGAAGGTGAGAGAAGCCCGGTGGGACAGAGAAGCACGTGATGAGAGAAATCGGGTGAAGGAAGGACCATGAAAAAGAGGAAAATGGCAGAAAGCAGGGCAAAGAACTGAAGTTCAAAAAAAAAAAAAAAAAAAGGATCAGAATCAGCAAGAACCAGACATGGCCTGCTAACTCAGAGCCGCCCGGCCCGTGTCCAGGTGAGGGGCCCCTTTGATAATTTGGCGCCTCTGGTATCCGGGCCACGAAGAGAACAAACCTCCCCATGAATGAGTGACCCAGGTATTTTGTAATACAGGCAGGGATGTATTAGCCATGCTCAGTTCAGGGGCGATTTCAAGGGCATTAGCATTAATATTCTGCTTTTACCCTACTTAGCACTGTCTAAAACCTTAATGTTTCCAAAAACCCAGGAGACCTTTGGATTTTTCTCTCAACTTATCTTGGCGTGACATCTGAGACAGGGACCCAAAGTGAAAGGTAGAAGAAAAGTAGCCCTGAAAAGAGCAAGAAATACAGCAAGATTAATGAGAGGATGCAGGGCCCGCATCCCATTTTGCTAGGAGTCCGGTCCAAATGGAGAGGGCCAAATGAGGCCCCAGGGAGACCAAAGCTGCCAGGGAACAGATGCGCTTTTATCCTTCTAGTGTGAAGACAGGTCCCCCACATGGGATGGTGTGAAGCATGGGCAATGGGGTGTATTTCCCAATTATTAAAGATGCACGTGGTACCCACAAACGTACCTTATCATGCCATTGAAAGAGTTATGTGGATTTTAAGCTTGATGTAAGCTTTTTTCTCCCAAAATGGTTTTTAGTGTCACACACACACACGCACACACACACAGAGTCTTTCTGCTGAATCACAAGCTAGAAGAGAGCTCCAGGTAACATTATATACAGCTAGTGTGACCCACTTCTCCTCTTAACAAGGAGTGCAGGAACTAAAACAGAAATGACAAACAGCACAGCCAGGAAGGATGCTATAGGAAAGAATTCTCACTTAAGAAAAATAACATTTGCTCTGTTATTTTTAACCTGGCTTTATTTATCATGTATTCTTCAACTAGATGTACAAATACCTCATTACCAAGAGCAAAAATTGTCTTTTTGTTCATGGCACACATACGAGCCATTTTTCCCTTTGAAGGGGGGAAATAATTGCCATGCATTGAAAGGAAAAAAAAATACACGGCTACATTCTATGACATGAAAGACAGGCAGAGGACTTCAGTTCCCCAGATCGCCCTCAGTCAGATTTCACGTGAGGCGTCTTAGAAGGATGCACGTCTGTTCCACTCTTCAGATGCCCACAATGCTCTTTCCCTGTAGTCTGAAATTTAATAATTTTTTATTTCTGAGGGCACTTGTCCTTCATTCAAACCTAAAATCACCCTTCTCCCATGATTTTTCTTATTATCTTCTCTGTGAAATTAAAACGTAATGTAGATCTCCATCTAATTATTAATATTTTATATGGAAAGGAAGAATGGTATTAAGAGGAACATTAATCACGCTCACAGAAATGTCACCTGTTATGCCCCAGTAACGGACATTTTTGTTTTATAAGTGACTTTTAAATTTTAGTATCTTTTTTTCTACATTTTAAATTATGGAAAGAGTCAAAGTATACAAAAATGAAGAGAATAGCACAGTGATGCCCATGTACCCCCTTCAATGATTGTCAACTCATGTTTCATTTGTCCTCCCACAATATACTCCCCTCACCCCTCAACAGTATTTTGGGGTAAATCCCAACTGTGATATCATTTCATGAATAAATATTTCAGTCTCTACATCTAAAAAATAAGAACTCAGGGTTTTTTTAATTATAATAAAATTATCACACCCAAAGAAGATGGAAAGTCATTTTCTAATTTCGTCAAATCTCCAGCTGGCATCTGTAGTGGACACTGTACGATGCTACCCTGCTCTCCCTTCAGGACCGGACACCTTCTTCCTCCAGCTGCTGGCAGTGCTACCAGCTGACAGCCCTCAATGTTTCACCCTTTTTCCTCAAAGTCACGCACCTGTCCCTGGAGCTGCCCACATCCAGTGACTGGTCAATGCAGGGTTAAAGGCGCACATGCCTCGCCCCAACTTGGTACCGCCCTGAGGCGCCATCCCGGCTACAGGGCTCCCTGCGGGCTTGGCAGCATCCTTGATGTCTCTACATCTGAGCCCAGCTCTCGCTCTGTCCAGCCCTACTGCTGTTCCTCCCGCCACAGGCCCTGATCCCAGGAGCAGCCCCCAACAAGTTCCCTGCAGCTAGACTTTGTCTCAGTCTACTTTCCAGAGAACACACCTGCAGCAGCATTCAAGTATCTGTTTGTTTTATAATATCATAAAGGACACAAATGAACCATCAGATGAAGAAGTGGGCAGGGGAAGAGGGAGGGCTGCCGGGTTTCCCTGCCCAACTCTGGGCCTGCCATCCTCCCAACCTGGAAGCTCCCTTAGCCTCATTCTTTCTCAGTTTTTATCTAAGTTTCATTACTTGGTCATGATTGATTAAATCATTAGCTGTTGGTAAATGAACTTGATCTTCAGCCACCTTCCCCTCCCTGGAGCTCAGAAGTGGGGCTAAAAGTTCAGACTCTCAAATCACACGCTTGGTTCCTCTGGTAACCAGCCCCCTTCCTAATTCTATTTAAGGCTCATCAGGAGTCACCTCATCCTAATTATAAGAATTTCTAATTTATAGAATTTTGTATTTTTTTACTGCTGCAGCACCCCACTTAGAATGAATCAGAGAGGAAGGGAAAATAGAAGGATGTTGGTATTTACGGAACAGTTGTCACATACCAGCCACACTCCCGGTATATTTAACCCTCACTGTAACTCTCAGATGTTTATATTATAATTATAACCCCCATTTTATAAATGAAGAAAGGGAGGCACAGAGAGGATTGTCCAAGCTTACTTGCCCAGCTAATTAGAGACAGAACTGATATTGGAACCCAAATCTTTCTCACTCCAAAGACATGGCCTGTCAATGAATATATGTATGTTCGTGTATAACTGAAAAATTGTGCTGTACACTGGAATTTGACACAACTTTGGAAAATGACTATAATTCAATTAAAAAAATGTTTTAAAAAAAAAAAAAAAAGACATGGCCTGTCAAATACAATTTCTCTCCAATATCCCTGACCTGGATTTCTCCGCTCAAGTCTAAAGAATATGCTTTAACATTTACTTTCTCTCCTCCTCCATTCCAAGTGTCCTATGAGATAGAGCATTTCATCTCTAGTTCCGTGCTCGTACTTTACAGTCTCACATATTTCAAGTTTTTCTGTTTATAAATAAGAAACAGAGATGTAATACACAAAAAGATTTGAAAAGCCCTGCTGGCAAGTATCAGGACCACCATACACTTTAGCAGAAGATTTCTGACTCAGGCTGGGAAAGAAATCAGGATGTAAGATCAATTCTATTTTTAATTTCAACATTTGGAGTCAGTATTCGGCAAGATTTTCTAATTTTCAGGTTACTAATAGCATCATGATGATAATATCATCAGTGTCATTTTAATGTAAAAGAAAAAATAAACCAAGATTGCTCCCTGGAGGAGTTCTGGGCGGAAACAGGAAGGAGCGGGTGGGCAGCGGACACGGGTAGCCCTGTGTATGAATTAGGTTTGACCTACATTAGAGGAAAACTGCCCCCAAAATTTCCGGACCTATCAATTCTATGTGTTTGTCTTTAGAGGAGCTCGTTAACGGGCCTTGTAAGATATATATCTGGCCCAGAACTGAGCAAGAGGACTGGACTTAAACATCCCCCTGTGTATGGTAATAGGGACTCGAAGTTTTCAGGCGGCACCTCTCAGAGACTGGATGAGGACCCGGGACCTCAGAGCAGATGAGGGGGTTGGGGAAATGATCTTGGTGGAGGAAGGGTACCTGACCAAACCGGAGGCAGCAAGGCCTAAGGAAACATCAACCCACAAACGCTCTGCTGTGGTCCCTGTCCACGCATCCGTGTTCCCCAGTTTTCAGCAGCTTTGCTGTTCTGTGCTTTGGAGAACGAGAGGGACGAGGCTGCAGGTAACACTGTACGGATGGAGAGAGACGTTCCAGAGGCAAAGCCACAGACAGGGGTTGAGCGTTCACACGGAGCAGGGATTGGGGGCCGCTCGTTCCCTCAGAGCAGGCATCACGTACCCCATTCTCCAGCGCCCCACCCCGGGCACCCTCAGGAACCTCACGAAAGGCACCAATATTCCCACACAACAGTTCACGCAGATGTTACAGTAAAGTTGCTCCAGCAAAGTCAGAGGCTGAAAACATTAAGACTATAATAAAAGTGGGAGGCTGTGAAAAATACTGTATCATGGTTTATTTTTTAATTGAGGACTAAAGCTATAATTATCTTTAAGATTATAATGCCTACGATGAAAAACATTTGTTACTTTTTAAAAAAGAGAGACCAGTATTCATTTTCACGACTAGGAGTTACAGCTGGATGCCTCCAGAATACCACTGTGAAAAGCTAGAAACTGATCAATCAGGAAAGACAGGGTCTGAGCACCATGCAAGTTTCTGGGGTGAGGTGGCAGAAGAAGTGATACATATAGGATGCAATTCAGGGCAGTACATTATCTATATTTTACAGAATTTATTTTTATAGTGTTGACTACCGTCATTATTAGCCTTGTCTCCTCCAAGGCCTGTGCTGTTTCTTTTCTGGTATTCATCCTTCCTCTTTTCTCCATTGCCAACTTCTCCCTTTTCTAAATAAGATACAATGACATTTTAGAAAGAAGCTGGTTTTGGAAACATTGTTTTTCCTGACTTGGGACTCAGTTAGCCTGGGGTTCAGATCTTGGGTTCACCACCTCCACATTGAATGACTTCTGGACAACTTTTTCCTCCTACTGAGAAAAGGGAACAGATGTGCCCAACTTCATGCGGCTGTTGTGAAACTTAGGAACAGGCTTCTGGCACAATGCTTGTTATATAAAATTGTGACAATATGTCTTTACGTTCAGTAAACCATGGCGGTGGTAACAGCAGTTTTGTTATTTCCTTTTCTTTCATTCACTCCTCCAAAAACCCTTCCCTTTATACTTAGCTTCCCTGCAAGAACCACCCACCTCTCCTCCTGTTTTCACCAAGGCCCCAAACTGCAAGTATATTAATGCCCTCTCTCTCTCCAACTCTCAGATCCTAAGCAAGATCCCAAAGCATCTGGCTTGGGCTGTTGGAACCCAGATCCATGTTCCTCCTGCCACCTTCTTGGTGAATGTTGCTGCCCCACCCCTCTGAGCCCAAAGGTCCCCAACTCCTCCTGTAACACAGCCAAAACAGATGACCAATTTCAGAACTGCCCCTTCATCCCAATATTGAACAGGGAAAATTTTTTTTTTAATGGAGATACTGGGGATTGAACCCAGGACCTCATGCATGGTAAGCATGCACTCTACCACTGAGCTATACCCTCCCCCGCTGGAAAAAAAATTTTTAAATTATTTCCAAATAAATTTTGAAGCTTGCCCACAGAATTCTCTATGGGCAACATTCATTCATGTGCCTTGGGCTGAATCATATTGTCAGTGAATTTAAGGCCATGTAGATCTCCTAAACCACATAGGTAGAGAGCTAAATAGCCATCTTACAACATGGAAGAAAGGCCTACTGTACGATTGAGTACCTAGGGCAGGTCAGTCAAATTATTAGAGGCTCTAATTATCACCCCCACAGCTGTTAAATTCTTTACCTGCAGCAGCGTAGAGCTCCAGGGGTGAGAAATTCTTTCCTGCCTTAGAAAATGCCCAGGGGAAAAAAAACCCAAAGGATTACCTTCTAATACGAACCTAAGAGATCAAATCTACACTGTACATGAAGACAAGACAGGCAGAGGGATGGGCACCAGCTAATACAGCAAATAACTAATGGTACGGTCAAAAGTCTAGTGCCGATTTCATTTAGAAATTACTTCCTGCTGTGAGACGGGTTCACACACTTGAGGGCTGTAGCTGTGAAGAGCAGCAAACAGTGAAAAGAAGAAAAAAAAAAAAAAGAGTAAAAAGAAATCAAGGACAGCCAGACCCTACAGTATTTTTCACTCATTCATGCTTAATTGAGCTGTAAAGAGGGGAAGCTAAGTTATCAATCAGACACATGGAGAAACATGATGAATGGAAGTGAGGAGACGGAACAGGAGGAAGTAAGATCCTGCAGAAAGGTTTCTGATTCAGAGAGAGAGACGTCTCCTTTGATGATTAGCATTACCTTTTAGGGAAGAAAGATTAAGGTGGACTCCGTAGAAAAGGAGCTTTCCCCAACTTTTCTGTGAATGACCCACCTTATCAAGCACTCCCCCCTCTCCTACCAAATTCATTGTTTGAAATTTCCATTAGCATCCATCTCATAGGAAGTATCAGCAACTTAACTAAGTCAAGAGACTGTAAGAATATGAAGATGAACATATGTATATATATGTATGGCTGAGACATTACGCTGTACACAAGAAACTGACACACTGTAACTGACCATTCTTCAATTAAAAAAAAAAAAAGAAAGACAGAAATTATAGAGTGTCGACAGCTCCCCCAGCTACCCAGAGAGCATCCATTCTCAACGAACATCACCTGTAGCCCCTTCAGAGGTGAAATCAGTTTTTAGTGGCAAGGGTCTGGCTTCTTTATCCTTTTGTTTTCTGTGCCCACTTTTTATGCCTGCACTAGACATTTAAAAGATGACTGATGTGTGAATCACCAAACTTGAAGGCAACTATTCGAAAGGTGTTGAAAGCCAAGTCTCTGAGCTCAAATCCCTAGACTTCTGAAATGTCATGGAAGGATTTCTCAAGAAACTTCAGCCTAGAGCTAAAGCATTAAAGGGGAAGGAGAAGAGGGGAAGGAGAAAGGAGAAGAGAATGGGGGAAAACCTGGACACACATTCATAAGGGTAAAAATTAGAGGGACATGGGGTTACATGATTCCAAGTGTGTATTAAGTAGTGAATGATTTTTAAACTCTGCAAAGGCTCCAGTAAGAGCCAAAGCCCCACCAACATTTGACAAATGACCTTTACTTTCTTTCCTACTGTGTTTGTATTTCCACGGGGAGTTCATTTTTTCTATCCTATGAGCATCTACAATATCTGGGTAGAAACCACAGAATAATATTGCAAAAGATTAAATATGAAATTGACACCCTAGAGGACTCTCTGTTGAGGAAGGTGACAATATCATACACTGTGGCAGCAGACTGTCCTTGGAGTCTACCTACCAGCACAATAGACGCAAAGGGACATCCCCACACCATTTGCCAAAGTCATCTGAGTCTGGGGAACACAAGTCAGGTCGTGCCAGTTTAACATCTGGATTTATAGTTAGGGTTATAGTTAGGTCATTTCTTCTAACTTTGCTGATTTTAGCAGGGGGAGGGGTCATTATATCTATTGATTTGCCACGTAATTAAATTCATCATAATGATCTAAGGTGTCCTCCATAATCATGTTCCAGGGCTTCAAATACATAAATGATGATAATTAACAGAAGCAACTGCATGTTCTTACTTCCATCTCTCAAAACTGAATGGAATGTAACAGAGTTCGTAATGCCAGATACAAGGTGCGACAGAGGCTTGTCTGGTGGCCCTTCTCTGTTAGGGACACTGACGGAAAAGCTGCAGCACACAGACCGGGGCACACGAGAGAGCTGGGACAGTTCACAGCGTGGACCTGGAAGCCACAGGGCTCGCGTCTGCCTTGTGCTCACTGTATGGACTTGGGGAAATTGCCAAATCTTTTCAAAGTTCAGTTTCTTTATTGACCAAAGTTAAGGAATGACATTTACCTTGTTTGGGTTTGGGAAATCATCAAATCATACATCTGAAAGTCGTGTGTCACCTGGGACGTGGTCTATGCTCGGTATTAGTCGTTATTACTGCTCAGTACTCATCATGGTCGTCATCGTCATCATCAGACTGTATCCAGGCTTCTGGCAAGAAACAGAGGGGCAATTTAAAAAGGGTCCACTAAAAAGACTTCTTACAAAGGCAGTAGGCCAGGTGTAGGGAAATCGTGAGGGGATAGTGCAGTGTCTCAGGGGTTGGAATGGCTACCCTTTTACACCTAAGCCTTAATGAAGCCTCAAGGAACCCCCAGAAGGAAGGCTGTGGGGAGGGACTGTCTCATGGGAGCTGCAGTTGCCCCCAGGGGCAGAGCTGGGGAATAAACACCCGGCCCCACTCTCCTCCTGCCCTCCAGCCCCCTGCCAGTGCATTTCATTGGCCAACACAAGGGATGATCAGAGGATGAAAAAGCCCTTCCACAGAGTCTATGTGATTCAGCCTCCCGGGGCTCAGTCCAGGACAGAGAAGGGTGGCAGAGCAAATTGAAGGTATGAGCACAAATTCAGTGTCTGTGAGGCTACAGTGTTACATGACCAAGTCATTTCCTGAGTGTCTAAGACAGGATCTAGCACTAGGCAGCTGCTCAAGAAATATTTTTAAATGGTTAAATAAATCACCCTGTGATATACATACCCTACCTTTTCCAGAATACATATGGCAGGCAAATCATTTGTCATTTATCCCATAGTTTCAAGTTAAGTTTAAGCTTGAGTCTGAAAATAAGGTCCATTCCAGAGGGTACCATAGGTCTGGAAGTAGGATAAGTGGAATTAGGAACCAAAGTATTGGGGTCCAGGGCTGTGCAGAGAGGTGGATGATGACTCCTCCAACCACACACACACACACACACACACACACACACACACACGCACACGCTTGGCTGACAGTGTGAACAATGCCTGGGTTGTGTTTTCAGCCTCTCAAGCCATAACATGCGTGAATGAAGAGTCATCATGGTTGCGACATCTGAGCAAGCGACGGAAAATGCAAGCCCACTCAGCTCACATTTTCCTCTGCTAGAACAAGAAGAGGGGAATTTGCTGCTGACTTCGGAGTCAGTGTTGACAGATGATTTCACATGAAAAACAACACCCTTGTAACGCCATAGCTCGCGCTGGGGGTGATGGAGAGAAAACCTCACTCAGGAAGATAAGCAAGCAGGGCTCAGTGGGCTGCTCCGCACAGCCGGGGACCAGTCAGAAGCAGAGCCCTACACGAATGCTTACTTTGCAAAGTGTTTGAATCCTACGTGTACATGAATCCAAGATTTAAAATGTTTTAAAGTTGTTATGGAGAGTAAAACTTTGGGAAGCGGGAGGAGGTGGAGACGAATATGAACACAACAACTGATCTTCTAAGTGGACCACACTTCCTGGTAACATTTGTCACCCAGACCCTTGCAACTCAGGGGTGGAAAACTGTCCCTGTCACTCTAACCACTTCCTCACATCACCAGAACCATTCCCAAAGTCTTAAACTACAGTAAGAACTCTTTCTAAACTTTAGGGGGAGAAAAATTGGAAAAAAATACATAATTTTAGATCTTATTATAAATCAACTACCACAGTGTTCATCAATGTAATCTCTGCAAGCAAACAACTATTACAGGAGAAATCGTATCTTTGAATATCCCCAATCTCCATGCTTTAAAGATAAAATATAATACGACACATGCAAAAGAATGACACTGGATCATTAACTTACACCATACACAAAAATTAACTCAAAATGGATTAAAAGTTGGAACATAAGACCTGAAACCATAAAATTCATAGACGGAAACACAGGCAGCACCCTCTTTGACAAAGGTCTGGATGATTTGGGGGATTTGACACCAAAAGCCAAGACAACAAAAGCAAAAATACACAGGGGGCTCCATCAAAATAAAAAGCTTCTTCATGGCAAAGGAAATAATAAACAAAATGAAAAGACAATCTACCAAATGGAAGAAAATATTTTCAAGTCATATATCTGATAAGAGGTTAATATCCAAAATATATAAAGAACTCATACAACTTAATAGCAAAAACAAGCAAATAAATCAATTAAATATGGGCAGAATTGGGTTATGAATAGGTTTTTTTTTTCCCAAGGAAGAACAGATGGCCAACAGGCACCTGAAAAGTTTCTCAGCATCACTAACCATCAGGCAAATGCAAATCAAAACCACGATAGGATATCACCTCCCACCTGCTACAATGACTATTATCACAAAGACAAGAAATAACATATGTTGGTGAGGATGTGGGGAAAAAGCAAACCCTGTGCACTGTAGGTGGGAATGCAAATTGCTGCAGCCACTGTGGAAAACAGAATGGAGGCTCCTCAGAAAATTAAAAATAGACTTACTGTATGATCCAGCAAACCCACTTCTGGATATTTATCCATAGGAAATGAAAACACTAACTCAAGATGTTAGATGCATGTATGTTTATTGTAGCATTATTGACAATAGCTAAAACATGGAAGCAACCTAAGTGTCCACCAATGGAAGAATGGATAAAGAATATGTGAGCTACACACACACACACACACACACACACACACACACACACACACACACACAGAGGAATATTATTCAGTCATAAAAAAGACAGAAATCTTGACATTTGTGACAACATGGATGGACCTTGAGGGCATAATGCTAAGTGAAATAAGTCAGACAGAGAAAAACAAAACAAACACTGCATGATCTCACTTATATGTGGAATCTAAAAAAAGAAAAAAAATAAAATATAAACCAAGCAAACAAACAGACAAAAACTGAACTCATAGATTCAGAGAACAGATTGCCAGACCAGTGAGTGGTGGTCTAGGGGTGGGGGTTAAGGGAGTGGGAAAAATGCACAAAGGGGGTCAAAATGTAAAAATGTCTGGTTATAAAATAAATTAGCCCTGGGGATGAAATGTGCAGCATGGTGACTATAGTTAGTAATACTGTATTGTATATTTGGAAGTTGCTAAGAGAGAAAAATCTTTAAAGTTCTCATCACAAGAAAAAACAAATCTGTAACTGGGTGTGGTGACATATGCTTGCTAGAATTATTGTGGTGATCGTTTCGCAATATAGGCAAATATTAAATCATTATGTTGTACATCTGAAACTGATATAATGTTATATGTCACTTTTATCTCAATTTTAAAAGATTAAAAATAACCAACATTAAGAGGTACAAACTACCATGTATAAAATAAATAAGTTACAAAGATATATTGTACAGCACAGGGGAAACAGCCAATATATTATAATAGCTTTAAATGGAGTATAATCTACAAAAATATTGAATCACTATGTCATATACCTGAAACTAATATCATATTGCCTATCAATTGTGCTTCAACTAAAAAAGGAAGTAAAAAGATTGTCAATATTGTGATTACAGCGCAAAACTTATCTGATGTGGATTTTAAAGGCTCTCTCTTGCTGTAGTCATTTTTAACCAGGTCCAACACTACCGCCCAGACCTCTCTGAGAGGAGAGGGGCAAAACGAACCCTTTCACTACCTGAAACATTTCAGTATTTCAATTTCCCATTACTGGTCATATTCACATTCGTCTAAACTGCTTCCTCAGAAAATTCCTAAAGGAAAAAAATAAAGATTTTGCACTAATATTTCAGTAAAGCACAAGAATTTATTTTTTAAGTACACTTTCAATTTTAGAACAGCTTTAGATTCACAGAAAAGTTGCAGACAGCACAAAGGGTCCCCTTAGATCCTGTGCCCAGTTTCTCTGTTGTTAAGCTCTTTGAAACAATAAATTTATCATAACTAATGAACACATATTGATATATTATTACTAACTAAGGCGGTGCTTTATTTGGATTTTAATACATTTTTTAAAAGACTTACTGTGTTAGAACTCTGGGGGAAAAATATTTCACACTAATATATATGGATTTTGACCTCAACTGTTCATTTTATCTGACGCACTTCACTGCTAACTCAGGCGATCTCAGAGACGGTGGACCAGGGGACAGAACACCTGTCCGGAGAAATGTGTTCGTGGAGAAATGTGTTCGTGAAGAAATGTTTTAGCCTTAACTTTGTTCTGCCTTAGAAAAATCATTCAGACTTTCTTTGAGCCTGAATTCTAGTTCTTACAAAATGAAGAAATTGAACTGGCTGACCTCTTAAAGCCCTTCGGCCTGAAAATCTGTTTCTGGGACACCTGAAAACATTGTAATGTTTCCTTGGCAAAGATTCAGAATTTAGGGCTGGAGGTTGTAACTCTGGCTTTGTCACCAATTTTTAAACTAGTTTTTTTAATTTCTCAATTTCTAAATTTGCCCCAAGGCTAATAGTACCAACAGGCATATTAAGAAGCATCAGGTACATAAAGGTCTTCACTTACAAAATGTAGCTAAAATTTATAAAAATTTACAAAGTCAGGAAATTAGCTGATAGCACAGAACACCAGAAACTCTAATTCAGTGTTGACTTGAATGTTGTCCCAGTCTCTTCGGGTCCTCTCCTGAAGGTTTTTCCTGCCACTTCATTTCTTGTCATAACTAACTCAGAAAGACCTAATTTTCTTTTTCTTTAAAATAGAAAAGTAGACTGTAAATTCTGGTAAACAGTCTAGTTAAAATTATTCAGCAGTGATGAAACAGCGTTAAAATATCACACCAGAATTTTACTTACAATATAAAAGCCAGCTTTTTAATGCCTGAATATGACATACAAAATATTGTCCAAACAAATATTGTCTTACTGATTCAAGAGTGAAGAACTATTATAAAGATAAGGCACATTCAGCGATTACAAGATTTTTTTCAAAAAGCGACCAGGTTACATTCCCAAACTAGAAAACTCAAAGGCAAGAAGAGAAGAAATAAGATGTTCACTTATTTGAAGAAAAGATATATTCTGTTGTGGTAAAAACAATCAAATGAGCGTATTTATGGAAATAAGGGTTACAGAGGAAGAACATAATTTCACAGTCCAAGAAAAAGGAGTTTATGATAGTTGAAAGGAAAATCCCCAGCTCTTTCAAGGCTTCTCCTTTGCCCTTAAGAGGAATTACACATTTGCAATATTCTAAGTGGCATTCACCGGCTCTGGAAATGAAAACACTTTTTCTTTAAGTGAGGTCTTGAAGCAGGCCCCTCCTCAAAAAACAGCAACAACAAAAATAGAGAGAGAGAGAGAGAGAGAGCTGATCCTTGAACAACACAGACAACACAAGTTTGAACTGCACAAGTCCTCTTATATACGGATTTTTTTCAATATATTCCTAAATACTACACAGTCTGTGGTTGACTGAATCCGCAGGGCGAAGGTTGGCGCCCCAACTCCTGTTGTTCAAAGGTTAATTGTATATGTATATATGTAACCTTTGCTTGTGAAAACACTCAAACATATTCCTAATTTCATAGCACAGCCAAATCAGGGTGTACGACTTACTGTAGCCCCAACCGCAAAGGCAAATTCAATAAACAACACACAAATAACATTTTTAAGAGTCCAGGAATAACTACATGAAATGTTGAGAATGGGAGGGTTGAATTTTTAGTGGATTCATAGATATTTATTGTATTTTTCATGAATTAAAAACCAACATAAAATAATACTAAATCCTAACAAAATAATATTCATAAAAAAGGAAATTTTAGACAGTATCATTTACAAATATTATTACAAATCCTAAATAAAGTGCTATATTCTACATTCAAGAAAGCTTTATCTTAGGACTATAAAGATGGATGATTGTTGAGTAATCCACATAATTCAATAGAGAAAAAATTACTTCAATAATATGCCACAAAAGCATTTGATAAAGTTTGACATTCATCACTTATAAAAAGTTTTTTTACATAATAACTCCCAACAAAACTGATTTATATACATATATAACATGTCTCAGAGGTTTAATTTTAAGATTGCAGAATTAAATTAGCATACTTATTTCGCTCCTTCCCGAAAGGTTTTTTGTTTTTGTTTTATTTTTTACATAAAACACTAAGATGGTGTCTAAGCCTGTGATCCTTGGAAAACAGAGTCCAAGGCAAAGCTTACTAGCACAGTAATGAGGGAGCTAATCCTTAAGTCACAAGAGAAGGAAGCAGGGAAGGTGGAAATAAATACAAGGTGGGGAGTGGCCAGACTGGTCACAGCTTCACAAGAAAGCACAACCATTTGCATCATCACATAGGACTTATTCAGAGAGGCCTGATGGTATCGTGGTTCTAGGAACAGCTCCTCTTTCCCATCTTATGTCTCTCACTGGGTCCAAGTCAGCCATGTAGAGCATTAATGTTCCCTTCCCCACCCACCCACATTTCTAGGCTATATTGCCCAGCCCTGCTAAAACAGCAGCTGACGAAGCAAGATCCTACACCCTACAGTTTTATGTCTCCTCTGAATTGGGGGGGGGGGGACAAAATCATCTGTGGCTCAGTGGCAGCAGAGACAACAGTGATTGTGCCAAAGCCTGACCTTCATCCCAGAGCAGGCTTGGACAGTTGGCAGTGTTAGGAGACAAAGAGGCAGCAGCAGCCACCAGGGCTCCCCCTTGAGCAAATGGATGAAGCCCAGTGGGTAGGTGGAGACGAACAAATCTGAGGAGTTGCATACATTGGTACAATAGGAAGAATAAAAAAGACCAAAAGTAAGCTAGAATCTGGAAACCAAATAGATTAATGGTATCTCACTTAGCAGACTAAAGATAGCCAAACCCTAAATGGGCAGTGTGGAAAGCTGAAAAAACAAACCACTGGGACAAATTGATACCCTGGGACACCTAGGAGAGATGTAGCCAATGCTTGCCTCCTTTCCAGTATGATTTTCCTGGCCATCCCATCACCATCCTTGCTGTCATCAAGGGAGAAATCTTCTGAGAAACTATTTTATTTACAACACAGAATTCTCTAAAAGCCCAAGAACAAACATCACCCTTTCCTCTTGGAACGGAGCTGAAAGTTAATGATAGGAAAGGGGGAGCAGCAAGGAGGACTGAGTGAAAATTCTTTGAAAAGCAATTAAATTCTCAAATCCCATCTTCCACTCCAAGCTGCTGGGTGACTGTCCTATCCCCTTCTTAGAAGAAATCTTGAGATTAAATCACTGAAGAGGGTAAAATAAAAGGTTTCTCAACTGGGGAGTACCATACTAAAAATAGAGAACTAAATTAAGTTAAGCTTATTGAATGCCAAATGCTGACACTGCTGGCCCCTACCCCAGTCCTAACATGGTTTTAAAAAGGCTTTCAGCCAGTCCTCTACCTCCCAAGCAGGAGATTAAAAGATTCCTCCCTGGCAAACCTGACCAGCCCAAGATAACATCCAAGTTCCTCTACAATGGCCTGACTGCCCTAATAGTGAAGTTCAAAGTCAATAAACCCCATCCATATGCTCAGAGGTTCCAGTTTTCTAATCTCTCACTCTTAACCATGAATAGACCAGTAACGATTATGAATATCTGACTTCTAACGCTGAATATAAAAACGAAGAGAAGAGAAAAATAACAACTTGGAAAATGGAGACTAAGTGTTTTTTTTTTTAATCTTCAAAAAATCTAATAAATAAACCTGATTACCTATCAGGGAGGGTACAGCTTAGTGGTAGAGCGTGTGCTTAGCATGCATAAGATCCTGGGTTCAATCCCCAGTGCCTCCATTAAAATAAAAAATAATAAAAATTTTTTAAAAATCTATCATTATTACCCCCAGAGAGATAAATGCTTTTGCATCCATAATGAATGAACAGGGTAATCTTTTTAAAAAAAGAAAATTCAGAAGGAAAAGAAATAGAGAAATTAGAGGAGAGAAAAATAGCAATAAAATAATTAAAGAAAATTTCCCAGATGAGAAGTACATGAGTTTACAAATTAAATGAATTAAATGTCTAACAGAGTGGGCAAAATAGATCCACACTAAGGTACAGTATGGTAACATTTCCAAACACTGAGGACAAAAATTTTTTAAAGAAGCCAAAAAGAAAAAAAAAAAAAAAAAGACCACCTAGAAGGAATAAGGAATTAAAATTGCTTTGAATTCTTAACAACAACACTGATACCATACAGCAGAAATTTAGAATAAAGCTTCCAAAATTCTGAAGAAAAATAATTTTAGCCCCTACTTCTATACCCAGCCGAACTATCAACCTAATGGCAGCATGGAATGAAGAATATTCTCAGATGCAAAAATTCAAAGCATTTAATTTCTCATAAACTTTTTCAGAAAGGTCTTTGAAATTGTGTTCTATTAAAATTAGCAAAGAATAGAAATAACATGGGGGACAGATAACAGAAGAACCCACACTGGAAAGGCAAGGGAAAGCTCTAGAATGATGGTTGTGTACCAAGGACAGCAAACAACCAGGGCACATGAGAGGAGGCTGGAAAATACATAGCAAGGGAAGGGCACACATGTGGAGCTACTGTTACTGCCTGACTGAAAAAAACAAAAATAAAAAGAAAGTCGACAGCACCCACAATGACAACTACATGACTGAGACTAATGATAAAAAATAAAGAAATATGCCCTAAAAAAAGGATTACATGGAAATCTCGTCTTTTTCTTTTAACTGACGTCTTGGTAAATGCCTTAGCCTCTCTATACACTGTAATTTAGAAGAAAGGACAGATCTGCTTCAATAAGAATTCTACTATATTTATATACATATTTATAAATGTCTGGTATCTCCCTGAGACAATAAGAAAACAGCTGTCTGTCTCTAACAATGGCTGCCTCTAAAAGGAGAACGAGGTGGAGGAAGAAAAGAAGTATGAAAAAGAGTTACTTTTCACTATTTACCCTTTTGTTTTTCTGCACCTTGGGCATGTGTTAACTTTTCAAACAATGTTATAAGAAAAGTCCTTTACATATGTGTGTATACTTCAAACCAAGAGCCAGCATCATTCTTAAATAAGCATTTAGTATCAAGTGAAAAAAAAGTCTATCATCATTATTATTTAACATTTTTTACTAAGTATTAACCATTAAGAGGGAAGGGGGGAAGGGTGTAGCTCAGTGATGGAGTGTATGCTTAGCATGCACGAGGTCCTAGGTTCAATCCCCAGTAACTCCATTTAATAAATAAATAAACAAACAAACCTCATTACCTTCCCCCTCAAAAAAAGTAAAATAAAAAATAACATAAAAGATAAGAGGAATAAATTATCATTATTTGCAGTTGACATGACTCTAAATTCAAAAAAACCAAAAGAGGAACTTGAAATTTATGAGATAATTTAGTAAGAGAAATGTGCTAATTATAAAATTAATAAATTCTTAACTTTATTAATAAATGTGTTTATTTATCTACTTATTTTATATAATTCATTAACATATTCTTCTTTAAAAAGCGTTAAAACAAAACAAGAACATACCAGATAAAAATGTTTTCCGCCCTATTCCATTGACCCTCCCATAATCTTATAACCTAGATTCTAGTATAACCCCCATTTTATAGCTAAGGATTTAAGTATAAATAATAAAACAATGAAAACATTAGACAAAAACATGACTGAATTGGTTTTCATCCTTTGAGTAGAATCAGCACATCACAAATTTCAGAAGCCATAAAGAAAAAGAGTGATAAATTTTACTGCCTAAAAATTAAAATTTCCCATGTAAAATACTATAAACATAATCAAAGTATAAATAAAAAACTAGGGAAAATATTTGTGACATTTATGACAAAGGATTAATAATTGTATCCTTTCTACAAAACAGCCTTTCTGAGTCAAAAAACAGACAGTAAACAATCTAATAGAAAAACAGGCAAATAAGTTGGCCAGATAGTTCACTGAAGAAGAAACAAAAGGATCAACAAACACGCAACAAAAAATGTCCAACCGCAGTCACAACTACAGGATACAAATTAAATTAATGACTTGCTGCTTTTTATCCAACAGGTGGGCAAAGATGGAACATCTGATGATATCCAATGTTGGCAATAGTTTGGCAAAACCGACATTCTCTGTACACTACTGGTTAGATACAAATTGGTACAATGTTTTGGAGGGTGGTTTGGCAATATAAATAAAAACATTACTCACAGGCATTCTATGACCCAGCAATCCTACTTCTAGGAATTTACCTGAAGGCAACTATTGCACAAAGGTTTAAAAATATACGTGCAGAGATGTTCATAGAGAAACTGGAAGAACAAAAACCCAAAATGGCATGAATGTTACTGGTTAAATACAGCGTGCTACACCCATAGAATAAAATATTTTATACTTTTTAGGATTTTAAGTAGATCTGTATATTGACAACTATGCAAAGATGTCCAAGTTGTATATTAACTGAATAAAACAAGTTACAGAACAATGTATGTGTAGTGCTGTCCATTGTGAGTGAATACATATGTAGCTATATAAATAACTATACAAACATACATTTATATATACTTCTATGTGCACAAAAAATTTCTGGAAGAGCACACCAAAAATATTAAGAATGACTAATACTGAAATACGGAATTAGGAATCAAACGGGGGAAAGCAAGAGATTTATTTTTCGTTTCTCACCCCTCTGTGCCTCTTGACTTTTCTACTGCTTATCTTTTGTGCACCTGATGTTAAACCTATGGAGAAAAGAGGAGGATTTTACATTTTTTGCAGAATCTAACTTTGCAGCAAAAGAACAACTGTATGTCCTTTGTATTCAAAATCATCATCATTTTCAGATACGTCTCAGCTTGAAGATAAATAATACTAAAAATTCCATTGAATAGGTTAACTTATTTAAGGGTGTAGTTTGCCACTAAATCATCTTGACATTCATTGAGATGCAAAAATTCCACAGGAACCATTTTAGGCTAATTTTTGAGAGAAGTAATGATAATGCCTGTAGTCACTATTTTTTTCACAAACATTTAATTTTCATTTCTTAACCATCTGGTACTCTGGGCTCAATGAAGCACTTGTCCAAATGTAGATACACAGAGACTTTGTGATTTAAAAACAAAAACAACAAAAGCATTCTTGGCCTCCAATACCAGTGCACCTTGCAGAGGTTGAATGTTTCCAAACCTGGGCAAAAAATACAAGTCTGTAGAAAATCAAAACTCTGATATTTATAGCTAACTATAACTCTGTCACCTACATACCTGATTGTGAGCTGGCCTTAAGATGAGTTAAGGCAGTGGGACCCAAGGCCATGATCAGAACATGTATGTAGTATGCTACATGCATGTGTCAATTACATAAGATTTAGAACAAAGAAAATAGAAGTATACATGTGCTAGAGATATTCTGTAAGCCTAATGAACAAAGAAACTCAGATTGTGCATGTGCTGGCAGAGAACAGATAAATAGCAGGACAGGTGCAGCATAGGCGTGCACCTCCCTGTGGCAATAAAGTGTTGTTAACCCCATGGTGTCTCCGGCTGAAGTCTGTCCGGCAGTATGGCAACTCCTCGTGCATTTTTTCATTTGGGCTGCTCACCTCCTAGAACCCCACATCAGCCTCCCTCGGCTGACAGTGATATGTAAGCATATGTTGTATTTGTATCCATCATGAAGAATGTCTCCTTTTCGGCACTCCACAAATTCAATCTCTAATTTTTCATTGTCCATCCCCAGTCAGGAGCCTCTCTGAGATTATTTATTTTCTGGAGGATTAAAGGACATTCTAAACTCCATCCCTGAGCCATGTCCAATCACTAGACATTATCTTACCTAGACAGTATGGTCCCAGTTACTTCCAGAGCAAGGTAGATGCAGAGATGCACCACAAGACACTCCTTCAAGGAAGGTCTTGTTACCCAGTTGCTGGGAGTACTTATTAGTGGAGACTGCCTCCAGCTGTCAACTGTTGGAAGGAGTGCCTCGGCTCCAGACCAGCTCAATATCACATTCTTTCAGGAGTAGCCCACAACCAGTGACTGACTGAAGCAGGGAGATACAAGTCCTGGGCATCCTTGACCAAACATTCCAACTCTAGCGCTCCCCGCAGGGTGTGACTGAGGCTGATCGGCCTGCATCACAGTTGGATTTGTCCCTCTGCCCAATCCTCCTTCCATCCCCTCCTGCCCACAGATGTTGATCTTGAGAACACACCCAATAAATAGTCCCAACATGATACGCCATCTTTAGAGCCAGCTTCCTTGAGAACTCACACTGTTTCAGCAGGAATCAATTCGGCGTCATCCCCTTAGTTTTCATCAATCTGCAGCATATGAAAGGGTCAAGAACGCTCATCAACTTCTGGAAGTCACAGATGAACCCATGGCAGTTTTCTCAAGGCAAGGCAAGACAGAGGCAAGGCAGAGGACAAGCTCCGGCCAGAGCGTTCCTCTAAAGAGACCTCGTACACATCACGGTTCAGGCAAATGGTCCGCATAAGGGGCCAAGAATAGAAAGATACGTAATAAGTGATACACCATAGTGATGACAAATACGGAGCAGAAATCCATGGGGGATGTCAGCCCAAAGGCACTAGGGTCCACCAGGAGTTAGCAATCTGGAGCTGCGCTGCAGGCTCAGAGTGAAAAAGAGCAAAGACAAGGCAGAGCCCAGTCTTAGGATACATCTGCACTTGGGAGAGTAGCTAAGGTACCAAAACGGGAACTCAGAAAGAAGGGGCAAGGCAGAAAGCCAGTTATAATGCTGAGATGGGGTTCAGACAGACCAATTCAGGTACTGAGTGAGGCCACCACACAGAAGCTGGGGCCTCAGAAGCTCCTTGCTCAGCACCAGGCACCACATCTTTGGTTGGAAACACAGAAGCATGATTCAACACCTGTCCGGCAGAGATGTTGTTAGGAGTAAAGTTCAGTGCCTGGACCATGGCAAACACTGAAAAAACACTGGTAGTTATCAGAGTGTGGTTTCAGATTATCCATGTGTTCTCATTCTGAAACCCTTATTGCTCTATGAAGAGGGGCCCCTTTCTCAGTATCAATAAAAAAAAACAAGCCTACAATTGAGCTCAATAGACCTGGCCCTCAGGACGGGCACAGGTGGAGGCAGCAGTTGAAAGGCAGGTGCTCACGATTTCTCTCTTGATACATAAGAGAGACTATTAGCTCTTATTTGGTATTGAGATACCATTGCCTTGTTACGTTTCCCTCTTTACTCAGTTGCCGGGAAACTTAAAACCAAGCCTAATACGCAAGAGACTGTCCCTTCTTCCCACCTAACTTCTTATTCTTCCTCTACCACCTTTTTAAGTATAGTCCATTTACAATGTTGTGTTAGTTTCTGGTGTACAGCACTGTGATTTAGTTATACATATATGTATATTTCTTTTCCTATTCTTTTTCATTATAAGCTCTCATAGTTCCCTGTGCTACACAGTAGGACCTTGTTTATCTATCTTATATATAGTAGTTAGTATCTGCAAATCCTAAACTCCCAGTTTATCCCTTCCCACCCCTTTACGCTCTGGTAACCATAAGGTTGTTTCCTATGTCTGTAGTCTGTTTCTGTTTTGTAAATAAGCTAGTTTGTCTTTTGTTTTAGATTCCACTTAAAAGTGATTTCATATAGTATTTTTCTTTCTTTTTCTGGCTTACTTCACTTAGTATGACAATCTCCACATCCATTCATGTTGCTTCATATGGCATTATTTCATTCTTTTTTATGACTGAGTAATATTCATATGTGTGTGTGTGTGTGTGTGTGTGTGTGTATACACACATCTCCACAAGTACTTTATTCAATCATTTGTCGAACATTTAGGTTGTTTCCATGTCTTGGCCATTTTTTACTACCATTTTAATTGCTTGACTTTTATTCCTTTATCATTCTTTTAATTGTGACTTATGTCAAATCCTTTTGAAAAATAGAAATAGGAAGATAAATGAGTAAATCCAAATAAAATTTTACTTGTAGAGAAAAGTGTGTCTCTTTCATGGAGAAATCTCCCATTTTAGGACATCGTTGTTAAAGATTTTTATAACATGTTTTCCATAACTATAGTCATAAGCTAGCTTTTAAAATTCATTCTTCATTCATTTATTCATGTATGCATTCAAAAAATATTATTGACCTATCAAAATTCCAATGATTTTTTGGAAGAAATGTAAAAGTCCACTCTAAAATTCATATGGAATCTCAAGGGGACCCCAAATAGCCAAAACAATTTTGAAAAAGAACAAAGTTAGAGGTCTCACAGTTCCTGATTTTAAAACTTACTGCAAAGATATAGTAATCAAAACAGTATGGTACTGGCCTGCAACTAAATCTATAGACCAATGGAATAGAATAGAGAGCTCAAAAATTAACCCTCATATATACAGTCAAGTGATTTCTGACAAGGGTACAGAGACTGTTCAATGGGGAAATACAGTCTTTTCAACAAATTGTACTGGGAAAACTGGATTTCCACATGGAAGAGAGAGGGAACCAAGACAGAGTGTCTTGTGCACATTTTGTTTTACAGAACTAGCTGTGACCTGAATATATTCAATAATTCATTAAAAAAAAAACTTACTGACCAACTACTTTCAGTTAGACACTCTTGCATGGAAACTACATTTACTGTGAGAAAAATAACCAAGAGCCAGATCTACCCTGTCGACCAGAGGGTTCACTCCTTGTGCAGCTCTGGAAACAAAATACATTCCAGAATCTAAGGCAAAGCCATTTCTTAGGGGACCTCCTGGAGGTAAAAGCAAGCTCCAAATAATTCTTTTGGCAACACTAGCCCCCTAGATTGTTAAGATTCAATGTATAAAACTGAATGCCCTTTAACTTACAAATTTTTCTTCCCCTAGGAACAGTCAACTTATTTACTTTAAAGTTCACCTTTTCCACAACAAACCAGTCAGCATTATAAACCAGTGTATCTTAAGCATGAATGTGCATCCGAGGCATCTAGGATTCTTAACAATTTGCTGATTCAGCGGGTCTGGGGCTGGACCTGTTCTGCTGTCCTAACGAGCTCCCAGGTGAGGACGATGCTGCCGGTCCCTGGACCACACTTTGAGCAGCAAAGCATGCCAGTGATGCACAGCCCTCCCATCCCAGCAATCACAGCTCTGCACACGTCTGCTCTTTGGTGCTGGTTTAAAATTGATGATAGTTTGGAGGTAAGGGGTATAGCTCAGTGGTAGAGTGCATGCTTAGCACGCATGAGGCCCTGGGCTCAATCCCCAGCATCTCCCCTGCCAAATAAATAAACCCAGTTGCCTCCTCCCGTCACCAAAAAAAGGAAAAATCTTCGTGATGCTTTGCCCAACACTAAGAACAAAATTTTACAGCTTTTGTCAAAGTAAAAATGTTTCCAGAAAAAGAAGAAGAAAAAAAAAAACCTTTTAAGTTTGGATGAAACTCTATTGCTAATTATAGGCTTTCATAAAGCAAGCCTTAAGGGTAGGATTCGTTTTTAAGTTCATCAACTGCTTTCACTCAAGGAAAATTAAGGGTTGCCCACAGTTGACAGGTATTTAATTACACCGTAACAGAAAGAGGGCTTGATTACAGTCCATTGTAATTAAATCTTTGCATATTCTTCAGCTTGTGAAAGGTCACATGAGGAAGATGAATTTTTAAGGGTTTTTTCTTTTTTTTGAATTTAATTAAGAAAATGGATCAAATTGTTGGAAACAAGCGTATCAGCCCCATACAGAGAAAGATCAGTGGATAGGTAAAAAAGGGGACTGCTTTTAACTCTCATAATTTATTACAGTGAAAACACTGCATAGTTTGCCTTTTTTTGTTTGCCCTGACTTATGAAATGAGCAAACATTATTAAATCTTAACAGATTGATCTACTCTTGTCAAAACCCACATTATGCAGCACAAGGCCTTCCCAGAAAGAGATGACTCTTTCCTGGAAAGTTATTAACAGTTTTAAGAAAATGGTATACACTCCAAGACCACATCAATACTTCTAGGAATCAAAGACTGCCTGTAATCCATACAGTTGTAGCCATTTTCTGAAGATAACTTTTTAAATCTTTGCATCAAGTGTTGCAGGGAGTGAAAACACATTCACAATTTTGCTCCCACAAGCTACACAAAGATCATTAACTATTGTGTTTAGTTTTTCCATATTGAGGGGCAAACCAGAAATTCAGAGGCTAATTCTCTATCATTATGTTGTACCTTTTCTTCCATTATTTCATAATATTTTGGTCAAGCTGTCATCAGAAGCGCCTTCCAATCCGACATAGGTTTAAATTCAGGCCTGGAGATGTAGCTGAGATCAAGGTATCAAGATTCCGCAAGTGGCATTAATCCAGTCTCGCTTTTTCCCCTGAAACAAATCAAGTTCCAGAAAAGCCCACAAGATATGTAGCAAATTCCTGTGTGACCACAGATCCCCTCACTAACTCTTCTTGTTAATTCTTGAAAACTCTGGATGGCCAGCCAGCCCAGATAGCACCCTGTGCTCCCCCGGCTGGCAAAAGATGACATAATTGTGTTAGTCTCTCAGTTCTTTCTGCGATTTTAATTGAAATGGTACTTTTGTTGAAAGCTGCCATTGCTTTTTGACTAGCCACGCAAATAATTATGTTGTCCAGGATATGAGAGGAAACAGGCCAACCCAAAAGGAAACCAGGCAGAGGCTCGGAGGAATCTGACCAGGATTCTGAACACAGTAACCTCTCCCTCTTTCCTCGCTGCCTTTCTCTCAGGTTTCTGTGAGAATCTGTCTTCCCAGGTTTATGAGAACCACAGAAAAAACACTCCAGGCAGCGGAAGTGACACAGTGAAAATAGAATGGAGCAAATTATCTTCGGTGGCCGGCAGAGCAAAAGGACCATGGTGTGTGACCCTGACGGGCCCATGAGGAGACCAAAATTTTCCCATGCACATCCCCTTAGGGCTCCCTCTTCTTCCACTGGCTCTGACATGCCAGGAGCCATGCCACAGCATCACAGTGTAACCGAGCAGGACCCTATGGGGCCTCCCCAGGGCAGACCTGTCTCCCTCATCCTCTGCTTTCGCTCCTCTCTGAAGTCCCCAGATAACAGTATCTGGTGCAGATTTCCTGGGTTGTTCTACAGATGCTAAAACCACCACCAAATGGAAGAAATTAACTACTTAATGACCCTGAGCATGTAGCCCCCGATGTATTGGTGCCTAAGGACTGATAACTTTAACCCCTGTGACATCACCCGTTACCTCTCCATCAGCCAGTCAGAATTGCGCACGAGCTGATCACATATCCCAGGACTCCCCCTCCCTCACCTGGCCTTTAAAAATGCTTTGCTGAGACCCATCGCCGGCGAGTTCGGGTGTCTTGAGCACCAGCTGCCCTGAACTCCTTGCCTGGCGCCCTGCAATAAACGCTGCACTTTCCTCCTTCACAACCCGGGTCAGTAGATTGGCTTTACTGCATGCGGGCAAGTGGACCCAAGTTTGGTTCGGTACCAACGGCATCACCAAAGGGCAGGCTTCTGATGTACTTAGGGACACCCTAAGGGACACTTTCTTCCTGAAGGAAACTCAGCCGCTGACAGACTCTTCCCCAGGAGGCATGTAGCAGAGCAGCAGCCTCGCCCAGGGCCTCGGGGTGCAACTTGACTGGCAGCTCCCACCTTTCACACACACGGCCACTGGTCATTTCTCAAAAACCGTTGTTGTTTTAATGACTTCCGAATGAAAACTGGAAAGGACAGCCCCAAGCTCCATCTCCCCAACTTTCCAAACACCCTTGCTTCTTCACTTACGGCCTTTCTCTCTGTCGGTAGAGAAATTTCAGAAATATGTTCCACCTCTCTCTTAAAAGTCCATGTTTTCCAGATGACAACCAGGCTCTAGCTGTACACACCCTCTCTCTTCCAAGGACCTAATAAAAGTTATGATTCAACAGAGGATCTCCTCGTCTACCACTTAAAATTCCTCAGCTACATTAATTGTACTAATAAAAGCAATTGAGAGTTTTCTTATTTGCAAGGATCAGCCTAAAAGACAGAGACCACCCTCCCTAGTGGAAGAGAGGGATTTTTCCATTTAAAGGTTGTTTTCTTGAATAGTTTAACTAGGCATTAAACTCAGACCGTCCAGAGCCTTGGGCCTCTCAAGACTCCCTCCTTCCCTCCTGGCACAGGAAACTCGGACCTCGGCTCTCTCCCAAGCCTGTCAACACTGCTCCCAACAACCGCCAGAGAAACCATATGGTCTCTCCACACCCTCCCAATGGGGCCAAGCGTATTATCTCCCCAACCCACCCACAGCTAATGTATTTGCAATTCAATTATTGGGTAGAACAACTGAGTTCCACACTCTAATGTCAGGTGTGCCCAGGAAATGTCTTCTAATTCTAGTAGTGTTGTCAAAATAATCTACATACTCAGGTAAATAATAATTTATACACGTAGGTGTTACGCAGAGTTTTAAGGCTTTTGTGTTTCCTTATTGGCATTTTCACCTTCAAGGAGAAGGACAATTTGGAAGTATTTCTGGACGCTGCTATTTCAACACAGTATGGGAAGGTAACTTTCTAAGTGAAAGAGAAAAAATGTTACCTGGGCCAAATGTTGCCAGAGTTTTAAAAATCATGATAATTTTCATAGTAAAAAAAAAGAGTTCTGTATAATTTTTTAACCTTAAACACAACATTGCAGCTCAGATTCAGAAAGTAGTTTTCACAGGCACCAAACTCCATCTGAAAAATGGCCATGGACTATCCATCTACCCATCTAGTCACTTTTATTTTTATTAGAATGCATACTTAGTTGTGGTCCCTAATTTTGAAAAGAAGTATGTATCCCCAGTACTAAAAAGACAAAATTGGAGGTTCAAAATTACTTTTATGAGAGAATAATCACATGAAAGTCCAGATGTCTGACCAGACCACTGCTCTGGGATTTGACCTGAACTAGTATTTCCACCCCCTACTTCTCACCATCCATCCCACTCAACACCTCATAGACTGAGAAATCCTGTAAAAAAACACCGTGGCCAAGGGACTTTTCTAAGATGCCGAGAGACCACAGACTGTATCTGGTTGGCCCGTCTCCTCCCCATACTCGCCTGGCTTCATTATGAAAAGATGCCAGAAATAGCATTCCTACAGGATTTCCAGTACGGAAGCCACAAGAACGCTCTTTCTCATGGTATGGCAATCGTGCAACAATATGGCGTCATCTGGAAAATTACAGTCTTGGAGACAAATATTTTTTCCCCTCTCCAATGATTTAAAATAGACAGGGTGTCGCCCAAAAATTATGCTTTCCTTTCTCCAAGATGGAGGACTCTTCTTGGAAGGCTTCCCCTGGGGGCAGCAACCCTTGCTGCTGGAACCCCTGAAAGACAAACTCGCACACGAAACTCCTTGGACAGCCCTCCAAAGATTTTGGAAACTACTCAAAGCATGTCTGATGAAAAGGAAGGTATTTTAGGGTATACTACCAAGTAAAAATTTCGTTCTTTGATTTGCCATGAAAGCAGCTCGCAGTTAAAGTGAATGTTCCATAGAACTGAAATTTGCATATTATGAAAAGTATCAACATTATTACGGCGGTTATTGTTTTGGGTTACATTTATTTTGGATACACTCTGCACAGAAAAGAAGATTAGTACTCCAAGAACTAGTCATCAATTTAGGAGACTTTGTATAGAGGGCCTTTTTAAGGACTCAGAACAGAAGAAAAAGTTCTCAGAAATATAAGTAGTGAGTTCCTTAAAGGTGTGTCTGCCAGATTCATAGCTGTATTCCGGTATCTAGCCAGGTTGGACTCATGATAGAAACTCAGTACACATTTGGGGAAAGAAGAAAGAGGAGACAGTGGAGCAGATGGAAGGGCAAAGGAAGAATAAAGGGTGCCAGGTGGTGCTCAACATCCTGGTAAGTGAAGCTTCTTTATTAATTAGAAAAGACTCTCAGTCACTTGCCTTCACTTGAAGAAACCCTGGCACTCTCCTTTCTGAAATGGGGGCTGTTTTTCACTGTGATGGCAAATAAGGCTGCAGACCCTTGGGAGAACCCACCATCGGTTCAGGCCATTTCTACTTCTTGCAGGACAGAAGCCCACAATTATTTGCAGTTGCGTAAAGACTACATACATATGCCTCCTCCTGGCTCTCAGGTTCCAGATTCCTCTCTAATCTTGACTGTGTTTTTCTGGGTTAGACAAAACTGCCAAAAAAAAAAGGAATAAGGAACACCAAGCAGGGGTTTTCTGTTTTGTTTTTCGGAAAGAGAGCTTCTTATTTCTAAACAAATGAGGGTTTCATGAGAAGGGTCTTATCTCTAATGTTTAGCCTCTTTGTTACCAATTGCTTCCTGTATTTCTTGGAACTCTCTAATCTCTAACCCCAGATGTTGAGGATTTTTGGAGCTCCCACAAACAGAAACACAGAAGCCAAGCTGATTGGAACAAGTGCAACACCAGCATTACCCACAAGCAGAGACAAGTGATCACATAGATAAACCATTGGAGCCCAGTGCCTCTGAAATGTGGCCGCCCCCCACCTCCCCGCACGCGCACACCATCCAGAAAAGCCACTGGGCTTCAGAGGGCTCCCTGTGTGGAAACCGCCTCCTTGTCTTCAGAGTCAATTCCCCCATTGGCAGTTTCCCCCAATCCCCGCCATCTGAAATCTCAGGGGGGTGATTCCATGGACAGCTCCGGAAAGGCACCACCTCCAACTTTCACCTTGACCTCAACCCTTGAGGGGAAAAAGGAAGTTGTTTAATGACTGAGAACCAAGACACTCAAGTAACCTAAAACATATTTGCTGGCAAAAATCTGCCTTCTACAAAGCGGCCGAAGGATGATAACAGGGTGTGGAGAGATGGAATCAGCAGTTAAGTGGATATCCGCCTGTCACTTAACCTTCATTACATAGCATTAGACACCAGCGTCTGGCCAGCTTGGCACTCAGTCTTCCCACATCACCCCACTGGCAAGATGCCTCCCCAGGTCCACGGCCTCCAGCCACAACACTTTGGCCTGAGGTTACAAACTGTAAAGGGGGTGGACAGTACTTGGATGAGATCAGGGGTCAATTTGGACTGGATTCAGGCCCCGGGTCAACAAGATTTTGCCCAACGAATCCATCCACTCCCCTCTCCTCTTATTTCTTTCCCTTTCTGGTCTTTGTATTTTGAGCAGCCTCCCCCACCCCCCACCGCCCCCACCTCAGATCCAGATGCACTTCTGTTTTTCCTAAATTCTTCTCACCCTTACCGGACCCCAAAGTCTTCCTTCCTCTGTCTTTCCAATGTTTCCTCTTTTGCTGCACTTATATTTCTTGAAAACCAACATGAATTGGCTGCAAGCAAAATAAACAGATGCAACTAAGAGAATCATAAATCACCAAGTTGGAGAACGAGATTCTTCCCAGTACAGGAAACCGTCTCTCGGTTGGTTTCAGAGAAGGAGATAGAGGAACAGAGCTTTGGTTCCCCTTAAATGTCCTGTTCCCCTAACGAGACCTCTGGGATCAAATAGGAAGTATGCTAGACAGATTGGATATTCAGACAAGCTCATATAGAGTGAATTAAAGCCCTCTTCCCTGGATGCACCTTACGTCATAAATATGGAAAACAAATACAAGCCTTATCTTTTCTGAAACTCCGTGTGTTTGGCTCCGTAACAGTCACACGCCAGAGCTCACTAAAGCCAACTTTCAGCCAAAGTGCATTGTGAATCTAACTTGCCTCACCGAGCTGGAGCCGCCTGCGCCACACCCCCACCACACACACACATACACAAGCATGGGCACACACAGACGAACACACGGACACACCGTCCCAGTTCCACAGCACCAACCACAGAAAGTGGCGCTCGCATCCACCCAGCTGTGCAAGCCACACCCAATCAGTCATCCCCTTCTGCTGAGTGTACCTGCCAAACAGTTCTCATTTCTCTAGCCCCCCCATGCTGTCACCGTCTTTGGGTCATCCAGGGGTGGTCAAACTCTTTCTACCAAGGGCCAGATAGTAAACATTTGAGACTTTGTGAGCCAGACTGTCTCTGCCACAGCTACTCAATTCCACTGTTGTTGTGCAAACGAAGCCACAGAAATACACAAGCAGATGGGCGGGTGGGGCCCACAGGCTGGAGCTGGCTGACGGCTGGTGTGGGCTACGAGCATCTCTCCTCCAAATTACCACAGCAGCCCTTCTAACTGGTCTCCTGTGTCCTGTTTGGCTCTTCTCTAACTCATTCTCTACCCTGCAGTCAAAGATCTTCCAAAAACATAAATATGAATGAGTCACTCTACTGTTGAAAAACTCTGCAATAGCTTCCTAGCTCCTTTCAGATAAAACTGAACATCTTTGACCACCACCCAGTTAGCACTTGAGGATGAGGCCCCTTGACCTCTCCACACTCTGTGCTCCAGTCCTTCTGAACATCTGTCCACACATACATCTAGCTGCTCTGGCCTCTGGGCCCTCAAACAGGATGTTTCCTCTCTGAGTGGAACAATTCTGTCCCCTGAAGCCCATCCTCCATGTCCTGTGTCCTTTAGATCACCACTCAAAAGCCATCCCCTCATGGACGTTCTCTGCCCACCACCCTAGACCACTCAGGGACTCCAGCTAAGTGTTCTCCCAGTACCTCGACCTTGCATCGTGCTTTGCCACTAGGCCTTGTTTAATTGTCTGTCGGCTGCTAGACTGTAAGTTCTGGGACCATGTCTGTCTTCGATGCTCCCATGTGCTCAGCATCTAGGGTAGTACCTGGATGGATGGATATGATGCGTGCAAAAGAATGTTATGTCAAATGAGTGAATAAACGAATGAATGAGAATCCAAAGCAGGATCGTAGAATGTTCCAAATTGTTCTGTAATACTATATGTAGTTGATTACCCATAAGGACTGTAAAAGTACACTGTTCAACAGGCATCAAAAAAAATGAATAAATGCTCCTCAATAAAGGTGAATAATTTAGTTGTTAAACATATTGGAGTTCATTATATAATCCAATTAATTGGTTAAATATTCATAAAATTATTATTAAGCACTTTAATGTGTATAGAGGTACAACTGTACCAACCTTACTTCCTATACATCACATTCCTGCTGACCACTGTCCCATACGTCATCAATGAGACACGGAGACACTACCACCTCACTAGAATCATGATGTTAACGATTTTTGACTCCTTCCCATTCACACAGGCAAAATAATGTCACTCTGAGTCTTTTTAACAGCCTCAAGTGTAAGGGGTGCAAATTTTCCAGGGTACTGGAAACCACTCGTGTAAGTAAAATTTGATAAGAAAGGAAAGGAGATCTCTTACTGAATGGCTCTTGGTACTCCAGAGCTGAGTAATTCTTAACTTGGTTTGCTCAGCAAGGATTCTTATCAGCAGTTCTAGGGAGAACTAGGCCAACTGCCTTTTTAAACAGACTCTCAGGGACTCCAGTATGAAGCCTCAGTTAAACACTAGTTGAGTGGCGACCTCTTGAGGGCAGCAGCCGTGTCCAGGCCATTGCTTGATCCCATCTTGGCCCAGAGCCTGACACGCAGCAGGTGCTCTGGGCAGATTCACTGATCTAAATTGTAACAACTGTTATCTGGGATGGCGGTGATTAGTGGAAACTTTCACATTTATACACCTTTGCATTATTTTTTGAAATGAGCTTGTATGTTTCTTTTCTAACCAGAAAAAAAATAAGTAGATCATCATTCAAATTTATTTAAATATATATGGAAATAGACTAGGGTAAAATATGTATTTTTGAGGCAGAGAATTAGATTCAAAAAAGTACTGGTGAATAGGATAATTTGAAATTAATAAGCTGTTATGTAGAAGAATAAAACACTATGAAATATAAAAATTTCTCATAACAGCAACCATGAAACAACGCATTCCTGGACCCTGCTTTCAAGGCATCACCAGTCTCGTTAAGTTAGATCAAGTGGCATTTAGGTCTACACCTGGTGTAGCCAGTATCTTGAGTAGAGTTCCTACTTAGTTATTTAGAAGAAAAGCTTTATATAAAAAAAAAAAAACAGAACAAAACAAAATAAAATAAAAATGGAAGTCTTTCCGCTCTAGGACAATGATTGAATAGTTTACCTTCCGGCTGTTAATACTGCCACTTCTTCCAGATAACCCAGGATTACACCTTCCACCCGTCCAAACTGGTGGGAGAATAGAAATCACTTCTTCTGGAAGCTTGATTGTATGCCTCCAAAATCACTTGCGTGCTCTGAGATGTTCTTTTTATTTTATTTTATTTGTTTTCATTTTTTAACTTTGGGGGTGTAATTAGGTTTATTTATTTTTATTTATTAATGGAGGTACTGGGGATTGAACCCAGGACCTTGTGCATGCTAAGCATGCGCTCTACCACTGAGCTATACCCTCCCCCACGAGACGTTCTTATTCCAACGAGATGAGCCACCTTCCAAACGTATTCTTTTATTTTCCTTGTTCTTTCGATCCTGCCCACTGGTTTCACTTTCCCATAATTCTTAGTTAATTGATTTTCCAATCTGTTTTTCCTAGAAACAAATTTAAGAAGCGTTCACACCAAGTTAGGGTATTTAATAGCTCTCTCCCGGGCCACACCCCAAACCACATACACACACACACACACACAAAAAACCATAAAAAGCTGCTGCCATTACCTTCTCACCAGTCAAGCTATTTCTCAACTTTGCCACTTATTCTCTGCTTTGGACTTTCATCCCAGCCTCATCTCGCTGGTTTTCATCTCATTATTAGTGTGTGCATAGATTTTCCCCTGACTTTCCAGGCCCTTCAAACGGACAACTCATTTGGAAAGTCAGCCTTGGCTTTGTCTCCTGTCTAAGATGCTGCAACTTGGATTAACCCCTTTGACTCCCTACATACAACCTATGGTCAAAAAGTATTCCTGGCTCAGCCAGAATCTTCCGTAGGGACCCATCCTGGACCACAGAGACCTTGATTCCCTCTTGTCTAGGAGGAGCGATGAGATCGTTTGGAAAAATTAATCACCTAAAATGTTACTAAATTATTGCACCTGGGTTCAAATTTATCCTCATAAACCATGTTTTGTCACTGAATCACTGCTGTCACTACACTCAGGATTTTAATTTGATGAAAGGGTACTTACAATTAAAAAAAAATTTTAAGTGAACACAGAACAAGAAAGAGAATTTGATGCTCCCCCAAACCCATCTTGCTCCAGGTCTACTTTGGAGATTAGACTTTGATCAGGGTTAGGCCTGTGTGTCTGATCTTTTAAGAAACATCGAATGGCCTTGGGAAACAACACAGAGATTGAGGGGTTTTTTCACCCACTGGGAGGACCCATTCATCATTCAGATCATTTTGTGATCCAACATGTAAGTCAGTTAGTACTTGCTGAGTGTCTGTGTTGTGTGAGTTATAGTCCCAGTTGGCTCTGTTTTCACCTCTGATGGACACAGTATATTAAGCCGATTCCTCGGGGATGTAATCTATGGGCTACGGAGAGGACAGGAGAGGCACAAAGACAGAGCTTCAATGTGCCCTTGAAAAATGACGGCAAGTGAGAAGGCCCTGGAGGGTAGGAACCCAACCCCTCATGAGATGTCTTGGTCTAAACCGCCTTTGCTGGTTGCTCTGCCCCAACCCTTTCCATCCGTCTGAGCTGGAGGTGGTCTTGGATTCTGCCCTCCAAGAAGCCGTAGGGCAAATAAAACAGAATGGTTACCAGCACTTGAATATTCAACACATAACCCCTCTTTAAGAAGTAGAAGTTCAAAATCCGGGACCTTCCAGCTGGGCTGTGTACAGCTGTTGTACCCTGAGTCCGTGCCATCCCTTTGAAACAAAAAACAAAGCAGCGGTAATAAAAATAAAATTTGTGCTTTAAAAAAAAAAAAGAAATGTTGGTCCCTTCCCACTCATGTTTATGTATAAACCAAGCACCAGCAAAACAAACTGGTGGTTCAACTGGCATTTTAGTTATGAGCCATTGCATTAACCAAACAAGCTATGGGACACCCACAGGCATCTCTTATTTTTATGATGTCCAGGTAGGTGTCCAGGTACCCTACTGCTCCCGGAGAGGCCTGCAATCTTCACAGACATCGATCTTAACAACTGCCCAGAGACATTGATCTTAACAACAACCATAAGAAGGTTTAGAAACTTTAGAAGGAGCAACCCTTTCTAAGCTCAGACATCAAAACCGTTGGGACGAGAAATAAAAACTCTAAAGCCTGACTTCATGGCTGGGTTGGTGCTATTTCAAGTGACTGCTTCCCGCTCTGGTCACTCGCCCCTGTTCCTTGTCACCTCCCCAAAGACCCCACTTCTTGCTCACAGGAGATACGTACGGGTCGATGCCTTTAGAAAACCCCATTCTTTCTGAAGCTGCACCGGCCTTTGCCAACTACTGAAGGAGGGGATTTCCTAATGGACTTAGGAAAATGCAGCTCAAGCTGATGAAACCATCTTCTACTTATTATTAGGCCCAGGGTGTTGGAGACAAAGTATGACAACCTACACTGTCCGCAGCTGGCTTTTGAAAAAAAACAGCTTCTTGAAATTAAATACAGTGTCTGCAGGGGCCTGACCAGAGGCATTCTGGGAAGGCACCTGTACCCAGGCCGAAACCAGGGACGACGAAAGGGGGAGTCCCCCAGGGGTGGTGAATCTGTGGTTTTGACTGGCGTAACCAGTCCCATTTGGGTTAAGAAGTCAATGGAAAAATGATCCTTCCTCAGTTACTTTTATTTTGTTTTTGTTAAAATTTCTTTTGGAAAAATTAAACATCTGGACCTCTTTATGGAAAGAGTTGTTATGGTCACTGGGGGGAAAAAATTATATATATATGTATTTTTTTTTTTTTTCATGGAGTTTGAATCGATTTGGTCAGGGAAGGCCTGGAGGTATATAGAAAGCCCCAACACAGGGGGGCTGCTTCTCCAGCCTTCATTTACACACTTGGGGGGAAGGTATAGCTCAGTGGTAGAGTGCAGTGCTTAGCATGCACAAGGTCCTGGGTTCAATCCCAGGTCCCTCCATTAAAAAAAAAAAAAAAGAAGAAGAAACACTTGGAAAGTAGACTTTCTGCTGAGCGCATTCTGGGGCACTGGACTAACAAAGCATTCGGGCCACAGTCACGAGAGGCAGCAGCGTTTGACAGTTGTCTCTAGCAGGAAGGCCAGCCTATACCCAGCAAAGGGGGAGCTCTCCTCCCCTCGGCAGGGAAATTCCTCTGGGGTTTGAAGTTGGATGTTTGTATTGCTAAGTTGCTGGTGTAATATTTCCTCTTCCTGGAGCTGATGTTTCATATTTGAGGGGGGAGAGGAAAACAATGCATTTGTGCTGTTTTTCAATCAACGTCTTTCCTCGGTGGAGCACGTCTTTTAAGGGAGACACTTTGGGGAAGAATGCTCTACCCTCTCACCCTCATTATTTTTTGAAAATAAGTTGTGGAAGGAAGTGGTTTTTCATGCTCTGCTTTCTTCCTGAGCATGGGGCTTAGGGAAAAGGAGACGCTTTTAAAACCCTCCAAATTGGTATTTTCTTGAACTTGGGCCGATGTTCTGGATTCTGATCAGAGCTGAAGTTCCCACCCCTCTTCTGCAGGCTGCTTCTGGAGCCCATTTTGAGAGCAGAAGTCTTCATCCTTCAACCCCGAGACAGAGAGAAGGTAAAATCCAGTGAGACAGGAAAAGCATTCACACCTGTGCCTTCTCCGCCCTCTGCCTCAGTGAGTGCCCCGCACACAGCAAACACTCAATAACACTTAACCCATCTTGATAATGTTGAATCTTCTAATCCAAGAGCACAAGATAGCTTCCCATTTCTTTGTATCATCTTCAGTTTCCTTCATTAATGTTTTATAGTTCTCAGAGTAAAGGTCACCTCCTCGGTTTAGTTTATTTCTAGGTATTTTGTTGTTTTTGATGTAATGGAAATGTTCGTGCCAGTTATAAAATCTGGTTTTTGAAGTGGAAAACAGAAAGTGAATGAAGGGCTGCAAACGGCAAAATACCGTTCTTTCTTCTTACGGGTGAGTTGTATTCCATCACGTATATATGCAGCATCTTCATTATCTATTCAACTATTGATGCGCACTTAGGATGCTTCCATATCTTGGCAATTATAAATAATGTTGCTGTTAGTAGCAGGGTGTATGTATCTTTTTGAATTAATTCTTATTTTGTGGTTGGCTTTATTCCTTTGATAACTATGCAAGTTAAAAAAGCTGAAGCTCTTAACATTCTTAAAAACAATGAACAGTACATATTCATAAATTTTTTAAAATATGGGCAGTATATTGTGTATATGTATTTACATGCAATACATTGTATATGTGCAGTCAAATTGTAACAGTGCTACCTAATATAAATGAAAAATGAAAAAAAAACTTAACCGAAAGCTCACTCTGGGTAATCAAATGCACCTTCCACATGGAATCTCATCATTGTTTGTTTCCTTTTTTTAAAAAGAGTCTCTGAAACAGAAATGACTAGAGCTCCATGAACCCATGCTTTTCCCTCTTAAAAGTTGCCCAGCAATCAGTTTGAGATCATGCAGATTGCTAAATGGACTAATACTGTGCTTGACCAAAAGTTCTTACTTGCCTATGATCCTGCTACTCAATTGCTTTAGCTTTTCAGTTTGTAAATGTGTCCTATTAAAATGCAAACGTCTTGGGGGAAAATAACACCGTATTAATAATAGTCATAATCACCCCTGTCAGCCAAGACCGCTTGAAAGGCGGCTAAGAGCAAGTCACCATGGCCAGAAATGAGGTGCAGCGAAAACAGAAACGGGGCAGCAGGAAGAGGCCCAGGTGCCAGCAAGGAAGGGAGCAGAGAGAGAGCCCCTTGAAGGGGACCTAGAACGATTTCTCAAGCCCAGTTTCATAGAATTTACACTTCACGTGATTTACAGCTGTGCTAGAAGCCAGTCCTCCTCCCGCCCACAGGGGATCCACAAGGAACACTTTGAACTCTTGGAAGGAAAGGATTTAGTAAATACAAAATATGACTATCATTGCACCTGTTTCCTAGAATAGATAAGGGACTTTCTCTCCAGGTGTCTATTATCCCTTTGTGTCTTCAGGGTTGAGGAGGTTCATGTATACTTCCATGTCTGTTTCGGGAGAGGAGAGATAGGCAGAACTGAGGGACGACGGCGGAGGATAAGGCAGAAAATATGGGCAGCAGGTGAGAAAGAAGAAAAGCAGCTTACACATTTCAAATGGCTCATGCTCGGGAGACCAAGAAGAACGGAAAGCCTGTCTGACTCTGGATTCCCCCAGAAGCAGATCCTGAGACAGGGACTCGAATGCAAGTAGTTTATTTGGGAGGTGATCCCAAGAAGTAGCCGTGGGGACTGGGAAGAAGCCAGGGACGGGCCCAAAGTCAATAGTTCGTGTATAATCAGGCAGTTTACTAGTGTGGGCAGCGGAGGGTCAGCCCCGCTGGGTAACTCTGGGACATGGGCTGGAATATGCCTCCAAGTCATTCCATGGGAGGTGTGAGGAATCTGGGATGGTTCTGTTCCAGTGCTCATCCTTCAGGGCTGAGGGCTGCTCTCAGAGGCATGAACTCCCTGCTGCTTCTGACCTGCCCTGCCGTGGGCTGGGAGGCAGAGTCAGGGATGCTGGCAGGTGGTGTGAGCTGGAATAGTGAGTGCTGGGGAGATGGGGTGGGGGCAGGGGATGGCCAGGCATCCTGAGGCAACTAGGGTTGCCACGAAAGTCATGATGAGACCCTGTGGGTATGTACAAAGTCGTAACTAAGAAGTCGTTCTCATCAATTCAGGATCTTCAAATTCATTGAAAAGTTCCGACTTTTCTGTGCTCCTCGAGAACCTCCTCTACTTACCTGGCTTCAACTAGCACTCCTACAATGGCTCCCACGCCTGCTCCTGCAGGCTGTACTTCGCTGCTAAATCCTCGCCCCAGGTTTCTTGCTGCTTAAGGGGCATCTCCACCTGGGGAAGAGGATCTCAAATTCAGTATGCCTTAAATTCTCTTCTCCCCAAGACCCATCTTTCTTTCCTGTCCTTCTAACTCAGTCCAAGGCACCACTATCCCTCTGTTCAATCAAGTTACAAACTTTGAAGTCATCTTCAATCTTCACTCTCTTGTTTTCTACCCAGTCACCAACCCCTGGACAGCCTTTCAAGTATCTTTGAATCCATCCTACTCTCTTCAGCTCCTCCACGACTGTGATTTTTCTGTATTGTCATCAGCTGTCACCTGAATTATTACAACATCCTCCTAACTGCTCCCCCCACCCCTGCCTTCGTTTTCTCCCTCCCTTCGGTCTAGCAGGAAGACAATTTTAAAACCCTCATCTGATTACACTTATCTCTCTTTAAAATCTTCCAGTAAGCTTTCTTTGCCTTCAGGACAAAGTCCAAACTTTTTAATAATCCCACAAAGCTCCTGACAATCTGATTCTAATCTATCTCTCCAGCTCTGTCTTCTTTCTTCATGGTCCTCCAAGGCAAGGTTCTTAAATACACGCAACATAAACCAACTCTAGATGATTTAAGAAGCAAACTAATTGACTCAAAGAATATTGAGGCACTCGCTGAATCTCTGGATAGGCCAGAGAACCCAGATTAGAAGGCAGGCAGAAACAAAGGGAGCTTTTTTGTTTTTTTGCTGTTTTGTTTTGTTTTTTCTATTGTACAAATCAAACAGAATCCTTGTGGGCAGCCTGTCAGTCTCAGGCCTGGGGACCACAGGATCGTTAGCCATCCTGGGGAACGTTCTGGGGACCCTGTCCACAGTGGTAAGTACTTTTACTTGGCCTCTGCCATCCTGAGCTCCTCTCATTTCTCAATGAAACCCAGGAGCTCATTTTTTTTAATTTATTTTTATTTTTTGATTTACAATGTATTAGTTTCTGGTGTACAGCATAATGATTCGGTAATACATTTTTTTTCATATTATTTTTCATTAAAGATTACTACAAGCCATTGAATATAGCTCTCTGTGCTAGACAGTAGGACCTTGTTGTTTATCTATTGTGTACATAGTAGCTTGTATTTATTTATTTTTTAATGGAGATACTAGGGATTTAACCCAGGACCTCGTGCATGCTAAGCATGTGCTCTACCACTGAGCTATACCCTGCCCCCACCCCAGGGAGCTCATTTTAAATGCAGAAGCTCCCATCAGCATTCCTGGCCTACAGAAAACATTCACTAAAGCACCTTTCAGAGTAAATACAATGATGTATTTACTAAGATCTTGGCAAAGAAAGCACCTTCTATGCTGTCTTGTAAGAGATCAGTTGTGTATGATAAACCCACTCCAGCTTTCCCTATCTTCCTAAATCTTAAGATTCATTCCACTATATTATTCCAAGGAATTTATGATATCTCCATTTTATCCAAAATAGGATATTGTCTAGTTCAAGTTTAAGTCACCCAAGTGAATAATTAATAAAAATTTACCCAGCTGTTCAAGATGGCCAGTTGAATTTTAACTCTCTGAGAGTTGCACCATCTCAAAAACTTTAAGCTGACTTAAAATTATACTTTTCTCTCCTTAGTTTAGCACCTTGAGAATCCATGCCCACACATATTCTACAGATTTTTGCAGAGATAATTTTTTAATCTTATTTTATTGGTGTGCAACATTCTTCTCCCAAGTGTGAGTTTATATCTGGCCGGGCTGGGATCTAACTTTGCTTCTGGGTCTAAGGAAAATGAGTGGCTGGTGAGGGGAACACAAGGACAAATGCTTTCTCCCCGCACGTCAATCCCTGACATGGAACAGTTATATGATCTCAAAGGGAGCAGCCTTATCCAAAAATGGAGAAGGAACGTCTTCGGGTGCTGTATTTTCTATTGTCACTGTAACACGCAAAACGTTAGTGGCTTAAACTAACACAGATGTATTACCTTATAGTTCTGGAGGATAGAAGACTGACGCGGGTCTCACTGAACTAAAACCAAGGGGTCGGCAGGGCTGCACTCTCTTCTGGTGGCTCTAGGGGAAAATTCATTTCCTTGTATTTTTCAGCTCTTAGAGGCTGCCTGCATCCCTTAGTTTGTGGTCCCCTTCCTGCATCTCCAACATCAGCAATGTTGCATCTCCCTATGACCTTGCTTCCACGGCCACATCCCCCTCTGGCCACAGCTGGGAAAGGCTCTTCACTTTTAAAGTTTCCTGTGATTTGATTGGGCCTTCCTGGGTAGTCCAGGATAATCTCCCCATCTCGAGGTCCTTAACCTTAATCACACCTGCCAAATCTTTTTTGGCTCTGTACGTACGTAACGCATTCATACGTTCCAGAGATTAGGATATGGACCGCTTTGGAATTATTCTATCTATCACAACAAGCAAACGGAACTTGCTTGAGGCCTGAGTATTTAACGCACCCTGAATTTTCCTTTCTGTTCTCTGGATCCCATCCTTTCCCAACGTACATCTTTATTATTCAATAAAAGATATGGTAAAGTTGCACATCCAATTGATGTTGTAATTGGCAAGGCTCAAATTAAAGTCCATTTAGTCTGCAGCTGAAAGAGATGAGAAATTATTTTAGCACAATCATAGAAATCCCCTGAATTTTAGGCCTGAATTATTTGAGTACAATCATAGAAATTCCCTGAAACTCCCTGAATTAAAGCCAATAATTTAAGGTCTTGAACCTCACATTGTCTTTCTTGAGGCTGTTCAGAGATACTAGAAGTAGTGCTCTAACCCTATGGCTGTGGAATTTCTCACACCCTTCATCCTGGTCTATGACAGTGGCCTTCAGTGCTTGTTACAGACTACATAAACCATGACTTCGTTATTTCTTCATTGTATTTCATGAGCTACAGTTTGCCATCTCTTAAACATTGCTATGTTTTCACTGCAATTAGTCCAACAAGACCCAAATTCCCCTGCACTAATTTCCCTGACCTGTTGTGGCCACTCGTTGATGATTAGCCAGGGTGCTTCATTGTAAGCAACAGAAAGCAACTCTGATTTAAGTCAAAAATAAAATGTATTAAGGGATAAGAAGTTGCTCCCAGAATTGCTGGAGGGTCTTGAGAACCAACTCAGTTAACCTAACAGGAACCAAGAAAGCCAAGGCGGCCAGAGTCAGCCAAGGTGACCTGACAGGACCGGTCTGATCATGGAGACAGTGGTCCAGCAGCCACCACCAGCCCAGGCCACAGGATGCTGCCACTGACATTCTTACCACTATAATTCTGCCCAGAATGAACCCCTTCCTTCCTCGTTTTCTGCTTCACTAGATCAAGATCCCAAGTCCGGAGGAGAGGCATCTGATTGGCCAAAACTAGGTGACATTCCTGTGTCCTGGTTTCCTGGAAGACTTGACAGGCAAGGAGCTGGCCTCTTTTGATCAGCGTAGTGAATTATTCGGACCTCTTGGAGTTCCCATCATATTGTGCTTTAATAGCATAGATGTTTGTCCTCCCCACTAGACTGACACTGAAGGACAGGTACCATGGCCTAACTTGGTGTCCCCAGAGGCTACCACACTACCTGCCATACAGCAGGCTCTCAATAAATAAAAGATTAAAAAGGTACATTTATTCCAGGGTTTTCTTATGACCTTAAAAAAAAAATCCAAACTGAACTTATCAGGGAAATGAGGAAGGATGGAGAGTGTGAATGATAATAGGGAGAAGTAAGTCTGTTGGATGGAGGTGAGGAGAAGGGAACGGGTGGGATACACGTGAGTGTGTGGGGGTGATAGGTGGGTGTGCTGCAGAGCTGGACAGAGGCAGAGGTGAATAGAAAAAGAGAAAGTAAGAAACTAAAATGAGCAAATTGAGCAGTAGACTCACCCACATGTATTAGCGCAGCTCTAAAAGCCCAAGTGACCTGGAAAAAAATTACCCCAAACCTAAAAGAAATGAGTACGTAGGTAATTAATAACAAGCCGTAGCACTGAAATACTTAGGGGGGCTACTAATCCCCAATATCCTCAAATTATTTTCCCTAAAACAATAGTTTCATCATGTAACTCCTGATTTAGAAACTTTCAAGGGCTCACCAGTGTCAGAGATTAAAATCCATATTCCTAAATGCAGTATTCAAGGCCCTACCGAATCAGTCTTCCAAAACGAAGTCAACTCTCCTCTCGAGAAATGCCTTCCTTGTTCCCACCTCTGTGATTTTTCTTAAGCTGTTTCCTTTCCCCATTCTGAAAAGAGCTTCCTTGCTTCTTCAACTATACAAATCTAATCAGATTCCAATTAAGACTTCTCTCTCCTTAAAAGGAACCCTTCTGCACTGTTGGTGGGAATGCCATTTGGTGCAGCCATTATGGAAAACAGTATGAAGATTCCTCAAACAACTAAAAACAGACTTACCATATGACCCAGCAATCCCACATCTAGGCATATTTCCAAAAGGAACTCTAATTTGAAAAGATACACACAGTCCAATGTTCATAGCAGCACTATATACAATAGGCAAGACATGGGAACAACCTAAATGTCCATCAACAGATGACTAGATAAAGAAGTTGTGGTATATTTATACAATGGAATACTGCTCAGCCATAAGAAAGAATGAAATAATGTCATTTGCAGCAACATGGATGGACCTGGAGATTGTCATTCTAAGTGAAGTAAGCCAGAAAGAGAAGGAAAAATACCATATGATATCACTTATATGTGGAATCTAAAAGAAAAAAGAGGACACTAATGAACCCATCTACAAAACAGAAACAGACAGACATAGTAAATAAACTTATGGTTACCAGGGGAAAGGGGATGGGAAGGAATAAATTGGGAGTTTGAGATTTGCAAATACTAACTACTCTATATAAAATAAAGAAACAAATATCTTCTGTATAGCACAGGGAACTACATTCACTAGCTTGTAGTAGCCTGTAATGAAAAAGACTATGAAAATGAATATATGAATGTAGATGTGTGACTGAAACATTATGCTGTACTCCAGAAATTGACACAACATTGTAAAATGACTATACTTCAATTAAAAAAAAAAGACTTTTCTCTCCTTCCCCAACTCTTCTAACCCTCTATCATTTTAGAACTCAGGCAGTGATAATAGTACCACCCATTCAACCCTAAATCACATAAACCCTCCCCCAGCTCTGTAAAATTATTCAGCTTTGGGGTTATTCATGTTACCACCACATTAGGATGAGAAAATCAAATTGCTAGACCATGACTTCTTCATACTCTCATGTTTTGACAATGTTAAAAAAATTAGCTTAAATAAACAACAGTATTAATACAATTACTTTCATATACATGAAAAGGAGAGGAAAAAATTATCCACATGAGAAGATGATTTAAACTTATGTGCACACCTTTAGTAGGTACAGATCTCACAGTTTAGGGGATGATGGATTCTTCCAACCTGGGCTAAAATCCCAACTTTCCCGGAAGAACTTTCCCAGAAACCCCAGCAAACCTCTCTTCACATTACCTTTGTATTCGGACTTAAGGATGGGGTCAGTTAGAAGTGAGAGGTTAAGTGAAAAAAAAAATTTAGGTCCTATTTGAAAAGAGAAAGAGAGGAACGGATGCTGGGTGAGACTAAGAATTCTGCAAACCCTCCCCACCCCAGCAGCATGACCTGATTCTTTTGAACACTCAAGTCTGAGTTCCCATGGAATAGATTACACATCCGAAAGACAGCCATTCTTTCCATTCATAAGTAGCCTATGTCTTAAAACATGTTCTCGACATTTCATGAAATGCTCCCTAATTTTAAAAAATCAGAATTTCAAATAAAACATCCACTCTTCTTTTTAATTGAATTATAATGGACACGCAGTGTTTAGGTTCAGGTATACAACATGGTGATTTAATTATTTCTATACATTACAAAATGATCACCAAGGTAAGAACAGGTAGCATCTGTCAGCAGTGAAGTTATCACAACATTATTGACTATTTTCCTGTGCTTTATACTACATCCACGTGACTCCATTCTTCATTTTTAACCAACAAGCCTTGCAGTAATAAATAATAGCTCAGAACGGCCACTGCCCAGCCCTGGCATGCTCCTTTCTTTGATATAATACTCCAGGGTTTGTTGGCATAATGCTTTACAAGTTTATATTATCAAATCTGATTCTGTAAAAAAAAAGTTTACTGATAAAGAAATTGATGCTGTGCTGTTGGGAGATTTGCCTAGCATCCTGTGGGTCCAAAGCAGAGTCCAGATCTTCCAATAGAAGATGAGGCAGTGTGGAAAGAAATGGGGTTTGGAGTCCTCTTGACCTGGGTTCAAATCCCAGGGTTGGACTTAAACTAGGTAATCTGCAGAAGTGACTTACCGCAAGAGCCTTGGTTTTCTCTGTGAAAGGAGGTCACTGTCCTGCGCACAGTGATGGAATGAGGATGGGAGAGAGTGTGTGAAAACTGCCTGGTGCTCGGTGGGCCCTGATTAAAAGACACGTTGTGTTTTTGTTTTTTTTTTTTCCCCAGCCTTGTCTCTCTTCCCAAAGTGCAGCCCAGGACAGAGGATCCTGGAGGGTGGTCACCTGGAGAGGCCTTCAGAATAGGGCGAGACATCGCTTCGCCTGGTCAAAAAGCAAGACCGTACCAGCCTCTCCTCCGACAGTAACGAAATCGGAGGGAACTCTAGGTTTTGGCTTCCTAGGATGGTTTACTAGGGCCGTAGAAGGACTTCAAGATGATTCTCATAAAAGCTGTTTTCCTTGTGATTAAGTTGTGTTTGCCTGTTAACTATGTGGTAAACAAACCCTCAGCTCCCACCTCACGGATCGAGGGCAGCCGCGTGTTAATTGGGACTCGGAGGGTAGCGGCTTGGCAAGGCTGCCGGGGCCAGGAAGCCAAGAAGCCCAATTTGGTTATCAGTTCTGTTGACACGAGCTGAGCCGTGTGTGGTTGTGTGGCGGGTCCCGCAGGTCTAGCAGGGGTTTTCCCGGCTATGAAAGGCCTGTTTGAAACGCTTGGCCTGGAGTCAAACAAGGGCTTCAGATCAGGGTTCCCACTGCCGTCAGCCCATCGGGGAAGGGCGGACCGAACATGTCTGGTCTCATACTTGGTTCAGGACTGAGCAGAGAGGGAAAAGCAGGCAATGACACGGGCTGCACCTGGGGCTTAATCGGCTCCTCTGAACACCCACCACAAACCCACACCAGACAGAAGAAGATCCCTTTTCCTGTGAGAGCCATGGGCAGCTGAAATCTTTCCCTCTGTGTCACTTATCAAGGCTGAACTCAGACACACTCAATCCCCGAAAAAAGGCTGCCAGGGAATCAAAGGGGTGGGAGAGGTTTGCTGGGAAATTCCCCTCAGACAGTGGATGCACCACTGGAGAAGACAGTGGGGAAGAAATTCGCAGTGTAACGTGCTACCCTCCCCCAGGGCCAATCACTGTCAAAGACAATTTATTCTAAGCATTTTGTAATTATTTCAGCCAATGGTGTGTGTGTGTGTGTGTGTGTGTGTGTGTGTTACAGAAAGAGGGGAGTGAGTGAGTGTGTGTGTTTAATCACTTGCAGTTAAGTCTGTGTTCACAAGAGCTTTTGAGTTCAGCAGAGTCCAACCGCCAAACCCACACCCAAACACTTTGTAGATAACAGAAGACCCATTGCCGCTTATGCCTGTCTGACTGTACACAGACAAGCTTTGTGGCAGTGCGGGGAGGACCCAGGAGAGCGACCACGGACGTGAGGGCTCTGCAGTGAGAGTCACAGCAAGTCATTCCACTGCATCTGAAGAAACGTTTTGAGAAACTTCCCCGAAAAACCATTCATTCTGCTCCTCAGTCAATGAACGTAATTAGGTGCCTCGTGGGTCCCGCTATTGAGTGAAGTGCTGTGAAACAGGATGAGCATTTATTAGTAAGATTTCTGGTCATTCTTATACTCCACGTTAAATGCTCACAAGACTGGAAGCAATTATGCCAGGATGTTAACTGTGGTTAATTCTGAGTGGTGGGGGTAGAAGTGGGTGGTATTTTCTCCTTGTATTTTTCTACAGTTGAGACATTTCTACAAATGAATAATTTAAATACTTACTGGACGAATGAATGAATGAATGAATGAACCTGGTAGGTCTACCTGAAAACAGGCCTAGCTTCCTGATTTCAAACTGCTTCTGTTCCTAAAGAGACAGGACGGATGGCAGTGTTCCCAAGCAGCTGTTTCTCTGGGATTTTTGTGTTTGTTTCTTTGTTTTGTTTTGCCTTCTACTTTCTTTTCTTTCTTAGGGTACTTGGAGAATGAAAACCAAGAGGCAGTGTACACAGTGGGACAGCAGAGTTGGGGGAAAAGGTTGAAAAGTTGTGGACCAAAACGAAAGCCAGATGATAATCATTTAGTTTTAACAAGCGGCTTCCTCTGAGGAACATGGAAAGTTGCTGCCGGCTGCCATACTCGGGTGAGAAGGAGCACACCACAGAAGATGACAACCATCCAACGGAAGCTCCCTGAGGGCAGGGACCATTCGGCCCTGGATTTCCTGTCCCTCGAGTGTCTGGGCATAGAGCACACTCAAGAAATAAACAAGCTTTAAGTTATAAGTGAATCCATTTCTTTTGAAATCTGAAGAAAAGGGGAAAACAGCTTTCAAATTGTAATACTTAGAAAATGTGGATAGAAAACAGTTCTGGCTGTGAATTCTTTACAACGTTATCGAGGATATCAACGTGGGATTTCTAACCTCCAGAGATTAATAAGAAAAGAGATTCAAAAATACGTTAATGACAGTAGCAGTAAGATTCAAAAGTCCTACATACAAGCCAGAGAGACTTCTCTGTTCCCTTCCTTGCTCTTCTGTTGGTTTAAAACTGGTGCTGGGGATTCCTGGCTATTGGCCAAAGACTGGAGCAGTGGCTGGCAAATTACAAATCGCTCCTCCCCTCAGCCCGTACTTGGCAAATGGCTCCACGTTCAATCTGTACCTTAATGAACTTGATATAACTATTTCAACACTTAACAAGCCAGATAGAACCATGTCGGGCTTTACGATCTCTTTCGTCAGTAAAAATGTGGTCAGTTATAAGTAAATGTAAAACTATACAAGGCTGGCTTGTCAGGAATACGATTTAAAGATCTGAAAGAAGGGCACATCGTTTCCCGGACCACGGGCCACACAAAGACATTCAGCAGTGTCCCTCTTACTTAAAAGGTCTTGCCTGAGTGGTTCAAGTTTTGAGGGCCTTAGTCAATGGACAATGAGACCTGCTGCTATGTCTTTAATAAGTCCCCAGGACCTCACTTTGAAAAGATGACTCAGAGAGAATATTTTGTCAGGCCAACTAGGCCATAAAAAAATTAAGGTGGTTTTAAGCAGTAAAGGTTTTTATTATCCTGCTCACTTCCTGTCATGAAGCATTGCATTAAATTGGACTTTAAAGGGATTAATGACCTGCTTGCTATATTTCACAAGAAATTCATTATTATAAAATTTCTAGACGCATTGATATTAACACTAGGGCTAGTTTAAAAAAAAAATCAGAGGTGCTCAAAAAATATTCACGGAAGTGAATCAGACTTGTTAAACATAAAGGCACAATACTGTTGGGATGAAATTTCATTTGAATTCGTTTTTATCCCAGAGTTGCCAGACTTCATCTATCCTCACAGAATTGTTGGGGCTGCCATGAGGCGACCATCAGAAAAGCACACATACCGTGCTTAGAACTTCTTACAGCTCAGCAGGGTAAGGTACTTTGTTCTAGCTGGTTGAAACCCACAAGCATTACCCCCACTCACCCTTTTAAGCCAATTAGCTGACGAGATTGACGAAACCCCTTTTCAGCGCTATTGTCTTTTTCAAATCCAGCAATTTAAAAAAAAGTCACTTCTCTTGGTGATAATTGTGTGAGACTTAACAATTCACTAAGTCATCTCTCCAACAATCAACCAGTTTTGTGCTTTGCTGAATCCTGTCTACTGCTTCAGGCCACGTTATCTTCAGCAATTTCTGTCTTCTGAAATTCACAAGCAGTGGGAACCACTAACTGAAGTTACTTAAGTGCCTGCCTCATCCCTTCCTTCGATTCAATACTTGTCTCTCACATTCCCTTGCCTGTTCGGCATTCTCTTTGGGAAACTGAGGGTAAGACTGTGGATTGCTTGCACTAAGACAAATGATGTTTTACAGCAATTTGCTAACAGCCAAGTCTTTTGAAAACAACTGAACTCGTCAGCATCGCAATTCTCAGGCCCTAACTTTAGCAGCATCTCAAATGTGATATTTCTATCTGTATTGCAACTTCTCCGTGGCTGAAACATGTTCATCTGATGGGTGAAGTTCAGACCTGGTACCCGTATGTTCCTCCTTAAGTTCACTTTGTATTATTACACCTCCCTGCAGGAAGGATATTGACTAGTGCTTCCAGAAGAGGGCAATGTCCCTGAGTTTCACTTTACTAATAAATTTTCCAAACACCAAAAATTCACACCAACTTCAGATTATTTATCCAAAAGCACTCTCAGGCTGAAGTCTGAGCACTGATGACTTTAGGAAAACATTGGATTTGTACAGATTCCCCTTATAAATATTACTGTAATTTTCCTTTTCTCAAGAAATTCGAAACTATTCTATCTGTTTGACATAACTCTTCTCTGGGGCCTAAAGTTTCTGGGAAATGTCTTTGTGCTCTGCCAGGCTCTTGGCGTAATTATGCTGACAGCTCACAAACTTTTGAAACTGCTTTCCCCCTCGAGACTGAAATATTGATGTTATTTTAGATGGGTGCCTGGCTACAAAGATCACCATCTGATCTGCAAAGAAAAGGACTTGGGAAAACACACTGGATTGTCCCTCCTTCTCTCAAATGCTTGAGTTAAGCCGACTCCTGAAACCCCAGGTCATAAATTACTCTGTTGACTACCCTGAACATTTGAGATGTATGACCCTGAGTCCTCACAGGGACCCAGAGTAAAAAACTAAACTTTCTCCCCGCTGAAAACTGCATGATTATGTCAGGGGCTCTTCCTAGAAAGAATTCTCTTTGAACTTGAGTGCAAAATAAATAAATAAATAAATCACCAACTCCCTAGAAAGATTTTTTTAAGTCTGCTCCAAAGAATTCTAGCCCCAAACATCCTATGGAAAGCATTTCAAGAGAGTCGTACTTATTTCAGATGGGTTTTTGGTGGCAAGTGCACTGTGTCTCTCCTAAGCGTACAGCCTGTACCAGCCAGGCACAGGGCAATAAAAGTGACCTGCCAGTGGTACGGGCATCTCCCAAGGAGAATTTTGCCTGAAAGATCTCAAAAAAGCAAAGCCAGCTTCCATTAACCTCTCCAACCCTATAAAATTATCGCCTAGGTGGACATCTATTTATTTATTTGCTTTGTTTTGCCTGCCAACATCCCTTTGCCTTTCTTTTGGCTAAGAATTCTTTAAAAATGGGCATGTGATCCCAGTTTGGACAATCATATTTGCTCTGCTTGGAATCTGACTGAATGAAGTGACGAAAGAACAGGAGCGGTGAGGTGCAATCCTCTCAAAACAGCCCAGTGGACAGACTGCCCATTGGTTCCTGCTAGATGCTCAGAGCTTCCCTAGGCTCTGCCCCTTCTGAGACCTGGCCACCGGCTTGCCCTGGGATTCTGTGAGCTGAAGTTAACCAGACACAGTCTCTGTTGTTTGCTACCCAACGGCCCCAACCAAAACATCTGAATATAAAGGAACTCTATGAATCCTAAAAGCCCACTGGACGAGTATACCACAGACTGTTGGCCAGAAAATTAAAAACAAAGCCTTCTAAAAAAATCTATAAAAGGCATCCAGTTTTCAGTTGGAAGAGCCAAGATGGCTCCAGTCGCTCCAAAAAATCATCTCAAAACCAGGAAAATAGAAAACAAACCGTACTATGTATTTTTCATGGAAATCAAAAAATCTATAGCCCTGAATCAAATGGCAAAGGTGAACAGGAGAACTATAAATCATTTAGGTGCGAGGAGGAGGGCCAAACTCAATGCCTGAAAAGTAGGGGGAGTTGAGGGGAGATATGGTTTTGAGAAGCAAATGCTGGAAAATTCCAGAATTCAAGGCATGTGTTAGAGATGAGGCCAAGACACTAAAAAGAGAAGACATGTCTGAAAGTCTGTATAAGGAACACTTGGGCCCTGGGTCCTGCTCCCACCCTAGGCTGTCAGGTAACGCTGCCTCTCCAAACCCCCTGCCCCTCCATTGCAGACAAGGGGCTTTCTCTCCAGCAATGCTTCCCCTGGAGAAACTGAACCAGGGAGATGCCAGACACAAAGCACAGAGAAAGACCAGGGTGATGCTCTGCACAGTAAATAGATGATGCCTTCAGACCCTTCCCCTCCCCAAAGATGGGGGTGAGAGGAGCGGAAGTAAGAAAGTACCTGACAGCTTCAACTGTGCAGTGAAATGTGTTGATTCATAAGCTTGTTATGAAGCTATTGGAAGGTGTGGGAAGGTTTCATCATATGTTCTTAGAAAACTAAACAGTTGAAGAAATGAAGTGACTACAATATAGTGACTATATATTAATAAATATTACTAGTCACCATAATTCTATATAATAATATTACCTCCAGGTAGAAGAAAAAGTTGTACAAAAGGACAAATAACCATAGCAAACTACTTGGCTTGGCGGTATTAACATAGTCATAATAATGACAAGACTGAATATTGTATTTGAGCAGAAATTGAGGACAGTACTAGAAGTCAACAAACATATAAAATTCATAAATCAAAAGACTGAACTAAAAGGTTAATGCCAAAAAATACATTTATATAAAGATTCAAAATGATCACTTCTGGGGATCAGGACAGGAGTAGAGATGAAAAATGAGCAGCCACTATTTTCCGTAACAAGGCATTCAACATCATTTGGTTTCTAAACTACCTGTTGATACAAATTTAAATGAACTTCTTCAATCCACAGGAATTAGTTGGAAGATTAATAGTGTCATAAAAACTAAGGAATTTTTATGAAATAGCAACTGTAAATTGTTAAATTACACCAATAACTACATAAACCTGACCATTAGTAATAGAGGCATAACCCACATCTCTCAGTTTCCTTGCTTGTAATATGATGATGATAAAAATTCTTTGAAAATGTTGTACTAACAGATAACTTTTTAAACTTTGAATACAAATTGTTTTGGGTAGTGGATTAGGCATGAAATACTTTAGGAGTCCAAAGCCCTTTAAAAAACTAAAACTAGCTTACCGTTATTTGTACTTACTTCACTTAAGGCTGGGCATTTTTTAATTTAAATTTTTTCATATAAAATGTCATAAATATATCTCGCGTTCAGATACAACATTTACAAACTAAAATCATCTCCAGTAAAAATGTATTTATATAAATGTAAACATTAAATATAACATTGCCATCTTAAAGTACTTACAAATATTATTAATAAAAATAAATGTTCCAAAAACAAAGTCACTAACATGAAAGAAAAATACGGAGGGAATAGTCAAAGGTTAATAAGGAATATTATTTAATATTTTAAATGTTATCTTTAAAAAAAGCAATGTGTCAGTTTTAAATAACATACACATTTTCACAAGAAATTTTCCAGCTGTTGACAAAAGCTTTTTCTGACTCTAACAGTCTTAAGGTCAATGAGGAGATAATTATGAGCTAACTTTAGATATTTTCCTCAGGTTCTTATATCTTTAAATAATGTCATCTTTTTGTTAATAATTTTAAGGAGATCTTTTTAAACTTTTTTTTATTGCAAAAGCTGTCTTTTATTGATAGCAACCTATAGTTTTTGTTTCAAAGAATGTATTTATGACTTATTCCAATTCCTTTATTTTATCACGTTTAAAGTTCAATACTAACCTACGGTATAGCACAGGGAACTATATTCAATTTCTTGTAATAAGCTATAATGCAAAAGAACCTGAAAGTATAGACATTGAATCATTGTGCTGTACACCTGAAACTAACATTGTAAATCAACTACACTTCAATTAAAAAAATAAAACTTTAAAAAAAGATTTTACAAAAAGTTCAATACTATTGTGTTCACATTCCACTGGTTCGAAAAATCTTTGAGCAAAAATAAATATTCTTGTAATAGAAACTTGCAATAGCACAATCCAGTTGCTTATTGTATCTTGCACAGAGCAGATCTGTCTAGACTTGTAGACTGTGCATCAGATTGTCTTTTCATTTCAGTTGAAAAATTGAGTCATTGCTCTTGTTCTTTGAGACAAAATTGATTCAGGTTCCAGGTATTTTAAATAATAACATTACTATCCAAGTAAAATGTGATGATTTGGTAGTTAAAAATAGTACAGTATGCCAGACTACTGGAATACTGAAAACCAATAATCCCATCCCTTGCAGAAAGAGAATTCAAAGTGTTCTACACACTGATTTTCAGTTTATAGAAAAATGTTACACTGTTCATCTTCATCCATAACACAATAATTTTTCAACTGCTAAGTTACATCAGTTTGTATCAGATAGAAATATCCAATTTAATCAGAAATTCTCAGGCTAAATATACATTTTGGAGAAAGAAATATATAGTTATTACCTGATGATAATGACTTAGGGAAAGCAGTAATTCAAAATTCCTGTACCCATAGTGGGAGTGTAGAGGTGCAGTTTTGCCGGCAATCGCTCCATATTAATTCACCGGCACATCATTAAAAGCCTTCATCCGAGAGGGTCTGAGATCTACTTCCTGGAAATCGCCAAGTATGTGTTATGGTTACAGAGCAGAAAGAGATAAGCTTAAAAACTAGTGATGGTTTCTAGTCTCTTTTCTTAGTTTCTCTAAATGCTCTGTTCCTCAATTTCCTACATGTGCAATAGCGGGGAGCTTGTCTACCTTTAAGTCACGCTGAAGGTTAAAATACATGAAGCTCTTTGAGTAGGCTGGCAGGAGAACCATCTGAGTGGACAAGTCCCTAGTGGATTTTAGAGGTCGTTGTAGAAGTCTGCTTCCAGACAACCTATGTTAGTTGACTGCCACAAGAATCAAATCCATCATTAGACATTCACTTCGGGAGTTAAGCCCTGCCCTCTGCATTCAACCTCTGAAGCCCCTGGGAAAAAAGGCACTTTCAATCACTGTCATGGGGGTGTGGACTTGTGTTTCAGGTGCTGGCAGGACAAAGACGGAGCACAGAACTGCATTCCACGAGAGAAAAACAATGCAGAGAGCAAGGATAAAGAGACCAAAGACCATCTCTCCTGGCTCCCAGACTTTTCCCTGGGCCCAACTTTAACTTTCTTAGTTCGAGGCTGCTCTCTGTGTTAATTCTCCATCCTATGTCTTCCAGGTTGCTTTCCAATTACATTTGGAAGAGTCAACTGCCTACTCCTAACTTTGAACTGATGAAACCCTGAAGTTAATGGTTGCTTCACAGATCACAACAGGAAAGACAAACCACTGTGAGTACAGAAAGTGACAACGCTGAGTAGGAGGAGAAAGGGCTACAGAATGAATGAACGCGCAGAGCAAGGAATTAATGGCTCGATGCTACACGCCTGAAGTTTGGGAGGTTAAAAGTACTCCTCCAGGATGTGCCCAAGCTTCCAGTCGGTTTCAGCTTTTAGATATTTAGGCTTTGGCACACAACAGTTGGACTTCTCTTTGAAGAGGTATGGAAAGTGAGAACTATCTCCTTTTAACCCTCTCCAGTTTAAACACCCAATCCAGCCTAATAAGTTATACTACCACACAGAGTTCACATCTGTAGATAATTCTTAAAGACAAAAAGGAGCCTTTTTGGATTGGTCCTGATCTCCATAAGCTCAAAGGGTGGTAAAAAAAAATCATAAATACATTTATTTTTGAAAAGGTAATTCTGCACAACAGACAAACCCGTAAGGAACAACATCTCCATCTGTGGCGTGTTCTATGCGACGTGCATACATCTCTCTGGGGATCGTCCCGGTGGCTGTTCATCACACACACACACACAGTCACATCACTTGAGTGTGAAATGCTCAGATATGTCTCAGTGAAACCAGTCTGGCCTCTGCAGATTTCATTCCATGTCATCATTTCCAATGCTAGAAATAATCACCGGAACATTTTGCTAGAATCTTCCCAAGGGGATACATGAATAAGAGGGGTGGGAGGGAGAAGATGGCAGGGGGAAGTATCAGTAAAGGCCTTCAACCCCAGGGGGGCTGCTCAGGAGGAACTCAGAGGAACTTACAGACCCCCTGGTGATGTGGAGGAATCTTATCTAAAGCTGGTCAAATTCAGAGTCAACGAGTTATCCTTATTTCACTTCTCTGGGAGGAAAAAAAAAGAAACCCAAACGCAGACTACTAGGCAAGGGTTCAGTTTATCTGGTTCAATTCTGTCATCAGCTGCCAGGAGAGTTTCTCTAGACCCTGAGGGGGTGTGGGAACACTGAAGTACACAGATTTTCTTTCAGAATGAAGACATCAGAGTGACAGGAAGACGACCCGGGGCCCCAGAGATGCAATGTGGCGTGTGTATCCTAAGCTGGGTAAATGACACGTGAGCTTCTTGCCCCCAGACCCAGCAGCACGCAGAACCCAGACACACGAGCCCCACTCAATGAAGGGAAACCAGATTCCACCCGATCTGATCTTCTCTGGTCCTTTTTCTCTTCTTTCTTTTTCTTTCTTTCTTTCTTCCTTTCCTTCTTTCTTCCTTTCCTTTATTTCTTGTTGTTGTTGTTGTTGTTATTAGCCAGGTTTATTACTTTAAGAATCATCAAAACCAAATGAAAACTAGGTGGTCATGAGCTATTTCAACCCCTCGCTCTGAGTTCTCAAACTGGTGTCTTTTTGACAGCTCGCAGGGCTGTTGCATTTCACCAACATCCCTCCTTCCAGACCCGAGCTCTGAATTTACACACCAGGCAGAAGTGTTTCTTCGCCTGGGGATTCTCAGGATGCCAGGCCCGGCCAAGTGGGAGTAGCTTTCCTCCTAGACCACAGTCTTGTGGCCCACCGTGGAGGCTGAAATAAAGCTGCTGTACTCGGCCTCCCAACCTCACCCAATGCCCACTAATAACATCTGCTTTATGGCCTCCGTGCCTGCAACCTGCTCCCTCCTGGCTCTCTCGCCCTCTCCGAGAGGAGGTACTCTGCTCTGCGGCAGGTCTGGTGGAAAGTTGACAGTCTCCAAGCCAAGAGCGAAAGCAGCCAGCCCTGGATAAATGACTTGAAGTGCTTTCTCTAGGGACCCTTTCCAGGTACAGGAGCCCTTCTTAACCAGATTTGGCCGGTGCTGGCAGACAGCCTCGTTCAGGAGCACATTAAAAATCAAAATACAGACACCGTTTGGAAAGCATAGAAAGCTTGACTCTAACATCTTATGTATTAAAACATTGTTACATAAAAATGACCGCAAAGCTCCAAATTCATACTTTCCTACCTTGTGAGACCAGTTGCCACCAGGAATAAGCCCGGGAAAGTGTGAGGCCGACTGCGGGGCCTCGGGAGGCTGGGGGATGAGGCTGGAGCCTCGTTCCAAGCCTCGGGGGCAGACCAGTGCCCTGGCCCTTGAGGGCAGCCCCGTCTGAAGCGAAGTGGGTGAGCTGGTGCCTTCATCTCCCCACACGACTCAAGGGGCCAGCGCCCAGCCCGAGCCACGGTGGAACCGACGGTCTCTTCCGAGGCCCCGTTTCATCTGCCTCATAAAGCCCCAGACAGATTGGCACTGCTCACAGTTTTTAATGAATCGCCGGCTCCAGGCTGGAGCCAAAGGGGCATTACAGACGCAGAATGAACTTCTTTCATACCCTCGGAGATGGTGATACAGGAGGCCAGGCCTCCGGAATAACTTTCTGCCGTGGAACCCAATACCTGTCAGGTAATTCATTTCGTTTTTTTCCTCATCAAGTCTTAGTGGCATCCAGAATGGATGACTTTCGTCTTTGTTTTGAAGCGGACCTGAAGCAGGGCCCTGAACAGTTGAGATGACCAGCCCGCGCTAACTGGGGCTGGAACGCGAATCTCTTAAGGACCCCCAACCACGCGAGAATGTTTATGGAAAGCTGACGACAGGCCCAGCGCTGCTCGGCTTTACGTGCACTGCCTCACTCAGATCCAGCAACATCCCATGGGAAGCCTACCATTTCCCTCTTTTATAGATGAAGGACCCCCAAGTACGGAGAACGTGAGGTCTTACAGTTAGTCCCATTCTGTCCCTACTTGGTCAACATAATCCCTTTGACGTGGTTCAAAGATGAATGAATAAGGCATGATGTGGATGGTTGGACACTGGGAAGATAAAGTATTTTGAGGTCACTAGACACTTGTTTAAATCCAGATTCTAATACTTCGCCATTTCTTCATTTGTAAAATGGGGCCATCTGTAGACTCAGGGTCTCTGTGCTGGACAGAACAGTCAAGTACAATCCAAACAGGGCCACCTAGAATTGTATGATTTGATGTTCTTGTCAAGACTTCAGCAATTCCAAATTGTTCATAAATTCTGTTTGCCGTTTTTCCTCCAGAGAGAGCACGGTACTGAGGTGAAGGGAAGACGCACTTCGATTATTCTTAGTTTTGAGTCATAATTCGTCCACATACTGGCTGTGGGACCTTAAGCAAGTTACAGTCTCCTGAGTTTTTCTATCCCAGTCTGGGATGGGAAATAAATACATTGATCTGGAATTACTGTCCTAAAGGTTTTGTTACTTGGAAGGGGAGTACCATAACCAAAACCTAAAATGTGAGAACAGCTTTGGAACCAAGCAGTGGGTGGAAACTGGAAAAGCTGTAAGGAGTTTGAGAAGAAGGTTAGTGAAAAATTTAAGTGCCGTGAATACACAGGCCATATAATTTTGGACTTTGAGGAAAATGCTAGTGACGTCTAAAAGGAAATTGAAGAAAATCTTATTGGAGACTAGACGAAAGGAGATTCTTGTTATGAAGTGGCAGAAAGTTTAGCAACACGGCCACCTGCCACTGGAGACGAAAGCACAACATGTACGCAATGAACTGAGTGAGCCTCTGCTATTCCCCACCAGAGTATTAAAGTGATACCGGGTTTCTTCCTGACATTTACAGGAGGTAAGCCTGTCATATGAAAGCCTTAAATTGAACGTGCCAGGAAACCATTAAAACCACTAAAAAAAACAATGGCCTTGAACATTCTCAGCCCTTCCCAATGGCAAACAATGATAAATTTTACAAAGGGCTTTCAAACAAAGATCAAATACAGGACACTTTCAGGAAAACATTGTGCCTCCGAGTACTATTCATTTAAATGGAGGCCCCATAAAGATTTTAAGAGCTTGACTCACAATCAAACAACAGAACTTTTAAGATGTTTAGGGACATTGTCCCTCAGCAGAAGCTTCGGCCCTTTAGGAGGACCTCTCTCAAAGAGATCTATGGGCTTTTATCTAATGGAATAAACCCCGGTAGGATTCTCAGGAGGCCCACAAAATTTTTTAAAGAATTATTTCAGCTTTGACTGAAAATTACAGAGAAGAGGAGAAAATGAAAAGAGGCCATTAGACGTCAAAAATTCTACTGAAAAGACGGTTAAGAAAAATACTCAGTTGCAAACACATGCTCATTTTCATGAAAGAAGGATGACTCAGAGGGCAGAAATAGGAGTGCAGAAGGCAGAGGAAGCGTGATGGGGCATAACCCCTCATCAGGAGTGTGCCTGAATCCTAATCCAGGAACGTCCGCATCTGCCCGGCTGAATTCCGGAACAGTTCAGGGTCCCTGCGTGCCTCCCACTTTCCCCACTTTTGAGCAGAAATACCGACAGTGGTTATTCTGTGCCTTTCTAAACATTGCCTGTTGAGTGCATGGGGCAGAAAACTTGTCTCTTCACCCCCAGGTCTACACAGAGAGAGGAATCATATTTAAGGAACTATGTAAATAGGAAACCACACCTGCCAAGCCTCTTCTGTACCTGGACCCGATTTAGATGACAATATTCTAGACCGCAAGCTGATGCTCTAATGCGATGAGATGGGGGACCTGGAGAGAGAAGTGGATGTGCTTTGCCTGTGGAAGAGAGACGAACCATTCAGCCCTAGAAACTGGACTGTGGTAGCCAGCTTCCAAGATGGCGCCTATCATTCACGCCCTTCTCCACTGTACCAGAATTGGTCTGAGTGATTAATAGAATCTGGCAGACATGGTGTTATTTCACTTCTGAGATTAGGTTATAAAGGACACTGTGGCCTCTGGCTTGTTCTCTCTCTCTCGCATCCCTCACCCTGGGGAAAGCCAACTGCTATGCTGTGAGCAGCTCTATGGAGAGGCCTGTGCAGTAAAAACAAAAAAAAATTTTTTAAACAGAAAACAAAAACTGAAGCCTCCAGCCAACAGCCATGTGAATGAGCTTGGAGGTGGATTCTCCGGCCCCGTCAAGTTTTCAGACAACTGGAGCCCCAGCCAACATCGTGATGGAAACATCACACTGAGCCAGAATCACCCAGCTCCTGGATTCCTGAAGCTCAGAAAGTGTGTGAATAACAAATGTTTGTTGTTTTAAGCTGCTCAGTTTGGGAGAGACTTGTTATGCAGCTATAGATAACAGATACAGAGAGATAATACAGAAAAGTTTCTTTAAAGTGTCACATTAATGTGGTAAAAAACAACAAATGTCTGTGTGGTAAAAAAGATTTGCTACCTAAAGACATATTTTACTAGAAGACATGGAATATAATAATTAAGATCCATTTGCTACATGTCACTCTATGTGTGTAAAGGACATGAACGTACAGAAATGCTTTCTAGAGTCAAGGTGTCATCTCTGGAGAAAGGAGCACAGATCTATACCTCATTAGTCTTTAGATTGGTTTAAAAAAAATCGTTTGCTTTTACCAATGGGCCAAGAATGTCTTCTGAATAAATGCATTCTCTCTCTCTCTCCCCCGCCCTCATATATATGGTGCCAGAATAGCTCTATAATTGGAAAAAATGCTAGTGTTTATTATTCTGTATGCTCCCCACCTGGGGGTAAGAGGGAGATTGGATTTTAATCCACTCAAAAGGGCTCAAGAAGACAGGCGTGGATGAAAGCAGGGGCCGGGCATTCTAATGACCACAGCACAAACTCTGGATCCCCACCCTTGGGAAAGGATTTTCAAACCCAATGTGACAGACAGTCAGGGTGGAGCCTGGGAGAGGAGAGACAGGGGGCTGGAAGAGCCTGAAAGAGTAAATGCTGTTATAACCAAAGTTTCCATCCTATTGGGGATAACTGAGGCATCTCCCTACCGCCTGACTGGGACAAAACAAGCTGTAACGGCCTGTAACTAAATAAAGCAACAGGAAAGGGAAGACATTCTTGTCAGCAATTCCCAGTTTCAGCGGGATGTTTTGACTACAGAGTGAGTAGCACTCGTCACTGAAAACTGACAAGAACAAATCTTCTAAGCGTCAAAATACATCTCCTGGGGTTCGTTTCTTTCGGAAACCTCCATCTCCCGCCTCCTCATGACCCCAGTAGAACCTGGGATCCTGGGCCCAAGTTTTGTTTTTGATCCTCTCCGTGGAGCCATTTAGATGTCTTTCTTTTTTCATTCCTCCCTTTCTTTCTTTTTAATGTGCGTTTAGTGCCAGTGAGAGAAGCCAGATGGAAACTAAAGCTCTCTGTTTATGACTGAACAGGTACACCACAAACAGCAGTGTAAATGTTCCACCCCGCTGCCTCCCACACACCCAGACTGCCCCAAACGCCACCTGGAAGGACCAGTTTCTCGTAGAGGGATGATGGTTCCGTGTCTATGCTTTTCGAGCCTGGTAATATTTGCTTAAGAACAACATTTGAATAGAGGCCCCTCAGAAAACTCACATTTCCATATTTACTGGGGGGTTTTTGTTTATTACCGATGAGGTTAAGAAACCATTCCATATACTTGCTAAGTGAAAATAAGCAGGCTACAGAAGAGCATGGCCAGTCACCATCATCGTAGTAACACTGTTAGCATTTCCTATACATCGGGACCTGTGCTGGGCACGTCAGGTCCGTAGAGGTGAGTGGATGTGACATGCGCTCATAATGCCCATTTTACAGATGAGAGACTGAGGTGCGAAAAGGTGAAGTAACCCATCCAACTGCAGATGACCACCTCTGGGGAGGAGGGTAGACGTGCGGTAGAAGGTATCTTGGACTCTTTTATACTGTTAGGAATTATTTACCATTTTTATGATTTGATGCATTTTTAGTGAGAAGAAAATAATTTCTTTTTTTTTTTTTTTTTAAAAAAGGCATTGGCTTAATCGTGGTGAGTGACCCAGGAACTCCAGAGCCAGTTTATCGGGCTCCCCAGCACACAAGCTCTTCATCACTCTGCTTTGACTCTACTGTTAGGAAAAAAAGAATCTATAGACCTACAGGTGCCTGGTTTTGACCTCTACAGTCATTACCTGTCAGCCCCACGGGGAGCAGCAGGACAGAGTGACCACATAAGCTATCATCCCAAAGAAACACTTTTGAGAGTAAAAGGAAGTGCTAATTGGACGGCATCTGTCCTGGGTGGACTCGTGTGTATGACCTGATTGGGAGCAATGGTTTTCATTATGCTGTGCAGACATCAAATGTTCTGTCTTGAGCAGGGATCGTTTCAATAAGGAGAGAGGCAGTGCAGTGCACCCTTTTTTTTAAACAAAGACGCTTTTAGTTCTGACTCCTGTGGATATACATTTTTTTCATCCAAATCATAAATTAAAACTCGCATAATTAGCCTTGTGAGACCCAAATCCCAGGACCCGGTCAAGTCAAGCCTGGACTCCTGACTTGCAGAAACCAGGAGACAGTAACTGTGTGATCTTTTACGCTGCTAAACTTGTGGCAATATTGCTCACGCAGCATTAGAAAACTGATACATCCTCCCACCAGTGGTGTATTAGAATTTGAGATACTCTCCACGAAACCCCTTGTATTGTCAGTTTGGCCGTGTGGGTGGGTGTGGGTTGTGATTTTAATTTTAATTTTCTAGATGACTAATAATGCTGAGCACTTTTTCATATGCTTATTGGTCATCTGAATATACTCTTTTATGAAGTGCCTTCATAAGTATCAAGTATTTTTCCCATTAAAATAGAAACGAGTTGTCCATCTTTTGATTGCTGAATGTAGGAATTCTTTATTTATACTGGGTATGAGGTTTTGTAGGATACATGGATTAAAAATCTCTTCTCCCAGCCTGGAACTTGCCTTTTCATTCTCTTAATTGTGTCTTTTAATGAAATAAAAGTGTTCTCCATTTTACTTTAAACAAACTCGCATAATTCAAATTATTCACCACCACAGTCAGAGAAGTGCTGACGGCCGTAAATGTGGCAATCATTGTGATTGAAATGCTCATGTTTAATCAAAGTGCTTGGAAACTACTCTGGAATTCATCCCTCCCCAGCAGCAGGGCAGCAACCCTGCGATCATGGCTTCTGCTGTGCAGGTGGCAAACCCAGAGCTCTGGGTCACCTCCCCAGAGGCTACCCTGCAAGTTAGTCAGCTTCTGCTCCACCTAGCACCAACTTCCGCCGCTCCCCTGAGCTGCAAGACAGTTTCCAGCCCTCCGTGGCTATTCATAACTTTCTCCAAAGAAATAAAAGCCAGCTTTGGAAGAACATATGTGTTACCTTGGCCACATCATGCACCAGTACACAAACACCATTTCCATCTAGCCAAGACTATCAGTAAATAATGTAATTTGACTCAAAACGGGGCATGAGCATTTCTCAGTAGGGGCAGCCTCGTCTGGACCAGTTCGGATGACTAAGGAAACTCAGGATGTGGAATCATGAATCAGAAAGCGACCTCCTTTCCTCTGACTCAATGCTGAGCTCATGAGCCCAGGTGGTGCTGGGGGTTCTGCGTTCCTGGAGGGGCTGAACTCCTCGCAAATACACAAAAACCAAGGAAAAACTTACGAGCTTTGCTACTGCTCCCTAAACCAGGCTCTAAGATGGCACTGTACTAACTGCTGTAAACGTATTGTTTAATCTCAACAATGTGTATTCCATATTATTGTCCCATTTTAAAGATGAAGAAACTGAGGCTCAGAGAGCTTGCCAATGCTCCCCAACCAAGCTTATGCCTTACCAGTGCTCTTTCTCGTATATTACCCTGCCTCACAATAAAGAGCAAGAAGCAAGAATTAAAATGGTGTGAAACATTCTGCGAGCCTCTTACGCGTGTTTCACTCTGATCGCTGTCACTGTCACTTAAGTTCTATCAGTAGTAATACAGCTTTTAAATACACATTTCATTTCTTCCATTCTATTCACAAACTTGGGAAAGTACTACTCAATTTTGAGTGCATTTATGGTAATTAGAGTATTATCCGTTTTTCCCTCATATACCGAGAGGCCTAACATGTATTAGTAAATTCTTAAGAAGGAAATAAGCAGCGAACTTTGCCGGCAGGTGTATTAGCTCCAACCTCAAAGGCAATGCGTGAGTCGCCCACATTTCTTTGGGTCTGCTGGACCCTCTCCCCCGAAATGACAGCGCATAGCTAACCACACATGGCCCCTGTGGTTACAGAGGCTGGGGTCTGTCTGGCTGACCCCTCAGAAGCAGTTTGAAGCCTCTCAACGTGATTCCAAGCACAACGCTTGCAATTTAGATTTTTACCACTAGGTGGATGGTAGTGCTTTGTACACTTGTTAACAGTTCTGCTGAATAACTCCCCAGGAACTGATAAACATTTAAGTTTATAAAGTCAGTTATGCCAGCTTTAATCAAAGCTTATGAGCTCCACTAAAAAACAAGATTTTATCATTTAAAAGGGACGAGAGAACAATAAAGCCATGTGGTATAAAAAAAAAATCTCATTGATAATACCAAACCCTACTTAATTATGTTGTTTTGTAAAAGTAACCTCTTTTCTTAAATAAGCGTAAGAACTAACTAATCTGATTTGGAACAAAGGGAAGCCTTTAAATTGCTAGAATTTGGTGCCTTTCTCACTAAAATTCAATTACTGCTGATTACTGCTGAATCTAACTTTGGTTTTACTTTTTGTATTTTTAAAAAGAAAACTTTAAATTTTTTTTCCATATGTGGAATCTCGGTTGTCAGAGGAGTCAGACTTCAAACGTGACTGAGGTTAGAAGCTCCTACAGCCTCTCACGGCACAGCTAATCCGCATCGTGAGAACTCGGGGGAAGAACCTACCTCCCGGCCTCTCCTCGAGCTTCTGTGACTCTCATGTGGTGGAAGACTTAAACGAGGACGTGGGTGGCCTTTGGCTTGTCCCATTCCCTGGTGACCATCCCCCTGACTGCCCTTTACAATCAGGAATGATTTATTTCTCCAAGAAACTCCTTTCCATTCTAATTCCTGGAACTTTGAATCCTAGAATCAGCATAGAACTATAATAATGATAATAATAAATGTAATAGTTAAGGCTTCCACTGTGCTTAAAATAGGCCAGTCACTACATAAGCATTTTATACATATTTTAACTCATTTTAAGGTATGACACATCAAACATTAATTATCTAGAAGACATTCCTAAATAGCTTCATAGCTCCTTTTTAAATGTTTATGCCAAATGCCTATTGAATGATGCCAGTTTTAAACAGTTTATACGTTCATATAAATCTTACACATTCATATACGTAAATATGTTATCACATGTACACACCTCTTCTCCCCTCTTCCTGTCTCTTACTTTCCCAGGTGGTTTGTGGGCTCTGAAAGGTGATCTTCCCTTTTAGCTCAACCTGTCATTCCTCCACGAAAACCTTTCTGCTCGGGAGCCCTGTTCTCTGGCCAGCAGCACCTGCATTTACCACGCGCTTGTTAGCAAAGCAGAACCTCAATCCTTGTCCCAATGCAAATGAAAGCATAACATTAATGGCAGAAAGCAAGATGCATTTCCCTCAAAACTCTGACCCTGTGGACAAAATAGCACATGTTAGCAATTTACCTCTTTTCAGATGTCTACTCGAAATTATCCAAGTGTCTCCCCTTTTCAGATCCATTCGTAATTAAATGGAGCAGGCACCATGGCATTGCTTCTGTGAATGTCCCCATGTGCACCCCAGGCTTGAATCTGAAAATGTGGACCGTGAGGGTGGGAGCTGCACAGAGTCACTTGGACTCTGTCTCATTGGCAAACTCAGCAAACTGCTTTAATATTTGAGAGAGTTCATTAAAACTGAGGAGCACGAAAGTGCATTCTTTAGATGCCAAGAAGCAATGAGTGGTTCTAGCAACCATAGAACTATGTGTTTGTGAAATTAAGACTCGGAGGAGGGGGTGATCTGCAAGGTTACAGCTGCGCCCACCCCAGCTCCTGCTACCCCACCTCCCGGGCTGCTGCAAGGTTGGGGCTGATCGTTTTAAATCTTAGGAGATGGGAAGGAATCATTGGGAATAAGAGGGTGAGAGAGAAGGGGTGAGGCAAAGGGAAAGTGCAGCTAGTTCCAGCCCCCTGTCCTTAGACTAGGATAGCAGCCTGGGCTGCTCAAATACCTCGTCAAGGGAACATCTCTCTGGAATTCCTGTTAACACTCCATCTAAGAGTTTTAAACGTATATAAGAATGTTAATGACAAGAATTAAATATATATTTTTGACATTCTCAAATCTTGTTAAAGAAAGGCGAAGAAATTAAGTGGATGAGAGACATCCACAACAGATACCTTTGCTTTCTTGACTTTGTGTGTGTGAGTGGTTGGATTTTAAACAATACGCTTGCATTGTTATTTATTATTTTAATTTGTGAAAATAACGTGGCTGTTTTGTTTTGTTGCATTCTTTTTTATTGAAGTATGGTCAGTTCACAATATTCAGCCAATTGGTAGCACCATTTCTTTTTCTGTTGTTGTGTTTATTTTGGGTGTACAGCATAATGATTAATTTATACATACGTTACTTTTCCCTATTCTTTTTCTTTTTTTCCCCAGTTTTATTATGTAGAATTATTACAGTTCGACTGCACATACACATTATATTGCATGTAAACACATATAAACAGTATACCGCACATTTTTTTAGTTTTCATATATGTACTAATTATTGTTTCTAAGGACAGATTAAATCTTTAGCTTTTTAAACTTACATAGTTATCAAAGGAATAAAGCCAACTACAAAATAAGAAACAACAGAACGCAGTGATCCAATCATAAAGGACAGTCAGGTGTGCTTACACATATGCAAGAAATCAAAATGAAAATTAGCTTATTTGTGGCCTTATTATTATTATTATTATTATTATTTTTAGATCCCTCATATAAATGATGTCACATGGCATTTTTCTTTCTCTTTCCGGCCCACTTCACTTTGAACGACAGTCTTCAGGTCCATCCATAGTGCTGCAAATGGCATTATTTTATTCTTTTTTATGGCTGAGTTCTTTAATATCTTTTTTACTAGTGGAGGTCCTGGGGATAGAAACCAGGCCCTCATGCATGCTAAGCATACGCTCTACCACTGAGCTATTATCTGCCCCTCTTAAAGAATGTTTTTTAGACCAAGTTCTCGAGGTCGATACCAAAGATGACTTTTGGAGGAGCAAACTGCCTTCCCAGCTAGGATCCTTGGTCTATTCTTCTTGGCCAGCTGACTCGCAGATCCATTTACCCTAAATTCCCCCCAAAATCGGGAGGTGTCCACACACAGTGGTTAATGCCACCTGGTCTTGGTGTCGCTGCCTTTTTACCAAACCACTGAGCACTAAGTAGAACCAGAGTTCTCACAGAGATGGAACTGCCCTCTGTGGGGCATTTTGGAGACTGGTATGGTCTTTCAGTGGTTATATTTCCTGTACTTAGTGCGCAGTATTCCCCGTGTGACATATTCTGCAATAAACAGAATGGTCCTATACAATGAGTTGTCCAGCAACTTTTGTGCAGCCCAAAGACATTTGTCGTTAAAAAATTCTGTTTATAACTTTCTTGCCTAGAACCTAAGTCCATTTTATATACAGGCATCAGCATAGTATGACTGTATGCTGAATTGTCCAGAAATATAACCACGTATAAATCAAGAGATGCTTGTCTTCCTTTTTTGCGTTCAAAATTTTGCCAGGAGTTATTTACTGTTGTGGAAATCCACGTCACCAACAGCACGGCCATGGCAGGTACGTGAGTCACTGGCATAGCACACCTTTATCAGTTTGCATTTGCAGCCGTCACGTATGCCATGATTCCAAGTAGGTACAGGTATCTGACGACTTCATTGTCTCTTTTAACATAGTTGTGCCCAAACGTGTACATATGGGTAAACATATTACTTATTTATGGATTTTTTTTTATTACTCCTTCCTCTCGCCATCAGGGCATCATACGGATTTGTAATGAAGTGTGCAGGGAGGCTATGTTGTTTATAAACTACATCGCAAAGTAGAGGAGGGAACATTTAATATATATAATACAATAAAAAGGAATAAATAGGGTTGAGGTCACTGGTATAAGCAATTTCCCTGGAACCTAAAATCCAAAAGAAGATCAAAAGACCAAACAAATAGAAACACTAGAATGAGGACCTGGAAATTAGGACGTGCTTCTGTTCTACAGACAGATGGCTCTTGACTTCTCAGATTTGCCTTCTCAGATTTGCCTTCTCCTGCCTGCTTCTTGAATGTAGGTGTTGCCCCATTCTCTCACTCTGATCGTCTTCCGTGGAAAAATGTATCCACTCATAAAGCTTCAGTCACCATCTCTACACAGCTGATTCCAAATCTACACACCAGGTCTGACAGATCTGAGCATCTAACAGAGGCATCAGTTCTGGTTTTGGATGAGACACATCCATGTTGTGCTATACCCCAAATTCATGTAGCAAATCACATTCATCACCTTTTCCCCAAAACTTAGTCTCTGCCCTGGTGTTTCCACTACTGACTAACAATATCCTTATCCTCCAAGTCACCCAGAGTCACAACCTCAGATAAGAAACGTCAGAACCATCTGAACCATTTTTCAACCCCAACCAATCATCAGTTCCACCCAAATGTCTCTCTGAAACCTTTCTTGGTGGCGTGCTAGTAAAATGATATCAAAAAGATGAGACTTTTTAAAGCCCTAATTTGTAGTTTTTGCCAGTTTCTGTAGTATAAATATTCCCACTATGATCAACTTAAAACTACCAAAAGTTTAACATTTAGCTCACCAAATTCTTAAAAAATTAACAATTAGCTCTTGAAAGTTGGTACTCTTTTCTATTTCTACCGCTCTCCACACCCAGTTAAATCATTTGTTATTTATTTTCTGAACGATTTAAAAGCTTATAAGTTAGTCCACCTACCCCTCACTCCAATTACATGTGTGCATAACATACTCTTATATTTCTTTGTTACGTATAAAATAAATGTCAAGAACCTTAGCCTTGTGTGCAAAATCTTCCAGAATATGGCCTTTCCCAGTTCCTTTCCACTACACCCCGAATCCACCCACCGCTACATCCTACACACTCACTCACACATACACACACACAGAGCTCTTATGCTCCAGCCCCGCAGGGACACCCAGTATTCTCTGAAAAACAAGGCACAGTGCAGCTCAGTTCATACACATGTCTTTCATAGAATCCAAAGTATAACTGAACAGGCAACCCTCAGAGAGGGTTGGAACTTAGCTCCAGGACCTTAGCCACAGAAGTTCACAAACCTGTATTTCAAGGCTCTGGAATGAATGTGACTCAGCTCCCAACACCTTTCTCTTGTGTCTCACAGTTTAAGTGATAAAGAAATTCTGATTGGCCCAGCTCTGGTCACAAGTGCATTCTAGGTCCAACCAACTATAACCAGGGCCAAGGTCACATACCAAAATTCTCAGGCAGAGAACAGAGATCCCAGCCTTAGCAGATATCTTCAGTATTGGTTACTTTAGTCAGAAACATAATTACCCAGGGCTGAGGGGAGAACAAACACAGCCCAACTGTATTAGTTAGGAATGCTTTGGGCAGCAAGAGACACAAAACATGGTACATAGCTTAAATAAATGAAAATGTATTATTCTGACATACCAAGGAGTCCAGCTACTGGCATTACTAGCCTCAGGCTGATTTCTCTATGATTCTCTTGGCCTCCCCCTCATGGCCCTGGGCTGTTGTACATCCATATATGCATTTGAGACTTAAAAAGGAGAAAGAGTGGTATTATCTGTAATCATTCCTGTTTATCAGGGGAGCCCAGAAGATTCCCCAGAAACTCCCAGGAGATTTTGCTTAGTTGCTATTGCTACATCTGGTGCATATGACCACTCCTCACAGGAAGGGAGATCAGAAAAGCAGGAAACAGAGTAGAATCAGTTAGCTTAGATCGACCATGATCTAGAACTAGGCACACAGAGGACCGCCTCCCCCCCAAAAAAATTGAGGTCAACCATCACAGACTCTAGAGTGACCCCCCACTTTTTGGCTTTAACACTCTTGCTCAATTCCTTCTCCCTCAGTGTGGGTGGGAGCTGTGAGTTGCTTCTAGCCAATAGAATATGGCAGAAATGATGAAACGTCCACGATTATGTTGCATCATACACAATTCTGTCTTGCTAAGGCTCGTTCCAGAGACTCTCTCTCCCTAGCTGGCTCTGAAGAAAGATGAGTTGGGAGGCCCACATGCCAAGGAGCTGAGGATGGCCTCTACAGAGCTGAGCTAGCAAGAAGCCAAGATTCTCAGTCCTACCACAGCAAGGAAACGAACTCTCCTGGCAACTTGAGTAACATAGGTTCTTCCCCAGTCAAGTCTCCAGATAAGAATGCAGCCGAGATAACACCTTAACTGCAGCTTTGTGAGACTCTAAACAAAAGATCCAGCTAAGTCATAACCAGACTCCTGATCTACCAAACTTGTAGGACAATAAATGTGTGTTGTTTTAAGTCACAGTGTTTATGGCAATTTGTTATACAGCAAGGGGTGACTATTATATCAAGGGAGAATCAGAAAATGTGTTCGGTGAGGTAGCCAGTAGTTTCTGCCGTATCAGTCAAGTTATGTTTGATTCCGTTGCTTTTGTATATAAAACATTTTTTAACACGCTTCCGTGTTTTATTATCATCCTTAGGTCTAATCTCTAGGCCTGCAACTTAAATCCACAGAGGTCATGAATTCCATCTTCTTCCACATCACTCCCCTCAGAAATCCCTTTCCTGACCATGTTGACATTGCACTGTCTTTGTTCCTTTCAACTTCTTTAACTGTGGGTGCCCCTGAGGCTCGCTCCCTGACCTGATGCTCTTCTCTGTAGCTACGTTTATCCAATTCCTCTTGATATTCCATGACTACTCTAAATTCAAAATGGCTAATTCCTTCTCTCTCTGTCCCACAAACTACTTTCCCTCCCAACACTCCTTCTCTGTTAGTAGCACTACAGTACTTTTAACCTTTCAGAATCAAAATCTTGAAATAATAATTAGTTCCCCTTACTTTCACCCCTCAACAAATCCTGGAGATCTTCTCTCTCATAATATCTCCAAAAAAGCATCCATTTTCACTGCTACCATCCTGTTTCAGGGCTTCAGAACCTCTTGTGTGTTTTACCACAATTATCTATGAATTGATCTTCCTGTCTCTGCTTCCCTACACCTTAATCCATTGCACACACCACCACCTTTGGAAAATCAAAAATAATTGTATCACCTCCAAATAACATCTCCCTTCCATAACCACTTGTGGCTGGTGTAGAGTCGTGGATATTTGTAGTTATTACCCACCTTCTAGTTCCTTCTCCTCTTCCCAACATCTCCTTCCTGCCCTGGTGTCCCAGCTACACACACATACAGACACACACAAACACACAGAGATACATATGTATATTCTTTCTCTCATGTGGGGATCCAGGAAAGCTGACTTCAGCTCTGGTCCCAGGGGAGCAGTGACCTTTGCTAAAACAATCAGCTCATTCTATACTCCTCCATTCCCCCAAACACAATGTCAGTTCAGTGTTACCTAGGCCAGTCCAATCAGAGCAAATCTCAGAACTAACACAGGAAATGCCATGACAAAGATGATCTTTTCCCCTCTGGATGCGTCATCTTGAAACTACAAAAGCAGATCTCCTCAAGATGACGTGAGGAGGCCTGATACTTGGTGATACAGTTAAGCTGCTGGGTCAAATCTTGGCTAAAGCCTGCGCTATACTCAGGCTTCTCGTTTATCTTCTATCTAAAGATTCCCTTTATTGTTTAGATGAGTTTGTTCTGAGTTTTCTCTTACTCACAGTCCAAAACATCCTGGTGAATGCAGCCAGCATCCCACATTCAGCATACAGTTCTAGGCTCGACTGCACTCATTTCTGGGTCCGCTATAATGTGAATATATGAACACTCCCTTTTCTCTAAGTGCATTCATGTTCGTGTCTATCCCTGAAATAGACTTCAAGCTCCTGTTAGGACAGAAAGTTTCTATGTATTTTATATTCCAATGGCAGCCATGCTAGTATAATAGTAAGTATCCATTGATGAAGAATTTAGCATATTCAAGTCAGCACAAAATATGCTAGAATTTAGGATACTGACAGCTTTAGAACAATTAAGAGTCTAAGAGAAAAAAGCCAATTTCCTCACCAGGCTGGCAGAATTTGGCTCCTTGTGGCTGTAGGACTGAGATGCTCATTTCCTTGCTGGGTGTCAGCAGGGGCTCACGTTCAGCTCCCAGAGGCTTCCCGCATTCCTTGCCTCAGGGCCATCTCCATCTTCAAACCAGCAATGGCACACTGAATCTTTCTCATGCTTCTAATCTCTATCTTTCTCCATCTCTGACCTCCAGACTTGGATTTAAAGGGCTTTTGTGATTAGGTCTGGCCCACCCAGGAAATCCCTGTGTCTTAAAGATGATTAATTTGGGATGTAGCATAATCACAGGAGTGATAGCTCATCATACTTGCAAGTTTCACCCTTACTCAGGGGGAAGAGATTACACAAGGGTGAAGAGCACTGGGATGTCTTAGACCTCTGTCTACCACGGACCCCTACCTTTTAGCTTGACAGGTGGATTCCCGAATACAGATTACGTCTCCCATCTTACAGTGAGGTACAGCCATGTACCTAAGTGCTGGCCAAAGAAATGTTGTATAGCAGCTTCCCAGAAACTTCCTTAAAATACTGCCAGTGCCCAATATTTGGCCATTTTTTTAAATTCATTCTTGCCACCTGGAATGCATAATTCAATGGCTGGAGCTTTTGTAGCAATTGTGGACATGAATGGCCATAAGAGTGTGAGCCACATACAAAGATGGTGGAGCAGTAGGATAGAAAAGGCCTGGGTCCCTAATTCTGTAGTGAGCTATATCCAGAGGTGTGCTGTTATGTGTTAAATAACAGGATCTTTGGAGGGAAAAACCTTGACTTGTAGCATTTGCCAATTTCTGTGATGTAAATACTCCACCATGGTCAGTTTCCAGTTACCAATGTGACGTCATTGAACACAGAGTTGGGAAGAGATGCTAACAACAGGTTCTCACAAGCTGGAACAAGCCAGCCTGGCACACCACTGGCTGTACCAGCTCCAGGCTTCTGTTCCATCAGAGAAAAATTAACTTTTATTGTATTTAGGGTACTGTTAATTTAGGGTTTCTGTCCCATGCAAATAAACCTACTCTGGTGGTAATTTTCTCCAGTTTTCTCTCAACATCAAACTTTTCTTCGCTTGGACTTTTCTATAAGTTGATGTGTCCAGCTCTAAGCGGGACAGTGAGTGTAGGGACCAGGGTTTACTTTATGCTGAATGCCCAGCCACAGCTGTTTCACTCCAGCCTCCTCTCAGTAAGTTTTACCCCACTGTCCATACAGTAGAGCCTGAATAACTACAAAGCTCAGAAGGAAACAGGAGGGTGATTGTGTCAGAGAAACAAACACCATACTTGACAGAGACCCCTGGGCTGGCACCACGATGGGAAATATTTTGAAGCTACGCAACAAATCCGGGAGTATGTGACACTGAAACCCCACTGTACAAAGCTGCCTTTGAAGACGGGTGAAGTTCAAGACCCACAACAGAGCAGAAAAGACTTCAGAACAAACAAACAGCACTCCTAGAAAACACCTCTTCGCCTCTCAGAAAACAGAGCTGGGAAAATGCACAGACCATGCCTTTTCCTTAGGTTTTGGTGGTACTGAATCACTCTGCATGAATCTGCCCCAGCACAGGGGCTGGTCCTTTACCACCAGCCCGGAGGCTGTAGCCAGAACCTCCTCTCCAGAACAGGCACTTGTCCCAGGGGCACCAGCCCTCTGTTACAGGACAGCTGGGTGGCCCTCCCTGAGCCCACATTCATCCATGGCCCCCACAGTCCCGGGAAACACAGGACATTCTCTTCTACTGCCTTCCATCCAGCACCTTCTCCAAATAAACATAGATGTTGAAGTCCTCCCTTACTTCTTTGGTATAAGCTGTTTTTGAATCATGGATTTTCTCATTCAGTGGTCACAATAATCCCATAGACTGGAGACTCTTGTTACCCCCACTTTACAGATGAAGAAACTGAGGTCCCAGAGATGCAGTAATCTGACCAAAGCTGGGCAGCTGGCAAGTGGCAGGACCGGAAGCAAACTCAGCCAGCTGTGCTCTCAATCCCACACTTTTAACCTTTCTACCTGCAGCCAGCCAACTGTAGGGGGTCAGATTTTATGTGCCTTGTAGAGCTGCGAGAGCTGGATAAGTCTGTTTCAATCAAAGGCATGTGAACAAAGAGTCAGGAAAATATAGTAGGACTGGGGTCTTAGAGGAGGCAGAGAAATACAGTGGGAATTTCATCCCCAACCACCCCACCCCACCCCCCGCCACACAGAGGCAATCATCTCTACCAAAGCAGCATTCCCTGGGAGGTTGTCCGGCAGGGGCAGACCCCTGCTGTTGCAGGTTGTCCCGAATCTAAGGAAGAGATGGGAGCCATGAAACTGAGGGGTAAGGGGAGAGGCAGGAACTCTGAGGCCAAGAGACAGAAATCACAAAGGCGGGCTCCGAGTTCATGCAGGTGGGCTCCACTCAATCTGGGCCACTGGCCCACAAAGCTGCCAGAGATCAGACCCACCAGCACCTAACTGGGTTTTTAAAGGGCTTTATTTCCAAGGAAATGTTTATGGCCTGGTATTCCACGGCCTCTACAGAAATTCTCAGGCTTCCTCCCCACACCTCCTACGACCCCAACAGGAAGAGGGCCGCCACGTGGGCACACCGTTCAGGCACACCACGGAACATCCAGCTGCAGGGCAGAACCAAGGGTTCCAGGACTGGTTGACCAGAAACCCACGCCACCACCAGGGCAGGGACTGCTTGCATGCTCCTATCTACTGGGCAAAGTAAACTGTTTGGACGAGTGACCACTGCATACAGTTTTCCCTACTCCGTTTTCCCAAATGGCAGTTGGTGACCTGCAGTGCCTCAGTTTCCTCAACTGTAAAGTGGGATCATATGCATATTTGCCACATGGGATTGCTGTCTAAGGGTTAAATAAAGTAAATAAAATATCCTTACCATATCTGGCAGAGTCGGTGCTTCATTAGTGTTGTGTATGAAATAGTTCAATTCTTCACCAAGTTAGAGATTTGTCAGAACACAGTAGTCACCCACGGACTTTGGAGGAATGAATAAGCCCTTACAGTCCTGGGCCTGGGACTCGGTGAGCTGTGATGCCACCTTCGGATACAGCAGCTGGATGTGACTTTGTATTGTTTTCGTTGGAGAAAAGCTGGGTGTGTCTTTGGCTTTTAATGGGGTAGTAGTAGTATTTTAGTTGGATCATTATTAAAATTGTGTGTATAAGGAGGGCACGTGTGTGCACACGTGTTCCTACACTTAGCCAAAGGCTAGAAGGGAATGGGCATGCGTGGGCCACCACCTAGTAACTGACGGACCCCCATGTTGTGGCACTGATTCAGCCTCACAGCCAATCAGTCATAACGAACACAATAGGAAGGCGAGAAGTTGTGTGTTTCAGTTTTCCTGAAACTATTTCCTATTAAAGGGGTGCCTTAAATAGTGGGGAATGTTAGAAAACATACGGAGGAACAGATTGTGGGGGGGCCAAAATTGCTAAACTGTGGAATTCAGACTTCATTCTTTCATCCAGAATTACAAGGATGCAGAGAGCCTCCTCCCAGAGCCATCGTCTCCAAACGCTAGAAGCTCTCATAACCAGCGCTGTCTTCCGGCTCTTCCTCCATCGGGGCGGCCACCTCTCCTCTAATTGGCTCCCGGGGTGTGAGTCTGGTCGTCCCAGCCAATCAGAAGCTCCCATCCGCAGGGAGACGGGGACCCGGCGCACTCCGCCTGCCTCCTCCTCCCAGCCTCGGTGCAGCCCCCAGTACAGAGCTGGTACTTACCGAACAACCACCGCTAATCCAGAACTACTTTATTCAAAGAGATTTTCTTCTGTAGTTCCTTCATAAACACAAAACGAATGCTGTCTGAGTGCTTCAGAGGCATCACTGTATTTGAATGAATCGTGTGAACTGTTTACATTTTAAGCTGCACTTGAAATTGAAGGCTCAATACAAGCTTTTTTAATAAAGAATCAGTCATAACAAAACATAGCTGTTCATCCTACAGATTATTTTTCCTTAAATGACCACTAGAAATAAAAACATTGTTAGAGACATCTAAAGAGCCCCTATTAAGTTTAAGGGAAAAAAATGACACAATGATGCAAATTACATTTTTTTTCTTTACTAGTAATAAACTGGGACATTGATTTGACAAAGCACCAGCCAACCCTACCAAAGTCATGTCAGCACCCTTTTGCAACTCAAAATTGACCATCATTGACACTTAATCTGTAGGAATGGATAAAAGTGGTTATGTCAAGTGCAGAAGTCAGCCTGTGCACAGCCTGTCAACTGGTGTGTATTTTATGTCGTGTTCCTAAGTTAATACCAGAAAATAAAAAATACTCTTATGTGAATGAAACATACCCCTTGATAGTTATCACAAAGGCAAAATCAACTGACTTTCTGTCAGGGATAGTGTCTTAATGTCCATTTCTCTGAAAGTACTTTTTATGGGAGTGTTTTAAAGGCATAGGTATAAATGCACATGTGAACAGCCTGCTTCTCTCCGGGTACTTCCTTCCAAGCTCTGCTCCTCCTTTTCACGGGATCAAGCGGCTAAGCCCACAGGTCCATAGGCTGTGGAGCCTAGTAAGTACTTCTAAATAAAGCAGATTTCATACCATCTTTTCCTGAATAATGAAGTACAGAGAAAACTATGGAAAGCAGTGAGAGGAAAAAAAAGCATACTGTGAAAAACAAAAACAAAAACCATAGCATGGGATGTTCAAATTTAGAGGAAAGCTGGTTTATGCTGAGTGTTAGTAAACCATAAGGTAGTGGACAGACTGGGCCAGGACTGAAGCGGCAGGAAGGCCAGGGAGCCCCAGTGAGCTGACAAAAGCGGGCATCTTTCAGGTGGACCGTCTAGTTATCATCGCAGCAAACCTCACAAGGCGGTGAGCTCTTCAAGGTCAGGGATGGTGGCTTACTTGTGTCTGTATCCCTGCTTCTTAGTGCTTTCTTGCACGTGATAGACATTTGATAAGTATTTCTGGGAACCTGAATCAGCTCACTGCTTTCAAAGTCATTTTGGGTGATGTCTACTCACCTAATTCACTCACTCCTCTGCCTAAGGCAGGGATGACAAAGAGACCTCATCTCACTGATGGCTGTAATGGATGCTTGGAGGCATTAATGACATGGACTCTGAGACAAATTCCCAGCCAGAGGGAAAGGAGTGCCACTCATTCACAATGCCCCCTTGAAAGAATGGTGGCACAGATGTTACGCATCCCCCATCCCTGGTCCAGGAGAAAGGCATCCAACAGCTCACCCGTATTCCCCTCCTGTTGCTACACTGTCTCTCGAGTGCTCTGCATTGCTGGTTGGCCATGAAGGCCAAAGCCTTTCCGCTTGATTTACCTGTGCAGCCAAACAGGTAGGGTCATGACTTTACCTGGAAACCTGAGAACACAGTATCCACCATGCTCTAGAAGTAATGGTTTATGGAACAAGAACAGGCATTCATTTGATTACTCTCTTGGAAAAGAGAGAGCTTTGTCCATCTCAGTACAACTTCAATTGATATCTAAGGCATTTGGAATTACTTAGGATTTTGGTTCAAAAAAAAAAGTCAGGGTTAAATTCTCTTTGGTATTCATGCTTAATCTTCATCTACTTGTTTCTTACTAGTATCCATAACCTTCTCAGTGCTTCATTATGAAGATTTAAGAAATACTGTTGAAATAATCAACTCCTACACAGTCATCAGAAAAACTTTTCAGAGGCCTCTGAAACTAAGGGTACAGAAAAGAAAGCCAGGAAGAATGACAGGAGGAACTAACAACTTCCCTCCACAGTTCACACCAGGACTCACCCTGCCATGTGAAATGGGCTGCCCCGTGCAGGGTGGTCACCACTGGGGTCCTCCCAGTAACTCCCCTCCCCGCAGTGGGAGGTCAGCACCCTCAGAAGCACCTCAGAAAAAGGAAGAAAGCATTTAGAGAAGGAGAAAACAAAGGGAGCCTTTCAGAGCAACGTTGCCTTCATCACAGGCAGAGTCTTCAGTATAACATCAGCACCAGGGAGGTGGGGGCCAAATTAAAATTACCCTCAAAATGTCAACACAGCTGATGTGCCCAGCAGGACGGATCAGGTCCCAAATCCGCAGATCTGCCTTATTGCACTTTCCACTTAGCCTAAGTACTGCTGGCAGCCCCAAGAAACTGTCTTGTTAGGAGTCTGTGTATCTTAGAGAGAGCTTAATATGCCAGATACAGACACACAGATAGGCACATGTACACACATCTAACCTGGTTTATAAAAAGAGCTTTGTGGATCGGAGTACGCCTTCACTTGGCCCAAGAAACTAATTGTCAGCATTAGGAAAACAGATCCAAGAATGCAATCAGGAAGAGAGCTAGTTGGCAGGAACAATACTGTATTTTATATAATGTGGGTATTTACCAGCTAATCTCCAATTGTTTGTCCAGAACGAATTTAACTGACTAGAATCTGCCGAATATATAAGGTTAAGCCTTAAAGGCGCTAAGATTTGTAGCAACAAAAGTTAACACTATCTAAAATAAATTAGATTTTTAAATATATGTCATGAAATTACAAGTCACTGGAAATTCAATTCTATAGTGAATATAAATTAATATAAATCTATTATTAAAGGACCATTCCCAGGAAGATTTCAGTTGAGTTTTTAAAAGAAAGAAGACTAAGTATTTGAGAATAAATGGATATGGCTTGGAAACCCTTAAATAGTGTTGTAAGTTAAATCAGTGATACTGGTGAGATTATTTGGTGACAGCTACAAAGATCTGTCTCCATGTCCACAATAAAGGCGTACCGCATCTTACCTAATAGAAAAGCTGTGCCACTAGCATTTTTACAACCAGACCTTTATTTTAAATCCATGAGGAGGTCACGATTGTAAAGAAACCGTGTAGTGACTTGTTGGATAAACTGAAGCACTGGTAAAGCCATCGATGTCCCTGTCCCACATGTGCGTGGAGAATGCATGCCGGCGGCACTCGGCCAGTGTCTGCTGCGTGCGTGGATTTGCGTAACAGTTTTTGTTTTTCTAGGACTTTCTTAAAGTGAGGCATGCTGGAACTGGAATGTCAGGACAGACAGATGGGACCCAGCTCACGGTTTAAACTGATTCCACTGCAAAAAGATCAGAAAATTTCAGAACGTGTTTTTCAATCAAAATGAAATTTCCTTCCGTGAGTGGACACAGGCACACCTCATTGTGTGGCGCTTCACCGCACTGCACTTCAAAGACACTGCTTCTTTTTTTTTTTTTTTTTTTTTTTCACAAATTGAAGCTTTGCGGCAATCTTGCCTTATCAGATATGATGGTTAGCTTTTTTTTTTTTTTTTGGCAATCAAGTATTTTTTTTAATTAAGGTACGTACATTGTTTTTTTTAAGACGTAATATTGTTGCACACTTAACAGACTACAGGATGGGGTATCCTTCATATGCACTGACTGGGAAACCAGAAAATTCACAACTTGCTTCATCAGTTTGATCACAGTGGTCTGGACCCAGACTGCAATGTCTCCGAGATATGCCTGCGTATCTTTCAGGAAATGCTGATCTATGATTGGCAGAAGACTTTATTCACTGACAACTGACTCGCTGTAAACAAACACCTGCTCGAGCTGGGTTCTACCTGATTTAACAACCAAGGCAAGTAGAGCACCTCACTGAACTTCAGAAATCTCACCAAATGCCACTTCAGCCTCAGGAAGGGACTCATCCCCTGTCACCAGCACAAACATGTCAAAGCTGTCCTGACCTTACCCCATAAAAGCATAAATTTAAAAAACCAAGATTAAATCAGAAAGGTGCCTGATCTAAATATAATACGTTTCATGCTTAAAATAAGAAATAAGTCAAATACATTCAATATAAGTCAACTCTTAAAGGCAATTTCTTTTTCCTTATTTGGTGCTTCCTTCCCTTCCCATTTAAATGTAAGACTCAATTTTAAAAATATAGAGATCCATCCTTTTGAACAATATATCCTCTCTTAAGCAATACAGAATGCCTAGCAGTGCAACTCATCTGATCACATAAATCTGCAATCTGTTACACACATGAAATACCTTCCTATTTACTCAGCATTCATACATAACTGGGAAAAAAGACTGGGGAAAAAAAGACTGAGAATGTCTTTCTGCAGGTTTGGAGGACTGGAATGCTGGGTTCCATTGGTGCACATTTCCTGGAAAGCTGTGTGTAAATAAAATACATGAACGTAGAACCCTGTTTTAAACACATTGGAAGTACATGTGCGTGTGACTGGGGGAGAAAAGAAGAGAAAGATAGTGTTAATATGTTTGTCAAGTAAATTAACAACCAAAAAAACAAAAACAAAAAAAACCTTCTCACTTAAGGTATCACTATTTCAAGTGATCTAAACAAAGCAGGCTTTAAAATCATCTTTACCATTCATGTGAATTATTGACTTTGGCCCTTTACTAAGCAGACACAATGAATCTTCTTTTTTGAGAATCAGTTTCAGTCACTGGCCCAAGGGGTATCCTGCCTGTGTGAAAACATTACCATGGATTTGCTCCCATAATTTAAAAATCAAGCATTAAAAAAATAAACAAGTTGGTCTCTTTTCTCCACAAGTTTTCAAGTAATTAGTTCAAGTAAGCTTATGTACAGCTTTTGTATATGTGGCCTAAAATGCACATTTTTTCCCTTTAAAAATTGGTCTCTTTTGAAATTGGACACGATTTGGGGGGCGGGGGGGGGGCGGGTTTTTAACCAGGTTTCTCTTAAATACTTAGCATGTAAGACACTAGGTCAGCGCAGTCATGTTTCTGCCTTCTTGGGCAGGTAGAGGGAGGAGACCAGCAGGTTGTGGCCGAAGGCGGGGAAGCGCCGGAAGGCCTCCCAGCTGTCGGAGAAGATGTTGTACTTGAGGAAGACGCGGTGCTCCAGGCTGGTGGACAGCGTCACGTCGCGGCTCATGATGTAGATCCCGTCGTTGTGCAGCGCGCACGTCAGGTTCAGGCCCGACTTGGACGTGTTCTCCTTGAGGCAGAGCCACCGGCGCGTGGCCGTGTTGTAGGACTGCACGGCCAGCGTGTCCTCGCTCTGGCCGCCCCTGCGGCCCGGGCCCAGCTCGTGCAGACAGCCGCCCACGATGTAGATGGTCTCCTCCACCGACACCATCTGCTGCTTGCGGATGTGCACGGCGCACGTCTCGAAGAGCGTCCAGAGGTCGGCGGAGGGGCAGTACTGCAGGATGCTCATGTTGCGGTCTGCAACGCAGAGAGAGGGGCCCGGTCACGCCCTGGCCGCCCGGGCTGTCACCCGGCCCTCTGTCCCGCCCGAAGGGTCTGGGCGCACAGGGGCAAGGCTGTCTCAGGGCAGCAGGGGCTGGGAGGAGATCCACCTAGAATCACCCTCCCACCCCCCACCCTGGGCCTCGCATTCAGGCCCGTCCCCTCCCTAGGAGGCTCTCGGAGTCCGTAAGGCCCCGAGATGAGCCCCTGCGATGCAGCTCGTCCCCTCCTCGCTGGGGCCCTTAACACCTTTTAGAACCAGCAGGCCAGTCAACAAAGAATCCGAGCCGCAGAACCCACATCTGTTATACAGAATTACTGACTGCTTAATGCAGATGACAGGCTGAGCCCCAGATGCTACCAAACAAGGCAAGAGAGCCCAGCCGGAGCTTCGGGGCTGTCTCACCGACAGGACGCAGAGCTGTGTGTGAGTCAGGAGAGACGCGAGAAAACCTCACCTCTGGCCTTCAAGCCAGAGTCGCTTGGCAATTCTGTTTCCCCATCGTTAACACCAGAGACACGCTGACAAGGGCCCTTCCCCTTTCCCCTGCCCATGTCACAAGAGAGGGTTAATTACTGCGTAGATAAAATCAGATAGTAGATAAGAGTGCCCTGAAATTATTTTGAATTAATAGTTGTTTTCAGGAAAAAAATTGCCTACTCTCTTTTGGGAAAAAAAAATGCTTGTGAAATTTAAAATACCTTGTTACATTTTTTTTTAAATTGTTCTTTCTTTTCTTTTCTTTTCTCCTTAGGGAAAGAATAAATGGAATAATTTAGCCTCAGCAAAAAGAAAAAGGAAAAATGCTCTGAGTTATCAGAAAGAATGAACTTTCTGTTTGTTGTTGTTTTTTAAACAACAAACTATCAGTGTGAGAGACAGCTCGGCTTGGGAACGGACGCACAGCTCAAGTGCACAGCACGCTGACTGCTACAGAAGCTGGTGGCCGTGCTTCCTCCTGAGACAGAAGCACCCACCCACGGTGGGCAGTATTTCAGGGGCTACATCACTCTGTCCGCCATCAAGTCAAGTGCCTCCTAAGAGGGCACAGAAGCCACTGATAGGAGACCAGATCCCGTGCCTGCACACGTCCCCAAGCCTGCAGACGTATCAGAACTGTCACAGCTTTAGGGAACTGTCCTTCTGTTTTCCACCCACACTGTTACCTTGGTCTGTTTCTTTTCTGTGTAGCAATTGTGATACAGCTCACCCCAGGAGACAGCTCTAGGGGGTCTGGTTACTAATTTATCAACAAGTGCTCCTGGGCCACCTGGCTCCCCATCCCATGAATAAAGAAAGGACTTATTCTAGTGAGGCTCCCATGGATTTCTCAGCCCCGGGTCTGAAGGTCCTTCCAGGTCTTCTGTAAATGTTTTCTCTGCTCACCCAACAAGGACTGAGACTATGATGAGGTGGTTTGAATTGGTGGACTTTTTGCTCTTACATTTAGAGTTGAGTCTGACATTTAACAAATCACCCTTCTTCCCTTTAGAGGTTACTACAACTTTAAATTGAATTTCCTTTCATTTCTTCAGTGCCTGCCAAAGAATTAAAATAATCAAACAGCTATCCTAAAAACCATGAACTCGTCCTGACTAAATTTTAAGAGTCTCACCTAATGTAAGAAGTCAGCAGGGTAAGACCCCAACTTTGAGTCCAGAATTTTTTTTTTCCATGACAATTATGATTTCTTGTTTTAAAGACAAGAGACTATTAGGAAGTGCTGGGAAGAGCCAAGCAGAGGAGGAGAGGAGCTTCAGAGTACCGGGAATGGTCCTGCCCTCTCACTAGAAAACTCGTTTTCAACCGTTACACAGTCATCCATCCGCATCACCCAACCATCCCATCGCGGGGCTTTGACTCGGGGAGGCCGGGACAGGAATCACAGTGGGTGGCCCAAGTAAAGAAGGCACCTTCGTAGTGGCTTGTGAAACGAGAAAACACACAAGCAAGGGTTTTCCAGGTCAAATCTAAAGAACATTTGCTCAGCCAGGGTCATGGAAAAACCATGAAATCTACCAGCAGAGCAGTCTTTGGGTCACAGAGCTGCCTGTCAGTGCTTGCCGGCTCCCGGTTAGAAGCGAAGCCAGGGGCTATGTGTGCATTAGGTCAGCCCACAGGGCACATTCTGTGTTACAAAATCTAGGGAGGAATCAGAATTCTTAGAAATGTTCAAGAGTAAATAACTGCATTTACTTTCCTGGGAGAAAAGACACACAGATACACACAGAGGTACATGTGCACACACAGGAATTCTCCGGGGTCTATGGTTTCATTGAGTATATAAAGTTGACCACTGTAACCTGAACACCAGTGTTGAAGGTAAAAGCAGTGACTTCTATGTCTCTCTTTTTTTTTCCTTCAATTAGTTGTAAAGGAAAAGCTGCCAATTATCTTATCATCAGGGGAGCATCACTAGGGACACTGGGAATAGCTCCACAATTGATGAGAACTTGGAGTGAAAAAAGAAAAAGCTCACTGCTTCCCATGGGACATCGGGGTGTCGGCAGGATCATGCTCCTTTTCATCACTGCCTCCCCTTAAATGTGCAAATAAACACCCCACCTGGAGCGAGTAGAATGGTGGCCCCTCAAAAGACATGTCCACCTTCTGACCCCCAGAACCTCTCAATGTGACCTTCCTTGGAAAAAGGGTCTTTGCAGGTGTAATTAGGTCAAGGATCTCAAGATGAGATCCTGGGATACCCAGGTTGGCTCCAAATCCAATGAGAAAGGTGTCCTTATAAGGGAACAGAAGAGGGAAAGCCATGGACACACGCAGAGGAGAGGGCATGAGAAGACGGAGCCGGGGGTCGGAGGGACAGCCACTAGCCAAGGGGTGCCTGGAGCCACCGGAGCTGGGAAGAGCCAGGAAGGATTCGCACCTGCCGACACCTTGATGTCAGGCTTCTGGTCTCCAGACCTGCGCAGGGTACATTTCTGTTGCTGTAAGCCACCAGGTGTGTGGTCACTGGTTAAGTCAGCCACAGGAAACTAAAACACTGCCTACCATCCTCACCCCCAAATCAACTGTTAGAGGAACTCCACGTTCATCAAAACCCCCTAACCCTCCCCCAAAAAAGTCAATCAGCTGCTTATAAAACACCTTACATTCAACTTCTTCCTCGAATGTATATCCCAAAGCAAGACACATTTGGTCATGGCGAAATGAATTTTTAGCACCTACACTATATTATGATGATGTGGATTTCTGTCCTTCACAAAGTTACAGATGGTCACATGTAGCTTAATGGGGCCACCAGCATCATTTGTCCATGCTTGTTACCTGCCAGGGCTGGAGAGCTCTGTCTTGCCCGTATCACACCAGAGAGGGTAACAGGTTATTTCACTATGTCAATCATAACAGTAGCTCTACATGTGGCTGAAAGCCTGAACAGGCCAGTTGTGCCTTTTCTGTAAGTTCTGGGCATGACACAGTCAGACAGACCTAGTGAGGGAGTAGACTGCCTTGGCTAGGAGATGACGGAAGAGCAAGCTGCGAGATGCTCCCTACCAAGGCCAGCCATATAAAACCTGCTGGAGGAACTTTTTATTTCCAAATTATTAACAATAAAATGCCCTCCCAAAGAAGTGAAGAACACATCTGTGTGCTTTACTAAACAGCACGACCACCTCCCGCCGCTGGGCAGGAAAGAATTCTCTTACATTCCCGTTCTTTGCTCCTCCTGTGACTCACGCACAACAGCCTGGAGCTGCATTTCTGGAATCTGTATCTGACACGATGGTGCTCAAACACAAGGGCAAAAGGGAAAACGGAGACCTGCAAGGATGCGCTGGCACGAAACTCCGAAGTGTTGGAGGGGGCAGATCCGGTGTGCGTTTGGGAGAAGGATGGGAGTTACCCTGCTGAGTCCCAGGACGGCTGACCACCAGGTGGAGTTTCCGGAGAAGGAAGAACATACACAAATCTGCTCACAGCTCCCCCTACCTTACTCAATCTTCATGCTCACACAAAGGCGTCAAGGCCCCTTCTGTCCAAACCACCCCGGTTATCCAGGGCTCTCCCTTCCAGAAAGGTAAATACGTAGCATGTGACAGAGAACTCACACTTGGTGCACTGGTGTTTCCTGCGGCCCCCCCGCCCTCCCCCCGCCCGCCAAAGCTCACACGTAGGACCACTTTCTAGGCCCCCTTCACTTACCTCTGGTAGTGTATCCTCCAATGACATAAATTTTCCCCTTACACTCACACGCAGAGAACTCAGCCAGGGGGTTTGGTAAGGGTGCCACGAAATTCCAGGCATCCTGTTCAGGGTTGTAACACTCAACGTTAGAAACGGCCTGCCCACCGATGGCATAGAGTTTTGAATTAACAGCCACAAGTTTGAAGTTAGACCTGAAAGAGACACAAAGGCCCCCAAAGTCAGTTCTTTTGATCATTTCAGAAGTGAGACAGCGAACAGCGTGATCTGCCAAGGCAGCGTGTGGATCCGCGGCACATCCGGAGAAAACGGGCGCTCGGAGCTGGGTGCGCTCCGCCTGGGGACAGGAATGACCCAGCGGCATCTCAAATTTCACTCATGCCCAAGAGCCCACAAGAATGGTGCAGTCTCTGACCTTAAGCTGTTGCAGATAAACAATTCCATACGACAAGAACTAACCTTGCTTTGTTCAAGCCAAGAACCGAAGACATCTTGTATACGCTAAACTCAGTACCTCTTGCGGAAGCGGGAGCAAGCACCGCCCCACCCCTTGTCTCCCCGCCCCCGGCGGGCGGGCTCCGTCCTCGGCGCACACCAGCGCTGCGCACGCAGACAAGCGCGTGCAAAGGGTGGCTGAGACAGGGTGGGCCAGGCACCTGTCTACCACGACTTCCCCCAAGCAGATCACTCGCCCGCCTTCCTCCCTGTGAGGACATCTTCTATCCTGGGTCACAACACAGAAAATAGGGGCAGGTAAGCACCGAACGAATTGAAAATATTTGGATCCAGCATTCTTAGGGTATTTATACATGTTAACTCAACAAACACTTCTATCAACTAATGCTCGCCTACCATAAGAGTAAAATAATTTTAAAAAGAGAAATACACTGGTTTTAAGCCCCATATCCAGTAAGAAAATTAAACTCTGCTTATTAGCTTCAGACACTGAATAAAAGTCTCATGACTTTTGAGCTGAAAAGAAAGAGTTAATTTGTTTCGATGTGGTACACAGGGATTCATGGACTCCTTGAAGGCCAGGAAGGGTAAGCATTCAGAAGCGCTGGGTCAGGCGACTGCGATGTCGCCACTTGTCTCAAGTTTACAACAGTGTGAGCAGCCACACAAAGCGAGAGACCTGGATCCAGTCCCTGCTCTGCTCACAACCAGCTCCCTGACCCTCATCTCTGCCCTGGGGATAATGACCCATCACAGGGTGGTCGAGACCATTAAGGCAAACAGTGCATCAGAGAGTACTACACAGAGATAAGGCACTGTCACCGTAATTTCTCAGTGTTCTAGTGTTTGAAATAATGACTAGACCAGGTGAATTTAGAGGCCATCTAAAGCCAACACAATGATTTCTTCAAAAGTGACAATGTGATGAGAAAGAATGGGGGTAGAAGCTACAAATGAAAAAACGATGTAAGAGGGTAGGTTAAAAAGCAGCAGTGAGAGGGAGGGAGTAGCTCAAGTGGTAGAGCACATGCTTATTAACATGCACAAGGTCCTGGGTTCAATCCCCACTACCTCCTCTAAAAAACAAAGTAAATAAATAAACCTAATTACCTCCCCCACCCCTGCCAAAAATAAAATAATTAAATAATACAAAGAAGAAAAAAAAAAAAGCAGCCGTGAACCAGGAGCCCTGCCTCGTCTCCTGACAGATGTTTTGGTGCATTGCAACAGAGATCATATGTTAGTAACCGCCACCCACTAAAAACTGACTTTTTTTTTTTTTAAAGGTGCCTGTAATGCTTACATTTAAATACGTTTTTATATTTACAAATGTTAGCCACTATGTATAAAAATAGATTTTTTTTTAAAGTTTCTTTTGTATAGTACAGGGAACTATGCTCAATATCTTGCAATAAACTTTAATGGAAAAAAATATGAAAACGAATATATGTATGTACATGTGTGACTGGGACACTGTGCTGTACACCAGAGACCGACACATTGTAACTGACTGTGCTTCAATAAAACTAAATAAATAAGTAAAATTTTAAAATAAATAAATAAATGAGTTTTAGCTTAGCTTTGCCTTTCAAATCAGAGAGTGAATAGAGTCTTCTTCATCAACAGCCTCACACTGTCCATTAAACGCAGCCAGCCATTCAGGTTTTCATGTCAACAGACTTCACCGGGGTGGCAGTGACTGGGGGGGTCCATGGTTCATGTTGCTTACCTTTCCTGCTGCCAATGGTCCTTAAAATCTGACCACGATGCCCTCTCTGTGTGTGCAAATTTGGGGAACCAAAGGAAATAAAGCTTGCAAATAAGCACTAAATTTTACCAGCCCACAATTTGTGTTTGCTCCCCAAGATACACAGATAGTAAATTTTGTAAGATCAAAACAGGTTTTGATTTCCATCCAGCATAATCATTTGTCCTGAGCAATACGTAAGGGGCTTCTTTTTGAGGCTGAATGAATAGGCAGTGACAAGTACACAGCTCCATCTCGCCAGACCCCAACATGCTCAGATTCACTTGAAGAGAGAAACACTTTTCAATATTGAATTTGTTTGATGATGAAATTGCCACCCGAAAGCAGGCCACTTGATGCAGAGGCAGACGCCGAGGGTTATGAGGTCCCCAGGCTTGTACCAGGGACTCTCAGCCCCACCACTCAACAGCTCTGCGACCTCGAACGAGTCACTGAATCTCAGGTGATCTGAGGCTCAGTTTCCCCATCTGTGAAGTGGGAGAGAGAAGGGCGCGCTGAGAAAGCTGAGAGGGCAACCTGCAGCAAGAGGTCACTTAGAGGCGATGCCTTTCTGCACGTCACTGCCTGCATTTCTTAACCTCAGGAGGATCAGTTTCTCATCTGTCAAGTGCAGCAGCCACAGGCCGTAATGTACAAAGTGCTCCCTCATCCATAAGTTCCTGCCAGTCAGCACATCGTTGCCCATCCTCTGACAGTGCCTCTTCCACTCTTCACCTCCTGAAGGGTAAAGGAATGAATCCAGGCTATCCATTATTTTTTAAAATTATCATCTCGTCAGTGTATCCTTAATATGGGTCCCCAACATACTCCACTCAGGAGGCAAAAAGAATTTTTAAACCAAATCATAAATTTGTTGTAGCTACATACTTGACTTACAGTAAACAGAAATGAAAGTGAGAAAAATTAGATGCAGATTTAATTTCTACTTCACTTAGAAGAGATGAAAAGCTCTCTAAATCCTTAAGAGCTAAGGAACACGAAACACGCTAACCAGCAGCGCACAGGAATCAGTGACCCATGAGAACTTACACGACCGCAGGGATGCGGGATGCAGGGGGGGTCTGCGCGGCTCAGGGTGCGGGTTCTGTGAACCTGTGCGAGTTAATGAAACTCGCTGAGCTTCTGTTTCCCCTCTGGAGAATCAGAGCCAATAACAACACCCATCTCACAGAGATGCTGTGAGCATGACACAGGAAAGACATCTAAAGTCGTGACCACAGTATACAGCCCTGAGTAAGAGCTCAAGAAATGTGAACCGCTGTGAGGACCTGCTGCACAGAAAAGTGTGTTCCCATCAGAGTGAAACTTTGAAAGGCAAGCCCCTTTCTCAAGCACTCTGAGGCAGGCTGGGCGGTCGGTGGGGCATCAGAGACCTCTGTCTCCTCTTTCCCCGTCTGCTGCTTCCCCACGTATCAGCCTCCCTGGGGACCAGGAAGCCGAGAGGGAAGGTCAGGAAACAAGTGTCCCCATTGCTACCTACTCCCTACTCTCTGAGAAACTCACGCACAAAAGCAATTTAAACTGTTGGCCAAAATCATATTGGTGGGGGAGGTGAACAGACACAACGCTTTATTTATTTCACACCATCTAGTTATTCATAGAGGGCAAAATCTCTCGAAGTTTCCATGACTCTAGAAATGCTCTAAAGTACTAAACTTGGGCTCAGAGGAAAGGGGACAGCCAGAGCCGACGTCGGGAACGCCATCTCTGTGGGACACTCGTGTGCGTGTCTCTCCCAGCCTCGCTGTGTTCACACGCAGAGCAGGAGGGCACAACCCGACTCCGATTTCAGAGCAAGGGTGCGGGGCAACGGGAGAGACCAGAGACAACTTTGGAAAGAGAGAAATTAACAACCTGATGCCTGCAAGTTATCGCTAATTAAAGTGGGGACAGGAAGCAAGCGATCTTGTGGGCACACAAGCTTTCACATGTGACGAGTTATGTCCTGACAACTCCTGAGATCAAATCCACGCTCAGACCGCTGGGCAGTGGTGCGTGCCTGGACTTCAAGGCACCCTCTCCGACAGTGCTGTGTGCTCACACTGCTATTTTCAAGTAGTGGCCACAGCACCAAACATTTTTCTTTTTCTTTTTTTTTGGTCCACTGCTGGTCATATGGCAGCATTTCTCCAGGGTGCAAAGGGCTTTATAGAATCTCCTAGTCCCAGGGTTCCCGCCTGTCCCTTGTTACTTAAGATCCTGGGATCACTGCACTGTTCAGTCCCTGGGGAACGCGGGCTGCTCTGCCTTTGACCCTTCTGTCAAAGTAAAACCATACAGACACATGGCCGAGGCGGTGAATCAAGGCAGATGTGAAATGCTGTGTAACCAGAGGCTGAAATCCACCCTTTCTACTCAAGATTCTAAGTTTCCTGCAGCATTTCTGGAACCTGTGCCAGATGCGTTATTCAGGGACAGTCCCCTTCTAGGTTTCATTTTCACTTGTCTCATTATCCAAACTCAACTATAAGCTCCTGTGGGGCAGGAACCATGTCCTCTTTGTTGTTTGTTTATTCAGTGGTGACTAGAACACTGCCTGCACAGAGGCTGGGTGACGCTGAGGCACACGTGAGGAAACTCTGACAAGCAGCAGAGTACCATGAAATACCTGTGCTCCACTTCTTGGAAGAAAATCATTTTTTAAAGGAAAAGTTAAAGATCTGCTTGAGATGGTCACTGTCAATCTATAAGCCAAAACTTGTCAACACTCTAAATGGTTATAACCTAGTCAATGGCGATGTACATTTTGGTTACCCTACTTTTTCCACACCTTGAGCAATTTACTTTCTGAGCCTCAGTTTCTGCCTCTGCAAAATGGGAACCTGCTTCATATAATCCTTGTGAAGGCAAAATGAGACGATGCACACGAAGTAGTAGGAATAGTACCTGGTAAAGAGTTAAGTGTTTAATTAAATGCTACCTATCATTTTTTTTCAGCTATTCTAAATAACTATCATGACTGTTGCAAGAGAAAAATCTCCACTGTGATGTTACACTTTAAAAGAATACAAATATATACATTTACTTTTACTACAATAAGGTAAACTATATTCCACAATCCAAAAAAGCCATGCATTTGAAGCATCTATTATTTATTGGAAACCATATCAGCCGGGTGAATATACATAAGCATTGAACAGGCCAGAATCAGAAGGCAGAGAAACAAACAGAAACAGAAAATTTCAATTCAAGGTGGGGAGTATGATAGAAAAGCAAGGAGTTTGAACATTTAGCCTAACTGAGGGTTCAGGAAGGGACTCTTGGTTGAGATTATGTCAGATTTGAGTCAAAGTCTGAAGGAGATAAAGAAAGACACAAATTCCAACATGGCACTCAACTTCAAAAATCTAATGGAAAAAAAGTAACTATGTAGAAAAAAATAATAACTAGAAAATACCAAACAAAAATCCTAACAAAAAATATACATACAAAGGTAATAAAAGAAATCCTTTCTGAGGGACCAAAAGACCCAAATAAATACATAGAGAAATAAACCATTTATCCAGCTACAAAGTATCATAAAGCTGTGAATCCTCCTCCAAATTAACCTATGAATACAATGCAATTCCAATCAAGATTCCAACAGGACTTGACAAGCTGATTCTAAAGTTTATCTGAAGGAGAAAAATGTGTGGAGAATAGCCAAGAGAATTAAAATAAAACAAGACAGAACAAATGCGTCTTTGTGAATAAAACAGATTCACAAGCTACAATAACTTAAAAATGTGTTACTGATACCGGAATGGCCAGTCTGTCCATCTGGAAACAGGAAAATAAGCATGTAACTGGTTTAGCAAATCACAGTGAAGAACTGAGGTTACTGGGACGTCAGAAAACATATTATAACCTTACATTATACCTTATGTGAAAATAAACCCCAAATTCAGATGTCGAGATAAAATGGCCAAAGTGTAAAAGGAATAGGTCACGAAATACACGAGTGATGTACAAGAACCTCTAGCTTTCCCACGCAAGATAAAAAGCTCGTAGGACACACATGACAAATTTGACTACAAAACATTTAAAATCTCCTCCTATAAGAATACACTATAAATCTGAAGTCCAAAACTGAAGGCTCACAAGGCCAGTTCTGGCCTACACTTTGTTTGGTCTACAGTGTTTTTGTTGATCTTGTCGATTTGTTTGTTTTTTAGATGGAGCGAGTCGCTCTAAAAATCTGGGTTATCTGGAGGTCTGACACACCATTCCCCGCGCCTATGCGGCATTACCCAGCTGTGGCCGGGAGGTGGCGCCCTCTTGCGGTGGGTCAGTAGCTCTCCGGTTCGTAACTCTCACCCACCCCCTCCACTCACTGATCCTACCTGCCTGGTCGCTTCCAGCATTTCACTTCTGAGCCTTATGATCAAATAAGGGCAAGGGAAGAACACAGGCAGCATTACCTAAGAAACAAGGGATCAGTATCTATATGCATGAAGAGAATTTTTACAATGAATACAAAAAAAACCCACATTTTTTAAAAACTAAAGGCCATATATAAAAGACATACAAATGGCCAACAGACATATGAAATGAACAATTCCTCTTCCAAGCAGAGATATCTACACCAGTGTTTCTGCCCATTAGACTGGTAAAAATAAAAAATGATTACATCTTCACAAGAGTACAGGGAACCGACAAGCTCAAACACTGTTGACAGAGAAAAATCAGAACAATTTTCTCATGGGCAACTTGGCAGGAGCTACCAAAATTTTAAATGCACGTACACTTTGCCCCACCTATCCAGGGATTCCCAGCATTTGCCATATAGAACTAACTCACATATGCCTACTATGATAGGCACACATATATCAAGATGTTCAACATGGCATTGTTTATAATGGCAAATGGAAGCCCTAAATGCTCAAGAATAAGGGAGGGGCTAATTACAGTACCTACAAGATGGAATACTATACAGCCATTAACAAGAGTGAAGTGGATCTACATTTGCTGATATAAAAAAAACTTTCAGAGGGGGAGGATATAGCTCAAGTGGTAGAGCACATGCTTGGCATGCATGGGGTCCTGGGTTCAATCCCTAGTACCTGCTCTAAAAATAAATTAATTAATTAACCTAATTACCTCCCCGTCACCAAAAAAAAAATTTTTTTTAAAGAAAAAACTTTTAGAGTAGAAATATCAAGGGCCATAATAATCAGCATAACTTAATCAATTTTAGAGTAAAAATATATATAAGATGCATGTACAGCCTTATATGTACATGCATACATATATACATCTTTCCCTATTAACCACTATCAACATACTAATACTATAAATATACATTTATTAATTTATAAATATAAATGTTTAGATATACCTATATAAATATAACATGTCAATAACTACACATTTTTTACCACATGGTTTTTCATGTCATTTGCAGTTTTTCTAAGCATGTATTCATGCATTACTTGAATACTTTTTTTCCCCCAAAAAGGACAGAAAGGACATTCAGGACTACCAACGATTTGTGGAGAAAAAAAGAGAATCCTGTGAGGTGTGGTGTTGGAGTTGTGGAGCTAGGGGTGGCCTGCTGAGCACTAAATGACACAGTGGGAGACACGTGTGTAAAGGTGACAGACAGCCCTCCTGGGCCTCTACCCGTAATCTGAGCACCGCCCATCACCACTGCATGTTCGTTGCTTCAACGAAAGTTCTTAGAATGTGTTTAAAAATAACTCTCTGATGTCAAGTTTTAAACACACTATCGTCCCAATTATTTATGATGCACCAAAGAGGGGCTGGAAGAAAATACGCCAACCTGCGGATGGTTATCTCCTCCAGGAAGTGGGGAGTAAGGGTGACAGTCTTCCTGCTGCTTCATTCTTTTCCAGTTTTCCAGAATAACTATACATTTTTTATCATTAGAAAAAAAGAACACTTTTCAAATTTAATTTTATATTATAATAGAAATAAACTCAATGTACGCCCCTAGCCTGGGGGGGAAACTTAAGTCAAGTAAATATGCATAATGACTTTCCTATTCCGGTTAAGACTCTTGGCCTGGCTGTGAGTCCCCGACTCCTCACTCCACATTTTAGGGCAGGAACCATGATGGAGCTTGAGATGGCTACAAGTGGACCAGAAGACAGGGTGTTCCTGTCCTTCCTTCTGAATGGCTCTGGGCCATCCTGGGCCCTCCCATCTTTTTGTCCTACCACTTCTTCCTATGATGCTCTTTGCTCTCGCTTTCCCAGTCCTTTCCTGGCTCTGTTCCCTCCCCCTGCCCCCAATCTCCTCCTTTTCTTTTCCTTTCTTCGAGTCACCCAAGTGCATGTTGGGAAGGATTTGCAGGATGGGAAGGGAGAAGGCTGGGGTGGATGGAAACATCCTGATTCTGCAGGTGACCAATTCCAGGTTTTGGGTCCATGATGAAGACTGGGATAAAGTGAGATGCAAAGAGAGGATTAAAAAAATAAGAAGAAGAAGAAAGGTGATAGCTAAGATTATTAGAATTCCAATGATTATTTTCTGATCACAGCTGGTGTTCCAGTGTGAAAGGCTTCAAAGTCATTAACAACAAAGATGCTCGAAATTCAGTGTTACAGCTGACTGCCTCGTGTGTCATTATAAACAGGATTAGTTCCTAAAAAATAAAATTGGTAAAAACAAAAGCAAAATGAAAGTTTTCTTTGAAAGTATCCTTCTAGGAAACCACAGACATCTTTCTTCCACTGAGATAGACAGGGGGAAAAAAAGGAAGAAGGAAAAGGCAGTTTGTCTGAAGGGCAGTACCTGCAAGGAAACTACTCAGTTAGCTGACCTCCCTGGGGCCTCCTCCTCCTTGCAAGTTCTTAGTTCATCGGGAACTTTGCCAGAGTCAAGGCCAGCGAAGCTCCCGCTCCCAGGGACGGCATTCCCATCTCAGCGCAGCCTCCTGGGGCTGCTCGGTAAACATCAGGGGGACGATTCATGAGCAGGTGAGTGCATGGGAAAGCAGCAGCGCGGCTGGCGCTTACCTCTTCTGGTTCATGGAGGCCACCTGGAGCCACTCGTTGGTGCTGGGGTTGTAGGAATGCGCCGCGGAGATCTCCTGGCTGGTGATGCGGTACCCGCCCACTATGAAGAGGTAGTTGTCCAGGATGGCGGACCCGTACCCCCTGACATTCACCAGGTCGGGGGGAAGGTTGTTGGCCAGCGGGAACCAGCGCTCAGTCATCTCCTCATACCTGAGCATGGACGGGGGCTCCCCTTGGTAGGGGTGAGGGGCCAGGGGTCCCCCCAAGAAATCCCCCAGCGCCACGAGGACAGGAGTGCCTGTCATCCGGGCCTCTCTCAGGCTCTGCTTGAGGTTGACATCCCCGGGGGCCTGAGGAGAAGAGCCCAGGAGGTGGAACTGGGGCTTGCACAGCACCTCGTGGAAGTGCACGGCCATGAAGCGCAGGCAGGCCTCCTGCAGGTCGGGCAGCCCGTACACCTGCGCCAGGCGGTACAGCTCCATGCAGTTGCTGAGCCGCACCTGGGACAGCAGCAGCTGCAGCAGGGACGTGACCTGCAGGAAGGAGGCCGCCTCCACCAGCTCGGACAGCAGGCTCACCTCGTCCATGTCGTCCTCCTCCTCCTCCAGCCCGCCGCCCTGCCCCCTGCGCGGGCCCAGGAGCCAGCCTTCGCGGGCCCCGCCGGCGTTGATGAAGTCCAGCACCAGGCGCAGGCCCGGGGCGCTGAGGCCGCGCAGCTGCTGCACCTCGGGGCCGCCGGCCTCGGGGCTCAGGGCCTCGCGCATGCCGGAGCGGTAGAGGGCGCGGAAGTAGTCGCTCTGCTCGATCAGCTTCCTCTTGCTCACCGGGTAGCAGCGGTCCTCCAGGCGGATCTGCACCATCTCCTCGGCCGACATGGCCGGGGGCCTGGGGGCGGCGGGGGCTCCCGCCGGCTCTGCGCGCTCACCTCCCGCCCCCGCGCGCTCGCCGGGTTCCGGGGCGGGCGCCGGACGAGGGCGCCGGGAGGAGGCGGCGGCGGCAGCGCAGGGCCGCCCGCGCCCGCCCAGCGCCTCCCGGCCTCGGCGGCGCCTCCCCAGGCAGCCCCTCCTCCCGGCCCCGGGGGGCGGCGGCTCAGCCTCGCCCCTCGTCCTCCGCCGGCGCGGCGGCCCGGCCTCTCCGGCCTCCGGCCTCGCCAAAAAAGGCCCGGGCGGCGCGCGCGCTCCCCGCTGGGGTCGCCCCGGCGGGCCGCGGGGAGGGGATCCCGGCCCGCGCGGGCCGCCGCCTCGCACGCCCGGCGTCGCACATCCGCCCGCCGGACCCCCGCCGCGCGCCAGCCCCGCGGGCAGGGCTGGGAGGCCGGGGGCCCGGGTGGCGGGACCCAGGAAGGCGCGTCCCCGCGGCCGCCCTCGCAGGCCGGGCGCTGCGACTCCGAGGGCCGCGGCGTCTGCGGTGATGCTCCCGGCGCGCAGGATGCGGGAGGAAGCCGGTTGCCTTCTCTTGCGCGCCGCCTTAGCAGCGCGAAGGGGAGAGCAGAAGAAACGGGCTTTTCTTTTGGAAGGGGATGAAATGAGCCGGGGTCCAGGGAGTCCAGAGGACATCACGTCCGGAATCGCCCAGCTGGACGAGTCCGGCATCGTGTCCCGGGGGGCTGAGGCGCGCGGGCCGTCTCTGGACGTGTAGGTGGCACCTAGGGCTGAGCGTCCTGAGTAGCCATCGGGTAGGAGCCATCTTGCAGGAAGGGGGGGTCCAGCCAGATGCCCAGGTTCTGCGGGACTCAATGCTCGGGGTGCACCCGATGGTTGGGAAGCAGAGGAGCTCATATTTGCTGCTGGGGCCCGTTATCCTTATGCTGCTAAAAGAAAGAAGTACAACTAAACTGAACACAGTTAGATAACGTACCTTCTTGTAAAATATTTTCTAATGGCCATTGCGTTCCCTATTTCAGTTTGGTTGGGTGAACAGGCACAGAATGGTATCTCTGAGCAGAAAGTCTGGTCTCTTTCGCTCATACTTGCCTACAGCGGTGGCTTTTCTTGCCACTCTCACCCCTACCCCTACCCCTGTCCCGCCGGCTGAGAACTGCCTAGAGGAAGGATGCTTCTCGCCCGTCTTCTCCCACCGAACACTGCAAATAGAAACCTCTCCCCCAATAATAAGGACCTTGTGTTGCTCATGAGATAGGAATTAATCCCAGAAAGGGGGAGTGGGCGGTAATCGTTAGGTTATCTTTGAGAAGAAGGAGAGAGAGGACTGGGAGCGAGCAGAGTGTATGTGTTCACTTTTTCTTACCAAAAACCCCTTGGAAACTTTCCCAGACCAAGATTGAGAACCATCTACAGTAGTCCTCAATTTGGAAAGAATATGTGTTTGGACTTTTCTTTTTTTTTTTTTTTTAATTGCAAGCTTCAGTTTTCCTTATGAATGACAACATTGTTAAACAGTAACTTCTTCATAAGTACATTTCCCGTCTTTCAAGCAAGTGATACCTCCTACAGCGCTAACTTTTTATGTTAGGAAGGGAAAGGGTTAAAAATCAGAGAAGAAAGTCATTTCGTAAAATGTGACATCCTTTCAACACACTGTTGGGTTACACTTGTGCTTCTTTTTGTGTAAATTAGCTGTTTCATAGTGAGGTGTTGTCATTCTTTATTTTCTTTATAATACACCATGAATTAGGAACTAAAACTTTAAAGACATAGGAAAAAAAGTTCTGGTAGACTCTAGTGTCTCTGGGAAAAGTAAAGGAAATAAAGATGGACCTATGACTTGCCTCCTTCAAGTTATTTTCTTGGATTCTGGGGAAAACTTCTAGCCTTTACCTTCCTTCACCTGCCCTTTAAATCATTACTGATAAGACTCCTTTCTCACGTGGACCTCTCACACTTCTGTTCTCAATGAGCGTGTAGCCGAGACATCTACGGTTCTTTGGGGTTGAGTGATCATGAATTTAGCAACCTCTTTGGGTAGGTAAAGTTCCACATCCAGCGTTAGGCATTGAGCTGGGAAACTTTTGCCCGGCGGCGCCCCCTGTGTCAAAGAGCCTTGGACCTGGGGTTGATTTGCACCTGCCTCCATCAGCAACAATGCCAGATTCAGTGGGTCAGCCAGGAAGAGCAGGCTCTTAGTCTCTGCTCCGTCCCTTTAGAATCTTCCACCAATGGATGCTTTTGTCTCCCAACTGTCATAGATATGCCTCAGATGGCATTTTCTGGCCTTTTAAAAATAGACCCAAAAAATCATGTGCATTAGAAAGGCAGTTCACACACAGTAATATTATCGGAGTAGATCTCTGGCAGGTAATCTGTGGTTTCAGTTTGACAGCACTGGGCATTTATCCTGTAAGGCCTCTTAAAGATCAAATCATTTTATCAAGGCCCAAATTCAAGTTTTCTGTTAAGCTAGAAATGCAGTCAAATTTATATAAACTCTTTCATTTAAAAAAGACTATTTTTTTCTTTTTTTTTTAATGGAGGTATAGTCAGTTTACAATGTTGTGTCAGTTTCTGCTGTGTAGCATAATGTTTCCGTCATACATATACATACATATATTCCTTTTTATATTCTTTTGCATTATAGGTTACTACAAGATATTGAATAAACTTGTTTATCTATTTTATATATAGTAGTTTAAGCTTCATAAAAATGTTGCTTGTCTATACCTGGAGATTTATAGATCTGTTATTAAGTGATCAGTGAGTAATAAAGACTGGCCTTTGTGGTACTATGATTCACTTCAAACACTTTACATCATGATCTGTTTTACAAAAGACTAAAATAATGGTCAAATAAATGATTTCTTTAAGAATTCTTGGAAAATCTACAAACTACTATATACAGAATAAATAAAGTCCTACTGTATAGCACAGGGAACTATATTCAATAGATTGTAATAACCTATAATGAAGAAGAATATATACATATGTTAACTGAATCACTTTGCTGTACCCCAGAAGGTAACACAACATCGTAAATCAACTATACTTCAATTTTTTTTAATTTAAAAAAAAATAATTTATGGAAAAATATACCTTTTGACCTAGAATGGAAAAATACCAAAGTACAAGATGTTTATTACAGTGTTGCTTTGAATAATAAAGAAGTTGAAAAGTGTTTAGTAATAGTAGTAGCTAATATTTATTGAATGTTTAATATATTTCAGGCATGTTGTAAGTGCTTTACGTGGGTTATAATACTATTTTAAGTATTGTAGGAAGTTGAGGAACAGAAAATTTTGGTACACATGTAGAATGAAATACCATAGAGCTATTACATCTTTGGATGTAGGTTTCTTTAGAGACACTGAGCATATAATTTTCCACTGGACTTTTTAAAAAGAGTTTCTGGAACTATGATTGCATTTTTGTAAAATTGCATATATGTGTCTATTTTTTAATAGAGATGTCTAGAAGGATGTTTACTGAAATGTTAAAATTGGAAGATCTTGAATGGTTATTATTTCTCTTTGTATTTTTCTGTATGGTTTGGATTTTTAAAGTGAATGTATATCAATTTAATAGAAGCAAAATATTTTAAGAAAAAGTAATGACATATTCCAATTTCTCAGGCCCCATTTTTGAAAACGATGTCCACCAATTTTATGACCCGATGAAATGAAAATGTAGATAAACAATTAGCATCTTTAAAATAAGGATGAGATATTGACTGTTATTCAAATGTCTTTTGGATTTAGTAACACCCATGCTATTACTTCACTATCACTTGAAAGTTATTTCTATTTTTTAGTCCCTCCAGTATTTCTAAAACAACTTTGTTTCTTTTTGTTTTTAATAAGCAAGTCCAAATATCTTGCTTTCACTAAAGCACGTGGGGCAGTTTAAATTAGTTTAAAGTAGCGCAGTTCTTGAACGGTTCTATTTCATCCTGGTTGAGCATCTTCTCGTGGGCAAAACATTCGTTTATTTCAACCACTTATTTCAGGGTTTTCCAAAAACCTTAGGAAATCACCTGAGGCACTTTTTATTAAAATAAGAATTCTGGTTCCCACACTAGAGCTACTGAATCAGGCTGGTGGGGTGGGGGGTGATGCTTCTGGTCCACACGTCTCAGTTCTTTTTGAATTCCTCTCTCTGCCCCTGCAGTCTGGTTTTTAATCTCTTCTTTGCAAAATGCTTGGTTCCAAGAAGGTACCTGTTTCCAGGCTCAGTGTTTATCAATCACCCCCAAATTTGTTTTTGTTGTTGTTGTTGTTTAATTTTAAAGCATGCCTTTACACTGAAACTGGTAGATTCTTTAAAATGCAACTTTGATCTCCCCTTGACCATCGTCTGACCGCAAAAGGATTAGACAACTGTGGATTGTTCCATTATGCCTGCAGGGAACATGAGAACTTCAAGGAATTATATGTCACACAAAAGAAACCACATTTAATGTGACTGAAAGATGGAGGTTAGAAGGTCAGAAAGTTGACTTTCCAGTTTATGTTCCCAGGGCATGAACTAATCAAAATGGCTATGGAATCTTGTGATAAAACTGAGAGTGATCTTTTGTTTCTCATCTGTCTTCTTGTTTTGCCTTTAGGAAGCCTCTTTTCTCATTTTCCTTGGAACAGATGAACAGATTATTTGCAGGTAAGCCACTGAAACTTGCTTTCTAAGAGAAGTTCACTAGAATAAAGTATTTATCACTTTTAGTGCATTTTCTGTGGATTATGCAAGGTTAGCAGTTAGTCTGTAATATAATTTTTGCTCAGAAGTGAAATGTTTGTTTTTAAAGCTGTTCAGCCTTTTGAATATCATCCTCTTCATTACCAATTATTAATATTATATGTTTCTAAAAATCAAAAGATTTGATAATTAAGCTATCATTAGGAGACAGGTGGACAGATGAAAGTTCAAAGAATGTTAACATTTTTGTATCAAGTGAGTGAGTGAGTGTGCAAAAAAGTGTGAGAGGAACATAGATCACAGATGAGAGAAAAAGTTTCATCTTTTTTTTTAAAAAGAGAGCAGTACATTACTTTATGTCCCAAACTAATTACCACTAATGCTTTGTGTGAAAATGGATACAAAAAAAGCAACAGTTCTATGCTTTGAACTAATTTCATCTTGGATATTATGGGATATGGAACACACGATCTTCACCAAAGTAGGCCATTTTCAGTGCCTTAAATATTTTTTCAAATGCTTTGGCATTATCATTAAAGCTACTTTATTAATATTTAGAAGTTTAAAACTTTTTTCCTAATGCGCATTTCTGGCTTCTGCATCTGCTTCTGAGGTGCATATACTTTTATGTCTGTGCTTCACAAAGTCTTCTTTGTAACTTGAAAACACAAATATCAGAAAACAGGCAACCCCCAGTTTGAACATCTTCCCAATCTTCACTGTAAATTATGCTCTTTTTTCCTTGATTGAACAAAATATACTTAAATGGGGGTTCCATCTACAATTTAAGGATATTCTTTTGGCTGGATCTTTCATCTTCTTTGAAAAAAGCTTGTGGCTGACCTTTGCAAAAAAAAACGCCTGGCCCCAAGAAATGACTAGTATTCATAGTCAGTGTTTTTAAAATCACCGCAAATTTTTAAATTTTTATTTTATTTTGAGTTTTCATCTACTTTTCAGATTTTTTTTTTTTTTAGTAAAAGCAAAAAATTTAAACCAGTGCTTAAATTAGTTTTCTAATGAATCTGAATACATTTCAAAGAAAAAAAAAAAGATGACTGAAACAAACAAAATAATCTGCCGGCACAAGTTTCTTTAAAAAACCATACAGAGGCGCCCTTACAAAATGATGTCTTGTTTCTGGTGAAATGGATCCTCCCTTTATCTGACGTCAAGTGACTAAACCATTGTTTTCTCCAGAAAGACTCTTGGCTAGGATTTCGACTTGTCTTTATATTTACTTAGTAAAAGGTGTCTGTGACTATTCGCTTTTAGAGAAGGAAGAAAGGCAGAGGGGAGAGTCTACGTCTTCAAGAAGCTAAGGGACAGAGTCTTGACATGGCCTGGAAAGCATTCAGAATTAACCCCAGCAGGTCAAATGTTCACCCAGGGCACAACTGGGAAGAAACAAAAGAAAACTCAATGTGCCGTCAAAGAGCCGCTTCATTTTTCTAGCAAGTGACCCGCCAGGAAAGGTCCAAGGAAGCTCTCCCTTGGCAACAGCCCTGAATTTCCAGAAACTCTTCTAAACCCTGATGGTCAGCTCCAGCTTCTGCCCGGTCATCAGACTTACTGGCGAGTCTTCATTCCAGGGAAATGCACATGGCGGTGGTGGCAGCGGGCGTGGTGCTGCTCCTCAGCATGGGGTCGACCTCAGAAGCTCTCTGCTCCCCCAACATTTTTTACAGAGGCTGCTGGATCCGTCGCTTCCCAGGTCTGCTAATTGACCTGGAGGAGTCTCAGAAGCTGGGCGCCCAGTTCTTGAAGTATTATTCCGAGAGCACTGGTCAGAAATGCAGCCGGAGCTGCTGTCTGAGGAAGGATGGTAAGTGTTCATGACCCGCCTGAGCAAAAATTGGGGGAAACTTCAAACATGAAGACCTAAGAAAGGAGCCCTAGGCAGAGGGTCCAGTCAACGGTGGAGAAGGTCTGGGGAATATGCCCTGGGATGAGGTGGGGCTGGGCGGTGGGGGAGCGCAGAGAGGGAGACACATTGAGACTGGTTTTGCAGTTGGGGCCAGTGCAGGCTCGGTTTACAAATCTAATCATGACCTAGGAGTCTATGCACCTACAGGTAACAGAGAATCTCTTTTCTTCACTGAAGTGTTAAGTGAAAATATTTCCTTGAGGGCCAACTACCAATATTTCTATGGCTCAGAATACAGCATATATAGTTTCCAAAATATTTATAATAATTTCCTTTTCAAAGCTCTTTTGGTGATATTGATATCATATCACACTTTTAAAATATGCTTTCTTGGGTTGACCAAATGTGGGGTGCACTGAACAGGAATTTAGATTGTGGTTCATGATTTGAAAGAAATAAGGAGATATATGTCAAATAGAAAAACGAAGGAAGGAAGGGAGAGAGGGAGGGAAAGAAAGAAAGGAAGAAATAAATTAAATTTCAAAGTATCCTAGCATGCAGGGTATAGCTCAGTGGTAGAGCGCATGCTTAGCATGTATGAGGTCCTGGGTTCAACCCCCTGGACCTCCTCTAAAAATAAACAAATAAACCCAATTACCTCCCCCCACCAAATAAACAAACAAACAAACATAAGATTTCAGAGTATCCTAACAGCTTTTTTGGTCTGAAATCCAGAATCAAGGTGAACTATCATTCATATAATACGATAATAAGGCCTGTAATTGGGAAAACCTTTCATCGCTGAGGAATTTCAAGTTACGTTTGTCTAAAGACTTTATTTTTTAATTTTCCAAGATTTTGAGAGATGCTTAGAAAGAAACAAGAAAAGCGACAACACTTTACAGTAATTCTCTTCTTGTTCCACACGTTGGTGGTCTGATATTGACGTTAACTGCCGAGGCCTCCTTTCCAATTATCCACGTAAGATTTCCGTGATGCAGACTGGAGCGCCTCAGAGTGTTGAAACTGACTGTCAGGAGACCACAGTGTGAGAAGCTGTCACAGACTAAGTAAGCCCTCAGAAGCTAATCAGGCACAGGTGACAGCAGCTAATTTATTAAAGGGAAATTTTTTGAAAAGATAGCAAATCTGGGTATTCAGCTTGCAGATGCTTCTCACCCCGTAAGCCTTCACTGAAAGGAGATGAGGGAGGAGTGGTACCTTTTCAACCTTTTCCTGGGACGTGGATTTACCTGACTCTCCACATGAGAGATGCTGTGGCCTCTGGACTTCCAGGGGTACTAGAAGCATCTAATAGAATTCCAAGACTTCAGAGCCCCCGTGGCTTCCACGTTGTGGCTTTCTTTCTCCAGATGAAGAAAAGGGATGAACGTAGAGCCCAGTTTTTAGCTGGAAGCCAGAACTTTAAAATGACACAATCCTGTAATAGCTAACCTGCTCAGAGCTGGGACTCTGAAATGGACATGCAAAATGTCAAACATCTTTAAAAATTGCTCCCTACAGCATCAAATACTTTTTTATCAGAAATTTAGATGTCAACATTTGAGTATTTTTTATCTCTTTTCCTTCAGTTTTACAGCACAGTCCTTGAAGAATGCATTTGTAATCTGTAATACATTAGCAATGTATCGTTAATTGACTTTCGTTCTATTCTTTCTCCTGGAAAAATAAAGAGTGCAGAAACATGGGGTGTCCCAGAAGTCATGGGGGGAGGCGTCACTCTCGCAGTTAACCTTACACAGAAGCCAGGCAGGTTCTGGCCACAATTCCACAGCAGTTGTAGGCATACTCTGAGATCTGGTAATCATACACTATCCCTCTGTAATCTCATTTTATTAAAGAAGCTGATACCTTTGGGCCAATGAATATTCCCTACCACATGGTTCCCACTGCACTGCAGCAGGAAGAAAATCTGTGTTGCACTTCAGGGAGGACAGACTGAGGATCTGCACTCAACCAATGGTTTTTCCAGAAATAACACCATGTGTTTTAAGGAGCCAGTTTACTTAGGACAGGGGAGGCAGCATGAGCAAGTGATGTACCCCTACCCACTGGAGTTCCTAATGCTAGCAGCCTTGTCTGTCTGCTCCCTTCCTCTTCGAATGACACTGATTAGCTTTTCACTGGACGTGGTTTTGCAGCCTGGGGCTGGTGCACACCTGCGGTCGGGGTCAAAGTCATGTTCACCCAGCCTGCTGCCTTCACACCACCTGGGCCTCGCCCAGCAATGAGGTCATCCCTGTTTCTGCCCTTCCTGTTACTCTCCCTTCTGTGACAGCATTTGTCCATTTATTTGCCAATTTCTTTCTCTGGTGGACTGCGGTGCCTTAGCATTCCGAGAGGGTATTACACCTAGAAATGTGATATGTATAAATCCCCACAGGTTTGTTTGTAGCCAACTGAACTTCTCATGAACAAAAAACACTGGGACTGGGAAGCATTCCAGGCAACCCGGTGGAGCATGGAATGTGTGGAAGACTACTCAGAGAAAACCAGTAGATATTTCCTGTTGAAACGGCATTTTCCCAGAGTCATAGTTCCTGTAGTTCATAATGTCAGAAGTATGAACATAGCCCTGCAACGTACCATTAATCCCAGGTTCTTGAAAGAAATGTCAGCTACGCAGAGATCAGCAGGCGGGAGGAATCAGGCCCGTCTGCAGATGTACGTTGCCTGCTTCCTTTTCAGTTTCCTGTAACTTGGCTGTCTTCTTCCACGACCCCATTCATGACAATGTCAACTGTCTGCATGTCCACTGCCCAACCCTGGACAGCTGCATATTGGAGCCTGGAACCAGTGCCATTTTATACAACATAACAGACGGTAATGATCCATGTACTTTGTATGTATTTTGAAGAATGTTGGTAATATTTTAGTAGAGGTGTGTAACCTAGAAATGGGCTGACGGTAGCCACGGATGAATCTCTAGATCATTATTTTCTGGTGAACTCTGTCTGGAAAAGTCTGGGGCTTCCAGGGCAGAAAACTAAGAAGAAATTCCCTTTAGTTTGGCATGATCATCAGCAATGAGTGCACCCTGGATAACAAATCATATGTGATTGAACAGGATTCAAAAATGAACACATTTATCCCAAGAGCCTTCAGCCAGAGCCAAAGTAGGTATTTCTACTACAGTAGTTAAAGATGCCACTAGGAAATAAAGAAAATGCTGAGTGTGAGTTGTGAGGGCATCTGACACTATGTACAAAGATGTTACAAATACTCACGTGAGGGGCGGGGAAATGCACTTCCTGCCACACAGCAGGGTATCACTGGTCCCACGATAACCAGGGCATTTTACTTTAGAAAAATACATACTTAAGTGTCCTTTGCCCGTGTATGTAATCTCAAGGTACAAATGAGTAAACATCAAAGAATACATTTTTGCCACCACAGTACAAAGGAGGTAAACGTCTTCGTCAACCTGAACTTACTGAACACGGAACGCGCCGGGCTGTGCGCAGCACTGCAGGAGACTGCGGCCATGTCTCTGCCCTCGAGTTCCTTAAAATCTAGTTGATGAGACACGTCTTACAATTAGTGTGAAACTAGTAAGTAAATACAAAAATGTGTGATGCTGCCTCAACCAGCTGCCAAGGCTCAAAAGCAGGAGAGGCTAAAGAAACCTCGATTATTCAGAGGAGGCTTCACGGAAGAGGCCAGGGAGAGGCAAGAGGAGGAGCCCGTGTCATACTTGGGAAAGTAAGGAAACTGATGTGGCTACAATACGCGGACATCTAGGGCTACAGGGGACATACGCGTGAGATAGGTAGGCCAGGTGACAAAAGGACAGAGGAGAGTTTTGGTTTAACTTTGTCAGAAATATGGAACCAACAAAAGTATTTAATGAGAAAAAGCTATCATTAAAGTGATGTGTCTGGTTATCTTAATCTAGGAGAATTAGATGCATGGTGCAGGTTAAAAAATGCAGTCAGGGCAATGTTACATCTGGACAAGGTGATTGTAGTTGCGACAAAGAGAAGGGGTGGTTACCAGCATATTGGGAAGGAGTTGAAAGGCACTTGGTTACTTTTTGGATAAAGAAAAAGGAGAGAACGGAGGAGCCAAAAATCCCTTTGCAGTGCCGAGTCCAGCATGAGTGACAGAAGAATGACGACGCTGCTGAACAAGGCGAGGGGGCAGGCAAAATGATGGCCTTGAGAATGTTCATGAGGATGTGGGATGTCTAAGTGGGAACCTCGCCAGAGCACAGGAGAAACGAGATCAGAGCTCAAGGAGGGAGAAACTGGGGATGTGGATTTCAGGGCCATCCGTGTAGTGGTGACAGTTGGTGAGGACAATCTCTTTGGAGGGGGTTGGTATGGGATGAAGAGAAATACAGCAGAAAACCAGGGACTAACGACTGTGGAAACCGCACAACCATTAGGACCTGGGAGAGAACCAGCAAAACAAAGAAAAAACAAGAGGCAGGCAGTCCGAGGTAACGTGCCAGAGGAATGTGGGGTCCAGGGAGTCATGGGAGAAGAATTCAGGCAGAGGATGGCCAGCAGTCTCGGGGACAAGAGAGAAGCCAAAGCAGTGAGACACAAGTGATCAGGAAATAAGGAAAGCAGAATTTTGGCAGTTTGGGAGAATGGAAACAAGATTCAGAAGGCACAAAACAGTCAGAAAGGAAATGCAGGAAGTGGACATTGCTGTGTTGGGAGGAAAAGAGAACAGGGAGAGACTGAAAGGGAAGCAGTGTGACCACCATCAGGGGAAGCGGAAAGCTGCTGAGAGCTTTCGAAGTCAGAGAGAAAGGAGTTAGTTTACAAGAAAAGAGAGCACACTGAAGACCCGCAGGCACCACCTGGAAAGGGATGAGACTTTCGGCTCTGCTAATTTTAAATAGTTCCACATCTCAGGCCCCATTTTAACGTTAACACGTTAAACATATCAGATGGTTACTGTTTCTGCAGCCCCTGCCCTAACCCTGCTGTTGTTGCCCCCAAAGCCCCAGCGGACACAACGTTTTCTCCACCTTGTAGCCAAGTTCCATCACAACAGAAACTGCCTTAGAAAGTTAAGATGAATTCTGATGTGGCCGCTGTGTCTCCGAGCCTAGCGGAAGTATACAGCAGTGGAACTTGAAATTAGCTTAGTTCAATAACCATAGTGGCAAAATCCAAGACTTCTCCAAATGGTGCTCAAAGGTCCTCTCTTTTAAATTAAAAATACAATTTAAACAATGCTTTGTCTATCTTTCAGGTATAGATCCAGACTTGCTGGTGTTTGAACAGTCACTGCCCACATATCTAAATACTCGTTCTTCCTCCAATACGTGGGAGAGACTAAGGATTCTAAAAACTATGAATTTAGATAAACAACAAGCCACCGAGATACACCAAATGCTACCGTCAATGGAGGCTCCATCGTCAACCACACGTCAAGATTTGGTCGCAAACACCACCACCACCAGGTATTCAAAGGAATTAACCACAGACTCCTGGGCAAGATTCATTTCCCTGAACGACGCCACTACCGCAAAAGTAAATGTGGTGTCACCCAGTACTGAGTTCATCGGCAATCCAGATAACAAGACTGTTTCTCCTTTCTTTGTGCCCATAGACACAAAACTGTCTCATATGCCTATTCCATCCCGACTCAACAGCAGCAAACAACTACTGAACAAAACCAAAGGGTACAGCAGCAGAAACCAGACAGCTGAGAGTGAGGACCCAGCAGCTGACGGGGCGCCTGGGACGTCCGCGACGTGGCTGGTTCCTGTGGCCCTCGGCACCTCTGTCGTCTTTCTCTGCTGTTGTGTGGTCATCCTGGTATCTGGGTTCTGTCGAAGGCGGCAGGGCCAGTACAAACCAGGACAGAGAAAGTCGGGATCCAGGCAGATTAAAAAATGTACCATTCTGAAGGAGAGATCCTGAGAGTAAAAGATGGGAGCAGTGTAGCTTTCAAGAGTATCATTTTTAGTTTTCCGTAAGACGAGGGCAGTTTGGTTTAAAAAAAAAAAAAAGCACAGATGCCCATTCATACCAATCTCTAAAAGGCCCATGTTTGATATTTTTATTTATTTTTTTGAATAGTGCACACTTTGCCAGAGTTCCAAAATTCTGACCCCTGCAGTGATTTAGCACCATGTGGGTACAGCTCTGAGTGCTGTACATGTATAAATTTGTTGAATCCTTACAACTCTGAGTTAGCTATACTATTACTAACCATGATACTGTTACCATCCCATTTTACAGACAAAGAAACTGAGGAGCAGAGAGGCTAAGTTTCTGCCTAAGCTCACACGGCTAGGATGTAGGGAAGCCAGGACTTAGGAGACAATCTGGTTCAAAAGTCCAGGCTTGAAATCACTGTTGGACTAAAAGCCTCCATTTCCCTAATAAGCATGGAAAAAAGATACAGGAAGACACTGTAACATCATACTTGTCTCCCATCAAGGTCAAATTATTGTCACATACGTTAATGAAATCTTTTAGTGGTTTAAGCAAAAAAACATTCTAACCAATTATAGTTACTAACCTATGAGCAAAAGTTTGCTGATTTTTACTTAATTTTCTGTGTTCAATTGATGAGTTTTTCTCAATCCTAATCCATCATCTTTTTTCTAAAATTGGCCTGGCTTTCAGTAATTATGGCACTGAGATCTTTGAGTTTTCTGTTGACTTCTGCTGAATAAACCTTGGCAGTTTAGTTCACATCCCTCGGTTGTATAAACTGTTTTCCCAGGTGGAAATGTTAGCCCTGGGTATTTCAGCTCCGTCCACTTCTCACAACAGACACACCCCTAAATCTTAGACTCTCCAGTATAGAAAATTGTAATTCAAGTCTCGGTGATTTAAAATTTTAGGCCCTTAATCTCATCCCTGAAAATCTTTTTAAATATGAGAACAGACATTAAAAGGCAGCCATTAAAGATAATGAACAGGTGAGAGGAAATTCTGTTACCAAGTTAATAAAACAGTTGTTTTATTCTGTCCCCTCAGAATAACCACAAATGAAAGCCCGAATTAAAAAATTTAATCAATTTACTTTAATTTGCTATTCATAATAAATGCCATAAATTTGTTTCTTAATGCCTTAGGAACAAAACCATGCAATTTGGGGGGCCGTGGTGGGGGTAGATATCAAGATTCAAATGATCCTAAAGTGATACATAAATTATTCAGGAAGCTGTCTTTAAAAATTACTTGTCCATATGTAAAAGACTACTTACTTTTCTTTCAAGTATATGCAAACTGTTTAAAGCTTTCCCAACAAACTAGAGCTGCCAGAAAAGGGGGGGGGGGTCTCATCCTTGAGGTTTCTCAGAATTTTATTCATTCCCCAAAATTGATATTGTTTTATAGTAATGACTGTAATTTGGGGAAAAGCATATTTACCTTTGTAAGAAAACAAACTCATACTCCTCTTCTTCAGCCCCTACCTTCCACCATCACATAAACTGAGTAAACTTCGACTGGAGAGGCAACCTGAACAGTCAGCCAAGGAGCAAGACCGACTGGGCCTAGAAACCATGTCCTTAACTGGAAGCAGAAGGGACCAAAGAGAACTTCTGAAAAGAATTTAAAACTTTTAAAGAAACAGAGATCTGAGGGCCCGGTCAACAGCTAAGGATAAGGTTGTTACACCCAATTAGGAAGTGACCATGACGTGGAAGTCTTTCCAGCACTGAAAGTAGCCAGAAATTTGGGGGGGAAAAATAGTCTATAATAGTCCAGTATTATATTTACCAATTTTGGAAACAAAACATGCCAAGAAAAAACTAAAGCACCATACAATTAAGAAAACAGGTTTGCTCTACTTCTTACGTACTATGTAATTCTAGAGGGGGGAGCGAAAGTGACTGTGTATCAACACAGCAAAGTGTCCCCTAGAATCCTCATTATCAGGATGAAAATGATGTTCATGGTATATACTGGGTCAATTAATAACTTAAAGGACAAGAATCTAATGACAAGTAGTGCTGATTAGTTATTGCTAATGTCACAATGACAGCAAATTGCTACCCTTTTCAGGCAGTTTTGTATCCATCTTACAGCTCTAAGATTTTGCCGTTAGGCGTCAAGGCCACAGCCCCAGCCTTTAGGTCAGTCGCTCAGAGTTAGCCAAACTGCAGAGGCTGGAAGAGCACGGCCTTCTACGAGGCCGCCCTTACTCCTGACACCAACTGTAAGTTCGGAGGAGTGGGAGGGGCCCCAAAACACTTGCAGGTTCGGTAACTCACTAGAGGAATTCACACTCAGTGAAAGCTGTTACGCTCAGTTATGGTTTACCACAGGGAGAGGATACGGATTAAAACCAGCCAAGGGAAGAAGCACCCAGGATGAGGTTCTGGCAGGTTCCAAACTCACAGCTCCTGGCGTCCTCTGCCCATGGGGGCAGGACACAGCACACTCCCAGTGCTAGTGTGTGACGGGAAGCCCAGCGCACTGTCAGCCAGGGAAGCTTACCTAAGCCTCAGTGTTTACTGAGGCCCCATTAACACAGGTGTGACTGACCAGTTACCTGGGCAGATGGTCTCAGCTGCCAGGTGGACTGATTTACCAGGTGACTCAAAGCTCCCCACCCTAGACATCTGGTTGGCTTTTCTGGCATGCCGAAGACGATCAGGTGTAGCCAGCCCACCCTAAAATCCACTGCGACCAAGTCCTGCCCTAAACAAAGACACCTGATGAGGTACGACAGAGTACCTCCCAGGAGCTGAGGGGAGAGGCCAGGCCTCTCTCTGCGCCAGGTTCTTTACTGCACATCATTACTCCATCCGCTTCCATCTGCATGGCGCTGGTCCTACAGGACCGGGACCCTAGTCTCCCACCTCGTCACATGTTCTCAGATGACCACCTCTCCTGAGCTTCTGCTGTTTCCAGATGTTTCTTTCTTCAATATTGTTTCCGCATCTGAATTTTACTTAACTGAGTCTCTAAGAAATGTAACATTTCAATACTTTTAGTATGCTTTAAACCTGATCAAAAATTCAGTTATTTCTACTTTGTATTTTATTTGCTATTTCCATCCAATAGAATACAACACACCTCCACTTCCTTTTTGTGCTCAAGGCCCTACTGTCCTTTTAACCTACAAACTCCAGGCCTTGCTGATACCAAATCATACCTTCAATTTATTAAAAACTCTTTCAGGCAATTGTTTTGAAATTCCTTTTGGCATTTTATGTTCTCTAATTTCGTCAAGCAGAGTAAGTTTTAGGCAATTACCAACCTGAATAATTCCTTTATTTTGATTTTAAGTTAGTCACTTGTCAACTACTTTTAAAGAAATTACTTAACAGACACTTAAAAATACTGAAGTGACAGCTAAACTGAATGAAATGTTTCTTAAGGCAGTTATCCTTTTGCCATTTACTCCAATTAAATACAAGGTCCTTATACCTCATCTCTGTCCCGAGCTGTGGAAGTTCTAGCTGGGGCATCCAGAGAGGCGAATACTATACCAGCTGATCTCCATTTCCACTTGTCTGCAAGCTTGGGCTTGGAAAAATGAGCTGCAGAAAATGTGAAGCGGAACGCCAAGCAGAACTGAATCAACATAAAGTGACCCCAAAACAGGCGGATGGAACAGACTTTCTGGGTTAGAAGATACTGCCAATGACCTGTTTCTCATCCGTCAGCATCTGCCAAAAAAACCGGTTAGGGAGACAGTAGTAATGTAAACACCGCACTGAATTTCAGTCAGCGGGCTGGGTTCTGGGCCTAGCTTCCCAAATAACCAAAATCTTTATGCAAAAGCAACCAATGAGTGATAATTTGTAGGGAAAGAAACATAGCAGGTGATAAAATAACAAAAAATGTATATGTATGAATACTAAATTTGTTATGGAAGGAACAAAATCCAAGCACTTTAGAACCGGAGGAAATCACATCTAATCAGTCTGACCACCCCAGACTTCTGAAAATCATTGAAAACTTTTGGACAATCATTGCCATTGTGCATTAGGATGAAAGGAATAATATTAACTCTGATGTAAAACAATGGTTTCTTTCAAACATTTTCAACTTTATATCAGCTTAGATGATTAGATATATGTCATAAAATTAATAAATCAAGGCAATTTTTCTACATAATTCATGTCAAATTTAATAGTTTCTTCACTGATTCTTTGTACTGAGAAAGGGTATTTTCATTGTCCCCCTCATTCTTAAGACTAACAACAGACTTTCTATAATCCTCAACTTCTTTAGTAGCCAGGAGTTCTTCTTTACTTAATTCCAGATTTTTCTCAGCAGCTTTAATCTGGAGAAGTGTTTCCAGGATGTTTTTCTCTGAGGAGCTATTTTCCCACACATACTCTTCCATGTCTGCTTCAGTCTTCTTTTTCTCCCATTCTTCCATTTTCTGAAAGGTAAAAAACAAGTCCCGAATTTGGAGAATTATCATCCACAGTCTGGTCAACACCGTACGTGCACTGTGACCCACCTCCCGTCCCCAGCATGGCTGTGCCCCTGCACCAGCAGCTGCGGGCCGCACACTCCAGTCTTCCTTACCACCCGCTAACTCCACCCACATGGGTTACACATCACCTGCCTTGCAAGCTGCACTTACAAAGCACTGCTGTTTCCCGAAATATACAGAAAACCCCCTCCCTCCTCACAGCCTTCTAGTCCCTAAACTCTAACACACCAACCCTTTAAATTTCTGAGGTTAAAAATAATGAGAGCTGAAAGGAGACGGTACTTCTCTCTGTAACAAGCCTGTGGGGCTGACAGGGAAGACCAATTATTATAATAATATTTAAAACATAAAGTACGTGTGATTTTTAGTCATAATGACTTCGTATCTTCTGGAATTTTGTTATAATCTTTATTTTCTGTTCCGATAATGGAAATAACTTTTGTTACTATTCTTTCTTACAAAAATTACTACCGGTTATTTAGGGAACACTGGTGGGGTAATGAAATTCAGATTTAGGATTTAAATGAAGATGTAACATTCTGTGAAAAAAATCAGGCAACACAGCTAATACGTAACATGCCCTGGTTCACAGAAGTGCTTCATACCAGCCACATTCTTTCCAAATTAACACATAACAATATTCTGAGCCGTAGGCTATTACAAAATGATCCACTAGTCTCAACAATTTTTGAAGGTTGTAAACCCCCAAATTATAGTTTTTTAAAGTATTAAAAGTTAGGTAGATTTGTAAGGCTATCAGAAATATTTAAATCTGAAAACTGCTCTTGAAACAGACCTCAGCTTGAGCAGACAGAGCTCCAAGGTCCTCAGAACCAAGTGAGCACCTGCCAGGAGATAAGCAGCGTCCACCCGTGCCACCCGCATCCCCACCCCGACTCCAGGCACCCACAGAGAGAGAAAAGCACCGAACACCATCCCTCCGAGGATAAGGAGGGGCCCCACCAACGGCAAGCAGGCCACTGGGGATGCCGCCGACTCAGCGAACCCACTCAGATCACTGAAGCCCAGGAAAGAAGCTCCCCCACCACAGACCCACGAGGAGAAACCCTCCTTCAGTCCGTCTCACCGTGTACCCTCTCCTACCAGGGAAACAGGAGGTAGGGTGTTTCCTCAGATCCCAAATTCCTTGGCCAAAGTAGGGTGTCTGTCTTCGCAGCTCCCCTTTGTCTGCTCCACCCGCTATACTGAATTTACGGCCGAGGACAGTGTTCCTACTTGTGTTCTAGAAACATCTTATGCAGGTGAGGATCAACTCTGTGCCTCCTTTCTACCTGGTAGGGAGGCTTTAAGCTTGGCAGAGGGGGCAGGCATAATGTAAAATAACTTCTTGTTGTGCCCCACCCCAACAAGCCTGTCGCAAATAACTTCTAACAGCCAAACTCTGAATTTATACGTTACAAAAAAATAACCGACAAAATTACCCTTCTCTACCTGATTTTTACTGTAATATGTAAGGAAAGAATAAATGTCACCCCTTGAAAAACGAAATGCCCTACATTAAGTACATCATTGGGCCTACCTACTCTTGCCAATGCTGTAACTGTTTCAAGATGATGTCATAGCTTCTTCATGATTCTAACTTACAAGTGAAGTACACTTAATTGAAGAGGTCAACAAATACATTTTATAAAGCGTTAAGCAAAATTATCACTCCATCGCACTCTGAACGGTTAGAAGACAAGCAACTAAGAGACTCAGCTGTTTAAAAAACTATGTATTTCACCTAGGTTTACCTGGACCTTTTGAACTAGTTTGAAATGGATGCTTAACCAGAGGCGATGACCAAAGTAAATCCACTCACAATGTCAACGTTTTTAACTCCTCCCCTTACGTTTGGTATATACAGTTCTGGACTGCACTGGCTTGCCGAGGCGTGTTTACAGGCGTGCCGTGATGCTGACTCCAGCGGGAGCCTGGAGCGGCAGGGGCCCCCGCAAGCGTCCTCCTCCGTTCATCTCAGTAAGGACTTTTCTGTGTGCGCACCGACAGCAAAGAGGTTGGGAAATCCTACCCTACAGGATAATGTCCATTTACATTTACTGCTGTTCTAAACAGTCACTGGTAAGGGACAGCCACCAAATTCTGTGAAGGGCACAGCCTGCTACTCCTCCCATACAGATGCAATGCAGTGTGGGCCTCGGCCACCAGCTAAACAGAACTCACGTTCTCCACATACTCCAGCTTTACGATCCAACTCTGCACAGCTGAAATAAATTCTGAGACGATAATAGTAACAATCCCCCCAAACTGAATACCTGCTATATACCAGGCACCTCAGACACGTCTATGTATGTATTACCTAATATAGTCCTTATCAAGACCTGCTGGATTAGACTGTAACATCTCTACAGACAGAACATATCACAGAAGTTAAACAGAGGGCCACAGTCACCTGGGGATGTTTCAGATTTCAAAATTTTTTGTATTTTAACTTGTAAAGTGCAGTTGCCATGTATTAACTTTAAAGCATAAACAACAGTATATTCAATCTATGGAGGGGGGAATTAAAAATACCAAAGGAAGCTCAGATCGATCATCATTCAGGCAGGGCCTGATTAGTTTACAGACTTCTATTTTAATGCCTTGACCTTGAGACACTTACAAGTTAACCATTTAACGTTATGTATGTGTGTGTATAATACACATACACATACACAGTCTCTCCTTCCCGGCCTACAACGAGAGTCTGCCGACCACAACCCTGGAGGAAGCAACCTTCCACCCCACACGATCCTGTTCCCTTGTCCACACAGCTGGCTCCATTATTCATTCTCCCATCCGTTCACTCGGGACATGTTTATTGCACAACTACTGTCCCAGGCGCTGTGCTGCCCTGGGGCTGCCGGCCTAGCAGGGGCCTTGGAGGTGAGCAGGAGTCAGTCAGGTGACGCCTGGGGTCCCCGTAGAGGAAAGAGCGTCCACAAAGGCTGGAGGCAGGAAGCTTAGTACGTTCGGGGCTGAATGAAGGCCAAGGTGAGGAAAGTGGCAGGGAACGAGTAAACAGCTCACATACATGAGTTCATCTAACTTTCACAACAACCCTAAGGTAGTACTATTACCATCTGTTTTGCAGACCTGGAAATTGAAGCCCAGAGCAGTTAAATAATCTGCCCCAAATCATGCTGCTGCTTAGTGATAATACATGTTCCAAGGAACACAGAGACGTGGTAAAAAGAACAGAAGAATAACGGAAGTTGAACCTATCAGCTCTTCTCTCTTTGTAAGCATAAATTCCATACGAAGGAAAACACAGTAGCTACTTCACGCAGCGGTCAGTGAATTCTGATGTAACAGAAGGCAAAGAACCATCTGTTCCACCAAACACACACACGTGTCACCTTCTGCCGTCTTATTTACAACTCCCTCTGCCGGGGGCATGAATCACAGTAATATTCCACTTCTCATGATGACAAGTGAGGCACTGTGCTAGATGAGGGAAAACAGTTTACCTATTCAAAAAAAACAAGTTATTCGAGAGTCATAAAAAACGCGAAGAGGTAAATATCCACAATGGATAAAAAATTCACTGCCAATTCATCTAGTTACCAAAGCTAAGTTTTTAACTATATCAAGGAATTCAATTCAAATCAGAGTCGGTTTTGTTTTTTTTTTTAAATTCACTGCTGATATGGCAGACATTGTACTAGGTCCCAGGGATAAAGATGAATGAAACACACAGTCCTTGTCCTGAGTGACCTTGCAGTCGGATGGAGTCAGGCAGACATGTACACAGCCAATTACCAGAAATGTTAACTGCTGGAGGGAGGAGGGGGAAAGGATGGGAGGAAACATCTAAGAGAGGTTACATCTGAGGTGTATTACAGTATGCACATGAATCTGCAAGGCTGATCAATCTGAAAATAGGTTATAAACAAAGAGAAGAGCACATGCAGAGGCATGAAAGAACACATGACGCTCATCGTGGTACCGGATGTGTCGCCCACATCTCCGGAGGAGCTGGTAATGAGGAGGCCAACTGCCGTGAACAGACACACTGAGGAGTCTGATTTTTTACCTAGGTAACTGGGAACCACTGAAGGATTTTATAAAGGAATGTGATACAACAGGCTTGTTTTTTAGAACAATTACTTTAACAGCAATATGGACGATGGATGAGACAGGGAAATCAATAAGACTATTACAGTTATTCAGGTGAAAATGATGAAGCCCCACACTAGGAGAGCAGCAGTAGCGATAAAGAGGAGAAAGCAGTTTGAACAGACATTTAACAGCTAAAATGGAAAAGACCTGGTGACGTGTTAGGTCTCAGGGGAGAGGGGATGCCCTCTCGGGTTCATGACTTCAGCCACTGGGTGGAACGATCATGAATTTTTCTTAATGGCCTGTAAGTATATGGTCGGCTCCTGCACGAGATATAAAACGAAGCCTTGTCTGAAGGCAAAGGAGTATGAGAAGTGTCACTTCCTTATATCATCAAACCACAGCTGCGAGCTGCCTACCAGCCACAGCAAGTCAAAAAGGGTCTATGTATGTCTGATGCACAAATCCTTCCTTTTTCTTGTCCCTTTCATTCTAATTCCCCTATCAGACCCTCAGTGCTGACACTAGACACATGTACAAAAACTGTCTTAAAAGAGATATACCAACCTTCTAATCAGTCTCTTTATTAGTAACACCCAAAGACTGGGGGAATCATTCACCATCAGGAGCTCAGCATCAGAGCCTTTAGAATAAAATACGCCTGGTGAAGTTCCACCTCGCGAGATTTGGATTCTGCAGGGCGTAAGTATTTGCAGGTTCAGAAAGCTTCACAGGTGAGTCTGACATAAGCCCCAGCTGAAAGCTGGTTATGGAGACAGATAAATTCTCAGTTACCCAATAATTGAGTTTGAGAAGAACTAGCAGCTCAAGTTCAGGTTTCATTTCATCTCTTTTACTTCCTAATATTTTATAACAGAAGTCAAAGTTGAACAAAACTAAATGATATGACATCATGAAAAGATATGAACCTTGGAGCCACAGTTCAGGGCTGAGTTCTTCAGTTCACACACTGGTGACCTTGGGCAAAGCACTCACTCTCTCCTCTTAAGTCTTAATTTCTCAGTGTATATAATGAAGAAGTTATAACAGATAAATTTTTGGTTCCTGATCTTTAAAGTTAGCCCGAATTAAAAATGGGTGTTTTGTGTCTTTTAAAAAAGACATACTGTTTTAAAGTACTTTAAAAAAATGGAACTCTTCTCCCATCCCCCACTCTCTTTTTGTATTCATCCAACGTGATCATTTGAAAACAGCATTGAGGTAAAGAAGAAAGTGAGAGACAGACACAGGTGACTCTCAGAGCAACACCACAGATACACTTTTAAAACAAAGACCAGATGTGCTATTTGTCTGGAATCAAGGGACAGGCAGCAGGTAAGCACCCTTTACTGTCACTGGGCTAGCAAGAATGCTTAGACTCTTCACGGGAGCTCAATTAATATGTTTAATTGATTGGTTTTCTTAAACGAAGACTGTAATATTAGTTTATGTATAATTAGTTAATATGTAAGTTTATGCATAAGTACATTTCACATTAAAGAGATGCATCTTGTTGGGAGCAGCCAATATTATCCTAGACTACAGACTCCATTAACACTGTCAAATACAGATCAGCATCATGAAATAAACTCACAGAAGCAAACCTTTGTAGAGAACTTCCACAATAATGCAGAAATTAGAACAATTTTCATTTAAATACTTGAAAAATCATATAATAAAATGAAAATCAAACCTGATCTACACATAACCCACAACATACACTCATGAAAATTAAGTATCTCAAACTGTTGCAAAGGTATTTCCTAAAAATTGGACATAATTTGATTGTTGATTAGTAACTTTATTAATAGATCATTAATAAGCTACGTCAGTAAGCTCATTGTTGCTAGCACCTAACAAGTATGCTGCATTTTATATTACTGAAAAGGCAGTTTATTTGTTACTCTGTCACTTTACTTCTGAGGTTGAAAACTTTTGAAGTTCAAAAATCTGTTTATGGATATCGAAAAGAGTAGACTGTTATTAAATAGCTATTATTAAACATTTGGTGTTCTTACCCAGTGCTGACCCAGACACTGTGAAGAACAAACAGAGTAAGGTCAGACGCATGTTAATGAGAGTCGTGCAAGATTAGTTAGAGGACAAAACACACGTGGAAAACAATCTGTGGAACACGGACAACGGCAACTTCTGCAGTCAAGAAAATACGACAGTATAACTTGCTGTCTGTGCAAAGCAGGAGTTAGACAAAGAGTAAGAGGTGCAAAGATAACCTGACAACGGACTGATACCCAAAATACATAAAGAACTCATACAACCCAACAGCAAAAAAATGGGCTGATCGAAAAATGGGCAGAGGCTCTGAATAGACATTTTTCCAAGGAAGACACATAGAAGTTCAATCCTAACCCTGGATACAAATCTACACTCTGTAAACAAGCTACTCAACCTGTTCACAGCCTGGCTCTGAATTATTTTTTCAGTCTTATCTCCTGTCATCTCTGCCCTGTTGGTCATATATCCTAGCCACCCCAAACTTCTGCCCACTCGCTAACCCCCCCGGCCCAGAATCCTTTGCCCCTCCCCTGGTGCACACTCCTACTCCTCTTCCAAAACCAGCCACCACTTCTGTGAAGCTTCTAGGTAGAATTAATCTTCATCTGCACCTCTCACAGCAGTATGTTCCAACCTCCATCACCTAGTGAAATAGACTATATTATAACCACCAATTGCACCCAGAAATAAAGGCACCTAAGAGCAGCGGCTCATTCATTTTGATAATCCCACCAATACCTCTCCCTGTACCTTATAAGAACAAAATCACTGATGAATGCAAAGAACGCAACATAAACATCATTCAAGCATTCTCTAATGCAACCTGGAAATGTATGTGTATGCGAGCACACACGAAAGATCACAATAAACCCATGAACCGCCAGATTAAGTGATTATGGCTCTACAAAAGGGTTCGTCATTTTTATCAGAAATATTTGAGATAAGGTCCCCTTTAAAAACAAACTCTATTAGTGAGTATAAAATTATCCATTTTATCTGCTTCATTCCATGAATTTTCAGAACCACTTTATTCCAAACCAAGATCTAGTTCTGACTGGCAATAAGACTATCGTGAAGTGAAGTCCAAAGAAGACAACCAAAAATTCAAATTTTAAAAAGCAACCATTTAAAAATTGTCCAACAACCCTTTGAATGTGACTGCAGATCTCTACATTTTCTACAGCCAGTGTTTCTTTTCTTTCCCTCACTGTCTGTGTCTTAGTCTATCTTTTGTGCAGGTCACTTTGTAAAATGCTTCATTCAGTCTTCTCTTAACCAAATCACTTACGAAAGGTTTAAAGGCTATCAGACAACAAAGTTAACACTTAGGAAGTTTTGTTATTATCACTTGTGTCTGAGTGTGAGTCAGACACATGTTCTAAAAATTCAAATACAGCAGGGCAGAGATCCGACTTCACCTGTATGAAGGCTTCGTCAAGTTAAATGTAAGCTGTATACAGAAACTGGGAATAACTGAAATTGAAATTCTAAATCTTTCTTCATTTCAGTATTAACAACAATATTAACAGCCACCACTTACTGAGCACCCACTCTCTGCCGGATATTTCATATAAATTCACTCTCATCCACCCAAAAGCACTTAGAAGAAATCTGAGCCCCAGAGGTTAAATAACAGGTAACGGGGGTTCAAATCCAGATCTGAATGGTTCCAAAGGTTAAAACTTAATTCACTCCTATGCTAACAATGTGTAATACTGAAATACTAAAGCAACTTTCTACAAGTCTCCGCTTCTTTGAACGGCTTAAGGATAAATGGTTTAATGTGTTATCTGTTTCTTACCACCTCCTTAGCACTACAATATTCATTGTCTGATGCATTACTAAGCCTCTAGGCCTGACGTCTGTTTTGTGAAGTCAATGCTTTTTGAATATGAAAATTAATAAAGAAAACCTCAACTAAAATTAGAGTCAGGAATGGCCTGTAGAGGGAGCTCTCGCGCATTTTCAACCTCCATCATTTGCATGCACCGACCTTCACGAACTCACCCCACTGGAAGGAAGGAGCACACCCAAACACAAAGTGCAACTATTTCACAATCCCCAAGGAAGAACTTCCCCTCGCTCAGCAACAGTCTCAGCGCGGTAAATGAAATGCAATCGCCACCCAAACTCTGACCTTCCTCCAATGAACCTTCATTTAGAACAGCCCCTCCCAACCCCCTTCTTTTCCTCTGTTCTTTGAACTTGCCTACAGTTCACCCTAGATTGCCTGTCCCAATTTGCAATCCTTTGCTATTTCTAAATAAACCCATTTTATTGTTTTACGTCAACACAGTCTACTTTGATACTTCTATAAACTGTTTCGAATAGCACACAACAGTTACTTTCTTACACTGAAGTCCAGAGGAATAGCTTTTCAGAGAAGCTTCAGCACTATGTTACATAAAACTACCAGCTACTTTAAACACTACTTAGGGGTAACCTCCATAGAGTTTAGCTTTTAGGGATTAAATGCTCTGAAACTAGTCTTTAAAAATAAAGAAATGGATTAAAAGGGGTACTCTAAATATTTGATTAAATACCAGGTGGGAACATCAATTTCAAGTATGAATCCCATGCTGGGGAAGGAAAAAAGAGTTTCAATTCAATAAAAATTCTGTTCCACCAGCTCTGCAAAATTTCACGGCTCATCTGCCTTCTCTTAAAGCTTCTTCACTGATGGTACTTGTTTAGAAAGGGTCAGGAGCCAAGTTTAATATAGGAATTATTTAATTATATCTGTTTAGGACAGTTGTATGTGGCTACTTCTTCTGGCATCAAAGTAATTAGCACTGAAGATTAAAGGCTTCTTGCATGAATCCAGAATACAAGCTTGTTTGGATTTTATGTCACAGAACCACAGAAAGAATCCAGTAAGTCAACTTTGCTGAATTTATTTATGCCTGTCATTTCCTTTGGGGCAAACTCATTTTACAGGCCTCTGGCAAAGTAAGAGACTCAAAACTGGTCAGCTTTTATTGTTTGGTATTAACTCTTTAAGTGGCAGCCACAGAGCTGTAGCCAACAGCCATGTTGCTGGTTCAAAAGGGAACTTAATAACCTGAAGCCAAAGGCATTTATATAACCAACTGACAGGAAAGAGAGATTAACTGCAATTACGATGCTGTTCCTGAAGCCAGGAACTAGAAATTCGGATGAATTATGATAATTAGACTAACTCACAAGAAAAGAAGAGCTACCAGCCACTTTTTGTTCTTTACTAAACTTGCAACAAAGTTTTATTTATTTTCCACACATCCTCCCGGGCTACCTCATTAGTAGCAATGACATCTGCAACGAGAATAGCTGTGTTCACAGAATGACTTGGACGTGGAAGGAGATTCCAAAGACCACCTGAGGCAACTGACCATCCACGGAGCTTGTTCCTTTCACCAAATCCCCATGAAGCAGCCAATGGATGGGACATTTTTTAACTAGCAAAGTAGCCCACTCTACCTTTAGGTCAATGTTGTAGAAAGTTTTACTCAGTGAATAAATCTGTCTCACTACTCACTGCTTTACTTTGTTGTATCCTTAAAAGTCATGGAAAACAATCCAACTCCTCTTTCATACAAAGTCCTTGGAACATCTAAAAAGGGTGACTTTCTCCAGCTACCTCCATTCCTTCAAATGTTCCTGACATGAAATGTTATTGAGTCCCATGTCAATGTTGGGCAAGCTTCAAAAAATTTATGTGCATATCTAAAATTATTTTAATTTTTCAAAATATTATTTAAAACTTTGAGTTATCTAAACATTTAGTTACCAACTTTAAATGAGATGAGGTGATGCTCGCACATAGCAAAATCTTCCTCATCGATGTGGACACTTACACTAAAATTCAATAAACTCAGTCAGACACAAGACTATTTATATACTATTTAAGTAATTAATTGCCCTTAATTGTCCCTAATGTATACCAGTGAAATGCTCACATGAAAGGCTATTTGTTAACTAAAATATTAATTTACAGTACCTTTCTATAACGTTTTAGAGCTTTGTTCTGTAGTTTGTTTAAGTAACAAGATGAATTAAATAGTGTCAAGTTACACAGATGATGATTTCCCTTCCATAAATGTGACAACTTTCACCCAAAGTCAAACAAGCAAAGTAAAAAATTCTGAATTTTTTCAGTCTAAGTCAGAAACTCTGAATTTTAAAGGCATTTTAGTCATCTGATTTCTGCAAGGTCCTGAGATGGGCTGCATAATCTGTTTTAAGATCCTCACTTTCAGTGTCAATAGAAGTTATCTATATTTCATATATCTTTATCTTAACTAGTAGTTCATTAAACACTCAATTGAGTACCTGCTTTACACAGACTGTTTTGAAAGGTTAACATCATCTAAATTTGACAAAACTATTAAACATTCACATACAATCACTTACCCAAGACTCATGGTATAAAACTGTTAGTAGATACATTGCATAATCATAATTCTGTCTCTTTAAAGGGCACCTTTAAAAGAGAGAGAGAGAGGAAGTCAAAATTCGAGAAATTCAGTACATGGAATAATTTGCAAAATACACAAATACTAAATATGAAGGGTAACTTACATTCAGGAATTCCCTCTGCCTTAGGAAAATTCTGTTCTTAGAATAACAATAACCTATGTAGCGTATTACTTGAGGATATTGAAAACTGACATAATTTTTATTTTTATTTAGAGGATTTCTTTGCTTTCATCACTAATGGAGTTATTTATATCTGATAACATCTTTATGCCATTTTTAACATAATTATGTCCAATTGAAGTTCTCTTCACAGTCTCAGGGTTAAGAGTCTGTTGGATGGCATGAACATACCTGATGAGCTCATTTAAAAATCTAGAGAGACTGATGCTAATCTGAATGCTCATCTTGATTTCTCCAGAGCTGATTCCTTTAAAAATGAGCTACACTGTACAAAGCTGTATTCTTTTGCTGCCGCATTTAAAATGGAACTAATGACTTAATATCAGAGAAAACTTCTACATAAATGAGATGGCACGTCATATGTTTATATGTGTAAAATATGTTTAACTTCTGGGTTATAAAATAATATAGAAAAGGAAATAATTACTTCTAATTTATTTAAATATAAAACTATCACATGACAAGTGATTTTAACTGTACTCTGTTTATTCTGTACTTAGGTTTAATAGTCCTCCATTCTACACAGCTGTTACCATAAAACATACATACACTGACATTTGTAAACTTAGAAAAAAAGCAACATTATCAGAAACTTACAGAATTTCTAACAATAATATTTAAAGGTATTTTTTAATTGCAAATTAAAAACAGCATTATTTTATACTCTCCAAAGCTAGTAAAAAGATATTAATATATTACAAATATATTTTTCTCCCATATGGTAATAATCTAAAATCATGGTCCCCAAGCTGTTCCCACCTCCACACTGTTCCCATCTCTGTATGTGTGTCATGTTGCTACTTTACTACCAAGAAGAAGACAAAACCTAACGGATACTGACACCTCCAAATGCCTGGAAACTAGGACAGCAAGGGAGAAAGGTATCTGCCCACCTGTTTTTCTCTAAAGGCAGGTCTTTCATATTTTGACATAATTTAGACACAGCCAAAGTATAATTCAAGAAATAAAATAAGTATTTAGCAAAAATATACCAATTCCTTACTTCAGATGACCTAACCTATAAATTCATATACAATAAACGTAATACTGCATTTATAAACTTCTACACTAGCACTGAAATTTTGCTTATTTACAAAAGCACCTTGGTAAACTAACATCTTCCCTGAGTTTTATATACACAAATATATCAAAGTCAAGATAAAAAATAACAATAATTTAATTTGCAGATACGAACTACTATATATAAAATAGATAAACAAGTTTACACTGTATAGCACAGGGAACTATATTCAATATCTTGCAATAACCTATAATGAAAAAGAATACAAAAACGAATAAATGTATGTATACGTACAACTGAACTATTATGTTGTACACCAGAAATTGATACAACATCGTAAACTGACTATATTTCAATAAAAAAATTCCAAAACAATAATTTAACTCAGCTAGGCAAGCCTCCCCTTGTGTTTACATAAAGATCATCGCAGCAACAGCAGCCAGTGTGAGGGATTAAAAATGTGACTCTCACAACTTCTCTGACCTAATAGGTTAATACAAGGACTGCGAAGGGCCTGGAGGACAATAAAACAGCATATGTGACCGACCAGCTGAACCTTCCTTTCTTTACCTATCTGTCTGGATGGTAAGCACATCTGTGGTCTTGCAGTATCGGTCTCCTACAAGTTTAATAAGTTTCTTCTTTGCGTGATCATCTAAATTCAAACTGGAAAGTTTAACCTTAAAAATATAAGGAAAAAAATTTTTGAAAAAATTACTTTATATACTTTATTTAATGAAAAAAAAACTGGCAATATTCTTTCTATTAATACTAAACCAACTGGAAAGAAACCTTTTCAAACTCCTTTCTATATAGAGTTAGCAATTTGCATGTATTAATGAAGGCTGACCTTACTCATGGGAAAAAGAGAGGAGCAAACTGGAGTCCTTTGAAAGTTCTGGGCATTAGTACCTTTTCCTGAAAGAACCAATTAAAGTCTCGCAAATGAAATTACAATCCATATGAGTAGTACTAACAGAATTCAACTCAATCAGTATTAGTAAAGCTGGAATATAAGAAAAATCAGATGGAGGGAGGGTGTAGCTCAGTGGTAGAGCACGTACTTAGCATGCAGGAGTCCTGGGTTCAATCCCAGTACCTTCATTAAGAAAGAAATAAACAAACAAACCCCCCAAAAGTTAGCATAAATAAATAAATAGGGAGAGAGAGAGAGGGGGAGAGGGGGAGAGGGGGAGAGAGGAAGAGAGGGATAGAGGAAGAGAGAAAGAAAGGGATAAGCATAAGGGTTTTAAGAATTCCTACCATGCAATTATGAGACCCATATCACTGCAATAGTTTAGGGACATTTATTTTAAAAGTTACAAATACCTCATGGAGGCTAGAATACAGCATCCATGAAAGATCACAATATTTGAAATAATTCAGCTCAGTATTTCTCAGAATGTTAATACTAGTCCCATAGGCTGCTAAAAAAAAAAGATTTCTTTAAAAAGCCTGTTTCTATTGAATACATTTAGGAAATGCTGAGTTAAATTGGGTTGTTTAGCAGCAGGATTTCTTAGAGGAGGTAACATGTTAAAGAGCATTCTGAAATTTCAAGATGCAGGGTTGTTATGCAATAATTCCCAAATTTATTTTACCTCAGATTCTACTTTGCAACAGTTCATCGAATGAGTCTTCCTTAAAACGTATTTCAGGAAATGTTATGCTAAATGAACATACTGTTTAATTTGCAGAGAATTATGGTCTAGGCTGAAAGGTATTATCTAGAGATGAATAAGCTTGACCCAGAAAAATAGGTGAGACACTAGAATACAGTTAAATAAGGTAAATTATAGACTATTTTCCCTGGTGAGGATTAAGAATAAGAGACAAAACTGTATGAAGAAGAAAAAGGCTAAATAAGACTTTGAAATCCCTGCATTTCCCTCAAGACAACCATAGCCTAAGAGCTTATTTATTTTTCTATTTGTCCCACTAGACAGCAAACCCTTGAGAGTAAGAACAATACCTGTCTTGTTTCTGCAACGGCCTAGCAGCTAAAAAGCATGCAACATAAATTGGCAGAATGAATGCATAAATTTTAAAAGAGGAAGAGGAGATAACATACATACATATCTATATCTGTATCTGTATCTATATAATTTTTAGCACAGTGATTTTTTTATTTGGACTAGAGAAAATAGAAAACAAACATAAATGCACCCCTAAAGAATGTATGTAGTAAGAATGCTATTAAATACCAATCTCACAGAATGGCCATATGTTACAGACAATGTGAAATTACCTCAGCCCCCTGAAAAGACTACACGTCAACAACCAGGTTATCAGCTTGATGGGTAAAATAAGCAATTTTATGACTCTGATTGTTAACAATAAGGAGAATTACCTATAAGAAAACCATAAAATGTACCTAATTATAATTATAAAAAACATATGCATACATACATGCACAGAGATACAGTATAAAGAGTTTTTACATTAGAATAATGGAATGTAGTGATTTTTTTCCTTTTAAAACTCCTTCAATGCAACCATATTAATGAAAAAATTTTAAATTTACCATTCAAAAAATTTCAATTTCTACCTTTTTATGTATTAAGTAGTAAAAAAAAAAAAAATGGCAGCAATGCTGATCATTACTGTAACAGCTGCTTTAAAACCCATGTTCACATTAACATTTTAATGTTCAAAAATTACATAGAGTTTTATGCCAGAAACTCCTAACAGCTGTGTGGTGCACGCACGCCACCTGGTAGCACTCCTAGGCACTGCAAAACTGCAGCCTTTAACTTGGGACTAATACTCTTAGTTTGAAGTTGGGTGACATTCATTTGTCATTCTTTTTCCAAAATTCAAAAGAATCCTTAGGCTTTTCTTTTTCCAAGTTACTATTACTGTAAAGAATCAATATTGTTCTATTAACATTATCCCCAAAACAATGCTGACATTTCAGATCATAAGAGGCTGTGTTTATATGTGTGTATCCTCAAAGATCTCATTTAAAAGAACAACATGAAAAAATTGTCTAAACATGTGAAGTGTCTATTTTCAAGTACAGTGCAGGCAGTGAAAGAACCATGGTGTTACCTGTAAGGCAAGAACTGGGCTTGACTTCCAGATTTGCTACTTACCAGCTAAGTGACCCTAAGCAAATCATGGGATTATTGTTTCCTCATTTATAAAATAGGAAGGATTCACAGAATTGTTGTCAGGAATAAATGAGATTAAGTAGAAGAAAGCACTTTTACAGTAAAATTTTATACAAATACAAGTTGGTTTTAATCCTAAACTACTTTTACGACTATCAGGAAAAATATGGCACTACCCTTCTTTCTTTGAATTTAAAAATTTAAAAACCCTCAAACATGGCTGGCGTAACTGTAAAATAGTGTAGCCACTTTGTAAAACAGCTTGGCAGTTCCTCAAATGTTACACATGGAGTTACTATATGACCCAACAATTCTACTCTTAGGTATAGAGCCTAAAGAACTGAACACATATGTCCACACAAAAATCTGTCCACGAATGTTCACAGCAGCATTATTCATAACAGCCCAAAGTGCAAACAACCCAAATGTCTAGCAACTGATGTGAGGATAAATAAAATACGGTATTATCCATAAAATTAAATATTATTTGGCAATAAAAAGGAGAGAACTGATCCATGCTACAAAAGATGAAACAGTGAAAGCATTATACTAAGTGAAAGTATACTTACTGTATGATTCATTTATATCAACTGTCAGGAACAGGCAAATCCACAAAGAAAGAAAGTAGATTAGTAGTTGACAGGAGCTTGTGGGTAATGAAGAGTAGGGGAGAACAGGGAGTGACTGGTTATGAGTATGGGGTTTCTTTCTATGGTGATGAAAATCTCTGGAGTTAGGTAGTGGTGATGGCTGCACAACTCTGTGACTATATTAAAAACCACTGATTCGTAAACTTTTGAAAGGGTGAATCCTATTGTATGTGAATTATATCTCAATAAAGCTGTTATTAAAAAGAAAAAAATAAGTATGTAAGAAATCACTACACCATCAAAATGGGCAAATGACAAAAAAAAAAAAGCATTTTACAAAGGAATAAATTCTCACCTTCATTTGAATTCAAAGGCATACATATTTTAAATATGATATATTTTTTACCTATCAAACTGACAGGTAGTAACAATAATGTCTAGGTTGGTGAGAGTACAGGAAAACAGGCTTTCTCACAATCTTGGTGTTGTATTTGTTACATTTCCTGCAGGAACTGTATAACACATAATCAGAAAATGTTTATCTTTAAAAGATCCACATGCTTTGAGCTGACTTCTCATTTTAGTCAGTTATCCTAGAAACATAATTAGGGATATATATAAATATTAATCTCTGAGGATATTCATTGTATTTTTCTAATAAAGGAAACTGTTAGAAAGCCTAAATGTCCCAAAATATGGGAAACTTTATGGTAGATCTATGCTATGGAATCATTCATTTGTATCTCTTGCTCCAGCATCTCCCACTTCAGTCTCAGAAAAAGGACTACATCTGAGCTGATCGGTAGAATTGTTGGGTCACAGAGTAACTCCGTGTGTAACATTCTGAGGAACTGCCAAGCTGTTTTACAAAGCGGCTGCACTATTTTACAGTTTCACCAGCAAACATTGTCTTGGCACCTTAACAGACCCTCATTTACACACGAGTCCACGCAGCCATTAAAAATAAAATTAAAGAATGTTTGGTAAGTGGGAGATTTTAAATTGCATTATTAAATGAAAAAGAGCAGATAACTAATCACATCAGCCCAATAACACGCACAGAGGCTGTCTGTATACATACTAAAATGCACTCCCACAGTCCATAGTGGTGTTTATGAATGGTGGAACTATAATAGGCAGTTTCATTTTATACTTTAAAAAACTTATAGTTTCTAAATTTCTAGGATAAATATGTATCAGTTTTATAACCACACATACAAAATACTATCTCAAAATACTGTGTTGTAATAATTCTTATTTAAAAAAATAACTAACTCTTACCCTCAAGGTTACTACTCGGGCTTTGGGGTTTCGAATGGACGGTCCTGCTGAAACGTAATCAGCCGTGTCAATTTCAATCGGAAAATGCTTCTCGCATTTCTCATCACTGTCTAACGCAGCTGGCCACTCAGTGCAAAAGTCTGAGAATTAAAAAAAAAAAAAAAGACCTCAGTTATAGTTTTGTAAGTAAATTCTCATTGTAACGTATGCTATCAGACAAAATCAGATTATTGAGACAGACCACTGTTAGGATACGTGAAACGAAAGGACAGATTCTCTTCTGCACTTTATGTACACATCGTCATCCTGCATCCCTTTTCTTCTTAGGTGAATCCTAATTAGGTGATTTAACTAAGGGAATGACCTGGATCGTTCAGGCTCGGTGGGGAGCAGTACACTGAGTTAAAAGGGAGCTATGACTTGATGGAAGCTTATGACAGCTGTGCACATACCGGTTATGAGAGTTTAATTCCTTCTCACCAACTAAAAGCAAACAGTTCACGGTACCCGGAGCGTTACTATTTTAAAAGGCAACAGATAATATTACTTAATTCACACCCAAATGAAGATTGCTAAACATCAGCTGAAGGGAAGTGAAAGAAGGTCTGAAAAAGCTCTGAGAGAGAACTGAGATGTGGGCAGCATTCTTTAAGAAACAGAGCTGAACAGGCCTCTCACTGAAACAGGTACAAAGGCTCGGTCCCCCTTAAATGGGTCCTTAACAGTAATTCACGTTTCTTCAGTGTGACTTCTGAGCCACTGGGGCTAAATGGAAAGAGGAACAGACTTGCCCTCAGATTCGGGCAGGAGAGCTGGCCGAGAGAGGAGGTGGGTCTAGGTCCGAGACCTGGGCTACAACAGGGAGTTCCAAGCACTGAGAACACTGCTTACAGCACCTGATCTTGGGCCTCAACTGGGGGAAAAAAGTCTTTAAAGAAAAAGAGATCCCAGCCTCCCACAGCTATCAGCACTGAGGGGCTCAGGAGGCAGGCAGCTGATTTCATTTTGCCCTATTCCCACCATGTCAGTGCGGCAGAGGGCTCCTAGCTTGGGATGAAAACTTCCGGAATTATCAGGTTCCCCTCAATGGGAATCTCATTTCCTAAACATCCTCATCTTAAGAAGAGCAGAAGTAATGGGCTTCTTAGGTCAGAGATATTAGACCTCATGGACCAATGCTTTCTCCAATAACTTGTCCCCCGAGCTAACAACTTTCTTACAGCAGGTATTATATTTAGCTCCCATTTTGGCTTTAATGTCAGTCAGCAAAATGTCACTCTGGATTACAGAGACTTTCCAAGATCTGGGAGTAAACATATGTTAGCGAATTAAGTATAGCTCACACCATTCCCTAAATACTGTGTTTAAGAGATCAATACTCAGACACTTTGAGGGGAAAGAAGTATCTTTGCCATTAAGAACATTTTGACATTTAAATGGAATGAACAGCAAAATTACTGAGGTTAAATTTCATTCCCATTATGGACTAATTCCAGCATCCTGTACTGTAAGAGGCAACACTGCCAGGCACTTTATAAGACAGACTAGTTTGGGGAATTTTATGAGTTACTGAGTTTGTACCAACTCTTTAAAAAAAAAAAACAAAAAAAATTTTGGATAAGTTATTTCAATCACCAGATGATAATTTCAGCTTTTAAACTAAATCACCCAATTACATATGTTTCAAAAAATTCAGCCAACTGGAAAGTACATAATAGACCCCCATTAGCCTTTTATTCCTCTGATAGGTAGAGCAATAAACTAGACTTTGGAAGGCCTTGGTTTTTACTTAACTTCTACCACTGATTATTAAAGTTTTGGTAAATTACCTAACTTTCCTGTGCTTCAGATTTTCCATTTGCAAGTTAGATACAAAAATCTGAACTGACCTACTTTGCAAGAAAACTGAGAAGAAATATCTGAAAAGCCTTCAAGTTATTTGGAAGATATAATCTAAATCTAGAAGCTGGCAGAAGTGTAAAGGCAAAATTAAGGAAAGAATAAAACATTCACTCAAATACTGTAAAATAAAACGCTACTCTTCTGAATGTGCTGTATGGAAGTCTTTCATTTAAAAATTATGAATTATTTTAGAACTATCTTATTACAATGACCAGTTTCTAAATTATAAATGCACATTTAAAAATAATGTGTAGAAAGGAAAACAATGGAATTTATCAGTGTAACGCACTTGTTTTTACAAAGGATCAAAACTGTTTTTACAAAGGATCAAAAAATGATATGTGGGTACAAATTTGCAACTGTGTCAGTCTAACATCAGGCACCAACAAATACAGAAACAAACAATCTAGGGCATAGAAATGCATCCTTACATTTCAAAACAGAAGACCACACATGAATGAAAATAGAAGAGATTTTTCTTCCTTCATTTTAAGAGTAAGGTTACTATTCCTCCTTTTTAGACCTCTTTTTATGAACTCTTTCTCTTCTTCCTTATATTTTTCCAATGGAAGACCCTCCCAAAAGCTCAAATTTCATCATAATCATGTTCACTAACTTATTTCTCCCTTCAGCATACACAGGCTACCTGTGAAGAGTTTCCAGGTTTCATTTTCTTTCCTGAAAAGCCTTAACATGTATACTGAGTGTGCACACATCACCTTTAAAATCAGCATAAATTTAAGACTTCATCCAAAAGTACTCCTGTATTAAATTACACAATCAGTAAGTAACAGCTACAAACCTAAAACAACTCAAATTTGCTTATCTGTATAGAGCCCAATACAGATTAGAACAGAAACTGAATTGGAATACTGCATATAATATGAAAGCACACAGAATCACGAACAAAAAAAGTTCTTCGCCTTTACCTCCATGTATGTGGGAAGAAGAAAGCTTCTGTACCATTTAATTTTACTACATGTATACATCACTTCTAATTTCTTTAAAATTTTGAACAATTTCTTCAAGATAACACTTCTCTGCAAAGTATCCCATTCCTCTCTCCACCCCTCTACTCAGCTATTCAGTATCATTCCACACTACCTCCAGTTTGGATCATACTGATTTGCATCTGTTGGCAACATTCTGCAATATTTTCTTCAGTCTTTTTTATGCATATGCTTTCTATAATTCAACAACAAGTCCTAGCCTACCTGAGCAAGGATTATGAGTTCTGATTCTTACTATTCATAGCACTTTGTAAAGTAGTCTGCAAAAAAAAAAAAAAAAAATCCTGCAGATTTGACATCTAATAATTCACTGAATATGACTTGAAAACCTTTCTTAAAGAAAGGAGAAAAAAGCAATGATTCAGCAATCATTCAGAATATAAGGCTATATAGCATTACAGAAACAGTGTTATTTTGCCCCCCAATCTTTATTGATGTAATAGACATAAAACAGTCTGTAAGTTTAAGACATACACCTCATTGATTCCATACACATAAATACTGCAAAATGATTACCAGCAGGGCAGAGCAGTTTGATTACTACTATGGCTTTGGAACATAGTTTGCAATCAGGATGTGTGATGCCTCCAGCTTTGTTCTTCCTTCTCAAGATTGTTTTGGCTATTTGGGGCCTTTTGCGGTTCTGTACAGATTTTAGGAGTTTGTTCCATTTCTCTGAAAAATGCCACTGGAATTCTGACAGAGACTGCACTGAATCTGCAGGCTGCTTTAGGTTTTATGGACATTTTAACAATACTAATTCTTCTAATCCATGGACATGAGTATTTTACATTTATTTGTGTCTTCTTCAGTTTCTTTCATCAATATCTTACAGTTTTCAGTGTACAGATTTTTCAACCCCCTTGGTTAAATGTATTCCTAAATACTTTATTCTTGCTTTATTTTATCACATGTTCATATATTTTATTTTTATTTATTTTCTTCCAGTTTATTGAGATATAACTGACATACTATACGGCATAAGTTTAAGGTGTACAGCATAATGATGACTTTCATAGACCATGAAATGATCACAATAAATTTAGTGAATATCTATCATTTCATACAGACAAAAAATAAATAGAAAACAAATACTCTTTCTTGTGATGAGAACTCTTAGGATTTACTTTTAGCAACTTTCATATATAGCATAGAGCAGTGTTCATTGTATTTATCATGTTGTACATTACATCCAGAGTATTTACTCTGAACCTGCAAGTTTGTGCCTTTTCACTGTGTTCTAAATTCCTCCTCCCCTCATCTAGTATTTCATTTTGTCATACTATTATAAATAAGATTTGTTTTCTCAATTTCTTTCTGAACTCCCATGTTCATTGCAGAAGATGCAACTGATTTTTGTATCCTGAGTTTGTATCTTGCAACTTTACTGAATCGTTTATTAATTTCAACAGCTGTTTTGGTGGTCTAGGATTTTCTATGTATAAGATAATGTCATCAGCAAGTACAGAGTTTCACTTCTTTGTTTACAATCTGAATGAATGTCTTATTTCTTTTTCTTGCCTAACTGCTCTGACTAGAACTTCCAGTACTATGTTGAATAAAATTGGTGACAGTGGGCATCTCTGTCTTATCCTGATCTTAGAGGGAAAGATTTTAGCTTTCCACTGCTGAGTAACCCTAGTTGTGGGCTTGTCACATGTGGCTTTTATTATGTTGATGTCTGTTCCCTCTAAACCCACTGTGATGAGTTTTCTTGTGAAAGGATGTTGAATTCTATCAAATGCTTTTTCTGCATCTGTTGAGATGATATGATTTTTACCCTCCGTTTTGTTGAAGTGGTGTATCACAACGATTTATTTGCGGATGTTGAACCATCTTCACATCCCTAGAACAAATCCTTCTTGATCACGGTGTATGACCCCTTTAATGTACTGCTGAATCTGGCTTGCTCATATTTGTTGAGGATTTTTACATCTATGTTCACCAGGAATATTGGCCTGTAATTCTACTTTGTCTGGTTTTGGCATTAGGGTAATGCTGTGTTTGTAAAATGAGTTCGGGTGGTCCCTCCTGTTCTGTTTTTTGAAAGAATTTGAGAAAGATTGGTATTAATTCTTTAAATGTTTAGTGGAATTCACCAATGAAGCCATCTGGTTCTAGACTTTTCCTGGTGGGAGGTTTCTGATCAATGATTCAGTCTCCTTACTAGTAACTGATCCATTCAGATTTTCTACTTCTTCATGATTTAGTCTTGGTATATTATGTTTCCAGGAACATATGCATTTCTTCACAGCTGTCCAATTCGCTGGCATAAAACTGTTCATAGTGGTCTCTTAGATCTTTTGTATTTCTGTGATATGAGTTATGTCTCCTATTTCACTCACAATTTTGAGGCCTCTATTTTTCTTGGTGAGTCTAGATAAAGGTTTGTCTATGTTTATCTTTTCAAAAAACAAGCTCTGTTTCATTGATCTTTTCTGTTGTCCTTTTAGTCTCAATTTACTTCCACTCAGACCATTATTTTTCCATCCTTCTACTAACTCTGGGCTAAGTTATTCTTCATTTTCCAGTTCCTTGGGGTCTAAATTTAGGTGGTTTATTTGACATTTTTCTTTATTCTTAATGTAGGCATTTATTGCTATAAACTTCCCTCTTGGAACTGCTTTGGGGACATCCCATATCTCAAGATAGTTTTTATTTTTTGATTTCCCTTTGGTGGCTTCTTTGAACCAGTATTTGTTTAGGGGCATGTTATCTAATCTCCACATATCTGCGAATTTTCTAGTTTCCTTCTTGTAATAGATTTCTAGCTTCATATCATTATGGTTGGAAAAAATGCTTGATATGATTTTAATCTTCTTAAATTGCTTAAGACTTATTTTGTGGCCTAACATGTGATCTATCCTGAAAAATGTTTCACATGGGCTTGAGAAGAACGTGTATGCTACTGCTATGGGATAGAATGTTCTATAAATGTTTGTTAAATCCACTTGGTCTAATGTGTAGCTTAAGTCCAATGTTCCCTTACTGACTTTCTGTCTGGATGCTCTACCATTGTTGAAAGCGGAGGACTGACGTCCCCTAATATTACTGTATTGCTTTCTAGCTCTTTCTTCAGTTCTGTAATATTTGCTTTATATATTTAAGTGCTCCTATTTTGGGTGCATAAATATTTATAAATATTATATCCTCTTGATGAACCGACCCCTTTATCATTAGAAATGAGACTCCTATGAAGTTAATAAAATATTAAGTTCATATTCTAAAACAACCACGTACCTTTAAGAGCTTCACAGTGCTTTTTAATTGCTACTGGAGTCAAATGCAGAAAATTGGGGATCTAAAATAGAGAGTTTCAAGGGATAAATTAGCTAACTGTCTTAAAACATGAAAAAGAAAATTTTCCAGTAAGACTAAATCGTAAGCCCCACAAGCCTTGTCATAAATAAAATCTGTTTTTCACAATGTTGATTCCGTGTCACAGGTGTTGTAAATTCAAGAAATGAATTCCTTGAAATAAAGATTCAGTACCGAATGACAATGACAATGATGGTGGAGAAGAAAAATTATTTTTATAGTGTTATTCCTGCCACAAATATATAAAACTGAAAGCACTTCAGGACACACATCATTGTTTAATAATCCTAATTGCCCCGGAATACATACAAATGTGATACATTTTCTACTTTGTACTTAACATTTTATGAATTGAATGGATGAATAAATGAAGCTAGCAAATCTTAACAGTTTAATGAAGAATGGAATATCTTTATGATATACTGAGAAGCTATCTACTCATTTATAGGGCCAATGCAAATTTAGGTAAGGTCACAGATTTGACTCTTTCAAATATATAATTAACATTTCCAGGCATACTTCTTGAATAATGTTAAATATCTAAATAGAAAATTTAGTTTAAAGAAACTCATTTGGAAAGAAAATCTGAACAAATGGGAAGTTACTCTAAGCATTATATCTGGGCTCTTAAGTGCTGATCAGAAAATGTTTATTTTAATCAAGAGAAAACAAGCACTGAATATTGGTATTATGGGGTGGGTGACTTCATTTTCTATACTTATATTTTTAAAACATGACTCAAAAATCATAAAAGGGAAAAAATTATAGCTTACGTTTACACAGCATTTATATTGGCACTATTCTATGAACTCTGTATATATTACCTCAGTTTATAAGCTTATTCAGTAGGACTTACTAGGAACAGATCATATCACTGGACTAAGCATGTAGGTGATTCTTAAAAGAGCTAGTATACATTAAATGTTTGGATTTTTATGTTTATTAAAATTCCATTCACAACCATCATTACAAATACATTGCTTATTCTTTCTCACCAAGTGATATTTTCCAAAGACCTTTTCTTCAACTAAGTTCAATTCTCCTCTTTCATTTGAAGAAAAGATTAGTTTTGTAGGTGTCTGATTTCTTGTCTCCTGAAATATTCCCATTTCCAAATTTCATCTGTCTCCAGCAGCAGACAACTCCCTCTTCAGTTACCATCTCATTTTTTACCATCAGCTTTTAGCAAATATTTGTTTTTCACAAGAACCCTCATTAGTCGAAAATACAACTTCTTGATCATTCCATTGTGTGTAAAAGAAAACCATCTAAGACATGCATTCCCAGGCCATGCACATTTGTATCTTCTTTACGAAGTCTATTGTTCGTAAATCATTACAGATACTATCAAGTGAAGCATTTAATATAACCTAGTTTGCTTCAAGAAAAAAGAAGTTAAGGACTCTAACAATGATATTGAATCCTTTTCCGGGAGGTTTTTAAATAAATCTCTTAGAAGTAGAAACCTCACCCCTCCAATTCTCAATCTCAAATTAGGCTATTTCATTTTTTTTAGTTCTAGTTGAAAGACACAACATGGAAAAGATACAACAGAAAAGAGGAAGCCATGGGACCAATTAATTACATTCTTAAATGCCTAGATTCTTTGAGTCTTCTTTACCATGGATAAGCAAAATATAATACCTATTATTACCTGGAAAAAATTTAAATTAAAACATAGTAAGCTGCTATGTACTGAACCTTGATGAACTGGGGGGAGGGGAGGTGTCAGAGGGAGATCAGCATGTATTTAGATGTAAGTTCTAGCCAGTGAATCAGCAACTTATCTCACCTTTAAAAGTTCCAGATTCCCCTCCTTGGCCATGGGCACCCCCCTTTTTACTGGATAACCCATTCGAACAGGAAGAGGTACTGCTGAGGGTTTAAACGGTGCCGCGACAGGGTAAACACTAGGCCAGTCCTGGTCCACAGCCATTTTCTCTGTCCTAGGAGGCAGTGCCTGAGGAACAGAAGAGAGTTTAATATTTTAAATATAAACATGTTCTTTCATTTTAGAGCAAAAAAACTGTAATTAAGAGAAACACAAGCAGAATTGCCACCTACAGAAAATCTGACCTCCCATAGCTGTTGCTGGTGAAATGAAAACCCATCAAACCTACCAAAACAGCTCTGCGGTTTCCTCAAACCCAGTGGCAAGGATCCCCTTTAGTAGCACATTTCCTTCGCAAAAAAAAAACTTCTCTATTTCCTTACTTAGACATTTAGCAAACTTTTTACATATTGTTCATAGAGGGGTGAGTAACAATATATTCTGAAGTAATTTTTAAAACTTCTTCAGTGAAAGTCAGTACATGAGGTGACAATGAGAACTTGGAAATAAAGAAAACGAGAAATAAGGAAAATAAAGAATAAGAACTTGGAAATAAACAAATTAGGATGAAACTAATTGAATGGATACATAATGAGAAATAATATGTCTCCCAGGCCCAGAGAATAGCTACATGATGGCTTAGTGAATCACATTAGCATAGTTATTTTTTAAACTGTACTTGATAGACAGGGATGGCTAGCATTCCCTTTAAACCCAAAAGGAGGCTTAGAAAAGGCAAAACTCGGTCACACCCAACTAAGCAATATACCAGTGCAGTGTATGTCCTGGAAGCAGTTAATACTCCTGTGAAAATGGCTACTTAGACGATTACAATTGGTGCCATTTAACTCCCACCCAGTGTGCCTTTGTTCTGACTCCACACTTACTAAATGACCTTATAATTTGGATTCCTCCATAGAGATGTCCACAGGGTGAGGCCAAACTGATCAGATTAACACACACACCCCAGGCTGCATGACTGTTCAAGGCATCATCAAAAATAATTCTATATTCTAGTTTATATACCTATTTCCTGGGAGTATGTGAGTGGGCCCACCTCTCAAAGATGATCCATTCTCAGGGCACTGATAAAAACCAGTGGAAGAACAGAGCCAGGGCTGAAGCAGTCACCAAGTCAATGTCCCCTCGCGAAGCCTCCTCGGGCAGCACCCTTCTGCCTCGTAAGGAGCATCTGCCTCACTTCAGAATTTCGGAAGTCAGGAAGACAGCACACACTAGAGCACCTTAACCACTTACCTTTCTCCTCAGCGGCCTTTCATTTCTGGATGTTCTTTCTGTTGTAGGTAAAAGACAACAGGACAGATACAGTTCAACACTGTTCATGCTCCCACAATTCTCACATAATGTAAAGTATTCGGTAATATAGAAATGAAACAATTACCCATTTTCTGTAAGCTAAGGGATTAAATCATTTTAATGAAAATGAAAAGTCAAGAATAGTTAAGAAAATTCGAGTTACTTGACTTTAAAATATATTGTGACTGATGATATAGTGAACTCCTCATCTAAAGAAATATTTTCAGTGACTTTTAAGGTTCACTGTCAAACAGACTCACTCTCCCACATTAAAATATCTAGCTAGAAATTAGCGTCTTGCATCGTTAAAGACAACTGGCCTGAAATGTTCTCATATAGATACTTACTCATACTCGGAATTACTCTGTTCTTTACACACACAAATGAACTCCAGTTTCCTTCTCTATTGTATATTAGAACTGCCGATGCTACAATAACATCAATGACATAAATCGTAGCTATCCCTAGTAAATTACGTAACTGTGCAAGAGGATAAGTTACGTACAGTAAATACCTTTTAAAATATTAACTTAAGCCTCTCTAAATTAATGTTTTACTACACTGAAACAGTAAGTGTATTTACTCAGCACTTTCACGTAACTTCTGTGCTAAATGCTTTTCATTAGTATCTCAATCTTATTCTTCACAATAACTTTAAGTACTATTATTATCCTTATTTACAGGTCACTCAGCCAAGAAAACGAAAGAGCAAGGAGTCAGGTGACGACAGCACAGCGTAACACACTTCACACTCTGAACCTCTCTAGCTTCGTTTCCCTTCACGAGGCCCCATAACTACACTGAACATCCAGTACTGGACCCTTGAGTCTTCCTCTGAACCTACTGTTCTCTCTGCCTGGAAGGTGCCTCCCTTTCACCTGCCTGGTTTCTGTCCCCTACTCCCTCCTCCCCTCATTATCTTCATCTGACAAAATTTTTATTGGATCATCCCTCAGTAGTAATTCACCGATTCAGTCAAAACTTATTTGAGTGATCTTGTGTACCAGCAACTAGGGAGACAGCAACGAACAACAAAACCACAGTCCTTGTTCTCACGGAATGTAGATCTGTCCAACAGGACAACTAACTAGCAAGTAATTTCAATAAACGGTGATAAGTATTAAAGGAAACATATAGCAGGGGATCCAACCTAGTCAATTTGTTGGGGAAAATATCTCTGAAGAAGCAGACTTTTTAAGCTAAAACCTTAAAGATGAGCAGGAGGTAGCCATGCGAGAAAAAGTGTTCTAGAGCGAGCGAGAAGAGGAAAAATCACAGTAAATAGGTTCAGTATGGCTGAAATTCAAGAGTATAGCACAGAGAGCACTAAGAAAAGAGGTCAGTGATATTTAACAGGCATCTCAACTGTAACACATCATAGGCAGAGCTCTTGATTTCCTTCTTCCAGTCTTCCCAGTCCCTGTGAATGGTATCACCATTCTTCCAATTGCTCAGGACAAATCTAACATGGTCCTCAAGACTTTTCCTCAAGCTGCATATCAAATCCATCAGGAAGTCCTGTTAGCACTACCTTCAAAATAAATCCCTGATCCAACCACACCAGCTTCTCCTCACACCATCACTTCAATCCAAGTCTCTATCATCTCACGTGGAGGACTACAGCAGCTTCCAAACTGCTCTCTGGCTTCCATGCCTACCCCCAGTTCTCCACGCAGCATCTTGTAAAAGTATAAATCACATCATATCAATTCCTGTTCAAAACCCCTCAATGTGATCTCAAACTTACAATAAAATCCAAGCCAAATGCCCATAAGCCTTTACAGGATCGGGCCATTCCTTACCTTTCTGACATCTCATATTCCCACTCTCCTCTTTACTCCCTTAGCTCCAGCCACGTTGGCCTGCTCTCTGTTCCTTGGTCACACCCCTAAGCTTGTTCTCACTTTTGGGCTTTTGCAGCTGCAGTTCCCTATGCCAACAATGCTCTTCCCGCAGATCCGCTCAAATGTCACTTCCCCAGGGAGTTCTTTCCTGACCACCTACCTTATCTTACCCTTCAGCCACTACCCCCCATCCTTCACTGTCAACACCTGCTTTAGTTTTCTTTATAGCACTAGTCACTACCTGACATTGTACTGATGTTGTTTACCTGTTTATAATCTGACTTCCCCTCAAAGAATGTTAAGTTCATGAGATGAAGAGTCCTGCTGTATCCCAGTATCTAGAACACTACCTAGCACACAGTAGGAGTTAAGTATTTGTAGAATGAATAAATGAATGAAAACTTGTAAGTGTTAAGACTATGAAGAGCCACTATGACGCATTAAGGAATTTACTCTTTAATCTTAAAGCAATGAAAAACCATGTGTAGATTTGCAACACAGGGGCAGCAAGTTCAGATTTGCTTTTTTGAACACTTCACTTCTGGCTGTTGTGAGAATTCTGCAAGAGCAGACAGAGAGACCAGTAAAGAAACCATCATAGGAGTGAGAGACGGTGGCCTAAACTGGGCAGTTAGGAGTACGAAGATTAGAAATAGTATAGAAAGTAGCACGGACAGGATCTGGTCAATGATTACAGGCGCTCCCTCGACTGAGCTTTTCCTGACCCTTGAGGACTCCTCCTCGGTGCCCTCACCTCGTCACTGTATTCCCGCTTCTGTTAGCACCGCACACTGCACAGTACTTCTAGTCCACGTACAACTAGTACTCAGCACAACCAGACTCTTCCACTAGGCTCCTCCTGGGCCAGGACGGTACCAGGCATCCCTAAAATCTCTCTTGAATGAAGGTGACCTCACCAATGCCTACTGAGCGAAGGTCACTCCATTTGGCGGCATTGTTAGGCCTGGAATTCAGAGCTGTAGTTTGTTCTAGGACATGTGTATACTTAAATTTCCGGGGGAAATTCGTAGCTCAACATTTCCCAACAAACACTACCGAGCACCAGCAACCAGAGAGAGAGACGTGTGCCGGTGACCCCGGGAGGGAGCGCCAAAGGCAGGGCGCGGAAGAGGGCGCAAGCTCGCGGCGCCCGGAGGACCCAGGAACAGACACCGGCTGCCAGGAACCAGGCGACACTCCGGGCACAGCGCAGACCCACATTCCCCGCTTTCCCAGAAGGCGGGCCAGCGACCGGCTGGCGGAGGGCGCGCCGGGCTCCGCGGGGACGCGCGGGCCCCGTCACCGCGGCGGCCATCACGGGCCCGCGCTGCGCCCCCTCACCACCCCACAGCCCGGAGGCGACGTGGCAAACACTCACGCAGTCTTGACCTCGGAGAGCGGGTGGCCGGGGACACAGCGGTGGAAAAGGCCCGAAGGGTCCCGGCCCGCGGCGGCAGGGCCAGCCACGCGGGGAGCACGGCGGCCGCCATGGCTGCGAAGACGGCAAGCGGGAAGGGCCAAGCGCCGGGCCGCGTCACGGCGCGGGCCCGAGGCCCTACTGCGCAGGCTCGCGCGTCGCGCCCCGCCCCTGGGAGGGAGGAACAGGAGACACGCGTGCCGGCGAGGTCGGCGCGCGCTTTAGCCGTGCAAGAGAACATCGCCCGCCCACAGAAAAACTAACGAAAAGAAAACAAAAAGTTTTTTTGTTTTTTTGTTTTTTTTTTTTTTTAAATCTAAGCAGTCAGTCTAAAAACAATTGCAAATAAGGACCATAAGGGATGGGGGAAATGTGACTTACAGACGGCCAGTGAGGGTGGATCCTCAGATGGCCCAGGAATCAGGCAGTCTACCCTAAGGCCCTGCTTCTTCGCAGTCTGCTTTTCTGCACTTCCTTGAATGAAAGCCTTCAGCTAATGCGAGGGATATACTCTGAGGGGAGAGGCAGCATCCGATAGTAGTCAAAAGGATGGCATCTTGAGTCAGACTGGCGCTTGAGTTTCACCATCTCTGGGCTGTGTGATCCTAAATCAGTCAAAGTTAATAGAGACAAACGTCTGGCTGCAATATTGGCAAAAGTGAGCACCTTGTGCGCATAAGCTATGCGCATCATCAATGATTTGGTTAGCTTGTTTGTAGATCAGGTTAGAATTACAAAAGTCAGAACTCATCAGGACCTAGAAAATAATGGTCATCTTTTAATGAATTCTTATTTTCTACCCTAGGATGGATTAACTTACAACCCTTAATAAAAGTATCCTCTGTTTTTTTCTATCGGTGTATAATACTCAAAAGTTAAACATTTTAGTGACAAGAACAACTGGGAACAAACACAAGTGATTCTTGGTGAGCATACCAAAGCAGAGCAGAGGTATGCAGGTGTCCCAGAGTGTCCTACGTGTGAACGTCCCGTGTGCCACGGGCACCAATCAGCAGGTACAACAAATTAGATCACATGATTTCTTTTCCAGATTCCAACATAATCTTCCACTAGATCAGTGTCTTTGTAAAGAGTATATATTCACTTTTTAAAAGAAGTATTTTATAGCATGATAAGGGCACGTGTTTGTAATAATCACCATCCTCATCTTTTCTGGCCTTTTACTGTCCCATTATTGCTCCAAAGCAGGAGTGTGGAGTATTAGGTGCGCTGGTTTCCTAGGACTGCTGTAACAAAGTAACACAAACCGGGTGCCTTAAAACAGCAGGAGTTTATTCTCTCACAGATCCGAAAGCTAGGAATCCAAAATCCAGGTGTTGGCAAGTGATGGTTCATTTCAGAGGTTCTGAGGGAGAAATCTGTTTATGCTTCTCTCCTAGTGTCTGATGGTTGCTGGCAATTTTTGGCATCCCTTGACTTGTAGATACACCACTCCAATCTCTACTTCTGTCTTCACATGGTGTTCTCCCCTCTCCTCTGTTTTTAAGATTAAAAGCATAGCCTTTAAGTCAGATGGATGTGGGATTTGAATCCAGGCTTTGTTTCTTTGTGATCTTGGGCAAGTCCACCTAACCTCTCTGAACTTCAGTTTCAAAGAAAAATGGAAACAATATCTTCATGAGGACCATTGTGATTATGTGAGTTGTGTTTCAGATGGCATAATATAAAAGGTGGCCATTGGAATTAAGCTCAGGATCAATGCAACAGCCACTTTTTTTCCTCTTGATTTTGTGTGTTTTAGTAGATAAAGTAGACGTCCTATCCCATAGAAATTTAGGGACAAATAAGTATGAACCCTAATAGAATTAGTTCATATCCAGAGACTTCTCCATTTCTGAGCAAGATGTTAAGAGACTTTGTTCCTCCTTCTAACTGCCTGTGCTTTCTATCTTTTGTTTTACCCTCTCCCTAAGACTAAAGTCCATTGCTAAGACTAGAATTAAAGGAGCCAGAAAAATGCTTGTTTTCCTAGGCATCAAGTACTATAAAGTTCATTCTATATTAAAAGTTAAAAATCATGTGTAATGCCATCACCAGGCAATAATGAAATGTTTCCTGCAGTGCAGAGAGTAAAGAATGTACAATGATGTACGTAGGAGTTGCTATGAATTATGTAATTTTTCAGTTGGAAAAGATCTTAGAGGTGCAATTACTCACTCATGATAAAAATCTTCTCTTCAGCCTTGATGAGCAAATAACCAAAAATTCTGTAGAAGCCACGCTAGTTTCACGGGCTTGTGACTTCTATTTAGAAGAGCCCCGCGCTTGGCTTAATGCTCCACTGTCCCTGTCTTGAAATTTTTAATAATTTTTTTAACAAAGGACTCCACATTTTCAGTTTGCACTGGGCCCCACAAATTATATAGTCAGTCCTGTGCAGAACAGTGTTAAATGTCAAGATTTTTAATGATGGGTTTTTACTATATTTGAAACCCGCATCAATCCAATGACTTTGTCAGAGAGCTATTTTTAATCAAAACTAACTTCTTTATAAGAAGAGTGAGCCAAACTTCGTTACAAGATTAAAAATATTAATGATGTAATGTACAACATAACTATAGTTCATTCTGCTGTGTGTATATTTGAAAGTTTCTAAGAGAGTAGATCCCAAGAGTTCTCATCCCTTAGAATTTTTTTCCTTTTTTTTTTTTGTATCTATAGGAGATGATGGATGTTAACTAAATTTATCGCTGTAATTATTTCATAATATGTGTAAGTAAAATCATTGTGTCGTACACCTTAAACTTATACAGTAATGCATGTCAATTCTGTTTCAATAACACTGGAAAAAATTAACTCAAAAACAAGTAAATATGCACTTACAAAAAAGTGAATGAATAAACCATGTCTATTCACAAACACGGCAAAATAGACAATATGCAAATATCTAGGTATATGGATGGACCCTGCAACTCAAATATCCACCAAAACAGTATAAATATATTATGCTATGTACATACAGTGTAGCGCTACCTATGCATATATCTTAATCCTGGTTGAACATTGGACTCACATTAGGAGGTTAAAAAAAATTTGTCTAGGTCCCCTCCTTCTGAGATGTTGATCAGTTGGTCTCCGTATATTTATAGCCTTGGTGATCTGTTTTGAGTTTCCCAAGTAAATCTAAGATGCAGGCAGGATTGAGAACCACTGATATCAGCCTTAAAGCAGATGAAGTGGAAATAAATGTATTATTAGCGTGGAAAATTGTCTACAATACATAGTTGTTTTTCTAAAATGTAGATTGTAAGGCATTTATAGATCATAGGATTCCATATGTGTAACTGTTTTTAATGTACACATTCTGGAAGGGTGAACAGTAAACTGGTGTGGGGGTAGGGGTGAGACTTCTGAAGATTTACCTTTCTACACTTTTATACTTAAATTTTTAGACCAAAATGCAGATTAAAAACAACAACAACACAAGAATACAATATTTTTTAAATCGAAAGCTTCACATTTTTATTTTCATTTAAAAAGAACATGGTGAGTGTTTGATTTATAGCTTCCAGCTGTTTGTAAATACTTACAGTTTGTACCAGACTCTTCAAAATTTTGGGAAGCTTATACTATCAGTATAGAAAAATGTAACATGCATTATCTCCTTTGAATTAGTTGAAGTCATTCCCATTTTACAAGTAAGAAAACAGAGTTAAACCACTAGACTCTGCTCCTAAGAGAATTGAGACTCAAACTCACATCTGACACCAAGTGGAAGACTCTTTTGACTCTGTTACCCCACCCCCTTGATAGCCCACTCTACACAGCACTGCTGCAGACAGGGGGCACTGTTCGCAAGGAAACATAATTTGACTGAGAACTGTAACCTCCAGGCACATTCCAAGTAGTAATAATTATTGCTTACCAACTTCGAGAGATGCCTCTTGGGCGTATTTTTGTCTGCTTACTGAACGGAGAGAGTTAACATGCTTTCCTTAACTCTAATTTGAAAAAAATCCATGCATCCCAATTTCACAGCAGCATTATTTACAGTAGCCAAGACATGGAAGCAACCTAAATGCCCAACAACAGATGAATGGATAAAGATGTGATATAGATAGATAGATAGATAGATAGATAGATAGATAGATAGATAGATAGATAGATAGATAGATATAATGGAATACTACTCAGCCATAAAAAAGAATAAAATAATGCCATTTGCAGCAACATGGATGGACCTGGAGATTGTCATACTAAGTGAAGTCAGACAGAGAAAGAAAAATACCATATGATATCACTTATATGTGGAATCTAAAAAAAAATGACACAAAAGAACTTACAAAACAGAAAGAGACTTGCAGGCATGAAAAAAAAATTATGGTTACCAGCTGGGAAAGGGAAGGGTGGAGAAAGAAATTGGGAGATTGGGATTTGGAGATACTACTATATATAAAACAGATAAACAGCAAGGTCCTACTATAGCATAAGGAGCTATATTCAGTATCTTATAATAGCCTGTAAGGAAAAAGAATATGGGAAGGAATGTATTTAACCGAATCACTGTGCTGTACACCAGAAATTAACACAATATTGTAAACTGACTATAGTTAAATTAAAAAAAATTCCTTTCCTTAACTTTTTAAATTCTATGTCAGATCAAGGCACTTCTCTCCCCTATCATTCAGACTGAAGTCCTCACCGGTAGGATCTGCTGCTCCTGCTTGCTGGCTACTTCTCTGAACTATCGCCTGTCCGTCTCCTCCTGGCTCACTCTGCTCCATCCACACAGCCCCCTTTGCATTCCCACTGCATCTGCAGTCCCCTTTGCCTAGAACACTCTTTCCCAGATACCTGCAAGGATGTTCTCTTTCTCTATTCAGATCTCTGAGGCCCTCCCTTCACCACCATATAAAATTGTATCTCCTTCACTCTCTACCCCCTCACCCATTGCTTAATCTTTCTTTACAGCACCCCTGACATTTATGTAAATATGCATTTAAAACATATTTGCATGTATTTGTTTATTGTCTATCTTCCACCTTTGAGAGAGAATCTCCCTGAGGGTGGGGACGTTGTTCTTTTCACTGCTGGACCGGCTGGGCATAGACAGAGCCGCACAAGTCATAGGCATTTAACAATCACGTGTGAATGAATCCATCTTCCATTTACACTTTAAAGCAACTTTTTGCTTCTACCTGCTAGAAGCCTAGAGGAAAAAGTATTTTTCTTCCCCTACAGTTCTGTTACAGCCACCCAGGCTTTTAAAGTAAAGATGGTTTTTATACATGAATGCTAAAGAAATGTTCATCATTATTACGAAGGACAGTTATATGGGTTTCTGTGTTTAAATCATAGGTAAGGCTAACACTCAAGTGAGTACCGAAGGGATCCCACCAAGGTCCCCTCTGCAGAGGAAGCAGCTTGGGATGAGGTGGGGGTCAGGGCAGGGATCGGAGGAAGAGAGCCGTACCAGGTTTTGCCTGGGAGTCCTGAGCTAAAGCAGTTTTGTCAATGTCATTAAACCCGTCTTACGCTCCACTTTCCCCTACCTGCCCCCAACCACACACAGCAGTAAAAACACACTTTACATTTTCAAATGCTAGACTTATTTCAGGTTCTTTTTCCAAATCAAACTTTAAAGGTGACTTTATTATCCTCTCCACTTTTATTGTTGAATCAAAAATTAAGCTAAATTATTAAATTTTCCCTGAGATACAGGCAGGTTTTTTTTTTTTTTCCTCCTGTCCATAATCATCTGTTTTGACCCAGGTGATGGTTTTCATTCAATGGAGTTAGGGAGCAGGGGAAGGAAAAAAAAACCCTAAAGAAATGATGCAAGGGGGTAAATATTTTTTTGTTTTCATCTTACAGGCCGGGTCAGTCTTATCACACATCTCCAGTTCAGAGGATGCTAATATAAACCCTGCCCACCTCTCTCAGCCCGTCTTTCTTACTCAGACAGTTTCCAAGCAGCTCCCTGATGGAGACACAATCTTCAGTTTCCAGGACGAATTGTGCCACAGCCGTCCCTCCTCGCAGACTCACTGTCTCACCTTTGACACTGTCCAGGACAACTCCCCTGATGTCTTTAGGCTTTCCTGGCACACCAAAGATGATAAACAGGCCCAGACAGTCCTCTCCTATCAAGTTACAGAATTCTTCCAGCTTCTCAAACCTACTCCTCTTGCTGGAAGACGCCTCTGCCCTGGATTCTGGGTTAGATTCCACCCGGGGAAGGGAAGACATCTGCACAGTCTGTACTGCCAGCTGAAGCCTTATTTGCTTATCGGGTCCCCAGAAGGTCCAAATCCAGTCTGCCCCAAACAGTGAGGCTTGGTGCTTGGTCATCTTGGTGGTGGTGAGCCACTCATCAACTCCTTTTTCTTGGCAGAAGGTGACAAAGTGGATTAAGAAGATCTCATTGAGAGTGTTTGGAGCTGGGCAGAGATTGCCCAGGGTGTCTTCAAATCCAAGATACTCCTTCAGTTTTTGAGCTGCATGGACTATAGCTCCACTGACCAGCTCACAGATGCTGAGAACCTCTTCACTGTCCTTTAGAGTCATCTGTTGCGATGGTTTTTGCCCCATTTTCTCTGCACCCACTCAACACTACTTCCAAAAATCAACCATGTGAACCTTGTGCAGAATGACTTCTGTTTTAGCGTAATTTTTTGCAGTGAAATCCCATCTGTCACCACGGTCCCGGTTTTCTGCCTCTACAGGTAAGCGCATATATATACACACAGCTAAACAAACATGTGAGGTCTTGCTGTTTGCCAACTGGGTGTGTTGTCCTTGTAGATTCCTGCTGGTTTATTAAGTTAAAGATACTAACTTTCACAAAAACCATCTGTTCCCTAGTTATAGTCACTCTACTGTTAATATTTGGTAACCTCTTCCAAGACCTGTTTCCTCTTTTCAAATTTTAGTTTAATTCAAAATAACATTTAGTTCTTTAAAGAGTCAGACATAAATAACTACTTCTTTCTACAACTCACTTCTTCCAATCGGCAGGCAAGTCATTTCCTTTGCTTTTCCGACACCCCAGTGCCAAGATTCCTTATCTCCCAACTCAGCTGCCTGTGGTTCCTTTCATACAAAAGTTTCTCAAGCAAAGGCTCTGTTGGGCAAGGGCACAGCTCAGTGGTAAGAGTGTGAGCTTTGCATGCACAAGGTCCTGGGTTCAATCCTCAATATCTCTGTTAAATAAACAAACCTAATTACCTTCCCCCCTAAAAAAAAACTAAAAATTAGAAAATTTCTATCTGTTGATACATGTATAAACCCCACTCAAACAAATTTATGAGAGTTTGTGAATTGTAAAGAGTTGGTGTTCTTGTTCTCTAGATCAGAAATAAAGCCTACTGGCTATTCCAAGCAAAGGAAAATAAGATAACAGACAAAAAAAAAAAAAAAAAAAAATGTGGCAGTTATCAATTGACTTTATTCCTTTTCATATGGTAATACCAGCAGTGTATAATATTTTGTAAATAAAATATATATCATCAAAAAAACTTAACCTTATCACACATCATCAGTGATGTTACAATGTCCTGAATAAAGGATGTTTGGCATCTATAACAGTCTCCTGGTACTTTTAACCAGGTTCGAATAACAAATCGTTTTTCAAATGGTGACATATATTCACATTAAAATAAAACACAAATACAGTATGAGTCCGATACAGTTACCAAATAATGAATGGTAGGGAGCAAAGGTTTATTATTGGCATCGAATCATTTTAGTTAGGAATAAATAGTAATTTAGTATCACAGGTTCCTTGATGCAAAGCTGTGTAACTTGCTGCTAACTTCAAAGAGCATACCACCAATCAAATACAGTTTATGAAGTAAGTCCCCTGCATATACGGAGCTGCCCACCTCTCTGCCACTTTGTGAAAACCTGTCTTTACCTCCATTGGCTATCATGAGTAATGACGTGGTACTGAATTAAAAAACAGAATATTTTTTCTAATACCTCTAGAAAACAATAAACAGTAACTTTTTTTTTTTGTTGGGGTTTTTCTATTTTCTTCATAAAGAATATTTGGGCCCCGTGCTACAGAAAGCCATAAACTTCATTTTAGTATCATGTTATAGCCATTATGAAACTAGCTTTGCAGCCTCAGAGTTACTGAACTCTGATGGAGACAAATATTCAGCTTAGAAAAAAAAAATCCCATTTGCTGAGAGCCTGAGAAATGGGCACATATTAATAACATCAGGCAGACTGTTAGTATTTCGATGTAATGAGATCATTAGCAAAGAGGAAACTAAGAAGCTTAATACTGTAAAGGCTTTTGTTTTGGTGTGGTTTCTCTGGAAATTATTTCTACAAATTCGTGGGGAGTTTCTGAATGCATTCAAGTTAGTGGTATTTAAATGTCCCTCAAGTTCTTCCTTAGGAGGTAACAAGATCCAAGATTAAGACTGAAATTCTTACAAAGGTATTCAACAATTTTGCGATGTGTCATCAAAGAAGGGGTATTTCATATACACTAACTGGGTCTGAATGATCAACATCATTAAAATTCCCTTGTGGACAAAGCAAGATCATCCTGACCTCCCCAGGAACTGGCTGGTATATGAAGACTTTGATCACTGGCTGTTTTTAATGTGATCTTTTCCCCATCTTCTTTATGTCACAAAATAAAAGTTCCATTTTCTATGTACGAAGTATATACACATATTTAGAAAAATATATAAAAACAGGACACTAAGAGGCCAGTGGAGGTGTGGCTGGCATTTAGCGGGCACACTGAAAGCTGACAGAAATTGCATATGTTGACTTTGTGAGCATATAATGTCCTGCTTCCACGGTGGCAGTGCTGGCACACTGACGTGACAAAACCATTCACATGCTGGTTGCTACCTCCCAAATCCTCTACACTGTTAACGCGAATGGAAACACTAGGATAAAGTATTCATCAAACGCATCACTTTAAATAGAATATATCACAGATTTTTACATTAAATAGAGGAAGAACAATTACACTCTCATTCACCAGTGTCTCAGTTTTCGCGGCAACTTTAGAATAGGCATCTAGCCCCTGCGTTCCGTTTCCACTTCTAAAGGAGACGTTGGAACCATAAACGAACGATATGCAATCTGTTGCTTGCTGTAGATCCGTGAGGGTTTGAGAAATAAAGCGGAAGAAGGATGTGGGGCTCCCGGCGCTGCTCCAGGCGCCGCGGTCAGACGTTGGAGTCTTCGTCGGTAATGCTGGCGCTGGGGGAGCGGGCGGCGAAATCTTTAAACATGTCGTCTTCCTTTAACATGTGCTGGAAGACAAGGAGACGGGGTCACACACACCGAGAAGCAGAGCTCAGCGCCTTGCACCCTCCACCACACACGCGGTCCTTTGGGGTCATTTTCAAACGCGTTTTCAGTTCGTTTTACAACTTACGGTTAGATTGTTGATGCCTTCGGAGAACGCACCTATCTGCCTCACTGTCCCTTCTGAATCTTCCATCTGCAATGAACGTACCATGACATGACATCCCCATTTGCATAATTTCAAGGAAGGGGCGGCGAAATGAACACGAGTCTCACAGAAGAAATCATGCAAGTGGGTACTGAACGGGGTGGGAGCAACAGAACACTTCTGGTGGCATCTCCTCTCCCTGCTGCAGCTGGACGTTAAAAATGAAAGGAGACACTTTGCCGGCACATCTGACCTCACGCTTGGACATTGCCAATGGCACCAAAGGATTGTTAATTGGAAGGCAATGCTCTGTGATCTCATATTGAAAAGGCTAAGCAGTATGAGCTGTCCACGCCTGCCTTGTTTTATACATACATTTCATACTGCGACACAGGTAAACAGCACATGCTGTGAAGCCAGCCTGGCAGGTTGGAATCCCAGCCATCTTACCAGCTCTTCTGTCTTGGGTAAGTTACCTAACCATTTGGTGCCTCAGCTTCCTTATCTCTGAAATGACGCTAACAATACTCCCTGTGTTTTAGGATTACCCTGAACGTTTACGTATGTTAAGTTCTTAGGGTAGTGCCTGGAATGGAGTGAGCCATCTGTCAGTGCTCATAGTTATTACCTTATTATTACCTCTATTCTTAGGTACTTGAAGAAAATTTCTTTGGTTAGTAGCCATAAGGCACAAAGTTTTCATTTAGTGCTTCAGTCTTGGAAGAACTTGAAAAGAGGCACACAGTGCTACGTTTACCTGCTCTAACCGGTCCAGATCATCCTCGTCATACAGGTGCATGTCCAGACCTGGCTTAAATCCTTTCTTGGTACCTCCTGATGCCTGTCCCAGTTCCATTGGGCAAACATACTCTTCCCCATCTTCCTGTTTCTTCTTTCTCAGATTCCCAAAATTGCTGAAGGTGAGTTTCTTTGGCTTTTAAAAGTAAAGCAAACACAGATGTGCAAGGACTTGATAAAATTCATATGACAAACAACCAATAACATGTATAATTTAATTATTGACACCATCTGTAGAGAAAAGCAATCTGATAATTAAACGGGTGTTAACAAAAACAAAGGCATCTAAGGCACGTGAACGATGTATCCAAATATGATAAATCATCCTTATTATGAATCTCAGAAGATCAATCTTGTTCTCCTTATTTAAACCAACTAGCTGGGGAGTCATTGTGAATAGCAAAATATGCCAAGAGCCTTAGTTTTGATAAACAGAACTTAATGCAATGAGATGTCTCAGGGCTGAGTCCAATTTTGCAAGGTTTTCCAAGCTAAGATGGGCAGAAAATGGCCTTTACTATACTTTCTTTTTGGGTGAGGCTATGATTGCCTTGCATGCCCGTTATGCTCCCACAGCAGGGCTGGTGACTGCTAAAAGAATTCCGCTCTTTTGAAGAGAGAACTTCCAGTGACGGAAGAGCAGCTCCATCTTAGTCACTGGATAGTCCCTGAGACCAAATGTCAGGGAGATGGCCATCGGGCTGATGCTGAGAATTTAAGAACAGAATCTCCCAGAGGTTTCAAACCTGGCACATCTTTTAAGGGAGAAAGGGAGCTAAAGAGAAAGTGTCAGGCAGGTAGAGAGGGTTAAAAAAAAAAAAAAAAAAGAACTCTGTACGTTTTAGTGGAGGAGCCAAGAAACTCTACCTCCCCATTAAGTTAGTTGAAATAACAGAGTCAGAGAGCTCACCAAGGAATGACTTAAAGAAGAAAATGTGATCTGAATTTGGTATGATCCAAATTCTAGGTAGAACTGGAAATATCCACTCTCTGCTGGTCTACCTTGAATCATTTCTTAAATATCTTTCCCTAATTTCCAAGGTGGTTAATTATGAGAAGAGATCCTCCTCTTATGCTTGATTTATCTGTAGGATAGTTGCAATCAAAGTGGGCCCAAGTCACGGGCCTTCTGCGTCGGCAGTACGTCAGCTGTAGAAGTCAACGTCATGCTCTTTCCTACTGTTAACGCTAATCAAATAAACGATTTGAGCGAAGATTCCCCCAGAAGGAAACCTTCAAAAATGCATTTTCCTAATTACCTTAAAGATGCGTTTACCTTCAACCCATCCACAACATTTAGTAAACCTCAGAAAATGGGACAGCCAGGTAACAATCCAAAACTGAGCCTCTGCTGTAGGCAGTTATTCAATGGGATGAGCTTGAACCAACCTTCACTTTGGCAGTAGCTGTTAAAAGCACATAATCTGGCAACTCCATGGCATCACGCTTCTGGTGTTGGGCCTCAGCTCCGACCAGAAGGTTGAAATGAGTGGCCAAGTGTCTTCGCAACAGGGTCTTACTTGGTGGGATGTTCAATAACTGAGCCATTGTTTCTACATTAAAACGAGGTTCTAGAACCTATAAGAAAAATTAAGACTGTTTGAGGCACCATGTAGCATCTTTCCGCACTGTGCTTTATAATCTGCAAAGCTGTTTCATTATCTCCAGTGACCTCTCAACAGCCCAGTGGGATAGACAGACTATGGACTTTGATCTTCAATTTAAAATCTTTTGTTTTGTTTTGTTTTGTTTTGCCCAAGCGAGTGAGAAGCAGAGCTGGCCCTGACATCCAGGCGTTACAAAGCTGGGGCTTCCACCTCTCTGAAGTGGTCCCTTTGGGGGCCAACTCCTTATGCAACATCAATGTGCAGAACTATAGTTTTTACCTTTGCGGAGGTTTTAAAACATGATCGTTGGAAAGCCAGTGGCCAGACGTTATCCAACGTACGAAAGGACAGTAGAGGAGAAATGGGTCTAAATCCAACTGAGAGTTACACAATATAAATTTTAAAAAATGGGAAAGAATACTCTGAAAGCAAAGACTAACTAGAAATAGTGCAGGAGGGTTCAGATGACTTTAGGATTATGATGAGCAAACTGATTACATCCTCCTCATTTGACTAATGGAAACAAAATGGTAAGAAGTCCGTTTTGAGAGTGATTTATTTATTTAGGGTTTTTTTGGGGGGGGGGGAAGTAATCGGGTTTACTCATATCTTTTTATTTTTAGAGGAGGTACTGGGGATTGAACCCACAACCTCGTGCATGCTAAGCATGCGCTCTACCACTTGAGCTCTACCCTCTCCCCGTAAGAAGTCCATTTTAAATTACAACAGAGCATTACCATGAGCCCGCCGTGGACACCACTGCCTCTGAGGTTGGGGGCGTATTCCGCCAGGTCCACGGAGCGCAGCCACTCCATCACCCGATGGTTGGTCCACTGCTGGACTTCTGATGGGGTGACGCTGTTCTACGGGAACAGACAACCACCCAGAGCTTCAGTCACTGACAACTGAGGCTCTAAATGCTCGTTCTAAAGAGTCTGCTCCATGCGGCCAGAGTTACTCAGACATTCCACTAAATGTTTAGAGAAAAGGTCAAAAGGTGTTTGCTAATTTGAATTCTCTTCACAGAGTTTCCGGCTTTTTTACACGCAAATAAAGCTTTAGGAAAGGAAGTCTTTGTAGTGATATTTAACTCTGTGGCTTAAGGAGGCAGGAAAATAAAATACACCCAAGAAAGGAGAGATGGCAGCTAAAGCACAATCCTGGCCTTCTGTCACACAGGTAGAACCACCACTGGGGGCGAAAGGAAGGGATTTAGGAACACAAAGCCTAAGAAGTAAACGAGGCTGGATGTGAGGCTGTGAGGGAGCCAGGAACCTGCCCTTCCTGCAGGCTCCAAGAGGAAACGGGGCTCAGTTTTCACACATGGACAGTCACACGCACGGAAAGTGCAGGCTGTGTGAACCTCCACCTCGGTGCTACCTCGTCAGATGGCCGCCTCCGTAGACAGTTTGGTTCAAAGTTATTGATCCTCAGGACCTGGATGGCCCTTTTGATGCTGAGATGGTGGAGCACACTCACAACCTTCAAAGACAGTAAGTCGTCCTGCAAAACAAGGTGAACAAAAAGAAGAGCACAGTGAGCTGACCTAGAGCCGGAGAACCTTCTCAGGGCAATAGCAGAAGACGGGGAACGTATACCTCAGTGGTAGAGCGCATGCTTAGCATGCACAAGGGTCCTGGGTTCAAGCCCCAGTACCTTCTCCAAAAATAAATAAATAAACCTAATTACTCCCCCCAAAAAATTAAAAAAAAAAAAAAAAAAAGGTAGAAGAGCCTCTCTCCCAATAGGACCCAAGGGCGTGTCAGTCCCAAAACCCTTCCTCCTGTTCTGAAAAGAGGAGGACCCCAGCATATAAGAAAACTAAAATTCATTTTCTCCCAGACCCCAGCATATAAGAAAACTAAAATTCATGTTGTCTCTACTGAAGCTGACTTCCACCTGTTTCTCTCTCTGCCAGACATTCTAAGACAGGACTGCTGGACCGAACGGCTCTGAAAAACACAGCTGGAAAAGCTCTCGCTGGGTCACAACGAAAGGTGACCCGCTTCGACTTGATCTGGTAAAGCAGGTAACCGAGGGCCGGCAACATTCACTGATGACTGAGAGGCGGCTTTCTGAGCAAAGGCACATCACGGTTTTGGGGAAAACTGGCAGAGTGATCGTGTTACAGAATCTCCCCAGCCTCAAGAAATCTCTGCTTTTAGATTATTGTGCTTTATCTAGTAGGCATTGTGAACAGTTTTGGAAAAAATTATGTCAATGAATACAAAGGTTTTGGTGAGGGTAAAGGAGAGAAGAGAGATGAAGTTACGAGCTGCAACGTATCACCGTGGGATCCCTTTAAGGAGTAACTTTCACCAGGTGTCTGTGGCTACTGGGAACTTTTCACACACACCAAACACACCCAAACAAATTACTTTAAAAGAAGGTGATTTAGGGGGCAGTGTCAAGATAAGCACCAGTCTACTTCCAAACACACCCAGAAAATAAACAAGGAAAACATCCATTTTAGGCACACCTTCCTGATAATACATTTCTTGTGGGGGAAAAATTAATCTATTATAGAAATATTTTAAAAATACAATTATACACTGGAATTTGACACAACATTGTAAAATGACTATAACTCAATAAAAAATGTTTTAAAAAATAAGATTATAAAACATTTTACATTCTTAAGGCTACTAACTGAGCAAAGATTATTTCCTGAATTTTTTCTAGGTTTATTTCTTAAAAGCAGTGCCTTATGATAAGTTAGAAAAGGCATTTAGCCTGTTTTAATCTAAGACTGAGATACCCATTCAAAACACTTCCACGTAGGCTATTTTCAACAAAGTCTGCCAGATTAAAAAAAAAAATTAAAATGCATAATATTTACAAAGTAAATGAAATGTTAATTACTTTAGTTTAAGGGATTTTAAAAGTAAGGGCCATATTCTTTTAAATCAAAATACACTCTTTTGGGGAGGATTTAAAAAAATCTCTTATTTTTAGTTTTAGATTTACAGAAGAGCTGTCAAAGATACTACAGCGTCCCACAGACCCTTCATGTGGCTTCCTCTAGTGCTGACATCTTACATTATTACCATGATATTCAGCAAAACTAAGAAATTAACAGAAACAAAAATACAATTCAACCGAAACCCCAGACTCTAATCAGACGTCACCAGGTTTCCCACCAGGTCCTTCTGACCCAGGAGCCAGGCCAGGAGACCATACTGAAGTGGACTTTTCGTGATTTAGGGTTTCTGGGGTCAAATCTTTCACGGTAATGTGTTCTCTGACCGTGACAAAGTTGTATGTTTATCTTTTGTGATTTTCAGCCTGAATCTGGTCACATTCCCACACGATGTACTCACTCCCAGACAGGCAGGCGAGAGGCACAGTTGCTCTATAACTTTCTACTACTTTCTAAGAACTGCTTTCTACAGTGGAAACTTGGCTAAGGTACCTCATTTCTCAATTCTTTCGTTTCCCCATCGAAAAGCTGAGGATAGGAAGAATGCCAGCTCAAGGATGGCTGAGATCTGAGTATGCATTATGCGAAAAGTGTTTGAAAGAGCGCCTGGAACACAGTAAGTGTGCAACACACCACAAGCTAGTGTTCTTTTAACCCGTGGTTTACATGACATGTCCCCCACGGTTCAGACTTTGGTTCAGTGAAGGAGAAGAAAACAAACCCCATGGGCTGAATCCCAAATTTCTTTCATACTGAACAATTCCTAGTAAGTTGGCTGCTTGACACCTTCAATTTATCTAGAAACGTATCTATGGTAGCCGGTTCTGCAGCCCAGCCCAGGGAAGGCCATTTACATAAAAGTAATCCACCTTCGGTAGAACGCTCCTGGTACCGTGGAATTCAGAACCAGTTCTCCTGGAACCCACCTCTCCCCACTGCTGCGAAGTAGGGAAGAGCCCTGCGACCCGCTGGGTGGAAGCCCCGGAATACGAAGTGGTAATGAAGGATTCGGAGTCCAGGTCTACCTTTCCCCAGAGACTCCAGCAGGACTGGGCTGAAGTGAGAAGGGTCAGGGGACTTCAGGGAACAGCTCTCCAAAGCGGCAGGGAAGGGAGAAGAAAGTCCAAAGGCATGACAGGTCAGAGGGCAGCCCCTCCTACGCATATGTCAATTAGAAACTGCCGGGGCTGCAAAACTCTGCATTCTGTTTTAAACATTTTTATGAGCTATAATTCACGTACCATAAAATTCACCCGAAGTGTACCCTTCAGTGTCAACACTGTGCATAAATATAAAATCAACTTTCTAGATAGTTTAGTTTACATGAGGTTTCATGGAGCTTAAACCAGGGTTTCAAAACTTCCCAAGGCTGCTGCCATGACCAAAGCCTACAACTTCAACTTATCGGAAAAACATGCCTGCCCCTGGTGGAATCACCATGGAAACATTAAGCTCACTCTGTTTCTGTGTTTCTCAGAGAAGAATAATTTCAACCCCTTCCAACCACAGGAGAGAGGCACTTACAACCGTCATGTAGTGGAGCATCCGACCGTCGACCCGTCCTTCATCAAACTGGGTCTTGTACTGGGGGAGGCCAATGTCATCCAACCATCCTAGGGATAGAAATCAGTGTCGTTACTGAGCCACAGAACACCTGTTCTAGTGATGAAAAAGGGAAAGCAGCTGTGAGTGTATAAATATATAAAAAATATATATATATATAAAATTCATGTATTCATTCACTCATAAATTTAAAACCTCTTCTTACTAGTGACCCAGTTGAAATCCAGCTTTCCATGATTGGTTTCTTCTTCAGATCCCAGGGCTTGCAGTGCCAGCTGGAGTTTCTTTCGATGAAGCGAATGCTTGATTCCAAGTTCCTGAAATAATAAACAGAAACACTGGCTTTACAGCTCTGTCAACAGGGGCTGGACGCCACTGGCAAAGGATACAAATTCCTCTAAAATGAAGCTACTAGCATTGAAGACCCAACAATTACATTAAGTCAGAATGCTACCCTGGGCTCTGAAATGTTGCTGAACCAAAGGCCCATAGAAAGCCAAGACCACTGTGGCTGGTTTAGTGCTATGTTAGATATTTCTCACTAACCTCCTGCCTTTGCAAGACAGGCAGAACAGGAATTCTACTCTCATCTTACACTAAATGTTAAACAATTGGGAAGAAATGTTACATAACGGGACATAAAGTTTGGGGCTCTTCCCCCCCCTTTTGTAAAGTGAAATTAAGTTGTGTATCTTTCATTAAGAAGATGGGTCAATGATAAAGCCACAGAACGATTCTGAAAAATATGAGCTGAAAGTGTACTGTGATGGCCATACAAATTATTTTTCATTAAAATGCCCAGTGGCCTAAGTGTTTTATAAGGAATCATTAAGACCAGGTCCTTCCTTTGAGGTCCATGGGCTAAAACAGGCATGAAGCAGGAAACCCAAACTTTCCCCAGAGTGCTCAGGGGCTCTACCCACCCCCCCCCCCCTTTCTGGAGGATAAAACAACTCTACGTTCATGTCCTCTCTCTCTCTCTGTCTCCATTGTGTAAACAAAATAGAGAAGTAGTCACCTTCTCTAGATCTTGCTGAGAAGCCTGCAGAAGTGTTTGGCCAGATGAAATCCAGTGCTTGCCAGAATTCAGGTAGGACCCCAAGCCCTGTTCCACAAGCCAACTGCAAACCTGCTCCTTGGTCCACTTGGCAAATGGCATATCCAGGTCACTGCAGGAAAATGAATGACTGCATGAAACACAATTCAAAGCCAGTCCTGCAACTTACCACCAGGGTTTAACAACTGCATATTCAACAGATAACGCAAATTCCCTGGTGATACATATTTGACTATGAAAAGCCTAATTTTTAGTATGTGTTTGGGGGAGGAAGTGGTCCTGGAGATGAAAGCTACCTTGTAAAGCCACAGTCTTCAGTTCAAACAAAACCACTAAAGATTTAACATGATTTAACAAGAACACGTTCTATAGAAGGAGACTGAGTTAAACCAACAAGTCAAGTTATTACACTAGTTTCAACCAATGTTGAATGTTGAAGGTTGAATTTCCAAACCGAAAATACTAGGTCAGAGTCAAAGAAACTCGAGTCGAACTTGAATTAACTTTAGTAGAATTATGGTTTCCATCCAGATGGTATTCAATAAGAGGGCCACATGCCATCATTGAGTATGAGACAGTGCAATCAAAGCAAATTTCTGTTTTCTTTTATTTGGGCGCACAAATAGTGTCCACATTTGGGGGAAAAAACGTGGAGATGAACAAAAATTTTTTTTTTTTAAACAGCACAAGAAGGTCCTCTACTGTGGACAAAGAGAACATATGGCAGACGAGACTGCGGGGTAATTGAAGAAAGCCGAGGAGAGGAGAGTTTCCTCCTTGGCAAAATTTGTGCCCAGCCTTCCGCCTGGCTGGGAGGGACCATGTGTGAAAGGTGTCTAGCCCAGGTCATTTTAAAAGATGTAGTATCCATGATCTGTGCTATGTGTTTGCCATCTCCACCCGTTCATGTTTACCAGTCAGTGCAGCAGTGCCCAACTGGCCCTAAACTGTGATAAGGGTGTCGGAAAAGTTCTTAATAGAGAAATCATTACACAGTTCTGATAAATTTAACAATTCTGATAGACTGTATGTCTTTAAGTGCTTTCACAGACTCCACCAATTGCTAATGCTCACTGAACAGTTATTATTTGCCAGATGCTTAATACGTATTAACTCGTTTAGTTACTACAATCTCCTTTTGGGTAAGTACTCGTTAATACTATGGGAAACGGAGGCACAGAGCACGAAAGTCGTTGCTCAAGGTTACTTGGCTTGTTGGAAGCAGTAAGATCCAAGCAGTCTACCTCTAGAAGCTTTCTTTTTTGGAGGGGCGGAGGAAGGGTAATTAGGTTTATTTATTCATTTTTAATGGAGGTGCTGGGGATGGAACCCAGGACCTCGTGCACACGAGGCACATGCTCCACCACTGAGCTGTACCCTTCCCCCCCCAGAACCCCTTCTTAACCACTTTTCTGTCTCGTCTTCCCAGAGCTACGCTTTAGAGTATTTACAGTTATTTTTATGTAAAATCAAGTCCAAGAGCTTCTAGTACAGATGTTGCTGACACTTTGGCTCTGGTTCCTTGCTGAGCTCACACAGTCCTCATCTTCTGTATAGTTTCTCACCAACCACTGCCAAATTGCACTGCTCTAAAGATGACGGCCCGTCCCTCCCACTAGGCACAGAAGTAAGCAATGGATTTGATTGGTTAACCCAGGGTCCATCCTAACCCCGCAGGTGCTCACGAGATCCTGGTGCCTGGACAGAGATGCAAAAGTCCACCCGTTTGGGCTGTTCTCACCTGTTAGATTGTCCCAAGTCTCGAGACCAACCCAGTCGGGGGCCTGCAGTCGCCCTTGTCCCTCCTCTTTTGAATTCAGGCTCAGACATGTCATCTGGGTTGAATGTAGTTGATTGACTTCTCCTCAGTCTGAAGAGAAGACACAACACACGTCGCCTTGCGTGAGACCCGAGGAGGCCTTCGACTTCAAGGTTAATCAGAACATTTTGAACTGACGCGTATTATGTACGGTAAGAAGAGACATTTGGATTTAAGCTTTAACTGAGACTCAATGAATTAATGAATCTCAAGTCATAATCTTCCTTCCATAAAAGGAACACAAAAGCCTTACAACTTTATAACCATTTTCAGCCAGTTTTCCATTTTTTTCATCCATTTGAGCAACATATAAGACAAAGGCCACTCCATTTGTCTGCCCTGTTACTTACTTGCCAAAGAGCTTCATGATCCCTCTGGATTTCTTTTTGGAATCCGGCGACGGTGGAGACACCTGGAAGGGACTGCTCGCCTGTGAGTCTTTTGGCCGAGAAGACACACCAGCCAGATCTAAGTGCTCAGGTGTCTCCTTTTCTGTTTCAGCTGTTCCAAGAACAGAAGACAAACTTGATGAAGTTTAAAATATGGAATGAACACGACTAGATGTTAACCTCCTTGGTTTAAGCAACTGTCAAGAATTCCTCTTCTGTTGGCCTATCAATCAGTGACTTACAAAAAGCATCCTACAAATATTAAAAATGGAACACGAATCTGTGTTCTACTCTACCGTCTATTCTATTGTGCATCAAGCTCATTAACTCACAAATTACCACCTCTTGGAGATTCAAAGGTGTGACAGGGTTACCATATTCTTTCCTTGACTGGGTCTGAATTCATAATGAACTGATTCTCAGTCTTGCTGCAGCATGTGGTACTGTTGACTACCTTCTACAAAACCATTATCTCCCTTAGCTTCTTGTCACGACACGCTCCTGCACCTGTCATCTGCTAGTTCCTTTGCTGTGGCACCCATTTTCGCTTCCTCGCCCACTCCAAGATTCCGTCCTGGGTTTCCTCTGCAGGATCTTTTGACCAGCTCACCCACTCTACGCTCAGCACTGGTGATGGCTTCACTCATTTATAGCCTGGTCTCTCTCCCCAGCCTCAGTATCTGAATGTCTGTGGATATCCCCAATTCGATGTGCCAGGGAATGGAACTTAACTAACCCACCCAACTTCCCTGAGAGTCTTCTTACATTTTCTTATTTCACAGCTCATCACAACTAGTTAATAGTCTCCCTGTTACTCCAGTCCGGACTCTCATTTTCTTTGCATTCCTTCCTCTCCTTTGGCATTTACATCAAATTGGTTACCAAGTTCTGGCAATTCTTTAAGAAATTTATTCCTGTTTATGACCTGCGATGTTCTAGGCACCGAGAGAAGAATGAACTGGATATGCACACATTTTTCTTTTGATATAAAATTAGTGCCTGTCGATTTTTGCCTTGCCTTAAAAGAGTAACAGCCACATCTGCTACTCCCAGACCTCCCAGCATCAAATATCCTAGTTCTCTCAGCTGTCCCTTCACGGGTGACCCCACGCTAGCAAACACACGGGATGCTGCCTCCTCAATGTGAGACTGTGCACTTTCAGAGCAAAGTAACAGCTGTACAGTAATCACAGGGGCAGTGTTTCAGCAAGATCTGAAAGCTGCAGAAGCTGACTTTTCTATGAAGCAGAGCTGTGATTACGGGTTATAGTAAGCAGCATTTGCCTAAGATTGTCAATTATATTGACAATATGTTTCTTCTAAGAAAGATGCAAAAACATTCGAAAACAGTTGTCTGAATTATCATTTTTATCCACCCTGTGTTCATTCTGGACATTCAAGGCTACAGAGAAAGTCACCTTTGCAGATGCATGTGAACAGATATGTGAATACCTACACGAGGTAACAGAACCTACTGGGAAGACCCAAGGGAACCTTTCCGTTTGAAACCTACAGCCACGATGGGTACAGGTGTCCCTGAAAATGCTGCCCAGCCCACCCTCATTTAAAAAGCATCCTGTTTTTATTTTTTATTTTGAGGATTTTTTTCACCTACTGTACTCTGCCCTTTCAAGAGGAAAACTGAGCTTTCCCCCATCCTAAAATTGCTTTGGGGGTGACTCCTCAGATACCGCATGAAGTCACCTCTGTCGACACCAAACGTTACCTCCATCTTCAAAAGGCAAGAGTGTGTCAGAAGAATGTTCCTCTAAGGGAAGTAAGTCTAAAACGATCATTTCCAATGTCTTCCACAGACCTCTCTTCTCTATTTGGCTAAATTAAACCTTTCTTTCTGGAGGCTGGGGGAAATGTAACCATGGAGAAGGAACCTGGGAGTTAGTGTGAGATGCTCTGCGCTTCGGGGTGATGGAGCAGGACTCGTGACGCCAGGACGGTCCCGCCCTGCCCGCAGAGCTACTCGCGACGTGTCGTTAGCATTGGTTACAACAGCGTTTAGGCTTGGAAGCAAAGGCTCTACAGAGAGGGTGGGAGGAACAGCCTGGAGTCAAGGACTCCGTTTCTTTCGGAGGCTTGGCAGCTCGCTTTGTAGAGATCAGAGACGCCGAGAGCGGGGATTAGCTCGGATGGGAGCGCAGCGCTGGCGAAGGCGGGCATGCAGGGTACGGTACCTAGGGTGGGTGCACTGGCACTTCGTTTACGATCTTCAGATATCCCACCAACGCACACAATCACACGCAGCCCAGTGGAGAGAACACAAGGGAATGACAAAATGAAACACGGATCAAACGCCTGCTCACAAAGTACACACGGTGCGAGGGAAGGCAGCCTCCCACGCCGCACACAGACTCCACCAGCAGCGTCAGTGTGGGTTAATCTACCCGCTTTCAAGACGGATGGGAAGCTGTTGATGATGAAGTCAGAGAGGATCACGGTGTTTGGGCTTGCCTCCACGGTTACACCCCGGAACAGGGCAGGATGAGCGGCCGCATCGAGCTAACTCTACCCCTGAATTAAGCCCATGGAATTTTTTTTTTTTTTTTGGCTGACCTTCCCCCCCAAGTCATTCACCTTCATTTCTGAGAAAGAGAAATGTACAAACAAGATGAATAAGGGAAGGGAAGAGATTGCTCTTTTCCTCATTCACAAAGAATTAAGGCAAAGGCACTTTGGCCGCACGTACCCAAGTTCGGTGCGCTCGCTGTCCTCTTGTTACTTTTAATTTTAAAAAAGCCACGACCAAAGGAAGACCTGGCTTTTCGAGTGCCGAAGGGATTGTCATCCACCGAGGCATCATGTCCTGGGGCTTTGGGAGGGAGGCTCCCAAATGGGCTGCTTTCTACCGGGGCTTTATCCTGAGAGAGACGTCACAATAAATGCAACACAGCACAAATGTGCATAATTATTAGTACATGACTGACGCAGTACTAAATATGCTACATGCGTGATTTTATTGAAAATAACTGAACAAACCGATTATGAATGTCAAATGCCACATTAGAAGTTAAGAAAGTCAATTCTGAAAACTACTGAAGGAACAACGAAACATGTTCATCACTAATCTTAACCCATGTGTTTGGGACTTCAAATATTTAGGATAGATACAGAAATTCTCAAGTTTTATCTTAATTTTATTTGCCTCATTCCCACCAAGACATGGAGATTAAATATTACATAACTAGATAAGCAGTAGATTTCTTACTTTTCTAACAATTATGACACAGCTTTGGCTATGAGACAGTTCACAGTCTTTATAACTACATCGGTAGTAGCCCAATTTAATGTAATTATTCTACAAAGTAGGCGTTAGTCCCAAGCTTCTATACCAGCAGTATGAGTTTCTACTCCAGTCATTTTAAATATTCCTTGCAGGGGAGGGTGTAGCTCAGTGGTTGAGCATGTGCCTAGCATACAGAGGTCCTGGGTTCAGTCCCCAGTACCACCATTAAATAAATTAATCAAATATTCCTCCTTAAAGAATTAGCAATAAAATGAAGGCACAATCAGTAACTTAAAAACTTTTTTTTAAAAAAATGGGATTCTGGGTTAAACTCACATCTTGCCCGAGAGTTATGAAACATGGACTCACCAATTTTCAAAGACTGTGATACGTTCAGATACTCTTATTAAGACTAAACGCTCCAAAATTAAAATTTTCTTGGTTGACTTATAAGCCATTTTAGATCTTGACAATATTTCAGAATCTGTATCAAGAACTTCAATTGTGATTTTAAAATATAGGCATACTTCATTTTATTGGGCTCTGCTTTATTATGCCACATAGATACTGTTGTTTTTTTTCACAAATTGAAAGTCTGTGGCAACCCTGCACTGGCGCCGTTTTTCCAACAGCATTTGCTCACTTTGTGTCTCTGTGTCACATTTCGGTAATTCTCACCATATTTCAAACGTTTCCATTATTATTCTATTCATTATGGTGATCTGTGACCAGTGATCTTAGATGTTACTCTTGCAAAAAGATTACAACTTGCTGAAGGCTCAGATGATGCTTAGCATTTCTCAGCAATAAAGAACTCTTTAATGAAGGTATGTACTTTTTTTTTTAGACATAATGCTGTTTGTTGCATGTGCAATAGGCTACAGCATACTGCAAACACAGTTTTATATGCACTAGGAAACCAAAAGGTTTGTGTGACTCACTTCATTGCAATATTTACTTTATTGTAGTATTTGCTTCATTGTGGTGGCCTGGACCGAACCTGCAATACAGGTATGCCTGTAGCTGATTTTTGAGCTTTCTGGTTATTTGAATGGGCAATTACAGTAACACAGTCTCTCGTACAGTTTTAGTATTACCCACGGATTCTTTAGTTTGCACGTTCTTGTTTCTTGGACATCTCTTGCCCTCTCTTCCTTTTTTGCAGAAGTGGAGAGAAGGGAGAGGAAACAGACTTTGAAGGAGATTATTTTACTTTACGTACCTACCGTTCATAGTAACCAAAAATTTACAGATGCCACAATTTAGTGGTACTATTGTCTGTGTCTCAATGCTGACGTCAAACTCATTTCACCATTTACTGAATTAGCAAGACCAAAAGAACAGACAACGCCTTTGCGTACAGCCGTGTCCACTCTCTGTGCTTCATCAGTTACACCTATATCATGACTCAAGGCACTAAGAACCAACAGTCAAGCGACTGCATCTGGAGGTAGTCTGTCTACCAGACTGTTACCTCCGCAAGGTTAATGATCGAAAATCAGAAGAAAGAAGAACCAAGGAGGGAGGGTATAGCTCAGGCAGTAGAGTGCATGCTTAGCATGCATGAGGTCCTGGGTTCAATCCCCAGCACCTCCTCTACAAATAAATAAATAAATAAACCTAATTACCTACCTCTGCCAAGAGAAAAAAATTCTTTTACGAAAATTAAAAAAAAAAGAAGAAGAAGAAGAAGGACCAGAGCCCATGTTGATAATGCCTTTAAAAATACCAAAATGTCTGCTATAGTTGGACAGTGGTTATAGAAAATAAACTGCTGGTACCCCATCTGAGAAGGGCTTTCTGTGAAGCCTAAGGAAGCCCAGTTATGGTCATCATGGTCATCAAATTGCACGACTGAGAGTTTGGGGTTTTGTTTTTGTTTTTTCAATTACTTACTGAGGGGAGAGTCGTGTAACATAGAAGTAACTACTTTAAAGTGAGCGACTCGGTAGCATTTAGTACGTTCACCCTGTTGTGTAACTAAGGCCTCCATCCAGTTCTAAAGCATTTCCATCATTCTCCAGCCAACCTCCTTCTTCACTGAGCAGCCTCTCCCCATCCCTCTCTCCTCCACCCCTGGCCACCATCCAATCTGTGCTCTGTCCCTATGGATTTATCTGTTCTGGGTATTTCACATAAATAAAACCATATGGGATCTTTGGTGTTTGGCTTCGTTCATTTGGCATGTTTTGTAGGTTCTGAGAGTTTTGGTTTACTGGAGACATTTAAGCAGTCTTAAGTATTAGAAGTCTACTACACGTATTAGAAGTCTCAAACATTTTTATATTATAATCTAGACATAAAAATTACCTCTGAAGGCCTCGGAATAGACTCCTTTTCCTGTTCAAAACAACAATATTTAAGATTGTTATAGGAATCCTTTATCTATTCAGAATTTGTCACATATAATTCAGCACATTAAAATAAATTTACATCTATTTCTGAGCTACAAAAACCTCAATTTCATTTATTTCCTATAACGTTTTATTAAAGTCTCCATTTCCGGTTTTACGTACTAATTTCAATCCTTTATATTTATATCTTACTGTTTATCATTAACCGTGCTATTCGTCATTTTCCATTATCAAAGCCAAAAGCTCTTAAGAGTTTTATTTGCAAAATGGGAAAAGATGAAGATCCCTAAATATTTTCTTCTCAGGGTAACAGACAGAAAAAACACAGAACCAACCCCGTCTGATGACTCTTTCTTCAGATTGCCCAGGCTGCTAGACTTTTGCAGACTTGAAGTTCTAAAAATAAGAAGAAGAATAATTACGATTAATAATAAGTGGCCCTGGTGCCACTGGTTCTAAGTAGAATACCTTGGAAAGAAATGAAAATTGTATGTGAGTGGAATCCTGGTAATTAAAGAAAACCTGGATTCAGACAGTCACTTATGTGCTTAACTAAATTATAACGTTTAGTTCTTTTAAAAGCAGGGCTGGTTAACTGTTCTGCCAATAACTCTGAATGCCTCGCACACATTAGAATAGCTGGAAAAACACTTAGGACTACCCTGTGATGTCGATATTTGAAAATAAAACAGTGTTTTCCACAGACTAGTGGTGCACCCTTCACATATATACATTTACACCAGGAACTTAAAAAATACTCAGGTACTATTTATATATAATTCTCCTAATTAAAATGAAGGATAAAAGTTTTGCTTTCCAATTCACAAAGGAATCAATCTTCTGAGTCTAGCAAAGCACTTCACTTTATATTTCTAATCAAGGAAAATAGAGGAACCCCTACTGCTGTCTAGAATAATTCCTTTGCTGTCCTGCTGAAGGTACAATGACAATGTAAATAAACATCTGGAAAGCATTTCTCTTTCACGTAAGTAGCATTCAATTATACAGAGCTGGTGTTACTCAAATACGGAAAGTGACCAGTTTAAAAATGAGAAAAAAAAGAAGTAACATCTTTGCTCTAAGAAACAGAATAATATAATACGTTAACAAACGTTTAAAAGGCATTTCTCATCTATTTGTCTGTAAATAAGCTGCTCGAAAGGTCCATTACCAAATAAAGTCAAAGATAACGAAGAGAAGAGAGAAGATCTCATCTTTGAGTACTGCTCTGAAAACAGATTTTCCTAATTTAATCCAGACTTTAACTTGGATAAACTTAGATATTAAGTCAGCTTATTAAACTGAAAATGGAAAACACCGCTGGCAGGCTTACCAGCCATCACATCATTCTCTGTGATGCTTTTCTGTTAGACTTATATTCAAAACATAAGTTCAAAAATGAAATTAAAGGCACTGAGATAGACTGGGATTTCAAAATTGTAGAACAGATAAACAAGATTATACTGTATAGCACAGGGAAATATATACAAGATCTTATGGTAGCTCACAGAGAAAGTAATGTGACAATGAATATATATATGTATGTTCACGTATAATTGAAAAATTGTGCTCTATGCTGGAATTTGACACAACATTGTAAAATGATTATAAATCAATAAAAATGTTAAAAAAAAATAAATAAAGGCACTGAACTTCAAACGAAAACTGACAAAGGAAGGCCAAAGATGGGCAGAAAGTTGGCATGAGATAATGGTAAAAGAGCAAGTATTTATTTGTTAATTTTCAACCCCTACCCCCACCCCCACCCAGTCGTTTCAGCTGCATCAATTCATTCAGGCCTCAGGCCATTTGCTTGTAACACTGGTTATTGTTAGTGTACCAGAAGCTTCCTCTCCCCAAGTGTCAATCACATTTTTCACATTCACATTTCAAATATAACTTACAAAAGACCATCACACGATTGGGTCTCAGCAGCAGAACCAAGGATTATTTTTCCATCACTAAAATACAAAAAAAAAAAAAAAGTATTTATGAGCTTTATTTAAAAAAAAAAGGCCATATACATTCCAAGTGAACAGAACTGTCAAAACTAAAAAATTGTGCGAAGAAAGCTATTTTTCTTTCTTTCGATATTCTATTGTACTTAATTTTATGTGCTCTAATTATAAGACAAGGCCATTAATTTGAGAATATGTTGCCTACAGAAAAACTACCGTATCCCTGTCCTGTCTTCTTCACAGTCATCTTCCAAACAGCCTGGACATCTGACTGTCACTATCTTGCTTGCAACACTTTGATGGCCACCCATAACCTAGGACATAAAATCCAAGTTCCCCAATCCCTGCTAAGTTGACCAGCACACTTCCCCAGCCTCATCTCCAGGTACTCCCTGCTTCACACCTTTTATCTTAATACTACAGAACCGCTAGCCGGTTCCCTGGCACGCGTCTTGCTGTTTCTTGCTTCTCTGGGTAAAACATTCTGTCTGTAAATAAACGCAGTGCACTCTTGCTTTTGGTGGATTTATTTTTTGGAGCATTTATACTACAGTGTGTTAGACCATAAATGACATACTTCTCTTCCAATGAAGTCTCGGGCTTAGGAGGCAATTTTGCTTTTTCCAAAGTTTCCAAGCCTTTAGATGCTGGCAGTGATGAAGGGATTGAAACTTGCAAGATGCTGGTGTGAAACTGGAATATAATGATAGAAGGCCCAAAATCAATCCATCAAACAAACAAAACACACGCCACAGAGTAACATAAAATAAATAAGACAATTAAATGGCCTATTGATAAAATTTCATATACCTGTGCTTAGAACTCTGTTCTTATATTTATAAAATACTTTCAGGATACAAACATCTAGAAGTGTTAAACAGAGAAAATATTCTGGCAGACGGTAATTCCTGAACTTGGTTCTGAAGATGACATCACATATTGAAAATAAGACATAATAAATTAAGTTAATAGTAGATCCTACCAACCTTAAGCCTTGGTTGCAATCTTGGCTCTGATGCACTTGCTTAAGTGACCCTCTTGACCTTAGGCAAGTCACTTAACTGGGCATCAGTTTTCTCCTCCGTCAATTAACAATGACAATGCCTACCTTATAGGACTGCAATGGTTTTAGATGAGATTTTGGTTAAGACCAATCGGCACTTTCTGCTAAGCACTAGTTACCAAACCCGGCACTGTTTTCACTTTAACTTCTGCCCCTAGTCTGACACAGAACATCGGTCAGGCCAGTTAACTGTTATTCTATTTGTGAACAAGTTGACCAACTTCATTTACAGAATTGATGCAAAGTGAAATTAAATGATAAGTCACATTATTCTAAAATAGGAGATTATTTCACTATCATTTTTTCCAGTCTGCATCTTTATGATCCATCCTGGGCAGTTTACGGAGCCACCATCCCCACTTCCTGAGGCTCATGCATCTCCGTGGGTTCCCCACCACAGGGAGAAGTTGCAACACCAGCAGGCTGACCCACCCTCCTGATTTCCTTTCACACTTTAGGGCTTTAACTCCAACCTCAAATCGCCCTCCTGGCTTTTCTTTCCAAACGTGGGTGAACACCCTGAATCCTCCTCAAATCAATCTTGTTCCTAACTAAAAATGTATCATTAAACTACAATTCACAGAGCAAAGACTTTTTTTCGGTAAGGATGTGAGATTATCTGGCTGTATCCTATATGGCACAACGGCCTCCCTCTGTAAATGCAGCACATGCACCTGGCTGTCAGATGTTACTTTTCCCCTTCAGTATAAATATTCAACACTTCGGGGGGTTTTCCCTCTAAAATAGTTCTTATTCTTTAACTAACTCGGTTTTTTTTTCTTTCAGCTTCACTGAGAGAAAATTGACATAGAGCTACTGTGTAAGTTTTAGGCGTACAGCATCATGACTTGACTTACATACATTGTGATACGATTACCGTAGTTAAGTTTAGTCAACATCTATCACCTCATACAGATACCAAAAAAAAAAGGAAGTCTTTTTTTCCTTCTAATAAGAACTTTTAGGATCTACTCTCTTAGGAACTTTCAAATACACAACATAGCAGTGCTAGCTACAGTCATCACACTGGGCATTATACCCCCAGTACTTACAGCTAGAAGTCTGGACCTTTTGACTAACTGCCTTCATCTAATTGCCCCTCCCACTCATTGCTTGTTAATGACACACATTAGCCCTCTCTTATGTTTAAAAGAGAAACGTTGTTTTCTCCTTGAGTTCATTTTCATTCAATTCAAATTTCATATTCTCATTATGTCATTATGAACAACACATATAAAAAGGAAAGATGTCATTTGATTTCTTCTCACTTCTTATAATAAAATGTTAGAAAAGAGACAACCAGGGAAGGAATTGATAAATATAAAGGAGCCAACATTGTTCTGTTCAAGAAGGGGTCCTTGCAGAAAGGATGAATGTATTTTCCACGGGGGAGGAACGTATACTGTTGTAACCAAGGAGGGGAGGAGCAGACTGCATTTTTCAAATGTAGTTTGCACCAATATATCCCGTCCCACGTGTTCTTCTTATAATGTGATTTTGTCACTTGTCCATCAAGAAGTAGGGTCTACAGTCCCTCTCCTTGAATCTGGGTGGGCCTGTGACTACAGAAGAGATTCTATATGACCTCTGGGATATGTCTAAAAGGTGATCCCGTCTGTCTGGTCCCCTTCTCAGGACGCTTATCCTTAAGAGCCAGCCACCATACTGTGAGGAAGCCAAGCAGGGACATGTAGTTGCTCCGGCCAGAGCCTCAGCTGAGGTCCCAGCCGACAGACAGCCTCTACCACCAGATGCATGAATGAGTAGCCTTCAGGTGACTTAAGACCCCAGCCTTCCCGCCATCCCAGCTGAAGCCGAGTGGAGCAGAGACGAGACATCCCCGCACAGCCTTGATCAAAGTGCAGACTCATCAAGCAAAATGAATGTTGTCATTCAAGCCGCAAAGTTTGGGCGCGGTGTGCAACAGGTAACAAAAACAGATTTTAGTGCCAGTTTGAAGTGAAAGCCTCAAATCTTACAAGTTTAAGACTGTTCATTCCCCTCCAGTTCCTTTTTACAACTTAAGCAAAATCAGGGGGAAATTTTCTTCCATCATCTTTTTACAAAGAATTTGAAAGCAGTCATTGTTTATTAACCAACCAGATTACAAAAATAATCATGGTAGACATCTTAGTTCATCCTTCTAATCGACCTGTTGATCTGGTCTACCCTGTTGCCAGCATCTCCATCTTCTACAAAATCAGTGGTCTTTTCTTCATCCCACCTGGTGAAGATAATTTGAAGGGGCACAGGCAGGTGTTTGCTTCTTTGAAGCATTTCCCAACACTACAGATCTCGTGAATCAGATTCTCCATGCAGATGACGCCATATTCACCAGGAGACCAAGCATCAGTGTGTTAGCTGTCAGGGCAATTTGCTTCGTGTTGTTTTACCATAACTACACTTGTAGATCAGTTCCTTTGCTGACCTCAGGTTTGGGTACCCCCATGTAACACATGGCTCTACAATCCCCAGCATGTTAACTGAAGTCCATCACCTTTCAGAGTTATCATCACAAGTGACTAAAATCAATTTATCCTCACTGTACCCTCACTTTACATATTCCCTACATATTCTTTAATAAGGAGATTATAATCTCATATTGAAGATGACATCCAGCTTAAAAGGGAGATGGATGTTTTCATATTTTTTTCCTGAATTATATAAGCAATTGACATTACCTGAGTTTATTTATTAAAGGGGGGGGGGGGTGGAAATCACACATTTCAAATAAAGACCTGGAGATCACAAAAACTGCCAGGGCAAAGCAGGTCAGTAATCCAACTGAGAAGAGAACCCGTGTCTTTGATGTTATCAATAGCCTGTTAACTTTCAATGACGGTCTAACATGAAAAAATTGTTAAATACCTCTTCTGGAACACTTGTGTTAAGCGGGTCACGGCTGGGAGATCCCGTTCCTGGCATAGGCGACAGATTTTTCTCCAGATCACTAAAACTCTGCGCGTCTAGCAAAGTGGAGATGGAACCGGAAGGGAGCAGATCTTCAAAGTAGCCGTCTTGGCCTAGGGAGCGACAAAGCAGAAAGTGGACAACGGCAGCTTTTCATTTTTCTCTTTGACTCCCAATTAGATGGAACATAAAAAATTTTTCTGATCCTCAAAAATCAAAGAGTCAACTACTGGCATCACTTGAAGAACAACAACATGGGACCTAGGACGCAACATCTTAAACTGTGAGTGCCTCAGGCCCAGGGGCTCTTGGGCCACGTGGGTATCCAGCGGTGGTATTAACAGAAGTATTAATAGTGGTTTAACAGACGCAGTCACGGACTCACAGCACTGATGTTAAAAGTTAATTCAGTTCAACAACCCTCCTGTAATTTTGTGTCCACATTCGGGGCTTTACAAATTTCAGTTCAGAAATAACCCAGCTGAGAAATACCAGTGGTACAACAAAAGGGATTCTGAACAGAAATCAGAAAAACATAAATGACTTCGTAGTCACTGTTTAAACAACTTCTTTTCCATCACTACTGAGCTCCTGAAAGGAAACACAGAAAGGAAAAAAGGAAAAGAAAAAAAAAAAATAGATGACCTTTTGATCCCTTAAGAGGATCTTTTTATGCCATTCATTTCATTTTAAAGCATAAAGAATGGCCTGATGGAGAAAAGTGACAACATAACCAGCAAAGCAGAATTTTTTACATCTCGAGAAATGAAAAGGATCAAGTGCTTTTAGAATTAAGGATTAGGTACCAGATACTCTTTTTTAAAAACAGAAAGAATAGTCCTTCCAACTATTCTCTGAATAATACAAAATGTCAGATACTTGTTTAAAGATATGAACCAGACACAGCTTCTTAAGTTTTATTAGATTTTCACTCTAATTTTATTAGAATTCAGGTATTCGTAGAATTGCCCAAGGATTATCTGAATAAATACAAACCCTGGTGAGTAGTCACTATTTATATAACTCTTCATTAGAACAGGATAAAATTTTCAATGGTTTATGAAAATATCTGCTGATGTACATAGTTTAAAACTCCTTTTAACTACACGTTTATATGCACAGAAAAAAAGGCTAGAATTACGTGAAAGTACTGGTAATGATCATGTCAGTAGAATTATGCGTTATTTTTACCCCTTTCTCTATTTTTTAAATGTTTTACATTGTAGTCTCATGACAGCAATTAAAATGCTCTTTTTTGATTTTTAAACATAAGATTTACTGGGTTGAGATTCCATAAAATCAAACAATATTTTAAATGCTGTAACTATGAAAAAATCAATTACTTGAGAATTTATAATACTGTTTACAAAGAGAGGCTCTTTTGAAGGCATAAAAAATGCTGAGTGATGGGAATTGCAGAAGTCAACACTGAGAATCAGATGTTTGTTTGCTCATTTGGATATTTATAAAGTCTTACTATACGCCAGGCCCTATGGACAAAAACGTGAAGATTAGTTGTTTTTTTCCCCAAAGATCCCAGCCCAAAGTAAGATTTTCTTTCTCCGTAAACCCATCAAGATTAAAATTTCAAAATTCCTCAAAGATCCTAGCCCAAAGTAAGATTTTCTTTCTCTCTAAACCCATCAAAATCTGAGTGTCCCACAAGGACCTTCCAAAAGACTTATTTCCAGTGCTTACTTTCAGAGCACATGACCCTACCTATGCAGCGCTAATGAACAAGAGGACTTTAAAAGTTCTTAACATTTCTGTTTGTTCTGAATGACCCCCAAAGCTTTGCCACACTTGAGAATGGCCAACTGGCCCATGGGCAGATAGAACAATAATAAATACAACAAAATGTGTACTATCTTTACTTAGATGTTTTACAGGTTTTTTTTTTTTAAACACTTTCAAAGCTAGAAACAATCCCCCTCAACTATTCCATGTTCATTCTCTAGGCTTCTCCCCATTGGTAAATGGAACCATCATCTGCTAGTTGCTTTAGTCAGAAACGCTGGCCTTTCTTGATTCTTTCCTCTTCTTCACTCTCCTAATTCATCAGACTATTGGGTTGATTCTAACACCAAAATATATTTCCAACCAGTACCATCATATCTTCCCACTTGGAACACTGCAAGAGTCTCCTGACTGGCTTCCCCTCCTCCCAACACTGCTGCGACAGGTCCAGCAGTTCATAGCCCCGCTGGGGTCCATTGGTCACAAAGACCATGTCGCTCACTTGTTAGGACTCAAACTTTTCACCTTGTGTGACCAGGTCGCTGCTCACCTCCATTAACTCATCTCATCTCATGCACCCTCTGCTCACTACCTTCCAGTCACCCTCGTCTCCTTTTGAGTCTTAAACACACCAAAGTCTTTTTCCTCCCGAGGCTCTTGCGCATGCGGTTGGTCCCTCTCTCTAGAATGCCATCCAATCAACTCCTTGGAGAACCTTCTCCCTGAGCAACCAATCAACAGTATACTCATCAGCCTACACACTTCCTGGCAGAGAACAGATGCCTACTAATATGGTTGAACGAATGAATAGGTTATCTGAATTTGAAGTAATGGATATACTTCATGGAAGAAATTGAGGCCAAATATAAAAGTTCTTAGGCCACTTAAAATCCAGGAAAGCAGGAAAGCCATTAGGACCATGCTACATTTTTTACCTTGGGCCAGTACTGCTGTATCTTGCATTTTCTTGTACCTGTTCAGGCACTGTCGAAGGTCTTCTATTTTCCGATCCTATTAATGAAATAAAATTATCATCTTCAATATTATGATTTTAAAACAATAAAAGTAACTGTGACACAAAGAATAAGCAGACGTGAATTATTTACATTATTCAAGGAATATTTCTAAACTTTAGTAAAACTGGTAATGTCTAGAGTATTTTTCCTACGTACATCAGAGAGATAGAAAAAGTACCTCTAAATTTAGAGATTCTATCCTTCAGCTGCCATCTTTAAAAAACAAAAACAAAACAAGGTAATAAGATACAAAACAAAGAAAAACAACCCAAGAAATAATTCAACATTAATTACTCTCCTCCCTAATATAAATCAGAGCTTGAAAGAAAGATCTACTGTTATCTTTATCGGCCGGCAATAATCATCACCTGGCTTTTTCCTTCTCAAAACGCTCCACCAGAGTTGCTTCAATAAGTCATCAATGACCTTCTCTTTACTAAAAACAAAAGACACTTTTCATCTTCTTTTTTTCCAATTTGACCTCCAGGTGGCATTTCACTGACTCCATTCTTTCCTTCTCTCTCTTTTCTCTGTTTTGATTTTTTTAATCCCTTGACCAGATAAATATTCTATTTACATAACCCCTACCACCTCCCAACCCAGAATATAAAATGTTAGAAAATTCAAGGTTTTGTCCTTTACCTTCTTCTCTTTTCCCATGCCCTCAGTGTGGTAGATTAGCTCCCTAGCTCCCCCAACATGGATTTTGGGCTTGGCCATGTGACTGGCTTTGGCCATTGATATATCAGCCAACGTGGTTCACAGCAAAGGCTTGAAAAGTATTTGCACATTGGGACTTGCCCTCTCTCGCTGCTCTCGGGAACCCTGGGGCCACTATGCGAAGAGGCATAGGCTAGTCTACCAGAGGGGGAGACCATTTAGAGGAGAGACAGCCCATCTGGGGCCAACCTAGACCAGTCTGTCAACCACCTGACATGTGAGTTACACCACGCTAAACCATCCATCCCCATCCCAGCCACTGGCTAACAGCAGAGATCAGCAAAGCCAGCCCAGACTAGAACAGTCGAGCCAACCTACAGAAGTATGAAAAATAATAAATGTGATTATCATGGAGCAAAAGCTAACTGATATGTCACCTACAGTTTTGTCTCCAGATCTATAATTCTACATTATTCCTAAAATTTAGATTCATTTCTATAAGAATCCAACTTTCATGAGAAATCTCCTTTTCATGTCCGGTGAACACACCAAATTCAGTATCTAAAATGAAGCTCCCAGGACGTGAGCCTCTGTTTGGATTCCCTTAACTCTTTTATAGGTGCCATCATTCACCATGCTGCCCAAACCGGCAAAGATTCTCCCAAATCCCAAAGATTCTAAAACCTTGTCAATCTATGAATTGTTCTATATTCCCTTCCCTTCTTACCACTTCACTGCCATCGCCGTATTTCAACCCCTCATTTCTCACCTGGACTATTTTAACAGCATCTTAACTGTTCTGTCTTCATTCTCTCTTGCCCGCTCTTGCTTCCATTCTGCCACCAGAGCTAGCGTTCTAAAATGGCAACTTAATTATGTCACCGTCCAAGGTCTCTGAGCTGAGACCCTGAGTCATTAAACCATTAGCCTCACCTCACACACCCATGCCCTCCACCTGCATCTCATGCTCCAGAACTTTCCCAGCAGGCACTGGCTGTTTCAAGCGTTGGTTTTGAGACATGTTTTTGCTCAGGGATCCTTTGCCCAGATTCCTTCATTTTCCTGATGAATGACTCTTGCTCTCCCTTGGAATTTGCCCAAATACATCCTCTTTGAAGGCTTCTTGGAACCACCAAGAAGTCACGCCACTCTTGGTGCTCCTACAGAAAAGTCTGAGCACCTAGTAAGCCCTCACTCAACATTGGGAGTTTTGCTTTTATTTTTCCTTAATGAGGGAGAGAAATGGAAACAAAATGAATTTCAGTGATTTTTTTTTTTTCAAATTAAATGTATATGGGCAGCTTGGTAATGACTTTCCTTTTTATTTGACATGGGAAAGGCTAGCAAAAAGAAACCTATATATGGGTGGGTGGGTAGGAGAATGTATTTCTATGGGATAAAGAACAAAGAGAATGAAAGGCAAACATAAATAAATAGATAAATGAACAGAGTGAAACAGAGTAGGCAAGAATTAAGAGAAAGAAACTTATGATGAGCGGAAAAGATCAAGACAGAGATCTTGGGTATTTTCTTGGGTTTTACTTCCTTGAAGTTACTCTTTCCTCGTGGAAGCGTCTCCTCGTTCTATTTACTCAGAGACACGAGAGGAGAGTGGTTCTGATGATCGGAGTTGAACCTGACCGTTGTTGCCTGCTGGATACGTGGCTGGTCAGGGAAGTCATGAAGAAATGCATTTCCTTAGTCAGGTCACTGCATCCCTGCTCTGAGCAGGTTGAAGTAAGGAGAAGCAACAGCTAGAGGAAAAGCACTCCCAAAGACCTTGGCATTGGACCAGTGTAGCGAAAACAAAACCCAGCGCCATCTTTGATTTCACGGTGCCTGTGCCCGGTTTCTGCTATCTCACCACTCAGGAGAGCAGAGTCAGCCCCACATGCAAAAGAGGCCAGGAGCGTGAACGAAATAACATGCTCACAGAGAAGAAAATCAACATGATCATGAAGCTAAAGTTGCCACGGCTCCCTCCTCCAGCATTCCTGCAGTAGCCCAGAATTTCCAGGGACCACAGGAAGGATGTATCATGGACTGTAGTCTTTCTCTCATTTGTCAGTTGAACATAGAGAGCTGATCTGACAGCCTGAACATTTTCTAAATTCAAGGTGGTGGTGGGGGGTGGGATTCTCAGGGGAGTCAGTGCCACTGGTCTCCATCCTTGTGCACGACAGGAATACATCCGCGACCCCCGGGAGCAGGCGCTCTTGGGCAGGAAGGGAGAATGCTTGCCCCTTAATGTCAGAAGTGTTTAGGGGTTCTTTCAAACAGGGATTATCTGGAGAAAATGCATGAAATGACCCAAATGATGTTATGACACATCCACATCAATGCTTAAATTTCATCTAGATACCTTTTCTTCATTTGCTGCCATCAAAGACTCCACAGCTTTTTTCATTTTTTGTACTTCAATATCTGAAAACATCACAACATCAAATCAGAAGTCAGTTTAGTTCACACACACGATAAGGACAAGAATGGAAACGTCTGAAGGTAAAGATGTTCATCATTTATTCTCTTTGTTTCTAAAGGCACATGTACCATTCATTTTTCTAATTTAGGGGATACCTGAGGAATGAACACCTCCTCTCTCACCTCAACAGTCATCATTCCAGAAAGAGAAAAACTACCCTCCCTCAGAGGAGGAACAAAACCCCCATGAGACCACCGCACGTGAAATTTCAGCACCTCAACTGTAAAAGCATGGCGTTTTCAAAAAAGAAACCCATGAAGCAGGTGAAAGCAGTGAACGGTGTATCTCTAACAAAAGCAGAGGAAATGATGTTCAGTTATAACCAAGATGAAGACACGGATGGTCAGAGCCTGATGGAACGTGAGGTTTACGTGAGTGTCATGCTAAGCTGCTGGCTGTCGGCTCCATACGGAGGGAGAATGAGTAACACTTTGCTTCATCTATAAACTTCATTTCCAGGACCACTGTACAACATAAAGGCCCAAGCAAGCTGACTGGGATTCTCCTTAAAATTTGATCATTTAAATACAAAACCATGTTAAGCATGTTACTGTAATAATAATAATAATAATAATAATAATAATAATAATAATAATAATAATAATAATAATAATAATAATAATAATAATAATAATACCACCAAATATTTTAAACATGGAAAGTGAATCTAAAATGAAAATCACAAATTTAAAAAATTGAAAGAGAGAAAAAAATTCAGCTCAAGTTGTCTGCTTTTAAGAAAAAAAACAACTACTGCAGGTAAACTTTAAAATGGTACATCAGGAGGAGGGTGTAGCTCAAGCAGCAGAGCGCGAGCTTAGCATGCATGAGTTCCTGGGTTCAATCCCCAGTATCTCCTCTAAAAATACATCAACCTCATTACCTCCCCCTCCTGCCAAAATAAAATAATTAAATAATACGATAATAAATTTTAAAAATATAAAAAATAAAACGTTAGAATTAAAAAAATAAAATAAAATGGTACATCATTCAGCAGTGATGTAACACTTTCAATTAAGCTATACTCTACAGGAACTGCTTTTCTTTCTTTCTTTTTTTTTTCTTTTTAAGACAAATTCCCTTAAGAACTCAATGGTCTGGAGGAAAGAGCCCGCTAAGGCTTTATTTTCACACTGCACTAAATAATCCAGGCTCTGTTAGTCGGCCTGGGCACAATTTCTTTTGTTAGCACAAGAGGGCATGTTTGCAGAAGCCCCTAATATAGATGTCAGCGAAAAAGTGGGTTACAAAACATTGGAAAGCAAAAGGAAGCTCAAAACGGTCTTCAGCTATGGTAAACCTCAAACACAGCAGGTTTCCATAGGCGTATAAACGTTATTTTCTCCTCTGACCCCCCGTATCTCCCGGAGAAAGCTTCCTCCCCTCCATCACTCTGGGTGCCCCTGCTGAATCCTACAGAGCAAAAGGCCTGAATCAGATAACAACCTGCAAAACAGCCTTTTACTCCTTGTTTCTGCTGTTTGTTTGTTTACCGTCTAGTTTTGTCCTCTCAGAAGAAATGGGCAGCTTATTGATGAAGCAACTTTCCATCTTTGGTGAGAGGGATGTTTTAAAAACACATGCAAAGAACAGCCCAAGTAGTACTTTTGGTGAATGTAGAGGCTGATGGAAATACACCAGAAACCTTACTTTTGTCTTTGAGCTTCTTTTTAAAATTTTCATCTGTACAGGAAAACCCATCAGATTGGAAGTTAGCACACATTACAACAATAAGTAATAATAAGTAAATAAGTAAATAGCGCTACTATTTAGTCTCTTTTTACCTAAAATAAAGAGACCCAACCTCATACCGACTGAATATTAAGTGCTGTTTTATGACTTTGGGATTGGTTCTACAATACAATACAATAACCTCTGTGAGGTTAGAAAGAGATGCAATTAATCAGAAGACCTAAATTGGAGTTACGTCTCTGTTATTTCATTTTTCTGAACCTTGGTTTTCTCGTGTTCACACTGGGCTTTTGGAGCACAAGTGCTTCTTACACTAACAGTGATGAAAAACCAGCTGGTGATGCACTGGTTGTTTTTTTTTTTTTACATTTCCATTACAGGCCAATATATGGCTTCGTGAATGGGATGACGACACTGTTTAGGTCACATTTATCTCACTGCTCAAGTGCAACAACACTGAAATGCTCTATCTCCTGTTCAATGAGGTGAGTCCGCTGATCACACAGTTAGATGTTATGTCAACATCAGATTCCATGAAGTTTCTGAACACTTGCCCTCAGTACCTGTATTCATCTGGCTGTGTCCTGCCAACAAGCACTTCACAGACCAGAGCTAGTCCTCAGATCTGACTCTGGGTGGCATTACACAAACATGTCCTTTAGCCTACAAGTCCTAAAATTCCATTTTTTTCCCCTTAAAAATCCTGAAAGCATGAGCTGCTTGTTAATGTCCTTTAAGAACATGCATTCTACAAATGCCAGAACAGAAGGGTTTAAAAGCCCCTTCCCTCAATGTTTGATGAATTGAGTTTTTGGACAGAGAGGCAATTGTGACCCTGCAGCCAGGGTATTCTATGGCCAAGAAGACTTCAGAAGTAACCCAACCCAAGTCCCTCACTGTACAGACAATAATGTTACCAGTGTTCACCTAATAGATAAAAAATGTACCAAAGCTATACCAACTAGAATTTGCTCTGTTTTGCAAAAGTCAGAAGTTGCTTCTGCCACATCACTTGTAATAACAAAGGAAGGTTAAATCTGACTTAGTGTTGTCAGATGTTCCAGGCATTTATACTTCCAAATCTAATTCAAAAAACACATTACATTCAAGTTATTTTCTATCAGGTATAACCAACACTATTAGAAATTATCGTCCATATAATATCCAGGATAAACCTCCATTTATGATTTTTAAAAAAATAAATTCATACAGTTTTCCCCAAACCAGAATTAACTTATTTTGCTTTCTAGAAGGTTGAGGGCTCACTGCGTGGGAAGAAATGTTTATTAATTCTCCAGGGATACAGAGCCTTCCCTCTCTCTTCTCAAAAAGGCAGGCAAGGTTCTGACATGTCTTACTTTATGTTGTCTCAGGTTCAGTTCAGAGGGAAATAATCTTGGGACATAGTTCTGGTACCTTTTAATTCTTTTTAACACTCTCTTGGGTTGCAGTTTGGACAGGAACTCTCTCCTGATGGGACTTTACCATACAGTAACCTAAAATAAACACCCAGGAGGCACAGAGGTGCCCTTCTCCAGCTGCTGAAGAGGGAGTTCATAGATGTCCAGGGACAGCACAGAGCCTCAGAGGAGTCCCTGGGGCCCAGGGCCCAGTGGCTTCTGCTCCTCTTCTCTCTCTTTGATGCTAATATTACATATTATCCAATGTCAGTTTCTTTTATAGACCTTGGACGATTTTAATAAAATAACAGACGTCAAATTTATAGTCTTACCTCGATCAAGAATTTCAATCCCTTCCCCTTTCATCTTGCAAACCAGTTTTTCTTGTAGCCTTTTTACTTCAGATTCCTTCTCTTCCAGCTGTTCTTTCAGCAACGCCAGTTCCTCCTATAGATGATAAATTCATTTAAAAGGAGTAGATTAGGGACTAAAAGAGAATACTCAAAGAGTCTGTTAACTCTTCAGTCAATAATTAGTTTTTGTGAATGAAACAAAAAGCTACAAGAACTGAGACGCAAATGTCAGAAATCAGACAGTGGCGATGATAAGCAGGAAGCGAGACGACTAATGAAAGTCCACGTTACAATAACTGAGGTATAATTATTTCATGTTCCTTCGTGACCAAGTTAAAAATAAATCTTTTAAAGTGTAATTAGGACTAGGGGAGCCCTAAGGTTTAAATCTTATGTTAAATAAAAAATCTGACCAAGTTAATCAAGGAAGATAATCCACTTAGAAGCTTAGTGTCATAAAAGCAAAACAAAATGCAGATTGGAAACTATATTTTAAGACTTGCTTGATATTTATTCAGCATTTCAAGGTGGCACTCATGTTCCCTGGACAGGACGGAGCTTAATTAGTGGGGAAGACAGCAGGTGGTGAACAACTTTTGCCAAATCATGGGACTAAATAATTCATCCTCATCACTAAGGTAAAAGAACAGAGTCTCCTACAACAATGGAAAAAAAATTTGGAAAACAGATTTTAGGTCTTTTTTTTTTTTTTAACTACACAGCTATTTAAGACCCCAAGTCCAACATTCTATTTACTAATGTCTGTTTCAGTTTCATCTTGGTAAAGAATTAGCTTTGGCAAATTTCAGTTTTGCTGGCAGTATTTAACACAGAAAAGAAAGCTGTACAGTGCTAATTCAGTGCACTTTTATTTTTACTAACACATTTTATGTTCAGTCTCTAAAGATATGTATTATGCGAAAACGTAGCTCTCCAATGGAGCTAAGACATTAGTTGAACAGCTTTTACCTATACTAGGAATGGGTAACAAATATGAGAGATTTTCAGCAGCTCTGGCAAGAAATGCTGCCCTGTTCTCACTGTGCTTCTTCTAAGCAGTGATTCCTATTCACTGCCACCACCGTTAACTGCTCTACACATTTACCTTCAAGAACGTCCCGAAGGAAGAAAACAGTGTCTCTCTCTTATTGATACCAAACAGAGTTCTTGCACAGGTGAACTTTGGTTATTTTATCATGCTTGGATCTCAGTCTAAAAGAGTGAGATTTAAATGATAAACTAACACTTTCATGTTACCTGTTTGTTGTTTTTCACCCTTTCACATGTTTCTGAAAACACTATTAGGGGTCACATGGTCCCTTTAATCAGCTTTGAACATATTTTCAAAAAACAGGTGATACACACACACACACACAAAATGAATGCACACGCCACTAAAAACACCATCACAGCAAAACGACACAAGCCAGAAAGCCACAGGCCATGGACCCCATTACCCAAGGTCTACTACACCTTCAGGGACTCCCACTTTTGTTCCATCCGCTGCTTTTCATACTGCATCTGACCCACCTTGATTTTCATGCTAGAAAGTTTGGCCATTAAAGACTGGCAGAGAGACAGAGGAGTGAAAGAAAACTACAGATAGAAAAAGACAAGCTAAGTAACCAAGAAAACAGTTATCAGTTTGTAAAGGAGGTTAGGCAATCAAGAGAAATGACATAGGTTACGTTCTATCAGATTAGTGACACCCTGATTTTTATTCAGAATAGCAGTGCTTAAATTCAAGACGGTCTCCAGCTTGGGGAAAAACTTCACTCACTTGTACAATATATTCTTCTGTATCATGTACTAAGCAGAAAATGTATTTTATTTATATTATTAATCATAGAGAAGCAGTGGAGCCATTTGTTTGAAAATTTCTGCCATTGAGAAAACTTACTTTGGTAGATTTCAGCTTTTTTTCATACTGAAGTCTTTCACTGTCCATTTCACTGACTCTTAACCTCAGATCATTGATTTCCTGCATTAGGCCCTGTCCAGAAGAAACAAAGAGATACATTGGGAGAGCCAAACACACTCATGTACACCAAAACAGCAGCTTGCAAATCTTGAGTCAATAGCTCCTGGATTAAAGTTGCACAAATTAGATCAGACAAATGGAAATGGATGTGTCTCCTTGGAAACCAAAGCTTCTTTCCATTTAAAACACTGCTTTAAATTCCCGATGCCTCTGCCTTAAAGTGATGGGATTATAAAAACTAAAGGTCACTGTCGTTTTAATTAAGAAAGGTAGATAATCACCTACTATTGATCAAATATTTTTAGACTAAACAAAATCACTATATAAACAAACCGGGGAAATTTTCTTTAGTAAATCCATTTATTTTTAGAGCCTTTTTAGTGCTATATGGATAATTGTAAAAATATTTTCGTAATCTCATTTGTCTATAAAAATATAGATTGTTCATCACCCCAGTGTGGGAGCATGGAATGAAATTTAAATGCTTTAAGCCAAGGGTTCTCAACTTGAGTGTGGATGAAGGCCCTGCTATTTGCAAATATATTCAGTATCATAAAATAATTTTCTATTTGGAAAATAAAAAAGAAAGCAACCCTAATGTTTTCATAATACATAATGTTACTACTTCCCACTTTAAAAAAAACTAGTATTTTGTAAAATTTGTTCTGCGCAATAGTGACCTATTTTTGTCCAGCGTCCAGAGAGTAGGAAAAGGTAATCAGAATGCTAAGCAATACCAACTCTTTCAAAAGAAGGGCTCAAATACTCTGTGAAACCTTTTCCCCCACAAGCCCCGAAGGTCCCAGCAATGGTTAATGTGTTTTTATTCCTCACTTTTCAAGACATCTATTCCTGAGTCACAAATTCTTAGACAAAAGAATAGAATTATACAAAAAAACCATTAAAAACAAATGGATTAATGCTATCAGAAATAAAACTTTGCTAATGAGGTTTTATTCTAAACTCCTAAGTGTCAGGATTCAACCTCACAAAGGCCAGGAGAAAGGGATGCTGTAGTGAAACACACTTCCCAGAAAACCCACAGGCTTTTAAATTGTGGTTTCTTGTAAAACAAGGAAAAGTGCTACCTAGCATTATTATATAATAATTACTTATAAATATTAATTATAATAACTATTATTAATACAATGTTTCAATAAGACGTCTATTTTCTCCTTTTATGAATGAGGTAAGTAACTGACATCATTTAATAACTTTAGTTGTGATTCCTTACCAACAAGTTCAAGGTTGCCAAGAGGGCAGGGGGTGGGAAGGGACAGACTGGGGTTTCAAAATGTAGAATAGATAAGGTTATACTGTGTAGCACAGGGAAATATATACAAGATCTTGTGGTAGCTCACAGCGAAAAAAAAAATGTGACAATGAATATATGTATGTTCATGTATAACTGAAAAATTGTGCTCTATACTGGAATTTGACACAACATTGTAAAATGACTATTACTCAATAAAAAAAAAAAGTTCAAAATTCAAGTTCAAGGGAAAAGTTTCTCCCATTTATTTATCTCCCGTTTATTATCCATCCTTGTGTGTGTTCTTAGTAATCTTTCTTCATCAATTTGGTCTTTCTTATATATATTTCCTACTTTCTTATTGTTAAGAAACAGCTTTGAATTCCTATTTGGATTACTCTATTTTACCACTTCCTTTAGAAATAGTGGCAATTTGCAAAGAAGAAGAAACAATAGAAGAAAATAGAATTATAAATTGGTGTCATTTTCCTATTTAAAAAAAATATCCAGTTATTCTTTGTGGCAACACTACAAATACGAACGTAAATTTATAATCTGAAAAAAGCCCTATCTTCTTATGACAACTCAAGTTGGAAAGTCTAGAAGTGGCTCCTTAATATGAAATTTCTAAAAATGGAATACAAATTATTTCCATCTACTTTCTCATCACAAGTTCAGCACTTTTTAAAAAGAAAATCCCCGTTACCTTTCCCTTTTCCGTTTCAGAGTATGCTTCAGGGCTCCACAGAAACTCAGTTTCTGACACCTGTGCTCTCACCAGAAGGGGGCACTGTTGATCAATGCTAACCACCCATCAGCAACTCCTGGGACAGGCAAGCTCTCAGCCTTTCAAGGTTTCAAGACTTTCACCCCCATCTGTTAGAAGTGACTTTACTTCTTCCCCACTAATTTTCTTAGAAATTAATCTCCAAATAATCTACAGTTCTGAGACAAAGTTAAAGAATTCTGGATTATGAAACAGCCAGAGAAACATTTCAATTAAGGGGGAAAAATAGGAAAATGAGCATATTCAATTTTAATTTTTTTTAGTTTTAATTTTGAAGAATACTTTAATTCTTTTCACTTATAACAGAGTTTATCAAATATCCTACAATCTCTGAGTATGTGCATATTTTATTTTACCAATGGTATTGAGTATTTATTAGAAAATTATCAGGGATTGAGTTTACTACAAGTTGGATGACAAGATCACCTTGCATATGACTGAGTGGATGCACAAGTGAAGCAAGGAAGCACCAAAAAAAGGTTTTACAAAAATGCAGATAAACTTGAGAGATGTATATACTGCTCTGGGGTCTTATAAAAAAAAAAAATCATAAAACATCGACTTCAATTTAGTCCCAGCGTTTGGTTAACATCTCGTATCCAAATTAACCACAATTGTGCAGGTTACGGCTGTTCCTAAACTTTGTGTATTTAATGTAGAAGGCCACCTCTTGATCCCCTAAAACTGTAAACTTCTTTTCCGACACCAGCGTTAGCTCCACAGCCATGTTATCCATCTGATGGCCGAGTTCTACCGCTGTGTTATACAGCAACTGTGGAGTCAGGGAAAGACAGAAAGGGAAAAGAGGAAATATCCAATCCGACTTTTTAAAGAAAGTACAAGAGCAAGAATTTTAAAAAATACTAGGTAACTTTCTAAGTTTTATTTTAAGAGCCCCAGTCTCAATCAAATGAGAAACATGCTTATACAGGTCACTGACAGAGACCTTCAAGATTAAAACACGAACCAGGTTGGGGATTTCCTTTTTGCTACTGAGGAAGCAACACATATACCAAGACTTTCCATTAATAGTTACATCTTTGACAGAATATTTAATTTGAAAAACAGTGATGCAGGAAACATTATTAAATTCAGCTCTATGAAGGACTTCAACATAATGGACAAGAAATGTATCTCACATCACGATGGCATGTAGTCGGCATAAAATAAATATTTGGAATAAATCTAGTATGACGCCTCTCCACATCCCAGTCAAGGAAAGAAAAAAAGAAAAAAGAAGAGATGGCCCTAGGGGAAAAAAAAATCCTGCAGCTCTTTGTATTTCTTTTCAAATGAATCGATTTCCTATGGATATGCTCTGTATCCCCACCAACACCACAAAAAGCAATGAACAAACTAGAAAACCTGGATTAACAATAAAATCAGTCGAACAAACAAGAAAGCATGTTTAGCCAGGAAAATGGGTACTTCAGGTTGAATTTCACAAAAGGATAGTGGGCTGTATTTAACTGGTGTGATTTACATGTGGAATAGACCAAAAGTAGAAGGCCAAATTAAATGACCTCTAAAAACCTGTGATTTTAATATTATACAACAAAAGCATGTTCTCTACACATGGTTTAAAATCCACCTATTATATAGTAAATAAGCAGTATGCCAAAATAAGAACTACTAGTAAAGTCATGCACTTAAACCCATTTATTTCCACAACGAAGAAATCAGTATGGATGAACAGATGGACAGATGGACAGATGGATGCATGGATGGCTAGACAGATGGACAGAAGCTCCAAAATGTCCTAAAGTCAAAAGTACTTCTAAAGGCTAATGAAAGGATTAACATTTCATATCTGACGTCTCAAAATAAAAATTGCCATTAACATTTAGTGATTAAAAAGTCAACGTAATTAAAGTTTATCCTTAAAAAGCAGCATGGATAATGAGGGCATATAGTAATTAACTGCCATCCTTCCACACGTCCAGGGAATTTCAGCTTGCTCTAGGAACGTGTGTGAGATAAATACGTACGTATATATGAACATGTGGATAAAGAGAGAAAGGGTATCACTTACCTCTGTGTCTCTGAACCTATCTTCATAATCCAATCTGTCCTTCTCTACAGCCGTCAGTTTTAACTTCAAGTTAGATATTTCAGCCATCAGATCCAACTTCTGAGTTTCTAAGGATGTCCTACTCAGAAGCTCCTATTAGAATTTAAGAGAGACATTCAAAAGTTGTTTTTATTATAAACAGCTACACATGGATGTGTCTCGCTTACTTTCTGTTTGCGGTGGGGGGCGGGGTAATTAGGTTTTATTTATTTATTTTTAGAGGAGGTGCCGGGGATTGAACCCAGCACCTTGTGTGTGCTGAGCACGCACTCTACCACTTGAGCTATACCCTCCCCCCCACTGGATGTGTCTCACTTACGACTTACAAAGCAGTAACTATTAAGCACAGGATGTGCAGACAAACTACCAAATAGATACACGGGGGAAAAAAATGATTTGCTTTAGATAACCTTCAACCCAGCTGAACTAATGCTCAAGAAACAGCTCACGTCTGCTTACTGGGGAGACACAGATGGATCCTCACATATATAAACCTTATATATTCTTAAGCCTGATGAGAACGCGGAGGATGACATTATGTTTGCCATGTGCCAGGCACTGTTCCTACACGTACTAAGTGGTTCAGTCCTCAGAACAACTTTATGAGACAAACTCACAAGGATAATGCGGGAATTATTACCCTTATTCAACAGACGAGGAAACTAAGGAACCCAAAGGCTAAGAACTTGCACAAAGTCACAGAGCAAGGAAATGGCAAAGCAGGGACTCAAGCTAAACAGTCTCGCTCCAGTGTGTAGTCTATGCTGTATTCTAGGTCCTCTTGTGGATGAGAATCCTATGTGCTGCCTACGTATATAACACATTTTTTTCCAATAAAGGTCATATAAGGCACTTAACTTTTTTCTCAATCATAAAATATACACTTATGGCTGGAAATCAGGAAACCATATCAGAGCATAAAGAAGAAAATTTAAATTATCTACAAGCCTACTCATATTTTACTCTAGACTCTAAATGCAATGAGCACTTTCTGTTGTGTTTTGAGACCCGCTACTCTAGATTCCGGCTTAACATATGCCAGTTTAAGTGAATCACAAAATTTACCACAGCATCGGAGCAAACACAACATACAAACGCAGCATCTCTCACAGCCCAGCAGGAGGAGCCCGCCTCGGTGCTGGCTCCCGCACGTACCTGCTGCAGCATCTCTTCCGTGGCGTTCAGCTTCTCTCTGTGCTCTTCGAGGCAAAACTCCAAATCTCGAATCTTCTCCCCCTGAGCCTCTACCTGGTCTGTTAACACACTTACCTGTATTTAGAGCAAAACACTGTAAATGGATGAGGAAGAATGTGGGTGCCAATGCAAATGTGGTTTCTCTGCATGGAACAAAAACTGGGATGATGGTACCACTCACTGGGTTGTAAAGGAAGAAATCTGAGAATTAATAAGACACCAGTCCTTTGCACTCTTATGTGATGCTTATTGGTCTGAAGACTCCTATTTAATTTTTAAGAAAGTTAGGGCGGTTTGGGGACGTGTAACACTTTACAGGGTAAAACCATTTCAACTGTTTATGAGAAGGAGCACGTACACGAATTACCTTTTTGGGGGGTGGGGAGTAGGAGGTAGTATTAAAGACTGAGAGGAAATGGAGTTACTATTTGAAAGAGAAGTTATCAAGGACTTTTCAAGTTTGCCACTTCACAAAGAATAAAGGAAAGAACCCAGGGAACCCAAATTCCATGAGATCTTTCATGGAAAGTTCCCCAAATGTGGTCAAAAGCCCAAGAGGAGCCAATGGTTGGTCCTTCATCCTCAGTCAATAAGCTTTGGTCCTTTTCGCTCAAAACACCCAAGCAGAAATATGTGTCAAGGAGTTAAAACATCATGAAGAAGAAAGCTCAAATTTAGCCTACAAATAGGACTTCACTACACACTCTGTGGTTTGTTTTTTTTTTAGCCCATGGTATCATTTTTAAAACTGAAAAATTAAATATATATTCAGATTCAGAAATACATATTCCTTTTTATGGAATCGATACATGAACACATATATATGTAGAGTATAAAGTCAGAATTCATGCTATGTATTTTTTAAAAACCTGATTGTCAGAAGATCAGGTGACACTGTGCCTGTCATAGGACTGGCCCTTGAAGAGCTGAGGCTGCCTAAGGGTGGCTCACTCTAGACTGGGTGTGGACACCCTTGTTCTGCCACAGTCCCCACCACTCCCTGGTGTGCACAGACCGCCTACAGCGCTTATTTCCATTAGCAGTCCAGCTCCCGTAAGAATCTGAATTTGCCATCCCAATTTAAAACGGTCTCTGTAAGTATGTCATAAGGAAAAAACAACCAGCATTTAAAAAAAAAATCACTTGCCTGAAGAATGAGAGATTCTTTGTCATTTTCTAAACGTGCTAGCCTTTCTTGATATACATCTCCGTTCCCGGGTAGGTGTCCATTCGTCTGAAAAAGAAATAACATGGGTATAGGCCGACCCTCTTTAAAACGGAACTCTGGTGGGTAAATAAAACGTGCATGTGTTTTCACTCCCAGGAACCCGCACTGAATTCAGCCCAGCCGTGTCTGCCACTGACAGGCAATATGACTGTGCAACGTGGTTCAGTTACCTGAGAACGGGTAAGGCAGGCACATTTGGCATTTAGGCATGTTTTCACCAAAATAAACAACTTCTCATGAAGCAGAAAATAACAACCCAGAAGCAACAGTGGCCACTGATTGTCACTGACAGCGGATACACACCTGGCGCCTGCCAAGCTTTGCGAGTGTGTAGTTGGACACAAACCTGCTATGAACCCCTGAGTGTCACTGATTCTGGGTGGGGACAGGCGGAATGACCTGGGAGGCCCTTCCATTCCTCCTCTCTCCTCCAAAGTCCCAAATCCAGGGCTGCAAATGCCTGCCTTTAAATGGGAGGCAACAGGGGCATCTTACCCGCCCCGCCCCTTCCTGCTACTCAATCTCCAAATCACAGGACGGATCTTCCCTTCCTCTCTGAAGCCTTTCTCTTTTCCCAGCAATGCTTTAAGCCCTCAGTCTGCAACGACTCCCCCTCACAGCAGTGATGAGCCATGCTCCTCAGCGATGTATCACTTTTGGTCCTGAATTCATTAACGTCTTGCGAGTTTGTCTGCTCATCTACCAGGACGCTGAGCTTCCAGGCAGAGCCTGAGAATGGGTGTCACCCTGCACCCTCCCCCACTGCCGGCCCAGCACCCTGCTTAGACTGCTGCTCACTCTTCCTTCTCCTCCCTTCTGCCCCTCTTTTATCAGATTTGGGTTTCTTTACAGATGGTACAAATGCCAAAGGAAGCACAGATTAGGAAAGGAAGTGCAGATTTTTCTTCCTCAGCCGTCTTATATACACAAGTGACTAAGGGAGACAGTGAAAAGGCTCACAGAGCAAACAACATAAAAACGTCACTTTGAAATTGAGTGGTATACGTGATGTGTCTCGTTGTCTCCATTTAAATAGTTCATAATCACATAATATGTAACCCCAGCAGAATTTCCCGATTCCTCATTCAAATACAACAGAAATGAGAGCCAGTGGAGCCCAAAATGGTCAGACGGGGCCACCCAGAGTTCAACCCAGGGAGCAAATCACCGCCTCGGATTTGACACCAGAGAAAACACACGCTGCACAGCCTCGCCGCCCAGGAGGCATGTGACGTGACAGCGATTATTGTTCCAGGATGAACTGCTTTTACTATTCCACCTTTCCAATTAAGGCAGTTTCTAGGATAAATTCTGGGAATAACAAAAGTCATGGGCGGGGAAGGAAACAAAAACAAACAAAAACGGAACTTTAACAAAAAAGAAAATTGCAGGATGTTTCTCGTAAAAACGCAGGCATGCTGGATACATTTCCCACGAGGCCACAAAAGACTGTGAAACTTATTTAGTAAGCACGTGACTGTGTATTCAGGGTGGATAAAATTTGGAACACCAGCTCTTGGACCACATACCTGTACAATTAGCACAGCAGAATCCCATCCCTGTTGTAAACTGAAGTGCCCAGAATTAAATTACAAGCATCGGGGGAGTCTGATGGAGTGGCCGGGACGACTTCCATCCCCGAGGACTGCCACGAAATCGAAATTTACGTAACTGTTCTTGAGGACGGTTTTTTGGGAAAGAGCCTGGATTGTGTAACGCGCGTTCTCAATCTAAGAAAGTGCTGGGACTGGCCCTGCAGGGTTTAAATTCCTCACTTGATTATGAACATTAAAGGGCATCTGCTTTTAAAACTACGCAAGCGATGCTTGATAAACAGGCACATTTCATTGGGTAGGAAAAAAAAAAGCTTTCTGCTCAGGGAGGACAAAAAGTAAAAGCCCTCTTTCTTCTGCCTGCAGGAAATTACAGCAAGATTAGACGTGTTTCATGAAGCCACTGTTTATGAGATGAAAATAAACTGTTCTAAAACCAGTTCTGCAAAATTATATCCTTAAAAAAATACTACAAATTGATCACAATGAGCATGCTCTCATTTCTCAACACTGTATTGAGATTTACAAGCATTCATAACACTCAGGAGTGGTTTATTTTTAAACACTGAACGTCACTACGGGAACATAAAGCAGAAGACCCACCACTGGAATAGTTACACACTTTTGAAAGCATCGTGCTGACTTAAGTAGGTAAAGGTCTATTCATTTCACATGTTTATTTCTGTTTCTGCTAATTGGGCTACCTCAAAAATGTTAGAAAGAGGTAAATTCCATTAGGCAAATAGCCTACAGCTTCTATTCTTCTCCATCACCTGGTCTGTATACCAGACCGCCTCAAACCTCCCCAAACCCAGCACGCTCCCCCACACTAATTCTACTCCTGCAGATTCTGCTGCCTGCCCTTCCCTTCTTGTTCCTCATTCCTTAAGGTCCACCTCGCCTGGGGCTTGGTCCGTACAGTCTTCCTTGAATCACCTGTTCACTCATAAGTCAGTTACAGCATCCAGAGGAAACTTCATTACAGCAGGCGTCACACTGAACGGACTAGGCTGGACTTGGCCATGTACATGTCTCTTCCAGTAGACTCTGCATCCTGTGTGATACATTCCCCCTTTCCCTCTGACACACAGTGGGTGCTGAGTGAAGGAACAATGACAGGTGTTCAGTAACCATCAGATGAATAAAAGAGGAAGGAATGTTTGGTTTGAACCTGGCCTCCTTGCTTCTCAGTAAGACTTTTTCTCACGATGTTTCCTCTACCACCTGGTGCGCACTCCCTGGTCAACCTCTAGACTAGCCCCTTTCCCCTCAAGCTTGCACTCCCTCTTCCTGCCACGTTTAAGAGGTGACCTCAGAGCCTTTTTAAAGGACAATAATTGAGGCCTTCTTGCATGAACTCCCTCATACACTTTCTTCTTCAATGCACAATATCACATATTGCCTCCCACGTCTTCCCTGTCTTTCTTCCTGCCAGTCTTGGGGGGGAACTCAGTCTTAACTACTTCCTAAAAGCGTACCATCCCTTGTCTACTTATTTCACTTGGGTCCAACACCACAATAAGGCATCTCACGCTCTGCTGTCCAAAGAGTCAAAGAACACGATGCTAATAACATCGGAAATCAAGCCACTGGGCAGAGGCAGCACCCCGCTCCCCAGTCCCCTCGCTTGACGTGGTGTAATTAGGGCAGTGAGGCCGTCATCCTCGTGCTGTAAATAATCATTGCAGGGCAACACTGCTACTATTCCGGGCCATTGAGCATCCTTCCAACTGGCCAGTGTCCCTATGTCCTACAGCACCTCTGAGTCTGGGTCAGTCTTGCAAACAGCCCACTTATTTTCCCTCCTAAATGTCCACTGCTGTTCAAAAGAGGAAATTTGACGCCAAGGCAACAAGAACAACCTCTTCAAGAAGCCTTCTGTTTATCCCAAGATCTCATCATCTCTGCTCACTAAGAATCCAAAAGGGAAATAAATCTCAGGTACGTTTCCTTACACCCAAAAAGCCCAATCCTGACCTTCTCCTAGAAAGACATCAGTTTATTCGGTGTTGTCAGAAAGTGCATCATTAACAACTATTTATACAAATAGATAAAAAACAAATTTCTTCTGTACAGCACAGGAAACTATATTCAATATCTTGTAAAAAACCTTTAATGAAAAAAGAATATGAAAATGAATATATGTATATATATGTATGACTGGGACATTGTGCTGTGCACCAGAAATTGACACATTGTAAATGACTGTACTTCAATTAAACCAAAAAAAAAAAAAAAAAAAAGTAAGTGCATCGAAGACTGAAACTCAGAAAAGTATATACTGTCCTTTCCAAGTCAAGATGCCAGATGTGGTCAAGATCAGACTCTGGCTTTTGGGCTTTGTTTTTCTGGGTTTTCATTTTCTCAGGGCTTGTTTTCCAGAGACAGAAAGCATCTTCGTCACTGAACAGCCAATTGGAGCAAAAACAAGTGATCCAGAGCAAAAGAAACCACAGCAGTAGGATGGCCTCTAAGATTCACTTCTCCAAAAATGGAATGTCACCCGAAATGCTAGTGAGAGCAGCAGACGCCATGTGCTTCCATCCACCAGTCTTACTAGAAATACTGGGAGGGAGCTTCCCTTGGAGTACTGGTGCCAAATTAAAACATTTATTGCCAAGATACAGTGGCTCTCCTGTTAGACGGCTAACGCATGGCCAGCACCTCCTCACTTGTGCATCCACGCCAGCACAGGGCGAGGCAGCAGACTGCTCTAGTGTCTCCTGGAAGGTTCCTTCGACACCTGTCTTGAGCAGGGAAGATGGGCTCCAGCCCCTCTTCGTCTCATCTCCATGCACATCACCATACTCCCCAAAGCTTCTGTGGAGGGGAGAGGGGTGCCTGTTGAGACTGCTGCATTATCCTGGTCACAGGTATCCTCCAACGTCCCCTGAGTTACTGAAGGTCCCTGGAAGCTAAGGCCCAGCTCCTATTCTGAGAGCACCAAAATCATTCATTCATTCGTTATTTATTCATTAAGTCCAGCTCTGTGACAGGATGAGCAAAAGAATCTCTTCCACTTTAGGAAGGGTCACTTGAGATCAAGAGAAAAACAAATGTCCCTATTTTTCCTACTATTTATTCCTTCTTAACTCACTTCCATAAAAGAACAGAGAAATCTTTATTTCATCCCAACGACTCCCAGTAGCCTGGGTTTCCACCGGAAGTGCTCCTCTCAATTGAGAATTCTGCTGACTTGGTCTATCTGCTTCCCTGTTTCTGTGGACCCTTTACATGGGAGTTTCCCAGAGGCCTGAGGGCAAAACAGGTTGAACTTCAGCCAGGACGTCTCAGTGAGACACAGCCTCACCCAGATACTTGTGACCACATGCAGGGTACAATCTTAAGATGGACCTTGTTTGCCAAGGCTTGAAGAAACATTCCCTGGAGGCACACATGAAAAGAGAAGCTGTCAGAGAGCAGCGGGGATCAGGGAGGGGCTGTGTGGCTGAGAGTCAGGGACACGGGGAAAACAGCCAGCAGCCCTGGAAAGAACGTGCCCCGTGTCTGAACTCTACATAAATTATGAGCACTGTTATTTTTACAGCAACGTTTCAAAGAGGTCCATGTACCTCATGGGTTATGATGCCTGATTCGCAGTTATCACTTCCAGGATTTTCATTCACTTTGATGAAAACAGTATTTTTGTAATTTCTGCCGATTTTGAGATTGCTTCCTAACTAAAACTGCCAAATAATCAGACATTTTAGGATTTCCTGCCCTGGTCAAGGTCACCATCCGCAGCTTTGACTACTGCAAAAAGCATTGTAAAAATGTTTTAGGGCAGCTCATCAAGTTAGATCTAAAGTAAACAAAAGCTACTTGCTTGGCTCAAACAGACATATTTTCCAATTTGCCCTCTTAAACTTTGAGCTTGATTAAAGAATGTAATTCTCCATTATCAATATTTGTGTTGACACATGACATTTCTCAATAAAAACTGAGAATTATACCTCAGTAATTGAACAAATGTACCATATGCAATAGATTCATCTTTTTTTTTTTTTTAACCACAGGAGATAAACTTTTGAGTCTTAAAAGAAACCTGTTAATTTCTAGAAGGCTACAGGTGTAACTCACCCGATTAAACAGGCTGCTAGTGTTACGATTTTCTTTTTTTTAATCCAACTTCCGGTCACATGAAATAATGAAACAGGCAGCAGAAATTAGTAGTGAAGGGATAACCTACACCCTGTGGGAAACCGGGGGAATCTTCCTGGCCTGGGCAAAATAATAATGAGAACCGCAAGTGCCCAGTTGCACTAACGAGAAGATTAGTATCAGTCAGTCTTAAGGACGTGCACCCTCAAGTCCACCATTAAACACGAATGAGACCTTAATTATGTAACTAGTATCACTGAAAGGTTTTTCTAAAATATTGTGGAAGCTTCTCCATCGTCTGAGAAATGTCTGTACTCTTTCGTCAAAGTGAAGCGAGTATGAATAATTTGCAACGTAGCCCCCCTTGTAACTGGAAGCAAGCCCTTGTTTCCCTCATTGCAAAGGGTTCTGTTCATTTCTTTCCCTCTGCTCTCCACAATCCATTGTTCAACGTTACCTTTTTGACAAACCATCCGCCAGGCTCACTGCTTAGCCCTCAACATACATTAGCTCCTGGGATCCTCACGACCCTGTGTGGCAGAAACCCTCATCCCCATTTTACGGATGAGGAAACTTGAGACCAACAACTTAAGAGAATCTCCCCAATCCCACAACCTTCTGAGTCAGAGCCAACATTAAATTTCGCGTCTCCAGAGCCGGCATTCGTAACTGCCAGGACACAATCCCGCCTCCGTTAGCATCCACTGCTTTTAATAGCAGGATGTCCTTCATTCATTAGTTTGATGATTTCCCTGTGTACGGCACAACTTGTTGGAGTCTGCATTTCTTCCATTCTAAGATGCCATCAAATTTTATCAAATTATTAATTCTAAAATTTTTGTTGGAGTAAAACACACGTAAAGTTTTTTTTTTACCACCTTGACCACTTGGAAGTGTACAGTTCCGTGGTGTTAGGTACACACACTACTGAGCAATTGTCACGGTCAGCCATCTGCCCGACTGAAGCTCTGCACCCATTAAACATTAACCCCCCGTCCCTCCCTCCCCCCAGCCCATGGCAACCACCATTCCACCTTCTGCCTCTGTGAATTTGACTACTCTAGGTACTTTACTATTAAAAAAAAATCCCATCTAAAAACGTGTACATTATAATGAGAGGAAGCAGTATTACCAGCAAATCATTAAGTTGTTTAAGTGTAAGGCTCTCTCCCTTTTGGATTCTTGATGCTGCCTGGGTTCCCTCTGGTTCTAAAATTTAAGTCGGCCACAGGCTTGGCTCTGACTCCTCATGTCACGCCTACACCTTTATTATTCCCAACACTCATTCCCACTCTCCCCTTCTCGCTTTGCCCTTTGCCATTTTCCCTCTTTTATTCTCTCACTTTTTAAGTCCTTGAGAAAAGATACAGAATTTGAAAGGACTGGGATCAAGATGAGGGGACAGAAATAATACAGTTCGGTAGATATACATAAGTTCAACCCAAAAAACTTACCTCTCTGGACCCACATCTAGTTAACGTTTTTACTATGGTTTTTTTTTTTTTTTTTTTTTTGGATGAAAACTGAATCTTCGTATGGTGTAAAACATTGGTCATTGTGTGGATACTTAACTTTAAAATGTCATATATTAAGATTGAGGGGGGGAGGGTGTAGCTCAGTGGTAGAGTGTGTGTCTAGCATGCATGAGGTCCTGGGTTCAATCCTCAGTACCTCCTTCAAAGATAAATAAATTTTAAAAATCACTTTCCCCCTAAAATTAAAGAAAAATTATTTTTAAATAAATTATTACAAAGTTGATTGGATGATAAACAGAACTTTAAATATACAGTTTTAAAAGGCTTAACAGTCACCAAGAGAGGAAATTTAAAAAACAAAGATTGAGAGCAACCAAAAGCACAAATTAACAAGCCATTACCCATCCAAGGAATAAACTGAACACAATAAATGACTTCAGTTCACTCAAATGTATATATCACTTTCCCATTCCTAGAACATCTTTCATCACAAATAGTTACTGACCACCTACTACATGCCAAGTGTTGTTCTAGGCACCATGGATACAGTGGTTTGGTTTGGTTTGGTTAAATACAGGCATAGAATCTCTGATTCATGATGCTTCCATTCCAGTTGGAGAGACAGAAAATACATATAAAAATGGCAGATACGAAGTATGTAAGAAAGTGGGGAGTTCTAAGAAAAAACAAAGCAGGGAGATGTACTATGAAGAATAAATATGTGAAATGCTAGATAGGGTGGCCAGGGAAGGCCTCACTGAGAGCACAACTTTTAATACAAGGAGAATGCAAGAAAGCTAGCCATGCAGCTATCTGTCCAGGCAGCGTGAACAGCCAGTGCAAAAGCCCTGAGGCCAGTTTCCCAAGCATGTTTGAGAATCAGTGGGGAAGCCCATGCACCTGACGTGGGAGGAAAGAGGAGAAGTACAAGGAAACACGAGGTCAGAAAGCAATGAGGAGCACGTCCTAAAGACCAGGCAATCCAGGGAGCACTGTGGCTTCCATCGCTCAGAGAGCTGTGACTATCCCTGGAAGGCTCAGACAGGACTGAACAACACGAGTTATGTGCGGGTACCATCATCACCACTTTTAATCTGCTCCAGATATACTTTAACAGAAGAGGCTGAGCATATATTTAATGGAAATGTTTTGGACACGAGTAAAAAAAATCCCACCACAGTACCCTCAAGCCATGGCTGCCACTGGCTGCCTCTGCACGCGGGCTCGGAATGGGTTCTTCTACCAGGGGTAAGTCCCCTTCTTACTACGTGCTGAATGGTCAGAAAAAATACAGAGTAAAGAAGGGGTGAGAGAGGAAATAGCCTAAGGAACACGGTAGGAAATGTCTGATCTCAGAGCATGAAGCAGCTCCCCAAAGAAATCAGCAAACCTGGATACCTACACCTCTGTAGAGGAGAAGCTTGCAGAGCAACTATAAAGCACAATAATGAGGCATCGTGTATTATAAAAAGTAAAATATCTCTAACTGTCAAGGTCGCATAACTACATCACCACTAGACGATGGAACGTACTGTCCACACCTAGAAAAGGGAGGGATGCTGGCTGGGAACGTAAGAACAGTTAGCCCAGGACTGGTTGGACCACCAGTACTTCTGTCACATCACACGAAAATGTTTTAGCTGTACGATGTACTATTAAGGTTCCCAAAGCAAACAGCTTACGTTTCCACCGCAGACCAAAAAAATAGATCTTGGTTCTTTCATGCAATTTTCACTAGCTTTTATATAAACATAATTAATTAATAAGCTTATTAATGCATTTCCTGAAAACTTGAGCATCCTTTAAAATACTTACAAAATAAACATGTTTTTAACATAATTAATAAGCTTATTAATGCATTTCCTGAAAACTTGAGCATCCTTTAAAATACTTACAAAATAAACATGTTTTTCTGTCTTTTTCTTTTGAATGTTTTTATAACATTCTTTAGATTTTATGTGTACACATACTAAAAGCATAGTATTTACCATCGTGTTCAGGGAAAGGGCAGATCTGCCAAGCCGTCAATTTTCAAGAAGGATGCCTAGAAAGAGGCTCATTGTTCAGTGAATAAGAGCACCATTTAAAGCCCAATCCAGTGCTTAGCTCATGCACTGGAATTGAAATGACTGCCACAACCACTAGATGGCGCTTGATATCAAATACTGCTACCAACCTCCTTTGCTATTAGAAGCATCCATTATTCACTGTACTTCCTATTTCGAATTGCTACTGGGTCCTTTTACGGTAACCTTCCCAGTGTTACCAGGAAAGCATCTATTAAGTACAAAGCTCTTTCCCTTACAGGACTATATGTTTTAAGACACAGCACGTCATTCAAGCACAACTGAAAAGTTAGTCTACTTTTATGGGTAAAATCAGGTGACCAGTTGACACTCATGAAAGGCATAATATGAAATGCACAATGAAAGTGTCGTTAACAATGCCTTTCAAAAAAACTATCCTTAGAGTCAAAGGGGAATCAGGATCTCTTAAGGGATAAAATCAGGGCATACTAGTTGCCCTATAACTGATTTTTCCTGTTCTGATCAACTACGCTATGTTCTAAATTTTGGAACAAGATTCACCATAGCATGTACAACATCAAGAGTGAACCCTCATGTAAACTATGGGCTTTGGTTGATAATAATGTGCCCATGTTGGTTCATCGATTGTACCAAATATGCCATATGGATGAGGGATGTTGAGGGTAGGGGAGTGTATATGTGTGGGTGGGGAGGGCTATGTGTGAACTCTATTTTCTCCTCAATTCTGCTGTGAACCTGAAACTGCTCTAAAAAAATTAAGTCTGTTAAAAAAAAAAAGAACAGAATATTCATGGCATGGGACTGGTAACGTGCAGACATCTACCATATGACTCTGGAGCCATTCGATGAGCGTTTCTGCCGTCGAGTCGGGGATCTGGCACCTCAAGCCTTCCTTCTCATCTGTTTCCATCACCTCCAACACTCCGCGCAGGTCTTCCACGAGGTGCAGAGCTCGCAAGCTTCCCATGAATGGGGACGTGGGAGACTGGCAGTCGAAAATCCCATTGGAATATTCCAGGGCCTTAGAACCTAGGTTTACAAAAATTCAGAGAGAGAGCAATGGAATTTATGTCAGATGATACGCCAAAGCTGAAGGTGGCAAGCAAGTCTAGTCACAGCGAGGAATGACCAAACAAGGAACAGGGAAAAGAGAGTTCAGTCACGCACACCTCTCCAAGGCATAGTTATTTGGTGCAAAAATAAAAACTATATACCTGATGATAAATATCAGAGGTCAAATACCTAACAGGGAGGCCAGCTGTGTGGTGTAGTAAGAGGACGGTGGGCTTTGGTGCAGAACGTGCTGACCTCAAAGGAACAGACGCTAAGAAGGCAGCACATCCGTTTGGGTGGAGCCGTGTATTCCTCAAAGCACAAATTTTAGAAATCATAAAGTTTTTAAATTTCCCCTAAAGAAGTTGCACATTGATGTACAAACTGCATGGCATAATTTCAAAGGGAAGAGGGCCAGCTCCCAGGTAACTTACCAGAATTTAATCTCTTAAGAAGCTCAATGAATTGCACATGTACATTTGTGTATGTATGTGTGAGCGTGTGTGTATAAACAGTTTCCACCACGGTTCTGTTTGCAGCCTATCATCAAATGCCCTTGCTAATGTTCGCTTCAAAAAATAGCTTTACAACCATTTTTGTTTTCTATTACTCATGGATAGTAAGCATCAAATATGCATACTAACTCTTTGTACTTAAATTTCAGTACCTATGACATTTAGGCCGTCACCTCCTAAATCAGAAGGTCTCATAGCTGGATGAGACCTGCGAACCAACATGTAAGTTCTCTCTCCAGTTGGCCATGTGACAGGATCAATGCTAACAATGGGGAAAGGAATTCTCGTTCAGCTAGTTCACTCCACTGACATTCCTCATGCTGGACCCAACGATCTGAACCAAACATCTACCAAACTGTGATGGTGCGAACCACTGACACGCTACACTCAGTGCTAAGTGCCAACTGAGTCATGTAAACCGTCTGAATCAACCCTCGCAGGAAACTCCGTAAAGCTGAGATGGGAACTCAGAAAAACATAAAGTGAAAAGAGTTATGTCAGGAGGCGGGAGGAACAGAAAAGCAGTAAAACCCAGACAGACTCTGCTGTCTTCTTCTAGCAGTTTTAACTATTAGGCTTATCCGATGATGTCGCTGACAGTGCACAAGCCCATGGTAACCCTCTACCCCATTCAGTCTCCATCAAAACAAAGTGGCGAGAGGGGAGAGATGTGCATTTAGAAAACTTCCCCAACGTCTGTAGTCAGTTCTCCTTTGCCTCTTAACTCAGCTGGAGAATTACTGATGGCAATTTGGAAATGTAACTCTGCCCACAAAGCTACTGGTCAAATTTATGACCGGGAAAGCTAAGCAGCTGGGCCAGGACAGCCACACCCCGGCCCGATAGCTGGTAGAGGCCAACTGCATGCTGACCCCGACCATCAGGTTCCTGCGTGACAACCCCACCCGACAGCCCATTCAGCCATCTCCTCACTGTAATGGGCTCCGAAACACACTCTGGAGACAAAACACACACTGGGACCTGAGACCTTAGGTAGCCACCACTCCTGGGAGATGGTGAGGGAGCGAACGGGCTCACCTACATGAGTCAGTCACCTCGGCCATGGAGACAAAACCAGGAAGGGACGGTCTATTGGGCTGCTGAAGATTCTTAACAAGGAAGTAAGATGATCAGACTGGGGCTTTGGAAAAAAGATTCTGGTGGTGCGGAAAAAGATGGAGCAGAGTGGGAAAGCAGGCGTGTCGGGGACAGCGCGTGAGAGGGTTATTTAGATAAAGCAAGACAGTGGTGGCAAAGACAGGACAGACTTGAGAGAGAAAAAAAGGGAATGGCAGCATTTGGTAGGAGGTAGAATTGACTGAATTTGCTTAACTAAATGGGGAACGTGCGGGACAGAAGTGTCTAGAATGGCTTAAACTTCTGTTTTAGGAAACTGTATGGATGGAGGACTATGAAATTAGCCAAGATAAAGACCAATAGCTGGGCTTCTGAGGAAGGATAATGACACTGATGCGTCTGTAGGACATTTCAGGGCCGATACCTGGATGGCTGTTAAGAGACAGGGACCTGAAGCTTAGCAAAGAATTGGAAAAATAAACAGATATGAGAGTCATTGGTGGGAAAGTGAATGTTGAGGCCAGTGGAACAGACTAGAACGTTCCTGGATACTGGGAGAGCAGTGTCTCTCAAAGTGCCACCCACAGACAAGCTGCACCAGAATTCACCTGACATGCAGATTCTGTATCCTTGATCAGAAGCCTACTATGGTACTAGAATTGTTGACATTTTGAAATAAAACTTAAGAATAATTCTGGTACAGGGGGTGGGTATAGCTCAGTGGTAGAGCACATGCTTAGCATGCATGAGGTCCTGGGTTCAATCCCCAGTACGGCCATTTAAAAGAAAAGAAAAGAAAGAAATAATAATTCTGATAGAAATTGAAGAGAGATAAAGATGAAACCATGGGGAACCTAAAGGCGTTGGAGAGAGCCAATAAATGAAAATATTAAAGTGGACACATAGTAAAAGAGTTGTAATGAAAAAGCCAAGAGAGCAAAGTAAATGTCACAACTGCGTCTTTTAGAGGATGCAGATTACTACCTGCTATAATACCATCCATCTGCTCCAACGCCGCAGCCAACATGTCACTTGCATCACTCATCATTTTGCTATTTGTCAAGGGCAAATTCCAACCTCGATCTGAAAAAAATAACAATGTTATCGTCACATCCTTTAGACGACACATGCTTCCTGGCAGGTAATGATAACTCTGCGTCAAGTTATGACTCCACCTAGCAGTCAAACAAATATGGAGAATTTCTGAAGTCTTAGAGCTGAATTAACTGAGTCATTAAGAAGCTGTGGCCAACCGTTGCCTGGCTACTATGCTGCAGGACCCCATGCCATGCCGGGTTAGTTAATAGAATAACTGTGATTCAGTCCCTGCACCCGGGGTTTCGGCCCCAGGAGGATGGTTTCCATGCTGCACTCTGTACAGCTCTAGGTCTCTGTGAGGGCATCGGGGTGGTGTGGAGCCTTGCTGAGGGCCACGAGAGATCCGGGGTATACAAGACTTCCTGCTTCTCTGCACCAGCCCCACCCGATCTCTGCTCTCTTGATTTTGCCTTTATTTGTTTTTTTCTCAATAAGGACTTACTGGAAGATTTGTCTAGGAAAATGGTGCAGAAACATTTATACTAAGCACACACACATTTGCTCACATTTTCCAGTGTAACAATAGCCACCATGCACTGAGTGCCTATAGTGGTTCCTGCACATTTACATCAGTTATCCATAACCCTTTATCATGACGGCAACTCTATAAAATGTGTAAATTCATCTCCATTTTGTAAAGGAGAGCAAAAATGTCTGTTGATTTTTTTGCCTGTAAAGACAGCAAGTAAATATAACAAAAAACAGTTTACAAAGACCAGTTTTAAACCTAGGTCTGTCTGATTTCTGCTATTCTATTGAATTTGTTTATCTGATCCTATCTGAAAGATGGATTTATGCTGAAATTGTGTCACAATCTACTCACTCTTTTACCAGTTAAAAAATAAATTGAAATGATCCTTGACAAAAAAAAAAAAAATTGGTCATTAACAGGAAAAAGTCAAATCATGTGATTTTCAATATTAATGAATACATTTTAGGTACCAGCTAAGCCCCCCTATAAATTCTCCCAACAGGCCCAAATAAAGCTACTTTGCAGATACTACAGTAGCAAATATCTGGGAACTAAAGGGTATGCTGTTTAACAGAAACCTTTGCCCTCTGTTTCTAAGCAACCAGATCTCACCACTTTATTTTTACAAACATATTTACAGTTCTGATAAACGACTTCTTGGATCAGTTCTTCACTGTGCGTCCACTTTAACAGAATGCCATTTAATCATTGCAAAATCTTACTTTGTTTTTATAGTTTTCACAGATTTCATCTGAGAATTTCCCAGAACTTTTCTCCCTTCAGAAGGTATAAAATAGCATTACCATTTTATGTAGAAATACTACAGTACAAAAATAACCAGGGCTTGTATTTACAGTCACCTAGAAATAAGGGGGTTAACAAGCTAGGTTATGAACCTAGGAGTTCTCAAAAATTTACTTGCACAATTGGCAAGTATACAGTCCAGAGAGCTGGGGCACACATTTAATAAGCACACTTCAGGCTGAAAAACTCAAAACATGAAAACTGAGGACATAAAGGATTAAGCCAAAGAGTATTCAGTCCCTGAATTTTATATAATTAAGTGGTTTGCATTCCCCTTCATTTTAAAAGTTGCACTTCAAAGAGCTCTAGATAGATGTTAATATATATATATAAGACAGATGTGTATATTATATGTAAGATAGAGGCATACATATATTATAAGATAGAGGTATATATTATAAGATAAAGGCATATGTAAGATAGAAGCATATATATTATAAGATAGATGCATATATATATGGGGGAAGGCAGAGATACATGCCAGGCTTAGCTATAAACATGGGGAATGCTAATAAAATAATGCTCACATTAGAAAAACTCATCACCTCACTAAATGAAAAAAACAAATAATCCTCTTCGTTAGCAACTGTATTTTGTATAGAGCATGAACACGTTTTCAAGAAAGAAAGGTAGTTATCTATTTCTTCTCTGTTCTGTTCAATGAACCTTTCAAATGCTATGACATGGAGGTATGAAAACCTAGGCTCTGCTTTTCAAAGTGTTGGTGAAGAATCAGTTTTTTAAAAAATTTAGTTTGTTAGACACCAAGTCTTTGTTTAACATAATAAAAATATGATGACATTAAATTGTTACAAAAGTTTATAAATACTTACTGTGGACCTCTATACGTATCACACAGTAGCCTACGTGTAACAGTAAGGAGAGACAGACAGCAAACACAATGAACAAGTGTAAATATAATATGGCGCACGTGGTAGGTGCTAAGGGAGAAAAACTGAGCAGGATGAAGGGGTCAGGAATTCGACGGGGTTTGCAAATTCAACAGGGAGGTCAGGGAGGATGACGGATTCAAAGGCCAAAGATCTCTTTAATAAATTAAAAGTAGTTAAATACAGGTGGTAGTTCAGTGGTATTCCAAGTATAGAATTCTCACAAATCGATTAGAAAAAAGGGAGGGGTGAAGATATGGACAGACATGTAACAGAAGAGGAACCATTTTGAAGAGATGCTTAATGTTATTAATAGCCAAGGAATTTAAGACAACCATGTGATGTCATTTTAAACCTACTCAGTTGGCCAAAAAAATTGATACTACCAAGTATTGTAAAAGGATGTGAATTCACAGAATCTCTTACAGAGTGGTAATGGGAATGTAAAATGGGCTAAAATTAAACATCCACATTCATTTTCAATCTAGCAATATTTACACCAAGGTATATTACCATGAGAAATATACAAATGTTCATAGCAGGACTTGCCACAAGGACAAAAATGTGGAAACAACCCAAATGTCCATCAACGTTAGAGGAGATAAATAAACAGGAATGTTTATGCAATGCAATTACAATTTTCAAAACAAATTAAAGCAATATATGTGTAGTATGGACAAATCTATGCAATATAATAGCACATAAAACAGAAAGTCTCTGGTAAATTCAGCAAGACTTTTTGTTAAGTTAAAACAATTAAATAGAAATATATAAATACACATAATATATATTAGAAATACATATAGATTCAATGTAACTATACAAAAAGAAAAAGGGAATGAGAATACGAAATTCAGGATGATGGCTGCCCAGAGCCAGGGATGCAGGGGGATAGACTAGGAAAGAAAGGAAGCACATTGTAAACCTGGGAAAGAAGGAGCGGCTTAATTAATACAAGAAAAATAATTTCCAATCAAGAAGTGTTACCAGAAAGAAAGAGGGATTATTTTATAATGATAAGAGTCAATTCACCAGGAAGTCCTGACAATCACAAATGTTTCTGCAACTAGTAACAGAGTTTCAAATTACATGAAGCAAAAACTGACACAATTAAGGGAGAATTACACAAATTTAGTCCGTTTATATTTAATGTAATTGTTGATATTGACAGATTAAAGTCTACTGTCCTGCCATTTTTTTTGTTTGTTTGTTTGTCTTATATACCATTTGTCCTCCTTTTCAACCTTCTTTTGGAATGCCAAAGTACGGAAAAATCCAGTAATAATACAGATTTGAGCAACACTATCAACCATCTTGACCTAATTCAATTTATAGAACAAAACGTCTAAATGCAGAATAAACATTCTTTTCAATTCACGTGTTACATTTACCAGGATACACCATGCAGATAGGCAAGGCCACAAAATAATTCATAGTAAATTGCAAATGGGCGTTAAAAGAGTACACAGAAGAAAAGGCAGCCCAAAGTGGTAAAGTACTAATTTTAAGAATAGAATTTCCATACGTGTTAAAAGTCTGGCTTGAGCTGTTTAAGAGGCAGCCTTACTTTGTGAACATCTGTGTTGAAGAGGCTATATGTCAATTTTCATGGCTGGATGAAAGTATTTTTTAAAATAGAAAGGCTAAATGAGAAGGTTTCAGAAAATCCCATGCTCTGTGAAGATTTTCCTGTATCCTCAAAAACATTTCCGAGAGGAAGATTCCCCTGGGCCACTTCATGTACTTAATACAATGGAATATTATTCCAAGACAATGGAATTATTACTCGCACAATGAAAAAAAAGATTGATACAGACGATAATATTATGCTGAGCCAAAGAAGACAGACATAAATGACTACGTACTGTGTGATTCCTTTTATTTGAAATTCAATAAAAAGTATGTATGTACAGAAAGTGGAACAATAATTACTTGCAGAAAGTGATGAATAATTGAAGGAGATACTGGGAACTTTCTGCTCAATATTTTGATGGAGGTGTTGGTTATACCAGTTTATACATTTGTCAAAACTCATTAAATTGTGCATTTAAGATGTGTGTATTTCACTGTATATAAATTTCACCTCAAATTTTAAAAATAAGGATTGAAAATAGTTGTTAGAAATTAGAAATGAAACAGTATTTTTAAATGAGCCAAATAAATAAATGGATGGATATAAGTAGGATATACATGGCCTTAAAATAATATGTTGTGAATAAAGGATAATAAGTAATCCAATTATACGTGCCTGAAGTCCAAAATGATACTCAGAATATGCAGCTTCCTTTGTTCTAATTCTTTGCTTACCCAGAAGCCTGCCAATTACAATTTCGTCTTCTGGGTGGATAAAACCATTTAGAAAATTAAAACTTTAACGTCCAATAATTCTCACAAGAAATCAAATGTATTTCTGCCTTCTAAGTACTTAATGCATACTTCTTTGAATGACTTGCCAAAGGAAAAGGCACCAGAAAATATACAACAGAGGATTTGAGTTCAAGGTCGTAGTTCAAACTGGACAAACCCTTATTTGTTGAGTGATATAAACAACAGATCAGTTCTGCCTGCAAGAGTCCTCAGTCTTGTGGTTTCCTATTCCAATGGTTTATAAAAATAAGTTCAGAAAAGTTCTAGGAAAACAATCTCCTGGGGATAACATTCATATATTAAAGTAAGGTCAAACAAACAAACAAACAAAAAAATCAAGTAAAGCATGTTTGGGGTGTATTTCAAACTTGGTAAGGACTCGTTTAGAACAGATTTGAATATGGTAAAACATCAGGGAAAGTTCCAGCAACGGGTGTGGTGGCCATAGGGCTGGCAGAAAACCACACTTTTTACAGGATTGCTGACTAACTGATGTTTTAGGTCAGGCCAGCTGCCCAACCTCTCCCTGAAGAAAGGAAGAAAGAAAAGAGGAAGGAAGGAAGAGAAAGAGAAAGAGAGAGGAAAGAAAGGAAAGAGAAAGAAAAGAAATAAAGAAAAGGAAGAAAGAAAGAAAAGGAGAGAAAAGAGAAGAAGGAAAAGAAAGAAAAAAAAAAGACTAAGAAAATTAGAAAGTCTGTTTCTAAACAGTGGTGAGAATGACTTTTGTTCTAGCTTTCTCAGCTTTCCTTGGGTAAAATGTTTAGGTTTGAAAGGGACCTTCTAATTTCGTGAGGTGTGCTAAGACATTTTAAAGAAGAAATCCCTCCTGTGGAAGACAGGGTGTTTACAAACATTCAACCAATCAACCAAGGTGGCGGTGGAGGGGGTGCCATGTGGTCATTTTGAAAACAATACAGTTTCATATAAATTACCCACAGATCTCTCACCAATTTCTTCCCCCCAAGAAGCTCGCTAGGGATGTCAGTGCAAAATGATTTCCCATGGAGGCAGCAATACAATCGTAACAAAGAAATGTCTTAAAAAACTGGAGAAGGAAGTATTGAGTGGTTCTCCAGGTGAGGGGCCTGGCCAGCAGCAGCATCAGCATCTCACCTGTGAGCTCAGCTAGATGTAAATCCTTGGGCCAACACCTTCTGAATCAGAAACCTGGGGCCCCTGGGTTTTAATGAGCTGCCGGCGACTCTGAGGTGCACACCGTCCGGTGCTGGCGCACAGGAGGCCCTCCTTCCCCTGGGACAAGCCCCGCCCAGGTGAGGTGGGACCAGCTACCAAAGCAAACAAGGGCAGAGCTCCTCTCCCCAGCTCCGACTTCTTACTTCGGATCCAAAAGTAACAGCTCTGAAGAGGCAACTCAGATTTTAATCCAAAATATCTCTCCCTTTAAACTTCAACTAAGTCGGGATGTCTGCAACATTTTAAGATTCTTATGCAACCCTCCTTCCTGGTTCTCTGCTATGTATCTGTCATCACGTATTTCCTCCTCTCCACTGTATTAGTCCAAATCCTTTTGCCTCCAGTCTCCTCTGACATCCCTAGAAAATTAATCCAGGATCACTTGACCAGTACAACGTGGTAAGAAGTGGGGGTCGGGGGTGGGGCAGGGGAGGTGCTGAAAACAGTAGGGGTGGGGACGCTGGCAGCAGGGGTGATATCCACGGTTACAACACACGTGTAGGAAGTTTGTCAAACTGTAAAAGTAAGTATAACATTGGTGACACAACTGGAAATTTGAACATTGTGCATGTGATGATATTAAGGAATTATTTTACATTTTATGTTATAATAGTTGTCTTTTTCTTAAAGGGTTCTTATTTTCTAGAGATGAGCAAAATATTCATGGATGAAATGATATGACATCTGGAATTAGCTTTAAAATGATAAAGGAGAAGAGTTAATAAGGGTAAAGATAGAGATGAAACAAGCTAAGCCACAATTTGATCATTGTTGAAGAGGGCGGATAAGCACATGGGCCAACATGATACTATTCTATCTACATTTTTATCTATTTGAGCATTTCCATTATAAAACATTTAAAAATCTTCATCCATATCTTCAGCTTTGTCTTTTTTTTTTTTTGAGGGAGGGTTATTAGGTTTTATTTTTATTTATTTATTTTAATGGAGGTACTGGGGATTGAACCCATGACCTCGTACATGCTAAGCACGTGCTCTGTCACTGAGCTATATGATTCCCTCCTAAATTAGGTTTATTCATTTTTGGAGGAGGTACTGGGTATCGAACCCAGGACCTTGTGCATGCTAAGCACGCGCTCTACCACTTGAGCTGTACCCTCCCCCCCGTATCTTCAGACAATAGGACTTTCAAACAGCCTTGAGCATGATATAATTGTCTTGAATATTTTTCTATCATAACCTTAAGCATATGAAGGGCTCCCCAAATATTTACAAACCAAATAAGAAAATACTTGTTATTTTAACCACCTGCAAAAACATAAACACACGCTCAGAAAATGGAATAGCCTCTCACAGAGAGCTGTTAAGACAGAGCATAAACGAGGGCAGACTCATGACTGCGTATTAGTAGAAGTTCCTTCCCTCGCTTACTAAAACGGAAAGCCACAAAAGGTGGCAAGCATTCAAATAAATGAAGCAGCAAGGAAAACTGGAAAAAAAAATAAAGAGAAATGAACCTTTCGGCTCTATGCTATTAATACTTAGGAATGGTAACAAAAAGGGAGTTGATTTTAAGAAGTTCATTACCATAAGCCAGGATCATCTACTTCTTGAATAAAATGCTGCTGCTGCTATTTGAAAAACTGATGTGCATGAAATGTCAGTAAACTTGAAGATGCTGGGATAAACTGAAAGAACGTCACATTTCTCTCTACCATTATTAGCTATTGATACCACTGCACAAAATTATGGATTTGCCTAAGGTCACTCAAGAAGGGAGTCCCAAACCCAAGTATACCTCTCAACAGGTTTTTATCAAACCGCTGGTGTGCCCTAGCTAGGGTCACCACCCGTGACCTATCTCACACGATTCTAGTCCAAATTACATACTACCTCCAGGTCACCCACCCCTGCCTGCCTCTTATGCTGGACAACACACCCTTCTCTGAGCACACTCTGCTCCCTCACCTCTGGCTGTCGCTTCCCTCCTGGTACCATCCCTCCGAAGCCCTGGGACACACACTTTCAAGACCCAGCTCAGGCATCCTTTCCTCTGAGGCCCTGGTTACCCCTCCCAGGGCATCCTGGGCATGCTTCCCAAGAGCCTTAATTTTACACTATCTGTCTCCTTGACTAGGCTGTGAGCTCCTTGAAAACGGAGACTGTATTTCTGATCTCTGCATCCCCATCATCTCACGTGATAGACAGCAAATGCTTACGGTACAAATGCGTAAGCCCCAGGGGTTCCTCAAACATGCACGCTTTCATGCCGTAACCACTCTACCTCCTGCACACTCTGTTCTGGCTAATAGTGTGAGCTTCCTCTTGGCTGCACAGGCCAGAAACCCATCTTCTCACCTTAACTTTAAGATAAATTTGGATCAGTCTGATCACTGCCATCACCCTCGCTGGCTACAATCCCATACAGTGAGTTTTCACGCTCTTTAGAAGGTAGGTGAACCAGATCATGATGTTACTTTGGAATGATGTTATTCCGACGAGTTTGCAAACTTAATTCCTAATATGATGGAGGAGCATCAGGGGGCCTGAGCAGGTTTCAACTCCTAATATTTCCATCCACTCTCACCCTCAGCCCTACCCTTCTCTTCTTTTTTAGGTCTTGAAAACCTGGAGACTCCTCTCTCTCCTGTTTTCCTCCCCAGGTCGGCCAACCTAGCCTTCACTAGCCAAGACGTGAGCAGTGTTCCAGTGAAAGGAAGAGTCGCAAGCCTCTCACTTGAAACCAAAAGCTAGAGGTGATTAAGCTTAGTGAGGAGGGCATGTTGAAAGCCAAGACAGGCTGAAGGCGAGGCCTCATATGCCAAATAATTAGCCAAGTTGTGAGCGCAAAGGAAAACTTCCTGAAGGAAATTAAAATTGCCACTCCAGTGAGCACACGGATGATGAGAACGTGAAACAGCCTTACTGCTGCTAAGGAGAAAAGTTGTAGAGGTCTGGAAAGAAGATCAAGCCAGCCACAGCATTCATTCCAGTCAAAGCCTAATCCACAGCAAGGCCCTAACTCGCTTCAATTCTATGAGGGCTGAGAGGTGAGGAAGCTGCATGAAAAAAGGCTGAAGCTAGCAGAGGTTTGTTTATAACATTTAAGGGAAGAAGCCGTCTCTATAACATCAAAGTGCAAGGTGAAGGAACAAGAGCTCATGTAGAAGCTGCAGCAAGTTACGGAGATGGTCCAGCTCAGGTAACTCCTGAAGGTGGCTGCACTAGACAACAGATTTTTCAATGCAGATGAGACAGTCTTCTCTGAAAGCCACCTAGGACTTTCATAACTAGGGAGGAGAAGTCAATGTCTGGCTTCAAAGCTTCAAAGACAGGCAGATTCTCTTTTTAGGGGCGAATGCAGCTGGTGACTTTAAGTTGAAGCCAATGCTCCTTTGCCATCCTGACAATCCTAGACCCGTCACAATTGCGCTAAATCTACTCTGCCTGTGCCCTCTCGATGGAACAACAAAGCCTGGATGACAGCACATCTGTTGACAGCATTGTTTACTGAATATTCTAAGCCCACTGTTGAGATCTACTGCCTAGAAAAAAAAAAAAAAAAAGGTTCCTTTCATTTCATTGACAATGCACCTGGTCACCCAAGAACTCTGACTGGAGACGTACAATGAGATGACTGCTGTTTTCATGTCTGCTAACACAACATCCATTCTGCAGCCCATGGATCAAGGAGTCATTTCAACTTTCAAGTCTTATTAAGAAATACTTTTTGTAAGGCTGTAGCTACCAAAGATAGTAATTCCTCTGATGGATCTGGGCAAATTAAACTGAAAACCTTATGGAAAGGACTCACCATTCCAGATGCCACTAAGAACATTTGTGATTCGTGGGAAGAGGTCAAAATATAAACATTCAGAGGAGTTTGGAAGAAGTTGATTCCAACCCTCCTGGATGACTTTGAAGGGTTCAAGACTCCAGCGGAGGAAGTTAACTGCAGATGTGGTGAAACAGCAAGAGAAGGAGAATTAGAGGTGGAGCCTGAAGATGGGACTGAACTGCTGCAATCTCATGATAAAACTTGAAGGGATGAGGAGTTGCTTCTTGTGCATGAGCAAAAAAACATGGTTTCTGGAGATGGAATCTCCCCCTCGTGAAGACGCTGTGAAGGCTGTTGAAATGACAACAAAGGAGTGAGAATATCGCATAAACTGAGTTGATAAAGCAGTGACAGGGTTTGAGAGAATTCCAATTCCAAAAAAAGTTCTGCTGTGAGCAAAACGTGCTATTGAACAGCACTGCATGTGACAGAGAAATCATTTATGAAAGGAAGAGTCCATTGATGAGGCAAACTTCATTGTCTTATTTTAAGAAACTGCCACAGCCACCCCAACCTTCAGCAACCACCACCCTGATCAGTCAGCAGCTGACAACATCTCACTGAAGCAAGACCCTCCACCAGACCAGTACACACGTCTCGACTCGCAGGAGGCTCAAATGATGGTTAGCATTTTTTTTTAGCAATAAAGTGTTTGTGTTTTTTTAATGACGGTATGTACATTGTTGTTTTTTAAGACACAATGCTATTGCGCATTTAACAGACCATAGTATAGGGTAAACATAACTTTTATGTGCACTGGGAAACCAAAAAATTCCTGTGACTCCCTTTATTGCAATATTTGCTTTATTGCAGTGGTCTGGAAACAAACCCACAATATCTCCAAGCTATATGTCTGTAACTTGAACTACTTATATGTTTAATTAAATGCATTTCAGCAGCAAAACACATACAATTTCTGATCTACTGCTTTAATACAGCAATAAACGCTGTAACATTTTGCCCTAAAGTTTCATAGTTTGTCATTCATACAACATGGCCCAAAACATACTGTATTTAAAAATGGAAGAATCGTGCCAGCATACCAAATTGACTGGGAAGAGTGGTAAAAATTGTGGGCTTGGGAACAGTTTTGTACCAAAATAAGACTGTAATAACTTTTAAAACTAAACTGGTAGACAATTTCTATTTGTTTCTATCTCAATTGAGTGTCAGTTACAGTCTTGGCTGTGTAGTAAGTGGAGTGTCAACATTTTTTTTTCTTTTATAGCACACATGCCTCTGGCCATAATCAGCAGGACAAATATATTTTCTGCTGTTATAGGAAGAAAAAAAAAGAAAACGAAAACCAGAGCCCTGAAATCATACAGCTGAAAATACAAAATATATTCTTAACATTGTTGTGCAGTATTAAGACATCAAAAGACACATGCAAATTTTGTACAATTAATGAGTACTGAACCAAGTGATAATAGGTCATAATGGTTTTTTAATAATATAATTATTAAGTTATTAATATTTCAGGTCTGTGTGACTAGCACTAATTACTTCAGTGGAAGATGTGGTTAAAGGGGGGGGAGGGTAACAAGAATCAGGAAAGCGAGGCCAAAATTTATTTCCCAAACCCAGGGGTTGGCTGACTACAGCCCGTACGCCAAATCTGACGGGCTGCCTGTTTTTGTAAACAAGGTCTCATTGCGCGCACAGTCCCACTCATTCGGTTCTGTAGCTGCTTTCACGCTACAACAGCAGATTTGAACGGCTATAATCACAAAGCCTACAAACATCTACCATCTGGCCTTTTGCAGAAAAGGTTTCCCGACCTCTGCCCCAACACATCCCTCAGCCTCCAGAAAGTAGTACACAGACCCCTTTCCTATTTGCTCATTTGCCCACTGACTGCACAATGTTTATTGAGAACATTATATATCAGGCCCTATTCTAAGTGGTGAATATATTGATGATACAGCAATAAAAAAAAAAAAAAAAAGAAAGAAAGAAAATGGAAAAGAAAAAAAAAGTAAATGAAAAGTAGTTGCTCTGATGAAGTATCTGCTCTAATGGCAAGAAACCATAAACAAATAGATATATGGTAGATCAGATGGTGATAAACAGTATGGGGAAAACAAAGCAGGGAAGGGTGATAAATACAACATTAGCTTACGACCTATTAAGCACTGTTTTCAGTGCTTTTCATGTATTAATTCATTAAATCTTCACAATAACCCTACTGACATGATACTTACTCCTCTTTTATAGGTGATAAAACTGAGGTACAGGAAGGGGACCCAAGTCATACAACCAGAATGGATTTGAAGCCAGAGCCCACGATCTTAACTGCACATTCTGCTGGCTCTTTGTGCAGAAAGGGAATGGCAGGGAGTTACAATTTTAATATGGTGATCAGGGAAGGTCCTACTGATAAAATGACAATGAACAAAGCCCTGAAAGAAGTGAGAGAGAAAATCAGATGAATACACAGGAAGAGCTTCCACGTAGAAACAACAGCCAGTGCAAAGGCCCTGAGGAAGGAGAGCTTCAGGTATCTGAGGTCAGCATGGGGAGAGGAGAACGGAGGAGGGGAATTTACATAGAGTGAAATGCACAGATCTTAACTACACATTGTGATGAGTTCTGACAAGCGCACACACCCTCTAACAAGATACCAAAATTCCTATCACCTCGTGCATGTTTTGATGAAAAGATAACAGAACCTGATACAGCGTTTAGGAAAAAGAAAGGATTCAAGGCCATGGCCCAATCCACAGAAAGATGGAGTAGCCATTTACTGAGGTGACTACCCGCCCACTTCCAACCCAAGCGTGACAAGTACTCCTTCCACCCACCAAAGGAAGCAAGAAGAACTATGAAACTATCCCCCACGGAGAGTCAGCCCCACCAGGCTTTACACGAATGAAACCAGCCTTTACACGAATGAAACCAGCCTTTACACGAATGAAATGACATACACGAATGTTTCATTCGTGTATGTCATGGCAGAATAGCCAAGGGAAATCCACGACCACAGCATCAAGCACTCTTTTTTTTTAAAAAAAAAAACCTCTACCACCAGGTACCGTATGGAACCACTGGCTATCTCTACTAGATGCTGTACTTGGCTAAAGAAAAGGAACGTCTCTGGCAGGTGGGCTCACTTGACTAGGTCCACAGAATGTCGTCTCTTCCAGACTGAGCTTTTTAAGAATGAAGGTCCCACACTTAATAATTTCTATACCAAGCTTAGCTCAGGACATGGTGCTCAACAACGGTTTGATGAAGAGATGAATGGCCGTCTGTTTACATCCATCAATCAGAGTCACTCATTAATCACCACCAAACATGCTATGGAGTACTGCATATGAAAGGAGAGCCCATTAATGGGCTTGTTCGACCCTTTTGTGTCTTAGATCATCAACCTAGATTTTGTTTTCGTATAAATAAAAGTTCTGGCAACCCACAGCTTTCAGGAGACAGAGAAGAAAAGTGGAGCTAGTAAAAGATTCTGAATTGTCTTAGGAATTTGAGAGCTTGCTTTCAGTATCGCTATATATTGACTTGCCTAGGGTCAGGCGACCAAAAATAATCAGGATTTTCAGTACTTTATCTGGTAGAACTAGTGTTTCAAAATGACACGGCCAACTTATACCTTCACTCATACACACACGTCTATATATTTACTCCAAGAACATTTATCATTCACCCACCACGTGCCTGGAGCTGTTCTAGGTACTGAGGAGCTTTCATTCAAGTGACCATCCCCAATTTCGGCATTTGCTTTCCAATAAAGTCCATCTCAGGGACCTGGTAAACTGAGCCCACCTGCCATAGATGCAGCTTTTCCCTGGCTAAGTATAGCATCTCTCTTATTTTCTAAAACCTAAGCAGAACCATTAACGTACGCCAGGACTCTTAATGTATACATGAGTGCCACCAGTCAGTAGCTTACTGAGTTCTTCTGAACTTGCTGGAAGCCCCAATATGTAAACCAAAAGTTAAAGGGGCTAGAAAGTCTTGCTACAGTGACAAGAGGGGAACAGCTACCAGAGACAAACCTCTGCTAAAACCATCTTACCAGGGGATAGGAAGAGAGATTAAACCTTGTGCAGCCACCTGGAATGTCTGAGGCCTGTGGAGTGAGGTCTGAATAACAGAGTGCATCTGAGTGGACAGGGAAGATCGGGTAGTTATTTATGCAAAGGAAGAAACAGGGGCTAGTTTGATTGTCCTGTGCCCCAAGGAGAGGAAGTCTGAGGGAGGCAGGACTACTCTCAAAAAACAGTCCACAAGCCAGATGGAAAACTAGCTCAGAAGGTGGTCACATGGTAGCCCCTGGGCTTCTATTCTTCAGAGAGATCAAGTGTCAGGACCATCTGGTTACCAGGTGGATGTTAGAAAACGTGGGCTCCTCTCTGGAGCTTCTTGAAAGTTTCTGTTGTCCCCTGGGGTCCCCTCCAGTCGGAACTCAGCCATGGCTATCAGGAGGAGGAACCATAGCTTAAGGAGGGGTTTTTGGTCCTTGGCCCTGGAACGATCCAAATCTAGGAGAGCCTCTCGAGCTACCTGGCTGCCTCTGAAGGGAGAGGGTCCCAGGCCTTCCTCTGCTCAGGTACAGTCAATAAAAAGAAACCAGCCGGAGACACAGAACTTCTGGGGTAGAAATCTGTGCTTTAAAGGACAGCTGATATCCTTACTGTTTATTAGTTTTGTTTAAAATGTGGCCCACTGCTTTGTTTTAACCAAGCAATCCATCCCTTCAGAGGGTGACAGAGAAAATGAGTCTCATTCATTAAATCTTTTTTTTTTTTTTTAAACACCAAGAGGTCGAGTAGGCCGCAGGCCTGTTCCGATTCCACGTGAGGCTTCCCCAAGAGGTGCCTTTCTTCCAGAGACTCAGCAAAAGCAGAGCAGGGGGTGGGGGGATCCCCCAAGCTAACCAAGGACCTTCACCTGCAAAGAACTCCTTGTTTAGAGGGTATTCGGTCTGCGGGGAGGGCAGGAAGGAGGAAGGGAGAGTTGGCTGTATAATGAAGAAACAGAGAGCAGATTTTTGTCTCAGGGAAGTAGATATATTCCTTATTTAGTAGAAATTTTATAATATTCCACTTCATCTTAATAGTAAAGATTACCAGGGCCTTTCACCAGAGGCAGGAAGGAGCCTGGCCCTTGGTCCCCGTGCACACGGCTACAGGCTCACAGACGCACGGGTGAGGAGGACGTCACGCGGTCTCTGAGCATCCCAAGGCTGCTTCCTTCAGGGATGTACGGTTTTACTAACAGGTTGCTGATGTTACAGAATATGCCAGAGACCAGACAAACCTGACTCGTTTAGTAGCAAGGGGAGAAAACTGCCACCTGTCCTGGCCTCTTAGGCTGGAAGACATGAAATACGGGTTTTATCTCAACGCCCAGAAGCCTAAGAAGGTACATAACAGTCACACTAGCACATGATACGGTGGGAAAACAGGGGGCGGGGCAAGTTTAAAAACATAGACAGGGGCACACAAGCGTGACAGGAGCCAAGGGTCTGCAGAGAAAGAGGCTTGGCAGATGCCTCCACCTTCCAGAAGCTGGGAAAAGCCCAGAGGGGAAACGAAGGCATCCTTCAGCTCAAGAACCTACGTCTCGGAAGGTATCACAACAACCTGCCAGGAAGTTCAGCTGGGACCTCTTGGAATAAACAGTCAGTCCGAAGCACTGGAGAGCTGTGAGTGTCAAAACCACTCAGCTAAGCAAGGCTCATGTGGAAAATAAAGGACACGCGTGAACGATGTAACCAAAACAAGTGTCACGTCAAAACACACCGCAGATCAACACGTTACAGGGTTTTAAATCCTCAGGACTTGGAATGGGTTAGACATTTTACAGGTCCTGGGCTTGGGGGGGAAGGGTGCAGCTGAAGCCCCCTTACTAATGGTGTCACTCTCATATTTGTTTTCACTTATCTGACACTTTTTGGCCTAATAACTCATGAGGTGCTTGGAAGAGAGAGCACTGTTAACTGCAGAGGTCACACTGCTGACACGAAGGTGCCCGAATGGGTAGCAAAAAGGGTGACAAGTCAGCTAATTTACATATTTCTTTTGGTAAATGATCTAAAGACGATTCCAAAATGAGTACAGCTAGATTTCTGAGCCTACTTTGTATCAAGGCTCAACTCTAAGTGGTGTGATGGGTTGAACTGTGTCTCCCTCACAAATTCACATGTTGAAGTCCTAACCCCCAGTGCCTCAGAATGTGACCCCTCGTTTGGAGGGAGGGTCTTGACAGAGATACTGAAGTGAAAATGGGGTCATTCAGGGGGGCCCTATACCAGTATGACTGGCATCCTCATAAATGGGGAAATTTGGACAGAGAGAGATGCAGAGATGGGAGACGATGTGAAAACACAAGGAGAAGATGGTCATCTACAGGCCAAGGAGAGAAGCCTGGAACAGGTGACTCCCTCACCGCCCTCAGAAGGCTCCAAGCCGGCCAGCATTTTGACTTTGGACCTCCAGCCCCCAGAACTGGGATATTACACTTCTGTTGTTCAAGGCACCCAGTCTGGTACTTGGTTATGGCAGCCTAGCAGACCATCCCAAGGCGGGAGGTCTGGCATGAGAAGCTGGGCTGTGGCAGCAGCAGATCGCCCAGCCACCGGGGGTAAGAGGTCCCATGATTACATAGGCACAGGGCATCCTACGAGGCAGGGTTTCAAGTGGAGCTGGCCTGAAAAACCCAGCTACAGCTCTGCATAGAAGAACAAGTTTCCTAAGGCAACAGTGTGCTAGCCACGAGACACTCTCTCCAGTGACAACATTCAACACTTGCCTTTATGACCCAGGAACGGACAGGATACACTAATTCAGTTAGATACAGCATATTCAGCACCTGCGATATCGTAACAAACACTTACAGAGCAACTGTCTGCTCCCAGACGCAAATCCTGTTCCTACTGAGTGACCGGACCACGGCCTGCAGGGAGTGTCCATTCGTGTTTGAAATTACAAAGGCATCGAGTATGTATGGTTGTTTTTCATTCTCTCTTAAGACTCCTCCCCAAATAAGACTTAGGCACTTCCATCAATCTGAAAAATGACCGCAAAAAAAATCCCTGAATATTCAACACAGAGTTTAAAAACAAGAAACAAAACTGCCCCCAAAAATCAAGGGCAAAATTATCATATTAATACTTACTCAGTGTTTGTTCTGGGAAAGATCCATGCTAGGATCCTGGCAGAGGACACGTGGATATATCACACATACATCAAAGCAATCTAGGGCTGATGAATCGTTCGGTACCAACAATGAAACTGCTTAATAAAATGTGCAATTTAAATTTTTAATAAGATGACTCATGACCAGCAAGAATTAGGTCTCCTCCCATTTCTTCTGCTGCCAGGTCTCGAATACTTCGAGTCATTTTCACAAGAGCAAACATATCATGTGAAAGAATGTCATGCCTCTTGGGCGAGTCAGAGGCCCTCCTCCACGAAGGGAAACCACAGTAGTCTGGGGGTTTTATGTGCTCAGTTCCACACTTGGATGCTAGGAAACGGCGACATCCTAGATTGTAACTCATTCCTGATCTTCAACCATGAGACAAGTCTATCACCGAGTAAGCAGTGCAGATGTAAGCACACTGGCGTGGAAACACATATACATGTTATCTTGGTCTTGCAAAGAATAATTTCCTACAGCTTCATGGTAAAAGCCTTTTCATACCTACAATTATTACTAAATCATAGGGCCAGCAGGCCTTTCCAGAAGTTGTCCAATTTTCTGCCTCCAAATAGGACAGAGATATTTTTAATTTGGAGGTAAACCAGATGACGTCCTGGAGCCAGGGTCACCATTCTGGCTGCACAGGCTGTGTCCTGTCCTGGTGAGTGAAGGCTGAAACCCAGCCAGTTCCAGCCCAGGCACTGCATCTGCCTGGAGGGTCACCATTTCTTAGTTGCACAAAAGCTCTCTAAGGACCAGTGCCAAATTCACCTTCTCCTCTGGATACCCTTGGGACATAGGTCTAGTATCACCTCAGCGAAAAGCAGTGGTTTTAAACATGTTTAGCTCAGGAAGTAACATAGTCAGTGGGGCTGGAGTTTAAAGAATAAAAAGGGGAGTATCTCAAAATGAGGCTGGAGATGTTGGCCAGGGCCTTGTCGTGTAGAGCCCATGTGCACCATTTTGAGACTTTAAAGATTACCCTACACTGAGGGATGGCACTGAATGGTCTTAAGCATGGGGGTGACCTGGCGTGATTTGTGTTCCTAAAAAATCTCTCTGACTCCTATGCAGATAATGAATCAGAGGGAGGCAGAGAAGATGTGGGAAGGTCCAGGTGAGAACTAGCGGATGGATAAAGTGATGACAGTGAGGTGGACAGGACATACCAGTGATGTACTCGATGCGACTCTGTGAATGATCAGATACAGGCAGGAAGTGAGAGAGAGAAGGAACGATGTTCAGCCTACGACACAAAAAACTGGGCAGGTGTCCTACCACTTACAAAGAACACTGCAGGAGGGGCAAGTTTGAGGGGTTAAGGTTATGAGTTCAGTTTTAGAGTTGAGATTTCTATAAAGTAGTGGGTGAAGATGCCTTCTGGTAAATGCTGGTCCTAAAATATGATATACCATACTTACATGTTTTTAAAATAAAACCTGAGAAATACAATTTTAATCCAAGTTTTAGAAGTACTCTAGCCATATGCTGAATGTAAGATTATAGTTTTCAAGTTATTCTCTATGACTACATTCCTGACGCCACCCCCAAGGGACTTTTGGTTTCACCAGTCACTCTGAGAGTAAAGAAATCTAAGAAAAGAGGGGAACAGACAGCCCCGATGGCAGGCATTCCAGGTCACGTAACACCCTGATGGCCATCCCCTTCTCCATCTTGCCCCTACAATTTGTTCCGATCCTCATCCATGGATTTTTGATCAATCAAGACACCAATTTCATTAAGAGCAGTGAGTCTCAGGGAGTGGTCCCCAGATCAAGCAGCAACGGTAGAACTTAGCAATTTAAATGATAATTAGGCCTTATCCCAGACTCATGAAATCAGAAACTCTGAGGGTGGGCCTTGGCAACCTAATCTTTCACAAGTCCTCCTGGTGATTCTAGTGCACATTCAAGTTCAAGAACTACTGACAAGAATCAATCAGATTTCCTTCACGGGTTTGCTTCCCAATTTTCGTAATTCTCTTTTCCTATTAAAATTTCCTTGGTGCCTCAAAATCAGAGTCAACACCTAAGTAAGGCTCCTTCCCCAGGTAATGCCATCTCCCTTTTGGGATGTAAAAGGGACCCTCCTTCAAGTGCCTGGGCACCCAGCTTTGTCTCCACTAATGTGAATCCTAACCACATCCTTGAGTCAACTGTTGGTGGCATCGCCCTTCTGCTCTGAGCTCTCTCACTTCTCTCCACTCGGAATGATGCCTGTATAAGCTATGTCGGCACGTTCCCAATGGGAGCCTCCCTTTTATTTGAATTCATCACAGTGTCTAATAGAGAAAACCTAACAGAAGTCTAAATGGTTGTTCGAGATGAGTGTTTCTCAAGGTCTGTGGGCAAGTGCATGCTGAGAGGTCAGATTCTAGGCCCCATTTCTAGTCTACTAAACTAGAAAATTCCGTGGACGGGGACCTGCATTCTTACTGTGCATTGAAACTGATCACCCCTGCCGTAGACGAGCTTCGGCTTGTTAACCACAGGCCTAGATGAACTGCTTTTTGAGCACAGAACACTGAACTGAGCCCTGAACTAAGGTGGAACAAAATGAGTAGAGCTTGCCTTGTTCCTAACCTGTGGTCCACTGGTTAACTGTATTCTGCAGTCTTAAAACAATGACATCATAGTTTGTCCTCTACAAATACTGCAGGATAATTTCTTATCGGTGTGTCTTCCCCAGCCTACACTTATGGATTGACTTTTCAGCCCTAATGAATTTTACCTTTTTATTGTCAGTCCAGATACCTGGACTTTAAGACTATTTATCTTAAGATATCCTTTTGGTCTATTTCTCTTAGAAGATTAGCTTCAACAGAATGTAAACACGGAATTTTAGGTGTAAAAAGAAAATACCAAAATAGCTGCCCAATGACAAAGGACATTATTTATAACTAGTGACACATAGTTCCACAGCCATAAATGTTTCCTGGCTTTGGTTATGAAAGTTAAACTTAGTCCCCCACAACCAACTACCCTATGACCTCCTCCAATCAAGTAGGAGCATGAGCCTCACCCTTGTACACCACTACACACCCCCAAAATGCCTGCAGACAGATACAGTGTCAAAACAAAGATTCCCTACAAAGTGTATTATGTAACAGGAGCAGAAGGAAGAGCCAAGTGGTCTTTAATACCACTGCAAGAGAAACAGTTGCGAAACAGAAGAGAAAACGACAAACTCTTTCCTAGAATTAGCATTGAGTCTTTCTCGAAACAATCTATGTTCATCTTTTTTTGTCAAACATATGGAAATCCTTCTTTAAAAACTGCACCATCCTAATTTTCACCAGCCCTTTCGAAACTGAGCCGAGTAATGGAGAAACAGACAGACACAGACACACACACACATATCTGAAGTTTGTCAAAATTACTAACCTTGCATGGTTCTAATGTATGCTCTTAAGTTTTACTTTTTAAAAAATAGCCAGGTTCCATTTCTGAGATTCATTTTAAGAGGATGATTTTAATAGGTGCTCATGGAAGGAATCTATACTGGCTCACTTGGGCTAGCAGGAAAATTTTTTTTAATTAATGTATAATTTAAATAAAGTAAAAGCCATCCTTTTTAGGTGTACGATTCAATGATTGTTGATAAACATACATAGTTGTGTAAACACCAGCAAAACAGTGTTGAACTGTGTTGCCCAACAGAGCTGCCACACGTGGATACTGAGCCCTTGAAAGGTGGCTGGTCCAAAGTCAGACACGTCGACGTGTTAAATACACACCAGACTCCAGAGACTTGGTTTAAAAAAAAAAGCAGAAGATCTTATTAACGTATGGTGAAATTATAGCATTTTCCACATTGTGTTTAATATAATACAGTATAATTAATTTTACCTGTTTCTTTTTCCTTTTTTTATTTACCTATTGGGAAATTAAAAGTTAAAAGGCACTTGCTTGCATCTGTGGTTCAAATTATCTTTTTATTGGACAGAGCTGACACAGATTATTTCCACCCCTCAAAGAGCTCCCTCCGGTCCCTTTACAACAGACATCATGTCCCTCCCCCCAGCTCCTGGCAACCACTGATCTGATTTCTATCCCTAAAGGTTTGCTTTTAAAAATATATCCTCTTTTTGCCTTGTATCTTCGAATTTTCCATAATCATCTTGTACTGTTTCTATAGTTTCTTTTAAAAAGATATTTTTAACTTTAAAGGATATGAAAAAGCCTTGCCTGATCACTTTCTGTAATTTTCATCAGCCAGTATCATTTTTATTAACCAGTTCCAAAGCCACCACAAAGGCATTCTGAGTAGTAAACTGTCTTCCAAAAGGAGACACGCACAAGTGGTTCATAACTGAATGGAGACCATTGTGCAGACACACAACAGCGGCCATTCACAGATGCTGCTGGAGATCTGAGCCAGAGGTGGGGAACCTCCCGTAGCTTAATTTTATTCAGCCTCAGGGAAGTGGAGAAAAAGCTTTATCTGTGCTAAGAAAAGGTTGGACGGAAATAGAAACGTAAGGCACCGAATCGGTAAATCATTTAAAGGTGGGAGGGGGCACAGGGACAGGAGGCTTTGGCCACAGGCAGGATCCACTGGTGGGAACTCTGTGCTGGTTTATGACAATGGCCAAGAGATGGATTCCACATGCTGCCCCAGCCCCCAACCCAGGCTCACCTGTTCCCATTCTGCTTTTCTTCCAATTCCCTTCTCATTAAATTGAGGTTAATTATTATTTATAATGGGTATTCACACATCCTGCTCCTATTCCAGTCACCCTTCATTCATTCTTCAGGAACTATATACCATCTTTCTGATTCTCCAGAATATAAGGAAAACACTGTGGCCACCTCCTATCCACATTCTGTCCCACTGGGTTAGCTGGGGTGCCGCACGTCAGGCTACCTGCCTCTGAACTCCTGAGATCCTTCCGGATAATCAGCACATCTCCTTCAGCACATCTCCTTAGGTGTCCACCCCTGGCTCCCACCTCCACCCCTTTCCTTTGCAGTCCCCTAGAGAATGTGAACAAAGGTCTTCGCATTTTGAGCATCTAATTGCTAGTCCTTTAAGGAAAGGTAGTTAAAAGGTGGTAAAATGCTAACTGGGCTCTTTGGTGGTCTGTGGTCTCATTTCCCCTGAGATAACTAAAAGTACCTGTGGAGTCTACAGCTTCCGCATCCTCCCCTTAAAAATGTCTTGTGGAAAACTTCTTCCACCAAGGGGACCATCTAACCAACTTAGAATAGTAACAAAGGGAGAATGACTGTTGGCCTCAAACAATTTGCATCTATGCCGTCTGAACAACCAGATGGGATGACGCTCACGTCACCGATGCTCAGCCCCAGCAAGATCCCTTCTGAGTATTTCCACCCCAACTGGAAAATGCGCTAGAAATGGAAAAGCCCCTAGTGTGGCTCCCACGTAAGTGACACATTGGAAAAAGGATGGTTCCCTCTGACCACCAGAATCACCGAGCGGTTCACAGATCAGGTGACCTGCTGGCGGACACAGATGCTAACAACAATGACACGGACCTGCCTTGTCTCGTGGAGGCTCCAGTCCAGTGAGGGGACACATTCAGATAACCATACAAATACAAGTATGTTTATCAAATGCACACATCATTTTAATGATCAGAGTTACCAACAGGTCTATGTTTGAAATTTTAAAAGGAAGTAAAAACACTTTCCTTAGAGGGACAATGCCAAGTCCAAGTCCAACGGCCTGAGAACCAGAAGAGCTGATGGTGTAAGTTCCAGTCTGGGTCCAAAGGCAGGACAAAACCAACGTCCCAGCGCAGACATCCAGGCAGAGAGCAAACTCTCCCTTACTCTCCTCAGGTTTCAGAGGATGGGAGGATGCCCAACCACACTGGGGAGGGTAGTCTGCTTTCCTCAGTCGACTGATTCAAATGTTAATCTCATCCAGAAGCACCTCACAGACACACCCAGAATAATGTTGAACCAAGTATCTGGGTAGCCTGCAGCCTAGTCAAGTTAACACACAAAATTAACTGTAACAGTAGCTCGATTTCTAAGTTAGAAACTTGCCACACTATATGTTTAGGTCCCAAATTCCATCAAATCAGATGGATTTTAGGAAGTGCTCCAATTTTTAAAGTTACCACTATTACTGGCTTCAGTCCTAAAACACTGTAAATTCACAACATACTATCGTTTTCAAACCCTCATGAGGCTTTATCACAGGTGATTTTTGCTTCAAGAGAAAAGGCAGTGATGATCCAGCTATACTACTTAGCAAATACACCCATGATCCAAGGAAAGCGACACCACCAAGTCAAAGGGCCTGACAAAGAAATTAACACAAGTTAATGAGGACCCTGAATTTCCTGCTGTCAGAGGTAAAAGCTAACTTATCTCTTAGAAGTGACTACACTCCTCAGCACAGCATCCTAAAGGTGGCATGTGTCACTGCTACCTCAGTGACGCTTTAGAAAAACACATCTGAACAAATTATGTAAAATATATCAAACAATTAACAATGATTACCCTTTTTTCTGGGGCAGGAGAGAAGGTGAGTTTCAGGGAGTTTCACTATCGGAGCTGTACATTTAAAATGAAATCTCTATTGGGGGAGGATATAGCTCAACTGGTAGAGTGTACACTTGGTATGCATGAGGTCCTGGGTTCAATCCCCAGTACTTCCTCTAAAAATTTTTTTTAAGAAATAAAATTTTAAAATGAAATATATATGTATACATATGTATGTATACACACACGCACACTCAGAAGAGGGGGAGAGAGAGAGAATATAGGCAAATGGTGATATGGTAAAAACAAATAAAATGTCTAGTTCTCTCTGAGGCTTATCCCGTTTGAAGCTCCGTCTCCAGGATTGCTCTAAACTTTAGAAGTTTAGGCTGAGAAATCTTTTTTTCCTACTTAAATGTTTCTGTTGGGTTCCAAGTGTTCCACTTCCATGGGTAACGGTACAACATACAACTTCTCCCTCACCTTCACCCCAGCTACATGGAAAGAAAGCTACTCTTGAGTCCTCTTTCAGGCTCCCAGTGTCCTGGGAGGCAGTCCCAGAGTTTCTATGAGAAGCCAGAGCAGAGGGATCCAGATCTCATCGTGCCCAAGAGGAAGCTGAGTATTTACTTTAAAACCCATCTGAGCCTGCCCCACATGTGGACACCATTGTTTGGGGCCAGTCATATGTACCACATTCTCAGGACACACTGTTCCACTCAAAGGAGTTCCTTTTAAGGAGCCAGAACACAGGTTTGGTTTTGAACTGAGTCAGCTCTCCCAGGTACCTTCCAGGGAGGAGGTGCGCAGTCAGCCCCCTGAGAGACAGGAGCGCGAGGAGGGAGAAAGGACGGGCTCTGGAGTCAGACTGCCCACGTTTCAATCCAGGTTCTAGGGTTCATCGTTTGGGAATGTGGACAATTACATAACTGCTCATGCCCCGGTTCCTCCATCTATAAAACAGAACTATGACACTTAACTGATTGAGCTGCTGTGAAGTTAAACAATAAATGCACGTAAAGTGCTTAGAACTGGACCTGGTATGCAGTAAGTGCTCAATAAATGCTAAGGAGTATGTTGCTCCTGACTTGCACCCCCTGGATTAATCTAGGTCCCCAGTCACCCCGGGGAATTATGGGCAGTCTGTGGCCACTTGCCAGGTGGCCTCAGCTGGGAGATGGTTTCTCCTCAGCTCCAGCTCTGCCGACTTCTTCCATCGTGCTGTGGCCATCATAACTCCTGCGACAGACTCATCTGAAACAATCCTACTTAACAGAACCTCAAAATTCAATCGGTCCAACAGCAAAAAGCCTGAGAGTCACAGCAAACTTTAAATGTAATCCTGTTAAATGGAAATAAAGACAAAAAAATATTTGAAAAAGATCTTTAAGATTTCAGTGAGTTGAGGTTAAATCAACCAGTGTTTCTTGGCTTTTTCCCTTTTCGTGTGTGTATGTGTGTTTAAATTCATGCCTCTTTTTGGATAAATATAAAAACCGTATGATTTCTTCTAATGCTATTTAAAACTTGAAATTTAAAAAAGTGACCGAAAGAAATCTAAGCAATGTTAATTTAAGACCATGCTTTTTCAAAGCACACATACACTCTATTCCTTGGAAACTCTGAGCGAAAGTCCTACTCCCTTCCTGAGAATCACTGAACTGACAAAGAAACAGTATCCCATTGGCCCGCAGGTTAGACCAGCTGGCGGTTGCCGTAACTACATTTGCCAAGATGATTTTGCTCTTAGAAAAGGTTATTTTTTGTTTAGTCTATGCAACCGAGAACCTTCAATCCTACGCAACGACTCACATTTGTCCTCAGAACTGCACATTTGGAAACAGACAATGAAAGATTTATTACCTCCACCTACAAAGCACCCACAGAGACCTGACCAATCTCCACCTAATTTCATGATGCCGATGGGAAGGGAGGGGAGGGGCGGCCTGGGAGGTGGCAGGGCTTGGTGAGCAGGAGGGACGCCTAGAGGAAGAAGACAAGGAAAAGCCAAGCTCCAATTCTAGACAAACCAAGGAGCCTCATGTTACAGACGAGGCTGTCAAGGGAGGTAACACTGGGAACAAGGAAACACGACCAGAGACAGAGTTCCAGGGAACAGAACTGCCGGACAAGGCGGACAGTCTCAGGAATGAAGCAGGAGCCTCACTGGGAAACTCAAAGAAGAAAATGCAGGTCCTCAACCACGCACTCCTCCAAACCCATCCACATCCATCTTTACTTTTTTTCCTTCTAATACCAGGAAATAATACACTCCTTTTACTACAACCAAGCCCCCTGCCCATGCCACAGATCCCACCCTTACTCTCTCCAAAAGAAGCCAACCTTTTAGATTTTGAAATTCTCTGACCATGTACCTCTTTTTTATTTGGGGTGGGGGATGCAGTAACTGACCTTGACTCCGTCTCCTCCTCGCACTTGCTCATTCAGACATTTCTAGAGTCTATGACCACCATCCTCACCTCCTCTCCTGCCACTCATTCCTCCACCCAGTGCAGACCTACAGATTCCGTCCTCATGAACACCAGCCCACAGCACTCAGGCTGCCAAGTCCGCTGGAAGCTTTGTCCCATTTGTCTCAATCATGTCAAGTATTTCAATACACTTTGAGTCTGATACGTGAAGCCACGATCCAAGTACAGGCTTACAGGAACAATCCAAGTTCCCTAACGGGGGTGGGAGCTCTTCCATGACCTCACTGACCCCGCATCCCTCATGCTTGATCTCCACACACACCTGGCTGTTTCTCACCTGGGGGTCCTGGCTTGGGTGTCCCCTCTGCTTGGAAGGACCCCTCCCTCAAAATTTCCCCCATTTCACCTCACTAACTTCCTCACCCCCTTAAACCCTCAGATCAGAGGTGGTCTCCTCTGGGAGGCTTTTCTTGACACCCCCTCCTCCCCAACCTCTGCCCTGGCTGCACGCAGTGCCTCCGGTTCTCCCACAACGTCGCTTTTAAGTTCTGTCGCCGCACTTACCATTCTGTCCTGTAACAGGCTGCTAAGGTCTGTCTCAGCAAACAGGCTCTAAATTCCCTCAAGCCAGGAACCATCCTAGACACCCACGCGACAAGAGGGAAACAAATGCCCCGCTGAATGTCCTTCTGCCCTCGAGAGGGACCCTCGTCTGCTGGGATGGCATGAGCACAGGTCATCTGGGGAGCAAGAGGCTGGCTCCCGAAGCTTTCTGTCTCTTGTTTCTCTCAGAAACCAGGGTCCTTGTGTTGCCGTGGTTACCAACGGTCCCCGAACACAGACTTCTGGCAGTTGGACATTTAGCCACTGAGACGCAGGATCTGAAGGATTTTTTTTTTATGGCTCAGGAGTTGGCAACACCTCTTTCACGTGGGCAGCCACCAGAGCAGAGCGTTACACAGACCACAGCATGTGCGTGCGTATGTTCTTACCCTCAGCCTCCCCGCCAACTACTCCCCGGGGCATCATAGAAAACCCTGCGCTAAAAAGTGCTATCAGAGGATGGGAGGATGGGCATTTAAACGGCTATAATCTTTCTGGGAAGCAATCTGGTGTCAACTATTAGGAGCCTTTAATACATTTGCGATCTTTGATCCACTGAACCCACGTATAGAAATATAAAGAGAGACACAAAGATCTATTAACAAGGGGGTTTACTGCAGATTTATCTATTAAAAACAATAACCACCTAACGGTCATTAGCAGAATGGCCATATATATGTTTATTGTAGATTGTGCCCTAAAATATAATAATCTCAGTTTTAACTGGTGTGACTTCCATATCTACATATATGTGTGAATGAATACATGTGTATACACGTAATTACTTATGAAGAAAAAAAGGTTATAAGCAAATCCACCAAAATGTCTTCATGATGTTATCGTTATCTCTGGGCAGTGGGATCACAGGCATATTTATTTTCATTTTTACACTTTTATGTTTTTCAAATGTTATGCAGTGATCATTTTTTCTTTTATAATACAAGTTCTTTCAATTGTAGTAACAGGTGATGCAAAGCATCTGGCGAAGATGCTTAGTCGAGGGGGTTATAAATAGAATCAGGGTTTTGTTTTGTTTTTTTTTACTTTTTTTTTAATTGAGTTATAGTCATTTAACAATGTTGTGTCAAGTTGAAACAGGTTTTTAAATGGAGAGGGCTGCCTCTTCTGTCCTTTGGAGACTGAAAGAGAGGATGAACTTCTATCAGAGTGAGGCAGTTCTATTCACAAGTACCAAGATTATCTCTTCTTTTTCCCAATCCTACCTATTTTTCCTTTCTTTTGTAGATCCCTGGGATGAGGGAGACCTGCAATTTGCGCCTTGGAATGCCATGGTGCCCTCATTCTCCAGCAGCTCCGAATCAAGCCTGAGTGTCTCTGTGGGCTATTTCCCCTGTGAGGACACCTTCTCCTATGAAAACACCATCTCCAATGAAGACACACCTCCTGAGGGCCCTTCAGGTCACTTTGTCCCTCCTCTCCAAGGAACATGGCGGACTGAAAACATAGGGAGACTCCTGGGGAGGCGAGACCAGACACAGGATGACCCAGAGCAGTTCTGCAAACTAAGCATCACCCTGGCCTGGGATGTGGACGTGGCCTCTGACAATTCAGACTCGACGGCTAACTGGGACCCAAGAGGAGACAATCAGTGGACAGACAAGTGTCCCAAAGAGAAGACACCACTGACCCGCAGCAAACTGGATGGTCTTGTGCAAAAGCTCGAGGAATTTCTGGAGAACCAGAAAGAGGACGAAGATGATGACTCTCTGTTTCCTGAATCTGCGCGGGAGGAAGAGGCCCAGCTGCCCAGCAGCTCCCCTCCAGGTATGGCTCAGGTCAGTCATCGAGAAGATGACACTTGTCAAGACTTGGCCACGTTCAACCCAGCAGAGAAGGAAGATGTCATCCAGTTTCCACAGACTCCTCCAAGGCCTTGGAGACATGAGCTTGCTGAGGTGAGCACAGAGATGCTGAGGTGAGCACAGAGACACCTCGCTGGCAAGCAGGGGCCAGGCCTGGTGGCGGGGCCAGGCGGGAACACACGGAGCATCACTCCCTGCCATGAAGCAGGGCTGGGCCCCCTGGGTGTCTGACGTGGCTGGGAGTGGGAGAAGGGCTGGCGGCAAGGGAAGGGTCAGGGTGGAGTTGAAGGCACAATGCCAAGGAGCTCTAAGGAGAGAAGAGTGCAGGAAAGTAAAGAAAGGCCAACAATTATGACCAAAATACACTCTGCGTGTGTTTCAGCATTAGTGAGTATTGAGACTCTGTATATACAGTTGGGTTATTTTTGGTTAAAGGATTTGAGTTCCATGAATGGATAAATACTGACGCCACTGTTGTCAGGTTCCACATATCTAACGTTCATTTTCTTGGCAGATAATAAGCCAGGCAACCGGCAGCCAGAGGACCAGAACTGCAGGGACGTCCTCCCCAGTCCCAGTCTCAGCAGGTCCACCAGAGGAGGAGGACACTGCCTCCTGCACACGAGCCCTCTCCTGTCTGCACTTGGGGTGGATCTTCCGCTGGCTAAGGCAGCAAGTCCTCTCCTCACGTTTGAGGAGAGGGCACCCCAAGAAGGCCACGGAGAGCTCCCGTCAGCTGCCACAAAAGGCAAGATTCTCTCACAGAAGCAAGAGAATCCAACCTCAAGAACCCCTCAAATTAGGACACCCTGTATCGCCAGACTTTTAAACTTTTTGACAGCCCCTATTCTCCAGTTCCCGTGAGCTATTTTTTACCCCCAATAAACAAAACACAGATTCTTGTTTTCCATGTCTTCCTCTCCCAACTCATCACCCTGACTCGGGCTGAAAGTATATATGTTGTCTAGAAGATGGAAATACATTTCTCTGGGAACTTCCAGGATTCTTCCCTTCCTAACCAGAAGGCATTCTTTTTCTCTCCTCTCCCCAATTCTGACTGTATTTCACCCTATTTCATTTTATATATTTTAACCTATGTTATCATTAACCCAAATCCCCATTTTCAGAAGGCAGCAGGACAGCCCATCAAATTCCCAACACGGCAGCATGGTTTGGGTTGAAGGTGAACTAGCAGGGCTCGAGCAAGCAGCAGAGGGTGCTGAGTCCCTCGGGAAGCTGAGTTCAGGAGTTCAGGAGGCAGGATCGGATGTTCCTTTAAGACCTGGCTGGTTCTAGCATGCCTTGCCTTGGCTAGAACAAGCAGCCCCCACTTAGGACGAATGCGAGGACTGCGAACGCTACTTAGCGTCTCTAAGCCTAACTTCCCTGACTCCTGCAATGGGGAAGATAATAACGCATACCTCATCAAGTTGTTGTGAGGAGTGATGAACAACACAAGCACCTGATAAACATTATTATTGTTGTAGTTCCTCTTATTCATTCTCCTGAGGATATTCCCCAGGAGCCGTGATCCAAGAAACATCCATGAATGAGAGTTTAAGAGTCAATTCTCATTGAAATATTTCCCACACAGAAACAGTACTCACAGAAAGTTATGGGTTTCAGCAGATCTTGACTCAGTCAAGTCCTTTCCCACCCATTCCCCACTGCGCCTTCTGAAATTACCTGGCAATTGTCACTAACCTTTCCTATAAATGTCAACTTCTGTGAGGAAGGCTGTGCTCACCCTTCTCACCTTGACCTTTCCCTCTTATTGTTATCAACCCACCTCCCCAGTACGACCACCCTCCTCCTCATGCACCGCCAGGTTTACCCAAGAGCCCTCTTTCTTCAGCTTTGGCTACCCTCCTACATGACCTTCAGAGTTTACATGATTCTTTAGTCTCAAATTCTTGCCTTTCCTCAATTTTAATTCCTTTATCTCTTCCCCCCTCTCTCTATTTTCCTTCCTTCCACAAATATTTAGCACATAGGAATACAAAGCTAATTTCTGAGCTTACAGAAAAAAAACCCAAAAACAAACTCAATCTTTGCACTCAGGTGGCTTACTATTTAAGACAGAATGCCAGGTAAACATAGGACTATAAAGGGTTCCAGGGGCGGTAATAGTTTGTACACTGTACATAGTGAGGAGTAAAGGATAATCAATTCAACATGGGGAGGCTGATTTTAAAAGATTTCACATATGAGGTTGCTTGAGTTACACATGTGGTTAGTTTAAGCTGCTGGATAAATTGGTGTGGGGTTCAAGTGTGCAGTCTTGGCTGGTTATACGTGAGAGACACCAAGGATGATACTGCCTGAGGAAAGACAGTACAACGGGAAGGGAGAAATCAAAGACTGGGACCTTCTTATGCCTGAGGAAAGACAGTACAACGGGAAGGGAGAAATCAAAGACTGGGACCTTCTTATGCTTATGGCCACACCCTGCGTCTTTGCACAGCCAGACTCCTCACTTTATCCACCTCTCTGAGAACTTCTTCCCATTTGACTAGCTCACTCCAACGCCTTCCTCCACCTTCAGGAGCTCTTTGACTTCACCGAGACTTTGGTCCCATTACTCTACCTATTCCACGACTTTCACTCACTGCCTTCCAGATGCAACCTTTGCACCTCCTTCCCAACCCAGCGCAGATCCACCACATCTCCTGGCATGCACGATGCCTTGCCGTTTCCTTCTCCAGGTCTTCTCTGAATCTGTACTCATCAAATTCCCCAAAAGAACAGTCTTGCTTCTGAGAGGAGCCAACACACCAACTTAGGAATTACTTTCTCCATTCCCTAGAGAATTCTCCACAGTGCCTTCTCAAGTCCCCCACAGCCTGGGGAACTCATCCTAGGGTTACAATGAGGCCAACACTGATCCTTCCAGGTGAAGTTGCAACTTCACTTAAGCTATCCCTCAGCCTCCACCCAGCCACCCTCACACCATGACTTGCACTTTTCAGCTCTCCTTATATGATAATTTTAACCCATTGAGGGCAAGAATACGGTCTTAGTTCCTTTTCACTCCAAGACCCTAATACACTATCTGGTACAGAGTGGGCTCTCTGTCTCTATATAATTTTTTAAATGATTTGAATATATCCTGTATCTTTGACTTTATTCCTATATAATTTTTTAAGAAATGAAATACACCAGCTTAGAGTTGCTACTCTTATGTCAAAAGTTCCTGGCCAGCAGGACTAAGAGCAGAAGAGGAGGGGGTGGGAGCAGACAGGAAGAAGAGAAAACGGCAAGCTGCAAAAGGTCAAGCGAGGTGCCGACCTACAGACTGAGAAACCCAAAACCAGAGGAACTTAGCAAACGGTTTGAAATTTTAGTTCAATAAGTATAGAGGGAACCTTACTCTTGCTTTAGACTAGACATTATGGTGCGCCTAAGAGATGACATCTCCTGCTGTCACGGCACTTGTAACCAGTCTTAGTTCAATTCTTCCTCTAGTGATTAAGTCAACCTCTACGAACTCACCCAAAACGAACTACTTTGAGATTGCCCACACTGAATAAGAAGCCCTGTTCATTAGGAAGATTTCTGACATACCTGCGTTTATTTTTCAGTGTTGTATAAACCTGTTTGACAAGTAGGAATCCACCTCTACAATTCAAGCAATGCACTTTACAAGCCTTTATAATAAATATTCTTTGTAAAGATTTGGAATTCTAAATATTCTTTAGAGTTGTTACGCTACATCTTAGAAAGTAAGTCAAAGTGTTTAAAAGTAGGAAATATTTCAGTACCTCCTCATTTATTAGAGTGTAAAATATGCTATGAAGCTCTTAACTACACGCCAAGCTAGGACGAGGTTCTCTGCTGCATCATATACGCAAGGCTGGGGCTGGAGGAAGCCACTCCATGTCCGAAGGACTGAGAGCAAACTGGGAGTGCCCATGGAGAGGCACTGGCTTTGCTGATTGCACTTGCAGGGCACATGCTAATCTAATTAACCAATAAGTTTGGGCATCCACTGCTTCGAGACTCAAAACGAAAATCATTCCTTTAAGTCAACTGCTCAACCTTGAATCCCTTAAGGGTCAGGTGCTTGAATTAGTGAGGTTTTGCCTTACAGATTTATATTCTGGAATCTATAACAACACCATAGTGTAGGCCAGCATGTAGCGTGAGACATTATCAACAAAGGTAAGGAGTATTCAGCTGTCTCCAAACACAGAGTTGGGAGAAGCTAATGTACATTTCATAGACTGCCCCATGCCTCGTCAGTTTCTTACTCTGCAAGATCCCAGTGAGAGAAAAACGTGTGTGATCATCCCATACCAGCAAAACAGGGGCAAATTATGTTTCCAGACTTGAAGAACATAATGTGAAAATTCATGGCAGGAAAGGATGCACGGGTCCAGGTCTACCTGGTCACAAAAATAGCATCCAAAATCCTCTTACAAAACAATGAAAAGAAACATAAAGCAAATTATAAATGCATTCACAAAGAGTACCTGATAAGTACTCCGATACTTAAGAACACATTTGTGCTTCAAAAACAAGTCTTTTCATTAAGAACCGCAAGTGGGAGAGCTGATGTTGCCTGCAGGGTACTCCCTTATCTCAGGAGGGATGGGGGGTTTTATATTGCATGGCTCAGCTCAGTCTTCCTGCCACCCACCCCCTCACTACCCCAACAAAGAGAACAACACTCTGCTTTCAGAAGTGAAATAAGATCCCCATCAGATAACACAGAGTCCCTGTGTGAGCCAGGCATGAGTTGGGGTAGGTATAAAAGCCTTAAGATAAATCCCCCGAAGAATCATAAGCTTAGATCAAGAAATCCCCCTTCTCAACATCTTCTGTTTACTATCCCACTTTTCCTAGGAATTTCATGGTTTTGATGCCCATTTGATTTTAATCTAACATGCTTTATAAAGAACTACTGAGGATTTTCAAACGGGGGTGGGGGTGGGGCAAATGTCAAATATCTTTTCAGACTGTGGCTGTCGAATGAAACTTCATCTCCTTATTATTGAATCCTCCCAGTCTAGAAGGAAATCAGAATGGCCATTTACTTTTGTTTTTCCTCATCTGTACCAATAAAGATTTATTATTTTAAGAACAAACACCCGAAGCTAAAAGATTTCCCCGACTTCTTTCTCCTAGAACTTTCCCGCACTCAAGAAAGGAAACACTTCAGACATCTTTAATATATGTTTGGATGTTTGTTTACAAGTTTCTCTTTCATCAACTCTTCTGTCACCTGTCTTTGGGGCCTAGATTTTCCCCAGGGATGAGGATGAAAAGGAAAATTTTTCTCCAGGAAAGTGACTTCAAAAATTCAGCTAGTACTGTCCTGCAACCACCAGTGTAATAACTGATTCACATAAGGATCAAAGGTGAAAGCTAAAACCATTAGGTGAGTGCCTGACTGTTGGGGAACAAGGGATGCACACGGTCCCCAAGAATTATTCCACGGATTACTTATTAGTTATTAAGGGGCTTGGTATCCTCACAAGGGAGAGGTCCAATGAACACCAACTTAATCAGGTGATTAAATTTAGCCTGAACGCCACCCTGGACCTTCTGAAGAGAAGCAGTGAATTCTTGCTAGCAGCATTTAATCTGAAACTAATCACTAGGAAACCAACAGTTGGATGAACCCATATTGAAAAATTCACTTCTAGACAACTGTCTTGACTTTTCAAACATGTTAATGTCATGAAATACAAAATACAAAAAAAAAAAAAAAAAGGGCAGGGAAACAAGATAGTTCAAAAAAGAGACTAAATCAAAGTAAACAAACCTATGTTTACCAGGGGGAAAGGGGGTGTGAAGGGATAAATTGGGAGTTCGAGATTTGCAAATATTAACTATTATATACAAAATAGATTAAAAAAACCAAATTTCTTCTGTATATCACAGGGAACTATATTCAATATCTTGTAGTAACCTATAATGAAAAAGAATATGAAAATCAATATATGCATGTATATGTATGACTGAAACATGTTGTATACCAGACCGACTATACTTCAATTAAAAAGAGTAAATTGAAATTAAAAAAGAGACTAAAGAGATGTGACAACCAAGCTCTATTTATTATCCTTGACTGAATCCTTTAAATCTACAAAACTACGATAAAAGATTATTTTTTTTTTAACAGTTGGAGAAATCTGGATGGGGGCTATATATTAAATACTTTCAAACAGTCCAGGAAAATAGAAATATAAGATAGATACAGAAAGAAAATGAGACAACAAAGATGGGGAAAATGTTAAGAAAAATTCCAGTAAACACGGAATCCAGATCTGGTTTTAAATAAAGTATTAGATTTGCTATACCTGTGTGATAGTAAATCTTAAAGACATACATATTTAAAGCATTAAAATGTTTACTCTAAACAAATCTTAGGTATGAATCTGATTCTCAAGTGATATAAACTAGGAGATTCTTTACTGTGGATTCAATCGTCCTGGGACCTGTCTTTGGATTCACCACTGCCTGCAAGGACTTTTCAGTCTCACGGAGTAATAAATACCCTCCCCTATAAGTCCCTCTAACCATATAAAGAAACACTGGTCCAGCTGAAAGATGATGAGCATCTCAACACTTTTCAAAAACATTTCAAATTTCAGGAATTTATTTATTTGCAAGAATAATTTTTCCCCAGTGGAGAGCCAGGCTCTCTGTCCTCATCTGACCACAAGTTTCAAGGCCTGGATAGCTCACGTTGACTTTCAAAAGAACTTCCTGGGCATTTTCTGTTTCTCACAAATCAACAGCAGCTTGCCACGCATAATACTAACAATTCCTACAAGCTAGTTTGATGTTTCCTCTTATTTCGCGTGATGCTGAATCGTTCTGCTTCTCCCAACCCAGGAAGCAGCATCAGGACAAAGTCTCCAGATGATGCACTGAGCACACGAAGGGACTTTTGAGAGCAAAAGAGAGAACTACTGGAGTCTTCGTTAACCTTTTATGAGGTGTACCTTTTATATGATTAAAGCTACAGATTTTCTCTTAAACAAATGCACACATTCATACAGACTAAACACTTTGCAAACAATGCAAAAAGTTCAGAGACTCCCTGAAGCCTACTCTTCAATCCCAGGTTCAAAACACAAGTTTAAATAAAACTTCCTGGCTTCAAACCCCAGGTCCACCCCTTATTTGCAGTGGATCCTGGGGAAGTTACTTAAGCTCTCTGGCCTCTCCATTTTATCTCTAAAATGGGATACCAATAGTACTAACCTCAAAGTGTCGTGGTTAGGATTTAGCAGAAGTGCCCGACACGTAGCAAATGCTTGCAAATTCTAGCTGCTGCTCTGACTGTCCTATGCTTCTTTTGTTTTACAAAGCTGCCTGGCTCCTCATGACCACAGAAGTAAGTCCAAGCGAACTGCTATTAAATGACTGGGACATTGTGCTATACACCAGAGACTGACACATTGTAATTGACTGTGTACTTCATTCAATTAAAAAAAAATTTCTATCAGACCATGATGTACTTCCCAATTCTTATTTGACGATGCTCCACCTTCTCCCCCAAGCTCCTTGCAGCACTTGTCCATGATGCTGCTCCCTGACCTTTCCTGCCTCAGTGCCTTTGCTCATACCATTCCTGCTCTTTGGAGCTGCCCTAACCAAGCCTATCCTTCAGTCCGCCCTGATACCTACCTACTCCCAGATGCACCCTTCAAAGCTCAGGTTAAATCCAAGCTCTCCTATGGAACTGAGCAGGCTGCAAATAATCTCTCCCTCATTGACATGACCATAGCACTACCTGGAGTAAGTGTACATTTCATCTTGTTTTACAGAAATGTGCTCCCATGTCTTCCTCTCCCACTAGACAAAAGCCCGTGTGTTCTGCTTATCTCTTCACGCTCCAAAGCCCTGTCCCAGTTACTTGTACATAGTAGCCTCACGATAAATATTTGGCAAAATGAATGGTTAATCTGCAGGAAATAATTGAAACAGATAACATCTGAAACAGAATGTCATTTCCTCTCATATAAAATTTAACTGGCTTCTACTTTAATTAAGCCCAGTCCCTGGATGTTTATATTGGGGGCCAGAGAGTGTGGCCCAGGGTAGGTGTTTCCAGAGCAGAAAAGCTCAGCTTTGAACAACAGACAAAGCTAGTTAACAGGAGGACAGCCACAGCTCTCTACTTACCTGAGTAGAAACCGATATTCTAGCTTCTCTTTTTTCATTTAAAAGGATTTTGTTTAAGCCTTCATTTTTCCTCTGGATAATGTTTAGATTCATTCACTCTTTCAAATACATTGACTGAACATTAACATGCTAGAAGCTGTGTACAAAGATACATATGATTGGATGGCCCTAGAGATGATTATACTAAGTGAAGGAAGTCAGAGAAAGACAAATGCTACATGATATCACTTATATGTGGCAGCTAAAAAAGTGCCACAAAGAAACTGATTTGTAAAACAGAAACAGACTCACAGACACAGAAAATAAACTTATGGTTACCAAGGGGGAAAGGGAGGAAAAGGGACAATTAAGGGATTTGAAATTAACAGATATATACTATGTATAAAATAGATAAACAAGGTCCTATTGTATAGCACAGAGAACTACATTCAGTATCTTACAATAACCTATAAAGGAAGAGAATACATTCATGCACAACTGAATCGCTGTGCACCAGAAACTAACACAATATTGTAAACCAATGATACTTCAATTAAGAAAAAAAGATGGGTATGACAGACCCTTCTTTTTCGGAGTTCGTACTTGGGGGGAGATGGGCATCTTGCCAGACAGAGCACAGAGGCTGTCATTTGAGCTCAAGCTGAGAGGAAGAGGTGGGAGAAGCAGCAGACGACGCTGGCAGAGGGGACAGCCGATCCAACAGCCAGGAGCCCTAAAAGGCACGCTTGGGATACAGTGAAGAATCCAGGTCAGCTCAGGCTCATGGTGGATTTCAGAGCAACGGTAAGACACACAAGTCTGAGCGGCAGGGATGGAGCCAGGTCAGCACGGAGTTTTGAACTGTTTCTAATGGGGAGAATGGAGTTTTTGAAGCAATCCATGATGACCCAACCCACATTCCAACCCACATTAAGAGCAGGGTGGGAATGGGACTGAAGTGGAGAGAAGCTGGTAGCAGGAATATTAGGGGAAAAAAAAAAAAAACCCTGCCAGCTGGGCTCCATGGCAAGATAGGAGGAGCCCTACGCAGGTCCAGTCCTTTGGCGGTTTTCTCAGTCTGGCTGCTGGTCTTCCTGCTCCCTTTGCAGGTCCAGCTGCCATCCCTTCCAAGCTACACTAGCTCCAAGACACTACTATCTCTGACAATTAGTAAGCATTTACTTGAGTTAATTTAGTAAACACAGTGGGCAGGAAATTATCTAAGTTGAAAAGATGCATCAGATTCCTAACGTGCCCTGAAATAAACTGTCAGGCTCCACCAAGTAGATTTCTCCTTGCTCTTTTTTCCTTCATCTACTGAGTGTTCATTCACTTGCTGAGGTCCCACTAAGTGTTGGCCATTATTACCCTTGAAGCCAAGGACATGAGGATACACAAGACGTTGTTCCTACTCTACAGACATTCAACGCGTGGCAGAGGTGTTAGCTGTCATCTGTCCCCCAACGGGAATGATTCGTCGGGCAAGTCCTCCTTGACGCTCTTCATCTTACATGAAGCTGTTTAAAAATGTGTTCTGGACATCGGTCACAGTACCCACTTGTAGCTCATTTTTACCTTAAATGACTGGTTATCTATGCATGAACTGTATAGATGGGCTGAGGTTCCTGCTACACTATCTGGGGTTCCTTTGCTTATACTGTATAGTAGATACGTGTGAATTTGCTCGCTCACTAAGATTTATTTGTAATCCCCAAATCAGTACTGGTGGTGCTTTGTGGTCATTCACGGCCATGCACAGATCAGCAAAAAATGTGCGTATCTGTGTGCATGGTCCCAGCTGTGACTGTTTCAGTTCACTCTCTTAACACAAATAAGTGTTCTTTTCTGGTCTTATCCTCTGCCATGCTTTTCACTTTTCTGTGTTCTTTGTTGGTAATTTCAGTGTTTAAAATGGTCCCCGAGCATGGGGCCGAAGAGCTGTTCAGTGTTTCCAAGTGCAAGAAGGCTGTGATGCGCCTTGCAGAGAAAATGCACGTGTTAGATAAGCTTAGCTCAGGCATGAATCACAGTGCTGTGGATTGTGAATTCAGTGCTAACGAAATCAACATCAACCAAGGTCCCTTTAAACAGAAACAAGGTTATGTATTGGTCAGTTAAGAAAACGCTGAGAGAGGCTCACGGGAACCTCGTTCTGTGCGTCTCCTCGGGGCAATGCTTCAGCAGGTGCCAACTCAGTGTTCCCGTAACTTTAGGGAATTTAACTACTGCAAATAACAAGACTCAGCTGTGTTCTACCAGGTAAAGGGTGCAAAGAACCAGCCATAACACAATGACTTTCTTTCAGCTGTACCTTCTCAGGAGTCAGGAAGGTCACAAAGCAAGGAAAGAGTGTTGCTGTTTTCCCTTGGGAGAAGTTTTATGCTTAAAGCCTGATGCTCCTTGAAGGCTGCTTATTTCCTGCTTGGTTTTTTAACAACCCCAGCAACACAGGAGGCCCAATTTAGGTGAAAGGCCCCTGAAGAGAATATTCTGCGCCAGGCCTCACGCAAGATCAGGTTAGACCCTGAAGATGCAAAAAGCCCACTTTTCTAAGAAAATAATCTGTTCTTTAATTTCTAAAAATTTATAAACAGTAAGATCATTTAAGTCCCACCAAATTATCCAAAACTTCTGAGAATGCCCCAGGGTCCCTGTTTCCCTTTGCAAAAGCTGTTCCTTCCTCCAACAGGGAATAACTTCCGGACATCATTGCACCAGAAGCCAGCTTCCCTGCTCCAGGAATTCCACGCTTTAGAACCAGAAGCATTAATGGAGAGTTCTATCCTGTCCTCTTGACTCTCTCCCAAGGTTGACATAGTGTTTACTTATTAAACAAAACAGTCATCCAAACAGAGATCTGTTGAAAAGCTTCCAAGCAAGAGGAGAGGCCACGGCAAGGATGAGGAACAGCTAATCAGAAACCAAGGGCAAGAAACGCTGGGTCCAAAATAAATATAGTACAAAATGCCCAGAACAGCCCAGAAAGACAGCTGATGATTTTTTTTTCTGAAATCTCTTAATATCACAGTATCAAATGGCACAAGTATCTAACACCAAGCACATAATTACTACCATGAAGGTAAAGGAATAAAGTAAAAACCAACACGCAAACAAGAGATGATGGTGTAACAATAACTCGTGTTTGAAATACAAACTAAAATGCAACTACCATATCATACTTGGGAGTTAATCATTGGCAGGGATCACATCTCAGGTCAACGCAATGGTCACGGGAAGCTGTCTAAGGCTATTTCAAGCTCTGAAAGCAACCGTTAATTTCTAAGGAGATAGCATGTATTGTTTTTTGCCTGAAGACTTAACTGAATCCCGCTGCACTGGCTATAAAATGCCACACCCCAAATTTAAGCCTTCTTTTGGTTGGAGCAGCTCTGGGCTGTGATCTGACAAGGAGAGGCCAGCATTATGGTGCACAAGGAACACGGAACACACCCTGGGGACTCAACCTCATTTCTGCGATTATGATGCACGAAGCTTTGGGCTGCTGCTGAATAACAGATTTAAGAACGATAGAAATCTCTTCTCCCACTTCCTCACTCCCAAAGCGATGGAGAGGCTTCGCTGATTGAAATTCTGGTGCCAGAACCCAGGTTTCTCTAAAATATCGCAATATTAAACCGTAGATCCAATAAGCGAGAGTCAAAATTCCCTTGACCCTCTTCTTCCTTCTTACAACACTGCTGAGACTACACAACTGAGTGCCATCAGAGGTGCCAAGGCCTCCTCATTAAAGGCAGAAACGCACGGTGACTTGAAAGAAACGCATGCCGCCTGTGCAGCTACAGAGCCAGCATGTGCACCACCCCACCACATATTTTGATTATTTGTTAAATCTGTAAAATGTCCTTTCTGTCTGTCTACAGTTTCGCTCTTGCATATCTGTAGTAAGGAGAGAAAAAGTCAAAGGCGCTGACTGCCAGTTTCCCACGAGGCAAGGAGAAAACAAGCAAGGAAAAGGGAGAAAAAAAGAAAAAAGGGGAAAAAAGGGAAAGAGGGAAAAAAGGGGGGAAAAGGGAAAAAGGGGAATAAAAAGGAAGAAAAAAAAAAGGGCTGGCTGTGGGCTTTGGTAAGTGGGGCACAGAGCTCTGAGCGGCCCTCCAAACCCCATCCCTGCGCTCACACACACGGAAGCATCTGTTTGAAGGAACAGCTCCAGAAGCCGAACTAAATCCCCATTTGATTGTAAGGGTGAGGGTCGCTATTTGGTAAAGGAGGGAGAGGTTACTAGAAGGAAGAAAAACAAAAAGGAAGAAGTTTCCTAAGTTTCATAAAGAAAAGAGATTCATTTACATATTATCTCAAGTGATGATGAGCCAGGGAAGCCTGAGACAAAACCGCCCATGTGGCCCATGACTCCAAATAAGGCAGCCATTCCCCAGGCAGTGTGTCCGGAAGGTTTAGCACGGATTGCCTGGAATAAAGAATGTTACGTCCCACCAAAAGGAAAAAAAAAAAAAAAGGGAGCGGGTATAGCTCAGTGGTAGAGCGCATGCTCCGCCTGCACAAGGTCCTGGGTTCGACCCCCAGTACCTCCTCTAAGAATAAATAAATAAATGAACCTAATTACCTCCCCCACCCCACCCCCCAAAAAATAGAATGTCAGGTCCACGATATGTAGTCAGGAGACCTCAGAGCCCATGTAATAATTAAAGTGACAGAGATGGCAAGAAGGGTATGGAAGAAAAGGCACAAAGGGACAGAGCTGTGGTGGATGCTTTTCTTCAGGGATGACATTATCTCAGCTGCTCAGAAACCACCGCACGCCCAGGTGGAGTGACCACGTGGGCAGGCCTGAGTGATGACTGGCCATCCCCACGGCCTTCATCGGCCTCGAGAAGAGAAGGCAGGGACCAGGCCAGGCGAGAAGCCCCACCTCATTCCTCTGCCTGGGTCCACTCGGCCTCAAAAGCAGAACTGGACAGCTTTCACCATCATCACCGGTGACCTCAAGGACAATTGCCACACCAGAGAGACTCGGGTGTGGCCTGGGCTCTGGGGCAAACAGTATTTCCATTTGCCAATTGCTAGAACATCCAAATGGCTCGAAGTACAAATATTCCAAAGTTTCCAGTTTACTTTAATTCCTTCCTATATGTCCTCTTGTATCAGCTTCTTACAGATACCCTTGGGTATAAGAGGACAGAGGTCAGAACTTAAAAGTCATTAAGCGAGAACACTATCGAGGATTCTTATTTTATTCATTCAACTGAACCCAGTATTTCATTTCAATGCTAATTTTTCAATATCGTTTTTCAAATAAATATTTTCTTCAACGTCTGGAACAACAAAACAAACCCAAATTTAATGTGTGACACTCCCAACTGTGTGACTGTACCGTGAGAACCGAGAATTTAAATAGAGACATGAGATAAAGCCAGACACACCTTTCGTAATCCAGCTATGCCATGTATTTAATGCAATGTCTTGAATATTTCTTTTTGTAGTTTAACAAAAATACAAACATCCTTTAATGAATAAAGCAAGTGTATGTGAGCTAGTTAAAGTAGGGGTTGGTGAGAAAATGAATTTATATATACTCACACAGCCTTAAATCAGTCACAACCATCTGGTCACCTGTTTTGAGGGGGGGGTTGTGTGTATATATATACATATATATATATATTTTATTGACATATAGTCAGTTTACAATGTGTCAATTTCCAGTGTACAGCATAATGCTTCAGTCATACGTGAATATACATATATTCATTTTCACATTCTCTTTCACCATTAAGTTACTACAAGATATTGAATCTAGTTCCCTGTGCTGTACGGTATGAACTTGTTGTTTATCTGTTTTATATATATCAGTTAGTATGTGCAAATCTCTAACTCCCAATTTATCCCTTCCCGTCACCCTCCCCACCGGTAACTACAAGTTTGTTCTCTATGTCTGGGAGTCTGTTTCTGTTTTGCAAATAAAGTTTGTCTTTTTTTTTTTTTAAGATTCCACATATAAATTGTATCATGTGGTATTTCTCTTTCTGGCTTATTTCACTTAGAATGACCATCTCCAGGTCCATCCATGTTGCTGCAAATGGCATTATTTTATTCTTTTTTATGGCTGAGTAGCATTCCATTGTATAAATATACCACAGCTTCTTTACCCAGCCATCTGTCAATGGACATTTAGGTTGTTTCCATGTCTTGGCTATTGTATACAGTGCTGTTATGAACACTGGGGTGCATGTATCTTTTTGAATCAAGGTTCCCTCTGGATATATGACCAGAAGTGGGATTGCTGGATCATATGATAAGTCTGTTTTTAGTTTTTTGAGGAATCTCCATACTGTTTTCCGTAATGGATACACCAAACTACGTTCCCACCAGCAGTGTAGGAGGGTTCCCTTCTCTCCACAGCCTCTCCAGCATTTATTGTTTGTGGACTTTTGAATGATGGTCATTCTGACTGGTGGGAGGTGATACCTCACTGTAGTTTTGATTTGCATTTCTCTGATAATTAGTGATATTGAGCATTTTTTCATGTGCCTATTGGCCATTTGTATGTTTTCACTGGAGAATTGTTTGTTTAGGACTTCTGCTCATTTTTGGATTGGGTTGTTTGGTTTTTTTCTTATTAAGTTGTATGAGCTGTTTATATATTCTGGAGATTAAGCACTTGTCAGTCTCATCTTTTGCAACTTTTCTCCTATTCTGTAGGTCTTTTGTTTTGCTTATGGTTTCCTTTGCTGCGCAAAAGTTTATAAGTTTAATTAGGTCCTATTTGTTTATTTTTGCTCTTATTTCTATTGCCTGGGTAACTGCCCTAGGAGAACACTGCTGAGATTTATGTCAGAGAATGTTTTGCCTATGTTTTCTTCTAAGAGGTTTATAGTGTCTTATCTTATGTTTAAGTTTTTAAGCCATTTTGTGTTTATTTTTTTATGTATGGTGTAAGGGAGTGCTCTAGCTTCACTGCTTTACATGCTACTGTCCAGTTTTCCTAACACCATTTGCTGAAGAGACTGTCTTTACTCCATTGTATGTTCTTGCCTCCTTTGTCAAAGATTAATTGATCAAAAGTTTGTGGGTTTATTTCTGGGTTCTATATCCTGCTAAATTGGTCCATATGTCTGTTTTTGTATCAATACCACGCTGTTTTGATTTCTGTAGCTCTGTAATATTGTCTGAAGGCTGTTATTCCTGCAGCTTCCTTCTTTTTCTTCAGTATTGCTTTGGCAATTCTGGGTCTTTTGTGATTTCATATAAATTTTATGATTATTTGTTCCAGTTCTGTGAAAAACTGTCCTGGGGAATTTGATAGGGATGGCATTAAATCTGTGGTCATCTGTTTTTTATCTGCTGCGGACATTAACAATTTTGTGAACTGAGGTCACATCTTAAAACTATTCCTTCCCCTACTATCATAAGTGCCAAAATCTGTTGTCACAAAAACTTTCGCCTTGTGATCAACCCATGAAAGAATACAACATTTAGAAAAACGCAACTACACCCAAAACCAGGTATTATTACTTTTAGAGACTTCACAGAATTCCCTTGTGCCTCAAAGTCCCCATCTAACCTTCTGATTTTACAGATGAGAAAGCTGAGACCCAGGATTAATCATATACCTTAAGCTCCACAGTTAATTAGTAGAGAAGTCAGCACTAGAATTTCAGAGTCTTGGGTCAAATGTTCTCTTTGACTCAATTCATTCTAAAAGTTTCTCTTTTTTTCTCTTTTTAAAATTAGTTTACAGTGCTGTGTCAATTTCTGACGTACAACATGTTTCAGTCATACATACACATACATATATTCCTTTTCATATTCTTTTTCATTATAGGTTACTACAAGATACTGAATACAGTTCCCTGCACTATACAGTAGAAACCTGTTGTTTATTTAATTTTATATATAGTAATCAGTATCTGCAAATCTCGAACTCCCAATTTATCCCTTCCCACTCCCTTTCCCCTCTGGTAACCATAAGTTTGTTTTTTATGTCTGTGTGTCTGTTTCTGTTTTGTAAATAAGTTCATTTGTATCTAAAAGTTTCTTTTTTAGAACACTGGATTATTCACTTGTTAGATCATAATCTCACCGAGGGCAAAATGAAGCTTCATCTACACCATATGCCCCAATGGCTGGGCCAGAATTCACCAACAGGTGGAAAGATGTCCCCAACCATGGCCAGCTGGAACAGACACCCTGTACCAGCTGTGTCTGTAGTCAATCACCCACAAGCCTCTCTCCAAAGCTCCCTGGTAAATAAGGACACTTGTTTGCAAAATGCTTGGCAAGGATTGAGAGCACACTACAGAAATTATTTTCCTCTGTGCAAAACGACCCAGCTTTCCTGTGAATCTCAGCTCCTCTGGCTGCTTCTTGAACACACTGAGTAAAGCAGTTCCAACAGCCAAGAGTGTCTTCACTGACTCAGCCTGGGGAGGGACCTGCCAAGGACACAGGGACAAATGTTTCCCTTCATCTTTCCTCTGAGTTTCAGCTTAAGGCGGGGCAAGTAGGAAAATATTTTTGTTAGTGTAGGAAAATATTTTTGTTAGTGTTCACCGTATTTAAAAAAGAAACTAAGTGAATCTCTTATGTTTAAAAAATGATCTGAAAACTTCTACAAAGTATCAGAGACAGAGCCAAACAGGTAATATCAGTAATAACAAAAATCAGAAAAAGAGTAAAAATAATGGTTCTTATTTTTAGTGTCAGCACCATTCGGCCAGCAGCATACTCGTGCAGCAGATTGTCACAGCAAAGCTGCAAGGCAGGCATAACAATAGCCCCATTTCACAGATCAGGAAGCTGACACGCAGAAATCGTGGGGAAAGAAGGTGGTGGAGCTGTGATCCTGTATTTGTTCAGAATATATTCCTAGTTTGGTGATTTTGCTAAGTTCATTCTTGTCTCAAATACTTTACAGACTGCTTTTTCAAAGCTTCCTCAAAACAAACGTTAGACTTAATAAATTCGCTCAAAAATAGCCTTGAGGTCTCCAGCTTCCTTGCTCAGATCAATTTTTATTTCTTTGTTCGGTCTCCTAGACTCTTCAGTCCCCTGAGCTGATTCTTCCTCTAGGTTGTCGCTTTTCCGGGCTCCTGATCTGGCTGGTGACAACCTCCTGTTTCTAGGGGAGCCCAGACGCACCTGTCTTCCAGATCAATTTTCTCTTCCTCTTCATAATCCCTTCCTGAACCCAGTCTGGTCACATCATACACTTACCAGAGAGAGCTTCCAGCGGCCACAGCCCCAGAGAGTAACCTACGAAGACGTCTTCATCTGTTCCTGACAGCGAGCTCAGAACTTCACACTGAAGCAGACACACCACCCGCCCACATAAAATCAACTTGTCTGCTTTCAAAGATGTTTACTTCAACATCATTCCACAGGGCTGCTGAGTCCAAATTACTGAGCAGTCCCTGAACAAAATACAGTCATCGCCAAAAGATATGCACAGAATCATTCACTGGAGCGCCATCTGTAATACATCCAAACTGGAAACCACCCAAATGGCCAGCGACTATAAAACAAATATACAACTGAATACCATGATAGTAAGGAGCATGAAAAAAATCAACCATCTGCATTGTCAGAGATGAATCACGAATGTAATAAGCAAAATAAGCCAGACACAGAAGAATATATACCATATGATTCTATTTATATAAACTTTAACAATAGGCAAAACTATCAACAGCATTAGAAATCAGGAAATTGGTTACTCCTGGGAGCATTAGGGGAGGAGAGCTCTGGGATGCTGGTAATTTTCTGTTAATCTTGGGCTGGTTACACAGATGTGTCCACTTTGTGACAATCAGTCCATAAAGTCATCCACTTTTTTTTTAGGTTTTTTTGGGGGGTGGGTAATTTGGTTTATTTATTTATTTTTAGAGGAGGTACTGGGGATTGAACCCGGGACCTCGTGCATGCCAAGCCTGTGCTCTACCACTTGGGCTATAGCCTCCCCACTAAGCCATCCACTTACGATGCATGCACTTTGCTTTGTGTATAAGATACTTCAACAAAAAGCTGACCGAAAGAGACCCTGGAGGACATCTGGTCTGCTCCCCTTGTCAGCATACAAGTAACTGCTTCCTGTAGATGTGAAATATCTCAAAGGCACACAGGAAATCCATGAAAAGGCTGGGTCTAGACACTGGATCTCAACTTCCCATCCAGGTACCAAAGCTACCTCTCAAACTTGGGAGGATGTTTCTCTGAACTTCCTTCCTTGCTGTGACTATAGCCAAGGTTTAGAAGGATTAGGATCACATTCCCCTTAGGAACATAACCCGGAAGGTTCCGGGCTCCTACCAACAACGGTGCCAGGATGAGCATTTAAACGCTATTGGAATACGGCAAATCAGAGAAGTCACACGGCATTGTGTTCACACCCTAGATTCTTCCCTTTCCTGGCTGCATGATCGTCTGCACGCTCCCTCCCTCTCTCTGAACTTCAGCATCCTCATCTGAGTCCCCGAAATATCAACTCCCACTTTGCAAGGTTGCCACAAGGGTTATGAGGTAACAGTGTCAGAGCAGTGCCTGGCACGTGGCAAGCACTCAGAAAAAGTATTCATTGAGTGAATATTGCTTGAACTGAATTAGTCAAGTGCCTGTCACTTAATTGAAGTTGAATAAATAGTTAAGTATTATTCTCATTACTCAGCAAGAGAAACAGCGAGAAAAGGAGTAAATAAGCTTACACAAAAACACCTCATTTTTCTAAGCCTACGGGATCATTAACGGGTCGACCTACAATTCTCACTGACTTACAGGAGGCACTAAAACGATCTGCGGGGCAAAGAGCAATAAAGGATTTAAGAAAAGGGCGGTGCTTTTTAAGTGCTACCAGGTCTGTGTTTTCCTTCTCGGAGCCAAGCAGAGATTTGCTCACTGACTGTCACAACATGTCTAAGTTCCACAGGCACCTATGTTAGTCATGTGACTTTTAGAATTAAAACATTTTTAAAGACGGGGGTGGGTGATAAATTCTCATAGTCTTAATGAGTACACTATACAGTCTAGTAACTTTACGACTGGGAAAAAATGCAAACACTGAGCGGACAGAGAGGTAATTACAGGCTTTAAAAGATGCCACAAATGAACAGTGGTGAGGAGGGAGTTCACTTACGTTCTAAAAAGCCAAGTTTAATGCTGATTTTTTTTCTTCAGCTCTTCAAATCTTCCATGTACTTCTTAGCAATCTGATCCATTAAGTTGTTTTAGGCTGAAAAGAAATATAAAAAAGATAAATTAAAACTAACTTCAAATTAGAAGTCAATTAGATGGTAAATTAGTTTCTCAGCAAAGAACATCAAACTAGATAACACATGTGCAATTAAAAACCATAAAATATGTTAAGGACCAGTAGATTTAACTAACTTCCTTCCATCTCTCATTCCGTTGTTCCTTCCGCCTCCCTATCACCCCTCCCCACCTAGCTCTTTCCTTACTTCCTCAGTTACCGGACAACCTCAAATATTCCTTGAAGCCTGAACTTCAGCAGAAAACCATCATCATTAATTTTTACAGCACAAAGTACCTGGCTCACTATAAAATACACTGTAGAGTTAGGTACTCTCTGTCTGCTGAGTACATGAATGAACCATAGTTTACCAATATTTAGTTAAGGTTAAAAAAGTGAGGAAATTTATTCTCTTCGTGCCCAAGAAAAATACATAGACATTATATAGAAACATATACAGTGTTTTTTAGACTTGCTTGTTTTTAATTGCTGGGGGTTTTTTATTTGAAGTATAGTTAGTTACAATGTATCAATTTCTGATGTACAGCATAATGTTTCAGTCATACATACACATACATATATTCATTTTCATATTCTTTTTCATTATAGGTTACAAGATATTGATTATCATTCCCTGTGCTACACAGAAGAAAAATTTTTTAATCTATTTTATCTGTAGCAGTTAATATTTGAATGTCTGTTTTTTAGACCTGTGATTCTGATTCCCCTATCTCTTTTAAATAACATATACTTGGGAAAAAAATTCCCAGTAATATGTATATGGGCATGTATATCCTCACCATCATAGCAGTAAAGGAGATTTTGGTGGTGAGGAAATATTTAGGAATAGTAGAAGTTCCTTTTGAGGTGCTCATTCTTCAAAGACTTCATAACTACCTCCACCTCCCAAGAAAGCTGAGTATCTCCAAGTTGAATACTAGAGACGTCACCTCACATGTGTTTTTCAAACGTATATAAGACCGGGGCCAGTCCTAGACAAAACTGTGAAATAGGAAGCATAGCTGCTTCCTTCTCTCTGCCCTTTTGAGAAGTCAGTGACCCCAGATGTTTAATTAAGTAGAGAAGCAACAAGATCAGCTCCAAGATTCCAACAACTTAATGGATGTGCTTCTTGAGAACATTTTCATTTAAAAAAAAAAAAAAGCTTGAGAAGAGGCAGGTGCTTAACACTGAAAATAAAACACGTTACTGACAATGGAATTTAGGCATGAATGGGGGATAGAGGTTGTCTTGAAGGAATTTCTCAAGTTAAGTTTCTGTTCATTTCAGCCTCTCCTAAAACCAGCTTCATGTATGACCAATTTATACACACCAGTCCAGGCAAATTTTAAGCAAATGACGCACAAAGAGGCAAGCCCGATTTTTAAAAAGAGTGCTCCAGAAGTAAACACATGTTAATCAGCAGTTTTCAACGTGAGTGTCTAGGAACCCTACCCCATGGGTGATTTTAAGAATGGAAGCAGGCAGAGCTGGGGGGAGGGTGGTAGTGGATGGAGCAATCTCCCCTTTATCTGTTTTATATTTTGATCCAAGATTTGGCTGGAGGATTGGTTCCTTGAGCTGCTTATAAAAGGGTTCAAACTAAACGGGTGATTCCATTAAAAGCTAGGGCAGAAATCACAATGAGCTCTAAACATAGCTGATCTAGAACCATAATCACCCTCCAAATCCAACCACCATTTCTAACAGAGACTTGATGGGAAAATGTGAGTTCCAGCCTGGGTCCCAGAGCACAGGTCGGCCCAGGCCTGAGCAGGCAGGAGCCAGGCCTTGCCTTCCTTCCCACCCAGTGCCCTGGAACAAAGAGCGGAATGTGGGACCTCTGCGCCGCTGTGAGGGCCGAGCTGCCAGCGAGGGGTCGAGACTAGGGTGAGGAGGGCCGGTGGATATTCCAGAGGCTGGGAAACAGGAGGCCCCAGCAGGGAGCAAGATGCAGAGGCTCCTGGGAGCCAGGCACACCCCCACTCCAGGCCCTGCCCCACCCCATCAGCCTCCTTGCTAGAAATTACATGTGCAAAGTTTAGGTACTTCACACATCAGGGCCACTTACATCTGTAAGAGCCAGTTCCAAGCAACACATACAATTAGAAAATGACTTTTTTTTTTTTTAAAGTCTTATAAGAAAGTGTTGCCTGAACTTGCTCCAGAGGAATTTCATGTTAACTAAGAGGCACTAAGGATATTCAATCCCTCCCTGAGCACAGAACTCTGATTATCTGGCCCAACCGGGACAGAATACATAAAAAACATTTATAAACATGAACCATTAGATTTTTTTTTTGACTTCCCATCGTGAGCCTGGTTTAAGTAAGTCAAAGCTATCCTTTGTTGTACAGTTTTGATCGAATTCAAGAGGCTTTAGTCGCTTCCTCAGAAACAGACATAAGCTATAAATACGCACTAACCAACACAGCCAACCACTCACAGAAAGGCTCGCTGACAAGCTTAATTTAAAAAGAACACGTTATTAAACTGAAAAGTAAGCCATAAAAAAAAATCTAACCCCATGCAAACCACATTCCTAGTACAAAAACCCTAGTGTAATGACAAGGATAACTACAAAACTTTTTCTATGACTCACAAACCTTTCCTATATAGAGATCACAAAAAACCAAAAAACAAAAAGACAAAAAACAGCCTGTATGTGCATCCGTATAATAAAACAAATCCTTAACACCCTGCCCAAATCTCCGATTTCAACTACCAAGAAAATTCTCCAAGCCACTAAGTAAGTGACTTCTGTACATCGCTTCGAGCTGGAAAACACATTTATTACTACTGCCTGTTTTCCAAATCCCTTTGATCTTGTACAGCATGGCCATCAGAGCTGAGTAACATGCGAGACCAATAATCATTAGAAGTGAAGCTACTGTTTATTATAATAACGCCATACTTCGTACTTGAAACAGAATCCAAAGTCTCTACTCACGTTAGACTTAAGTGTCTACAGCAGGAGGCAGGGCAAGTGCTGTCTGCCATCTGTTTTCATAAAGTTTTATTGGCACACAGCCATCCTCATTTGTTTACATATTGTCTGTGGCTGCTTTTGCAAGACACGATGACAGAGCTGAGTAGTTGCAACAGAGACAGTAAGTAAGGTCTGCAGAACATAAAATATGAATTATCTGATCTGGCCCTTTAAGAAAAAGTTTGCTGACCTCTGGTCTAGGAAACAAATCCTAAAATGAGAAATAATAACCCTGGTGTAGTCATCTCACTGGGTGACTCCCTAAGTCATTTCACCTTTAGCTGCTTTAATTGTCTTACTTACAACACAACAACAGGTCGTCTTTATTGGGAACCTATGTACCAGGCACTATTCTAGCGGCTTTACTTTTAGTAAATGGACAAAATATTCATTCATTTAATTCTGGCGAAAATCCTGTGAGGTAAGTAAGTGATTATCCCCATCTTATGGATAAGGAAAACTAAGGCAGAGGGGTTAAATAACTTGCTTAAGGTCACACCGCTGTTAAGTGGAAAAGTTAGGATCAGAACTCAGGCAACCTAGGTCCCAAGCTGGTATTATTCATCTCTGTGCTGTACTGATTATTATTTTAATTTCATAAAAGTTGTAGATAATAAAAGGAAATCTCAAAAGGTTTGTGAGAAATGTTGGGCAAGCCAGTAAAGTGCACCCCTGTGCACTTTAGGTTTAGGATAAGATACCTAAAATGATAAGATAAATGAACTTCCATAGACTTTTAAGAGCCTTCCGATTCCAAGATCAGAGCTAACCTTGGGGTATGGGGGATACAAAAGCCCACGATACTCTTTATTTTCTTTACCACAAGCAATCAAACGATCAAAAGAACTGACCAATGTCTATCTTTCCCTCGGTAAATGAGGCCTCTCCAGGCAGTTCCAGCCCTTCAGAAAGCCTTCACGATACTTACCAGAGAGACGCTAATTCTTCCAAATGTGTTCCCATTGCATCTTATTCTCCACCTGGTTTCCATCTGGGAAAAGGCTCAGGGAGCACCAACAGAAACTATGGAATGACTGCTCTTCATCGCCTGGAAAGGGAGCTCTGTCCAGACCTCAACTGTCACGTGGTCCAGGGAAGTGTCCCCTTAACTGAGTCATCCCCACCACTTCCTGAAGTTCTCCAGGATGTCTGGAGGAAACGTGTCACCTAAACATGACTCAGTGCTCTTCCGTACTGAGACAGGTTTCCACGACCCAAATAAAGTGAGGGGAAAACACATTGCTCAATTACTCAGCATCAGTTTCACATTTAGATAGAGATGGTCTTGGCCAAATTTCTAATTAGGCTAATCATTAGTTAGTTTCCCATGTCTGCAGAGTCAAGTCCAAATCCTTGAGTATGACATTTAAGACCTTCCTCATTTTCATTCCTTACCTACTTTTCCAATCTTCCTCCTTCTGTTTTTGGTCTTTCGCGTAACCAGGATGGCCTGTTTCCTCAGCACGTGATGTCTACTCCTGCTTCTAAGGATGTACTCACTCCTTACTCTATTTCCTCTTCTACTGCCTTCATCACATCCAGGGTACAGGCCAGATCACTGTGTTAAACACTGTAGGATATAATTTGTATCTCCTGTGAGCGTTGAACCCTCATGATCTAGCAGGGTAAACAAGTACACAGAAGACTAAACTAAGGCTGTGTTTTAAAGGTTCCACGAGGAGGTGGGTATAGCTCAGTGGTAGAGCACATGCTTAGCATGCACAAGGTCCTGGGTTCAATCCCCGGTATCCCCATCAAAAAAAAAAAAAAAAAAAGAATAAAATAAAATTGATTTGAAAAAAAAAAGGTTCAAAGCACTACAGGACTCTGATGAGGGGATCTAAAAAGACTTTAGAGAGAGGCCATCACTGTGGTGGACCTTGAAGGATGGGAGAACCTTACAGTAGTCAAGTTTATAAAGTTGTAGGACAAAGGTTTACACCATAAACTTCAAAGCCAGACAGACATGGGTCCAAAATGCTGGCTCCCTTTGACTGGAAAGCTCCCTTTGAGTGGAAACGGAGTATGCAAGAATTACAACCAAGTAACTCAGGTTGATGCCTAACCACGCTCAAAACTATATCTGCAGCCAGTTCTTACGTCCTGCTCCAATAATAAAGCCTTTTATATTATGTCCCTTTGTAGACCTCCCCTTCCTTGCCAACAGCATTTCGTATTTCGACACATTCGTTCATCCTGGCGTCTGATCACACATTGGTTTTCACTGTTTAAATATTCCCAAAGTATGTTTTGCCTCCTCAATCAGACTTTGTTACCAAAGAATAGATTCTTTCAAAGAGACCCTTGGCATTTTCAAATTTTAGGTTCAAGGTGCCCAACAAGTAAGGCTAGTTGAGCTGAGAAGCAAATGTAAATTACAAGTTTGGGCTGTTTGGCTGGTTAGTTACAGGGGGCCCAGTCAACCATGAACATCTGTATTCCAACACGGCTTTGTTTTCTGCCTATCCAGCAACTCATATGAACAGATTTAAAACTTCTTTCTTTGTGGAATGATCAGACAAAAGCCAAGGGCGAGGACGAGTGATAGAAGCAAAAATCAAATTAAGCAGTACAAGAAAGTGATGGCTCTTAGCCAAAACATAAGAAATAAAATAAAGAAGTTAAAGAGTTGAAGAAATTATATGTTACAGTATATTTGCAAATCTGAGGCTGGACAAAGGGCTTTGGACTAATCCCTTATGTGTTAAAGGGGTTAAGTGTACAGTTTTTTTGTGTGTTCTCACAGTACTAAACACTGTAAATACCAGCTGAATGAATAATCTCATCATCTCCATTGTCCCAAAGTCCTCAGTGAACCCATTTTCCATGCCAAAATCAAATTCAATACAGTCAAATTTCCCTCAAAGTTCCAAAATTTGATTATTCACAATGTCTGTTGACATATTACATCAAATAAGGGTCACATATTTTTAAACTGACATGTTGCTTCATAATCATATTTGTAGTGGTTAGTAATGGCTTGCCTTTTTTTCTTTTAATTCTAAAGTTTTGTGCCCAGCTTTGCCAATACTGGCAAATTATTTTATCCCCCACGGAAAGAACTTAACTAAAAGATTCTAAGCAGTTTCGGAATTCAAAAGTGGTTACTCTTTGCAAGTTTTTACTGAATTGATTGGAATGATTAGTCAGGCACAAAGGTTTTTTTTTTGGTGGGGGTGGGGGGGTAATTATGTTTATTTACTTATTTTTAATAGAGGTACTAGGGCTTGAACCCAGGACCTCGTGCATGCTAGGCGTGCACTCTGCCACTGGGCTACACCTTCCCCCACAAGTCAGCCATAAAGTTCTATACAAAAATAAACAGGTACATGCCATGGGGCAGTATGCTGGGGGTTGGGGTGAGAGAATGAACACAGTTGAACTTCCAAGCCCGCTGATTTTCTTTTGTGACAAATACTTTAAACTTTTTTTAATGACAAATACCATGGACCATAGCAAAAATTTTACATAACATGTTAAAACTTCATATGAAAATATTATGAACTATAATGCAAAATCTACATTTTCTACATACATTTAAAGAATGGATTTTAATTGGGGGCCAGAATTTTAGAGTAGATGTTCCCATTATTTGCACACTACTTGAAGCTTGGGGGTAGTTTGGTAGAAATCAGAGATTGCTAACTACAGTCAGCTGTGTCCTCAGAGGGAACAATATTCTATAAATGCTCTAAAATATGCCCTAATGAAAATGTAGGAAAAACACTTGCACCGCCCCTAAAACTCTGGCCTCCATACCCAAGAAATCTTGTAGAATCAAGTCCTCACCTACATCATTAATGTGTTATTGCAAATATCATTCAGAAAGTATGAAGTCAAACCACTTCAATCCCACGAGCAGTCTTCTGAGAGAGCATTCTGAACTCGTGTTAAATTTGTGTACTGATTGTTTGAATAAAAACAATGACTTCAGCTGACTGGTATACGACACTTATCATGCCAGGAGAACTCTGAGAACCAGTGTAGCCCAGTGAGGTCACCACAGCTCTGGAAAGGGGGTTGGCCCGCTATGAACTCTATCATTGCTGACCAAGCAGTGAGGACGCTTCCCGTTAAACGGCCCCACGTGGAACACATGCACTTTCATTATCATACAAGATTCATCATCTCGGCATCACATGTACTTAGAAAGAAGTGGGTTGGTGGGTTCACTGACTTACTTCCTAAGAATTACACTCCTGAAATACAAGGAACTGAAAAAAATATATATATAGGCTTACAGTGGGACATTCAAAATATAAGACCACCTTATAATAAAGAAGTGCCCAAGAGTTACATCCAAAACTGAGGGTTTCCTGCCTAAGATAAGTCCTACTCTGCTACCTTTAAAAAAAAAAAATCCTGTCAACCAACATTAAGACAATGGAGCTTTAAAGATTTACTTAAACTAGAATAGGGAAAAGGATATATTCTTTTAGGAGAACACCAGTTAAAATACCTAGTTAATTTTCAGCTTCCACATGCAGAAAGACACAACAACCTACATATTTTCTAATATTTTCTAAGTCTCAAAAGAGAAACCACTGCAACTCTAAAAAAGGATACAGGATGAAAAGTTTAATGCTCCACTCCTCATGTACCCCTAACCACAGATAAGAAAGTAAAGAAACTAATAATACAAGGGACAAAATGCAGCTCACCTATCACCAAAGGTTCTATCTCACGAAAAGGCAACCCTATTTCCTTCCAATCCTACCATCAAAGGCTGACATCCTAGCTTTTCCTAATCTTTTCACCCCATCAAGAAATTGTTCGCTCTCTTTCTTTCCCTCTCCTTGCCCCCTTTCTCATTCTATCAGGGGCCAAACTGGTAGATGTTTTTTTCAAGGGTATATTGGCAACTGGCAGTGGTTATCAAAAGCCTTAAAAATGTAACAGCCTTTGACCCAGCATTCCATATTAATTAAGCTAAATACCTGGACAAGTAGGCAGATTTTGCACCTAATTTTCACAGCGTTATTTATAGTAAGAAAAGATGGGAACAATCTAATCGTGTCCAGCAGTAGCTATATTGGGGTACATTCATTGGACAGAATATCAAGCAGGCCAAGGTCACGGAGGCAGGGGGATGTTACCAACAATCAATGACACGGAAGGACATTCATGATATATTAATTGATTTCTGTAAATACACATGTACATAAGGTAAAAAATCAGCAAGGATAACCATCTATGGTTTTCAATGCCTCCTTCTTCCTCTTCATCACTGACCCTGCAGAGAAGTCCCAGCTTTTATTAGAAAGGGATGGAGCGGAAATGGGGGGTGGAGGTGGCAAATGAAGGGAGAAGTCTGTGCATGTTTTTCCAAAACCACCCCCACTCCTAGTGATAGGTCTTCTGCCCCCCTCTGAGATAGGGTGTCATACTGCAGCAGGCTGGCAGCGATGTAATTTCAAATGAGTGTGATTTTCTTTTCTTCTTTGCTTATCTTTATTTTTATAATTTTACAATAAAGATTATGTACTACTTCTGTCAAAGGGAGCAAAGCATGATGACTCAAAATGTAGAATTTGGAGCAGATCTGCCTGGGTTTTAATATTCTAGGTCCATAACTTTTCGTAACTTTTGGTCAACTTACTTAACCTAAGCCTCAAGTTTCCTCATCCAACAAACGGGCAGAATAATATTAGAGGTATCTTTTCTTTAGAGATGCTAATAGAAATGCCATACTGGATAAAAGAAATGATTATTATAGATATATAAAATACAAGTTTAAGTGTTTATACTTTTAAGGAAAAAAATTCTAAACCACAGTCTCACAAGAGAAAAAAATATACATAAATACATAGGGAAAATTTCATTAGAAGATAACCAAAAATGTATATTAAGTAGCCCTGAATTACTGTTTTACATATACTAAAACAAACCAAAAAATCCTAATATTCACAGTTCCAACGTTGTAGTGAAATTGCTGGTCATTTATTGTAACTGGCAACGTATTTAATTCTTCCGTACTTTAGGGAAGCATTAAAGCTCTGCTGCAGTAGGAGTCAGTAATTCCACTCCAGTGCATTTATCTTAGGAAATAATTTGCTTAAAACAAAATTTAATATGCACAAAGGTGTTCATCACCAAATTCTAAATAACAGTAACTATTTTTAGAGGGCTAGTGAGTAATTTAACCAACATCAGAGATGTCAAAACAATAAAGCTAAGAAACCACCCAGGTTGTCATAATGAAGAGCATAATGAAACAAAAGTTTGACATACTTTTAACTAAAGACAATAGGATCCAAAATATCTACCCTCTGTTGCTGTATGAATGTACAGACCTGTGCACAGGAGTGAGGAGGAGCACGTGGGGCATGGGGAGGAGCAGAGAGCAAAAGGCAGAGGCGTGGACCAGCACGGTGCCCTCGGCAGCTGGACCAGAAGACACGATTGGCCAGGCTAACGATCTGTTACGAGGAAGACAATACCAGACTTCCAGGAAGGCAGGGAGGGAGACCAAATTTCACTAACATTTTATGAATGCATTGCCACTGGCACTCTCTCTCAGCCCAGATGCCAGATGGTCACACAAGATGCCAAAGGACTCTGAAGGGAGACCGGGAGTTCCACAGCCACGAGGTATTACAGTTTACACGCACCCATAAGTGGATGGATGGATCGACGATGGTATCATTCTAATTTAACCAAGCTGACTCCCACAAAAATGGACAAATGGCTTAAAGTCACCATAGATGGATGATAACACCAGTAATGGAAGAACACCATGGATGGATGATGACACAAGTAATGTATACACAACTGACACCAGAAATGGGAGAGTCTGCTACCTCTGCTTGTTCGAATCACACAATCCATACCGGGTCCCTGGTCCGTCTACCGTAAAGATGACACTGTCACAGCAAGAAATGTTTCCGAAAGAAACGTGTGCGTTTTGAAAATAAGAAATTTGAAAATATTTCCACTGTGGGTTTTTTTTTCCCCCAAATAATGTCACATCCATAAAAATCTCTCCTATCTGCATTCTCTAAAAATGTGAACACAGAATTTTCTAATCTGTTCTTAAAATGTACAAAGTTAAGAGTTTGCACTTGTAAAGCCCTATTAAATATAGGAAATTGCCACATGTTCCCATTCTTTTTTTTTTTTTTTAATTAATTAACATTAAAGAAGAACACAATAGATACCATTTATTGATGACTATTCTCAGGGCCTGATGTGTGTTAACATTCAATCTTCAACACTATCCCTGATGGAGAGACTATTGGTACTTCATTTCACAGATATAAAAACTGAGATACACAGAGATTAAGCAAATTCGCTAATCTAGTAACCAGCCAAGATAGGATTCCAGCCTAGGCACTTTAACCCCAGAAGGTCTGCTCTTCTTAACCCCTCAGAAAACTACACTAGATTGCAATTTACTGGCTGATCTCAACCAAATTGCATGTCTCCCATGTGGATCTATATGTGCCTTATAAATTAACTTTTTCAATGATGACAGCTTAAAAAATAATTATTTAAATAAAATGAACTTAGAAGCAGACCTTAAAATGACCGTATCACAAAGTGGAAACAGATTTCTTAAAATAAGGAAGCATTTGCAATCACATTACTCTCACTAGAATTATCATTGAATGAAAGGGAAAAAGAGTCAAAAATTTTAAAAATTGAGAGTATTTATTACAGTTTTTAACACCATTAATAAATATCACATTATTTTAAAACATTTTTATATCCTTTTAATTCCTACATTTGAGTTTAAAATATTTAATATATTTGTGCAATGTGTATATTATTTATAATAAATATACATAGACAGGAGGAGACGCTCACAAATTAGTGGCAGCAGTACCCTAACAGAAAGTCTGAGACCACTGCAGACGACTTTAAAGCAGGAGAAAAACACAATCAAATTTCATCTCAAGAAGTTCATCCTGGAGACAGCATCAGAAGATGAATCTGGAGGCAGGGGATGCAATTATGGTTTCTGAAAATGTGAGCCAGCAGAGAGAACGGAGGGAAGAGGAAGGCTGGGTAAAGCTCTAGGAGATTTATGGAGGCACGGAGGAGCGCAAGTCAGTGATGGCGCTGCGGTTTCCGACTCATGGCGACAGAGAATCAGAGGAGAATATAAAACAAAGTGTGTGTGTTTTGAGTGGGGGGTAGGGGATGGAATTTGGATTGCATTGAGACTGCAATGCTCACGGAATCACAGGGTGAATGCACACAGTGCTGTGGGGAAAACAGGTCTGGAGAGTTCAGGATGGAGCCCTGGGATCATTCATGGTTGCGCTTCATCAGGTTCTAAGTGGTGACTGACAGGATGGGTTTTGGTAAGTGCACTGGGGGAGGATACCTAGACAGAAGGGGGCCAGCAAGGAAGGAACCACAAGAACCAGTGGTAAGGAAGGAAGGGAGGAAGGAGGGAGGAAAGGAGGGAGGGAGGATGAAAAGAAGTGATGGGACTGGGACATGGGAGAGGCCCCAGAGAGGGGGGAATGAGAGTGAGAGACCATGCAGAAGGCTAGGGGCGGGGGGGTTGGGTAGCTATTGTGACCACCGGTGGGGGAGGAACATCCGGCGTCACATGTGCTTCCCGAGCACAGTGAAGCCCCTGGGCTACCACTCCTCCCCCTTACACGTTTAGGAAGTTGAAAGACAGGAGCTTGGTAAAGAAAGGCATGATCCTGGCAGCTTTATATTCTGCACAAACGCGTGAGGAAGCACAGTCAACAGTCAGGATCGAGCTATCGTAAACCACTTATTACTAGGGATAAAAAAAACAGTGTCCTCATAAACTTTGATTTTTAATAGTCAATTAATAAAAACAAATACTTTCCGAGATAAGAACAAAACCTCCCCAGAAAACATGAGAAAAATAACTTGTGATACTGCTCTTGCTAAATGTGCTCAGCTGCCCATCCAGTCGTGAGGGACCACCCCTCTTTCCCATCAGACCCTGAAGGCCCTCCTGCACGATATGAGTCTGGGCTGGGCTTTGGCTTTTTGATGTAACCATGGATCTGTTCAGTGTCCTCTCTTAAGAAGAAATAAAAGCTAGATTAAAGGCAAATTTTACTATTTTTCCAATGTCCTTAAATTTTTTTTTTTTTAGTCTGGAGTCTCTCCATAATGATAAAGACACAAACTTTATCTTGGGTTTGAATCAGTGTCTGATTCTACTTGGTCTGAATACTGACTTCATGAAGAAGGCTAAACAACCCTCTTGGACTTAGTACCGTAAGTTGAATTATCAGCTTACTTTTTTGCCAAAATTTTTATTACAGAAAATTTCAAAGACACACGGGCATAGTAGATTAATACAATGGGTGCCCTGCACCCACCACCAGCTAACAATCACTACCCTCAGAGGATCTGTTCCATCTACACCCTCTCCACCCACACCCCTATACTATCTTGAAGCAAGTCCCAGAAATCCTAACATTTCTTCTATGAGTATGACAGTAAATCTCTCTAAAAGATACTATAACTATAAAACTATTACCATACCCTCCCAAAATTTGCAATAATCATTGTTAGCAAGAGGAATTTCTATTTCAATACCACATTTCCAGTTAATCATATTTCCAATTGTCTCATAAAAATCATATTGTAAAACACCATTTCTTTGTTTGCATCAGGATCTCCTCAAGGTCCACCATGGTGGTTGGTTGATAGGTCTGTATTTGGGGGGCTCATTTTTCCAAAGACTATTTTTTAAGAGCTCTTTTAGGTTTACAACAAAATTGAGAGGAAGGTACCGAGATTTCCCATGAAAATTTCCTAAGAATTTTTTAATCTATAGCTATCCCCTCTTTCCCTCTCTTCTTCCTCCTTGCAAGTCATTTCTTGAAGAAACTGGGTTGTCTGCCATGGAGAGCAGCCCACAGCCTGACTGTATTCCCAGGTACAATTAACACGTTCTAGCTCACATATAATATTCAGGTTGGTTAATTTTTTTCCTGCCCCTTGTTGGTAAGAGAGGGAGACAGATCATGGTACGCTGAACAAAACTAGCATGCCTTTCTATTCTGCTGACATTAAGTAATATGGAAAACAAACTGAGGGCTAGTTTTCAAGAACTCCAGAGTAAGCAGTTTGGGTTGAAACCCAGCTCCACCACTCTCCAGCTGTGTGGTCTTTAACCGGCTTACTTAACGTCTCTGTGCTTCAGGGTCTTTATCCACAAAATGGAGATTAATACTTCACACCTACTGTGTGAGAATGCATTGAGATCATTCAGAAAAAGAGCTTGGCACACAGTTAGCTCCCCCCTACCCAAAAGCTGTCATTATTATCCTTTTAAAATCATGACGATCCCTAATCAAAAGGGAAAGCCTCTTCCTCAAAACTAAAGCTCCACCTTGGGGTGCCACCTCTTTTCTTCCCCCAAGTGACTACTCTGAATTGTTGCACTTTCGCCAATTTCTGTCTATAATGGTACTTCTGAACAAAAACTACCCCCGCTGTGTGATAATGCATCTTCCATACTTTGCAAACAGCAGGCGGGATCAGCTGTCCTTTTACAGTCACAGAATTAATCTCCTGGCCTGTTTAGGAAGCATTCAAGTGAGGGACAGCAATTTTTGTTCCCTTTGACTAAGAGCCTACCATGTGCCAAGCGTGACATTTAGCAGAGACACTTGATGAATTCCTATCTGCTGGGTGTCGGGGTCGGGGGAATCCAGTGGTCTATGTTTTAATTGTTAATAACCCGAAAGTTCTCATTTTAAATATGTATTCAGTACCTACCGCTGGGCGACAGGCTGCAGGGAGTGAATATTTAACAATAAGGCACAGTCTCTAAAAAAGAAGTTTATCGTCCATTAGGAGAGAGAGAGGTACACTGATGATTCGTTATGCAGCATAACATAAGATGCCATGAGAGGGGCAGGTGAAGTGGTGGGAAAAATAACTCAGAGCTAAGAGTAGTTATGGGGAGCTATTTAAAGTGTGGGTAAACCTTTAATGGAAAAAAATATGAAAACAAATATATGTATGTATATGCATGACTGGGACACTGTGCGTACCTCACTGTACTGATTGTACTTCAATTTAAAAAATTCAAAAAAATATAAAGTATGGGTAGGATGAAAGTTTGAACAATATACAGAATTTAAGAACACCACAGGAAGGTAAAAGAAACAAGAAGAAAGAGAATTTCAGACTGAGGGAGCAGGAGCCTGGGGCTGAAGTGTGTGTTTGGGGGGGGGGGTTGTCCAGAGAATGGCAGTAGGTCTGGTGGGATGGAGCGTGGGACATGAGAAAGGACAGTGAGAGAGGTGGCCAGATTCTAAAAGCCTTTGATGAGTGGTGGTAAAGAAGTTGGACTAGATTTGGTAAGTCATTGAGAGGGTTTGAGGTTTTCTGAGCCCGTGAGTGGCATGCTCGGAGCTGTGTTTTATACAAGCTAATACGGACGCATGGAGGTGGGGGAGACCACCTGTACCCTAAGCAAGGCCCTCTGAATCAGGGCAGAGAAGGGAAGACACAAGTATCAGCTATATTTTGGAGGGAAGAAACATGACTTGGTAACTGAATGAGAAGAGGTGAAGGAGAATCCAAAGACAGCTCCAAAATTTTGAACCTAAATGTCCAGAAAAAACAATGGTGCCATTAACACAAATATAAGCTGGTTCAAAGAGCTGGAGTGGGGAGAGAGGTGATGTGATAAACCCCACAGGAACGCGCTGAATTTTCACGTACGGCAGAACACACACAGCAGGCCGCCAGGACCAACAGGGCACATGCAGAGAGGGCCAGTGAGGAACCTGGGAGCAATGAGTTTAGAACGAAGCAGGCTGGGTTAGTGACAACGGAGGGAGAAGTGGTGCGCAGAGAACCGTCAGCCTAGCACAGATCACAGGATCCAAAGGAGGGAAGCGCTTCAGAAGAGTCACGAAGACAGAGGACAGATGGTAGAGGTTAAAGCTGGGACACAAAGGCAATGAATGCAGCCCCTGGCTCAACAAACGCGAAAGAATAAAGGAGGGGACACAGGCCAGAGCACCAAAGGAAGAGGTATTCATTTTTTGGGAAGGGGGACCGTCTGACTGTTTTTTGCAGATCAAGGGTGATGGGGAGGGAAAAACACCTGAGATGGGAAAGGAAACGCGTGACCGTGGGGACCAAGGAACAGAGGCAAATGCAAAGACAGAAATCCGTGAAGGTGAAGAAGGAAAGTGAAGCTTGAAAGTCAAGATGACCAGCTGTCAGATCTGTCTCGTTGGCCTTTGTCAAGTTTCAAAAAAAAATGATTCTAACTTATAGAGAGAAAATGAGACATTTGATTTTTCTAAAGAAAACAGAAGATGGGCAACACCGGGCCAAGCTCCCACGGGACAGCCGCTGCTGCCCGAGCTGAGACACGGCTGGTATCACCGTCCCCTTTCATTTCGGTCATTTCCACACGGTCTCTGTTGGCAGATGAGTTTGTGACCCCTGACTTAGATCTTTTTCATTGAAAAAAGAGGGATGATGTCATCCTGAGAGTGAGGACTGTAGACTGAGACTTGAAAACTTGGAAAAGCTGTAGTAATAGTCACTGGAGGAAATGGGTTAGAAGTCAAAAGGAGATGACTAATCAAAGGATCGCTGTCTGTCGGTCCTCTGAAGAGAGAGGGGACTCAGCATTCTGCCTGACAAGTGCCCTGCAGCCTGGACGCTGAGGTCACAGGGCAGCCGTGGCATTAGACAGGAAGACAAAGGATTCTAGGTGATGCAGGACCTGAGTGCAGAGACTGGCCCGCACCTGCCCTTGATGGAGGGTCCGAAGGGGCTGGTGTCCTGGGAAAATTTAGAAGAGACATCGTAGGAACAAACTGCCAACCAGGAGGATGGAGGGAGGGAGAGAAGAAGGTGGGAGAGGCCTGGAAGGCAAGATAAAAAGGGGTTTTCCTGGAATTTTTCTGGCAGGAACTTGGATGTACCATCTTATTGTATTAAAATATTAGTGGATAGACACACATCAAAGGCCAAATGGAAGCACTGGGAGACTCTGGGAGGAAAGTAAAATTAGTACAAAAGAGAAAAGTTAGTCCTGCAAAACTTTACCTTTAGTGTCTCTTCGTGTTCTTGGTATTCGACTCCTGGAAATCCACTAGATTAGCTTTTCTTTTAAAGAAAAAAAGTGAAAATAAAACCGGATATGGTAAATCATGATAAATTTAATTCAGAGAATTGTGTTTTTGTGAAATGAGCCACGTGAATGTTAAAGATAACTATTTTTCAACTACACGCTTGACTTCCTTTCAAATATCCTTAACTACAATTTTCGAGATAAAAAGTACACTCATTCTTTGTTCTTATACGCAGAGGGTTGTATACATTATCTCGAGTGAAGAAGAAAGGAGATCAAATGTTCCAAGTTCAGAAGGTTCTCAATGCCCCACACAGCACATGCGCGCACAAAGGGAAGGGACCCGGGGTTCACACCCACTGCCCAGTGCCTGAATCTTTGGGGGCTACATATTCCCTAAGTCTCTTTATGTTGAAAAGAAACACGTACACACAAAACAAAATGACATATTAAATGCAGAGAGTGATTCTACAAGGTTACACCGCGACTGGCAGCCTGGCCAAGGGAGTCAGGATGGGGGAGATTAAGGTTTCCATTTTTCAATACTATGATATTATTTGAGAGTCACAATGAGTACATATTGCTTTTGTAACTTAAGAATGATTATGAGTTATTTGTTTTTACCATGGGAATGTACTCATAATTTCAAAAAAGGTTTTAATTAAACATTAATAAAATGATGCTAAAGTAACCTTTCTAATTATCAAAGAAATATACTTTAAAATGAGACCATTTATTTCATATCAAACCAAAAAAGACTGGTGAGGCAAAATACCTGTAAAGGGCGTGGGGAGGACAACAGGAAATTTAACAGTGTGGTTGTGGCTGTTTTTCTCTGAATAGATGATGCATGCCCCTGGCACAAAATTTAAAAGGTACAAAAGATCTTAGTTCTAAAAACCAAGTCTTCTTCCCTCTCCTATGCCCCAAACACCAGTTCCTCTCCTTGGAATAAACTACCGTGGGCGTCCTTCAAAGAGTCTCCTGCGTCATGTGTGGACTATATAAATCAATACACTTCATCCAATGAAAGTTTAGCAGCCATCTACTGAAATACACATGCCTTGTTACCTCGCAACTCTACGCGCAGGCTTAGAAAAAATGATCCATGAACCTCGATGCTCACTGCAACATTTTAGAGATATATTGGAAACTGCGTAAGTATAAGTAAGTACCTATCCAACAGAACATTGCATGGTCCTTATAAAACCTGAGAGAGCTATACACCGTTGACCCTTGGGGGTGGGGTGCGGTAGGGGGTTAGCGGAACCGATTCTCTGCACATTAGACAATCTGAGTATAACTCAAGTTGGCCCTTAGTATCTGCAGTTCTGCATCCAAAGATTCAACCAACAATGGATCGTGTAGTACTCCTGTACGTATATAAAAATCTGAGTATAAGTGGACTCATACAGTTCAAACCCACGTTATTCAAGGGTTAACTGTTAGGCTGATACGGAAGGATGTTTCATAACACACTGGGGAGGAAAAAGAAGGAAGCTGCCAAACACCGTAACAGTGTGATAGCGTTTTTGTAAGCCAACAGAAAAATTCTAGATATGCATACCAGTGTGTAGGAATGCTGCACATATAAACATTCAAGCAATTTGTAATTTGTGCTAATTAGAAATTAATTAGGGGATTAGAAATGGAAAAGAAATAGAGGAAAGAACAGGGGAAGGATTCCATTTTTCAATACTATGATATTATTTGAGAGTCACACTGAGTACATATTGCTTTTGTAACTTAAGAATTTTAAGAATTAAGTTTTTAAAAAATGAAGCTAATAGAAATCAGTATTACATGAGTGAAAGCCAACATATGTAAAAATATTATGCACGCATGTTATTAAAAAGACTAAGATATGACAGGTACAGATTTAACATTCAAGAGCTGCCCCAAAGGCCCAGGTGTGAACTAAGGCGTGGTTACACTGAAGGACAAACGGGAGTCACGCAGGCTGAGGGATGCTAGACCCAGAGTCCCACAGCTGGGGAGCGAAGCCAGAAGGGCCCAGTCATCCAAAAAATGCAAGTTTCTGTCTCTTCTTACTGACCCAAACTCAAAAACTTTCATAAAGTGATTGAAAATACTGAGATTGGACGAAGAAAGGTGATAACAGTCAAGGAAAGAAAGAGAGCTAAGAAATAAAAAGTATTCTAAATCTGGGAATTCTAGAAGATGTCTAGAAAGATTCCTCAGGTCCACTTTCTAAATTTCAGCCAGAAGCCAAAACCTCCTTCCGGAAAAGCTGGGCATAAACTACAGAAGATAAAACTTTAATCCAAGAACAGATAGTACGTTCTGAGGAAGTGCCGTGGTGAGCACGTGGAGGGAAAGGGCAGGGATGCATTCGCGTCCCTCCATCTCCAGTGCTGATCGAGGGAAAAGATGCATTCACTGATTCCCTGCAAGTTTCCCAGCCCTCCCAGCAGATAAACCTCTCTTGGAAAGGCGAAAACTCCCCAAGGCCACGTTCATTCAGAAACACTACAGCTGACATCAGGAAATGGCTTTTTACAGCAACTAGGCCCAAAAACACGTCCAATATCCATCAACCTTATTTCTCAAACTCAGGGGACTCATTTATTAGTGTTTGATGGCTGCTACGACAAATGACTACATCCCGAAACAACACCCATGTATCATCACACAGCTTCCCGTGGGTCAGAAGTCTGGGCAGAGCGTGGCTCTCCGTGGCTGTCTGCACCCAGTTTCACAGGCAGAAATCAATGTGGTGGCAGGGCTGTGGTCCTTTCTGGAAGCTCGGTGGATGAGCTCATTCAGATCGTGGGCAGAATTCATTCCGTGCGGCTGCAGGATTGGGGCCCCCATTTCCTCCCTGGCTGTGGGCCAGAGATCACTCTCCACTTCTAAAGACCACTTGGCTGGTAGCCTCCTTCAGAGTCAGCAGTGGCGGGTCAAGTCCCTCTCAGCTGCCCTTCTGGGTCCCCTCCCCTTCCACCCCATCTCTGAGTCTTTAAAAAAGGCTTATGCGTTAATTACTTAGAGTTTGCCCACCTGGATAATCGAGGCCACCGTCCCTATCTTAAGGTCAGCTGATTACTAACATTACTCGAAGTTCCTTCACAGCAGTACCTACATGAGTGTTCGATTTAACAACCAGACGACAGGAATCCTGGGGGAACATCTTCAGAATGATGCCTACCACGTTCATTTATATTCTGAGGTTAAAAAAAAATGATGACGCAAGTATTCCAACCTACCTGGATTTTTCAGAGTATAGTAACAAACCGGCACTGCCTTTACATGAGTTATTTCGATTAAACGCACAAACAGCTCTGCTAAATATCACAGCTATCTTTATAACCAACAAAACTACAACTCAGAAGTTAAATAACTTGCCTGAGGACACGAGAGTCAGAATTAAGCCCGATTTTAGGAGTCTAAAAAGCCCACTGCCTCTACTATTTCTGAAAACAGGGCACAATTATGACTTTAAAAAAAGAATGGCTTAGTAATGTAACAGTAACAGTAACGGGAGTAAGTAATATTGATGTTGAAAGTGGAGGGGGAGAAAACCCAACAGCAATTAGCAACTAATTGGTTCTGTATATTAAAGGTGAAGGAAAAAATCAAATCAAAGCCAACCACCATGTGAAGGACAAACTGAGGTTAACACATCATGTAGATCCAAAGAAACCTGTAATTTCTACCAAGAGGGTGTGGAAGACAATTTACATAACCAAAAGTCCTAGTAATTTTGAAAATTATAAAATAGTCATACAATGGAATACTAGTCCTAATGCTAAGCAGGCTACAAAATCCCATGTATAATACTGTGCGTGTATGTGTGCACACACACACTCTCATTTATTTCCTGTATTCAGATAATATTTATAGAGAATCTCCTATGTGCCAGACACTTGTCTAGTTGCTAGGGATATAGCAATAAACAAAACAAAGTCCTTGCCTAGAAACAGCAAATAAATAAGTAAACCAATGAAAATATAAGAGATAGTGACAATACCACGGAGAATAAAGTGGAGTAAGGAAACAGAGAACTCAGAGAGGAGGGTTGCTATTTTATATGAGCTGGTCAGGGAAGGTGACTCTGATAAGGTGACAGCAGAACTCAGCCCCCTGAAGGATGCAAGCCATGAAGTTCTCTGTAGGGAAGCATTACAAGTAGAGGGAACAGCAGGTGCAAATGCCCTGGGGCAGGAGTGTGCTCAGAGAACTAAAGGAAGAGATTGGAGAAAGTTGTAGCTGCAACAAAGTAAACAAGGTGGGAAGAAGCAGGGGGAGAGGTCAGAGGAGTTACAGAAGTCGTGGGCGGGAGATGACAATGGACTTTTGTACCATTTGAAAGACTTTGGGTGGGATTTCCTTCTGAGGGAAATGGGAAACCAACAGAGGGTTCTGCGTTCAAAAAAAATGATACAGTTTATCCATAAATGAAGAACTGAAGTTCAAAACACCAAATCCAGTGATAATTACCTCTTTATGATGAGATGATTATTTATGAACGTTTGTTTTCCAGTTTTACTTATTGTTTAAAAGAAAAGTTCTGGTGCACAGAATCTCAAGGGCACAGAAGTGAACTAAGAGTAGTGCTGGGGGGATGGGGTTAGACTCATGGGCTCTGGATCAGGACGGCTGGATCTGGTTTGCTCACTTTGTGTCCATTTGGTTTCCCCAACGTCTGTCAACCTCAGTACACTTTGCTTGAAATGAAGGTAATAATACCCACCTCATCTGGCTGTTTTGTTGGAAGGAAAGCGCTTGAACAGTACTGAGCTCATAAGAAAAGCCCCCAAGGTGGCATCTGTTAGTGTCACCTCCAAGCACAGACTCAGCCAGGTCTGCTTTAAGGAACAGCTAAAACATACCAGCAATGTGGAGCCCGCACTGGATGCAGATCATGTGTTAACCCATCCTGGGCTTTCTCCCTTTGTCTCCCTCTGAGTAACTGTCCAATCTAAAAGATAATCCCGGCCCAATCTAATGTAATTTCCAAAACCTAAACTGATAGAATCCACGAGGTTCTGCAGCCAAGGACACCAAACCCAAACCACCAAGACAAATGAACTTATTTTGCATTGAATTCATTCCTGAGGTTCTGAGAACTCATCTCTCTTCAGGCAAATCTGTGTTCCTTTATTGCTCTCAAATTTTTCAGTCAAGACCCAAGCCAGTCAATAACTTATATTTAAAATGCAGGATTACTGACTGCTGTATGGGAATGAGAGGCAAAAACAAAAAACAAAAAACAACAAAAAAAAAACTTGGATTTTCAAAGATTAAAAAAGCAGTAATGTATTTTACACACGGACAAATTTCTGGGTGTAAATTTTGAAGACATTCAAATGTGTAAAGTTTTCCATGTGTAATTTTTTACCTGACAACACAAATTCTCTCCACAGATGAAGAACACTGTTATACAGACTTTATTTCATCATTAAGGGAGGCCTCAGCCACTTGCATTCAACATTCTAATTTAAATGACAATGATAATGTTTTGTCTTCGGAGGGGGAGGAATAAACAACTCTACCATCTCCTAGTCTATGTGTCCTCTCTAGAATGTCAACTTGGCCCAATTACATTTATTTTTCATGTAGGGAAATAACAGGGTTTGTTCCACATGGGTGCTTTGTATGTGCATAGAAATTTCACCATTTAATTTTCATGTCTGGAAGGAAAGGAGCTTATAATTACGCCAGGAGGTATAACTATAATTAGGTTTTCAAATACCATAGGTATCCCTATGATCCAATTGTAAAATAACTGAGACTTCTAGCACTGTGTTATTGGCCTGGCTTTCTTCCCTCCTTGAGCCATCACATTCCTCTATCCTCTGGAAGCATGAGAAAATCTTATAGTTAAAAAGGTTTTCTCTCTCTTTTTTCTCTTCAAGATAAAGAAACCAAGCTAATACAAACTGCTACTAGTATTTAACACTGATGAGACTTTCATATGTACTAGTTGACGCTTAAAAAAATCATCATGGCAGCTATGAGTTATACCCAGCAAAACAGGTTAATAGCAAGCTTATATAAGTATATTGAATCTTATTATCTCTGGTAATGATGCTAATAGGACTCTGCAATAACAAATTCCTCATTGAGGTCATACAGTGAGTGCACTCTACACATGCTCCTTTATGCTTATATTACGCAGAAGAGGAAACACATGTACAATGTATAGGTCTTACTCAAGTCCAAGCAGCACGTTTGTGTGTGTGATTTTTGTGTGTAGAGGTGGGAGGCTGTTGGGGGGAGCATACAGTGAAACTATTTTTCCTGAGCTGCCCTCAAAAAAAGAGTAGGGTATTTCTTGATCTATATAGGCCAGTGTGTGATAAATAATATTATATATAACTACACATATTCCCACTTTTCTGTACTGCTTCCATTCTGGAAAAGAGAAAGATAAAATGAAAATAAGCAATCTCAATTCTTGATTGTATGATCTAATTACTGGAAAGACCAGGAGGGTCTTTAGGGAAAAGACAAACGTATGAGAAACAAGAGTATGTGAGCATGCTACTAAAGCATTTATAAACATACCTAATAATTTTATTCCAAATATTTTTTAAGAGCCAACTTCCATTCAAACATACCCCACTTGTTACTAAAATCTTATGAGTATATAAAATCCTGTGAGTATATAAAGTATGCGCAGAAACCCAAAGTCATGTTGAAGCAACCAATTGACTCCAGGAAATAAAGGAAAACAGCTTCAAATAAGATAAGATCCTTTAAAGAACTAAGTGATTCTCAGCATCCAGGATTAGCAGAAAACAAAATTAGAGGATCTATTTAGTAACTTGTGAGGAAGACAGAACGTTCCTGAACAATTGGAAATACAAGGAGGCAGTTCACACTCAGTTCCAGGTTTGTCCCCAATAAATTTGCATCACTCATTTCTCATATAAAACCTATCATGGGAGGGGGCACTGAGCACTTGGACAAAATGTCCACAGTGTTGGAAACTTTTTATGAACTGACCTGGGGGTAAAAATAACTTAATGAGTATAGAAGCTGACATTCAAAAGACTGAGGTCTTGTCCATAGTAAATGTAACCATGTAAACATCCCCATGGACTATCATTCTACAGACTTTTTAGGTACTTGATAAACATCTTCACTTTTTTACTTTTTTTTTCGGATTATTCCCTTTCCTTGTGAAAAAATATTGTTACCATGACGCTACTCCTAAAAATTTAGTTTCATATGAAAGAGCTGAAGAGGAGGAAAATTTTTTTTCCTTCACTGATTTAAAAATAACTCAAGCTATAAGAGATTTCTAAAGCAGACTCCCTCTTCTTTTTTCTAAAATGCATATGAAACCAGGAACGGAGGACTATCAAATAAGAGGACTCCATGTAATTTCAGATTTTGAAATTAAACAAAATCGCAGCCCCTTGGACAAGTCAGTAAGCCCTGACTGATTGGGGGGGGGGGGGCTGGGGAAGGTGCGGGGACATAAAAGGAGGTCTTTTAATCCTTCTCGCTCCCTCGTCCTCCAAATACACGTGCCTGAGCAAACGTAAAATAATCACTCGTCTTAGAACTCCAGGCCTATAAAGATTAATTTATTAGCCTTCAATAATTCCAAGAAGTAACCAGTTTGAAAATCAGAGGCAGAGAGGTTAGATGATTCACTAGGAATTCTACGAGTCACCCTTCCAACTTGCTCTCTTCGGGTCAGTGCTGGATGTCAGCACTGAGATCTGATATGAGGTTGGCCTAAAAGTAGCCTGCGAGAAAAGACCTCTTCTAAAACAAGACAAATCCAGACTGCCAACAGCAAAGCACGACAGACGTTTCCTGTTCCCTCGGTAAATGGCAACAACCCTAATGTGGACAACATTCTTAATCCTTGGCAGGAAGAAACAATAAACACGAGACCCCATTTTGAATTCCTAACTCCTGTAAACTCACCTCATATCAAATCTTTCACAAAAATCTGTGTAACTAGTAATGTAAGCTAAGCACACAACAGCTACCCTTTTATCAATTTGGGGGTATTACCATGATTGCTTCTGCTGATGACATCCCAAAAACTGGTTTTTCACTCTATGATAATAAATGTTATCATTGGCAAAGAATAGAAACATTGATAAAAACTCAGATCTCATGCAACATTTCTTTCGATCTGTGTTTCATTAAAATACAGAAATGAATGTTAATATGCTATATTCCTCCCAGGTGGCCCCGGGAATGGCCACATTAGCCATTTATACATTAGAAACCCTACACTTAGGCATGTAGAAAATCAAAAACCTACCCTGGAACTTTGATTTCTCCAGCAGATCTTGGAACTAGCATATCAACCACAAGATGACTCAAAACCAGCATTCTGTTATGCCAAAAAAATTCTTTACTCCAAAAGGAATAGATGTATTCAGAAAGTAGTTAAATTTAGTGGGCTAATGGCTAATTTCAAAATATTCTATATTCATTACTCATAATTCAACTTAATCTTTCATCCAGTGTTTAAAACTTAAATTGTGAAGCTTAACATTGACAAATAATTGGGGTGTCTTTCCAGAGCACAGCCTCTTTCAACCATAAGACATCTGATATGAGCTATTCATAATTTTATGTAAAATGGTGTCCAGTATGTTTAAAAGAATAAATATACTTGACAATAGGATAAGGATGATTAACATAAAACAGGGTTTTTTTTCCCCCCAAAATAGTATTTCTTAAAAGGATGTGAGCCAATGAAAATACAAGCTTGCTAATAGGTACAAGGCTTTAGAGCTTTAGTTCTGTCTTTGCAGTGCTGTATCATAGCCAAGTGACTGTTACTTCTTAGAGAAAGGGGAAAAGTTGGGTTAAAATATTTTTTGCTTTCAATCCTGATTTATGATTTCCTCTAAAGAAAAGCACAACTTCTGCCAAGAAGACAAAAACAAGGCTTAGCTTTCACATCAGAAAGGAAAAAAACAAATAAACCAGCAGCAACCTTTTTTGCATATAATAATCACCATTATTTAGCCCATTCAAGACACACAAAAACCAAAGAAAGGAATAAGGAGTCTATAGTCTTAACCGGATCTGCAGAAAATAAGAAACCAGAAAAGCCATATTTAGAGAACTTTCCAGAGCTTTTTCAGCTCTCACCAGAAACAAGCGGTTATTGTACTTTCTATGACCTTAGCCACAGGAAAGAGATGCCCTTCTTCCACCATGCTATCTCTCTGAATCAAATAATTTTTGTAAAGAACCAGAAGGAGCTGGCTATTCTACCAAATCACAGACCCTTATTGTTGAAGGGGGACCGAGCCAACATCTACATTCAACTGTCCAGTCAAAGCCTGAATGTTTTCCGATGCATCTGCAAGAATCCTGCAGCCTCCTCTAAATGGCTAGACTCACTGGGTTACTGGAAGGGCCTCCCTGAGTCAGACCGCCTGCCCCACCCCAGCGCCACCACCAGCTGAGGACTGTCCTCAGGGATCACAACAATACAAGCCTTATTTCCCTCTTCTGCCTGGCAAGCAGACAAGTTTTTTAATAGCTGTCCTGTCCCCTTAACTTCCTAGAACATCAAGCCCCAAGTCTTCAAACCACTCCTAACAGGACAAAAATTCCCAGCCCCTGGTCACACTGTCTCTACACCTCCATCACTGGAAACCTTCCAATTTGGCAACATCCCTCTTAAAACAGAGTGTATGGAGTCCAGCACTAGAATCTCTGACTCAGAACAAAAAAGGACCATTATCTCCAAGAAACTGGACACTAACTTGTGTTAAATCTGCTAAACGTGGTCAGGTTACCTTAACTTTCCGTTCGCAGGGCATTCCAATGTTTGCCCTCGACAAAGACCCCCAGGAAGCTTTCGTCAAATCAAGTTATCACCACTTTGAATTAAGATGAAAATCCACAACATGACATAGTGCCCTGTTAATTAGAATCTTATCAGCTTCACTTGACCATGTCATTGTCTACAGATTATTTTTCTGAATTTTGACTGTCACCGGCTGTCTCTCCCAGCTAGGTTTCAACCACAACTCCCCCAGTCACTGAATAAAATGCTGAATAAGAACCCTGCGGTGAGCTAAATTCCAAACCATTTCCTCCCAGCGCACATCTTTTTTTTTAAGCAAGAAAAATACAAATTTTCATAAAGCAATCATTTTAAACAGAACAGCTTCACTAGGCTGAGAAGACTGGTGAACGCCAACATGGAAGGAATAAGTGGTTAAAAAAAAAAAAAAGAGCTTCGTTGGACCGAGTATGGTGGCGACCCCAACAGCTGTGATGTCCCCACCACCGTTATTTTGATGATGCTCAGCTCTGCATTATCTCCAGAATTTAGCAGTCTTACCAGGATTGCCAGTTAATGACTATCTGTTGCCAGTTCGAAGTCATTTACTATAATACGCATCTAAGCATTCAGTGTTAGCCAGATGGGTACTGTTTTGTTTTGCTTTTTTATGTTCTGTTTTTGGGCCAGGGAGAGGTAATTTGGTTTATTCATTTATTTACTTTTAAATGGAGGTCCTGGGGAATTGAACCCAGGACCTTGTGCACGCTAAGCACGCACTCTACCACTGAATTATATCCTCCCATCTAACCAGCTGGGTATTTTTAAGCAGCCCTGATATCAAATTAAATTTTGCTGAAACACTGGCATTCCCCAAAGACGCCTTTTTGTGCCCTGCTTAATTCTGTGAGACAGCTGGTTTATCCAACGCACTAAGCAAGAGTTGCTTATAAACTGCCTCTTTAGTGATTTAAATAATACATACAATTCAGAAAGCATTCTAGTTACCCAGTTGGAAGACCTGAAGAAGGGGAGAAAAGTAGGACTCATTTGATCTTTGACCACAGACATCTCCCTGTTCTAACAGAGGACACCCTAAAGTGTTCTCAAAGGTCCAGGGGATTACTAAGACAATCAGATGAGGGCCAGCGATATAAATGATGTGAACAGAATCCCTGGAGCTGTGCGGGCTAGGTCCCTGAACATAAGGTTCAAAGAGACAAGGACTGTTGTTAGAAACCTTTTCCTTATCATCTTACCTCTCATGAACTTCGTCAACAAGAACTGTTTTCTACTCAATTAACAGATCACCAATTTGTAGGAAACCAGTGGCCCCTGGAGAGTTAGCCACAGAACGGGAAGGGTGCTTACTGAGAACTCATCAGGCACCGGAGAGTCTTCCATCACACCTCACCTAACACATCAACTCCAATAATACGCTGATACTTGTTGCCGAAAAACCGGCCTCTGTACCCTGACAGCCGGATTGAGAGTCGGAGGCAGAGTTTTGGGAGAACTGGAAAAGAACAGCTTTATCGCTTTGCCAGGCAGGCAAAAGGAGTCACAGCGGACTACTGCCTTAAAGACCGTGAACCCATCTTGGGGTAAGGGTCCTGGGGTTCTATAGAAAAATGGGGACAGGAGGGTGATACCAATCAGGGTGTGAACAGGGACTACATTTCCTTCTTCTTGACAAGAACTTGCTGTTTTTATGGAGGAATTTAGGAGGCTCTGCCCATTTTCTTGAAGTTCAGTCCATGACCTTTTCCAAGAACTCGAGGGTAAAAAGATAAGCTATTCTAAGAAAAGAAAATCCACAAGGAGGGGAGTGTGTTAGTCACAAGACCAGCCGAGCTAGAAGCACAGGCCCGAACAACTCACTAGCCATCTTGTCAGTTCTCTCCTCTTTCACACTCTTGGCTTCTGCAGGGCGATTCATGAAGTCGGTTCATACATGGCAAACAGGCTGTTTATCCAGCAGGGCTGTCAAAGGCCTTCAGCCTCCAGACAGTTAAGAGAGCAGTTGGGGGCAACCTATCTGTAAGCCACAAAGGGCTGCAGAAAAACGCAACACAACAGGGCACAAAACAGCATTCACAAGGCGCCCTGGGGCGCACAGTCCCAACCCAGCTGGACTGAGGGGTGACAGAGGCAGCACTGTTGAGGGCTCACGGGAGAGATCAGACTTGTCAGTCATCGGTTTAAAGAAGTTTCGCCTGAGTTCATCTTTATTTTCAATAAAGATGCCCCAACCCAAGGCAGTGACCAGGGTCATGCTGTGGTATATTAAGTTCAGTGTCACCAAACAGCCTTGAACCAGAGGAAAGAGGAAGAAACCTTCCCCCCATGAAACATGCTATGGAGTCACACTCTGGCCCGTGGGCTGAAGATGGACAAATTTTCCTCTCCTGTCCTCAGCCCTGTCTGTCGCTTCATCCTGACCGAACTGCAGGTCCCATTGCACAGCACGCCTCCCTCAAAGCTACCCAAACAGCTGTCCTCCGCTCCCGCCATCCCTCCTTTAAACCGACCCAGAGCATCAGGGCTCCTGACAGCAGTTCAGAACCACTCTGCGGGGAGACTGGCTCTGGGGCTGACCATCAGTGATTACTGCCGCAAAAGGCCACCTTGACCCCCCAAACCTACCACAGCTCAATTCTCTTCATTAACAATGAGTGTCTCTATTCAAAAGACGGAAAAGAAAAAGGCCCACAATACTTTCCCTTTGAAATGCAGTCTGCAGGTGATCAGAATTTAAAACGTAGCATCCTACCGAACAAATTCAACATTTGGCCTTAGGCAGGCACCCTGGTGAATCCAAACAAAAGCCCTGTTGGAACTGATTAGAAATGTTTGGATCAAAAGAATTTCAGAGCCCGAAATGTTCAGGAACATCTAACTCATCCCCCTCCAACTCGTTTTAAAGACAAGGAAAACTAGGGGTCAGGGGTTCCTGAGGGGCAAAAACAAAGCTGAAACGAAGTTTGCTCATCAGAAGTCAGCACTCCATGTTCCACAGGCTCCTTCAATGTCTTCAAATATCTCTGTCTCCTTATGGACCGGGAGTCTGTCACAGTTTATTTTTAAATGACAGAAAACCTATCCATTTAAAAATACACTGTTTTATTTCTAGATGACAGCTTGACATACAATCTTCACATCCTTCAGCAACACATCAACTTGAGATCAAAAATCACTGGTTCCATCAAAGGAACAGGAGGAAAATGAAAAGCCAAGCACTAGCGGGGCTGCCACAGAGACTTCAGCCAGAGAACGTGTGAGCACAGATGGGGTTCTCCCAGGGCCTGGGAAGGCAGGACAGAACATAAAAGCCGTCAAAAGATGACTCGGCTGGTCACCTGCAGGTAACTTAAATTACACAATGTCATCAAGTGTTTGGGGCTTTGTTTTGTTTTGTTTTTCTTCCTATTTTGAGGATTTCCAAGACCTTCCATGCAGCCATCTTTCTAGTGCTCAAACAACTCCCCAATTTACAATGTTTCTTTAAAACTTCATCAGTTGCTTTTTGGAGGTGGAAAGGACGTAAATTATAAATAAAGCCAGTTCCTCCTAGCTAATGCCAGGCTTAGAAAGCTGGGACTAGCAGAGGTCTGTAGCCCAGGGTAACCACGATTATTTTTAGCATCGCAGTGGGCAGGGATGCAGAGAGGGACACTTGGATCTCAGCAGAGGTGCCACCTTCTTTGGGAATTCTGCCTGACCCAGGCCTGGGCGAGGTGCTCCCCGAGGACAACGAGCAGCCCTGTATCAGGTCACGTTCTTCTGGAGCCTTAACCAGGTCTGCCGTGATCATAAACAAACTGGAACTGTCACGTGCCACCTTACAGAATTCACTTTCAGTATGAGCTATGTGAGCTTGGGAAGTTTTCTGTATCAGTTTTCTCACTTGAAAATGGGAGTAAGAGTACCATCTCAGGTTCCTTGATTGTAAAAAAAAAAAAAAAAAAGAACATAACCATATCCACCTCCGAGCGAATGTAAAGATTTAAGCACCTATGAGTCAGAGCACATAAAAGCATTGCAACATCACAAGGAGTCAATAAACACCAACTATTATTACTGCCCTTACAGATCCTAACACATTAGATGTTCTTATCCATGCTTTCTTTTAACCTTCACCGGCCAGATAAGCCTTTGTACGTGATGCAGAGAAAAACAACAAGCTTTGAAATCAGACAGGATGGGGTAGCACCCAGACTCTGCTATGTACTACATCTCATTAATTTAAAAGATACACTTTTTTCCATTATAGTTTAATCCAAGTTATTAAGTCACTTTGCTGTACAACTGAAACTAACACAACATTGTAAATCAACTATACTTCGATTTAGAATACACACCTTTCCACATTTTAACATCGCTGAAACTGAAATGTGTCGTCATGTTCAGTCAAAGTGGGTACGATCTCTGATCTTGAGTGTTATTTAATCTCTGCAAAACTGGTGATATTACCTCCCTCTCCTAGGTAGCAAAGCGCACATAACAATCATTTAACCCCCGAACGCACAACAGGCAGCCCTGACAGACCATTTCGTTTTGCACCTTGAAGGGTCCAGGGTCTTGTATATAGGAGATTCTTAGGAGGTGAATAAATATTTGTATCTATGTAATGGAGCAACCTATTATCCATGGAAGTTTAAAAACAGGACCTATATCCATTCCAAGCTAACGTATGCGGATGTCCCTGCCGGAGTGGCCTGCAGAAAAGGTCAGAGGCTTTAAGAATAGGAACTCTCAGGAGGGGCAATGGATGGACATCCAGAGACCTGTGCAAGGACACATAGCTGCTCTCAGCACCCCACCCAGAGCCTCAGACGACTGTCCAGCCCCGACATGGAGCCACTGACAGCATCTAAATCCCAGCTGAGACCACTGGTAGCGTCAATATCAGGGTCAAGGTTCGCACGGTAAGGCCAGACAGGACAGGAAGGTACTTTTTACAAATCCAGTTACAATTCTTGACATGTGGTAAGTTACCCAGTTTTGAGCACTTACTTCATTAAGCTCCGCTAAACCCTTCACAACCACCCTATGAAATACAGCTGAGCTTCTCAGCATTCCTGTTTTCTGAGGCCCAGCGTTTAAGTCACACCTTAATAAGGCACAGAAATCTGCCTGGCTCCAAAGCCTGTGTCCTTAACCACCATGTCTTCTCCTGGCTATGAACATCAGCAGGGGAAGGGGGCCAGGTTCTCCTAAACTCCAAGGTCTCACCAAGCAGCATCCTTGCCAGGAGTGTGTCAGGTCCTGCTCCAGGCAGATAGAGACAAAAGGGGCAGCAGATGGGGTGGTTCTGTAGGTGTCTTTTCAGCGGGTTTCCAAGCCCAGGGAGTGCTGCCTCTGCCCTTGGCCTCCGGCCAGCCCCAACAGGCTGTGTTTTTTATTTGACCTTTTTCCATTTTGCTCCATCTTGATGTAGTTCCCAGAGCTCCAGGCAACACCCTGCAGATCACCTCTGGTCCTTCCTTTTCCCGATAGGCTTCCTCCACCTTTTTCTTTTCTCTTTTTAAAAGATTCTGGTTCTTCAACAGTTTCTCTCCTAACCACAGTTATTTCTCTCTACCCAGGACTGCACTTCCTGGCCAAGAAACTCTCTCTTATTCATCCTTTGCAGATGTGAGTCACAATGAAAAGTCATAGTTGGAGATTCCTCATCTGAATTTTCCAGAACGCCAATGATAAATGCACATGAGCAGGCATGTTAGAGGGATGGAGAAGCCAGCGGAAGACCTGAACAACGTTACAACGTTCCTTGCCTCCAAGTAGGAGGTCTGTCCCTCGCACCACCAGATCACCTGAGCCCCCAGGGATCACCCAGAGAAGGATCATCCAAGTGGAAGGTTCAAGAAAACACGCCGAGTGTTCGAGTCTCCCTCAGCCTTCCCTCTACAGCAGTCACTCTGCTGCATTAACTTCCTTCTCATCTGAAGAAACCTGGAGAGCCTTTTATTTTACTCTGTCTCCCACTTCTAGGCAATATGGTAAACCAGCTGGTACATCACCCACTTCGCACGCCATCACCAAACCGTCACGTCCCTCCAAGAGGTTGAGGGATGTATGTTTTGAATGCAGAACCTCAAGCCAAAGCAGCTGGAGTTGTTCTGTTTCTGAATTCGGGGCAGTGACCTGTTTCTCTCTCCACTTCACCCGTAATTAAAGCAGGCTAGCAACATCTCCCGTGACTTGGCATCACGGAGCACCCGGGGGATAACGCAGATCGAGGCAAAGGCACAAGGGGCACAAAGGAGCTGAAGGGGGTGCTCACTGGAAGTGAGGGTCATGGGTCAGAACACACAAACTCCATCACCCGTGCCGGTACCAGGTCCAAATCATCCACGACTCAAACTACTGAGACAATGGGTCGGCTGAACCCACCACGTCCTTCCCTTACTAGAAGACAGGACACGCAGAAGAACAGGGCTCACTTTTGCAGATGCGACTGACTTACTCTGCAGTTGGAAAGAGATTATGTACGACTTTGGCCTTGTTTCTTCGCCCCACTCACACCACAAACCATACCAGACGGTTCCAGACGCTTGCTGAGTACAACTGGCTTTTGGAAATGCCAGAAAACTGACTCATTTTTTTTCAAGTGCATTAACTTGTCCTTTGGCAACAGAACTCCTAAATCATCCTCCTCACCCATGACTAAAATGCTGTATCAGGTCACTTCAACAAAAGCTAGACTCTCTCGGGTTCGCCCCCCATCCCTACGGTCCTCTGGGATGTTCTGGGTTTCATGGTGTGTGTGCCTTACCTGCCTTTTACGATGGCAGGTAACCCATTACATCTACAAATTCAACATGAATTAAATATCTCAGGCACACTTGCATTTATATACACATATTAATATTCCAAACATGAAATAATTCATGCTTGGGAAAAATTATTCAATTACAGGCCAGTCATTTCACAAATATAGAAGCCGGTCCCTGCTACACTATAACCAGGTGTAAATATTATCCAAGTGGCTCATAAACTTCTGAGAGGCTAGAGGTCTGTTTGATTTATCATTGACAAAAGGGTAGGACCTCTTCCTTCAGTTTTGCTAAAGGCTGCAAACTCTAACTTTGCAGATAAAGGGACTTACCAACCTGGTGGGATTTCGGTGCTACATATTTTGTCTGTTTCTGTTTTTTTCTTTCTTTTAGATTCTTTGGGACAGGGTCGTGGTCCCTGCTGTGCTCCGACCAGACCTCATGTGTAGGGCCAGTGTGCCCATCCCAGGCTGCTGTTGGTTCCCAGGGAAAGCCCTCAGCCAGCTGCAAGACACTACTTCACTCAAAGTTACGCTCCCAAGAGGGGCGGCCAGCTGCCAACAACTGAGCTGATTCAGGAAAACAGAGGTCCAGCCCTTTGCCTCACTCAGAGACAACTGGGAAGGGCCACCCAGCTCCAGAGCTCCCCATTACAGGCAGCAGGGCCTCAGGTACACCCACATCGCCAGGCAGCTTGTCCTCGCCCTTAAACTCCCTGAGCATCCAACACCTGGCGTGCTTCCAGCGAATCCAACCAAAGATGAGCAGTTTTTCTAAGCGTAAGAAGTCATTGTTTACATTGCACTGAGGACATTAAGGGCCCTAGAGAAACACGTGCTGTCAGAGGTCCAGTGAAGGCCCAAGACAGTATTTGAAAAGTACCTGTGAGTCCGTTTAAAAATCACAAATTTGGGGTAATCAGCTCAGCTCACTTTCTGAACACCCACCCAATGCGGTCAACAGGACAGGAGCATCACAAGTAAGGGAGGTGAGACTCGCCGGTCATCTGTGCTGATATCAGAGCATCACGTGGTACTGAAACCAACACCAGGGCACGGCAGGGGCGGGGTAGGCGGCGGCGGATCTGTGCTTTTCACCCCTAACCATTATAGTGGACCTCCTCTCCCTCCATAAAACACACTTGCTTATAACCTCAGATCCCAGGAAATCTTTACTCTAAAGCTACTTGAAAAGAACAGTTGCACATGTAAGTATGAAAATGAGTCCTGATGACTTGAACCCCAACATTCCAAACTTTCAATCACCGGGAACAATTCCTGGAGCTGATGGATTACCGATGACTCCGTACTAATCTTTACTGCGGCCCTCGGAGAGCAGGAGTCAAGAGCTACTGCACCCGGGCTGCCCAGGAGGCAGTGCCCGCTCCCAGAAAACCTCCAGGAACTACCCAGGGGTCACCAGTCCAGTGGGGTCAGGAGTGTCACAGGAGTAGAAGTCAGGGGAAAACAAGGACCTGCTCGGCGTCTGCATCTTACTATAGAGATTTGGGTTCAGAGCATTAAAAAGAAAAAGTAGCCGATGTACCCTCTATGAATAACTCAACGTAAAAGTCACACTACTTCTTAGTGTTTTATAGCTTTTTATACATTGTCTCATCTGATGCTCACAGCTGGTATTACCATCTCAAGTTTTTGCCTGGGTAAGTGACTAGCTCATCAATGTTGGGCTCAGATTGCCAGATTCCTGTTTCAGGGTTTTTTTCCCATGGCAATTTGTCTATATATTTCTCCAGGTTTGTGTATGAAGCCCCAAAATCTTGCCTCCCTCCTTCTGCCTCCCTGGTTCCCACCTTCCTACTACAGACCTTTATCTCATGGGAACAAGGAATACCAATGGCCTTGGGTCCTGAACAGGGTCACAAATCACCATCAGAGCTGTCCCTCTCTCTCAGCGACTTGACACTCCAGACTCTTTGTTGACAGAGACCACAGCTTTTGAAGCACGGCTGACAGGAGGCTAATGGGATCAAGTTATAGGACTACCAGTGTTCAGTGTCTGTGACTAACCTGGTTCGTGTGAGTTGCATCCACAAGATGGGGGAAAAGAAGAAAAAGCTTTCAACTTCAAGCTCACCAATTTCTCAGACTCGGTCATCATTCTCAGAAAAGCCTTCCAACCCTGGTCAGGAGGTTTTGCCACTGTCATTTGAGGCACTTGGTGGATTTTACTCCTGCCAAGTTGGCATTCTGCTTCTGCAATACAAAAACGCTGGGGACTAAAGAGATCAGGTGGGGATGTTCAAGTTTTCAGAACAGACGCAAGCCTCTCTCTCTGCCTCAGGTGGATGCATTACAGTTTGTAGGAGGCCTAATGAGAGCTAATTACTCTATCTGCCCATAAGTCAGCCAGCTGCAACAAGAAATGCTTGGTAAAACTTGCTGGGTTCTCAGGCTTTGTTCAAAGGGCCGGTGCCAAAATAGTTTGGCTGAAGTGATTGGCACAGAGCTGCCCAACTGGATTGTCGTCTCAGGATCACAAAGCCTGGTCTTTTAAGTCCTTTGTATCCTGTGAATCAGTAGACACGGCAACACCAATTTCATTCTTCCAGACTGAATCTACCCTCTTCACCATTATCACCACTACTGCCTCTGCACCCAAATATCCACTTTGGCTGCAAATTAAGAAATCAAAACAGTCGGCCCGGAATTTTAGGAAAACAATTGCCTGCTGACCATTAGAATTGGGTGTGGTATTTTACAATGTACTTACACTCTGTTTGCAACAGTCACAAGATTTGGCCAACAGGTCCCTCACTTTGATCCTTGAACTCGGGGCATAAAAGGGAACTTAGGAATCATGTAAATTTCACTTAATCACTGATCCTTAACTGTATCCATGCTTTACGTAGAGCATATACATATGGCACTAATTATATAAAAATGCAACTCTTAAGTTACGCATTTATTATAAATTATATTTTAAAAGGCTTTCCCATCTTTGTCTCCCAGTTACTACTAAAGAGGGGACAGGGAATGGAAAAACCATAGAGCAACGGGTCTCAATTTCCCAGAAGAGTAACAAGAGCATTCGTTATTAACCCAATAAAGCCCTATCTTCATTAACCTTTCCCCTGTTTCACTACTAAGTTGATGTATTGTTGAAAATGCAACCATGGCTTCAGGGACAAAAAAATAAGAAGGTCCAAGGCATATTTCAAAGATTCCCAAAGGGTATCTTTTACTCCACAGAAACAAGACTGCACTGGATTATAGTATAATTCTAAGATGACATTTATAATTACTTGACTCTATTAAAATGGAAAAGTCTGAATAAAAATATAGTAGAGGTCAAATGGCAAGACAACCCTCATGCTGAAATTCTTCAGGCAGAAATAACATTAGCGAAGTTTTTTTTAGAGTGGTTAACAAGGTCTAGCACAAGGGTCAGTCAGATCTAACCCAACTTTTAGATGGTATGAAAAATGAAGATTTATTTAACAATTCTTCTCCTGAGTTATTTAGTCTTTTCTCATGATCTTCTACAACTTTTTTTTAAAGGCTGTTCTATTACCTGTATGTTTCTGATACAAGGGCAAGTCACAACTCCATGAATAACGCCAAAATTCTCAACTATGTGTAAAGGAATGACTGCTACTGCCCTTCCAAAGAGCTGTCTGGGCTTTTTACATAAACACACAGACAAAACATGTTTCATTTTGGCTCTGAGTATAGTCCTAAACTGGAGGGTCATCATGAAATTTTCCAAGCAGAAGGATTTCAGACAAGTCGGTGATTTATCCACACCAGGAAAGAAAATCTATCGAACGAGAAAGTAAGCAGGGCAGACAAAGAAACGTTTCTTGCACTTAACCATGAATTACAATTACTAAAATTTCGCAAGTCTGAGCAGGTTTACCAACCATTCTGAATTTCTTAAACAAAAAAGAGTAGCAGTATATTCCACTTTGAGACCAGGAAACATTTGTTACTGAGCTCCCGCAGTGAATGGGTGAGATACTGTGCTAGGCATCTTGCACGTACTACCTCAGTTTAACCTAATATTTCTACAAGATAGACACTATTGTTCCCATTTTAGAGGTGAGAAAACCAAGTCACAATGCTAAGACATGACTCCCTAGGGATTCCATCCAAGCTATGCCTGACACCAAAACCTAAAACAGCTACTACTACCCTTTGCCCAGTAGCATCGCCAAGAAATTATAACCAGAAATTACAATGATGGAATTGTTTCATAAGCAGAGAGGATTAGTTCTGGAGTCAGAAGATTCAGATTTTAATTATGCTTCTATTGAGTGGTGATTTCCTCCAAATTAATGGAGATGAAAATAGTACTTAACCTCATAAAGTTGAGGTGAGAAGCATATAAAAAAAGCCCGAGTGAAAGGGCTTTGCAAAACAGGTGAGCCCTGGTTGTAATTGTTACCTCCCTCTTAGGGCTTCGGCTAATGCAGCTGGTGACCCGCCGGTGAACAGGGCTGCGGGCTCCTGTCGGAGTCCAGCCACAGGGCAGGGAGCCACCACCACCCAGTCTGGAGCCCAAGAGAATGGAACTTGATGGGGCCCTGCTCTCGGCTCAGTCTACCTACTCCTGCACTAAACAAATAAATTGTCGTGGGCCAACTCAGTGCCGAGCACAGCCACAGTCTGCTCAACCAGCTTGGGGATCTCTAGGGGATGCCCCTGCCTGCAGTAAGCTCACTTCCACCCTGAGAGAAAGGAAATCAAAAACAAAACCAAATAGATGAGCCCAACAAGAACCTCAGTTTTCCCTATTCTCTCTTTTTCTCTCTCTCACACACACATACACACACACATACATGTGTCCATGCATAACGGGTGCCCATATGAGACTAAACACTTTTATCCTCATTAGGAAACTCTGTAACAGTCTATTTGAAAATAATTTTAAACACTGATGACTCAACATAGTGACTTCAGAGCAGAAAGGGTTCATATGAGTATAGACCAAGGAAGGCTGAAGACCCCAGGTGGGAAAGAAAATCAACAGGTTTGACTACATAAAATTTTAAACTTCTGCATCACTGAAAACAAATTTTTAAACATTACAAAGGAAAAAAACGACTAGGTGAAAATATCTGCCAAAACTATGAGAAAGGGTTACTAGGGTTTATGACAAATAAGAAACACAGATGGGGAAAGTACATGAACAGTTTGTTAAACAGGAAATATAGCCAAAGGTCATAGACACATTTGAGTTCATGACTAACAAATAAAAAAGAAAAACAAATACCTTTTCTCCTAGAAAGTTATCAAATGTTATTAAAATGGGAATTATCACTCTGCTAATGGCAGCAAAAATTAGTTGAAAATTTTTGGCAACTACTACAATATCAATCAAGATACTCAGGCACTGTGACCCACACCCTTTGGTTCTCCTTCTGGTCATTTCCTGTAAAGACGGGAATGATCTGAAATGATCTGAAATTGCATAAAGATGCTCATCAAAAGTTGAAAACAGGCTGTAAGTTCTGTAATGGGATTAAATAAATCATCAAAATACCCATTGATAGAATATCTTACAGTCCTTAGAAATAATACTTAGAGATATTGTGGTAGTGTGAGGAAATGCAAATAAAACAATGTTAAACAAAAATAAAGAAGGACCTGGAGATCGTCATTCCAAGTGAAGTAAGCCAGAAAGAGAAAGAAAAATACCATATGATATCACTTACATGTGGAATCTAATAGAAGAAGAAAAAAAAAAAAAGACACAAATGAACTTATCTACAAAACAGAAACAGATTCAGACATAGTAAACAAACTTATGGTTACCAGAGAGGGGAAAAGGGGTGGAAGGGGATAAATTGGGAGTTTGAGATTTGAAAATATTAAAACATACATCTAATAAATAAAAATAAAATAAACTATATATAAAATAAACAAGTTTCTTCTGTATAGCACAGGGAACTATATTCAATATCTTATAGTAACCTATAATGAAAAAGCATATGAAAATGAATTTATTCATGCATATGTATGACTGAGGCACTGTGCTATACACCAGAAATTGACACACATTGTCAACTGCCCAGACTTCAATTAAAAAAAAAATTAAATAAAGGACACAAAATTAGAGTATTTCAAATATGGAATAAAATATGAATGGAAAAAATGGAAGGAAACACCAACAGTAGTTGTACCTTTGTGTGGCAGTATTATTGAGGATTTTAACTGTGTCTTTGTTTTTTTCTATACTACTCAAATCTTCTAGAAGGTGCATATATCACTTTTTTTTAAATTATTTTTTACAGTATTTTTTAAGAATAATTGTATTTTTTTCCTTTTTCAGTTTTATTAGGTAGAATTATTACAGTTTGACTGCACATATACATTATATTACATGTAAATACGTATCATATATTACTTTAATAATTATGAAAAATTTAAACAACAGTCTCAACTTCAAATCCACACACACACACACAAAAACAAACAGTAAGTGGAAGTCCAACAGCTAAGTCACTCTTACAAATACCAAAACACTGGGCAGTAGGCAGGTAAGGCAGCTAAATAGTGGGAAAGCAGCTTTGTTTTAAATCTAGGGCTCCAGAAACAATAGGCTTCTTGATGTGAAAACAAAAACTTTTCATGTCCCACTTATCAAAACATATTTTGGAAATTCACTAACCAAAACATTTTCCATCAGAGGATTTAAAGCCACACACCAAAATTATCTCCACAGAACAAACCAGTTCAGCAAGCAGGAAGTTTACCAGGAACACCCTAAAAATTAGTAATTGTTTTCGCAGCTTTGATACATCCATGCCAGCCCTTGTTAGTACACAGTGTAACACACACGCTCTTCTCCAGTGAGTCTGTCACTTCTGAGCAGGAGAGCATGAAATCTTTAACATAAGGCTTTTCCTTAGCAAGAATCACAGATGTTGCTGAAATTAAGCTTTTGAGGGTTTGCCCTTTCAAAAGCGGATTTTGCAGTCTTTGAATTGGCTTTCTTAGAGCAATAGTTAACTATGACAAACTCTCTGCGTTCATTATCTTGTTTCATCTTCAAGACCCCATAAGGCAGGATTTCTCAACCTCAGCGGCATTGACTTTTGGGGCCAGGTATTTCTTCGTCATCGGGTTGGGGAGGGCGCTGTCCCGGGCATCGTTATTCAGCATTGTCCCCGGACTCTTCTTACTAAAAGTCAGTCTTCCCTCCAGCCCCAGCTGTGACACCAGAAGTGTTTTCTGACATGGCCAAATGACTCCTACAGGGCAAAGTCAACCCGGCTTAAAACCACCGCTACAAATTACATACTGTTACTGTCCCCAATTTACAAATGAGGAAACTGAGACACAGGTATATGTCCATCTAAATCCACAGCCCAAGATCAAAAACTCTAGGAGGTAAGGTATAGCTCAGTGGTAGAGTGAGTGCTTAGGGTGTACGAGGTCCAGGGTTCAATCCCCAGTACCTCCATTAAAATCAGTCAAATTACTGCGCTGCCCCCTATCCCCCACAAAATAGATCAAAAACTCTATCCTGTCTTTGTGCACAGGTCAGAGGCCTATCTCCTCTGCACCCTCATGGAGCCTCGTCTAGGATTCAGTGCATATTGGCCAAATGAATGAATCTTGTCACATAAACACTTACTGAGTCCCTGCTGGGCAGCAGGGCCCAGCAGCACAGGTAGTCATGGCTCCAACAATTTACAATCTATTTGAAGAAATCAGATAACCAGACATAAGCCATTTGGAGCATCAGTTTTAGAGAAAACCCTCAGGTTCCTCATCTGTAAAATGGAGATAACACCACTGCCACCCTCGTAATTGAGACAGTGTTGGCAAAGCTCCTATCACAAAGTACAACTTCAGAAACCAACTAGATACCAATGGCAAGGAAATAAACAGGCACGGGCATTGGAAGGATCACGGCATTTCAAAATCACTGGGCTGGAAGGAACCTTCAAAATCAACCTGAACTCACCACCCACTTGGTACTCGAGCATTTAAAACTCAAAAAATGTAATTACCTGCTTCCAGCAGAGTTTTCAGGCTGAGCTCAGACAGATGCTCTCAGCAAGGGTCCCCTGGTAAACTGCTTTAAGGGCGGGGCTGGAGGAAAGAGGAGGGTTTAAGCCAAGAGACAATCAATAGGAAAAGGAGAAAAGTGAGCAGCCTTAAAGCAGTCCAGGGGGGGCAGAGCCTGGGCCTGAGCACAGGCGGGCAGGGAAGACGAGCTTGGAGAAAGAGGTCAAGATCAGATGAGGTCACAAGCGACACAGTGACATCACAGTGACACAGTGGTGACACAGGCCAGGCGAGACCTAGGAAACATTTCTCCCAAAAAAGCAATCAAGGGCTTTAAAAAAAAAAAAAAAGGCTGTTACAAAGCATACACCCAATTTACATCATCAAGTTGGAGAAATTAACTTCTCAGACTAAAAGCTCAGCATTCCGTTCCAATTGCTCCACAGCATCCCTGAGAACCACAGGCAAACACATGCTTCAGATCTACAAATGTGAAGATTTTGTCAGAAAAAAAGGAGACCGTCATCCTGCCCATGTCCGCAGGTCCTCCTGGTCTCTAGGGCACCAGCACAGCACAAGGAAACTAGCACCCAGAGTCTTATCCTTTTTAATTCTGAATTTCAATTGGTGAATTCTCCCAAAATTCAACTATTGCCGTAAGTTTCTTAAAATACTTTGTGATTCAAACCAAAGCTGTCTCCATGTAGTCTCCCTCCAGGCCCATCCGTATGAGGACTCTGCTCTAAGCTGTCCCCCCAGGCCAAAGAAAGGACCAGAAGGACCAGGCAGGGTGGCCTTGTACCAAAGGCTTTATGGGGAAGATTTGCCTGACGATGAGGTGCAGAATACAGGGAACAGACTAACTGCAGGGTTTATATCAGAGATGATGGAGGGTGTAAACCAAGGCACTGGTGGAGGGGATGGAGAGTGAGTCCAAAAAATACTTGAAAGGCAAAAATGACAGTGCTAATAGCCAGGAAGGGGGTCTCTAGGATACCAGACACAAACCTGACCCACTATAAACTTTGATCCTTGAGACTTTAAGATCAAAATAATATATGTATGTACATGTATGACTGAAACACTATGTTGTACACCAGAAACTGACACAACATTGTAAACTGACTATACTACAATTAAAAAAAAAAAAATAAAGATCAGAGGATAGCTCAGGCTTAAAAGTGAGCTTTTGACTTCTAAGAACCAGAGCCATCTTTGTGGACTTGTAAACTGCTGTCACACATAGAACCCTCTGCTCAGAAAGGCCCCGCACCTGGTTTAATGCTCTGCTGCCCTCATCGTCGAGAGTCCTAATAATTTGCATTTTGAACTTGTGTTTTGCCAATGAGATCTAATGGCACAATGGAGCGTGCACGTGAGCAGAGGAGATCTGTTCTGCATGCGTGGCCAACATTCCTTGCCACCCCATTCACACGTGGTGTTTGCAATGCCCGGCAAGCACAGAATTTCAGAATTCCAGCAGACTTGTGATGCATGGAGTTCTGCAAGACTCCAAATGAGTTCAAGGTAAGTATGTTACAAATACAACTGAGTAAGCGGGTGGGAGGGTGATGACAGCTCCAAGTTTTCCATTCGAACCAGAACTTGCTGTACATGCAGAAACAAGGCAGTGTCTTTCTAAGAAACACAAACAACCAAGGAATCCTTACATATCCTCTTGCTCCTCTGTATTAACCAACACTTACCCTGAAAATGATGGCACAGATGGAAAGGGGAAATAGAACAACTCACAGCTCTTGGTCCTTTCAGTCCTTCCCTCACTTAAGCGAAGGATGACAGACTGGGCACCGTTCGAGAAGTGACATAAGGCTAGTGAGTTAGCTGTGTGCAGTGTTTCCTCTGTTCCAGGAAGAAAATTACACAACTGCATTTACAAACTACTACGAAGTGTGTGATTTTAGTAATCCTGCAAGTGTCAAATCCTCTTATACTTGCACTTAACACGGACATTGCACAATATAAAGATGCACAACAAAATCCATGCTGAGTTTTAATTTTCCTTCACTTGGAATGACATTAAACAGTGAATAAACACCATGATGAGTGAAGAGAGAACTACAGAAGAAAAGGAAAAGCTCTGCACGTTAGTACCTTTAACAGTGCTTTTTCCTGCTTTTGAACAAGGGGTCACACGTTTTCATCTTAGGCTGGGCTCCACAAATCGTGCAGCTGGCTGCACCGAGGACCAGTGAACTCAAGAATATTATGCCCATCTAAATACGCTGCCCACACTTGGGTACGATTTTACTGATGTGGCTCAAGGTAACCCTCAAAACTCCTACCTATGGATGGATGGAAGTGGTGCTGATTTTTTGTACCACTTTCTTAATTATCAGACTGCTTCAGCCCTTTTCCATCTCATTCATGTCATTACATCAACAAATCTGCTGAAACACCACGACCCAATGTCTCCTCAGATAAAGATCCTTCTAGAAATAATTAGTTTAACTGAAGGTTAAAAAAAGACCTCACCAGGAGCAGCATGTAACGTGGAGGGCTCTCTGCTGGACACATCCCCCCTACAGAGTATTTCCTGGTGCACTGGTGGTTTGGTTTTAACCAAACCCAGGCTGTGGTTCCAGAACCAGGCTGTTTCTCGTCACTCAGAGCACTCAGGTTTCCCCTGGGAGGTTGCTCTGCGAACCAGTCTGGTGTCTAAAACTTCCTCCTTCAAATACAGTCAGGTTTTCCTTTGTCTCATTTCACCCTCCTCTTCTTCTTTTGCACCACTACTTTCCACTTCAGTAAATGGATTTCCTGCCCGGAGACACATCCTGGCAAAAGTGTCAGTTTGCATTGTTTAGATGAGAGACTTCTGTCATTCTTTCAAATTTTTCCTCTGTCCCCATCAGCCCGAGAGCCAGCCTCTCAGGAGCCTGAGTTACTTGTCTACGAATTTCCTTTCACTGCCTCCTATTAAACTGAAAAGAAAATAGACTGCCTGCAGTGAACTCACTCAACTCTTATCTCTTCCAATCACATTTAGTTTTTCAATTCGCCCCCATCCTTGCTTTCATTCCCTCTGAAGAAGCACTCTGATGATCTGTCCCGGTCCTCCTCGCCAGACCCTGCACTCCTTCCTCACTCTCTTTAGCTGCTCTCATACCAGCCTCTCTGCCTGCACCGTCCCTAAACCCGCTGTCAGAGCGTGTCTCCCCCTGTTCAACTCCTTGATAGGCAGGGCTAACGGGACCACCTGCGGTTCATCACCTGCCCTGCAGTCCTCAGTTTCTGCACTCTGCATTCTGCCTCTACTGTGCTGCTGAAACTGCTCTCCCAGTTCACGGATGTCCTGGTGGCTGCCATTTCTCAAACCATCCCTATAACGGGTCTGCTGCATTGGATGGCGTGGCCAGTCCACTGTGTTGGGTGCACAACATCCCTGTGCACCACCATCCTCCACCTCTCTGGTCGCTCCTGCTCTAACCCCTGTAATGACTTTTTTTGGCCTGACCGTGTCCACGTGTCAAGGGTTCCCTGAAGGCTGTGGACTTGCTTCTGTTTTGATTCTACGTCCTCTTCTTTGGCAAGTTCAGCTACTCTTAGTCCTGAAGCAGCAGCCGTATGGAGATGGTCCAGCCCTCCAGGGTTTTGACTGAAACTCCAAACCTGAATTTCTAAATTCCTGCTTCACACCTTCATATGAATAAAATCAACAAACAGTTCCTGATAGCTTCTAACAGGCCAAGTACAGAACTAAGCCAGTGGCAGGAATATGAAGAGGCTGAGGATATTGACCCAGGAGACTGAATGTAAGTGCATTTAAATCCCAAGTCCAATACACACAATCTGTGTGACCTCAGGAAATTCCCTTAGCCTCTCTGTGCCTCAGATTTCTCATCTATAAGAATAAGAACAGGACCTTTCCTCAGGGCTGATGTAGGGATTAAATCTAAGTTAAAACAGGTAAGACACTTAGATGAGTGCTTGGTACATACCAAGTGCTAGGTAAACATTATTATCGTTGTTGCTGTTATTCTCCTAAAAACCTAATGAGACAGGTTCTATCATTTTATGCATTTACACAATGAGAAAATGAAGGTAGGTTATTGTGGGTCATGATGGAATCTCAAACTTCAAATCTTAATTCATCATATTTCTCATTAAAATTCAAGCTGTGTACCTTTCTTAAGGTGGTCCTATCCCTCCCCACTGCCCTCACCACACATACCCTCCTAACAACCAACATACTACTTCAAGAGTCATTTCTATAAAGTGATAGTTCTCACATCCCTCCCCACTTTACACACAAAAATTCTCATTTTAAAGCATAGTCTTGTCACTCTCTTTAAAACCCTTTAAGATCTAACTAGAGAATATCTTACTCCTTTTAACAATATCGCTCTATCTTACCTTTCTCTTAAAACTAATTTCACCATATTCTACCTTTTGCTCCAAACCCAAGTGTGCTCCTCTCCCCGCCCTGCCTCCTCAAAATCTCCTATTCATCCTTCACGGCCCATTCAAACCCCACCTCCTCCAGTGGGATCCCACTAAACACAACCCTTTGCTCAAGTTCACTGCATGATTTACTAATTCATCATACAATCTTCTAACACCACCAAAAGCCCAACAAATTGATTTTTTAAACTTTCATACTTTTTACATTTCAAGAGTAATGCATGAATGTTGTAAAATGGACATTAATATGCTATAAAAATAAATCAAAGGCCCCTCATCTTCCCTGCCATCCTCATCTCATCCCCCACAAATCACCCCAATTAGCAATTTTTCATGCATTGACCAGTATAAACTACACACATGTGTGGCTGGTTACTTTTTTTCTTAAAATATATATCACAGACATCTGTTTAAGTCAGTATATTTCCCCCAACTTTTTAACAGCTAAGTAGTATTCTAAATCTGTTCTTCATTATGGTTATGTATAAGGGGGGGAGTCATATATAAGGGTGGGGGGGAGTCATCCCTTTTCTGCCCCCACCTCCTGTATATGAATATTCTTAAGGGTAAAAACCATGTTTTATTTGTCCTTAGATCTCCAAGAGGACTTTGTACCAAGGGCAAGAATTGCTTCACAAATGTTCAATGAAATAGTAACAATATCTGTCCTCAATCCAGAGTTAATGGTGTGCTGGGGAAACAGCTGTTAATGCTTCACCTATATTATCACACGTAATCCTTATAACTTGCCCAAGTATCCCCATTTCACAGAAGACAAAATCACACAGCTCGTAAGGTTAAGAGACTCTAATCTACATTTGTCTGACTCCAGAGCCTGCTCCATACATCAACTCTATGTTTATAGGTAATTAAACTGTCAAAAGAACACACTCTGCTTTTTCAGCCAAAGTTGGAGAACAGACGAGCTCCAAGTAATCCAGTAGGCAGGTGGGAGGATAAGAGATGGGTGCTGCAACCAGCAGGGGGTAGATGGAGGCAAGTGGTTGCAGCCATGAGGCTAATCCACCATTCAGTCATTCAGTCTGTGTCTGCGGAGAACCTTCCAGACGATGAACTGCCAGCCTACCCTTCTTCAGTCTCATCACCACACTCCCCTTCAGTAAAAGCTGCCACCACGTGTTGAAAATCTATGTACCAAATGTTTCATTACTATTCCTGTTAATAATTTCTAATGCTTGCCAACACTGACAAAAACACTATGAGAAAATTATCAGGACCACCGCTTTACATAGGGGAAAACTGAGACGCAAAGAAGTTAAATTACTGGCCAAGATTAGACTATAATGAACAAAGCCAAGATTCAAGCTGAGGGTCTTAGGCCTCCAAAGTCTGACCCCTCTTTTTTTTTTCTGTCATACAGACGTTGCCTTTTAATCCTGTAAGTAAAGACGAACTCTGACTTTTTTTAAAATTTAAACTCAGGATCACATTTGCCTGCAGGTAATAGATCCAACTTCAATGGTTTAACCAAATGGAGATTTATTTTTCTTACAAAAAAAAAAAAAAAAAAAAAAAAAAAAGGTGGGCAGACCAGGTCTTATACGGCAGTTTCAGAATGCCATCAGTTTCCCAACCTACTTACCCCTCAAGCTTCTCTGACCACAAGTTGGATTCTCCACTTGGAATACAGCATCCATGTTCCAGAGAGAAAGCAACAGCAAAAAGAGCAACAGGCATAACTAGCGAGCGCATCGAGGCCGTCCCCTTATAAGAGTCTGCGGAGAGCTCCTCCCACCTACCTGCATCTCATTGGCCAGGAATGCGTCACTCAGACACGCCCCAGATGCAAGGGGTTCTGGGAAATCAAGCTTTTTTTTTTTTTTTTTTTTTTTTTTAAACTGGCCCCAGTGGCGAATTAAAATGATTGAGCTGCGGGGGAAAGTGGTCAGTTTGTCCCTGCCCACAGGGTGATGTAGAGTGCAAGTCATCCTAGAGAATCAAGGTACCTTGAGAAGAAAGTGATAAAAGACCCTTAAATCTGTGTTGAAAAGCCTTCTCGTGCAAACTCACCCACTAATGGGGATGGAAGCCGGAAGAATGTAAAAGTTTTGCAAAAGCATCCAAGCAGCTGATCCAGAGGAAAAACACTGAGACCCAGGTGACTTCACACACATCGTCCTGGCGAACTCACAGTTTCAGTCGGTGTTTCCTCGGAGTCCTCACTGCTTCCCTTCCTCCCGCTTCCTCACTTCCCAGAGTTAATTTAGATGGGAACCTACAGGCTCATCTGACGCTAACATCACTCATAAGAAAAAGTAGGGCGTGTTCAAATTCCAATTCAAACAAAATAAAATCCTCCACCGTGTGGGGTTACCAGAAGCAGCATCTTACAGAAAAAGATAATGGCTGCAGGGGTGTTCACAACCGCGGCCACACGATCAAGTTACTATGTTAAGAAAGTAGGCCATAGTGTTTTAGCCTTGTTTTCACTTTCAAATAAAGTAAATTTAATACACTTTCCTCATAATAACCTCACACAACTCTGTGATGGCGAGATTACATTTGTGCAATGTATTGTATATGGAGAGGGTGACGAAAAGCCAGCAAAAGGACTTCTGTGAGCTACATCCTAGGCAGAGAAATACGAGATGATGTCTGCATATTCAATGACAGCTTCAGACTTACATTCATAGCATGGAAGAGTTCATAGAGTTTCCAATGGGCCTACTTCTTCCCAAGAACTACCTTGCTTGCCTGAAGAATTTGGCGACTTATTTATGAATGGACTCGCCACTGAGCACAGCATCTTCAGTCTGTCTCTCATCAGGTAAAATTAAACGTTCCTTTGTTAACCCCTACACAACACTAGGAATCAGCACATCTGCTCTCTTGAACTTGCATCTGTTTTTCTGTCACATGCTTAATTTCTCTAAGTTAAAGGAGAGGTAAAAATACTTAGCCTTACTCCGGAGTTCAAAGCGTGCCCATAAAATCTACAGCCAGCCCCAAACATTACAGAACTTGATCTTCTTCCTCCACGATCCAAATCTGAGAGATGAGCGTAATGATTGATACTCAACGCAATCCGAGTTTGTACAAGTCCTTCAGTCGCGGGCCTTTTAGGTGCACCGCTGGACAGAAACCACTACATGGTCCTTCTATTCTGAACTCATTACATTTAACAACAAAAACAAGGGTGTGAACGTGGGCCAGTCAAAACGTGAGTCACACCAAGTTCCAGGGAGACACACAGCCCAATGTTCAGGCACAGACTGACAACACACCCACCTGGATCACTCAGAGTCCCAACCCACATTTCAGAAACAGAAGCTCCTCCGCAGGAACAGACTGGTTACAGGTTTCACTCAAACCCTCCCCACCTCCAAAAACTGCCTGACGAGTGTGCAAACTTAAAACTCCTGGAAGGGTCCATTTTTAAACCTAAAATCCATTCGTTGGGTGTTTTAGATCCTTCAAAGTGGAAAACAGTATTGAAGTAAAAGAAACTCTCACCACTTGGCTTTTCGAAACATTATCAACTAATGCCAAACTGGCATCAATAATTACTACATTTAAAATAGAGTGTAAAAGAGTTCAGTTTCTTTTTTTAATCCACTAGCTCCACTTAATGAAACATTAGTGTTTGTGGTAGTGATATATGTGACAAAAGCTGTAGGCTTTTGGCTAGGAAAATGGTTCTGACATGCGCTGCGATGAATCTGAGAAACAAATGACATAATACACTACAGATGCAAGGAACTGCGCAAGCCCGGAGCAGCTTTTGGATAGTGTCAATTTTTGGACAGTTTGATGACTGATTTAATTGTGAAATTATCAACCTCTAGTTGAAGGGAAATGCTGGCCAGAGGACAGTTCCCTTTGTCCCCAAACAAGACCCGGTGTCACTAACCTTAAGCTTTGAATCTCATCCTTAAACCCATCTGTTCCACCATGGTTAAAAAAAAATAATCAGAAAATCATGGCTCCCTGAAAGATTTCACAATTGCCTGCTCAACTGGGATTCTTTTTCCCTTAATTTCAATACTAATATGACTTTCTAGGGAAATCTCTGGGAATTAAAAAAGCTATCATTATGCAATATCTCTAGCCTATGTTTTCACCTTGAAGGAACGTTTCTTTAATAAAGAATCAAGACACAGACCCAAATGGGAATGGGTAGCCATACATTCACTCACGCAGTCATTCACTGTTTTAAAAAGGTAATTCAAATCAGGTTACAAACATGTAATAATACCTCTGAAAAGACAGAATGATGAATGAGGTCTTCTTTTAGTTGACAGTTCAAAACATGTGCTATTTGGGACATGGGTATTTTTAAAGATGGGAGATGATAACTTCAAAGTTACTTTGAATGTAACAGATTACCAATGTCATCTAAATTAACTACAAAAATACAAGTATTTCACGAACATGAAAGACAGGTTTTAAAGAGAAGTCAGCTAGTCAGTAACAGAGGGGAAAAAAATGACCTTGTGCTGAATGATCTCATGCTGGTACAGTGAGTAACAAAAAGACTACACGAACAGTTAATGAGCCCTCCCTCACTGTACTTGTTTCCAAAAAATGTCTACGATGCCCTTGAAATTAGGCACTATTGATCTGTAGCTACACTGTGCCCTGGATTTCAAGTCAACATCTGGCCACAAAGGCTAGATTATCCTATTTTTTCAAAGTAGCTATCCTAACTATGAGAGTTGTTGATCAAAGAATTTAACCAGAACCTGATCCTACCTTTCTCAACAACCCAAACATCTTTCAAGTATTGTCCTTTAAAAGTACTGTTTTCCTACACCACATCTGCCTCCCACACACAGATGGAGAAAGACAAATATTGGTTAAAACTAAGTATGTAAAATTACTGTTACTACTCAAACTGTGAATGAAATTTAAAGCTTTGATATATTCAAGTCCTTAAGCCAGGACTCATTTCTTGGAAAGAGGTGTCAGTCTGAACTGGGCACATCAGGATAACATCCTCAAGATACCACTTGACTACAAACGGCAGTTTGTACACTCCATCAGTCAAGGCTCTGGTGAGCTCACACCAGCCCACAGAAATTCCACCTCACCTCCTGCTCTTTCTTGCTGAAAAAGTGCACTGGAAATTACAGTATGTTGTATGTACTTCCTACAGAACGTAAATAGAAAAGACTTGGTCACCTTTCTTTCAGAGATATTAAGCCATTTCTGTTTCTTAGTCCAAAACGCAGACTAAAATGAAAATGTTCCAGCCTGTCCAGTAAAGCATGTGCAAGAAGCCTGCTCCTTATCCTCTGTGTGCTAATTAAAATTTTCAAGAACAGCAATACAGACCCAGGTGTTTTATTAACAACAGCAAAACAAAATACTTCTTTCTAGCCCTGAAACTTATCTGACATCTGGCTAGAAGATGGAGAATCCCATCTCCGAAGTCCTGTATGTCCATACTTCCCGACTTGGGTTTATCGGATGCAACATTGTGACTTCTTTTCTTTCCTCCTCTCCCAGAAATGCCCTTTCGTTTAGGCACCTGGGATGCAGCTTTTGACTCACACTGAAGTCCACACCCGTTTCCTCCAGACCTGGCCACAGAAGGATCCTCACTGCTGAGGAACTCTGGTGAAAGAAAAGGGAAACTGGACCCAGGAGTCTGAGCCAAGACACTTCTTTTCCTTCTCCAAAAGAAAAAGCCTTCAGCATTGATCAGTGAGGGTCCTGAACCAGTTTATGTAGTTAGTTTTTTTTTTCCCCAGAAAGTCAATCATACCCAAAATCTCCAAGCAAGAAACAGAAAGAGTTTGAAACAGGAAATAAACAAAAATAGGAATTCTGTGCTTCCACTTATCAAAATATACTTTACTTCCTGGCAGGCAACTGCTTTCCCTAAATACCAAACTGGGACACTAAATCAAGTGCTTCTTCTATTGCTCCCTGCACTTCTTACTGAAAGCAAGGATTTGTTTTGGTCCCACATGTAGAAAAATCCATGTTCCTATAATTAAGAGTTTGGATGCCACGCCTTTTGCCACATTTCCCTGTTAAAACTCCCTTCTCTGAAAAGGATCCAGAAAAACAACTACCAGCAGCCCTCGTCCTCTCCAGCAGCCACAGAAAACAGACCTGAAGGTTCTCAGCAGCCTTCCCAACCCCTCCAGATCACAAAGTTGGCAACCAAAGGGATCCTCTGTTAAAATGTGAGAGAAAAAAGAAGCTGGCATTGAAGTGTGCCTCCAAGAGACCGGTTTTCCCACAAGCTCATAATTAATACACCCCAAGTGAATTTCTCCCATCCTGAGTGCACTATATAAAAGATATATTTTATGTTACTATATAAGCATATATAAGAATAGCAATGATATTCTTTCATTTAAGTCAACATGTAATAGGACACAGGGGAACCAAAAAAAAATTACAAAACTTTTGTTCTCTCTCAAAGAACATAATATTTGAGTCAATATTTCATAAACTTTTTGTGACATTTTAAAACAACATCCCCTCTATACACACACACAGAGCACAGCACACACTTCTCTGGGGTTTTCAAGTATTATTAGGAGACTTGGGGCGGGGAGTTGGGGTGTCTAAGGACACAGACAGGATCTTACATGTCTAATCCTGGAGGTATTTTTCCCATATAAGCCAGTTGGGAGCCCCAGGAGTTAAGCCCTACCCCACCCCCCCGAAAAAAGGTGTCCGTTCCCACTGGGAAACAGGAGCGAGCTGGAAAAGGAAATCGAGCGGGGAAAAGGAGGAGCAGCTGCAACCACACAACGGTGCCACTGCCCTCCGGTCCCTGAGAGGAGTCAAACGCCCTTACCTGGGGGAGGAGAGCCGCGGGCACTAGTTGCAAAGTTCTGCTTCACCTTCGCCGGGAGTTCAAAGCGCGGGCACTCTGGCCCCGCCGCAGGCTCGCTACCCCGAGTCCTCTCCCGCCCCGCTCCCGCCTTCCCCACCCTCCGGGCCCTACACCATGTCAGGAATCCGGGCAGGCACCGAGCTGGGAGCTGACATCACTCCCAGCCCCAGGTACCACCCCCTCCCTCGCGCCCTCCCTCCGCCCGCCCCCTCCCCGCAGGAATCAGCCAACGAGAGTGCGCGAGGGGGCGGTGGCGGGGCCCGAGCTCCCGCTGATTGGGCCCGCGGACTGTCGCTCAGAGGAGCCCACTAATTTTACACATTCCTCGCTGAGCCGGGCGAGGGCTGGAAGTGGGTGTTGATGGAAAAAAATGCTGTCTTTCCTGCTATCTCTGAGGGAAGGAGAATAATGGTACGGGGAAGATCCTTGCGGGTCGTGTTTTAAACTTTCCTTGGCGTATTTACCATCTCCCAGGACAGAAGCGAAACTGAGCCACCCAAGCCCCCTTTTGAAGGAAAAACAATCGCCTCTGTGTCACGGGCAAGTCCGAGTCCGGCGGCGCGTGGAGCAGAAAATGGCCAGCTTGAAGTCAGGCAAAGAAAAGAAACGCCAGCTCCCTCGGCTCCCCTTTTATCTCGGGACTGCTGGGCGTTCCCTTAGACGGGGAACTGAGAACTTCAAAAGCACTTGGGGAAGATTTGGAGGAGAATCCTAGAAACGGCGACCCAGCCCTGGATTGTTAACCCGGGGGCGTTATCGACCATGTGGTTGCTTTTGCTTTTAGCGACGAAAATCACAGCGCGCGAGCTTCCAGGCAAATAAAATTGAACCTCCGAAGTAAGAAAAATTACTATTTACCTTTTTAAAGACCTTAAGGCTGCTGTTTTCACGCACAACTGAAAAGGGGGCAAAATCTCACAACTGAGTTCAACAAGCCACATGAGAATAATTACTGTTGAATGGAACCAATTGCACGGGCTGAGCTATCAATTAAGAATTAACTAACATTATCCTGACGGATATCAGGCAGAATAATACCCCTGGGTAAGAGAAGAGAAAGATTCCCAGGAAATGGGTCTTTCAATTTGCCTGATAACTACTCCAAGGCAGAACTCAGTGGTGGAAAATGGTCCCCTTTATGTGATATAGATGCATTACCCATCGTCTTCTAGAAGTACAGTGAATTAATTATTGACTTTCTGTTGGTTTTTATTGTCTGTGTTTTGATGGATGACAACATGTCACACATTTTCCCATTCTGCCAAAAATTGTGGTGGGGCGCACAGACTCCACCGCTGTGTCTCGTTTAATCCTCACAGCCGTCCTGTGAAGTATCGGTAGCCCCATTTTAACATAAAGGAATCCAAGGCTCAGCAAGGTTATGTAAGTAAATTGCTCCAAAACACCCAGGACTGGGGTTGAAACCGAGGTTCATTTGACTCCTAAGCTATTTCTTCTCTTTAAAGTAGTGATTGCCCACAATCTACACTCACTCAAATACAGTAATGCTAAAAAAAGAAAGAAAGAAAGAAAGAAAAAATCCACAGACCCAGGCCAGTGATCTCACCGACCTACTCTATACTATTACCATCATGCTGTTTGTCACACCTACTCTATTCCAAACATCTAATTTATATTTCTGAGTCCATTTTCCCCCAACTCTAAACCTTTCCGTGTACCACTTCCAAATGAATTTTCTGAAACACTGTTTGGTTTTGCTATGAAGATCTTGCCCTCTAAACCGGGCCCCCTTTTCCCTGCAATTCTTAACTGGCCATTTAACCTCCCCCTGATCTGGCTTCTATATACCTTTCCCACCTTATCTCCCACCTCACTCCTGGGAAGCACTTCGCTACAGGCAAACCGAGCTACTCACAGATCTCTGCTTGCTTCTCACCTTCTGGCCTGAGTTTTGTGGGGGTTGTTTTGTTTTGCTTTGTTTTATTTTGTTTTCTGAGAACTTTTAAGATCTACTCTCGTAGCAACTTTCAAAGATGCAATACAGTATTGTTAACTACAGTCACCATGTTGTACGTTACATTCCCCGATTTACTCGTTTTATAACTGGAAGTTTGTACCTTTTGACCCCCTTCTTCTGGGTGTTAAGCCCCACCTTCTCTCAAAGCCTGATTAGTCCTTGTCCTTGCTGTGCTCTCCAGTGGACAGAAAAGAGGTTCCGTTGCCCAGGTCTGCCACCTACTCGCTGTGTAACTTTGCCCAAGTCATTGAAACAGCCATCAGAAACCTAATTAGCTTTTTTATAAAATGAGGCTGATAATACATCAAAGGTTATCGTAAGCCTCACTGAGATTGTACAGATGGGTAAACATGTGGTTTTATATGTCTGGTTATATACATTTCCTATCTTTCCAGAATCTGAAGGATGTTCCACGCCTAATACCTCTTTGTATTCCCACCTAATTCAAGGAAAATGTTCCATAAAAATATAGGATGGAAAATGGATCATCAGATCACCTCTAACTCCCCGCTCCATCCCTGAAATGCACTCAAACCCCAAGCAGTCTTATAATCAGAGACCATAACTGCATAACTATTTCCTCTCTCAGTGCTTGGGCCGCAGCCCTTCCCTCTTTTCACTCTCCTACGGTTCATGCAACAACCCTTAACCCCATCAGGTATTTTCTGCACCAGTCAGGTAACCTGCCTCTTAGTCCCTCACCCCTCCCTCTCCCTCAGTCAGGGACACACTTGTCTGTCTCGCCTGCTGCCTGCCTTGCTCTCCCGAATGCATTCCAACAGCGGCCGGATGGCCACCCATCTTTCTTCCAGCCCCACTCATAGGAAGCCTGCCCGGGCTCACGTTCTGCAACCAGCAGCAGGAGATGGGGGAGGGAGTGTCCCACCCCCACAGGGATGGCAGGATAGAATAACAGGAAGTTGCCTCCCATCCCCTCTGCAGCTGGAGTGATAACAGCTGCCACTGGAGTCCAGAAAACAAAAGACTTCAGAGGAAAACTGAAAACAGGCCGGGGCTGGAGGAGTAGTGTTCAAGCCAGGGGTTCCAGAGTTGGTGAGGAAAGAATGGGCGGGAGGCAAGTCAATTCACAACTTCTGTGATTTCAGCACTAATTAACTAGAAGGTCCATACCTGTTTTCTGCCTAGTTATTCCTATGAACTGCCTGACCTAAGAGTTTTGCCAGATAATATGACTGTGGGGTAGGAGTAGGGAAGGGGACACTACAAAAGCAGGAAAAAGCCTGCAGAGAATAACAATAGTGTAACTTGAAATGGACCCTAAAGGTCATCTGATGCAACCGCCTATTGGATGCCAAAACCCATCCCACAGCGGTCCTGACAAGTAGCCTTCTAGCCCCTGCCTGAATGTATCTGGCAGCAAGGGGCACAGGAACTCAAAGGACAGCTCACCACTGGAACTCTTTCCCCTGGGGATCCAGGTCCTGCTTTTCTGACCAGTCCCCCGAAGACCTCTGTCTTGTGTCCTACCTAATCCTCACAACATCCTGTAAGGTGAGTGTCATCAGCTCTATTTTAAAATAAGGAATCAAAGGCTCAGCATAGTCATATAAGTAAATTGCTCCAGAACACCCAGAGCTGGGATGGAAACCAAGGTCTTTGTCACTGCAAGCCCTTTTTTCTTTATCCAAAGCATTGATTGTCCACAATCTGCTCTCTCTCAGTTCTGTGCTCTGGAGTAACAGAGAACAGGCTGGCTTTATTTCGTTCCTCCCACCCCCAAGCCTGAGCATGTACAAGGACACATCCCTTTTTAGTTTGTTTAGATGCAGACACCAGGAGAGGCTGGCCCCACTCCTAAAGGTCATGTCCTTTGCTGTCTGGTCTGTACAGGGTTCCAGCTGTGGCTCTCCAAAGCACAGTCCTGATCACTCTTGGCTACTTTCAAAACACTTAAACAGATGACTTTGCATCCATATTCTCTAAGAATGTTTCCTTGGTTAAGGAAGATGTTTGTCCGTTTCTATTAAAATTCACCTTCTAGGGTTATTGCCATGATCTGATGTCATATGCAAGATAACAGAGCATATTGCCTGACACATAGTGAGTCATCAATACACAGATTTTCCTTTTTCTTATGACACAAAACACTTGTACTGTTATTTTTATATATGGCTTATAGCCTTCACTGACTCTAAGTTCCTTACAATCCTTGGGGGGAAGATGCCAATTTGTTTCATCTGTACATCCCAATGGAATTCAGAACCGTGCCTTGTCCTGTGGACATTCAATAAAAAGTCACCAAATGAATGAATGAATGAATGAATGCTGCCTTTTGTTTAAAGCGTCTAACCTGCTGTGGGCTACATCTTTGTAAGTTCAGGAAGAACTCACCCATGTGATCTTAAAGGACCTGGGTGCCTCAGATTGAGCTCATCCCAGTCACATCGCCAGACACAGGGTGGGTTGAACACATGGTATAAATCATGAACCCAAATTCAAATGAAACAAGCTTAGCTTTAGAATTCCTTCTAGAGGAAATTGCTACTTATTCTGTCTGATTCTAGACATGGCACTGGCGATGACCCAGACACCATTTTTAATATCCTTTAGCTGAATACGAAGCCACCACTCAGCTATCACCACTGATACCATTTATGAACCCAGCCGTCCTCGCCATTCCCTGCCTGCCCCTGGAGATAGGTGAGAAATTGGCCCGATATCACATTCTGAGCGGCATCTTATTTTAATCACTAGTGCCTTGCAACCCAGGCTGTGCTGGGTATTCTCCAGTTATCTGCCAAGGAAATCCAAAAACCTGGTTACATTCAACTTCCCCATTTCATCATTCTAGCCAGAAATATTTTAACTGAAAATAGAAACTATCTCTTTTCATTGGTGTTTGATTAATGGTCGATTAATGACTCAGTTAAACAAATTAAATGCCCTTGAACAATTAATCCCATTTACAAAGGTAGTTAATTCAATTTCTTAAAAGTGTGTCCGAGTCCCATACTCTGAGAGAGGTCAACAGGATGGAGAGTCAGCCCTTTCAACACACAACAGCAATTCTTATTTTCCATTCCACACACGTGGTCTGCGCAGCATTCCTCCCCAGCAGGCAAGCCTTTCTGCCGGCTGGCAGGCCTTTCCTGGGGTGACAGGTCACTGCCATTTCTTCCTACCAACACGCACTGTACACAGACCTCTTGAGAGGTCCTGGGAACGTGCTCAGTCAACAACTGAGCGTTGCTCATAACCAGTAACTCCCACCTGGATTTTCACCTGCCACAGTATTAAGTAAGGCTCACTTTTTTTAAATTTTTTTTTTTTTTGCAAGAGGGGAGGTAATTAGGTTTATTTATTTTTCAAGTGGAGGTACTAGGGATTGAACCCAGGACCTCATGCGTGTTAAGCACACACTCTACCACTGAGCTACACTCTCCCCAACCCAAGTAAGGCTCACTTTTAAAATAACATATCACAGCTTACTACCAATCAAAATTTATCCAGTTTGGCATTGTAGTGCACCCCACTCTCCGGACCAGTGACTCCCAGGCCTCCAACTGATCCATTAATTCCTACTCACCCACCTTTTCACCTGGACAATCATTAATTTACTGCTTCTTTATTCAGTCTCCTAATTCTTGAATAGAATTCTTCTACTTAACTAGAATTTACATTTTAAGATGGCATGCCAGACTCCAGTCCAGAAACTTCTGTCTACAAGGACTAAGAGGAATGAGTTTTAGCTAAAACAGATGTAAGATGAGGATGGGACAACTGGTTTAAATAAATGTTTTCATTAAAGGAACTTTCTTGCAAGTTGAAACACGTTGCTGATAAACTTATCTTCAGGGTAGAGCATCTTGGCTCCCAAAGCCTTTTAAAAAAATGTGTTTCACTGCTGCTTCCTCTTGCTCTTCCAGATCCTGTCTTCAGATGGGCCTTTTCACTGATGGATGCTGATTGTGTAACATCTGAACTGCCAGATAATTAGTACTGTGGTTTGTTAAACTAGCCAAGGTATTAAGAAAGGAAAGAGAGTGTCACAACCATCACTTTAGGATGTCTGTCTTTTAAATGCTTTAAACCTCTTTCCTCTTATTTCACCTTAGACAATTTCCATTTGACCCGACATTGCTTGAATTCTGAATTAGATACGGTGTCATAGCCATAGAACTGCCTTTTACATCGCAAGATGCCATTTCTGAAAAAGATCATCACCCATTGCTGAATAAAAAGAAGTGTAAGAAATAGCACCTCTTCTTTGGTAAAATTAAATAAAGCACTGCAGGTACTCTGAGTTATAAGATCTAGGATCACTTGACACTTTTGAGTTTCAGTTTCTTATCTATAAATGGGGTGGCAATAATGCTAAAGAAAGAATGCATTGGGGTGGAGCCAAGACACCCTGGCTGCTGCTGCCCTCCTTGGGACAGTCTAACGTGGTTCCCTACACACAGGATTCTCAGTTAACGTCCTGAGACCCTTGCTGCCTTGAACAGTGTGGACTGGACCATGGATTCCCACCTGAATCACAACGGTCAAGTATAAACTTGGCAGGAGCCTGGGGCAAAGAAGCATAGGAACTCCTCAGCAGAGCTCCACCCTGAATAGTCACTGAGTGGCCTGACCCAATCCTTGCTCAAGACCTTGAATGTCAGACACATGGAAAACCAGACAATAGAGTAGAACAGGGAGAAAAAAAAAAAAAAAAAGCAAAGAAGTATATAGAATGAAGGCAATAAAATGAAGCGTAAGTAAGTAGAAGCATGAATAATAGAAAATGGGATCAGAAGAACATCTGTACCTCAAGTAAAATATGAAGCAGAAAGGGATGGATGCTAAGATCTCTTGTTTCACTATGAGAATCACATGTAGAAAAGGTAGTAATCAGAGGTAAGAAGCAGCAGAAGCCATGAGGATAGTGGACAGTGGCTGCAGAAGTAATGAAAAATATAACATCAATAATGAAAATGATAGTGAAACACCAATTTCTGTGTGCCTAATATAGTGCTGTCTTAAGTGCTTTGAATATATTAACTGCAACCCTGTGAGGTCTATTTCCATTTGACAGACGTGGAAACCAAGCCACAGAGCATTTAAGTAACTTGCCCAAGGTTACATGCTGGATGTACAAACCGGTTTGGCATTAGAGTCTGTGCTGAGAGAAAAGCTGAGTTACAAGAATGATAGACATGTAGATGCCCTGTTGAGTCCTTAACCACATGCAGGCTTGGCGGTCCAGTGGTTTCCTGCATTTCCGTCGTTCCTGGGGTGCTCACACTAAATCTCCATCACCTGAGGTAACCTGAACACTCTTTAACGCCTTGCCACTTACGAAAGAACCTAACTAAGATCGGGACTTCAAATGAGATAATAAACAAGAGAGCATTTTAACTTCCCTAAAGTAAAAAGGCAAAAATATGAAGCGTTTTGATTCTGAAATGAGGTAAAAGTTCTGAAGACATGGTCTGGTGGTCAAGATTGAGTTTGTCTCAAAATCCTCTTCCTTTGTGACATCACTCTGGGCCAGCCTCCGTCTGTCTTGGCGGTATATTTTGTCACACACTGTGGGAATTTTAGTATGTATTCATTTTCAACATGTAATTATCATTACATATTAATTAAATATAATTGTATTAGTTACATGACCCTGTTCTACCTCATTCCTTCTCTAAGCAGCTTGAATGAAGAGCCTGTGATTACAGGGGCAATGAACAAAGACCAAAAGAAAAAAAGCTTGAATATTGTTTTATCTTTCTGCCATCTCTCACAACAGCAGCCAGCAGATCACTTAGGGTCTTGCAGGAGTTTAGATTTATTTTAATTATAATGAGAATAAACTACCATCTTCTTGTTTCACTAAAAATAAAACCTCTCGATCAGCCCCAGTTTGCTTTTATTGAGCACATTTGTGAGAGTGACTTCTGGTCCAAGGCCAGGTGCAGCTTTCTTGTATGATTCATTCACAAGGTTCTAAGCTTCGCTATCAAAAGGATGCTATCAATGGATATTGTGAATCAGTGTCTCCAGCATCATGTTATGAAGGAAAAGAATTCAACCCTATCTTAGGAAAGGTTGTATCACAAAAAAATTGAAATCTGCTGAAATACTTCAGAAGATTAAGAACTTCATGTCTTGTACCAAAACATATTTCCAAATGATATTTTTGTTTGAAAAATTATTAGTGTTGGGCATTTTATTCTAATTCATTCAAACCATTGGCTTTCAGGAGATAATAAATATGTCAAAGAAAATATTTGCCTCCTTCCAAAATGCCACTCAAAATCCCCTGACCTTCTTTACCTCCTAATGAGGGTGAAATTTATGAGGATCAGCTTTGTTTTGTCCTATTTTAGACATCAGGGTTGTGTTCAGTTGCCTTCTAAAGCTTTATTTATTTATAGAATAAAAGAATCATATGTGTGGAAATAATAACACTTTTGTCAGAAAGTCAGGCAGCAGTGAGGAAGCTCTGGGGGTCCAAATGCCACTCTCAGTGGAGCATACTCCCCCCACCCCCACCCGAGAGCAGGAGAGAGGGAGGGAGGAGGAGGAAGAAATTTCATGCCCTGTGGCAGGGACCCTATGACCATAAATAAGCAAATTATCAAACAATCTGCACTTTTCACCCCAGCGGAGTCTCTCAGCTCAGAGATGGCCCTCCCCCTCCCCCTCCCCCTCTCTCCCCCAACACACATACACACTCTCTCCTCTCACTGACTAATGGTTCATTGTCCATAAATAGAGAAAGAAAACAAACTATTCTTGTGATCCTGGAACTCAACCCAGACAAGACATATAAGGTTAAGCTTGGAGCACCTTTCTTGGTCACCCTTTCACGTTCTCTGAGAGCTTAGTCCTAGAATCTGATTTAATCTTCTCAGCAAACCTAAAAGCAAGTGCAGTTACGATCAGCACTTTCCAGAGAGGGAAACTGAAGTCTAGAACCAGAACTGGCTTCATGGTTGGGAGACATGTCCCATGGCAAAGGGCCAGCCCTTAGAGGGGCCCCACACTTGGTTTAATGCTCTGTGGTCGCCATCTTGAAATTCTTAATAGTTTTTTATCGACGGCCCTACATTATCATTTTGAACTGGGCCCCACAAATGATGTCGTTTATCCTTCCAAGAAAGGCTAAATAACGTTCCCAAAGTCCCTGTATCAGTTTGCTGGGGCTGCATAACAAAGTTTCTGGGTGCCTTAGGCAAGAGAAATTTATTTTCTCTCAATTCTGGAGACTAGAAGTCTAAGAGCAAGGTATTGGCAGGACTGGATTCTTCTGAAGCCTTTCTCCTTGGCTTGTAGACGGTTGCCTTCTGCATCATCAGGTGATCTCTGGGATTAAGGCCCACCCGAACGACTTCATGTTAACTTAATTACCTCTTTAAATACCCTAGCTCCCAACTCCGTCACATTCTGAGGTATGGCTAGGACTTTGACGGATGAATTGGGAAGGGGGCACACGATTCAGGCCATAACAACCAGTAAGTAGAAGGGCCACTAAGATGTGTTCCATTCACCCTGCTCTAAAAGGGGAGGGTATAGCTCAAGTCATAGAGCACATGCTCAGCATGCATGAGGTCCGGGGTTCGATCCTCAGTACCTCCACCAAAGATAAATGAACCTAATTACTTCCCACTGTCTCCCTGCAAAAAAAAGAAAATCCGTTAAAAAAAAAAAAAAGAGATGATAACCATTCACTCTGGTCTACTTGTCTTCACAAATGCCTGTATAAATATTTATACCTGTATGAACAGGTAAGAGTGGCACGTCTTCCCACCAGGAGGATAACACAGAAAGGTCAGTACTTGCTATTGTGAAACGAAATGGAAACACATCAGCATAATGATAGCGCTGGTCCAAGCCTCAGCTCTCCCGGCACTGCATCTCCTCCTGGGCCGTTATTGCCTTTTACAACCTGCACACGCAGACGCCGCTGCCAGAAAAGACAGTCCCTCCCCAATGATAGGTTCTTGAACTGTCTGCCTTCTCATAGATTTCAAAATAGCACAGTGGACTCTGATGCTAGCCAGGGAAAAAGAAGTCATTACTCTTCTACTCACACGTTAGACAAAGACATCTCTGTGGAGCGCATCCAACGTGCCAGGGGGTAGCCTCCATATCACATTCTTTTGCTGGCTCCAAGCTGTGAGCCGTGAGCAGTGAGAGGTGAGTTTGCCGAGATAACTGGAGAGTAAGGTAACTCATTTAAATGATAAAACAGGAAACCCATTTCCAGTTTGGACGTGGATAGTGGTTTAATGTGAACAGATCTGGAGTCTGGACTGAAGACCTGGGACTATTATCACACAGAGTGACAAGGAGAGGGGCACCCGCTGTCTTCTTTTGAAGAAAAGAATTATTTTGTGACAGCTGGGCAGGGAAAGCGTTTTGTTGAGCTCTGGCTCGCGGGTGGGGGACAGGAAGGGTGGCAGGTTAGGGACGTCCTGGCTCTGATACTAATGTTGGGCAAGTCGCTTTACGTCTCCCGACCTTAGGTTCTTCTAAGCAGCTTGATGCTTTAAAGTCCCATTCTATGTCTCAAATTCAATAATTGTTGATGGGATTCAGTAGTGTTCTTTGTACAAATGAGAGCATGACATACAATTTTTTTATTAAATTCAGTTTCTAGCTATTGAAATATGATCTTTTAAAATTTGTTATTTTTAAAAGACATTTTCCTTTATGATAAAAAAAATCATACATCAATGGGGAAACCCAACAACACCTTGACCAGGTGTTTAAAATTAACATCACTCATGAGGGTCAGATAAACTCTGAATGCCTTAAGATGGAATACTCTGAGGACGCAACATCACGTAGGTAATATTCTGGTCTAAAATGCATAATCTGAACCGAATCACGAGGAAACATTAAATAAACCCAAATTGAGGACATTCTGTAAAAATAATTGTCCTCCTCTTTAAAAATGACAGTGGCATGAAAAACAAAGTTGACGAAGCTGTTCAGAAAAAAAGGAGATTAAAAAGACAAAGATAAGTAATACATGATTCTGGACAGAATCCCATATAGAAAAAAATTTCTATTAAGGGCAATTTTAGGACAATTGACAAGATTAGAATATGGGTAGTATTAATGTATCAATGTTAAATTTCCTAAATTTTATAACCACACTGTTGATCTGTAAGAGAATATTTTCATTCTCAGGAGATTATATATATATATATGTATATTATAAATATATATTTAAATATTATAAAGAAAAAAGAATGATATATGAAGACTTTGAAATGGTTCAGAAAACATATAAAGAAAGATAAATTAATAAAGCAATTAATAAAGCAAATGGTGGCAAAATGTTAAATATTGGTGAATCTGGGTAAAGGACATATAGTTCTTCATTCTGTTCTTGCAAATTCTTTGTAAGTTTGAAATTATTTTAAAATGAAACTTTTTTTTAAAGTAATACATGTTCTTTGTATAGAATTTTTTGAAGAAGAAAAATCACTTGCAATTCCTCTACCCAGGAAGCTTTTCTATATACTGGATTTCTTTTGATGAAGTTCATTGGTGACAGCTGGGCACAGTAAGTGTTTATTGTGCTTCCAAGTACAAGGGAGGGGAGAGGGTTGCAGATCAGGATCAGTTAGTTAGTTTGTTGGGGCCGGTTATGTAGTCTGGCCAATGATTCCCAAGAGGAGGTCCACTGGGAGCGTCTAGGAAAGATTTTTCTCTCCGTTGTTTTCTTCTGTTGCGCATTGTATCACGGGACCATGTTTGGAGTAGCCATCTTGGGATCGTTAGGGGAAAGCCAAAAAAATGTAAAATAAGGTGATTCAAAACGCTGACATCATCGAGCTGCTTAATTAACCACCCCAGCTGCAGACATTTCATCACATGAGGTAATAAATGTCCTTATTCTTTAAGCCAATATCATTTAGGTATACTATTACAGAAAAAGCACCTCACTGTCAAACCTCACTGTCAGATAAGATAATGCAACCATGTGTTCTGCTCGTGTATCAACCACATGTGGCAAAAGCCCTTCCAAAGAAAAACATGTCATGGGACCAAATCTGAATTCTGAGCATGTGGCAAGTTCACCAGCCAGAAGCTAAAGGGAACACAGTTTTCCAGATTGAGACAGGCAGTATGGGCTTCATGCCCAGAAAGTGAGAAAGGTCCAGCCTTACTCTCTGGTGCAGAGAGGTCCCGAGTACTGGAAAACATAGCTGGACTTTAGACTTGCTTAGGCTTCCTGAAGGGAATTCAGTGTGGGGAGTGGGGAGTGGAGGAAGCAGCAAAGTTTGTAGTCCTTGGACTAGCTCACCGTCTGCGGCTCGCAGACAGACTGGGTGAAGAGTGGCCATTGGCCATTCCAAGACTATGTCAGTGACCTCTGCATCAGTATGGCTCCCAAGAGTAGTGGTCAATGGCAGGGAGAGTGCTGGGGAGGACCAACGTGGCAGTGGTATGTGAAAGCTTCGGCACTGATGGAAGCTGTACTTGACTCAGCAAATATTAATTCATTGATTCATTAACAAATATCTATTGGGCACTTGTGATATTCTAAGTAATATACTTGATGCTAAAGATCCAGGGCTTAACATGGCATTGTTCCTGCTCTCATGGAGCTGACAATCCACTTTCGGGGGGCTGTGTGTCACGTGAAAAGGACACAGCTACTGCAGCCAGACAGATCCAGATTGAAATCCTGACTCTACCATTTTCAGTTTGACCGTGAACAAGTTACTTCTGTGCCTCAGTTACCCTGTGTATAAAAATGAGGATAACCATACCTGGCTTATAAAGTAATTGTGAAGATTAAATAATAAAATGTATCTGAAGTGCTGAACATAGTACATGGAACATAGGAACCACTCGCTAAACATGACTGTCGTTCTAACTTATTGTTATTTTTATATTATCATATGTATTGTTATGGGTATATTATTAGTTAACAATTGCTACATTGTTACTAATATTATTATTATTTACATTTGTGTTTTCATACTAAAGATTCTGGAATTTTGCTGAAGTTAATCTGTTCTAAAACTGAATGTAGCCTTTTCTGCAAAACCACCAGGGGAGGGTGGGTTGGGTTCATGTGGAGTCAAAAATAATGTTGGAGTCAAAAAGCATTCATTACTCTCTTTACCTCAACATCTTTCACATAAATACATGAAAACTTGAATGTCAGAGACTGAAGTTCTCAGGAGGCACAAGACAGTACTCTCCTCACATCAGCCATAATCTCTCCTGGAGAGATCACCTCAATCCGAGAGGTGAGAATGCACCTTTCCAAATGCAGAGAAAATCACTTTTGGAAGCGATATGTATCATTCAAAGTCCCCCAAAGCCAGAGGACTTTGGGAAAGAATTTTTCTCTTTCCCTCTAGTGCCTCACAGACCATATCTCAAGGAAGAAAATGTGAAAACAAGAAACAAATTATCTCTGAATCCACACATGGGAACATTCACTGCAGTGTAGTCAGAAGATCACATTTGGTATTGTTTTGGAAAGGCCTGGATCCCATCAGGTGCAGTCAGTAGGATATCTGGCCATGTTCTTAGTCAAATGCTCTTCATTCAGCAAACTCAGATGTCACCACAGATACTACTGCTTGTTCTTATTCTGGAAAGCCAAACAACCACACAAAAAAACACAGGCGTTTGGTCAAGCAGTAGCTCAATCACTAAAGGAACTCCCTTAATTCAAGCACACACGGCTTCATCCTCTCCCTAAGCCCAAATTTCACTCAACTACGTTTAATTATGTCTTTGATGATGGACGCATTAAAACTTTTATTCACGGCTGTTTAATTTCAAGATGGCAGCTACCCATAAATAAAACTTAAGATTTCTCTGGATCCACTTACTAAAGAAAATAAAAATCATTCAACTTAGTTTTAAATTATATATACATGTATAAAATACATGGTTTAAAACAAATCAAACTGAACTTTGAAAAGTAACAATCTCACCCACCCCTGCTCCCACCTCTGCATTTCCCCTCCTCAGATCTGAATCTGAGTCTTGAACAATAAGAAGGCATACACAATAGGACTGTAGTTTGGCTTACTTCAGATGCCACTGAGCACCCAGGCAGTTTCTGTCTCTCTCTGTGGTACCTCTCAGCCTTGGCTGATGGTTGCAAGTCCAAACTAGATTGTACATTTTCCTCATGGTTGTAAGATGACCTAGAGAATTTCAAGTATCAAACCCACACACAGTGACATCCAAAAGTGAAAAAGAGGTCTTTTCTCTTTAAGATAAAGGAAACTTTTGCTCAGAAACATTCCTTCCTCCTGTAGATATATCTTCAAGTTTCATTGGTCAGAACTGAGTCACGTGGTTACATCTAAACCAATCACTGGCAAGGGGATCAGGCTCGCTGTGATTGCTTTAAGCCAGCTAGGATCTGATCCAGAGTCATACAGGGCAAGGGTGGATACCTGAACTGTAGGGCGAGGAACTGGGGAATGGTGCCTGGATAGGCTTTGCTAGATTATTCTATACTTTGCCTTATTTGTTAGGCAAAATCACTTGGAGATTAGTCTGTATCAATAAAATCAGTCAGAGTCAAATTAAGAGAAATAGAAAAAAAAGAGGCTTCATCTCAAACAGTCAAATTGAAACCAAAACCACGTGTCACTTGGTTAGTAACTATTCTGTGACATTGAGTATTAATGAATCTCATAAAATCCATGTAGAAAAAGAAATTCAAAAACTGAAATTAAAAAAAAAACCTAAAAACTAAATTGGTTTCACACTTCATGAGGTTATGCCAAAATTGAAGCTAATCTCCTAGGTAACTAACAGGCCCTTCCTCACACACACCGCCCTCCACTGCAAACTGAGTGTCCTGTGGGCAATTTCTACCTGTCCCCAGTTCTGCCTGGCCACAGGCCTGGGGATGCTTAATTTGAGGATACTGTGTCATTCAGTCTCAAACCAGGGAGACCAGTACAACCTTTGGCTAAATTCCATCAGCCAATGAACTTCCTTTTGCGTCCTTGGGACCCAGTAAGTACTGCACACTTTGTTTCATTTGTTCCCACCAATCTGTCCTCTCCTCTCCAGCCTGAGGTGGTGACATGGTCTGTACGAATGACTTTAGTCCGGATAACGGGGAAGCCCACCTGCCATACACGGAACATGTTTTCCTTTTCTCGCTTCCTCCCTTATGATTCCCTACTCCTTTTAAACTTTGACTCTCTCGCCTTGAGTATACGTAATTCCTCTTCAGCCTTTAAACATACAGAGCAAAGTAGTCCTTCTCAAGAAATTTATTTTTGTAGTGATTATAATTCTAGTATCCTTGTGCTCAAATGAACATATTCTCTGACATTATAGATAACTTGGTATCTGTATGGTCCTAGTTTAGCTTCTGCTCTTGTAGAACTTACATTTCAAGGAGAAGAGACAGATGAACAATGGATCTAATAAGTTGGATACAACAAAATCTAATAAGTTATATACTATGTTAGAAGTCATGGCAAAAAGTAGAACAGAGACGAGTAACTGGGAGGGATGGGGTTGGGAATGCAAGGATTGCAATTTTAAACATGATGGTAGTGTAGGTCTCATTAAGAAGATGAAATGTTTAAAAACTGACGTATAATTCACATACCATAAAATTCACCATTTTCAAGTGTACAATTCTGTGATTTTCTTTAGTACATTCACCAAGTTGTGCAACCATCACCACTATCAAATTCCAAAATATTTCTCCACTCCAGAAGGAAATCCTGTACTCATGGGTGGTCACTCCCTAGTCCGACTCCCCTCAAGCCATTCATCTACCTTGTCTCTATGGACTTACCTATTCTGGACATTTCATATAAATGGAATCATACAATATGTGACCTTTTCTGTCTGGCTTTTTCCACTGAGCATAATTTTTTAAGGCTCATCCATGTTGCAACATGTATCAGTACTTCATTCTTCTTTGTGGTTGCGTAATGCTCCCTTGTGTGTACTTACCACATTTTGTTCATCCATTCATCAGTTGATGGATATTTGAATTGTTTCTACTTTTTAGCTATTCTCAAATGCTGCTGTGAACATTCACATACAGGTTTTTGCGTGGACATTTGTTTTCAGTTCTTTTGGGGATAACCTAGGAGAGTGGAATTACTAGGTTATGCTAGTATGCTAGTAATGCTAACTCTACATTAACTTTTTAGAGAACTGTTTTCCTAAGTGGCTGTATCAGTTTACACGGCCATCAGCAATATGTCAGCATTCCAATGGCTCCACAGCCACACCAACACTGGCTATTATCTGCCTCTTTGATGGTAGCCAAGAAGAGGACATTTGAGCTAAGAGGTAAAGGCCCTGAGGGAGTGAGCCATGTAGATATTTGGGGGCAGAGGCTGCCAGGTCGGGGGGCCAGCCAGGGCAAAGCCCTTGAGGTAAGTGTGTCTGATGGGCTCCAGGAACAGCAAGATAGTGAAACTGGAGAGGTGTGATTAAGAGGGCAAGCAGAACAGGATGAGGTGAGAGAGCTGGTGGAGGGCCAAAGACAGGTTGTTGAAGCCCATTGCAGGGACTTGGGCTTCTGTTCTGAAAGAAATAGGAAGCCACTGAAGGAGTTTGGAACAGAGAGATGATGTGATTTGACCTATGTTTATAACCGTATCATTCTGACTGCTGAATTATATGTGCGCAAGGGTAGAATCAGGGAGAATCAGAGAGAGAATTGGTAGATGTTTGCAATAATCATGGCTTGCAGGGTAGCTGGTATCAGGGAGGTGGTGAGAAGTGGTTGTGCTCTGCATGTGTTTTAAGGTAGAATCAACAAGATTTCCTGCCGGACCGTGAGTGGGATCGTGAAAAAGAAAGGAGTCAAAATTTGTGGTTCATTCATTTTTACTGCAAGATGTAGCCTATCAGGAAGTATGTTCAGATTCATTTCTTCCCTATTAGGTCAGACCCAAAATTCTTAATTAGATAATCTCACATGTTTAAAAATATTGCCCAAGATAATAATAGTCATAATAACAACAACAGTAATAATAACAATAACAGTAATAATAATAATGCCCTTCTACCTATTAAATATCAGGTCCTTTAATCCAACCCTCTCATGAGGCAGTTATTATTTTCCTCAATATACACGTGTTGTAAACAAAAATGTGATTATTAACTGAGAGCTCCTATCATTTTTGTCCCTCCTTTCAACTTAGAACCAACCATAAAGAGTCAAGTCTGCACCCCTAGCCATCACCTAGGATGCTGTGAACTCTCAGCAGCCAACACTCTGGGCAGCTGGGGAACACTGCTTTGATCCCATTTTGATCCCGTTTGAGGTGGGGGAAAGGTGGAGACTGGCATCCTGTTGACAGCCAATTGTGAGTTTAACTCAACTTTCATCCAAGTTGAAAGCTCTTTTCATTACAGCATAGCTGTCTTCACTACAAACAAACAACACGTGGAGATTCTGTGACCACTCATTTTCCTTCCTCCTACTTCGAAACCAAGACCATACTTGTAAAGTGATACCAGTATTTTTAGTACATGATTTTGAGCATAGTAGTTGACTCAATTGAATATGGCATTTTAAAGATCTGAAATGAAAAACCCAATCAACCAAAGCACTGAGCTGAATTACCACATGCAGACATTTACATCATCCTAATATTACAGTCCTTTACAAAACATTTCCCTCTCTCAGTAGAGTGGAACGTTGTGACATCCAGCTTTCCAGCTTGAGATGCTGACAAATTGAAAATAAATTGATGGGAAATAGCACTGTTTCCACTTTAAGGATATTCATCCCCCAGGGAAAATTATTCCTAGTCAAAATCCTAATAAAAATGTATCTTGGAAGTTAGTAAAATATTTACTTTTTAAAAGAGTCTAGTTCCCTACCTTACTTCATCACTAGTGCTATATGGTTCTTGCAAGACTTTTAGTTTTATTTGAGATGCTTAAACTCAATACTTATTTTTTGTTTTACAAATAAATCAGCTGAAACTGTATCCAGCAATGGGAATTTTACCTTAAGATTATTAAAACAACATACATCAAGTTCTGTCCACAAATCAGTCTGAATAGTCTTTTTATCTGTAAACAAGTTTAACTGTGACTTTTTTTTAATGTCAGCATACTCTCTATCACAAGACCTTTTGAATATAAAACTCATGGTTCCCAGAGCTTTTGGCTTTTTCTCTTCCCATGTATCCTGGAATTTCCCTCACCCATCCCCCTTTCCCCCTCCCTGCCCCTAAAAGTTACTCATCTCTATCTAACCTTGTATGGGATCTCAGCCAAATTGCAATCCCAGGCAACTTTTGCCCATAGCATAGCATGGTAGTTCTTAAACTTTGATCTGCAAAAATTGTTAGGGGAAATGATTAAAATAGAAGATACTAGAGGTTCATCCTAGCTCTAAAGATTCAGAACTTCTGGGTGTGATGCTCAGACAAATATATAATTAAATATCTCTTTGTGGAAGTCTGTTAGGCATTGTGGCTTGAGAACCACTCGTAAGCAAATTTCACATTTCTAGCGACTGGTGTCGTTTTCTGGCTACACTATCAGGACAAAAGTGGTGTTTGGGGTCTATTCTTTTCTAAGGTTGTGTGAATAAAAGCAGCTTTATGGAAGTGAAAACAAGCTGGCCTTTCTCGGCAGCAATCCATTTGTATGATAAGGCCTATCAGAATGGAAACATTATAAATGCAAAGAACGGGGGCTGATCTGAGAAAATTTTCTGTAGAAGAATTGCAAGGACCTGGTGACTCCTGGAATGTTAAAAGAAAAAGATAGTAAAGGAGCTGATTACTTCAAGGGTGTGAGAAGAAGGGGACATTGGGAAAAAGGCTATAATGAAATTATTGAACAAATATTGAATGGAGCACTGGGTGAGGTGATAGGGAGGCCACAAGGTAATAATACCTAATTTAATTAACTTCAATAGGTGTACATCGAGTAGTTACTATGTGCACAGCATTGCCCTAAAGCAAGGCATGGTTCCCAAATTCGGATTTGTATTGAATTTAGCTGGGGAGATTTTTAAAAATAAAGTTCTGAGGTCCCATATTATTTCTGCTGAATCTAAGTATCTGGGGATGGAGCTGGAAATCTCTAATGTATGAAGCTTTCCAGGCGATTCTGATGCATCCAGTTGAGGACCAGTATCTGGGCATCACTATTCCAGAATGACCATAGAATGAACGAGGCAGAGTGTTTGCTTTAAAGGAATGTGAAAACTACACTGTTGGTGGGAATGTAAATTAGTGAAGCCACTGGGAAAAACAGTATGGAGATTTTTCAAAAAACAAAAAATACAACTACCCAGGAATTCCACTCCTAGGTATAAACCCCCAAAAATTAAAAACACCATTTTGAAATGATCCAGGCACCCCAGTGTTCATAGCAGCATTATTTACAATTGTCAAGATATGGAAGCAACTTCAATGTCCATCAACAGATGAATGGATAAAGAAAATGTGGTATGTACATACAATGAAATACTACTTAGCCATAAAAAGAATGAAATTTTGCCATTTCCCAGCAACATGGATGGACTTGGAGGGCATTACACTAAGCGAAATAAGTGAGACAGAGAAAGACAAATACTGTGTGTTGTCACTTATATGCGGAATCTTGAAAAATGCAACAAACTCATGAATATAACAAAAAAGAAGTAGACTCACGGATATAGAGGACAAACCAGTTGTTACCAGCACAGGTGGAGAGAGGGGCAAAATAGGGGTGGGGGAGAGGAAGGCACAAACTACTGGGTGTAAGATAAGCTCAAGGATGTACTGTATAACATGGGGAACAGAGCCAATATTTTGTAATAACTGTAAATTGAAATAACCTTTAAAAACTGTATATAATTTTAAAACTTTTTTTTTAAAAATAGAGGAACATACTAACTCTTATTTTGAGCAATATGTTCTACTAAGTTTCCTGTCTCTTCCTTATATCCATGGCTTCTAAGTTTTACTCATGATATTTTTCTCTGAAATGCCTTTTCCTTCTCTCTGCCATATCCAGCCTTCAAGACCCATTCAAATGTGAGTAGTAACCTACAATGAAAAATATGAAAACATATGTACGTATAAGTATGACTGAACTATTACGTGTACACCAGAAATTGACACATTGTAAACTGACTATACTTCAATTGAAAAAACCAAAAAACAAAAAGAAAACAAAACTACTGCATCAATTAGACTTCATTTTTAAAAAAATAAATAACAGAACCAACACTGGCTACCTTTAGCAGAAAAAGATATAAGCTAGTTAACAAAATTAAGTTCCCATCATTTCCCTTCTTTGTATGATTCTTCTGAAAATTCTTATTCTTAGAGAATGTCTGATTCAGCATATTTGCAACTTTCGTTACTTGGAAGACAGCAGACATTGACTGAAAGATCACCTACAATTACACTTACTGAGGAAAGAAAGTCCCTTCAAAGCAAAATTAGGATGCTGTTACAAAAAGGAGAAATGAAGGTTAAGGAGCAAAACCAAGAAATGTCCACTCCAACCAAAATATAGCCCCGATTCAATTGAAGTCAAAGTGGAGAGGAATTCTGAGCTTTCTTTTCTCTGACATCAGAAGTCAAAATGGGGGAAATAACCACCCATGAAAGCTAATGCTTGATAGTCTCAGTGTCCTCAGGGTTGCGGGAGAAGAGAGGCTAGTGGTTTGAAGTATACGTTTTAAACAATGTGTGGAATGATTCAGGATGTCATTGTGAGTCATGAGGATAAAGATAAATTGTTTTCATTTTTTCTGTCTGTTATCAACCAACTCCTACATAACTACAAAGTTCTTTGCAAACACCCTATTGTGTTTTTTTTAAAAAAGAAATTAACCATCATAATACAGGAACAGCCAGAATTTTATGGGGAAGAAAGTCAGTAGGGTAACAGTAACTTCTGTATCTTTAGGAGGGTAACAAGTCTTCCACTTCCAAATTCAAGAAAGGTGCAATGATCTCCCGTAGTTCCCACATCCTGCGGCGCCCGAGCATAACAGGGAGCACCCTTTCAAAGATAAATGTAGCATCAAAAAATAGTATGTAACATGAAAGTCCAGTGAAGGTGAGGATATAAAACATGATGACAAGCCTCAGTACACGTTTCCTGCAAGGAAAGAAAACACCTGTGTTAAGAGCATTCTGAAGGATGTAGAGAACGAACTAGTGGTTACAGGGGGGAGAGGGAGGAGGGGGGCAAGATAGGGATGGGGATTAAGAGACACAAACTACTATGTATAAAATGAGTAAGCAACAAGATTACATTGTACAAGCACAGGACAATATAGCCATTATTGTGTAGTAACTTTAAATAGAGAATAATTTACAAAATATTGAATATTGAAGCACAACCGACGACACAATTCACAGACATAGAAAACAAACTTATGGTTACCAAAGGGGAAAGGAGGTGGGAGGGATAAATTAGGAGTTTGGGACTAACAGATACACACTACTATATATAAAATAGGTAAACAACAAGGATTTTCTGTATAGCACAGGGAACTATATTCAATATCTTATAATAACCTATAGTGAAATGAATCTGAAAAAATATATATATATATAAATACATATAACTGAATCACTTTGCTATACACCTGAAACTAACATGATATTGTAAGTCAACTATTCTTAAAAAAAAGAAGATAAATGCTCTTCTCGCCCTCTAGCAATTCTTACCATCTTAACCTCACTTATGAGGTATATGATCCCTATTTTGGGAGAAATAAAGGCACAGGCAGTTAGATTTTCCTTAAGATACAAAATACAAGTGGAATGCAGGTCTCTGTATCACCAGTTTTATCGTAGCACCAGACCTGCCCTTTTAAAGTAACAGAAGCTTTTTCAAGTCTTTGAGGCCTCCTCCCTCTGGGCTGCGTCTATGATGTACTTTATTTATTTGCTTTTAAGTCTTTGCATTATTATCTTCAAATTATAAGTGCAATACATCATTAAGGTAGAAGATCTGGAAAACCCAGAAGATCACAAAGAAGAAAAGAGATTGTCACAGATAATCCAGTTACCTGGCGATAATGACCATCTGGGACACGTTTCAGAAGAGCAAATCTAGAGCAGAGTTAAAGCTGGCTAACGCTCTGCTTTGTGTGGCCCAACTTGGTGGATTCCATGAACCTGAGCCAAGTTTCGTGGCGTTATTGCCACTGGCTATCTCTTGGCAGTTACACAAAAAAATTGCTTCTACTTCACACACTTATGAGAGAGCCAATGTTCTTGAAATAGTCTATTAGGAAGAGGCTTCGAAGGCTGCAAAGGTGAAGCAGAGATGGTCTGTCCTCAAGGAGCCCTGAGTCTAGATTTGTTCTTTCTTGTGAAAAGAAAAATGGCTCACTACCAAAACATATCCACTAAATGAACACCATTCTTCCCAAATTCCAAAATTGATCATCTTTGGAAATACTAAACTGGGACATTTTAACATTAATTTTTTTAAAGAGAAAAATCTTTTTTTCCCCTAAATTACAGATAGCTTGGAAAACAGAGAAATGACAAAACTACAGTCCCATCACTTAGCTATAACTAGCTTAACACAATCAGCGAGGTTTTCTTTTTCCTTTCTTATGTCTCTTCCAGTTATTTATTCTTTCTTTCTTCTTATTTTATTTTTGTTTTATTTTATTTGTTTGGTGGTTTTTGCTTGTTTGTGTGATTTTTGTTTTGTTTTGTTTTGTTTCGTTTTAGATAAGTCCTTCTAGTTTTTTCTTTCCTTCAGTGAACATTAAAGGTATGGATGGATTCAGATTTTTTTTCTCACTAAGAGAGTCAGATCTTTATTATTTTTCAGTCTACATCCTTTCATCTTTCCAGCAGACTCTCCCACACTAAATATTTTTAAATGGATTTTGTATTTTTGAGAACTTAAAGCAAAACTGATTGGACAGATTTATTTATTGACACTACTGAATCATTTGACTTTTATTTACAAGTCAATGTGATATAACAAAATTTTAAAAAGTTTTTACTATTAAGCAAATAAAAGAACATGTATAATATTTTAAAAGGTTCAGACATTTTTCTTTGGAAAACATCATAGCAGCTAAATCAAGATAAGTTTTTTTCATGATATCACCTGTGTAGAACCAAAAATTAGTGTCATTTACAATTTCATTCATTTTGAGTTTATCTTCTGTAAGGATTAACAACATTCTTTTGATTTTTGAATACTGTTTCCTTGTTTTTCAAAACTTGCCATGGATAAAACCTTTAATCTTTTCCAAAGTGTTCACATTATTTGTGATCAATACATGGGGGAAGACTACAAGAGAACTGAGGAATTGGGGATAATAACAGGGAGAGGTCACTCTCTGAAGCTAAAAACAGCAAGATAATTGACTTAGTCTGCAAGATAAACGTTCCCCAAAGAGTTAATGTATAAATATGCTTAAACGGAACCAGTGTGTTTCCAGTTCGCTGACAAGTCTTAAGCAATCTTAACTAGAATGTAATGATGTGATGAAAGATGATCAACTCAGCTGGATTATCTGCCTGTAGAACACAATTAAGTGATCATTGAAAGGCATTCCCTTATTTGTTTATTTGTCTGTTTTTGAGATATAATTCACATGCCATGAAATCTACCCTTTAAAGTGTACAATTCAGTGGCTTTTAGTTTATTCACAAGGTTGTACCATCACCACTTTCTAATTACAGGAAATTTTTGTCAAAATTCCCCAGAACAGTCACTCCCTATTTCCCACTATCTCCAGGCCTGGCAACCACTAATCTGCTTTCTATCTACATGGATTTTCCTATTTTGAACATTTCATGTGAATAGAATCATGTAACATGTAGCCTCTCGGGTCTGACTTCTTTCACTTAGCATAATGTTTTCAAAGGTCATTCATGTTGCAGCATGTGTCAGTACTGTTGTGTGTGTGGCTGAATTATACTCCGCTGTGTGGGTAGCCTACATTTTGTTCACCTCTTTATCAGTTGATGGACATTTGTATAGTTTCCACTTTTTAGCTACTATGAATATTTCTGTGCAGGTTTTTGTGTAGACATGTATTTTCAGTTCTTTGGGTGCATACTTGGGAGCGGGTCATATGGTAGCTTAACATTTTCAGGAACTGCCAAACTGTTTTCCAAAGAGGCTGCACCATTTTACAATCCCAGTAGCACTGTCTGAAGGTTCTAATTTCTCCACATCATCTCCAGTGCTTGTCATTGTCCATCTTTTTAATTATAGTTTTCTAAGTGGTATAGAATGGTATCTTGTGATTTTGATTTGCGTTTCCCCCAATGACCAATGATGTTCTCATTATGCTTTTTCATTGAGCATCTTTTCATGTGTTTATTGGCCATTTGTGTGGCCATTTTTCTTTGGAAAAAAATGTCTATTCTGGTTTTTCGTTCATTTAAAAAATTAGGTTGTTTTTCTTTGTTGAGTTTTAAGAGTTCTTTATCTATTCTGGATACTAAATTCTTGATTTCCAGAGTTCTGAAAAAGTTGATTCTGACAATTTTTTCCTGCTCTCATTGATCTTTCTGGGAGGAGGAAGCTTTCTGGAAGCTTCCATAGTCATTGACAGCACTCCTCACTTATTAACCTAGTATTTGTGGAGCATGATGAACACATTTTACATTTCATGTCCCCAAGTGATCAAGATTCCTGCCTTCAAGTAGCCCAGGGAGTATTAGGAGAAGACAGATTTGAAACAATTTAATTGCAGTAATACGCTGTGGGCACTATGTCCGGATTACATGCCAGGTCCAGTGCACACACACAAGAGAGAGAGCTGAGGGTTCTACCTGGGTTGGTGGTTGGAGATAAAGAGTCAAAAAAGTTCCCTTAGAGTGGGGTACTATTCAAAGTATATATGATGGTGTGGCATCTCCAGAAAAAGACCCAAAGAGTCAGAATTTGCCAGTCTTCAATCCCTTCCAAGGGAGAGACATCCTGTCCAGCAAACAAAGGTTTTCAAATCTGTTTAGCAGGTATGTTCTCTCGGCTGGGGGTGGCTGCATCATAGGTTGCAGACGCCATCCTTTAACATTTATGTATATAGAGTTATCCAAAGCAATAAGAAAGAAATCTCTGTATCTATGTATCTCATGCAACAGATACACGTCTAAAATAATAAGAAAAAATACGACTTAATAAATAAATAGACTTTCAAAGAACAAGAATAATTTATAAAAGGAGGTAAAACAAGTTTTTTAGTCAATTCTTGAAGAAACTCAGTCTTACTGTAGTCTTTACATGTTTTTGGCTTTTGTCCAGCCCCGGAGCCCCTGTCTCTCGCTTACCACATTGCGATGCGGGGAGGAGCGTTCTGCACTAAGGGCGGGGGTGGAGCCTGAGGAAGCAGGGGCTCCCTTCCTTCCACGGCCATTTCTTCAGGGCTCTGAGAGTCTGTTTTCCCTTCTTGCACTTGGTACATCCCCAACTTTGTATTCAGCAGAGTCATGTCCTTGCAAAAGTTCTGGGAAAAAAGAGCAATCAACTATCATCTTTAAAAAATGATTCTAGGTGTTCTGCCCGTCTCGTTGTAGATCATGCAGAGTGTTTTTCCTCAAACATTTTAGGGGCCCACATTGCAAGTCACATGTGAGTCATGTGACGAGGTCCTTACTGTACTCCACTAATGAAAGAGACTGACATTCATGGTAGAAAATTAAATGAAACCCACACGCTAATCTTTAACTACTGGGTTATTCAAGTAGGAAGATAATTATCTTTGTATTGAATTCATCTATTCAGTTAGTTCATTGATGCAAAACATATTTATTGAGTGATTCCTACCAGGCGCTATTCTAAGATAAACCGGTTCCCAAAATAGATAAGGAAAGGGCATTCTATTGCATGTGCGTTTTTTAACAAAACAGATAAGGGATCACATGTGTGTTTATAGGGGTTAGACGACAGGCAATAAACAACCAAACACATATTCATTAGATGTTACAGATTAAACTATGCTGACAAGAGAGTAGATAAGGTGATGAGACAGAGTAGCTGAGGTCTGGGTGTCGGACATCTAGTCTAGATGGGTGGGATGGTTAGGCACCTCTGAACGAGTGACAGGGGATTCATTCCTTCATTGCTTCATTCACCTATTTTCATTTACCTTGATGTATAAAATCTTGTGGGAGGAATTCAGAGATGGAGTCATTTTTTTCTGGCAGGGGAGATTAGCAGGGCCTGGGAGATGAGCTGACATCTGAGCTGAGACCTGAATGGGTAATGTGTGGAAGTGGAGGGTAAGCACCAGAGGGAGGAGCTGTAGAAGCAGGGGTGTGAGAGCCTGGGAGCACACCACACCTGGGAGACGTTCTGTTGGCCCAAAGCAGAAGGTCAGGAGAGGGGGAAGAAGGTGAAAAGTCTAGAAAGAGTATGTGGAATGCTGTCAACTTCAAGGGAAAGAATTACCCCTGTAGTTAGATTTAAATCATCTAATTTTATCAACATTTGAACTCGTGTAACTGTGAAATCTTACCTCTATTCTCACAACGAGTTTTTCCTTTAATTCATGGGCTTCATTACAAGCACCTGCCTGAAAAGACAGCCACAATTTGGGGTGGAACATAAATCGTATTTTTTGGTTTATATGATAAAACCTTACTCATTCTTGATAGCACGTAGTTGTATTGCGGCCTCACAGAAACCTGCTTTTATTCAGTAAAACCCTTCCTCTTAGAACAATCACGGTAACTTGCAGGAGGTATAACCAAAATGTTAAAAAAATTATTTTCAATACTTTAGAAGTATACATTTACACAACAGCAGCTTATTATAAACCATCTTTTTCTCTATTCATTATTTTCTCCCTGCTCCTTAAAAAATTTCCACCAGGACATTAGTTGGAGAAACATGATCTGTCTCCAAGGGAAAAAAGAAAGTCGTATTTTCTTTTAAAGATTTTAAATTTTGTAACATATACATGTAAGTCCTCATTATGTTATCCGGGCCTTATGGTTTAGCAAAAGAGCTGTCCACAAAAAGTTTCTGGTTCCTCTTTTCTTCCCATGTCTCCTCTATATTGTCAGGTAGAGGTGGCAGATGGTTTGGGTCGGTTTCTATCAGTAAGATCAAGACACAGACTGAAAGCAAGCCATCCCCTTCTAGGACGTGAATGCCAATTGCACCTATGTCTGGGGTAAATAATGCTTTTAAAGGTTTTAAGTTAATCATTCCACAATAGACTTGCAGGATACCTTGAAAAGCAGAGCTAGAGCAGGGAAAAGAGGGTTCTGGGATTCAAGATAGTTCTGGGGTTCTAGGGGTGCCCTTTACAGAAACTGATTCTTAAAGAGGTACTTGCAAAACCAGGCAAAGTATGGACTTTTGAGGTGTAGTTTGTAATGGCAAACGTTGGTTATAAAGCCACAAATATCCAACAAAATAAATGTAATAAATCCAAAAATCAAACCCTGCCTTATATAAACAGGAAAAAGCTAAAATGACATTTAGTGGCCTAGAAAGTTGTTGAAGAAAAAATGCTAAGTGAAAAAAGGCAAGATGCAAACTAATATATATATAATCCCATTAAAATAATAATAATAGGTTAAATATGTACATAGACATTTAGAAGAATGTAAGTATACTAAAATGTTCACTCTGTTTTTGAGCGAGCGGGATTATTTTTATATGAAATTGCTCTATAATGTTTTAATTATTTAAATAAGCATGCATTACTTTTGTTAGAAGGAAAAAATATATATGTTTTTAATGGGAGAGGAAGAACAAGACTGGTTCTTTTCCTGTGGAAGTATGGGCACGTCACTTCATGTTTCTGAGTTCTGCTTTTCTCTTCTGAAAATGTGGGCGTAACTAACTAAGTTCCTTTCTAAAATTCTGGGTCTCTTTCATTGAATTTTGAATTCCATTCACTAAAATTCTCTGAATCTGAGCTTTCTTTCAAGAACTGTTTTTCTTCCTTAATTACAAAGCCGTCTTATCATTACCTGGACAAATTTGTTATCCATTTCTCCCATGTGCTTTTTGATCTCCGCGATCTTCTTCTTTAAAACAAAAGGATACAGAACAAACGTTGTAATGAATGATGATGTGTGGAATTGAAGCGAAACAAATGGCGATTTTTAGAAGAAAGCTCAGTTGTGATCAAATGGGTAGAGATTTAACAGAAGCTGGGTTTTTTTGTTGTTTTGTTTTTGGCTTTTTTCCCCCATACTGTTCTGGGTGCTGATCTCCAAAATCAACACTAAATCAACAAGATACTACTGACCACATCCTATGTAAGTGGCCATTCTCCTGGTTGGATACTAGTAATAAGTGTTTACCCTCAGACTGCTTAGAGAAAATATACAGTCTACACCCTTCTTTTACCGAGTTCATTCATCACCGACCCCTGAATTGTGTGATTTAATGATTTGGAAAGAGGCTGTGATATGATCATCACATTTTACATTGTTGTAGTTAATTTACACAGTAAGTATCTTTACACAGTATTTACCAAAGATAATTGTACCAAAGATAACTGAGATAGGAATCAGTCTCAGAATGGAAGTTGGGATGTTTGTATGGAGATTTCAGAAAGCTTCATGGACATTGAACTTCACTCAGTATCAGGCAACACCCAAAGGCCATCTCGAAGTCCTCTCCTCAGCTTAAAGTTCTTTTAAATTTGTTCCTGGTGCATGTGCGCGTGCGTGTGCGTGTGTGTGTGTGTTTAAATACGTTTACCAATTTCCCCCTCCTCCCTTTTTCATGCCTTTCTGAGTCATCCCATTTCCTTATTAGAAATAAGTGAGCCAATACATGTGATATTACTTTAGCTTGATTAACTTACTCCTCCTTTCATTTTCCCATCCTTTGTTTACTGTTCCTATATTTCTTTCTAACAATCTTCACTTTTCCCTCTGCAGAGTAAACCTACAGCCATCCCTTCCGACTTGGCTTCTGAAATAATTATACTTAAAGTTTCTTATTTATTATGTCACTGCATTTGTTTTTACACAGCCTTTCCCATCAGCCTTTAGTCTTACTGAGGACCGAACTTGCATCAATTTTTACTAGTCGCGTTTATTGGGGCATAATTTACATAGAGTAAAACTCACCTTTTATAGGTGTGCAGTGCTATGAATTTTGACAGATGCTTACTTGTCACTGTCATGTAATCAGTCACCACCATAAGATATGGAATATTTCCATCACACCCAATATTTCCTTGTGTCCCTTTGTCGATCCCCTCCTCCCTTTCCCCACTGGACTGTAGAAAACACTAATCTATCTTCTGTTTCTATAGTTTTGCCTTTTTCAGAATGTTACATCAGTCTGTAATCTGAGCCCAGCTTCTTTCTTAGCGTAATGCATTTGAGATTCTTTATGCTGCTGGATGATTAAGAAGTCCGTTGCTTTTTTTTATCACTGAGTAGTATTCCATCATATAGCATTGCCACAGTTTATCCACACACCAGTTGGTGGATATTTGGGTTGTTGCTGGCTTTCAAGTCCGTGCCTGTTTTCTCAGAGCGTGTACAAAGCTGTGCATTTCCAGGACAGAGCATCTCCATATGTATTTGCGATGCTTTCCCTTTTCATATCATCCCAAGTCCTTGTTGGTTTGTTTTTTTTATTTCACTTAAATTTGTCTTTGTGGCCCTCTGTCTTTCTCTCTTCATTCTTAATGATATCCATCCTTCCCTATCTCCCCTCCTGCTGAAATCCACGTTCTTATAGTACAGCTGACTTTTGGAGGAAATTTTTAAGGCAGAATATTTCTTGGTCCTTGTCCTCTTCCCTTTCTTCATACTTTGCAATTTCCAAAGCCCAAAATATTGAAAAAAACTCTTCAACTAGCCGAAATGAGGTTGCTACTTTAAAATACTGGACTGACTCTTAGTTAAAGGTATTTTTTTCCCTTGGTGATAAGTCTGTGCTGATCTGTAGATGGCTTTTTAATATGTGAGGGGTCTAAATAAATATTACCTTTCTACAATAAAAGAGGCATTTTTCTCTTTTACTTCTTTTGAAACCCACTTAATTTAAATTTGGCTTGAACTAAAGCAGAGGCTGGCAATTTCAATAAAAAAGAGGTTAGACATAGACTTTTTCCATTTTTAGAGACTTTTCTTCAAATGCCTGAAGTTTAGTACAGAAGAAAAATTATCAGCCAGGGCTCTGAAGTCTAATTCTTATCCACAGTTGGTCACTACCTTTCTAACATTCGACGACTCTGTTAAAAAGGGAAAATTAAACCATTCTCAGAAAAGAGTCTCTAAGAAATGCAAGGAGGCGAAACAACAGGAAAACTCTGCAGACTGTGAAAACCAACCCAAGCACTCTTCACGAAGGCATTCAAGAAACACAAATATCTCTCTTAGATTCCAACGATGCAGTTCCTCACTGATGTGTATTTCCTGCACGTCTTTGTACTGTTAGGTGCTGGGGTACGAATATTAAGGAGAGAAGTTTTCCCTTAAGATTCTCATCATTATCTTAAGATAGTACCGAGATACACACCTCCCAAATTTGTCTGAGTGTCTAGGTAGAAAAGAAATGTCTAGCCTTTTTGTGCTATTAGAGACTAGAGGTGGTGATACCCAGGTGAAATATGCTCAGAACTGACCACCAGGGAGCTCTCCTTGTGACAGAAGACGGGTTTGAATTCTCGTTCTGACCTGTCAGACAATCAAAGGGGTGGGAAGAGGTGGCAGAGTCCCGACAGCCTCCCAGATCATCTTGTCCAAGCCGCCAGCTTACCTCAATGTTTGACCCCTGATCAGGGTCAAGATCCTGGTGTGACTCCAGCTTTTCAATTTGGCCCTCCAGGGACATCACCTCACTTAATAAGCTGCAAACAGACCAAGAGATGGACTAAATTCTGTGGATTAAGTAAACTTGCCAATGGACAATCTTTTTTGATCCTATTTCTGAACAACAGGACTTTTAGGTAGTGATTGCATAGAACTCGGAAGTCATAAACACAATTCAAGAAAGTAAAAAACACTGTAAATAATCTAGATGATAGTAAAGAAATGCAATCTAACTGGATACAGGAGACATTTAAAATGATTAAAATGCAAGTTTAGTTAAATTTCTAGAAAAAAAAAATCACAGAAAATCTTTGGGATCTAGGAGTAGGCAAGGAGTTCTCAGACAACGTCAAGAACACGACCCATAAGAGGGAACACTGATAAACCAGACCTCATCAAAACGTAAAACTTTCGCTTGGCCAAAGACTCTCTTAAGTAGATTTGCATGTCATATATCCAGCAAAGGTCTTATATCTAGAATATATGAAAAGCTCTCAAAACTCAACATTAAAAAACAAACTATGCAATTAGCAAATGGACAAAAGACATCTCAGACACTTAACCAAGAGGATACACAGAAGGCAAGTAAACACATGAAAGAATGTTCAGCAGCATTCGCTATTAGAGAAATGCAAATTTAAACTACAATATATCAAGATAAACTTACCAGAATGGCTAAGACCAAAAATAGTGATAACACCAAATGGTAGTATGGATGTAGAGAAATTATATCACTCATATATTGATGGTGGGGATGTAAAACGGTATAGCCACTCTGGAAAACAGTTCGGCAATTCCTGTCAAAGCTAAAAGCAGGCTTATCATATAACCCAACAATTTCACTCTTGGGCAATTATTCCAGAGAAAGGAAGACCTGTTTTCACACTGGAAGCTGTCCATGAATGTTCAGAGTAGCTTTATTCATGCTAGGCCAAAACTAGAATGAATATAGATATGTGTGTATATATATACACATATGAATTATGTCATAGAATGCTACTCAGTAATTGAAGGGAAGGAACTATTGATTCATGCAACAGTCTGGATAAACCTCAGGGAACTTATGTCCAGTGATACACAACTTCATGGTTTGATTTATGTAACATTTATGAAATAATATATTTATAAATATGTGGAACAGATTTGTCTTGCCAGGGTTTAGGGATGGATGGGAGACAATGAGTGTGACTATAACGGGGTAACACAAAGGAGCCCTGTGCAGTGGTTACAGGGGAGAATCTTGATTGTGGTGGTGGTTATGCAAGGCCACACATATGATAAAATTGTATAAACCCTGCACACACACACACACACACACACACACACACACACACACACACAGACACACACACACAAAAATACAAATGAGTGCACTTATAACTGGTGAAGTCTGAATACGCTCTGTCGATAATACCAAGGTCAATTTCTTGGTTTCTATGGTTTACTAGAGTTGGACAACATGTTACCATTTGGAAAGGCGGAGGAGAGGGTGCATGGGGCTATTCTGTACACTTCTTTGAAATCCCCTGTGAATCTATAAATAAATAAATAATAAACAAGAGAAAATATAAAATAAAAATAAACAAAAGAATATTATTAACAACTTTAAACCAATAAATTTGACAATTTAGGTGGAATGGGCAAATTCCTTGAAAGACGCAATCTACCATTAAAACATACTCAAGAGCTGGGTAGCCGGAGTGGCCCTGTAACTCTATATATCATTAAAGAAATTAAATTTGTACTTAAAAATCTTACCACAACGAAATCTCCAGGCTTCACTGGTGAATTCAACCAAATATTTAAGAAAGAAATTAAGCCTGTTTACACAAAGTCTTCCAGAAAACAGAAAAGGTGGGAAAACATCCCAATTTTTTCTATTATTCTATGAGGCAAGCATTAGTCTGATACTAACAGTAGACATTACAAGAAAGAAAATCACACATCAATATTTCTCATTAACATACATGTAAAATTTCCATTTTTAGTAAGCTGAATCCAACAACATATAAAAAGGATAATATATTAGGACCAAGTGGGGTTTATTCTGGGAATTCAAGGCTAGTTCAGCATTCAAAACTCAGTCATTATAATTCGCCATGTCAAGAGAATTATAAACAAACAAAAAATGTGATCATTCATAAATGCAACAAAAGCTATTGAAAAATTCGGTTATCGCTTCTGATTTTAAAAACAACCCAGGAAACAAGAATAGAAGAGACTTTCTCAATCTGAGAAAGGGTGTCTTTTAAAACAAACAAAAAATCCAGCTAATATCACACACTGTTTTTCCTGTAATATTGAGAACAAAGTAAGGATGTCTGCTATCTGCTGTCACCCCTCCTAGTCCACATCGTACTAGAAATTCTAGTCAATATAAGGCAAGAAAAAGAAGTAAAAGGAACACAGATTGGAAAAGAAGATAGAAAGCTGTCTCTATTTGCAGACAACATAATTATCTACGTGGAAAACCCCAAATAACCTAAAAACTACTGGAACTAATAAATGAGTTTAGCAAGGGGACAACACAAGATCAATATAGAAAAATCGACGGCATTTCTATATACTAGCAATTAAAAAGGAATTGAAAAATTTAAAGTACCGTTTATAATAAGACCAAAACCGTGAAATACTTAGACATAAATCTAACCAAATGTGAAGTATCTGTACACTGAACACTATACAACCCTGATGGAAGGAATCAAAGAAGATGTAGAGAGAAATACTGTATTCATGAACTGGAAATGTTGATATTGCTAAAAACTGTTAATTCTTCCCAAATCTATCTATATGTTAATAGTAGTTCCAGTCAAAATCATAGGAGGATTGACAGGCTGATTCTAAACTTTACATGAAAAAGAAAAAAAAAAGTTAGAATACGCAAAGCAATTTTGAAAAAGTAGAACGAAACTGAATAATGCTCACTACCTAATGTCAAGACTTAATGTAAAGCTACAGTAATCAAGGCAGTGTGGCATTACCAAAAGTATAAACATGTATTATTGGAACAGAATAAAGAACCCAGAAAGAGACTCACACATACATGACCCATTGATTTTCAACAATGGTGCAAGGTCATTCCATGGAGAAAGTAAAACTCTTTTCAATAAATGTTGCTGTAACAACTGGCTATACATAGGCTAAAAAAAGCAAAAAGAAAGGAATCTTAGGATACATGTATTAAAAAAAAAAAAGGAACTTTGATCTCTGTCTATTAAGGACTTCATGTTTGTGTCTCCACAAAATTCATACACTGAAACCCTAACCCCCAGTGGGATGGTACTGGGAGGTGGGATCTTAGGGAGGTAGTTAGGTTTAGATGAAAGTCATGAGGTGGAGACTCTGTAATGGGATTAGTATCCTTACAAGAGGAGAGAGACTAGAACACTGCCCACCACAGGAGGAAACAGCGAGAGGGTAGCCATCATGCAAACGGCATAGCCATTTTCAAACAGTTCGGCAGTTTTTTTCCACAGATATAAACATACACTTATGATATGACCCAGCATTCTGACTCCTGATTGTTTACCCAAAGAAAATTTAAAAATGTGTGTTCACACAAAAACCTTTATGTGAGTGTTTATAGTGTCTTTGTTTTTTTAAAAAAATTGTTTATTTATTTTGTTTGTTTTTGTTTTAGGAGGGTAAATAGGTTTACTTATTTACTTACTTATTTTAATGGAGGTACTTGGAGTTTGAACCCAGAACTTCGTGCATGCTAAGCATGCGCTCTACCACTGAGCTGTACCCTCCCCCCATACTGTCTTTACTTATGATTGCTGAAAAAAACCTAAATGTGCATCAACTAGTGAATAGATCAACTGTGGTATATTTATATAATGGGATACTATCCAGCAACAAAAAGGAATAAAGTACCACTGTATGCAACATGAATGAATCTCAAATGCATTACACTAAGGGAAAGAAGGTACACTCAAAAGGCTATGCAGAGGGGAGGGTATAGCTCAAGCGATGGAGTGCATGCTTAGCGTGCACAAAGTTCTGGGTTCAATCCCTGGTACCTCCTCTAAAAATAAATAAATAAATAAATAAACCTAATTACCTCCCCCCAGCCAACAAATAAACTAATTAATTTTTTTAAAAAACAAAACAAAACAAGTCTATGTACAACGTGATTCCATTTATGTGGCATTCTAGAAACAGCAAAACTGTAGGGACAAAGAACAGGTCAGTGGTCCCCAGCAGCCTGCCCTGGGGAGAGGCGTTAACTACAAAAGTCCATGAGAGATTTGGGGAGCAATGAGAGTGTTCTGTATCTTCACCGTGATGGCTACATAACAGTATGCATTTTCCAAAACTAGCAGCGCTGTACAATAAAAACCGTAATTTTACTGTATGTGAATTATGCCTTAATTTTTAAAACAGGAAGAAATTTTAATGTATAGGATTTGACTTAATAAAAACAAGGAATCTTTTCAAATCCAAATAGTATTCATGCTCTGGAAGGAAAACAAAAAGAAGAAAGGTCATCTTGAATTGAATCGTCAGGAGAAGGCCAAGATAAAGAGCTATTGAGCTGAAAGGTATGGTGACGTGTAACTGAATGTGAAGACGTTTAATTGAAAGGTAAAGAAACATCTAGAAGAGAGGCCCTGCAGTAGGGAAGAGTTTGGAATGTGGTAGGAAGGTTTAGAAGGCCAGAGAAATTTATTTCTAAAGATAGCTTCCATTTATTCATTGTTTATTATGTACCAGGCCCTGTATTAAATGCTTTACATGCGGTATTTTATTTCATACCCACAATAAACTAATGAGGTGGCTGTCATTAGTCCCTTTTTATAGAAGAGGAAAGTCAAGGCTTAAAAAAGGTTTATTAACCTACCCAAGAAATGTCAATGTCAGGATTCAAACCGGGGTCCCTCTGACCCCAAAGCCCATCTTTATGCTAGTGACTGGATAAATAACAGCTCTCTCATTTCTGTTTCATCTTGGAATTTTCCACTTTAATTCAGATATGCATTAAATATACTTTAATGGTTCTTTCATGTCACACTGGTTGGATCCCTTTGGAAAACACTGAATAAAACTCGAGGATCAATGGGAACCTCAATACATCGTTTTGATAACTATTAACGTGGCTTCAAGGAGAGAGTCTCTGAGGGAACTCCATCCCTCGAGAGAAGAGAGAGCCAAGATGCAGATAACTTTGATGTAGGCTTTGAGGTTTTGTGTCGTTGACTTGTTTTTAAATTGAAGTATAGTCTGTTTACAATGTTGTGTCAATTTTTGGTGTACAGCATTGTGTTTCAGTCATACATGTACATACATATATTCATTTTCACCATAAGTTACTACAAGATATTAAATATAGTTCCCTGTGCTGTACAGAAGAAACTTGTTGTTGATCTATTTTATGTATAGCAGTTAAAATTTGCAAATCTCGAACTCCCAGTTTATCCCTTCCCACCCCATCCTCCCCACCCCCATAACCATGAGTTTGTTTTCTAGTGACGTTGACTTTTAATCATAAGGCCTTATACGTCTTATCCTAAACACTTTACCACCTGAAACCCAAAATTTCTTAAGTTTCTGAAGCTATGAAACTTTTCACTTATTTTCTGACCAATCCCAGCACCCTACAATTACCTTTTCACTGTGTTTTCTGTTAGGTTTATTTTTTGTATAATATTTTTAATTTTCTCCATCCAGTCTGTACTGTCAGCTCCAAGTTCTTTCCCTTGTAGACCCATCTGCGTATTCCAGTGGTTTAGCTGGAAGAACATGCTCTTCTGACTCCTACAGAAATATCATTATGATCAGTATGAAGGTAGAAAATGGGAAACAGCTCACATAGCCTGAAAGTCTCTTCCTTTGGGTGACAAATCGGTCTGCTTATTCATTTTCTGTCACCAGGACCAGGCAGGCACTTAGGCCACAAGAAAGAAGTTTGGACATTTATTTAATATCCATGTTAACAAACCCTTACAAGGCTAGAGAGAACAAGGTGTATTTTATAGTCCGTTAAAAATATAGATATATTTTTATCTTTCCCCGTAAAGAATGAATGTTAAGTATTGTTTTCAGGATAGTGGTTGCATCTTGGTGGGGGAGAAGAGGTATATAACAGGGAAAGAGTCCATAAGGATTTAATAATACATTTTTAATATAATTATAATAATTTTCAGCTCTAGAAAATTATCTGAGAGTGATGAGATGTGTATTAATTCCAGGCTCCAAAGAAAAGTTTGCAAAGAGAAACCCGTGGCTCTGCCTACATGCCTAGAAATGTCCTTGTTCTGCATTCTGGCTGGAACATGTAGGTAGTTACGTGTGCACATGAGCGCTTTATGGTTCAAGACATGTTTGGATTTTAAATCTGCTCGGCTTTCCCTAAGTTCTGTGCTAAGTTTCATTTTTCCCTCCCCAAAACATTATTAAATGTTCTGTCTTGAGTGAGCCAAGGCTTACAGTTCAGGGATGCTCTCATCTGAAAACGGCACAGATGTGGGCACTTGGGGATCTTCATGTTGAATGCAATCTCTTTCTTGCTCATCTTGTTCATTCTGCAGGTCCTGGTCATGCCCAGCCTCCAGCTCCAACGTATCCTGATAAAGATTATGAAGGAAGCAAAGTAGAACCAAAAGGTTTATCACAAGAGGCGCTGGGCCCTCTAGGGTACCCATACCCCCTTCTCTGGGGGCAAGCGCATAGCCCTCTCTGAGGCTGGAGCCTCCAAAGGCATTTGTGAGATGGGAAGACATGCCCTCCTGCTCTGTTGACAGAGGAAGGCTGGGATGGGAACGTGTAGAGCAGGGAGACCAGATCAGTCTATTATTGAAATAATCTGCATAAGTCAATGGGAGTAACATTCACATACCTCTACAAGTTGCCTTCATGTACACCATTTCTTCTTATCCTCATGATAGCCCTCAGGTGGATAAGGGTAGGTACTGAAATCCCCTAGGCCACTCACTTTTAGTGATTTGGCCAAGGTCACATGGTACAGTGAGTTAAACAGTGACCCCCAAAAAGGTTTGTCCGTGTCCTAATGGTAGGCTCCTGAGAATGTGCCCTTATTTGGGAAAAAGGATCTTTTCAGATGTAATTAAGTTAATGATCTTGAGATGAGATTATCTTGGATTACCTGGGTGGGTCCTAAATTCAATGACAAGTGCCCAAATGATAAACAGAAGAGAAGACACAGATAGAGAAATGGAGTGAAGATGGAGGTGGAGGTAGGATGGTTGGGTGGGTAGAGCTCAGTGGTAGAGCTTCATGCCTGCATGCAGGAGGTCCTGGATTCAATCCCCAGTACCACCATCAAAACAAAGAAACAAAAAAGATGGAGGCAGTCTGGAGTTTATATGGCCACAAAGCAAGGAATGCCGGGAGCCACCAAAACCTGGAAAAGGCAAGGAAGGTTTCTCCCCAAGAGACTTCAGAGGGAGCGTGCCCTGGCTGACCCCTTGATTTTGGAATTCTGGCCTCCAGAACCATGAGAAAATACGTTTTTATGGCGTTAAACCACCAAGTCTAATTTGTTATAGCTGCCACAGGAAACCATTCCATATGGCTAGTAAGTGTGTAGACTAGAACTTGAGCTAGGTTTTCTGATTCCAAGACCACGGCTCTTTTCGTCATATCCTAGGACCTGGGTTCAGATGAAGGAATACCTAGTCCCTGCCACCGGCACCTTCACAACTCAGGGACACCTCACGAGTGAGGCAGGATTATTACCACATTTACAGGTGAAGAAACCAAGGCTAGGTTTCCCAAGGATTATGCAACTCCACTATCTCTTAGCTACCTCTTCAAAAATAAAACACATCCACAATTTCAGTTTCTTTCCACGAAATCTTTGGCCAGGATATTCAAAAGCAGCGGAAACACTGTGATGGAATACACCCCAGTGGGAATCAGAGGACCGGAATTCTAAGTCTTGTCCTCCTGCTGTGGATGTGGAACAAGTCACTGGACCACTGCAAAGCTCAGCTTCCTGGTCTGTGATAAGAAAACTGGGCCAGATCATCTCTAGAGTTCTGTCCACATCCAGTAATCAACAGTGACACTTCTTATCTTCATCAGTCATTTCACTGTAATGGTTAATATACCCCAAAAGAGTCCAAAGGCAGGAAGTAGAAGTTGAAAAAAAAAAAGAGTTTTTAAAATCTGCAGGACTGAATACATAAAGAAATGTGTGTTGTTTTAAGTCACAGACTTGTACTTGCATAAAACACACAGTCCAAGGATATGACTTTCCATTCACATGCAGCTCTTTGAAGAGCTCATGGGTCGCCTCAAACTCAGAAAGTAAAAAATGGAACCCATCATATTTCCCCTCTGCCTTGTCCGGGTTCCCCATCCTTGCATATGGTCTCCCTATCCATCCAGATGCTCTGCCAGAAACCCGAGCAGCCCTTGAAATGTCATGGGAGGCAGTCTTTCCCCTCTTCATTATGCATGTCATATCCGCTTGGTGTCATAGCCTCTAACACCTAACTTATTTATTTTTATTGAAGTATAGTTGATTTACAATGTGTTAATTTCTGGTGTACAGCATAGTGATTCATATATATATATATATATATATATATATATATTTTATTTATATATATATATATTCCTTTTCATGTTCTTTATCACTATAGTCCATTACAAAGTATTGAATATAGGTCCCTGTGTTATACAGCAGGACCTTGTTATTTATATATTTTATTTTTTAATAATTAAAAAATTATTTTCCTTATTTTTTCCTTTTTTGGGGGGAGGAGGAGGTAATTAGGTTTGTTTGTTTGTTTACACCCTTATTGTGGTATATTCCCTATACAGTAAGCTATGCATATTTCAAATGTATAACTTGATGAATTTTACTAGATATATGCACCAATGAAACCACTACCACAATCAAGACAGCTAACATATCCATCAGTCCAAGAAGTGCAACTTTCAAATTCCCAATTTATCTCTTCCCACCTCTTTTACCCACTGGTAACCATAAGTTTGTTCTCTATGCCTGTGAATCTGTTTCTGTGTTATAGATAAGTTCATTTGTGTCCTTTTTTTTAGATTTCATATATAAGCAATATCATATGGCACTTCTCTTTCTCTTTCTGGCTTACTTCACTTAGAATGACGATCTCCAGTTCCATCCATGTTGCTGCAAAAGGCATTTTTTATGGCTGAATAGTACTCCAATATGTATACACCACATCTTCTTTATCCAGTCATCTGTTGATGGACATTTGGGTTGTTTCCATGTCTTGGCTATTGTAAGTAGTGCTGCTATGAACACTGGGGTGCATGTGTCTTTTTGAATTATATTTTTCTCCAGGTATATGCCCAGGAGTGGGATTGAAGGTTTATTTATTTTATTTTTAGAGGAGGTACTAGGGATTGAACCTGGGACCTTGTGCATGCTAGGCATGCGCTCTATACCACTTGAGCTATGCTCTCCCCACTGTTTATCTACTTTATATAGTACAGGAACACCTGTCTTTTAAACTGGTGTCCTCTTTCCCCATCCTCCTGGCATCCCTGCTCAGGGCATCCCAGTCAGCGCCCTACCTCCAGTCCTCATCAGTCCTCGACTCCTCCTGGTGTCCTGACTTCCAGTCTGCATCCTGCTCTATCTCCATCTCCTTCGCGTCCTGCCTGCCTGCTTGCTTGTCATGCCTTTTCCTTCCCCGTCCCTCTCTCAGAACAGTTTCTCTTTGGCCCCTTTGTCTTTGCATGTGCTGCTCCTTCTTTCTGAAATCTTTTTCTTCCCTCCAGTTCATCCTTCAAACCTCAGCTGTCATATCCCCCTAGTCTTCTCCCTGTTCAGCCCTCCTGTGTACTTCACAGCACATCTGCTGCATCTAGGATGGACTTTATCATCCATAGCCACATTCCTGTCTGAGTCCTTCCTGGCTTGTGAGCTCACTGAGGTGAAAGGATTTTATATATATGTGTGTCCTAGCACATAGCGGATGCTCAGTAAGTGGTTGGAGAACAAATAGACTTCAGAAATAGGCAAATACACTCTGCTTATAAGGGATGAAAACAAAAGCAGGAAATAGGAAAGTCTGTTCACTGACCTGGCATCTGAAATTGACACTGTATATAACAGTGCCAGGGATCAGAAATGTGAAACCAGAGCAAAATATTCATTTCTAAATATTTTGGAGGAGTTTTGATGGTTAGATACAGCAACTATGGCAGTCTGGCTAAAAAAGTCTATTTTGTTCATTAAAATTGATTTCTTTTTTGCTCCTATTAACTCTTTGTCCATTTTCTGAACCTATCCTTTATGATCATAATCTTTTTTATGATCATAAGTCTTATGATTTCTCTTATAAGAGACAAATGTAAGATTATGCAAAGTACAGACCCCTTGGTTTGCTTTCAGAGAATAAGCGAAAAAGGTTTTCTTTCCCAAGAAGTCACATATTTGCCCTTTTGTCAGCAGAGAGCCACATTTATTAATAATTCTTTGTTAACTATGCAATTGCCTGTGATTTAGTTTGCATAATTATAGAATTTTCTGTATAAACAAATTCACATAAAGAAATACAATAATTACTTTAAAAAATATTCTGTTAAACCTTAATGCCTTGACCTGAAGTTTTTAAGAAATAGTCTATAAAAACGCCTTATACTCTGAGAGTGTAGACTATCTAATAAACTCTTACAGAGTAAATAATTTTATTATCTAATTAGATTTATTCTGTCCTGGGCTGACAAACAATGATACCACCGCTCAATGAGTAACATTTGCAGCAACGTGGATGGACCTAGAGAAGATTATGCTTAGTGAAAAAAGTCAAAGAAAAGCAAATACTTATATGTAGAATCTAATATCACTTGTATGTAGAATCTAAAAAACAATACAAATGAAAGTATATAGCAAAACAGAAATGGACTCAAAAGATAAAGAAAACGAAACAAGTGGTTAACCAAAGGGGAGAGGGAAGGAGAGAGCACAAATTAGGGATACGGGATTAAGACATACAAACTACTATGTATAAAATGATAAGGAACAAGGACATCTTGTACAGCACAGGGAATTATAGCCATTATCTTGTAATAACTTTGAATGGAGTATAGTCTGCAAAAATACTGAATCACTATGCTGTACACCTGAAACTAATACAATATTGTAAACCAACCGTACTTCAGTGAAGAAGGAGTAACTGAATCTTTCTGATCCATCCTATTAGAAGACAATCTGCAATCCAGGGGGCAATGCTACAGATATTAACTTGCTCTAAGGTGGAAAACGTCACAGTTATTTCACAAATGCCAAAGACAAAAATAACATAACGCACAACATAACAACATAACTTTGCATGGGGATGTCAGTAAGTCCCTTGTGTGGTAACTGCAGCCCGCAGGGGAGAGGATGGCTCTCTCCTGATTTAAAGCTCTGAACCTTTTGCACCTGTTATGAAGAAAATGACCTGCTTTGATATGAGATGTGAAGTTCCTCTCTCCACCTGCTGTGGCATTGAAGTCTGTCCCTTACCCATCGTTTAGTCTCCAAATCATGAAGGAAGCCAGTTTGAGGGTTTTCAGAGACAACGTCCTCCTCATCCAACCTGTCCAAGGTGGGGTTCGTTCTGGTAAATTCCCTCAGCAAACTGTAAGTCACACAATCAGAAGAGATGCCGTTATTCTGCCTTCAGTCTGCAGGTCAGGCCTGCCCTAAACATTTCTAGAGCGAGAACACTGGGATCTTTCTGGCCCCAGAGAGCACCTGCTACTCTTGTACTGATTTTATTCTGTGTGAATGATGTCTAGCACACTGTGTATTGTACAAGACAGAAATAGGGAGGCTGGATAAATACTTGTTGACTGAATCCATAAATGATGCATCAGCGAGTGTCTGCATTCTAAAGTCATTGCAGCTCCGTGTGTGTGTATGTGCAAATGTGTGTATAAAATAAACAAATAATAAATAAATACATTTCTTTTCAAAGTAGTTTAAAAGCATCATATGTTTCAAAAGAAAGGAGAAAATGAGTGATATATCTTGATGGCTAGCCCCCAGGTGTCCTCTTCTCAACAGTTACTAGTTTCTTCTTTATTCTTCCACAGAGATTCTATGCATAAATAAGCAGCTACATTTATTAAATATATACACGCCTTTTTACATATAAATGAGAGGCTATTATACACGTTTTATGTACCTTGTTTTTCTCTTTGACAACTTATCTTGAAGTCCAATTCATATCAGTACGTATAGAGCTGCCTCATTTTAAAAATGGTTGTATGGGATTCCATTGTAAGGTGATTAGCATAATTTGCTAATCAGTTCTTTATTAATGTTTATGTACATTGTTTCTAATCAATTGCTACTGCAAACAACGCTGTGATGAATATCCCTACACGTCTATGTGTATGTGTACAAGAATCCACTGGGTAAGCCTAAAAGGAGAATTCCCGGGTCAATAGATCAAAATATACTTAAAATTTTGATAGATTTTACCAAAGTATGCTTTCAAGAGGTTAAAGTCATTTTTTGTTGCAAAAGTGATGCGAGTGCCTGTTTCCCTGCTCCTCCTCTAAAACCACGTATTAGCAGAGGTTTTGACCTTTGCCAATCTAGTACATTTCAACCAGTATCTCATTGTAGTTTTCATCTCTTTTTATGAGTGAGGTTGAACGGCTTTGCCTGTGCAGACAAAACTCATGTCTTTCTTTTTCTAAGGCAATTGTGTTGATAGAATCCCTTTCCCACTCCCTGTTGGGCTATTGTTGTTTTCCTGGGTGTGTATAGATGTGCACGCACACGCTCACATGTACTTTTGAATGAATCACAGTAGGTTTGCAACGGGCACCCACAGCAGTGGTTTCCTACCCGTGCCTTGAACCCTGAGGTTGGGGCGGGCTCTACACCTACTCTGCACAGAAAGCGGTCCTGCCACCTATGTACACTTCTATTGATGAAATAAATACTGCTGAAAGTTTCCAAATATATATGCTACTGTTATTAATAAATTATAAGTGCACTTAAAAACATCTTTGATATCATAGCTTTTTTGACATATGAGGGGTTCTGGAAAAATCTTTTACTTTGATTTCTTCCTTTTTAAAAATGTTGTCAACCATTGGTTTTTATTCATATACATTCCTATCATGTAGTAACCTATGTATTTGTGTATTTATATGAATATCAGTGCTTCCTCTTTTCTAGAAACTATGTTAAATGGTTTATATCTTTAGCAAGTGAAGATAATGAAGGCACAAAAGAATCAACAATTTTCACAAATTGAGATGAAAATCTTGATCATTCCTATTCAGCTGATGTCTGCCTGGTTTATGACCATAGGTCCCCTTGGTGTCTCACAGGACGTACCACACTAGATAATCATAAAGTCAAAATTAGAAGAATTTTGGTGAAGAATGTCAGCCCCAACCCTGAACTTGGCAATCTCATCATTTGTGTCCTACCAGCCTGAGGAAGTCTCCAGATAGGGCCCCAGAAACTGCCCCTGGGAGCTCAGCTCTGACTCACTTCTGCCTCACACCTTCAGCTGCGTTGATATTTTGGAGAAAGCCTTTGTTTTTCTCTGTCAACTCCTGTTCCTTCACAACTGCCTTCATCTGCGGAGGCTTCTTGTCGCTTAGCTTGGTGAGAGCCATTTCTCCAGCACTGCAGGGGCGATGGTAGATCTCTATTTGTAAATTCATGTTTGTTTTATTCTTTTCCTACTGTTGATGATGATTTCTAATTTTTCACTATTATAAACACTCTACTAATGAATATCCCTGTTTAGTAATTTTCAGCGCATCTCTATTACTTAGAATCCTTCCCTAGAAATGGAACTACTGGGAATATGATATACAGATTTTTTAAGGATTGGGGGAATTCTTCCTAAATTACTTTCTTAAAGGTTCAACCAACATATACCAGCAGCAGTTGTGCATGAGAATGGGAACCTTGATTCCAGCCTGATAGGCAAGTGTTAGATGGAGAGCAGAGAATTGAATTAAGAGTATTTAAGCAGTGAGAAAAAGAATAGTGAAGGAAAATAGGGAAGAAGGTAGAAAAGGATGCGACAGGTTCTAGGAAGCTCGTATGAAAAGCCAGTATGAAAGGATTCACGCAAAATGTTAACTCCTAGTTACTAGCAGAGGTCAGAAGGGTTGCACCCAGCCCCAACCAGGGGGAAGCTGTCTCCTCTGTGTACTCAAGTCAGTGACTGTAGTCAGTTGTCACTGGGGGGTGGTCTGGCCCCTAGGACCCTAAGGGACAGAGGGGACCGCAGACTGACAGGAGGGGAAGTGACAGCAGGGATTTTCCTAGTGGAGCGATTTAATGGCTGTGATTAGGAACAGACGGAAGCAGGAGAGAGCTGCTGGGAACCACAGAGATACTGGAATCAGCTGAGCAACCACGGGTCTGCTCTCTCACTCCATGGCAAAATTGAGCTTCATCCTTAACCTGTGTGGAGATCCACAGTGGACGTGGTGCAAAGGCAACTCCCGTGAAGGAGGAGCAACAGGAAAAGCCTAGAACCTTGAGCGCGACAAAGAAGAATAAACCTCTGATCTCTTTCAGGAAGGACAGACCTGCCCCATCTCGTCACAGCTCCCATCCGGACAGTTCTGTTTCCTGAACGTGGTAAGCATTACCAAGGCACTTCCAAGCTCTGAAAGATGAATGGCCACTGAGATCTGCTTAGTCATGGCCCTTTCCTGTCCAAAAAGATAGAAATCTGAACAAATGATAAGATTTCCTTATTTTGGTAACTCTTTGACATCCCGATGGCTTCCATGGGGTGATTTAAAGGAAAATCTGTTTCCTCTCAGTTCAGGCACCTACATAAATTCTGCCTCCGTACATTTTCTCACATTTCAAATAATAGAGTCCTAATGATGGTTTATGTGCGTGCAGCTCCTAAGGGATGACGAAGTACCTTTTATATATTTTCTTATTCCGTTCCCACAACAACAAGGTGAGGAAGGGGTTAGCCTCATTTTCTGTGTGCAGTGACCGAGGTTCTGGGAAATGGTGTGATTTACTTAGAATTGTATAGAGAAGCCAGGACCCAGAACTCCCATGTCCTCATAGCTACTCGTAAGGGATTCCTCCCTAGTCCCATAGATGATCCAGGCCAAGGCTCTCCAATAAACTCTGTGTGATGCTGGAAATGTTCTCAACCCTATTCAGTTCAGTAGCACCAGCCACATGTGTCTCTTGAGCACTTGAGATGTGGCTAACACAACCAAGGAATTTAATTGAAATACACTGAAATTTAAACAGCCACATGGGGCTGGTGGCTACCGTATTGGACAGCTCAGAATTTTCTAGACCAGGGATTAGCAAACTAGAGTCTGCAGGCCAAACTCATCCTGCCACCTGTTTCTGTAAATAACGTTTTGTTGGAACACAGCCACACCCACTCCGTCACGTACTGTGACTGCCTTTGCGCTGCACAGACAGAGGGGAATGGTTGCAAGAGAGACCTTGATTTAGCATGCAGAGCCTAAAATATTTACTAAAAACAAATTACCAATCTCTGTTTTAGACCATCACCTTTTTCTATGATGTTTGCTACGGAGAACAAACTGAATACAGCAGGTAAGAGCTCAGATTTTGTAAAGTCGAGTTGAATTCATACCACGGCATTAACACTTGGCAGCTGGGCATTATCTTCAGGTTCTAGGTCTTACCTTCCTCATCTATAAAATGAGGCTTAACACAGGGTCAGATAGACGCAAACACTTGGCAATGCTATGTATCTATTAATAATAAAAATAGTAGAAACGGGAACTATTGTAAGGTCTCTTTAGCTCCAAATATTACAATAATAATAATAATAATAATAATAATAATAATAATAATAATAATAATAATAATAATATGCTTACACATGTGCAGCAGCTTCAGTTTATAATGCACTTTCACTGAGTTGTTTCTTTAATTCTCACATCCCCCCCCGTGTGGTCAGTCAACCAAGGGAAGTCTTATTACCTCTATTTTTTTAGATGCAGAAACTGACACTCAGAGATGATCCATGATTTGCTCAAAGTTTTATTGCTAAAAAAGGGTAGAAACAGGATCTAGACCTGCAAATTCTGGCTGCAGGTTTGGCAGCCATCCTCCTATTATGCATACATTTGATGCCCCGTATGTTTTCATGGATCCATTAGTAACCTTCTGACCTCAAAAGAAGCCATCTTTCGAAGCTAACCTTTGGCTAGTTATGTCGTGTGGGTTCTTGCTACTCAAAGTGTGGTCAGGAAATCAGCAGCATCCATAACAGCTGGGCGCTTGCTAAACATACAGAACCTCAGGTCCCACCCAGACCCACTGACTCAGCACCTGCATTTTAACCAGATCCCAGGTGATTCCTATTCAGCTTCTTTTGGAAGTACTCGTACTCTAGACCTTGTGAACTAGAATCCCTCTTCTTCCTACCCCCTATCTCATCCCTGCGTGTTGTCCACTCCTGGCCTCTAGGACTGTGTGGCACAGCTGGAATGAATCCCTCCTCCTGCCCGCCACCTCATCCGAACCTTTAAAATGACAAGTTTGGAGAAGCATTGGTCAAAAGGAACAGATCAACTGTTTTTTAAAAAAAAAAAAGGCCACGAATTCTCTAACTTCCATTCGGTGGGCATTTTCTCCAGGCCAAACCACCCAGATGACCTGCTAGCTGGACAATTTGGGATCTCAGAAATCTTAGAACAGGGTTCCAATAATCAAGGACTCGGCGTCACCCTGGCAAGGTGGTAACGAGCTGGTACAGCTGTGAAATCATATGTACCTGGTGGTATCCTTTCTCCTCCCAGTTTGGCGATCACAGATACTTCCAAGTTCAGTGGGGTAGACCAGCAACAGTCAAACTTCCCTGGAAAGTTCTGGTGATGGCAGGTCCTGCTCTCCCCCCGCCAGTGGCAGAGAGGCGGCCATTTACGAGGGTGCGCACGTAGGCAGTGAGTTTGCAGTTGGGCTGGCCCTCTCTGACATTCTACTTGGAATGCGACACCTGTGACCCTTTAACCCCCTCTCACGAGATTCCAGGCGTGCTCCTGCTTTTCTTTACATGCATCTCCAGCCTGTCTCCCAGCTTCCTTGCTTTTCTTAATGACTCTTTGGAAACTAAATCCTCCTCCTGCCCCAGCTCTCTGTCCATTCATCTACTAGCCTCTGGGACGCTCTTCTGACCTCAGCTTCTCCCTTGACTGCCCTTTCATCTTCTTGCCTGAACAAAGAATTGGGGACTCTGTGACGGAGGACATGACATCACCTGCTCCTCCCCCCTCAGCAGGAATGAGGAACGGTTGATCTTGCCAACCAGGGTTGCTCGGTCACTTATTTGCCTTCAAAGTCCACACTTCCTCTTACCACCCTCCACAACCCACTTCCACTTCCTCCAGGGCTCCAGTGCGAAGTTCACGTTTCCCTCTGTAGCTCATCTTCTCCCGTCATTCTTGGGCAGCTCGGCACCTATGGGAGGGGCCCAACATTTTGACTTTACAGGTTCTCAGCCCCTCAACGCTTAAGGCTTTCCTCGTCACCTGCCAAAATTAGTGAGCAGCACAGAGATGAAATACAGGACAGTTTTTACAAGCCTGAACATGAGAATTAGATCAGAGTTGGAAACAGGGTTTTGCAATTTATCAGCTGTTTGATTGGCAGCACAATTATATTTTTTGTGTCTGAAAAATGAATTTGCTAATACCTGCCTAATTGGTTTGTCAAGAAGATTAAGGCAATAATGTGAGAAAGGAGTTTAGGGAAGAGCTGGACGGTTGCTAGCCTTCCCACTAGAAGGTGGGTTCCATGAAGACAGCGATGTTCGTGTGTTGTGTTGACTGTGTACACACGTCACTAGAAGAGTGTCTGGCACATAATAGGTGCTCAGCCAGATTTTGTCAAAGGAGTGGGATGGATGCTCAGACGGTGGCCGTGATTCTTCGGGCAACACTTTTGGTCTTATCACCCTGAGCGTTTTCTCAGCTAGGAGCTCAAGCTGAGTTGTCTCACCTGTCTCCTTCTGGGCTTTATTATACTCTCTGCCTAGTGATGAACCCAGATTCCCTCATCTTGTGACCTCCCATGGTGCCTGCCGGGCCAACCTTCAGTCTTCAGAGGGTTCCTGCCTTATATGACCGTGACCAGGCTCCAGCTTTGGTTGTCCCAGGTCACCTCATGTTTCTTTAGGAAAAACCACAAGATTCTTTGAGCAGTTCCACCACAACTGATAGCAATAACAATAATAGTGATATCTAATACTTACTGAATGTTTACTAATGTGCCAGGCACTCTTCTAAGTGTTTTATGTAAATGACCTAATTTATTCTTACCACTTTTCAAACAGAGGGTACTGAGATTCAAACTGAAACCTGGGTAGTCTGGGTCCAGGGACCATGTCCTTAAGCATCACTGGATGCAACTATCCTCTACGTGGGGTTCTAGCTGTTAGTCAGCAAAACTTTATGCATCTCTTGATGCTTCCCAAACACGTGGGCGCCAGCAGCTGAGTCCTGTCTTGCCGGCCTCCTTTCCTACTCTACTGCCCCCACGTCCCACATTACTGTGCTGATGGAGGCCACCTGATGTGAGTCCGCCCCACCACCAAACAGCTCCTCTGTGTCAGAATACTCACGTATTCCCCGCATCTTCTCCCACTGCCCTTCTAGCTCAGAGAAAGTTCCTTTTCCACTCTCCTTCCTCAGGCTCCCTTGAATCAGACCCTTGTTGTTCCCTGGGGATTGGATTTCATTAGTTATAAAATCTCTCGCAATTTCAAAGCCTCTTTCTGAGAGCCACTTCAGGCGTTCCACTAAGGAGCCCACAATTTCTTTGAGGAAACAGACATAGAAATATATTTCTTCCATCTCCAAGCTCTGCCTTTGCCTCTGTGTGCAAACCTGGTCCTGGTTCCCATCTTGTCGGAAAGCATCCTTCACCCTGTGTATCTGAGCTCCCATCTGGTCTCCTTCCTTTTACCAAAAAGTTCTCAAAATTTCAGAGATTATATGTTGCTCGTTACATATTCCTATCCTAACTGCTTTCAGTACGGCTTCTTGATCACAAGGGTTTTGTTTGTCTGTTTTCTGTTTATTTTTCTATTTTGTGAGCCTTTAATAATATGATTTCTTTGGTGGGATGGAAATTGTACCTTTTGTTTCTCACAATTATTTGACTCCAGAGCTGCTTCTGTGCTCAAAACGCTGTGTTTCATGGACTACACTTTGGGAAACCCTTTAAAAAAATGGGGAAGGGGTTAATTAGGTTTATTTATTTATTCATTTTTGGAGCAGGTACCAGGGATTGAACCCAGGACCTTGTATGTGCTAAGCATGCGCTCTGCCACTTGAACTATACCCTCCCCCCCAGCCAGGAAACCCTTTTTTTTTTTTTTTTTTTTAAGATGATAGAGACTGTAAGTGGAGTTCTAGGCACACAGGAAGCTCTCGTGAACAGCAGCGACCACAAACCGTAGAGCATCCTCACTGTTGAATCTCACAATTCACGATCTTGGCAATTTTTTGGAACGACTCCTTGTCCAGTGTGATCATCTCTGGGTGCTCAGAAATAGACTCCCTCCCAGGCCTCAGCTAGGTCTAAGCTACCTGTCACCAGGTCAGCCCAGCGAATCCTGAGATGCGGCCTTAGCATCAAGAAGGGTCCCTGTGAAAACCGTAAGCCCCGAAAAAGTTGGCAAAAGTCTTCACCGAGGGCTCGGAGATTTCAGGAATTAAACTTAGAAAGGTGTGGATACGTCTTTATGTATATTCTCAAAGGAATGGGAACTGCTCACCAGCACCTTTCCTCGGCGGGTTATGTAATACTTTCGTTCCTAACATTGCTGTGAAGCCAGCAGCTAGTTCAGCTCATCTGCTTTGAATGTCCCCCTTGTTCAACTTCGCCAGGACAGAGGGGGATCTGCAAGTTACCTTGTGTCTCTGAACTTCCCCTTTTTCATCAGCAAAATGGAGGAACATCAGCCTTGCAGGCTCATTGTGAGTAGGAAGTGAAGCACTGTGTCTGGAGCACCTGACGAGAGTCCCTGGAACACAGCAGGCACCGAAACAGAGAAGTCCCGGCCTGGAGGAGCAGAATACGTAAAAGCTCCCGGAAGGTCTTGACCCCCGGCATAAGGAGGACATTATTCATTCTGCCTCTGGGAAGCCCCTGGCTCACGGCCCTTTAAAACATATTCTGGCCATTTAATAAAATGATAAAAATCACTGTTTTTAAGGATGTTGAGCTGAAAGAAAGGACATAAGAGATAGAGGGAGGAAAACTGTATTATGTCCTATGACGTTAAGGCAAAAATCTTAGAAGCCAAAACTCTCATTAGACCCTAAACAAAAGGGATGTCAGATTTGGAGTTCTAGAAATTGTCATGGAGCCCGGAGGATGAGAGAGATGAGGGCAAGTGGTGCCCCACCTCCACAGATATCTGGGAATCAGTATCTGTCTGAAGACCCCTTACGTAGTGGTGACAGCATCCTCAGCCCTCTTAATCGAATATTCATCGGCTGCTTTTTGAATCTAGGGCACTGAGCTAAATAAGGCAGGAGATAAAACGATGTACAAGACAGTCTTTACCTTCGGTTCAGAAAAAGAGAAACAAGAGCAGTCAGCCTATGTTGAATGGCAAATGCTGAGTGACACATAGGATTGCTCCAGGACTGCGGAGGGAAGGGGTTATTGAATGGATGTCTGCATGATTTCTGACACTTTTAAAGACTTTCACATAGTAAGTATGACTTCAAATATTGTTCACATACATGAAGAATAGGGAAATAAGTCTTCCAGGGAACAGAAACTGTATTAAACGCTAACATAAAGAGTTCAGACTTAAATAGAATAATTTTTCTGACAAATTTCATTGTATTTTATTCAGTTATAATTTAATTGATGTTGTAACCAATTAAACAGACGAGAAGGCAATGGTGAAAGACATTTATGTCAATACATATTTACAGCCATACGTATATTTTTTACTTCACATAGATAATTTGCAGGATGTTCACCCAGTGGGTAAAAGGGGCTGTTTTGGAGTGGTGGTCATTTTGTGATTTTCTGTACACACAGGTTTCAGGAAAGAGAAAAGAAAGGAAGAAAGGCAGGAAGACAGACAAGGTTGCTGGTTAAAAGGGAGTTAGTGAGGATTCCCATGAAAGGGCGTGACATAAAACAGTCAAGCTATAGGAACACAACCATGTCAGGCAAGGTTTTAGAAAGGAACCCCTGGTTTCTAAGCAAGCTGTTAGAAAAGGAAGCAGTGGTTTCTGGGCACTGGGATGGGTTTTCCAAGACAAGCCCTAGAAGACTCATTTCATTTCCTTTCGCGTAACAGAGAAGCAATCTTCTCTTCTGCACACAAAAATCTCTCAAACACTTAACAATACAATGGACGTTAAATGAGAAAAGCAGGTAGGGGAGGGTATAGCTCAAGTGGTAGAGTGTATGCTTAGCATGTACAAGGTCGTAGGTTCAATCCCCAGTACCTCTATTAAAAAAAAAAAAAAAACCTTAAGTAAACCTAATTGCCTTCCCCCTAAAAAAAAATGAGAAAAGTGGAATCATTATGGAAGCCCATATAACTAAGCCATGAGAAAAAAATTTAAATTTTCTGCTAATGCAAAAAAAAAAAAAGGTAGAACACAGGTTTTTCTCATTTTCTTTCTCCACCTGAAATACCAACACAATAGCCACCCCTACCTCCTCGAAAGTGAGATAACAAGAAGATATTATGTTTCATTTTTAACCAAAAGTTCTGGTTAAACAGTTTTCATTTCTGATGTCATATGCAGATTTGGGCTTACCCTGTCCTCTCAGGGCGTGTCTGCAGAAGTCAGGAAGGCATTTGGAAAGAAATGCTGTGCAACAAAAGTGCTACAGACACACTTGGCATTGACATGCTTTTGACTGCAAAGACTTGAGCCCAAATGTTGCTTGAAATCCTCAGTCATTTGAAGCTATGAGTTTTAGGACCTGGAGGGCTGCTCAGAACTCTGGCTCGGTGGTCTGACTTCCAAGGCTCTGCCCACCCCCACTCATACCTACCCCCACTCATACCACCCCACCCCCATTGGCTAGTGAGTGTGGTCCTGATACTCACAAGACTCTTGGGACTCAGAGAGCATCCAATTAACTGTCATGACTAACTACGTAATTTATGGGGCCCAGTGAAAGCGAAAATGTGGGGCTCCTTATTAAAAAGTTATTAAGAATCTCAGGACAGCAGCAGCAGGACACTAAATCAAGTAGGGGCTCATGTGACCGCACCCACCTCAGGCCCTTGAAGCTAGTTTGTGGTTAAGCCAGCACTGATTTTAGATTTCAACATATGCTGGAATTTCACTTAAAAGTTAGGAGGGGAAAGGCTTCTTCTGCTAGAAAAAAGCAACAGCTACAGCCAAAAAACCAGAAGGGCAACAACTGACTTCAATCCTTTTATAAAGAATACTGTTAAAAATCACACAGTAAGAACAGTTTAACATTATAAGCATGAAAACACTATAAAAACACGCAGGCTGGAAATGAGAAAACTCTTTACTTGTCCTGTAATCCTATTTCTCTCCTCAGAGGTGTGTATCAACATTTCACTATTTATTTTTCCCACATACTTATTTATTCATATATACATTACTTTATGTATTCAAATGCTTTTTAAAAATATAACATGACTGTGCTGAAATGAATATTCTGTCCTATAACTTGCTTTTTTTCCTCTCAATATCTTGTAACTTTCCATGTCAGTCTTATACATCTTCCTCATTTAAAAAAAATTTTTGTTGCCTAATATTTCATATTCTGGATTACCATGAAGTATTTAAACCATCCATTTCCTCATTCCTGAGTATTTAATTTATTTTCAACTTGGGGGATTGTTGTTTTTATAATAATACTACAGTGTATGTCTGTGTGTCTCTTTTTGTACATACAAGAGTATTTTTCTTGGATCCATAAACTATATACGTGGACTTGCTGGATTAAGAGGAATGGAGATGCCGAAAACCTACCCCATGGTACACAGGTTTTAATGGGAAAGTTGGTAAAAAGAATAATAAGCTTGGTAAAAGTATAAATTGCATTATCTTTGGAAAAACGGGGTGGGACGATGTACTAAAAGCTGTATGACTATATCATATTTTTTTTTTTTTGGTATTTGAAATTCCTTATTCATTTGGGAAGTTTACCCTAGTACCTCAACCAGAAATACATATTGAGTACAGCACACATTCAGTAGTAAACTATATTTAGATATACGATAATAATAAGAAAGTTTGGACAAGAGTGTTGTTCCCTCTCCAGAGCAGTACGTTTCAAAGCATTCCTGTTAGAGAACCAGGTTTTGATTTTTTTTCCCCCAATACCTCATAGATACATGACTATATCATATCTTTTGACTCAGCAAATGTGCATCTAGGAATAAACAGAGATCTGTGCAAAGGTATCTCTGTAGAGATGTTCATAGCTGTTCTATTTGTAATACTGATAAACATTCTGATGCTCAGAAAATTTGCACCAATGTGGCCATATGGGTTATTAAAATATTGAAAATCTTTTGCTGTGAATGCTAAATGGATGCTGCTCATAGCCCTCCCGTCAAGTCCCCCCGCACCGCCTGCCCCCCAGGTCCTCCCTGTCACTCAAACACTGAACTAAGGTTCATGCCTGACTGTCTGGGGCCTCCAGAGCCCAGCTCGGCTCTGACTGACTGATCATTCTAATTGGCTGGTCCATGCCTGCTGGCTGTTACGTGCTTTCTATGTATTTTGAACGTAATCCCTGGAAATAATGTGAAAGTTCAGGAACAGGAACTGGTTAAGAGAATTACTATCCTTGGAAGACCATGTAGCTATTAAAAATGGTGGTTTGGGGGACGTTGAAAATGGGGGAATCCACACATATGTGGGGGCAAGGGGTTTATGGTAAATCTCTGCACCTTCCACTCAATTTTTCCCTGAACTTAAAAACTGCTCTAAAAAATAAAGTGTATTTTAAAAAAATGATAGTCTGAAATTACGTAACATCATTGCAAGATATTTAAACTATACCAAGTAGGGAAAAATGCTATGCAGAACAGTATACCCAATATGATCCCATTGGAAACATGTTTATTTGTACTGATTCTTAAAGAAAGGCTAAAACAACAAAAATGTCTGCAATGATTATGCCCGGATGATGGGCCTATACTTGAGTTTTGTCATTTGCTATGTTGCTTATCTGCATTTTTCAACATTGTTTGCCACGAGCCTGACAATGTTCATAATTAGAAAAAAAAAAGAGTCATTTGAAAAGTAAGCTAAAAGTTACTCAGCTAGGAAAAAGCCATCTTTCTTCTTGATGCATATGTTCGCTGGACTTGCTTGAATACAGCTCCCTGGGGAGTGAGCCAAAGAGTAAGCTAAGGAGGCTGATGGGAGTTCAGCAAAAACATCTGCAGGGAGGGAGGCGTGCGGGGGAGGGATGGAGAGGCCGAGAAGCCAGCCAACGACACCCAGTCTCCTTGCACTCTTTCTACCTCCTTTTGTTCAGACAGTTCGTTTTGGTGGGGCCGCAGGCATTTCTGAAATTCTGCAGTGTGGGGAGCTGCCAGGGCTGTTCTTTCATGTCTGAGCATATGTGACTGCTCTTCAGGGAATACATACAAGCGAATGTTCCATTCTCCAGCTGGGCTTGAAGCCAAGGTATAGATTTACAGAGCTGGGTACACGGCCACTGAAATAACACTCATCCTCCCCAGCACGGGATGCGGCAGCCGCTTTTATCCCAGCAGGCTCTGGCTAGAATCATCTTTCCATAATGATAAACCCTTAAACAATGGATGGCAGACCCCAACCACCTGAAGGAATCCTGACCACATGTGAGGGGCTGTCATGGAACACGCTTTCCCGGCCAGCCAAGCCCCCTGGAGGAGGTCCTACAAGGCCAGGGATCTCCTATGGTGTGATGGATGCTCAACCCCAGAATCCCATCTGGTTCAAAACTTGGGGCAAATTGACAGGTATGTCTGTCCTCAGACATTTTTGAAATGGAAGTTTGAAAGACTCATGGAGACCCCAGGCGGAGTGGGCTGTGGGCTCATGCTCTGAGACTACTGGCATCAAACAGAACTCCAGGGCTGTAGACTTCCTAGGACAATGTTTTACAACTGTGGGCTTAGGGAGAAAGTTTCAGTTCCCTGAGTAGGTGGTCCCTTATACAGTATGATACCAGAAACGTGCCTTCTTTATCCTCAATTCCTTTAGCATCCACCCTACCACTCTGCAATCCTCTTATTAAAGTTTCTATTTAATCAAGGAACCGATTTCACAAGATTATAAGTATCTCCGGAACAGGGTCACATCAGCAACGACTTCTCAAGCGTGATTGAATTTATCACAGCAGATTCCTGCTAGCTCACGTGTGTGCCCTGCAGTGAGTGATCGATATCAGCCCACTTCAACAGTGGGGAGGGAAGGGGTCCTATTAAAGCTTTGCCTCAGGAAAGCAGGCCCAGGAGGGTTCTCGAATGAGGCTACTTGAAGGAGAGGTGGCTGGGGAACCCAGACGACGTACAGTCAGTCCTCATTATTCACAGACTCCATATTTGCAAATTGACCCACTCATTAAAATTTATTTATAAACTTCAAAGTCAATAACTCTTGGCGTTTTTGCAGTCACTGATGGGCTTGAACACAGCAGGGACAATTCTGAGTGTCCTGACCACAGGTTCCCAGCTGAGGTTGGACAAGGAGATGCGCACCTTCCTGATTCAGCTCTGATAGCGTAAACAAGCAACCTTTGGGGAAACATAGAGTGCTATGTTTTTGCATTTTGGTGTGTTTGTTGATTTCATTGTTTAAAACGGCCCCCAAGCAGAGTGCTACAATGCTGTCTGGTATTCCTTTGCACAAGAAGGCAGTGATGTGCCTCACAGAAAAAGAATAAAAAAGTGAATTAGATAAGCTTCATTCAGACATGAGTTACAGAGCTGTTGGCTGGTAGGTCAGTGTTAGAGTCATAGTATACATTAAATATGGTGCCTTTAAACAGAAACAGACAAAACGAGGTTATGTACCAATTGTTGATGACAAAGTTGTGACCAGAGGCTCGCAGAAGCCTAGCCCTGCATTTCCCCTCGGGGCAGTGGTTTGGTATTTGCTAATTGGAGGTGTTCAGGGCAACCTTACAGAACATTACCGCAAATAATGAGAATCGACTGGGCTCTGAAATTTTGGAAGGAGGAGAAACGGCAAATGGTAAATAACTGTCCGTAGTAATAAAATAAATGACATCATTTGTATCTTCCTGTTATTCCCATGAGAAAAGATGAATGAGCGCCTCAGCTTGGCAGTCTGTAAACTTCATCAAAATCTAGAATTCCTGGGACAATATCGATCCTAAAATTCCTCTTTCACGTCCCCCAAGGAGTCACTCAGGGCAGCAGTCCCTCCCTGTGAGGATAACGTCATGCACCGACATGCCCTGGTGGTACTCACTGTGTGGAACCAAGAGTCCAAAAAGGCTGAGAAGCCTCTACCTAGAAAGATTTAGCCCATTTTACCTTAATCTTTGCCTATAATTTTCATAATTTTATTTTAATATGACAGACTCATTTCTCTGCAATGCCACTACATTTTTTTTTGCTATGCCATTTTAAAATAACTACAAGAACAATCCTTTCCTGATGGACAGTATTTCTAACACCTCTGTTATTAAGGAATTCTCTCTCCCAGATTTAGATACGGATCAGAAGTTCCGCCCTCTCTGTGAGGACCCTGGATGCTAATTTACCAGTCCGGAAGTCTGGGTTCCCAAGAGCCCCACCCCCGGGGTGGAGGAGGGGTGGATTAATGCTAATTGACACACGTGTCCATCACACAATGTATGCTGAAGTTAACAGTCCTAGACTCAGTAGTGCTGGAGTCTAACAAGCTTATCTGGGGAAGAAGAAGCCTCAGCTGACTGGCAACATCCACTTAGGGTGAGTACACAAGTGGTGCAGCGAAAACCGGGCATCAGAAGAGACAGAGGTCAAGTGGTGCTTAGGAGACAACACAGCCAGGTCTGCGGGGGTGGGGGGGGGGGTGGGTAGAGGGGGTGGAGGTTGGAGTGGAGCAGGGGGGCTGATGCTGAAGGAAGGGACAAGAAGCCTGAATCAGGAGTAGAGAGAGGATCAACAGCCTTGAGGGGAATATGCTTAGGTGACCAGGTGTGACCCTCAGGGCGGGACTGGCCAAGGTTGCCAGGGGAACAGTTCCTTCCTGAAAGGGATGGAGCTGAGCCCTGGAGGAACACTGCGAGCCTGCTTGAGGTCCACAGAATTCATTCCTGCTGCAGACAATGAGATTGCCTTAAGAGGCTGCTCTGGTTGGAGTTGGAGCCCGGAGCTACAACTGGCAGACAGATGGGAAGACACAGGTGAGGGGAAGAAGGGGCAGCCACGCTGGGAGCCAGCCGCTCTGGTCTGAAAACTCCTGCGGGAGCGGCGTGGCTAGAGATCCGAGACCCAGGTAGCCAGGCATTTAAGCCAGCTGGGTCAGTCCTTTCTTCTGGTCTGGGGAGAAGACTGGCTTTTTAAGAGCCCCTGGTTTTACTGTAGGACAAATGGAAATACCTAACTAGAGAAATGGAATTACAATGTGCAAAGAGGGGCGTGAGACATATTCGTGTTACCAGTGGATTACTGAGTGGATTTATATTAGAGAGCTTAAATTTTCCCCTCTTCAGGGGACCAGATGAAAACTAATTCCATGTAATTCCTCTGGTGTTATATTTAACTCGATCAAAGACACAATAGATTTTAAACCAAATATCCTCTAAGCAGAAAAAAATTTCCAAGAAGGCAAGACAGGGAGAGGAGCCTTATTATTCCCTTTTGTCAGTCTTTTAATCCAAACTTGACAAGCAGTTTCCTGTCATTTTAGGGTTTTTCAGAAAAACAGAAGCAATAGGAGATAGATAGATAGATAGATAGATAGATAGATAGATAGATAGATAGATAGATAGACAGACAGACAGACAGACAGACAGACAGATCGATAGATATTCCGTAATACTGAATTGCATCACTGGCTTTCCTGGGACTCCAGCTTGCACATGGCAGCTCTTGAGGCTTCTCTTCCTCCATAATTGCAGAATCCATTTCCTTATAATGACTCTTGGGCTGCAGGCTGGAACCCCAGGAAAGCCAATGGTGTGATGCAGTCTGAGTCTAAAGACCCGAGAATCAGGGGAGCCAATGTCCAAGAGTGAGAGATGATGAGATGACCAGTTCAAACAGTGAGACAGAAAAAGGGAGCATGAGGTAGTGAAGGAGCCTGCCCTGGGGCTGGAGGTGACAGCAGAGAGTCAGCTGGCAGCTGACCTGTAAGACATGGTAAGGAGCTTTGTCTAACCCAGAGGTCGGTGAGATGCCTTTCCATGTTTTCAGCTGATGTATTCCTTTCTTGGATTTGGGCTTTCCAAAAAGCATGCTGGCTGTAGTGTAGAAAATGCATTAGAACAAACTTTTTACGGTTGCATGTTAGAATCACCTGGGGAGCTTTGAAAAACACCACTGCTCACCCCCTACGCCAGCCAGTTAAAGAGCATCTCTAGGGAGATCTTCTCAAAGTGTGGCCCTTGGACCAACAGCAGCTGCAGCACCTAGGACCTTGTCAGATATGCACATTCCCAGGCCTCAGTCCAGATTTACTGAATCAGGGACTCTGAGGGTGGGCCCAGCTGTCTGGGTTTTAACAAGCAGCCCCCAGGTGACTCTGAGGCAGCTGATGTTTGAGAACGACTGTAGAAGGAAAAAGGTAGGGAAGAGAGAGAGAGTCTGCTTTACCAGTTAGGAAGCAGAGAGATGATAGTGCTGTTGGTCCCCACATCAAGATTTTTTAACTTTGTTGAGCAATGGAGAACATCATCCTGACAGAGTCCCAGTGGTGTCTCAAAGCAGGGAGTTTAGGATGCTGGTTGATCATGGGGTAGTTTCTGTGCGGAAGTTTTTAAGTGGTATTTGGGCAGAGACTGGACTGATGTATAACCTAGGTAAGTTTCCGTGTTGTGGACTGAATTATGTCCCCCTAAAATCCATGTTGAAGTCCCCCCACCCCGCCTCAGTGCGATGGTGTTTGGAGATGGAGCCTTTGGGAGGTAATTAGGTTCAGATGACGTTGTGGGAGTGGGGCCCTCATGATGAGTCAGTGCCCTTATAAGAAAAGCTGTCGAGAGCTCTCATCTTCTCTCTCCCTCTCTCTTCCCACCACATATGAGGACAGAGAGAGAAAGCAGCCACAGGCCAAAAGAGCACTCTCACCAGGAACCGACCACGCCAGCATCTCCATCCTGGACTTCCCAGCCTCTGGAATGGTGAAGTAAGCAAATTTCTGTTGTTTAAACCACCCGATCTATGGTATTTTGTTATGGCAGCCTGTGCTAAGACATTTCTGGAACAGTAAGCAGTTTTTGTTGAGACACATAAGTCCCTGTGGAGTTACTGTTAAAACACATTGTGCTCTTTTCTTGGAACACGTGGGTCTGGACAAGTTTTAGCTGTAGCTAACGGAGCTCAGATAGCTTGTGTTGTGAGTGATCAGTTTTGCGACTGTGACTTCTGTTTCATTTTTCAGTACTCTAAACTAACACAGTGGTCTGAGTAACTGGAATTGAAAGACTGTATAATGGCGTTGCCAGATAAAATACAGGATGCTCAGTTAAATGTGAATTTCAGATACACAGCAAATAATTTTTTACTATAAGTATGCACCTAATAGTGCATGGATTATACTTACAGTAAAAAATAATACATTGTTTGTCTGAAATTAAAATGTAAGTGGGTATCCTGTATTTTTTGTTTGCAAACTGGAAACTCTAACCTATAAAAAATTAATACAGATAGATGAATAAATATTCATTCATCAAATGGATGATGTGGTTGATCAGATGTATCAGGTGAGGGGTGTGATGAGTTGGTGATGCCTTACAGGTGTCTGGCTTGGAAACTGAGTAGTCTTTGTGCCCTACAGGAACATAAGGGACCCTGAGGAAAAGCTGATTGAGGAGGAAGGGCAAAGTGATGAGTTACATTGCGGACATGCTGAGATTAAGGTCTCTCTGGAGCTTATAAGGAGTCGTAACCAGCAGGCTGTCAGAGATACAGATCTGGAGCTCAGGAGAAAGATCAGGATAGAATCATAGATCTGGGAATCCTAAGCAATTAGGTGATAGGGAAGCTCTGGTTGTGGCTGAGATGACAGAAAATAGGCCACATAGAAAAAGCCTCGGACGAGGCCTGAAGGAATTCTGACATTTGAACAGCACGTTTGAATAGCCTGAGAATTGAGTGAGGCCAGGATCGAGATGTCACAGGAACTCAGGAAGGCAGATTTGAGAAGGGGATGCAGGATTCTGCAATGATGGATACTACAAAGAAGGAAATGCTAGAGACGGCAAGGAGGTCGCTGGTGACCCTGATGAGATACGAGTCTAAGGATGATTGTTAGTAACAGTCAGTAGAGTGGGTTTACATGCTGAAGGGAAGGAGGTAATGTTGAAAAGAGGGAAATGTTGAAGACCAAAGAGGAGACAGACTGAGGTTCCTGAGGTTATTGGTTGACTAGATGCAGAGCCCGGGGGAAGGGCTTCTTTACACAAAGAGGGGAGCCCTTTTCTGTTCAGACGGGAAGGGGGGTGGAGGGATGGCTGTGCCCGCGGGTGGGCTCGGGGGAAGGAGAGTGTGGCAGGAGCTCTGTGCACAGACCCTCGGCAAACTCTCTTCCTTTTGTGACCTGTTCATGGCAGTTGTACTCAGCATACTGGACACTGCAAACGGATGGAATAAAAGTTTAAAATAAAATGGTTGTTTTTATGAAAAAAAAAATGGTTGTTTTATGTTTTTATAAAAGCCAAGCTTTGGAAAAAATCTTAAAACAGTAAGTTGCTCTGTTTTTTGTTGTTGTTGTTGTTCTTTGTTAAAATAGTTGTGGGTAAGGTAACTGTAAATGTTTGGATTAAAAACAAAAACAAAAATAAAAACCCTAGTAGCATTTTGCACTCATACTGCTTTACCTAAAGAAATTCAGTGAAATTAGACAACACAAATGATAAAACATTGGCATGGTTTCTGCAGAACTCCAATTAACGTACCCTCTCAAAAATGCCTTGGTCCTAACTCAGAATATTAACAAATGCAGGCATACTTTTTAGGTTAAAACAAAATGTTTGTTATACATATATCATTTTAAAGTGTCTCCCTATGTGGTTTTTTAAGTGTATTTACAATAATTCTTTCTAGTTTTATGGTTATATGATTGACAAAAATTGTATATATTTAAGGTGTACAGTGTGATTTGATATATGTATACACTGTGAAATGATTACCATAATCAAGCTAATGAACATTCATCATCACAGAGCTATCATTTTTATGTGTGTTTTGAGAACACTTGAAATCTACTCTCTTAGCAGATTTCAAGGATACACTATGTTATTAACTATAGTCACCATGCTGTATATTAGGTCTCCAGAATGTATTCATCTTCGAACTGAAGTTTGTACCCTTTGACCAACATCTCCCCTTTTCTCCCACACCTCTGCCCCTGGTAATGACCATTCCACTCTCTGTTACTCTGAGCTCTACTTTGTAGATTCTGCGTATGTGTGGAATCCTTCAGCATTTGTCTTTTTGGGTCTGGCTTATCACTAAGCATAATGTCCGCCAAGTTCAATGCCTCACCACAAATCGCAGGATTTTCTTCTTTTTTAATGGTTGAATATTACATATACCATATTTTCTCTATTCATTTTGTCAATGGACACAGATTATTTGTTTCCATATCTTGGCTACTGTGAATAATGCTGCAGTGAATGTGGGGGTGCAGATAACACTTTGAGATACTAATGTCTTTTCCTTTGATCATAGAATACTTGGAAATGGAATCGCTGGATCACATGATAGTTCTATTTTTAATTATTTCAAGGACCCGCCATACTGTTTTCCAATTGGCTGTACCAATTCACCTTCCCAACCAGCAGTGTACAACAGCTCCCTTTTCTCCACATCCTCACCAACACTTGTTATCTCTTGTCTTTTTGATGATAGCCGTTCTGACAAATGTGAACTGATAATGTCATTGTGGTTTTGATTTGCATTTCCTTGATAATTAGTGATGTTGAGCATCTTTTCATATTTTTGTTGGTTATTTGTGTCTTCTTTGGAAAAATATCTATTCAGGTCCTTTGCCCATTTAAAAAAAAATTGATTTGTTTGGTTTTTTGCTGTTGAGTTCTATGAGTTCCTAGTATATTATTAGATATATAATTTGCAAATGTTTTACCTCATTCTGTAGGCTGCCTTTTCATTTTGTTGATGGTTTCCTTTGCTGTACAAAAGTGTTTTTTGTTTGTTTGTTTATTTGTTTGTTTTTTAGTTTGATGTGGTCCCACTTGTTTATTTTGCTTTAGTTGCCTTTACTTTTCAGTGCCAAATCCAACAACTCATTGCAAAGACTGATGTCAAGGAGCTTACCCTCTGTTTTCTTCCAAGAGTTTTATGGTTTCAGGCCTTACATTCAAGTGTTTAATTCATTTTGAGCTGACTGTTGTGTATGGTGTAAGGTAGGGATTCAGTTTCATTCTTTTGAATGTGGCTGTTGACTTTTCCCAACACAATTTACTGAAGGGACTCTCCTTTCGCCTTGTATATTCTTCTTTGTCAAAAATTAATTGACCATGTATAGGTTTATTTCTGGATTCTCTATTTTGTTCCATTGATCCATTTGTCTGTTTTTATGCCAGTCCTATACTGTGGTGATGACTGTAGATTTGTAATATAATTTGAAATCAGAAAGTGTGATGCCTAGAGCGTTTTTCCTCTCTAGATTATCTTGGCTGCTCAGATTCTTTTGTGGCTCCATACAAATTTTAGGATCATCTTTTCTATGTCTGTGAAAGATGCCATTGGAGTTTTGATAGAGATAGTATTTAATCTGAAGATTGTTTTGGGTAGTATGAACATTTTTTTTAATTGAACTACAGTCAATTACAATGTGTCAATCTCTGGTGTACAGCACAGTGTCCCAGTCTTGCATATACATACATGTATTTGTTTTCATATTTTTCCATTAAAGGTTATTACAAGATACTGAGCATAGTTCCCTGTGCTATACACAAGAAACTACTTTTTAATCTATTTTTATACATAATGGTAAACCTCAAACTCCCAAATTTATCCCCTCCCACCCACTTTCCCTGGTAACCATAAGATTGTCTGCTAAGTCTCTGAGTCTGTTTCTGTTTTGTAGATGAGTTCATAGTGGCCTTAAAGGCCAAGTGTGTTTCTTGTAGGCAACATATAGTGAGTCTTTTTTTTAAATCCATTCAGCCACTCTGTCTTTTAGATAATTTAGTCCATTTACATTAGACTAATTATTCATAGATATGGCCATTTCGGTAATTGGTAAATGTTTGATCCATACCTGGAATTTTCTGGAGTTCAGTGAGGCTGAAGAACAATGGGGTGAGGGCGCTGAGCATTGACAAAGAGTAGCCTTCGAGCACCAGTCCAGGTATGGAAGGAAGTAAAGACTGTGTTTTGGGGGAGAAGAGGGGGTGGCTGAGGGGAGGGGATAAACAAGGAAAAATGAGAGGGATCAAAGGAGTCGTGGTTTTAATGAAAGTAAGGAATAGGAAGGGTGATTTTTTTTTTTTTTTTTACCTCCCTGTACCAAAAAGAGGAAGCTCTCTCTCTAGAACAGTGGCTCTCAACTTGGGGGAGAGGAGGGGGATTTTGCACCCTCTTCTCCAGAAGACATTTGACAATGCCTGGAGACATTTTTGGTTGTCACCATGGGGCCTCCTACTGGCAGCTAGTGGGTAAAGGCCAGGGGTGCTACTGAGCATCTCACAGTATATAGTATAACCTCTCATAACAAAGAATTACCCAGCCAAAGATGTCAGTAGTGACAAGGTGCAGAAACTCTGCCCCCAGACAGATTATCACTATAATCTGAAAACTATGAAGTGTCTCCCCAAATGGAATCATTATCCAGGATTGTTTTTTCAATGCCTGGCTAGGGAACCCAGTTTTTCAGCACAGTTCACACTGCTATGAAGGTGAATATGAAGGTCTACGAGAGGGCAGGTGGATTTCAGGAACCCCGTAGAAGGTGGTGGCGTTGACTAGAGGCCACCCACCATGGCCTGGTACCAAATGCCACTTCTGTATAGCAGACAGCCTCCTACAGAGGCCCAACCACTGGATCTGCCCCGTGGGTGGGATGTCCCTTCAGTCCCTAGAGCAAAGATGCCCTCTTATTTGGCTTGGAGGCAGCCTACGCAATGTAAAATATCCTCTTTCTATTTATGGGGGTCTGGATTGTTTTCATAGCTGGGGAATAGCTACACTATTTTGTTTTTAAACTGCCACAGATACTGGTCAGTTTCATAGCTATACTATAGTCTTACCCTGTAATTTTCCCTTCTATTTGTTATTTATAGACCAATCATCTAAATCTAGTGACGAGAGAATGGATCTTTTATAGCTGATTTGTTTTCCTGAAAACACTAGCAAATCTTTTTTTTCTAAAAATACAGAGATAACTTCTGTATTCTGTTTTGCCACAGAGGGTCACTTCTGATTGCTCATTAGATGTTATATTTGAAAAACAGCCTCTGTATTCCACTCCTCAACTGTGGGGAAATTCCATTATTAGCAAGATCACACAGAATGAGAAGCCTCAGTGAGCCTAGGTAAGATAAAGCAAGCTAATAGCAGATGCAAACTAGAGTAATAATTCTCCAACCTTAGAATGTATCAGAATTACTTGGGAAAACTTGGTAAAACACAGATTCCTGGGGCTTCATTTCCAGAATTTCTAAATCAGTAGGCCCGGGGTGGGGCCCAAGAATGTGCATTCTGACGAGGTGCACCTGACCGAGTGATGCTGGCAATACTCATCCCAGGACCACACACTGAGAACCATTGTGGATTTTCACATTTATTTTTGATGAATTCTATTTCCATGTTAAACTATGTTTAAGAAATCAGGTCTTTATAAGATCTCAGTACCATATAGTGTTACTCTGCTAGAGAAAGGTAAGATTCAGTTCTTTATAACAAGCATTTTTGTGAGCGCACATATCTGAGAGTGAAAAACATAAAGCCTTAAGATGTTTCGCAACCTTGAATATTCACAGCAACTGCTGATACAATTTTTAATGACTTGATTTACTTCCTATAGTCTCTGGAAAAGGACCAATTTAATAAATGCTCATCAAAATTATATCTACATAAACACATAAAAAAACTTTCCAGCCTGTTGACCACAGAAAAGTTCATGGGAACCATGCAGAAATGGGGGCTTCATCAATGGACATTTTTGTGAATTACCTGGAGACAGAGACGCACTCTTTCTGTTGTAATTGCCGAGTATGAGAACAGTATGTGCTTGGAGCTTCTGAGCATCAGTGTGAGGAAGAAGGTCCACTAGAGGATGAAACCCACTTACAGGAAAAGCAAAGCGGAGAAATGGAAAGAGGGAGAGGCAGGGAGCGGGGAGGAGTCAAGTCAGAGAGACGGACCCTGCTAATGACACCGGATGTGATATGGGCAGAAGGAAACCTTTCTCGGGTTAAGCCATGATACTTTCAGGTTGTTACCGCAGTCAGCATAGCCTGATAAACACACCCAAGCACATGTATAGTAATGTATACCGCCCTTCCCAGCGGTCTCAGGACTGGATCTTCTAGTCTGTGTTTCTACTTTAGAAAGTAATAAAGGACACACTTTTTTTTTGGAGGAAGTTTAATACATAAAATAAAAACTCCAAACTAGTATTATTATAAAATATAGTTTAATTTCACTCTTTTTATTTACCACAAAATTTAAAAAATACCCACATACAGGCAAGAGCAAGTGAAATGGAAAAGAGCTAAAAATTGTATAAAAGACAGATCTAAACTCAGGATAGTGTGAGCAATGACACATACACCATAATGTCTCAGATGAGCTCAGAAAGCATCTTCCAGGTTGGATGGGTTTTCTTTCTAAAGACAGTTTTTATTGGAGCCACAAGTTGAAATGTCTCCAGTTCAGAATTCTGATTTTATGTGGAAAGGATCCGCTAAGATTTTTCTTAAAAAGCATTTCTTACGAAACAGAGGCAGACTTATAGGCACAAAAGTCATAAATGCCTCTCCTAGGCCCCATGGAACTTGGAAAAATTAATCTAATGCAAACAAAGCCCCATAAGAATGGGACAGTGACACCTAGCGGCTACCAGCAGGTTTTCTTTATGGCTTCTGATAATTCTAGATGTCAGCCCAACTTGTGCCCACAATACTGTGCTTGGCAAATCTGAGTCTCTAATTCCAGAGCCCAACAGTGACCTACTTGAGGGGTAGATTCCTCTTTAGAGCAAGATCTGAAATGGACCCTCTAAACGTGGTCCAAGACCTAGAGAATGCCTGTTTCATACACCTGTGCCCTAGACTCCACAGAGATTCCTCAAAGATTATGACAACCAGTGAAGACAGCCTTTTCCTGTTGTGACACTGTAATCAGACACATCCTTTTAATTCCATGTATTTACCACAAGTCTGCTCTGTATCTCCCTGTTTATCAACAGATTTCCAAATTTAGTGACTACAATAATGTGTCAACATATACCTCAAGTTTTATTTGACTTCAGGCTAATAAAATATCTAACACTTTCAAGTTTACTAATTTCAAAAAAGTTTTAAATTTGATCCATTGATAGAAGTTAATTGTTATCTGAATCAAGGGTCAATAAATGTCCTTTAAACCATAATATTTAAAGGTATATATCATACTTATGGTATAATGTTTGGTCTACTTAAATAATGTCCACGTAATAAAATGTTCAAGAGCTGGGCAGTAGAACAGAAATGTAATGTGTGCCACATGTGTAACTTAAAACTTTCTGGTAGCCACATTAGAAGAGTGAAAAAATAAAATTAACTTTAATGTTTAATTCAGGATATCCAAAATACTATTTGAACGTGTCATCCATACAGATTATTAATGTGAGGTTTTGAATTCCTTTTTTCTATATGAAGTCTTTGAAATCTGGTATGTATTTTACATTCACAGCACACCTCAATATGTATCAGCCAAGTTTCAAGGGCTCGGTTGCCACACGTGGCCAGTGGCTATCATATGAACAGCACATTTCTAGCTGTTCTGACTAACGCTCGAGTCCTGTGGATTAGAACCCCATAATCGGAACCAGAAGTAAACTGAGATGAAACTTCTTTTTACAGATAAGGAAACTGAGGTACAGAGACTTTAAACGGCTTGCTTGGGGTCACACAGCTAAATGTAGGTTGAGCGGGCATTCTTCCTGATACCAGGCACTCCTCCCACTCCACTACATGACTGCAGGTAATTCTTAGAATTAAAAACAAAAAAAGAGAGTATTCTTTTTATGATAGTTTCATTAAATTTGCAGATATTTTTCATCAGAGTGCAAGAAATTAATTGGTAGGGAAAAAAGGAATAGAGTGTAAACCATGAAAATATGTCACTCCTGATAGCAATCATATGTAAATAGAATGCATTTTTGAAGAAAGCACTAAACTTAGAGCTACAGTATCATACCATGTATGGATTGGATTCTGGGTCCAGGGCATGGAGATAAATATCAGAGTGGGCTACCAAAGGATCAAAGCATTCAACTGGCTTTCCACCCACAGGTCTATGCAATAACCCCTCCTCTTGCAAAGAGAGAGTTGCTACTAAGCAAACTGCAATGGCCAGATTCCAGAAACTCTGCCTCTCAGACCCTTGCGTCATGAGGGTTTGCCCCACCTGCTTTGGAGGTCATGTGGCCACAGTGACCTATCCTGCTACCACTGTCTGAGGCCAACTCTGAAGGACAAGTCCAGCCAGCAATGGTTCAGACCCCTAACATGTTACATTTGTAGGCAGACGCCCCTGCCTGACTTAAGAGAACAAATGTGATCATTTAAGCTTCATCAGACTTAACCATCATACTCAGGCTGCCACAGATCAACCTCCCCCATTTTGTGGGGTTCCTTTGGTTTATTCTAAACCTGGGTGTCTCTCAAGTCCTCAAGTGACTGTCAGAACCAGGAGTGGTGCTGCCCCTCTGATGTTGCTGGAACATTCTGTCAGCTCAAGACAGCAGGCCAGGACACCCTTGCCCACATGGCCACTGCGATTGTCACGCGTGAAGGGATGTTTGCTTTTGGTTGTTGCCTGTTATTGTGTTTGCCATCAACCCATCGGAACGGTCTAATCTATTACTTATACTTAGGAAGTGTGCAAGGTTGAAAGCATGCTCTGTTTTGGTGACGGGCTCTGAGGGAAATCTGCTGGGAAGGCACATACAGAAAAGGAAAACTGGGTTTGATCCCTGCATCCGAGCCTCAGACTTTTCCCACTTATTTTTACTGGTGGGGCACAAAACTGAATATATGGGAACACACTTGGTCAACAAGGAAGAGCCATAAAAACACAGGCATCATGGAAGTATGATCTTCAAGAGGGTAGATATACATACAGCATTTTAAATGTTCTTAATTCTTACACTCAATGTGAGCCACCTCTGGATTAATTACTGGTTTAAAAAGTGCTCTCTATTTTTAATTACAGCTAGAAAATCGGCTTTTAAATTCTTTCTCACTGCCTCATGGTTTTTAACAATGTACTTACTACTGCCTGTAACCAAAGGGAATTATATAAATGGTAAATGTAATTGCCTAATAATATAGAGAGCCAACAACTAGTTTCTAGGCCAGTTAACTAATCATTTAACCAGTGAGACTACTGCTTTCCCAAATGTGCAGTAAGAAACTGGGTTATGCACATTAAACATTCAAAGACATATGAACTTAATTGTGACGTTGCACAAGGCATTTAAAGCTGCCTGGACCTGTTTCCTCCTCTACGATTAATCCATTTTCAGCATCAAAAACCTGTTTGTCTCTGATAAAAATCTTGAGTGGCTATATTAAGAGTATATTTTATATACAAAGGTTAATCACCAAGATCTAGGGCCCAAGATCTGTCCTTTTCTGTAAGCAAAGTTGAAACTCTCTCAGCCTTTTTTTGATTTGTTTTGTTTTGTTTTTAGATAAGAAATCATCTCACTTAAAATCCATCTCAGAGTGCTCAACTGAGCATAACTATCCTGGCTCTGTGTTTGCCCAAGTCTGCAAAGACTGAGCACAGTACTTTTTGTCATTTCCACTACACACTGCACTGTCCCTTTAAATATTCAAGTACTTACCATTTCCTGAAGGCGGATAAGCATAAGCCTCAATTAAGGAAATATACAAGGAATGGAAGTGTTCCAAATTACACAATCTTCTCTTATAAGTAAATTATAAATGAATCTTAGACACAAGGAAATTGTCAGTCCATTAAATTCCCCCAACTCTAAACAACTGCTCAAAAAAAAAAATAAAGAAATGCCAAAACGAGATACATGTGATATTCTTGGTTAGAAATATTTTAGCAAAAATATAGCCACTAGTGGGTTTTAAGCCACTTCAATGAGTAGGGTGGTTTATAGAAAATTCTGAGAATTTGAAGGGAAACATCACATTTCCCCAGACCCCTGGGAAAGACAGGTGCAAAGCTATAAAAATGGTAGACCATGAATAGGAATAAGAGATGAAAACAGTATCAATACAGTACGGAAGAATATACAGTCTTTTGTAAATGAAATGCTTTAAAATGTTTCTCATTTTTAGAGTTAAATCAAGTGCTAGAGTGTCCAGTGGATGTCACTGAAGTCCCCAGGGTCGCCCAGGCCCCCCTCTGCTTCCAAGTAATTCATGAAGGCAGCCATGGCTGTATCGTCATGGTCACAGAGGGCATCAAAATCCAGTGGGGCACCTTCTCCTATTGAATTCAACAGGCCCATGTAAGTACACTTGGAGTTTCAAAAATGAGTATCCCCAAAAATGGCAAAGCAAGGCTAGGAAACCATACAATGTATTATTGAAGGCAAAATGTACGTCTTAAATTGCAGTAGCTTGAGATAGTTTTTAAATGGATCGCCTATTTTTATACCAACCTGCTGTCAGATAAATTGCACTTAACTCGTTTGATGAACGTAAGTGACCTAGTCTACGAGTCTTCTAACAGCCCTAAAAGGTACAGACTCCCAGACAGTTGGAAGCTGGGGGCTGGGGTTTACTTACGTGTGTATATATAGAGCCTGGAAGGAGAAATTTTATTTTCATCTGCCTTGTGAAAGTATTGTTTGTTTAATCCCATCATCTTCCCAAAATCCAAAAGATTCTAAAAAAGGGGAGTCCCCAGGTGTTTGATTGAAAAAGGAAATAAGGAGAAACCATGGAAAGGAGATTTAAATCAGAGACAAGGAAGAGGTTCTAGAAATTAAAGATTAAAACACAGCTACAGATTAACTGAGGTTTTCTAGGTAGCTGTAAAGTACAACAGAATTTGAGGTGATTAATACATGGCTCTGTGTGAAGTGATCACCATGTTCCTTCAAGTCCCTTGATTCTTTTAACATACATTTTCAGTAGATCAGAGTCAGTTATGGGGGGTATAAAATTGTGTCATTTCAATTTACTTGATTTGGACTTTGCATAAATGAGTTAACATGAATAAATATTACATCATAAACTTCTCAGGACTTGGCATATTTAAAATTTTTTGAGAATGGACAAGTTTCCCTGGACAGGAGAGCTTTAGTTTTATTTAAATTGTGTGTTTTAATAATACCCATAACTGATGCAGTTGATGATCAAATTTTCAGTGACAGGTCCAAGTAACATAATACTTAAAACACTAAGATCACTGTATTTAGGATGGGAAAATGTTCGTTCTAAAACTATCTGCATTTCTAGAAATCTTCTGTACCTCAAAATGCAGTGATTAACAAAGAGTTTTTGGAAAACCAAAATGGCGGGCAGTTGTCAAAGAAAACTTACCAAGGAGTGGTTCCTGACTGTGGGTAGCAACAGCACTCTGGTTTTGCTTTGCGGCCTCTAGCTCCCCTATTTCAGAAGGACTTAGTGTAATCAGCTCCTTACTTGACATCTGAACAGGCAGAATAATAAACAGTAAGTTTCCTACTATATTAGGGGAAACAAAGATCTCGTAGCAGTTTTCAGATGTGGCCCTGCCACCATGGCTGTCAACAGCACGGCAGCCTGCACTGTGTGCCCTGTGCTAAGCACTCCACAAGCATCATTTCGTTTCATGTCACAGATGTTGTGAGGTCAGGATTCTGAGGCCTAAAGAGGCTATCCTCTTGCCCAAAGTGTTGGGGCTACAGATTCTAACCCAAGTCTCCCTGACTCCGAAGCCCCCACATTATTCACAGCCGTAACTGAGTTACATATATAAGGAGAAGTTTTGGATTAAGAAGAAAAGCTATTTCAGTTTTTTTTTTTTTAATGATGGTAAAACTGTATCTCACATGAAACTAACAATATGAAATACTGCTTTGGAGAAGGGAATGGATTAAATCAGAGACTCTCACCAAAAAGCCATCACACTCTTATACACAAAACAAATTTAATGTTCAATGCAGCCTATCAAACGAAGAAATCATTTACCTATATTGTCTTATTAAGTTGTTGAACTTCACCAGAGAATGTCTAAGTAACATACACTACTTGGAGATTTTTGTGCATTACAAGGACTTAAATCCCTGTTTCTAGCAGGTTGTCTGGCACAAAATGGGTACCCAATAAACATTTGCTAAATGTATGAGTAAAACTTGAAAATACTAGGTCAAAGGTCTATATGAGTATAAACAGATACTTTCAAGTTCCTTTTGTCCCTGGTCAGATTTAATGTCTCTTTTCTCCTATATTATTATACCACTTAGTTTATATATCTACTTTAGAGGTTTTAGTTGTCTGGGATACATCAGAATTACACTGCATGTGAACCTTTCAGATACTCAGCACTATGGTTAGTCATTTTTGTGTATGCAACAATGCACTTCAAATAGCTCGTATTTGTTTAATTGAATTAAGTAGTAGGTAATACTTAATTTGTAGCTTATATTATTTCAACTTTTTTCTGAGACCATAAGGAATACAGTTAATTCACTGAATTGGAATCTATTAAAATAACACACAATATTAACTGCCATTTATTGAGCACATGTTGTGTACCAGGCACTGTTAAAGTTTTTGTTTCTTTGCATATTACATCACTGAATTCATACACCCCTCCAAGAGACTGGGGCTCTTATTAATTCATTCTTTACAGATGAGGAAACTGAGGCACAGAGTTTAAATAACATGTAGGAAGGGACCCAGTAGTAAGTGTCTGAATCACAACTTGGACCCACAGACTCTTAACCACCATTCTACATTGCCTCTTAAAAACTATGAGTTATCTAGAAAGAGTTCATTTTTTATAGGATGGCTTTGGTTCTCAAAAGAAATCATCAGCAAGCAGGAAATTTCATTGCTCATTTATTTCATGAATGTTATCACTTACAATTGCACTTACATTCTTGCTGTCTGTAGTGTGAGTCTCTTTCAATAAATCTGTTGGACTTGAATCATCAAGGGATGACGAAGACTGTAACCTTCAAAAAGTGATACATAAAACATTTTATGTGTCTGCTTACACATAGTTCAGAAAAATTTCCCCTCTGAATACATAATCTACTGATAAAAACCACAGTGAGCAAAATGAGACTGAGTATTACGACAGTTTTGATAATCAGACAGACTCGTTCAGTGCCAGATTTATTTTTGACTACGGAGTGCTGAAAACGCTCTACAGTAAATAGAAATATAAAACTCTGAGGTGAAAGCTCTTAAGTAGCTCATGCTACCTGGCTTAATGTAGCACGTGGCAAAGTAACGGAATAACAACACAGTTCAAAACAGGCATTCACATCAAGTTCCTATACGTGACACCAAAAAGCAGAACTAGCAGTAAAGAAAGACTTCCTAACATCCTGCAGCCTTTTTTAAAGTGGAAAATGTGTCGTATTGGTACTGTGATAGGTCATCCCCAAGTACAGAATCAGTGAAACACATAAAGGCATAAATACAGTCATGTGCTTTGATCATAAATCTCTTCAAGGCTTAAGATCTACAACTGACAGTGTCACATATTATTAAACGCTCAATTATGTGAAACATAATGGCATGAGCGTAACTTTATGTCCTTATCTACTCCCAAGAAGGCAGTTGACAAGAAATTATAGAGGGAGGAATTAAAACAGAGGAATGACATGAATTAGGGAGGAAATACAGATGAAAGGATGAATGATAAGCCTTGGGGATTTTTCACAGGGCAGTCAACATAGCTTGGCTGGCTTCTCATTCTGTGATTCATCATTTAAAATCACCGCTTGCTCAATTAGCCTTTGTTCAAAGATGAAAACCACCCCTCCCCCCATGCACTTCACTACCAGATTAATCTTCTGAAATATGGCTTTCTCCGTTTTAGTCCACTGGGCAGAAACTTGCTGTTTAAGTCCCTCCACTACTTGACTTCGCCTTAGTTAAAACTCCCTTTAACTGAGTTAAAAATCTGTTGCTTAGCAACCTGACTCTTCTCTCCATGAGTCTCCTTGTTTGCTGAAACCACCCACCTCCATACATTGGCAGAGGTGCCTCAATATAGAAATGCTCTCCCCACTGCATCCTGGACATTCTAATGGTACCCAGGCTTGCTACGTTTGACTCAATTTCCACTTTCCTTACGATGCCTTTCCAGCATGTATGGTCAAATGATTTTCAACGATGGTGCCAAGACCATTCAAAGGAGGAATGGGCAGTCTTTTCAGGAAATGATGTGAGAAAACTGTGTATCTACATGCAGACAAAGGAAGCTGGACTCTAACCTTCCTCCGTAATTTCCTTGTTAAACTTTGTCCTGTTTAGTACAAATATTTACAATTTACTCCAGAAATACATTTTTAAGCTTTTATTATGGAAAACTTCAAAACAGATATAAAAGTTGATAATATAATGAAATCTCATATACCCACCAAACAGCTTCAATAAATATTCTTTCCTAATCTTGTTAAATGTATATACTCCAAACTCATACTTCCCCTCTCCTCCCAGACACTTTGCCATTTAAACTGTAAATACTTCTCACTGCAGAAATACTGATTTGATTGATCATGGCGTGCTGCCCATTATATGACTGCTCTCTGGTGGTATTACACATACCTCTTAAAAAACTGAATTCCAAAACACTATCTTTCTTAGAGAAATTCTGAGTTCAAAACCTGTCTGATCTAAAGGGTTTTAGATGAGCAATTATGGGCCTGAATATACACATATTCACATATATCCACACATCTTTTTTTTTATACAAGTGGTTATAATACATATTATTCCTTCTATTTCTGCGCTTTTTTTCTATTAATCATATAAAGCGCTTCCCATATTAGCATGAATAGAGCTACCTAATTTTTAGAAGTTACAGAGTACTCCATTGTATGGATATACCATGATAAATTATGGTTATGATAAATATTTAAATATTTGAATCACTACTGTAAACAATGTAGCAAAGAACACTCTTGTTCATGGATCTTTGTGTGGCTGTGTAAGAATATTTGCTCCTGGGGTGGAGTTGCCGACTTCATGATATACACACCTATATATATATATATTTTTTAAATTTATTATTATTATTTTATTTTGGGGGGAGGTAATTAGGTTTATTTATTTATTTATTTTTAGAGGGGGTACTGGGGATTAAACCCAGGACCTTGTGTGTGCTAAGCATGCACTCTACCACTTGAGCTATACCCTCCCCCCTTACACACCTATATTTTTGATGGGTATTGTCAAATTGCCCTCCAAAGAGCTTGCACTAAATTTATACTCCCATGGACCATTTAAGAGGGACTGTTTCCTCTCAATCTCACCAGTATTACCAAACTTTCAAATTTTTGACAGTCTCTGAAGAGAAAAAAGGTATCTCACTGTTTAATTTTGTGTATATATATAATTTTAACTGTGAGTGGGGTTGAGCAATTTTTAAAGTTTCTTGGTCTTTCGTATCTTTTTTTCTATTCATGTCTACTCTCCAACTTTTATTATTGAATTATTTTTACCACTTCTTTAATAACTACACAAAGTTTAATATGTATAAAATTATATAAAGGTTATAATACTTAAAATTTAGTATAAAATTTAATAACTTTATGCCATAAAACTTAATAAATTAAGATAATTAATACAACACTTTATCATGTGAAATATATATACTTTCTGTGGTTTATTATTTGTCTTTTAACCTTGTTAACTTAATGGTTATAGTTCTGCTTAAGTTTTCAGTTTTCATACAATTAAATTTATTTTTTTCCTTAATGAACTCTGGAGTTTGTGTGACGTTTAGAAAGGGACTTTCCAAACTAAGTTGCTACTGTAAAGGTGATTTTTCTCTTCCATTATATTATTGAACTAGTTATTGTTTGCATATAGGAAACCTATTGATTTTTCAATATTGGTTTCATAAATGTAATGAAAATTTTCCTTGTTAAAGTATTTACAGCAGTAAAACATCACCTTTGTACGCCCAGGAGTTCATTTGCAATGTCTGTTCCAATACCACCAGCACCAAGGACTGTCCCAGTAGACATGCTGGGCACGCTACTACAAGACTGCCTAGAGGACCCTAAAAAATAACAAAAGGAAAAATTCAATTGAGGACTTTAAAAAAGTATATAACTTTGGTCAATATCTTCCTTTCAATTCAAATATATTTCCTATTTCCTTCTTTGAAAGAAAGAGACTAAAATATTAGGAACATTCATGTTTACATTATAAACATAACTCATGATGGTTTAGATGCTTGTGAAGAATGATATGAATCAAATATGTGGAAAGTCACTGAGGGTTCAATCATGACCTGTGACCCTTGAGTACAGGCAGTTCCTCCTGACTTTAAACTCCACATTAAAGCCAGAGCAACGCTACTTTTTTTTTTTTGTTATTGAAGTATAGTTGATTTACAATATTGTGTTAGTTTCAGGTATAGAGGAAAGAGATTCAGTTATATACATATGTATATATATATATACACATTCTTTTTCAGGTTCTCTTTCATTATAGATTATTATAAGATATTGAATATAGTTCCCTGTGCTGTACCGTAGGACCTTGTTGTTTATCTAGTTTATATATAGTAAAGTGAATCTGTTAACCCCATACTCCTAATTTATCCCTCCTCCCACCCCTTTCCCCATTTGGTAACCATAGTTTGTTTTCTATGTCTGTGAGTCAGTTTTATAAATAAGTTCATGTGTATTGTTTTTTTAAGATTCCACATATAAGTGATATCATATGATATTTGTCTTGCTCTGTCTGACTCACTTCACTTAGTATGATAATCTCTAGGTCCATTGATGTTGCTGCAAATGGCAATATTTCATTCTTTTATATAGCTGAATACTATTTTAGTTTTAATATTTCCTAACATTTTGGGGTTTTTTAATGTAAGTAATACATTAAAATATTCCTGTGGAGAAAAACTAAGATAAGCAAAAAACTCCCCCTTAATGCTTTTTATTAACTTATCCAACAGATATTTGAGTGCCTTAATGTACAAGGAACTACGCTAGCTGCAGGGGACAGATAATGGGTAAAACCATTCTTACTCTTCAAGAACTCAGTCTAGCAGCAAGCCAGTTGAGTGAACAACTAATTGCAATACAACATAAGATTATAACAGAAATGTAACTAAATTCCAAGGAGAATCACTCAACCCGCTGAAAGTCTTTTTGATTTCACCTTGAAATTCTTCCCTCTCCAAGACAAAAAAAGACAGTAACTTAATAATAACAATCTTAGTAATAAGTCGCCATCATCCAAAGCTACGCTTACCTTCTGATGACTGAGAGCTGCAAAGATGCAATGATGCTTCTCCAGTCTCACCGTGTTCCCTAGCATTAAGAAACACCATAGGTGACTTTTTATAGGTGAAGGAAATTGTTAAAGCAACATTAAGCTCTGTGCATTTGAATGACCCATTCTCGACCCATTTGTGTTTTATATACACATATTGTTAATGTCATCACAAGAGATCAAGGTAATGACTTTCACCAAATGCCATCATTACCCTGTAAAGTACCCATTCTCACAGTTACGCACTCTCAGTTTGTATACTAATGGTATGAAGACAAGAATTATTGCGATGGGTAATAGAGGATACTGCCAGAGGTACTGGGGTACAAGATTTGGGGGCTCTTTTTCTTTTTCTAAATATTGTAGATAAGTAAATAGAATTGGTTTGATGAAAACTTACAGCAACTTCAAAGAGAAACACAGAAAAATGATACTTAGAACAGGGCCATGTTAGCATCTTAAGTAAATCAGGAAAAGCTGGCTCTTCATTCGGGCTGACACAGCCATAGATCAGGGCTTGGCAAGCAGTGCACAGGCAGGATTTCTGCTTATCTCTCAGCCAGGCACTCCTGCATTAGTACATGTGGTCCCTTGGCTTAGAAGATGGACATGCAAAAATGATGCAGAGGACAAAACAATGTCTTCCAACCATACACAGTTTAAAGTCACATTCACATCGTTTTTCAGAGGGACAAGGCGAGGGAAAACAATGCCCAAATAAATGCATATACTGACACATTTTATACTAAAATGGAATTTAATTTAAACTAAAAGGAATTTATTACAAAGGGGCAAACTTTTAGCTTAATTCTGAGAATGAACGCCAATGAACAGTGAATGAACTACTCAAAATATATACTCACGTTATAAAGCCAGAGGGTCATACAGTCTTAATGGTTTAGCAAGATGAGAAGAGGGAAGCAAAGATACTTGTTTGAAATTAACACAAAGGTCTTAACAACATAAAAAATTACTTACAAAACTAAAGTGTTGACAGACACAATATATTCCAGTTCTTTGGTCCAAGGATTTGTGAAACTAAACCACTGGCTTTTTAAAGTTACGAAAGAGCCATCTTTCGCTCTGAATTTGTATGAATCTGTAAATATTTTCTCTTTACTCTGTAGAACTTAACAAGAAAAGAAAATAATCAGCATAACTATATAAGTCAATCCCTGGAGGATTAATTCAAGGTTCAGATTTCATAGGAATGAGAAATTGAGAACTGAAGCTGTAAAATTAAAAAGTACCCCAAAAATGACCCCATTGAATGCATACCTGCTTTGTGCTTGTCAGTCAAATTACTATGGTCATCTTGATGAAAATATTCGTAACAAGAAGTTCCCAAAAGCTCCTGAGGCAGGTATCCTAAAATTGCTGTTGCCCTGGTTGTAAAATTGAAAATCAAGTTCAGGATTGGCGAATGTATTCTGTTTCAGAATACTGTAGGTCCACACATGGTCAGGACAGCAGGGAAGGAGACCGGGGGATAAGTAACCCGTGTGTCTCACGGGGCTCCCTTTGGCTGCCCTGGACCACAATTAGAGCTGCAAAGCAGAATGGACATGCAGGCACCAGGCTGCTCGAAGCCACCCACCCAACCCAGGATACGCTATCCCGACCATTCACCACTAAAGCTGTGGCCACAGACCATGCCCAGTTTCTGCACCATTGGCTAAGAAATATTTCCATTTTACAATTTGGCTTGAACAAATTTACTGATCTAGCCACATCCTTATTTCATTTAAACTTTATTTCCTGTTCTAAAGCCTAAAAAAAAAAAAAAAAATCCAGCAGTGCTACTAAGCCACATCTTTAATACCCTTAAATACTTCATTGAATTCTAATCATTATGGCACATAAATGTTTACCTTTGGTCCACATAGACAAACTTTCCATTCATTGCAAAACGGGTTATAAATTCAGTTGGTTTCACTTTAATCTCCCCACTGTTCTGTGGGACAATACATGGACGTAACCTGCCAAGGGCAACGAGGCAGGTAGAGTTGCTCCTGTCTTTCTTATTTTCCCTTTCTTCTTCCATCCCAGCAATATTTGGAGGCCAACTTCTCAAATAGCCAGTGCAGTGGATGGTATAGAATTTTCTATGATCTAATTCAGAAGTTTAAAAAAAAAATAACATTTGTCAATTATATCTCAATAAAACCAAAAAAAGACAAAAATTTTAAAAAGCATTTGAATCATTATGAATAAATTCTTTTTTTGTTAAATTGGAATAGTCAGTTACAATGTGTTAGTTTCTGGTGTACAGCACAATGTCCCAGTCATGCATATATATACATATGTTCGTTTTCATATATAAATTCTTAAATTTGTTACACTGACATTTATAATACTTCTAATTGTGCTCTGAAATATTCTTTAAATACACTAAATATAACAGGGGAATAGGATTGAATTAAAAAAATCATCAATCACATTTACTTAACAACTTTATTCTTAATGGGTTATTTTTCTCAAGAACTAAACTATATGTACTACATCAAAATGATTGTTTTAATTTTGATTTAAGTAAGTCTATAGCTATTTAATTATTTCCAAGTCAATTTTTAAAGTTACATTAATTTATATGCTAGAAAAAGTAAAATTTCATGCTCCCTTGCTTTTAGCCACATAAGTATTGTTTTCAACTTATTTAAATTTTGGTACATTATCATTTATATACATAAATTTAAAGGACAGTTATGCATATACTCAAATTTCTTATGTTAGCACTTATAACAGTTAATAGATATTTATGATTATTACATTATAGAAACACTACTGAGAATATTTAGAGAAATTTATACTAAAATGTATAAAAATAAAATTTGGCTCAAATTTCACTTTTTAGAAAAATACCAAGCAATTAACTCATAAGAAAAAGCTCATCAAACGGATCCAACCAGAAAAATAAAAAATTGGAAATCTGTATGTTCAAATATCAAGAAATGCCTGAGAAAACGACGACAGTATTAAAGAAGGGCAGTATACAGATGACAGTAACCTACAAAAAGTGACTGAAAGGTTAAAAGAGGTGGAGAGAGCTGGTAAAAATTATTTAAAACAGTTGTTTCTGATAAGATTTAGAAAAGACCAGAACCGTCGTTGTTTTAAGTCGGCACTATTTGCGAAGACTGTTATTACAGATCTTTTAAAAGAAAGATTTTAATGGGGGATGATGTGGGCTGTCTTACAGCCACTGAGAGTGAGAGCGAAGGTGCAGAGAACACTTCGTGTGCCACGCTCTGTTTTAAGTGCTCTAAATGGATAATTCATTTAATCTTCTTAATAGTCCTATGAGGGGTTCTCATATTTTCCCCATTATCTTAGGAAACTGAGAGGTACTGCCAAGACCAGAGCAGGGAAGGGTGGAGCCAAGGGTTACATCCAGAGGGCTGGCTACGGAGCTCCCTTTCTGAACCACAGATGTGGTGCTATTTGATGGTAGTGAGTGCTCTGTCATGGAAGGTGTTCAGACTGGAGTTGCCTGGGTGACGGAGGGGAGGCTATGAAAAGGTGTTCCAGCCAGAGGGAACAGCTAATGCAAACAGAGTCCAGAGTGAGAAGTCAGAGGGGCTGAAGCACCATCTGCGATGGGGAAGTGGCTGGAGATTAAAGCAGGGAAAGACAGTTTAAGCTCCTGGAAACCCTGCAGAGGACCTTGTACCCAACACCCAACAGACATCACCCACCCCCTCCACCGCCCACAGATGCCTTAAATTACAAGCCATTCTCTCTCCCAACCCCAAACGAAGCCTCTAACACTTATTCCCTATCCTGCTTAATGGCACCACCATCAACCCAGGTTGTTAAATGAGAAACCTGGGAGTAGCTACGCCAGGCTCCTCCCTTTACCTCACCCAACATCCAACATACCTTAAAGGAATTAAAAACTGGGATAAGTGTAAATACACGGTTTTCATTCATGTTAACAAAACGGGATGGCAATCAAAAATAAAAAGGCTTACACTTGGGATAACTTGGATGGACCTTGAGTGGATTATGCTAAGTGAAATAAATCAGACAGAGAAAGACAAACAGTATATGATTTCAGTGATACGTGGAATGCAAAAAACAAACAAAAAATGAGCAAACCAAACCAAACAAAAACAAACACAGAGACAGAGAACAGAATGGTGGTTACCAGAGGGGAGAGGGGCGAAGGGAGGATAAAATGGGTAAAGGAGATCGACTACATGGTGATGGATGGACCCTGTTTGGTGGTGAGCAGGCTGTAGTGTGTACAGGAGCAGAAATAGAATGTTGTACACGTGACACTTAGATAATGTTACAAACCAAAGTTATCTCGATTAAAAAAATTTTTTAAAGGCTTGTGCACTGACTTAGGCATTTCTGATGATGCTTGCAAATGTACAAATGGTGCTGACTAAAAATATTCTACTCAACTGAAAATAGACTAAAATTTTTTTACATTTGCACATGGAGTCTCATCATACAGAACTCAGCCTTTTACTTCAATTCTTCTCTGACAACAAGGTGCCCGACAATTCCAAATTAATCTTTTCCCTCAACTCTCCCCGTGAACATTTATTCAGTTGGCAAATGATGGAATTTGACCCATTTGATCAATTATCTAAAGCTTTAAAAAATACATTAAAAATCCTCTTATCCCAAGAATTCTTTAGACTTTTACCTAAATATTGGGGTCATGGGCCCCAATCCTCACCAAACTATTTTTTCTTATTGAAATATAGTTGATTTACAATGCTGTGTTAGTTTCTGGTATACCTCAAAGTGATTCAGTTATACATACATATACATATGTATTCTTTTTCAGATTCTTTTCCATTTTAGGTTATTACAAGATATTGAATATAGTTCCCTGTGCTATACAGTAGGTCCTTGTTCTTTATCTATTTTATATATAGTAGTGTGTATTTGTTAATCCCAAACTCCTAATTTGATCCCTCCCTCAGCATCACCAAACTATTTACATCAGATCCACAGGGTAGATTCATGTGCAGTCTACTCCATGATTTTAATAAGAGGAAAGAAAAAACCATTTTAACCCAAACACTGCCTGAGTCCACAGGACATCTTTTCAAAATGCTCTGTGACATTTTTCTTCAACAAGCTGCAGGCTAGGTCTCTCAACCTGGTATCTTGCTGCCTTCGTTTGAATTCTCTCAGAAGCTGATCCTGAGACAAGGATTCAAGTCCAAGGAGTGTATTTGAGAGCTGATCCCAGAGGAGAGAAAGAAGCTAGTAAGAGAGACACTTTCCAACAAGTGTTTTGCCACTTCAGGAAACCGAAGCTAAATCGATTAGGGGTGTTCTGGGAAAACATGCAGAGCAAGAGCTTCAGAATAATGTGGCCTGAGGGACATCAAGGAGAGAGAGCTGGGGTGCTCATCCATCAGCTCTCTTTAGCCGGTGGATGGGGATGCACCCGGGGAGCCCTGACGCCCCAGCACGGACGCCTGCCCTAGCCGGTCCAGGCAGAACTGTCTCTAAGAATCAGAGAAAGGGGTCAAGCAGAGAGTCAAGTGTGTAACACTGGGAGCCTAATGCCATGGGAGGATGCCTTTGGGTTCTGACAGCACCTGCCATGCTTGCACAAGAAGCCAGTGGAGTACTGATTATCTTACCAAGATAAATTTAAGAAAGACCTAAGATACTTGGTAATAGTCACCCATCCTTATCAGGCTTTGATTTCACAAGTGGAGATACATGACTAATCTCATCCCAGCCTTAAAACCTTTTTTCAAAGTTTGCATCCATGACATTCATGTTAGAATCAGGGTTGAAATGTTTTTAATGCCAATCATGTTTTTAAAGAATTTTGTTATGGAAAATCTCAAACACACATAAAATCAGAGAGAACAGAACAATGAAGCCCCACTTGAGTGACCCATGGCCAATCTTTTTTTTTTTAAATTGAAGTATAGTCAGTTACAATGTGTCAATTTCTGATGTACAGCATAATGTCTAAGACATACATGTACGTACATGTATTTGTTTTCATATTCTTTTTCATTAAAGGTTATTACAAGATATTGAACAGTTCCCTGTGCTATACAGAAGAAATTTGTTTTTATCTATATTTATATATAGTAGTTAATAATGCAAATTATCCAACTCCTAAATTTACCCCTTCCACCCCCTTTCCCCCGCTAGTAACCATTAATTTACTATGTCTGGGAATCTGTTTCTGTTTTGTACATCAGTTCATTAGTGCCTTCTTTTTTCTGTTTTTACATTCCACATATGAGTGATATCATATGGTATTTTTCTTTGTCTTTCTGACTTAACTTCACTTAGAATGACAATCTCCAGGTTCATCAATGTTGCTGCAAATGGCATTATTTTATTCATTTTTATGACTGAGTAGCATTCCATTGTATAAATATACCACAGCTTCTTTATCCAGTCATCTGTTGATGGACATCAACAGGTTGTTTCTATGTGTAAGCTATTGTATATAGTGCTGCTATGAACACTGGGGTGCACGTATCTTTTTCAGTTAGAGTTCCCTCCAGATATATGCCCAGGAGTGGGATTGCTGGATCATATGGTAAGTCTATTTTTAGTTTTTTGAGGAATCTCCATACTGTTTTCCATAACGATTGCACCAAACTACCTTCCCACCAACAGTGTAGGAGGGTTCCCTTTTCTCCACACCCTCTCCAGCTTTTATCATTTGTGAATTCTTTAATGAAAGCCATTCTGACTGGTGTGAGGTGATACCTCATTGTACTTTTGATTTGCATTTCTCTGATAATTAGTGATATTGAGCATTTTTTCATGTGCCTATTGGCCATTTGTATGTCTTCGCTGGAGAATTGCTTCTTGACGTCTTCTGCCTATTTTTCCATTGGGTTGTTTGGGTTTTTTTGTTGTTGTTATTAAGTTGTATGCACTGTTTATTGTTCTGGAAGTTAAAACTTTGTCAGTCATATCATTTGCAAATATTTTCTTCCATTCTTTAGGTTGTCTTTTTGTTTTGCTTATGGTTTCTTTTGCTGTGCCAAAGCTTACAAGTTTAATTAGGTCCCATTTGTTTATTTTTGCTTTTATTTCTATTGCCTGGGTAAACTGCCCTAGGAGAACACTGCTAAGATTTATATCAGAGAATGTTTTGCCTGTGTTTTCTTCTAGGAGGCTTATCATGTCTTATATTTAAGTCTTTAAGCCACTTTGAGTTTATTCTTGTGTATGGTATGAGGGAGTGTTCTAACGGCATTGACAATTTCGTAGCACCTGTATGTGAAATACACTCATTTCACTTGCCAGACACTCCCTTTGGTTAAAGTAGGAAACAAAAGCATCTCACGAGTGGGAGGTCGTCCACGTGGCCAGTCAGGGCGGCATTTGGCAGTTGCCTTCCCCTGGCCCGGGCGTCTGTCTACGCCTCTGTCCACATACAGCTCTCCCCAATTTCCAGCTCTTTCACTGCAAGGGAGGGCGGTGCTGATTGCTAACACATGCCCTCGTCATTCCTTTAGGCCGAGTCGGCCTCATGCCTTTGGCCCAGAGCTCTGGGGTGTTAAGTGAATACTTGGTCAAGGACTTGGGCAGATGAAAAAGCCCTCTTTGAAAAGATGCTTGACTCTGACTGCAGGCGTCTGTGTGGCCCAGCCTGGTGTGGGAATGATCATCGCGTGTGGCCAGGGACCCGTTCCGGCAGCAGGAGCCAAGCCCCTGGCTATGCGTCCGCTGCAGGAACCATCCAGAATGGATCTCTTTCATTAATAACCTTTGGCATCTAGAAAGCTGCCCTAGTAGGTGGCCTGGCAGAGTGGAAAGAATACAGATTTTAAAGCCAGATTCCTGATTCTGCCACTCTCTTCGGACAAGTTACAGAACTTTTAGGCTTCGGCTTTCTCACTCGCGAGACTGGGATGGTTTGCACAGGGCTGCTATACAGATTAAATCAGGCACTTATGCCAAGTGCTCGGCAGGCAGAGTTTAAATAATTACTGCTTCTCTTCTTGCTCTTTTATTGTCCTTCTCACCTTTCTGGGCCACAAATAGTGGCTTCCATTTACTGAATGCTTCCTGGGAGCCAAGTACTGCTTTAGCCGTGTGTAATCCTAACCACACGGGCATGAGGCGCTGCTATTAAACCCATCATATCACTCTGCTCGGGCATCCGAAATGCCACGGACTGGGTGGTTTAAATAATAGAAATTTATTTTCCACAGTCCTGGGGGTGAGAAGATCAAGGTGTTGGAAGGTCTGGTTTCTCCCGAGGCCTCTCTCTGGCTTGTAGGTGGCCGGCTTCTCACCACGTCCTTATGTGGCCATCCCTGCTGTCTCCTCCTCTTCTTGGAGGACACCCATCATGCTGGATTAGGGCCCCACTCTTATGACATCATTTCACCTTAATTACCTCTTTAAAGGCCCGAGCTCCAAATACAGTCACACTGGGAGTTAAGGCTTCTATGTGTGAATTTTGGGGAAGCACAGTTCAGTCCATACCCATTTTCCATATATTGAGAGGACACTGCCTCAGGTCACACGGCTGTTAAACAGCAGATCTGGCGTTAAAACCCTACTGAATTCACGAACACAAACTTATGGTTCCCAAAGGGGAGGTGGGAGGGAGGGATAAATTAGGAGTTTGCGATTAGCAGATACACACTATTATGTATAAAATAGATAAAAACAAGGTCCTACTGTATAGTATTCAATTGCTTGTAATAACCTATAATGAAAAAGAATCGACATTATATATATATATGTATAACTGAATTACTCTGCTGTATACCAGAAACTAACACAACACTGTAAATCAACTGTACATTAGTGAAAAGGCAAGAAGAAAAACAAAAAAACAAAAACCTACTGGACTCAGAGCCCAGGCCCTTTCTACTCCATCCTAAGCCCATCCACCAGCAGGGCTGTTGCTGGGCGGAGCCAGTGTAAGATCCTGGGGCACCGGAAGGACTTAAAAATATCTCGGTTCTTTTAGCTCATCACAGAATTCAGCTATAAATTAGCTCTAGTTGGCCATTTACCAGATATTCTGCAATATCTCCATTTTCTCAGTAGGATTATCAATATTTATTTCGAAGAGAAGAAATTTTCCCTACCTCTTCTATAAATCTCTAAAACTTAACCGTTGAGAAAAAATCCTTTCAAAAGCCACATGGAAGGACTGAAGTTTGATCATCACATTCTTTAAGACTGCTGCTTGGATTTTTTTTAACTTATGACTATTACACGTGTGTTTTTGCTGAAGATTCAATATTTACAAGACTGCTTCAGAATACTGTAACAGTACCGTCGTCTCACGGAGGCTGCCTCAGTTTCCTTTTTGTGCCTTTACAAAAGGTTAATTAGGACTAGACACAGGGGCTGTTACACTTCTAAGATTATTACCAGTGGCTGACTCTATACATTCAGTCCTGTGTTGTCCTAGAATTTGACAAAAGCCGAAAAGAAACATCTGAAGTGGCAGAAAGAAGGCAGAACCCAGACAAGGCAGGGTCCTGCCACCGATGTGTGGCTTCAAGCCAGACTGCAAAGTGCCGACGTAACAAACATGCATCTTCAGCAAAGAGGCCCAGATTCCTCTGGTTCCCACTGCAGAGCCTTTTCAGGTTTACTTCTCACGAGGGCCACGGTAGGGAAAATGACCCAAGCTGTTTGCCATCTTAGCCTCGTAGGGCTCCCCGAACAAAGCGACAGGGCAAGCAGGCTGGGCGGCTCACACAGCGGAAGGTTACTTCCTCACGGTTCTGAGTCCCGGATGGCAGCGCAGCTGAGTCCCGGATGGCAGCGCAGCTGAGTCCCGGTGGGGGCTCTCGTCCTGGCTTGCAGACAGCTACCACCTCGCTGTGCACTCACAGACGGCAAGCTCTGGTGTACACGGGCACGAATGGCATCACGAGGGCCCCACCCTCATGGCTACCCCTGAACCTAATTATCTCACAAAAGTCCTCCCTCCCAACACTACCACACTGGGCATCAACATGAATTTTAGGGGATGCAACTCAGCCCAGAGTATCTGCTAAAAACTTCCTGGGATAAAATCTTTTTCAACAGTTTAAATTGCTTCCAGGGTAAAACAAAAACTAATGTAGATTAATTCACTGGATTGTTCCATTGTTCGTGTGGATTAGACAGCAATTATGTGTGGCAAATCAGGAACACAGGACAAGAGGATGGTCCCTTAATTAAGCCTTCAGTAAATGTCTGAGTGTCTACTATGTGCCAGGTACCATGGAAAAAGAAATGAAGCTCTAGGTCTAGTGTGGGAGACAAATATAACATAATAATAATAATAATAATGTTAATACAGTGTGGAAAGGGCAGTGATACGAGGTGCTCAGGATTATTAATGGATTACCAAAGTGGGTATTTGGGACTCAAGCCAGCCAGAAAGGGCAGCAGGAGGGTTTTCCTGGAAAGAGGTGCTCCTGTGCCTTAATGGTCCATTATCTGCCAACAGGCTTGCGTTCTCCATCCCTTCCAGCAGGAAGGCCTGGTGCGGCTGCTGGGGTTCTGTTCTGGAGATCCGAGTCTGGGAAGCCTCCAGGGTCATCTGGGCAGGTGCCTGAGCCACAGGCTTGACAGGCTGCAACCGTCTCCTCCGTACTGGGCACTTCTCAGTCCAGCATGAAACACATCGTCCAGCTGCCTCTGAAATCTTTCACATCTCCACTCATCATCCTGAAGAGTCTGTCTTATTGGGGAACAGATCCTTTGAAATCCTAGCCTACCTACATGCCTTGGTCCTCCTATGGTCTTAATATGAAGTCCTAAGTAGGGCAGACCCAGGGCGTCTGACTTAATACTTCATAGGTTACTGCAGTGACGGCAATGGTCCCTTAGTTCCCACTGGACCTAATATAACGTGAAGACGTTCTTCCTCACTCTCAGGTTAGGGGTCTACTAAAAGCGCAGAGATGTTTCTAGGGGCATCCTGAGGCTCACCTGCTATTTCTCTGATCTCTAACGCAATGGCCTTCAAATATTATTCATTTTGCATGCTATTAAAAAATTGTAAGCACCCTTCATATGTATAAACTACACAATCAACTCCTGCACTAATATATTACATGCATTATAAACACAAAACTGAAATTAAAATATAAGAGAAAAAGATGAAAAACAATGTTATAAGGACAAATTGTATTCATGGTAAAAGTTTTTTGTTCTTTAAAAATCATAATATATGTTATTTAATGAATCAGTATAATTAATTATGCTTTATTCTTGTTTTAAACCATGTTTTAACACATTGGGAAATAGTGATTTGAAGATCTGATTCAAAATCTAATGTCCAATTCTATTTTCTTTTCCTTCATAGCACTAATCACTATTGGCAAGGTTTTTGTTTTGTTCAAAATAAGCCATGGCATATAGACCAGTGTCTGGCCGATGGTGTGTACTTCATAAACATTTACTGAAGAAAATCTTTTTTGAACATGATACCATATAATGGTGTGTTGTTGTCTATCCCTCCCCTACTCCACGTTCAACGACCTCGTGTTGGTAGCTTGAAATTAGCCACGTGTGACTATTTACATCACAGAAAGTGGCCAAGCTACAAATCAGGGCTTGAGTTATTGTTTGTTTGTTTTCCTGATCTATGAAAGCGATGGACAAACTGCTCATAATGAAGACTGGACTTAAAAGTGCATCGTATCTGTAGTTTTTATATCGTGAATAGCACCAACAAACTGAGTAAATAATCTTCTGGTATTAAAAAATTATTTTAGCGATGGGGAGGGTATAGCTCAGTGGTAGAGTGTGTGCTTAGCATGTACAAGGTCCTGGGTTCAATCCCCAGTACTTCCATTAAAAATAAATTAAATAAAGATAAATAAATCTAATTATTCCACCCAAAAAACTATTTGAGCAAAGTCACTCGTATCATTAAAAAAAAAATGAGTGACGTTCTGACAACATGGTTTCACTCTTCCCTTACTTGCTTATGTAAAGGAAAACAGCAACCAACGTTCCTATCAGAACCCGACCCAGAGAGCTGGCTGTTGAACCAGTACACCGCCGCCCACGACCTGGCCCCAGCTGCCTCGCTTCCTAACACCATCTTCTGCGGATCTTCGTTGTCACACTGATCTTTGTTGAGTTCCCCCCAAATACCACATTCTCCCTGCCTCTAGGTCCCTATGCAGGCCCTTCCGTCAGGACTTTCTCCCCACAGGCTTCTCCATAGCTGGCTCCTTCTCACTGTTCTGGTCTCAGGTCAAACGTCCCATAAGAGAGACCTTCTCTGAGTCCTCCAAAGGAACTCCTTCTCCCGAATCCCCGTCTTCCGTAACCCATTTTATTGACTTCATTGCACTTTCCAGTACCTAAAATATTCATCAATTTCCATGTTGCCTGGCTGCCTCCTGTCCCTCTAATGAAGTTCATTAGAGCCATGACTTGTCTGCCTGCTTCCAGGGTATCCTTTGTACTTGGCACATGGCAGGTAGTCAGTAATCACTGACTGGCCAAAGTCTATTTAATTAGAGACTATTATGTCAGGAAACCGTCTCAGGCTTATTGCTACCATTTTCATATAATCATAGCCAATATGCAATGATCTCTTTAGAAATAAGATTATGACAGAAGCTGTGGGAAGATGCAAGTTGGGGAGGAGCCCCCACCCGCAGGGCTTCAGCCCCAGGTTTGGGCACTGCTGCCCAGGACATCCCTTCTTCCTCTACTCTTTCTCGCTCTTTCCTCCTCGTGGGCTCCCAGAGAATCTCATACTTGAGAGAAATGTCTAAAGCAGTGGTTCTCAAAAAGAATAGAGAGGTTGAGAATCCAACCTGTGGGGTTGCAAGGTTTAGAAGCAAAGGGTAAGATGGTGGGGCAGAGGGCGAGATCAGGTTTACAGAAGTGAAATGGTTTTACTGGGCACTGGCCATGCAGCAAGACAAACACATGACTGAAACACGAGTACTAAATAAGTCTTCCCAGAAGGAGAGAGAAAGTAATCCGGCAATCTTCAAAACACTTATAAAACTTGATAATTTTAGCCTTTACTCAATTTATAACTTGCATCAAACACCGCAGAGGTTTCGGCCATGTTAAGGTAGCTGCGTTGGCCACCATGTTCTCTCACAGGGACTGCTGTGTAGATGAGATGATTCACTTCTGGTTGGATCTACGCAACACGGTACTGGTTCACCAGAACCAGAATTATTTAGATAAATACATGTTTTTGGCTTCAATTATTTGCCTTGACCATACAGCTTATTTTTTTAATGTAGGAAGTATTTAGGACATTAATTTTATACCCAAGCCTCAGATCACCTGACATTTCAAAAGGACAATACCTTTCTTCTTTGAGTTGGGTAAGCAGTCATGCTCTTCTTTGACAGAGATTTTACAACTCTTGATTCGACAGAAAAACGATCGTCTTGAGCCCGAATACACACGACTCCTTGCAGTATGGAAATTACTGTGAACCTGCAAACCAGCTTTCATAGAGCAAGGAGGCAAGAGAATAGGTAGAAAATAATATTTTAAAGTAATTTTGACGTTCATTTCCTAACATTTTCTGGTCATCTGTTACTTGAGAAATGGTTATTGACATCATTTTACAGTAAACCCCAAAGGGAAACATACCAAGAAAAAGTATTTGTCAAGTAATCATGTTTTCATACCTTATAATCACTTGCAATTTATGTATTTCCCCAGGGGGGCAGATAGTAAAGATAATTTAAATTAATTTTTTTAACTGAGGCTGGTGATTATAAAGTTTACTAAATAAACCTCCTCTTGATAAAATCATTATCAGCTAACTTTTCAAAACACTGTATTGCTGTCCTTTTATACATATTTACATAAAATTGTAATAATGCTGAAATGAGTACTTACTTTTGGCATCGATTAGCATCTCTCTTGGTGAAATATCAGAGGAAGAAAGTTGTTCCTTTACTTTGGCAACATCTTTTGGATGTAAGAAGTCAAATAAGCTTTGTCCAGTCAAATCAGCCTATTTATAAGGTAGACATTCATTTAAAATCAGTATCATTTTTCTACATTTCCTCATACAGACAAATGATGCTCTTTCTTTTGTTAAAGTTGCTTTTTCTTAAGCTCAGAATCATCTGCTACTCTGAATGACATTAGCTTAGTCTGCATTAAAAGCAGAATGATACCTGAAGATGGAAAAAAATACATGCACACAGACCCATGATTGGGTACACACACCTAATCACTAACGTTCTATTTGCTCTTGTTACTCTTGTTAACGTCCCCAGATTTACACATTACTACTAGGTCATATTATGATTTACTTAAAACTTTACCATTGGTAGAAGTGCAGAGATTATATTATGGCACACTATAGAAGTCACAGAATAGCTGTGGTCTTATGGTGTGACTCAGAAATTTGCCACACTGTTTTTAAAAATTACCACACTGTTGACAACCAAAATCCAACCTGGACTGCCCTCCACTCCGCATTCCACTTCTTCCCACATGCAGAGCATTCTCTGGTCCATGCCTTTGCTCGCATGGTCCCGTCGCCTGAAATTCATTACCTCTTCTCTATAAACTTAATTCCCTGGGCAGTCTGACCAATTGCCTTCTACTCCCTAAATTCCAAGACTCCCATTCCCAACCTGAAATGTCTTCCTCCCCTTCCTGCTCATCTCAAAGCCTAGCAGACATTCTACTTCACATATGAAGCCCTCCTTGACCCACAGTGATCACCCCTCTTTTGAACTCCTTTATTACCCAAGTAGACATTCCTATAGAAGGCAGAACAAATGGACCAACTGGTCCAAGCAGCCTGGAGTGCTTGGCAGTTAGATATCTCAGACTAAAATGAATAGCAATCTGATTTATACATCAGTCTATTGTGTGACTGGCTAATACAAGTCTATGCCCAACCCTGCTCCTGAGCAAATCGGATTTCTGAATCTGAAAAGCTGAGGACCAGACCCTGGATCTACGGGGATCCCAAAGCCCTCCTGAGCAGTCAGTGAGTCTCCTGAAAGGTCTCTGAAATGCAAAGTCAGTGTCCAGTGGGACTGGGCTCCAAGTCACTAACTTGGAACTTAAGAGCAACCTGAATTATCAAGTATCTTGGTGTGCGTGTATGTGTGTGATGGTCTCCATTTTCAATTAGAAGATAGAATAATCAAGCCTTGCCCTGCTTTTGTGTCCCCAGCTATAACCAGCTGCGTGATGCATTTGGTTTTCATTCCTTCTGGATGTAGGCTCATAATATGTTTTTCTGTTATTTAACTCACTATCTATGAATGCCGTCTAGCTCTCCAAATCTTCGAGTTTTGGGGAAACAGGCTGGGAGTTATATAAGATTAAATAGGAGTTATATAAGATTAAATGGGAGTTATGTAAGATTAAAGCTGTGGGCTATATCTGATTTCTATAGTATTATATCATTTATCTGTCTTATATTTATTATTTATCATATTTATATATTATATTTATCATATTGTTTATTATATTATTCTATTTCTATCTTATTTCTATTTTAAAGGAGACCACAGGTGCTAGTTTATTCACTCTTGATTTCAGTGTTACAGTTTGAGTTAAACTAGTTAAACTAGTTAGTTTAAATTAAACAGTGTTCAGTAATGAGGAGGCAAATCAACCCTACCACGAGTTAAATAAAAGATGTATTTCAGACTTTGTTGCCAGAGTATAGATCAAAAGCTGTTATGTGACGCACATACTTGATAAATAATAATGCTGTCTCTTAGAGGGAACAGAGAAGGGTGACAAATATTTTCAGACACTCACATATGATAGCTTGCTTTGTGCTTACATCAAGAGAGACAGGTATAATCACAATTTCCACGTTTTACATAGGGGGAAGCTGAGGTTCAGGAAACTGAAATAACTCGCTGAAGGAAGTAAACACTCTTGTCAGTAATAAAAACTCATACTCTTTCTACACATCTTCCCATCTCTCTCAGAGTTTAACTTAGCAGAACCGAATCCCACAGCCCACTGGGAAGAAAGGTTCAGAAAAAGAGCTTCAAGATATGTGATTTAAAAACAAAGCAAAACAAAACAAAACATAGTATGAGAAAGTCCTCTGTTTTGGGTACCTGATCATAATTAAGTGTTTTGGAGACTGATTTAGAAACGAAGAGAATTTTTCCTCTTTCACATCCAACCACAAATAGGAAGCCTTCTGCAGTCTAGGATTTAAAAATATAAAGTGAATATTTAAAGAAGATCTTCTGTCCCTCTCATACACACATTCAGATTTTGAGGAAACTACTGTAGCAATAGAATTAATAGAGTGGTCCTAAGAGCTAGGAAAATTCATTTTAAGGCATTTTCTCAATATGTAAAAAGATTGATAGCATCAAATGGAACCCCAGTCTAATGTTGCTGACATGGCAAGCTCAGGCGGGGAATATTTAGTTGAGATATTTTATAATATAAAAGTCACATGTGTTAAATTCTACACACATACAGAAACTCTGTAAAAATATCAAAACACACCAATAACAGCTGCCTGCAAATGTATTGAGATGGAAGACTCTGCAGACTGGGATGAAGGAAGTACCAGGAATACTGTATTTGAATTCAGCTGTTCAAATAAAAGAGGGGCTTTTAAAAAATTAAAAGAAAAATGGACAAATAGATATCTAAACCTTTCTATTCAGTCATACTATGGCGTAAAGCCTACTGGTAATAGCATGAGATCCAGACACACAGGACCTCCAGGGGGGCAGGATAAGCCAATGATATGGTCACATTTTCCACATCAGGGAAACCTTTGGAGCAGTGAATCTGAAAACCCATGCAGATGAAATGATGAGGGCAGAAACGGCAAAGCACCCACTAACAGCTCATTTAAAGAAGCGGTGACTGGCTCCTCGGCAGAGAACGGGATGCTGGGGGAACAGAATCCAAGGTAGATGGCTTTGAAGGAGGCGGTAACAGTGGAGAACAGAGCCTGTGGTACAGGAGGTGGGGCATTAGGCAGAGCGAGGAGCTTTGCGTTAAAGACAAGCGAGTCGCCCTATTTTGGAAATCCTACACTCACCAGACAAGGTTACTTGTATAACTTAAATTTTTCTATTAAAGGAAATTCGGTGTAATATGGAGTCCTGTTATGTTTATATACAGTAGGAAGTGAACTGAAAAAAATTCTTCTTCCCATTCAAACAGAAACGCAAGGACACATACAACTTACACAAATGTATCTCTTTACTTACCTTAAGAATTAAGTGTCTAAGCTCATTATCCTGAATGAATGAAGGTCTACGATTACTTCCTGCATACGAATTTGCCATACCTGAAAATGAAGAAGACAAAAAGTTATTAAAAAATATCGTACAGATGGAAATGTACTAAATGCTCAGTGAACGTTAGGAGTCCGAGGCTGCTGTTGGTGATGACCGTGACGATGGTGTTTTCTGTTCTAGCCGCTCCAACGTCTGTTCTGTAATCGTTCCCTCTCTTCGTTTTATCTAGACTGAAATTTTCTGCTTTCAGATTGTAAATTCTTTGAATTCACTTATTCCTTTATCTGCAAATGTGCAGAAAGAGCTGTCTGCAGTCTATTATCTATAACATAATAACATGCAACAATATTCAAGACTGAAAAATAATTCAAATTATTTTTACAATTTCTTAGCTTATTAAATCTGATCACATGAATTATCCTGAATAGGGAGCATCTGGGATGCTAAGCAAATTTTATGGGTTCGTAGGATTTTTGCATCAGAATGATCCTTTAAAGATCACATGGAGACTTCTGATAATAGACAAAATATACAAAAAAGTATAAAACATAAATGAAATAATTCATTTCAAGCCCTTAACACAGAGCTTATTGTATTAAAATGAAAGCTACTAAAGCCACCAGAAAAGCTGGGGAAATGATGGGAATTACTAGGTCAAAACAGACAGAAGTAAGGGAAGAACTAAAGCTACATTTGTCCTGAGGGCATCCACCAACCTGGACGGGAAAGCCCTTCATGGCCACAAGGGGGCGCACGAGACAGTTCGCCAAGGCAAGGTGTGCTGCCCCCAGACAATCCCCAGGCAAAGGTGATGCAAAAATAAATCAAATTTCCCTCCCTTACACTTCCCAGCCTCCCTAACCCTGACCCCTTCCTCCGGGGGACTGCAAGGAAAGATGCTTCTGCAAAAGAAAGATGGGTAACACCATCAGATGTGTTAACTACTAATTGGCCCTCAGATGGATTTGTAGCCAAAATTCACCAATTAATTACCTAAGTGATGGGGGAAAAAACAAAACCAGAAAATCAAAAACCCTCATGGTATGATTTGGTAAAGTCTCAAACTGGCAGAACTCCCAAAAGGCCTGGCATAAGCAAACGAAATCTCTTTTGGAGCCTACCTTCTAGGGAGCCCTCAGAGACGTTCTGCAAATGACTTACTGTTACAACACAGTAGCCTGGTGGGAGGGAGCTGAGAAAGGGCTGGGAGGTGCAGACGCTGCGTGCCAGGCCGGGCGCAGCAATAAATCAGTGTGAGCGAGGCAGGGACACCGCCAGGTCTGGCCTGAAGCAAGGCTGGCAGAGGAGTGCGGAGGAAACCCCGAAAGTGTAGATCGGCCAGGATGCGCGTGCCCTGGTTGAACAGGCGAGTGAGGACGTGAGGACGTGCCGGTGAGAAAAAGAGGGCAGTGAGCGCAGAGCTGAAGCTAGGATGCGGTGAGTTCATAAAACGCCTGCAGTGCCGCTCTGTCCACCTGCCCCGGAGCGGTAACGGCAAAAACCAACGAGGAAACACGGTCACTTACTCTTAGTATAAAATGTTCATCATTGCGATTAAAGAAATGACAATATGAGAATAATGATAATGATAATAAAGATCAAAATGACCATAACAACTCTCCCTCCTGGTCCTCTGACTACCACCTCCACCATTAAGAAACACATTATTCTGTCCTCTTAACAACAACCCAATGAGACCAACACTTTATCCTCGTTTTGCAGGTGTGGAAGTTGAGGATTAGAAGGTTAAAACACTTGAGTAAGTCACATAACAATGAAGGCAGGGAGCCAGGATTTGAACCCGGGTTTGCCTCCAGGACTCACGCAGGAACCACCGGCTCCTGGTACTCAGACCCACGCACAGAACGCCCACAGGGTCTCCCAGGGCTTACTCCAAATGTGGTCTGCAAACCACTGTCACCACCAAACTGTGGTGAGATGAACACGGAAGTTAAGAATAAGCACTTAGACACTTTGATGGAAATAACATTGCTGTGGCATCACAGCCCGTGAGCATTTTTCCACTAATCATTGGTACCATATTTTAGAACAGATGGGGGCGGGGAACACTTGCCTTTCTCCCAAATGGTTTGAGAAGCAATCCTGCAGACTGTAGAGTGAAAAATCATTTCACCATCCTCTGTCTTAGAAGTAATTATGTGTGGACCAAAGGAACAGCACCGACAGGCAGATCTCTCATGATCAGGCATTCGTGGAGTGAGTTGGGGGTACACTCTGGCCAGGGCACTGGAATCCAGCCCCAGCTGCTTTAAGTCATCTCATCTGGGGGTAGCACTGACTAGGATCTGGTCAGGATGTGTGACGAATGCATGAGCACCTGACTTCAGCTTAGAAGGGCCAATGATGAAATCTATACTCTGTTCCAAAGAACCCCTTCCAGATTTAGGTAGTGTCTCCTCTCCACTGAGATTCCCTTGGCCCTCCTCACACTCACACATTTATCACACTAGGTTTTAATGCATTCTTCATGGGTCTGTCTCCCTTGCCCACCACGAACCCCTCAAGCACAGAGATCTTGCCTCCATTTTCATAACCTCAGCACAGAACAGGAACCGAGGAGGTGCTCAGTTCACATCTGTGGTCAGTTGACTGATTCATGGCTTTTTCCTTAGATCCTCCTCCCTGAGGACGTTGTGAATGTGAAATGTCAGGTAATTTCAGGGTTGCAATCAAATGACCTCAGCTGAGCCTACTTACGGTCGTTGCTAAAAGATTTAAGGGAAACACTGCTTACAACTTAGGCAAGACCCACTTGTGGGTAAAAGAGAATCTTATTTCACAACAGACAGTTTTGAAAAGAAGACCTCCAATCAGGCTCCCCAGAGGAAGCCTGCCAGGCAGTGCCCCCCCGGCACCCGCGCTGCTCTGCATGGTGGGACCGGGGGCTGTTCTGGCTCTCCACATCTGCATGCACTCAGCTGGTCGGGGTGCATATGCCGCCTTTCTGCCATGTGCAGAGATGGGAGGAAGGTGATTTAAAGCACAACTTGCACCAGTTACTCTGAAATAGCCCTTTAACCACTGTGTCTAGTTTTACATCCTGATTTGTATATGACCCCCGCCTCCTCCAATGTGAACAGATTTGCCAGGATTGTTTTTTTGTTCATTATGAAATAAGATCCTCTTTGGGCTCCAGTTTGTGCCTGGAGTCCAGGTAACACTGCTCTCCTCTAAGCCACCTTAACCCGACGTGGCCAAGTCCCTGTGTGCTGACCACAGAACTTCCTTTCCCTGAAACAGATCTTCCTTCCCCTGGCATGCAGCGTAGGGCAGAGATCTGAATAAGACCCTTGGTCTTCCTTTGCTTTTTCCCTTCTCATACTTTCTAAGCCGGATTTCACTATCATCTTTTTCGGTCTTTACAAATCTGAACCCTCAGAGTCCCTCCTCTGTGGTCTGCAGCTCACGCCTCTGCCAGGTCTTCTGATCTTCTCAATATAAATTTATGTCATTGACATTCACATATCTGACACTCAATTCTATTTCCATCATTCCGCCCCACAAGTTGGACTGGGGTTATTCCCAAACCAGACGTGATATTGACACTACATGTACACGTGAATACTTACCACACTTTGATTTAAAATTCAAGCCCAAGTAGGGGAGTTGCTAAAGTCAGAACTGATCACACACACCCCAAGAAGCAAGGGATAAGCACCTCCTCCCCCCAGTGTCTCATTTATGTGAGGACACCTTGGAATAGTAAGGTATGACGCACTTTAAGGTGCTGCTTATAAGTCTGAATGAAGTTTTAATAGAAATTGCAGAATTTAAAGACATTTTTCTTTTCTAATAATGCAAATCTGACAATAACTTAAAATTAGAATTAAGACATTTCAGAACTCCTAAAATACCGAGAGGTACACACAGCAGATATTACCATGTTCATATTATACACGGGAAACAAGCAGAAATAAAAAGACTTTCAAGTTCACATAGTGAACTTAAGATGAAGCTTTTAGTGAAACCAAGTTTTCTGACATTCAAATTATTATTCTCTGTACATACAGAACATGGACAAGTATCAAAATTAATGCCTATAAAGCTGAAAGACTCATTTGTATAAATCTCAACAGCCAGTAACAACAAAACCAACCCCTCAGGGACCTCAGCAACAGGCAAGACTTCACGCATCCGAGTGTGGAGGCCGCTTGCAAACTCACCTTTTAAAGATCTCAAGTGCTGCACAGCCATTCTTAAAACTGTAAGTTTGTCCAGTTTCCGTGTCATGGGGTTGCACTGAGGGATCATGGCAGACAGTTTTTCAATCAGGTGGTTCATTTTCTCTCTCCTCCGCTTTTCGGTCTGGCTATGAGCTTCTCTAAGAAGGAAAAAGAACCTCGTTCATATTTCACACTCAGCAGACCCCCCGTTACCCCAGAGGCACCAGCGGGAGCTCAGGTGAGGCCAGCAAGCACACGTGTTCTTCCTCCCAACCTCAGCCCTGCAGCTGGCATTCAGGGAGGAGGAGGGGGCGGCGGGGAGCGGGGACAGGGCTCATCTACACTGCTTTACCCTCCACCCCACTCCCCTTGCTCCTTCCCTTCCCACCTTGTTCCCTGAAACCTTGGAGAACTAAGACCTCTGTCTGAGAGCTGGGGCGGGTGGGCTTTTAGCTTCCCTCCAGTCTCAGAGGAAAAGATGGGATGCCTTCTATTCAAAGCTGGCTCCTCCCTGGAGTAGTTATCAGCATCTTAACCGCATTCTCTTTCCCAGCTCCTTCAATGGGTCGATAAATGGGCTCAAGTCTCTTCCTTTGGGGAAGAAACCCTCTCTAAAGGATACACTGGGAGTTCAAGATTTGCAGATACTAACTACTATATATAAAATAGATAAACAACTAGTTTCTCCTGTACAGCACAGGAAATTATAGTCAATATCTTGTAGTAACCTATAATGAAAAAGAATATGAAAAGGAATATATGTATGTTCATGTATGACTGAAGCATTGTGCTGTACACCAGAAACTGACACAGCTCAATTGTAAATTGACTATACTTCAACTGAAAAAAAACCCTTTCCCTAATTCTAGGGGTACCTCCCCCTTGTTACTGTCTTCCCTTCTCTGCCAGCTTCCTGAGAGAGCACAGCCTCCACCCCACCTTTCATCTCCCAGACGTCTCTCCATCTATTAAAATCAACCCTCCACAACCCCGGCCCCACTACTACTACCCTAGCAAGGTCATCCTTCTCTTACGCAACTCTGGCTGATCCCTGCCTTGACTTTGATGCTGTTGCCACTTCTCATTCCTCGCTGGCTCCGTGACCTCTCCTGCTCCATCCTCGCTGCTCAGCCCGGTCCCCGTAGTCTCCGTACCCAGCTCTGCCCCTGTCCTTCAACACTGGTTCCCCCAAGATTCCTTCCTTGGCACCACTCCTTCCTCACCCTATAGCTTCCCCTAAGAGATCTCATTCCCTCATAGGGCTTTACAATGGCTCACGCGCTACTTACCATTAAGTACCGATCTCGTTCATACTTCATCCAATTCCCGACCTTCAGAACTAGAATTATGCACCAAGAAATCCCAAACTGACACATTCTCTGAATACAATGGACGCCATTTTAATTCTCCTTCCTCCACCAGCCCTGATCACTCTTCCTTCCAGAGGGTTCATCATGATGGGTGACCCTACTAGACTTATTGTAGACCCTTCCTTCTTCTTCACCCTGAAGAGTCAAATACTCACAAACTCCTACAGATCCTGGTTCTTCAAGAATTTCTTAAATTGTCTTCTCCTCCATCTCCATCCACTCTGTTCCTGCCTTCATTCAGGCCCTTATGACAGCTGACTGCACGACTCCCAAAAGCCTTTTAAACGAATATTCCTGCTTCTTCGGGTGTCTTCCTGATCCACTCCATCCTACCCACTACTTCCAGAAATATTGTTTTAAAAAATCAAATCATCTGATCCCATTGCAAAAAACTGCTAAAATGCATTTCCGCAGCTTAAGAGGAAAGGTCACACTCCCTCCTGACATCCCAACGTTCTCACGACCTGGCTTCATCTCCAGTTCGGCCTTTCCATCCATGGCTTCTCCCTACAGCTCTGGATGTCACAGAGCAGCAATGCCAAACGACCCTCTGGTCCTCCAACATGCCAAGTCGTCTCACCTCCCCTCTACGCCTGGCTCTTTACTGGGCTTAGACTGTCCTTCCTTTCTACAGTCTTGGAAAAATCCTCTTCCTTCTTCAAAACCCAGCTCACTTATTCTTCCGGGAAGCTTTCTTCGACAACTGCATGATTAATCACCTCCCTCTGTCACCGCCTCAGCGCCTTTCACACCAGGACCACATTTCATCAAACCGAAGACACCATCAAGTATAAGATGCACTCTTACATAAAGCGTCACCAGGAAAGAAAAATGCTGCCAGTTAAGAGAAAGATGCCACTGATGGTAAGATATTTTTCATACATGATAAAACGCGGGGGTAATGTACATCTTTGATGTCAAGAATTAGGTAATTTTACTTTTTAGACTTTCGTATAAACATTTGTCTGTTTCTCCTACAACACTCAGATCATGGCAACTCCAGAATGTCTACATAAGAAGAATTTGGGGAAGGCAATCTAATGGGAATGAGGGAAGATAGAAGACTTGTCCTGATCTGTTTTTAGAGACTTTAAACTATATGGAAGAGTCAGGGGAAGGGGGAGAAGCACTGATGGAGCTAACAGCCCCACCCCAACCACTCACCCTTGGGCAATGCCACCCCTGAAACAAAATACGGACTCTGGGGTGAATGGGATGGAATTCAAATTACATGTGTATTTACATAAAATTTAGTTATCTACTCAGGCTTTGGTCTATTCGTGAGCAATTTTTAGATTAAAGATATATGATTTAAAAAATATTATAGTTATCTTTTGCTAGAATGTTCACCTCTTCTTTCTAACAATATTACCCATTACCATGGACAGTAGCAAGGGACAGAGGTACCTTCTCTCAAAGGGAGGGTTGGGAGGGAGATGAGAATGGGTGGGAGCAATCTAATGGGACTGAACAATGTGAGAATAATAGGTGATGATGACAGGGCTAGGAAACATGGAGGAAGGAGAAACAGCCAGTTTCTGAACAAGGTACTTTACTTAAAGGAGAAAAGATTTCTTGGCTGACTGTATCAAAGACAGGCATATTTACCCAGAGGCTAGTTCTCTGCTTAGTAATTTATCAGGGCTCTGGCTCTTAATTCTGTGAACTGTTTCTGTCTCTTTGAACCATGCCAGTGTTTTGAAGAATCATATAAAAAAACAGAATAAATGGAGAAAAAGCAAAACTGAGATCTGGCCGTGTTGTCAGGTGTAGAAAAAAAAATGTGTTCATGTTGAAAGAAGATGTTGAAACAGTTGACAGAATTTATGGTGATGGATTCCTAATAGTCAGATGCTCCTTATAAGTAATTCTGATTTGTTTATAGGATGAATCAGGATTTCTCTAGTGCTTACAGAAAATAATAGTTATTTTCAATAAACAGCTATTCTGGGATAAATTTAAAGACACGTAAGCCAAAATGTTACTCAAGTAGATGGAGAAGAAAGAGATTATGTACCTGATGATCACTGCTTCTTGGAGCATAACATACGAGAAGAACCTAATATTGCTGAATTCATTCTGTCTTGACATCACTATTCGCTTTAGCAAGCAGGTCGGCACGTGCGACCTTTCCCACCCACCAGGTACCCTCTCCACGGGTCAATATACCTGAAGGACTTCATTTCTACTTGTTGTTCATCATCTTCCATTCTACAAAAAAGCAGGATAAAATATCAAACTACATGAAACAGATTTCCTGTAATTGTCCAGAGAGAGACAAAGGTGAGATTCAGTCCAATCATCCTAATGCCTATTAAGTCCTCAGTTACACGTGGTACCCCGAGCGCCTAACTGAAGGGACCACCGCTGTCCGTGTGAGTCGTTCTCCTGACAAAGCTGACAGGCACCTCATCCCCATCGGGCAACAAAACCTGTGATAACTGACAATGAGTAACAACTGGTGCTTTATTTAGAAATTACCCTATGCCAATCTTGAAAGAGGGATATAATATTCACAGAAACAACATTAAGTAAAATAGCTATTTTTAGGGGGGAGGGTATAGCTCAGTGGTAGAGCGCAAGCTTAACATGCACGAGGTCATGGGTTCGATCCCCAGTACCTCCGTTAAATAAAAAATAATGAAAAAAAATTTTAAAAAATAGTTATTCTTAAAACAATTGATGGCTTAGTAAAACTTTTTTATATTAGCGCTATTAAACTAGCCTAAAAATACATTAAGAATCTCAGACCTTTAACCAAAAGGAATTTATTTTGCCCGAAAATTCATCTAGGTGGTAGGAAATACTTTTGAAAATAGTAAACTGATCATTTGCAACTAATATTAATTTACACATTAGTATACTCCCTAGTGGAATATACTAAATGTATTTATGTGTGTATCAATATTTACATGTACATATACATATATACTTTACATATGTGTGGTTCTTCATTCAGAAGTGCAGTCGTCAGATCACTACCAAAGTGAAAGATATTGATGGTGGTAGAATACTTTCCACATTAAAAAACTACGGAGGCTGAATAGCTTTTTTAAAATACATATTTTTAAAAATATATTTCCAAATACATCACTTTCTGAAAGGGCATTTAGGGCAATTCAGGGCAAAGCTCCCACAATCTCATATGGGAATAATCACAGTTAGTGTTTTAATGGGTCTCTTTCCTAAACATGTATCTAAATACACACAAAAAATAGCTCTGACTCTTTAACTTAGCCATGGTGGGAAGGGGGGATGGGGGGGAAGGTATTTATGTAGGTGTTTCTGTGTTACACATATGTTATGTGTATATAACATATATATACATAAACTTCAGATCATAGTGTAAAATTTTTCATTTGTCTTATTCACTTAACACTGTAACATGAATATTTTCCCACAGCTTCACATTCTCTTGAAGAACATGATTTGAAATTATTAAATAGTAGCTCATTGGTTAGCTATACTATAAGTTAGTTAATAATTTTCTCTTATTAGATACCTCAATATTCTAATTTTTCAGTATTATAAGTAGTGCGGCTAATACTATTGTGATGCAAGCGTCTTTGATTATTTTAGGATAAAACCCTACAAGTACAACTTACGGATAACCATCTCATGGCTTCTGATTCATCGTGCCATATTTCTCTCTTAGTAGACTCAACAATGACCATTTTCCAGGCTTCAAAAAAGCGTGACCTCCCTTTGAACTATTTTATTCACATGATATATTTGAGGTTTTAATATTTTTCTGCTTAAAAAATACATGCTGTTTATAGAAAATATAATCAAATTTATGAAGAGATGTGTATAAATATCCCACATAAAAAGGACCTAGTGGTCCAAAGGCTATTTCTTCTTCTCACTGTCTAAATAAAGAATAGCTTTCATATTTATGATACTTGATCAAAAATACTTTCACCTGTGTTATTTGAGTCTCACAGCATTTGAGAATCATGTAGTTGTTACTACCCCCGTTTTACAGATGAAGGAATTGAGGCCCAGCGAGGTGACTGCTCAAGGTCACAGACCTAACAGGAAGCCAGGTGAAGTTTATTCTGTGCCTTCCTCTATGCCTTGATCATTGTCAGCCTGCTCCGTGGCTGGTGCGTATAAAATGGAACAGCTTCTCTGAAGCAAAAGAAAGGGTCAAATTAAGTCAGCTTCTTTTTTTCTTTTCTCTTTTCAGCCTGACTTCATATTTAAACAAGATGAAATAAAAAAATAATTATACAGGTGAATACTTTTCTTCCTAATGGTCTAGAATTGTATAAACATATACATTACTTCAATTTCAAAAAGTAAAGTTTGGCTGGTGTAAATCATGCTTTTGCTTTGATTATACGTGTTTCAGCAAATCTAACTCACTGACTGAACTTGCCTCCTTGGTGAAATCCAAATCCATTGTACTTAGGCTACGCAAATACACTTTTCTTTAATGGTCCCTTGCAGAATAGAATAAGGCATGATCTTGTTAATCTAACAATTCATTTCTTTGTTTGCAGCATGAACCTCGATAATTAGTAAGTTTGCTCTTTGTATTTTTTCCTCCTTGCTGGCATTTGGTCTATTGTCATAATATTTTTACTTCTGGATTTTAATTAGCTGTCTGATATTATTAACGTTCGCATTACTTAGATGCATTTTCTTAACGTAGCAGCTTATAGTATAGTAACATAATTGTTTCAAAATATAGTGCAAGCTTTTCTTGAAAACTGCTTTCACTGCATTTCAAATGAAATATAGGCCCTCTCCCTAAATCAAGCAAGGACAAATGAAACTGGAAGCAAATATGATCAAAACATTCTCCAGACTTGCTACTTTCTCCTTCTGGTTTCTGAGATGCCGCTCCCACTTCAGAGCCCTGCCTTCTCACATTCTGGGCAGGACTCCCCTCCTCTCTCAGCCCCCTAGCCTTCCCACTCCACACGCTTCCCCAGTGTCTACACCCATGCCAGTCACTGCACCGCACTTGCTTTCTGTGCATCAGTGGTGTCTGAACCTCCATCTCTGGTCCAGGCCTCAACCCTGAAGGCCAGACCCTCATACCCAACTGCCTACTTGAAGATCTCATAAATTCTCATTCTCATTCTCATTGTGGCCAAAGCAGAACTCATCACCTTCCCTTCAATCTAGGTGAACAATAATCCCATCCTCCATCTAGGTGTCCAAGGCAGAAAACTCGGAAGCTTTTTAAATCTCTGCTCCCCCATAAACAAACATGAAATCTTAAGAGATTTTATCTTCTAAATGTGTCACAATATGTCCCTGCCTCTCCATGCCCTTCCTATCCAGAGCCACTCTCTTGGACCAATGCTCAGAAAACCTATTCCTTAGAAACCATCTCTCGGCTGTTTTCTCTGCCTGCTAGATCTTCCTCCATACTGTTTCCAGAGTGATCCTTTGAAATATAAGCCTGTATTACTTCATACTTACTAGGATAGTTTTTGTTTTGTTAGTGGAAAATAGGTGTCAGCAAAGATTTGAAGAAATTGGATCTCTTCACACATGTCTGGTGGGAATGTACAACAGTACAGGCACTGTGGAAAACAGTTTGGTAGTTTCTCAAAAACTAAACATAGAATTATCATATGTCCCAGATTCTACTCATAGCTATATACCCAAAAGAACTGAAAGCAGGGACTCAGATATTTGTACATCTATGTTCAGAGCAGCATTATGCACAATAGCCAAAAGGTGGGAACAGCCCAAATGTCCATCAACAAATAAATAGATAAGCCAAGTGTGGTAATATACACACAATGGAATATTATTCAGCCATAAAAAAGAATGAAATTCTGATACACGCTACAACATAGATGAAATTTGAAAACATTACACTAAGTGAAATATGCCAGAGACAAAATGACAAATACTGTATGATTCCATTTATACGAAATACCTAGAATATGCAAATTCATAGAGCTAGAAAGTAAGTTAGAGGTTACCAGGGGCTTGGGGGAAGGGAGGTATGGAGAATTACTGTTTAATGTACAGTATTTGTGACTAGGGTGATAAAAAGTTTTAGAAACAGAGGTGATGGTCACACGACACTGCGAATGTAATTAATGCCGCTGAACTGTATGTTTAAAATGGTTAAAATGAAAAAATGTTGAAAAAATTTTTTAATAAAAAATTTAAAAAATAAAAAATAAAAATAAAATAATTTAAAAAAATAAAATAAAATGATTAAAATGGCAAATTTTATGTTATGTATTACTTTAGTACAATAAAAAGATTTTAAGAAAGTAGAAAGACAAGCAAAAATGTTAAAAAAACATCATCTGATCAAATCCTTTTTCATGCTTAAAAGCCTTCCATTTTCCTTACTGCATTCAGGACAATTTTCAATGAATAGATGTATATTCATGTATGACTGAAGAATTGTGCTGTACACCAGAAACTGACACAACATTGTAAACTGACTATAACTCAATTAAAAAAAAAAAAGACAGTTTCCAGATTCCTCATTCAGCAGCCCTTCATGGCCTGGTCCACATTCATCCCTCCAGCCTCACAGCTCACCCGCCTCTTCGTGCACCCCCGCTCTACCGTGACCACCACTTGCTGCCCCCGATCAGCAGTGTGCCGCTTCAGACCCTGTGCTTGTGCACAGCTGCTCCTTCTGCCTAAAATGCCTTCTCTACTCCTGCTCTGATTGGCTCATTTCCATTCTTCACTTAAAGCTCAGCTTAAGTCAACATCTCCAGGAAACTGTCCTTCACTCCTGATCCCAGTATTATTTAAATGCCCAACGTTCCTTGTTGCCATAACACCTAGGGTCCCTCCCACAGCAGGTATCATGATGTGTATTACTTACTTGTATCTTTCCCACTTGTACAATTTCTCATGTCTTATGTCTCCTTTCCCCATCTACTGGGTGTCACATAGTAGGTACTCAGTAAATGTTTAATGACCACATTCCAGGCTATCTTCACCAATGATCCTTTTACAGAACCAGCTTTCCACTCAGAACCAACAGGGCTGCAGAAAGGGTGAACCTTCTCACACATTCTTCTTTTTAAAAACATGCAAAACTCAGAGGCTCCACCAGTGAGATCAACTTCCTATCTATTGACGGGCTTTTGCGCCCTGAGTCTCTGGAAAGGATGCTATACAACCAGGGCTTTGTAAAATCCGTGAAGTCCTGTGACATCCCTCATCTCATTAGAGAGAATGGAAGATGCTGGGATGAAAGGGCTGGGGCAGAATGGAGGAGCCCGGGGATAGATAACGAGCCAATCAGTGGGGCAGACGCTCTTTCTGCTGCCACTATACGCCCTCTTCAGGTAGGAATGATGTCCAGTGATGGTCCAGGACTCACCTGCTGCCCCTGGATGCTGATATTTCTACCCCTGTTCGAAAGGAGATAGGTAAAGGGGTTCTGAGAAAGCTTTTCCACCACTTTTTCTTTCATGATTCCTGACCTGGAAGGAAGGAGGTCTTGGGTCACCCCTCCTCAGACATGCTGGGAAGCGGAAAGCATGGCTGTCGTCACGTGCTGGAAGCACCCTACCCTGTCCAGCTGCACAGAGACAGGAAGCTGGGCGTGGTGAAAAACTTGCACACCAACAACCAGGCATTCCAACTGGCTGGATAATGTTGGGCAAACAACCTGATATCTCTGAGTCCTAGCTACTTCATTTTCTATAAAGGCAGGCAATTGACTAAATAATCTTTAGCGTTGCCTACTGCCAAAAAAAAAAAAAAAATCACTATCTGTCAGTAATTTGCACGTTTCTAGTATTTCCCTTAAAACTGACCTCATCTTTCCATTCACTCTCAAAAAATCACTGTAAGGTCTCAACCATGCCCCACTACATGGCAGAAAATTGTGTGACTCTAGTTTTCACTTTAAAAGCCACAGTCTTATTTAGATATTAAGAAAGAACAATGGTGCTTATGATTCTGGAGAAAAAGGAAGCAAATAAAAAGGACTAACAGTCACTTCTAGCTTCAAGTGAGCAGGGACTACACCGCTAATTTAGCATGTGGAACAGCAAACAGTTCAAAACAGACTGTCACTTGGTCAAACATAGTCATTTATAATCATTCACATTATTGGAAGACACTAAGAGAATACAGACAACTAAAAACAGCGGGCAATCTTCAAGTCATTTAAATGTGGCTTGGGAAGTGCGTTGGTACCTCCATTTAAAAAACACTGATTCTGCTGCCTTGGAAATTGAAACTAAATTATAAAGTATACTGGGAAGAACTAAATTAAAAAGAGCTAAGATGATTCATTATGTCCTCATTTCCCTTCATTCATAACGGAGAACTATCATCGACTTTCACATTTATGTAAAGGACCAGCCTAAAATGAATGGCTCTTGATTGTTATATTTACCTTGCCCTATTATTTTCACCAACTAAACCCTAAATTTGGGGAGGTCATTAGCATATTTGGAACTGCAAGCTGCATTCAGCAAGCAAAATGAACAAGGAGATAACAAGAATCCTTAACACTGATTTTATTATCTGCTTGGCTTAATTAACATGGAAAACAAGTGTTTTATTTAAGAGGCCACAGATGACCAGGGGTCAGTTATTACCTAAATGATGAGTAAGGCGAGAAGCCAGCCAAACATTCAAGAAGATGTTTTCCTCATGGTTAAGTATTTCGGGTAGGAAGGCAAACATCTCACTGTGACCATAAACATTAAGCAAATCAACCTTATGTTCCTATGTCTTTCAGACTCCAGATGACCTTCCCGGACACCTAATGACCTTCAGAGTTGGATGAAAAAGTTCCAGATCAGTCAACGGCAGAGGTGGCAGCTGGGTGGATAAATAATTGACCCTAATCTCTTTATGATTTAAAAAGTAATCTCTTTCTTTTTTTCCCCTAGAGTCAAAGGTTTCACAGGGTGAGGGGAACAAATTCGCTTACTGGGATGGGTCTGAATCACTTCCTTTTCGTTTTCTTGGAAACTCGGTCACATGTGGGTTGAAGGTTCCGACAGCTGTTGGTTTTGTCCACGGGCTCAGATGACCGGAAACCATGGAAGCAACACACTGATTCTCTTGGATCAACACTTTACCTATGAGACAGAAAGCACAAGAAGGCATCTGTTTGAAACATGAACTTTTACTTTACACATATCCTCATCACACATTTTAAATGGCTTTCTACTTTGATACTTTTTAAATGTCAACTAAATAACAACATAACATAAGAAAGACTAAATATACATACCCAAATATTAGTTAGAAATGTATTTGGTCGTCTATATTTTTAAGTTTATTTTCCCCATCTAGTTGTAAGAAACAGACCTGAATATTGCAGGAAATATGGAAAACACAAAAAAAGTAAAAAGGGCAGGGGGAAACCAAATTTCTCCAACCAACATTACTATTTAGAAATACTTCCTTTTGAATTTTTTCTATAATTGTCATTATAGAAGTTAAAATCATAGTGTATATTCTGTTATTTATATATCATTATGATAATAACTTTACAGTGTTGTTACTACAAATTCTTTATAAATGATTCCAATGGTTGCATAACACACCATCATGTATCTGTGGCATAGTTACATAACAATCCTTCTATTGTTGGAATCTATGTTTGTTTTTATTTTTTCACCATTATAAATGTGTATTTTGCTTTTATCTATATGTATAAAGCTTTTTATCTACTGGTTATTTCTTTTCATTTTCCATTTATTTCTTTTGGATAGCATCCCAGAAGTGAGTTAACCAGGTCAGGGGACATGAGTATTTTTAATCCTGAATTGCCAAATGAGATAGTAAAATCCTTTTACTCAAGTGTAGTTTATTTAATGTTTTATAAAATGTAAAAATCAGAATCACTGAACTAAAAATAATCTACCGCCCCTATGTAGGCCTCCCTGAATAACTATATTTTCATATTAAAATTGACCTAACGAGTTTAAGCTCATTTGTACCTTACAACATAGAATGAAATATACAAGCAATATTTACAAGGAGAATTCAGTCAACCTACAGTAATACTGGGAGCTTTCTAACACATCTCTATCAATAATAGATAGAGTAAGCATTCAAAAATAATGATTTAGAAAATCTGATCCACACAATGGAAAAACTTGATACAATAGACATATACAGACTGCTAAACCTAGTAGCTTCAAAATCCAGTGTCGTTTATCTTGGGGCACCCATGGGGCATTTATACTGGACCAAAAAGACTGGTATTATACATGAAACATCTGATACGCTGTAATTAGGCTAGACACCATGACAAGAAGATAGCCAGAAAATCCCTATATCTTTGGAAATCAAGAAATACACAAATAACTCATGAGACAAGAAAAATCCCAATGTAAAAATTACAAAATGTGTGGAACTAAATAATAAAAATATTTTACACCAAAATGTGTATAACGAAGGCATTACTTAGAAGGATATTTTAACCATTAATGTTTAAATAAAGAAAGATGGATATCTAATGAGCTAACAATTTAAGAAATTAGGAAAACATGACTAAAATAAATCTAAAGAATTAGGAGAAAAGAAATCATTAAAACAATATCAGAAATAATGAAATAGAATACAAATTAGTATAGATCAAAAAAACTAAACATAGTTTCTTCCAAAAGATTGAAAACTCTAATAACCCTATGACAAGAATTAAAAAAAAGAAAAGAAAGAGGGCATAAAGGAATAAAGATAGGAATAAAGAGGGGGTCATAATTTTAGATGCTCCAGAGGTTTAAAAGATAATAAATTACCTTGAAAAATATTCTTCTAAATATTTAAGAAATTTAGATGAAATGGAAAAATTCCTAAGGAATTTTAACTGACAAAAAATGAAGCAAAAAGAAATAAAAACGAATATTCTTATATTCTTTCTTACACATACTATTCTAATAAACAGAAAAAGAAGGAATACCTTGTCCCTCAAGTCTTTTTTATGAGGTTATATAAGTTTGATATTAAAATCTGATAATGACAGATTTTAGAACGGATAACTATACGCCTGTCTCATTCATGAACAAAGATACAAAAAACACTAGCAAACAAAATTCAGAAATGTATAAAAAGAACAACCCATCATGACCAAAATAGTTTTATCCCAGGAATGCAAGACTGGTTTAATATCTGTAAATTAATCAATATAACTTACCATGGTAACAGCTTAATGGCAAAATATTATTATCTCAATAGACTCAGAAATATCAATAAAGAAATACTGAAAGCATTCTTTTTACAAGTGGAAACAGTATCTTTCGTCCCTACCCTTTTTCAACACTGTATTAGAGGATCTGCCAGTGAAATAAGGCAAGAGAAAGATATATAAAGTATAAGAATTGGAAAGGAAGAAAAAAAATTTTTTTGCTGTTGTTGAGAAATGGTATGATTGAGTATACAGAAAACCCAAAATAACCAACATATAAATTATTAAAATTAGAAAGTGTATCAAGTTGCCGTATGTAAAATCAACACATAAAAATAGCCTTTCTAGATACATGCACCCCAACGTTCAGTCTCATTATTTACAATAGCCAAGACATGGAAACAACCTAAATGTCCAGCAACAGAGGACTGGATAAAGAAGTTGTAGTATATATACACAGTGGAATACTATTCAGCCATAAAAATGATAAAATAATGTCATTTGCAGCAACATGGATGGATCTGGAGATCGTCATACTAAGTGAAGTAAGCCAGAAAGAGAAAGAAAAATACCACATGATATCACTTATATGTGGAATCTAAAAAAAGACAAACGAGAAACATACTCACAGACACAGAAAACAAACTTATGGTTACTGGGGTAGAAGAGGGTGGGAAGGGATAAATTGAGAGTTTGAGATTTGCAGATACACACTAGTATATATAAAATAGATAAACAAGTTCATACGGTATAGTACAGGGAACTATATTCAGTATCTTGTGGTAACTTATGGTGAAAAAGAATATGAAAACAAATATATGTATGTTCCTGTATGACTGAAGCATTATGCTGTACACCAGAAGTTGACATAACAATGCAAACTGACTATACTTCAATAAAAATATATATTTGGATTATAGTTCCCTGTGCTATACAGTATGAACTTGTTGTTAATCTATTCTATACATAGTAGATTGGGAGTTTGAGATCTGCAGGTACTCATATTGTTTTTTAAACCCAAAGAGTAAATACAGACTGTGGACGCCGTGAACTTGGTGTTGCTGAAGATATTTCTTGTACGGAGCCACTGAGCCACTTTCAAGGAACATTTTAATGTTTTCCTAAAGAGAAGGGACAGGGAGTTTCTAATCAAATGCACAGGAGTCCAGACTGACCCTTGTCCTGAACTGTGTGTGAAAAGAGAGATCTTGGTGAAGTATTTAAGAAAGAGTTAAGAAGAAACTTCCCACACACGTTATCTGCCTACAGAGGATTCTCTTTGTTGCAGAGGCAGGAGGGCAGGTAACTGTCCTGATTTCAGAAAGTGGCAGCCACACCAGATAACACACTGGATAACTGATTGAAAGCATCCCTTGGGCACCACGTTTCATGCTCTGGAAAGAACGGTGGCGTCAGACAGCCCAGAAAGAGCTGTTGGGGGCAGGGAACAGCGCCTGGCCTGCCAAAGGCACTGCTTTTCCCCATGGGGAGTGCCTGAGCAGCCCTGCCAGCCCGCACTGATGCCTGAGGACTCTCAGGGAAGAACCTCCCGACTGCACGGACTTGACGGATCTGAGCTCAAGTCCAGCCCCCGCTGCACGGGAGCAGCCCACCGCCGCCACTGACCGTGGGACTGGATGGCCACGAGGGGGCCCCGGGCACAGCAAGAGCACTTTCATCCAAGCCCCCCGCCAGCCCCCCAGCCCCGACTCACTGTGTGGCTCTAGGTGAGTCGTCCACCCTCTCTGTGGACTCCTCATCCGTAAAACAGAGGTTACGATACAGACTAGAGTTGCCCCACAGAGCTTTTATAAGGAAAAAAAATGAGATCAATGTTGAAGCCTTTTAGAATCTATGAAGTTCTGTTGGACAGTTATTAGGTATTAATGACTTATGTGAACTGGGTATGTACATCGGGCTCAGGGCCACGTGAAAGATACAGATGGACACAGATTTTTGATGTGTGGTGTAATCGGAATTCAACACCTAGGAGATGTCTCGTCCACAGAGAGAGGAGCTTTCAGTGATAATGTTTTGATTATACTTTCATTATTTAGAAGACTGCATTCACTTTTATTTTATATGTTGAACCTTCACTTCATGCTGTTGCTTCATTCCTTTATATATTTTAGAACTGACACTACAGATGGTCTAGAATAACTCCCTCTTTTTCCAAGAGAGAAGCAGAGTTCCAGAGCCGATCACGTCCCTTGCCCTTTACCACCCAGCCAGACGCTGATGGAGGAAGGAAACTGTTTAAGTCTCCCGACTCCCAGACGGGGCTTTCCTTGGCTAAACCCAAACCTGTCTTCTCTACAGGCTGCTGTTAAGCCACCTCTTTACCATTTCATACATTTGCATTTTTTTTTATACTTAAGTGCTAGCCTTCTGTTGTTGTTGTCAAGTTTAATCTTCTTTGGTCTCACAACATCTTTGGGGATTCAGATTCTGTCTACCAGATTGACTAAGCCTCCTCAAAATATGCCATCCGCAGAAGTGACCAGCATGACACTTACATTTTCAAACCAAACTTCCGGCTAGCATGTTGAACAAAAAAAGCCGAAGAGGGGACGGCAGGGAATGACCAAACACAGTGGAGGCAACGTGAGAGCCCACGTAAGCGTCAGAGAAGTAAGCAAAAGGTCGACACCAGGAAAGGGAGATGAGTGGCTAGGGTGGACTCAAACAGTCACTCAGGAACCACGTAGGGTTGGGGAAAGCAGTCTGGGAGTAAGACTGGAAACAATGCAAGGGTGTCAGAGAGGCTCGGGGATTAAGTTGTGTTAACTGCATGGACTATGTTGATCCTCATGGCTTAAAATGAGCCAGAGGGGAAACTGGTTTCCTATATGACACATCCCTCCTACTAGTAAAGGGAGGCCAGGGATTTCCCAGGCTTTTTCTGTGCAAAGGCATTTATATTCCAGAGAATGTGTGAGGTTAGATGTGCATCTGCTTATATCACTCCCACCGGACTTGGTACTAAAATAAGCAGACGCCCTGGATCTCCTGCATGGCATGGACTAAGGCTGTCTGTACCTGGTCACCAGGGCACAGTGTTCAGGGTGGGACACAAGCCAGTCGCGTGGGTGTGAATGCGAGAAGCTGGATGCAGAGGGATATGAAATGTATGGCCTGTAAACCTTAGAATGAACTCAAAAACCAGTTCTCCAGTTTGCAGCATGATAGGTATAGTCCAACAGGTGGAAAGGGCATGGTGGGAAAAGTCCTAGCCTGTTCCCCTCCTGAGACAGTCACCTGGCGAGTGGAGCTTGTCAGCTGTGGTCCTAGAACGTCCCGCTTTCCATCACTATATATCCATCAAGCTACTATGAAGCAGACGGCGTGCTTTAAGGGCTGGGAATATGATGGTGAGCAGACACTGCTCCTTCATGGAGCTGAAAACCTACTAGATCTTCCTGCGTATCCTGGAGTTCTACCAGGTACTTGCCACAGGTGTGAGTGCTGCTGATGGAACGGTGAAATGGAGAGGAAGGACAAATTATTAGGAAATGGTATCATTTATGCATTTCTGTGAATAAAATCTAGTACGTGATATTAAAGTGTCAAGGTACATAGCCCACTCGTGTGCCTGAGTGACATTCATTGCCAAAGATCTCATTCCTATGGACTTTAACCGTTCCTAAGTTCATTCATTTGTTCACGTGGTTTCTCATCTGATGGAATAGGGAAATGAAGACTCTTCCCGGCTAATTTTTTATTTGCTATTTGATTCAACTATAGTTAAGTACTGCCTTTTAAGTATCTGTTTTGATTTGGAAAAAACAAGTTTTGCTCTTAAACACTACTGTAAAATACTTTTGGAGAAAATCCTTTTTTAAAAAATCTGGTTTTCTGAATTTACAATAAAAGATTAAGAAGAGGGAAAAGGAACAAAAGATATCCTATTCCATTTATTACTCACATTACTGTTAAGAAAACTGAGGCTCAGAGTGTGAAATAAGATGCCCAGCTGTGTGTTACACTGCAGTTTCAATAAAGGAGACAGAAACAACATAAATACAACAGCCTATTTTGGAGAAACAGTTCTCATGCATGTCCCACTCTCAGTCACTACAGAAATTAAAAAAAAACAAAAAACAAAAACCCAAAACATTTGATGCCATTGGGGAAGGCAGTCCTCCCAATCACTAGCTTTTAGCAAGCAGGCGTCGGGGGCACCTTTGGGGGAGGGCACTATAGTATTGCACTGATACATTGAGAAAAGCTATAAACACAGTGGGTCAGGATTTCACTAAGACATTTTTTCAAAGATCAAGAGTAGTGAGCTACTTTAAGCCTCCAATGTAGTCTTGAGAAACAGACCAAGATGGCTGAGATGAAATTTCAGGCAGGAATACCAGTCAGGCAGCCAAGCACTGCAGTAAATCAGACCAGCCAGAAGAGCGACAAAGGTGGGGATTCCAACACTATTGTAGGTGGGACCACAAATTAAATCATCTTTCACTGATTCCTTGCATTCCAGGCACCATAACCTTTACACACCTGATCTGACACAATCTTCACACCAGCCCTATAGTGATGGTCTGGCCTATGCGGAGACAGGCTCAAAAAAATTAGGCTAACTTGTGTGATGGTCTTTTTCCTGTGTCAGCTTGGCTGGCTGCAGTCCTCAGTGACTCAAACACTAATCTAAGTGATGCTGTTGAAGGTTGTTTGTGGATGTGATTAAACTCCATAATCAGCTGATCTTAATAAAGAAGATTATCCTAGATTAGGATTAGGGTTAGAGTTAGGGTGAGGGTTACCTAGGGTTGTGCTAGATAATCTGGGTGGGCCTGATTTAATCAGTTGAAAGGCCTTAAAAACAGAGTTAAGGCTTCCTTGGAGGAACTCCACCTATGGCCGGCTGCTTCAGTCTGTGCCGGGGCTCTGACCTGCCTTTCCTGATGGCCTGCCCTACCGATTCCAAACTTGCCTGGCCTGCTCGCACATTTGCATAAACTGATTCCTTGTAATAAATCGCGAATATACATATCTCCCACTGGTTCTGCTCCTCCGGTTGAACCCTGCGTGATACACATGCCAAAGATCACACAGCTATTAGGGGACAAAGCTCAGATTCTCTCAAAGCCAAAAGTAGGCCAGGATTCCACAGTCCCTCCCAACAGAAGCAGCTCAGTTTTAGACATCAGCATATCACAGAAACGGCACCTCACCCAGAGGGCTAGCAGGGCACTGAAGCAGAGGCTAAAAGCTCTGAGGCCAGCCTCCTTGGGTTCAAATCCTGCTTCTGCTACTTAACTATACAAACTTGACCTCGGGCAACGTCCTTAAATCCTGTGTCTCAATTTCCTTGTTGGAAACATGGAACAATAATGGTACCTACTTTACATATTTGCTGAGGATTCACTGAATTATACCACATAAAGCATTTAGACACCTAGCACATAGTAAGTACTCAACAGAAGTTAAGAGTTATCAGCTACTTGGTAGAACCAAAAAGTGAGAATGGTCCACGCTAAGCTTTTGAAACGGGGCAAAGGGGGAGTAGAAACAGCCAGGATGACTGTAAGGAAAGGGGAGTCACGGGAAACCACTCAGTCGTTACGCAGAACATAATCAAATGATATAAGCACCAAAGAATGCTTTCCTGTTGATGACAATTCCAGAAAAGGCCAATGTTTCATAAGCACTATAACCTAAGCCAGGGATGGGCAAAAGCAAGAACAAGTCGTTCACCAGGATTTGTTCCACATGGAAACAGAACAGTCCCCTAACTTGCTCCAGGCCTGATTGATCCTCACGCATAAGAAGAATGCAGCGTTCAGCATTTTCAGCATCAGCAGATTTCTCCAAAAGGCACACAAACATATTTAGATTCTGATGGTTTACGCCGACGTCATTGTTACACAGGAAAGTACAATTCTTGCAGGTTATGAGTACACAGAAAACACGACGGAGGCTAGTGTCATGATTAATATTAGGCATGATTGGAGATGCCAAGTTTGATACAGAAACTATAAAAGACACAGTGGTTCCTGACATCAAAAGTATCAACAAAATAATAAGATATCTTCAGTTAGCTTTGAGTGGAAAAATTGATCATTGTTCACAAAAATACTTGTGTATCTTTTCACCAAATGGCGATTATTCTAGAAAGAAGAAAGACCCCTTAAAAGGGGGTTCGGAGGGAAGCACCGACATTGCAACCAGAAAACGCTAAAGTTCTACAAACAAACTGAAACCATGAGTTTTAAAAGTAATAAAACCCATGTGACATTTCTTACTTTAATATTACCTAGGTATACATGATACACCATAGTTATAATGATGATCAGATCTAAAGCTGCCTGCAGGCTGTTCCTAAGCACATAGCTGATACAAAATTATTTAAAAGCCCCTTCATAAATATCCCAGATGTCTTCTAAAATTCGAGGTGTGAATTTGAACACCCAAGATCTGGCTGCTTTGCTTAAAACCACATGTCCCAGAGGTAGCCATGATCACTGTCAAAAAGGCACTGACAAGCCAAAAGTGCTGGTGAAACTCAAGGTTGAAAACTGAAGAAAGGAGAATTGTCCTCAAGAAGCCACTAGCCCCAGGATGCGTGGAAAATAGGGTTTGGTCTCTCTTTTCTAGGTCAGTGTTGCTGCCTGGATGACTCATTACAGCAGAGATGGCCCACCTAGAACGCAATGGCGTTTGTCTCCTTGGTAGTGTGAGCATAGCCTACCTTTGGGGACCACGTCACTCAGAGAGGAAATCCAATTCTCCAACCAGGGAGCTAGTAAGAGAAATAAATGTAGGGCTGGAGGTTGTGTTCAATATTTTAATCAAAACTCCCTCCAGATTGTTAACAATGATTAATCTTCACAATCTTTTACTCATTTAAACCTCTGTTGATCTCTGCTCTGTGAAGTGTTCAGGTTCAGTTCTGGACATTGTACCCTGATCTATCTTTTTAAATCTGTGTTTCTGTAAAACACATATGGGTTTGGTACTATCTAGACTCAACAGCAATCTCTTCTCCCTACATCCTCCTCTCCTGGGTGGAGGGGAAGATGAAGAGGTATTTTGATGCTAACGCTCCTGCTTTTAAGTAACGTGTAAGCCACAGATCCTCTACATTGTATCTGAGTCCAATTAAGAACGTCTGATGTCATCACACATAGGTGTTTCCAGGTGTGCTCTTTTCACATCAGGAACATGTTCAGGTGTGCAGGACGCTGGATTCCTTTTGGTTTATGAACCTTCACTGTTCATATTGGAAGTCAAGGCTGAGGGTATCGTTCAGCTCTGTCGTACATGGCTGCATGGGAAGGGCCTGAGAGCAGACCTGGAGAACATGCCCATGTCGGGGGCACGTCAGTGATGGGGACAGTGGAACAACCCAGGTCATTACGTTAACAGACAACGGAAGTCCAGAAACCTGCTTCCCAAGGGGCTGCCATGGGAATAAGTGAAATTGCACTTGTGATGCTTTTCAGAGGAAAGAATGTGAAATGGATTTAAAGATATAAGCAGCTACTTCTTTTCAAGGAAAAGATGAGAGAAAGCTGTGGCCCAGATGGACCTGGAGTGAAGGCTGAGACCACAAAACCAATTATCAGGCAGGATACTTTTTTTCCTTTCTGATCAGAAATACGCCACAAGTAGCCTTTCAGGGTGATACAAAGCTCAACTACTGAGCAGGAACCAAAAAAAAAAAAAGATGCACGGACCTTTCCTTTAGGAGGCGAGGCGAGTCACCAGCCTGTAACTCAGGCTTCTGTGTTAACAGTCCCGCCACATCACAGGCGGGGGGGGGGGGGGGGGGGAGCCCTCCAGGACACTAACGAGGCAGTGACTCCTTCCTCTTCCACTTGTCCGGGCCAGAGCCGCAGGATCCTCGCACCACTTCTTCCAAGCGTGTCACTGACGAGTTTCCATATCTACGCCTAGTCTCTGCCCTGAAGGACCCTCTTCTCCACCGCCTCCGTAGAATTTTCTGTCCATCAATACTAAAGCTGGCCCCTTCTCTGAAGCCTTCTGTGAGTCCCTCCCTCCCCCATGAACTAGATAATTTCTTCCAACTTTGGATGGGGAGGCTCCCTCCTAGCAGTTAAACTATAGATTTCACCGGTTCTGTCTTGTATGACACATGTTTGGCTGCTTTCCACCTTGCCTCATACGTTTTATAAGCTCTTTAACCCTTCTGCTTCCTTTATCGGTTTCTTCGTCTCCGCCTGGAACAGGAGTACGTACATTCATTCATACTTTATGAATGAACCAGCCCTGCTGGCACCTCAAACCATCATTCACTTAAAAACAATAAAACTTTACTAGGCACTTAACCCATAGGTGCAAGGAGTGGAAGATCGCAAAGGTGAGGAAGAACCCATCCTGCTCTCCTGGGAACGTGCAGCCCAAGGATGGAGCTAAGATACGTACCTAAATAAGCCGGGGCAAGCAGGCACACGTGTTCTCATAGGAACACAAAAAACTACAGTGTGGAAACAGGAGAGGAGCGAGAATCATTTCCATGCGGCGGGGTGAGGGTGGGGATGGGTGAAGGTTCTGGGAAGGGTTCGTGAGAAGAGGAAAAATCATCTGCTGAAGGTCAGATCTCACTAAATAGTTTGTAAGCATCTCATTTAATTCACGCATAACTCTCCAAGTTAGGTTTTTTTTAATCCCCATTTTATAGGCAAGGAAAATGGGGCTCAGAGAAGTTAAGTAATTCAACCAATCTCACATGGCTAGTAAATACACTTACACCCACATTCCCAATGGCCTGGCTCCAAAGCTCATGCTGATTTTCCTACAGTGGCTCCCCTCCTCCACAGGCAGATGAAACACAGTGACACCTGAGCTCAGCCTTCAAGCCCACACAAGGCTTCTTCAGGCTGGACTGGAAGGAGGGGAGGGAGGGGAGGGAGGGGAGGCAGGGCAGGGCTCTCCAGGGGCAGCCAACAGCTTGAGCGAAGGCCTGGATGTGGGAGAGTTTAAACCCTATGGGGAAAGGCAGACTTCCTCACGTACTGAGTCTAGGATGTACGAGGGACACATAGCCGAGATGTTTTGGAAGAGAAAGCTAGTGGGTGGTACCCCACTTCCCCTGTGATACGCTTGCAGCAGATGGTAAAGTGTATTTCCTATCTAAGTAAAAAAATTAATAACTATTGTAAGTAAAACATCTTGAGTGTATTGGAAACTGCTGCTTTATGGCAGTCATCTTGACGCTCAGTTGTAAATGTCTTGTAATGCAAACCATGTTGAGTGGAAGAATGTTTCTCTTTACGCTTCCTTTTCCTTTTCATCTTTGTTTTTCTCCCTCTGTAAAGGTACTATCTGGAGATTTAAACCATAACATTTAAGACTAGAGAAACGAAATACCAATAATTTACTTAGGTAAATGACCAACTTCCTATCACGCCAACCAACATTTAAGTATTTTCAAGTGAGAATCTCAATGTTATATAACTGGACTGGATTTAAATATTTCGAGAAGTTTTCAAACATTGTAAGTTTAAAAACTGAGAGCAGGGTAAATGAGATCTTATTAGCCTAAAACGATATAATATAAATAGTATATTGTATCACGGACCAGTAAGTGTGACTTGACCCAAGGAAGAGATGAAAACAGGGTAGGGGAGCGTGCGTAGCTAAGTGCTTTGTAAATTCGCAGTACATATTCAGAAATACTACACACTACTACAGAGGACATCTTTCACCTGTGGTCCCAGGTCCACTAAGAGCTTAAATTCCAGGTTCTTCTAAGTTCTTACAGCCTCCTGCCACCGGGAAAGAGAGAGGCACGAGGGGAAGCAGGGATCTGGCAGGAGCCCCTCAAGTTAGCACACTCGCAAAAACCAGAACAGGAAACCGCTGTCTCCCAGGGAGGGCAGATGGCTCGGGACCACTTGCCTCCTGCGAGGCACCCGGCTCACTGAGCCCCTGACTAATGACCCCAATCCCAGGCCCTTGAGTAACTCAGCTGTCCCGGCGGCACACTGGAGGTCTTCAATTAAATGGGAAAACAGACATTAGGGCTACAGAATGAAATGTGATTACCTTGTGGATGATGACCCGAACGCTATGTACAGGGAGAGACTTTAAAAGGATGCTCTACTCAATGTTCACTGCACAGAAAGAGATCACGCTTTTTAGAACCAGGAAGTCTTCCACAAACGAAAAAGTAAACTGAGATCACTGTATTCACTCATATTTTGGCTTTCCCATGTATTTTAAACATTTAAACATCTTTTTTTTCCCCTGGAGTCAAACTTTTATGGATAGCAGTCCCTACCCTGCCTTCCTTCTCTCCCCTCCACTCCTCAGCTCCAGCCCTCCTCACCCCTCATCACTCTTTCCCCTGTGCTCCTTTTTTATCTTCCCTCTCTCCTCCTCCTCCCATCTCCCTCTCCCTCATCTCTTCCCACTCTGTCCTCCCCTCTTCAGCCTGTCTTCCCTCACCCCTCCCCCTTCTTTCCTCCTCTCTCTTTCCTCCCCCTAAAACATGTGAAAAGTAACGTTAGTGCATCCTGGTTTATCCTGAGTAATGCACTTTCAGGCTGAAACTCTGCCTCAGGATCTAGGCCAGGAGGAGTTTATGCAAAGTTGATTGGGACATCAATGGAACTCTTGATGCATGAGTCACAGAAATGAATGTAAGCCACTCTAATTGCAGACCTACATCTCAAAAGAATTTGGTCTGATAACATCACAGGTGAAAACATGAGTCTGTTAAAAAAAAAAGTGGGGGGGAAGGTGACAAAGTTGCCCCTCAGATGCCTAGATCCAAGACTAAGTCTGGCAGTCAGTCTTGGGAACGGGCTGCCCCACCCCCAAGATCGCCTGCTCACTAACACCAAGGATTCTGGAATCATTTACCAGGAGGACGCCCAGTCACTTGGCAGCTTGCTTAATCTTGGTGTTTACCAGAAGCCTGCCAAAAAAAGTCAGTGAGCAGGCAATTATGTTAGACACCCGCTGATCTTTGGCGGCCATCTTCAAAACCGGCCCACCAACTTTTTCCAACAGTGACACCAAACCATAAGGGGTTTTCTCTGCACCACCAGTCTTAGATTTATATTTTATCAGGAGGGCCCTCATGTCAACCAACCTCCTAGGAAAAAGGAATCTGCAGGGATTTTGTGCCAGGAAAAAAAAAATTCAAATGGCCCTGGATTCTGATACAGACACCTCTTTTGTTTTGTTTTTCCCTCCAGTAACGGGAGAAGTAGAAACAATATTTTTTTGCTCCCTCTTTCGGTAAAGCAGCATCTCGAAGTGAGTGTGCCCTGGTCATCAACCATCTAGGGAGACAGAAAAGGAGGGCAGCCTGCGCAGGAGCCACAGCTTTCAACTTCAGTTTTGCCACTTTCTGGCTAACATGGGACAGACTCAGTTTTCTCATCTCATCTCATCTTGAATGGGACCAGGGCTGCTGTGAGACTAATGGCAGAATCCCTTATGAAATGCCTGGTACGTAACAGAACCTCAGTAAATGCTGGCCCTCCCAGCCCCCACTGAAACTTCGCCCCTCTTACCCAAGAAAGATTAATTTTGATCATTCCCAACCTAACACCTGGCATTCAGCCAAACGGCAATAAACTTCTCTGTCCAAAAAGTTGTCATATGTCCTTAAAACTTAACTGGTGAAAACCCCTCTTTGAATTAGTAGGTACATTTTTCATATCTCCTTCCTTTTTTCAGTAAAGCCCAAATATTCTTTAAATTTGGCCAATTTTAACTTGTGTGCAACGACCCTTTCTTAATAGACTAAACAAGAGTCATTACTTTCACAAAGCATATTGAAACTGTAAATTAATAACTATATTAAGCTATCATTTATGGAGTACATACTGGGCGAAGCATTTTTTATGTATTTAAATGCATTTATATCTCATTTAATCCGAACAATCCTATAAAAACAGATACTATAATTATCCCCATTTTACAGATGAAGAAACTAAGGCTAAATAACTTAACCCGGGTAACAAAGTAAAGGGCAGAGTTCAGTCACAGCCAGAGCAGAGAGGATGTCTGAGCTTAACACCGTGCATAATGCCTTCTCTTTTCAAACCAGTGCTCATGTTGTAATATCATCCAGAAAGACTTCAAATATTCAAATAAGAGAATTTTAGAAATCTCCCCACGATCCAAATCCCCACAACTGTATTCGATTTTCCAAAGCACTGCTTCTCATTGCTAAACTCATCACAATATTAGAAAAGGAGAGTGGAGATTTAAGAAACTGCTTCCCTGAATTTCTCTCTGCCAGTCTATCTTCCTTTATTTCTGGTTTGTTTGTTTTTTTTTTTTTTTGTCACCTCCTGTTTGTCTTAAGTAACAAATATTTTATGATCAACCCATAATTGAGTAGTCCCTTGGAAGAGACCACGGAATATCGCCAGCGAATACTAGAGAGAGGAAAAAGACATGGCAACGCTCCCAGCTCCATTCACCAAAAACTCTAAAAAAAAAAAATACATATAACAAAACAAAGCAAATTCCACTGACGGCTTCCCTTACGCTGTAATGGCAAAAGACAAGAGCCGCCTCTCGCTAAGGAGAGCTGTCGCGGTGCAATCCGTTTCTGAGGCTAAGAGATGCGAGGGACCTGCCTCCTCGCGCGCCCTGCCCGCCGCACCGCGGGGCAGTTTTTGGAGGGGGAGCAGAAGTGAGCATTTCCAGTTCAGAGACGATGGGCTCGCACGAGCTCCTTCAATGGCTGATGACAACCGGTTTACACAAGAGAAAAATGAAATCTAAGGAGTCCGCGCAGCAATCCCTGCAGACCGCGAAGTGGACGCCCAGCGGGGGGCGAGGGAGGCTGCTCGCCATCACGGGGTGGATGGTACTTCGCCACTCACCTTTGCCCAAACGTCCAGCCTGGGGCCAAGAAATGAGGCTACGAAAGCCGGCGGCGACCCGGGGCGTCACTCCCCACCTCCGGCTCCCGGAGAGGACCCGCTGGGCGCGGCGCCGCACCTGTGTCGCAAGGGACGCCCTTGGCCCCCGGAGCCAATCGGAGGTGATGCCTGACCCGAGGGCCCCCCGCAAAGCGCTCCCACCTGGCGTCGCCGCGCCCGCCCCCCGCCCCCCGGCCGGACCCGAGCGCCTTCCGTGCGCCGGGCGCCGCGCCCCCACCTGGAGCCTCACCTCTCGCCGCCGCCGCCGCCGCCTCCTCCGCCGCCATCGCACGAGCCACCCGGCCGGCTCCGCAGCCCCGGGGCGAGCAGCATGGAGCGCCCGCGGCCCGCCCTGCGCCGGCCCAGGCGGCGGCCCCGGGGCTGGGGCGCCGGCACCCGCGGGGCTCTGCCGGGTGCCGCGGCGGCCGCCACTGCAGCCCCCCGGGCGCGCGGCCGGCGCCGACCCTCCGCCCGGCCGGCCGGGGTCCCGAGTGTGCGGCTGGGGCTCGCCCGCACGCCCCGGGAGAAAGGGACCGCGCGCGGGGAGGAGCCACGGCGGCCCCGCCCCGCCGACCCCTGCGGCTGGAGGCAAAGTGCGAAAGGCTGCCGACGTAGCACCTTGAGCTTTTCTGGAAAGCGGCCTATTTAAAACAGGTTTCCACGATCACTTTAAGATTCGTTGCCTGCCAGCTGTTCTGGAGGTTGGAGTTGGTTCCTCTGCGGGGAGAAGTGAAGGATGGATGGAGATCATCCATGGTGGGGGCTACGGAGCGGGGAGTGCGGGGGAGCTGGAAGCGGGACTTCCCGGGCCCCCTTTTCTTTTCTGCCGTGGAAGGGCTTAACTGCAGAGACGAGGGTACGATGACCGAGGGGGGTCACCGAAGAAGCCGTTGGGGATCCTGCAACGGTTGGGTAACTCCAGAAGCAAGATCCTTGGGGGCTCACTTGACGGCCCCCCATCATACGCTGGTTGGCTCCCCGCCCACGGGCCCCTCGGGTGCCTTGGTTACAGTTCGTCTAGTAGAGGCAGTGCGGGAAAGGAACGGCAGGGAAAACACCAAAGCGTCGCAGCAACCAGCCTAAATCTATTAATTTTCCTACCAGGGCGCTGCATTACAGCATCTTAACTAGTTGCATTTTATGTCCTGAGGGCCACTGGGCGCGGGTGTGGGGCGCGCGTTCCTGGGCGGAAGAAGGCGTGGCCCGGGGAGAGCTGTTGCAGCGTTGAGCGCGGACTGGTCTCCTGCTCGGGAGTGGGAGGAGGTCCTGCCCTCAGTAACACACACCGAGACACGTCTCCAAAACCATTCTTGAAACATCCCCGTCCTAGCTTTGACTTGGAACTCAACCCGAAATCCACGGACATGACACCAACTTAGGCTGACAGCTCAGAAAGAAAAATCCTACGGACAGCCTAGCAGATAGTCTTGAAATCTGGCTTAGGTTTCCTGAACGTGTTCGGACTCTGGCTTTCCAGACAAGTGTACGCAGTTTTGAGGTAGTTTACCCAGACTGTAGTCGGGGAGGCGGGGAGATTCTCTTAGACCCGCACATGTGTTCAAGGAGGCTGGCTGCCTTCACGGTGAAGTGAAATTGCTGGTTGAGATGTGCAGTACAGACTGTTTCCCTTACAAACATTTTCCTCTTTGTCATCTCATGTGAGCCTCCCAACAACTTTGTGAGGTGGTTGAACACTTACAATTCTTCTCAGTAGGCAAACAGCGGTTCAGAGATGAGTCTTTTGTCCACGATCTCTCCGTAGACGGCAGGAGCCAGATGGTAAAAGTCAGATCTCCTTCTTAGGAGTTCATCCGTGGTGTTGTTACACGCTTGCTGGTCGGTCATCGCAGTCCTCGTTTCTTAGGAACGATGATTCACTGCCACCAGAAGCCTGAAAGCAAGAGAGAGGAACCCAGAACCTACATAAGATAGCAGGAAATGTAAGGCACAAGGAGAAGTTAGACCCACAAGATTCCTTGGGGGCAAATCACTCTCATAGTTTAGTATGTATTCCCCCGATTGTTCAAGTTTAATTCTACTTGGTACTTCTTTACATTCTGGAGCTTTATTTCCTAAGACATGATTTTTTTTTAAGAGTAGTTCTATTTATTATACCTCATAGGATAAGGTAGAGTCGCATAATATCTTGACAGATAGATAGTAAAGTAATTGCTCATTTCCAACTAGTGGTCTTTTCGTTTTTCTCCTTGGGCAAAGTATAAGCAAATGCTTTGAAACATAACTTGCGGAGTGCATGGTATAGTTCCTTGGGGTCAGTGTGGTTTCCTTGCCAAAACCCAGGAATGGCTTTGCTCTTCACGAAGCATCACTGATCTTGGGGGAACTTGGTTTGTTCAGCAGTTTGCTTCACTGACAAGTACTCAGGCGAGAGCAGTACTGGTTTTAGGAACCACTGCCTTGCACACCATCAATTCCACTTCTTGTCAACCTCCTGTTGGGACTGTAACAATGTAATTTAGGTTGGGGTTTCCTTGAAGGTCACTTAGACATTTCAGTTAGTTCAGGACAAAAAAAAAAAAATCGACCTGCTTCAGAGGGTAGTTAAATTGAAGATACCATTTCAGTGATGCATAAAAGTAAGTAACAACTACCCATTAACTAGCTCCTAAGTGACTGAGGAAAATAATTAAATTACTAATATTTAAAACTACACTTTCTTCCTCAACACTCCCCCTCCCAACCCCCGGCAGTCTATGGAGGGTGAACACTGGGTGAGATTCCTGGATGTGCGGAGCAGGCTGACGAGTAGGGGTGCAGTTAGGAGAAAGGGGTGGGGGGCAAATGTGTTTAGAGGGATAGATGGCCTATATAGTGTATTTCTGGAACGGGAAGGATCAGCTTGGGCTTGCCTGTAGACAGGAGAAGCAGAGAAGGTAACTGCAGGAGGGTGTACTCAGGAGAGAGAGGGAAGGAGGTGGTGGCAGCTGCCACAGGGAGTGGAAATTTGAGAGCTTTTAAAAGGGTATTTGGGGAGCTTCACTGTGTAACAGAAACTCAGTTACATTAGTTCCCCGGAAAATAACAACTTTACAAAATCTGCATTCCTTTTCAATAATTTTGGAGTTGCTTTGTTATTAAAAGTGAAAACATTTTGAAATTGGCCTTTAATGGAACGTAGGGCTGGCTGCCCACAAAATGCAGTTATTTAATTCATTTATTCATAAATGTTTATAGAGCACCTACACTGTGCCCAGCACGGCTGTCAGCACTGGCTTCCTTACATCACGTCCTGGGCATCCATTACTTCATTCATATAGACATTCTCACGACAATCGATGAAGCAGGTATATTTCAATCTAGAAGAGCCCAGTGTCCTTTGTCCTTTAGCTCAGTAGTTCCCCAAGTTGGATGTGCATGAGACTGTGCTTAAGTTCAGACCCATCCCAGAAATTCTGACTTACTAGGTCTGGGGCAAGACACACTAAATCCTAATTTCAAATAAGCACCCTAGTTGATTTTTGAAACAGTTGCTCTGAGTACTCTACAGGAAATATTGCTTCAACTTGTCAAAAATGAATTTTTCTTAAGCCTAGGTTGTTGCAGGGGATAAGTTGTGTATCTGTGTGTGTGTGTATTTCCACAAGCCAGAGGACAGAAGTAGCAATAAATTAAAATTGCAAGAAAAATTCAGGGAGAACAAAACTTAGGGCAAGATGGAATAGTTGTGCAGGCATCTCTTCATCTATGGAGTCATTGCCCTGGTCAATGGGCCAAGCGCCCATTATTTGTATAATGTCCAGAGACCCACTCTTACTCCTGGTTCTCTGAAGGGCAAGAAACCTGGGACCCCAGCGGCTGAGCCATGGTCTAGCACAGTGGTACTCAGTACTCCTGTTCTGGATAGGTCAAGAAAGATGTTTATGGACCAGCTTTCAGTTCACACATAGGCAATGGCAGAAACAACAAAAAAATCCAGGTGCAGTGGCTTCAGGTAAGAACCATTGCTATAAACCTGTGTGGCACCCTTTTAATAATTATCTCGGAGGTAACTCCAATTTGCTTCTGGTATCAGGTGCCCACGGGCTTTAGGCGAGCAGCAGCCTAGTACCAGGGAGGGAATCCTGATTAGTTTTAAACCAATCACCAGACCAGGTACTGTTGTAGGAATGGATGGATGACATAATCATGGCCAACAGAATGTGGGGGTTAACTTTACTTAGAATACTCCTGAGGGAGATTTTCCTTGCTCTTAAAAAAAAGAGGATGAACAACCAGTAGTTCCCCTTTTTTGTTGCATGAGGATTTGATCTTCAGAGCCCGTGGCCATCTCATCCCTCTGAGAAAACAAGACCAAGGACAAAGCCAACACTTGGAGGATGACAAAGCAGAAAAGTGCAAAGAACCGATGTTCTTGATGATGTTTTTGAGATGCTTAACTGACTCCTCTGGAAGGTTCCCATCTTGTGTCTTAGTGTTACTCATTTTCCTTATTGGTGAAGCTATTTTTACTCGCATCTTCTGATACTTTTTTTGGGGGGGAGTGGCAGTCAAAAGCACCCAAAGTGACAACTCTGTCACTAGCTTCCCATGTATTTTTCTGAGGTCTAGAAGCACATGAGGTAATTTGTCAATGAAACCTGCTCTATGATTTGGAGGAGTGGAAGGAGCACCGGACGTGGGTTCAAGAGCAATTTACTACCCGTACTGGGTAAGTCATGCTCAGCCTCGTGTGCAACACCTGTGAAATAAGTGATTCTGCTTATTTCAAAGAGTGGTAGTAAAAACCAAAATGAATAATGTAAGTGAAAGCATTTGTATATAAATGTAAGTTTTTTAATCACAAGATGCTTTTGGAAGATGACTGTCCAAGTTTGCTCCAAGGTCCAAATGTTGAGATTCAGTGTTTTCAACACCTTGTCTTGGCAACGGCATTCCTGATGTGACCTCAGTCAGGGAGCGGTGGGGAGCTCGTCTCGGGCGAGCAGGACTCCAGCTGGCTCCCGCTGAGCTCAGTAGGAAGAGACCCATGATGAGCCATCAGTGTCTTCCACAGGACAAGATGCCAGGGTACCTGAGCCCCGGGGACTTACATCACTAACTTCCACCTATTCTGAGGCCTTTTCAACTTAACTTTGAAGCATTTTCTCTTTCAGTTCTGCCTACTAATTGGTTTCAGCCTCATGTGTGAATTGTATATAAACCCATACAACTGTCCTGATTGTTTAAACATAACACAATTGAAATGAAATATTTATTTTGTTCTTGATGTGATCTTTCAGTGTGAAAGTTGGGTACATTTACAAAACCGCCTTTCTTGAATTTTGGATAACACCTATCTGAAAACTTTGAAGATAAAACCAAAAAAACCTCACCAACAGAAATATTATAAACATAGTTTTTATTCTTTTCTTACCTTCAATGAAAAAGGCCTCATGCCACCAAAACATTTTTTTGAAACTCAGTAACTGAACACAGAACTCCATAGCCTGATGGTTATTTTTCCAGACAACTGCTGAATAATTTATATTGCTTTTTAAAAAATAACTAAGATCTATTTTTATTACTTCAGTCCTTTTTAAAGCAGCAATATCTGCCTCACATTTTGTCCATAAAAATCTAAAATATCTTCAGTAGTCCCAAGTGTCTTGTATTTATATTTGTTCCAAGTGTGTTTCATTAAAATTTTCCAGAAATAAGTGCACTTCTACAGAGAACGTAAAATTTAGATAAAGACAAGAGGAAATAATCATGGTTGTAGCAAAACAGTTACTTTGAACGTTCTGAATCTTAGCAATTCCAAGAGAGAACGTGCTTATTACCCAGGGACCTCTCTAAGGATTAAATCCCAATTCATTTGTTTGTAGATCACTGAAAGATGGATACGTATTTCTCCTACCAGAAGATACGGATTGATTGATTGTCTAAAGGTTTTCTACAATAAAACGCCAAAAATAAATGTACTTAAAAATATTTTAAGATTTACAGATTTACACAAAGATACGCTGGTGTTTAAAAAACAGAAAAAGTATGCCATTATAGAAATAAACGAGACCCTATCTTAAGCCTTAGCAACCAAAGACAGTTTTGAATATTCCACACGTGTTATTTTCCATTCAACTTATAGCTTATTAAATCAGCTATATGTTCCATTCAGAAAAGGCTGATGTATAAGAAATCCCCTATTTTCAGGCAGCATGCTGCTTCAACAAATTTAAAGATTTAAAGCTATGTTAATAAGAAAAGAATAAAAGAAAAATAACATAACTTGCTTTAATACAAAGGTTTTTTTTAATAAAAAAGTCAAAATCTACATTAAATCAGGAAATCAATAAATCTGAATTATACAAGCTTTCTATATACTTAGAAAAACCAAAAACACACAGTTTATAACAAAACTCTTTAATTCAAAATAGAGTCTAATTTAAAGAAAACGTCATTATGCTCAGTTGATTGGATAGGGTTTTGTCATTTAAATTAAATGGTTCACCTGAAGTACAGGAAGTATATTATAGAGAAAATTCAGTCTCAGGGGTGTTCTGCAAATTATCTAGCTAATTTGCATCATGAATCAAATTCTCAGCTTCCAAAGGGCAGACACGGTCCTTAATTGCTTTTAGATAGGCACTTAAGAAATGCTTTTGATGAGGAGGAAACCCCAAAGATTATGAATCACTCTGTTAACTCCAGGGAAAGATGAGACTCCAGACAAAGCAAACTTTCCATAACTGCCCTTCCATTGCCAAGCAACCATAACTATCCCCACGTTCTTCTTATTAATAAGAATAAGGAGATGGAAATAAAAAATGCTCTATTCTTATTCAATTAAAAGGTAAACCTAGGTAATTCAGCTCCTTTATATCAATCTCTCTCTAACTTGAATTAATGAAAATTTTTTTATACTAGAATAGTTACCATATTAGATGTTGCAATATGCTCGTAACTTAACCCATTCACTATCACACTAGCAAAACAGTCTTTTTTTTTTTTTTAAAGGTGGGGAATGAGAAAATCTCATAAAATAGAGCAGGTTTTTTAAAGATTTTAAAGATTTTTAAAAATTAGAGGCAGTTATAGTAAGAAAACCCAGAGTTAGTCAAATTGAGATAACCCCAGAATTATCATAGTTCTCTCTCCTAGATATGCAGCCACATGATCCAAACAAGAAAAATGGAGATGAGCTATTAGATGAACACATAATAAGTATCAAACAAACACTAGGGAGGGAGAGGAGGGAGGAGGAGGGCAGAGGGGAAGGGAAGGGAGAAAGGGAAGGATTGGAAGGGGAGAATGGGGCGGGGGCAACAAAACCTCAGGATGGCCTTACCGCAACCCTGTGGTGCTCCCTAGCAAGCAGCAACATTTATAAAAGCTTTTGTAGATTTGCATAATGATCCTATGCAATTCTTCCCCATTAAGAACATCTGTACAAATAAATGATCATTTTACATTTGGATCACAGACCATTCGTAATGGCTGTAATTGTATCTTTAAAAAAAAAAATTCTACCAATTAGTAGACAAACATTAGGCCATTTTTTGATCAAGTGTTACTCCTCCACTAGTATTGATGAAACCAAAACCTCAGAGAGTCATTTTAAAATTAAAATGGTGAGCTAGAAAAGACTATTTTTTAGGGAAATATCCCCAAAATTTGATGCTGACATCATCTCCCTATCCTCTAATCATGACCCCCGGGGCCTGCATGTACTTCCTTAATTCCATTTACATTAACTACAGCGATGTAGCTAAACGCGAACTCTATTGCCCTTGAATGCGCAGGCCTCCATCAAAGGTCGGCCACGTCTGAAGACCGCGTTCGCACAGCACAGTGAGACTCTCCTCACTTGTGAACATCCACTCTGTTCAGGATCTTTGGTACATTTGGAGCATAGGAAAATAATGGCACAATAATACAAGTGCTATCAAAGGAAAGGTTTTCTTCGAAAGAAATCAAAGTTAACCAGCCATGATATGTAACAACTTTCTAGAAAAACCAAAGTAAATAGCTCTTTGTTCTCTACAAGTCCATTTACATGATCCGAAGTTTGACATTTAAAAAAATAGTTTAATAAAAATACGCTAGTTCTACAGGCAGCCTTCGTGGTCATTTCTTAAATTCAACTCACCAGAATCAAATTAAAATAATGCCATGTCCTCTGGTTAAAAAAGAAGTCCTTTTGTCACAAGAAAAGCAACTTTACACTTTATATAATACAGTACATTTCCCTATGAGTATACAACTACGTATATAAAGTCGTCAGTATTTCTGAATGCAAAGTGAATATATTAGTGGAGTGCTTGAGTGAAGGTGTCAAACTTCCTCCTTCTTATAAACTTGTCACTCCCTACTGTGGAGCTTGTGGAATAACATGATGATAAACTCTATTTTTTAAATAACCAGTGTATTTCCATTTTAAAACTTCTTAAAACCATTACAGAAATTGTCTTCATACATATTCTACAGGTGTCCCAACCCACAGGGCAAGTGTTCTAATACCAACTATGGAAGATGGCTTTTGTTTTATTGATTATCTAGACCCATAAGATTTGCAGTATAACAGCAATACTGCAGGGTTACCTATAGGTGAGCCTACGCCGCTTTAAATGATATGTGTTTCTCCTGAATTGATTAGAGGTGTTACAGTACAAAGCCACAGCACGCACAGGCAGAATGGACCCTACTACGCATGTAGGCAGTGCGGTTAGAAAGGGATGTACGCTTCTTTTATTCCAGTACCTTCATATAATAAAGTTAACAAAAACAATAAAATATTAAAAAAAAAAAAAAAGCCAGCTGGCACTGCCAACCAATTCCTGTAGTAGTCTTAGAAATCCTAGTCCTGCAGAATTTCCCCTTGTAGTCAGAAGCACCGCCGTCAACTCAGTGTCTTGTCATCTACGCCAAGCAAGCCTGGTGATGCAGCTACCTGAGTTCTCTTGGTTGTGAGCGAAGGTGACCTGCATTCATAATTTCCCAGCTTTCATGTAGGTGGGGATAGAGCCACGCTGAGTCAACCCTTCAAACCTTTTGTAGGTATAATTGAGAAAAACCCAGTCTTTAGATTTGTAGTCCGGTTCTGTGCTGTTTGGCACTAGAGAGAGAGAAATGAACCCAGAGCAAAGGAATTTCATTAGTGAAAATGCCATCCTCTTCAGAGACTTTCAACCGTGTTAATCGTGTTGTACGTGGTCTTACCTGGTTGTAAAATATCAGATTCAGGAAAGTCATCAAAATTTGATGTGTCATCAATGCTTTTGATTTCTATAGGGATCGCTGCTGGCCTTTCCCTGGAAAGAGGGATTGAGTAAAAATGGTCAATTTTCTTGAGTTCGATTTTCCAAAACATAATTTCACGTGTAAATTCTGCATGCTGTTCTCTAGATATGAGAGGAGCCAAGGAAATTTATTGTAGATTGGAAAATACCTGTAGTTAAGTGGGATTTCAGAGTTAGGTCTAACTTTTTATTAAAATATTATCATTTACTTGGAACTTTTATTTCTTTGTACCAAGATTTTCTCATGCTGTTTTTTTTTTTTAAGTGAAAAAACAACAATCAATGAAGGGAAAAGTAGAACAGAAGAGATTTCATTTAAAAAAATGTATCATTATATAAAGTACCCTAGATATTGTGGGGACTGGACCCTAACTAGTTAATTCAGGTATAGAATTCTTCTAGTAGAGGATCTGTAAGTCAAAAGTCATTTGGGAAAACACGGGGCTCAGAGGGTGAAGGGACTACACATTTGCGATGAAATCTGAATCCAAAAATTTCTTAATCATATAAATTTTAAGGGAATTAGGGGCATTAGGTTCGAAAATAAGCCATGAAAATGCCTTCTTATCATGCTAAAAATAGTTAAAAGGTATCAATTTTTATTGCTTCTGTCTTTCCAACAAGTACTTATTGGATCTTTGAAGTGATAAGTTTATAAAATTATGCAAAATCAAGCATATATTTTCCCCCAAGTTACTCTAACCTATTTATATTTAATGTCCTAACTTAATAGATTTACATCAATTTAGTGAAAAGAAGCATAAACCCTGGTGCCCTGAGATCTAATCTCTTGTCATTAACTAGCAGAGTGACCTTTGTATGAGGGCACAGTGACCGTCCCCTCCTACAAAACCAGCAGGCTGGACCAGTGATCTCTAAGCATCCTTCCAACTGTAACAAGGCGGGAATCACAGTTCCGCTCAATGAGATGATGTCTGGATGGTATAATACAGTGTAGCAGCTAAGAGTCAGGACACCAGAATCAAACTGCCTGGGTCCAGCTCTAGTTAGTAGTTCTAGCTAGGTCATTCACTGGCTGAGGCACTGGAGGCAAATTCCTTCTCTGTGACTTAGTTTCCTCATTTGTAACGTAGGGGTAATAACAGTACCTACTTTACAAGGTTTATTATGAGGTTAAGAAAAGTACAGAAGGTACTCAGAACAGTACTGGACACACAGTAAATCCTCCCCCTGCTCCCCAACAAGTGGTTATAATCAGACAGGATGCCTGGCACACTGCGGGAACTCCGGCAAAGATCTCCAGTGAAGTGACATGCCAGCTGTCTTGAAAGTGAGAAGGGGCGGGCTAGGTGGGGCAGAGGCAGGAACGGGGACACGGAGGAGATTTCCGTCACAGCGAATAGCAAGTGACAAAGCTCTGGGGTGGGAGAAGTGGGAAAGACCACACAAGATGCTCCTTGTACAGATGAGGCAAGAGCCACGCCCCACAGTCCCAAAATGCATTTAAGGATCCTTAGTTTTATTCTAAGAGGAAATGACCGATTAGATTTGTTCCTAAACCACTGCTCTGTGGAGAAGAGACCAAGACTATTGGAGGTAGTTTGGCTGCAAACGGAATCAAGGCCCGTGCTCACAACTAACTATAAGCAAAGTCTTAAAAGTTACTTGCATACTTAAGGGGGAGGGTGTAGTTCAGTGGTAGAGTGCGTGCCTAGCATGCATGAGGCCCTGGGTTCAATCCCCAGTACTGCCATTAAAAATGAATAAATAAATAAAAGTTACTTGCATTATTTAACTTTTTCCACAATGTTTAAAAGAGGGATTGTACACTCTTACAAATTAACAACGGAGACACCGTATGGTGTATTAGAGACAAAACTGAAGGGTTATAGTGTGAAATGTAAATATATCATCGTTGTGCTAACAGCCTTTATCATGTAACCCTGAATAGCGCAACCTGAACAGGTGCACAGACCTCTGGGGGAGAGATGGAAATGAGAGGTGTCTTGATTGTGGTGCATACATATACCAAAATTCATCAAACTGTGTATCTGCAATATGTGTAGTTTACTGTACACACATGACACCACGATAAAGTTGTTTAAAAAAATAAAAAATAAACAGGTGCATCATATGTGCTTTTTCCATAAAGTGGACATGAGATAAAATGAGCTATTTAGCTACAGTCACTATGCTCAGTCATTTATCTAATACAGAAAACACTGGCTTAATAACGTTATCACAGTGTTACTTCTTATATTTAATCTAGCAGAATCAGAGACAAATTTAATCACTAAGTCTAGTAAAAAAGCTTTCACTCAGACCTCTCCCGCTCAAAGCCTAAAAACATACCTGATGTGCCCCCAGTCTACACCCTCAAAAAAAGCATGCCCTTTTATTTCTTCTACTCCACTATTTCCAATTCTGTTTTCAGAATCAATACAAAACCTAGAAAATGGAAACAGAGAAATCATCATATGCCAATTATGTCTAAAGTACTCTTTGCATTATTTCAAATATTTTTTTATATTATTATATTTAAGTCTGTTTACGGTGGGAAAAGAACAGAAATCATCTTTAATTGCACTACTTAGACACAACTTCTTTGAAGCCATTTCCTTCTAGTCTTTCATTATAAGTTCAAAAATATTGTATTGATACAGTAATTACCATTTTAGTACTGTTTTCTTTCCACTTAATATACTGAGAACATGTCCCAAAGTCATTAAATATTTTTCTATTACTTCATTTCCTAAAATTTACACATGGAAACACTGTATTTAACCAGTCCACAATTGGTGAACATTTAGATGGTTTTCAATTTTTCATTAGTAAAAACAGTATCAAGATAACATATTGTATCTGTCTTTACACATATCTAATTATCTGCATAATCAAAATTCCTAGAAGTAGAATTACTGGGTCAAAGGTCATATATAGTTTAAAGATTTTTTTTTTTTAAGAATATGCTGCTACTTGGCTGTTCCCACAGGTTGTTCCAATTTATATTTCTTCTAGCCATCTCACAACAGTACCAAAACACGTCATCTTAGTTGAGAAAACAAATGGAATATTGCTTAGAGAAGGTTTTATATATGGACTTTTGTGATATGAACTGCTACTAACAATTTATTTTCTCTTTCTCTTTAGGGGATAAAGTCACTGCATTCCAACAGGAGTGATCTTTGAAATAATATAAGACCTCTCCCCTCTTCTTAACTCTTACTTTTTTTTCTGCATACTCCCTTTTAAGAGGCTACATTTTTTTTTTAAAACAAAACACCTTTTCTTTATTGACCCTTCTGATTTACAGATCAGTGACAGTCCTTCTCCTCCCACCACCAAGCTGAAATACGCAACCTAGTCTTCTTGGCACCTGTGAAGTTTTAAGATACAACAAACTCTTCTAGGGATTTAACCACTAACCTAAGAATTAAGTCCTTGGCTTTCTCAGATATAGGCACCTCTGGAGGAAATACCAGAGTTTCTTTCCAGTTCATCACTTTCCTATATGTTTCTTGAGGTGTTTCAGAGCAGAAGGGTGGATATCCTACGTATCAGAGAAAATAAAACTTTCATTAGCTTTTATGATCAAATATGTTTTATCTACTATATACGGCCCTGAGTGCTCTACTAAGCAATAAAAAATACCACCAGTCATCAATGTATAATAAAATCGGTAATGAAGTCAATAAAATAAAGGATTTAAAGCACCGCCCCCTTTTTACCCAAAAGGCCATGCAGATACTTCTGATACGTGGGAGTTTAGTTAAATACCCCCTTCCTGAAGCAGGGTCCCTAGAGAAGTTGTTGATATTTATCATCGTGTATTTAACTCTCGGGGAGGTCAGAACTCACTTTCAAGAGTTCAGATATTTTAGCCCATAATACCTACAATATGATCAATCAGCAGCACCCAGGGAATGTGCACAGTATGCACATAAATGAATTGATAAAACACACCTATTAGCATCTCGTACATAATTACTCCCAAAGACCACCAGTCACACAATTTGTTGTAACCAGTCTGCATGAAGACTTCTGGAGCGATGTAATCCGGTGTCCCAACGGTGGAATATGCCTGCAAAGGAACAGCTCGTCAGATCAGTGTTCTCAGTCTTTCTTTTTTGAAAGATCACAGTGTGACTCTACCGGAAAAACCAACATATACAGACGCTAACCTTTTCTTTAATATTTGTGTTGCTTACCATGTATAAGGCTTGGTGATAGGAACTGAGTCAGATAATCCATCGTTTAAGACATGATTTCTGTCCCCTAAAGAGCTCAACTAAGTTATTTACATATTTAGGCCTAAATCCATTCCAAAAATAAATAAACAAAGAGGTTGCACCCAGTAGGCCTGGCTTCCCCACTCACAACTAATGTGTTCTCAGGCCAAGTTATTCAACCCTTCTGAACCCCAGCTTCTGCCAACATAAAACTGGAATAATAATACCGGGTGGATATGGGGATGAAACAAGCAAAGGAATATGTCTGTAAACTATAACCTACAACATAACATCAGGTATTTTCATTATAAACTTATTTCCAGGGCACTGCTTATCCATTAGAAAGCAATGCAGTTTATCATTCTTAATTCATATAAAATCTTATAAAAACTTTCTTTAAGGCAATAGTTTTCAACTAAAGGTAGTACTCGAGGAGCCACTTGAAAATGTGTGACAGCAGATTTTGTGACTTCAGTACCTGGGGGAGGACATGCCTGGCATTCAGTGGTCAAGGGACACAGGTTCTAAAGGACTTTCCTGCCCCGAATACCAAGAGTACCTCTATTTCTCCACCGGGAAACACTGATGTAAGTCATAGTGATGGTCATGAGAATAGTAAGACCTGTACATGAGCGATCAGCTGTGAATATTCTGTGATTGGGGCACAGAATATTCCACGGTTCTAAGCAGTATTCAGTTTTCCCTTTACAGGTACGAAATACTGCGATCCTTTTCTCAATTGTAAAATCTGATCTAAAAGTGACACATTTAAAAGTAGAAGGAAGACTCTGTCGTTACTGCACTGCTCAAAATATTTTCAAAACACTTTTAAAGACCCTGAAATGTTTTGCAAGCACAAGACGTTTGCAACTGCTTGGGCGAGTGAGAGAGTGAGCTCAGTAATGCAAAGGTCATTTTCTTTGCTTTGAGAGGATATCAGGCCACTGCCTTTGGCCTATTTACCTTCCTGAGGGAATGCTGAGTGAGTTTCAGTTTCCCTTCGTCGCTTGGTCGGATTTAACAAATATTTAGAATGTTGATAGGTATGGTACGTTGTACAAGAAGTTAGGAAATTAAAGTCAAAAAGCACACGGCTAACCCTGACACTGTTCACGGACCTAGTGAACAGGATAAAAGGAAAGAGGAAAAGGGGCAAACAATTCTAGTACGTGCTAAGTAATGGAGGAGAAATCATGTGGGGTTAAAAATAGTGTTGCTCCACATGAAAGGAGTCATTAAGTTTATCTGCGGTCAAGTCTGCTTTTCCAACTTCACTTTATCTGTTTTACTGTAACACTGTTACCACGCCAAACTTTCTGTCTGTCTATGAAGAAGTTCTCAGAAACACGCAACCACATTACGTATGCTGGTTGGTATTCGTTGTATCAGGACAGGTGTGGAAAATGGAGCCGCAGAAATCACAAGGCGTTTACTACAATCACACTCAGCTCGGTGAGTTTTACAGAAAGTGCTAATTACTAAGTGCTAAAAATCGCATTTTCCTTTACAGGCCAGGAAATGTACAGAGAAACTAAGAAAACTGCATGACCCCTGAGCAAGCTCTAACATTGCTATGAAGTAAGAACTAACCATTCTGAAGATCCCAATTATCAAGCAAAGACCAAATGAGATTTGAGGACCAAGGCACAAAGTTCTCTCTTCAAAACGTGGCTACTCACCAGTTGTCTCCTGTTCTTTTTCCACGTTTCTGCTTTCCTCTTTGAGTTCATGTTCTGGAATGCTAATTTCAACAAGACAGAAGAACTGTAATCACGAGGAAACAACTCTCCCCAAAAAAACAAATTCACACAGATGCACTGAAAATACAGTGGTTTAAGGGGTGAGGAGAGAGAGACAAGCTTCAGTTCCCAACGGTCCTGAATTAAACCAGCCGCACCACCTCCACTCGATAAAAATCAAACTTACAGAAGTCACTTGGGGGGTTGTGTGTAAGATTTCTGTAGAATTCAGTCCTATGAGCTTTCTTTAATCCCGTGCACAAACCAAAATCAGATAATTTCACATGACCCTAGAAAAACAACAACAAAAAACACTCAAATAAAATCAATACATTATGTTGACTTTGAGACAAAGTCTTATAATAAACTCTTCTAAATGCAATTATTGTAAAAATGCTTAGTTTAGAATTCATACAGGTGAAATGCAGATTAACTATCTGATGATGATGATTTTAAGAGGCAGACAACGGAAGACAAAGACAGCCAGTTTTCCCTTGACGCCATGTCACCTCAGAGTCCTCTCCTGTTGTGTCACTCTATGAAATAACGTAGGTGAGCAATGAGAGAAGCAGCAGTTGCCCGTTTCCAATCACAAAGTCAGCCCTATTACTGCATAAAATAATCAGCAACCTAACAGTTCACCAGCTTCTTCACGTGCCTTGGCATCCAACAAGAGGTTGTCTGGTTTAATGTCCCGATGGATGAAACCCAGCTGGTGGATCGCATCTATTGCCAGCACAGTCTCTGAGATGTAGAACTGTGTCTCCTCCTCCGTCAGAGTGTCCTTCTTCATTAGCAACGTCATCATGTCACCTAAGTAAAGGGAAACAGGCACCAGGGATAAGAAGTGCCTCATGGGGGGGGGGGGACACCTCGGAAAGATGTCTTTGTAATACACAACATTTGCCTGATTTTTGCATTTTATGATCCACCCAGTGTACTCTCAACCATCTCTAGGGCTAAATGTAGTTTTCTCTACTTTTTTTTTTTCTTTTTCTTTTTCAAATGGAGGTACTGGGAATTGAACCCAGTACCTCGTGCATGCTTAGCATGCGCTCTACCAACTGAGCTATACTCCCACCCACTCTAGGGCCAAATTTTAAAAAGTGTTGTTGCATAGCAAAAGCTTTTCATGACATTTAATGATTTTTTGGGGGGGGGATGGGGGCGGTATTTAGGTTTGTTTGTTTGTTTGTTTGTTTATTTACTTATTTTTGGAGGAGGTACTGGGGATTGAACCCAGGACCGCATGCACTCTACCACTTGAGCTATACCCTCCCCCTGTTGAAAGATTTTCATGTAGAAACTATGTGAAATCAAATCAGAACAGAGCTGGTGATGATGTCATATGTACCACTCAACATCCAGAATAAGTTGCTGAAGAAAACACATCAAGCTGTGAAAATGAATCAGTGTAAGCACACCTGGAAATGGGATATATTCTTTCAAATTCAAGTTCCAAAAAAAAAAAAAACACTCAGAGCTCTTGGGGCCAGCAAAAATAGGCCATTGTCCCACTAAAAGGGTCACCTCTAGACATTCTTTTATTTTCAAGAAATTCTGTTCTTTTAAAGGGGCAAAGAATATACACTGGTGGACTTAACAACTCAGAACTGACAACTATTAATATTTTTCCATGATGCTTCAAGTCTTTAAAGACAAACCCCATGCAGAGTTTCTGCCCTGCTCTCCCATCCTGGGCCAGTCCCCTTTTTGCTGAGCAGCCATTATCACGGATTTGCTTTGGTGTGTATCCTTCCAGCTTAGTTTTGAAATATGTTTTCATACACGTGTATTAATCTGCAAATTTACGGCCTTTTGTATGTTTTTAAAAATCACATAAGTGACATCAACTATATATATACATAATTCCACAGCTTGCGTTATTATTCTTGTTTCTGAGGTCTTACTGTTGAAACAGATAAAGCTCCTGACTTTTCACTCTGTTAAAACATCTCATCACGTAATTATGCCACACTTTATTTATCCATTCTTCTGCTGATGGACATTTATCTTGCAGTGGGTTTTTTTACCATCACGACACTGCTGCCATGAGCATCCTTTTACAGGCCGCCCGTGCGCCTGCGGGGGAGACTCCCCGGGGAACACAGCGGGCTGGGCTGCTGGGCTGCAGGACACACGCATTTTCAGCTTCACTTGGTGTCTATGAACTGCTCTCCATGAGAGCTGGGGATTCCGTTGCATGGATAAGAGGCCGGCTCCCCCCACAGCCTCATCAGACTTACTGTTTTTACTAGTCAGTTGGGTAAGAAGTGGAATCACTCCTGTTTTAATTTGCATTTCCCTGAATGCGGGTGAAGCTGAACATTTTCCTATATATTTGTAGACAAGTCAGAGTTTCTCTTCTGTTCACAGCCTACCATGTGCCCACTGGGTTGTCTGTCTTCTTCCTAAGTGACTCGTTATTCTTAACTCTAAACTTAGATAACAATCTTAATAATTATATACAGTAAAGACAGAATGGTAATATTTAAAATGTACCAACTTTATCGTTTCTTCATAAATAATCTGATTTGTGGTCAAAACTAGCATTATTATGAGAGCAACTATCAGAAAACCATGATTGACTGTAAAGCCTCAGAGCCAGGAATATAAAAGTGCACCTAATCAATACAATTATAATTGCATACAAGTATGTGCCTGTATTAGCCTGTCACTGCTGTCATATTTGATTTACCTCCAGGGAGAAATTCCATGATCAGATATAGGTTCCTCTTATCTTGAAAACTGTAAAACATCTTCACCACCCAGGCACCATCTGCTTCTACCAAAATATCTCTCTCTGCTCGGATATGGGCCACCTGGATGAATGTATTTTGAAATAAGAATTGTAACACATTATACAGTTTTCAAGCTTACTTCTTAACAATTATCAGTCCAGTTCCTTAACAGTCATAGAGGAAAGTGGGAGTTTTAGAAAAGATCTGAAACCTATATGCATGTTCGTATCCTCATTAAATATGGAATTCAGGAAATAGTTTATTTTAGCTGATAGCTTTAGGCTGGCAAGTTGGAACCACAGGAGGTATATTAGGGAAGATGAGGCCTTCGAGGTAGAACAATGATTAGTCTGAAAAACCCTCTAACCAGGATCTCCACCTCGCCAAGGATCTTGGCTTTGTCATATAAACTTAGGGCCTTGGTCTGACTTTTAAATGTTAAAATTAGTAACCAATATCCTATAGATTAGTACAACAAAGTCAGGGTCCTCAGCAAACTATTTTTAACTGTTACTAGTCCAACAAAGGGCCTGACTTGGTCTTTAGCCATTAAGTTGTTTGTTTAAGAAATAAAAACATATATAATAATTCTATATTATTTTGTCATGATATAAACCGTTATAATATCTATGAACATGATCTACAGCAAATTATTGTACAATTTTTGGGAGTTTTGCTACTGACTTTTGTCAGACACATATTTACTAGAGCAACTATTACGTGAACACTTTGTAGACTGAAAAAATGAAAATTCAATGGTGACAAAAGCAGATTAATTTATATGGGGCGGGGGGGAAGCAACCAAAGTGTAAGACAGACTTGATGCTGGGCTCCAGGGAGATTTCTCCTGCAAAATATTCTAGATCAGGGCTGTCCAACAGAAATAGAACGCAAGCCCCGTACGTCATTTTAAGTATGTCATTTCATGCAAAAGGTAAAAAGAAATGGGTGAAATTATTTTTAATACAGTTTCTGTGACCCCCATAGATCCAATCCAAAATGTTATCATTTCAATATGGAATCAATATAAAAATTATTGAGACGTTTTACATTTTTTTTTCCCACCAAGTCTTCAAAATTTGGTGGATATTTTCCATTCACAGCGTATCTCCATTCAGACCAGCTACGCTGAAGCGCCCAGTAGCCACGTGTGGCTGGTAATTGAAGATGCAGCTGGAACTAACTGCTGCCTTTTGTCCTTCCTCTAAAACCCCACCCGGGACTAATCCTGTATGGCTCAGTTAGAAGATTCCTGAGTCTTCCCACTGCATTCAGAGTAAGACCCGCACTCCACTTCTCGGCCTTCGGAGCTCTGTGAGATCTGGTCCCTGCTTCCCTCTCCCACTGAGTTCCAGCCACAGTGGCTTCCTCCTCTTCTCTGAGCGCGCCAAGGTTCTTCCTGCCTCAGGTCCTCTGCATCTGCTCCCCGGATCTTTATTCTACTGGATGGTTAGATGTCACTCTCATTACTCAGTCCCTCATCGAATACGCCCTTCTCAAAGAACCTTCCCTCATCTAATTCTTCCTCCTAAAGCCAGGTCACCTGCATCACTTTATCCTTTTGTAAAATTCTTCTTCATAGTACTTGTCAATCATGACTATTTGAAACAGCTGTCTGCCCATTTTCCACATGACTATAAATGAACAAAAATCAGGCTTGTCCTGGGAATCACTGTATTCCCAGAACCGTATCTGACATATCACAGGTACCTGATAAATACTTGTTGAATGAATGGAGTAGAAATAAAGTAAAACAATGCAGTGAAAATTCAAGCGGGCCATATTTAAATAAAAATCAACATCATGCTACCGTAGTAACAAGTAAGCATTAAGTGGGACTAAAAGACTAAGCAAATAAAGCACCAGGTCCAGAGCGGTGCCCTCTCCCTCTTTACCCCACTGTTGAGTCCTTCATGAGCACGTGTATTCAGCTGAGGCTTCTAAGGGCGTCCATCCAGACTGGAAAGGCAGGTGAGCACATAAAATAACACTATGGATGTTTTCAGATTTATGGCCATTCCATAAGCTGTATTAAGTTACAGGAGATACAGAGAGAGCCCAGAAGTATGAAACTGGAGTGGTTACAGATTTTGGAAGTAAGTAAACTCAGCAAATTCTCAGGAGCCTGGTTTGCTTACTGGATGTGTGACAGGATTAGGAGGGCTGAGAATGCATCTTTATTTTCACTCAAGTCAGAAAAGTAGGTATTTTCTTACGGACTGAATGTTCGTGTCCCCCCTAAGGTTCCTATGGCGATGCCCCAACCTGCAGTGTGAATGAATGAATCCGGACACAGGGCCTCCAAGGAAGCAATCAAGGTTAATTAAGTGAGGCCGTAAGAGGGCGGTTCAGTGTCCTTGTAAGAAGAGAACCCAGGGGGCTCCCCCTCCGCCTCCCCCTGGGCACACACCGAGGAAAGGCTCTCTGGGACTCAGTGAGAAGACAGCCATCTGGAGCCAGGACAGAGCTCTCACCAGAAACCAACCCCTGCCCTGATCTTGGACTCCAGCCTCCAGAGCTGTGAGAAAGTAAGTTCCTGCTGTTTAAGCCCCCAGTCTGCGGTGTACTGTCATGGCAGCCCGAACAGATGTGTAAATTAGATTATCAGTTTGGGAGCAATTTTAACTGCAAGAATTGAGAAACAATGAAACAGGCTACCAAAAAAAAAAAAAAAAAAAAAAAAAAGCATGGATTCTAAGTAAGATGTGTCCGTTTCTTTTTAAAAACCCTAATGCGTAACGTTTCCTCTCACACCGTCAGTTTGGTCACCTGTGTTAGAGAACTCGTACCTGCTCTTTTTCAAGCATGTCAGCTTTTCTCAGTATCTTCATTGCATAGATATGGCCTGTGTCTTTCTTCTGGACCAACCGCACCTGGAATGTAAAACTTAGTATCATCAATGTCAAGCAGCCACTACTGCTTATTTAGGAGTGAAACGTAGGCTCCTGTAATTTGCCATGGCTGGTATTTTCGAAATTCTACTAAAATTAAGCTATTTTAATACACATTTTAATACATTATACTGCTTTAATACAGATTAAACTATTTTAATACATCTTGTAAAGTGTGGCAAGATGGACACTGTCGGCAGCGGCAACTTAGGGAGGACGCGCACCTCTCCGAATGCTCCTCTTCCTATAACCTTCAGAGACTCAAAGTCATCCAGGCCCAGCCTGGTCCTCTTGAGCCTTAAGAACTCTGTTTCCTTGCGAGCATGTTGTGATCGGCGTAGCTTTTTCTATTAAAAAAAGGACAGTTTAAAAGGATGACTTTAAAATCGGACTGTTTCAAAGGAAGCCTATAGTATTAAAAGATGAGACACAGTATAATGGGGGTAAGGCATCTTAAATATTAGTGCTATAACTTGTTGGCCAAAGCTGAATGTTTATTCAGCCTGGAAAAAAAGAAAACCATCCAAAGATTTTTAAAATGTTTTAACAACTGATAAATCTTTATTCTTGGGTGGACTCCATTAAATATCTCATCTTAACTACTTCACATATTCTTTCATCTATACACTAACTTAATTCAAAAATAAAAATTAAACTTTAGAAAGTGCTAATAGTATTCTGATATTGATTTTACTCTAAGAAATCTATTTTGCTTCAATTCCCTAATTTCCAAGGTTGCCCTGTCATAACTACTGAGACTTATGACACCATAATAACACAAAAGCAGTATTTCTATACAGATTTATTTATGGTAGAATTTATTCTTGGACAAATTTTTTAATAAACTGCTTGAGACCTGGCACACAACTTCCTTGAAAATATAAAATTGTGACAAAAAATAATTACACAAGAATTCTTTAAAATATTCAAGAATTTCATAAGTCATTCTCCAAAGATCACATTATTATTAATTATCATTAATAAGAAACATCATGAACTGCCTGAAGCTTACACTCAGAATGGGCATTTATTTAATTGTTCTAAACCTCACTTCTCCCCTTACCTAACAAAATTCTGGTTTTTTGACATAGGATTATGTCAAACTACCTCTGCCTAGTAGAGGTCACATAGAATAGGTAACAAACAAAATCAGTGAAAAAAATTAAACTCCAGTTCATCTTCAGCTGAACCCTATCAAGCTCCCGGCAGTCCAGGTCCGAGGAGGAGACAAGTCTTAAACGGCTGAAACAGCTCAGAACCATTACTCCTAAATGCAGCTCAAGGTGTAACCACTGATTAGTCCCTTCCTAGCCCTGTGTACATCTGTTTTCAAAAGAGTAAGGTGAACTATTAATTAGAAATATGCAACTATGTAACACCCACGCAATGGGATTCTGATACTTCTGACAAAGTTAATCCAAGAGGATAAAAGTTAAGAAATTATGTCTAAACATCTTTAAATAGCTAAATGGAGTCACACACTCAGGCACATCAGTGGTAGAAACAGCAAAGATATTTTCGTTTAAAAATGCCTTTGGAATAATGTTGAAAAATGAATTACTAGTAAAATGAAAGAATCGCTCAAAAAAGTAGCTTGTTTTAAACTGACTATAATAAAAAAGGCCACGTGGTGGCACTGTAGTACCGTCTTTCAAAGCAGTAAAAACCTTTAAAAAGTTACATAAATGATTAAATATGGGCATTTTGAAAGGCATTCTGGATTTCCAACTTTATGGATTATAAAACAGAGTACAGTTGAATGGATACTCAGAAACTTGTCTAATCTGAATGGAAAAGAAGATCTCATCACACAGTTTCATAAATTATGCTCAAAATCAACAGACAAGAGAGGCAAGCAAAAAAAAAAAAGTTCGTTACTATCTGACAGGTTGTGTAATGCAGCAAGTGAACAACGTTCACGGAGTTTGAGGACAGCTACTTAATGGCCAAGAGGAAAATCACAGGTTATGGAATATTTAATCCCACAAAAAACGGAAATCACTTACGTTACTGCTACCTTACTTAAAAAACAAAAACAGAAACAAAAACAAAAACAAAAAAACTATATTCCATGATATTAAAGCCCATGTTGTGGTCCAGAGGAAGCTGAAGCCAGTTCACATTAAAAAAAAAAAATCAATGATAAAAAGCATGTTGGTATATCTGCTCCCGACTTGTGAAGATTAAGTCGCCTTGAAAAATAAATAACATTTTGGTGGTAATCGCATTCTTTCCCCTCCAAAGACAACAACAAAAACCTGGGGACAGGCTTAACATTACATGGCTCTCTTGCAGCTTAAATTTGCCCACTTTGGTTTTCCATTACAGTAAATAATATTCTGCGTTTGGGATTTTTAAGTGAGATGAAACTAGACATACATTGTTTTCTTTTTTTCCCCTCATTCCTTTTCAAATGGGCATTCTGCAAACTCTCCATCTGCAGGGTGCTCAGCTTTTGTAACAGACAGTGGGCACAGAAGTTTTAGGACATGAAAGGGGTCAGCTCACAACTTCATCTCTGTCCGGATGCTTTTCACAGCCACATTACATATGGTTGGGTTTTCACAAGTAACTTTCACAGATTTCACAAATAACTTTCTGTTACCGGATGAATTAAGGATGAATATATTGTTATAAAACAATTTTACACTGAAAAGACTCACCCCACATAAAGATAGTTTCACCGTACTGTACACTGAATTGAGAGAGGATGTCTGTTTTATAGAACACGAAAGAGTCTAGAATCCAGCATGGGGCCTTACAATACGCGTTTGTGGAATTCAAATATCTCTACTGAAAATTTCAGGTGTTTTATAAATGGTTATTATGGGCCACGGAGCATTTTTAACGGTAAAAATCACCTTACATTTTCTGTAAGTTATTAGGAGGGTTAAAGAAAACAGCTGGAGATAAACTCAGTACTTCCTGGCGTGGACACCAGGTGTTTGTCAGCTGGAAGCTCCAAGCTGCGTCCGACTCACAGACGCATGTGATTTGGCCAAGTTGTTTTTAAAACACTCTAATGACCTGTCAATATTTTAAAAAGCAGGTGATTTCATAAAAGCCCAGATTTCCCTTGGCCTCCCTTGGCCCACAGGGCGGGCCCTCTGGGTGGGCGGGACGCAGCTTCGTGACCAGTCCAGACCTGCCACGGCCCCAGTCACCCGGTGATGGGGATGCGGTGGCGATGATCAGGCTGGCGCTCTTGTCTTCTCTCAGCAAAGTGAAGAGCTGAGATAAATTTATCAAAAGATAAACTGTGATGAGCAAATACTTTACAACAAGGCAAAAAAAAAAAATTCCATTTCTTCGTGGAGGTGAAAAAACATTCTCATGAGTTGACTATGCAAGGTATGTTAGATCAAAAGAGTATAACCTAAGATGTCACTACGAAACCAAGCTGGCCGGCTTCTCCCATTTACGTCACCTGCTCAGCCCTTGGGCATCTGTTTTTGTAGAGTTCATTATTAAAGTTCAATATCCTGCATAGATTCCTTATTTGGTAGATACCTCTTAGTGATAATGTAAATTCTACCTATTTCTTTAAGATTCAAATCAATTGTTAACTCCTCCTTGAAACCTTTTCTGATCCTCTGAATTAGGGGGGGGAAAAATCTCTGTATTTTCAAAGTTCACCACATTCCATCACATATACATAGTTTTACCTGCACACACACACACACACAAACACACACACACAAGTAAAGTCTCCTTCTAGTCTGTGAGCTCCTCATGTCGAGATGCAGCAAAGCTGCAGGTGAAACTCACAGCACTTTAAGCTACTAGGTTAGTGACGCTGGACTAAAGAACTGGGGGTTTTAAGAAATATTTAGGAAAAACTTTTAAGATTTGGCAATTGATTCATTCTTTTTGGAGCCCTTCTCACTCCTCACACCTAGAATATTGTAGATACTGTTCACTGAATATATGTTCTTGAGGGAGGGTATAGCTCAGTGGTAGAGCGCATGCTCAGTGTGCACGAGGTCCTGGGTTCAATTCCCAGGACTTCTATTAAAAAGTATATGTATTTTTTTTCTTGGAATTTAAAAAAAGCTGCCTACTTTCAAAGATAGCCATCATAGCAAAAAAGTAAGGAGCCCACATTCAAATAGGAAATCCACGTTACCTAAGTTATAAAATTATCTTACACCAATAAGTGAAAAAGTCACGGGTTGCTTTTGTATTGCGGTTACAGTTTTTCCCCCTTTACTGAGATATAACTGACATACAATATTGTGTAAGTTTAAAGTGTACAATGTGATGATTTAACACATGTATATATTATGGAATGATTACAACAATAAGGTTAGTTAACACGTCCATTACCTCACATTACTACTGGGTTTTTTTTGTAGTGAGAGCATTTAAAATTTACTCTCTCAGCAATTTGCAAGTATAGAACACAGTATTGTTAATCCAGGCACAGTAATTACAGTTTACGTTACCTCTTCATCTGCTAATCCTTCTTCTTCCATAGCCACTTCTAATTTCTTCTGCCTTTTCAAAAGAAAAAATAATTTAAATTTTAAATATGTTTCTAAGTATTCCCATTTAAGAAATGTACATGTTGTATCTGTATTATCTCTAAGAACAATTTAATCCTTACTTACTTTCCTCCAAACTGATGATCTACTGCAGAAAAATATTTTAATTCTATTTTTAAAACACATAAGACATTATCATTATTGTTGATTTTTTTTGTAGAGTCATTTTTTGTTGAGATTTATCCATATATTTACATCTAGACCTCCTGATTGTGATCACCTTCCTTCTGCTAAAGTTGAAACTTTTGGAATTTCTGCTGATGGCGAACTCTTAGTTTATCTTGCCTCTCTGTTCCATTTTTCTCCTCTCTTCCTTTAGAAACTCTGATCAAAAATACGTTGGTTCTCCTCACTCTTCTCCACGCTTCTGAGCTCTCGTTCGTATTTCTTTACTCTAAATTGACTCTGGAGCAGTTGGTTCAGTTTCATTTTCTAATTCTAATTCTCTCCTCAGCCCTGTCTAGTCTGCACTTAGACCTGCCCCTAAATTATGCCCAAAACCCGATTCTTCCCCTCGAGTCCTAGTTCACAAAGTTGGACTGGTAGTCGCCATGCTGCTACTGTCTTTCTCACTCGGTTCTCCTCTCTCTAGCTGTCATATCCTGATGTGAGCCTCCTTTCCACCAGCCTGGTCTACACTAGCCTTCCCTGTTTCTAACCCCTCCTCCCACAACCCATTCTGTACATCACAACTAAAGGAGTCTTCCAGAGAAACACCGGTGATCATTTAAATCTTCTGTTCAAAAGTCTTCAAGGCTCTTTACTACCAGAGAATAGCTACATTAACCAAGCACCCCTGGCTCTCAAGAAATGGAAAATCCAGCCTGAGCTAAACTGGACAGCACCTGACCCAGCACTGAAGGTGGCTTCTTCTGTCTCCATGATCCTTCCTCCTGCTCCTTGACCTCTTCCTTCTCCCTTTGGAGTCCTGTTTAAATCTCACCACCACTTATGAAGCCTTCCCAGTTGCCTTAGTCAAAAACACTCTCTCCCTGCTGTGCCCTTAGCAAAGGATTCACTTTTCACTCTTTCGTGTAATATTTATGTGCGTGATCTCCCTGACTGTAAGCGTCCGGAAGGGCAAAATAACATGTCATTCATTTTTTTTTTTTAATTCTCCCATTCCCAGTGATAAACACACAACACTGTAACTGTTTTTGGATTAAAGGCAGTCATTCACAAAGCATCCTGCTAAAAGAAAACATAAAGATATATCATAATTTCATGGTTAGAAACATTTTACTTAACACATCAACTGACATGTGGTATCAGTATATGGGTGCACAGAATGAGATGCTATTTTGTGAATATAAAGCAACTAACTAGGCACACTGTCAACATAGGAAGCTTAAAAACAGCGTATCAGGATGCGTAATATTTATATTATTAATGGGCATGTTTATACCCCACTTGCAGCATAATATCTTCTTTAACTACACAAAAATTCTGACCAGCCTTTGCTATACCTGGTCTCTCTCTCTTCATGCTGTAAAATTAGGTTGCTGTAAAAATTCTCCAGCGTGAGCTTGGCCACAGTCACCCTTTCCCGGGTATGGTTGCTCATAGGAAAGGTGGTTGTGGTCCCTGCCGTCATTGCCATAGTAACAGAACCTAGAACAACAGACACACAAGTTACTCAGTAGAAAAAAAATCTTCCTATTCCTTTTAACAAACTCTAGAAATGGCTTAAGTTCTACCAGGCAAAACTGTACCCTAACAGTTAAGATATCTGAGTCGTTAACGTTGTAAGTGATATAATGTAAATGCTATAGTAAAGAAAGAGAAAGATGCACAACCCCCCCCAAAATAGAAATTAGCTTTGTGCTGGCGAAACCAGGGGCAACTTACAGCAAAGAAGCACCGGTGGCAGGCCACACACAATACGGATACAATTATATACAAAATATCATATTCAACAAGCATTCAAAACAAGAAAAGTTCGATCTATTTTGTGGTTGTTTTATTGATTGCTAAACAAAATCCATAAAAGCTTGCTAACACTTGTGTCCTCAATAAACAGAAGTCTCCTAAGAGTTAATGAAGTTCAGTCGAAAGTAGTGGCTTCTACCATATAAAGTCTATAAATCCTGATGTGTTACATCAAACATGCGCACAAGCATCAGCCTAAAGCAATTCTTATGGGTATACATTTTGGGGACAAAGTACTTTTAGAGGCAAGCCCCCTTTGGATGGAGCCCATGGATGCCCTATTTCACCCTGTATCCTATGTCATTCCAAACAGCACTATGACAAGGTCTAGCATACCACTCCAGATGGTAAGGTCCATTTCATTTTCAAATGAAACTCAAATGCCTACAGGAACGAGGCAGGAAACACAAAAGTATGAATCAAGCCAGGTGACAACAGGGAAGCTTGATGGCTTTACCTGGACAGTGTTTGTCTACTTAAAGCCATTCAAGTGTCAAATTTTTTAAAACCCACTGGGCCAGCCAAACAAAATACTGGTTTAAAGAAGATAATGTGGACCATTAGACGAGATAAGGAATGTAGTAAGATGACTACTCCAGAGGGGGGCAGACTGAATTCTGGTGGAAGCTATTGATGGGCACTGACCCTAACAGACTTGCTTAGCACAGTCTGCAACTGGGCAAAAAAAAAAAAAAAAAAAAAAAAGAACCTAGAATGGTTGCATACATTAAAGTGATTTTTGCTTCTCTGGATGGAGAACATAACAGACCATCCTAGAGAAGATGCAGCCTAGCAGGGTGACCATCCAATGTTGCATTCTCAGCTGAAAAGAGTCCCCCCAGATCTGCCATTTACTCTCCAACACCCACCTCTCCTTAATTACAGAAAGACTCAGACCCCTGGATGTGGGCCTGAACTGGACTAGACTCCAGGGATAATGGAATGAACCAAAGATCTCTCTTGTTCTTCACATCAAACAAGCCAAAAACAGGTGGAAAGTAAACAATTTAACGATGGCAAACTCCCAGCTCCACTGTTGCCAGTTTACTGGGTTTATACCTCCACTTCCTGCTTGAGCCTCATTATGCCTAAAAGTGCATCTATTACTTTCACATCATGAACTTGTTCCTCTGCTGGCTACTCTAAATCTTTTTGTAGCAAGAAGCTGATCAACTTACTTGTTTAAAATTGTTCATGGCATGGATAGCAAGTCAAATTAACTTAGCAAGATAAGACCAACTCACACACCCAGACTGCTGGTACACACCAGGAACTTTATGATCGTTTATTTCATCAATTTCTCCTTTTTTTTTTTTCCCTGAAGATCAAGGACGGTGACACTCCCAGGTATGAATGCATTTCATCCTCACAACAGCCCGGCAAGGAAAGGAACTGAAGCTCAGAATAGTCACCCAGCTGTGAGCTGCGGGGTCCCACCCCACCCAAGTGCTATCTCCAACGTGCCTTTCGGCGTTATCTGCTGCCCTCCCTCACCACTCACTCTTCTCCAACATACTTGGCTCTCTCGTGCCTCCGAGCCCTCACATGACCCCTCCTGCCCTGTCATGTCCTACACTGGATTTGCAGGACTCCTGCCGATCCTTTACAGCCCAATTTAGCTGAAATCTTACAGTGGAGACTTCTCTGACATTCCCCATCGGATGAGACGTCAATCTACCAGAAGAGACCAAATCGCATTCATTCAAGTGTGTTCTCTAACTTTTGTAACAATATATCCCAGGAGCTGGTGCTGATCACACCATCTGCCCATCCCACTAAACTCGGAGCACCTCTGGGCAGGAACTTCTGATTCATCTTCAAGTGTTCACCCTGACAGCACCGTATTGGACACACAGTAGGCATTCATGAATGAATGAGTCAACCTATCAAATGGGGGGTGGGGTGGGAGGAGAGTTGAAAGCATTGGCAAAAATGGCCTACAAAAGTTAGCCACTGTGGAAAAAGAAATATACTGAAACTTGGAGTCAGAAATTTAGAGATCTAATCCAGACCCTGCCGCTAACTGATCACATGGGCTTTGTCAGATCACCAGAACACTCTGAACTCAAGTCACTTTCCCCCAAGACAAAGATTATATTTGCTCTGCCTAGTTCACAGGCCGAGTCTAAGGTCATCTAACACAAATATAAGACATTTTTTCATGCACCTAGTTTAATTTTTTAGTATGTTAAATGCTTTAATAATAACGAGTGTTCTTTTTTAAACAATAATACAATTAAGCTCAAGAATTATCCTGGCCAAGTGGTTTCTCAGCACCAAGCTGTTGGTTTGGTACGCTATCGAAGGCACTATACTGCCACGCCTCGTTCGGAAACCTCAGAATCACCGAGTTCGTGTTCTGTGTTTCAGGATCAGATGCAGAATAAGCCAAAGAAAGGAAAAGAAGAAAAGGGATGGTATATAGCAAACATCCCAAATCATGTTTGCTAATTGGCATTTGGGGATTTGATGGGAAGGTGGGAGCTGGGGAGGATGGACTGGAAGTTGAAGAATTCAAATCAATGCAGGAAATCCATGTTATACAAAGTTTCCTACTGCAAGACTTCCCAGCATCGTTTAATATGTTAATATATATCCTAAACTCTCAAAAGGGGGATGGGTATACAATTTGCCTAAGCCGCCTCCTTTAGGCACATCAAATCTAAGTTCATATAGGTAATGATCTTCAAACACTAGTAAAAAAAAAAAGTGCCTGCTACTTTTTTTCAATATGGGGAGGGGGGAGCTTAGAAACTCTAACAGAGAGCAGGACCTAGGGATTTTAGAATGCTTTCTGATTTGTCCAGAGTATCTTTAGCTGACAGAGAATTTTCAAGTTGGTCTGCCAACTTCCAGGAGGAAAAAGGTCAAGACCCAACTAGAGTTGTCCAAGGTCTACATTTTCCTTTCAAAAAGCAAACGGTGAAAAAACTAACAAACAAAACCTTTTAAAATGCCTCTTGAAAGAAGCACAAAGAACTTACACATCAGTAATGCTTGTAGAAGTTGGAAAGAAAGATGAATGATGAACTGAGGGTGTGGCCTTGGAAGGCAGCTGACAGGCTGCCAAGGAGCCCTGCAGAACAGGCTGCTCTGCTCCGTCTGCCAAGGAGCAAGGTCTGGCCTTCAGCTGCCAGTGTCCCAGGGCAATCCAATTCTGGAAGCCACGTTATCCTCACAAAATCCACGAGAGACTGACAGACAACACATAATGGCAATTTACTGATTTACACAGTAAGAAACTGAGGAACCTGAAACAGATACTTGCGTCTTCTGGCAAATGCATTCTGTTCTTGCAGGCGGAGCAGGATGTCAAGACTTAAGAAGATTGCTTGGTGGGCATGGAACCAAAACAAGAGAGCCGTTATTCAATTTAACTGTTTACTGGCATAGGATAAGGTGGAATCTTTAAAAAAATAATAATAAAAAAAAAGACTGATTGCTATCTTGCCTGGGACATCTCTGCCCACTGGAAAGTGGCTGGAGGAGTGGCCAATATTAAGCCTGGCTGCTGACTGGGCTTTACAGATGATGCAAAATTGGGGGGGGGGGGGGCTAGCAGTGGGCAGAAATGTTGCTGAGCAAAGCTTTGGGAGAAATTTTTATGAAACATAAAAACAATGTTAGGGAGTTGAAAACACTTGCAAACAATGGAAATGGTCTGCATTCACAGTACAGAAATCAATATGCAGTTGTTTTAGATAAAAATGTATGAACCTGGGTAGGGTATGGTCTTTATAAAAGAGGGGTAAACAGAAGATCAGGTTTCTACCCTATAAAGATGTAATGAGTTTATAACTCTGAAATCCAGAAGTCAGTATCAAGTAATGAAAAACAACTTCCAAACACTATGTAATTTAACCATGATCACTGGCTGTTCCTTCTATTCTCGTTACACATACATGCAAGTATGTCCACCTTGTTGAAAAACCACATCAGAGGAAAACCTCTGTCTTACTTATCTTTGGAATGAAGGTATCGCGCACATGGCAAAGTGCTGAGCACACAACAGGCATCCAGCAAATGATGGGGAGTAACCGACCTCAAATTTAATGGACTGTAAATTACATGTGTTTCGTATCTCATAATTTCCTTTGGATTGAAAAACCACAGAATCATTTAGTGTTATGTTAACCTTCAAAGAGACAAATCCTGCTTGAGAAATACAACTTGCAGAAAAAGCCGAAACTCCCACCCCTTAGTCTTGATTAAATAATATCTTTTAGAAATTAGCCCAAAAGAAAAAAAAAAACAAGAAAAAGTTACTGCTCTGTAATCAGACAAAAATAGGCTCTATAAAATTCAAATGAAACAAAACTGAGAACAGAAGTGACCAAATTATGACAGAGAATGATCTGGAAGATTGGCACTTATTATAATGGCAAATTTACTCCTTTAATGGATTTCACACTGTTCTTTGTCTTTTATTAAAGCCCTTTCTTTCGCTAGAAAAAGAACAGGATACAATTTGCAAGTCTAGAATTCCTGGACTGATAAAAACAACACGAGGTGCCCTTGAATTTCCTGTTCACGTGTTTTCTCCAGCCTCCCCTATTCATTAATGGAGACACTACCAAGAGTAGACTCCAGCATTCTTTCGTCTGTCAAGCCTGGGGAAAGGAGATAACAAATCTGGCACTCAGGCCATCTATAAATAGATGTGGTGTCTGCAACCATTTACCATCAAACTTCCAAAATAGGAAAACAGAGCCGCTTTACCTGACTCGTAAAACACACTATTTAACCAGTGATTTCACCTTAGTCTGCACATACTGCACTTCAGAGGAAAGCGTATCCTTAATGCCTTCAGCATCAAAGTTTCCTTAAATGCAACCACAGTGCCCTAGGCTACACCAGGTCCTCAGGTTGGACACAGTCTCTGCTGAGTCCCTGATGATAACAGGGCAGCCACAGCCTCTTTCCTCTCTGCGGCACAATCCGAAAGAGCAAGAAATTCATAATCAGGTGACAGTTCAAGTCCCAGCACGAACTTTTACCAGCTGTATTATTTCCAACCAACATGCCTGCAGATACACACTGTCAGCACTGCACAGAGCACTGAGAGCTCGAAGGTGGATCAAACACAGTCTCTGCCCTTAGGGAGTTCACATCCTACAGGGACACAAAGAAGGGAAAAATCAGTTCTCCCAGGAAAAGTGTCATCAGAGATTTCAGAGAGGAGGAGACGCCTGGGCTGAATCCTGTTGGGGGGAGCGGTGGTGGGGTGAGTTCACAAGTTAGATGGATAGAGCAGAGCAGGAAGAAGTCTAAGAGCACGAAATAAACTGACACACGAATACAGAGAATGGCATGGTGAAACAGCCAAAGATGAGGGTGGAAGGGCAGCTAGGGATCATACAGTTCCTCTTTCGCCATGCTAAGTGAAAAATCCTCCTGAGTATGAATGGGAGTCATTCAAGGCTTTTAATTAAGTGGAGAACTAGCAGCCAATAAAGAACTTTTACTGCGTGATCACCCAAGTACCAAAACTCTTCTAAAAAGCTTATGTTTTAATGCATGTAGTCCTCCCAGCCACCCCTGCAATTCTGACTGGCACTTCAGTTAGACGATGCCAGGACAGGGAGGAAGGCAAAAGGGCTGGGCGGAGATTAGACCGGAGGAGAGCACATCACGTTACCGGAGCTCAGCCAATAACAGCAGGGCTGCAAACTGGTGGCCTGCAGCCATATTTTGTTTGGCTTGTACCATGACTTAGAAATTGGAAAATTTCACATAAAAATCCAGACTTCTGGTTCCCCCTGAAAAATCCAATCTATCACACATGAGCACACATTCCTGCCTGGAAACAGAGGGCATCCTTGCCAGAGAAGCAGTCGACCCCTTGCAATCCTGCATCTAGCCAGAGTCCCCTTCCCTCAGGCCCAGCGCCCTGCACTGGTCTTACTACCTGCCTGCTCCCCATAAGCATTTGAGATTACAATCCTTGGTTAAGTACAGGGTAATGAGGGCCCAGTGTAAGACAGTAGCAGATGAGATTAAAAGAAGGGCTCAGATACTCAGCTGAAAAGACTGAAATCTATAATTACCTCTGGGTTTCAGAAAAGAAGTTCAAGGCTGATCCTGTCTAGTTATTTCACCAGACACGGGAGCCACGTCTCTAAAATGGATATAATTCTTGGGGAGGGATGGAAATGTTAGTTATCTTGATTGTGGTAGTGATTTCATTGGTGTAGACATCTATCAAAATTCATCAAATTGTAAATGTGAAATGTGTAGTTTACTGTACAGGAACCATACTACAATAAAGGTGTTTAAAAATAAAAATTAAAAATAAACAAAAATAAAATAAAATAAGCAAAATAAAATGAAATGCAATAGATATAACCCATGCCAACCCTCAGAGCGGATGTGATGCCCCCGGGATGGCAGCGCACAGTGGCCTAGACACGCACGAGCTGTGTGACTTCAAGCAAGTTGCTTAAACTTTCTGTGCTTCAGTTTTCTGTTGACTAAAATAAAGATAATAAAGATAATGATGGCCAACTTGTGTACATGCTTATTATGTTAATGCAAGACTTATACGAATTATAAAAGTTAGTATTTCTAAAGGACTTCATGCCTAGCACAGAGAAATGGCATGTGTTTGGTAAATCAATACATAAATGAAAAAATATTTTTAAAACATTTCGTGGCTCACATTCAATGCACGAAAATGATTAGTTTTCTTCCCTTTCTTACCTAATTGTCCTGCCCGTTCTTTTTGCCTTGTTCCAAACTGCCTAGTAAGTTAGTTTGGAAATCTCTTCTCCACTGGATATTCCCTATGTCTTGTAGTCTTAAAACCTACTTGATTTGAAAATTTAGATTGCTTTTATGGAGAGAGAAGGGAAATGTATCAGAAAGTACTTATCAGGGTTTTTAAAATTTTTTTGAATTTTTATTTTTTTGAGTTTTTTCTAATTGTTTTTTGTTTTGGGGAGAGGTAATTAGGTTTGTTTATTTATTTTGGTGGAGGTACTGGGGATTGAACCCAGGACCTTGTGCATGCTAGGCATGTGCTCCACCACTGAGCTATACCCTCCCCCAACTTACTAGTTTTCTAAACAGAAAGGCTTGAAGTTAAAAGAAAAAAGAAAACTTTCAGTAGAAGTCTTACTAGAAGTCAGCGGTGATGTGGGGGGTATGACCCAGACAGGAGAAAGTGTTCCAGAGAAGAACTAACCTCTCCTCTCCCAAGATGGAGTAATTCTCACGAGGCAACAGACATCCAATCTATTTATAATCCATTTACTGGGTTTCGTGCCAAGAGCTTTTGTTTTTGTTTTTAATTAGTTAACGTGGTGTGTGCCCTGTTCTCTAGTCCAGGGGAGCGAATTCAGACAGACAGCTGTCCTCGCCGTCCGTGTGTCAGGAGCCTGGTGGTGATGGCACAGTTGTGCTGAGGCCAACGTTACTGTTTCTATTTTCAAAACTGTTTTAAAAAGAGACATTTTTCTCTGCTGATCAAATTACAGTTCAAAGGTTGAGCTCCCTAAAGCTTATCTGGCTACAGTAATTCTGTTCATAGCAGACTACTTAAGTATGTTGGTCCAAATAATTACCAAAAACCCTCTGCACGTTATTTTTTAAATTTGCAATGAGAAGGGAAAGTGTTTATGAAGCAAATGTAAACAATTAAACTAAGAGTTAAATTTGTAGTAATTTTATCTAAAAACTGGGCTGTTTACAGATTTTAGTGTTTAAGTACAGAAGTAACCCATTTTTCTCAAAAATATTTGGAAAGAAGCCACCCACTCTTAAATATACTTACATGATTATTTTTTTCTATTGCTCTGTCTCTGTCCAGTAATGGATTAGATTTTGCCTGCAAAAGTTGCTCAGCTGAATCTACCAAGTCACAGTTAAATTAAAAAAAACAAAAGCAAAAAACCAACTACCTCAGCTGAAATGCCGAACAACTTGAGATACTTGTAATTTAGCACCAGAACGGGGGGTGGGGAGAAACTTTTAGACAGTAGCAGGATCCCTAAAAGAGTTTTAAATCAATTTCTATTAATTAGTACACACGTAAGCACACACAGGAACATACTCGCCTTTATTAGACTAAAAGAGAAAAAAAATCACAATTTACAAGGCAGGAAGTGGGGGGCCACAGGGAGGTGGGGGAATGAGGGAGGACCAGAGTGAGGACTTCGAAGCTATTGGCAATGGAGAACTCTTCAGAGCTAAAACAAAACTGACAAGGGGAAAAAAAAAGAAAAACAAGAACTAATAGATTATGAACATAGAGATATACCTTTATTTTATTAATAATTTATTTATATAGAATTCATATATGGAGAAGTTATAGAATTTACAGACATGAATTTAGTAGCCTAAAGAAGTTCTTGGAGAGCGAGAGAGTGTGAGAGGGAGAGATGACAGCGATTTGGAGAATTCTGGGCTACGAGATTTAAGCTGTGGCTCTGAATTGGGAAATGGAGGAGCAGGATGAACAAAGAAGGTACCAGGATACTTATGCGCCCAAAGGAACTAGCCCACCCTTTGCCCTGTCAGTCATGTTCCCATCAACTTTCTTTCTTTTTTTTTTCAATTGTATTTATTGGGGGTGGGGGTAATTAGGTTTATTTATTTATTTAATGGAGGTACTGGGGATTGAACCCAGGACCTCGTGCATACTAAGCATGTGCTCTACAGCTGAGCTATACCCTCCCCCATCCCCATCTACTTTCAATGCCCAACAACATGAGTTTTCTATACCTTTCACTTCAATTATAAAGAATATGGATCAGTGAAAATAAGACAAACGATTTTTTAAATAAAGGGTTCAATGTAAAGTTTAAAATTTATGCTTTAAAAAGGTTAATTTAAAGATACACATTTAGAAATGGAAAAATAATCCTGCTCACAAAAGTAGCAAGGAAGAAGAGACAGGGCTCAACATTCATAAAATGCCTAAGGATAATCTCGATCCAAAAAAACCAAAGTGTTGCCCTTTTTATGAAGAAATCTAATAACAGACTGTGGAAGGAACAGAAGAATCATTCAAGTAATGTGTTGGAACAATTGGTTATCCATTTGGGAAAAAAAGCAAGTCACATGTTCATTTCACTCCAAAAGGCAAAATAAATTTCAAATGGTTCAAAAGGGGGAACATAAAAACTATATTTAAAAAAAAAGGAAAAGAAAGAAAAAGAAGGGGAAGAGAAAGGAAAGGAAGGCAAGGAACAGGGGAAAAATTAAACTTCAAAAGATTACAAGAAAATGAGATGAATAACTTAAACGAAAATAAGATGAATGACTTAAAAATAAGATGAATAACTTAAAGGAAAAGGGTCTTAAAAGGCAATCATACTGAAAACAGCACTAGGTATCATTACACAAAAATTTGGAATATACACATACGGATGTCAAACAAGATGAAAAGACAGTACTTTAAAGGAAAACCTCAAAATAACAGTGTATTTAAAAGTATATTTTAAACCTTTGTGTTAAAAATACCTTATACCTATGTTAAAAATAACAAATTATATTTCTTAAAATATACATAAAGTTCATAACACAGCTTTCGAACATTCAAGCTGTAAAGGGACAATAAAACCCTAATAATAAATGGATAATACTGATTGCCAAATATATGAGTAGCTAACAAATTTATGAAAACTGTCCAATTTTACCAGTAAATCAAAGACAGAAAAACTTTAAAATAATGCAATATACTCCCTACATGAAAGTAGCCACAATTTTGTGGAAAACCTTCTTGGTGGGGTCCAGCCGACCATCGGACACTTTTATACACATCATCTGTGCTCATGTGTATGTTTTTTCTAGCTTTATTGAGATATAACTGACATTATAAGATTGTGAAACCTTAAGATGTACAACAGAATGATTTGATATATGTATATATTGTGAAGTGATTATCATAATATAGTTAACATATTCATAACCCCATATAGTTACAATTTTTGTGTGTCTACTGAGAACTTTTACAATCTATTCTCTTAGCAACTTGAAAGTATATAATACTTTCAAATACTTTCAACTTTCAAATAACAGTATAATACTGTTAAATATAGTCACCAGATTACATCCCGAGAACTTACTCATCTTAAAACTGGAAGTTTGTACACTGTGACCACCTTCACCTATTCCCCCTCCTCATTCTACCCTCACCTCCGGCACAATAAAACCACCAATCTGCTCTTTGCTTCTATGCGTTCCTCTGCCCATTTTGTAACTGGGTTGTTATTTTGCTACTGAGTTGTATGAGTTTCTTGTATATTAACTCCTAGTTCTGGGCTTTTCTTTGTTGAGAGATTTTTGATTACTGATTCAATCTCCTTGTTCATTATTGGTCTGTTCAGATTCTCCGTTTCTTTGGGATTCAGCCTTAGTGGGCTATATGTTTCTAGGAATTTACTCCTAGGCTGTCCAATTTGTTGGCATGTAATTGTTCATAGTGGTCTCTTATGATCCTTTGTATTACTGTGGCATCAGAATAACATCTCCCCTTTCACTTACATTATTTATGAGTCCTCGCTTTTTTATTTTCTTGGTTAGTCTAGCTAAAGATTTCTCAATTTTGTTTTTTCAAAGAATCAACTTAGTTTTGTTAATCTTTTGTATGGCTTACCTATTCTCTATTTCATTCACTTCTGTTCTGATCTTTATTATTTCCTTTCTTCTACTAAGTTTAGGCTTAGTTTGTTCTTTTTCTAGTCCCTGTAGGTGTATAAAGTTAGGTTGTTGACTTGAAAGCTTTCTTTTTCCTTAAGGTATGCTTTGCTTTTATCACTGTAAACTTCCTTCTTAGAAGCTTTTGCTGCATCCCATAAGTTTTGGTATGTTGCGTTTTCATTTTCAGTTATTTCACATTTTAAAAATTTCTCTTTTGATTTCTTCTTTGACCCACTGGTTGTTCAGGACTGTGTTATTCAGTTTCATGTTTCTGTAAATTTTCTAGCCTTCCTCCTGTTACTGATTTCTAGTTTCATACCAGTGTGGGCAGACAAGATACTCAATATAATTTTTTTTTTTAATTTGTTGAGACTTGTCTTGTGGCCTAACACACGATCTCTCTTAGAAAATGTTCCTGTACACCTGAGACAAATGTGCATTCTGCTGCTACTGGAATGGAATGTTCTGTTTTTGTCTGTTAGATCTAGTTGGTCTAATTCAAATCTGTTGGTTCCTTATTGATCCTCTGTCGGAATGATCTATCCTTTATTGAAATGGGTATTAAAGTCCTCAACTATTATTGTATGGCTGTTCATTTCCCCTTTTCATTGTTAGTATTTGCTCTATTTGGTGCTCTGATGTTGGGTGAATAATTATTTACAATTATTCCATCTTCTTGATGGATTGACCCCTTTATCATTATATAATGACCTTCTTGTCACTTTTGACCATTTTTAGCTTAAAGTCTATTTTGTCTGATGTAAGTATAGCTCCCCCTGCTTTCTTTTGGTTACTAGTTGCTTGAAATGACTTTTTCCTTCCCTTCACTCTCAGTCTATGTATATCCTTAAAGCTATAAGTCTCCTGTAGGCAGCACATTATTGGATCTTGTTTTTTTTTAATCCATTCAGCCACTTTATGTCTTTTGATCTGAGAATTTAATCCATTTACTGCCATTTTGTTGTTTTCTGACTATTCTGTAGACCCTTTGTTCTTTTCTTCCTCTCCTGCTGTCTTGTTTTATGAATGATGACTTTTTGTGGCAGTATGCTTTGATTCCTGTATCATTATCTTTTGTGTACCTACCATAGGAGGTTTTTCCTGTGTGACTACCATGAGGCTTATATAAAACATCCTACCTTAAGCTGAGAACAACTTAACTTCAATAGCATATGGAAACCTTATACTTATACTCCTCCTCCCCTTTATAAGTTATTGGTATTACAGTTTATATCTTTTTAATATTGCATGTCCAATAACAAATTATTGTAATTCTGGTTATTTTTTAATACATTTGCTTTTTAACTTTTAAACTAGAGTTATGAATTATATATCATCATTTCAATTTTAAAGACTCTGACCTATCTACCATTACCAGTAAGTTTTACACATTCATGTGTTTTTATGATGTTATTAAAAGCATCCTTTTATTTCTGCTTGAAAAATATCCTTCAGGATTTCTTCTAAGTTAGGTGTAGGGGTAATAAAACCCCTCAGCTTTTGTCTGTTTGGGGAAATCTTTTTCTCTCCTTCATTTATGAAAAACAGCTTTATTGGGTGTAGCATTCTTGGTTGAAAGCTTTTTCTTTCAATATTTTGAATATTATCATCCCACTCATAATCTTATGCAGCCTTCCTTGTACATAAGGAGTCAATTTTCTCTTGCTGCTTTCAAAACTCTCTCTTTTTCTTTGAATTTTGATAACGTAATTGTAATGTGTTTCAGTAGAGTCCTTTTTGGGTTCAACCTATTTGGAATCCATTGGGCTCCTTGAATCTGGATGTCCATTTCTTTCCCCACATTTGGAGAGTTTTCAGCAATTCCCTTCTCCTTCTAGGATTTCAAATATTTGCATCTCTTAATTGTGGCCCATAAGTCTGTAGGTTTACTTTGCTCTTTTTCCTTCTTCTTTTTGCAACGCTGACTAAATAATTTCAGTGACCTATCTTATAGTTCATTCATTCTTTTTATGCTTGGTCAAGTTTGTTTTTGAAATCTCAACTGAATTTTTCAGTTCAGTCATTGTATTTTTCAGATCTAAGATTTCTGTCTGGGTTGTTTATTTGTTTGTTGATAGTTTCTATTTCTCTGCTGAACTTGCCCTTCTGTTCATGCAGTGTTTTCCTAATTTCATCTAGCTGTCTGTCCGTGTGTTCTTATAGTTCACTGAACTTCTTTAAGAGGATTATTATAAATTCTTTGTCAGACAGTTCCTAGATCTCCATTGCTTTAGGGTCAGTTGTCAGAGATTTAATAACTCCCTTTGGTACTGCCATGTTTACCTGATCCTTTGTGTTCCTTGATTTCTCGTGTTGGTATCTGCGCATTAAGGGAAATGGTCTCCCCCTCCAGTCTTTGTAGGTTTGCTTTGCTGGGGGAAGACATTCACCAGTCAGTTCAGCTTGGGATACTGGACAGGTGAGCTGGTGGTGTCTGCGGGCAGGCAGAGCTTGCTACTGGGGTTTCTAACTGGGTGAGGCCACTGCCCATGTTCTGAAGTAAGTGGGGGTGCTGTTATTGGGTGAGCCTGCTGGCTGAGCTCCAAATTCAAGCAGGGCTGCTAGGAGAGCCCCCTACCTGGGTGGGGCCACTAGCTCAGTTCTGTAATCACCTCTGGTAGGATGAGGTAGGGGGCTGTGTTCCCTGGCAAGGTGGTGCTGCTGGTCGGACTCCATAAACAGGCAGGGCTATGGCCTAGGCGCTGCAATTGCTCCTGGCTGGGTGGGGTCTCAGGTAGTGCTTCCTGACCAGATGGTGCTCCTGGCTAGACTCCATATTGAGGTGGGGCCCCTGGCTGGGCTTCACAATTAAGGCGGCTGCTGGCTGGGCCCTACTGTTGGGTGAGGTCACTGGCCAGATTTGCTGTTTAGGAGGGGCTGCATCCTGAAGCTGGGTGGGTCACGGACGGTACTCTACAGATGGCCAGGGTTGCTGTCCGGGCTCCTTCAACAGGTGGGGCTGCAGGTTATGCTCTGAGATTGGTGGGTCACTGGCTGGGCTCCCCACCTGGGCAAGGCTGCAGGCTGTATTCAGCAACTGGGCAGGATCACAGACGGGGCCCTGCTGCAGAGCAGCAGGGTGGCTCCATAGCTGGGCAGGATCGCAGACTGGGCTCCATGGCTGTCCAGAGTCACTGTTCAGGCCACTTAACAAGGCTGCCGGCTTGGCTTCCTGCCCAAGCAGGGCTGCAGGATGGGCTCTGTGGCCACAGGCTCTCTGGCCAGGCCTCCTGGTCAGACAGGATGGAGGATACACTCAGCCATCAGGCAGGACTGGGAATGCACTTCCCCGCCTGGGTCGGACCACAGAGTGGGCTCCATGGCCAGTCTGCTCATTGGCTAGAGACCCAAATCAGGCAGAGCTGCTAGCTGAGCTCCCTGGCCAGACAGGGCCACCAGCCTGGTTCTGCAGTTGGACAGAGCCAGCGGCTGGCATCTCTGCTCAGGCATCACTGTAAGCAGGAGTGTGGTCTGCCAAGATCTGAGCGCTGGTTGCTGGGAACCCCACCCTACTTCTCCGTCTCTAGTGTCTCCCAGTGGCTGAGTCCTGCAGATTTTCCCAGCGAACCCTGTAAGGTAAGACCCTGGAAGGCTTCCTGGGAAGTGTCCCATCACACTGGGGAAGCTGGAAGTCCACCTTGGGCTCTTCTTCCCACTGGAAAAATCACAGACTCAGGGGGGCTCTCTTGCTGTGGCGCAGTGCTGGTCTAGGGGAGCAGCAACACGTTGGAGGGTAGCTGCTCCTTTTATCCTTCCAACGTGTCCTTCTCGGTCTCCACAGTCCAGCCTCAACCCTGGGTTCTGGGATTTTCACAGTGGGTGTCAATTGCCAGTTGGCCTTCTTGTGAGGGCAACTGAAGTCAGGAGTGGCCTATGTCACCATCTTGATGGTAGCATTCCCTGTGCTTATGTTAACTGGTAGGGATGTAATCCGTCTCTGGTAGAAAATATGGCAATTTGTATCAAGAAGTTTAAAGTTTAAAATCTTTTGACATAAATAATTCCACCTTCAGGAATCTATGCTAAGAAAATAGTCAAAATTATAGCAAAGATTTATAGAGTTTTTTTAATCAAAGCATTATTTAAAATAGCAGATAGATAAATTTAAAATAGCAAACATTTAAAAGTAAGTGAAATGACTGGTGGAATGATGATAGCATGAAATATTATAGAAATAACACCGAAGAAAAATTTCCCCCCCAAATTAAGAGCATGAGAAATAATGTTAAATAAATAGGATACAAAGTTCTATCTTCAGGTAAAATATGAACTCCACCATATGGGGGGGAAGGGGTAAATTATGGTGAAATACGGTGTGAAATTACAGATGATTTAAATATTGTCCTTTATCATTTTTTGAATTTTCTCATTTTTCCATAATGGGAAAACAATCATTTTTATAACAAGAAAAAAAGTATTTAAGAGTGTGTGAGGGTGTGGGTAGGAATAGTAAGAGGAAACCAAATTTCACTCCTCAGCCCACAGAGGTGGTTTCTAAGTACCTCTGTACTTGACTTTTCCCCCTAGGAACCAAATTCTTAGTTGTGGTTTACTGGAAGATTATGAAGAACAGCAAAAAGAGTCTGAAGTCACAGAATAAAACTAAAGGCAAACCACAAGACTAATGGGAATTCTGGAAAGTTCTTCAGTCCTACTTTACACTTCTTTTTAGGGAAACTTTTTTTAGTGGCTTATATTTGTGCATATTTACAAGGGCTCAAATTGTCACTCTCCCCTCAAATAGCTTTTCTACTGATGACTCAAAAAGCCCATACCAAAATCAGAAAGCAAGGCAGCAGAAATCTTAGCTAAATTAACTTCAAGTCTTATTTAAGGGGAGGGCGTTACTCCCCGAAAATCCTAAGAGGGATGAAAGGAATGCTCTAGTTTAATGAACATCCCCACTCCCTTCTACTCCTTCTTGGCCTGGCTTAGAGGACGTAATAATGCCTGATTCAAAACACCCGTACAACCCCAAATGCCTATTTTGTGCTAAAAGGTGAAGGTTTGGTGTGACCCGGAACAAGTAATGAATGCGCGAGGCAGGAAGACGATGAGGGGTGAGACGAGGTGTGATCTGCGGGTGAAACAAAGGGGAGGAGCGAGCTTTGGGAAGCAGCCTGAACACAGAAATCCCTCAGCAGCCCAGTTATAAAAAGCTTGGTCATCTCTGCACTCTGAGTTTAATATACTTTCCAAAATGACTCTAATTAAAAATATAAACTCGTATTTTAATTTTCCTATTCTTTCAGAATATTCAAAGCTTCTGCATCACTGAATAGCTTCAGGAGAGGCTTATGTAGATTCCTCCATAGTATCAATTTCTTTTATATTTCTTAAGTTTAATTTTAAAATTGCCATGTTGCTTTTTGTGTGCTTTTCTTTTCTAAATGAAAAGAGATCAGACCAAGTTAACAGCACTAGAGCCATAAACAGGAGTCCTTTTCAAGGGAAAAGATTGCATTAGACTCAAACTAAAACATATCACCATGCTTACAATTTTAAGACGTAAGTAGCTATGAGTTACTTTTAGTTATTCTGAGTGACTTAAACTTTCCCAAGAGACTTTTGACCATTGCAAGTGACCACCGAAAACTGCTCCCAGCGAAAAGCAGACATACCACGTGACTCAGCAAACCTAGTGTGTGTAACACACGGATTACCTAACTTCTGCACCTGTGAGAAAATCCAGGTGGTGTCCACCTCATTAAGACATCAGAGAACCAAAAACTTCACGGTAGAAAAAAAAATTTGGGGTGCTAGTGACCTTTATAATAAATTAATACCTGAAACAGCTTATTATCTAAGTATTAAACAGGGCCATTCCATTTTATTGACCTGTGATCTTTAGAAAACAATTCTGGTTTGTTTGGAAGACAAATATAGGAGGGGAAAAAATGCCTAAAATGGAATAAAAAGTAAATAGTATAGTTTCTGTCATCAAGGATATCCTGTAATTCAAGTGAGTATACTGGCAAACCCTTCCCTAAGCCAGCTTACGAGTCCAATTCTGCTCAGCATTTTTCTAGACTCCACTGAAGGTCTATGGTCACAAATTTAGTTCACGAACAGGCAAGATGGTTAGAAATCACAGAACCTGAAAACAGAAACTATTACCTAGTCCATCTCCCTCATTTTACAGACGTGAAGCCCACAGTCACTTGGATACCTGCTGGAAAAGCCTGGACTAGATAGAACAGGCCACTCAACCTTCAAGCGGAGCTCCCGACCCAGCTGGAGAGTCCCCGGGCGGCGCTGGCTCTGGGTCACTGGGTGAAGCGTGTCAGGACACCTGCAGGGAAGCAGCCCATCAGAGCGCCGACAGCCAGGGCAGTGCCGGCTACAGTGGTACCTACAGGCTCTGACACCGTGCCCGTGTCTACCACTGAGTCACTGCTTCCTATCTTATGATTATGGGTCTGTGGATCAAATAACTGGTTTCTGCCTGCTTTTCAGATGACAGAAGAATGACATTTTTTACCCCTAACTTCCTAGAAACTAAAATACTGTGACAAAGCTTCTTGAAGGCCACAAGGACTGCGATTACATAAGTTAGTCACCATTGAGTGATGCAGATTCAGCTTGGGACCCTACCGCTACCTATAATTACTTCCTTATAAAATTATGCTCCCAAGTGTGGTTCTCAAAAGCATACGTACTGTCCTGTGTGCTCCTTGTCCAAGACACCTGAGTGTGAGGGTAAGCCTACGTGTACAAATATTCAGGTCTCTGCAATTTGCCATAGGAGATCTGTAACAGATGAAATAAGGTTTCCACATATAAAAATGCACTTTTCCCCCAAACTGGAAATATCTTTTTTTTTCTGTTTATGAAAGTAAAATATCTTTTATGTAAAAATGTGAAAATACCCAGAAGTACATAAATTGCAAAGCTTTCAGGGACCTCACAATCCTACCTCCCATAATATCTAGTTTTAACTCTTAAGTGATCACCTGGAGCTAAGACTGCCTGGATTAAATTCTGGCTCAGCCACTTATGAACTGTAAGACCTCTCAGGGTGTCAGTGTCCTTATCTACAAAACAGAGGTAATGACAGCACATGAGAATTATTAACCAGTGTTGACAAAGTACTTTACAAAGTGTAGGTATTGTTCCAAGCACTGACGACATATTAACCAATTTTAATAAAGTAGTTGATTGTTCTGTGTGAAAGCACTTAGCTGTGTGCCCGAGATTTAGTCGAGTGCTCTCTGGAAAGCAACTAATCAGTGTCCTTACTGTTACCAGGGTCATCACTTGTCACCATGGTAGCCACTGCGATGGGCCAGACAGTGCGGTGTGCATCACCTCCACCTTCACACCAACCATGTGAGGTAGGTACTAGTTCCGCATTTTACAAATGAGAAACAGATTCAGAGAGGTTAAGTTACTTGCCAGAGGCCTCTCAACTACAAAAGAGCAGAGCCGGGATTTCAACCCCGTCTGACTCCAGAGCTATTGTCCTATTGTTCCAACACCATGCCTACCCTGTATGACCAGACGCAGTGAAACAAAGCTGAAGCCAAAAATAAATCCGTAACTTCCGAGAGACAACTCAGAAGAATGACTGGTCTTTTCTTACGTGATCACCTTATTTATTCTCGATAAACCTAAAATTGCTGTATTAATTCCTAGTTTTAAAGAAACTTAAAAGGACTGACTTGCCCATTCTTCTACCAGCAACAAGGCTGTGTTAACCTTCCTCCCACTCAATCTGCCCTCTTGCCCGAACAGCTCTATAAGCTGTTTAAAGGGTTTTATAATCTTGTTGGGAAACTTTGCTGTCCTCATTTACTTGACTAAATAGGGGGGAGGTATCCGAATGCTCTGCTGTATGAGCGGGAGGATTAACCAACATTGAGAGGCAGCTAGAAATCTTGGCAAAGATACCATCATTAGGGTTGAAGTCCAGGTTGAAGCTACATCTAGATGGGTTCTCAGGAGCCCTGAAATAACCTCAGGAGGCCAGAAAGGCCTCCTACTGGTGAAAAGGAGTCCTTCTTATCTGCTTGGCAGCCCTGCAATCAGAGTTCTCACAGCTAACCTAAATCCCTCCCTCTGAAATTCAAACCCATTTCCTTTTCTCATATTCCCCACAAAAAGGAAGAACTTCACTGCAGTAAGGAACTTGCTCAAATTCTCACAGCAAATAAGAAAAAGGTAGCTGGAATCCGTGCTGATTTTCTTTGATCCTCTTCATTGCATAATCAAAAGTCTTAAATTTTCAGTCCTTTTTGCTAAAGGAAGAATTGCTTGTCTCTCTCAAGAAAACTGTGAAACTGGCTTGGAAAGAAAGTTGCTTTATTTATAAATCTTCACAACTAGCACCAATCTGAGAATTTTAAAAAAACAAAAGCCCTTCATGGTGCTTTTAAAGGTCTTTATTAACAAAAGTGAAACCTTACGTAACTTGTATCAAACACTTGTGTGTCAGGGGTAGCGCTAAACATTTAGCATGTGTGACGTTCTTTCATCTTCATGACAGTTCCACGAAGTCGATGCTTCCCACACTTACAAATGAGGAAACTGAGGCTGAGTTAAGCTGCCACCCTAGACATACACGTAGTAAGCGGAAGCGGGTCTGCCTCAGACCAGAGTCTAAGCTCACGGCCCCGTCCGCTACATCATCGCTCACCTGACCTTTATCTGTAAGTGGGTAAGCCTCCGCTGGTACAGCACTTTGCTCCTGAGAGCACCAGGTTCTTCTTGATACGTTTTATCTTCCTCATGTGTGTCTATTGTGCAAATATAACAAACCCCAAGGGGTCACCAAATGAAATAGAGTCATACTTAAGAATGTGACAAACATCTTATAAAACTACGGGGAAAAAAAAAAATGTGTACCAAGACTTAGGAGCCTGATTTGAGCAACTATAGAAATTTTGTACTAGGTAACCACCTGGTAGAGGTCCACTTTGAAATCCTACTCAGTTCTACCGATCTCTTTCTCATTTATTCTCATACCTAACCCAAACTATTTTCAGAACAGTAAAATACATTTTAACATCCAGTTGGGCCTCTCCCCTTTTTCCTTTGTTTCCCCCACAAATTTTCAGACACTTTCATCCGGAGTTTATTTTCTGCTTGTAAAGTTCAATTAAAAATACTGTTGGGATTTTGTTTGGGTATCAATATTTTGAAGAGGAAAAAGGCATGGGTTAAAGAAATCCAGCCTCAACCTCAGGATTAAAATTACCCACTTGATTTCAGTTCCTTGGCCAAGGTATTTCTGCCACCTGGGAAACAAATACCCAAACTGAATATTAACAAAACAAAGGTTAAGGTTTTTTTTAAAAGTCCCTTCTAAGAAGCTGCATCCCAACTTACAGCATCTGTTATTGATCACAGAAAACAAAATGAGATATTCTATACCCCCATCAGGCGGTGTCTGCAGGACAGTTAGGGCTTCAGGATGACCAAAAGTAGAGAAATAGGGGAAAGCAGCTAAGCTAATAGTCCCACAGGTTCTGCGTAAGCCTAATCAAATAACTGGCATCATAGCACCTGTAGGACACCAGACACTTTGCTCGCAGGAAGAGACCCAAATAGTAGGAGAGATGACGTGGGCGCTTAAACTCCTATAATCTTTTGAAAAAAGCAAGACTAACCCACAAAACCAATTAGTGCAAGTGACCTATAAGCCTGGGCGGGCCTTTCTGATACAAGCAGGGAGAGATCAGAGTGAGTGCTCAAGAAAAACTAACACATGGGGGAGGCTCGGCTCTAGCTTAACAGAACGCGGTAACCACATTCAACGCCAGCTATTTGGAAGCCCATGTGAAGAGAAACAGTGATGCTCTCAACTTGGTTTACACATCACGACTGAGCCAAACTTCCAGCACCCTGATAAAAGGGTGGAGATCCTATAAGCAAGCATCTCTCACTGTTCTTACAGCAGCTACTCCAGATGACATGCGGATGACTGTGGTTGACACGAGATTAACCCAATGGGAAATCCCCCAATACTGGGTGGCTGCAGGGCTATTCAATCCCAGAACCTGATCCTCCTCCCCCATACTCAACCTCAAGAGTCCCCATGCCTTAGGACTGGCATCCACAAAAACACCACCCAGTTTCCTGACATCATGGAAATGTACTAGTTCACTCAGAAGACCTAGTATGTGGGCTCATCTATTTGTGGAAAGAGGTAGTCTTTCCAAAAGTACTGAGTCAGAAATTTTTACCAGCACTAGATCTGTTTAAAAGGAAAAAAAAAATCTTTTTTTTTTTTTAGTTGAATAAACAGGATGAGCACTGTATCTCCTTCCAAGGAGAAAAAAAAAAAAAAGCTAAACATAGCTGGGAAAACTAGTTGGGAGGAATTGGGGTGGAAATTTTCAAAAATTTAAATCATATGCAAACTCTACAGTTATTAATTCTAAAAGCATTATTAGATAATGCAAAGACAGACATCTCAGTGACTTCTTTACCAACCTGACATGTCCGTAAGCATCACTTAGGAAGGGTATGTTCTCTGAAAATGAGCAGAAACCTTACCTCTAAGTTTTAAAGCAATTTCACTAAAATCAGGAAGTTAAAACAATTTAACCATCTGAGGTTCCTTCCCAGTCCTATTACACTGTTTGTACTTTTTAAAGGTAATTATTAGTCCTCTAAATTAGGCAGAGAACCTGGCAGGATGTGAAGAGCTTTCACAGACAAGCCTCAGAACTCAATTTCTAATGAGACATACTGTAAATCATAAAACATCACTTCATATCCTATAGCTTTTATTAAGTGAAATTGGGGTAATTTGGTGGGTTGCACATTTTTAGAAGTGAAATAAACACTCTATATAGTTCCCTACATACTTCAAGAGTTCTGAAGGTCAACTGGAAAAGGTAAAATTGCTTTCTAAAAGGCAAAACACTACTCAGGGTACAGTTATACATGTACTGGAACAATGGAACTTCTAAATCAAAGATAAGGGTTATTTCTGGGGAGGAAGAGGAGGGAGGACTTTTTAAAAAGGCATCTCAAACTCTATCTATATGATGTGGCATGTATATACAATGGAATACTACTTGTCCATAAAAAAGAATGAAATAATGCCATTTGCAGCAACATGGATGGACCTAGAGATTATCATACTAAGTGAAGTAAGCCAGAAAAAGAAAGACAAATATATATCACTAATATGTGGAATCTTAAAAAATGACACAAATGAACTTATTTACAAAACAGAGACTCACAGACACAGAAAACAAACTATGGAAACAGGGGGGTGGTTTGGTGGTGGGAAGGGATAAATTGGGAGTTCAGGATTTGCCTGTACTAACTACTATATATAAAACAGATAAACAACAAGGTCCTACTGTACAGCACAGGGAACTATATTCAATATCTTATAATAACCTATAATGAAAAGGAGTATGAAAAGGAACACACATATATGTATAACTGAATCACTATGCTGTACACCAGAAACTAACACAACATGGTAAATCAACTGTATTTCAGTTAAAAAAAAACACTATCTGTAATGTTTTCCTACTTTAATAAAATCTGAGGCAAACATAGCAAAAAGTTACGATCTGTGCAGCAGACACATAAATGTTTCTTACATTTTTCTCTGTAACTTTATAATGATTCATAATAAAAATGTCAACTATAAGTTTCTAATGTAATGTTGAGAAAATAAAAATGACAAAGATTCCAAGAACTTTTAAAGGATTCTTATAGATCAATTTTTTAAAAACTATTTAACTCTACATATAAACAGAGTATCTTGCTTTCCACTATTTTCCTTGTTAATGTCATCACCATCTCTTTTCTTCCTTACATCGCTATCTGACAGTTTAAATGAAAAAGCACAACTCTCTCCAGGGCATGTGGGCAAAGGCAGCTCAGGGAGATGGGCTCAGTGGACCTGTGGTCCTGGGAACAGCGGGGGGGTGGCGGGGCACTGAGACAGAAGAGCACCACCCACGGGGGAGGCCACCAGATTTCTGGAGCCAAGTCTTCAGTGAGGCTTCATTATTTTGTTTGAAGCATCATGACTTCCCAGAATACCAGAGAGAGCTGTATTTAAAAGATTAAAAACATATCCCATACATACTAAAATATTCCCAGATGAAGTAATACAACATCAAGAATTTGCTGCAAAATCATATGGAGGGAGTGGGTGTGCATATAGATGAAATAAGACTGATCATGATGTGTGTAATCATTTAAGCTGGTGACAGTACATGGGAACATACTATACTCTATTTACTTCTGTGTATATTTAAATTTTTCCATAATAAGGCTTTCAAAAAAAGTCCCCAAACTAAAATAAACTGTTTAACTGCCATTATTGGAAATCTGATCATTCTACTCCCAAGCCACAACTTTATAAAATGTTAATATCACCCCAAATGTTACTGACAATTATAACAATATATAATTAATAATAATTAACTGAACAATAATTATGTGCCAGGTGATAGGCTTAACACTGTATATATATTATCTCCTTCGATTCTGGTGCTCACACTAACCCAAAGAAGTCGTACATAAAGTTACTGCCATTTTTCAGTAGAAAAAAATGGGGCTTGGAGATGTATCTTATCTGATACTATATAAGCAAAACAAGCCTGTCTGACTCAGTAGCCCAGAATTCCTCACCACTCTGCAGGACCGTCTCTCCCAAACCATGTCAGGTAGGTGGGCAGGTACTATATTTAAGGATTAAAAAAAAAAAAACCCTGAAGCTCAGACTGTTGACAAGACTTACCTAAGGTCACACATTTAGAAAGAAAGCCAGCATCAGGCTCCTGGTTCAGAGCCTCAACCTCTCTACCTCTGATAGTGGATCTCTTCCAAGAAACAAGTCATAACCACCCCACAGGAATCAGCCAAGTATAAATTCCCCACCCTGTTTAAAAAAAAGAAAATCAAACACAAATGGCTTTGTCAACATAGCATAAAGGTCATGAGGTTCTTTAAAAAAAAGAAAAAGCCAGTAAGATTTCTTTTTGACACATCAAGGCCACGCAAATCATAAAAGGAGCTAATTTAAAAAATAATACTTTTCAGATTTCTAATTGTGCATTTATTTTTGCCTTCCCAATATTTATCTATGTGCTTCTTTTGCAGACCATATTCAATTGTCAGAGTTTTCAGTACTTATCAGAGATTTGGGAAAAGGTTAAAGAGCAATTTTCTGTCCCAACCCATATAGAAAACAAGGTATACAATTAACTCTCACAGAATGTACTGCCAAATAGCAAGCAGGTGCACTATTTCTCCGATGCACTTGTGCTGGGGTTGGGGTGGGGGATGAAAGGGGTCAGAAAGAAATATTACAAATAAACCACACACACACACACACACACACACACAACCCACACTTGGGTGGCTCATTTCTTCTAAGTGACTTACATCTCATAAGGCATTTGGCTGTTGACAAGATGATCCTGTCCTTGAATACAAGGAAGTTGCGCCCAGTCTCACAAAGCACAGATTCCATCACCCCAAACAGAAGTCTGGACTTCCCTCCAGGACAAATATGGAATTCAATCTGGGTGATGCCTTGAATGTGGCTAATTAATTTGCAGTCCTTCATTGTGACCATACAAGGGAGGGAAAAGAGCTACTTTCCTAGTCCTTCCTTGAGGGGGAAGCAACAGAGAAAAAAGCATCATATTTAAATCTCATAGCAAAGTTTTAAAACTTTTCCATTAAGATACACACCCTAGCTGAGTCATCAGTACAAAACCCTACAGTGGCTTAACCTCAGTACTAACTACCTTTCCTATACGTGGTCGTTCCAACTCTGCTAATTTACTCAAAACAGAATGGGTAAGAAGCTGTCATTTGTTCCATTCTTTTCACTTAGTCATTTAACCTTATGATTTTTAGAGTAAATGCATTGGCCTTAATTCACTTAAGTGCTTAATCTACAGCTGAATGAATAAAGAAACCACAACTGAGTGAAAATTAAATCTGAAAACAGCCAATAGCCAAAGCAGTAATAGCAACATAAAGAAAATCCCTTCACAAACCAATGAGAATGTTTTAAATCCAAAACAAAGATTATGCAGGGGGAGGGGGTGTGGATTCTCTTAACCTAAAGTCAATGAGTGTATGAAAATGAATATATGTATGTACATGCATGACTGGGACATTGTGCTGTACACCAGAAATTGACATTGTAACTGACTGTACTTCAGTAAAAAAATAAAATGAAATAAAGTCAAGGAGTGGACACTTTTCAAATAAGTTTACCTGTTTCCCAAATAGTTGTGTAAGATTTCCCTACTAAATCTTTTAGGAGGGCTGCATCCAAGCTCTAAAATCAGTTGGAGACCTCTGTGGTACTTTTAAAACCATTTTCCACTGATTACTCTCCAAACATTTGAATATGGCATACGGGGGACTGAATTAAAGGCTACGGATTTCCTGAAATCGTTCACAGGCCACTGTCCACTCCCAAAGATCCAAAGCTGTTCACAGTGGAAGCCTGACACATCAAGCAACTCCAAGTCCAGGCTCTGCTCCTTCTTGATCCCGTCTACCACGCTTTCATCACCACATTAAAAAACAATACAAAGTTTTAGGTAAATTCTTCTTTTAAAACGAAAAACGAAGTAATACTTTTTCAGATACCAAGCTGATAACCATCTTAGGAATCCACTTCTAAGACTGCAGTTAGACTCCCTGAGTCTGAATCCCTAGTTCCACTCTTGCTAGCTATGTGATCTTCAAGAAGCTAGTTCGCCTGTCAGAGCCTTGGTTTTCTCACTGACCAAAGAGATTCTTGTCAGTTACACGTGTAATGCATTCAGAACAGTACCTGACACATGGTAAGTGGTCAATTTGAAGAAACTATTATTATCATTATCATTGGTACTTATCATCACTGTTGCTAATTTGATAACCTGTTAACATGTCCCTTTTGCCATCCTTCCAATATATGGAAGAACCTATCCAGAGGTAATGAGATCTCTGAACTACTAGTGAGCTAAAGAAAATAATATATTAACATTTTGGTCAGCAACTTGCACATTCCAAAGAACTGAAGTCTGTGATCTAACATTACAAGGACTCAACAACTCAACTATAATAACGGTTTAGGATCCATTTGACTCTCTTACGGGCAACTGTTAGAGATTTCAGGCAGTCGTAAGTTATGGGCATTAAACTTTTGAAATCATGACACCAAAAACGTTTTGCCTTCAAAATAATCACAATACATTTGGAGAGGCATATGCATCTATAGCTAGGCTACAACACAGAAAACAAAACTACAGTAATTTGAACAGAAAATTATATAGGTTAATTTTTCCTGGGGTTAAAAAAAAAAGCAGCAGCAGCAACAAAAAATGATACTGAAGGTAGAAAAATTATAGGTTATGAAATATAACATTTGCACTACGAATTTTCCATGGTTATGAATATGTGAATCAAGATTTTATATAAAACTTAATTTATACATATTAAAATACTAAGGTAGAGAAAACACATTAGCATCATAGAATGAAAAATAAGCAAACTAGCTTAAAATATTTGCAACACAAGAAAACAAAGAACTAAATACAATGGTAATACAGTATTGATAGCTATTCTTACATAGTTCTTACTATGTATCAGGGACCGTGGCAAACAATATACATTGTTAATACATGAAGAATGCCTATGAATAAGAAAAACATAAGCAATAAACATTTTAAATGAGCAAAAATCCCACATAAGACACAAATGGTCCATACACATAATGAAAGGTGCTCAACCACAGCTCAAATCGGGGAAATGAAAACTAAAGTACTGACAAGGGATCAGTTCACACCCTAGACGGGCAGACACTTGAAAGGCTGTCTGCATTTAGTTTGACTGAGGAAGTAGAACAACGAGAATTCGTCCACTGCTGGTGAAGGTCTGTACTGGTATAACTGCTCTGGAGAACAGCTGGCTATTACTCAGCAAAAATGAGCACCCAATGAGCAAGCAATCCCACTCCCAGGTATATACAGTAAAGACACTCTTGCATGTGGGGAACAGGGGGCAGTGCCTAACAGCAGTCACTGGATATTGTTTCTACAGACAAAAACAAAAATATGGAACAAATGACCATCAATAGAAGTGCAGTAACGAAAAAATACTCTGGTATATTTATCTAACTGAAAACTACACAACACTGAAAATGAACAAGATACCACTACATGGATGAATCTCGGAAACGCAAAGTTGAAAAAACAAAGAAGCAAGTCATAGAAGAATACGCACTGTATGTTTCCATTTATAAAGAGTTCAACAACAAGCAATCCTAAAAAATAATATTAACTCATGTGTTCCTCGGTGATGAAACTATAAGTAAAGACAAGGAGGTGCCTGGGCAGTTACCACCAGGAGGAGGAAGGGCATCGAGGGAGCTTCTGGGATGTTGGTCAAGCTCTGTTCTTAAACTCTCTGGAAGATACGGTGTTGTCTGTTTCATTATTTTTCCTTACTCTGTACAGATACATTTTATATTCTAAGATGGGGCACAAAATTCAAAACTTTAAAAAACAATTTAAAATGTATTCTTTTCAATGCCTTGCTGGCAAGTCTACATAATGACTCTATCACTGAAACAACGTATACATTGGAAACTAGTAACTATCTTAGGATAAAGAATATAAGAAAATCTTAAATGCTGCAACAGAAACAAAGTCCTGTAACTCTAAAATTGAACCATACTAATTCACAAGCAGAGAAACAACACAATAATGACCCAAAGTATCATTTGTCCATGTATGTTCTACAAAACATTTTTGTCTTAGACGTCTGAGGGAAAACCGGTGGTTGGAGTGACATAAATTTGAGGACAAATGAGTTAAACAAGTAAGACTCCTAAAGGAGAAGCAGAATATCCCAAACTCCTTGACTCTGGAATCTTTCAACATGGTAAATTACATAGTGAGTCTCTGAAGACTTGTGCTTCCTATAACACAAATTGGGAAACAGTTTATAACACAGAGGCTATGCTAGAAAGAATATTGCCCAAAGACAGGTTGAGAGCAGGAGAGACACCAGTACAAGGTACTCAGATACCTAATCTTCAGTAGCTGATCTGTCCAAGCCAAACCCTGGGCCACTGGGATTAAAACCCATAACCAAATACAACCCTTTAGTAACTAAGTGAACAGTCATTTGATGTGCTTGTGGAGATGGCTTTATGTGATTTCCTTGGGGCAAAACACAATATAGGCATAAAGTCCAACAGAAAAGATGTAGATGGAATATGAAGAAATATTTCTACAGCCCTGAGGGTCACAGTAGACTAACAAACAGAGGGTTTTATATGAATTAGGTAGAGTTCAATAGAAGCCTCCAGCACAAAAATCTGCTTCAAATCAGACCTCGCAGTTAAAAGGTTTTTCCACTAGGCTTCCCCTAATAAAATTAGAAATTCTCTAGTTGTCACTGAAGTTTTCCCTAGGTACCACAAACCTGTGAAGTGGATCTGAAACTTCTTCATCATGTGTGTTTATTATCAAAGGAAAATAAGATGGTAAGGCTCTTCAAAAGAAAATATAAACACTGCACATTTAGTTTTTTAAATTTTATGATTAGACCACTAATGCACACACTTCTCTTGGAAACTAACTTCTGGGTGGCAGTGAAACGCTACCTTTTTAAGGAAAATGTTGTCAGATATACTGCCTTTGTATCTCAAATATGTTAAAATATAATTGGAAAAGAATCGCACATCTTGTCTTTTTAGGACAGCACAGGGATCCAGACTGGAAAACATGGTCCTGCAACAGGTTTCTGTCAAGTGAAGGTAACAGACTGGCTTCTGCAGAGGGCTCTTGACAAAGAGGCATCATTACCTGGTGATTTACCCCAACCCAGGCCCAATCAGTCACCTTACAGATTCAGAAATTTGATTTTATGGGCATCAACAAGGTTATCTCCATCTTTTAGAAGCAAACAAAAATTAATTAAGCTTCAACATAAGTTAGAATATAAACCTATTAACACAGAATGACAAATACAACCGTGACTGAAGGAGAAAGGCCTGCTCATGGCCATACATGGCCAATAATCTCATTACAGCCAGATTCATACTGACAGTCAAATCATGATCAGACAGTTCCTGAGTATGCATGGAATCAGAATTAAGGAAGTAAGAGGAATTGAGTGTTACATGGCCGTCTTTCATCCTGTCAATAATTGTTCTTTTTAATTAAGCAACTATTATGTGCAGGCATTCCTCTAGGTCCTAGGGTACAGAGGTCTCTGCTTTCAGACAGCTACATATTTAAGTAACAGCTGAAGAGTTTGTATTTCACAGTTTAACTATAATATTATTAATAAGAGCAAAAATTTTTGGAAGCAATCTGAATGTTCAATGATAAAGTTGTGATTAAATAATGATAAATCCAAATGATGAAGAAAATGCATTTTTTTTTTAAGAACAGAACTTTTAAGCAGTAATTCACGACATGGAAAAATTATCATGATACAATGTTAAATGAAAAAAGCAAGCTACAAAAGCATATATAGTGTATGATCATACACACACACATACACGTATCACACATATAACACACATCTGCATATATTTCTTATCCCTTTATATGCATAAGAGACTAGAAAGTCACCAAAGTACTGTTAATAATGATCTTTTTTCCCTCGATACCTTTTCAAATTTTCTGATTTCCTGAAATAGCATTACCTTTTGTCTTCAGTGCCCTTTGTCATTGAAGAAAAAATTACTTTTAAATTAATTTCAATCATCACAAATACTGGCATCACTTCGGATTTATCTGTAAGAAGCTATCCATGAATGCCAGACCCTGACTCTGTCTCCGAACTCTCAAGAGAGAGAGGCCACCTTTCCTCGTGCCTTTAGGCACCACTCTGCAAGGATGAGCCATACACCTGAGTGACACACCTTCTGATTTTTCCATCCTACCGGCAGGCTCATATTTCTAGCTGTCATTTCAACTTAAACACCTCACGGATAACTCGTATTTAATTATGTCTGAAAGTAAACACCTAACTTTTCCCGTGCAGCCAATCTTCCAGTAATCCTATTTCTATCCTGGCAGTAACCTTCCTCCCCATCAGAAAGCTTGGAAAGCAGTCTGAATTCTCCCTTTCCCACCTCTCCATTTCCCACTTTAAGTACATTAATAAAATCTGTCAAAACCTCCCTCCCATCCCGCCTTACTCGCTCTGCTCACTTCCATCACCACACAGCCCAGGCCCTGCCTGCGCGGTTGGTGACATCACTGTAGCAGTCTTCAGGTGGGTCTGCCTCACGCCATTCTCCTCATCTTGAAGTCACTGCTCCTGATATAAACCTCAAATGAAGTCATTCCTAGGCTCACAAACGTCTGAAGCCTCCTTCTTTCTTCCACTCCAATCTAAACTTCTTTTCCTGGTTTTTATTAAACCCCGTAATTTGGCTCCACCCTAACTACATAACTTTATTTTCCATTATTTGCCAGTCTCATCCCTCATCAACCCACAGACATGCCATAATCAACTTTACTGTCAAGTCCTGGAAGAGCTAAACATAAAAACGGCCCTTCCTCTCCCCTCTACTTGGATTTAAAGAATGTGGTGAATTTCCCTCTTCTATAAAGCTTTTCTTAATTTCTCCAACCTCATTTAGGCTTCACTTTTCAGAACTTGTCATGTGTGTGTGTACACAAGTTCTCCATCCATTCATCCCATCGATGGACACTAAGGCTGTTTCCATGCCCTGGCTAGTGTAAATAATGCTGCTGTGAACATGGGGGGGTGCAGATATCTTTTCAAGTTAGTGTTTTTGTTTCCTTTGACTATATTCCTAGAAGGCACTGTGTAATTTTGAGTCACTGATTAAGTGGACTTTAAGCATAAAATGGAAGAAGAGGTAGAAAAAGTCTAGGTATTACTGTAAATATAAAAGAAGCTGGACAAGCTCTAAAAAAAAAAAGACAATAATGAGAATGGTCTAGCAAGTTATTTGTTTGCAGAAAAACAAATAGGAAGGGTGTTAGCAACAATACGGTCTTAGGTCCCCACAAACCCACACAGAGAATATAGGTATTAAAGAAAGAAATAAAATTGACATTTTAAAAATAATGATACCACTAAGCATCACTGAGATTTGACGGGATGGGACTCAGAACTGGGGAACTGAACAATGATAAAAAAGTAGAAGCTTAAAGAACTGTTGATCTGGAATATTTTAGACTGAAGCTGACATGGAAATAACTTGAGCTGTAATGGGGACTTCAACTTTTGGAATATCTGCTAGAACTCTCCCACAGCTAAAACTCAAGGCATCTGAAAAATGCCTTGTTTAGTCTTCCATCTCTCAGATAGGGAAAGAAACATTCAGGATATGAATGGAACCACTGGGAAGAAATCAGCTGAATAAATGGAAATAATTAACTGGGAAACCTGGGAGTAATTACGAGGTTTGTTACAATGGGTAGGAATGGGAACATGAGACATAATTAGGGAACACAGATTTCAGAAAGTTCAGAGGGAAGAAAAGTGAAACCGGCCTAAGGCTCTAAAAGGGAAGATGCACTGGACGTTTTAGGAAGTTCTCAAGAGTACAGCTCTAGTTACACTAGCCTTGATTAATTAACCCAACAAATATTTACTGAGCAACCACTGTGGGCCAGGACCTGTCCTTGGCACTAAGGGCACAGGCGACACAAAATACCTGCCCTTACGGGGCCTGAGTCCGAGTTAGGAAGGGAATAGCAGCAGGGGCTGGGAGGGGCATTAGCATTTTAAATAAGGTCATTAGGAAAGGTTCCACCGGGAAGAAAATTGTAATAAGGTGAAAAAGTGATTTCAGAACCGGGGGGAAAGGGGCACCACACAGGCAACAGTCGATGCAAAGACCCTGAGGCAGGCAGGTGTAAGCGACAGTGAGGGAATTGGCACGGCAAGAACACAGTGGGTGGGGGGAGCGGTAAGGCACAAAGAGCTCAGCGTTACGAGGTGCCAGACTGCACAGGGCTTCTGGAGACCGCGAGGATTCTGGGTGACTCCTGATTACACACACAAGAACTTCCACTTATTGGGCTCTGCTATGTTAAATGCCTGTGTGAAATACCTTTATTTTACGAAGTTCTCTGAGGAAAATAAAAAAGAAGCAGAAAACATAAATATTGCCCTGGAGACAGTGTCCGTGTTAAACTCTGTTGAAAGTAAATTATAAACTGCAAATGAATTTTTAAAAATAACAAGGGAAAATGTTCCATATCGATACAGGACTTGATCGAATACCAGGTTTAAACGTCTGGGTTTTAGTGTAAATAATTCCTAAAGTTACATCACTAGAAGGATTCAGGAAAGAAGTTCTGAAAGAGAATTAAAGAAAGAAAATGAGTCAGAAAAACACAGGGAAAAGGAAGGTATAACCAAACGATATCATCCCTACTCATTCTAGTCACACAGGAAAATGTAAAACTTGAAATGATTTAGTATTAAAAAAAAAAAAGGAGTTCTGGTTATAACCTGCAACGGATACTAACAACAGAAAAAAGGGGAAGATTCTGAAAAGACAAGCCACACAAAGAGCTCTCCTGATGAACTTAGATTCAAAAAAAACACACAGATAAAAAGGTAGGAGACACACAGAACACGGGCACCTACAAAACACACTCAGAATGACAGCAGGAGGCAAAATGCCCACAGTGAGCCGCCCCTAAGAAACCATTAAGGGGCTTCTGGATTTATGTCTGGAAGAGAAAATTTACAACAGGCCTGGGTACGCTGGCTAATGGTGTAGTTAATACATGGCAGGAAAAAAGGAACCACCTCCATTCCTCTTTTGCTTTTTAAAAATCTCACACTTGAATACCACCTTACAGTTTACATCTTTCTATTTTTACAGCATCCTCGAAAGGCAGATGCAACCCCCTACGTTAAGGAGAACTCTCCATCCAGTGCACGTTCCCCACTCGAGCTCAGCCTCGTTCCTGAGAAGGACGTATGAAGGCAGAGACCCGGGATGAGGGAGGGGAAGCCCCCAGACAGGGGAGGCCACAGGACAGCCGCCCCAGCGCCCTGCAGATCTTCTGACTCGGCCAGCTCACCAGCTCGCGTGTCAGGGGCCTGCATGGGAACTCTGTCAAATGTTACAGTACACTTTGATGAAAGACAGAGCCCAGAGAGCTTTGCTGAAAGACAGGAGACTAGCTGCCCATCATTTCAAAATGAGGAAAGAGCATGAACATTACAAAAGAACATGGACATTACGAAATACAAACGGCTGTGTTTATCATCCAGCCTGAGGAAAATTCTAGAACTGACCATAAAGCAGATGGCTTCTGACCAGAGCCAGGTGATCACTGAAAATCAGCACAGGGCGAGGAGTGGGTTACAGCTCAGTGACAAAGCATGTGCTTAGCACGCACAAGGTCCTGGGTTCAATTCCCAGTATTTACATTTTTAAAAAAAGAAAGAAAAGAAAAAGAAAAGTTAAAAGATAAAAAAATTTTTTTTTAAATCAGCACAGATTTATGGGGAGCAAGTCTTGCCCAGTAACTTTATTTCTTTTCTTGGCAAATCTACAAGACAATCTATGTGACTCTTTGAAAGGTATTTAACAAGCTCCACTCTCCAATTCTTTTTAGGGGAATAAGGGACAAAGATGAAGAAAAATGGGCTGAGTAGTAGATGTGTTTATAATTGAATAAGCAACAAAAATCCAGAATGTTCATAAGTAAGTTCTGTAAAACTCACTCGGCTTAGGCAGTTATATTACTAATGAGCCAGATAAAGCTTTCGACAACATCCTTATCAAAACATGAGGATGAACGGAACCTATAGAATAATCAAAGGTGGGACAGCAGGGTCAGAATCCAAGCCAATTTTTATAGAGTATTAACTTTAACAAATGAAATTTAATAGAGAGGAGGTATAAATTACATTTGGATGCAAATATGATCAAATGCTAAGTATAAATTGTGATAAATTGTTATATACACAAAGAATAACTAAAGATTTTTGTTGAATAAAAACTTGACACAAATTAAGTGTGGAATGGCTGCCCCGCAAATTTACATGATCTTAACCTTAGGCTGAGTTAATAGACATTGGTTAGTAACAGGTAAAGTGAATGCCGTGCTCCGTGGCGTATCAGTCAGCCTCCTCCCCGGAGGAGTTTTCAATAGTCGGCAATGCCCTACAGTCAGCACAGAGGGACAAAGTAAAAGGTCCTCACAATTTGAAAATTAAGTTACTCTCTGGGAGTCATAACAGGGTGAACCAAATGGATCAGAAATGAGCTATCAACATAAGTCATTCCAAGCAAATGTGTAATTGAAAATATTTGGGAACACCCAAACCCAATCACAAGTGAGCAGGGTGTACTCTCTGGGAGGCAGGATCAGAATGTGCATTAAGAAAGCTGAAGCCTTGTCAACTGTGTTTCCTTCCGGCTAAAGAAAAGACTGTGTTAACAGAAGAGCATTCCATTAACCTAGAGAGGAAAAAGCAGGAGTTTAACAAGCAAGATTTTGCCTGCGTTCCCCTAACACTGTCCGGGATGGAAAAGTCTGACCACATCCCGGGCAGGGCTGGGCAGGGGCATCCTTAGATAAAAGAGGTTCTGTCAGCTATCATGCTTGGTGACATGCCCCATTAAGATGACCCGTTATGGTCAGAATGACCGCTTCCCATGCAAACTGCCCTTCTGGGGTGACAGTGCACCGACCAAATGACGTAAGTTTCCATTCTACTCAGTTACATTAACAAATTCATTAGCTGACATTCTTGTTTCTATGTCAGTCTCCTGGTCACTTGCTAAATGTAAGTCAATTCCATAATCCTGATTATTTCTGGACACTCATACACACAAATTCACATTTGTGGACCTGGGAAAGTAAGGTCTATACCTTAAATATAATGATCTACATCCAGGTACTACATGCCTGTGAAGTCCTGCCTCTCTTTATGACAACTGTATTTTACCTAAAACTGAACCACACGTTTTAAGAGAAAAAACTAACAAAATATAACACATATGGAGGAGAGTGGCCAGGAAGGTAAAAAGTCTGGAATCTGAGGTGTCAACAAATAAAATGAACATACTTAGCCCGAAACAGAGAAGATAGAAGATAACTGTCTTCAAATATCACTTTTGTGGTGACACGAAATTCTCTAATTCTGTGATGAGAACCCGCTGAAAGCTGCATAAGGACGAACTTTCCAATTAACACTGTCCCCACATCTGACACATGGTAAAAGCTCAACAAGTTCTGGCACGTGGTGAACGTTTACAATGTTAGTATGGCTGTGTTTTAAGATAAAAAAAGAAATGTCATGAAAGAGCTACGAACAAGATGCTGTGGGAAAGCAAAGGAGGCGCAAACAACTCTGAACAAAAGAAGCGGTCCAGGAGAGCATCCCTGAGAGCACAGATGCCTAAGCCAAGGACTGAAGAAAGCACAGGACTTACCCAGGAAGAGTGTGGGAAAGGGCATTCCAGAAAGCAGCTGGTAAGACCCTAGGTCAGAGAATGCCAGCGGTTCAGTACAGCTGCAAAGGTGAGTAGAGGGAGCCATGAAAGATAAGGCTAGAGAAGCAAATGGGCACCACTTCTTAAAAGGACTCAGACTCACATGCCAAGCTAAGGAGTCTGGAGGAGGCTGTGGGGAATCACTGGAAATTTTAACTGCGGGAGTTATATAATCAGATTTATGTTTTAGGAGAAACCTCTTGGCAACCACGTGGAAGACGGGCGGATTGGAAGAGGGCAAGACTGATGCAGAAAGATGGCTGTGTCAGTAATTTGGAGTCCACGTGAAGATTCTCACACTGTAGACAGAGCAAAGATGGAAGGAATTCAAGAGGTGGTAAGGAGGACTTAACAAAGCCCGGGATGTGAGTGACCATCAAGCAGGAGCCGTCAAGGATGATTCCCAGGTTTAAGGCTTGGGCAACCAAATAGAGAATAACGTCATGCACTGGAGGAAGGAAGGAGCGTGAGAAAGATTTGGAGAAGGGGGAAGATACTCCCCTTGAATCCGAGTTACTTGTGGAACACGTCCAGGTGGTGATAGCTAGGAAAGAGATGGACAGTGGAGTCTCAAGGTCAGAAGGGGGGTCAGATGTGGAAGTCATTATCACAGAGTTGTCACCAAAGAAGACATGAGAGCACATGAGATGGTCCAGACGCCAGGGTGCGTGGCGTGAGAAGAGGACTGGAAACAGCAAGGGCTCAAAGACCAGTCAGCTCTCCTGCGATCTGTTAAGTTCCTTATCTTTAGGCAAGGAACTAAAATATTTAGGCGAAGACTAAACTCCCACTTCTCAGGGCCTAGAGGGAATTCACAGATCAGGGGGCGTTCACAGTAGAGAACTAGCCTATTTGACCTCCACAGCTTCTTTCAACTCTGCAAATGACTCACAGACGTTCATTCAATCCAGTTATTTCCCACAATCTGAGAAATAATTTATTATCATCATTACAGAAAAACTAAAATCATACCTGTTTTTATTCCAATGATGAAAAAACATTTTGAAGAACTAACGTGTCTTCCTGTTCGATGCTGTTGCTTCGGAGAGGGAATGAGTGCTTGGTTGACCTGGACAGGATGCACAGGCTCTAGATCTAATTCTTCATCCTATTTTTCCCTCTGTGGGTCTGGCCACACGGCTGGTATGAGAATGCAGTTTTCACCCAAACACGTGTGCCTGCTTATTCCTTCCTTCCTTTTCTGTCACCTTCTGTCTGACGGGGACTACACATAACCTACAGTTTAAAGTCCTTAAACGTTTTACTACACATCAGAAACGCAGCCATAATTTTCACTACTATTTAAAGTTGTCTTGGTTTCTGTTTCCCTTTCTGCTCAGTTCTACAAACAGAGAGAGAGAGGTACACACATTTTTAAAAATTAAATCCAGAAATATCTGATTAAAACAAACCGTCATTTTTAGACAGGACTACAGGCAGCTCAACTTAACCTTAAAATACGGCACCGGCCCCACCAAGGGGCACCTGGAACAGGTGTTAGAGGCACTTGACGTCTTTTAACCATACGCACGTCCTGTCCCCAGCCTTCCGCCCTCCACAAGGCTTCTTCTCCTCCTGTTCTTGTCTTTCATTTTCCTCCTGGCACTGCCCATAAACTTTTATTACCACTGATGGCGTTAAAGCTAACACAGCTGCCAACTCTCCTGCCTCGAAATACAAGGGATATAAATCTAATTGGGGCATCTACAATATACTTTTTGGTTGCCCTTAGAAAACAACTATATTCTGTGTCAGTGGCCCAATTCGCAGGACAGAAGTAACAAAGGACTATAGAAAGTAAGTCCTTGTGAAAAGGAACCTAGACTGCTGCTCAGCTCTAGCTCTCATGTGGAGCAAGGTTCAGAATCACAACTTGCAGGTGGGGGCTCCTGAACGACTGAAAAGGGTGGACGCGGGGCAAACTAGAGACAATGACACCATATGAAGTTTAGAGTCATGCTGTTATTAAAACATAATAAGCACTAGAGTAAAGAAGATTGGGGTAAAAAAATCAACGCTAGATCCATAATAAAAGGACTTCAGCCCTAGATATTACAATTCCGGGAAAGTTTCAGGGGTGCCATAAAACTTTATGGGAAAGGTGAATAATTACGTTCCAACCACAATCCCCTCCCTCAAGCCAAGTGCTCTTGAAGCTACGCTTTGATGCTGCATTCTCCTTACACAGCCACCCTCGCTGCTCCAGGCATTCACCCAAGAAAGGGGTTTTAGTGGGTTTCTTTCTCTCTCTCTAGCTAATGGTAACATTCCCTTTTCTGTCTAATTTCACAGAATGGAAGCAAGAGATAGTTTATCGCTGGCAGCAAACTTGCAGGCTGAGTGGGAAACACAGCAGGGGCGCTGCCCCGAGGCTGGAAGGGGCAACAGATACACTTCCTTACAAAAGCTCAGAGCGCTAAAGCTGATGAAAAGTAAGTATGAGAAAACGTGGCAAATAAAATGTTATTGCATTAGGACAAACCCATTTATCCTTTCCAGCCTCCTGTCCCGACACTAAAATAACTCAGGTTCTTATGGCTCCCTGAACTGTCACTTACGTTCTATGTCATAATGTCTTCCTGCTGCTTGTTGGCCTGAAAAACTCCTACTCACCCTTCAAGTCTAAGCTCAAACACTACCACCTCCCTGGAAAGCTGCTTTGATTCTCTCCAATAGATGCTCCCCTTCCTCAGGTGCTCCCTCAGTGCTCCTCCGTTACAGCAGCTCCGTGCCATCGCAGTGATTTCTAAACCTGTGAGCAGCTCTGTAGTTGCCTGCCTGCCTGCCTGCCTGCCTGCCTTCTGGGGCGGTACCACGTCTCTCCATCACTGCATCTCCTGGTGCACGACTTGTACCACATAGGTACTTCAGAGTCAAAGAACTCCCGACGTCTCAACATGAAGAGGCAACACCCATCCATCCAAGCCTCTCTGTCCCAGTCCACCTGGTTTAGAACTTCGTTATCGATCTGCTAGATTAAAGTAGCCTCTTCGTTGGTCTTCTCACTTCTGCTCCCTCTTCCCTTGAGTCCATTCCATATGCACCACTGACACTGAACTCTTACTAAAGCACAATTTTAACTGTACCGGGCTGAGCAGTTGATGATGCAGAGAATGAAAAGCTGAAAAACACCTGTTCTCTAAACTGAACGGGCTCAAATCCAATAGGGCGGAGAAAGAAGTAAATAATTAACATATATAATTTCTCAGGTGTTGCAGAGATATTTCCAACTCACGCTAATCTCTCTCTGCCTGGAGTGTCCTTCACTCATAAATGGTCGATTCCTATTTCACCTTAATATAGGAAGCCTCCCTAATCTCTCCAGCCAGCAGTCTTTCCTTCCTCTGCTCCCACCGTGCCCTGTTACTTGCTTACTACTTTCTGCTTGAATTATAGTTATTTGCACCCATACATTATGTCTCTTACTGGATTGAACCTTTCTAAGTAAAAGCGCAATACATTTTACTCGTCTCTCTCTTGCCATGGTACCTAATACAGTTGCCCAGAAAATAGCTGATAAATATTGAACTGTGATGCTTAACCTCATTAAAATATTCTGAGTCTGTGATTCCTTTCGGATTTGCTAGTAATAAGAGTATCAGTGGGTCAAATACATACAATTCAGAAGACTGAAATTTTTCCACTCTGGCCACAAAAACAGAAAGTCTATTCTGTTTGGCGAGATTAATAGTGGACATATGGAGAATACCCTTAACCAGATTTGAAAGATGTGCCCAAATGAAATGGATCTCTATTGTAAAAACACAACAAAGGCAACTCCCTAGTGTTAAAAAGCAGGCAACCAGCCCCTGCTGACGAATACAGAAAAGATACGAAGGGTAAACATGGCGTGGTGTTTCCATAATGGGGACTAGTCAATGGGCAAGTGCTTAACAAGTGAAAAGGTCCACAGCTCAGTAAAAACGAAATGGCATAAAACAACATACTGGCACAAGATATTTTTAAAATGGATCCTTAAATAAACTCTCTGGTCCCTCAAATAACACAACTTTCTAGAGGTGAATACTTGTAGCTTATCCATTCTTTAAAGTTTACAACCGACTTCCTTCAACAGGGCTAATGTAAGACATCTCATCAAGCCCTTGTTAGAACCCCCAATTCTTTCATTTCACGTTTGAAATAATACCTCTCCTCTCTCCAGCCCATTCCTTCATTATAATTAGTTTAGTTAAATGCAACAGTTTCGTGCAGAATGAGGTAGACGGCAACCTAACTACCATTCACCTCAATCACAAGAACTGAGGACTTAAAACATTATATGATTTAAAAATGCAGAACTAAAGTTCCAACTTCTCAATTTTGGCCAAAAAGGAAGCTCAAAACTATAACATGTTTTAAGAAAACAGTGTGCTGCCATGATATATATACCTGCTCCTAACTGGCTCGAGTAAAGTCAGAACATTTGATCACATCATTTGTTTTGGCATTAAGACTACTGAGGGCAAGACTACTACTCAGCTATCAGCTTAGCAAACTGCCTGTGGCAGCTTTTAATCTAAAGACCCGAATTTAAGTTTGCTTTGAGGAGTAAGTGAGAAATGTGTAAAAATGCCTTACAAAGCTCTAAAGCACAGTACAAATATAAGGTTTACCAGTATTATTTTTACAGTAGCTGTCTCCAAGAGCAAGTCCCCTCTACAGGAAATCTGAATAGAGCTGAAATGTTTCTGTACACTTTTTCCAAGAGAATTTGTGATTTACAGCAAAACTGTAAATAATTCCTAAAAAAGGAGGGGAAAGAGGGAAGATAGAAAATTCAGGCTGGACTAGAAGAAGGAGGTAAATTAAATAGCAAAGGAGAAGTTTTTTAATAAAATTAAGCAATATAAGAGAAAGGAAACCCAGACCTCAGGGACCAGTTTCCAACTCCGCCACTTAACCCAGAGCGGCCCTAGGCCCTTCACTTTACTAGGCTCCAGTTTCCTCATTTGTAAGCAGAGATGATAACTCAGAGGGTTGCCGTGGGGATTAAATGAGATAATATTTATATAAAGTACTTAGCACTGTATCTGGTAGATAGTAAGTGTTAAGTAAACAATTACTGTTGCTGATAACGTTATTATTAGACCTGTACCCTGATCGGTGACATTCAGGAAGAAAAAGGAGCCAAGAACATGTCAGCTGGGAAGGTGATGTACAGAGAGCTGAGGCTACACACCACTGTGTGGCGGGACAGTGTTTGAGAAATACAGATTACACAGAGCATTTTTCATAATAAACTCACACATCACTTACCGTGTCTCCTGCACCGCTGAAGAATCTAGAGAAGCGTAGCCAGAATCTCCAAGTCATAAAAGCAGAAGTGCAATGACTGTATGGACAGAGAGCAGGACTGGGAAGGAAAAAAAAAAAAGGCACTTATTGATGTGTACAGAAGCTTCTCTGATTCCAAACTTTCAATTTTCTAAATTTGCATAGACAGAATGAAAGTGAGGCTGTACAGCAAAGATGGAACAACTCTGCTTGCCCAAAATCGATGGTATTAGCAATCAGGCATAGTCCTTTAAGTCTCTGCCATCTTGTTCTGTATTCTGGGGAAGTAGTTGTACCTGTGGTTGATTTTGAGGTGTTAACCATTATTAACTCCAACATACTCGGTAACTGCAAAAGCAGTAAGTGTTCCCAAATTAGGACGAAGGGGAATAGAATCCCCACCGGAATGAGACAAGAGAGACGGCAAGTAACTGTAAAAGGTGAAAAAACAACAGATGCTACCTTTGCGCACGGGATCAGCGGCTTACATACCATGTAAACAGGTGAAAAGTCTACACCCCTGGAATCAGTAAGAATCAGCAAAGGACAAGGGAAACAGGAAGCCTTCCATATGTGTGGCCAGGGAATCTGCATCGGTTTGGGTTGTCAACTGGTCTGGTGTTAGTTCAGGGAAAAGCAAGGCGCTTCTTTAAGAATTTAAAAGCTGAGCATAATACAGGTACTATTATCATAAGCCACAGACAAACTGCAGAAGTTTGAGGCCTTTTTGATTTTACACAACATCGGTGTGAATGAGTGGCTCACCATCTGCCCTGTAACTGCTAAGGTCTTAGGGGGGCTGCCTGTCTCAGCAGATTTTCAATGGAGACAAACACTAGCCTATAATGGGAAAAGGTGCCCCCCCAAATCTATCAGCAAGGAGGTGAGAGGATGCTTGGTTTCCCTTTGACTTTTCCCAGCTCACACTCCTTTTTACTGAGAATAGCCTTTCAAAACAAAACCTGTACTTAGAGGAACATGTAACTTTTTTTTTTAAATAACAAAGCACAGTAGACTTAAAAGCATCTCCCTGAAATTATGGGCTGATCATCCTGAAAATTTTGTCAATCAGGGGTCGTAAATGGAAATAATGTACCATCACTATTGATTTAAGCTGAGTGGAAAAAATACCTTTTTTAAAAACGTGTTTTGCCATTTTTATCTTATGGTAATGAAATGTAAATACATGGGCTCTAAATCCTGGCTTCAGTTCTGCTACCTTTCCCATTAGGCTTTAAGCTGATCAAGGTTTTCTAGGACCTGTGCCACTCACAGAAGACGACACTTACTAAATTCATTCACAAAGACTGTTTCTCTGCAGCTCTACCTAAAGCCACGAGGTAGGTCCACCAGGGTCTGCGTCTTGCTAGGCAGGTAAGGACAGACAGTACCCCATCCACTGCCTAGACAAACCTGAGTTTATTGTGATTTCAGTACTTAGATAACCAATAACAAAAGTGTCCTATTCCTAAAACTTCATGGACAAACTGAGCAGGACCATTCATTCAACAAAGAAGCATTTACTAAGTAGGCTTCTACCGGACCCAGTGCATTTCTACAGCACCTTTCATTTCACAGTCCCAAAGAGCTTCCAAAGTTGCCCAAACATAAAGTATCAGTGACTGGACTTCTCTCACTTTATACACATACAACACTCTAGCCAAAACACTCATTCAGCCATTATAAATTTAGCTGCTTATGGACATAAAAACTAAAAGGGCTGAGACTGAAATCCAATCATTAACTAAATTCCAACCTCACAATTCAATCCAAAAAATATCCAGTGCCAAGTGGTTTAAAAAAAAAAAATTACAAGCCAAAATATACCATGATTCAAACATTCCATTAGGTAAAGGAGTTAATATAGTTATAACTTCTTACTTCTAAATCCTTATGGGTACGGTGCTAGATAATAAATCAAATTTCTCAGAAGTCCCACTCAATGATTACATTTAACTTGCACCAAGAGCAACTTCCAAAAATGAAACAAATATCTAAAATGCCAAAAATAAATTATTAACCTGGGTTTTCATTATTTTGAAGCTCTTTCTAGAAAATAGAGCCCTACATTTAGGTGCCAGAGGAATATATTTTCTCACATCACATCTTTGAAACTACAGACTTGACAAAGACCATCAGAGGTGAACAGAAAATAAGGAGAGTGGTGAAGCACAGAGACAGGTATAGTAAGGCAAAATGCCTGGGCGGGAATCCTCGTTTTACCACTTTCTAGGTACCTCAGTTACCCTGTCTGCCAAATGGGAATAAAAACACCTCCTCCATACAACTGTTGTAAGGATCAAACCCAGGTAAATCAGTACTGTAAGGGTTTAGCAGCAAGCAGCATTACATAAAGTGGCTGCTTATTTTAATTACCACATGACTAAATCATACACAAATGCCTTTCCTTGCTGAAAGCCTTCCTTAATTGGTCTGGCAGAATTTAATCCCTCCCTCCTTGGCTTCTCCACAAAATGCACTGTGTATTTTAGTTATCTGGGTATATTTCCCTCCATTAGCTTTTATCTCCTTGAGGACAGAGACCACAGCTCATCTGAGTATACCTGGCAGCAAATACTGTTCATGGCTGCCCTTCAGCTCCTTCTCTCTAAAGGTTCTGAATAATAATGCCCTGTCAATTAGCAAAACTTTACCTGCAGACAGGAGCTTTATGTAATCAGTGTGCTGAAGCACTGGGCATACCTTGCTAAATAGTCTCTGAAGACTGGAACATTTGGGGGGTGGAGGGGAGGAAAAGAAGGATTCACTTATTATTTTTAAACTACTGACTGAGGTTATCTTTTTAAATTACTATTTTTTAATTTCTTATGCTTTAAAAGCTTACTTCCATTATTTCATTCAAAAAGTCTATGGTGCTTTTAATATAAAAATACAGTAGCATAATTTCTGCATATGTTAAGTCTACCTAATCATAACTTGCCCATCTGCTGATTTTAATGTAATCTTGGGGGTGCTAGAGGACAATATGCTTGCTTGATTGACCCTCCACTGTTTATGTAAAATAAAATCATTTTAACATTACATTGAGATGCAAATCTTTCCAGCTCTGATTTGTGCCCTCTTTTCTCACTCAAAAAAGTGCCACACACATGCAAAAAAACCCTTCCAGCTTATCTCAGATCACTGGCAAAACACTTTTTAAAGTGTTATTCAACTTTACTAACATAATGATGTTGCCCTTACTTTGAAAGGACAGAACTTTTCTGAAAACAAATGGTTGAATTGACTCCATGGCTTTGTTACCACTTTCTACAAAGTACAATTTTTCCTTTTTTTTTTTTTTTAAATAGTGTCCTACCTTTTGAAATTAATGTTTTCAGCGTAAAACTGCTGAGGACATCTTTTTATTTGCACCAAGATCCCTGGTCTCTATTCTTTGATTTATTTTAAAACAAACTCAAAAACAAAAGGCTCAAAAAGAATTGCACCCATTTAATGTGGTTTTTCTAAGTCTAATTTTTTTTTCATTTCCCAGTGGCAGGGCCTTTCAAAGGAGCACATTAACACACCCAGTTTGTTTCTCATTCTAAACATATCCCAACCAAATGGGAAACGTTATCAGCCATCTTAACAAGGAGAGTACCACAGAGATAGACCAGATCGAAACAAAATAAATTTTTAATCCATTGTATTTATCCATTGATCTCATTGTGTCCATCCTTTGAGATGAAGGTTCTTTACATAAAAGTACTTTGATGAACCTAGGCAATGAACAAATGTCATCATAATTTAACATCCTATTTTGGACTAATTTCTCTCCCCTCAAATAGTCACAAGAGTGACCAATTCACATACAATACCTCTCAGGGGTAGAGAGTATAATAAACTTAATTGTTTTATATATCCTGAGGCATACAAAGAAAGGCCAAACACAAAGAGGTTTACAGTATCTTATATACATCTACGATTGAGACAAAGAACTTTCAAAGATCTGCCCTGGATAAGCAAAACTGGGCTTAAACAATAGACCCTCCCTTAAAGTAGGGAGACCGGACAAGTTTAAGCCCCCACTCCACTCAGTCCCTAAAAGACAAAATCTCACTTCCATCTTACAGCCAGGAGGCATACATTAAAAACACATAAAGTTGTTTCCTCAAATTTTAGTAGTAGTAAAGTTAATACTCGGGCCACCTTTTCCAAGCAACTGGCTTCTGTCAAAACTTATCACAAGTTGCGTGAAATGTACAAGAGCGTTGCTTCTGCGTTTCATCAAGTGAGGAACGACATCACACTTTCTGGACGAGCCAACTGCTCCAGCACCACCAGCTCTCCCTGCCCCACTCCCCATTTTTTTTTTTTTAATATCTTTCCTCCAAACTTACAACCCGAAAAGCGATTCCACAAAACAAACGCGGCATCAGTAAACGGAGGGTCACTGGTTTTGAAAAATAAAGTTTGCTCCTTTGCTATCAACCTGACAACTTTTTAAAGGTGAAATGTGTCTTACTCAGTCGGGCACAAGCTTTCCTATTCCCATACGGAACAACCGACCACTCGTTTGTCCCCGGAGGCAAAGGTGGGAAAAAAGGGAGTGGGGTGGGGGGAAAGATGTTGAAAAGAAGGGTCCAGGGTTCCCGTGGTGGGGGCAGGTTTGGAGACCGGTTTTGAACATTCCGTGGCTTCAGGGAGCTGGGCGGCTTTACTGTGTCTATCTGAGAAATGTTTAGCAATCTGACGCATCAGTTTTTAGGAATGGTACACAAACAGCCCCCACAATTTCAGAGCCATGCCCAGAATCCTCCCCCTCGGCGGCATCGGCTGGAGGGCACGGGACGGGAGAGCAGGGGACACGGGAGAGGATCCGCGACGTTTGTTATTGTTTATGAAGCCCAGCCAGAACCCGGAGCGCGGCGCTCGGGGGCCGAGGGGTGGAAGGGGAAAGAAGCCGGGAAGGACAAAGATGCCTCCTCGGGCTCGAGGCCACCTCTCCGGACACCCGGGGCCAGCATCAGCCCGCGGAACAAGAGGGCCAAGGCCGCCGCCGGAGCTTCCCCGGAGACATTTCCAGCCCCGAAATTAGCCCGGCTTTCCCTGGACACCCGAAGGCACGTAAGCTCTCCTCCGGCTCCCGCTCGCGGAGTTGGCGCTGGCGCGGCCAGCCACGGCCCCGGCTCCCGCCGCCGCGGAACGCCGCATCCGCGCACTCACCTGCCTCCGGTCGCGCCCGCGGCCGGCTCAGCCTCCACACGGACCGCAGCCAGCCCGGCGCCCGTCCGCTCCCTTCTGCCCGCTCCGCCCTCGCCCCGCCCCCGGGAGGTGGGACCGGCCGCCGCGCCGGAATCTCGGGGCGGCCCTCCTGAACTCTCGCGAGCCCTCCCTCCTCGGCTTCTCGGTGGCTGGGCCGGTCCGACTCGGCCCTGACGTCATACGCACCACAGCCGGAAGTAGCCTTCTGTCGTCAACGCCGGCCCCCGCAGCCCCACCCACTTGTGCCTAGTGAGTTCCTGATTGGCCCGGGCGGCGTTGCGCCAGGAGGCACCGCGCCCCTCCCTTCGCAGCCTCACCCCACTCCCTATTCTCTGCCCAAAGCTAATTCAGGCTGCTCTTTAGTGTTGCCACTTTAGGCACGTGTCCTTAATGTCGTCAGAGTTTTTCTTGATACTTCACTATGCAGTGTGAATGTTAGAAGTGGAAGGGGCTTAGGGATCACTACAATTATTTTTTTGAAACATTTTGCAGAGTAGGAAAATGTGGTCAACAAAATGGATTGGCTGACCAAGTTGCTTAGTTAGTAGCTGTGGGATCTAGAAGCCACCAGGTTCCTTGACCTTTTTGCTTTTCACCCTAACTCGACTCTAGAGACTTGAGAGGGATTCACATTTGGAAAAGCTACAAAAACAAACAAACAAACAAACAAACAAAAACAAAACAAAAAAAACTCTGCGGCATACATGAAAAACTTGCCTGACTTATCTTGGAAAACCTAAAATAACTGACAATACTGGGCACTTATTTAGGATTAGAGAACTATGAGGAAAATCACCTCCCTGTAGTACGGCTTTTGGAATTTGATGCATTTGACTGGGGAGAAAACTTACTGGTCAGGTTGAATAAGAGAATCATTCCCAATTATTGTTGACAAATTTATCTTCTGCCTGAATATTGGAGATTTTATAAAATCCCTTTAACTTTTAGACTATTAAGACAATACACAAAGTTGGTACTGTGCTTGCAGAAAATGTAATTCAGAGATGCCAACCATTATCTTTAGTTTCACCAAGAGCAGGTGACACATGACAAAGACTTAGGGAAGAATCATAACATCACTTCTCTTTTTACAATCTCTGCTTTCTCATACATAGCTTGATAGCAGAAAAATCACTGTGTAGTCTGGAAATTAGTGTATTCTTGGGGAAATCAGTTCCTCCTGTAGCATATGGTCATTTTGAGGCTCAAATGACAATTGGCATATATGAGCTCTGGAGGTTGTAATTGTGGTCAGACATGTCTGACAGAGGCCTGTATGCCTCCCTCCCACCAACACACGTACCCATTCAAAATAGCTTATGGTGTATTCTATAGCAAATTTATATTTTCAAATGTGCCATGTTATTTTTATGAGTAATATGGACTAATTTAGGGTATCAGACTAGGATAACATGGGGCAGGCTAAAGCTTTGACTTCCAGCTCCTAAGTTGAAGCCATTCTAAACACATTTTCCTAGGTTGTTGAAGGTACCTGAAATGAATCAAATTAGAGCTCTGTGCCCTTTTGGAAGTTTGGTGGAATCTATGGACCCTTTTTCAGAATAGTGTTTTTAAATGCATAAAATAAACTACCTAGGTCTATAAAGGAAATTGATTTTGTTAATATACAATTACTAAAATACTAAAAAGTGAGTTTTTGATATAGTTCTGTGGTAGGCAGCTTCTAATATGATGCCAATAATATTCACCTTCCAGTATTCCTGTCTTGCACAACCCCCTCCTTTTGAGTGTGGGCTGGACCGAGTGACTTGGTTTTGAAAAAGAGAACATGGCTAAAATGATGGGATGTCACTTCCACGATTAGATTACAAAAGACTCTGGCTTCCGTCTTGCCCATCCTCTCTTCCTGCATTCCTTACTCACTCTGATGGAAGCCAGCTGCTGTGCTGTGCCCTGTCTTATGGAGAAGCCCACGTGGTAAGAAACGGAGCAAGGTCTCCAGTCAACAGCCACCAAGGAATTGAGGCATTTAGTCCAACAACCCATGAGGAACTGAATCCTGCCCACAACTGTCTGGAAGCAGATTCTCTCCCAGTGGAACCTCCCTCGAGATGATTGCAGACCCAGCTGACACCTTGATTGCAGCCTGGTTGGTGAAGGACCCTGAGCTAAGCCTTGCCAGATTCCTGACCCCTGGCTCCTTCTCTCATAGCCAAGACTTTCAAAGAGGCTCTTGCCCAGACTGGCTAAATGCAATGGAGTTTGTTTGTTTGAAAAGAAAGGCTCTTTTCTACAAGCTTCAGGGGACTTTCATTGGACCATTTAATCAAACACAAGACAATCCGTTCAGAACTCTCACCAGACTGCCTTCTGCAAAACACTTTATAAACCTGGAAACAATGACTTCTAATTGATGCATGCTTTGACTTTTAACTGGCTCGATTAAACTGCAAACTATCACCTAGAGTTGAAAGCATTCCAGGGTTTAGGCTATTTTTTCCCCAAAGTTAAAAAGCACTTACGTAAATCAGAAACCTGAAGAAAAGCATTAAGGAAAAGTGAAAAATATATTACGTCTATCTGTCCCTTTGCACTATATTTATTGCTCTGCAAAGTATAACAAAGAACCACATGAGACTTATATTCCAAAGACCTGGTTCTGTTACTACTGTATGACCTTGCACAGATGAATAAAGTTCTGTGAAGTCCTATTTCCTCATCTGTAAGATGGGTGAATATCAACACAATAGTTGCAGTAGCTGCAAAGTTGAAATGATTATGTATGCTGAAACATTTGTGAAACATAAAACACCATCGCTGTAATGGAAAGAATACTGAAGACAGAAAAACATCTCAATTTGCATAATAGCTACCTTTTAGAATTAAATTAAATTAAATTAAAAAGGGATAATATAAATTAAACACCTAGTATAGGACTCAGAATATATTCACACTCAATTCAAGGTAGCTGTTACTATCACTATTACTAATAATTAGTGATATAACAAAAACACATGTTTCAGAATGGAACCCTTTTCCTTTTTTTTTTTTTTTTTTTTTTTTTTGGTCAACTGCAAGTTAAATTGATTCTCAGCATCCACAGAAAATTTTTGGTGCTATTTACATCCATGAAGAGAGAAAAAGTCCCTGTCACATCTTTCCTGCTTTGATTCTTATCTGCTCCCTATTAATTTTTACAAATTCTTGATATGAACAGAAATACAGTGGATTTTCTATGTCAAATAGAAAACATAATGCATAGTGCATAAGTCAGACAAGGCTAAGTAATGCTGTGGACAATCACAGAATTTTAGTGGCTTAAAATGGTGAGGAATAATTTATTGCTAGGGTTCTATGTCCTTTGCAGGTCAGCAATGAGGCTTGCTCATCAGGACCACTCAAGGGTCCAGACAATGGAGCAGCTATATCACCTTGAACATTGCGAATCTTCATGCCAGAGGAAAAGACAAGATTGGAGGGTCTCAGTATGACTTCTGCTCACAACTCATTGACCAGAAGTTGTCGAATGGCCCCATACAAATAAAAGAAAGCTAAGAGATGCAATCTTCTGGTGTTTCAGGAAGGAGAGAAACCAGGAATTTTTGGCAATAGTACTGATGACCATCACATATTGTATATGTGAAAAATACTGTCCAAATGCTAGATGTTACATGATTCCCTTTCTCCACCTCTTAACGAAAAATTGATGGTAACCTCTTTACAAAAGAAAAATGCAAGACACTATATAGTATTTTGTAATAATATATGCTATATTTGATATGGTTTAACATTTTAAAATATCAAATTAAAACAGAAAAAAAAAAAAACTTCTATTTGGTGTCTTCAGTCTCCTAAAAGTAATGTTCACTGACATTGGAAATTCACTAACATTATATTAACATTAAATTTTAAAAAGACTTTCTTTTTAAAACTAAAAAGTGTTTTTTTTCCTTAAAATCTCATTCACCTTTCCCATTCCTAATTTTAGGACTAAGTCCAGAAATTTTATTTTCTCAAGTAAGAAAAAGAATACTCCTCCGAGACAGTTTTCCTCACAATAGTGGAATTCAACTCATAAAACAAGACATTCATGGTTAAGAAAAGGTAAAATAATTGGAATACATTCTAGGAAATTAGTATAGTCACTTATTTGTAGAATGTCTATTCATATTTTGTGAATCTAGTACTTATAATTATTATACCATTAAAAAGCAATCACTTTCCAGTTTTAAAAGAAATTTTAATGGTGACACTCCTATTTTTAACTATAAGTTGTGTGTGTTTAGTTTGGTTTTTGGATCTGCACCAGAGTTCCTATACTTTATTTGGTTCCTCTTCTATAATTTATTAGCCCATTTAATACAGAATATATTTTTTTAAAGGTGATTTCTTATAAGTGATTATGACTCTGCTTTAAAATTTATTTGAATTGTTATAATGAATTCTTTAGAGATGATGTCAGGTCTCAGAAAATCTATGAACTAAGAGGGGTTAGAAAGGTTTCTTGCTTACACCTCCCATCTTTTTGGGGTGGGTATGTCTTTTCTTTTCTCACAGCCTCCGTATTCAGTGACTCTAAGGGCAGGTCCTACTCCTCAACTACTATTTTCTACTTTCAATCTACTTTCCTTATTTTTTATTTCTATTTTTTAGTTGTTCAAGTTCCTGGGACCAGAGGAACAAGCAAGATGGAGAATGTCTCCAACTCACACCCTCAATGTAGATGTCCCTCCAGTACTGTGGTCTGAGCCTGGAGGAAAGGTTGGCCATCTGGGCAATCATCTTCCATGGTTTGAAGTAAACTGCCCATGCTCAGAGGTGATGGACAAGACAGATCAAACAGTCAAGAGGGCAGAGGGTCCCAACTGTGTCACACTATACAGTGGAAGGAAGACCACATCTGAGGACCACATTTGGGGTCCAAATTTGGACTAGAAGCTGAATCCTTAGTCTTGTGGTCTTGGTTACTTAGACTCTCTAAACCTCAATTTTCTCATTCATAATTGGGAACATTTAGGAACTTCTCACTATTAGAGGATAATTGTTACCAGAAAAAAAAAGTAAATATCAGAGGGAAGGCCAATATTTTATAGTGAATACAGAAAAAAAATTTATTCTAGATGTATTTTACCACAATAGAGATAATCAGAAAAAAATATGAGGTTCCAACCACAGCCATGCAATACTTAGATTGGGCAAAAGGCTGAATCACACTAGGGATTTTTTAAAACATAATTTTTCTGAGACAATTGTACAATATTATGGGTTCACATCCCTCAGTTTTCATTTAACATTACACCACATCACAATCATGTAGAAAGTTGCATTTAAAAGATATGTCTTCTGAAATCTTTTGATGTTCACATTTTTCTATTTTAACCCATTGTTTGCAACAGTTTCCACTTTGTGAAAACAGTTGAAACAATTGAACTTCCTTCTCAGTTATCTCTTCCCGTGAGAGCCAGTCGACTTAAGGGCAAATTCCTAGAAGTGGGGTGAAGGGAACGCGCATTTTACATTGCCCACACCAATTGCCAAACTACCATCCAGAGGTTGCACAAATTTCCACTGTTACCAGGAAGCAGCACAACAAAATTCCCATTCCCCCACGTGCTTGTTCACAGCGGGCTTGGTCCGCAGTTTTATCTTGCCAAAGAAAGAGAGCCTGAGACCTTGGCACGCTATTAGAGAGAAACCCTAGTGTTAAGCAGAAGAGAAGTTCACGAGGAGACTCATTTTGTCATAGGTCAGTTTGGTTAGTAATTATTTTCATGTTTGGGTGACTTTTGTTCCCTCAAACAACCTTATCACAACAAGGACTCGGGGAATGAGTGCCTGGATAAGGCGGATCCCCTCCCTCCAACTGACTGGGTTGTGAAAACTAAATGAAACAAGGTACATAAAATGACAGCCACCTTATAGGCACTCAGTCTGAGTTCCTCTTCTTCCTTTCAGTTCTGGAGCTAAGGTTGGGAACAAGACTGTGTAAGGAAGTAAGTCACAAATCCTGTGGTTTGTATGAACACAGAGGATTCAGGTAGGGTCTGGGGCAGGCAAGGTCACTACTAGTGTCGTTTGCTGCTATGTTGATAATTTCTCTTCACTAAATAATTTTATAAATCTAGAGGTAGGGATGGGGGGTGGCCGAGGGAGAAGTTACTGGACCCGCCTCTCACTCGGCCACACTCTCCAGCCTCCCTGGGCGTCGGGTTGTTTTCAGAGGCTTAGTCTCATGTGTTTTATGCTGATTTCATTTCCTGGAGGAAGTAACCCAAATCAAGGCTTTCAAAAAATTGATCTTTTTCTTTTTTCTGATTAAGTTGCACAGGCCCTTGTGGACAAGGTTAAGGAGATTTATCTTCACTTAATAGCAATTGGAAGCTATTGGAGGGATTTAGGCAGAGAGGTGACATGTCAGGTTTGCATTTAAAAAATATTCTGATGCCTCAATGGAGAACTGGTCTTGTAAGTATTAAGTTGTATATTGTAAACTGTATGGGGCAAGAACGCCATGGTAAGCAGAAATGAACGTCTGGTCTACTGGTAGATGTGTGCCACCAGGGCTGAATGGTGCAAATATGATCAGATATGATAAATCGGATAAATTAACATCAGATAATTCATCATAGTCATCAAGTAAATTTCTGTTTGGCTTCTCATGTAGATTTTCATATAGATTAAGAGTGTGTCAGTTAGCCAGTAGAAATCTTCATTTTGCTAGGCAATTACACTTCTCATTGTAAATTGCTGTGTGTCCTTTTCTGAATTAGATTACTCTTATTCTGTACTAGTTTTTCTGAGTAGGATCACATCTGACAAAGTTATACTTCTGACTATGCAAAGCTAAGGATCAAGCTTGATCCTAAGCAACAAATTCTCTTGTTGACACATTGGTGTGGTTGTTCTCTGATTATCACTGTCTATGGTAGACGCTCACTGGGGTAAAATTCTTATAAGAGGATTTATATGCAAAGTTATTTTAATAACTTTAATATGTTTGGAATGGGCCTGTTTTAATGCTTGTAATGATTAGTAAACTCATATATGTAATATGGCCCAGTTGGAGGTCAGGCTCCCTGGAGGAAAAGACCCTAAAACTCTCAGATTAAAGATCAGGAGATTTTCTGGGGAGTGATCTCTGGAACCACTCAGGTGACTGAGAGATGGCAGCTGGGTTAGGTAGAGGAAGAAGGTGGACTCAGATGCAGATGCAACAGGTCTTCCTACAGGAAGCTCTGGCATGATTTTTCTGAGTTATCCCAGTTGAGACAAGGGTCCAGGCCTTTTTATGCCAACCTCAATCAGCTGTTGAATGTGGGAGAGGCAGCTCACGTGGCTGAGGGAAAAACAAGAGGGACTTGGCTGTGGGCTTTCAGAAGCCAACATTCCCAGCAGCTGTGGATCTGGGTGGTGCCCCACATCATCCACTACCAGACCACTGAAGTGGTCCTACACTTCATCCTTGGTCCCAGGCTCATTATGTTGTGTGTACCCATAAAACACTGCCCTTTAAAAATGTCCCATTTTGCCTCCTGATGTGATATACTGAGGCCACATTACTTCTGAATTACCCTGCACACCCTCAATTTAATCATGAAGAACATCAGACAAACCAAAAGTAAGAGATAACACACAGAATAACTGCCCTGTACTCTTCAAAATACAACTGTCATGAAGAAAAGACAGACTGAGAAATTGTTCTTGATTTTTAAGAACTAAAGAGATAAGACAGCTAAACACAACATTTAATCCCCAACTAGATCTCTGACCAGAATTTTATTCTCATTTGCTATAAAGGACATTACTGGGACAGTTGATGAAGATGTGTATAAGACCGCTAAATTAGATAAAGTTAATGTACATTTTCTGATTTTGATAATCATTCTGTGTAAGAGAATATCCTTGTTCCTAAGAAATACACACAGGAATATTTAAGTATAAAATGGTAAAATGTTCCATTTGAACAATACCATTTATTTTTATCTCAAATATTTCCAATTTTGCCCTCAAAAAAAAAAAAACTACTCTATCTATCAATGGAGAACGTGACATTTTCAGTAACTAAGACTAATTACATCTCACAGAAATATGTTTACCTAGAATGCATACAAGAAGAATAGATCCCACTTTCTAAAAGGGCCTTTTCTGAACAGTTTTTTTTTTTTTTTATTACAAAAGCCAGGAGGCTTTATTTATTTCAGACGTGTGCAACTACCTCCTTCCTGCCCGTGTGTTTTGTTCCTTAGGTCCAATGGCCTTATATCATTTACCTTCCCTCTTTGATATTTTTTTAAAGAACAATTTGTTCATTTTAAAGAACTAGTTCCATATTATGTAAATATTGTTAGTGAACCTCTGTGGGAATTACAGTTTTTAAATAATGGTAAAATAATTTCTCTGTGTTCAGTCAATAAGGTGCCTGCTGAGTCCTCCTGAATAAAATAAGAATAATATTGTTGTAACCCTTTACAGTTACTTAGTACTGTTATCAAAGGATCCCAAAGCAATTTACCAGTATTAATTAAGCAACTGAACATTCCTGTAAACACACTGCTTATTATTATCATCGCTTGAAAGGTGATTCAACTAAAGAAAAATTAGAAGGAGATAGATAGATAGGTAGATAGATAGACAGATGCATATATAATATGTATACATAGATAATGTATATATCTAAGTTCGGGGTAAGGGTATAGTACAAATGGTAGAGCGCACGCTTAATATGCACCAGGTCCTGGGTTCAATCCCCAGTACCTCCTCTAAAAATAAATAAACCTAATTACCTATCCCTTGCCAAAATAAAATAAATAATACAATAAAATAAAAATAAATAAGTTGAATTAATGTATATATCTAAGTTCTTATATGGAGTATAAAATTAATAGAAAACGACATTTACCACACAGACCTAATGCCCTTTATTTACTTGTTTTTGTAACTCTAATGTATACCTTTATATATATGATGACAACTCACCCCAGTTTGCCAGGGACTGTCTTAGTTCTAGCCCTGAAAATCCTGGGCCCTAGAAATTTCCTCAGTACCAGGCAAAGCAGAAAAATTGGTCACTCTAAGTAGAACTTTAGCTTTTTTTCCCCAAGGTAAATCAATGAAAATTGACTATAAAAATCAGGGAGCCCACTAGTTACTAAATTATGGTCTGGTCATGTGGTCCTATGAAGTTAAATTCTCACTTTGTTCTATTATAAAAGTCAACTTACGTATGGGCTTTTGCATTCTCCACCAAATATTTTAACTTGACATTTTTTGAGGAAGTGTCTATACAAATAGTGGTACAGAACAGAATTGCATGTTGCTCCTAGCCTCTTGTGAGCCCAGTCTTAAACTTCATAGCACCGAGAACAGAAGTTGTTAAAGTTCAAAGGCTTGAAACTTCATAATAGAAAGGTTGACTAGGAAAAACATAAAATCAAAAAACACATCAACAGAACTCTCAGAGATGTGAGGAATAACAGACTTTGGCAAAACAGAAGCGAGAAATATGTTAATGAATGGCTTCCTCCAATAACATTGGATCTTGACCCTAGCACCACCACCACCACCATCATCATCCCACTAAAATTTAGTACTGTATAGATTTTCAAATTATTCATATTTTATATATAAAGACAGATGAGGCTAAAAGGTGACTAAATGAGTAAAACAGCTATTGTGTATAGCCATGTGTATGGCTATTGTGTACAGCAATTAAATTACCTTTAATTCGTATGTTGTAACTATTCCTTAAAAATGAAAACTAAGTGAAACAAAAAGGAAGCAATCAGTCCCTCCTTTAGACTCTGTTTGTATCCTGTACGCATTTTATCATAGCATTTGCAACATTCCAAGCTCCCAGAGTGAGTATTGATATACAATAAACATCAATAAGTATTTTTTGAAGAAAAGACTGAGAGAAAGAAAAGCATTCAGGCAAGTGAAAAATAGTCTACTGGAAATTCACTCTTCTGAACACACAGGTGCTCACTAGACAATGTGGAAGACATTGTTCTAAATTGGGGGGAGGGGAGTGAGGACAAAGAAATGTAAGATTATGCCTTCTGCCACTAACAAGATTAAAATTATGCTAGGGAAGCTAAGATTAAAAGTTTAAAAATGCCTTGTGTTCAGTACAAAAGTACAAAGCTCCACATAAGTAAAGGTCAAATGAATGATAAGGACAGTAAACTTGCAGGAGACTACAAGATCACTGTGACCCAGATTAGAGCAGGTGAGGTCTTAGCTTAGATTCACCCTCTCTGAGAGCCTTTGCCTGATGACCTAAGATTGGGTTAGATGTTCCTCTGTGTCATCACTTTCATAGTAGGAGGTATTGAAACTGCCTTTTCTTCTCTGTTTCTGCCACTAGGCACAAATGTCCTTGAAGGTAGAAACTCTATTTCATTCGCCACCACATCTCCAATGATTGCCATTAAGCCTGGCAGATAAAAGGCCATAAAGAAATCCTTTTTGAAAGACTGACTGAGTAAATGAGTGAATTAAAAAAATATCTTTTGCCTGAATCTTAAAAAGTTTGGAGAAATTAAAGGATTGGACATTCGGGGACAGGTTGGCCAATGGGGGCCAAGGTGCAGAAGCAGAAACAAACATGTTTACAAAACAGTGACTAGGCTAGAGGTTCCAGGAAGGAGAATTTCAAACACAAAGTTTAAAAAGTAGGTTGGGTTTGAACACCAGAGTAAGGATTTTTAACTTGATGTTCTAGGCAAAAGGAAGGCAATGAAGTTTTGGATTAAGAGATGATAAAATCAAAGAAATTTTTCAGGGAGTTTAGTCTAGTGGTGAGGAGTGGGATGGATTAGTTGAATGAGGGAGGGGAAGATGCAGAGACCAGTTAAAAAGCCAGGGCAGTGGTCCAAGCCAAAATGGCAAGAACTTGGGGGTGGCTTTGAAAAGAGAAAAGCAAAGACAGACAAGAGAGAAATTTTATTTGTTTGTGACCCTATGGTAAAACAGAGATATTCAGGAGACATGTTGCAGAAATAGTCTTTATGGTAGACTGGCTATGGTTAAGGGCAGGGAAAGAAGTAAAGAATTATGCTACATTACCATGTGGCTATGGCAGCTAGTCTTGAAGATGCTTCCAAACCATTGCAGCCCTCCCTGTACATTCAAGCTGCTTCTCCCATCAAGAGAGGTAGAGTGTATGACCTCTCCCCTGGAACCTGGCTGTGCATGGATGGCTTCCACCAGTAGAATGCGGAGGAAGTGATGTTCTGGGACATCTAAACTCAGGCATTAGGAAGGCTTAGCAGCTCACTTCCTCCCTCCTGGAGCTCTAAGCCCATCAGGTAAGAAGTCTAGGATTCCCTGCTGAAGAGAGACAGGCCATGGGGATACGATGACACCAGGAAAATCATCAAAGCACCAGACATCCAGTCCCAGCTGCAGCCCTCACTGCAATCTGACTGCAACTGCCTGAAAGACTACAAGTGAGAATCGTACAGCTACCGAACTAAGCCATCCAAGTCAACGGATTTTTTTTTGTTTTGTTTTTGCTAAATCTGGCAGTCTTACCATTAGCCACAATGTGGAGGATTCTTTCCTAAGAGAAGACCATGGGCAGCCAGTGTGGGTGTCAGGCTTCCCCGGTGTTTCCCTTTGCATTCAGGAATTTGGAGGGACTGGCGTAACGGCTGGCATCCAAGGTGACGTCAGCCCCCCAGCAAATCCCACCCAGATGCACAGTTAAACTTTCAGTTGTCTCATTCTTAAATATGAAGAGATAACCAAGCATCTGATGAAGGCCTACAACGTTAAAGAGAAAGATCAAGATAAATAAATACAAAAAAGTGGCCCTAGAGAAAACAGCTAATTCAGGGAATAGGATAGAACCTTTAAAAAATGCTAATAAAATCCTCAGAAAAATTGAGCTGATGTGTTCCTCAAACATGAATGAGATGCAATAAAAAGAAAAGAAAAGTCAGAGAACAAACCTCATCCTTGGAATTTGAAAATACAGCTGCCAAAATTGCTTTAAAACTTAGGAGATTTGGCAAATATAGAATATAGAATAAAAAAGACATTAAGGTAAAAAATAGGAAAGTTAAGAAATGGGAGATCATTCCAGAAAGTCTCAACTGACTAAAAAGCATTTCAGAAAGAAAGAAGAAACAAACAAACAACTAAATGGAAAAACAGACTGTCTTCATATTGCAAAAGCCCTTTGATTGCAAAATGGGATGAGTGGGGGTGGGGGGAACACAAAGAAAAAACTCTGGAACATCACTGGGAATGTATAAAGATAAAATCCTAAAAGCTTCTGGAAAGAAATTTCACACACACACACACACACATAGGTCTGTCATCAAAGGAATGAGCAGCAGGCATGCCTCTGACTTCTCCTTAGTGGTAGTGCTGTCAAAATTCTAAGAGAAAACGAGTTTCAGTCTAGAATTCTATGTCCAGCCAAACTATCAATTATGTTGAAGACTAAATACAGACTTTTCAAATATGTAAGAATCTGGAAATTTTACTCCCAATGCATCCTTAGAAAGTATCTGAATACAGTTTCCAGCAACATGGAAATAGAAATCCACAAAATCAATCCAGGAGAGCGATGACAGGATGTCCCAAGATGGCACCTATTTAGCAAATTTAGGAGAGAAACTTCCTTCATTTATTCAGCAAATACTTTTTGTGTACCTACTATGTGCTAAGCACTCTCACAGGTGCTGGGAAGTCATTAGTGATCAAGAAAATCATCATAATGCTTACATTCCAACCAGGGAGACAAAACAGAAGTAAACTAATGTGCATATAACTAATTGTAGACAGTGATCAGTGCTACAGCAAAAAATGAAGCAGGGGAAGGAGAGATATGCTAGTTCAGGCAGGTGGACAAGGAAAGCCTCTGTGAGGGGCGGCACTTGAAATGAGGCTTGAATGAAATGAGGAGCTGGGTCCCAGGAAACTCTGGGAAAAAGATACTTCAGGAAGGAGAAACAGCAAGTGCAAGGGCCCTGAGGCAGAAATGAGCTTTGTGTATTTGAAGAGGAGGAAGAAGGCAACTGTAGCCAGAATAAGGGGTGAGGAGGCACACAAAGAATGGTAGGAGATGAAGTGAGAGAAACAAGCAGGGGCCCAACCAGGAGGGTCTTCTCTGCCCTGTTAACTGCGCCGATATGTCATTGATAAATGATAAGGGTTTTGAGCAAAAGAATGAAGTGAGCAGGACAATGGAGGAATATAGAAAAAGGAGAATTTCATGGGCATAACTTTATGATTGAAATAATGGAAAATATTAAGGATCAAGGCCAAGAATAGAAAGAAAAAAATGGAAGGTAATTTGAAATTCTAGCCGGGAAATACAAGAAAATAAGGGTAATCATAGCACATTACTACCTCTCCACTGAAAGATATTTAACCCAACACAAAAATGTAAATACTTGTTATTGACTTTCCATTTTTAGGATGGAACTGAAGGAAGCATTAAACAGAGGAAGCAGACCAGCACAGTAGTTGTAAGCATGGCTTCTAAAAGCAGATACCTGAATTCAGATCCTCTGTTCTTCAGTTTCCTTTCCTGTAAAATGTGGATAATAAAAGTACCTCGTACAGCTGTAAGGACAAAATAAGTCAATATTTGTAAGGGAGATAAAACAGTTTTTGTGCACATGAAAAGACACTCAACATCACTAATTATTAAAGAAATGCAAGTCCAAACTACAATGAGGTAACACCTCACACTGGTCAGAATGGCCATCATCAAAAAGTCTACAAATAATAAATGCTGGTGAGGGTGTGGAGATAAAGGAACCCCCCTATGCTGTTGGTGGAAATGTAAATTGGTGCAGCCACTGTGGAGGACAATACAGAGGTCCCTTAAAAAAACTAAAAATAGAGATATACTATGATCCAGCCATCCCACTCTTGGGCATCTATCTGGAGAAAACCCTAACTTGAAAAGATACATGTGCCCCAATGTTCACAGCAGCACTATTTACAATAACCAAAACATGGAAGTTACCTAAATGTCCATCAACAGATGACTGGATAAAGAGGTTGTGATATATATATATAAATATACAATGGTATATTACTCAGTCATAAAAAAGAATGGAACAATGCCATTTGCAGCAACATGGATGAACCTAGAGATCATTATACTAAGTGAAGTAAGTCATACAGAGAAAGATAAATATCATATGTATCTCTCATATGTGGAATCTAAAAAAATGACACAAATGAACATATTTAAAAAACAGAAGTAGACTCAAACATAGAAAACAAATTTATAATTACCAAAGGGGAAAAGAGGGTGGAGGGATAAATTAGGAGTTTGCAATTAACATATACTACACACTGCTATATATAAAATAGATAACCAACAATGTCCTACTGTAGAGCACAGGGAACTATACTCCATATCTTGTAATAACCTGTAATGGAAAAGAATCTGAAAGAAGAATATATATATATTATATATGTATAACTGAATCACTATGCTGTACACCAGAAACTAACACAACAATGTAAATCAACTATACTTCAATATAAAAAATAAATGAGAAGTAGGAACAATATTTGCACATGGTTGTCACTAAGTTAGTGGTTCCTTAAATTATACAGCAGGGTATGATTAGAGGGTAATAGAAAAGTGCTCCATCCGAATTTCTCTCTCCTACAGGTATGAAATTCCATTATCGGAAATTTTGTCAAAGGCTTTACAATCTTCTAATTATTTATTTTTAATCTTTTTTTTAAATGAAGGTACCCAAGACCTCATGCACACTAAGCATGCGCTCTGCCACTGAGCTATGTCCTCCCCTCACTTTACCAACTTTTAGAGTCCCCTGTGAAGTACCTTCTCTCGAGAGGAATGACATCTTAAATTCTCATCTGCTGCAAACTCGTTTGAATTCATCAAATCGTTTCCAGCCTTGGTCCCCATCTGAGCGCAAAGGCAGCATGGTAGGCAACTGAGAGAGGGAGAGGGGCCCATTTGCCAGGAGAGCAAACAGTGGGAGGGGAGAGGACAGACCAAAAGGCAACGACCTTGGAGAACTCCAAGACAAACAACCTCCCAACGTGGCCAAGAGCCAGGCTTTAACCAAGAGTCCTGGCTCCTGTTTCCCCATGGCCAGATCCGTCTGTGTCACGCTGACATGTTTGAACCAAGACAGACCTGGGAATGAGTTCCCGGTTTGGCCCAGGCTCAGGTTATTTATTAACAGACTGAAAAACCATGTTATTTCTGGGGCTGCCATCGAGTCAAACCCAGGGGACACTTTCTTCACAGTTATTTTTGTCCAAGTCTCACTGGCCTCCGTGGTGGACTTGATCCCAAAGGATGGTCCCTGAACCAGTTCAGCCTCAAGGGCTTGGGAGGGGCTGTTTGTTCAGGCAAGAAACGGCTCCCAGAAACCCGATCCGCCTTTGGGAGTGGCTGCCTTGGGAGACCTTTCAATCCCCTCAGACAGGGACCTCTGGCTGGCCAAGTTTCCCTACTATTTCCACAAGAACTGTCTGCATTTGAGTGGAAAGAACACATGTACGAGTTAGGACTTGCCCTTTTTCAAAATGAAAGTTTCTGAACCAAAGACCATCTGCTTTGGGAGTCGATGAAATCTGAAATGAAAACCTCTTCAGGTTTGCAGGTTTCACTTGGAGAGAAATATGATACAGGAGGTGCTGGCTTAACCAGTCACCATCTGCACCTGCATTTAAAGTATAGGAATCATCAAATGCTAAAGCTGGAATAGACTTGACATTATCTGGTTGCCCTCCCTTCTTTTTTATAAACGAGGAAGCTAAGATATAAAGAAGTCACTGAGGGCAACTGAGATTAAACTTGGGTGTGTTGACTTCCAGGGTAAGAATTCACCTCATCAGAAACCATCCGTAAACTGGAGGGGACAGGAACTATACTCTATGAGGTCTGGTGAAAACACTGTATTTTCTTTGTATGATACAATTATCTACAAAAATGCAAAAATAACTTCAAATGCTGTAAAATGTTTCATAGTTCTCAGATGGTTTAAAACATTTTAAAGTCTATAAAAATTTCAAGTCATCTACATCTCACAGACACCTGTAACCTGTGGCATGTCCACTGAGAAACATAACAAATCAGCTCATCTTAGGAGTCGGTAAAGCCCTCTGAAGTGGAAGTAATTAATGAAAAAGTATGACGTATATCCTTTTTTTTTCTTTAACCAGCTTTTATGTTAACTGCACATGTAGGCATATATAAACACACATGCAGAAAATTTCCCCCAAGACTTCTTCACAGATCCAGAGTGTACGAAGAGATGGGTTTCTGACATCAGCCATGTATGCTAGTGATGGTAAGATCATTGTAACAAAAAGAACTAACACTTAAGTGGACAAAGAAGTGAATTTTTCTCATAGGGAGTAGTGTCAATGCAGACAGTCCAGGCTGACCTGGCAGGTCTTCTCCTTGAAGTCATTTAGGTTCCTTCCGAGTTGTTGTTCCACCATCTCCTAGAACACTGCCATCATGTGCATGATCGAAGCAGGGTTGGCATCAGGTATGGGTTCTGGCCAGCATGTAAGGGGAAGAGGGCATGAAGGTTGCAGGTCCCAGATCTGAAAGTGGCATCCATCACCTCTGTTCACTTGGCGTTGTTGGGAATTTAGACGTGTTGTCATCGTGAGGCAGGCTGGGAAATTTAGTCCGCCTGGGTGGCCAGTTCTATTACTCTGGGAGGACGGCAGCTTCTACCACAGCTTACCTCTCTGGCCATCCAAATGTCTGCATGCTCCCTTCTTTGAGGTATCTCCTTTGCAGCCCCACTCCCTCCCGAAAGGCCAGGCTTAGATATCTGGGTGAGGCCAAAAGAAACTTGGGAGCTGGGGGCTGGTAATGGCCAGGCCAGGCCAGTCTAGCCCAGCGTGGCCACTGTACTGTGGGCCCAGGGTTTCTGGACCCAGAGCACCAAGGAGCTAGAGACATAAAGCAAAGACGGGAGAGAACAGGATAGTTTGGGAGCAAACAGGTATAAATCAGACACATAGGATGCTGCTCAGCTAAGCGTGAGTCCATCACCCTGAGACTTAACACAGTCTGTCTATAGCCTAGGTTATAATGACTGGGACATTATGCTATAAGCCAGAAATTGACACATTACAACTGACTATATTTCAATAAAAAAAATAAAAATATAGTCTAGGCCATAAAGCATATCCACTCTGAAATATGGCTGATATCAGGCTGATAAAATGAGCACATGGAGAAACACAAAGAGACTGAATGCTTAAAAGGGTAGAGACAGGGATGGAGTGGGGAATGCAGGATGTCAGGGGAGAAAGCAAACTCTCCTCAGTAGGGCAGTGGCAAGAGAAACTAGCCCCTGCCCTGCAACACTTTTATCCCTCTCTCACTGACTCTTCATTTACACTCTTACAAATGAACTTTATTCTTTAGAGCAGTTTTAGGTTCACAGCAAAACTGAGTGGAGGTACAGAGAGTTCCTACATACTTCCTGTCCCCTCATAAGCACAACCCCCACTACTTTCAACATCCAGAACCAGAATGGTACATTCGTTACATGGACGAACTTATACAGACACACAATTATCACCTAAAGTCTATTGTTTACATTAGGGTTCACTCTTGGTGTTGTACACATTCTTTGGGATTAAAAAAAAAAAGTATGATGAATGTAATCCACCATTAAAGTACCATACAAAATAATTTCACTGCCCTAAAATTCCTCCATTCTGCCTATTCATCTACCCCTACCTGGTAACACCTGGCAACCACGGATCTTTTTCCATGTCCAGAATGTCATACAGTAGGAATCCTATAGTATGTAGCCTTCTCAGGTTGGCTTCTTGGTAATATGCATTTAAGGTTTCTCCACATCTTTTTTGGCTTAATAGACTCTTTCTTTTTAGTGATAAATAATATTCCATTGTCTGGAGGTACCACAGTTTATTTATCCATTCACCTAGTGAAGGACATTTTGGTTGCTTCCTTCCCTAAGGATATATGATGTTGAGCATTCTTTCATATGCTTATTTGCCATCTATATATCTTCTTTGGTGACGTGTCTGTTTAAGTCTTTCACTGATTTTTTTGTTCAGATTGTTAATTTTTTACTGTTGAGTTTTTCTTATTGTTGAGTTCTTTGTATATTTTGTATAAGTCCCTTATCGAATGTGTCTTTTGCAAATATTTTCTCCCATCTTGTGTCTTCTCATTCTCTTGATAGTGCCTTTCACAGAGCAGAAGTTTTTTTTATTTTAATGAAATCTATCTTATCAATTATTTCTTTCATGGAAAATGCCTTTAGTATTGTATTTAAAAGTTATTTCCACACCCAAGATCACCTAGACTGCCTCCTATGTGATCTTGTAGGAGTTTTATAGTTTTGTATTTTACAATTAGTTCTATGAACCACTTTGAGTTAATTTTTTTGAAGGATGTAAGGTCTTTGTCTAGATTCATTTTTTGCATGTGATTGTCCAGTTGTTCCAGCACCATCTGTTGAAAAAGTTATCTTTCCTCCATCGTATTGTCTTTGCCTTTTTGTCAAAGTAAGTTGCTGGAATTTTTATTGAGATTGCCTTAAATCTATAGATCAAGTTGGGAAGAAATGACATCTTGACAAGATTGGGTCTTCTATCCATGAACATGGAGTAACTCTTCATTTATTTATTTCTTCTTTGATTTATTTCATCAGTTTTGTAGTTTTCCTCATATAGACCTTATATTTTTTTCCTAAGATTTATAGCCAAATATCTCTTTTGGGGGCTACTTATGGAAATGATTTTGTGTATTTTATTTCAAATTTTACTTGTTCATTGACGGCATAGGAAAGTGACTGATTTTTGTCTATTAAGCTTATATCCAACAACCTTGCTATAAGAGCTTATTAGTTCCAGAGGATTTTTTCATCTATTCTTTCAGATTTTCTATATAGGCAGCTTATGTTCTTTTAAGGTTTGTTATACCTGTGTTTTGTTTCAGTTACATCCAGTGGAGAGGCAGAGCTGGGGGAAGGGCAGATAGTTTTCCCTCTGGGTTCCCAGACTGAAGTGAGCAGAGCTGCAATTCAGATCAAGTTTGTGGTCAAGGCACTTGGAAGGATAGTGAAAGGATGAGACAGTAGGTGATTAAGGTAATTTCTTCACCAATTTTTCAAATCTTTTGTCTGATTTTTGTCTGATTGTTCCCCCAAGTGTTTCCTTTACCCAAATAGCCAGGGATGGCTGGAGATGCCACCTTGTTCTCAGGACCTGGTACGATGCTTCCAGAGTTTCTAGTGTGCAATTGGCTGGTCTTCAAGTTCTCTCTTTTGCAACCCTGGTTACCCAGCTGGTCTTCAGAGAGGTACATCCTCAATGGAGCAACCTCAGAACTTTCAGAAAAAGATACCTTTGCTGTGTTATCCTACTCCTCTGTCCCAACCTCCTGGAAGTCCTGGGCTAAGTCAAGTGGTCCCTACAGGCAAATATTCTACAAATGTTTGTTCAATGTTGATTTGGTCATGATATGGATCAACTTTTTTAAAATCAACAAAAAATGTATTTAGAAACATATTTATCACTAATTTACTTCCACTAACTGAAGAAGAGGAAATGTTCTAAAAAAAAAAAAATTTCAACAGTCAGTTCCCATTTTTCAGAAGCTCTCTTCTCTCTTGAGTTTTGCTCATTTGTAATTTTATGAACCAGAAAACATTTTGAGAGGCATATGAAAGGGTGGGGAAAACAAACCACTCACTCTCAAGAAACAGCTTTAGGCTGCACACTGATTCAGGAATCTCCGCTGACCCCTAGTGCACAAGTGCATCTCAAAAATGTCCAGATGAGATGAGCTGCTGCTAATAAAGTGTGCTGTTTTCATTTCCCTTTGAGGAAGGACAGTGTCTCCCTCAGTGAGACTGGAACCAATTTTCATTTCCTTAGCGACATAAGGAATTGACAGAAAAATCAGAGTTAAAGGATACTGCTTTCCAGCTCATTCCAGCAAAATATTGGCGCTGATTTGTTTTTGCCAGTGTTAATTTTAAGATCCTTTTAAAATCACCCCTCCCCTCATCCACTTCTTTCCACAGCGTCCCACTAGCCTTCCTCTTTAACATGGCTCGAAACTTTGGTCCCACCTAGTCCAGTCACATGGTTTCTTTCTAAAATACTCTTCCTTGACTTACTGACTTGATGTTGACAACTTACTTTTGCATAATTTAACTACCTCCCCTTTAGACTTCTCTTAACTTTCACTTCTGAGGATAGAAAAAAAGTGAAGGTGTTAGAGGCTCACTACGTAATCGGCTACGGAGTACATGGACCTGACAGCCAGGACTTGCGCTTGGCCTGGTGTATGGGCGGAGTAACCCTAACTGTTCTTCACGCATCGCAATCCCCACCTTTACTCACACGAGTGTGATGATCTGATGGGGACGCTCGTCTTTAGTCGGGAGGGGATGGGGTATGAAAAGAAGAGATAAGATTGATTCATACTGTAATTCTACACTGACCCATTGCAGCAAATATCAACTATAATTCAATTCAAAATTCCACATTCCGTAAATATATTTGGCAATATTGTTCTGGAAGGCAATTTGGAAATATGTATCAAAATCTTAAGAGTATATTAGTCAAAAGACAGAAAGGTGGTTCAAATTATTTTAAGCCAAAAGGGGAACTTATTAGGTCAACTAATTGGAATAGTCTAGGGGAGCATCTTGCTTCTGGCGTGGCTGGAACCAGGAACTAGAAAGATGTCATTAGAAATCTCCCTTCTGCAGAAAACCTAAATAAGCAATTCTCCGGTGAAGACATACAAATGGACAATAGGCACATGAAAAGGTGTTCAATGTTACTACTTGTTAGAGAAATGCAAATCCAAACCACAACAAGGTATCTCTTCACACCAGTCGGAATGGCTGTCATTGAAGAGTTCACAAACAACAAGCACTGGCTAGAGTGTGGTGCTGCACTGTTGGTGGGAGTGAAGTTTGATGCAGCCGTTATGGAAAACAGTATGGAGATTCCTCAAAAAGCTAAAAATAGAATTGCCATATGATCCAGCAATCCCATTCCTGGGCATATAGCTGGAGGGAACTCTAATTCGAAAAGATACAGGCACCCCAATGTTCATAGCCGCACTATTACAATAGCCAAGACATGGAAGCAACCTAAATGTCCATCGACAGATGACTGGATAAAAAAGTTGTGGTATATTTATACAATGGAATACTAGCCAGCCATAAAAAAAATTTTTAAATGCCATTTGCAGCAACATGGATGGAACTGGGGATCGTCATTCTAAGTGAAGTAAGCCAGAAAGAGACAGAAAAATACAACATGAGATCATTCATATGTGGAACCAAAAAAAAGAAGAAGAAGAAGAAGAAGACCCAAATGAACTCATCTACAAAACAGAAACAGACTCACAGACACAGTAAACACACTTATGTTTACGGGGGGGGGGGGGAGGAAGGAATGGGGAAGGAAGGGATAAATTGGAAGTTCGAGATTTGTAAATATTAACTACTTTCTATAAAATAGATAAACAGCAAGTTTATACTGTATAGCACAGGGAACTATATTCAATATCTTAGTTACCTATAATGAAAAAGAATATGAAAACAAATATATGTATGTATATGTATGACTGAAACATTCTGCTGTACAGCAGAAATTGACACAACATTGTAAACTTATTACACTTCGATAAATAAAGAGAAAGAAATTCTCCCTTCTCTCTCCATCTCCCAGCTCTGCTTTCTTCTGTGTTAACCCCATTGTCAGTTCCAATCTTAAATGGTCCTTGGTGCCCATCAGAAGAAAAGATGTTTTTTATCCAAGTATCATTATCAGACTTAAGAAAAATTCTGTCTTATTGACCCTGCTTAGATCATAGACCACTCCCTGTGCCTGGAATGGTAGGAAACAGAACACTCTGATTAATCCCAGCCATGTGACAAAAAATTCCACCAGGTAGGGGAGAAGCAATTCCTAGATGGCAGTGCATAAGTGGAGTATGAGGTCAGTTCTACCATCTGAAAAATGGAAGGAATTCTGGGCAGGCAGAAACAAGGGACATCTATTTCCAATGCTCATCTTCTTCTACATGTTTACCCTTAGGAACTAATCAGAGGTGTGAGAGAGTTCCACGGTGATTCACCCCAGAATGATTTATAATAATGCAAAACCAAAAAGAATGGAAATATTCAATAACAAGGGGTTAGTGGAATAAATTATGGTACATGTATTCAGTGTAACACTATACCACCTTTGAAAAGTGTGTTGCTGAAGAAAAAAGCGTTTATGGTATGTTGTTAAGCATAACAATAGTGTGCAGTGTCCCAATTTATCCACATTTTTACACATGTACACACTTTATCTATAAAAATATCTTGTGTAAACATTTTTGAAAGACTCGAAGAATAGATAATGTTGATTACTTCTAGTTGGTGAAATTAGGAGTAATTTTAATCATTCTTGGACTTTTCTCCATTTTCTACAGTCAGTATGTATCTTTTCTAATTCAAAATATTATTTAAAAAATTTAATTCCTCACTACCAATGTAAAACTGATCACGGTTATTTCTCTCGTGAAAGCAGGATCTGAAATGGAGACCATAATCACTGGTAAAGAGCAAACTCTGGTTAGACTTTAAGGAAACTAATTTGGAGAATAAATTATTCACCCATTTTCTAAGATTAGCTAAGACCCAGATGTATTCTCCATTATGTCACATTTCCATATTTTGAGGTTTTTTGTATGCCCACTGCTAAATCTTTCAGAATTAATCAACCAGCCAGATCTATGCTCAAAGCACAGGTCCTCAGAGCTGCACAGAGAGAGGCTCAAGGTATTCTTTCTAATCTTCACGATTACTCTTGAATGTGTCTGCAGAAAGCGAAATGCATTTCGTACTTCTAGAGACCAGGACTTTTTCTCCATAGTATCAGAAATATTCAGATTAGAGGAAACTACTGCAGCAAAACAGAGAGAAATGAACATCCTAAATAAATAAACCTTAGCTCTTAAATCACTTACTTCACTCGTTTCAATGTTTCCTGGAAAATTCCCTCCTTGAATGAGACTCTGCACCATCCAAAGAGCCTCTGGATTACCCGACTGCAGGAGAGAGGATTGAATCATTGGTCTCTCCCCAGTTTACCAACAAAATATCAATGAGCCAAATCTTTACAAGCCCCAAAAGAAAAACCTTAATTATGCCAATGACTTTTAGAGAAGCACAACATTAAGAGGCAGGACAGAAAGCAACATTCATGTTCATGTATTTCTATCATTACTCATGTTCATCATTTCACCTAGAAGCCAGCCTGTCTCTGTTTGAATAACCCACCATCAGAGGCAGTCTGATGCCACGGGTGGGTGCTCTTAATGGAAAGGACATTTCTGTGTCTTGACACCCTTCCACCATGGGACACAACGACTTGCACAAGTTTGTTCAACATACAGTCCCCTTTATCTGGCAAAATTGTTCTTGTCTCTCAGGTAGGAACTTTAAGTGTATCTGATACAACAGTTGCCTATACTATACCCTTTCTTCTTCCTTATTAACAAAACTCCAAATGTCTTTGGGATGGCAATATGTACAGCTTAAAACTTCCTTTTCCCAGGGCAGCATACCTGGGGATGTCCCACTCAAATCCCCTTGCTTCAGGAAGGGATTTGCTTCCCGTTTCAAAGCGTGTGGTTAGCTGACAATCTCCAGTTATTAGCTGAGATCATGCCCTCCTCAGGACAGTCCCCGGCCAATGACTAAGCAAGATGGTAGTACAGAGGCAGAGCCATTTCTACCCAACGCAGGGTTCCCCTCGCGAGCAGTCCTTGCTCTGGACCTGCAGCCGGGCTGGCAGAGATTTTGTCAAGTCTGCATCAAGGAATGCTGGCTCCCCCTGCCCAATACAGCGTCCTGCTCTTTTCACAGGTATTATTCCCCTAAGCCTTTTTCACTCCTCACTGTCTCCGCATCTGCTTCCTGAAGAACACAACCGGCAACACCCAGCTTCCTTTGTGGCTTTGGGCAGCCACACGACACAGTTCTGGCCAGTGAGGTGTAAGCGGAAGTTGCAAGCTGGGAGTCTAGAAAAGCACTGGAAACAGAAGCAGTCTCAACTGAGATGCACGTTTTGGTCTTCGCATTTTCCCTTCTTTTTGCCTGGGATACAGATGTGTTTTGAAGGGTGGGAGGTAAAAAACACAAGGTCTAAAACCACATACTGAGGATGGCAGGGTGGAAACCTGAAACAGCCTGGGTCCTGGAAAGAATTGTGAAGGGATCATACTAGCCTTGGACTGTGTACCTTTCTTATTTTGTGTCGCAAATAACCCGCTTACTTCTTTAAGACTTGATGTGGAAGGCATTACAGTGGAATGTAAATCTAGTTAATTCATAGGACATAGGAAAATGTTCTTGGTATGGAGCATGTTGTTAAGCAAAACCTGTAGGTTATAGAATATGTACAGAGCATGGTCCTAATTATTTGTGTGTACATACATGCTCACATATGTGTAACTTTTATATACACATTTTTACACATATACACACTTTATCCATATAAAGCTAAAACATGTGCTTAAGAAGAGGAGGTGCATGGTGATATCCACCTATCGAAATGATAGGGGGTCAGCAGTTAAACATCAGTTTATCCTTGCCTTCTCCGGTAATTGTTTAACTCATGGGGAATAAAACAATCAGCATGTGAAATATTTCATGTTCAAGACGGAAAGCAAATGTTTATCAGTTGTGTAATACCCGTACTGATTTACCCAGGAAACTGCAAAGCCAAATGCTGCATATAATACAAGCCAAGCAACTCTTTTCCTAGTAAAGTAAGAGAATTGCAGATTTCTACCATGGCATCATCTGGGAGTTCCCAATGACAAGGCAGGACACCCAACCTTTAAATTTCTTTTTTTTTTTTTACCTTTTGTTTATTTATTTTAATTTTGAGGGGGTCCTTAGGTCTATTTATTTATTTATTAGTAATTTTTTTAATGGCTGTACTAGGGATTGAACCTAGGACCTCATGCATACTAAGCCTATGCTCTACCACTTGAACTTTACCCTCCCCTCAAACTTTAAATTTCTGAATAACGAAAACCAGGCTGCTACCCAGGCATGAGGCAGTAGAAAGGGTTTTGCACCAGAAATCAGAAAATCTGAATTGCAGACCTAGTGCGCTGAATGGCTGCATCTGTGAAGGTGGGCATATGGTTTGTCTTACCTTTCTCACTGGGTGTTTCTGGAAATCAAGTGAGATAATTACTGTAATATGAATCACGAATATAAGTTAATAATAACAACAGTAACAACCACCAAGACTCTGTCTGCCAGGCACTGCTCTACATCGTTTTTTCATTTTAACTCATTTAATCCTCACAACAACCCAACATTATGCAATGTGACTATGAGACCCAGAAAACTAGGACCTCGAATATCCTCAGGGCCATTCTGTGTTTTATGCGTGGCCACCCTAACGTATTTATTGTGAAGCAAACATGTTTCACTGGTATTTTCATATGTTAATGAGTAACAGGAAATTTAAAAAATGTGTTTAATTATGATCACATTAAACACTGAGACACTTGTACATCTTTGTGCTTCTAATTATTCTTTTTAGGGGAGAGGCGGAGGCAATTAAGTTCACTTCTTTATTTTTAGAGGAGGTACTGGGGACTGAACCCAGGATCTTGTGTAGGCTAAGCATGCACTCTACCACTTGAGCTATATCTTCCCCCCTTAATATTTTTTAAGAAAAGAAGACATACGGATCAAGGAAACTGTTGAAGAGGGAGGGACGTCCTTTCACCCTTTTCTCGGGTGTCTGCCTTCTCCCAGAGCAGAGGGAAAGGCACTGCACTTCTGTCCTCTCTCGCTTCACGCCTTCCTTGGCTGCTCCTCAGAGGAGTGACTGAGGCGACTGGTCAGAGCCGGGGACATTCGTTGGACTGGTTTCCCTGGTGGGTAGACCTGTTTTAAAGGCTAAAGGTCGGTGCTCGTGACTGTCCTGTTCTGTTCACGTCCAAACCCAAGTCTGACGTCACTTCCTGTCGGAGTGGCAAGTGCAGGTGGGCGGGGCCCGGGGCCCAGGTTTTGAAGAGAAACTGGGGTCCCTGCGTTTGTGTGCCGTCTGGGTAAACGGCCTAACAGCAGGCGCTGTTCTGAAGGCCCGGCTTGTGTTTCACAGCCGCGAGCCTGGAAATGCAGGTACAAGGTCAACTGATCAATGTGCAAAGGAGGAAACCCCAGGGCAGGCTCGGCCAGACTCAAAATTCAGCCTCCAACACTGCGGCTTATCGCGGCCTTGCATTCTTGGGGGACGGCCTGGATTAGGAGAGCAGCCTGTATCCTTCTCATTCGCCTAGTGCTCTTTTCACGTGTGTTCCTAGAAGAGAAGAGGGCTGGTGGCACCTTAATCCCCTAAAAGAAATCCAAACTGTAACTTAAGAAACCTTATCTCTTTTCCTGGGTGGAACTATATATTCTTCTCCTATGTCTCCAGGTTGTGGCACAGGAATTGACCTAGAGTAGTGGCTTTAAAAATGTTTCCTGGATGAATTAATAGATTTTGTTTTTGTTTTTTTAAGTGGAGTGTGAAAAAAAAAAAGTTAGGTAAAACAAGTTTCCAGAAAGATGAGAAGGTAAACTTAGACTGGGTCAAGGAGGATCTCGGCATTCACAGAGCCAAGCCAAAGTACTCAGAACTAAAGAAAGCCTGCACGTAGGAGCCAACAGAAGTATCCATACTGAAAGGCCAGAGCCAGAACACAAGCGCAGACATCTTTAGGCAGCAGCTGGAATTAAAATTAGCTGCCGACAGGTGGGCTGCTCTGCTGCAAAGCCCCCAACAAGCAGGTCTTGAAATATTGACTATCTGACTCCCCACAGTTAAAACATCTTCAAAAAAAAAAAAAAAGTAATATTAAAAAACAAACAATCTTCAGATGTTCAATCAAGGTATTTGTCAGTACCATGTAATTTACATGTCAAAGGGGAGCAAACTAGTAGATGATACAGCCAGTCCCCTAAAAAAAAAGTTTAACGAATTAATTAAATCTTATCGAAATAACACATGTGCATTTAAAACAAATAGTAAACAAACAAACAAAGGCTTATAATGAGAAACAGCAGTTCCCACTTCACCAATCCCCTATACCTGTCATAAGAGGTGACTCTTTCCTTTTTAACCTATTTCTTCTGGTGTATTTCTAAATAAAATGCTTAAATCGCTATTTCTTGACTAATTTTAGAAATCTACTAACTTCTTTTCATGGAGGATAAAATTGGAACTCTACCTTTCCTAGTCTCATTCATTCCATAGAGTTAGGTCACAATATCTGAGGATTAAATCAATAATATTATCACAACTATGCAATTGTTATTTACTATTGAAATAAATAGTGGGTTTTTTTTTTTTGGTTTTCTCTTTCTATTTTCCCCACAGTTAACCACTGCCTCATTTGTTCATGTGCTTAAATTTCCAGTGTTATAATCCTTATTTTTTTTTTTTTTTATCAATTTGTTGTTCTTGTAGCAATGGTTGTTTTCCAAATGCCAGACACATCAGCTTATTCAACTGAATTTATTTTTCCCTCAAGCCCTCCACTCTGGACCCCCCAATCCCAGCTGCAATCCTGACTGGTTTTGAGGCACAGGATGACATCCAGGGACTTTATTTTGTCATTTTCTTATGTTGGATCCTCTATTCTTAGATCTCCTCTCTCAGTTATATTGAGTTGACAACTTTATAGTTTTTCTAAGTATCAGCATTTATTTTTCTGCTTTGTAGTCCTCTTTATCAAATTTAGGACAGGATGCCATTAAACTATTCTAAAAATGACACATACTAGTGTTTAGGAGAAATAACAGTGCCATCAAACTAACCGGCAGGCAGTACCACCGTGACAATCCTTCATCCTTCAGACATTATTCAGTGTCCGGAAGGTAAAGCGTTACAGAGCCATGCACAGAAAGTACTGCCAGGGTTGTGCTCAGGTGTCTGTGGGCTCTAGATAAGCTACTCATTTGATGATTCTTCAAACCAGTATCTTAAAAACATTCCCTTAACTTGTGTGTACGTGTGATTAAGGGATCAACTGATTTTCTGCAAATTGAATCTGTATGCTTTTCCTTCCTGTCTCTAACCCTGATGCCGGCCGTATACTCACCCTCTTTTTTAAGCTTCCCCCAACAGAACTCCATGTAACGATAATGTTAGTGATTCCAGTACATTTTTTTCCCCTGAAAATTCCACTGAAGAACAGTGAAGAGCTTTTCACCAAAGGAAAAAAACAGGAAGGGAGGAAAGGAGTCTATTAGCTTTATCTCTTCTTTCAGTCTCTATACCTGGCTTGAAACCACTCTTTCTCCCCCCAGCCTGAAGCTGGAGCTGTCCCTGCCTGCTTGCGCTCTCTCCTCCCCTCCCAAACTCTGTCTTACACCAAACATTTCTGCTCTGCCCCAGCGCCTTGTTCCAAACTTGCACAACAGCCATTTGTTACTACTTGCCCCTGTCTTCCCATGTATCAAAGGCTCTTGGATGGATCCTCCAGTTAATGTGGATCCCTTTTCCTTAGAAGTCAGGAAAGGATGATTAATCATAAATAAATTTGCCTCTGGCATGTTCATATTCAAAGTAATGGATTATTAAATGCATTAAAATAACAGTTGGCCTAACTTCAACTTCCCTATTTACATAAGGAGGTGCACGTAAAAAATCTGGGTTTAGCAGCATCAAATTTCCAGCTGTGCCAGGGTTGGGGACACGCTTTGTGCCACTTACAGATTCCTGCCTGGGCAGCTGGCTGACGGATCTAACACTGAGAGTGGGTTGGTTGAGAGTGGAATCAAGGAAATCAAGACCCACAGAGTCTTCCAGAGAAAGGCAAGCCAAAAAGAGCCCTGGGGGTGGGACCTGGGTGCATAAAGCAGCATAACATCCAGTCTTTGGTTCTCTGGACTTTGATGGAGAACCGTGGCACTTTTAGTTATAAATTAATCACTGTAATCACAGTGCTTTCTCCACAGCACTGTTAGGACAACTACGTAAGCTGAGACACAAGAGACATTTAGAGCCCTGCCTGGCATATCATAAGCCCTCATTTGCTAGTAGAAACACTGGCTACGGCTTTGTTCTCTGACCTGTGCGGTTGAGGCTAGTTAACCTGTTTTTCATCCCCTGGAAGCCAGGCCTGGTTTCAGTAAAGGAAAAGAGAAGTCAGCACGTCGCTCAAGGAAGCCTTGAGTCAAAATTGATCTGACTTCCTGGTCCCTCTAGGAGGAAGCCTCTGCCGTCCACTCCATTTTCCACAGGAGTTAAATTTCCTTGCTCGGAATTATGACCTTTTTGACCAGGTCTTTGATGCCTCTTGCTTGAATTCTCTGACGCCAGTCACTTGTCCATATGGGTCTTTGCTAATTATCTGCAGCTCTGTCCTTGGATCCACTGTATTTCTTCTTCACTCCTTGGGTAGAGATGGTTGCTTTGACAGTGGTTCTGACCTTTCGCTAATAGCACATGAACACAGTGTTTGAATTAGTATTGAGTTCAATTACATAAAATAGAAAACTAAAACAACTAGTGTACACAAGTAAGAAATTTGGGCTTTTTTTCTCACGTAAGATAAATCCAGGCTGTCGAGTTGCTCTGTAATGTCATCAGTGTTCACCAGTCTCCCTTCTCAGCCTGTAATCCCGTCTATAGTGGTGGATTCCACCCTCAGGGTTGCCTCCTGATTACCAGACAGCTGCTGTACGTTATCACTGCAAACAGAAAGAAAGAGGAAGAGAAAAGAAGTGTGTGCTTGCCTGGTAAATCAATCCCCTTTTAAGAACTTCCATAGACGGGAAGAGGATACAGCTCAGTGGTAAAGTGCATACTTTAGCATGCACAAGGTCCTGGGTTCAGTCCCCAGTATCGCCATAAAAATGAGAAATTAAAAATAAACAAATTACAAACCTAATTACCACCCCTGCAGAAAAGGGTTTTTTTAAAGAAGAACTTCCGGAATGCTCCACCCAATGGCTTGTGACATCTCACTGACCACCCCTATCTGCAAGACAGGTTGGCAAATATATTTCTCAGGATTTCCAGATAAAAGATTGCATGGGGCATTCTTATACTAAGAAATTATTCAGTTTATCTGAAATACAAAATTAACGGAGAGTCCTATGTTTTTAATTTGTTGGGCTGGCAAACTTAGTATTTTTATGTGACAGGATGCACTGTCATACCCAGCAACATGGGGCATTTACTTGGAAGGTGAGCAGTCCACTGGCGGCCCCTGCCACGGCCAGCCTTGTTTCCTTCTGTTGCTTTATCTTCCAATTTTTAACTCCCTGTTTCCTCTCCCTGTCCCTAGAGTAATTAGCCAGTCTTAGTTTTCACTAGAGTTTCTCATCAAGTACAATTCCAATATTAAAATGCCTTTATTTTTAGCAGCACAATAAACTCAATCGTATATTGGAGGTTTCCCTTGAGAGGTGAACAGAGGGACAGGCGCTTAGCTCATAACTGAATTCTAATGTAACTTGTCACGTTAAATGTGTAACTTAAATCTTTGGGTCCTCCTCCCTATGTAAAATGTCTTCTCTCTCTGCTTTTACAGTACTTCATTAACTTTAAAGTAACAAGTATAGAAATAAAAGTGATGATGTAATTATTTTAAAAGAAGAGCAGAGGGGAAGTTGAGGAAGATGTGGGGAAGCGAGCTGTTTCACCATCATTGTAATAGGATGCCAATAAACCATGCTTAACACTGATAAATTATAAATTGTTAAATGTATAGATTATTTTTAAATGTTCCTTTTGGATTTGGGTGGAGTGGGGCAGGAAGCTATTGCCTTTTTTAAAAAAAAATTTTTGGGGGGGAGGTAATTAGGTTTTAATTAATTTATATATTTTTAATGGAGGTACTAAGGATTGAACCCAGGACCTCGTGCATGCTTAAGTGTGTGCTCTACCACCGAGCTGTACCCTCCCACCATTGCCTTTCAGTATAAATTACTGTGTATTGTTAGACTTTTTAAAAATCCTGTGATTGAATTTTTTCCCAGGAAATTAAAATACGAAGAGGAGAGCACTAACTATGCATGGAATTTTATCTTCTTGGAATAAACAGGATGGCGTAGCAAGAGAGCTGTTACAATTAATCAGTAATAGTGACCAACAGAGTGGACCCTAGTAATCAATGAACAGGCAAAGGTTGTGTTTGGTGCCCCCAAACCACTACATTTTTCTTTTTTACAGACTTCTTTCCTTTCTGTCCACCTGAGAGCTACTATTTTCATTCTTCAGACACTTCTCACCTGCAAGGATCAGAAATTTATCTACTCCACTGTAAATTACCAAAGAAGCTTGAAGTATTACTTTCTTTGTGGATATTTCGATTGAAAAGATAGGGAGCTTTCACAATCAAGGAACAAAACTGGTTAGAACTCTGGGTCTCAGTTGCTAGAGAAAAACTCTCTGGGGTAGCAGGTTTCCCTAGAACTCCTGAAATCGGGGTAAGGAAGTGGTTAGTTAAGGTTTACTTGTTGGTAAGTTGGTCACATTACGAATCATTTATTTGCTGTAGAACTTTGGGTGATATGATTATCCTCAGGAATTAAGATCATTTCTCCAGCTTAACTTTACAGTGAAAAACAAAAACAAAAACAAACACCAGTCTTGGGCAGAGTAGATAAGCCTCTAATTCAGAGCTCTGTTTTAAATCAGGCCATTGCAACACAACTGTAGATTTAACAGGGGCTGCTCTGAAATGGATCCCTTTGTGACAACTATAAGGTATAGTATATATAGAATTGCTCCAGCTTAAACACTCTGCTACAGTATAGGCAGCTGTAATGTGATTTTTAAAATCTCTTTATGTTGGTAGAATAGAAGAAATACCTTGTTCCTTTTTAGTTTTATAGATTTAAAAATTGAAGTAATTTTATGTTGTTTTTGCTCATTCCAAGATAATCCACATTCATGGTAAAAAGTAAAATAGCACGGAAGTATACATAATATACTGTGGCGGGTTGTGTTTTCCAAAGGAGGTTGCACAGTATATAGTGCAGCCCACACTCTCTTCTCTAATGAGATGCTGACACTTTTCCATCAAGAGGTGGAGTCTCGAACTCACAGAAACAGAGAACAGATCAGAAGGTTTCGCCAGGGCTGGGGTTGGGGAATGAGGGGAATGGGTGAAGGTGGTCAAAAGGCACAAACTTCCAGTTACAAGATGCATAAGTTATGGGGATGTGATGTACCACATGGTGATTCTAGTTAACAAAACTGCGTTGAATATTTGAAAGTTGCTAAAAGTAGATTTTAAAAGTTCTCACCACACACACACACAAAATTGTAACCGTGTGAGGAAGATGGATGTGTTACTTATTGTGGTAATCGTTTTGCAACATATACACATACAAAATCACTACATCGTATACCTTAAACTAATACAATGTTGTATGTCAATTTTATTTCATTAAAGCTGGAGGGGGAAGAAAGGTAGGGGTCTAGATTCCTCCCCTTGGACCTGAGCAGACCTTTGTAGCTGCCTTTGACCAGGAGAACGTGGCAGGAGTAACCTCGAAGGCTAGGTCATAAATGGTAACAGCGCTTCTGCCTGCTTCTCGCTCGCTCTTGGCATCAAAGGATGACTTGGAAGCTACCCACATCTCAGCCCGACCCATTTCAGGCTGGGTGGGCTTGAAGCTCATGACACTAACTCAGTTGGGCTCAGACACAGGGTATGGGGAGTCCCTGCAACGGAGGGCCGGCAAGAACAGAAAGTAAGCCAGAATGGTTGGAGACTGGCTTCTTTGGTCTGGACAGAGGCCGTGGAAAGACTTGGCTAACGAAAAGGTCAGTCAGGTGGCCCAAAGTTCAACGTCTGAAGGGCAAACCCAGCTCGGATATCACGACCGCATGAGCAAAGATGGGGCCAGTGTAATTTGGAAGTCAGTTGGGACATTGGTCAATTATCTGGATATCTGCCCAGGTACAGCAGACTTAATACCCAAGAGCAGAGAGTTTTGGGTGCAGGATCCAGCTCCTGGAAGGAAAGGCTGGAAGGTGATGGTCTGGGCAGCAAGGTCCTAGCCCTAAAGAGGCATGTGAGTACCAGTCAGGGAAACTCAGGAGGAGAAACTAGACAAAGTTGAAAGTCGATTAAAGACAACGTAAACGTAAGGCATGGCAAATGCCATCGTGAAGGAAACTCAGTGGGGCATGACTGTGGGAGTCCAGGGCTGGTGCCACCAGATTCAGGGACCCAGGAGCATGACTTTATTCCAGGCCACCTTGGTGAGGCCACCGCTGCTGAGCTAGGTCCTGAGGGTGATGAGTCCTAGAGTGGGCAAAGACAGAAGACCAGCGGGAGCTCATAAAAACATATCGGACTTTCCTCCTCAGCATCCTGGTTCCCTCCTAGTGTCCTCTCGCCCCTGTTCATCTTCTTACATAACTCCTCCTGCCTACAGTCCCTCTCCCTCTTTCCAGGTAAGCTGATCCTATACCTGCTGGCTTTTCAAAGCCAAGAATATTTAGTCCACTCCATTTCACGTCATATTCTGGTTGTCTGCTTACAGATCCCCTCCACTGTGCTGGATTTGGGACTGTGCGTTTTGCATTTTCACGTCTCTCCACAGTGCACAACACAGTGCTGGTAGGTTCTTTTTATTAGATGCTCATAACTTTTCCCCTTTCTTTTAGTTCAAATGTCAGCAAACTACAGCATGTGGGCTAAATTCAGCCCACTACCTGTTCTTGCAAATAAAGTTTTATTGGGACACAGCCACATTCATCAGTTATATATTGCCTGTGGCTGCTTTTGCTCTAAAACGACCATGTTAGTTCATTGTGACAGAAATCTTACAGCCTACAAAGCCAGAAATATTTATTATCTGGCCATCTACAAAAAAAGGCTTACCAATCCTTGTTCATTTTTTGTAAGGAAAGAGATGTGCCCTTGGGCTTATTCCATTAAACCACTCACTGCTTTCCTTCTTGCCTTAAAAATCTACAAGCATTAGAATTGTGCGGTATTTTGAGGAATATTCATCATTAAATAGAATCTCAGTTCAGGAAGTATCAGGTGTCCATTAAGGGCCCTGTAGTAAATTCATGTGCAACCAAAATATCTAAAAAGTGTCTGGTTATCATTAAAGAATAATGACCTGACATTTTAGATTTGTAGATAATTTTCTCTGAACCTGGATAATATGAACCTGCCACATGTTCTCCTCCCCATCTGGAGTTAATCTCTCCTCCCCCAGTGCCTTCAGAACACGTCATTCTCTCTGTTATGGCATCTATTTCAGTTGGCTTTGCATTCATTTCTTTTCATGACCGTACTTCCAGACGAGGGCTATAAGCACCCTGTGGTGAAGAACGCTTTCGTCCAACCCCATAGCCTCCACAGTTTTCCCAAAACAGGTATTGCTAAATGGTGATTGAATGAATGAATGTCATTAAGGCAAATGTGAAAAATACATTTACGATACATTGATCTTATGACACCACAGGCAAACCCTCAGCAGGGTTCTTCGTACTACACTTCACGCAGGCACATTTTCAATCCTGTTTATTCCGCTAATATCCCTGTTTAATTTGCTCACACATGTGTATAGGAAAGAAGTCATGCCTACTATACAATGGCACTCTGTTGTTAAAAACAACAACAACAGCAAGACAGAACAATTCTCTTGAAAAAGTAAATGCCTTGCCTGAGGCCATTTTCTCAGGAAAGTAACATTATTGTGAGCCAGAACACCCCTCTGGACTTCACTTCCTTAACTCTTTCCTTCACTATCAAACTTCAGCAGGTAAGGAATCCCATTTAGCCATCCAAGTGATGCGTGATCAGAAGCCTGAAGTGATGTTTATATTCCAGGCTCGGTGGACGCTAACTAGGGAAACAAGGCATCCCTAGGGAACTTCACTTGCCTAAGTAGAGCTCTTGGTTGCAAGGTGATAGAAACACAGCTTGAATTTAAGAGAAGGGGATGGGGGCAGGGGTTGCTCGTTCGCAAAATCCAAGAAAGAGGTGAACATCCAAATGATGGAGAAAATTGGGAGGCAGCAGAGCATCTGAAACAATGGGAACCAGAGACTGGAAAGCTGCCAGAACTCTCTCCTTCTCCATTTGGAATCTGCTTCACTCCACATGCTCCCTCATTCTCGGTGTAGATCAGTCTTCTCTACCAGGAGGAAATCTAACCATACATAGTTCTTTTTTTTTTTTTTTTCTTTCAAATCTTGCAGCTTTATTCCTAGAGAGGGGCAATGTCTCAATTTTAATTAGAAAAATCCCAAGGAAAACCTTTGGGTCCACCTTGGAGCAAACCTTATAGGAGATGTCATATAAGAAAATAACACTTGACATAGCCATGAAGGGAGAGAAGGAGAGAGGATGGAGGAGAGACAGTTCCTAGGAGAAGGGAGCTGGAAAGGTATTGGGTTAACAATTCCATAGATACTCTTTGCTTTTTTTTTTTTTTTTGAGGGCATGGGCTGTTCTTTTTACAAACAAATTCCTAAGCTTCTGGAAAGACAAAAACGGATGAGTGAAGGGCCATACGCTGGACAGTTGGCCTCAGAGAACAGACTTTGATGACAGTAGCACAGGGAGCCCTCAGCGAAAGACAGGGACAGGTGAAATGTCTATTTCACTGTAGTCAGTGACAACAGGCTTCCCATCCAAGGGCATTGAGAGGAGCTGACAAGCAGCACCTAACATGTGTAGCATCTGAAATGGAACCTACTGGGAGGGGTCTGGTCTGCTTTCCTAATGCAGAAGATCGTAAACTCCAGACCGCTTTATGGTTTCTCCAAGCCCTGCCCCAGGACTGCAGCCAGCCCACGCAGTACCTTTGTGCAGATTAGAAAGGCAAACCTTCGTCGCGACTGACCCAGCCCACCTCCCTAGCACCCCGCCAGGATTCCTTGTTGGGTGTTAAAGTTTGGCCTCCCGTACCCTTCAGCCAGGCCCCTTGGGCAGGGTCCACCTGCACAAGCATCTATGGCACCCCTGGCCCAGCCAGAGGGAGGTGACGTAGGTGGGCCGCCCCTTCTGCAAAAGCAAGGACTCTCCATGTCAGTGGAAGTAAGTCTCGGTGGTCGCTTGGTTGGTGACGGAAGACAGTAGCGGGAATGGCAACGATGGCTGAACTCAAAGGACTCTAGGGATGGACAGTCCATCCTTGGGTGCCGGAGCCAGAGGGACATCCCTGGGAGTGGAGAGGCCAGCAGCAAACTCCACTGGCTGAGCGACGGCGGAAGCAGCCCTAGCTTCTGAGGCTCCTGGAGTGATTCCAGGAGCAACAGTGACCACGGTCCACGCACGGCTTTCTCTCCCAATTAAAAATAGGGTTGGTTTTTTTAAATCAAGAACTTAACATAGCAGAATGCCTTGGTAGAGATGAAACTTTTTTGCCTCCTGTATTTTTACCTTTGAAACATTAAAAATAACTCCCCTTCGACGGGGATGACTGTGTGAGGATTTAAGGAAAAAGTAACTACTTGGAAAAAGTAACATGAGGATTTAGAGATGCCGTTTTTATAAGGTTGTATTCAGAGTCATACGGTAGCCACTCTTTGAAGAGAAGCCACACCCCATTGTCCCCAAAGAGGGAGGAATCAGCCCATCTAAGGCGGGTACCCAAAAGAGAGGCAGCAGCACGTTGGAGGTCCTGACCACCAGGATCCTGGGCGATCAAGGGACATTTCTGCTGCAAGCGGGCATCATGCCCGAGCCCAAAGCAATGGCCAGCATAGTGGAACCACCGTCAGCACCGCAGTCCAGGGAACTGGTGCCCAGGCAGTCTGCCATGGTGCTGTTAGATCCTCGTTTATTTTTGTCCTTTGAAGGAGCCGCCCATGAATGTTCCAGTCACTGCATGAGTCAGAGTCCTGTTCCCCATGAGCTGCTGCAATGCTGCCGTCATTCCAGCCTCTCCCCCCACTTCCTGGACTCCATCTGAGACACCACTCACCAAGACTGTGCAAGAATGAGGGGCTGGGCTGGGTGTCCTCTGACGCCAGCATAGAGCCACAGGGGACAGGGACAGGGAAAGAACTGGGCACTAGTTATGCATGTAGGTAACAAAAAGTGACATTCAAACTGAAGAAAAGAACGGATCATTAAAAAATACTGGGCAAATTGAACAGGAATTAGGAGGGGAAATATTAGCTTACTACTTCACTGCATCTAAGGAAATACAGACAGGCCAAGATTTAATGGAAACATTTTCATTAAATGTTTAAAACATTTTAAACATTAAAAGTAATTTCAAAACAGGAAAAATAATGACAAATGATGTTGAGTACAAACAATTGGAAACTTCTGTGTGGCAAACACTTTAACATCACTTGTAAGTCTGAAAGACAAGTGACAAACTGAGGAAAGTAATAAGGATCATGCGAGGCAAAGGGTTACTATCCGTAATATTAGAAGAGCTCATACAAATCAAGAAAAATCAAAGCTTCAATAGGAAAAAAATGGACAAAAGCCACAAACAGATAACTGAAATGCAAATGGTCAATAAATACTAAAGTGTTCAACTTCACTAATATTCAAAGAAGCAAACTGAAACAGTAATGAGAAAACTTTCACCTATCGGATTGGCAAAAGTTTTTAATTGATCAAACTCACAAACTGACAGGCTTGAGGGAAACACATACTTCATGCTTTTCCTGTGGGCATGTAAAATAGCGCGACTCTTCCAGAGGGCAATGGTTTCAAAACATAAGATGTACGTACTCTTTGGTGCAACAATTCTGTGTACAGGACTTTAAAAAGATTATCATACACATGTGAAAAGATGTATTCAGAGTTTGTTTACAATTGAGAAAAATAAGAAACAACCTTAATGTTCCCCCGCAGGGGCTAGTTAGGCAATTGTGGTATAAGCATCCATGGACTACTATACAGCCCTTAAAAAGAATGGTGTAAATCTATATCAACACAAAAAGATAACTTCAATTACTGATTCTTTGAGGCCCACGTCATTCAATCATATCAACTCCTTATCAGCAGAGTTTTTGATAAATCTCCCCTTATTCATCATAGATTTTGGCACTTGGTTCATAGTCTTCCAAACCACTATCACCCAAGGTGACTTAAATATCTATGTGGACAAGTCATACCCCTTCTAGTCTCAGGAATTCTTGAATTCTTTATTTACAATAATATAGATGACACACTGTTGTCACCTGCTTGCATGGCCATGGTTTCTAAAATTACTAAATCAGTTGTTCTTCTCTGTATTCACATCTCTTAACCTCTCAACTAGCTTGCTCAGTTCTCATAATACATTTGTTTTTCTCTTGCTTCAGATCCTCTGGTCCACCCCTCTATTCATTGTAGACTTAATGATTGACCACTTCAGACATGCTTTTGCCAATATTTTGAACTTCTTTACCTCATTATTCTCACTGGACTTGCTGCGAAATCTCCTGCCCTTCGTGATGTGTATTATCTGTTTTGTTTTGTTTTTTCATACCCTGGCTACCAAGCAATGCCAGAGGATCACATCCTGGAAGGCAGGTATCACTCTTACTCGATATTCACTAATTTCAACCGGGTCCTAGTCTTGAGTTTGGTGCCCACAAAAGCAGAGCCTGAGGCAAAGATCCAAATGTAAATGGTTTACTTGGAAATAATCCCAAGTAGTAAAATAAAGGAGGGAGAGGGAAGAGGAGAGAAAGAGGGAGAAAAGGCTAGGAATCAGGAGAGAGAAATGAGGTGGGGGAGAGGAACCCGTACAGGGTGTGTCAATGAGCAGATGCCCCCTATGGGCAGCTGGAGGACCTCCAAGAGACCATGTAGAGCCCACCTTTGAACCATCCCTCATCCTCTCTGCCGTTGGTTGAGGACTGCTCCCAGGGGCATTAACTCCCTCTTATTCCAGGCTGCCTTGTGCACAGGTCCCACAAGCTCCTCACCAGAGGACACCCCCGGAAGTTGTAGGTGCTTGCAGTGGAAAGCCATCGGCATGTTTGCGCTGGAATTATGGGTGCCCAGGGGATGGTGGTGGACCACCTACCGCATATGCTGCAGCCTCGACGTGGCCCAGCATCCTTGCAGTGTTATCCTAGTCACTTTTGTCTCCCCTCCCTAAACCATTTCAAAATTCCTTCTTCACTTCAAACTTCTGATGCTCTTTGTTGTCCCTTCACTCTCAGCAGAGGACCTTGCCTCCTAGTTCACAGAGAAACAATGAAGTTCTCAGAAAGGAACTCATGAGATTTCTGCTAAGAATTCTAACACTCCATCTACATCGACACTCATCATGTCTCTCTTCTCTCTTCAATAAAATAGGCATGGCTCTTCCTATCCAAGGTCAGCATCTCTGCCTTTCTTGACCCTTCCTTCCATCTTCTTGGTGATGTTCCTCAACTGATTGCTTTTTCTCTCTCGTGAGTCTTCAGCCTCTGTCTCCCTCGCCTCCTGTCTCCCACCTTAAACACATGAACAACCCTCCCTAGAGTTCACCTCCCACTCCACCTGCTGCCTTATCTCCCTCCTCCTCATCACACCAGGTCTTTGAAAGAGCATCTTATCAACATGACCCCCAGTCCCTCTCCTCCCAGTCACGTCTTCCTGTTCCACAGTAACCTCTCTCACTAGGGCCACAAATGGCCTCCTGGTGGCAAAAGTCAGAGGATGCCTGTCCTCGTCTCTCTAGCCCTCTCCGGAGCATTTGACTCTGCAGATTACTTTCACCCTGGGCTTCTGTGATATCTGATTCTTTTGGTTTTGCTCTTTTCTCTCTGGTCACACCCCTTTAGTGTCTTTATTCATCTCTTAAATGATGCTGTCCTCAGCTCTTCAGCGCTCTCCACCAGTGCTCTCACCCGCTTCCTCACCTCTAATTATCATGCTGAGAGGATAACTTCTAGATCGACAGAAGCAGCCCAGATTTCTCTGCTGAACTCCAGATCTCAATATGCATTTGCTTCAGGCACACACTCAAACCTGTCACATTGGCCAACTTACTAAACTTCTCTTAACCTTGATTCTTGGGTGTAAAATGAAAACGTGATACCTACTTCTTGTATCCTTTAAATTTTTTAAAATCTTGAAATAATTTTGGATTCACAGAAAGTTACAAAGACAGTACAGAGAGGTCCCTACGCCCTTCACCCAGTTGCCCCCAGTGGTCACGTTCTACGTAACTATAGTACAATAGTAAAGCCAGGAAACTGACATTGGAACATCGGGCGTGGCTCTACGCCGTATTACCACCTGTGCAGATTTGTGGAACAGCCGCTGCAATCAACATACAGACCTGTCCCATCACCACTAAGAGCTCCCTCAGCCGCATCTCTTTGTTTCTTTCTTTTTAAAATTTGCATCAGAGAGAAAGGACATATATATTATTTGGCTTCGTGTTTTCAGAGTCTTGTGTGGTGCTTTGCTCTTGGAAGGCACTGCTAAATGTCTGTGGAAGCAAGGATGGAAAAATGGAAGGGGATTCCATCCATGGAGACCAGGGACAGTTGCCTGGAATCTTGGACAGTCTATGATCCAGCTTAGCTCCAAGCCGGTGGCCAGGGAGCTGAGGATAGAGGCCACTCCCTAGGATTTACCTCCTATTTGAATAAGATGTTGGCAGACGCAGGAAGAGCCAGAGTGGTGAGGCTTACCTCACATTAATTCCAACAACCACAGCTCTGTCTGTAGAGGAGACGAAGGACGTTCTCAATCCAGTACCTTTTTTGGGAGTCTCTCACATCACACCACATGGCCAGTTACCCACTCCACCTATCTGATGTCTGCCCTGCTCTGCCTCACATCACCGGCACATCCTGTGGTTGCTGGGGGAATCCGGGAGACCATCCTGACCTCAGCTTGTCTGCTACTTAGCGACCATGCAGGGCGACAATTGTCTCAAGCCTCAAGGAAAGGGTTCAGTCCTAGGACATGATTTTAAATTTTCACTTAGTAGTAATTGCTCTTGATAGATAAGTAATATTTTTGTTTGCTCAGTAATGATGATAGTCAATAGGAGAACTCTGAAACTGGGAAGAGAGGAAAAGTGTAGAAGAAAACAGCTAAATAAACTACCTAGACAATTATACATGTGTTCATGGCTATACACACCCCACATAAAATGTGTGTGTGTGTGTGTGTGTGTGTGTGTTTATCACCAAATTACTATGCCTATTAGAAGGAGAAATAAGGGAGTATTTATCCAACATGATCCATGTTATTATAATAGGTTTTAATTGGAGCAAGAGTCAATTTGTGTTCCCTTAAATAGCACGGTTCAAGTCTCTGAAATGAGAAGCATGAGCTTGGAATCTTTGTGTCAGCAGTGAGCAGTTTGTGTTGTCTAGTCTGCAAGTCTCAAAGGGCAATTATTTGATTTCCAAGTCCTAAACTCATTTATCAGTGGGAGTTTATAAACTCAGTGCAGCAATTTGTGAGTTGATGTCATGAGTCCAGCAGGGTGGTTTGGAAATGGTCCGGAATTCATTGTCAGTGGAGGAAGTGAGACGTATGGAGTAAGGCAATACCTGGGTCCCTTCATCTGGGAAAACTGGGGGGGGGGGGGGTGGTTTCGAGGTACAGTGTGTCTTCTACATAAAGTGGAAGCCCCGCTGATCTCACGTCAGGGTGTGTTTGATTTTAAAGGCCTAGGTATACAGAGACCACACACAGAATGGATACGTTCAGGAGGACAGGGATCTTGTTTTATTCACTGGCATTTCTTCAGTGCTCAGAATAGTGCTTGGTGGATGGTGGGCTCTGGGAAAAGTCTTATTGAATGAATAGCCAATACTTACACTGTGTGCAAGGGAGGAGAAAACAAATCAATAGGTATGCAGTTATCAGCAAACCCAGGGCACTCTGGGTAACAATGTCACAACTCAGACTTAGCCACAAAGCCTGCTGGGTCACAGCACACTGAGAGAGAATTGAGAGCGAAACAAGGAGTCAGAAGAATCAGGACAGAGGGGACAACCAAGCCAGCTCTGGAAACCATCCGTGGTTCGGGGCCAGCTTGGGCTGGGTTTGGGCCAGACAGCATGAGTCCCAGCGACAGGCTAGAATCCAAGCCAGGTGGATGGAGAACAGTCCAGTCCTGGCAGAACCTAGTCAGTGGCTGAAGATATGAGAGAAAGGATTTGATGTTATAGGAGAAGGACCTGGAAAGAGCTAAGAAGGGTGAGAGGGCCCAAACACAGCCAAGAATTAGAGTGCAGGACAGCAGAACCGGAGATCAAGCCCAGACTTACTGGGTTGACCTGGTAGCTGACTGGGGAAGGCAGTTATCTGGTGGGTGGACATGGACGCCCAAGGTACCTAGCTTTCTAGGTCCGTCGCTGGCAAGTCTAATTCTAAGTGTTCACCAGCTGATGGGCAGGGGCTCGTATCACAGGCAGGGCTGAGCCTACAGGTAAAGGGAATCAGGTCAGCCCCTCACTGCTCCCGTGGTGCCCTTAACATGCTCTGGGTAGCATGCATCACTCTTGCAATTACTTCAGTGACTTTTGTTTCTTGCTGATCTTGCTGTTTATTATCGCTGTAGGCACAGCACCCATACTTGGCACATAGTAGGCCCCTAATATGAATACAAGAAAGAACCAGGGTCTCCCTAGGGAAGAGGCTTGGGAAAGTGGAGATGGACTCTGCCACTGAGCAGACTTACATCCCGGCAGTGTTTCTCACCCCCCCCCCCACCTCCTCTGTCTGTGTGATGGTCGAGACTGGCACTGAGGGGAAGGATGGAGGCTGGTCATGACTCAACAAGGTGGCCCAGCCACACCGCCTCTTTTCAGCTGCAATTATATACTTTGCTTTTCAAATTTTCTTTTTTTTTTTTTTAATTCTCTTTTTTTAAACTATTTTTAGAGGGGAGGTAATTAGGTTTGTTTATTTATTTATTTATTTATTTATTTATTTATTTATTTATTTATTTATTTATTTTTTAGAGGAGGTACTGGGGATTTAACCCAGGACCTTGTGCATGCTAAGCACATGCTCTAACACTTGAGCTATACCCTTCTCCACAAATAATGTACTGAAAAATAATGTATTTTCATGCCAGCATTTTCTTCTACTTTACAGAAAAGAGCTAGAAAGACAGTCTGAGTTTCAAGGAGAGAAACGGTGAGGAGTAGAGACAGGAAAGAGGGAAAGGAAAGGAAGAAATGAAGACATCCTATTGCCACTTGTGCCGGGACCGGACTGGGGTTGCTGTTCACCCCACCTCCCGGGTACTGCCCCCGTTTTGCCCACTCCTGACTGCCACGCTCCAACAACACTGTGGTCGCAGCCTCAGGAGAGCATCCGAGAGACAGGGGGAGCCCTGCCCACTGCCTCCCAGCACAGCAGCCACCTCTGTGCTGAGCTCCTGCCCTCCGGTACCACATGTTCTGCTGTCCTGTGGTTGTTGGCCTTTTAGGACTTTTTTCTTTGTAGCATGAGCATCTCAATCAGTTTTAATTAAAAACACGTGTCAAGTGCCCACCATGAATCAAGTGCTGTTTTAAGTGGTGAAAATATATTGGTGAACGTGGAGCTTCTATTCTAGTGGCGTGGCAGATATATAGTAAACCAATATACAACACAGTAGCTAATACAGTGGCAGGTAATAATAAGCATTCTAAAGAAAATATCATCGAGAATGCTTTTTTATATAGGGTAGTAAGAAGAGGCCTCTGTGTGGAGATGGTATTTGACAAAGATCTGAATGGAGTGAGGATACAAATTGTGAGACTGTCTCTAGGGAAGAGTATTGTAAGCAAAGGAAATAGCATGTGCAAAGGTCCTGGGGCAGGCACATGCTTTTGGGGTGTTCTTGAGAGAGCAAGGAAATCCAGTGTGGCTCAAGAAGTGTGAGTAAGGAAAAATGGTAGGAAACAAGATCAGAGAAGTAGGCCAGAGCCAGATCACAGAGCCTTGTAGGCTGTAATTAGGACTTTGGATTTGTTTAAGATTAGTCATAAGCCCCCGGAGAGGGAGAGGGTTGAACAGTGAAGTGATGTTACCTGGCTTATCTATAGAAGGATGGCCAAGGTAAGAGTGAAAGCAAGGAGAGGTACTTTGGTAATTACCAAAGGTAATGCGGTAATTTCTTACAGCAGGAATAGGACACTAACATGACAGGGGGATGTGACAGGTATGGCGGCTACCGGGCGAGGAACTGAGGGAGGTGGCACACTGTGAGATGCTCAGAGTCCCCGGACATCTCCAAGGGTGGGACAGGCAGTGTGACAGCTCAGGATGGATGTAATTTCTAACCAGCTCATGGAAGGCCGTGCTTCCACAAAGATCAGGAGCTGGTTTCCCGCTGTTAAATGGCATGTTGAGTCAAAGCAACTCGTGCCGGGCTGACCGGGCCCTTTCTTCAAGGTTGAGGACTGACACTCCTGCACCAGGTGAGACTGGGTCCCAGGCTTTGGGGGCTAAGAAATGACACCTTGGCTCAGCACCCCACAGTGCCTTGTGTATAAAGGGCTCCAGTAAAATTTGTCCCTTGTTTTCTCCCCGACAGTGTGGCTCAAAAACAGGAAACACAGATCCATGCTCACCCATATATGGTGCTAGCTCACAACTGGGACAAAGACTCTCTCGTTCTAGATTTCTAAATAAAGCCCTAGAAAAAAATTGTCTTCAAACTTAAAGGATTAAAGAAAATAATCGCACATAGGGAGTGGCTCTGATTCTAAGGAAATTCACGCCATTTTTCACACGTATCCGGACTCATGAGCACTCCGCCCAGAGAAGTGACAAATGTCAACAAGGGCAATAACCAGTTAGCACTGTACCCGATTTATCACCGGCTCGGGGCTAACTGCAAACATACGCCAAGTAACTCCATTTTAATCTACCACTCTGTAACTAATTGAAATACCAACTCGCTACCATTTTTAACAAGACTGTCTAAATTTCCTGCAGTTGTTCCCTGTAAAGGCTGCTTGCCAAAACACGGGGAGTATCGCTGATTGGCTCCCAAGGGAAACATTATTCAGAGTGACATTATATCATTTCAGAATTCTCAGGTTTTTAGAGAGCTTCAAATACCCTTGGTCTGAATGACACTGAGTCAGAACTTAATGAGTTTTGGCACACAGTCATCAGAATTCACAGACTCAACACCAGATATGTCATTTTTATTATTAATTTTTTTCCTGATTGTTGAAAATAGCACATGTCATTGTAGAAAATTTAGGAATGCCTGAAAGTGCACGATAGAAAAATATAAATTAGCCATAATAGAACCACCTGAATATAGAGCTCTGAGCATCTTACTGTATTTTTAAATTTATTTTATTTCCAGACAATTTTTAAATGTTTACACAACTAATGTGTGTGTTTTCTTTTTACAAAATACAGAACATTCTGAAAAACTACTTTTAAAAAACCCTAAAAATCCAAATTTTTACTGTATCATAAACATTCTTCCAAATCATTAAATATCTTGGAAAATCTGTGTTTACTGATTGTATCATGTGGATTTACCATACTTACTAATGATTTTACATTATTGGATTTTGGATTGTTTTTCCAAGATTCTATAAAGAGTCTTGTACTTAAACGTTTGTGAAAACGTCTAATCATTTCACTAGCTAAATTCTTAGAATTACTGGGTCCGAGGATAGTGACTTTAAAGGTTCTGATACAGGAAGGTAATAACAGTTTGTATTTCCACCAAACTTTTACCCATTCTGAGCACTATCTTGTTTAAATCAAAAACTAAGACTCAAGAACAAACAGAAAGACTCCAATAGTCACAAATAGGCACACATCAGATCATGGGTAAATCTACCTTTCCAGCACAGACGACTGAAATTTCTGCCATCGAACTTCTAGTAGAGTTTCACATTTACAGGCCATTTTTAAAACGCAGTGTTTTCCTTCTTACTTCTTTCCTGGGTGTGTGTGTGTGTGTGTGTGTGTGTGTGTGTGTGTGTTTGTGTCTATAACATCTATGAGCATCTATAACATTCACAATCAGGGAAGCAAGTCCTAGGTTAAACACACAAGGCTATGACTTTAATTCAGTGGTTCTTCAGACAAAGGCTTGCTGGTGAATTCGTTCACCTACTTAGACACAACATTCAAAATAAAACGTAATAGAACACAATCAGAATATTTGCTTTTCTTCTGTGTCAAATGGGATCCAAGGAAAGCAAGACTTTAATTTGTGTGTGTGTGTATGTTTGTCATTTTTGTTTGTTGAATTTACCAAAAAGAGTTTTAACAAGAAGAAAATAAAGCACCAGCGTAGATAAAGAGGCACTGCCTTAGGGCTGCTTGAGTTTCTTTGGTCAAAATGGAGAAGAAAATGATCTTTTTCTATTAAAAATGTGTTAAAAACCCCCGAACGTTCCTTTGACCCCACATCCGCCCGTCTCTTCTACCATCTCTCTCCCTGTCTCCCCATCAGACTTTTGAAAGTCATCTACACCTGCCGGAAGCCTTCACTTCTTCAAAGCCCATAGTTGCATCATAGCTCTGTCCCAACCATTCCACTAAAACATGATTTGCAAGAGCAGTGATCAATGACCTTCTATTGAGAAATCCAGTGATTATTTTTCATTCTTATTTTAGTAGATCTTTCTGCTGAATGTAATGCCAGGAACTACTTCTTCCTTCTTAAAACTCTCAACCCTTGGCTTCGGTGACACCGTAAATTCCCAGTGCTCCTTAAACCTGTCTAACCCTTTCTTCTCGGCCACCTTCCTAAGCTTCCCTTCCACCGTCCACTCCATAAGCCTGGATATGCTCCCACTTTCCCACTAGCTCTCTTCTCTTTTTGTTCTCTGTGTCCTCCCTAGCAGACCTCACACCCTTTCTCAGTTGTAACAGCTACCTGAACACCCAGTCGCCCAAACCCATACCTCCACCTAAGGCTTCAGACACACAAATCTAACTGTTCATCATACCCATTGCAATCCACCACCACAGACCCTGCAAGTAAACACGCCCCAAATTATTCCCCTCTTTCCGTGCTTCTCTATCATTCTCTGTTGTGGCACTACTTAAGGATCCAAGTTAGATCCAAGGGATACTTCCTTGATTGCTTTTGCACATTTCTCATTGAATTATAAAGCTGCAAAATATCAAGCGGCCCGCGGCTCACTTCAAACATACAATCGCATTCCAAGAAACAGTCGTCTGACAACACAAAAATCATGGAAAAGCAACTCAAATCCTTTCAGGGTTCTTTCTAAGAACGCAGTTGAGGAGAATCCACACATAGCCAAGCTTCCTGAAGTGTACTTTCCAGGTCTGTAAACGGACTTACACGGCTGACGTCTGACAGCTGCCATCCGCTCTAGCTCTCTTTTTACTCCCACTGAAGTCAAATTTCTGCTGACATTTCTGCTTGGAGATTCATCGGCCCCTTCTCCCCTTTTATGACTTTTTGATATTATGAGATTAACCTCCTTGTTCTGGCTGTCTTGACCTTGTTTCTGCTTTGCCCCTTACCTCAATTCTACACACACACAAGTCCTGGGTCTGACCCAGGAAGCAAGGTTAGAGGGGGAAGATATTCAATATAATTTATAATTTAATCTCTTTCCTTCTCTCCTTTTAGCCCTTTCACATAATCAAACACGCTACCTATCCTAACAATACCATGTCCTAAATATCTCTTAAATCTGTCTTTTCCTCTCCAATGTTCCTTCATCCAGACTCAGACTCTTACTACCGCTCATCTGGACCATCCAACCAGCCCCCAAGTGTCCTCCCTGCCTCCAGGACTACTGTCTTCAACTCCATCCCCCCGCAGCTGCCCAGAGCTCTGATGCAATGCTCTACCTCTGAGCCCCTCCCCCCAGCACCTGTACCTCCCTGGGTTCCCATTTGCTAGAGCTGTTATAGCAAAGAGTTCTCCCCTCTTCCAGGCCAAGTCCAATCATCTGGTGGTAACTTCTAGAGTCTTGTGCTGAGAAGGATTATTCTTATGAATAATATCTGTCACTGATACGGGAAGAAACAGTGACGGCCCCAGTTATGTGTATTTGACTTTTCTGATCGGCAGAACGGAACCCAAACTTCATCTTTGGGTACTCTCTCTCCTCCCTGTGCAATGAACAGCTTTAAATCCCCTCCCCCACCACTGTTTTTGGAATCTGTGCTTTTGCTAAGGAGCCAGCCCTAAGTGGAATGCCATCTGCCTCCCATACTCCCGCCTCCTGGCTAACTTTATCTCATCATTGGAGACTCAGGCCAGATCCACATCCCCTGGAAAATCTTTACTGACCCTCACAATCTTTACTGACTTCCCCAGTCAAGGCTGGGTGAAGTAGTCTTTCTCTGAACTCCAGGCTTCCCTGTATCATTGCACATTGCCTTTTAATGCATTGACCCCCATCCACTCCCACTAGGGTGTCAGCTACTTGAAAGTAGAAACTGTGTCTTATTCCACTTTGAACGGCTGTTTTAGTGCAATGACTGGCACAGGATAGGTCCTTGAAAAGGACTGACCAGTAAACAGATAAATGCAGGGATTCAAATTCTTTGTCACTCCCTGTCCCCCCAAAGGTGGCATCTATTTCTCCACCTCCTTGAATCTGGACATGCCTGCAACTGATTTGACTAATGGTATAAGGTCGAAATGACTCTATGCTAATTCTGGGCCGCACTTTTACTAGGACTGGCAACTTCTAATTTTGTCCTCTTGCAGCCCAGCCACCAAGCTGTAAGGAAGCCCAAACAGCCACGCAAGGACCATGTGGATGACAACCATCCCCTTGGCTGGCAGCCTTAGCTAGCTACGTTCAGTGTCAACTTGCCAGTCATGTGAACGAACTCTCTTGAAAGTGGGTCCTTCATCCCCCTGGTAGCAATTGAGCCACCCAGACAACCTCAGATGGAACAAAGATGAGCTGTGCCTCCGAAGTCCTGACCAAATGGCAAAATCATAAACAAAGAGATGAGTGGTATCACTTTAAATTAAGCCACAGAATTTGGGGACGCTCTGATATACAACATCAGATAAAACAAGTGGTGTAGGTCCTATTGATTGAAATCAGTCTCTGACTGTGACTTGTCCTCCTTTGTAAATTGTTTTGCTTTCTTTCACTTAACTTCACACTTCGATTTTCCTTTGTTCAATTTCTGATAATATGCCTGGGTGATTAACTAGGATGATTTCTGAACATTATAAAATGCTGCAGAAAAATACACGTGTCTGAGGTATGTGGTTTCCCAGTTTTCAGTGACACGATAATCATTTTTCATTAGGAAGATATACTTTTTCAACAACTTGTTCAAAAACGTACCAGGGTGCCTTTTGGTGCAACAAACAGGAATTTATTAAAGAGAAATGTAAAAGCACACTCATGCGCAGATGCCTCTGACCCACACATCTTATCTGGATTAGGTGAAGACGGGCTGTTCTCTACCTCAGTGAATGGACTTCTTTATGAAAGGCAATCTGCCTCATGCACCCAGCCATGTCAACTAAAAGTGCTAACCATCTTACTTCTGTCTTTTTGAAGCACCCCAGCACACATAGCACTAAGAACTGATAAGATATTCCATGCTGTAAGACCCTACTAGGATAAAAACTTCCCTCTATTCAGAACTGCTTTTGAAATTCTGACCTACCAAAAAAAAAAAAAAAAAAAAAAAAGAAGGAGGAGGAGGAGAGGGGGAGGGGGAGGAGAGAAAGAGGAAGAAGAAGAAGAGGAAGAAGAAGAAGTCCTGGACAATAGCAAATTCAACATCATATCAGGCCTGAATTGATTTTAATTATTTGCATCTATTTGCATCACTTGACAGCTTTCATGTGCCTGCTGTTGAACCAAGCATCCTTTTGCCTCAATGTCAAGATCTGTTTGGATGTCTCTAGGTCTACTCTTCACTTTAGGAGAAGGAGATTCTTTAGAATCTATTCGGCTCTATTCGTGAGTTTGCAGTAAACCATTGTTCCTAGTCTCCCCTTCATAGCCTATTGACATAAACGAGCCCCACCCCTTCTTGCTGTCTCCCCTCTTGGAGAGATGGAGAGTTTTTCTCTTGAGTGGAAATCATTCTAAGTTGAGAATTGACATGACTGTGCATTTGACAATGTTATTCATTCAGTCAGTCAATAAAAATTTTTTAGCACTTGCTATGTTTCAGACATTGTTCTGAGAACTTCAGATTTAGCCATGAAACAAAGAAACAAGGTCTGATCTCAAGAACCTTAAATTTCGGGGAGTGGGGAGTGAGTCAGTTAATTAAAAAAAAATGAATGAGCAAGATAATTGGGGGTATTGCTATGAAGAATATATAACCCAGTAAAGCTGTGTATCTGCTAGAGAGTGCCGGGGAGGTGGTGGGGTGATGGCCCCATAATGTGCTAGAGAGTGCTGGGGTGGGGTGGGGGGTTACTTCAGATCTGATGCCAAGGGAAGGATCTCTGGGTAGGGGGCCTGCAAAGTAAGCCACGCCTCTCAGTCCCAGCCTGGTCTATCAAGGAAGGATTGAGAAAAATAAGTAGAGCTTCCCTATGTAATGTGCTAAAAGCCTTCTTCAGTGATACTGAGGATAGGAAACAGCCTTAGGGAGATGCTTTTGATGAGAACTGATTTTTCATTCTTTTCCCATTTCTTCTGGTTGAAGCTGGGAGAGAAGATGGCAGGATGCTGGATTTCAGGAAGCAGGCACAGCGTATTCGTTTCCTCCGACTGCCATCATCAATCCCCACCAACTAGGGGGAGCTTTAAACAGACATTTATGCTCTCACAGTTCTGGAGGCTAGAAGTCCAAAATCGAGTTGTCAGCAGGGCGATGTTCCTTCCGGAGACTCTGGGGAAGGACCCTTCTTGCATCTTCCTAGCTTCTGGTGGCTGCTAGCATCCTTGGTGTTCCTTGTCTTGGGACAGCGTAACTTTCATCTCTGCCTAAATCTTCACGTGGCCTTCTTCCCCATATCTCCACGGTGTCTCTTTTTATTAAAAAAATTTTAAGATCTTTAAATAAAAATTTCCCTCTTTTTATAAAGAGACCAGTCATCGGATTTAGGAGGACCTACTCTAACCCAATATGACCTCATGCTCACTTGATTACATCTGCAAAACCCTACTGCCAATAATGTCATATTCACACATTCTGGGTAGACGTGAATTTGGGGCTGGGGGGCACTCTTCAGCCCACAACAGTTAGCTCGAAATCTCATCAGTGGGAGGAAATATACCCCAGGAACCTGTCACCCAGAGACTAAAGAGGAAGGAAAAGTGTGGGGTCCTCCTGAGAGGCGTGGTCTATAGAGTCTTGGAGCTACGTTACTTTGCTCTACAATTTTAACTGTGTTTCCAACATCATCAATCCCTTCTGTTATCCTCAAGAATTGGGTTAAATTTTTAAACCACTAAAGCCTTTTAGGAAGTGCTTCAGGAAATGGCTCCGAGAAGTTGCGTCCATGATTAAGCAAAGTGTGGGAGGAGATCACAGCCGCCCAGAGAGGCAGTTACCACATACTCAGCCGGGTTGATCTCAGAGGACAATGAAAACCAGGACTACCTTGGTGTTCTCAGAGAGGCTTGCAGACAAAATCTTTAATGATGCAGGCTTTATGCACCCATCCAACAGCATTCCTCAAATATCTGCTACATGCCAAGTATCTTGTTGGGGTTGGGGATAAAACGCTGAGCAACAGGAGGCTAATCCCTGCTCTTGAGAATTTCTTTGTGATCAAGGAGGGTGAGAATTTGAAGGGTGTTGTTGTTTGGATATAAAGAAAAATGTGACCCCAGGAAACTGAGTTGAGAACAAGACTGGCACTGATTAAAAAGTGGAATATGAAAACGAACATATGTATATATATATGCATGCCTGGGTCTCTATGCTGTACGCCAAAAGTTGACACATTGTAACTGACTACACTTCATTTTTTTTTTTTAAAGTGATGTGCAGCACAACAAATGTTTGTGGATTGCCTCCTGCATACCAGGCATTGTGCTTGGTACCGACATTCAGAAGCAGCATCCTCTTTACTCCCCCAATTTTAGTTTCTCCTTCCCAGTTCCATGGAATCTTTAGACACAGCCAATCTACAAGACATTTTTGTCCCCACTACCTCCCTAAAATCATTTTTTTGATTGGCGTGCTTTATTTGGAAATAGTCCCATAATAGTATCAAATACCAAACACTCAATCACTCAGCATTCCAGCCTGAAAAACCCAAATCAATGCCTCAGCGTCCCTCACCTTACCTTCTATTCAAACCCTATACCACAGAGCAAAGAGACACAGCACAGTGTCCGGGACAAAGCAGACATTCATTCACATTCACAACTACTCTGCACCAAGCACTGGGATGGGCGCTGACCAAATGTTCCTTTCCTTTTTCTTCCTAAATAAGTATCACAGATTTGCTTGCTGATCATAGCAATGAGTTCAGCACAGAAGAAATAAAATTCTGATGAGTGATCTCACTTTAATTTAGCCAAAGAAAGAATCACTATAGTTCAAAATTTCAGAAAAGTTATGCCTACTCAGGATCTTACAAGAACTCATCTCCAGCTATTCTTTAATGTTGAATTTCCCTCCAGGCATAGTTCCTGTTACATAATCCTCCTGTCTTCTCTCTCTTCTTGCCTTCTCCTCTGATCCCCCATCAAAGAAAGGAGTCACTCACTATTAAGTTTGGTCAACCGCATACAATCTGTAATACTTTTGTCTAAATAAAAGTTAGGTGAGCAATTTACATAAGAGCTTCGAGAAATTAACGCCCAAGCTATCCATTGTGAACATACCTGATCTGACCTGCTCACTTTTCCTTTCTAATTATGATATTTTAGAGCAGAGAACATAGTGTGATGAAAGATCAGGGCTTTGGGGTCAGGTCTGGCTTTGAGTTCCTACTCTTCATTTGCTGCCTGAGTGGACATTAAGTTCACTGGTTTTTTTCAGCTGGAAATCAGTTACATTTTTGAGCTGTAGTGAGAACCAGAGACAAAGCTATGAAAACTGTCTGGCAAATGATAAGCATTTAATTCATGGAAACTATTACTATTATTCTAGTCATGGCCAGTAATCTACAGAATCTCTTGGATCTATTTATGGTCACTTCTGACATTCTACTTTTGCCTTTTTTATATTGGTTATGAATGTACTTGTAAAAATAAACATGCTGTCTTCCAAATGCAAAGGGGAGGGGAAAAAAAACGCAGTGAAGATTACAATGCACAAAACAGAGTGTACTGGAATTCAAGCTGTGAGATATTAAACAGAGTAACTACCGTGGGCTGTTGGTGAGGTCATAGCTTAAAATAATTTGGCAGAGCTAAACCAGACTAGCACAAACAAACTTCTGAGTTGGCACACAGAGCACAAGGTAGTTCTCCTTATGCCCAAATATAGAGGTTGACTCATGCAGCCTGGGTGAAACATCTGAGGAACAAAATGATATCATCCAAGGGGCAGGATGACATCATTCTGCAAATGTTTCTCGTCTGTCTGGGTTTTGGCCTGAGACTTAGGGGCTTCTCTTGCTCATGATTTCCATCAGTTGCTCTCAAACACTCCCCTCCTTGAGGGAGGCAACACCAGTTTTTGCCTATCTTTAAATTTCCTCTATGTTATAAATATTTTTCTACGTCTGGCACAGTATCTGGTTTCCATTCCGCTCCTTCTACTGAAACTTGTCTCAGAAGAGTAGCTAAAAATAGTCTAGTTGCCCAATCCAGTGGATTCTTTCTCATTTCCTTCCCACTGGAACTGTGTCCTGTGGTTGATACTGCAGATCAACTCCTCTCCCTCGCCCTTCTCTTTCTTTGCTTCCTTATACTTGTCCCATGATTCTCTTGACTCTGAAGTTCATGTCTTACGAGCCTCCTTCACCTGTTTCTCTTCCACGACTCACCCTTAGATGCTCTCCAGAGCTATCATTCTAGTCTCTTCTCTGGCCACAAGTCCCCTTGGCAAGCTTGTCTCCTAGCTTCCCTGATCTCAGCCACAGCTTCTGCAACAACCTTCTCCAAACCAAACCTGGTCAGGTCACTCCCCCAACGAAGAACCCTCCAATTTCACTGTTGGTTTCAGGATGAAGCTCACACACCCTGGGAAGACTCATTGACTCCTTCCTAACCTGGTCTTAGCAAATCTTCTGACCTTTGTCTCCCACCACGGAGTTTCTCTGCCTCTGCTCTGTTTCTCTACTCTGCCTCCAAAAGCCTTGCAGATCCTCTAAGATCCCACTCATGCTTCTTCTGCGAAGTCGACCTTAGCACCTTCCTCCCTGCCAGTCTGGTGGAATTAGTGGCTTTCTCACCACCTAACTTTTTGTTTTTGCATACTGCCAGTGTAACTCTTACCTTTTGCTACTGTCTGTTCGGCACTTACTTGTCTGCTCCTGTAGGCAGTGGTTCCTTGAGGGCAGAGCCATTTATTCCTTCTCTGTCTCATTGTTAGTCACACCATCCAGCACAGCGCCTTACAGCTAATTACATTCTCCATAAACACTTCTCCATTTGAACTGAATCTGTTGTTCAAAAATCAGTCTTTTATAATCAGGTTCAGTTGCTTTGCTGCTTGAAACAGAAGAGAGAGAGGAACAGAATCTTTGCCAGGCACTCGACATCTGTGAGGCCATGTTAGGCTTCCTTGGCAAAACTCTATTCCACTCTCTCTAGATAATTAAACTGTGGGCAAAAGAAAGGTGTGTTCCATGCTTTTTCATGCACGACCAATTCCCAGGTCAGCTAAATTCCAACCCAGAATCATCAGAAAGCAGCAGCATGTCTAATCTACTCTAACTTAATGAAGGGTCTCCTTTACTAAGTTGGCTAAGCCCTCCTGGGACACCAGGGTATCATTTAGTAAATTTCTTCTCCTAGGAGATGAAATAGGGCCTGGATATACGTTATAATAGGTACACGTAAGCTCTAATTTTGTTCAGCAAAATAAACGGTTACTTAAAATTAAGCCTGGAGCAGCTCAAATGTATCATGTAGCCAACCCAGACAGACAGAAAGCTCATGACAGTGGTTGTGAGAAGCACCTGTGTTTTCCGCTTTCCTCTACTCCAATCAGTCAAGATCGGCTTTGCCAATGATCTCCAAACAGGAATATCTCATGGAGTTCTTTAGCCCAGGATTTCAAAAAGGCAACAGAAAAAAAAATCAGTTGTGAATGACTGGACTTCCACTGCTTTAATAAGGATGCCTACAGTGTGTATGTTTCTGTAAAATAATGGGTGACATACATTAACCAGTAGCATGTGTATGTCTGTATATCTTGTATAGATCATCTCATTTTCCTCACAATAACCCTACAAGGGGAACTATTATTGCCATTTTAGAGAAGAGGAAACTGAAGGTCAGAAGGTCAAGTAACTTCCCGGTGTTACAGAGCTACTGAGCAGTGAGCTAGGAGTCAAAGACTGAACCTGACTCCAGGGAATTTAAGGGACGTAGAGATAATTTTGATGTCAGTTACTAGCACCCATTTACGAAGGGAATGACCACAACCCATAAGTAACGTGGGTAAGGAGATGTGGCCGATTAGGTCTCAGACTTATCCATCAGACAATCAGGTCTCAAAGTGCACACGCCCTTCTTAAGGACTGAGTCTTTCTCCGGCACAGGTACAGAAGACATTATTTTTGAAGTCGAAAAGGGAGTGGGAAAGGGAGAGATGCTGAGGGAGTGAAAGTAGATGAATGCATATTTCCTGCTCAAACTTCAGCTGATAACGACGTGTGGATATGTGGAGGCTGTGCTCAAAATCCCTTAGGACCTTGGCAGCGGGCCAGCAGAAACCGTTCTGCCTTCGCCTGGATGGCTCCTCCACTGTCCGCGGGGAGCTCCGCAGTCCGGGCCCCAGGGGGCGCCAGTGCGCAAATGTCAAGCACTTCCAAGTAGTGGCTTCGTTTATACGGACATTTCTTTTGTCCACTGACATTTCTCTTTTACTTTGTCGGGTGTCTACTGGAAAAATACTCCCACATCACTTTTGAAGTGAAAGAGACAAGATATTAATTCCTTATGCGACTTATTCCATTCTCAGCAGAAACCTTGAAAATAGTGCTGTACCCTTCTGCTTCCAAGATAGGCTACCAGCAAGGATTCCTTTTCAATTGCCAGTTCTTATGCCCCTGGCGTGATCTGTCCGCTCCCGAGAAAGGTAGCTTCTTGCATTGTGTCTCCAAGAACAAATGTTTTCATCTCTCAAACAAATCACTTCAAGGCTCATTTAAAATAGAATTGCAATTGTTATTAAATGCAGTAATTGATGCATTGGATTAGCCAAGTTGCATTTTTTAAAAATCTTGGGTAGGTTACTAACAATCATTAACAAGAATGGTACAGCAAAATACAAAGCACTTGACAGCATGCTATCTTGCTGAGGGTGTGGAAAAACAGTCATTCCCATATATTGCTGGTAGGAGTAGCAACTGATGAAACTTTTCATAGACAGCAGTTGGCAATAACAGTTGAAATTACAAATGCATTTACAGGTGATTCATAGGTGATTCATTGTAGCATTGTTCAGTAACAGCAAAAGATTCCAGGTCTAACCATCCATCAATAGGGTCTATACAATGTGTACCTAAAAAGACTGAGAGAGCTCTGTTGGTGATATGGAAGGAAAGTAAACTGCACATGCGTGTGTGTACATGTGTGTTTGTACTGTGGTGTGCTGATAAATGTCCAACCCCCAGTTCCCCTAGTGTAGTTCCATGAATGTTGGTTGACAAGTAAGATGAAAGTAAACCAGTGAAGATGTATTCTGGAGCTTCACTGGTTCACCCATGATGTGAGTGACTTCTTTGCCAAATCGGATAATAATTTCAAATACTGGAAGAACATTTCCTCAATTTTTATTATATTCACAATGACAAACATTTAGGTTTCATTTGGATTAACATGTCTACCTTCGTTTTCTTAAGTCTAGACAATCAATGAAACAAAAAATTAAGTCCTGATTTGTATGATTTGCTGATTTCTGTGGTGGAAATAGTCCCACTACGGCTAATTTCAAGCTACCAATGTGACATCACTGAATACAGAGTGGGAAGGGATGCACATACCCACATGAATATCATTATATAGAATTTACCCTATCCAGATACAGTAGATATAAATAACCTTATGATGCATATTTAATAGTAAAATTAGTAAGATAATTAGGAAGCAATGAAATTTTAGTATTTATTATGTTATAATTTATTTAATTGTAAGTTTATTTAATTTATTTTAAAATCATAGCTCTGTTTAATAACCAGCACATAAAATTCCTGAAAATTTAACAATCAGCACTCATGAACTGGTATGAACTCGTGCCAGCATGTGACCACATATACAATTAGATAGTGTCCCATCAGGAAACAGAAAACACACTTAAATGAAAATCCAAAGAAAATGTATTGAAGGGCGTGATCAAGGTTAAGGAAACACAAAGAGAGGCTGACAACTCTGTGAATATACTAAAAGCTATAGAATTTAAGTGGGTGTATTGTATGGTATGTGAATTATCTCTCGACGAAGCTATTTTTAAAAAAGAGAGAGATGCTAAAGTTCCCAGGGACTAGCGGTGGCAGGAAGTCACCACCATCTCTATGTCTTATGGGGAAGAGGATGGAACGGTGTTCCCAGAGCCTGTGTGAGATGAAGACCCCAAGAAGGTGCAGTTGTGGAGGGATCCAGCCACTGCTCCAACAGTAGCCGTGAAGCAGAGGAAGCTGGTGGTGGCGATGTGGAGTAGCCCAACCTCGTTCTCTCCTGCCCTTCACTCCACTGATGACTCACACTGGCCAAACACAACTCTAAGTCAGCATAAGGCAAGTTGGGCGATGTTTGCATAGGGGTCAACTCACAAGAGCACAGAGCAGATCCATAAAATGTGGATAATGGATCGGAGTGCAAACACACACATGTGCGTAAGTATTTGCTAGTAAAGTATACACAGGAAATATTTCTGGAAGAAGCACAAGAAACTTGTTAACACTGGTTGGCTCCAGAAAAGGAGAAAAGTTGAAGGACATAAACTTGTTCACTCTGTAACATTTCGCAGCTTTTGAATGTTGAACCATTGGACTATATTACCTATTTCTAAAAATAAATAACATGTAAATTTAAATTTAAAAAATGAAAATAAATGTAAAAACAAGGAAGTTGGTGGTAGTCATTAAGGCTGTTCAAAAATAGCCTGATACTTTTCTCTTAAGCACATGGTAGGACTGTAATTCCCTGTCCCTGTTGAAGTTAGGTGTGGCTACATGACTTATTTGTAGAATAAAATGTGAGCAGAACTAACATGTGTCACATTCAGGCAGAAGGTTTAAGAGCCAGTGCATGTATTACCAGCCCCTCTTTTTCCTGCGTTGTGGATCATGAAGCATCATGGAACCTCTGTGAGCCAGAGTCCATGACTTGCAAGGAGTAGACACGCTCCCTCCCACCCCACCACAGTAACGTTGGACCTGTAGCGTGAATGGGAAATAACCTTTGTTGTTTCAAATTCCTGAGATTATGGGATTGCTTGTTACCACAGCATAAACTAGTCTATCCTTGCTGATTAAAAAATGGAACCAGACAACTCCTGGCATTATTCCCAAATAAAAAAAATGACTTTTTAAAGAATATTTACATTTAGCCTCTTTTATTAAAAACAATACACATATTTACTCCCATGGAAATATCACTGATTTTAATGATGGTATGAATACTGATTTAGGAATATTAATTCTAAGCTTAAATTTGGCAATTTATATCAAAAGTCTCAAAAATACTTATCTTTGGACCAAACAAGTCTACTTTTAGGAATTAATCCTTATGAAATAATCAGTAATAGTGGCTAAATTTTATTGAACAATTATTACGCATCAGACGCTATTCTAAGCACTTTGGACAAATTAATTTAGAATGCTGATAGCAGTCCTACGGTGTATGACATTATTATTATAACCTATTATTAGTACACTTTTACACAAGGACTCTGAGCTTGTGTAAATTTGAGCAACTTGTTAAAAATTCCATAACTAAGAGGTCGAGAAGCCAGGATTTAAATCAGTCAACCTGACTCCTCAGCTTGTGCGAAATTTCAAGCACTATGGTATACTGTCGCTTCTTTTCTTCTCTATTTCTTCTTTGACCTACAGACTTCTTCATTTCCAAATGTATGGTCTTTTCCTAGCAATCTCGTTTTTCCCAACTTTTCTAAAGAATAATTGACAGATATAGTCATATATATTTAAAGTGTATGATGTATGTATACACACACACACACACACACACACATAATGAAATAATTACAAATAATTACAAATAATTACATCTATCACCTCACATAGTTAACTCTGTGTGTATGTGGTGGGAATACTTAAGATCAACTCCAGCAACTTTCAAGTATACAATACCATATTATTAACTGTAGTCACCATGCTGCTCATTAGATATTCAAATTTTGGTTTTTTATAACTGAAAGTTTGTTTCCTTTGACCTACGTCCCCATTTTCCTCTCCCCTAACCCCTGGCAACCAGCATTCTATTTTCAGTTTCTATGAAACTGGCTTTTTAAAAAATATTCCACATGTAAGTGATACCACATCTACTGCTACTTTTTTTTTTTAAGTAACAGTCTCTTTTTTTACATTGTTTTTGGAGGATAGGTAATTAGGTTCGTTTATTTATTTTTAATGGAGGTACTGAGGATTGAACCCCAGACCTCATACACACTAAGCTCACGCTCTACCACTGAGCTATACCCTCCCCACCTACTGCTGCTTCTTAAATAGCTTTAAGGATGTAAAACACAGCACTGCTTTAGAATAACAGAGCTGGGAAATTAACGTCCAGAGGTGAGGCAGTGTTGACTTATTTCAGTTGCACTGTGTGATAGGATTCCATGCCACGCAGCCATTCCCTACAAAGCACAGAGGCACACGGAGAGATGAATGCAACATACAGAGTGAGAGCAGGTAAGCCTTGAAGGACAGAGGGCCGGCCAGTCCTCTTAAAAGGCACATCACTTTTTTTAAAAAAATCATTAAGTTGTCTTTGTAGACCCACACGATTTATATAGGGCTTAAAAACAATATTTGTACTGTTCGTTTGAATTCTCTGGATTTAAGTTGCATCATCAATAATGAAAAATTAAATATTTAGCTATTATCATTAACAGAGTCAGTAAGCGTGAATGGAAGGGGAAGACTTTCAAGACCATATAGAGAACGTGCATGGGAAGTAATAGGCTCTAGAGAATTCTGTTATCACGGCCTCTGCAGTGGGAGATTCGGTAAGCCTTAGCAAAAGAACAAGGAGGCAAGTTAAAATAGCAGAAGGCCAGCAGGGTTTCAGAACCAGACAAATGTGACTTTGAGTCAAGGCTCCGCCACCTACTAAGTGTATGACTTTGGGAAAGCGATTTAATCCCTCGCAACCTCAGTTTCCTTCTTTGTGAAACAAGGTGGATGACACTTTAACTAGGTTCTTGAGAGGCCTGCCAAGTACAGTCGTGCAGCCTGTGAACTGCACAAAGCTACCTAGCGGAGGAGGTGAGAAGGGGCTGCCGTCCCACCTGGGCCCAGATCCCTGGGCAGCACCCGCCACGCAGAGGTACCTAGTTCTAATGTGCACAAGGCCCCCTCTGGATACCTCAGGCCTGCCTGCTGCCAGGATTTAAGTGAGATCACATGTGTAAAGCACCTAGTAAGTTGTAATCAATGGTAGCTCCCGCTGTGTTCTGTTGCGGCCAGGTCCACCAGGTACTGAAAGCTTAAGCTAAAAACGGAAGTCAGAATCCAAGCCCAGCATGATAGGCATGGTCACACAGGAGGGGCATGTCTCTGACAGCACTGGGCTTCCCCTCGGTAGACTTTAAAGATCCCAAAGCTGGGACCTGTCTCACTCGCCTCCGGATGCTCCTGGTACCTGGTACCATTAATAAATGTTTGCTGAGTGATTGGTTGCATGAATGAATGGATGGGTCATTTTCCTTTTTTTTTTTTTTAAGCATCTTTGAAAATATTTGCTTGGAGCTCCTCTTGAGCATCGTCCTATACCTCGGTTTCTGTTTGCTGGTTCTCGGAGTTCCTGTAGTTTTGAGGCCACTTATAGAATAAATCTAGGTCGATGTTCAGAATAGGTTGCTTCCAGTGTCTTAAATTTAGAGAGAGAATCCTCAAATAGTGTGACCAAGCAAATGACGGTCCCACAGACTCTCCCCACTCGACCCTTTGTCATGTTTATCGTGTCATCATACTATGTCTATGCCTTTTGGCCCAGTGGTAGTGAAACTAAACCACCCTTTTATATTGCACTGATCAAGCTTCAGTCTGATTTACTGAGAGTTATTCAGCTGACTTTTGTTGTCACTCCACTTTCTCGTAGACTACATACATAGAAAGAGTCTGATTCCTTTCATTAAGTTGACCGTACTGTGTGGTTGGTGAGGGCAGCTACGGGAAGACGGAGAAATTGCCCTCAGAGAGATGCTTCTGCGCCCGAACCCTCTCCTGGGCCTGTCTAGACTTATCCCCCTTCTCAACCGTGCAGTGGCGAATCCAGCCTCACTGGGGCATTGTTACTAGCACCGTGAAGTTCCAGAACAATTCTTGGGGGATAAAGACGGGTTGCTGTGAGATGTTATATGAAAGCCAAGTCTTTTCAATGGAGTAACTTCCACTAGCACCCAGCATAGTAATGTTTTCAGTTTAGCAAATTTAATTTTCCCAGAGTTACCTCTGACTTAGTGTATGTGGTCTGAACTAGCTCTGAAATATGAGATACAATGTCAGAAAATATGTTAAGCCTTATTCCTGCTGGTCATTTCTTCTGTCTGTGCTCCCTCCCCTGTTCCATTGCCTGCTTGAATTCCTCTCTTCCTCCGACCTCACGACTGACTGGGCTTATTAACGGGTCAGAATTAAATTTTACGCCCTGTGCTGGTAGTTTTAAGCATCACCGAGCACTCCAGGCCCTGTAACTCTCACAGCAAACAGGAGCTGCCGCAAACTTCCCCACCGAAGGGCGGCCTCAGAGAGGATCAGAAGGGCATTTGTTCTTCCTCAGAACAGCTAATCTCTCTTGCTAAATTTGCCTTCCACGCAATTCCAAAGACTTCTGAAGAGTTCTGTTCTTGGAGCCTTTCTTTAGTTGCTCCGAAGATGTTTCATCGTCACAGTTAAGCCAGGTCTTTTGCTGGTTTTAGCTGCCTGCTTAGAGGCTGCTTTTAAGACAGTCTGTTTTTAAATTAATCTTTATAGTCACCAACTTTGATTGTAAACAAGTAGTATTATGACAACATATATGAGAACAGGGTTTCTTAGAATTAACTACATTAAAGCAAAGTTTGGGGCCACTTAAGAGAGCACGTATCTATACATGTAGCTTAAAAATCTTTTCTCATTAAGTAAATTATATTAACTCAATTTATTTCACAGCAAAATGGTGAAAGGAAGGAGAAAAAAACCACATCTGCATAATAATTATGTGCTGGAAAACTGCATTATAAAATCACAAAAGGTTTGAAGAGAGGGTGATATGGATTTCTTCAGGTGATACGGATTTCTTTTGGTCTTAACAAAATATCTGATGCCTGGCATCCTGTTTCTGATCAAAGAAGCTCTAGTTTCCTTTCATTTCAAAATGATTGAGCAAGACTCACTCCATTCCCAGAAACTTCTCCATGCTCAACTCACCAAATTCTCTGAGATACCCTCATGCTGTCCAATTAACGTCTCAAATCCCACTTCCCAGGTAACCCAGAAAAAAAACAATAGAGTGAACCCTTGTAAGGGAATGGTTAAGAGCACAGACCCTAACGCTAAACTAACTCCACCACTTACCACCTGTGTAACACTGGGCAAGTTGGTTAAGCTCTCTGTGCCTTATTTTCCCATCTGTAAAATGGGGATAGTAACAGTATGTACCTCATAGAATGATTAGGAGGATTAAATGATTTTATCTTCCTGAAGTACTCAGAATGGTAGGTAGGATTAAATGATTTTATTCTCCTAAACTATTTAGAAGGGTAGGTAGTAAGAATTATATGCTGCTAAATAAAATTTTATCAAAGTCTAATCCTGACTTACTTTTTCTCTCCAAGATCAGGGGCATTTTTATCCCATAAATCCAGCAGAATAAATTGTTGGTAGTTTTTAATGTCTTTTATGTAAATAACTTATCTAATAAGTATCTTTATCACCGATTATAAACAAACCAGGTGTCTAACAATAAACAAATGGTTAAAATATCAAGATAATATTTAATTTTTAAGTGAAATATAAACTTACTTTCAATATATTTAAATGAAAAAGGCAGGCATATAAAAATAATATGTATTGTGATACCATTTTTTAATTGAAATGATATATATCACATAAGAAGGCCATAAAAAGTCTGAAGAGACAGACACCGAAATGTTCACAGTGGTTATTTCTGAGTGATGAAATCATGGATGGTTTTTATTTTCTTCTTTTTCAAAATCTGGATATTCTAAATTATCTCCAAGGATATTAACTACTTATGAATAAAGGGAAACTAAAAATTAATGATAAAAATATGGTTTATGATTGTGGAAATTAACTTTCTCTCCATGGGAATCTCTAAGGAAAATGGAGAAATATTTTGAATTCCTCTAATTATATATAATGACAACTTCCACAAACCTCAAATTTAGTAAGATTTTTCTTATCCCATTGCCTTTAGATATCTTAAGACACTGAAAGGTATTTTAAACAATTTTGCCTTTATTAGCTTGGATATTTTACTCATTTGTTCATTTTTATCTTACTTTAGTTGTAGATAATTAGTTTAATGTTGGTTTATTTTATAAAACCAAAGTTTTAAAAACAACTCATTAGACTGAATTTGAAAACTGAAGTAGATATTCTGTGAATAAAATAATTTTAATTATGCTTCTTCCATTTAGCAAATAACAGAAATACAAAGGTTTTAGGTATTAATGACAAGGAAAGACAGAGGACGACTTGATTGGATAAATTTCCCAAGAGCTAGAGAGAAAAAATTAAATATACCATCTTGTCATTAGGGAGATTTTACTGGATTCCCTCTGATTTTGCCTTTCTCCAAGTGTGACTTTGTTTCTCCTCAAACTCAGTTATAGGTTTTTCCCAAACTCATCTATGAGCCTTGGGGTTCTTCCTTTTAAAGTGTTCAACAGATTCTTAAGTAAAATCGTTGTAAAAATGCCAACTGCTGCTTTTTTTCCTCCTTTCCTTTCAAAGCTACTATGTGGCTTATCTTCCTCTCTGACACTAAGAACCATAAACCTAAAAGCCACATGAGTCAGTACTCTAAGGAACTGATAAATCAATACATTTAAATTTGAGGAAAGTCAGTTGATTTTTGTTCTCCTACAAAACGGAGAACCCAATCCATTTCTGTCTCTCATTTAATCAGTTGTTAAACCCACTAATTCACACACTTTTTTAAGCCACTAAAAACATTTATTTCAACCTTGCTAACACTGTGCCACCATTTTCTCTAGCCATCTTACTTCTTTTGTCCCTAAGAGGAATTCCCCACGGATTGTAGAAAACTTTCCACCTTTGTTTTCCTTGAATATGTTCTCAGGTTTTGGGGAAAAAAAAAAAAAAGAAAAAAATGTTCTGAAAAGAAGATGACCCAGTTTTCCAGAGTGAATAAAAATGTTCTCCCCTCATGGTGGAAATCTTTTAGAACTTTTCCCCCTAAAGTTATAAGATGGTAGGAAAGGAGTATTTTTTTTTTTATGTGGAAGTATTGAATAAAAGCTATAAAAGATGTCAAAAAAATCTTGACATCTACCAACCAGGAATCAGCAGAAAAAAATCCCTGAAAACTACAAAGAGGTTAAAAAAAATTTAAGGCAAAGCCTCTTCTCTTGTACTCTAACTTTTCTATTTACTAAAAGGTTCAGTGAGTCTTTCTATTCCAGATCTTCCAGTATAAAGACCTTTTATTAACCCATGATACTAGGTTAGGAAAATATTTTACTCAAGAAAAGAGACAGCCTTTTTAAGCCATATTAAAAAAAGAATGCTATTTTAGAAAAACACTCAAATATAACTCAGAGTAGAAAGTATTAAACTCCTTTGATATACATAAGGAATTTATCAGATTTTTCTGGGAACTTGAGAGTTTTTCATATTCTTTCTGATATGCTGTATTGGCTCTTTATCTTCTTCTGCTAAATCTACAAGAAATATTTTAAAGATATTCTTTTACAGTTAACTCTAAATTTTTCCACTGCCCCCCTCCTCCCTGCCACACCCAGGAATCTATTCTGATTACTTACATTTACTGTTTCTCATTCATCCACTTATTTATTTATTCAACAAATACTAATTGAGCACTTAACTGTTCCAGGACCTGGGTTAGTTTCTGGGGATGCCATGGCAAGCATAGACACCTCCCCTGCTCTTATGGAGCTGAGCATCTAATGGGGCATTCAGATATTAATCAAAAAATCACAGTAATGGATGTATAACTATGACCTGATGTTCACGTTCTGAAAAACACACACACACACACACACACCATCTTAGAGCCCAAACAATAGGGACCTCACCCAGACCAGAGGGACAGCCAGGCTTCTCAGAGGAAACAAACAAATAACATATCAAGGACCAAATCTGGTTGGATCTATAACCCAGGATTTAATTTCTTTTCATGATGACACTGCAGTAAGCCAAACAAACAGCCTTTTTATTAATTCTGAAGATAAGTAGAATAAAATTGAATCTTGGCCCTTTCTCCACCAAAATTGTTCCTTCTCATCTGAGAGGAAATATTTATCATCACCCATCTAAGCACATACATTTTACAGGCACCACCCCCCACCCCACTCCCCCAGCTATTTCCATAAATTATCTAAGTGGGGAGAAAAGAGCGAAAAAAAATTCCCAGCAATTTTTCATCTTTTTGCTTCTCTGTCAAATGAATTACCCTTTTGACATGTTTTCTATATTAAAACAAAAGATGTTTCATGGATTCTTATCTCCAAAGATATTGCCATTGTAGATTCAAAACATAATCTTTTTTGCCCCTTTGGAAATCTGTAACTCTAGATCAAATTCCTCCTCACTTACATTTTTTTAAAACATTTTTTATTGATTTATAATCATTTTACAACCTCCTCACTTACATTTCATTGAATGGAATGCATTAGGTAATTTTTATTTTTATTTATTGCTTTATTATTCATCCTGAATCACTGTAAAGAAGGTATTTCTTATATCAAAATATTCTTAAAACTCCAAATATATTTGGTAACTTTTCATTTGGTTGCTTTTATCTGTTTTTTTTTTTAAAGTTTATTCTTATTATAACAGAGAAAATAAAATTTTCAGTAGTAAAATAAAATTTACCAGCCGTGAGTCAGAGATAATCACCATTAAGATTTTGTTGCATACCTACATATATTTATATTTATATATAATTCATTGTATCTCCTCAGAATTTTCATGAGGTGGTTGAGTAAGCAAAAAATTTAAAAAAGCACTTCCCCCCTCAACTATAATTATCCTTTTCCATGATCTTTTGTCAAATATTAAATTATGTAAACCTTCATTGAATAGCTGCTGTGTGCTTATCACAGAAATGGCATGATTCCTTTCTAAAGCTGCCACGTGAGTAATATTGCCACCAGGTTTTCAAAAATAAAGGTTTGTCTTCATTTCTGTTATGTCACTTTAATTATCTCTTGTCCTTATTTTAAATTCTCCTGGGTTTTCCCCGTTATCTCATAGATTTTATCTTTTCGATATCAACACAGCATTTCAGTCTACAGAAATCAGTAGGAATCCTGATTTTATAATCTGTCACTTGAGCTAACCCTCCCATTTTTGTGTCATCAGCAAATTTGAAGATCATTTCTTCTAAGCCTTCACTTAAATTTTTTATTAAAAATGTCAAACCTACGGCTAGGAGGGCGAAAAGAGACAGGACAAGAACAAAGCAGCTCACTCCGTAACTCTAGTGAAAAGACAACGGCAGAGAAAGTAAGAAAGAGACCTATGGATGCGGCAACGACTTGCTCCAGATACACAGCAGGAAGTCCCGCTTAAAAGAAGAGAGGGAAGTGAGCCGACATTGCGTATCAGAAGTGGTACCCACGGTGAGAAAAGGTGTTAGAACGAGGAACTGATTTCAAACAAACCTGCACAAAGCTTTGATAGTGTACAAGGGCGGGCCGTATGTTTATATGACTGCAAAAAATCGCATGTTGATGTCATGTAAGTCGGCCTGGAACATTACAATAAAAATCCACGCTTTTCACAGCCACTTAGAAGACGGAAGGAAGATTTGATTGCTGATGTTAGACTCAGCAATGTGCACACTGGTCTACATGGCACCCGTGTGCAAATTAGAAAAAGGTGACCCTTCCCCAGGCGGACACAGCTTAGCGCTCGGGGAGGACAGCGCAGGTTAGACTTTCCCTCTCACTCCTCACCTTGGCCAGGCGTCCCCTGTGCACTGATCAGAGTGGTTTGCAGGGACTCTCCAAACCACATCTCAGCTTTGCCAGCGGGCTCCTCGTTAGGCTCTGACAGTAGGGGGCGCTAGAGCGAGCCTGAAGGGATGGAGGAGGAGGAAGAAGGGACTTGCCCCTTCCTGTGACCCTCCTGTTTGCTATGTTTTGCCAGCAGCAGCACATGAACCCTTCTTCCCCAAAGCAGCAGTTAGATCCAGTTGGCAGTTTCCCAACACTTGCAGAACTAGTTGCAACGCGGCCCCTCAAAGACACCAGGCACTAGACCCTTCCTCATAGGTGGGTCCCTACTCACTGAGACACCTCCTCCAAACCCAGAAACACCAGCGCCCCCTGAGGAGCTACCCCCTCCTCAGAGGTCTGAGTGTCAGCTCCACAGGGCCCTTCCTCTAAGTTTCTACATTTTGGGGTGTGTGTGTGTGTGTGTGTGTGTGTGTGTGTGTGTGTGTGTTTATTTATTTAAATTTATTTAAATTGAAGTATAGTCGGTTTACAATGTTGTGTCAGTTTCTGGTGTACAGCATAATGCTTCAGTCATACATGAACGTGCATATATCCGTTTTCATATTCTTTTCCACCATAAGTTACTACAAGATATTGAACATAGTTCCCTGTGCTATACAGTATAAACTCGCTGTTTAACTATTTTATATGTAATAGTATACTCAAATCTCAAACTCCCAGTTTTTCCCTTCCCACCCACTTCCCCCGCTAGTAACCATAAGTTTCTTTTCTGTCTTTGAGTCTGTTTCTGTTTTATAAATAAGTTCATTTGTCTTTTTTTTTTTTTTTTTAGATTTCACATATGATTGATATACGGTATTTTTCTTTCTCTTTCTGGCTTACTTCACTTAGAATGACAATCTCCAGGTCCATCCATGTTGCTGCAAATAGCATTATCTTATTATTTTTATGGTAAATTTCTACGTTTTTAATAGTAACTCCAACTTCTTGACTTTGACCCCTCAGTCCTGAAGGCAAGTAAGTTTCCTGCAGTTGCTACCTCAGCAGTATGTTAGATTTCTCTTTATACCTATACGGTTACCAAATTGATAATTTTATACCCTGGTGACAGTTCATTAGATTGAAATCTCTTTCTTGAATAACTGTCATTTCTATCTCTTGACCAGACCCTGACTGGTACAAAGAAGAAGATGAAATACAGCAATGAATGGTCACAATCTACATATGTGGTATTTTCCAGACATCACTCTAACTGCCCTAACAGCCAAACTACTCAAGAAGGGGAAACTTTCCATCAGCCCCTTGAGGTGGGGATTATTGTCAGAATCAAAGCAGTGACACACCAAAAAACTGGATGGCCCAGTTGGAAGGCTGTCCTTAGGGAATCCTGGTTGGAGAGTGATAAATCCAGTCTAGGTCTTTCCAAAGGGGTTGTATTAATCATAGACAGGTTATTCTGCAAAAACTAACAACTCTCTGATTAGCAATGGCTTAGAACAATAAATCTTTACCCATCTTGGAGGTTTCCTGGCAGATGAGGATTTGCTGCAGCTCTGTTCCATGGCTCTGCTCCAAATATCTTCCGCATCTGGGGACTGAGACCAACAAAAGGTGATGCTCCCTTCCTAGTTTCCCAGCAGAGGAAAGAGGGTAAGAGTGGAACCAGGCAACAGCTGCTAGGAGGAGGCACCTAAGTCACCTCCACTTGTGTCTGTTAATCAAAGTAAGTCATACGGTCAAACCCGCTATCAGTGAGGCAGTTTGGATAAAGGGTTAACAAAAATCCTTTCCATATTATGTAAGAATCTGACCTTTAGTTAACTCACTAACTCTGTTCCCCTGGAATCAGATTATTGTGTTAACAACATTCTTCAACAACACTGCTTATAATAAAAATGACCTCTGATTGGAAATTGTATTTGTACCAGGAGGAACTATCAATGCACTATAGGTTTTCGGTGGAGGCTGGGTGGCTTTTAGGGTCCCTGAGTGTGGCGGCTGTTTTCACTGGGCGTGTCCTTATGGGGATGCTAGAGGCTTTGCCTCTGAAGTTGTTACAGGAGACACTGGCTCTCGTGGGGAACGAGTGGTTCCAGCACCTGCCCCAGAAGAATCCCACCTTTTTCCACTTGAGCTGTCCCTGGGCAGCTGTGTGATCTGGTGTCCTATAGAAGAGGAATACTTGACGCTGCCCTGCTGGCAAACTGTGGTTCCTGTCCTACGTTCTTCTGAGTGCCCAAGTGGTCGATGGTAGTTTCGTGCACCTGAATGCTGAGTTGAACCTAAGAATACCCCGTGGGGGGCACTGCAGGCAGAAATGTATATTCTCCCCCAGGGAAGCACAACAAGAGTGTATGCAGGCTCTTCTTACTGGCAGAGGAGAAAATAATTAGGAGCGGCAATAAACTGCATGGGAGATTCTCCTACAGGACCCTGGAACTTTTCAGCAAACAACAGACTGACAGAACTATTGATCTATAGAGGCAAAAGGAAAAGAAAATTAGGTTTGTGACTCAGAGCGATTTGTTGGAAGCTTGGATCTGTTGCTTACTGCTTGTAACTTGAGTAATTGAGTGTCAGAATCCTCACTTATGAATTGATTATCATTCTGGCCTTTTTACTAAAAAGAAAAAAAACCTGGAACACAATTAAGCAAAAAAAAAAAAAAAAAAAAAAAAAAGGAATTATTTGTTCCCGTAATTGTAAAGGGCAGGGATGGAGCTGTAATCTAATGGACTTGAGTCTCCAGGACTCTCTCTTTGTCCTTGTCTCCAATATTTTCAGCTCCTTGGCTTCATCCTCTCCCACTTCACGAAGGATTTTCTTTTTTCACATGACAGGGCTGCTGGCAGCTGTGGTTCACATTCTCACAAGGACTTCTCATACGTCTTTTTCAATTAATGATGTATTTACAAATGTGACCAGATTCTCTCATATCTGACCTGTCTTAATTGAACTGAACATTCTTATTTAGGCTGACTGGCCTGCCATTTATAAACTGAAGAGAATTCTTCTTGCTAGAGAAGCTAGGGCAAAGGTAAAAACTGAGTAAATTGACTATTATAAAGTTCTGCATATGGCAGGGGCCACAATGATCATCTAGCTTATGAGTTCTGCCTTCGTCTAACCTTGTATCATTCTTTCCAGGATGCTGGCCCAGCCTTCTCTTGTTCTTGTTAAAACCATGCCTTAAGAGTCTTTCCATGTTTGAATTCTACACAGCCATAAAAAATAATAAAATAATGCCATTTACAGCAACATGGATGGACCTGGAGATCGTTATACTAAGGGAAGTAAGCCAAAAAGAGAAAGAAAAATACCATATGATATCATTTATATGTAGAATCTAAAAAAACAAAAAACAAAAAGGAAACAAACGAACTTATTTATAAAACAGAAACAGACTCATAGACATAGAAAACAAACTTATGGCTACCAGTAGGGGAAGGGGGTGGGAAGGGATAAACTGGGAGTTTGGAATTTGCAGATACTAACTACTATAAATAAAATAGATAAACAATAAGGTCCTACTAGATAGCACAGGGAACTATATTCAGTACCTTGTAATAGTCTAAAATGAAAAGGAATATGAAAAGGAATATATATGTATAACTAAATCAGTATGCTGTACACTAGAAATGAACACAACATTGTAAATCAACTATACTTTAATAAAAAGGTCTTTCCATTTTTATTAAAAATATTCACAGACTTATGCTTATTCCTGACTTTAACCTTTGCAGCCATCCTGGTGTGTTTAGACATCACTCCTACTGGTTTCCCTTTGGAATTTTCCACATTTGTGCAGTCAGATATTATTTTAGAACTTTCTCCTTTTTTCCCCCATTACATATGGTATTTCTCTGAATCTTTCCAAACGTAGTTTTCTAAACCAATCCATTCTGTTAGGATGCAATTATTTCATAGTAATTATTTCCCATATAATTGGTCTTCTTGACCTATCGGTTAGGAAAAAAATTAGAATATTGGGTCTCCCTTTGGCTTTCTCTACTTTCTAAGAATGTTTTGGTTAGAGTTCTTGGTTGTAAACAAAGAAAATACAGCTAGTTCAGTTAAGGGGAAAAATAATTTTTGGAGGGGTTGAAAGTTGCACAATAGGCAAGAGGGCTGAATAAACAGACTCGGGCAGAAACAGATGGACAAAGCACAGCCAAGGTCCTGCCAAAAGAGCCATCTGTGAGGTGTGCCCTACTGGCACTGTCCCTGCTGGAGAGACACAGCTGTGCCACTGGCATCTGCTCCCTCTGCACACTTACTCTTTTGCCTCTGAACTCATGCTGTCTCTGGATAAAGTGACTGTGCTGATGTTATTAGAATTAACTACGAATTAACCAGAAAGATGATCATTCCTCTTCAATTTCCATGATGTCAGTCAGAGCTCTTCATTCCTTATTTCTCCCTTTGTGATTCTTCCCCCCAAAAAAGAGATGTTCGCATACTGGGCTACCAAAACAGTAAGTGACCATTAGAAAAATCTCCAAGAAATGTAAGATTTTGTCAGTGTCATTCCTTTAACATAACTAGTTTTCAGGACGTTGGTGTGTTTGAATTCTTACATTACCACTCTAACTTGTCCCTCTGTAGTTTTTTATAATTTATATGAGGAAAGCATCTTTTATAAAATCTACCTTCCTACGTCCTCATTATAATCCAACAACAATAGCATGTCTGTTTGTCCCTGTTTTCATCCTAATCTGGGGTCCTACGACATGTTAAAAACGTGTTCTCTGGGGGGAAATCTGTCATGTAAAATTGAGAAGCACTGCAAATGATATCTCTCTTTTGAAAATTTTCGAAGCCCAGTAGCATAGTAAAGGTTTGGGGAAATCTTGAAGTAAAGATATGGATTTAATTTTAACTCAGCTTTGACCATTCTTATTGGAGTATTTTTCTAGTTATTTGACTATTGGCCTTCGACTCTGCACTGTCTTAATTTTTGCATCTTGGAGGCTGGAAGCCTGAAAACGACATCTCCCAGACTCTCTCACCAGCTGGGTCTGGCACAGGAGGTCCTGGCAAGAGGTCAGAAAGCAGGAGGAGGAGAGGAGCCCTATTTTCCTCCCTGTGCTGTGGCTGGGGCAGCAGTGGCGGCAGAGGACAATTAGCCGCTCCAGCAGCAGCGGCGGCAAGTCGATCGGCAAGCACAGGACTGTAGCTTCCAGAAGCCTGAAGTCCCAGTGAGGACTGGGACCCCTGGCTTCCGGTGAAGTAGCAGCTGTGGCGGTCCCAAGCTCTAGAAGCCTCGGCAGCGCAGCGCTCCTGGGACCTGGGCGGCAAGCACCCCGTGCCCTTCCGGCAGCTTCCTGGAACTCCTGGTATCTGGGGAGCATCCTTTCATCCCTTTACCCCTTCAGCCCTTAAACACTTCTGCAAACAGTTCTCTGCATTAGTGGCTAAAGGTTGGAAATACCTGAGCTGTTTCTATTGTTCTGACTACACACTGAAAAAATACTAACACCGTATTTTCCCCCCAGAAAACATAACATCTTTTATGACTGTTGTTTTGTGCATGGCATAGTTTAGGGAAGGCAAAAAGCCCCTCTACTTTTATTCTGTTTCCTAGTTGTTGCTTTTTTCTATAAATAGTAATAAATACAATACTATTATTCCTTCTGTTTTATTACATATTTTTGACCAAAGTATTACTTAAATTCCATATCCCATTCACATTTCACCTAAGAATCCTTATTGATACCTATAAGATAAAATATCAGATTTATTTTGTTCACCATCGTTCTGTGTACTGACCTAGAGACAGCTGTCAATTTATTTTTGAGATATATGCAGTAAAAAGTGCACACATCAAGTGTACAGCTTAATTTTTATATGTAATATAAATATATTTATATACTGTACATGTATCAAATAACAATATAGAACATTTCCAGCATCCCATAAAGCTTCCTCATGCCACTCTGTCAATATTCCATTAAAGATAGTGACTTTTCTGAACTGTACCACGGTTGTGCTTGTTTTGAACTTCACGTAATGGAATCCTGTTGTATGTATTCTTTCACGTCTGGCTTCTCTCAATATTTTGTATGTCAGATTCATTCATGTTGTTGAATGTAGTAGAAGCTTGTTCACTTTTATCGCTGTATTACTATTATTATTATTATATCACTCTATCACTCATTCGCAGGTTATTTATCCATTCAACTCATGATGGACATTTGAGTTTTTACCTGGTTGGGGCCATCACAAATAATGCACTATGGACATTCTTACACACGTCTTTTGATGGATATAAGCACTCTAGGTCTGTTAGGTACATACTCAAAAGTAGAATTGCTGGGTTCCAGGGTGTATTCATATGTTTGGCTTTAGCAAATATTGCCAAAGAGTTTTTCAAAGTGGTTGTACAAGTCTGAATCCCCATGAGCAATGTATGAGAGTTCCATTTGCTCCACATCCTCACCAAACCTTGATGCCGACATTCTGGTGCAGGTGTGGTGGGATTTCATCGCGCCATACATTTGCTTTCTTGATACCTAAGCATGATGAGCGCCATTTGCACTTACTGGCTATACGGATACCTTCTCTGTGTGAGGTATAAATTCGTGCTCACTTAAAAATATTCAGTTGTTGGTTTTTTTTAAATCTTTAAGCTGTAGGAGCTTTTATATATTCTGGTAGGTCTTTTGCCAGATATATGTATTGAAAATATCTCCTCCCAGTCTATTGCTTACATTTCCATTCAATTGATTTTATCTTTTGATAAATAAAGTTCTCTTTTATGTGGGAAGTACTTTATTTTTAATTTTTTAATTTTTTAAATTGATGTATAGTTGGTTTACAATATGGTGTTAATTTCTGGCATACAGCATAGTGAGTACGTCTTATATATCTATAAATTCCTTTGCATATTCTTTTTCACTATAGGCTATTACAAGATATCGAATATAGTTCCCTGTGCTATACAGGAGGATATTGTTATTTATCTATTTTGTGTGTGTGTGATTTTCTTATTTTAATTAATTACTTAATTTTACATTTCTTTTTTATTGAAGTATAGTCAGTTTACAATGTTGAGTCAATTTCTTATGTACAGCATAACGTTTCAGTCATACATATACATACATACATTTGTTTTCCTATTCTTTTTCATTATAGGTTACTACAAGATATTGAACATAGTTCCCTGTGCTATACAGGAGAAACGTTTTATCGATTTTATATATGGTAGTTAGTACCTGCAAATCCCAAACTCCCAATTTATCCCTCCACCTAGAAGTTATTAATTTTAATGCAGTATAGTCTATCAATCTTCTCTATCACAAGCAGTGTATTTTCTGCCTTGTTTAAGATATTTTTGTCTGCACCAAGGTTATGGGGTGATTTTCATGTATTTTCTTGAGAAGCTTTATTTGTGATACATTCAGGTCATCTCAGATTAATTTTTTAGGGAGAGGTGAAGTTTAATTTTTGTCCACATGGATATCCAACGGATCTGGCATCACTTATTGAAATGACCATCCTTTCCCCTGCTGAGGTGCAGTGGCCTCTTGACTGTAAATCAGGTGACTACACATACCTAGGTCTGTTCTAGACTCAGAATTCTATTTGTCTTTTTTTTTTTTTTTTTGAAGGGGGAGGTAATTAGGTTTATTTATTTACTTATTTATTTTTAGTGGAGGTACTGAAGATCGAACCCAGGACCATGTGCATGCTAAGCACACGCTCTACCACTGAGCTACACCCACCCCCCATTCGTCTATTCCTGCACCAATATTAAAGTCTTAGTTATTGTATGTTTAATGTTATCCTTGACATATGATAGTGTAAAACCTCTAGTTTTTTTCCCCTCCACGACTGCCTTCTTTATTCGTGGCCCTTTGTATTTCCATATATATATATTTTTAAAGAGAGTCTTTAGTCCAATTTAATGTAATTATTGAAATGCCTGGATACAAGTGTACTATTCTTGTTTTTTAATTTGTCCATCTGTTTTCATTCCTTTATTTCTCCTTTCTTGCCTTGTTTTGTATCACACTATTATAGGTCCATTTGTCTCCTCTATTAGCTTTTTAAACAGCTTCATTGAGATATAATTCACATACCATGCAATTCACCCATTTAAGGTATACAATCCCATGGCTGTTAGTATATTCAAAAAGATGTGCCCCTACCTACCGCAATCAACTTTACGACATTTTCATGACCTCAAAAAGAAACCCTGTACCCCTTAGCCATCACCATCCCATCTCCCACGTCCCCCAGTCCTAGGCAACCACTATTTTCTGTCTCTACAAACTCATCTGTTCTGGGCACTTCATATAAATGTTTGGGAAAATAGCCTCAAGGGGTATGAGTGTGGTATTGTCTGAGTGTGTGTGTTTGTATGTGTGTGTAAGAAACTAAGAAGGAAAAGAGGGAAGTTGTGAATAACATATTAAATAAGGAAAAATGACAAGAAATTAGAAGTGTGACTAGAGTAAGACTTTATATTTTCTTGAGCACGGACAAGCAGGTGTGCTGAAAGATCAGGTTAATAAATAGGGATATGGAATTCCATGTCCTTGGTGAAGTTTACTAAGAGAAACGGACATTTCACAGATGAACCAATCTCTTAAGTGGAAAAGTTTTGGTTCTCAAATATCTGCTGCAGAAAGACTACACACAGTGACTTTCAGCAGTGCAGTAAGAGCCAACAAGCCGAAGCCAGTTTTGCCCTTCAAAGGAAAGGTGTACTTCGGCCACTCCTTTTTTCTAGAAGGTAAATAAAGGTGATTAAAGCAACGGGTGATCCAAAGCCTGTATTTTCCTTATATGGACAGAAAAGACCTCATAGGGATTTTGAGTTTCATTATTCATAATGAGTCTTCCTTTTTATTCTTATAACACGCAAGCTTGTTCCCACTGCCTGAGCCCTGGCTCTATGCTGTTTCCCTTTAATGATCAAAGTCTCAGCTCAAATTGCCGCCCCCACAGATAGATTTTCCCGGACAACTGTATTGAGACTTCTCCTCCACCCCCCACCGTCTCTCCCCATCAGCCTGTATCCCATCACCCTGTTTTATTGTCTTCTTAGCATCTACTTACACCAGCTGAAATTACTGTTTTGATGTACTTGTTTATTTGTTGATTGTTTATCTCCTCCTTCCATAATGTGATCTCTTTAAGAGTAAAGACCTGGTCTGGCTTACTCATTGCTATATCCCAGGGCAGTGCCTGCACACAGTTGGGGTGCAGTAAACATTTGTATAATGAAGGAGTAAGTAAATGATCTCCCCTTGTACCCTCAAGGGGGTGGGGGGTATAACTCAGTGGTAGAACACATGCCTGGTATGCACAAGGTCCTGGGTTCAATTCCCAGTGCCTCCATTACGGCAAAAAACCATTTTTTTAAAATCGGTTTTTCCCCTAGTACACTCAGTTAATTGTTCAGGCCACTGTGCTAGATCCCTACGAGGTTAAGATGGTCCCTGTTCTCTAGAATTTTGAGAAACCAGCACATCAAGTGTAAGCCAGTGTTGCTAAGTGTAAAGTCAGGGTCCATACACATTATGGAAGAAAGACAGATTTTAATGTCATGTGAAAGTAATACAACACTATAGAGGTAACAAAAAATTGAATAAACCCAATCATTAGATAATGTATGCTTTGTTTCACAAAGGCTCCAATTTCAAGTTTATATACTTATCTGGTTTCTGCAAATCCTCTGAGTTTATTAAATGAGGTCTAAAACTATGTAAGAGATCAAGCTTTTATGATTCTGAGCCCTATACCTACAAGAGTTAGGATAAAGTACTGAGAAGTGCCCCGACTTTGGGATCAGAGGGCCTGTCCCAGGCTGGCTCTGGGTTGATGGACAATTAACCCCTGAACCTCAGTTTACCTTTAGGAATAGGGATATTTACCCCACAATAACCACAAGGATGTGTGAGGTTTAAGAAATAAAAGAAAATCAATTATAAATAATGTTTATGGGTCACTTCAGATCAGACTAAATACCTGACATTTACTATTCATCTCAACTCTGTAATCCTAGGAGGTGGGTCATTATAATTCTTATTTTATAGATACAGTACCTGACACCCAGCGTGGTCATGTGGCTTAACCAAGATCATACAATTTGTAAGTGGTTTGGCCAGGGTTTAAACCCAGACTCTTATGCTCTAAACCATTCTGTTTTATGTCTTCTAAACAGTAAAGAGTTGTTCAAAGGTGGTGTGTCAATAACCTTTCAACCAAGAAGTTCTTGCAGCCATAATCAGGGCACTGCCCAGTGAGAGTCTGTCTTGCCTAAGCTCAACTTATATCTACTAAGCCTGAAGCCAGTGCTTCTGGTATTCTTAATAGCATCGAATTTTCAGCAAAATCATGGGAGTAAAATTCAACCCTGAGTCACCATGGAAGTCCTGATTCTGCATGGGCAACTAATCCATTGTTTTGATTTAGCCAAATCAAAAAAAAAAAAAAAAAAAAAGGCTGACATTGAACTTGCATCTCAAATCTGAAAAAGCCTCTCTGAATTCCTACGTATCAACCATTGTTAGAAAGAATAAGTACAAATGAAGGGAATTAAGTTTAATCCCCCTAATAAATAAAAAGAGCCTCAGCCGGGGTTAGAGAGAAATCTCTTCCAGCAGCGCTGTTAGGTAGGGCAGGGATTTACTGTGCTGTTTTGCGTTATTTGCTGAAGCATTTAGAATAAGCCACTGTCTGAGAGAGCAGGCTACGTCAGAAAGGAGCTTAACTCTTCTAAAATTAAAGTGCACGTTCAATCTCTTATTGGATTTCTTTCTTTGAAAAGCACTTGTTTTCAATAAGTAATTTCTTCCCTGTAGGTTGAGAATAGTAACTTCAAGTTCATAGATAGGACCCTGGTGTCTAGGGATTTTTCTTAAATTTTTAGCTTGGGCAGAAGGAAATTGTAATTGAAGAAGGATCATCCAATCTGAGCCGATCCCAGGTCTGAAAAATAAGTAAGATCCGTGTAAATAGTCTGGATAACTGACAAGGAAGTGCCCCCCTCTCACTCTCAGCAGGGTTATGTGACTTACGAGTGTTCATCACGTCAGGGTTCTTCTCACGGGAACAAAACCACTAAGACAAAATACCAGGCTGTGACAGACTTCAACCAAAGGGGAAAGAGTGAAAACACGTACCCACCAACTGTTACATCTGTCCCAACACTGTTTGATGTCAGCATCTTCTCCTTTTACCTAGACCCTTAAGCAATCTTGCCTAGACTGTACTGTCTTATCTTTATTTTGAGGTAACAGTTCTCAAAGTTTTTAGTCTCAAGACCTCTTTATAGTCTTAAAAATTATCAAGGACTTCAAAGAACTTTCGGTTGGATTATATCAAATAAAACAAGAAATTCTCAACGTTCAGGCAGACCTCAGAGATTTTGTGGGTTCTGTTCCACCACAATAAAAGGAATCTCCCAATAAAGCAACTCACATGGATTTTTTGTTTCCTACTGCATATAAAAGTTATATTTACACTATACTGCAGTAGCATTTTGTCTAAAAGATGTACACACCATAGTTTAAAATTCCTTTATTGCTAAAAAAAAAAAAAAGCTAACCATCATCTGAGCCTTCAATGAGTCATAATCTTTTTGCTGGTGGAGGCTCTTGCCTCAGTGTTAACGGCTGCAGACTGATCAGGGTGGTAGTTGCTGAAGGGTGGGGCAGCCGTGGCAATTTCTTAAAATAAGACAACAATGAAGTTTCTTTTCACAAACATTTCTCTGTAGCATGCAATGCTGTTTGATAGCATTTTATTCGCGGTAGAACTTCTTTCAAAATTGGAGTCCGTCCTCTCCTACCCTGCTGCTGCTTTATCAGCTAAGTTTATGTAATATTCTAAATCCTTTGTGGTCAGTTGCATAATCTTCCACAGGAATAGGTTTCATCTCAAGTAACCACCTTCTTTGCTCATCTGTAAGAAGCAACTCCTCATCCATCCAAAGTTTATCATGAGATTGCAGCCATTAGCCCCATCTGTAGGCTCCACTTCTAATTTCGAGTTCTCTTGCTGTTTCCACCCCATCTGCAGTTACTTCCTCCACTGAAGTCTTGAACTCCTCAAAGTCATCCAGGAGGTTGAGTTCAACTTCTTCCAACCTCCTGTGAATGTTGATATTTTGAGTTCTTCCCATGAATCACAAGTGTTCTTGATGGCATTTAGAATTGTGGATCCTTCCCAGAAGACTTCGGTTTACTTTGCCCAGATAGCAGCTATTGCCTTACAAAATCTGTTTCTTAAATAATAAGACTTGAAAGGCAAAATTACCCCTTGGTCCATGGGCTGCAGAATGGATGTTGCATTAGCAGGCATGAAAACAACATGAATCTCATTGAACATCTCCATCAGAGCTCTTGGGTGACCATGTGCACTGTCAAAGGGCAGTAATATTTTAAAGGGAACCTTTCTCTTTCCTGAGCGGTAGATCTCAACACTGGGCCTAAAATACTCAGTAAACTATGTTGTAAACAGATGTGCTGTCATCCAGGCTTTGCTGTTCCATTTAGAGGCCATAAGCAGGGGTAGGTGGTATAGCTCAGTGGTAGAGCACGTGCTTAGCATGCACGAGGTCCTGGGTTCAAGCCCCAGTGCTTCCACTAACAAATAAATTAAGAAATAAACCTGATTACCCACCCCACCCCCCAAAAACAACCCTCCTCCCAAAAAAGGAAAACAAAAATTGAAGGCATAGGCAGAATAGATTTAGCGTAATTCTCAAGGGCCCAAGGATTTTCAGAATGGTAAATGAGCATTGGCTTCAACATAAAATTGCCAGCTACATTAGCCCCTAAGAGAGTGAGCCTGTTCTTTGAAACTTTGAAGCCAGGCACTGACTTCAAAATGCCTTTTACATTAGAGGAGTTCCTTTCAAACTGCAGATACATATTCTCACTTACTGTTAAATGCTCTCTTTCACTTGAAATGACAGAGTAAATGTGGTTTTTTGTGTGTGTTTGTTTTATTTTGTTTCTCATTTTTATTTCATTACAACCACTTTGAAAACAGTTCTGCAGATTCTTAAAAAATGTTAAATATATACCAATCATATTATCCAGCCATTCTGCTCGTAGGCATTTACCCAAGAGAAATGAAAGCATATGTCCATAGAAGCACTTATATCTAAATGTTTATAAGCAAATTTATTTGTGTTGGACAAAAACTGGAAACGATCTAAATGTCCATCAACAGGTGAACTGATAAACTGTGGTATATCCAGACACTGGAATAAGACTCAGCAGTAAAATGGAATGAGCTATTTATACATACTGCAGTATGGATGACTCTAAAAATAATTATGCTGAGTGAAAGAAACCATACAAAGTACATACTGTATGATTCCATTTATATAAAAGTCTAGAAAATACAAACTAATCTACAGTGACAGAAAGCAGGTTAGTGGTTGCATAGGGTCAGGAAGCAGGAGCAGGGAGGGGATAGCGAAAGGAATTTCAAAGAGACGTGAGGAAAACTTTGTGGAGTTACACACCTACTGGAGTGGCTAAAGTTAAAAGACCGTTCTAAGTGTTGATGAAGGTGTGGGACAATCAGAACTCTCATCCACTGCCGATGAAAAAGTAAAATGGTTAATTTTGGAAGAGTTTGGCAGCTTCTTAAAAAGTTAAATATATACTTAATAAACACCCAGCCATTCCACTCCTACATATTTATTCAAGAAAAATTATAACATGTTCACACAAAGACTTATATCCAGTAGCAGCTGTATTCACAATAACCCAAACCTAGAAACAGCCCAACTATACATCAACAGGTAAAAGAGTAAACTTTTTGGTACATCCATTAAACGGAATACTACTCAGCAATAAAAAAGGAATGAGTAACTGAAAAACTCAACATATGTAAATCTCAAAATCATTATACTTAAAGATGCCAGACCAAAAAATAATACCCACTGTATGATTCCATTTATGCAAAAGTCTAGAAAATACAAACAGATCTATAGTGACAAAAAGCAGATCAGAATTTCCCTGGGGATGAGAGTGAAAGGAGGGATAAATTAAAAAGGGGTAGGAGGAACCATTAGGGGTTGTTGGAAATGTTTGTTACCTTGGCTTTGATAATGGTTTCATGAGTGTATGTCAAACTTATCCAGTTGTACACTGCTCCCCCCCACACACACACACACATGCAGCATATTGTCATCCATTGCACCCAGAGAAATCTGTAGCAACAAAGAACTGGAATATGAGAGTGGGTGTCAGGTGCTACAATCAATGCATGGAGGAGGTGGAGGGTAATAAGAGGCTAAAGGTGTTTTATCAGCAATTTTAGGCAAAGCATGGGAGCTGGAAAACGTCCTTGACAGCAGACACTCAGCTCTTATAGCCTGAAGGCAGAAAAAGCTGAGGATCATATTCAGCCTTTAATTATAAGAGAAGTGAAGCGCCAGAAACATTTGATTCTCAACCCAGGCAAGTCAGCTTCACCACCATCAGCGCATTGATTGGGAAGGATTGTGACCCTCAGGCATAGAATGGGGGCTTCTTGGTTAAAGCATGCAAAAATCTTGAATCCCCAGATTCCTCTGGGCCTGAACAAGTGGCCCACTCCTCCCTACTCAAGGCTAGCTCTACTTACCTCCTTGAACATGATGTGGAACCCTCTGCTTTGCAAGACAAATGCCATCCCCACACACCTCTGCCCAGGATACACCCTCACCTCTTATCCTGGCTACCAGATAGTAAACTAGGTTCACTCACAATCTAACCCAACTGAGGAGGTGCTGGGCCTGCAAAGAAGGACAAGGAGCTGCAGGACCTAGCTAACGTGGACTGGAGGAGCTGGGGAAATACGTACAAGACTGGGACATGACATGAGTACAGAATCGAGACAAAAAATAAAGTCATAGAAGGGAGAGTTTATCCATGTTCGGTCATTCGCTTGTCAGATAACATTTAAAATCTTGTGTTTAACAACTGGCTAATAAAATTCCTTAAACGTCACAATTGGCTCCTGTAAGAGCTGAAAAGAGCCAGCCAGCTCTAGCACACCGCTGCCTACGGCAGATGGTGGGAGATGCTGGCACCCAGCTGGGATACCTGATAGCAGCAGAAATGACAGGATCCCCCCAAAACAGGGGCCAGGTGGCAATGCTCATCAGAAGCAAGGTGGGAGCAACTATGGTCATGAGCAGCAGTGGGGACCCTGACTCTCGGCGAACTATGGCGATGAAGAGAAAATGAGTCCTTAATGGCAGGAGAGGGAATCAACAGAATCAGACGAAACCAAGGGTGAATGATTAAATTCCAGAGGGGAGCTGCCCCAGTAAAAAGTCATGATCTCTCCTATTACCAATCCTGAGTCCCCTTTCAGATTCAGAACCCACCGATCTCATGAGGCTCTCCGACAACACTGGAGCAAGTGTCTATGACAATAATTCTCCTGACCTACCCGACAGGGGCCCACGGCTATTTGTTCAGGTAGCCGTGTACACGGGAAAGAGAAATGCCATGGCGTTTTGAGGAGTGTTGGCTGTAGGGTCTGATTTGACATTAATACCTGAGAATCCAAAGCATTATTATGGCTCTCTTGTTGGGAAATAATAAATGGTGTCCTGGCAAAGATCCCACACACGTAATAGGTCCACTGGTTCCACGATTTATCCAGTGACCCTCTCCCCAGCTGCTAAACCCTGCAGTTAGCATCATCGCCACAAGAGCGCTATGCAAGTGGAAGAAGCCAAGTGGAAGCTCTGAAACTGTCCCTCCCACCCTGCCTTGGTCAAAATAGTAAATAAAAAACAACAGTGCACTGGCAATATTGTAAACAAAAACCAAATATCATAAATATTTGTAAGTACTGTAAACATGAGAACAATTTTATAAAAAATTATTATAAATATTGTAAATTAAAAAAAAAATTCTGCCTAGAACTATGGCAGAGATTAAAGTCACCCTTAAAGGCCAGAAGGACGCAGGCACTGTGGTCACCATCACATCCCTACTCGATCCACTAGCGTAGCTCCTATAAAATCATGTCCCAGAGTGGGTGCTGGACTCCTGCACATGTATACTCATTTACCCTCCATAACAACCCCATGCGGTCACTGGCAATATTGCCCCTATTTTTCAGCTGTGCTGAGACAGAAGTAACCTGCCAAGGTCATACAACCAGTAACTGGCAGTGCTTAAGCAGGGAGGCACAGGAGCGTATGCTATTCATCACTTTTTACACTGCCCCTTCACATAGGGCTGCTCTTCAGCCAGGGAGCAGCAGATTTCTGACGTGGAGCTGCGTAACACACTCACATGCATAAACTTGGACATATAAGATCACCTGCCATCCAGAGAAAGTGCTCACATAACTCGCTTTGTGAGTGCTTAACAACCCTTCTATGAAGAGCCATGAAGTTGTGTCCCTGTCCTTTTGTTTTCAGATGAAAAGTAGAGGTTTGGCCATCAGATTCAAGTTACTGGCTGCAGATCACCAGGTCAAATCAGAATCGTAACACGCACTTTGAGTGGATTCCAGGGGACTCCTCTACCTTGTGACGACCACTACCAAGCTAGTTAGTCCCCAGGGACCGCTCAAGGTCACAAAACATCTTGCCCGACCACTTCCTGAATAGAACCAAAGTTCAGGGTCAAACTGCCCTCTTGTGGTGACAGATTGCTACGTGTTTGGTCTCAGAAGCTCCAATTTGCAGCATCAGTGCCTGAATGGGGCTTTCCCACCATCTGAGGCCTTTCTCAGGCAACCAGAAGAAAGGCAAATTTGCAACCCTCAATAGGCAGGGGCAAGCAGTTCTGCCGAATTCAAACAGGAGTGAAACAATGTATTACGCAGCTTAGAAATGTGCTGCCTTAGACCTTATTATTGACCATGACCCCTAAATATAGTTCACATTAAATACTGAGTTTTATTAAATACATGTCCCCCAGTTGAAGAGACAGAACATCATCACACGACCTTAAAAGGCCCTCTTCACTCCTGACAACTGCTTCTTTCCACCAGAGAGGTAATCACTGCCCTGAATTTTGTCTTTGGAATCTCCTTGCTTTTAAGTCATATAAACAGACATTTATGAGTTTGTCCTGAACATATGCAACCCTGGCCAAGAATCCATGGAAGCCAATGGACCATATATCCAAATGTATGAAATTCATAAATCAAGCTAGCCAATTATTAATTTAAAAAATGTTTGTCCTCCTGCCTGGGAAAGTGAACCTTTCTAAAAACCCAGAAAATTGGATTCAAATTTCTCAGATGACCGACGAAGTTGAGCATTTTTACACATTTACTGGCCATTCCTCTGCTGTGAAATGACTATTTTGTGATTTTTCCAATGGGTTCTTTGTCTTTTTCTTATTGGTTTATTTTCACATATTCTAGATACTAACCGTTTGTTCAGTTACAAGTGTTGCACATACCCGCTCCCAGGTTGAGCACGCACTTTCATTCTTTTTGGAGAACTTTCATGAACAGAAGCTCTAAATTTTAATGTAGTTAAATTTATTAACTTTCCTAAATTAGTAAATATATGTTAAAAGTTTGAAGCAGTGCCTGATGCATATTATTGTAATTTTTATATTATTTTCCTTTATAGCTATAGCTTTTTATATCTACTTTAAAAGAGCCTTTCTTATTCTGAAGTTATACAGATATTTTCCCAAGAATGTCTCCTAAAAGAATCAGATATTTGCCCTTCACCTGGCATGGTTTTTTCCTTCTTTTTGTTAATAAAAGCTTTACTGAGATACAAATAGCATTCCATAAAGGTTGCCCTTTTAGGGGGGTGAGTATAGCTCAGTGGTAGAGCACGTGCTTAGCATGAGTGAGGTCCTGGGTTCAATCCCCAGTACCTCCATTTTTAAAAAGTCACCCTATTAAATTATATAATTCAGTGTTTTTCAGTATATGCACAGAGTTGTACAACAATTACCACTAATTCCAGAACATTTTCATCACTCGAAGAAGAAACCCCGTAAGCACTGGCTTTAATAAACAGCATACAGATAACCAGTATTCCAGCACCATTTCTATTCTTTCCCCAATGATTTGCAACATCATCTCTGTCACAAATCAAGTTTTAGTGTTTGTGTTGAGTTCTGTTAGATCTTCATTCTCTTCCATTAGTCTACTTGACTATCCCTGCACTGATTAATATGTGCTGTTCGAATTCCCATCAAAGCAAGCTGTCATTGTCTTTTCTCATGAGAATCTCGGTATCTACTGACACTTTGTACTTCCATACACATCTTAGAAATAACTTAGCAATTTCCACAGAAATTCGTTAGAAACTTCACTAAAGCTGTGTTAAACCTTGAGGAAAATTCATATTCACAATACTGACTCTTCTGTCCCATAAAGATATTTCTCTCCACTTATTCCAGTTTTTTAAAATATTCTAAAATTTCGCAATTTTTCAATTTTCACTGTTTCTCCCAAAATGTATCACATTTTTATTGTAACCTTAAAAGTTCATTTTTAAAATGCTATTGAAAATGTTCTTTTCAAAGTATCTTTTCCTACCATTTGTTGGCATAGTGCATGCACATTGTTTTTATGTCCAATGACCCTTCCAAAATTTATCGATAGAATCTTCTTGATTTTCTCCCCAGGTAATTATTTCATCTTTAAATAGTAAGGTTTTGTTTCCTTTGTGTAATTTTTATTTCTTTTTGATGCTTAAATGAATTGGCACGACCACTGGCAAAAAATACATTTGGCTATAGCAGGCATCTTTGTCTTGTTCCCAAACTTAGAGGGAGTACATTTGACCTTTCAATAAGCTTGCTGTACTTTGTAAGTTACTCTTCACATTATAAAACTTTTGTTTCTCTTTGCCAAGAGTTTCTCCATAAATGATGTTGAATTTTATCAAATGCTTTTCCTGCATCAAGTTAGATGATCATGATTTTTATTTTAATCTATTAATGTGACAAATTACATCTTCTAATCAAATCAAAGATTCCATCAATTCTAAAACATACTATTATTTTATCCTCCAATAAGGAAAGAAAAAATAGCTTCCCACTGAGTAATTTCCCTTTAAGATACAGTTAAGAAAAAATATAGGCATCTAAGAACTGATAAAATACAAACTAATTTATAAAGATAAAACTGCCATGCATTCCTGGGATTAAACACAAGTTTATTGTGATGTATTCACTTTTTCATTACCCTCTGGCTTTAATTTGCTATTATTTTTGCATGTTCATGAGTGATATGGGCTGTAATTTTTATTTTTGTACCGTCCCTGTCAGATTTGAGGAATGAGATTTATCTATTTTGTATAATACTGGAATTTTTTCCTCTGAATTGTTTAGTAAAACTCTCTAGGCTTGGTGCTTTATTGGTGGGTTACAGTTTTGACTACTGATTGAATTTCTTTATGAAGGTTAAAGGACCATGATTTGTAGATCTTCCTGAACCTATTGGCTGAAGTTTTTTTTTCTAGGAATATATCCTTTTCACCAAAATTCTCAAATGTATTGGCGTGAAGTTATTCAAATTTTCTCAATATTTTAAGATCAATGTACATGACTTTTAAATTCTGCACATTGCTTATTTACGCCAGCTCTCTTTTCCCCTTCATTAAACTTGCCTAAATTATCCATTTTGTTACTCTTCTTGAATTTAAATTTTGGACTTTCCTCATTCTATCATGGTATGGTCGCCTCCTTAACTTCTTCTGTTACCTTTATTATTCCCTTCTTCTTTATTTCCATTTGAAGCTTAGTGAATTAATTTTCAACTTCTCTTTTTCTAATATAAGCAAGGAAGGTAACAGTGCATCTAAGTGCTGTCGTAGCAGAATGCCTGAAGTTTCCATATGTAGTTCGTTTGCATTCAGTTCTGCATTATGTCCCAATCTCCATTATCATCTCCTTTTTGATCCCCAAGTTGTCTCTAAGTGTTAGGTTGTTAACATTTGCTCTTATTAATTTTATCCTAAATGTGTACACAAGATGTTCTGAATCAGAGATAGATTTCTTCTTACCTCAAGGTCAGTAAGTATCTCTGCCCTCTTTGCCCCAGACTTAGCTGTGTGGCTATGCGATGAGATTCCTGGGGTTTTTTTCCTACACAAGAGTGGTGATCAGTAAAAACAAATCCACACTTAGGTACAGGACTTTATTTGCCTTTATTGCAATAGGGAGAGAGGAGCTACTGCAACAGGGGCAGGGATACGACAGTAATTGGGAGACAGCCCTGACCGTAAGACCTGTGAACACTTCAGAATCAGGTGGAAAATGACTTTCAGTAGGAAAGGATAAACAGGGCTAGAAAGATGTGGGTGTGAGGGAGGGAGGTGGGCAGACGACACAATGGGATAGTTGATCAGGGATGTCTTTTGTTGTGGCCAATTTTCAGGAGGTGTCATTGTGGAGACTGTTCCACACCCCAGTGGTGACCAGGCTGAGGGTGGATTAAAGTTTAGGGGCCTGGGGGGGAGAAGCCTAATGTTTCATCAAGTCAAGGTACAGGGCATTTTCTCCAGGTTGGTCTTTGAGGACAAACAGTTCAAATAATTAGTTACAAAATAAAGAATGAGAATTTGAAGGGTGTGGTTCCTCCATAGAAGCCCCACTGTTAACTCGGGCAGGAGGAGGGAGGGGCAGGACCCCTGGGTAGCAGCCTCTCTCTACCCCCTGCCTCGCAGCAGGTGCAGCTCCTTCTGGGAGTGCACAAGAGCTGGCGGGTTGCCTCAAGCAGAAGCGGGGCTAAAATATGAGCTGTGTCCCAGACAGCTTTGGCAGATTTACACCACTAGTGCCTTTGGAAGCCCAGCGCTTGCAAGATATCCAAGGAGTAACTGGTGTGTGGCTGGGGCAGGTCTGGATTAGCAGAGGGCATGCAAAGGCAGCGGCAAAGCAGGGGTCTGGGCTGATCCGGGAGTGTGACTTCACGCACCTACAGTGGGTCCTGGTGCCGGACTGACGCATCTTCTCAAGGTGGCTTAGTGAGCACAGCGCATGGAGGACACCAGGACAGACTGCTTGCATTCCCACGGCCGAGGTGGGGCCGAGGGTAGCACCAACAACAGTGTACTTTGTGAGCCCACACGAAAGGTGACACCACAGAGTGCACTTCCTGGTGGAAAACTGCAGAGGAACACCCAGCGGCTCCTCTGCCCGTGGAAGCGCTCCAGTCCCGCCCACCTCACACCAAGGCTCAGAAATGGATCTGGGGGCTACTACTCCAAAACTGGGGAGCAGACTCAGCCCCTGACAGGGCTGTGACAACCACAGAGCAAAGAGGAGGCTCCACTCCACATCCAGTGTTGGTTCTGGTGACCACAACCCTATCACAACCCCCCTCAAAGGGATAACAGCCATCACACATGGAAGAAAGACATGGCAGGCATCCATACTAAAAGCAGCTCTCACAGCAAAAATATTAGATGTACACAGGGATGCTCTCACATAAAATCAGCCCTTCAAGACCATGGCAGATAGCTGTTACTCCTAAATACAGAGTCAAAGAAATATAAGTAAATTGAAGAAGTAGAGAAACCACTCTCAATTAAAAGAACAAAAGAAATCCCCTGAAAGAACAATGAAGCAGACCTGTTCAGTCTACCAGAACCTGAGTTCAAAAAGGAGATAATAAAAATACTAAAGGAATTAAAAATGGCTATTGATAGAAATGCAGATTACTGTAACAAGGAACTAGAAACTATAAAGAGGAACCAAGTAAAATTAGAACACTCATTTGCCAAGACAAAAACTGAGATAAAGACAATAAATAGCAAACTAAACAAAGTAGAACAATGAATAAATTATTTTGAAGATAGAATAAAGGAAGCCACCCAATCAGAACAACACGCAAAGACAAATGAAAAAAATGAAAACAATATAAAAGAACTACAGGATAACATAAAGCATGTCAACCTATGCATAATAGGTGTCCCAGAAGGGGAAGAATGAGAAAAGGGGGTGAAAAGTGTACCTGAAGTAAATATTGCTGGAAACTTCTCAAACCTAAAGAAGGTAACAGATACCCATGTACAGGGAGCACAGAGAATCCCAAACAAGAAGAACCCAAACAGACCTACAGCAAGACATATAATTAAGATGGACAAAGTTAAAGATAAAAAAGATTCTAAAGGCAGCAAGAGAAAAACCAAGTTAGTTACTAGGAATCCCCGTAAGGCAATACAAGATGAGGATACTACCTCGTTAACACATGCACCCAATCTAGGAGTACCTAAATACATAAAACAAATACACAAGTAAAGGAAGAAACTTGATGGGAACACAATAATAGCAGGAGACTTTTAACATCTCACTAACATCAATGGACAGATCTTCCAGACAGAAAATCAACAAAGCAACAGAGATCCTAAATGACACAATAGAACAGTTAGACTTAGTTGGATATTTTTAGGACATTACATCCAAAAGAAACCAGAATATACAAACTTTTCAAGTGCACATGGAACATTCTCTAGGATAGATCACATAAGTACACAAAACAAGCCTCAACAAATTTAAGAGGACAGAAATTATTTCAAGCATCTTTTCCGACCACAACAGTATGAAACTAGAAATCAACCACCGAAAAAAGAAATGAGAAAAAAAAAAAAAAAAGACTGCATGGAGACTAAACAACATGCTACTAAAAATCAATGACTCAACGATAAAATCAAAGACAAAATTTGAAAATACCTTGAGATAAATGACACTGAAAACACAACCACACAAAATGTATGGGATGCAACAAAAGCAGTCCTAAGAGGACGTTCACAGCAATACAGGCCTTCCTCAAAAATGAACAATCTCAAGTACATAAACTAATCTACCACCTAAAAGAATTAGAAAAAGAAGAATAAGCAAAACCTAAAGTCAGCAGAAAGAAAGAAATAACAGATCAGACAGAAAATAAAATAGAGATTTAAAATAAATAGAAAAAATCAATAAAACCAAGAGTTGTTTTTTTGAAAAAGTACACAGAATTGACAAACTTCTGGCCAGGCTCACCAAGAAAAGAGAAAGAGAGCACAAATAAGAAAGGAAAATGGAGAAATTACAACTAATACCACAGAAATAGAAAACATCATAAGCAAATACTATGAACAACTATATGGAAACAAGCTGGACAACCTAGAAGAAATGGACAAGTTTTTAGAAACATACAGTCTACCAAAACTGAATCACGAAGAAACAGATCATCTGAACAGACCGATTACTAGAAGTGAAATAGAATCAGCAATAAAAAACCTCCCTGCAAACAAAAGTCCAGGACCAGACAGATGGCTTCACTGGGGAATTGTACCAAACATACAAAGAACTCATACTGATCCTTCTCAAACTCTTCCAGAAGACTGAAGAGGAGGGAATCCTTTCAAACTCATTCTGCGAGGCCACTGTCACCCTAATACCAAAACCAGACAAAGACACTACCAAAAAAGAAAATTACAGGCCAATACCTTTGATGAATACAGATGCAAAAATTCTCAACGAAATATTAGCAAACTGAATCCAGCAACACATAATAAGAGATCATACACCACGATTAAACTGGATTCATCCCAGCGTCACAAGGAAGGTTCAAACATATGCAGATCATTGTGATACACCATATCGACAAAAGACAAAAACCACACAATCATCTCAATAGGTGCAGAAAAAGCATTTGATAAAATTCAACATCCATTCATGATAAAAACTCTTACCAAAGTGGGTACAGAGGGAATGCATCTTAACATAATAAAAGCCATTTATGACAAACCTACAGCCCACACAATGCTCAATGGTAAAAAGCTGAAAGCTTTCCTGCTAAAATCTGGAACACGACAATGATGCCCACCCTTACTACTTACATTCAGCAAAGTATTGGAGGTCCTAGCCGCAGGACTCAGGTAAGAAAAAGAAACAAAAGGGATTCAAACTGGAAAGGAAGAGGTAAAACTGTCAATACATGCAGATGACACAATAGTAAAAACAGAAAACCCTGAAGGCTCCACACAAAAACTACTAGGACCTATAAAGAAAGCCATCAAAGTAGCAGGATACAGGATTAACTTACAGAAGGGAATCTCTTTTATTTCTTTATACTGTCAATGAAACATCAGAAAAGGAAAGTTTAAAAAAAAACTGCCTTTTAAAACTGCATCAAAAAAGCCAAAACACCCAAAAAACTTAGGAATAAACTGAACCAAGGAGGTGAAACACTTATACACAGAGAACTATGAAACACTGATTAGGGAAATCAAAGATGATTCAGAGACTGGAAAGATATCCCATGCTCTTGGATTAGAAGAATTAATATTGTTAAAATGGCCATACTATCCAAAGCAACCTACAGATTTAATGTGGTCCCTATCAAATTACCCATGACATTTTTCAAGAACTAAAATAAATATTACTAAAATTTACATGGAACCACAAAAGACCCAGAACTGCCAAAGCAATATTTAGGTAAAAGAACAAAACTGGAGACGTAATCCTCCCAGACTTCACACAATAGTACAAAGTTACAGTAATCAAAATAGTGTGGTATTGGCACAAAACCAGACATATGAATCAATGGGAACAGAATAATGCCCAGAAATACATCCACACACCTATGGTCACTTAATTTTTGACAAAGGAGGCAAGAATATACAATCAAGAAAAGACAGTCACTTCAGAAGTGGTGTTAACAAAGCTGCAAAGCTGCATGTAAATCAATGCAGTTAGAAGACTCCCTCACACCATACACAAAAATAAACTCAAAATGGCTTAAAGATTTATAAACATAAGACAGGATACCGTAAATCTCCTAGAAGAGAACATAGGCAAAACATTTTCTGACATAAATTATGGCAATGTTTTCCTAGCTCAGTCTTCCAAGGCAAAAGAAATAAAAGCAAAAATAAGCAAATGGAATCTAATCAAACTTACAAGCTTCTGCACAGCAATGGAAGCCATAAATGAAACAAAAAGACAGCCCAAGGAACGGGAGAAAATATTTGCAAATGATGTGACTGATGAGGGCTTAATTTCTAGAATATACAAACAGCTCATACAACTCAGTAACAAAAAAACAAACAGCTCAATCCAAAAATGGGCAGAAGACCTGAACAGACATTTCTCCAAAGAAGATAGGCATGTGAGAATATGCTCAATATCACTAATTATCAGAGAAATACAAATCAAAACTACAGTGAGGTATCACCTCACACTGGTCAGAATGGTCTTCATTAAAAAGCCCACAGTAGCACTATTTGCAATAAGCAAAACAAAGAAGCAACCTAAATGTCCATCAACCAATGACTAGATAAAGATATGTTGTGTGTGTGTGTGTATGTATGCATGCATATATATTTGTATACACACACACATATATATATATAATGGAATACTATTCAGCCATAAAAAAGAATGAAATAATGCCATTTGCAGCAACATGACATGGACAGAATTAGAGATTATCATACCAAGTAAAGTAAGTCAGACAGAGAAAGACAAGTATCATATCATTCATATATGTAACTTGAAAAAGTAGAATAATACAAACGATTTTATTTACAAAACAGAAAGAGGCTCACAGACAGAAAAAACAAACTTATGGTTACCAAAAGGGAAGGAGGTGGCAGGGGGGATAAATTAGGAGTTTGGGATTAGGAGATACAGACTACCATATATAAACAGATAAACAAGGTCCTAATGTATAGCACCAGGAACTACATTCAATATCTTGTAATAACCTATAATGAAAAAGAATATGAAAAGCAATATATATAACTGAATCACGATTCTGTACCCCAGAAACTAACACATTATAAGTTAACTAAACCTCAATTAAAAAAAGAAAAAAAAAGAATGGGAATTTGGAGGCTCTGTCACAGGTAATCAAGGGAGTCATCTACAGATCTTACCTTGGTCATACTGAGGAAGGTGGTTCTTTGCAGTAAGCCATTTCCTGGAATACAACAAAGTAGAGGGATGTCTTAACTTCACTGTTTTCCAGGAGCACGAGTGAGCACGGGGTTCAAGTACACTGTCAGTGGCTAGGTCTTCATCAGCAAGGGACAGGGAGATGGGCTGGGGACTGCTTCACACGCCACACTACACTACCTCTCTACATTCAGCACACCCTGAATGGGAGCATCCTCTCTGGCACCTGTGTTGGGAGAACTCCAAGTGTACAGGGTGTCTATTCCAGTAATGCATTCACAGTGGAAGCCATGACCACACCTATCAGATTGGTCTCAAAGGTCTTAGCCATAAAATTTATGTCCCTCCCTCACTGGTCACTTTACCTGGACCCCAGGTTGAATTAAGGCACCCTTTCTCTCCACTGGACCATGTATCATGAAAACTTGGGCACCTGTATCCAACAAAGCCATGAATGTGTACATCCCTCCCTTCCCTGGGGTCTCCAGAAAATGCCAGCGGGGGAACAGGACCTGTAATCCTTCGGGAAGAGATTTTTCTCCTTACAACAACTTAAATATGGGTAAAAGGGAAGGGAGGAACCAGCGGATGAGAGACATAGACATCCACTGTTTTCAGTCCTCCCGAAGCCATGTACTAGGCAGCAAGGCCACCTCTGCCCTGACGTCCACTTCAGCGCCGAGGACCTCCCGACCCAACAGCACGTCCACAAGATGACGGCTGAGCAAATCTGCTGCAAACAATCTTTGTGAATTATGTTATACAATCTTTATGAATAGTTCAGCATGTGTAATGTCCTTTTTCTAGAATACCTTAAACTGGGGGGAAAAAAAGCAATTTCAAATGTAAGAAAGGTGAGAGTAGTATTTTAACAGCAGCCAGTCTACCAGCTTTAAGGCTGTAACTTGTCTTATTTCTCTCTGGGGGCTAATTGTATTGAACGGGTTTCAGTATTTTGAAGATTACTTTCTTCTGTGAGCTCCGTATCTTCTACTTCATTCCAGTGTTTAAACATGAAGTGAATTTTAAGTGATGTCAGAGAGTATAAGCCTAACATTTTAATTATCTATTAGTATGGGTAACACTGAACCATTTTATAAGTTAGTGATTCTATAAATTGTCTTGCGAGAGTTATAATGTGTGCCTCTAAGCAGCATTTTTCAAGAACTGTAGGAGAGCCTGATTATGATGGGAATAGGCAGAATCTCTATTGTTCTTATGTTTTCTTAAACTTCGGAGAGTAATACATTGCAGGAAACGCAACTCAAGATGTTCTGGAAAAAATGTCATCTCAGGAGACAGAACCAGTTACAACATGGAACACATTTCAACTCCAGCTTCCTAGTGGAGATCATCAGTGGATTTCGAGGCGAACCAAGAGTTGGATGGGTAACTTTATTTATACAACGCTGACACAAATGTCAGCAGTATCAAAGGTGCTGGGGAGACAATGATACTGAAGTGACTGATGTAATGGAAGTATGTTCTGGTCAGATTTGAATGCAGCAATGAAGGCTGAGAGGTTTATAAGATCAGAAGACAGAAACTTTGGATAAATAAAAAGAATGAGAAGGAATCAGTGACTCAGGAAACATACTTCACTGTGCAAATTAAGGAGAAAAATGGTTGGGGGGGAAAGCAGGTGAAGACATGGGGAAAAACGGTTGAGAATGAAGAAAATTTTTCTCACAATGGCACGGGAATTCCACAGAGAAGAGGATTTCTTATCAGAAACAAATGTGGAGATGAGCTAGAATGGTTATAAGGTTCTAGAAAAAGAGGGAAAAGCTTCCATAAAAGCGACCTAATTTCTCAACCAGCCACACTTTCTTAAAAGGCAATGTGGTTTCAGAACCATTTCTTGCTCAAGCTCCAAATTTAGCCAATACACCTTTAAAGAGGGAGAAGGATAGCAACCTGAATTCAAGTGTCCACTATCTCTTCTCCTGCAGCGTGGGGGCTTTTTTGATTTGTAAAGACTGTAGAAGTACAACAGAAATAAAGACAGAAATTATGTCACAGTAGAATTTTACACTACATCTGTTTAATCATATTATGACCATTAATGCAGTATCTGCCACAGTAACTTCACTCAGATATTAAAAAATAATGGCATATTGACAGTTTAAAACTGGTTCACAATTTTATAAGCTTATTTATCAAGAGTGAAAATAGAAGACTATTAAAAATAGCTAAAAAGATAACATGTGTCATAGTGCTTAACGTTTCTGTAACTGCTGGTAAGGCTTACATCTCAATCTGATGCCGAATCCTTAATGGCACTGACAGTTCTTTCTCAGCCACATGGTACACATGCACCGGTGCTACGAGTCTGGAAGAGACTGGCTGTGGGTACCACTTCTTGTCTTCAGCTGTGACTGTGCGATATCAGCAAGGGCACTCTGTATCTTCTCCAGAAGCATGTCCCCTCGATAAACCACATCCTCCAGACAGGTGGCGGCTTCGTGGTTTTCTTCTTCCAACTTATACAAGCTAGCAGCCTTTGCAAGACACAAATTTAAGACTCTTCTGAGAAATGGAAACCTTGGAGATTAAAAGCTGAGGAGGAAAGAAACTGCAGGAGAAGTATTTAATTTTAAATCTGGATGACTATGCAATCATTGTGACAGATTTTGCAGTGGCAGAAATACGAAGATCAGGTACGACTTTGAAGAGTTTTTCCTGTGTGAATTATTGAAAAGGATGACTTTTCAACTAGAGATCTCTGGATGACTATCCGAAGATTCCCTTCCACACTGCTTTTGGACACTGCTACGTTACTCCACATCCAAAACGCCACCCTCCTCTCACTCTTTGCAAGGAAGAGAACCAAACAGGAGAAAATGGGAAGTTTCCTTGTAACTCAAAACTGGACAACTATATACATATTCAGCACAGTCTTTAACAGACTACAGTAGTTCACAATTCCCATTTTAAAATTCAGAGTAACTTTAAAGTTTGAATATTATAACGAAAGGTACTAAATCTATCTCCTTTAATTCAAAATTCTCTACTAGCAAAATTCTCGAAGGAAAAGAAATTTTTACCTGTAAAGCAGCTGTAGACTCTTCACTGGGTAAAGAATCTATCAAAACATCAATGTCCTTTGCTGTTCGTGCAATCAGCGCTGCAAAAAGCTGGGCGTATTCTAGAGAAAGAGATCACTCGTTTAAGACATCAGAGTAAAAAAAATAAAAAAATATAAATAAATAAATAAATAAATAAATAAATAAATAAATAAATAAATAAATAAAAATAAATAAAAAATAAATAAAAATAATTTAAAAAAAAGACATCAGAGAACCTAAGTTTTCAGAAATAGAAATTAAATTTTAACTTCAAAAAACCAGAGAACTTCACATTTTCTGTACTAGGCTTCTGATGATGAAAGTGTAATTTTAACACATCAATCCTATTACATGTTTGAGAATTAGCTTTAATATTAACTCCAATTGGGAATTAAGCATAATGTACATCATTTCATTTATTAAGACAACATGGTGGTCACTTGCATAAAGGAATCTGTAAATGGGATGCCTTTCTTACTAAGGTCCCTCAAGTAAAATTCAGCTAAATTCATATAATTCTCCCCTAAAGGAGTAACAATCTGTTACTTGACATGAAAAGAATTATAAGGTGTTATGTAAATTAACTGTAACAAATTCATTTCTTTTATGACAGTAACATTTTTAGAAAGCCATAAATAAATTGAATTTTTCAATAAATCTAATTTTAAAGAATTACAGGTAATGTGAGAATCAAACTAAGAGAAGCCAAGAAAATCTGTTTACCTTCTGTAGGATTAGCTGGCTGATCTTTGTTAATTGCTGTCTGAATATTACTAAATGAAGCAGGAGGACCACACTGCTGCAACACTCCAATGGCATTACAAAACTGATCCGCAAGCTTGAGGTCAAAGGAAACGTGGCAAAGTTAGAAAGAATTGATCAGTTTTAAGGATTTTATTGGCAATGGCAGCAATATTTCTATAATAATGATTTCAAGCAAGAGAATAAAACAGGAAAGAGTAATTCTGGATAACATAAGCCAGTGTACTAACAAGGATTACATGTTCTAATTATGCAAAGAAACATTTGGTATCAATTTAGCTGAAATAGTTAACAAGAAATACAAAAGAATCTTTCTTTTCTTCCCAAGATAACAGAATGACAAGAGAAATATATGCAGACACATATTGCAAGCACAAGCTAAAACTTTTGGGAGAGTAGTGGGGTAAAAGAAGCAAATTCAACAGGCAATTATCCCACAGTAAATTTTAAAATGTGACTCATGTACAAAGTATATGATCCTCTTCCTGAAATCAGGGTAGTTATACGTATAAAGGAATAGTGGGGAAAAGACTGCACCTTAAGTATTCTGAAATGTTTTTCTCTAGGACTCAAGTTAAACTCCTAGTGCTCTACGGTATTCCTTAAACAGTTTTGAAGACTGGGAATACCAAGTCCTTACTGAAACCACGTCCCAAAGAGTTAACAGAAGCTGGCACCTTAACAGAAATACCTGAGTGTGTCTTACAGAACACCTGATATGGGAAGAGTTTGTCAGAAACCCCCTGCTTATAACCTGCCTTTACTGAGTAAGCCTGCCTTAGCTGTGTTTTCTTTCTTTCTCTAATCGCATACCCTCCATGCTTCACATGTAGCCTAGGTAATGTATCACCAGACTTCCTACCACCCCCATAGATAATGCTCCTGATGTATGGGTCACCACAGGGCGTTCAACAAACAAACCTGGTTTGGTAGCATTACCATCACCAAACTTAAGATTTCTATCCTCCCCACCAACTTCTCTCAATAGTCCCCACCTCTCAAATCTCAGTTCCTTACCTTGCATCAATGAATAAGCATTTCCACTGTTTCACTGCCATTATCTCAATGACAGAACTCAGAGTCAATTGTTTCCTTTGTTTAATACCTAACTTATATTGAGAACCTCCTACTCAACCAGCCTAACTTCAGACTCTTAACTTTCCTTTCATCTTCAAATCCTTCTAATACTCCGACACCTCTTTCCATTTTCCTTCTACCATCACGGTTGTTATGTTAGTCCAACCAATTACCTCACAGTTTACATAGCCTCCTCATCATTCTCTAGTTCACTATGTTATCTTACCTGCTCAAAAATTTTGAGCGCAGCCCAGCATGGTCTTCAAGGTGAATCTCTTAACTCATCAGGCTGTTTCAAAGTTGTCAATGATCTAAGTCAACTCTACTTGTTCATTATCTCCCACTCTTTCATATACACCCGACTAGTGATAAATTCACTCCTGACTACACAGCTTTTGCTCACATTTTGCAAATGTAATAAAGCAGCAGTAAGTGCTTCGAAGCTGCACAACTGTGGATTCTAATCCTGGTTCTGGTAATCTGAGTTGTTTTTTTAATTTTTAAACTGGGAACATTCTCACGTTACAGCACTGTTATGAGGAATAGAGAAAACACACACAAAAGTATTCAACGCAGTGGCTCTCTGCTGTCCTTACGAAGCTCTCAAGATGCATTTAGTCAACAAACATTAAAAATCAACTCTATGACAAGCACTGTATATAACTGTGTACACATTATAGCAATATGGTGAACAAGATGTTTCTGCTCTCATGGAGTGCTCGGAGGGTAAAATATATTTTATTCTAATAATTTTACAAATCATTACAAATTAGATACATGCCAACAGAACTCCGTGTAGTTAATATCACTCAATATACCACTTTACTTACAGCTGAAAACACTGGATTCATTGCAACTCCCTAACCACATACTGCTTTTGCATCATTTAAATGTCTCTTGAGTGTATGATACCTTTCTAATCAGACTGTGAACTCCTTATGGAGTATCTCTCTGCAAACATGAGTGTTTATATGCACAGCAGGCACTCATACTAGTTAACCTAGAGACTTCTCTCCAAAACCCAATGACTGGCAATGCCCACCTTGGAGCTAAGGCCATATTCACTTTGTTCTTACTATCCTTCTGGCTGGGAGACATCTATGAATATGCAACATTTCCCCTAAAAGAACATTTCTGTCCAGGAGCATCATTACAATTTGATTTTGTAAAACCTCAAAGGAGCAGCTCCTTGAGGGCGGTTGGCTGGCAGCCCAGGCAAGACCCCAAAAGGTGTAACTTATCTTGGTAAATTCATCAACATTTAGGGGCTGGCCCTCATACACAAAAGTAGATCCTTTTCTATAAGCACATTCACACTCTTTAAGCGTACAAAGACTGAGTAATAACAAGAATGCCAACTTATCAGCTTCCAGTGAGAAAAAACCGGCAAGAGAACAGGTACTTGGATTTTCCAGTCAACATACTCTCTATCTCTAGGAGTCTTACCTGAGACATCAAATTACAAATAGAATGACAGTGAGAAACGTAACTACCAACGGAAAACTACTTAGTTCTTAATGGTAATAAGTCTATGAATCCTTTAGATTGCATATACTTTCCACGTAGACCTAACAGGAAAAATAACCGAAAGGATCAAAGTAAAGGGGGACTACTTACAAGAACGGACCTTTAATAGGGAGTAGACCTTCTAGTAGACACTTAGAAAAACTTAAGTGAAGATATACGAAGATCCTAAGATTAACTATCATAAAGATGTCAGTTTTCCCAAAGCTGATTCCCCCTGGGGGAGTGGCTAAGAGATAGAACGAGACCTTTGGACTACAGGAACCAACTAAGGTAAACAAAATTACTCACTTTACCATCACTCCCGCCCCAACCTGAAAAGTGTGGCGAAGGAATACTCTCGGCTAATGTCTAATGGCAAAGACCCAACTACTAAAAACACGGATTTCCCTCCGTGGGTTAAAAATTGATACGGGGATGGAGGGGGGCTTCCGCTTCCTCTCCCTTTCCAGCAAAGAAGAGGGCCCAAAAGCACCACTAACAATAAAATAAGGCCGTTCCCAGAGAAATGACAAGCCCGAGGAGCGTGGCAGTCCAGGCAGCGACGTGCGAAAGAGGCCGCGGGCTCCCGCAGCTCTCCGCACCTCCCGGCCGCCGGCCTCAGACCTCCCACGGCCCGGGCGTTGTTGCTGAAGCCCGGCCTCAGCCCGCCCCCCGCCACTTCCGAGCTTTGCCTCTCGGACCCCTTTTTCTGCCTTGCCTTCCCTCAGGAGAGAAGAGGCCGGAGACTTTAATCAGGTGCAGTTGCTCACCGAGTTCACGGCGTCCTGCAGCTGCGTGAGCCGATCCGCCATGTTCTTCCCGCAAACAAAGGGACGCTGAAGCCCCTGCTCGTACGCAATTGGGCAGCTGCAGGACGCATCCTGGCCAATCACAGGGCTGCGTTCTCGGAGGGGTTGGAGTCAAACCGAACTTTCCGCCCCGCCCGGAGGGGGCGGGCCTTGCCTGAGGTCGGCTTAATTTAGAGACGGGCTCCACCTGGGGAAACTCCTTTGGGTCCACTCTGTTCGGGGGCCAACGTGCTTTCTCGTGGCTTTTAGGTATTAAACACTTTGCGGAGATTGTTGGATTATGCGGTTTTTAAAAGTAATTTCCCCTGCCCTCCCTTGTATTCATTTTTAAATACCGCCTCAAATACTTACTTTACGTTGCTTTTGCTTTCTAGGTAGACCAGAAAAGGTACACAGCAAGGAACTAAGGAATACTTGGGAGTCACGGTACCAACTTTTGGTTTAAGAAATCCAAAGTAAAATTCACCAGGCAATCAGGACGGGCTGGGTTAGGATGCCCCTCTGTTGCTTTCGGGTGCAGAAGGCCTTCCCCACGTGGAGACTGGTGCGTGTTTACTTCTGAGGGTGGGTGTGCTGAGGAAGCTGACCCACGTGGGACGGAAAGCGTCCGAAACAATTAAGTACGCAACTGAGTTGTAATGGCGGTGTTGGAAGAGTACGGAAAAGGGAGGTCTCGTGGACAAAGGTGAGAGGAGAAAGAAGAACATCTGGAGATGGTAAGGGAAGAAGTAAGGTGTGAACTAGGTCACTGATAAGCATCTCTTGTTTTGTGTGACAGCGAGGAACCCGGTAAGGAACAGAGGAGGGTTAGTGGAGAGGAGAGTGGAGGTTTCACAGTGTGTAGCCGGAAGAGAGGGAAAGACGCCAGGTGCGTATTTGGGGTAAGTTCAGTTTTTAAAAAGAAAAGCTGTGCTATTCAGGCTGAGACTTGGGACCTGTTGAGGGTATCGGTATGAAGAGTGATAGTAGAAACTTGGTATTTAAGGAAAGTTAGCCTGGGGATAGTCTGGAAAGAAATGAGGCTGGAATCAGCTAATGACTTGATTTGTGAACTTCAGACTAACTCACAGGCCCTCCTCCTCAGGCTAATTATCCCTAATTAGCTTCGTGGGGTTGTGGGAAGGTGGAGAAAACTATCCGCTGGGAAGCAGCTGGTGGGATTTACCCCAGCCGTAGCTGGGAAGCTCTACTTCTGCTTCAAGCCGACCCCCACCCCATCTCCAAACAACCAAACCTACAAGGAAGAATGTTGGGTGCTGGGTTTGCAAAGATGGCTAAGCCAGGGGCTCACAAGGAGGAGGGTTTTGCAGTTATTCAAGGATGAGGTGAATTGGGCCTAGACTAGGGTGTTGACCCTGAGGAGAGAAGAAGAGGCTAGTTTTGAAGGAAAAATTCACGTGGATTGGTGCCTGGTTGGACACAAGAGTGATGAATGAGAGGGAGGGAGAATACTGAGTTTTGTATCCTGACTAAAGAGAATCTGGGCGCCTGGGGTAGAAGAACCACCTCAGACAACTCCTGTCACCACACAGCTGTCCACCCGCCATTATCTTCCTTGCAGTTGTCAGTAGCTCCAGAGCCATCAGGTTGATGTCCCGCCGTCCCTGCTTAGGCTTCAAGACTCAGTCTAATCTGGCTCTAGGAAACAGATCCTGCCTCCTCTTGCAATAACTTTCTGAGTGAAATAATCACTTCAGGTTATTCAGCCACAGCTCCTAGAATCTTGGTTTTCCCGGGCTCTTTCAGCATTTTCTGGCCACAGACCCCTTTAAGAATCAGATAAAATCTATGGACCTCTCCCCAGACCAGGCTCTCAAAATTTTGTATACATTTTTTAAAGGAATTTATGAATCTCCTGAAGCTGGAGACTTCAGGTAATAACCCACCTGCTAGATACAGTCTTATGTGTCTAGCTCAGAAGGTCTCAGCGGTGGCTCTATTGACATTTTAGGCTGGATTATTCTTTTTTCTGGGATGCTGTCCTCTACATTGTAGGCTGTTTACCAAAATCACTGTCCTCTACAAATGAGGTGGCAATAAAAACCCCTTCCCCCAGTGGTGACAACACAAAATATCTCCAGACATTCCCAAATATCTCCTGGAAAGTGTAGGGCAAAATTGCCCCCAATTGACAACCACTCAGTTCTTTACCTTTATCAAAACAATTTCTTTGCTGCTATTTAGTTCATAGTCTATCTTTTAAAGTTTTACTTTTTCTCACATAAATTTTATGAATGACTAGAGTCCACCCCTGCTCTCTCCTTTCATGATTTTGATACTTTTTCATATGCTTTTGCATTTGCTTTTCTTGAATCCCCAACTGGACAGTTAAGAGCAGAAACCGAATATTATGTATCTGTTACCGTTTGAACACAGAATTTTGTAAGTATGTTCTTTTAAACTTTATATTATTAAAAGTTTCAAACATGTACAAAAATTGAATGGTATGGTGAACACTCATGTACCGATCACCTAGCTTCAGTTAAAACTCATAGCCAATCTTGTAGTAAGTACGTTGATTTTTTAAAATCTGTATATTTTCAGAAAAATTTCTTTTACAGTGCTTGCACTTGACATTCTAGACCCTTAACTACTTTTATTACCTACTCAGTCACAATTTATTAAACATCTAAACTGCCCCAAGCACTGAGCTGAAATACTATAAATAAGCATTTGCTTCTTTAAATTCCTTGTCATTCCTACAGATGCTCTGCTGTTTCACTCTCCCCTTGCACACCATGTCAGACGCATTAACTCTCTTTCTCCCATGAAATGCCTACACTTCCATCCCTGCCTCTAATTTGTTCCCTTGTTGATCATCCACTCAGCTTTCAAACCTCATTTTAAACATTTCTCTCTTTATAAAACCTTTCCTGAAACCCTAGAGAGAAGTTAATAGCTCCCAATCTTCACCACAATTGTTCCTTCTACTTCTGCTTTTACACTTAGCATATTGAAGTTTAATTATCCATACATGACTCTAATTCACTCACCACCATGAGCTACTTGGGGGCAGGAAACATATTTTAATTGTTTCCATGTTTCCAATACCTAGCACCTAGCATTTAGCCTGACATATGGAAGCCATTGAATGCATATTTATGGGCTAAATGAACAAATTTCCTAGCATAATGATTTCCATATACGTTACTAAATAAACATTTATTGAATTTGATTTAATAAACACAGTCCAAAGAATGTAACTCACAAGAAGAACAAAAGTGTTAAAAAAATATAGAGTGGAGGGGTGGAGGGATAAATTAGGAGTTTGGGGTTAACAGATATATACTACTATATATAAAATAGAAATACACATAGATATACTATAGATAAATGACAAAGATCTACTGTATAGCACAGGGAACTATATTCAATATCTTATAATAACCTATAATGGAAAAGAATCCAGAAAAGAATATAGCTGAATCTCTTTGCTGTACATCTGAAACTAACACAACATTGTAAGTTAATTATACTTCAAATTTTTAATGGTTATTAAAAAATATAGGGAAAAGGTGAAGTTAGGATGGGATGTGATAAATAGGAAAGCCTCAAACAGGACCATTCCTGCCTTTCCCCTGAAGTCGTATCCCCACTTCCATCCAGGGTGTCTTGGGTTTTGTCAAAAACCTCGGATAGGTTGCCTGCCTTCCTTTCCTAAACTTTAAGCAGACCTTATGGCTCTAGTTATCTCTATCTTGGATTTGGGAATCTTGTTAGTTTTTGTGCTTCCTTTCAGTTGCTAGGAATAAAAACTCATCTGCGAAGCTGGGAGCCCATTTGCTTCACTGGTTTCCAGCGGAACTCTGACATGAACAAGGAACCTCAGCCAATATTCCCAAGCTGTCACAGATTTCAGAGCCGAGGTAATGAGGCCCTCTTCTAATTACTGACACGTCTGTCGTCAGCTGTCTGCAGGCACAGGGAACTGCAGTGCAGAACTGTGGAGGAGAGAGAACGGGCTTAGTTCAGGGAAGTGAAATTCATTCAGCACAGTCAGCATAGAGGAGCGGAGGTGTAGACCCTGGAGAGCGGGACAGGAGCTACAGCTTGAAAAGCACTGTGTCATTCTCAGGAAGATGGGCTCTTATCTAGAATGCTTTTAGAAGAGAACCTTTCAAACTATACGTATCTTTTTAAAATTTTTATTTTCTTATTCAAAAGCCATACACATTCAATGTAGAATTTTTACAAAGTGCAGAAATGTGCAAAGAAAATCATTCTTAATCCAATCACCTGAAGAGAAACGATTTTAAACATTTTGATAATTTTCTTTCAACCTTTCTATGCTTATAAACACAAATGCATATTAAAAAGATAACAAAAAAGATTATACTATGTATATTTATTGCTTTAATTTGCCTTTTTATAAACACTTCCCAATCAATCAGTTGCCTTCTAAAACATGATTTTTGAACGGCTACACAGTATTCTATTATATGGATGATCACAGGTTATTTAATTCCTTATTGCTGGGCATTGAGGTTGTTTTAGGGTTTTTTGCTGTTGTAAGTAACACCTTGAGCAGTTTTGTACACTAGTTTTTATACATATCTCTAATTTTAGACATGTTTAAATCTAAAAGTGGAATTATCATACTAAAACCATGAATCTTTTTCAAGATTCTTTAATGCAAATCATGCAACTTCATAAAATTGTATGAAATTACACTCTCACTAGTCCCGTCTTGGAATGTCTACTTCTCAGCTCTTTCATCCACCAAATAGGTTTTTATTCTTTTAAAATATTTACAGTTTAGTTTCTTAATTTGATTTTTTTGTGTGTGTTACTAGTGAATTTGAACTTTTAAAAAATGTATTTGTTGGCCATTTGTATTTCTTCTTCCTTTATTTTTTTAAATTCCCTATTCTGTTCTTCGCTAGTTTTTATGTTTGGTCATCAACTTGACTTCTCATATCATTTATTGTCTATGTTTTTGTAGTTGTTTGGGGAGGTAATTAGGTCTTTTTTATTTTTAATGGAGGTACTGGGGACTGAACTCAGTACTTCGTGCATGCTAAGCACACACTCTACCACTGAGCTGTACCCTCTCCCTGTCTATGGTGTTTTTTGTCTTTAATAAAACTAAAAATTTAAGTAGCCAAATCTACCAATCTTTTCCTTTATAGTTTCCTCCTTTGCTTTTTGGCTTAAAAATTTCCTCCACTGAATGTTTCTAACCACTTCCAGTTTGGCGCTGCCAGATTCCAATAGATTCTTGCTCAAATAAACTCTTAAAAGAAAAAAAAAAGAAGGCAGTTCCTCCCTTTCAGAGAGGAGTTTTTTGTTTTTGTTTTTACATGTATTTCTTCTAGCTCTCTTAAGGTTTTATGAATCACTTTGGGATTTCATTTTGGCAGCGTGAGGCGGAGTTTTACTCCTCCCTCTCCAATACAGTGCAGCTAAGCAGTTATCAGACAATTTATTGAAAAATCCATCCACTGATCCAAAAGCTACCCTTATAATCGCTCCTAGTACCGTCCTGGGATTTCGTCTACTGAGAGTCACAGGAATGAGGGCATGTCGGACAGTAAACAACGTGGGACTAAACCGTGGTACCACAGGTGTGAACGTTTGGATCAGGCAGAGGAAGGACAGGAAAAGATTTGTGCCTGTTAGTATTATGGTGATTGCTATAGTCGGTAGTGGAACAGCCGAATATGTAATTTTCAAGATAGTTGCTCATTAAACTGTATAAATGAAAAAGTTAAAGATCAGGAAAAAGAAAGCAGGGCAATCTTCCCCAAATAATTTTGAGTCTATAGATCGCCTATAGATCTAATTCCACAGTCGTCTCACGAGCCATCTGTCACATGGACTGCTGTCCTTTACACGCCCTCAGGTATAAAATCTGAGAGGAAGTTCAGATGAAAGTCTTGAGTCTTCGAGGATATTTCGCTTCCAGAAAACGAAACTTTCCCCCCCAATGCGCAGCAACCGCTGCAGAAACAGCGCTGCCCCCGCATTTTCGTACCAACATCTCCATGGACAGCTAAGGCAATTGCGACAGGGAGAAACGATCATTTCTAGCGTTTTGAGCACCAGATTCCTCTTTTTTTTTTCTGTTTGCAAAGGACCGTTAAACGTGGGAACGGGAGCCTTGAGACGTTAGGCCACAACAGAAGGGGTTATTTTTTTAACTCGAACGGTGGTTTTCGTAAGTGAAGACAGATACACCTCAAAACTTCCTGGGGGCGCGGGTGGCCCCCCGCGCGGGGATCCCGGGAGCGCGGCCGGCGGGCCGGGGGCGCGCGCCGCCCGGACACGCCCCTGCGCTCCAGCCCCCGCCCCCCGGGGCCCCGCCGCCGTGACGTGAGGGGCGGGGGAGGAGGCGCGGGGCGGCGCTGCGGGGCTCGTTGCCGGAACAGGAACCCTCCTGCTGGGGCGGGGGCGCGCGCCGGCTCGGCGGGGCTGGCAGGTGTGCGGCGTGTGCACCTGGCGAGCGATGGCGCGGGGCGCGGACGCCCCGGGGTAGCGCGCGCGCGGCGGCGAGTCCCGGCCGGAGCAGCGATGGGGCTCCTTCGGCTGCTAGTCCTGGCGGTGCTGGCGTCGGAGCCACGGGCGGCCGGCGGAGCCGAGACCGTGGGCAACTCGAGCGAGGGTAAGGTCCGGGGCGCGGCGCTTGTGCAACGCAAAGTTGGTTTTCCATTTCTTGCGAGGTCAAAATCCATCCCAGGGTCTGTCTACCTGGCAGGGGAGGCGGTGAGTTCAGAGCCAGCTGGAATGAATCGGGGTCTTTTCCTGCAGAAGGAAAATCCCTTTGCTAAGGAGGCCTTACTGTCAACCTCCTAATTTACTAATTTAGGCTGGGGAAATGGGAGAAGATGGGCAACTCTCTTGTTCGGACACATTATTCTCTCCCTTAGGGCGCAGCCATGTTTGTAGGTTTAATTTAACACTGTCCAACACCTCTTTGCTCCCAAGTGGCTGATCTGAGCCTCTGGACAGCGAAGCTTGGTGCAGAACTGAGGGTTTGATGGTTGATGACCCGCCAAGCTGCAGCGGGTTTTTTTTACACTCCAAAATCTAGATCCTTTTCAAATTGGTTATGCTCTACGGAGTTTCAGAGGAAAAGTGAACCCAGAACAGGACTTTAGATTATAGGTCATGTGCTTGGTGAATGAGTTTTAGCAGTAATTGGTGGTTTGTTAATATAAACTGTAAAAAGCGCTAATTGTACCAAGCTGATAATCATGTGCTGTTCTGTGAGGTTAAGCACATTCTTGGTTTTATTTTGAGCTTAAGAGACTCGTTGTAGTTCTGAAACATAATTTCTGAATAATCTGATTGTGTTTCTAAATGTTTATCTTTGAAAAGCCCTTGTGCACACTGAATCCTAGAATATTTTGCCTAGGACTTAAGGCCAAAGCTGAAAAGGGCAGTTATATTTTTGCAGAAAAAAATAGCCTTGTTTGTCATAGGGCCCTGACATTCACCGCGTGCAGCATGTACCAGGTGCTTTTCATGGCAGTGTTATTTAATCCTCACAACCCTATAAGATAATTACTGTCCTCCCCAGCAGAGGATGAAGCTGAGGCCCAAGAGGATGCTTGTTACACAAGTAAGCAGCTAATAGGGGCACAAGCGGCAATTAAACCCAAGTGTGTCTTGCTGTAAATTTCATGACCCTGCACTTCTATAGAGCTGCCGTCCAGAGAGAATATTCTACTTACTATGGTGCTTTCCACTTCCTTCTGTGAATTCTCATCCCTCAAAATAAAGGTCTCCCTCATAAGGCTGTCTCCATTCCTCCATGGTGAAGAATGCAAGAGATTGAGTCTTCAAATGATCAGACCAGGGAAGTAATTTGAGAAATTAATGTGTTTCAGACACTGTTTCTCCCCTCTTTTCTATCATTACAGCACCGATATTTCCTCAGCCACGTTATTTTGGCCTTTCATCAGTATTGTTGTTCTGTGCAGGACAGGGGCAGTATGTGGGAACTTAACTAATGAGGGTTAATAAAGGCTGTCATTCTCCACATCTGTCAGATAAAGAGCAGTGTGAAAATTAAGGAAGACTTAATTCAGGGCTTGCCAGATCCTCCTGGAAAAGGGCTGGATTTCTATTTGAGAATTCTGTAGGAGCTTGAACTTAAGCAAGTGCTGTAAGTTAGGATTTACCCATCTTTAGCAGGAAGCGCTAACTTGACACCTTAAGTAGTGGCTCGGAAGCAAAGTGGATCTTTGAAGGTGGCAGATCGAGTTCCTAGAATGTCTGAGGACGATGCTTTCTGTGACCAACAGCACAGGAGACAAATCATACACCTGAACAATTTTCTCTTGGAGTCTCAGTCCCCAGTCCTTTTATTATTGTTTCAGAGTCATATCCAGTAACTTACATGAGCGTTCCTAGTAACTGGAGTCGAGCAGAATGTCATTTGAACCTTCTCAAGTTTGTGGTATCCTTTGTGCTTTCAGTAAGGTGGCAGGCCACTTGTGTAGTTAGTTGCAAGAGGTCTCTTTCTCTCAAAAGTGTGTACACTTTTGTGTTTCCTTTCTCCTGCTAGAGCTAATGAAAATTCATGAGAAGATGTCAATGAGAAATTGGGAGGGGCAGCTGAATGCCGGCCAGCCCAAGCAGCTGAACTGTTTTGGTTCTTAATATTTCATCTGAAGAGAATTATGAAGCCTACATTTTGACAGACTTTTCCCAGAATTTGACCTTGTGTCAAAGCACCAAGGATGGAGTGCACTTTAGGAAAATCGTAAAAAGGAAAGAGTTGGAAATTTCTAAAGTTGCAAGGTTAGGATCTGATTGAGAATGAAAAGGAAAATACTAGGATTGGGCAGCTCTTTTTAGAAAGGAATTATTGGAAAGAAGAGGTAGCTCTGGGTAGGAATGGAGGAAGGCTATGAAGAATAGAAAAGGGTTCCCTGCTACAGATCAGATGGTAAAAAATATTTTGGGCTGAAAAAGCAGAGCCACCGCTTTTTAGAGGGGAGCTACAGCGTAAGTGCTGTCTCGGTGTGAGCCATTTGCTCTGTAATACCGTTTGATGTGCTGTCTGTTTCCCACCCACTCCCCAAGTCGTAAGATCTAATTATCCCTCATAAAATGTTTCTAATGACTCCTTTTCCAGATGACTGAGACGTGCAGTTAAGCTCCTGTGAACCTCTTCAGGATGTGTTTTGTAGTCTTGTCTTCTTTTGTCATGTCTGTTTTTATGAGTAGAAAGTAAAGGCAGTCTCTGCCCGGCTGGACTGTTAAAGCTGTCTCGACTTTCAGTATTTTTCCTTGTCACTGTGTGGAAGGCACTTTCGCAACTTGATGTTTATGATGGATGTGCTGAGCTTTTACACCTGTTTGTCCTCTTCTTCCCACAGTTTATTTGGAGGAGGACCATACTGAATGCCTGCTTTTTTTTTTTTTTTGAGATGAGGCTCTGAAACATTGGGAAGCTTATGAAAGTTAATAATGATATTTTATTGCAATAGTATTGGAGAATTTACAAAAATTTTCCATTTGATACTTTCAGCAGCCAAGTGATGTACGTAGTGCAGTTACTTGGATTTTACCATGAGGCCCGGAGGAATTAATTACTTGCCTGAGGTCACAAAAGTCAGCGATCATTTACTAAACGTTTAATGTATGACAACCAGGTGCCTGGTACTATATGAGGCTCTGAAACATCAAATATAACAAAGCTCTACAAGCCAGGGGTCAAACCTGAACTGGCTTGTTTAATATGCAATCTTCTATAAAAATTGTGAAATGGCTTGTAGTTTGCCAGAGGAACGCTGCCAAAGGATGTTCACACAGAAGTTAGAAAAAGATAACTCAGAATAGGAAGAAAAAAGAATTTCTCCTTTCCTAATTCATCCAACATTGTGTTAAGTTCTCAAACCTGGCTGAACATTAGAATCACCTGGAGAACCTGGAAAAAAGTCATGTTTGTGAAGAGACAACTAGAAATTGACATTTGAAAGAAGAAGCAGATTTACAATACTATCAGGAAGCATGAACTATTTAGGGATAATGATAATGGGAATATGTAACGATCTTTTCAGAGAAAACAAGGCAACATTCTTGAGATAAATTGAGAAACTGAATAAATAGAGGGATATCTCGAATCCATAGATTAGAAAAATTCTGTATTATAAAGGTGTCATTTCTCCCTAAATTAATACATTCATTGCCATCCGATCAAATCCCAGCAGGCCGTTTTTGTGGAATTTCACACGCTGCTTTCTAAAATTTATACGGAAATGAAAAAGAACCAAAAATAGTCAAAGTAGTCTTGAAGAGGAAGAACAGATTTGGAGCAGAAATTAAGACAGTGTGTTGGTGTTAATGGAAGGCCGTTAAGCGTTCAGAAACAAACCCTCACATGTGGTCACTTACGTGAAGGGTGGTATCGCCGAGCGGTGGGGAAACGGTTTTCAGTAAAGGCTACTATGTCTGCAGGATACCCAGGACATTTTTCACAGAACTAGAACAAATAATCCTAAAATTTATATGAAACCACAAAAGACCCAGAATTGCCCAAGCAATCCTGAGGAAAAAGAACAAAGCCTGAGGCATAACCCTCCCAGACTTCAGACAATACTACAAAGCTACAGTGATTAAAATAGCATGGTATTGGAACAAAAAAGCAGACTTATGGATCATCAATGGAATAGAATAGAGAGCTGAGAAATAAACCCACTCACCTACGGTCAATTAATCTTTGACAAAGGAGACAAGAATATACAGTGGGGAAGAGACAGCCTTTTCCGTTAGTGGTGTTGGGAAAGCTGGACAGCTGCGTGTAAATCAGTGACGTTGGAACACACCCACACACCATACACAAAAATAAACCCAAAATGGCTTAAAGACTTAAATACAAAACATGATACCATAAACTCCTAGCAGAGAGCAGAGGCAGAACATTGTCTGACATACAGAGAATGTCAGTCTCTTAAGGCAATAGGAACAAAAGCAAAAATAAACAAATGGGATCTGATCAAACTTATAAGCTTTTGCACAACAAAGGAAACCATAAATAGAATGAAAATACAACCTATGGGATGGGAGAAAATATTTGCAAACGATGTGATTGACAAGGGCTTAATTTCCAAAATATTCAAACAGCTCAATATCAATAAAACAACCCAATTAAAAAATGTGCAGAAACCCTAAACAGACATTTCACCAAAGAAGACATACAGATGGCCAACAGGCACATGAAGAGATGTTCCACATTGCTAATTATTAGAGAAATACAAAGCTACCTTAAGGTATCACCTCATACTGGTCAGAGGCCATCATCAAAAAAATCTACAAATAATAAATGCTGGAGAGGGTGTGGAGAATGGTGTAGTCCCTCCTATGCTATTGGTCAGAATATAAGTTGATGCAGCCAGTATGGACAACAGTATAGAGGTTTCTTTAAAAACTGAAAATAAAGTTACCATATGATCCAGCAATCCCATTCCTGGGCATATAACTGGAGAAAGCTCTTAACTCAAAGTGATGCATGAACCTCATGTTCATAACACTATTTACAATAGCCAAGATATGGAAGCAACCTAAATGTCCATCAACAGATGAATGGATAAAGAAGATGTGGTGTGTGTATATATGTATGTATACACACACACACACACACACACACACACACACACACACACACACATATACATGCAATGAAGTATTACTTAGCCATGGCAAAGAATGAAATAATGCCATTTGCAGCAACATGGATGGACTTAGAGATCATACTAAGTGAAGTAAGACAGGTATCACTTAAATGTGGAAGCTAAAAGAAATGATACAAATGAACTTATTTACAAAACAGAAACAGACTTATAGAAAACAAATTTATGGTTACCAAAGGGGAAGGGGATGGGGATAAATTAGGGGTTTGGGATTAAGAGAGACACACTACTATATATAAAATAGCTAGACAACAAGGACCTACCATATAGCATAGGGATCTATATTCAATATCTTGTAATAATCTGTAATGGAAAAGAATCTGACAAAGGGAAAAAAATACATATGTATGTGTGTATAACTGAATCACCATGCTGTCCCTCTGAAACTAACACCACATTGTAAATCAGCTATACTTTAATAATTAAAAACACCCTTAAGCTTCTGTTAATCTCAAGGTAAGAAAAGAGTGAAAGACAAGCTGTAAAGAGTGGGAGAAGATATTTGTAACGTATATCTGGCAGAATACTGGTATCAGTGATACCTGAAGAATTCCTAAAATTCAATAAGGACAGATAATCCAATTTTTAAAGTGGGCAAAAGACTGAAACAGATCCTTTCACAAAGAGGATATTTAAATTGCCATTAAATAAAACAGCATGTTCTTACCCAGTGTTGGTGAGACAGTTGGGTAACTGGACTACCTTCTCACGAGTTGCTAGGCGTATAAATTGGCAAAACCCTGTAGGTAACTATTTGGGAGTAGCTGCTAAAACTGAACACAGGTTTACCCTGTTACTTGATAATTTCTACTGATAAGTTTACCCAATAGAAATGTGTATATATGCACCAAAAGACATACAAAAAAATACCGGAATGGAGTTATTCATGATAACTCCAAACTAGAAATAATCCAAATGTTCATTAACAGTAGAATAGATAGATAAATTATGGTATATTTATTTCATGACGTATATAGTAATGAAATTGAATAATAATTACTATAGCAGCGGGGATGAATCTTGCAAACATGTTGATTTTTAAAAGGCTAGACACAAAAGAATTCATGCTATATGATTTCATTTAATTAGATTTCCAAAAAAATAAAAAAAATACTGCGCGCATCTGTGGTGTTAGAAGTTAGGAAAGGGGTTACCTCTGGGGAGGAGGGAAGAGGTGGTGATTGGAAGGGGTCCCTAGAAGACCTCGGAAATGCTTGCTGTTTCTTAACCTGGCAGCGTGAACTTCTGCACCTCATTGTGTGCATGTTATTTTAATAAGTACTTGTTTTTTAATTGATACTTGGACCCTAACCCCAGGGACTTTTATTTAACTGGTCAGGAGAGGGGCCCAGGCAATAGTATATTTTACAAAGCATCTTCAGATAATTGTAATGCACAACCAAGGCGGATGACCACTGTATCAGAATTTCTTTCTAATAAGAACACCTCGTGAGCACAGACAGAAAAGATGAAAAATAAAGACATGTGTAAAGAAAAGAAAAAATCACTTAAAATATACCCCTAGAGGTATTTGCTTTTAATGCTCCTACTAATTTGGTCAAGCAATCAGTTTTTAGAGTAATGTGCACAGTGTGTCTCCCATTTATTATCTGGCTTCTGCCTGGTTCTTGCTACAGACTTTTGACTGGAGAAGGAGGGTTGGTGAGGCTTCATCCTCTTTTTGGAAGCTTTTGGAAATCTGGGAAGTAATAGATGAAAGTTGTAACCTTCTGAAATGCCAGGTGTTCTTCTTGGAGTCAGAAGCAGGGACTAATTTTTTGGTCCTGATCATTATGTATTCTCCCAGAAGCTATTTGTTTTCATTTCTGATTTTCTTAGAACAAGACTTCTTAAGTATTTTAACCATTTAAGATCAAAGCTGATCTGTTACACTGTCACAGCAAAAACCATCTCTGACAGGTTTATTGCCAGATATATTATACTATATATATATATATACTTTCTAGAATACTCTTTCACAAAATAGAACTTTTTTATTTCTTATTTTTTGTTCATGCTGGAATGGTAACAGCCTATATGTTCATCAGTAGGGGACTGGTTGAATAATCATTATTACATAGACTGGAATATTATATAGCTTTTAAAATGGTAAAACTAGGATTATCTGTGTTGATGTGGAAGGATACCGAAGGTCTAGTAAATGGGCTAGCCCAAACATGTTTGTGTCTTTCTTTATGCATCTGCGTAGAAATACTCATGCTGATATCTGCCTAAATCCTGCTATACCAGACTGCGAATAGTGATTGTTCCCGTACAGTGTACTTGCTGCAGGAATTTGCTTTCTCTACATTTCTTGCCTTTTTCTTTTTAATATGGCTTATATATGATCTGGAAAAATATTACCATTTTAAGGGAAAAACAAAACAGGTGACAGAAATGTTGAGAGTGTCACCATTTTGTCTAGGGTGGGTGTGTCCCTGTTTGATAAACTTCAGATGAAGAGTTGAGGTGGAATCCGGGTTTTGAGTTACCATCAAGGATGGAGGATTTTTTTCGAATTGTGCATTTTCTTTCTGATGAGAACACCTCGTGATCGCTATGGAAATTTGATAAACAATGAAATGTGCAAAGAAGAGAAAAATCATTTAACATACATTCCCAGGAATGCCTACTTTTGATACCCCTGCTTATTTTAAGTTACCAGTTGTTTAGTAATATGTTTCCATTTCTATGGCCCTGTCTTAAATCACTGAAAGTTTTGGTTCTCAAGGCATTTCTGAGTTGTGATTTATCTTCACCCTTGTGTGACAGAATAAGGCAAGGTTAATCTGTCACACTTGGTAAAACCAAGGCTTCACTAGTTGATAGCTTTAGTCTCTTCCAGGGCTTGTAAAGATTTCAGGTAGTAGTTTAATTTAAAGCCCATGTATTGATAAGGATTATTAAAACAGTTTCCAAGCTAGGCTTAAGGGCAAATTTAAGTGATAAGTAATCATAACCTTTATGAATTTTACTTACATCAGGTTTGGTCACAATACCCAGGCAGAGCAACTAGTCCGTAAGTACTGAAATGAATGTTTGTCAAATGAAATGTCAAATGTCAAAGGAAATGGGGGAGGGACTGAAAAAAAAAAAAAAACAGAAAAACTGAGAATGTAACTAGATAAGGCAGGCTGGTAAATGAGCTGAGTGCTTTGGACAGTTAAAGGATGGAAATCCAATTAATTCCTAGGAAAATAAACTGCTACTGCTCTTAGTTTGACAGACTAGAATTTGTGGATGGTTTTGAGACTTGGAAGATGGAGAAAAGATGGGACCAAAATTAAAGTGCAAAACATGGAAGGTTTTTAGTGCCATCTACTGAGACCCACTTAGTTTTATGTATAATTTGGTTTCCTAATAAAGTCATTGTGATGATGGGAAGACTAGGGAATGTTAAAATGTTTTCCTTATTTCCCTCTGAAAAAAACCCAGAAAACTCTCTACATTTTCCAGACTTCCATAGATTCTATTAGCCACTCTCTAATATTTTTACCTCTTTTTGGGCTGGAGTTTGGTCCCACATAAAAGTTTAAAAATGTCTCTCTATTTATATAAATAAGAAATACTTCATTCATCACTGCCACATCTATTAAAATAGTCTCTGGATTTTTAGAGGTTAAATTATAACCACAGATAACCGTTTTTTCTATCATCACTTAAAAAATTAAGTTAATCATGAAGGTACTATAATAACATCATGGAGTTTGGAGAACATTTGTTAACCTTTGTTCTAGCCCTAACACTATTTGTATGTTCTGTTTAGTTTTCTTGGTTAGCCTTTCTTGATAATCTTTTTTTTTTTTCAATCATCCAGGTGGAGTGCATGTGTTAACAACGAAAACAGTGTTGAAAAAATTTAGCCTTCTTGGGAAACAGTGCATAAGAATGATTTGGGAAGTTATTTAGTGTCTGGAGTGTTTTTTTAGCTCCCACTGACTCTAATTTTCTTCTAAGATAGAACATGATCTTTCCACTGTGGGACTCTGGTGACAGTAACCTTTACCTCATCAACTCCTTTGCATCTATTCTAGATTGAAGTCTTTCTTTTCTTGAACCCCCAAGACTGCTTATGCCTCTCTGCTCCATGTGCGGAGATACACTGACCATAGGGCGGGGCTGAGATGGGAACCCAGAACCACACAGAAGTCAGAGCAAACCTCTGTAGTGGATTCCTTGAGAATTAGGGCAGAAAAAGAAAGAAGGGGTGTGCAGCTGGGAGAAAGGCACAGAGGGAGGGAGTGAAACACAAGCAGGCAGTGGGGGCGAGTAGACAGACAGGAAAGACCTAGCGAGGTGTCAGCTGTTGTTACAGCCTGTCTGTTGTGTGGACTCTGAACTCAATCCTTAAACAAACGAACAAACAACTCCTTCTTGCAGAAGGCCCTGTGGTTCGAGACTGTATACAAAATACCTGGTGTGGGCACTCAGCAGACATTTTTTGACCATGTTGAGGCACCTTCCTTTGCAAGCCTGGTAACGTAGTCCCATTTGACAGATGGAGAAATGGAGGTTTAAGGGAATTAAGTAACTCGCCTAAGATCACACAGCTAGTAAGTGGTGGGATCAAACTGAAGGCAGCTGGGTTTCTCCAGCTGGGCTGACTTCACAAATCACTAGATCGTCATGTTCTCTAATACCAGTGCATTCACGATTTTTTTTTTTTTGGTTGGTTTTTTTTTTTTAATATCTTTTTGTTGAAGTATAGTCAGTTTACAATGTTGTGTCAATTTCTGGTGTACAGCACAATACTTCAATCATATGAGAACATATATATATTCATTCTCATGTTCTTTTTAATCATGTTACTACAAGATATTGAATATAGTTCCCTGTGCTGTACAGTATGAACTTGTTGTTCATTCATGATTGTTAGTAGCTCATCAGCGTTACTAATCCTTAAATTCAGAGACCCTGTTCCGAATGGAGATGTTATTGCTACTACCAGCTGGGCTGGGCTCTGGGAACCCAGGTCCTTGAGCATCCTCAGGACGTTAAGTATTGTTCACATCTTTGGAAATAACCTTTCTTCCATTTCAGTTCTCAGCTCCACCCAGTCACCCTGGGTGGGCTGTGTCACCCCTTTGAATCTCCATTGTCCTCCTCAGTGAAATGGGGTCAGTAATGATAATATTAATCTCAACGGGTTTTTCTGAGGATTAAATTAGCCCTGCGTGTATATTTAAGTATGTAATTTCTACAAATCGCTTAGAGGTACAAATGTTACAATGAAACATTTCTCCCATTGTAGGTCTTCTTGAATTTTCTGTGGGGAAATTTAGATATTTCACGCTCAAAAGGCCCTCTCCAGAGGAAGCTATCTTGCGTCATATTTCCAGCAATGTGACTTTTCTCATTTTCCAGATACACTCACAGTATCAGAATACAACAATTTCTTTTTCTGAGGTAAGTACGGAGAATTACTTCTGTAAAAGCCATTTCCACATTTTGGGGGCTTGTCTTCAGTGTGAATGTTTTTTTTTTTTTTTTACAAATCTGTTTCTGTTTAGTCTACATGACCTCTTAGACTAATAAATGAATTTCATTCTGCATAAGTTGTGCTTTTTATTTGTCCTAAGCCTACCTTCTGATACTCTGGAATTTGCTAAACAAAGCTGTCTTAGTCCAATGGGTATATATTTTATGGGCATTGGTTATAGTATCTTTCAAACTAAATATTTTGTATTTTTTTGTTCCTGCCTTTCTGCCTCTACCACAGAGATTTTGAAACTGTGTGTGCCTGTGTGTGTGTAGTGTCTTCATAGACCAGAAATGAAAGAATTTGATCAAGAAAGAGAGGAAGGAATAAATTACGTTAATTGAAGAGATAACAGTGTCTATGACCCATAGTTGATTTTGCCAGAGTTCTTTGCAGCCAGAACAGAAATCAAAGCATGTTCAATTTTATAACTTTCTTACAAGGAAGAAACATGCCAGTTCTTCAGGGGAAGCCAAGTTTTTTCTGGCTCTAAATGCAAAGGGAAACTTTCTATTCAGGCCCTTACATAGGAAACATAGATGGCACATAGATGATTTCTTTCTTAACAACATCACAACAAAGACAACATTTGAAGGAAGAGAAAGAATGGAGAAAAAAGGCATTTGTATTTATGGCATGCCTACTGTGTGCTAGGCCAGTGGTGGCACACAGTAGGCATGCAATAAATATAAATGCCTTATGCTCCTGGGGCCATAGACTTAGAATCTGTTGAAATCTCTGGACTCTCCACCTGGCAAAATGCGTGGCTACACCTGTGTAATTTCATGGGCACCTCTGGAAACTCACTGGAGCTCCTATGAGGAACCCTTGCATTTAATTTTCAATATAGTTAATGTAATTCTCACAACAGCTCAACAAAGTAGTTCTAATGCCTATTTTTGCACTTGAGGACACGGAACTTGGATAAAGGGATGTTGGTATAACTAATGTGACAAAAGTGGCCTGTATGAACAGCATCTTGGGCTTCAGTTTTCATGCAGATAGGGTCTTAGTTATCCTCAACCCTAGTCACGTTCCTTCCTGGGCTGCCTTTAGTTCCCGCCGTATTTATACCACTGAGAAGATGGTAACCAGAGGCGCACGTGGCCCTGGAAGTGAGTGGTCTGTGTGAAGAGAGCTGTTTCGGTGGAGACATCTTGGTGAAGTGTGGCACTTTGGGGTTTCTGAGTCATCTTAGCAGTGGGTTCACTGAAACCGTGGACCCTGTAGTTCCTCAGTTAGTATTTGGGTCATTCTCTCTTATGCTTGTCAAACTGAAACCCATCTGGCAATTGTTTCTTCCCATTTCCTTCGCTCTAAGAAAGCACTCTGAATCTACTACCTCTTAACTTAGTGTGTTGTTACCCACTCAGCTTTCCAAGCAGGTGGAGGCAGGGGATGGGAGAGTGGAGGGGGCGTGAGGAAGGGTAAGAGCAGGGCACAAAGAAGGCGATGTGCATGTTGACTGTCCTGGTTGAGGTGATGGTGTTACAGGAGTCTACGTTGATCAAAACTTCCTTGTATACTTTATATGAGGTTTATGTCAATCACAACTCAAATTTTTTAAAAAAGCTTTCCAAAAACTGAACTCCTTGGGGGCAGAGCTCAGCCTTTCGTCTTGGTATTGGTCAAGTTAGTTTGTATATCAGGACCACAGATGGAGGCTGGCCTGGTGGCCTGGCCCACATCCCAAATCCAAATCTAAGTCAGCCTGCATTTACAGGGAACCTCTGTCAAGAAAACCTAACCAGTCACCATCCTCCAACTCAGTTCAGCAAGGTCGCCTCACCCTAGAAATCTGGACTTGCTCCCCTTCTAAGGAAATTTCCAGCCTCCTAGCCAATCATGCCCTTCTGATGTCTATAAAACTAGTTCATGCCCCAGATTCCTTGGGAATAGTGCACCACAGCTCACAAGGCATCATCCTCCCCCAGCCCATGGGGAGTTTCCTCTTGAGCAAAGGCCATTAGACTCGTTACTAAATTGTTTTAGGTTTGTCATTCACACAATAGTCCTTCCCACAGTAGTCTTAGTACTTGACGTAGTAAATCCTAATGGAAGAGATTGAAAAACTTGGGAATTTTACTGTGTATCTGCCATTCCTGATCAAAGAGCATATATGTTAACTAGTTCTCTCCATGTGTACGTATGAGTGCATAGAGGTGTAGAGAATTCTTTCATTGCTTAAGGAAGGTCTGTTTTTACTCCTTTTTGTTTTGAGAAGATTTGGAACAGGGCATGCACACTAGGTCAGCTCTGGACTTTAAAATCTCCCAATTCATGATGACTCTTCTTTTCTCATGGCAGACTCTCCTTCCCAATGCCTCGGAAACAGGCACTGACAAAGGACTGGTTTTCATTCTTAGACCAGAGCAGAGTATGTGCACTTGGCACTTGGCGACTTTAGATGCTAAGCCTGTCCAGAATGTGGCCATCCCACTCTCCTACTCAGAAAGAGGTAACTAGTCTTTCTTCTTTTTTTTATTTCTTGATTGAAGTATAGTCAATTACAATGTGTCAATTTCTGGTGTACAGCATAATGTCCCAATCATGAATATACATACATATATTCATTTTGATATTCTTTTTCATTAAACGTTATTACAAGATACTGAATATACAGTTCCCTGTGCTATACAGAAGCAATTTGTTTTTTTATCTATTTTTATATATAGTGGTTAACATTAACTTGTCTATCTTTGACTCCCTGTTACTCTCCAGAAGGCAGGACTTGTTCATGAAAATTTAGGGGAAACTATAATCCTATTAAACATAGTTATTACGAGTATAATATGTTGAATCAGAAACATTTTAAGAGCAAGGGAGACAGACAGTTAGTGTGATGCTTGAAAGTCCTGGTAGGGACACATTTATTCATTTGGAAAACATTTAGGTGGCCCTTGGGGAACCTGTAATAGAAAGAGAAGACACAGAAAGACAGGACATGATCCTTAACACATTAGGTGGTTATTCTAGGCAGAGGGGGGCATAGAAGAAGATTGGGATATTTGGAGAATGGTGAATAGTGGATATGGCTGGAGCCAGAGTGTGAGGGGCCTTGTATTCAATGTGAGGTTTGCTCTCTATTCTGAGGGGGCTTCTGAGGAAGCGTAGAGTGTTTCTAAATGAAGGAGTGATGTGATCGATGCATTTCATCTCTTGGAAGGTTAACTCTAGAAGCCGTGGGGGGAGTGGATCAGAGAGGACATAGCAGAGTCAAGACAGCCCAGCATTCAGGACTCAAAGTGAGAAATGAGGATCTGAACAGAGGCCAAGAGTGGGGGATAGGGAAGCGGATGGATTTGAGGTGTTTGGAAAGTAGACTTGAAAGGACATAATGACCAGTGGTTATGGATTGTGAAAGTGGGGAGCGTAGACGTCCCATTTGTGCAGCTGGGAGATAGTGATGCAGAATAGCTGTGGAGATAGGGTTGTGGTGGTGCTGGATGTTTTAGGGGGTTGGAGTGGGGTAGATAGTGACATAAGTTTGGGACACAATGCACCTGAGCTGCTTGTAGGATATCTGAATGGGCATGCGTAGTAGCCAGTTTAAGGGCCTGGAGTGGAGGAGTGGGGTTCGATAGCCAACTGAATAGCTATTAGTAAAAGCCACAGAAGTGAGTGAGATTGTCCAGGCATAAACGTAGAGATTTAGGGGGGAAATAATAGCAGATAACTGGATCGTGCCTACCACATGCCAGGCACTGCTTCTGGGGGATGCTAACTGCTGAAGAATAATCGTAAGACTGAGAAGTAGACAGGGAGATAAGAGAAGAGCCTGGCCGTCCTGCGTGAAGTAGGAGTGGTAAACAGTACATTGCAGAGAGGTCAGGAGAGGTGACTGAAAGTGTCCGTGTGCTGGCACGATCCAGAGTCAGCGGTGGCCTTGAGTGAGCATCATTTTTGTGGCACAGCGAGGATGCAAACTACATAATCCCAATTGAGGGGTGAAGGTGAGATGAGGAAATTTACATACTCTTAAAGTTTGGTGGTAAAGGGAAGGGGAGGGAGCAATTGCTAGTAAAGGAGGTAGAATCCAAAAAGTGGTTGGAGTTGAAGAAAGATAATGTCATCTGTAGCAGAAGGGTAATTACCTGAGTTACAAAAAGCCGCTATACTTCAAACTTCCACTGAGGTCCATGTACAAAGGAAATCTATGAACAGTGGCGCGTCAGTTACAACACATATCCTTCTCCCAGGTGTGGTAAATATTGGTAAATGCAGGCAAAGGAGACTGTGAGAGAGGAGCCCAGAATCCTGAGAAAGATTCCCCGTGATACTGAAACCTGTGCACTCTGGGTGTCTCTATTCCCGATCTGCAGGATTCCAACAGTTTATGGAATCTAAGACCCCACTGTGGGAGTGATTGGATGAGTGTATGAAGTTGAGCTCTTAAAAAGTCTTTAAATTGGTTTACCTTGTTTTGTCTTCTGTCGGCCTCTCCACTTGAGTCCACCAGGCTTGGAGTTGAATGAATGTCAAGTGATTTAAGCTTTGTCATGCTTGAAAGTCATGAATAGCATTCCTAATAAGAAAAGAAGAGCTGTTTTGAGCACACTGTTAGCGTAAATTAAATATCCCAAATGTATTTTGTGTTTGGTTAAACATACACGTACTATTCCAATACATGGTCTTGGGGTTCTTGAGGTCTTTTATTTTTACTCTTTTATATGCACACAGAGACTCTTCCAGTGCTGAGGATAACACCATCTTTCTCCCTGTTGAAAGGGTCAGATGGAGAGTGGACACTTTTCTTCTGTATATTAAAAATTTTCGCCCTCTAGGAAATGCACACATGCAGCATTTGGCATGCAGTTTCAGAGTGTGCACGGAGCCCCTGAAACCGATTCTTGGACCCCCAGCTTAAGAATCTTTGTCTGTGCTGACTTTTTTGACTCTAGAGCAGAGGTTGGCAAACTGCAGACCACAAGCCAAATCCAGCTCGCTGCCTGTTCTGCATGTCAAGTCTTACTAGAACACAGTCCATTCGTTTACTATCATCTGTGGCTGCTTTCCTGCCACAGGGGCAGGGTTGAGTAGCTGCCACAGACACCATCAAGTCCAAAAAGCCTAAAATATTTACCATCTGGCCCTTTACAGAAAAGATCTGCTAACCCCTGTTCTATGGCTTGTAACCTCAGTTAACGTTCCCCTTGGTCCATGAGGTAGCACAAAACTTGAAGCTCTCTACTTAACTTCTGTATTGTGAGTTCTTGTGAGAGTGGGGTTCTGTTTATCTGCGTATGATTTGCATACAAAGAATTCTGTGTTAAGAGGGAGGGTGTAGCTCAAGTGGTAGAGCGCATGCTTAGCATGCATAAGGTCCTGGGTTCAATCCCTGGCACCTCCTCTAAATAAATAAATAAACCTAACTACCACTCCCCCCTACACCCCCCCCAAAAAGAATTCTGTGTTAAGTAACTTTCTTATTTTCCATCCAGATCCTATCCCCGGAGGCTGTAATTTGGAGTTTGATTTAGATATCGATCCCAACATTTACTTGGAATATAATTTCTTTGAAACAACTATCAAATTCGCCCCAGCAAACCTAGGCTATGCGAGGTACGTCTGTCTCCCATCTCCTGAAACTGCTTTTAGCTGTTGTGTAGGTTTCAAAATCAATAGCTCTCTTTAGGAAAATTGAATTGTCTCATGTTTTTGTTTGGAATGGAAGTAATTTAAGCTTTCTTGCTAGTACTGGAGCTCTCCTTTACAATGAATGTTGTTTCCCCCCATTCTTACGAAGAGCCAGATGTTGAGTCTTTATTAGGAGCTTAGAAGTACATCTCAGTTTTTTTCGCAAAGAGTTTTACATATGGAAAGCATTCTGGAGGCATTAAACACTCCTACATGTTTGTGAGGATTTTATTATTTTAATTAAAAGTCTGCCCTGGTTTCTACTTTAACGGTGATGATCGTGATGATCGCCGACATTTGAGCAGCACTTGAATGCCCCCGGGCATCTTCCAGTGCCGGGTGCTGTCTGTTCTTTGTCATTTAATCCTAAGGATGTTACGAAGAAGAGGCTGTTGTTCTTATTTTCCAGAAAGGATCCCCAAGGGTTGTTGAGGTTAAGGGACTTGCCCACGGGCACACAGCTAACAAATGGCAAAGCTGGCCATCCGCTCGGCCTGCCCAACAGGCACATCTGGTTATTTAACCTTACCACCTCTCTTTTCTTCCCGATGCCACACTCAGAATTGTCACAGAAGTGTGACGTTCGAGCTTTTGGTTCCTTCCCATAGATGAGACTTGCCCCGCACGAGAGTGATGCTCAGTTAGTTTTGTTGGTTGACTTTAGAGGCGCGGACCCTCCGCCGTGTGATATCCAGACAGGCCGGGGCTCCAGGTGGAGGCTGCAGTACGATGTCTACCAGTATTTTCTGCCCGAGAACGACCTCACCGAGGAGGCGCTGCTCAGGCACCTGCGGAGGATGGCTGAGGTGCCGCAGGTGAAGGCCAGTGCTGTCAAGGTAAATCTGATTCCCCTCCTTTGCGTGGCCAGATCCTGACACTTTTATAAGAGTTGAGCAGGGGAGAAGCTACCGGGAGCTTTTGTGTGTGTGCTGTTTTCTGGGCCTTTCTGGGATTCTCACCTCATTGTCTTTTATTTTGTTTTCATTTTGGGCGTCATTGCTAGTGATAGCTCAAAATCGTGCTGACTTTTTGAGGAGATGCATGTAAATTACATTATGTTTTACCTTTTTTTTTTTTTTTTTTTCAGTGGAGGTCCTGGGGATTGAACCCAGGACTTTGTGATTCTAAGCATGTGCTCTACCTCTGAGCTGTACCCTCCGCCTTGTTATGTTTTACTTACAGCCACATGTATGACCTGGTAATCTTGAGCTATGGATGGAAGTGGGTGGTGGTTTTCTACGTACTCCCGTAACTGTTAGATAAAAACTTTTGGCAAGTATAAAGGTTATATAGTGTTTCGAGAAAAAAATAACCTGAAACTATTTATGGATATAAACATTATCATTAATGTTTAAACCCAAAGTCTCCAACTTGGAGCAAAAATTTTCTCCGAACTTTTTAAGCCCTGAAAACTCTTCCTCCTCCGAGCGTGGGGTACAAGCCGGCAGCATTGGCTTCACCTGGGAGTCTCTTAGAGTTGCAGACTCAAGACTCCACCCCAGACCTGCTAAAGCAGAATCTGCATCTAATGAGATTCCCCAGGGGATTCCTATGCACTTAAAAATTTGAGACTAATGCTCTAGGTCCGTATTTGGAGTGCAAGGTTTTATCTTTATGTCTTAAAAGATGCCTGATACGCCAGTCTAATACCCGGGTCATCCTTTAGTCTAATGGTCTATGTGTAGAGTTTCTCTGGACTGCTCTGATATTCCCAGGAGGTTGTCGATGACCAGGTTACATAGAAAGAAGTGACTAAAACAAGGTGTGTGTGCTTAGCCCAGGGGCCCAGTCTCTCTCAGAGCAAGGTCTCATTTCGTTACTCTGTCACCTGGGTCGTCATTGCCTCGTGCTGAGAGCGAGCCCTGTACCAGAAAACTATCTAGTCTATCAGATGACTTCCTTCATCTCTCAGAAGACACTGGGCGGGTGGGAGAAGGGTGGTGGGAAGGATTGTTCTAGATTACAGAGACTGGAGATAAACACCATTCATGAAACTTGATTGGATTTTGGTTAAAGGGGAGAAAACAGCTATAAAAGACATTTAGGAAAATTTGAATATGGACTCTGTATTAGATAATAAGAAATTATTAATTTTCTTAGGTGAGCTAAGGCATCGTGGGCATATAGGAGAGTATGTTTGTGCTCAGCACTTTGCTCCTCAAGGTGTGGCAGATCCGTGCACAGCAGTGCATCACCCAGGAGAGTCTCAGAAAAGCAGAATCTCAGGGCCCCTCTGACCCACAGAACCTGAGTCTGTGTTTAACAAGCTCCCCAGTGACTCATAGGCCATTAAGTTTGAGAAACACGGTGTTAGGACATGCATGCTGAAGGAGTTACAAGTGAAATGTCACAATACCCATAACTTACTTTAAAATGGTTCAGCAAAATTAAAAGAGAGAAAGAGAGGGGTGGGGGAGTAGGAGGGAGGCACAGAAAAGCAAATACAGTGAAATAGTCACAATTGTTGCGTCTAAGTGGTGGGATGTAACTCATTCATCGTGTTATTCTTTCAGTATTTCTCTCAAGTTGGATGTCTCGTAATTAAAACTTGGGAGAGTAGGAGGTAGTGTTAACATTTTTGTTGGGCTTGACCAATTCTTGGCCCAGAAAACAAGTTTTTGAAGGTTGAGCACTATTTTTATATGGTAGAAGTTTTCTCAGAGGCTCCTAATTATTTACTTCTGATACTCTGTGTATTAGGGCTATGATGTCTGTGGGGGCGGGGCTTTTATTTCTGTTACATGTATTGCCTATCTAAAAAACAGCCTTTCAAAGGGAATATTTGAAGCCAAAGATGACAGCATAACATAGCTATATGTAATTTTTCTCATTTCAGAACCTGGTAGGCAAAGACAAATGGGAGTTCTCTCTGAGATGTTAGCCCACGTGGCTTACGTGGGTTCGTAGCTCGCAGCGATCGCTAATGTTTTGTTGGCCACTTAACTGTGCCAAGCACCACGCTAAGTATTCAGGGGAGGCTAGTTAACAAGATCAAGCAGATGCCTGCCCTTAACGTCATTTACAATCTAGCAGATGAGAAAAACTTTTTTACTTTGTCCTGATGAACATTTACCCATTATTTATATGACATTTTACTTAAATTATGGACATCTAATGCTATACGAAAGCTTTAAATGCATTTTGTGTAAGAGGTGGTTCATATCAGCACGTGCAGACCGTGTAGGACAGTCTTTTGACAAAGCCAGATGGGTCGGTGTGTATCTTAAACAAGAATTATACTTTAATATTCGAATTTAATATTACGTGTAGGTGCGGTTATAATAGAAAAGCTTGTGGAATTTGTTTTTGGTTTTTTTTGAAATCCAAACACTAATCATGCTTTATTTTTGGCTTTAGGTGGTTACCCTAACAGCAAATGATAAGACAAGTGTTTCTTTCTCCTCCCTCCGGGGACAAGGTGTCATTTACAATGTCATCGTTCGGGATCCGTTTCTAAATACGTCTGCTGCCTACGTTCCTGCTCACACGTACACTTGCAGTTTTGTGACAACAGAGGGTAATTGTTCTTCCCTGGGTGAGTATATGGATTTAAACTGTGACAATTCTTCTTTAGCTTTGCAGGTGTTATCAACTGGTACGGAGCTTAAGAATTTTTTAAAGTACGTTTGTCTCATTCATTCATTCGACACACATCTCCTGAGCCCTTCCTTTATTGCCCTCTCTGTTCTAGGCACTGGGTTACAGCAGCGGACAAAAGAAACAACATATCTGCCCTCCTGGAACCTGTATTTTAGTGGGGGGGGTGGTAACGAGACAGACAAGGTACTTCTGTAAAATATACAGTATCTGAGATAAGCGATGAGGGCTAAGAAGCAAAAATGAAATAGGAAAGGGAGAGAACGAGTGAGGGCAAGAGAACTGGAGAAGGCATGGCTGGGGAAGGCCTGCTGCACAGGTAGCATTTGAGTGAAGACCCAAGAGAGGCAAGGAGCCATGCACATGGCTGGGGGAGGGTGGGGGTAGGCAGAGGGGACAGCCAGCAGAGGCCCCCACCTGGGAGCCTGCCTTGATTGCTTTGCAGTTTTTTTGTTCGTTTATTTCAGTCAGGTTTCTGATGAGGTCTGACCGTTATGTTTAGTTGATGTGTCTCTTAAATCTCTTTGAAGCCTTAGTTCTCGCCCCTCCCTCCCTCCTTTGTCTCCTGTAGTCTATTTGTGAAGAAGCAGAACTGATTGTTGCAGGCACACTCTCTCTCCTCCTCCTTTCCCTCTTTCCCCCACCTCCTTCCCCCAGGTATATGTCGGAGTTAGTGCTGCAGATGCCCGTCAGGAAGCAATACTGTCTGGTTTCTCTTTTTAGTATACCAGCAGCCACTGGTATTCATTGCCCAGCTAGAATAATTCCTCAGGGGTGGAAAGAGTGTTTGTAATATAAATTGTTTATGTATGGAATAAATTACTGTCAGTTCACTTTGCTTTTTTCTTGAAACTTTGCTCTATATTGATTAACTGCAATGTATCAAGTTGGATGTATCATTCACTAAATGTTCACTATTTTTAGGAAGAGTGTCTTCCAAAGTGTTCTTCACTCTTTTTGCCCTGCTTGGTCTCTTCATTTGTTTCTTTGGACACAGATTCTGGAAAACAGGTATCTTGTCTGATGTAGCTGTTTACATGCCTCGTGGTCTTTTTTCTAAAACGTTCTTGGGGAATTTCTGACTTGTAAGGAGCATGAGCCGCTGGTTATCTCCACTGTCTTTATGGATTTGTGGCTGGGGTCTTTAGTAAAGATTCTGCTGGGTTATTCTGCATTTTTATTTTTTCTTTTCTCAGCAATGGAGTGCAACCTCCTCTTATTAGGAGGAGAATAAAATTTGATTTGCGCATCGAACTTCTTCAATTGCTAGATTGGCTAGTTGACCAAAGATAACGGAGGTTAGAAATCAGGACGTCTGTGTCCAAATATATGTGGGTTTTGCTGATGTTGATCGGCAGGGTTTCATATAACTTAGGCTGCAAGGCTGCAGTGGACAGTGAGTTTGAAATGTCTGCTCAGTCCTGGGAGGTTCAGACAGCACATGGGAACTCCGCAATCTGCTCAGTGAAACCCAGTGTGGGGAGTAGAATATATATTATGCTATTAAATTGATTTGAATTCTTTGGGCTGCGTTTTATGTCACTAACGTTTGCAATTACTAAAAAAAAAAAAAAAAAAAAAACCTTATCCTTATTTAATTCATTAACAAGGGGTGATCAGAGAATCAATGGGAGAGTGAACCTAATCCTGGTCTTATAAAAACTCTTCAAACTTGCTTTAATGAACTGAAATAGCAACTCCTCTCTCTATTACTATACTTTTTTCTTGATTGAGAAAATCGTGAAGAATATTTAATTCCTCAAAGTGTAGAATGATTCTACAGTACAGAATTTAATTACTCAGCTGTGTGCATGATCCCAAAGGTATTACTAAGGTATTTTAGTGGATGAGGACAATGATTGATGTTTATCCTCAACAGGAAAGGATGAATTAAAGAAGACAAAAAGTCACATTTTGCTTTGGAATATTTTGTTACATATATATATATATATATATATATATATTTTTTAATCTTTCAAATTATATTGTTGCTCATGTAATGAATTGAAATTTAGTATTTGATTCTGATCAGAAACAATGACAAAAGGAAGGTACTGTGTAGCACAGGGAAATACATACAGGATCTTGTGGTGGCTCACAGCGAAAGTGAATGTGACAATGAATGTATGTTCACGTATAACTGAAAAATTGTGCTCTACACTAGAATTTGACACAACATTGTAAAATGACTATAACTCAATAAAAAAAGTTAAGAAAAGAAAGAAACAATGACAAAAGTAGTATTTTTGTTTTAAGTAGGAAGTATAAATATATTAAAATGAGCCACAAAATTAAGTTACCTTATCAATTAAAATTGACCTATAAATAAGAAAATGTATCCTACAGTTAATACTTTAATATTATACTCATTTAATAATAACATATCCTCCCAATGGCTTTGACTTTTTTCCTGCCTTTTAGATAATTATTTCTCTTCTCTGAATGCCCTCATGTGTACCTTCTGGGAATTTAAACATGTATTTGTAGGTTAGACATTTAAACTGCGTTGTAAAAGGACTACTTAACCATAGCTCGTGGCTTTTTGTTTTGTTTTCTTTTGTTTTTTCCCCTTCCCTGGTGGTTTCCTGCTAGAACTATTCTTCATGGGCTTTATCTTCGTGGGATTCTTCTTTTACATACTGATTACAAGACTGACCCCTCTGACGTACGATGGTAAGTGAAAAACATCTCGCTTGACTGAGGGTTCAGAAAGAAGGTGCCGTGTTGACACCCACCTCTCCTACGTTGGCCCAGAGCTGAGAGTGACGTCCTCCTGTGTGTGTGAAGTAAGGGGCCGCCCGTGCTCGACACATCTTCCCTCAGCTTTCTATTCACGCCTTCCCTTCCGGGTTCTCCATCCGCGTGGTGAATTCGCAGGTCCTTAGGGAAACGAAGGGCCATGCTGATTATCCACTTGTGTTCCAGCTGTGTGGCGTATTGAAGAGATGACATTTCCAGCTTCAGAACATTAAGATTTTCTTTACCTTAAAACAACACGACGACTCCTTCCTTGTCTCATTGAACAGAGTGCTTGTCGCCCCTTCTTCCTCAGTCCCAGTTGTATGTTGGGCCAAGCCCCGCCTGTCGCTGGACCTGGGGGGTGTAGCTTCCCAGCGGGTTTCCAGCCTCAGACGAGAGGCTCCCTCCCTGGAGAGGGCTTTCCCACGCTGGTTTCGCGGCACCCGAGCGACAGAAAGGCTAAGGCTGGCTCTGGGGACAGCACCGTGTGTCTAGGCGGCCTTTGATCCCCGGTTTTCCTCTCCCCTCGTGCAGTCCTGCTGGCGCTGACCGCCGTCGCTGGAAGCGTTGGTGGGGTCTTCTTGGCCGCCGTGTGGTGGCGATTCGGGGTCCTCGCGCCCTGCCTGCTGTGTGTCGGACTCGTGCTGGGCTTCCTCGTCTCGTCAGTGACCTTCTTCACTCCGCTGGGTAGGAGATGCCCAACTAATGTTTTGTGTGTGTTCAGTTTACTGTTTTAAAGACTGTTTCGACCCTCCACGCATACTGCTGCATCCGGGATTCAGGGCTTCTCCTGGAGAATTCTGGACATTGGGGATGAAAATGTGGCACTTTTGGGAGAGTCAGTACTCATAAGAGTCCCTCTGTCTTCAAAGATGAATTATACAACCTCTTTGGAGGTGGCTTTGTACCTGTTTGTTGTGATAACGTGTGTGTGAGTTAGAATTAATGAAAGCAGAGGGGATTGTTAATATATGGCACAATGGTGGGTTTTGTTTGTTATTTTTTTAAAACCCTGGAACTCTTTCTTCAAGTGACTCTTCAGCAGGAGCCCAGTACATCCCACGGATACATTCGGTGCTGCTCTGATGGCAGCTGAGTTGGGGAACCTGATGCTTGGTTCCCGGTGTACTCTTACACCCCTGGCCTCTGCTCCCACCCCTGGCTAGACCCCGAGTGTTCCTAAGGCACCGACTTGCAGTCCTCCTAGGACTGTAGCTCAGGGATGGTTCTGCGGATTTTTTTAGTTAACTTGTAAGTTGACTTTCTCTTGTAGGGGAGAAAAATTTTCCTTCTGCCCTTCCAGGTTCTTTGGCTGCTCTAATAGTTAAATTGACATAAGACAGCGTATAGGAGGAAAACAAATTGAATTTCGTATGTCCTGGAGTCCCATTTAAAAATATAAACCCAGAGGCAGTTCAGCAGTTGAGGCTTATCTGCCGTCCTGAGCTAAGACATGAAGGGAGTCTGGGGCTTCAAAGGGGAGGAGGGCAATTCAGAGGAGCTTAAGAAGAGCAGGTGTTCGGTGGTCAGATGTTTGCCCCGCGATGCAGCTGAGTCTTGCAGATAAAACGCTATCTCTGGTAGTTGCTTGCTTTCTGGGCCAATCCCCACGATCTAAATTCTTTTAGGCAGTAGAAGGGGAGAAACGTTTTTCCTGAATCCCAGGGTCTTGATTGTCTTTAGCACAAAATAATCCACATGCCCAAGGGGCACATTTTAGGGTGGCCTATTCTGTCCTCCGTCACTTTGCAGTTGTACAGTACCTTACACTTCCTGGTTGTTGTCAAAACTGCAAAAACAAAGAGGAGTATCTATAGTCAAAGGTTCTCTATTAAGCTATTTCTTGTGATAATGTTTAGTTCTTATATTTCAATATCAGATTAAAGGTTATGGGAATGTTAGATATAAGAATAGGTGTCTCCTCAGATGAATGGAGAAAGAAGATGTGTGTACACACACACATACAGAGACACACACACAACATGGAATACTACTCAGGCATAAAAAAGAATGAAATAATGCCATATGCAACAACATGGGTGGACCTAGAGATGATCAAACTAAGTGAAGTAAGTCAGAGAAAGACAAAGATCATAAGATATCACTTATTTGTGAAATCTAAAAAAATGATACAAATGAACTTATTCACAAAACAGAAACAGACTCACAGGCATAGAAAATGAACTTAAATTGTTACCAAAAGGGAGAGTTGGGGGAGGGATAAATTAGGACTTTGGGATTAAGAGATGCACACTACTATATATAAAATAGATAACCAACAAGGACCTGCTGTGTAGCACAGGGAACTGTATTCAATGTCTTGTAATAACCTATAATGGAAAAGAACTGGAGAAAGAAAAAATATATATAAAACCAAATATATATGTATATATATATATATATAAACTTATATATATATATAAAACCAAATCACTTTGCTGTATACCTGAAACTAACACAACATTATAAATCAACCATACTTCAATAAAAATTTTTTAAAAGAAGAATAGCTGTCTCTTGAGGCTGTCCACTCTTGAGAATGCAGGATACAGAGAGCAGTTGGCTCTCTAAAGATCTTTTTAAGACCAGAGAGAATTGCTGACCTGTGAGTTTACTGACCATTCCAAGGCCCTTTGTTCTGGTTTTAGCAAACCTATAGCCAAGTCCATTCCCACAGTCCCCCTTACAGGCAGCTTTTTAATCTACCTGCAAAGTAGCATTGTTTAGATTTGGCCAGATGACAGATCCACAGGGATGTTCGTTGACAATGCAGGTTCAGGACGTTAGAAGCGCTAAATCAAATACCGCTTAGTGAGCTTCCTCCCTTTTCGTTAATGCTTGGAGGATGGAGGGGTGATTGGTTAGAGTTTTTTATAGCTAATATGTCAAACTGTCTTATTTTTAGTAGCTAATGCATATGAACTATCTCATTGCTCATGGATATTTAGGGTAAGTGTCTCCTTCATGAGAGTGGGTGCAAACTCCTATTTTTAAGCATTAAAATTTGAAAAGTCTTTGGCTGACCTCTCAGATCTAATTAAATGACTGTTTTCACCTTATTATGTGGCTCACAAAGAGCTTGTACTCTGAAAGGGTCAGTCTTCACAAGCCTGGGTCATAACTACTATTTTTAATCCCTGGATTCCTCGAAAGACTTTTTTTTAAAGCCCCATGTGTATTTTGTGAAGGTTAGTATAGTTGAACTAGAGAAGATGGTCCACACACTCCCTGCAGCGGGTTGGAGTTTGTTTTCTGAGATTGTGGGGTCTCCAGGTCAGATCCCCTGACCACGGAACCCCCACTCTTGGCACATGGGTCTCAAGATGCAGGGCCACCTCCAGTTGGACTGAGTGCTGGTGCCAGTGTCATATTAAATAATTCTCAGGCTTATCTTCTTGCTATTTAAGCATAATTTATAATAGGAGTTCTAATGTATCCATCATGAGTCACCCCGAGGTGTGCCGAGTTTTGGAGAGGGTTTAGTAGGGCAAATAAGAGGCTGGCTCCTGTCTCTCATCATGCCTGAGGAAATCGCATCTCCAGTGTGCAGTCGCTGGGCGGGAAATGAATTAATGGTAAAAATCTCTTCAATGGATTTTGCTGCTGTATTGCAGTTCATATGGTTAGCTCTGAATGCCACTTGTATTTTTCACTTTGCAGAACAAAATCATGGAATTGTAGACACTGATAGCGAGAAAGGATAATTTGGAGCTTGGAGATGGAGTAGTTCAACCTTCTTACCTCATAGGTTAGGAAACTGAGACCCAGCATGACAGCTAATGAAGGGAAGAGCTTGGACTAGTCCAGCCTCTTCTAAATTATCCTGGTCATAAGTGCAGAGCATTTACCTACTTGGTTTTCCTCCCACTCCTCTACCTTCTTCGAACGCACCCTTCAAAGGGGACTATATTGACTGTTAAATGAAAAAAATATCAATTCATTTCTAATCGCCAATGTAGTCCCTGGTTGTTACATAAAATCTTCAATGTGTATCTGTGTTCATGTGTTGAGAAAGTGAAATTTGACTTAGTGAACCTGTTTGTGTACCCTTGATTTTTTTTTTTGCTTTTTCAGGAAACCTAAAGCTTTTCCGTGATGACGCAATATTCTGGGTGACCTTCTCTTGTATAGCTGTTGTCATTCCAGTGGTTTTCATAGGCTGCCTAAGAATAGTAAGTGTTTTATGGGGTCAGTTTATTCCTTCTATTCTCCCGGGCCTTCATTTGTTCACTTGTTGCATCATTTTGCATTTTTATTCACTAGGGAGAGTCTGATAATCTGTATCAGATGATTGATTTTTACGTAGCCTGGTTGCTGCGAAAGCGAGAGAAGTTCTAGTTACGATTACCACCCTGTTTTTTTCCATCAAATAGAGCAGGCATTCATCATGCTCATCATGCTTTTAACAGTGGAAGCAGAGAAGGTAGGGCTTACAGTAATGCCACCACCAGATGGGTGGTTAGTTTCAGCTCTCTCTCCAGAGGAATGGTTCTTCATCTAATTAGAGTTCATTGTTGAAGCTCTTTCGTAGAGAAGATATTTCCTATGATGAGGGAACGTGTGTTTTACGAACTGTGGGTGTTGCAGGTTCTTTGCAGTTCATCTTCTCAGAGAACAAAGCTTCACTCAGCTCTAAGACTTGGTTCCTCTTCATGTGCCCTGAGGGAGCGGAAGTGGTTCCCGGAGACTGAGGCCAGTGGTGCGAGTTCAGAGCTATTATTGTTCTGCCAGAGGTGATGCCTAAACCCTTCTGTTCTTCCCCAGCTGAACATCCTGACTTGTGGACTCGTTGGCTCCTATTCGATGGTCCTGGCCATTCACAGTTACTTGTACACGAGCCTTTCTTACATCACTTTGAACGTACTCAAGAGAGCGCTCCACGTGGATTTCCGCGGGGCTTTCCTAAACGTGCCTTTTCAAACGAATGGTAAGACTCCAAATCCAAGAACCAGAGTGATAGTCAAATAGGAACAGTGGCCCACCTGTGCTAACGAGAGCACTCGGTAACTAGATTGGAAGAAGGATTCCCTGGACCAAAGGAGGAAACTCACAGAGTACAGATGCCTTTAGTGTCCTGTGTCAATGATAACTTATGATCCCGGGAGCAGAGAATTTAAATTTGTAAGGTGGTCGAAGTTCATGCTTCTAAAAATCTGCTCTGTGGACTTCATTAAGACATTTCTAAACCAGAATTACTAAGATTCACCTGGTCAATTCCTAGTTGAGGGGAAAATGCTGAGAATAAAGCTGTTGCACCCCTGAGGAATTGGGGTGGGATAAGGGGTGAGAATGACAACCTGATTTTGTAAGCTGTTCCCTTGTTTCCCGCCTGTAAAGAAGCAGGTAATTTGCTCATCAAAAGTGAGAAACAGACTCGGAGACATAGTAAACAATCTTATGGTTCCCTGGGAAAGGGAGTGGGAAGGGATAAACTGGGGAGATTGAGATTTGCAAATGTTAACCACTATATATAAAAATAGATTAAAAACAAGTTTCTTCTGTATAGCACAGGGAACTATATTCAATATCTCGTAATAACCTTTAATGAAAAAGAATATGAAAATGAATATATGTGTATATATATATATTTATATATATGCATGACTGGGACATTATGCTGTACACCGGAAACTGACACATTGTAACTTACTATACTTCAATTAAAAAAGAATTTAAAAAAAGAAAAGGAATATATATGTATAAATGAATCACTGTGCTGTACAGAAATTAACTCAACATTGTAAACTGACTATACTGCAATAAAAAAAAGATGTGCTGAGATTTAAAACTTTTTTTTTTAAAAAAAGGTTAAAGTGATTTTTCAATCAGTAATTGTATGGTTTCCTCAACTGTAAGAGTCTGCCCGTTAAAACTTTCCATTAACTTTTTGAAGGGAAAAAAAAATGACTACTGAATCAAATGTTCACCAAGGTTTATGATACGTTGGTTTCAGAAATGTTAAAATAGAGAGGATGGAAGAGCAGGTCTTAGAATTGAAGACCCATAATCCGATTGTGATTGTTTTGAATATTTAAGGGCAAGTCTTTCCCTCTGCTGTCCTCAGCCTGCCCACGTTGTTTGAGAGGTTGACAGTGGAGACCTTGAAAGCCATGTGTCTTGGAAGTTTGACAATATTTTGCCAAGCCTTTTATTGGAAGCTCAGTACAATTTGTTGAATCTCTTCATGCATTTCTATACCCATCCTACCCAAGGGGGATGAATATAGAAATACCATACAGGTTCGAATGGGGAAAAACAGCATGGTGGCCTCTAATGTTCCATGATGTACATTAGTGAGGTACACCTAGATCACTGCCTTTTCCCCACCTCCTCTGGAGAAACACAACAAACAGCTCTGCCTGTGGGCACTAGTCACAAGATATTGGAATGACAAGGATCCAAACAACTAATTCCTTTACAACCTGTCTGGATTTCAAATGCCTGTAATAGGAAATTCCTATTTTAAAATGTGAGACCAGAGCTTCCTCGCTCATTCCTTGGTTTGTAGGTGAGGAAATACACGTACGTTTGGACTGACTTACCAGAAAGCCTAATATTAACTGAGGAAGGATGAAACGGAGGGAGGCTAGGCAGTGTTGTGTTAGATCTGTGTTAGGTTTTAAAATTCGAGAGTTCACGCTGCGCTTTTCTCCTGGCTTCTAGACTTCATTATCCTGGCAGTGTGGGGGATGCTGGCTGTGAGTGGCATCACGTTTCAGATTCGCAGAGAAAGAGGGCAGCCGTTCTTCCCTCCCCACCCCTACAAGCTGTGGAAGCGAGAGCGAGAGCGCAGAGTGACCAACATCCTGGACCCCAGCCACCACATCCCTCCGCTGAGAGAGCGGCTCCGCGGCCGGTTGGCCCGGATCAAAGAGCTCTTCCGGAAGGAACAGCCCGCCGGAGAGAGGACGCCCCTGCTTCTGTAGAGGCCAGCGGGCTGGCGGCACAAGTGTGATCTTGCAGCGCGGCCCAGGCACCGCCTCGGAGCTGGTGTTGACGGCCGGCTGCTGAGAAACCGGCCTCTGCACCTGCGCTTTGTACAGTATTGTGGTGTCCTTGTGGGCATGGGGTAAGGGTGTGCTGGGGAGATGACAGTAATTCTCAGTCAGAGTGAGAAGGATGACCAAAAATGCTGGTAGGGAGGTTTTTCCTTATTACCGAATGCCTAAGAAATTCCCCTCTGGTTTATAAATATATGATCAACTTATTCCGTTAAATAAATACACTCAAAAAAAAAAAAAAGAAAAAAGAAAAATTAAAAATCAGTTGTTCTGATACTTTCTTTTTATAACTCCTGGAACAATTCTCTCACCTGACTGTCTAAACTCTGGAGCTGGGGCGCAGAGGGTGGTTTTATTTAAGGCTTGGACTGTATTTTTATTTGCTACTGTGTTTAGAGGATTCAATACTGCACCTTTGAACTTCAGAGTACAAAAGAGGTAGAACCAACTTATTTTCTTACTAAAAGCAGTCTGATTACTTAGTTGCACCTTTCTTAGTATCCTGTGTTATCAAAAGATACCACTCTTTTGTTTATTTAATTGTGGTAAAATACATACTTACGTTCCAGTCATTTTTAAGTGTGTAGTTCAGCAGGTACCCTTTGTCTTTGCCTTTTATTGCCCCAAATGGTAATTTAAATAGCTAAATTATTTCAATTATTTGAAAATAGGTCAATTTATATGAATAATACAACTTCTATATGAATGATTTATTTATATTCCAGATTTAAAAAGGGCCCTTTTTTTTCCCTTTCAAGACCTTTTAAAATAATATTGACAGTTGATCTCTAGTAAACTGTATTAGATGACATAAGAATTGTTTTGTTGTTAGGAAAGAGGTTGGCTCCTAACTTCATCTACATGTAGTCCCATTACTAAGGAAATCTTTAAAAAATCTGCGTTTTGTAGTTCTTTCTGCTAAATGAGTTGTTAGAGCATTGATGTAAAATACAGTTTCAAAACATTTCTGTATGAAGCCTTCGTGCTCTCTGTGCTTCAAAGTGATAAGGGGGGATTCAGAAGGGATTCAGGTGTTTAATAGAGCTGCTTTTAATGAGGACCTTGGATTCTGTAAGGAGAGTCTCTTCGGTTTTGACTCTTTTTTTGTCCACCACGAGGCACTCGGATGCCCTGGGTTGCGTCCCTACTCCTCATGGCCTTTCCTCTTAACTTTCAGAGCCTCTCCCCAGGTTCTGCCTTGGATTCGAGGCTGGTGACTCTGACAAGCCTGGGTGATGGTGAGCCTGGGTGTGGTTGCTGCATTTCCACTTGTGAGTGAACCACTGTTTAAACGATGCTGCTTCTAAGAGTTTTTCAAAATAGATTTTTGAAGTTTCAGTTGACTGGAAAATTTTCAACTTTTGCTTTTCAAAGTGTTTTGGAAAGGCTGAAACAAAATGAAAAAAAATTTATAACTAATCCTTTCTGCTTTGAAAAATTATACACAATTGTTCGTTTATTTATTTTGTAAACTTCACTGTTTAGATAACTTCAATAACACTTAAACGTGAAGAGAAAAATATTTTTTTTTATAATTCACCATAGGGATTCTGGCTTCTGCCATATCACTGTAAATTCTAACAAAGTTACATGGAATATTTGTGAGTTATTTTCTATACCATCAAAATGCACTGCCAGTGAGGATTGTAAAGACAGAACACACTTTCTTGGGGGGGTAAGGGGTTACAAATTATTTAAAATTTTTCATGATAATTTGTGAGTAATAAAAAGCCAGTTTGTATAATTTTTTAAATAATAAATACCTATTTTGAAAAAAAATGCTAAAAGTCTCCTTATTATAAAATTCTTATAAAATTTTTTCCCAGCTGTATTGGTACCAAAGTAATAAGATATGAGAAGATAATTTCACAGCTATAAAAATGAAATCATTTCATCTGGACAAATAATTCTTTATCTTAAAAAATCAGTTTAAGCATAAATGGAATGATAGGAATTGAAGGGAACTTGGGGGCATGGGTTAAAAGTTGTAAGCTTTGTTAGAAGGAAAGCTGATGTCTTGAATGCGTTAGTTTGTGTTGGTGTCATTAGCCCTTCAATCGTGTCAACTCAGAAAAACAGCAGTGTTACCGTAAACTTGGTCCTACTGTTCTTTAAGAGTTTTGGTTCTGACTAACCTCTTAAAGATTAGCTACCAGGTTGTCAAAGCCCAGCAGCTAACCAGTGCTATGGACCAGCTGAGTTCTGTTTAAAATGGGATAGAAAACTGATTCTAACAAAGAAATTGCTAGAATATTAGACCAGGAATGAACTTTAGAGATCATGTTGTCTGATCTAATATGTTAGCATGTTATTTTACACCTGAGGAAATTCTCAATCAATTATATGAAGTCACAGTATCAAATAGTAGTGCCCAGACCAAAATCTGGGATGCCTAACTCCCTGTTCAGATGTGCTTTACATTCTTATCATTATGAAAATGTACCTCATTGATTATTTTCAATATCCTTCTGCTGGTGAATTGGTAGGGAGCGCCTAATGTTTATATTGCCATGATATCTTTTGGGGAATTATCAATTTTACACAGTGAAAACATGTTTTTTTCCAAGTTAATTCTCTGCGGTCCTGGACCATTTCCTATTCAGTGCAGGGTATATGATAGATAAAATTTCCAGTGTCTGTAAGTATTTCTGCACAGCCGCATTTGTGTAGTTTTTTTTTTTTTTTTGGTATAAAGTTTATTTTTTGATGATGTACTTGATACCTGTTATTAACTATCATTAAAACCTCAGAATTCTGGGCTCTCGTTTCCTGAGAACTGGGCTGAAGCTTTCCCACCGCGCCCAGGGAGGGAGGTTACCTGTGTTTTCCGTTTTGATACGGGCTGAACTGTGTCTCCCTCCAAATTCATGTGTTGAAGCCCCAGCCTCTCAGTTCTTTGGAATGTGACTGTATTTGGAGAGAGGGCTTTATTAAAGAGGTAATTATGTTAAAAATGAGGCCACTAGAGTAGGCCCTTATCTCATCTGACTTGTGTCTTTACAAAAAGATGAGAACACACAGAGACACTGGAGCAAAGTACATTTGAGGACACTAGGATGCCAGCTGTCTGCCAGCAGAGAGAGGCCTCAGATGAAACCAACCAGATCTTGGACTCCCAGGCTCCAGAACGGTAAGAAAATGAATTTCCGTTGTTTAAGTGATGTCACACAGTATTTGTCTTTCTCTGCTGACTTTTCTCACTGGGCATAATGCTCTCAAGGTCCATCCATGTTGTCACAAATGGCAGAATTCCCTTCTTTCCCATGGCTGAATAACATTCGATTGTACGTATAAGCAACATCTGTTTCCATTCCTCCATTGAAGGACACTTAGGTTGCTCCCCTATCTTGGCTATTGTGGATAATGCTGCAATCAACATGGGAGTACAGATATTTTTTCAATATCCTGTTGCCGGTTTCTTTGGATACGTATCCAGAAGTGGCATTGCTGGGTCATATGTTGCTTCTATTTTTATCGTCTTCTTTTCCTCATTAAATTTTAACCGTACTACAAAATGGCACAGAGCGCACTGCGTCTTTTCATTTACCTTTCTTTTTCCATTCTTCCCAAGACCTTAGAATTTAGCAATTATTCCCTGGCAGGCACATCAGAACACCTGAGTGACCCACACACCATGGCCCTTGGAATCATTCCTTCTATTCCAGAGTCCTGCACATACAAGTATAATAATATACCTAACTCTGCTGCCCCAGGGTGAATGCCTTCCCCTGGAAGGAGGTTAAAGAATGGCCACATTCTTTTTTTTTTCTTTTTGAAATCTTTTGCCTTTGAAGTTCTTAAGGGCAAAGAGGTTATTCTGTCTCACATGAGGTTTTATGGCTCCAGTGAGTGGATTCTTTATTGCCCAGACTTGCATGTGATCAGCTTGCCTGAACTCGTGGTGTACATACTGGGAAGAGCATGGGAACCTGTGCTGGGAGTTTTGAGGAAGCAGGTAGAGCATCAGAAGATGAATGCAGCTGGTAAAATGTATGACTAAGCAGGCCTTTGCACCCAACTTCTCCGGGGACGGTGTTTTCAGGAATTGAAGTAGACCTCAACTCCTTTTTTTAAGTAAACCAGCTGTCTCATTTTGAGACCATCCATGTATCAAAATTCCTCAAAATGACTTAAATATATATATTGTTAGGGCTGGGCCTAGGGTTCTAGGGGACTGATTTCAGGGATGGGATTGAAGGCTTCTCTGAAAAAAAAACTCACTCCCTCATCTTGTGTATTGATGCCTGAAGGTTTTTGAACAGAGGACAGTTTCCCATTCCATGAATTACTCAACCTTTCTTCCAAACCAGCTGTGCCTCTGAAGCCCTTCAATGATAACACACCATGATTTTCTTTCTACTGACTAGAGATGTTTTCACCTCTTGTATTCTGTATAGGTCTTGAGTCTGCCTGACTTAGCCTGATCATAGACAAAAGCCTATGATCATTGAGCCAGACCTTCAAAAGAACATATTCTAGGAGAAGCTTATATTTGAAAAATTCATTCACTTGCTCTCACATCAGCTTTGGCTTGATAGGACTGAGCACTTGACCCCTGATTGGGGCTGAAATCTGAGATGAAGCTGACAAATCCTCAGGCGTTTAAAGCAGCCAAGAGCCACTAGCCCCTTATCAACTGTTTCCACCAGTCAAAGCTCTGTCCTGAGGCTCAGGGTTACACACACACATGACAGGGACACACTCTTAGGGAACAGTGATTCTAACCACATGTCTTCATTGTTAGTTTTACAGGAAGCCCAAATGTAGCCTTCTGATACTAAAGAAGTATACCATGTGTTTCAAGATTAGCATATTTTTATTCGGGGCACAACTCTACCCACTGATACTGATTTTAATGTAGTGAATTTTCTGAAGGCTTTTGGTTAGCAGGCCACAGAAACGAATTGGCTAGTGTGTATAAACAATGGAATAAGTTGTTAGTATACTGATATTATTTGCTTATAGTCAATATCCCCCAATGCATTTGATTTTTACATGATTGTAATTAAATGTGCAATTTAGTACTAAGCTTTTTATTATGCAAATTTAGATTCATATTTTCATTCCTGTTGCTAGAATCTTCAAGCCATAGTATATAATAAACTTCACTGAGTAGGTATCAATACTTTTAGATTATTAAATTAACTAAATTTAGATTAATTAAATTTACTATTTCCCTATTGTAGGGTATTTTTTCCCCTTCTAAAAAACTGAAGTATAGTTGATTTACAATGTTGTATTAATTTCTGGTGTACAGCATGATTCAGCTATACCTATAAATATATACATATTCTTTTTCATTACAGGTTACTACAAAACATTGAATATAGTTCCCTATGCTAGGCAGTAGGACCTTGTTGTTTATCTATTCTATATATAGTTTTGTTTTTTTTTTCTTGCTAATCCCAAACTCCCAATTTATCCCTCCCTGCCCTGGTCCCCTCCTGGTAACCATAAGTTTGTTTTCTATGTCTGAGTCTTTTTCTGTTTGTAAATAAGTTCAATTGTATCATTTTTTTTGATTCTACATATAAGTGATATCATGTATTTGTCTTCCTCTGACTTACCTGATTTAGTATGGTAATCTCTAGGTTCATCCATGTTACTGCTAATGACATTATTTCATTCCTTTTTATGGCTGGGTAGTATTCCACTGTATTCATATACTACATCTTCTTTATCCAGTCATCTGTTGATGGACATGTAGGTTACTTCCATGTCTTGACTATTGTAAAAAGTGCTGCTATGAACATTGGGGTGCACGTAACTTTTCAAATTAGAGTGTTCTCTGGATATATGCCCAGGAGTGGGACTACTGGATCATACAGCAACTCTATTTTCAGTTTCTTAAGGAACTTCCACACTGTCCTCCATAGTGGCTGCGCCAATTTACATTCCCACCAACAATGTAGGAGAGTTCTTTTTTCTCCACACCCTCTCCAGCATTTATCTTTTGTGCATTTTTTAATGATGGCCATTTTGATTAGTGTGAGGTCAGATCTTATTGTAGTTTTGATTTGCATTTCCCAAATAGCATCATTGAGCATCTTTTCGTGTGCCTCTTGGACATCGATATTTCTTCTTTGAAGAAATGTCTATTTAGATCTGCCCGTTTTTTTTACTGAGTTGTTTTTTTGATATTGAGCTGTGTGAGCTGTTTTTATATTTTGGAAGTTAATCCCTTGTTGGTTGCATCATTTTCAAATATTTATTTTTTCCATTCTGTATGTTGTCCTTTCATTTTGTTTATGGTTTCCTTTGCTGTGCAAAAAGCTTTTAAGATTAATTAGGTCCACTGGTTTATTCTTGTTTTTAATTTCCATTATTCTAGGAGGTGGATCCAAAAAATATTACTGCAATTTATGTCATAGAGGGTTCTGCTTATGTTTTCCTCCAGGAGTTATAGTATCCATTCTTACATTTAGGTCTTTAATTCATTTTGAGTTTATCTTTGTACGTGGTGTGAGAAAATGGTCTAGTTTCCTTCTTTTACAGGCAGCTGTCCAGTTTTCCCAGCACCACTTATCAAAGAGACTCTTTTCTCCATTGTATAGACTTCTTTGTCATAGATTAATTGACCATAAGTTCATGGGTTTATTTTTGGACTTTCTTATTCCATTGATCTGTATGTCCGTTTTTGTGCCAGTACCATATTGTTTTGATTACTGTAGCTCTTATTGTAGGGTATTTATATTGAATCCAATTTGTTCTAACAGTATCATGATGTGGATTTAATCAGGAGTGATGCTGAGAAATGGTAGGATTCTGATATACAGTTGACCTTTGACAATACAGGTTTGAACTGCATGGGTCCACTTACATACAAAATTTTTCAGTAGTAAATACTACAGCCCATGATCTGTGGTTGGTCAATCCGTGGATTCAGAACCTTGGATATGGAGGAACTGCAAATGTGAAGGGTCGACTATAAGTTATACTCAGATTTTCGACTGTGTAGAGTTGGTGCTCCTAATCCCCCCGAGTTGTTCAAGGGTCAACTGTATGTAGAAGGGAGTATCAACAGAATTTGCTAATGAATTGAGTGCAAGATTCAGGAAGAAATGGAGTCAAAGATGCCACCAAGGGTTTTGGCCCTTGTAGTTGGACATACGGAGTTGTCATCAACTGAGATGGGAGAGATCTGAGAGTAAGATTGGGAATGCAGCTTTGGACGTCTTAAGTTCGAGATATTTCTTTGATAGTCACAGTTGGATGAGTCAGGAGTTAATGAGAGGTCTAGGGAGCTGTGGATCTGGGAGTCATCCAGCATACAGGTGGTAATTAGAGTCACGAGCCTGGGTGAGATCATCAGGGAAGTGAGTATAGATACAGAGCAGGAGTAAGGCCCGAGGTCTGTGGTTCCCTAACACTAAGAAGTCAGAAAGAAGAAAACAAAGGAGACTGAGGGGCAGTCAGTGAGGTAAAAAGAAGACGTCCCCTCAAATTCATTAGAAATTATTGTTCATTGATACTTCACTAAAAAATGTACTCCTGTTTTACACTGATAGTCAAAAAAGACAATAGTCACCCCAAATTAAGTGAAGCATCTCTGATCTCCCATTCATTGAGTCAGTTTAGAAACACAAAATTTTGGAAGTCATCTTGATATTTAAGAATATCAAAGAATATTGTTTGAGCAGAAAACACTTCATCTGTGAAGCTGTACATAACTGGTTTTTTAGAGCTGCACTCCACTTATAAAATAAATAATACAGCGGACAGAAGATAAACAACGGGTGATGTATTTGTCTCCAGGGCTGCTGTAACCAATTACTGCAGGCTGGATGGCTTAACAGAAATGTATTGATTGTCTCAGAGTTCTGAAAATCAAGGCGGCCAGCAGTGTGAAATCAAGCAGGGCTGGTCCCTTCTGGAGGCTCTGACGGGGACAACATCGCTCCCCACACGTCTCCTAGCTTCTGGGGGGCACCTCATAAAACTTAGGGTTCCTTGGTTTGTGTATCTCTCTGTCTCTGTCTTCATAGGACATTCTCCTTCTGTCTGTGTTTCAAATCTCCTTCTTTCTTATAAGAACACCAGTCATTGGATTTGGGGCCCATACTAAAACCAGGATGATCTTATCCTGAGATCTTTAAACCTACAAAGACTCTATCTGCAAATATGCTCACATCCACAGGTATGGCAGGTTACAGGACCTGGACATTCCTCTGGGGGACACTATTAAACCCACTACAGATGATCAAAATTTCTGCAGAATCAGCAAAAAGTTGCTGGCCAACTCCTAAGAAATACAGACAGGAGCTGTTGCTAAGTACTAAATCTGTGGTAAGAAAAGATAAATAAAAAGCCCTAAAAATAAACTGTATGTAAGAATAAATGTAAACACTGTTTTCAAATTAACTTGGAGATCATACCAATTTCAATCATTCATCTTTATTGACAAAATAGGTTCCCAGCAATACATATTCTCAGACATAAATTTAAGGTTCTGCTTGAAAAAAAAAAAAAAGAATAGAACACTGTTGCTATATAACAAAGTAAATGTCTTTAAACATCAAGTTCTTGAAATAATATTGAAGAAGAGCAAGAATAAATTAACTCAACTTATTTGTTTTACAAAAATAATTATTTCTCAGTTTTTATAACAGAGCTGCCCCAATGAATTGCCTCAGACTTAATCTCAATTATGTAGTTTATTCTAATTCTTACTGGGGATAAAAACTCTATGAATGATGTGCCATCAAATTAAAGGATACTTTCCCCAAAATCAATAGAAAAGTTTAAAAATGAAAACTGTCACTTGTTTATAAAATATCAATTAAGGCCTCTGAATGAGAAAAGAAATCAATTTAATGTTTGAGCCATTTGCCCTTTTCTGTTCAATCTGTCCCATCAACCCCACTTACTCCAAACTTAAGATAAAAAATTCCGAAGTGAAAAGCAGTTTTGAATTTCACCAATATATGAAATTATACATTAAAGTTACTACATGAATATTACCTTAACGAATTATATACTCAAAAGTAGAATGTTCTATCATGCTGATTTTAATACATATTTAGTATAAGTGAGTACAGTATATTAATCATATTTGACACATCCTTTTCTTTTATAATCACCACAAAATACAAAAAATTTAGATTTCAGTTGATGTTAAAGCACATTCCTATTTCTAGCAGCTTTTAAAAATTTATACACTGGATATATATTTTGTAAAAAGTAAAACAAATATTTATAAAGCCACAGATTTCCCCTATGCCACCCCCCAGTCCTTTGACTGAAAGGTGACAAGAAACATCTCATAGGCTCTGAGGACCAAGTGGAGCTTAAGAATAGATCTAGAAAAAAATTTTTTTTAATTTTAATTTACTGCATCTGTATCTCTTAAGAGTGATTACTTTAAAAAAAAAAAGGTTCTGAGGCAGAGGAATTCCCAACTTACTTTGAAATCACCAGACCTAGCCCACCATATCAAACATTTCCACCGTTAGCTAAATGAGCTGCATGAGATTTTCCCTCTCGTTTTCATTACTGATTTAGAACCAAAACTTATTCCTTCAAATAAGTAGTTTAACCTACTAAATATGTCTCTTATAAGATCTTCTTTCTTAGAAAGTAGTATTCCTTCTCTTTCATTCCTGAAATGATATTTCATACACTTATGCAAGTCATGGACAATTGTTAGCTCAGTATTAATTATGATAAATTAGCTGAGATTAAATTACCTCTTTTGTTTATGATGCATATGAAACATCCCTAACAGACTTTCAAACTGCATTTTTTTTGACAAAAATTTAAATTAATGAGAAGGTAAACAGGTAATCACTGAAGCTGAAGTCTCATGGTACATAAGCTACGTGTTAACCTTCACCAAACAGGGAGGATGTAATTAAGTATGATGCTCTTCCATTCACCATACTGTGGCAAAAATCTATATTTTTAAATTGGGATAATTTAATGAATTACCAGACATGTGTTGAGACTATTCATGCTTATCCAAGTATCATCCAGAAAGCCAAGAGCACTGCTGAAAGTTCTTGACAACGTTCAGCGGTCATTGTGAAAATCTTTAACTTGTTCACCAATTAACAGAGGCTTCCTTTCTATTTTTCAATTTATATTTTGGAATAAAAGTCTAGGACCATTAACTATGCATTTTTTGCTGCTATCTTTCAAAAATGTCATTGCCAGTGCACTATACACATGATAGAAAAAAAAATAAAACAAAGGGTAGCTTGAGATGGATTTCTCTTTTAATTTATTCACTTAATAGGCCAGTCCCAGTGACGGTTGGAGCCTTGTAACAAGTTCACAGACTGAAAAGCTCTTCAGCTCTTCCTCAGGCTCAGGTCACTATTGGTCACTAACGCTGACAAAGACGTACTTTCCGAGCCATCGTCTTTCCTAAGGTTCAAGAATGATTCTCGAGTTATTTGAAGGATCTCTCTCAAGCCTTTATTTTCTTGCTATAAGAAAGCAAAGACAAAGAAGCAGTCACCACGGTGGCTACCAGAGTACAAACGGAGCTTAAGAAAAGCCAAACATATGAAGGCATGAAAAATAAAAGGCAAGTACTGTAATTGGCAGAAATGTACTAAATGATAAATGACAGCGCAAGGGGGCAACCTGAATGTAGGGAACACTTTTTTTAGAGAGGTTGAAATCATGTGTTCAGTGCCTTCCACCACTGCAAAGCCTGGCTACTTCTGCAGCGTAACTGCAGACAGAACCTCAGAAACTGCCTTATTTTACCATCACAGGACAGATAAACTAACACCAAGATTTATACTTACATAAACTCAGAAAGTCTGTGAATGACACCTTGGGACTAGAACCTCTCAGTACGTTAGCACTTTTTTAATTTCTCCATGATGGCATGGAGCGCAGGGCAAGCCGTCTGGCTTGCTTTCCTCACTGGAACTTAACAGCAGCAGGGCTGGCTCAATAGACTGATATTTTTCAAGAAGGAAATTAAGTGACCAAATGTCTGGTGTGCAAATCTCACAAGATTTTTGCCTGGCCTTTTATGGAAAAAGTTTGCCTACCTTGGTTATAAAAGAATGAGAGAATGTGTATGCTTAGAGAAATCATTTCTGGCCTTCTAAAACCAATTTCTCCACCATGATTTCAAAATGAAGCTTTTAAAGTTATAAAAGTCTATTCTACTGACTTGAGTTATTCAACAATGACTTGTGCTTCTGCCACCACAAAATAAAGGCCAGATGAGATAAAAGCTTTTATATTCCCCAGAAAAACAGCATCATTGTGATCTCCAATAGAATAAAGGCATTTTTTAAAAAACTGCTAAACTCAAAAACTATATTCACCTAATATAACAGAAGCAACACAGGATCAGAAAAAAATCAATTTTCTCAATTACTGGTGTAAGTTTACTATTGATCCTAAACTCCTGCATTACTCTATAAATGGTCTTGCATTATACACTCATATAACCAGTATCCAGATTAAGAAAAAGAACATTACCAGTATCCCAGAAAGTATATATTTAAAAATAGGACATATTTTCAGGCATAAATCTTTGAATGAACAGTTTTCACCTACATCTGCAATTTAAAACTTACTTCAAGTTGAAATATTCGTTCCTGTTCCTTGCAACCCTGCTGCTCATCAATTTCAATGGCTTTCCTCATTACTGCTGCCATCTCAGTTATCTGGTCAACATGTGCTTGTAATTCCTGAAAAAAAAAAAGAGATGGCGTTGTGAATTGGTGAAATACTTCATTATTTTTATTTTAGGATCGTCTCCTTTTTATAAAAACTACATTGACACTTAATACGAACATAATATCTTTACACTGCCATTTAACATAAATGTAATATATCAAACAGATATTTACAGGAAAGTTGACTGACTGTGAATGGGCTTTTGAAATTAGGTTTCTGTTAGGACTAGGATTAAGGATGAGCCGCATAATATAACTAAACCCACTAACAAGGATACCCGTATTTCACATTCCTCTCAGGACAAATGATCAGCAACTTTCTCTTTGTTACACCCACACACCCTCTACTGATCAGAGTAATTGGAAAGATAAACATTCACTCTCTTTTCCTCCCTGAAGTCTTCATGATTTACAAATATTTTCTGTATTATCCATTCTTAAAAACTGATCTCAATTCACTCTGAAGCTTTTCTAGATTAGAATCCTCCTGAGAGCAGGAACTGTATAGTGTTCGTATTGCCTATCATTTAATGTTAGGTACATGATAGATAATAAGTATTGAGTAAAATGAACAGAGTTCTGCTTTTAAGTATTCAAACATAAAATGGTCTTGTTTGCAAACTGTTCAAAATATAATTCCAGTGTAAAACAGACATCCACATTTGCTTGGCACAGCAAGTAGCATAAAGTTCTCCTCATCTTGTTCTCTTATTCTTTTCTGCACACCTATGATGTGCCAGGCACTGTGCTGGGCAGTAGGAATATGAAGCCTGTTAAGAAATGTTCCCTGATTTCAAGGAGCTTACAGTCAATGAAAGAGACAGACAAAAGGTTTAAAATCAACAGAAACAGAATAATAATTTTTTAAATGAACAACTTCTATAGACCATTGTTCACTGGCAATCAAGAGTTATTTTATTATACTAAAGCCAAAACTTACATATAAAAGTTAATAGTTTCCAAAATAAGCATTAAATCTCTTAAATAGTTGTATATACTCTATTTGTAAAAAGGATTTGAACAAGACCTGCCCCCCAAAACCTATAAAACTAGTAAACTATGGAAGAAATAGAGAACAAACAGGAATATCTTTAGCAAACCACACGTTTAACATCTTCTTAATTAACATAGAGATCTTCATACTATTTTAATGCGCTCTATACAATGCTAGTATGCAGGAAAAAGGCAAAATAAAGGGCTATGCTGTCCAACATGGTGCCATTTACATTACAATTACCAGAGGTCAAATACATTTTAAGAAATTAACAATTCAGTTCCTCAGCTGCACTAGTGACACTTCAAGTGCTCAACAGCCACATGTGGCTGGTGGCTTCCATACTGAACAGCGCAGATAAAGAACACTTCCAGCACCGCACAAAGTCCTACTGGACGGCTCTGGATTAGATTACAGCAGCGAGAATGATGCCGAGACAAACAGCTATCATTTTCTGGAACAGTTAAAAAAATGATTTAAAATCCCTCCCACTGTAAAGGAAGCATAATGTGTAAAAGCAAGTTAAGCACAAAAAACTGCAGCAGCAAATAAAATCAGGGTGGTGGGTAAAAACTCTGAAAAGCCACAGCTTTCTCGGTTTATGGTTTCGTGTCTAGGCACTGACTTAGGATAAACAATTACACAGGAAGCAGATCATTATCTGTCTTTAAAACAAAAAACAAGAAACTACTAAATCTCAACTGTGTAGCTTATTCTTGCAAAATCATCATAAGAAAAAAAACCCCAATACTTCAAAAAGCAGCATATTTCTATAGGCTCAGTTCCTGGATGGTTCACTTATTACAACAAAATCTTTAGGGAAGTATCATACATCTTTCAATGGGCACAAGAGGGCAAGACCTGTGCTTTCCAAACTGACTTAAAGGTAAGAAGGGCTAGCAACATAACCCCTGAACTGTCTTGAAATGCCCTTCATTGGTAAACTTTCGTTTAGGTTCATTTCAACTTTGCTCAATAAAGGCCTGCCACAATGAAATTTAAAAAAAAAAAACTGTCAAAACACAACGGAGAGCGTACTGTTATACTTAATCGTAACACTTAAACAAAGGCATCCTTCATTGTGAACACAAGGTAAAGGACTATAAACTATCAGAAACCTGAATTAAAACAATTTAACAGTTTGGTTGAACAAAATTTTTATGAAGTCAGAGTAAAATGACTGCCAAGAAAATATCTTTGATGTCCAGAAGGAGGACGACTGTTTAAAGCTCACTACAATCCTGCAGCAGCAGTTAGACGGAGCAACACAATGAAAGGCCGGCCTAGAGAACGAACCTTTCTTTAAAGCCTGTGATTATCCAGCAGGCGGGCTATGATGACCATACACAGAGAGGCAATGACAGACTTCAAGTTGCTACACTAAGTATTTCTGGAAGGCTATCAAAAGCACAGCATTTTTTAAAAAAGCAATTTCATTTATTTGCTTATTTAATTTGGGAGGAAAATCCAATGTAAAAGTATTTTTTTAATGGGCCCCCCCTTCCACCCACATCCCAAAAGTCGACTGTTTTATTTAGTGTACATTCTGATTTGCTTCCAAGTGCCTCCTCTCCAGTCCATGTTGAGGTGCTTCAAGGATGTGTCGAGATGCATCAAGGAAGAATCCTTCGGAGTGGTTACGATGCACCATGTCAATCTGTAGTACAGAGTCATTATAATGTTAATACGGACATTATCCGTAATTTAAAAACTGAATGAGTGTTAGTTCATGCGTGTTAGCCAACTGTTTGAAATGTTTGTTTTTTTAAGATTTCCAAAAAGGTATCAGTACAAGAATAATGTAAGAATGAGTATCTGAATGAAAATCAGTTCTGCTCGAACTTTTCACTGATTTTTAAACGTGTGCTCAAAACCTTCTGGGTGAGCGCAAAATTCTACATTACAGCAGTCTCAGAAGGGTCTCTCACTCCAGGATGCTGTTATGTGTAACTCTGTTTATTATCCCTAAATGTATTATAAAATTATTTCTGTGTTTCGGCCTCTCAGAGCGCTAGCACCTACACATATCCTGGAAGCTCACATATTTCTGTGTCTTTATCATGCACGTTTCTCTGCTCACCCACTTCTGCTTGTGACACCTCCCTCCCCCAGTAATTAATGCAAGGCTGGATGTAGATGGATGTTCTACCTTTCTCTGCCACCTTCCCAGATTCTCTTCATGAGAACTAATCTTGCTTCCCTCCAGTATCCCAGTAATAATTCATCTCTCTATTTTAGGATTCATCACATCCTACCTTATATTCGATAACTATGTTTTTGTGTCTGTATCTCCCATTATACTGAAAGCTCCTATGGAAGAGTAATGAAACTTATTCATTCATCTTAGTAATAAACTATGCCAGTGCCGAGTGTTGATAAATATTTGTTTGAGTCAAAATGTCTCCTTTTTGGGAAAAATCAAAACCACAAACATTAATATGTATTAGTTAGAATTAATAACAAGTAACCAAACAGTCATTTTATGGAAGGCAAGGATCAGCACTTAGATGAAGAATTTAATCTACATAGTGAAAAAGGATGGTTTACAGCTATCTTACAAAATGTGTAACTCTGCTAATTAATAAAAAAGCTCTGAGGAATGGTAAAATCTAATGTGTTTTAGAGCACATCTGCTTCTGATATATCTGCTACCATAAGGGACTAGCGAGCTTCAGTATCGTATTCTAAGTACTTTTTTGCCAGAATGTTCTCTTTAGATCTTAAAAAGTTTACTTCTTAGCTTGTTAAACCTAAGGGCCTTTCGGAATTTTTCAAGATGATATTTATTTTACCAATAACTTTAAGTCAATTCATATTTGTACCTTAAAAAAACCTGATACATTTAAATTTAAATGTTTTTCAAATGATCTCACAACAACAGATACATTTTATATTCAAAAAATTAACTCTTAACTATCCAAGGTTTTCCTTTTGGGTCAGAGATGAATAGCATAATTAGATAATATTAAACCCATATTTATTTACATATTGTTTACTATTTGACATAGGAGGTATTCATTACTAACTTCCTTAATATGTAAAGTAGAATTCACATACCAAAGCAATTTACTAGGTATTTAATTTTAATATAATTAATAATTAAAAAATACTGTCAAGCACCATGATGGATGAGGTATTTAAGGAATCTAAAATGTGTTTCAGTAATGAAAGAGAAAAACACATCTTATAACAATCAATATTTCTTAAATAATATTATAACTAATAGTTAGCTCATCATTATCCAATATGAATAATGGTCTAGTAGTCACAGTCTGTTCTGATATTTTTATTTCACACCAGCAGTTAAAAATCAGTTTAAAATAAAATGTAAATGGGAAAGGATTATTCTGCCTGTTTTTGTAGCAGTTGCTAGCAAACACAGGGACATACACAAAGGGAACAGACACAGGGATCACAATGAGTAACATGAACAGCAGGAAAAAACGTTAATTTCTAACCAGTTCAGCTCTGGCTCTAAAAATGTTGTTAACTGATATGTGACTGGCTAGGGAGGTGGGGGTGGGGAAGGCAATATTTTAATATGTTTGTTCTTTTCTTCTCCCTCACCCCACGGTGTTTCCATTAATAATTAGCCTCATCCAGAAAACAGTCCTAAGAAAAACAAATCTACCTTTAGCTGCTTTCAGAATTTTTTTAGTTTTAAGCATTTAAATTTTTGTCTTTGCAACAGATATCAATACACACATTTATTACAAGAAATATTTCTTAAAAGCAGATAACCTTGAAAAATAATTTTGAATAGACTTACCTTTATTTTCTAAATAAAGTTTATTTTTGAATATATATTAAAGCTACTAGGAAAGAATGGGAGTGAGAAGAGTAAATCAAGCAGAAAACGACACGTACGTAACATGAAAAAAATAAGGAAAAGCAGAAAATGTCAAAAAGAGAAGTATTCAATATTATGTAAGACACCTGTGATTTAAAAAGAAAAATCGGAACACAAGTTAGCCGACCGTCCCTCTGTTCCACCTCAAATTATATTTACGGAACGGATTACCTTAGAGTGCTGCTCTTTCAGCTTCATTGTTACACCCGGATCATCCTTTTTGCTAGCCATTAGCAGTCTGAACATTTGCTCTCGATACTTGCTCATTATAAGTTCCAAGGCAGACTGATGTTCTTCCAGGGACGTACGCAGTTCTGTCAAGAATAACAGTATATTGTATTCAAACTTGAGTGCAAGATGTACAAAACATTCTCTTCCACATTACGTTTATCAAAAAAGCAATTGGTAAAGGGGGTATTTTAAAAAGAAAACATGATGCACAAAAATCTAGCCACATGGAAATATAGGACACCAAATGTAGTCTTCTATTAGTTTTTTATTTTATCTATTTATTTTTTAAAATTTAATTTTTCTTTTTTTTGCAGGCGGGGAGGTAATTAGGTTTATTTGGTTTTTCTATGGCGGTACTGGGGATTGAACCCACAACCTCCTGCATGCTGAGCATCCACTCTATCACTTGAGCTATACCCTTTCCCCCATTAGTTATTTAAATGACTATTTTAAACTCATTTTTTGAGAACCATTTTAACAAATATATACCAAATGATAATTAAGTATCAGATGGTGCCCTATATTAGGAATACCAAAACGCCAGGGAAGAGTCTAGTGGAGAAAACAAATCGTAAATAATTATAATACAATAAGCTCTACTCAAATACGTGTAAAAGGTCTGAGAGGAAAAAGTGGTGAAAGCTTCACAGAAGTATACTATTGAGATGAACCTGTGTTCTTTGAGTTGAAAAATAAAGGACAGGGCATTCTAAGCAGGGAGGCATGGCGTGGATGGTGTGTTCAGGAATGAGTCTGATGGCAAGAGGAAAGGTTCCATGGAGAGGAGAGGTTGGGGAGAGTACGAAAACAAAGGCTTGGAGGTGACCCTGAGGGCCTCTGGATGGGGAACTAGTACGCAGTGAAGGTTCTCAAGCAAAAGAATAACATGAGCAGATATATTTTTGAAAATATCAATCTGATGCTTGTGTTGAAGATGATTGGAAGGGGAAAAGAGACTGAAATCAGGGAGACCAGTTAGGACAGCTGGGGGTCAAAGTGATGGGATTAGAGAAAGAAACTGAGCTACTTCATAGGTAACAGCAATGGGACAAACTGGATATTGCGGGTGAGAATCTAAGGTGACTTTCAAGTGAGGAAGACATTCATATACAGCACAGGATAAAGAGCAATAAATAAGACTTAGGCATACCGGACTAGAAATGAGATTAATGCCAAGAAGTAACTATAATTGGCTATTTTCCCATTTAAAAAAAAAATTGGTCCCAGGTTGACAGTACAATTGCAGATTAAAGTTCTCTTTTGATTTGCTATACGTAGTTATATCTTGCCTTTGTTTTCTTGTTGCAATTCTCTGATCTGTCTGTTTTCTTGCTGTATTCCCATAACTAATGTGGACCGTGGCCGATGTCTTGCAACTTCATTAAGTTCCTGAATTTCTTCTTGATACTAATGAAAAGATTAAAAAAAAATGTGGAGAAAATAATTGAAAATATGTATCTGATATATATATATATGTTTGCTAAAGAACTCTTATTACTCAGCAATAAAAAGAACCCAATTTAAAAATGGGCAAACAAGATGAGTAAGTTCTGAGGATGTAATGTACATCATGGTGACTACAGTTAACAAGACTGTATTATATACTTGGAAGTTGCCAAGAGTACACCTCCAACGTTCTCAACACACACACACACACACACACACACACACACAGTAATTATGTAAGGTGATGGAGGTATTAACTAACCTTATTGTGGTAGGTAATCATTTCACAATATACACATATATCAATAGAAATTGTACACCTTAAATTTATACAATATTGCATGTCAAGAATATCTCAATAAAGCTGAAAAAAATGGGCAAGACATTCAAAGAGACATTTCGCTAAATTACACAAATGGCCAGTAAACACATGAGAGATGCTTAACATCATTAGTCATTAGGGAAATACAATTCAATATAACAATGAGATACCACCTTACAACCACTAAGATAACCTTAATCAAAAAGCAAATAGTAACAAGCATTGGAGAGGATGTGGAGAAATTGTTAACTCTCATATATTGTTGATGGTAATGTAAAATGATGCAGCTGCTTGAAGAACAACCAGGCAGATCTTCAAAGAGTTAAACATTGAGTTATATGACCCATCCATTCTATGAATAGGCATATACCCTCCAAAACTGAAGACCTATGTCCACACAGAAACTTATAAGCTAGTATTCATAGTATTATATCTATAACCAGAAAGTAGAAGCAAACCAAACTCCATCAACTGATGAGTAGATAAACACAATGTGCTGTACTCTTACAATGAATATGACTTAGAAATAAAAACTAATAAAGTACTGATACATGCTCCAACATGGATGAAACCTGAAAACATTACATTAAAAAAAGTCACAAAAAGTAACATATTGTATGATTCTATTCATATGAAGTGTCCAAAACAGGAAAATCCATAGAGATAGAAAGATTTATGGTTGCCAGGGGCTGGGGGAAGGGAGACCTAGCGAGTGGGTGCTATTGGATATGGGTTTTTGGGGTGATGAACCGTTGTGAAATTAGACAGTGATTATGGTTGCACAGCATGTGAATATACTAAAATCCAATGAACTGTACCCTTCAAAAGGCTAAACTTTATGGTATGGTTCTTAACTTTGGTTGTCAAACTCCTTTTTTCACAACTCAATACCAGATGTATGTTCACTGGAACACCTGAGTCAAGCTAGACCGGGAGGTATGTAAGGCATCTAGGGCCACAGAGTTGCAAACCAAAATAAGTAAACTTGCTCCGCTATTTTCAGCAGCTTTGTTAAAAGAAGCACCCCCGAGTTGCTTCCTTTTACAAAATGGATGCATTTCAAGAGAGTAGGCTGTGAAGGTCTATTTACCTCCAGTGATTTCCAACATAATGTTAGAGATTTTAAAATTTTCTTAAGAGTTGAACATTTTTTATCAAAAGAGGGCTTAAAATAGTAGCTCAACTCCATGGCCCACTGGGAAGTGCTTACATACAATGCTAAGGGTAACAAGAAGTGAAGCCACTTCTAGTTTTTCTTTAACTGGAAGCATTAAATGAAAAATAAGGTAGCAAGTATGAATGCAGTAACTGCAAAAGTTGTAAACCAGACATTGCTTTGCATCTTTTTAAAAACAATTTTATTAATAGCATCACCTAAATACTCTTACAAGGAAAAATACAACATTTCTACATTATAGAAATAAGAGAAAGAGCAAAATATGTGTCAATATTAGTAAAAGATACAATCTGGTCTTTGTCAAATATATCTAGACCTAAAAAATTCACATATTTTCTAAACTCAAATGTGTATCACTGTCAGAAAAATTAGTGATCAAGTCTACAAGTTTTAGAATATATATATATATACACACACACACATTCATGTCTCCTGAACTTGAAAAATTATATTCCAACCTAATTTGAGGCATAGAAGTCAAGCTACTTTTAAATTTTAGAGAACATTAAAAAAATTAATGAAATACTAATTAAGCAAAGTTTCAGCCACACATAAATGCCAATGACTGCCTTTTTATAATGAAATCAACAAGAAAGAAAAAAATCAAACCTGCTTCATAGCTTCTACTCGCTTGTTGAGAGCTGTGGTTTGCTCAATCAGAGATTCTGCTGCATCGTCGTGATCTCGTAATCTTTCCACAAGAGCTTTAGCGTCAGCAAGTGCCTTCTCAATTGTGCAACTCATTTCTAAGGGAATACCTATAATTAAAAATCAAAATCAAGATTAAAAACACAGGTGGGGTGTCATCTTATTTCAGTTTCACATTAACACAGATAAGTTCAGGTTACATTTGTTACTGGGTTGTTCACTGGGGAGAAAAGCCATCTAAGAACAGCTGTGGTTTTGCTTCCGCTAGGATGGCATAAGCTTGAAAGTGAATTTATAATATTCAAAGTAATTAGAACATATAAAAGTGATTTACAGACATAATCAGAATGTATTTAAAACACCCTGAATTTATGGTGGGGGAAAAAGTACACATCCAAAGAAAATAATCTATAATATAGAAATTGTGCTCTTTGTGAAGGCAATCCCTAGTACATTGTTTGTTAAAAAGGTTACTTTATTAATCTTATTCTGCAATGATTGTCAGGTCTCTGACCATATGACCCTTCTTAGCCTCTGCTCAGTCAGGTGACCTGAGACACAATTCATAAACATTAATGCATACTGACTAGCTACATGGTCTCTATGGGTCAATGCTATGTCAAAGTGTCAACCTACTTCTGGAGGAAATTCGACTTCTTACATAAAATTGCATTATAATCCTAACTCTTTCACTTTCTTTAGTAAATGGCAAAAAAAAAAAAAAAAAAAAAAAAGGTTTGACTTAGAACAATAGCCATTATGGGAAACCTCTGAAATATTAAAATCAGTAATTAATATGTTTAAAAGAAGCTCAAAAAATTAGGAGACAAAACGTGAAATAGCCAGTAGTTAGCTTCTTCAACTGGTATGCTGAGACTTAAAAACAAAATTTTAATTTTAAAATAATCTCTCTCAAAAATCTTAAACATACCATTCTTGAATTCTTCTCTATTAAGTTTTACCTTATCTTCTAGATGAGCCACACTTTCTTCAGGATCTTCTCAAAAAATAAAATCACTCTGTAAAACTACTAGGCCAGAAGCCAGGTCTACAGCAGTTATCAGGTACAGATCCAAGTTAAGGGCTATAATTAACGATTTTCATCAAGTTTAGGAAGACAAGAATCTGCTACAGAATGCAGGACTTTGTTAGATACTACTGTACTGGGCTTTAGATCTGTACCGGCTAGTTCAATTATTAGTCTCTCAGAGATGGAAAAATGCAGCAAAGTAGGAAAGAGACTTTAACCCGACTGTGTAACATTTTAAAAGAAAAAAAGCAAACACAACACATCAGGCCATTTTAGTAGGCTTTCCTTTAAGGTCATATCTAACAAAGATTCAAAATTGCAAACTAAATAAAAGATGAAACATTCGAACAGTATTCTTGGTTGTACTCAACAGCTGAAGCAAAGGGTATCTTGTCCTGTTAATATAAATAGGTTCAAAGCTGAAGAAAAGGATTCAATCAAAATAAACTAAAATGTAAAACTGCCAATTTAGAAAATATTCAACATATGACTAGACATTTCCAGAGAGCTTTAAGAATTAAGCCAGAAATTAATAAAATTTCTAGCTCTCTAGAAAAACAACACAAAACAAAACAAAACAAAACAACCAAAAGATCTGTCTTCTAAGATTTAGGAGGTTTAGATAAGTGTACTTCAAAATACAACAAGCAAAAGGGCCATTAAAGGAACCAATGCCTCATACTGGTTAAAACACAAAAGGACAACCATCCAAAATCCATCTAGGATGCTGCTCCAAGGGAGACATTAGCCTCCAACAATGCCTTGTCCTTCCTCTAAACTTCCAAGGGAAATGAAAGTCACGGGTAGGTAGGCAGTAATACAGCTTTCCTAACTATATGGTAGTCACTATAGCTCCGTATCTCCCATTAATCCTTCTACCATAGAACACCAGATGCTTCACAGTAAAATTTTAAAGTTAGTATGTTAAAAAAAAAAAAAGTCAGGAAAAGAAGGGAGGAATAAGGAGCAAACTGACTTGTAATAAGTTAAAAAAAACTAAAAATAGAAAAAAATTTTGTCTTACAATAAAAATAACTGGTTGTAACAGATGGTGAAAAGAAAATTTTTTAAAAATTGGAAGTCTAGAGAAAATTGTAAAAGATTTGAGAGAAGTAATAAAGGTTTCTCTTGATTTAATATAACAACTCAAGTATGAGGAACCTTTAAAGTCCTAGGTCTCAACCTATAAATGAGATTGCTGGGAAAATTATCAGAAGAATATTTCTTTATGCTTTGCAATAATACAGCCTCTACTAACTTAATAGGTAGGATGCGCTTCCAAACAAAATGGACAAAGTTCCTACATATGAAAATATGACATGTGATTTCGACCTGAGAATACCTGTACTGTGTATAATTCAGTAAGTTGCCCCCTCCCCAAAAGCCATGTCCTTAGAATCCTAAGGGCAAAAGAATCTATAGATTAACTGAAACAGAGAACCAAATCTGGGCTCTTTCTAGATAAAGATAAATCTTTCTTTTTGAAATATGAGAAAGTTATGCTGTGTTCTGGGGGTATCAACTTGAGACAACATGGCACCAAAGACCCACTGCCTGTCAAATTCTACGCTTTAATTCAGTAGCTAAGGCTCACTCTTCCTGCCTCAACTAAGTCATAGAATCTTCAGTTTATACTAGGGTTTTATAGCCAATGTTCCCATATGCTAATCCCTGCTGCTAAATGAAGCCACCCTAAACTTTCTACTAGTTGAATAATTATGAAATACTGTTATTTTCTGTTTTTCATATTACCATCAACTGGTACAAGATTCTCGCGCCAACGACCATACCTACTGAAAAAGAAATCTCATGATTGTGCTTCCATATGGTTTAGGAGTATACAGCATTCCTATGTATACTAGCAATATACTAATAATTGTATGTTTATATGATGGATGGATTTAAGTCCCCTACTGAAAAGTCATAATACTCACAATGGTTAAAATACTATTCTATTTTGTGTTTTCTTCCAAGAACATTCCAACTTGTCAATCAGGTAATATGGAAGCATATGTAACTGGATCAGTTATTCATGAATTTAAGTCATGCAACTCTTTGCTTCTTTCTTAGAAATCTTTGTTTGTATCATTCCCAGTCCTCAGCAAACCCTAAACAGAATAAATCCAAGAAGGTCCAAGTTCAGACACATCATAATCAAATTTCTGAAAACAAAAGACAATGAAAAAATCTTAAAAGTAGCCAGAGAAAAATAACACATTACTTATAGAGAACCAACAATTTGAATGACTTAGATTTCTCATCAGAAATCATGAAGGCCAGCAGACTTGCATACAGATGTTCATAACAGTTTTGTCTGTAATAATGAAAAACTGGAAAATGGAAACAACCTAAATGTCCATCAACAAGTGAATGGAAATACCCAATGTGGCAAATCCATACACCAGAATACCACTCAGAAATAAAACGAAATAAACTACTGACACAACCAATAATATGATGAATCGCAAGAACGCAAGTGAAAAAAGTCAAACAACAAAAAAGGGTCTATACTGTTTGCTTCCATTTATATAAAATTATAGAAAGTACAAACTAATATCTGGTGAAGGAAAAAAGATCAGTGGTTGCCTGGGGATGGTCAGGGGGAGGGAGGGATGATTTAAAAAGAGGCATGAGGAATCTTTTGGGAGTAATATGTTCATTATCTTGATTGTGGCAGTGATTTTAAGGGCATCCATATGTCAAAAACCATGAAATTATACATTTCAAATATGTATAGCTTATCAGTCATCTACTATACCTAATAAGCATGGAATTTTTAAAAACGAAAGAAATCACGAAGGCCAGTGGAAAGTGCTGAAAGAACAGAACTCTCAACCCAGAATCCCATATCCAGTGAAAATACTCTTTATATATGAAGGCGAAATAAAAGTCATTCTCAGATAAAGAAAACGAGAACCTGTTTCTGGTAGGTTTGTTCAGAAGTAAATTCTTCAGAGAGAAGCAAAATGATATCACAAGGAAACTTAGAGCATCAGGAATAAGGAAGAGCAACAGAAACCATAAATATCTAGGTAAAAATAATAGAGTATTCTCTTTTTGAGTGCTTTAAAGTGTCTGATGTTTGAAAACAAAAACTGTACCTTTTGTGATGGAATTTTCAATTTATGTAGCTGTAATATATAACTACAACATAATAAAGGAGGAGGATAATTGGACCTATATTGTAATAAGGTTTCAACATTTCACTTGAAATGATAATTTCAAAATGTCAATTTTAAAATGTCAATTGTAAACTGTAAAAAAAAAAAAATCACATATATAATTGTAATCCTAGAGGAACCCCTAAAAAAAGTTGTACAGAGGTAATAGTCAAAATCATAACAGATGAATTAAAATGGATTAAAAAGTTTCAATAATCCAAAAGAAGAAGAGGAAATAAAAGAACAAAATACTGAGGGTACAAACAGAAAACAAATGGTAAGATGGTGGACCTAAATACAAACATATTAATAATTACACTAAATGTAAATGTTCTAAACACATTAGAATATACCATTGGATAATCTCTTTACTCAGAATTTTAAAAAAGGACACAATTATATGTTGACTATGTGAAACTCACTTCAAATGTGATATAGGTAGGTTAAAAGGATGGAAAAAGACATACTATATAAACATCAATCAAAAGAAAGCCAGTGCGCTAATTGTAAGCACCCGAAATATGCTCAATGTGATTAGCTGTCAGAGAAATGCCAACTAAAACCACAATAAGATTCTACTTCACATGTACTAGGATGGCCATAATAAAAAAGATAGTGTCAGGTAGGATGCAGAGAATTTGGGGCTTTCACAGGCTGCTGGTTGGAATGTAAAATGGTGTAGCCACTCTGGAAACCAGTCTGGCAGTTCCTCAAAAGGTCAAACATATGATCTAGCAATCCTGTTTCTAGGTATACGCCAAGAAATGAAAGCACGTCCTTGCAAAAAATTGCATATGAATCTTCATAGTAATATTATTCATAATATTCATTCAAAGCAGAAATAACCCAAACGTCCATTAAGGGATGAATGAACAAATAAAAAGTGGCATATTCTTATTTTTTGACCAGCCTCTTCCAGAACTGGAACCTAAATCAGTCACTCACGAATCGCCTGGTCAGCACTACTGAGGTAATCTGCCTGACTGACCCCTACCATTCCCCAGTGGAAAGTGGCCTTGTCACAACCAATCTGCTTTTTGCTACTATAGCTTCCTTGTAAGTTAAGTACACTGTGACTAGTTAAAATATGCACTATAAAAATAGATAAGTGGAAAATATCTTTTTTTTTAAATGGAGTCTTTTTTTAAATTTAAAACTCCCTTCGCCTATAAGTCTTTCATTTTGTACAGCTTGTTGGAACTCCTTTTTATCTGCTAGATGGGATGCAGTCTGACATGAATCATGAATATAGTCAATAAGGTCTTCAAAGTTTACTCAGTTGAATTTTGTTTTTTAACAAGACCAATTAGGCTTTTTGAAATAATAATTTAACATCCACTTCAAAAAAATTCTTTAGATTGCATAATGAATTATTAGTATCAAAATGAACTCTATTTAAAATTTGTCTTGTAACTACAAAAACATACCTACTCAGGGAAAGGAATTATAAATAGCAAATAATTAAAAGCATACTTTTATTAGCATTTCAGAAAAACAGTGACAAAATTTCTAAGAATCTGCACGTTCATTTCCTGTATGTGAAACCACAGAAAAGTTTAAAATATTTTATAATATGCATTTACTTTGCCAACTTTTTGAAAACCATCGTGCTTTCCCCAACTTTTTGCCTGGTAACTAGAGTGGGAGGAAGATTGTTTTTCACATTTTCTAACAAATTTTAAATTTTTAAAAACTCCAATTAAAAAAAAAGATATTTTCCATTTATATATTTTTATAGTGCATGTCTTAACTAGTCACAGTGTACTTACTTACATTACCTTCTATAGGTAGGTTCAAATTACAGGTGAAATTTTTTTAAAGCAGTTTCCTCCCTACCCCCTCTCCCCTTACATTCTCGCCCACTTTACCACCTAAAGACATTTGCAGTCAGAATCCTGGCAAAGGGTTCAGAACATTTTGCTGCTGATAAAAGAGAAACTACCACCCACCAAAGACAGCAACTGCCAACTGTTTAGTTTCAGATTTTGGTTAAGAAAATGTTAAAGAAATTCACGTCACTCTTCCTTCTCCTTTCTCCACAAATCCTATAGCTGGAACTACACAGAAATACTGTGAGCGCTGACATACCATAGATGTGTCTATAAATGTCAACAATCTAGTTTAGTTAAAAACTTGGATTGTTCAGGCAGGTGCCTCTAATAAGTGGATGATATTAACTGACACATATGCCAACAGGAAAATTAAATGTCATAGTTATGGCTTTCTTAGAAACTTATGCAAAGAGATCAGGAAAGAATGTAAGTAAAATTACAAATTACATATTCTAAAAAAGCATCTTATACAGACATATCACTGTATCTGAAAGCACAAAAAATTTTCATTGTCCTTAAAAATGATGGAATGAACATACGTTTGTAGCTTAATGAAAAAAATGAATTTTTAAAGTTAGAAGGTACAGAATTTGAAAGGACACAGGAGAATTTTTCTTTTAATTACATGTTACCTTTGACTTGTGGCTAAATATAAGTTACACATACAGATATGTTCAAACAAGTAGACAATTCAAGAAGGAACTAACCTAATCTTAGCCAGTTATTTCTAACCTATGGGTAAGGAATCACTGGAAGGGTTGCATGGATGTGCAAACACCAAGCATGGTCTACAGTCTACATATTTCTCTCACACACATATCCCACTATTTTTTTTTTTTACAGACAAGAGACTAGTTATAATAAAATACAAAATCACTTAAAAGCATAGTAGTTTTTTTTTTGCCATTATGCATAATCTCAAGTAAGAGATACTAAGAGTACAATTACTTGTGTATTAGGGGTCCAGGGTCCCTCATATTCAAAACAGGTTAGGGTTCTCTAAGCTAATATACAAGATTCCTCCTGGTTCTAAAATTCTTTGGTTTTAAGGATGCTAAGGACTCCTACTCTTATGGTGAATCTTGAGAGCTATTTACATTATAAATGTGTATACATCTGTACATATAAATATGCCTGCTATGTGCCAAGCATTGGACTAACTTTTGTTACAAAGATGAATAAAGACATGATTGCAGACTCGAGCTCAAACTGGCATTAGACACAGGTACTTAAACAAATAATGTTACACAACTTAGAAAAAATACCTGCAGAAGTACTGTTTCAAGTGCTCTGGGAGCACAGTGGTACTATCAATGTCATCTGGGGGAGTCTGAGATGACAATGGTCTATGAATCGGATCTTGATAGGTGATTGAAAAAAAAAAAAGAAGAGTAAGCATTCAAGCCAGATGGTACAGCACATACAAAGGCACAGGGCTGTGAAAAAGTGCTTGGCATGTTTGGCGAAACAGCCAGGAGCCAGGCATGACTGGATATTGAGGTATTTGGAGGAGAGGCAAAATAAAACGGAAAACGTAAAATGGATTGCGACAGATAGTAAAAGGTCCTAAGTGATATGTTTAACAATTAGGACTTAATTCTGTTAGCAATACGGTTATCGAAAAAGTTTAAAGAAATGACTAATATAAATAGATTTGTATTTCAGGATGGTAACTCTAGGGAAGGATGATGGGGGGAAATCAACTTGGGGGGGGTGCAACCGTAATAATTCTGGTGAAAGAAGAAAGAGCATAGGGCAGTGCAAGTGTAAATACAGTTACGGGTGAGCCTTAGGCTTCTAGTTTGGGCAGCAGGATGGATACCATTATCTGAGGTGGGATACAGAAGAAAGGCAGGAAGAAAACCAGGAAGAGAGTGGGATTCTTTGAAAGGCAATTTCAAGACAGTCTGGTTATCCATGACAAGGATCAGGAAAAGATGGATATTTCTTGGAGGGCAGTTTCAAGAAAGAGGGAATGGTTACCCACGTCATGTGCTGCACAGAGGTAAACTGAAAACTGACAAGGACCCCTCTGCCATCCCTGCCGACCATCCCCCACCCCACCCTGCAAACGGTGACCTCCCAAGTGGGTTCGGCAAGAAGAAAAGAGAGAGAAGGTGGGACCACAGGGTTAGGGTCAAGGTTTTCACCGAACTTTCCGCACCTCGGTTCCGGGGAAAGGTGCTCAGAGCGGAGAACAGCGAGAGGAAGTACCGCGCCCAGGATCGGCCCGCCGGCAGTTCAAAAGGTGGAGCAAAAGCACCGCCAGGGGAGGGAAGCTTCAGACTCCCTATTTTCGCTCTCGTCCCTGGACTGATTCCACTTACTCTGGTCTCAATCCCTCGCAGCTGTCAGCCGTGGCGATTAGGACTCAAAGCCTCTGCCAACGGGACCTATGCACCCAAGGGAAGAGACGCCTCTCGCGCGCTCAGCTTCTTCAGCGAGCAGACGCAGAACCCAGCAGAGCAGTGCGGCGGCGACCGACGGGGTCACAGCGGATCAGCCCCATCACTGGCCGGAGGAAAACCTCCGCTGATCGCCTCCGACCGGCGCTCTCAGAGCGCTTCAATCTCGCGAGATTTCCTTCCTCGAGTTACCGTGGGGGAGAGCCGAGCGATTCATTTGAGGCCGCTAGCTGACATGCGCGAGAGGTAGGGGCGGGCCATTTCACGTCCCTCCCTATTAATCTACTCTCAAGCTTTCGCTCGGCCTCTCGCAAAGTCTCGCGAGTTTTGCTAGGGGCACTGGCCTGGGTGGAGAGACCGAGAAGGGGAGACCGAGTGGGAGGGCCTTGCGTTTAGGGGACGGTAGCTGGTTTAGCCGCCGCTGTGGTTGGTGCTTCGCTGTTGGGGAGGCTCTCAGGTCGCCCGGATCAATCTTCCCAATGCGTGATTGAGAAAATTAGCGGGTAGAAGAAAATCTTGAGGGTCGGAGGCATTTTTTCCCTTGGCTCCGCCCTCTTCCTGTTAGGGACCCGGACGGCTGGCCCACCGAGGGGGAAGGGCAGTTTGGCGGGGCTGTCGAAGGGTGCTTTGCGCACGCGCCAGTCCGAGTGTGTGAGTGTTTGTGTTCACGCGCAGGCGCGCGCGCGCTCCTGCATTTAGGAAGCCTGGGAAGGACCGGTGTGCTATGAGATGAGCGGGGAAAGCATAGCCCCCTGTCTTTGGTGCCAGGCACTCCTGACTGTGCGCTGACCCTCCCCACCCAGCCAGCAGCCTTTTCCAGAGAGGCTGTGGTCCATAGCCTCTGTTCGTTTTCACTGCAGGACCAGGCACGAAAGTAAGCGAACCTCGATCCTGAGGTCTTCCCTATCCACTCACCTTGTACTTTCCACCCCCCACTCTCCAGCAGAGTGTGTCTAGGTTTCTCAAAGAAGAGTTTTGCATGAAGGGGAAATGCGTTTGAAAGCAGGAGAAGAAAATAGCTGGATTGTAAAACGTCGGTTCGTTTTGATGAACACTTTTGCTCTGTTTACCATGTGCTTTTCGAATGTGGATTGTCTATTCAGTATGAGATTTTATTAGCGAAGCAAGGGAGTTTTTATAAGAAAAAGTTTTTAAAAGTTCCTCTTCCCCATCAGTGTGATGGCAGTACCTAAGTTTTTCTGTTCTACGTGGTAAATTACTGTTGTTTCAAAAGCTAAGGGGAAGAGTGTGAATTTGAGGTCCTTATTCCTAATGCTAAGACCTGATATGCACGTATCTTAGGAGATGTTATGCTTTGGGCTTCCCTTTTGTTGTCACTCTTTCCAGTTAATTCTCCCCCACACTTTTTCAGAAGTCTTGAGTTTTTTTGGAGGGAAGCCCCAAAATGCTGACTTATGTTAATTGAAGGGTTTATATGTGCTTGATGTCAATTAGCAAGGATCATCAAAAGTGTATTTGAAGAGTATTTGCTGTTTATTATGTTTGGTATTATGGAAGGGAGTAAAGTACAAAATATTTGTAAAAATGTTTTCTTCTGACAAATTTTAAGTTCATTCAAAAGGCAAAAAAAAAAAATGCATGGATTGTATTTTGCCTGTGACTGGTAGAGAGACCCCTTAAGATGCTGTAGCTCATCTCTTGAATTGATAGTTACTTTCTGGTTATGACCTCATTAAATCTTGTCCTTTGTTGGATAAATTTCTTTGAATACTGATTATTCATATTTCCTATCAAATCTTCTTGAGGAAAAGACACATCAATTAGAAATACTTTTAAGATAGTAAATGTCATGTGTAAGATGTTTGGCTAATGTATTTTATCTCTTACAGGTTGAAACAAAATGAAGATTTTTTCTGAATCTCATAAAACAGTATTTGTTGTGGATCACTGCCCTTACATGGCAGAATCATGCAGACAGCATGTCGAGTTCGATATGCTGGTGAAGAACAGGACCCAAGGAATCATCCCTTTGGCCCCCATATCTAAATCATTGTGGACTTGCTCAGTAGAGTCTTCCATGGAATACTGTAGAATAATGTATGATATATTTCCTTTCAAAAAGCTGGTGAGTGTGAATTACAAGTAAAATCATGATTTGGGGGATGTGCTTAACTGCCTATTACATTTTTTATATATGAGTTTGCTGTGGATTTGACTTTCAACTGTTTATTTACTACTTTACAAATGTGGTATATAGAACTCCCCTTTGGAATTAATATGTGTATTTAATTGGGGCCAGCAATAATAATAACAGCTAACATATGGAGCACTTACATGTGCTTCGTATTTATTAACTCCTTTAACTCTGACAACAGTCCTATGGGGTAGCTACTGTAATTACGGGGACGGTATTCAAACTATATAATAAGCAGAATGGAACAGGCACGGAGCGTTGAGAACTGTTGCCAGCATCAGCAGAAGGGAGGTTGGCTGTAGGCAGTTTGTCAGAGCGTTTTGGTATGTACCACCTGAAGATCAGCCTTGTTTATTACTGCCATGATGGAGATGCAGAAACTGAGATAAAGAGAAGAAACTTGCCCTGAATCATATGACTAGTTAGAGGCAGAATCAGAATCTGAACTGGGCTGGTTAGAGTTTTAGTGACTGTTTACTAAACTGCTGCAGAATTTGGAAGAAATGCTCTTAAGAATGCTAAGCAGAAATTGTTTTTATCAGAAGAAAATTTGAAGATTGTTAGAAATTCCAAGGGTGAAAATTATCTTCGGATTTCAGAATCTCAACTGTTTTATTTTGGGAAGGTCATTTGGTTAGCCACAAGTGGGTGAGTTGCTTTCTGTCTCACTTGGAGTAGCCTAGGCCGGGACCTCGCCAATTAGACTGGCACAAGCAGGGCAGTAACAGGAAGGCTGAGTATAGAGAATCTAATATATATTGTGCATTCAGATATATTCCAGATTTAAATTGTGTTTAGTCCCTCTGTAAATTGTGCATGTAGGCTAAAAAAATTTACATATATATATATATGAGAGGAGGCATGATGTAGTGATTTTAGGGGGCAGATTTTGATTCACATCCTGGCATCATTGGACTACCAGCCATATAACCTTGATCTTTTTGCTTAATCTCTCCAAGCCTCAGTTTCCTCCTATGTAAGCATGACACCTCCTTCCTGTGATTGTTGTGCAATTGCAGTGAGGTTAATGTAAGTAAAGTGGCTACTAAAATACGCTCCTGTCAGACGAGCCTTAGGAGAGAAGGCTACTTACCAAACTTGCTGGGGAAGCAAAGCTAGTATTTCATGGGTATTTGGAAAAAAGATCATGAATTAGATCATATAGTCCAGGGGAAAGAAATAATCTCGCCCTCCTCCCAAAAGAGAACATAGCCATCATTTGGTGTACTTTCTAATACATCCTTACTGTCACCGTATTATCGCATAGTGGTTTTTTTTGTTTGCATTTTACTTTCTTTAAAATTTAGAGTAAAGCCCAAACCCATTCTTTCGGCTTTCAGTGCCCTGTGTGATACGGCTATTGCTTATTTTTCTGACCTTACCTCCTACCTCTCTGCCCACTTTGACCTTCACGTTTTTGAGGGTACACACTTGGAGGCTTTTGCATTTGCTATTTGCTATACCTGGGATTCTGCCCCCAGCTCTTTCCATAGCTGGTTGCTTTTGGTCATTTTGGATTCCCCTCAATTGCCACTTCTATAGAGAGCCCTTCTCTGATCACCCAACCTGAAGTAGCTAAAAACAACTTCTTTTTCATAGCATTTATCACTCTTTGAAATTATCCTGTTCATTTATTTTTGTTTATATTCTCCTTGCACTGCCCTCTATCTGACTACATCCCCGAACCCCTGGCTTTCCCCATTGTTAGCAGCAGAACTGTTTGATTCATCACTGTATTCCCATATCCCCAGTGCTGAGAATAGCACCTGGCATGTGACTATAACTATAAAATGAATGAATCAATCAATCAACAAACCTGTGCTATGGACTGCATTCTCTGTTTATATTTATATTGTTTATATTAAAACATTTATAATAAAATAAATATCTTAAATATGGTGTGATGGAGTGGAATTGGAGTTGAATACTAATTATTTCTTTCAACTCTATTAGGTGAATTTCATTGTGAGTGACTCTGGAGCACATGTTTTAAATTCTTGGACTCAAGAAGACCAAAATTTGCAGGAGGTATGCTTAGGTTTTGAGCTGTGACCGTTTTTGAAAATTATGTGAACATGGTAATACTTTCTTTAAAAATGATTAATTTTTAGAAATTGGTATAATATTTGTACATAGTTTTAAAACATCAACTACTACTAAAAGAAAAACAACTGTTTAGAGTCCAGTCTTTGCCCGCTTTCTGGAAGCAAACTTTCAACTCTTTACTTATCTAGTATTTACTTCCGTATTTGTAAATAACATGTTTTTACTGCTATTTATATAGAGTTCTCAATTTAAAGTTTATTTATCATTATTGTTAATGGGAATTTACCTTTTATACTTCCTCTCACCCACACCACTATGACTGCCCCCTCCCCTTCTCTCATTTACTTAATATTGTTATATCAGAGGTTTTGGTTAATTAAAAATTCCATGTTTACATTATGATGTCTACGTAAAGCGTTACCCGCTGCTAAGCCAAGTAGGGCATGTGGTTATTTCCTTTCTTTTGCTTCTTTTAAGATTTTATTAAGACAAAGTTGACTGGCAGCACTGTATAAGTTTAAGGTATACAGCATGATGATTTGACTTACGTGGTATTTCCTTTTTTGTAAAACTTTCTGTGTGTTCCTGGAACTTATCATTTCCTTTTTTTCCCCTTTAATTTACTTAGTTTGCTGAGTATCTGTTGCTGCTTTTCCTCATGTCTCTACAAAACTTCTTGATATTTTTATCATTGGTGTATTAGAAATTTAGCAGTTTTTTTTTTTTTTTTTCCCTTGAAAAACTTCTTGGAGCGCAGTCTTCAGCTGCAGTTTGAATTGGTTGCTTCCTAGGCCTGGTGCCCGGCTGTCTCCCTCTCCCCCTGTTTTTCAGATCCTGACTTTTCCCCTCTATTTTGGGGGGTGTAATCTCTTTTTTGGGTAGAATACAACCTCCAGAATTCCTGTAACTTACAGTTTATTGATACTTGGGGTATAAGAATTTCAGGTTGGAAATAATTTTTTCCTCAAAATTCTGAGTGCCTTCCTCTACTGCTCTACAGCTTCCAGTGTTGTTGAGAAGTTCAGTATTAATCTTTTTCATAATTTCTCTCCGAAAGCTTTTAGAATCATTTCTTTCCTCCCTTATGTTCTGAAGTTTCTCAGTGATCTGCTTTGGTGATAGTCTTTTCTCATTCATGGCACTAGGCTATTATTCTTCGGGAAAATCCCCCTGGATTGTTTCTTTGATGATGTTCTTGTCTCTGTGTCTTTCTGGAATCCCTGTGAGTAGAGTGTTGCATCTTCTGGATTCAATTCCTTATTCTTTTTCTCATTGGTCCTCTTGTTGTTACTCTCCTTTTGTGAGCCTTTTCCTATTTCCTTTTAACCCTTATATGGAACTTTTTTTGGTGGGGGGGAGGTAACTAAGTTTATTCATTTATTTATTTTTTAATGGAGGTGCTGGGGATTGAACCCAGGACCTCGTGCATGCTAAGCACACACTATACCACTGAGCTATACCCTCCCCACTGGAACTTTTTATTTGATCATATTTTTAATTTCCAAGAACTTCTACTTTGCTCTAATTATGTCCATTTTTCTCATATCCTTTTCTTGTTCTGTGGGTATAATTTTTTAATCTGAAGGTATTACTAATATTTATTCGAAGTTTTCTTTTGATCTCTTTGCATTCATCTCATGTTGAGGCCTTTCCTAAATGCTGGCTAGTATTTAGCTACGCAGCCTTATTTAAAAGCAAGGCACTAAATGTACAGCAGATGAGACCATCTGCATGTTGTGGAGTATTACTGACTGGCCTTCATCGTAGTTCAGTCGAATTGTTTTCCCTGGAAGACTGCCAGCTGTCAGACTGGACAGACCCTCTCTCTGGAACTGTTCAGTGTCTCCAGAGAAGACCTGCCTGTGTGCTGCAAACTTGGCTGTCTGCCTTCTGGGAGCCACAGGAGATGGTAGGTTTCACCATCCAGAAGTCAAACCTTTACTCAGTCTTTCTGTTTTTGGGCGAGTACTGTGCTGTCCAATATAGTAGCTACCAGCCCTGTAGAGCTACACTTAGCTATTCTATAGCTACTATTTACATTTAAATTAATTAAAATTAAATACTATAAGATATAGAACATTTCCATCATCACAGAAAGTTCTTTTGGGCAGCACTGGTCTAGTCTCTTACCCTTACCCTCTGCTGTGCTTTGTGGCCCCCGTGCTGGTACCTTTCTGGTTCCGTTCCTCCGAGGCATGCGATTCTGTATGTGGGGGGATCAGGAAGAGGTAGGCACTGACATGGGTAGGCTGTGAGTAAGATTAGGAGTCCGGCTGTTCCTCATTCTGACTTCAATCCCTTCATGGTTTTCAATATCTTGCCTCACCCCTGCTTTATGTGGTGCTTGATAGCTCCAAGTCCTGAACTTCTCCTGGATTCTGACAGGCAGATCAGCTTGCCATTTTGCCCTGGAGGCACTTAGATTTCAGCATAGCCAGTCCTACTAAGTCCGTTGCCCTTTCTCCATCCATTTTCATACAATCTTGCTGACATCTCTTGTTTGCTCTCATCTCCTCCTCCATTCCTTTGTTTTTGCAGGTTTATGTGTTTTTTCCCCCTCTTTGGTGTTTGGTTTCTTAAATTAAGTTCTTTTACTACAGTTTTAATGGAGTTTTAGGAGAGAGCAGAAATTAACCCATGCTCAATACATCAGATGTGTACGTTTTAAACATTTGTCTCAGGATATTGAGCTTACGGTAGATTACCTTCTTTGCATTTGTTCAGTTGGGTAGAAGACTTCAGTTTACTACCAGTGAATATGAACATGAGAGACAGGCATTAGTGAAATAGTTGAATGTATTATTTAAACTCTTTTATGTTAAAAATTTTCTATTAATGGATGCCCTTTGGTGGAAATAATCTCATCCAAATGTGTTTTAAATGGGACTGTTTTTTTAAATTGAAGTACAATCAATTACAGTGTGTCAATCTCTGGTGTACAGCACAGTGTCCCAGTCTTGCATATACATACATTTATTCGTTTTCATATTTTTTTCTAAATGGGACACTTTGTAAAGAAAGTGTGTTTATCACAGTGTTTGGTCTTAAAATGTTGTGATTAATATTATAATATGTAAACATTTCTAACCTTTTTGTCTTTTGAGGTAACTCACTGAAACGGCAGGGTGGGGACTTTTATTGGCTTGGCTTTGCATTTGTATCATTTCAGAATGTTCTTTATTCTTTCACTGCTTTAAAAAAATACTAAGGATTCTATACACTCCTCCTGTACTATCTTTTTGAAATAGCACATATTCTGCTTGCTTTCTTTCAAGAGGCACTGTGAAAGAAGCCTGAAGCTTTTCTAGTTGTGTATGAATAAAAATAAGTACAAGTTCGGATAGGTTTTCCTTACTGCACCTCTGCAGTGCAGTAAAAGGTATGCATTTGATGATAATGGGGGTACTGATGATACAAGAATTACTGCTTCCGTCTGCTTTCTGAAGGTGAAGGCACGTTATATCTCACTCACTGCTTTTAGCGTATGATCAGAAGGGGAAACTCCAGTTGTGAAGGCAACTAAGTAGCAAATCACTGATGTTTAAGATGATACGAAGTAATTGACATTTTGTATAAATTATGTGTAACCTTGTCTATGTTAACACATTTAATGTTTAGCTTTGGTTATCCGTGTGACACCTTTCTCTAGTTATTGTGAGTAATGGTGAGAAACAGTTGAAGTAGATTGATTGAAGAATGCATGTTTTCTTTTGGCTCCTTCGTTGTGCTGGTGAAGGAACTGAAACTCCCAGGGGCCAGAGGTTTTTGACTTCCACACCTGAGTCCGGGGCTGTTTCCCTTAGAGCACATATATACCTCTATTCTATATATCATAGGTTTTATGACAAAATTTGTCAGAGTCAGGAGTTTTGGTCTTGTTTTTGTTGGTTAAATTAAATGAAGTTTGAAGGTAGCAAACCAGTGGGGAGCAGGTTCTGTTGTTAGTTTCACTTTCAGATTAGGAAAGGGCGAGGGGAGATTGACCAGGGTCACACAGTATTAAAAGGCAGAGCCGGAATTTCAGTGCAGATTTATCTGCCTCCAAAAGCTAAGCTTGCTTACTGCTGCTTTCCCAGGATCACAGTACCCCCTCCCCTAAAAAGCAGCTTTTTATTGAGCTTCTCCTGTGTCGCAGTGACTTCATATAGTCATATATACACAGTATTTCTTTCTTTCTTTTTTCATTACTTTTTATGAATTGGTAATAACTATGTAGTTTAAAAATAAATTTTACATATACTTGCATGTATATACATATGTACGTGTATATGTGTGTGTAAGCAAAAGCGAAGCCTTGAAACATTTCCCATTCATCCCCTGCCCTGGTTAGTGGTGTACTAGAGGCTGCTTATACCAACGTGGAAGAGCTATCAACTTTGCATTCAGTGAAAGCTTGAAATTAGTGATTATGGTAGTATTTAACCATAGATACTGGCAAGCATTGCAAATTAGGGGTTTTTTCCCCTCTTTGGATAGCTGGTTACCAGCACATCAGTGTTTGTCCACACCACTATTAGTTTTTAATGGGTCCTTCCAGTGTACCTTTATGCATATATAAAGCAAAATCCTCACACTTTATTCTTTTCTAAGATTGTTTTGGCTTTCTGGGTGCCTTGCAATTCCATATGAATTTTAGAATCAGCTTGTCAATTTCTATAAAGAAGTCAGCTGGGGTTCTGATAGAGATTACATTTAATCTGTAGTTCAGTTTGGGTGATATTTTCGTCTTCACAGTATTAAGTCTTCCAGTCCACGAACATGGGATGTTTTCCATTCATTTAGACCTCTAATTTCTTTTAATAATATTTTGTAGTTCTCAGAGTGTAAAATTTGCATTTCCTTTGTTAAATTTATTCCTAAGCATTTTATTGTTTTTGGTGCTTCTGTAAATAGAATTATTTCCTTAATTTCAATTTTAGATTGCTCTTTGCAAGTAGATAGCAATATAGTCGGTTTTTGTGTGCTGGTCACGTAACCTGCAACCTGGCTGAACTTGCTTATTACTTCTAAAAAATTTTTTAATGGATTCCTTAGGATCTTCTACACACAAGATCATCACCTGCCACATAGAGATAGTTTTACTTCTTCCTTTCCAGTCTGAATCCTATTTATTTCTTTTTCTTTCCTAATTGCTCAGGTTAGGACTTCTAGTGAAGCACTGAATAGAAGTGATGAGACTAAACTTCCTTCTGACCTTAGAAGGAACACATCTTGAGGAAGTTCCCTTCTATTTCTAGTTTGTTGAGTGTTTTTATCATAAAGGGTCTTAGGTTTTGTCAAATGCTTTTCTGTACTTATGGAGATGATCATCTGATTTTTAAAAATTCTGTTGCATATTGCATATTTGCATTAGTTAATTTTCAGAATTTAAATCAACTTTGCATTCCTGGGATAAGTCCTGCCTGGTCATGGTGTATAGTTCTTTTTATATGTTGCTGGATTCAGTGGGCTAGTGTGTTGTTGAGGATATTTGTGTCCGTATTTATAAGGTACATTGGTCCTACAGTTTCCCTTCCTTGTGGTGCCTTTGTCTGACTTGTGCTTATTCTTGTCCACGTGGTTGTTTTCCCTTTCCCTTAGCTCATGGCAGCACTAGCTGCTGTCGGGCCTCCTAACCCACGGGCAGATCCAGAATGCTGCAGTATTCTGCATGGGCTCGTTGCAGCAGTGGAAACCCTTTGTAAAATTACAGAATACCAGCATGAGGCTCGTACTCTACTAATGGAGAATGCAGAACGAGTTGGCAATAGAGGACGAATAATTTGCATTACTAATGCGAAAAGGTAAGATGTTAACCCCAGTAATTCTTTCACTGAGGGAATTTTAATGTCCTGTTGCAGTTTTTATTTAAAAAGGCAGGGACAGCATGTAAACATTTAAGCATATCACGTGTGGCCTTTCTAATATCAAAGTTCTGTTTATCCAGTTCTAAAATAAACACTCATCTCAATGAAAACTATTTACTTTGTTATCATGTAGGTCAATTTGACTTTTTCTCACTAGTGTTTTCATTTAGTTGGTTGTTGGGTGTCATGAATCAGCACACTAAAGATAGTTCCTGATTAAAGTAATTTTAAGTGCCTATAACAGGATATTACAGCTGAAGAGTACTTGTTAATTTTTTTCTCTTACTGTTTATTTCTTTAAATTGGTTATGTCTTTTTTATGCCATAGTGATAGTCACGTGCGGATGCTTGAGGACTGTGTTCAGGAAACAATTCATGAACACAACAAGCTTGCTGCAAATTCAGATCAGTAAGTATAATCCACAAATGGAATAAATATTCCATTTTATGGTCATATATATTTCACTATAATTATTCTAAAAATTCTAGTATTGGTAGCATTCCCTTAAATTCTCTACTGGCTCTACAAATCAGTTGAAAAATGTATGTTTGATCAGAAACTTCTTGTCCCATTTTCCCTTTCACTTTGAAATTTAACTGTTTGCTCAGAGGAAAGGTGATCAAAAGGATAAAATAATACATAAATTTATAATGCATATTTTTTGATGTCTTGCTCTCACACTCTGTGTTAGAAATCTGTAAAATGAGCAAATTGTTGGTGGCATTATTCAGTGTGTACCAAATCAGAACATAATGACTGATTGAGTTGTATGAATTTTTAAAAAAGAAACAAGCTACTAAAGACATGTTTGGGACCATTGCAATGTGGAGTCTGTGTTAGGCTGAGTTACTATTAATTTTCTAGGTGAAGTACTGGTATGACTGTTAACGAGTAGGGTTGTTCTCAGCAGGAGAAGGAAGCATGCTGAGGTGTTTAGGAATGAAGTATCATTTCCTCTGCAACTTACTCTCAAATGACTTAGTTAAAAAAAAAGTACACTTATTTAGGCATTTATAGAGACAAAAATTATAGCTAGTGGTGAATGTAGCTTAAGGATATATGGGTGTTCATTGAATAGTACTTTTCTTTCAATTTTTCTGTAGGTTTGGAAATTTTAGAATAAAGAGTTGGCTCTCAGAACAAACTAGTAGTTACCAGTGGGGACAGGGAAAGGGAGAAGGGTATTATGGGGGCAGGGATTAAGAGGTACAAACTATTATGTATAAAATAAATAAGCTACAAGGATATATTATACGATATGGGGAATATGGCCAATTTTTTATACTAACTATAAATGGAGTATAACCTTTGAAAATTGTAAATCACTGTATTGTATACCTGAAACTTTTATTATTGTATATCACCTATACCTTAGTAAAAAAAATGAAATGAAATAAAATGGAGGCGGCAAAAAATAAATAAATAAAATAAAAAGCTGGGAGCAACTTTTTAGCATTACAAATTCTGTGTTCTTGGAAATAATCAGTTATAGGTAATAATATTGCCTGAACTTGTCCTTAAAAAAAATTAGTAAAAGGGAAATTAATATACAATATATTCATTTTCTCTGTGGCAGTTACTATTGAAAATTATACCTGATTATAAGACTTTTCCTTTTATTTTATCCTACAATACACAGAAAATTATTTTTGCATTTGAATTAAATTCATGTAAATTATTCATTAAATGTTCATACAAGTACAGCAGTTTTTCTAAATATTTAGCTTTTATGTTAACTGTATTATCTAATTATAGAGATACAATTGTTTTATTATACTTTTTATAGTTTACCTGCCTGAACTTTTACATAGTATGTATTCTTATATTCTAAGTGAAAAGTTTCTCTTTAAGTCTCATGCAGATTCAGAAGTGTGAACTGGTCTTGATCCATACCTACCCAGTTGGTGAAGACAGCCTTGTATCCGATCGTCCTAAAAAAGAGGTGAGTGCAGAAGGAATGGAAGAAAGATTGTTTGTTGTTAATTATTATTAATAAATGCTGAGAAGTTTTAGCCTGAAAATGATCACATTGCCAAAATTTTCTGCCAAGAAGATACTTAGAATTTTAAAAGCAACCTGTATGGCATAACACCTAGATTGGTTCTTCATGTCATAATGGTATATTTTAAAAGCATTTTCTGCTTTTCTTGCCTGTTGTTGTTTATTTTAAATAAATGTGTTGTCAGACTGTCCACATTTGTATTGTTCCTCAGAGTTCAAGTGTTGTAATGGTGTTCAATTGCTTTAATGACTTTTTATTCTGTAAAAATCTTTTTTTCCTCCTCATTAGGAAAACAATACACTCTTTAATCAAAATACACTTCTATAACAAAGAAATTAATTTTATCTCTCCAGAGGAGGGAAAAGCTAATTTCCAACCTTGATTTTACTTTTTAAATAAATTTGAATAATTTTAAAGGAAGAGATGAATCTGTTGATTATTCAATGGATTCATATCGTGTAATATTCTCCATCAGTGGTCTGTGTTTAGAAATACAGATATATGTATTTATGTAATTATATTAAATGTTTATGTTCTTAGTTCTGGTTTTTCATTTAGCATTATTTAATATAAACATATGAAGTATTAGTCCATAAATTTTTTATAGTTGATTGGTTTTTTAGGTCATCTCTATCATGTGTTTTAGGTGGTTTCCAGTGTAAGCCCATTTTTTGTTAGCTTTTTTCTGACTCTTGTTAACATGACAGTATATTGGCTTTACTTTGTGATAACTAAATTTTACTTGCAATAAATATTATTACCCTGCAATGAGTAAAATTTTGTGTTACCTTGTTATAAGGAACTTTCGGCTGCCGTATCGCTTTTACTGATGACAAAATACGGTGTTTGTAGCGATTTCCATTCTTTGTAATAAGCAGTTCTGTCTGCAGGGGTTTGTCCTCTCCACAAAATGGATTATTTGTTCCTCAGTATTTCTGTGGGCTACTTCAAATCAATTTTGCATTTATATAAATATAAGTAAAATATTAATTAAAATATATATTTTAATCAAAGACTAAGTTTCAAGAGGACAGGGACTTTGCCTGTTCACTGCTGTATCCTCCAGTAGCTCACACGATTTCCGGCAATTAATACAGTAAGTTCTCCTTAATACCTATCTGTTGAGTAACTGAATGTGTGTAAGTCTATTACTAAAATAATGATCATGGTTAATTTATGGACCTTTTTTTTTTTTCCCAAATTCTTATAAGTGAAAGTACTTAATTTTTATGGGTTGAAGTAAAATATTTTAGCACTAAGTTACAATGTGTTAATGTTCTGTGGGTTTTTTTCATACTTCTCTGTAGTTGTCCCCTGTTTTAACCAGCGAAGTTCATAGCGTTCGTGCAGGACGGCATCTTGCTACCAAGTTAAATATTTTAGTACAGCAACATTTCGACTTGGCTTCAACTACTATTACAAATATTCCAATGAAGGTAGGCAGTTCTTTTCCTATTTTGAAAGCTCTGCTTTGCTTTTTAAATATTTGTTTGACATATATTATTTATTTTAATGAACCTTAACTTTTTCTCCCCATATCATATTTTCTGTTTCGCTAGCCCACATTCAGTGTCTTTGACCAGGTTAGTAAATAATGAAAAGCAACAAGAAAGGATCACAGAACAAAACGCTGTATTTTTCTTTTTAATAAGAACACTTTATATCAGCTTTTGTTTTTAATTTTTTTCTCGTTATTTTCATCAAAATATAATTTCTATCTGAAATGATTACTTTTTCTGTGATTCTTTTCCTGACAGTTGTTATTAGATTTTCCTTACTTTATATTTTGTAGTAGATCTTTTATTTTCTATATTTTTGTTCTTGCCTACTCAGTATATAAAGGTGCTTGTAACTGATAGGTCTGACTAGGGAAAAATAATTCATAGTTTTAAAAAAGTTTATTACTCCAGCTGAAAAACCATCCATATGAGTCTTATAATTTTACTAATGGATATTCTTAGGAATCTATTACATTTTTGTCATTTTCATTATATTGTCATTTTGTTGTCTAGAATCAGCACAATGCCTGGCCCATAGTAAGCTTTAAATAAATTTTTACTGAGTGGAACTTAATTTTATTGATTATGTTTACAAATATAAAATAGTCACTATATCTAAAAATTTAAATTAGCTTGCTTATAAGTCCAGTTTCATTTTTTTGCCACCATATGATGAAAATTAAATCGCATGAGAAATGTAATCTTTCCATTACTAATTTCCTCCTTATACTACTGACTGGCTCTTTAATGAAAAATTACAGCCTTAACCAATAGAACAGTTTGAGTGAGGAAGCAATTGATAAGTAAAGTAGCATAATAGGTGTACTTTAATATATATAATTTCATGAGTTTTAAGAAAAACACGCTGAGGGTGACAGATACCTTACTGTTTAAATTTGACCACATTTGTGTGCTACTGGTTTTCAGCAGCTCACATTGAGTGTTATGTTGGCTGTGGGTTTGTCTTAAGTAGCTTTTATTATGTTGAGGTATGTTCCCTCTGTATCCACTTTGGTAACGTCATGAATGGATGTTGAATTTTATCAGCTGCTTTTTCCGCATCTGTTGAGATGACATGTGGTTTTTGTCCTTTCTCTTGCTGATGTGTGCTGCTGCTGTGACTCTCCAATCTTTGTCTCTTGCTTGTAAATAGATAATATTGAAGTTTCTATCTACTATCGAGGAAAAACAAGTTACTAAACTTGTTTATTAGTCTGTATTTGCTATTTTATATGATTAGTGTTTGCTAATTTACTGTAGGTATTTAAAGATGCTATTTCCTCCTTTGAACAACTATTTCACATTGAATTTATGTAAACTATTTCAATTACATCATATCTGTGTATAAAGAATATTGTCAAGACGGTGCATTCAGAGTAAAAAATATCTTTGAATTTCTGGATGAGTCGTCTTTGTTAATTCTGACATAACATAAGGAAAATCACTTATATTTTATTAGTGATACATAGCCAGTTTATATTGCTGTGGAAAATTATTGCATCTTTAAATAGATTAATTACTGAGCAAACTCTCCCATTATTATAGCTAATTGTTGGGTATATTTAATCTCACTTTAAGCAAAGTGAATAATTAATAACTTCATTATTTTAAAAACAAAACCAAGTTATTTTAAATTTTACTTTAAGGAAGAACAACATGCTAACACATCTGCCAATTATGACGTGGAGCTACTTCATCACAAAGATGCACATGTAGATTTCCTGAAAAGTGGTAAGTAAGAGACATTGGAAAGTATTATTTTGTAAGATCTGACGTGGGAAAACACACTAACAGCTTTGAGAAGTTCTTCAGTAAATAAACCTGATTGAGTTTAGTTCATCCCTTTCCAAACTTATCTGACAGTATCACCTATTAATGGCCATGGAACTCGTGTTCTGTTGAATTTACTTTGGGAAAGTCTAGGCTAATGGGACAGATACAAGCATACCTCATTTTATCGTGCTTTGCTTTATTGCACTTCGCAGATGTTGTGTTTTTTACAAATTGAAGGTTTGTGGCCACCTGGGTTGAGCAAGTCTGTTGGTGCCGTTTTTTCAACAGCATTTGCTCAGTTCATGTCTCTGTGTCGCATTTTGGTAATACAATATTTCAGACTTTTTCATTGTTGTTATATTTGTTACGGAGGTCTGTGATCAATGATCTCTGCTATTGCTATTGTAATTGTTTTGGGTTGCCACAAACCGTACCCATGTAAGATGGTAACCTTAATGGATAGATGTTGTGTGTTCTGACTGCTCCACTGACTGGCTGTTCCCCACCTCTCTCCCTCTCCTTGGGCCTCTCTATTCCCTGAAACACAGTATTGAAATTAGGTCAGTTAGTAACTCTGTATTGGCCTCTAAGTGTTCACATGAAAGGAGGAGTTGCATGTCTCTCACTTTGAATAAAAAACTAGAAAGCTTAGTGAGGAAGGCATGTTGATAGCTGAGACAGGCTGAAAGCTAGGCCTCTTGTGCCAAACAGTTAGCCAGATTGTGAATACAAAGGAAATTAAAAGTGCTACTCCAAAGAACACAAGGATGATAAGAAAGTGAAACAGCCTTATTGCTGATATGGAGGAGGTTGCAGTGGTCTGGATAGAAGATCAAGCCAGCCACAGCATTCCCTTAAGCCAAAGCCTAAATCCAGGGCAAGACCCTAACTCGCTTCAATTCTGTGAAGGCTGAGAGTGGTGAGGAAGCTGCAGGAGAAAAGGTTGAGTCTAGCAGAGGTTGGTTCATGACGTTTAAGGAAAGAAGCTGTCTCCATAACATCCAAATGCAAGGTGAAGCAGCCAGTGCTGATGGAGAAACTGCAGCAAGTTGTCCCGAAGATCCAGCTCAGATGATTCATGAGGATGACTACATAGACAAAGTCTTCTATCAGAAGAAGATGCCGTCTAGGGCTTTCAAACTAGAAAGGAGAAGTCAGTGCCTGGCTTCAAAGCTTCAGAGGACAGACTGACTCTCTTATTAGGGGCTAATGTAATCGGTAGCTTTAAGTTGAAGCCAATGCTCATTTACCATCCTGACAGTCCTACAGCCCTTCAGAGTTACGCCAAGTCTACTCTGCCTGTGCTTTGTAAATGGAACAGCAAATCCTGGATGACAGCACATCTTTTGAGAATATGGTTTACTGAGTATTTTAAGCCCACTGTTTAGATCTACTGCTCAGAAGAAAATATTCCTTTCAAAATATTACTGCTCACTGACAGTGCACCTGGTCACCCAAGAGCTCTGATGGAGATGTACAAAGAGATGAACAGTTTTCATGCCTGCTAACACGACATCCATTCTGCAGCCCGTGGACTAAGGAGTAATTTTGACTTTCAGATCTTAAGAAGTATATTTCAGAAAGCTATACTTCCCATAGAAAGTGATTGCTCTGATGTATCTGGGCAGAGAAAGTTGAAAACCTTCTGGAAAGGATTCACCATTCTAGATGCTGTTAAGAACATTTGTGATTTGTGAGAAGAGGGCAAAATATCAGCATTAACAGGAGTTTGGAAGAAGTTTGGTTCCAACCTTCATGGATGACTTTGAGGGGTTTAAGACTTTGATGTTCATTATTATTTTAACATCTGTTTACTGTAGACTCCATTAAGGCAAAAAATGCTCACTATTATATATCTTCTTATATATTTACCGTATAGATCCCTCATTTTATGTTTCTTCTAATAAGTTTATTGGGATTCACTATAATTATTTGTGCATTTTAGATTCCCAAAGCTTTCTTTGAGTACATAACTGTGTAATTTTATCTTTTAATGGTGTCAGAGGGGAGCAGTTATAGATTCTAGAAGTTTAAAAAAGTGTTAGCTGTTGGCTTTTTAGTGTAGTGACTGAAATGACTTTAGTTAATGAGAAGTTTGGAGGAAAATATTTATTTTAATCATAGTTAATATCTAAACTTTATTTGGTATTTTCCTAGAAGACTTTATAGTAAAAGATGTTATTCTAGAGGTATTTTCTTTTACAGAGCTTAAAAACTCTTTTGGAAACCTTGGTAAACATTTGAAGTTTGTGATCTATTTAGTAATGTTACTATTTCTCTGACTTATTTTTAAAGGTGATAACCACTTAGGTGGCAGCAGTAGAGAAGGCTCATTTAAAGAAACGATAACATTGAAGTGGTGCACACCAAGGACGAATAACATTGGTAGGTATTTAAAAACAATTGAAAGAGAAGAGAATAAATGGAATGGTTCTTTAAGTATTACGTGGGGATCATTTGTTTCTTCTTGAGTTTTTGTTTTTCGTTGTTTCAGGGGATCAAGGAACACGTGGGGTTTTTTTTTTCCTCTTTTAATTGTGGAAATATTTCTTTATATTCTTTCAAATCAGTGTGTTCTTCTGTTTCAGAATTACACTATTGCACTGGCGCTTACCGAATTTCACCTGTAGACGTAAACAGTAGACCCTCCTCCTGCCTTACTAATTTTCTTCTAAATGGTAACTTTCATCATTTAATTGTTTTCACTGAGATTTTTACAAGTGAAATCACTGGTGAGAATATGTGAAAAATGTGAATTCTGGAAGGCTGTTTTCTTCAGTATAGTCTAGCCATTTTATTTCCTAAAACTGTTTTAAAGTTCCATAATTGTAAATACTATTTGACAGTTTCAGTTGTACTAATGTTTAAAAATAAGATGACTTCATGTCTTTCAGACTGTCGCATCTACGTAAATTTTACTTAGTATGGTTTTTAGTATTTTTAGTTTAAATATTTGACATTTAGAGTCTAAGCTGATTTTGGGGGGATGATAGAATAATCCAGACCATTTATCTTGGCCTATTGAATTTTAAATTACAAAATTTATATGGACTTATTTCCCTTTAAACACTATACCTTTAATAAATAAACATTCTATTTTCAACACTGTACCACCATTCTTATAGACAGGATGTCAAATCTGTTGTTTCCTTGTGTAAAAAGTCTTTTTAAAAGACCAGATTAACTGCACTCCACTTACTAAATCTAAATTCTGCTGGCTCCTCTGGTGATTCTTATAATAACTAGATTTTGGAACTACTGCTGTAAAGAGTTACTTTGCCTTTATCATAAGGTTAATTTAATTGTTATATGAAGCACAATTTGATTATCAGACTGTGTAGAGTCCAGATTAAACAGCATTTGGTCACGTAGACTAGAAACCAGTTAGTGAGTTAAGACTGTGCCTTCTCCCCCAGACGGCTTGTAGCTGTGGCAACCTGAGGGTTCTATGTGCGTTATCCCACTTTCTTCCTGACGTCCAGGAGAAAACTTTTATATGAACTTGCAACTGAATGAACAATATAACCAAACATTATACCACAGACCACTATAATTATTTTGGAAACCTGTCTGTATGACTGTGTAAGCTGAGGGTAAGCAAGAGAAAGCTAAGGCCAGAATTCAGAGTTTTACGACTTGAAATGCAGATATACTCAATTAGCAATGCTGGTTAAAATATGGAGAACAATAAACAAAATGAAAAATCTAGACATCAATCTTAAGAGAAAAATTAAGAACCCTTTTGCATTTCTTTACTGACAGAATAATCTTGCTTTTGACAGGTCGTTCTGTTTTATTGGAACAACCACGAAAGTCGGGTTCCAAAGTCATTAGTCATATGCTTAGTAGCCATGGAGGAGAGATTTTTTTGCACGTCCTTAGTAGTTCTCGATCCATTCTAGAGGATCCGCCTTCAATTAGTGAAGGATGTGGAGGAAGAGTCACAGACTACCGGATTACAGTAAGACTCTAACTAATCTATAAATTTTATATTTTGAGTCTGTCATCATTCAGCGAGTAGTTATTGAATGCTATTATGTGCTAAGATCTGTGACAAAAAGAAGTTTAGAGAAGTTAATTTTCTTATTATTATTTTAATTATTAATTTAATTTAATATTATTCCTGCAGTACTTGCTCAGAAGAACTATTTATCACTAGTCTTCCTTATGTATTTGTGTGTGCTGAGAAGTATCTGGATGGCATTGACACACTGGAGTTACAGGAAAGAATGGAAATTGATTCAAATTAATATTTTAGGGGGAACTTTCTAGTAACTCAAGTGCCAGCCATAAACATTTGAATATTTGGATTGCTGCTCCTTTGAAATAATGCTGTAAATTTTTGTATTACTGAGAGATGCATACAAGGAAATTGTGCCTATTTTGGGTAGAAATTGTATTGTTCTAATTTGAGTTTTTCACTCCCTCACCCCTCTTTTATATTCAATATTTCATGACTATACTTTTTGAGGTGGTTATAAAATTAAATGTGAATGATATATATGAATATACTTTGTAAACTACAAAGTTTTATGTACTGTAATTAATCATTTTTGATCAGGCTTTTTATTTTCACATAGTTTTTTAAATAAGGAGAGTCTGGTAACTATTCATTATAGAAAATTTAGAAAATATAGATATCTTTAAAAATAAAAAACAGAAACTATGAATTACCTATAATTCCATCATTCAGAGATAATCACTTAACATTTTGATGTTGCATCAAGGTAATTTTAAGTAAGCAAAATGGTATTGTAATGTGATTAACTCATTCTTTTATCTGAATATAATAGAAAAGAGTTACATTACAGAAGTGAACAAAAATGAGTGTTTTAAAAAGTGGAAAGAACCATTAATGTATTTACGTTTGAGGTGTTCTTCCTCTCCGTTGTATAAGGGCTGATAGGTTTCATGCTCAAAAAGAAGGGAAAAAATTGTGTGTTGGGGAAGTTGTTAGAGGAAATGCTTTATTGCGTATCACAGGATGGAAGACATCAGGGGAACAGACTGTTACATGTAATCCATACTGAAACATTAGAAAATAGTTTCTAATTTTATCTTATTTGGTTATCATTAGGATTTTGGTGAATTTATGAGGGAAAACAGATTAACTCCTTTTCTAGACCCCAGATATAAAATCGATGGAAGTCTTGAGATCCCTTTGGAACGAGCAAAAGATCAGTTAGAAAAGCACACCCGCTACTGGCCTATGATTATTTCACAAACCACCATTTTTAACATGCAAGCGGTAAGTGTTTCATAGTTTGTTTTTCTTCTAGATTGGGTATATATTGTTTACAGATTCCATTTATCAAGCAAAGAGTGAAATATATGAGTTTGCTACAGTTAAAGAATCAGTGATAGAAAATTGAAGTGATGGTTATGGATTATCTCACCATGATGTTTAAAATCAATTCGAGTTCTGCCTAGATGCTTTGGTACTTGTATTTCAAGACAGACTTTTCTTTTTCTTTCTTCTTTTTTAATCTAACAGGTAGTCCCCTTAGCCAGTGTTATTGTGAAAGAATCTTTGACAGAAGAAGATGTGTTAAACTGTCAAAAAACAATATACAACTTAGTTGATATGGAAAGAAAAAATGATCCTCTGCCTATTTCCACAGTTGGTACAAGAGGAAAAGGCCCCAAAAGGTAGGTTTTTTTCATACTTTCTCATATATCACATTTACTTGATACTTACTGTTTTTTTCAGCTGACTTATTCCATGTGTAATTTATATGTTTGGGAGTATGTATACACATACATGTGATTAAGATGAAATGATACAGAATATAGAATAACGAAACTAAACCCATTATAACTTAGAATTGCACCATTAACTATCTGGAAAGAGAAAGGAACCCCGTGTTTAATTGCATCTTTTTGCTTTATCAGTACCGAGTGACACTTCCATATTATTTAAAAGAGTATTTTGTGAGAACGTTATTTTAAATCTTTACTTTAGAGATGAACAGTACCGCATCATGTGGAATGAATTAGAAACGCTTGTCAGAGCCCATATCAACAATTCGGAGAAACATCAAAGAGTCTTGGAATGTCTAATGGCGTGTCGGAGCAAACCCCCAGAAGAAGAGGAACGAAAGAAACGAGGAAGAAAGAGGGAGGACAAAGAGGACAAGTCGGAGAAAGCAGTGAAAGATTATGAACAGGAGAAATCTTGGCAAGATTCAGAGAGGTGATTTGTTGATGTTAATATAGCACTGTGGTGCCTTTTGTCAAATCACATTCTGCATATAGCACATGTGAACAGTCAAACCTTATTTATTAGTAACTCATTTAATGTGTTTATTGTAGCTTACTGTGATTTTTATCATTCTTAAAATCTGGAAGGTTTTTCTTGGCCTTAGAGAAGTATAATTTTTTTGTTTGTTTTGCTGTTAGGGGCAAAGACAGTGTTTAATTCTTTCCTAATTAACTTCTGAAAATCACACTACATGATTTTTGGTATCGGTAGTTGCATTTATGTGTTATGAATATCAAAGACATAGCTTTATGTCTTTGTTCCGTGACTGTTAAATGCCCGCGATGTGCCAGGCATTTGGCATAAGATCCTTGCCCTGGAAGAATGTGCAGTGTTGTGGTAGAGGCAGGCAAACCAGCGGTGGCGGCCAAGTGTGGAAGATGCTGTTATAAAAAGAGGCACGGCGGGGGGTGGGGGGGCCATGTAGCTCACTTGGTAGAGTGCCTGCTGAGCATGTACGAGGTACTTAGTTCGATTCCCACACCTCCATCTGAAAAAGAAAAAAAAAGATAGAGAAACCAAAAAAGAGGCACAGGAAAGCCTTGAAAGCATGAAAGATCATAGTCTTAATTCTGAAAACCTTTATCAATAGTACACTCTTTTCCCTTAGTTCTTGATTTATATAGTGATATCAAGGCTAAATCTGAAAAAAACATAAAAAGTAATAAAGGTTTCCAAATAAAAATATCATTAACATAGTAGTTGGTTTCATTTTCTACCTTCTTGCCAGAAATCAGGCAAAGAACCAGGTAAGTATTATAATGGCGTTGTAGTCGGTCCCTCAGAAACAACAGAACTTAATATGGAAAATTTCAAACATATACGGCAGTAGAACAAATCAGTTATCAAGTCATGGCCAATCTCATTTCATATATATCCGCATCCATTCCCCTCATTACCACCACACTCCGCCTACCCCACAAGGATATTTTGAAGCTAGTTCTGGAAATGGTATGATTTCATTCATAAATAAGTAGAACACTTTAATCTCTTTGGCCTTAGAAGTTTACTTCTTCCTTAGGGCTTCTGAGCTTCTGAAACAGAGTGGTCTTGCTTTAAGAAGAGGAGGGAAAGAGTATTCTCATTCAGATCTTCAGGTGTATGAAACTCAAAATAAGCTTGGAGTTAAGTTCCTAACTTGTGGAATATAAATACATTTCCACAGTCCATAAACTAGGGGACAAATGCTAGTAGATTTCTTAATCTTCTTTGTAATTTGTAGTATTTTGTCAATATCTTTAGAAATTAAAATTATGAAGTATCTTCCAAAGATCACATTATTGCTGGCCTTTTTAATTTTATCTTCTTAAAATTTCCTCCATTAAAAAAAAATAGCTTCATTTTACAGCTAACTGCATTACTGATTTATTTCTCTATAGTAAAGGAAAAGGGAAACTTGTGTTTAAGTTCATTAAGCTCTCTTACCCGATTTTAGATTGAGGTTTGGCTGCTGATTAGTTCCTAGGTTTACGTTGTGAGAGCAGATACCTTTTAAGACTAATATGCAAAATCTAGTTTAATTATTGAGCCATTTAGATTTCTAAGAATTTAAACTTAGATTTAAACTTAGTTTTTACTGTTTGTCTCTTTAAAAGATTAAAAGGAATCTTAGAACGTGGAAAAGAAGAGTTGGCTGAAGCTGAGATTATAAAAGATTCACCTGACTCCCCAGAACCTCCAAATAAAAAGCCTCTTGTTGAGATGGATGAAACTCCACCAGTAGAAAAATCGAAAGGTGAGACAGAACTGCGGTAACTGTGTTCATAAAAAGTTTTCCAATTTAGATCTGTTGTGCAGGGTCCTTTACTGCTCTGTATGAGGAGGAGCTACTCACTGTTCCTCATGTGGCTTAGAAGACCCTTTGTTCACAGCCTTGGAAAATATAGGTGGTAAATATATTTGTCAGCTTTAAAGAAAACATAGTGTCATATGTTTATTAATGAAGCCTTTGGAAAATAAGCACTTTTAGTATAAAGTCTGTGTTTTAAGAAATTTTAATTACATGAATTTGAATCTGTTTATGTTCCTAACACTATGCTAAGTGGTAGATTATTGAAAACCAGACTCTTTGTCCTAAACGCTTACTGAATTTAGGGGAGGACCTAATATCATCCATTTATTGATAATTTAAAATGTCATGTGAACGATTTTCAGAAAAGGTATTATGAACAGTATTCTTACTGTAAAAGCCTTTTATGTCTTATTTATAGACTGAGAAGCTCAATTTCCTCTTGAGGAATTCTAGGCATCAAAGATAAGATTTGGGTTTGGGAGCTCTTGAAATCATTGTAGGCCTTCGTTATCTTGAAGGTAAACTAAATTCTGTTACTTTCGGATAAATGGGAAATGGTCCTGTCCTATGTCAACAGGACTGAGTTCTTCCCACTGTATCTTTACAATACAGTAAGACCTCAGGGCTGGCTAGGTTACGGTTACTGGCAGCTCATCCTTGGGGGAAGGTAGGCTTGTTTTTTGTATGTACTTTTGTTGCAGTATGTATTGTGATTCATGTTAATAGTCTCTAGTTCACTGATTTCTTTGAGATCAGAGATAAGGGTGATCCTACGAGATTTATCTTTCACGTGTTAGTAAGAGAATGACTAAATGGTGGTGTGTCCATAGGGTGGAATTTTTAAAGCCCCAGAATAACTATTGTCACGAATGCCCACTCTTCCCTCTCGCTAATGTGTATCATTGAGATTTTAACTTAAGCAACCCTTTTTTTGAGAAAGACTTCCCTGAACTCCTCTCACAATTAAGTTAAGTGCTGCTTCTCTGTGTCTCCCTTGCATCCCAGGATTAATGCTATGGTAGCGCTTACCGCGTTGGCATTGCTTGACATCTTGCCTCTACTGTTAGTCTGAAATGTTTTAAAGGTGGGGTTTTTAAAAATTTACTGTTGTATCTCTACCACCACAGTCCCTGACCCACAGTAGGAGTTCAGTTCTTATTTATTGAACAAGTAAGTTAATTAAATATATAATAAGTTAAACTTAAAAAGCAGGCTGCACGAAAGAGAAAGAAAAATACCGTATGATATCGCTCATATGTGGAATCTAAAAAAAATAGGCAAATGAACTTACATATAAAACAGAAACAGACTCACAGACATAGAATACAGACTTGTGGTTGCCAAGGTTGGGGGGCGGGGTAGGAAGGGATAAACTGGGAGTTTGAGATATGCAGATACTGACTGGTATCTATAAAATAGATAAACGAGTTTATACTGTATAGCACAGGGAACTATAGACAAGATCTTGTAATAGCTCACGGTGAAAATGAATATATGTATATTCATGTATGACTGCTGTACACTAGAAATTGACACAACATTAAACTGACTGTAACTCAGTAAAAATAATAAATAAATAAATAAATTTTAAAAAGCAGGATACAAAACCACATGTACCATGATCTCCACTTTGTTTTAAAGTAAGTTTTTATACACATGCGCACCAGCTTGTCACTCAGATGAGATATCAGCTAAATTAAATTACATGGATCCCTGATGCTTCTCATCCTGGAAACACTACAGAATGGCCTGTATGAGAAGCAGCTTGATTGCAGATCACTTACTGCCCTTGTAACTTTGCCATTCAAGACTGGTACCTGGAACTTGTCTGTTTCTTTCCTTTCATTCTGTTTTACAATCTAAGTTGTATGTGTCTTCTGATCAGCAATTTTATATGGGGCTCTAATGTACCCTGGTTTCCATCTGTTTTGGAAAATGACTTCCTAGGGCTCTCCAAAGTGAATTTTGTGTCTGCTGTGTAGTCTGCATGGAAGGTTGGGTTATCCCAAACATGCCCTCTAGATTTGGTAGAAATCTGTTCTACTCTCTTTGTATGATTCAATAACAGAATAACCAAACTGTAATTTTATTGATACAGGTTGGCATTGAAAAAAACCAAAATACATACAGTTGTTAGAGCAGTAGTATTATGGGTGGTTTTATTTCCTTTTTATATGTTTCGCTGTTTTCTAAATTTTATGAAATGAATATGTATTAGTTTTATAATAAGAAAAAGTTTTATTTTGTTATTTATGAAAGGTTTAGATGCAGTAACATTAACTCTTTTTGTGTACAGTTCTGTGAGTTTAGACCTTATGTATAGTTTGTGTAACAAGCACTACCACAATCAGGTATAGGATAGTTTGATCACCCCACAAGATTCTCTTGCCCTACACTGTAGTCACCCCATACTCTCCTACCCCCAGCTCTCATGGCCACTGATGTGTTTTCTCTTCCTATAATTGTGCCTTTTTCAAGATGTCATATAAGTAAAATCAAAGTGTGCTGCTGTGTGAGATTGGCTTATTTCACGTAGCATAATGGATTAGTGGTTCATCTGTGTTGTGCGTTTATCAGTGTTTTTTTTTTTGTTCCATGTGTATGACTAACTATTAGAAACGGCCAACTCCTTTTTCCAAGTGGCTGTACCAAGGTGCATTCCCACCAGCAGTTACTGAGAGTTCTGGTTATTCCGCCTCCTCGACAGCACTTGGTATTGTCAGGATTTTTTTCGCCCCTCTTCTAATAGGTGTGTAGTAGTGTTTCCTCGTGGTTTTAATTCATATTTGCTCTCATGGCTAATGATGATGAGCCTTTTTCATTTGTTTGTTTGCCATCTGTTTGTCTTCTTCAATGAAAGGTCCATTCCAGTATTTTGCTCTTTTTTATATTAGGTGGTTTGGGATTTTTGTTGTTGTTGTTGAATTTTGAGAATTTTAAACTTTATTCTGGATACGAATCCTGTGTTGGAGATGTGATTTGCAGATATTTTCTCCTGGTCTGTGAATTGTCCGTCTCCTAATTGTGACTTTTGCAGAGCAGAAGTTTCTAATTTTCATGAAGTCCAATATATCAATTTTTAAATGTTATGATTATGCTTTTGGTGTTATATTGAAGAAACATTGCACAACCCGAAGTCACAAAGATTTATTCCTATGTTTTCTTTTAGGAGTGCTATAATTTTAGACTTTACATTTAGACTATGATCCATCTTTTATTTTTATTTTTTTAGTAAGGTGCAGGGTAGGGTGAGTGTTCATGTTTTTGCATGCATTTGTTAAAAAGACTGTCCGTTCTTCATTGAGTTATCATTAGAAAAGCCTGCCTGCAAGTTTGGCTGTTGGCTGACATCTGGGAATATGGCTTTTGAAATATTCCCCAAACGAGAGAGTTATTTGCCTTATATCTGAACTGAACACCTGCTTTCCTTCTGGGAGTCTGGAATTTTGGTAGTTGTAGTTAGGGAGAGAACGCCTACGTGACCAGTCCCCAGAAAAACCTTGAACTCTTGAGTCTTAAATGTGCTTTTCTGGCAGAAATACTGTACACACATGGCTGCATTTTTGCTGCTGGAAGGAGTATGCACTCTGTGTGAACCCTCACGGGAGGAAGAGAGCGTGGAAAGCCTGCGAATGGGTTTCTCTAGTCTTTGTCTAATGTGTCTTCCCTGCCCTGGTCTGGCTCTGTGTCCTTACTGTGCTGTTGTAATGATTCTCAGCTGTGACTGTAACTTTATATTTAGTCATTTGAGTCCTTCCAGCAAATCACTGAATTAGTAGGTGCTCTTGGGAACCCCTAAACACATACAAATTTTAGAATAAAGGGGCGATGATACTGCTTTAATTATATAAAATAAACAATAGAATTAAGGTTAAATTTTGTTAAATTTGTAAATTTTGAAGTAGTGAATTATTCTTTTTTCTCTTCTTTCGAACATGCCGCCAGGGCCCGTGTCCTTACTATCTTTATGGAGTAATAGAATCAATACTGCCAATTCCAGAAAACATCAAGAATTTGCTGGACGTTTGAACTCTGTTAATAACAGAGCTGAGTTATATCAACACCTTAAAGAGGAAAATGGGTTTGTATTATTTATTGTAGAAATTAGTTTTGTTAATTGCCTTATCATATAATAAGTTTAAAATAATAAACACTGCTTGTTGGTTGTGTCCAGCAGTTTTTTTATTACTAGTATTATGATCTGATACATGCTACTTACAGAGAGAAAAAAATTACCTTTGATTCTTAGTACCTGTAAAAGACCTGATTATATTGATTGTAAACCTGAATGATCTGTAAACATCATAGAGGGGAAAATCACAGAGAAAACTTAGTATACAACACTGAATTTCGTTTAAAATAACACGGAGAAAGTATTTTCCTAGTTAGTAAAACAATATTAGGAATATTGATTTTAATTGAATAAATCTAAAATCTAAAAATAATTAAAAATTTGTTAGAATAAGTAAGTCTAAAATAATTTAAATGATTATTTTAATCTCTTTTTAAGAAGAAATCCTCTTAAACATGTATTGATAAAGGAATTTCTTTAATGGAAAAGGAAATAAATCCTTGACTAAATGGTAAAGAGTTTTTCCCTAGGTTCTGCTTGGAGAGGTAAAGTGAGAAAAAAACAGACTAGTAGCCTTTGAAATGAAACCTCTGGGCCTCCCTCAATTTTCACTCATCTGTGAGATGAATAAGTAAACTAACCAGGGGAATGTAACTTTTCTAAAGTCCTTTTCTAAAGTTCTTATATTCGTCTGTTGTATGAATGCATTAGGTTTTAATTTCATTTGAAAGTCATGTAAGGAGAAAAAACATGGATAGCTAATGAATGTTTTATTTTACCAACTCATTTTTTTCCTCCTATTTTTCAGAATGGAGACAACAGAAAATGGAAAAGCCAGCCGGCAGTGAAGAGTGACTTGAGCACCTGAATTTAGTATATTGCATAAATATTTTGGACGGAATTTGATACAAGTACTTTTACAGCAAGATTGTATAGTTATGCTGCCTGGACTGGTTTTTACATTTTTAAAATATTTCAACTAACTTTATCTTTTTTGTATTAATTGTAAAATTGGCACATATGTCAAAAATATACATTTGTCCTCCCAAATTAAACAAGTTTATTTTATGGTAAAGGGTATTCCCTCTGGAAATGTTTTTTAAAAAATTCTCAGGCTTCTCTTTGCCAAATAAACTATTAAAATATCTGAAATGCAAAATACCGGAGTATTCCTTTAGGAATAAGATATTCATATAATGATTGACAACGTTGAGAAATTTTTAAGAAACTTGAACAGAATTTGGGTGAGATTTGCAATTTTAATATGAAATATTGCCTGTTAATCTGCAGCATATGCAGTGCTTTTCCAAAAAATAATGTTTTTGTTTGTTTTGTATTTTATTTTAGCTATTGTGTGTGTTGCACATTTAAAAGCAGAGTTTCCAGGTAGTTGGAGTAAATTTATTTACCCATGTTGGATATTACATTTTTTTTTCTGCAAAAAACTTACTATTAGCTTTTCATATTGAAAGAGAAGCGTGAAGGAGATTTCTTTGCAGACTTGAAAGAGAGAAAAGTTACTATGTTATTTGTTTTAATCCCTGAATAGAATCTTACCTCCTCATCTCGCAGAAATGTCATGGTTGTTTGGTGTATGTTTGGGGAGGCTTCTTCCTGCGCTGATTCTGGAACCTCATAACATGTTATTTCAGTGTTAAATGCTAATTCTAAGTTTGTCGTTTTTCCTTGAGTATCTGTTAGAGAGGGGAAAAAGCTCTTTGTTTAAATATAGAGTCAATATTTTTTGTTTTAAAAAAAAACCTGGTGGTTAAACAAGGCTTCAGCAGGCTCTCTTGTCATGTCTAGTGAAATTGACACTGTTCTCTCTCACCTCCTGTCTCATCCTTAGCCCTTGCCTCTCCCGTAAGCTGGAGCCATTTTTATTGCTTACCCCTGGGTTTAGATACACACCACGCAAATCATAGAAAAGCATGACCAGCCTAATGAGTACCTAGACTTGCAAGATTCAAGGAGCTGTAACCCAGCACCAACCCACTGGATCACATTTACTTGTGGTTGAGCTCTGACCTTTTGTGTCTTAATTCTTTTGTTTTTTCTAATTATTTGTTTATTTTTAATGGAGGTACTGGGGATTGAACCCAGGACCTTGTGCGTGCCAGGCGTGCTCTCTGCTGCTGAGATACTACCCTCCCCCACCGTGTGTCTTATTCTTGATACCCCTTTACCTTGTACCAAGTTGGGGTCCTGGGTTTATTTCTTGATCCAAAAATATTTTCTTTACAACTCGTTTGAAAAGAGATCCTTTTTCACTCTCAGTTTGTGCTTCCTTCTTTCCCATGGGCTAAGGCCATGCTGCCTGTTGACAGACTTATCTACATTTCAGCCTATTTATGCACATATACTGCTGTTAGTACGTTCTGCCAAGTGGGAGAATGTTTCTATGGCAGCATTTGGAACTACTGTACCAGCAGCTTTCTGTATTATTCCATATATTGTTGGTTGTTAAGATTGTCCAGCAGACTCATTCTACCTGCTTAACTAAATGCCTTCTGAGCACCTCAAATTGAGCCCCTCCTCCACCCCCTTCAGAGGGTCAGGCTACGCTTGGTCTTATCTAGAGATACATATTACTGCCTTTTGATGGAAGTGACTATTTCAGGACAAAAATTGAAGAATGACTGGTGGATGCTGGCTTTCTTTTTTTAGAACAGGATCCATATTGAGGATTTTCTAGTCAAGAGAAGTGAACAAAATTTTAATTAAAAAAAATCACCATTCATATTGTACTGGAATCTAAGCTTAAGTCCAGGTTTAATGATTGCAGGACTCAAAATTACCCTACAGAGAACAGGAGCATTTTCAGTTACAAAGATCCTGACATCAGTATCATGGTAGCAAAAGATGTCCCTTATTTTTGTCCCCTTGCCTCCCTGAACAATTTGGCATCCATCATGGAGTAAAGGAGCTGTGGCATCTCGTACCATATGCCAAGGGACCTGGGGGAGTCTCACCCACCTGCGTGTTGGGTAACTAGGCAGACAAACCTTGGTCCCAGCTCTGGACCCTGCAGTGGGCCATGAAGAGGCTCCACTCCTCTCAGCCAGTCTGGGAGCCCCTGGAAGACACTGTCTTAGACAGTCACCCATGGACATGAGAGCCTTTATGGAACTCCAGGTTTCTAGATGAGAAGTTTCAGCACACCACTGGAGAAAAAAAAATAAGTGCCTAGAGGCACTGGAGTGAATGAGAGAAACAGCTTCACTTTACCTGGCTCATTCTTCCTTCAAGGCAAGCTTAGGGCCAAGAGAGATCTCAGCCCATGATTTCTCCCGTGGGGGAAAGGGAGAAAGGGAGAGCGTGTGAGTGAGCACCCAGCTTCCCCAGCCGTGTGGGACATTGCCAGAGGGGCTCATTTCTTTCTTGTCCCACCCAGAGTACTGAATCATGAGCTCTGTGACAGGGGGCCAGGTGGAAGGGGTGGGAAAATGCTGGGAGAGTGGCAGATAGGGCTCTCAGAGGGCATTAAAGGGATGTAGGTCTTAACCATTGTAGATTCTATTAGGAAGCCAATCCACCAGTTGCTGGGGACACTTCACCTTGGATTCCCCTCAACTAGCCCATGGGCAACCCTCTGCATGCCTCACCCAGACGCCCCACCACCCTGTGGCCAGCTCCCTTTGTGTGCTGCTGATGGCAGCGGTGAGAGTGAGCTTTGACAGACAGCTAGTGAGCACATGCAGAAATCTGCAGGCCAGGGCGAAACCACAAACTTGAGCTTTAGCACTTAGCCTGGTAAATTGCAGAATCCAGAGGAAGCGTATAAGCTTAAGAAATCTGCCACAAGAGGGAGCAAAAAGCATGGAGCCAGCTGTGCTCACAGAAGGTCTGAGACGCGTTCAGAAGCCCTAGCAGGGCTGACAGAAGTTACCTGTCTCCCACAGGCAGTTAGTTAAGACTGGAGGAGGTGACTGCTTCTTCAAAAGCAAAAAAAAAAAAAAAAAGCAATGTAAAACTTCAAGGAATATGAAAAACCAAGGTAACATGATAACATGACACCACCAAAGGCTCACAATCTTCCAGTAACAACCCCCAAGTTGGAAATCTGCAGTTTACCCAAGAAAGAATTAAAAATAGCTGTTTACCAAGACTGGAATTTGACACAACATTGTAAAATGATTATAAATCAATAAAAAATGTTAAAAACAGCTGTTTACCAAGAAACACGATAAGCTACAAGAAAACAAAGACAATTCAACAAAATCAGGGACAGAAATACATGAACAAAATGAGAAGCTTAACAAAGAGAAATCATAAAAAAAAGAACCATACAAATTTTGGAGATGAAAAATACAATGAATGAAATGAAATGGAAAAATGCAACAGACAGCATCAAAAACAGAAGGGATCACTCAGAAGAATCTGTGAGACAGGAGACGGAACTTCGAAATTATCCAATCAGAGGAGTGCAAAGAAAAAAGAATGAAAAAAAGTGAAACAAGCCTATGTGCTCTATGGGATACCATTGAAAGGACCGATTTGTGAATTACTAGAGTTCCAGAAGAAGAGAGCAAGAAGGGGGCAGAAAGCTTTAAAGAAATAATGACTGAGAACTTCCCACATCTGGGGGAAGATTTAAATACCCAAGTTTATGCAGTTCATATGTCATCAAACAAAACTAACTTAACAGGATCTTCCCAAAATATATTCTAATAAAAGTGTCCAAAAAAAAAAAATCAAAGACAGAGAATCTTAAAAGCAGCAGGAGGGGAAACAAGCTTGCAGTCTACACAGGAACTCCCAAAAGACTATCAGTGGATTTTTCATCAGCCACATTATAGGCCAAGAGAGGGTGGGATGATACATTCAAATTGCTGAAAGAAAAATCTGCCAAACAAGAATATTTTTACATGGCAAAGCTGTTCTTCAGAAATGAAGGTGAAAGAAAGAACTCTCCCAGACAAACTAAAGCTGAGGGCATCATCACCGCTAGACCTGCCTCATGAGAAATGCGGAAAAGAATTCTTCAAGTTGAAATGAAAAGGACGTTAACTAGTAACATAGAAACATGAAAATACACTGGTAAAGGTAAGTGTATATAGTCAAGTTCCGAACACTCTAATACTGTAATAAGATGTAGTGTTAACCACTTAATGCCAGTATAAAGGTTAAAGGACAAGAATGTTAAAAGTAACTATAGTGGCAATAATTTATTAAGAATATGCAATATAAAAAGACGTAAACTGACACCTAAAGCATGAAAAGCGTAGAGTTTCTGTATGTGATCAAAGTTATTACCAGTGTAAAACAGACTGATGTCTGTAAGATGTTTTATGTAAGTCTCATCGTAACCACAAAGCAAAAACCTATAGTAGATTCACAAAACATAAACAGAAAGGAATCAAAGCAAAGCGCTTCAGAAAACCATCAATTCACAAAGGAAGGTAGCGTGGGAGGAAGAAAGGAACAAAAGAAATACAAAACAGCTGGGAAACAAGATGACATTACTAAGTTCTTGTCTATCAGTAAATACTCTAAACGTAAACAGATTGAATTCTCCAATTAAAAGACATGCAGTGGCTGGATGGATGAAAAAATATACGTGAGACAAATATACGCTGTCTATAAGAGAATCACTCCAGCTTTAAGGACACACATAGGCTCAAAATGGAGAGAAAAAGATATTCCATGCAAGTAGGAAAGGCAGGGTAGCTGTACTTATATCAGACAATATAGACTTAAAGCCAAAAATGGTAACGAGAGACAAAGAAGTTCATTATTAAGATGGTAAAGGGGTCATTTCATCAAGAAGATCTAAGAATCACATATGCACCCATAACTGAGCACCTTAATATTCTGAGCAAATGCTAACTGATCTGAAAGGAGAAATATTATTGTATTGTAACAATACAGTAATAGTAGGGGACTTTAGTACCCTAATTTCAACAATAGATAAATAATCCAGATAGAAAACCAACAGCAACAAAATAATTGTATTGTAACCAACATTACTTAGACCAAATGAAACTAACAGACATACAAAATACTCCATCCAACAGCAACTTAACAAGATGAATAAGTAACTAGGGGGGTAACATACACTATGATAAAGATAATTAATTACACTGCCATTCGTTATAAATGAAAGTTGTTAGGAGAGTATACTCTGAATTCTCATAACAAGGAAAATTTTAAAAAATTTCTTTAATGTATCTATATGAGATAATGGGTGTTCCCTCAATCTATCAAGGTAATCATTTAATGACGTATGTAAATGAAGTCATATACAGTGCTGTATGTCAACTACGTCTCAATAAAACCGGAAGAAATTTTAAAAATACAATGGCGAGGTAAAATTTTAGTAATTCTTTCTTATACATAGTCGAACTCTAACCTAGTGCAGAATTTATTATTTACAGTTGAATTATTTATGCCTTCATAATGAGTAGCTTGGACTGGCAGTTGACAGCATTTTTTACGTTTGGAGATGCGGTTGCCAACAGTGCAATTGTGTTCCATAATGAATGAGTCATTCATTACATGATCTGTTTATGGTAGAGGTGGCCTGGGTGACATCGATTTATAATTCACCATTGGGCTTCTAAAGGGAAATAAGTGATTAGAATTAATTGGTAGTATGTTAGCACAATTAACACAGAGGATGAATTATTTATTGCGTCTCTTTTGACAATCTGATTCAGCAATTGTTTATTTTACCTGATTTCTAGACCAGTTATCCCTGTTTCTCCTACAGCTGCTGACACATTTGGACTTCTGAGCGTATTAGTGGTCCTCTGGCTAGGGAGACCCATTTCACTATGGGATGAGGGGTGGTATTTCAGAGGCGGGAAGCACGGCTGCTCTTGTGTCTGTCGCGGAGGTCACGTTTCCTCCCTAAGGTTGATGTTGAGAAGACCCCGGCGCCCCTCTCCACAGCGGAGGTGAGGGTGGAACTTTACTCTCCAGGATAGGTGGCTTTCGGGGCCTTGGCACATCCATTTCTTGCTCTGTGGTACTTATTAAGGTTCTCCCTTGGAATACGAGGGGCTGAGGAATAAGAAAAGTCTTTTAGTTCTTACAGAAATGGTAATCTGCACCCATAGTCAGCATACCTACACTTACCACCAGGGCCAGGAAGAGACTGCTGATCCGGGGGCTATTTTCCACATTAGATGAGGCAAGAATGCTGCTTTCAATTAATGATCCAGGGTCTGGCTCCAGAATAAGGCAGATTCCACTCTATGCAATGTTCTCAACTATGCCGACTTTGTATTCTGGTGACATAGCAGATGCGAAGTTTGGATGGATGTTTCCCTCAGGTCTCCTTCGTTTAAACATCACTTCCTGAATTTTTCTGTTAGAACACCTTTTCCGAGAACTGCCGTAGACTAAGCATAAGGTTGTTATACCAGGATATGACAGTAGACCCTGGTCTCAGGGTGGTCAATACAATTTGTTCAAGGCTACTGGAGTTTGGATAGTCAGTGAGTTTAGCAAAAAACAAACCAGTCCTCTCCCTCTTCTCTATAAACGAGTAGAAACTGTTTTTTGTGTGCAGAGTGTTAAGTGTGGCAGAGTGTGACTCTGGGCAGCTTCAGTTCAATGGTGAAAATCATCTAAGCAGCCAGCCGCCACAGAATCGGTGGCATGAAGAATAAATTCCTGAGGGAAATATTGTAAATCCAATTCCAGGGGATATCCATATAGTATTTGATGAGTTGAATTAAATTGCAGCCAACTTTCTGAGACTGAAGGATATTCATTTACTGATTTTATTCCAAGTGCCGGGTGAGTTGAGCTGCTGTCTTCCTGACCATGAAACGTGTCTGGAGGGACTGGGGAATTAAGTCTGTGCCCGATAGTTGCTGTTATCAATTGAATTGGATGAACAACCGTTTGAAATGTGTTGGACTGACCTAGAAGGAACAAACAAGAAACAAATGGCAACAAACACCGCTCTTATTTAAATGTTTAAGGTTGTCTTGATGGTTGACTTATTTCCCTCCATATTCATTTTTTTGCCTGATTTGCACAGGAATGTGCATACATCCTGTATCTGGGTGGTACCACATAAGGAGCCCCAGGAGACAGTGTTTCATCTCTGTTTTTAGCCTTTGATTTGGAGACACTTCCTCCATCCACTCAAGGGTCAGGTTCTTCCATCTTAAGCTCTGTCTGCCCTTCCTCTTCTGTTTTATTTCCCCCATTTCCCTCTTCTTCACCCTTTTTCTTCTTTTCTCTTATCATCAACTGGTAGATTCTGTATTATACAGCCTTGATGCTGCATCTGCATATTCATCAAGTCTGTAAATTTCTAAATCTCCTGATTCTTTTAGTCTTAAATTATAGTATGGAAGAAGACCTTAAAATTAGCTCGTTAGTACTATCAAGTAACTAAGTCTGGGTTAGAGGGCTTCAGAAAAACAACACTTTGGCAGCGGGCCCAAAGTTCTAAACTGATTGTGGTCTGTGTGTGTGGTTAAAAGTTCAGCAGGGACATTTCTTAGTGTTCAGGACATGAAAGTTACTAACCTGAACAGAAACATAGTAATGAACTACTGCTCTAATTTCAATTAATACATTTAAATCTCAAGGAAGCTAGAAAAAGAATTCAAGCTCTGCACAGAAAAGGTGTTGTCTGGGAGAGAAAGATGAGGTGATGGATTACCGTAAAACCGAGATGTGCTGCAGCATAACAAAGGCGGGTGGCTTTCGATACTGGGAGTCACACTAAGTTGGAAAGAAGAAGAGAGGCATACTCCTGGGGAAAAAAATAATGAATCTGGAAGACAGACTGGGGCAATTACTAGATGAACAGGAAGACCGTTTTGAAGTGAGATCTGAGCACTGTTGCATATTTCATGGGACTGGTTAACAGTGTATGTTCTCACTACCAGGGAGATAAGTTTCAAACAGGCTCAAATTCCATCAGCTTTCTCTCCTGGGTGACAGAATTGCTTACCTGGGGCTGACATGTCCTCAGGTTTCTGAGATTCGGGATGGAGAGTACATGTTTTCAGAATCTTTGTTGCGTGAAGCAATTCATATTTAGTGAGAGACAGACTGGATGTACCCTGTCTAAATGATGTCTCTGGGGGCTTGGTAGGGAATCCAGATAAAATGGTGAGCATCAATTTAAATTAGATGTTTAATTCAAACATAGGAAATCCCCCAGAATTAAAAATCATCCGTGAAATTTTCCACAGAAGTTACCATACAGGTATGCTTCAATATGAAATAAGTTCTAAGTGAATCGCTCTGAGTACCCCAGCTCAGAAAAGAGAAAACGGGCAGAGATGATAACAGGTTGTATTGAAAGAACATTCATCAGATGCCAGGAGCTGCTCTGAGCAAATATTTCCTTTTATCTTCATGACAAATATATTGGGATAGTAATTATCCTCAATTTATAAATAATAAAAGTGAAATAATAAAATTAAGTAGCTATCCAAGGTCACACAAATAGTATGTTATGGAACCAGATTTTGGAACCCCTGTCTGACTACAGATACTAAATTCTTAATCACAATACTGCCTGTGTTTGCAGTTTGGTGAATGAGAAGATGGTCTTAATTTTACCAATAGAGAGTGAATTTGTTAGCAAGCCTGTTTTGGGGGGGGGTAATTAGGTTTATTTATTTATTTAGATGGAGGTACTGGGGATTGAACCCAGGACCTTGTGTGTACTAAGCACGCACTCTACCACTTGAGCTACACCCTCCCTCTAAGCCTTTTTCTAAGTACAGTAAACCACAAGGTTGCAACAGATGATTAGTGTTTTTCTAAAATAATTTAGGAATAATAATAACTAGACAGAGCATGGTCTGAGTGATGGCTTGAAGTTCCTTCCAGGTTTGTGAACCTTTAATAAATCTGAATTGTATTTAATTGTGTACAGGGCATAAAATGGTTACTGTATTTTGTGTTGATTTTCCTTACATAACGTTTTCTTAAAATTTTTTCCTCCTTAAAAATCACTATGTTCCTTGTGGAAATACTGAAAAGTACAGGAAATACAGAGAGAAGGAATTCAAGCAATCATAGTATCACCCCAGTTAACATTAGGCACTATATTTTCATCTTAACATTCTTAGTTGAATATTTTAACCAACATTTGTTAGTTACTACTTGTTGGTATAGAGATACACTGAAAAATATAGAAAACAGAAAACTCAGCAACTACCACAATCTTACCTTGTATGTTGTTAAAGTCAGAAATACTGTCATACCTTGTCAGTAAGTTTTTGGAGGTATTATCAGTGATTTAGCACCATTTCAATAGAATCCATGTTAAACACTGTGTTACTTGGTGAAGTTTTGCTAGATTTTAAGAATTTGCTGAAAGCTAAATGTTCTATGTCTGAATACCGGTCTCTAAGAAAATGCATTATAGTCTGGGCCCATACTTTCAAGGTAACCCAGATGCATTTGCAAATTTGGGCAGCTCAGAAAGGGATGAATCAGATAAGCCAGGTAACTGAGTAAATGATGAGGTCTTCTTAGAACAAGATGGAGTTGTCGTAGTCATATCACACGGTGAGTCTTCCTCTAATTGGTTGCTGGGGAAACAAGCAGTTTCCCACAGCAAAAGAGTTCAGTCAAATATATTATTCCGTATAAATTTTGTATTTCTGCTCATGCCAAGAGGTGAGATTGTTTCTGTAAGAGTGGGGAATGAATCAATCTGCTGAGAAACTTTAGGAGTCTCCGGCCCATGATGATGTTCATGAAGATGCTTCTGCCTCAGCTGGCTTGACAGGGGTGACTGGCTAAACTCGAGGGGCAAACGGGAGGCTGCCAGGGTCTCCCTTGCTGAACCTGAAGGGAGCAAGAGGCTGTTAGGTGACTGTGCAAACCCTTCCAGGTAGACTGAGTTAGAGCCACTCCATGTGCTGAGGAACGTTGTCGTGGAAGAGAGTCCCTCGGAAGGTCTGGCTGTGTCCTGTGTGGCCTCCTCAGAGACTGAGGACCAAGAAAATGAGAGGACTTGGCTACATCAAGGAGGGCTTGTGAATACCAAGCTTGACTAACTGATCCCGAGACAAGATCAGATAAAACAGGATGCTTTCGTATTTCTGTGCCGTGGAGCAGGGTGTACTCCGTTATGTCCCACTCTATAGTCTGGTTTTTTGAGTAACTTTGATACTGTAGATGTTCTACTCTGAAGGAGGTCGGGATCTGTGAGTGAAGTCGCCCTTAATACCATAGAAGGAGTGACCTCAGGGAAAGCAAGAGAATGTTCAAGGTTTGCTGTCGAGGACATTTCCATTAGTGAATCCTGTGATACCACCGTACGCAGGGGCCTGTCACTTTTGTGCACCTTGGAGTACCTGGAGTAAAGTCAGGATCCAAGATAGGAGTGGTCTGTCTTAAGGCAGCAAATGAGCTGGGAACTGACCATGCCTCATCCTTAGGGATCCAGTGAGTCATTAAGGTGTGTAATGAAACAGAGAAAGGCTTGCTTAATTCTGTTATTTCATTTGGCCCCATTGTTGTAATCGGGGTAGCTCTCAACTGCCTGGGTCGTCTCTTTTGAGATTTTTGAAGTAACCTCCAACCTCCAACCCTATATCCTAAAATTTGGGCAAGATACTTAGAGGAAGCATGCTGCTGAAACACTTGCATTAGCTCTGGCAGTCTTGTAGAAACCTCATACTCCATAGACCAGTGGAATTGTACAGAGCGACCTTGTGAAGGAATGACTGGCCTAGGACATTCAGCCAACACTGGAAGGTTCCAGAGGTGCTTGTTTATCTTGCTTCTGAATGAGCTCACAGAAGGATCCAAATGGAAACAGTCTGCCAGGGTGTGTACCAAAAAGAGACAGTCTTGAACACCAAGATTTTCAGCAGGTGCTTTAAGAGTAGTTTCAGCTATGACGGTGGAAAACTCCTTTGAGCCTCCTTGCATCCTAACACTGAAAATTTAACACAGTATGGATTATTGCTTTATTTGGAATCCCTTGTTTTTATGTAGTAGTATTCTCACATACACCATCTTATTGCTCCCTCCAGTAACTAGGAGGGTAGGGAGGACAATCATCACAATCCCTAATTCATAGTTGAAGAAACTGAGATTCAAAAGTGCTTAGCAAAACGTCCGAAGGCACCGAGTAAAGTGCCTGATCCAAATCCAGGTGTTCTGACTTCAAATCAGAAGGTAAGGATTTCAGGGGAAAAGTAGTTTTTGAAGTTAGAAAGTTTTGAGTTATGTAACTGATCTGAGCTTCAGTTTCTTTGAATAGAAAATGGGAACAATACTTAATCTGCAGGGATATTTTGAATATGAATTGACATATGGCACTTTGTGAGCTACCTGGCACCCAGTAAGACTTTCACTCTAACTGTGCCCTTCTGGTTCCTTTCTGTCCCTTCTCCTTGTTTCCCTGTGAGCTTTCCTCTCCTTCCCATCTCTGGGTCCTTCCCTACGTTCTTCCTCTCCTTTCATCCTTCTGCATCCTTCTCTTCCCTGCATCCTCCCTTTTGCTTTGCTTTGCTGCATTTCTTCATCTCACATCTCTGCATCTAGACCAACGGTAGATCTCCTCTTAAATGGAACTCCTGGTTAGTAGCCCCTGCAGTTACTAAACATGCTCTTTTAAGTAACATCCTATGATTCAACTTTAGTCCAGAGTTGAGATCATGAGGCCAATGTCTCTAGAAGACTGTGGCTTAGCCGAACACAAACTCAAATGCATTCTCTCACAGATCTAGAAAGGATCTGAGCGTAGGATAGCCCTAGTTTACTGTTGAAATGAACAGGCATGCTAAACCGAAAAGTAGAAAAAAAATGGAAGTTCTTTCAAGAGAAGGAAAATGAGATTTATTTTTAGGGTGACATGATTAGATTCTGCTTTTAATGCATTCCGAAGGCTTCTGTTTCTTTTTGTTGGGGGGAGGTAATTAGGTTTATTTATTTTTGTTTATTTTTTAACGGAGTTACTGGGGCTTGAACCCAGGACCCCACGCATTCTAAGCACACACTCTACCACTGACGTATATCCTCCCCACTGAAGGCTTCTACTTCTTGCCTTTATCTCCAAGACTTTCAAATGTTCCATGGAGTCCACAGGGCTTTTCAAGATCCAGGCTCTGCCAACTTCTCAGCCTTACTTCCTGCCACAACCCAATGAACTCACCCTGTGTTCCAGCCACGCCAAATTGTGTGTGGCTTCCCCAGCATACCATCCTGTTTAATGCTTTTGTAACCACTGAACAGGTCCTTCTTTGAGCCTATGGTACCTTTCCTCCTCCTCTGGCCAGCTGACTTCAACTTTAAAAATCCATCACGGACATTACCTCATCCCCCATGTTTTGCCAACATTCTCCCCTCAGCTAAGTTAAGCTATTAATTTAGCCTCTGTAGCTTACATATGGTTCTGTTAATGCATCTGTCACATTGTATTATAATTTTTATTGCATTTCTACATCCCCTACTGGACTATTAGACTGAGTTCCTCAGCAACAACTTATTTATATCACCTCCTACTCCCAGCTCAGGGATCTGGCAAATAGTAGGCACTTACTACATGTTTATTGAATGAATGAGTAGATAAATGAACAAAAAAAAAAAAAAAAAAAAAGAAAAAATGCATGTCATGGGTGAAAACACTTTATACATTGTGAATTGCTGTGTTAAGAGTTGATTATTATTGGCCTAATCTATAATTTTCATTGTTTTGCATACAAATTCTTTTAGAAGTTAAAAGGAATTTTTCTAGAGAAAAACTTCAAAAATTTAGATTAAGAGGGAAACGTATTAACAACATGGTTACTTCCAGATTGGAAAATGATTTAATGAAAATAAGAAAATACTCAAAATGTGATTTGTTAAACTATATAGAATTGCCTTTCAATCAATTTAAAAATAGATAATACATGCACATAATATAAAATTCACAAGGCACAAAAATAAAAATCATATAAAATACCCAACATTCCTTTTTTACCCCTGTCATCCTGGCTGCCCAGTCTCTCAGTTTCCCTCCTTTACTGTTACCATAACATTCCAGTGTACTCTATGCTTACAAGGCATACATATATTCCCTTTCGAAAGGGAAAAAGAGAAAGGACTGTTTTCATGGTCCATAAGTGTAAAATAAAATAGCATGAGAAACTAAAACTTGGATCCCAAGAGTTCATTTATTTGGGGAGGTTGTTTTCCAATTCAAGGACTTACCATAATAAGCTTTATTCTGAGATTCTATTGCTCAGCAACGTTGTGAAATATGTCTGCTTGTCCCCTTTGGGATGGTCTTATGTTCCCTCCTCTTTGTAGTGCAAGGTTTGGCTTCTTCATATCCTGCTCTTCCTCTTTTGACTAAACTCACAGACTGAGCACCACCGCCAGCTGCCCTGGGACTGTTTAACGAGGACACCTACCCAGTTGGAGAAGGAATCAGGCTCACTTCTTTCCTATCCAGCACACGAAGGGTAAAGATGATGGAGGCTGTTCGTGTTTGCTGGAAACAGAAATCCCCAGGCAGTAGCACCATGATTTGGTAATCTCTTCCTTCAGCTTCTAAGGGCAGTCCTTGCAAGGTCTTGCTGGAAGAATTATATTCCAGCCATCTCGGCAGTTTGACGTTGTGAACCAGTGTGACCTGTTCAATCACACATGAAATAAAGTCCGAACTTGCCTTTCGGAAGAGGTTTTATATGTGTTTGCTCTGTCCCTACAGCAGAGCACTGATAATGAGAGTTAAATATCTCTGTTGAGGTATAAATGTCAAGTTGCATCATAAACCAGATTTTTTTAAACCTTGAGATAAAGGAACAGACATTCTTTTATCTCAGCCTCCCAAAGTCCTTATGAAAAACATAAACTTTGAGTAGAATTCACAGAATAATCATGAAACTCATTAAAATACTTGGCCAAATGTTTCACTAAAAAATATTTACCAAGAACCTGGCAACTATTTAATACGACTGACAATTAAGGCTTGTGTCTAAAACTGCTATATTCTATTAAATTCAAATATCGAATTGTTTTTCTTCTCAGACCAGGCTCCTTAGAGTAGACTGTAACTTGTGAGCCTTTAAAAATACATTTTCTTGGCTAGTGTTCTGAGATACGTAAATTATTACAGGGACAACTTGGAAAGCTTGAACCCTGTTCATTTTTAATATCTATAAGAACACAATAGTGAGCAGATGGGTTAGAGATACTTAGTGCTTACCTGAAGCTGACTTACTTTGCCCTGGAAGGCATTTGGAGAAATTGGATAATAGAATAACTTTCCAATAATAGAGACTGGGTGTGGCACGCCGTGAAGAACTCGGAGCTTTTCACATGAATAGTGAGTGGTCAGTCAGCGTATTCATGGGGACAGATGTCAGCAACAGCTTAAGACTTAGTATTACTAAAACTCTTCTGATCCAGCCCAGGGACAAGTGGGTGCCGGTGACGTCTGCTCCCGGGCATTTCTTACTGGGACCCATGGCCGCCGGGCAATTAGCTCCACTTGGGTAACTAACTGGATATCACCTCACTGAACCTCAAACTGCTTAAGAACAAAAACAGCGAGATTTGAGCCCAACCAATTAGTACTCATCTATCTTCAGAGCAGTAAGTAAGGTTTAGAATCCTTTTGTTTTCATGTGTCATTTGCATCAAGTAGTGGAGAATTCAAATAAAGATTCCCACTGTCTCAGGACATCACTGCTCGGTGGTGACAATAAAGTGAGAGAGAGGGAGCTCACTGATGCTCTTGGACATAGAGCCAGCCCTGCATTGCTTCCTTTAGTGATCTCCATCCTGCTCTACTCAGATTAATATGGGACTCATAAAAAGATGTTAATGTAATAATACAGTGAAAACAAATACAACAAAAAAGTCTTCCTCAGAGGCAGCCTTAAAACAAACAAACAAAACATAAACTGTGATTAAAAAAAAAAAAAAAAGATCTGTGTCCCTGTAATAGACCTGAGAAGTTTCTCAGCACCCCTCTCCCTCTTTTGGTCATAACAGCCTCCCTCTGGGAGAACACCCGTCTCCCACCTCATGACCAAACGATGTAGCTTCCAGTCTCAGTCACCTACCTCTCTGGCCAAAGAGACGAGCAAATGACTCTGGGCTGGTCAGTCATGATCTTCAGTGCCTCTGGCTGTGCCGAAAGACCAGGTTTGGGGAGGAGACCCAGGCGAGGCTTACCAGATCCTTTTAGTGTTTTCTGGGGTTTTCTATGAACGTGCTGGGACATAAAACCTCTCCCTTTCCTCTAGGGTCGCTGTTCTAACCTGCAGTTAGCTACCTATCACCCACCCCTCCTTCCCCTCCCCACTCCAATGCAGTATTCTCCCAGCACCCCCGGACCAGCCTCCTCTGGTTTCTGGGACTTGTTATAGAACAGCCCGGTCATATACAGGCACTCTGGAAAACGTCGAATAATCCATAGTGCTCGTTACAATTTATTCCTTTTCGGCTCCCGGTGGACCGGCCTCGAGAGCATTTCTTTACAGTGAGCACGATGCGAAGCTCCGCCAGTAGAGGGCGCGGGAGAGACAGCGCGGGAAAACGGGGGCGTGCGGTGTACGTGTGCTCTGCTGCGTTTGCCGGCTCCTGCTTTGCAGGGCGCAGAGAGGTTGTGCGTGGAAGAAACATCAGGGCACTCGGCACCAGCCACACGCTGTCCCTTGGGGACCTTGCAGCCCGGTCCAGGCCCAGCTGGCCACGTCACCGGGACCCTCCTGACCCGGACGCTGGCCTGTTCCAGACCTCCCATCGGCCGTGGCACCCAGACCCTCGCTCTCCAGGCATGCGCACACCAGCCTTGGCGCGCCTGTCCCCTGGAAGATTGCTTCCTGCTGCCTGGTGACTGTGGACCAGCTCTGGCTCAGGTAACCCAGTAAACTTCCCTGCCGTCCCGTGGGCTGCAACCATGCTTTCTCTAAAGAGGCCTATACCCTATTCTTGCGAGTGGGTCCTCCCCCAAGTTTGCTTTTGCTTCGGCACCCTCCAGCAGCCCGCGTGACCCTTTGTAGAGTCCTCTTTTCACCCTTTTTAGTTACTCTTCTATTCTGGGTTAATAATTCTTTACGTAAAACCGTTCCTGTTCAGATTACTATGTTTTCCGTTTCCCGATTGTCCAGACTGATTCACCTCTTATTCTTAACATTACTTTTAGTTCCTGTGTTTGGCTTGCCTCTTCTCTGATCGCCGTGTTGTTACTGTTTGATTATTAGTATTCCACCCCTGAAGTCTAGTAAAACGGGAGAAGCAACGCGGCTCTCACCTGCTATCATGCATATGGAAGCGTTTGTAAATTACAAGGTGACATTTTATGTTCGTGGTTTTACCTCACAGCCCTTCCCTCTTACTTTCTTTATCCCAACCCTCTCTCTCAGTGTTTCCAGGAGATTGGTTCTAGACTCTCTCTGTGCCTTAGTTTCTCATACTGTAGCTCCATCTTGCTCTCTTGCTGGAACCATAGGCTGACCTCTCCATTACTATCTTCAGTTACTCTCCACTGTCTAGTTGCTGGAAGATAATGTCCTAAACTCTTAATGTGACAGTCAAGACTTCATTTATTCAACATGCAGGAGGGCCTGTAATGTGTAAGGCACTGTCGCGGTTGCCGGGTGTACAGAAGTGAGTAAGATAGGCAAAACCTCTACTTTTATGGAGTTTATATGCCACAATTTAACCCTTATCTATCCTTCCAGGCTTATCTCCCTGCATTAACATGTGCTCCAGGGGAAAGCAAACAGCTTCTTGTCATTTCCCTGCCTCCCTACCAATGATCAAACCTGAAATAATCTTCATCCTCTCTGTCTCTCCAAACCCTATGCTTTAAGACCCAGTTTAAAACCATCCATGAATCTTCTGTAGACAACTCCCAAGGCACTTAGAGCAGTGATTCACAGATTTTCCCAGAGCAACTTAGAGATAAAATATGCGTTTTTGTAACAGTGGCTCAATTTTCTTTATCCTCAATGGGAAAAGAGAGGGTTTTTGCTGGAATCTTACATAGGTGGGGGGGCCATGTATAATTTGAAAGCGTCTCCCCTGTGATTGTGATATGTCTGCATAGAAGGATATGACCCCATCCCTGTTGAGAATCACTGGTCTATACCTTATGTTTCTCAAGGAAGTGCGTGCTACTTTGAAAACATCTTCTATTATTTAAATTCCCAACGCTTCATCTCTTTAAATAAATGGGAATGCATTCGGAAGAAGGCATAGGTCTACCACTTCTTGAGTCTTCCCTGCCCACAGTTCCTGCTTGTGTACATTACACACAGAATGTCAAGAAATACTGAAATGATTATTGCTTTTACTTGTAAATTGCAAAAGCAAAACAAAATAAAGTAAAATACTACTCACCTTAACAACTGTTGCCCACAGTTTACTTTTTTTTTTTTTTTTTTTGCCAAGGGATTCCTAAGCCCATTCCTTAGCTTGTGCCTCACACTTAATTTTAGATTGAAAAATCAAGGTTATATCTAAATATGAGTTAAAACTATAAAACTTCTGGAAGAAAACTTGGGGGAAAACTTAATGACCTTGGACTAGACACTCAATTCTTAGGATATAAAAAACACATAATTTCTAAAATGGTTAATTTTTTTTAAAGTTAACAATAGCAAGGGCTGGCAATGACATGGAAAGACTGGAGTTCCATACATTGCTAATGGAGTTACCAAATGGGGTAGCCACTTTGAAAAACACATTGATAGTTTCTTACAGAGCTAATCACTTACTTGTAGAATTGATCAAATATATGGTTTTTTATTATTATTTCCAGTGGCAACATAACATTTCAGAACCCCAAATTTGAAGTTCCCTTAAAGATTAGCATTTTGCTTTTTAATGAGGCCATCCCTCCTTACGATATTTCTTAATGTATTTTTTCTGCACTTAGATCACCACTTAGCTGTCTCTTCTTTACGTAAACATCTTCACTGCATGACTCCTGCAGAGAGACCACTTCCCATCCTTTAAGTCTAAGTTGCTAATCTTAGACTCTCTTTAAGCTCACCAACATTCTTTCACATGAGAGTGAAAGTAGACATTAAGGAAGGATTTCATCTTGTGCAAATGTTGTGTGAAAAAGACCATTTCGCTGAAGTGATTCCTAGGGGGAAATGTGACTTAGCTGATTGTATGAGAATGATGGCCACCTCTCCACGTTTCCCACATCTGCTGGGGTTCGGCTTTGAGCTCCCTGTGAATAGGATGGAGGTGCCAGGAGGAAATGTGTGTATGCCTCAGAAAGGGAATGTGGGTCTGGACAAACTGCCATTTGTTTCACTGTGGCATCTTGGCGTTAATGACCCAGGAAAGTTAGAATCCATCATTCTGATGAGTCCCGAAAATAGAAAGCGCCCTCCAGTCAACAGTTTGTAGTCTTCTTTTTAGGCATTTAAGGCTTTATCAGCAGAATGATAAATGGAAAGTGGTGAAGTGAATGGGAGGCTGTCTGAATTGGAGAGAGGTAAGGGACCTGATTCTTGTCCCTTTTGCAATTAACTAGATGGTACACCTTGGGAAAATCACTTCCTTTCTCTGGGTCTCAGATGTTGCAATTGTTGAATCAGAGGGGCTAGGACTGGAAGTTCCCTATGGCTTCTTTTGCTTCTTGCCTTTTTATGGTTTTGTGCTGATAGGTGTCAACACCTTACTAAAGTGAATCATAAGAGAATGAACCGAAGGAACTACCCTTGCTTACTTGGCTCTCAAGAGGGAGGCACTTCAGTGATTCCAGAGAGCTGAAGAGACTGAACACTTCAAATTCCATTTCATAATACACACTGATAAAGGAATCCTAAAACAGATTTACTGGGTAGCTTGAGAATATGTGTTTGAGTCCATTAGAAACTTACTGTTCACTTAAATAGGTAGGAACTTACGGATTTTTTTTTTCCTATTCCCCATGACAAGTGATAACAGCTAGAACATAAACAGGACAGGCTTTGCCAGAGTTTGAGATCCTCTCTTCCTTTTGGTGAACAGGATGATTGAAGAAGCAAACAATAGAGAATGACTTCACTCTCAAAAATCTTGGTTTTAAGGTATTTTCCCAGAAGAAAAGCACATTTCATATGCAAGATCTCAAAACCAGGCTAATAAAAGAATCTGTGGCTAGGGAATTCATGAAGTTTTGAGTTTATAAGGATTGGAGGTTGCTCCTTGTTCCCTGAGTACTCCAGCAGCACATATTTAGATACACTGTGTACAACGGTTGCCTAGTAACTGTTTATTTACAGCCACTGTGGGGGCCACTTCCCTGCAGCCTAATTCTAAAGCTAGAAAATTCAGTGAAAACGCAAACACTGAATGATTTATTTCATTGATTATCAGTTTGATTTTCAAACTTCCTGTATTCTTATGTTTTAGGAATTCCAGCTTTAAACTGTGGATTTAAAAAAAATCCAGTCTGAACTTTGCTTTCTTTCAGTGGGAAAATTTAATGTATTTTCACTTATTGTGGTTATTAAAATATTAGGATTGTAGAAATAAATCTTTTTATGTCCTTTCTTTTTGTGCTACCTTTTCTGTCTGCTTTTCACTAATGCTGTCTTTCGAATTCATCGAGTTTTCCTTTCCTCCTTTTATGTGATTCTTTCAAATGTACTAACTTGGAAGTAATCTGCTCTGTGTCTTTTATTTTTGTGGTTATTCAGATTATTTTAATGTGATCACTTGGCAGAGTTTATAGTTGTTGAATATTTCTACCTTCCCCCAAAACACAAAGACCTTAGAATATTTTCATTCTGACCACCCCTCACTATTTATAAGCTACTGTCATGGTATTTTAGACCAATTATTCTCATGGATTTTTTTGTTACATTACGATCAGTGTGATCAATTATTATAAACAATCAATGTGGCTTTATTTTGCCCATGTATTACCAATGTCTTAGTTCACCATATATTTTTTTTTTCCAATGAAGTCCTCCCTTTAAAATTCCTTTAGTGAGCCGTTTGGTGGTAAAATCTGTTAGTTTTTAATTTGTCTGAAAATTATTTTCTTTTCTCCCAAGTTCTTAAAGGATATAGACAAATAGATTGTCAATTGTTTTATCTCAGTATTTCAGCCTGTTGAAGACATTCCACCACCCCTGGTTTCTATCATTGCTGTTGAGAAATCAGCTGTCAGCCTAATTGCTATTCCCGTGTGGGTAACGTGTTTTCTCTCTGCATGCTGTTGAAGTCATTTTGTCTTTGGTGTTTTGCAGTTGTGATTAGATACGGAATTGTTTTCCATCCTGCCTTTTGCTTTTGTTTGGTTTGCTTCGGTTTTCCTAGATCTGTGTCCTTTAACCATTCTGGGACATTCCTAGCCATTACTTTGACAAATATTACTTCTTACCAATTTTGTTACCTCATTCTGGAATGATAATTAGCCTCACTTTACATTCCATATCTTCTAACTTCTACTGCATAGTTTTTGCCTCTGGCTAAGATATTTGCTGAATTTCTTTGTAGCTTTCTTCCAGTTCTCAGATTCTCTCTTCGGATATAGCTAATCTATGACTCTTGTCCCTTGATACTTTATTAATTCAGTTGTTGACCTCTAGAAATCCTGTTTGACTTTCTTTAAAATCTGTTTGTTTGTCTTTTGCATCTGGTATCTTTACTCATATTTTGAGTTTTCACTTTTATGTATTTAAGCATATTAAATGTAGTTATTTTATATTCTGTATCTAATAATTCCAACATTAGAAGCCTTTTGGGATCCTGCTGCTGCTTCTATGTCATTTTCATAGTGCCTTGCTTCCTTGTGTTTTGTGATGTTCACATGTGAGTTACTCCTTTTCCTTGACTCTTTATCCATGGGAATTTTTGAAGCCTGGATTTTACTCTCTTCAGCCGAACATCTAGGAGACAATGTCACTGCTTTGAATAAAATTGTTTTCTTAAGTTTTGTTTTGTTTTGGGCCATACGGACAGGCTGTAAATCACATCTCAGGTTATAAATCCCTGTGAGGGTCAGCTGTTAATTTCTGCCGAGAGTGCTTTTACTTGGTTAGAAGATACAAATATTTCTCACTTTCCTGCTCCTTTTATCCAACATTTCATTTGTTTCTATTGTGAGAGTCATTTAGGGCACCCTGTCTGCCAAACTGCTGGAAATGGATTGGTCTTATACAATTCCAAGTTGAATACAATTTATTTTTGTCAGTGAATTTCATTTTTGACACAAAGAGCTGGTGATTAAAAAGTCACACAATTTGGATCAAGCTTAGCTAAAGAGCAAATGAGAATTATTACAAGGTAAATGGAACTGTAGTTCTGTTTCTTATAACATCCAGGGCACGTAGACCCTGACACTTGCCAGCTTTCAGAATTTACTTTACTCAAGGTCTGTATCATTGAATTTAAAATGTGAAATGTGAGTTTTAAAAAAGACTTGACTGAATCACTCCTAGTAACTTACTGTTAATAGACAAATTATACTGATTTAAGTGCAAGATCCACCCTGGGAGTGCTTCCCACGTGATACTGGATCTGGAGGTGAAAATACCCACTGATGGCTATAGCCAGGTGTGCTGTGCTGGCACCCAGGAAAATATTCCTCCTCGCCTTTCTTTTTCTCTTTTGACTTGCTCAGTTGCCCTGTGATCAGGAACTGGCATTGTTTCCTGAGAACAGTTCTGAAAAATAGTTCACTTTGGAAATTCATATGAACAAACTTCTTTTTTTTTTTTAAAGGGAAGGTAGTGTTTTTTTTTAATTTTGGTATTATTTTTCATTATAGATTAACACAAGATATTGAACATAGTTCCCTGTGCTATACAGAAGAAATCTGATGTTTATCTATGGTAGTTAATATCTGCAAATCTCAAGCTCCCAGTTCATCCCTTCCCACCCCTTTCCCTGCTGGTAACCAAAAGTTTGTTTTCTATGTCTGTGAGTCTGTTTCTATTTTGTAGATAGGTTCATTTGTGTGTGTCTCTCTCTTTTTTTAGATTCCACATATAAGTGATATCATATGACATTTTTCTGTCTCTTTCTGGCTTACTTCACTTAGAATGATGATCTCCAGGTCCATCTATGTTGCTACAAATGGCATTATTTTGTCCTTTTTTATGGCCGAGTAGTATTCCACTGTATAAATATACTACAACTTCTTTATCCAGTCATCTGTCGATGGACATTTCGATTGTTTCCATGTCTTGGCCACTGTGCTGCTATGAACAAACTACTCTTAATGCCAATAGCAAGTTGGTAAATATCATGTCCCTAGAAAAAGGCAAACGGCTACATCCCTGTTCCTGCCTCTACAGGACACAGTGAGACCTGCTGTCATCTTAAGAGTTTCTCAACCAAATCAACAAAAAGAAGGAAACTCCATACTTAGCTACTGCTTCCTGTAGCCCACATGAACCCAACATTTCTTCTAGCTTAAAAATGCTAACATTTTTTGATTTACTGCAGGCTATTAATAGAAACTTCCACTATCTCTGGGAAAGCAGTCAGTTGAACGTGGCTCCTCACTACAGAGAGAGTAGCCCATGGCCAGTGGTGACACCACCTCTGAACCCTCAAGTGCTGTTCAAGTAGGCAATCTAGGATGCTGGTTAAAAAGAGATAGTTAAGTAGTTCAGAAAGCCCGAGTAAAAGCGCTCACAAACAGCGGCTTATTCAATAATTTTAAAAATATTTATTGTATGTCCACTGTGGTCCAGCATTGTTCTATGTGCCAGGGATGTAGTAGTGAGCCAAACAACCCCATTCCTACAGCTCACAGTCCTCTAGTGGAGGATGGACGAGCCGAGAGATCATCCCATTGCTAGAGTTTAATGAGGATGGCGGAAACTGCCACCTAACCATCTCTATGTCCCCTCTCCTGGTTCCCCCTGGAGCCCTGCAGTCACAATTGTATATGTTGCATGTCACAACACAGCATGTGAAACAGTATGCTAGAAACTGTCTCCCTAGAATAACAGAGATACGGAGGGTGGGCTGGGAAAGGGAGCAAAGAATGATGATGAAACTATTACAATTATTTGATCCTTTTTGATCTTTCAGAGAAGTTTCAAATATATCTAGAAAAGCTGTTTAATAAAGAAACATTGGCATGTTTGCCTGGCCCATGTAACTTTTAGACAGGAGTGGGAAAAGGAAGTGAAGAAAGTTTTTAGTTTGGAACTAAAAAATCAAATTTCTGTATTTTTCCATGATCCCCAAAATAGCTTTATTTTAAAAACTAGGAGGGGAGGGTATAGCTCAAATTGTAGGAGCACATGCTTAGCATGCACGAGGTCCTGGGTTCAATCCCCAGTACCTCCATTGAAAAGAAAGTAAATAAATAAGCCTAATTACTTCTTCCCTGCACCCCCCCCCCCCAAAAGAAGAAATTAAATCTTGATGTAAAGAATATTTTTTAGGGCAGTGAAAATACGCTGTATGATATCATTATGATGGACACATGTCATTATATATTTGTCCAAATGCATAGAATATACAACACCAAGAGTGACCCCTAATGTGAACCATGGACTTTGGACGATTATGAAGTAGGTGTCAATGTTGGTTCATCAGTGTAACAAATGTACCACTCTGGTGGGTGACGTTGATAATGGCGAGGCCGTGCGTCTGTGGGGGCAGGAGTGCACAGGAAATCTCTGAACCTTCCACTCAATTTTGCTGTGAACCTAAAACTGCTCTAAAAGAAGTTTTGTTTGAAAAGAAATATTTTGCATCTTGCTTGTGAGCTCTGAGCACATCCGCCTTATAAGGCCGCCACGTAAGAGAATCAGATATTACAGAATAAAAAGCCCATCAACGCACAGGCTCTTAAACGAACAGGAGTGGCTCCAGCACTAGCATTGTTGGCATTTCTCAGGAATAATAGATAAAGCTTAACACGTCCATTGGAACATTGAGACCATCTTCTCTCCCTTTTCAGACGTCAAACGTGAGAGCTGGCTTACTCACCAGCGCCCCCTACCGCACGTGCCTTACAATGTGGTCGTTGCTGCTTGTCAGCGCCTGGCTTCTCTGTGTTCTCTCTGCTGGAGCTCCGGGCACAGAAGTGAAGTTTGGTAAACTATTCTAGCGACCGTTTCCATAGCGACTGTGGCAGGAAATACCCGATCCTTCCTCTATTGTTTGTAGTGGAAGCCTGATTCCAGGTCGACCAGCTTTCTTCTGCATCTTGCCGGGAGAAGCCAAGGTTGCTGTATTTTCCCTTGGGCCCTGGCCACCTGGCCCCCTCCCCAAGCACTGTTCTCTCTAGATCAGCAGATGAGGGCAACCCCCATTCACCCTGAGGGGAAGCAGGTGAGGAAGTGGAAAAGCCTAGTTTTAAATAGGGAAGATGACAGGCATCAGGCTTATCAAGATTGCCTGGCAGGAGGAGAAATCCTTATATTTTTCGTGTCTTCAGTAATATTCTCCAGCTCCATATGCCCTTCTCATCACTAGTCCTACCTGAAATGTTTGCTTATTCTCTCTTAATGAGAAAACAATCCGTATGTATGTTAAAAATACTACCTTATTTAGAGGGCTTAGTTTAAGGTACCTGACCCTTTGTCGCACATTGTCACAAAGAGAACTGTCTTAACGAATGAGACATAGAAGAATGTTTTCATGAGTCCCAAGAAAATGAAATGTTATTTCTTAGGATATAGACTGTAGATGGGATGCTGTGTGGGAGCCCTGGGTGCTGGTGATGGTCTTGATGGAGGTGAGTTAGGCATCAAGAGAAAGGAGGCATATAACATAAAGAAGATAACTTTTATAATCTCACATTTGTTCAGGGCAAAATTAACACAGACCATTTAGCCTACATTTACCCAGAGGTACTTTTTTAAATTACCCGTGGTGGGGGCGGGGTACCTAGCTGACTGTAGTCAGGTGGTTGCATTTTCAACTCTCCTTTGGAGCAGGAAGACCAACGGACTTTTGTATTAACCTGGGGACCTCGGTTTGGCATGTACCTCTTAAATCAGATGCAACTTCATGCTTTATGTGGATCTTTTTTTTTTAATTATTGAAGTATAGTCAGTTTACAATGTGTCAATTTCTGGTGTACAGCACCATGTCATACGTGGATATATATATATATTCATTTTCATATTCTTTTTCACCATAAGCTACTACAAGATACTGAATTTGTTTCCCTGTGCTGTACAGTATAAACTTGTTTATCTATTTTATATGTACCAGTCAGTATCTGCAAATTTTGAACTCTTAGTTTATCCCTTCCCACCCCCTTCCCCGCTGGCAACCACAAGTCTGTATTCTATGTCTGAGTCTTTCTGGTTTGTAAATAAAATTTGTTTCTTTTTTTTTAGATTCTGCATATAAGTGATATCATATGATACTTGTTTTTCTCTGTCTGACTTACTTCACTTAATACGATAACCTCTAGGTCCATCCATGTTGCTGCAAATGGCATTATTTCATTCTTTTTATGGCTGAGTAATATTCCATTGTATATATACACCACATCTTCTTTATCCATTCATCTGTTGATGGACATGTAGGTTGGGTCCATGTGCTACTGCAAATAGTGCTGCTGTGAATATTGGGGTACATGTGTCTTTTCAAATTAGAGTTCCCTCCGGATATATGCCCAGGAGTGGGATTGCTGGATCATATGGTAAGTCTATTTTTAGTTTTTTAAGGACCCTCCATACTGTCCTCCATAGTAGCTGCACAAATTTACTTTCTCACCAACAGTGTAGGAGGGTTCCTTTTTCTCCACACCCTCTCCAGCATTTATTATTTGTAGATTTTTAACAATGGCCATTCTGACTGATGTGACGTGATATTTCATTCTAGTTTTGATTTGCATTTCTCTGATAATTAGTGATACAGAGCACATTTTCATGTGCCTGTTGGCCATCTGTACATCTTTGGAGAAATGTCTATTTAGGGTCTTCTGCTCATTTTTTTTTATTTTTAATTTTATATATATATATATTAAGCTGTCTGAGCAGTTCATTTATTTTGGAAACAAATCCCTTGTCAGTGTCATCACTTGCAAATATTTTCTCCGTTTCTGTAAGTTGTCTTTTCATTTTGTTTATGGTATCCTTCGCTGTGTAAAAGCTTGTAAGTTTAATTGGGTACCGTTTGTTTATTTTTGCTTTTATTTCCATGACTCTAGGTTTGAAAAAAATATTGCTGTGATTTATGTCAAAGAGTGTCCTATGTTTTCCTCTAGGAGTTTTAGAGTACCCAGTCTTACATTTAGGTCTTTAATCCATTTTGAGTTCATTTTTGCATATGGTGTTAGAGAATGTCCTAATTTCAGTCTTTTACATGAAGCTGTCCAGTTTTCCCAGCACCACTTATTGAAGAGACTTGTCTTTTCTCCATTGTATATTCTTGCTTCCTTTGTTGTAGATTAATTCACCGTATGTGCGTGGGTTTATTTCTGGATTTTCTATCCTGTTCCATTGATCTATGTGCCTGTTTTTGTGCCAGTACCATGCTGTTTGGAGAAATTTTTTTTTTAATTGTGAGAGCCCCTGAACGTCCTTAGGGATGTCTTCTATTTTATTTGATTTTATTTGATGTCTTCTATTTTAAACATTCGAATTCTCACAACTTCCATCTGTTGGAAGTAAACTAATGAGAGCCAATATGGGCCACATCGCCTCAATATTCAAAACTGTCCTGTGAGGCATGAACTAGTACTTCTTTTATTTTACAGATGTGAAAACTGAAGCTTAATGAGAGAAAGGGAGTGCCCCAAGGTCAAAAAGCTCTTAAGTGGCAGAGCTGGAATTTGAGTTCAGATTGGTCTGAGTCTAGAACTTGACTTTTTTTTTTTCCCTTTTTCAGTTTTATTATGTAGAATTATTACAGACTGGAACTTGACTTTTAAATCGCTTTGCTGAAGAGCAGATACACCCCGAGGTCTGGCTAATGATTGTTTTCCTGCGTCTCGATTTTGTGCATCTGTTTTTATGAGAAAAGGAAAAATAATAGGTTGGTTGATTTAATATTATTACACAGTACACCTTCCATTTCCTTTATAATATTTTCACAACCCTCGTTATCCTTTCATTAACTTGTGCCTGCAAGATTTTTACCAGTTGACTGTTAAGAACCGTGATGCAGATTCATGATAATGAGAATTACGACAGCACACATTTCTGAGCACTTACTACGTGTCAGGCGCTGTGTGAAGCACTGCACCTGAATTTCCTTTTTAGTTCTCCTAACCACTCTCAGGGCAGAATCTGTTAGCAACATTTTTACATACTAAAATTTTGAGACTTAAGAGAGCCTGAGTGCTGCCCTGTTAAAAAGGGGTAGAGCTGATGTTAAATCTTGTCAGCCTGTCCCAAGAGCCTGTATTTCAACCACTGCTGTATAATAGCCTCTTAATCCTCTGTTTATGTCCTCGGTCCTGTTAATGAAGAATGGTCTTGGTTCCTGCCTGGACTGGATTTCACCAGTATAAATATGTGAACGTGCATTCTGCCAGCTGGCACTCTTTTAGATAAGATCCTTTTAGTCCCAAACACTTAAGTCCACCTGGTCTTCAGAAACTTGGAAAGCAGCCAGGTTGGCCCTTGGCCAAGTCGTGAAATGGACGAAGTTTGTCTTGGGCATTTTAGACAACTCTGCCCTCTGCCATACCCTCTAAGTATCCTCTCAAACAGAGACTCCTCTAATTTTCAATTCCCGGAGCCCAGATCTTGCCAGAAGGACTGAGTTCTTCAGCCTCTGCTGTTTACTTCTCGAGACACCCTGATGCTCCTTTGGCTCCCGCCTGCCCCGGCTTGTTGGTTTTCCATCTGTATCTGAGTCAGTTTCACACAAGCGTCCCCATCCGAGCCTGTGCTGATGTCCTCACGGAGGGAGGTTGGTGGAGGCCCTCCAGACACCTGAGGCTTTCTAGGGATGGGTCTCCTACCATTTTGGCAAGCCAGAGGAAAGGAACAGAGCTAATCACGTAGTGTTTAATCTGTGTCCTGGACTGTTCTGAGTACTTTATATGTATTAATTTATTTAACCCTTACAACAGTCCTATGAGGTATGTTACTCAAAGGTCCAGCAAGAAATAGGAGTCACACACAGATGGAGTTCTGAAGAGAATTCAAAGAAGGGACTATTTGTAAATGTGTAGGCAGATTTAAAGGAACCAGTCAGGAGTACTGAGGCACCCAGGAAACTAGCCATAGTAGGAAGATTTTCCTTCCCCAGGTGGAAAAGGCAGTTGAGAAAACTGTGTCGTTAGAGCCTGATGAGGAGCTGTTCCAGGAAGACCTGCTCTCAGGAGCCACTCAGCAGTCCTGGAGGAACAGGTGGGAGCCCCAGGGGCGTGGGGGCAGGGGCAGCAGGGAAGGGAACAGCGTGGAGGTTGGTGAGGTGCAGGGGAAACAAGTTCTCGTCCTTCTTCTGATATCCTGTTGGCTGAAACAACTGGAAGCCTGAGGGCAAGGCAGTCCGGGTGATATAGGCTTGAGGTACCAGTCCCAGGGAGGGTCAGTACAGGGCATAAGGACAAACAGGATAACCTGCCCTTGAAGAAACTGAAGCACGGAGAGGTTGAGCAATGTGCCCAAAGTCACAGAATTAGGAAGTGGCCAAACCAGGATCTGAACTGAGGCTGTCACATCTGCTCTAGTGCTGAGGGGTTCTCCCTCACTTACATAGTACCTTACAGTTCCCAAAAATGCCTCCAGGCTCCATTCACCTATTTAAAAATGTCCTTGTACACATGTATTACTTCATGACAGGTACGGGCAACACTGCTAGGCCTTGGCCAATTCTGTGGGTTAATGATCACTGACATGGTCACGTTTATGAAACAGAAGGATCATGAAATAGTAAGTATGCCAGATAACTGCTGATATGATGGGGAGAATCATTTTGCCTCAACTTAGGAGAAACTGAGACCTGTGGCTTCTGTGTGAGAGAAGTCAGTATGCACTCAATTTGAACAACTTCTGCAAAAAAAAAAAAAAAAAAAAGAAAGAAAGAAGAAAAAGCTACCCACCTGGGTAGAACCTGCTCAAGACAGAACAACTGGTAGGAAATACATGCATTGTGTGGAGACATTTCCTGTGAAATGAGACAAGGAGGTACTCTTTTCTGAAAAAGAAAATTCAAGAGAAATGAACAAAATGATTAGAGGATGAGTCTCTTTTTTTGGGGTAATTAGATTTTATTCATTTATTTATTTATTTAATGGAGATACTGGGGCTTGAACCCAGGACCTTGTGCATGCTAAGCACGTGCTCTACCACTGAGCTGTACCCTCCCCCTGAGTAAGTCCTTTTTACATTAAAGCAGTAAAGCTCTAATGATATCCTTTTGTTGTTTAATTATTTTATTTATAATTAAGTTTTTGTTTTCTCCTCAATAACATTAGGCGGCAAGCTGACTGAAGTGCACTTTTAATGTAAACCAGACAATGGTTTCCATGAAGAAAAAGGGTAAAGTTGGGAAAGAGACAAGGGGCCTAGGATGATGCATTAATTAACTTGTATATGAATGTTTATATCATAATAATTAAATTAATCAACACACTAATCAATAAATTTAAAAATAACATTATTAGTTAATATAATTATAATAGAATATAATGTCATAATTGCCAAAAAACTGGAAATTACACAATGTCCTTCAATAAGTAAACAAATAAACAAACTGTAGTACGTCCATATGTTGGAATACTAGTCATATAACAACTTGGATGAATCTAAAAGAAATGATGCCATGTTACAAGAGACTAGTCTTAAGAGGCTAATATTATAGAATTGCATTTTTTGACATTCTTGGAAAGACAAACAGTTGTAGTGATAGAGAACAAATTGGTGGTTATCAGGAATTATAGGCGGTGGAAGGTGTGACTGCAAAGGGATGCCCTGAGGGGCAAAATAAAAGAGTTCTACCTCCTGATTGTGGTGGTGATTATATGAATCAATACATGTGATAGTTTCACTCTACATTGGTTTAAAAATAAAAATTAAAAGAGATGAATCAAAAGTGATAGAATTCTGACATCTGTTAAATCTAGGGAATGTCTCTTCTGTATGTTTGAAAATTTTCAAAATAAAGATGAAAAGGAAACAGATTTGTTCAGTCGGAGCACTAGCTGACAACGCAGCAAGGCACACTGATTAAGGAATCAGCCTCTAATTTTAGATTTTTAGTTTCGTGTCCTAGCTCTACAGCCACTGGTTATGTGACTTGGAGCGAGTTACTAAACCATCTGGGACTTCAGTTTCTTAATCTGTAAACAGGGATCATGACAGTGTCTATCTCTAAGAGCTTTTATAGGACCTAGTCAATAATGCCCACATATAGTAAACACCAATAATTGTCATCTATTATTGTTACGTTACTATCCCAAACTATTGATGTAAACTGGGTCTTCTGAATGTTGATTTTGGACTGATCTAGTAAAAGTCTATGTCTCTAAATCTTTTATTCTAGAACAAATTAAACAAAACACAGAACATTAAGATACTTTTCTACTACTGTAGAAATTCTTTGCTTCGTTTTCTTTCATTTTCAAGGGGATGAAAGTGTCGTTAAGGAAGTACCTGGCCACCATACTAATGCTTGCTATTTTCTAGGTCATTATTAGTATCCTAATATTCTGGAAAATATGCAAGAAAGAGTTAAAATTAGTCAATATAAGTTTTAAAAGATAAGCCATGTGCAAATACTCTGCTATCTCTTGAATACTATGAAATAATTAAGCATTTATACTCATCAGAATGAAACCCTATGAATGCATCATTGGTCCTGGGCAAAATTCTAGATCATGTTAGTAAAGTAGTGATTGATGAGCACCTACAAAAGAAAGCTTTGGTCGCGAGAAACCAGCACAGATTCACAAGGAGCAAGTTCATTGGATTGATTCCATCTCCTTCTTTGATAGGATTACTGTCAGGGAAGTGTGGACCAGTTCAAGGGCTTTGTGAAAGTCTCATGATGTTCTTTTGGGTGCAGTTGAAAAATATAGGTTGGATGAAGTACTGGGTCATTGATAAGCAGTGGTTTTTCAAAATCTGGAAGAAGGTATGTCTTTCTTGATTTTTCCCTTTGTCCTCCCTTATTAAACATTTTGATTGGTGATTTGATCAATAATATAGAAAGAAATGCTAATAAAAATATCAGTAGACCCCAGGAATACTTGGATGTCAGAATCAGGTTTTAGTAATTTCTTGATAGTTGAAGGGATGAGATGAAGCAAGTAAAATAAAGTTGATGCCGATAATTGTGAAGGTTTTATTCTTATATCCAGAAAATCAATCATGTAAATGTAATATGGAGTTTGGCTACAATATATATGAACAAAACCTGTATTAATCTAAACTAAATACGAGTATATTTGTTTCCTACTGCTGCTATATAAAAATTATCACAAAGTCAGTGGCTTAAAGGAACACACATTTATTCTCTTACAGTTGTAGAGGTCAGAAGTCTAAAATGGTTCAGTAATGCTGCGTTCCTTCCGGGGGGTCTAGAGAAGAATTTGTTTCATGCCTTTTCCAGCTTCCAGAGGCTGCCCACATTGTGACCTGTGACATTGTGCCCACCTGTGACCCTGCGTCACTCTGATCCCTGCTTCTGTGACTCTCTAGCCCTGCTGCCTCCTTATTATGCTTATGTTGTGGTTACATTGAGCCTACCCAGGTAATCCAGAATAATTTCCCCTTTTCAAGATCCTTAATTCAATTGCATCTGCAAAGTCCTTTTTGCCGTGTAAGGTAACATTCACGGGCTCCTGGGGTTAGGATGTGGACATCCTTGGAGGACCATTATTCAGCCTTCCACAGTGATGTTATTGCCAAAAGTTACGAGATCATTGGATGTACTAATATTTTGAATAAAATATTATTGTGATAACATATAGTAAACATATGAATAATATAGCGAACAATAAAAGTAACATAACACTTCCAATGAAAGAGATTCTAGTTTTACTCTATTCTTCTTTACCAGGGAATACATGGAAAACTGTTCAGCTCTGGACACCACACTTTAAAATACAGCCAAACAGGGGCACAATCAAAGGAATATTGAGAAAGGATCTAAGAAGAGGGCACTAGGATAAGACATTGATTGGAGATGTCTACTGGAGAAAGAAGATTGGGGGAGTACGTGATCGCTCTCTTCCCTCTTTGAAGGGAGAGCATATGGAATAAGCATTAGAATTGTTGTGAAAATTTATTAATGGGACAAACTCAGGAAAGAGCTGGACACAGCAGGGAAATCATTTCAGGTCAATGGAAGGAAGAGCTGTTCAACCTGGGAACGGGTTCCCTGCAGAGCTACTGAGTTTTCTTTCAGTGGAGAATCTCGTGCACAGACTCTGTGATTTATAGAAATAAGCAGTGCAAACATATGGAGAGCACCGAGCCAGATGAATTTCAGTGCCTCTCCCAGAGTTCAAGTTCCATGATTCCAGTGACTAAATGTCTAGCCCTTCTTGGGGAAAGGAAAGAGAAATTTAGCCAGAGCCCAAGAACCAGTGAGCAAATAGGGCCTTTGTAGGGGTCTGAATGGGCTGTTTTGATGACTGACAGATTTACGGTGGAATAATTTCCTCTGTTTGTCCTGTAATGAGTGTTTGTACCTTGCGTTAGCAACAAACTTCTTGCCCTGTGAAAATTTCCAGCTGGATTTCAAAGAAAGGAAATGGTTTTGCTCAAGTGACCATTAACAGAATTCCTGCTGATTCTTTTTTTTCTGTATTATTTTCATCACAGGCAAATAGGTAGCTATTTGTTTCAGAGTTATAAACCTAAAACCTCATAATTTCAAGGTAAAGGTTTACATTGAATTTAGTTACACAACATGTAATTTACCTAAAGCTTTGACTTTGTATAGGCGCTTTTATTCTGAACACAGAAATAGAGAATTTATTTCTACCCAGCAGCATCTTAACACCCTCTCATGTGTTCCTTGTGTGCATCTGTTCATTTTCCATTTTACAAGTAAGAATTTTTCTAATAAGTTCCTCTCTCTCTTTGATTATTTACATGCTCTCCTCTCTTTTGTAACCTTCCCTGTTTCTCCCATTTCTCCCTCTCCATCCCAGTCTATTGAGCATCCTATGGTGCTCTCGGGTCTTCCCATGAGCAGTCTTCTGAACATGCCTATTTCTGCACCATCTCCCTCTTTCCTTATGTTTCGATAAAAGAAATGCCCCCCCCCCTTTTCTTCTATTTAAAAAGGAATTTTTGACAACGTTAAAAGGAGAGCTAAGTCCCGTGTTTGAGGAGAATCAGGGGATGTCATGTTAGAGAACAGACAACTTATGAGCAATGAAGCGGAGTGAGGCTTTTTTGTTTACCCAAAAAAGAGAAAAATAAAATGATTTCAGAATTCCTCCAGTGCCATCTAAAATTTGGTTGCATTCAGCTTGTGACATTGAGGTGACCTGTCCACAAGCATTTACTGCCCTTCTACCAGGGTAAACAGTTTTATATTTGGAGGCCAATGTTTTGGAACTCAGGTGTAGAATGATCACGTCTTTGTTCTGTCTTGTCACGATCGTGAGCTTATCTGCTCCCTGAGTGCTTCTCGCTTTTACCAGATTTTCACATATTTATATGTTAAACTTTTCTCCGGAGATGAAGTTTTGTATCTGCTACTGGCTGAATAAGCAATTGCTGGGCATTGCAGGAAAAATAGAACTTTGTCATATCCTTTAAGAGATTGTTAAGAAGTGGGCCAGCACTAGCCCCAGGACCTGGCCTTGCCCACCCGTGAGTAGACACCAGCGCCAGGACCCCCTGGGCCCGGGCCCCTGCCCACCAGCAGGCCAACAGCAGCTCTGGGACACCCTGGGCCCCTCAGCCAGCTGCCCGGGGATCTAGCCCCACACACCACTGGGCCTACACCAGCTCCAACCCCCAACCCCCACCCCCCGCCCTGGGCCCTCCAGCCAGAGACCCCACGACCTGACTCTGCTCACCAGCAGGCTGACACCAACTCCAAGGCATCTTGGACTCCTCAGCCACGTCGGCCACAAAGCTGATGACCCTTTCACTTCTCTCAGGTGTACCTCTGCCCCTATAATACATCTTGGAGTATGAATTATGTTAGACAAACTGATGAATAAGGAATTTCCAATCCTTCTGGAATATGCAAGTGTTGCAGTAAAGCAAAAGAAGGTTCATTTTAAGGTTAATGGTGACTTGTTCAATGTCCGCCAGAATATCGATTTAATCCTTACACTGTTGCCACCGATTTATATGGCAATTTTCTTCAGATTACGTAAAATTCCAATATAACCTTTGGAATTGTACCAAATAAGAGAGTAGATGCATTTTCTTCTAATAAGTCCAATTTGAGTATTTCTTTAACTCAGAATAAAGATGAAGAATCTAAAGATGGACAAACTAAGTGTGCAGCAGTAATTTTCATTGCAAAATGAGAGATTGATTAAAAAAAGAGAAAATGCAACTTATTTTCCCAAAAACGTTACCAAAGAAACAAGTTCTGGTAATCTGTTAATATACATCATGGTTTTGTTTTTCCATTTACTGATACCCTCCCTATTTTCAGACAGGATTTTTCACTCTTTCTCCTTTTTTTCCCACTGTATCTATTTGAATGTAGCTTAACTGGATATAAAAGTAATTTTAAAAATTATAAAGACTTATAATAATAAGTGATAAAGTTGTTCTCAGCAGTCTTTATACAAATGCTTAGGCCAAGAGGATTTTGTTATGAGAATGCATATTAAATATTGATGTGTAGACAGCTAAGTTTCTGTCTTATAAGCAGACCATGTTCTTGAGGAGGAATTGTGACAGTGAGAATTGCCCCTCCTGGCATTCAGAGAGCTGTTGGTCCAGATTTATTGAGAATGGCCAGTGAACAATGGGTAGTTGATGGTATGTGGTGTTTGATTTGATAATTACCACAATTTCCTGCTTTGCTTTGGCTTTGCAAACACGTTTTTATTATCCACATTAAACCGTACTAACTTTAAAAAGGCGTAAGACCAGCCAACGATGTGCTCTCAGTGGCGACTTCTGCAAACGAGACATGAATCCAAAATATATTATAGATCTGATCAAAATTAATGTGCAAGTTAAAAAAAATTGTTTTGGAACAAGCTATGTTCTAGAAGCAATAAAAAGCTTGAGAGAACAAAACCAGAAATTCTCAGTATTGGTAAGGATTTTGCTGTTTAATTATTCTACACGGGAGGCAATTGTTTTCAATCGAAATGCATCCTTTTATTCTTTGAAAAGCATTCCATGAAAGCCCCCGTGGCACTGACATTCTAAAAGCCAAACAAAGAATAAACTCACCTTAATAAGTAAGCTGATCCCACCTAGAAAGGCTGGCTCTTGCCGCCCTCGCCCGGCTACCTTGTTCTGCATCGCGTGGGGGAGGGGTGGGAGGACCGTTTCCTTTATTGCTCCCTTGCTTGCCCTCCCTCCCTCTGCTCTTCTACCCTCTCTGTTTCTTTTCTTTCCATTCCTTTTGCTCTCCTTTCCTTCTCTTTCTGTAAGTTTGGATAACTTAAAAAAAGTTCCTAGTTTTGTCTTCTTTAGAATTGCTAAAATACATTTGTTTAAGTGTCACTATGCTGTTAAAGATACACTATCAAAATGATATTTGATTATAAGAAATCCACACATACAGGCAGAAAACATGAATCTATTTCAATCTGGAGTAAATGATAGCAACAAATAATAAAATGTGTTCGGCTTTTGTAGGTAGAGAAGACTGTGCTCACAGACACCAAACTTTATTGATTAGCTATTTCATTGAGCTAAAGTTTTAATATATTTTTTATGTGAAAATATTTGACATCCGTTAATGGTCATACAAACCACTCAAATCTGCCTTTTCTTTCCTTCAGAGTCTCTATAAAATAATTATAAATATAATTATTTGGAGTTTTTTGTATATATGCTTTGGAGGACTGTGTCATTATGCTTAACGCTTCGTGGGTGACAGTGTATGGTTTCATTCTTTTGCCCCTCAGGGCACCAGTTTTCTAAATTCTCATTCCCCCACCAAATGCTTTCTCAGTAACAGGCACAAGAATACATGCCTGTCAGAGGAAAGAGTCAGTCCAAAAAATCCATGAGCTTAACTTTTTTCTTCCAGTTTTATTGAGGTCTGATTGACAGACAGCACGGTATAAACTTAAGGTGTGTGGCTTAATGATTTGAGTTAACGTTCATCATGAAGTGAGTATCACAGTAAGTTTAGTGAACATCCATCCTCTTGTATAGATACAAAATTAAAGAGAGAGAAAAACATCAGTTGTTGTGATGAAAGCTCTTAGAATTTACTTTCTTTTTTGGGGGGGTAGAATTTACTTTCTTAACAACTTTCATATATAATGTACAGCATTATATAAGCAGTACTTATATTTATCGTCTTGGACATGACATCCCTGGTACTTATTTCATCTTATAACTGGAAGTTTATACCGGTTGACTGCCTTCAGCCTGTTTCCTCACCCCCCACCCCCACCCCTGGTAGCCACAGATCTGATCTCTTCCTATGAGTTTGTTCACTTGTTTTTGAAATATAATTGGCTGACAATACTGGCTAGTTCCTGGTACATAACATAGTGATTTGGTATTTCTGTACAGTTCACACCGGTCACCACAATGAGCCTAGTTAAGTCACCGCACGAAGAAATGTCTTATGTGGTTATTGACCGTATTCCCTACACTGCACATTTCATATTCAGGGGCTTAATTTTTATTGTGAAGTTGAAATATGGCTACATTTAATTTGCACTTTAATATTTTGTTCAGAAAAAAAGGGGAAAATAACAATTTTAGTAGGGGAGGAGGTTTTGCTGCCTCTCTCGGTATAGCAGCTCCAGGGAGAGGATGAGAGGGGAGTTGTTCACCTGCTCTTCTCTGTTTCAGCAGCATCTGACCTTTGGAAGTGTGAGCACGTGATAGTTCTTGAACAGATTCAAATGCTTAGAGGATAATTTTTTTTTTACTTTATTCAATTTTCATCTGATTCTGATTTTAGACAGAACTGGACTGGATAATTCATAAAATATTTCATATCAATTTTTTCTTTTTCTTCAGTGCCTATCCAATTTTACATGACTTACAAAAATAGGTTGGCATTTTCTAAAGGAGGTTTAGGTCAAACTCCTTGAGGGCAGAAACAGTTTCTTGTCACTCTTGAATAACGGCACTCAGCGTAGGTGTTGGCGCATAATAGGTGCTCAATGAATATTTACTGAATGAGTAAAATGAGTGCCAGTATATCCCGTTAACCTTGGATAAACTTATATTTAAAGCATTTAAGATGTTCCTGTCTTCTTGCTTTATAAGAACATTGTCAGGTGAATGACAACACGATTAGTTTTATGTTTCCAAATCCTGTGTACAAACTGACCTGTAGTCATGGAGGAAAAGAACACAGGGAGTCTCAGCTTGCGAAGAAGAGAAGGCTGAGACTTCCAACAAGTTAGTGGAGGAAGTGGATGGCTATCAGGAGTGGAGCAACCTGACAGCATCTAACGCAGATACATTTTAACAAGGATCAGATAGAATGAGGACTCGACTCTCTCTCCATATCCCTGTCTTTGATGTGAGAATACATCGACAATAAGAACAGCTGTGAAAAGAAGTTAGATAAATATTAAATTGGAAGAAAATAACTAATGACTAAAACCAGATGATTTTAAAACTCTAAGGATGCAATGTTTTAATATTTAAGATTTGTAATATCGCAGCCAAAACACCAACAGGGTACGACTTTACACGGTGTTGTGTATGCCTGTGTTAGGGGAGATGGCATGTACTGAGAAGTCTTAATACCAGAGATCTGGACAATTATGGAATGACTCTAGGGGAGAATATTTCAAATGCTGTGGGAATGGAGGGATTGTGACCTGCGAGTAAAATTGCACGTTCGCCAGAAGCAAACAGAACAGATGCTGGTAGCAAGTTTTCTCAAACGTTCTACCACTACCCTCTGCCCCTCCTCCAGTTCCACCCACAGCTACTTACACCTTCTCTCAGCGATTCTGCAATGCAAAGACAGACTACAAGGAAGTGAGCATGTATTCAAAACCTGGTGTTGTGTTATCTGAGTCCACATGCAAACGTCGGGAGGAAGTGATGTCTGAGGCAGGTGTCCATCCTTTGAGGGAAATGAAAGTCTATGTGAAGCAGCTGTGCTGTTCGCAATATTTGAAGGCAAGTGAACATTTTTTTCTAGTGTAAACTTACTTCAATAGGAAAAATACTGGGTTAGATTTATACGAGAGCCTTTAGGCATTCTCAAGAGTAGATGCAGTCTGATTTGGGAGAGCTTTGGGGAGCTGAGTTAAGGCCCATAGATTTGAATATCTGTAAAAAGTTCCTATTGAAAAGAGTTCAGCATTTTATCTCTCTATCGATGTTTCTGTGTCATTTATGGCAAGGTTTACTCAATATCAAACCTGTTCCAGTTTGATAAGCAGAGATTATAATGGTGAGCGTAGCCAAATCCTTGCTTAGCCAAAGGCCCAGAGCTAAGGCAAAAATGCTAACAGGTTTAGTTGCAACACTTTCCTGGAACATGGTACCCAGAAATAAGCAGCCCTCAAACGCTGATAAGGTTGTCATGGAGAGCTACATTCCAATCTTAAATCTGTTTTTGCCAAGAAGGGTGGATTTGAATCCTACAGGCTTCTTGAATTACCACTTAGCATCTTTGTCTACTGAGATGTTCTGAATGATGCCAGGAGACACTGGCCCAGCCAAAATTGAATTACTGAAGTGCTATGAAGCTGGATGTGCTCTGCTCATAATTTTGCTACAAAGAATGTGATAAACAGTGTCTTCAAAATATGCATTAATAGGAGATGGTCAATTAAAACACCAGAATCAAAAGATAGTTTCCAACCATGTCTTCTGCACAGCTGAATCTGATGATTCTGCTTTTTCTGTGTCAAACATTGAAAAAAAAAATCTCATGGTTTCTTCTTTGGAAAATTTTCCACTTAAAAGCAAATGTCATTTATTGCTGTATGGCTTAATTTTTCACTTAAAAAACAATATAAACTCTCTAACACATTAGGAAAGGAGAGAAAATTACCCATAGTTCTATGAAACAAGAATTTTTTTTCTAGCATGTTGATTTTTCTCCAACACTTTAGTGATCGTACTCATATAAACGTTTAGCCTACTTTTAAAGTCAAGATATAAATTATTTTACATGTTATTACATATTCTTAATAAAAATCATATATATAAGTCCTGTCAGCTACTCATTTCTACATCATTAATTTGCTATTGTTCAATATTTACTTTGTTTCTAATGTTTATTGTTATTTTTAATACTATGATAAAAGCATAATTGTGATTAAAGTATTTTTCCTTGATGGGATTATTTCCTTAGGCTATATTCCATAGTTCTGCATTGTCATTTAAAATGGTTGTACAGATTTAAGATTAGTTGTTTCGCTATCAGCATTGGTTATTATAATGAAAAAAAAATTTCTTGCTAATCTGATACGTGTGAAATGATATCTCAGTATTATATTACTTCCGTTTCTTGCTTGGCCTATAACATTTGTAGCATGGAGCTTACCCATTTTGTTGTTTTCCTTTTAAATTTTGTTAGAATTTTGATATAAAAATTTGCAGTTGTAAATTAAATCTACTCGATATTTTGCCTTATTTTTTATATGAATACATGTGTATTTCTAAGCTAAGAAATCCTTTATTTGTAGAATTTAAAATGTCAAATTTCATTTTTTTCTTATATTGAATAACAATATGTTCCCTGAATTTATTTTGATCTTAAGATACTGTGTGATATTCTAAAACTGTGTTAAACTAAATTTTTCCGCAGTATGCCAATGTGGTACAGTTTTACATGGGTGTGCATATGGCTGGGTGTTGGCTGAATCCTCATATACAAAAACTCGTGGATCTGGAGGGCCAAATGTACCAACAACCATTTTATATACTCCAGGGATTTTGGTATCTGGAAGGGCTCCTGGAATCAATCCCCTATGGACACTGAGAGACAACTGTACAACCATTGACACTGTGCACACAGGTGAGAGGAAACCAAGGCAAATGTGGAGAAGGGTCAAGGGGTGAGAAGAAAGAGTTTAGGAAGTTCTCATTGGGTTCATCCTTCCTGTTTTTGCCCTCTTCTGAGTTGTGGTGCTATTTTGTCTTTTCTCCCTGTGTATTTTACTATTTGGGTGACCTTGGGTTAAAGGTTCCTTAACTTCTAAGCCTCATTTTTTTTAGCTGCAAAATGGGGTCAATAAAAGTAATGCTCTCTTGGAGGTTCTCAGTTAATATATGAAGAGTGCTCAGCACAGAGACTTAAATATATAAATTATTAATATTCATTACTTTCCTTCCTCCATCTCTTTCCTCCCTACCAAAACTTGCTCTCAAATCTTTCACTCCCTTTGGCATTTATGAGTTTGGCCTTAGTAGTTTGTTTCCATTCATTAGGACAAGGTTAAAATTCCTGAAGTAAACCTTTAGAGCAGCCCAGAAATCCTGGGGGATCTGGGAAATCCTGGGGGATCTGGGAAACTGGATTACACATTGAGAAACTGCTCTAATTTACATTGTAGGACCTTAACAGCCACAGCTGCATTTCTTACGGTTACTGGAAGTTTGTAAAACGCTAGGGAGAGTCAAAGTTCTGCATTACATCTTCCCTGTTATCATCCAGGGGACCGCAAGCGTGACAGCTTTCTCTGCTGTTAGACGGCAGTTTTCTCTGTGGGTTTTATCTGCCCCCTTCTGTGAAGAGATAAAAACTGTCAGCTTATGGAAGGCAGAGTTCCCGTGGGACATTTTGGGGGTGGCTCTGTAGCCCCAGGCTGGGAATTTAGCCACCTCTGTTTCTTTTGTTTCAAATTTTCCTCTTTTCTGTCTGATGTCCCTGTTAAAAATTGAATTTCTTTCTTTTTCAGAAATTAAAACTATTCAACTATCCCTGAAAGAGATTATCAAGCATTTACTACTGTTTACTGAAGGCACAGACGTGTAAACGAGAGAGCTATTGACGCAGACTCTCTGGAGACAGGTCTGGTGTGGCTCAGTCACTAATGTGTCTTCTTGCACGAGTCACAGCATCTCTGGTGCCTGGTTTTCTTATGACCTTAAATATTGCTTTCTTTTGGATAATCACAAAAATAGTTAGCATGATTGACCAGGCACCATGCAGAACCCTTTAAGTGTATTTTCTAATTCAAATCTCACAAGGACCTAGGAGGTAGGTACTATTGCTGCCCTCATTCTTCAGATACAGAAAATGGGGCATCAGAGGTTAAATGTTTGCATAAAGATTAGCAGAGAGTAAATTAGTGAGTTAGTAACTTACACAAGTTGACGTGATGCTTGTTCCCCTAAGTGTCCTGGTATACAGTTACGATTGATGAACGCTGGTTCTGATATCTAGCTGAGAATCTGAAATTGTATCGGGGGAAGAATTGTTGCAAACTGAAGTAAGCAAGGTTTGAAATACTTGAGCAATTTAACAGCAGGTCGTGTAAGTATCTCTAAGAGCCGTGACTCTATCAAATAGGTTGGAAAAATATTTTAATAGGATGTTAAGTTGAGAATTTCAGTGGAGGCAGTGAAATACAATAGTGAGGACCAAGATGCCATTTGAGAAGGGGAGCATTTTGAATTGGGCTGTTGGGGATGAAAGCCTATTTTGGAGTGCTTCGGACTGCGCTGTGGCTGTGTTCTGAGTCCTGCCCAGCCCCCAGCGCATGGGAAAGGCAGGTGTGTGTGTGTGTGTGTGTTGGGGGGAGGGTGTGGAAGGGATCTAGTTCAGTGTGTGTGTGTGTGTGTGTGTGTGTGTGTGTGTGTGTGTGTGTGTGTGTGTGTGTGTGTTGGGGAGTGGGAAGGACTTCAAAGGCACAGCTCGGGGAGCTTGGTATTTATCCCCTGCAGGTAGGAAAACACAGTAGACCGATGTCAAACTCCAGATTTAGCAATAGAGAGGTTAAAGGTTAAAGGAGATGGGTTGGGCAGCATTTTTGGCAGGAAATTTAGACTTGCTGCTGCTCTGAGATGGGCCTGCATTTCTGGAGTTTTCCCAGGCTAAGAGAGTGTTTCTTGTGGACCACACTTTGAAGAGAGAACTGGTTTGGGATGATTGCTAAACTCTTGTCCACCAGGCAACACTTTGACAGTGATCAGAACTAACGTCGTCAACAACGGGGTGGATGGACACCGTGCGCCTGAGGTCAAGGCACCCAGGGACATGCATGTCATCACGTGGGTACACTTCTCGTTGGAAACACTTAGGCTAATCCAATTATGAGAAAAGGCAAGATAAACCCAAATTGAGGAATATCCTATAAATAAATGGCCTGATTCTTCAAAAATGTCAGTGTCATTAAAGACAAAGGATGGCTGGGGAGTTGGTACAGATCAAAAGAGACTGAAGAGCTATGACAACTAAATGCTGTATGTGATCCTGGATGGTATTCTGTCCTGGAGGAAAAAAATGCTGTAAAGGATACAATCTGGACAATTGACAACATTGTAATATGGACAGCAGATTCAAGTTTTAGATCCATGTTAACTTTTCTAAGCTTGAAAGCTATGCTATGGATATGTAAGAGGGTATCTTTGTTCTTAGGAATACACGAAGTGTTAGGTAAAGGGGCATGATGTGTGCAACCTACGGTCAGATGGTTCTAACAGTAAATTATATGTGTGCATGTGTGTTTGTAGAGAAAGACAATAATGAAACAAAGCTGGCAAACTGAAAAATTGATGAATTTGAGTCAAAGTTATGTACTTTGTAAAAAGTTACTCTTTTTGTAACTTTTCTGTTTGAGATTGTTTCAAAATAAAAATGAAAAGTCATTTTCGCAGCAGTGCCTTCCCACTAGCCAAGGTCTGTTTCACTCCCATCTCGCCCCACCCCTGCCCACACATAACCACCCCCTTCAGAAATGCTCGTAAGCCCTACTCTAGACCTGCTAACTCAAAATCTCATGGGATGGGGCCCAGGAAGCTTTAAGATGGTTCTTACACATGCTGAAGTTTGAGAGGCATTGGTTTAGACTAGTCAGGACCCATGCTTGGAGCTGGGGGTGGTGGTAACCCCACTCAGGCTGTTAGCCATGCAGGAGAGGAGGACGGGTATCCGGGCTGGACCTTGCAGCCGCGGCTGAGCATGGCTGTGAGATTCCCCTACGTGCTCCCCTGGATCATCTACTCTTCTTCCTGCTTGTGTCTAGAGGCAGGTAACAGCATTTTTTTAGTCCAAAATTTCACAGCAGGCTGTACAAATGACTAACACAGATTTGTTAGAGAACAAATCCGCAGATCTCTTCCCGAGGAGTGTAGGTTGCATATGGGGAATGGGCAGAGCTGTCCATCTGGGGACTGGTGAGGCAGTGAGGGATGGTGGAACTTTTCCTTTGTCTCCATGGAGGGTGTTTTGCACGGAAACTTGTAAAGAGTGGTCGTGTCCATGAGAGGAGGAGCCTGGCCTTGACTCTGGTAATTGGAGGACGCTTGGTACTTGGTACATCAGACTTGTTGCCCTGAGTAAGGAAGAAGGAATTGGAGAGACAAAGATGAATAGAGTAAGGGGAGCCAGGGGAGCAGTTCATATGCCCACTCTGGCATGGAAAGGGTGCCAGAATTCAGGACTGACTACGTAATTTGCATGGCCCAGTGCAAAATGGAAATGCAGGCCTCTTGTGAGAAAATGATCAAGAATTTCAAGATGCCACCAGCAGAACCTCAAACCAAGTATGCAGCCCTTGAAACCCAGGCCCTGTGCGACTGCACAGGTTGCACAGCCAGGCAGTAGGCCCTGCCTGCCTGAATCTCCGATGGTCAAAAGGAGACCAGATTTGCTAGAACTCCACCCAAGAGGGAGGTCTGCCTGTAGGGTGTACCGTCAGTGGTGGAACTAAGGGGGTTTGAACGAAGTCAGGACAGGGTCAGCTCTCCCACTTCAAAGAAGTGTGCATGGCAGAGGTTACTTAGAGCTACTAAAACCTCATCCACGTGCCCAACAGAGAGCCAACATTTGACATCTATCTCACAAGGAGGCCCTTGCACCCAGTCAATGTTGGTCATACGAGCAGCAAAAGTCAAAAGAAAAGAAATCACACACTCAGTTCAGAATGATATGCTTGCCCATTTCATCCTGATCCTCACTTCCCTATGCCAACACCCAAGGAGCTCAAATGTGAAGATGTCTGGGTAAAAGTAAAGAATGGACCACACTCCCTTCCTCATGGCTGTCACACTGACCTAAGGAGGCCTGAAAGAGATGAGACCAACATTTTAAACTGGACTGGAACAGGGTGTGTGTGTGTTTAATAACAGAAAGTAACTAAATCCAAGTGCTCTCCTTGAAATATCATTAAGGAATGGAACATATAGATTTGGTTCTTGCAAGGGTGTGATTCAAACATCTGTACTTTATTTGTATCTTGTAAAGCAGACTGCTCAATCAATTAGTAACATATTAAAATTTATATTTATTACAAAGCAGGGGAGTGAGGAAAGCTATTCATGAAAAACAGTTGACATATAACAAATTACAAACCCTTTCACTTCTAGTATTGATTGACGGACTGAATGTGGGGTGTGAGAGGGAGTCAGAAACCACCCCAAGGTTTCTGAGCTGAGCAAATGAAGGATGGATTTGCACTAATAGCTAAGGCTGGGAAGACCCTTTTAAGGAGGCTTGACTGCCTTGGAAGGAGAGCCCAAACCTTTAGTGGTTGGCTGACCATCTCGGCCAAGCTAATGCAGAAGTGTGACCAGATCCAGGCTTCAGACTAAATAGGTCATCCAGTGGACGGTGGGTGGTGGGTGGTGGGATAGGGTGAGGACGAAGAAAGACATCAGACTTGGGTAGGTGGCTTAAAGTTTTTAACCTGTTCATTGGCATAAACAATCACCTACTTGTTTTGTAGTATGTTGTCCAGAGACAGTCTGCACCTAGAGGAAACAAAGAAAAACATTCATGACTTTGACAATGTGGAGCATCCATTTGGATGTATGGCACAAGACTGCAATTTTGGAAATCACTGAATGTAATCCATGGATCTCTTAGATAAATAGAAACCTCAGTTTCCTGGGTCATCATCTTGTTCCATCACAAGCTTTTAAATAGCTCATCTGTCCAATGTCTTGGAGGCTCCCAACAGTGATATCATGTGTCATGTAGAGAAGAGGGCTTCTATCATATAACAAGCATTTCTAAGTTGCTAAGTAACCATTTCCAAAGGAGAACCCAGAAGTAGAGATCTGTCAGCTGCATGGCAGCCCAATGACTGGGTCCAGTTTATCTCAACACAAACAGGCTTTGTGCTGACATTTCCTGGATTCTGGGTCTAGTGCGTTATTCTCTATCCTGCAGTCTTTCTAAACATAAACATATGAATATTAAGCTTATTCTTTCATATTCCATTATGTGATTATAAGTCTTAACCCAAGCCATCTTTGAACTGTCAAGACAGCTTCGAAATGCAAGTTTAAATTTTGGTCGGTTGCAGTTTGACACACACCACTTTGAACACCCTGGATTCCTCCACCTTTCAGAAAACGTTGCTTTAGGGGGATTACCTAGGTCGTACTTCTTTGATGAGTTTGCCTTCTCCAGGTCTTCCACAAAGGTGGGAGAAAGTCTTCTAAAATGATAAGATGAGGGTTACAAAAGCAAGAGAAGGTGTGGAAACGAGTCCTGTCGCCAGTTTCATTCACTAACCACTGGAGCCTTGAGTCAGAAGCTTTATAAGCAAACAGACCAAGACTGTCAGTGAGACGGTGACAGCAGGCTCCCGGAGGTGAAAGGTTAAACCTGGTCTCCGAGTTTAAGAGCAAGAGGCCTTAAGAGGAGGTTCACCGCCAGCGACTGGCTAAAAAAACTGCCAGCTTGGACAAGTGATTTTGTGTCCACCTGGACAACTTCAGACGGGTCAAGTTTCACCAACTCCGAATACTAGAGACAAAACCCCAAAACTGCATACCCCAAATAGGGGCAGACCGTCCCTCTCTCCCTTTCCCCTTCTTCTCTTTCTTATTTTCTTTCTTTGCTGTGTATTTGTTTTTTTATTTCTATTTTTTCCTTTTCTTTAACATCTTCCTTCCTCTCCCTTTGTCAGCAAATTACCCACCTGTTCCACCCGGCTCACTCCTTCACCTCAGTTTCAGCTCCAGGCACATCGCGGGCTCGTCTGGCTCCGGTCCTGCGCGCCCGCCCGCCCCATGGCCAATTCCCATCCTCCCCGCCCCCTTAAGACCCATGAAAGGGTCTCGGCCACGCCACCCTTCGCTTTCCCAGGCGGGAACTGTCGCACCCCAATTCTAGCCTCTCCAGGGCGGCCCTGCCGCGCCCGCTTCCCGGCTCGGGGCTCCCGCGGTCCCTCGAGCGCCTCCCGGCGTTCGGTCCCCGCGCGCCGCAGCTTCCCGGGTGGCAGTGTCTCCCTCGGCGTCGCCTCGGCCCGGCCCGGCTCCGCCCCCGGCCGCCGCCGCCTGATTGGCCTCTGCCCCGTCGTCCCGGGCTGCCTTCCTCCCCTTCGCCCAATGGGCACCACCACCTGGTCCAAAAATTCCCCCGAGGGGACCGAGGGGCTGTGCGAGCGCCCGCTCGGGCCGGGCGGCGGGGACGATCGCAGCGGCGCGCGGAGCGGGGAGGGGACGCGGAAGGGGGAGCGGAGGAGGGAGGAGGAGGAGCAAAGGTGTTGGAGAGAAAACTTCTGAAAGGAACAGGAAACCTGCCAGGGAGGCGGCAGCTGCGGCTCTCGGAGCGTCTGGGCCGCGCACGTCGCGGGGCGTCCGGAGCTGCGGCTTCAGGCTGAGCCCCACGCTCTGTCCCTCGGGCCGTGCCCGCCGCCGCCGCCGCTGCCGCCGCCGCCGCCGCTCTGGGAGCTGCAGGCGGGCGCCCCGTTCCGCCTCTGCCGCGGCGGCTCGCTGGAGAGGGCGCCGAGGGCGCCGAGAAGCGGAGGGACGTCTTCTTCGGAGCATGAAGCAGCATGTCTGATAAAATGTCCAGCTTCCTCTACATAGGGGACATCGTGTCCCTGTACGCGGAGGGCTCGGTCAACGGCTTCATCAACACGCTGGGGTAAGCCGGGGCGCGGGCTGGGGAGCGCTGGCGCGCGGTCGCCTCGGAACCCATCCGCGTCCCTCCTGGCGCCGCGCGTCCTCCGCTCTGGCTCCCGCTCCCGCCTGCGGTGGCCCGGCGGCCGGGCAGGCTCCGCGCCCGCGGACAGCGCCGTGCGCTCGGCTCGCTCGCTCACTCGCAGGAAGCTGCCTGGAGAGGCAAGTCTTTCTCAGCAACTTCGTAATCTCCAGCTCAGAGACGCCTCAGAAAAGGAGGAAGTGATTCAAAAGCCCGGAGACAGGCCCGGCGAAGAAGCCTTTGCTGGCTTCTCCGTGGGTTGTTTTGGTTAAAATGTTTGTTTTCCCTCAGAGGTGAAGCAGAACGCCTCCTCCCTCCATCCGAGCCTGCCGCCGCTCTCGAGCCCTTGTCCCTCAGGGGCCGAGTTTGTAAGGGCAGTCGATAAAAGTCCGTGGCCTTGGACATGGAACTCAGGCGATGTGGTGAGCCGGAGTGTGGCTTTGCCCTGCGGGAGGAGGTCACCGTCCCCGCTTCGCTTAAGGAATTTCCATTTGGCCTTACCGAACGGGGACTCGCCCAGCCTCGGGGGCACCCGGGGGTGTCTGCCGCGCTGTGAGCCCCCCAAAGGGCTCCGACGGCCGTCTGGGTTCTAGAACTCACACCTGCTTTCTCCCTTCCCGGGCCTCGGCCCACTGGAATGCTGCACCTCTCCTGGGACTCAGCCAAGTGCGGGGCTCTTGAGATTCGAGTTGATTTATGAATGGGGGAAATAGATATATAAACATCACCGTTAAAGAGGACTTCCTTGATTACTAGTACTTTCTCTCTGTCCTGAGCGTGGATACCGGTTCTCAGTTTAAACGCACACTGCACTGCATGCTGATGCGCACGTTTGTTGTCGCTACCGCCGGGTCTCAGTACCTGGACTCCCCAGACTTAGAGACTTCAGGTCCAAGAACTGCTGCTTCCTCTCCTGGCTGGTCACTGTGTTCTGCTGTTAGTCTTTAGGGCACGTGACTTAACGTTCAGTGTCCCTGGTCTGTGACTTTGAGCCAGGCCCTAACTGAGTGGTGGCTACTCGGTTGGGGATGTGGAAGTCACCAGAACATCCACAGTTTCTGTTACTGGAGCATCTTCCCTAATGGGTGGAAGAAAAGAGGTAGATTTGATTCAATCTCTCTAAGGTCAATGTTAGTTAATTGTGAAACTGAAATGTGGAAGAAAAAAAATACCGGTGACAAGTGCTTGTCATAAGCTACCATTTGTGTCTGAGAGCATTCATAGTACAAGGTCATTGTTTGGGCCCCAACAACGTTTTGCAGATGAACTCTGCTGCAGCTCCCCCTCCCCCTCCCCCAGACTCTCTAGGTTTGTGTAGTGTGGTGGTTAAGGGGGAAGGGTTCCAGGGCCAAATGCTTGGGGTCAAATCCTGGCTTCTCCTCCTGAGACCCGTATGACCCTGGGCAAGTTACATAATTGCATCTTAGTTTCCTTACAATGGGAAAATCAATGGTTATGGCCTCATAGGGTTGTGCTAAGGAAGAAGTGAGTTAATGTATGTTAAGTGCTTAGCAGAGTACCTGGTACAAAATAAACACTTGTATAAAATGTTAGCTATTGTGATTATCACTACCTTGGTGACTGTGAGCTATAGTAACGCTTGCGTACAAAATGATAAGAATTAGGGATAGAGTATAAAACCTCGAAAAATAAAAGGGCATGCTTTTGTACTGTCTATTTGGAGTAAAGTTATGTGTTTGGGGAACTATGTAATTTTTAGCAGTTGTGGAGTTTCTTCTGCTCTTTTTAGAGATTGAGAAACAGGGGGAAGAGAACATTAATGCCAAAAGCTGAAACTGTAACCCTGTCCCCAGATTTTCATCCAAGTGTGTGTTTCTTTGGTTACACATTGTATCTTTAAGCCTTGCGAAAAAGAAGCTTGACCTTTTATCTAGCATATAGGTTTATATTAATATTTCTTACTTGTTTTCAACATTTTTTGGTGGTGTTTTGGAAGTTGAGTTGCCTTAGAATGTATTATTTTTCTGTTGACAAACTGAGTCCTGTTGAGGTTAAGATGACAGGACTTCTGTGCAGCTCGAGCCTGAGGTGAGGATGGATCTTTGGAGATACTGCTTTGGTGAAGCTCAGTGGATTGGTTGGATATTCCGTTTCTTTAACTTGTGGAGTTCCATTGCCCTCAAGAGGGTTAGGAGTTGCCCAGCTGGCAGGAGCATGTGTCTGCGCCATATGACATGTTCTCCAGGGGAAGCAGCATCACCTACTTTGTTAACTGAGAATATAATTGGTAGATAATTTACTTTGCAAGTTCTTTTTAGGGCCATGAAATCAAAGCAACATTATAGTTTTTCATTGTGTTGTTATTGGTTCAATATTTATACACTTTTTCTTTTTGTTGTTGTTGTTGATTTTTTGTTTTGTTTTTGTTTGTTTTTGACGGGGGTAGTAATTAGGTTTACTTATTTATTTGTTCTTGTAGGAGGTAGTGGGGATTGAACCCAGGACCTCCTGCATGCTAAGCACCCAGTCTACCACTTGAGAGATACCCTCCTCCCCCCTACACACTTTTTCTATCAAAGACAGAATGCATACTTCGAGTTGGATTTCCTTGCTCTTCTATGGTTGGAGGTCAGTTGTCCTAGGTCTGTTGCTAATTTTTCATGTGACCTTGTTCATATAGTTTATTCTCTTTTCCTGTCAGCATGTCTTTGTGGAGACTCAGAAAAAGAGTATATGCTGTCCTCACCGCTGGGGTATTACAAAAGTGAATGAAAGAGACAGAAATGAAAGAGCCCAATTCTTTTTCAAGAGAATTGCTGGGAAAATCCACATTATGCTTAGATTTTTGTGGCCCTGAAATGTCTTCAAAGGCGTGTGAATTGTTAAAGTGAATTGGAGAGCTGGATTGGAGACATGGGCATTGAATCTCTTTAGCTCGGAAAGTTTGTTCCACTGCAATATCAAGAACTCAACGGAAGAGCTAAAAATGAGGCTGAAAGTTTCTGATTTCTATTTTCGCTCTTTATCTGTTTGACACTTTTGGTCACATGATGGTTTTTCAAATTCAGTTCAAGAGGTGGTTAATGAGAATGGAGTTTACAGCATTTCAGGGTAACTCAGAGATATTTATTTGTCTGCAAGTAAATTTTGTCTGATTTTAATATTTAGTGTGTAAATTTATTTGGGAGGATATACGTTGTTATTATTTGGCTTTTGGGCATTTTTGCCATAAGGTAATGAGTTTTTCAGCTGAAAACATAATCAAAGTTTCAATCTATTAGAATTTAGCAGGCCCTTTTAGAGGTCCTTCCACCTGGTAATATGGACCCAGCTTTTAAGTCTGATTTCTCAGTCTGAGAAATTGGATTGTCCCAGAAGCGAAGATTTGCATTTCCTCTTATTCTCTCAGTTATCCTTTAACCAGGATATACCCGATCTTTCTGGATCCTGAGTTGCCTCTACCTGAGGTTGTGTTGGTGCAAAAGGGGTCTGGTTTGTATATTCTAACTTAATTGCTCACCTAAAGATCTAATTAGGAAATACATTGAGTTCAGGGGAACTACTTTAAATCCTATTGGGTGATGATGGTGAATATATTAAACAATTTTTATGGTACTGGCATATTTTAGGGTTATAGGTTTAATTTTTCTTTTAAAAGGGAAGGAAGGAGTTTGGGGATGTGCTGTACAATTTCAAATGCGACGTTAATTGCTCCTTCCCTCTTCTTCCATTTTCTTTATACTGAGATTCACTTCCCTGGTCACTGACACTTTGTATTTTGGGGTCCGTCAGCTTGACCAATAGTCAGGGACCAGAGGGCGTAGTGAGCATGGCGGAAGTCCCAGGAAGGGTGGGATAGGAGAATCAGTGAAAGGTATATAATTGTTTCATTGTCTGTTCCCCCCCAGGGCTGAGAGGTTAGTGAACAAGTGTGCATGTGTGTGTCTCTGTGTGTACACCTACGTACCTGTGTTTAAGTGATTGTTGCCTTTGGCCTGAGCTTTCTTCTCGGGATCCACCAAGAATCAACAGCCTCTAGTTAAGGTCTGACAAGACTGTCAGGTGACCCACTGAAGCAGTGACTGCCAAGCATCACAGTAGTTTCTTAGCCAGAATGGCAAAAGATTGGGGCCCTTATTTTTACTTGCGGTTTGATTTTGGCCTATTCAGTGAGCTTTTTAAGTCCTTTGTTTCCATGTTCATTGATGGACATCAGGTAGGCGGCTGGTGTGTCACACGGTTTATAATTCTGACTTAAATCCTTAGACAGGTGAGTAAAACTGTGTAAAGGTTTAGGTTTTATTTTTCCCATTTATGGTCCCTTGAATTTCCCTTCCTGATCTTTTGTTTTTGTTGCTTGAAGTTTTAAATATTTAAATATTTGCAGATTTATTATTATTTTTTTCTTCTTTTACTCATTTTACTGTGGTCTCCTTATCCCAGTTTAAAAAATCTTCCCCTTAACAGCACTGTCTGATCAGTAGAGGCACAGATGAAGCTAGGAATGGTTACAGCCAACTTTCACATCTGCATGATTTGTAAGTTATCTTTGGTCTATTCCAAACAGAACACTTCCAAGTAATAGCCATTGTTTCCAGCTGTAACTAGGTGTATAAACCTAGCTTTGTTTTGCCTAGGGCATCTATCACTGTGATAAAAGTTATCTAAAAATCCATTGGATGTGTGCCTGTGTGTTTAGTGGGGAGGAGGAAGACAGTATAATCTTGAATCCTGAGTTGTTTTGGAAAGTCTAAGGGTTGCTCATGTCATGTTATGGAACTTGAAATCAGCTGGAGTACAGAGACAGTTTCTGAAGTGGTGAACACAAGGCCTATTTTAAGCTGAAAGGTCGACTATTTCTTAAACTTTGAAGTCATTCCATAAATAACATTGCAGCTTTCAGACCCTCTCTGGTAGAAAGCTCAGTCCGGTAAACAACCATCCCTTCTCAAGTGCCCCTGATGCTTGACGTTGATGGAAGAGAATTCAGAGGCAACTGCTTGGCCTCATTCTAGGTTTAACAGAGTTTTCTTGCTTAAAAAAAATTTTTTTTTTTTTTTTTTTTGCACAGGTAGCATTCTTCATAGTCATGTTTTCCCTTTGGAACTATTCTTGGACAGGTGGGGTGTGTATAACTTACAGAATATAGGCAGAATGCTATAGACTTAAACTTGAAAACTTAAATTCCAGGCACACGGTGTACCTTCATATATAAATATAAAAGAAGCAACAGCGGGCTTCTATGACAAATTTATAGCATTATAGCAGATTGAATTTTACTCTTTTTTTTTTAACATCAGAATTTGATAATAGGTCACCAGATTATAATCAGAGGAGTGAAACTTTAATGGTCATTCATTTATTCATTCATTCCTTTGGTGCCTTTCAGATACATGAATGCCTTTTTTTGGTGGTCATCTTTCTACTCCCATGCAGATTTACATGGGAAAATTTTTACTGTATACCTTTAGAAAACCATAATTCTAATTTAAAAATGTAGAAAATAAGGTACATGGAAAACAGTGAGAGAGAATAAAACAGCGTATTTACTAACAACGGTGACGCCGCATGGTGGATGGGCGGGTGATTTTTATTTTCGTTTTCATTTTTGTGTCTCCTGTATTTCCCAGATTTATATACGTTTCTTTAATTAGACACCTATTACTGTTATAGTCAGGAAAGTTAACTAAAATGAAAATAATGTTTCTAAGGATTCTCCAATTTCTTACTACTCTTCATCAACAATGTTTGTTTTAAAAAGCATACGTGAAGTGTTTTTCTGGTCATGGTCAGTGGAAGAAAACCACGAAGTGGGAAACTGCCTGTTGCTGAAATAGATGGTCATATGTTTACCATAAGAAATTTTTGTTTCTGGTTATTTTTGGTGTTTTAAAACGTCATATGGAAGAATGTTTGGCCAGTAATGCTGAGCATTTATGAATGGTTGGTTTAACTTATGCAGTAAATATATGGTCTGTTTTATTTTAGAAGCCTTGTTTACACATGTAAGAAATACGCCCTTCAGCGTGGCTGGCTTGTTCATTTTCGTAATCTTAGTACCCACTTTCGAAGTTCTGTTGTCTGAGTCACTTTCTGTAGGCATTAGTTTGTGCAGGATTTGTGTGTGTGTGTGTGACTGAAATCATTTGATTAAGTTGTTTTTACTGAATGTCTTTGAAGCGGATGGATTAGCTGTCTCAGAATTCAAATCAATGATTCGTTAATGATAGCTATTTTATAGTTTATTTCAACACAAACCTACAGATCTCCAACCTTGAATTCAGAATAAGTCAAACTATCAGGCTATTCAGAAAAAATGTAATCATAAAATTTAGGATGTGTCCACACCCTGAATCAAGTTCATGCACCTTTCCCGGTAATGTGGTTTACGCTGGAGCATGCTGTAGACTGAATCATTGGTTCCTTTGACACATGTTTATCGAGCCCTGACCATGTGCTAGAGATACAGTATGAAAAGATGCCAGATATTGTGCTATTTTAAGGTGTTATCTTAAGAACTCAAACTTCCTTTGAGAATTTGTGGTATGACACTTGGATAGGATCAACAGGAGACATCAGGGCATGTGGTACCTTTGCTCTCAGTGTTGTAAATGCCACAAGATCAGGAACTGACTCTGACCTTATAATCCTTGTATGCTCAGCACCTCACACAATTCCTGAGGTAGACAGTAAGTAGTTACTAAATATTAGTGAAGTTGGTGTAGTGATTATTTAGTATGAGATGAGACTGGTATTGAATCACCACGACATAAAGCAATTCTTTTCAAATAAAGATGATTAGACACAAAAGAGGATTCTTTCTCTGGCTGGTATGAATTGGGGCGGGCTTCAAGGAGGAGGTGGCATTTAGGTGAACTTTCAAGGATTATTAGGATGGATATTTGTCTCAAATCTATACCCTATAATTTGTGTTCTTGATACTTGTTTCTTTTGTAAAAAATATTGGTGAAATTTTACTGTTCATTTTAATAGGTCCAAAATGGGAAGAAACCAATTTGATGTTATTGAGATACGCAAAGATGAAAGAAATAATCTAAGAACGTGTTTTATACTGATTTATGAAATGTGAGAGCTTTAAGTTTGATTCAGACCCTCTGAGTGTATTTGGACTGCCTTCAATCCTTGTCATGTGCGCTCAGTGTACCAAAACCTGAGATACTGACGGCAGGATAGAAAGCCAGAAGCTTGGCAGTTATTTGGGGGAGCTTATACAATGTTTCCCAGCTCCTTTGGATATTCTGTTTTCACTCCTTTCCTCCTTATTTCTCCTCATCCCCAATGTTACATACTTTTTCTTCAGTTACCATGAACTTAAATAGTCTTCTATTTAATAGATCCCTGGAAACTTTGGCAATAAGGACAATTTACTATCTAAAATAGTTCTAAATTGTTTGGTCTCCTTGTACCTATGAATATTCAACACACAAACACACACACACACTTGGTAGTATGTGTGGAGTCCATCCTGCCCTCTTTCTCTCTTGGTATTTAAACAAGCGATGGAGTCCCATGAACACAGGGACAGGCTTAGGAAGCGAACAAAGCATCGTCTACGTGCATTTCTAAATTCTTAGAATTCAAACATGTGTTACTGCGGTTCTGTCTGTTAAACTATCATCATAAAAACCTCTTTGTGAAAAATGATGAAATGCTGGACTTTCATTATATATTAGTTATCCAAAGCAATTCTTCAGCAGAGTCCTAGGAGAAACTTTCAGGTCTTTAATTCCTGGATGTCTAGCTCTCCAAGACTTTGTGGTGATGAATAGTTACGAAACAGTCCCTAAGAGCAGACACGGCTACTCCCCACACAGATCTCCTATTGAAAAGAGGAGTCTTCAAGTTATGGAGGGAATCGATGGTTGTCAGAGCTAACTGTAAGAGCTCAAACAAAAACCCAACAAAAACCCAAAAACCCAACTGGATTAAAAAATTGTTGATTAACTTTTCTAGTGGCAAATAAAAGTATATTATTTGTAAAACTTTCAGAGAATAAAGTGCTCTCCAGCTCACATTTAGTTAAATTATTTGCAAGCCTTGTATTGAATTGTCTTGAAACTCTTGAAAAACCACCTATAGTTGTCCCTTGCTATCCTGATTCTTACTGTCTGATCCCAAAGACACAAGAGATTTGGAAGGCAAAGGATACTTGCATTATCATTTTGCCCACACGGATAAAGCTTAAGAATTGGAAAACTGTATATTAGAAGTACAGTTTCTATTGTTTGTAGGGAACAGAAACCATCTTTGGCTAGCTTAAGCAAGGAAGGAAATTTATTAGTATAAGGATACTGGAGGAGCGTCAAGGAACTGAATGATGCGCTCAACAACTGAGCATCGAGAAAGGCAGAAACCCAGGGCTGCTATTGGCATCGCCAATAGCAGAACCTTCTCTCTGGGTCCTGACATTTTCATAACTGGCACATAGTAATCCCTATAATCTGTATCTCTTCTTAACATTAAAAATACAGAGTGATGGAATTTGGCCCCACTTGGATTACTCACTTATGTCCACGACAACAAGTCACAGTGCCAGATCTGATGACCAGGGAGGTCAGATGACCAGGACTTGGATTTCTTCCTGCTTCTGGGGCCGTGTAGTATGGCAGAAAGTGGGCAAAGAGGACCTGGGCGTGAGCTGCGATGTCACCACTTAGTAGGTAATTCAACAGTGGTAATTAGTAGGTGATTTAATAGTAACTTCTTAGCATCTTTTAAAATAAATTATGGTAATATGTCTAATATGAAATTTACCATCTTTTTCATTTTTAAGTGTAAAATTCAGTGGCTTTAGGGGCATTTACAGTGGTGGGCAGCCATCACCATTATCCATTTCCAGAACTTTTTCATTATCCCAAACAGACTTTTTACCTTTTTGACAATAACTGCACATTCCCACCCCCTGCCCATGACCCCTAGTCTACTTTCTGTCTCTATGAATTTACCTGTTCTAGGTGCCTTATGTAAGTGGAATCACACAATATTTGTCCTTTTGTGTCTGGCTTATTTTACGAAGCATAATGTTTTCAAGGATCATTCACATTGTAGTGCAGGCCAGCACTCCTTTCCTTTTTATGACTGAATAATATTCCATTGTAAGGATACAGTGCTTTGTGTTTATTCATTTATCAGTGGATTGTCATTTGGATTGTTTCTACTTTTTTGACTATTATGAATTATGCTGTGATGAATATTTGTGTACAAGGTCTGTATGGACATATATTCTTAATTCCTTTGGGTATACACTTAAGCAGAGGAATTGCTAAGTCATATAGTAACTCTTATTTAACACTTTGTCTCAGCCTTCCTGGCTCTCCTTACCTTTCTTTACCTTTTTTTCATAAGCTCTTTGAAGGCAGAGATCTTTTGTTTTGTCACTGAGTGTCTTGAATGCTTGGCTCCATAAATATTTATTGAATGAATATTTGTTGAATGAGGATGTGCATATTCCTGGATACCTAAGTCGCTGTTAACATCATTCCCTTGTTGGAAAAAAGTCAGTGTAATTGTTCTTCCTAAATGTTTTGAGACTCTATATGGGTAATTCTTTTAAAATGGATGAAAGTTGTCACTGGATTTATGATACCATTAACTCTTGCTATAATAGGTGTTTTAATAATCTCTTGCGTCATATCCCTGCACCTACCTGGCCCAACATGTGAGGAAACTTACAGCCTGGAAAAAGTAATGTATTGAGCCTCATTTAATGGTTTGCATGTTATAAGCACATTAAAGAAAAGGTTTTTCTGAAAGTTCAGTTTGGTTTTTATGTTTGCAAAGAGAGAATTTGTAAGCAATTTGTGAGACCATTTCTTAATTTCGATCAGCCCTTTCCCTTAGTGGATAATGTATAATACACCCAGGGAAAGAAACATTTTGTGCTTTAACAGCTATCAGCAGAAAAGTTTAGTTGGAAATAATTTGCTAATACAAAACCAGTAACTAGTTGGGGAACTTTAGAACTTTAGAAAAATGGAAGAGGGTAGGTGACAACTTATAATTTTTACTTTTGAAATTTAAGAATAAGTATCTGGAAAGGAATAGACATTTAAATATAGGTTGAGGAGAACAAATGAACGGTATTTTTGTTCTTTATTACTTTCCATTCTTTCTATTGACTCAGTCTGTTATAATGTGCTTTGCCTCAGTTTTATTGTAAAAGACATGTTTGGCCATTCTCTTTAAGGACTTGAAATTCTCCAGTGTCGTTATTCACTCTTATTGTTGGAATCCTCACTGGTAGCAATGTTCAGATGAGAACTTGTTTGAGAGCGTATTTGCATACACGATGGACAAGTAAAGTGAAAAATACAGAGATGTACACATTACAAAATAATTTAAAAAAGTGAAACAGCGTCATTCTATTCTCTCTAGTCCTGACATGATATGGTCCACTGTGATAGATGCTTAAAAGTATAATATCTTTAGAAAAGTAATTTTGCGATGAAAGATACGAAGTATATTAGAGTTTTGCTTCATTTCTGTAACATCCAGATTAATCCAGTTGAAGTGTATCATACCAAATAAAGACAGTGACTTAAAAAAAATCTCTTACCCAAATCACCAAACACAGTTACATTAAGAATCCAGTGTAAGTTAATGATTTAGGGATTAGTTACTTGTGTTTGGCTAAAGTGTTCAAGGTTATTGCTAGTATCAGGAATATAACTACTTAAACATTTGCATTTCAGGTAGATTTTTGGTTTCAGCCATGTTTTCAAAGAGGTAATTTCAGTCTTGGTTTGTTGAAATAGGCGGGAAAGGTAAAGAAAGGAGTATTGTTGTATTCAGGACTTTACTTGTGGCTAGGAATAGTAAATACTGTGACATTTTAAGTCCAATCAAGATTCATTGTCAATGAAAGTGTTACTTAAAACTTGACTAAATCAATCCATCTCTAGGATTAGTAACAAATGAGAAAAAGGCCTTTATTGACCTTTCTTCCCTATTTACCTGTCAGGATATGGTTTAATAATTGAGTTCCGATTCTAAACCCATGTCAGGAATGAGCCTCCTTTCCTGGTCAGTACAAATGAAGTCATTGTTATCTGTCAGGGTGAAACCAAGTGCTTATTTCCGAAGTCTTAGCAGCTAAAGAATCTCTCAGGACCATCTTTTAAAATATCAAATTGCATATAGAAAAACAGTTTGTTAATCATTGGGGAATCGGAGTAAAGGATTGCTTAGGTAAACTGCCATATACAAGTTTTGAGAGGCAGTAATTACTTTGGCAACAAAATATCTGTAAAGTTATACCATAAACATTTTCTAAAGCATAGATCAACATTCACATTGCACATTTTTTTTCAAAATAGAAGTGATAATAAACTCTCAAAGAATCAATATTAACTACATTATTTAGTTTGGGCCTTATTTAATTTAGCAAAATGCATGTTAATTTCAGTTTCTGAGACTGCTAGTTATCCTCCCAAATTAATTTTTCCCTTTTCCATGTTAACAGATGTACTTGAGTTTGTGGATGTGAGAATAAAGACCACGTTTGCTAGCCTCTCTTGTAACCAGGTGCGGCCTCAGACTCTAATATGTGTGGTCAGGTCCTTAAAGGAGGTGTTCACCCACCTCAACATTTCCCCCCAGCCCTCCCCTATTCAGCTATTTGTCATATGTCGGGGACGAAGCCATCTTGAACCATGTGAATGAGGCCAATACTTCAGGAATAATGGAGTGTTGAGAAAGGAACCTGTTCTCTGGACAGATGTATATTCGAACAGAAGCTGACACTATCTGGGCAGATGTGGGCTAGAACACACATTCCCCATTAGGCAATGTGAAGCTGTTGAAGGATTGTTAAGCGGGAGAATGAAATAATCAGGTTTTGCTCTAGGGAGATCAGACAGCGGTAAAGAGAGAGAATGGAAGAGGGCTGCGAATGGTGGGCCTGGGAGGAATCAGGTGACACTTGAAGGCAGCCTGCATCCAGCAGCTGTAGTGGGGATGAAAGGTGGCTTGTCCTCAGAATCACTGAAGGGACAGTATCTTTGTTTAGTGTTTGACTTTAGACCTGAAAACATTTATGAATTAAAATGTTCACTGTTGCTTTTGAGGCTTTATTACATTAAAAAAATGGAACCTATAGACTTGAAAGAAGTTTCTGTTTCATTTGCTTACAGTTGGGTAAAATGTCATTACGCCCAACAGAAGCTCAGTCTTTCCAAGGTTCTGGGATGAGGTACAAGCCTCATCCTGTCCCAGGTTCCCGCTCTCTGGCTCAGGCATAAAGCCCTTTTTTTCCTTTTTAGTTGCGCAAACATTCTGAGCTCCCTCTTTAGCACAGGGCCTTTTCACATGTTTTTTCCCCTGTCTGGTTGGTTTTCCCTCTGAACCCCCAGGGTTTCAGCTCTGTGACTCTTCTGCAGTGAACTTCTCTTGACCTCCCAGGCTGTGTGAGCTCCTTCTGCTACATGCATCCAAAGACAGCGCCATATTCTTGTCCTTCAGAAAATTGATCCCACTTTTAGTTTTAATTTCACTTCCATTTATAGGATTATTGGATTACGTTTTTTTTCTCCCAGTAGACTTTAAACTGTGAGGCCAGCAACTGTGTTGATCACAATGACCTCCCCAGTGCCTTGCACAGTGTCTGCCACGTGATAGGTACTCAAAGAAATATGTTGAATGAATAACTTGTTAGCCTAATGGTTAAGAGGCTGAGTTTTTGATTCAGAAAAACCTGGTTTCAAATTACAGCTCCACTCCTCATGATATGATCTTCAAAAGCTACTTAATACTGAAAACCTCAATTTCCTTATCTGTAAAATGGGACTATTGCCTAGTTGATAGCATTGCCACGATGACTGATGGCAATTAACATATATAAAACCCTTAGTTAGCATCAGGCCCTTAGAATTAGGCAGCTAAATGTCAAATAGCTGGAAACCATTATTATGATTATGATTATGATTATGATGATTACTGCTACTACTATTACATCTGAAAAATCAATAGGAGTCTCTTTGGAAGCTTGGCCAAGTTCATACTGCATATTGATTGAAAAGTTCTGCTGTGTTATGTTTATAAAAATTTGCAGTAAACCAGTTTTTCAGCTGGTTGTTTGTTTAGTAGGCTGTTCAAAGGGACTCTGCCTTATCTATTATTTATTTTGGTTTTGGCCTTTTTTTCCCCTTCCTTACTTTGATAAAGCATACTACTAAGTTGCAGGCACTTGTATTTATCTTTTATTAGTGGTTTGATGCCTGCTATCTCTTTGATGTAATGCAAACACTTGAAGTAATAACCTTAAGTATCAGCATTAAGTAATAACCTTAGAATTGCTCGGCATATGTACACCATTGCTTCCTTGACTCGAATTTCCAAGTCTTATCACATTTGAAAGCCAACATGTTATTTCAGTTGCTAACATTTCTTCCCTACTGGAACATAGTGGTGAAAGGAAACAGTTTTGTTTTACTTAATGAGACAAAACAAATGTTAGCTTTGGAGCCATTGGAATATAGGTTTTGCACAAGTTTCCACTGGGCAGCTGATGCTACTGTCCCTTCTCTGACGTTTCCTCTTGGCCGAGAATTCCTGTTGAACTTCTGTGACTGTTAGAGGGATCAGCGAAAACATTTATCCAACTTGGATAATAAGTCAGTTTACAAATAAACAAATTGTCTAGGACAATCTTGTCAAATTTTAAACATTGACTAATCAAATTGTAATGGTTTCCTTCTCTTTGGAATATGAGTGACTTTCAGACAGAACCATAAGGATCTGAAAGGCATAGAGAGTGTGTCCTACTCCTGCCTCTTGGCTCATACCTAATGAACAAAAATTATTCTGGCTTTAGCCTTCTTTTAATTATGCCACAGAAGGAGATTTTACTGTTTACCAGAATCTTAGTATATGTGTGCACACAAACTATGGAAGAACTTTTGAAAATTAAAGTATTAAAAAATACTTATGAAAACCCACTTTGCAAACTCTTATTCGAAAATTTCTCTATGAGAAGATATTTCCTTTTAGTTAACATAAATTCCTTATGGTGTAGTTGATGCCAGTTTGCGATTTCTAGTTAGACTGGAGTAATTGGTAGTGGCTATGAGCTTGAAAAGGGCCCCATTCCTTGCTATGACAGTGAACTAATGACTCTGAAGACCGTTTATTAATCAGGAATTTTTTTTTTTGGTTGCAAGAAACAGAAAACCTAATTGGAACAGTTGTCAGCAAAGAAGAGAACTTTGTGATCAAGGTAACTGAGAAGTCTAGGCATAGCATACTGTGGATTCACTCTCTTTATCCTGGATTCTGTTTTGTCATCAGTGTCAGTCCCGTGCATCCTCAGGCAGGTCTTCTGCCTCTGGTAGCAGCAGAGCTGCCAGCGGCTTCAGCCGTCCCAGACCCTGTCTTCTTACACGCACAGCTAGAAAGAGTGTCTCGTCTCCTCAAACGCTAGATGAAGCGCTGCAGTCATCACTGTTGCAGTGAGTGGGGTAACAGCCCCACCTTCAGCCAAACCCTGTGGCCAGGGGATGAGATGCTCTGCTGACAGAGGTGACGTCATCACCTCTGATGATGGATGGAGGAAGAGCCCTTCCTTTCAGGGCTCAGTTGTCAGAAGGAAGGCAGTGGATGCTTGAGAGGCAAAGACAACATCTGTCTGCTGTAGGACACCTTGAAAGCCACCATTTCCTATGTCCTTACCATCAGGTTTTAAAATGTGAAGCCCTTAATCATTTTTGGTACTTATATAAGACCATTCTCTTTCCAGTTTAGCAGTTTTGGTCTTGATACTAGCACTGTTTCAGGTGGAGTCTACTTTCTGATAAAAAGGAGAATTATCTGAGTACTTGACGTACTATAATCAAGCCCCATTAGTCTGGTCTCGTGTAAACTTTTCTTTGGCATCAGCTCCTGAAGGAAGGGATTCCGAGGATATCGAGGGTGGGGGTTGTAGTGAGGCGTCGAGAAGGGAAGGCAGCAGCTTCTTGTTCCTAAATGACACCTCAGGAATGCTGATACAAAATTCGCAGAGGGGGAGGAGTTCAGGAAACACCCTTTTTCAAAATGTGTACACTATTCACAAGTATATGAATAAATGTGCTTTGATAAATGAGTCTCATCCATGAAGGTATATGCATTGGAACCTCCTTCTCCCAGTAAATTTGATTGTGAATGTATTTGCTTTCAGTTTAGAAAGCTTTCGTTTAGACACAAGTAGTTTACTTTATGGAATAATGGTGGCACCGTATGTGTACACGATGTACAAGAATTAATTATTGTGATGGAAATGTGTACAAAGCAGGTGTAATATAAGCAGGATTTAAAATACAAATTTAAAAATTAAAAATTTATTAGTTAATTAATTGAGTTCTCAAAACTTAGAAAATTCTGTTGCTAAAATGCTTTTAATTAAAAATTCCCTCTGTAAAACAAAACTATTTTATGCCAGACGTAGATAGGAATTATAGTTCCTAATTAATTTGTCATATTTGAAATGTGATCTTTGTATAACCTTTTAAAAAAAACGCAGTAAATTTTTCTAACTCTTGAGAGTCAATCTTTTCAACTCTTTGATCCCATCTTAAATTGTAAAAATTTGGGCCCATCGTGAACTAATGAAGAAATTGGTTGGTTATGAAATGACTATCTGGAAATCATATTTAATTTCAAGGTTGAAGTCAAACCATTGATTAAATAGATGGTTGACAGTGAGCTTTTAAAGGCAGTGTGGATTTTGGAAAGAGGTGTTTAAGTGCTGAGGTTTGAATTCTGGTCTGCCCAGAAGAGGTTGATAATGTGGACAGATTATTTAACCTCTGAATTCAGTTCCCCATTTTAAAATTGAGAGTGCTAATGCTCTTTGTCTTCTGTTCCTCAGTGGTCCTTTATGAGTATGAAATGACGTTATATCCGTGTGAGTATTTGGAAGGCTATACTGGCACCTGCTAGAATTTTAAAAATTAGTATTAGGATTAAAAATCTTTCTTTTATTCAATTTACTTAAACTAAAAAACCCCCTTAGTTCACAGCTCTCCTACTCCCCGCCCCCCGCACCTCTTGTAACCACCAGTCTGTTCTCTTCATCTGTGAGCCTGGGTTGCTGTTTTCAGATTCTACATGTAAGAGGGATCTTAGGTATTTGTCTGTGACTTACTCCACTTAGCATAAGGCCCTCAAGGTCCATTCATGTTATAACAATAGCAAGAGTTCCTTCCCTTCTTATGGCTGAATAATATTCCATTGTATATATTCCATTCCATCAATATTCTAATCTGTGTGGTGTATACCACATTTTCTTTATCCATACCTTCATTGCTGGACACTTAGGTTGTTTCCATTTCTTGGCTACTGTAAATAATGCTGCAGTGAATATGGAGGGGTGTATATATCTTTTTGAATTAGTGTTTTTGTTTTCTTTGGATAAATACCCAGGAGTGGAATTGCTGGATCATATGGTAATTATATTTTTTGTTTTTTGAGGAACCTCCATAATGCTTTCTATAGTGGTTGTACCAATTTGCATATCCATGTATAGTACACAAGGGTTCCCTTTTCTCCACATTCTCATGAACACTTGTTAGTTCTTGTATTTTTGATAATAGCCCATCAGGTAGGAGATACCTCATTGTGGTTTTGATTTGTGTTTCCCAGACGATTAGTGATATTGAGCATCTTTTTATGTACCTCTTGGCCATCTGTGTGTCTTATTTGGAAAAATGTCTATTCAGGTCTTCTGCCCACTTTAAAATCAGATGTTTTTGTTTTTTTGCTATTAACTTGTATAAGTACTTTGTATATTTTGGACATTAGCCCCTTATCAGACAAATGATTTGCAATTATTCTCTCCCATTCAGTAGGTGGCCTTTTCACTTTGTTGATGGTTTCCTTTGCTGTGCAGATGCTTTTGAGTTTGATGTAGTCCCACTTGTTTATTTTTGCTTTCGTTGTTTTTGATTTTGGTGTCAAATTCAAAAAATTGTTTCTCAGAGCCATGTCAGGGAGCTTACCGCCTATGTTTTCTTTTGGGAGTCTTATGATTTCAGGTCTTACATTCAAGTCTTGAATCTATTTTCACTTAATTCATATGTGTTGTGCAAAATAGTGGTCCAGTTTCATTCTTTTGCATTTGGTTTTCCATTTTCCCAAGCACTGTTTATTGAAGAGGCTGTTCTTTCCCTGTTGTATATTCTTGGCTCCTTTGTCATAAATTAGTTGACCATACTTACATGGGTTTATTTCTGGGCTCTCTGTTCTGTTCCCTTGGTCTCTGTGTCTGTTTTTGTGCCAGTACCATACCTTTTTGATTAATGCAGCTTTATAATAAAGCTTGAAATCAGGGAGCGAAATGCTTCCAGCTTTGTTCTTCTTCCTCAAGATTGCTTTGGCTATTTGAGTCTTTGGTGGTTCCATACAAATTTTAGGATTATTTGTTCTTCTTCTGTGAGAAATACCATTGGAATTTTGATAAAGATCCCTCCGAATCTATATATTGCTTTGGGTAATAGGGACACTTTAACATTAATTCTTCTGGAAAGCATGGAATATTTTTCCATTTATTTATGTCTTCTTCAGTTTCTTTCAATATCTTGCAGTTTTCAATATACAGGTGTTTTACCTCCTTGGTTAAATTTTTTCCTAGGGTTTTTAAAAAAAGGATAAAATCATAAAGAGGTCACCTAAACATATATTAGCAAAGGGTGACTCATACTACACATTTTAATACAAGTGGCTTACTTTTCCAGATTTCCAGCTATAATTTGAAAAGCAAGAAAACGTTTCTCTGGTAGCAGTGATGCAAATAAAAAGAAAATGTTGAATTAGTTACATACCTCAGTATTTTCTTGATTGTATTTTGTGTTTATTGATGAAGAAACATATTTGGAAAAGAGAATAATTTATGTTAGTTATATGCATAATTAAATATCTCGTTTTAGGCGGTGCTTTTAAAACTACACTCCAAATATCATCTGATTACAATTCAACAGATCAGTCATGATATTTGGAGTGCCATTAAGGTAACCTACCTTATTACTTTTTTTTTTCAACCTTGAAACATGAAAGAGGAGATGAGACACAGATTTAAGATTCATTGATCGTTAAAAAGAAATCTGGTGAAGCTGTTTCTTAGAACTCCAGTGTTCAGGGAAGTTTAAAGGATGAAATACTAAACACATTTACAGAGCTAAATCAAGATATTCATAAATTAATATAATACTAAAAGAGAGAAAATAGAACATTTCCTATCACATCCTTTCTTTTCCTGTTTTTAAATTCCAAGCTCTTTAAAGAAAACTTTAGCTCCTTAGTAATTCTTTAGGCCCTGGATGGAATGCTTATGAGCCTGGCCCAGGAACAGCCGCTGGACTGCCAAGTTCTTGCAATTTAGATTTTGGACAGTGAGGGCAGAAGCTTTTGATTGGTGTGTGAAAGGGAGGGAGGACTGAACATCCCTGTGGTGCTGCGCCGAGGGGAGGGGAAAGTTAGAAAGGATGGACACCAGGGAAGCGGCAAGTCCCTACTGAACTGCCTTTCTTTACTTTCAGGGAGAGTTCAGTGATTTAGAATATTGAATTCAGCAGGTAACTGAAGAGATGTCACTGCACTAATTTAACACTGAAATATAGGACTCTCTGAGGGGGAAAAACTATAAGCCTTTGGGGGGACCGTTTCCTGTAGGGACGATCCATTGAATTACTTGGAGAGAGAAAACTGAAAAAGAAATAAGGTGATTCTATGGTGATATTCAGTCTCGGGCCAGAGTGAATCACGTGCCTTTCATAGACCTTCTTCAGACAGGACAAAACTCCTGTCAGCAGATGCCGTCATCTGCATGGAGGAGGCCCTCCCAGGGACAAAGCCCTTCGTGTACAATCCACAACCAACACGCACTTGCAGACGTATTTTTTCCGTGTAATTTGTTTCTGTGTATGGTACTGAGACTAAATGTGCAAAGCTAACAAATTTCTTTTAAAAAGCTGTAAGTTGTAATGGTTTGTGGGAGAGATGGCGCATGTTACTAAATCTGTATTTCTTTCTTAGAGGACGTCCAACAAGATCGGGTAACCGTGGAGGTTTGTCTTTCTCCTCTTGATTAGAAGGTTGGTTTGAAATCATCAGTTTGGCAGGGTGACTGGGCCCTAAAAACAGTTACTCCAAAAGACAGTTTAGAGAACATTTTGGATAAGTTTTTCTCAAAATCTATTTAAAGCTTGACATTATAAAAGGGAAAGGATGAGAGAGACAGATACAGATACAGGACTTAGGAGAGCATGTGTTACCGAAAGACTGTGGCTGGTTTTATTCATGGAGTGGAATGGCTGCTGGTGACACTGTTTTTCTGTCACCTCTCCAGGGGGCAAGAGAGTCACACCACCTTGGAGGGAATTGGGAAAAACCCTATTAAAACTCAAATGTTGCGTGTCCCTAGGGAGACATCTTTTAGAGAAGAGTGAAGGTTGTGGGTCCCTGGGGAATATGAGTCAGTGAATCATCTGGGCAGGATGAAAAGAATTCATTATGGACTTCTGATTACTTGGTCCTCAGTTTCATTCCACACAATGGCAGGAGATTGTTTTGCCTTGAAAAGGGATCTGCTTTTGGTAGCTTAGAAGTAGGAGCAGCCGAAATGAAAGCCACCAGGATTACATTCTTACGGGAAATTTTGGTGAGAAAATAATTATAATGAATCAGCTGCTGGTGAGGCATCTTCAAAAAACCTTTTCTGAATAAGGGAAAGCAATGACCTTGGTTCTTTTTTTTTTTTTTTCTTTTTTACCAGATAGGACTCTGATCAGTATCAGTTTAGAAGAAAACCATTTTGCAGATGAAAGGAGATACCTTTGCTTTTGGGTCCAGGAAATGCAAGTGTGAAACATAGACAGCCTGTGTAGAAAAGGAATTGGAAAGTAGGGCAGGCTATTCCCATCCATTCAGATGCAGGGCAGAATGCAGGAGATGATACCTTTCTTGAGTTTGTCTTTGTCAAACTAGTTTCCGCTCACTTAAAACTCTAAAGATGAGACATAGAACTTCAAGAGACGCTTCTCTGATGGTACTTTCCCCTCTGACGCTTGCTTGTTGCAGCTTGATTGCTCTTTAGTTGTATGAAATGACAACATGGAAACTTCCAAATTCAGATTAAATTGCTAAGGGAAAAGAAAAAAAAAACTGGCTATGGATGACAGCCGTTTGTGTGAACTGGGCCCTTTGAAGCTTAATGTGTGTGTTTGTGGGGGAATCTTCCTCTTGCGTTGCAATTCCTTTGCTTTCCATCCGTTTCAAAAAGGTATTCAGCTACATGTTGGCCACAGACAGCTTCCTAGGAAGATGAGACTGTGATCTTAAAGAGAGGGTCTGTTTTATCCTCTGTTCCCTACAGCCCTTAATTGAAGCACCAATATTTGAGATGCTCTCCAGCTGATTAAGGATTAAGTCAACTGGTTATTAGCTGTTAGTTTTGTTTACAGAGGAAAAGGACTTTTAAAAAAAATTTTTATTTTATTGAGTTATAGTCAGTTTACCATATTGTGTCAATTTCCCCTGCAGAGCACGATTTTTCAGTTTTACGTGACCGTACATGTATTCATTGTTGCATTCTTTTTCACCGTGAGCTACCACAAGATCTTGTATATATTTCCCTGTGCTATACAGTATAGGAAAAGGACTTATTAAAGGAGTTAGCTTCATAATATATTTTAAAGGACAACGATATTTCTGTAAAATGCCTGTTGAATTGAGTGTGTCTTCTTTGGACAAAACCGTGCTAAGATGAAGCTGTGAGAATTTCCATGAGAAGTCAGACTTCTCCATCCTAAGATATATTTATGCTCTGAGTTTTTCTTAATCTTTTGAGGGGGTTATGTGTCCCCTTGAGACTGAAAGAAAATTTACTCTGCAACTTCCCATAAATATACACAAACACAAGATTTTACATGTATTTGAGGGTATTCAGGATTCCGTAAAGTCCACTCCTAAAGCTTGGCAGTGCTTGTCCTGACTTGTAATAATGGCCCTTACATGAAAGTGAAGCTCTGGGCTGGGTGTGTCTTGTACTTTGCTGTTTCCCCAGTGCCGAGGACAGTGTCTAGCTCACAATTAGCACCCAGTGAATCTTTGTTGAACAAATGAATCAATGACAAAATGAACGTGTTTTATTTTTTGGTATGTGGCTAGTCTGGATGTTCTGGTTGGCGGTACTTTACCAGCTCTGTGGCCTTCATGGCTACATTTACTTCTTTTGCAAAGAACAGAAACCCAATCAGTTTAAGTGAAATAGAGGCTTTTGGGTTTGCATTGCTGGGAAGTCCAAGAGGAGGCTGTGGCTTTGGGTTCAGCTGGAACCATGGGTTCCGTTGATGAGAGCAAGATTTTGTCTTTTTCTTCACTTTTTCCCTCCTTCCAAGGTTTCATTCTCTGGCAGACTTTTTCCACCCGTGGTGGGGAAGAATGTTTCCTGGCTGTGTTAGGCCTACACTTTCTCTTACAATGCTTGATCTTAGAAGGAGTAGAACCTGGCCTTTTCCCTTTCATTGTTCGTATCTGATTCTGTAAAGGCACTTTGGCTCCTCTGGACCAAGTGCTGTGTCCAGGCAGACACGAGCAGGAGGGGCCAGCCCAGGTCTTCCCCTCCCTTGGATGGTGGAGGGATCCTGTTGGTTCTTAACTATGTTATGTTAAGAGTTTTAAGTGAGAAATGGAAGTTTCTAAAAGGGTAAGGGGCAGAATAAAAAGTAAGTGTCCAAGGCACCTTTCATGATTCAATTTCAGATTGATATTGTGGTCTTAGGATGCCAGTGGGTCCTTTACTGAGCAGCTGGTTTTCTGGATGATATCCCCAAAGGCACTTACATCCTCAAAGGATAGACTTCTTTTGGTGGGGGGAGGTGTAATTAGGTTTATTTGTGTATTTAGTTTTAGAGGAGGTACTGGGGGTTGAGCCCAGGACCTCATGCTTGTTAAGCATGTGCTCTACCACTTGAGCTATAAATTGCCCCCCACCAAAGAAAAGATTTCTATCTTTCTTGTGGAATTTGTAAGAAGTAACAGAATGAATACCAATATTTGTATATGAGGGAACAAAACTAGGAATCTTGTGAAACCTATTATAAATCAGAGAGAGCTGCTGTCTTCAGATTGCAAAGGCGGTGGTTTGGATTTGCTGTGTGCGACATCCTGTTCTAGCTTTGGCTTCTCACTTGCGCTGTGGTCCGTCCAGCAGGGCTTCAATGGGTGCTGACACACCGTGCTTGGCCAGGCTCATAATTGGAGCCAGTGCAGGTTGGCCCCGGTTGGGGAAGGAAATACCTTGAAATGTATGAGTGTTGTTGAAATACTTTTCTATGTATTTATTTCAATCATAATTTCAATTATTCTTTCTTTGACGTATTTCACTCAACATTGACTTTCTAATAATGTCTATTTTTTTTTTAAAGAGAAGAAGACTGTTTTCTTTCTATAGTTATCATGCAAGTTTGAGAATAATTGGAGCCAAGGTCTTTACTGTGACACAGGAGGTCCTCTAGGACCTGGTCTTCCATTCCTTGACCTTGCTGGCCTCCTTGCCAATCACTCATCTGCTTCTCACTCCCATCAGCCATCTTGGTTCCTTGCAGGTCCTCAAACACAGCAAGCATGCTCCCATTGTCGGGTCTTCGCATTGGCTCTTCCCTCTGCCTGGACAGCTCCGTCACCTCTATTATGTCTTTTACCATGTTTTATGTTTCCTTTTTTTTTTTAATAGCATTTATCCCTTAGCACGCTATATAATTTATGGATTTATTATGTTTATTGTTTCCTATTTGTCTCCTCCCTACTACTCCTTGCAAGACTGTTGGTTTTGTTTGCTTTTAGAATAATGCCTGGCACATGGTAGCTGCTTGGTAAATATTGGTGGAATGAATGAATTTCCTGATGAAGAGATTTAAACTCATTTTCTCTGAAGTGATTACCTTACTGCGAACTTCTTTCAGCAATTAAGTGGTAAAAAGAAATAATAATGATGCAAATGATGAATCCTAGTCATTACTGAGGATGTACTTTGTGCTGGGCATTTATAATAAATGATGCTGAGGATGATTATAATGATGATAATGATGATGGCGACCACCCTGTGTTGAGTGTTGACTTTGTGCTGGGCACTTTGCATTATCAAATACAGTTCTTTTTCAGACCAACTCTATGAAATTAGGACTAGAGGCATCTCAGTGCTATAGGTAATGTAACTGCTGAACTTCCCAATGTCACACATTTAGTATGGGATAGGTACAGTGGGGATGTTAGAATCTTAAAAGGAGACGTGTATTGTTAAATTTATGTAATCCCATTTTGTCCTAATCTAGCAGAAGCCAGTATGTCTCTTTGGGAACTTTTATTTGTGGTTTTGATGATCACTGTCTGGAAGATTAGGGTTTAGAACTAGGATAAATTCATTACTTAGGATTAATTACGCGTTCTATTTTAAAAGTACTGCTATTTCTGCTTCCAGGGGTGGAAGCAAGAAGGAATAGTTTAATTTAACACATATGTGTGGCTCTTCTCAGCCATCAGACTTTTCTGCTTGTTTTTGTTTACCTTTGATTTTCCCTTCAGCTGGCTCTGCTTTCAGAGGTCACGTGGGTTGCTTCATCATTTTCAAGTAAAGATTCATTTATTCCATCCCAGAAAGAGAGGTGTCTGCTCTTTAATTAAAACACTGCAGAAAAAAGTATATCTGTCATTTCAGCTTCAATTAGATCCTTGCTGGTAACATAGATAAGTCTGAGATTATTTCCTTTGGGCACAGAAATGACTTAAAAGAGGGTCTTAACATCTCTTGATTCCAACCGTACCAATTAAAGGCGTGACCTTAGAATGACATGTTGTTTTTTTTTTTTAACCCATATTTGTTCACATTTAGCCACTGTTAATTAAGTGTTGGAAGCTATGTCTCTGAAGGAATTATGTGAGAGTGTGAAGTTTTATGTTTGTTTGTTTGTTTGTTTATTTATTTATTTATTTATAATAAGAAGAGTTTTTAGCTTTCTCCTTTTTTGGTAGTTCTTAGAAATGTCCCAGTTCCTCGTTGACTCAGAAACAAGATTCATCTGCTTGTAGCTTTAACAAGGTAACTTTTATACCCTCCAACTTTCTGGGAAACAAATGTCTAGTTTCTCATGCTATAATAATTGTGGGGCTTAGTTTATAGTTGCCAGAGGTTTTTCTGGCCAGGAAATTTCTCTTGCCAACTATTTCTTCCTTCTCTTTTATGTCTGATTAGCTAGGAGGTGGTGTTTGGGCCCCATATTCATCTCTTTTTGAAGAAGGTAGCATACTTGAAAGAACACGGAAGAGGCAGGTCCTCACACCAGTTGCTTTGCACTCTGGCAGTTTCAAAGGAAAGAAACGTTTTTGGCTAAATTATGTCCTGTTCTGCCTAGGAGCTTCTATTGACTGGATTATTTTTTTGAGGTCTCTTTTAACCATACACATCTAGAATGTATAATTAAATGTTACTTTATGGTTTGCAGAGGGCGTGAGCCAAGGAGGAATAGTCCGATCATTATTAAATACTTAGTTCATCTTTTCTTACTCTGTTCTTCCTGCTATATCATCATCAACGTCATTTAGTCTTTTGCAATTTGTTTTCCTTATCTTGGGGGCCCACTGGAGTGTAAGTTCATTCAGTCAACGATGCTTTTTATGTATTGGCTACGTGCCAGTCACCGTGCTCAGTATTGAGCATAGGAACATTTAAGATATTCTGCTGCAGTCCCCAAGGAGCTCACTGTTTCCTAGAGACGTGGACCTGGAGGTATAATGCAGTAAATAACAGCTTGAAAGGGTGTATATCAAATATGGTGGGATCCTAGAAAGAGACTGGAGGATGGATGAGTATGGGACTCTAAGTTAAACGTAAGTGCGCTGTGAGCCAAGAGAATTTTTTTAAAACCCTGTAAATTTAGGCTATATTTTAGAAATATAGTAGGGACAGGCAAACTGTATAATCTGAAAAGAGTTGAAGGATCTGGTATATTCATGTTCCATATGTGCTCAAAAAGAAAATATTTTCTCCAGCTGCTGAGTCCAGGTGTTTCCGTGAGAAGTTATATGTTTTATATATGTCTGTTAGATCAGGCTTGCTAATTATGGGTTTCGGAGCACATACCCTGACTATGTTTTGTCTGTTTGCCCTATCCGTGATTGAGAAGTGTGTTGAAATCTCCCACTATGATAATGTCTTTGTTCATTTCTCCTTGTAGTTCTGTAAATTTTGTTTTATATAATTTGAGGCTGTTACATTTACATTTAGAATTCTTACGTATTCTTAGAGAACTGAAACACTTCTCATTACACAGTGGCCTTATTTGTCCTGAATAATGCTTTTTTAAAGTCTGTTTTTCTGATACTGTCACAGCTATCATAGCATTCTTTTGAGCACTGTTTCTTTGCTGTGCCTTTTTCTGTCCTTATGTTCTAGGCATGACTCTTGTAAATAGCATATGGTTAGCTTTTTTTTCATCCAATCTGGAAATCTGTGTTTTTTGCTTGTTGTTTTGTTTTGTTTTCTGTTTTTTAAAAATCTGTCTTTGAAGTGGTAAGTTAAAACTTAAATTTATTATGATTAAAATTGATCTATTTCTACCCTCTTACTTTGTGCTGTATGTTAATCATGATTTTCCTTGATTTTTTTCTTCTCTCTTAATTCTTTTTGAATCAGTTGAATTTTTGCTTATTTTTCTTCTTGTTCCATTCCTCCTTCTCTATTGGATTTGTGTTTATATACTATTTCTGTTGTTTCAGTATTTTCTTTTAAACTTATCATATGCACCCTCAATAAAATATAAAGTTAATTGATATTTTAACTCGTTCCTGTGCAATTCAGAACCATGGAGCTATTTAACTCTGATCACTCCCTTTCTACGTATATGCAGATGTCTGGTATGTAGTGCTGTACTTTTAAAAACTCACAAATTAGTCATTATTATTCTTTTATAACAATAATGTGTATTTAAATTTATTCACATGGTTAACAATTTTTCCTTCCTATTCCTGTTTTTCTACTAACACATTTTTCCTTCTACCTGAAGAATATCCTACCGGATTTTTTAGTGAAAATTTGTTAGTGGTAAATTTTAGTTTTTATCTATCTAAAAAGACTTTGACATTACCCTATTCCTAAAAGTTAGTTTTGCTGGGTAAGCAATTTTAACTTGACAATTAAATTTTCTCTCAGCATTCTAAGAAATGATTCCAGTATCTCCTGGATTGTACTGTAGAATCTGAGAAGTTAGCAGACCAATATGTTGTGTTTTCTGTGTCTGTAGATTCATATCTTTCATTCGTTTAGGACATTCTCAGCTATTATCTCTTCAAATATTGCCTCTCTTCCATCTCTCTGTTCTGTCTTTCCAGGATGCTGATTATATATACACAGTTACCTTCTTGTCCTGTCCCTTATATTTCTTAACCCCATTTCCCTATTTTCTTTGTCTTTCTTGTCCTCTGTTTCATTTTGAGTAATTTCTTAAGAACTATCTTCCAGGTCATTAATTAGTTGTGTCTAATTTACTGTCTTAAACCCATCTACTTAATTCAACAATTATTTTTTCATCTCTAGAAATTCTTCATCTAATCTGTTTGGCCATTTTTGATGTGCTCTCACTCTTTGCTCTTTTAAAAAACGTTCTCTAATGTCTTTAAACATTCATAATAGTTATATTTTAAGTTGATAATTATAATACCTGTTTATTATTGTTTTTGTTGATACATACATAGCAGTTTGTTGCGTTGTCTTATTAGTAATTTAAAAAATATTTGAACTCGTATTTCTTGAATGTAATCTGCAGTTTAACTACTATAAACTCTGGACAAGATATAAAAAAAAATGTGAAAGTGTGAGGGAGTGACCCAAACCAGGCAAAACCTGCGGTGGGGAGGTGTCCCCTTGGAATAAGAGAGTGTCACTAGGTGAGTTTCCCATTTTATAGCCTTTTTTCCTGAGAGCACCTTTAAGCTGGTGCCAACTAGGTGGCAAAAACTCAGATAGGGATGACAGTCTGATAGTAGTAAACATCTGGACCTGAACTTTGCCTAGTGAGTCACTTTTACCAATGCCAACGATCTTCTAGCTCTTTAAAGATGATTGAGAACTTAGCCGTCACTAAATAATTGATCTTATCTGGTATAGATTCCCATTCACGTCCTGAGAAAGACACTTTGCAAATGCTTTGCGTTTCATGAGAATGGTAATGGACAAGCTAGAACAAAATGCTGCACATACTGACTTGCAATAGTATTGAGTTCAAAGAGGTTGAGCAGGCAGGATCAAGAGAGAGGATCAAGGAAAGGAAGCTATGATACGGCGAAGGAAAATCTGAGAAGTCGGATTGCTTTATTTGGCTGGGTTAAGACTTTAAGCTTTCAAAAGATACAGGAAAATCTTTTTTGAAGTCACAGTCACATGCACATACTTTTCTTTGAAAGACAACGTGTAACTCTTCTAGTGCCCCACCCCCACCCCCACCTCCAGGTTCACGTAGCATCCATATTCTCAACATAATTGTTGCACAAAACGATGGCTTCTTGTGGTGATTTCTAAAAAAGTTAATATGTGAGTGACAGCGTTCCCTGTGTAGTCCTCATAATACCTTGTTTTTTTTTTTTAAAGGTCTTTGAGTCATTTCGTCTAGGCGATAAAACTGATAAAAAAATTTAAGCATAAGGATTCATATGGTATTTATCGGGGTTTCCATGTACTTCAAAATTTAGTGCTTATGCTGTAATTTATATGTGGTTTAGATTAATTTTATCTTTCATGGGAGAACAACTGGAAACATTTTCAATACTTAAGAGCAAACACAATTTTGACTTTAGAAGGAACCCGTTTTAGAGATATTAGCAGCAATAACCCTGTGCATGGTTGAAAAACTTACATACAGAATTAAATGTACTTTTAATAGTTAAGCGTAAAATACTTGTGTTAGTAAAAATATATTATTGAAATAAGAAATCTAAAGAGAGAAGATAATGTTAAGCTTTATTGGTTTCACTTTTAAAAATCTCCCATTTCAAATGGCAAAAGTGAATTTAGCTCTGCTTGTCAGTGTAGGTAAAATATGAATACAGCTAGGAGTAAATTTTCTGTGTTGCATTTGTTCTACACTTACAAGTTAGAACTCTTTTTGGCAGAAGGTTTTCCAATAACATTACTTCCCTCTTTGCGTGATTAGAATTGTTTATGGCCTTGTACGGGGTGTACCCACTGGACTTATCAGATGTAAAGTATGGAACTGGACGTTTGTGGAACCTAGTATTTCCTGTTAAGGTACTCTGAATTATAAGACAGATTAATTTGCTTACAAGCAAGAATCTACAGGTCTTGAGGTTGGCTCCTTACTTAAGGCAATTTGAGTATTGCTAGGTAAGAAAATGTTCACATTACTAAATCGCAAAACCTTAAGATGTTAAAATGCTGTGTTTCTAAAGACTATGGTGAATGAATGGAACAAAAATCACATACTAGTACTTTACTGGGACTGAAATAATCAATAGAATAAACTTAAAAAATTGATTCTTGGGAGGAGGGTACAGCTTAGGGGTAGAGCGGATGCTTAGCATACGCGGGGTCCTGGGTTCAATCCCCATTAACTCCATTAAAATAAATAAACCTAATTCCCTACCCCCACCCCGATTGATTCTGAACAGTTAAGCTTTCAAACTACAAAGTACAAAATATTACAAAGTCAGAATCTGCTATGGAAAGATGATACCGCAAGCCAAGTTTAATTACAAAACAGGATCAGAGAAATGAGAACCCACAAAAATAGAAGGAATTTGTGAGATCGCAGCTGCCCCATTTAAAGAATGAGACACAGAGGTTACGTGGCTAAACACATAACACAGCTGGCTGTGTAGTGGCAGGTCAAGATTAGAACTCAAAATTTTCTCTTCTCTTCTGGTACTGCTTCTAAATGCAGGTGAAGGAGGGGGTTGACTGGTGTGTCAGGGCTGTTGGAGGGCTCTGGCGGTGGTGAGTGGTGGGGTTGTGTGGGGCGGAGAGACAGTTTTGCTAAGAAGCCAGAAGATTGCAGCTAAGGGAGAAGTTCATGTGGCCAGCAGAGTCAAAATCCCAGAGTTGGGGATGAAGTTTTTTTGTGACAGAGTTCTGAGGGTGCTTTAAAGGCAGTTCCGTCATACTAATGAACCCTAGCCACAAGATTAGACATCTTTCTTACTGATCTTTCTTAATGTCCCTTGGGGATTCTCCACTTTCTCTTTTCCCTCAAATTTATTTTATTTAAATGCACTACTGAGTCATTTTATTAGAAATGAACTTTATCACTCAATTGTACAAGGATCAGATGTATGTGGTAAGCAAACATTAGGAAGATAATACACTTATTTTACAAAGTGTGCAAGGTAGAAATACCATTTATGGCTTCATAAGGAAAAATATATGACTAATATATTTTACCTATTTCGTGGCATTTTCTTTGTAGTTGATAGAGTAAGAAGGGACCAGGGAGTCATTAACTTTCTTTTGGAAATCTATTTAAAAATCTGATTGCCATGCATTGTTATGCAATAATGTATTTACACTCCATATGTAGTCCTAAAACATATGCTATTTACTTTTGCCTACTTATGCCTTCTACATAAATGGAATTATATAACATTTGGGACTTGCTTTTTTCTAAGCTCAGCTTTATGTCTTTGAGATTTTCAGCGTTGCATCAGCTGAAATAGTTATCTTTTATATGAAATTATTCATTTGTCATAATTTATTTATCCATAGTACAATTATTGACGAACATTTGGGTTTTTCCAGTGTTTGCTCTCCTGAACGGTGCTGCCTCAGACACTCTTATACATGTCTCCAGATGCACATGTGCAGGATTTCTTTAGGGGGCATATCTGTCCAGTTGAAATTTGGTTCACATATATGTATAAAATAATTCAGAGTAGCTAATGACATCTCCTTATCGATAACTTAGAAGGTCTAATTGTTGAATGATTTTTTTCTTATTAGTTAAAGTGAACAACTATTTACAGTTATGACCTTATGAAGAGAAGATAGATATGAGGGCTAATAGATTTTATGTTAGTTGAGTTTCAGTGACAGATTGAGAGGTTTAGGGTATTGCTGCAATTGCCTGTGGGGCTTACTTGCTGATTCAGACAGGGGCAAAATTAATGCAGCCCATTAAAAAGTGCACTGATACATTGGGAGAGATGCTACATAAGATATCGTTATTTAGAGCAGGCTGTCTTGGTCCTTTTTCAGATTTGATGTGTTTGGTATTTTTCTGAGACACATCTGGTTGGGGAATATTTCCTGCCCTTTCTGCCATCCATTACCAGATGGCCATTTGTCAGATCCAGTTATTTTTACTGTTTATGGCATCTACCCAGAACAACGTGATTAACATGGACTCAGTTATTCAAAAAGTGACTCAGTCATTCACTCGGTTAATAATTCTTTAGCACCTTCCATGTTTGGGGCCTAATACTTAGATCCGGCCGTATTATGGTGAGCAGCACAGAATTGGGCTCATTCTCTTAGAATTTATGATTTATAGTGCTAGAGAAATATGCATAAATAAGAGATCTTGATGGAGTGTGAGAAGTTCTCTTGATGGTGGATGGCCTCGGGTGGGATGGCAGTGCAGAACAGGCACTCCGAATCCGTTTCAGAAAGACTAGAGAGCCTTTAGAAAGTACAGATTCTTAAGCCTTATCCCCAGACATTGTGGTTGGAGTAAGTCTGGACCAAAGAAACTTCTTGTTGTTATTGTTTTTATTATTACCTCCTAATACAGTTCAGCCAGGTAGCCACATTTGGGATACACTGTTGATGAGTCATTAAAAATGGGCAGTAATCACGACAAAGTTTCTAAATGACTTAGTCAGGGATGGAGTAAATAATTTTCGGATGATTTCTGATCCCAGGCCAAAGGCAGATTTATATTTGTTCCTATTCAATTATAAATTCTTGTTACATAGCCTGTAAAAGTTAACTGTCCCAGTGTTGGATGGGAAAGCCTGGCTTATCAGTAGCACACAGGAGAAGGACCTGACATCGTTTAGCTATTATAAGCCCAGTGGAAGTCAGAGGTGGGCTTGGCGGGCCTGGAAGCTACTGCACCTTAGTATGTGTAACTATGAGCTTTGTATCGGAAAGAAGGAGGTAAGAGTCCCCGGTCCCCTGCACACCTGGACTCCTGTGGATGGTCTCCAGGATCCCATTTAAGGGGGATGCTGGCACTTGGGTGTCTGAGAGGACATTGAGCTCCTTGGCAAATATCCTTGGGAGGAAGAACTGGAGAGAAATGGTCTTGTTCATCCCAGAAAAAGAAAGCTTAGAGCTATAGTTCCAGAAGAAAGAACTGGGACCAGAAAGGGAAAGTTATTTGGGAAGCAAGTCTCATTTATTCATTGACTCATGTATTTATTTAACAGATTTTTTTTTAGTATCTACTGTAACTCATTCAAGTGGATGCCAAGGATATAATGGTAAACAGGATGGAGTCAGTTCCTGACTTCTGGGACCTAAGATTTGCTGGAGGATCAAACAGGTTAAGCACACAGTTACAAGAAACTATAAGTACTGTGACGTGAAGAACAGGGTGCTGCTTCACCTTCATGTAAAACACATTTCCAGTATTAGTACTGTCAGAAAGATGGCGAATGGTGAATACTCTGGCCCTGGAGATATTCAAGAAGAGGCTTCTTGGAGATACTGTAGAAGTTGTGCTGACAACTACTATTAAACCCTATTTAACTTTTAACATCAATGATCACATGTCTTTTTTTTTATTGAAGTATAGTCAGTTTACAATGTTGTGTCAATTTCTGGTGTAGAGCACAGTGCTTCAGTCATACATAGACATACATATATTCGTTTTCATATTCTTTTTTATTATAGGTTACTACAAGGTGTTGAATATAGTTCCCTGTGCTGTACAGTATACTGCCTACTATATGTAAAATAGATAAACAGCATATATGTTTTTATAACAGATTTCACACTCCTTGTTTCTCTTTCCACCCTTTCTATCCTAATCTTCCCTTTCCTCCATTTGCTCCAAACTCAGTTCCAGGTCTTTAAGTCTGCGTGATGAGATGATTTTCTTTGCAGTTTAACAGACCTTTGTTTATAAGGGATAGGACAGATTCTTAGAACTGAAGTCACTCTTAATTATTATGTTTTTATCTGGGCTACCAGATAATTGAGGAGAGGCGCAAGTGTTTATATAAACGCCCTGTGACCTGATTTTATGCCTTTAGTCTTCCCCGTTCCTCTTGGTGGCTAGCCCGTGCAGGTGGGGACTCTCGGGGGACCTGCATTTCTATGGGGATGGGCAGGCACAAAGAGTGGGTAAAAATGTCAATGCCGCTTACTGTATAATTGTTATGTGCTCTTAATGAGACTATGGCTTTCTTGTGACCATCATGTTTTGAATTCTTAACATCATGTCTTTTTTTTTAACTTTTTAAATTGAAATATAGACAGTTTACAATGTGTCAATTTCCGTTGTACAGCACATTGCTTCAGTCATACATGCACATTTATATATTAGTTTTCATATTCTTTTTCACCGTGAGCTGCTACAAGATATCGAATATAGTTCCCTGTGCTATGCAGTGTAAACTTGTTTATCTATTTTATATATACCAGTCAGTATCTGCAAAACAACGTATCTTAACTGATTAGGAAACCTGACCTTTCCCTCAGAGCATTTTTTAAAAAATTTAAATATTACATTGTGACAATCTCAGGACTGAGTCTTTCACGTTCAGTGTTAGAGCCTGAAGCTGGATGTTGTGAAGGCTTGCGTTTGCTTTCTCTTGACCCAATGTGATTTCCTGTTTCTAAGAAAACAGTTTTAAAGACTCTTAAAAGGAATTTCTTGCATGCTTGGCAGCTCCTGTAAAACCACATTTTAGTAAACCAGTGTGAATGAAGTATATATTAAAAAAAAAAAATCAAAGAAAGAACCATGTTGCTTGACCAAAGTAGCATTTTGTTTTGTGGAAATTGGATCCCATAGAAAAATCTGGTGATTTAGGATGTGTTTGCTGTTGTAACGAGATAAACCAGAAACCAAAAGTTTTCATTTTGGATAATCATCCTAGTTCAAGAGGACAGTTGATCACAAATTGGGGTTTACTTTGTGCTGGAATTGATGCATACTCTTGAGTCTGGTTAACAGCATTTTTTAAAAAGAAACAAAATTGCAACTTGGGCATCTTTCCAAATGAATTCACAAATTTAGAATTAATTCACATGCATTCTTACAATATTCTGGAGGCGACCCCAGTTACTGCATCGCTTAGTCAATGGAGAAAATGAACGTTAGTGAGTCTTTGGCTGTTAGATGTTCCTCTCTGAGCAGGAGATTCATGTCTCCTGGCTCTCAGATCAGAGATTCGGCTTCTCTCAGAATTGTCCTAGAAATGGGCTTCTTATAAAAAATTTAATAGGTATTAAACATGTTTTTGTGACTACAAAGGTATTTTATTCCTTTGAGTCATGTTTGTTGAGTGCCCACTCTGTGTCAGGCATCCTTCAAGAGACAGACACGTGGTGAGGAATAAGGCAGGCAAAGTCCCTGATTTTATTTATCTATTAGAACTTATTTCAGGGCTTACTGTGTGCCGGAAACTGTACCGGGTACTTTACAGATGATGTTAAGTCACTTAAACCTCCTGCCAATGCGGTGAGGTAGGCACTCTGATCCTTGTTCTGCAGAAGGTGGGAAGGAGGGTCGGCATCACCTGGCTGGGAGGTGGCCGGGCCAGGGCTGAGCACAGGATGAGCCCCGAGTGTACGGTCACTCTAGGCCTGATTTTGTAAGTTTACACATTCTTCGTAAAAACAAAACAAAACAAAACAAACGCGTGCACACACAGAGAAGAAGATAAACACTACGGGCAGTCTGACTATTGTTAATGTTTTGGAGTCTCTGTTCCAGCCCTCATATGTGTGTGTGCACATGTGTGTGTGCACGTGTGTGTGTGTGCACGTGTGTGTGTGCGTGTGTGTGTGTGTTTAAATGTATATGATATCTTATTGATCTGTCACCACTTCTTTTCACAACATGTGATAAATGTTTTGCAGGCCGTGCATTTGAAAAATATGAGCGTAACTAGCTGAGCAGTGTTCCGTGGTTTGTCTGTATCATGATCTACGAGGATTTATCTAACCAGTTTCCTACCACTTAACAATGTTTCTTAATTTTGAATTTCATAAACCCTGCTTTAGCTAATGCCTGGATCACCAAATCATTTTACAAATCTATGAGCATTAAAACATTTCTGAGCGAAGAATTGTATTAAAACTCTTTGGAAATATTTATACAATATCCACGTGGGGTCTGTACTCTGTGAACAGGATGATGTTAACAGCATGCTTTTCCTTCTAGGCTAGTGGACGACAGATGTGTCGTAAACCCAGAGGCGGGGGACCTTGCCAACCCTCCCAAGAAGTTCAGAGGTAAGAAATAAATATGTATTTTTTTTTTTTACCATGCGACCTAAAGAGGGGGGGTGTTATTTTTGTGTCTTAAAATAAGTAATGTTAGAACTTTATTCACTATAAAACTTTCAAATAGAAGTGTATCCACTGAATTTTTTTCCCCCCAAATTTCCCATTATTTTTCTTCTTTTACACATTGAAGGGCTGATATTGAAAGAATAGTTCCAAGTTTTGTTTTGCTGGTCTGTGTGTTCAAAGGACATCTTGGTAAATAGCTGTGAGAGGCCACTTTGCAAACCAGTAAATACAGCTGAATGATAAGTATTTGTGTATTTTTGTGACAGTGGTACAGTAAATGTTAGTGTTTCATTATTAGCTATTTAAGTTGTCTTTGTGAAATCTTCAGGACGGTGACATCAATGTGTTTGCTTAGTTTTTAAAATGTCATTTTGGATGATGTCTAGTGACTAGCAGTTGTCTTAGAACTCCTTTCTAGGTATCATCTTAGAGGTACCTTCATAAATATCAACTAAGAAATTGTTCATAGTAGGAGACATTATAACTCGACTGTTACCGAGAGAAGGGTTAATGGGATTTGCAGAGAATCATAGTCAACTAAAACCAGTAATTAAGAGCGTGTGCAAATCAGTTTCATAGTTTGTGTGGACTTATAATAAGAACAACTTTAAAACAGCGTTCATTTTGAACACACTGTGTTCAAATGTATTCCTACTTACACAGTACCGAAAAGTAGCTTTAATAAGAGATACAGATCTGGAGAGAGAGTGAAAGGGATTCCCCTGGCCCCAAGGCCAAGTCAGGATGTGCTCTGCCTGCACGGGGGAAGGGAGATGTTTAACATGTGGTAAATGGTTTCCATGTTTCACTTTCTGTGATGGGCACGTTCTACACAATTCTTTTTATAAGACTGTCTTATGTATGGCATTTGCAGTAAACTTAGAATCTTACAGAAAGCGTGCCAAGCCCAATAAATATCCTTTGGGTAAACTTGGTCACTTTGAATAAGTGGTCCAGATGTCTCCCCAGGTAGAGGAATTAACATCGAGCAGGCGGTGGGGGACAGACTGCCTGTTAGAAGCACTTGTAAGAGTGCTCAGTGGGGATGTTCCCCTAATTCAGTATTCCCACTGCACACAGTCCCCACGGCAGGTGGACTCACAATAAAACTCCATGAAGGAGAGCCAGCAGTTGTGACAAACAGACAAGAAGTGCTCCAGGACAGGGGACTGTGGGTAAGGGTGTGGAAATGATTTCAGAGACAGAAGAGGCCAGATGAGCCCTAATGGAAGAACGGACAATATGAAAAAAGAGCATACAGGTTCTAAAAAGCATGACCTGGCATATTATATAAAGATGAAGAAACAGGTATTGTTTTGGAAAAGAAAGCTGAGATTACCCAGAATGCAGCGCAGAGGAAATGAATGAGTCATAAAAAGTGTGGAGGCTGGACTGAGAAGGTCCGGGAGCATCTCATCCCGTTCCAGGAGGTGAGGCTGGTGCGCACGAGAATGAGGTAATGTGGGAAGAGATACGGGCGAGAACTTCCTGAAGCTGAAGAAACCCAATGCTCCTCAGGTGGGAGAGGCACCCTGAGTTCAGAGTTGTGATGATAAACAAAACCGGGTCCACAGACACTCTTTTGTGAACTGCAGCTTGTTAAAGATAAAAAGCAAAGTTTTAAAACACAAACCGGGACAACAAATCTGCATTTGTAGCAGACAAAAGCTTGGGGTTCGGGTTTTGACTGTGCCGCTCGCTGGCTGTGTCATCTTAAGTAGGTCACCCAATGACTTTGTGCCTTGGAGGACATCTGTCATTGGCTGGTGGGAGCCAGGGTGGATGAGAACAAGAACAATCCCACCACACAATGCTTTGTGAGGCTTGAAATCTTTCCAGAGCATAAATGTAAAAGTGTTTTAAGCCATTACACAAATGGCAGCTAACTTACCACAGAAAGGCATAATGTATTTCCTTTAAATGTATTTGGCTCTGTTCTTACATTATAACCTCTACAAGGGCAGGATTTTATCCTTTTTCTTTTTGTGCTTTACAAGCATAGAGCTTTGCCCACCATAGACATCCAAAAAAAAAAAAAAAAGCCATTAGATGCTTGTAGGTGAGAGACCCAGACTTTCCCGGGATCATGTGATACAGCTTGGTTCCCAGGGGTGCTCCATGCTTCACTGCCGTGAGCTTGGGTAGCTTTATTCCTCTGTCAGTCCGGGGAGGTTGATCTGTCAAAGACAAACCTTCAGGGTTTGTGGCTGCCTTTTTTTCTTTTCCTCTTTCCCAGTGAAGGGAATTGTTTTAAGTGCAAAGACTATTTCAGTATATCCGAGGGCACCCTGGGGTACCAGCTCTGTACCCAGTAGGTGACTATACACAGATACTCAGTGTCCTCTGATTCAGCGGGCACCGGTTCAATGTATGAGTCACTCAGGTGCTCCGTCCGCCCCTGGGAGGCTGGCTTTTCTCGTAATCTAATACTTCAGGTCATTGTCCTTGCTCGTTTGCTCTCATTTTCTACCTGTAGCTTAAGACTAAATCATGTGTCTCACTCCGCTCATCTTTGGAGAAGGAGGGTATTTTTCTGTTGGCAATTCAAGGTTCCCTTTTATCTTAAAACTCTGACTCTCATCGTCTGATTCTTGGAAGCCCATCCTGACGGAGGAGCCCCGGAGGAGAGTTCCCCAGGCTTGTCTCTGCCCTGGCCTTCACAGTACTCAGCAGCCCTGAGCAGACCGTGTGGTCCCAGATGCCACATCCTTTCACCTACCTTGTCCTTTCTGCAGCTTCACCCTTCTCTGCCTGGATGTATTTCTCCTGTACCTTTTGACTGTAAAGGTCATCATTTTTTCCTAGATTTGCCTCCCAGAATCACCACGCCTATATTTCCAGAATCCTCTGGCAAGTGTCCAGAGCCCCCTCCCTTCATGTTACTTTTTAGGTAACACGAAGACACAATAGCTGTCTATCCGCAATAGTTCAGCTGCACCTCGGTCCCTCTTGCCTCAGCCAGACAAATGATGTTCTCAAAGTACTTTGAAAAGTATTTTATTTTTCATACTCACTCCATGGTTTGTTCAAGTGAATCATCAAATTTTAGGGCTCTAGGCAATTCAAAGTAAATCTAATACAGCTCCCCCAACGTTTTGAATGAGGAGCCAAAGTTCTAAAGGGGTTAACAAGACTAACCAATAGACACAATTGTGCAAGAAATGTTCCTTTGATCGTGTCACACTGCCTCTCATGTGAATAGAGGAAATGAAGTTTTAACAAATGAACGACTTCCCAAGGGTTATTTACAGCCTGGCAGATGGACAGCTATTTTTCAGTGGAAACCACACAGTCATAATAGTATTAACAGAAGCACAGTGGCTTTAAGTGAGTGCAAAAACTTTTTCATGATCAAATATTCTGTAATTTTTAAAGACGGACTTTAAACTTTGGAATCTGTTTAGATGTAAGGCAGTATAGAGAGCTCCCTTCCACCCAGTTTCATTATGTTAGCGTCTTATGTAACTGTGGTACGTTTGTCAAAACTAAGAAATTACCGTTTACCATTACTGTTGACTCAATTCCAGGCTTCCTTCGGATGCCACCCATTTTCCATTGATGTCCTGTCTCCAGTCCTGATCCCATGTTAGTCATCATGGCTCCTCAGCCGTCTCTGGCCTGTGACACTTTCTCAGTCTTTCATTGTTTTTTGGTAACCTTGATACTTGGAAGAGTAATGGCCAGTATTTTGTAGAATGTTCGTTGGTCTGGCTCTGGTTGGTGTTTTGGCCATGATTAGACTGGGACTAAGGTTTTGAGAAGGAGGCTGACGGCCCTTCTCCTTGCTTCATATCAGGGGCGCGTATTATCAACACGAGGTGTCACTGGTCCTATTTTTTGATATACAGTTAACCCTCCTCCTTCACACTAAATGGTAGGAGTTATTTTTGTTGACTTTATATTTTCTGTTTTTTTTTTTCTTTTTCTTTTTTTCTCTCCTAGTCTCTTTGTGTACTTCCCCCCTCATCTCTAGAAAACTCTTCTCTGGCACAGATTTTTCCAAAAGTTTGTGTCTACCGATATGTGTGCCTTTTCTGTTAGGAGGAGAGACATATCTAAATCAAAACAAGAGAGGTTTGTGTGTCCTTTTATTCCCATCAGGGTGATAAAACACAGAAGTAATGGAGAACCCAGGGAGCCACTCCCCCGGCGGGACGAGGGAAGGGAAAACAGCCCCTTCTCCTGGCTGGTTAGTTAGTCCCGCAGCCTCGGACCATTTGGTCTTGAAATTTCCAGCTCTGAGATTCTGTGGTCATTTGACACATGTGACTATTTCATAATCCATCCAGCCTACCAAGTGGCTGCTTCTGGAAGCAAGAAGTTGCTCTGAAGCAGTAAGTTAGAATGCTTCAGGAACTGGAACTAAAATTGAGACTGTCTCTGCTGTGCAGTGGCACACGAGAATCAGCGAAAGTGAAAATCAGGGACTTCGGGGAACACTTACAAGTTCATTTCTTTAACTCAGTTCCTTCTCTTCATGTAACTCATTTTTAAGGGAAGTCATTTTTAAGGCGGACACTCTCACCGTTTAGGGTTTGGTTATACACTTAAGAGCGTAAGTGAAAAAGCCATCTAGCCAGCTTTGACTTTTTATGTGGTCGAACATGCCAGTCTTGTTTAACGCAGTAATTCACCAGTGTGAGCCAATTATAAATACTCCGTCTACAAATCCGACAATTGCTTTATTGAATTTATTCAGCTTTGGTGTTTGTGCAATTTTTTTTTTTTTGGATGCAGACAGACTGTTTCAGATTTGAAACAACTAACGTTTATCGAGCATTTAACACATGCTGTGCCGTGCTTGGGGCTTTCTGTGCATTAATATTTAGTCATCTCAGTAACCCTGTAAAGTAGGAATTTTTGTTATCCCGCTCTTGCAGTTGAGAGAGTTAAGTATAAAGAAGTCATACAACCGTTTTAAAGTCGCCAAACCTACTAGTGGTAGAGCTGGGACTCAAAACAAGCTGGTCTGACTCCAGAGCTGTTTGTCACTATCCCATACTGTCTATTGAATAGCACCCTCCCATCAGTTTTTACCTGTTGGTCCCCTAGAGCCATAGAGGTTACATCTCATCCCTCTGCCACACAGTGGGGCTTGACGTATTTGTTTAGAATGGTCATATTCCTGCAGATCTTCTCTTTTATAGTCTTAGTAAAAAACATTGTTTCACCTCTTGCCAGCTACAAATTCCTCCGTGATTTCTCTAGTTTTCATCATGCTGCTGTGTTTGATTTCTGGTTAGGCTCCTGCCTGCTTGTCAATGTACTTCTTAGCGGTGTAGGAAGAACTGAATGTAGAACGTTTGGGTGTGGTCGGATGAGAATCTCCCTCTTTTTTGGATGTCACACTTAGAGCCCAGGAGTCCTGAGCAGGAATCCCTAACTCGCCGCCAGCTGTGAGTCAACCCAAACTCCTGGTGCTTTTTCACTGGCATCTCTGGACGCTCATTTCCCTCCTCCTGTGCTGCATAATTGGTATTTTGGAACCTAGTGGAGAATCTTTTAACACGTTTAACCCTGGTCATCCTTCTAGCCTGCCAAGTTTTTCTCTCTTTCTTTTTTGATCTTAACTCTCACCCAAATTATTTATTTAAATTCTCAACCTCATGACATCTTGAAATGTAAGTTGATAACAGGTATGTATGTGATACTCTCACTTCATGTGTTACTCTGGTGTTACTGAATGTTATCTAAAGAGAAATACATTAGGACTGTGTTAGTCGGAGTATCTACAAGTCAGACCCTGGAAGATATGGATGGAGGTAATCAGTTTGGGAGGTGGTCCTGGGAAGTGTGAGCGAGGAAGCGAGGGAGAGTGAGCCTAAAGAAATAAAAGGTAGTGAATTGTGCATCAGACCCACCACTGTGGCAACTGGAAGTCAGTCCTGCCATGGCCTCTGAGCAACCATGCGGAACATGCCTCAAAATCTCCTACCCAAGGATGGGAAGGCTGGGGCCAACTTCCATCCTCTGTGGGTTGTGTCATCACCCCTGCCACGCAAACTTCTGGGTTGCTCCTGCTTGCAGCTGAGCAAGTTCTCCGTCACAGAAGCCCTCAGAAGATGAGAGGAGAGATGCAAGAGCTTGAGTTCAGAAACCACACGCTGGAAACTGTCCACTGTGGTTGTTATCAGTGAACTTGGGCCTGGGAGCCCACAGCCACGTCACTTGTGCATGCTCAGAATTTGCACCCACTTCTTTGTTTGAGAGACCTGCAATTAGACTGCAAAGTGTATGAGGGTGAAGACTCCTCTGTTGAATTATCAAGATCAAGAACAGTGTTTTGCATATTGTTGGGGCTGAATTAATTTTTGTTGAATGAATGATCAAAGTTCTAGAAAAAAATTGTAATTCTTAAAGGCAATATAATTTCAGTTCTGTCAACACATGCTTTTTGTGGGGGGTCTTCATACTACTCAGCATGTAATGTAGCTGTTAGCTGATTGCTTCGTTTATAAGAAAGCAAGGTATGGACCTGTTATGTTGTTACAGTCTTATATGCTACATCTCTGAATTTAAGTTCATTGGTGTTAAATGTGCATTCTATCAGATAAATCTGTAGTGTGAATAGCAGAAGCCAAAAACTTCCACATGTGTTAAGTGAAGCTCTTTTAGGTTGTAGCATTTTGTAGTTTGCTGGCACTCAAAGAAGTTTAGAAAATTGCAATGGATTTCCAAGCCAGAATACACGATTTACTCAAAATCATCTTTAAAATTCTCCAGTTGAATGTTACTGCTAGGCTGATTCTGTGTGTTTGTGGGAAGTCATCATATTAAGAACCTTCTGCAGCTAGTCCCCTATTATTAAACTCTTAAGTGGCAGTGGAAATTGGTTAATAAGTTGACTCTTCTCAGTGAGGTTTCAAAGATGGGCCGAAGGATGAAATGAAAACCGACTGCTTTTTGCCTCTTTGCTTCTCCTGTTGAAACTAGCCAGGATTGTAAAAGTACTGGTACTTTAAACTACTTTACCCTCTCCTGGAGGGAAGTTGCTGTGGTTCTGAACGGTCAGAGAGGACTGCTCTGGAAATCTCATGAATTTCTGTTTAGGGCAGCCCTCATCCAGTTAATTGTGTATCAAAAAAATTATATATATGCTGTATGAACTTTGATTTGTGGCTTTAACTTGTGAAGGTTAATTTTCTCCTTTCAGAGTGAAAAGCAATGGACAGCAAATGAGCACATGGGATGCAGGTGGTTTAGTGGCGTTAGAATAACTCTCTGACTCCCTTGCTTACTGATCCTGTAGTCATGGGCCAATTTTCCTGAGCCGGGGGGTCATGTGCAAAAGCCTCCCTTCCAGTGTTGTGTATGAAATTAAGTGTGTGTCTAAACTTAATAGCCCCATTTTCCCGAATGTGGAAACCACACTAGAGAGAAGTGAAAGTTACATGATCAAGGTCACACCACTAGTAGGTGGTGAGGCAGGCTTTGTTTGAAGCTGGTGTTTTTTTTCCCAACACTGTGAGATCTTCATACATTTATTAGAGATTCATTGATGATCCACTGTGTGCAGTGCAGTGTGTGAACTAGTTGCTAAGGGTCAAACAAGTCAGAAACGAATGCTGCTCTCAAGGAATTTATAATCTAATGAGAGAGATAAGATGTGTGTGTGAATAATTACAACCCAAGGTGGAACGTGATAAGGGCTAATTAAAGAGGCATGGTGAAGGCACTGTGGGAGGATGCAGATTTTAATTTCCTGTTTTGAGAGATGAGAAAAGCTTCTTAATTAAGATAACCTTTGACCTGTGACTTGAAAGGCACAGGTGCCTCCGGCAAAGGACCATCTAGGCTTTCCAGGCTTAGTATTTACCTTCTCATGAAAGTACTTCCGAGGGTCAAAGCTAAATTGCATTTTCCATTTAAACAGTAATAGAATGTTTGGTATTTTTTTCCAGTATAAAACTGAGACGTAAATGCCAAGCCATTACCCTGGTAAGTTTGGTTTTCTGCAGGAGACAGACAAGTACACCAATGATTACTGAATGTGAACGGGGCCACACTCCTAACCCTGCTGCTCATCACTGACATTTATTTAGTCCTTACCATATTTCAGGTGATGTCTGAAGTGCTTTACAGTCTATTAATCCATTTAATCCCTAAGCAACCCTGAGAGGTATGTATTATTGTTAAGATACTGTTATTGTCTGCATGTATTAGATAAGTTGCTATAATAGAAATTAAACCAGTGGCTTATATAGGAGAGAAGTGCATTTCTCTTTCACTTAATAGTTCCTGGGTGAGTAATCCCCAACCATCTTGCAAATCGACTGTTTCCAACACATGGCTTCCAAAGTTGCTTCAAGAGTCATCACCTCCTAGTCAGTAGAAAGGGGGCAAGAGGAATCCAGGGCAAGTAGGTTCTTCTTTCAGGAGGGCATCTGGAATTGCATATGTTACTCCTACTCCTGTCTTATAGTTACATAGTATGTGGGGTTGAATGGTGGTCCCCCAAGATAAGTCCATGTCCTAAAACCCAGACACTGTGAACGTTGCTTTATTAGGAAAAAGAGTCTTTGCAATTGGAAGTCAGTTAAGAATTTTGAGATGAGATCAGCCTTGGTCACCCAGGTGGGTCCCAAATCCAATGATAAGTGACTTTATAAGAGACAAAAGTGGAGAAAAAACAGACCCAGAGGAGAGAGCTTGTGAAGACAGAGACAGAGAACGGAGTTATGCAGCCACAAGCCAAGGAAGACCTGGAGCCACCAGAAGCTGGGAGAGACAAGAGAGAATTCTGTCCTAGAGCCTTCAGAGGGAAAATGGTGGTGCCTGCACATTGACTCTGGACTTCTGTCTTCAGGAACTACAAGAGGATAAATGTCTGTTGTTTTAAGGCACCACGTTTGTGGTGATTTGTTACAGCAGCCACGGGAGACTCATACACGTAACTACATCTGCTGCAAGGAGGCTGAGGAGTCCGGTGCGTAGTGGGCTGGCCACACACCCACCTCAAGAGTTCTGTTACCTAAAGGAAGAAGAGAGTGGACACTGGGGGTGAGAGGTAACATCTTTGCCACACCCCATTTTATAGATGAGAACACTGAGGTCCAGAGAAGTTAAGTAACTTGCCCAAGGTCACATAACTAGAAAGAAGCAAAGGTTTGATTGAATTCCAGATAATTAACCACTAACTATACTGCCTTTAGGCCCAAGGAGCTACAAAAGTGAGAGAAGAGGACTGTAATTGGCGTGGGTGTTCAGAGCAAGACTGGCGGTGCGCTGGAGCTGTGGGAGAATGGGCAGTTGTTAACCAAGTCGACAGGAGAGGGCTGAGGAGAAAGAGGCACAGAGGTGTGGAGTAGGTAACCCATTTGTGGCTGTGGCTTTTAAGAATGTTAAAAGCTGAGGAGAATGTGGAAAAGTGGCAGAGATGAGCGTACGGGAGGGTCCCGATGCCCCATGGCCTGGTATGCTGAGGCATTTTCATTTTTATGTCAAACACAGTGGAGAACTCTTAAAGCATTTTAAGCTGGGCTATGACGTGATCAGAAGTGCGTTAAAAAAAATAGATACAGACTTTAATTTATTGACGGCTTGTGTTCCATAGTCTGTGTTTTTTTTTTTAACACCTTTTTAATAGTATGGTTCCTGTACAGTAAACTAAACATATTTCAGATGTACAATTTGATGAAGTTTGATAGATATACACATCCATAAAACTACCACCACAATCAGGATAGCTAACATTTCCATCACTTCCCAAGAGGTGCAATTTTCAAATTCCCAAATTATCCTTTCCCACCCCCTTTAACCCTTGGTAACCATCAGTTTGCTTTCTATGTCTGTAAGCCCCAATGTTCATAGCAGCACTATTTACAATAGCTAAGACGTGGAAACAACCCAAATGTCCATTGACAGATGAGTGGGTAAAGAAGCTGTGGTGTATTTATAAGATGGAATACTACTCAGCCATAAAAAAGAATGAAATAATGCCATTTGCCGCAGCATGGATGGACTTGGAGATCATCATTTTAAGTTAAGTAAGCCAGAAAGAGAAAGAAAAATGCCATATGATATCGATTATATGTGGAATCTGACAAAAGGACACACATGAACTTATCTATAAAACAGAAACAGATAACACAGAATTGAAATTTTGAAAGACTATTTTCCTTCATGGAGAGGATGAAAATGTTGGGTGGGATATCAACTAAGAGACGATTAAAATAGTTAAGAAAAATATGTTAATGGCCTAAGACAGTTGCTGTAATATTTGACTGTGTTAGGATTTGGTGACTGACCATATGGGGGCATCTGGTGGGAGGTTGGGGGAAGGGAGGAGGTGCCTCCCAGGATTCTCCCAGATGTCAGACTTGGGCAGTGTGATATATGTTAGTGGCATTTATTGAAATATGGAATATATAACAAATTGCTTGGTAGGGGAGGGTAATAGTATCAGTTCTGTATCACTACGTAATAAAACACCCCCAAGCTGAGTGGCTTTCTGAACATTCATTTACTTACTTAACTCATAAATCTGTGGGTTTGCTTGCTGATTCTTTTGCTCTGAGCTGTCTTGGCTGATGAACGTGCCCAGGTACGTGTGGTCAGTTGGCAGCTGGATGATCTGTGCTAGCTTCACCCACGGATCTGCCTGTGATGGTTGTTGGCGGGATGGCTGGGGCATGTGTCTCTCACTGTCTGGCAGGCTAGCTCAGATGCTTCCCATAGGGATGGTATGAGAACAGCAAGAAAGGGCAAAGCCCAGTGCTCAAGCTCTCTTCAGACCTCTGCTTGTGTCACAATTGGCAGTGTTACGTGCCTAAGTTTGGAGGAAAAGGGAGGAGAAGTTGACTCTGTCTCTTGATGGGAGCAACAGCAAAGTCACCATATGCATACAGTGATGGGAAGAACTTGTGGCCGTTTGCAATTTACCACAGTAATGAACTTGGTTCTGGCATCCTTTCTGCCAGAGGTAGATCTAGAAGATGGGTGGATATGTCAGTCTGGAGGCTCAGGAGAGAAATATAGATGGAAAATACAGATAGCAAGCTTAATAGTATGTAGATAGAATTTAAAGCTGTGAGAGTGAGAAGAAAAGGGTGCCCTAAAATGGAACCCCTTGGAAAACCAACATTTAAGCTGCCCTGAAACAATAACATCAAGAGCCGTAATGAAGAACCGCTACAAAAATGACTAAAATAAAAGGCACCGACAATACCAAGTGTTGCCAAGGATGCAGATCAACTAGGAGTCTCAGACATTGCTGGTGGTATACAAAACGGTACAGCCATTTTGGAGAAGAGTTTAGCAGTTTCTTATAAAGTTAAACACACACATACCAAGTGACCCCCAAGCATCACTCTTAAATATTTACCCAAAGCAGTGAAAACTTAAGTTCATACTAAGATCCATGTATCCATGTTTATAGCAAAAACTGGAAACAATTTAAAAAAATCTCTTTTACGTGGTGAATGGATAAACAATACATGCAGTGGAATACCACTCAACAATAAAAAGGAATGAACCACGGATACACCCAGCAACACGGATGAACCTCAGGTGCATTATGCGAGGTGAAGGGAGCCAGTCTCAAGGCTGTGTAATGTGTGACTCCTTTTATATGCCATCCTGGGAAAGGCCGAGGCAGGAGGGGTGAATTTAGCCAATTCAAGATAGTCTGGAGGGAAAACAGCACTGAGGTGGTTAGAAGTTCACTTGACTCAAAAACGATCTCTTGACTTCACTGAAAAAAGATGAAGTTTCCCCATTCTACACTTCGGTGACTTTTTTTTCCTCCTCTGAGTCTGGCTGTGTGGGAAGATGGAGAAAGACCCTATTCATTCAGGACTCTGCCTCTCTGGGTCTTCGGATATAGTATTAATTTGGGGGAAAAGAATGATCTTCGTGAAAGGATGTCAAAGCACCTTTTAATTACTTTTACAGGATGTTTGTTCTAAATGATTTGGAGGGTTGGAGTATTTTTGTCTATGCTATGTCCATTATTAACTTTGTATTCTTCAGGAAAGTAACCCCAATTATATTGTTCCAGTGGAATTTCCTACAGGAAATGCGTTGCTTTTATAATATAGCTTTCAGGAACACATTGTGGTAAGAAGTATGGACTGTTTATAGAACTGAAACCATGGCTCACTCAAGAATTCTTCAGTGAATTAAATAGTAGCTATTTTTAAATAAACTGTTTCCCTATTTTCTCTTATTTTGACATGTATTAGGCCTATTAAAAAGTCAATCACTTCAGTTTTCCCATAACGTATAGCATAAAGTATCTCCAGCGCGAGGCAGTGTCTTACACACGTTTGTTATTTGAAGTGGAAGTGTGTGTGAATTAAGACTTTACTTCTGCGGTGGATGGTAGGTGGGCCTTGCTTGTTTGAGTCTCTTCTGAGTATTAAATAAATTAATAAAAGTTACATTTTGTTTATGAAAGTCTCTATGCATCTCCATAAAGCATACTAATCATTAACTTATTCAAGCTGCTGCTAAGATAGAAGATTGATTTGTATATTGTGTATTCAAGTCCAGGTTCAACTGCCTTTTCTACCGTGTTGATTTAGTGAGAGAGCAGTTTAAGGATCCTCTCTGATCAGGTGCCCTTGTTTACATTTTGTGGTTTTCAAGGTAAATACAGCAATTTCAGAATAAAGCAAACTGCTGGCTGGTGGTGATGTTTGTTTTACAAATGCTTGGAAGTAGTTTGGAAACTTTGCCTTTTAAAGAATTAGAGGTGAAATGTCTAATAAAGCAGCCCTTAGGGGCGAAATCCAGCCTCAGATGGTGACACCCCACCCTCTCCCTGTATTCTTTTCCAGCCTTGCTGTCCTTTGTTGGCTGGGGACCCCTGCAAAGACAGATTTATGCCCTGAAAGTGGAAGCAGTGGGTCCCAGGAGCTCACTGAGTCTTACTACTTCTCTAATGTGATTGGTGTGTGTGTGTGTGTGTGTGTGTGGTCCTGTCTTGGAAGCAAAGGTGTAAGTAGGCTAAAAACGACTTTAAGCCACCATTTTCTAAACGACACAAGCTTCAGCTCTGTTGAGAAACAGGCCTGTGGAGTTTGTCCTTCCGGTTCCATGTAGATGTGCTGTGTGAAACGCAAGTCTGGCTGTGGTTGTTGTAGAGAGCTTCACAGTTATACAGCGTGTACTCTGGTGGGATCTGCATTAATTAAAACCTCCAGGAGGATAAATATTAGAAGGAAAGGAGTTAAAACAAATTTAATTGTGTGGCAAGGTTGGGAGTTGGGTTTTGTAATGTTACCATAGAAAAGAAAAAAATCCAGTTCCTGAAATGGCATGTTAAAAAAAAAAACAGTGTGACTGTCCAGTGGACAAGTGTGCAAACAAAGCAAAGAGCAGCTGACTGTGCGTAACTGATACTTTGACTTAAAACAGTAACAGTGGAAATTCTATAATTCCTATGTCTTTTTCATCCTTTTTTTTAAGAGCTTGAAATGAGACTCATTAATTATTTTGTATTTCTGCAAGTCAAAAGTGCATGTTGTTTTTTTTTTTCCTGTTTCAGTTTTTTTAGGAAGAATTATTACAGTTTGACTGCACAAACGGGGGGTGGGGTACAGCTCAAGTGGTAGAGCGTGTGCTTAGCATGCATGAGGTCCTAGGTTCAATCCCCAGTACCTCCTCTGAAAATAAAGAGATAAACCTAATTGCCTCTCCCCCCAACAAAAAATAAAAATAAATTAAAAAAAATCTAGTTCTTATCCTTGTTTTCTTTTATATATTTGGCCAGCCTTGTTAGTAAAATTAAAGGCAGGTGTCTTCACTCATGGACTTCCATATAGATGAGTCAGAAGAGCAAGCAAGTTTCTTGCTTCCACCTAACACAAGACGTGGGTAGCACTGTTCTAGCGGCTTCCTTGAATATTCTGCCTGTCCCTTCCATGTCCTCCTGAATAAAATTGATTAAACAGCCTGGGGTTCAAGGTTTCATCACTTAAATAGCCCAGAACTTAAGTAGCCTAGAAACATTGACTTAGCTGAATAAAATCTTTAGAACTTGGAATCTGATCACTTTTTGAAGGGAAAACAAAGGTTTGCATTTGCTACAAGTGCCCTGTGAGCCATGTCGTGATGGTGTAAAGCAACCAAGCAGGCTGAAGACAGTCCCCATGTGGTTGCGAATCGCGTACCTCGTAAAGGACTTGCATCTGATTTCATCTTTATTATTCCATTTGCAATCATGTTGTGATTCTGGTGACCTCCGTGCTGCTGTGACTTTCTTTAGTTTGGACTTTGCTTGGACTTAGTGGACACGAATCACTGCAGCCCCAGAAAAGGAGATGTGGTAGTCATGGATCTTGTTCTTGGCTTTGCCCAAAGCTGCTATTTTCAGTGTCTTATCACACTGTCCTTTAGTCCTGCTCCACTACCTCAAATTATTCTTTAGTCTTTGAAGGAATCTTTCTTACCTTTCATTAGGTAGATTGTGTGTGCCAGCTCATAGTATTAGTAATTTTGTATTTTATTTGTCTAGATTTGCTTGATGTTTGCAAAGCTTGTGTCGTTTCCTTAGGTTAAGATATGGTTTACAGTCGAATGACATCTCACGATTTCAATAGCAGCTGTTGAGGGAAGGCAGACAGTTACCAGCTGCTTTCTGTTCCTTTGCAAAAGAGCTAAGCTGTGATGAAATGAAGAATGTTATTTTAGGGCATACCTGGATCTGCTACTGTGGTTTGATTTACATGGGCAAAGGGAAAAACCCTACTCATTTGAATTTGTTTGCGAATGTGACACAAGTTCGATTCCTGTGAGAAAATTTTGAAAGACTAACTGTCTTGTTTCTAAGAGAAGAAAATTCTTATCTGTTCGTTCTTGTAATGGGTCTGATCCATCTCCTACTTCTGGAGGAGTGTTTCTTCTGAAAGGTGACAATTTATATGTGTGCATCATTCATTTATTTCTAAGTATCCAATGAAGACTTTATGTGTTAGATACTTTAAAAATTTTTATTTTCCCCAGCTTTATGGGGGTTAATTTACTAATAAAATTACACATATTTAAAGTGTCCAAGTTGACAATTTGATATATGTATGTGTTAGGTACTTTGGTAGACACAGGTGATCTTAATGTACAGAATAAAGATACTGTCTCTGCCCTTGTGGTGCAAATGACCCACAATGCCCAGAAGATTTAAGTTTGGCCTCTTGACTTTGATCACAGAGGAGACTGGATACAGGGTCAGATGTGGCCCATAAAGGATCAGTAACTTGCTTGAGAAGCCGTATGTTTTGTTAATATTTCATTTTATATTTCTCTTGGCATTTAATAAGAAAAGTTTAAAGACAATGCTGGCTGATGTCCTTTGAGTTAACAAGAACATAGAAAACCCTTCTTTCCATCCATGTGCCTAGTTCAAAGAGGGAAGCTGTAGATCACTGAGAGATGGACAGGTAGTTTACAGCAGTTGAAACACCTTGGTGGCATTTGAAACTCAGTAGGATAGTCTGGCTACTGAATCAGATGCCCTGTTATACCTGGGGCATCTCTCTCTATATCTAGTCTGTAAAGACTTGGACATGCTCTTTCCTGATAAGAGGCTTCCTATACTAGATTTGTGCCTTTTAACAGAAACATTGTAGAGTTGGAATTTTTTAGAGCCATTATGTCTAGAAAGACTGTGTTACAGGAAAAGCCTAGTGTTAGCGTGAGGAATCCTTCATGAAGGGCCATTAATCCTCACAGAATTAATCAGGTAAGGGCCAATTGCAACGCAACAACAAACAGCAAACAAGCCAAGAGGGGAGGACTGATACTAACAATCATCTGTAATGTACTAGGTAGTATTCGGTTATGTCTCAATTTTCTTGTTCAACTCACCTTTTAAAACTGAGACAAGGAGACATCAATGTATATTAAATGGATACTTATAATAAAGTTTTATCTACTCTGTTCAGTTGGTGAAGAGAGAAGATTAGAAGAGGGGAAGATGGAGAGTGAGGAGGTGGGAGGGAAGAGAGGATCAGGAGGAGGTGGCTCCAGGTGACAGAACAGAGATGGAAGAGAGCACCGCATGGAGGGAGGAGGAGGGAGGAGGAGGCAGGAGGAGAGATCCTCACCCTGGGCTGTTAATTTGGACAGTTTTCATCAGCATCAAATACTAGTGACTATTTTGGCTCTTTGAAATTCTAAGTAATGTATAAGCAGTTATTCTTACTTAACACTTCGAGAGCCGTCTTTGACGTTTTACAAATTCTCAAGTAGGACAGTTGTAGCAGTCACCTCCTAGCCTCACTTCCTCATCTTCCACTTCCTAAGGAGGATTATTTTCCTAAGGACTCTGGCTGAAGCATCGTCACAACATAGGATCCTTCCTGAGAGGCCAGTAAACTCAAACTGAGATGAATGTGGATCAGATCATCAGAGATAGAAGGACAGTTGAGTTAAATAAACGTTTCCTCATATTCGAATAGTTATGCAAAAGTAGCCATGATCTCAGCTGAGGATGTAATAGGAGAAAAGGCTTAAGCATTCTGATTCATGTAGCTTAAACAAGAAGCGCTTTGTTACTAACAAAGAGGTCTGTTGAAATTAAGAGGCGTTTTTAGGTGTCTTAAGTGAAATCTTTATCTAGAGAACAAACTAGTGGGTACCAGTGTGGCGAGGAAATACGGGAAGGGCAACATAGGGGTAGGGGACTAAGACGTAGAGATTATAATGTCTAAAACACGCTACAAGGGTATATGGTACAACAGAGGGAATATAGCCCTTATTTTGTAACAACTATAAATGAATTATAGCTTTTAAAAATTGTGAGTCGCTATATTATACACCTGTAATTTATATAATACTGTACATTAACTATAACTCAATTTAAAAAACCAAAAGAAAAAAGTACAAGAACCCAGAGAAAGAGAAAAAATAAAGTGAAATCTTTAAAAAAGCTTATTATTAATCCTGCATTTACATTTGACCTCTCAGGACTGTGAAAAGATAAACTGAGGCACATGAACGTTTTGAAGAGTTTTTTTGAGCAAACACCGATTCTGTTGGACAGTGCCAAATTGACAGGACAGGAGCTAGGACCAAGGTTTCTATGGAGAAGATGCAGAAGCAAAGCAAAGCAATTGATTGGTTATAGCTTCATCTGTCGCCACATTTGGGAAAATCTGGTTGGCTGTTTGTGGTTGGTTTCACTTTCTCAGATTTGAGTCCATTGATTCTTAGGTTTTAGTAGGAGACCAAGGTGTTAGAACCACCTCAGTCTGATGGCCTCCTGTTTAAATAATTTAACGAGAGTGTACACACATAGCTCATAACTCTGTAGGACTGGTCATGTGGTAAAAATAATCTTATGTGTGGGTTTAAACTCACGCTGTTCAATACTGTTTGTTTAGGACCTTTAAACTTCTAGTATAAGATGATGCTTTTTGACTGTTCAAGCTCAGCTGATATGAGTTGAGGAGAGGTAACTGTTGGAATGTATAGTGAAGTAAGGGGGAACTTGAATCAGTCTATGTCACCACCACTTGGCTCTGACACTGGCTCTAGTAGTGTGAGATGAGTCCAGATGATGACACAGTGGCTGTAGGAACCACCCCCCTCAGAAGTGGTGTCCACTGCTCTGAACTCTAGGGCAGTAGTCTTTCAACTTTTTTGATCATATGCCTCATCAGAAACAAAGTGGGAATAACAGATACATGTTTTTAGTCTCTCTTATTTCCTTCAGTGCTTTTATCATCCCCTATGTAGAATCTAAAAAAAAAAAAAAAAGAAAAAGAAAAAAGAGGACACTAATGAACTCATCTACAAAAGAAACAGACTCGCAGACGTAGTAGACAATCTTATGGTTACTAGGGGAAGCGGGTGGTAAGGGATAAATTTGGGAGTTTGAGATTTGCAAATGTTAACCACTATATGTAAAAATAGATAAAAAACAAATTTCTTCTGTATAGCATGGGGAACTATATTCATTATCTTGTAATAACCTTTAATGAAAAAGAATATGAAGATGAATATATGTGTGTGTATATATATGTGTGTGTGTGTATATATATATACATACACATGGCTAGGACATTATGCTGTACACCAGAAATTGACACATTGTAACTGACTATACTTCAGTAAAAAATAGATATGTTTACTTATAAATCATATACGTGTACATTATTTTAATACTAAGTGGTATACATTGTTGCACATACACAAAAATAAATTTAAAAATAGGGGATAAAAATGAATATAAGTTCGCTTCTAGCATTTTCTTCCACACCCTGGTAGACTGGGAACTCCCTGAGAATGGGCACATGTTTCGGGAACCTCTTACCCTGGTATTTTGCCATTATGATGACTCAGTTGTTTTCATCACCTGAGTGGTGTTAACTAGCTATCCGATCTTGAGCAGCTATCCTCGCTTAACTCATTTAGAATATCGGGTAGTTGTAGCTATCTCATGGAGTTGCACTAAGACATCTGAAGTTGTGAGCAGTGTCTGAAAAGTGAGCTCCTTTTCCCAGTGCCATTGATGAGTCTCTCTCCATTTCCCTACTTCCTACTCTTCTGCCTTAAGAGTTTTGCTTACTCCTTTCACTCTGTGTGTTTCTGCTGACTCCCCCCCCCCATGTCTATTTGGGCTAATTTGTTACAACCATGTGTCCCATTTTACTGCCGTTCACCCATTGTCCTAGGGTAATTACAGTAGTTCTTTAAACTTTTAAAGGTGTCCTAGTTTAGAGAAAAGGGCATGGTCCCCCTATTAATTGGTCACCAGCAAGTATAGAGGACCCTGTGGGGTGCAGACCTCTTGAATGAAGGTCACCTCCTTGACAATGCACAGCCGAGACAGCTGTCTTCAGATGAGCTGTTAATCTCTAGTTTACCCTAGCTGTTACCAGAGGAGAGGGGACTCATGACTTACTGTCTATAGGGAAATGACCCGGGGAGTGTAAGCACAGCATGCCCTCAGGGAGGTGTCTAGTGTAACCACCGACTACCTAGACTGCAGAATGAAAGTCAGCAATTGATCGGATATTGAACTTGGGAATCTGCCTCTGCGACCTGCAGCTCAACATCATGGTGAACGTTTCCCAAGTAGAGTAAAACGTTCTTTCGCTTTGGAGCGAGATGTGCCACTATTATGTAAGATTACACTCAAGTTCATAATAGGAGTTAGAAACAGGTCTTCTTATTCACTCCCAGGCTCTTAAGAAGGAGCAGAAGAGTTTCTTGTTCTCCTGATGTTTCACTCGAGACTGTTGCTTCTTGTCCTGTGGGTTGTTTTCAACTCTGGCTCTGAGCTTTACCCCTGCTGGACACTCAGCAAATATCAATTAGCAGTTGTGAAGGTTATTCTAACAGTGCCAGGGGGAGAAAACATACGTGATTAGTAAATCACGCACGTTTTCCGCTTTCAAATGATCCTGTAATTGTATTCCTGATGCATAGTATTTAAAGCTACTAGATTATTTAGGGAATCACAGGCAGATGACATGTGTCATAACAAAGATAATGAGTTTTTTTGTGTTTATTCTGATTTTCATGACATTTGCAGGAATTGATCATATAAGAAATGAATGGACAAGTTCACTTTTACATTACCTGAGATCTGTAGGCTTGGTTTCCTAAAATGAGCATAATGTTTGGTTGTAGTCCTTAGAGCTGAAATGTTACAACCCTGGCACAACACTGGAAAACAAAGGTCTTTATTTCCTCTCATAGAATCAGGAGCAGGTGGTGAGTGCAGTGCACCATACCAGCATTTCATTGCTTTTCCAGGAGCAAACAAATAGTGATTGCTGACACTGTATGATTACTATGGTTCAAAAATCAATTTTGACTTAAATATGGCTACATTCAGATTTTTCCACTAATTCTTGATATTTTTTACATTATAGAATAAGAAGTAACTTTCCCCTGAGAAATTTATATGAGTAATATGTCTGAATGATTGTGGACAGAATAATGCCCTTTGACACACATACACACACACAACGGATAAGAGGAATATTGAGATCTTTGGAGAAACAACACCACGCTGTTTTGAAATGCCCAGTTTGTGTTACTTTGATTATCCTCTGCTTTTCTTCATGCTGATCCTATTGGTGGGTATAAATTAGTCATAAGTGGTCCACATGTGCTTCAGCAGCATAAAGAAAGCAGAATTGCCAGATTAAATTTCTGATGCTCGCAGCAAACCCAGGGTGGTGGTGAAATCTCCAGCAGATTTCTTTGAAAAAGATGCGAGTCACGGGACCAGATCTCCAAGGGGGCGTGCCTTCCTGAGTAGGACCAGGCAGCAGCTGAGGAAAGAAGTTTACACGCTTCAGAGTGGCAAATTGTCAGGTTGTTTCTGCTCATTTGCTATTCAAACTCACGTCCAGTGCTTCCTGAGCAGCACAGAAAACACTAGCCCTGTCTTCTCTCGCTCAGCAAATGGGGGACATGGGGTGGAATAGAATGGGCTCATTCTGCAGGTTGCCTCCATGTGCATGCATAGTTTACTGGATCTTCAAAGAAGCAGCTTACAAAGAGCCGTACAAGAACGTGTGTGTGTGTGTGTGTGTGTGTTTAGCAGGAATATTACATTTCGAGCTGTTTTGTGCTCCCATGGGATGAATCCCACTCTGTGTCCTCCCTGATTAGGTACTGCTGGGTTATACAAAATAAATTTAATTCTCAGTCTCTGAATTTGAGGGAGTTGGGAGGTAAGTTGGGGAGATAAGCATCTTAAATAAAATAATCATAAAGAAGCATAAAATTTATTAAAATTAAAATTTTAAAAAGTGTCATGAAATAATTAAAGAACAACAAAAACAGTTTCAAATCATCATTGGATCGTAAGTATTGGAGGGGTCTGAGGAAGGGGTTTCTTATGAGCTGTAGTCAGGGATGGCTTCCTGGAAGAATGAGGTGCATGTTTTAGAAGTAAATTTCTGTTAAACTGGCATTTATTGAACATCTATGATGTCAGACTCTGTTCTCAGTAAGGATTAAAATTTGAGTTACGAATAAGAAACCGCTCTGGTGTCATTCTCTTTGTATATATTAAAGAGAGCCACTTAAAATGCTTTTTGATAATTGCATTCCACAAAACAACAGGATGGCCACCACATTTTTGTTTTCACTCTCTTTTTTAAACCAAATGTTTCCCAATTTTTGCCTGGTGAAATTGTGACTCCCCTACTGACTTCTGTACGTGAGGGCTTCGTTAAGGCATTTCTTCTCCTTTCTTGAGGCGGTGGTTCTGGGAAGGAGATCAAGCTGCTGCTTCATACAGTGTGAGTCAGCTTTCTGGGGAGCAATTGTTCTAACAAGCCAACAGTTCAACTCTGCACGTCAGGCTGTCGAAAAATAAGCCTGTACCATTTACCAGATTGTTAGAGTATCCAGAATTTATGCCTCACATAAACTTTCATGTCCGCGGTGCAGAGGGTTGCTGTCACCCTTTGCCTGGATTCAGCCCCACAGAACAGGAGCATCACGATGTGTCATTAGAAGTGCCGTCAGAACTGCGCCCCCATCGGACCGCTCATATTCAGCGAAGTCACCGCTGCTTTATGTCTGTGTTTGTTCAAGGATAAAAGGCAAAAGCACCCGGGGTCCTTTCTGTTCCCATGTTTTCATCCAGCGGGCAAGGAGCGCGGGAGGCCTGTGGTTGGCTCTTCCTGGATTACATCAAAGCCTGCTGGTTCTGGCAAAGTCACAAATCATCTGGAGACAGGGCAGGCCTCTCTGACCCTTGAGAACGGTGATAATGCTGCTCTCTGGGAAAGATTTCTCACTTTCACAAAACATTTTTATCTGAAAAAAGTGGCACCTGCCATGATTTGCCTAACTTTTAAACAGAGAACTGCTCCTGACTATCTATAGAAGAATAACATTAAAAAAAAAAAAAGATTCAAGTACAGTCAGTTACAATGTGTCAGTTTCTGGTGTACAGCACAATGTCCCAGTCATGCATATACATACATATTAGTTTTCATGTTCTTTTTCATTAAAGGTTGGTTATTATAAGATATTGAATATAGTTCCCTGTGCTATACAAAAGAAACTTAAAAAAAATCTATTTTTATATATAGTGGCTAACATTTAAAGATCTCAAATTCCCACATTTATCCCTTCCCACCCGCTTTTCCTGGGAACCATAAGATTGTTTACTATGTCTGGGAATCTGTTTCTGTTTTGTAGATGAGTTCGTTAGTGTCCTCTTTTTTTTTTTTTAGATTCCACATATGAGTGATATCATATGGCATTTTACTTTCTCTTTCTAGCTTGCTTCACTTAGAATGATGATCTCTAGGTCCACTCATGTTGCTGCAAATGGCATTATTTCATTCTTTTTTATGGCTGAATAGTATTCCAGTGTATATATACATATATACACCACACCATCTTTATCCAGTCCTCTGTTGATGGACATTTAGGTTGCTTCCATGTCTTGGCTGTTGTATATAGTGCTGCTATGAAGTCTTTTCAGCAGATGGTGTTGGGAAAACTGGACAGCAGCGTGTAAATCAGTGAAGTTAGAACACTCCCTCACAGGATACACAAAAATATAAATGAATAACATTTTGCCTGCACATTTATTTTCATCCAGGCTCTCCTTTTCCTTTTAAAAGATCAGAGTAGCCACTTTCTTAACAAGGCTATGCTGATGGTAAGACAGGTAGAAGACAGCACATTTCCTTAGGCTTCACTGTTTGGGTTTTTCTTTTTAGGCTTATCATGTGTGCGGCTTCTGTGACTGTGCCTTCTGTCTCCTGTTTATGGTCAGAATAATCCATACTTGTGCTAAGAAACTTAGATTATACCAAAAGTTGGGGGATTTTATTCCACATCCGGGAATTAACATCACTCATGTTTATTCACTTCGTTGACTGCTTTATTCTTGCGTGTGTGTTCATTCATTTAGGACACGTTCTTGGAGCGCCTACTAAGTGCCAGGCATTTATCAGGTGGTGAGACGCTAGGTAGGAGAACAAAGCAGGGCAGCCAAGAGTGCTGGCTGGAAGGGGCTTGCTGTTTTTACAGTGCCAGGAGGCACCTTGCTGATATTTGAGCAGTGGCCTGAAGCAGGGGTCAGAGTGGACCATGCAGAAACGCTGGGGGAAACGCAAAGGCAGAGGGAGCAGCAAGGGCAAAGGCCCTGAGGTCGGGGTTTCCTGGATAAGCGCCAGCAATCACAAGCAGATGGGGTGGCTGGTGGGGGTACCTAGGGAGCAGCTTGGCGTGGCCTGTGAAGTCAGGATGGTCGTTGGAAGTGGTGGCAGTGGAAGACTAGAGCCACTGGGTGGTTTTGAGCAGAGACTGATGCCACCAGGTTTGTGTTTCAGTGGGCTCACTCCCCAGGTTTGTGGAGACTCAGCAGTCAGAGGAGCAGGGGCAGAAACAAGGAGACTTGGGGGTTGGGGGTGGAGCTCAGCGGTGGAGCGTATGCATGAGGTCCCGGGTTCAATTCCCAGGATCTCCATTAAAAAAAAAAAAAGGAAGAAAGAAATAGGAAGACTTGTTAGGAGGCTATTGCTGTAGCCAGGAGAGAAATGATGCTGGTTTGGATCAGATTGCTGAGTTGGTAAGAAAGCAGATTTCTAGCTACCTTTTACAGGTAGAACCTATGGGGATTTATTATTTTGGACATGAGGTATAAGAGGTGGGAGCCAAAGACGGCTCTAGGGTTTTTAAACAAGGCAGCTGGAAACGTGGAATTGCTTCACTGAGCACGTGCTGTGTGCTGGAGAATGTTCTGTGGGGTTCACAAGCCACAGGGTTATGGATTGCAAAAAGCTTTTTTCTCCAAAAAGTTCTCAGCTAAAATGTTTAACTAACATTCAATAAAACACATGGCTATTCAGTGTAAGCTTAAGTGGATCAAGTGTAGGTTTGGTAAATTTTTACATATAATATTTATTCATGTAACTACCATCTTGATCAAGATATAAAATATTTCAGCCTGGAGAGGTTTCCTCATGCAATTCTCACGCCTTGTCGGTTCCTCTGCTTAATCTAACCATTATTTTTACCCTCTTCACACATGAGGGTAATTTTGTCTGGTTTTGAACTTTATGTAAATGGGATCCTATCATACATACGGTTTTTTAAATTAAGTTTTTTCATGAGATATAATTCACATACCATACAATTCATAGTGCATGCACAATTCAGTGGTTTTAGTGTATTCACAGATTTGTGCGAATATCACCATTTTCTTTTTTTGTTTTTAATTGAGTTATAGTCAGTTTACAATGTGTCAATTTCTGGTGTACAGCACAGTGCTTCAGTCATCCATGAACACACATATATTCATTTTCATATTCTTTTCACCATGAACTATTACAAGATATTGAATTCCCTGTGCTATACAGTATAAACTTATTTATCTATTATGTATATATATATTAGTCGGTATCTACAAATCTCGAACTCCCAGTTTATCCCTTCCAACTCCCTTCCCCTCTGGTAACTGTAAGTTTGTTTTCTGTCTCTGGACCATCAACATTTTCTAATGCCAGAATTTTTTCAGCATCCTCCAAAGATGTAGCCATTAGCAGTGACTCTCCGATCACTCCCACGTCTACCCCTGGCGGCCACCACTTCCCATCCTTATGGATTTGTATATTCTAGGCATTTCATATAAATGGGAGCATACAATATGTGACCTTTTGTGAGTGGCTTCTTTCACTGAGTGTAATATTTTCAAGGTTTATCCATGTTATATCATGGATCAGTAAATCGTTCCCTTTTATTCCCGAATAATACTCTACTGCGTGAATATACCATATCTTATCTGTCCTCAGTTGATGGAAATTTGTGTTGGTTCCAGTTTTAGGCTATTGTGAATAATATTGCTTTAAACATTCGTGTACAGGATTTTGGTGGGCATACGGTTTTGGTTCTCTGGGGTGTAGACCTTAGGAGTGAGAAGCACGTCCTCTTGTCGCTGGTTTCTCCTGCTCAGCAGCGTGTCTGTGTAATTAATTCACTGACGTTGTTGCATGTTGCAGCCTTTTATTCTTTTTCATTACCTTTTTAAGATTCCATTCTATGAACATACCACAGTTTATTATCCATCTCTGGTTGACGGGCATTTGGGTTGATTCCGGTTTGGGGCAATGATGAATACTGCTGTGAACAGTCTTTACATGCTTTTTGGTGGAAAAAGCACTCATTTCTCTTGGGTAAGTACACAGAAGAGACGTTGCTAGGCCAACCTTATTTATCTGTCTTCCCGCATCAGCCTGGCGTGCTCATTCACGTCGGTGCTGGCACGCCCTTGGCTTCTTGCAGACCTGCCGCAGGAGCCCTTCCCTGCCTGGGCACACATTTGAGATCAACTTTTCTTCTGTCTAGTCTCTCTAAAGCATCTTGTGACAGTCCTCTCTTTCCTTACATACTTTTTTCCTATTGATTAACAAAGCAGACTTCAGCCCAGGCCTGTCTACGACTCACTGTGTTTGTACATTTTCCAGCTTGAGAGCCTAAAGTGATTTATAAAAAGCGCATTACCTTACAGTAGTGGTTACTATGGGTTTTCGAGGGGCCTCGATCACTCTCAGAATCTGATAAAAGCTATTGGCCCTTTGACAGAAAATTTACCTGTGAACACACACACTCATACACGCACACACACACAAAATTTATCTTACACCTTTGGGGGATTTGTGGACCTTCATGAATCCCATCCAATTGTGTGTTCATGGTTCTTAGGTTAAGAATTTTCTTAATTTTGTAATGCCTTAAAAATATCAATACTCTCCAACCTTCTCTTACTCTTTAAGATCTTCTCTTCCGAGCAGTCAACCGATGCACACATAGGAAGGACCATACATGCATAGATATAAATCTGGCTAATACAGAGATCCTGCCCTCGCTGGCAGAAGAGGTAAGAATTGCCAGCACGGGTCACTGTCATTGTTGTGGGGTCCTCCTCATTCTTCAGTTCTGCTAGCGTGTGAGAACTTTTCTAACTGTGTCCTTCACCACTCCTGTTAAACTCCTTAACTGGAGATCAAAAGGAATACATTGCAGCTGAGCTGGACCCTCCCAGGCCGAGGGGGCGTCTCCCTGGCCGCAGGGACCGCTGCTGGCATCCGAGTGGGACGTGCAGCCTCCCGCTTCCTCCCTCCCCAGGAGCCTTCCCCTCCTCTGCCGGGGCGAGTTTCCTGTCTCGTGTCTTATTAATGGGTGAATAACTGGGTGCTGCTCAACGCAGAATTCCATGGAAGAGAACACATGTGGACTAAATGAAGTAGACAAGCAGTCCAAAAATAATTTTTTTGTTTAAAAATTTACCGGTTTAAAATTTTTACAAAAGTAATAAACAGCACAAAAGGGAACAGCATCTCCCCTCGTCTACAATGCCCATCTCCATTCCTCAGGGTTAATAGTTTCTCTTCCCAGGGTCTTTTTTATCAAGCATATAATAGTGTGGTGTAGATTTGTTTGTTTTTGCAGCCCTGAGGTCATGCTGCGCCGTGTTGTGCAGCTTGCAGGGTAGCACAGGCAGGCTTCTGTGCATGTGCTGATTTTCCTTCCTCTTTTCTTGTCTGTCTTTTGTGTGTGTGTGTGTGTGTGTGTGTGTGTGTGTGTGGAGGTAATTAGGTTTATTTATTTATTTATAGAGGAGGTACTGGGGATTGAACCCAGGACCCTCCACATGCTAAGCACGTGCTCTAACACCACCAGCTGTTCTCTCCCCGCTTTTGTCTTTCTTTTTAGTGCTGAATTTCCTTTACTTACTCGTATTGAGACTAATGAGTTGGTACACTGACCTCCAAAGAGGACTAACAAGTATTTTTCTTATGACTATGAACTCATGGACTTAAAAAAATTATGTATATATATATTTATACATATATTTATTGAAGTATAGTCAGTTTACACTGTTGTGTCAGTTTCTGGTGCACAGCACAGTGCTTCAGTCATACAGGAACACACATACATTCATTTTCATGTTCTTTTCACCAGAAGTTACTACAAGATATTGAATATTGTTCCCCGGGCTATACCATATAATCATGTTGTTTATCTATTTTATATGTATTAGAACTCATGGATTTTTAACATACTTGACATGCGTTCATCCAATGTAGTCATCAGTCCTTAGGCTCAGATGGCCTCATCCCTGTTCAGCGGGAGCCTCTTCAAGGCCCGTGGAGGTGACCCAGTAGTCTGTGTGGGCTTCCTCCCTTTCAGGTATGACAAGGTATTCCAGGCTGCTCTTTGCTCCAAATTACTAAAGTTAAATTTGGGATTAAGCCTCTATTATGTTTTCATGCTGAGTTTAGGGAAATTTGTCTCGCTGGGTTTAACCCGATCTGCCTGCTGCAGCCCGAGGCGTGCCTTATCCGTCCGTCACCAAATATGTTTGAGAGCGACCAGGTGCAGGGAGGGCAGCTAGGTCCTGCTGTGTAGCCAGCAAGCCACCGAGGCTTCCTCTCCCTCCCACAGCAAGCCAACCACAACCCAAGCAACAGAAACAAGTCCTTATTATGTCTTTAAAGTTCATCTTTTATCTTAAGACTATTTATGGGACATCACTGATCCATAGAAAAGAAAGCAGTTGAGGGCTGTATACACATCTAGTCATTTACTGTTTTTCCAGTTTTATTACAATAGTAACTTAACAGGCAGTAACATCCACCCATTTTAAGTGCTCAGTTCCAAGAGTTTTGGTAAATGTATACAGTTGTACAGCCAATGCTCCAATCATACTTCCATCACCCCCTGAGAATTCCTCCTGCCTCTCTGCCATCAGTCCTTGCCCCCACCACCCCAGTTCTAGGCAACCACTGACTTTCTTTTGGATGTTACAGTTTTGCCTTCTCTAGAATTTCATATAAATGGCATCACATGGTATGCCATCTTTTGAGTCTGGTTTCTTTCACTTAGCGTGTGTTTTTTGAGATTTATCTGTGCTGTGTGTGTGTGTCAGCAGCTCAGTCCTTATTGCTGGCCTAAGGAGTATTCTGCTGTCTGGACACTCTGCCGCACGTGGAGCTGTGTTGCCTCCCTTTGTTTGGTGTGGCTATTGTGAATGATGCTGATGTGAACGATTGTGTGCAAGGCTTTGTGTGGACATGTGTTTTAATTCTTTTGGAACGGGGATCGCTGAATCCTATATTCAGTGTGTGTTTAAGTTTTCAAGAAATTACCGAAATGTTTTCAGAAGCAGCTGGACCATTGGCATTCATCCTGTGAGCGAGGGTGTGTCTATGTACGTGTGTACCGTGTAGGGGGGTGCCAGTTGCTCCACATCCTCACCAACTTACAGTATTGTCCTTCTTTTTAATTTTAGCCTTCCTAGTGGGTGTGTAGTGGTGTGTAACTGTGGTATTAATTTGTGTTTCCCTAATCACCAGTGATGCTGAGCGTCTTTTCCTGTGCTTACTGGCCTTCCATGTATCTTTTTTTTGAAGTGTCTGTTCACGTCTATTGGGTTGTAGGTGTTTTGTATTTTAACTGAGCTGTGAAACTGATTTCTGCATCCTGGACCCAAGTCCTTTGTTAGATATCCGTTTTGCTTTTGAAAGTTAATTTTAAGTTAAGTTTTGATAAGAAATGTCCAAGTCATCCATATTTTTATTTGAAATACAAAAGAGATCATCTTATCCAAGGAGAGTAAGAAGACATTTGAAGCACAATTTTGTAATCATGTAAGGAAAGAAAGAAAGAAACAAAGAAAAGTAAAGGGAAAGTTCAGAGAAGAGATAAAGGAAACACTGGGGAAAGAATAAAATGAGAGTGAAAGGAAAAAAATGACTAGGAGAAGAGAAAGTATGAACCAATACCGAGAAGAGGGATGGAATGAGGGCTTAAGAAGTGAAGCAAGAGGAAAACACAAAGATTTACAGTTGTGAAGGAAAAAGGAAACAGATATGAAAGGAGAAGACAAAAAGGAAAAAAAGAACAAAACAAAACAAAAGAACGCAAGAAGACAAGTCCTCCGCTGTTGCTCTGACTCCCCCCGTCCTGTCTCCTGCCCCAGTTCCTCTGTCTCCTCGTCTCTGTTTCCTCCTTCTCCTGTCCAGCCTGCTTTCCGGACGCCTTACCTTTCCTGCTGCTTCCCAGTTCTTCAATGTCTTCCTGCCTTGTCTTTCAAACGTGCAACATAGCTGGGTTGTGTGTGTCCTTTCCATCTTCAGTGTATAAAAGCACAGACTCTGAAGTTAGTCGTGTGGGTTTGAATCCCAGCTCTGCCACTTGCTTAACTGTGTGACCCTGGGCAGAACCTAACCTTCAAGCTCCAGTTGCACCATCTGTAAAATGGGGATGCTAACAGGACCTGTCTCACATTTTCTGTGAAGGTTTAAGAACCCATGTGAAGCATGTATCATGGTGCTTGGTGCATAGTGTGTGTGTGTGGGTGGATGCATGGGAGGGTTTGCAGGGAGAAGGTGTCTTTTAAACTTTGGTTCTCTGTTCATTGTCTTTTCATCTGGGAGTCTCTTACGAAGTTAAAAAACTTAAGTGAAAAAATGTCACCACAAGCATCTGAGCCGTAAACACAACTGTATTTGCTCATCTAGAAATAAAGTTGGAAGTAATAATAAGGCATATTTGCATAGTGCTTTGGGTATTTTAACCTAGCGCTGACAAATATTTAGTAGCAGAAGACTTCTAAGTTCCAGGGCTGCAATTTCCTGGTGTCTGTAATAGTGAGGTGCCAAACCAAACCACGGTGTGATAAATACAGCTGCGGCAGGTGTGCAGTCTGAACTTTCCATCCCTAAATACGAGGTGTGAACTCTGCCCTCTCATGCCAGTCACCTCTGCCACAGTTCCCATCATAAAACAGAAGGGAGTGTTTGGAAGGGGCCTCCTTTTCCGATGCAAGGTCCCTTCGACGGCATTTTTCACCTGCCTCTGCCCGGATGCTATTGTAAAAGTTTACTTGCCTGTGATTAATTTGTATTTTTGGACTTTTCCAACTGCTGCCAAGATCTTCATTACATCCAACAAACTGATTCTAGAGCGGTATAGAAGAAAGTTTCTTCCCTCTCCTATGTCGACCTTCAGCTATAGAAAGTAGATAATGTCTATTCCATTTTCCTCCATTGGACAGTATTTTCCAGTTCTGCCACTGTTCTTCAAACAACAGGATTTGTATATTATGCCTGCTGGCCTGTTTATCCAGCTTTGGGTCCAGGCGATCTTGTCAGGGTGCCACTTAAAATGTGCCAGCTATCATTGAGCCCACACTCTGGAGGTGTATAATTGAGCCTAATATTCTGGATGTGTTCCTTTTCTCTGGTTGAGGCTCCGTTCTTCCATGAGTCGGCCTCAAATGGCCACATCAGCTTTCCAGCTGCCACATCATGGTATTCATTTATTATATTTGAAGTGAGCATATGCTTTATCGTCTAAACCAGGGCACTTTTGAGAGCATAAAAGGACGCAATTAATAGGCTCACGCAACAAGCAAACAGCAGGACTGTCCTGGGCACACAGGGCTGCATGGTCACTTTAATTATAAAGTGGAACTTAAGTCTATCACGTGTGCAAGCAGTTGAATTTTTCTGAACTTCAATGTAGAAATTTATGTTTATATATGTTTAAAATTTAATTGGGTTGATGTTTGTCCTGTAGAGATTATTTAAAATCTAGATTTTTATCTGTTGAGTTAGTTACTCCTCCTCAGTCCCTGCCATCTGAAAATTTGATAAACACCTTCCCTGCCTAGCCTTGCAGTCATCAGCAATCTAAAAGGCGCCTTCCTCAGATCTGCAGTGCCAACCCCATGTCACGCATGGAACTTCCAGTTTTGAACTGAGAACCAAGATCTTCGTGTGTTCCCTGCTCAGATATTTGCATTTTAATAGGAGACAAAAAAAAAAAAAAAAAAAGACAAAGACCATTCAGAGCAGAAAGAACAGAAATCTAATGATTATTTCTCGGGTGACTTGGCAGGAATGTGCTTCTGCAGTTTCTGAGCATCTTCTGTGTACCAGTAATAGGTGCTGAATGTGGAGTTACACGCAAGCATGTTAACTAAGGAAAGACAGCTTCTGATAGGTCGGCGCTAGAGTAGAGGTGGAGGTCGACCAGAGCAGGGGTCAAGAAGGAGGAAGATATTTTTAACAGGTCATCTTCCTGTTCCATTGTAATTGCCTATATAAAGGTTTGATAGAGCAATTAAAAAAAGGCTCGTTTTTATTTAAAAATGAAAACTGGATTTCTTTTTTTTTCACATATCTATAATTTTATTTTATTTTTTTGAACTCTAAGTATTTATTTATTTATCTTAATTGAAGTTCAGTCAGTTACAGTGTGTCACTTCCTGGTGTACAGCACGATGTCCCAGTCATGCACATACATACATAGATTTGAAAAACTGGATTTCAGGTCATCCATAGAGCAAAAAAGTGTCCTTGGTTGTTTGAGGTTTCTCTTCTCTTGACCACAGGATTCCTTCTTTCCCTCTTTCGTTCTTTCCTTCCTTCCTTCCTTTCCTTCCTCTCCCTCCCCCGCTTCTCCTCTCTCTCTGTTTTTTTTTAAATTGCAGTTCCTTTAACTTTAACCTGCACATATGTATAGTCCTCTATAATAGTGACTTTCAAACACTTTTTATTACAACTCTCAATAATACTGAACATTTCACATTGTAATCCAGCATGCACACACACACACACACACCCCGAAACAAGCTTCTTGAGAAGAGCACTTGCTGTTGTGATGTCCTCTGTTTCCCTTCCCTGCCCTTCCAGTTCCATTCCGTTCTGTTCCATTTTACTCCATTCAAAAAGGGCTGACTTTCACCAGGTACACTGACTTCAAACCTGGTTTGCACAGTTAAAGTTTTAAGAACGCTGCTTTCAGGTTATTGTGCATTGACTTCTAAATTATCTGTAGAGGTAGATGCTTTGTTGTAACAATCTACAGAAAGCTAGTGTCACTTTGGCATAAACTTAAAATAATTATGATGATTAAGGCTTTATGATCTTTTTTGTTCTTGTGGGTAAATATCTGCTCACAGAGGACTGAGAACAATAAACTGATTTTTCTTTTGGTTCTCCCATAATAGAATAGCAATTAATTTAATAGCTAGACAATGAATGCAAACACTTCTTCAATCTAAATATTACATAACTCTCCATTACATAACTATAACTTGGCATGCAACATCCTGTGTTCAACTTAAATAAATTAGGCCAAGATTTATTATTGGATGCTAAATTTGGTTTAAAAAGCCGATCTCTATAAATTTAATTTACCTGTCGTGAGAGTTTAGTTGTTCAGCCGTTTGAAAATTATTACTTGCCAAGTGTAGAGCTTGAGGCCATAACATTCCCTGCCTGGCTGTTTCTAGGCGGCTACTTTGTTATGCTATTAAGTCATAGTTACAGATTCTCAGATAGTCTCTTTTTCGGTCCTTGGAGATTTTCAGCATCTCCAGGAGTATGAAATCATGTTGTGTGTTTTAATTTCAGTGAATGTACCTAATGTACTTTTTTTTTTGGCATATATCAGAATTTTATTCTTTTTATGGCTGAATAATATTCCATTGTAAGTGTATACCACATTTTGTTTGTCCGTCCATCTCTTGATGGACATTTGAATTGCTTTTACTTTTTGTCCATTATGAACAATGCTGCTGTGACCATAAGTATAATTATCTGTTCAAGACCCTACTTTCAATTATGTTGGATACTCGGAAGTGGAATTACTGGATTATATGATAATACTGTGTTTAATTTTTTGAGCAGTTGCCGTACTGTTTTTCAAAGTGGCTGCACCATTTTATACTCCCACCAACAGTGTAAGGGTTCCAATTTCTCCCCATTCTTGGTATTTTCTGCTTTTAAAAAATTAATAGCTGTCCTAATGGAAGTGAAGTAGATTTTTTTAAAGTTTTAATTTCAGAAATATAGAGCATCTTCTATTAAATTATGAAGATGGGCTTTGGAGACAGATTGATCTGGATTAAGTCCAAAAACTAGTTTTGAGACTTTAGGATAGATCTTCAAAATGTTCAGAGTTTCTCTTTCTTCATTTATAAAGCTAATACTTACCTCAAAGGGTTTTTAGAAGAATTAAACAAGGGAATGTGGCTGGAAAGGGTGTAAAGAAAGGGGAACCCTCCTACACTGCTGGTGGGAATGTAGTTTGGTGCAGACATTATGGAAAACAATATGGAGATTCTGCAAAAAACTAAAAATAGACTTACCATATGATCCAGCAATCCCACTCTTGGGCATATATCTGGAGGGAACTCTAATTCAAAAAGATACGTGCATCCCAATGTTCATAGCAGCACTATTTACAATAGCCAAGACATGGAAGCCACCTAAATGTCCATCGACAGATGACTGAATAAAGAAATTGTGGTATATTTATACAATGGAGTACTACTCAGTGAATGGACATGAATGGACCTGGAGATTGTCATTCTAAGTGAAGTAAGCCAGAAACAGGAAGAAAAATACCATGAGACATCACTTGTATGTGAATCAGAAAAAAAAAGAAAAAAGAGAACACTAATAAACTCATCTATAAAAGAAACAGGCTCACAGACATAGTAAACAGTCTTGTGATTATTGGGGAATGGTGGTGGGAAGGGATAAATTTGGGAGTTTATGAGATTTGCAAATATTAACCACTATATGTAGAAATAGATAAAAAAGAAATTTCTTCTGTATACCACAGAAGAAATATTTAATACCTTGTAATAACCTTTAATGAAAAAGAATATGGAAAGGAATATATGTATATAAATGCATGATTGGGACATTATACTGTACACCAGAAACTGACACATTGTAACTGACCATACTTCAGTAACAAAAAAGATCAGGGAATGTGACAACTTGTGATACATAGGCAACACTATGAAAGCATATTATATACTTATAAATAAGAATACAAATAAACATAAAATATGTACATAAAAGTATTGTGTGTGCCTATATGAATAGACAAATTTATGTGTGTATAAATTTACTTTCATTTCTTTTCTTTCAGACTTGATATTTGTGTAATGGGATTTATAGACTTGCATTTTGATTTTGGAATCTGTGTTTATACTTTTTTGATAATCAGTGTTAATATGATACTCTGGGAATGGGAAAACTATACCATTATGATGTTCCGATAGCAAATCCTACTTATTTCTAGTGTAATGGTTTGCTTAATGCTAAAATTCAAACCTTGACAAGAATGAAAATTAGCATTGAATTTTATTTTTCCGCCTCACTCCAAAGGAAGCAAAATATAAAATTTCATTTGTTTTTGAGTATTTAGCCATTCATGTAGGAATAAGGTAATTCCTATTTTTGAGCCTATAATTTTATAACATTCCTATTGATGTCTTAACATTTAATTATGTACGGACATGTGGCATATTTCCTATGAGAAAACATTCATGTTTCTTTTGCAGTATTAGAACTGTTGTGTATCTGTTTGTCTATCTGTGTATCTATCTAGGTATCAGGTATCTGTCTGTGTATCTATAGGTGTAGATAGATGTAGGTATATATCAGAGGATCTCAGTTCAAATTCCAGCTCAATTCCTTACCAACTTTGTAGACTTAAGAAAAGTCTCAGTCTCCTTCTCTGGAATATGGAGAAAATAATCCTGGTTAACTCTCAAGGTGGCTGTGAAGCTCAAATGATCCTTAATCTCAGTATGTAGTACTCAGTATAGCTTACCAAGTACTCCGTGTCAGTAAAGTGTAATGAGCAAACCAAGTATAGTGTTAACCTCCCAGGTCGGGGCTTCCAGGCATCCTATGTGTGGTTGAACTTACTCGTATTTATAACTTATTTTAACCTAGAGATTCTCTCATGAACGACCAAGGCAAATCACTCTGAGTTTCTGCTTCCTTATCTCAGAGACAGGAAAGGTGGGATTTTATCTGGGGCCCCTTTAAGTTCTAACATTTTCAGAGTCTACAAGCCTGTAACTATGAAAGGCCATTTATCTCCCTCTTCAGTAGTAAAACAGCTGACTTTTGCCGAGAGAAATTTATCCTGTAGTCTTCATAGTTGCCCATCCATGTGTTGGGATAAATTTTTTTGAAACTTTTTTTTATTGAGTTATAGTCATTTTACAAAGTTGCGTCTAATTCCAGTGTAGAGCGCAATTTTTCATTTATACATGAACATACATGTATTTTAATGTTTGCTAACACCTGCGATGCATTTTCTTTGGCCTTTGTAACGTTCTGGAGGACACTTTCCCTCCTAGACACCCTTTCTATACTTGCCTTTCACTGTGATCAAGGGAATAGACGTTTGGTTTGAAATTTCCACGCAGAAACAAAACAAAGCAGGATCCTTTTAAAAACACACTTTAAACATCGAGGCTTCTATACACAGTTATTTCAGGATGCATTTCTTAGGAAACTGAAAAACAAAAACAGAGCTACAGTTATGTTTTTGGCTAATGAACGTGTACCCCTCCCCTGACCAGCTCTGAATTCTAACTGCTAGTGCCCAGTGGCTCCTTGTCTGCCTGTCCCTTACCCTGGGGAGAGTTTTGTTACCACTTTCCATTTTATCATTGGGAAGGTCCGATTGTCTTCCTGGAACTCTGCTCCATCCTGTTTATATCACAAAGAGAAAAAGAAAAGCTCCTGACGCACCCCCTCCCCACCTTCTCCATGTGGAGATAATAGAGCCCTTGGCAACCACGTTCCCAGCAATCAGTATGAGGTAATTTTACAAGCTACCATGAAAGAGACATTTGTTGAATGCCCCCTTTGTGACAGGCATTCGCCGATGGTTTAATATCTTTGCCTTATTTAAATCTTACAACATCTTTTGGAGCAAGGAGAAATGAAACAGAAAGTTTTCTTTCCACCATTACGAAAGGAAATTGCTGGCTACTGTATAGCTTGAACTGGGTTGCAGAAACTGCCTTAGATACAAATATTTTTGGAGGTGGTTGTTTATGGACAAAAGCAAAACATTTCAAACCTATTTAGCTAGGTATTGTAAGTGGAGGTTGATTTAGACTGGTTTCCTCCCAGAGTTACAGGGAGTCACATGGGAAGGTTAGTTCTTTGATTTACAGCTTTATATGCCGTGGATTACGTGCTCCACACAGTTTGAATGGCTTTCATATTTCTTCCCGCCACTAGCATTTATTAGCAGATTACGAGGCCACCCTTTCTTTCAATTTAACGTGAACAATTTTGGGAGGCTTGATTTCCTTCCATGGTTATAAAAATGTGTTCTAATTCTAGGACATTATTTTTACGGTATTGCCTGACTGAACATAGCTGGTTTTGTCGGATTTTTAACATTTCCTGAGCTTCTGTAATTCTGTAAAATTGCTGGCCTCAGGTCTTCAGGTTAAGCTTTTTAAAAAACGTGACTCAAAATTACCTCTTTCTGTTTGTGCTTTTGGTGTTCACTCTATGAAGGAAACCTTTCCTTTTTTATTATTCTTTGAGTCTTGAAATGCTAAAGAGATTGTTGTTACCTAATTATTAAACGACACTGAACTGGTTTCTAATTGGAAATCTCCCTGAATTTCTTTTTTTTCCTAGCGGTATATACATCTCTAATTTCAGAGGGTGAGCAGACCTAAGGATACTAGAGAGCTAGTTCTGAAAGCTGGCTGAGAGCGGATAGCTTTGAAATAGCCGAGTTCCTGTGTGCCAAGGAACGTGGACTCTTTTTGTCAAAGGCTGCACCCATGCTGGTGTTAATGATTGCTTCCACATATTTGAAACAATAATACAGGGTAGTAGAGAATGCATCCTTTGCTCCTTGCCATGGGGTTTCAGGGAATTCAGGAACTGTCTACAAATATACTTGTGGTATCTTAAACCAAAGGGATGAACACCTTGTTGTGAATTGGGCACTTCGGGGTTGTGTTTGGGTTTAATCCGAGAACTCTACGTTTTGATGTTCTTTGCTGAGAGCTCTGTAAGAGTTTAGTCACCTCTTAATCTTCATGAAGCTTTTGCTGAATGAATGAAGCAATATTAATAATAGTACCTTACACCGAACACTTAACAATAGCGCTTTAAAGTTCACAGAGCAGTTTCTCAGATTATCTTTTCTGCTCATCTCAGCAGTCCTGTGCCTTAGGCGTGGCAGTATTATTAACACAATTATTATGTAGTACATTTAGAATCAGACAAAATACGTGACTAGCCCAAGACCAGTAGATTAAAAAAAATGTTTTCTAAAGGAAGCAGAGAGAATTAAACACACACACACACTCCCACACCCATCGCAGCCACCACCACACGAAAAGTATTTTTACTGAAATCTGCATGCCCTAGGTTCCCTCCCATCAGCCAGAATAGTCCTGTGATATGAGTTCCCATGCAGAAACAGATCAGTTATTTACAAAATGAGATGCCTCCTGGGGGAGGTTCCTGGAAAGGACCATACAGCTGAGGCCCCAAAAATGGAAAGGGCTTTTGAAATCTAAGGCTTGGTGTCTCAGACAGAGTGGGTGGAAGCCTGTATGGCCGTCCTCACTCTCCCTCGCCCTTCCCCACCCCACACTGATAGATAAGGTGAAGCCTGGTGGTTCTGCTGTTTTCTCTTCAAATCAACAGCTACCCTGAAACTCGCGAATGCCCAACTTCAGATCCTCACTCTCTCATCACACGGGCAGTGGGCTTTCCTGCTGTGTTTCTCGCCTTCTTGTTCACATCATCCTTCACAGACTGTTCGAGCTGAAACCCTGTAAGAGTTCGGCATTTTCTGTGGGATGAAGTCCGTACTCCTAACCTAGAAGGTTGCACTCTGCAGCCTCTCTGTTTTCATTTCGCAGCCTGGGCCGTAGCTTTCCTGCGTGGTTGGCAGGTCCCTGGGCCTGCCACTTCTCTGCCACTGTGTGGGTCATGGGCTCTGGGAGGCTCCGCCCGCCTGAGCATTTGGACCCTCTTGCCGATGTACTGACTTACTATTGACCCTTTACCCCTTGGCTTATGTCTTCTCCTTTGGGAAGACTTTTCTGGCCTCCCCTAAAGAATGAGAAAGGTCACATGCATCCTTGAGCCCCAGTACCTTCTCCAAGGCTCCATTGTGAAACTTCAGCACAGGGTTGTTGCCTGTTTCACCCAGTGGACCGAGAACTTTCTGAGGACAGGGCCTGAGTCACCCAGAGGCACAACCTCACGTAACCCTGCCAGGCTGGATGTATGGCTTCATCTCACAATCTCTTCAGCCACGAGCATGAGGACCACGACACCCAGTTTCTTTGCTAACTACCCCAGGGTGCCACTAATCAGGAATGCTAGTCAGGTGGTCTAGAATTTAGGAAAAAAAACATTTTCTTTGTCAAAAGACCATTTTCTAATGAGTTTAATTAGGAATGTGAAGTAATGGAGAACACTTTTTTTCTTCTCTTTTCTTTTCATAGATAAAGGAAGTCAGAAGTAGAAACTGCAGATTGTAGAGTTCAGTTCGACTTGAATACGGATCTGTGTTTTTGCTGCACTCAGCAATGTAGGGTTTGGCCACCTGCCTAACATAGGATGGTCAATATAGTCTGCTGCTTTAAACTGGGAGTCCTCTTTTGGAGACAACCTGTAAACAATCTCTATATCTGAGCTTGAAAAAATCGTATATTCTCTTTGTAGGTGTTAATATATAGGAGATATTTTCTAGGGCTTCTAAGATATGCTGCCAAGGAGAACACTTTTCACGTCTAGTTATTTGGTTTTCACACACTTTTGCCAAGTGATAATGATTCCTGCATCATATTGTAATTTTGATAGTCACTCAACCTACTTTAAGTAGTTAGAAGATGTCTGTTTTCTGCTACTTTCATATAAAATATTTACTCATCCACATCAATAACTTTTAGACCAGAAATTAATAATGTTTTCTCTAGCTTTGTATGTGTAGGAGGGGAGGCAATCAATAGAATTGGTGTTTATAATTACAAGCTGTAGGGAAAAAAGTCATGATTCCTTCTGAATTTTAAAAATTCCTTAGAAAATAGTCATAGTTCTTGATTGTGTGTGCCATTAGAACCAGTGAGATTTGAAAAGAGGTCGAGCCCCTCATTTAATTTTATAATTAATTTTTATGAGAGTGACAGAATGAGCATATATATAAAATATCATCAAGAATGTGTCTAAAATGGGTATTTGAGTTGACTGAATTTTATTTTTGTGAAACATTTTTGAAAAATGAAAATGATTGTAAATATTAACGTATCAAGCAAAACAAAGTGAATTTGTTATGTAGAGTTCTCATACTTTTTTTGTGAGAAAAATGAAATGTTTGGATCTTCTATGTCCATACTCCGTTAGTGTAGACTGCCGGGATTGACCTTTGATCTGGATTGTAATCCATTCCCCCATCATTAGCGTATGGAAGCATTGTTTAGTCCAACTTCCATTTTCCTCATTCAACAGAAAAACAAACACTTTGTTTTCTGCCTTAGAGATCTCACTGACTGCTTTATTCCACCATGATTTCCCAACCTGGTGTTTAGTAGAAGAGTTAGGACTATAACCTTGGTTTGGTTTTTTGTGTTTTTGTTTTGCTTCGTTTTTTCCCCTTGTAACACCTGCATCTCAGATTTCCATGCCATATTCACCCTGGGTATGTGGAGACTTGGAGAATGAATGACTGAAATGTGATTGTTGTGGTAACTGTGATTGTTTCTACTTCTTAGATCACTTCGGTCAAACGTAACACACCATGCATAAGTAATTAATTATGCAAGGTCAGAGAAGGCAGTGAAAGTCACGCATCTCACTCTGTTCACTTTCTAAGACCATGTACCCCTGTTACAATTAAGAAAGGCTTTATAATAATTACATTGGCTTGCTTTCTTTATAAATCACACTACCTATGGTTTTCTTAAAAAAAAAAAACAGCTCAATTAATGAAGAACGTGGTATTTTAACAGGCTAAATAATTATTCAAGAAGGATGGTACAGGGGGAGTTTAAGAGTTGACAGGGGAAGGGGCTGGATGATGCTTAAGTGTTAGTTGATCTCAGGGATCTCAAGATTCCAGGGCTAGGCTACAGGAGAGATCAAAGAAACGCTGGTCCTCCTTGGTTACGGTGTTTTGTTTGTTGGTTTGCCGTAGACTGCCTCTTTAAGGTGTGCCCTATGAACCGATATTCTGCTCAGAAACAATATTGGAAAGCCAAGCAAGCTAAACAGGGGAACCACACAGAGGCAGCCTTGCTGAAGAAATTGCAGGTAAGGGCCAGCCTCCCACCTGCCTGGCTCAGGCCAGCGCAAGTATAGCAATAACAAAAGATCGTAGCTTGGTGATTTCACTCAGTGCACTGAGATTCCGAGTGGATGTGGCAACACTCTGAGAGTGGAAAGGACTTTGAGGTCATGGGGTGTGACCACTGGTTTCCTGGCATGTAGGTAATACATTTCTCCCATTTATTAGGGTGTGCCAGGCTAATTCAGATAGTCACATCGAACTGAAAACCAACTCAATCCCTGTAGGAATATCAAATCCAGTTATATTTTACTTGGCGTAGCACCTAATTTTTTTGGAAAGACCGTTGGAAAAAAATTGAAAGTCTATTGTTTCTGATTTGGGCTGAGTGTACATTTAATAGAACTTAATTTGTGTCATGAAAATTCCTGTTACTTTCAGAGCTGAAACTGTATTTTGATGCTTTTGAAATTCACCTGCTGTCCTGGTTGATTTCTCTAGCAATAGTGCTTCTGAAAGTAATTTTATAGGACCAAAGAGCCTGGTACTTTCCTGAAATTTCTAACAAAAAAAATCCCAATATATTTTTCGTTACATTTCAGCATTAAATTGAGAGAATCATCACACATTAGAATCATGTATTTAATTACTGCCCCACTTCTCCCCGAGCACCAAGAGTCAAGCAACCAGCCTATTTTAGTCATGGTTGTAGTCTTTGTTCTTAAAATAAACCTTATTTCGTTGTCACTTACTGTGCTCTGTTTCCTATGCTTCCCACTAAATATGTGATAATCATTTTATAGCATGCTGCTGAACTGGAACAAAAGCAAAATGAATCAGAGAATAAGAAACTGTTGGGAGAAATTGTGAAATACAGCAACGTCATACAAGTAAGTGTCGATTTAACTTTCTCTTAAATAGAGATGAATTTTATGGATAACACATTTGGTAGCAATGCCAAGCTGCATTAAAATTTGGGAATACGACAGTTTGTTCTTAGTATGATATTTCCAGTTTTATTCAGCACACCATTCTGTACAAACACATCTGCTGGATACATAGAGAGAAGTGAGCTTTTCTAGACATATGCACAAATTATTAAATCAAAAGGAAGATGATGAGGGGGTAGCCTGTAATGAAATAGTCCTTTAGAATTAATGGGACTAATGTATAACATATGAAGCTTTATCTTTTCATTTTGTAGACAGAGGAAAGTTTTCAAATTGTAATTTTAGATGGAAATTGTTCCTGAATTGTTACTAGATTTTTTTTTCCTTAACAGAGGCACTGGGGATTGAACCCAGGACCTTGTGCGCACCAAGCATGCGCTCTACCACTGAGCATACTCCTCACCCCCAGGATTTTGACTTTTAGTTAGTGCACACACTGATTTATCTCAGCTGCATTCCTTTCTCATGCTTCACTTAGATCTTTTAGCTTTTTACTTAGGTATTTGTTAATATATGCCCCACCTTGTTCCAAAAAGAATGTAAGGCATTTTCAAAAATACATTCCTCATAACAAGATAAAATAGAAATAAATAAAGCAACTAGATCGAAGGGAAAATAGTGATTGGACAGATAAAGTGAAGTCAAGGGTGAGGCATGTTTATAAAATCCGTGATCAGAAGGTTGGTAAACTTTGGCTGGAAGCCTTTCTGTTGTCCCCTTGGCTATAAGGAAAGCATAAGATAATTACAGTGTTCACATAGAAGGCCCATAACGTGGAACTAAGTCAGAAGTCTAGAAGCAAAGCGTTCCCAGGAAGAAGACCAGAGAACTGTTTCTCCAATGTGCTCTCACAAAGAGGACACTGTTTAATATTGTAAACAATAACCTGAACAACTTCCTTATCGTAAATACTACAATAGAGCTGCTTGAAAAAAATAACACCCCCTGATGTTTTGTTACTGGCCAGTGGCAAAATGTCCGAGCAGAGGACCGTCACAGCAGTTTTCTGATGGGACAGGATGACAGTGCCTGGGTCTGTGGCTCCCTGGACATATGAGTTAATCCAGTGATGGATTCTGTGGTCCCTGTGGCTGCATGTCCCTCGGACCGTCTGGTCCTCCACAAATAGACTTTCTCTTAGCCAAGTTTTCATTGATACTAAGTGCCAGCATGTGGGGCTGTTGTGTCTTATCAAGAACCTGACATACAAATGTTTGCGTGGTGAGTTAGGGGCTGAGCCACGTGCTCTAACAGGGTGGATCCCCAAGGAGTGAGGTTGGCCCCTGAGGGTTTCCATTGGTTTCTGAGATAATTTCCTTCTTAGTGTGTGGATATCAAGACGACCATTATTTTTTGAAGCGATTGGAATAATAGACAGGAAGTTTATTTGTCTTAGCTTTCTACTCAGCAGAATAGTGTCCTGGAAAGGTTTTGCCGGTGGAGTCCAGATAACCCACGCAGCAGTGTGCCCGCCCTCATCTGAAATGGAGCGTCCTCTGGTGGGAGTGGCAGGGTTGGTCAGGACGTGCGGTCTGCCTCCTCGCACAGCAGGGTTGTCTGCGGGCTGGAGTGGTTAATAATATGAAGTAGGTGGGTGCATTATTACAGGTCCTTGGTTATTCTTTTGTATATTCTGTTTTGGTGGCTGTGCTGGAATTGAGAAAGAAAGAATGTGGTTTGGGGGAACCTCCAGGTTTCCTTTGGAAAGCCTGGTTTTATTCTCTTATCAGTTGATGAAAATTATTCCGTGGTGTCCCCTGGTTTGCTTTCCTCATGTACTCACTTTATAATGAAACCGAACTGGGGGTGGAGGTGAGGAGAGATTCAAAGAAAGTCAGTTTGGAAAGGTGGCAGTGTGGAGTCTGCAAAGAGCTCCTGTGTTTGATCTCTACCCTGAGCCATGTTATGTGGGCACGTGATGTAGGTATAAGCAGAGGAGATCAGAGAATAAAGGTGGTCATCCATTTCTTTCTCCTACAGCTGCTGCATATAAAAAGCAACAAGTATCTGACTGTCAACAAGAGACTCCCTGCTTTACTGGAGAAGAATGCCATGCGCGTGTCCTTGGATGCTGCAGGGAATGAAGGGTCTTGGTTTTATATCCATCCCTTCTGGAAGCTGAGAAGCGAGGGTGACAATGTATGTAACTATAAAATTAAGAGAAAACAGTGCATTCTTAAAAAGAATAGTTCTTGATAAGTAAGAGAGTCCAGAAAGTGCAAAGAAAGGATTTATTTTTATGTTAATTTCTTTAATGTTAAAAGCATCTATCTGTTGTACAAATTGTGCTCAGGAATTGTAAAAAGACAAAGATCAGATTAATTGAAAATCATCTTCCAGCCAGGATTTGTGTGAAAGAACTTAAGTAACGTTAATATTGGCTGAGCCTTTTAAGGGAAGAGGCAGAGTTTGCTTCTCTGCCTCATCAGGAGGGAGCTTGTCTGTAAGGACAAAATGCTGTGCTTAGAAGATGGTGTCTACCCTTTGAATTAATAGAGTAACACAGTGAATCATGACAGTATTTTGTTTACTGGCTCTGTGACCAGTTGTTTACAGTCTATACATTAAGATGTGTAGATGTTTTACGAATGAGGAGCTATAGATTGGCAGTGTTGTCATTGATGACAGTATTTAAATACATTGTGGAATACGAGCATGTTGCATCATGTGAGTTTTAGTAGTTGCTGAAAAATTTTTTCTGCCACTTTATAGAGTAAATAAAAATTATGTGAAATGATTCAACAGCATCAATAGTTAGATACTTTTGTGTGTCAAAAATGAAGTAGCAGGTGACAGTCCCTAACACATGGGAGATGCTTACTAAATTCTGGTAGACGCCAAATACTGAATAACTGTCATAAATAGAATACTTTACAAATACTGGGTCAGGCGATCAAGAAAAGTAGTTGAGATTTAAAAAATTAACATGAAGTCGAAGCTATGTGAAAGTGTAATTTTTCTGACTGTTTTCTCAGTCAATATGGTGATGACATCTTAAAATGCACTGGCTGTTTCTTGTCTTAGAAATGTCTTCTGTTGTAGTGAATGTATTTTTCCACTGAATTTTGAAGTGTAAATTCAATTCCACAGGCTTCCAGCTTCATGGTTTAATTTGGTTAATAACTTATCTGATGATGTCCTCCTTAGGTAAGGTTTGGGGAGGCATGGCACGCAGGAATGTAATGCACTTTACCTCTTGTGTTGGATTCCTTATAAATACTTTCTCCTTTTTTTTTTCTTTTGGCATCAAGTGATGTGTGGGGGAGCATGCCATATATTTCAGTTTCAGTAGGTAGTTAATTACAGTCAACTCTCAATTATTCAGAGACTGATGATGCAGTTTATGAAAAACCTAGGTCTTTGGATGCCCTGCTTTCTAATGCTTGGTGCCCTCTCCAGCCGCACACTGAGCAGGGTCCCTGCTTGTAGGTGGTCAAAGAAAATTAAACATCAAAAAAAACAAAACCTGAACTCAAGCTCTGGAGGAATGTGATGAAATGATTGGACCAGGAGGGGCCTGGAGACTAGCTGTGGATTTTATTGATTCATTCTGTCTGTTTTTTTTTCCATTCCATCTATTCCTTTCCCTGCTCCCTCATCAAAGGAGACTACAAGGTCCCTACCAGATCAAAGAGAGTTGAGTGTAATGAACTATTTCAAATAATTAGTTGTACTGGGTTGCTGGGCCGGTTTGGGTGCAACCTACCACCCAAACTCTCCATCTTGGTTAAAACAGACAATGTGATTGTTAAGTGCAGCATAGAAATCCTTCTTGTGTGGATGTGCTCCATAAAGCATGGCTGAAACAACCTTACACGTTGCTTTTTGCTGAAGTAGCTCACTGTTTTTGCTCGCCACTGTGCAGCTTTTGTGTGTGATTACAGTGCTGTGAAGCATAAGCACACCCACGGCCCCATACCTGCCACATGAACAGTTGTCCTGTGATGCCCATCTTCCTCCCTATGAACAGGTAGCATTTCTCTAAAAGCCACGCCTGCCGTATTTTATTGAAGACAACTGGAAATGCTATCCTTTCGTAACAGGAGGTTTAATTACTATTGATTTTCTTTAGAAGCCTGTTAATCTAAGAGGAGAAAAGCACAAGATTTAAAGGACTTTAAAATTTCTATTTTACTATTTAGCAGTTGGTGACATTGTGATTTAGGTTGTAAATAGCCACAGGATGTTCGGCGGCTGAAATGAAATGGAAGAATGAGGCTCTTGATGGTCTGGGGAGAAAAAGGCTCCCATCGTCAAAAGTCACTGGTGTCTACCATTTAAGAATATGTCTGTTAAATACCTCATAGAATTCCGGGGTGGGTAGTTTTGGGGGGAAAGTAGATTCCTGGATCCCTCAGCTTTCAGCTGTGTAGAAGTCCTTGCTTGCTGTTGAGCAGTTCGAAAGTCACTGGGGACAGCCTTGAGCAGAGTACATAAATATTTCATTTTCACTTATCTTCCCATGATTGAGTGGTTAATTTTTCATTTCCAACTTTGGTCTAAGAAGACATTAGTTCTTTACCTGGATGGTAGATTTTAAAATGGAGAAAAGGCTCAATATTCTTTCAATCAAGAAAAAAAAAAAAAAAAACCAAAACCAACCCCAACCCTTAGGGAAAGAGCTTCTTTAGACAGCAAGTAGATTTCAGTCTTCTGCAAAACTGGACCCCTTGGAACTAGCGAAGGTGGGACTTGATCCCTGGTGTTTTGATTTTTACTGCAATTTGCTTTTCACCACACCAGGTGCCACTGCAGAAGAGGCGTAGCAGCCGGAGGCGTTGCGTCGCTCTTCATTTTCGGCAAAATCCCAGCGTGAATCGTGCATGGCTGTTAAATAGAAGCAGCAGAAGTGCTTTTGGAATTGTGATTTTTAAAAATGTTTGTGCACTGGGGTGAATGTGATGTGGCAGAAAATGACTTCACCCTCCAGTTCTGTGTTAAGCCTGTGGCTTCTCGGGGTGCATCTGATCCCACCAGTGGTTCAGGCTTCATGCCTGCTCTCTTCTGAGAATAGTATCATTACCAAGGTCCATATTTACCAAGTTATCTAAGTAGATGTGAATTCCCCGAGAACAGGGACTCTTTCTTACACACTTGTATTCTTCCTGGCACTTCTTACTGTTCTTTTCATATCTTACAATTAGCGTCTTGTCCATTTCACTTGTAAGTTTATTCAGCTTGGATTGTAAAAGTGACCATTGTTAAGAACATGACCCAGGACCTGGTATTAATGAATTAATGTTAGCTTCTCCTTATGAATACCATTCTTACGAATCCTTGATGTTTTTAACATTTTGGCTATGTGATTAGTCCCTTAAAATTGTATAAGACTTTACAGGTGGTGATTTGAAGTAAAAGTAACATAGGGATTGACCCAAGACTTATAGACAGCTATGGTAAAATAATACGACTTAGAGCAGTGAATATGGGTGCAACCAAAAGGGTTCTTTTAATTGGAAGGGTACAACTAAAACATGTCATTCTATTTAGCAGCTTACTGGTGAATATTTATATGGTACAGGTAAGAGTGACACGGTGAGCCAAATGCAATTGTTCTTTAAGAAACTGGAAGACCAGACAGCGCTGGCAGAGAGTGGTCTCCAGCCCCAGTGCGTATAGGATGGAAGACGACTCAAGCTTCTACACGACTCTGAGACTTGGAGCTGCCTTGGTGTCATGTGCAATAGCAAATGTTTTTGTTTTTTGAGGAGGGGGATGTTGCAAATATGTCTATATCATGTTGACTTTTGTTTATTTGTTTGTCATTTGATTGTTTAAAATAGATACCAATTCACGATTCAAAGACAGAAAACAATATGAAGATACATTGGGAGAAGTCTGTGTCCTTTTCCCCACGTCCCCAATTCCAACTTCTCTCTTGCACAGTTAACCCCAGGAGGATTTCTTATGCATACGCTCCTACTCTCTCCCTCTCCGTTTTTTACACAAACATAGCCCAGTGCTGCCCCCTCATCCTCTCACGTAACACGTTTTCTTGATGACTTTTCCTTAATTGGTACATATAAAGAACTTTTTAATGGATCTTTTTGAGTCACAGCATCTGACTGATTACGAACTTGAAAGGCACTGGATAGATACCAGTCCTGCAAATAATAGGAGCCATCTCTGCAGACCAAAGAACAACCTTCTTTTGCTCCATTAGTGAGCTTGAGACTTCTCTTACCATATTTGAATCTAAAGACGTAGTTTGTGGCAACAGTCCTATATGTGAATGTAGACACCTGTATATGATTTATTAAAGGTTAATTTATTTTGAAAATGAGAAATTGTGTTCCTTAAAGTCTTGGTCTAGGTTAAGATACTGTTCATTTTAATCGTCTGCGTCCTTATTTGTTTTTCAGTTGTCTGTTAATCTAGTCCAATGTTTAGTTGGTACGAAGTATGCAAAGGGAAGGTACTGGTTTTCATTTCTGAGAGCGTGTAGGTACTGCAGTGATGTCTTCTAACGGAACTTAACAACAGAAGAACTTCACTTGAGTAACTATGAAATAAATGTTCATTATTATCATCAAGAAAGCATAACTTCATTTCCCCACAGTTTGAGTTGTGAATAAAAAACTTGAAGATCAAGCAGACATTGTTAACGGTAGCATAAATAAAAAGTCACCTTAGACTTAACTTCTTTAGAGTACCTTTCCCATAACCAATTTTAATTGTGATTTAAAAGCGAGCACCAGGTTTAAGGAGCAATATTAGTGTTGGTTGTTTAAGATAACAGTGAACCAGTTGCCCAAGGCCCAGACTATAAATGTGTCCCTATAAGGTCGTACCTAATTCTCCATTTCCTGAATCCAGATGACCTTTGAATGTTTAATAAATTTCTGAGATTATGGGGAAGATGAGATATAAGAGATATGTTTTTCATTGCAGAGGTAATACACATGTATGAGACTTCCTGCGTGTGCTTGAAGTCATTCTAACCTTTAGGCAGAGTGGCTTTTTGTGGCACATGCATCCACTTTTATAATCTCCTGTGCACATGGCATCAGACCTGGTGTGGAGGGATGCTGGCCTGTTTATTGACCTATTTAAGAAAGCTCTCACTGAAATGGAGACCAATAAGAAAAGGATCTACACCAGCTTTATGAATCCAGACTGGTGGGCACCGTGGGACATGATTATATGATCATTTATCAGAAGGTGTTTTACCTCAAGGAGAAAAAAAAAATTGAACTAAAATTTGTATGGGGGTTAAATAGGCCAGATGTTAGGTCAATAACAAGGATTTCTGTGCTGTTACTTTTAGCTTTAAATGTAGCACCAAAGATCCGTGCAGTGTCTCATTTGCAACTTATTTCTGATTCCCTAGATTGTTGTAGGAGATAAAGTTGTTTTGATGCCCGTGAATGCAGGACAGCCGCTACATGCCAGCAACATAGAGCTTCTTGATAATCCAGGGTGTAAGGAGGTAAGCTTAAGAGGAAAGGAAATGAATTTGTTGATTTTTCTCACGAGAGAGGAAAAAAAAAAGTCCTACAGTTTCTTTCATTGTTTTCATAAGCGTAAACCCAGATATGCCAGTCTGTCTTCCTAAGGTACGTGTAAATTTCAGACGGGCCTTTGACGATGTTTGTGTTCACATACATGCCCCATTGTCCAAATCTGTTCTTTTTTCTCCTTCTGCTGGTTGAAGTAATAATTTCTGGTATGAAATGCAATCTGCAGTCTAGTAACTTAACATCTCTTCATTAATAGGTGAATGCTGTTAATTGCAACACTAGCTGGAAAATCACTTTATTCATGAAATATAGTTCCTATCGAGAGGATGTACTGAAAGGCGTAAGTATGTCCCATGTAGCGCACTTGGTGGAAGAATTGAAGGTAGCTTTCCTGAGCTTCTGGTTGCGAACCCTGTGTGTTCCCTGGCGTTTGAAGTTTAGGCTGTGAGTGTACACCTTAATCCTCACATTGAACTCTCTTATCTCCCCACTATATTCGGGAATGTATAAGTAATCATTAAAAGCCAAGTGTTAGCAGAAGGGCCCCGAGTATCAAAACCAGAAAGAGACACCCGCTTCTTATGTCTGCTTGCTTAGGGCTTTGTTGGAAATGCAGCTTTCTTGACCTGTTTTTCTAGGGTGATGTTGTCCGACTGTTTCATGCGGAACAAGAGAAGTTTCTGACTTGTGACGAATACGAGAAAAAGCAGCACATTTTCCTTCGCACAACCTTGCGTCAATCAGCCACTTCTGCCACCAGTTCTAAAGCACTCTGGGAAATAGAGGTGTGTACGCCCCTTTTTTTTGGCATTTAATAAATACTTACATCAAAAAGACACGGTCCCTAGGCTGATTGTTTTATTGTTATAGGCATCTTCTTCGATAGACCCATAAAACAGTAATTTCTGTGAACCGGCTTGTACCTCTTCACTGCTGTGACCCTTTGCCTGTCTTCTCACGGCATCTCTCTCTCTTTTATTTAACAAGGGCATATCTATGATTTTGCTTTTTAAAATTCCATTGTGAATGTTGTCAAGACTGATCAGACTTAAGGTCTTGGGCTTCAAATGGCATTGGAGTTAAGATGGAGAAGGATAACTCACTGTAAGTGAAGATCGTAAGTCCACAGTTACCAAAAAGAACATTTATGGCTTCTGGGGATGCCGTTTCTATTGGAGTGAGGAGACCCATAGTTAAGATTCCATTCATCTTTTAAGAAGTATTCTTTCCTAAGTATTTTATTTTATATACAGTGGAATACTACTCAGCCGTAAAAAAGAATGAAATAGTGCCATTTGCAGCAAGATGGATGGACCTAGAGATTATCCTGCTAAGTGAAGTAACTCAGACAGAGAAAGACAAATGTAAGATATCACTTATTTGTGGAGTCTAAAAAATAACACGAATAAACTTATTTACAAAACAAAAATAGACTCAGATATAGAAAACAAACTTATGGTTACCAAAGGAGAGAGGTGGGGGAGGGATAAATTAGGAGTTTGGGATCAGCAGATACAAGCTACTATATCTAAAATACATAAACAATAAGGCCGTACTGTATAGTGCAGGGAACTATATTCAGTATCTTGTAATAAACTGTAATGGGAAAGAATATGAAAACGAACATATATATTTATATACATGTAACTGAATCACTATGCTGTATACCAGAAACTAACATAGTTAGTAAATCCACTATATGTCAACAGAATTTTTTTTTAAGTGGTGGGTATAGATTAAAAAAAAAAGTATTTCTTAAATGTGCTAATATGATAATTAAGGAAATTTAAGGTTTGGATTTGTCTTTAAAGGACCTTTCTATACAGTGGAGGAGAGAGATATACATAATTAACTACAAACAAGCCGTCATTTGATAAGTTCCTTCTTGATTTAATGGACATCCAGACCTACAGCAGTGCTTCTCAACCATTTCAAACCCATCACCCCCTTTTTACAGCATATGTTTTGTTACATTTCCTTTAACGTCCTAAAATGAAATTCATAGTTAATATTATTATATATTCTCATGATTAAAAATAAAAAGGCCAAATTCTAATATAAGGAAGAAATAAGAGGGAGATAACTTACAATAAAAATAATACGTATTTCAACATGTAAGTACCAACTCTAGAAGATACAATATTTGTGTGAGTCTTTGATGGATACATTTGGATTTGAGAGAAACGGTGAAAGAAGAGGCTCGGAATACATTCTGTGTAGGTACAGGGAAACGAAAGAGCAGAGGCAAACGTGGGCCCTCGGGTAGTATCTAGAATTAGGAGAAGTAATAACAGAACAGACGTATTTGTACGTGATTAAAAAAAGAGGGAAATCACCATAACTGAAATGGGATTCATAAGGCAGATTACGAACTATTGAAACGGAGATAATGAGAAAGTATAATGTTTATGCAAATGAGCTGAGCCTTAGTTACAAATAGAACATCAAAATAATTCTCTCAGTTATGACATGACTTAGAATAGAGATGAAATAACCCCCAAAAGCATGGTTTTTATCTTGGAACTCTACTCATGTTAAGACATACTTTCAGCCTCTCACATTCAGAAGAGACCCTATCTTCCCATGTATCTGGAGACCGTGTCCTTCAGTAGGTGACGGGATGGCGAGATCTGGGGAAAAGGTGACGGGGACGGCAAGGTCTGGGGAAAACAGCCCCCACCACACCTACATGATCTGCTTCCCAGAAGCCCACCTCCCAGTGTCTCTTGTCAGAGTAAGAGAAAGAGAACATAAATGCATAATTAAAATATGGCATTTTTCATGCCATAGAGTTCTTATCATTGTGCTCCAAAAATGTTCAAAACATAGGAATAGCAATAATGTAAAATACTATTTTAAAACTTTTTTGGCAAAATACAGCGATGGCAAAGTCACATAGTGATTTCCCTATACGGTGAGTTCCCTGCATTTCATGTGTCTCTGTCTATTTAATGTTTGGTTCTAGGTCTGTTAAAAGGAGTTTTGAATCTTCTTTCTTATATTTATTATTAGTTTTATAGCTTTTGCTGTAATTGTGCCAGTGCACCGAAATCCTTTCCAAGAAAACACGTAGATGGAAACGCTATGACCCACTGAGCAGTCAGAGTGGAGAGAGTGAATAAATTATTCAATAATTTTGAGATAATGTCTTGAATTCATTTAAGCTTCCCTCTCCGTAGTGAATTTCTCTGAAATTATTGGATTTTTCAAATAACTTGATGTAAAAACTTTTAAATAAGATTATATATTAAAGCATTACCAATATGTGTTTGCAGTGAGTTTATTTCTGTCGGAGATTTGAAAGCGGTACCACGGGACGTTTCTTCATTGTGTGTTGCATCAGCCAGGCTCCCGCCAGGAAGCCTGAGCACCAGGTGTTTCAAGCAAGGGGGTATTTAATATAGGAAATGAGGCACCAGAGTTGTTGGAGGGACTGGATGGGGAAAAGCGGGGTGAGGAACATGGTCTTACCTGAAGATCTGGCAGTGCCACAGCCTCCACTACCTCCTCTTGTGCCCCAGGAGTCGTCACCCCGCCTCCCTGTGGGAGCCTGCACGAGGCAGCTGCCACCACCTTCACTGGAGCCCTAAGAGGAGCCACTTCCCTCTGCTTCCCCCCGAGCCCCTTGATAACAGGAGGGTAAGGACAGTCCCAAGTATTGCACACAAAGTCTAGCCTATGCTGCACTCCCCTGTGCAGGATATATAATGTCTCGGCCATTGCCCATGAGTGCCAGTAGCGTCCCTCCAAAATCATCGTGATAATAAAAACACCTTCACTTCCCTATCTCCAAATTGTCTGTTGCTAGACCGGCTAGTGTACAGGACGGGAGTTTTTAGTCTGTGATTCATGATAAGCTTCACATTGTTAGTTACGTTTAGCAGTTGTATACAGAAGGTGTGTGTGCGTATTGTGTGCATGTGAGACCACCAATAGATTTTATCAAATTCTCAAAGGTATCCATGCCTCCCCCAAAGGAGTCAGAGTTCAAACACTGACGAGATCACACTAGCCCGTGGAAGTAGCAAAGGCTTGGTGGTGGAAGGTTGATGTGAGAACTGAACTTTGAAGGATGCTGGTGTTTGGCTGCAGGGGGAACACTTTTGTAAGACTCCGTGCACTTTGAAGTGTTTTCATAATTATCTATTTGAGCTTCTGGGGTAAGGGAAGACATAGAAGCTGGAGTCTAGCAAAAGGCATCGGAACGTTCTCTGCATTAGCACACAGAATTTGAGGTTGGGGCAGGAGGCAAAGCGTGGTTCCTATTAACAAGAAGAAGGTAATCTGTTGGAGAATAATGGAAAGTCATCTGAGCACTTCAGGATGCCTTATGATGTTTAATCTTCACAACAATCCTATGATTTAAACCCACTTTGTAAAAGAAGAAACAGCCTTGAAGACGTCACATTGCTTGCTGTGATCCTACTGTAGTAATTGGCAGAGCTGGGACTCACACAGTCGTCTTTGGGCTGGAAGACCAGCCCCACCTGTTGCAACCAACTGTCTCAGACCTTCTACCGCTTTCGTTCTCAATGAGCCTGGTGGCTCCACACTGGGGGCAAGGCTGGTTTCCAGGACAGGTATCAAAGGACATGGTGTTAATAAACAAGCAGCACATGGGAAGGACCAAGAGTTGAGTCCAGACATCCAGGCTTTGGTGTTTATGGTTCTCTGCTTGGCATGGTCCCTTCCAATCTCTCTGTATGACTATCTCTTTCTTATCTTTCTGGTTTCTGCTCATAAATCATCTCCTCAGAGTGCCCAGGCTGATGGCCATATCTCAGGTAGCCTCTAGGTCCCCCATCACGTGCCCTGTTTATTTCCCCCTGACAGTAGCCAAATCTTATTGGTTGAAAGCTCCAGTCTTATTCATTGCTGTGGGCTGTATTGCCTAGAGGAGTACCTGGCGTGTACCAGGCTCTTAATATAATCTGTTGAATGAATATTTGAATAACAAATGTGGGGAAACTCCATCGTATTTCCAATTTGGGTCTAGGAAAATGTCTTTTAGAGTAAGGCTGTATTTGCACATGTGAGGTGTGAGAATCATGTAAGCCCAGTGAGTTAACTGTTCTCTTACTCATCTGTGGGGAATTTTGTTTTTCTGCCACATTGTTTTCATGAAAACGTATATTCGATTTGACAAGTTGAGCATGAACAGGTGGGCACTCCATGTAAAGTGTGGGCATTTGCTTGCCAGGAACATGCCTATCTGTTAGCCGTTGTTTTCATTTCTCTTTTTTTGGCTGTAGGTGGTTCACCACGACCCGTGCCGAGGGGGTGCCGGACAGTGGAACAGCTTGTTCAGATTTAAACATCTTGCAACCGGGAACTATTTAGCTGCAGAGGTAAGTTGAATGGATGTGGTGCTGTTAAGTCTCTGATTCTGAAATAGTGAAACGGGCGATACAAAAGATGTTGTATCTGTAGGAACAGTTTTTGTGCACATTTGATTATTGCCTATCAAGTTCTGGATTGGCGTGTAAATTGTTCTCAAGATGTAGATGTTAATTGAAACCTTAAGATGGCCTTTGTCTTGAACGTTAAAACATCAACAGCAACAACAGAACCCTGTGGTTGGTTTGCTGTAGGACATGGGGAAGCAGGGATCCGATTTGCAACCATATGGGATCCGTCCTGAGAGTTCCTATTTAGCTTCACTCTATCAGAATGTCTGCTTTGGAGCCATGATCAGCCCATTGTTGATGTGGTGTAGCCTACATAGCTTCAGGCTGATCTTCTGTGATCAGTCTTTCCCTGGTGAGTGGCTCTTATTGTTCAAACTATCAGAGAGGAAAGAGGTTTTTCCGTAAGAGACTGAACTGTCCTGTCAATAAAAATGGTAAAAACATATAGAGGTCTTTTCTTTCTCCACGAAATGCATGTTGACAGTCAGGTAGAATGAAGGGTGGGTAGAAATAGCCACGTACAAATTTTAGAAATGATTTAATTAAAGGTCAGTTATCTAGTTTAAAACTAATTTTGAAAATATTTGTTTTTAGGTGTCTGAAAATATCCATTCGTTCTTAACTCTCCTCAACTCCGCCTTTCAATTTAGAGTTTCTTCTGGGATTCTAAACCAGAATTTGGTGTTGGGAATTTTAGTATTATGTGTCTAACTTTTGGTTTTGGACGTGAGGGAGGGTGAGGAAGTAGGGATGGAAAACTGATGAGAAAAACGTGTGGAAACAGGAAGTTTCCTCCTCGCCCACTCTGTTAATCTGTGATGATTTTCTTTGTAGTACTTAACACTGTCTCACTTATTGTATGTTTTATTTCATTGACTTTCTCTGTCAGAATGGACATTCTCTGAAGGCAGGGATTTTTTTTTTTTTTTTAACATCACCACTGTGTGCCCAGCACCTAGGACAGTGCCTGGTACTTAGAAAGCATTTGGTGAATAGTTTTTGAATGAATGAATGAAGACGAGGAAACTATTCAGGCTTCTATAAGCTTAGTGGGTAGGAAGAAGGAAATTTCGGGATTTGTTATGTGCGAGGCATTTGGAGCCATATTTGGGCAAATTAATCTCTTATCTCCTATTTCCTCCCCTGGAAAAATGGAGATCATCACAGTTTTTGTGTAATAAGATTATAAGAGAATGAAGTGAGGTAAAGTGCTCAGCATAATGTGTGACTATGCTAAGCCTCCAGTAAGGGATGCTGGCATGATTAATTTATTACATGGTAAGTAGGGATTGTTCTCTCTTTATAAATATCTGACTCATTTTTAATGAATCTGCTTGGCTAGATGAAATACAGCTTTGCAATTTATAGGCTGTTTATACTGTAAGTGTTTTAAAGTAACTTTTTTGAAAAGTAACCTTTTTAAGCAAAATTGAACAGTAAGAGGCGGGGGGTGAATCTTGTCTAAAATAAGAATTAGAAAAGTCTACTGGATGTCCCATAAAGATTAGAAGTTAGGGTTATTATTCTCTTGGAGATGGGGAGAACTCAAGTGCAACACACCTGTGGTAGGGGGTACCAGGGAGGTGCAAGGATGCTTGATGGATGAGTAAGGCAGATGGGGAAGGGAAGAGAGAGAAGGCGTGTTCAGGCAATGAGGACAGGGAGGTGTGTGGCATTATACAACCTGGTTTCATGTGGATAGTGCATGTCTGTGTCACACATAAGATGTGTGTGAGTTTGGAAGTCGTGCTAGAACGTGGGAGGGGAGTGCTGGGGCCAGAAAGGTAGGGCAGCTGTTTTTTTTCAGACCATATATATTAAGACAAGAAGAATGGGTTTTTTCACTTAAAGAGCAGTGTTCTAAGTGATTTGTGTTCAAAGAAAGACCACTCCAGAGTGGTCCACTGTCCACTACAGTAGTCACCAGCCACGTGCTGGCTATTTAAATTAAAACGAATATTCCTGAAGTCAAGTAAAGTTAGAAAGTCTGGCGGTCTGAGAAGTCATAGAAGCCACTGGAAGGTCCAGTGGGCTGACTCGCAGATGCCAAGTGAGGGAAGATGGAATTTCAGCAAGGAGGGAGTGCTCCCAAAAAGGTCAGGAATGAAATGTCTTTACAGCATTTGGCAAAGAACATGGTCATCTGTGACTTCCCCAAGAGCATTTTTAGTGGAAACCAGAATGCAGGGGGTGGAGGACCAAGGAGGAAGCCAGGAAGCTGGAGGAAGTGGGGATGGAGTCCTCCAATGGCTGTAAAAGGGCGGGAAGCAGACTCATTAAAGGAAAGTAAGAGTCCTGTTAGGCTGATGTTTATAAAGTATTTTTTAAAAAGTAAGATGGCTGAGAACTGAGCTGTTTTTGCTTTAAAGGGAAGGTCCTATCAGAGGGCAGGAGTTGGCAGCATTTGCCCTCAGCTTGTCTACTTTCAACACATATTTATAATTGGAAATATTAATTTAATGTGCTTGAGGCATTCCTGGTAAATTGCATGATGTCATTCTTGAATTGCCTTTGAGTTCATGGTGTTTATGTTGGCCAGTGTGGCAAAGAGAGCCTTGTGCAGTGGGAAGAAAAGCCCCAGGTATACTGCTCACAATCTCTCTGCCTTAAGCAACTATGTAACCTCTCTGAACCTCAGTCCCCTTGTATGTAAAAAAGGTGATAATATATATTATATGGGATTTTTGGGGAATTGTGAACTTTCAGCACCTTGTACCTAAAAGGCATTCAGTAAGTGTTAAGTCCTGTTGCTTCCACTGAGAGGAAGGGGACAAAAAATGTGAAGTAGTGCATTATTATTATTATTATTATTATTATTATTATTATTATTATTATTATTATTTTAAACATTATTTTTATTATTTTCATGATCCAGAACTGGTATTTCTTTGTCAGGCAGATAACCCAAGGGGAAAATGTTCAGGGCTCACCACTGGCTACCTTGTGCCCAGAATGGTGCCTGATATTTAATTTACACTCAGTAAATATCAGATGGTCTAATGAATGAATCAGAGGTTCAGTGAGGTTGTAAATCCAATCACTTCACTTTACAGAAAGGGAAACCCAGGCTCAGAGAGGTGATCCCGAGTTAAAAAACAAGAGAATGATCTTATTCAGGCTGAAAGAAACAAGTGTTCTTCGCTTTGTTGTATCAGTGGTTCTCAACTGAGGGTGATCTTGTCCCCAGGGGATATTAGGCAATGTCCTGAGACATTTTTATTGTCACAGCTGGGGAGAGGGAGCTACTGGCTATCTAGTAGGTAGAGGCTGGGGATGCGACTGAACATCCTATGATGTGTAGGATAGCCCCCACAGCAAAGAATTATCTGACCCCAAATGCCAGTGGTGCCAAGGCTTAGAACCCCTGATCTATGTTATACTGAAATTACACAATCATTGGTTGACAGCCTCCCAGGTAGGAGCACTGTTTTTTATTGTGAAGAAAACAAAAATGATTAAAGTTTGTCCTTGTCCTTTAAGAGTTTGCAATCTAGAGAATTATATTAACTCATCACTGGAACATCTCTTTTGCAATTGCTTCCAGCATACAGGCATATCTGAGATATCTGGCTTTGTGTAGTGTTTAAATTATTAACACCTGTAGACGACCATGGTAAATCTCACGGTAAGTTTAAAGGCTGCAACGTTAAATCTAGGCATCTTAGAAAAGAAACACCTAAACTTTTTACTTATATGTATACTTCCTAAGCATGATATTCTATTTAACTAGTACTTACTGGGTGACTAAGTTATTCAGGAAAACACGAAAAGCTTATTATGGTTTGTTTAGAAATGAAGGAGGAACTAGCTGAAGAAAATTAGACCATTTCATACGCTGAAGATTCTGTGGTCTTAACTGTAGAGACAAAACACGTAAATTGTAAGCTGTTGAAGAAGAGCGCCATACTTTGTGTGTATGTCTGTGTGAACTGTGGAAACCATCTAGGAATTAGGACAATGGTGTAAAATGTTAATCTGTTTAGATTTTATTCTCTGAGTTGCTAAAGAGAGACAAGGTTTTAGAAATGGACCCTTCTTCCATTTCAACACCTTTAACGGTATTGTTTTAGCGAATTCGAGATTTATTTTTGAGTAATCGACAATGCTTGAAATTCGTGGACAAAATACGGAACAAGGCATTTGATTATGAATTCGGTAATAAAGGCATTTCTGGCTTCATCAGACAATGCGTTGCAGCGCTGTGTTATTAGGCCGTCTTCCTATAGCGTCAGTTTCTGTGGGCCACGGGAGAAACCAGGTGCCATGAGGGGGAAGTAACTGCCGTGGAGCTTTGCCTTTAACGCACAGCGCAGTTCTCAGCGCACTCCTTGCCATTTTGCCGTAGACCTTTTATTCGTCTGTCCTTACTGGTGCAGGGAGTTCCCTTACCATGTCTGTGGGGAAGAAAGTATATCCTGAGTAGGATACTATGGGAGCCTTAGTAAATAGTTCTTCCACGGTCATGGGAAATGAATCAAGAATCACAATTTCTCATCCGCTGCAATTTCTTTCTTTGGATATTATTAAAACAGTAGCTTTTGATGATCCTTCCAAAAACAAGATAGAGCGATTAGAGCAAAATAATTTTGTTAAAGATGTTATAATTGCCTGTTTAAAGATGACTAGCTTATTTGTTTGTAGATGGACCAGACTTCCACCAGATGGCAGTAAACACTTATTTCCTAACTATGCAGTAGCCTTTGGATTTAATTAATTAAAAACCTAGTACTCAGGAACCTATATATTAGCATAGAATCTTATGGATATTAGGGCTGTAGTTTTAAATATCCCAATGTTTAGTTCTCTGTCAAATGTATCAGCCATAGTATATGAGGAGGGTCTTTTTAAAAAAGATGTACACAGACACATACAAGAAAGGAGCATACATACCAGCCCCTGTACACACATGTAAGTATGTATCAAAATACAAATGATGCCTGGCACATATAAGCATCCAGTAAAGGCTATTTTTCCCTTCTTTTCTTTTCTAGACCTAACAATCAGAATAATAAGTTGGCTCTGAAGTGCCTAGTCATTGGGAAGAGGAACATACACATATATAATTATTTAAAAATACATACGTGATGATTTTATGACTTCAATGTTATATGTACTAAAAATTGATCAAAAGATATTTCATTATAAAAAAGTAGCCTTTTTCTTTTAAAAAATGAACATAAATTATGGACTTACAACTTTGGGTCTGCTTCCTGCTCTGGTGACAGAGGGTTGGTGGCAGGTGACTTTCATTGGATAGTGGCACCACCATGACCGTCCACTGTCTCGGTGTCCATGACACTGCTCTCTCCCTCTGCCACGTTTCTATTCTGACTCGTCACACTCTCTACCTGACTCCATTCTGGGCCTCTGTGGCCACTTAAATGAAGACTCCCTCCAAAGCTTCGTGGTGGGTATTTTATTCTCTTTCTGTCCCTCGCTCCCAGGTCCTGAATTTGACCTTGGCTGTCCCACTGACATTGAGACGCAATAATCTTTTTTTCTTTGGCTTGTTTGTTTGTTTCATATGATTTTTAATACCTCAGAAGAATCCCATACAATTGGTATTATTACTTTTTAATAGATGGTGCAACTGGGGCTCACCAAGGTTAAGTGACTTGACTAAGGCCAAAATGTAGTGGAAATTCATTATTTTGGACTGCCTGACATTCCTATTTTTCAAAAGCTGCCTTGCTTTCCCTCCGTTGACGGGACTGCCAATCTCTGATCAGGGTGTGCTGTCCGTCTGACGCAGCAGTTGGTTCAGACGGAGGATGCACGACTCAGCAGGGCCAGGCAGACTCTTCCCTTGGGATTTATGAGCAAGGTGTTCTCCTTCCGCAGTGAAGACACTACACCTGGAACCACCAGCTTCCCCGAGCACTTGAAGGAAGCTAGTCTTTGGCGGGAGAGAATGAGGACAGTAACAGGGATTACAGAGCCCAGACAGGTACCCAGAAATTATTTGAGCCCTGGGTCCAGTGGTTTTAGATCAGACCCACCTCTGCCCTGTCCAGTCATGGAAGCCAGTCGCCTTTATTTGCTTGTGTTCTTTTGAGTTGTTCTCTCAGTAATCTTACCTAAGATGGAATTGTTTCTCTGCAAAGAGTGAGTTTTCTTCTTTTCTGGGTTAAAAACTTGAGAGTCATGATAAATGTTTTTTTTCTCTCTCAGTTTGCACATTCAGATTCTACTCTTTAAACTGTCTCTAAACTCTTCTGCATCCGCTTTCTCTTTTCCATTTCGGCACTGTGATTGTTACTGGGGCTCTACCACCTCTTACTGGAACCCCGCACTTGGTTGCTTTGCCTTTTTCATCATCTGTCTCTGTGTCCTACTCACGATGGCCGGTTGAGCATTTTTATTTTTATTTATTGTTATTGAAGTATAGTCAGTTTACAAAGTTGTGTCGATTTCCAGTGTACAGCATCATGTTTCAGTCTTACATATACATATATATATATATTCCTTTTTCTTTTTTCAATTGAGGATTTTTAACGTGCTGTTTCTGCAAACATTTTCCCGGCGATATTCAAAATCTTTCTGAAGATGCAAACCCGGTAGCCTGTGGCAAAAGCCCCATTGGCCTGGCCTGCCTTCCTACCTGGGATCACGCCAGTCCTCCTTACGGAGTGGGGAGGGAAGTCACGTGCTGTCGGCACTAAAAGTTGTGGCTTTGGAATCATCAGACGTGTGCTTCTGAATAGCCCTGCCACTCCCCAGCCATGTGGCTTTGCATGGGCTGCTTCATGACTGTAAAGTGGGGTTAAGGCGCCCTTCTAATAGGATAACTGTAAGGGGAGATGAATTCACCTTTAAAAGCATATAAAAAATATTCCATAAATGACAGTTATGTGTCTTCTCTGATCAAGGCTGATTTTCTCACCTGCTTGGCTCTCGCTCCCCCTGCACCACCTGTCCCTCATCAGTCCTTTCTTCCTTCTCTGCCCGAGATAATTCTGCCCATCCTTCAGGGCCATGCTCATATGCTGCCTTCTCCATGAATAATTCTGGAATAAATTTGTCCCTCCTTCTTCTGACCTATATTATTTATAAATTATTCATTTCTGTCTTATATCTCTTGTCACATTCTGTTTGGTATTACAGCTAACTGTATTTATGTCTTATTTTCCGTCCTAGATTGTAAGGTCTTGTGGTCAGGGACCATAGTCTCTTTCTTCTTTGCTAAAATACCATATGCCACCATGCTTTGTCCATTATAGATGCTCTGTTAATATTTACTGAGTATTAATGATTGAGCAGCATATTAAATCTCTTTTCTCCAATGCCAGATTTATCATTTATTTTTTAACATAAGGAAATATTTCCGTTGAAGTCCTAAAAGATTTAGGAATCTCTATATGACCATATCTTTTTTCCTCTTCTTTAGAAATATTTTTTTGATTCATCTTTAGTCTAATAACTTTAATGATTACTGTTATTATTATAGCTGGACAAGGAAATCAGCAGTATACATTTAAAACATATATTAAAGCATATATTTATCTGGCCTTTAGTTAATATTGGTGAATTTATACAGAGAATGTTTTGTTTATTTTGGTGGCTCTTCCACCTCTTATTTTTTTAATTAAAAATTTTTTTTTGTTGAAATTTAGTCAGTTTACAGTGTTGTGTCAATTTCTGGTATACAGCATCATGTTTTAATCTTACATGTACATACAAATACTTCTTTTCACATTCTTTTTCATTATAGCTTAGAACAAGATACTGAATATAGTTCCCTGAGCTTTACAGTATAAACTTGTTGTTTATCTGTTTTATGCATAGTAGTTACATCTGCAAATCTCAGACTCCCAATTTATCCCTTCCCACCCCCTTTCCACCCTGGTAACTATAAGTTTGTTTTCTATGTCTGTGAGTCTGTTTCTGTTTTGTAAGTAAGTTCATTTGTCTGTTCTTTTTTTTTTTAGATTCCACATATACGTGATATCCTATGGTATTTTTCTGTCTCTTTCTGGCTTACTTCACTTAGAATGATGATCTCCAGGTCCATCCATGTTGCTGCAAATGGCATTATTTTATTCTTTTTCACAGCTGAATAGTATTCCATGATATACATATACATATATGTGTATATATATCACAGTTCCTCCTCTTCTTTCTACTTCCTCTTCTTCTCCTCCTCATTATTATTATCACTTTAGTGAATGTACTGAAGCAACAACTCTATATTAAAAAGACCACATTGCAGCCTGTAAGATGCAAGATGAGGCAAAACCTAACTGATCAGCACCATCTTTAGTCTTGTTGTCAAAGACATGAATATATAAAATTTGATGACACATAATTAGTAGGATTAGGCTTTAGTCAGAGATTTTTCTCATTTTACATTAAGGACCCTGTGTTGCTTGGGGGTTAGGCAACCTTTCCTAAAGCCCATAGTATTTCCTTACGGAGCTGAGTTTGGAATCCAGTTCCCCACACGTCCCTCAGGGGCTGAACTGGGTGATCCTGAAAGGGTGAAATATGTGAAGGCAGTTTTTGAAATTAAAATTGTTTTTAAGGTAGAATATGACCTACATTTTAAGAGGCATGAATGACTATTTGGCTTAGGTTCATTAATTCCTGTTTCTGTACACATTTCAGTTATGGCTACATCATAGTTTCCAGCATGAATTTACTTTACAATGTCTGTAACTAACTATTCTAAATGCTTGTGGAATGAAAACTTCAACCATAAAGTATAGCTTGATTAAACATGTTTTATGTCTTTTGAATATAATTTAGCTATAATTTTACTATGTATTTTTTTAATTTAAAAGGAAAGTCTGAGTTTTTTCGAACTGAAAACAAATTTAAAAATATAGTAATCTTTGGCTAAAAGAGCTGAATAAACCCCTTCTGCGTACTGTGCTGGAACTTTCATTACTATGGAGTAAAAAGTGTGCCTTTCAAGTTTGATTAATCAGTAGACAGGCAGCTGATTAAATCACTGTCTTTTTGGCTTTTTACCTATCACTCTTGGATTCCAGAACCAGGGATTATCCTGTTTTGAAACTAATTGTTTTATTCATAATTCAAGGGAATTTAAGGAGCATGAGGTATGGATCTCCAAAGAAAAATAAAGTTCATGCTTAGACCTCCCCAGTGGCTGGCCTGCACCAACAGGCAACTTGTAACTGGATTCCTGTTTCATCAACCCTCCTCCACACCCCACCTCCCCCCTTGTGTACCCGCTCTGAAAACTGAAAGTCTGCTGTCAAGTAGCTCTTGGACCAGGTTCTGCTTTCCAGACTCCCCTTTCCCTAATACCCCCACCCACTTTCCGATTTGTTTAACCATACTTTGGTTTTGTCTGTTTTTAGATTTCATATAAATGGAGTCATACAGTGTCTTCTTTCTTCCATTTATAATGTGTTTTTAAAATTGAGATATCATTGACATATAACATTGTATTAGTTTTAGGTATGCAACCTAATGATTTGAGACATGTATATATAAAATTATATATATCTACATATAACTATATATAACTATATATATATAGATAGATAGATAGATAGATTGAAGTGATTACCACAGTAAATCTTGATAACATCCATCAACACTCACAGTTATACATTTTTTTTCTTGTGATGAGAACTTTTGAGATCTGCTCTCTTAGCAACTTTCAAATATACAGTACTATGAAATGTAGTCACCACGGTCCACCAGGGTCCTACTGTCCAGCACAGGGAACTATATTCACTACCTTGTAATAGCCTATAATGAAAAATAATATGAAAAGGAATATATAATATATATATATATATCTCTGAATCACTGTGCTATACACCAGAAATTAACACAGCTTTGTAAATGGACTGTACCTTAAAAATTTATCTCCATGCTGTACATTACATCCTCAGGACTTGTATTCTTTTAATTGGAAGTTTGTACCTTTTGACCCCATTTACTGATTTCACCCATTCCTACCCCTGCCTCTGGTAACCACAAAACTGATCCCTGTTTACGTAAGTTTGTTTTATATTTTTAGATTCCACACATAAGCAAGATCACACAGTATTTACCTTTCTCTGTCTGACTTATTTCATTTAGCATTGTGCCCTCAAGGTCCATCCGCGTTGTTGCAAATGGCAGGATTTCCTACTTTTTTATGATGGAATAATATTCCATTGTATATATTTTTGGGATCCATCCTGTTGTGACATCAGCAGCTCATCATTTTGTTGGTGAGTTGTGCTCCGTTGTGTGAACATGCCGTGTTTTGTTTATCCATTCTCCTGTTACATGATAGGCATTTTTGTCTAAGCCTTCTTTCTGGCTCTGTTTGATGCCCCGACCACTGTTCTCCCCCGGCTCCCCATAATCTTCGAATGTGTCTGTCTGTCTTCGTTGACTCTCCTGGAATATGGTCACCTCCGCATACACAGCTTTTTTTTCAGCTGAGGAAGGCCTGACTGTCCGTTGTCTTCGATTATTGCTTGTGTTCCCCTTATTTTCTCTCCCGTCTAGTACCTGGTCGTCCACTAGTTGATACACCCTTCTCTGGTCCTCCATGACTACTCCCTTTTTCCTCATTTTCATTTCTTTACATCCTTCCTCTGAGCTGAAGGACAGCTGTTCACCTTTTAGCCTTTGTATCGCTCATTTCCTGTAATGTCAACTATGCTTGTTTCCGCTGCCAAGGTGGACTTTAATTTTATATTTATGTTTTCATTTTTATTGAAACCCCCCTTACTTTAACTTCTTTATATTGTGAGTCTTTATTTTTTGTACTATTTTATTATTTATTGTATTATTTTTATATCATAGTTTTAGCTGTTCATCTTCCACTGCCTTCACATAGAGGCAATGTTTACTTGCACTTTCTTGAAGATGCCAAACCTTTCCCTGAAAATTTATTTTGTATCATACCATAGATAATATTCAGAAAGACTCTGAGAAAGAACTCCTCCCATTCTGATATATTTTCCAGTCAGTCGCGTGTTGTTTTTTTCTTGTTTCCTCCCTTTTCCTCAGTCAGGTGAGCTCTGTGCAGAAGCAGAAGGCTTGAGTGGATGGTCCTTTTGTTCCACTTCTTTCTTCTCAATCCTCTTGTTAAACCTTCAGCTTCAGGGTAGCCTGCAGGGCCCGGGCCGTGTAGTTCCCAGTTCCAGGGGGCGTCGGATCTGCATCCCTGGGCTCAGCTGTGGTTGCTCCTCCCTCCGGCTTCTCTGCTTTTCTAGTGTATCACGCAGCGCCCTTCCAGCCCGCAGTGCCCTTCCAGCCCGCAGTGCCCTTCCAGCCCGTGGCAGCCACAGTGCTTTCTCTTCTCTCCCTTTCTCCGGGCAGTCCTGCTTGGAAAGTCCTCTGCCACCATCTGCTCTGTCCACTCTCTGCCTGTTTGCTTTCTGAGCTTTGTTGTGTCTCTCTGGCCATGAGAAGACAGAGGGGGTAGTGGACAGTGGAGGGGAGGATTGGAGGAACAGTTTTCTGCTCCATCTCACAGCAGCTTCTCACTGATGGAGAAGCCCTTCTGTATAGGTTTTTGGTTGGTGAATAATCGGACTCTCCAGGTCAGTGGGCGAATAGTGGAACTGCAGGAAGCATCTTCTTAACTGTGTTCCCTTGGCCACTGGCTTCAAGTGAGATTGAGATTTGCCATGAGATGACAACTGGGGAGTTATCCACTCTTCCCCTGCAATATCGGCTTTATAATTATTGTCAATTCATTGAAGATTTGGAGTTTAGGTTGTTTTCAGCCTTAGTGTTCAATGAGATTGACAGTTTTTTGCTTTGTTTTGCTTTTGATTTTTTTCCAGCACTTTTCATTATTATTTAGTGATAAGTGTCATTCTGAGAAAGACACCGGCTTTACATCTCATGTGGTGACTTTAATGGCCTGGAGGTGCATACTGTATGCACCAGCTGATTCGCATTGGTAGGATTAAATTCAGTTGGACAACTTGCTATTTTGAGAAGACACCTTATAAACCTGTTGTTTGACAGATCATCTAGTTATTTCTGTACAACGAGGAAGTCTTTTTGAAACTGTGTAGTCAGGTGGGAGTCAGGAGTTATGGGAATCTAAGCCGCTGGAAGGTGTGGGCCAGTACACAGCATATCCAGAACTCATCCTTCTCATCGGAATGACCCCTAAACTCCCAACCCAGAGACATGTTCTTGTTTGTTAGTTTCAATGGTCCTTATGCACTGACATATCTGATATGTGTATCTGTTCGGATACATAGCTCTTCTTTTGCTTGATTTTTCTTTTCTTGTGTGTGTAGCACTTGGAGCATGATCTTGAATCATTGTTAAAACTTTCTTTTGGTCTGTTTTTAAAAACTGATGTCTGTGTTATCGGTCAGCGGCAGATTTTGTGGTGGGCAAAAGGATGAACTGTCTTGAATGCCTCCCCAGAGGGGGTGAGATTGTCAACTCTCACTGGCTCAAGGATGTCCACTGTTTGAGATAAACAAAGGCCATAAACTTGGCATTTTAGCTCTTTTCTCCTGCAACTAGGGTCTGGAGGTAACTGTTTACTGATCGTTTCTTTCTTAGCCTCTTTTTATGTTAAGCTTAGTTAAAGGTACAATAGTGAACCAAAATTAAAGATCACTGGTCTTATTAATGTGCTTTTAACAGCAATTCATAACTAGTTTTTTTGTTTGTTTTTTAGCTTAACCCTGATTATCGAGATGCCCAAAATGAAGGAAAAAACGTGGTGAGTAGAATTGTTTTTCCCCCATCAAATAACAAGCATATTATTTATATTTTATATGAACAAATGGAAAAGTTAGTAGAAAACTCGAAGACTAGGGACTCTGAGAGAGATTCTCTGAGTAGAGGCTGTGGATGAAAGACAAAAAGTAGAAGATGGTATGGCTTGGACTATAAGGAAATGACCATTAGTGGGTGTTCAGGGAGATTTCTAGCAGCTTGGGGGCCATTTGTGACAGAGCACTGGCGGCAGCTGGACCTACGAGATATGTTGAGTCTACATTTAGTTTTCAGAAGTGCACAGAAATTAGGAAGGGGGAATCGAGTTGTGGCATCATATTAAACTAGGACAGTAATCCTTTCTGACTCAAAATAATTTGGGTTCTATTTATGGAGACATTGAGACATTGAAACATTAAGCAACTAGATAACTGATATTTCTTATATTCTAAAGTGTGCTATTCAAAAAAATCTCAGTCCTTATTTAAAGCCAGTTTTCGTTAAAAATACTTATCATTATTTAGCTTGCTCATCTCATCATCATTTGTAAAGAAAATGACTTAATCATGTCAACATGACTTAGTTCAATGAAAAATTCAGAGGGGAAGGGAATTACCCGAGGGGGACAGGGTTGGGGGACAGGTGCATAGGGTGAAGGCAGTTAATTGTATGGTGATGGATGGCAACTAGACCTGTGGTGGTGACCACTTTGCAGTGTGTTCAGCTGTCCAGCTATAATGCTGGACACCTGAAACTTACAAAAAATGTCGGAAATTCGGGAAAGTTTGATGTGATGCAGATAAAACCTGGATGATGGGCTGGATTTCTTTAAAAGCTATTTAGCAAGATTCTGTTCTGTTTTGTTTTTATTTTTTATTTCTTGAATAGATGTGTATTTGCCATCACCACAATGTAACCACTTACTTTATTGCTTTTTTAGAATTGAAGTATAGTTGATATACAGTGTTGTGTTTCCAGTGTACAGCATAGCGATTCAGTTATACATATATATATCCCTTTTCATTATAGATTATTGCAAGTTATTGAAAATAGTTCCCTGTGCTCTACCTTAGGACCTTGTTGTCTGTCTATTCTGTATATAGTACTTTGTATCTGCTAATCCCAAACTCCTAATTTATCCCTCCCCGGCCTTTGGTAATCATGTTTGTTTTCTGTGTCTATGAGTCTGTTTCTGTTTTGTAATGAAGTTCATTTATCTAATTTTTTTTTAAGATTCCACATATAAGGGGTATCGTATGATATTTGTCTTTCTCTGCCTGATTTATTTCATTTAGTATGATCATCTCTAGATCCATCCATGTTGCTGCAAAAGGCATTATTTCATTCTTTTTTATAGCTGAGTAGTATTCCATACACACACACACACACACACGCGCGCGCGCACGTGCACACACACACACATATATATAGTAGTACTCATATGTATATATCCCACATCTTCTTTAGCTAGTCATCTGTCATTGGACATTTGCTTCCATGTCTTGGCTATTGTAAATAATGCTGCTATGAACACTGAGGTGCACGTATCTTTTCAAACTGGAGTTTTCTCCAGATAAATGCTCAGGAATGGGATTGCTGGATCATATTTAGCCAGATACTTTGATACAAATAGACATAGTCTATAATACAATTTTGTTAGGAACTTAGCCCTCCCTTTTGGAATGGGTAGGCATGACTACTGCATCATCCAGAATTCTACTCTTTGATAGAAAGAGTTGGAATGCTTAATTAAAATGACTGCTGTTTTCACATTGGTACACAGATTTATGTTTTATGAGGATATTGATGTGGGGGAGGTGAATCAAACAAGAATTTCTGGACCTGAGTCAATCCTGTTTGACTCCTCTCTCCATATGATTGTCATGTTTGCAATAGAGATAAGCTAAAGTATCAGGTCATTGACCCAGTGAAACCTTGAATTTGTGTCAAAATGTCTTTAAATATAGATTTGTTAGATCAGTTGTATCTTTTATCTGTCACTCAATTTTATCCCCCTGTGTGGGCTTTTCTTCGTTTGGTTTTCAAATGACCATCCCAGGATTTTGAATTTGTCCCTCTGACTTAGGGGAAAGCTGTCAGTAGCCATGTTTAAAAAGCTAAGCATGAATCATGGCTTTTTTGGTTCTTTCTATAAGCTTGTCGGTGGTCCCAGTGGTTTCCAGCCAGAGAACACCAGGAACATACTGGAACTTAAACAAGTGGGTTTATTACTCACTGCATGTACACCATGGGGAACCGTGGGGCCTCTTAGTAGGAAAGTGATAGAAAGAACCTATTTTAGGATTTGGGCTTGTGCACTTGATTTGGGGGAGGATGTAAAGAAGTGGGGCTTTGCTGTGGGTAGGAGTGCTGCCAGGAAGACGAGGTATCTCAGTACATTTCACCTACGGGTAGGGCTGGTGGATCCAGGCAGAAGCTGTAATTGCTGAAGAATCCGAAGTCACTCGTATTTGCTGGAGGAGAGGCGGGGCATAGTCATTTTTGTGGCTTGGACAATGTTCATATTCTGTTGGTGTGCAGACGTGATTATGGAGTGGGATCGTTTTGTCTTGATCTATTGCGGTCATGAAGCGGCCTTGTCTGGTGCCGCTGTTTTGTGAAAGTGTCCACACTCAGCAGAAGAACATCATGGCCCAGCTTGAGTGTCAGGCCAGCTCCTAGCAACACCAAGGCCTGGCTGATACACCAGGCCAGCTGCTGGATGTCAGGGACTGCTTTTCTCATTGTCAAGGTTTATTTTTTGTGATATTTTATGTGACTTTTCGAGCATGGTGTGGAGACAGGAGAGCTCTATCCTAGCACCACCATGAACTTGTGTGGCCTGGGACAAGTCAGATAGCTTTCCTGAGACTCAGTTTTGATAGGATGGGGATGTTTGCCCACCTGCATGCCATGAGGAAAAAATGCGATCAAACGGAAAACTCTTTGAATAAAAGATGTTAGTAGGCTAAAAATGTAAGCTGTTTCTGTTAAAAGGGCATCATATCAAAGCTTCAGATTGTGCAATTGAATTAAATCTCTGTGCTCATCCTTTTTAGCTACGTACCATTTGGAGATTCTGGGCAGAGCTGAGTGGGAGAATATAGTGTATGAAGGTTTATGAAGCAACACAGAGCATATAACTAAGTAATAAATCTGTGGTGAAGTTCACTCTGTGTTAATCAAGCTTTTAGTTAGACTTGCTAGATTTTTTTTCCGTTTTTATTCTTAAATTTAGTTTCTTTATCCATCTCTAAAGGTGAGAAAGAACACTCTTTTGTTTAAACAGTTGTTACTAGCAAGACTTTAATTGCATACAACACAGGTGGGTCTGCTTCTGCTGTAGACTTTTACGACTGGATCTCATCTGTCATTTCAGAGACCCATCCAACTGGAGACATTTGATTTCATTTTTTCCTCTCTAAAACCTCTAGCTTGAAAGTAAGTAAACCTGAGAATATGGAACAAGAAAGCTACCAGTATGGCTTCTTATTTTATAGACCATTTGCCACGCAGCAATAGTGATGTTTCTGTCTAAAAAAGAAAACAAAGGAGAATTTAGAGTTTAGCCTGTGAAAAATGCAATCAGTTTCCCAAAACTATGCTATCTCACCTCAGATCTGGGTTCCAGTAACACTGAGTTCACTGTGACCATGCTAATTATTTTCTTTCTTAATTTCCCCTATGTTGTCTATTTAAAACCCAGTTAATATTTTTTTCCTGTAATTTAGGAACCTTTATCAAATGTTGCCTTCCATTTTTGAAGTTTCAAAGGTTAATGGATGGTGCCGCTGAAATGAGGCAGCGTGTGTCAGAGCTCCCATTAAGACCCAAATTGCTGTATTTATTCTACAAAGAAGCCTATTATTTCCAATCTTATAAATGTACAGCATCCACAGGGACCCTGTAAATATTGGAACTGTGTCAAGCCCAGCTGGGAACCTGACAGTCATTAGTTTTTTTCTCCTTGAAAGCCTGCATCTTTTCAAATGGCTCTTTGAAGGGGATTTTTTTTTTTTCTGGAATAACACCACCTATTTTAACATTACCTTATTTATGTGGAATGTGATCTGACTTTTCGAGAGAATGTCTTTTGTTTAGGCTGAGAATTCTCAACCTCAGCAATATTGATATATTGATAATTCTTTGCTGTGGGGGGCTGTTCTGTGCACTGGAGGGTGTATGGCAGCTCGTGGGTGCTACTCACTAGATGTCTCCCTGTTTACCCCTCTCCCTCCACCCCCAGTTGTGGCAACTAAAAATGTTTCTGGAAATTGTCAAATGCCCCCTGGGGGCTAAACTTTCTCTTTGAGAACCATCAGTCTTTGTGCATACACATAGACTAAACAGAAAATGTTCTAGGAACCATGAAACTTGGCTGAAATAGACTTGAAAATTTGATTTCATAGCAATTTTCTTTGAGGGGAGGAACCAGATTCTGAAAGAAGACCCCCAGATTTCCTTGAGTTTTTATTATGTATTCTTCAGTTGTAAGATGATAAGGAAAAGAAAGAAAAAAAAAGGGTCATATTAGGAATTAGTTGGAGAGTACTCGCTTGTTCAGAAACCTTGGCCAGAGAAACGTTTGCAGCTTTAAATGGCAAGGTTGTGTCTGTTACATAAAGTCTGCAGTGAGAGCCCCAGAGGGTCTGGATGGAATCGCACATGCCTGCACGTCGTTATGCTGCCCGTGGCTGCACACAGGTCTGAATCAGCCCTGAAAACGCATACGTTGTTTCTTACCTAATGTCTCTGGCTCCTCACAGCAGAATTGCAATGTGATGTCTCTGCTCAAAATGCGGTGACTCACAAATGAGTCAACAGAGAAGGTGTTGCAGGAGGCTCCCTGGTGTGCGCCACAGGCAGGCCCTGGGATGCAGGAGAAACCTGCAAGCCTTCAGTAACCTCGCTGGCTTTTCATACGGGATTTTCGACTTGCATAATGTGAGAGGCTGTGTGCCTTCTCCTCCAAATGAAAATGCTGGTTTTATAAAAGCCCAACAGACTAGGTTAACATTCTGAGGCCCTGCACTTCCTAAATTGAGAATGTTTTGGAGGGCGAGCTGATGTTAAATTTAACACCTGTTTAAGCTCTGTTGTACCTTAATGTATTTTCAAGATGCAGGAGGGAGGGCAGTGTGCTTCTGTAATTCTGCGTAGGGAACGAGTGTTTTTTTCTTACTTAAAAAGGGTTTATGTTTATAAACAAAAGCCACAAGCACGTAATTTTGAACAGAACTGCCTTCATACGATAGAAATATAATACTGGTTTTTCTGTCTATTGAAGCTTGATCCATTCATTTAAAAATTGTATACTTGCAACTCATTATCCACATTTCATTATTTAAAAATTCCAGGGGGCTGGCTTGAAGTTTACTGTCAAACTGCTTGCGACGCTTTGTTAAGCAAATTAACGGAGTACAAGAGTTTAAAAGCAGAATGCTTAAGGCTGTAGCACTGTTTAAAAAAGCTTCTGAACATATTAGAAGCTCTTATTCACACATAAATAATTGTTATGCTGTTTATAAATGGAACGTATCTATTCGTTAAAGCTTTTTTTACCCAAGGACCTAAGCAAATTATTTGGTGGTATAGTCGTACATTCCACTTACACTATGTAATTAAAATTAAACCGCAGGTCTTAAACAGAGTGTGTAATTTAGAGTGACCTGTTTTAATTAGCCCTAATAAGCGTGGCTTTTCTAATGGAGAAGATTTTTATTATTCACTGTGAAAGTGTCAAAATAGAGAGGTCCCTGACTACTCTTGCCAGGATCCCACAGAGAGATATTCCCACGGGGGATGGCATAGGAGGGCAGTTTCTGGGAATCTGGATCTGCTCTCTTTTTATGTCCAGAAAATTCACTTTATAAACTTTTCCAGAGGGGAGTGCGTGTAGAAGGACTGACTCCCACTAAATGAATTCACAAATGACAGATGTATAAACCATAGTGCCAACTTCCAATAGCTAAGTAGATTTAAATCCTTTGGTCAGTTAGTGCATTTTTAAAACCTTTTTGAAAGCTCAACTATGATTAGAAGATTGGTGTGGAGGGACTCAAGAAATTAGATGACACACATTCTTTTCAGGGGTATGGAATAGTAATTTGTTGCATCGATGCCAGCCTATGGTGAGTGAAACTTCAAATTCCTGTTCCTTGACTCTTTATTTATTTAGATTACATGCTCATTTTCTATTAATAAAGCCTTTCTTCAATTATGGTTCAATATAATCAGTTAGATTTTATTTTCCTTAGTTAAAATCGTAATTTAACTGTGCCTCTGTTAATACTCCACTTAAACCACTTATGCTTAAATCCCTTTGCCTGCATATTCACAAAAATCCTTTGAGTTATGTCTACAACTGACTGATCTCATCTGTTATTTCTGTGTTCTTGCATTCTGAGGCAATCTTCCCTCACATGTAGTAGTAAGACTCGTTATGTTGGTGGTTCTTTCTTTTGGCTACAGTGGCATGGCCAAACCCAGAAAAGAACCCTTTTATAGTATTTCTTCATGTTCGTAATTCTCCTGGTCTATTTCTCCCCAAGTTTCCATGTTCTGATAGAATTAAAAGGAACTTCTTTCCTTCCTTTTAGAATTAGGACTTTGTCTTCTTAAAGGTCCCTCTTCCCTCTTCTCTGCCTTCTTTCTTCATCATAGTGATGATTATCATTGTTATCAGATGTCACCACCATTTTTCCCATTGAGAAGGAGCTCCTAGTTGCACGTGGTATTCTACTGGGTCCTGTATAAGAGGATTGTGGAGATCTTCTTGAGACCTTGATGCAGTTATTTGCAGTCAGACAGAAGTGTGGTTCCTGTGTCACTGTTACATTTCAGAGCCTCCAGGGAAAACTGCTCCTTTGCCATCCATTTCTTAGCATAACACTTGGATTTTCATGTTGAGCTGTATGGCAGAGACCAACAAAACAACACACTTTTGAGTAAGTTCCTCCTTTCCTCCCTCTTCCCCTCCCTTCCCCTCTCCCTTTAATAGCTTTATTGAGATATAATTCACATAAAAGTTCTCCTGTTTAGAATGCACAAAGCAGTCGTGTTCAGTATATTCACAGAGTTGTGAAACCATAACCATGATCTAATTTCAGAACATTTTATCACTCCACCCTGCAAAGAAAGCCAATAGCCATTAGCAGCCACTCCCTATTCCCTCTCTCCCTCAGCCCCTGGCAACCCAAATCTCCTGTCTCTATGGATTTGCCTATATTGGACATTTCACATGTGGAATCGTACAATATATTGGCATTAGTGTCTGGCTTCTTTCACTTAGCATGTTTTCAAGGTGCCTGCATATTGTAGTACATATTTATACTTCATTCCTTTTTATGGCCAAATAATATTCCATCACGTACATATACCACAGTTTGCTTATCCATCAGTTGATGGATATTTACATTGTTTCTACTTTTTGGCTATTATAAATAAAGCTGGTGTGAGCATCAATGTGCAAAGTTTTGTGTGGTCATATACTTTGATTTCTCTTGGGTAGATACTGAGAATTAGAATTGCTGGTCATATATTTAACATTTTGAGGAACTGCCAAACTCTTTGTAAGTGGCTATACCATTTTCTGTCCCCTCAACAATATATGAGTGTTATAATTTGTCCACATCTTCACTAACATTTGTTATTGCCTGTGTCTTTGATTATAGCCATCCTAGTGCATTTTTCTAATTAGTAATGATACTGAGCATCTTTGCATGTGGTTATTGGCCATTTGTATATCTTTTATGGAGATATGTCTAGTCATTCTTTGCTCAGTTTTTAATCGGGCTATTTGTCTTTTTATTCTTGAGTTGTAAGTGTTCTTTATTTATTCTTTGTACAAGTCTTTTATTAGATATATAATTTACAAATATTTCCTCTTGGACTGTGTGGTTTTTTTTAGAAGAGACACTAGTTTTTAGAGCAGTTTTAGATCCATAGCAAAATTTAGTGGAAGGTGCAGAGGATTCCCACATACCCCTGCCTACACACAAGTACAGCCTCCCCTCAACATCCTACACCAGAGTGGTACATATGTTACAGTGGTAAACCTGCCTGGACACATTGTCATCACCCAAAAGTCCATAGTTCACATTAGGGTTCCCTCTTGGTGTTGTACATTATACCAATTTGACAAAATAGAATGACATGTATCCACCAGTGTAGTATTATACAGAATAGTGTACTTTCTGCCTTAAAAATCCTATGTTTTTCCTATTCATCCCTCCCTTCCCCAAACCCCTAGAAGCCACTGATCTTTTTACTGTGTCCATAGCTTGGTTTTTCCAAAATATCATACTGTCATACAGTTGGAATCACACAGTAGGTAGTCTTTTCAGATTGGCTTCTTTCACTTTGTGATATGCATTTAAGTTTCCTTTATGTCTTTTCATGGCTTAATCATTTCTTTTTAGTGCTGAATAATATTCCACTGTGTGGTGGTCCCACAGTTTATTTATCCACTCACCTATTGAAAGATTCCTTGGTTGCTTCCAAGTTTTGGTAGTTATGAGTAAGGTTGCTATTCAGGTTTTTTTTTTTTTTTTTTTTTTGTGGACACAGCTTTTCAACTCATTTAGGTAAATACCAAGGAGCGTGATTGCCAAATCATATGGTACAGAGAATGTTTTGTTTTGTGTAAAACCACTGAACTGTCTTCCAAAATGGCTGTACTATTTTGCATTCCCACCAGCAATGAGGTGGTGAGATTCAAAGATGAATGAGAGTTCATGTTGCTCCACATCCTCACTAGCATTTGGTGTTGTTAACGTTTTGGCCTTTGGCCATTCTGATAGGTGTGTGTGGTATCTCACTGTTATGAGTGGTATCTCAGGAGAGAACTGCTATTCCCTAATGATATATGGTGTTGAGCATCTTTTCATGTATGTATTTAGCACCTGTATGTCATCTCTGATAAGGTATTTATTCAAGTCTTTTGCCCATCTTTAAATTGGGTTTTCTTATTGTTGAATTTTAAGAGTTCTTTGTATATTTTGGATACCAGTTCTTTATCAAATATGTCTTTTGCAAATATTTTCTCCTACTCTGTGACTTATCTTCTTATTCTTTTGACAGTATCTTTCATGCAGCAAGAGAAATTGGTTTTCATGAAAACTAGTCTGTCAATTCTTACTTTCATGGAAGTTGTCTTTGGTGTCGTATTTCTCTTGCACACTCCTACTTTCTTCTAGTGTGCACAGTCATTCCCCTTTTCTTCTCTTTCCCCTGTTTCTACCTTCTCATTCCAACTATTTCTCTTTGTTTGGACCCTTTCTCCCAAACCACTGTGAGAGTTGAAATACAAGAAATAAATACTCTACAAAGGCTGTCCAAATTTCAGTAGGGAATAATTAAAGACCAATGTTTTCAAGATCCAAAGGAATAAATTCCAAGTAATAGAATTTCACTTGACTGGCTGCTGCCAGAGATTTATTTGGGAAGAAGTCTTTTTAGCTCACAGATGATCTTTAAAGACCTTCCTAAGCTTGAGAGTCCATGATCGTAAGCTTCTGTGTTATGTAGGCAGCCTCCTCTCTCAACTCACTTGTCTGGCCAGACTACTCTTATTGGCTATTTAAAGACATTTATTGAGATGATCATGTGACTTTTGTCCTTTCTTTTGTTGATGTGGTGTATCATATTGATTGGTTTGTGTGTGTTGAACCATCCTTGTGTCCCTGGGATGAATCCAGCTTGATTTTGGTGTATGATCTTTATGTGCTGTTGGATTCTGTTCACTAATCTGCTGGTGGGAGTGTAGTTTGATGCAGCCACTTTGGAAAACAGTATGGAGATTCCTCAAAAAACTAAAAATAGACTTACCATATGATCCAGCAATCCCACTCCTGGGCATATATCCAGGGGGAACTCTAATTCAAAAAGATACATACACCCCAATGTTCATAGCAGTGCTATATACAATAAATAGCCAACACATGAAAATAACGTAAATGCCCATCAACAGATGACTGGACAAAGAAGTTGTGGTGTATTTATACAATGGAATACCACTCAGCCATAAAAAAGACTAAAATAATGCCATTTGCAGCAACATGGATAGACCTGGAGATCGTCATTCTAAGTGAAGTAAGCCAGAAGGAGAAAGAAAAATACCTTATGATATCACTCATATGTGGAATCTAAAAGAAAATAAAAGAAAAAGAAAAAGGAGACACTAATGAACTCATTACAAAACAGAAACAGACTGGCAGACATAGTAAATAATCTTACGGTTACTGAGGGAAAGGGAATGGGAAGGGACAAATTTGGGAGTTTGAAATTTGCAAATGTTAACCTCCATATACAGAAATAGATTTAAAAAAAACAAATTTCTTCTGTATAGCACAGGGAACTGTATTCAATATCTTGTAATAACCTTTAATGAAAAAGAATATGAAAACGAATATATGTATGTATATATATGACTGGGACATTGTGCTGTACGCCAGAAATTGACACATTGTGACTGACTATACTTCAATTAAAAAAAAAATAATGGGAAAAGTTAAAAAAAAAAAAAGACATTTAAATTTTCTCCTGTCAGGATGTGAGGATGTTTTTGCCCTTCAAAGATTTTTGTCTTCAGTTCACAGACTTCCATGGCCTCAGTGCAGATCCCTGTGAAATGGGTCTCCTGACCCGTGAATTTTTTCAGAAGACTTAAAGAAGGCTCTTAGCCAGGAGACTTCATGCCTGCGCTTTGAGGAGTGGCTCACTCAGTGCTTAAGGACTGTAGGCCAGGCCTCTGGCTATGGTTCATTTGCATATGGAGGCGTGGCTAGTTGATTTTGGGGTGGAGCATTCACGATGCTGCCCACTGCTCCTCTGCTTCCTCTTTCCCCTTCCTTTTCTGGTTTTCACTCCCTCCTCCCCACCCTCCCCCTCCTTCCACTCTCCCTTCCCTTCCTTTCCTCTTCCCTTCCCTCCCCCTCTTTCTCCTCTGATCCTCTCTCTCCATCCCCTTTCCGTCGCTTCTTCCCTCATCCTTTATCTTCTGTAGGTAACTGCATTCATTTCTTTGCTTAAAGGAAAAATGCTCATCTTCCTCTCTCTCAAATTTTTGTTGTAAGATTAGCGAGAACAACCAAGGACTAGTTTGGGCATCACAAGAAGCTTGGTGTGATTTCAGAAGTGTAGTTTGCTAACTGTTTTTGCATTTCCTTCTTTCCTATATCCCCATGCTCCCTTATAATGTCTAGAAAGTGAAGTATACCTTTTTCTGACAGATAAACCTATTTCATACTTGCTGATTAGAAATACCTGTTATGGGGGTCAAACCACCTGGGGAGAGTTTGCCAGACCCCTGTCTTCATTGAACTCTGAACTTTGGTCTCTGCAGAAGATGCATAAATCAAAGATGACAGGAGCTAGCAGGTGCTGCCTGGCTGTGTGGTGTCTAGCAGATAACAATCCTGCTTCTGCCTAGGAACCCTTGCCGTTCCTCTGCCCGTCCACATGTCAGTGGGGCTACCAATTTGTGCGTCATTTACAGAGGATACCAGAAGGAAACTGCAAGGGTTTTCTGATCTAAGGAAAATGATTTCACAGTCTTGGGCTGGGGCTTCACGTGAATGTTTTGGATGATCAGGTGTACTATTTCATTGTCATAGCAGCCTTTAAAGAGATGCTGGTCTTTGCAAATGGACTGCTTTCAGTTGCCTTTAAGCCTCCCTGTCCTCCTCTGTTTCCTTCCAGCTTCCTGTGATGGTGCAAGCATAATCTTTCTCTCTCATTTTCAAATTTAATTTGGTTTAATAAATACGTATAAGTCACTATGGTTATGCACCTTATTACAAAGCTTACATTACATTTACTGTGTCACATTTTGGTTTTCCTATACACCAAAATTCTTCCATGGGACATTGGAACTTGGGGAAGTTCAAGTGAAAATACATAATCATCTGTTTTGTGTTGTTTCCTGCTTCAAATGGTAGAGGTGTACTGGAAACGTTGACTCAGTTTCACATCTTCATGAGGGCTTCTATTTGTCCATCCCATTTTGTTTCGCTTTATGTGCCTTTGTGGTACGTTCTCGGGTCTCATGCAACAAGCCGATGGAAATGCTGCTGTTCATTCCTCTTCACTCCAGGTTAACATCCCAGTGGTGTTTTGGGAGTTAGGCAGGAACTCTGACCCACTGCCGTGCCTACTCTTTAATTTACGAAATCTAGATGCTTCAACACACTGTTTCTTCTCTGGGTTTAAGTGTGGAATGGTCAAAATTACTACTGTGAAAATAGGTTTAATGCTGGAGAAAGGACCATACCCACTGTGACACTGGTGCTTGGATAACTTGCCCAGTTCAGGCCGCCCCCTGGGAGCATGTCCCTGTGGAGAATCATTACTTCAGAGGCTGTCAAGCCTGACTTGCTCTTTCTGGATGGCGTGAACTAGACGTTGGTATAATCCAAAGAAGAAGTAAATGCAAATTTAAACCTTATCTCCCAACTAATTGGAGAGTTTAGTAAGAAATCCAATAAAAGGTAAAAACCTTGTACCTTCTCAACAGAGAGATGGAGATCTTCCAACTTCAAAGAAGAAACGCCAGGCAGGGGAGAAGATCATGTACACTTTGGTCTCAGTCCCACATGGAAATGACATCGCATCCCTTTTTGAACTGGATGCCACAACTCTTCAGAGAGCAGACTGCCTGGTTCCAAGGTAATGAAATTTTTGTGATGTCAAGAGAGCAAGCGTAAGTGAAGAACAAGAGTGTGAAAAATCATGCTTCTTTTGTGAGTAATTGATGTAGTTTGAGAATTTTGTAAGAATCATTTTTTCTTATCACTCATATGGCCCATGGTTACTAAAATGAAAAATAATCTAGAAGCATTTCCATCAATACTTATGGCATTTATTTTTATTATGTCAAATTCCAGATTCATTCATTCGTTCACTCGTCCATTTGTTCATTCATTTAGTCATTCAGTTAACAGATCCTTATTGAACATCAATTACATTCCAGGCATTGCCCTTGGCAGTAGGAAGACAATCGTGAACAAACTGGTTATGGACTTAAATTCACATGGGAGAGAGAGGCAATAAACAAACACACAGAAATATAAGGTCAGATAATAAAAATGCTTTGAAGAGAAACTGAAGAGTATGGAGAGTTCTTTTATTAGGTATGAGGCCTCTCTGATTTAGGACATTTGAGGAAAGATCTGAATGAGATGAAGGATCGAGTCCTCTCCATCTGGGAGAAGTGTTTCAGGCAGCAGGAGCAGGAAATGGGAAAATCTTAGACATTTACTAGGTGGACCAGCGAAGAGACCAGCTGGACCTGAGCGAGGGAGGGGGCGGGGGGCTGCTAATGAGGTCACCGGAACTTAATGTAAGAGAGTCCTTCACATTCTTTTGCCTGGATTTGATTACTTTGATTAAGATTTTTTTGCCTTTGGCTGTCTACCTTCCGACAGTAGCACTACGGTGCAGTCTGTGGATACGCTGAGGAGTTTTGCACATACTGTTAGGTTTAGTGGGATGGCTCCAAATGTCCTTGAACGAGTATTATTGGCCTTGGCCTTGGGCAGATGGCAGTGCTTAGGCTGAAGGTACCTGCTCCAAATGCAGACATTCTTGTGTGTGTGACTTTCAGGGAAGGTGACAAGTTGCTGTGCTAACACTGCTGAGAAGCACTGGGCTTCCCGCGCTGTTCTCATGGCTGTTCTCATTCATGAGAAATGTGACTGAATCTTGGCCTCACATGAGCCGTCTCTCACTCTTCCTCTCATTCTTTTGTTCTGCCAATAGAAGCCTGTGAAAAGAGATCCCCTCTGAAGGTTGTACCCAATGCAGGTGTCTGACATTTTCTTCTGAGGATTGCATCTTAACACATCCTTACTGTGACTATTCATTTTAGATTTCAACTCAGGAAAATAGAGTCCTTCTTGAACTCTATGCAAGAAAGTTTCCGTAAGGAAATGATAGAAAGACTTCACTATAAAGTGTGTAGACGCAAGACAAGCCCCTGAGCCTCGCTTTATGTGGAAGGGAACATCCATTACTGTGCAGACTGCTGAAGCCCTTCTCTGTATGGATCAGAATTTTGTGTCAACATAGATTCATTTGTCATTGATTGTTTTAAAGCTAACACTAATTAACAATAATAATTGTGATTATAACTCTGGAGCACTTGCTATGTGCTAAGCACTATGTCAACTGCTTTGTAAATATCTTACTTAATTCTTGCGGTAACTCTTACCAAGCAGGAGCTAAAGACTCAGAGCGGTGCTTTTCCGGCTGGCACTAAGTTGGAATCAGCTGGGCAGCATTGTGCCCTCTTTACGCTCTGCCTTCGCCAAGACCAGTGAAATAGGACTTGAGTGGAATGCAGGCTTTACTTTTTAAAATTATTACCCAACTGAGTCCAGTGAAGGGTCAAATACCCCTCAAACTTTACTCTGTATAGTCAGTGCTCCTCAAAATTTAATGTGCACTGAATCACCTCGGGATCTGAGGACAATGCAGATTCCCATCCGTTTGGTCTGCGGTGGGGTCTGAGTGCTGCATTTCTAACAGGCCCTCTGGGGATGTTGATGCTCCTGGTTTGCAGACTGGACTTTAAGTATCAAGGGCTTAGAGCAGTGGTCCCCAGCCTTGGCTGCACATTGGAACATCAGGGGGTCTTTAAAAACATACGGACACCCCCTCTTCTCCCAGATGTTCCGATTTCAGTGGTGTGTAGTACAGCCTGGCCAATAGGATTGTCAGAGCTTTCCAGGTGATTCTAATGTGCAGCCGAGTCTGGGAACCCCTCGCCTCATTAACCAATTAGGTTAATTGGCCCGTGTCAAGCTCATGCTATGGATCTTGGAGTGTGTGAACTCAAGAGTCTGGGCTTTCAACTACGAGGCTACAATGCCTTCATATTTTAGACATTCAGATTGTATCAAGATTTGAACAAGCAGATTTATGTGGTGTAGGTCCTAAAGGGTTATGCATTTCCACAATTCTTGGAAATTGCAAGTTATTATGCTCAAGTCTAGATCCTTTAGCTTGGAACCTAGTAATCTAGGTTGAGTCAATAAGCAATTATTGAACAAGAGCAGGGTAAGAATTGGGAGAGTGACCTCAGAGCTGAATAAGCTGTGGCCCCGCTTTCCAGATGCTTAAAATACAGTGGGAAGGATACAGAGTGCAGGTGACACCTCCTGTGTGATTCCACGCAAAAGACGATAAGTGGAAACACAGGTATTTCAGAATTTCTGACTCTTTGGATGAGGATTGGACCTTTGCTGTTTTAGATTGTTGAAACTCAGCCTGTATTTTATCTCCTTTCCTGAATGAGCAGAACCGTGAGGTTGAATGAACCTCTTTCGCTGAAGCCCTGTGTGTTTTATTTGAGTTTCTCTTTTGGCTTTGATGCTTCCTGCCTCATGTTTTATGATTGATTTTATGTCTCATCTTTCCTACTGAACTCTCAGCAACTTGAAGGCAGACAACTCGCTGCAATGTTTTTCTTTTAATAGACACTTGACCCATTTTGTTAAAGAAATGATGATAAGAAAAGATTCACTAAAAATGGTAATATTTGAGTTGGATGAAGCTTTAGCTGTCTTTTTTTTCATGTACCCGCTCACAGTTCACCTGCAGTTGATTCTTACTGTTCCTGGTACATGAATTATTAGCAAATACTGAGCCATTGCTCCTAGCGGAAATACAGGGTTAGGTTCCTGCGAGCCTCTGGTCACAACACCTTTGTCAGTTAATCAGTATGCAACCTTGTTTTATATGTGTTTTTGTTTGAAGACACCTTATCTAATATATATGGTTAGTTCATTAACACTGAACTCACGGCCAGCAGCACCGTAACTCATGCCTGAGTGAAGCTTGTCTAACATGAGATTTTTCCCTAGATGCCCATCACAGCCTTGCTCTTAGGAACCCAAACAGCACTTCAGCCCTATGCTTGGGGGCTGTTTTCTTTCTTTCTTTTTGTTGACGTGGAAAGGTTTTTTGCTCGGGGGCTGTTTTAAACAATGAAGTCACCGACAATTGACAGTAAGTGAAAAACATGGCACTAAATAGACCACGAAGTGGGCACTGGTTGACGGTCTGAGAGCAGAAACAAGAAGGCAGAGCATCACCTTGTTCAGCCTCACGGGGAATGTGAGTGGCGGGGGAAGCACATTTTTTGCCACTCTGCGCATGTCTGAGAAGGACTGCCAGAGGGCCCCACGTGTTGATTTGGGGGTTACAGATACACTTTTGTGAGCAGGCAAATTCATGAGTCGGGAATCAGCAAATAATGGGGACTGACTGTACTGTGTACTTTTACATGCAGATGGTCAAACCTCATAAGGTACTGTACGATCAGACAGTAGTTTTAACTGAGGTGGTCACACAGCCAGTGGTTCTTATGCATCAGAATTGCCTGGAGAGGCTGGTGAAGTGCCCGCTGTTGGGCCTCGCCTTCAGACTTTCTGATTTAGTGGACTTGGACTGGCATTTCTACCAAGGTCTCTGGTGAAGCTGCTGTTGCTTTTCCAGGGACCACATTTTGAGAGCCAGCAAGCTAGATAATAATACTGCGTGCTTTCAAATAGTCTGCAGTTCAGAGTTTTTCCTTAAACCAGACTGATCTACACTTGATTCAGTTGCTAGTCTAAAATATATTTGTATTCATATGCATGAAACTGTTAAATATGTTAATATGTGAGTTGTGCTGTTTTTTATATTATTTTGCTTTTAGGAACTCGTATGTTCGGTTAAGGCATTTGTGTACCAACACGTGGGTCACCAGTACCAGCATCCCCATAGACACAGATGAAGAGAGGCCTGTTATGTTGAAGGTAAATGTTGCTGAGCATGGTTTAATTTTCCGCCAAATGGTGCGTGAAGAGGATTAGGGGGTGACTGACGTGTTCTTACAATCCAGCTTTACCCATATTAGAGATAATTGCAATTAATTTCATCAGGGACTCATGGCTGCCAGTTGCTTCAGGGAGCTGAACCACATGGCTTCGCTGCAGCAGAGCTGGGATTCAGGAAGATACAGCAAAGAGGCTAAAAGATGGGGAGGAGCAGGTAGAAAGGGAAGAAGATTCCAGGAGGGCAGTTTCTCTACTCTGTTGAAACTGTAGCAAAGGGCAAATGAGAACAAGGCAGGAAGTGGACCTGGGAACTCTGTGCCCCCACAGTCTTTCCCAGTGGATGATGCCCGGAGGAATTACTGTGTTTGGATTATCTACCCCTGTTTTATTTCCTAAGCAGTACTGAGAAGTGTTAGGGCTTGAAGAATATCACGTAGTTACAGAAAAACAAACTAATCGTAATGGAAAACCGCATTGCAGATTGGAACTTGCCAAACGAAAGAAGATAAAGAAGCCTTTGCCATCGTGTCTGTCCCGCTGTCTGAGGTCCGAGACCTAGACTTCGCCAATGACGCGAATAAAGTGCTAGCGACCACAGTCAAAAAGCTGGAAAACGGCACGATAACTCAGAACGAAAGGAGGTTAGTAACTTTCTACAGTGGCTCTTAAATCATCGAGACTCAGTCGTCAGCTCTTGCGGTAGACGTCAGGCGGGCGGATGCCTCGAAGCGGGTAAGTAGGATGGTCTCCTTAGCGGCACACCTGCTTCCGGATGAGCGGGTCACGGCGACTGAAGGAAAAGGGCGACATGCAAATCTGGTGGAATATGTACTTTTTTCCATTTTAGCTTGGCTGCAATACAGTTGACTTTAGTTACTTCTGATCTTTCCTTTTAAATGTTTCATAAGAGATACCTTTTGCTGCACTAGATTTGATATTTGGAGTAAAAGGTTCTAAAGAGGTTTTATGTCCTTCTGTTCTTATTTATTCAAGATACTTTTCTCTGCTCAGGTAGCACAAAACAACACATCTATAATACCAGAAAACGCCCTGCAAAGCGTGGCTGTCTGCCCTGTAACTCCCTCAGGAGAACTGCGTTGTTGGTTCTTCAAGTCTGGTTTTGGAAATAAGTGAAAGAGGGAACGATTCTGATAGCTGTCAATCATTTCATGTTGGTACCGTGTCAGGCACTGTAGATACATTTCTCCAGTCCTTCAGGCAGCCCTGAGATGGGCATTATTCCCATTTTACATAAAGGAGAATTGAAGGGTTAAGCACTTAAGGGTTAGGTAACGTCAAGCAGAAAGTGGTTGACTTACTCCTGTGTGGTTTTAAAGTCCCCATGCCAGAGCACAAGCATTCTCTGTATGTCTCCACTTCATGATCTGCTATATGCCTTTACTTTTGGACGAGAAGGGGCTGTTTACCAATTTCCCAGGCATTTCTACGGGGGACTCTAATTCACAGCTGGTGAGATGATAATTGGTATAAGCACTTTGGGACAAGGCTTGACGGTAACTTGCAAAGTTAAAGAGCCAGTCACTCCTCATGTAAGTGGAATCACGTAGGGTTTGTCCTGTGACTGGCTTGTTTTACTTATGATAATGTCCCTTGGGTTCACTGTGTTTCACATGGGACAGGATTTCCTTATTGTTTAAAGGTTGAATAATGTTCTCTTGTACGTATATATTGCACTTTCTTTTTCCATCCATCGATGGACATTTAGGTTGTTTCCATGTTTGCCTATTGTTAATAAAGTTGCAAAAATAATCTAACTCATAGAAACAGAATAGCATGGTAGTTGCCAGGGGCTGAGGGAAGAGGGAATGAGGAGTTGCTGTTTAACGGGTATAAAGTTTCATTTATGCAGGATGAATAAATTCTAGAGACATGCTGTACAACCTTGTGCCTTTAGTTAACAATACTGTATTATACACATAAAAATGTAAGATGGTAGATCTCATAAGTTTTTTCAATCTTTTTTATTGAAATATAGTTGACTTACAATACCATAAGTGTTCTTAATGCACACACATGCATGCATACACACACATGCAGAAGCAAATACTCCATGACTTACCAATTCCATTCCTTGGCTAAACGTGCTTGAACATCTGTCGAAGATAAGCTTTTACACCAGGACACATGTTTAAGAATGTTCAGCCTTATTCTCAATAATCCCAAACTGAAAACCATTCCATGTCCATCACCAGCTGAATAGGTAAATCCAATTTTGATTTAGATCATACAGTGGAATACAATATAGCCATGAAAATACATGACCCACATCTATGTGTAACTACATGGATAAGCCTAATAAACTTTAGATTTAGATTGAGTAAGAACTAGACACTGTAATAGTATTTGTAAAGTTCAAAATCAAGCAAAACTAAACTCTTTTCATGGGGTTTAAGAAATTGGCAGAACTATAAAGAAATGCAAGGAAATAATCGTCACAAGAATCAGGATGGTGTTTTCAGAGGGGAGGGATGGCAGGAGGCTGTCTCAGCGTCCCATTTCCTACTCTGCATGGTGGCTTTATGAGCTTCACATAAGTTTTCCAGAACAAAAAAATGTATGTTTTATGAACTTTTAGATCTAACTCACAGTACAAAGGAGCAAAAAATCCAGCTTGCTTCCTTCCAGCCCTATTAATAGAAACCCATCATAAATATGCAAACACGTGGAATAGTTACTTCTCAGCCTCCTCTGTTCTTAGCTCTGTTTTGCCCTCAACACACCGGCATTTGAAAACAACTGTTGAGTGTGCAATCTACCTCCAACCTTGTTGGGGGAGATGAATAAAGGCCACAAGCTGAAACAGCTGCTCCCCTCTTCTGGACTACAGGTAGTTCAGTACCAGAGCTAAATTATGACAGGCAGTGGAATCCCATGTGCAGATAAGACTTTTTTTCCTATTATTTATCTATTAGCTTTTCTTTTGATGACTGTTTCTTTGTCATTGTCACATATACACATAAAATGTCTCCCTTGCTAAATATTAAGATGTTCCTTGAAGAGAAGGACAAGTAATGATTAAGGTTATGAGCCCGCCGCCATTGCCGACTGTAATTCTTTTTCAGTTACTGCCGGAGAGATTCTTTTAACTTCTTGAGACAATTCTCTAGAAGGCGGTAGACCAGGACTGACCAGGAATCATACATTTTTATTTCCGCTCTGATGTTTCAGAGTGGAACACATCATAGAAAAATGAAGACCTTGCCTGAGAAATAGGAAGTTGCAATTACTGATCTTAATTTAGTAATTTCAGAAAAGCCACCTTCCATCAAAACACGTTCAAAGCTGCGCCTCCACACAGGAGAGCTTACCGGCCTCGTTGAATGTGTTTGTATTATTTTCTTGGCTGTAGAATTTGATACAAAATTCTTTCTGAAAAAATCTCATGGCCCTGACTTTTCCCCTCTCTGGGGAATGAAATTATTTTGAGATTCTTTTACTCAAAACCATGAAGAATGATACAAAATCAGAGGGAAAGTGTTAGAATATTGAAGATCTGTCTCAGAATGCCTGCATTGTCCTCGTCCTGTCTCTGTCTCTTAGCTCCCCTTTTACTCACCCCAGGAGCGGACTCTGGAGGCATCACTCCTGCCTTATATGCGCCAAGATCCTCAGCCTCGGATATCCTTTTAGTGGGATTTTCTGATATTCTTCCGTATAGCTGCATCAACAAAACAGAGAGTGTTGGGAACATGCTGGGGAGGGAGAGCCGGGAGAAAGGGGCTGGGTTAGCGGCTGTTCAGAGCTGGAGGAGGTGACCTGTGCGCTTGTAAACCAGACTTTCTGCACCATGTTTTACCACTGAGGGTACAGAAGACAAATGGGGCTTCCTCTGCTGCGTTTATAGTTCAACATCCATTTATTTTCAGTATCATTGAACTCCTGGGACATGCCAGGCACTGGGCCATGCAGCTGGTGTGCATTCGGTGGCAATGCAGTGGCGAACAGCCCAGACTCTGGCCATGTCTTCCTGCAGTTTCCAGGCTTGGGAACTGGTTTGAAATCCCATGACAGGAGCTCAGGATCTACAGGAAGGGTCATCCAACATGAGATCATCGGGTCAGATGTCCTTCTGACTGAAAGTCAATTTCTTCCTATAGCTACATCATTTCCCCTTGAACTTTATTTGCCTGATACTGCTACCTTGACACCAGCCAGCTTTTGTTTAGCGTTTGCCTCTTTTTTGGTATCCCTTTATTTAAGGTTCCCCGGTCATTTTGCTTTGTTAGCGTCTCTTGTGAGCAGCAGAGAGCTCGATTTAAAAAAAAATCTGATCTGATAGTCTACTTGAATTTGCTAAAATTTAATTACTTTGCATTTGATCAATAATGTGTTTGGGCGGCTTTCATACTTCTGGGTATCTTATTTTGTTATTTTCTTTCGTTGGTGTAACTTTTTGTCTTTTCCCTTCACTTCTTTCTTGCTTTCTGTTAGATTGATGGAGTTTATATTTTCTCCCCTTTTTCCTTTTCTTCCCCTGGTTTAGAAGCTACAGATCATGTTTCTCTTCTTCAGCGATTGCCCTTATGTTCTTGTCATACATTTTAACTACATACTCTTTCTTACAAAGATATTAAATATTTCTTTCTTTCTCTCATGGGATAAAAATACCCTCAAATGCTTTAATTAGATATTTCTACCTCTAATCTTTTTTCAGAATAGTTGTCTAGAACCATAGTTCTCTGTTTATTCTTTAAATTACTTGTGTGAATGATGCTGTATCACATTTTTTTAAACTGAAAACTCAGTTCCTAAAAATTGTTTTTCAGTTATTAATTATATTTCTTAATGTATTTTACCTCTTGTCCTGCTTGCTTTTGCTCCTTGCATCTTGCTTCTCTCTGGATTTACTTTTCTTCCTGCCTGGGATCATAAAAGAAAAAATTCATCTAGAAAATGATAAAGCTCAAGCAGAGGAAGAAGGAAGGAGATGACTCAGGGAGGAAGGGGTCTTAAGACACTTTAGGTCCTAGATGTAACTGAAGTTCACGTAATAGTTAAAATAATAACCAAAATGTAGAATTAAATGTGAACATTAGTGTCTGATTTTAGAATATTGTAATTTTTATAGATCAGGTAATATTTCCAGGACAGTTTAGAGCATCTGATTGCTTACTCTTGTCTCTTCACAGGTAATTTAAATTTTTCCTATTCTGGACAGAGAGAAATTGAAATGTGATGATTAAGAAATATAGTTTAAGTCAATAGTCAAAAAAAAAAGAATTTGAGTTTAAGAATTTACACGTTTAGCCGTTCTCCCTTAAGGCAGAAATGCTCTTCTTTGCTGGTCAGTCGTGGAAAAACATCTGTTGGTAGGCGTTATCCTAGCCACACATCTGTTGCTGGGGCTCATGTGGTTTTATTTCATAATAATCTTTGCAAATACTTGATTAGAGCTGGAGGTGGGAGTGGAGTTTGGAGGAACTGGAGAAGGGATGCTCTTTGTAAAGATTTAGGTAAATATTAACTGCAGTAGGTATTTTGTTGATTAAAGAATTTTTATGATTCAATGCTTTCAGTTTTGCAGTTTCAATTCTTCAGTGTTTATTAAAAAAATTTCCAAAATTAAACACACCATGAAGTTGCCTTTTCATTTTTTGGTAGATTTGTAACCAAATTATTGGAAGACCTCATCTTCTTTGTTGCTGATGTACTTAACAACGGACAGGAAGTTCTGGATGTGGTTATCACGAAGCCAAACCGAGAACGTCAGAAATTAATGAGGGAACAAAACATACTGGCACAGGTGAATGTTTCCGTGTACTAAATTTGCATATTTTATCTGAGTTGTAGTATCAGCAAAGTCCTTGTATTAGTTGTCTATTGCTGTGTAACAAGTTAGCCCTAAACTTAGCATTTGAAAACAGCAGGTACTTAAAGTGCCTTTGGATTAGGAATCTGGGTGGTTTAGGTGGGAAATTCTTGCTCAGGGTGTTTCACAGGCTATAGTCAAGATGTTGGCTGGGCTGCAGTCATCGCGAGGCTGGAATGGGAGAAGATTCACTACCCAGCTCCCTGGCCTGGGCCTCTCCACAGTGCTGCCTCAACACTTGGCAGCTTGCTATCCTTAGAAGTGAGGGGTCTAAGAGAGAACAAGAGAGGGCACTCAGATGGAGGCCACAGTCTTTTTATAACCTAATCTTAGGAGTAGCATCTCATCCATTCTACTGTATTCTGTTAGTTAGAAGTGAGTCAATAATCCAGCCCACAGTCAAGGAGACAGGATTTCATAAGAGTGTGAATTCCAGGAGGCAGAGATCATTGGGCCCCATCTGGAAGACAGTCTACCAATGACCTCTAAAGACCCTCCATGGTCAGACTATCTCCAGAAAATGTACTGGAATAATACTCTAGGAAGAATTTCCAGGGAAACTTGGAAACTGCCACCTCCATCTGCTTTCTACTTCTTCCCCTTTCTTCCCAAGGAAAGTGGGACAGTCAGTTCATCAGCTCACAAGCGCTCTATACAGTATTCTGGGTTTTTCCCCTGAAAGTCTAGAGCTGCTCCTTTATACTGTGTCTTCCCAAAATTGTTCATAACATGCCAGTAAATTAATTCACTTCCTAATAATATACACATATGGACATGCCTACTTTCATGCATTCTTTTTATTCTCTTAATTACTATATAAAGTAATGAGCTTCTGTGTTAATTGTGGACTGAAGGAAGATACTTAAAAAATAAAAATTATGTTATTAATACCAATGTTCTTATGGAGCTGGGAAAGGAAAACGGTAGATATATTGTCCATTAATATTCTATTGCTGATTGTCTGAGTATATAAAATCAACCATTTTCTCAAAGAAAATAAAGGTTGCAAATCTTATGAGACAAAGTCTTTCCTGACATTAGCATTGCTTTTGTATAAAACATTTGATTTCAGGGACTTTTAGGACCTTGAATGATTTATTCATATTATTTCAACCAACATATGTCAAACATTTTATTTCAATGTGATAAATATAAAATTCAAGGTTTTGTGAATATAGAATTATTGAAGAAACTCTAATTCATCTTATGCTTCATGAACTACGAAGGAGCATTTCCCTCCATTTGGCTTTCGTGTGTGAATCCTCATGCCTTGGTCTAGGTGCTCTGTCATAAGCAGTTTGCTCATCCTATGAGCTCATCTCCAGGTGATCCTACCTGCTGTCTTGCTGCCTAAAAGAGTTATGTTCCTCAGTGCTTTTGACATACTTCCCAAATGCTAATCTTCTTACAAGAAGAATCTGAGTCACTGGGTGTCACCAGCTGCCCATCTGGCCCCCTCCTTGTTTTGAATGATGGTACATTCATTGATTTGGCCACATCTTTATGTACAGGGACAATGAATTAACTCTTTAATGAAGAGGTTTAGAAGCAATATTTGAAGACAGGTTTTTTTGTGTTTTTCTGTCAGTGTCAGATGAAAAATAAATGTTTTCCTTATATTACTATTTTTTTATTGATGTATAGTCCGTTTACAATGTTGTCAGTTTCCGGTGTACAGTACAACATTGTCATACACATTGTCATACACATGCATGCGTATATTCCTTTTCATATTCTTTGCCAACATAGGCCTCCACGAGACATTGAATACAGATCTCCCTGTGCTATACAGCAGAAACCCGTTGTCCATCCATTTTATACGTTGTCAAAATCAAATTTTATATATTGTCAAAATCAAATTATATTTTAGTTTATCTGCATATTTCATGTAAAGTGGTACAATGTAACATCATTATATTTTTTTCCTTTAATAAAATATAATTTCTAGACAAAATTAAGCATTTTATTTAGATAATGTTTTTGTCATTCAATTCAGGGAACCCTTTTAGCAGTATTTTTCTGTTCCTTAATATATTGGTCTTATATCCTACATCTTTCTTTTTAACTTTAATTCTACTCAAATATTACAAAAGTGTTTTTGAGTCTGTGTGCTTGTTTGTAAAAAAAAAAAAAATCAAAACTTTGCAAAACATGCCCCTCCATTCATCAGAATAAGTGGTTTTCTTGTTTTCTTTGTGTGTGTGTGTGTGTGTGTGTGTGTGTTTTCCTGATAGGTATTTGGGATTCTTAAAGCGCCCTTTAAGGAGAAAGCGGGAGAAGGCTCAATGCTGAGGCTTGAAGATCTGGGAGATCAAAGATACGCTCCCTACAAGTACATGCTGAGGCTGTGCTACCGTGTGCTGAGACACTCGCAGCAGGACTACCGGAAAAACCAGGTTGGGGGGCGCTCATTTTCACCTCTGTTTAGCATTTACAGGATGGGCAAGTTTCCGTGGTTACTGTTCTGAAACATACAGAAGAGGAAAGGGAAATTCTGCTTTGCAGTGAAACGTTTTATGTTGGCAACACACAAACATGACCTGTAAATGTCCTTGGGCAGACATCTGTATGTATTCTTCCACGTAAAACTAGAACCATTGGATGAGGATGTCTTAAGTCCTTCTCTGTGTGTGGTATTAGCTCCTGCTGGGCAGGAGGTGTGCGGGATGTATTATGTAAAGAGGAAGGAGGCCTTTCTTGGCGTTTCGAGGAGCACACGAGGTACCACATCGTCATGTGTAGGCTAAAGAGGTCATTGTCTCGTGGAAAAGACACGACGTGTGCACCTGAAATGTAAGGTGGAGGCACAGGGGGTACCTGAGTTCTAAAGCTTCTTCTTTCCAATGGAAAATGCTGTCATTGGAAAGATTTTCCCCAACTTCATTGCATTCCTTTAAGATGGCAAGATATCATAGGTAGAGCTGTACTTGTTTTATTGGAAGAAAAATTAAATTCCAGAACGTTAAAGGACAGACCTTTATGTGCTCAGAGGACCAGCGTCGAGAGCCCCAAATACCAGGGCCCACGTTGTTCAGGGGGGCTCAGCAGTGGGGGCGGGGCTAATGGTCACTCAGTGTTCTCTGCGTGGCCTCACTCATCCTCTTGGAGGCCACCACTCCACACAACATGCTCAGTATTCTACAAGAGAGGTCGAATTAACTGAGAAAACCGACAGGTCTACAGAGTTTACCTGGTGCCCTCGGGCCCACTGGGTCCCCCAGTGCACACGTCCTCGACTGTGCTCAGCCTTTGCAGGGTCCCATGGGTCCGCTTCCTACGGCAGAGTCCTGTGCTTCAGCACCAGATCTCCTTGGGGGCTGGCTGTTCTGCTGGTCTCTAGATGCAACCATGTGCAGGCAGGTGTGTCCACGGCAGCACATCTTTTTTTTTTTCCCCCACAACATTTTAATTGAAATTTCTGTTGCAATAACTGTAGATTTACATGCAGTCGTAAGAAATAATACAGAGCATGTCTTTATACTTCATCCAGTTTCCCCTGATGGTAACAAGTTGCCAAATTATAGTATAATATTACAGTGAGGTAATTGACATGGCTACAATACACGATCTTACTCACATTTCCCTAGGTTTACTGATACACATTTGTTTGCATGTATGCATGTTTATGAAGTGCTATACAATTTTATCATCTGTGTAGGTTTATGTATCTGCTACCAGAGTCAAGATACTGAATATTCCAACAATTCAAGGATCCCCCTCACGCAGCCCCTTTAAACCACATCTACCTCCTTCCTGCCCTACCCCACCGCCAGCCCCAGGTCCCTTCCCCAAGGCAGCACGTCTTAACTGGTGTCCTTTCTCATGCCCTCAAGGTCTCGCACAAAGTTCTTTCTCACGCCTCTCTGTCCAAGTTGGGGACTCACATGCCTGGTGTGCTCAGGGGCGTGTGCGGTCTCTCCTATGAAAACACTCTTCCTTCTGACAAGTAGACACACTCACACACACACACACACACACGTGTTCCTCCTTGATAATTTCTCCTCTCTTTTGCTCTCAGTTCGCCCCACCTAGGCACATCATTTCTCCAGGTAAATGTTTATTCACTTTGGGGGACCAGCTTTCTGATTTCTTTAGAGCATGTGATGGTGGGTGGGCGACTCCTGTCTTTGAGGATGTCTCCCCAAGAGGTAGAGCATTGAACTTACAAGAGAATAGAGCATCTCCAGCATTCACTGAGGGGTAGATTGTATTTTGCTTCACATTCTCTGCCTGCTCCCGTCGAATCTCACTGATAGTCGAGAAATGTTTTTTTCTTTTCTGTTGCATTAAGAATGCTTTGTGTTAAATGATCTTATCTACAAAACAGAAACAGGCTCACAGCCATAGAGAACAAACTTATGGTTACCAGGCGTTAAAGGGCGTGGGAAGGGATAAATTGGGAATTTGAAATTTGCACCTCTTGGGGAGTGTTGGAAATGTTAGCTGTCTTAATTGTGGTGGTGGTACCATGGGTGTACACATCTATCAGTATTCATCAAAGTGTACGTCTGAAATATGTGTAGTTTACTGTACAGGAACCATACCACAATAAAGGTGTAAAAAAAGAGAGAATGCTTTGTGCTAACACAATGTAGATTTTTGATGTTTTTAGATCATGATTTTTATATAAAAGCAGGAAGACTTTCTACTTTATCCTCACCTATGTTTTGTAGAGTCCTAGTAGGGAATTCTTTTGTGATTTAGTGCTAACCCAAGACTTTAATGTTGAGACTCTAACTTCATTTGATTATTTATCAACGTCTTGATCTATTAGCAAACATGTCTTGGAGGTTTTTAGAACAGTGGTAAACATGTATAAATCAGTACATATCTTTAAAAAGATACAGTAACAGCAAACATTTACTTTACTTAACTGGCTACTGATAAACAAAGCCGTCATTTTGAAGAAGGCCAACAAAATTGCTGCCTAAAGTATAATTAGGTTTTGTAACCAATATCAATTTCAAGCAATAGATAGGTTCCAGTGAATTTTACTGAAGGCAAAACCACTTTCTGATCAATAAATTCTCCCATCATAGAAACAGAGACAAATTCCCAAGGAGAAATCCCCAAGAAATTGAGGTGAAACTGCTGGACTGGGGAAGGGGTTAAGCTCACCGTGCTGCGGTTTCTGAGATGTGAGAAAAGGGTGATGGTGGCTGGAATGTAGGAGAGCCAGTGTGGACAGTGAGGAGCAGGTGGGATAAGGCGTGACTGAGGGTCCCCGGTGGCTTTCTCTGGCTTTTAGAATGGATGTTTCTGGTTTTCTCCGTGGCTCAGAAGGACCCAGCTCTCCCACGTCCTCTCTGGCTTTCTCCTCACTCCCTGCCCTCGCGCTGCAAGGGCCACCTCTTGTTTACAGAGCTTACAAGTCTGGGTTCCACCACCCCATGGCCTTCGCCCTTGCTGTCCCCACTGCCTCGATGGCTTCTCTCCCCACAATTGCCTCCTCCTGATCATTTCCATCATTTCATCATTTTCACCATTTCCATCCTAGGTCAAAGGTCACCTCTTTGGCGTTTACCGCATCCAGAGTTGCCACCTTTCCCCCACCCTCTGTTAGTTTCATTTCACTTACCAACGTGTAAAACGATCACGTTTATCTCCTCGCTGGGATGTAACCTCCGTCAGAGCTTACCTGTCCTGTTCAGTGCCACATCCCTCGTCTCTCAGACAGTGCCTGGAATGGCTTTCCAGAAATACCTTTGGGACGAATGAATCTGATCAATATATCGATTAATCACAGATTTATCACGTTATCGTTTGATAGCTTTTTTTAAAAAATCATTTGATAGCTTTTTTAAAGGCAAAAAGTGGTACAAAATTTTACTGTTATTTTAAAGAGAAGATTTAATAGATCGTGGTGGTAATGTGTACAAAACAGAAATCACCTCAGTTCACCTGGGATCTTCATGTAACAGTACAGAGCTCGTCCTTCGTGAGCAAAACGTCAGAGGGTCATTTTTGTTTCTATAATTATGCCAAATTCATAGGTTATGACTTTTAGTATTAGAAGAAGCTCCTCTGTTACCTGGTGAAATCCTTAGTTACCATGTCATAAAAAATGGTTATTGTAACTAGCTTTATTTTTATTTTTCTACCGTAAAGGAATGTAAGCATCGGTATTAAAAAGTATTTCTAGGCACATAATTTTCCTTTACAATTTAAATTTGGTATATGCTAATGTATTTTCATTTCTTTCCTCCCAAAATCCTGCTTATTGAAGAATTATTGGCTTGCTGTTCTTTTGAAAATAATTTTTAGCGAGTTTTCTGATATGAATAAATCAGTCAACGTTGCCGACCCTAACAGAACGTGCTATTATTTCTAAGCTGTGCGGCAGTGCATTCTGACAGTCTTTCTTCTTTGCAGGAATATATTGCTAAGAATTTCTGTGTCATGCAGTCCCAGATTGGCTATGATATTTTGGCAGAAGATACCATCACAGCTTTGTTGCACAACAACAGAAAACTACTAGAGAAACACATCACAGCAAAAGAAATAGAAACATTTGTTAGTTTGCTCAGGAGAAACCGCGAGCCAAGGTTGGAAGTGGTTCTTGCAGCGTTTTTTTTCTTGTGGGAATTGCGACGTTTTGCTTTATTTTTAGAACTTTTTTTTTTTTAAAAGTTAGGATTCTTTCATGGACAAGCGATGTTGGGCATATGGCTGTAATAATTACATATCATAAAGGGTTCTTAACTTAGAGGAGAGCAAAACCCTTTATAAACGGATTTAAATGTAGTGGTTTTTCTCTCTGATAGCTTAGGTTTTTCTAGTACTCTGTCAGTTTTCAAAATATATTCATGTACGTTGTTTTGTTTAAATCCTCGCACATTCTCGTGAACTGCACTGCTCGTGTAATATTATCCACGTTTAGAGATGAGAAAACAGAAGCCTGGAGGCTGACTTGCCCAAGAATACCTCAGTAGTCAGGGATACAAGGGGAGGTAAATGAACGGTTTCTGACTCCAGATCACGTTCCCTTTCTCTGGCATCATGCTGCCTGATCTGGGAGAAATGAAGGCAGAAGAGTCAAGCAGATGGACAAAGCTTTCTTAACTCACACAGCAAATAAGCGTTAGAAGGTAGTACAGGGCCTTGGACTTGACCAGGCCGTAGTCACTCGGGGTCAGCGTGTGCTGTACGTCTGTTTTACTCAGTACGACATTGGCTTTGATCTGCCTCTGTTTTGCTATTCAGTTCTGGGGTGGTCTCCGTTTAGGATAGATACATGATTTTCCAAACACAACAAGTCACAGCGCTGTGGTATGAACATCAGAAATAAATAGAAGCAAATGAGTGATTTTCGAAAACAAGATTTGGACTAAACACAAATCGTTGGATGTTTTATTTGTTTCTAATGATGCAGCAGATAAGCAACACATTAGAAAAATGTTGTATGGAAGTTAGATGAAGAATATGTCTAAAAAGCTACTTTCATTATATCCCAGAGTATATTTGAGGGGTTTTGGAGGATGCTTTTATAAGATGCTGTTTATTAATGTTCCATTTAATGTTTCCTCCCGTCAGATTTTTGGATTATTTATCGGATCTGTGTGTGTCTAATACCACCGCGATCCCTGTAACTCAAGAACTCATCTGCAAATTTATGTTGAGCCCAGGCAACGCTGACATTCTCATTCAAACCAAGTAAGCCCAGACGATGGAGACACCTTTTTTTTTTTTTTTTTCTGTTCATTCCTTGTAAGCATTACAGTTACTGATCATGCTTGCCAGTGAGCTGGTTCTTAGTTTTATGTGTGTGTGATTTATTTCAAGGTTGGTCTCAATGCAGGGAGACAGCCCCATGGAGAGCACCATCCTGTCAGATGACATTGACGACGAGGAGGTCTGGCTCTACTGGATTGACAGCAACAAGGAGCCTCACGGCAAAGCTATCAGGCATCTTGCTCAAGAGGCCAAGGAAGGCACCAAAGCTGATTTAGAAGTTCTTACCTATTACAGGTGCAGTATTGTGGAGAATCGTAATCCTAAGTCTCACACATTCGTTGAGAGATGACTCCCTGAAACCTGAAGCCCATTATCTATGAAGAAGAAATTTAAGAAGTTGTGTCAGAACTAGGGTGGCTGAAATATTCAGTGTTATTGAAATTATTTGCAGTAAACATGCACATTTGTGTTTTCCACGTATTGCATTTGCAGTTTTCTGCTTTTTCCACTGGTTTGGAATTGCTGCGCGGCAAAGGGTTGTTTCCTCTTACTGCCTAGGGTGGGTGCAGGTGAGAGACACGTTGGGACCAAGGTAATCCAGTTGCATGGGAGGTGGAACTGGGGCTGGGGACTCTGCTACAGCTGTCGAGGTGGCTTCAGAGAAAGTTAACAAGTAGTTATGCGAATATTGCTTGTAATCACAAGCAATTATGTGAAGACCTAGGGCTTCAGAGAAACACGTCTGTGGTTGTGAAGGTCAGCGGTGGCACATGGCAGCGAAGTAACTGGTCAGCAGATTGGGAGCAAGAAGCTAGCTGGTGTTTTCAAGTCTAAGGCATGGACACCCAAGGCAGAAGCCCTCGGGCCAGGCAGGACCCACATGACAGGAATCTTTAGAAAAGCAGAGAATTCTTTGTGTTCCCACAAGGTTTTTACAGCTACAGCCGCAAAGCCAATGGCCACTTCTTGATCTCAGGGGCTGATGAATCCAGGGGTACTGATGTCATTTGGATTGATCATGTTTGGTTTGGGAACCGAGGGGGTCTCTACTTGGAGTGCAGATTCCAGAGCCTGGAGCGGAGTGAGACTGGGCAAGGCAGAGAGAGATGGCTTTAGGTGAGCTCTTGTCCATAGCCTTCAGGCTTCGTGTATTTGTAATCCTAGGAAGCCGAGAACCGAGAGCCTAATGACACTCTCCACAAGACACATGTTGCTGGAACAAGTAAGAGAAGTTGCAGCTGAATGAGCATAGAGATGACTCCATCTGTGTGTTGTCATCTGCTCACTTAAGCCAGTACCCAAAGGGTTGACTACAGCATCACATACATTCGGAAATACTGGTGTCATAAAAGTAGATGCTGACTGATACCACAATATTTACAGCCTTTATCCAGAAAAGACAAATAATGTAACGTGTTTAATATTGTTAAGGTACCAGCTGAACCTCTTCGCAAGGATGTGCTTGGATCGCCAGTATCTGGCCATAAACCAGATTTCTGTGCAGCTCTCCGTTGATTTGATCCTGCGGTGCATGTCAGACGAGAGCCTGCCCTTTGACCTCCGAGCATCTTTTTGTCGCCTCATGCTCCACATGCATGTTGACCGGGACCCCCAGGAGTCCGTGGTCCCTGTTCGCTATGCCAGGCTCTGGACGGAAATCCCCACAAAGATCACGATTCATGAGTACGTTTGAAAAAATTTCTCGAGGACTTCAAATTCGGCAGACGAACTCAAAATTAAATGTCTTCAATTCTGAAGTGAAATATAAGGAAAGGCATTGCTGTGTTCAAACTCGGGTTGTTAATCTTCCAAATGCAAATAAGATCCTATTTTTGGAAAGTAAAATGATAACTCTTGAAAATAGAAATGTTATTCTGAAAACCAATCAACAGAAATCATATTAATGATGGGGTAACAATTTGTTAAGCCTTTAATATTATGGTGGACTCTGATTTAAGTTCTTTACATATATTAACTCATTTCAAAACAGCTGCACTTTACAGATGAGGACACAGCACCTAGAAAGGTTAATTAATTTACCCAAGCTTGGAAGTCAGGAGGTTAAAGTATATGTGTTTTCCTATTTTTAAGTGATTACAATCAATTTAACTTGCTTTAAACTCTTTCTGTCTTCCCAGATATGATTCAATAACAGACTCTTCCAGAAACGATATGAAGAGGAAATTTGCACTGACCATGGAATTTGTTGAAGAATACTTGAAAGAGGTTGTAAATCAGCCTTTTCCGTTCGGAGATAAAGAAAAAAACAAACTGACATTTGAGGTAATTTTTACAATTAATTCATGCGGTTATTCAATTTTCCCCTGTCTAAAATTAGATACATTGAACACCAAAGATTTTTTTCTTAAGACTATTTAGGATGTTTTGGTAATTAGGTAGTTAAGTTCACGGAGGTGTGATTCCTTGTGCCATTTTTTAAAAGATACATTTAATGCTTTAATTATACCACAAAATATTTGATTTCTAATTATCTGTTACTTTTTTCTTTGATTTTTTTTAAAAAAGTTTCATTTATCTGTGTATACTTTATTGCATTTAATAAACAAAGACAATTTGGTATATGTGTCGTATGTTCAGATACATTTTTTTCATCTCGATGAAGGGATGCTTTTAGTCTCATTAAACTGAATTGAAATACCTCCAGTTACAATATCATTTGGGGGATATAGTGACTAAACTAAAGGGAAGATGCCATTGTATGATATCTGGTGTTTAGGTACCTACTGGTGTGTCACAGATTACACGCCAATTTAGCAGCCCAAGGCAACAAGCATTTATTATCTCATGGTTTCTGTGGGTCAGGAATCTGGGGGGGCTTATTTGTTCGGGGATTCGGGGCCAGGATCTCTCATGAGGCTGGAATCAGACTATTGATTGAGGTGGCAGTCATCGGGAGCTAGATAGTCTGCTTCTGCTTCTGAGCTCACTTGCGTGGCTGTTGGTGGCTTTACTTCCTTGCTCCCTAGACGTCTCGTCCCCCTGCCACGTGGGCCTTTCCACTGGCTGCTGCATGTCCTTATGGTATGGTGCCCGGCTTCCCCCAGAGCAACCATTTGAGAGGGAGAGAGAGCCCAAGATGGAAGTTGCAATCTTCTATAACCCAGTCTTAGAAGTACCATGCCATCACTTCTGCTATGTCCTGTTGGTGACACAGACCAATCCTGGGGCACTGCAGAAGGAGACCCTACATTGGGGGTCATCTTGGAAGCTGGTTCTCTCTCCTAGTATGTCCTGTGTATCCTAGAAGACCACAAAGTGACATGGAGAACATATATTTATAGACAAATTTCATGGATAATATCCATTTATTATTCATTAATGTAACTACTTGTTAAGTGGTATCCTACTGACTTAAATTTAAGTTAGTACTTAAATAAGAGGTAAATCATTCTAGTGAAAACCTCTGTTAACTACTATGTTACAACTAAAGTCTTGTCTTCTTGCTTCCTCGCTGGCTGTTAACCAGACATCTCATCTTCTCGTCACTGGGCCTTTGATGGGGTTGATAAACTGGTCTTATTTGGATTTAGTTCTAAACTTGAATCAATCAGTATTCAGTTGCTTTGGCAGGGATTTCAATTCCTACGTATTGAAGAATGAAATGCCTGCATTAACTTAGATAATAAAAAGTCAGTGTTTATTTCAGTTCCTAATGTTTTTCTTTTCCATCCTCTCGCCCCTCCCCCTTTTAAAATTAAGGTGGTCCACTTGGCTCGGAATCTCATATACTTTGGATTTTACAGCTTCAGTGAATTATTAAGGCTAACGAGAACACTTCTGGCTATCCTGGATATCGTGCAGGTCCCCATGTCATCGTATTTTGAAAGATTAAGCAAATTTCAGGATGGAGGTAAGAACTTTTGAGAACAGTTAAATCTTTTTGGTATTACTTTGAGGTGAGATTAAAAAAAAAAACCAAATCTATAGAGAAGTGGTTGTTAATATGTTCCTGCTAACATGTGTGTGCTAATGAGAAGTAATCCTATGATAGGACTGAGTGACCATAGGCTGGATTTATAAACATGCTTCTCTGTTTTTTAATGAAAAGCTGTGAAAGACAACTTCATAAGATCAAGGAATTCCATCTTGAGCAGCTAACGTGATGGTCAGTCCACTAGTGAAAATATTATGTATTACAAAATGAAAACGTCTTAATATTTGTGATCACCATGGTATATGTCATGTGCTGGCTGTGCTTCCTAGCAGGGCTTAGAAAAATGCAAATAACAGGCACACTCAGGGTCACGCGGGAGAAGCAGTTGGTGCAAAGCTAGCACAGGAGATGGTATTGGAAAGTGGACAAGAGAATGGGCTTTTGAGTCAGAGTGCCTATATTCACATCCTGCCTTTACCATTTATTAGCTTAGGCAAGGCAGTTATCTTCTCTTAAGAGTTCCTTTTCTCATCTAAGATATGATGATGATGGTAATAGTATTTTCTTCACAGTTTCCGTATGAGAGTTAAGTGAATATCTACAACATATTCAAAGCACTTTTAACAGTGCCGGTCTCATAACTCAATAAAAATTTTTGTTGGAAGATGATTGTCTTAGGTTGGATGCCCTGAAAATACCCTGTGGTATCGAATTGTTTGCAGAATGTGTACGGAAGTGTGCATTTAGGATATGCATCTGTAAGGAAGTGAGAAAGGTAGGATGGGGCGGGCAGAGAAGCTGACCCATGGTGCAGGTGCAGCTGAGATCTTCGCTGATCCTTTAGAGAGTTCTGGAGCTGGGATGGCCCTTCAGAGTTGCCACGAATTAAGGCAAGGGGCCTGAGCTTTGTATCTTTGCAGTAGCCAGTTTTGACTACTGGCTTCATCATTGACAGTTTATGGAGCCTTGGGTAAGGCAGGTTCCCTTCCCTTGGCCAGGGGTCACTCTTAGTGAGAAGGCAGCAGCAACTGAGGAAGTAGATGCCTCACTTCTGAAGAGGTGATATGTGTGGAGTACAGTGTATCTACTACAGTATCCACTACAGGATTGAAAAAGGAAAGCCAGAAGTCTAATTTCAGACATAAGGAGGGAATTTCTGGCTAAGAATGATAACAAAAAGGTAGCTGAGATAATTCATTGTTGCTGCTCTAAATCTCAGTTCCCTCTGCCTCTTCCAAAAATCCATACAGAGCAATAAGAAGCAAATTAACCCCCACAAACCTCTCACCTTGAGCAGAACTAGAAGACAGAGGACAGTACAAACTTCAGTTATTCTAAGTGGAAAAGTAACATTAGTGGTGCTGTCTCGCAAGTTCCCTCTGCTAGCCTTTCTGGACAGTTAGTGGGTTCTGGAAAAGCCATGTGGAAGAGACAAGAAGAGACTGTGTGAAAACCACCACTTAGAGAAGGAGAATCCAGGTAGGTAAGAGTGCGGAGTAAAGAGGATGGAACTTGAAAGTACCCAGGTGGTAGTCGTGGGGAGGCAGTGCTTCGAGGGGTGAACAAGGTTAGAAGCAGGGAAGAGGCACCTTTTGGCGTCTTGCTGGTGGAGAGAAAAAGAAGCAAGGTGGGGAAATCTAGACTACCACGAGATAAAGGAAAACAAATAAAAAAGAAAATATAGCTCCTCCTCCACTGCCCCCCAACAAAAGCCAAACTTTAAAGAAACTGCACTTCACAACTCGAACAGGAGAGGGTGCTCTTGAACTAAAGATCATGTAAACCAGCTCCTATTGTCCCCTTGTCCATGAAAGGCAGAGCTGTAATCAGTCTTTATCCAGATGAAAGGATACAATACAAGATCAAAACAGAAGGGAGGATCACAGCATTTCAACTGATGTGAATTTTTATCTGAAAAGCAACCACGGAAGAGAAGAAAATTGTAACATGATACTCCAAGCGGAATTAAGTATCTTCAGATACGAAAACATGAACACATGAAAAAACACCTTGAATCATACATCCAAGAACTAAGGTTAGAGATGGACCCAAAAAATCAGTAAGGAATGAAATGAAAGTTGATTGGACTCAAGAAATAAATAGACTGAAATGGTGAACTTTATTATTATTTTTAGAAATAACAGACTAAATTACAGGCTATCAAAGGGAGAATAGATTTGAATGAAAGTGTAGTAAACACCCCTGAAGGGAGGCAGGAGAACAATGATGAGAATGGGAAGGATTTAAATAAACAAGTAAAAAAAGTCAGAGAGAAAGTAGCTGAAATGGAAGAGAGGCAAAGAAGAGTCATCGTATGAATAATTGGAGTCCCTGAAAACAAAGCAGTGAAACAAAAAGAAGGAAAACAAAGCAGTGGAACAGAATGGAGATTTAAAACTCCAATCCAAGAAAACATTCTAGAAATAAAAAATAACCTGAATTCTACCTGGTGAAGTTGTGCAGAATGGTAATCTTCAAGACTTAAGACACAGCCTAATGAAACAATTATATATGGATACATAATACATAGCGATATATATTCAGAGAGAGTATTGAAGGGGACAGGGAGGAACTATGGAAGCAAGTGGAGGAAAAAGGAAAGGAAAGATGCTTCCTGGCATGATGCTTTTACAATATCCAGTTTCCTTTACATCAAACCACCCTTTAAAAGTTGGAAATTGATCTTAACTTTTGGTCTTGGTGCTTATAATCTGCTTTCAGCATTTTTACCCCAAAGAGAAGTATTTTATTCCCTTGAAAATTTGCTAGTATCTTGTACGTACGCTCCGCTGTCCTATGCATGTCTGCCCTCTGAGACGCATTTTTTTTTTAACTCTTTTCAGTATTTTATAATTCTCATGTTTTCTCATGAGCTCCATTCACCTCTGGTTACCTTAATCATTCTTTCAGTTATCTGAGAACCATTAATCAAATTATCCAATAAGAAATTATTGAACAACTGTTGCATGCCAGACACTATTCTTTTTTTTTTTTTTTAACAATATAACATTTTTTATTGATTTATAATCATTTTACAATGTTGTGATGCCAGACACTATTCTAGTCACTGGGATAAGTGATGAACAACATTACGTCCTTAGCCACAGGGAGGACAGACAATAAATAAATAAATAGGCAGACTCCCTCCCCTCCCCCTATTGGGGGAGATAGTCATAATAAGCAAATGAATGACAGTGTTACATCGGATAATGCTATGGAGGAAAGTCAAGTAGGACAATATGGAGTGTGATGGAGTAAGGGAGGGGCAGTGATTTTTAGCTGGAGTGGATGGGGCCACCTCTCTGACACCTGAGCTGAGACCTGCGTGCATCGAGGAAGACAGCCCCGGGGCAGAATAAGCTTGACATGAGTGAGGAGCAGCCGGAAGGCCATTCTGGCCCAGGAAGAGTGAGGGAAGGGAGCACAGTAGGAGAGAAGGTCAGAGAAGCCCAGACCATGGAGACTTGCAGGCCTTTGACTTTGAACTTTTTATATATGTGTATATCTATTTTTTAATTGAAGTACAGTTCACAATGTTGTGTCAGTTTCTGGTGTACAGCACAATGCTTCAGTCATACATGATATATTCGTTTCATATTGTTTTTCACCGTAAGTTACTGCAAGATATTCAATATAGATCCCTGTGCTCTACAGTATGAACTTGTTGTTTATCGGATTTTGTGAGAATCCTCTCATATTTTGAAGCGAGAGGCCCTCTGCCAGAGTGCAGTTAGGTGTTCTGTGCGATTCAGTGGGTCTGCAGATGTAATTCTTGGTGTATCTGTGGGAAAGGGCAAGCTGTGAAGTCTCTCTACTCCACCATCTTGGCACCTCCCTGAATTTGAATTGTATCCTGTGTTTGACGGGCAGCTTCAGAGGGATTTGAGAAGGGACTGATAGGATTTGATCATGTTGACTGGACAGTAGAGAGCATCTGTGTGGACACAAGGGCTAGAAAGACCACAGCAGCGAGGCTGATGCAGAACTGGATGGTGGTGTTGGACTGTGTAATAGTGGTAGAGGTGGTGAGAAGTGGATGGATTTGGAATGGTTCAGTCCTGACTGATCGGACTTGGGTGTGGAATGGAAGGAAAGGAGAGTCAAAGATTATTCCTGGGTTTTGAAAGCCCTTGTTTATTGGGATGAGAAAGATTGGTGGATCCGCGGGGTTGGAGGGACAATCGACTTCTCTTTGGGCACATCAGGTTTGAAATGCCTATTGGTCACGTGAGGTGGGGGACATTATGACAGCTGGATATGTGAGTGAACTTAGGGTGTTGTCAGGGTGGGAAATATGAATGTGAGAATGAGTACGTGGGAGACTTTCAAGGTTACCAGACTGAATGCGATCACCAAAGCAGTGATTGTTGATTGGAAAGAAATGATGTCTAAAGATGGAATCCTGGAAGCTCCAATATTGAACTATGAGATAGGGGAGGAGCCAGCAAAAGAGACTGGAACAGAATGGAGTGCTTGTGAGTAAAGAGGAAAACCATGAGAACAGGATGCCCTGGAGGCCAAATGAAAAGTAATTTTAATCATTTGTTGGCTTAGATAAATAAATATGCTTCCTCGGTAGCTAATATTCACTGAGTGCTTGATGTGTTTAGTGGTTTTACGTGGATTCCCTTCCATGTAGTATGGCCTGTGCTTAACCCTGACACTCAGTTTTACTCCATTAGTGAAATATGAAACACCATAATTCTATTCCAGTATTAAAAGTAGTACATGACAGGTGTCATCAGCCAATTTAAATTTTCTAAGAAACTTTTTGCTGTGTGGATAGAAGATACCTAGATGTGTTCTGCATGAACCGTCCCTTCCATTGGAGACCAGTATGGCGTGGAGAGTGGTGGCTCTTCATTTGGGGAAGTGCATTTTCCTAATTTGTTGCAAGGGTTTGTGGACTTTGGTTAGATTTTTGGAATCTGGAAGAATATTTTCATCCCCCTATTTGGTAGTAAATATCCTTGAAATCTGTTATTCTGGTTCTTGGTGTATTGAAATTAATTTCCATTTAAGGATTAGAGTCTTAAGGTCTCTTCTCTTTGCAAATGAGAGGATAAACTATTTCTTTCATGCATTGCTATTATTGGGTATGTAATATAAACTGTGAGAAAATATAGTTTGTTGTTAAGCACGATTTGATGACAATTGTAATTATACTACACATGGTACCCTTGAGAGAAGTTGTTATGGTGGGCTTTCTTTGTTTCTCTCAACTCTGAAAGTCCTTCTCAAGGCATCTTTTTTGCTTTTACTGATGTTAAACATGTGTCTAATGTCATCATCTTGCGTACATTTGGAAGGACAATGCTTGCGTACATTTGGAAGGACCAATCTAAATCTGATTCAGATTTCTTTGGAGCATATTTATACTCGCAAGACAAAAAAAGGGTATGATACTTTTTGTCAGTATTGCCTTGAGGTACATTCGAAAAAGCACGTGGCTTTATTTGCATTCTATAATATAGAAAAGAATGTACCTCACAGGGCTACATCATTCACTCATAAAAATTGCCAATAGGCAAATGTAATTGGATTGTGCATGGATTCCACACTGTGCTATAAAAAGTTTCCTTTTCAAGTGCCAATATAGAAAAGCATCTTCAGGGGGTTGAATTAACTTACCTGACGCTGCTAAGAATTAAAGTGCAAGAAATTAATTCTTTGTATTCTTTGCACCACTTGGTTATTTATTAGTCCAATGAGCTAATATTTAAGAAAAACTGTTATTGAGGGCAGAATTTTGGTTCATAATTTTTTTTTTAAATTTAACACTTCTGTAGGACATCAATCAGAGACCTTCTTTAAACTAGGAAAACAAAATACAGAATTTAATATAAAATTTTTTACAAAGAACAAAATAAAATCAGGGCAAGGCAACATCATAGATGTGAAGTACAGAGAAGGACCCGATATCACCTACTTAGTGTTACTGACACAGATTCATCGTCTCCAGCTAGTCCTGAAGAATTGTCGGACAAATACAAATTTGGGGGTAGTCTGTAGAACAATTGCTTTGAACTTTTCAAAGATGTCAGTGTCACGAAAGATAAAGAAAGTTTGAGAAACTGTTCCAGGATACAGGAGATTAAAGAGACATGACAACTAAATACAGTATATGGTTTTGGATTGGGAAAATTATTATCTACAGAAGACATTATTGGCACAATTGGTAAAACTGGAATAGGGATTGTATATTCGGTTGTAGCATTGCACCAGAATTCCTGAATTTTATAGCTGGACTGGACTGTGGTTATGTAAGAGCATGTACTTGTTTTTAGCAAATACTTGCTGAAGAATTGAGAGTTAAATGGTCATGGTGTCTGGAGCTAACCCTCAAATAGTGCAGGAAAGATTTTGTGTGTGTGTGTGTGTGTGTGTGTATGTAGAGAGAGAATGTGGCAAAATTTGTGAATCTGGTAAATGTGGGCAGAGGGTATTATGAGAGTTCTTTGTACTATTCTCGCAACTCTTCCCATAAACTTGAAAGTATTTCACGACAGAAAAGTTAATGGCTTAAATAATTAGCCAAATAGGAAAATGATTTGTTATACCTAAGATGATTTCCAACTTACAGCATTATCTTGCAACGCTTCTAGGAGGCATGTTATTATAGCTGAGTTCTATTAGGCTGTAAATTCCTTAAAAAGTCCAATTAGACCCTATAAATTCTTAGCAAAAGAAGCAAGAGAGAGCACATTTCTGGAATCTCCAAATGTGGAGACAGGAATTGTCAGGCCTGGGAAAAATTCCTGTGGTACAGGGTGAGACAGAGGTTGATGCCAGAGAGGAAATCCCAGATTATGGGAAGTACCTGGGGAAAAACGACTTGTTATTGTCAAGGACAAGTCAGGGAGTCACGGCAGTGTTGCCATTACAGAATCCGGCGTAGCATCATCTTGGCTCATTTATCTTCAAACAGTTTGGGTTCTGTTTTCTTATTTTAGTCAAACTTTAGTTTTAATTGGAAGTCATTTGCAAAGCACAATTTTTGAAAAATAGGAGGTAATTTTAAAAGCATCGTTGCTAGACAAATTAGCTCTTTCCAGTAAGTGATAACAGTTTTCTTGTCTCATACTATGTCTGGAAAATTGTGTGCAGTAGAACTATGTCTTTTATTTTTTTTTATCCTTCTGATCTGCTTCCCGCTTATGAGTTTTACTCCAGCGCAGTTGGGGTTAGACATTCGGAGAAGTGTGTTTGCTCGTCGTTTGGCAGGTCAGACCCAGGGGAGCAGAAAAAGAAGCATGTGGAGAAGGTAAAGGCTTATGGTTCCTGGAGTTCCAGTCCGTGCCGGCCTCGATGGCGCCTGTTTTAAGTAGGCTGTGCACACAGCATTCATGTGTTTTTTTCTGGGAAACCCTGTAGGTTTAGACGTTAGCGATGAGTCTTTGAGGTGATGGGGATGGCTGGCTTGGAAAGTGGCAGTTACAGAAGTTTTCGTCTTCTGGGTCCTTGGTTACAGCACAGCCCCCCTCCTGTCCCTGGGGGTTGTCCTCATCCTAGAGCGAGCTGGGGGTCTGAGACCTGCTCCCAGGCCGTGACTGCTCCCAGTGGCTTTTAGTTGGCACGCTCAGCAGAAATTGCTAAGCTCAGAAACAGCTTCTCATTTTTTTGCCCTAGAGGTGGTCCATTCAGAAAAATTTCCAGGCATTCTCACATGGAGGCACAGGGAGCTGACACTGCCCTGGCCTTTCCTAGTGAGATGGAAGATTCTGATCTTCAGAACTATCAGCCATCAACCCTTCATTGGCAATGTCCTCACTTCAGAAAAGAAATACTGTTTTCAAACAAATGTATGCACTCCCAGCAGGCTATGTTGTTCAGTCAATTTGCTTTGCCTAATACGTATCATTTACTCTCAGCGATTTAAAATGCACAAGCACCGTTCAGTGTAATTGATCTTTTGGGTTGAAGGATTATGTCAGGCAGTGCTCTTCTTTGCCCTGTACAGAAGTTAAAAGCAAATGCATACACCAGCTGATAACTGGGTATTTTCAATAGACTTGTGAAAGTTTATTTTATTTAAGAAATTATGCGCTCTTCTTCATGTTTGCAGAAGGATATACAATCCAAGAGTTGATACTACTACAGGCAGACCTCCTTTTATTGCACTTTGCTTTATTGTGCTTCACAGATTTTGTGTTTTTTAAAACTGAAGGTTTGTGGCATCCCTGAGGCTAGCAAGTCTATCAGAGCCATTTTTCCAACAGCATTTGCTCACTTTGTGTCTCTGTGTCACATTTTGGTAATTCTCACAATATTTTAAACTTTTTCATTATTAATATATTTGTCACGGTGATCTGTGATCTTTGATGTTGCTATTGTCATTGTTTTGGGGCACCACTAGCCACACCCACATAAGCTGGCTGACTTAATAAATATTATGTGTATTCTGACTGCTCCGCCAACCTGCCATTCCCCCACCTTTCCCCCTTTCCTTGGGGCCCTCTATTCCCTGAGACATAATGGTATAGAAATTAGGCCAATGAATAACCCTACAGTGGCCTCTGTGTACAAGTGATAGGAAGAATTGCACGTCTCTCACTTTAAATCAAAAGCTAGAAGTGATTAAGCTCAGTGAGGAAGGCGTGTCAAAAGCCAAGACGGACCGAAAGCTGGGCCTCTTAAGCCAGTTACCAAGCAGTGAATGCAAAGGAAAAGTTCTCGAAGGAAATTAAAAGTGCTACTCCAGTGAACCCACGAAAGATGAGAAAGGGGAACAGCCTTATCGCTGATACGGAGAAAGTGGTAGTGGTCTGGACGGAAGATCAACCCAGCCACAATGCCTCCAGAGCGAGGTATTAACTCTGTTCAGTTCCATGAAGGCTGAGAGAGGTGAGGAAGCTCCAGAAGAAACGATTGAAGCTAGCAGAGGCTGGTTCACAAGGTTGAAAGAAAGAAGCCGTCTCCATCACATCAAAATGCAAGGTGAAGCAGCAGGCGATGATGTGGAAGCTTTGGCAAGTTATCCAGAAGATCCAGCTCAGATAATTCGTGAAGGTGGCTACACCAAACAACAGATTTTCAGTGTAGATCAAACAGTCTTCTATTGGAAGAAGATGCCATCTAGGACTTTCATAGCTGGAGAGGAGAAGTCAATGCCTGGCTTCAAAGCTTCGAAGGACGGGCTGACTCTCTTATTAGGGGCTAATGTAGCTGGTGACTTGAAGTTGAAGTCAGTGCTCATTTACCATCCTGACAATCCTTGGGCCCTGAAGAATTATGCAAAATCTAGTTTGCCTGTGCTCTACTGGAACAACAAAGCCCATATGACAGTACTTCTGTTTACAACGTGGTTTAGTGAATATTTTAAGCCAACTATTTAAACCACTGCTCAGAAAAAGATTTCTTTCAAAATATCACTGCTCTTTGACAACGCACCTGGTCACCCCAGAGCTCTGTTGGAGGTGTACAGTGAGATTCATGTTGTTTTCATGCCTGCTAACACGACATCCACTCTGCAGCACATGGATCAAGGAGTCATTTTGACTTTCAAGTCTTATTGAGAAATACATCTTGTAAGGCTGTAGTTGCCATAGATGGTGCGTCTCCTGATGGATCTGGGCAAAGTAAATTGAAAACCTTCTGTAAAGCCTTCTGATTGTAGACGCTGCTCAGAACATTTGTGATTCATGAGAAGAGATCAAAATACCAACATTAACAGGAGTTTGGAAGAAGTTGATTCCAGAATCCTCCTGGATGACTTTGAGAGGGGTTCAAGACTTCAGTGGAGGAAGTAACTGCAGATGTGGTATAAATAGCAAGAGAATTAGGAGTGGAGCCTGAGGATGTCACTGAATTGCTGCGAATGGATGAGGAATTGTTTCTCTTGGATGAGCAAAGAAAACGGTTTCTTGAACTGGAATCTACTGTCGAAGATGCTGTGAAGATTGTTGAAATGACAACAAAGGATTTAGAATATTCCATAAACTGAGTTGGTAAGGCAGTGGCAGGGTTTGAGAGGATCAACTCCAAATTTGAAACAAGTTCTGCTGTGGTTAAAATGCTGTCAAACAGCTACAGAAGAATTGTTCACGATAGGAAGTCAATCAATGCAGCAAACTTCATTGTTGTCTTATTTTAAGAAATTGCCACAGCCACCCAGTCTTCAGCAACCACCACCCTGATCAGTCAGCAGCCGTCAACATCAAAGCGAAGCCCTCCACAGCAAAAACGATTGCAATTCAATGAAGGTTCAGATGATAGTTGATATTTTTTAGCAATAGAATACATTTTTAGTTAAGGTATATACATTGTGTTTTTAGACATAATGCTATTGCACACTTAATAGACTAAAGCAGGGTGTAAATAAAAAGTTTTGTATACACTGGGAAGCCAACAGAATTCATGTGACTTGCTTCATTTTGATACTCAGTTGGTTGTGGTGGTCTGGAATGGGACCTGCCATATCTCTGAGGTGTGTCTGTACGAATCATTAGTTAAGATCACTTATTGCAGGTGTCTGGGTATGTTTTGTTCTGTCAGAAAGTTGTTTACATACTTGGGGCTAATGTGAATCCTTCTTACACGTTCTTCTAATAAGCAACACAGCACGTTACCTCCGGATGGTGAGACTATTGCCTCCATTTGAACAGAGCAGAGACACAGTCTGGAAATGGTTCAGGTCTAATTTGTTATTTAGTTATCCTGTCAAGATCCTTTCATTTACCTGTTTGTTGTTTGAATGGAATTGGGGTTCAAATTTAAACCTCCAAAATGGAGCAAAAAAGAAAGTCTAACCATTGAGTAAAACTTGGGCCAGTTAGGGTGTCTAGGCCACCACTGTCGTTTCTTTTCACAATTATTCCCCCACCCTTGAACTCACCACAGTTTGAAAAGACAACAGATCAGAAAGCTACCAAGAGACCAAACAAGAGCTGAATAGTTTCTTTTGATCATCTATCATTTCGCTTTTTTCACAGCTCCAAATTCTTGGGAGTTTCCATAATCAAACCTTGAAATGTGGGCTTGTTCCCAGTCAGTAACCAGATAATCTCTTTTTCTGGCATATATGTGATAATATTGAAGAATGGAAATCACCAAAAAAAAAAATCATTGGAGAATTCCATTTAATTTTAGGATTTCCTTTCCATTGAGGTTTCAAGTGTTTTACCTTTAAAAAAATTTTTTTTTTTTTTTAGATGGAGTTACTGGGGATTGAACCCAAGGCCTCGTGCATGCCAAGCATGCACTCTTCCATTGATCTACTTACCCTCCCCGCACTGTAAGGTTTCAGGGTTGGAGCTGAAGTGCCTTTAGTCTTAGAGAGTAAGATATAGGTGACCGCACCAGCCTGAAATTATCCTCTTGCCCTACAAGGATACGAGCTGCATTGGGAGACTCATGGAGCCCTGTGGGCCCATCCCAGGGTAGGGAAGACATAAGGAGGCGGGAGTGAGAGGCACTCTAGATGTATGAATGCCTCGTAGAGATTGCCCCAGGAGATTGGGAGAAGAGGGTAAGGGCACTTGAACTCCCCATCTAGTGGCAAAGAACCAGCTGCTGCTTCAGTTTAACTTTTTTTTTTTTTTACCTCGGCTGGGACTTCACATGATCCACCTTAAAATGCTTTTTCTGGCAGCATAGTTGCTGTTAAAAGGGAGAAGGGAAATGGAGACGGGAGGTGGGGCTGAAACATTTTTTTAATGGTGTTATACGGGTGGGAAAGGAAGAAACTATTTGCAGCAAAAAATCTGCCAGCAAATAGTTTCTTCCTTTGTAAAATTAAGAGGTTAGTCTAAATGTGATCTTTGTGGTCTCTTTCGGTTTGAAACTGTGATTCTTTGACGATTTGTATGTCATTCTCATTTGCTCACTAAAAGGTGTTCTTTTTCATGTGTATTGCAAAACACTCCTTTTAGCAAATACCCATGAAGCGTGTCTTCTGGTTAAGAGCTGTGATTGCCCTTTGTAAAGACACCAGCTAGAATGCCTTGAAACCAAGAGTCCATAGTTCACGTAAAATATTGAGTGTGTCACACAAAAAAACAAGCAAGAAAGACATACCTGGGTGCAAGGGGAGACTCCAAGGAGGTGTATGTATACATGGAAGTGACAGATGAGAAAGAACGGAAATGAGGTTTAGTACAAAGACCATAACCGAAGTCCAGGCAGCTTCATTTTAAGGACCTTCTCCAGTGTTACTGTTAATGTTTCATCGGGCTGAGCTCTTTCCAGGTCTGGACAAAGGACTCAAGTTCGGAGCAGAGCTCACAGTCCTCTGAAGCGTTAGCCAAGTTGACCTGCAGGGGGAAGAGGCCACAATTACCAGTCGTCATTTGAACGTCTCTCTTATGGATTTCTGGATTTAACTTTTCCCACCCCCGTTCTGCCTCTTGAGATGGTCTTTCTATTTATTTTTATATACTTATTTATTTATTGACGTATAGTCAGTTACAATATGTCAATTTCTGGAGTATAGCATAATATTTCAATCGTACGTAGACATACATATCTTCGTTTTCATATTCTTTTCCAGCAGAGATTACAACAAGGTGCTGAATGCTCCTTTTAGATGGCTTTGCCCCATTATACCTGTCCTCCCTCTCTCTGCTTCCAGCCTGTCCCTTGCCATCAGGCAGTTCTGTCTCATCCATTCTGGGTCTCGTTCCTCACACCTGCCTGCTTCCCATATGTTTCTCCCTTCTGCCTCCAGCTTCTCTCTGTCCACATCATATGCTTCTAGTAAAGGAAACTGTAGACTCAGAGAAGAGGCCGGGGCATGTGTGCAGTCCTGTCCGTGGTGATGGGTCTCTCTTGTCCTCTGTGCTTGTGCACTGTGTCAGCTGAGCGTGTTCTTCTAATGCCTTGATTCTTCCACCGACAGCTACCTCCCTGGATCTTTGCAGTTCCTTTCTGTAGGTTGTGTTCCCTGGGAGCAGACTCTGGACAGAGATGAGCTTGCAGGAGGTTTATCAGGGAGAGCCTGAGAGGATCAACGTCGGTGGAATAGAAGGGAGATAGGCAGGATTGGGCCAAGGAAGAAATTGAGTTGTGATGCAATCTTAGCGGGAGCTTCTGGGAAGTCTGAAGTTGGGATGTCCTTTCAGAGTTGTCTCCCATTGAAGTGGGGGAGCTGTGTCTTTATGCCCCTGTGGGCTGTCCTGGAATGGGGTGTGGTCTTGCTTGAAACAATTCTCTCCTGAGTAGCCAATCCCCACAGAGCTGACTTATGAGGGCTGTCTGCCACGTAGCCCTCCTTCTGCTCAGGCAATAGTCCTTCGTTCTTGAAAGGAAATCCGGGCAGGACCATCACAGCACCCACCACAGGTGTCTTCCAGAAAAGTACCATGACTGGGAAAACTGTAGGTCAGGATTAAGATCGCATAGGAGATACAGATTAGGAAGAAAAATAAAAGTGATGGGATCTTATCAGAAACAGAGATTTTTGGGAGGCAAATAAAAACAACATTAAGACATTTAAATGCACAACAAAGTTCTAGAGACAAAAAAATTTTTTTTTTTTTCAAAAGGCTGCCTACTTCCAAATGCCCCAGAATCACAGGCATCAGAAACCTGCTCTGCGCAGCAAGTGTTTCCTGGCATCCTCGTCTTCAGATAAGAAGGACGATTTCTCTGACATTCTGCCATTTTCTGAGTCTGGTTCTTTGTGCTATGCTGACTGCACTTCTGAGTCCTTTCTGGCTTATAGGATACTGTCTTTTACACTTTTATTGTATATTTTTTTTCTGCTTAAGCTTTTGTAAGTTTTAGAAAAAAAATGCCTGTAACTGTCAGGTTTCCTCTTCGTTATCAGTGGTGCCCGAGAGGGCTGGTTTTTTTCTTGCTGAGTTTAATTTTGTCTCTGTATTATCAAGAGGGTCCCAAGCACAGGATCTACACCAGATCATATCCCTTTAAAAAAATCAAACACATTTATAAAAATAGGCAGAGAGTAACTGTGTAATGTGGCTGCTTCACACAGTTTCTACCACGGGCCAGGCCACACATTTGGCAAAGGGTTACTATGAAAGGGTAATCTATTATTTATGTATTAAAAGGTATCTATTATTTATATTTAACACCTAGCACACCTCTAGATCTTGCATATTTTTATCCCTAATCCTTGTCACAGTCCAGCAAGTTAGGTAGTTTGGTCACTTTTGGCCCAGGAAATAGGGTCTTAGAGAGGTTAAATACTTTGCCTGAGATTCTACAGCGTGTAGCTTGCTGGACCAAATTTTGAATTCAGGTTTCTTTTCCTTTTTCTCTCCTTTTTCACAGAAGCCCACAGCCCCGCAGTGACTGTCCTTTCTACTGTTACGCTGCTGTCTTGTACAGATGGCTTCTTCACCTGCAGGGACCCTGCTTTCTACTTTTTCCAAGTTCCCCAAGAAAGTTTAGTACAGAACAGTAGGTGTTTACCAAGGAGTTTTGATTTAGCTTGAGGTGATTTCACAGCCCAGATCAAAAAAAAATTTTTAAACCAAGAATCTCGCCTTCAGGAACCGTTGTTTGGCTTGTCTCAGAAACAGTTTCAGTGACAGGCCTTAAAAATGTTACCACTTAAATATCTTGAAGTTGAATGTTCCGCTTTACTCCCTGCTGGTCTCCCCTGACTGTCTTTGGTTCTTTCTTCACATTCCCACGTGCGGATCCTTCCGACTGCCGTGCTCTCTACCCCTTACTAGGTCTTGTCACCTCTAGAGAATAATAACCAGTTCCCTAAGCTGGTGCCCACAGGTCTTCATAATCTGCATTCGATGTCTCTAGTTCTGTCTCTTGCTGTTTCCTCAGTAAGACTAAACAATTTTATCCTTAGGGCACCTTTTTATGAGCTACTTCTGTATTTCGTGCATACTTTCATAACTCACTTATCATCAGGATGGATGGATGTGACATGCCTTATATAGATACGCATGCATTTGAAGGACATATTTAGAGACGCTAAAATTCCAAATACATGTTTGCGCCTTTTTTTTTTTGATTTTGTAATTATTTTTTATGCCCTTTTTCCTAGGAGACTTACAAAAGACTCCAAGACTCTTAGAATTACTACCAGGTAATTCAATAATAAGGATTCAAATGTGTTGAGTAAGAGAACCAAAGTAGGTGGAAAAATTATGAGAAAAGATTCTGTTTCTGGTTCTATAGCTGACTTGTTCCATGCCTAATGTATTATTATATGCATGCTTGGCTTTCAGAAATATCTGTTGAGTGACATGCATTAGATGAATGTATGTAATTTGCATGTTTTCTATAAATATGTATGTATTTGAAATAGTTTCTAGACCATGACATTTTAGATTTATGATTGTCTTTTTTTTTTGGTACTTTTGCACCTTTAATTGGATTTCCAGATTTCTAATGAATGATAAATAATATGACAAATGCCAGTTCATGTTAAAATACTTTCTGATATTTTGTTTCTGCAATTTTAGTGATTAATGTTGTACCTTTTAAGTGATCTCTGATGCACCGTCTTAGCAGAATAATATGGTTCAAATAGTCACTTGTGAACTGTGTAGGTTAATAAATTTCATGGGCATGACTGGGCATAATGCATGAGTAATTTACACACTACCCTAAGTCGGGAAGCAGCTCTGTAACTTCCTTACAGCTCTCTCATCAGGGGTTGCTCACATAAAGTTATGATACATAAAAATAGTTTTATTATGCTATGTAATTAATTTAACTTAGTAGAGGCAGAAGTCTTTGATTCTAGGTTTGTCTGTCTTTCTCTGGGATGTGTGAGAAACAAAGGCATTGTCTGTAGTTTTGGGGTTTGGGTTTCCCAAGGGTATCCTCTGCACAATGGATGAATCACAAACCATGTTTGGTTTGGTGTGGAGTTTATTCTTATTCTTTAAGCTATAAAATGACTCTGAAACCTGTGGAGTTCCCTAGGAGTGATGTGAATGACTCCTGGCATCAGAAAGAACTACTGACACTACCAAATTGAGTTAATAAGGCAGAATCAATACTTAGGCGACCTCACAGATAATGAGAAGGACTACAGAGGACCAGGTTGTCCTCACCTTCTGTCTGCTCCAGGTGTTTCCTCCAACTGTGAAGACTGTTTGAGCCTCAGAATCTGATGCCTCAAGGTGTTAATACACTGGGGTTGGCTCCTCGGTTCCCTCAGTTTCAGGTCAAGAGCATCCACCAGTGACCTACACTAAGGTTACTGTACTTATTTCCAACAGCTCCAAATATTAGGTCTCTTTGTTAGGTTATCCGAAGGACGCCTCCCTCTAACTTCCAACAGGCAGCCCTGCTTGTGTTCCCTGGAGCTACACTGAAATCTAGTTCTTTCTGTTTGCAGATGGCCAGCCTGCCACCTGAGAGTCTCCTCCTCTCTGTAGTCACCTGCACTTCCTTTAAAGTTCCTCTTAGCATTCAAATATGATGGGTCATTGGTTTGGCCAGGACGAAGGCAAACCAGTTATTTTCTCAATCATTCTGAACACTTTACTTTCACAATACAGTCTAAGTGAACATGAGTGTTTTTGGTAATGATGACATAGTATTGATTTCTGTTGAACTTGGGCACAACGGAAGTTCTAGTTTGTGCTCTATTAATATCACATCACATGCTTGAGTTGCTTTCATTTGGACCTAAGTGGCAGGGCATTTTATATTTTGATTTTACCTCATTGGATTTGACCCATTAGTTTTCAACCTGTTGATGGAGTCTTGGGATTTGATGGAGTCATTCACCATATTAGTTACCCTTCCTTGTTTCATGTTATCTTTGCATTTGCAAAATGTGCTACCTCTGACTTCACTCGTCACTGACAGAAATACTTACCTGGTGGAGGCAACAACAGAGCAGCAAGGAACTAGAGGTCCTTCCATACTGTAGCAATGATTGGTTTAATAGGACTCCTTGGCTATAATCAGTTAACTAAAATCATGCCTATGAAACTGTACATTCTTCAGCGAAGAGCTCTGTGGTGTAGTAAGTCAGAGGAGTGGTTGTTTTTGGTGGAGGTGGGGAGGGGGAAAGTGGAGGGGATTAACTGGAAAAGTGCACAGAGAGCTTTCTAGGGTAATGGAAATTTTCGAATATCTGGATATGTGGTTTATATGGATGTATGTCCTTCTTTGTCCAAACTGCTAAAACCTTTTGTTTAAGATCTGTGTATTGTACTGCATTTAAATTTTCATCTCAATTATAAAAATAGTATGTAAATCCATTGATTGCCTGAATTGCCAGCTGTTAAGAATTAAAGACCAGTTCTACAAATCAGAATAAAATCTTGAGGTTTGGAATACTGAAAAGACTGTCAGTATTTGACAGTGATGAAATCCAAAATAAGATATAGAACTCAACCACTGTTTTGTATGAATTGCTTTTTCAATTCATCCTTTGAATAATACTTCTTTAGGGTGTGGGATGGGAAATAATTTTCTTCTAAGCAGTCTACTTGATATTCAAAAAAAGATGGAGAATAGCTTTACTATATTTGAGTAACATGTTTTCAATAGGTTTTGCTTTGTTCTATTTCTAAGCTCCTGGAAAGTTGGAATCTGTAAAAGGCTTATCGACACATGGTATTCAATGAGCGTTTATTTAGAATGAAGAAAATTAGGTATCATTTCCCCTACTTTGTCCATTGAGTATTCTTTGTAAACCACTCTTCTGCAAGATTTCTCCTTTTAGAGGTGAGATTTTTGTGTCGGCCATGCCATAGAGTGAGAGATTATGAGCTAGGATTATGTGATGGAACCACAGACTCGTTAGTAAGGTGGTGACCACTGTCATATAGAACATATTAAAGCGGAGAAGAGCTGTTTTTCAGAAGTGTTGTGAAAACACTGCACGTCCTCCGTTTCTCACTCGAAGTAATACCTTACAATCTTAGGATACTTTTCGTTCTTCATGACTGTTTTGCACATATTTTATTTTCACAAGGAATTGCAACGTATTTTGTTAGGATTATGATTCTCAGCATTGGACGGTGAAGCGATTTGAGAAAGATCACACTACTCGAATCTACTCGAATCCTTGACTCCATTCAAAGCCTACTTCAAAATTGTATCTCTTCAGGGAAGCAGCTGTCCCTCTCCTCACCTAAGATGCTTTAACCAATTAGAAAAATTGTCCTAAGCCATACTGTTACTATCTCATTTGCTTTGTATTTGTTCTTAAATTTGGGGGGACATACTTTCTGTCTCCTTAGCTAACATTCACTGTGTGTAAATTCCTGCTCTTGTGCCTTGAACGCCTGGTGTCCCTAGTATGTGGCCAGATGAACGTTGGCTACTTAATGAATACTTTCTGAACAGGGGCTGTTTAATTAGGATAGTTTCTTTCTGCATTTGGTAGGTTTTCTGAGTTTTATATAAAATCTTTGGAAACTTGTAAGGTGATGGCCTATTCGTGAAGCAACGTGATGTGGGGAACAGATGCACATTGACATTAGTTGACCTGAATCCGAGGCCCTGTCACTTTCCGGCTGTGTAAAATGGGACGGGTCCCCCAACTCCATACCCTGCTGTGAGGGGTGTATGTGGCCTGCAAAGTACATGGGATGTGATAATGCCCTTGATAAAGTCAGACTCCATGATTTTCCTCACCTCATTGTTATCTATGGCATTAAATTTTTTTTTTTTAGCAAATACATTTAACAATTTTAAAAATTTTTTTTTAATTTTGGGGGGAGGTAATTTGGGTTTTTTAAATCTATTTTTTAATGGCGGTACTGAGGACTGAACCCAGGACCTTGTGCATGCTAAGCACACACTCTACCACTAAGCTGTACCTCCCCCGCTGCAAATAGTTTTTTAAGTAGCATGAAATTATATATACTTTCTGAAAAAATTCAGAAAATTCAGAAAGTAGAAAAGAAAGCAAGCAAAACCTCCCCTTGATGAAACTTACCTTTAATATAACAATACCTACTTTTTATGCAGACCTTATAAAACAATCATTTTTAATAATTCATTTGTTCATCCAGCTTTATTTTTTGTTTGTGCAATAATCCAACAAGCATTTGTTGAATGGCTACTGTGTGTCAGGCACTGTTCCTGGTGTTGCAGACAGAGCGAGACACCAGGCAGACTCCCTGTCTTCATGAAACTTATGTTACTTCTGGGGGGAGAGAGAGATGCAATAAACACATAAACAAATACAAATGTGATACGAGATGGTGCTAATGCCATGACTGAAACGAAGAGCAGGATCCAGAGTGATGACAGCCCTTCTTTAGAGAGGGTGGCCGGAGGAATCCTGAGGAGGTGACATTGCACCAGAAATCAGAAGGGATTTTGAGGGAGCAAGCCAAGCGGCCACCTGAGTAAGAGAACTCCAGGCAGAGGAACACCAAGTTGCCTCCAGCTCCCACACGTGGATTAAAAACCCTACGTGGACTGGACATCCAGCTCTCCAGAATACTGTCATCTAACTTTGACAGTGGGAGTGCTGGTTATCTGTTGTCCTCTAGGCTGTTAAACCTTGATTTTCTTTTTAATCCAGGTTGATACCATGTTATCTATTACCCTGCTTATATCACTGGCTTAAGTAAGGCTAGTGATAATCTTGGGTTAATGTTTTTGTTTTCTTTGCATACATAAAAGTCCTTTTATAACCCAGACCCTAACCACTGGGAGGAAGCGCTGATCCAAAGAGTGTTCAAAATGGAAAAGTGCCCTAGTCTGAGGGAGTGTGGGCGTTTCCCAGCCAGTGGAGGTTTATAGGGAGGTGCTGAGCAGGGAGGAGGAGGAGGAAGGCTTCCTGAGTCAGGTCTTCATGGTTTAACATCATTCTGTTTCACATGAATTATTATAACGGCAGGCATATTTATCCAAATCCAACTATAAAGATAGGTTTCAGAGAAATAAGAATGGTTTTTGGATTATCCATGTTTTGGCTTCTATTACTGTAGAACACTGAGAGTTGACTTCGGTGCTTAAAATCAAGAAACTTAGAAACTTGCTGTGAACAAATATTCACAGAGCTCTCCTTATGCGGTATGTCTGTCATCTCTTATATACGCGTAGCAGGTTTCAGAAGTGTCTATCTAAAACCTAAACAACTGGAAAATTCAAATGATCCCTTTTGTTCTTAGGTGTTCAAAGGAGAAAAGTATGTCTAATAGAGAGAGATAACAGATAGAGATGACTTTAAATAAAACACCAATGGACGTAAGGTAAATGTCCATCAAATAAGATTTTGTTAAATTTCTTACACTGTCTATAAATCCACGTAGCTGCTAAGGATTGTTCAACCCCTTAGTGATCACCATCAGTAAAATGACTTCTGAATAGGGGAAAGTCAAGTGAAAGTCAGCACGTCTTTAGTGTTACGTAAATTCCTTATTGCTTTTCACGTCTCTGGAGTCGGTGATGAAAACTTGGCTCATCGGAACCATCAAAGAAACAAAGCAAGGTACTCTCAACCCATATTCCCCGTCGCCATTTCTGGTAAGACGACACCTGTCTTACTTTTGAGGTTTTCTCCCGAGGGAATTAGGATTAGTAAAAAAATATCTGGACAGTTATGTAATGAAAGAACCTGGAAAGTCGATCTGCTTTTGTTTCTAAGCAATTCCTTCCTTTGTACTTTTACTTAACAAAGATGACTCCCCTTTTTCAAATCATCTCAATACACTTCATACATAAATCCAAATTCTGGCTGCTGGGTTAGTATAAAAGACATAGAAAACCTGAATTTGCTCAGAGGATTTACATTATAATATCCTTGTCACTGAAAGCTTTTCAGTAATACTAACTAATTATGGTTAAGAAGAGAAATAGTGGGATTTCTTCTCTTGCATGTCGAGGACTGATTGCCTCTGACGTATCTCAACAGTCCAGAATGAGACATGTTTCTGTGGAAAAATGGATACTGGGAGCCTTGCGTGTTTGTGATTTCTGTGTCATTTGACTTAGGTTTTTCGAGCTGTAATAGTTGACAATTTAAGCCCTTCTCATCACCACTAAGCAACTCTAGAAAATATAGCATCTTTTAATTTGCAAACTCGGAATTGGCTATACATGGCGATGTTAGGAGAGTTTTGTGGCAACCACGTGCCACAGGCATCCAAGGATGTGGTACAATGGGAATGAACCATCTCATTTCATTGACAACATGTGTTATGTATTATTATGGTTCTGGCCTCTAGATTTTAATTTCTTGGTGACAGGATCTATATTTGGGGGAAAGAATTGTCTGGGCTAACATCGTGTGTAACAATAATTTGGATTAAATGTTTATTTTCCATGCAAATGTAAATAAGATGCAGACACCCTGGGTGCCAAGGATTTTTGTGTGAATCAAGGGTACGAGTAACAGAGGAGCCTGCTCTGTGTTAGTGGTGAGAAGGCATCTCTTGGAGGCTAACACATATACATACTGGAATCGAGACTTGGATAATGTCCTGGTTGAACATGGATGACCCCAAACCATTGCCAACAGCCAGATGTGCATCCCTGCAGCCCACGTAGCAGAGAGTGGGGGGATTTGGAAATACTCAGCTGCTATGATTGTTTGAGAACCACAGACAATTCTGCCTTGAGGTCACTCTGACAGAAAACGGGGCTGTCTCAATCCTTTGTCTCAACCTTGTCCAAACTTAGAAATTACCTTCCATATATATATTTTTTCTCATCCCCCCATTTTTTGACTTATGCAAACAGCAGTGTAATAAAAGGTCCTAGACCCTCAGAATGGAAACACAAATTCATCTCTGCCTGAGGGATGCCATTCTAGAAAAAAATATTACTTCTTTGCCTACTCAGAAATGTACTGTTTAAGCACCATCCTCTTCTGTGTATACCAATTTCATACTTGGAGACGGTGATGAATTTTAAAAGACATTTCACCTTTCGCAACATACAAATAATATTGGTTACCAGTGGCTTGCCTGGTAATTGTGGTCTGTGCACAGGGCCGTGAAGATTCTCTTGAGTCATCCTTTAAATATTTTCCTTCTCTTTATGTGTTTGCCTTTCAGTCCTGTAGGTATTCCCACAGTTTATGCTCTTCACTTGGAGCTGAGAGTTTTATCTCATCCCATCTTATTTCCATTTCCCTTTCTCTTGGTTTACACCCTGAGACATTTGGGGAAAGGAAAATTCTTTGCCAGATTCTTAGGCTTTGCTTGACGCAAAGCTCCACGAACACCCACGAAGCAAAGACCACTGTCCTGAAAGGAAAGGAGACAGTTGTTCTTCTGAGTCCTTGCCGCCCGCTGTAGGGCTTTAGAAGTGAGAAACGCGGTCAGGCTGGAGAAGGTTAACGGTAGCGGTGTCAGGAGGGTCCTTGGGTACAGCTGCTTGTGGTCAGTGTGAGGAATGAGTGCGAGGGCGGTTTTCTTGGCGAACGAAGCTAAATTCAAGAGAAGATGCAGAGGAGGAGTAATAAAATCTTATCGAGAATGATCGTGTTTGTCACTGATACGTTTCCCAAACATGATTGCTTTCTGTGGATTTTGAAGTGTGGTTTTCTACTCAAATTGATGAAGGAAGGGCTAAAACCTGCTTCTCCCCCAGATAAGTTTTTTTTCCCCTTAAAATGGAGTTGTAAAAATCCTCCTCCCAAGCTGTTCCACAGGCATCACGAGAGCAAAGCTAAAAGCCAAGAAGCCCCTGGTTTGAGGGTAGGATTAGGGCATTAGTCACCATTTAAACAAAATGGTGTGATCTCGGGCATGTAATCTTTGTCTCCTCACTTGCAATTCACTTTATCCTAGGGCTTAATTACCTTTCTTTCTCATTATTGTAGGAGTTAGACCCTACTGGTATGATGGTTGGTAGGGCTTACTGTGTTCCAGAAGGACCTGATTTGGATTTTTATCAGAGTCACCAACAACTCACCTCCTGTGCATCACTTGAAAGCTTTTTCTTTTTTTTCTATTTTATTTATTTATTTTGAAAAATTGTTGGTTTTGAAAAAAATGTTTTTAACTGAAGTTACAATGTGTTGATTTCTGGTGTACAGCATAATATGTATATTCTTTTTCATTAAAGGTTATTACAAGATATTGAATATAATTCCCTGTTCTATACCTAAGAAATTTGTTTTTTTAATCTATTTTTATATATAGGGCTAACATTTGCAAATCTCAAACTCCCAAATTTATCCCTTCCCCACCCCCTTTCCCCTGGTAACCATAAGATTGTTTACTATGTCCGCAAGTCTGTTTTTATTTTGTAGATGAGTTCATTAGTGTCCTCTTTTCTCTCTCTCTCTCTCTTTTTTAAGATCCCACATATGAGTGATATCATAGGGTGTTTTTCTTTCTCTTCCTGGCTTACTTCGCTTAGAATGACGATGTTCAGGCATTATTTTATTCTTTTTTATGGCTGAGTAGTATTCCATTGTATAAATATACCACAACTTCTTTATCCAGTCATCTGTTGGTGGACGTTTAGGTTGCTTCCTTGTCTTGGCTATTGTATATAGTGCTGCTATGAACACTGGGGTGCGTGTATGAAAAAATTCTCTGAGGAGAGTAAATGTTCACTTTTAAAACCTGTCATTTTGCAATGTCCCTGCACTCTCTTCACTTTGTCTGCAGGGAAAGAGCCTGAGCAGTGCTGACGCTCTCTCCTGTCCTTGGTACCCTCCCTGTTACATTTCCAGTCTGATTGTGGCCAAATGGGTGTAGCCGCTGTTTCCCAAGGTGGCCTGTACACTGACTTAAGGACTTTTCTCATGCCAGGAAACAATGTCATGAGAACCATCCATGGGGTGGGAGAGATGATGACCCAGATGGTACTCAGCAGGGGTTCCATCTTTCCCATGAGTGTGCCTGACATTCAGCCCAGCCTGCTCCCCAGCAAGCAGGGGACCCCCGCCGAGCAAGAGGACATCACTGTGATGGACACCAAGCTGAAGATTATTGAGATCTTACAGGTACGGGGCCCAACTGGGAGGTGAGGGGGGACAAACACCCAGTGGTGCTCATTGGTTGAATGTCTTACACGTTCCATTCCAGATCACTATGTAAATATTCTGAAATGCTATTTGTCTAATTTTATTTAAGTTAATTATAAGCCTGGGAAGAAATCTCCCACTGACAGTATGTAACATATTAATTACATGTGTTCATTCCTGTTAAATATATTAATGACGTCTAACAACTGCAGAGGGCTTTGAGGTTGACATAATTTCTTTCATATGTATTTTCTCATTTAGTACTGACCCTGACTTAATTTTACGTTGATTTAAGTAGGATTTCAGAGCAGGAAAAATTAAGATTGAATTCTAACTCTTTTCCTATTTTTAATTGAATTGGACATACAATTCTATGTACATAGATTTACTGTAGCAAGAACTCAAATAAAATTTTATTTTTATCAAGAAAATGTTAATAATTGGTTTTAGCATTTTATATAAGTGACTATCTCTCTTTGCATCTTTTTTGGGGGTGGTAATTGGGTTTATTTGTTTATTTATTTTAATGGCAGTACTGGGGATTGAACCTAGGACCCTTGTGCATGCTAAGCATGCATTGTACCACTGAGCTATTCCCTCCCCCCACTTTGCATTTTTGTTTCCAAGAGACTAGATATAATACATACATATATATTTTTAAATTAACCTAGTCTAATGCCTAGCTCTATGAGTTTAAAGGAGGTAAATTGCTATTTCATAACCACTGGTTTAGTGGATAAATTCCTCATTCCTGTAGCTATGAATTCTTAGCTTTTTTTTGTTTAAGTTTGGAAAGTAGTTTTATGGTTCTTTAATTATAGCATTTATTTTAGATTTGAAGAATGGAGCCTGGAGTTTTCAAAGATCTATACAATTTACTAAGTCCTCCATCATATTTTAATGTAGACTGAGGTACCAGAAGTGGGTTAGTAGTCCTGGAAAGAGGTCTGTACATTTTTATTTAAAGTAATGAGATTTATAATCATAAAAGGGTTCACAGTTCCTCCAGGAATTCCAAAGGCTGAACCCTGAGAAATAATTGGCAGGCCTCCCAACTCTGTGTTCACGACCCTGAGAAATCACTGAGCGGTCCTTTCTGAAACTCAGGAAGGTGGCGAGTGATCACCTGACCTGTGGCCTGATGGGCCCCCAGCTTAACGTCCTCCTCCTCATGGGACAGCCTCTGAAATATGTGCCCTCATTTCAGCCCAGGAACAGTGACAGGAAAGCAGCATTTCCAGAGCAGTCTAACAGCTGAAAAATGGTGGGCTGGAGACACGATGCAGGGCGGGCGAGGGCTGGCTTAATTTGCAGCCTCTCTTTTGGGTGCTTTATGTCTTTCTTGTTGAACCTGCTCTCGCTCTGGTTTTTGTGTCTCTGTGTCTGGGTCTGATTCACTGTGCTTGTGTTCCTGTGTGAAGCTCTTGAATGTTTTTCTTAGAACGTCCCTTCGAGACGTCCCTTAAGCAAGCCTCCTGCTTTCTGCCAGCAATGCCTCCTCAGGCTCTTCCTTTCTGTTCTCCATCATTTCATGTATCTTTTTTTTTTTTTTGTCTTTTTACTTCTCTCTCTTTCTCCATCTGTCTTCAGCTGCCTCCCCACTCTCTTTCTCTGCCTTCCTTTTTATTCTTCCCTTTCCCCCTTTTCTTCTACCTTCCATTATTTTTCATAATTAAATATATTGGAGGATGAAAGCTTCAATTTTGGCTCTATTTATAAAATAGAATTCCTTGAATACTAATCTTCATTTAAAACCTAGTAAGTGTTGCACTAATTCATATTTTAATAACTTGTTCTCTGTAAGGGTTTTTTTTTTTTTTTCTCCAAAAACACCCGTCTTTTTAGGCACCTGCAGTCAAGCTTCTGCTCCCACCTGTCTGCTCAGGGCCGCCAAACCCACGCCCTTTCTCAGCCCTCTTCTCCCACGGTCTGTCTTCTTTGAAAATCCCCCCTTTTTTATATTTAAAAACTGCTTTATTGAGCTATAATTCACATAGCATACAATTCACCCATTTAAAGCATACATTCCAAAGGATTTTAGTATATTCCCAGATAATGGGCAACCACTGCCACAGTCAACTTTGGAACATTTTCATCATCCCCGAAAGTAACCCCATTTCTCCCAGTGTCACCGCACCTCCCCCCCCCCCCCGCCCTAGGCAACCACTAATCTATTTCTGTCGCTATAGATCTGCCTATTCTGGGAATGAAAATCTCCTTATTAACTGGAACCAGTTCCGCCGCTATGTGTTGCAGTGCTCACAGCATGTTAATAAAAGATTCTCTTTGGTGTTTGCCTTTCCCTCTGGATTAAATGCTCTTCAAAGGCAGGTCTTATATCCTTGGAGCCTTTTCTGTACCCTTGGGACCTTCCTCAGGACCTGGCTCAACAAGTTTGTTGAACTTGACCGGACACAGCTGACGTGGGGCATGGTTACTGCCACGAGGACCATGAAGGTCTAGCAGAGGAGAGAGAGGGCGAGAAGGAGGGGGTGGGGTAGGGAGATGGATTCCACTGTGGACCTAGAGGTGTAACTAAGGTGTTGGGTGAGCAAAAAGGAGAAACATTGATCTGGACTGGGGAACCAGGGAAAGTTTCATTAAAAAGGAGGTTCAAACCCCACCTTGGAGGATAATCTCCAAAGCTGGTGATTATGGGGTGGAGGAGAAGAGCATCCAAGGTAAAGGGAACCAGGGAGACGAAGGTGAGGAGGCAAAAGAGAAACGGCAGGTGTTCCATCTTGTGCAGGTGGAAAGAGGAGAGTGGGAGAGAGAGTGAGAGAAAGGGGGCAGGAGAAGGCGGGAGGGAGGGAGGGAGGGGTCTGATACAGTGATGGCGGAGACAGTGAGAGACAAGGTTAGATGGTAGCACCAAACACCAAGTTTTCTGAAACTCAGATGACCATTATTGTTTGCTGTTCAAGTGAGACTCTCTTAAGTGAGTGTAGGGGACACTGATAAAAATACTGGGAGCAGAGGCCAACCCTGGCCTGTCTCAGGCAAACCGGGAGGGAAGGTACCACCTCTCTGCTGTTTCCCGTCCCCACTCAGGTGTTGGCAGCCCAGACTTCTTCCTTCTCTGATCGGCATTATACTCGAGACCACAATGAGACGTGTGCTAATTTCCCAGTTATGTTAACAGTGTTATATTTTGTTTTCCCAACTCGATCACTGACTTCTTGAGGGCCCTGGGCTTGGGGCGTTTGCATTCTTCATGGTGATGGGCACAGATGGGAACCTTACTGGCACTTAAGTTTCCATGACCAGGGCAACAGTACAGACTCAGGGGAAAGCAGACGCCAGTCAGGCACATCCCTGGTGTACTGGACGCTGTAACTTACGCTGCCCTTCGGTAGCCTGGATCCAGGACCCGCTGTGGCGTGGCCAGAGTCCACACCATTGGTGCTGAAATCGTGGCCTTCCTGTGAGTGAATGAGGGTCACAGCCCCAGCACTTTCCTCACAGAGAAAATGGGAACTCTGAAAAAGGCTCAGGAAATTATGTCATCCTCACCTCTTCGTCCAGACTTGCTGGTTACCTCCACCTGGAGTATTCGGAGAGCAATCATGGGGGGAATGTCACATTTTCTTCTTTCCAAAAACTGCTTAGAGATTTCACTGACGTTGGCTGATGGAAATGCATCACTTTCCTTAGGGTTCTGACTGATTATCACGTGTGCAGCTGAAGTGTGATGAGTTTACCAATGAGGTTTCTCACGAGTTCGTGTGGCACGTTGATAGTTATGTTGTTCTTGGTGTCACGTAATGAGTTGAATTTTTAAGCATCGCAGGCTGATAAAAGAAACTTACGTTGTTTTTGTTTCTCGTAGTTTATTCTGAGTGTCAGACTCGATTATAGGATCTCATACATGCTGTCAATATATAAGAAGGAATTCGGGGAGAGCAATGGAAATGCTGAGACGTCCGCCAGTGGCTCTCCAGATACGCTGCTGCCATCAGGTATCTCTTTTGTGACAGTGTTTCCTCTTTGTATGGTGTCTTCCTGAGGACTTGAAAGTTCCTTTTATGTTTTTAAAACAAGAAGTATTCCTATGAGACAAAAGTGTCAAAATAAACTCCATCAGTGTAATGAAGGAACTGAGACAGAACATCAAGTAACTTGCCCAGAACAGCAGGGAGGATGTTTGCCACTGCTGGTGCTCAGTCCTTTGCATGCAGTTTCTTTTGTAATCGTCACACCGCCGTGAGGTTGAGGTGCTGTTTATGGTGCCATTTTACAGATAAGAAAACCAAAGTCAGAAGAGTTAAGTCACTTGCTAAAGGTCATGAAAATAGCAGAAGAGGGATACTTGCTGAGGTCTTTCCAATTCCAGGGTCTGAAACTTTTAAGCATTATGTTATTTTGGTGAAAATCCAAGGGAATTTTTTTTTTTTTTTTTTGGCCTGGATCAAAGAGCAGAGTGAAATGCAGCTGTCAGGAGGAAAGGTGTTTTGTAGGAAGACATCACCCAATTCAAGAAGAAAGCTATGGAGTTCCCCAGAGGTCTCGATGTGGATGCTGGTTTAATTTTGTGTATAGGTGTTGTTTTTTTAAACTATTATTATTACTTTGCGTGGTTGTAAATGGGTATTGTATATCAGTTTTTCATATTTAAAAAGTGTAAGAACGAAGCCACTCTTATTTCTGCGTATAGGCGCATAATGACATAAGACCATAAAAATTATTATTAAAATTTTGTGACTCTAGAAAGAACCTTATGAAACTTAAGAAATATTAAATTACTGTTTTTCTGGATAGCTCAAGCCAGTCATGGCAAGCTGGAAACTATGGCGTATTAAAGAGTTAGCCAGTTGACAGAATTCTTCTTCTTTGGGCAGGATTCATACACAGATACAAAACTTTCTCTTAACCACAACCACTGTGGCAATGTCAGGAACCCTCCTCTTCTTTGTCCATCAATCAGTTTGACAGGAATGAGTCAGTGATCGTAAGTAAGTGTGCAGTTAGAATGGATGCTAGACCAAACATCCTGCTAGCTGTGACTCCTTGGTACCATCCAAAGACAGCGTGTCTGTAGAGACGGAGTCAAGGTCTCCTGAGCTAGAAGTCTCTCTGGCATGTTTGCAACAGTGTTGTTTTTATGTTTCCCAGAAGTGTAGAACCCCAAAGGGCTATTTCCAGGAACGATATGGCAGAACCAGAAACTTCTGCTGGCGGTTGCATTGACAGTGGCATAAAAATTATTGGCTCTCAGAAGCCAGACTTCTGGAAACAGGAGCTCTAAGTGTCAGTAAGAAGTGTGGGAGGGAAAGTCTGGGGCGTCGGCAGAAAAGCAGTTCTCTCTGATTTACCTGGTCTCTCTCACTGGTTGTATCCATAAGAGGTAGCTTTCTGGGAAGACTTCTGTTTTCCCTTTTTATATCTTGCTCTGTTTTCTTTTTATGCTTTTGGAGATGAGAAATAAATTGTGTACTTATCACAGACATCTTCAGAGTGTTAGTGGTGGGGATGACTGAAGAATCGTGATTGGTTCACATTAAAAACCAAAACCAAAACACAAGAACCCTGTCCCACAAGAATAAAGGCTGGAATTATAGAAGTAAGCAAGTTTAGGTAAAAAGATGATGTTGTTTGGAAGTCCCGTATAGTAACAAGGTTCTTTATAAAAATATTGTGATTCTTTAAAAAAAAATTATCCTTCCATGTTATTATACACACACACAGACACATGTGCACACACACATCCGCAGACACACACAGTTATATACAGGAGGTAACTTTGTAAATGATGCTTCTGGTCTTTTGAATGTATCTTTGACTATAACAATTTACATTTTAAAATGTAAACTTCAGTTTAAAATATTGATATGTATGAGGAACTATGTTATGACTTTTTAAAGTGTAGATTGACTTTTGTGGCATAAAGAAATTAAGACAAAAATGCTTTTCGGTACGCTAATATTAATATTGTGACTCCTAATTATAAAAAGATAAAGACTGGATTTTGCCCTGTATCATTGCAGCTATTGTTCCTGATATAGATGAAATTGCAGCTCAGGCAGAAACTATGTTTGCTGGAAGGTACGGTAACATTTATGTATGTTTATCTTGTGGATAAGATTTTACTTAGAATTTTATTGACACTTTATTGTTCATCTCTGTCTATGTAAGTTTAGATCCTTTATTGTTGCCAACATAATTTCTGCCAGAAACGAAGCTGCTAATTGACCATAGAAGAGAAAGCATAGCTTTCCTTTAGGTCAGGTAAAAAAAAAAAACCAACAAACAAAAAAACCCGAAAACCAGGCTAGATGACATCAGTATATTGAACTCTCCCCTGAATTCTTTGCTTTTCTTTCCTCAAATAATGACAGCACATGAATGCCCTTTAACTCCCCTGGTATAAATATCACTGCATCTTGCAAAACATTGCTTCCTTGAATCTGAGAAACTTGAGGCAAGAAAGTTACTCCTTTCAGCATTATCATTAACTTTATATGTAAGAAATAAAGCAATTTTCTGCCAACTGTAAATATCTATGATTAAAGAAAACAAAGTGTCTCTGCCATGACTACCCTCCTTCGGTATTAGGAGCCCTGCTAATTCATTGTTTTTAGGTTACTTTTTTCCCCTCTTTTTTTCCAGAAATGAAACTAATAGTCAAAAGATAAAAAATGTAAAGTGTCTAAGTTACACGTTATTTTCTGGCATTCATTTTTATGACACATTTACCATGAGTATCTAAAAAGATTTCTATACTAAGCCTTCTGTGGCATTGTCTTTGGTTAGCAAAGAAAGACAAGGATGGAGAATCAAGGGAACCCAAAAGGATTTTTATCTCGAGTGAACAATTTGGGTTAGGTTTATTTTTACATTGTTTTGCCAGTTTTTGCTTTTATTGTTAGTGTTTTCCTGTCCAACTATTTCACTATTCCCGAGAAGAGAGAATAAGCCAGTGTATGATTTTCACCTTAAAATAAATGTACATTTCACGCAGGAGAATCTTGTTCGGGGTCCAAATACACCAAACGCTCAGAGCCGGTGCTGGCTGGGTGCCTGTGTGGGTGCGCAGTCTCCCCCCTACCCCGCCCGAGTGTTTGGATGGGGGGAAAGTCAGTCAGTCGTTGGGTGTACATCCTGCCTCGTATGTCTTCATAGTAAATGCTTCTGGGTTGATTCAGATTCTTTAGTCTGTGCCTAGATGACCAAATCATCCCGGCTTGCCTGCTGCCTTCCCAGTGCTCGCACTGGGAGTCCCCGATCTCGGGAACCCTGCAGTCTTGAACAAACTGGGATGGTTGGCCACCCTTACTTCCAACTCTCCTTTTCACAAGCTTTTCTTTATGTTTTATTTCCTCGCCAGTTACATGAGGGAAAAAAAAAAGAGAAGAAAAAGGAAAAGAAAATAAATAAATAAGGAAATAAGAAAAAAAAGTGAAAAATTCTTCCTTTTTACTTTCCAATTTTGGGGGAGAAATGATATAACTCTGAGAATGTATACACAATTTTAACCACTTGCAACTAGATTTTAGGTTAATCTAAGTTATTTTAGAATGATTTTTGCTTTTACAGAAAGGAAAAAAATCCAGTTCAACTTGACGACGAAGGAGGCAGGACGTTTCTACGGGTCCTCATCCATCTGATCATGCACGACTACCCTCCTCTGCTCTCAGGAGCCCTGCAGCTGCTGTTCAAGCACTTCAGCCAGAGAGCAGAAGTTTTACAGGCATTTAAACAGGTGAGATCAAGAAGCCCTCAGTGGCTCCTTTGCAGAGGCTCTGAAAATACTGTTTGTAACATCTAACCTGCCTTCATGGTTGCAGAGTTGATCAGACTTTTCCTGGAGACGCTTTAGACTGTTTTTAAAGACAGCTCTGGCCTTGTCTTAAGCCAAGACATGATCTATTTTAGAAAGAGTTCCCCACCAGTGATTTTTCAGTTGATATCTTTAATGTAAATGACAGGCACTGAGATTTAGGAAGGCACTGGGGGATAATTCCATATTAGGAATTTTGTTGTCACTGCTGTTTGTTTCGACCCAAGATTTTACTGATAAATTTGGGCAGGAAAAAAACAGTAGCACTGAAATAAATGTTTTGTGATTGAAAAATGTATAAACCCCAAAGAAAGGAATTGTAATGGATCTAATCTTTTTCTTTGTCATCTTTGAGTGGCATCAACCTTGAGACTGTTAGTGAGGAATATCTACGTGCTCACATGTATTTCACTAATATTTGTTTACTAGGGCATTGATACTAGGAAGTTTTACAAGAATATGTCATAATATGAAATAATTAAAAGAGTAATTATATAAATAGATACAATTTTTCATGTGTTTGTAAATGTCATATTATACCTATAAATTATAAGTTTATATCGTGAAGTTTAGACTGTATCACTATTTCCTTTCACTTATTTTTATGTTTCTACTTTTCAAACAGATAGAATCTCACTTATTTTTATGTTTCTACTTTTCAAACAGATAGAATCTCAAACTTTAGCAGTGAAATTAGAGTTAGGGTATCTTTTAAATCACTGTTTAATACTTTGAAAAGCTTTGCTACGTCTCCCTTTTTTATATGTGTGATTCTTTACAACATGTGACTATGTTGGATAGAGTTTACCAATGCTTCCAGGTAAATTTTCATGCTCAGTGTAGATCTAAAATATCCATAAATATTCTAGAAATATTAAACTTCAACTGAGGGACAAATCTGTTCAAAGACTTGGGATTTTTGACATAAATAGGAATAAAGAATGTTCCATAAGTAAATGAAGGATTGAAATTCTGTTTCCAGGTGCAGTTGCTGGTGTCCAATCAGGATGTGGACAACTACAAGCAAATCAAGGCAGACCTCGACCAGCTTCGACTGACTGTAGAAAAATCCGAGTTATGGGTTGAGAAGAGCAGCAGCTATGAGAATGGAGAAATGGGTGAAAATCAAGTGAAAGGTGGTGAAGAGCCCATTGAGGTTCGTGTTCAAGATCTGTTTTGAAATAATACAAAATGTCTTTTAAATCAGAGCGTGAAAGTTCCATTTGCCAAGTCAGTTAACCCCATAAACTTGTACTTTGTTTCATTCTTGTCAGTTGCTAAGACATGTTATCCCATCTGCCTACTTTTTAATCTTTTCTCCTTCCCATTGTAAATCTTACAATCCAGGAGTAAAGACAACAGGAGGGAATGAGGTGGAGAAAAAAAGAAATGGGTTCTTTTTTGTTTTTACCATTCATTGTGACTGTTTATTGCCAACCTATAAACCATTCCTTTTATTATTAAATATCCTTATAAATATGTAAAAAACCTAAATGGAAGGACAGTGTTCTTTATTGCCAACATGAAAGTCTTAAAAAAATCTATGTATGATGCAAAGAATGGTGAGATGGTGATCATAAGTCTTCTGTTATATTGGTTTTAGTTTTCAGTGGGTTAATTAGTTGCTGTTTTCACATTTCACTAAATAGTAAATAACCAATAAAAATGTTGAAGCAGTGTCTTAGCAAACCACTGTCAACGTGATAATTTGATAATGCATTAAGTTTCTTAAATGCCGAACTAGTGTTTTATTTGGTTGTCATTTTCATCTGCAGGAATGTAAGCTATTTTTTTATTGACGTATAGTAGGTTTACAACGTTGTGTCAATTTCTGAAGTGCGGCATAATGTTTTAGTCATACATAGACATACATGTATTCGTTTTCATATTCTTTTTTTCCTATAGGTTACTACAAAGTATTGAATATAGTTCCCTGTGCTCTACAGTAGAAACTTGTAGTTCTGATAGAAAGAGATATTCTACCAAAGTTCAGTAGGTATTTTGTGTGAATTGTTCCATGTGTGGATGGAGTTTTTGTTGTGTTTGTGGGAGAGGGTAAGCACCACATCCTTCTACTTTACCAGCTTGGCAATCCTCCAGGAATGTCAACTATTTAGAGGGGTTTACCTACCCTGGCTTTTCTGTTTGTTCGAATACCCAAAATATTTTGTAGTGAAGGGTGATGATGACAGAGTGGGAGGAAATTAGAGTCATCAGAATGCTGAAAATTTCCAAATGAAATTTCAGTGGTGGGTAACGACTTCCACTTTGTCTCAGGACTCATTACCGCTAATTTGCACAAAATTTTTGACTTAATCTTTTAAGAACCTTTTCTGTGATTTTATAATGTAAGTTAGTAGAATGTAGAATATCTACAGGTTTTTTTTTTTTTTTGGTTGAAATGGAGTTCTTCCATAGCATATTTAAGAAATAAGAGAAAATTCAACATTTATTTAGTACTCACTGTATACCAACTCATAGCAGACATGATTGTATGTGGTATATCTTTTTAAATGTTACAACAAACTTTGGAGATAGTCACAGAGATCACATTTCTAAGGATGAATCAACTGAAATTCAGAAAACCCAAGGATTTTCTCACTCAAACAGCTCTATGAGATTTTAACTCCAGTCTTTTTGATGATAAGTTCCAGGCTCTTTAATGTAAGATTGCACTTTCTAATATAATATTTAAAGTTGTTAAGAGATGTATTGTGCTTCCACAAGACTAGGATACCTCCTCTTCTTATAAATACACATTTTGTGAATATTCTAGAAGATAAATAGAATGTCACTTGCCCTTTCAGAACCTTTCATTCTTTTTTTAAAATGGAGAACAGCTCCAAACTTTAGGAAAATGCAGTATGCTCTTTGTAAAAGTTTGCCCCCACAAAATCTCCTAGGAGTAGAGATGAGATGTTCCGTATAGGATGTTAGTCACTAGTCTACAGTTTAAGTTCCCAGTCATGAGGGAAAGTGGAGGAAGAACCTCTGTTACAGTCCTTGCCCATGGCCTGCTCTTGGCGGATTAATAAACAGTTCATATTGATGTGAGAAAGAGGGTGAACAAGTCACCCGAGGATGGCTTAAAGATAACGCCGCGTTACCTGTGGGCTATGAAACTGCTCTTCTAGGGACTTCAGACAAATACAAGTCAATGAAGCTGGAATGTATTTAATTACTTGTTCAGTTCAGGATTTATCAGTTCAGGAAATGGTAATTTTAGGTGCTTAAAGCAGGAAGCAATTTACTACAAGGAATTAAGTTTTTGGAAAGTCTGGAGGAGTACGGTTTAGAGGCTGACACTGGACTACTGATGTAGCTGCAATTCAGAGGTCAAGGCTACTGCTGCCACCAACACCAACTCGTACCATAGAAGCGTGTGACCAGATAATGGAGCCTTCGAATCCACTGGAATGTGCTTTCCAGCCCTCATAGCTACAGGAAGGTGGACTTGAATGGATAGGGTATTAAGGGTATAGGTTTTGGAATCAGGCATCCCAGAATTTACCACTAAGTATCTGTATGACTTTGGACAATTAATTTTAGTTCTCTAAGTTTTGTTTCCATTGTCTGTTCGATGGACATAAAAAAGCTTCTTAGCTCACAGGATTATTGTGAAGATTAAATGAGCAAACTGTGCATGTAGCATGCCGGTTGATATGACTTCAGTGGGAAAATATACACCACAAGATGACATATTATTTACCAACAAGTCAAGGAGCTTTAATTAATTTATTGTGTCTATGCGATCATCATGGACCAATGGTCTTACTTCTGAGACTGCTTTTTCTCATGGTTGCATCATGACAGCAGCATCGCAGATGTCACACCTCTGCACACCACCACCAAGAAGGAATATCTGTGCTTTTCTGGGTCCCCTGTTTAGGAACAAGCAGACTTCCCAGGTGCCCTTCAGTAGATCCTATCTCCTGACTCCTTGGCTGGAGCAGGACCACATGTTTACCTCCAAACCATGGACTATATATGATTGGCTTAAGCTAAATAAAAGATGCTCCACAGCCAGCATCCTCTCCCCTGAGTTACACGGGGGAAGGATAAGTAGCAAAACAAAGTCAGGATTTGCTGGCAGGGAAGAAAGGAAAAAGGATATAGGTTAGCGACCAGCAGTGTCCGCCAAGGCAGCAGTCAATGAGTGATGGTTGTCATCATTATGATTGGTTTTTGTGTGCACTTTACTGTGCTGTTTACTATGATGAGTATGAAATTATGAAATCTTAAAGATACTTGTTAAATTGCAAGATGCTTGTAGCATTATCAAGTTCAGTTCCTATGTAATAGTTGTTCTCGCTCTAAATAGCTCAGCTAGGTGAAGATTTCTTGAAACGAAACAAATTTCTGTGATGGGAAATTCAGTACCTCCTGACAGAGGACATCCTGTCGAAATTAATGTATAGCTTGAGAAACAGAATGTTACCAACACGAAGTCCCTGTGGCCCATCCCTATATCCCAGAGGAATCCTCTGTCATGAGTTAAATGTTAATAATTTCCCTGCTTTTCTTAATGGCCTCACCATGTATATCTGTATTTCTAAAACACAAAAAAGAAAAGTATTTCATTTGGTCTGTTTTAGATGTGTTTTTGTTCTCCACCTTTGTTGTTGTACAGCAGGAGCGCGTTCCTTGCCTCTAATATGTATTATTACATTTTATGCACATGTTTATCTCATTAACATTGATGAACATTTCATTCTTTACAGTTCTAGTGTTTTAAAAGAAAATCTGCTACCAAAAGGTGCTTTGAAAACTTTTTGTTAATGTCACCTGATGCACATGTTTAAGAAGCCCCTTCAGGATTTATATTTAGGTGTAAACATCTAGCGTGTTTACCCTCACCCAATAATGCCAGTTGTTTTCCAAAGGCCAAGTGACACTGCATCCAGAGTGTAGGTTTTGAGCTCGTATCTTTTCTTTTTTTAATTGAGTTATAGTCAGTTTACACCATTGTGTCAATTTCTGGTGTGGAGCACAATTTTTCAGTCATACATGAACATAGACGTATTCATTGTCACATTCTTTTTCACCGCGAGCTACCACAAGATCTTGTATATATTTCCCTGTGCTACATGCAGTGTAAACTTGTTTATCTATTCTATATGTACCTGTCAGTAGCTACAAATCTGCAACTCCCAGTCTGTCCCCAAGCTTGTATCTTGTTGGCTTCCAACTTCAGGCTTGAAAGCCGGCCTGTTTTCCTCCTTGGAGTGTTTGTGATTGCCTCGGCCTGTGGCCAGGGGGCGCTGTTGGCCTGGGACCACAGCGCTCCCTCCCCACACACCTGTCTGAAGGCAGGAGTCTTGGGTTTCCCTCCCCAAACTTGACACTTGTTGAGGGCTGACTTGTCTGTCAGGGTTGCAGAGTTGGTGTTTTCCTTAGGGACACTTACCATGTTGGCTTGAAGCTCCAACTCTCTGATCTGGTTTCAGGCTACCTTTTTTTTCCTGTGTAGATGGAGGGTGGGTGGGGTGTTTCAGCCCTTCATTTTCAGTGTGCCCAGAAATGTATTTAAAACAGGTTCCACCTCTAGGATCTAGCTGTTCTGTCACAGGAGGGCCATTTGCAGTTATAAGTTCACTGTTCTTGCAGAAGTCCTTGGGAACGTGTTTACTGAGATATTTAGTAATTAAAAAAATGTATTAGGAACTTAAGATTCTTTGGAAGTTTATGTGTGAATTCCTCCGAAGCCTGTGTTTAATCCGGAGAAGATTTCATTTGCCTCCCAGAGGCACTGTGGGAGGCTGCACTTTGTGACCGTGTTAAACAAAGTTTTTGACGTGGGACTTTGGGGGCCTTTATGAGTGGGAATTCTAGTCCAAAATCTTGAGTGAAAATGGGCTTGTCTTTGTATGTAGAAGCTTAAGAGAGTTTTTCTCCTTTTTTTTGGTTTCAGCCAAGCCAAGCCAAGCCAAGGTCCCCTTTGATCTTCTCTGGGCCTGGTTTATCACTGCGGGTGTCTCCTTTTGAGATTCTTGGTCCTAAGGCTGGTCTCTGATCAGACCTCCCCTCTTCCTTGGGATCCAGACTTTGTTTCCTTTCTGTTCTGTGTGTGCGAAACAAGTTAAGACTCACTTGTTGGTTATTATCTCAGGCTGATACCCTCAGGGCCAACAACGTGCTTGATTGCTGCTTGGAAATTTCATGTGTTTTTATGGATTTTGGCCTCCATTTGCTTCCTTCTTTTTATCAAAAAGAGATTGAAGTATTTTTCTCTATCACTTCTAGGTGTGGTATAGCCAGAGGATTTCTCTGCAGTCCTACCTCAGCATTTTCTATATTTAACAGTTCTTAACAGCAGAAAACTCTTCGTTATTTTGAACCCATATGTTAATCCTTGCACGGTCTGTCTACTGGTGCTCGGGTTAAGGCAGCATGGACTGTATCTGAACCTTCTCTCCTTGATTTGCCGTCGCGTTTCCCAAGAGGACGTGCGTCCTTTTGAACATCTTGCTTAAAGTATGATTTCATCTCTTCACCATCATACTTCCATGCCTTTGTACACGCCTGAATTTCTCATTTCCCTTCTTAAAGTTTGATGTCTAGAATCAAGTATATTTGAGATAAGACTCTTGCCCTCAAAGAATGGAACACGCAGAACAACACACATGAAACAATACGACAAAATGTATGACATGTAATTAACACCGACCTGTATAGCGCAGAAAAGGGAGAGGTCACTGTAGGCCTGACCCCTTGGAGAAGGCGTCACTGTTTTGAAAGATTGGGAGGATTTCGTTGGCTAATGTATTCAAGAATAATCACGAGAGAAGCAGAGTTCAAGAATAAGTGATTTGTATTTGAAGTGGCTGGAAATCGGGAGCCTTTGAAGATTTGGGGGAAGGGACGTGAATATACTGTCTCAGAAAATTTCACCCAGAAGAACCCGGGATGGTTCAGCAGAAAGAGACTTAACTGGTGGGGGCACCAGTTAAGAGCCTCTTGCCCGATTCCAGGTGTGAGGTTATGTGAGCATGAACTTGGGAGGCGGCCTTAGCAATGCACACGAGCCGATGGGTTGAGAAGCCAGGAGAATGGTACATTGATAATAGATTAATAAGAGGAGAAAAAGTGAGAAACTTCAAAGTTACTGACTTGTGCACAGCCAAATAATCTCCGTTATGCAATGAACCAACTGCCAATTTATTGTAAACAGGATGAAATATATCACAGTATCAATGGAAACAGCCAGTAGCAGGCAGCATGCGCTCTGGCAGGCGGTACACATAATAATCCTTTGTTGTTTAGTAAATCTTTACAAAGGCTCTAAACACAGGGCAACTGGCATTGTTTTAAAACAGCTCATAATGGCCTAACTTTGTGCCTGCTTAGATAGCAGAAGACCAGACAACATTAATGTGGTTCTTCATTTTAATAATAAGAAATGTTGCCAATAACATAAAAGTGTGTGTGTGTGTGTGTTTACTCAGTGGTAAGTTCTGTTTACTCAGAGCAATAGATGTGAGTTGATCATCCGTCTGCTAACACTTAACAAGTCTTCAGCGTATGGTCCAAAGTTATCCCATTCACTGTAGTTGATCTCATAAAAACCGGGAGGAGGATGGGGTGGATTAGGTCCTCTTGGTAAGTGCATTGCATCCCTGGTACCTGTGAGCTTCATGACCTGTTGTATCTTCCGGTGGTTCCCTTTATTAACTTATCTTCCAGGGCATTAAAAGACTGCAGCATCGTTGCTGAAAGCTTAAAGAATAGGGCGTAACAGGCTGACCGTCTCGGTGGCATCCCTGGTTTATACGTTCAGATGCGTGTTGACTTCTAAATATAGGAAGGAGGGATTAACTCAGGAAACCAGATCCGAGTGGGTTAAGTCAGGATTGCCCTGAACGCTCATCCAGCCTTGTTAAGAGTTAAGAAGCAGGCCACATGGGCATCACAGGGCCTCAGAGAGAAGTTCCCACTCACGTTAGATATTTTTATTATTAACTTTTCTTCACGATGCTTGTGCCTGTGTATCTGTAGGTCTGTATTTATATCTGTATCTATCTGCTCACCTAAATGCAGTTGCCTGCTTCTTTAAGAAAACTTAGACTCTCACGGAACTAAAGTTTGATGTTCAAACCTTCTACCTAGTTTTTGCTTCAAGGACTTTTGTTTTCATTTGCGGGGTTTCTAATTTGTTTCATTTGCGGGGTTTCTAATTGGTTCTAATTGGTTTCTAATTGGTTCAAGAATATCTGTGTATTCTTGATTGGTAGCTGCCTGTTTTCGCTTTATAATTTTTTGTTCTTTTAATAGATGTGTGATGTGAGGAACAGAATTCACTGAAAAAATGTCCCTAAGGGGCTCTCTCTAGGTTGCCTGGGCAACAGGTTGGCTGGCCACTTGCAGGGCTGGGGGTGGGTGGGGGTTTGGGTTGGGGGGTGACTCATGTCTTCTCTTCTAAGAGTCTGTGCGCTGATTTGACTTCCCACGGGACCTGTGGCTTCTGCCTCTCAGCAGGAGGACCCCCACAGCTAGTGTTCCTGATCAATTCCTACGAACAGCAGGCGCCCCAATCCAGACTGCCTGGTGCCTGAGAAGTTCTGTGTACATTCATTGATCCGTTACTCTCAAACCTGCCCCATAAGAAGTTGCTGTGAGGAAGGGTTGGGGGAGGTGGTTGCTCAGAAATGTAGACCCACGCTGGTGTCCAGCTGAGCATCCAGCAAGTCTCTGGAATGCTGGAGGGCTGGGGGACACATGCCTTCTCTTCTTTTCTGATGCTTGGCTCATGGCTCCCCCTTTCCCAGGAAAGCTCTCCCTCCCCCATGCCCAGTGATGCTTTGGGGGCAGCCTGCGCATGCGGCAGCTGCAGAGTGGTCCATGGTCGGGGTGAGAGGTGTTCCTCAGTTCATCTCCATGACTATTGGAAACATACTTATATTTAAAAGTCCTTTCCAAAGGTTACCTGATTCTTTGCATTTCGCTGGAATAGATACAATCTCATTATTGGGTGTTTTTCGTTGTCTTTCTTAGCATTAACTGTCCTCACAGGCATTTGAATTTTAGTTTGCAGATTTATATTTTTGACGGAATGCATTTAATTCCTTCCTTTCTTCTCTGCCTCCTTCTCTTTCCTCCCTTCCTTGGCTTTTTCTCGGCTTCTGTCTCGGCACCACTTTCTTGTCAGATGGTTTTCCTGTTACCTCCACATCCCATTACTCTTTAAAAGCAAAAACCGGTTTCCCTTCTTCGCCTCCCACCTCTGATCTTTTTTCTTTGATGAAGCAAGCATGCAAGCAGGCAGATCCCTCTAGAAAGATACCTTGAAAGAAAAGTGTGCTTTCCCAAGTGTTAGTCCTTTGATTCTGCACAGCAGGAAAATAGTTCTATAGAAACTTGGTTTCTTCAGCCAAACTTGTGATTGACTAACTGACTTTTGGCAAAAGTAGCTGGTAGAATGTCTAAGCTTCCCGGTTTGGTACAGAAAGAGTCCATGAGTTTCAGACAGAATCTTCCTATGTGATCAGACCAATGAGGGACACTGTGGTCACTGCATATAAAGCTCTAATCCAATAATTTGGAGAGTGCTTTCCTGAATTTTCCTTTATGGAGTTTATTTTCTTGTCTCCATTTTCTGGTTTTGCCCTCAGCCTCCTCGTATATTTGTTTTGCTGGTTTTTATCACGTCACATATCTCCGTTTTTTATGTCTGAGCTGATGCTGCGGGAGGTGATTGCTGCTCACGAGCGTCTGTTACTAAGTCCTTTCACAAGACGTCTGATGGAGAATTAGTTTTTGGTTTTCAGCCAAATGCCACTTGCGCTCATCCTCATTTATTTGGTTGTAGTGCAGATGCTTACATGTAATGCTCGTATCTCCTGAATTTGTTTCTTTGAATTATTTCCACGACAATCTTTTCCCCTCTTGCCTTTCGGCTTACATTTAACTTGAAAGCCATTTTTGCATAAACTTAATCTTTTTCTTTATGTGAGAAAGGACAGTTACTACTGTATTTATTTTTTTCATTTTGTCGTTTGTTCTCAATTCCATAGAAGTTGTTAGCGAGGAGGCTAAGTCCCTGTATGGAGTTTTTCCTCAGCAGGTGGCTTGCGAGGAAGTTACAGAAGTTGATTCATTCCAGTCCCGGCAAACATGTCACTCGACCAGGACCAGGCAGCATTTCTGGGGTGATTGCTTTCTGAAGGGGGCATCCCAAAGAAGGTGCCGGTTCTCTTTCTCACCTTCTGTATACACAGCCCTACTCACAGCCACGTCGGGGTCGGCTCTGCGATGACTGATGAGGGATGCTTTCTTCACATAACATATCGGGTACCAGACACAGTTTCTCATGGCTCTGTTGTGTCACTGTTTTTGTTTCCTGTACTGTGCTTTGTTTATTCTTTGTCACCTGCTGACTAAAAGGTTACCTCTGCTTTCTACATTTTAAATAATACTGGTGAGGGTCATATAAAAAAGTATTACATAGTATAAATAAAGTATTGTGGAAAGTAATATAGAAAAAGCATCGCACCTCGCTGTGCTGTAATGGGTTCCTGCTGCAGTCCTACGGAAACTGCTATTAGTCAGCCTCGAGCATCTCCATCATACCTAATATCTCTTTAAGCAAAGAGGATGCACTCCAGGAGCACACCCCTTTTGTTACCTTGTTTATCAGAGACACAGATAGTCAAAGGGATTAAGATGTTTTCTAGGACATCTAATTAAATATCATCAAATGTGAATTCAAATGACATCAGGTGAATCAGAAAACGCCAATATTGTTATTTGTCTTGGGACAAAGGGAAAGGAAAACAGGTTTGGAGTAAGGCGAGGACTGTCCATTGACCCTCTAGAAGGGCAGGCATTTGTGCCTAAGTCAAGGGAAAACTGGAGGGAAGTTATCCACCAATATGGGTGGACACAGCCACTTCCCTGCACTGTGGGTCTTGGGCCCAGTCTTCAGCCAGCCTTAGGCGCCAACCAGGGAAGCAGAAACTGTCAACCGTGACCCCGTGATGGTCTGAATTAGCTTTACACGCAAGGTCAGATAAGTAGATCCAGGCTCATGTTAGGGTTTCTGCCAACCTCCTGGATATCATCCTGCATGGCTGGTGTGTGATGTCACTCTTAGATGGGAAGGAGGAAAAAAACCTTGTCCTCCCACAGCCAGGCTCTCATTCAGTTGTCTGAGGAGGCGATATTTACTGTGAAGAGCTTCGACTCAGTTGTAATCTGGTTGGTCAATCAAGTATAAAAGATGGATTTTTAGTTTTTCTTTTTTTTTTTTCTTCATGTTTTGGAGGGAAAGGGGATGGGGAAAGGACAGCATTTGCCATCTAGAAGTTGGGAGGAGGGTGATTGGTAAATGACGCCACTGACTCAGTTGAATGGTGGTTACAGGAAGAGAAGGTTTGGGATGCAGATGGTGAGCAGAATGTTTTGCAGTCTTGCTGACTTGACGACAGACTCTAACCTCACTGGGGTGGGGACCAGGAGGAGACATGCAGGGAGCTGCTTTAATCACGCAGCTGTAGTAATGCAGGCAGTTCTGCATTGTAGGATATGGGAAGTTCTTTTTTAAAAGCGTAGTTGCTCTTGTTTAAATTAAGGAGCCAGTTCCTCATTAATCTGTGCCAATGTATAGTTCACCATATATTCTTCATACAATATTATTTTCTTATCTCATTTTTGCTATGGATATAAAAGAGTTTCCTTGTCTGATGCAAAATAAATTTGGGGATGATGCGATGTTCAGAACCGGTATTTGTTTAGATACTCACTCTGAGTCTGTCTCAATCCCTGCTGCCCATCCAATTTCTAGACCCTCCCAGAAACTTCTAGACCCTTCTAGACCATTCTTGCTGTGTTGTTTCTGAATATACTACTTTCTGTTACAGTACATACTATGCAATTAAAAATCTAGCTGCTTCTATAAAATCACTTAACTAAGTGGTTCCCATATTCCATTAGAGGAAATAAATTCAAGTTCTTCTAGATGATAGGAAATAATTACAAAAAAGTGCAAGTACTTTTGGAGTGCCATATTTATTCTTCATCACTGTTGTCAAAAGGTTAATTTGGATATTTACTGTAAGCATGGCACTGTTCTCAGCGTTTCACATTATTTTCCCTGAGCCTACTCTGCATAAGTCGTACTTCTCTATTTTGCTTACTAATATTTCCTTCCTAGTATTTTGTCATTAGAATGAAGTCAGGGCTTTGTAGATTTGGCCACTGACCCAGGACCAAAGTTGTATAGCATATTAAAAAATATAATCAATTTCTTTCCTTTCTGGAGGAAAACTCTTGGAACATCTTTACTTAGAGCATTTTGGCATCAAAGAAAGAAAACAAAACCTAACTGTGGTTATATAGTTTACACATTTCTTAAATTCCCCCGATTGCTGCTTTGGGATCATCCAGATGTTCGACGGGTTAATATTTTTGTTCAGTTTAATTACATTGAATTATTTTCTGAAATTAAGAAGGGCTGTTTATTGCATTCTCCAGTGGTGCCTCCTTTTGTTGACTGCTGGCAATTTTAAATTAAAATAATTTTTCTTCCTAATTCCCATACTTACAGAGGTTAGCATTAGTTATAGCTTCCCCTGGGCTGAACTAAAGAGCGTAACTTTTTGTAACGTGGTACAATGTGCCCAAGATGAGTTTTCTTAAAACAAGGGGGTTGCTTTTTCTTCAGGTCATTGTTTAAAAGATAGACTTAAATGTAGTTGCAAAGTTTTGCCTTTATTTTTAACTGATATTTTAAAAAAAATTGACATGTATTAGAAAGAGCTCCTTTCCACCTTAAGAACTTTGTCAGTCTTTAGATTTGGTAATATCTTAATGCTGGCTTGGAATACAAACTTGATTTTCTTTCATATTTCTTCTCTTCCAGAAATAAAATGAATATGGCCCTTTTAAAATTCAGTCTCCACCTTTGTAAACAGAAAAAGGAAATTTAATTATATTTCTAGCTTTGTAATTTCTACTTCTCATCAATACATTATTTTTGCTATCAAATAGAAAGCCTGTTTGTTCCATGCTCTGACCTCCAGCCTCTTCCCATCTAAATAGTTTCCATTCATATGAGCCACTGGAGCCCCTTCCCTCTTCTATACTGGCTTCACTTGCATAAGTAGTTTTACGTTTTCTTTTGCAACTTTTTAGGATTTACTTAGTGTTTATTGTTTCATAGACAACGTCTCCCATTCTCTTTACTCATTTATTTACTCATTTATTTATTGGCTTGCTTTCATTTCCCTCCTAGGATTTATGAGCATAGACAGATGGTACAACCCTGGAAGGTGACAGGGACGTTTTGTGTGCCTTCATTTATACTCTTTACTTTTTGCAGCTCCAATTCCATTGAGTGAGAGAGACAAAGTGGTCAGAAAATCTTGGAGAGTATTGTGTCACCACAAAACAAAGTGGGATTTAAAGAAAATGATAGTGAACCAGAAAAATCAAATGCTAAAGATTGTTTTAGAAATTATGAATCACTGACATATAAAGCAATTTTAGTACAGGGTGGTATAAATTATTCTTTTAAAAAATGTATTGGAGGCTGTCATCTGAGATGCAAGGCTACTTCCCAGGATGGGGCAGTATCATGGAAAGGGCTCAGCCTCAGCGTGGCTGTATTTTTAAAGAGTTTGGAAAAAATCAGGACAGGGTGGAAACTGTTCATGCGCAAGAAACAGGGATGAAGCAAAGAGGCAGGGGAGATGAATTTAGAAATCCATGCCTCAAAAGTTCTTTTTCTCTGAGACACAGCAGGGAAGCTAGACAGCTTTGTGGATGATACCAGACATTTTCAGAAGGAAAAGAGGAAATGTCATGCAGGGCAATTTCCTTATGGGCAGTAAGATGGGAGAAGAGGTTACTTGCTAAGGTGGAGTTCAGGTTGGGAGGCTCCCTTTTGGACCATATTTGCCTAGAGAGAAGCCGAAGAAGACAGAGGGAGGCGTTGGTGGCATAGTGGTGAGCGTAGCTGCCTTCCAAAGAAGAAGACAGAGCCTGCTGAGCAGCGGGATGGCTCCACGCGGACTAGTCACTCTCTTGCTTGAAGCTTCCATCGGAATTTTTTGACTAGTAAAGAAAATTTACATGTATTTTCTTGGTTGGCATTCATTTTGTAATTTGTCTTGGAACACAGTAGGAACAACAGCTTGGGACAAATAAAATGATACCTATTGGCTTCCTATGTTTTTTCCTTTTCCCTGAGCTTAGAATGGAGTTTCCAACACCATCAGTGTAGGTAGCCAGGACTTTCTTTTAACCTAAGTTGAACTTGACATTCATCCAAGTGCAGTTTCGTACCAACTGTGAATAAGGGAGGTGGTCAAGCCCCACTCTGCCTCATTGACCCCTTTGGCATCATTCACTGCCAGTTCTTGGCATTTTCTGCACACGGTTGGCTTTTTCTTTCTACAGCACCTTTGGCTAAGGTGACTTCTTCACCTAACAAGTGCCCCCCCTGTCCCCCAACATGTTTCTTATACTTAACTACATAGTTTTTATTTTTCAAGGCCTTGGCTTGAACTTGACCTCCTTCATCAAGCCATCTAAAGCTATAGCTACTCTGCATCTCTGTCTCTCTCAGCTCAGTGAATTCTGCTCAGTTCAAAGCTTTATTTGTTTTCTTAGGTTGACTGTAATTTTCTTCTGGAAATTACAATTACAAGGACCATATCTTCTTTTTCTTTTAATTCCATTTACCACTGTCTAGTACCAGGCATATATTAAGTCTTAATAAATGTTCAGGTATTAATTTGTAACTGGTGATTTATTTTCAAATGGTTGCCCCAATAATTGGTGTTTAAAATACATCCACTCCCTATGTTTGTTTTTTATTGTACTGCTACAGATGGTGGCTGCTATAATGAAGTGTTTTTGGTGTTTCAGTTCCCCTTAATAAGCTTTATTAATTTAGTAGTTTAAAATCTTATTTTTAATTTAAATTTTCTTTTATTTTCTTGGTTCTGTACTTGGTTTCTTGGCCCTCAGTCGTGACTCTTGAGGATGTCATGGTAACCTGGCAGAGAATTTTTGGGTTAAGGTGTTTTTTCCTCCCATCCCTGAAGTGCTTTCCAGCTATTATGGTATGCTCCATCAGTCTTTTTTTTTTTTTCCCTGCAGTTCATCCCTGATAATAAAATTATGCCTTCTATGCTCTGGGTTTTTACTATTCCTTTTCATATAGGCAGTATAAAATTACAATATGTTTGATACTTTTAGCATAAGGAAATGCTCTGATCATGTTACATGTAATACCTTTTACTTTTTACACTTAACTCATTAACTATTAGTAATGCCATAGATGCTGTAATTTGGTTATTATTTTGAAGTGCGAATTTTCATGATTCATTTAAGCCAAAGGAGCTTTTCATGGGATAAAAAAATACAAAGGAAACATTTAAGTTGAATAATAAATTCATCACAAAATAATTACAAAATGTATTTACTATTTATTACAAAATAAATAAATCACCTATCACTTATGTCTACTTTTCCGTGGAAGACTGAGGACCCGAAAATGTAAAATGTACAATGAAAATCTAAGAGGAGATGCTGTTTATCATTAACTGAGAACATTCCTTATATGTAGAATCTAAAAAGACACAAATGAACTTAGTTACAAAACAGAAACAGGCTCACAGACATAGAAAACAAACTTACAGTTACCAGGGGGAAGAGGGGGAGCTGGAGGGATAAACGGGGAGCTTAGGATTTATATATACACATTACTACATATAAAATAGATAAACCACAAGGTCCTACAGTACAGCACAGGGAACTGTATTCAATACCTTGTAAAAGCTTATAATGAAAAAGACTATGAAAAGGAATACCTATGTGTGTGTCTAACTGAGTCACTGTGTTGTACACAGCAAATTAACACAACATTGTAAATCAACTATACTTCAATTAAAGATACATAAATACCTAAATAATTTTCCTATAGGTCACCATTAGGTATTTATTTAGGAAACCATTCTTTGTCTTAAAATAATACATAGGAACCTCCTAAATTTTAAATAGTTGTGCTAATTGTTTTTTAAGGATTAAAAAAAAATCCTATAGTTCATTAAAATCCTGATGTACCTTCATAATAGCAGTAAATAGGAGTCATGAATATTAGCTGATATGGTTAAAATAAGGACATCTTCATAGATAGCCAAAAAAAGTACAGATAACCCTTCACTAAAAAGTCCTAAAATTAATTTATGCCCATGTTTACTAAGTCACTAGCCTCAGTTTTGTAAACCATAGAAATCACAATTCTCAGATCCTTGTATCAGAAGAACAAGAATGTTTTTGAAAGCTTGTAATCTGTCTGTATTTTGATTGAGGATCATAAAGTGGATTTTGATTTGCGGATAGTGATTACTGTATATAAAATAGATAAATTTATACTGTCTATTACAGGGAACTATATTCAATATCTTGTAGTACCCTATGGTGAAAAAGAATATGAAAACGAATATATGTATATCATGTATGACTGAAGCATGGTGCTGTGCACCAGAAATTGACACAACATTGTAAACTGACTATACCTCAATTAAAAACAAAAAAAGTGGATTTTGAAAGGCTTTATTTAGACTACTTGTGTATTTTTTATATTAATAAAACCAAGTGGTTTTTAATGTGTTAAAAAACAAAATAGATAAATTTATTACAAAGCTATATGGGGCATAAAATACATATTTTTGTGTCATTTTAGGACTCAAACATTTTAAGTCCCGTGCAAGATGGGACAAAGAAACCTCAGATTGACAGCAACAAGAGCAACAACTACCGGATTGTCAAGGAGGTCAGCAGATGTGAAGTTTTTTTCATATGGGTTTACATTTGAATGGCAAAGAATTTTTGCTTATTTATTACATTAAATATTGCGTGTGTTATATTTAATTCTTTTCTTCTTTCGGAAGATTTTGATCAGGCTAAGTAAACTCTGTGTACAGAACAAAAAGTGCCGAAATCAACACCAGCGATTACTGAAGAACATGGGAGCCCATTCAGTGGTGTTGGACCTTCTACAGATACCTTATGAAAAGGTGAGCTCTTAGGTTACTTTCTCCTTTAGTTTTTAATTTTGATACAATTTCAATATAGGGAAGTTATGAAGAAATTTTTTTTCCTGGACTATTTGCAAGTAAATTGCCAACCTGATGCCCACCACCTCTGAGCCCTTTAGCTGATATCCCCTACAAACATAAGCACTTAACAACTTTCCAGATCAGGTAAGAGCGTGACCCTCTACTGCCACCTGATCCTCGCACTCCATTCACATTTCTCCCATCGTCCCAGTCGGGTCCTGTCTGACAAATGATCCACGTTGGAAACAGTTATCATTGAGTGTCATGTCCGTTTAAATCTCTTCATGCTGGAACTCTCATGACATTGATGCTTTTGAAGTGTGGAAGGTCCAGCGAAGGGAGCAGAACTGGCGGCCAGGGAGAGAGGAAGACGGGACAGAGAAGGTGTGGGGATGGAGGCAAGGGAGACAGAGGCTGCTTTATAGGGAGACAGGAAATGGTAGTGGACAGGCGGGAAGGTGGGGACAATGAGAGGTGGGCTGTCAAACAAAAAGGGGAAGAAAGAGTGGAGCAGAACAGAGAATAGAAGGAGGATAAAGAGAAGGGGAGAGACATCCAGAAAGTGGGGAGGGTGGACGGGGACCGGGTAACCAGGAAAGGTGTTGAAACAGAAAGGGGAGCATAAAACAGTGACAGAGAAGAGCAATGTGCATTTGGGAAAATTCTTGGATAACGTTTTTGCTCTGGTGTGTTTCTCTGTATCACCTGCTGCTCTTGAACTTCCAGAATGATGAAAAGATGAATGAAGTCATGAATCTGGCCCATACCTTCCTGCAGAATTTCTGTCGGGGAAATCCACAGAATCAAGTTCTCCTTCATAAACATCTGAATTTGTTCCTAACTCCTGGAGTAAGTATTTTAGTGGCTTCTAATAGTTATAGGAAAGTGTCCATCAAATTTGTTTTAGCAGCATTAATGGATAGAATTTTATTCATCTTCCTCACCTCATTTTTTTTTCTTATAGGGGTTTTCTTCCTAAAAGTGAATATCTTTTATTTCCATTAAGGAAACATTTAAAGAAACTTGAAAAATTACACTAATTTTGCCTGCAAATGACAACTTCACTTATATGTATATATAGTTTAATGTCAGGAAAAAGAGATGGTAGAACAGAGACTAATTCTGCAATGACACGAGCAAGATAAATATGAGTGACTCAAAGGTAGACTTAACTCTGCTCTGTAAAATGTGTCAGTGGATACTGAGGAGAAGCTAACTTTGAATAATACATAATTAAATTAATCTCAAGAATACTGTTGCCAACATGCTGACCTTTATGATAATAAATCTCCCTTTTCCAGCTCAGATCCTTTGTGAGCTCAGTTTTCTTTTAATGCTGAATGATCTTGCCTTTTGTAGAAGACTTGCACAGAAAACCCATTACGACTTTTGCATAAAATATAAAACCGATCACAAGCAGGGCAATTGGTCTAAGTCCTGTAGACTAGAAAGTTGATCTTGTCGGAGTTACAAGGGCACATTCCTCTCTGTTTATTAGCTCCTTGAAGCAGAAACCATGCGGCACATCTTCATGAACAATTACCATCTGTGCAATGAAATCAGCGAGAGGGTGGTCCAGCACTTTGTGCACTGCATCGAGACGCACGGCCGCCACGTGGAGTACCTGAGGTTTCTGCAGACGATTGTCAAAGCAGATGGCAAATACGTGAAGAAGTGCCAGGATATGGTAATGACCGAGGTACGTTCTCAGTTTGCATTTTATCAGCTTCACGTAAGCAATATGCTCAAATATGTTTTCTGTTAACAGGCTGAAAAAAATTCCCCAGCGACATAGGTTTGGAAAATAATTTAATTACTACTTAAGCACAAATATATTTTACTTAGAACTAGTGAAGTAGCATAAGTTGATTTTTATAATTTTCTAAGAGCTTGTTTTTTTTTTTTTTGATTCTTAATGAATTGAGGTGTTTTAAATAATGGGCAAAAATCCTGTGAAATGTTATAGATTATTCAGAATGAAAGTGATAAAATTTTATATTTTTAATACATTTTCAATGTATAACAAAAATGGATTAAACTCTGCTTTTCGAGTGTCTTTACTACTCTTCCTGAAACATAGACTGGGTGTTCTTTGCTACTGTTTGCAGAGGGCTTTGAAAGGAGTTGAACTAATTAATAGAAATTATCCATCAGTGATTTATTACTTGTGGAAACTTAGCTATTTAGAGTAAGTTAAAAACTTTTAAAAATAGACGAAGTACTTCATTTATTTTACTCTTTTCATTTTGATGTTTGGCACTGAGCGAGATTTAAACAACGAATAAATTACTCACTAGGAACCAAGTGATTCTTTGGAGAACTGACAGCAGTTTGAGCCCATTTGGGTAAATCATTGCTCTGTGACCGAAATGGTTCTCTAAAGGGCTGTATGGATTAAGGCAGCCCTCAGCCATGGCTACAAACAGTTATGCAGTAGATTATATTGATTTGGGGCAATTTTCATAATTAACTACCTTAAATTTGGGAATGAGAGCAATTTCCCTATTGATACAATGTGAGTCCCTTCTGCCCCATAGAAATCTTAAAATAAATTCAGCTTAAAGTCTTGAAATTTTAATGTAAATTATTGTTACTAAACCTTTAAGGGACATTTTGAACTTGTAAAATTTACCTCTTACCTGTGTTTACATTCACATTTGTTCTTCATTGCCTAGAAATGTGGGAGCTAATTTGATTTTGTATTATTATCATCAAAGAATAAATTAAAATGGGAAAGCAGTAAATAGTTAAGCCAGTCCTATGGCATTTATTAGGTGAAGTGTTTCTATATGGAAAGAAGTATGTATAATATTTTATTAATATATAATACATTTTTTGGCACGTGAATTCTCTTTCAAGAAAACATTCAGTGTAAGCCAATTAATTGGCTTATCAACTTAAATATGTTATCAGTTCAAATAAAATAGAGAAAAAATTATGGAAGCTGTGTTACCCACCAGAATATTTCATGCTGGGGTTAGAAAATTGGTCCTGTAATACACAATAGGAATTGAGTCCCGTGCAGGTCCCAGCCTGCTTGTGGTTCAGGGTTACTATCTGCCTTATAAAGCAAAGGAGAAGGTTTGTCCTCTGGGAAGATGAAAGTTGTCTTCTCCTCTGAAAAGGCCTCCTATGTAGTTGGCCTTGGCATCTTCCAGGAATAGGAGGGCAGGGATTGAGGCCTCATGAGTGTGGGTTTTCTGTTGCGGTAGAGAGAGAAGACAGTGCTTGTCACCAGAAAGTCTGGAGTGGGAATGTAATTACCTCCAGAACTCGTCACTTTTAAGTCAGCCCGGGCTTCATGACAGTCATGGAAGTGAATTCTTTAATAAAATAATAATGCAGTTTCCAAAAAAAAAAAAGTAGACAATAAGACATTATGGAGATTGAGCAATAAAATTACCACCTACTGGAATTTCCACTAAAATTATATAAATAAAACAAGAAGGAAAATTTATGTCCTGAAAGTCTCTGCTTACTCATTTCTTTCTTTCTCTCTTTTAAAGTCGTCTTTTTCTCTTTATTCTCCCATCTGTGTTTTACCTGCATTCTCTGCCAGTACCCATGATGCACGCAGTCTCCAAATTCTTGTAGGGTTGCATTTGGATCAATGTGCTTGCTTACTTATTCTGTCACTATGAAAGGGGCTGGGGATATTTTATTCTATAGTAAAATTAGACTTAGGAGATTTCTGATGCTTTGGCAAGGGAGTCTTCCATTTGAAGTAGAAGGATGTAACTTTATTGGAGTATTTTGCAAGTTTGATTTCAGTGGATAATTCGCTGAACAGTTTACTGTCGTCTGTGTCATTTATTCTTGTCCCCATCCACCTCTTCCATATCTGCCCGGCTGGTTTTGACAGCGTTCATAACTAATCACTTGACCCATGACTAGAGTCTTTTTACCACCCTGCCCCAGTATAGTTCTGCTTTTGCAATGTTATCTGTGTTTTTACAAAGAGATGCATGTGTGTCCAGATAGACCAAGCCTTTGGAAGCAACTGTAAGGATGGACATTTGGACGCTATGTACACTCTCTTGTTATCATTTCAGTTGATAAATGGGGGTGAAGATGTGCTGATATTTTACAATGATAGAGCATCATTTCCCATCCTTCTCCATATGATGTGTTCAGAGAGAGACCGAGGGGACGAGAGTGGCCCCTTAGCCTACCACATCACCCTTGTGGAGTTGCTGGCAGCATGCACAGAGGGGAAAAACGTCTACACTGAAATCAAGTGCAATTCCCTTCTGCCCCTGGACGACATAGTGAGGGTGGTGACCCACGATGACTGCATCCCTGAGGTAAGCTTGGCAAAAGCTCAGCAGCTACGGATTCATTATTAATTTTTAAAGTGCGTAAGTGCCAGAAGTTCTTCTACTATTATTTATGAGATAATATGTTTAGTCTAGGAATTGTACTTAGCTACATAATTAGGAAATTTTGAAAGAGCATAAAAAGTTTACTTTTTGCTCTACAACAAACAATGAAAGAAGAGAAACCTTTTAAAAGTACGACCACTGTTGGTTTGCTAGAAGCTACTATGGGAATTTCCAGGTATGGCATTGTGATCGAACTGAAAAATTGACTTGTAACCTCTAGTATGTGCTTGAGCATAAACCAGATGCTTCATAAATAATTTGTAGACATTAACAGGAGAGGCTAGGACAGGGCTGAAGAATCAGGATTAGAGTCTCTAGGTCTACCTTTGCTTTATGGAATTGATGCGTTCTTGGAAACGTGGACACACGTTTTGCTTTATTCACACATCAACTTACACCCTCCGTCCTAGTTTGGCACGACAGTAGGGGAAAAACTCATTAGAAACTAGCTTGTCTGCCAACAGGATTCATGAGGCTTCCAGGAATGTACATTGCAATCATTTCTTTCTTTTCAACTGCTGTGGTGTATTGTTGCAAAGTTCACAAACGTGTGATACACTGACTATGATATAAATCCAAACATTTAAAATCATAGTAACTTAAAAAGGTATCAGGTTAGGTTAACTTCCCTACTTCCAAATAGTCCTATGTAGTGATGGACTTGCAAGTATGTTTTTGTAAAATGTTGTGGAATTACTGACACCGCATGCCGTAGGTACTCCATGCCTTGATTGGTTTGAAATAAAATGGCAAAGGAAAAAAGTGTAGGGTAGGAATTAAATCAGTGCGTTCTGTCTACATTTGAGGTACTGATTCTGGTCGTGTTGTTCTCTCTGACACACCCCTCTGGTGTCTTATATTCACCTACTTAACCCCCTTCCTCCTTTGGATCTTGATTCAAGTATTTCTTCTTTAAGGAAGACTTCCCTGGGCTCCCGTAGTCGAGTCTATGAGTCTATAATTTGAAATCTGACATTTGAATTTTATTAGTTAACCAATGTCCACAGCCTTCTCATTCTTTCCCAAGACTATAAGCTCGATGAGAGTTAACACCTGGATCTGTTTGTATTCACCACTGTATTGTCTGAGCCTGAGCCTTTATTTTATTCTATTTTTTTTAACATTTTTTATTGATTTATCATCGTTTTACAATGTTGTGTCAAATTCCAGTGTAGAGCACAATTTTTCAGTTATACATGAACATATATATATTCATTGTCACATTTTTTTCTCTGTGAGCTATCATAAGATCTTGTATATATTTCTCTGTGCTATACAGTCTAATCTTATTTATCTATTCTACAATTTTGAAATCCCAGTCTATCTCTTCCCACCCCTGCTTTTAATAAATGTGTTTTGAGTGAATGAACAAATGGAATTAAGAAATGAGTCAGAATCTTGGATCCATTACTTCCTAGCTGTGAGACTGATTCCAACAGATTACTTAACCATTCTAATCTTCAATGTATGCAATTTTGAACTGAAATAATTATGATATGCACCTGATAGGATTGTTGGAAGATTAAATTAAGATATTACATATAAAATGCTGAAGGTGTTTGGCATGTAGCAAACAATGAATGGATTTTAACTGCTGTGAGGATGATTACGGTAGCACACTGAGTGGCTCTGATGGCTCCTTACCCTGTGGTCAGTCCTTGGCACTGACATCCTGTCACTGGAGATTTGTCTTAGACCTCAGTCAAGTAGAGAGAGGTACTAAGGGCACGAACGCTGGCCCTTTATTCCTTATGGTTCTAACTTGGATTCTATGAATCTCCTGAAATTGTTTACATGATTTTTTATGTATGTGCATTTTTCTGGAGAGATTTATAGCATTCATTACATTTTCATAAAGGGGGGGGGGAAAGAAGAGAAAAGGAAAGAAGAGAAAAGAAAAGGAAAAACAAAAACTTTTGCCCTGTGCACTTTAGAAATGGTACATGTTGGGGAGACTCACCCAGTCTTTTGTGAGGAATTTTGCTAAGTCTGGAAAGGAACTTTATGATATCTTAAAATAGTACAATTTTTGTGGCAAACTATGAGCCTGACTCTTCTCAGAAATAGTAATTTAAATGTTTTTGAATGGCAAAGAAGTGTTATTTAGTCAACATATTGAAGCATTGTATTAGAACCTTCTTGGTTGCAAGTGTTGGAAACCTAACTTAAACTAATTTAAATTAAAAAGGGAAATTTTATTGGCTCCTAGATTTGGGAATATGAAAGATAGTTGTTCAGATGGATCAAGAGATTCAAACAATGTCAAAGTTCCTTCTGTCTCTTATTCCCTTTTCCTTTGTGATTTTTGCCTCGTTTTCTTCATCTGAGCATAATTTTTCTCTACACACCTGGAGAGGATGGTTCTTGGAGTTCAGATTTACTTTGGTCCATTTTGGCAAAGGGGGCAGAGGGGTAGAGAAAGAATATGAATGAATGAATGAACGACAGAGGCAGAGAATGGGAGTGGAGAAGAGAGGGAAAGTGTGACTCCTAGTGTCTCAAATATGTGAGACTTGGTTTACATGAAGTGCATATTCTCACACCAATCACACGGGAATGGAATTCTAGGTCATGCGTTTACCCTGGGTCAGGGGGAAGAGTATTTTAGTAAAAGAAAGGAGATGAGAATGCTTTCTGGTTGGACACAAAACATACTATAGTTTACTTTAGGAAATAACACAATTTTAACTATTCATCATAGATACTTGAAAATGAACAACAAAGAAAACTCTCTCTCTTTTATATTTGAAACTTGCACAGGTTAAAATTGCTTACGTGAATTTTGTGAATCACTGTTACGTTGACACTGAAGTGGAAATGAAGGAAATCTATACAAGTAACCACATTTGGAAGTTATTTGAGAACTTCTTGGTGGACATGGCAAGGGTAAGTTGCACTGTGAGCATTAAACAGTACTTCACGCTGCGTGAGGTTGTTGATACATATTTTGACTAAACAGTGTCAGGGATCTGAATGGAAACTTAGAGTTAAACCCACTGTGTTTGGACGTAATCTGTCACATGCAAAAAGTTGTGATTGAATTTCACAAGACCGTGAGTGAGATTTAATGAGCTAATATACCCAGGGTACCCAGTACGGTGTGTATGACAGCAAGGTGTTCATTTTCACTTTTATAATTGACTGCACTGATCAGTTAGTAAATGGAGTTTCAGTGGCCATTTTACGTTGGTTAGAGACAATATTTGGCAGAGGTCAGTTTGTATTCAGCCTCTTGTCATGAATGCAGTTACAAACCATAGATGGTAGAGAGCTCACGAGGTCTTGGCTACTGCTTTAGGGCAAATAGGTGGTTGACCAGACCACTCAGGACCTACCATTGCCCACTGTTCCCTGTTCCAAGTCTTGTTTGGAAGTGTGCTCCACTGAACTTTTTGGTGTTCTTATTCCAGCTAATTCAAAATACAGTCAGAATATACGTAGTCATTCAAAATATAGCCTGCTTTTTCCTTTGAGTTCATTTTCTCCTGTTTGGTGTTTTGGGGGTTGGAGAGGACACATGGATGTGGTTGGCATTTTCTAGCATACGTTTTTGCTCTGTTAATACTGAGTAAATGAATGAATGAATGAAGAAAGGAAGGAAGGAGGGTTTGATAGGTGGCATTTCATTTTAGTTTATGTATCTTAGCTCCCTCTTTTTGCATGCTGAATTATCATAATGTCCAGGGTCTATTATTTTAGGGATTTTTTTGGATCCTTTCTAGCTTTTCCTTAAAAGTTATGGGATGTAATGTTCAAATAAGGGTTTTGCTAATAGAAGATAGTGTGTAGCTGACTCCTTGGACCTGTGATGACTTAACGGTGGCCTATCCCAGTCCTTGGGCTTCCTGCATTGCTGAATGCTGGTCGTTTACAAGGGCCTCACTGAGGTGTATTGGAGGAGAGGGGTTAATGAAATCCATATGGATGGATGCTGACTGTTAGCCATTAGCTCACTGCCTCCCCACAGTTCTTTCTGGAAGGAGGGAAGACAAAGGGGACATAAAACATCGACTGCAGGCCCAGACTTCCAAGGGCAATCTTGGGGAATAGAATAAATCACGTATTCTAGTCCAGGAACTTTTGTCTTTAGTCAAGGCTTGCAGCTGGAATGTGTGCATTTCACCTTGGGGGTCGGGTGGATTGAGCCAGCTGGGCTGTGTTCACACCCGTGTGGAGTAAGGCCGTCTCTGTTTCACTTCCCTTCTGTAGAACCTAAAAGCCACTCGTTACCTCTCTCAGGTAAACCTGCCCCTGTGCAGAAATCCCCCGGTTCCCACAGCACTCACATACCACTCGTATTTACCCCCGTGACCTAGTGGAAGCCCTGTGAGAGCCTGGCCACACTGTCCCAGAGATCTTGGAGTAAAGGACAGTTTATATGCCGAAGGCTGAGCTGTCAAATTGCACGTGCAGGAAGATATGAAAGAGATTAACGACCTATTTGCAGCACTGCCCAGTGCTACGGGCTAAAGATAGGCTTGGAAAGACCAAGGCCACATTCTAGGCAGCGTAAGCTGCAAAGCTCGAAGGGTTTTTATTTTTAACCCAAAGAAAGCTGATGTTAACTGCCACTGATTGTGCTGCCTTGAAAACAGTCTTTCTGTCGATGTTTTTGTTCATAAGGCTAAGGGGTTCTTTTTTTTTTTAAGTATTCATGTAGGAAGCATTCTAATTTTAACTATTTTGGTTAAGTAGACATCAGTTTTATTTATTCGTATACAAAACCTCCAGGGGACTCTCAAGATCTTCTCGGTCCCTTTGGTCATTATGTCTCACCACAGCAGCTTAGCTGTACTGCAGAAAGCATCTGTTTCTTTCCCTCTGGTTTCCCTTTGATTTATATTTTAAAGCCGCCCTCTTATCCCGTCACCAGGAACGACAGGGAATCACCCTTCCTCCTTCAGGGAAGGGACAGGAAATCCGACTTCTCATATCTGGGGTTTGTCTTTTTCCCCTTGAAGGAAGATTAAGGAGCTACCACACACTTTCAAATTCAAATACTAAAAATATGGTTAAATAAGAAGAAGGTGGCTTGTTAGGCAAATTTCTGGTTCAGTAGAGCCGTGGGTCTCAAACTTCAGTGAGCAGCGGGATTACCTGCAGGGTTTATTATGACACAGATTGCTGGGCCCCACCCCCACAGTTTCTGATTCAGGAGATGTGAGACTTTGCATTTTTAACACATGTTTGGGTGATGCTAAAGCTGCTGGTCCAGGGACCACACTTTGAGAACCACTGCAGAAGGTCACGGTAGTTAAGGGTAGGCACTGTAAAGGCGTTATGAGCCAGACCAGAGTTCAAGTTAAGATTCTGCCTCTTACTCATTCAGCTCTCTTGGGCAAGGTAATTATTCCTCTGAGTTTCCTTGTTTGTAAAATGAATCCAACGCTACATTCCTCAGAGAGTTACTGGGAGGAGTCAATGAGATAACGTGTACATAGCTCTTATTAGCACGAGCTCAACGCTTAGTGAGAGGTTGGTACCATTATCCATTTTATCCATCTCATGGTAACAGCAGTGGTATTAGCACAAGGTTATATGTAGCCTTTAAAGCGATTTGTTTTCAAGCAGCTTCCCCAAGACCTATACCAAATACTAACGTTGAGGATACCTTAAAGGAATACCGTGCCACACAGCAAGGGCCAGGAACCCTGTCTATGAAGCTGGACACACACAATAGTGATGTGATGTAGAGTCGGACTAAATTCAGATCTTACAACGAAGTTACGAAATCCTGGGACAACTGATTTATATCAGTGAGAAATAGTGGAAGTACTCTGGAGGAAATGTATTTCGTAAATTGGACCTAAAGAATCATGGGACCTGAGGGTTGGAACAGACTGGCAATCCTACAGTTCACAGCTTTCAGCTCCTGCCTGTGGATTTCCATTAACAATGGTCTCACTTTTTTTTTTCTTTTGAAGACAAGATTTCATTATTGCACAATTTTAATTGTTAAAAGCCAAATTGAGCCAAATTTTAATGTACTTTTTTATTGATGTGTAGTCGGCTTACAATGTTGTGTCAATTTCTGGTGTACAACATAATGTTTCAGTCATACATATACATACATATTCCTTTTCATATTCTTTTTCATTATAGGCTACTATGAGATACTGAATAAAATTCTGTGTTCTATACAGTATAAGTTTATGGTTTATCTGTTTTATGTATAGTAGTTAGTATTTGCAAATCTCGAACTGCTAATTTATCCCTTCCTACTTGAACCAAATTTTTATGTGCTATGAGTCTTAGCTATTTCTTCCTTCTGCAGCGACCTAGAATGATTCAGTTCAGGAAAGATGTGGGTGTTTACTCTTCTCCTTGTTAGTGATCTGCTTTGAGACGATAAAATTATGCAATTTAAAGGAACGTAAGATCATCTAGGTCAACTTCATAATTGTGCTCCCGAGTTCCGGAGAGATTAATTTGCCAGCAGAAGATGACTCAGCCAGGTAGTAACAGAGCTGGCAGGGCTGGGCAGCCTAGTCCCGTGCTTGTCCCACAGCAGCTTCTCAAATATGTCATGACAGCCCTCGTGTCTTCCATTATTGTCCCCATGACTCTCAGTGGTTCCTCCTCTGATAAGGGTTTCTGGGCTCCTTGTTCTCAGTACACTTTTGAGTTCTCTCTAATTCATCAGTGTTTGTAAAGCATGGCATTCGGGATGGAACCCAGTGCTGCAGGCAGGGTCCAGCCAGCACAGGGTTTGGAGAGCCGTCCTATTTAAAAGGCAAATGAAACATTAACATGTAGCGGCACTCACACCACCTTTCACCTTTCTCCTCGTGTTTCTGTGGACTCAGCACCACCAGGTTCTTTTTGTTTGCTCTTGGTAAAGCTCTCTAAGGAGTCACCTTAATTAGCATCTTTCATTTTCCTGTTTGTACCCCAGGGTCTTTTGTCTTGTGAAGAGCCGTGTAAGAAAATCTTTCTGAAGGATTGTTCTTGATAAATGGATGCTAGATTGTTTCACATCCTTTCTGACAGAGATGCATCTGTGTCCCGTCACTACACCAGAGTTAGGCAGCAGCAAAGCTGTGAGACCCATGAGCAGTTGTTCTGTTGTCTTTTAGAGCATTTAAAATAACGACAGCCCACTTTGATCTCTGTGCCGGTGCAGCTAAAATTGGTGTTTGCAGATTAGAAATGCTTTTCTTTGCCTTCATAACTGATTGTTGTTGCAAAGTCAGGGGATTTGAGACATTATTTGAAAGTGCGTGAAGCAGGGTGGACTGTGGTCAGTGTTAGCCTCAGACAGTATTTTTCTGAAGATGTTCCCGATTTTGCTATCAGTTTCAAGATTCTGTAATGGCCAACAGCCCTCTAAGTGATGTGTTGGCGGAGTGAAATTAGACCAAAGAATAACTTAGAAATTAGACCCAGGATTGTCATGTCACTGTCCCATCAATCACTGCTTAACGAGAGAAGTCAGGGGATTTCATTGCCAAATAGGTGACCTGAGCTTTCTCTCTCCTCGCTTAGCCTACCACACAGGCAGGAAGTAGGAATAAACATAAAATTTATATGTGCTTTGAAACATACATTCCAGGTTCTTTAATTTGATAGGATTGAATAGGTTTTCTTTGCTTGATTCGATTCTATACTTTGCTTTCTTCAGTTGAACGAACCATTGGAAAGTCTCATCCTGAAGCTTTCTTTTCACATGGCCTTGTTACCTAGCATTGCAGGGAAGTGAAGGGTATAAAGCACTGTAACGATACACCTTATTTGGTGTGTAGCACCCTGCCCTCCATTGTAATTCCGTTTTTCTCCTCCACTTTCAAGCTGAACTGTAATGGTGGCACCCACGTGGCCTGGACACTTGTTTGGCTCTTCCTGGTGGATGATTGGTTGGCCCCTGCCCTGCATCAGACTGCCTGGTCTTCAAACCATTGGCAGATTTATCATAGTTGATCAGTTACTTCTTGAAACATGTCCTCCCTTTCCCCTAGGGTATTGGTCTGGTGCTCTGTTTGCCTCCCACTTCAATGGCCACTCCTCAGTCTTCTTTGCTGTTTCCTCCAAATCTTCCCAGCTTCTAAATATTGAAACTTGCCAGGCTCCAACCTTAGACTTACTCTCTTCTCTGTCTACAGTCACTTGTTTGCTGATCTCATCCGCTCCCCTAATTTTAATTCCAGGCTGGTTGAGGCACGGATTCTTCTCACATATCTCAAGGCGTATGGACATCTCCAGCTGGCTGTCTAACCTTAGACTCCTCATTCACTGCCATGGCCCACTAAAAATCAAATCCTTCTCAAGTCTTTGGGATCTCAGTCTAGGCACTCAGGCAGAAAAAAAAAAATTGTGTGTCATCTGTAAATTTTATTTTCTCACTCTCTAAAATTTCATCCTTTAGCAAATTCTGCAAGATCTAACCTTAAAATATTCAAAATCTGATTACCTCTGAGTGCTTTGATCACTACCACCCAGCATCAAGGTCCCATTCACTCTTATCTGGGTTCTTGCAGTAGCCTCATAACTTTGCTTGCATCCTCGCCCCCTCCCTTCATCTATTCTCTACACAGCAGCCCATAATGATTAAAAAAAAAAAATAAGAAGATTGGCTCAGGTCACTCCTGTGCTCAGATTCCTCCCAGAGTAAAACCGTGATTTGGGCTCTCCTCTGTCCAGCCACTACCGCCATGCCCACCCCTGCTTCCCCGTGTCCTCTTACTCTCTTCCTAGCTCGCTCTCTGTTTCATCTAGTGGCCTCCTTGCTGCTCGTCAGATATGCTAAACACACTCCCATCTCAGCACTTGCATCTGCATGGGAAGCAGTCATCCCCCATGTGTCCTCCATCCTCATGATTTCTTTCAGGTCCCCACTTAAAGTCTTCAGGGAGGCCTTGGCTGGACTACCCGGTGTAAAGTAGCAACCCTTCTTCCTTCAGTCCCCCCTTCATTTGCTTCTTTTTTCTTTATAGAATTTACCCCCACCTGATACTTTTGTATGCATTTGTATTTCTGCTGAAACAAATGAAGCGCAGAGATTTTGTCTGTTTGGTTCACTGCAGGACACCTGACCTAGAACGGTGTCTCACCCATAGTAGATACTCAGTATTCGTGGAATAAATAATTGTCATCTGAAGTTAAAAATAGTTAAGAAGTGAACTTGGAAACAAATTAAGTGTCATTTTAGCATAGAATTAAGTGGGCATATCAGTGGAAGGAAATAAGAAGCCTGAAAAAACTTTTTACATATTTAACATATAATAAAGAAACTATCACCCATTAGTGGGGAAGTGATTGGTCATTTTTGGTGATCAGCAGACTTTTCCTGTAAAGATCATGATAGTAAAATATTTTAGCTTTTCAGGCCACTATCATAACTCTTACAGCAGTTACTGAAGGGAAAGGAGCCAGAGACAGCACATAAACGAATGGGCACAGCTATATTTGACCCATGGTCATTTGCCTGTCCCTGGATATTTAAATTAATAATAATAAACTCCATTAGGTTAGTGATTTTTATCTATTTTGTTATTCACTGATGGATCCCAGGTAGACAGAACATTCTTGGCTTGGAATAGATATTCAATACAAATTGTTGATTTGCTCTAAATCAAAGTGACATTTGAAGATCCTGGCTATTTGGGGTGAAATGAACTCAGTTCCTGTCCTCACATTACATAATAGCATAAATTGCAATAGATGTTAGAGATAAATGGGAAATGATAAAAGTGGTTGGAAATGTAGGTGGATGCTTATCTGTCTTTGGATGAGAAAGGCTTTTTTAAGCCTAAAAGCAATAAGTGAAATTAGCTAAGGAAAGAACATTTCACTATTAGAAAATGTAAAACTTGAAGTATATAAACATCATAAACATTTAAAAAATCGAAATAGAAAAAATTACTGGACATTAAGAAAAGGCTAATAACCTTAACACGAAGAGCATATCTATATTGATAAGAAAAATACTAAAAGTCTAATAATAAAATGAGCCAAATCCAGGCATTTATGGTTATAGAGGAGGGAATCCAGGTAAACCCCTGAAAAAATAATCAACTGTTAATAATTTTAAGAAAGTACAAAGGAAAATAATATCTAATTTCTAACTCTCAAAGTTAAAGAGTAAGAAGATAAAAGTAAAAAGATAATATTAAATGTTGATTCACATACCTTGCTGATGAGAGGAAATTTATGCCACCTTTTTGAAAAGCATTTTGGTAATACATTAAAAAAATCCTTCATACCTTTTTAATGTGTCAAATAACTTCCCTTCCAAGAATCTGTTGTCAGGAAATAATTACAAATGATATCAAGGCTTTATGATCAAGGAAGTTCAGCATACTTTTATAATTAAATACAGTAGGAAATAGTTTACATATTTAGTAACAGAAATGATTCAGTAAACTGATTTATCAATAAGACTGAAATTACAGTGTCACTGTGATTATTTTTTGAAGATTTTTTAATGATGTGAGACGTGCTAATGATTGGGTGATGAAGTTAAAAAAAAAAGAGAACACAAAACTGATTATCCAAAATTATTTCAATTATGGAAATTATATATGGCTGAGCAAAAAGATTAGAAGAAAAGATTCCAAAGTGTTAATGATGGTTTTGTCTGGATTTTAGGATTATGGGTAATTTTTGTTTTCTATTTTGTATTTTTCTGTTTTGTCACAGGGTTCCTACAATTAATATTTTTTCTTAACATCAATATATATTATCTTTGTAAAAAGGAATTAAAAATTCTAAGAAAGCCAATTTAGTGTATGAAGAGATGATGCACATAAAAAGGGGATACAAAAAGCAAATGTTTGGAGAAATTTTGGCCTCATTAATAAAAGAATGCAAATTAAAATAAATATAAGATGTCATTTCAGATAGAAGAACATTTTTACTGTCTATGAGGAGTGGAAAATGTTTTTTAAGATTTGTATTCCTTGGTCTGTATGATCAAAAAGTATGTTACTGGCGAGAGCCGTTCTGTCTGGTAGAGTAGCAACTTGCCAGATTTGAATTTTAATTTTAATTAGATAAAATAAAATTTTAATTTTAATTAGATGAAATAAAATAAAAAATCCATTTCAAGTGCTGAATAGTCACATGTCTAGTGGTTACTTTCTCAGACATGACAGATACAGATCTCCGTCACTGCAGAAAGTCCTACTGGACAGTGATGCTCCAACATATGTTAATTTATTTGCCCCAATCTGCCATCTTTGGAAGAATAATAGTCACTTTTAGAGACGAAGAGAGAAGGGACAGCATTTACAAGGGGAGAAATGTCAGACATAATTATATCCAGGAACTACACTTACTATTTATTGGTCCATCCAACAATTTAAAATACCTACTAGGTGCTGAGATCTGCATGTGCAGTGAGTAGCAAGATGGACTCAATCCTGGTGTCTGGGGATTTACATTCTAATGGTGGAGGCAGAGTTTTACTTGCTCTTCTCCCAGAAACCTCCATGGCTGCTTCCCAACTTCCTTCAATTCTTGGTTAACACGTTGCTGTATACAGAGGAGTTCTCCAAGCAGTTTAAATAAAAGTCATCCTTGCCCATAGGTGTGGGTCCTCCTGCACCATTGCATCTCCAGCGTCTATTATTTGCTCTATTTTTTGCCACTTGTATTATGTGTTTGATAATCTATTGCATGTCTGTCTAATTCTAATCAGAATGAGGGCTTTAATAGAGTAAGGACTTTGTGTGGTTCACTGTTCTAACTAATAGTGTCTAACAGTTCGTTTTAATTTATTTATGTCCCTGAGTGGTAGTCTGTGAAATCTGACAAATAAACACAGTAAAATTCATCTGGAAGTAGAAGAGGACAGCTATTTCAAAAGGTGAATTTTGTTTTTCTTGGATAGAACAATGAAGGTAGACTCGTTTTTCCAGTTGTAAAACACATGACAAGTTGAGAATCATTTCATTCTTACAGGATTGAGTTAAGATATTTAAAAACAATGATACATGGAGTATACCAGAGATTTGGAGAGAGATTTAAACAGTGATCAGTGATACACTGCAAGATAGATCTCAAGTAACCTGAGAGTGAGGCAAGAAATTACTATTCAGTAAATGTTTGGAGGACAGTTGGACATCAGTATGGGAAAAAATTAATCAGAATGCATGAATCAGGTCATCTATAGCAGAAAACTCAGATTGCTTAAAAAGTGAAATAGGAGTCAAGGTGTGTATAGAGATGTGAGAGCTCGAATAAAAACCTAGAACAGAAATATACAGAACATCCTTTTCTTTTGTGAAAAGGATGCTTTTTTCTTCTTTTTATTAAATAAAGGGAAATGATTTAAATAAAAGATAGTGCCTGAATGCTAAAATTATTTTATATGATGAAATGTAATGAAATGAATGTTCTAAATAGAGTGAGACTGTGAAAATACATGTGAAATGACAGCTGAAGAGTTTATTACGTAAAATATGTTAAACTGACATGTAATAGGCAGTCACCATCCAGGTTTCATTTGAAAGTGGTTTAAAGGGTTTGAATCATCCCTACATGACAAAATACAGGCGTGAAATGATTATGTGAAAAATGCCCTGCCTTGTTAGCAATGTCAGAAATGCCAAATAAAATAGCTTTTAGGTATCATTAAACTGGCAAAACTAATTATCATTTGCAGAGATAACATGCAATTCCAGCAGCAAACAGATGGCATGCTCCAAGAGGTGTGAGCAGGGTAAAAGGAACCAGGAGGGACAGGGGAGCATCCAGGAACTGGGAACAGTGCAAAGCTGTTTCCACCCCAAGCCTGAAGGGGCCAGGGTGGTACCAGTGTTACGGGAGCCCAGAGAGCACTTGGAGACATTGCAGAAGGGCTCCAGCAGCAGCTGCTTCCACAGGCATGGATGCTGCTAAAGCCTGAGCGAGGAGATGGAGATGGGGATGGAGGCAGAGGTAGACCTGACTTCTTTCTCTTCCACTCTGGAATCTTCCACCAGTGCATTGTATCAGCTGAACCCGAGCAGAGCCCAAAAGCAAGAGCTAATTGGTGGAAATGAGGGCCCATCCTGTGTATCCGCAGACAGGTTGTTGATAATGTAAATTTATTATTTTAGAGGCTCAGCTCAGCATGTAGTGTAAAGCTGTCTGTGAGCTCTCATCTGATGATTCCTCTTTTGGTGAAATACACCCCCAAAATCTGAAAGTAAAAAGAATAATTTTGCCCAATTCTGTACAAGATCAATTAAAAGGGGGACTCACCTAAGAGAGTAGCAAGAAGGACACAACTAAGAAAATAAGAAAATGACTTGTATTTTGTGGTTACGTGTACCTCACCTCATTCCAAAAACAGATTAAAGCATGGTGGTGCATTAGAGTGAGGGAGTGAATGGAGCCTTTGAAATAAATGTTTAGATAATGATGGTACATGAGAAAGTTTGATAGGAAATAATGGTACATGAATAATATCTGTAAACAGATAGAAACTTTAAAAATATATGTATTACATGTAAAAAAGTAACTTAACATGATGTCCTTTTATTTGACCCATTTCTAATCTTTATTGGAAAGAGCCAGTAAAAATAAATAAATAACAGGTTGAAGAAATATTACTATTAATTAGGTTCTTTTTTTTTTCTGAAAATTTCTTAAGGGGTTTAATAAGAAAAGTGGCTCCCTACATCTCTTGCCCATCCTGAAATCACAGTGTAAGATGCAAGGCTCTAGAAGCGAAAAAGTTATCATTCAACTGGGACAGAAAAAATGTCTTGAACAGTTACTTGAATTTCTTGTTTAAATGAGTTGGAAAATAGGTTCCACACAGTTTTGTAAACCCAGAATTTCCTCTACCAGGATTTTTGGGAAAGTCTCATCTAGAAATATATTACCTTTATTAATCTACTGACTAAAGCAAATCTGTTTTTTTTTTTTAAAGCAAATATCCAGTTGTAGGTAAGGCAGTGTGATTCTATAATAGCTCCAGAGAGCCCCACCCAACTATGTGATATGTCACTGGGTGAAGAAGGTTCTTTGGACTGGTTATGGTGGAATTGGTCAACTACCTACTCAACTTTAATATGATTTTATTGTACATTTCAAAAAAAAAATTCATAAAAGCCAGTGCTGGAAAGATACTAAATGAAATAATATATCCTACGTAATATCCATCACAGGAAAATTGATTTTAAATTAGTTCTGGGACCACATTAAATTTTAATCCTATGTTAGAGTTTCTACAAATAGAGCCTAACCCTAAGTGCACCTTAGATAAAAAGATATTCTTGCATATTCTCCCATTTAAAAATTAATTAATTGATTCATTCATTTTACAAACATTTACTGAACATTTAAATTTTCCAGGCAGTATGTTATATGTAGGAGCAATAACTAAAAGATGACATAATTTGACATAATTTATCCTTTAGTTGCACTGCTCCCTACAATATAACTATGAGATTAGACACAGTGAAAACCTTTTAGTTGTGATAACAACCCTGTCAATAGATGGGGAAGAAGTGAGCTACCCCAATGGGAAGTGACTTAGAAGCAAAACAAACCCTGTGCTCTCTCTTCTCTTTCCATTTGGCACTCTTATTTTCCAAACCAAAACATTGGGACACATGGTTGCAGAAGGGAGTTTTTCTCTTCTGTGTGGTTTTTTTTTTTTTTTTTTTTTTGGTGTGTGTGCACAGGATTTTAAAACAATATCAAATCACATTACCTTTACTTAATCTTTTGATTAATCACCTTATTGAAAAGAATAAAAAATTATGTAAAAACTTTGGATTGTCTAAGAACATCTGGAACATCTGGTCACCACACTTACCCATTGTAATTTTGTGAATATTGAAACATTCTTACTCTGCTCAGTTCTAGAGTGTTTGCTCACACCCTGTGTTCACCCCCAGTCACTTCTTTTTATTTCCATGTTTCTCCACCCAACTTTTTTTTTTTCATTTGGTTTCAATTGTGGCTCTTCACGTTTGCAATTTGTCTACCCTGACATGCTTGGAAATTTACGGTTTGTTTAGCGGAATGACCAATTTCTGCCTGGTGGAGTAACCTCCCAGAAGGGTCAGAGCCCATGTTCTTTGCTGACGTGTCCTTTGCTCTAGTGTCCTCTCTTCTTGCTTAGCTGACTCACAGAAGAACGCACAAAACACACACACCTCCGTGGATCATCTGTGGATGAACAAGTCAAAATTGTTGGCAAGGGTTTGATCTTCTTTTACCTGCTTTCCTTTACAAGTGTTCCCTGTATGTGCATCCTCCAATCTGGGCCAGGTATTATAAGCGAACATGTGTAGAGATAGAGACCACCATTAATCACATTCACCGCTTTCTTATACTTACAATGACAGTTTCCTCTTTAATTTCCTCGCTTTGAGTGGAAAAGTCTTTTCCAGCAAAGCCAGGCTTGGGGATGGAGGGAGAAGGTGTGTACAGAAGTAGGGAGAAGCAGATCAGGAAGAAGGGGCTGGGGTCTGAAAGAATCCTGGCCTGAGGATGAAATGACAACCAAACTTAAAGGAGGAGCTACTACAGCATGCTACACTTTTAATGGATTTTAGTCAGAAATGTTTTTATTCAAAGCAACTTTTAAAAGCCGAAGAAATGTTATAAACAACCATTTCAGCAATTTTTAGAGGTTCCGTCCAGTACTGAGTTATCATTCAAAGATGTGATAGAACATATTGAGTTGTTTTGTTTTTCTCTCCAGGTTTGCAACACAACCACAGACAGGAAACACGCAGACACGTTCTTGGAGAAGTGTGTCACTGAGTCAATCATGAACATTGTGAGCGGCTTCTTCAATTCTCCCTTTTCAGACAACAGCACCAGCCTCCAGGTAACTTAAACAAGCATATATGAAAACACTGTCACACAGAATTTATTTACCTTATATGAGTGGAAAAAACGTTAATCTGGTCAGGAGTCACGTCCTACACTTCTGAAGATCTCTCTTGTCTCATATTATTTTCTATTATGCCCTGTTCTGAGTTTCCCAAACTTTATTTTAAATAAAGAGGCTCCATCTTCAAATTGAATTATTCTTGCTCTCCCTCTAAGCATAGAAGGCACTTTCTTATCTGTCTATTCACTGCCAAGTGGTGAAATAAATGATTCTTTAAATAGCATTTTGACTCAGTAATTCCACATGAGTAAATCTTGAAAGAATTAACAGGGATGTATATACTAAGATTTCCACTCGAGTATTTATAATGCTTAAAAATTGACATCAACCTTTAATGTCTATGAATGGGGCAATAGCTAAATAAATTATGGTATGTCTGGTGATGGTTTATTATGTAGCGATTCAACATCATGTTTTAGAAGAAAAAGATGGATGACAAAGGAGAATGATCATGAAGTATTAGAAAGTGAAACAGGCCACAGAGTTGCATCATAGTATCATCCAGATTTGTGGGTGTAAAGAATGTATGTACGTACATACACAGAAAGACACAAGAAGTCATCATTCTAAAAAGTTTGACACTGATTATCTCCACGTGTTAGGATTACTGGTGATCTTCATTTCTGTGATTGCCAGATATTCTACAGTGACTGTGTGTTATTTCAATTACACTTTCTTTAGGGAACACTTTTGAACTATTAGCTAGAACCATGTAAAATTGTTTTTGTAGGTCAAAATGGTTGTCTCCTCTACTTGCCTGTCGTATGAAACCAAAATGTACAATTGATGAAACAAACCCAAAACACCTGGTCTATTTATATACTTGGAAATAAACCAGAGATTATAAAAAATATAGTTAAATTCATGTCATTGGCTTCAAGAAATGCCATATTTTTCTGTTTAAGAATATAGTTAAAATAATGGATTTTCTGTGGTGTCTGGCATGGTGCCTGTTATGAGGTGGGCACATAATAAATATTGATTGACTGATATGTTCATTAAGTAACATGGAAACTCAAGAAATTCGTATTTTTTAAAAAAATTGGGGGGGGAGATAATTAATTAGATTCATTTTTAGAGGAGGTACTGAGGATTGAACCCAGGATCTCATGCATGTTAAGCATGCGCTCTGCCACTTGAGCTATACCCTCCCCCTAGTGCAGAAAATCAAAGAGACAAGATTGTGTTATATTTTGATGGGCTTTTTTGATAACGCGTAGATCCTGCATGAACGTTCATGGTTTAGCGACCAGTTTGCCTCCTTTCTTTCTGTTTTCAGACACATCAGCCAGTTTTTATTCAGCTGCTTCAATCTGCCTTCAGAATTTACAATTGCACCTGGCCAAATCCGTCACAGAAAGCCTCGGTGGAGTCCTGCATCAGAAGTTTGGCTGAAGTGGGTGAGTCAGAGTATTGGGTTTTACTTATTTTTGTAAAAGATACCAGGCTTCTGGTTAATAGGCAATCCAAGAAGCGTTCCAGTTGCCAACTTAAAAACAACGCAGGTTGTCTTTTCTGTGATGTGCCTCCATATGAACAAAAGAAAAAAATTTAGACCCACTGGTCCGGGAAATTTTGATTTAGCTTGAAGAATTAATATAATTCAAGGGAAGGGGATCAAAGAAGTGATATTTATAAAAAATCGTGTTTCTGATTTATTTTGGTGGACGGGAAACTCTCCCCAATTTTAATAGTTATCTTTTTGCCTATTGAACTTGTACAGTATAGTGAACTTATGTTGCCTTATATAACTCTTGGGTTTCTACCAGACATATCCCTTTATTATGTCTGTATTTTCCTACACTGTAATATAAAATTTTGTCTCCTGTTTGATCATATGGTTTATATTCTTGCAAGCTACTTTAGAGCCTTTATAATGAGGCACGATGTGTGAGTGTGAGAGTGTAAATGTGAACTCATTTGTTTGTTTATCTTCCTATTAAAATTTCTCACATGCTATTTTGTGCAATCAGCAGCAAAAAAAAAAAAAAAAAAGCAAGTATGGTCTCTATAAAGCTGAAGAGCCATGATCAGCAAATGGTTCTGAGCATTGCAACCTTTTTGGGACGGGAATATAATTGTTATAGTTCTTCTTTTTAAGGATTTTTAAATGTGTTTATTTATTTTTAAATTGTTATATTTCTGAACTTAATGTGGCAGATGGTGCTTTAACATGGCTCAGTAAGATTTTACAGGAATGAGTTTAGTTTAACTGTTACCTCAGATTTCATTATGGAATTGTCTGTTAAGTGGCCTGATTTACTCACCTCTTCATGTGGCAAGGGGACTTTTTGAGGGGTTTTTAGTTTTCTAATTTTGTTTAAAATCCATCAGTGTTTACTGAGGGTCTGTTATACATTGAAGGCTTCAGAAATTACCAGTGAAACGGAATGAAAGGGGATGATAACTAAGGGAAGGTTGGAACATTCTAGAAAGAATTTCTCACTGAGTCCTCCTTTTTAATTTTTTATAAAGTTAAATAGGGCTGTCCTTAGATGGCAGAAAGGAGGAGAAAAGAAATTCAGACTGGGATGGACTTCAAAAAACAAACAGAGGGGCAGCTTATAGTGTGTTTCATTGTCATGGTCATTGTCACTGCTGACTTTTACCAGCAAGTACCATTTGCAATGCTAAGCAATTTACATGTATTTTTCTCATTTAATCCCTAGACAGTTTCTTAAAAAAATTTTTTTTTTATTTCATTGAAGTGCAGTCAGTTACCTTAGACAGGTTCTTATTTACATTTTACCATTGAGGAAACAGAATTATCCAGATTAAGTAACTTGGCCAGGGTTATAGTATATGCTAAGTAAATATTTTGTAAGTGAATAGATGGCTTAACTAATTAATGACAATTTAAAATACTTTTAGTGTTTTTTCAACCACCAGTCTGTTCTCTGTATCTATGAGTATCTTTCGTTTTGTTTGTTCATTTATATTGTTTTTTAGCTTCCACGTAAAAGTGAAATCATGCGGGATTTGTCTGACTCCATCTGACTTATTTCACTTAGCATCATAACCTTCAAGGTCCATCCATGCTGTCCCAAATGGCAAGATGTACTTCTTTTTTATGTCAGAGTAGTATTCCATTGTGTGTGTGTGTGCATGTGTGTATATCTTCTTTATCCATTCATCCATTGATGGACATTTTCCATCTCTTGGCTATTGTAAATAATGCTGCAGTGAACATAGGGGTGCATATATCTTTTGGGGTTAGTGTTTTTATTTTCATTGAATAAATACCTAGAAGTGGGGTTGCTGGATCATATGGTAACTGTTTTTCATTTTTTGAAGACCCTCCATACTGTTTTCCATAGTGGCTGCACCAATTTACATTCCCACCAACAGTGCCCAAGGGTTCCCTTTGCTCCGCATTCTCGCCAACACTTGTTATGAAATTATATTCTTTATTCAGTTTAGGAATTCATTAAGTATAGTTTGAGTACCAAACAGGAGAGAAAAGATACATTTTGTGTATTTACTTTTCTTCACATTTAAGAACACTGGTGTTTCAGTACAGATTTATCCTGGATGTTTGGACATGATACGGAAAAGGTACCACTCTCCACCCACTCCATCATACCTGGCTTGTACACCGACTTTTCTTGTTCCTGGGGGCCTGTACAGGAGGGCTTGACAGTAAACCAAGTGTTATAATTAATGCTCACACTTGCGGTTGCCTTTTCCCCCTACCTGTCAGTTTATGTATCTAAGCATTCTTTTCCACAGCACATATCACTGCGGTATGTGTGTTCTCAGAGATCTGGTCTGGCAGATCCCACCAGCATTTCTGTCTAATTAAGAAATTTCACATAATCTGCAATATTTAACGAATAATAATTAGAATTAGATTTTGATTACCTGTTCAAATCACTGCAAAGACTTGTCATATCTAGAGCGTTTTCAGGATTTGTGAGCCTAATTAGTAGGTCAGCCTAGGAATTGCAATACCTGTGAATAAAAAATAGCTCATTTTACAGAACTGGCTGTCTCTGGGCAGAGCCTTAGACAAGATAAATGTGTTCATAGCAACGCATCCTGTCTCTTACTAGTTTTTTAAGAACTCCATATGCTTATTCTCTGACAAAATATCCTTAATAAAGTGGTATCTTAGTTGCCCTCTAACTTAGGAGTAAAATAGAAACATTTATTTTTTAAATATTTTAAACCTTAAGTGTCCACTAAAGCACGCAAGTTGGAGTTAATGCTTCATATCAGAAGATTGACTGACTTAATAAATTCATTCGTTTTTTTCTTACTGGGGGTGGGGGTGCAAAATAACCAACAATCCTGAGACTATGTCCTAGATCACATTTCAACATAAGATTTATATCAGAATTTTTCTAGCTTCATAAAAGTAAGCCAAGTTTGGATCATCTTTTTGGTTGCACTTGAGAAATATGATTCTAGTTATTAACATTCTTGTAAGTGAGATCATGAATTAATTTTTTTCTAGTCACAATTTTCTGCTTTAGTTTTTAAACAATGTGCAGGAAACTAAATTAGCCTCGTCAACTCTGCTTTCCAATTAATATTTGTAATGTTTTGACAGTGCAGAGAATCTATTTCAGGCCATGTCTTTCAAGGTATTAATATTTTTACAATTGCTTTGAAAAGTTTTATCATTATCTGCACAGCTGACCTATTTTAACTCAAATTCTCCTTTCCCCAATTGCATAATTTTCTTTTATTACCTAGAAATTGTGATTTTTTTTTTTAGCCTTTGGCTGGAGATTACCTTTGGGCATGAGAAAGTCATGTTTATTTTACCTAGTTAATTTATATTGTGCAGTTTGTGCTAAGATAGGAGACTAGAAAATGCCAACTAAAGTTGGCCATTTGGGGTACGAAAAGAAACCCTTTTAGCAAAGTTTGGAATAGTGGTGTCTCCCCCCCTGGTTTGAAGGTGCTGCTGGCCATGGAAGGGCAGGTGAGATTTTCCTGGTCACACTAATAGGAGAGGGGCTGTATTGCTGAGAAAGACAAAGGTGCTACCATTGGATTACATTTCCACTAGTGTCATTAGAAAAATTGAGTATGTCTTCGTGTAAGTCATGTTCATAGCAACAAACGCTTACTTGATGGTTAGTTGTATCTAAGGAACCTCGATCCTACAGGGGAGGGAAATCCCAGTTCCCTCCCTCCCTCTGCTTTGTTTAAATGTTAGTGGAAACTTGGTTGTAACATGTTTTGAGCAACTTTAAAGTTTTATAATTTTTGTTATTTTGGTCGCTTAGAAAATAACATATGAGCAACATTGTCTTCTGTTTGACTTTCAAACGTGTAGAGCAAACCCAGTTTATGTATGAAGCAGCCAGAAAGGATGAAAGGCTCACCAGGATTTAATCATGGCGCAGGAATAAGTATTTATAAAAAAATATGTGCAGCCTGGCCTTGTCAAGGCTGTTGGTCCTTCCGATGAGACAGGAGTTGCTTTGCTGTGTGTGATGGACAGAAACAGAGACATTGTATGCTTTGGAGAAGGAACATTCTAATGACTATTAGGAAAACGTTCGCTGGAGAAGTATGAGCGGTGGTGCAATAGATTGTTTAGGGTTGCCTTAGAGCTGTGATTGTTTCCTTAAAACTTCAGCGTGAGCTCTTGTTTAACTTGGGAACTTTTTGTGTTGGTAGCTAAAATAATCTGTTTGCAAAGAAGGTTTTGAGTATCTCACAGCTTCAGAGAATTTTCACCAGCAGAAATAGTCCTGCCTACTGTTGTAGCTTTCCTTTCATTATATGAAATAAGCCAGATTCTCTCTTTCTCACTCTCATTTCTTTTTATTCCTTCCCTCTTATTTTCATTCATTAAAAAAAAAAAGTCTTCTGGTGATGATCATGATAGCTTTAAATAGTATCTTTATATCTCTGTCTCTAAAGTGACAGCTCTAAATAATGTCTACATTTCCACAGTATGAAAAAAATCAGTAAATCAATGTAGAACTTCCATTTTTATGTCTTCTTTCACACTCTATGTTCTAAATGGTTGCTCGACAGAGCATTGGTTTGTGATGTTATGATTTGTGACATTTGTATTCTATTCTGAAATATAATGAGATCTCTTAGGTTGATAAAGCTTAAAAATCAGTTTTCAGAGCTTACCATATTGTGATGTGTAAATATTTTTCACTGTATATCCATTAGAGACAAAACTGTAGAGCCATGATACTGAAAGTTTTCCCATTGGAAGAAAACTTCAAACCATTGACACCTAATGAATCTTCTTTCATTTGCATCTTGCTTTACTCTCTTCTTCAGGTTTGTGCTCAGTTGTCACTCCCAGTTTATCCCTTCCCACCCCCTTTTCCCCCTGGTAACTGTAAGTTTGTTTTCTATGTCTGTGAGTCTGTTTCTGTTTTGTAAATTAGTTTATTTGTGTTTTGTTTTTTTAGATTCCACATATAAATGATATCATATGGTATTTTTTTTTTCTCTCTCTGGCTTACTTCACTTAGAATGATGATCTCTGGGTCAATCCATGTTGCTGCAAATGGCATTATTTTATTATTTTTATGGCTGAGTAGTATTCCATTGTATAAATATACAACTTCTTTATCCAGTCATCTGTGGATGGACATTTAGGTTGCTTCCAGGTCTTGGGTATTGTAAATAGTGTTGCTATGCACATTGGAGTACATGTATCTTTTTGAATTTGTATCTTTTTGAATTAGAGTTCCCTCCAGATATATGCCCTGGAGTTGGATTGTTGGTAAGTCTATTTTTAGTTTTTTAAGGGATCTTCCATAAAGGCTGTACCAAACTACATTCCTACCAACAACATAGGAAGGTTCCCTTTTCTTCACTCCCTCTCTGGCATTTATCGTTTGTGGACTTTTGAATGATGGCCATTCTGACTGGTGTGAGTGGTACCTTGTTGTAGTTTTGATTTACATTTCTCTGATAATTAGCTGTATCAAGCATTTTTTCATGTCTATTGGCCATTCGTATGTCTTCACTGGAGAATTGCTTGTTTAGGTCTTCTGCCCACTTTTGGATTGGGTTGTTTGGTTTTTTTGTTATTAAGTTGTATGAGCTGTTTATATAGTTTGGAAATTAAGCGTTTGTCAGTCGTATGACTTGCAAATATTTTCTCCCATTCCGAAGGTTGCCGTTTTCTTTTGTTTATGGTTTCCTTTACTGTGCAAAACCTTATAGTTTCATTAGGCCCCATTTGTTTAGTTTTGCTTTTATTTCCATTGCCTGGGTAACTGCCCTAGGAGCACATTGCTAAAATTTATGTCAGAAAATGTTTTGCCCATGTTTTCTTCTAGGAGGTTTATCGTGTCTTGTCTCATGTTTAAGTCTTTGGCCCATTTTGCATTTATTTTTGTGTACGGTGTGAGGGAGTGTTCTAGTAGCTTCACTGATTTACACGTGGCTGTCCCACCTTGGTCTTTATTCCTGTCCTTTTCTTTTTTGCAGTATGAAATGTTTCACGTTCTGAAATGTTTATTTGTACAATCAAATTTTAATTTCCAGGATTTCTTTCTCTTTTTTTTTTTTTTCTGGTTCTCTAATTTTTTGGATGCAGTATATGCTCACATTTTCTGAGGACAATGATTAGAATTATTTAAATATTTTTGGCTCTTCCTTGGATCATCTCTGTTCTCGCTGGGGCCAGTTATTCTTAATGCTCTTGGTTTTTTCCTGTGATTCTTGGTGGAGTGTCCTAAAGGTCTGTAATGACTGGCCCGGGTCTCCACGGCAGTTTTGAGGGTCTGTTTCTCTACTAACATGCCCCTGTAAATGACGGGGCTGACCCTGAGTTCTGCGTGAGGGGCTGAATAAATGATACACAGGTTTTTTTTGAAGTGTGTATGTGTTTGTGTGTGTGTGTGTGTGTGTGAAGCAGGGGACCAGCTAGGAATACTAACAAGTGTTAAAATAAGGAGGGCTTTCCTCAGGGGTCGGAATCCTTTGTGTATTTTCCCCTTTTTGCTGGAACTGCCTCTTCTCTCCCTGCTTTTCTGCTCCTTTGATGAAGCACTTTGGAGTTCCTTAAAGCTCTCTTCTGCTTCTCTGTCAAATCCTAGCCCCTTCATTTGGCATCCTCCCCAGGCAGGTATTCCTCTTTCTTGAGAGAACATTTCTGCATTTCTCTAACTTCATCCTCTGGGTAAAAGCCTCGGCTGCCAGCCTCTCTGTTTATGCCAGTCCGAGGGAGGCGGGCCTTCCCTTCCCAGCTATTCGGACGCTGTTCTTTACTGAGTTGCCAGGTGACTCCACCATCCCCTGCTGCCGCTCGTTGTGTTGCTTGGCTGGGAAGCCTGTTCTAACGCTCATCTCTTGGAGAGCAGTTTCTTCTTTCTTTGATGGACAGATTGAATCCTGCCTTCATCCTGCTTGCAAAAATGCCTCTACATTTCTGTTTTCCTTATGGCAGGCGTTCTCATTTTCTGTGTTGTGATACAAGTCTGGTAAAACAGAAATTTCAGTGGATCTTGGGAAGAAGGACATGTACTGTGTACTGTCTTCTAATGCAGATTTTTTCAAACTTTTCAATTTTTTATTTCTTCTCTCAGATGTTTTACCACATGCAGTTTTGTGCATCTGTGCTTGGGTGTGTGCACAAACACGTACACACACATCATATTAATAAAATGGAGCGGCAGGATTTTATCACGTGTTTTCTGTCTGCTTTTAAATTTTCCTTTGCATCTAGGAAGGCACACATTTGCATGGTTGTCACACAGTGTGTTTCCATACTGGTGTTGTATAAAAGTGCATTTCAAACATTAATCATCAAGAAATCAAGTAAGTTCTCGACTGTTTAATGAGCTCACTTTAATAATTGGTCTTAAGAATTGAAATACTTTCAAGTTAGAAGCTTTTACAGTCACATAAAATAATTTAATGGCAGACTTCACACATTTGATATTTTTGTTTTTTCTTCCAGTTTTATTGCGCTATCGTTGACATGTAACATAGTCATTGATCTCTGTGTATACTGTGAAATGATAACCACAATAAGTTTAGTTAATGACCAACATCTTATGTAGTTACAGTTTTTTTTTCTTGTGATGAGAACTTTAAAGATCTAGTAACTTTCTCTCTTAGTAACTTTCAGATGTCCAATACAGTATTGCTAACTAGAGTCACCATGATATCCCAGAACTTATTTATCTTACTTTTGTCTTTTTTCATTTGTTCTATTTTTATAAAAGTATTTCGATAATGTGCAAGAAGCTTTAGTCAAATTGGGAGGAAAATATTTAAAATCTTTTTTTTTTTCAGCAAAGAATCGTGGGATTGCCATTCCAGTGGACTTGGACGGCCAAGTTAATACTCTTTTTATGAAGAGTCATTCAAATATGGTGCAGCGGGCTGCCATGGGTTGGAGACTCTCAGCTCGCTCTGGACCACGCTTTAAGGAAGCTCTTGGAGGGCCTTCTTGGGACTATAGAAATATTATTGAAAAGTTACAGGTACGGTGAGAACATGAAATGACATTAATACTTTTAAATTATAACTTTTAACATATATAGTATATATAAATAAAACATGATCTAAAAATATCAAATTCTAGTTGGAGACCAGGCTTTACTTGATAATTTCCTACCAACACCACCCCTTTTAAAAGCATAGCATGTAGTAGTTGTAAGTTATTTTTAGTGAGTATGTGTTATTGAATGTGCTTTGGTAGCAGGGTAATGGGTCTTAATATCAAAATAACAACTATAATACAGTTGGTGAAATAATTCGCTATGTAGACTTTTGTAAGGAACATTCACAGCCTTGCTTCAATTTATCTCTGCGTATCCTTTTATGCTCCTTTGGTGGGAATGGGGTAAGCACCTTTACTCCCAAATTATTTGCAGAGCATCCCACTCCTGTTTTTGGCCTGGACTTTCCGGGACACTGAGTAAAGAGAGACATTGTGTTAATCTGCTCGGACTGCCATCACAGAATACCACAGACTGGGTGGCTTAACCAACAGAAGTTTATTTTCTCACAGTTCTGGGGCTAGAAATGCAAGATCAAGGTGTTGGCAGGTTTGTTTTCTTCTGAGGCCTCTCTCCACGGCTTGCTCACGGCCTGCTTGTCACCGTGTCCTCATGTGGTCTCTCCTCTGTGCACGTACATGTCTGAGTCTTGATCTCTTCTTATAGGAACACCGGTCACGTTGGACTAGAGCCCACCTATGTGGATTCATGTTACCTAAATCACCTCTTTAAAGACCCTGATTCCGAATACAGTCACATTCTAAAGCACCAGGGTTAGGACTCGATCATATGAGCTTTAAGGGGGACATAATTCATCTCCCCACCCACATAATTAGTGGAGGATTTCATGGAATGAACTGGAATATGGTTTGAGGAAGGTTTTTGGCTTGGGGAATGGTCAAGACATTAACCGGAATAAATATTGTGAGAGGTAACATGTAGATTAATTGGTGAAGGTTCAGAGATTTGATAGATGAGTGCTCTGTGTTATTAAAAAGACAAGGCAGACTCAGTATGAAACGTGAAGGCCATAAGCCAGTAAAGTTTTGGAGGGAAATATAATTATAAGTGAGCAAGCAGTTGTTGGTTTGCAGGATAGAAATATCAGGAAGAGACTAGTGGAAGGCGGATTAATAAGGAATTACGAAAGATCTCAGCCAGGTGGTGGTGGGAATGAAATGAGGACGCAGGTACTGCACACGGTAATGAAGGCAAGGTCAACGGCCCTGGTGGCTCTGGGATGGAGGCAGAGAGAAGGCATGGGGGCCTCTAAGAGGCACTGATGATGGGAGACTGGGTGGTGTTATAGATGCTTCATTGTAAGAGGGAAGGAGAGAATCCAGTAGAAGGTTGTTGGCTCTGGTCATAGAAAATACACTGATCAGGCCTATAGGCTACGGAATGTATTGAAAGTTAAGCCTGTATTTGCAGCTGATCGGTGGAGTGAGGATAGTGGGTGGTGTTGCTAAAAGTGAGGGTACAGTGATGGGAAAACAAAGAACATTTCTTGAGGCTGGAAGTGGCAGAATGGCCAGATAAAAGGAGAAAAAAAGTCCAGGCCAGAAAGGAGGGGAGTCAGGTTTATGAGGGCCAGAGGACTAGACATTTCAGGGGAGAGAGAGATGTGAGTGTCAGCCAGCACAGGGCGGGCTGCTTCACACTTACATTCAGCACAGCCATTGGCAAACGTTGGCAAACACTGGATAAAGATACGTTTGGTGAAAACTCTACATCAGCCACTGCCCTAAGTGCTGGAGATAGAGCTTTGTATGCCCTCATGGAACATGCATCCTAACCATTAAATAAATGATATAGTGTTAGATAATTAAAAGTGCTATGAGTAAAATAAATCAGGGTAACAACATGGTGAAGAATGACCAGGAGAGTAATCCCGTGGTGAGGGAGCTCCTCTCTGCTGAGCATACATTGAGATGAGACCTGAATAATGAAGAGGAATCATCTATTCAAAGATGTGAGGACAGTTTTATAGGGAGGGAAGAGTAAATGCGAAGGTGCTTAGGCAGGAATGAGGTCGGGGGGTTGAGGAAGCCCACTGGGGCACGAGTGAGTGAAGGAAGAGAGTATTATGAAATAAGGAGCAAAATCATCTAGAGACTCACATGGAGAAGCATTTGGATTTATTCTGTGATGGAAAATCATTGGAGGTTTTCAACAGAGTATAGGCATGACTTGATTTACCTTTAAAAGAAAAAAAAAACACTGTGGACTTTGAGTGGTGAATAGACTCCAGGGTCCAGACATGGAAACAGTGAGTTAGGTAGCTGTTACATTAATTCAAGCAAAAGTTGATGGCTTGGCTTGAGGGGGTTAGCAATAGCAATGAAGATAAGTAGATGGATTTTGGATATAGTTGGTTGTGGGGCCAGTGGACCTTGGTGGATGAGTGGGTAAGTGTAGGGTGATGGAAAGAGGAATCAAGGATGAGCCTTGGATATGAGACGATTGGATTGTTTGCTAAGATAGGGGAGGATGGGAGAGTTCTGTATGGAGAATGTTAAGTGTCAGATGCCTATGTCAGTATCTATGTGGATATGTCAGATGGGCTGCTGGACATACGCATCTGCAGGAAATACAAATGTGGGATTTTTCAGCATTTATGATATTAGAACCATGGAAATGGATGGATTCCCTCATGTCAAAGTGTAGATACAGAAGAGAAAGGACCAGGAGCTACCAGGAGTTGGCAAAGAATGGTCAGGACATAGGTGGAAAATAAGGAAAGTGTGGTATTACAGAAGGCAAGAGTAGAAAGTGTTTGACAGAGTAGGGCTAAGTGCGTAAAATGCTTAGCGGGGGGTGCGTAAGCTGAGGACAGAAAAGTAACCACTGAATTTGACCACAGGGTGATGATTGCAGCTTCCTGGTACTCAGTAATGATAATGACTAACATTTATTAAGGAATAATAAGTGGTCAGTATGCGGTAGAGGCTGTTTTGTGTATTTACTTTTAATCCTCACAGCAAACCCGTATAATTGCTGGGATCATTATTCTGAGTTTTCATGTGGAGAGATAACGAGTTAGAGAGATTACACAGTTGGTCCATGATCAAAATAGGAGATGAAGACAGAATTCACATCATAGAAGCCTGGGCACAATTTGTTCAGTAAATGAAATGAAGGAGGAAGGTAACCTGAAAGACAGGTACATTTCAGTGACATTTTATTAAATGTGGTCATGTCTGGTAAGCATATTCTCTCCCCGCATTTATATAATATCTAGTGTCCCAGTTATGTTATTTCCTCCCTGGTGATCTTTTTCAGCTGTCATGAGGGATTTCTCAGAAAGCTTATTTGCAGTAATTGAAGTAGAAATGATCACTTTCGCTAAAAGGGGAGGAAAGAGTTAAACAAGAATCAAGTCCTGAAATCTAACTGTAAGAAATCAAGAGACAACCAGGAAGAAAATAACATAAAAACGAGTGTTACTATAGTTGAGAGTAGCAATAAGCAATTAGCAGTCGGTTTTCTGCTTAACACAATATGCCGCAGCTACGGGTGAATGAAGTATTGCTTCATGAGAGATTTTTTTTGGTTTGTTTTCTAACTTAGTTATTTTAAAAACAAAACAGGGATGCTTTAATCGTTGAAGAATGTTCAGTAAATTATCACTGCTTGCAGTCCATTTGAGAAACATGTCAGTTAGATGCTTTCGGCTGTAATTAATACAATATTCAACTAAAAGTGGCTTAAGCAATTAAAAAAAAATCCTTTCACATAGCAACGATTCCAGACTTGGGGCTCTTCATGAGGTGTTTAATTCAGTGCTTGGTAGGTCAAGGGCCCTAACACCATTGGTCTGTTGACTTTCAGCTTAAGACTGGTCTCCAAAGGTCATATGAGAGCTGCCTTGTGTTTTGAATTTCCACATTCTCAAGCTGTCGTGAGAGCCACAGGTAGTTGCTAAAGGATGGCCCCTTTTTCCCCCAACATACACCCTCATATGCTCAGCAGACTTCACCTGATGTCTTATTGGCCAGGACTGTGTCACGTAGTCATACCTAATCAATCAGTGGCAGGGAGCGTGGAATGACCCTGCCTGGCTTCAAGTAACCAGTCTTGACTCTAACCCTGAGAATGTTGCTGCTTGACTGAGAATTAGCGTGGAGATTCTGTTGGCAAGGAAGAAGATGAGAAAGGCTATTGGGTCGGCGATCAATGGTGTCCATCAAAAAATGGAATTTGAAATACAATTAAATATCATTGAACCCTTGTGCAGGACTAATTGTGCGCCAAAGAATGTATCAAGGAATTTTCCCATTGAAAAAATGATTAGTTCCAGATGACCAATGACACACATGAAATCTTTTTCAGCTGTTCCCTGAGCCTACCCCAATTCCAGTTGGATGAATACCGGTAGTGTCTCTATTACAGTCCTAGACAATGCAGGGCTTGTAACAGTGGCTTTACAGACTTTTCATCTTGTCTGCATATCCTTAGGAATCACATGGCTATCCACCCCTCCCTTACTGTGTAAATGAAAAAGGAGACCCAGGCAGTAGTCATACAGAAAGCCAGCCTGTACTTAAAGCACAGACATCTGGTGCCGTGGGAAGTAGGGCACGCCTTCTCTGAAATTTCCGTGTCTCAGTCCTGATGACTGCACTTAGGCTTGTCGTATCATCAGAGGATGAAATCTGAGTTAGGTCTTCACATGGACTCTCTTGTGCTTTACTCCTCAGGATGTGGTGGCCTCCTTGGAGCAGCAGTTCAGCCCGATGATGCAGGCTGAATTCTCAGTGTTGGTTGACGTGCTGTACAGTCCAGAACTGCTGTTCCCCGAGGGGAGCGACGCAAGAATAAGATGCGGTGCTTTCATGTCCAAGTAAGTGGGTAGAGCCTGGGATTCTGCCGGTTCCACCGCACTGAGGGGGCCTCTGACATCTCCGCCTCTCACTCTGCCGGTGCGTAATGACAGTCCACAGATCATGTGAGAGGTATCAAATCCCCATAGTAAAATATACTTCCAAAATGACCAGTCTGATTCAATGGAAATTTCATTTTGGTGAAGTTCAAGTTACTGTATTTTACTAAAATTTACAGAAGATGACGTGTCGCCATTGGGCACACCACATGAAAGGATAGATTGGTTCTGATTCCTTTCTGCAACTGTGTGATGGGACCTCTAAAACGATTCCTGATTAAAATCACAGATTTTCATTGACATACAGAGGAAGGAAAGGGAACTCGCATTTATTGAAGTCTTAACGTGTGTGTTTTTGTCCTACATGTGTTTACTTGTGTTATCTCATCTGCACAAATGCTCTGAGAGATTGAGCGGCCAGCTTCATTGTAGAGATGAAAGCTGAGGCTCCGGCATGTTCAGGGAAGAGCTGCGAAGTCTCTGCCCGGCACTCTGCCACGCTGCCTCGACGATGCCCCCCTGCGGCCCTTCCTTTGCGTGTGTCCCTCAGCACCTTTGTGGTGCTGTCAGGTCTGCTGCAGCTGACATGTTTACCCTAGAATATCTTCATATTCATGGTAAATGAATGCTTCTCAAGGAAGCAGAGGCAGGTGTGAGAAAAAGTGTAACTAGCCCCAGAAAGAAAAGACATGTCTTAATGTTGAGGACATGCCACTGAGTGATGTGTGCGGGTCATCACAGCCGGACTCAAGGTGGCCAGGCGGAGCTGCTTGGTCTTCTTGGAGAGAGTGTCTGGATGGAGAGTCGGAGGAGGTGGCCAAACCCCCTTGATGATTTTCCATCACAGCCTGTTCCTGTGTGGTTGAGGACATGGATGGAATGGTCTCCAAACCTCCTCTACTGATTGTGACATACTGAGGCAGAAATGGAAGGACTGGGGGACACAAAAGTGTTCCTTTCTTTTACCAGTTAGAGCTGGGATCTGGGGAGAGAAAACAAGGTATAGAATGAGGAGAACTATCTACAGGGATCATGTTGAAGAATAGATGGTTTCTGTATTATGGCCTGAATCAAGGATTCTGGGCTCTCAGTCACTGTATCTTAAGGGGCCTGGGGAGAATGAGTTTGTCTGGACACTTACCAGTCTTCTAATAAGAAGTTTTTAATGAAGAGGTCCAGAGTGTCTGTAAAACTGATGATTGTGGAAACCGTTGACAAAAAGTAAGTAGACGTATTGCCTAGTATAAAAATAGGGTCTTTGTACACAGATGGCTAATACGCACATGAAAAGATGCTCAGTAACAATAATTATTAGAGAAATGTAAATCAAAACTACCATGAGATATCACTGGTCAGAATGGCCATCATTAAAAAGTCTACAAATAATAAATACTGGGGAGGATTGGGAGAAAAGGGAACCCACCTACACTGTAGGTGGGAATGAAAATTGTTGCAGCTACCATGGAAAACAGTATGGAGATTCCTTAAAAAACTAAAAACAGAGTTATCCTATGGCCCAGCAATCCCACTCCTGGGCATATATCCAGAAAAAAATCTAATTCAAAGAGATACATGCACCCCAATGTTCATAGCAGCCCTATTTACAGTAGCTAAGACATGGAAGCAGCCTAAATGTCCATTGACAGATGACTGGATAAAGATACAGTATATATACACAATGGAATATTACTCAGCCATAAAAAGAATGAAATAATGCCATATGCAGCAACATGGATGGACCTAGAGATTATCATACTAAGTGAAGTCAGACAGAGGAAGACAAATATCATATGATATCACTTGTATGTGGGATCTAAAATATGATGCAAAGAAACTTACTTACAAAACAGAGATAGGCTCACAGACATAGAAAACAAACTTACGGTTACCAAAGAGGAAAAGGGTCAGGGGAGGGATAAATTAGGATTTTGGGATTAGCAGATACAAACTACTGTATATAAAATAGATAAATAACAAGGTCCTACTGTATAGCACAGGGAATGCTCAATATCTGTATTCAATATCTTGTAATAAACTATAATGCAAAAAATGAAAAAGGATAGATATAGATATATACATATATATATACATATATATATATATATATAAAATTGAATCATTTTACTGTATTCCAGAAACTAACAAATCATTGTAAATCAGCTGTACTTCAATAAAATAAATACATAAATATAAATGAATAAATAAATAGGTAAATAGGTATTTGAAAAATACACTTCACCTCCTATGAATGTGTATCAGTATGTAGAATGTGGGTTACAAAGTGGGTTATAAACCTGAGAACTTTAAAACTCTAGGATATTAATATGATGCTATAGCTACATCCCAGAGACTTAGTGTAGACAAGTGGTTGGCAAACTCTGGCCCACAGGCCATTGATCATTTTTGCAAATAAAGTTTTATTGAAACACAGCCACACACATTCATTTACATACCGTCATCTGTGGCTGCTTTCATACTATTATAGCAGAACCGACCAGTTGGCTAGTCTGCATGGCCTGCAGCACCTAAGCTGTTTACTATTTAGCCCTTTAGAAAAAAAATTTGCTGATCCAGTGTCAAGGATTAGAATGTCAATACAGTAACAACTGACTGCACATGGCTACTTAAATTAAATTAATTACAATAAAAATAAAATAGTTAGTTCCTTAGTCATATTTGCCACATTTTAAGTGTTCAATTGCCATATGTAGCTAGTGGCCAACAAGTAAGACAGCACAGATACACACATTTCAGTTACCTCAAAAAAAGTTCTGTTGGACAGCGCTGGTCTATATCTTAAAGATGTAAGTCTTTAAGAAGGTGATGTAAAGTAACTCAGAATATCAAGAAATGACCTGTGCTGAAGGTGAAGCAAGTCTGTTGCAACATTTGGTAAATTCAAAGGAGAGAAGCTGAGCGATGTGATAATTGGAATGTATTATAGCTCCTGAAGTCAGGTGGAGGGAAAGGACGTCACACGCTCATTAGCGGCTAGAGGAGATTTTTGTGCTGTTGAGTATGTGTGACTGTAGTGTGGCCAGAGGCTCCGGGATGTCTCCTTACTTACTCCTTCCTCAATTCTGGGAAGAACCACGAGTTTTATTTGCAAAGATGCCTAATAAAATTAGAATCCAGTGTCATTAATTACTATGCAAGGGACCTTGTGTTACTGTGCCAAGCTCTCTTGTAGAGCTTGGTTGGAGAATGTAGCTTAGATTTAAGGCTTTAAGTGGGGCTTCTGACTTCCTCACATGAATTTAATTCTTGCAACTTGTCTCAGATGAGTCTGCGGGAGGATGTAAGGGCTAAGCCCCAGGAAAGGACCAGATTTCCCATTAGTCACATACATGTATCTGTATGGTGGGGTGTTTGGTGAAACTTATTTTTCACTTAGATCATAGAAAAAAATACTTCAAAGCCACCTGACCTGACTAAACCAAACATTATTTGATAGATAAATACCTTGTATAAATCCCTAGCAAGGGGTCATTCATTCCCATTGATATTTTCAAATGGTTAGTGAATTAAATATTTTATCTAAAGAAGAGTTAAGGAAAATGGAGACAGCCTAAGAAGGGTAAAAAAATTTAAAGAAATTTACAGTGCCCACCAAATGATTTTCCTATAAAGACTGTCTTGTGAAAGGACAAACCAAATAGCAGAAGTCTTAGAGAGGCAGGTCTTTTCCTTGCGAAGAGAACTTTAGAAAAATTATTCTGTTAGCAGTTATTCTGTTAATAAGCCAACTGGACCCCACCGCATGGACATATAGCACCCTGCCCAGATACAACATATCTAAAAGGAAATCACTGTTCCTTCATGGTGTGCTACTTCTTCAGGAGAAAAAGGTGTCATTGAAAAGTACCCTCATCCATCTGCTGACCCAGCTCATAAATTTCAGGCGTCTGTGATCTGCCCTTTCTCCTCTTCGCCCAGTTTCTGCGTATCATTGTTTGTGAAGTCTTGTCCGCCTTTAGTTCTGTATTGCTTCTCATATTCTTACCCCGTCACATGCCCTGTTCTTCTCTTGGCTTGTCCTCACTCTTCCAGGTCATCTTTCTCACTGCCGTCTAAGGTATCTTTCTCATAGGTGGGTAGGGTCATTTAGGTCCTTTAAAACAGTGCTTCCCTATTTTCTGTGGAGTAAATTCCAGACTCACACCTGGTTCCTTCTTTTCAGACTACATCTCCAACACGCTCCTCTTCCACGTCTTCAAATGTCAGCTAGTGGTTGGAGTACTTATTTCCCGGACATGCCGTCGGCTTTCTTGCCTCTGCCCTTTGTTCATTCCCTTTGCAAGGATGCCTCCTCATGCTGCTCTTCCCTGCCAGGTGGAATCTTCATAGTGAAATGTTACCTTGTCGCTGAAACCTTCTCTGATCAGCCCTAGGCGGCTCCCCCAACAGAATGTAGTAATTTCTTTGTCTAGTTTTCAGCATTTGCCACTGCCTCTGTTACAGCGCTTATCATACCACTTAAGAGGAGACTGTGTACAACCTCGTGTGTGTGTCAGGACTCTGCATCGGTGCATTGTCCTGCCTCCACCGAGCGGTGCTTCAGAATTCTGGCTCTGAAGTCAGATAGACCTGGGTTCCTTGCCAGATCTCACCACTTAATAACTGTGTAACCAGAGTCAAGTTACTTTATCTCTTTGGGCCTCTTTTCTCATTAGCAAAGTTGGCCTGATAACAGAACCCGTTACATCGGCTTGTGGTGAGGATGAGGGGGGGAATCCATGGAAGTCCTCATACTTCACCTGACACCTGACAAGCACTGACTAGCCACTGTCTAGGGAAAGCTCACTTTTCCTCCAGGCTGTGTCCCACAGGATTCCCTTTATGTCACTGAAATCAGATCACTCCATTATATCCTCCATTGTTTTGTTTTTCTAGGAGGATGTATCTCATAGGGTCATTTTGAGAACCAGCTTTTCAACAGCATGAGCTGTATGTGCCAAGCTGCAAATTTCGATGATGAACATCTCAGTTGTTTCTGAGTTCTTGGGGATGTTTTGTAACTGCGATCCTCAAACTTTTCTCCTGACAGAATACTAGTACAGAGGTCGCCACTGTAAAATTAATTAGAGTTTTTGCCCAAATTATAGCAAAAATAGTAAATGGATAGACTGTCTTGTTACTTTTTTTTTTTGCTTCTAATCACAAAAATTGCCTGTTTCTACCATGCTCTAACAGTGAAAAATAGCAATTATTATTATCAGAAATTGGGAAGCAGCCCATTAATGCTAAAGTTCCAGCATTGTATGCTGCTGCCATATAATGAATGTGATATAGTACATAGAAAATAATGTACTATAACATACTGTAATGAAATGTAACACACTGCAAATATTCGTACTTCTCTACTAGTAAAGTTATTTTAGTTCACATGATAAGATTGAAGATAATCAGTGTTTCACTGTTTTTCAAAGAGTATTGTGTGCTCCCTGAATAAACTGGAGAAGCACTGAGGCATGCTGAGTATAAAACAAAGGTTTTATGATTCCAAATTTATAAGCTGAAGTATAATTTTAACACTTTGAAAACATGTATCTGGTTTGTTTTATATTCTCAAATAATATTGTGATTTTTTTCCCCCCATAGTATATGATGTTAGTACATAGCTTGAAAAGAAGTCACTATCTTATTAAGGTTTAATCTTTTGTTTTAAGGTTGATTAATCATACAAAGAAGCTGATGGAGAAAGAAGAAAAATTGTGCATTAAAATTCTTCAGACTTTACGAGAAATGCTGGAGAAGAGAGACAGCTTTGTGGAAGAGGTATTTAAAATTTTTTCTTAGTATTTGCAAGTAAAATAGAATTTTTAGAACATTATAATGAATGAATTACACTAGGCTATTATATGATTACTAAGTACATATTAATGGTGTGTGTACTTAGACGAATTAGATCGTTTGAGTTTTATGATATCCATTCATCTTTTGTGTCTGCTTTGAGAAGTAACTAAGACTAGAACGGCCGAAGTATTTGGTCTATTTGTTTTATTATATTTTGTCTTGAGTATTTATTTTTCTCATATGGCTTCAGTGGACCCAATGATCTTTTCTGGCAATGAGCAACTGAGATGCATTATTAAGATTTTGTGTGAAGTTCTGCGTATTGAAATGGCCTGTGCATTTTGAAATATGTTGATTTTTCACTGTAAATATATGTTCATGTCATTTTCTATACTATTATGCCAAGTATTATAAAATAATATTGTTTAAAATAAATGGAATAATAAGCTTCTATTCTTAAGTATATTAAGTATTACACAAATGATTTTCAGGGGATATCAACTTATAGATAATAATTGTCAGTCTGTTATTAAAAATGACAGCTGAGGTGCTCATTAGGAGATAGCTGGCAGCATGTTTAATACCCAAGGTGATACCTTTAAATGTAAAATATAAACCTGGTGTAGGGTTTTCTCAGCTAGCTACCTTTACCCTTTACTTTTATGTTAGGTATCAGACATAATTTGTGCCTTGCTCCTTAATAATTTTTTGGTCTATTTCTGTAAATACGAATCACTTGCTACATTTAAAATGGGGAGAATTTTATTTTTATTTATTCATTATGTGTATGCTATCTCAATTCCAGAAAGATCGTAATGGTAGGTTTTTTCAAATATATTCACGTAGAAGAGAATTGCAATGGAATCTTGGATATTAATAGAAGGGGCAGAACTTTGAAATACTGCATTTGAATCCGATGTTTGCTTCAGTAATCAAAATGATTTCTGCTTTGCATTAATTCTCTTCATCACTTAAACTGTATTTGAGAAACGTGATCAAAATAAAAGTGGTCAGTGTAGCTTTAGCAAATGTTTCTGTGACATAGGACTCAAGAAAAATTCTCTTAAGTTTGAATATATAGTTTGCTTACGACAATGGTATGTAGAGTTCCTTGGGACTTTTTGTTTTCTTTCTTTGGTTCCTTAAACTATTGCTGTAGACCGTTTGATTTTGGCTGCAGTACTAGACCTTAAAGTAGAAAAATGGGATCATATACATTTTTGACAGAAGAGTGAGGTTTATGATAACAGTAACTTGTGCTTAACAGGAGATGTGTGATGAGCCTTCCAATTTTATGTAATAGATTATTATTGAATTACACTAAAGGAAAATAGGAAAGAAGTCAAGAAAGATTTTACTATGACTGGTCAAGAGTATTTCAGTGTGTCTCCCAAACTGCCCTGAAATTAATCACGCTGGCATCTTTCCATGCCCACGGCTCTCTCTAGTTCAAGCTTTTCTCTTGTCTAGAAAACTCCTGAGACCTTCTTGAAGGGAGGCAGGGCTGCTGTTCGCATAACCCCAAGAGCATTGTTCACATCCAACATGTGTCCTTCAGGGCACGGCCCTCAGGGAAAGGGGAGGAGGGGAGGCTAGTTGGGCTCAGCCGCTCAGTCACCTCACACACACTGTGAGCAACTATTAAATGCCAGTTCTTGTGCCTGGGCCCTGGGGATAAGGAGACAAAGGCGCAGCTTGCTGAGGGCCACCGCAGGTGTACTTCACCTGCTGGTGGACTCCTGTCTGCAGAGATCAGGAGAGCCTTTCAGGAACCTCCCGGGGCTCTGCGCTGCCTCGGTGTTGGAGGCCACCCGCTGTGCTTTTTCCTCCCCACCCAGCCTCATCCATTAGCTTCCAAAAATTTGTGTTACTTGATGTGCTTGGAAAATGTCCCCCAGGCTTTTCCTGCACTTAGCCTTACTACATCTGGAGTCGGGGATTGCTCAAATCCAAACAGGCCTCAGTACACTAGTGGTGTGGACGGGAAGTTGCCAATGAGTAGTTCTTCTCAGTCGTGTTAGCCAGTGGTGACTACTTTCTCAACAGAATTACCAAAATACTTTGTGCCCCTCTTTTAAGACGCTTCAGGCTGCATCTGGGTGTTTAGTCCAAGCTCCTTATTTTATTGATGATGTCACTGAGACCCAGAGAGGTTATGTGATTTGCCCGAGGTCACACAGCAAGTGCCAGAACCAGGGTTTAAATTGTGATCCTTCCGTTCTGCCTAACCATACTCATCAGATCACAGCCAACTTTACAAATGTTTGTATGTCACTGTTAAGAAAGGTTAGTAAATTTTGTCTAGCATGTTTTGGTATCCAAATTTCAGTCATAGGCAGACAGAATATGACAGAATATAACATCTCTCTCTCTCTGTCACACACACACACACACACACACACACACTCCATTGTCATCACCTTCTCTTACTCTGACCCTCCCGCCTCCCTCTTATAAGGACACTTGTGTTTACATTGGAACCAACCTGGGTAATCCAGTACAATCTCCTCATCACAAGATCCTTAATCATATCTGGAAAGTCCTTTTACCACGTAAGGAAACATATTCCCAGGTTCAGGTGATTACCGGTTACTGGCATAGACATCTTTGGTGCAGGCCATTATCCATTTTATCACAATGATCCTTTTAATGGCAGTGAGAAATGGCATTTGAATGCAGATGGAGAGCTTACCTGCGGCTGATTAAAATGACTATGTAGGGCAGCTTAAATGTGAATGAATGTGACAACAAAAAATGCTTTGAACTTACAGCACTTTGCTGTTTGCAAAGTATTTAGAAACATTTTGCTACCTTTCAACAGTTCTACGAAGTATATAGAGCAGGCAATGTTACTTCAGGTCAGTAATGTGGAGAGACTCAGAGAACTGAATTACATTAAGTCACACAGGTTACCTAAAGCCTGGTTGTCTAATGCCTAATTAACTGGACTTCTGTCTGTGTTGAGGCCGTCCCAAGAGATCTCTCAGAACTAAATCAAAACAGAAAACAGAAAACCAGGGTTTTTCACACTAGCTCCCCTAATACTATCTTTCAGCTATGAATACTATTTTTTCAGTTATTTAAATTTAAAACGTTACCTTAGAAGAAAATCTCCATTTTCATTTTGTTTCTTTGGTCTCCAATACTTGAAGGGGTGTGTGTGTGTGTGTGTGTGTCTGTGTGTGTCTGTGTGTGTAGCTGGTGAAAGTTTAAAAGTAGAGCCATGAAACATACATCTGCTTTGCTTCATGCTTGAAACTGATGTTCCTACAGCAATTTCCAACTTTGCGGTCCTGGTTTTCCGACTTTGTTAGCCTTCTCTGTATGATATATTAAGGAAAATCATCATGGAACTATGTTTCTTCTGGTATTTACTCAATTACTTTTAAAACATTTATAATTTATAATACCTTTGATTACAAATCTTAAATTAAATTTATTTAATATTCTTCCTTTCTTCATGTTCCTTAGTTTGTGCTGCTAAAAGGCTGAGAGATAAGATGTGGGTGGCAATTTCTTGAAGATTCCAAATGGGATAACATATGTAAATGGAAATTTAATTTTCTATTATGCATGCCTGTGTGTGGAATTGAGTGATCCTGTACGTATCATTTATTATAGCATAAGTTATAGCACTTATTTTTATCAAAGGTTAAAACAGGAGAATTATACTTCGAAAGTCCTTAAAGGGAAAAATTAGCCGAGTTTTATAAAAATTTTATAATGTTTTATTTGTTTAGGTGATTTTGGTAGAAAAGCAAAAAATTACAAAGGATATAACTCTACCTTGAAAGCTCAGGGCTCCTTTGGGTTGGGTCATATTTGAAAGCCTTCTTTTTTAGGTAAAAAATGCAGCCGTGTTTATTTGCACTTTAAAAAGATACATACGTTGGAAAATTCATGGAGGGAAAGAGAAGGGATGTTTTAAAATGGCTTCAGGGCAGTGTGATTTCTAATGTTCTCCACCCTCAATGCCATTTCGTTCTACTCTTATTTCCGTGACCTCTCTCCCACAAAACAGAAGTACCTGATAGGATGTGTGTGCAGTTGAACAGGGCAGCTTCATTATAACATCACATCTTGGTTTTGCGTATTTGAAGACTATTGTAGGTCCAGATCTGAGCAGAGATTCACCTGAGGTGGTAATGGAGCTAGAAAGGGCTCTGTGGATGGGGTAGAGTGGGCTGGTGGGGAGGGAGCAGGGGATAGGAAAGACTGTGTGCAGAGGATCGGTTTGGCTTTAAGGATTTTGAGGGGGTCAACTTTCTTCATCTTATCCTCTGTAGCATACATTTTCATTAAGATTTATAGAGCATTACAAATAATTTTCTCTCATAAAAAGGGAGAAACATGACTAGTAAAGATGTCTGTAAGAGCTGATCCTAAATATATAAAATTTGTAGCTTCTCTACTGTGGAATTGGAAAAGGTAGTGATTACTAAAAATGCCCCTGATCGCCTGTGGAACTGGTGATTTAAAGTCACTTTCTTTACACTGTGGTCAAAGAAGTTGACTTGCTTAGAATGCCAGTCATTGCTTCCCCTGTGAGTGTATTCCTGTCTACTTGTAAGTTACACCTGCCATACGTACAATCTGTAAGACAACAAAGATGTTTAGTCAAGTTCAATATTCTTAAGATGTTCAGCTTTGAAGTATCTTATGTCCTCAGAATATTATTGCTTAGAGATCTAGAAACTATCTCTGCTCTGGTGCAGTTTTAATAAAGTAATGGTAGCTAGGATTTACTGGGAGCTTACTAAAATTCTAAATTCAGAGAGTGTTCCTGACCCTTTAAATGTATTTTCTTATGTAATATTTAATCCTATGTCGTAGGTAGTATTGCTGTCTCCCTCTTACTGATGAGGACACTAAAGGTATACGTTGAAGGTCACACTCGTTAGTAGGTGAAGAGAGCTGGTATCTAGCCCAGACGTTGTGGCTCCTGAGCTCTTCACGAGCATGTTAGAGCCAAGCAGATTACACGACTTACAATCACAACTCTTCGATTTTCTCAGATATTCAGCTAAATAAAATGGAAAGGTCTTTAAATTATTTCTTGATAAAGTTTGTGTGCCTGTGTACTGGAAAGCATAGGTCATTTATTCAGTGAGCTGCTAAGAAAAGGTTTGAAGATTTTAAACCGAGTTATTTTGGAAACAATATGATTGATGCAAGAGCTGTGGGGAATTTTAAGATTTAGTTTTACAGACCTACAGATCAATACCAGAGCTTCCCAGACCCCACCCTGTGATCATGGTCTGTGTTGTTAGTAGTCTGAATATTATACGTAAAAATCCTAAATAGTGCTTTTTAAGATGGCATGGTAGATAGCCCCTTGTGGGAATGTGGCATTCAACAAACAGCGTAGCATCTGACTGAGAGCTGTGATCTTTACAAGCGCCCAGGTAGGGTAGGTGATATTTACACGTTGAACAATGATGGAAGACAGAGGCTTCTTGATTTCAAAGTTGCTATCAGGAGTGATATGGAACAAAGATCTTTAAGAAATGATGCCTTGAGTTATTTTTAAGATATATTTACTGTCAGTGGAGTTAAGAAGAATTCCTTTTTTTCCCCCCCTCAGCAGGGAAAAAAAAAAAACCTCATTGTAAGTAATCTTTTATTTCTGACTTTGAAGAGCTGCAAAAAGAATGTCAGAATTACACCCAGGAACTTAACTCCTACGTCAGATACGCACACTTGTCAGTCCCAGAAGTAATCACATTGTTGCGAATCTGTAAATTGAATCAAGTTCCTCTTACTGGGAGAGTCTGTGCAGAATCATTCACCTTCCATGCATATACTCATTTCACTTTTTAGGAGGCAAATAAACACATTTAAGTAGAATTGCTACACAGAGTTCACTGTAGCTTAAGAATTTGATAATGACTGGTTTGCTAAGGGAAAATAACTTTCAGTTTTAGCATCAGCTGCATTTTGTAGAATTTCTGAATAAATACATTTTAGAGGTGAGTGCAGTTTTCCCTCTATGTTCCAATGTTGTTTTAAACTGGATCAGTAAGTGATGTTGCAAACGTGCGATACTATCTTAATCACCCCTGTGTTGTGAATGTGTGTGTGTGTGTGTGTGTGTATGTGTGTGTATTGTGTTTTAACTAGGTAACTAGATGGTTGGAAATATGAAAATATGTTGAGGTCTCCTTGCAGTAAGTGATCTATTTTAGAAACATAATTAGTATACTCCTCCACTTTGAAATTTTCTGTCTAGGGAGTGAGACTTTGATCATTAAGGTGGGCACATGGGCAAGAATTGCTTTTGGAAATTTACTCTTCAGTTGCTGGTCTGACTTGGTCAGTTGTTAGGCTGTAAAAATGATAAGTTTATCGGGTTTATTAAAATCATTGTAACCTCATTATTACAAAAATTATAAAGTTCTTAGTCTTGCCTCGCCTTTAGCCTTCCATTTAAAAATCTGACATAATAACATCATTGCCTCCATGATTTTTGAGATATATTTTGATTCTGTAGAGATCAGTGACTAAAAAAGGTCATGTTGAAAATATTACCAATTCGTCAGAATTAACCATTCCTTGCCTCTCTAAGACATTTGGTAGCTAATAATTGTAGGTGAAAAATGGTATTGGTTAAAAGACATGGATGACATAAAAAGTAAAAAGAATATGAAGAAAAGAAGAAAACATTAAAATTAATGTATTACCAAATTATCATGTTGGTTATTTCCACCAAATCTAATCTGGACCATTTTCCAGGATGCATTCATTCCATGATTAATTTCCTTTAACTCCGTACTATTCTGGTTTGTAATCATTTCAGCACTTAAAAATCATCTCTGTCTTACTCATGTAAGCCTTTTATTATCATGCCTTCTGAAGGATTTCTTTGGTGTGTGTTGTTATTCTAAATAAATTAGAAACGCCTCGAGGATAGGTCTGATGCAGGTGATGAAGAAATGCCCAGAAGGCGTTTCAGTGCTGAGCTTCTGTGAGGGTCTGGTTGTGTATTTCTCTCCAGTCCCACTGCACACGCCACAAGTGTCGTGCCATCGAGGACAGAGACGGGTGATCTTATTCACTGTAGCACTCCCCGTGGGCATGTCCTGCACACCATCATTGCTCGGTAAATGTTTGAGGACTGACTTATTTATATTCAGTGGAAATAAATGTGATCGACCGTCTGCTAGTACAATGCATTGACCTTCACTAATCATATCCAAGAAGTGGATTCTAGAAATATGACTTCAGGTCCTACGTTGCATCCATCATGTAACCCAGGAAATGGCAGTTTTCTTGATGCTTTACGTGCAGGGTTGGGTCAGCAACAGGGAGAGCTACACACAGCATCGAGGACTAAGGTTGCAGCCCATACTTTGTCTGGTGGGCTGTGCCATCTGTGCTGGCTGCCTGGCTTGGAAAGCCAAAGGGGAAGAAGTGGGGGATCCCCAGACACAGTCACGCGGGAGCTCAGCTCAGCGAGGCTGTGGCAAAGAAGGATGGACGGGTCTGCAGGCAAGCAGATGGGTGGACGGCTCGGCCTCTGGACTTCGGTCTCAGGAAGGGCCGCCCTCTCTGAGAAGGGATTTGGGAAGACCAAGCAAGGAACTCAGGCTGCAAAAGAAGTGGGAAGAGCCCAGTGTAAAACCGGGAGAACCTGAGAGCAGCTGGGGCGCTGGAGGGAGGCGCCAGTCATCCGAAGCGGTCGCTGAGTTTGTCAGATGCGCTAGCGTGACAAGCCGCCGAGCACTCAGACTGTTGACCTCAGGCAGCACCAGGCCCTCCTGCCGCAGGACAGAATTGGTGTTCGGAACTGCCCTGCTACTGACGTCGCGAGGAAGAGGGATGTAAAGGCCGCGAAGTAGATCGGGCCAGAGACATTTCACTTTTTCTGTCTGATGCATTCATCTCTGGACTGCTGTTTGAACAGGTCCTTACACAGGAGATATCCAACCCAGTCTATGAGGCCCTAAAACCACATTTTTGTTGTTGCTCTTATTTAACTATGGATGCATCTGTAGAGAAGCTATTTGCAAAATGACAGCGTATCATTGGGCACTTGGAGCCTCACAATAGCTCTCTGAGATAGGGAAATATTTTTCAGTCTCCATTGTATAGGTAAGAAGACTGAGGCCCAGGGGTAAAATGACCTGGTAACAATCATGAGATTCTTAAGTGGCAGAGCAGGGGTGTGAATCAAGGTGTTCTGATTCTGCTCTGTAGGTGCTGCTTCTCCCGATGGTAAGGAATTGAATAATGCTGGAGAAAATAAATGGTCATTTAAATTGGATTTCACCTTTTGAAACCACCTTTTTAAGATTTTCACTTCTTTTGCTATCTCAAGAAACCTAAAAAAAAAATTAAAGCAAGCAATCCTAAAAAAATTAAAATTAAAAGCAAAGATGTATTCTTGCTCATTTCTAGATACCTGCTCCAAACAATAGTAGCAGCTGCAACTTTCATGGGTTGATTGTGTAGTAAACACCAAGTGGTGCTATGAACGCTCTAAGTGTTAACTCGTGTAACTCTCATAACAACACGTTGAGGAAACCGCAGCACAGAAAGGTTACGGAACTTGTCCAAGGTCACACAGCAAAAGAATGGTGGAGCCAACTTGAAAACTCAGGCCTTCTGGCTCCAGAGCCCAAGTTTGCGATCACCACATGAGTCTGCCTTCCATTCTAGTCTAGCATCAACCAACAAAGCCGTAGGAATGTCACTCGTGGCTACCAGAGGGAAACTGTTTTCTTGTTTCAAGTCACACACACCACCTTAAGATATTTCTTCTTGTGCCGAATGATTCGGAACATCTACCATTTGTTGATTTCTTCCGGGTAGGCTCAGCTCCTGCACATTCCATCTGGTGCTTGAGAACCTCAGGCGTTTTGGGGTAAATCTCAGTTACTCACAACAGAACGGCACACAACATTTTGAATATTTTCAGATTGCTCGGTGCGATGTCAGGTTTATCTTTTCTCAATTGTTTCTAGCCTTTGGCTGAGTTTTTAATTAAAACTCAAATTACAGACGATAGTAGTTCTATAGCCGTGGAACAGGGAAAACAGACGTGCTGTGTTAATGAACACGCCTTAGCAGTTTGGTTTAATGAGTTGGTGGCACAAAGTGATCTAAATGAGGGCACGTGGACAGTTAAAATTAAATTGGATGCTTATAATTAATATCAGATAGAATGATATCGGTGATTCTAATTCAGAGACATATACTTAACAAATTTCCATTTCAGGTATTGAGTTGATTTCTCTTTCTCTCAAAAAGCCACAGTACGTATCAGAGACATACAAAGTATAGTTTTGTTTTTTTGAAGTACAGTCAGTTACAGTGTGTCAAATTCTGGTGTACAGCACAATGTCCCAGCCATGCATATACATACATATATTCATTTTTATTGAAGTATAGTTGATTTACAATGTTGTGTTAGTTTCAGGGGTATAGCAAAGTGATTCATTTATATATATGTATATATAAATCTATCCTTTTTCAGATTCTTTTCCATTATAGTTTATTACAAGATATTGAATATAGTTCTCTGTTGTACAGTAGGCCCTTGTTAGTTATCTATTTTACGTATGGTCGTGTATATATGTTCATCTCAATCTCCTGACTTATCCCTCTCCTCCTTTTCCCTTTGGTAACCATGAGTTTGTTTTCTATGTCCATGAGTCTGTTTCTGTTTTGTAAATAAATTCATGTATCATTTTTTAAAGATTCCACATATAAATGGTATCATAGGATATTTGTCTTTCTCTGTCTGACTGACTTCACTTAGTATGGTAATCTCTAGGTCAATCCATGTTGCTGCAAATACATTTTTTGTTGCTGCAAAATCATTCTTTTTTATAGTTGAGTAATATTCCAGTGTGTGTGTGTGTGTGTGTGTGTGTGTGTGTGTGTATGTATAAAATTCCTGTTAGAAAAATATATGTATACACACACACACACACATATACACCACAACTTCTTTATCCAGTCATCTATAGATGGACAGTTAGGTTGTTTCCATGCCTTGGCTATTGTATATAGTGCTGCTATGAACACTGGGGAGCATGTTTGTTTTGAATTAGAGGTTTCTCTGGATATATGCCCAGGAGTGAGATAGCTGGATCGTACATCCACTCTATTTTTAGTTTTTTTAAGGAACCTCCATACTGTTCTCCTTAGTCAATTGCTTGCTCTCTTGAAAGAGACCTTTGGTATCAACTCCACACGCTCTTACCCTTCTGGGCACAAAGTGTGAACACTGAGGCTTCCTCCCGCCCTGGTCCCACTGTCGTGCCGATGGCACCGCCTGTCTCCTTGCCTGGACCCTGCTATTTCCCTCCTCCTCAGTCTCCCGGGCTCCTCCTCTCCCCCTCTGTCCCTCTCAGCAAACTCTCCTATGTCCTTATCGCCCCGAGTGTCCCCTCCACCTTCTTGCTTTAAATGAAGGCTTACTCTCCCCGAGGCCACCCCTGTTTCTCAGCGGCTCTGTGGGTTAGAGCCTCTCTTCTCTTGCACCCACCGCGTGAAGAGGCTTTGTGTCCTTGCTGCTTCTCCTTGTTACTTCTAGACTCATTCCTCTGCCCTCTTTTGAAATCGTAGCTCCTTTGAGGATAAGGCCTTCTGACTCGATCCGTCTGGGCTCTGCCAGCATTCCAGTCACTCCGCTCACCTGTTCAAGACTTTGGAACCTGGCTCGTGTTCTGTGTCTCCATCCCGAGACCTGCCATCGTCAGGGTGACTTTAGTCCACGTGGGCTGTGCATCCAACCCTCCAGCCTCTCGTGCCCTTGACCCGTGCATCTGTGCTGATCTCCCCTACGCGTTCATCCCCAGTAATAGCGAATTCAGGCATCCTGCTGGCCGCCCTCTCTTCTTTCCCATTCAACCTGCCTGTTTAACTACACCCATTATGACTGTCCTTTGACCTGAGCAGGACCATGGACCCTGCTAACTCCCCAGCTGTGACTATGAAATCTCGCCTGGCTCCCTTCCTCTGCTTATCAACCCAAGATTTCAGAGTCAAAGCCCAACTGCTGAGCAGCTGTTGAAGGCAGGCCCCTAGCCCCTAGCAAGCAGCACTCACTGAACAGCATGGAAGAGGGGAGGAGGTTCCTCAGGAGACGATCGGAGGACTGTGGCCAGAAGGTGGAGGGAAGGATGCTGGAAAGGCCCAAAAAACAGCCAGTGACCACTCCAGTTTCTTCTGCAGTTTCTGCTTCTTGACAGAGTGAGTTACTCAGATTATTTAAGCTATTTGGCTGATTTTCTCTTCATGTTCCACCTAACTGTAGATTCCGCCTCTTTCCAAATGGAACCAGCATCCTTGGCTCAGAGTTCCCTTATGGGAAAGCCTCTCCTTCGCTCTGTACCCCGGGGCTGTGTTCCCCCAATGGAAAAAGGCTGTGGGTCTCTTTTCTCCAAGCTGAGAAAACATATGGACGAGAGCGTGCTGCTTCTCGAAGTCTGTAGCCTTTCTACAAGACATCTGCTATAGCATTCTTTGTTCTTGGATCGTGGTCTGTTGTTTGCCATTTGTTTTCATAAATATTAATCTTTGAAATCTTGACTGACGTAGAAGTTGTTCTTTTTGGATTCCTTCCTTGTTTCTGTGCACCATGTTGGAATAATTGAGTCGCAATGTAACAAATAAGGTTCTTCTTGTGAAAAAGTCCTGTTAGAAGAATCAAGGGCTAAAATTTCAAATTCAGTTACTTGTCTTCTGAACATCTGAGCTCTCCCTCCTTGTCCTTTCCTTAAATTTATTGCCATTGGACTAACGCCTCTGCAGTCATTTTGCAAAAAGTAGTCTTTCACTCCGGGGTCCTTGAAAGTACCTCAGGAAGACATTTAAGCTCAAATTCCACAGGCGTGTGACTGAGTCCCCAAGGTTGATAACTACCCCTTCTGTGTCTGAAACTATGAGTCTGAGAACTGGATGGTGACTTTGAACTGGACAACAAATAGCCTGTTCAACACGTTCACAGGCGGTGTTTGGTGTTTAATTCCTCATCACACCTTTGCGTGAGAAGATAATTGACAGGTCTGCGGTGGAAGATACGGTGAGCACGCCTTCCACCATAGGGTGTTAATATCTGATGATTGTTGATACAGATCTCCTGCACTCGTGGGACTTTGCCATGCTCTACGTAGCGTGTGGAGAGCAGTGTTGGATCTCCACGCAGCCTTTTAGGCTCATCTTTATTACGCATGGTAGTTCCTGATTCATTTTATTGTTGACTCTAGGGATCAGTAATTCAGCCCATTTTAAATTGCTTCAGTTATTCTTCAATTAGTAAAACATTTTTTAATCTTAAGAATGAAAAGTGCACTGTATAGCACAGGGAAATATATTCAATATCTTGCAGTAGCTCATGATGAAAAAGAATATGAAAATGAATATATGTATATTTATGTATGACTGAAGCATGGTGCTGTACACCAGAAACTGACACAGCATTGTAAACTGACTATACTTCAGTAAAAATATGTTAAAAAAAGAATGAAAAGTGCTTCCTACAGATCCCTGATCTTAAGGCCTGTTGGCAAAGAGTTACCTGTGTGTTAAGCCAATATGCCAGACACAGCAAGAGACTAATTTTGAAGGAAACTATTTGCTCACAATGCCATAGGGTCTTTTCTGCCTTAGTAAACCCACCTGTTCAACGTATTGAATTTATTGTATTTTTTAAAAAATAGCTTGCAGGATCTCATGACAAGATCTTGAAGAGGGATGCTGGATTCTCAGGTTTTCATAAGAGGCTTTCTTTTTTTAAAAGTCAGAATACTCTATTATTGAAGCGGAGGTAATAAATGGGAAAATATGGTACCACTGATGTGTGATGAAATTGTTATTTCTTCAGCTTTGTCTACAATCATGTAAAAATTCGAGTTAGAAGAGATTTGTATGCTTGGCCGTCTTGCAGGGGTGCGTCAGGGCGGGGAGCGTATCTCGCAGTCGAGACCAAGCACAGTGACCTCGGAGGTCTGTTGGCAGGTGTCAGCTCTTCTCTGCGTCTGGCGTTTTCCGAGATAGAATGAGAGTCACATGTCTGCACACCGTGCTGCTGGTTCTTGCCAGGCACGCTCTCTGGAAAGAGCATACTGAATATCTCTGTGTGCCTCTGTTTTAGGGAGAAAAGAGAATCTCACAAAACTTGGGGACTTTTCCAGGATTGGATTTCCAGGATTTCCAGAAGCTGAGGAGCAGGTGAAGGTCCCACCTCAGGGAGGCCTCTGACGTGGCGGCCAGTGAGTCCGCGCGGTTGGGGGCTGGACACTTGAGCAGTGTTCCTCTGGGCCAGGGTTTAGGCCCCAGCGAGAGGGTTCTTTGGAGAGAAGCCTCATTTGTACCGTTTCAGTCGGATAACCACACCGCATGAGAACCTGCCATGAGTCAGCTCACGCTCTGTGGTGAGACACTAAGGAATGAAATGAAACCCCCCACATTAGTTTTCTCGCGGTGCGGTAACGAGTACCACAGACTGGTGAACAACAGAAACGTGTGTTTTTACAGTCCTGGAGGTGTCTGAGATGCAGGTGTCGGCAGGGTTGTTTGTTTCTGTCCCAGGCCTCTCTCCTTGCCTGTGGGAGGCCATCTCCCCCTCTGCCTTCCCGTGGTCTTCCCTCTGGACACGGGTCTGTCTCGCAGCTTCCTCTTTGTACAGGGATACCAATCATACTGGGGTAAGACCCGTCCCAGTGACCTTGCTCTAATTCAGCTACCTCTTTCAAGCCCGTACCTCCAAACATGGTTCTGTTCTAAGGTAGTGGGAGTTAGGGCTTCAATCATGAATTTGGGGTGATGTGATTCAGCCTGGGGTACCACCTGGGTCCTACAATCTGCTCCCAGATAAGATGCGTGCAAATGTTTCTTGTGGAGGCTTCTCTTTTGCTCATTTTGTTGAGGGTGGCCGAATGCCCTGAGCAGATTGCTGGCATCTGCAAACAGAGATTTAGGAAGTTATTTCTAAACATTATTCTTTAAATCAGTCTCAACCAACAAAGAAACATAGCAAAAGGATTTTGCTTTCCTTTTGTTTTGTATCCTAATGTTGAAAGGAAAAGAAAACTGTTGATTGGCATAAAAAATTCCAGTGACACCGGGAAGTACATGGTTAGATGTTCTGAGCATAAAATTGGAACGTTACATAGATCTTACTAGCTCTGAAAACACAAAATGGGAAAATTTGAAAACTTGATGGAATTTAATGTTTGTGATATTCTTCAGCCTTGGCCTGACTCTCAAAAGCAGAGTCCAGTGTTCTTCTTGGGCACTTCTGACAGTGTTTTATGCACAATTACAAAGAATTGGAAGTTTCAGATATGATCTTTGGAGTTTCTCTGTTTGCTTCAAATTAAATTAAAGAATTATTCTGGAATATCACTTTAGCAATTTATCATTCTGGTCTTCTCGTAAAATATAGACACTTAAAATCTTTCATTGAAAAAATGTACCTTTTCTAGAGGAAGGCCTCCCTACTATTTACAAGTATTTGTAAACCACACAGGCACAATTTTTTTATTTTGGATAAGTGGCCAGTTTTTAAAATGGTTATTTCTAATATGCACATAAAGATAAAGTGAATTTTTAAAACCATAATGCTGCCAGGAGCACCGCTTTTAGCTTAGCCTCAGTGCCTCATTCTTTGTGCTTGTAGGTGGGATGAACTGTAAGTTCTCATTATTTTAAGAAAGAAAATGACCCAGGTCATAGTATTACTTTTGCAAGTCTCCCAGTCTGTAGAACGTTTCCCTGCTATTTTAAAGCAGCATTACTTTATTTCCTTAGGTATAAAGTTTGTTTACTTCTTGCCTATTTTAAACCAAGTCTCTCATACCAGCAAACGTAAGGTAAACAGTATCAGAAACAGACACTTCAAGATACGTTCACAGAATAATTCCTTCTGTCCTCATGCAAGTGGCTGCATCGGGAAATGAGGATTACTCAGCATTTTTGTTTTGACTCTGGTATGATCGTGCCCATGGGATTCTGAGTGATTGGTTACTTCACTAACTGCACAAGAAAAGGGAATTCTCTCGGATCATTCAGACACACATTTGTACATGTATGTAAATGCAATAAACATGAGGCATAGACCAAGATAGTGGAAAATCAAAGGTGTATATGAGAAGATGTCAGCCATTAAAAACTGGACTGAGATACATTATCCTGGAAGTGGAGAGCCAGTCTGAGCTGTATAGCAATCATCAGAGCGGTTTTATGGATGTATTACAAAGTTAAGAGGACTTAAAAAAAAAAACCCCAGGGGCGTTTTTAAAAACAACTCTTTATGCCTATGCACTACTCTGTTTCTCTAAGTTGAATATTTACTCCAGTTTGACACACGACCGTGGTGTGGTAAATAAGCGGTTAGAAGTAGGTTACAGACTTTAATGTGGAAATTGATTTTTTTTCCTGATTTTATTGTTCAGTGCTGTTATTTTCGGTACATTTATTGAAATGTCTAACACATATAATAACAAGTGTGGTACGCTTGTCTGTGCTTCACGTTTGCCTCAGGTAGTCCAGTGGGCAGCGTACAGTGAGGTGCGTTGGGAAAGTCCAGTGAATATTTATGGTCCTCCAAGGGACCCGCGTAACGGAGGTGAACTTGCTTGCTTCCCAGACATCTGTCTTTTTCTGGCTCTTAAGGGTTGTTGCTGTAATTGATTTATTTTTACCAAATATACTAGATACACTAAATAGATTTCGGTGAGCCATGAGAAAATGTTATTCCAATCTGCTTCCCACTTCAAGTTTCCATAAGGATGGGTGTTGTTATATAATAAGTGGACTCTGGGCGAGGATGATTGCATGGGTGCTGTTTCCCTAGGAGAGATGCAGTGTTCCTAGATCATCAAAGTGTGTCGGATTTTATGTTTAGCTCTGCAGCCCCACATGAAAATTCAGCACCTGTGTGGCTCTATTTCAAACCACCTGTGAGTGTTAGGTTTTGAGGAGGCCTCTTAAACAGCACCCCCCTCCCAGGATTTGGAACTGTTGAGAGAATTAGGAGTCATTCAGACTGAGATCAAAATGCCAGCTTAATAACTGGAATATCCAACTGGAAAACATACTTTGGGTCTATGGTTAAATTTGCTGATATTTCGCTCCAACATAATAATAACCCTGAACTTCCCCAAAAGGACAGGCCTCTGAGAGTGTGGCGGGGAGCTGCTCAGAATTCACCTGCTCGTGTGGGCAGGAAGAACTCAGGAGCAGCTTGGCTAAGTATCTTGTTATTATTTTTTTAACAGTGAATACTACAAATTTTATTTCCAATTGTAATTTTAAAAATTTATAGCTAAATTGGGTTATTTCTCATGCTGTTGGCCCCAACAGTGAACCCTCATTGTGAAGATCTGTTTCTTTAATTGAAGTATAGTCGAATTACAATCTTGTGTTAATTTCTGGTATACAGCATAGTGATTCACTTATACATATGTACATATATTCCTTTTCATATTCTTTTTCATTATAGGCCATTAAAAAGGTATTGAATATGGTTCCCTCTGCTATCCAGTAGAACCTTGTTGTGTATCTATTTTATATGTAGTAATTAGTATCTGCAAATCCTGAGTGCCCAATGTATCCGTCCCCATCCCCCTTTCCCCTGGTAAGCATAAGTTTGTTTTCTGTGTCGGTGAGTGTGTCTTTTTTTAAGTAAGTTCATCTGTGTCCTTTTTATTTTTTTAGATTCGACATATAAGTGATATCATATGGCATTTTTCGTTCTCTTTCTGGTTTCTTTCACTTAAGTGTGACAATTTCCAGGTCCATCCATGTTGCTGCAAATGGCATTATTTTATCCTTTTTAACGGCCCAGTAGTATTCCAAATGTCCATCAACAGATGACTGGACAAAGAAGTTATGGTATATATCTTCTCATCCCTTCTTTCCAACTCACCAATCAGATATGATATCTCCCTTTTTTAGGGGAGGAGTGAGTGAGTGAGTGGACAAAGAGAGGTCAAAAGTATCACTACTAAAAGAGTTACTCCACCCAGAACAAATGATATGAGGAAAAAGGAACTTCCCCACGGACCTTTTTCCATTGAGAGTTTTGTTTCACTACATAATAAATTTTAATTGCCTTCATCCATGCTAAGTTCACATTTCTATAAAAAAAATTATGTGTACACTCCTAGCTTTATAGTATGGGAACACTAGGTCTTAACTTTTTTTTTCACAGAAACATATGGATTAGTAACATGCCATCATTCTTGGCATGTCAGCAGGTGCTACCGCTAAGCTATGCATAATTGCCCGTTTCACTGATGCAACATCTCTCCTTTTCTCTGTGAGCTTGAGAACCACTAGCATAGGTATGTTTTAGTCCAGACAGACAGACTAAAGAGAATTTCTGTAAAACGAACATTTGGAATTGATTTTCTCAGTCAGTTTACCAGTAAACCTGGACTGCGAGGTATTCACTTGATTTCCGTCGCGCAAAACACTGCGCGTTCAGCTGCGTCAGAACCATTCTGAATGGTTGGATACTGTTTAGTAGAATTTGCAGGATTTGATGCCACTGTTAGCCACTGTACTCTTCGTCCTCAACAACAAATTGTAATAAAAATCCTGCTTCAATGCAAAGTACAACACTACAAAGTTCTGAGGCTCCGGGAGTTATCATGTATCCGCCCACGAGAAGTTTGGGCTTTAATGCCCGGTGAGTACGTGTGAAAAGTAAATAGCGTACGTTAAGCCTGTGCCACCTGCTAAGTGGATTCTATAGGTGTTCGAGGCAGAATGTGAAGTCATGCACCACAGGCATTTTTGACAGCTTTGGGATGGCTACAAGACATTTCCTAGGAATAATTCATAAGGTTTGAGACACTAAAAATGAATGTTACCATTGACTTTGCAGGAATAGATCATTATGGGGTTTTTGGTCCTAGGAAATCTCAGGGAGGAAGTAGAATTTTAGCTGGTCCTCACATATCCCAAGGAGTGAGTCGTTGGTGCCTTCCTCTCCCTGTGTTCTTCTTGTTATTGAGTAGCATCACCACCTACCAAGCTGCTCAATCAAAACCGTAGGTGTCATTCTTTTTTTGTTGTTGTTTAATTGAAGTATAGTTGATTTACAATATTGTGTTAATTTCTGGCGTGCAGCATATATATATATATTCCTATTCTTTTTCATTATAGGCTATTGCAAGGTATTGAATATAGTTCCCTGGGCTTCTTGATCCATCCTTCTCTCTCAACCACACAGCAAATGGATCAGCAAGTCCCAATGACTCTACCTATAATGTTCCTTGAACACACCCAGCTGTCCAACTGCCCTGCCACTCCCTGGTCTAAACCCATGATCCTGACTTTAGTCATTATTATCTCCCGCCTGGATTACCCCCTGATCTCCAAATTCATCTCCTCGCTTCCGTTGTTTGTAATCTCCAGTCCCTTCTTTCCATAGAGTAATCATTGTAAATCGTAAGTCGGGTGGTGCCATTCTCCTGTTAAAACTCCTTGATGGTTTTCTATTGCTCTTTTAAAAAGTCATATTTCTTAGCAGAGTAGATAAGGCCCTGCATGATCTCGCTTGTGCCATCTTTTTAACCTCTTTCCCTTTCTTGACTGTAATGTAGCCACAAAGTGTCCTTCTGGTCTCAAACAAGATCATCTCTTTCCATTTAGAGGCTTTGCGTTTGCCCTTCCTTCTGCCTGGATGCTGTTCCTTTGGCTATTTGTGTACCTTGTCTCCTTTTATCCTTCAGGTCTCAGCTCAGATGGCACATTCTTAGCTCAGACGCCTTTTTTTTTTGATGACCCCATCTAAAATAAGTTCCTGCAGTTGACCTCTATTACATTATCCCATTTATTTTTTTTTCATAGCACATTTAAGGAAATGCAAACATCTAGTTTCATTTTTATGTTATTGTTTACTTATTATCTGTCTCCCTCTATAGATAGACCTGTAACTCCATGAGGATAAGAATCCTGTCTTTTGTGTTTATGACTGTGTCTGTTGTGCATATCACAGTGTCTTGAATCACTCAGTAAACACTTGTTACATGAATAAAGAATGCAGCTTAAATAAGCAGAGGAGAAAGAAAGGAGCATTCCAGCTAGGGTGAGAGTGTGAGCAAAATGCAAAATAGTTCAGGATATGGTTTGTGAATAAATTACCCAGAGCACTGTTCTTGTTGGGAGTAATCCTGTTTATATGGTGCAAAGTTTTATTTTAATTGTACTGGGATATACAGTCGGAAGGAGAAACTAACTTATAGAAGCTCTTAAAGTTTAAGCTATAGGAATAGAATGCACTTTGCAGTCAATCAAGTGGAAGCTGCTGAAGGAAGAGTTTTGATCAGGGAATGAGTCTATGAGGTTAATCCTGCAGTGATACTGCAGGTGAGAAATGCTGTAGGCAGAGAGTTCAGTAGGAGAGGACTGTAGTTGTCTATCTGAGAGCTTATGAAATGTATTTCTAAGTCTCTTTCACCTGAAAAGAATGGACTTTATATGTCTAACATAAATCCCAAACTAAAAACTATTCAAAGCAAGTTATCAGTGCAACGAAGGGTTTGAAGACTTGGACTTGGGAAGCTTTAGGACCAGAAAGTCATCAGGTACATGCCTTTCTCTTCCTTGTCATTCCTGTCTTCCATGTCCACACTCTCCTCATGGTAGTGATACTCATGTTTTGCATTGAAATCTTTTGAAATTTCCTCTTTCTGTCTCTTCTCTAAGATAGATGGGCAAAGAACCTATAGAGCTGGGCTGCAGTGTTACAACTCATCAGTAGGTGTCACCATCCCACAAATGATTTATCCCACTGTGAGCATTTCTCAAGTCCGTAGCTTTAAGTTAGATAAAATAAATTAATGTTTTACTTTATCCTGTGTATCTTTTGAGTTCTCACTTCATAATTATAAATATTTATTCAGGTCACATAAGATCAATAAAGTTGTTTCTAAATCTGGTTACTTACAATAACATAGTTACATTTTATTCTGAATTCTGTTGTTCAATTGATAGTCTGCTTAATTTTAGCTACCACAGTATTATGTTACTTATTTTGATAATGTTTCAATATTTGGACACATCTTAGAGCCAGGAAAAAATTATGGTATTTTGTTTTCATTTTTCTGTTTCCTTTGTTTTTGTTTTTTTCATTCTTCATCTGACATTTCTACCATCACAGAAAGTTATATTAGATAGCCCTGGTATAGAATAGACTGGTCTCTTTTGTTAAAAAAAAAAAATCTGCAGACATCACCATGTGCCTGGGTTCAAGATCTTGTACATAGAAAGGTTTTTAAAATTTTAAAACAAAATATGGACAGGAGATTTTTGTTTTTGTTTTTGTTTTATTGTTTAGTGTGTATTGTATTTTCCTCTCAGTTTTAGAATTTTTGTACATTGGTGCACAACATTAGCAATAAAATGGAAAGAAGGCAGGGCTAAAATGTCTAGGTTTATATGGTAGCTCAGTGTTTTGAAATCTAATAACATTGCTTGAAAACTAAATATGCTTAATATTTTTACATCATGCTTATTTTAATCAGTCTTGGAAATAAAATGTTGAGTATATGAGGCTGGGAATTTATAGGGGCCCCTGTAGCTCATTTTCATGCTTGACAGTTGGTCATACTCTACGTAGATAGTTGTAAATATAATGTAAATGCCATGTAAGTAGTTGCCAGCCTCTGGCAAATTGAAGTTTTGCTTTTTGGAACTTTTTGGAATTTTTTTTCTGGGTATTTTTGATCTTTGGTTGGTTGAATTTGCAGATGTAGAATCTGCAGATATGGAGGGCTGACTGTGTTTTCCTTTACTCTCATACTTTACTTCTGGCCGCCAAATGTGTACTTCCTCCCCACCCCCACCGTCCCCACCCTTGGCCAGTGACCAGTGTTCCACCACCAGCTGAGTGTCTTACAGTTTAACGCAGTTCTGACACTAGCTACTTAGAGACAACATCAGATTCCACAGTTGAAGGGCTCAGTCCCACAAGAATGCTTCTCTCCTTCAGATGCCAAAGCAAGTCCAGGTTTTCTCCTGTGCTTCTGACTGACTGAACTGTAAATCCGAGATTCCCATGACCTCATCTGCAGGTTTGATCATCTCCTAGAGGTGCTCAAAGAACTCAGGAAAAACAGTTTACTTACTAAATTACAAATTCATTGTAAAAGGATACAACTCAAGAACAGCCAGATGGAAGAGATGTGCAGGACAAGTAGGTAGGAAGGGGCGCGGTGCTTCCGTGCCCTCTCCAGGCATGCCACCCTCCCAGCACCTCCATGTGTTCACCAGCCCGGAAGCTCCCTCAACACCATACTTTTAGTGGTTTTTATGGAAGCTTCATCCTGTAGGCATGATGGATTGATAGCTCCATTTCCAGCCCCGCTCCCCTTTCTGGAGGATGGCGGTTGGCAGTGAAAGTTCCAGACTTCTAATCATGATCTGGTCTTTCTGGTGACCAGCTCCCAACCAGGAGCCCACCAAGAGCTGCCTCATTAGAACGAAAGATGCTCTTATCACCCAGGAAGCTCCAAGGGATTAGGAGCTCTGTGCCAGACACTCCTATTACTCAATTACAAGGATTTTTAGGAGCTTCTTGTCAGGAATCAGGGTCAAAGACCAAATATTAGCAGAAGCCATGGGCAGAGAGTTTTATTATTTCACACATTATTATTATTATTATTATTATTATTATTATTATTATTGTTGTTGTTGTTGTTGTTGTTACGCACACTTAGTTATTTGAAAAGTGGAATATTTGCTGTTTGCTTTCTTTCTTGCTTGCTTAGAAGATGCAGTGTTGTGTGTGTCTTCTATCCTGGTATAATCTTGTGTGCTGCGTGACTAGTTTTAATGAACTGTTTCTACCAGTAGAGAAATGGTCCCTATTTTATTCCCTGCTATGAAAGTCTCAAAAACATGTGACTGTCCATGTGAACAGTCTGTGCAGATTAAAGCTGCAGGGCATGATTGGAGGAGACACGACTGCCAAGCCACGAGGCGGCTAAGAAGGCGTCCTCTGCCAACGACAGCGTGGGATTATGTAACGCCTGCAGTGTCTGGCACTGTGCGCCACTGGAGACATCACGTGTTGTGCAATGCTCTTGGCCCTGAAATTCAATTAGATTGCTTTGAATGATCCGTGAGTCTGCATGAGATAAGCTTTTGCTGCTATACATAGAAAGCAAATGGGTTGATTAGCCCCACATAAATTAAGAAATTGCCATTGTATTCCAGCAAGGATATGTGCATTATACATACCTCACTGTGCTGCAGAGGAGCAGAATTTAAGCATTATGTAACCTGGATAAATAATGGGAGGAGAACCCAACCCTTACAACTAGAGGAAAAAATATTTTCTTACAGACACTAAGCAACTTAGCAATAGAGTTTCTTTTTTAAAAATAGATTTTGCCATTGTTTGGGGGAATCTGCTTAAAGGCAGCTTGTGTGGCTTTTTCCCCCCCCAATGCCATGATCTATAAATGAGAATAAAGAAATAGATAGGGTGATAAAATTTGGTAGGAGAAGGAACTTTCATTAGAAAGAATTTAAAATTGTGGGTTCAGTGGCCTTTTTATATTGAGTGAGTTTACTTTCTTTGTGAGATTGTAGCTGATCAATTTAAGGAATTGGGAACCATCAGAAATTAACCCCATGTTGTTTGGCTAAAACTTCTTGGTATCTTTTCACAAAAGAAAATCTGGGATGAAGAGGGAAGGTAATAGTGAATGTTGAGAAATTGAGAATTTGGAATGAAGTAGAGAATTATTGTCATATTAAGGGCTTAAAGAACCAATGGGAAACAACCAAAATCAACTACGTGAGCTTGACTTTCCCAGATCCTTATACCCCCATTCTCCCCCAAATACGATTTAAGATTTCAATTAAAAGCACTGGTGAGAAGTTAAAGTTCACTAGAATTGTTTAGGACATTGAACTGAAACCAAAGGTGCTGAAATGCGTTTGCAGAGAACTTCCGTTTCCTCATATCCACAGGGATCAGGGGTGCAGTTCCTTTGTGATTATATGTTACGTGGTCTTGATCTGCAGCAAAACCACTGCTGTTGTCTTCTCCCTGCTGAAAAAGGCTTTTGTTTTTCTCCTATTCTTTGAAAACCTTAGGACACAGATTCTCTCTGTGGAGCCTTATATCCTGATTTTAGTCTTAATGGACATTCACAAGTGGGTTGTTTTCTAACGTGTCATATTAAAAGCTGAATTTTAATAGGTTTTCTTTCTAATAGATTATCTAGATTTTGTGAGATTTAACGTGCATAGGTATTTCCCACTGGTTTACTTTTTCTAACTCTCTGCCGTAGGTACTGCTACTTTTATTTTTATTAACCAAAGGGAAAACCGATGTGTAGAGAGGTGCAGTGGGCTGCCCAGGGTCACGCTGCAAGGAGGTGACTGGGGAGGGGCTCCAGAACAGACCGTAAGCATTTTCATCCACTGTGTTAATGGTCCCCAAATGCTGTTCTGTGGACCAGTACCTCTATTTTATTTTGCCTAGGGTGAAGGTCTGGGATTCTGTCATCTTAAAATAGTTTTCCAGGTGATTCTGATGCAAGGTAAGAGTTGGGAGCTACTTCATATTTAATATTCTGATCTATAGAGAGAACGTTAGAACATCTCTTTATGTTCTACTTCGTATATACCTATTTTTCTGTTCATCCTTCTGATATGTATGTGTGTATGTATGTATATGTCCTATATATTCAAACCAAACTGTAAAAGCATAGGTCATTTTTTTTGTTTCTTAGTCAAACTTTAATTAAAAAAATATCTTTCCAAAATGGACATAAAATATTTTGTGGCTCACGTAATAGTATTTTATAATACTCAAAAGAATATAGTGGGAATGAAATTCAATAAATGGCGCCTGCTATAAAAAGGCTACCTAGCCTCCAGGTCTGAAATTGATGCTGGCTAGTGTCACTTTGTTAATGAGTGAATTCAGAGTTGGTTTAATGAGTTGGTGTTGGAGGGACGGCTCGTTATCATCGGTGAATGTAACTTGCTGCTGCATCTTCGCAAAATAAGGAAAAGGGACGAGTGCATCCCCTAACCTACAATAATTGAGTCTTTTTTTTTCCGTTTCCTGTTTGCATCTTTAAAAGGTGATATTTGATCCATCACTGCTGGGTCTGAGGCTCCGTGAACATCTTTCCTTTTCTCATCTCGCCCCTACCCCCTTATCCCTACCCCTCAGCCCCATCTTTTTGCAATGATGATCTTGTTTTGTATCACAAGTATTTGTTTTAAAGGGGGATGCTTGCATAGGCCAAATTAAGTCTGTGAACCTACATGCTTCATAACGAAGCATCATGGCTCGGGCTTTGGATAGACTCTAAAGGGGGCCCGGAATGCCTGCAATGAATCTGAAAACCTTTGACAGTTCCAAGTTAATAACCAGGGTTATTGCAGAGCATGTACTTTCTAGAAACACATTCCTAATGGTTCAACTGTCACAACACATTTACCAAGTATATGATTGACATCCATTTAGGCATTTTTTACTTAAATTTAAGTATTTACATAATATTAGTACTGCATAATAAATAGAAATAATTTCTCAGGTGTTGAGCTCATAAAAGTAAATAATAAGAGTGTGTTATGGTTTTCTGAACTTCAGTCACGAGCGAATAAACTTTTCTTTGCAAATGAACTGCATACATATTGCCAACTTTGTGTAAACGTTGAAAATGTAGTGCTTCACAAAAATATCTTCAGGTAATCAAATAAATGAAGTCAGCATGATGCAGTCTGGTTAGGTGGCGTTTCTTTTTGAGGATTTATGCCATAGAAAAGAAGCTACTTAAGGGCAGAATCTGGGTCTCTATTGTTTCACAATGACTCTTATTGCTATATTAATGTCATGATACTTGGTCCTGGAAATAATGTATTCAGGTACTCTAAAAAGAAACAAATTATATTTCTTATGTTAATGGATTCTCCTCAGTCCCTGACTTGTTCCGCTATAATTTTTCAGAGTTATATCAGCCTATAGAGTATCCATACCCACGAATATCTAATCAAATTTGTAGGTAGTATTAACATTTTTTATATGACTGAAACATGCTGTGTACCAGAAATTGACACAACATTGTAAACTGACTATACTACAATAGAAAAAAAATTTTGTTTAAAGATTTGCTTGATGTATTAATCAGCTTTGAATCAGGAGACAGAAAAAAAAACAGATTATTTTTAACAGATTATTTAATATAAAGAATTGTCAGAAAGGAATTGGAGAAATGAAAAGGCTAAAAGAGATACACTGAAGTGTTATGTAGGTAGCAATTTTAAGAAGCAACTATCACCCCTAGGGTTGGAGCAAAGGGAAGAGATTAGAATCACTAAAACTTAAAAACTTAGTGGAGGGGACCAGTGTGGCTGGATGCAGACTTCTGAGGGCAGTGGCAAAGCCAGGAGCAGATGTTTTTTGAGGGAAAGGCATGATGGAAAAACTACCAGCTGGGCCAATTGTAGCTCTCGGCAGGAATCACCCCTGCCAGAGTAACGTGTGGCTCGAATGCTACTCTCAGGAACAGGAAGCAAGAACAGAAAGTCTACAGGAAGCCAAAAGAACAAGTCTCTTCTTCCTCCAGCCCTGCACTCTCCATCTCGTGCCCCCTGTTGGCAGAGCCTCGTTGGGATGCAGCCAGCAAAGCAGAAATGAGATTTCTAAAATTCAAGCCTCAAGCATCACAAGGGCCAGTTTGGAGCTGAGAAGCAATAGCTTAATAACCAGCATACTTGACTTTAACTTAAGAAAATTCTCTCAATTAAAAATTATTTCAAAATTTAATTTTGGAGTAGGTAATGTACCACATGGTACAAAAACAGAAAGGAAATAATTTCCCTCCCTCCTTCATGTCCCTTGTATCCTGTTCAAGCCCTCCCATCTAGCTCCCACTAGGTAATCACTGTTACTCGTTTCTTAGGTACCCTTTTCAGAGTTTCTTTATGCACTCGTAGGCAAAAACAAATGCGTATTTTTATCTCTGTTATGATATTTTTTATCATACCACTATTTTGCACCTTTTTCTTTTTACTTAACAGTATAGCTTGTTGAGTTTGCTCTATTCATCCATAAAGGGCTTCTACATGTTTTAAAATCTCTTTACCTTAATGAATTCTCTTACTGTTTTCGGTAGTTTTAAATTTTTTTCCCTTTGGTGTTCTTAGGATAAAATGACATCATCTGCCAACACTGATAGTTTCCAAATTTTCTCTCTCTAAAGTCATTTCTCTCTGCTAATTGTTTTGGCTTGTACATTTCAGCACAAGGTTAAATATTAATGGTAATAGTGAGCATCCTTGTCTCTTTCCGGCTTTACTGGGAATGTTTCTAACGCTTCCCATTAGGCCTGGTGCTGGATTTGGGGATAAGACAAATATCTTATTTTGCTAAAGGGAGTATCCATTTATTGAGCTTATTTTTAAAAATCAGAAATGATGCTGAATTTTGTTAAATGACTTTTCAGCATCTAGAGAACATGACCATCTGGCTTTTCTTTTCATACTTACTACATTAAGCATATTTCCTTTAACTTCCTGTATAGATGTCTTAATATTTCTAATACTGAGCAATCTTTGTATTCTTGGAACAAACTCCACTGGGTTGTGAAATTGCTAACACATACACACGTGCACGCGCACACACACACAATGATAACTTATAAAAAAATTGTAGGTATTTATTAATGTTGATCACTGTTTGTCAGGTTTTTATATCAGTTTTACTTGTTTCAGAAGAAGAATTTGCAATTTTTTTCTTGTTTTCCTCTCCTGAAACAGTTAAATAGCACTGGAACGATCTCTTCCTTTTCTGCCCCACAAAGACAGCATCCTGTAAATATGGCGGCTAGTTCTGCATCCCTCACCTTGCTTTCTCTCACCCGCATCCTGACTCCTAGCGGTGCAATATGCTATGTAGCTTTTGTATTTCTGGGGTTTCCACACCTCCAGGGGCTATATTTTTGCCTCTCCTTCTTGGCTCTGCTGGGGCCACCTTACGACTCTCAGTGCCTCTTCCTGTCACTTCATCCTGTGTGGCTTCTGCCAGGCAGCAGCTCATGTGGCAGCCTTTCTGGGTCCTCTGCAGTCTTTGGATTATTATCTGTCTCTTCCTTGTGCTGCAAATGGAGTTTTCAGGGTTTCGCTCTATTCATTTGTTGTTTTTGTTGATCTCCACAGAAGTATAATGGCGTTAAGTTAATTAGCCGTGCATGTAGTCCTAGGAAGTCAGTGTGTGTTTTTAAAGAATAGCATTTTACTATTAGGGCTTGCATGATTTACACAAAGTGTAACACAATAGTTGTAGCAGGTGCTGTTCAAATGTGGAAGTCAAATAATATTCAGGCTGCCCCAAAAAAGTCACGGTAGGAAATGAGAGAGATGCTACTTTTCTTGACTTTCATTTCCTTAAAAAAAAGGTTCAGTATTGGAAGTTGGTGCTAGTATTTTGATGGTCCAGGAAAATTATTTTCATGAATAAATAATATGAAGCTTCTGGTTTTTGTGTGTGTGTTTTTTTCCCCCTAGAGTTTCCTTTAAAAAAAAAAAACTTGTACTTTTTTTCCTCTTTCTCTTGTTCTCTTGCTTGTACTGGACCAAATTGGCTCAGTCTGAGTAAGGTTTTACGAACCCTGTTTTTCACTGTTTTTTAGATGTCTTATTTCTTTTCATAGTGTGAAAAGCACCCCCCCATTCTTGTTTTGTTTCTTTTGATAGTGCAAAATATGTCAGTGAGTACAGAGGTAGAAATTACTTTGTATATTTGTTAAACTGTCCAGAATTTAGGAGAATAATTTTCTACTGTCTTACTTTTAGTTGATGAGAAAATACCCAGAGTCTGTTCTATTTGATGGCTAATTTTTCAGTCTGTTGTTATAAATCCAGTCAGCAGTAGATACTAAGTTTTGTCTGAAGAATTAATCATAGTGTAAATGCAAGGTTTAATTGACAAATTAAAATAAGCAATAAAATTTAAGGTCAGCTGCTCATTAAATCTTACTCCTTTTTGATTATTGTTAGCTACCAAGCTTGAATTAAGATTAAAGGTGAAGCTTTAGAACTCATTTCCCTTGTAAAATACCGTTTTCCAGGACAGAAAATAAATGAACTGAAATCAGTGTTCCAACAGTGTAACTCTGCATACAGTGGCAAGTTACTGGAGCTGACAATTTTCAAATGATAGTAGCTGGTTATATAAGTCACCCAGGATGGCTTGATGTGTTGTTATTTCCAGACGGAATTGGAAATAACACATGCCAAGGTAGCAGGCAGTCAGGCAGACGAAAACATAACAATTTACTTTCCAATAATTATCGTCACCTCCAGCCAGCCTGGAACTTGATTGATCCAGTACAGGAGAATATCCTTTTGTATGGATTTATTTCAAGCCCAGAAACATCAAGACTGTAGTAAATATTCCTGTAAATCATGTATTGGACTTCATGAGAAGAAATAGCAATAATCACGTCATTCTTTCTATATCAAACTAAATTGATACGAATACCAGCCAGTACGATTCATCAATTCATTGGTCCCTGTTTTTCTTTCCTCGTTCTTGGTTTTTTCTCTCTCTCTCTCTTTTTTTATTTTATTTATTTTATTTTTTCCTCTCTCTCTTTTTAAAAAGTGAAGTTAATTGGAAGATTTTTACATGAGAATAGATTATAGTAAGAATTTAGCTCATCCTTTGTCCATAGTTGGTTAAGTAATAAAAATAAAAACAAATCTCGCTTCGTATTATTTAAAAGTATCATGTTGCTCATGGACTACGTATTTAACTGAGGGATTTCTGAGTACTTTCGGAGGCTTACTAATCCTTAAGTTATCACTGTGGGAGGGACATATTTTCCGAGATTCAAAGATGGGACAAATGAAAGCAGACAGATGACAAGGTTGGTGGAAACATCTTTGGATGCTGGAGACTTTGAAGCAGTTGATGATGTGTGTGTGTGGCCTGAAGTCAGTTGATTTTCCTTCTGTATTTCCCTGTATTCAGAGACCGCCACATGGGAAAGAACGTGTATGCGCGCGTGTGTATGCGTGTGTCTGCGTGTGAACTGTAGTAATGGGGAATTGGAGACAATGGAAAAGTTGGATGAGAGGGAGAAGGCGAAGATTGCTGGAAAGGGAATGCTGTGACAAGTTAAGGGAAACCTGGAAACACTCTTGTGTTGATGAAATTACATTCCCAGATGACTCTTCATGGCAGCTTCATGACGAGCTTGTGCTCAGAGTCAGAGTTTCTCCAGAGAGAGGTGTGTCTGGACAAAATACCTTAGGAGAGTCATGGCTGGAGCTGCCAAGGACAAGACCAGCGATTCCCCACCCAGGCTGACCCACGCTGGCCTGCACTGTTTAAGATAGCATTAGCTAATGAAACAGATAAGCCTGGAAACCTCTGTGGTGCAATACAATAAAGATTTACTTGTGTTAGCATAATAAAAGTTAAAATCCCAGTGTGAGCGTTCTGGCAGGACAGCTCCCCAGCCATCAGAGCCCCCTGGTCCTTCCTTCCTGGGGCTCTCCATCGTCCTAGGCTTCTGTCCCTTTTTTGCATCAGGCTGCAGTAGAGGAGAGAACCCAGGATTCCCCCATGGGTGGGATCTGTGTCCCTTCAGCTCACCTCCAGTTGGCTCAGACTCAGACACGTGGCCCCATCTGCCTGCGGAGAAGCCTGGGCAAAGCATTCGAGAAGAAAAGGGAGAGGATTGGTTAAACCGGGCCAGCCTCTGCCTCTCCTAGCAGTAAACCAGAGCGTCTTTGTTTTCCTCTCTCGTGTTGGTGATGTCAGACCTACAGGGCAGGGATATCTACTGGTATATTTAATGATGGATTTTTATACAACTTTCTGTTTTCCAGAAGGGACAACCATACTAATATTCCTATTTCAAGGAGCTAAAATGTTAGCGTGTGGCAGGATCATCATGAATTGTAATTCTTACTTAAGCAGAGGCTTTTAAAACGCAGGGTGGAAATGGCTTTCACAAACCTGAGAAATCCCCTGGATGGGGAGGCAGGCTGCTCTGCTTCACAATGAAACTGCAATGTCTTCCTTTAAAGTGTCTGCTCAGGTGCTTTAGAGTTAAAAGTTGGTGCCCTTCTCTGTTCACTGAGGAGGAAAACATGGGCAGAGGGATGGTTTTGGCTGAGCTTTGAAACGAGGTGAAGAGTAAATGAGGCAGAGAGGTACTAGGAGGTGGTTCCAGGTGATGGAAGCTGCGGAGTATGAGATTTTAGTGCCACAAATGGTGAGATCGTGTGGCAAGGCACTGAGGAGGTCAGAGCTAAAGAAGCTAATAAGAAAATAAAGAAACTAACAGAGGAACTAATAATGAAGAATAATAACCAGACTAACTAATAACAAAGAAACTAACCAGAAAATGATAAAGAAATACACGCTATTCCTTTGATAATTATGTAAATTATGTAAGCTGAAGCTCTAAATATTCTTAGAAACAATGAACAGTACATCTATGTAAATTAAAAAATATATGTGCAGTAAAGAAAAAAAAAAAAGATCTATCAAGCCATGAAAGACACGGACGAAACTTAAAAGACCTATTACTAAATGAAGGAAGCCAGTCTGAAAAGGCTACAAACTGTACGATTCTGACCAAATGACATCCTGGAAAAGGCAAAGCTACAGAAACAATAAAAAGATGGTTTCCAGGGGTTTGGGGAGAGGGAGGGAGGAATGAACAGATGGAGCACAAGGGATTTTTAGGGCAATGAAATTATTCTGTGTGATACTATAGTGGTGGCTACATGTCATTATGCATTTGTCAAAGCCCATAGAATGTACAACATCAAGAGTGAACCCTCATGTAAACTATAGACTTTGGTTGATAATAATGTGCCCATGTTGGTTCATCGATTGTACCAAATATGCCACACTGATGAGGGATGCTGAGGGTAGGGGAGTACATATGTGTGGGTGGGGAGGGCTGTGTGCGAACTCTGTATTTTCTGCCCAGTTCTGTTGTGAACCTGAAACTGCTCTAAAAGAATAAAATCTATTTAAAAAAGAGAAAAAAAGAAAGACAAGCCGAAGGGTGAAAGTGGAAGACAGAAATGGCTTAGGTTGTAAGACTTAATTTTCCGCTAGAGTGGACATACGGAAACTCCCTCCTGCCCTACCGTTCTCCAGCTGTTGATCCATTGGTTGCACACGTGTCCCAAATGTGGTCACACAGATGTTTATGCATTGGTCCCACATGTGCTTGAGAGTGGTCATTTTCTATTCATCAGAGGCCAAAATAGGATGAAGAATTGTTTATTTCAGAGTAGGACCTTTGAGGTGATTTTGAAAAACAAGTATCTGATTCTAAGAAAAATTTTCTATTAGAAAATCATGAAAATGACAGAATACAGAGGTATTTGGGAATAAGAAAAAAATGGATGAGACAGTATATACTTACAAAAAAAATTACCGAATGTCTGCTAAGCCCCAGAGATGCGTTGATGAATGATCTGTTACACCCTCATAGAGTTTAGAATTTTGTGAGAAAATCGGGTACCAACCAAACAGTTGGACAGGGATTAATTAATTTCTTTTCTTTACTGAATTACTCTGAGGAAGGAATCCCGAAAGCTGTAATAGTGTGTAACTGGGGGATACAAGTTAGGCGAGGGGAGGGGTATCCAGAAGATGGTTTTTCCAAGGAAGTGACATTTAAGCAGAGACCTGAAGGATGACGAGGTGCTGGGGGAGGCGGTAGGAGTAGTGAAGGGCACCCGGGTGGACAGAACAAGGGGGTCGAAGGATGCTGTGCGGTGGGTGGGATGATACTGGCTGAGATCTTGCTTCCCTTTAAAAAAAATAGACACCAGCAAAAGAGACAGCGAGGAGGGGCTTGGTTACAGCTCAGACGAAAAGAAACTGAGAAAACAGCAAGAGTTGTGGGGAGTCAGGATGATAGTGAATAAGAGATAGGGGAAGAGAGTTGGCAACAGTAAAGAAACCTTGACTTGAGTGAGTTCTATTTAATATAAGTATTTTTCTGGGTAGAGTTCTTTTTGTGTTCTTTTACTGTCAACTTCTGCCCCCAACACTTTTAGTGAAAAATTTCACAATTTTTTGGAAAGCTGTCTTTATTTTAACATAAAATTAAAGCAAAAGCACGCTTTTTAGAAATATCTTGGAAGAGCGTAAGGCAGCACATTGACTCTGGCTGTTAAGCGAGTGGTGTCAGCTTGCTATGAGCGTTGAATGAGATAGTTGTGCAATTGTCCTGGTCTAGAGGTAAAATATTAGTGTCATTTGTTTAAAATTTCCTGATTCGCTTGTCTCCTTTGATAAAACCATTTGTGTTCTTTCCCCTTACCCATGCTGGATCTCATGCAATGACTGGACTAAAAGGTCCAAAGAAAACAACTATATTTGCATGCGTACCGGTTATCGCTTGAGTTCTGGGAATGAGTGCTGACTTGGTTGCCTAATAGTGGAAGTGATCTGGGGACATGGAAAAGGTTATACTGTGGCTTTCTCACTCTTCTTCTCTGACCCTTACAGGTGTGCGTGAACAGGTGTTCAGGTCTTCTCAGCAAAGTGGAGTGGGGGATATCTCCTCTTCTTGTGAAAGCGACATGTGTTCTTCTTTTGCTTTCTTTCATTTAATTCTGAAACGGTTGCTGAAGAACACTGTGGCTTTTGTGCTACATCTGGAAAATGTGTAGTCTTGTTTCATGGGAAGGAGCAAAAGGCTGGTGGGTGGAGCAACCTGGTTGTAATTACAGTGTACATTTATTTGGAAAGATCACCATATTAGTATGCAGTGGCCAGATTAATTAAACTCAGCTGGAATAATGCAGTGTAGTACCAGCCACCCCCCACTAAGAAAACCCTTATCCACTTATTAACAAAACAAATTCTTGCCATCTTTTTTCAGGAAAATTAGTATTTTTTAACTAATACATTTTGTGAAGCATAATTTCCGTAATGTTGTTTATAAATTTGAGTTTCTGCACCTCCAGGAGTGTGAGGTATCCATGGAAACTGTCCAGCCTCTATCTGGTGCCCTGGACTGCCTACCCACACAGGTCAAGATGCAAACAGTCTTAGACGCTAGTTCAATTTCCTGCGCCTTAAACATTAGACAGTTTGAACAAGAAATTGGCTCCTAATTGACACATACAATTTTACATTTAATTAGCAGTTTGAGCCTCTCTGCATTTTTCTAGCAGATGTAGCATTCAAAACGTGTGCCATTATTAAACATCTGTTGTACACATGCACTTAGATCCAGAGCCTTCGTGGCAAGTAGCAGGAGTGGCTCAGCTGCTGAGCAAAAATCTGGACAGAACTGACATTATTTTCTTGAAGATCTGTATTTTAGAAAAATCGTTTGAAGAGTAAATTTCTTTAATCTAATGGATATATTTTATATTTTGATCACAGCTTTATTGAAATATTCACACATCATAAAATTCACCCTGCTGAAGTGTATACAGTTCAGTGGCTTTTAGCGTATTCACAGATTTGCAAACAACACCCACCGTCTAATTTTAGAGCATTTTCATTACCCCAAAAAGAAACCCCACACCCATGAGCAGTCCCTCCCCATTCCCTCACCCCAGCTCCTGCCAACTGCTGATCTACTGTCTGTCTCAATGGATTTACCACTTCTAGATGTTTCATAGAAATGCAGTCATAAAATATGTGGTCTCATATAACTGCCTTCTTTCGCTTAGCAGAATGTTCTCAAGGCTCATCCGTGTTGTAACTTGCATCAGTACTTCATTCCTTCTTTATTGTCAAATAATACTCCATTGTATGGTTATATTACGTTTTGTTTTTTCATTTATCATTGATGGACATTTGGGTTGTTTCTGCTTTCCAGCTCTTGTGAATAAGGCTGTTATGAACATTCATGTACAACTTTTTGTTTGGACAGACATTGTTTTATTTTTCTTTTGCACATCCCTAGGAGTGAAATTTGGGGCCATAAGAAAACTCTGTGTTTAATTTTTAGGCACTGCAAAACAGTTTTCCAAAGTAGTTGTGCCATTTTCTTATGGTCAGCGACGTGTGAGAATCCCAGTTTTCCTGCATTTACAGGCTTGTTATCGTCTGTTTCTTCATTTTAGCCATCATAATGGGTGTGAAGTCGTATCTAGGGGTGATTTTTTTTAAAGGAGAGCAATGTAATATTGCCCATGCTTCATAAGTTAGTTAAATGCATCTTTCTTATTTACTTTTCCATTGCTCTTGATTTTTAGGCAAATATACCTCATCTCTATCAGTATTGTTATTTTGTTCACAAATTTTAATGTAGACCCAATTCAGAGCATTCATCAAAACTTAAGATGGTGGTGGATTGAATTATTATATAGAATATGCAGCAGTGGAAAAGGGGAAGCACTAAAGACAAATGTTTGATCATAAGATTAAATCCCCAAATCTCTGATATAATTTCATCGTCCTCTATATGAACTGCAAAATCGGTGTGACAGTGATGCCAGATGCCATGTACTAGAAGCTTAGTTGAGTTCCAAAGCCAGATTAAAGGACATTCTTATTTTTTCATTCAATGTAATACATCAGTCAGCTGTAGTATGCTATCAGTTGTATCGCTGGAAAGGAAAAGAATGCGGCCAATTGAGCTGTGATATAGCATTTTAGAATAACCTGTCATTCAGGAATGTTAGATGTGGGGGACAAATGTGTGTGTTGGAATCATTGAAATAATGACAGGAGATACACTTGTGCACTCTTTTTTTAAGAGGCAACTCAGTTACCTTTACTACCAGTACTCACAGGGGAAAACAGGCCTTTTAATACCTCAAAGACTTGATAAATACCTTTTACAAACATAAATATCCAGGTGTGTAAAAATGATGTATTCCACACACTCATGCACACGCACACAGAAAAAGAGGAGAGAGATAGTTACTGACTTATTATTTCCGAGTTTGGGAGTCTGAAATTACCAGCCTCTAGTTCACCCAAATTCCTCTTTTCCCTGTCCCTGGTTAATTTACACATTGAAAATAGCTGGATTACGTCAAGTCAAATTTTTGGAAGCTTGTGTTTTCTTTTCAGCCTGAGAATGTTTTGTTTTGTTTCTTTCAGAAGCTAACTAAGCAGGTGGTTCACAAGTCTGTGACAGTCCACGTTTATAGTGCAGACCCCTTGCACCCCCGCTCTGTCAAGCAGCCACGCTTCCATAACAGTCAACGTGCTTTACATGTTATTAGACACGAAGTGTTACTTTCTCAGTGCCCTGGATCCCAGTTACAGTTGAGGATATATACAGTAGTGAATTATCTGCCGTGGTGTGTGCCAAAGGGAACCAAAATGACGTTCAAAATAGCATTCGAGAGACTGTAGTAAGCCTAGTCAGAGACTTTCTGGAAAAGCCTCTTCCTAAGGCAGGCGTTTGACACTGTCTTTTAATCAGCTCGGGCATCTTTAATTTGTTCAAATTGAGACTTTGTTTTCTTTTGGTAATAACTGTATTAGTAGTTTGAAATGTTGAATATTTATCGAATTCCTAGTTGCCACTAGTTCTAAATCATTGTCTCGTAGTTTTTCGCTGTGCAATTCTTCGAAAATTATGGTTAGCATATAGAACACAGTTGGGAGGTATAAGCAGATAATTGCTTATATTAAAGTAGGCAAACCATATGATCTTATGGACAGTTTGATGCAAGAAGTCATCAAAATTCGACCTACATAATTTTTTATTGTCATAACAACAAACACCAAAGAAAAAAAATGTTCATTTGATGAGGGGAAAGTGAAATAAAATAGAATTATTTTGAATTTTATCTTTTGTTGTAATTTATGGCACTTCCAAACATAATACTTTTAAAAGAAAATAGTAACTTTGTATCTTTATAAAATGACACATTTACATAATATTAGGAATCATGTTGTTAAATCAGATCCTTGCAATGATGTGGATTTCAAGTGATGACAGGATTAAGGTGGTATCTGTATTTTTCAATAAAATACGAAAATCCCATTTCATTAAACGTATTGTAACAAGGGAAGAACTCGGGCTGGACTTTTGGCATATTACTGTATTCTCCTGCATTAGGCCAAATCACAGTCATTGAGTCATATTTTAGCTTCCAATTTTTCATACTGAGTGTTAGAATTGTTCATCTTTTAGTATTCTAACGTTCTGCTTGTTGGATTCCAACATACCTTTCCTCTTTCAGCCATAGAACCATAGTTAATGAGTCTGTGTACTAAAAATATTTAATATGCAGGTAACATTAAATATATCTCAAATATCTGCCAAAGTTATAAGACATGATAAACAACATATACTGTAGTCCTTAAATAGACGGCACTCAGTACCAATATTTTTCAGTAAATGCAGTGATCTCTCATTCAGAATTATTGGTTTATACATTCATTCAAAAGTATTTATTGAGTTCTTAGTGTGCCAAGTTTTGCACTAGGTGTTGGAGTTGATGGTCAACCGAAAAGGAAAAAAAAAAAAAAAAAGGCGTGGTCTCTGTCCTTGTGGTGCTTGTCATCTAGCAGAGGGAGATAGAAACCATTTACAGGTTGACATAAATAACTGTAAAGCTAAAACACGTGCTGGATGAAGTTCACGGTGTTATGAGAGGACTGAATGAGAAGTAGCTTGGTAAAGGCTAGCGAGGATGAGTCTGATACAGTTGAGCTCAGACCTAAAGGTTGAGTAGGAGTTAACCAAGCAAGGTTAGGAGTACTTGGGGAGGAGGGGTGTGGAAAGCATGGCTGGTAAGAGGGAACATCATCTGCTAATATCTTGAGGAAGAAGAGAACATGATGAGACACTGAAAGGCTTGTGTGGCAGGAGGAAGATGTAGGTTGGTTCAGAGAACAATGATGAATGTGGTTCAGAATTTGTAGGTGTTGAATCATGAGCCCTTACCTAAGCCATGCTGTGGACTTGGTTCTTCCCAAAGCAACAGAACAGGATATGCAGGAAGGAACCATCATGATGTTTAATATTTCTTGAGTATTTTCTTTTAATATAATATTGAATTTATATGAAATAATATGTACACCATTATTTTAAATTATACAGCAGAATAATATGATGAAGATCCAGGAATCCCCCAGCCAACTGAACAATAGCTTGTGTCTAACTGTGTGTCCTGGCCTCCCCTTCCAGAGGCAATTGATACCTCTTTTTTTTTTTTTTTAATTTATTTACTTATTTATTTATTTTTTATTATTGAAGTATAGTCAGTTTACAATGTGTCAATTTCTGGTGTACAGCATAATGGTTCAGTCTTACATATACATATATATATTCCTTTTCATATTCTTTTCCATTATAGGTTACTATAAGATATTGAATATAGTTCCCTGTGCTACACAGTATAAACCACTTTTATTCAACATAGTTTTGGAAGTCCTAGCCACAGCAATCAGAGAAGAAAAAGAAATAAAGAAATAAAAGGAATCCAAATTGGAAAAGCAGAAGTAAAACTGTCACTGTTTGCAGATGGCATGATACTATACGTAGAAAATCCTAAAGATGCTGTCATTTTTAATACCACACTATATATCTTCTAGGACTTGATTTTTTTTTTTCTCTCAGCATCGTTTTTCTAAGACTCATCATGGTTGTTGTATGTCTCATATTCACCACTGTATATTATTCCACTCTGGGAATGTACGACGAAATTGCTGATCCATTTTTCTGTCAGTGTGTATTTGGATTGATTCCAGTGTTTTGGTTTATTTTTTGCTTGTTTGTTTTGCTATCAAGGCTAATATGAAAGTCTAGGATGTGGTACTGTGTGCGTCCTAGAGCACATGTTCCCCTGGGAATGGAATTGCTGAGTGAGAGCGTATGTTTTCTAAAGTAATTGTACCAATTTCCATTCCCACAGTTCATCCACATCTTCTCCAGCGCTTATTTTGTCAGACTTCTTTATTTTTGCCAATCTAGTGGGTGTAAAATGGTGTCTTACTGTAGTCTTAATTCATATTCCCCCCACCCCACAATTCATACTCCCTAATCACTAACAAAGGTGAGCTTTTTTCCATGGTTATTGGCCATATGTGTTTCTTATATGAAATGCTAGCTCATCTCTTTTGTCTATTTCTCTACCAGATTTTCTTTTCTCATTGGTTTATAAGCATTTTTAATTTTTTAAACTGAGGTACTGGGGATTGAACCCAGGGTCTCATGCATGCTAAGCATGAGCTCTACCACTGAGCTGTACCCTCCCCCTCTACATTTTTATATATTTACATCTACTTATTTATAGTCCTCTGTTGTCTCACAACCCTCTGAATATCAGAGAATGAAAGAGAAGGGCACCAAGTGTATATGGGGAGCCTAGTTCGGAAGCTCAGTCTTTCCTAATGAACATCGTGTGATGATGTTATAAATGTACTTAATTTTTTTTACATTTCTTGTTTAAAACAAATATTAGGAAGAAAAATTGCTCTTTTATGATAGAATTGGACCATTGGTCTTCTTACTTACTACTACTTTAAGAGAAGTTGATCTGAATTAGCTTCTGGAGAGTTCTGCATTGCACACACACTAGGGATGGTTGAAACTTCTGCATCTGTGTCTGTTATTTTTGTGAAACCATAACAGATTGATCAAGTTGGCTTCAAAGTGATTTTCTACAAAGTGAATGCTGCTTTTCATCCACCTTCTCTTAAAAATTTGTAGAAGGTTGGGGCCGGATATTTATGGCAGCAGTTAAAGCAGTGGGTATCCCTGTGGCACTGGACATTGCAGTTTCCTGTAGGTGCCAGTTGTGTAAGTCTTCCTTAGACTGAAGCTTGGTTTTTTAAACATTAAACAAAATATTACAACTATTTATTTAGTACTCATTATGGGCTAAGAACATAAAGCTTTCCATATACAACTTCAAATTCTTAAAGTAGCCCTGCAGTATGGACATTATTACCCATAGATGGGGAAACTAGTGCTGGTCGTAGGTGTAGTGGTGAGCATAGCTGCCTTCCAAAGATGGGGAAAATGAGTCTGAAGGCAGCTAAATAAAATTCTTGAGCTCACGAAGCCAGTGGCAGAACTCAGATCCCACACCAATTACACTGGTCTCCAACACATTATCATTTTCACTAAGCACACAGCTTCCCAGTGCTGAGCACCTTCATAAATTGCATTATTGTGTGCTAAACTATGTGTAGATGGATATTATCTCATTTAATTCTCAAGTTGGGCTATGCAGAGCTTTCCTGGACTCCATTGACTCTATAAATGCTTCTCTCTTATCGGAGGAACTTCTAGACATAGTCTGATCTTACTAAAATTTGTCTTCATACTGATTTTGTTAAAATATTTGCATTGATTGATAAGTAATGTGAGTGCTAGTTTTCTTCCTCCCTTTTAAGGATAGTTTCTAGTATTTGAGGGAAAAGAGATGAGATTTCTTGCTCTGTGAGGAGATGGGCTTCTACCATGTTGTTCCCTTGACAGCTCTTCCAAGTCCTGTGTTCCTCTCACGGCCCTGTGGGCCAGCACCCTCTTGGTTGTACATAGTAGATCAGAGCTTGGAGCTCACCAGCTGCACTAAGAATGTAAACTCCATGGAAGCAGAAGGGAAATCTAGGGCTGGAGCGTGCTGGTCTCACGTCTCTTTATGAATTGTTCCTTACCCCTTGTTATACCATCTTGTGCAGCTGTCCCTATGTATCAACCTTTACTAAATGATTGTGGAAATATGAGAAGAATCACAGCACTTGAGGAGCTAAAGCAGACATCAGTCTCCCCATCGTCCAGGAGGGAGACTCTCCCATTGTGCTTCACATTATTGTTCGAATCAAGGTCCATTCTCTCTTTTATTTCCATCCCCTCCCCCTCTTGCTTTGTCCTCTTGTGTTCCCTGAGACCGCCCATCAGCTGAACCTCTGTTGATGTATTCTTCACCATCCCGTCCCTCAGGTACACAAAGTCTTTGCAGAAGACTTTCAAATTACCATTTGAAATTCCGTTTTTCCCAGCCTTTGGTGTGAGCACACATGCTTGCGTTGGCGGCAGATTGATTCCATTTTCTCAGTGGCAAGTAGTAATCTGGTAGGTCTCTTTACTATATGCCAGGGGATTACGGGCTTAACCTCAGTGGTTGAGTGCACTCATTTGAGTGTAGTTTTATGAGGTAGTGATTTATGACATGCAAGTCCAGTAGTTCTGCTTCAGCAGGGAAATGGTATCTAAGACTTCTCTGCTTATCTCTTGCTTATTTAATCTCTCAACTCTTTATTGTTCTAAAGATGAGATAAAGGCTAACTTACTCAGAAAAGCAAACAATTACAAGCAGAAAAATCCATTCTCCAGTACTAGGGGTGAAGGGTTGCATAAGTTCTTAGCCTCTGAATTTAAGCAGACCCTGTACTAAAATGGGTGAGGTGTACGAGTCTGTTGAGTTTCATGTCAGTCACTATGCTTCTTGGAAACAAAGACTGAGAGGCTTTTATAATACCCCAAAGAAAGTGGTTTCCTTTACTCCTCACTAGTTGTGGGGCATAGACTCATCCCCTAATAAAAGCCTTCCCAGCAACCCTGTTTATCTAGAGGTCTAGGGTCCTTAATAAACCCAGAGTGATGACTGAAGTCCCTCTAATCTCCAGCATCATCATCACATGTTTAAATATCATCGTTTACTGTTTAAATGTTTAAATTTCACAAATGGAATCAGATGGCTTGGTGAGGATTATTTATACTGAAAAACACTGCCATATGTCTCAGCTCTACGTACTTGAAAATTCTTTTAGCATATGCTGGAGAATTGCTTTTTGCACCCCCTTTCCTAGTTCCTGACACATGGTAGAAATAGAGTATGTCTTTACAATGAATCAAACAAGGGAAGAAAAAATATGGAAGTAGATTGTCATTGTGGTGTATGAATAATTAGTTTTAAAATTTTCCAGTCTTTTTTTTCCCCACATGAGCGCCTTTATGAGAATTATTGAGACCTCTGTATACTTGTCAAGATTACAATGATTGTGTCATTGTGTTGATGAAGAGCATCTTGTGAATGTATATAACTACTCCTATTGAAGTTTATTGAAGTTTATGTTTCTTATCTTAAGAAAGCAGGGAAAATTATCAGGGAAAGTACTGACTTATATCCCTCAGAGTCTATGACCAAGAAATTCAAACCATTAGACAGTTAGATTATAGGAGATTGGCCATACATTCCCAGAGGAGTTCCTTGAAGATGTAGTTGATTATAATGATGGACCTAATCTAATTCCATTAGGATGTAGCTGTTGCAATGATTATTTGAAATTAGAAATATACCTTTTTACCGCCGGGAATTCAAATGAGGAGACATACCTACTTAGACAGGCTATCATTAAACGAAAAGGTTAGAAGAACAGCAGTTAGACAAATACTGAGTTTAATGTTAAAATGAGACTAGGTGGAGACTACAGATACTTGCCGTCACCTCCTTCGAGATCTGATCCAAGCTGATCAGCAGCTAGTCATTAGCCTTGGAGGGAAAACCCTAAATGAAGCATTTTTAGTTTGCAAGTTTCATTACCTTTTGAATTTCTAGCTGAAGGCTTTGTTTTCTAGGTTTCTGGTTGTGGTGACATATTTTGATGATGTTTTGATGATATTGCCCACAGTGGAAAAATATTACTTTAGTTTACAGTTTTTCCAAGGGAAAAGCAACAAGTGTGGGATCAGTACCTCAAACAGCACATCCTTGAACTCTTCACTCCTACTGCTGTTAAATCCTGTTAAGGCAAACAGTGTTGTACTTTCTCGAAAATCAGAAAATCTTTAGTCCTTTCTAAGATGAACACATTTTTTTGTCATCCTTTCTATCCGTGAAAGGGAATCATTTCTGAGCCTCCTAATTTTTGATACATTGGCATTGATGCAACAGGAAGTGGCCAGGAAAAACCAGTCCTCTCAGATTTTCACAAACTGTCAGCGTGACTTCCCTGGCCACAAAAGATGTCTTTTTATGGAGATGTTTTGTTGTAATTTCAGAAGGTGGTTGCTAGTTATGTTGGCTGCATTACATTTAGCACATCTGGGATGTGTTCACATGAAGACATTGGCTAAAACTGTGTCTTGTGGCCTGGAATTGACTCTGATATTGAAAGACTGGAAAGGACATTGCTTGCTACTTGGCCTTATTCAACAAAGACACCTTCCGTGGGAAGCCCAGTCAGGAATGCATTTTGGAATTGAAGAGCGAGCACAGAAGTTGAACTTCTCAATTGTTGTAGAATTCTTTTCAAAATGTGTTTTTAGTCCTTTCCCAAATTTCTGCCACGGCAATTAGAACTCTGAGGCCATTATTTATAACCTTGGCACCAGACTTTCTGACAGTGGCTCTACAATTACTTTATTTGAGTTGAAGGAATTTGCGGAAATGACTTGCATCACCAGTGTAACCCATCACAGATAGTGCAGGCCACCAAGAATGCTCCAAGACTGACTGGGACACAGTACTGACCTCCCATCCCTCAAGTCAAAACTCAGCATTTGACACCATGGATACACAAATCATGTATGACAACAATAACATAAATCAGTTCTTCTGAACTTGCGATGTAGCAATATCTGAAGTTTTCCAGTCTTAGATGAGGATGATTGAGACAACCAGAAAGAATCCTGTCCCATCTGTACCTACTCTTTATTCTCGGTTAGCACCAAAGCTAGCCTTTTTTGAAAACTATGGAGTTTGAGACAAAGTAGAATTTTTTCCACTTTAGTTGAAGTTGGAAGGTCCATTTTATATAATTAAGTATGTGCAGATTAGCTCACCAGTATATAATTCCAAGGACTGATGGATAGTGGACAAATGAGGATTTTCAGGCAGTTTATCATTGATTATTTTTTACCATTTTCTTTGTACGTGGGATGGTTTGGTATACAGTGAGAAAGTATGTACAGAATCACCTTGTGAATTGTGAACTGTTCTGTGAATGGGAATAATATTAACACTGGCACCAACAGCATCAGCTGTTCACAACTTGTTTAGCACTTATTATGTGCCAGGGACTGCTCTAAATACTTTACATATTTTTACCCATTTAATCATCCTTGAAACCCCATGAAGGTAAGTGTTACCACTCTTCCACTTGACAATTGTGGGACTGAGACACAAGGTAGTGAAGTAACTTGCTTAAGATCTCATAGTATGTGGCATAGAGGGAGTTGGAACGCAGGCGGTGTGGCTCCAGGGTTAAGAACAGAGGTACAGGGAGCCCCTGCCCCCTTTCTGTGGCATCTGGAATATCACATGGTTAGAAAATACATGCTTGTAACTCACTAGGCTGGGCTTGGATAAGAAGACTGTTGCTCATTGGATTTTGATGTTCATGAATCTGATCAGCACCTGTGGCTTCATTTTATCTGCCTGAAGAGACTTTAGAAATGATGACATATCAGATGCTTATTTTAATTTGATGTGAAACACTTCTACTCTGTGATTGCTTTTGAGCAGCTTTATTTTTCTAGCAATATAAAGGGCGTTTTTAAAACAAAGGGTAAAAGGTAGCTTTCAAGTTCTCCTTTAAACTATTTTTTTTTTTGGTTTTCTTCGTTTTTTGTTTTTGTTTTTTTTTTTTTTTTAATTTTTTGGTTTTTGTCTCTTGGTTGAGTTCCTGGCGTAGTGCGATCAGAAGGCTCTTAAATAAAAAGGGAACTTGTTCACATGGAACTGGGCTCTCCTCAGAACAGGTTCTCTTCTGGACAGCGACACTGATTTGTGCAATTTTGAGAAGCATAGTCCTGTGTTTTCATATTTGTCAGTTTTACTCATTACAGCTGGGCCAACTGTATCTTCCAGGGTTAGAGTGGGAAGCGATACATTGGTCTGTAGAAGTGAGAGCCATGCTTAGTACAACAAACTGAGATACCGTCTAAAGAAATTTAGTACTTCAGTTAATGTGTCCTCGCCTCTTTCTCCCCGACTTACAGCTTCAACCTCGTAATTTATGGATCTAAAAAGGTCTCTTATAGCTTCTCCTTCTGCTGTCATGAGATACACGGTAAAACCTCATTTGACTCCAAAGATATGTCTTGTTTTGTTGTCCCTCCCCTTTTGGAAGGATCGTTCTTTGGCCAGATGAAATGTATTCAAGTCAACAGGACTTGTCATTTCTTACGTCTTCTCTAAGTGCCCCACTTTGGTTATAGGCGGAGTAGAGTTCTTTTCATTGGGAAAATAAGCTCTCACACTTCACTGTTTCTTCCAAGACGAGTCATCACCTTTACCCACAACGCCCCTCTATGAAAAAGCCTTAGAGGAAGAAAATATGGAATAGGAAGCAATAATAAATGTCTGTGTTCTAAAACATTTAAGATCAATCAATAAAAATCTCTATAAGGCTGTGAGTGTCTAAATTCTGGGCATTGTGACATTTCAGACATATTTGTTTTTATACTGTATTTCCTTATTGATTTTCTGTTTGGATGATCTGTCCATTGATGTAAGTGGGGTGTTAAGGTCCCCCACTATTGTTGTGTTATTGTCGATTTTTCATTTTATGTCTGTTAACTATTGCCTTATATATTGAGGTGCTCCTATGTTGGGTGCATATATATTTACAATTGCTATATCCTCTTCTTGGATTGATCCCTTGAGCACTGTGTAGTGTCCTTCTTTGTCTCTTGTAACAGTCTTTATTTTAAAATCTATTGTCTGATATATGTATTGCTACTCCAGCTTTCTTTTGGTTTCTGTTTGCATGGAATATCTTTTTCCATCCCCTTACTTTCAGCCTGCATGTGTCTCTGGCTCTGAAGTGGGTCTCTTGTAGACAGTGTACATATGGGTCTTGTTTTTGTAACCATTCAGCCAGTCTCTGTGTTTTTACATTGTTTGTGCATGAGACAGCTTTGCTGTGATGGTCGCATGGGTTGGTAGGAGAGGTTTGCCATGTAAAACCCCTTCTAAATTGGGTGTTTCCTGTTTTGTGCTTCCATGGGTCTAGTATATGTCTCTATTGTGAAAATGACTTTATTATAAATTCTTTGAGGAGAAGATTGTATTTTATTCTCTTAGGATCGTGCCCAAAACAGAGTTGATACCTAATGAATATTTGCAGGATGAAGAAGGAAGATAGGACGTGTCCATAAGTGAGATGGAAGGAGAGCTTTTCAGGCAGAGAATATGATGTAAGCAAAGAGAAGGATGTAGAAAACTGTGGTTGGGAATCATCACATCATTCAGTTCAGGTGAAATATAATGTGTGAGGACACTGTTGGAAGCTACAGCTGAAAAAGTAGAGTAGGTGGGATTTTACAGTCCTTGTCAAGTTGGAGGGTGGTAATAGATGACCCCTGAAGTTTGGAGCCTAAAAGACCAGAATGATGTGATTCCTTGAAATAAACTGAATTTCTTCCATTTGAGGGGAAAACAGGTTTAAGAGAGAAGGAATATCCCGTTGTGAAAAATAGAGTTTGAGATGCCAGTAGAATCTCCGGATGCAGATAAGGAAATGTAAGAGGGAACAGGATGAGAGGCTTAGGAGGCCGAGGCCGAGGCCGCAGGAAACACATCTGGCTGTCAGACCTGCAGAGGTGGCTGTACAAGCGAGGGTCAGCGGGAACTGCTGACGGGGAGAGGGAAGCTGAGGAGAGGAGAACTGAGGACAAAAACCTGACAGGCTTGAGAAACAAAGACAACCAAGGCATGAGAGAGAGGAGGAGCGACTAGAGCCACCTGTCACAGCTTGGAAGGGAGCGTGCTGGGAATGGCTGGATTCTGCCATCAAGGGTTGAGCTCAGGTCTTACTCTGCCACCTCTTAGCCGCGTGATCTGCAGCCAATGACATAAACTCTTGGGCCATAGTTTCCTTACCTTGGTAGTTGTGGTGTTAATTTAAATACTTTAAACAAATGGTCTTTAAATAATACTTTAAAAATGACTCTTGTCTATTAAAGTATAATGAATAAAATGGAAGGCTTGGAATTGTATTTCTTATGTACATGCAAGTGATTATATTGCAAAGTACATAGTTTAAAAAGTGTCTTTGAATCAAAACAAAATTGAAGACTGAGGGACTTTTGAATTACAGTTTTATACTCTATCTTTTGCCCACAGTCTTCTGAATAAAGCTCTTGGAGTTTAAATATAATTCTCTCTGTCTGATCAAGCTTAATTTTTTGAGCACCTGCTGTATATCTTGCACTTGTCTAGTTCTTTTTATTGATCTCTTCTAACTAAGGTTTTTACTTTCCAGTTCTTAGCATATTTATTAATCTCTGTTTTCTTTAGGCACCATGAGTATTCTTACCAACACTGGGACCCTCAGCTTTTGAAGCAATTTTAAATTTATAGTGCTTGTGATTTTCCTAGTAGGTTCTATTGAAAATACTATATTTTATTCTTTATTTCTGGGCGAAGCAAAATTATTGTAATTTGGGGGAAAATATTTGCAGATTTTTGCCTCAGAAAATATTGTGCAGTGTAAAATTGATTTTTCCTTGTCTCAACATCATTGATGAAATGCATTATAAGTGGCACTTTAATGTATAGATTTTTTTCCCTCATACTAGAAAAAGAAGGCAGTAACTAACAATTTTCTTATCCTTTTTATTAGGGTAACACGTTAAGAAAGATACTCCTGAATCGATACTTTAAAGGTGACTATGGAGCGTGTGTGAACGGACACCTCTCCGGAACCTACTGCAAATCTGCACAAGGGGGAGGCAAGACTTACCCTTTTTCCCTCATTTTTGAATTGTTATAACATCTCTGCATGCTGGTGTTACTCTAGTGTTTTACTTAAAGTAGAACAAATAAGAACAATTCATTTAAGAAGCACTGCTATCAGCCATAGCAAAAAGAAGAAAATTCTGCCATTTGCAACCCCTAGGATGGACTTGGAGAGCATTATGTTAAGTGACATAAGTCAGAAAGAGAGAGAAAACTACCATATGCTCTCACTTATGTATGGAATCCAAAAACACCAAACTCACAGAAACAACAGATTTGTGGTTGCCAGAGGCAGGGAGTGGGGAGTAGGGAAATCAAGTGAAAATGCTCAAAAGGAATAAACTTCCAGTTATAAAATAAGTAAATCCTAGGGATGTGATATGCAAATGATGACTGTAGTTAACAATACTGTGTTGCATATTTGAAAGCTGCTAAGAGAATAGGTCCTAAAAATTCTCATCGCAAGGAAGGTAAATTAACTTTATGAGATGACGAACGTTAACTAATTGTACTGATCATTTTGCCGTATACGCGTGTATCAAATCGTTACAGTGCACACCTTAAACTTACACGGTGTTAGATTATTATATCAATTATATCTCAGCCAAACTGGAAAAATAAAAGGCACTATTAAAAACCTATGTACAGTTTTAAGTTCGTAGAACAACAGATTTGAACGTTAGGATTAATTTTGCCTTTCGACAGTTTTATTTATGTACTTTTCCTAATCGCAGGGAGCTTTTCTGGGCAAGATTCAGATAAGATGGGGATATCCATGTCGGATATTCAGTGTCTACTGGATAAAGAAGGTGCATCTGAACTTGTCATTGATGTTATAGTGAACACCAAAAACGACAGAATTTTTTCAGAAGGCATTTTGCTTGGCATTGCCTTGTTGGAAGGAGGAAATACACAAACTCAGGTACCTGCTTGCCATCATGACCATTTGCTACATTTTGTGATTTTGTATTTCTTATTTATTCATCATAGAAGCCCACGGAAAGTAAATGTGTTTTCTTTTAGCTTCTCATGACCATCCCCCCCCACCCCCAAAAAAGGCAGCCTTGTATCACATTTTCCTTATAAATTTATTTGATTTGCTGTAGAAACTCCAGGGCTTCACAAATTCTTCAGCGAAGCAGAACGTTCCTTAGAAGCATCCTTTCTAACATTATACCAGAAATTCTGGGTTCGCTTAGGGAAATTTTAGGCTGACTTTTGGCAGATTGGAACAACATTTTGACTCATCTTAAGAATTAAATGTAAAAGAAAAAGAATTAAATGCATTAGTTAAGTGAGGTAATATATATAAATAAACTTCTCACACAGCATCTGGCATTCAAACAGCTTTCAGTAACCTTCATCACCCATCTCACACATCCCCTCCCAGTCACCTTTTTAGAAGCTTAGTACAGTACCTTCTCTTGCTGCCGCAAATCTCCCAGTGCTCGTTAACCGGGTGCTCTGAGTAGGTGCAGCTTTCACTGGTGTGGGGAGAAAAGGACCGTCTCTTCTTTTGTCGTTCTGTTTGCTCATTCGGCTCAGGAAGGGGTGAGTTGAAAGTCATCATTCACCTGTTCAGTGCTCCCCTCCAGTGAGCGACGTGCTCACCTGCCTGCAGGATCAGACCACTGTTCCCAGGAGGCACACGTTTCACTTGGCAAGTCCTGCCCAGCTGCCCCACACCCAAAGGCAGAGCTGGCTGTGTGATCCCAAGAGCTGGGAAGTGTTCCAAGGAATCAGGCACCATCCTCCTAGCCCCGCTGCTCGCTAACCTGATATTTCCAGGTTTGCCTTGATCAGGAAGGAAACTGTGCTTACAACTAATTGGAAATTCCGGCATTCATGTTCTCGATTCATGGCAAGTAGAAGCCACATCTAATTAAATACTAAAAAAATCATCTTGTCTCTTTCCAAAACACATGTTATTCTCCTGCTTAAAATCAGTCACTTTGCCTGTGAAGGCAAGCTCCCTACCATAGTCCATGAGATCCTTCAGTGTCCAACCTCTTCCAGTTTCCCAGCTTCCCTTTCTCAGTGCATCCCTTCCCTCCTCCATCCTCTCCCGCGCGCACCAGCCATACTCGGCTCTCTGTAGTTGCTCGAATGCCTGGTGCCGTTTCTCATATCACTTCTCCTCTTTGAGATCTTAGCTTATGAACTTCTCTTGGGAGCCTTTTCTGATCCCATGCCCCACTGGGCAGAATTGTCCCCTGGTTACTGTGTGCTCTTGCTGTGTCCTGAAGGCGTCTTCAGCAGCATTTCTGCCACTTTACTGCGCCTCTTTGTGAGTGTAAATTAGGAATCCTCAAAGGCTGAGACTCTGTGTTTTCCATCTTTGCATCTCTTGTGTCTGGCACCATGTCTGGCCCAGCCTAGGGGTTCAATAAACGTTCAGGAGTGAATGGCTCTACAAGGGAATGGTCCAAATCAAATTCTACTTCATTTACAAGTCTTCCCTATGTGGCTGGGGCCTTTGGGAAGACTCCTTTGTCTGAGCTTCCATAACACTTGTTTCTTTAATACTCACTTGTCACTTTGCCTTTGCTGCTGTGGTTGTGATTCACATAACATCCTGTCTCTCCAGTGAAATGTCGTCTTCTGTCAAGTAGGGGATCATGTCATGTTCTTTATACCTACCATGCTTTCGGTATAACATTCAATGACTTTTGTTTTTGAAAGTCTTCTTTTAAGAGGGGTGATGAGAATCTCGTTTACCAGCCTTCCCCCACTCAGGTTTCTCTCTTACCTACATCACTGTGTATGTAACCCAGATGTCAGCTCTGTGCTCTGGCCCTGAGAGGTCTAGTTGAGATCAGCTTGAATCCTTGTCCTTCTTCGGTCGAAACCCTCCTCCCCAAGACTTCTGCCAATATCCCTGGGCGGGGCCCGGGGGAGAGGCGGCGGGTAGGTCACATTCTCAGTCTTTTTGGCCACTCCTGTCTTGCTTTCTTAGTTCCTGAATTATCTTGACGCCCAGCTTGTGTCATTCTGAGACAGGAATCTGAACCCCTTTTTAAATTTCTACCCTCCTAGCTACATAAATCTGTTTATATGTTTAATATACTTTATTAAAGGTTGGTTGAGGTGGGGAGAGAGGAAGTGGTTATATTACAATTTCAAATTACACACTAATAATAGCAGTAATGAAGGTAATATTTCCTAAATACCAGGTGCTGCTCTTAGTGATTTCTGTGTATTAACATGGTTAATCCTCACGACAGCCTGGGCGGTAACCAAAGAAGATCTGAGATAAACCCAAACTCACACCGCAAGTCAGAGATAAAGCTTGGACTGGACCCCGTGCTCTTAGCCACTCTGAACATCTCCTTTCTAAAATGACCTCCTGCCTCCTTGCCCTGGCAAGTTTCACTGGTTGATCCCCCTGCGTCACGCCCTCGTCTTCCTCCATCTCTCTGGTTCCCCCACTTTAACCCTCTTCTCTGCCCTCTCATTTCTAGTCTCCCCCGCCTCCCCCTTGGGGGAAAGTCCTTCTGCGTCACACAGATCTGTTTATCTATCACCCTTGGCTCCTAAAAAAATCCTTCAAGTTTCCCCTTGTGCTCTGAAGGGTCTGGAGGTAGTTTCCTAATCAAAACCCACATCTTTTGTGAGAGAAATTGTGATGCAACCTGCTGAGATTATTTACATATATAAAAACATACCATTTATCTTTATTAAAATCATACTGTTCAGCTTTGTAGAACCTTGGTTTTTTTTCAGTTATTTCCCTTGAAATCTGATTTTTTTTTTTATTTCTTGGGGAGCAGCAGTTCTCTTTGTTTTGTTTGTGTAGGGGGGAGGTGTGTGTGTGTGTATATATATATATATATATATATTTTTTTTTTAATGGAGGTACTAGGGCTTGAACCCAGGACCTCATGCATGCTAAGCATGCGCTCTACCACTGAGCTGTATCTTCCCCCATCAAACCTTGGTTTTTGAACGGTGTAGTCTATGTAAATAATCTGTTATTTTGAGTTTACAGGATTATTTTATAAATTCAGTGATCTAGAATCAGAGAATCTAGTTTTAAATCCTAGCTCTACCACTAACTACTTATGTAATATTGGGCAAGTCCTTTACATTCACCAAAACTTATTTTATTGCTCTATAAAACGGAAATATGAACACTCTCTGTTCATCACACAGTTGTGCTGAAAGAATCAATGGATAATATATGTCAAGGGACAACATAAATTATAAAACTTTAATAGAACCACAAAGTTCCTGTAACTTCCTCATTAATCTATAGGAATCCCCTTCTACTTCTAACTCATCATGTTGGAAATATTAGGGTGCAAGCGTCAGTCTAACTTGTGGGACCATCGAGGTCTCTGAATGCTGCGTTTCGCCTCTGAGTTAACAGAACCAGCTCGACTGTTTGACGGCGGTTGCTATGGTTACTGTGGCTTTTTTGGCCGGCTTTCCTGCGTTGTTGCTAGCCCTCTGCTTAGAGTTTCCCCCTCATAGGCATGAAGCTGACTTTAATACTTCATAAAGCACTCTGTGACTATGCATCACCCAAATCAGAAATTACAGGACAGGCGTCCATTTCAAGACCTGATGTCAGTTAGAGTCTCACCTGCAAGTCCCAGGACCTGTGAGTCATGGCTTCAGGCATCCTTTCAGGGAAGCGGATCTGCAGGAGCCAGACTGCCCAGAACTGGCTGTTTAGATTTACTGTATTATGGTCAGTTCTACTTGATCAGGAAATCATTATTTTTTCAGATGTTTTCTTCACGTTGTCTCTCATCAAGATTATATAACTCTTTTTTTTTTCCAGTACAGTTACTGGAATTACCTGTATTCATTTTTAAACTTTATTTCTCTTGTTTATGTTCTGTCTATCCCATGGTTTTAGCCTTAATAACTTAGTTTCCTCTCCCAGTGCAAACCCTGTCTTCTCCAGAATGTATCACCTTTCCTGTCTCCTACCTCTTCTTAATGCTTCCATAAGTCACGAAGCAGACAGTGATTAAGGCAGATAGCCTCAAGGTTCAGTGGTTCCACCTCTCATTGAGATATGCTTTATCCTACTTTGGGTTTGAATCCTTCCTCCGTCATTATTTACCCTAAAGCAGAATTCATTTTATGCCCTTTATGGTGGGCTTGTCCTGGACCCTATGCAAAGCAATGTAGCTAATGAAGTACCAGAAGAACTTAGTGCCCATTTATCAGTGGGGTCCTGCGAGTGCGGTTGCCATGGTAACGTGTGCTAAATGAAATATACTATAATTCAGGTAAAGAGAAAAATAACTCTTTGTAGACTCACGCTTGTGCAGGATGAATATCAGATTAGTGGCTGTCTTCCGCTCTAGATCAATCACAATGTCATGAGGGGGCAGGGACTACAGCTGTTTTCTCTGTTTGTTTTATCCCTGGTACCAACTTGGGGCTTGGCACATAGTAGGCCCACAATAAATATATGTGGAATCAAAACATGACTTTATGATAATGTAAAAATCGAAGAGCTCCTTGCATATGTCTTACGGTGCTCTTGTAAATTTTGAAAACAATAAATATAAATTAAATAATGTGAAATTCTGTTGGGTTTTAGTGGGAAGTGCTATGTCAAGACAAGCTCTTGTTAGTACACAGTAAGTGGTACAGGAGACTGGCAGAGCTGTCAGTGCATGAAATAATGATGGGCGGCGCATTAAATACGGGCTTTTGTCCATAATGCTTATGTTTATTTCAAACATTAAAAACACTTTCTTTTTTTCCCTTGGGTATTGACATCTTAAAATATGTTTTCTTGCAGTATTCCTTCTACCAGCAGTTGCATGAACAAAAAAAGTCAGAAAAATTCTTCAAAGTTCTGTATGACCGAATGAAGGCTGCTCAGAAAGAGATCAGGTCAACAGTGACGGTTAACACCATAGACTTAGGTAACAAAAAGCGGGATGATGACAATGAGCTGATGACGTCTGGCCCACGAATGAGAGGTAAAGAAATGGCTGGGTATTTGGGAGAACAGAATGAGGGAAAAGAGAATGACACTCTCCTTGGATCTCGCTTCTCTTTACCTAATTATCCCAACTGTGCCTCTGCGTACGGAATTCCATCCTTGAATTATTATGATCACGGGGCTGACCTTGAAACAGCTCTGTAGGAGCCCAAAGAAGAGATTATCAGTGCAGAGCAACCAGTGACATGAAAATGTTTGATTTCATGGTGGAATTCATGCTGAAGGACGACTCCCCAGACCTTTTGACCATTCATGCGAGTTAAACTGTAAGAATGGAAATTACAGCACTACACTCTACAAAAGATTCTTGGTATTTGGAGTAACAAGGTCATCAGGATAGTAAATATAAAGTGTATAAAGTTTAGCATTTTGAAATTTGCCCAATTTTGCTACCTTCTTGTATTCAAGAACTCATATTTTATATCAGGAAGACAGGAGCCCTTCTAATATTGGCTAAGCATTGAGATCTTTTTCTAATATTCCAGTGCAAGTTTAAAGTTTTAGTTGCTACCTCGGGTTCTTTTTGGGAAATTGTTGCATCTTTTGTCAGGTGATTTTAAATTCAGTTGTTAGAGACTCTGAGGTAACTGGTTGTCTTCTTTTTTAATTAGCGAAAGGAAGTTTAATTCATCCATCTAAGAGTACTGCTTTATTTTCAGTAAGAGATTCATCATTACATTTAAAAGAAGGAATGAAAGGGCAACTAACAGAAGCTTCTTCGGCAACATCCAAAGCATACTGCATGTACAGAAGAGAGATGGATCCGGAAATAGACATCATGTGCACAGGCTCCGAGGTGGGAAACGCCGAGGACAAGTCTGCCGAGGAGGTGACCATGAGTCCTGCCATTGCCATCATGCAGCCGATCCTGAGGTTTCTTCAGTTACTCTGTGAGAATCACAATCGGGAGCTGCAGGTATGTGTTCTCTCTGTGGGAAAGCTGAGTGTCCAGCCTGTGATCCGAGGTCATTAAATTCAAATAAAACGGACAAGTAGTTTTGGAGGGAGTTTTGGAGAGATAATAAAAACAATAGTGCTCTTCTAAAGTGGGGAGAAACTTTGGTATCTGAGTGAAGAAAAAGAAGAGGAAAATTCCTTTATGCATGAAACAGGCTGCTACCGTGTCGTCCTTTGCATCCTCAGCTCAAATCTTTTTGGCCTTGATGGGTTTCATCTTATCCTAGGACTCTGGGATTTGCTGAGTAAGGTCACATTTACCTCATCTGTACCTTTCATAGTTTTATAGACTCTGGGGGCTTTCCTCATTTCCAACTTAGTTTGTATTTCTTGAGCGAGGATACGGAGTATCTTTATACGTATTTATTAGAAACAGAGTTAATATAGAAGAGGATTTTTTCCAACAGTGAAGGTAGATAACCTTTATAAAGAATTTAATTCTGGTCTTACATCTTCTTTGGTACATTTTCCTTTGTCAAATAGATGAACTTAGGGGTGCCTAGGAATTTTGGCCCCCCTTTTTGGGCATCATTTGTACACACTGCTTACACCACTGTAGCAAAACCACGTGAAAGGTCACATCATTTCCAAGAGCACATATCAGTATTAGAGAGACAGCAGAGTTTGAAGCTGTGTTCTCTAGTAAGCATCTGAAGTGCAGGTGTTCTGAACTGGTGAGAGTTGGTAGATTCATAGGAATTGAATTAAATATCCTCCAAGGAGATGAGACCCTTAGAAATTCAGCCATGACACTTGGGGGCCACCCCCCCACAACTTGGAGGGGACCACTGCAGAGCTGTGAGCAGGCAAAGGCCAGAGACTTGACTTCCAGAGGGAGGACACTGGATATGGCCTGTGTGCTTACCCTGACCTGTGTGGTCTGTCCATTTGGGAAGAAGACATACAGTAAGTGGTCACACATTTTACTGATAGGGATGTGGGATCAAACAATTTGGAAAATGCTACTTATAAAATAGTTTTGTTTTAATAAGAATAAATGATAGAATTATTCACAATAACTAATATGTGGAAGCAGCCCAAGTGTCCACTGACAGATGAATGGATACACCAAATGGGGTATATACATAAAAGGGAATATTATTCAGCCTTCAAAAGGAAGGGCATTCTGACATGTGCTACCACATGTGTGAACCTTGGGACAAATACTAAGTGAAAAAGGTCAGTCACAAAAAGACAAATACTATGATTCTGCCTGGATGAGATCCGTAGAATAGTCAAAATCATGAAGACAGAAAGTAGAAGGGTAGGTGTCAAGGCCTAGGGGGTGGAAAATGGGAATTGTTAACAGGTATGAGTTCAGTTTTACCAGGTGACAAGAATTCTAGAAATGGAAGATGGTGACGGTAGCTCAACATTATGAATATATTTTGTACCACTGAACTGCATACACTTAAAAATGGTTAAGATGGTCAATTTTATGTGTATTTTGCCACAAGACAACAAATTGGGAAATAAATCACAAACACAAACTAAAAAAGAATAATTGGTAGAACTGAATTCAGATAAATAAATAGGAAATTAAAGTAAGAAAAGTGAGAAATAAATTAAATTTAAAAATGGAAATTTCCCTCTTTGCTTATCTTTCACCAGCTCTACTCCCCCAAAGAAATTACTCTTAACAGGTTGTGTTTCTTTCTAGAAGTTTTCATGCACATATAAGCATATTGATCGATACATGTAAACCTTTATAAAAACACACCTGCAGAATATAATGTTCCTCCACTTGCATAATAATACGGTAATAAGACATATTACTAAATGACTTATCGCTAGATTATGTTTGTATCGGTATGGATTGAAGTAACTCATTTTTATAGCTGTGACATATTTCAGTATTTGGATGTACAATAATTTATTAACTCAGTCATATTGTGATGGTTTTCAGTTTTTGGCTGTTGCAGGCAGTGTGCCGTGATCCTCTTTATAGTTGTATGTTAGCTGAAAATTTTAATAGGTGCTTCCGTTGCCCTCCGTGATGGTCGTGTGATTCACTGAAGCTGCGCTGATCATAAGGAATCACTCAGTTGAATACTTAATTGCTTCTTCCCCTAATGAACTTCTTTCTAGTTTCCTTTTCCCTTCTCCTTGTCCTGTTACCTCTTGCTCTTGCCCTTTGTGTATAGTTTTAAGATAATGACACTGAGAAACATTTGTTATGAACTACACTGATAAATACAGACGCTTGAAAAAAATGCATCTTTTTTTTTCTTAAACCCAGGAGAAATTTAATAAATGTGAATGCTTCTTTATAAAGAGCAGTTTCGTTCTGCATTGCCATGGGGATCCTTTCAAGTTAGAAAAACACAGAGATAGAACTGAAAACAATTAGCATAGTGAATTTTTTTTTTAACCCCTCTGGTATGTTTTCTTTTGCCTTTAGAACTTCTTGAGGAATCAAAACAACAAAACAAATTACAACCTTGTCTGTGAGACCCTCCAGTTTTTGGACTGCATCTGTGGGAGCACGACCGGCGGCCTGGGCCTGCTGGGCCTCTACATCAATGAGAAGAATGTAGTGCTGGTCAACCAGACCCTGGAGAGCTTGACCGAGTACTGCCAGGGCCCGTGCCATGAAAATCAGGTAACCATGAGAACAGCCCCTCAAATGAATGCAAAAGTATTCTTTTTTTTTTTTTTTTTTTTTTGAGGTATAGTCAGTTTACATTGTTGTGTCAATTTCTGGCGTACAGCACAAGGCTTCAGTCATATGTGAACATGCATATATTCGTTTTCATACTCTTTTTCACCCTGAGTTACTACAAGATATCAAATATAGTTCCCTGTGCTGTACAGTATAAACTTGGTATTCGGACCAGTCAGCAGAAGGATCGAATTGGTGAAGGAGCCCAGCTTCATGTGCATTTAAAACCTCTTTCTTCTTGCTTTGCCAGACAGTTTTACTGTTTTACTGTTTTACTGTTCCTAGCAAAACATACACAGACTGAATTATAGACCAGCAAACACTATGCCGTATTTAAATTTAATGTCATCATAAAAGAAAATTTCCCATGAAAACATTCTAGTTAAAAAAAAAAAATCAGACATCAGAAAGAGTAGAATATGTTTCTTCATCGTTGGTTAGTTTTCATCTTTAGTGACTCTTTCCAGGATTTGTGGAATCAGCTCGCTTTGGCTTCTTTGGTTCCCCTGCAGTGGGTCGTGTGTGTTACCTCCTCAATAGTCGCAGTATACTTATGAAATAGGTAATGTTGTTCCCATTTTGCTGATGAGTAGGTTCTGACTCAGAAATTTGAGTGATATTCCGGAATCTCAGAGTGCATGACTCTGTTAAATTGTAGAGCTATTCTTAAAACTCAGGACTTGTGGTTGCGTCTACACAGGGTATGCCTTTGACTGTGTTACATTTTCCAGGGCAAAGTTTCCACTCCCTCTTCCAGAGTGTTTGTCTCTGATTCCATTTTCTTGGATATCGCAGACACATAGATGGAGCACAAGATAGAACACTTGGGTTAGTAAAGGGAGGGGGGCCACCCTGGGGTTTATTAATTGGCTGTTCACATCCACTCAAGTGTTTACGGGGCTGCCATCACAAGCATAGATCCACCCTGAAAGACTTTTCAAACCACCAACATTTCTGGATATAAATTTTAAAGAAGCCATTGAGACCAAATATCAGTGCCTAAAATAGAAAAGAAATGGGGAAAAGAAATTTGCTTTTCTACTGCAAATTATATGACATGTATGTGTAGACATATACGCACACAGACATGTACCTACATAGGTATATGGAACAAAAACACAATCACTGATAAAAACAATTTGTCATGGGGATACTCTTTCCCCGTCTGTAATATACATGTGTCACAGTAAAAGAATTTGTGGATTTTGCCCTGTATTATATTTCCACTCTCTTAGGGCAATGATACAGGAAAACCTAACTATTGATTTAAAGTTAGGGAAAAATATGCAAATACAGAGATTTGGTGGCGGTGTCGGTTAAAAACATGTATATCTATAACACAAAACACATGTTCTCCACTTTTGGTCTTTTAAGAAAATGAGACTGAGTTTTGAAAGTAATTTAGTAAATTAGGTAAGCTCTGAAAGTAGAAACTAATAGTAAAATAACATGGACTCCACATGCTCTAAAGATACACTTACTATGAACCGTATACTCTGAAAAAGGTGTGAAAGGAAAGGAAGTTGCTAGCAAATTCCAGAAGTGACCTGCAAATTGATTCCTCATAAGTTTAGCAAATATTTTAATATCAGAAGAAACTCAGAAAATGTAAAAGATGAATGGAAAACACCTTTCCTTGGTGTCAGGGGAGTAAAAATTTCCTTGTTAGAAGGGAGAAATGAAGCCCATTCTGAAAAATAACAATCCTTTCAGAGTTACCTTGATTTTATTCTTTTCTCATTTATTTCACTGGGTTTCAGTTTTTCAAACCCCTTGATGCTGGGTGCTACATGGTAAGATGTAGTTCCATAAATTCCAGCCCACAAGTTCCTGATTTTCAAGTTGTATAAAATGAATTAAATTTGGAGTCCTAGCACAGTAGACCCTAACCTTCAAAATACTGACACTTATCTCTCAGGATCTTCTATAAAATTTTCCCAAGTCGGATCTCTCTATAAATCACTTTAAGTTTAGGGAATCTGCTGAGCTTTTCCCTCAACCACCATAATTGACAGGATGTCTTCAAAATGTCAGGAGGTACCTATATTCCTGTCTACTGCCAGGGACCATCAACAGCATCACTCGTTACTCACATTGCATTAAGTAGCGGATAAATAAAGATGCTTCATCAGTACCAATAAAGTTTACTTACAAACCTATAAATGGGAATATTCTCTTAGCCAGGATAGATCAGATGTTAAAATTCTAAATTAAGTAATTCCTCTAATGAAAGGCATATTAAATGTATCAGAGTATTTTACTTGACCATTGTTTTTGAAATCCTGTAAAAATGGTTCATTTTTAAAGATACCTGTTTCACACAGTCTCTCTGTGTTCTTCATACAAAGCCATTTAATTAATGCTAATCAGTTAATAGTCAGACTCTATGCAAAAGAATAAGTCAAAGTTAAACCTTTGACTGATCCTTGATTTAATCTCAAAGTTAAATCTTTATATTTTAAAGGTCAGAAAGCCAAGGTGATTGTGTTACTTTATGTCATGGCTTCTAGTGTTCTTATGTGGTAAATGCAATGTTATTTTGTAAACATTTTGTTTTCTAGACATGTATTGCTACCCACGAATCTAATGGGATTGATATCATCATTGCTTTGATTCTAAATGACATCAACCCTCTTGGTAAATACCGAATGGACCTGGTGCTCCAGCTAAAGGTAGAGTAAAGCCATTATCTGGGGGGAGTGGGGAACGACATTCTCTCTATAAAACTCTCTTTCAGAGTTGACTCTAAATTTTCAGGTACGTCTCGTGAAAAAAATAAGGTATTGTCATATTGTCAACTAATGAATTGAACAGAAAGAGATAGTAAAAAGCACAGTAAGCACTCAATTTCTGATAAAACGTCAAATATGATTCAAGATAATGTTAGTTGGGGGCTGTATTACTGCAAGTTTTTTTCGCACCCACTTTGCTTCACTCCTTTTCTTCTGCTCTTATTTTATATTTTTCGTTATATAGAGAAGCAAAAGGTGCTGAAGATTCCCTACACCATGTATTTTTAATTCATCTTGACTACAGAATTCTATCTAGAAGTCACGGTGAATTAGACTATGGCAGTGGAGGGCTGCATTTTTGTTCTATGTCTCTCTTTTTTCTAAAATTTGTTTTCTTTTATCCTAGAATCTTATTTTTTTCCCCCACAAATACACTAAACCATGCACACACTTCCCAGCACTTCCGTGTATCAGAGGTCAGGACCACAATGGCATTAAAAATTTTTCTTCAACTTTTGTTCAAATAGAAATAGAGAAATGAATATTACACAAGAAACTATATAAATCCCAAATACAAAGGCGAGATATTCAACTTAGATGAATTATTAAAGACCACATATGTTTGGTGTTAAACAGGTTTAAAAATCATAGGTTAAATAAAATGTTTCTGTAAAGCTAGGTCTGTCCAGTATCGCAGAGAGTCTAAAGTTTAACTTTGTATGGAGAAATTTACGATCAAGAAGACTAGAAATGATATTTTTGTGATTCTGTTTCTAAATGTAGATTTAGGTGTGTAGTGGAGTACGTGTTTGTCCTACTTACGTGGAGATCGTGCTAATGGCTCTTAAAAAGCAAAAAAAGAGATAAATTTGTATGATTTCACTATTTTCGTTTGCAACATGTATTAGCTTTGGGTCCTTCTCTTCATAGCTTAGAAAGAAGGTGAGCTTTATGTGGAATGAACTTGTGTCTTTTTCCTCATTAGCTTCATGCTTCAGGTGGTAAAGCCACCCTCGGCCTATGACAGACAGCTTAATTTGAGTTACTAGAAAAATCTTTATTTTATCTTAAATTCATCCTTAACCATAATTTATAAAGAAACAGCATATAGAAGCCTTGGCTTTTGGCTTTTTAAATCTTAAACACTAGACCTTTAAGTCTCGTTTTTAACTGATATACGTTAATGAGGGAAAATACTAAAGGATTCATCAATTTAAAATGAAACACAGGCATACAGATTATGTACAAATTCAGACCTATGTGAAAAAAGCTCAATTATGGGAAGTGACTTAACAGCACAGACATACTCTTGGCTGTTCAAATGAAAACTTTTTTTGAAAAAAGGTCCTTTAAAATGTCACTTGTTGCTAAGCACAATTTATGTATACCTTTTCAAATTATGGCAGTTGGACACATCAGGGTATGTATAAAATACAAAGTGAATGGATTTGACTTGAAAGATTTTCTTAAAGTTTTCTTTAAGAAAGTGGTGCGTGTACCTTTCTAAATAATCTATGAGGCTTTGCACATATGGCTAATATGAAAATAATGTTAAAGACAGAATGGTATAGTATATTGGCAAATTTTAGAAGGGATGGGTAGGAAGCTTTTAATTATAAATTCTCTGGAACATTATAAAGATGCCATATTAAAAATGTTTAGGTTTTGTTTTATATCATTGCCCCTAAATTTAATTACTTAATCAGTTATAATATTAAATATATTTAACTTTACTCATTTAATATATAATTTTATGGATTTTTCATGCATGTGTCTTGCCCCTTTTAATTTATATTTCATAACTGATCTGGAACTAAAAAGTGCTGAGTTTATAACTAGGTAGGTCTTTTTGTGATTGTTGTTGGTTTTTTTTTTTCCCCCTTCTAAGGACGAGCTTCATTTAGGAAAAAAAATCTTCTATTAACACACACATTTGATTTCTTAGTGCACACAGGCTCTTGTACTTTCAAATTGATTCAGATTTCGGTACGTCGTTTATAAGATTTCTATTCCTCCAACATGGTGTGAAAAAAAATGGCTAGAAAAAATACCATATTGCCAATAGCATTCTGAGATTGAGTGTGCTTTGAAGCCGTTATACATTGGGCCTGCCGAGTGAGGTTCGTTAGAGAGTACTGTTAGCTTTGCCAGGGTTGTAAGCCTCAATTCTATGCGGTCAATTCAGACTGCTCTGAGGATCTACGCTCCCCACTAATCCTGGAACCTTATTTTTTTGCTTATGTTGTCTGTATGGGATGCTAGACTGTGAAAAAGGAACTTAAGGATTAGCACAGATCTGCAAAAATTGAAAATGGAACAGAAAAATAATGCTGCCTTTCCCACAAAATACTGTATCTCAGGATGGCTCAGTGATGTTGATGTCATCACCGTCACCATAGCCATCATCATCATCATTGTCTTTGTTGCTAATACTAGTCGTTTAAAAATAGTCAATAGACTGTACTTCTGAAAGAAAAAATTGGTTGGATAGAATTTGGTATTAAAACTATTCAGTTAAGTTAATTAGCACTACATTAACAAAATCTGTGTTGTGAATGAGTGCATCTCCGAACAGCTGATTCAGTTTAAGTTTAAATCCTATAAGATGCTAATTTGGAGTCACTGAGAAGGATCTTAAAGCCATTTGACTCTCCTTTTTTGTGTGTCCCTGTCAAAGATTGTGTGTGGAGGTAGACATTTTTATTTTAAGTGAGTATTACAAAAACACTATAGAAATATCTCCCAGGTAGTTTTTGTCATCTTGCAGTTGGCCACAATTCTAGGGCAGCACTATTGAGAACACAGTATAAAGAAACTTCACCCCAAATGTGGAGGATATTGTGCTTTGGGTCCCAAGACTTTCTGTACCTGTGTGGTACCCATTTGGGGTAATAAATTGACTCTATCAGAAACATTTTTGGTATCTCTAGGTAAACATGATTGAGACAATATATTTATAAACCAGATTAGAAAGCGTCAAAGACAATACAAACTATTTTTATTCTCTATTAAACAAAAATAGAAAATACTATTCTTCTACAGCCCGGGTGGTAAAAATGTTGCATATATACTACCATATAGGGAAACGAGTAAACTGTGATCAATAAATTTATATTTTGTTGGTCGGGAGGGTATATAGCTCAGTGGTAGAGCGTATGCTTAGCATGCACCAGGCCCTGGGTTCACTCCCCAGGACCTCCATTAAAATAAGTAAGTAAATAAATAAACCTAATTGCCTCCCCCACAAACAAAAATAAGTAAATAAAATGAAATATTAAAAACAAGACCAAAATATTTATATTTTGTTTCTCACTCATGAATTTAGAACTTTGTACATTCATTCTCACTAATTATTGCTCAAATTTATTTAAAATTCTGATTTGCTAATATGTGTTAACGTTTCATGTTAAAAACAATGGTGCTAAATTGTTTATAAATTACATGCTATTTCTGTGAAATATGTCAGTGACACTGGTTTATCATACTGTCTTGTTAAAAATGTCATCATAGAAATGACTATTTAGGAATTATTGAAGGAAAATATAACTATATTTTAACACATTACATATAAAATCAATTTTGTGTTTAAAACACCTTTTCACCCATATTTGAAATATCCTTTGTAACATATATCTCATGATTATTTTTATTTTGTGTTGACAATAAAGTAAAACATTTTAAAGTGTCTTTTAAAGTGTCAGTAAGCCAGAAATATTTGCAGTTCAAAATTCTGCTCAGTTAAAAGAAATAGCCCTGATAATCTCAATTAAACCAAATGCAGGGGATCATTAATCCATGAAATAGAGTTTTCATGTGCACCCATTCCATCTGTGTCTCTAGAACAACGCTTCCAAGCTGCTGCTGGCCATCATGGAAAGCAGGCATGACAGCGAGAATGCAGAGAGAATTCTTTTTAACATGAGGCCCAGGGAGCTGGTAAGAAAACTTTTGAAAACTGTGTTTATAATGGGTAACCTGAAAGGGACAGTTTATAGCGTGCACGTCAAGAAGAATGTCTAGTGACTTTTACTGTTATTTCAGTACTTCAGGAGGCCCGTGTTAGCAAAGGCTTGTGCGATTTGGATCTTTCATTGGTTTTATCCACTTTAAACACTTTTTAAAGCCAGGTTGTCACACTCTACTAAACTGTCTGCAAGCTGTTTGTGCCAGGAGTGGGGAGGTCGGGGGTAGTTTGCTTTAGTTTGTGTATTGGAATATAGGTGAGGAAGGTGTAATAAAAATATTTGTACTGCCTCAAAAATGTCATTGATACCTCTTTCTGAAAATAGAATTCCAGTAAACATCTTCTGTACTTGTTCTTATTAATGAAATGTTGCACAGGGCTCAGCCTAGAGGAAATTGCGTAGAGACCTGATGGGGGATCCACAGAGATCATTAGTGTGTCTTCCTATGGTAGAAGTTATATTTTCTGCCTCTCTTGTGACATGGAAATTAAGAAGAAATATCGTCATGCTTTAAAAGCACTGGGTTTCAAAAGCATTGAAAACATAACTCAGACCATCTAGGTCAGCGCCCCAGTGACTAAGTCCCAGTCTTTTGAGCACCATTGTTGGTGCTATGTGAAGGCACTCTTGCACTCTTTAAGAGTAAGGAATGGAGTCGAAGAAGGCAGATCAAGAGGAAGATCTTGATTTGATTTAACATGTATTTAATGAGAGCATAGTGTCTGCGAGGCAGGGGGCTAAGGGGAATAAGACATTCCTTATCTGCGTGGCTAAATGGGGCAGTGAGTTATGTATTAATTCAACTACAGCGCTGTGCGGTAGCCCTTTGCAAATACCACTTCCTTGGCCTGTGACGCTTTTATCCTGTCATCTACTTCTTCTTTGCGGCCCACCCTCAACCTCCTGCCTGAGTCTGTGCCCCTGCCCTGGGCGTCCTGAGTGCCTCGCCCTCGGCCCTGCTGCAGGTCGGGCTGTTGTGTTGGCCTCTTGACGTGCTGACTCTCCCGTTGGACAGGAAGTTCCCTGAGGGCGGGTACTCTGTTGTATCCACTGTTGGGTCCTCAGGGCAGACGACGGTGTCCGGCACCGTGTGTTCTTGCTATTAATGGGCCCTTAATAAATAATGGATGCTTAGCAGGGTTCCAGAGTCTCCTCCCTACTTCATGGGAACGTTGGCATGGTCAGCATTCAGGTATCAAAGCAAAACTTTCCAAGGAAAACAGGGAATATTGTAGGAAAATACTTCCATGTTCATTTAAATATAATTTCCAAGGCCATTTTCATTTAGAATTCTCTTCTACTTGGCGAGTCCTGGGAAGCATTCCAGTTTTTAATCGTACCCCATCAGTGATGCAAATGCATGTTGTCGGTGGCATTCAAGCCCCGCTGTTCCTGTTCGGTTTGTTTGATAGGTGGATGTGATGAAGAATGCCTACAACCAAGGACTGGAGTGCGATCACGGGGAGGACGAGGGCGGAGATGATGGCGTCTCTCCAAAAGATGTCGGACACAACATCTATATTCTGGCCCATCAGGTGACGTTTTATGTCTTTATGTTGTTTTGCTCAACTTGGCAATCACATCGTGTCGTTGCTTGCTGTTGTGTATTCAAGTTCTGGTCCCTTCGGTCATTCAGCACTTGACCCCCTTGCTCTTGACCACAGCACTTGCTCTGGGCCACAGAGAAGCAGCAGCTCCCAGAGGACTTGTTTCTGCCCCCAGGGCTGCTTTAGGGGCGGATCCACAAGAAAAGGATACTTGGTGCCAAAACCCGGGCCAGCAGGGTGGAGGCATCTAGTTCCCTCTCAGAGCCTGAGGAAGGGTTAACCCTGGCAGCGAACGGAGGTCTTGAAGGAGAGAGGAAAGAGGCTACTGACCAGACAGAGTGTGTGAAGTAAGGGGTTGCATTCAAGCCAAAACAGGCTTCTGGCCTCTTTAAGTTGTAGGCTGGCGTGTTTCCTGCAGAAGCCATAAAGCGGCGCCTGTAACTGGGTTTTATAGGACTTGCAACAAATATGAGGCTAAGTTTGACATTGTTTTAGAGGAACCATTTCTATTTTAGAGTAGCTTCTAAAAACAGGTTTGATAATTGTTTGAGCAATTTAATTCCATGGATGTAAAGATCAACTTTAAATTTGCATCTTTTTTTTTTTTTTTGGCTAGGATTGTTTGTTTTTATGTGGGGGAGGTAATTAGGTTTCCTCATTGATTTCCACTTGGAGGAGGTACTGGGGATTGAACCCCTGACCTCTTGGCTGCTGACCGTACGCTCTACCGCTTGAGCTATATCCTTCCCCCTATATTTGCATCTTCTAATGCAGAGTCGTTTAGAAGTTAAAAAGTTGAAGTGTAAGTAGGCCCATTTGATTTCATCTGTATCGCTCTCACTTTTTTACAGAATGAACTCTAAGCTTCTAGACTTTCCCAGCCTCTCTTCCTAGTCATTGTCTCCCATTGACAGTCTCCCTTTTCCCAGTTTCCTGTACATCATTGAACAAACGTTAATAGATGTTAAATATCTTATCAGATAATTGAACAAACACTGATAGGTATAAATAAGACTCTGAGTAGATGTATTATTTATTTTTTAAAATTTTTCCAGTTTTATTGGGATGTAATGGACAAACAGCAATGTGTGTTTAAGGTGTTACAAGTTTCCTCTTTAGACATTTCTTGCCCTGCCCCGTCCTGTGTATAACTGCTTAATGGGTGTAACCTTGAGTTTAATTTTTACAGAAAATTCAGGAAAGGAGTCAAAATTCTAAAAGATATTAATGTAAGTTGCTGCGGTTGTTTTGTGGTGTAGTTGTGCCATTGAGAAGATTTTTGGGTCCCTCATGGTATAGCAGAGCGCACATATAGAATAGAAAAGGGGAAAAGCAAATGGGTTTATAGCCAGGAAGATGAGAGAATTTTAGGTATTGAGAAACTGAAAGTAAGATGAAGGACAAGCTGAAGGAAATAAAACACAGAGATTTAGGGTGTGGAAAGGGTGTATGTAGTTTTAGAGAGAAAGAAATCCGGTGACAGGAACTGCATCCAGCTAGAAAAAGACCGACCAGAGACTGAATGTGAGCGGGAAGAAAAATATCACAAGCTGTAAAATTAATTTATTAAATTAACTTTAATTAATCAAATTAAATTAATTTAATAACTATACAGTAAAATAAAATTTTATAGTAAAAGAAAATTTTTAAATTACAGTAAAAATAAATTTAAAAATTAAAAATTTTAAATAAACAGTTAAAAAACAGTAAAATCATATTGGTTCCTAGAACGGATACAGAGATAGAGTGACACAGCGTGTTCACATGATCAGGAAGTTACTTCAGAAGCTGTTGTGTTGTGGATGGAAAACAGCAAAGAAGAGAAGGGCAGAGTGAGCAGTAATCTGTCTCAGAGGAAGGAAGTCAGGGAACACAGCCACACTTGTTCTCGTGATGGAAAGCTGGTCTTGCTCTGTCTGGAAAGGTTAACCTTCTGCACAAGTGAGCAGCGACTTGAACCAGACCTGATCATGTAGTTTTTAAGTGGGATATGAACAACCAGACCAGCCAAGTCAGCCCTAGAAGCAATAGGGAGGAAGATGTTTGAGCCAGACCATCCCATATCCGTGAAGAAGACGTTTGAAAATGCAACCTCATGTTACCAGTATAATATGAATAACAATAAACATGTCAAAGTAAGAAAAGACTTAGGTCAGCTCAGTTTTAAGCAGATTTAAATAGAAGAGTAGAGAATACAAATTTCTAAAACAGGCTAAGGCAGATACTGAGAAAAATGGAGAATAAAGAGGAATGTAAGAGCTAGCAATGGACTGAACGAGCGATGTTAAGTATGAAAGAGTCAAAAATGAAGACAGTGTAAAGGTCAAGGATTTTGATGGATTTGAGCTTATGAAAGTGCTTCGAGGTAACAGACTAGATTCAGAGATTATGGTGGAGTTATCCAAGGAGTGGGGATTCAGAAGCAGTCAGAAAGGAACAAGGGGTTAAAAACATCTTACTGGAATGAAGAGATAAAACAATGGATGTGAAAGGGGCTTGTATGGCTCTACAGAGCTTTCTGCATTTTGCAGAACCAGGGTGTGGGAAAAGCAGTGGTGAGTGTGCAGAGCTGGGATGGTCCCACAGAGAGGTGTGTAAACAAAGCCAGACTTCAGCAAGAGGAAGAACAGAACATCAGACTGAGTGAGGGGAAGGGGGAGACTGGGACTGACTGGCTGAACACTTAAGGCCTTGTGGTTAAATCGTTAAGAGGGTAAGTGTGAAATGAGAGTCCACAGGAGTCCCTACGAGGAACACAAAGAGAGGGGAGGAATGGCAAAATGTATGGAACAGTGGATGGAAGTGACTTAGTTAAGCAACTGTCTGCTCATTTTCTTACAGTGACACAGGAACTTGTTCCCTTGCCACTTTATAAATGCATTCTCTGTGGGGTGACTCCTCCCACCAATCTTAATGAAAGCTTCACTTTTCACTCAGAAGAGAGCCCGCTGAGTTCTTTTTATCTTTCCACAAGTGACTCATTTGGCTTTTTTTCGGGCCAGGATATTGTACTGGTTTCTAAGGAGGCCAAAGATGGTTGCTGAATTCTTCATGAAACTGTTGTCCAGACAGCGCCCACTCCGAGCCCCAGGTACCAGAAACCAGGGCTTCAGAAGCGCTGAGCAGCTGTGCTCCAAGCGTTTGCTTGCATCCAGGCTTCACGTGTTTTCACTGTGGACGTGGAATCATTTGGCTCCTGCCTGCTGATGACCATGCAGATTGGTTTTTGCCTCTGCACAGTTCAGTAATTCCAAAACTGGGGTTCGACTTCCTCCTAGTTTTAGTATAATCATCTTTTGTACAGACAGTTTATTTTGGTGCCCTCAGACTTTCAATTTTTGTTGTTACTCTTTTCATGGTAGTGAGATAGTTCTGCTTTTTCTACCATGACATCCTTTTTGGCCCTTCCTGTGGTTGGTCTTACAAGAAACAAATAATGCTTCTTGTAAGTGTCTTGTCTGATCTACATAGAACTATAAATACTTTAAAAAGGGAACTTCTTAAGTTTTAATACCACAGTGTTGTGCAGAGAATTTCCTTAAAATTCAGCTATGTGTCCTTTCAGACTTTCTGTCCTCCACATCCTTTTCTCGTGCGTCTGCCTCCTCTCTCTGCTCTCGTTTTGGTCTTTTATATTATGCTTTCTTCCTGTCCCGACTCCTCTTTATTTCTGTCTTTGTGTAGAACAGTCACTGCCGCTGTCTGCAACATTGTCCAGCACTGTGGATAAATTTAACTTATATTAAGCCAGATTGGTTTTTTGATTCCATGTAGCAATTTCTGTTTTTCTGAGACTTCTTATTTTATTTTATTTTGTTTCATTTCATTGTCTTCCCCAGCTTTATTGAGATATAATTGACACATATATTGTGTAAGTTTAAAGGTTACCACATGTTGATTTGATACATTTATATATCAGAGAATGGTTACCTAACTAGCATTAGCTAGCACCCCAATCCAGCCACATAATTACCATCTTTCTTTTATGCTGAGAACATTTAAGATCTACTCTCTTGGCAACACCATTCCAGTTAATGATACAGTGTCATTAGCTATAATCACTGGGCTGTACATTAGATCCTCAGAATTTGTTCATCTTACAACTGGAAGTTTATACCCTTTGACTCCCATATCTCCCTATTCCCACCCCTCGCAGCCCCCGCTCTCAAACCCTGGTAACTACCATTCTGCTCTCTGTTTTTCTGAGTTTGTCATTTTTACATTCCACATATAAGTGGTATTATGCAGCATTTGTCTTTTTCTTTCTGACTTATTTCACTTAGCATAATGCCTTCAGTGTTCATCCAGCTTGTTGCAGACAGAAGGAACTCCTTTCTCATGGCTGAATAAGATTCCATTGTATACCCATATCATGTCTTCTTTAGCCATTCATCCGTTGACAGTTACGTTGTTTCCGTATCTTGGCTTTTGTGAATAATGCTGCAGTGAACGTGTGAGGGAGGCCCTTGATTTCAATACCTACTAGAATTAAGAGCTATATGGAGAACTATTATGTACTTTGTGGGATGGGGAGAAGTATTAGATAGCAAACCTGTGGAGAGCAAAAATAACTCCTGGCACTTAAGGCAAGAAAGAATGGATCACTTTAATTGGGTATATGAAATTATTTTATAAATATAGGCTTTAAAAATTTTCATCAGCATTTCCCCATGTCGTTAAATAGTCTTTGAAAATGTAATTTTAGTGTCTGCATAATTGTTCATCATTTGAATGTGCCATAATTTATTTAATCACTCTTTATTGTTAGATATTTAGGTTCCTAGTGTTTTTGATATTATGAATTGTGCTATAATTAACATCCTCATACATTAATCTCTGTCTGATACACTGACTATTTCCCTAGGATAAATTCCAAGAAGTTTAATTACTAGGTCTCAGGGTAGTGACTATTTTATGGTTCTTGATGCATATTATAAAATTGTTTTTCACAGTGTGATGGTGGTCATCTTAGTAAAACCTACAATTAGTACCATTAAAAAAAAGCTTTGCCAAGTTGATAGTGTCAGGAACATAGTGACCACTCAACGCTTGTTCATTGAATGAATTAATGAATTATGGATGAAAAGGGATCTTATTTTAACCCACTTCTTTGGGATTACTAATAAAATAGACTGTCTTTTGATATATGATTTGGTCATTTCTGTTTATTCTGTGAATTACTTGAATATGTGTTTATTCATTCTTCCGTTGGAGTTCACTTTTTCTTAGTAAATTTTAATTAAGTTAATAAATCTTAGTCACATGTACTTCTTCCTGATCCATTTGCTCTTTAATGTTTTAATGATAGCTTTCTTCCGTCACCCTGAGATCTGTTAAACGCTCACCTAGACTCTTCTCCTGTGTGATGAATTCAGGTTTCGTATTTAATTATTTAACTTTTCCATGTCATAATGCAGAAATGATAAAAAGGTAAGTTCTTATGCTAATTTATCTCTAAAGACAGAGTCCAAAGTTTAGGAGTAACAGTAGTCTATGAGGGCGGGGTTTGTGGAGTCACATGAGTGTGATATAGGACATCAAAGACCTTTAGCAGAGGAGATCAGAGCCGAAACTCAAAGCACCTTCAGGGCCAAACAAGGCATGTGAATGAGTGATGTGGGGGGCAGATAAGGCTGGGATGATCTGGTGATCTAGTAAGCCATTACTTACCTCTGTCAACTTGGAATTGCAGGCCCTGAATTTCCGCTTCTTCCAACTTTTTAAAAGTTGACAACTCATTCAAAAATTTTAAAAACACTGAGTGGTCCAAACAAAACTTACCAGTGGGCAGAATGCAGCCCATGAGCCCTAGTTTGCCACTTGTGGCGTGAAAGATCTAAATTTCTCATTCATTTATTTTACTCAGTTGCATGGATTTTTCTGAGTGCTTTTACTAGATGTCAGGCACTGTGCTAGAGACTGGGACTTCAGCTGTGCAGACCCAAAAGAGATCAGCTCTCAGGGAATTAACTTTCTGGCTGGGGCAGTGAGGAGCAGACAAACCCGAGATAGTGGAGTGTGATACACACAATGCAGTGAATGAGAAGAGGGTTTGAAGAAAGACAGCTGTGAGGTCCTGTCGCAGACTGGTTGATCAGGAAGGTTTCCTCTGAGGAGGTGAGATTGAAGCTGCATGAAAGTGAAAAGCAAAAATCAGCAGTATGAGATGGGGAGGTGTGGGGAGCATCTCAGAGATGGCTGGAACTTGGCACGTTTAGAGGAATAAAAGGCCTGTGTGGCTGGACCCTCCACCAGCTATTAGCACATGAATATTATAATGATCACATATACTGCTCCTGAGGCTCATTTATTAAAAGATAGTCATTCAAGAACATTTATTGAGCACCTCTTATGTCAGTCACTGTTCCATGGCAAAGATGGAAAATGAATGAAGACGCCATCAAGAAGCTCATAATTAAGTGTGTGTTGGAGGAAGGAGAGGAAGACAGATCAGTCATTATAATTTAATGTGCTTTGTTAAAATGAGATGTGCACAAAGTATGCTTCCCTTAGGAGTCAGGAGAGGATTCATGGAGAAGGTGGTACTTGAACTCAATCTTGAAGGATAGAAGGATGGGGGAGAACATTCCAGGCAAAGGCAATAACTTCTGCAAAAAATGCACCGTAGAAATTTTAGAGAAGGGAACTTCTTTTCAGAATATTGATAGGGACCTTGCATGGTATCAACTTATGTCTCTATATAAGATGAATTACAGTAGCTTGAATTGAGTCAGCATCTTTGATAACTGTAAGGACCCTGTTTGTAGGCAACAAATGTTGAATGAATGAACGAATAGGATAGAATATACTCTAAAACTTTAGCATTTTATAATTTAAGTATTATAGTGAAAAAATGAATACAGATATTTTCCTGTTACCATCATCATTATCATGATCAAAATTAGTGATATTTCTTCTACTGGACTATAAATTCCTGGTGCACAGACAATTTTTTTTTCTGTTCCTACGCCAAGTGCATATCTAGCATATAGTAGATCCTTAAGAAGAGTTTGGGAGAATAGTTTCTGGCAAAAATGCATGCATGCTGATAATATTTTTATATAATACAGGTACCATGTAAGATTTATAGAATCCTACAAAGTTAAGACCAGTGTTCTAACAGTCAAAGGCCTTATTCAACTGCTACAGATTTTCTCTTCAATTTTGTGAATTACTCTTTGCCCATCATGTCAGCAAACCACACATAGATGGGACCTTATAATATCTCCCCTCGTGTCAAGCACTTCTCTTACTTTTGTTTATAACTTTCCTCTGAACTAATAAAATATCTCCTCCTAGTCTTAAAACTCATTTAGTATTACCTTAGTTCCCCTAAGATCCAAGTTGAGACCTACTGACCCCATTTCCAACCAAAGATGATCTTTTCTTTGTTTTGAATTCTTATATCTCTTATGTTCACCCTAAACTGCATATCTACTTCCACCCTGACTTACGTGTCTATCATTCTAGAATTGTCCTTTATTTCATGTATGTAGGTCTTGGCTATGAAATTAGTAGCAGATTCGCACAATCTGGGCGCCCATGAGACCTCGTTTATTAAAAAAAAAAAAAAAAAAGAAAGAAAGAAAAAGAAACTTTCCACAAAGAAAAATATCATGGGGAAAATGCTAAGGTACTTAAATCCTTCAATAGGCACCTACATAGCTTTCAAGGAGCAATGAAGAATCTCTGGATTACTACCACTTATATGAGCTCTCAAATTCGTGGTTAGTGGGAGCAATAAAAAAAAAAAAGTGCAATCCAGGAAGTGGATTGAACTTAGATTTCTAATTGTTAGTTTGGTGTAAAAATTATGAAGCCAAGTTCAGTGGAAGCAGTTATTTTTCTGCTTAACATTTCATGTGTGGTAGATTTCCATTCATTTCTGAGTGACATACTTACTAGAGTATCAGTCTGAATTCTAGCAACGTAGAAGGCCTTTGCCGTGTCTTCAGTTCCTCCTTGGGTCTGCTTTGACATCAGCTATTTTTATTAAATTCAAAATCTCTTTGGAGAACTAGCAACACCAAGCAGGGCTGCTTTTATATAGATTTTTTTTTCCATGCAGCAACATACATTTATTTCCTAGCATATTTTAGACCTTTGGGTTGTTACCCTGTCCCCAACCAAAGTCAGTATCTCTCTTTTTCCTTTCAGTGGAGAAAGGGTGGTAGGAACAGCCACCCTGTTTCAAAGACTGGGATGCTTTCTGTCTTGCTGAAGGAATTTGCTAGGTATTCTGATAGTCCTCATTAAACTGGTTTTTTTTTTTCTTCCTTAAACATTTGATCTCATACCTCCAGTTGCTTGAGCTATATTCATTTTAAGGGATATGCATATACATTAAGTAGCTAAATTTTCATTTATACTGAAGTCGTATGAAATATATATATTGCTCAGACTACTTAAAATGTTTTCCTTAGGGACCTCTGGCTTCACCTCTTTGCTGTTTCTATTTCCTTGTGCTAATATGTAGTAATCAGCATTGCTCCGTTTACTTTATCTGTAGAAACAGAAGGATGGGCTTGTAATTGGATACATAGCTTCCATCTTTAATATCTTTGAAGGGTTTTAACTAATTTACAATTACTTTGTCTTCATTATTGCTTGTAGCGCAGAAAGTAGAAAAACACAGCTGGACTTACAGCTCACTTGCAGCAAAGTAACGTGTTGGCTAGAATATCGTACAGACAGCTTAGTTCTTATTCACCCCTGCACCCTGTGGTTTCTCCATTAGCAGATTACATCACTCAACTTCTTTGACTTCAACTTTCTCTATAAAAATATAATGAGGACCCAGGAGCTGTGTTTGCAGAGTAAACTTTCAGAGACCTGTTGGACACTAGAGAGTCGATGGACCGTGATGACTCTTTTACTGGATTATGTTTTCAATAATGTAATGAAGTAATTAACCAGCTACTGGATACTTACATATTTATTTATACCTTACCTACTTATAGCAGGAATTTGAGGTTGAAGAAGAAATGCACTTGTGTAATTAGACTGTTAGAATACAAGATCAAAAGTCTTGAGAAGGAAAAGGAATCTAAGTATGTGAAAGGTCTTGGCCAGTATCCTTACTGCCTATCGGTGGTAGCTCAGAGTTTCTTGGTAACCAAGTGTGAAAAATAACAGGCGATACAATTAATACCTATACTGTTCGTTAATGACCAACTTATGACTGGCATTTTATTCTAAAAGGAGTTTACGCCAGGGCAGAAGAGAGCACGGTAGACAATGTTTTCTAAACCGTTTTACAGAACACACCAGAAAACAAAAAATGCACATAGCTGTTTTCAGTCCTCAGGGATAAATAATGGTCCACACTCTGAAGTATAATCAAGAGCTGAATATAAATAAACTTGCATGTATATGATACAACAGTCATTCTGAAAATAGACACGTCAAGTCAATTCGTAGAGAGACTTTGTTAATGTAGCAACTTTCCAATATGTGAATTTAGTTGAAATAAATTTTTAAATATCAAGAGATTATTTTATTAAAAAGCAGAAAATAGACTTATCCTAATTGTCCAGCTATGTGAAAAACTTGCTGTTAGTCTTGGCAATAGATATGTAGGGTTAAGCAGCTGAAAGGACTTTGCCTGAAAATGGAACATAATTGCAAGTTTTCTTTTTTGAAAGAAATAGGGAAGCAGCATCAGCTATTTCCCCCTACAAGAAAGATATTTTTCTATGTTGGTATCATAAGGTAGTTTGAGGTAATAAATATATAATTGTTAACTAATGTTACTTTGAACATTTATTCTTCTGTGTTTCTTGGCAAACAAGGCAAAAAAAGAGAGAAATATTTAAATTACATCATACATATATAATGCAATCTCCCCCACCAAAACCCACAACCCCCCAAAAAACCAAACCTATATTGATTATTAGTGAAGCACAACACTTCTTTGCACCTAATTCTACTAGGAATTTATTGAGGGAACCCTCATTAGTAATACTAATTGTTAAGGGTGTGATAGAAGTTTATATTAATATAATTCAGGAATAAAAATGCCCATCAGATACTAGATTTTTTTTTTTAAACTTAGCTTTATCTTGTTGCCATGCATTTTCTGTAGTAATAAATGACAACTGGGTTTTCAATAAAAATCTTAACGTAATATAAAGATTGACCGTTGTTTTCATAAACGTTCCTACGTCCACAGCCAGCACCTGGACAGAGCCTGGTGTGCAGGAAGTGGTCCATCAGTGTTAAGGCTTGTCAGATTTGTTTTCGTGACTTTCCCCGGCTAAATTGTACATTCTCAGTTCCTTCTTAATTCAGTGCAAACTTAATGATCTTGTACTATAAGCAGGCCCCAGGTCCCCCCTCAATGAGTCTGCATTCTTGGAGGGACCGTCACCCGCTCTGAGTTCACACTGTTTGTTCCTTTGAGGCAGGTATTATACAGACGTTAATTGTGCCGCAGGTGGAGAATGCCTGGGGTGTGAAAATGAGATATTTTCTCTACCCCCGTGAAATTTACCGTTTATTACAGGGAGGCATGAAAGCAGTCACAGCGCAGCAGTCCTGTGGGAGATGCGTCCCGGGATGCTTGCCACCTTCTGTTAGGAGTGAGCCCAGGAAAGTGAGTGTGTGGCCGAGACAGAGAGGAGGAGTGAGTCAGAGGATCAGAGACATCGCTCTCCCCTGTGCCCCATCATTTGCTCAGCATTCATGCAGGCAAATCAGCTTCTCTAAAACCCCCTAGCCCATTGACCCATAGCTCTTCTCCTGTTTTTAGCAAAATGATCAAAAGTTGTGTACAATTGCTATCTCCGTTTCCTCTTCCTAGTCTCACTTAAGTGCACCTCTGCCAGGCTTTCATCCTGACCATGCCACCAGAACAGCTTATCTCGGGGTCACCATTGACCGCCACCTAGATAAATCGAATGGCTTGTTCACAGTCTTTGTCATAGTTGTCCCATTGCTAACAGTTCACACAGTTGGCTGCTCTCTTCCTGAAATCATTCACTTATCATTCACGCCGCACGATTTCCCACATTTCTGCTTCCTTACCAGCTCCTCCTTTTTAGTTTCCTTCACTGGTTCCTATTCCACTCCTGCTTCTATGAGAAGGGTTCTAGTCAATGTTCCAGGACTCAGCCCACAGCTCTCTCTCACCTGACACTCACTCCCTAGGGGATCTCATTGCATCACCTGACTTTAAACACCAGCTGTGCCGTGATAAACCCCAGATCTCTATCTTCAGCATGGTCTTGTCTTCTGAACACCAGTCTGGTACATCCAGCTGCTGGTTTGAGATCTGCATTTGAATGTCCTTTTAGGCATTTCACAGTTTGCAGGTTTATGGTGAAACTCCATTCTCCCACAGTCATTTTAACTTAGATACAAACCCCAACCCCGTGACTCTAGAACCTTGGCTTCTTCTCATTACCCAACCCGAGGCTGGGCTGATGTCTGTCAAACGCTATGCTTACACTGATCATGGAATGTATACCACTGAATTATTGTGGCCTCTTTTTGTGTTTCTTTCCACTAGGCCCCAAGTTCAGCAAGGACAGGAGTTACGTTTTATTCACGAACGTGTTGCGCAATACCCAGAACTGTGTTTGATACGATAAATACTGTTGATTGATTGGCTGAGTGAGTGAATGAGTGACCGTTACAGCCAAGTGCTCCAGATGACTAGAAAGGAAATGGGTTAATATTGGCTAGAGTTTGTGTAGAGGGCTTTGTGGAGGGGCTAACATTTTAGATAGATCTTATGTATTGATAAGATGTAAATAAGCAGAGATCAGAGGGGAGGCATTCCCATCCCAGGGAAGGAATGAGCAGAGGAGGAGGTAATGTACATCATGATACGTGTAGGGAGGTGAGATGCTCTGGGACATCACGTCAAGGGACAGAGAAAGCAGCGTGGTGCAGATACAGATACGGAGGTAGTAGCAGTGTGGCGGAGCAGGGCGGCATCTTACCAAATTCTGGAGGGCTCTAAGTACCGAAAGATAATTCAGTAGAAATAGTTCTTGAAATGTGACATAGCATAAGTTTCTGCTAAATTGTTCCTTCGGGTACTTAGTTCTTATTTATGTTGACGTTAAGGATGCTAAACACAGTAACATGAAAACAGATGGCACAGAGGTCTGCTTTAAAGACAGCCACCAACTCAAAAGCATTATTATAAACCTTAAGGTGCAACCATTAAAAATCTTTTTTATTTAGGCACTAATTTATACCCTGACATTATTAAGCAAGTATTTAAAAGATAAATCAGTTTAAAATGAACCCATGAGAAAATAATAGTAAGCACGGAAGCCACTATAAAAACACTTATGTCAAAGCACAGATAGTATTCTGAATATATGTGTTTGAGTGTGTGCTTGCCTGTGTCTGCAAACGTTTATTGGTTAACTTGTTTTTCCAGCTCAAATGTAAGTGAAGAAAGGTTAACTATATAGCTGACACTTTGTCCCAAAGACACACTGTAAAAGTATGAGGGGGATGGGATGGCAGAACAGGGGGATCTAAATAGAACTCTTGGTCAGTAGACCCAGTAGTAGAATGTTAAGGTGGTGTATAAAAATAGTTTCTTTCTTCTTTCTTATTTAATAGCCAAGAGACTTCTGTAGGTATGCGAGTCTTCCTAGTAACGTGATGGGCTTGTGTTTTGTGGCTATTGGTGAATTTTGAGTTTCAGAATTACAGACGCACAGAAAAGGGAGAGAGCATAGTGACAAGATAATGCTGGAAGATCCACTGTTGAACTAAAAAGTCAAGTTTCAGAAAGGGAAATAGTTATCTTCAGCCAGACCAAAAAAAGTTTCCCTTCTTCGTCACAACCAAGTAGTCTTGTGAAATTAAACAGTAGGGGAAAGTTCTGGGAAGTCCCTTGCCTGGATTTAAGTTATCATTGGAATAATATCAATTTTAGAGATAGAAAATTGGTTGATTCAAAAGATATCCCCTCTCTCTCTCTCTGTCAGCTGTATGAGACCTGCAAACTATTTGCAAGTTTGTCTTAATTTTATAGGTAACTTTTTGCAAGAGGCCACATAGTAAATATTTTAGACTTTTCTGGTTAGAATCTCTGTTGCAAACATAACTTGCCACTCTAGTGCAAAAACAGCCCTAGACAATATATAAAGAAATGAGCATGGCTGTATTAAAATTTTAAGAAACTGAAGAAAATGGGTAGCAGGTCAGATTTACCCCCACAAACCATAGTTTGCTAAACCTCACTTTAGATGAATTTTTAGAATCTTCAGTTTTCCACGTTTGAAAAATCTTTATGAGTCAGAATTGATAGGTCATTTATTTTTAAGTATTTTTCATGTTTATATTTAGAACCTAAATATATGTTATATGTAACATACACACACACAGAGACGTACACTTAGAGTTTCTGCCTGGGTAAAAGTGAACCCACTGGAGGTCATTTCTTCCCATTGCTGCGATTCTGTGATTTCAGTCGTCCGTGAACACTGGAAGCCTGATTCTGAATGACCACTGGCTAACCAACCGACAAGGCAGCGTATGTCCCATCATTAGGCTGAGAGTATGAATGAATCAGGTATGAAACAAGAGTGTGAATGAATCAAATAGAAGCAGAAGAGAGGGACATGAAGGCAGGAGTACTTGGAAACACAGATCCAGGAGTCAAGGGCAGAGGGCGAGCTAGAGAAACTTTGCTGGGGGAAAGATAGCGTTCTGCTTACATTGGGGGCACAACTTGGGAAACGCTGTGCATCAAAGTTGAGGGCAGAGCGGTGGTTCTCACACTGCAGTGTGCATCAAACTCCTAGACCCCGTCCCCCGAGACTGCGGTTGACTAGGTCTGGGGTGGAGCCCTAATCCGCGTCTTACCATACATCCTGGGTATTTTTATTCACACTGTCCGCAGGCCACAGTCTCAAAAAAGCTGCTCCAGACATTTGCCCCCATCAGTTTCCTTCCCTAATTGTCCCAGAGCCTGGTCACCTGACCCAGATACAGACTCTGCTCATCTGCTTCCCTTCCCTCTCCTTTTGAACCTTCCACCTTCCTGCCCTCCAGCTGATCTGATTGTCACCTAGTTTTCATTTGTGTGAAATGAAAGGAATTCATCTGGGCTACTTGTCAACAGGAAGAATCTCTTAAAATATAGCTGAGATCAAAACAAATAAAACCACAACTCCCTGAGAATCCCGAGCCGCTCACTGCTTTATATGTAAAGTTCCTGATGACCAAACAAGCAGAGAAGGCCAGTATGGCTGGGGCACCAGACGGGAGGCGGGCAGAGAGGAGGCCGAGGAGGTTCGCAGGGTCAGGCCAGAGGGCGTGGAGTCGAGCTTGCTAAGGGGATTGTCCTTTATCCGTGGAGAAATGAGAAGCCTTCACCACCATCTAAATCCAACACCGCTTCATCTCTAGCGGATGTCATGACTGGAAATGGCATGAGGAGGTGGGAGTGACGGGAAAGTCTTGGACAACTGCCAGGTGTGGACACGGTGGGTGGGGAGATGATGGCACATTTCATGAGGCTGGAGATGGAGAAGGCTTGGAGGGGGAATGCAGAGAGAAGCAGCTTGGTTCTAGACCTTTGGTGTCTGAGGAACGTACGGGCCATGGGGTCAGAGGTTTACGACGTGAGGTTTATTATATGTACCTGATTCTCAGGAAAGAGCGCTAGGCTTGGAACGTGGATGGACTCGGGCGTTAGTAGATGGATGCTCTTTGAAGTGGTAGGTGTAGTTGAGATTCCTGGGAAAAGCAATTGGACTGAGAGGAGGAAAAGTTCAAGCTTGAAAGGAAAGGAAGAGGAAGAGAAACCTATAGACGTGGGTTGAAGAGGAGGGGTCTGAGGGAACGGGGCACGAAAGCAAGATAGGAGAGAGACTCCCAAAGGAGAGGGGGACCCGTGGCCCTGAGAACTCAATACAGAAGGTGCAGCCCTAAACTCAGCCCCAGGACTTGGGCTTAGCAGGTCGCCAACAGTCACTGAGAACAATCCGCTCTGAGTGGTGGGGGCCCGAGACAGACAGTGTGAGCCAGGGAGGCCGTGGGCTCACTCCTGAAAAGGAGAGTCTCTCCAGGTGCCCATTAGGGTCAGAGAGGCTGTGGTTCAAGGCAGCGTAGCCAGTGTGTCCTCTTCTCATCCCTGTCTTATGGAATGAAAGTGAAGTATCAGTTCTGAATCTTAGAGGGGATGGCGGATGAGATAAACACAGGTGGTGTTACAACTCAGATCGTCTTGCTGTCACTGAGCAACTGTATTTATACCCTCAGTGCATTGCATTTGCTCTTCAGAAGAAGTGTGTGTGTGTGTGTGTGTGTGTGTCTGTGTGTTTTGTTTAAAATGACCATCCTCCAGGATTTCCTAAGGCTCATTTCCTCATAGGCTGTGCACCCTGCTCATAGCGCAGCGGCATTACCTAAAAGCACTACCGGTAAAGGGCTAATAGGAAATCCAGGTTCCAGTTGGCAAAAGCGGATCTTCATCTGCCAGACGGGGGATTAGTTCCGGCTTGTCCCCGCTCTGTGTACTGCTCCCTGGTTCCTGTCTGGGGAGGCAGGCTGTGGGATCACAGTGACGGTGCTAATTAAATGTCAGTGGGCCTTCGCGCTCCGATTGCTGAGACAGGAGCAGGATGGAGAGGCATGTCAGCCTCCCGAAGCTCATTAGGGTCGGGGCGGGCGCGGCTTCAGACAGCTGCTGTGTGCCGGCGTAAATGGATGCTGAAAAGGGGGCTCACGGATGAGCTCCGAAAGGGATAAACACACACTTGTCTGTATAGTTTTAAGGAAAAGCACCTTCTGGGGGCAAGTTTGCCTTGACATGGTTTCCCTCCATCACCCCGTCCTTGGATTGACTGCATCACTGGTTCTAGAAGTGCCTCCTATTTAACTTGTTTTTAAAGTTGATCACTCCCACATGTTCAGCGTGGGCACAAACGAAGGGAGAAGTTTTCCAAAGTAATAAATTAAACACACATATCAGGAAAAGATCAGTGCTTGGGCTGCAGGCAGTGACAGGCAGCCGGCCCTTCCCAGCTGCTCCTGAGGGCCCTGCCATTCTCCTTTCTTGTGTGCTGCAATCTGAGTTTACCGTGGCACAGGGAAACAGTCTTAAAATCATAATCGCCTCTCCCCAGAATTACCCGGAGCTCCCTATCTCAGTAAGTGGCATGATTTTCTAATCAGTTACCTGGCTAGAAAGCTAGTGTTCATCTCGACACCACCTTCCCCCCTCCCCAGACAGACCTGCCCAGTCTCCTCACTCCTCCTGCCAGGGTCCTCCTCCTGCCTGGCCAGCTACAGCAGCCTCCTTCCCCTTTGCCTCCAGTCCAGGCCTTTTTAATCCACTTTCCACAGGGAGGAATAAGGGGTTGTTTGAAAATGCCAACTGGTTGTGTCTGTCTCCTCACCAAACCTTTCAGTAGCTTTCACTACAACAGGGGTTTGGGAGACCTTTAATGATCATGTGTCTGATTACACTTAAACAAAATTTTTTGGCTCATATTTATCAAGTACTGACTTTGTACCAGGTTCTGTGTCTCATGTAATCACAACAACTCTCTGAGATAAATATGAATAAAGTACTGTTACTGGGCAGGACTTGAACCCAAGTCTGTCCAGAGCCCGTGATGCTAACTAACCACCATACAGTCCTCCTCTCCAGCCGTCTCTGTGAGCATCCGCCTCTTGCACTGACGTGTTCCAGAATCCGCCCGCATCCTTCACTACCACCTGGTCCAGACCGCCGCCACCTCTCACCTGGATTGTTGGAATCCGTTCCGCTTTTATTTACCCCTGTGTTCTTTAGTGTCTTCTCCAACACGACTGTTGCACTGAGCCCTTAGGAATGTAATTCAGGTCATGTCACTGCTCTGCTCACAACCTCCTAATACTTCCGGTTTCTGAACAAAAGTCCAATCTTGTTGACAATGTGACCTGGCCCCCGCTACCTACCTCTCTGGCCACTTTCCTCCTTAACCTGCTCAAGCCACACTGGTCTCATGGCTGGGCTTTGAGCTCGCAAACATAATCCTGCTTTATGTCATTGAATGTACTATTTTTTCTGCCTTTTCAGTTTCTGCTAAAACGTTCTGACCGTTTCATTTAAAATGGCAGCCTCCATCCCCTCAGTGCTCATTACCGCCATCCTCTGCTTTCTTTTCTCCTTAGCAATTTCCTCTTTTGATAGATCATGTATTTGTGTCTTCCCAGGACCAGACAGTGCACTTTGTAAAGGCAGGAGCTTTATCTGTGTTGTTCGCTGTTACAATCCCGATGCCTGGAGAACTGCTGGGGACACACCATTATTTCATGAAGTATTTTAGAATGAAAATACAGGGCATACACTAATCATGGTATTTAGGCTCATGGTTGCTTAAGTTACAAAAAGAATTTTGTTGTTATTGTTTTGGATTAGAATAAGAGGGTATTTATCTTAATGTTAAAATTACAGATAACATGCTGTATGGATCGAACGCTGTTGTTTCATTTATGGATAATTCATAACCTCATCATATAAAACCAAAGAAGCTTAAAATGCAGGCGATAGTTTTGTCTGTAGTATCTATGTTTGTGGTCAATGCCTGTATCCTTAAGTGTCTTGTCTACCACTTAGCTGTGTCTACCAGTTTGCTCCTTTTAAGAATGGGGAACAGATTTTTCTAAATGAGTTTGTCTCTAAATTTTCTTTCCTCCTGTGCTCTCTCTTCTTTGCATGCCCTCTCTTTGTCTTTTCATTTGCGACCTGGGTAATTTAACTTCTGAATCACCAGATTGTTATCTAGTCATGCAAAGATGTTGGGTGTCCCAGAATGAACAAGTAACAAAATGCGTCTGTTTGAAGTTCTTTGTCTCTTTTCGGTTTGATTCAGCTGGTCTGAATCCTGATTTTGAGTTGAAATTCACCTTGCCACCTCATTTCCTCCTTTATTAAGTTTGCCTTTGAAAAATGCAGAAGTTGCCTTGCGCAATAATTCTCTCACTTTTGAGAGCCACTCTAACAAAAACTGACCTTTATTTGAAAAGCGGCTGTTGTTAAACCTAGAGGCAGCCCTCGCACGTTACTGCTCAGTCTGATGTAACTCAGAAATAGAAAGCTGCAGAGACCCGGGGCCGAAGCGCTTTCCAGCAATTGAGCTTGAAGTTCCTAAAAATGATCTCGTGGTGCCTCTTCTCAATTCCCCATATTTCCACCGCCGATTTTACATCTGGCGAATTTGTGCGCCTCAGATTGGATCCCTGAGCTCCCTGGCAGTGGGAGAGCTGTTGTGGAACTCGTCATTATGCTTCCAAGCCTTTGGTTAACCCACTTTAAAATGGCTTCGTCAAGACCACGAGCAAGGCAAAGCAACTGACTCCTTCTTAGAACAGGCGTATCGCAGAGGAGAGGAGACCAGGAATACGCGCTCCTCGCAGCCTGGCTGGTTGAGGAGCGTCAGGAGCGTTACGAGCACGGATCCTCCAGTAACTCTCTTTGATGTGGTCTTGTAGGTATTATGGTTATTTCACAGCCAGGAAAATTAGACATAAAAAGGTCGCGTGATTCGTCCATGCTCCCATGAAAGATCTGGGGCAGAACCAGAGAGAGTCCCTCAGTGTGGACTCAGTCCAGCAATTTGAGAGCAAGGCTTCTCTAAGTTTTCCCAGCCAACCATAAGACCTATTTTAATATAGACAAAGGTCTCAAAAAGATGGCCTTCTTCATCTCTTGGTGCTTTCCTTGGGGAAAAAAAAAATCACTAGAAACAGTGAAAGAGTCAGAATACTTTTGAAGAGATAAGATATGTTAGAATTCCTAATTTATTTGTATGGCAAGTAAATGACTGCTTTATTCCAGGAATAGGAATTAAAACATCTTTCACACTTGTAAATCATAGTTCAGTATTTTCTAAAAATTCATCTCTTTTAGACAATTGAACGCATATACCATTAAAAATTGGACAAATAAAAACACTCTGTGCCTGCCATCTACCCATCCATCCATCCATCCATCCATCCATCCAATGAACATTTATTAAGGAGCTGTTCTGTGTGGAACACCGTTCTAGCTGCGTCAGTGAACAAACACAACAGACACAAGAGTGAACAAAACAAAATTCCTGTCCTCCTGGGACTTACGTTCCAGGTGAGGGATACACACTAACATTAAATAAACAATAATTCACGCTCACATTTTGTTACTTTAATTATCATGGAGAAAGATCCTTCTGCTAGTGCTCCCCAAACACATTTGAAAAATCACTAGGGAGGGAACTAGATGGTAAATATCCAGCAAGTTTATTTCTAGATGTTTGAAGAAGCTACTAAAGTATTACTATCCTCTGTTCTCTGGGTCTGAAGACATGCATTACTTCCTTTACGGGAATCCTAAGACCCAGAAACTTCAAAGACTTGTCCTCATTTACATCAAAAAGAGATAGAGTCTGAAGAAATGTTTGTCTGTTATCAGTTCTACAAAACAAAAGCAAAAACTTCAAGTGTACATCATTCTGGGGTTCCCTGAGATGAGTTACCACCTTCTTTTTCTTATTAATGTTTATCTGTACTTGGGATAACCCACTACACATCTAGAATTAGTGTCTTTCCTTGCTTCTCACCCTGAAATCTTTTGTTTTGAAGAGGGCACTGCCAACAATGGTTAAAATAGAATATTTTTATGAAATACTGATTTCAAAGAAGATGACCTACTTAGACATACAGCTGATATTCACATAGTTTGTCACTCAGAAAATATTGATATATATTCTTGCATTAGTATCCCAAGCAGTTCAGCGTTATACTTCATTAAATTTTGCATGAAAAAATGTAAAATGACAGGTGTTTTCCCTTAAAATGATAACCTCTTGATAAAATACTATTATATGTAGCTTCTAAAGTTTTGAGGTAGGAGAAAGATGACCCGTTTTAGTTGAAGAAATGGAACTGAAGAATAAATTTGACAAATAATGGTAGGGAAAAACCTCGTTTTAGAAGGTAATTTTGTTCGTCTACTCTTTTCATGAAAATAAGTGTATGAACTAGTTTTATAAACTAATATATTTATTGTATGTTATATTTATATAAACTTTCTAATAGACTTTTTTACTTGAATGGAATTTTCATAGAGAAATCTTTTTAGAAGAGCAAAATGAGCTCAGAAATTGGAAGCTATGAGTGATGTGTCCAGTTTCTTTAACTAAATGGAATACTTTTTATATGTATGATCTCAGTGACCATTTTTTTTGAAAACTTTATTCAGTAAACTACTGTTATTAAGAGTATCTAAATGTTTACATTTTTCTTACAGGATTTTAAAGGAAGAAACTCCTTTGAAAACAATTGCTTCTTTTGTTTAGTTTTAGATCTTTTTTTTTAAAAGGGGGGATTTCCTATCAAGAATATAAATTGGTCCTGGTGATAAAATTGATTTAAGGACAATGGTTCTCAACAGTTGGCAGGATGGAAATCTCCTGGAGGGCTTGTTGAAGCAGGTTGCTGCACCCCACCCCCAGAGTTTCTGAGTCTAAATGTGAAATGGGCCCTAAGAGTGTGCATTTCTAACAAGTTCTCAGTGATGCTGCTGCCTCTGGCCCAGGGACCACACTTTGAGAACCTTCCTATTAGGATGAGGATTAGCAGCCAGTAGGAAAGCTAGATTCTTCATCATAACAATTCATAATGCTTTATGTCAAAACTTCACTACAAAGAAAACTTAACTGCTTTCAGTCACAAAAATGCATTGTTTCTTGCCTTTTTTCCCTTTCTTTGCCCTGCTTCAAGGGTTGAGCTATCAAATATTTATTTATTATAATCAGTAAAGGTATTTATTGATTTTCCTATAATTTCAGATAAACCCTAATGAATAGGAGTCTAGGTCATCTGGAAGTTAAGAGCTTTAACATTTTGGGCAAATTTCTTATCATTTTGCACATATCTTTATCTTAGTTTGGCCACTATTGTAAAATGGAAATAGTAAACTGATATCTAAGCACCATAAAGAGTTTATTTTAGATATTAGATAAATAAAAGCTGTGGTTTTTAAACTCCTTGGGTGATGATTCTATAATGTAGGGTGATGCTGGCTTTCCGGGGTCCCTCCTGCAGTCCTGCAGGGAGAGAGAAGGGACTAGTTCTTTACTTCCCTGTGGTTGTGTGTATGTGGCAGGGTTGAGAGAAAACAATCTTGAGATCACATGCTTTCTTTTGGGTCTGGGGTCCTTTGGGCTGGTGGTCCACGAACCCTCCACAGCTGCCTGGCAAGGTGCTCAGGGCATTGTGCCTTCTCTTTCCCACGGTGCCAAGCCATGTTTCTCAGAATGAACGCCCCCTCTGGTCTCCCTCCTGTCCTTCATCAGCTTTCCCCTCGATCACGCTTTCTTTGGGGGATTCTCCTTGGAATCTCAAGCCTATTTGGAAATCCAGAAAAATAAATATTGCCGTGTTTTCTCTTTCATTCCGGTTAGAATCCAGATTCTGCTTGAGATAATCTGGACAACTGTGTTTGACTAAGGAGCAAGGAAGTCTGAGAAAGAGAAAAGAGGACAAGAATTAACTTTTTAATAAAGACCGAGATGTGTTACTTTCCCCAGCTAACCCATTCCATCACACTGTTTGGTGGCCAGCCAGTGCTTTCATCTGCTTCCCAGAGCCCATCTCTAATCCTCTTCCTCGCTTCCTCTCATCCTCACCTCCCCAACTCCCTAATGTTGTCACCTCCCTCCTTTGGGAAATGCCACCATTTCCTCTTGGGGAAGGAACCCTTTGCTACTTGACTGCAGACGTGAGCTGGATATTAATGGGGGTTTCCTGCAGCAGAGGTTCTGTGGACTGAAGTGGGGAGGGTGTGATTCTGTCTCCCAGAACGACCTGAAGCTCTTCTCCTCTAAAGTGCCTTGGCGCACACGCCCCCCGCCTCAGTGAGTATGTTCTTGCTGAGACCATGCAGCTGAACTGTCCCACGTGAGAAAGCCTTTTCTTCTTCTCAGCATGGCTTTGGCCCTCCTTCTAACAGAGTAATAGTTCTGGCATCCACATGCTAGGAGAAGAGTTACTCTTTGGTTTGTTTTCTTTATAAAGGACCTCACAGTCCTGAGAGTATCTCTGGACAGATGGCACCATTCCTAAATATATGCTGTCTAAACCCCCAATTCCTTTTCTAATAGAAGGAAAAAGAATAGGTAAGGATCTCAGTTTATCTTGCCACAGTTAAGAGAGAAATTCTTTTATAGTTTGTATTTGTGTTAGCTTCGGCTGTGGATTGAATGTTTGTGTTCCACCACCCCCCACTCCCAAGTTTATATATGTTGAATCCTAATGCCTAATGGGATGGTATTAAGAGATGGGCCCTTTGGAACGTGATGGTGGAGCCCTTATGAATGGGATTAGTGCTCTTATAAAAGAGGCCTGAGAGACATCCCTTGTTCCTCCAATGAGGTTATAATGCGAAGACATCCAATTGTGAGGAAGTGAGCTCTCCGTGGAAGCTGAATCTGCCAGCCCCTTGATCTTGGACTTCCCAGCCTCCAGAAATTCAAGAAATACATTTCTGTTTATAAGCCACCTAACCTGTGGTATTATTGTATAGCAGCCTGAACAGTCTAAGACAGTTTCCTCGGGCTGCCATGACGAATTTCCACAAACTTGGTAGCTTCAAACAGCAGACTTTTATTCTCTCACAGTTCTGGGGGCTAGAAGTCCTAAAGTGTCGGCAGGGCCAGGCTCTCTCTGAAGGCTCTCGGGTGGGACCTTTCCCTGCCTAGTCTTAGTGTCTGATGGTTGCCAGCAATCCTTGGTATTCTTGGCTTGTATCATCCTCATCTCTTCTGTCATTGGATGGCATTCTGTGTGTGTGTGTGTGTGTGTGTGTCTGTATCTAAATTTCCCTCTTCTTATAAGGACACTAATCATTGGATTAGGGCCCACTCATACCCAGTATGACCTCATCTTAATTTCATTATATCTGCAAAGACCTTATCTTGAATAAGGTCAGTTTCACAGGCCCTGAGGGTTAGAACTTGAATGTATCTTTTCTGATGGACACTGTTCAACCCACAACACTATTCTCTACTCAAACTTCTCACGTGGCATTTAGCACAGCTCCAAATTCCACTCCTGTCTCCACATACCCATACTTCATGAAGTTGTTCATGCAGATTCCTCTCTTCCTGCCTGTGGACATTTTATCTAGTCTTTAAAACCTGTATCAGATGCATTTCTTACGTGATTCCTTTCCTAGTACACCAGCCAGATGTGATTCCCTGTATTTATGCCCTTCTTTTCCTTTTCTGTAATTGTTTTAATTCCTCCAACTAGAAAGTACGTTGCGTGAAAGAAAATGTCTCACTTACCTGTACAATCCCACAGTAGTGCTGCGTTTTGCACATAACAGGATCACGATCACAAAATCAGAGAAAAATAGATGTCTTGAAAATACAGGATTTGTGTATTTTAAGCATGATAGAATGAAGGTAAAACCTTAGTTTATATCCCCTTCTGCTGATTTCTCTCTGCTTCAAGCAACAAGAACATTTGGTATAAAAGTAGTGCGCCAGACCTAAGCAGATAAGGCAATTATTCTGACTTCAGGCTCCAGCTCGCTCTGTGATCTTTGGAAAGCTGGTTGCTGTATCGTTTTTACCCATTACTAGAAGTGGAGCTCACATGAAAAAGTTCACAGATGACAAGTGCCAGGGAGTCATTATTGCTGAACAACATTCAAGTGCAATTGCTTGATTTTTTTCTCTATGCTCCATCCTTACTTGGACCCAACTGAAATGAACACTAAAATCCTAGTGATAAGAAGATAAATTTGAAATGGTTTACTAAGGGATGCTCCTGAAATTAAAAGCCCAAGTCTTTCATCTTTATTCCCCAATCTTGAATTTTAAAAACTGCACAATGTTAGTCAAAGACCCTACTATAGGTTATACGTGTTTATGTATAAGGTTTGTACTTATGAGTGTATATATATATATATTTTTTTTAAATTTCTATTCAGTGTTGCATATGTATTTAAGTTATAAATATGGGGGGGTTATAGCTCAGTGGTGGAGTGCATGCATAGCATGCACAATCTCCTAGGTTCAGTCTCCAATACCTCTGTTTAAAAAAATAAACAAATTAACCTAAAATCATCTCCCCCTCTTAAGGAGAAAAAAATTTTAAACAAATAAATAAATTACAAATCTGTCATTATTAATAATGAGGTATGGATTTTCATTTTTCTTTTCAATATATAGTAAAAGAATCCTAGCCTTTTTTTCTTGGCAATCTTTCGCTATAAGGGATGTCTTGATTCTTTTATAAGGCTAACTATCCACCAGTGCTTTGATCCCTTCCTCACTGATATAGATGCATGTATCTGCCCATGAATTGCACTGCATTTTGTTTTAAAACTTTACTATCATGATGATAAATTGTCTCAGGGCTAGTTCTTCTATTTGTAGTAATGAGCTAATAAGAGTTCTAAAGTTATTTTGTTACCACTTCCCATAAATAGGAATGACAAATGTAAACCCCATGTCCACACCATATATAAGACAATTGTCACTATTTGGCCTCACAAAGATTGTTGTGGATTACAAGTGTTGCTGGGACCCTGAGATTTCCCACCTATGACATTATCCCTTTTAGCATTCAGTACTGTTGCCCATATTCAGACTCTCATTATTACTGCTATCAACTGTTGGTTGGTTTTCCAGACTATGTTGTGCTGTGACATCAGCTGATACTGTGGTGAGGGTCTCTGCCAAGTGAAGTTGGATGTCATAATATGAGTGCCCTTGATTATCTTAATTAGCTGTTTTCCAGTTTTTAATTAGGATTTAAATTAGATTTCTTACTGTGATGGTTCTTGAAAGATGTGCTGTACTTGTCCAGAAACTTGTCGAGTGTTTTCACATTTGGTTTCCAAAGCACATAGTATTAAATGATACTGTTGCATCTTTGGATGCTGGAGTTTGGTTTTTTTTTTTTTTTTTTTTTTTTTTTATGTGATTTGAAAAGGTACATGAGAGGTACAGCAGACACAATGTGGCCAAAATGAAGAGCCCAACACTCAGAAAAAACTGATGCCTCTGCTCTGCTTGGCTGCATGGTCATTCTGCATGATGTTTTAATAGAGTTGCATGATTAAGGAACTAAATCTAAAAAAAAAAAAAAAAAAAAAAAAAAACTATCGGGTATATGTTAATTAGTCTCCAAGAATTTGTACTGTGCTTTTATTAAAGTGTAAATTCGGACCAAGAGAGCTCTACATTGATACCAGCTGTTTTCACACATTCCAGAAATCACTGAGATATCTTAACTTCTTCTGTATTTTGTCTGTATAATGGGAAGGCTATCCTTACTTCATGAAGGAGTCAATTCAGCATTTATTGAGTACCCAGTCCCTTCCTCTCCAGATAGTTTACAGTCTAGCAGAAGGGGATATAAGTACATGAATGACTATGAGACAAGAAAAAATATTAAGATGTTTTATTTCTGTAAACACTGTAGATTCTATCATCATCTGATGTCTAATCAGATTTCTTTGGCCTTTCTCTTTTATTGAGGGAAAAATCAGATCATTTACTGAGACTTATGAGTCTTTGCTCACTTAAACATATAATGAATGTCATTAACTAACCTATTTCTTTATTGATTCAACAGATATTTATTTTTGTCTATTTGATGTACCAAGTTCTGCTTTTGGCTCTAAGAATGTAGAGATAAGACCAGGCACTTTTCCTCAAGGATGTCACAGCCCACTGGAGAGAAATAATAGTTTCTAAGATACAATATGAGAAATTATGCTATTTAGATGTGTACAGGGCACTGTCTGACACAGACCAAGGGAAACAAGCTAGGAGACATTAGTCAGGAAAGTCCATCAGTTACAAAGGATGTAAAAGACATCCAGGTGAAAAAAAAAAAATGGTGCAGTTACTTCTGTTTTATTTGTATTTTTTAAGTATATGTTTCAAATTTTCCAAGATATGTAGAGATTACTTATATAATCCCACATTGCTTTATGGGATGAATGTCTGAATACATTAAGGGAGCCCTAGACATTTTATTTTTTCAAGTGCCTTTTAGAATGCCCTTTGTCTGCAATCAAACAAGACAAATAGAGGATCATTCATTAAGACTAAAGGAAAGAGAGAAGCCCTACTACGTTTCTGTGAAGCAGGATGAAATGAAAATTGTACAGATTTCTACTATTAATTATATCACATAAGATAGCAGTATTGGTTTCTTAAAATAATTATAGCGATTTTGGCTATAAAGTGACTATAAAGAAGTAAAAGCTTTTTGATAAACAAATTTATAAGAAATTATTCAAATTAATGTCTCCCCTTGGGAAGCCATCCATTATTCAAGATTTAGGCGGAGGGTATGGCTCAAGCAGTAGAGAGCATGCTTCGCATGCATGAGGCCCTGGGTTCGATCCCCAGTACCTCCTCCAAGAATAAATAAATAAACAATTACCTCCCCCCAACAACAACAAAAAACAAACGAGCAATACATTATTCAAGATTTAAAGATTTGCATTCAGTTGATTTAACGAATGTGTATTGAGCATCTACTATGTGCCAAACACTGTTCAAAGCCTTGGAGATACAGCAGTGAACAAAACAGCTGAAAACGTGTGTCCTCTAAGAGCATATGCTCACTTTCTTATAGGGAGAGAGAACTAATAAACAGACCAATTATCTAATGTGATATATCAGATCATAGTGTGCGCTATGGAGAAGAATAAAGCAGGAAATGGGGTTAGATGTGTTGGGGAGGTGGGCGAGTTGGTCTTTAAAAGCGTGGTTGTCGTTAAGACCATATCTGAAAGGACTCCTGATGGAGGTGAAGGAGCAAGCCTGGCAGGGATCTAGAGGAGGAGAATCCAGGCAAAGGGAACAGCAGCTGCAGCAGCTCTGAGACGGGAGCCTGCTTCTCGGGTTGAAGGAGCCCAGTGTGGCTGGGAGTGTGGGGAGGGTGTTAGGAGCGGAGTCCAGAAAGGTAGCGGGACCAGATTCTGTCATCCTTCTTGGCCATGGTGAGGCCTGGGCTCTGATTCTGAGTGAGTTGGCAGCTGTCAGAGGGTTTGGGGAAGAAAAGAGGCATGATCTGATCAAAGGCTGGTTGTGGCAGTTACAAGGCTGTTGCAGAATTCCAGATGAGGGAAGATGGTGACTGAGACCAGGGCGGCGGTGGAGGTGTGGGAAGCAGTGAGTGAGAGACACAGATTAGATGAGAAACACTCCTGAAACCTGATCGTCCCAAATCACTGTTCTGTGTGCTCTGTCAATAAGCTGCATTTCATGTATCTCACTCTGACGGACCCTTCTTAACCAGCACTTCCTTGTAGCACCCAACTCCAACACATTTCTTTAATCCACATTAGAAGTTACAATTCATTGATCCGATCACCTTTTCATTGTCCCTCCTGGCTTTATCTCCTTCCTTATTCAGCTTCGATTCCATGGTCTCATATACATTCCCTGCATAGACTCGTAACTTCCACCTTTCCCAGCAAAGCCGCAGTCTCATCAGTTACAGCTCTGCTTCCTCCATGCCTGGACCCCGACCGCTGAACATTGCTGGCGAAAAATGAAAAGATGCTCGTTGGTCTCACTTTGACCATAGCAGACGGGAGACCCTTAGGGCTTCCTGACAATCCAAGTGCATTCCCCAAGTCCACTCACCTTCCCTAGCAGACTGTTTCATACCCTTTCTTCCTCCAGTTCCCAGACGCCTCCTCTCTCATCCTCAGTGTCAGCTTCTTACTCACTGAGGAAATAAAAGTAACCAGCAAAGAACTACTCTGTGTTTCCACCATCACAACTGCCCACCACCCTCCGCCTGTGCCTGCATTCTCTGCTGTCACCGTGGGTGAATTTGTTTCCATCTGAGGCAACCTGGCCCACTTACACACTACATCGTTCCATTCTCACCGGGTCAAGACATTGCTTTAGCTCATGTGCCATCTCTCTCAAATTTAAACAAACATGATATTATCATTGCCATCTTAGGAAATCTTCCCTTTCACCCTACCCCTTTCTCTAGCTACCACCCTGTTTCTCTGCTTCCCCTTACAGCAATACTCTGGGAGAACTTCCTACACTCGTTATTTATACTTGCCCTCCTCCCATTCTTACTTAAACTCACTACAACTAGGTTTTCACTGCCTGAAACTTTTGCTGTTAAGGTTGCCCATGACGACTTCCAGGTTGGTAAACCCAGTTACCCCTTCCCAGGCCTCATTTGATTTGACACAGCGATCACTCCCTCCCTCGTCAAAGTTCTTTCTTCGTTTGGCTGCCAGGACGCCTGATTTTGTGGGTTTTGTTCCTCTTCACTGGTCAAGCCTTCTCAGTCTGCCTCTCATCTTTCTAACCTCCATCAGAGTTCCTTAGCTCTCCTTTCTCTGTCTGAGCTTACTTTCAGTGATCTCATAAAGTTCATGATTTTAGATAGATATCAGCCATGTTCTGACAACCCGTAAATGTACAGCTCCGGCCCCAACCCCTGCCCAGGCTCCTGACAAACCCACCAGCAGCCTGTGTGCTGTCTCCTTCTGGATGTCTTCATGTGTCCCAAACCGCAGTCCTGGTTTTCTCCCCCAAATATGCTCTTCCTGCATTTTTCTTTAATAAATGGCATTTCTAAAGTTTCAGTTATACAGGTCAATAATTTGAGGGTCATCCTTAATGCCTCTCTTTTTCTCATGCCCCGGATCCAATTTGTAAACAATTCATGCCAGTTTCACCTTCAAAAACTGGCCATTTCTTAAGACATGTGCCATCATGCCTAAATGATTACAATAATTTTATCCTTTGAAACTCATTAAGATTTTTAGAAACACCTACAGTCACAAGTCTTATGACTATGATTTGTAATAAAAATCTGTGTAATTCACATTTAAGTCAAAAATAAAATGTAAATATAAACAGGAAATGGCTTTCTTTTTTTTTTTAATAGACTTTATTCTTTTAGAGCAGTTTCAGGTTCACAACAGAAGTGAGGAGAAAATACAGTTCACACACAGCCCTCCCCACCCACACATACATACTCCCCTACCCGCAACATCCCTCATCCTTTTGGCATATTCGGTACAATCGATGAACCAACACGGGCACATTATTATCAACCAAAGTCCATGGTTTGCATTAGGGTTCACTCTTGATGTTGTACATTCTGTGGGTTTAGACAAACGCATAATGACATGTAGCCACCACTATAGTGTCATACAGAATAATTTCATTGCCCTAAAAATCCCTTGTGCTCCATCTATTCATCCCTCCCTCCCTCCCCCTCCCCAAACCGCTGGAAACCACGATCTTTTTATTGTTTCTGTAGCTGTGCCTTTTCCAGGATGTCATGTGGTTGGAATCGTACAGTTCGTACCCTTTTCAGACTGGCTTCTTTCATTTAGTAATATGTCTTTTAAGTTCCTTCCATGTCTTTCATGGCTTGATCAATTTTTTTTTTACAACACATATATTTTTAAATTTATGCATACATACTGTTCATTGTTTCTAAGAATGTTTAGAGCTTTAGCTTTTTAAACTAACATAGTTATCAAAGGAATAAAGCCAACCACAAAATAAGAATTAATTCAAAAAGATACATACACCCTGCTACTAACAGCAACATTATTTATAATTGCCAAGATATGGAAGCATCCTAAGTGCGCATCAATAGTTGAATAGATAATGAAGATGTAGCATAGATATATATGGAATAGAATGCAATTCACCCAAAACGAAGAAGAAAATGGCTTTCTTGAGTGATTTCTAAATATCTCTGAAAGCCATTGTAAAATAATAGTTTCAAAAACGAAGGGTAACATCAATGGAATGAATGTTTAACTTACCAAATTATCAGTAACAAGGATAATGTTTATTTGGTTTTATAGGTTCTGGATTATTGTTTAAAATTTGTCTTCATTGTTTATACCCACAGTTTGTATTAATACTTCACAAATAATATAAAGACTTATTTATTGCTCTTTAATGTTGATAACATTGATTCTGGAACCATACAGCTTGAGTTCAATACCGGTTCTGTCATTAGCTCTGAAAGCTATGTTATCACAGACAAGTCCATTAAATGCTTTGTGCCTCAGTTTTCCTACCTGTAAAATGGGGGTAATGAAAGTGCATACTCCAGTATTTCTTACTAGGATCAAATGAGATCATGTACTAAAGTATTTAGGATAGTGCCTGGCACAGAGTAAGAGGTAAGAGTGTTGCTAGGAATAAAAGAATTGTATGGCAGATTCTTTGTTACTGGAAGCCCTCAAGGAACTTGAGGCTTACTGGAAAATCTGAAAGTTTAAAGGCATTATAAGGTTTTAGAGATTGTTCAAAACAACCATAAAAGAGATCATCTGAAGGCAATAGGTATTATTCATCTACAGTGAGAGAACTAGCCAACAAATGCCATAGACATTCAAATGAGAGAGAAAGATTGCTTCTATTAACAGCAGTTTAAGATAATTTGTGGTGAAATTTTTGTGTTTTAATTGTTCAGTTTCAGTTACAATAAAGCTGAGATCTGAACTCATAAAGCACCAATTTTGACATATGAAAATGCAGAAGCATCAGACTTTAGTACAAATTGCTAATTGTAGAGCTTTGATTTGATGCCATTAGAAATATAGATACCTATGTACGTGTATGTAGGAAGCTGCCATTTGTACTGGTACCGCCACCCACTGAACTATCACCCTGCTCATCAAGTTACTTTACATGTGTATCAGTCTAAATTTATTATAAGGAGTATCAGTTATATTTCACTGTGGGCCTTCCTTCTTTCTGGCACAATTATACATTTATTGAAGATATAAATGTAATCAACACGTAGTAATTGAAGGAAGACCTACTCTGGGCAGGACACGGTCTTCTCATACTAAGAACATACGTCATCCAATAAAAATGTAAGATTGCCATAGTGATTTCATGGTTTATGCCCTTCAAATAGACATGCTTTCCTGAAATGGAATTAATTGTCATTAACCCCAGAACTATGAATCTTTGTATGTAAGTGGACAAAGTAATTTCAAAGTTTGTCCCCAGGCAAGGGGGAAGAAACCTAAAACTTTTTTTCTCTCTTTGCCCCTCTAGTTGGCCCGCCACAACAAGCTGTTACAGCACATGCTGAAGCCAGGATCCGATCCAGACAATGGAGACGAAGCCTTGAAGTATTATGCCAACCATACTGCACAGATCGAGGTAACCATCTGTTATTTCTTGAAAGGGACCAGCTGTAAAAAGATGTGTTTACTTTCTATTTCAGGCCAGTTTCATAACTGTTTGCTAGAACAATGAAGCCGAATCCAGTGATATAAACTGTAAAAGTACCAAGAGGCGATGTGAGGGGTGATCTATAAAAAATGTGTTGTGAAACATCACATCTTTCAAAGTTGTCCTTTTTTTTTCCGACCAGAACTATACGTAAACTCTCTTTTGTAATTAATAAGGTCATTTTTGTTTTGTTTTGTTTTGGCCCTGGAAGCCAATCATTGCAGAGCAGTGGAATTTTAGAGACAGGATTATTATAATTGACACTGTCACTCAAGAAAAAGTTTCTTTTTAAAAACTGTGGAAGGCTTATTAAAATAGAGCTCTCTGTGTAAGAAAGTGTTCAGAGGGGTAGGAAAAACGGAAGGCACTAGTCAGGTTTTCATATTGATGGAATGAGTTTGGAGTGGTTTAACAGTTTGCATTTCACTCTGCAGCAGTTGACTCCCATCTGCATAAATGAGACCTTATTTAAGGGCCGGCGGTATTTCAGGAGGTGTGGGTCAACATGGCCTCAATCATGATGTGTCGTGAGACCCATCTGGCTGTCATTTCTAGCTACGGTATCATTTTGACACTAGTTGGCGGAGCTAATCAGACAGAAGTGAGGGGAGTAGTTGACGCTTGTCACTCATAATTTACAGTCACACATGCATTCACTTTGGCAGGTATTTTTTTAGTTTTCAGCAAAGTGCATAATGGTATCACTGCTATTAACTCTCAAGATGTGTGTAATATAATAAATACATAATCACTGTGCCTCACTGTTTACAGTTGCCAAACCTTTGTGATAGCGAGCGCTATTACCTTGTGTCACAAAACGGATCCCTTGCTTGCATTTACAAACATGAGTAGCTTTGGTGGGAGACTGGACCTAGTGCAGCCCATGAGCTGGACCAGCGGCAGAGACATTGCTCACTACATCAGGGGCTCAGGAACTGGGATAAGCCAGCAGAGTCAGGAAGCTGGAGACACTGATGCACATGGATTGTCAAACCGCCAAGGTTCTGAGGAAGGGGATAAAGAAAGTGCATACTCCAGGATTTCTTACTAGGATCAAATGAGATCATGTACTAAAGTATTTAGTCCAGAGCTAGTGGTTAGGAGAGCGTGTCAGGTATAGTAAGCAGAATGGGTCGGTGGAGTAGCGGGTTAGCCAGGACAGGGCTTGGGTTCACGCTTGTGTGTGAGAGATGGGGGCTATGGTTGAAGTTGGACTTTTATTGGTTCCCAGCAGTGAGGAGGGATTTAGCTGTAAATACATAAATTTGGTAAATGTTTACTGAGCATTTACTCTCTGCCAATTACATACACATACAGAAGATCATTTTTTTATAGTCATTGTATAAACAAAGGTCAAGGAAATGAGGAGAAAATAAGCATTAGCTGTGCCTGGGGAATTTCAGGGTAAGTTTCACAGAGAAGGTTACCATAAAGAACGTGTTCAAAATTGAGTAGAGGTTTCTCTCTGCTAAAGTTTGGGCGTGGGATTTCAGGTAGAGTTAAATGAAGGGGAAGGGAATGAACACAGGAGTGGGATGACTCTTTTCAAAAGATTACTCTGGCTGCTGTTTGGACAAAGGATTGGAGAAGGGCATGAATGGGGCTAGGAATGCAGGTAAGTTAGACAGGAAGATATACTAGACAAGGGAGAGACAGTGGAATTGAAGATGACTAGATTGGAGAAAACAGACACACATATCTTAGAGAATATATACACACATACACGTGCATACAGGGCTTGGTGCTTGATGTCAGATTGCACGTGTAAGTAAAGGGAATGCCGTGGAAACGGATGCCCCCTGGGCTTCTTTCTGGTTTGAATAAATGGACAGAAATTGGTGTTCTGCATGGAGACCCTGGCTTTGGCAGTTAAAATGAAGGAGAATATCATTTGTTGATTCTTGGATAAACTGAATTTGGGGTGACTTTGAGGAATGCCAAAAGTTAATATAGCAGTCCAGGGTTCAAAGGGGTGGTCTGGGCTGATGGTCTGAATTCTTCATGTTGACCAGACCTCATGTTCATTGGAAGACCAGCTCATAGTACCTCCTCAAAAAGGACTCCCCTCCTTTCTTCAGGCATTCATTACTTTCATCCCACTATGTCCCCACAGCAGTTTGATCATTCTGTTAGTTTAATATGTCACGTTGGAGTATTGTTAGCTTCTTCTGTGTCACTGGTCTCCTACTTGAGTCAAAGAACAGTTTTGATCATCTTTTTATCTCCAAAACTGAACACTGGGCTTGGAACATAACCATGATGATGAATACGGTTGAAAATCATAGTTTGTTTATATGTTACAGACTCAGAGACCCTGGGAAATAGGAAGGACCTTGTGGGTTACCTGGTCTACTCACCTGTCCAGGGAGGAATGCATAACATATCCTGTTCCTGCTTGAAATGCTTCCTGTGATAGTGATCTCACCACTTCAGGAGGAAACATCCAGTGTGGAGCAACTCTGATAATTAGAACGTTATTTTTTGATAAAGAGAGCGTTCAGCTCAGTTTAATGTTTACCCACTATTTGGAGTATTTGTTCTGCTGTCAACACGAAAGCTTGGCTCTAAACATTTGAAGAACTATCGTGGTTATTAAAACCCAAGCTTTTATAGATTGGGGTTCATGTTGTTTTTTCACTTTGAATTACCTGGGGGCTCCTCACCTAAGGACTGAATGAGCATTTGTTGAATAAGTTCATTGAAAAAAGTATCCATATTTGGCTTTTTGCAGTTAATACATTCTCATCTCTTTTGTTAATCTCTCCAGTCTATCAGTGCCCTTTGTAAAATGTAACAACCAGAATCAAACATAACGAGTCATAAAGGGGCTGAAAAGCTTGGCTTATAGTAATCAGGGTATTATTTCTCATATGCACCCTGAGTTTTTTTTTTAAAATATGTTTGACACTGTTGGATAAAGTAAACTTTTTTTTCTCCCACGTATTTGGTTATCACACCAAATAGGTCCAATTCTTCTTTTGTACAATTGGTTTTTTAACCTGTTTAGGAATTTTTATTTACCACTATACATTTCATCTTTGTTCTATGGCAGTATTCTAGTATGTAGTTTGCATATATAACATATCACTGAAGATAGCTCCAGTGACAAGTGACAGAATACCAGACTGATAGTATTTTAAACAATAAAAATATTTGATTATCCCACATAATGGGAAGTCTGGAAGTACCAGTATTTCTATAATTGAGTCAATGACTCAGTGATGTCTTCAAACACACAGGCCTTTTCCATCTTTCTACTAGGTCTCCCTTATTATGCTGGTGATATGTCACCTCATGGTTACAAAATGGCTGCCAAAGTTTCAAGTATCATCAAGTGTCATTGCCACCTTTTGTTCTAAGCAGGAAGAAAAAGGGTATAGGCGAAAAAAGAGCTTTTGTGTTGTGTATTTGATTTTGTTGTTGTTGTTATTATTTTACTTGTCTTATGTGGCTCTCTGTCTTTTCATGAAACAAAATCTTTCCTAGGAGCACCTCCTACCCTCCAGGATATTTCTCCTTATACCTGATTTTCCAGAACTAGGTCGTGCACTTATCACCATAACAATCAGTAGCAAAGGGAAATAGAACGACTCTTTTGGCTTAAACCAACCCTGATTCATTCTTGAGGGCTAGGTAGAATATATGAATATGAACCTTGAGACTTAGTCTACACAAACCCTTCTGACATAGGGAAGCTGTGTGAAAACATTTACCCTTTTCAGGGCGGGGGAGGGTGTTTTTCTTTTTTAGTCTAAGGTTAAACTGTGACAAATACCAAATAAGAGAAGTTCAAAATAATGAATATTCACATCTGGGTATATACTTTAATGGCATGATGCCTAGAAAAATGTGTTTTGCCATGAACAGGACGGCATTTAATGACAGAAAGCATTTTTCTCTGTGGAACTCAGGGCACTTCATGTTGAGTATGTCATTTGTTCCCCAACAGCCCGTTTTAGGAAGAACAGGATAAGAGCAAGTTGTAAATATACCAAGTGGCCAGTTAAGACCCTCTTAGTTCTCTGATGCGCTTCATGAAAATAAAAATGAGTGGCAAGAGTTTGATGCTAATGCAGAAAGAATAAAGATTCTGCTTTTTGCTATTTCTAACAAAGTATAGTACTTATGATGCATTAGTCAGCCTTTCTCTCCTCTAAAGAGAAGAATGTTAAGTGGTACAGGAGAGGACTATTTCAGATGCTTCAAGTTGGCATAATTTTTCATAACTGAATTCATAAAATATCATTCATAAACTCATGCTAAAAAAACAGAAAATAATCTAAGACTGTCCCAAGCCTAAACCAAATGTGAATTAATGTTTGCAGATTGTTCGGCATGATAGGACAATGGAACAAATAGTGTTTCCTGTCCCCAACATATGTGAATACCTCACGCGAGAATCCAAGTGCCGCGTGTTCAGCACCACGGAAAGGGATGAACAGGGAAGTAAGGTGAATGACTTTTTCCAGCAAACGGAAGACCTCTACAATGAGATGAAGTGGCAGAAGAAAATCAGGAGTAAGTACAATGAACTGAAATGGTTTGTCTTGAGCATGATGTTAGATACAGTGGTACTTAGGGATACGTGACGGCATTCGTTTAAACTGGCTCTTAATTTCTTGCTGTCTGATGTTACTGAAATCACTTACTGGCTTAAGAACGTCAGCTCAGTCTACAACTGAAGCCAAGACACCTGTGGCGTAAGGAAAACAGAAAACTCTGACTAATTAGATCGTCTTTTGGTGCTGATCCTATAGTTTCATAAATATTATGACATGCAAGATCGCAGCTGTATGTTTCAGCTGCTACGCAGCTGCTGGTTTGAAGTCCATGAATGGGCCCTGACTGGCCTTAATGGTCAGTAAATGGGGTGGAGAGACGTCGGCGCCAGCAGGCTTGTCCTCTTGTGTCTCTGGTCTTACGATTGAGTAGATTGTTTAATGTTTTCTCCGAAAGTCATTCCTTCTTTCAACGTATCTTTATCTCGCCAAATCAAAGAAGAAATTGTGTGACACGTGTCTTCAAATAAAGCTAGCTAAGAGTTAGCACAGTATAGTTCCCATAACTTATTTCTTTTCTTTGTTTGGGGAGAGAGGTAATTAGGTTTATTTAAGTTTTTATCTTTAATGGAAGTACTGGGGATTGAACCCAGGACCTCGTGCATGCTAGGCATGCACTTTACCACTGAGCTGTACCCTCCCCCGTCCCAGGACTTATTTCTCACATCTCAAGTCTATTTGGAAATCCTGAACTTTAAAATTAAGAAAATTTTCAAGTTTAAAATAAATTTCATTTTCCCAGATAAGGAAGATCGTGAGTTTTTAACAAAAATTGATAAGGGAAAACTCTTGATTAGGTCTTTTCTGTCTTGGGGAGGAATTTTCCAGGCAGGCAGGTATATGTTCTCAATACCTCTATTCAACAGTGCTTCATCATTTTAATTTTCTAGGGACTTTAATGATTGTGGTTTATGACTTTGGTTGAGCTTAAGGCAATGTCTTTGGATATAAGATTGTGGCACGCATTGTCAGACTTTCTTAGCAGAATATTTGACAAAATAAAGAAATGACTCTCCCATTGCATTTTACCATGTAGAACCTTATGGAATTCAGAGAAAATTTGGAGTGTCCAGAATACAGTTGAAAACTCAGCAATTTTATTTGGGGCATTTGAAAAACATACATTTTATTCTTGACAAAAAGTTATTTTAATGTACTAATGCTTGTGGGTTTGGTGCTTTTTTGGATAAATATTTTGTCCTTTATCAAAAAAGAAATCTGGAAATAATTTCCGATGTACCTTTTACTTTTTAAAATTTTTTTTTTTACTGAAGTATAATTAGTTATAATGTGTCAGTTTCTGGTGTGCAGCACAATGTCCCAGTCATGCATATGCATACAAGTATTCATTTTCACATTACTTTTAAAATTTGGAAGCAAGTTATGATGGGGCTAGAGACAGACTCTAATTCATTTGATGGATTTGTTATTACAAACGTATGCAGCAACATCTTCTAATTTTGTCTTAATATTCTCCTTTGAAAAAATGAGGACTCCTAATTCAGGAATGATGGAGGTGCAGATGTTTACAATTTATGACACATTAGTCAACTAAATGCCATGGCTAATCATAGCCTGCTCCAGTGTTGGAATGCTCCATTCCAAGAGAAGGAAAACAAGATGTCCTGAAGGGAAGTGCAGTTTATAAGTAAGCACCAGATGTGAGACAGGAATTCACAGAACATAATTTGAAAAGTTTAAAATTTTAATTTGGAAATTGAAGTGTCTTTCCCCATCAATGAACTCCAATATTTAAAACATGATGTTAAGATACTGAGGGTTAGATAATGGACAAAACCTGAATAAGTCACACGTCCAACTTACATGCATGACATATCTTTTTAGGAAAGGGGGGAAGAACTGATTTTGGGTTGATGTAAACTGTATTCAGTACATACGTCTGCTAACTCAGACACAGAATCCCATTTCTGAATATGTTCAGCAAAGCCTCTCTCACTTACTGGCAGTTCTTACTGTATCTTGCATTTTCTTCTGCTATTGCAAACCCAACAAGTTTGCAGGAAGTGTTAAGGTTTAAAACTTAGGTAGTATTATAAATCACTAGTTCCTGGTAAGCGGTACTATGCCATGCTATTAAGTTTCAGTTTCAGTTAACTGTGACCGTGTCATAGGAATTGTTACCCAAGATAATATGTGTATGAGGGGTTTGCATTTGACTGTAAGATACAGGGGTAAGACCAATTTATCAATATTCCTAAATTACAGTAGTGTGTACCATGCCATTAAGAGGGGCCCCATGCAGCTACTAAACTTTCTCCTAACCTACTCTATGGATATTTTAAAGAGAATTATTCTAGAATTGTCTTTTCTGACCACCTTTAGCAATTGCAGAATTAACTCACCCTTCTACAGTGGTTTAGGTGTAAACTGGCTTAAGGATAAAGAAGGAGTCGTATAGAAAACTCCTTGATTGTGTTGATTGTAAGTGTTCTAAACTCAGTCACAGTAAGTGTTTATTTAAACTTGCTTTTTTACACTAGTTTACAAAAGTGCATTTAGCAAAATGTTATCTCAGCAGGGCTCTGGGGCTGAAACCAAAATTCATTCTGTCTGCTCCACCGCACTTCTTGCCCACTAGGTAACCCCGCCTTGTTCTGGTTCTCGAGGCACATATCCCTCTGGGGCAGCATCTCCTTCAACCTGGCTGTGTTCATCAACTTGGCTGTGGCTCTCTTCTACCCATTTGGGGATGATGGAGATGAAGGCAAGTGCTTGTCTGTCTGTATTTTTTTATTGAAGTCCTGTCAGTTACAATGTGTCAATTTCTAGTGTACAACACAATGTCCCGGTCACATATATACATACAAATATTCCTTTTCATATTCTTTTTCATTCAAAGTTTATTACAAGGTATTGAATATAGTTCCCTGTGCTATGTGGAAGAGATTTAGGGGTTTTATCTATTTTTATATATGGTGGGTAACATTTGCAAATCTCAAAATGTCTGTCTTTAAATGATAAGTATTTTAGAGTTCCAAAAATAATACTCTTGATGCATGCCTTAACTATTTAGAGCGTCCCAATTCCAGCCATTGAATTCTCATTAAATAGATTTTCTTTATTCATCGGAAGTAGAGAATGAGGGTAAGTAGAGTAGGCAGAAAGCTATAGTCAGTATAAATACTTTTCCAAAAGCTCATCTACAGAAGAGCATTTGAACTATATCATATATTGACAAATAAGGCCCTGAAAAAATTATTTCTCCCTAGTTATTATGACCAAAGGCTTTTTTTTATACCATAGCATCTCAATTATATAAATAAATGGGAAAATGAGGGATGTATGCCAAAATATTGATGGTGATTACCTTAAATAGCAGAATCTCTATTTTACTCTCTTTGCTTTCAGTGTCATCTAAAGTTTCTATGATGAGCATGCGGGTAATCTGGAAAACAATTTTTAAACGTTACAGCATAAGACAGTATAATAATAGAGCGGAAAGGATTGACTGTGAAATTAATATTGGTAAACTATTAATGCATGAAGTTTTTCAAAAGCAAAAACAAGAGAAAAGATCCCATTTTAAGTGAAATGGGAAATCTAGGAGCGCTATGCTAACGGGTGGAACTGTGGAAATTAAGTTTGGTTTAAATCTGACAAAGGTGCATGGGAAAGTATGTCACAGGTTTGGGATAGATACAGGTGAATAACTTTGAAACGGGTGTTGAAAGAACAGCTTGGAGGACAACACGAGAGATACCAACACATAGCAACCACAAGTTGCTTTTGTGTCTGATCTGTTCATCGGACTATTGTGAGAATTCGGTGAGGTGCTGGAGGTAAGGCACTTAGAATTGCGGCTGGTGAGCATTTGATAAAGCTTAGTTGTCATGGGTGTTGTTGGTGTTACAAGGGAAGTAGTGACACCACACAGGGAAGCTCAGTGAAAAGGATGGCATGACAGGAGCAAGAGTTATTGAAGCCAATTTCAGAAGAACTGGAGGTGAGCGCGTGCAGGAGCAATGGGCTGTTTCACAGGTTCACTGCGGATGTGGTGGATATCGAAGTTCTAACCTTTGAGTATAATCTGAGTGGTCATAAAAAAGTTTGAGCTTTTCAGAAGGCACGCCAATGCTGATAAAAGAAGACTGTTTGGCAGTGGAGCAGGCGTGTGAGTTAAATAGCAATGAAAACAGCAAATACTTGGCCATCCATCGTGGGGAAGTTGCAAATGCAGCAGGAAGTGGAAACGGCTTTCTCTTCACTGAGTTTAGTCTCAGTTAGTGATGACAGCCCTCTTGGCGCAGAGGAATGTGACCCTTGTGAGGAGAGAAGTCCCACATGAAATGATAAATGGGTATCATCTGCACACAGGATGCTAAGAGAGAGTAGATTGTAGCGTCCTGGTTAATAGAAATATAAAATCTTAGGTATGGGAGCACTTCTGGAAATCATCTAATATCAAACAGTCATTTGTCAGATAAAGAGGTGGACGCCCAGAGAAGCTAAAGCTGGGAGCTCTTGGAGTAGAAGGTTAGCGAATGCTTTTGTTTACAATCCAGGACTTCTCTGCATGGATGATTAGGTTGGAAGCATATAGAGAACAGGTGCCCCTTCGTGCAGCACGTCATTTTCCCTGCGTTCCGTTCCGTGATATCCTTTATGAGACCGCCAGAGCCAAAGGACACAGCCTCTGCTGCCACCTGTTGTGCACGGCATGTAATGGGGGTGGGGGAGGGCACCCCTCCGGACATCTTCTCTTCCCTCATTCAGGAGAAAGTAGAATACCTGACATCTCTAATACCCGCCGGACTAAAAACGGTTATAATAGTCATACTGGTCTAGACTGGGTCAGACACAGCACTAAGCACATCGCACACATCATTTCATTTCATCTTCCTGACAGTCCTGGAAAGTAAGTACTTCATCCTTATGGATGAAGAATTTGAGGCTTAGGAAGATTTGCCCGATAATTTGGGGGTAGAGTCTGGAAATACATTTTTTCCACCAGTTCCCAAGGTGTTGCTAACACAACTGGCCCTTGAACAAGAACTTGAAACTGCCTACGTGGTAGAATTTGGAGTTGAGGCTCCAGCCTCAGAAAGAAACAGAACTAACAAAAACAAGACAGGAAAACACAGTGCAGGTGCAGCCTTTGCTCTTCAAAAAGGACTGAATACAAGTTGAGGGCAGATAACCAAGGTAGAGGCTCTTTCTTAGGTGTCTGGTTGTGGGTATGGAGCTAAGAGGGGAGGGGAGGCATGAGCTGCCATTTAGGCCACGTGGAGTCCCAGATGTTTACATCATCTGAACATAGTTCTCGATGGGCTATTTAATCATAACTCCATGAATACCATTACAATTTTGATCAGGGTTAGCTGAGCCTCTCACCTTCAGATACACACTACGCAGAGCTGGGAAGGCTGAGGAAACAAAGTTAAGACTGACCAGCACACCTGGCCATCAGAACTGGCTGGACAAGGTAAATTCTATGCTGGACGTGCACCGGATTTTGTCAAACATAGGCTGGATGACTCCTTGGCAGGAACACATCGAGGTGATTTAAAGATGAATTAGTTGATCATTAAGATTCCTTCAAAGTGCTAAAAAAAAAAAAAAAAGATAGGGACATATCAAAAACACAGGATCCAACTTGAAAGATTTCCCAGTAGCCAACCCTGTGGAAATTTTGAGAAAAAAATATTGACAGTAATACATAATAACCCATAGAATAAAATAAGAATCTAGGAGTCCATATTGATAGAAGAGAAAGTTCTTCCTTACAATAATATTCCAGTTAATAACTGTAGGAGGAATGATGGAAACAGAATGTCACCATTTGGCAAACATCACATGGTGGTAAGAATCAACAGTGGATGCTAGAATTAATAGGTGAGTATTAGGTGAAAAAGTATAATGAGAAAGGGGATACTGATGCAGTCTTAAAGTATTTCCCCACACCATACTTATTATAAAAGAAAGAAGAGTGCCTTTAAAGGGGAGAAATCACTTTAACTATGTGATCAATGTTACTGTCACCAGTAATGAGACACGGCAACACTACGTGCCTCTTGACATGACGCACTGACAAGGACGTGGCATCATTTGCCAAAAATGTATAAATTGAGAAAATTTCAGACAAACCTGGAATGAAGGACATTCTACAAAATAATTGGCCCGTACTCTTGAAGCTTATGAAAGACAAAGAAATATTGAGGAATTAAATGGAAAGAGACTAAAAGAGACATGACAGCTAAATGCAACGTGTGATCCTGGTTCAGAAAAGAGACATTAATTGGGCAATTGATGAACTTTGACTAAGGTCTGTAGATTAACGTGGTGTGTATATCATATTGATTTGCTGATGTTGGTCGTGGTAAGGTGGTTATGTAAGGTGTTGACATTTGGGGAATCTAGGTGGAGGGGGTATGGGAATTTTGTGTTATGCTTGCAACTGTAACATTAGTCTGAAAGAATTTTTAAAAAGAAAGTTAAAAAAGAAAAGTAAATATGGGTACTCTATCCACCTCTGAGGTTCCTGGATTCTAGGTATAGAAGTTGATCACAAAATCACCTGTTGAATCCTGGGCCAAAAAAAGAGATCTGTGGTTAAGATGGGCCACCTTTCCCAACTCCAGACCGTAATGCAAGCTATCCCTGCGTCACTGAGGCCCCTGTAGCAGTGAAGACAGAGGAGCTGGCGGAGGAAATGCGCCGGGAATGCTTCCTCCAAGCGTTGTTCCCAGCCTGATCACATATGAGCTACCAGGAATCACTTGTGCCCAGATACCGAGTTCATACTTGGGTAAAAGTATTAACTGAAAGGATAGTGTCTCCCTTCAGCCAGGGTGGCAGTGTACACTCATTAAAGGGAGATACATAGCAGGAAGGTGATTCTCAGAGGATCAGCTTATAGGGCACCCACCCTCCCAATCCCTACTGCATGCAGATAACCTCCTTTCATTACCAGGCTTCAAAGAGCTCTGTTTCAGTTTATTCAGGAATTCAGGGCTTATTTGTGTGGTTGTGGGTTTCGGTCTGGGTTTCCTTGTTTGGTTGATTGGTTTATATGTTTAACATGTGCTTCTCTAAAAAAGAAACTTATGCCAGAGTTGAGGAATGAGGCTGTGTGGGTTGCAGCTGAAACCACAGCTGTTGATGCTGGGGAATCTCCTAGATGTCCACGCAGAAGTTGCATGTTGCCAGGCCAACCACCCCTGCTCAGTTTGGCAAAGGCAGACCAGACAAAATTGCTGCCATGGGGATTTCTGATACCCAGATAGCATGTGATTGTTAAAAAAAAAATCATGTTCAAATTTTGAGTGGAATTCTTTTTCCCCGCCAGTGCTTTGTGTTAAAGGAAGTAAGTTCTTCAAGGTGATTTTAACGCATTCAACTGACTAACAGCCATCGATGGAGAGCGGCTGGGGGCCAGGCACTGTGCTGGGTCCTAGAGATACGAAGGTTGGAAAAGCTGTCCTCTTCCTCAAGGAGCTCAGGGTCTGGTTAAGGGATGAAGAGAGGAATAAGGCGCCCATAGACTTTAGCTGGACTGAGTTGGGGGCCATTCAGAAGGCAGAGGAATGAAGAGAAGGAAGTCGGAAGTAGCATGTTCTATAAGCAAGCTACTGGCACATCACTGTGAGGTAGACCAGAGCGTCTCACTATGTGAATTGAATTGAGGTCTCTAATTTTGCTATTTGAATTTTCTTTTTTAAAAGACAGACTTCATAGTTTCTAACATTTAAAAACATTTAGAGTAAATTCTAAAAATTTTCTTGCATTATAAAAGTGATACATGCTCATTATAGAAAATTGAAACAAATACAAAGTATTAAAAAGACAGTCTCCTCTTTCCTCCCTTAATCGGTAAAAAATGCCTTGAACAGTCTACACTGTCTTCTCTAGAGTTTGTCAGAGGATTTCAAGTTTTTTTAAGCATCAAATCTTCAGCTAGAAAATAATATGATCATTCTTACAGAATATGATTACAGACTTCTCAGTTGTCAACTGACAGTACTGGAAATTAATAGCCATTTTAAGTAACTTATAAATTTATTTACTATTCACAAATACATATTTAAAATAAAACTATGTGCAAGGTACTAGGCTAGACACTGAGTTCTCTCTACAAAGAGATCAAACACTCCAGTTTTAAGTGCACGATTGTAATTTCTTATTTAATCAAGGGGGAAATCTCAGCAAGCCAGACACTGTCTGGGAAGGAGCAGTCAAGATGTGGTTAGCTGGTCAGGCATCAGTGACAGTACTGTCAGTGTCAAAGCTGAGACTTTTAAAATAAGAATGTCACACCAAGTTGTTGCGTATGAATTACATTGAAGAGCTGAAGAGTTCAGTGACTGGCTAAGAGTTGGTAAATGTGCAAAGATGTTGGCAGTTCTAGTAAACTTCAGAGTGAAGCTCCATGACTTGGGAATTTATAGCTGGAGACTGACTGACGCCAGACGAGCTCACAGGGTATGTTTTTGTTTATTCATTTTGTCAACAAATATCTACTTCGTACTGCACGCCAGGCACTGTGATAGGCGGTCCTCACGCTTCCAGAGCTCACATGCTGATGGCACCCCAATAAGCAGGAGAGAAAGTTGAAGGCATTTTCTGTCCGTGGCTCTTTGTGATCTGTGAGACCAGGGCAGTTGGTGGTCAGGCTACGTCTTGGCAGACATAGGCGACTTATAAACCAACATCTTAATAAATATGAGCTGGGTACTCATTTGGTTAGTGTCACCAGAGGACAGGAATTGAAGGTAATTCCCAGAGCAAGCAACTTAGCCCTCTTCTTTCCCCATCTCCAGACTAATCTTATCAGATCACACACTTGATGAGGGGGCAGATCAGATCTCTCCTCCCAACCTTCTTTCATCACTGTGTGCTTGAAGAGATAACATAAAGATAAGAACGACATTGCAAAAACAAACATGTCTAAACTAGTGCTGTTCACTATCTGACTTTTGTTGTTTTGATTTTTTAATGTCAGCTAGGATCGTCCACCTACTTTTGATCCCTTTCCACTCACCGTGAACTAAAGGCTTGTGCAGAATTTGTTGAAGGAGTCCGGGTAATCCCATGGCTTCCAGGATAATACAGAAACTCTGCGCAGCAGGGCGCTCGTGGTGTTTTGCATGCAGAAGTGAATTTTATAAATAATAAAAAGAGGTGTGGCCCAAAGGAATAACTAATGGAAAATCTCTATTTTGTTGTTTCCCTCTGACATCATCAGCCAACAGACACATGTTTGAGGTCTAATCAGCCCAAGAGTATTGCCCCTTAATTTGCTTCTGCAAATGCAGCACCACATGAGCAGGGGGATTCCTGGAATCCACATGTCAGTGCAAATGTCGATGAATTGTCCTTTTTTTTCTTTTTTAAATGGAAGTATATTTTTAACCCAGTTTTGGGTAATTTCTAAAGAAATTCTTGTAATGGGGTTCATTTTTGAAACATTTGGAACTTTTGTTTCCTGATGATTTAAATAGCTGAACATTGTTTTAGAACTTGAGTTAACCTTCAGATACACACACTCATACATATACCTATGTTTTCATACACATAAATGCACTTGTGTGTTTTTTTAATGCTTTTATTTATTTATTGAATTTTGTTTTATTTTTGGGTGGAGGTAATTAGGTTTTCTATTTTTTTTTTAATTTTTATATTTTTGGGGAGAGGTAATTAGGTTTTATTTATCTTTGATGGGGATACTGGGGATTGAACCTAGGACTTATTTATGTTAGGCATTCACTCTACCACTGAGCTATGTCCTTACCCCCTACACTTGTGTGTTTTAATAGTTAAAGCTTAGGTCTGTTTCATTAAAGATTGGATATTCTGTATTCTGAATTCTTTAGAGGAATCTGTAATAGAAAAACGTGGTAATAATAGAACAGGACAAGTTATGAGTTCAGTGCCTGATTCCATATGATTTAGCTGTGCATTTAATGGTCATTAATCATAAATTTTGAATTAAGATTCCCAAATGAGATTCCACAATCCATAAAGTACTTAGCGTGTAACTCCCATAATGGGAGAGAAAGATGAGTAAGTCTCAGACTTATTGAAAGAAGCATTAACTAGTGAAGTGAGTATTTAAGCCGCCTGGAATTCATCACAAACTTTCTGGAAATGTAACAGTGAGAAATGTGTACAAAGACATTTCCTCTAAATGTACAGCGTGCAGAGTGGGTTGTTTTGAAATTCAGTGTCTTATGGCTTGTCTTGCTGTATTATATGAAGTAGAGCAGCAAATACTTAAACATTTTCTAGTTATGTTCACAGTAAAAATAAACTTCTTCCATATTTTACAGGGACACTGTCACCACTGTTCTCAGTTGTGCTTTGGATAGCCGTTGCAGTCTGCACATCCGTGCTGTTTTTCTTCTCCAAGCCTGTGGGTATTCGGCCATTTCTTGTGTCAATAATGCTCAGATCAATATATACGATAGGTCTTGGACCTACATTAATACTTCTTGGTGCAGCTAATGTAAGTACTTTGCTTTGCTTCGTACTATTCTGGATTAATTTTATTTGTTTGGGGGGTGGGTAGGCAATCAGGTTTATTTATTTATTTATTTATTTATTTATTTATTTATTTATTTAATGGCGGCCCTCGGGATTGAACCCAGGACCTCATGCATGCTAGGCACGCACTCCACCACGGAGCTACACCCTCCCCCCTTATCCTGGATTAATTAAAACTGTACTCAATATAAAACTGGTAACTGTATACTTTAACTCTGTGTATACCATAAATTCTAATGCATTGTGAATCCAAATTAACCAGAGTTTAACTTGTACCTTTTTGATTGACTTTTAAGAGAAAGGAAAAAGTGGCAACTGAAAATGTGATATATTTGGGGCATGACCCAGTTCTGCAATCAATTTAACTCAATCCAGTTTTAATGCCTTCGGCATCCCATACAGGCAGCTATTGACAAAAATGACTCCGAGCTGCTGTTAACATCTTAAAGTGACTTCTAAATCATCCAAGAAAGATTAAATTATATTTCAGTAGAATTTTAGAAGTGAGTGCCTTTTATAAAATGACCGAAGGAAAGGGGTTGCTGTAAGAGAAAATATGAAATTGAGCTCTTTTTATGTGAACAAAACCTATAAACTTGTGAAAGGCAAAGATGAGATTAATGTTTTTTTTCCACTAAATTTTTAAAATATTAGAACAAGGGAGTACATTTCAAAATCTGAGCTAGGTAAGTTTCAAATAAGTAAGCCGGAGTACTATTCCAAATAGTAGCAATGGTGCCCAAGAGATGAAATTTGAAAGGGGCTAGACAGCTTTCTATATGGCAGAGCTCAAAAGGGATGTTTAAAAAAAAAAGGTAAATTACCAGGTTGGTGAAAGAAGAAGTTCCTAGATAAGCAAATAGATATTGCTAATATGTCTGCTGAATACCTAAAAGCACTTTCTATATCTTTTACTAGATTTCTAATACATTGTCCTATATTCTGGGTATCTGTGTGTAGCCCTTAACTCTCCTATTATGTTATACAGTTCTTGAGAATAATGACTGATCACTCAATGTCTGGAACAGTATTAGTGCTCAACAAATATTTCTTAAATTAATTAACTGAGTAAGTAGACGAATGAGTGAAAGATTATCTTTGTATTCTTATACGGGTACAGTAATTTGTGCATACAAAATATGGCAAATATTTATTGAAAATGAATAAATGAAGTAGCAAAACTTTTGAGAATTATGAAGCTGAGCTAGTATGGCCAATTCTGTGTTTCTGTCCCTTTTATACTTCTTCAAAAATTGGCCATGATGTATATGCCTTATATATGTATACACCTATATCTGACAGATTTTTATATATATATATGTATATATGCATGACAGTGTACTGTACATACAAAGAAGTCTATCAGTAAAGAATTCTGTAAAGTGTCAAATACACTATTCTGTAAGTTTCTTGAGGGCAGAGGTTGTCACATTCATAGATGTCATCCTGTCCACCTCACTCCCTCCTTACTCCATTTTTCTCCATCTTAATGCCTGGCACTTAAACATTCAAAAATTATTTACATAAACTGAACTTGTACTTTGAGTGCCTTGGAAAGAAGCTAATTTTGCAGTATTTCCAACCAAGATAAGGAATCTTCATGGATTTATCTGTTGTTTTTTTTTTTCCCTAAGTCTAGGGAAGCAGAAAAAGAAAAGAAAAGAAAAGAAATCAATCATGTTTATACCTCGAGTTTTTACTTATTTGTTAACTTAATTTACACTTACAACTTTGCATTGTGTAACAGGCAGAACTATAATTGCTAAAATTATAGGTATCAGAGACGGGGGGGTAAAAATGTCTACCTGACAGTTAAGCCTTAAGGCAAATCAGAATTCTAGACCCTAGGCAAATAGCAAGCCTCTGAATTTTGTTCTCATCAGTGAAATGAAGATATTAAAGCCTTGTCTTTCCAAACTGGGGTGTTGAGAAGATCAGCTGAGAAAATCAGTGCGGTGGTTTAGAAAAGAACAGTGCTAATGATAGAACAGCGACAAAGGCTCCCGGTTACCGGGTACCTGATATGTTGGAGTGCGATTTAATTGTGAAACGTTGCTCTCATGATCACAAGAGTGTTAGTGTTTTGGTTCACGGAGAGTTGTTTGTTTCTGACTCTGTGTCTTTCACAGTGTTAAGCAAATACAGAAAGTCCTTTTTTTGGCAAAGGAATCAAGTGGGAGGAAAACCCTCAATCTGTGTTCTGAGCACCTACTGTTACCAGTTGCTGTTTGTTATGATGCTGCTTCTTTATCGTCTTTACCAGTTGCTAAAAACTGAAGTTTGATTGAGTCTGCAGCTATAGCCTCTCTGTCTTGTCAAAGGGGTTTCCTGAAAATTTGAGATTTTTTAAAAACTCAATTGTTTTCCTCTGTTATAAAAGCATATCTTATAACGCAGTACAGTTTTCTTCCCACCCTCTATGTTACATTTTTAGTTCTTGGTAATGGAAATTAATATATTATTTTGGCAAATATAAACACATTTTATAAATTGGAGATCACTTAATTTTTTTCTCATACCATTGAAATTATTTGTAAATCTCACTTTAATAATAATATTTCCAGGTGTATGGATAATATATATTTATATAATCTATTTAAGCAGTCTATTAATTCTTTTTTTTTTTGGAGGGTACTTTGATTTTTTTTAACTTTTTTTATTGAGTTATAGTCATTTTACAATGTTGTGTCAAATTCCAGTGTAGAGCACAATATTAATTCTTATTGTTTAGATTTTTAGATTTTTTTATAATAAATAATAATACAGTAAATACCTGTGAAAGATATATTCTGAGCCAAAACATTTACATTCTCTCTCTCTCTCCCTCTCTCTGCCTCTCACACACACACACACACACACTCACACCCTATTTTTCATATGATATGGTCACTGAGTGCTTCTATTTCTAACATCCAGTTGCAAAAACAGAAAACTGCCCCTGTGCTAGGAGAATACTGGCACATGTTGAATTTAGCAAGAGATACTGTGGTTTACACCACCCTTATTTACTGTTTTGTTAGCAATTTAAAAGATTTCTTGGGTGATTTTTGACTCCATGACAACTTTGCCTTAGGCTTTGAAACTGTAGAACCTTACCCTGTCTTAAGATGTAACATCACTGAAATGGAGACTTTGAATCAAATAAGCTCATTTTTAGTAAGAAAGTTAATGGTTGATGAATATATAGTAATGTGGTTAAACTGTAGTTCAAGACAATAAATTTAATTTTACTTTTTAATAAATAGTGGATAGTCTTTTTTTTTTTTTTTTTTTTTGGCCATAATTTGTTCCTGGAAAATAGGTCATGTTTTCCCATAGGAACAACGTAAGATGGGGATAGAATTACTGATCAGGGACATAGAACCAAATAAGACAAAAAGGATAACATAAAGACAGCTATAAATTTCTGTGATGACATAAAACAGCAAAATTTAAAGGACATCACATAGCTTTCTAGAGCTATGAGGCACCTTAGGGCTTATTCACCTCTAGTCATTTCATTTTAGAAATGAGTATACAGCATCCTGTGGAGACCAGGAGGATTTACCAAAGTAATTAGTAGCAGAGCCAAGACTGGAACCCCAGATGGCCCAGCTTCTAATCCAGGGTCTTTCCACTAGGCTGCGCTAGTAAAAGTCCTGCAAAGACGTACCAATGAAATATACAGTATATATGAAAATATTACTATACTGTGTAATTCGTTTACCTAGTTAAAATTAATGAACTTATTTTAGTATGCATTAATTAACAAATGAACATTAATTTTCCTTTTTTGGAAGATTATTCTTAACTCACTTGGACGATGGGTCACATTTAAAAGGCTGTGCAGAGAGCTTGCATTGCTGTGTCTCCCTCTCCCACTGACCACTGCCCGCCCCCCAGCCTTCGCACACATTGCCCCATCCTCAACAAAAATATATCAAGGGCAGCTTTAAAGACTAGATGGAGAAAGAAAAATATATATGGGACAGTTATGATCATTTATGTTGATATTTGTATGCTGACTTGAGGGTCCTTCCAACACCAGTTCAGAAGAGGATGGCCTTTAACCTCCTTGCCCAGTTCCCACACCCCCATTTATTGTTGCCCACATGGACCCTTGCCCTAGAAACAATGATGACCTACTTCACGGTGTTGACAAATGAAGGACTGGTTACACAGCGTCCACTAAGTCATGACATGAAAAGGGAGAATGCTTTGTCTCTTCTCCATGTCCATAAATATTCTCAGCTTTTGGAATATTTGCTCTGTCTCGTAAAATGCTCTATAAAAGTTACTTGTAAATTTCAAGGTCCTGGCGCAGGAAGAACCAGAGTTCAGCTTCTTTTCTACCCAGATCATTTATTTACACTTGCACTTATTTCTTCATGGGACGAACACTTCAAACAAAAAGACTGCGATTCCCTTGTTTCTGATCTGTTACAGAAATAGGTGGATGCCACGACCAGTGTCAGCTCCACTCCACCCGGAGGTTTAGTCAAGAGAACAGGAGCTTATTCACAACATCAAGCTCTAGGCTCAGAAGGAAAAAATTAACCTGAAAACAAATAAGGCAAATCCTTATTTTTCATACAAAAATGGCAGAGGCCCTTTTAGGCAGAAGTATGTCCTTGCTTTCGCATTATTTGAGAGCTGAAATGTATTGCTCTTTCTGAGAACTTAATCAACGTATCGTTTTTCCTCAGTATGTAGGACTTAGAGTTTTTCTGCATAATTTTTTTTTATGATTCAGTTTGGAGAAGCAGAGATAAAGGACACAACGTATAAACAATTTGTCTTACATATTCATCCTTCTGAAAGGCATAATTTTAATGTTTAACCTTACCATTTAATAGAATTTCTTATTTCCATTTCATATTGATGAGATGGTTGAATAGTCCGAATTTAAACAATAGTCACTGAAGACAATTTAAAGAGTAAAACACTGAGTAGTATGTCACCCTGATGTTGCTTTTCACCATTTTCGTGGATATTTTTTGTCCAACATTTGTATCAGCACCTTGTGTATATCTCTTGGGTTTTTAAAATAATGACCTTTTACAATATTAAACTTGCTCTTGGATAAGAAACATAAAGATGTCCTTTAATACGGTAGCCGTATTTAATAATAATGTAAAGATGTGATGATGAAACACTAGTGAAGTAAGACTTTCTATTTGACATTCTTCACATTGTTAACAAGATGATGAAAGAATTGATAACATAGATTATTGAGAGGATGGTTAATTCGCATGGGGCACATTTAGGAAAAGTTTGAACTTTTTAGTCACTGTGCTGTTGATTTGGTTTGGCCATCTTCACAATGTGCAATGATAACCCAGTTCTCATTTTATCTGTATTGATTTGGGCTTCAGAAGGTGGAAGGAAAAGATTTTTTCCAACCTTTCAAATGTTACTTCCGCCCAAAGTGTTATGCTCCTTCTTATGGTATTTAAAATCATTCCATAAGGTGATTTCTTTCATATACATTGAAAAAAATCAGTTGATGTTGCAAAGAGCAATCTGTTTTCCCAAAGTTAAGTTTGGACGTATAGGCACACATACAGTGCCATTAGAAAACTTAAACAAAAACTTAGAGAATGGTTTGGAAGAACAAGCTGAAATTCTGGAATCTTTAATTCTTTCCTTGATGACGAAGAGGCAAATATGGCTCTTCTGTTTGTAAATAATTCAGTGATTCTAGAACCAAATAGATGGCACTGAGTTTATGGTAACCATGTTATCTAGAAATCACTGCACAGATAATTTTTATTGCCAAAGAATCTCAGTACAAATTCCTGTATTCCAAAATAATGCCACAAAAGGCAACTTTAAATATAGTTTAAGTACTATAAATACTATACGTGGTACCAAGCATAATAAACACTCCAAAATGTTTATTGACTGATTACCATACATAGAGCTTAGGAAATGCATGTGTTATATTTATGTTAAGTGTGTATTTTTATTTTTACGTATTTAGAGTAAATTGAATGCAAAAATCATTTTTAATGGCTTACTTGTTTAAAATAATATTCGGTAAAAAAGTCTAGGATGAAAAATAAAATCAAGAACAGATCTCTGGATATTTTCTGAAAATACATTTTTTGTTACATTTCCAGTGTAATAAAAACAGTACATTTATTACTTTTAATATGGAAAATCCAATGTGTAGTATTTTCAAGAGTCCTCGTGCTAAGTGCTTCATATACATTAATGAATTATTTAATTCTTTGAAGAGTTCTGTGAGGCGGGAATTCCTTTATTCAAATTTCTCAGAAGAAAAATCAAGGCCTCCAGTTGCACGGCCAGGGTCAGGCAACAGTGGTGAGGAAGCTAGGATTTAATTCAGGTCTGTCTTGATTGCATAGCTGGGGCTCTCGCTCACTCTCCTCTCTTTTCCTGGAACCGCAGGGAATCCACGCTTTTGTCTGTCGTGTGTTCGCATGCAGATTTGTAAGCAGTGCTGAAAAATTGCAAAACGAGAAATCATGCAGGAAAGCCACAGACTTTGGGAATAGTCGGTTTTGTCAGTGACCTTGCTGGTTATGTGAGTTGCAGGACGAACGAGACAGTAAAATCTAATCTTTCCCTCTCTTTAGCTTTGTAATAAAATCGTGTTTCTGGTGAGTTTTGTTGGAAACCGCGGCACGTTCACCCGAGGGTACCGAGCGGTCATCCTGGATATGGCCTTTCTCTACCACGTAGCGTATGTCCTGGTTTGCATGCTGGGCCTTTTTGTCCACGAATTCTTCTATAGCTTCCTGGTGAGTACATCTCTATGCAGACAATTGCTGCTGAAAAAATACACAATGCTTCTTCTTAGGCTTCTTCCTTTGATTTTTTTTTTTTTAAAGCAGGGCTTGGCATTTAGGACAAATTATGTATTTTTAGACCTCCCTAGGAAAAATCATGCATTATTATTTTTTTTAGTCTTTTTTCTGTGAGAAACCAAAGAGATGGTGCAGTTCTTTATTTCCTCCCTGAGTCCCACCCTCTTGACCCAGGCACCACATAGGCAGGCTGCTTTTGGTTTCAACCAAATCATACTTTCCTTTACATTTAGAGATTCCTCAAGAGAGTGTGGAAGAAAAGGGATATATTTTCTTGGTACTGAATTCATTGTATTTATTCATAAAACCGAATATTTTGTGTATCTTTAGAACAGCATATAAATAAAATGAGGGGGGGGAAACCGACTTAGCAAAAAGACAGTGTTAAGTACAGTCTTACAGTTTCAGACTTAAAATGTCGTTGTTAAGCATATTTACGTATAGCTATTCATTAAATGGATTTTCAGATTTCTTCTAGAGTTATTTTTTGTTCTTGTTTTTCACTGGTTATCAATTTTCCTTCCTACATATATGTTCTGTAGCCATAAGCCAGGACAGGAGTCAATACAAATATATGATAATGTTTTGAAACTGAGAACCCTACCAGGTTAGCATCACGATGCCACGGGAGCAATTTATTTATATCTTCAGCTCATAGTTGATATGCAGAGGAGCTCGCTCCTCAATAGAATCATTCCTGAAAACAGGTCGAGGATCTGAAAACATTATGCAGACCCAGTTTGCTTGGGTCACGAGGGACAAATCCATTGCCTTCTGCTTCCCTGTGCCCTGTACAACCCATGTAGGATGATTGCATAAGCAGCTAATTTTCCATTTACCATCAAACACTTGTAAGAGGCACAGTGAAGAATGGATTTGTCCCGTATGTTTTGATACAAAGTTATCTTCTAGACAGTTAAGTTAGTTTAGTATTCACAATCTAAAGTAGATTTTTTTTTGTATTCCAGGGATCGGAATGAATTCCTTCTGTGCTCTGATTCACCAGAAAAAATTCCATTTTAAAAAGTCTGCCCATAATATATAAAGTCCTATTATACCCAGCACTTTTACCTGGCTATAATATGTAATATTTATTATAATGTTTTTGTGCTTCAACCTGTTGGACAGGGATAGTGTGAGAGACTGGTAATATCATTAACATTATAACAAAATAATATGAAAGACATGTGAAATGATGTATGTAAATCTCTGTTATTTAGGGAAAGGTTTTTTGACACACTGAAGGTGTATTTGAATTATTATATACGTTATTAATAGTAATGTTACTTTTAATTTATGTTAACATTATTTTCTACTTGTATTTTCCTCTTGTCTTTTATCCTTCAAATCTTACAATATTGATGCTAATTTGTTTTCATTGGGTTAGTTATAGAAACGATATAGTCCGTTTTTGTGTTTAGTACTAGAAGGAAATTGTAATGGACATAACGGCAAAATGGTTTTTAAGCATACTTCTAAAATATTTTTTATGTTTTAAAAAATATATGAATACCCATTCCCAGTTATGTCCACAAAGGCCAGTCCTTTAACCAGCAGTGAAAACCACACTCTACATTTTCCTTTCATAATAAACAAGGAATCATTCACCTGCTCAGTGTCAATGCCTTTGCAGTCTTCAGATTCTGATTCCATGGGTATAGAATGAGTTCTAGGTATGCGTGTTTTTAGCAAGCATCCTATGGACTCCTGAAAACTATAAGCTTTCAGAAACTATCCAGAAATGAGCTAGAAGCCAATGCCAGACCTTTTCTTTAACCCACTGTTCAGCTGAGGGAAAACCTCCTTTCTGTGAACTAAATGCTTAAATAAGTTAAATAATCCAGGTCAATAATTTGGAAGTTGAGCTTGCATTAATTAACTTGTTTATATGGAAGAATATAGACATTAGTTTATCTCCATCCAGGAGATAAAACAGGTAGCAAAATACTTAAACTTTTTTTATATTTGACATCATAAATATCAATGTCCTAAGGTGAGCAAACAAGGTAATATCTTTATAGCAATTATTTACAAGGCTACAGTTAAATTGGGAAGTAACTGTATAAGCCTCAGTACTCAGAGAAACAGAGTACAAGGCCCTGGTGTGATGAGTGACACTGATAATTGATCATTTCAGCCAGTTCAGAAATTGTAATCACTGCTCACAGAAAGCAGAAGACAAACCCCAGTTATTCCAATATCAAAAGTACTTTTGATCTCTAAACTGGTATTTATGGCTTCTTTAAAGTAAATGTTCATTCATTGCATTTAACCAGCTTTTGATAATAAAACATGACTAGCCGATGTATAATTTCAGCTGTATGTAATAGCAGTAAATAAGATTGTTCTCAGTGTTGACTGCAGGTAAACACAGACTGAGGTTCTTGACTAGTCCATAGGTTTTCTACTACTAAACACAAAATGGATAATAACCCATTAGAGAAAGTGAATTAACACCTGTGTATTATGTTTTTGTTTATACTTCTGTTTCCAAAAGTATATACTCAAGTCAAAAGTTTTACCCTCATTATACCCCTTTTGGAAGAAAGATGTTTGCATTTCTCAAATATTTTAAAATTTCATACCTTTTCTATTCTAGTGGGCTCATAAAATTTTTCTTGTCATTTCACTTCTAAACCTTTGATTAAACAGTATGTTTAATGAATCTGTCAATTATTGATCCCTTAGGTGCACCTGATTCAGCATTCTCACTTTAGCCATTTTCCATATTCCAGAAGCAACTGCAGAATATCAGTAAGACCAAAAATAAGAAATAAGTAGCTAAGTTGGTTGCATATAATATTACAATTTTTCTAAATTCAAGTTTGAGGCTATGCTATTTCCATGTCTTTAAAAATTGATATTATGTTGGTTATGAAGCCAACAGATGCACACTGTATGTTGTGTTAGAGTTATCTTTATTGAAAAACAGTTTATGACTGCATTGCGACTGGCAAAGAAATGCATATTTTGGTTAATGTTTAAGGTGTCATTTATATTGTCATTCTTTCACAGATAAACTAAAATGACCTGCATTTGTATTTGTAATTACCTTTGTATTTAGTCACTTTTTGCTTCATTGCATTTTTTTCTTTGTTTTTCTTTTCTTTATCTTTGCAGCTTTTTGATTTGGTATATAGAGAAGAAACTCTGCTCAATGTCATAAAAAGTGTCACGCGGAACGGCCGCTCCATTATTCTAACTGCAGTCCTGGCTCTCATCCTTGTCTACCTGTTTTCCATTATTGGGTTCCTTTTTCTGAAGGATGACTTTACTATGGAAGTGGATAGGCTGAAAAATAGAACTCCTGTGACAGGTATTGCTGTTAACCACTAAATGAGCCTTCTCTGAAGGTGGCCATGGCTTGTATGTAGCTTGTCAAGAGGATCACAGATAAACACTAATGGAGGCAATGCTTTCTTTCATTCCTTTGAGAACGTGTTCCTGTTCACTAAGAGCTCATGAATGTGAAATGCCCTTAGGCTGTATGTTAGCTGACAGTGTGCACAGGAAAATCCTTACACAAGAAACATCGTCTCAGCTCAGCCTCAGTACGAAAGTTTCAACCATGCTGACCGTACTCCAGGAGACAGGCAACAATTTCAGTGCAGAAGAAATGCTGTGGGGTTCTTTTCCTCCTTTTCCCTGTCTCCCCCAAGAACATCCAGCACCAATCACAGCCGTTATTTCATACATACTTGCTCATAGTGAATTATACTATATTTTAATTATTGAAAATTATGAATGCTTTGATCTGGAAACCATCAGATAGTTAGAAAATGTGATATAGGAAAAATGCTCAAAATCATGTCATTACGGGGTTCAGTCCATCCGTACATGGCTGTCAGAATTGCTGTGGGATATTTATTTTTGTTCTCTGATTGGTGAGACAGACCGTCCTTTTACCCTGTGATTCTCGTGATGTGAGGGGTGATTCTTTCCATCTTACTTTGGATTTTGTGTTTATGATGTTCTCTAATGGTTTCTCTTTTCCCTCTTTCCTACACTTTGTTATTTTGGTTAAACTTCACTCTTCCTCTTTTTCCTCCTCTCCTGCTTTGCTAGACAGCCATCGTAGTTCTGCATCTTGCTGATAGGACACTCTGGGTGATTCCACTGCCTGTGGGTTGCAGAGAAGGGAAACCACAAAGTGATTCTCTCTCTCTTCAAACCATTAACTTTTTTTCTTTCGGGGGAAAGGTAATTAGGCTTATTTATTTATTTATTTATTTATTTATTTGATGGCAGTACTGGGGATTGAACCCAGGACCTCATGCATGCTAGGCATGCACTCTACCACTGAGCTATGCCTTCCCCCCAAACCATTGAATTTTAAAGCAGGATTTAATTAGTGATGCCTTTAGAATATGGGATAATTGAATGGTGTTTAAAGCTATTTGTAAGTCTAAATGATCAAAGCACAGAATAGGAACATCACATACATAGACTGAAAGTTACTAAACTTGAGACTGAACATCAGACCTGGACAGTAGCCTTATTCGCAGACACATGGTGTATTTTCTGTTATGGTCTTTCTTGTTTTCCCTGAAATGTTACTTTGTCCAGAGTTTTACTGGTGTGAATGTTTGGAGGAAAAGTGTAGATACGTATACACCCCCAAAACGCCACTTACACTGAACTATCTGTGAGTCACAAACTACCCCCTCTCAAAAATCTTTAATTATTTACTAGGGATGATCGCATTGGGTTATTCAGTACAGAGTGAGTCTGACACTGAAGCATCATAATTTCTGAATTCAAATGAGTAGAGTCCTTATAATGAATCTGAAAATAAATAATTTTAATTGTGTTATTTAAAAAGCAAGTTAGTGTCATTATATTATGAATATATTTTCCTTAGCCATATAAAAAAGTCTTCTTCCTGTCTTTTACAAAATAGGCAGCATGATAACTAAAATGTCAATATCTTCACTAAAAATATTTATGCATATTTATATAAAAAGCTGTTAAAATAAGAAGAGAAAGCATTTGTCAATACTGTGAAAATCTAGCATACAAGAGCAGCTAACAAAGTGAAACTGTTGATTCTTCCTAGATTGAGAGATTTTTCTTTCAGAGAGGTATCATGCCCTGAAAAAAAGCACTCCTATTTTCATAATATTTTAAATTGAATTTCTAATGCTATATGTCATGTCCATTGCTACACAGCATAAAGTTTATTCTTTCAGTGATTGAACACTGCATTCTCCCAGAGTTGAGTGAAGGGGAGAGTATAGCTCAAGTGGTAGAGCACATGCTTAGCATGCACGAGGTCCTGGGTTCGATTCCCAGTACCTCCATTAAAAATAAAAAACAGTAAGAAATAAATGAAAAGACCTAATGACCTGCCCCCCTCCAAAAAAAAAAAAAACCCAGCAAATAAACAAAAAAAAATACTATAAACCAAAGTGAGGTGAAATTATCAAAGATAACAGAACTAGGTAGCAAGTGGCATTGCGGTGTAGAAGTTACAGTTCTTCAGTGAATGGGGAGAAGTCAGGGAGCAAAGAGAGGAGGCTGAGAGTCCTCGAGCTGGGAGCATCACAGGTGCACATGAGAGCGGAGGACCGATGATACGCACGTGGCCTTGGGAGTTTAGGACGATGCAGATCCTATCTCCGGCACCAGCGGAATCTGGCTCTGCAGACACAGGAGCCTCCATGTGACAGTGTTCAGGGGAATCCGTGTCTTAGAAAAGCCCAAGGAGTTGGAGGAAAGGTTGTGCTGACAAGGGGAGGTTCCAGTCTCTCTCGCACTGTCCCTTCCTCCCCACCCTCAGGACTGCCCTCCTGTTTCTCACCTGCGCTTCCTCTCCCCAGGACACTGCAGGAACCTCCCCACCCGCCGCCTCTCTTCCACTTGCCCATGTCATTTATTCCAACTGCAGCTCTGATTCTGCATCTTATGGGTTCAGAACCTTTGTGGGGACCTGCACTGGCTGTGGGATGCTTGGTTTAAAATCATTAGCCTAGAAGCTCTGCCTTGTCTGTGCCTTTTCTGGCCTCCGTGCCTTTTGTCAATACAGACTGTACCTGGACCTGCCCCTTTCCTTCCTGCCTCTTCCCATGGGTACATCCTGTCTCCCCTAGATGGATGCTTCTCCAAAAATCCTCCTATTTTTTCATTTCTAGAATTCACTTCTTCGTCTCCTAATGCACCACCTCACTTTACCTGCACTCTGCTTCCTCCGTTCAGTTATATTTATGTCTGTACCTCTCCGTGTCCCTGATTGTGGGTTCTCCAAGGCCTCCCCTCTGGGCCCGCAGAGCCTAGCACGAAGTCGGTAAATATTTATTAATTAAGGGAAGGGCCACCAGGGAACACTCAGAAGCCCCACCTCTCTCCCTCTCTGAGCCCCCTGACACTCACTCCACACCCACGAGTTACACCCATCCTTTCCCCCAGGGCTTGTCCCCGTCAGGGTGCAGGGAGAGGCGGAGGAAAACCCTGTGGCCTCCCGTCCTCATGGACTCCAGCTCTCTGAGCTCAGTGCTGGCGCAACCCCAGGCCTGGGCCCTCCCCTCATCCCATGTCCCAGCTCCAGCAACCACCTGCCATGTCCATCCTCACCACACAACCAGGCTGACCTTGGTGGGTGTTGCTCCAAAATGCACTGGAATATTTCTTCAGCCCTTTGTATATAAAAATGAACTTACTCCTCTTCCTCCTCCTTGGGGACTTTCCTTGATGGCTCTGTATGAAAAATAGGTTTGATAGGAATGAACTCCCTCACTTTGTATTTGTTACTAACAACAAATTTTTTTTTTCCATAAAACTTTTTTTACACAGACAGGAAGATTACTATTTTTTTCTCTTTTATTTTTAAGAGTTTTTGTTTTTCTTTTTAATTGAAGTGTAGTCACTTTTACAATAGTGTATCAGTTTCTGGTGTACAGCATCATGTTTAAGTCATGCATATACATACATATATTCATTTTCTATTCTTTTCCATTATATGTTACTACAAGATACAGGATATAGTTCCCTGTGCTGTACAGTAGAAACTTGTTGTTTATCTATTTTCTATATAGTAGTCAGTATCTGCAAATCTTGAAGTCCCAATTTATTCCTCCCCGCCCTCTTTGCCTCTTTGTAACCCTAAGTTTGTTTTGTATGTCTGTGAGTCTGTTTCTGTTTTGTAAATAAGTTCATTTGTGTCTTTTTTGTATTTTCACTTTGTATTTGTTACTAACAACGAACAGTTCTTTTTTTCATAAAACTTTCTTTTACACAGACAGGCAGGTTACTATTTTCTGTTGCATCTGGGCCAGGGTGGTGGGTGGGAAGCCAGCAAGCAGACGGATCCTTGGAGACTAAGGAAGAAAAGAAAGATCCTGAGCAGGGGTCTGGCGGAAGATTCCTGCCGCCCTGAGATGTCTTCTGCCCTGTTGCCTGGAGCCCCCACTCTACTGTTTGGGCTGCCGCCTCCTGCTGGTCTGCCTCAGCCGTGGGCACCAGCGGCTGAGAGCTGGCGGGGCACCAGCTGCACTGGGGGAACGCGTTCCTGGCATCTCCAAGCCAGAGCCCTGAAAGCATTTGGCCATGGGAACACTGTTACACGCGGTGCTTAGGGCCAGTAGTGTTATGAATACTTTATCTCAGCCATTTTAAAAAGATGGGAAAGGCTTTTAGTGGGTTGGCCCATGAACGTGTTCTCTGTTTGTAAAATTGCTTCAGTGGGGGAAACTGTGTTCAGAGTTCCAAGTAACTTAACCAACAACTTTAGGAGCACAGCTGAGTTAGTGACAGCGCCTTTCATTAGTGTGCCTTTGTAACTGGCTGTTCATTCCTTGTCACTTGCATAGTGGTCTCTGTACCGTGTCTACGTTGTGTGTTCTCAGGTAGCAGTGCCGTTCCTACTATGACTTTAACCTCAATGATGGGAACATGTGAAAAGGACAACTGCTCACCCACGATACCGGCTTCAAATACAGGTCTGTGAAAAGGGCTCCCGAACTGTAGGGACTCGATACTTCTGATGTGATGTTTATTTGATTAATGTTATCACTTAAAGAGTTGCTCTAGGAATTTCACGGTGAGTTGAAATAGAAGATTGCAGGGTAAAAGAACCAAAAGTTTCAAACTAGAGGAAGGATTCTCATATCCATCATTTGTATCCTCACCCTGTTTCTTCCATTATTTCTATGCATGAGAATTTATCAGATTTACCGTGTGGTATGTGCTGCTAAGAATTCTGTTACCATATTGCAAAACCACTCCATGCTAAGCCAGAACCTTTTAACTGTATGGCCTTTAACTAAGATTGTATTGCCTTTAACAAAAGAATTCATCCTTTAACAAAGAATGGAAAACCATTGGTTTAGAACTCAGAAGGCTTGGTTATAATCCCTGACCCACTACTTTTTAGATCTATGTCTTGGATCTGTTATGCAAATTTCCTGGATTTTGTTCAGATGACTTGCCCAGAAAGAGAAGAAGGAAGGAAGGGATAGAGGGAGGGAGAGAGTGAAGGAGATAGATAGATAGATAGATAGATAGATAGATAGATAGATAGATAGATAGAGAAGGAAGGAGGGAGGGAGAGAGATAGACAGAGCACATGACACTTAACCTTCCTCCAAAGGAACAAAGGGAACGATGCATTTAAAAAGAACTTTTTAAACTCTAAATTGTTCTCTAAGGATGTGGCAGGAATTTGGAAACAACGGCATGTGTGAAATTTAATGAACTGTAGAATGAATTAGTGATCTGTTTCCAGAAGTAGCAAAGATTCAGGGAGTGTATGTCTTTAGATATTTCAAGAGTTTTATATATTTTTTTTAAAAAAAGGAATAGATTTAGCCTGTCACATGTACAAAGGGCAAAATTGGACTCAGGGAAAGAGGGAAGCAAGAGGCAAGCGCAGTGTAAGGGTGGATCTCCCCCCTCTCCACCTGGAAGCACATTGTTTGGTCTTAACAATGGGACCTTCTTTCACAAGTTGCTTTTTCCCTTGGGATGCTGGACTGTTGCTTGAGGAGGAATGGATGGTACCTTCTTCTACTGACTAAAATCATTCATGGTCTGTGACCTAAAGGGAGAATTAAACATGTGCGTCTATTTCACCCCCACGTCCCAGTAGCTCTCGGCACAGTGGGTAGCCGCCACCGAGACTTCCTTCCTCCCTGACCTCCTGGGTCCCCAGTTCTGGCCCACAAACCACAGACCAGCTCCTTTTCCACTTGTGTAGCTTTACTCTGCTCTGCAGTTTCTAAAAGCCCATGACAAGCATCCTGTGGCTTATACCCCTCCAGTTTCTCCAGCCTTCCTCACATATTACAGCAGCGACTCTTCACGTGACACTCCGGGCAGGAAGCTGAGTGGTGCTGTCGCATCCTGGGTCATGTAATTGGCAGTCACACCACACTCTTGACCCACATTCGACTGACTCTTGGTTCAAATGCTATTCTTCCCTGGTTCAGCTGTCAACCCACAAATACCTATCCTGTCCTCATGTAATTGGGAGTTTGGGATTTCAAGTATGAAACCATGCATTTATTTCTATATATTTCAGCCAATTTATAATCCAAGGCTGTCCCAGGGCCGTGAATAGATGAGGAGTTTTTTGACCAGATGATGTCTGGATTTCAGGTCCCTTACAGTAATCACGTGGGGTTCATGGTGTCTTTAGCAACCCTGATTCTGTTAAGCAGTATATTCATGCTCTCTCATACCATCATCCTAAAGTTTGATTAGCTCTAGAACAGGGGTTGGCAAACATGGCTCGTGGGGAAGTCTGAATCATCACCGGTTTCTGTACAGCCCTTGGGCTAAGAACGCTTGTAGCATTGTTTTAAGTTTTTTTTTTTTTCCTCTTTAAAGAAAAAGATGCAGTGGACACTATATGTGACCTGCAAAGCCTAGAATATGTGCCATCTGGCTCTTTACAGAAAAAAAATATTCGGCCAACCTCTGCTCTAGAAGGTTTTATTAAAGGTACTGGAAATGCTACATGGGGACAGTACTAAGGACAGAGTCCTTTGGCACACTGCCACCGGACACAGGCTTTCAGACTGAATTAGTCACGTTTCATGCATTATTCACCCACATAGAAACCTGTCTTGAATAAACTATCGTTTGGCTCATGTTCCTCCATCTTAAAAAAAAAAGAAATCATGAGACTGTCTCAAACCTCCTCGCCAAAGCCCAGATACATAGTATCTGCCATATTGCCAATTTGAGGTTAGTCCAAAACCCATACTGGCTTCCCTTGATCAGCATCACACTGATCCCACTGACGCCTTCCCACACTGCCCCGTTAATGCCACACTTAGGATCTTACCTGGGTGATGACCATCAACCTCATTTGTAGCAGCTTGCACAGTTTGTCATCATCTCAAATTCACTTCTACAGATGTTTCTCACCTCTTACCACTATCCATGATTCAAAAAATCCCAGAGAGCATTTCAAAAACTTCGACATAGCTGGATAAACTGAAATAGCTCTTAGAATATTTGCCTTGAATGTCAATTTATTGTCATCGGTACTTATCTGCCCTTTTTAATTCATCACTCTTTCTCCTTGACAGAGTATGAAAAAAATGTGTTAAAAAATATACCTTCTTGTTAGCACGAATATTTAAACAGCATGGTCCTAAGTATAGTAAACCTATTCCTGCTTCGTTCTTCTGTCTCTGAAGGTTACTTTTAAATTATTTCTTTAAAAAAAAATACACTTTAACAGTGGTTTGTTTTTAAGAACAAAATATTTCTTTGCTAGTGAACCAACAAAGGAGGCTAGTGTTCCTCCTGCCAGAGCCTGTAAAGGCAGGGAACCCACAGGGCTGAGCCAGTGATGCTGGTCACCCACTGCTCGGTCTTCAGAAGCTTTTAAGGTGCAGCGAGGGAGCTGCCAGAGCCCGCTCCCCTAGGATGAGATCCTCCAGGTCACGCATGGTGTGAGCATGTCTCAGGATGCAGCTGCCCAGCTCTGTGCAGTTCTGCAAGTTTCAGGCTGTATACGGTTCCCCAGGCATTGTTGTTGGCTCTCAACAGGGTCCTCTAGTGTAACTGTTTCATACGTCATTACTAATTGTGACATTTTGATCTTAACATTTAACAAAATGAAGTGAGTATTTTTGTAAAGATAGGGAATTAGTTAAGTCAGTTCCATACAAATCCTCCATGGTGATGATGATGGTGATGATGATGATAATTACAAGAACCTTGTGTATTCATTCATTCATTCATACAGCAATATTTGTTGAGCCTCTGCCATGGGCCAGCCACCATGCTAGGCATTCAGGGCAGTATTGAATTAAAAAAATAAATAATCCTGGCCCTTATGGAACTTATGAAATAGGGAGGGAAGCATAAAAAGTTATTAAGTATGATACTGCCAGGGGTGCTGTGATTGGTAATCACGGGAGAGCCTGGCTGTAGAGAGGTTAAGCAGACAGGCTTTTCTGAGTAGGGATTATTTAAGCTGAGACTTGGAGGACAAAAGGGGGCCATCCAGGCCAAGAGGAAGGAGATGTGTATTCCAGGCACAGGAAACAGCACGAGTGAAGGCCCTGAGGCATGTTTCAGGGTAGACAGATGCTGCCAGTAACCATCCTCCTGCTCTACGTGAAAACACTGAGGGATCCAGCCCTTGAGTCAGATCACAGCTAGTAACTCAGTCTCTGTCTCTGATTCCAAAGCCTGTGCTCCAACCTTCTAAATCTTATTACCTTCTAATTAAAGGATTACTCTCTATAAGTTGTTTCTCCCCTATCTCAGATTTAGAGCTTTTTAAAATTCTGCCTGTTGTCACTGCCTTTCCCCTAAAATGCTTGGAAAGAGTTTCTGTGTGCATACTGTCATCTGCTGTTATGTATTTATCAGCTGGCATTGATTCTCCCCCCCTTCCCCCTGCCCGGGGGACATCTGGCAATGTCTGGAGGCAGTTTTGGTTGTCATAACTCTGGGAGGAGTTCTACTGGCATCTAGCGAGTAGGAGCCAGGGATGCTGCTGAATACAATGCACAGGACACCCCCCGCCCCCAACAAGAACGCATCCAGCCCTAAATGTCGGTAATGTTGAGGCTGGAGAACTCCGCTCTGTCCCAATGACTCTTTGGATATTGGTTTACAGCTCTGAATGTAAACGCATAAAAGCCTTCCCATATCTCTAGAACCTGTTACTTTCTCCTAGTACATTGCACAAAAAAATGGAACTTCTCTTTTCTCTGTGGACAAAATGGGACAATTTTTCCAGGCATATTACCCCGGGGCAAAGTCTCCATTTTTTTAGGCTCAACGCGAGCTAGGAGTTGTGCGGAGGGGCAGGTATGATTTTGCAGGAAGAGCTCCCAGAGTAGGGAAGAAAGCATCCTGGAGGGGTTTCAGCACTGCAGGCGTGACAGAGACACTGGTGGGAGCCAGGCTGGGGGCAGGGGTTTTTCACGATTAGGGATCATCCTAAATCAGTATTTCAAACTACAGGAAAGCCTGTATTAATCTACACTTTCTTCTGTGCCTGTTTTCCATTTGATATGGAAAGTGATAAAATCCAGTTGACTGAAAATCCCATGGATTTGATCCCGTAGCCTTTGCCACCTTTAAATTTCGGCCACAGGTGTTTAAAACTGCAAAAGCAGAGTGAAAGCTAGGACCTGGTGTTTGTTGTGTGCATCACTTAGATTTAAAAGTAACTTGTCTAAGACCAGGATTAAATTTTAATTTGCAAGCCCCAGTGTGCATTTGTGAAGGCCTTGGCGTGTTACCTAGTGGACAGCAGGTCCACATGACAAAAGGCCCAGACACACGCAGCAGCATAATAACAAGCCTGGCGGTGAGGGGGCGGCCGAGGGGGCGGCGGGGCGGCCGAGGGGGCGGCGGAGCGGCCAGTTTGCCAGGAGGTGCCAGCAGATGCAGGTAGGGTCACCGTCCCAAAGGCAGCACATTCTCATGGCAACTGGCAACCAACTGTGGTCGAAAACAAAAAAAAAAGAACTTTTATTTCATTTTCTGCAGACCTCCCTGACTTCCTAGACAAAAATATTCCCTTTAAAACAAAAAACAAAACCTGAACTGACTTTCTGGAAAAGTAAGGGCTTTTTGAGACAATTTATAAAATATAATTGCAATTATTTTCTAAGTAAAAATCGTTTGAATGTACAGGAGAGAGAGGAAGTTCGCGGATGTCTAACATTTATGAGTAATTCAAATGTAATATGTTCTGGTATTTTACTTCCATAAAAAAGATTGATGAATAACAGAAACTGGTCAGGCTTTATGTCCCTCTGCATTTTGGCTTCCTACTGGGTGCCCAATGTTTTAAATTTTTTCCTAAAGCTTTTAAAATCAGCAAGTCCATATTGAGTTGATTAGCATTAAAATTTAAGGCCAAGAAACAAGAGATTTTTCAGTTGTACTCAAAATTTCAAATAAATCTCGATGACAATCTATTGATTTTTTAGAAACTGTAAGAAAGGAATAACCTAATTATTAAAGCAGAAAAAAATGGCATTAATAAAATACTCTTATTCAAGGATGTCCAGTATTTTAAAAAATTTATAAACTGATAACCTCAGATCAGGGGGAGTGTTTCAGTCAATGGAATATATTTTTATTCTTTTCCTCATATGAAACATTTTTATTACCAGTTAAGAAAAAAATACTTTCTAATACTACTAAACTGAAAACGAGGATAACTTAATTTCATATTGTTCAAGTATAGAATTTGTTGTGTTAAAACTATAACTTTGCATGATATTTAAAAGCCATCTATCAATAATAATCATGATGCTTAGAATTTATTACACTCTAAATATATGAAAAGCAATATCCCAAGTTCCTTACGCAGAAATATTTAGTTCTTTTAAATGTCTCCACATTAAAGTCTAGTTCCACTAATTCTTTCTTTCTGCCTGTGAACAGCCATGTTCTCTCATTTCTTTTGTGACCACCTCTTTTTTCATCATTACCCTCTTGCCATCATTAGCTCCATCATTGTTCTTGCATCTGAAACCTTTTCCTTGCTACCATCTGTTCCTTTTCTTCTTACAGACACTCTAAGGTCCTAACTGAACCTTCCTCTGCATTCTATTATTTCCCCAAACCAATATCCTACTAATCTCCTTCCTTTCAGTACTAAATGTTTCTATAAAACAGTTGGCCTACGTTCTCTCCTTCAACTTCTCTTTCCCTTTTCTTTCTTTCTTTATTTTAATGGAGGTACTGGGGATTGAACCCAGGACCTCATGCATGTTAGGCATGTGTTCTACCACTGAGCTATGCCCTCCCCACCTCCTTCAAGTTCTGAATCAACCATCTTCTCTTTCGCTATTTGCCATTTTTCTGTTTCCTGATGACCTAATTGTTAAATCCAGTAACCTTTTGTTGTGTCTCATTGCCTTTGACTTTTCGGTAATTTTGATGTTTTTTGATACTCTTGCCATCTTTAAATTTTTTTCATCCTTAATTTTGGATCACAGTACTCTCCCAGCTCTCTTGTCCTCTCCAGGACATTTTAAAATATTTTCTCATCTTCTTATCCTATAAACATAAAAATCATCTGAGAGTCCCTCCTTGTCTTCATCAAAACACCTGACATTCAGTTCCTCCTTCCGAATGGTCTGTTTCTGTGGTCTAATGGGACCATCCTTTCCTAGGTCTCCTCCAGCTGGAAGCGTCAGCCTGAGACACGGTTGCCACCTCCCTCGTGCTTAGAGTCCCGTCAGTTCCCGTTGATTCACCCTTTCCATTCTCACTGCCATTACTTTGGCTGAGGCTCACAGCACATCATGCCTGAATTATTGCAGCTGCCTCCTAAGTGGTCTTTCTACCTCTGGTCACTCTCCTTTCTTGAATTCACCCACTACATCACTGCCAGACTACTTGTCAGAAATCACTGCTTTGAATATTTCCTCCCCGACTCCTAACTCAAGATTTCCACCATGCTCCATTGCCTGCCAGCTAAAATCCAAACTCCCTAGGGCTCTTCAGAGAGCTCCCAGTGTATCTCCCAGCCATATCTTACACTCCTCTACATGCTGATATTATTTGCTTTTCATCATATAAGCAATTTTGTAACCTCTGGGCTCTCCGCTCCTGCCATGTGAAATGCCTATCTACTGCTGTCTTGGTCCTTTGAATATTCAGGGCAAACTCAGAGTCTGCATTAATTAGAGGGACTCCCCTCTCATTATCCTTAATATTAAAAGTTCTCTCTTTCTTCTGATCTCTTTGCACCACACTTTTGGCTTTTTATCATGTGTTAGCCTTGTCATTTAAGTACATGTTTTATCGCACTATTTTGCCAACTAGATGGTGAATCACCTTGCTCCTGTTTAAAGTTCTCCAGTGGCTCCCCATAGCTTTCAAGATAAAGTCTAAACTCCTCAGCTCGGTGTATGATTCTCTCCGTAATCTGGCCCCTGCCTGCTTCTCCTCTTACAGCTCCCACACTCATCTGCACGCCCCAAAGCCCCAGCCGTCCCAGTCCACCTGCAGTTCCCCAGACACCCCAGATGCTCTCATGCCTGTTTGCCTTTGCTCATCCCATTTTATCTGCCTGGAATGCCCTCACTGATTTTACTGGCGAGCCATGCCCCTCGCTCAGCATTCATCCCAGGTGCCACCTTTTTCAAGATGCTGCCCTGTGAGGTGCACATCCGTCCTGCCTCCCCAGTACCCGCGGTCCTGCACCGCCTTTGTCCAAATGCTGACCCGCCTTTCCTTGGGGGCCAGGGGTTTCCTAGGGGCTGCAGCTCTTTCGTCCTCCCTCCTGTATTCCTGGCACCTAGCCCAGGGCCTCTTGGTGTAGGGAAACGAGGCAGGAGGGGGGAAGTCAGCTGGTTATGTAGGTAGGTCTCCACAAGGTGGCATTTACTTAAGTGAGTTCACCATGACTCAGGGTTTGGCTTTCAGCCTGAAGGTTTGGCTTAACGTATTGTGAGTAGATCCATCTCGCAAATGTAGAACCTTATTAACCAGGCTCAGAGAGGCTACTGTATAAAACCGGCTCGCCCGTGCAGTAGTTATAGAGTGGGTTGACTGGACCATTGCTGGCATTGACCTGAGCTGGGCACTCTCCCGCTGTTTACATGCCACCCAGGACGTCAGTTCTCATTATGTATTTGCGATCAGTCTGTTTTATTTCACAATGGCTAATCGTATGAATTGAGTGTGGATTTTACTGGCTCAGCTCTTGAAGAACAAACAGCCTCTTTTCTAAATTATTGGGAAGAGATGGGGTACTTTCCTGTAGCTTTTATGAACTGATCACTCTGGCGCTTAATTAAGTCTTTCGTAAACGTGGGTGTGATGTGCCCAGGTAGTTGCTGATTAAATGAATGAGTGCAGATCCTGCCACTGGTTTGAAGATCGTTTGATGGAAAGTCTAGCCATGGCAAAGTAGCATATAAACGTACTGCACATGACTGCTTTCCTGGAAAACCATATTTCTCTTTAAAAATTCCTTTAACTCTCTTACACACTTCTAACTATTTTCTTCCCATTCTTCCTAGCCATCACATTAGAAACCACCACCAGGTGTAGGGGACCTAACTAGCCACTTTGCAGACTGAGCTTTCTTGATGTCTTCTCCACTTTTCTTGCCTCTTCTGCTGCTCTGACAGCTGCCAGCACAAGCTTTACCTTTTCCCATTTCTCCTTTCTCCAAAAGCGGCTTTATTTCTTCTGCTTTCTGAGTCAGAATGAACCTTAGCGCTCACCTCTAAGTTAAGTGGTCCAGCACAGATTCTGCCGATATCTGTGATGCTGCACTGGGTGCCTGCCCATCTCTGACCTCCTCCCTCCTCTCAAGGTGTACGCTTTAGAAAGAAACAGCTCTGAATAAAGTGGAAACACCAGGTTCCTCATCCATGTGATGTTAAAATCAAGTCAGCCTCCAAGAAGAAAATCAACGTTTTCATAACAATGTTCCAAACGGGCTATTTGTCATGGATTAGATACATGAAATTAAATGGATTCTTTTTCTTTTCCCTTCGGTGGTGGTTGTTTAACACTCAGGCCTGGATGTGCAGACTGGCTACATAGTTCCAAAATTCAACATCACTGTGGTTCTTTAATCTTATAACAAGAAAAGTACATTTCTGCTCACTTCTCATTTAGGAAACCCTGATTCTACCAACCAGTTTGTTGTGAACTTTTCATTCTTCTAAATGACTGAGAAATTACTACCAGATTTGGTAACGATCTTTAAACAAAACAAGATTAGGAATTTCTGTCACATTATATGTATATATTTTTTTCTCTCTCTCCATTTGTCCCTAAATTTTTTCACATAAAATAATTTTTTTCATATGAAATCAACTGTTCATATAAATACATTGTGTTTCTTATCCATACTGGTTGCTTAGAAAGCTTAGACACTTACCAAAATGAATAACATAGTATCTGCTCCAATTTGTAAGCACTTACCACGGGTATGCCAATCTTTGTGCAAAGTGTTTCACATACCTTAAATATAATCCCTAAACAACCCTGGGAAGGATTTAATTCTGAAGCAGATCTCCCCATTTTACAGATGAGGGCATTGAGGTTAAGTAACTTGCCCAAGTCTCAGTTGTAGAACAGCGTAGAATTTGAAGTCGGGCCCTCCTGGCTTCCTCGTCCATGCTCTTTCCCCCGCAGTATTTTTGCTTCCTGGGTGAGTTGTGTTCTCAGAAGGTCTTAACTGAAATCTCTCTACACCACAACAATGCACAATGAATATCAGCTTTCTTACAGTCTGTCCTTCTCATTCTGTCATCTTCTACCGATGGAAGAAAAAATGATTTGGGGATATCATATGTGTGGCTTTATCCATCTGTCAGTCCTGGGCTGCCACCGAGAAAATATGTTATATGACTTCAAAAAATTTGTGTTGTGGCACACAGAGTTACCAAGAGACAGGTCTTTGGAAGCAGATGAGAGTGTGTTTTAGAAAGGTGAGCTTGCTGTCCTGTTTAATCTGTGTGTTTTCGTAGCTGAGGAAGAGTATGAAGATGGAATTGAAAGGACATGTGACACCCTCCTTATGTGCATTGTGACCGTCCTGAACCAGGGCCTCCGGAACGGCGGTGGCGTGGGAGACGTGCTGAGAAGGCCGTCGAAAGATGTAAGCTGGAGAAAAATATTCTTTTCAAGAAGCACATGATCATTTTTTTAAGCTTTCTTAACAGTATTTACAATTTTTGTTTGCAGGGTACTGTATGTCATGTGGTTTGCTTTAAAAGTATAAGGATGGCCAGTAAGACCAATTAGTTGTATACTGGGATGACGTAGAAGTAGCTAATGTACAAAAAAAAAAAAAAAATCTCTGTATGTTGGTAAGGTTGTGAAATCTTTCCAAGTTTGAACAGCAACGAAACCAGGACTGCCGACTTTATAGCGGAGTCGATTCTTACATAAATAATGGAAACCAGGCTGCCTCTTGTCCATCAGGTTTCTCGGGCATGAAGATTTACTCTTTGCCTCTGAATAGGAGCAGCCTCCATTATTTATCCATGATGAATATCGAATCAGAACAAATTCTAACAGGACTTACTAAATTAAAATGACAAGGCTGAAATTTTTCTCACTGGCTGCAAAATCTCAGGTGCCGTGCTGGGAGCCTGGACAATCTCAGTCCTCCAGCAGGCTGGCCGTATCATCTTGTCCATTTGTCTGATATTTCCTCATCTAGGAAACAGCTGGACTGTATGATCTCTAATGCACATTTGAATACCGTTTGTCAAGTAAAAATAAGCTTGAGTTGTACGTCCTCGACCCTATAAGGGAATAAAATCTCCTCTAGAAATAGACTGATCATTAGATCATCCTCCACTGTCTAATCTCTGACCTTTGGAACTGATATTTTGTTACCTCTTGTGCAGCTTCTGGTATTGGGGGAATCACTGCACCAAAATGCATTTAGCACAATGACATACTGAACAGGTTTTTAATAGATGGTAAGTCCCTCCAATGAGGAGGAAATGTGCAAGTACTAGAGCCTGGAAGCGGTCTGGGAGTAAGCTGGAAAGTTTTCCTCACAACACTTGACAGTGAGGATAGAAAGTGGGTCTTATTTTTCCAACTTGGAATATTGTTTTTATTCATTTAGCAAACAATTATTGAACATACACGCTCTACTAGACAATATGCTAAATCAATGTGCCTTGAAAAATGTGCGTGTACATACATATACACAAGAATTTTTTTTTAACGTCTTAAAATTTTTTTAATTTAAGGAGCCCTTGTTTGCTGCCCGAGTGGTATATGACCTTCTCTTCTATTTCATCGTTATCATCATCGTACTTAACTTGATTTTTGGTGTCATCATTGATACTTTTGCTGATCTCAGAAGTGAAAAACAGAAAAAAGAAGAAATTCTAAAGACAACCTGCTTCATCTGTGGTAAGTGTTGTCCAGATACTAAAATAATAGACTAAAAAACTGCCCCATAAGAAAGGAGGGGCTAGAATGGTTTTACTTGTTCAGGCTTTGGGAAAAAAGTATTTCAAAATGAAAGCTGGACAAAATTCAGATTACGTAACTGAGCATTGGACTGGGGCAGTCTGCTTCCAGAAATAGACGGTTACATCTCAAAGCTATCTTGTCATTATTTGTGCAGTTTGTATGATTCTCTGACTATAGAATGTGTTGCCAAATGCCAAAAGGTTCCGCTGACTGGCAAACAGAGTTTTAATCACGGTAACATATTGATTAAACAATAGAAGGATTTTTTAATTTTATTTCATTAGATTGTGAATCCACAGATGATTTTTCCAGCAGCTTGACCTTCTGCTCACTGGCAGCACTTTGGTTTCAATGCTGAACTGTGCTTTCTCTCAGCTTCTCTCCCTCCCTCTCTCCCTCTGTACCTCACACCCCGTCCTCCCCTCTTCCATCATGAGGTCCACCTGGCCTTCTCTTTGTCTTTATTATTTCCCTTGGCTCCACCCTCTGCTCTATCCTTCCTGGCTTTAGTTGTCTCCGTAGCTGGCTTAGTCACCCTCGGCTCCTTTCCCCTCCCTGAATAATCACTGACTCCTCGTTACACCCCGCATCGATTTTTTCCATGTCGAGCTGAAGAACCTTTTGATAAAAGTCACAAAACAAGGATAAGGGCTTCCCTACAACATGATTCTATGTAACTGAAATTGGACCCCCAGTAAATCCCCTTCCTTCCTTGGTTCACCTTTGGTCAACTATCTCCTTTCCTCAAATGGCTCTTCCAAAATTTTCCAACGGTCCTCCCAACAGGTGGAGGTGTGCCAAATAGTAACCTGTAAGAATGGGCCATATGCCAAGGAAACAAGCAAAATTAGACATTCACTTTTTTAGGGCATTCACAACCTGTCTTGGAATGCAAACACAATAAATATCATTGCTATCTAATGTATTAAGGGAAATGATAAAGTTCACAGGTTGTTAACACCTCGCTGGGTTGTGGTAGGGGGCAGGCAAGAAAGAGACAGGAAAGATTTCTCAGAAAAGATGATGAGAGAGAGCTGTTGGTGAACGATGGAAGGGGAGAGGTCATATCAAAGTGGAAAGAAGTGGGGAGGAGGGTGTAGCTCAGTGGTACATCATGCGCTTAGCATGCACGAGGTCCTGGATTCAATCCCCAGTACCTCCATTAAAAAAAAAAAATTGAAAACAAAAAAGACTCCGTGGTATCCAAAGTGGGTAGAAACAGAGTGGCCAGCACAAGGAAAGGCATGGAGGGGAGACCAGCCCAATGATAGTCTTCATTTACTGTGAACAGCTCCGTGTTGCTGGAGCGTACGTGTCAGAGCAGGGCATGCTAACAAAAGAGACTAGCCATATCATATGGATCATATGGTCTTTTATATTAAAAAGCTTTATCCTGTGGGCTTATGGAAGATGGTAAACCATTAAAGAATTGTAAGTAGAGGGGTGCAGGGTCTAATTTTTACTTTAGAACTCTGTAGCAACTGTGGGAAGTTGTTCATCAGAGGACAATATTGGAGGCAGAGTAATTAGGCAGAAGATTACTGCCATGGTCCATGAGAGGTAACAAAACCTTGATCCCGGAAATTTAGTGGTGGCCATATTCAGGATAAAGGACAGAGTTAGGAAATATTGGGGAGATAGAACTTTTATAGCTCAGTGGTTCGGAATGGATATGAAAGAGCCTGGTTGCCTGGATGGATGGTCGTACCAACAGTTGAATTTGAGAATAGAAGGGGAAAAACAAGTTTGGTTAGAAATATGCTGAATTTGGCTTTGGAAGCACTAAAATCGAGGTATGTCTGAACACCCCAGTGGGATCCACTCAGCACAGAGGTCAACATATGGGTCTGAGCCTCAGAGAATGAGTCTGCACTGGAGACAGTGTCTGGGGACTCCTCAGCCTGTGGGTGATAGGAAAAGCTGGAGTGCGGAGGAAGACTTCCATGTGAGAGGAGACAGAGTTCAAGTGGGAAGCATCAGAACTGAAAAGCTGAAAGGGAAAGAGGATCACACACACGAACACCGTCAGGTCCCACCGGTGTGAGGAGGACTGGGCGTGTGCGGCACATGGAAGTGACGGGACAAACAGCCTTGGGAAGAAAGGAATTGATTATCAACTAGGTCAAAGCAGAGAAGACCAGTAACACGTGACACATGAACTGGAGCAGAGTCTTTGGATTTCTCGTTTTAGGAGGTTTAGGAGACTTGAAGAGAGGAGTTTGCACGGGGGTGAGGGCAGGTAGCAGACTGCATGGTGCTGGGGAGGGATTTGCTGAAGGAAATGAGGGAGAAAGAAGAGTCTTCTCTTTATATGTCTAGATTAGATGGAGGGAAGCCAGATCAACATGGCGCCAGGAAGACGGTGTACAATAACTGGGGGTTTGGAGAAGAGAGTTATTGTATAGGAGCTTGAGTCCCACGGAGGAAAGAAGATACTGCCCTTGAAGATCTTCCTGTGTCTCCTGGACTTGCTTCTACGCTGCTTCCTCGAAGCCTTTTTCTTCACAATTATTGTTAACGACTGCGTCAGCAAACCACCTCTGAAAAATGGGTTGTTTGGAAGAATCAGTGGAATGTGAGCATCATTCCAAGACCCGATCCCGTCTCCCCTATTCTAACAACAAAAACCAAGAAGAGCAAAATGAGCATTGCTCATTAAGCATGGCTTTCCCACCTTTCCTGCTCCTCTAAGTTTTCCCTTCGATGTCAAAATTCTCTCTGGCTCTTTGCAGTTATCAAAAAACTTGTAACCTATAAATTCCTTTAAATACCACAATAACCTTCATCCCCAAATTGAAATGTTTTTCTCAAATCTCATCATTAATTTCCTGCTGACCTTTTCTTCTACCTCAGACTGCACATCCTCTGGTTCCACGACAAGGTCCCAGCCCTTCTCCCAACCCCTGGATAAGAGGTTCTGACTTTTATCATCGACTTCCTGTCTCTTCCCCTCTGCCCTTCTCTTCAACAACGCTTTATGCAGATCATTGCCAAATACGCAACCATGGTTCCAACCTCCCTCCTGGCTTTTGTCCTTTGTTTCCAATTACTGATTGATGTTTAGAAACGTGTGACTTCCTGGCAGCCAGTTTCTACCATATCTGCAAACCGGTGCATCCATCATGTCTTTCCATCTCTTTGCTCTAACCCAGCTGCTTATCCTGACTTCCATATTGCAATGAACGATATCCCACTGTGCCTTCAGTCACCTGGGCTGGGAACTTCTCCACCTTTTTTTTTTTTCTTTTTTTTTTTTTTTTGCATCTCCTTTTTCCTCTTCCCGGTGCACTGGTTACCATGTGCTAATGAATCTGCTTTCGCCATCTCACTTCCTTCCACTAAGTCCCACAGCCACACCTTGGTTTTTCAGGCTCACCCTGGCTCACACGGCCAAATGGTCTGATCAGGGCTGCCTGACAAATTTTTCCACTTGAACTCATCATTTCCTTCTGCAAAAGGCTGTCGAGGGCACCGTACAGGCACGTGAGGTACCACAGTTGGGCCCCTTTCTCTTCTTGCCTGCCTTTTCACCCACTGCTCCCCCGTTTGTAGCTCAAGTTCGGCTCAACTGCATTACTCATCTTTCACTCTGTCTCCACGTGTTCTCAGTTACGGTGTTTCTGTTCGGAATGCCTAGACTTCTAAGCTGTTGAACTACTACCTTCTCTCTGAGACCCGGATCTAAAGCCACGGCTCCACAAACTCAGTCTTCTCTGATCTCCCAAACCAGAAGCAAACACATCTGCTCCTAAGTTCCTCAGCCACACTTAGCTGCATGGTGCTGTGCACATTTTTCATTGACTTAGCTCCTCTGTTGGATGTGCATTGCTGTATTAGAGAAAGTATATGAACTTTATGTTCACGTAGACATGGGTCTACACTGGGTCCACATCCTGGCTTTGTGATCTTGGCCAAGTCTTCTTTCACTTTGAAAGTGAGGAATGTAATGCCATGTTTGGGGGTCGCGGTAGGTATAAATGAAATCGTGCTTATAGAAATTCCTAGCTCAATGCTCAGCTGAGCCTAAAAACTCAATACAGGTTGACTTATCTTCTTTAAGGAGATCCAGATCTACGTCTTATCCATTTTTATGCCTTCGTAGTATGTATTAGAGATCATTCATAAATATTTGCTTTAATGAATGACTATCCAGTTAGCCACCTCCAAATTAACATTGTCTCTATACTGATGTGGCTTATAATCTATAAAAGGATTATATATAATCCTATAAGCAAGTCAAGTCCTAAATTGATATATTCTACAGACAAAAAACTTAGATGCATTAATTCCAAGTTATTCCAAGTTCTGTCACATGTAAGGTATTGTTTCTGTGGCAAACACGTGTCCACAGTGATATACGGTTATATACCAGGAGGTACAAGGAGGTATTAGATCAACATGATCTATTTTCCAGAATCTTAACATTTATTCAAAAATTTGAGAGGTAAGTTAACCTAAGAGCATATATAAATAGTACTTTTATATTAGAACATTAAATAGAATATTGAAAGTAAAACAAATTTAGTGTGAACATTTGAAGTAAAATAGAAACTTATTTAAATACTGAAAAGTGGTTCCAGGCTCTTCTAGCTGCTAATCCCTGTGACCTCAGGGACGTAAGAGTTCTTTACTCTCTGTCCTCAAAGGACCTTCAGCAGAAACATGTGAGAAGTGTTATGATAACGAGTATCTAGATGTGCATTCATTCCTGGAATCACTTACCTCATAGAAGATCTACTATATACCGTATATATTATAAGAGCTTAATTACAAGAATGATTTAAACACTTGGGATATTTGGGATTTGTACTACATAGGCTGTAAGATAGTTGTGATTAATCTAGAAATGGTCCTTGAAAGATTGAGTGTTAAATTGGGATCCAAAGGGGGAGATAGTATCAAACAACAGAGGAGAGAATTGGCCCCAGAAATGTTCCAAGCGCACCCATAGTAGCAAGAGAGTGGGTATATATTGTGACGGGCAATGGGAGCAGATGGGACTTTCCTGCCCTTGACGACAATGAAGATGCTTGAGAGTTATGATTCAGGGAACAGTTGCCAGTGATCCAGAAGGTGGTCGCAATAGGGTGATGATCAGCAGATGACAGAGCTGAAGCAGCGAGCATAGAAACAGATTGCCTCTGCTGTCCACATTAGCTATTAATTTTGAATGACTAGGGGTTGGAAATCCAGTGAAAAGGAGATGTTGACAGACCAGCGGTGACAAAATAGCAAAATGGAGAAAGGATGTGATGATAGGTCAGAATTCCTATCATAAGGAGAGTCAGGTTCCTAGAGTTAAAGATCTTTCTGGATGATTTAATAGGAGATAAAGGCTATATTGGGGGGTGGGCTATGTTCTCCTCTTGGTATATTAGTCCCTTATCTGTACTTTATGCATATTTTAGTGTCTTTATTATCTACGCTTATTCATTAAAGTCATTCAATGGAGAAATCATCAGTGTGATGGTGGTTGAAACCACGGGAATGGGTGATAACGTCTGGTGTGCAAGACCCAGTGCAGATGAGACAACTGGTTTCCCTCCGTTGCCTTCCCCCTCCGCTGCCCCGGTCCCCTGGACTCCCACCCTTAGCCTCTTCCCCCCCAGTCTTCCTCCGAATCCTGCCACAGGAAGGTACTTAAAGCACAGCTCCCCGTCTGCTAGTCTCCACTCCAAAGGCTTCAGAATAAAGTGCAGGCTTCTTAGCTTTGTGTTTAAAGCTTTTCCTGGTTTGTGCCAAATGTACCGTTTCATCCTCATTGCTGAGTGTTCCCTCCTGGCCACAGCAGAGGAGTGGACACTCCCTCCAACAGGGTGTCTGCTTTCATCTCTACCTTTGCTGTGCCATTTCCTCCACCCCGAGGCAAAAGAACATGGCTTTGGAGTCAGAAGAATTTTTATTTAAATACTGGCTGACTTTCCCACTCAATTTAGGAGTTCACTTGAGCAATTAATGGACTCCCTCTGAATCTGTTTCCTCGCGTGCTAATAGGTCATATTGGATTATTGTGATTACTAGAGCATATTTAGACGTCTTATAGTTGTCAGCAAACGTAGCTGCTCAGTAAAAATTAAGCCCCTTTTCGTACCATTTATCACTTCTCCATTTGTCGTCATCATGTACCATAAGCCAGACATCAAAAGTTTTATGCCTCTTTGAAACCTTTTAAAATATACCTGTTCATTTGGCTCTCTCTCCTTCGTGCTTCTTTGGATGTTTATACCATTTCAGAATATAACCCAAGTTGTCTGTTTCCTCGACCATACTGCAGATTAACTGATAGATGACATTGCCTTTATAATCCTATATACCTTACAACAGGTAGGCAACTGTTTGAACTGAATTCTAGGAGAAGTCTACTTTAAAATTTTCTCTTTTTTTTTTTTTTTTGGTAATAGCTCTATTGAAATATAATTTACATACCTCACCACTCACCCATTTAAAGTGTACAGTTCAATGGGTTTAGCGTAGTCAGAGTTGTGCACCCATCATCACAGTCAATTTTAGAACATTTTCATTGCCCTCATACCCTTTAGCCATCACTGCTCCTTTCCTTCGCACCAAACCTTCCATCCTCCACAGCCCACATCTAGAGATGTGCCTGTCCTGGACATTTCATATACATGGAATCATGTAACCTGTGGTCTTCTGTCACTTGTTTCTATCACTTTTGTTTTCACAGTTCATGTTGCAGCATGTATCAGCTCCTCCTTTCTTTTTATTGCAGAAAAATATCCATTGTATGGATATACCGTTATTTTGTTTATCTTTTCATCAGATGAAGAGCATTTGAGTTGTTTAAGCTTTGGGGCTGTTATGAATAATGCTGCTGTGAACATTCATGTATGTGCTTTCGTGTGAACATACGTTTTTCTCGTGTGTGTGTGTGTGTGTGTGTATGAACCTATGTTTTTCTCTTGTCTGTATATATATATACACCCAGGAGTGGAGCTGCTGGTACATGTGGTAACTGTACGTTCAGCCTTCTGAGGAACTGCCAAATGTTTTCCAAAGCTGTGCTGTTTCACATTTCCATCAGTGGTGTATGAGGGCTCCAAAGTATCCATGTTGTCATCAACATTGCTGTTCTCTGTTTTCGATTATGGCCATCCTAATGGAACAATATTTTATTAGTGACGTTCTTTTCTAATATTATTTTTTGTATTTTTATTGAAGTACAGTCATTACAATGTTGTGTCAATTTCTGGTACACAGCACAGAAGTTCATTCATACATATACATACATATGTTCGTTTATTCTTAATTCGTCAGTCAGTATTCTGTTCAGTGCTGACCATGTACCAGGCATCATTCTAAGCTGTTGGGACCACTGGTGAAGAAAAGAGACAATATCCCTGCCCGTGGAGATGCAATAGATAATGAACATAAGAAGCTTACATCTAAGTTCCTGGATAAAATGATACTTCTTTCTTCTGTGCTGATTAGCAGGCTGAGATTTTTCTTGCACAAGCATTTTTTCCTCTATCTGAGACTTGAGGTCCAGTTTAATGGAACACCTTTGACATGGCTCTGTTCAGTCTGGTAGGGGGGTGATAAACACTCTAGGGAAAAGAAAGGAAAAAGGAAAAAGTGATCAAAAGTACCAGCAAAAAGGAAAGGACAGAAGAGTGGATTAAATAAAGTGATAGAGGCCAGCCACATTGAGAAGTTGAGTTAGTCAAAGAGATACTCAGAGAAGAGTATTGTGGGCAGAGGAAACTGCCAGTTCAAAGGCCCTGAGGCAGGCGTCTGAGCATGTGGAACATCAAGGGGGCCATTGTGGCTGGACAAGCATTAGCGAGGGAGAGGGTGGTGGGAGACAGGGTCAGAGAGGCTGGAGGGCCAGATCGCTTAGGGTCCAGCAAACAGATACTGCCTGGGACGTACCTAAACTCAGCAATTATCCATTGTTTTTCCAAAATTCAAACTTCCCCGGGCGTCCTGTGTTTTACCTGGCAACCCTCCTTGTCAGCCGTTGCAAGAACTCGGCCCTTTATGTTGAGGAGGTGAGGAGCCACTGCAGGGTTCAGGGCACAGGAGAGACACCTCAGGTTTTTACTGGATCCGTCTGGCTGCTGTGTTGAGAACAGGCCGTAGAGAGCAGAAGTGGAGACAGGGAGCCCTGGGGATTATTTCTGTAATCCAGGTGGGAGGCAGTGATGGCTCAGACCAGAGGGGGCGCCGTGGAGGTGGCGAGAAGCAATGAGATTCTGGATGGATGTTGAAGACAGAGCCCAAAGAATTTCAGTGTGAATTGGATGTGGCCTGTGAGAGGCGGGAGGACTCAGGGATGACTCCGCGACGTCTGGCTTGGACAGCTGGAGGAGCAGAGATGCCATGGAAAGGAGAGAGGACGTGGGTGGAGCGGCTTTGGGGAAGAGGACTGGATTTCCTTTGAAGCACGCTGAGCTGATGATAGGTCAAATAAGATGAGGCAGAGCCACCAGCCAGCTAAATTTTATGGTATTTCCCGTAAAAATATCCAGTAATATAATTTAAAAGGTCATGCCTTCATTGGGGACAGATTTTCTCTTTTTTTAAAAAACTTATTGTACTTTGTATCTTTTTGTTTAAAGGATCTTCTTCATGTTGAATGGCCACATGGCATTTTTTTTTTAATATGCTTAGGAAAAGAGTAGCCAGGTTTGGAATTCAATTTCCAGATTGCTTCTCCAGTATCTGAGCTGCAAAACCAGACTGAATCCCGACATCCCATTTTACTTGGCAGCCTAATTCATTTTTTCCGTAGATGTTTTTCTTCATCTCCATTCATTTCCTTTCATCCATCCTTCAATCTTTGAGAGAAAAAAAGTCTTACTACCCAGATCCTCTCCTCAGTGTCCTTCACGTGGCTACAAATACACCCAGGGGAAATTGAGCCGCTCAGCCCCTCCCCAAAATGCCTGGAACACGGTCGTCTAAGGGGTGGGACGAGCCTGTGAGTCCTTGTTGCCCCGGGAGCCCAGATCGCTGTGGTCACTTACTTGCCCTGCACTGATTACAAGTGGTTTTGAAAAGATGACTCTCTTAGATGCCTTCTCGCTTTTTACCCAAGTTCTTGGATAAAAATGAGATTCTTTTTTTCCTGTCTTGATTACCAAGCATGCCTTTTCTCGCACAATCATTTTGACTTCTTTTTCTTCGACTTTGTGGTCCAGTTTAATTGGACAGTTTTGATATGGCTATATTTAAAATTATCTGCAAATTTTACATCTGTCATCGGATTGTGTATTTCCAAGGATCCATGGAGGGGAAAAATGTTAATTGGGGAGAAATTAAAAACTCTGGCATTTTTTCTGGAGGACTTGTGTACCCTGTTGTTTTTAATCATAGCATCTTAAAGTATCATACACTTGCAGAAAGCATTTTTTCCACAATAATTATGCTTTGTTTTTATTCCAAGAGGGGAGTGCTGATTAAATGACAAATTATACACGTTGTGTCCCCTGTGTTTTGCAGGACTCGAGAGGGACAAGTTTGATAATAAAACGGTTTCTTTTGAGGAGCACATCAAGTCGGAACACAACATGTGGCATTATCTGTACTTCCTCGTTCTGGTGAAGGTCAAGGACCCCACGGAGTACACCGGACCTGAAAGTTACGTGGCTCAGATGATTGTGGTGAGTGCCTGGAGGGTGTGAGTCTGTGACTACGTTGCATTTCGTTTTTTTCATCTCTCTACCCTCCCGTTCTCCCAGAATGTAAAGATTCTAACAGTTATTTTGTTAACTTCTAAATAGGACTGTCAGTCTTTGAAGAACCCCTATACTGGCCAAATCATTGGTTCCCAGTGGGCTTCTTGGTTATACAAACCACGTCTAAGGCTCAGGTGCAGGAATATTTCCTGAAAAATTCTCTGTGCAGTGACTGGCACTGTCTCAGTCATGACTGTCATCTTCTGACCCCATGCCTCCTGTCATCACTGCTGTCTCAGTTCCCAAAACCTGAAACTTTCCCATTGGCAAAAGAAGACTCATAATTTAAGAAATTTCTTGAATTTCAGAAATCAGCGGTTTAAGCAATTAAACTGTGTTTGGGGAGAGGAGAATGTTCAGTCCCAGTGGGAGAGCATTGGCTTTTTGTCAGCATACATTTTGGGTAGATTTACCAGGATAGGTCTGCACTGACCCACTACCTTCAGTTGCTTGTAACTCCTCATTAAGCTCAGTAGCATCCCCCAGAGGGTCTGGTGGTCCATGATTCGAAATTTCTTCTTTCATAGATGAGAACTAACTGGCTTAAAGAGAAGTCAACGTTGCAGCTTTAGTGTATCCATGATACACATTTAGTGAATACTGTTGCATCTGATATAAATTCTTATATTCTTGTGTTCAACATAGCTGTATATTGGATTTTTTCTCAGAATCACCCTCCAAACTTGTGTCAACCATTTAAAAGTGAAGCCTCAGAAGAGTCATGACCCTCTTTGATGCTGAGTCCCAAGGATAACGTTTAGTAAAGACCAAAGGGTCAGGAGAGCCAGGTGACAGTGGATCCCTAGCCTTCCCTCCAGGAGCCTGTCCTCCTCTTGGGAAGATGTGAACTACAACATAGGCGACAACCGAAGAATATTTTTAGCGGCTAATACCTCACTAAGTGCAAGTTAATATTGCAATAGTTTACCTTACCTGACGATATTCTTGTGTCACAGGAGAGCTACATGTAAATGGAATCTTTGTAGTTCAGCATTTTTCATGATTTTTTATTATTGACTTGCATCCTGCTGTAAGTTATTCTGTCTCCATTCTTCACATGACTGTGGGCAGAACCTGACATTGTTTCTTTTTCCACTTATCCTTTTCTGCCCTCTCTCCCTTCTTTTCTAGGGGTAAAGGTAATCACTTCGAGGGTATGCACTCATCGTCATTATTTCTACATTCTTGAGCTCAAGATGCTCAGAGACTGTTTGTGTGAAACATTTTGTTTCTGCTGTCTCTAGGAAAATCATGTAAAGCATTACATTTAAAATGTGACCTCACATTGCTGTATTTTATCAAAGTTTGAAGTTTAAATTTAATTAATACATATTTTTCGGGCATTCATTATGTCCCGTGGACTAAAAGATATCAGCGAATACACTGAAGAGTCTGAAACATTCCTTCTCTGCCAAGGAGCTTAGAGCTTACTAAGAAAGGGAGGGGAATAATCGAATGTAGAGCAGGCTAGGTTCCCTAAGAATGGAACAGCTGAAAACCCATGAAGGCTTAAAGATGTAGCATGACTTCCAGCTGAGAGGTGGTGGAGGGAAACTGATGTGTGTGTGTGTGTGTGTGTGTGTGTGTGTGTTGGGGAGCAATACATGAGACAGGGCAGGATTTGTGCAGATGGGGAGTGTCTGCTGGATTAAGAGTGGGTTCCTGTAAGAGGGAGAAGTCTGAGCAGAAGCATAAAAATGGGACATTGAGGCACTCGGGGGATAGTTAATTGCCTAGTTTCACTGACATGGTTAACTTGTAAGGAAGCTCTAAGAGATATGACAAAAAAAAATAATAGATTGCACTTTGGAGTAAGAAGTGTAGGTGCGTGGGCGTCATTTTGTCTCAGCAGTGAGAAGCCACTGAAGGTTTTCCCTAAGGGAAGAATGTGGCCCAGAACACTACCCAGGCAGCAGTGTGTAGGCTGGTTTGGAGAAGGGAAGGGGGAAGTCAGGGGTATTTGGTAACCGAGGAGACTAGGGAAGAGGACGTGGAGGAGCAGGGGAGGTGGAGGGCTGAAAGAGGAGCTGGAGGTGCCCGACCCTGCGAGTCTGGTCATTGGGGGAAAGGTATGAATACGTTTCAGAAAGTCTCAGTTGGGAGAAGCCAGTCAGAGAAGAAGACTTGTTGATTTTGGAATGAGAGTCATGGATTAGGAGAGACGGTGTAATGACAGCAGCCTGAGCCTTACAGCCAGAAAGATCTGGACTCAGACGCTGGCTCTATCACGTTCCTGCCTTGTGGTCTTAATATCTTGGGTGAGTCTTTGAACCTCCCTGAGACACTGCCTCCTCTCCTAAAAGGCAGAAAATTGGTGTGAGATCAGTGAGATGAGAAGTGGAAAATGTCCAGCTCCTGGTAGGTACGTAGTCAGAGACAGTTTTCACTGTGATTGCCCTCGTGGAAGGACAATTGAAGCCATCAGGTAGGGGGAGGTGGGGGAAAGGAGAAATGTAATGAGAGGAGAAGAGAAAGTCAGAGACAGAACCTAGGGGAGCTTCCATTTAGGGAAAAGGAGAAAGACAAGTGAAATAAGTAGAAATAAAGACAATAATAAGTACAGAAGGAAGACCAGGGAGTGGAGTGTGTTAGAAGCCAAGAGATGAGCATTTCGGTGTCAGATTTCAACAGCATCAGTTGATGCAAAGAGGCCATAAAGAAGAGACAGGTCAAAGCCTTTGGGTTTTGTGATAAGGAAATCACTTTACCATGAGAGAGGACCGCTGCGAAAACGTTGACCCATCTTTACCCTTCACATTAGAACCAGCGTTATGCCAGGCTCTTGTGCTTGGCTTTTTAAGACATCCTTACCCATGTTTCTGTCCATCCTTTTCTGTCCAAGTTCTCTCCAGAACCATGACAGGAGGGAGGGGAGCCCACAAGCTTATTCATGAAATGTCTCATTCTCATCCAGGCAGTGCTCATCCAAGGGAACAGGCATCAGTCTTGGATTTTAATGGCCAGGAGAAGGGCGATATTAAGCTTGGCACTGATGGAAACAAACAGTCATTCACATGTAAGAGTGTTCATTTAAAAATAACCTTTTTGGAAAACTTCTCAAAATCTGTGGTTGACAAACCCAATTCAGAAAATCTGTTGCTCCAAGCTTGGGGGAGATTATGGCCTCCTAATCTTTTTTTTTTTTTTTTTTAATTGAAGTATAGTCAGTTACAAAGTGTCAGTTTCTGGGGTACAGTATAATGTCCCAGTCATGCATATACATACATAAATTCATTTTCATATTCTTTTTCATTAAAGGTTATTAGAAGATATTGAATATAGTTCCCTGTGATATACACAGAAATATTTTTTAATCTCTTTTTATATATAGTGGCTAACATTTGCAAATCTCAAACTCTCAGATTTATCCCTTCCACCCCTTTTCCCCCAGTAACCATAAGATTGTTTGCTATGTCTGTGAGTCTCTTTCTGTTTTGTAGATGAGTTCATTAGTGCCCTCTTTTTTTTCTTTTTTGTAGATTCCACATATAAGTGATATCATATGGTATTTTTCTTTCTCTTTCTGGTTTACTTCACTTAGAATGACAGTCTCCAGGTCCATCCATGTTGCTGCAAATGGCATTATTTTATTCTTTTTTTATGGCTGAGTAGTATTCCATTGTAGAAATATACCACAGCTTCTTTATCCAGTCATCTGTCAATGGACATTTAGGTGGTTTCCGTGTCTTGGCTATTGTAAATAGTGCTGCTGTGAACATTGGGGTACATGTATCTTTTCAAATTAGAATTCTATCCAGATATGTGCCTAGGAGTGGGATTGCTGGATCATAGGGTAAGTCTATTTTTAGTCTTTTGAGGAATCTCCATACTGTTTTCCATAATGGCTGCACCAAACTACATTCCCACCAGCAGTGTAAGAGGGTTCACTTTTCTCCACACCCTCTCCAGCATTTGTCATTCATGGACTTTTGAATAATGGCCATTCTGACTGGTGTGAGGCGATACCTCGTTGTAGTTTTGATTTGCATTCCTCTGATAATTAGCGATATTGAGCGTCTTTTCATGTGCCTATTGGCCATTTGTATGTCTTCATTGGAGAATTGCTTGTTTAGGTCTTCTGTATGACCTCCTAATCTTGAGCCTCCCGGAGAGAGAGAAGATTTTAGAGCACATGGCAAGTTGAAGCATGCCTAAAGCTCAGTTCAAAGACTGTATTTTCTCTCTCTCTCCAGGTCAGAGGCAACTACTCTTAACAGTTTGGTAGAAAACCTTCCAGACATTTTCCTACCACTTTTGTTTTGGGGCCTTAAAAATAGATTCATTTACCAAGTTGATGCAAGTGCCTGTTTATCAACAGAGCTTTAAGAGGAAGTTTTTACTTATTCACCATTGGTGTAGCTTTTATCCTCAAGGATTTATGCAGAAGAAAATTTAAAAGTTCTTCATATTGGTCACAAAACAGCTCATCTTATTTCTACTGCTCTTTAAGTAAATCTAGGGGCCTTTGGCAAATGCTTCCTGTCTTCTGGTGAAATGAGAAAAACAAGAATATAACAAGTTTGGGAATGTTTCTCCCCTCTGAATATGTTTTCACTGCCAATACTTCAACTTTATTCTTTTGTTTCCAGATCCATAGGGAATATTTATACTAATAAGCATTAAAACATACATTCTAAACAAGTTAACGTATTGCTTCTAGGGGTTAGAATCTTAGGAAATGTATTTAAGCCTCTCCATCCATCCAGTGATGGGATCAAGACTCTGAAATATTAACAGAAACTTAAAACTTCCTCGCCCCTGCCTTCCAACCCTACACCAAGGTGTTCAATTATCCACTGTCTCAGTGTCTGAATTAACACAAAGCACCTTCTGGGATATTGTTAGGGGCAATAGGAGAAGATCAGGGTACTTGGGGAATATATTTTCTTCTGGCAAACAAACTGTCATTTTTGATAAGGGAATTGATATTTTGAGCTAGTATTTATTGAGGACAGAAAGTGAGAGAGGGAAAAAGAAGCACCACGCAGGAAAGTAAAAATAATGAAAGAGAAGCCAATAAACTCAGAGGAAAGGGTATGAGAGGGTAAATCCTGCAGCCTGTACCACTAATGGCCTGTGAGCATCACTAAACCCTTTTGCTTCTCCCATTACCCAAAGTATGGAACCAAAGAGGAACAAACAAAATTGAGATCATTAGAAAAAGTGCCCAAGGCTTTTAGATGTTTCTCTAACATTTTGGGGGACATTTCCAGTGTTCATTTGCTGAGATATGTTAGGAGCCTTTGGGGATATTTAGTACTTAATTTGACAAACAGTGATCTCAAAACCAGAGGTGCCTAGAAGAGCAGGTGCCGTGTGTATTCAGAGAACTGCCCACGTGTTCTGCATACGGGGCCGCAGCCCGGACCCTGGCTGGCCACACCTCATGACCATGGCTTTGCAGGGACCATTTCCTTATTTTAGTGCAAAGCACCTTTTAAGCTCTTCCACTTACTTGACTGAAAACTGTTTCCGGACTTTTCTGGCGATGTCAGCTGGGACAATGTCACCCATGCTTTTGTTAACGTAAGTATTGTGTGTCCCGACACAAAAAATAATTGTCAATTTCTTGAAAACCACAACCAGGAATTGAGTAGCTCTTTGTTCTGTATAATACCAGGGCGGGTGACATCGTACTCTCTATTAAAAGCAATTCGACAAATAGTGAGTGCTTCCTATATGCTAGCTGTTGTGCTGTGGGTTTTAATATATAAGGACGAATAAGAAACAGTCTCTTCCCTCAGGAAGTTCAAAACATTTATTGAATGAATAAATAAAATAATGAGTGAATTAACAAATGAACTTTTTTTTTTAGCCCTCTGGTAGTTGGATGTAATTTATAGAAAGATACCCCAAAGTAGCTGCAGGAAATTTAGAATATGGATTTCTCATTAAGTAGATGTCATCTTTCCCCTCTTTTAAAATCGGAAGATAAAGATGCAGCAGGAGGGTTATGCCACCTGAACCACGTATAATGAATGCAGTATTAAAAATCAGATGGCTGATTTGAGAGACAGGCGACTTAATCCCTCTTGTCTCCCAGTGTTTCTCAAACCCGGCTCCTCCCACACATGCGCAGATCCTCAGGCGTGCGTCTGAGGCTGCTTTCCTCACGGAAAGACAAGCAGATACAACTGGTGGGGTTTTCAGCGTAATTCATCCTTCAGAACGAATGATTCCTTGCATGATCAAGACCTCAGAAAGAGAGGGATCTTCCTTTTAATGAGATAGAAAAGAAATCAAGTCACCCGTGAGGAAGGAAAAGAGCGAAGAACTTTTCAGATGTTACTTTCTGTGTATGAAACTCAAAATCAATCTTTTAGTTAAACTAAATTTTTGAGCAGTAACTGTTGGAAGGGGGAGATATTTGGGCTCATGAAAGACATCAGGTCCTCTAGGATTTATATGCACCCCCTCCTGCGTTAGCGCCACTTGCCAGCTTAATTTCTGCATTATTGTTATGGGTCATAATTATGAAATTACATGTTCTGATTCTATTATTTCCAATGCATGCTAATTGGGTAATTGGAGCTAGTTAAGCCAATTATGTAACTGCTCAATCTTTTAAACCTGATTTAAATATGTTAGAACATAATAAGACACTTTTTAAAATGTTTACATTTCAAGGCAAGCTGCGGGGGTCTTTATAGTTCAAAATGCGCAATTTAGAAGTAAATGCCTAACATTCAAGGAGACGCCACCTCTGTGGCCCACGTTTCAAGTCCAGACATGTGTCTTCAATTTGAAAGGGATCTTTTTCAATTCCCAACTCCGAATTTCATTCTTGTTGTGGGATCTCTCCTCTGCATTATCCTGATTTCCTATTTAGTGTTCATACATAAGATCCACATTTTGGTGCACGCGTTGACGTCTTTCTAATCCTCTTTTCATTTTGTAAAATAGAGATAGAAATGGTAAGTTCTTACCAGTGTGACTGTACACAGAGGCTCCATCTCAATGACTGTCCTCAGTGGAAAGTCAGAGTGAAAGGATTTGGGCCAAATAGTTTTCAGTGAAATTCACAGACAGAAGTGGGATGGGGAGTGAAGAGGGCGGGCAGGTGAGGCGCAGACTGTCATGTCATTGACGACTTCCTGAGTCGGTCAGAAACTGAATCTGCCGGTGTGCAGGTAATAGTCCTCGAAGTTCAAGAAGCCAGAGCGGCCCTTGCTGGTTTTTCTCATCGGTGTCTACGGAGCAGCTCGGTGTAAAGGAAGGAGCCCGGGCACTGGAGTCTGAAGCTGGACTTCCTAGGATTTCCATTTACAGGATTGGCGACTTGACTTAATCCCTCTGCCCTTCACGTGACCCATCGATGCAAAGAAGTATGCTCTGGCAGTCAGCACTCAGAACAGAAGCAGCTGAATTGTGCCCGGATCCTGGCTGCTGGATTGTGGGGGAGAAGGGGGAGGCAGGAATTCCAGGGGAAGAAGAACCTGGGCAGAGAAGGCTGCAGGGTCATGGGGTCGGGAGTGGATTCGGAGCACTTGGGACAGTGGCTGATTTGGCAACTAGGAAATACTGCAGTAGCTTTAGCAACCAGTACAGCTGTGTCTATGCAAACGAGCTAAATATTGGCCCTGCATATACTACGACTTTCCTTGCAGAGCTGCTGTGAGGGTGAAATCAAATCATGCATGCTCACAGTACTGACAGTACCGACAGGATGTAAACTGCCGTTTGACGAGTGCTGACTGTGCCCGATGCTGTGCTAAGCGTTCGGCATGCATGATCTCTTTAAAGGCCTTGTACCAACCCTCGGAGGCAGTCTGTTATGATTATCCCCATTGCGCACATGAGGAGGCTGGGCTTAGAGAGGACTGGCCACTGGCCCCAAGTTGCACAGCCAGCGGAAAGGATGCTGCATCCGTTAACGTGCTGGGCATGCGCAAGTGGTGGTCAGTGCGTGTGCTGTTGTTCTTCGATGCCCCATGGCGTAAAAAGCTAGCAGCATTGCTCCCTGAGAAGGGGGCGCCCTGCACTCAGCACAAGCCTCGTGCCTGGCAGTCCAGGGCCGGGGGTAACCTGGCTGGGAGACAGGAAGTCAGCAGACAAGCCCACAATGGCAGGAAGTCCTGAGAGGAATTCAAATAGGAAAACTGTCCTTGTTCAGAGCTGGCTGGTGACTGCAAGCTTCCTGCAAAGATTATTATTATAGTCGCAGGAGAGAAAGACAGAAGCTACAGGACGTTTCCATTTAATTTGACAAGCATTTGCTGGGGAACTGTGCACGGGGCACTGACAGAAACAAGAAAAAAAGATGGTCACTGCCCTTACAGAACCACAATGTACTAGAAAGGGCAGCTGTATTCACCAGAAACTTTAGTGCAAATCAGAACTCTCATGAGTGAGATAATAGACGTATCGGCACAAGGTAGCTGGAGAAATCTGAAAACAAATTATACCATTACACCCCTGACTTATTAAAACCCTTCAGCGGTACTTAGAATACAATCCAGGCTCCTTCCCGTGGTCCCCTTATGCCATCTGGCCCCCCCCTGCTTCCCTCCCATCCCATCCCATCCCACCTTCCTTAGCCAGTGACAGTTCAACCACATTGGCCCTTTGAGAAGATCTCAAAAATGCCATGCTTTTCCCTGGTACCTTGGCATACAGGTGCCTTCTACTCACAGCTGTTGTCCGCCCGGTCTTTCCGCGCCTGGCACCTTGCTGACACCCCCATTCTGGTTACTTTCTGTCCTGTTACTCACTAGAGCACTTGGATCAATCTGACCTCACATCATTTTATACTTACTGAAGTGTGTATTCCTCTCCACTCTGACTCAGGCATTTACACGTCTGTTTTGTTCACTGCTGATCCCCAGCCCCTGTATCAATGCCCAGCACACTGTCGTAGGCACTTGGTCTAGATCTGTTGAACAAAGTGAGTAAGACATTGAGGTACTGGGGCTCAGGTGACGGACAATTGCACAGAGAGGATTTGGAGGAGAGTTGGATTTTCAGAAAGAAGGAGGATTTTGCCAGAAGGGATGGGGAAGAATATATTCCAGGCAAAGTGTGTCTCTTAAAGGGAAAGAGTGAGTAAACAAAAAGAAAAAACTAAGTGTTTGATATATGCTAGCAGCTTGGCATGTTACCCTATTTTATGTAAATGGAGGCTCAAAGAAGCTCATGACTTACCCAAGATGCTCAATAAATAAGACTTGAGCCAGGATCGAAACACAGATTTTTCTGGGGCCTTTGTACATGATTTTACCTTTAGCTGTGCCGTCTCCTAGTGAAGAATCAGGTAGAATGACTAAGGTCCACTATGTGTAAGTCCAATGTTGGAGAAAAGGTAGCGAAAAAACCCCAAACCAAACCAAAACACACCCTTTGGAAGGGGGAAAGCTCTTCCTGCTTCTTAATATGTGTTTTAAGGAATTAGAATCCTTAGTTTCTAAGCTGCAGTGATTGAAATATGATCCAAAATGCCTTGAAAATGAAGACCAAGAAATTATTTTCCATCGGTTAAAGATTTGTTCATCCAAGAAACAAAGGCTTGCAGGCTGAGTGCTCACCGTACTCCAGGCTCTGGGCTGCCCAGGGGTTCCAGGCTGAGGCACATACCCTAACTTCCTTCAGGAAGCTTTGGTGAAATACAGCAGACAGAGAAGTCCAGTGAAGGAGTGGTCACAGCACAGCACAGCGGTGGAAGGGGAGGCTTCGGTCAGGCCTGGATGCCTGAGTGAGTCGGTAAAGGAGGAGGGAGCAGGTCGAAGGAGCAGGTCTAGGGAAAGACTGAGGCTGTCCAGGAGGTAACTGTTACCAGGAGCCAGATGGCATGGATTATGTGTGCTTGGAGGTCTTTATCCTGAACCAAGCTAAGGGGAACCCTTCAGAGATATTAAAGCAAAGAGACAAGGTCAGATGTGTATTTTAAAAAACATATTCCATGGCAGTGTAAGAAATGTATTCAAGGGGGCCATCCTGGACCAAGAGAAAATAACAGAAAGATTTCATTACCCAGCAAGAAGATGACAGCTGGTATGAAATGCCGCTGGAGATGGAGAAGAAATGATGCGTGTGAAGAGATTCAGGTAGAAGATTTAGTGACGGCAAGAGGAAGGGGGTTTCAGTCTCTGGCGCTGAATAGTTGGCAGGGGGTGGGGGTGGGGAGGGGGTTTGAGCCCAAATCCGAGGGATTTCCCTGGGGCAGTTGAGGAGATGTGATCATCTCAGTCTGCCTCATAGTGTCCAAGTGCACAGGTCCAATGTGGGTGTCCAAGTACATATGTTCAATAAGGAATTGAATTCCCATAAAGAGTTAGAAAAGATCGACTCCCACCAGAGTGAGATTTCAGGAGCATAGAACAGTGCCTGGTATATGGTAGATACTCAGTATCGATTTGTTAAGTCTGTAAGTCTGATCATAAAGTCTGTAAGTCACTGGAGTATACCTGGTGGTTGAAATTACAGATTCGGATGGGGCTTTCCAAGGAAGACTATACAGAGTGAGTAAATCAGAGAAATTGTACTCTCAGACAGAAGGACATAGAACTGTAACTGTTATTTAATACTAATAGTAACAACTAATGATAATAATGGTGTGAAGGATCTAATTAATACTAATAATACCTAATATAATAGTAATATATAGGATCTATTTAATACTACTAGTAACAATTAATGACAATAATAATGTATAGGGTCATAAAAAAGTATAACCATTGGGAGTTTGAGATTTGCAGATACCAGCTACTATGTATAAAATAGATAAACAAAAGTTTGCACTGTATAGTGCAGGGAACAGTATTCAATATCTTGTAGCAACCTATAATGAAAAAAAATATGAAAAAGAATATATGTATGTATGTATGTGTGTGTGTGTGTATATATATATATGGCTGAAACATTATGCTGTACACCAGAAATTGACACAATGTTGTAAACTGACTTTCACTTTTCATCAGCCAACGAACCTAGAAGGGTTTCTTGGTCAGCTTGTGGATATCTTGTGACCCAACATTGACTAATAAGTTTTCATATGCAACTATGCTGCAAACCCAAATGTTTAGAGCAAAATGATTTGGATTTTGTTCAGTATAGAGGAGCCGCTCTGCTATGGGGACCCATCCTAAGTCATTTATCTGAAACTTGTAAAGGGTTGCTCACATCTCTGATTCTCATAACCTTAATAAAAAGATTTCTTCCCGCTGTGCTGAAGAAAATTCTTGTTTCCCAGTTCCAGCCATTACCGTAAGGTCTTGTTCAATTCTCAGTTGGCTTTCTGGAATAATAATGTCCACATTGTTAGGACTGATACATTTTACTCAGAAATTCTGGCTTTCTTCCAGAGACTAACAGATGCCGTCAAAATGTAAGTTGTGGGAATGAGTGTATACCGTAAAGCCACACGCTTCCGTCTAATGGTCTTTAATAGGCCAGCATAGCCCGTGCCACGTGGCGCATAATTAGTCAGGATGGCAATTAAGCTGAAACGCTACTCTGGTGTTAGGTGAGGTTATCAGACAAGCTAATTTCCACAGGATTGGGGGCTAGTTTTATCTAAGGAAATTCCTGAAACATAATTGCTGAATTTTACCAAAGTGATTCAGCACTTGTATCTCCCAGATGAGTCATTTAATGACATGTTAGTGGAATCAGTTACTTTTATGGAGGTTTAGAGATCAAGGTGTTTTGACATAGTAGGATCTGAGCTAAGTTGCCCCCAGCTCCGAGTCTTGTTTCCTCAACTGTCAATGGGGATCATACTCCTCTTTACCAGGACCCCTGGATGAGTTAAACAAAATCACACGTATCCTCGTGTCTAACACGGCATCTGGCTCCTGGTTATTGCTCAATGAGTGTTTGATCATTCCACTTCTGCTTAAAATATTGGCTCCTTAAAATAACACAGCTGTATTTAAATACTGCTGTGCAGATTCAGAGCATTCTTAAGCCTTTTCTGATTCAGCATCGTGTTCCTCTTAAGAGGCCAGGCAATGGTCCACTTTCATTTGTTCAATAAATACTCCCTGCTGAGTCCTCGGCGTTAGGAATACTTCCTACCTGCCTGTCCTGGGCGCCGTGTTGGCCCCTGGAGGCGGGCAGAGGAGAGTGAGACAGGCGTGGCCTGTCACCCAGTTTCCTGTTTAGAGCAGAAGGCAGAGCCTAAACAAGTTACTGCAGTTTTTACATAGTGAATATTACCATCGAGAACAGGCCAGGTGGAGGGACCTTCCTGTCCTGTGGCCTGACTCAGGTTCAGGCCCATCTGGCATTTGTTCCTTTGTTAAACCGGAAGTCAGGTGCTCACGTATATGCATTAGAATTGCTTGGACCATCGAATCCATTTGAGTTTTACAAGTGATTTTAGGATAGACTTAACAAACAGGTGTAGTGTGACACTAGCTGGAGTGTCCCAGAGAGGACCCAGGGGCAAGGCTGTTTGGAAGGAGTGGTAGGAGCTGCCACTGAGTCAGAACAAAGGTGACGTGAGAACAGGTGTGCTCTGACTTCACGTCCACTGTGGGCACGGACTCTTCGGAAAGAACTCGAAGTGTTTATGTCATTCGGTGAGATGATTGATTAGCATTTCAGACACCACTGACATAAAAAGACACCCGTTCACCAGGATCTGACCTTCAAAAACAGCCAGATTCAGGGGTGGTTTATTGTGGAGGTGCTTGTAACTTGACAACGAGATAATGACCCAGGGTTTTTCCCTGGCCTTCTGGGTGCCGTGCTGTGATGTAAAGGCCCCTGGCCCTGGTTCTCCCTGTGACTTTGAGAAGAGACTTGGCTCCCACGCACATCCGTTCCTCCTTCATGATGAGAATCTGGTTTCTGAAGTCTCTTTGTCCCAGTTCTAAAATTCATCCAACTCTGATATTTGAAATATTTCTTTACATCAAATTCCGAGTATGTTAATGTTTGCTTTGTACTACAAGCTGGAAGCAGTTGTGGCAGGAGCGTTGGAAGGGTCCAAATTCGACTCTTTCCATTTTATTCACTGGGAGGCCATGTGTGGGTTGACCCTTCCCCCAAACTTTGCCGGAGTCGGGCGGTTAAATGGTGGATGGCCTGCTGCCCACATGATCATGCCTCCCTGCTGCTGGGCTTCTGCAGAGGATGCCACCAGTTAGGGACCAGATCGCGAATTTTCCTCTAAGACCCGGGGAGCCTCAGCCTCTGAGAGAAAACTGAACTGTGCTTCCAGCAGGGGTTGGAAAATGTCCACTGTCTTGGGCTGCACCTGGGCTTCAGAGGCTCAGAGAATTCCTGTGTCCCGCGTGGAGGCCCTAGGACCATTCGGAAGCACTAAATCCAGCTAGACATACCATTTTAGCAAACATGGACATGGTGCCAACAGATACATAATAAGATAACTCGTTTTGTTGGGGATGATCAAAGGCGTTGTCACTGAAGAGGAGTATGTTTTCCTCACTTTGTTTTCTAGTGTATAACTCACTTGTGCCCAAGTCACTGAGGATGAAATAGGAGTGTGGGGTGTTGAAAGGGAGTTACTAGAAGGGAGCTGGGTGAGAGAGACCCAGCGTGGCGTAATGCTTTAGGTGTGGACTGGGAGGCGTTGGGGGGACTTTAACCTTCCTGTGTCTCAGTTTCTTCATCTGAAAAATGGGTGAACATCCCTACCTCTATGGGTTTTGTAAAGGTTAAATGTTACCTTAAAATTTAAAATACCTACGAGTGTTTGAGGATCAAAATAGCATTTCAAGGCTCAAGAAATTATTTGTTCAACAACTTTTGCTTAGTGCCTACTATGTCTGTAGCAGCCATGTAGGGGAGCACAGTAAAGGACAGATGGATTTCCGGCCATCAAGAATCCCGGGCCTGATTGGGAGAGCCTGATACACAGTCATGATGGTTGGTGGATGACACCAGTCTGCACATTTGATGAGCTGCAGTCGAGGAGCGCTCCTGCAGGATAGGGAGAGGATGCTCTGTGTAAAGCAGAGAGGCCGATTTGAGTAATGATATCCAAGCATAGATGGACCCCATCCCCTGATTAAGTTGGGGCTACAGGGTAGCAGTAACCAGTTGTTCAGGGTAAGGAGTTTCTGCTTGATCCCTTGAATAAATAAGAGGCATTGGTGATTTTTAAGTAGAGGAATGTGATTTTTCAAATGGGATTTTTTTATGAAGCATCATGTAATTCCTAGTAGGATGAAGTGAAAGGGTGAGAGACTGGAGGAAGGGAATCCTGTAAGCATCGCTCTGATGGGAAATGCAAAGGAAAGAACCTGGAATAGAAGGGAAGGATGTGGTGGGATGCAGATTTGACCAATAGTGAGGATGTCCTGCCATCCTGGTCCCCCGCCCAGGAACCATGTGGTCTTGTACTCCACGCCTGCCTCTTTCCCTGTGCCCAGCTTCCCTGGCTTTTCTCTGAGGTGTCCAATCCTGCCAACCTGTCTCCTGCTGTTCCCTTCACCTGGGGTGCTTATCTTCAGGAACTAAAACCCTCATTCCTGGCTGAGCCCACTAAGACCCCAGTCATCTCGGTAGGAGCACCTGGTCACACTTTACCCGTAGCCCTCACCACTGTGTGAAATGGTCTGCCTGTCACTCACAGGGCTAATTTTTTTTCTTTGTCTCCCTGGGAACTGGACCCTTAACTGTCCTGCTCCCTGTTTCCCAAGTACCTGAACAGCTTCTGAAATAAAAAGACTTTCAACACGTATCTATTGAATAAGTGAATGAAATAACTGATTTTTGAGGTCCTTCCAGACTTAATTTTTGATTCCCCAATACCTGTCAGATAAAATAAGAAAACTATTAACTGGCAGTGGATTTAAGAGAAAGGAAAGAAGATAAGGTTTCAAGTTTGGATGTCTAGAAGAATACTTTTTTGCCTGAAACATCAATAGTTAACCCTTCCCCTCAGACCTGCAGGGAAACAGTGATTTGGCTGCCAGCTCATTCCATGTGTGATGACAAAGCGCCATCCACCCCGAGGACAGTGGTTCCATGGCTCCCGGCAGTAACAAAACTGGGGTCCAGGAGAGCAGACTGACCAAAATTGAAAATGAATTTGGGAACCTCAGATATGAAATTCATGTTTGCTAAGTGGTGGTAATAAGAAAGATTGATTTATTTAAAACTATTAGTGTCACTATTGATATTTGAATGAAAATTCTACCTGGGGAAAAATAACCTAAAGGAGAGTGTTGAGAGAGTTGAGCATGGTAAATCAATGCTAGTGCTTACAAGAATTTGCTCACTGTTTAGGACAGAGTGCTGGTGGGACTAAAGCACCCTCCTTCTCATTAGGTCCTGGCTGAGGATAAATCATTCTCCCCAGGTTCCATCCTGTCTTATGCAGGGATGGTGACCTGAGGTGCTGTTCTAACACCAGTTGAATCCTGCACTGCAATTCTGATGGTAACTGCCCAGAGTTAGCTCAGACCCCCCAAGTTGAAGGTCATAGTCCCCAACAAGACTGCCCTGACTGTAGATGCCAGCTGCACCTTGGGTGTTCTCAGGCCACCTGCACTTCTGACCAACTGGCTACAAATGCCAGGTTTCCCATAAGCCATCAGATTTGATACTTCACTGGAATGACACACAGAACTTAAAGACATGCTATACTTAACGATTTCAGTTTTATTATAAGGGATATAGATTGGGAACAGTCAAATGAGATCTGGGTGGGTTTCAAACACAATGCTCCTGTGCCCTGCTCACCTTTTCAAAAAGAGTCCCTTCTCCTGACTTACATCAGTCTTAATCCTCTTATCCTGCTCATTAATTTCCTGCCAAAGTTTATTGCAGCCTGACATCATGTTGTATATTTATTTTTAGTTGTATTTCTTCTTTGTGCATACATTGTGTAATCTGCATTAGGGCAACAACGTAGTTTGTTCATTGCTATATCATCAGGACTCAGAGCAGTGGCTGGCACATAGTAGGGGCTTAGCAAGTACCTGTTGAATGAATAGATGACTGAATGAACAAACTTGAATAAGGAATAAGGAATGATATATCTCTAGTGGCTTAGCTTCACTTCCTAGTAACGTAGATACTAGCTATTGAGAAAAAGGTATAGTAAGTAGACAGGGATTAAACTTTCCTAGTTTACATCCCAGCTTGGCTACTTTGTAGCTGTGTGACCTTGGGCAAATTGCTTAACCTCTCTGCCTTAGTGTCCTCATCTGTTAAAAAGGAAAAGAAAAAAATACTGTCTACCTTAACACTTAAAACTATGTTTGAAGACCTCTCCTCAGTAGACACACATTTAAGTGGAACCTTGGATCAGAAGAGTCAATAACTCTAAAGTAGACCTCATGGACATAGAAGACTGAATGAGAAATCAAGAGATGTGTGAGAGCTTGGCCAAGTCTCTTAACCTCCTCTTGCTTTCTTCTATGAAAAACAAGGGGGTTGAATTAAATCTATCAAAAGACCCTTTGAGCTTTGATATTCTGTGGTTTTATAATCAAAGCCACAAGTCTGGACAGACATGGAAGCCAGTAGTGGATCAGACAGTCATACGGTAACCTCAAAGAAAAGCAATGGAGCTCTCTTTATAAGGTTCTGCTCATTCAAATGATCACCAACTAGTCCTACAGTGTCAACTAAATGTACTTGGTAGGTCATAAACAGTCACTAAAAAGCATGGTTCCATTGGTTATGATTAGGTTGCCAGCTCTGGTCTGTGCAGAGAAATGGAAACAAAAGTGGAGTTGAAGGCGGAGTCAGACTGAGATGCACACCCACGTCAGCATCTCTTTTCTCTCTTACTCTTTCTCGGTTAAGTACTCCCTAAGAAGAAAGAGAAATTACCTTCTATCATTAGTGTAAGCCAAGGCACTGTCTGAGGAAATTAGATAGAAACATGGGCTAACACATGTGAATGCAATTTCTCCATCTGGCAACATGCAAATTATTTGATCTGCTTGAATCATAGAAACATAGTCAGTCTTCTCACAATAAATAATTTGTTCCTACTGCTCATTCTTAATTTTTTCCAGGTTTGTATCTTCATTTGGCTCAATTGCCAGATTTCTTCTCTTCATATGATGTCATTGTTTCATTAATCTTCCACATCTGCGTTCTGAGTTTTTGTGAGACTTTTATTGGGTTGCAAACCTGCTTTGTCATATCCTCCCCTTTCCTATCTTCATCTTTGCATGTCTCTCTTAGTCTCATAGTTTTGCAGATGTGAATGTGATAGAAGCTAAGGTTGCGTCATCTTTAATAAAGGAGAAAATATAGAACATGTAGAAGTCAGGTGAGCTGCACAGAAAGAAATCAATCAGGTTGGCAAGTTGCATCTATGGGGCAAAGTGAAGAATGCTTGTTTCATGCAGTATTTATTGAGGAAATTTGTGGAGAAGATGGTTAAAATGTATACGGAAAAGGAAGGAACCATTTTGTTCAATTTAAATGACATTGATATAGTTTCTGCATTATGAAATCTTTCAATATTTCCAACAATCCTCGACAGAGTATTTTACACAATTACCTCAAAGGGCCTGTATGTCTGAGGTTGTGAATTGGGTGCATTGAATCTACATATGACAGAAGCCTCTGCAGTCACTCCACGGAGTTCAGTAGATTGAGAATTTCACTATTGTTTGGGAGTTTGGGGAAGTTGAGGTTTTAAATAATCCTCAAAACCCACAGTTAACTACCACTGTTTTTAAATCAGTTTCAAATGGCGTAAGAGTGATTTTCTGTAGGACCAAGTAGTCATCTTATGCTCTTTTCTGTTCACTGTGAAAAAGAAGTCATGATGTTGGTTTTATAGAGAAAATGTATTCTTCCAAAATTAGCAAAGGTAATAAAGTGACTTTTCTTTCCTTACGGTTATGGGAACTGCCATTATAGGCATCCTTCCTCATAGTGACTGCTCAGTAGACTGTTTTTGTTGTTGTTTCTCAAAAGGAAACATTTAAGCAAAGTTCATCTGCCCAGATAAGTGGGATAAATAGGGGTGTGTCCAGGAGGAGGAACAGCCTCGTAGAAACTTGCATTCTCTTCAGTGTTCTTATCCGAAAAGAAATTCTAAAACAGTAGTGCAGGAGACCATGGTAGATTGTATTTGAGTTATTTCAACCACAACAGAGTGCATTTTATTCTGAAGACAGAGCAGAGACAGGGCTGTAGGTGAATGGGTCTTGATAAAGCATCCCAGGTAATGAAAAATGTAAGCATAATCCAGAGCCACTTTCTGTAAGACAGGTGCCTAACAAACATCAAAATATCAAACTAAAATTAGCAAAAAGACAAAGGGTGTGAAACAGTTGTCACAGGTTGTGAACTTGTAGTTAAAGCTCACATAACTCTTTGTGGCTTTTCTGCAATTTAGTTGCATTTTCCTGATTCCCTGCCTGTTGCTGTAATTAGCCATTAAGCTAGCAAAAGCTACGTTTTCTGCATCACCCGGGCAATGTCTAAAAGTTTGCAAAGAGAACAAGGAAAGCAGGCTAAACTATTTCATGAAGAGTCCAACTAATGTAGGAAAATGAGAATATTTGTTGCATAAATACCGCAAACTTGTCAGCAAGCAGAAAGAGGGTATATAACTGGTAATTAATTTAAAATAGACTTCTATTCTGGTGTCTTTTTCAAGAAATCCTTTTTTATTTCTAGTTTAATATAATTTATAGTTTTCATGGTAAATTGGAGAATATACAAGAACAATATTATATTGCCTAAAAATACTCACCTCAGAAATGGTTTCTATGCAGGCAGCAACCATGGGACCAGTGTCTGTGGAAGTCCCCCCCACCTTTTTTTTTTAATTGAAGTATAGTCAATATACAATGTATGTTAGTTTCTGGTGTACAGTATACTGATTCAGTTATACATTCACATGTATATATTCCTTTTCATATTCTTTTTCATAATAGGTTATTATAAGCTGATGAAGTTGGTTTCCTGTGCTATATACACTAGGACCGTGTTGTTTATCTATTTTATGTATAGTAGTGTGTATCTGAAGGTTTCCTCTTGCACACTCGCTGACTCTTGTGCCTGAACACCTCAGCTGACCTCATCATTTGCCGTTGTCTTAATCAGATGCAATTGTTTTTAAGAGACATCCTATTTAAACTCCTTAAATGATTAGATCTGCTTTTAATGAAAACCTTTTATTCCTTTAAATGGTGGGAAAATATTTTCCACAAGTTCTTTTCCATCAAGAACATCTTCTTTTCTGCTTCTCACCTTTTAGAATAAGTGCACAGACAAGCCAGTTAATTTTAGGATTTAAAACTGTAAACGTGTGTGTGTGTGTGTGTGTGTGTGTGTGTGTGTGTGTGTGTGTGTGTATAATGGTAAACAAGCATGAACAATTTAACATTTCCAGGATGTCATTTGTACTTAATGAACATTCTGATCTAGTACCTCTGAACTCCCATGTCTTAAGTCTGAGGATACAATATGCTAAGAAAGATGTAACAGTTTCATAAAAAAAATTCGTATAATTAAAGTTGCAGGAGCCATTTCTTGAATCCTTGGGTATTTGGGGAATGCACAGTGCCTTACTCTTATATTATATTAAAAATAGTGTTAGGTACGCAGGCTACGGGAATTACTAAGCTTTAAATTTAATTTTCATTCCGCATAGTGGCATTGTTCATCTTCCTTTCCTCAAGTCCTCTGCACTTAGAGTTTCCAGTTTAATGTTGCTAGTAAACCCTGAAATAAAATTGTGACCTGCTTTTGTACCCTGAGCCTGATACCAGGGATCTTCCTTCCACAGTTCCTGTTCATTGCTGTTATTCGCAAACAGTATTAGATAATTGTCCTTGGAATACTGCTTTGCGGAAAATGCTTTATCCCAGATAGAATAGGAATGCTGTGATATAGGGCTACCGCCTGGGGAGGCTGACCAACAGCAGGTCACCGGGTGGTGTCTCAGGGACAATGCTCCAAACAGGCCCTGTCGCAGGTGATAAAGTTCTAGATCCTGTGCTGAACCGTTACAGGCTCAGATACTAGACGCCGTCAGGGCACACAGAATGAGTTGGGGTGGGAATACGCTAATCAAAGTCAAAAGCCAGAGATGTGGATAAATCAGAATATCTGTGCATTGATTTAATTAGATAAATTATAATTTCCAAGCAGAACAGACATGCACGCAGGCTGGCCAGCGTATTTTTCCTGAGAAGTCAGATTATAATCAGAAGGTTGCTTAATGAGCAGAGGTTCGGAGCAAAGGCGGTTAGTGGGATGCGTGATTTGAGTGTTTAGTGGATCAGACGGATAAGCTGGTGCAGCCTGATCACTGCACACAGCTACAGACGAGAGTGTTAAAAAGGGCTTGAATCCCGTGTGTCATTCCTGGCTTTACCACCTACTAGCTCTGTGACCTTGAGAAACACTTAATCACCCTGTGTGTCAGTTGACTTCTCTGTAAAATGAGATAGGACTAGTGCCTACCTTGAAGTTCATTTGTTTATTCATTCATTACCAAGTAGTTATATAGTGCTTGTAAGGTACCAGGCATTATTTTAGGCACTGGGGAAACAGCAGTCAACAAAACAGACAAAAATCTCTATCCTCATGAAGTGTATGTTCTAATCGCAGGCAGTCCACAATGTAAATAATTAACTGTATGCTGGACGGCGTTGGACGCTGCTCAGAAAAAGCAGAAAAGGGGCAATAACCAGGGCAATGGAGTTCCTTTTAAATACAGTGAAATACTGAATGTAACTATGACAGCACCTGGACCATTGTGTTTTTCAATCTAACTTCTTATTATTGCTTCTCTTACTTTCTCTTCCACGAGGAACGTGTGGAGGGAGCCTAGCCAGCCGTTGTCTCCTAGAGAGGGCTGGGCATACGCGCCAGTGCCACTGACTTCTGCCCTCTTTGCCCGAAGCTAACTACCTTCCTCCCGATTGACAGATTTGCCTTTAGATGTGTTCATTTCCTTGGTTAATTACCAGTTAGGTCTTTCTTTGGTCTGGAAGACATTTTATCCTTAAAATGTCATTACACAAATTTCATTTAGCAGGAGTCAGTTTTTCGAGTCCAGCTTTAGGCATTTGAGAGGCATCCACATATTTAGAGCAATTTTGTAGGATCTTTTCTAAGATAAGATCATGAAAAGGATTCTGATACTTCCTGATCTCCAGAGGAAGGGTCTTGGGACCTGGGAATCAAAAGCCCATATTCTTTTTCTGACTTTCTCAGGATCTGTGTGATACTGGTTAAGCAATGACAGCTGCGAACCTTAGTTTTCTCTCCTGTGTCTTGGGACGCCCTTCATAGAGCTCATGTGAACTATTTAAAGCAACTATTTAAAGCAAGGAACTATTTAAAGTATTATGTGATTGAAATGGTACCAATTTTAACAATGTTATTAGTGGTTTCTCCTTCACTTTTCCTTTCATCTCTGTACCAATATTTTTGCCAGAAATCCTAAGTAGGAGTTGAGATGATAAAGCATAGGCTTAGAGAATCTTAGGGCTGCAAGGAACTAGTCCAGCCTTCCAGGTCAGCTCAGGAATCCTTCGCCCAGGAGAGGATCAGAGAGCAAAGTACTCACCCAAGATCAACAGCCCATGGGTACCCTATCTTTTGTCCCCCAGTTATTCAGTCTTTCAGCTAGATTACAAAGAGGTGTTGAGGGAGAGTGAAGATGCTTGACCAGGATATAAAGGAAGACACCTGTAAATGAGATTGGGTAGCTACTTCATAGTTGGGCTTCAGTGCTGTTTTTTTTTTTTATTGAAGTATAGTCTTTTTTTAAACTTTTTTATTGATTTATAATCATTTTATAATGTTGTGTCAAATTCCAGTGTAGAGCACAATTTTTCAATTATACATGAACATATATATATTCATTGTCACATTTTTTTCTGTGAGCTACCATAAGATCTTGTGTATATTTCCCTGCGCTATACAATATAATCTTGTTTATCTATAGTCATTTTATAATGTTGTGTCAATTTCTGGTGTACAGCATAATGTTTCAGTCATATATATACATACATGTATTCCTTTTCATTATAGGTTACTATAAGATAGTGAACATAGTTCCCTGTGCTACACAGTATAAACTTGTTGTTTATCTATTTTATATAGAGTAGTTAGTATTTGCAAATCTCAAACTCCCAATTTATCCCTTCCTGCCCCTTTTCCCCCCGGTAACCATAAGTTTGTTTTCTGTCTGTGAATCTGGTTCTGTTTTGTAGATAAGTTCATTTGTGTCTTTTTTTTTTCTTTAGATTCCACATATGAGTGATATCATATAGTATTTTTCTTTTCTTTTTGCCTTACTTCATTTAGAATGACAATTGCCAGGTCCATCCATGTTGGTGCAAATGGCAGTATTTCATTCTTTTTTATGGCTGAGTAGTATTCCATTGTATAAATATACCACAGCTTCTTTATCCAGTCATCTGTTGATGGACATTTAGGTTGTTTCCATGTCTTGGCTTTTGTAAATAGTGCTGCTATGAGCATTGGGGTGCATGTATCTTTTTGAATTAAGGTTCCCTCTGGATATATGCCCAGGAGTGGGATTGCTGGATCATATAGTAAGTTTATTTTTAGTTTTTTGAGGAATCTCCATACTGTTTTCCACAATGGCTGCACCGAACTACATTCCCACCAACAGTATAGGAGGGTTCCCTTTTCTTCACAGCATTTATAGTTTGTGGACTTTTTAATGATGGCCTTTCTGACCTGTGTGACTGGTGTGACTACTTCATTGTAGTTTTGATTTGCATTTCTCTAATTAGTGATATTGAGCATTTTTTCAAGTGCCTATTGGCCCTTTGTATGTCTTCATTGAAGAATTGCTGGTTTAGGTCTTCTGCCGATTTTTGGATTGGGTTGTTTGTCTTTTTGTTAAGTTGTATGAGCAGTTTATATTTTCTGGAAATCAAGCCCTTGTCAGTCACATCATTTGCAAATATTTTCTCCTATTCTGTAGGTTGTCTGTTTGTTTTGCTTATGGCTTCCTTTGCTGTGCAAAAGCTTATGTTTAATTAGGTCCCATTTGTTTATTTTTGCTCTTATTTCTATTGCCTGAGTAGACTGCCCTAGGAAAACATTTCTAAGATTTATGTCAGAGAATGTTTTGCCTTTGTTTTCTTCTAGGAGGTTTGTAGTGTCTTGTTTTTAAGCCTTTATGGGCTTCAGTGTTACACCAAGAGACCAAAAAGTTTAGGTTTGATAGATTAGAAGATGGTAGTGTTTAAGCAGAAGAGGAACTTGTTACAATGGTTTTAAGGAGTCCTGGCAACACTGTAGTAGAGCAAAGGGGTCTGATGAGAGACAAAATAAAAATATAATTATAAGTAATCTGTGACTAAATAAAAATAGCAGGTGGGGGAGTTACAATAGTAAAAATCTCTCCACATTCTTGCATGTGTACATCCAGCCCCAGTTATCTGAGTGCCTGCTGCGCTTGTGTGCCAAGCATTAAGCAGAGAAAAATCTAAGTGGCCATTAGGTGCATGGGACATCTGGAAAGCGTGGGAAGGCATGTTTTCTAAAGTGTTATTTATGTTGACATTTCGGCTCCAGAAGCACTACACAAAATTGTTTTATTTTTGATAAAGGACACATCCTTGTGAGCTCTGGGTTTGATCTTCAGCTCAGGCTGGAGACAAATTGCCAGGGACCAGCTCTGAGGGAATGCCCGTCCAGTTCTGTCGATGAACTGGACCAGGTCACACTGTCCTGTGCAGCAGCATGTGATTCCAGCCTGTTTAATGGAGCGTCAGCACTTGGACCCCAGCTGGAAGCCTGGGAGTGCAGGGCCCGTCAGCTGCAGGATCCCAGGCCAACTTGGAAGGGGGGCATTTCAGAAACAGCTCACTGCCTTGCTCCTACCATCTCAAGTTTATTACTTATAATGGGATTCTGTGCAATAAGGTGGTGGTGCTGTGACTTGGGGAATAGCTCAGGAGACTCTGTATTAAAAGTGGGACCTGGCTGGTGGAAAGTTTACACTGCACATTGCATCAACTGCTTTCATCCTATAAACTTTGACTTTGCAATAAAATGGCTGTCAGTGTAAATAAAATAAGACTTTGCTAAATTAGCCGCTTGACCTGATGGTACGCATCAAAAAAACTCTCCCTCCCTCTTCTCCCCATCCATGTCGTTGGCATGTTACATATGAATGCATTTTGTGTGGGAAACTGAATCATACTTCCAATGTACCTGGAGAAATTGTTACTTAAAGAAATCTTGTGGTTTTTTTCTCCTTTAGAAAAGAAGCCTTTTATAATGAATAATAAGTAATCTGTTTTGTTTGGTTTTCTAAATCTGATTTTTATATATCATCTGGTTTTTTATATATCACATTAGCTTAAAGACACCTGTATCTTAGGTTAAAATAGATTATCTTTTCTTTTCCCAGAAGTTGATAATTATGCACACTCTAAACCAATACAATCTGCTTTATATAGTTGTGTTGCCAAATCATTCCTCACATTTTCCAGCAAATTAAAAAAGAGTTATGAGGCAGTGGGGCACAGGGTACAACGATTACTCTGAGGAACAGAAATGTGGGGAAGTTGTGCTAAATCTTTTACGATACATAAACCGTGACCAGAGATACAAATTATAACCAAATACATTAAATAATGCTGAATAGATATTGCTGTAATTCTGACAGATGACATAATTTCCACCCCAACACAACACAATTAATTGCAAGGCTATTTGGTAAAATTTTTTATGTTCTAAGTAAGTACCCCAAGTTCCAAAAATTTATGAAATTTTGGACACCTGCAATGCCTTCTAAAAATGTAACTGTCACACAGAGATGTAGTCAAATTAAAATCTTCATAGAAAGAAAAATATATATTCATATCTTCCTGGTGAAATGTGTATAGGATGTAGCAGAACATCTATTGAGGAACTGAGGATAAATTTGAATTCATCAAGACCTTGGAGGTCTTAGCTACTAACACTGGCAAAACCATCAGTTTTCCATTCCCAGTGATAAATTTGAATTCCAGATAAATCCTGTTTGTTAGGGCACTAAAAAGCCTTGTCAGCTCGCAGGTTAAGTAGGCCTGCATTTCACTTGCAGCTTTTGACGCCACGTGCTGGGCCGACGTGCAGAGATCTCTTAGAATCTAATTTTCAAGCACCAAGTTAAGGCAAAGGCGAAGATGGCTCCCAGGGCAAGGCCTCTGTAACGGAATTCATAGCATGACTGGGCCTTGGGACCAGGCAAAGCCAAAGGCCAACATCACTTCTCCAAAACAGAGAGCCTTGAAGAGAGGCCACAGAGAGGCCAGAGCAGGAGAGGGAAGAGATAAAGTTGATGTGTAAAAGGGGTTCGCTGTACCCCTTTTCGTGAGGCAAATAAAGAAGGGGGAAGTGGAAGAGAATTAACAGTGTGCTTAGTAAAATGTAGAAGGGCTAAAACCCCGGGAAAAAAAAAAAAAAAACAACCTCATCACTGTCTTTCAAAGTAACAGTCCAGATACACCAATGGGGTGGGCTGTGGGCTCGGGCCGTGGGACCCGGGAAGTCTGACTGCAGGCTGCCCTGGTAAAGAAACTGGGACAGAAATAGAATTCTTCCACTCTGAGGTGGCCTCCTTCTTTTCTTTGTGTGTCAGTGATTTTCAAACAGATTTCGAAATCCATGGTGACCTGAGGAATTTAAATTTTTTAAAGTAGGCAGATATCAGCAAAAGTTGTCTTGGGGGATCTGGAACCAAAGAACAGGCTCCTGACTCCCACAAGATTACTCACAGTGCGATGGGGCAGAGTCGGGGGGAGGAACCCCTCTGAAATTCCCAGATAGCATTTGACCTGGGAAAACATCAAAACTCATGTCAGGGTGACTTCTTGTTCTCGTCCCTGAAAATCTGTTGATTTCAGGGACGTCACAATCCCCTGCGGCCAGTTACAGACCAGTCCTCCCACTGTCTCTGTCCTCTGCCCCAGCCAATCCGTTCCCACATCTTACACCTCACTGCCCTACCCTGACTCCTGCTCCACTCTCCTCCCACCAGAAACCTGTTATAAATATCAGCTCTCATTCCATCATACTCTGACACAATTCTAAAACACAGGCATTATGATCCCCATTTTCAGAGGAAGAAACTTAATAGTCTTCTCTGATCATGGACCTAAGGAAAGGCAAGGCTGGGGTTCGGAGAGTGGGCTGCCTCCAAAGCCCCTGCCTTTTCAGTCACAGCCTGCTTTACTGGGTCCCTGATCCTCTAAGTAAGCATTCTCTCTCTGAGGACTGTTATGAGTGGCAGTTAGCGTTTACACGGAGCCCAGACCTTCCCAGCATGGCATGAGTCATTTCACCTTTTACCTGAATATTCCTTACCTCTGATCCTTGAAAAAATGCAGAGCGGTGGCAGAACACTTTTCTTTCCCTGCATCCTCCGTTTTGACCTCTGCATTTATTCAGCTAGCATTTACCGAAAGCCTACTGTTTGCCAGACACAGTTCTCGGCTCTAAGAACAAGCCAGACAATACTCCCCCTCACAGAACTTAGTTACCCTCTATTACTGGACACAGACAAACATATATGTATACATACATGATATATATATGTCATGGAGGCCATGTCCTTGACAGGAGTGGGCTGGGCATGAGGGAGGACCACTGGGCAGCCCGCGTGGCTGGAGCTGGTGAGGGTGGCAGCCAGGGGTGTAGGAGGGGAGAGGGACAGTGACTGGATCCTGCAGGGCCCCCTGGGCTGGGAAGGGATTTTGTATTTATGCTAGGAAAGTTTCTTCTGAAACACCTATCAGTGCTTTCACTTTTTGATGCAACATTGTTGATTATCTCTAATAGACAAAATTCGCTCCTGAAAAGGAGATGGGTGGAACATACTAGGGTAAGCGTTTCAATCCACGGAACATTCACTGGCTGGTAGATTTCAGAGTCCCCCTAACCCCTCAGGCAGAAGGTAAGAGGTAAAGAGAGAACTGATTGAAGATTACAAATCCAACAGCATCCTTTTCACTTTGTTCTTTTTCCATAAACATACCCTGGATACATCTTTCTGCCTTGCGTGGTCACATCCTAAGTGTATATAGCTGCATGCCTCTGGGTGTGTCCTGTCTTCTGCAGCTCTCTTTAAAACAGTCTAATGGAATATCCACTATCTATAGGTCTCAGACCAGTAACAATGAGTCTAAACAGGTACCCAGCTAGCCCAGTTACCTGGAGTGCTTGTCCCACAGCTTCTTTGCCATTGTCACTATGGCTTCCTGCCCCTCTGGGCACTTGCCGCAGCTGATGACCACCTGGCCCACAACCAGAGGCAGTGAACAGGCTTGCTGACTGTTCTAACACCAACTGTTCCATCTGGGGACACTGCAGTTCAGTTCAGGTGCTAACCACCCCGAGCTAGTGCAAACCCTATAAGTGAGAGGGCATGGTCCCCAACAGGACTGCCCTGACTTCAGACCCCAGCTACCCACACTTCTGACAGACTACATATACTTTCAGGGGTTCCCCTGACCCCCTCCAGCTCAATAACTCACTAGAGCAACTCACAGAACTCAGGAAAACACTGCACTTAAATGATGATTACAGTTTTATTATAAAGGGTACAAATCAGGAGGGCCAGCGAAATGAGGAGACACATGGACAAAGTCTGAGAGGCAGCACAGAGCTTCCGAGCCCTGTCCCCACGGAATGGGGCGCATTACCCTCCGTGCACATCAGGTGTTCACCAACCGGGAACCTCCACAGCCTCAATGCCCTGAGTTTTACTGAGGCTTTCACTGTGTGGGTCTGATTGAGTTGTGGGCACATCATTGACCTTAATCTTCAGCCTCACTCTCCTTCCAGAGGTCAGGCCATCTCAGAGTCCCTGCCCTCGCCCCTGTCTTGACGCTATCTAGGGGAGTCAACGGGAGTCACCTCATTAGCATAAATTTGGGTGTGATCTGGGGAGCTTGTGAACAACAATGACATTTCTATCATTTGGGAAATTCCAAGGATTTAGAGTCTCTCCTAGAAAGCAGGGCAAAGATTGCTCTGGTTTTTTATTATACAACGTTGCCCCGGCCAAGGAGAGTGACAGACCTGGGAGTGGTCAGCTGGCAGTTAGGAGGAGGGTAATGGGGGTAGAAGGAAGTCAGAGGAGAAACGTGAGATCAGAAATTGATCATACTGCTGTGAAGGTCATATACCTGTGTATATATCCATGGTTTCAACTCTCAAGATGTGTATCCCCTAAATGAGGAGGCAATTTAACCGTCAGCCCACATTCATTATAAAATGTCCTGGGGCAGCATCTGCGTGCACATCAGCACGGAGCACCTGTGTGCGACAGCCAGTCATTGCCAAGCATTACAGTGTTTTGTCACCTGGCTCCTTCCTGTGTCAGAAACCGAGTTTACACAGAGGAGTTGCTTCAGTATCCGTTTCCATTTTTTTTAAATGGTATCAGATTAATAGTCCCTAAAAACAAATAATCAGGGAAACGTTTCCAGAATGGGTAAAACTCAAATAGCATCAGTTGAAAAAAAAAAAAAAAAGGTGGAGGGGAAAGTTCTTGAAACTGCACAGAAATGAGAAATGCAGCACTTCCTACATGATCAACGATTGTTTCCACATTGTGTTTGTGTCAAACTGCTCTGGGACTCATGGCTGAAATTCCTGTTCACTAAAACCTTGCACCTTTCATGTCTTGGCATCTGATCATTAGAGCCAGCCAGGAGTTGTATTCAAGAAGGGTCACCATCCTCTAGAGTTACGACGTACCCAACTCTTCCCTCTGTCTCGCCCGTGTCCTGGGTACCTCTGCTTCCTCATTTGAAGTTTCCCTTGTTTATCCTGCTTGAGATGACCTCACTGCTGCTCACATTTCACAGCTGCTCGGCAGAGTTATGTGTCATCACCTACCGCTGCTGGGCTCACTGTGTTCAGAACTGCATTGTCTTTGGACCCAGCCACTGGTGCATTGGCAGCCGTGGTAAAATTCTTTTCAAGCTGTGCACCATCCTACAGTGGTTCTAAGTCCCAGAGCCAGCTAGACAGTGGTCACTGCTCAACTCTGCAAAGCTATCATCAAACTCAGAGCTCAGTCCCATTTTGACATCACAGCCCGCTTGCCCCTCTCCTAGAAGAACATACTAGTTTGGACTCAATTCAGATTTTTTTGTTCAGCATCCCTCAGTCCACATAATGTCCTATTCAAAGAATTCAGGGAAGAAATTTTAATTCGTTGGTGCTAATGGAAAAGTTTGGCCTGAGAATAAAATTTTTTTGATACAACCTGGCACATCATCTTAGTCCAACTCTGAATTTATTGTTAGGTCTCTGTGTTGTGCTGACCCCAAAGGGCCACTCCAGTCCTTGATCATGACTGTGCTCCAGCTCTCCATGATAGATTTTTTTAAAATTGAAGGATAGTTGATTTACAGGGCTGTGTTAGTTTCTGGTGTACAGCAGGGTGATTCAGTTATACATATCTATATTCTGTTTCATCTCTTTTCCATTATAGGTTATTACAAGATACTGAGTAGAGTTCCCTGTGCTATAGCCTAGGATCTTGTTGTTTATCTATTTTATGTGCAGTAGTTTGTATCTACTAATCTCAAACTCCTAATTTATCCCTCCCCCACCCCTTTCCCCTTTGGTAACCTTAAGTTTGTTTTCTTTGTCTGTGAGTCTGTTCGTGGTAGATTTTTGAAACAATTCAGAGACTGGTAGGGAGGCCAATGATGAGGAAAAACTAAAGGGAAAAAAATTGCATTTTTTTAGGAAGAGGTCATTGGAATCAAGGAGAAATTTCAGGGGAGTGTTAATATTCATCCACTTTGTAACAGAAAAAGAGAGAATGGGAAATAATGCAATGAGAATGGTGGGTACAGACCACTCCCATGAGAAAGATGTCAAAACCCATTTTTATGGGCAATTTACAAGTGACCAAAATACTTACGACTTCATAGTAGATAATAGCTCACAAACATCCTTTCAACAGTTTATGTACTTAAATGCAATTTTCTAAAACAGACTCTCCAGATACTGCTGTGGAACTCTCATTCTCCTAACTAGTTGGTCCCGGGACCATCAATGATAGTCCAGGTTTTAATGGAAACCAGAGGGACCATTGTTTCGATGGGAACAATCATCTTATGCCAGTGTCTCTGCAAATTTTTTAAAATGGCAGTTTTCTTTTTATTTATTTGGGGAGTAATTAGGCCTATTTATCTTTTTAAATTTTATTTTATTTTAAAATATTATTCATTATTTATTTTATAAATATATTATGTATAAAATATATATTATATATTAAATATATATTAAATATTTTATAAATATAATGTCATTAAATATATATAAATATAATAAAATAATATATAAATATAGTAAGATATCTAATATGTTATAAATATAAAATAAATATAAATATAGAAGTATAAATATAAAATAAAGTAAAATAAACATAAATAAATGTAAATATATTTATTTTATATTATTTTATTTTATTATCTTTATTTATTTTAACGGAGGGACTGGGGATTGAACCCAGGACCTCGTGCATGCTAAGCACGTGCTCTACCACTGAGCTATGCCCTCCCCTCTGCAAAATTTTTAATAACACTCCTTTCATATTCAAATGTATCCCTATTTAGCCAACAAATGATTTGACTACTCAGTGTTTAACATGAACACAGTTAAGTATTTTCTTTTTAAGGTTCATCCAATGGTTAGTGATGTTAAGAAAAATAACTGGTTGGGTTTTAAATTATTTAAAGTGATTGTTCTCAGGCTTCCGTACACATGAGAATGACCCGGAGGGCTTGTTGAACCATAGCTTATGGGACCCAGCCTTAGAATCCCTGACTCTGTAGCTCTAGGATGCAGCCTAAGGATTTGCGTTTCTAACCATTTCCCAGTTGGTGCTGATGCTGCTAGCCCAGGACAAGCACACTTGGAGGACCACCAACGCTTTTCTTCTCCTTGGGTAGTGTTTTGAAGACAAGGAAAAAGACTTTAGGATAAACCAAACATGTTAAAAGAGCAATTTGATAAAATGTCTCAATATCAGGGACTAATAAAACAACATCAGCTGGTGAGCTGGCTGCCTGCAACCTCGGGCTCATCAGAGTCTGACAGACAAAGCCCCGGGATGAGAGCCGCGTGCCGGACCTTTCATTGACTGTTGTATGTGATTTTGAGGTTTGGTGACAGTTCATTAAATAGTTTGCTCCCAAGGGGGAAAAAGAAAGAGCATTCTCTTTGGAGCAAAATCCAAAGGAAGAATTTAAATAGTCTGTTTTGAAGATTTACTCATTTCTCTGTATGAGACAAACCTGTATGTGCTGACTATATACACATACACATAAATATATGTGACAGTAAAAAAGACAGTGAAGTTCAAACAGTTTGGAGATACTCAAACAGATTTGAATTCCATTTGTTACTGTGTTGCATTTGACTCTGGTATGAAACAATTTCTGGGAATGTTTTTTCGCTAGGAATATATTTTCTGTGTCGACACTGAATGTGTGTGTGTAGATAAGATTTTCCTTGAGCTCTACATATAAATGTGTTATTCTTTTTAAAATAGATACATTCTTAATTTTCCTCCTAATAAGTCACATATCATGGAAACAAATATGATGATTATACTTGAGAGACATTTCAGGAGAGTCCTGTCAAAATATCAGAAATGGATGTTTTGATTTACATTTTAGAAAGAAATGTATCCAATTGTAGATTAACTGAAATATGCACTGGGCCAGATTATTACTATTTATGATTAAAGCACAAAACAGTTGTGTTATTTGAACCTCAGCATAGTTTGAAGGTCCAAAACCCTCTCTGAAGGTGTCTTTTAGCAGGTGAGCAGATGAAGGTGTCCAGACCCTTCATGTAAAGTGTGGGTGGACCCTTCTATAAGAGTCCAGCCAAAACCTCTCAGATCTGACTTCTCTAGTCTACTCTGAGTCTGGTGTCACCACTTGCTATTCAGCATCTTTTCAATAATATTGAAATATAAATTGCCCTTGTTTGTTTTCATTGTTGACTTTCTTTGATTTTAAAGAACAGGATGATCTTAATCTAAACGTGCTTTTTATTGTTGTAATTGAGGAAAGTGATATCCAGAGTACGTATATGAATATAGAATAACAAAGTTTCAGAAAAAAAATAAACATTTAAACCATGAGCCCTGTAAACTAAAAATTCAGAAGGTGACACCTTCTAAGTTTGGTGGGGTGGTCTTTGCTGTGTCAGGAGTCCTTCATTGTCATCCTGGCTATGCTGTGATCTTCTGATTTGTGACTTTGGGGTTGGTGGTTTAATTGAAACCATCTTTAAGGTTTCCTCCGGCTCTGTCAGTAAGGGACATTGTCCAGTAGTATGCTAATGTGTATCAGTTCTGGTGACAGCGGGAAAGCCCTGATGGTAGCATGGCCTATTTCCGTGGTGTAAATACTCCCTGATTTCTGGTTACCAACATGGTGTCACTGAACGCAGACTTGGGACACAGTGGGACAGCCCAGTTCTCTTGGAGAACAGCTGTGGAGTTCTGGCTCAGTAATCCATTTCAGGGGCCAAATTACCCAGTCTGTCTGTTCACACTAATCACGCAACCCCGATTTGAGCTCTGTGATTGCAGCCTTACTCTCCAGGAAAAGGCGTTGTCTGTCAAAGTGTGCATCTTCAAACGCTCGTTTGCTGACTGAAGCCCCCGGGCTGACGGTATCGTGGGAGCTGGTGCTATTGTGGGATCTGTACCCCACAGCTGCCACCCTTGCCAAAGCCCCCACAAATGCCCACCTGGAGGTGGGGGTCTCCAAATGGGAGTCTACCACGGCTGTTCTCCACACAGCAGCCAGTGTTCTGTTCAATATTATTTTTAATGTATATATGTGTGTATGTGCCTGTATATGTATTCGCTGTAAACCAGGAAGTGCTGTTCCTTTTCTGGGAGCCAAAATCCTCCTTGGCTCCCGCTGCGTCCAGGGCTCTCCATCACTGGTCCCTGTCTATTTCTGGTACCTTATCTCCAACCACTCCCCGTCTCTCACTCGGCACCACACGCCGGTTACACCATCCTTCTTTCTGTTCTTCAAACATGCCAGCATCCTGTTGAGCCTTGGAGCCTTTGCGTTACTGTTCCCTCTGTCTGGAGCTCCTCTCGTTTCAGTGCCAGGCTATTTCCTTCTCACCAGCCAAACATCACCTACTCGGAGCAACCTTCCTGGCCTCGTCAACCTGCAGTCGCCCCCTGTCCTCCCAAGATAATGTTTCACACCACTGTCTCCTTCACAGTACTCTCCCTTACCTGAAATTGTTTTATTTACTTTCATTTGTTATCATCTCCACCCCCTTCATTCACCTTTCTTTGGAATGTAGGAGCAGGGACCCTTTCTCAGTTGCTCATTGCTTTGGCCGGAGCTTGGAACAGTATCAACTTCACAGTAGGTGCTTATTAAATGTATTTGAAGAAGGGGAGAAAGGAGGCTTTTCACTTTGAATTAGTAAAGAACAAAAAGAAAAGGGAATTGCTCGTAGTAATATGTCTTATTGAAAAATGTATGTTACCCCATTTACCTCTGTTCATTTGTACCATATCCAACTCCTAATTATCCATCCATTTTACCAACGATACGTATCAGGTGCCCATGACATCCAATGAGAGACGCCAGAAAAAATCAGAGATTCTGCCCCTGGAAGGGCTTATAAACTAAACAGTTCACAAATTTCTCCTCCGTATAACTAATGACCCCATAATTAATGAATAGTGTTAATTATGACATTTATGATATTATGATATGATTGTGATATTCTTATTTCTGATAATCATCATTATTCCATAATTATGATATTATTAGATATGATCACTGTGTAATAGTTAGCTCTATGACTTGGGAAAGGACCTTAGTCAGTCTAGTTAAAAGTTTTATCATCTTTATCCTGAACAAAATTGGCCAGTGTTAACTTAGCCCCGGCTCTATTAGTCTTAGTCCCTTGACACTTGTGCCAGTCGGGGGTCTTTCAACAGTAGCAGCTGACTCTGGTGATCTTAGGGAGAAGAGGAATTTGTGGAGGGGATGTACAGAATTAACAGGAAAGTGACAACCAGGCTCCAGTGGGCGGAATCCAGGCAAAGTGAGCTGGCCTGGGGACAGCCTGGCTGGAGACAGCCTGGCTGGAGAGAAGGTATGTCTGCCGCTGCTCCTGTGCCCTGGACGTCCGCCCCCGGCACCAACGGCGTCACCACGGCCAGAAGTCACTGTTTCAGCCACTGTGAGCAAAAGGGATTCTAATCGTTCCCGCTTCTTAGAACGCCTTGTTCCATGTCAGAATCTCAAGCAGGAGCAACCGATGGGCCACTGTTGGGTCACGTGACTTGGCCCAGCTGCCTCGGGGAGGATGGAAAGGGCGTCAGCCTTTCAGCCTCCACAGCAGGACGCGGGACCCGGCCTTCCCCCAAGACCCCCGGCGGTGCTTTCCTCAAGCACAGGAGGGGTCCGATGTTAGGCAGCCCAAAGTTGGACAAGTGCCCACTTGAGTATTCAGTTCAAAATACTTTGCCCCAATCTCTCCATGAAGAAGTCTCCAGTTTTTTTTTCCTATCCCAGTGAGACTTGCAAACGCTCATACTTCATATTATTTGCAGAAGAAAATATTCTTGCTCTTTGATCAAGAAGCCAAGAGAGAGTAACTTATGAGAGTAAATAGGGAAGTTACCAGGAAGACTAAGAAAAGGTTAAAGTCCCAGGGATAAAAATATAGATCAGGTGGAGTTATGGACCACCAGGAAGAGAAGGGAAGGGCCTGGCTCTAAGGAAGCCCGCAGGCAGGACCTTGAAGCTGTCGCACGCCCCGGACGGTCTCCTCTGATGCACAAGCTTTGCTTATTTCTTTCTTTTTCCTCTGTGGTCAGAATGCTTCCCACTTAACACTTCAGTGGGAACAGCAGCATTGGGAATCTGGGAGGATGTCAAGCAGGCCCTTTGGTTCCTTGATCGCTCAAAGCCAATTGGCAGACATACCCCCCCAACCCCCCCACCACTGCATCATCAGACCTTTGACTGGATTTCAGTCCCTGCATCCGGTGCTGCTGTATATCAGGGTCAGCTCGCGATGGCTCAGAGCAGCTCTGGGTGCTGCCGCCGCTCCCCTCTCTGAGTGATCCCCTCCCTGGTGGCTGCTCAAGGTGGGGCCCAGTGCTCCGTAGCCCTCCAGCACCCCCACAGCCAGAGCCTTTCTGCCCCTTAGTGTCCCTGGTGACCCACCCAGCAACTCTGCTAGTGAGTGATGAGGACTGTAGCTCCCGGCAGCCCTAAGCTGCTGTTAGGTGCACGCCCTCTTGGACCTCTGCAGCTGTGGACCACTCTCTCCCCTCAGTGCGGCTCCCTCCCTGGGTGCCCTGTGGGCTGGGCATGGATCAGAACCCCAGCATCTGCAGATGTAGCTGGTGTGCTGTGTAGACACCCAACAGCCCTGGTTAGCTGCATCAGGGCTGAGAAGCCTGAGGACCCAAAGAGAATCCACAAGCAGTTTCAATTCATGAGCAGCCACTGCCTTCCCATCGTGGACAGACAGGATGTTGCTAAGAGGGAGCATTGAGAAAGAGGGATGGAGGAGTCGGGAAGGAAGCAAGGGGGCTTCCTCTGGGGCTGTGGTCTCTGTTCACAGTCCAGCCTGCTGTCGTGATGAGACTCGGCCGTTCTCCACCAGGGGCGCAAAGCTTGGTCTCACCACCTATTCCAGGTCACTGGTGAGAGCCCTGCTTAGCATTCAAAATGAGTGCATTTCCAGGTTGCTGGGATAGGCGGGCCTTGAAGATCACAGTCCTGTCAACTCCCAAGTAGCCGAGGCCCACCGTCCGGCTTGCAGACCATCCTCAGGGAACGACTTTTTGGGCAGCCTGGTGCCTGCAGTGCCTCCTGCCCGTTGCAGGAGGCCGAGGTCCTCACAAAAGCCCGACTTCCCCAGCACCTAGCTCCCCGCGCCGCCAGTCTGCAGATGTTTCAAGGAGAGAAACCTTGAGCCATGAGTCTGAAACTCCAAAGCCCAGCACTCTTTTCTGACACTCTTCTGTAAAGATTTGGTGAACTGTTTTGATTCTCTTTCTGCTGAGAGGGGCCCACACTCACCTGCTTCCCTCTGGCTCCCGAGGCAAGGAGGCCACAGAAGGCGGGGCCTTCATGCTTTTACTTCCGCGGACGCCAGAGCCTGCCGGCAGCGTCCTGCACGCCCTGTGCTGGGAACAGGTCGCGCCCCCACCGCGGCTGTGCTGCGTTTGAAACCAGGGATGTGGACGCGCGCCAGCAGCCAGCCCCTCCCAGCTGTGGCTTTTTGATTCCAAGCCTGTGGCCCTGCTGAGATCAGTAGCCCTGTTAAGTCATTTTCATCCCTCCTTGATCAGCACTTTCCCTGGACCTATTTTTCTCTCTGCCCTTGGGAACAGTGACTACATTAAATAGGCCTAGTCCCTGGAAGGCTCCCCGGCCAACAGCCCCCTTCCCGGCCAAGCCCTGGAGGTGGGGGCTGTGGAAAGGCGCCAGGCAGGGGCACCGCAATTACATCAGAGACTGATGTTTTCTGAGCATTTATTAAGCTCCTCTGAGGTATGGGTTCCAACCTCCCTGCGATCAGCCCAGCAGCCTAAGGACACCTTAAGTTTGCACAGCGCTTTGTAATGTTCAAACCATTTTCACACACGTAATGCCAACCTGATATCTGAGCATATAGATTTCAAAAATATTTCAAGGTTTGACAATGGCACTCTAAAGGGATGTGTTGTTTTACAAAATCATTCAGTACAGACTTGCTCTGGGTAACTAACCATTTAAGATTTCTCAGGCCACCCGGACAGGGTGCCCTCCTGCATTTGCAGGGACCCAGTCGCAGAGGGAAGATGCAGCTACAGAATAAACAGGGAGAGAAAGAACGAAGACACGGTTAGTAAGGGCTGGCAAATGAATCTGCCAGTCCTGGAACGTGTTATTTTTCTAATGCTGCAGAATTTACTCTTCTTCCCTCCTCTTTTTTTAGATTGAGTGGCCAAGGTCTTCATTTATTTGTCAATCCAGGAATAGCATTTTCTTTTCAAAGGACACAGCTGGGTCCTTTCTCTCACCTCCAGTCCCAAATGTTTGTCAGACAAAAGAGTGTGTTTTGCAGCTCATCCTTCCTCCCTCACAACCCAGGGCCTGCATCCCGACCCCTGTGAGAATCAGCCTTTTCATGGTCCATGTTGAGCGATCCCTGTCATGTACGGGTGGGGTGTTCACTAGGAACAAAGCTGGAAGCCCAGACGCCAGTGTTGTGGGTTCCGTTAAGTTTCTGAGATGATGTCTAACCTGCCAGCGTTGGTCTGAAGGTGAGGAGCCCACTGTGCACCTCCTCCTTCACTGAGCAGAGGCTGAGATGCGGTACCAGAACTCCTTCCTCTTGACCAACGTGATTACCTCAACTCCAGAAAGAATCCTTGTTCCAGATCGTTGTCTGAGATCTGAAGTTCCAGGAAAACAGGAATGGTGTCTTCCCCTCAGGGAGCTCCCAGTGAGTGGTTAGTGTTAGCATTGCTGGAGCTCCTGTTGAGCTGACATCGTCAATAGTGCGAAGAGGAAAGCAGTGGGTCACACTGACGCTTTGGGGAAATGATTGCACTCGTCACCTCAGAGGCATTGCATATGATTTTAGAATGGAAAATGCAGTGTAAACATAAGGCTGACAAGAGGATGCTAACCAAGAAAAACCTTTGCACATGGTCCCATGACAGCACATTTTCAGCAGAGTCTGGAAGCAGAGGACAGGTACATTAAATGGTTACTGATATTCCGGTACAACACATTACAGTACATGGTGTGTTCAACGTGGCCCCCGTCATTAGCAATATTTTAGAGCCCTCTGCAAAATTGCAGTGAATGTCAAGTGTCGATCAGCGCATTTCCACGGTACCTGCGTCTGCATCTCTGATACAATACCGAAAGCACTTGTGTTTCTGATTTTCATAAATAAACCTTTAGCATACCTCAGAAGAAGTAATCAAGGGGATTCAAGTTATAAATTCTATTCTCACTGTAGAGTCTCTGTCTTCTTTGGCAAGTTCAGGAGCTAAGCATTGACATTTCCATTGGACGTGGAAAAATAGTCCAGTGCAGTGAAAGGGGCACGAGGTTTCCAGTCACATGAGGTGGAGGCCAAAGCCCGGCCCAGACACTTACAGCCCCTGTGTGGCTTTGGCAAGTAAATAATCTGCTTCCCGCCTCAGTATTGTCATCTGTAAAGTGGGGATGGCAGCATCTCAACCTTATGGAAGTATTGTGGTTATTGGACACGGCAGTTAAGTGCCTAACACTTGCCAGGCAGCCAGCAAATGGGACTGTTACCGTGATCTAGTACCATAGTGCTTGCTTTCTCTTTGGCTTACATGCAGGCAACTTTAATGTGTACTTAGTAGAGTTAAAGAGACGTAAGATAATTTCTCTACTGCTTGACTCACTGAAATCAATCTCATTCTGCTTTCTAATCTCATTTTGATGCAGAGAGACATCATTACAGTCTTTACGTTTTCTTGAGCCTGTTGTCAATGAAACGTCCATAGGGATGGGTCATGTAAGAGCTGTCCCACCACGTAGCATGGAAGGACGTGTCCAGAAGTGGAAATCAAGTGCAGGGACATTGTTGTAAGACCTCGAGGAAACCTAAATGTTCCAGGTTTCGGACTGGGCGTTTATAATACGCTGAGCTTGGATGATGTGGTTTCAAGGTTGCTTCTAGCCTAAATGCTGTGTTTCCGTTTGCTCACTTGGCAAGCTGGGGGCTTGTCTCAGCGATTTGATTTTTAAAGCTTTCCTTGAATTCACAGCTCACAGAATGATGAGCTGGAAGAGACCTGGAGACCAACCCAGGGTAACGTTTTGGTTTACAGGTGAGGAAACTGGGACTCAGAGAATAAGGCTTCCCCACCCCACTGATATCACATAGTTTTTGGCTGAACTGAAACCAGAACCCAGGTGTCCTGACTCCTAGGTCCATGCGCCTTCCTTTATCCCACAGTGCCTCTTGCCTACAAACTAGGGCATCACATTTAAGAACCTAATACGAAAACATAGCACAGCTAAGCTCTGACTCTGACAACCTTGATCATTTACTGAAGAGCTACAGAATTAAATAAGTCAAACTGGCCTGACTGTTGAAAGGACTATTTGAAAGGTTTTGACATTCCATTTATCAATCTTCTAGTCATCTAGAAGGATCCATTATTATTAGAATTTAGGAGTAGCAAGAGGGTTTTGGCTGGCATGCTCTCTATCCCTTCTCAGGGACATGACCAGTTCATCTCTGGGCTTTGCATTGTAGAAGCCTTGAGAAACCCTGGGGTTTCCACCCACCAAGTTGCTAGGATCATATATTGTAACCTCAGACTCTTAACAGTTAAGGTTCCGTTTCCCTGGCTTCAGACCACCCTGTGGTCAAACAGTTTCATTCCTGGTGGAACAAGGAAATGATGTCATATTGACTAACCAAAATCAACATGGGAATCTTCTAATCATGCGCGTGATCACGAGGTGTAGGGAGTGCATGTGAGTAACCGAGAAATAACAAATCAAGTCAAACTGCTTTGTTAGATGGCGAACACGTTGCAAGTGGACGCAGTGAGGAAGTGGTGTCCCGGTAACCAGTCACTGTGCTGGGTGTCTGCCCTGTGGCGCTGGCTGAGACTAAAGTTGGGGGCTCTCCTTACTCACCCCGTTCAGGCTGAGCCTTCCATGGAAGCCGCTCATTGTGACACTGGAGCAGAGAGAGGAACCCTTCATTTCACTGGAAGCCACTGTTAGTGAAAAATCACATGCAGCATTTATTCTAAGAATTCTGTTGGATTTGAGTTCATTTCGGTGAAAGGAATGTACTTTCTGCACTAATTTGAAGAAACATCAGTTGTGAAAACGTATTTTTAAAAGACTGTCTTTATTCATATAAAAAGGACAAAAAAACCGATCAGTTTAGGTTGGTTATTTTTTTGTCATTTTAGTGAGATGTGAAACATTCAAGCTTCTAATAGTTAAGAAAAGAAACCAGAAAATACCCAATACTGAAAAAAATCTTAATGACACATTATATTTTAGTTTCAGATTGTGGTCAGTTGATAGAGGAAGAGAGGGATGAAACAAAAAAGCACAAAACAAGGAGAAAAAAGACTGAGAACAAAGCAAAAAAAAAACCCCAAAACAGAGAAAGATACAAGCAGTGAAAGAAAGATGAGAAAAACCAAAAGAAGATTAGAAGAAAGAATGATTTCAAGGGACTAGGAGAAAGGATAAAGGAGCCCGATGGCTTTCCTGGGCTGCCCTGAGGCCCAGCTTTCGCCGTGTCCATCATCCTTTGATTGAAGTCTCACTCTGCACCTAGATTGTCAGTTCCACCAGCACAAGAACTGCGCTGGCTTTGGCTCCCTATTGTTTTCCCAGTGCCTAGCACAGACATAGTCAACACAGTGAGAATTAGTAAATGAATGGATGAACAAAGGAACAAGTGAAGAAAGAATGTGTAGGAAAAGAATCCCATGGCCCAAACGGCTGGGGCAGTGTTCCCCTGAGAACCACCATTGTTTCCTCAAAAGCAGGAGACTGGTGAAAATACATTTTTTTCAAGCCTTTCCTCTAGCACTCCCTGGTCACTCCCATACCTTCATCTCAGATTTTGGCCCTGGGCTGCCCACAGCCTCCTCATCCACCCCAGCTACTCATTTCCTTCAGATGACTTCAGGGACTTGGTGCACATTTCATCCAAAAGATTCACCTCTGCAAATCGTGACTTTAAAAATCTGTAGTAAAATACACATAACATAAAATTTACCATTTTACCTATTGTAAGTGGAGAGTTTCGCGGCATTAAGTACATTCCCCGTATTAAGCAACCATCACCACCATCCATCTCCAGAGATTTTTCATCTTCCCCAACTAAAACTCTGTACCCATTAAATACTCACTCCCCAGATTCGCTGATATTTTATCAGAATTCAGACATTCTCACTCGAGAATTTTCATTTCTTGAAGTTGTTTTGCCTTCAGAATGTTGGGTATGGTGACTCTGCTGTCTGTCCACAGGTCAGATGCAGGCAGGTCAGGATTGGGATCCCAGCTAAACTATTTGCCAGCCTCAGTTTCTTTATTTGTAAAATTCAGATAACAGATAATATTGTAGATAATACAGATACTGCATAGGTAAGAGAACTCAAGTTCGTTGGGTTGTCGGAAGGATCAAGTGCTTACTGAGCGTTTAGCACAGGTCTGTCCTGCATTCTCCCTCCCAGTCCTCGTCCTGGTGTTCCTCACTCCGGCCACTGCTCCGCTGACATTCCCAGCTTCCCCGCCCCCTGGTCTTCCCGATGCCCATTCCAGGGGCCACACCATCCTGTATCTCTGCTTCAACTGTACATCCACCTGGGCTGTTGGTGAACAGTGGTCTTTGCTGGAGTCATTACAAGGCACGGTTTCCCACTCCTGCCCTGCAAGCACTTAGCAGACCCCTGTTTGGCTTCCTCTTCCCATTCCTCACAACAACCATCTCATATCTCCATCACTCCGTCGCCCTCCCCTGCCACTACCCTAGTGTTATCATCTGTCGCCTAGGTGTCTGTAGACGAGAGTTCTTTCAGGTCCCCTAAGAGGTTCTGATTTCGTAAGAGGTGGTGGGGTTGAAATCTGCTGTTTTATCAAGCAACCCCAGGGGATTCTGATGTGCAAAGAGCCCAGTCTGCTTTCCGTGGAGGGCTGCTGTAAGCCACAGGCTCCCTGAGAGCAGACATTTTGTCTTCTCCAGTTGCCATCTCTAAATACCTGGCAGGAGATGTTGAAGGATTGATTGAATGAATGAATCTGGCTGTCACTCTTCAAAATAAGTTACCATCCTCCTTTGAAATGCTAATTAGCTCCGGCTGTTTAAATGCAGTTGAAAACCCTTTAATATGTTTTATCTTTAATCCCTTGGTAGCCCTTTTCACTGCCATTGGGGGTAGGGAACTACAAAGAACGTGTCAGTCTCTAACAACAATTACCAAAGAAAACCAACCCAAGGAGCAAACGAGATTTAGATGGAAGTGCAGAGTTGAACAGGTTGGGCCTTTCCCCTGTACCTTGTGGGAGGAAAGATCTGCTGACTCTCCTGAGGATCTGCTATGTGGAAGTCTTTGCAGCCACTGCAGTGGAAAGAACCTCAGGCAGGTTGGGGATATTGGGAGAAGGTGACTTAGAGAAATAAGTAAATAGAGTGCAGACTGATGGACCCAATAGTTGGTGGAAAAGCTCACCTGCCTTCAAATCCTCACTCTGCCATTTCCCAGCGTGTGATGAGGATAAAGAAACAGTTGCGGGGGTTGAGGGGGGGGGACTTAAGTCCTCATCTGTAAAATGGGGACAGTGATTTCTCTTGCAAGCTCTTTTGAGGATTGAGAGATGGGATATAAGTAATTCACTGTGATCCCATGATGTTGGGCAATTAGGCAGAGTTTGCAAGAGAGCTGAGTATCTGGTTAACTGTCTGTCTTTACCACAATGGAGGGGACACTCACGCACAAGCACACGTGCACCCCCTCACACACACACCCTTACACCCAGTCTGCCTGGAAAAACAGAAGTGGCACCAGCTACTGCCCTCTGGGGAAGTCTAACTCGGAAACCTCACCCCGCTAATAAAATTTCTCCACAGGGAACAGACAGGGTAACCTAGGGCCATGCCCCCCGCCCCCACTTCCCTCTTCCCTGAGTGGAGCTCAGAGCCTGTCTTGGGCAAGTGGGAGATAAACTAGCATGGGTGGCTGGAACTGAAATATTTCTTTTACCACCTTCCTATTCTGCCACTTCGTTTCCTTCTGTGCCAGGGCAGGGGCAAGGGCGAGGCGTGGGGAGGAATAACAGCTCATGCCTTTACTCTACCCCCCACACTCGGAGCTGCTCTCTACTGCCTCCAGACCCTCCCTCATCATTCACCAAGATTCATGAATGCCCACGGGGTCCAGGGCACTGTCTAAGTGCTTTATCCAGGACCTCCCTGGGAGCCCATAGAAGTTTGTTCCAATATTTAACATCTCCCCCCAGCTCATGAAGACCAATGTCTAACCCCCACTTTATTCTCACCCTCAACCTCTCCCCATCCCTGGCCAGAAAGAGTACCTTTTGCGTTGTATGCTAAGAAGCTTAGATTTAAGTTTAATAATAATAATACCTATAAACATTCTCTCCAGGACTTCAGGCTCCCTTCCATATCTATTGCCTTGTTCCTAAACTTTTATTTGCTTTTAGGAGAAGAACTTGGACTGGTTTCCTCGGATGCGAGCCATGTCCCTTGTTAGCAATGAAGGTGACAGTGAGCAAAATGAGATTCGGAACCTGCAGGAGAAGTTGGAATCGACCATGAGTCTGGTCAAACAGCTGTCCGGTCAGCTGGCGGAGCTCAAGGAACAGGTGAGTGCGCTCGGGGAGACGGAGGTGCCGGGGGAGGGTGGAATCCTTCACCACCTTGAGGGAGGGAAGACTGGAGACTCCTGGGAGCGAGATTGTTATCCACGGAGGGCTGTAAATTCCAATAAAGAAACCCCACGTTGTGTTGTAAGAACCACATCTCAGCAAGCAGAGGCTTCTTTTACTTAACACACTGCCCCATCTTGTGTGACACTTCTCCTTCTATGGAACGGGAAAGGAAGGAGCAAATGCCAAAAGACAGAGACAGCTTTGGACTTTTTGATAGAAAGTCTTATTGTCTGCCATCACAGCAACGGCTAAATTCTCCAGAAAAGCAGATCATCATTAGTACCTGTCATTTCAATACTACAATCAACCCCCTCCTCATGTCAATTGTTAGCATTAGTAAAAATAATATCGGAAGTAATCATTGTGGTAGCTGTTAAGATGACCAAGGGGATGGCGATGATTAGGTGACAAGCAAGGGCTGCTTTAAAAGAACCATGACTCCTGCTTCTTAACTGCAGAGAGGGGTTTGCTCTGCTTCTCTGTCTATGGAAATTCACTTTAAAAAATAATTTTCCCTTTGTTTGATAAATATATTCTATGTGATGCTGGACAGACTGTAGGTATACTGAAGAAATATTCACCCAACGCTGTGTGTCCCACCCGCGCTGGGAAAGAGTGAGCTCAACACATTGTCTCTTTTCCCCAGATGACAGAACAAAGGAAGAATAAGCAGAGACTGGGCTTTCTCGGATCAAACACACCCCATGTGAATCATCACATGCCACCACACTGATACCAGGGGGGCAGCCGTGACCAGCCTTTCATCAGCGTCCTGCCTGATCGCTGGATAAAGAACTGAGACGGAGGGGAGTGAACAGTGCCTATTGTTGCAAAGTTAAAAACAACCAAGTGCCAAGACATTGAGTGGTTTCGCTTGGAGAACAATTTATAACTGTGTTTTCATGGTCGAGAAGACCAAACTTAAAATGCAGCCGCCAGAAAGCACACATCACGCATTCTTAATGCAAAGAGAAGTCCACTTGCTCAGATGGACGGAGAGGGGAGGAGGGAGGCGGGGTGGAAGGAGGTGGAAGGCGGAGAGAGCTACCTTTTGCTAAATCGATGAGAGTCCGTTTTCTCTTAAATGCTGGCTGCAGCTTTTGTCATGGTTGGCTGGAATCTATTTCTTTTAATTACAGCGTGCAGGTCAGTGATACAGGAAGTCATATTTTGGTGGCCAAGTTTTACTAAGGGAAATAACTGAAAGGATTCAAACTGAGAGTTGCAAAGGAAAATGTTAATGCTTCCAAACCGTAGCTGTCACGGGGCAATTTCCTTATTTATAACGTGCAACGCAGTGGATTTACAGCTCCAGGAACAAGTGCTTTGGAGTTTATGCCTCTCACGCCAACAACAGGTCTGGAATGTGACCACTTGCTCCCAGATTTCAGAGAGGCTCTGTCAGGATGGACCAGAAAAAGTTATTTTCTTATAACTTGTTAAAAACACGTTTTAAGTCATGTAGAGGCTAAGATTTTTAAAGATTTGGGGGAAGCGAAAGCTGAAAGTAGCCCCAGGGAAGAATTTTTTGAGAACATACGTATACTATTAAAATACATTGAGATTAATAAATGAAAATGCTTAAAGGTGACAGGAAATATTGAGCAACTTACGATGGTGACATTGCCCTTTATAAATATGGAGTAAAAGCTATTCATGTTTGCCGTGCTTAAAGAACTGAGTGGTTTTATTTATCCTATTCGTGCAGTTGGGGGAAAAGAAATCCAAGAAATGTGTTGAATACTCAAGAAAATGCAGCGTTTCAATTGCATATTTTAAACTGTTTCAGTAAGAGCTTTTCAGAATGTAAAAAGATAATCACCTCTTCCCCAAATTGTTTTTAATGTTAAATTATGCAACCAGAATTTGTGGAGGGAGAAAAGAACCTGCCATGCGTATTATTCTTGGAGACTATGCTTTCAGAATGATAAAGCAAAATTCAGATAGTGAAAAAGTGTTAAGAGAACTGCCACGTGGCAAGAGACTGAGGCACGTGACACTGGGCTCTGGGAGGCACTCTGCAAGCTGTGCTTTTGGTTTCTGCTTCCAGGAGAACAAAAAATTGCCTCCAGAGTCTTTAAACTCTCCTGTTATTACCACCAGGGTTTAAGGTTTGGATAGGGTTTGCTGTGACCATTTTTAAAGCTTTGGATTATTTTAATGTAGTTTAAGATGCTGGTCCTAAAATTCTCAAATCGTGGTCTAGGTAGATTAAAAAGGATTCCTAAGCCAACCCTTTTCCCACACACCGTTAAAATGTAGGCTGGGAGGCAAGATGTTGAAACCCAAAGCAATGAGTTTTTGAACTGAATCTGTTGGTACATCCCTACCTTAAGTACCTCCTCAAGTTAGGAATTCCTCACTCTGATGTGATAGTATTTTTCCTGACCAGTCGCTAGAGGACTATGATCCAAAGATACTCAGAAACTGCGGTATATCTCTGCATGCAACACAGAACTTTGAATCTAGTAAGCATCCAATAAATGTACAAGAAATTCCTCTGTCATTCAATCCTAATTCTTCATTAAAACTTTAAACTATATCACCTATTTTTTTTTTTAAGTGGCTTCACCAAAACAGAAGTGGAAAGCAACCATTAAAAAAAGAAACAAAAAAACAAGACCATGATTGTTGTTAACAGTATTAGATGAAAAGTACATGATAAAGTATTTTAATTAGGCAGAGAATTTTGCATGCAGGGAAAAGTGGTAAATATTGGCTGTAGTGCAGTGCAGGAAACTATCTCTGTTTAAGCACAAAGTAAAATATTTCTGATGTCCAAACATGGAAAAAATTTAATTTGTCCAGATGAGAGCAACCCGTCTTTCAAATAAACTATCTGGTCTTTTCATACACTTTTTCATAGAGAATGAACCATTGAGTAAGTAAGTGCCATGAAGAAATGGCCCAACCTTGCCAACCATTGTGCAGTGACAGCTCACTACATCACAGTGTGTTTCCTCCTATGAAAAGTATTCAAAAGAGATTGCAACTAACCTAACTCTTATTTAATCGAAATTGAAATATTTCTCCATTGTGTTTCTTTTTCTGTCCCACCTAAATCCTTTGAGGTTAGAAAGCAAAATAAACAAAAGCAAACAAAAAAGGCATTTTCCAGGCTATTAAATTCATGATGGAGAAATTTGACATCTGCTATAAATTTATATTTGTTTTGGGTATGTTTCATAATGCAACTGGGACATTTGACCTTGGCAGGTAGCAATTAACATTCTCATATTTATATAGTGATTTAAAAATAAATACAATCATCTTTGATTTTGATGTTAAGGGAAATGTTTTACTATTTAGTTATTAAAACCCCTATTGGTTTAAAAATATCCATTTCTGCTGAACGTAATTTTTAATTTCAAAAGGATTTTATTCCTCTACATGTTCTGTTCCAAGTTAAGAGTTTCATGCAAATGTTTCTTTAAGATACCGTTTTTAGAGAAGAAAATGTTTTGTATCATATAAGACTATAATATTAATAAATAAATGTTACACTTGTAAAAAATCATATTTTTACCTCTTAAAAAAGTTAGTTTAGACATGGGCTTTTTTTCTTCCATATTGGGGATAAGAATGCAGTTTCTAGTGGATTATTGATAAATCAGGAAGTATTTCCTTCATGTCAGAACTAGTTGTTTGCGCTTTTCCGTCTTCTCAGCTCACAACTCAGTTTTGGCTGTTTTTTTTTTTTAGTTTATAGATGTTTTATAATGAACAGTAATGCAGTAGGGCCCCCACTCTTCCCCCACGCCCCAGGGCTGAGAATGCGTGAAGAGGCCAGGGATCTGGGGACTTGGGGAGGGAAGGTGCAGGCTGGGACTTCACTATGATTAGCGAAAAGAAGGAGTAAAGGGTGGATGACAGGACAAAAAGGGCTGACCCTCCAGGGACCCAGTAGACTGGGACATAAGTAAATATTGCACAGCATAATGATGTAACAGATGACAGACTCACGAGATAACCCTTCACCATGCAAAGAACAGTGCTGTGTTCCCTTCAGCAGTTCTTAAACCTTTACAGATTAACGAATCAACACCTTCTGACCCACAGACCTGTTCCAGTACACAGTGATCACAAGCAAGGCAAAAATGGATGGAGCAGGTAGCTTAAACACAAGCGCAGGGGCCCACAGGAGCCAGGCACAGGGCTAAAATGCATGCACTCGTGAGGTGCACACCATAAGGTGGGGGGGGGGCGGAGCCCATGGGGAGCTTGCTATTTGCAAATTTGACAACTGATTCCACTTTGTAGAAAATGCCTGAGGCCAACTGATGCGCTCTAGTCACTCATTTGCTGTTTCTAAAATAGTTGGTGATAAAGCTACCCCGTTTAATAGATGAAAACACACAGTGCCAAAACCAAGCAGAGGAGCTAAAATGCACGTGAGACTTGAGAAATCTGAAAACAAGTCCACGTATTATCTCTGAACTGGAGTATTTCCACAGACTTGAATAATTTATAAAATGATCGTATCTTCTCATCTCACGAATAGCCTTTTTTACCCCCTGCAGTAGAGGATTACTATATTTGCTTTGAAAAACACAATTTAAACATATGTCAAGACCAGATAAGTATAATTTATAAATTATTATTAATAAAATTGAAGTTGTGTTAACTTTTTTGAGTGTGATACTTTCAAGTGCTTTATTCATTTCCTAATATGTTTCTAAATAATACACCCATTGGTATGAAAGTCATTATTATTGCTATTTTATGTAGGAAGACAAGGGGGACAAAAATTTTGGTGGCCTGAACCACACTGATGAGCAAATCCAGATGGACCGTTGTACCCAGCGTTTATTGGGAGTTGGCCAAATCCCCAACTGGCCAGCACCTACTAATGTGCTGATAACCAGCATGGGCTTAAGGGCACAGGCTGTTTGGTCACCCAGGATTTCCTGATTCTTAACACCGAGTGCTTCAAATGATAGTTCCTCTCAGAAGAGAATGCAGGATGTCACCACTGAAGTCAAAATAACTTGCATGAATCACATGCAAACCACAAAGAGAAGTCTGTGCTCACGTGGACATTTTCCAGTGTGCCACAGTTCCTTGAAGCTGTGTGGCAAGAATTGTTTTGTTGTGTTTGGGATCTGAGGAAAGGTTTCAGGAGGGAAACTGGACGGTGCATTCCTCTTCCAGTGGGAGTAATTGGTAAAAAGGGTGGGAGGACACATGAGGAGGGGAGAGTGATGGGCATTCGAAAGTCACGTGTCTTTGACTGGTCCACCGTGGTGTTTTGAGGAAGTCTTCAGAAGGCTCGTCTTAAGAGCCCAACCATATGCCGGAAATTTGTGAATCTGAACCCCTCCTGTGTCCCTCCCCAACAACAGAGGTGCTGGCCATTGCGTGGAGCCTGCCACACAGCAAACACAGAGACCAAACGTGATGAAGGTAGAAAATGTATAAGAACAGAGTTTCGTTGTTGAGCTCAGTTTGACTGAATTTAACAGAGAATTCTGGTCTTTCACTTCATCGTGGATTTTCCCCTAGGTTAGCTTGTTCCCTTTTAACTCTGGTTCTTGGGGTGAAATCAGCTCCAGGTAGAACTGTGCTCCTCACAGCTGTGGAAATGTGGGTACAGGTGTGGATTTGCTTTGCAAGCCCCTGCAGCACATCCTTCCAAAGTTCTGCATAGGAAAGAGCTGCTTCTGACGCTGCTCTCTGTTCTAACAATTGTGCTTTTCATTTTGTTTTTTATACTTGTCTTCACTGTGGACAGTTGTATCTGCCTTTCTGTCTGCCAGAACCTGTTCCTTCTTTTTCAGCGTGGATCAAATTTTTTTTTTATGATCTTCTCAGCAGTATACTCAAATAAAAATTTTGTGAACACAGTATCTTAAAATTAGACCCTGCTTTATAAAAAAAGATATTTGTATCACTTAGGATTTTATTGGAGAAGAAAAATCAGGTTGGGTAACACCGCCTGAGAAATTTATTTTAAGGGTTTGACATCATGCAGTTTTAGTGAAGAGCTGGTGAGAAACTCCACGGAAGGCTGCTGCTTCTGCATTGGTGGTGGGTCTGAAGTCCCTGCAAGTCAGTGGGGCTGGTGGTCAAGAAGAAAAGCTGGGTGTGAGGCACAGAAGAGCAAGGGCAAACTAGGACTCATGGGGACAAACTAAAATTTGCATCTAGCTCCTGAAAACCTCCGAACTCCATAGCCCAAGTGACCTAAAAAAAGAAGCTAGTGTGCTTCACCATGGAGTTGCGTGTGCATCCGACCCAGGACTCAGAGAAGCTGAAGGAGAGGATCTGCTGGGAGCTGGAAGATGGACGACTGTGTAGACCGGATGCTGCCACATCAGCATGGTGAGCAGGAGATCACACTGCAACAGCACCTATCATTCTTTTTTAAATTTTTTTTAAATTAAAAATATTTTTTCTTTATACCCTCTTTATTATTTTTCTTTTTTATTTTTAAAGTTTTTTGTTTTATTTTATTTTTAAATTTTTTATTGTTTCATTTTATTTTTATTTTTTAATTTTTAATCGAAAAATTTTTTTAAATGTTGTGTTTATTTTGTTTGTGGGATTTTTTTTTTTTAACAGCACTTATTGCCAACTCCCTCTGAACTTAATGACTATTGCTTAGCTCTCACCTTCCAAATCTCATGAAAACATCTCCTGTAGTAAAAATTAACCTAGAATCCCATGAGAGGGGGATTCTGGGGAATGTAGTTCCAGCCAAGCTAAACTGACATAGTACAAAGCCACTCCACAGGAGCAGAACTTAGTGCTCACCAACAGTAAACTTTCTTCTCCTACGAGACACACAGAGGACACACTTCCCAGCATCCACTGCAGTTGGGAGGAAACACATGACTGGTTTTTTCGTTTTTTGTTTTTTTTAGATTTTTTGTTGAGGTGACGTTGATTTACAACATTATATACATTTCACATGCACAATATATAATATAATCTCTATTTCTGTGTAACCTACAGCCTGCCCACCACCAAAGATTCAGTTTCCATCCATCACCATACAGCTGATTCTCTTTTACCTGTTTCTTCCTTCCCCAGCCCCCTTCCACTTTAGTAACCACTACTCTGTTCTCTGTATGCATATGTTTGTTTTTGTTTGGTTTGGTTTGTTAATTTATTTTGTTTTTTATATTCCACATATGAGTGAAATCATTCAATATTTATCTTTCTCCATTCAATTTATTGCACTTAATATAATACTCAAGGTCCATCCATGTTGTCACAAATCGCAAGATTTCATCTTTTTTATGGTTGATTAGTATTCCACTGTGTATATGTATATCTCCTCTTCTTTATCCATTCATCCATTGATGGACACTTAGGTTGTTTCCATACCTTGGCTATTGTAAATAATGCCATGATGAACATAAGTGTCCATATATCTTTTCAAATTAGTGTTTTCATATTCTTTGGATAAATACCCAGAAGTTGGATGACTGGATCATATGGTATTTCTAGTCTTAACTATTTGAGGAAACTCCATACTGTTTTCTATAGTGGCTGTACCAATTTATAGTCCCAGCAACTGTGTACAAGGATTCCCTTTTCTCCACATCCTTTCCAACATTTGTTATTCCTTGTCTTTTTGATGAGAGCCATTCTAAAAAGTGTGAGGTGATATCTCAGTGTGGGTTTTGATTTGCATTTCCTTGATAACTAGTGATGTTGAACACCTTTTCAGTGCCTGTTGACCATCTGTATTTCTTTAGAAAAAATTTTAATTAGGTTTTTGTTGTTGTTGTTGTTGAGTTGTATGAGTTCTTTATATATATTTTGGATCTTAACACTTTATCAGGTATATGATTTGCAGATATCTTCTTCCATTCAGTAAGCTGTCTTTTCATTTTGGTGATGGTTTCCTTTGCTGTGCAGATGCTCTTTAGTTTGATGCAGCCCCATTTGCTTGTTTTTGCTTTTGTTTTTCTTGCCTGAGGAGATCTATCTAGAAAAACATTGCTGAGACCAATGTCAAATTGCATACTGCTTATGTTTTCTTCTAGAAGTTTTATAGTTTCAGACTTTACATTCAAGTCTTTAATCCATTTTGAGTTGATTTTTGTGTATGGTTTAAGACACTGGTCCTAAGTTTAATTTTTGTGCATGTGGCTGATATGATTAGTTCTGAACAATTTTTTCATTTTGTGAGTACAATTGACAAGCTGAGGCAGTAGAAAGTCCCTGTACAATTTCAAGTTCTTGTCTTACCATATCAGTCAAGGAGGCCAAGATGGAACCAGCCTGAATCTCTGAGTTAACTCTTTGAAGGAAACCACCTGGAGATCCTTGATACACACAGCAGGACTGACATGAGTGAGAGAAACTTTCATGCACTAAGCCACTGAAATTTAAGGGATTTTTGGTTGGTGTTAAATAAATGAGATTGGGGTATGTGTGATTGTTACTGTAGCATAACCCAGCCTACCTGACTGATACAGATCTATGTATTAGGCACCAGAAAATTGACCCAAATATACAATTTCCAGGATGTATTCAAGAAAAATATAAAGAAAAATCAGTATGTGCAAAATCTAATTATTTATAATTGAAGAATGAAATGTAGTCCAAAGGTCCAGAAATTTGGGTGTATTTTAGAATTTATGATTCAGTCATAGGATGGAATATTATGAATCTATGAAAAATATGTAAATTGAGGCAACATTGGAAAATGGCAGGATTAACTTTTTAAATGCCTACAAATTATATGTACACCATTAACCATAGAAAAGCATGATTCTCAAAAAGACTTGAACAAAACACACTATAATGGTATTTACTTTAAAATAGCTATAGGATTATATATTAGTTTCTTTTTTACTTTCTAGGCCTTTTTTGGTTTTAAAATTTGCTTTTATAGTTTAATAATAACATTTTTAAGAGGAAAGTTGTATTAAGTCCAGCAAGAGTTTCTTAACAATAAGTTTACCTGGACTTATTTACATTTTTATAAGATCTCTGGAATTGCAGACTAAGTAAATACCATCACCACAGTTTATATTGATTTCAACCACACATTTAAGAAAAGTTGCATGATATTCCTGTGGACAAGATAGAAAATTTCTCCTAGATGAGAGTGCTCTACAAATAGGCATGCTAGTGAACAATTTTACTTAACGTGAGATTAGAGTAAAATATCCTTGGCTTATTTTAGATCTCTGTCCTTGACCTTTTCCTGACCAACATTTATTTCAATATCTGGAATAAAGAAATAGGTGGCAAAATTATAAAGTGTGGAGATGACATAGAGTTGGGAAGCAGAGTAAGCATGTTAGATGAGAAAATAAAAAATATTGTCAGAAAACTGGAATGATGAACAAAGCTATTGTGATGAACTTTAACTGGGAAAAATATAAGTTTAGCTCCAAAGAGCTCAGTTGCACAAATACAGGATGGAGGAGACAGCCATTCACATACAAATCCAACAAACTTTGAGATTTTTTAATAACTTCCAACTCTATATATTCATTTATTTCAACTTATGCTTTATATAGTGGCTTTAAGATACATAACACAGTTTTATCTGCTTTTCAATAGCTTCAACATTGTTCTATTGGTTTGACCTGTACATTGTGGTGTGTACCTTATCTTGGTTTAAAATAATACAGTAGTATTGTATGTAGATGTGCCTAGAGACAAAGACACAAATATTGGATGTACTATACTACAAAGTTGAGGCTGACTTTGTGCCCTGCACAATCTTATTCTTCTAGCATCACCTTTAAAGACCCTGGGCTGGCTCGGTGAATGAGCTATACAGGCAGCCAATCCAACACAGTGTGATGACCGATTCTGTGAAGGCCATGCCCAACCCTGACTGTCCAGATTCCACTGTCCACCACTCGTCAGTCACTTCTTTAAATTAAAAATAATTGTGCTGTGTATGGGGGGTGGGGGATAATGTGGAACACACTCTGTTAAAAAAAAAAAAAAACTCATGGGATGCACAAGGGAGTCTAAGAGAGGTAGACTGAGGGTCCCCCGAAAGAGCTTGGAGGAGAAAGGAAAGGAGTCCTCATTTGGGGCTTTCACTTATGGCCTAATTCTGATAGCAACTAACATTCCCTGAATGTGCACCAAGGGACACAAAATGCTGCACTCATTTAATCGTCTTATCACCCTATGATGTATTATCATTATCTCTAGTTTAAAGATAAGGACTCAGAGGTGTGAGAAGTTAAGCAATTTGCCAAAAGTCCCGCAGCACGTAAGATCTGAACCAACACGGTCTGACTCTCAAATCCATTCTCTCAGCCCACGTACTATCCTGTGCACTGAAAACAAACAGAAAAATTAGGACAAGTAATGTTGGAGGAGACGAGGAAAGGTAGCAACGTTGTTTAATAATTAAAAGAGAAGTAGAAGCAGGAGAGGCAGAGGCAGGAGAACAGCTAGGCAGCTCTCAGAAGACAAAGATCTGGGACAAATGCCTGAGGGACAGGAGGAAGCGAAGACATGATGTGCCTCTTCGTACGTTTATTTATCCATCAAACATCTGTCAAGGTCACACACTGTTCCAAGCACTGAGCTGGGCACTGGAGATGCAGAGATAAATAAAACATAACTGCTGTTCTTGAGAAGCTCACATTTCCAGAGTGAGACGGGCCAATACACATTTCAACACAATGTAGTAAATACTATGGGTAAAGTACAGAAGGTGCCATGGGCACTCAGAGGAAAGATGCCATGTCCGAAGTGGGGGGAGGGGCCGCACAGAGGGCATGATGTCGAAGAACTGAGTAGGAAGTTAGAAGTGGCCGAGGAAAGGGCTCAGGGGAAAGAGGCATTTGAAGTCTCAGGCTGAGTGAAGGCAAACAGAAGAAAAAAGGAACTGTGTTCACTGAATGGCCAAAGTCACAATGGCTGGGGTGTCATGGAGGAGAGGTAAGAGCCAGGAGCGATGGGAGAGGGGCCAGCAGAAGCTTTTCTGTAGGAAGCAGAATGTGATCATGTTTAGTTTTAGAAAAGTAACTAGATTGAAAAGGAAGATGTTATCAACAAGAAGGCGAATCCAGTTAGGCTGTTGCAAAGATCCACCCAAGAGAAGAGGACGCCTTGGCACAGACACACAGCACATGCCATGGTGGTCTGACGAAGAAGCATGGACAGACCCAAGAACACCAGTGAGGAAGTGGTCCAGGGTTTTAGCCCAAGAGAGGGAGAGCTGTTGAGGATTATCTTAAGGTTCTAATTTGGGAGAGAGGGTAGATGTCCATCAATAGGGAGAGAAAATTCTTAACAGCAGGTATGTTTGGGATGTGTTGAGTTTGAGGAATCTACCAGGCACCCAGATGAATATTACAATAGACTCTGAAATTGCTGAGGCAAAATTGTGTCATCTCTGTGATCTCCTAACACCTTATCTTCAATGCCAGATAGCATCACTATCAAGACAGTAGTAACGAATAGCAGACAGTTGGCAACCGAATCAGTTTCCTGAACACTGTATGGAGATGCAGTCATCCCAGTGCACTTCGTGTTCAGCTAAGAGGAGCCGAGGTTTGTGTCAAGGTTTACAGGGTTTTCATGTGTGCTGTTACTTTTAATCCCCCCAGCAATTGTAAGGTAGGTATTTAATATCTTTCCAATTTTACAGATGAGGACTCAGAGTTGGTCGTCTTAGATATCAGAGTTCATTAGTCGTGGAGCTATGACTGGACCACTTCCTCTTCTACCTCTGCCTGTTGAGTGACATCCTCCTCATGAGACTGCAAAGCTGGTGAGGTCAGAACCGGTCTCATTAATTCTTGTAATTCTGTCATTTATCCCAATGGCTAGTGTAGGGTGGCACCGAGTCACTGGATTGACTCATTTGCGGAATGAATCAATGGATGCCACACACCTAACATTCCAGAGTTCTTTACTTTGTTAAACAACATGGTTACATTCCTGAGTAAATATTTTCACGGAAATGAAAAATTAAAGGTGTTAGTCGGTCAGGCATTACTTTGTGTGAAATAGCTCGGGAGAGAGGGTAGATTCCATGAGCTAGAATAACACGAGTGGGGGAATTAACATTATAAAGAGAATATGTAAAAAAGAGATATTTCCCTGTCATCTAGTTAACTTCCCATACTGTTGGCAGGAAGACCCTTTCCTGAATTCCACCTGAACAAGCGATGTCATTGCTTACTTTCCGAGGGTTTGTCTCTACACTGAGTCTCCTCCCCTTCACTGCCTGCCTCTCTCTTTTATGACGAGACATTTTCATTGAGCTATTGAAATTGGATGTGTCAGACACATTAAAAGCAATGGCAGTTGTGGCAAGTTAGCTGATATATTTTAAAATAAACCAAGAGGGCCATGTGGATGTCAGGGGAATAAATTGCTCTGTTTAGCATCAAGTGATTTATTTTAACGGCTGTAGACAGGGTCCGAGGAATGCCAAGTTGCGTACATTTGAGGAAAGGCTGAACTATTTTCTCAGAAATCTCTCACGTGGGACCAAAAGAAGAGCAGGAGAAGTTTATGAGAAGATTAATTAAATTCTTGATCTGGGAATGACCCGAAGGAATGCATTCTATTTCCCCTGTGCTGCAAAACTGATCTCGTAGCATTTCTGAAGGTGAGGCTCTTGTAGCATCAGACCCGGCCCTGACCCAGACTTCATGGGCTTCCCCGACACGGCAGTGGCAGCAGCGTTTCCCTCGCTCACCTTTGAGGGCAAGTGCGATGTTTCCAAAAGGGTGGTAAGCGGAGAGGTTTCACTCTTTCTTCCCCTCCCCATTCAGCCTCAGTTGGTGCCTGCTGGATACAAGGTCACCCACATATGGGAACTGACTGAATGTAAACTTACAGACGTCTAGTCTAGTACAGCAGCTAAACCACGGGCTCCCGTTCCAGAAGGTGCTGGTTGGCATCCTGGTTCTGTCTCTTATGTTCACTGGGTGACTGTGAACAAGTTTCTGGCCTTTCTGTGCTTCACTTGAAGATAGTAATGTGACGGTAAATGTTACTACAGTTACAGGGAGGACCATTTGCGACTGCCCTTCTCTTACATCCTCGACCATTCCCTCGCCATCAGTTACTTGCCCTCAGCATACAAGCACCGCCAGAGCTCCCTGGAAAAAGAATCCTTGATCCCCGACGTCGTCCTCCAGTTTTGACCTCGTTTCTTTTCTCTCATTCACACAAAAACTCCTGGAAAGGGGTGTGTGCTTGCTCTTTGATCCATTCCAGACAGATGTGTATCTCTACTCCTCCAATAAAGTGGTTCATCAAAATCCCCAGTGACCTCCATCCTGCCTGATCTGAAGGTCAGTGCTACAGGCCTTCTCAAGGGACGTGACTTTCCAGCAGCATTTGACCCATTCCGGTCCCCTCGTTCTGAAACACAACTCATTCCTGGTTCTTTTCTTCATCCACTGGCCACTCCTTCGTAGTCTCCCTGGAGTGCCCCAGGGTTCAGTCTCTGGAACTTTTCTCTCCTTTTCCTATACTCCCTAGATGACTTCATTCAGTCTCATGCTAGCTTATAGATACAGATTGAAATAGGCGACAATGACTTCCAAATCAGTACCTCCAGTCCCAACATTTCCCCTGGAATCCCCAGAATCCAGCTCATGTTTTATATCTCCACTTGGATGAATAAAAGACTTCTCCATCTCAGTGCAGTCAACCCTCATGATTCCATTATTTGCAAACTTGCCTATTTGCCAACATTTATTTGTGACCCCAAAATCAATACTCATGGTGCTTTTTGGGGATTTGCAGACATGTGCAGACCTGCAAAAACTTGAATCATTTGACGTGCACGTTTCACCTGAGGTCAAACATGGCAGCACTCTGTCTTTAAGTTTCACCTCCCATAATGTAAACAAGCAACCTTTTGTGATCTCTTTAATGCCACATTAAAAAAAAAAAATAACTGTGCTTTTTTTTTTTTTTTTGGTGATTTCTCTGTTTAAAAATGATTCCTAAGCATTGGGCTGAAGTGCTGTCCTTAGTGTCCTAAGCATGTCCCTTAGTGTAAGAAGGCAGTGATGCCTTATGGAGAAAATCCACGTTACATAAGCTTCATTCAGGCATGCGTTATAATGCTGTTGGCAGTGAGTTCAGTGATAATGAATGAACAATATATGTTCAGTAAGGTGTCTTTAAACAGAAGCATATGTAAAACAAGGTCACATATTGACCAGCTGACAAAAGCATTGCAATCAGGGGCTCCCAGGAAGCGAACCCTGTATTTCCCTTAGGAGCAAGGGTTCCGTATTCATTAATTCAGTGTTCACAGTGATTTTGTAGACTATAACTACTGTGAAAAATGAGAATTGACTGTATATCCAAAGCTAAACTGTGGATTCCTCCTCCCCTCCTCAGAAAATAGCTTCATTCTTCTAGTTGCTTAGGCCAGTCAATTACCTTTGTTCATCTTTTCCTCTCACCTCCCACATGCAATCAGCCGGTCCTTCCATATCTTCCTTTGAAATTGCCCCACTTCTTACACCTTTATTCTTTCAAGCCCGGTCCCAACCCTGATCACCACGATGATGGCGGCAGCATCCTACTTGGTTACCTGGCCCCCACCCATGACCGTGCCCACTCCTCACAGTCAGGTTAAGTCAGGTCTCATCACCCCTCCCCTGGGAACCTTCCAATGGCTTCTCGTCATATTCCGAGCCCAGGCCAAAGTCCTCACCATGGCTTTCAGCGCCACTGTCATCTCTCAGGTCCTCGCACATCAGGAATGTTCTCCCCTCAAGACCTCGTACTTTCTCTCTTTTCTTCAAACATTCATCCTGCAAGGATTCACGTGTCTCACTTCCTCACTGCCTTTGTGTCTCTCCTCAAATGTCATCTTATCAGAGGAAGTGCCCCTGGGTACCACTCAACATAGGGCTGCACCTCCCTCAGTCTCTGTCCGCGTCCCCTGCCTTATTTTCCTTCACTCAACATATTATAAATCTGTTTAACGTTTCCTCTCAATAGAATGTAAGCTTTTTGAGGGCAAGAACTTTACCTGTGATGTTCACTGCTGTTTCCCCAGGACTTAAAACAGGACCTGACACAAAGAGGATGCCAAATAAATTAGTATTCTGATTGATTCGTTGATTGTTTTTACATGAAATGGAGATAGTAGTATTCCTGTTTCACACGTGGTTTATCTGTAACAGCGTTAAAATATACTTCCGACTGCCTTCCCTCCTTGCTCGGCACGCCCCCGGGCCGTCCTCACCAGGTCTGCTGAGGCACATGCTTCCTACAGCCCTGAGCAAGGCACCCCAAGCCAGGTGTCAGGAATGGCGAGTCCATCTACTGCCCCTGCCCCTTGGCTTCGGTAAAGGGGCTTAAGAATGTCTGCATTGCTTCTGAATATCACCTTGAAAGCTCTGTAGAGGATGTGATTTGATTGTCCCACAAATTACCTGTTTTCTTCCCAGGATGAACTGTAGAGGAGACAGCTTTCTTCTCAAAGGAAAATGTGCCATTTGCAAATGTTTGTTCCCACACAGGATGCACCACAGTGAGATGATCATCCAGCCAACCATGAGACTGTGACTCAGGATGACAGTGGTGTTGATTTGATGCTTAAAAACTTAACTGCCTGATCCCCAGCTGTCAGAGCCCCTGACCAGAGATCTTTGCTTAACTTTGAAAGAAAGATTTCCTTCGGAACATACTTCCTGGAGAACAGGATCAGGTGTTGCTTAATAGATACTAAAGAGATACAGAGGAAACCATGGGCTTATGGAGGGTAATTAACTGCTTCGGCAAACTTGGTCTTCAGTTTTGGTCAGCAAGCCAGAATTTCAGGGCAGAGTCAGGGCTGGGAGCCACGTGCACTGAGGATCTATGAAACCACCCACAGAGTCATCATTCTTCCAGGCTCAGGCTCCTGAAACAAAAACCCCACTCTGTTCTCAGGCCGGAGAGCCTCCAGGGCTGGATTGCTCAAGCCTCAGTTCACAGACATGTCACTGTATTCGTCTGCTCCATAGGTATGCACCCAGGCTGGCCCTGTCCACGACAGTCCCAGTTAACAGACTCAGGGAATTGATATTTGTGGCAAAAAGAACACACGTTCATTGTGAAAATGTTGGAACATACAGGAAACATCATGAATAAAAAAGGAGCTCATAATTCTATGGCCCAGAGATTAAACACTGTTAACAATTTAGTATATACCCTTCTAGGCATGTGTTACATATGTGGGAGTATATATAGGTTGAAATAAGTTGGGTTATTCTCATGTTGTTCTATGATCCTTTTCTACTTACAGTTTTAATGCAGACACTTCCCCAGGTCATTAATTATTCTGCTACAGTGATTTTTTGAGTGGCTGTCCACTATTTCAGCATCTAGAAGTAATGCAGGTTATTTAGTATTGCTCTACAGTTTAACATTTAGATTATTTCCAGTGTTTCATTGTGGAAGACAGCACTGTGACGAACATTGTTGAACATGAATATTTGTGTGCCTTTCTGATTATTCTCTAAGAGTAAATTCACTGAAGGAAAACCATACAGTCGGAAATGTATGAATATTTTTAAGGCTTCAAGGTTTTTTTTTTTTTTTTTTTTTTTGGTCAGTGTATACTCTTACAGAGCATGCAATTGTCCCCTTTCCAGAGGTAGCTTTTAGATCAAGCTGCTCTGCGAGTCTCTCTTAGGGTCCCCCTGCCCCTAATGGATCTAAGCTGCTCCCCCAGAAGCTGCCCCAGGGCAAGATGAATGCAGAAGGCTGTCTCTGCCCCTCAGGGCCTTCTGGCTGAGTTTACTCATCTCTACGGCTGGGCCAGCTGAAGCATGCGGAGGTCAGGTGATGTGCGTGGGGCCATGAGGCCAGCGGTGACTCAGCCAAAACCGCTCCAGCTCCTGAACCTTGCTCAGATCACAAGGCTGAGAGCACTCACTTCCCTGAGGCCCACTATTCCCAAGTAATTAAAAGAGGCCACTTGCACTTGGGTTTGTGGATATCAAGCTTTAGAAGGACTGGCTCAGCCCCGTGACTTCGCTCATGGCCGATGCTAAATGCTGCATAATCCTGTTTCCCTTTTCCTTTTTAGAACCAGTCAGAGAATGATTTGTAGAGTTTCCCCTCACCGCGTAATTTGCAACTGAACTGTATGATGGGTCTATCCAGGTGTCCACCTGAGGCTCTCAGACGCAGAGACAACTGCTGACTGGATCACAACAAAAATTCTGATTCATTATGACTCATCCATAAAACCCATGCTGCCCAGTAAGGCACTGCAGCATCCTCACCAACATAAGAAAGCCCCCGGAGACAGACTGGCCCTCAGATGAAGACCCCTTGTCTCCTTCATCCATTAAAGGGAATTAAGTTCAGGTGACCCCTCGTCAGCAAACCTAGACTGAGTCCTCGCAGATGACTAGGCCAGTATGGGAGGTGACTGCATCTGATTCACAAGGGGTCCGTGCTTCCAGTGCTCTGCTGTCCCTGAATAACTCCCCGGAATGGTGCCTGTGAATTCAAGGTCCTCCACGGGCTTTGTGCTTTGCTCTAATACTTAGCCATAGATGGTGGGGGTTGAAGCCCAGATGTCTCCTAGTTGCCAGCACCACTTGCACAAGGGGTAAGAAAAAGTGGAAAAGCATTGATTCAATGTTTTTAAATAGCTCTAAGCCTAATCAGATTGTCTACTTTTCTTTGTGTGAGTTTTGGCACATTGTACCTTTCAGGGAATTGGTCCATTTCATTTGTGGTCATAGAGTTGTTCATAGCATTCCTTGATTATCTTTTTAAGGTCTGTGGGATCTGTGATGATGTCCTCCTTTTTGTTTATGTTATTAATAATGTGTGTCCTCTCTTTTTTTCTTAGTTAGCCTGGCTTACTGATTTTCTTGATCTTTTCAATGAACCAGCTTTGTGTTTCATTTTCTCCCTTGAGTTCCTCTTTTCAATTTCATTGATTTCTGCTTCCTTTTTTTTTTTTTTTTTTTTACCATTTTTTTCTTTCTGCTTCTTTGGATTTAATTTGCTCTTCTTTTTCTAGGTTCCTAAGATGGAGTCCTAGAGGTATGATTTTAGATCTTTCTTCTTTTCTAACACGTGTATTCATTCCGTGATATAAATTTCACTTGAACACTGCTTTCATTGTATCCCACAAATTTTGGTAAATTGAGGTTTCATTTAGTGAAAAATATTTTAAAATTTCTCTTGAGATTCCTTCTTTGACCCATGTGTTATTTAGAAATGTGTTGTTTGTAAATGTAATTGTTTGGGAATATTTTGGAGTTTTCAGCTATTTTTCTGTTATTGACTTCTAGTTTAATTCCACTGTGGTCTGAGAGCAGACGTATAGGATTTCTAACCTTTTAAATTTGTTAAGGTGCGGTGTATGGCCCAGAATGTGGTCTGTCTTGGTCAGTGTTTCTTGTGAACTTGAGAAGAATTCTGCTGTTGTTGAATGGAGTTGTCTATGGAACGCCGTTAGAGCGAATTGATTGGTGATGTGGTTGAGTTCAACTATGTCCTTACTGATTTTCTGCCTGCTGGATCTGTCCATTTCTGATAGAAGGTTCTTGAGATCTCCACCTATAATAGTGGATTCATCTATTTCTCTTTGCAGTTCTATCAGATTTTTGCCTCACTTAGTTTTATGCTCTGTTGTTAGTCACAGAACACTTTAAGGATCGTAATGTCTTCTTGAAGAATTGATACCTTTATCATTATGTAATGCCTTTCTTTGTTCTTGATAACTTTCCTGGCTCAGAAGTGTGCTCTGTCTGAAACTAGTACCGCTATTTCCACTTTCTTTTGACTAATGTTAGCACAGCATATCTTTGTCTGTCTATTTACTTTTTTTAATACATATTTTTATCGAAGTATAGTCAGTTTACCATGTTTTGTCAATTTCTGGTGTCCAGCACAATGCTTCAGTCATACATGAACATACATATACTCATTTTCATTTTCTTTTTCACCATAAGTTATCACAAGATATTGAGTATAGTTCCCTGTGCTATACAGTACAAACTTGTTGTTTATTGAATTTTGCGAGAATCCTGAATTTTGAAGCAAGAGACACTCTGCCAGAGCTCAGTAGGTGTTCTGTGTGATTCGGTGGGTTTGTAGATGTGATTCTTGGTGTATTTGTGGGAGAGGGTGAGCTGTGAGTCTTTCTACTCTGCCATCTTGGCTCAACCTCCCTATTTACTTTTGATCTATATGTGTCTTTGTATTTAATGTGGGCTTCTTACGGGCAATTATATTGTTGGGTCTTGTTTTTTGATCCACTATGACAGATCCTTGAACAGAAACTTTTATGTGTGTTTCTGATTAAATTCATATGTATATAACATTTAATATTGTGCCTATCCACTTAAAATCAAATTTATTGTTTTATAAGTTGTATATTAGTATTCACATATGCAAGTATACAATTCGATAGCTTTAAATAGATGTATACATCATGTAACAACCTCCTCATCCAAGATGTAAACTATTTCCATCTTCTCAGAAAATTCCCTTGTCCTTCCTCACAATCTCCTCTTCCCTCCTCATGACTCCCCTACAATCACTGATGTGATTTTTATCACCATAGATTAATTTTGCCAGTTGAGATTTATTCATGTTGTTGTGTACATCAGTGTGTTCCTTTCTATTAAGATTCCATTTTATGAATACACCCCAATATATTTACTCTTTTTACTGTTAGCTGGTAATTTGGGTTGTTTTCCAAGCTTTACAAATAAAGGTGCGATGATTATTTCAATACAAGTCTTTTTATAGACATATGCCTTGTTTCTCTAGAGTTAATACCTAGGAGTGGAATTTCTGGGTAGTTTGATTAGATTATGTTTAAATAAAAATCTGCCAAACTGTTTTCCAAGTTGCTGTACCATTTTGCACTCCCACCGCCAAGATTTCCCGTTGTTCCACATTCTCACCAATAGTTGGAATCTTTTAATTTTAGCCATTCTAATGAATATGAGATATTACTGTGGTATTAATTTTCATTTCCCCAATGATTAATGATAACTATCTTTTCATATATTTATTGGCCATTTATAGATCTTTTTAAAAAAAAGTATTGTATGTTTCAGGTGTACAACATTATAGTTAAACATCTGTACACACTGCAGAGTGATCGCCACCACAAGTCTAGTTACCACATCACCATCCATTGACCCTCTTCACCCATTTTGCCCACCCTTCAACCCCCCATCCCCTTTGGTAACCACCAATTTGTTTCCTGTACCTATGAGTTTCCTTTTGTTTGTTGGTTGGTTTTGTTTAGTTTTTTTTTTATTCCATATGTGAGTGAAATCGTATGATATTTGTCTTTCTCCATCTGACTTATTTCACTTAGCCTAATACACTCAAGGTCCATCCATGTTGTCACAAATGACAGGATTTCAGCCTTTTGATGGCTGAGTAGCATTCCACTGTACATACATATACCAATCTTCTTTATCCTTTCATCCATTGGTGGACACTTAAGTAGTTCCCGTATCTTAACTGTTATAAATAATGCTGCAGTGGATATAAGGGTGCATACATCTTTTCAAATTAGTGTTTCTGTGTTCTTCAGATAAATACGCAGAGGTGGAATAGCTGGGTCATATGGAAGTTCTATTCTTAATTTTTTGAGGGATCTGCACACTATTTTCCATAGTGGCTACACAAGTTTACAATCCCACCAACAGTATACCAGGGTTCCCTTTCCTCCACATCCTTTCCAACATTTGTTATTCTCTGTCTTTTTAATAATAACCATTCTAACAGGTGTGAGGTGATATCTCACTGTGGTTTTGATTTGCATTTGCCTGATGACTAGTGATGTGGAATACCTTTTCTTGTGCCTGTTGGCCATCTGTATGTTGTCTTTGGAAAAGTGTCTATTCAGCTCCTCTGCTCACTTTTTAATAAGGTTGTTTGGTTTTTTTGTAGTTTAGCTGTGTGAGTTCTTTATATATTTTGGATATTATTACCTCTTTGGATATATGATTTGCAAATGTCTTCTCCCACTCAGTGGGTTGCCTTTTTGTTCTGATGGTTTCCTTCACTATGCAGAAGGTTTTTAGTTTGGTGTAATCCCATTATTTTTGCTTTTTTATTCATTGACTTTGGGATGAGATCCACAAAATATTGCTAAAACCAATGTTATGAGGTTACCACTTCTGTTTTGGGGTAAGAATTTTATGATTTCAGGTCTTACTTTCAAGTCTTTAATCAATTTTTATTTAATTTTTGTGTATGGTGTAAGATAGTGGTCTAGTTTCATTCTTTGCCCATGGTTGTCTAGAGTTTCCAGCACCATTTATTGAAGAGATTGTCCTTTCTCCAGTGTATTGTTCTTTGCTCCTTTGTAGTAGATTAATTGTCCATATACATATGGGTTTATTTCTGGGCTCTCAGTTCTGTTCCATTGATGTATGTGTCTGTTTTTGTGCTAGTACCATATTGTTGCGATTACTATAGCTTTGTGGTATAGTTTGAAATCAAGGCGTATGATACCTCAAGATTTGTTCTTTCTTAAGATTATTTTGGCTGTTTGGGGTCTTTTGTGGTACCATACAAGTTTTAGAATTATTTGTTCTAGTTCTTTGAAAAATACTGTTGGAATTTTGAGAAGGAGTTCATTGAATCTGTAGGTTGCTTTGGATACTATGCCATTTTAACAATATTAATTCTTCCAATCCATGAACATTGACTATCTTTGCAATTTTTTTGTATATTCCATTTCTTTCATCAGTGTCTTGAAGTTTTCAGTGTACAAGCCTTTCACCTCCTTGGTGAAATTGTAGGTGGGATTCTTTCTGAAGGTACATTATTAATGTCTAGAAACAACACAGATCTTTATATATTGGTTTTGTACCCTGTGACTTTCCTGAACTCATTTACTTCTGATTGTGGATCATGGCAGCTGGGGTGTGAGTTGGGGTGTGGGTTTTTCCCTTGGCATGATCATATCTCTGTGTCTCTGTTTCTCCTAGCCACTTCACTGATGTCCTTTTACCCTTTGTTGTTTTCATTCAGTTTTCAGGACTTTTTCAGAGGGAAAAAGTCTAGATTTGTGTTCATAGGAGGAGCTGAGTTCAGGAGCTTCCTACGCTGACATCTGTAGCTCTCTCTTACAGATCTTCTTTTGTGATCTCTCTGGTCATGTTTCAGTCATATTTATTTGTGCTACTTCTTACTATTGAGTTGCAAGAGCTTTTAATATATTCTGATTTAAGTTATTTTCCAGATACATGTATTGAAAATATTTTTCTCAGTTTGAAAAGCAGAAGGTTTTAACTTTATAAAGTCTAATTTATTGTATTTTTTATTTTACAGATAGTAAAATTAACATTTGGTATGAAATTAGGAAAAAGTGTCCATTTGTTTTTAATGCTCTAAATAATCAAAGGTTTACCTTGTTGTATAGGATAATGGGCAAAGGACAAGGCAAGCAAGCAGAGTTTTCTTTCAAAAGCTTAACTACAAAGCAATTTATCTTAATCCAAGAAGTCTGAAGTTTGATAAAAGGATCCAAGGTACTAATTAATCATTTTCCAAAACAAAAGACAGCAAAATAATATTCATGTGCTTTATATGTGTTACCATGCATGTACACATGCAACATGGGTGTTGCACAGTCTTAAGAAGGACTCCCTTGCTTTCTTATTTAGCTTTTAATCCCCTGCCTATTGACTCCCTCAAAGGAAGGAATTTAAAATCTCTGCTGCTCCTGGAGTCTGTTCCCTTGTGATGGATTATAAAGTAACTACAGGTTTTGTTTATATTTATTTGAAAATACAATTGAATGACAGTTCTGAAAATAATGTAGAAATGAGTAGAAAAGTCGTCTTCTATCTCTTTTATTTGAGACAAAAGCATGGTACTGCATAGACAAATTAAGGACAGAATGTAAGGGATGCCACAAGTTCCGTTGGCTGTACACATCATCAATTTGCTGCAGAAGTTGAAAATTCCCCATTAGTAAGTGGACAGGATACTTCCCTTGGGTTTGAATTCAGCTTTCTTTGACTTTCAGCAAATAAATGACTTTTTATTTTATTTATTTTATTTTTTATTTATTTTAAAATATTTTTTCTTTTTATTTATTTACTTGGAGGGGGAGGTAATTAGGATTTATTCATTCATTCATTCATTTAAATGGACGTACTAGGGATTGAACCCAGGACCTCATGCATGGTAGGCAAGTGCTTTACCACTGAGCTGTACCCTCCCCCTAAATGACCTTTTCTGAGACTCTGTTTTTCCCTTTTTAAAATAGAGATGCTGCTCTTCATGGTGGTTATAATCATTAAATGATATAACTCATGTGGAACTGTCTAAGACAAGGCCCTGTGCTATCTAGCAGAGAGGACGCTCAGTAGAGTATGTTTAATCTGAATGAGTAGCATATTCAAGGTTGCTGTTTAAACCAGGATCCTATTAAGCTACCACAGGCCATTAGCACCTTATTTCAAGGTAGCTTTGCAGACCTGCCTGTTTCCTAGCAATGACCCTACGGCAATGCACTACCAGACAGTAACTTTTTAAAATATATTTTTCAATTAAAAAATTTATTTATTATTCAGGAAATAATACACCTAATAATCTACTGGAGATCTCCTGATTGTTCCAGAGAGAGCAATGTATTATCAAATCTGCTAATTTTCTTTTTTTAAACAACTTTATTGTGGTATATTTCCTGTACAGTAAACTACACATACTTCAAATGTAGAATTTGATGAATTTTGATAGATGTATACCCCAATGAAACCACTACTACAATCAAGATAGCTAACATTTCCATCACTCCCCGAGGTGCAGTTTTCAAATTCCCAATTTATCCCTTCCCACCCTTTTTACCCCCTGGTAACCATAAGTTTGTTCTCCATGTCTGTGAGTCTGTTTCTGTCTTGTAGATAAGTTCACCTGTGCCCTTTATTTTAGATTCCACGTATAAGTGATATCATATGGCATTTTCCTTTCTCTTTCTGGCTTGCTTCACTTAGAATGATGATCTGCAGGTCCATCCAGTGTTGCTACAAATGGCATTATTTTATTATAGTATTCCATTGTATATATATATACCACATCTTCAGCCAATCATCTGGGTTTTTTTTTTTTTTAACATTTTTTATTAATTTATAATCATTTTGCAATGTTGTGTCAAATTCCAGTGTAGAGCACAATTTTGCAGTTATACATGAACATATATATATTCATTGTCACATTTTTTTCTCTGTGAGCTACCATAAGTTCTTGTATATATTTCCCTGTGCTATACAGTATAATCTTGTTTATCTATTCTACAATTTTGAAATCCCAGTCTATCTCTTCCCACTCCCCACCCCCTTGGCAACCACAAGTTTGTATTCTATGTCTGTGAGTCTATTTCTGTTTTGTATTTATGCTTTTTTTTTTTAGATTCCACATATGAGCAATCTCATATGGTATTTTTCTTTCTCTTTCTGGCTTACTTCACTTAGAATGACATTCTCCAGGAGCATCCATATTGCTGCAAATGGTGTTATGTTGTCAGTTTTTATGGCTGAGTAGTATTCCATTGTATAAATATACCACATCTTCTTTATCCATTCATATGTTGATGGACATTTAGGCTGTTTCCATGTCTTGGCTATTGTAAATAATGCTGCTGTGAACATTGGGGTGCAGGTGTCATCCTAGCCAATCATCTGTTGATGGACATTTGGGTTGTTTCCATGTGTTGGATGATTCTTTTTTTTTTTTTAATTATTGAAGTAGAGTCAGTTACAATGTGTCAATTTCTGATGTACAGCACTGTGTCCCAGTCATGCATGTACATACAAATATTTGTTTTTATATTCTTTTTCATTAAAGGTTATTACAAAATATTGAGTATAGTTCCCTGTGCTGTACAGAAGAAACAGTCACCTTTGAGCAGAGAAAAAGTCATAGCCAAGACTGAGGAAGAAAATATCGAAGACATAAGGTATTACCCAGAGTGGTTTTCATCTCTTGTGTGGGGTTTCACCTTTTGACTGAGGTTTCACACTAGGGCAGCCAGAGTGGATTATGTTGGCCCGGTGCCCTGGGAGGGAGGAAAGGAAGCCATGAGAGGCAAATTATATAGAAAGAAGCAGAATGCAAGATCACCAGGCCAGTGTTTTCTTATTTCACATTTAGCCCTTATCTTAAATAATTTACTGTTCCAACAGATTTTCTTCAGATCACAATGGACCTAGCATTCTGTTGGATACTATAGATAATTCAAAAGCCAGTGCCATGTTCTCCAAAAAGGAAGCCATACAGATACAAAATAGTGATTCAGGGCCAAAACCATTGGTACAGACTGTGATGGTTAATTTTCTATGTCAACTTGGCTAGACCATGGAATACCCATATATATTTGACCAAACATTATTCTGGGTGTTTCTATGAGGGTGTTTTGGATGAGATTAACATTTCAGTGGGTGGTTTGAGTAAAGCAGATTGCCCTTCCTGATGTGAATGGACCTTGTCCAACCCATTGAAGGCCTGAATAAAACAAAAAGACTGACCCTCCCCCAGATAAGAAAGAATTCTTCCTGCCTGAGGACCTTCAAATAGGAACGTCAACTTTTCTCCTATCTTCTGACTCTAGCTGAAATGCTGGCTCTTCCTGGATCTGCAATCTTCTGGCTGTCAAACTGGAACTAAACCCACGGCTCTCCTGGGTGTCCAGCTTACTGACTCATCCTGCCCGTCTTTGGACTTGCCAGCTTTTATAATCGCATAAACCAGTTTCTTATATAAGATGCATGTTATTCATACATCCTATTGGCTCTGTTTCTTTGGAGAACCCTAGCTTAAGACAGACCACAAACGTCTTAGGAATTCTAAATGAGGTGCTAGCTGCCAACGGAGGCTTTTTCAAAACAAGCGTTGGAGATGTGGCAGTGCGATAGGTCCATCCACATGGAACCCCTTTCAGGACTCAGAAGCACGGGCTGCTGAAGGGGAAGGCATTCCATCTGCAGAACACAAAGGGACAGGGGTTCCCTGGGTCTTTAGGCCTTGAATAAGTCGCAGTTCTAGTGTTACCCCATGGCAGACAAAAAGGCCTTCTTTGCTCTAATGAATTAATTTCTGTAAAAGGAGTTGGGTAAGCTTGGTATCTATTGTTATGCTCCATTCTGAGCTCTCTAGATATTATGTAGTTTCTTAAACTTAAAAAATAATAGAGTATAATATTGTCCCATTATAAGATAAATATTTACTTACGCTAAGGTCTTTCTCCATGGCCATGGTATAAGCGCACGGGCTTGGGGCCGCTGGAGGTAAGCCAGAGAGGGGATAAATAGGTTAGACATGATTTCAGCAGCAAAGGCTTAGCTGAATTCACAACTGCATCTCTCCCATGACACTGGCCTAGTGCTCTTAAACAACATTTATGAGTTTGTCTTCTTAAGACCAATTTATTTTCCAAGAAGCTCATCCATCTCTCAAACCAACTGATTTTTGATAACTACTTGCCATCAGTTTCCTAAATATACTAAAAATTTTAAGTTGGACATGGCTTAGACAGAGCCTGGACCCCCTGTTTTGCAGGGATGGCTGGTAAATAGCAAGGGAACCATGGTCATCAGCTCCTTAAATGCCCGTCTAGAAGTATCAAGGTAGGGCTTGTAGTGGAGTCATCAGGGGATGAGAACATAGGCCTGTGTCATAGCTGCCTTGTGCCAGGGGCCATCTGTGATTCACCTTCCACCAGCAATGATCTCCTTACTACCAGACAGCAGCCAGAATTTCTGCCTGTGTTCTAGGACCACTTCTAGACTGGCTTCTCCAGAAGGAGATACTGAGACAGAGTTTGGGGTCAAGATATGTATTAAGGATGGACACTTCCAAAGGAAGGATGGAGTAGCAGGATTAGGTAGAGAGGGTTGGATGTGGCAAGGAGTCCGAGAGTGAGGGTTGCTCATTGATCATCCCACAAGGTGGGAAGAAATGGCTGGGACTTTTTTGTTTTTGCTTTCTTCAGTCACAGCTGTGGGCCACTCTTATAAGGATGTGAGGTCAGGCAAGGGAACTCTCTGCAGCTGAGGTAGACCCTGAAGGAGCTGGTCACATTGCCCATAACTGGGCAGAAAGTCATTCCTTCAAGGGGAATATGGACAATTTCCAAGTCTATCACAAAGCCCGAGCCAAGGCAGATACCACAGGGAGTTTTAGATGATAGATAGATAGATAATAGATAGATAGATAGGTAGGAAGGTAGGTAGATAGATAGATAGATGATATAGAGATACATGTATTCACACACATACACAGAGGAGAGAGGGTGAAGAAGGAAGAAGGGGAAGAATTATGAAACAGCATTAACACTTTCTATAAATTAAGAAGGCAAATTAACTTGTGAAGATCAAGAATGATGTGGCTGGAGATTCGAAGAAGATGGAGTACTTGGAAATACTGACTGGGAGGAATGTTTTAAGTCTTCTGACAGAATTTTAAAATTGCCCCGCATATCAGGTGAAGTTTATAGTGTAAATTTGCAAGAGACAAATCCCATAAGACTTTCAGTCTTTATTCCATGGTCTCAGATTGTCAAGGGCAGGTCCAGAGAGTACAGTGGATGCAGATTAGGGGTTTGGGATTGGTGTGATGGCAAAATGCCACACGGGTAGGGGGTCTAGGATGATGGGGGCAATGTTATAATAGTTGACTATGGAGCCGCCCAAGCTGAATGAAGCATCAAAAAAAGTTAGACAGGCTTCCATGTGCTTGTGTTGGAGAAAGAATGATAAGTAGTTGGAGCTAATAGAGGATTTTTACTTCTTATGACTGAATGGAAGGAAGACCAGATGAGGACGTTGCAGTAGAAAGATGAAATGACCAATTTGAGATCTTGGTTGGGAAATCTCCTACGAAGAGACTCAGGGTATAGCTACGCAGGTAGGAAGCTGGTACAGACTGGAGATGAAGGCCTGTAAAATCATATAAGGCAGGTGAATGTGAGGTCCATGATTTGTCATCATCCTTGTCATTCAGAAGTTTTTAGTGAAGGCTGGAATAATCAGAATTGAATTTTAGGTGCTACACAAAGCAAGGTAATAAATGCTGTGTCTGGCCGCTAGGAATTTATCTTCTGAAACCCCTGAAAGGAGGTGAAAACCAATTTCCTCATTCCTGGAGAAAAGTCCTCACAAGCTTTTTCCAAATTGAGAGGAACCATAAGAATGTTTTGGTGGCAAGTATTAGGTCTAAGATGCTAAAATATGTTGAAATCTACTTGGGTGGACTGAGGGTCAGAATACATTTTTAAAAAACAGACATTGAATGGCTTCTTCTTTCACTTTCTGCCACACTGTCTGCTGGGCGAGGAAAATGACTCATTAATACATTTAGCGCCAGAGGCCTGACTCATTCAGAAATCTCTCAACCACCACCTCACCCAGTCTTACTAGACTTCAGCTGATGATATTCTCCAGCTTGGGCTGTCAGAATCATGCCTCACACGTGGGTAATGGGTTTTATAGCTTGTCCCAGAAGTAGGCTAGTAGGATGAATTCCCATTTCAGTGATGTGGGAGCTAAGTGAATCACCTTAGGCTAGACACTGAAGAGAGGCTGAAACTGTACTTCTGTTTCTCACCACCAGAATTAGCAAAGTGTCCGCAGTGAAACACTGACTTCTAGAGCAGATGCTCCAGGTGATGGTTTGAGGTCTAAACCCAACGACCATCCAGAAGTAACTGCTACCACATTTGAAGAAGTGATAGCACATCTCCTAACTGAGCAAGTTGAAGGCAGGGGCAATTTCTCATCCGACTTTATATTTCCTGTGCCTCACCCAGAGTTTGGTAATCAGTATTAAAAAAAAAATAAATAAATACGTTGAATGAATGAATGAAATATCTTGAATGTCAATTTTGTGATTCCTGTCTCTCATGAGAGGAATAGAGTATGTGCTTTATATACATTTTGTGGTTCTCAGCAGTGACTTGTCCTCAAACGCAAGTATCAGAGATAAAGGGATTCATTGCATTACAGAATTTTCAGTCTCCTTGGTCTCACCCTTTTGATCAGTGTTTGATGCTAATATACAAGTAGTTCCTGAGGCAGCGATACAAAAGGAACACAATGTGACTCCAAACAGACCTCCAGCTTTTGGGGCTTGGGGTCTCCAAAGTCCTACATTTTTGTGTTTAGCATCTGAACCTTGGAAGCTTCAATTACATCTTCTGTGCTCTTGAGGTAGAGAATGTTGGTGAGACTCAGGAAGCTTCAGTTACATCTTCTGTGCCCTTGAGTCGGTGAGACTCAGAGATGTCAAATCCAATCTATAAATATTTATTGACGCATGTATAAGAAAGTCATTTGGAGGAGATTAAAAAATGGAAGATACAGGCTTTGTCTCAAGGTATTTGCAATCTACCTGGGGAGAAAAGATATAAAAAGTGTGAAAAAGGTGACACTAAAAGGGATAAGTAGCAACTCAAGATAATGAACATTTGTCACAAGTCAACCCATGACTAAGCATTCATCTCTTCTTCTCGCTTCTTACCAGAAGCTCAGCACTATTTAAGTGTCCACGCCTCCCGGGCACCAGGGGAAGAGGACCCTCTCCCCAGACCAGGTCTAGGTACTAATTAGTAAAGGAAATCGACACATGACATTCCCTGTGCTACTCTTATAGGTCTAGCACTAGGCGTGTGACCAATGCCAGCTCCAGATGACTGAGGGAAACTGATAGCCACTGCTTGGGGAGAGGGTCCCCACTCTCTGCCACTAGATGTGAGCAAAGAGTGTAGCCTTAGCTGCTTTTGGAAGCCATCTCATGACCACAGAGAAACCAGACATGGGATGGCAGGAGGGAGAAAATCTGGATCTCCAATGCTGCATTTGAGTCTATGAATCAACCTGGGAGTGTCTCCTAACTCAAGGCTTCCTGCTACATGAGATAATAAATTTTCTTATTGCTTAAGCTGGCTTGGTGGGGGGGTTGTTTCCAAAAGGATCTCAAGGAGACAATGACCAATTGCCAGCTGTGTGGGCAGATAATAATTACTGTGAGAGTTCAGAGTGGGGAGAGTTCACATCAGGCCAGAGTGGTCAGGACAGCATTCAGAGAAACAGAGCCTTTAAAAATGAATAGAATTTGTACAGAAGGAGAGGCCAGAGAAAGATATTCCAGGCAAAAATCGGGAGATGAAAAGAACTGGAGGAACAATGAAGGAATAGAGGGTGCAAAGTGAGAAAGGAAGGGTCAGATCGGATTTTAGAAGACCTTGAAGATCAAGTTAAAGTACTCTGATATTTAGGTACCAAGGCTGTCATAAAGATTTTTGAACAAGCAAATTATCTGTCCCTGCCTAAGCATTTGAAGCCAGGTCCACCCACTGCAACATAATACTCCTGCTGGCCCATAAAAACAGTTTCCAACATTAATGGGTGTTTTAAGCAAATGGTCCACCCCACACCACTGCCCCTTCACCTTGACTTGCCTACACTTTGGTCTCGTGTCTCTGGCTCCACACTCGGGGCTCTGAGATTCTGCCTCTCATTCCCTGTCTTTGGCTTCTGCAGATTTGTCTCTCATCCTACTTACCCCACCCTTTAGTCCTATTTCTTCTCGCTTGTGAACTCTGGGGTGATGTGCCTTCTGTGTTCTTGTGGGATGTTTACATCCTTACCAGCCAATCTCCATCCCAGGTACTCAGGAGAAAAAAAGAGGGAGGAATATTCAAGTAGAAATGGTAGTGCAGAAGTGAGCCAAACATGGTTATGCCGTGGTTGGAACCAAGGTTGTCTTAAGGGCAGTCACATAAGGAGTTAATATATACGCTATACAAAGAGTTCTCAGAAGTTGACAAGAAAAACACCAACGACCCAGTAGAAAAATAAGTAAATGGCTAGCTAACATGAATTTGAGTTCCTTAAAATTATGGGAATGCAAATTAAAGGAAAAAATGCAATATTACTTTACTAATCCCTATTACTTTGGCAAAAGTGAAAAAGCTCTCTTGTTGGGCACGTGGGGAGAAGGGCACCCACGCATTACTGGAGGTGGCGTGAAGACTTCGCAGCGTTATTTGGTGAGAGCCAAATGGCAGCGTCTCTGAAAATTAAGCATACACATAGCCTTCAATCCAGCAATCCGCTCCTGTTTTAATCTCATCGAAATAAAAACAGCAAGACAAAAGACATAATAGCACATACATATTGCCACGCTATTTGTATGAGGGGAAAATCTGGGGAAAAAGAGAATAGGTATTGAAGAGGGACTGAGTGAGTCATAGAATGGTGGGCAGCCTTCATGGTCAACGTGTGCTCTCCCAGTGGACCTGGATGGAATCACATGAGAAGTAATAATGGCTCAGGTTTATCGAGTGCTTACTGAATGCTGGGCACAGTTCTAAATGCTTCACCAGTTTGAATTCATTGATCCACATAATAATCCTATGAGCTAGGCATTATTATAGAGAAGTTGAGTAACTTGTCCAAGGATGCACAGCTGGAAAGTGGCAGAGCTGAGATTTGAACCCTTAGGGGTGCAGAGCTGCTGAAATGACTGTAGCAGGGATAAGAGGAGGGGAAATGCAATTTTAAAAAGGAAAAGAAGTGCATCAGACTTGACTTTTGAACAAATATCAGGCATGACATAATAGCATTTATACGTTATAAAACCACATAGTCGTGTGTATAAAGAAACTTGACTTTCTTAAAATGAAAAGTCATGGAATCTTAGGGCTGGAAGGGAATAAAAAAAGTCACGTAACACAGTCACCCATCTGAGGCTTGAAGTACTTCCATGATACCTGTGCTCAGTAGTTGGCAAACATACCAGGATGAGAAACTTAATATATTCATCAGATAGCCCTTATTTTATGTGAATCTCTGATTTTTATCAATTAGTCCTCGTCCTGTCACTTTGTCGTCAAACAGAATAAGCCTGTTTTCTCTTTCACAAGAGAGCCCATCAAATGTTAAGCAAGACATCATATTGCCTCTAAATATTCCCTTTTTTGAGTGCTTAGTTTCTTCGCTGAGCCTTCACCATAGTTTTGAGTTTCCATTAAATTGGTCATTGCTTTAGGAATACAATCTGGTTTGTCTGTATCTCTTTTCATGGTACTCACAGTGGGGCACATTACCATAGGCATGGCTGGTGCACATGGTGACCATTTAAGATTCCGACCCCATATTGATGCAAACTGAGATCGTGTTTTTGTGATGACCAAACCACGTTGTTGGTTCTAAATGAGTTTACTGTCAGCTAAAACCACTGTCTTCGTCACTGCAAAGCTCTCTCACACACGCTTTACGTCAAGAGTTGTTTCTCAGAAGCAAGTGACATGGTGGAATGATCTTTGTAGAGAGACTGACCTGGCTTGAATCTTGGTTCTCTCATATCCTATGAGACTTCAAGAAAGTCAATTACCTTATCAAACCTCAGTTTCCTCAACAGTAAGGTTAGTATAAGAAGTCCACTACAGAGCTACTTAAGGACTAGCAAGAAGGTGTATCGATGCTACTCCATATAAACACACAATTAAAAAATAGCTTTTTCTCTTTTTACCAATTTATTGCCATTGATAGATTTAGCTCCCTGTGACGACACCTGGAGGCCATTTGGGATTGGGATTCCTTTATGCTAACACTTCACCCCTGCTTCCTGTCAGTTGGCACCAGATACATCTTCTGATTAATCTTCATCATTTGGGTAAGGTCAGCAACGATTTAGTTTTCCATCTGATTATCCTTTTTGCTGGTATTCCTTTGGCTATTTTGCAGAGAAAGAAAGTAGCTTTTTCCTTGAAGTCAGAACCTTTACGTATTGCCAATATTATTTTATATTTTTTCACCATTCTACAAAAATCACCAATATTGAATTCAGTGATCTCGTGAACCAGGAGCATTGGGCTCATTTAGAGAAGTTGAGTGAACCAGCTCCACTTTCTCTCGAAATTCCCATCAATTTCGCTTTGGCCAAGACATCCTTCCTTGTTAAAGTAGAATCTTCCCTGTCTCTCCCTCCACTTGCTGATTGATGATTCTGTCAGCAGAGTAAGACAAGAATTTGTCAGATGCTCTACTTTTAGCCAAATGAGACTCCCTGAAGGTGCCCTCCTGGTTAGAGCAGGCTTCTAAGCTGTGTTGAGATCTGGGTCAGGAAAGTCTCCTCTCTGCCAGCTGGCCCCACGTATGTGCTCCTTCTTAAAACCACCCAGATGCCTGTCTGGTGTTCTCATCCTCAAATCTACACATTGCTACACTTCCACACAGGTGCACAGCTTCCTGACATGCAGCTAAGCGGCTTCTTCTCCTACAGGGTTAGATTTTTTTTAAATCGTTCGAGCCTAGAGAAGTTTCACTATTCATCGTCCCCTTTCGTGTCCCCTCCTCCCTCCTTAGCTTAAATTCCATCATTAAAATAACTCACAAGCATCTCAGATGTCTTCCTCTTTTTTTTTTTTTCCCTTCATCGTACTCACTTGGTTAAACTCTGGTCCTGAGTTCACCCTATACTGTGCCGACATCCTTAAGTCTTAACATTGCTGAGAAAGAAAAAAATAATCACAGAACCAAGCTGAGTAGTCTCACTTTAAATTCATGACCACAAACCTCAGATGGGCACACAGCACTGCCTGGCACCGCCACATCATTTCTCTAGTAGTAGATTTGTCATTCTCCTGGTTTTCATACACCCCTTCACTCCTCAAATACCCAACATCCACTCCTCCTCTCGCCCGCTGACCTTCTACGTACGAATGCCCTTTTTGTTAATTTGTATTTGTTACAGCCTCTGCCTTGAATATTCCTCCCCGTGGCCGCTTAACTTCATGGTTTACTCCTTCATTTTATTCGTGTCTTTGTTCAGGTCTTCCCTAAACAACTTGGCTTGAAACTTTCCAGGTAGGGTTTTCCGTCAGGACCATTGCAAAAGTGGTTCCCTCTGCTTGGACCATTCTGTCTCCATTTCTTCACATTGTGGATCCAGCTCATAATTCAGGACTTTATTCGAATAGTATGCCCTCAGAGATGTCTACGCCGACCACCTCCCCATCAAGGTTGCCTGCCCACCTCACTACAGCTCCACTGGCAGTCTCTCCGTCTTACCACTTTTTTTTTTTTCATAGTACAAATCACTGTATGAAATGTTTGTATTAGTTGAATGACCATCCTGTTTACATTTAGTCTGTCTCCCTCCCATGTTTTAGTTAAGCTCCATCACTGAAGGGCTCTTGTCTCCTTCATTCAGTGCTCTATCCTCAGCACCCCAATAAAAAAGGCATTCAATTCACATTTTTTTGACTAGATGATTAAGTCAATAAGAAACTCCACCTGATCCTTGAATCCCAGTCCACCCAGCTTTATTAATATGTATGGAAATGAATCCCAAAGATGTATTTGTGGTCCAGCCATAGGCCTTCTAAAAAGCTGCCCTCCACTCATCACCTCCTAAGCATATGCACTAGTCAGTCTGAATAACCCTTGGCAACCTGGAGAGAATCCAGCCTACTTCTTGACCCCAGTCACTGCAACCCCCTCTGGGATCAAATTCACCAACTGTTTCTGCCTCTCTACCTCCTGCCTCTTGCCCTATTCTGCACCTAAGATGTACCTTGCTTTGAAGTTTCCTCAGGCCTTGGTGACAGCAGACAAGCCACCTGCATCATCAGCTCCAGCCCCACCCCTGTGAATTCCCCATGCTCTGTCCACTGATACAGAAGGCTCTCCCCATCACACCTGTGACTTCGCCATGCCTCTTCCCTATCTCGTCTTTCGTGTTTCTACCTGCCACCCTCCATGGTAACTGTTTTTCGGGGTTTATCTGACTGTTTTTCTCCTTTCCCCACTATATTGAGTTAAAAAGATTCTGGTTCTGTCAGTTTAGCCTCTAGGCAGACACATTTTTTTCTGTGCCTGTGAAATGTGAACCACCCATGGACAAGAACCCAGGATTCCAGTATCTTAAGCCAATGGGCCCCAAATCCAAATCCAGCTCATCAACACTCTCTGGACAGGGAATCATTGATCTTTTAGCTCTTTCCCTTTCATCTTAAATCCATACTCTTAGCAGAATTAACTGATAAAAACAGCACCTGTGTCCCAAGTAATTTTTTGTTGTTGTTCAAGAGTTGGTATTCTCTAAAGACTCTTTCCTGAGACCTTCTGATTTTCTCTGTGTTCAGACTCAAATACTGCTCCTCTGTTTTCTCTTGGCAGCAGCCAGGTATCCTGTGGACAGGTCTGGGCTTTGAGCATCTCTTTACAATCATTTCTGTAACACGGGCCAACAATTTCTGTCTCCATACTTTCATATATCTCAGAGATCTTTCTATAAGGCATTCGAGAACTATTCATACTTTAAGACGTAGTTCCTTATAGAGCTGAAATCCCAGAGCAGGAGATCTGCAGGAGAGGGAGAATGAGCAGGTGAACACACACACACACACACAAACACACACACAGGAAAATGCACCCAGTTCCTAGGCAAGAATTATGATGCCCAGGGATGATCTGAAAAGTTTTAAAACATCCAAATGAAAATGGAAGTATCAATGAGGTCAGCTCATACTCGTCTGCCTTTTATCGCATGCCATAAACTTTGCAGAATAATCTGCCTCTGAATCAAACATTTTTTTGGAACGACTGTCACATTTAAGTTATAGATAAAATCTTAAACAGTAATAATTACTGGAAGAATAGAACATCCAGCTCTTTTTCAAATTGATTAGTCAGTTTATTTTCTGTTAGTCAGTTTTTCATGAAATTATGTATGCAGCTAATGTTTCACTCTATAAAGCTATAGCATAAAGTGTTTGAAGAAACAAGTAGTTTAAAGTATCCTCCACCAAAAGAACAGACTCCAGCAGCATCTTGGGGTTTAAAACCAGACCTAGATTCAAATGTCAGGGCCATCAGTTATTAGTCTGTAGCACTCAGCTCTCTGGACTTTCCTACACTCATATGTAAAAATGGAAGTGAAGACTCCTTTCTGTTGTTTTAAGGACCTACTGACATAATCTATAAGAAAATACACCAGTGCAGTACTTGACACATGATTACTCAATAAATGTTTGTTTATTCTTCTTCTTACCAGATGCCAGCCCAAACTCTGAGGTTTTAGACCCTATACAAATATTAAACACTCATAGCTGTGTCCCTTAAAAAAGGAGGAAGAAATAGCTTTGTTCCACCTCCCTAAGAGGTCAGTGGCTAGAATATTCCTTCTGTACCTACTCAATTGCATTTAGAAAAGAAAAAGAAATCTCGAGCTTTGCTGCCAATGGATGTTCAATGTTAAAATGCAGGGAGTGTCGCGGTATCAATGTTTCAGCCCAGTGGGAATTTCAGTTCAGACTTCAAACCAGAAAAACCTTAACCCTATCCAAAAAAGTGTGTACATAGAAGAGGAGCAATGGAAGAAGATGAATCAAAACTCGATGAGAACAAAATAATCAGGTACCCTGGCTTTGTCTGTTTAGAGATGAAGGCCTGGACTTTCATGTCAAATCTCACCCGGTGTCCTCAAATTCTCTGTAGACAATTTTGCTTAAATTAATGTAGAGTAAAATGTAAAACTATGGTTTCTCGTTTTAAATTATGGGCTCAGTCATTCTCAGCAAAACCTTTGGTAGAAACCTCAGGAAGAACAAAAGCGTGGCCATGGCCAGTGTGTCTCCAGTCTCCCCTCCTGTCCCCACGGCCGACCTCACGCCCCGTCACTCATTCCCACTGACCTTGGATGTGGTCTCAGAATGGCAGCCAAGGCTGTGGAGTCCAGAGCAAGTGAAGGCAGGTGAGCAGCGCTGGTGACAAGTCTCCTGTCACTCTAGGTGTGTGGCTTGCCCCACTGGTCATGGGTGGAGTTGCCTTCACAAAGGTGAGGTGAACACGCTTTATCAGATGATCCCAATCTGTATTTGCTACTGATTGGCCCCAAAGAACTTGCTTCTTTGCTTCTACTCATTTGGCTTGGACCTTTGACCTTAACTCCTTGGAGATCTCTGCCTTTGGTCCTGCTCTCCTGAACGCCAGACCTGCCCCTGCACGGTGCACAGCTCCACATCCTCCCTGGCCCCAGACCTCTCTCCAGATGCTCACTTTGGTGCTGCTTTTGCTCACTGAACATGGGTCTCGGGACGTCCCCGGCAACACACTCCTTTTTGCTACTCCCACCGAGCAGAGCCTGCTGTGGCCTTCGCGGGCAGCCCCTCTCCGCTGTCCTCACCTGGTCTGATCAACCCCATTCTGGGAAGCTGCTCTGTGGGGCCCAGCCTGGCCTGCCCTGGCTTGGTCCAGCCTTGGCACTGGCAGTGGGGGTTGGGGGGTGGTTCACAACCCACATCTTTTCTCAAGGGACAGCCTGTACCTGAGTCAGCCCACGCCAAAGAGGCGGCCTCCTCTTCCTTTTCTGGATTTGTGGTTTACTCGTTATTCCTCAAGCTTACCACGGTTGCCTTGGCAGCAACACACCCTGGGGCCTGCTGGGAAAATTCCACACTCCGATTTGGCACCTGCTCCTGGTGGCAGACAGGCCTGAGCTGCTGGGGAGGAACACAGGCATGATGAATTAGATATTGAACTGATCGGGGCAACAGTGGAGGCCCTTTCCATGGAAGTGGCCTGCAAAGCAGCCTTAGGGAAATGGCTTCTTTGCTTTCTTCTGTTAGCAATAAATCCCTGTGCCCCAGGATGGCCCCAGCTTGGCAAGTTGACACCCAGATGATTTCTGATGGCCTACGTGCCGACCGCAAGGCAAGCTCGAGCACTGCCAACTCAGCCCCCACAGAGAATCCCTTCTCTGGGGATGAGAGGTGCTGGTCCAAACCCCAGCGAGCTGGAATGTGTCCACCCCTACCCCTTGCAAGCAGCCACAGGGAGCAGCGGTCAGCCGAAGCAGAGGGGCAGAGGGGTGGCCCGCCTGTGCGGGAAATGTTAGTCTCCTCGCTGAAATCTGAGACCGTGAAGGGAAATTTGGCCACGGAAGAGCTGTGGTTCCAAAACTGATAAAAATGTTCCAGAATCTTGCTCTGTCATATGCTTGATTGCACCGGTCCTCAGGATGACAAATGAGCCTCCATCTTCACTGGAGCTGGGGGAAGGATCATAGACCGTTCTTTGACTTCTGTTTTATTCCGTCCATTCCAGATAGCTACTTCCCAAAGGAGGAGTGGAGAAGAAGAGACATAAATAACACCCCATGGACTGTCTCATTTGCTCTGGAAAATCCCCTAAAAGGTTAACGTTGCGTCTCATGCTTCTGGGCATGTGTGGGTCACATGCTGGGAGCTGAGAAGCAGCTCCAGACTCCTGCTGCGGTAATGCCCATCCAGGCAGATGGGGAAGGATCCCAGGCAGCACATATAAGCTTTGGTAAACCAGTGTTGACTTCGGGGCTTTGTCCCCGACTAGGAATCACATGAGGAGAGAATTCTCAATTTCCTTCCCTGGAGAAGGTTGGAGCAAGACAGGGAAGGGCAGGGCGATTATAATGCTTTCTAAATGTCAGGAAGCGAGAAAACCCCTCAGACAATGTGGAGATGGAAGTGACTGCCCCCAGAGGATGCCGGAAGCCTCCGGATTCCCAAGGGAAAGGGGCACCTCAATTCCTGCTTGGCACATGGCAAGTTTCCAGTGCAAAGTATCCTGACCAAGGCATTTTGTGGCAAGGAGAAAGGAGAGAAGGAAATAGATCAAATCCCACTGGAGACTGTCTTGTGGGAAAAAGCCAAATAGCTGAGTTACTCTATTTCCTTGTTGTCAGGAGCCTGAGCCTTGCACAGCTTCATAGGCAGTAAGATGCCAGAGGACCTGGCCAGAGTTGCTTTTCTGTTGGGGGAGAAAGTGGTTAGGTCCTGCTAGAAAGTGTGGGATTCCTCTGGTGAGGATGTCAGCAGAGAAGGTATAGCACGCATCCCAAAAGAGTCAGAGGTGTAGGATGCCTGTGGAAGTGAGGCGGGGAATGCAGCTGGAGCAGTTTGAAGGCAAATATGGCTGTAAATGCAGCTGCCCTAATGGAGAAACGGACCACAGCCTCTGAGGGCAAGAAAAACAAGAAGATGCAATGAGTCTGGCACTGGGATGGCCTGTGCTGTGAGAACCTACACCGCCCCCTTCCCCTGCCACCTCCCAGCGCCATTCGGTTCTCATGCACCAGCAGAGGCTCTTGGATCCATATGAAATCTGCTCCCACTGGTGCTGGAGGTGGGCTGTGCGCCCAGATGCCCTATGAATCACCTGCAGCAGGAGGAGATCATCACTCTCCCATCTGCTGTCCCTGCTCTCAGCCTCCTAATAGAGCTGGCAGCTGGGCCTGGGCCCGGGACCTCAGCCTTCTCCTGCCCTCCTGCCCCACCCACCGGAAGTGGCGGGCTTCCCATCGCTAACCTTGCTGCTCTCTGGCTGTGCAGGGTTGGACCACTGTAACTGCCCAAGGCCCCTGGCAAATGCGATTGTGTGTGAATGACGTTAGAATGGTTCTCTGGGAGTCAGGAAGTAAACAGTCTGTCTGGGGACTCCAGGAGCAGCCCCTCTGGGATCAGGAGCGCCACATCTGCAGTCCTGGGGCAGGTGGCGAGGATGCAGCCCAGGCATGGCCATCTGAATGAGCCTGTTTTTGTCCTTCTGTTTGTTGGTTTGCTTTAGGCCATTTGGGAGGGGCAGGCAGAGGCAAATTCCTGTTGTGCTTTTGCATCTATTAACATTCTTCAACCTGACCACATTTATTTAGGGAGGCAGGGACCTCCAGGGGGTCTTCTGGCCTGGTCTCCCGCTTCAGGGAGGGCTATGCCATGAAATCAAGATAGAAGAGGAATGATTTTTAGTGGCAAAAATTTGTCCTCCTCCCACCTCCAACATCTGCCAGATGCCCTGAAAATTTCGCAGATGAAAGTTTCTCTCCTACCAATAATATGTACTCAAACTAAATACAATTTACAGTGAAGGCTTGAATTGATTTCTTAAAAAAAAAAGTTATTGATTGCTTAGTATATACCAGTCACCAATGAAACTGAGGCTTAGAGAGATTTATTAAGTTCCCTGTAGACGTAGCTAACACAAAGGAGGATCAGGGTTGGAACCCACATCTTCTCAACTCCCAGTCCAGTGCTCTTACCAAAACACCATAAGGAAGGGAAGGAAATAAAAGTCTCATCTTGAACATCTTAATTATGGAATTTCTTTTAAATAATATCGTTTCAAAGAAATGTATTTCTGACTTTGCAAAAAAATATCTTTGCCAGTAAAATTCACGAAAGAGATGCAGCGTATGTAATCAGTGCTCCTAAAACTTAAGCAAGCAACAGCTTCACAAACAAGGGGAGCCTGGTCCTTCTGGTACTGTGCTTAGTTAAATCCTTTCTCCTGGCCCGTGGAATCTTAATGAGTATGAAGTCAGATGAGTGGGATCCCACGTAAGGGAGCTCGCGGCCTCTCCTATGGGGAGGTAGGCTCACTCTGTGGCCACGTGATCCGCTGACACGCTTTCTTCCAGAGTCAGGAAGCACTTGCAATTTCCCTGGCTGCAGCTTTTGAGAGATGAGATCAATGGCTCTTTCCCGACTGGTCCTTCTCAGCACGCCTCCTGCCTCAGAGCTGGCAAATGTGGGGAAGGAGGGCTGGTACTCCCCCGTCCCTCACCCGTGACTGTCACAGCTAATGTGGCCCGGCTCTCCTTCCCACTGACCTTTGGGGCAACTCAGAACCCTTCTCAACACAGCACTCAAGACAGCAGCTGTCTACAGAGAGAAGTGACACGTGAACTGACACCCAATGGCCGGCATGGGCTTCCCAGCACCTGTTGACTCAGAGCGGTACCGGAAGCTGCCACTGTTGTCTTCAGTTTGCTCTTTGCTCTCATTTGAGTGTGGGCGGGTCACACACTTACTGAGGGTACACTGAGATGTGTCGATGAAATGTCGTTTCATCCTGTTCAGGAGCTGCTTGCTGGACTACGGGGAAGGGTTCCGTACTTTAGACCAGTGCAGCTCAGACTTGCATGTGCATACGTACGAGTGAACCTTCTTGGGATCTGCTTAAAATTCAGATTCTGGTTCATGAAGTCTGGAGAGGGTCCTGAGTTCTACATTTCTAATGAACTCACAGCTGAAGCTCTTGATTTAGGGTCCACAATTTGAATAGTAAGAGTTTTAGACACTACAGTAAGCTTAGACTGGTGTTAAAATTGTTATGTCAATTTCTGGTGTACAGCACAGTGCTTCAGTCATATAGGAACGTACATATATTCTTTTTTCATAACCTTCACCATAGGTTACTATAAGATATTGAATATAGTTCCCTGTGCTATGCAGTATAAACTTGTTGTTTATCTATTTTATGTGTATTAGTTAGTATCTGCAAATCTAGAACTCCCAGTTTAGCCCTTCCCACCCCCTTCCCCTGCTGGTAATGGTAAGTTTGTTTTCTATGTCTGTGAGTCTGTTTCTGTTTTGTGAATAAGTCCATTTGTCTTTTTATTTTTATTTTTTTTAGATTCCACATATGAGTGATATCATACAGTATTTTTCTTTCTCTTTCTGGCTTACTTCACTTAGAATGACAATCTCCAGGTCCATCCATGTTGCTGCAAATGACATTATTTTATTTATTTTTTATGGCTGAGTAGTATTCCATTGTATAAATATGCCACAACTTCTTTATCCAGTCATCTGTCAGTGGACATTTAGGTTGTTTCCATGTCTTGGGTATTGTAAGTAGTGCCGCTATGAACATTAGGCTGCAGGTGTCTTTTTGAATTAAGGTTCCCTCTGGATATTTGCCCAGAAGTGGGATTGCTGGGTCATAGGGTAAGTCTTAAATAGGGTCCCTGTATAACTCTTCAGTCTGTCTTATGTTAAATGCTTAGTCCTTCAGAGTTCTGCCTCCTCCCCTGGCTTCTCTCAGGGAGAGGGTCTGGGTATATGAGGGAGAGGTATGTCTTCAGTGACCTTATGGTGGGATGGGAAGATGGTATCTTAGGATCCACATGGAATCCTTTGGATCATCCCAGTCTCTATTATGAAGTGGCTGATCTCAGGACTCTGCAGATTGGTGACCACCAAGGTTTAACTAATCTCTTCTCTGGACCAGGTTGTGTTCAAGTTCTCAGAAACCAGTCTGATAAACTGGTCTTGTGAAGATATTGTGAATGGCAGAGACTTCCTGTGCTGGCTTGGAGAATCTATGAGCATCTAGAGAATTGTAAGCAAGCTAGCAGACTAAAGGTTGGGATGCAGGGTTTTCAATGCCTCTCAAATCACAGGTGGCTACTTAGGGATAAGACCACATGAAAATGCTCAATATCTCCAAGCCTTGGTTTCTTTTTTGGTAAATCATACCCATACCGTAGGGTTTCTGCCCGACACAAACTATACTTTGCAGTGTCTTCCCACAGCTGCAAGGAAGCATAGTGAATCTGTTTCTGGTTTCGCCTCAATTCAAGTGAAACTTGAATTCTTCTGAGGTAAGGGGACAGATGTTACCATCGAGCATGCCTGAGGATCCTAAATCTCGAATTTTGAGAGTTGCAGAGCTAGGGCGAAACTTGACGGTAAATGACTTTCTACTAAGGTATAGTCATCCACACATCCATCTGTGTGGCCAGAAACATTTGTTAAGCAATTGAATGTGACACGCCCAGAGCAATGCACTAGATGTGAGCCAACCTCTTGAGGTAACTGAAGGTGTGAAGTTCGAGGCCATAATTCAAAGACACAAATTCCCAGTTGCCTTAATTTAAAAAAGGAATGGAGCGTAATTTCATTCCCACATAAGACCTGCTTCAAAACGGTCTTGACTTCAGTCTTACAGAAAGCCACTCTAAGTAACACTCTGAAGAGTCCCTGACATTTTCTCTGGATGCTGCAAACCAGAGGCTCTGAGAATGCTCCACAGATTGCTGATGAGAGCGCCCCATTTACTTGCAAATTCACTTGACTATCAAAAGTGAAGTGAGGACAGGAGCCAAAGTCTTGTAAATAGAAAGGGGTCATTATTGCATGGATGGAACCCAGTGGCTCAAACCTTTCTACCAAACTAATGAATTCTCCCTGATCCGTTTCTAGCTTGTTTCACATTTTGGAAAGAAGGAGCAGACAGATTGGATGACTTGCCCAAGGCCACAGAATGTGCCACCACTGGGGTTTGGAATAAGACATATCGTTCCTGGCTCTCAGGACCTTCCCCTGACAGCCCTACCTCTTTCTGGCTTCAGGGATACTGGGGTTGCTATGAAGACAAAAAAAAAAAAAAAAAAAAAAACCAACAACCAAAAAACGAATTTGAAAGAGTCATGCAGCTGAATTATTTTTATAGCCCTATTGTATGTGACATCTGCCCCTTGTGAATTTGCTCAGAGATGAAGAAAGCTAAGGATTTCATTATTCAGACAGCAAAGAAGGCCTGGTCGCCAGTCCTGGAATTGGCGGGAGGGGTGCCAGTCCTCAAGTCTTTGAAAAGGGAATGCTGAGGGGCCTCGCCTGCAGCCCTGTCTTGGCTTGAGCCAACCGGGTCGAAGGCAGGCGACTTAGCCCTCTGTTCCAGAGCAGGAAATTAACTCGTGGTGTCAACAGTCCCAGTATTAGAGGTGTGGGCGACACACTGTGAACGAGCAAGTGTGCCTCACCCCTGGTACCCCTGCCTCTCCCAAAATGCCGACCCAGATCAAAATGAAAATGAGTTGTCTTGCCAGCATCTTCATAACCCACTCAAACGGGAAGGCAGTCCGAAGCCTCACATCCCTCAGCTGGCTGTTGCTGTCTCCCCGCCCTTGGGATCCAAGGCGCCTGGGTGGATTCTGTCCCAGTCGATACTTGGCTGGATCCGGGACGGAAGGACTGTCCCGCAGATGCCACGCTGCTCTTCATCCCGCTGCGTGTCGCTCAGGGTTTGGAGCTCCCACTGTGAGCCCAGCCTGAGGGATGGCCGCTCCCCGGCACCTCGGTGAACCATGCTGGACATCCCAGTGCCTGTCAAGTGCCCACTGGCCCCTGTGCATCCGGCCTGTGACTCCCCTGGCTGATGTCAGCCTCTGCAGCTGCATGGCTTCCCTTCACCCACGCCTTCATCTCAGCATTCTCCTCCTCCCCATCAGTATAAGCTTTGGCAAGTTTAGAACGGTGCCCACTCCCACTGCGGCAAGGTGGGCATGGAGCGAGGGGTGGGACTGAGCGGCAGGAACTGTAAGAGGAGGCCAGGGGTGGGCAGAGTGTGTTGAATAGGTTCCCCTCCCAGGGCTGCAGAGCAGCTGCCTGGAGAAATGGCCTTGGTTCCCCGGCAAACATAACATGCACAGAATCGCCCTTAGATCTGGCACCCAGGCCCCTGCCCTGTGCCCTGGGCTCCAGAGGTCCCTGCTCTGCCGCTTACCTGGCTGAGTAAGAGCCCATAGGTCTGAGGGGACACGCTCAGCCCGCACACACACTGTCCCTTCTGACCACTCTCCAGGGCCCCGGAATTTCTTCCAACAGCCTAGGCCCATCTTCAGGACCTGCCGGTGAGGGGGAGGGGGGGCTGCTTTCCCCCGGGTTCATCTCTGCCTAGTGGGCGATGGGTGCCGTGTGTGGAGGTGGGTGATGGAGGGTGGGGGCTGTACACGAGTGGGCTGGGGTCTGCACACAGGTGCCTGAGGCCCCTCCCGATGCGGCTCTCGTCCCTCTGTGTGTCTTCCTGCCCCGGGACCTGTGCAGGCCAGGGTGTAAGAAACCGCCAAATATTCCCTTCTGGAATAATTTTCTACTCCCCGTGTGCTAGGTCGGCTCGTTAGTCTTCGTGGGTTCTACCAGCTGCATGCTAATGGCATCTTAATTTATATTTTTCCTCTGCTGAACTCTAGAATATCTGCTCGATACGTCAGATGACTCAAACTTAACGTGGTTAAAGCAGATTTCTCTACTTCTTTCCCCGGATTATTGTGCTCCCGTATCCAGTCTTTTTCATCTTGGTAAATGGTGTCACTGTTCCCCAAACTGCTCCAAGCTGGGAGCATCCTTATGGGACCTCTCACCACGTCCCCCACATCAGATCCATCAGCACATTCTGTTGGTTCGACCTCAGATCTCTTTCTTCTTTCCCTTTCTGCTGCCACCCCTTTGGCTCAAGCCACCGTCACCTCTTGTCTATTACTGAAGTAACTTCCTGACTGGTTTCTGTGCTCCCAGTCTTGTGACAAGAGCACTCTGCTGATCACACCTGTCCCACCTGACCCCTGTGTCAGGTGGAAAGGGCTTCTCACGCCCTGCGGATGTGGACCTTGCCTGCCCCTCCATCCTGGTCTCATGCGTCCCTCCTTCTCTTTCACTGTCCACTCAGGCTGGTCCCTCAGTCCCTGCAGCACCCTGGGCTCTCCCACACCGTGTGGGACCGGCAGCATCTCCTGAGGTCTCAGCTTAAACGTCACCTCCTCAGAGAGCTGTCGCTGAGCAATCCAGCTAAGGGCGGTGCCGATACCCCGCCCCCTTATTGATTCTTCTTCTCGGCCTCTTATTTGTTCCGGGCATATAACTTATTATATTGAAAACTATTATTTTAAGTGATATGTTTTCTAATCTGTCTATCCTGCTAGACTCTAAGCGCTTTAAAGGCAGGGCCATGTCTGTCTAGTTCATAATTCGGTCCCCTGTGACCCAGGCAGGGCAGGTACAGAGTCAGCGCTGAGGGGACATGTGTCGTACATATGGTGAAGGTGGGGCCAGGATGGGCGGGTGTGGCAGACCCGTAGTAAGGACAGTGTCTTCTAGGTCCCTCAGGGACTCAGGCCGAGTCATTTTTCCACACTCCAAAGGTCAACCGCTGATGGCTAAAGTTCCCTTTTCTCCTGATCACTCATGCTGGTTTCTAGATCCTCTGTACGTATTCTCAAGGGCCCCCTCTTAATCTGTTTCTATAGAAAGAGTTTAAGGCCCTGGCTAAAGCTTAAGCTGAGAAATTCCACTGGGCCTCAGCTATCGAGAAAAGTCGGTCCCCACCCCGAGAGTGACAGGTCACAGCTTTGCTCATGGGGCAGCCCCATCCTCAGAGAGCCTGGCGGGGCTGCTCGAGCATGGAGGTCACAGAAAGCTTCTGTGTTCAGGGTGGGTTTTCTTCGCTTTGTTGTCTTGTGTGCTCGGTGGCTTGCTCCTAACTGGCGGCCAATCACCACACTGCCAGATGATGTGAAAGATTTACCGGAATTTCGTTTTCAAATAAACCACAGGCTTGGATGAGCTAATGTTGTTCCACATAAAAAAGCCACAAAACTGGACAAATTAGGGTTGTTTCAAGAAAAGAAACTTGTCCAAGCCATCCGCTCTGCTCTTCTTGGAGGGTTCTGATAGCTGCCTTAAGACACGGGGGGCTGGGGTCATTCCCGTGTGAGGCCACCACACCAAAGGAGGGCTGAGTGGCACGCCCCGCCTTCTAAGGCTGACTCTGCAGAATAACTTGGCAGTGCCGTGGAGAATTGCATTCTCCCATGGAGCTGGATTGTTTCTGTCAAGTTCATCTCAGTTACACCAAGAGCTCAAGAATGGCGACGGCCTCCCCAGCCTGACGGCCATGGTTCACAGACCGGCTGTGAGCTTTCCTGGACAGCAGGGCACCTCGTGGCTGCTCAGCAGGGTCGTGCTCAGATGATTTCTACACCACATCTGCAGAGGGTGTCCCAGGTATCTCCCCCCACCCCACCAGCAGCAATGGCAAGACAGCCTGGTGGATGATGCTTCTAAAATCAGAAGCCTAGATTCCAACCCCAGAGGCACTGCTTACAGCAGTGGGGCCATGGGCAGCTTGCAAGCCTCTTCTGGACACTGTTTTCTGATCCTTTAGAGAACAATAATAATATTAAAACAACAGGGTCCTGTGAAGCATCAAATTGAGCTAAAAGTCCTCTGTGCCGTGCCTGACACTTAGTGAGAGCCCCCCCAAGTGTGGGAGCTGCATGGGGGGGTGATGATGATGTCGGTTATGTGGCCGCCCCCCCATCCTACTGCACTCAGCGCAAGTCTCAGAGGACATGCGTCATCTGCTTCCTGTGGTCAAAATACCTTGAAGGAGATCAAGCCAAGAAAGCAATCAATAGAACTCAACCGAAAGAGCCCTTCTTAAAGAATCTGGAAAATCGCCTTGTCTGTTAACCTCTCTTTTCTCGACCAGAACATCAGGTCCCTTATGACCTTCATGTTAAGTTAGAATTCTCCGAATCTGCCCCCTCTTGGAAATTTTATATCGTAAATATACGTAGAAATACTCTAAAGAGGTGTCTGTGATCTGGGGCTTGGGACTCCAGTATTTCATGACATGGGATAAGGAAATCTGGAGCTTGTTTGAGCAGGGATTGAGGTTCATGAACTTGATCATAACAATCAAAATAGCTACCATGTATTGAGTACTTTCCAAGCTAGAACACTTTATATCCTTTACTCTATTGAACCCTCACTATAAATTTACCATATTTTCCCATTTTATAGATGAAAAGGCTAAAGAACAATTGTACTGGTTTATAAAAGCCAGCCCTGCTTGACCATAAGGCTTGCTTGGGCCGCCCTACCTCGCTAACACGTTCTGGGGTGGAAGTCACTGGAGATGAACAGTGTAATCATGATAATAATGGTAACAATAATAGATACAAACCACTGTGTACAGAATAAACATCAGGACCCTATTGTGTAGCACAGGAAGTGGTATTCAATAACTCAGAATAACCTATAATGGAAAAGAATATGTATGTACAACTGAATCACTATGCTATACAGCACAAACTAACACATTGTAAATCAACTATGCATATTTAAAAACCAAAGAGGGGAGGGTATAGCCCAGTGGTAGAGTGCATGCCTAGCATGCATGAGGTCCTGAGTTCAATCCCCAGTACCTCCATTAAAAAAATAAAATAAACCTAATTAAACTACTACCTCCCCCCCAAATGCAGAGTAAACCATTTGAAATGCCTTGTAAGTGTTGCCTCAGACCCACCACCACCCTATGAGGGGCAGGCTCTGGTGGTCTCCATTTCACAGATGAGGGAACCCAGCAGATGAGCCAATGGCGCGTTAAAGCCACTAAGCTGGTGGTCGGTAGCAGAGCTGGGATGCAAACCCAGGCAGGTTGACCCTGACCTCTGGGCCACACGCCTTCTCACAGGCAAGGGCTCGCAGACTCCTGAAGCTTTGTGCGCTGAGAAAACATTCCCTGCTTCATTCATCAAGCAAGACACCCTGAAATTCTTGCGGGGCCCCAGCAGCGTGAGGTAGACCCACCGACTCTAAGAGAGCCCTGTATAAGCACACAGATTCGGGCTGTGACTTGCAACAAAGCCTGGGGCTTCTTGCTGGGCGTGCTGAAAGAACATCTCAGGGGATGGGGAGCGGGACTTCTGAGAAGTCATTTGCCGATGGGAAAAGTTCACAAAAGTTTGACTGGATTTCTTAGAAACATGAAGACAGACAAATAATTTCTGGCTCATTTTCCTACAGGGCTTAATTTTGTTTCCTCGGGGCTTTGTTTGATTTAATTCAGAATGTGATAAACAATAGAATAACTTAATTTCTTTTTTTTTTCTTTCTTTCTGGCTGAAACCAAAGCCTTTAACTTCTCCGTTGATATCCACAGGGCCCTCTTCCTACAGCTGAGCTTTGTTGCATTTCTTAGGGGTAAAATAAGGTTTGGAGAAGGCTCTGTCTTCCCCCTGACAGCACTGGACTCCGGCTGGGGTCTGGAAGAGGCTGCAATGCGCTTCAGATAGAAAAGTCCCTGTCAGGTCAGCCACAGGCCTAAATAAACAGTGACTCTCCTCACAGGGTGCCCAGCCGAGCTTCAAATGCCCCCCGAAGCCCCCTTTAGCAGCTCCCCGTGTGAGCCTGGGGGGCCCGCGTTTCAGGGCCCTCTGCGATGTTTTCCCTTCCAGGGCCAGCCCCGCCGGCCACTGACTCACCGCTTCTCTGCTTTTTACTAGAAGTTCCGGATGAAGCAATGCAAGGCAGAAATTCACTGTTGCTACTCCCTAAATCTGACCATGACTCATTATTCAGCAAACACCAAATGGTTCCACATCCTCCTCCCGGGAAGGAGGCATGGGCCCCATTACATAAGCAGCAGCCCACAGCTGCTCTTGGGTGATTGAAAGTGAAGCCCTTCTGACTGGAAGCCTGGCTGCGGGGGACGTGACTCTTTCCTCACCCCGCGATACCAATCTTTATGAGGGGAGACACCCTCTCCGGGAGAGGGCCCCCAAAGCCAGGGTGTGTGCTGCAGGGGTTTTGTTTTTTTGCACAGTAGGCCCTGATGTTTGGAATAGCCTGTATTTTCTGCCTCGTTAAAACCCGGCCCTTCCGCAGCGTCTCTGATCTTATCTCTGGACAAGCTGGAGCTGTGCTTTTGTGAGGCAGGATCTGCCCGGCACACGGAGCAGAGGAGGAATCGTGGCGAGGGGAGTGTGGGGTTTCCGTGCCCAGGGACCCACCCAAGAAGGACCACCCAAGAACCATCATCTTAGGGAGAGGATTCTCGAGGGCGGTTTGCGCGTAATAAACTCAGCACCTTGATCACAGGAAATTAATGAGTTGAATGGCGAAGCTCTGAGTGCGGGGGACAGTTGTTTTTCTGGTTCAGGGAGAGGAGAAGTGACTTTAAACTGCTCTTCGAAAGACACAGAGGGGTAAGGCGAGAGCTTCTCTGGGCTCAGGAATCCTGTCTTCCTTCCCAGCCTGCGTTACCAACGAATGACTTTTGAGGAGCGGTAGGAAGCAAAATCAATTCCGAACATCCATTTCTGGAACCTGCTTCACACAGGGAAGGCCTGCCTGCAAACACCACAGGACCCACCAGCCGATGAAGGGAAGGCTGTCTTTTGGATCCCCGAGGGGCTGGGGATGTGTGTATACCTGGCTTCTTGGGTGAGACCACAGTTCTGCTAAACTGGGCCTCGCTGTCTGCTTGCGCTGAGCTGGGAAGGGCCTGCAGGGGAGGAATGGTGGGTGAGGGAAGACAGCGGCCTGCAGCCTGGCAATGCTGCCGTCCTCGAGAGACATGTTCCAGGAAACATCCCCCGGCACAGAGAGAAGTGAGATTCTGGAGGAGACTGGCCCAAGGAGCTCAGAGAGGCCAGGAAAGCTGGAGCATTTGGAAAGAGACAGAGAGCGAATGGCACTGTGGGGTTATCTAAGTGTGGTGTGCGGCCACGAGTAGGGGGCTGCCTCCAGGTTCCTTGCCTTCCCGGAAGTCACAGATGTGGTGTGATAGGCTCAGCTGTGTGTCCCTCACCCCACCGCCCACCTCCAAAGTCACGCTGCAGTCCTAACCCCATCAGGATCACAGAATGTGACTATACTTTAGACGGGGCCTTTAAAGGGATAATAAAGTTAAACTGAAGTCGTAAGGCGGGCCCTACTCCAGTCTGACTGGTCTCCTTTAAGAAGAGAAGATCAGGGCACAGGCATGGGCAGAAGGGAGACCAGGTGAAGACACAGGAAGACATGGCCACTCTCAAGCCGAGGAGAAATGCCTTGAAGACGTTTACCCTGTCAACACCCTCACCTCGGACTTCCAGCCTCCAGAACAGCAAGATGCTGAATTCCGTGGTTCCAGCCCCCAGCCTGTGGAGCTTTACTGTGGCGGCCCTGGCGGGCTGACACACACGGTGACCCTGCAGTCCCCCTACGTTTGGACACCTGGGATTTTCTCTGCCGCTCCAAGCCTGTCCGTTTTACAGGAAGTTCTCGGAAGACAAGCTAAGGTAGGGGAGAGGACTTCCTCCCCTTCATTACAGTCCTGAGTATGAATGGAGCTGTGGAGATGGGGTTCCTGAGCAATTTGAGAAAAACTACAAAGGCTCATAAGCCCCAGTGCGGAGAAATGGAGGAGTCTCCCCCAGGAAGGAAGTGTGCTTCCTGGGCCTTCTTCTCTAGGATGTTCAGCACTGTCTGAACAGGGCGTGCTCAACCCAGGGGGCGTGCTCCACGGGCCCCACTTTGCACCCCCCTTTTCCCAGGGCCCGGCCAGGCCCTCAGCAGCCCCTTCTCAGTTAAGAAACTGCCCAAGGGATGGTTTATCCATATACCTTGAGTCTATCAGGGGAAACTCATCTTGGGCTTTGGCTGCGAGGGTCTTAGTGGACCACCAGGAAGGAAGCCTGCCTGACACTCGGTGTTAGCTGGTTGGCTGTTAGCTCTGCTGAAGCTTGGTTCTGTGTTCCCTCTCCTGGGAGGCAGAGGTCGGGCACCGACAGTAACAGGATAATATGTCGGAAGTATTAATGCCTGGGTCCTCCACCCTTACCACCACCGCCATCTCAGTGACGCCAGTTTAAGTCTTTTCTAGCCTTCCCTAAATCTGATATTTTAACTAAATAGTCTGGTTTTGCCTTCTTCCTTCCTTCCCTTATTCCTTTTTTAAAAAGGATTTTTTAAAAAAAAATTTTAATTAAATGCTTGTTGGCTCCCAGCAAAGCTAACCTCAACAGTTCGTGCCCCTGGAGCAGCCAGGAAAGGCTGCATTGTAGCTGCCTTTCGAAGCTGCACAGATCCCTTCCTCCTACCCGCCGCCTACGTGAGGATGAGGACAATAGGGCACTGTGGGCCAGCGTTCAGGACAGTCCTCAGAGCCACTTCCCCTAATGCGGCTCTTCCCGCAGGGCTGGCAGGTGTGGGTGGGGCCTGAGAGAAGCTTCAGGCCTCATCATTTTATCTCAGATCAGATTTAGAGAAGCATTAAGAGGAGGACCAGTGTCTCTGCATGGGCTGCCATTCAGAGATGAAGCTTATTTTTGAGGAAAAATTCAACCCCGAACCCACAGGTAATAGCTAAATCCTGCCAGAAATGCCTCATAGACTTGCAGCTTCCAGCACAGCCCTGAGAACGCAGCCGTCTCCCACGCACGGACGGCGGGCCTGGCCCTCTGCCGAGGACTTCAGTTGCAAAGCTGGAAACTCCCTGACTTAAAACAATGTCTGGGTGTTTTCTGCTTCACAGGAGCTCTGAAGGAGGGTGAAAAGTTGAATACATTTGTTGTCTAATTTAACTTCTCCTATCCTGCGTAACTACATGCTTCATCTGCCTTCACCGTCACGCCTGTTATAAATGTACCTGCCATAAAAGGCAGGCGGTAAACAGACTCAGTGAGCTCCACGAAAGGATTGCTTCGTGTTTGTTGTCCCGGGTGTAATAGCGGCTTGGGTATTGTATACAAGCCCCCTCCAGAAAAATACGATGTAATCCCTGCTCTCTAGGAGTTGATAAACCAAGGAGTCCAGGTGGAAGGCTAATTAACCCTTCAGATACATATTTCTTTTTTTTTAATTGAAGTATAGTCAATTACAACGTGTCAGTTTCTGGTGTACAGCACAGTGTCCCAGTCATGCATATACATACATATATCCATTTTTATATTTTTTCCATTAAAGGTTATTACAAGATATTGAACATAGTTCCCTCTACTATACAGAAGAAATTTTTAAAAATATATCTATTGTTATATATAGTGGCTAACATTTGTAAATCTCACACTCCCAAATTTATCCCCTCCCACCCCCTTTCCCCGGTAACCATAAGATTGTTTACTAAGTCTGTGAGTCTGTTTCTGTTTTGTAGATGATTTCATAGTGTCTTGTTTTTTTTTTAGCTTCCACATATGAGTGATATCATAAGGTATTTTTCTTTCTCTTTTTGGCTTATTGCACTTAGAATGACGATCTCTGGGTCCATCCATGTTGCTGCAAATAGCATTATTTTATTCTTTTGTATGGCTGAGTAGTATTCCATTGTATAAATATACCACAACTTCTTTATCCAGTCATCAGATACATATTTCTAATACCCATTTCCTTTTCCTTCTCCTCCTCCTCCTTCTTCTTCTTTCCCCTATCCTTTCACTCCCCCACCACCCCATGCTTCATCCATTCTGTGCCCTTTCCTTCTCCAGGTCCTCCTTTACTGGGCTAGAGGTTAAGAGAACAACAGTTCTTTCATTGCTCTCAGGGCCAAGGGTAAAAGGAAGTGACTTGGAGTTGTCTTCCCTTCTCAGCCCAACTCCTCTTTGCTGAAATTAGCTTTGAGGAGGAGTGGAATAGGAAGGGAAAAGAAGTAGATGTGGGAACACCTCATTGGAAAGTATTTGCTGGCAGGGAAGAATACAGGTGAATATGTAAATGGCAAATCACAGAATTCCAGAGAAGGAAGAGGACTTTGACTGCTGAAAAACATATGCCCTCCCTTTACGGGTAAGGAAAATGAGAAGGTTGGTGACCCAGCTAAGGAAAGAAGGTCACCATCAAAGGGTCTAAGACTCAGGCCTTCTTATTTCTAAATCAATGCTCCTCCCATAGGCAGGTTTCTTCCCAGACGCCAAACACACACACGTGATTGGGAAGGTGATCTGTGGGCCTAATCCTACCCAAACTTCACCTCTGCCTGCAAGTTCTCTCTCATCCCATCGCATTAAGGGAAGCTGCCCTGGGATGCCACTTTAAGCTCTTAGCTGTCAGTTATGTCTCCGTGTCAATGAGTAATGTGAGAATGGTGGTTTGGAGAGAACACGGAGTTAGGACCACGCGTCCCGACTTGCCTCCCGTGATCTGGGTAGAAAACTCTAGATCAGTGCTATGCAATGGAGTTATAACATGAGCCATGAAGGAGAGCCACTTGTGTAATTTTGAATTTTCTAGGAGTCATATTAAAAAAAATGAAATGAAACAGGTGAGATTCATTTTAGTAAAAATCTTATGGGACCTAGTCTATCTAAACTACCATTTTAGAGTACCATCAATTTAAAAAAAATGTATCAATGAGATACTTTATATCCTTTTGTTTTGGTACCAAGTCTTTGACATTTTGTGTGTGTTTTGCACTTATAGCTGACTTCAGTTTATTTTTTTAAATTTTTTATTGATTTATAATCATTTTAAAATGTTGTGTCAAATTCCAGTGTTCAGCACAATTTTTCAGTCATACATGGACATATACACACTCATTGTCACATTTTTTTCTCTGTGAGCTACCATAAGATTTTGTGTATATTTCCCTGTGCTATACAGTATAATCTTGTTTATTCTACAATTATGAAATCCCAGTCTATCCCTTCCCACCCTCCGCCCCCCTGGCAACCACAAGTCTGTATTCTATGTCTACGAGTCTATTTCTGTCCTGTATTTACGCTTTGTTTTTGTGTATGTGTTTGTTTGTTTTTGTTTTTGTTTTTAAGATTCCACATATGAGCAATCTCATATGGTATTTTTCTTTCTCTTTCTGGCTTACTTCACTTAGAATGACATTCTCCAGGAGCATCCATGTTACTGCAAATGGCGTTTAGCCGACTTCAGTTTAGACGAGCCATTTCAAATGCTCCATGGCCGTGTGTTCCTAGTGGCTACCATGTTGGACAGAGCAGATCTGGACCTGTCTTCTCATCTGTGAAATGAGAGGTTAAGACCCTTGGGGATTTCCAAACTTCTCTCCTTCGAGTCCTAGGAATTTTTTAGAGATGCCTCAAAAAGTGAGAGAAAGAAAGAGTGTGTGTGATGGATTTGGGAGGGCTGGCAATGTCTCTCTTTGGATCATCTACTTCCACTTCATGTCAAATACTTCCAGCATTAACTGTTTTAAATTTTGGACTTTGGTATGAGGTTTTGTTGGGAGTAAAGTTTCCACAGCTAAAGGAAGATGCTAAAAGCCCTTGAAGAGCAAAACCTGTGTTACACTGAGGATCCCAGCCTAGCTTCTGGAGGAATGGAAAAGGAGCAAATAATCACCTGCCAGGAAGGAAAAGGGCCAGGTGACCAGCAGGGGAGTGGCCCCACACTCCAACTGGTGTAAAAGATATGTGACCCATGAAATGTCTGTGGCCTGTGAACCGGTGTGTCAGGCACAGACTGACTCCCTCCTACCTGCTCAGGTTAATGGATAACAGTTTGAGTTATCGGCTGGAGGTTTGTCTGGTAGGGCTGTCCTGGGCCCCTAGCCTTTTCCCGAAGCCAGGGAGTCTGGAGTCTGGGCTGATTGATACACAAAGGTCACAGAGGACAGGCTTTCTGTGGAACCCAGAACCTTGGCTCTCTTGCTTTCCAAGCATCCCAGCTTGAGGACACTCTGCCCCTGGGGGCTGCCCTATGTGGCTCCAAGGATTTTTCCTGCTCTCCTCATTTGAAACTGTAATATATAAAAAAAACACATATAGCAGCAAAACAGCTGCAGGATTCAAACGTCTATATCAGCAAAGGATGCAGTGTTTGAGGACATCATTAGCTCCAGCTTCAAGCCCAGCAGCCAGCACACCCACTCACTTCCCAGGGCCGAGCCAGTCTGAGATGGAGCGCACGGCCACAGTCCTTTGAAACCCAACTGCTCAGGAAGTTCACACGTTTCTGTTACATTATTATTCTTCATTTAATGAGTTATTAAGTAGCCCCACTGAATTCATTTAGACATACGGTCCCCACCCTTCCGGAACTTCTTAAATATTACGGGAAAATGAGTATGTCCTTCTCATCAGTTGGGTAAAAATTCCCAGAATCTTAGGCAAACTAGAGATGAAAAAAAAAAATATATATATATATAGCGGTCCGTGACATGTTTATATTACCAAGGAGACAATTAAAAACATAGTCTGAAAAGGCTACTTCCTGAAAAATTTTTAAATAGAACTACCATATGATCTGGCCATCCCGCTTCTGAGTGTTTATCCAAAGAAAATGAAAATACTAATTCAAAAAGATATCCACACCCCATGTTCACTGCAGCGTTATTTTCAATAGCCAAGATGTGGAAACCACATAAGTGTCCACTGATAGTTGAATAGATTAAAAAATGTGAGACGCACGCACACACACACACACACACACACAGTGGAACATTATTCAGCCATAGAAAAGAAAGAAATTCTGCCATTTGTGACAACATGGTTGATGGACCTTGAGATATTATACTAAATGTAATAGGTCAGACAAAGAAAGATAGATACTGCATGATCTCCCTTATAAGTGGTATCTTAAAAAAAAAAAAATCATAGGTTCAAAGAATGGTTTGGTGGTTGCCAGAGGTGGGTTGTGGGAGGTGAGCAAAATGAATGTGGTCAAAAGATATAAACTTCCAGTTGTGAAATAAGTAAGTCCTGGGGATGTGAGGGGCAGCCTGGTGACCATGGTCAATAACACTGTGTGGTATATTTGGAAGCTGCTCAGAGAGTAGATCCTAGAGGTTCTCATGACAAGAAAGCAATTTTTTAACTTTGTGTGGTGATGGATGTTAACTAGACACATTGTAATCATCATTTTGCAATAGATGCATATATTGAATCATGTCACACACCTGAAACTAACATAACGTTGTATGTCAATTACAGCTCAAGTTTTTAGAAAGTGAGACCTAGTGAGATCCAGCCCTTTAAAAAAGAACACTTGTAATAAAGATGTTTCTAAAGAAAATGTTAAAACGTAGCCTGAACATTCCTCACTGCAGCTCTTCTCCATCAACGTGCCTCTCTTCAGTGATACCGAATTGAGTGGAAACAGACATCCTCTAGACATTTCTTCAGGTACAAGGGAAGATACCACCTAGGCATCTAGCAACGTACAAACGGTAAGAGTAGCCATTCATGTGCCAGATACATACTGGGCTGCATGTGTATTCTGACAGGCTGCTTCATTTAATTTTACGACAGCCATCAGTAGCCCATGATTTATGAAAGGAAGACTGTCTCAGTGAGAATCAGACACTCCCCCTATATCACAGAGTCTGGGTGTGGCACAGCAGGGATTCTAAGTCAGGCTTACAGGGTATGCCAGAGCCTTGTGTCTTGTGGACAGCATTTTTTTGCCACCTGATAAGCGACCCAAACTGCATTTTTTAAAAAGACAAGTCCATAGAAATGTATTGGCCATAATTGTACAGAAGAAAACAACTAAGTGTGTTCCGGCTCAGTGTTTATTAATTTGGGACGGGATATTAACTAAATGACATGTACTTAAGGAGGCCCCCACAATTGTTAAGTGTTATTATTGGCCTGGAACAACTCCTCACCTCCTGTAGGAGGCCCCCTTTCTTTCTTTCTAAGAACAAATATCTTTCCTTACCCCACTCCTCGATTCCTGCCAAAAGGGTTTGGACTTCTGTCATGTTTCTGGGGGAAAAAATGGGGCAAGTGGGTTGATGAACTATTTTTCTAACACGTGGATTTAATTCTGTTAAATCTTGAAATGCTTTCAAATGAATTACAATTTACAATCAGTTCTACAGTAACAACTTAGTTTTCTTGAAAAACATAAAATAAAATGAAGTGAAATTTAGATTTCCCAGGGAAAAGAGAGTAAAATCAACATGACCTGAGGGATCTCACTCCCAGGGGTCTGACAGCTCAGACGCCATCTGATACAAATGTGTTACACCAGAAAGCCAGCTGAACAGCATTTGGGCTTCCAAGTATCTGCCTTTTAACGAAGTCCTCTTGAAAATCAAACTTTTCTAGATCCAAATAATGGGATGGTAATGATGGACTGACCTGTGGTTGAGCTAACATTTTGGATGATGGTCCTCATTTTCTTAGATGTCCGTTTCACAGCTTTGTTCTCCTCAGAACTCCAATACTCCTTCTCATCTTCTCTTTCAGCTCCTGACTTTTTTTCTTATTTCACTGAGAAAAGAAGCAATCAGAAGAGAGTGTCCACAAATGTCAGCCACATCTCCCCACCTAATGGCATCTATCACCATATATCCCGCCTTCCCTCCATTTACTAAGGATGAATTGTCTCTGTTTCTGTCAAGTCCAAGCCCTGTACTGTATCATTCTCTCTCATCAGCTCACTAACATCATTTAATCTCCTCTCTCTTATATTAGCATTCATCCCTTTTCTCCTGGACCATTTCCATCAGCATACAAATAAGCTGTAAATTCCACTCATCTTTAAAATAAAAGAAAACAACAAGCAAAAAGCAAAAACAAACAAACAAAACCCTCTCTTGACCTTATCTCTTTTCTGACTGTCTCCATATTTCTCTATTCCTTTTTATAGAAAATGCCTCAAGAGAGTTCTCTTTACTCATTGTTGTCTATCCTGTTCCTCCTGTTTTCTTTTGACCCCAACTTTCATCTCTACCACTCAGTGAAATAGCTCTTTTCAAAGTGAACAGGAAATAAATGCTCAGCTCTCTCCTACTGGACCCATCTGTAGCATTTGACACAGCTGGACGTCCTCTCCTCCTTCGGTTTCTTCACTTGGCTTCCAGGATGCCAAGCTCTTTGGCCTCTCCTCTGCCTTTGATAGTTTATCCTTACGCCCTCAATAATACCAAATGGCCCCAAGCTTGTTCCTTGGTCCTCTTCTCTTCCAAATCTCTACTCTCCTAGAGATCTCATCCAGCTTCATGGTTGTAAATACCATGTTTACCCTGAGTGTGTATCTCCAGAGCAGATCAAGTCTCCTTAACTCCAATCTTGCATAACCAGCCACCCGCTTGGCATCTTCACACAGTTATTTGAGTCTTCTCAACCGTAATGTATCAACTTGAACCTGCTCTTCACATAGTCTTCCCTTTCTCAGTAAGTGACAGCTTATTCTCCCAGCATCTCAGAGCCAAACCCTTGAAGGCAAGAAAAGGAGGATGAAAACAGTACCTATCTCATAGGCATATTGCAAAGATTAAATGAGTCAATATTTGCCAAGAACTTGGAACAGTGCCTGGCATGTGATTACTGCTACATAAACTTCTGTTAAACAATTAAAACAAATCATCATCTCTGCCTCTTCTCTTTTTCTCACACCTGCTATCAAATCATCAGCTGATCGTGCTGGTTCTTCCTTAGGAGTACGTTTGAAATGTGGTCTGGTCCCACCTCTCCCATTGCTCACACCCTGTCTAAGCCACATCACCCCTTGCCTGGATTATTGCAATAGTGTCCTAACTGGTCTCCCAGCTGCTGCCTCTGCCCTACTAGAGTCAATCTCAACACAGCCACCAGAATAATCCCTTTAAAACAGAAGTCAGACATGCCACTTCTTTGCTCAAAATCCTTCAGTGGTTCCTGTTTCACTCAGGGTAAAATCAAAGGCCTTAAAGATGCCCTGCAAGGACCATCATGCCCTACAAGCCACACCACCTCTGCCTCTCTGAACTCATCTCCACCATGCATGCCCTTCCACCCTGTTCTACACCCACGCACGTGCCCTTCCTGCTCTTACATGAATATGCCAAGAGTCCTCCTGCTTACAGTCCTTTGTTTACTGGGTTTTCTCTCTGCCTGGGTTGCTTTTCAGCTGCATGACCCCTTCCCTCGTTTTCTTCAGATGCACTAAATGTCATCTTGTCGGAAAAGCATTGACCGTCCAATCCCCATGTGATGGTGACCGCCGCCTCTACCACCCCCATTTTCCCCTTTCCTGCCTTTCAAGGCTTTCCAAAGCCCTTACAGACCAGACATCAGCAATTGTTTGTTTAGTGATTATCTCTCCCTCAACTGCACGTCCAATGTGGGCAGGAACTTTGTTTTGTATACTGCTGCTCCAATACCTAGAACAGTGGGTGTGGCATAGAGCAGTTGCTCAATAAATGTTGGTTGAAGAATGAATGAATGAAAGGTTCATTACTAGTGCAGCTTCCCATTTGTCCCTTATAAGACTGGCTTCTGTGTGCACACAGCCCCAGGAACCCGTATTTTGGAAAAATTCTAAAACATGAGAAACTTCATGTGCAACTTCTGCTGAGGAAAAGAAAGAAATTTATTCTATGAATGTGAGTTAAAGTTGTCTGATCGTATCTGATAAGCGCCCTCTCCAGCTTGCGACTGCCCCGCTAACCAATGGCCTCTTTACATTATGTTCTCCCTCTAAGTACTCTGAGGTCTTTTGATTGGCAATGAAACTACAAGTGCCAAAAGTACCACCTAGTGGATGAAGGGCATGGCGTGGGCAAGGGCTCAGAGAGGAGAAATGGGTACAAAAAGCTGCTCTGAGGGAAACAGAGTAGATAAAACAGAGTAAGTTGTAGTAAGAACTTGTAGCCAGGCTACAGGGTGTATAGTTCCTGGAACATGGTTAATTTTTTGAAGCTCGATTGTATAAACTACTAAAAATTGACTAAGCAACCTTAATGAGCTGTGCGCTAGAGAGAACGTAATAAAGATACACTTCTTACTTATAGTAGCTTCCACTGATAAGAAACCTTAGGCATTTAAAAAAAATTTGTATAATAGCTACACTGAGGGATAATTTGTATGTAATAAAAATACAGAATTAAATAATTGCAGTAAATTTAGAGGATTGAGAACACATCACAACATCCACAGGCCAGAGGAATTCCTTTCTAGTCTTTGTGTGTTGAGAGTCTTTAATCATGAATGAATATGACGTTTTGTCAAATGCTTTTTCTGTATCTATTGAGATGATCATGTGATGTTTGCCCTTCACATTTTAGGTTGATTTTTAGATCTTGAACCAACTTTGCACTCTTGGGATGAGTCCTGCCGTGTTTTCATTTTATATGTTGCTGAATTCAATTTGCTAAAATGGTCTTAATTATTGTTGTGTCTCTGTCTATAAAGGTTATTGGTCTGTAGTTCTTCTCTTGCAATGTCTTTGTTTGACTTTGATATCATGGTAATGCTGGCTTTATAAAATAAGTGTGGAAGTGTTCCCTCTTTTACTTTCTGGATGACTTTGTGAAGGATTGCTATTACTTCTGTAAATATTAGATAGAATTCACCAGTGAAACTTTCTAGGCCTGAGCTTGTCTTTGTGGCAAGATTTTAAATCACTAAATCAACTTCTTTATTTGTTATAGACCTATTTCAATTTTCTATTTCTTCCTGAGTCAGTTTTGGTAACTTGTGGCTTTCTGGGAATTTGTCCATTTCCCCTAATTTGTTGAGGTTATTGACATACAGTTACTCATAAAATTCTCCTTTAATACTTTTAATTTCTGTAGAGTTGGTAGTGACGTCCTCCATTTCATTCCTGATTTTCTAATCTGTGTCTTCTTTCTTTATTTTGGGCAGTCTAGCTAAAGGTCTGTCAATTTTCCTGAATATTTTTTTTAAAAACCCCAACTTTTGGTTCCATTGACCCTCTCTGTTGCTTTTCTGTTTTCTGTTTAATTGATTTCTGCTCTAAGATTTATTGTTTACATTCTTCTATTAACTTCTGTTTGCTTTTCTTTTTCTAGTTTCTTAAAGTGAAAGCTTTGGTAATTGATTTGAAGCCTTTCTTCTTTTCTGCTATAAGTGTTTAAAATGATAAATTTCCTTAGCTACATCTCTTAAATCTAATATTTTATTTTTATTTTTAAATATTTTAATTAAATATATTAATATCCTTATATATTTATATTTTTAATTTTTTATTTGTTAAAATGTCTTCTAATTTTCATTATGATTTCTTCTTTGAACCATGAGTTACTTAGAAATATGTTGTTTAATTTCCCAGTATTTGGGAATTTTCCAGATTTTTTTCTGTTGTTGATTTCTAATTATGTTGTGATTGGAGAATATTCTCTGTATGATCTTAAAATTCTTTTAAACTTACTGAGACTTGTTTTAGGTCCCAGCATATGGCTGATCCTGATCTAACCATATGTGCTTGAAAAAACATGCATTCTGCAGCTGTTGGGTAGAATGTCTCTGTATGTCAGTTGGGTTGAATTGATTGATAGTGTTGTCAAGTCTTCTATATTCTTGCTGATTTTTTTCACCTAGTATTTCTATCAATTCTTGAGAATAAGGTATTGAAATCTCCAACTATAACTGAGTTGTCTGATCTCTTTCAGTTCTGTAAGATTTTATTTCATGAAATTTCGGGCTCTATTGTTAAGTGCATTTACATTCACAAGTATTATATCTTCCTATGTAGCGACATAGAAGTCTGGCTGTTTTCCTTTTTTAAGATTACATTGTTATAACTTCCTAGCTATTGCTTCAACTCCTCAGAAGTTGAATAGGGTAAATAATATCTATCATGTTCAATTGCTGTAACAATTAATAGGAAAAATGGAAAAAAATTAGCACAGTGATAGGCTAATAGTAGATATTCAATAAATGTGAAGTCCCTTCTCATTTCCCCTTCTCTTTATGTTATGGGATCTGGATACAAAGTTGGTTTTGAAAACAAAGAGCAACTTCTGGTGTCATTTTTGTTTCTAGTAAATATTGTTGTACTCCATAGGAAAGTGGCATAAAGGGCATCAGGCAAACTGCTAGCTGCGAGCATGGCTTTATTTTTTATCACTATAAGCTGTTGGAAGGCAAGCAGTATATCACTTCACTAGTTTCTGCACACTATGGCTCTCAATAAATATGAAACCAATCCACCATACTTTCTTGGACAACTCATAAATTTTTAAATCTTGCTAGGGATATCTCTCTTTAGGTGATAAGACTAAGAAACAGAATGGGGAGTGTTTTCAATACAACTTAAGAACATCAAAAATTAAAATTAATTAGCAAGTTACCCTTATTGTGGAAGGAAGTGTTTCTAATGGGAAAAAATAAAGGTTTGGGGGGAGTGAGGGCTTCTGGATGCTGGCAATGCGTTTTCTTTTTTTCTGTGTTTGTTATCTGTACAATCATTTTATTATTATTGGTTAAACTGAACATTTACATTTTATGTGCTTTTTATTATGTGTTTTATACTCCAGAACTTAAAAGCTAAAAATAAATAATTTGCTTCAAATGGGTTAATTAAGTGCTGAGAGGGAGATTAGCTGCAGTCCTTGGCTAATAATGATTATAGCTCCCATTTAGTAAGAGTTAGTATTAACAGGTACCATGAACAGAGCTTTGTACTCACATGCTTATTTTAATCTTCCATGTACAGAATTATCAGCCATGTACTATCATCATCATTCTGAAGATGAGGACACTGGGTCTCTGAAAATTCATCACTTGCCTGTACACTCACGAAGAGGAAATGGGAGAGGTAGGATTAAAATTCAAGAGTGTCTGATTTCAACACTGGGCCTCTTTCTCGTGGGATTGAAATTTTTTGGAGGCTCTCTAGAATTCTACCTACTGTAGTTAGGAATCAGATCATATGATCCAAAGCTGATGGCAAGGCTGGGGTAGGGTACAGCTCACGTGGTGGAGCACATGCACAAGGTCCTGGGTTCAATCCCCAGTATCTCCTCTAAAAATAAACAGATAAACCCAATTACCTTCTCCTAAAAAAACCCAAAGTTGATGGTCAAGAGATAGATATTTAACCATTATTATTTAAAATGAAGATTAAATGAATAAAAGTTAAGACATATAATAATGCATAACTGTAGAATGGCAAAAAAAAAAGAAATTAATAATATAACTAGCAAATGTTGGGAAGAAGGAGAGAAAGAGAGCTAAATTCATAGTTCTAAGCTCTGACTGCAGCAGAATCACCAGAATATCTTCAGAGATAAGTGATGCTGAGGTCCCATTCAAGACCAATTAAATCAGAATGTCTAGGCGTGGGGATTAGTTATAGACACAGTTTTAAAGCTTCTCAGGCGATTGTAATGTGCAACCAGGTACAAAACCGCTGAGCTAAGTCTTTATCTTTCTTTCTTAATGGAGAGTTAGTAGGGTTTTCTGCTTTTCCTTAAGGTTGATAAAAGAAAATAATAGAGGTAATAACCATGTTTATCAGAGTCACGGAGACAGTTATCAGAAGCAATGAAGTCAGAAAGGGTTAATGCGGCTGCCTCTGAAGAGAGGGTAAGGGCCATGAAGACTGGGGAAGCAGAATTAGCTTGAGTTTATAGTGTTTTCACCAAGTGAAGCATCGATGCTTTCTGTATGGTTAGTACTAAAACTTTACCAGCCAATATGACCTGGATATTATCCATTTGAAAGAAGTTGTGTGTGTGAAACAGTGAAATAAGTCCTGTGCATTACTCCTCTGATGTAGAAATCAGATCACTTTCAATGCTAGTCATTTAAAAAAAACAAAAAACTCCCGCCCCCTCACGGCTACTTTTACTCCTTTTAAGATGTCACTGGGTATTTACTCAGAATGGCTTTTTGTGTTGGTTTCCTATGGCTGCTGTAGCAAATTACCATCAACTGGGTAGCTTAAAACACTTGAGATTTGTCCTCTCACAATTTGGGAGTTCAAGTCCCAGGTGCTCCCGGCAGAGGCTCCGGGGAAGAACGTGTCTGCTTAGAGTGGGTGTCGGCAGTCCTTAGCTTGTGGCCACATCCCTCCAACCCCTGCTCAGTGCTCACACTGTCGTCTCCTCTGTGCCAAACCTCCCTCTCCTCTTGCTAATATGAATACATGTGATTATGTCTAGAGCCCACCAGGATAATCCAGGATAATCTCCCCATCTCAAGATCCTTAACTCAAACACATCTGCAAAGTCCTTTTTTTTTTTTTTTTTTTGCCATTTAAGGTAACATTCATAGGATCCAGAGATTAGGACATGGATATCTATGAGGGGACAATGTCAAGTCTCCCAAACTTCTGTTCTTCAGATGTTCAGTCATTGAGCTAATTTCCAACGTCTATTCAAATGAGGGAACTATCTCTGAGGGACCAAAAATAAAATTTAAAAATCTAATTTACTTAGGGCTCTGGAATCACTGTGAAAGTAAAATATATGATGGCAGAAAGTGTCCACATTTTTCAGAGTTAAGTATTTTGCTTAATTATTTGCTTTTCCTACTATTTTATGTACACTTTTCCTATTATTTAAGATTTGAACTTTTTTTGCTCTTTTCAAATATTGTCTTTCTTTATGTCATTGAATTGGCAGAGAATAAATATGATAAACTGAATAAAAATATACCTAGAAGTAATTCATGTTTTCATTTATTCCTTATTAATAGCTACTCTGCTAAGTTCATCATGGTTTTCTTCAAACATTAAATTTATTTTTTAAAAAGGTATGTGTTTGACTTTGGTACACATTTGCTTTAGACAACAAGAAATTCGGTGGTATGCAGTGTCTGTTTACTCATAGTCTGAAAAATGCCTCTAATCACCAGGTGTTTAAAACTCCATCCTTTTACAAGAATAGTATTATGTGATTTTAATCATATTAGAAATAATCACATTTCATAATAAAAAAACTCCCTGTTCTGTCAGGTTTTCCTTTCCTTTCCTTAAAATTCTTGAAAGAAAGGAAGGAAGGATGGAAGGGAGAAAGGAGGAAAGAAAAGAAGGGAGGAAAGAAAAAAAGTGACATAGAGAAAGAATATTTGAAGGAGTTTCACAGGTCAATATCCCAAAACATTTACTTGTTCAAGTCCTTTCATCGACTGGGTCTTCCAGGTTGGTGCCAATGTCCTGGAACAAAGAGAAACCATTGTGGTTTAAAAAGTGAGTAAAACTGTCTTGTCTGGATCTAAGAGGGAGACCCAGTACTTGGTGCAAATATGGATAAATCACATCACTTGTAAATTACTGGTTATTGGTTTCTTAAACCAAGTCGTGCCTTCTCTTAATGGACATGCAAGCCCTGGGGACTTAGTGAGAAAGCCATCTAGCTTTCTCTTCCCTGTTGTGTCCCTGTTCTAGCCATAACAAAATATCTTAAGAGTTGTCTTTGAAAGATTAACATCCCCCGCGACTGGTGTGTGGATGGTGCTGTTCCATTTCAGGTATTAATTTTATAAAAGGGCTTCAAGGAAATCTTTGCCTTATTTTCCAACCTAGCCTTTCCTCTTGCATTTCTGAGAAAGTGTTTAGCCTTCTAAATAGCTAATCTAAAGTAACATCCAATTATAAAAACATAAAACATCTGCATAACTCAAACTCAATGTCTACCCTAACTAGGCATCTTCCCTACGTGTGTGAACATATGTGTGCATGATATGTGGGAATGGGAAACAGAAGAGTAAACCTCCTGTCGCTGCACTGCTTACAAACACTCCAGTAGCTCCCAAACTCTTTTCCCTGGGCTACAAGCCCCTCTGGGATCTGGTTCCGACTTTCCTCCCCATTCCCATCGGTAGCAGACTTCCCCTCCAACAGTCTAATCAGGCTTCCTTCATCTTCTTTCTCTCTCTCTCTGATTGCCCAGCCTCTTTTCCGGGCATAAGCCCTTGCTGTTCCTTCTGCCCTGAATGCTTTTCCCCCCAGGTCATTGCCTGGCTCATTCCTCCTCATTACTGAGGTCCCAGATCAAATTGCATGTCCTGAAAGAGGTCTTCCCTTTTTATCTCAGTGCTATCCTGCCCCTTCACCGTCTCCTGTAAGACTGTTCTTCACTGTACTTACTGCCATCTAAAATATTCTATTTATTTGCTTATATTTTCATTGTCTGTTTCTCCCACATGAATGTAAGCTTTGTTGATCTCTATACATCCAGCTCTGAGAATGATAACTGACACAAAGTATGTATTCAACAGACATACTGAATTGGAGTATTGAATCTTTTACATTTTCCTTTTCCTCTTGCCCCTGTTTTTTATCCCGTGACCAAGAGGCACAGGTGTTTTGGAGAAGCTCAGAGCATTCAAAGATCTATGGATCCAGTTATAATAAAAGGTACCGCAGAAGATCAGGGAAGGGCTTGGAGTGCTAAGATCTTGAATACTTGGGGATTTGGTGATGAGAGCTCACGTCTGCCTTTCTACCCACCACATTCCCATCCCTCCACCCCAATCTCAGCTAGCCTAACGCAGCCAAGAAACGTCTTCCTGATCATCTCTTCCCCAAAAGACACTTGGGGTATGGAATACTCAAAGAATTGAATGATCCAGGTGCTATTTGCCATTCCTAGGAGGTGAGCTCTGGGGCAGCATGAATAAGCAAGCTGGAAAGATGGCACACACTCCTACAGCCACGTGACAAGCTCCCTGCCCTGTTCCCAGCCCGCAGGGGGCTGCTTTGCTGAGTCACTCTGGGTGGGGGGAAGGCTGGGCACAGGAGCCAGCTGTGGAGACAGCCTCCTTCTGGAGCTGTGTTTTTCTTGTCTCAGAGGAGGAGAGCTGAAATGGAAACTTCTAGCTAAATAAAATTGGGAGGTGGGAAGCAGGGCTTGTGGTGGTCCTGTCTTTCTGCCCCAGGCTGAATTAGTTTCATTATTGCTCAGTTTGAGTTAGGTTAAAAGCAGACAGATTGTCTATTCAGCCTTTTTCCCCCCTCCTTTCAGAAGGTATCCCAAAGCCTAGAAATTGATATAATTTAAAGTTAATGAAAAGAAAGTTCAGCAGCTGCACCGTATTTCATGCCATTCTTTCCTTCTCCTGGGTCAGGCCTCTCCCAGCTCCCAGCCTTCTGTTGTGTTGCCAAGGGTACCGCACGGAGCGGGGGAGCCAGGCTTCCCCGTGGCCAATTTCACATTAGTCACTTACTCGTCAGGAGATAAGTGGGAGCTGGGTCCTTTTTTCTTTTCAAACTGAGCAGGTGAAGAATGTTTCTAACTGTTTTGGCGGCATTGACCAATGATGGTGCTTGTTTTAGCTACCGACTCCAAAGTCTAATGTTTTTCTAGCTTTAAATTGCGTATTTGATGTCTCTGTCAAATGCAGTGGGGTGGGATAACCCTGATTGCTTTGGAAGGAGTTTTCACAATTCGCCAGCTTCTCTTGTCATTGCATGCATTGTGCGTTTGCATGGGTGGTTGTACACAAGACAGATGGAAAATCAGACGCAGTAGAAGGTTCTGCAGCACAGTTTTGTTACCATCGTGGGGGATTCCTGGATCACTGTTCTTCCTAGCATAAAATGGCCCTCAGAATCTGCTGGTGTCAGTCCAATGAATGCCACTGGAAATATTCTTCACATGCCCTCCATACTTTCTTTGTGTTATGTGATACTTCCTGAGGGGCTCACCACAACCCCACTAAAGGCAAAAGAACCGACCCAATACTGGAAAGATTGATGATTTGATGAAGGAGAGACATGTCTCATTAATTGCACACCAAACATTTTCAGGCATCTAGAACGGTGGCTATGAGATCCTGACGCTCTGTAGAAGCACCAGCATGTAGCTGCCCAGAGGACAAGTCCAGCTGAGAAAGTGACATCACGGAAGGCACTGAAAGTGACCGGGAAGAAACAGCCAATGCTTACGGGCAAGGAGCATTCGGAGCAGTCTAAAACCAACCCCATGTCTGAAGACTTGAGGTTGGTGGGGCTGTCGTTCCCTGTGTCAGATCTGGTGCCACACTGAGAAAACCGGGTGCGTATTAGTTACAGAGAGCCTTGGTATATAAACCGGAGACCAGCCTTTAATCTAAAAGTTTGAAGCGGTTCTGAACTTTCTTACTTTCCAGGTTGTTTTTTTTAAAAAAGATGGGAGTTTTGGACAGTAGTTTAAAGGAGAGAAAACACAAATAATAGGTATATGGGGAAATAGTTACACGAAAACTATTAAAATACCAGAAAAAAATAATAAGACTTGGTGCTGATGAAGTTGCAAAAATATGGCTCACTGGTATTGCTGGGGGCAGCACATATGTGTATCATATTGTTTCTTCCCCAAACCATTGTCAGTATGTATCAGGGACTTTAAAAATATGGTTTTCAGGGGCTTGGGGAGAGGGAGGGAGGGAGGGAGGAATGAATAGATGGAGCACAAGGGATTTTTAGGGCAATGAAATTATTCTGTGTGACACTATAGTGGTGGCTACATGTCATTATGCGTTTGTCAAAGCCCATAGAATGTACAACATCAAGAGTGAACCCTAATGTAAACTATGGACTTTGGTTGATAATTTTGTGCCCATGTTGGTTCATCGATTGTACCAAACATGCCACACTGATGAGGGCTGTTGCGGGTAGGGGAGTATATATGTGTGGGTGGGGAGGGCCATGTGAGAACTCTGTATTTTCTGCTCTATTCTGTTGTGAACCTGAAACTGCTTTAAAAGAATAAAGTCTATTAAAAAATAAAAAAATAAAAAAATTGCAATTTAAAAAAAATTGATACTTTGACCCAGAAATCCCATTTCTAGAAATACATCCTAAGAATTTAACTTGCAAGTGTGAAAACAATACCTCATACAAAGATGTTCTTGGCACTGTTATTTATAATAATGGGGAAATTCTGAATGTCCAACAATAAGAAACGGTTAAGGAAACTGTTGTATGCCCCTTGGGGAGAATATCCTGTGAGTTTAAAATGACAGCCATGGAGCACGTCTCAACACAGCGAGCAGCTGATGGTCTAATGCTGGGTAAAAATAAAGCAGAACAACAACAACAAAATTTAAAGTCTTCCAGAAAGTTCTCTAAGAAAGCACGTCTTAGAAACTGCTCTCGATTTTGAATGTTAATTGTAGGCAAGTATGCCTTGATGGTTAAAGCTGGGTTTATGGTTAGGAGAAAGGGTTCCTCCTTGTCCAGTCAAGCCATAACCATTGTTTTCCTTGAGCACTGGATCAAGAATAATAAAACAGTTCCCCTCCTCTCCCATCTTTGGCAGATATTTTCAGCTTCAAAGATGGGCTGAGAAACAGGGTTGATAATAGGTAACGATAATGATAAGCATAGACTGAGCCCTTAGGATGTTCCAGGTGGTGTTTCCAGCACATTACATGAGATACGAACTCATGTAATCTTCACAATGACCCTGTGAGGTAGGTGCTCTTAATACTCCCAGTTTATGGAGGAAGGAACTTAGGTACAGGGTCGTTAAGGAATCTGCACAAGTGTCTATAGCTGGAAAATGGTTGCAAAACCTAGACTTGGACCCTTAGCAATCTGACTGGCTCTGGATTCTGTGTTTTTAACCAAGGCAGATGGAAGCTCCCTTGAGGATCACATAACACCACCGAGTGCACATCCTCAGAGGGACTGCTCTGGTCTGCCCCTCCATGTCCCCAGTCCCACCTAGAGCTACTCCTCTTCAAGGTGGCTCTTGGGTCCCCCTGAATCACCCTTCCCTTTCCTCTGCCCACCTGGGGTCACTGAGGTTGGGAGCAGATGAGTAACTTTTATTTTATTTTATTTTTATTATTTTATTTTCTTCTAAAGAATGTGTAGAAGAAATAATATATAATAAATAATAAACATATAATATATCCTGGGATATATTAGCAAAATGAACGTGGGGTTTTCACCCTGTCCCAGAAAAAGCAAGACCTTGTTTAGCCTCCTTGAGAATATTGATTGACGGTTTCCAATTTGTTGGAGTCAAGAGTGTGGGTAATTGCAGGTCCCAAGCAAACAGTAAAATATTTCAGTTCATATGGCAAAGAGTAAAGAAAAAAAGGAAAGAAGAAATGCCAAATATTTGTGCTAAAAAGAAACAAAGAGAGTGAGAGATTGAGCAGAGTAACTGGGAGCAAGTCATTTACTCTTGCTCGGCATCAATCTGCTCTTCTCTAAAAGGTTTCCTTCCAGCTCCAAAGCAAAGATTTTAAGATAGGAAGTCAATGCTAAGGAGAAACATTTGGGAGTAAACTAAAGAAACTGTAGAACATTTTCTTTTCGCTTTTCACATTTTTTCCTTATTGCAATCAAACAAATGTAATACATAACTTATACTGGAAATAGCGAGACTCCTTATGTAGAACTTGAGAGCACACAAACATTTCTCCTTTTTGATTTCTGTTCAAGGCCCTGATGGCACTTGGAGAAAAATGCACAGACGTAGAGTGTGGATGAGAGTATTAATCTGAGGGTCAAAGAAGAGAAATACTACTTTTAAAAAACATTTTAAAAATGATAATTTCATTTAAAAAAAAAAAAACCCACCTGAAGCTTAATTCCTTTTGCAAAAAGGCACACGAACCTTCAGTAAATCCTAGGTTTCCATAGAACACAGTGTACAAAATCCTTGGGCTTCTCTTTAAGCCCCTCATGTGTTTCCTCACTCTGACCTTCCAACTCTCCTTAATCCAGAGCTGCTTTTGTGTTGTAGGAGGAAAGAGTACAGAACTCTGCAGGCAGGTATCCTACCCCCACCCCCAGCCCTCACCACCGCGGTGAGGAAAGCAGGAAGGAAAGCAGTGGAAGAGAGTAAACTCGGCTTGGGGTCCAGGGCGGTATTGGCTACGTGGCTTTCTACTCCTGTCGAAGTAATGAGTGTGGCTTGGAGTGTCTGCTGGTGGTCAGACCAGTCCCCATTACATTTCTTCTAAAGGCAGAGGAGGTGCCTCCCCCAACAGGAGAGTTTGCTCATGTCTGTATTTAATGTCGATTTTTAATTCACAGGCATGCTGTGAATCTAAATCTCATCTATCTTAGCTCTTCAGAGGACCCAAGGTGACAGTTTATAGGACTCTGCATTTAGGTTTGGACCCAGGAGGCTTGCGTTTTAAGCCTGCTTCTGGCACTAGCCCACGGGGCCTCTGGAGCAGGCAATGTGGCCTGGTAAGAACACATTGGAAAAGGTCTTCTGCGGATTTTTATCTCCTGGATTCTAGGACTGACGTTGGCTATCTAGACATGGATCCATAAAACTCAAAGATCCTACTTTGCTGTGAGCCATCTTATTGGCCGAGGTCCTGTTTCTGCATGAACCCGAGTCACTGGTGGTAGGCTGGGCGCAGAGCGGATGGATGGGTAGGGAGAAAACAATTCTGCCAGGCAAACTGGAAGAAAGAAGTCACATGTATCTGTGCAAACACCTAATTTATTAAACCCACCAGGGTCTCCATCCAGAGATGGTGGATTGCCTTTTCCAGTGTATACTGCCTGTTTTTGGAGGCTGTGATTTTTTCATACTCCCTGAAAGGCTACATGATGTATTTCTTATAACCTGGAGTCACCTGTCCCTATGGGAGTAGGGGAGTGGCCCACGGGGTGGCTCTGGGTTCTAAAAGTCTTACTCTGACCCTGGTATGTCATCCCCCAGGTCAGTAAGCCTCAGGCCTCCCAGGGGCCAGGACTTTAAAGCCCTGATCCAGTTTGCCCACAGAGTCGAGGTCATGGGTGGGGAATAAACACGAAAACATCATCTGAATTGCATCTCTGATGTTTGCAAGGGGCAGGGGGATTACTGTTTTGTACTTAGGCTCCAGAAAATGGAAACTACTAATGTGTGTGTTTCTGCACCATGCTTTGCTATAGAAACTACAGGTGCTACCACTGTTTGCCTGGTTTCCTGTTGCATCCCTGATTTCAGCTTGTTATAGTTTATACTCATCATCGCCATCATCATCATCATCTTCAAACAGTTACATAGCATTGCCCACAGGCACTGCTCTAAATCTATTACAGATAATCATTTATTCATTTGTTCACTCTTCACAAAAACCCTATTATTCCTTCAAATAAAGAAATGGAGGCAGAGAGGTGCAGAGAGGTAAATGGCCTGCCCAGGGCCACACTCTGGAACTCAAATCCAGGCAGGCTAGTTCTAGAACCATGTTCTTAATGACCATAACATTTGGCCTCTCAGATACATATGAACACTGAATTCAAAGGGTCCTTAAAATAACATTCTGGGATTCCCCAAGCCTGGTTAAACAGATCAGTGCTTTTCCATGCCTGTACTTAAAATATGTAGTCTATTCTTAAGGTTTTTTTTCCATTAAATTTTATTTTTATTGTTACCTTGAAGTAATAATTTGATATTTCAAATCTACGCCTATCTACTGTCCCTTAATTTCCCTACTTTTGATTCTGTCTCCAAAATTCCCTGAGGCAGGAGTATTTTTAAAGATAGAAGAGGTCACAAGACAAAAAGGGACAGTGACACCATTAGAAGTCTGTTGGTTTGGTAAAGTCCCATGATTTCCAGTGGGAAGAATTTTTTTCTTGCAACTTTTGGGTAGGATTTGAATGAAACCATTCTAGAAAAAGAGCTGTGTACTATTTTATTAGTAATCTTCAGATAAGATTATTAAATATTCTGGAGGGCTAGGGGTTCTACAGTTTCCCTTGATAATCTCTTCCATATCTTACACATTCATAGTTAGGAATTTCATTCTGATATGTATTGTAAATCCCTCTTATGTAGCAAGTTAGCATTCAAAAGGAAGATGGATTTGTAATGAGCTATATTGAGCTATATTGAGCTGCCTTTGAGTCATTCTTGCAGTAAAAGTAGTTCCCATCCATTTCTGGATGCAGGTTGTATTCAGATAAAATGGAAACTACCCAATTTTCTCACCCGAGGTAGACTTGAACTCCACTTTGTCTCCTGGAAATAAGAAATGATAAGAAACAAATTTACTGTATTATTTCAAGGTTGATGGGATTTTCAAATTACATGCCCTAAAATTTTTCCCTGTAATATAGGTGTGTAGCTCTCACTTCTCATGGGAGTTTGGGTTTGAAATCCTGGTAGAAGTCATGCTTCTTAAGCCAGAATGGAAGCCCCCTTCTACTCTCAGCTTTTTCTAACTCAGTGAGCCGAATATGATGAGACTCAAAGCCACCTTTGCACACAAGACTGAGCAGAGCAAAATTTCTCACGTGCTTAGTTTGATGTCTGCTGTCCACAGATCCACGCATTGAACTCTGTGGACTGGTGCCTGGTACAGAGGCATTGAGGACATGGCAGGGGCCGCTGAGTGCAGGGAGGTGGCCCCTCACCTCATCTCTCCAGGCTTCACAAGACAGTTGGAGACGGCTGCACTCCATCAAGTTCAGGAGGGACCCTTTCTGAAAGCTTTGCTGAGGGCTCACATGTTGCCGAACAGGGACAGAAATGTGCCTCCACCTGAAACTGATCACATAGCTGGTCCCAGGTGAGAAAATGTCAGCCGCAGGAAGAAATGAGTAAGCGCTTTGAGGGTTCCCTGAAAGACGGTGAGGTCCACGGGGGAGAGAGAGCAGGCCAGAGCGGGCTGTCCCTCTCTGTCTCTCCTGCTCCTCTCCCCAGGGCTGCTGTGGCAGCAGAACCAGATGGAAATGTCACCTAATGCAGAGTTTTATCTGTCCTGGTCTACACCTCTGCCTTATCCAGTGAGAGCTCCTTGGCTACACCATGCAGAGGTTCTTTTTATTTTTAGTTGAATCTTAAGAGGCATATATTTTTTCTAGAGGTGCCAGCTTAAAGTAATTACTAGAATTCCCAACAAGGCTAATCAGAGATTCACAGAAAATAAAGATGGAGGAGAAGACCTCACCCAGTGGGTTTCTGTCATTCTGCTCAGAAGGCTCTTGCAGTCCAGGGCAGTTACCACGGTTCTTGGCATTGCAGACTATGAATAGGAAATAACATTAACAAATCCCTGCCCGGTGAGATAAGAGAAACTGATTTCATTGCCTAGGTCTCTCTCCTCTGGTGACCAGACACCTTCCATTTTTATCAGCCGTTTATCAAAATCCGATTAGTAAAAGAATCACCAGATCAGAATTGTTTATGCCTGTCTCTCCATCTTGAATTACAAATGACTTTCTCGTTGAGCAAAATACTGTGACCTATAGATGAACCAGGCTTTGTATTTCCTGCACCTTGTCCTGAAATGACGATTCCCCGAAGACCACAGTCGTTAAGTCTCGGTGTTGATCATTGATCTATGATAGGTAGGTGAGGCTCGCTCCACGAGGGCTGTAGGTACTTGGGGAGTAGATTTTATCTTCGCGATAAGTCGTAAGTCACTAATGGGTTATTCTGAGCTCTCCCAAGTGGAAGACAATGGAGCATTTAGTAGGTTGTGCGGTTACGTAAGACATCTCTTTCCAAACAAAGAGGAGGCAGGACACCCAGCCAAGGGCTGCGCGCAGGAGGCTGTGTGGTCTGGTGGTTCCAGGGAGGGACGCGGGGCCAGGGCTTCCTGGGTTCAGCTACCAGCCGAGACTCTGACTCAGGGGGAGCGGAGCCAAGTCTCTTGGCTCGAGGCAGAGAGACTGTAAAACCCAAGAGAGAAAACCGCAGGTCTGTGCTCAAGGACTCTGGAGGGAAAGCACATTTTGGAAATTAAAAAAAAAAAAAAAATCACCCTATTCAGTTACAATTTGGGCGTTTTTCAACAAGAAATGAGCATTTTTTTCCCTGCTTTTTGCCTGACACGTCCTCTCCCGGCAGCCGTGTGAAGCCACGCCAGGCTCCGAGGGTGTTCTGTGTGGGATGAGCAGAGGAGCCCGGGGGTCCGAGCAAAGTCGGTCAACCTCGGTGAGTTGTCACAAGAGATGCTCAGGGAGCCAGGCACTGGGGGCCCCCGGTTCTGCATGGACTGTCCCCTCTGCTCCCTCCCTCTGCCCTCCACAGTAAAAAGCCCCCCGAGACGGCGGGCGGCGGAGGCGCTGCCCGCAGACGGCTGCACACCGCCCCGCGAGGACGCTGAGCGCGAGTTCGCTCGGCTGGAACCGGCGGCCCGGTGCCTCCGCAGACGGCCGGAGCCGGGCCCGGGGGAAATGCTCTCCAAGGCCCGCCGGCTCTGAAACTGCTTCCTCCCCCCAGAGACGGGGGTGGCTGCCTACACGGTTGGGCTTGAAGGCCAGCGGGGCATGTCTCCCCTCCTTGGCATCCTGCCTCATTTCTCTGGACCTGAGAAGTTTCCTGATATTTAGGAATATCCTATGAAAATGAAAGCCATGTTTATAGGGATCTCTGCGTTTCAGGCCTTCACCCCCAGCGCTGGAGCTGACAACCCCTTAGCGGAGTCTCGTAGACATGGGCCAGGGAGGAAGAAGGGGCAGGTTTTGCTGTGGAATGAGGTGTGGGGGGAGCAGTCTCTTCTCTGGTAGACAGTCCAGGAAGGAGGTGGCCTTCTTGGTCATTGGACCCAGAGCTGCCTGAGACAACTTTAAACTCTGGCCACGGGGGTTGTGAGGGAGGTACCAGGATGGTCGCTCTTACTCCAACCCAAGCTTGGCCAAATGGAATCCAGGTGTTCACTTGTGGGCCCCTCGTCCAGCCCCAAATACACTCAGGACATCCCTCCTCCCTCCATTTGTCCAAAGACACGTTCCCAGCCACTTAAATAGCCAAGCTCCCTGTCCCATGTTCTAAAGTTCTCTGCATTAAAATAAATAAGCTTGCTCTCACTCTCTTTTCAACTGTAGAACCATCCTTTGGTCATTTTTGTTGCAATCTAGAAAGAAATTTAATAAAAAATTGGAAGTCTACTTTTGGCCATAAAGCTATCTGAGGGAACACTGCCTATTTTTGTAAGAATATGTGAATTCTATCCTGAGTGAAAGAGAAGGAAAAGTAATCGACTAGGGAGGCTAGTGACAACTTTAATCCCATAATTTTTCAGACTCTGGGTCCTCTGCTTCTGATGATTCGCTCTGGCTGGCACACCACCTTCATACCCTCCTGGGTAACCAACAGTCTACTACACACTTGCTTAGGAGGACCAGTTGGGGGTGAGTCTCATGAGATTACAGTCAGTTTCTCTGATCACAAGTGCCACTGGTTCGTGTGATCCTTGAGAGTCATCCTCTGGCTGACTACCATCACACCTGGTTGGAAAAATAACACATGGAGTTTCTGGGGAGAAGGGTTTGGATAGAAAGTCAAATAGTAAACAGAGCATCTCACCCAGAGAGGTGTACCCAAAGTGTCCACGTTCAGAAACCCCAAACTGCCTGCTAGTGTCTCATTGTTCAGCCCCTCCTCAGATACCATCCAAGCCTCCTCCACAATTCTTGTGGCAGCATCCTGGGGACCCCTGCCTCCTTCTCCAGCAGACTTCCATGCAGAAGGGGAGGAACCAGCACAGGTCCCACAAATGAATCTCCAGGACTCCTCATCCCCTGCCCAGTTAGAGGATCCTGTTAAACAAAAGGCTTCATATCTCAGTTGAAATCTTGTATTTGGATTATTGCCCCCAAGAACAACAGATGGGTATATATCCCACATCCCTTTGATTAAAGGATCTTTCTGATGACCTTTCCAAATAAAGAAGACATCTGCGAAGGATCCGTGCTTTGGAAGGGATCAATAACAGAGAAATATTTGTTGGAAAGAAATGGATGAATGAATTATTATCTTCAAGATGGTATCCCCACACATTAATTTTATTTTCATTCGCTTACAATCTGAATTAGCCCTTTATAAAGACTAATTTATAAAAGATGAATCTGTAAAATGAAAAAATAACATAGCAATGTGTCATGAAATATAAAGATAGACTCTATCAAGGAGAAAAAGTAGATTTCTGGCTGAATATTTCTAATAATTAAATTTGCTACAAATTTAAAAGTTCATATGAATGTTTCCCATCCAGCCTGGAGAATGCAGCCCCAGCTGGTGTTTTCTGACTGTATTCTAAATCTTTTTAGGATTCTAAAATGAGAATCAGTGACCCACAGAGTCGAGCTTGTTAAAGGTGTTTGATAATTGTTTTTTAAATAAATGGGGGACTGTGCATTACAACCTAACATGTACCAAAGCTCCATAAAGTTTCACTTTTAAAAGTTAGCATTAAACGTGCTTCTGTTACATTAAATTCAAAGAGATATGAAAATCAGGAGAAATGTCTCAGCTTCTAGTTCTGCTTGAGAGAAGGTGGCCACATTCAAGATACGTAAACCAACAAATAGGACGCCAGCCAACACATGGTTCCACGCACATCAGTAAGGGTTGGTGCGCTCTTATTTTAAAAGCAGTTCTGTTTGAAGTCCATTTGATAATGTTTCTGGTTTATAAAAAGGATGTCTTAGAAGGGGATAGAAAATCAGAGCCACTTTTCTAGCTGGATGTGGGGACAGGAGCCTGCAGCAATGAGAAGGCTCTGCAGAACTCAGTGAAGAGAGGAAGAGACTGAGTGTTCACTGAGCCCCCTCCTCCAGGAGCCACTTTGCTAAGTGCTGTTTCACTTAACCTTTCCCATGATGCTATGAGGCAAGAATGTTTCTCTCCTCTTTACAAATGAGGAAACTAGAGACTAAATGGTGTGTCCCAAGTCACTGAGCCAGGAAGCGGCTGTCAGATTTCCAACCGTAGGACCTGCAGCCTTAACACCAAGGGCAGGAAGTCCAGCTCGACATGTGTGTCCTAAATCATTAACCCTTTCCTTTGGCTTTCTACAAGCTTTTCTAACTAAATTATAGAAGAGGAACCACTGCATTTTATAGTATGATCAACTATTTAAGTTGCCACAGACTTGGTAAGAAGGAACCCTTGTTTTCAGATTTGAAATGGAATAGGCTGGCTGCTCTTCTATATAATTAAATGTTGAATATGACTGAGCATGTAACACTTAATACGTAGCCCATTCTCCAGGCCAAATGTTACTTGACATTAATAGATATAAATGAGGATCAGCATCCCAAGTATCTTCTGCAAAAATTTTTTTTTACCAGCTCAGGCTCCCTTTGCCTGGGTAGCATTTGCAACCGTGCCTTCCACGATGGGTGCAGTGTACCAAGATAGTGACAGTTCCTGGACCAAAGGAGTCAAAGTGCATACTAGACCTCGTCTACTCCAAAACCAGATTTTTGAAGTAAACACTCAGCTGAGCGATTGTATGTAGACCACTTCATGTGCAATGTGTCATCACTCTAAAACACATCAACACACGGTGTTTTCAGAGATTATGAAAATTTTATTAACAAAGAAATTCTGCATCATCCGCATTCCCCTGAAAAACAACCACCTCAGACAGGTAGAAAACACTTTTTTTATTCACTATACCCTCAAAGCCAGCAGAATGAAACCACAACACCAAAGCATAGACCAATATTTTGGATCGGGATGATCGTTTGAGATAATTAAATACTAGAAAATTAGATCGTTTGAGATAATAAAATACTAGAAAATTAGATAATAAAATCAGTCAAGGTATTCATTTCCCAGGCTGAGGCTTTATCGAAACAAATGATTCCACTGTGAGTCAATATACGTGGCCATCAGCTCTTTGTAACACTACCCTGAATATACACGGCATACATCTAAACTCATGATGGATCTCCTTGAGAACAGTAAGACCTGAGGGCCAGCATGATTTACAGAAATGTACGGCTACAGAGCAATAGTTCAGCGACAATCACTAGAACATGTAAAAGGTGTGCTTCATGATAGGATGTGATTGGTTTCTCAGGGCAACTTTTTAGTTCATTTCTGATTATCATTAAGTGATCTACTGCTGTCCCTCATAATCTCCCTTGGATACTCTCCATCCCAACCTTTACTGAAAAAAAAAAATCTGTAAACACATTCCAGATACGCTGCGTATGCAAGATACGAAGTACGAGAATATTAACAGATTCTGATGTCCTGGACACAAATAGAAAACACACATATATTGGGTCCTCGCTGTCCGAACGCACTGACGTCTGCAGCCGGAAAGCCCTCAGAAGAGATCCTACGGAGGTTTAACTCAAGGAGGGAAAAGAGTTAGGCCTGTTACTTGACTACGGTTTCCAGGGCCTGGTGTAGCTCTATTTTTAGGAATGGCTCCAAGGAGCTGCCTACACAAATTTGGATGGAGCGAGGCAGGCACAGATGGTGGTCACGTGAGGGCGCAGACGGATCGGGTGGGCTCCCTTACACAGTCTGCACATTTAGGCTGCTGTGTTCCTCCTATTTCAAGTGCTGCCAAGTCCCGGCTGTTATCCTCCTTTTTTTTCCCAAAGTCTTGATTCATTTAATTCTCCTGAAGGTGGTGGGAGAGGAGGATGATTGCGCAAACCTTCCTGTTTTATGGTTTAGATGAGACAGTCACCATCTTGGCGCCTTGTCAGATTTCAAATGTAACATTTTGCTAAAGTGTAAAGCTGTGTATCTGTTCCTTTTCTGTTGCCGTCACTGTAACTTCAATATTTGCAAAACACAACCCCAAAATACTTCAGATCCAGCCCAAAGCAGTTTGTTATTCAAGCGACACAATTCTCACACGTATCAATACACAGTGAGTTTGCAGCACGGAAACCTTGACTTCTTTTCCTTTTTGATTTTATTTTTTGTTCCTTCTTTCACTTACGATTTTTTTCTTTCTTTAGGGATTTAAGAATTATTCGATCACACAATAGCAAAATCCCCGCTATATATGCATTTTATATATATATATATATATATATCTCCTGATTATTATCAAGCTTATCACCACACCAGCTCTTAATGGCTGCATTATTTAGAAAAAGGAAGCATGTAAGCTAGAGTTATTCTGCCATTTGAGCTACCCTGTGAATCGCCTGTGAAGCATAGAGCACCTTAATGTTGTGTGGAATTTAATATTCTGATACAAAAAAATTGTAGTGTTTGCTATAAAAAGTTAAGGTATTCAAGGTGTGCTTGCAGGAGCGCCTGATTCATAGTAATTAGCATTAAAGCTCTAGTTTCTCACTCTTTAAAGAGCCAGAAGATTCTCACTCTTTTTTTTTTTTTTTTTTTTTTTTGGTAGGAAACTGTCAAAATCAAGATGGATTCAATTATTGAGATTTTTTAAATTTTATTTTATTTTTATGTATTTATTTTTAAAAACTTTTGGTGGGGGGAGGTAATTTGATTTATTTTTATTTATTTATTTATTTTAATGGAGGGACTGGGGATTGAACCCAGGACCTAGTGCATGCTAAGCACACACTCTACCACTGAGTTATACCCTCCCCCCGAGATTTTTTCTTTTAACAGAGACCAAAGTATTTTTTCAGGAGTCTTGGTGTTGAGTTGATGTAATTTGTGTGTGATCAAATCTCTGCTCCAGAATCTGATCCACTAAGTCCCCGAATGTGCATTCTTGGCCTGAGCTAGTGTATAGGAAGGCCATATTTAAAGCAAGCCAATACATAAAAAGGTTTTAACATCTGTTAATCAAGTGTTTTATCTGGAGGGCATAAAAAAATTTACAATCCTCCAACTAACTTATTTAACATTTCCCTTTTTATCTGGATATTTATATTGTGTAATAATTGACACTATCATCACAACTGATGGAATTATTCATCTATCTTAAGGCAAACAAGGAAAGGATTTTCTTTTAGAGTAGAGTTTAATGATTAGTAAACATATGTCAATATGCAATGTGGAGAAGCAAATTAAGCTCAATTATTGTCTTGAATTTCTGCTCTCAGCAGAGCATACTGATAAAAGTTTTTAGTAACATTTATGCTACATGAATTTGCATTCTGAGCTCCTTCCTTAAAAGACTGATATTGTTCCAAATTTAATGATAACAATAATTAGAAAAAAGTCTTCCCATCACAGGGTACTTGTGCTGTTTTAAGTCACAGTGACTGAAAAAACCAAACAAAAAACTACCCTCCAAGTCAATGGTCAAATGTTCAAATGAGGACTTCAAAACACTGGTTTAAGTCTCTAGTTGACTGTGCATACAAATAAGTAATAGAATTCCATATCAGATACAGTTTCATGAATGGGACACATCAACACTAACCAATCTTCCTCCAAAGTACTTAGCTGCCAAGAGAGATACTTCACAACATATCACAAAAGTGCCATTTGTATAAACATTTCCCATGATGAATGCTCTTGGTTTTGTTTAAGTGAGTATTTTTAACCTGAGCTATTAATAAAAAAAATTTTTTTTTTCTCCCTTGTAAAGCTTGGCTTTCAGAAGAAAGGATCTTTAAGCCTCCTCTCTTGTGAGAGTAATTTCTCCTAATACCCCCGGTGCTATGGAAATACAGCCAGGGCTCATTAAATAGACTTCTGAGCATAATTATAATTAACAATTAGCTAGAAATTAGTTTTAACGACTTGTTTTAGATGACAGAATAGAAGCATAATGTAATTATTTTTAAACCTTCTACATCATTAGAAGTACAACGACTACCAACTTTCAATTATTGAGAGGCAGACAATCATCCAAAGCATTTAGTAAGTTACAGATTCAAAGCAAGGGTGTGGAGAAGAGGCCGCGCCCCAGTCCAGGTGTTTATAATTATTTAGCCTTTTGCAAAGTCTCTTTCTTTTCTACTCTGCTCTTTTAAGCTGTTTCATGCCCTGAAATCATCCTACCAGGGGAAAAAAGAGAGTCATCCTGGCAGTTCAGCTCTTCCCCTGCCCCCTGTCTTTCTCAGAGTTGTAGGGACGATCATGGCGGGAGGTGGGAGGCCTGGAGGAAGATGCTACAAAATTCAGCAAGTGGGCCTGAAACTGTCCAAGTCAAACTGGACTAACAGGGAAGAAGATTATATAAATGATAGATAAAATGAGTATTAGGAATCCACTCCAGACTCTAACAATAGATCTACATCATTCTTTCCCTGTTCTGTGTTCTTTTAATACTCCCAAGTCAACTTGGAGCTAAAGAATTTTTTAAAAATACTATGGAAACTTAAGGAACTGTTCTTTCATTTCCTGAAAAATATAAAAATATTCATTTAGAACAGTGATTATTTTTCATTGTCAAAAGCTAATTTTTTTCTTCCTTTCTTATCTCTTTTTTTTCTTAAAAAAAAAAAAATCTCAGCTAGTCAGTGTGCTCTTCTCTCTCCCACCTTTGAGCAAGAATGTTAGACCTTTTGCTGCTGACTTTCAGAGGGTGTCGGGGGAACATATCCTGACACCCACGTAAAAGACCTGGTATCTGTGTTTCCACATCACAAAGCAGGCTAACAAGCACACAAGGCCGCAGACCAAGTTCATAATCATCTGGATGAGCAAGAACAGTTTGAAAGTGCTGGTGATGCTGGCACAGTCGGTCACATCCCGGTACACGAAGGTCCTGCTGAGGGGCTCGGAGGAGGGCAGTTTGCACTGGCAGGAGTCGAGCGCGGTCCCGCAGGTAAACTGTGTGAGCTGTGCATAGTGGTGGGCGGCAAACGCCACAGCCAGCACGCAGACCACCAGGCCAAAGGCGCTCAGCACAAAGTAGAGCAGCTGCAAGAGAGCAAAGAAAACCATTCCGGTTACAGAGAGCACTGCATGACTCTTGACAGAGCTAATGAAGGGAAGCTGTTCCCTCTCAGGAAGTTCCCCAAGGGAGGGGCTGTCTCTCCTCTAAAACCTGGTACCCAAGACGGAGAAATGGCTTGTTAAGCATTGTGAGTGAGGAGCGAGCTCTGATCGTAGTCTCATTTGTCGTACAGATGTCGGGTGTTTTCGTGAATCAAGCCAACAATATTAGCTTGATTTGAGGATGTTCGTGTATGGATATAGCAGGAGGCTTAGATGCATCCCAAACATTAGCGCCATCCCTGAAAGCCATGCTGGGCTTGTTTTGACCTTAACCACTGCTGGTGTAAAGACTGAACCAAGGTTGGGGAGGTCGGGTATAGCTCAGTGGTAGAGCGCATGGTTAGCTTGCACAAGGTCTTGGGTTCAATCCTCAGTACTTCCACTCGGGAAAAAAAAAGACTGAAATGAGACTCGGAAGCAAAGGACAAGTTTCTTCAATGTAAACACTGTGTTGGTCAAAATTGGCAATGATTGGTCAACTAGCAATATGGGTTAATAAAAAAAGACTATGTTCGATGCAGTGGTTGCCGAAGTGTGTCCAGGAATGCCAGGATCGCCAGCGAGAGGTAGCTGGGAGAACAAAAAAATTTATGGCTCCGGAAGGCAGGCATCTTGATGCCAGATTCATCACCTGCAAATCTCATCCCAGGTTCCCCTATAACCATGTAGTTCTAGAGAATAAAAATAAACTGCAAATGGTCCCTCAGCCACCAAGATTCTGAACACTGTTGGCCTATGTGTTAGCCTCAGAATGGAAAAGTCTGGTTAAAGTTCTAACTCTGCTACTAGGGAACCATGGAATCCCTGAACAGCTCAGACATTTATCCTACATCTGAGACATTTTGATCAAAAATTGTGAGTGCGTGTTGACATGGCCACAATTTAAACCATTTTACAGATTTTAAGAAATTGTCCTGCGATTGGACTTCTCTGCTGGAAACCTTTCTCTTAATGGTCCAGCCTTCTGAGGGCCAGATGAGGAACGCAGTCCCCAGCTGCTGGGGCTAGTGTCCCGGGCCCAGTTCTTAGTGCCAGATTTACATTCCCACAGTCCAGAGTTGCTGGTAGAGCAGTTCTGGTGAACGTGAACTCCTCCAAGGAAGATAAGTCCCTTCCAGGTTCAGGTTAAAGTTGCTCTGAAAAGATTACGCCCTCCCACCACCTCCAACTAAAAGCAACTCAAAATAAAAACATAAAAACAAGATTATAAAATATGTGTGTCTAAGTCCTCCAGATGAGTGGTCTTCTGCACAGGGACAATTTCAAGTGTTTTCAAGTTTTCAATACTTAAAAATTTAGTTTTGCTTTCTTGAGTGGGGTGTGTGTGTGTGCGTGTTGGTGCGCCGAGCAAGTGTCTGGTTTGCTTGGAAGCTTAACTGAGGGCACCACAGGGACAGAGAGGAACTGGTTAAAGCCGTTTTGTCCTAACAGGGCTGCACAAGCAGGGGATGCATGGATTCTTTGGACCTTCTCATCAAAGATATCTTAAACACACATACTCCTTTTCACTTTAAAATCATTTGAAGGATTGTCACATATAGCCCACGTTTCTCCATCTGTGAAACAGTCTATTGAAACATCTTCTATCTCAAGGACATAACAAGGGTAAGTTACAGCCAACATATTTTGTCTCTCTTGGAGGAAGGGAACCAGAAAAACACAAAGTGACCCCATTTTAAAATTTAAAATGGAAACATTTGATTTGTGACATTGAATGCATCACCTGCCAGTCCCCAAAATTTTCAGTGGCCATATTTTCTGCAAAAAAAAAAAAAAAAAAATGTAGTTCTGAGGCTAAAAAGTATGGATTTATTCTGTGGGGCTATTAGAGCAGAATGTTTGAAATATTCTGGGTTGTTTTAAAATATTCAGGCCTGATGAGTGATTTTAAGCTCTTAATGCCAAGGGCCAAATTAAGTTGTGTGGGGTGCGTTGTGCGTGTCTGCCCACTGCAGCTGCATTTCCATTGTGAGTGGCAAGGAACTGGGAACTATTTGCTTCTGATAACATAGATATATCAGTGACTCTACCAGCAGGGAAGGCCCAAATTAAAGGGATAATTTCCCACCTGAGAGTCCTCTGCTTCGTAGAATGGCCCCAGTTGGAGTTTTCTCTACACATTTTACTGCCATCAATGGATGAGACTGACAAAGTCTTGTCATAACCCTCCTACCTCCAACACACACACACACACACATACACACACACACACACACACACACACACACACCCCTCCTTAGACAGAGAATTTCTATAACATTCACTGTGGCACTGTCTTGAAACAATGACAATGATCCTTCATTCTCAATCTGTAAATAATTCAAACAGTTGCAAAAAATATTCTCTTATAATCATCACAACAATCCATTTGCTGAAATGTGAGTTGTGTCTGTTTTTAAAAGATAACCTTTTGGCTCAGAAGATTTGCCTAAGACATTTAATAAGTGCACAGCCGTGCGTGGGGTGATGGTAACAGGCACCAGCTGGAGAGTCAGGCCACCTGAGTTGGGATCCTGGTTCTTTCCTCCTTAACTACAAACCTTGGGCAAATTAATCAGTCCCATGCGTACCTCTGTTTTTTCACCTGGCACCTACGTCACAGGATTATTAGAAGGATCAAAAGAGCTGTTACACGTAAAAGGCTTAGAACGGTGGCTGGTAAACAGTAGCACTATTTAAGTGTTGTGAAATAGATAAATTAGGAGAGGTGGACAGAGCTGCCAGGTCTCTGGACTGTTGTCAGGACACCAACTCTGCTTTGTCTTGTTCCATCTCATGTGGGAGGAAGAGCGCACACTTGACTTGTAGAAAGGACGTCAATGTTTACGCAAACAGAGATTGCCCCGTTTGCATCGAGCATCTTAAATGCACTAGAAGCCTCGAGAGCACCAAGAAGAGCCATGCCCCTCCGCTCCTTTAAATCTGAACACATGTTCGTCGGTGCATGTCTCCCACGTCGGGATTCTGCTTCTCCCACGGCTTGAAAGCATCAGGCCAAGTAAACAAGAGTGAGCCGCAGAATCGAGTTTCTTATCCGTTTCAAGACGTGAATGTAACTTGATCCGCCAAAGCCTGCGGGCTACGTCTGACGCGCTGGAGAATTTTTTTTTTTCCTTTTAACTCATCTGACAGCAGCAAGATTCTGGGTTAGAATCTGTAATTTAAAATCAAGTGGCTTGTTTTACCTACACGGCACTAAGTAAACTGTCAATGGAAGTGTTTACGATGACCTTGGGAAAGCGAGCAAACAGACCCCGAGAGCTGCGGGGCTTGGGACGCGTGCGTCTCGCCCGTGTCAGCCCAGCCCCAGCGGCCGGCGGAGGCGCGGCGCCCCCGGCGCTTATGTAACCGCGGCGCCCAGGCGCGCCCCGCGCTCGCGCCTCTAATTGGTACCCGGCTGCCGCTTCCAACGCGGGGTGACTCCGGGAGGAAGGAGGCTCGGCCTCGATTTAATTACCTCCCTGGTGTCAGGCAGGGTAAGGCCCCCCTGCTGCCCGCTGCAGGAGGAGGCGGTGGCGGCAGCCCCGGGGGGCCTCCGGGAGCGGGCACCGGGCAGTTGCGCCTTCCGAGCCCTCGGGGCGGGGAGGTGGGGGGATGTGTCCCGGAGTGTTTCCGCAAGCACATGAACCGGACACGTTTCTGCAAATCACCAAGGTGAGCCCCGAGAAAACAGGGCCACGAGAATAGGAAGGAGGCCCGATCTGTGGCCAAATGGCACGCGGAGCCCAGGAGCAGAGCCCAGGGAGAAAGATGGACAGCGCCGGGGCTTACAGGGCCTGCCAAAGGGCTGGACAAGGCTGCGCTAGCTTGGGAAGAAAAGACAAGCCCCCACGGCTATTGTCTGAGAGAAAATGGAACTCGTGTGTGTGTGTGTGTGTCTGTGTGTGTGTCCGCGCACGCTAGCGCAGGCTGCAGTGAGACACTGTCATCACCCCCGGATTGCTGGTCCTGGCTCTCCGGGCGTTCAGCAGAAGGAAATAAATTCTCCAACAAGGCTTGGGCCAGAGTATCAACACATGAGCACTAAAATGCGATTATGTTGGTGAGAAACACCACATGAAGATGCATTGCATTCCCTCCTTCCTACCCTAAATGATGTGAGAAGCACAAGGGAAGTCCGCTGTGACCTGTTGTGCCGTTGGAAACCCTGGAGATTGACTGAAGCTCATTTTCCACCTGAAGATAATACAGCGGGCACCTTAGAGAGCTGGCAGGAAGCATCACTAAAGGTCACATCCAGGGGAAGAGAAAGTGCCTCTATATTTGTCAATGTCTGTCACAGGTGGGGAAAAAAGACAGCTAATGAGATCTTCCTGGTGGGGAATTCTCACCCTGACTGACATTGGCAGTGACTTTTTATTTTATTTTTTAATTTTTTTTTCTGGCCTTGCTCCTGATTTTAAGTGCAGACATTGAGATGGCTGTGGAGGCCTCTGTGAAGATAATGCTGTTGCCTCTGGTGTTTCCTGGGATCATGGCGGGGGCGGGGGGGGGGGGGGCGAGGGCGAGGAGGGTGATAAGGACATTTCACATAAACTGATGAACCGACTCCAGAGCTCTTTTTACCTGGTGAATGAAGTTCCCGTAATAAAACAGGACAATTCTTACTAGGATTTCTGCCTTTTAAAAAAATCATCACTAAGCCTTCCTGTTGAGTCAACCCTCTACAAAAACAAAAAACCAAAAAAAAAGTAAACATGGACTGATGTCTGCTCCATCTGGCCTTCTTTTAAGGAACACCCTCAGACAGAAAAAGTGCAATTTCCAAGTAGGGGCATATTCACCAAAATTCTAACTCTATCAATTTTTTTTAAAATGTCGTCCATTAACTTTTTAAATTAGAAAAGTTACATCTAACTATTGGAGAACATCTCAAAACTGAAGGAAAAAGCTAGAAAATGTAGCTATAATCCCACTATTCACAGATAATTTTTTTTCTATGCACATAAGAGCCATTTTTTAAAAAAATTTCTGTAGGATCAGACCAAACATTTTGTGTAGGCAGGGTTTTTAGCTAGTTAAAATAATTTGAATTTTTTTCACTAATTATTCTTTTACAACATGATTTAAATACATATATATGGATCAGCACCTTGCTTTTTTATATCAGCTGTTTTTATGTCAATATACTAGAATATACTAACATCTTATTTTCTGCATCTTTGTAATTTCCAAATGATACAGTTAACTTACTCTTATGCTTTATGCTTTCTTGTTTTAGTGAACAAAGGCATATCCAGTTTTTAATGTGTTTTCTTGCAGAAGAAAAGTAAACAATGTGAGTAGACAAAAAAAAAAAAAACCAACAACAACAACAACAAAAAAAACAAACCAACACTACAGAAAGCTTTTTGTTCTCTGCTACAGGAGTTGAAAGAAAATGTAGGAATTTGATTTCTGCTAGTTCTGATTGCTGAGTGGGGTGTTTATCTCCCTAAACTCAGAAAGGGTGTGTCTATGTCTCCCTTCAGAGCACATTCTACTGGGCAGTGAAAATGCTGTGTACTTGAATTGGCTCCAACCAAACACACTGTCTCTAACAGTAAAAAAGACATTCACAGGAAAGACACACACTTGCTAAACCATGCTTATCCTGACCTCCCTCCTTTGCCCTCAGACTCTTGGCACGGATCATTTGGATGCACCCAATGTACTTTTTCTGTTTCAGTGATCCCACCTACAAGGGGAAATACACTTAGACTGCTTCACTATTAAAACATTCTAAACAAAATTCCAAGATAGGGAAGTGGGCACTGATATAGACACCGTTTCCCTGGCCAAGTGTTCTGTTGAACTGATGAATTTTCAATATTCCTTTTAAGGGCATTGGAGGACAGACATCATATGCTCCATGCCAACCCAGTTCATGGAAATGAAGACTGTTAAAAAACAAAAATCAGCATTACCTTTGGGATCTGGATGAATGCCCTCCTCAAACCTTTTTTTTTTTTTTTGGCCTGCCTACAAATGCAATTTCTAGAATAATCAGATCTACCACTCCTTAAAAAGCTCTCCTTTATTTTGTACTTGTGTTTCTCTCTATGCGTCGATAGAAGAGAAAGAAAAATGACAACTTACTTTCATGGCAAACTGGATACATGTCCGTTCGTCAACTTGATACGAGACACAAAGCATAAACAAACCCAGATAGGCCACTAGGCAGACCTGCAATGGAGAACAGGGACGAAGAGATGTTATCAGGGCAAGTTGTGCATTCTAATGACATCAATCTCTCTGTCTTTCACCAGTAACATCCTTCTTATCGGGGTGTTCATTTCATTTGCTTATCTTTATGTGCTATTTTTTCTCAGCTTGTGGAATAGAGTTTTAAAAATAGGCAAATCAATTTATTTCAGTGTAGCCAGCATTTATTAAGTCCTTTTGACGTGCCAGGTGCTATACGAGGTCCTTCAGTGCATACAATGCTGAACAGAATTTCCTCAACCTCCGTAAGTGCAGTCCAGTCCAGGCCAAGATAAGTGCCCACACTGTTCTAAGGCAGGGCATTAATGTCAAATGCTATTCAGAGAAGTGGAAAAAAATAACATGGAGTTGGGCGATTAAAAAAGCCTTCACTAAAGAGGTGGATTTGAAATTGTCCTTGAAAGAGATGATGGTAATAATGATGACTAACTGTTACTGAGTGCTTACTTTGTCCTGGGGCTTTTCTAAGGGCTTTGTATGGATTTCCTCGTGTTATCAGCACAAAATGCTATGAAGTAGGTGCAGTTATGATCCTCATAAATGAGGAAACGGAAGCACGAAGCTAGTAAGTGATGGGACCAGCACTGAACCAGGTAGCTTGGGGGAATCAGCACGGAGGCAGGAGGGCACAAATTGTGGGGAAAGAATAACAAACACGTACCCCACAGTTGAAATAACAAAATATGGAGCCAGAAAGGTAGGCTGAAGATCTGGGGACGTGGTACTGGTTTAGGAAGTAGTGGGGGCTCCCTTGAAAATTTTTGAGCAGGGGAATGGCATGATTCAAGACATGTTTCAGGAAAATGAGCAGCGGTGGCGGGTGGGTTGCCAGTGAGAACATCAGAATCTTATTTGGCTGAGCTAAACAAGGTTAATCTCTCGGGTAGGCCAGAGCTCAGATGGTGGCAGGCAAAATCCGAGAAGGAGGTGAGAGGAAATGTGTAGTAAAAGTTAAATCTCTACACCTTGGCTCTTGCATGATGGACAGGAGGCCACTGGAGTGGGAGAAACAGGAAGCCATCTATCTCCAAGTTCTTGGGTATCAGTGATGGAAAGAGAAGGGGTACACCTGGCTGAAAGAATTCTAGGGGGCGTGGCAACTTTGAGAGAAACCATAATTGATTCGATTTTCTTTTTAGTGCACAGAAGTTTCTTAAACTGTGATTTAGTGTTTCTAATCAAAGCATATCTATTCACACTCTCAACTTTGGAAACCTTAAAATGTTGCTCAGTCCTACTTTAGGATGGAAAACATAAGCTACAGAATTGCATTCTTAGATCAGCACAATTTTCCTCAAGACAGATGGTGGGAGAGTAACTGAGAATCACCCAGTAAGTCATTAGATGGCTGATTTCATGATATTCACAACTCCTACCCTCCCGGCCGTGAAGCCAAAAGCCAAAGCCTTCTTTGAGTACAGGCTGTTTGCAGGGTTTTCCACCATTAGGACTGGCTGATGGTTTAACAGCACAGGTGGCATTCCCAGTGGAGACACAGCGTTAAACTATGTGAGCACAGTGTGGGCTGGAGAAGTCTGGGTGGAAAACCAGGCAGCTAGGACCCAGAGAGGCAGCTTTTCAGCAGAGGACCGGCAGATGTGGAGGTCATGATACTGAAATTGTGTAGCCCTCAGCGTGGCCATATTTCCAAGTCAGAGATGAAGTTCTTTTTCAAAGCCCTTAAAAAATATTTCTAATTGAGGTGTAAGGTTGATACGGTCTGTTTTTTCCCATTAAGAATCTCCAGAACTGAAACAATGGAAGACATACTTTCTTCTTTTGTGTATTGGCAACAAACCAGATGGGGGCTTCTAAGCCTGCTTCTGTGGGGACTGTGAGATCCCTAAGCGCGTGCCTGGGCCCCCTTGTTAGCATCTGTCTGCAGGTGCACGGGGTCAGGCCCTCTCGCCCACATAGCTGTCTTTGTCCCTAGAGGCTGCTGGGAGGTTGTAATTGCCAAGACTTCCCTCCTTGTCTTTATGAGAGACACATTCCAGCAATCAGGCTTAACTGAGCAGCAGCTTAAAAATCTGACTCTGCCTTCCTTGGACAAATTGTTCTACTTCAATCGTATCTATTTCTTTGTAGCCTTAATTTAGCCTGAGTTCCAGCAAGAAGTTGCACAGGAACACATGCCCTCATTCTAGAGCACTTCACTTAGTCCATCAACAGAACTTCTTTTGAGGCCGGACTCTTTTTACAGCCCTGGCAATTGAGAGGTGGAAAAACCATCTCAGCCTTCAGGGAGCTCTCAGTCCCGTGGGGAAAGAGAGGAGAGTGAAGTCACAATACCAGATAAGGACTAGGACCAGGTCCGCTGCTAACCGGAAGGCAACTTGGGGAACCTTCCTGGAGGAAGATGGATTTTGAAAGGTAAGCAGAAATTAAGTAGACGGACGTGAGGAAGAGTAGAGAGACTCTTAGTACGTATAAAAGCTGGAGAAATGCAGGGTAAACATTTGAGGACTCCCACAGCTCTGGTGCAGAGGATGGGAGATGAGAAAGGAAAAGATGAACTCGCATTGATGGAGAGGAAGTAGGTCACAAAGGACTTTTATTTCACTCTCGGACATTGGAAGCAGGGGAACGGTGTGATCAACTTTGCTTTTTAGAATGGCCTTTCTGGCTGTGAAGAATAGACTGGGAAGGGAAGACCAGCTCAGAGGCTATTCTCCATCTGTGGAGAAGTGATGAGTAGTACCTGAGTTCAGGTAGCAGTCGAGATAGAGAGGAGGTGTGTTTGAGCGATGTGACGGACGCAGAATCCAAAGTCTCTGAGAACTGATCAGCTGTGAGGACTGAAGGAGGGGGAGGGGTCTGCAAGGTGCTCGGATACCTGGCTTGAGCTGCCAGGTGGATGGAGTTCACGTTTAATAAGACACAAAATACAAGAGGAAAAGCAGAATGGGGATGGAAACTGATGATGCCCCCATGAACTCAAAGCTCACCTGCATGAGCATAGAACTCAGGAAAGGGGTCTGAGCTGAAGATAAGCCCTTGTTAGTCATATGTGAAGCAATCCAAACCATTAGAAACACGGGATCACCCAGAGACAGTCCAGGAAAAACAGAAAAGGGCCAAGGAAACCCAGTTCTGAGGAATCTTTGAATATTTTGAACCGAAAGTATATTAAATACACTTCTTTTAACTCTGGTTGTACATTATGATACATCTAAATATTATGAAACCAATCTGATCTTTCCTTTGGATTTTTGAAAGTTTCATTTCTGGGTCCTAGTGCAGGATATTTGCTATAAAGCTTGGATCAATCCAACATATTTCAATTTTTTGGCCTTCTCATAGGACTCAATAGCTTCTGGGGAGGGTGCGGTGAGGGGGGTCTTCACTTTCTTACTTACAGCTTTGCATATTAGAACAATACTTCTTTATCAGAGAGTTCATTGGTGTTTCAAAATGTAAGCACCTTATAGAAGAGGAGTATTTATTGAATACATAAAACTGATGACTTAATGGCCACGAGGAGGAAACCAGATTTCTCATGCCAGACTAAGGGTCTTATTTCCGGAGTGCGCAGGATGAGGGTGCGGCAGCAAGACGGGATGTTCTGGCTTCCGAGGGCAGGGAAAGGGGAGCTCTTGTTAATGAGAAGTGATCCTTGCCAGGCCTCTCTGGAACAACATTCCTGGATTCCGGGCCAGGGCTTCCATTAGGTATGGTGAGGTGAAGCCCACGGAACAGGAAAAAGGTAGTTATATAAGATTTTCAAGAAAGCACTCATTGGACCAGATACCCAGGCCTGGGGCAGACAGGTGGTGGCACTGAGCACAAAAGCAGACGATAACTGGGGGGTCCTGGGAAAACTTGCACTAAAAGGGCAGCTAACCTTTAAGAGCTTGTTATGATTAAGTTCACATCTGGATGGATAATTACGGTGATAGGAAAAGCTTGAAATTATATTTTGAATGAAGAAAAAAAGAAAAAAAAAGCCCACCATCATTGTGAACCTATTTTTTTGGATGCATATTTCTACAATCTGTTTAGCATACAGAGGAAAGAGAAGTCCTGAATTCCACATCCTGTCGCTGCTAGTCTTTGCTCAGAGTGAAGACCGCAGTCTCTCCTGTGAGTTAGAACGTTAAGCGGAGTTGGAATGTTCTCTGAATGTTAAATCCATTTCTAGATGTACGTGTCCTGGGTCTTGTCACACGTTGTCTTTGTGTTACTCGGCCTGTTGTATCTCCAGCAGTACCTTTTGAGGGTTGGCGTTAGGAAGAAAAAGTGACTGCTGGACCCGGGTCTTGGAGGTTTACCTCCGTATCATTTTTTCCTTTTCATTTTTTGGCACAGCTGGGAGGTATCACCCTGAAAGAATTTACTTCCCTCCGTGCCGTATTTCTATGCTGGTCTTGTGACATTCACACAACCTCCAGTTTATTTGTTTTCTTCTTTTTGTTGTTGACGGAGCTGCTTGACAGGGCTGGCTGGGGAATTCAACCTTCCACTGTCAAATGCCTTTCAAGGTTTCTCTCCTCCTCCCATCCCCCGCCCTGCTTTCATCTGTGAACCTGCAATGTGACTCTATTTCTGTAAGTTGATCAGCTTGCTCCTTTGGATTTCAAGAGCTTTAATTCGGTCAGTACAGTCACAGGATGAACTCCTCTCACATTTGCTCAGCCAACTGATCAACCAAGAGATGAGGCAGAAATGTACACATTCCTCTGGATACTTCTTAAGAGAATTTCTATGGATTTTCACCTATTTCATAGAATTTAAGGTCGAGTATTAGAAATCATTTTCAACTAATGATAGATATATTGCAATCTGTCAAATGAATGCAGTCTCCCTCAGGAGAATTGCTGATTAATACCTCATGTACCAGAGATCTCAATAACATACAAAAGAACATTTCATGAGAATCTATTAAAGGATGTTTATTGGATCAAGATTTCAGAAGGATGGGATAGAATACTTTAGCGTAACGGAAGCACTTTTCCTCGATTCTCACTGCCTGTGGTAAGACAAAGTCTAGGCCGGCAGCTCCGAGTTACTCGGAGGTCTTGGTGAAAACGCCCCTGTCCCCAGAATTTCAGATCCAGTAGGTCTGGGGGTGGAGATCAAGGATTTGCTTTTCTAAGAAACGAGAGCAGACTTTGGGACCCACTAGTCTAAGTGAAAAACATAGTTTTCTAATTGCTGATGCCTGGTATGGGGTTTATCTGAATGGTTAGGGGCTAGAAGTGATACACTGACTAGTGGAGTTCCCTATGGAAGAAATGTTTATTCTAAGTAATAATGAGATGGACCAACAACAAGAGTTTCTCCGTAAATAAATTGTCATGACTAGTAGAGGAGTTCCTCAACAAAATTCCTTAAAATCGGAGGGGAAAACCCTTTGTCATCATCACTACTTAAATAGGACCTCATTCTAGAGCCCGTGGCCTCGATGTGTGTGGTTGATGATTTGGGAGCATCCCTAAGTTATCCATTAATGTGATGTGGCTCTCTGCTACTGTTGACAAGCATTGCCCACTCCACTCCACGCCAAAGCAAAGCAATTATCCAAAATTGGACCGTTTGTGCAGTGATGGGCTGGGAAATGTTTAACCACCAGCTGCAGGGTGGAGCACTTGCTAACGTCCGTGGTGTAAATATTTCTACCAGTGCTGATTTCAAACCGCCATTGTGAAGTCACTGAGCCCAGAGCTGGGAAGAGATGTGCGCAATCAGCTTTCAGGAGCCCATCAGAGGTACCCTGCACAACCCCCACCCCTCCTGCACTGTCCGCCTCCTCGGAGTTCCATCTCTTACTTTGCAAACATCTGGTTATCCAGTAGGATTAGTTTGCAATGCAAGAGTAAAGTTTGGCACGTTACTCTTTATGAGTTGTTTGGAATCCCAGAAACCATCCTACAGAATCAGTATAAAGGTACAGGAGAGAGAACCAGGGAGAAATCCTAGTACTCATTTCCCAGTTTGTGAAATGGAGTAAGAATTGAGACAATGTAATCTTTGAGATCTTGCTATTCACAGCCACCCCAGTGTAGGCACCACTCCCCAGCTGAGTTTAGCTCAGAGCCTTTATCGAGGTAGGCACGGGGAGTCTGAAGAATAAGAGGTGGTCTTTGTGCTTTAGAAATTTACAACTTGACCCCCACTTTGCAGAGAAACTGAGGCACATGAAAATTAATTACCACGGTTAATGCCATTTGACCAGTCTCGGCCAGGTGTAAAAACAGCAGCCTATGGCAGCTTATTCAAAGCCCTGTTTCCTGATCACTCATCAAAACCCGTCCCGCTTTCTATAATATAAGGACCCTTGGATCAACTGTGATTTGTTTTCCTGCTGTGTCTTATATTTTAAAGACAACAAAATGTTTACTATTCATCAGATAGAACTTATATATGGTAGAATGATAAAGTTTATCCCCTCCCCACATCTATTATTATTATTCATTATTATTTTAAATTGCATTTTAGGGTAAAAGCAAGATAAAAGAACTAAAAAATACTCTAGTCAGATGAGGTAAGAAAGGTAAAAATAACCCTCAAAACACACGACACATTCAAGTAACAATTCTTTCAACAAGTGGTAACTGCTTCTTTAGTCTTGTTAAAACCAAGTCTAGAACTCTAAGTATAATTAAAAAGACATCTGCTTAGGGGAAAACCTATGAGCTTTCCAGTCTGGATCTTGGCTCTGTTACTTTACTAGTTAAATGATCTTGGACAAAGTTATTTAATTCTTCTTAGCCTCAGCTTCCTTATTTGTGAAATGGAAGCAATAATGCCTTCTTTTGATCATTAATTTAAGGATTAATGATAGTGTAAGTAAGATGCTTAGGATAACGTCTTAACAAATAGCTGGAGAATAACTGGTGATGGTTACTCCCATAATTATTATTGCATTTAGAGTCACTCATACGTGTATCAGAGTAGGTCAAAGTCAGAGTATATTTCAGGGCTCATAAATGTATTACCAACTTAACCAGGTTTGGAACTGATAACACATGTACTGTCTTGTTTACAAATATCACATAGTCTCCTTTTTTATTGGCACCAATGGCTATTTGGTGTGATCTTTATATTTATGTAAGAAAGCTAATTATCAAGTCTAGGTGGTTTGACACTTTAATGCTAATATTGATCATCTGCTGTATGTGCCAGACTTTAAACTAGGCACCCTGTGTAAATTATCCTCTTTGGTCTTCATAGAAGTCCTTGAGGTAGTCACTGTTATTAGCCCATTTTACGGATGATGAAACTAAAGCTCAGAAAGGTTTTATGCTCAAGGTCACAAAGCAAATATAGAGCTCATAGCTGTACCTGTCAGAGTACAGAGCCTGGCTCTTAACCAGGACACGTCCTGTCTGCCTCTCTGGAAGAATTTTAACAGCCCTTAAGTGAAGTGAGAACTGCAGAAATTTGAAGAACACTCTATTATCTGCTCCTCTCCTGTGTGGGATGGCAGGAAGCCCTGCTCCAGAGGCATCGTGTGAAGATCAGTCTTTGAGATCCAGACACTGTCCAAGGTAGGGGAAGGGGACACAGCCTTTGAGACTGCATCTCATCATGTGTGAAATAGAGAAAATAAAAATAATACTTCCTTTATACTTTGTTTTAAGGATCATAATTAATGTGCCTGGAATTACAGTAAATATTAATTTTTTCCATTTAATAGGACCTCAATTGTGCCAGTACAACTCACTCTGAAATTTGAGCTGAAATGAAATATATATATCTATGTATCTATATGTCACATCTTAGAAATAATCTCATTCAGTTCATTTAGCAAGTTTTCATTGTGTATCTACCATATGCCAGATATTCTTTGAGGTTCTGGAGATACTGCAGTGAACAGAAGAGACAAAAACTGCTACCATGATAGAGCCAGTGCCTTAAAGTGGAGAGGCAGACCATACACAAATAAGTAAGCAGAAATACAATGTGCCAGTTGTTGAGAAGAGCTATGGAGAAAAGAGCTTTTTTTCTCACACATATGACATATAGTAGTTAGCAAAATACAATGTATCCTTAAAGTGATATGTTCTCCCTAAAAAATGAATTGGTAAAGCCCAGCAACCTCTTAAAAAGAGATGGTAGACTCAAGGTGGTTGCTTGCTGAGTCTGTTACTCCAACAACATGGATTCACTATAAATTACCTAAGACCTCACAGGTTCTATAAACGGGAACACACACATGCCCCCAGAGAAGAGGCAACAGTGGATAACTATGTAAAGTTTTACAGCAAAACCGGCTGCATCCAGAGGACAGAGACTGGGGTGGTGTTTCTTAGCTCTGGATCTGACAGCCCTGGGATCAAATCCCACCTCCACCACTTCCTAGCTTTTGACCTTGGACAAGTTAACCTCTTTGAGCCTCAGTTTCATCACCTGTGGGATAACCACAGTGCCGACCTCATGCATTGCCGTGGGGATTACATAAGACAGCGAACGTAAAAGACTGATTATAGTACCAGCACATGGGAAGCGGTCAGTGTGTATCTGTCCAATAAATAAATAAACCCATTCACTGAGTGATCTGGGCTACTTTTGCTTTGGGAGCAAGGACCCACTTTTCAAAAATCTTTCTAATGTTGACATAAATAGTTTGCAGACACATAAGAGTTATGAAACTTTTTTTCTGCTTCTTTTCCTTTCTGCTACAAACCTATTTATTATCCGCTGTTTGGGAAATGCCAGTCTTGGTAACTACGCTGCGTATGTTTCTCTGATTACACCAGTATAGTTTTGCAAAGATAAGCATTTAATTTCTGAAGGAAAAAAAAAGCCGTTCAGCTAAAAATATTTCTGTCCATAACAGATCCACAATTAATATTACTTTTTTTTAAAAGGTGAAATTGTTTCAGCCAAACTTAGTGCTCAGATATTAATAGGAAATGCCAAAAATGGTACAGGCATGTAAATGAAAAGATTCAAAATCAACCAGACTTTATGGCAGAATTGAACATCAAGATGAGGGAATAACACATTTAAGGTCAATTAATCTACAATAAAGGAAGCAAGAATATACAATGGAGAAAAGACAGCCTCTTCAATAAGTGGTGCTGGGAAAACTGGGCAGCTACTTGTGAATGAAAGTTAGCACATTCTCTAACACCATCACATACAAAACAAACTCAAAATGGATTAAAGATCTACATGTAAGACCAGATACTATAAAAATCCTAGAGGAAAGCATAGAACACTGTTTGACATAAATCGTAGCAATATTTTTTGGATCTGTCTCCTAAGGCAAAGGAAATAATAGCAAAAATAAACAAATGGTACCAAATTAAACTTAAAAGCTTTTGCACAGCAAAGGAAACCAGTGACAAAACAAAGACAACTTAACTTGCTGAATGGGAGAAAATATTTGCAAGTGATATGACCAATAAGGGGTTGATATCCAAAATATACAAAGAGCTCATACAAGTTAACATCAAAAACACCAAACAACCATATCAAAAACTAGGCAGAAGACCTGAAGAGACATTTTTCCAGAGAGGAAATGGTGGATGGGCAACAGGCACATGAAAAGATGTTCAACATCTCTAGTCATAAGGGAAATGCAAACCAAACCCACAGTGAGATATCACCTCTCACCTGCCAGAATGGCTGTCACCAAAAAGAACACACTTAACAAGTGTCGGCAAGGATGTGGAGAAAAGGGAACCCTCCTACACTGTCTGTGGGAATGTAAATTGGTGCAGTCACTATGGAAAACAGTATGGAGGTTTCTCAAAAAACTACCATATGACCCAGCAATTTCACTCCTGAGTATCTATCTGAAAAAAATTAAAACACTAATTCAAAAAGATGCATGCACTCCAATGTTCGCTGCAGCATTATTTACCACTGTTAAGATACGGAAGCGAACAAAGTGTCCATCAGCAAATGAATGGACACATGTATGGATGGACTTGGAGGGTATTATGCTAAGTGAAATAAGTCAGCCAGAGAAAGACAAATACTATATGATAATTGCTTCTGTGTGGAATCTAAAAAATACAACAAACTACTGAATGTAAGAAAAAAGCAGCAGACACAGATAGAGAAAACAAACTATTGGTTATCAGTGGGGAGGGGCAGTAGAGGGGTACGGGATTAAGAAGTACAAACCATTAAGTATAAAATAAGCTACAAGGATATATTGTAAGGGATCTAGCCTTTTTATTATATTATATTTTATTACAATTTTATAATAACTATAAATGGAGTATAATCTTTAAAAATTATGACTCACTATATTGTACACCAACTATACTTCAATAAAAAAATTCCAACCAGAAAAAAAAAAAAAAGATGAGGGGGTAAGCGGTAACAATCTGTCTCCAAACACTACAAATATACTGCACACGCATTAAAACCTAGAACACTAATTATAACTTTGAAGAAATGTTTGGTTTTTATTAAACTAAGCTCAGAATAGCAGCTTCTCTTCCACCACAAATAAAACTATAGCTAGCAACAACTTTTTATAGCAAGTAAGTTTTGCCAAGGAAGGTTTAATTTGGGCCCATCATATATTAGGAAGTTGCCTTTCCTTTCCCCGTACGAATCTCCAACCCCAGAGCTTCATTGTTTTACACTTTTTATTTTTATTTTTCCATTGGAGTAAAAGTTGCCAGTGAAGAGCTGTGGTGCAGAATACTTCTTCATCTAAGGATTAAGTTCTGCTGGCCCAGGAAGAGTTTGGGTTACAACACACATCCCCATCTGTGCATGTCTACGTATTTCTTGGAGGCAATGAATTGTAATCTTCAGTTTGCGAGTAAGGTTATTTTTAAAAGAAGCTGGTAGAGAGCCAGGTCAAAATTTCCCAGCAAAAAGGTAATTCTAGACGATGAATTCTAGCACAGAAAATTATTTCTCTGCAGAGTCTAAAGAGAAAAGACACTTGCTTAACCACACCTAAGTTTAGCTCATCTACAACATCCACTCAATCTTTTTTCCCCCTTTATTATTATAATTATCCTTTTGCCTGAGGAGTTGGTGCCTGACAGATTTATCTCTGAATGACTGTAACTGTAGGGACTTTTCAGGGATGAGTATGCAGAGTCATTCCGATTAAACCAAATTATTTATATGCTAATTAATTAAACTGAAAAACAAAAGCAGGCCAAGTGTCACCTAAAACGTTCCTAACTCCAGATCTCTTTGGAAAAGAAATTGTAGAAATAAAATTTCTAAGAATTGATGAGGCCATTCTTCAGGAAGTTATTGCTCATGCCTTTGTCAACAATGAGAGTGGATTCACCTGCTGTTTTGTGATAAGAAGTCTGATTGGTTGGTCAGGAAGTACGGGGTGTTAAGAAGCCCTTACGTATCAAACTGAAGTCCTTCGTGTAGTTAAGATACATCCTTTCTAATTCCAAGTGGTGGTTTTTAGCATGACTTGAAACTATCCAACAACCCTAATTTTATATCCATATATATCTTTATATTGATATTAATATAGCTATATATCTTCATATATAATTTATCTTTATATAGAGATTATATATGTATAATTCACGATATACAGACAGATTTTATATATATATATATAGAGAGAGACTTAAAACAATTTTGAACCCATGTTGTATAGTAATTTTCACTGCTATGTAGTTTAGCCAGATCTGTTGTACAAACACAGAAAGAGGCGGAAGGAAAACGGGCTTGTTAAGTGACTGCCCTGTTTCTCAGCACACATTGTGCATTGCAGATGTTCGTTTATATCTCTCATGTTACTTTATAAGATATTAGAAAACCATCCCGATGGAACTGATGAAAAAAGAGTTGGAACTTGTGAGCAGCAGCTGGATGAAGGGAGCACGAATCCCCCAAATCCTATGGATATAGTGTACTTTCCTTGATGTTCCTGCCAAAGTGAGGCTGGAAAGCTAAGGAAATCAGCAGGAGATGTGCCAGCACAAAGCTGCTACAATTCCTAAGTTTCAACAACCTTGCTTGAAAATGATGGCAAATAGCTCATTTTTTTTAAACCAGTGAATCTCACAAGTGAGTGTTTCATCAAATCGCTTACAGAAAACTGAGACAAAAATCTGACAACTACCCTAGTGCATGACTTATCATGCAGACATTCAAGTAGAATCCCTTTTGTCTGGGTCTTATTTTAATATTACAACACAGATTTGTGTATCTATGTTAAGATTCCTATTTTACAGGAACTGTTGGGAATTTTGCAATTACAGACTCAGAAGATTGAATCAGGACAAACAACAGAATGGTGGACAATAAAATTGGTTGTGGATAAAAACTGAGCTTAACAGTCACAGGACAAGAATTGTGCCTTTGACCCAAAATGTCCTTTTCCTTCTTTGTCATCCTGGCGTATATAGTACTCTTCCTTCAACCACTCTGAATCCAGTAATGTTCATTCTTCAAACCCTGATCAAAGTTCTTCTCTATCCAGAAAAGTTATCCTTTTTGCATTACCCACTTTGTATACATGAGCTTGTTTATTCCCCCAAACAACTCAATATGTTAAAAAAGAATTACCTCGTTTTACAGAAAAGTGTGACTTGAGAGGTTAAGACTCTTGCAAGTTGATTGAAAGATTTTTTTAAAAGCATCAAGAGGTCTCATTTTTGCATAGCATTAAGGACTAAATTATATGAAACCCTTCTTCCAATAAAATACTTCCAATTGTTCTGAGCTTCTACAGGCTAAGAGATGGAACTAAGACCAAAAGAATTAACCCACTAGCACTGAAATCCATCAAGAAAATTGTTCTGTCATCAAGGTGATGGAGTAGGGGTAAAGATTTTGAGGGCTTTTCTACTCCTTACACAGTCCTGGAATCTATGAAGATAAGAAAGTAGAAAGTAACATAAAAGTGATCTTAGGAAAAAAAATCCTATTTTTTCAATAAATTGTAAGAGGGAGAGAGAGGGAGAAAGGGAGGGAGAGAGAATAGAAAGGAGAGAGAAAAGGTTAATCTTTGAGTAAAAGAGATGTAAGACATACAGGAGCCACCTGCAGTACGCGGATCTTCTTGGGATCCTGATTTTGCAAACTGTGAGGAAATACTCATGAGTGAATCATGAATATTTGAACCCTGATTTGATCCTATTAAGAAACTGTTAACTTGTTAGGTGTGATTGCTATTTTGATTATTTTTCAGTCTTCCCCTTTTGACTTATACAGGGAGATATTTATGGATGAAATGACAGAATTTACTTCAAAATAACTCAGTGTGTGGTGTGTGGGTGTGGAGGGAGTACAGGAATATACCAGTGAAGCAGCATTGATCATCACTTAATAATTACTGAAGCTAGATGATAAAAACATGGACATTCATTATACTATTTCATCCACTTTTCAGTATGCTTGATACTGTCCCTAATAAATAGGTAAAGAGAAAAAAAAGGTGGCTCTTGGATCATGATCAAGGGGACACTTGGCAAGACAAACTGTCTGGAAGGGTTACCCCCTCAAATGGCCCACACTGAATTATCACATATAAAGCCTCGAAAAAAATCAACTCACAAACTAATTATAGCAAACATATGAAGAACTGAGTCACTAGCGAAGGCCAGCAATTGCACGCATCTATGCGTTTGTGCGTGTACACACACATCCTCCCTCTCTCATGTGAATTTCAAATAGCAGCACTAACATGTAGCGCCTATAAAAAAATTCAATATATAACTATACTATTTGTTCACAAAATGATTTTATATTATGTATGTGATTTGTAACTATTTTTACATAACCATCTACTGTGAATATATCTGAATAAATAAATAAACATTAAAAAGTACATTCTAAATAAACAGATGTGAAAGAAGGAATAGGAAACACAAAGAAAGAACAGGGCACTTTAAAAAAAATACAAGGAATATATTTTAAAAAATCCATCAATAACAACAAAATAGGAATTCTAGAAATGAAAAATAAAATCATTGGAATTAAAAACTCAATGGACAAGTAACAGGCAGATTAAACCCAACTGAAAAGGAGAATAGTGAACTAGAAGATAGGGCTGAGGAAATTACCCAAAATACAGCACAGAGAGATACACGGAGATGAAACATAACAGAGAGGCTGAGAAATAAGGAAGATAAAACAAGAATGTCCAAACATTCATCTGATAGCAGTTCCAGAAGATGGGACTAAAGAGTTGAGGGAGACGATATTTGGAAAGAATAAATAATGCCTGAATTTTTTTCAGAATTGATGAAAGACACAAAAATGTTAGATTCAGGGAACATAATAAGTCCCCAGTAAGATAAATGATAAGAGAATCCACATATAGGCATATTGTAGCTACACCACAGAGCACCGAAAACAAAGAGAAAGTCAGAAAGGCAACCAGAGGAAAGGAGCATGGTATCTATAAAGGAACAAAAATGAGGTATCTACCAAACTGCTCAACAGCAATAACTAAAGTCAGAACACAATGCAATGAGAGATATATTTTAATGGGAGAAGACAGCTATTAACCTCAACTAGAGAAATAGTTTATAACCATTAACTTGTATGTAGTTATTAAGCAGACTAAAGATGTTAAATGAAAATGGGAAGAAAACAAGGAGAAATAAACTCACATGATGTTGGGAAAGCTGAACACACATCACAGTAACCTTCAGATCAAGCTGAAAAACATTAGTAAGAATGTAGGAAATTAAACAGCACAATTTAAAAGCTTGTTTTTCTCAGTTGAATACGGAACCCCAAACTTCAAAAAGAAAGAATCCACATTTTTTTTTCCCAGCAGAAATGGAATGTTTATAAAAAACAGCCACACACTAGGGCACAAAGTAAGTCTCATATAATAGCAAAGAATTGATAGTGTGAAAAGCATGTGAACTAAGCACAAAAGCAACTAAGCTGAAATCAATAATTAAAAGACAATCAGAAAAGGCATTGGAGAAGACCCAAATAAATGGTGAACTAGTCTCTGCTCGCATAGAAAGTAAAAACTGAATGAAAATACCAAAAATATTTTTCTTGGAACTCGAGAAAGCAGTTCTAAAATAAATATGGAAGAAAATATGGCTAAGACTCAGCAAGATGATTTTGAAGAAGAAGAAGATGCGGGTGGGGAGGAGGCGGGTGGGCTGCTTACGCTGTCATCTTGACAATGAGACACATCGCGGTGCTGTTTTAATTTGGACAACGTGGTATCAGCACAGTGATAGACAAAGAAAACAACGGAATTGAAGAGAATCACAGACGCAATCCTCAAGTCTAATATGGAAACTTGATAGATGAGATAAATGGAAATAGCAGATCAGTGTGAAACGGGCTGATTATTTATGTGCTTGGTCAATTAACATTCTAAAAATAAAATATGGACACTACGTCATGTCCCTATGCAAAAAGACCACGTAAAGATACAAACACAAAAGCAAACTCGCAACATTTTCAGACAACAATACAGAAAAATATCTCTTTGACCTTGGAATTGGGAGAAATTTCTTTATAGTATATCAAAGCACATACCATAAAAAGATTAATATATGCAAATACATTAAAATCAAATCTTTTTCACAACGAAGCCACCATAAACAAAAGTAAAAGACTTGGTATGAACAAGGAGAAGACATCTGCAGTACCTAAAACCACAAAGCTTAAGTGACAAAGATAACAAATCTTATAAATCGATAAAGAAGAGAGAAACAATCCATAGAAAGTATTTGTTGAATAAATAAAGGATAGAAAACGAAATAAAGTGGTCAATAAACATATCTGTTCAGCTCCAGTAGTAATCAGAAAAACATGAAATAAAATAAGGTGTCACTGCACACAAAGAAGATAGGAGAAAATTAAAACTGTCTGCTATTCAGCTATAAAGAAAGAATGAAATTTTCCCATTAGCAGCAACATGCATGGACTTGGAGGGCATTATGCTAAATGAAATAAGTCAGACAGAGAAAGGCAAATACTCTATGATATCACTTACATATGGAATCTAAAAAATACAACAAACTAGTGAATATAACAAAAAAGAAGTAGACTCACAGATACAGAGAACAAAGTAGTGGTGACCAGCTGAGGGGACGCAAGACGGGCTGGAGGCGTGGGAAGTACCAACGACTGGCTATAAGACAAGCTTGAGGATGGACTGCACAACACGGGGAATACAGCCAATATTTTGCAATAACTATAAATGCAAAGTAACCTTTCAAACTGTATACACAATTTTTTTAATTAAAAAAATTTTTTTAATTAAACTTGTCTGACAGTAACAAAAGTTGGCAAGCATGTAGACTGATGGGAACTCTGACTTACTGGGAGTATAAATTAGTACAACTTTGGGTTTGTGGCACCGATGCCTCTATCTTAAGGCCCAATCATTCAATTCCTAAGAACATTCCTTAAGAAACTTTGAAATACATGCATAGAGAGCCATGGAACAGAATGTCCATTGTATCACTGTAATTGCAAGGAAAAAATAAATCTTTTGAAAACAACCTAAATTTCCATCAACAAGAGAATAAATAAGTAAATTGTTGTGTATTTCTATCGTGAAATATAGTACAGCAAAAATGAATGAATGGTATCCAGGAATTATTATAAATAAATCTCAAAACCAATACTGGACAAAAATGATATTATGTACCGTTTGCATAAAATTTAATACATAGAAAACAATATCAATTATTGGATATATCCATATTAAAAAGTATGAAAACAAGACTAAGCATGAAAAACACCGAATTCAGGAGAGCAGGTACCTCTGGAGAAGGAGGGTGAGGCAGGAGAGTGTGATTAAGAAAGGAAACAGGCAACTTCAATGTATTGCAGTGTTTTCTTTCTTTAAAAAAAAACAAACAGTTATGACACTATATTAAAACTTGATGAACCTGGGTATACGTAGGAAATTGTTTTATTATTCTGTGTGTGCTATTATATACTTAGAAATTTTCATAATGAAGATCATAGGATTGTATAAAATTTTCCATATTTGTTGAAACCCACACAAAAATAAAAATCATAACCAAATTTTTTGGAAAACAGTACAGCCAGGATTCTACCCACACTGTTTGCTCCAAAGCGGGAGCCCCTCCTCCTACAATTTCAGGCCCCCTCTCCTGGCCTTTATTGACCCTCCCCAGACGGAGTTAATCACACCTTCCCCTGTGCCACGTTCCTGAGGGCGCCACATTAGCCCCTGGTTTTTCAAACAGCACTGTGGTTGGTTGAATGTGCGTGTCCTCTCCCAGACACAGCCCCTGTGGGCCATGCACTGGGCACATGGACAGACAAAGGGGGAACGGCCAGATGAGAAAGGTTTCTGTGTTACCAGTAAGTCCCTCTCTCTTCCATAGGCTTCTGTTCTGTTGCTTCCCAACCCCCTGACTCACCCTTGCGGTGACTTAGCAGAAACTAATCACCAATAGATTCTCTAAATACCTACTTTTGCAAAATAATCCATTTGCAAGCAATATAAGAGAAACAAAATTGCGTCCTAGCCTTTCTCAAGAATCCACACAAAGTGGCTACGTGTTTGTGGGAAAAATAAATAAACTATGGTTCATTTGCTTCACTCTGGGATTTTTCAAGTCCTCAGAAGCGAAAGGCATCCTGTAAATGTGGATTTAGCCTACTCCGGAGGTGTGGGTATAGGCCGGATTTTATCGTCCAGGCATAATCAAGCAGGTCCTCAAAATAGGTCCCACTTTATAAATGACTGCGTGGATAATCCTACATGACTACCCCTGGGTCCATATATCTGAAACAGTCCAATAAATAAAAAAAATTGATGAAATGAGACAGCATATAAAAATTATACAGTAAAATATAAATTCAATTATAGAACATTGTAACAGGAGCATAAATGAGAGAACCATCCTGTTCAATCTTGAAAAATATTATCAAGTGGCTTTTCTAATTAAGAGCATTTTTTAACCAATAAATAAATAAAACCATTAAAACAGGATATAATGGGACTTAAGTAATATATGGTAACATTACTTCTTTGAAAAGGGTTTTGTCCTTTCCATCATGAGGAGGTCAGTGTCCCCAGACAGCCTGCAGCCTCTCCCGCGCTTCTCCTCTTCCCTTCCATGGCAACATGGGTTAGCCAGACACTGAGCTTTTTGTGATGTGTGTGTGAGGATGCGGAAGAGGGGAGCGAGGCTTCAGGGAGGTCTCCAGGTGGAAAAATCTGTGACGCACTAGATTCGAGGGCTGAATGAGAATTATTTATTGAGGGCTCTCTAACACAATAGTTACGGCCACCCTGTGTTCAGATTTTTAATTATATTGGGTCTCGGAGCCCTTAACTGAGATCGAAACCCATTCAGAGGCATCCCAAACTACTTGTTCATGAAAAGATTAAGCGACAAAGCTAACCTGTGTGGGCTCGATCCTTCTGTTTCAGGATCGCAGCAGAATTCAGAGTAGCCGAGCATGAGAGACAGGCATAAACTTACTGAGCGTGTAAGCTGTACCTGAAAACGGTCAGATTCTGTCTTCCATCCCTACGCAGTCATGGATAAGGTATTTTGTGTTGATTGTACAGCGCTCACCTAGTGGAGACCTAGTCCGCCCTCTCCTGCCTGGGCTGCTGCCCCGCTTCCCCGGAGGCAGGGACGGTGTCCTGTGCTCTTCTCCCTAACTGAGCGGCACCCTCCTCCCCCCAACAGAAATGATGATGGCTCAAATGCTGTTCCCTTAGCTTAGAAAAGGCCTCCTTCAGAGCTTTCCTGGCACAGCTAAATGGCACAGCTAATGGCCTGATATGTGTGCCACACCTGCTACTTGAGAAGGAAGCTGGTAAGTGGTATTTTTTTCCCCTGGTAATAAAGTGAAAATTCTCTCCCTAGTCAGGGTCTAGTTAACACATTAGCAATTCCCCCTCTTTTCTTGTCACCTGTCATTATCTTCCACACGAGAGAGAGGCCGTGATAACAACCTATCTCAAAGCAGTGAATGCAGAATCAGACGCTTTGAAAACAACAGTGGAGTTGGATGCCCCTAAGCTTCCTGGAGGTCTCTCCCAGCCCCATGGCGCTCCCGGCCAGCAGGGGAGCTGCTCATCTCTGCAACAGAAGCCGGCCCAACAGAATCTCTTCAGCAGAACGTAAGGATGCTTATCTGTGAAACCATTTGCTTTCTAAAGTCCAGTGATTGACCGGCCTTTTGCCAGAGTGCAGGAAACACAGCCCTAAAGCACACCCCTGGCTGCATTAGGCACAGGATGTGGCTCTCACAATCTCAGATCTGAGAGCATCAACTTTAAATATGCTCAAAAGTCAAACCAGAGATATTACAGGCAGCCTCTGGAACCACAGCCATGCCTTTTTTTGTTGTCGTGCCTCATTTTGGACTGGGACTGGACCAAGCATTGAAAGGCGGCATACTGGACAGTTTTAGGCAGTCTTCTCTTGTCTTTCCCTCTGGGATGGTTTGGGTTTGTGCAGTACTCGTTAAAGTAAAGCAGAGCCCAGTTCAGGATTTTTAAGCTGGGAGAACAGAATCGGATGAGAAGCCCTTGATGGCGAACCAAAGAGGGGGTGGGGGATCTCCACCAGGAGCTGCACCCTCCTGCTGGAGGCTGTGACAGCCTGAGGCCCCAGGTGGGACCACGACCAGGGTTTTAATCTGAACCACTCCACAGAACAAAGAGTGTTAACCTAATTTTCAGAATCATCACCCAAAATAAAAACATCAGCTGAATATTATAAAAAAGACCTGAGAGGTGGCTTCCCTTGAGTTCTAGGAAGACCAAGCCTGAGATCACTGCCCCCAGAGGCCAAAGGGCTCATCGAATTGCTGAAAACCTGAGCATCCCTCACTGGCACAGCTCAGCCACCCACCCTCCCCTCCGTGCCTGGAAGCCAAGGTGTCATTTAGTTAGATCTTGACAGCGACTCACTCCAGGAGCAGTAAAGAAAGGCGGAGATTTACTAAACGGTAGGTGCTAAGCCTTAAAGAGCTAAGACAACAAATGAAATGCCTAAGCTACCCTTAGAATATTCACTTAGAATATTCACTGACGGAATCTACTTTATTTTTACTGAAATCTGACAAGAGAGGCCATCTGCAAATGTATGGGAAACAGCCTCCTCCATACGTTTCACCACCAACAGCAACGGGAGCCACGCCACCCCGCTGGGCTGCCAAGGGTCGCTTTACTGGCTCAGAACCCTCATCAGAAATGTTCAGACGCCTCGCTATTCCATGAAAGCCAGAGGGCCACAAGCTGAGAAACATACTCAAGAATCACCACGGTGGTTGTACAAATTGATACCCCTCACTTGAAGGGGCTATGGAGTGAATACTGTAACCCTCCCGCCCCACCCCGCCCTGGAAATTCATATGTTTAAGCCTTAATCCTCAATGTGGCTGTATTTGGAGACAGAGCTTTTAGGAGGTTAAATGAGGTTATAAGGGTGAAGATTTCCTCTTCGAAGAAGAGGAAGAGAGCGATTTCTTCCTCTCTCCGTGCACATGCACCAGGGAAGCACCACGGTAGCACACAGAGAGAAAGCACCCGTCTGCAGGCCAGGAAGGGAGCCCTCCCCAGAACCCCACCATGCTGGAGCAGACTAAGACAGAAAGAAAAATGTATCTTGGTTATTGCCTTAGGTGTAAGTGTACACATAGGATTTTTAAAATCAACAGGTTGATCGAGTGAGCTGCCTTGCTGAGGCATCTGAGAGTTACTCCTGGCAAGTTTTATCCCAATGCACTGAGATCTGAAGCAGCATACAGATCATCTGAAAGAGGACGTGCCTCTGAAATAGGCTTTTATATGGTTTATGCTACAACTACTGTTCCCAACGTCCATTTTTTCAAAAGAAGTTCGCCTTCAGCTTACGAACTCACTGTAATAAACCTAGACTTGAACATTCACAGCGAGGACTAACTAGAGGCTTAAATATGACATTGTGAGGTCCCATCCAGCTCTGGGTTTTGATGGGCTCCTTTGAGCCGCATTGCTCTAGTTTGCCAGGATCTGGGCCCTAAAAGTGAACTGTGCTTTGCAGTGAAATGGTATCTGATTGCAGTTTAATGACTAGATTGCATTCCTATCCCGCAACAACGCAGAAATATGCATACCCAACCCTTCACAGACCCTCGTGTGTATCCTTTAAGGTTGATGCCAACCCTTTAGGGTACAAACAGGCAAGGACCCAGTTAAAGAACAGCCTGAACAGAAATGCCTTGGCCAAGGCTAACAGCAAGAAAAAAGCATCCATGTCCTCAGACCAAGTTGAAAGTAGACATCAGACTGGCAATCTCTGAAGCCATTAGGCCAAATGTTAAGTAACCTATGCTGCCGCGTCCTTTGTGGAAGGTAAGGTTGGTCATGTCAACATACAGCATTCAGCCACATCAATCCTAATTTATTCCAATTAGGGGAATGCAAAATAAGTCAAGTGACCTCTTCCTATTTTTTTTTTAAATCCTGTAGTCATTTTATAACGTGAAATAAAATATCTCAACAATGCTAAGTTAACACACTCTGAATATTTTTGGAACTCAAGAGCCCAAAATGGAGTAATGACATGCTCCTTGTCACTGCCTCTTAATTCTTTTAAACATTATCAATAAACTTAAATTGTTCTGTATTGGAAAAATACAAACTATATGTCATTTCTCGAACCCTGGTTTAAAAATGGGTGTGTACAGGTTCAGACAGAAGCTCTAATGATGGCAAGGTCAGAGTAGAGTTCAGCTCAACACTTACTGGATACTATTACGTGTTGGGGATACATAAAGGCCATAAAGACGCAAAATCTACTTAAAGAGAATTAATGGCTTTACTTTTAATTTGACTGTCCCTGAATTCTATGCACTACTATTTCTAACATAAAAAATAAACCCAAATGATGATCGTCATATCAAAACTTTCTAGAGATGGACTTTCTAAATTGAATATATCCACTCTACAGGACTGAGAGCTATGAGAACCTGTCCCTTCTCCTCCTTATTTTAAAAAGAGAAAGAGAAAGATGATTCAGGCTGACGTCCTCACTGTATGAGCGCTCCCTCGGCCTTTGCACATTTGGCTTAGCATAAAGAAGCAGAAGTGAAAATACAATCTCCTAACGAGTCTGAGCACCTAAAATTCCACCTTAACGTTACTTATTCTTTATTAGGTATTCCTCAAATTGTCTCAAGGAGCATGTCGCCCAATTCTTGACCCTTTAACATTCACACACTTACTAAAATTAATTTTTGCCAAGTCAATACAATTACATTCCAGTTTTATACTTTCTACGAGAACGCCACGAACCTATGAGCTAATTCTCCCATTATTTATTATACATATTGAGCGGAGACTGAGTTAGGCCACGCAATTACCACTCCTCAGCCCCTAACAATCTTGTGATAGTTGCTAGAATAAAAATTATTTCCCAGTAGTACCAGAGATGCTCTATTAAGTTTTGGGGGCATTATTAGAAAAATAATGTACTACCATGCAATGTCTTCCTAAAAATATAATTCCGGTTAAATTCTCAAGTGTCAATATACCTATATAGAACACTGACACCATGTTTTGCTTCTTGGTTTGTTTTAGGGTCTTTCCAAAGCCCCAGTGCCAGATCTGTCTCTCTCGCAGTGTCTCTTCATAACTATGATCAAATCACTTAGCCAAATCATCATGTCTTAGTTTCTCCACTTATAAATTACAGACAATAACAATATCTGTTCCTTACTTGCTATATGTCATACATCTACCTATGAATTTCAGGATAGATTCTGGTTTTGAAATAAATAACCCCTCAATTTTCCCTTTCATTAAGCCAAGAGTGAAAATAGGTTTTAAAAATCTGAATACACCTGCATTTTGAATTCCTTAGAGTAAGTTAACGTATGAAAACTCATTGAAATTCCTGACAGGACTCTTAATCATTACAGATGCACACAGTAAGTTTTATGTGTGACATTAAGGAAAGGAAATATTCTTCCCTGTAAGCCCTTTCCTTAAACTTTCTAATGTGATTAATGTGGTGCACATCTCAGGAATTTACTTCCAGCTACATGGGGTCTGGGAGCAATGGAGCGAGAGTGAGGAAAACGAAAAACCACAATCAGGCAAATAAATCCCCACTTTTCCTGGGAATACTCCCTGCAAGGGCCAAGGGACTCACAGATACTAAACATCCCCACTGCGGATGAGGACCAAGAGTTTGCTCTTAAATTGACTTCAGAGTAGAGATGCCAAAGCAAATAAATCACCGTAAGTGAAATCCTCTGAAAGGTAAATGGACTTTAAAAATATTTGTGTAGGTTAAACTTTCTAATCGGAAGTATTCATTACTGTCAGATGTGATAAGGGCACTTGTCCATCAGGGCCTCTGGGGAGGTCCTCCTCGTATATGATGCGTTAGTTTCAGACTAGATGCCCACGCGGCAGACATCCCCAACAAATGCTACCAAATGAAGAAGAATCAGCCAAAGTTTGAACATGTGATGCGTTGCCGAAACCAAAACTGTATTCTTTTGAGTAAGAAGCAAGCAAAGGCCCCAGAGTTCTTAGATTCCTTCAATCCATACACATTTTTCACCAATAAGAATTCTGGAATGATAAGCAAACTTGAATGTCTACTCAAGCCATTGACAGAATAAAATGTAGAGTAAATCTCTATTTCCTAGGATCCCTTGCCCTTAGCCAAGTTCATCCTCAAAGACCCAGTTTCACTTTGTATTGTCCTTGTGGAGTGACTTGAAACACTCAAGTCATGTATTAAGAATTTTGAGGGCAAAATGGCACTTTTGCAGGTTACGTGGTCTCCATAGTGGCTCCATTCTATTTTTTTTTTTTTAACAGAATCTTTGTAATTGAAGTAAAAAGAAATCAGACATCTCTCTGATGGAGAGAGAGGGGAGTCAGAGGAGTCAGATTTCTGGGTAGGTAAGAAATAACCTGTTTATTTTTCTAAAATTCCACTGACATAAATCTCTGATCAGAGACCACCAGTGGCTTTTTCTATAACTAGAAGTTCACTGAATATTCATCAGCTCACCTGGGTATTGGTAAACAAGAAGTTACCTAAGTGAATTTATCCATATTCCTAGATTCTACCATGGGGAGACAGTGAAGGCTACGTCCCAATGTAATGGGACAGCCACCCTTGTAAACGAAGTGAGTACCACATGGTCAAAGGCAACCAGTACAAAGAGAAATAGAAGAGGGGAGCAGGTCAAGCTTTTGATGGGGTAGATAGCTCAAGTGTGGGGGACCTGCATGAACTCAGCTAAATTCCAGAAGCACTGACTTGGCCTCAGCCCCAGGGACTGACCTGTACTGCTTTGGCCTCACAGGTCTACTAAACGGGGCAAACGTTCCTGTAATTCTCTGGGGGAATATATACCAGACCAGAATCACTCCATGTCCCTAGGGAAGAGGACCCTAAGGCGGCCATCTTCCCCAAGTTAACTTTTAGAAACCTCCAGGGGGATTCAGAAAGTACTGGACTCATCTGATACCGCTAAGACTGCTAATAGTAACATGGCCGAGAACAGAGAAAGGTGAGATGCCGAGGTGATGTCGCCTTCAGGGTTCAAACTGGTCTGGGAAATGGAGCAAACCCAAAATGATGGTTCTGCAAGAGATAAAACAGAGCCACTTGTTTCAAGGAATGCCACTACCAGTGACCGCTCCACTCATCGCTAATAAAAAGTGGGAAATCACCGAATGCTTGCTGTGAGCCAGCACAGTTCTAAGCATTAGAACGTGTAGTCATTTATTTAATCCTCAGGACAACCCTCAAAGGCAGGAGATATTATTACCATTTTGATTTTATCAGTAAAGAAATAGAAGCCTAGAGAAGTTAAGTAATCTGCCCAAAGTTATTCGGTGAATAACGGTCTAGCCGGGGCTCCACACCAGGTGCAGTGTTTACGCTTCTGTACTTCACCACCCTGCCTCCCTGTCCTCTCCCTTCCCTGAAAGCTTGGAAGAGTGCCCCAGGACCCACCACAGACAGCGGAACGGGACAACAAGCTCGGTGTCTGTGGGAGACAGCGACACGTAGCCTGCAGCTCTGGCCCGGCTGGGGCTCAGCTTTCCTTGCATGGCTCCCCTAGGACCCCTGTCTCGGGCCATCTCCACTAACTGCTCTGCTCTACACATGCGCTGTTGAAAGAAAAGATGACAGATCTCATCAGTACAGGATTCACTAACAGCAAATTTCAAGTGGATCCCAGATTATAACCTAGAACACTGGGGTGGGGGACAGAACTGGCTGAAAATAATGTTCTGTGTACCACACCCAGGGAGCTTTGAGGGCAATTAGGAGCACATGATGCTCCTACACAAGAATCTCATGAAATTTCAGAGTTGCACCATTTGTATTCATTCATGCCTTAAACATTAAGACAAAAATTTTTCCCATCTAATATGCTTTTCTGGTCCTGGACTTTTTAAAGTTGAAATTAAAAAAGGATGGGAAACATATTTGCAAATGATATTTGGAACCATTACAAGAGAAGTTTCATTCTTTTCTCCTCTGAATTCGCCTAGCCTCAAAGACCAGACATTTTTTTCCTCTGAGTATGTTGACAGTCACTGAAGTGACAAAAATACCCAGTATATCTTAGTGAACAGCTATTTTTAAAATCACTTGATTTAGAAAACTCCAATCATGATAATTTCATGGGAATTCTTAGTACACAAATTAAAAGTTTTAAATTACTCTGCAAGAATTTGTGAGTTCAAATACTCTTAATGAGAAAATACCTGCATCTATGCATATTTAATCAGGTGTTTTTAACATCTGTCCCTGAGACAAAATTATTCTGAGGGTTGTTTTATGGGATATAGTTCCTGTGGTCAGAATAGCAGGAATGATGCAACATGAGACGAGGAGCCAGATCTGTCCATTCTGGTCTCATCTGACTCTCACTGTTCACCTCTGGGCCTTGAGAATGTCATTTAACTTCTCTTAGCCTGTGTCCTCACGTCCTCAGATGAGTAACAGTTCCCACCTCAAAGTGTCGTTTCATGGAGCAAATGAAGTAATGCACATGAAAGAGATTTTAGTAAGCCCCAGGCACTATAATATAATATTAAAATTATAAACTAAATGTGGTAGCAGGGTGGCTCAATGAGGAAAAGGCAGGTGTAGTCTGGTGCAGTAAGGAATCAGCTGGGTTGATTTGCCAACTTTGCCAACCCATGGCCCTCGGCAAGTCTGCCCTTGGTTCTCTCATGTGAGAAACGGAAGGATGGTAACTCTCCCATAAGGCTGATGTGGGGATCGGAAGCAGTGTGTGTAAGACCTCTAGTGGGACAGGCCCACAGTAGGTGCTCAATAAGTGGCACCCATTTCATATCAGAGAATCCATTTAATTAAGCCAAGTAGGCAGCCGAGAGGTGTTCTGCCTAGAACAGTACGTCCACTAGCAGAGTCCCAAATAGACTTCTGCCACGGCCAGCGCCCTAGCGCGTTAGACTCCAGTGGATTAAGGCTGTGCTTGCTGGATTCGCCTTTCCTGCCTTCGACCGCTCTTTAATAAAACTTACTAATGGAACCTCGGATTAAAAAAATAAACTCAGTACTACCCAGTGTGGCCACTCCCAAGTACAGGCCTTTTTCCCAACCTGATTTTCTAGGATGAACTTATTCACTTTTTGCTACTTCCGTAGGCACAAGGGTGGGGTCCGCGGGCGAGGAGAAGGAAAAAGCCCAAGTGAATCTGCTCTTGTCATCGAGGATGGTCAATGTGACAAAATAAGCAGTCTGGGCCTCGCCTCCCCAGCTCCAGCGCGCTAGGGCCAGGCCTGTCGGAGGCGTTCGGAGCGACAAGCAGAACAAGGGCACGCGCCCCGCCGCGCCCGGCCGGCCGGCCGGCCGGGCAGACCCAGTGCGGCGCGGGCATCGGACACCGGACACCGAGCGGAGCGCGGGTTAGAGGCGTGGAGCCGGGGAAGGGCGCATGCAGGTGGGTTAGTGGTAACTCGACCATGCGGCGTGGCATTCCTGTCCGGCAAACGCGCTCAGGCAAAACAGACTCGATGCTTACAATGATCCCAGCCCAAAATGGAGTGTCTCTGACTAGCAGGGAGGAGCTGATGCCGGCCATGAGAAAGCCCACCACGGTCACGGCGATGCCCAGGGCCAGCTGCAGCAGCGCGAGCAGCAGCGGGAACCGGCAGCCGCAGCACTTCCGGGCCTCCTCCTCCCCGCACTCCTTGGGGGCCCCTGCGCCCCTCTTCGGCCCCATGTCGTCGGGCCCCGCGGCGTCGGCGGCCGGCGGCCCCCCCTGGCTCCGCGCGCCGCGGCCGGGCCGCTCCCTGCCCATGGCGGCTGCGGGGGCGTCGGCGAGCGCGGCGCGGGGCGGGCCGCCCGGCTCTTCGAGTTACGGAGGCTGAACAAATATGGAAAACATTTGGAGCCGGCCCGCCGCCGAGCCCGCGGGGGCCTCGGGGAGCCCGCCGCGGAGGGGGAGTCGAGGGGGGTCGCCAACTGCCAACGCGCGGGGCGGGGCGCAGCGCCCGCGGGGCCCCGGGCGGGGTTTGCCCGGCGCCTCCTAAACCCCGAGCACTTTAGACAGGCTGCGCGCGCGGGGGGGGTGGGGGGTGGGGGGTGTAATGTGCGCGCGCGCGCGGGTGTGTGTTTGTGTGTGTGTGTGTGTGTGTGTGTGTGTGTGTGCATCTGCCTGTCTGTCTGCCTGTGTGTGGTGTCTGTTTTCCTCACAATTCTTCGATTTTGTTTTTGTTTTCTGAGAGGTGCAATGTAAGGTGATGAATGTTTAAATCATTTAAGTTTAATTAATAGACAATTTAATCCAACATAGGCATTGCTAGGCTCCAAGCTGTGAAGTCGCTTCCAGAAGTCAAATTGTTCTGATTTTCCAACAAAGGCGTGGGCTCCTCTGTTTCTTTTTAAGTTCTGCAATCCAGCTGACAAATCAAGGCATTTTTCCCATTGAGGTATTTGGTTTTGAAATAACTGTTTATAGAGATGCTGGGCTAAATGCGAACTCTCTTACGTGTATTTGTTTTTAAAACGCTTTGAATCGTTTATAGAGAGTCCCCAGCCAGTGTTCGCTAATCTCCACAAGGTGCCTGGGGGGATTATTATACACCTGAGACATGGAGAATTTAACTGAGTCCACATTTGAGTTATTTTCAAAGCACCTACGGTGTGCTAGGAAATAAGGATGCTGGGGGAGGGTATAGCTCCGTGGTAGAGTGCCTGCTTAGCATGCATGAGGTCCTGGGTTCAATCCCCAGTACCTCCATTAAAATAAATAAATATAAACAAATAAATCTAATTCCCCCCCAAATTAACAAAGTTATAATTTTTTAATAAAAAGAAGAGAAAAGAAGGATGCTCAAGGTAGATTTGGTCCCTGCCCAAAGTCACTGAATAAATCAATAAAATCAATTCCCACTTACCTCTCCTCAGTAGCACTCAGAGCAAATTTCAGTGAAACCACTAAGAAATGACCCCATCACTTTGGAGTATTTATATCTACTTTAGTATGGTCATTTTTACATTCAGAAAGCTGTATTAAAAAATAAATGATGTTGTCAAGATGCTAAGGTAAAGCCTGCTCTTAGATTGTTTGCTATTAGCTAGTTTGAGGAAACTCTGACTCCCTGCTTTGTCTCCACAGAATTAGGAATCAGTCATCGTTGGCGCTCCTGGAAAACTGCCAAGTCCCTCCAGAGGTACCTGTGAAGGCATAAAATATATTCTTACTTATTTTATGAACTTCAGTGTTTTCTTTATATCTTACTTCTGGATCAGTGAGAAAAATATGGTCCATGGAACAAATGCAGTAGCTTAAAAAGCAGAAACCAAGCCACACACCCCAGAATTCCACCTAGAAGCAGTAGAAGCCACTCTCACTCTCACAAGAGGAGCAGAGGGGGTGAGGGAAGGTCGTTGTCAGCTTTGGGGCCATTAAACTATTAGAATTTCTAGCGAGAACGGACAAAAAATGCCTGGTGTTACACAAGGCACCCACGTGACGAGTGCCTGACTGAGAACAACCCGAATAACAAAACAGAACAATACTTCGTTTTTCCATGTAAACCTAGAAAATATTCTTAGGAAACTAATGGACTACATGGAATTAATTATTTGTTCTTATGAATAACACAGCTACCAGTTACTGAGTATCTATCCATTCTGTTACAAGCACATGCTAGATGCTTTACATCCTTGACTGTTAACTCCCTTCAACCACCTTATTATAATTATCATTTCTACTTTTAAAGATGAAAAATTGAGTATCAAAATTAAGTAACCAGATTTTTAAGCTGTTTATCTAGTTAGGGATGAGAGAGGGGAACCAAGTGTGAACTCTTGTGGATTACCTGTTTTATTAATTACTTTCAGTAGACAAACAAGCGAGTGGACTGTTTAAATCATTTGTGATTTTAAACAATTTAATGAGCATAGGCAGTATTTCATCACAGAGTCAGCTATTAGCCTTGAACCTAAGAGTACCTGAGTACTTTACAAAAAAAAATATCTTGAGCCACCACCATAATATATACGGGAGTTGATTGAGACCGTTATTTCTATTACTAATTTGTAACTAGATACAAACGCTATTTGCTGACCACACTGCTGGGCTGTCAGTTAGTTAAGGATAAAATATTCTTAGCCTTTCCCTCAATGCCTTATATTAGATGTAAGTTAGAGTGGGTAAACAAAATAATGAGATATTCCTGTAGGTTTGTCTTTTAAGTTTCAGGATCAGTGTGGCTTACAATTTTGTGCGTAAATTTTTCTAATAAAGGCTTACTTTTAATTGCCTAGCGGAGACAAGTTACAAATGAAATCAGTAGCAGTGAACAACTGCCCAGATAAATTGTAATCCTTTGAGTCTGATTACAAATGCCGACTTCAATTTTCAACTTCCAGCGAAGAAGGGCAGTAGCCAGGGGAGCCTTGCACCTGCTCGGATTCCCAATTGCACGCTTGAATCTGCCTCTGAAGGGGCCTGGCCTCTGGCAATACCACAAGGTGATAGTGCTGAGAACGGTCTTTTCACTTCATTGATGTGGGGAAGTAGAAACAAAGAGGGTGAGAGAAGTTGTCAAAAGGTTAGTGATAAAGAGAAATCAAAGGGTCTTTAAGGACAACAACCAAAAAAGCTCTTCGTTTAATATATCCTTTCCATGGAAAAAAAAAATCACCATTTCCAGCTCATCACATAGTTTAACAGAAATGAACAGGATTTTTTAGTATTCATAAATTATAATGTCTCCATTTTATAGGTTAAGCAATGACCTCTTCAGATATTTATATTATCAAGAAAGGCAGAGTAGAAAAAAACGTTTTCAGATACTCCACCAGCTGCTCCCAAAACTCAACACTGACAGACATGATAAATTAGAAATTGCAGGAGAGTAGTTAATATATGGTTTGAGACTATTCCGATAATAATAAAATTAAGCATAGTACTTTTTATGTTTGCTGTATCTCAAATTCAGAATTGTTTGGATGTATTTAGTTCAAAAGTGGGAAGATGATAACTCTCTTTAAAACCAGTGTCATTAACAAGATGTCCTTAGGAAATACAACTAGAAATAATTTCTAAACCAATGTATTTCTGAACACATGGTCTTAGGTTCACTAAGAACAAGAAGATTTCATAGGAAAAATTATTAGTGTCAAGGTCTCTGTCAAATCTCTTTAACATGTAATTAAATATATTTAACTGTTCGATTAGATGTGATTTAAAGAAGTATCAAATACTCTACAGAAAACAGTTGAGAACTCACTTGTGAGATGCAACACACTGGCATGTATGCCTTACTGGCCTCCACATCTAAAATGACCCCAGGGACATTGCCGATCTGTACGTTTGTGTGTGTGTGTGTGTGTGTACAAGGGATATTGCCGATCTGTGCTATTGTGTGTGTGTGTATGTTTGTGTATGTACAACGAGTAAAAGAGAATCTCTAATTTCTTTTCTATTTTCTTCATTTCTATGTCATTAATTCTAAGTCTGTCTTGTGGCTCAATTTTTTTTCTCAAAAGAATTGACCCATGTATGATTTTTGTACAGCAGTTTGTGTTTTCAAGTTAAACGTCATATGTGCAGTGTACTCTTTATGGTCAACAAAGACTTATAACTTTCTCATTCTATAAAAAGTCTGTAGAGATGATAATTATCAATCCTTTCCTAATGCAGTCTGCCCCTTTATATGATGTTATTTATAATATCAAATTTTCCTGCATGTAATTTTGTACATGTATTTTTGTCTATATAATTTTCATGTATACTGCATATGATAAGGTAGAAATAACTAAATTTATGATAACTAAGAAATACAGGGAGAAGAATGGATAAACAGTGTAGTGTGTGCAGACAGTGGAATACTAGTAGAATGCTAATAAGAAGGCTAAATCATTGATACAGGCATGAATCTCACTAACATTTGCTGAGTGAAAGAAACTAGACACAAAAGAAAACATACTGCATAATTCTGTTGATATAAAAATAAAAAAGGCAAAATCTATGATCATTGAATTTAAAAAGTGATTGTGGAGTTGGGATGAGAGAATTGGCTGGAAAGGAACAGGAGGGGACTCTCTGGGATGATGGAAGTCTTCCATAGCTTGGTTTGGGTGGTGGTTACGTGGGTGTAAATGATGGTGAAAACTCACTGAACAACACTTGAGGTCGGTGCATGTTATTACATGTAATGATATCTCAATTTTTGAAACGTAATAAAAAGAGAAATAGAGGAAACCACTGTATCTCCGTCAGTTTCTGACAATGGAAAAAGTAAAGAGTTTTTTTAATCTAAATTATCTTGCTAAACTCTCTTCATTTCTCTCCTGCCATAACGGTTCCTCTGTATTAATTATCTATTGCTGTATAAAAAAATCACCCAAAACTTAGTGGTTTGGAACCACAGTAGTTCTTTATTATTTCTTGGTTTCTGTGAGTCAAATACTCAAATAGGGTACAGTGGGGATCATTTGTTTCTTAACATTTTCTGAGGTCTTAGCTGAAGACTTGAAGACTGGGCCTGGAATCATCTGAATTTTTGCCTGGGGCAGGAAAATTTGCTTTCAAGGTGTCTCACTCCTCTGGCTGGCGAGCTGGCTGCTTCCCATGTGGCCTCTCCGCGGGGCTGGTTGAGTGTCCTTAAAACATGGTGGCTGACTTCAACAAGAATGAACGATTAAGAGACTGAGAGAACAGGATAAAACTTGTCCTTTTTATGATGCAGCCCCAGAGGTCACCTAGCAACACTTGAGCCACATTCTCTTCTTTAGAAGCAAGTCAGCTCACATTCAAGGGGAAAAGAATTAAGAAGCCATCTATTCAAAGATGGAGTACTACAGAATCAAGGAGTATCAAAAACGTGTTTTAAAACCAACACATTTAGGTATCACCACATCGGGCTATGATTGATACACAAAAAAAATTGCACAAATTTAATGTATATCTCTTGATGAGTTCGACTTTTTACTTCACAGAGAAATGGCATTTATGCTACACATTCCATGGCTTCACCAAAGAATCCCAAGCCTAGCTAAGGAGCCCAGACTTCTTTCCTTAGCTCTAGATCTGCAAATGTAAATACCAACTCACAGCTCCACTGAATATCCCAGATGTAGCTCCGATTGACCCTGTCCTTGAACTCCACTGAGAAATCAAGTAAGATAAACACAAAGTGTCCACAGACCTGAGCGGCAAGCTGGTCACTGGTTGCCTTTGCCAAGAGCAAGCCCACACAGAGTTTCAAGATTACGGTGAGTTTAAGAGTGAGTGGGAGGTGATGAAGGGGGGTGGGGGCAGGTATCTATGGAAAAGCTTAGCTGTGAAGGGAAAGAAAGGGGAAAGAGGTAGCTAAAGGGATGATATAAAGTTGAGGAAAAGTCTGCTGCTCTTTTTTTGGACAGCTAATCAGGTAAGTTTCTTAAGGTGGGAGAATTAGTCAGAAGGGAAGTCCCTTCACAGGCTGAGATAAGAGGAAAGAACGTTAAGACTAGATAAAACACAGTTAAGTTGGCAGGTGTGGGAGGAAGCCAGTTGAGAGAATTCATATCTTCTGGCCTCTTTTAGGATATGTATACAATGAACATAATACCAACATTCTTCTAAATGATGCAGATTTTAGATACATAGCCATTCTCTTTCTGTAGCCTGTCCCACGGCACATTTTCTTGTTATAGCTCCTAAGTATAGGCAAGTTTTAATGAAACTACTTCATTTTCTGAAAAATTTCTCTAAAAGAACAAAAGCATAGTTTTCTATAAATTACAATAACAATGATGTCTGGCATGTATTTTCATAGGTTACAAAGTACTCAGATTACTACTCTTTAAATCTAACCAAAACCCTATGAAGTCAGTTTCTTCAGTGGTTAAGTGACTTGCTCAAGGCTACATCTTTTCTTCTTGCTGTAAATCCAGTACTATTTCCATTTATATTTTAGCTGAATGACTTGGATTTTTTTTAGCTTTATTGAGATGTGATTGCTAGACAAAATAGTTGCACAGATTTAAAGTGTATATCTCAATTAGTGGGAGTTTTATTGCGTAGAGAAATGGCATTGATACCCTTCACATGTAGGCAGTCATGCATGATGAGGGCAAACGTGTGTTAACACATGTTAACCGTGTGTGTCTGGTGCTACGCTCCCGATTCCTGAGTGTGGGTTTTTCCCCACACCACCAAGCAATTCTCCAACACCAGCTGGGTGACCTACAATTCAACTCAATTCTGACACTGTCTACCCAGAGACAGCATCAGATTCTACAGGTCAAGGGCTCATTCCCCCAAGACTGCCCCCAGATCAGACGTTAATCACTAGTCTGGGGTGTAATCTGTGCTGCTGACCAGCTGGTTATAAATCGGAGGTCTCTACCACCCGCTCCTTGGGGTTGGTTAATTTCCTAGAGCAGCTCACAGAACTCAGGAAACTAGTTTATTCACTAGATCGCCGGTTTATTACAAAGGATATGAAAGGATACGAATCAACAGCCAGATGAAGAGATACATAGGGCGAGGTCCCAAACAAAGGAGCTTCTGTCCCCGTGGAGCTGGGGCCCGGCGTGGTGATACGTGGAAGCATTCTGGTTCACCAGCTTGGAAGCTCTCTGAAGCTAGTCTTTTGGGGAGGTTTTATAGAGGCTTCATTACATAGGCATGACTGATTAAATCAACGGCCTTTGGTGACTGGTTCGACCTCCGGCACTCCCCTTCCCGTCCCTGGGGTGGGGGTCTGGGGGGTGGGAATGAAAGTTCTGACCCGCTAATCACAAGGATGTTTCTCCTGGCAACCAGCCCACATCCTTAGGTGTGTTCCAAAAGTCATCTCATTAGCAAAACAGATGACACCTTTGTCACTCTCATCACTGAGGAATTTCCAAGTATTTTAGGAGCTCTGTGCCAAAAAAGGGGATGAAGACCAAATATATATCTCTTGTTATAAATCATAGTATCACAAAAGCATACAATGCTTTGTGCACAGATATCCCTACCAAGTCCCAGGGCAGTGAGAACACATGCTGTGTAGAGGCTGGACCATAAGCACCATGAGGGCAGACATCTTGCCTTTTTAATTAATCGTTTCCACAGTACCCAGCACAGTGCAAAGAACACTGTATGGTTTTAATAAATATTTATAGATCCTAAATAGGCATACAGTTTACAAACAAGATTCATCTGGGTTCAGGTGTTTCTGATATAAACAAACACATCTTTAAAATCCTTAAATTGCATATTTTGTCTATTTTTCTTATAAGAGTTGTCTTTCGGAATAACTCAGCTGAGACACTTTGGATGAATTATAATCAGGTTTTCTAAATAATAACATTAAAAACATCATAAAGTTATTTTCAATATCCTATGTGTTATAAGCAAACTACAATTTTCACGTCAACCACTAATCTTCCTCTTAAGACTAACTGAGTTACCGTCTGACTCTACGCCAGATTAACATCTTTTTTCATTTTTATAATATGCAAGTTTCTTGCATATTATAGACTTACAGCTCCCTGCATTTGGTTCCATATCCAGTCATCACCCCCTTTAAAGACATCTTTGACCCTAAGACAAATCTTTGTAGGCTGTGTTTTTTTTCCCTCCTACCATTTTTCTAGGAATTCTCACTCATTTTTATACGGCAATGAGTGCAAACTCTGGACTTGGACTGCCGGAGCTCCAGTCCCAGCTCTAATTCTTACCAGCTGTGTGGACAAGTTCCTTCACCTCCAGTCTCGATTTCCTCTCTGTGAAATGTGAATATTAAAAGCACTGAGCTCAGAAGGTGACTGTGAAGTATAAACACAATCCTTCTTGCAAACACAGAGAACACCTTGCAGCATGGACAAGGAATCAGCACCCGTTAGCTCTTACCCGAGCTCTGCCCTCTTTTCTGACTCACTTTCTCTTCCTCTGCACTCTCCTCCGCAGTGTCTCTTTGGTGATTCCTTTCTCATTGCTTCTCCTCCTCTCCCCACAGAAAGTATAACCCTCCTTGTCCTCTTATACTCACTGCCCGCTGGCTCTGAAGTTTCTCAGCTTCTGAATCACTGCTTTGCTGCACAATGTAATTTCACCTAATTTTACTTTTCCTTACGACCACCCTCTGCACTTGCACCCAACTCTGTAATTGGGATTTTTCCAGAATGACCCCTAGAGAAAGATAAGTCACCCCCTTTCTTCTAGTATTTTCTCCTTCCTTACAATGCCCCCACCTGACTTTCGGCCCCCACCCACTGCTTCAGGGGAATGCCCAGACTCAAATGCTGTCTGCTACCCACCCCAGCCAACCATAAAAGGACTGCCATCTTGTTTATAATCTTTTGCTGTGCACTGGTGAAACTTACATCAGAAAGGAGTAGGAAATCCACACCTGATGGCCCCAGTTGATTTCAGATTGTTTCACAGAAATGACTGAATTGCTGGTGCTTCAGAAACAATGTTTTGATAATCTAACATTAAGCTGGATTAGTGAGATCTTGACAGAAAAAAAAAAAAGGTTCACATTTCTCAAATGTTACATTCCCTAAAATATCACATCTGGTGAAGCAGCTGTCATTGATTTTGGCCTAAAACCCCTCTTTGTGTTGGGGAATGATCCCTTACTCTTCCCCAGCTGCTGCCCAGTGGCCAGTGGCCTGGCCACACATAGTATCCCTGCCCCCATCTGTGTTTAAGGGCCCTGCACATGAAGGACTTATTCAAAGCAGGATGAATTAGAACTCCTCCACTAGGCATGGGGTCAGGATGCTTGGGAAGGGTCCTCGGTTCCTTTTGGAAGGAAGGCTACAGTGGTGGGGGTTCTTTCCCACAACTTGGAAGGAGTTTTTCAATGACAGGTGAGAACAAGGCCACTGAGCAAAGAGAAACAGAGTCTAGAAGAGCCAGAAAGATAGGGGGGGTGGGGGTGGCGGGGAGTAGAGAGAGATCAGATGACATTATTTGAGCCTCAGAAAAACAACTGTGCATAAAACAGCTCATCGATGCTTGAACATCCCAAGACAGGAGGTTATCTTGCTCCCACTGCACCATCATTCTTGGCATACACGAGGGGCTCAATCGGTATTTGCTGAATGGCTTAATAAATAAGCCAGCCAGTAGATACTCCCTTTGTTTAAGTGAGTTATTTCTGTCCCTTGAAACTGAAGGTACCCTGACAAATGCACCCACCCAGGTGAATCTCAGCACTCCCCCTGAGCACCCTCCTCTCTGTGATCACAGACCCCCGGTCACGTAAGAAAATCACAGAGAAGTGACAAGTCAGTAGTGAGTTCATTTCCCAAAAGATAGGAATGTTAAGATAACAGCGTTGGGGGGTTTTTCTGGCCAAATTGTACAAGAAGATTTGAGCCATTGTAGGGCAGGACAGATATGTTATAAGGTAATTTTGCAATGCAGCATATGAGGAAATGCCAAGTGCAATTTCATAACCTACGCCACCTTCAGCTTAGGTACATTTGTATGAGCACCACGCCCAACTAGCTAATTATACCTGGAGCTTTGTTTTCTCCTTACTAGCCTAAATCATAAAATTAAGTAGTAGGTTAACAGATATTTGTTTACACTGGTTTTAAGCCAGAGATGCAGGTCAGAATCACCAGTAGTGTATTTAAAACTTTCTGTTTTTGTTTTTAATGTTTGACTTAGTTATATTTTGGGTGGCGCCTCGGCAGTTAGTACATTTGGGAAGTACCCTCGTGATTAAGTCCCACCCTGAAAACCTGCCCAGGACACACCCCAAGCTGAGCTCAACACTCCTGCCACCCACTAAGGGAGCAGGACACACTCCTTTTTCAAAGACCAATGGTAACTTTCTCATTTTATTTCTTCTTAGTACCTCTTTGTCAGTAGCGAGCTGCCTGTCTAACATTCTTGAGTTCATCCAATAAACATTCCCGGAGAGCCTCATATGGCCAGGGAACCGAGTAGGCACTGACGATAAAAAAGGCGACAGGGCAGGATGCTGCTCTCAGGGAGCTCACGGTCAGCTGGAGGGAGACAGTCACCTAAACAGAGAAGCGTAATAAAGTTGAGGTGGGAAGCTCCATGAAAAAGAGGGCAGGACCCCTAGGCAGGGCCACTACCCTCCTGCCAGCACCATTCAGTTCCCCAGCCCAGCAGCATTATTTTGCTTTTTAAACTCTAAAACAGCTTACTTCTAGGAAAGCAGAACTTACCTCTAAGATTCTATTGGTTCCCTGAGCTAACTCCTGATTGGTCCATCTGTTGTGCTTTATTTGCATGGAGCTCACTCCTGAGTGGTCCATTTCCTTCACTCCTGATTGGTCCATTTCTACAAAGCTTGTTCCTCATTAGTCACCTTTGTTATACCTTATTTGCATATGATTTTATAAACTGTTGCAAAGTCTAGACTGGCAGCCTATAAAAGCCTGTGTAAGCCTCCAGACGGGTTTCAGAGCTTGGAGTGTTAACTCCTCTGGGCCTGCTGGCGTAATAAACCTGAGTTCTCCAACCCTCCGAGTGCTGCTTGGTCTCTCGCCCAGATCCAGGTTGCTGTCACGACTGAGCTGTGACACCAAGCTGTAACACACTTTTCTGCAACAGAGTGTTCCATGTGTGAGGGCAGGGTTGTGTGCAAGGTACAGCAAGGTGCGGAGGCAAACAGACTCTACTCCAGAGCCTCATGATCTAAGGCACACAGCCTGTGTACCAGGGAAACATGTGGCACAGCAGTGTGATTATTCATACTATGTGGATTTCTGTCTATGAGGTGACTCTGGAAGTTGTCAGATCGGACCTACAGTTTTAGATTTACAGCACCATCCCACCCAGCCAACAGGTCCTCCCCTAAGCCTAGTACTTGGAGTCAACCCTTCTTATCTCTACTTTTTTGTTTCTCCGCCCCAGGGTAGTAAAGGTATAATCAGACCAGGACCAGATGAGAGGGGCTGACTATGCCTCAATATCCAGCCATACCCAGCAGCTGGCCCCTAGGAGAACAGCCCTCTCTAAGCTCCTGAATACTAAGAACCAAGGTCTTACTGGAGTTCATGAACCCCATGCCTGTCAATCATTTGCAACTTTCTTCAACACCTGCTTTTTACTTAGACATGTTTTTTATCCCTAAGCAATCTGCAGTAAACATTTAACACATCATGCAAATTTGGCGACAGGGCATTTTTTTTTTTCAATATCATGTATTATTATTTGTTCTGTTCCTAAAAGCCTAAACAATCTGTATTTTAAATTCGAATAATTTAATCCTCTCATACATCCTGTTTAGAGGGAGTAGGAGAAACAACACAAAAGAAGAACAGGGAGGAAATGTGAAATGCTTACTGAAGGAAGTTGCTTGAGGTTTAATAAGAATGAAACTAGCACCTAGTGAAAACTCATCAAGATGCTAAAAGCTGTTGCTTGGGGGCAGTGGGACATGGGTGATATTTTTTTCTTCCTATTTGTCTGTTGTCCTCTAACGGGCACTTGACATTATGATGTAACCAAAACAAAACACGAAACAAAATAAAACATACACCCACCCAAAACCCTTAGTTTTCAAGAGAAATTCACCTCAGAAGAGATTGGGTCTTAGATTTATTTTATAGTCACCTAAACAACAAAAAGAGAATTAGGTACATAAATGGATGCTCAATTTAAAAAACATCACACTTGGTAGACAGAGAAGTTTCTCTCTGGACCAAATCTTCATATATGAATTGAATTTAGTTTCAATAGTAAGATGATGCTAAGATAATATTTTTAAAAGAAAGTTTTGTGAAAAGAAGAGATAGGTATAATACACTAAGAGAAAGGTAAAAATTCCTGAAAGTATGAGGGCTTACAATCAGCCAGTGGTTCTTATCTCTGGCTGTGTATCAGAATCACCCACAAATGTTCTTTTTAAATTCCTGGAACTCAGACCTTCCTGGAGAGATTCTAATTCAGGAAGTGGGTTGGGATACAGCATCTGAACTTTTCAAAGGCTCCACAGCTAATCTTGATGTGTAGCTAGGTTTGTAAACCATTATCCCGAATGAAATGAATCGATCAGTCCAGGTACCAGCTAATGCATCTGAAATGACCCTGCTCCTTCACCCTTGCCAATTAAAGGAAGTTAAACTTTTACTTAGCAAAGTGATAGTTGCCCAAACATTTGGAACTTTTCTTCAAGAAATTTCTTGAGAAGTGATTTAAGAGCTTCCCAAGATAATCATCCTTATTACTTACTGCTTGTATAAACCTAGCCTGCTAACTTTATTTTATTAGATATTGATTACCAACATAGGACAGAAATTTAAAGTCAGAGGCAATCACCTTATCCCTCCACTCCAGTTACCTGCTCCCCATGGTGGATGCTCAGTTAGCTTCTATTGAATGAATGAATGAATGTGTGAGTGAGTGAATAAATGATGCTGCTTCCTCATTTTTTACAAATGAGCCTCGGATTAGTTGTGCCACTTGCCTGCAGACTCACTACAAGTTGATGGCAGTGTTGGGGCCCAAAATCAGGTGAGCCCATTCTCAGGACTTGATCCCTCCCAACCTGCCACAGGCTTTACTCACATCCAAACAACTGTTGACTGTTCCAAAAGGTAAATCCATCCTTCGAGAATGCTATTAGCTTCCACACAGAGCATTAAAAAATAATATACCACACTGTTTTCCACAGTGGCTGCACAAAAGTACATTCCCACCAGCAGTGTAGGAGGGTTCCCTTTTCTCCACAGCCTCTCCAGCATTTGTCATTTGTGGACTTTTGAGTGATGGCCATTCTGACTGCTGTGAGGTGATACCTCTCTGTAGTTTTGATTTGCATTTCTCTGATAATTAGCAATACTGAGCATTTTTTCATGTGCCTGTTGGCATTTGTATGTCTTCATTGGAGAACTGCTTGTTTTGGGCTTCCACCTGTTTTTGGATTGGGTTGATTGTTTTTTTGTTATTAAGTTGTATGAGCTGTTTATATATTCTGGAAATCAAGCCCTTGTCAGTCTCATCTTTTGCAAATATTCTCTCCCATTCTGTAGGCTGCCTTTTTGTTTTGCTTATGGTTTCCTTTGCTGTGCAAAAGCTTATAAGTTTAATTAGGTCCCATTTGTTTATTTTTTCTTTTATTTCTGTTGCCTGGGTAACTGCCCTAGGAGAACATTGCTGAGATTTACATCAGATAATGTTTTGCCTATGTTTTCTTCTAAGAGGTTTATAGTGTCTTGTCTTATGCTTAAGTCCTTAAGCCATTTTGAGTTTATTTTTGTGTATGATGTGAATGTAGTCTGGTGCAGCCATTATGGAAAACAGTATGGAGATTCCTTAAAAGACTCAAAATAGAATTACCATATGATCCAGCAACCCCATTCCTGGGCATATATCCAGAGGGAACCTTAACTCAAAAAGATACATGCACCCCAATGTTCATAGCAGCACTATTTACAATAGCCAAGACATGGAAACAACCCATATGTCCATTGACAGATGACTAGATAAAGAAGCTGTGGTATATTTATACAATGGAATACTACTCAGCCATAAAAATAATGAAATAATGCATTTGCAGCAACATGGATGGGCCTGGAGATTGTCATTCTAAGTGAAGTAAGCCAGAAAGAGAAAAAAAAATACCATATGATATCACTTATATGTGGAATCTAAAAAAAAAAAAAGACGAACTTATTTACAAAACAGAAACAGACTCACAGACATAGAAAACAAACATATGGTTACCAGAGGGGAAGGGGGTGGGAAGGGATAAATTGGGAGTTAAAGATTTGCAGATACTAACTAATATATATAAAATAGATACACAACAAGTGCATACTATAGAGCACAGGGAACTATATTCAATATCTTGTAGTAACCTATAATAAAAAAAGAATATGAAAAGAAATATATGTATGTATATGTCTGACTGAAACATTATGCCATACACCAGAAACTGACACAACACTGTAAACTGACTATACTTCAATTAAAAAATGGAAAAAAAATAAAGCACAGCAAGGCACTGCTGCATAATTCAAGCAAATAATTTTTTTTTTAAAAAAAGAAGAAGATGGCACAGGATTTGGATAAACAAAGCAGTGGATAAAATGAAAGTTTCCCCAACTATACTGAGATAAAGGGGAGGAAATGAATATTAAACTCTTAGAAAGGAAAAAGATTTTCCCAGGGATCACAGTTTTTACTGATATGACCAAAGTGATAAAGAAAATAGGTCCTCTTTAAGCAAAAGTAAAAGTTGTATGAGATTCTGGGCAGTATAAGAGAATCGTTCTGTTTTCTCTTAAGCCTGCTTCTTGCCCTCCACCAGGATCTTCCCGGGATCACAGCCACACCAGCACGGGTTATGGTGGGGACGTCAGTGCGTAGATCTGAATGGGCTGGCAGACAATAGGGGTTTTTTCCCTCTTGGAAATGTTTAATTCTTCCCTTCCAGAGCTACAAATTCTGCTGCATCTCTCTCCACTTTCCCTCTCTCTGTATGCTCTATGCATGCAAACGATACTCGATAGAATGTTTAGCTGGGAGCTGAGCTCAGCTTTTGTTGAGCCCCTCACTTTGTACGAGATGCTGTATGATTCAGGAGATGACAAAAAGACAAAAATCTGACTTCCCCTCCATTCCTCTCAAAATACCTCAAGCACCTTTCAAGTTTTTGTGTATCTTAATGTTTCTTTCACCCCAGAATCTCTCTCTGAACTAAAAAGTGCTGAGTTATTAAGCCTTGAACTTTAAAGTTAAATTTTAGATTGCGGGAAAATACGCTGTTTACCCAGAAAACCCAGGGGACAGTTAACCTGGGAGGAATCGAATTTCTTACATTTAGGGGTGCAGTTGATATTCTGCAGCACGAGATTATGTACGTCATGTCTGATGGTGGGGCTTTCTGAGGTGGTGTGGGAGGTGAAGTAGAAAGTCCCTTCCCTTGGCATTGCCTCTGATGAGGTTCTGCAAGCACTTTAGTGTCTAAAGGTGTCAGGACACTCTGTTCGTTGTGTCAAGAAAAGAAGTCTCGCCGCTATATGCACGATCGTGTGAATGAATATTCAGCACCTCCGACTCAGACTCATGGCTAATGATCCAGATTCTGAATTTTCCAGGGCCAATTGTACAGCCTCCTTTTTGTGTGCTGCCTTTCTTTTTTAGCAGTTTCATTATTTGTTCACACTTCCAGGAGAAGAAGTGAAGAAAGAGGATGAAACATAAATTCTCCAACTTTTTCCAGCGACACCCTTAGCCTTGCCAAGTCCTCTGGTTCCAAGAGGCCTTGTGGGAGCGCACAGTGCACCCCAAGGGGGGAGCAATCCTCTGCTGCGCCAACAAAAATGTAACACGGGGCACGCTTCCTCACATCAGGACCCAATGAGTCTTCTTTATACGAAAAGACAGCATCCTAAGTAAATATTTCACTATGGCACTGCAAAAAAGAAAGCAAGCCTGGCCAAGCCCCACATCCAACCATCTGGGTTTCAATTACCCAAGTGCTGAGCTGGAGCAGGGTGACTGCAGCCGTGTGCGCATGTGTGAGGGAGGCAGGGACCTACGAGGGCACACAGCTGGAAACGGAACTGGCTCTGTTGCCTCCTTCAGCAGGTAGCCTTAGCCTCGAGGCATGAAATCTAGTCTTGAAAATACGCCCATGTAGAGCTTTTATTTATGGGGATGGTTTGAGGAACACAGAGCTCACAAGCAAAACTGTGAAGTAGAGGGGACTTCTCTTGACAGCGGCCCAACTTGCTTCTGAATCTTCCTGTGTCCTGATGGTACCGTGGCCCCTGCCCCTTCCTCCCATGTCGTAGTGCTGGCTCCTGTCCCCAGCAAAACAGGAGAAGGCAATCCGTCCATATGAGTGAGATCCATCCACACGTGACACGCTTAATCTCTCCACCCTTTCCACTGCCCTCAGTATAAAAGTGCAAACCTCTTAGCATGACTCTCCTGCTGGCGGCCCCCTACCCCTTCTCCTCTCTGTCCCATCCCCAGCCACACTAGGGTCTTTTCCTTCTGCAAGCACTGCCCCCTGCTTGCTGCTGGACCTCTGAACACTCTGTTCTCCATGCCCGGAACACTGTTCACCCCTCTCCCCAAGCCGTGTCCCAGGAAGCCGGCCTTGACCTTGGTCAGTTCTGTCCCTCAAGCCCTTTCCTAGAGCACCCATGCTGCTCCTTTGAAAGTCCCCATGTCACAGTGAGTTCTTCACCTGATGCCAGCTGTAAGCCTGTGACTCTCTGAGCTCTGACACATTCGCTGCTGCATCCCCAGCACAGAGCCTGGCCCACAGCAGGTGCCAGGTGTGGTAAGTGACTGACTGAATTCCTTAATCTAGTCCAGATATTCACACCAATACCATATCTTTAAAGACTAACGTCTTTAGACTCCTGGAGGCTTTCAGAGTTTTACCCCAAACCAGCTGCTACTATTAGGAGAGCAGACCAGGGGCCCTGCTTGCTGAGATGACCCTGGAAGATCTGTGACCTCAGGGGCACATCTGAGCATCTTGTGTCTGAGCAGCTGAGATGTTCGCCCACTCTGCTCCTTCTTCCTCTTCTCTGCCCTAACCCCTCCTGTATTTCAGTCTCTGAAATGTTAGCTGAGGAATCCAGAATTCATTCCTGCTGTGCCCATTGATTGATGTCCTTCCCCACACCGCCCACTTAAGCTTGGTTTCACCCCGTATCTGGGTAGTTATTATCCAATTGGCCATGCTCAGCTCTTCTAAATTTGTCCCATTCTATACTGCAGATTTGCATTCTTATAATGATTGCTAGCACTTACATAGCACTTAACGTATACCAAGCACACATTTGCACGTGCGCGCGCGCGCGCGCACACACACACACACACTCTCTTAATCCTTATGACAACACTATTAGAAAGGTACTATTAGTCTTTCCACTCTACAGATGAGGAAGTAGGAGGCACAGAGAGGTAAAATTCCTTGCCCAAAGTCACCAACTAGAGCCAGGATTTCAACCCATGTGGTTTAGCTCCACATGCTAAGCACTCCAAGCTCTTAACGACTAAACTTTACTATTTCTCGTGTATTAGGAATTCCTGTTGCTGCCCTGGCCACATCATTGTCGGTCAGGGTTCCCACTCTTAGTGACTACTGAGCGCCCCAAAGCATGTGACTTTGCATGTTGTGGCCTCAAATAATTGAATGACTGCTAAACAGCTGACACAGGAGATTTGATCCATTGGCCAGCAGTGCACTGAGACTTGGGACCCTGTTCAAAAGATAATACGGACTGATCAGATTCCTCTCTTGAAAGCCTGGAATTGGGAAATGAGCAGCTAGTCCTGTCCTTAGCAGATGGCAGAAATGACCAGTCCTGACACGCATGGTACATGGAGAATCGGAGGGTGCCGTGCTGGGTCTCGTGCACTTACTAAAGCAAAGGGCATGCAGTCAGAATCAGACGTGAGAGAAACTATGCCGTACTTAAGACCGGGAGAGACTGACTCCAGTTTCCGGTTTTTCTGGGATTTCTGCTCCTCATAACCAAAGGATTTATGGTTAGAACCCACTGCCTCAAGACTTCTGGTCCCCAGGGACCCTTGATTAATCCTTCCCAGTGAGCCCAAGAAGAGAAGAAAACAAGGAGCTCTTTGACGGGAGGAGAAGCAACAGTTGGTGCTGAGTGGATTCAAGTCACGACATGTGATCCCTGGGAGGCTTCCATCACCTTCACAGCCCCTCCCCCAGGATGCTCCTGACCCAGTAGTCAAGGGGCAGCATGACTGCTTGAGGCTGAGCATCTCCAAGGACCAGGGATGCAAACAAAGCTTTATCTGAGTGTTCAGAGTGAGGTAGCAACCAACCCCGTATGCCAGGGTTTCATGTGCCTAGGCTGGAATAGCAAGCCGCTTTAAATTATTATTTTACTTTAAAAATTGTTTATATTTAATAATAATAATTTAAATAATTAAATGAACAATGATTTAAATAATAAAAATTTAAATTCTTTATATTATTTTAAACATTTTTATAGTGAAATTCTGGTATTCAGTAATTCCAACGATTCACTGAGAGACAGAAAGGAATAATACTAATATGAAAATGGCATTAAAATAATGCTTTATGTTTCACAAAGGCCTTCTGCTTAAGTCACCTCATTGGATCCTTGCCACAACCCTACATCCAATCGGCTTTGCTCATTTTATATTTTGAACTTCCTTTGATCCTATCTCCCTCTGTTCTTGTATTTTTACTCCCTTAAGAATAAAATTCAATGTGCAGAGCCTTGCAAAGTTACACTAAGGATGTGATTTTATTGTTAAGCTAAGTATAAAGCTATGGCCAAGATTTGAGCAGGAAAGTAATGTGTTTAGATTTGTGTTTTGAAAGCATCACCTGGCTAGAATGTGGACAGTGGACTATGGAGGGAAAGGATGGAGGTAGGGACATTAGGAGGGAGGCTGCTGTAAGTGTGCGACAGAGAGATGATGGTGGCTTGGACAAGGTCCCCCTAGGACTGGGGATGAGGGAGGAAAGAGAATAGTGCACGAGTATGTGACCTAAGCAACGTGGGGGTGGTGTTTCCACGATAGAGGATTAAGTGGCTTCCAAAGAATGTCCAGATTATGCTGCTTCAACTATTTTTGAAGGAGTATCTACTTTTACTCTGCACAAGCACCAATAATATAAGAATAAGAGTGATAAAGAAGATTTTTGATAAAGAAGTCACTCGTTAGAGCTGTCCAGGGATGCTCAGCTTCCGGTGCCTGCAGAAAGGGTGTGACGAGTCTAGGGTGCTGACTTTAAAATATACTGCTTGAATATCTTTATCCAGAGTTTGTCTCAATTCCAGGATTAAATCTAGCAGAACGTTTATAGCACCATAAGAATAGGGAGTCTTGGAAAAGGGATAGAGCCATCATTCATACTCTCCCTTTTATTTATTACTGAATGTGAGCCATATAGCCCAATATTCCATGGCCAATCTAATGATTATGAGTCTTCTATGTAGAAAAAGTGGGGAAGACAGAGAGACCGAATAAATTATTTAATTGGAACAATTCAGGTTAAAATATCTAAATGAAAACCGGGAGAAAGAGACAGGGAGCTAAAAGAATACCAACATCTTAAATTTTTGTAATTTAAGAAACTCAAAATATATTTTTATATTCAGACTGTAATTCACTTTAAATGACATAAAAAGATAGCGTTTGTAATTTTTTTTTAGTTTTAAGAAATAAGGTCTGTAAATTATATAGGATTATATTGCCCATAATAACTAACAGTTCAAGTAAACTGCCTCATTGAAATATAAGTTTGAAAGGCTAAGACATCACCCCGGACTTTCTGTACAACTCAACTGGATGTGATTGTCTAGATGTAATTGCTATCATTGTTTTAAAAAATGGAAGTTCCCATAAAGACTGAAAAACAAAATTATCTAGATGGTAGGAAAATTAAAAGACAAGCTATTAACTGGGAGAAAATATTTGCAAATAACATACTGATGAAAGACTTATGCCCAGGATAAATTTTTTAAAACTCTCAAATTCCATAATGAAAAACAAATAATCCACTAAAAAATGGGCAAAAGATTTGGATAGACACTTCCCAAGAGAAGATATATGGATGGCAAATAAGCACCAGAAGTGATATACAATATCATTTGTCATTAGGGAAATGCAGATTAAAACCACAAGAGCAATCACTACATGCTCCTTAGAATGGCTACATTGTAAAGACTGGGCATTCCAAGTATTGACAGTAATGTGGAGGAACTGGAACTCACACACTGCTGGTAGGCACGCAAGATAATACAAGCACTACAGAAAAGAGTTTAATAGTTTCTTAAAAAGTTAAATATACGCTTGCCACGTGACCCAGCCCAAGAGACACGAAGCCTAAGTCCACGTGAAGATGTGTACACAGATGTGCACAGCAGCTTTGGTTGCAATAGCTCTTATGTGAAAACAACCACATGGCAGAATCTAAAATAATTATTCCGAGAGAAAATGCCAGGCAGAAAAAGGACATATGGTGCTATGAAATCCTAGAAAATTCAGGCTTATCTAATCAGTGACTGCAAGCTGATCAGTGGTTTCATGGAGATGGTAGGGGGATGGGGAGGGCCAGGAGGGATGGGTTACAAAAACTCTGGAGGGTGAGGGATGTGTTCATTATCTTGATTGTGGTGACGATTGTATGGGTATATATATATGTCAAAATGTATTAAGTTACACATTTTAAATTTTGCCGTTTGTTATATGTTCATCATACCTCAAAAAAGCTGTTAAAAAAAAAAAAAACACATGTGGTCAGTATCTGTGGTCTAAGTGGAGCCTGAAGAACAATCAATGTTTAACCAAGATAGTATTTAAAGATCAGGTGTGTAAGTTAGTGATGATGCCCTGCCAGTGTGAGTTTGACCTTCAAACGTCTAACCTTTTTTCTGGCTATGGTGAGGAAGTTTCCTGATTTATTTTTCCTTCATCTTCACTGGGTTGTAAACAAGGTGTATTTATTTTCTTGGTGACCAGTGAAACCCTGGCCATTTCCTCACTAAGATGTTGTTAACCATGAGAGCTCTGCCTTCCACGTCTTGGATTGTCCCACTGAAAGAAATTTATAAACTTAGGACAGAAATCACATGTACCCCATATTTCATTTGCGCTTTTGAGATGGTTGCAAACATGTTTTTCTTTGTCTATACCAGTTTTATGATATTAAATAAATCTTCATTTCTTCATTCATCCTTGAAGACATCATTTAAGTTTACTCATTCACATACATGAGCCACAGTCAACGTAATAACAGAAAGAAAGAAGAAAAATGATCAGGGTAATATACTTTGATGTACTGGGATTTAACTTCCAAATGTCTTGAAACATAAAATTTGAAGATATAATGGCCAGTCCACCAATCCTTAAAATAGCTTTTTAAGAGAAATACTGTGGGTTTCTGATATAATGATTGAACATATGTATTTGCCTATCCTCTTTCCCAAAACCCTATTGAAATGGCCATAAAGAAGTAAAACAGGAAGAAGAAAAGAATAAATTTATAAGAGTAAAGAGAAAAGGGAAGAAGTCATCAGCATACAAACGAGATCGATAAATATCTGGACACTGGGAAGAGGAAAAGAGCATGTTGGCAGAAGCATTCTTGATGATCTCTAGAAAGAAGGGTTCCAGAGTCAGGGTTCTGGGAAAAAAAAAAAAAAAACGTAGGAAGGCTCTGAATCTGCAGGAATAGAGAGCATAGGTCAGAGGTGGACCTGAAAAGTTAGAACTTAATGAAAAATCTCTTTAAAGACCAGCTGCCCCCATGATCCCTGTCTCCACCTCTGCTCTTCAGTGCAGAACAGCACCCTCACACGCCACCGTGACAACTACCCCCATGCTCTTTCTTGAAGAAATGAAAGAAACTGAGAACCCTAGGATGGTGGGTCATGCCCCAGAGTAAAGTTTCCCCAGTTCTGGAGACTGGAAGTCACCAGAAGCCTGCCAGTCATGATATTCTGTCCTTTTGTCTACGTATGAACAGGCAACCAAGGATCACAGAATATGTAAATAAAATCAACTGCACAGAACAGAAGGATCAAAATGAACAGCCCTCAAAAGGAACAGAGAAAATTGGGGAAACAGATCTAGTTAACATTTTTAACCAGTATCCTCAGGCTACCAATGAAGATGTGGCATCCATAAAATAAGAATTGGAAGCTATCAAAACAGCAGATTGGAACAAAGGTCAGATGATTCAGAGAAAGAGAGACTGAGAGATCTCTGCAAAGGAAGTAGACTCTTTGTAACTAGTGATTAAAAATCAGGATATTTTGGAGTTTACGCTGAAAACACATTTGCTGCTTAGGCTGGAAACCTTCTCCAAACCTTCAGCTGTTCATTGACAGTTCAATCAACAAGTAGACGTGATATAGGAAAAATAACTTGATACAGGATAAAAATGAAGACTATCAGCTTTGACAAGTGAAGTGTACACTGTCAGAAACAGGGAAGCAGAAGAGAAAGATAAAGATGGAAGGAAGGCTAAGAAAGTTGTACCCTCATCTTTCATAGGGTAGAGTCAAGAGTCTGAAAAGGTAGTGTAGTAAAAAAAAAAATGGAAAAAGAAGTGGTGGGGCATCAGGTAGAGGTCTAATGACCTTATTCATTATTTTAAATGATATATTAGCATCTAAGTAGGGACAATACACTGAGCTATATCCCCATCTTTCACAGCAGGGACCTTTTAGAATGGCCTGAAATTGCTAATCACAGTAGAGGAGTACGCCTGTTACTTAGAGCTGTAACGGAATGTCCTCCTGGAACAGCAAAGGATGCGGGTGGATGTGGAGTGGGGGTGATGGGCTAAAGACAAGGAGATTTTTTTTCCCACAAAAAAACCTTCTGGAGTATTTGGATTTTTTTTTTTTACCACGGTCTTGAACTACTCTCACACGTGTTTTTAAAATTCTAAAGTGAATGTATATACTTTGCACTGAAATAAGCAGGATCCATTGCCCATCAAATGTTAGGAGAGCCTCTCATGACTTGGGCAATTCCACATTCTTCATCTCATTTGATCTATACCTTGGGAGCAAGTAGGTGCTGCTTCCCTCTTGCATCAGGGAGAAATCAAGACTTGGGGTGTTTGGATGGCTCCCCACCACCCCGTGCACAGAGCGGCAGATGTGAAGCCTGAGCTGGAGTCGTCTGACGCCAGCTTCAGTATTCTTTCCTCTGTTCTAGCGGTCCTCAAAAGTTTGGTTTTGGCAGTGAGTTCGGCGGTCCCGCGGATCTGTCTCTTGCTTCAACAGTGTTTGGACGGAACAGACCCAGGGACGCCCCTTGCTCCAGCCTCCGACCACCCTTCAACCTTTTTTCCAGTTGCATCCTTCAGAACCAGCCACTGTGCTATCTTCAGCCTCTGGGACCAGCCAGCACCGTTTTGTGAGCTTAACTCCTTACTACCGATCTACCATGAGCTCCCAGGTTTGTCAAAATTATCCCAGCGAGGTTGAGGCCTCTGTCAACCACCTGGTCAACATGCATCTGCAGGCCTCCTACACCTGCCTCTCTCTGGGCTTCTATTTCGACCCCGACGATGTGGCTCTGGAGGGCGTTGGCCACTTTTTCTGCGTATTGGCTGAGGAGAAGCGCGAGGGCACAGAAAGTCTCTTGAAAATGCAAAACCAGCGCGGTGGTCACGCCCTCTTCCAGGACATGCAGAAGCCATCTCAAGATAAGTGGGGTAAAACCCAGGACGCTATGGAAGCTGCTATTGTCCTGGAGAAGAACCTGAACCAGGCCCTTCTGGATCTGCATGCCCTGGGTTCTGCCCGTGCAGACCCACATCTCTGTGACTTCCTGGAGAGCCACTTCCTGGATGAGGAGGTGAAACTCATCAAGAAGATGGGCGGCCACCTGACTCACCTCCACAGGCTCTCTGGTCCCCAGGCTGGGCTGGGCGAGTATCTCTTCGAAAGGCTCACCCTCAATCACGACTAGGAGCCTTTGCAACCCAGCAGCCTTTACGGAGCCCCTGTGGTGTCAGGGCTTCTGCCTGAAGCCTCTCTGCAGTCACCAGGCAGCTTTTTAACCATCCTGGAGCCCTCTCCCAAGCCTTGGACCAAATGGAAACAATAAAGCTTTTTGCAACAACAACAAAAAGTTTGGTTTGGTTTCCGTGTTCCTTTATACTCTTAAAAATTATTCAGAAGCCCAAAGACATTTTATGTGGCTCACACCTATTGATATTTACTGCATTAAACTGAGATCTTTTAAAATATTTATTCATTAATCCATTTAAAAACAAAATTAAAAACATAAATATTTTAATAAATGTAACTATAATTTCCAAAACAATAGTGAAAACAGGGGCATGTGTTTTAAATATTTGCAAACGCCTGGATTGATGGAAGGCAGCTGGGTTCTCTGAAGCGCTCTGCACTCTTTGTGTTGTGACAGTGCACAACAGTAACCTGTGGGAGGACGACACTGCACACAGAGAACTATATCTTAGTATAACTAAGAAAGTAGTTTTGACTTTATAAACCCTCTGGAACGTCTTCAGGGCCCTCCAGAGGATTCCAGATTCTACTCTGGATTCCACTTTTTCAGGAAGCTTTCCATGGTCTCCCCAGGAAGCATTCAATCACCTTTAATGCCCTTCCCACAGTAGATTCCTTGAACCTCAAGCTAGCCCTAATTTTACTGTCTGTATTATAGTTACTGACAAATCCACGTCCTCTACTAAGGTGTGAACTGATCGGTGGTCCAGCCCCCACCTAGCGCCTAATGCGGTGGTATGTAGCCAGGAAATGCTCCATCACTATGGGATAAAGACTTAAACGAAGCCCAGCAACGCAGCCCGATGCCACAGAAGTATGAGCTACAGCGCTCAGACAGAGAAGTGCGGAAACAAACCAGAAAACAGCGGCATTGTTAAGAGAAGCTAGCAAGTTAAGTGAGTGGGTTTGATTCTCATCCCCGCCACTTACTAGCTGTCTGACTTTGGAGCAAGAGAATTAATCTCTCTCTGTCTCAGTTTCCTCATCTATAAAATAAGGATAAAAATAACACCAACTTGCAGAATTGCCGAAATGATGAAACATGATAATTTATATAAAGTAATTCTCTTTATAATGCTTGACCAATGATGAGCACTTTTACATTTATTATTACTTCTGTTACTGAATGGGCAAAGCCGTCACTCTCTCGATCGCCACCCTTTGACTAATAAGGGGAGCTACAAACAGGGGGGCAAATGCCTAACTCGGAAGGGGCACTTACTCAATAACTATTCATTCAATGAATTTCAAAATATAAAATATCAGATTCTGAGTTGAAGTAAGTTTCCTCTAGCTTACTTGGAATTAGCAAATCATAGACCACAGAGAAAAATTAAAGTAATGACAATAAATGATTAGAGAACAAGGAGTGAAGCATACAATTCAGGGGCGTTTGTATAGATTTTTAGTGCTTTGTTACCCTGAAAGGATTTCAATAGGGGTAATCAATCCACTTGTTTGGCTCTTAGTAAATCCATGAAGACTCTTAAATTAGCTCTGTATTCTGAAGTCTGCTTTAATGTCACTGGAGGAAGAGGGTCTGATAATGACTTAGGACAGTTCTTACTTAGAACAATTGGAAATAATGCCACACATTTTGAAGACAAGTTTCTTAGTTCAGCTTTATCCTGTATTATTGAGTTACATTGAGAATAATTTACTGCAGTCAATCCTCATTTAACTCCTAGTTTTAACGATGTATAGTAGCACTGAATATTCAGTCACATGGAATACACTCAGATGTACCAAAAAAAAAATTTTAAAACACGCAGTCTCTCTATTTCATTATAACTTTTCAGATTTCTTAAGTCCTCACATTGTAAGGGAACTGGAGAGTGTGGGGGTGGCCAGTAGGTACCTATTTCGTTTAATCTGCAGATGTTAATCCTATCCAATCATTTGTACTATCTCTTCAGATAACTCAGCTTCTGTTTAGATGACGTCAGATAAGTGCTCAGCCACTCAGAAGTCCCCTCCCTCCTCTGTTCTTCTCTTTGGAAGCTTCTGGGTATAGGAAAGGGGGCGGAGAATTTGCATCTTGATAGAAGCTTAGGGGAGCTGCAAGGGGCACTGCTCCCTGGGGACTGCTGAGGTGTGTCAAATGGTCTGGCTTTTGCAGGTGAAAACTTAGTTCCCAGCACTGGAATCTGTGGCTCAAGTCCTCTGCCTCTACGTCTTGACGCTCTTTAGCCTCTGCTCTCTGTACCTAAGCCTCTGCCGGTCTGCAGGCTCTTTCTGCACCACTGGGACCCTTCATTCAGGGTCCCCTTTAAGGTCACATATGTGAGCAGGAGGAACCACTGGCTCATCTCTTGAACCACACTGTCCTCTACCACGATGCCACCTCCTTCGCACCATCTGGGATGTGAATCAAGCCAAAGGCTGGAACTTTCTCTGGGAGCCACAGCCTCAGAAAAGTAAGACATTAGTGCAAACGACCTTCAGCTTCCACATACCTATCTGGGTGCCTCTAAAACCTACTCACTCAACTTTCAACCTCCTGTGGGAGATAGGAGTGAGAATTTGATATCTGACCTCCTCAAACTTCTCGCCTTCCTTCTCTTGGACCAGAAGGGGCAGGATTCAGCCTTTCTGCTTCCTCTGTATCATGTCCTCTTCTCCTTAGTCAGTGGTCCTTGAAGCTTAGCCATCTTAGGGGGAAGGGCTGTCTTCACTACACGATGGGAGAAACTCTATGATTGGAAGTAGCTGGGTTTAGTCTTGATCGTTAAATTTAGAAAACTCCTTCTGGGCAAAATCTGGCTTAAATGACTACTGTCTTTTCAGAAACTCCTATCTGAATGTCAGAGACTAAAATACTAACCCATCCTAGCCCTTTGTATTCCTTCTATAACATTCCTAAATTCCTCTCGAGGCAAATGGATGCTTCAGGAACAATAAGGGAAAATATATTAGAAAACCTAATCAACAGATTTCAAAAATATCCTCCATTATGAGTGACTGTCATTACTCCAAATTCAGGCAACATTATCGGGCAGCAGTGATTTGCATATTAACTGAGAGCCTAACAACTGCTTTTGAAAGGCTGAAACAAAGAGCAAAAATTTTTAGTAGAAAGCAGAATCAACTTTGGGAGTTTCAAAACTAAAGTAATGCTTGGTGAACATCGGAAGACTTGTTAAACGTTCCCCTAGAATCCCCCAATTCCAGCCAGCTAACTAGACGCTCGATATTGAATGACCCACCATTATCTTGAGTTATTTTCTCTAAAACTAGGCTCAGAATCTTTCTAGAAAAAAAATCTAGCTTTTTTTATCTTTTAATCTTGTTAATGGCATCACGTTTCTCGCAGCCTGACAATCATCTTCAGCCAGTTCATTCAAACCACATTTGCTACACAAATGGCGGGTACTGTGTTAATCACTGTGGCTTGTCTGGGGCAAAAAGCTCTGCCCTCAGGGAAACTTCTATATAATGTCCCATATCTAAAAACAATCACTAAGTCATACATATTTTTTCCTTTGAAATGTGTCTCATGTTTCCTCTTACTCCTCTTTACTACGGTCACCGTCTCCTCATGTCTGAATCACAGCCACTGTTCTTTGAGTTCCACCCCTCCACACCACCCTTCTCCTGATGCCCGGAACTCAACACCAGCTTCCCACAGTTCTTAACCTCAGTGTTGTTGGTGCTCAGTAAATACTTATTAGATTTAATTCAGCTTTCCAAATCCCACATAGATGTCTCTGACCAGCATGAGAACTGTCTCCAGAGGTAAGGAGAGAGGGCCGTCTGTAATGCACCGTTCTTTCATTCATACGGAGTGGCCATCAGTGGTCGTCCACCACTCCCCCGGCATCGTCCCACCACTGCCACTGCGGTCTCAGAATACTAGGTCAGGCGAGTCCCTCTTTGGGTCATTCTGGCATTTTCTGAACTTCTTTTTTTAACTTTTTTAAAAAAGTTTCTATGGATGCCATATATGCATAATAATTTCTTAGTCAGTCACAAGTGTAATCCTATAAATATGTTTTCCTTGCTATTAATTTCATCCTTATGGTCTCTCTTTTTTGTTGTTGGTGGAGGTACTGACTGACCCCAGGACCTCATGCACGCTAGGCATGCTCTTTACCACCGAGCTATACCCACCTCCCCCGCCTTATTGTCTCAAAATACTGAAAAAGCAACCTTAAGGAATAATACTATTATTTTTAAGACTGCAATGTAGTGTAATTGCAGATCATTTTCCTGATGAGGGGAGAAGGGAAGGAGCAGGGTGTTTGGTATCCAGGCTTCAGAACCACTTCTACTTCAGAGAAACTCCCCCTTCACCTCTGGTCCACGTGAGTTCTTAGGTCACTGTGAAGAACACAGAACACCACTAAGTTGCCTCGGAGGAGAACTTACAGTTGGCCCAGATGATACAGCTGTTGGTGAATGAGCGTATTTATCTTTTTTGAATAGATAGAGAATCTTTCATGCCTACTGCCTCCTTGGCTTGGTGAGGGTAGAAAGCAGGGAAGATTTTAAAGGAAAGCCCGCTCTTTACTTTTATAAAGAGAGATGTAGTAAATGAGGCAACAAAGACAGAAATTGCTGGAGCAGAACAAGCCGCAGACCCCAATGTCAAGGGTCCTCTGTGAACCCCACCAGGCAGTTTCAGTCTTGCAGAGAGCTGTTCATTGTCCTTCTGTGCACTCTGGTGCTTTTTCCAATCTTTTTTGATAAGGTTTTTAAATATATAAGTAACATAATCATACAGAAAAACGTCAAAATAGAGATGAGAAAAAAAAATCAACAAAATCTATCACTTTTACCCAGTTACTACAAATGCTTTCTGTTTTTTTTTTTTTCTCTTAGGTATACACATCAATAATATTCTAGCCTCCAATAAATGTTTGTTGGATAACTGAATTAATTGAATGATTAAAGGCTATAATCATACAGTTATACAAGTTTGTGCTCTGATCTTTTTTCCACTTTAATTAACATAACTTTTATTTTTCAATTTTGTTAGTCATTGCTTTCTTTTTTCATGGTTTTGAAAAGTTCCATTGAGTGGCTATGACGCAATTTACTTAATAATTCCTATATACTTGGGGAACATTTACATTTTCCCCCAATTTTTCTATTACAGACAACACCGTGATGACAAGAGTACCCCACATTTTGGGGGCCACTTCTTCTGGATAAATTCATCATTTCAAGAGTAGGGAAACTTCTTGTCATAAACCAGACAGTGAATTTGCTTGGCTTTGCTGGCCACATGGTCTCTGTCTCACTGTGTCTCAGCTACTCAGCTCTGCTGGTGTCACGCAAAAGCAGTCATAAACAACACAGAAATGAATGAGCATGCCTGTGTTCAAATAAAACTTTATACGTGTGCGATGAAATTTGAATTTATTTAATTTTCAGTGGGTCATGAAATGTTATTCTTTTTTTATTTTGTTTCAACCATGTAAAAACTATATAAACCATTCTTGGTCCACAAGCTGTACAAAAATAGGCAGCTGGCTGGATATGGCCAGCTGGCCTATAGTTTGCTCTAGAATCTAGGGATTCCTGAGCCAAAGGATACACCATCAGCCAGATCCTTGCTGGCAATCTTGATGGCTACCTTCAACTATATTTCTTGGTTGTTAAATTTCCAAGGTTAGGTATTTAAATAGTCAACGTTTTCATCGTGGACCACATAATTATTAAAAGACTATGCAAAAGAGCTACCCTTGCAGTTTGCTCCCCTAGCCAGCAACCATTTTCTGGAAATTGACTTAGAGTGACAAGACTGTCCGAGAGAGCATGTGGCCCGACCTTCCGCAGCAGTGGTCCGACGCAAGAGAAGCTCTAGTTAAAAGGTGTCCGGAAGGAGCACTCCAGGATTTCATCATCTAGCCTTCATCTTCTCGATTCAAACACATTTCACTCTTATTCTTCAGTTGAGCCTAAGAACACCTGGCCAGCTGCCACCTTCAAACACAAAGACAATTATTAACTTAATCCTGCTGCATTTCTTTCTGAATCCTGAATTGATAGTGGAGAACTAGAACTCTTTCCTTCTGTGGATTGTGAAACTGAGGTATAAAAGTACCTTTTCTCTGACTGGATGGTGACTCAGAGAAAAGAAAAACCACATTCCCTGCCTCTAGGGCTAACTGTCATGATCATAAATTAATATTTATTAAGCACCTACTGCTTACATTCCACTGTGTGAGGCAAACGACAATTAGCCCCATTCATTACTGTGCATTTTTTTTTTTTAGCTTTTCCAATTTATTAAATTGTATCCTGGATGATTAGATTGCTTCAGGCCAGAAGTACAAAATTGAAAATATTCAATTTGCACACATATAACAAAGCAGTGGCAGTTAAAACGTGGCACATTAAAACATCAGCTTTACAGTTACTAGTCTCAAAATCCAGAAGGAGCAGATTTACAAGATGTTCTGAAGGCCATAGGACGCAGTTAGACGAAGACAGACAGTGAACTCTTTATAAAGAGGAAGCCCTTTTCCCCAGCTCTCTACTGATGGAATAAGACACCAAGATTTGTGGTGTCTTATCTCCCAGAGCTTTTCTAAGTTATTTCTTAATTTTAAGAGATGAAGAAAGTACACCTCTTATTCTTATTCCAACGAGAAGTTAAGAGTCTTTCAAATAAAAATACTCATTCAAGAACTCTTCTTTATATACCTCCCCCCAATTTGCTAAGTATTTTTTAATGGGATGTTTGTATAGACCAGACAATAAACTATCTACAAAGAAAACAGACACTTCTCTTTATGGAAATGTTGCAAAAGTTAAGGCTAAAATTACTCATGGCTGAGGATCACTAATAGGTAGGGTGGCATTTCACAGAAATCAGTTTGAAGAGGAGTGTTAGGAAGAGATTTGCTTATCTGTATCTTTACAAGAAGGAGGAGGAGGAAAGGGGGAGGGGGGGTGGGGAGGGGGAGGAGAAGAAGGAGAAGAAGAAAAAGAAATCAAACAATAAATATGTGACTTAGTAAATATGTGGTTCTAAATCATATTGGACTGCTAATAAATACTGCAGAGAAAAGAGGTAAATTCAAAACAGCTTTGATCAGACTTTTTCATTATCAAAATGATGAAACTTAATAGGGACACTTAATAGGATGAAATCTAATAGGAACAAATATAAAGAATATGCCTATGGGGCGGGGGGGAGCGGAGGGAGTCAAACAAGAATACAAATGCAATATGGGAAAGAACTGGTTAGGTCTTGATACAATAGAAAAGAACTTGGGCTCATATTTAACAATGAACTGAATTAATAGTAGAGGGTCATTGGGAGATGAGCCAATATGAATCTAGGTTATTTTGATGTTTGCCATCATGTCACACGTTCAGATATGTAAAAATCATTCTGTGTTAAACCCAAACAGCGTGATTCCAAAACAACGCCTAAGAGCTACCTGGAGAGTCTTCAAAACAAAAACTCCAGCACCCAACATTGCAAATATGACATAGCAAGTTCTTGAGAAGGATCTCAAGAATATGTATTTTAAACAAGCTTGAAAGATGGTTCAAATGCAGGCTGATCTTTGGACAATGCTTTGAGGCACACTGCTCTAGAGGATGATCAATTCTTTTTTCGCCTCTCTAGCTGCAGTCCAGGTATCCACCCTCGGCATGTGGTGCTGCTACGACTTTCAGTGGACCAAGCTTTGTATAGACCTGAGAATTAAGAGTAACTACATTCATGCAGGTGATCCACTTCTTTCTTTTATTTCTTTTAAAATATAATTCTTTATTAAAACAACTGCTCAAATGATGTACACTATGATCTGACTATTTCTCTGTCCTCTAAGATTTTTGAAAGCAGGTATGATTTTTGTTCACCCTGGTGGCCTTAGTGCTTGGCACACTGGAGTTCAATTATATTTTTGGTTGGCTATTAGGCACAATGGTATTGATTTATTAATGGTTTAAGATGTAATATATGACATATAACTTATATCTGTACTTAAATATAAATCTCTGAATAACAGCAGTTCCCACTTATAGTCAAGCTTTATCATTACAAATAGAAAACTTTTCCTCACTTCATTCTTGTGCTCCGCATTCACCCAATTCTACCTGCTCTGGCTGAGAACTTCAGAGCCATTGCAGACTACCTTACCAACTGAATACAACTTATCACAGAAAAGGTATTGACTGACTTCCTAAGAACAGCACTGTGTCTCACTCCCCTCCCTGCACTTAATCTCCATCCCTTCAGAGCTAAACCTGCCCTCTCTCAAGAGAAACTGCTTTCCTTGCCCTGCCAAACTAGCAGACAGGCTTGGCCACACCTGGCACTTCCCCACAGCCCTGCCCTGCCAAAGCCGGCAGGCAAACAGTGCATGTAGGGGACACCCTTTGAACACCTGGCCCTGGTGGCCAGGTGGACTTGCATTTCTGGGCCCCACAGGACTGAAAAAATTAGAGAGGCGATCTCTGGCAGGCTGTCATCTCCAGGGCACTACAAAGACAGCAGAGTGAAACACAAACCCAGTCAGTGTTCCCGAGATCATTCCTTCGAGACAGAAGAGGTAACTGTTTCACCTAATACACAGAAACAAACACAGAGTCAAGCAAAATGAAGTAACAGAGGAATATGATCCATAGGAAAGAACAAGACAAAATCCCAGGGAATGAAGAAGAAATTCAGGGCTTAAGTTAAAGCATGAGAGCCACAAGTTTACCAGCAGGAGGAACTTGGCTGCAACAGTCAGCTGAGAAGAGCAAACTCATTGGTAACTGGATTTGTCACTTGCCTAAAAGCAAGGAACTGGCTGAGAGATTCTCTTGAATTCTTATCCAACTGGATAAATGATAAAAAGAAAGCACAGCTACATGGGTGATTATGGGAATGATTTTTCTCAGGTTAAAACAAAAAAGGAGCATTTGATATCACTGCATGCAAGATAACCAAATGAGACGGCAACAGGTGCCCCAAAACAAATGGGGGTGATGCCTAAAAGGGCTGGCCAGTGACATGCTACACAGAAGGATGACAATGGTTTGGATAAACTAATGTGCACAACAAACACTCATTTGTTATTCATTCATTCAACAGTATGTACTGGGTGCCTACTGCATGCCAAAAATTGTTCTAGGCATTTGAACAACATATAGATCCCTGTGTAGTTTACATGCTATTAGAGAGAAACTAAAAACAAGCAATAAATATAATACATAAGTAAATCACGAAGTATAGTAAGACAAGAAAGAAAAGAAAAACTAGAGCAGGTTAAGGGGGATTGTTACAGAACAAAACTTGGGTCCGCTCACCCATGCGCAGTAAAGCCAATCTACTGACACCTGGTTGTGAAGGAGGAAAGTGCAGCGTTTATTGCAGGGCGCCAGGCAAGGAGTTCAGGGCAGCTGGTGCTCAAGACACCGGAACTCCCCGGGGATGGGTTTCAGCAAAGCATTTTTAAAGGCCAGGTGAGGGAGGGGGAGTCCCAGGGTATGTGATCAGCTCGTGCACAATTCTGGCTGGCTGATGGCGAGGTAACAGGGTGATGTCACAGGGGTTAATATTATCAATCTTTAGGTGCCAGTAGGTCTGGGAGGTACAGTGCTCACGGTTGTCACATAGTTAATTTTTTCCATTTGGTGGGGGTTTTAGCATCTATAAAACAACTCAGGAGATGTGCATCAGGTACTGTCATTGAAGTATTTCAGAGAGGAGCTAAAGCAGAGGATATAGGGGACAGGTCTGTCCAGGGAAGGCCCCATAAGGTCCTGCCGGGTTACAGGATCAGGAATGCAGGGATGCATGCTAAGTTGCAGAATTAGAGAGGGCAGGGCAGGCCTCACTGAGAACAAAGATTTGAACAAAGACTTGCAGAGGACAGGGAGTGAGCCTAGATGCTGCAGACCGCTCTGGGTTGAGGGAAGAGCTCATGCAAGGGCCCTGAGGCACAAAGCACTCGCTAGGCTCAAAGAACAGCATGGAGGCCACGTGGCTGGAACAGAGAGAGGAAAGGGAAACAGGGAGGACACTGGAGGCAAGAGGGGGTGAAAACAGATCATGAAGTGCTCTGTAGAGCTTGGTCAATACTTTGAATTTTACTGAGTGAAACAGGAGACACGACAAGGTTTTAAAGCTGAGGAGTGACAGGATATGGTTTTTATGTAAAAATGCTCACTCAGACTGCTGTGCTGGGAGTACGCTGAAGAAGGGACTTGCAGAAGCAGAGGGACCTTCCTGAGGCTCCTGCAGTAAGACTGCAGGTGACTGGCTCTGACCAAGGTGGTGGCAGTAGAGGTAAAAAGTGAGGGGGAACCAAGCCAGTTGGTAGCAGGTTATAAAGAAGGAAGAAAACTGGAGCTGCAATCTATGATTAGTATCTATAAAGGGAAAAGTCACACATTCCTTTTTACATCAAGGAGGCAAAATCAACCACCGTACGTTTATATTGTTTATACTAGATGCTGCTGTGTGCATAATTTCTCAAAATGACTGGCAGCATGTGATGTTAAGATGAACCTGTTCTGGACGCTCACTGTAGAAGAGCAGAGTAATTTCTCTCACAACCTAACACACCGATGTTATTTGTGTGTTTAAATTGCAGTGATTCCTTGGGTCTGCAAAGTAAACTGACTTCAAAATAAATTAGAAATAAAGATAAAAATAAATTTAAAAAAATGGGAGGGTGAGGACAGGAGGAAATGAAGACTATAAAACAAGTGTCCCTCTGTACCTGAGGGCATTTTTCTGTTTTCTTGATCTTGATCAAATACTGAATATCGTGGACTCTCCCAGACATACACGATGCTATTGGGTTCTGTCTTTCCCAGTGGAATTCCACCTGTCCTCTGCAGCCCTGGCCATCCACGCCAGAGCCTGCTTCAGCTGGGACAGATCTAGTTTCAGCCTCCCACCCCAGTATGACCATGGCTGAGTGGAACCAGCCTCCAGCCATTGGGCAGAATTGCCTTCCCTGGCCCCAAAGCGGGCCTCATGGCTGCTGTGCCCATGAGGAGTCTTAATTAAAGGCAGAAGAGCTAAGGGGAGTGTGGCCAAACCTACTTCCTGACAAGCTATCCTTGGTCCTGTTGGCTGAAATGGAAGATTCTCTAACCCCTGATATCCTCCCCTGGGCCTCTGAGTTTGACCACGCTATGGGCTATATTGGCAGAAGACAGTGGTCAACATCACGCCCATGGAATGAGAACAATCTTTCAACAGTGTTCAACTGTGACTCACAACACCTGGCTTTAAAGGGGCCACTCGGTGGCCGTGGGCAAATCAGAGTGTCCTAGAGATAAAAACTTGGTGCCACCCTAATGGTCTGCTTTGGGAGCAGCCCTTCCTGCTGGGGCTCCTCAGCTCTACTTGTTTAGGGACCATCCAGTCCTCAGCTGGGACTTTATCTGCCTCTTCTGGTTACAGAAAGAACTGCCAGGACTTGTAGAGTCAGTGAGCACAGGCAGAGGGACTGCCTGCAGATCTGTGATGCAGGTCGTAAGAAGCTGAAGAGCTTGAAGGTGCTACAGCTGAGCAGGTAAACCTTCGCTGTCCTGTCCTGACCAGTTTGTTGCCTGGGGCTGTTAGATGCAGCCAGGAAGGTTGTGTGTCTCTTTACATAACCCAGGCAGGGCGGGTTCATACATGGCCACGTCCTGGGGAAGAGGTGGTCCAGAAGAGGAAGTAGGTAAAGACGTACTAATACAGAAGGATTAAAACAGAAAGGAAGGAAGGAAGACAGGGAGTGGGGAGAAGAAGAAGGAAGGAAAGGAGAAGGAGAGAGAGAGGAAGGGAAGGATGGAAAGAAGGAAGACAGAAGACGAGAGAAGGAAAGAAAAGACGGAAGGGAGGGAGGGAGGAAATACAGAGATATGAGGAAGAGAATGAATGATAAATAGGGGTTGGCACTTAAGATTCCAGAGATCTTCTCTCATATCAAGCTACACTAATACCCCACTTGTTATATTTTGTTATATTCAAACATGTTTTCTACCTTCTAAAACAAAACTTATTCTCCATTTCTATTTGCCTTGGATTTGAGATTTTGAGCAAAGGGAAAAAAAAAAAAAGATAAAGTAAGTACCCCTCTAAGATGACTTTGCCACAGCTCAGAAGACAGATAATGAGATTCGTGTGCTTTTTTCTTGTAAAAATACACTGAATCTTGAATCAAATGTGTTAAAAGGAGAAATAAGCAAGCCCATCACCCATCCAGACTCAGGAAATAACTGATTTTTCATGAAGAGCCTGGAGATTGGTCAAGGCATTGATTTTTACCCCGTGATCTGGGGTGGCCATGCTGCCAGTGAGCCAGTCTTATCAATATGGGGGAATATTTCCTTTATCCAAATGGAATGAGGCAGGGGTGTACAATATAGCCATGAAGTGTCTAGAGAGACCCAACAGTGAACTTTAAAATCACCTTGACCATGATTTCTATCATCTTCTACTCATTCTAGTACAGAAACTGGGGCAGGAAAGGTGAGCATTCTCCCAGATTTCCTTCAGGAAGGAGCAAAATTAGTAATCTGAACAGCTCAAGAGTGTCAACATGGCATTGATGATTGCGAGTATACCCAGTATAAATTTTTTTTTGTGGGCCAAACATGAGTTGATTCTATTCTGAAAGAACCAGAGTTAATTTCAGTCCATTTCACTCAGACATGTGTAGTCTGAAACAAAGACTCCTGGGTCTGGGGGTGGCTGGAGGAGGGGGGCATATTTCCTAGCTGTCAGTTTCCTTCTATGAATGACACTTAGCTGGCTATCAAAGAATGCTTTCCGGAGGATCAGTATATTCTGAACAGCTGCAAATAAGAGGACCTGCAGTCAAATCCACAATCAGTTTGTGACGTCAGCATCCAACTTTGTTAATAATTAGCCAATATGAGGTTAAGGTTCTGTATGAATTTGCACCTGGATAACACTACCCCAGCCAAACACAGCACGGAGGAGACTGAGCTGAATGTCATGTTCATCTGGAAAGCAAGGTTGTTTTTACTAAAAACCAGATAATTCTTTTAAAAGGGCTCCAATAATAATATAAAAATAAAAATATGAATAATATACAGGTTAGGGGCTGTCACAAAAGATGAAGATCTAAAATCAAAGGTAAATAAAAAAAGATCTTTCAAAAGTATACATGGTTTAAATCCAGCATCCAGCAAAAGACTAGGCTCTGGTCTGAATTTGTTGTTGTTCCTGGAGGAACAACCTGTATACTACAAACTAAAGAGCTTTGCTCAAAAACACTCCCCCATTATCTGGTATCCTTAATTAACCATTAGAAATTTATTTCTTTAAGCGGTAAATGGTTCAGTATTAAGCACACTAGATTTAGAGTCTGACACCTAGAGTCTAAAACTTAGGCACCATGGGCAAGTCCTCAAACTCTACGGGCCATGGTTTCCTTCTATGCAAAGTGGTGATAATAAAACCTCCCATACCAGCTCTGCCGGGTTGTTTTTCATCCTCAGCCACGTCGCTCCCCATCCTATGCAGTAACCACACTTCCTGCCCACCACCTCTAGAGAGGGTGTCTTCCTGAGCTCCTCGCTCTGTTTATCCCTCTTTAAAATTATTGTTTTCTATGAAACATCTGTTGCAGTCAGCAGTATGTCAATTGTCTGGAATCTCTTGTCACAGTTTGGGGTTTCTCCAAATCACATGTTTAGCATCTCTGAACGTTTCATGTGACGTCCCGTGTTGGCCTTTCTGAGCCGCTGGCCTGCTTTGTTTGTCACTCAGAGCCTTGAAGAGAGACCCCTCTTTGGCCAAAGGAAAAACAGGTGGTGTGAGCCTAATTATCACCCTGTGGTCCTCCCTTTCTCATTTCCTTTTTTTGTCTTTCTAGTCATGCTTTATTTGCATTTTCGCCCCACCATTCGAAGGAGATGCCATTTCTGCTCTCTCACACCCAGCCTCAGCACTTCCTTTCCCAAGGCAGCTGTTCGAATGGAAATACTGTGGGCTTTCTAATGCTGCAGACAGCGGTTCTAATCCTGGCTCTGGTATTTACGAACTCAGTGATTACCGGTGACTTCTCTGCACTTCTAGCTCCTCATCTGTGTAAACGGAAATCACGTCTATTTCAAGAGCTCTTGGGTGATGAAGGGAGGTGATATGTGTGCACTTGAGCCTACAAGGTGATCAGTAAATATGAGTTTCCTTACAGCTTTATAGATATTTTCTTCCTTTTATTCTTTGCCGTGTCTTACTTTCATTCTAAGATTCTTTAACGCCAAACTTCTTTGTAGGGTCCTCACGTTCATCATCTCCGAGCCCGCTGGGCACGTGGCTGAATGGCTAAGCACCTGAGCTCTTGTCTCAGAGCACCTGGATGCAGAACTCAGATCTCCTGCCTCCCAGCTCTATTGCCACAAAGTCACCAATGTACCTGTGAAGTGGGGCTCACCAAAGGGCTCACAGGTCATTTTGATTCATTTTACAAGTAAAAAGCTTGCCATAGCGGCTTCGCGAGTAGTTAAGGACATAGTTGCTAACGTTAGCTCTAGTCTTTGTTCCCCGATTCATTATTAAATCCTGCTCTTTCCACTCGTCATGAATGATCTGCCTTCATGTTCCTCTAACCTCAAATTTCCTCTTTCAGATGAATTCTTCCCCTTTCTGCCCACACACACATTACAAGACCATTCAAGGGGCGTCAGTCCATCACTGCGCCAGAAGATACTTTCTCAAATGTTAAGATTTTTTTTTCCTTTGAGGTCTTAAAGTTGTATGCTATAGCCATTTAGAGATAAAGCTGGGGTCATTTTTACATTGTTGAAGGCTTGCTTATCTCTCATTTTTTCTTCTGCCCCCAACTCAGTGCCATCCCCTTTTATTTTAGATACCTGCTCCTTTCCCCTTCATCTGTGGCCCTCTCTTCCGTGTTCACAATTATTTCTTCTTCAATTTTTCCCCACTTATCTTGTGATTCACCTCTCCCGGATCAATCTGGACCAGTAACTTTAACTCATGATTCACTCTCTATTATTTGACCTACCCAACATAAGAAGAAACAGATGTTACACAGTGGCCTGGCTTTATTTGATGAATACACTGGTCACTAGTTTAAAACTCAGCCAACTGCCAAGTTGTTCTAATTCAACACTTAGAACATGGTTTTGCTTTTTTTTTCCCCTCTAAGAAGTAGATATTCAATGAAGAATAGAGGTTCTCCAGTAGCTTGATAGATACACAGATATCACTCCCAATAAAATTTTCTATCTATGAAAATAGATCTATTTCAGGATTTTGTCTGTTATTATACTGTCATGAGCAACCTTCTCAATACGTATCTACCATCAGGGTACCCCAGCCTCTAAGCTCAAACCCCACTTCTTCCTAACACAATTCTGGCCTGGGATCAGTTGTCATTCTGTGTTACTGAACCCGAGCTCTACTGTGCTCTAGACATACCCCTGCCCCTTAATCTGCTTGTTGATAATATGCAAACAAACAAACAAAAAAAGCCCTCTACAGCTTCCAGTAACTGAACTCACAGGAGGAACCACATTCTGGGCTAAAGGGTTTCCATACCCCATCACAGTTTAACCTCCTAGGTCCCATTTTTATCTCTATTTTACAGATTAGAAAACTTACAGAGTTTAATACACTATGAGGAAAGAATTACAGTGACTTCCATTTGACAAATTATAAAGCTGAGGCATAAAAAGGCTTAGTAATTTGGTTGAGTTCATGGGACAAAGACTGGTGACATGGGGAGTTGGGGGATAAAACAAGGAAGACTCTCCTAGGACATTACAGGACATCATACTAGTCAGAGTTCTCTGAAGAAACAGAATGAATATGGGAGATGATAGATAGATAGATAGATAGATAGATAGATAGATAGATAGATAGGTTGATTATAAGGTATTACATGTGATTATGGAGGCTGAGAGCTCTCACCCTCTGCCATGTGCAAGCAGGAGACCCAGGGAAGCCAGTGGTATCATTCAAAGGTCTAAGAGCCTGATCCAGTCCAAGTCTGAAGCCTGAGGACCAGGAGCCAAGGATCAAGAGAAGATCCTTGTCCTGGCTCCAGCAGTCAGGCAAAGATCGAATTCCTCTGCCTGTTCATTCCACTCAGGCCCTCAAAGGATTGGAGGGTGACCACCCACACTGGGGAGGGCTATCTGCTTCACTCAGTCAACCACTTTCAAATGCTAATCACTTCCAGAAATACTCTCACAGACACACCCAGATATAATGTTTAACAGGATATCTGGACATCCTATGGTCCAGTCAAACTGACACATAAAGTTAACTATCACAAGTCCATCCCTTGCCAGCTCGGCAGCATACACATCTCCTTAGGCCATGCTTAACCTCCAAATGAATAAAGACAATAACAAAGTCATAATTCCACCTGACATGATCTATCTATGCTGGGCACCGCCTAAAACGTTCTAACCTCTTCCTCAGGAGAGGAGGTCAAGTCCTTGAGTGATGCTGGCTCTTCTCAATGTCTTGTAACTTAAATGCAATGATATAAAATTAACAATACTTAAATACTATGATATAAAATCAATGCATCTTATGTTACATGATAAGGGAATAAGAGAGGAAAGAAAACAAAGAAATCTGATACACACACATACACATATTCATAACTAAGGAGGAAATACTGATTGAGACCAGTCGTCATCTCTGTGACTGGCCACGGGGTATTTATAACTACCTTCTTTCACTGCCCACTCCAGACTCTCTCTGCCTTCATCAAGCACCAAAGTCAGCAGCCAAGTGCACTGCTCGAAGTTCTGCCTTGTAAGAGGATTTCGCTTCTTTGCTGTCCTTCAGGGATGCCCGAGAAAGGGGCTGCCATGCTGTCGCTGTGCACTTTGGGGTAGTTCTGTGTATCATTCAGAATCCTCTGTAAACCAGACTCGAGGCTTCTCTCTTCCTCTGTGAACTGATCTGAGGGAACACTCCCTGTGGCCGTAGGTACAGTCAGGGAGAGAGATGCCAGTGTGGCAGGAGTGGGGACCATTGGCATTGGGGTCACTTCTTCATGCAACTTAACTGTGTCTTCTGAGCCTGCTTGGACCTGATCAGATGCACTCAACTTCCGCTTGATGGTGGAGTGCCGCTGTGCCCGCCCAACTTGACAGCTTGGTGGGGCAGACAACACCCTGTTCGTGACGGGCAGCCCAGGCTGCGTGGTAACTCGATGGCCTGCGGTTAAGCATTGAGTCTCTACTGAGGCCAGCAGCAGGTCAACAACTATTTCTTAAAGGAAGAGTAATTATCTGCAAAGAGTGTCAGGGCTTGGCTCCAAAATCCTGAGGGCTGCACCATGATTCTGTCAACGGCTCCAAAATTCTAAGGGCTTCCACTATGATTCTTGTATAGGGGCTGCTAAATGCCCCAAACGGCATCCCTATCTGCCACTGACACTTCAAGGGCCATCGAGTCTATGAGATCTTACGGTCCAAGCATCAGAGAAGCTTGCACAGCAGCCTGGACCTGATGCAGAGTCTCCTGTTCAGGGTCCTTCCCAAAACATGCGGCTTTTCAGATCACTCAGTAAATGGGCCAGAGCAACACACTTGAATGGAACCTGTTACATCCAAAACCCAGAGAGGCACACAAGATGCTGTGCCCCTTGTTTGGTGGTAGGAGGGACCAGAGATTGTAGTCGCAGTCTGAAGACCAGAGAATTGGGAGCACCACAGACCAGACTGGTGTCTCAGCTCCAGGAGTGAGGCAGAGGGTGAATCCAACCTTCCTTGCCTTCCTCTTCTATTCACGTGCTCGATGGATTGGATGATACCCACGCACACTGGGGAGGCCAATCTACTTTACTCAGTCTGCCAACTCAAATTCCAATCTCTTTGGGAAAACCTTCATAGATACATCCAGAAATAATGCTTAGCCAGATATCTGGGCATCCTATAGTCCAGTCAAATTGACACATAAGATTAACCATCACAGAGCTATTTCCCTGAAACCTAAGGAGACGGAGCCAGCCCTGGAATTTTGTGGAAGGAGAAGAGCATTCCCAGCAGAGGGAGTAAGTATCAAGGCCCTGTGATCACTACAGAGTAGGCACGTTTAAGAAAAAGAAAGGCCAGTGTGGCTGGAATGCAGGGCTGAAGTAGGACAGTGGGTGGGGTGAAGTTATAAGGGCGGCTGTAGCCAGATGGTGTAGCGCCTTATTGGGCATAATAAGAACTTGGGTTTTCTTCTAAGGACAATGGGGAAATATTAAAGAGTTGAAGATGGGAAGTGATACTGATATGATGTAATGCACATTTTAAAAATATGACCTTGGTGGGAATGTAGTTTGCTGCAGCCATTATGGAAAACAGTATGGAGATTCCTCAAAAGAATAAAAATAGACTTACCATATGATCCAGCAACCCCACTCCTGGGCATATATTCAGAGGGAACCTTAATTCTAAAAGATACATGCACCCCAATGTTCACAGTAGCACTATTTACAATAGCCAAGACTCGGAAACAACCTAAATGTCCATCGACAGATGACTAGAAAAAGAAGCTGTGGTATATTTATACAATGGAATACTACTCAGCCATAAAAAAGAATAAAATAATGCCATTTGCAGCAACATGGATGGACCCAGAGAGTGTCATTCTAAGCGAAGTAAGCCAGGAAGAGAAAGAAAAATACCATATGATATCACTTACATGTGGAATCTAAAAAAAAAGGGAAAAAAAGACAAATGAACTTATTTACAAAACAGAAACAGACTCACAGACATAGAAAACAAACTTATGGTTACCAGGGTGGAAAGGGGGTGGGAAGGGACAAATTGGAAGTACGAGATTTGCAGATACTAACTAATACATATAAAATAGATAAACAACAAGTTTATACTGTGTAGCACAGGGAACTATAGTCAATATCCTGTAGTGACTTATGGTGAAGAAGAATATGAAAAAGAAAACATGTATGTTCCTATATGACTGAAGCATCTTGCTGTACACCAGAAATTGATACAACATTGTAAACTGACTATATTCAATAAAAATATTTAAAAAATAAAATAAAAATAAATTATAAAATATGACCCTGGGTCCTGTCTGGAGGATGGACTATAGATGCATTAGAAGTGGAGACAGAGAGAGCAGTCAGAAGGCTGTTGCAGGAACACAGGTGAGGCGTGATGGTGATGAGACGATGATGGAAGTAGGAAAGTGTGCAATTCAAGACATGTTCTAGAGGGGGAGTCACTGTGATCTGCTGTTGGATTGAAGGAGAGTGATAAAGGAATTAAAGACATCATTTACGATTTACTATGATTTTAGGCTGACATAGTGACACATGAGAGTCAACTGTTAAATTTTGAGGATTTCTGGAAGCCAGTTGTTAAACATAGCCATTATTAAAAATTAAATTATATAAATGTATAAATAAATAAATAAATTATATTACATTTTTAAAAAGGTAACAGACTAAAAATTCATCACTTCACACTTATTTTACTTTTACTGGATGTTTACTGCTATCTAAGATCTTGAGGTCATTTATGGCTACGTTATCTGTTTGGTGAAAATAGTCCATAATGATGAGCTGTTGTTTCTACATTCAGCAACGTCACACTAGTAGCTTGAAATCAGCCACGGTCAGAGAATTTACATCATGGCAATTGCAAATGCTGTAATCAAGGTTTGACTTACTGTTTTGTTGATTGTCTAGACTTACGAAAATGATGGGGGAAATGTCAGTAACGCGGATTAGACTTAAAAGAGTGCTGTGTCTGTAGTCATTGAATTATGAACAGCCCAAAATATTGAGAAGACAGTCCTGCAGCATTCAGAAGTACTGTCTGAGGCACCACCTCTTCCCCTCCCTCTTCCTTTCAATCTAGACACTAAGCATGACCCAAAAGCAATAGTTAAATTGTTGCATTGGATGAGGAAAAAAAAATCTAGCTGTTTTGTTTTTTGTTTTCCTTTTCTACCAGGCAGGGGCACATAAGGAGCATTAGATCAGGTATAGATAAAAATTTTCAAAATACTTCTTTTCTGCACATCTGAGTGCAAGGTGTTGGTGAATTTGCAGCCACGCTCCAAGCAATCTGTAACAGGGCTGGGCCACAGGGACCCTTTAAGCATGTTGAAGTCTGGGGCTTGCCATGTCCAGGTAAGTTAGATGCTCTGCGTGAGCTAAACAACAGGGCCCGAGGGCAGGGAGCTTCGTCAATTCACTGCTGTAACCTGAGAGCTCTGAACAGTGCCCGATATACACTAAGCATTTAATAAATATGTGTTGAATTTTTAAAAATTGTGGAAGTGAAACTTTATAAGAAAAAAGTGCCTCCAAACAGAAATTTAGAGACTCAGTTGAGGATTTTAGGAAGCCGCCATGCTGGGGAACAGGACGAGAAAAATTAACGCAGTGTGTGAGACTATTTTTTCACTGTTGAGAAGAGATCTAAAGAGGGAAACAAGGCTGCTACTCATCTGAGTGTCTCAGAATGAACTGTATTCCCTTCACTTTCTCTTCTTGCTCTCTTCTAGCATCTCCAAAAGGCTTTAGTAATGTTTGGTGGCTTTACTTGGGTATTTTAACAAAAGCTGATGTCATGTTGGCATTACAGCACAATTGTTTTTCCAAAAAAACCTGTTCGAAAGACTAACAGGCACTTCAGAGTTCTCTGAGCGAAAGAACACTCATGGAGATTGTCAAAATACATACTGGCCCCATTATTTCCAAGTCCCACCTGAAAACCCTACCCAAATTTGTCTTTCCAGTGCCCAAAAAGCAATGAAGAAGAATTTCTATATCTTAAAAAACTCTGGAAATGATTGTTACAGAAACTCATTTTTCAACCACTGTTCACACTGGCCGGTGAACAGCATTCTCAAATCCTCCAGCGAGTAGAGCCAAACAAGTGACTTCAGACTTTGAAATCCCAGGAGTGACTTTGGCCTGGCTCTGACTTTCCCAGGGGCAAAATTATTCTTATGCAGACTACATCACAAAGCCCAGTGGTGACACTCTCCCCAGGTTTTAAGAAGGGTCTGAAAAAACAAAAGCCTTATTACACCTCCTTCCAAAATCCACTAGCATTCATGGCTCTGGGCTTCATGCTCGTTTATTACAAAGTATCCTCAGCTCGGAGGTCTTGAGGGTCTCCCTTAAGACTTTTTTTCAGTAGGCAAGTAGATTATAATGATTTAGATGACTCCCCAAATTAAAAATGTACAGGGATTTGCACACACACACAAAAATATGACTTTTCTCTTGACTTTTTTTTTTTAAAGGACAATTGTAAACAAGCTCTTTTTGAAGCATATTTAAACTAAATGCATAGGACAAAGAAACAACTTAGTCATTCCCGGGAAAAGAAAATCATTTACTTAGAACAAGATATTAAACCATCTTTATAGTATCAGTAGTAAAACTAGAACTGGTTAATAGACTGAAGTGTGAGGGTGCCGTTTTGGGGAGAGTGTCACATAGACATTAACAAAAGCTTTCACTGAAATGTGTTGTTCGGTGTTAGAATTTTCAGCTGAGTGATGTTGGGACGGCACTGTGTGTGAAGTGTACGGTGTGTGAGTCGGGCAGGACCATCCCAGCATCCCCGTGCTGCTCCAAGTCAGACCCACTTTTCCCTCTCTCCAAAGTGCTTTCTTCCTTCGGGCTAATGCAAGCATGGCCTTGAGCCCTCCTGACACAATCAAGAAGGAGCTATAAACCATGGGTGCCCTAGGTTTAGACAGTATTCAGTCAGCCGGAATTGTCTTCAGGTTTGAGACAGTACACCATATAACATAGTTATGTGCTCATGTTTCTTCCCACATTTGAGAAGAAGCGAGACAGTATTGACCTTGAGAATATATGGATCCCAGTACAGGAGGATTTAAATTCTAGGACCCCTCCTTACAAAGTTCAGGTGCGGTATGCATGGACCTGTGTGCACGTGCGTGTGTGCCGGTACCCCTGTGCCCAGCACGATAAAAGGTTTGGTAATTGAGTCACAGGGTATCACATTATTTGCTTACAACATACGTCCCACATCGAATACTACGAATTTCCAAAGTACTATTATTGCTGTCTGCTGTTGTTGACAATAGCAAGAGGCAACATGTCCTGAGTACAAATGATGTACATTTACTGGCTTGTTCAATTCTCACAAGAAACTTATAAGCTATACATGTTATCAAGGAAAGAGAGATGAGGAAAATGAGTAAAAGAGAGGTTAACTCACTCACCCACAGTCAAAGCTAGAAAAAAATGAAGCTGGGCTTCAAGCTGGACATTTGGCTTCTCTGAAGCCTACTTTTTATGCTAAAATAAAATGAATGAAATATTGAAATCATTAGGAACAAAATTTGTTCTTTCTTTGATGATTTAAACACCCCTATTCTCACAGTGCCTCCAAATCACCAGTTTGTTCACTAGGCACCACACGTGGTCAATGTATAAAAAATAGGAAGCGTTAAGATTTCCAATCCTGAGAAATACAAATGAGTAAACTTACTGAATGCCTACAATTGCAGAAACACAAGCAAACAGACCTAGTACTTGTGAGGTGGAATTTATAAACTACATCACATCCATAGCCAATTTTAAAAATAGTTTTTAATACACCAAGTAAGGGAGTAAGCCCCGTATGCATCAATTTATAGTAAGTGGTTCTCCACATAAGAGGAATGTTGCAGAAGGAAAAATCTACCATTACTATAAAATACAAGATAGCTTGATGTTTTCCTAATTGCAGACCTTGAAGAGGAATAATGCTTGATGGGGAACAAAGAAAATTTCTGATACTAAAAAAAAAACAAAAACAGGCATTTGCATGGGGCACCCAGTAACAATACAGATGCCAATGGTAATTGCACTAAGGTTAGCCAATAATGATTGGGCAGACACAGCGTTTTGTCCACTGCGATTTCTGTAAACTCTTCATTTATTTTCAGGACGTTTCAGAGCAGAAATGGCACCTAAGAGCACCTGAGAGAATCTCGTAAGATGAAGTAAGCTTTTCGAAAAAGAAAAACTCACCACCTTGCAGTCCTTCAAGCTCATGTTCTCACTTGACGTAGACATAGTTTTAGAAAACCATGCTTGAAACAAGGTAGAATTGAGGTAAAATATTGTAGAAGATGAGATGCCCAAATCATAAAACCTGAAGTGGAGGAACTAAAGCTTGTTTCAAGCCCTCAGTTTTCCACTTACATCGACTCTATAAAGCAGCATATCAAGTTGGTCTCTTTTTTTTTTAATCATCACACAAGTCCGCAGTGTTCATATTTATCTCACAAAGTCTGTTCTAAAGCATTCAACAGGATTATTCACTGCCTCGATTTTATTCAGATCCATTGAGGGTCTCCACCCCATCAGTGCCCAAAACAAAAATACAAATCAGGGAGCATCTTACTTTATTTACTCCACAAGAGTGTAAACCTAGGCCATTCCACCCAATGAGAAGTAGCCAGGTGACTCAAAAATAGCCTCAAAGGAAGGCTGAGATGCACAAAGCCACGGAGACAACCTGACACTCAGCAAATAACCCAAGAAGAGTGGCTGGAGAATGGAAGAGGAGCCACAGCTGGGGCATCGAGGTCCTTAAGAAGGGGCGCCATGTTGATTTCTGGGTTGCTATCCACAGATAAGATGTTTGAGTCCCTCCCTTAACAAAAAGTCACATAATAGGATGCCAAACTACAAAACAAATGTACCAATTAGCTTATAATCCCTTGGCCATTTCTATTTATGAAGTGAAGTTTTACTTCATTACACAAATATTAAGATGTATTCTAGAACCCCCCCAAACACTTCTCTTGGCTATAATGTCATGTCCTGGGTGTAGGGGACACCACCGTTTTTCACCTGTACTGCACTCTTTCCCCTGGCCCTTTGATACAGCCCCCACCTCACCCTTAACCATAAGGCTAATGGATCAGAGCCCCTCACCAGTCCTCCTAGGACAAAACGATTGATCAACAGGGTCCCACGAGAAGCCAGTTGGAGCCCTTGTCCAGCCCTTTTCGAACAAAAACTAGAAGGATGAGCCCTTCCCTCTGAGCACCAGTCTGTGACGATGTCCCCTAAAGCTGCAGTCCTCCACCCTCCAGCTCAGTTTGAGCTTTGGGGAAGAAAGTGGCTGGAAAAAATAAAGTGAATTTGCAGAGAGAGCTTCGGGGAGAGAAGGAAGTCTAATGATGTTCTCACCTGCATTTCTGTCACCTTGCCCTCCCCTCAGCTGGTTACAGTGACCTCTAACCTCCTTCACAGCTTCAGCTAATTTGAATCTGGTTTCTGCCACTTGCAGTGGGGTGAGTCCTGAATAATACAACGGTGTTATCGTGCTGGTGAAGTCAGAGATATTCTGATTTACACAGATGAGGATGTGACAGGAGTTTGACAGACATGTCAATTCTAGTTTTTCTTAATAAACTGGCTAAAAAGACTGACTATATACAACTCATGGACCATGGGTTTGAGTGGGGGGTGTCTGACATTACTAGAATTCTTTTTTCTCCAATATATAAGAAGATAGTCAATCATTTAAGTTTGCTCTATTATTCAATTAACTAAAATAATAGTTGAAAACTTACCTATATGGTGTTATAGAAGTGATTACATACTGGCACATTTATCATTGTGTTGCATAATCTGGAAAAGTGAACTTAAAATGAAGAGTTTGTACAGCTTTGGCTGAGAAAAAAAAAAACGACCAACTCATAATCTTTTAATAGAAATTGAAGCTGTGAATAATATAATCACAGACCTTTGAAATGGAAGGATTTAGAAGGTAATCCATTTCACCTGTCAGACAGTTTTCCCATTCCATAAAACCATTTCTTTCAACAAATATTTACTGAGCTCAGGATCTGTCTTGAAGGCCAGGGGTAAACGAAAATGGCAAAGCCCCCACGTCCTAGATCTCACATCTGCCTCATGTTGCAAAAATCGCTGCAGGTTGTATCCTATTCATCGCCTATTCGTCACTAGCTCTTGTTTTGTATTTGTTACAGAATAATGGAAAAATTGAGCTCTATTCTTGAGAGGCTCACAGTCTGAGAGAGACACAATTTATATGTTGTAAGTTACAATTTTAACAGGCCAGTGGGAACGAAGACTGTTACCCACCTGGCTGTTAAACAGTTAAGGGGGGGGGGAACGGCGGGGGAGGCGGGACGGCGGGGGTGGGGGTGACACGACTGGATATCACCACTAGGACTGCAGTAACAGTATCTGTTAAAGCGCACCTACTATGGGTATGAAAACCTCTTTTGTGTCTTTTACTCCATTAGATTCACTTGTTCCTGTATTTGGTTTTTGTGCTGTTGTACACCATGGCACAGTTCTGCAACCTAAATCTCTTACTAAATGAATGATTCTTATTCTAGGGTTTGCTCAAGTCAGCAAATGTTTGTTTTAAGGTACATCACAAAAAATGCAACGATTTGTTTCACATGCAAATGTGTCATAGTTTTATTTCTAGCCATTCAAAATGCATTACTGACCATCAGTACAAAACATTACAATACAACAATCACTATAAAATTGGTACAAGTAAGGAGCGGTAGTGATTCAGTGAAAAGTAACAGCATCCTTTTGAGAGGACCTGGAAGAGGCAATGTTTGAAATGGATGCTAAATCACAGAAGTAGAGGAAGAAGCCAGGTGTTTCTGGCCATGAGAGCACATTCTTGATTCTTTTGCTTCCTCTCTGACTATCCGTCTTGGTCCCACTCTTGCACTAATCCTCTTCCATCCAATGCATAAAAATTAGTATTCTGCAGTAGTCCAACCTCAACCCACTTTTCTTCTAATCTCTATGTCTGTGGAACTGTCTTACCATCGTGTATGCCAGAGACTCCCAAGTCTAAATCTCTACCCTGACCTTTCCCCCAAGCTTCAGATCCAATTATCCAAAGGTCTCTGAGGTGTCTCCTCTTGCCTCATGGCACCTCAGACATGTCATAATGAAACCTGTCTCATATCTTCCCTGTTCTTACTGGTGGTACCACTCTCTGCCCAGTTACCCAAGTCATTCCTAATCCTTCTCCCTCACTCCACACAATAACTTGGTCTCCAGTCCTATAAAATCTACCTCTAAAATATTCCTCAGCTCTCCCTGTCACCCTCTATCTTTCTCACTACTTCCCTAGGTCCTTCTTTCTTGACAATGGTCATATCCCCTCAACCGATGTTGCGCTCTGGGGCCCCTCCCCTTCAATCTATCCTCAGTGGTATTGTCAGAATAAATTTTCTACAGGGCGAAACTGACAGTTTACAACACTTTAAGGGCCCCTAATTGCCACTTAGACAAATTTAAAATCTGTTTGTAGGTCACACGAAGTCCTCTGCAATGAGACATTTTATTACCTTTCACTTTAGGTTCTCAGGTAACCAAACCACCCGTGGTGCCCATAATACCTTCCCATTTCACACCTTTGTGCCCTTGTTCCTCCAGCACGCTCTGCCTGAAAATCCAACTGCTCTTTTTTTTTAACCTGGCTTTGACTTTCCCACTTTGTCTTCAAGATTCTTCCCAATAGTCTTTCCTCTGGAAAACCTGCCAAAGTGCTTACGGGTGCCCAGAACACCGCATCCACACCCCTCCCATAATACTCATTACATTGTTCTATAATCATCGCTTTATTCATCTTCCTTCCCACAGACTGCGTGTATTCTGAGGCAAGGCACCAGGATACACAGTCTATATTTTCATTCATTTTTTGCAACAAATACTCACTAAGTGCTTACTGGGTGAGCATGATAGGCTAGATCTTTGATTCGATGAGGTTTATGTTTTAATGGTGCATGTCTGGTAAGAGGCTGCACAGACAGTAAACAAACTGTTAAGACAATCTCAGATCCTGATTAAAGCTAACCAGAAAATAAAACACAGATTAAAAAGCAACTAGCGAATGGTGCCTTTTTTGAAGAGGTTTTGAAAATCCAAATGATGGAGAACTCGCTATATGAAGGTCTGGAGAAGAAAGTCACAGGCAAAGGAATCACTGGTACCAAAGCCCTGAGAAAGGATTCCACGTGCTATGCAGGCAAGATGGATGTGTAGGTGGCCGGAGCAGAGTGCGCCGGTGGAGAGAATGACAGCCGATGAGATCACAGAGACTGACAGGAAGCAGATCTTGTAGGGTCTTCTAGGCTATTGTATCACTTTGCTGTATGTAACACATTTTCACAAATTTAGCTGCTCAAATGACACAAACTTATCTTACAGTTCCGTCACTTGGGAAGAGGGTGGGGAGGGTATAGCTCAGTGGTAGAGCACATGCTTAGCATGGGATCCTGGGTTCAATCCCCAGTACCTCCAATAAAAAATAAGCCTAATTACCTAATAAATAAACCTGATTATCTCCCCCTCCAACAACAAACAAATGAAAAAGACTTGCTGTTTTTTTTTTTTAAAAAGACTAAATTTAAAAGAAAAAAGAAAGCAAAAAAAAAAAGAAGACCAAGGAGACTGACCTTGTTCTCCCTGGAAAGTCAAGGCGTTGGCAGGACCGCATTCCTTTCCAGAGGCTCTAGAGAAGAAGTCATTCCCTTGCCTTTTCCAGCTTCTAGCGATTGTCTGTATTCTTTGGTTCTTGCGCTCCTTCCTCCATCTTCAAATCCGGTAAAGTTGCATCTCCCCGATCATTCCACATTTACATCTCCCTTTGAATCTCTTCTACCGCCTTTTTCCACTTTTAAGGACCCTTGTGATTACATCAGGCCCACCTGGATAACCTTCCCATCTCCATGTTCTTGATTTAGTCACATCTGCAAAGTTCTTTTCGCCCTGTAAGGAAGTATTCATTTACAAGTTCCCAGGATTAGGACGTGGACATCTTTGGGGGCCCACGACTCTGCCTACCATAGACACAGAAAGAAATGTTAACTCTAATTTTCATCAATAACCACTGGAGAGATTTTAAGCAAAAGAGTGACATGGGCTGGGTTATATTTTTAAGAGTTAATTCTTCATACTATGTGTAAAGTTAGATGAGGGAAAAGTAGAACAAGAAGATCAAATGAGCATCTCTTCCTCATCCCACGGGGAGAGAGTGAAATTGACTAGGCTGGCAGCAGTGAAAATGGTGAAGAATTTCCAGATTCAGGAAACTTTTTCGTATAGAAAAAACAGGACTTCTTGTTGGATTGGATGAAGAAAGGAATGAAAGTGAAAAACCAAGGATGTGTCTTGATTTAGGGGCTCAATCAACCGATGTATTGTAGTGTCACTGAAAACTGTGAAGAACAGAGGAAGAGTGGATGGACGGTGGGGGGCAGGAGGTGGACATTAAGATGTAGCAGGCTGGAACAGTCCAGCGTGTCCGGTTTAAGATAACTAGTTTGAGATACCCAAGGGGAGTCATCAAGTAGGCGGCTGGATTTATGAGTCTGGAGCTCACAGTAGAAAATGGGCGTGGAAACGTAAATTTGGGGGTCATCAGGATATAGACGATATGAAAGCCCTGAGGCTAGATGAGGTCATCCAGGGAGAAAATGCAGACACAGAAGAGGGACGAGCACAGCCCCGGCAGCCCTGTTCTTATTTAAAGCACTCAGTCCTGGGGCAGAGCAGACCCTCAATGAATTGTTGATGAACACAGGAAATTAAGTTATATAAACATAACTAAATAAATTACATGAAGAATGAAAGTACTAAATGCTCAAAACTCATCACCTGTAATTATTTTACTACATTTTACTATTATCTGTGCTCTTGAGGTTAATCGTCTATTGTAGGTTCCTCCGCTTTCAGTGACGTGGCATCGGTAGTGGTGGGAGTGTGTACGCCACGGGAATTGGCAAATGCTACAAATTAGGGCTTGATTTATTATTTTGTCAATTGTTAGATTCAAGAAAGTGATAGAGAAAATGTTAATCATGTGGATTGAACTTAAAAATGTCATGTCTGTAGTCATCATATTGTGAACAACACAAAAAAATGGAGGAAAGATTTCTCCAAGATGTGCAAATTACCTGACTTAGTAAAGAAGCTGCTTAAATCATCGATGAATGAGTGGGGCTTTAACAAACATCTCCATTGTTTGACTTTTCCCTTATTCATTAACATAATGTGACATAACATTAACATAGTAACTCATAACAAATAAAAAATCAACCGACATTCATGTAGGAATTTTACTTGTGAATTAATTGCAACCATAGGTTGGCAATGGATAGAGGGTTTGGCAAAAATCAATAAAAGCATTAAGTGAGAATCAGTTGGCTATGCGGAGTTTAAAGGAGTCATGCAATTTTATTATTATGTGTAAATGTGTGCTTTGTTACATATTCTTTATAGAAGCAAAATGTATAATAAACTATACACATACACACAAACATATCCGCACACATTTTTTTCCCAGAGAACCAGTTAAACATTTATCAGCATGCCACTGCTTATATACAAACCAAATAGACATGTGATATTCTATGAGTATTAAAATTATTATACTACTATCAATTTATGGGAGAGGACTAAAATATTCATAGCAACTCATGATCAATATTTTAAAGTGTTGATAAGTTATGTCATTTGGGTTCCAGTCAAATTAAAATGAATCTATCAAATGCCATAAAACCTGGAGAAGTGGATGGATATTGTTCTCTTTATTTGCTGGAATTTGTGCTTGATAATTGATATTTTTTCTTTCCTACACAGATGTCTTAGACACCTTAGAAAAAGAACACGCTAAGAAACTGACTTGGATTTGTTAAAAGAATTATCTGATCAGCCAGGACTTGATCCTGATTAAAGCAGCTATAATTTCACTGGGCAATACGATACCTACATATGGCTATTTAAACTCAAATTTTAATTTGTTAAAATTAAATAAAATTTTAAAGTCAGTGCCTTAGCTAAACTAACCACATGTCAAAAGCTCAATAATCGCATGAGCCTAGTAGCCCCCATACTCAGCAGCACAGATTACAGAATATTTCCATCATCATGAAAAGTTCTGTTGGACAGTACTGATGTAGAAAATGCTTTCCACATGGATGCTCTACATTGTTAACTGAGTGATCAGATTTTACCCCATTTTTTTTTAAAGCTGAAAAGTTAGAAGAAATCAAGAATTTATTTTTCAGGAGAAAAGAAACCACCAAATAATTGCATATTTGGGTATATTTAGAAACTTAGTAACCAAAGTAGGGACGACTACTCCTTGGGCATCTCCTATGTGTCACACACAATATTAGTCACGCTCACAACAGGTATATAAAATCCCCACTTTATAAGTGAGGATGCCAAGATTTTCAGAAGTTCAGTATTTTGCCTTTCACAGTCAGGCAAACAAGGGGTGGCAAAGCCTAACCTTGTGCTCAGAGTTTTAGACTGCGAAGCCCATGTTCCATCTGGCACCATGAACTCTCTCTTCTCTAAAAAAAAAGTCATGGATGGTAAATAGAAATGTTCCATTTTCCTCCAGATGTTGGGGAGGCCGTTGTGCAGAGAGGCAGTAAAATGAGAGATGTGGGCAGCCGCCGCGCCAGCTTGGAACCCCGGCTCTGCCACTTACCAGCTGTGTGATGTGGACAGATGACTTTGTCTTGTGCCTCAGTTTCCTCCTTTTCTGAATGGCGTTATCACAGTTCCTATCTCACAGGGCCATTAGCAATGAAATCAATTAATATTTGTAAAACACTGAAAGAGAGCTTGGCACCAAATGATGGCTATAAAAGTGCTTGCTATGATTATTAGGGGAGATGTCATAAAGAAGAAATAAGTCAACCCATCCTCCACGGCCAGCTAACAAAATGCGAAATTTATTTCAGCCGCGTCATTCATTCAAGACCTGAACAAGACAGTATCTCACCCCTCCATTTGTGCACAAATACGAAGCTGTGTGATCTCTCAGAAGAGCTGCTTGAAGAGTATGTTTTAAAATCATAAGGTTGTAGCCAATAGGGACCATTTCCAACCAGCACATGCAATAAAACTACATCTCATTAATGGAAAACCCCAGTAACGGTTCTGGCCCTCTATTTTACAATTATTCACCTACTAGTAAATAAAACAATAACTGAAAGCCATACGTTTACCTCTTGCAGGGGGAGGTAATTAGGTTTACTTATTTTGTTGATGGAGGCGCTGGGGATTGAACCCAGGACCTTGTGCGTGCTAGGCATGTGCTCCACCACTGAGCTATACCCTTCCTTCAATATGTTTACCTCTTGAAATTGAAATATGTTACTTAACCTCGCCATTATTTTCAAACCATAGTCTGTGATACCCATCATTTTAACCAGGCAGCTAAGAGGACAATGAGAGCTACCATTTACTGCTCACCTACTAAGCTGCATTGTCCCCAGCCCGCAGGACAACCAGTCAGAGGCAGGCACCCGCCGCTACCTCTGGGTTACATTTGAGAAAACTGATACATTCATAACTTGCTCCAGGTCACACCGCTAGTCAAAGGAAAACAGTATTGGAACCCACGCCTCCTTGGCCTTAAAGCCAGAGCCTACATCACTGTCCTACCATAAGCAGGAATATAAAATACCATGACACAGGACAGGAATATGTGATGTGTCTGCTTCATTACCTTTGGTGTGTCTGAGGCAGAGTTTCTTTTTAAAAAGGGGGAAAAAAACTATAGGTTTCAGAAAAATCATGAGCATTGCTGTCCAAAATCACAACAGACTCAGACCTGTATCACCTTGATCACCAATGACAATGCAGGACCCATGAGCAGGTGTGAACTCAGACCCAGGCTTGCTATCAGCGAGGCTGTGCCAGGTAAGCGGCGTCTTTACTTTGCAACCGCATGGCCAGGAAAATCAACGCTGTTTGTCTGAATACATAATTAGGGAAATAGAACCTCTGTGTTTCCGCAAGTGTAAATGCCAGGAGTAAATGCAAAGTTGGTCTGGGGATGAGAGTTGAAGTGGTCCTGCCCCTATTTCCAGACTCTGAGGAGCATGCCTGACCACCCCAGGAGAATCCCCCCACATCAGCAGTATTGCACGCCGACCCGGTTCCTGCCTCCACCCCTCGCTCCAGCTCTCCTTTGTCCCCACTAACCCTTCCTTCCTGTCTCCTCTGTGCCTACCAGTTTGGCATTCTGATGGTTGATTCACTGGCTCTCAGCCCTCCTACTTTGTTCCCCAGTCTGAGGCTTGACTCCTACACCCTGGCACAGGGCTTGTTTCTTTCCACGCTCCTGGTAACCCAGCTCTCTGGCGCTGCCCCAGGACCCCCTCCTGTGATCCATCGGCCCAGCAGGCCTGTAAACACAGCTGGTCATGCCAAACTCTGCACCCCCTCCCCACTTCTGGCCTCGGAGAGCCGTGTCCTGGATGTCTCTTCCCCAACCCATGGTCTCTGGAACACCTGTGCATTCAGCTAGGCTAGAAGTCCTGGCCTTGCCCGTGCAGACCGTGGAAGGAAGTAAAATTCTGTGAGTGAGAAACGCCAACTTACCAAGACTGGTAGGGAGCATGCTGGCAGAGTTTACTGTCTCCTGGGCACAGAACATGTCCATCCTGGCAGAGTGACCAACAGCCCTTCCAGAGGCACAGGGAACTGCCCACCACTTCACTAAAGACCCTGCCAGGCTCCTGGGTTTCCTGCCACATCAGGAGCACTTTACAACCCTATATGCTACCTACTTCCTCATCTTCACACGTGTGGTGAAACAGGCAATCCCCGATGCTCAGCGAGGATGCTCCTGCCCGTAAGAGCCGCATCAGGATGTGAAAGTCCTAGCAGGGAACTGGGAGGGTAGGAGCCAGCATTACCTTCCCCACCTCCTGAAGGCACGAGGACCCTTCGAATGCTATGTGGCTGGGTTACGACTTGGCCTTCAAGCCCTTCCCTGGAACAAAGCTTCAGTTCATAGATGATTCCCAGGATGCATGCAAAAATACAGCTGAGTGTCTGTTCTGTGCTTAAGACCATCCTGGGCATAGGAGACACAGCAGTAAACAATACAGGCGTCTGTCCTCTGGAGCTTAGTGAGGAATACAGAAGCTGAAAAGTCTTATGAGTCTTTCAAACAGTATACATGTTAGGAAAGAGACTTACATGGTGCAAAGGAACTTACAGAAGGAGCAAAGCTGGTCTAAGAACCCAGAGAAAGTTTCCTGGAGAAAGTGACATTTCAGATGACATCTGAGGGATGAAGAGAAGGACGAGAGCTGAAGGGAGCTGGGGAAGTAGGGGAAAAGCTTCCCAACCAGCTGGGAAGTTGGGACAACATCAGTGAACGAGCTGAAAGGGTAGGTACATTTGGAAAAAGAAAAAAAGGAAAATTGAAAAGAAGAACGGAAATTGGCATGCTGGAGTGCAGAGAGGAAGAGCAGAGAGCGAGGACACTGAAGACGCAGGCAGGGGCCAAGCCACCTCTAGCGTTTTTCAGGCCATTGAAGAGTTGTTTTTTGGTTTTTTCAATAGAGGTATTGGGGATTGAACCTAGTGTTAAGCATGCATTCTACCACTGACCTATTACCCCCCAACTCACTGAAGAGTTTCTATATATATTTTAACCTGATGGAAATGGGAAACAAAGGGTTTTGATCAAGGAACCCACGTGGACAGAAAGATTGCTCTGGTCACAGTGCAGAGCTGAACTAGGTGTGGTGAAGGGAGAAGGCAGGCAGACACAGTGGACACGGAGGTGAGATGTCTGTTGCCAACTCCACCCCAGATCCACTGCCTCCTCCTCTGGGCTCTCATCACAGCGGGAAGTTTGGGGAGGACGTTTTCCACTCGCTCCCTTGCCCACAGGGTTCTCATTTAGCTGATGCCAATGACAGGCCCTTGTGCAAAATGCAGAAAGTGGAAGAGACACACCACGCTTCTCCAGCGGCGTTAGCGGCTGTGTGCAGATGCGAGGCTTCCAGTGGCTTCCAGGCAAGCTCCTGCAAGTCAGCCTTCTGGAATGATTTTTAAAGTGCTTTCTGGAGAAGCACAGCTGTAAGTGCACCAAAAAGGAGGTGTCTGAGTACAGCCTTTGGAACATGAGATGGCTTTAGGATAACTACACAACTTCTTTGGTGGTCTCTCCTTTTTGAGAAATTATGGTCCATTAAATTGTAAGGCTGTTGAAGACAAGGTTCCATATCGAATTCCTAATGCCCCTCACAGTGCACAGCGTCTATAAGCACAATAAATACCAGTCTAGTGGATGAGGATTAAATAGCAGATTCCAAGACACTGGGCAGTTATATCCAGTGGGCTAACCACAACCTTCATCCATGTGTCCATCTGTGGGGAAACACACCCAGAATTCCCACTCAAAGATCAGGAACACCACTCCACGCTAGAATGGGGTCAAGAACGACCCTCTCACCATCTTCCTCATCTCTCAGCAATTCCACTGAACCGCCTCTGGTGATGGCTCCCAAAACCTGGAGATAAGGGCTTCACCAAGGGAGGTGAAAGTCTTGGATGGGGGTTTCCCACGCGGGCTGAAGGGAGAAGATGGCCATTAGAACCCCAGGCTCCTGCCAGTGACACCCCTAGGAACGCACCTCGGGTCTCAGGTTCCCTATTGCCTGGGTTTGCTGTTTAGTATATACAACAAAGACAAGTTACCCTAAATCTCTAGACCTGAGTTTGTCCATTTATAAAGAGGAGTTAGTGGTGCCTTGTTTAAAAGAAAGGAGGGAGCTAAATAACATTTGTAAGACACCTGCCTTAATACCTGTCCACTAAAACGTTCCAAAGCTGCACTCTCTTCCAGAATTCACCTCCCGATTCCAGCTGGAGAGATGGCCCTGCTGCTGCCACTTGCTGCACTCGCCTGCCTCTTCTCTCCTCCCGCATCTGCTCCAGAACCCAACTCCATCACAAAGCTCTTCTCCTAATCTCCCGGCCCTACAGCCGCTGTATCCTATGCCAATGAGACATTAATTAGTAGATGAAATAGATGAAGAACAAAGTCTTAGCTACATTCAGGTGGGAATGATCAGAAGGTGCATTTCTGCTGGAAGCTGATCTCTTCAATTCCAATGCGGGGGCAGAAGCCATAGCTACAGAGACAGAACAACCAGAGGACAGATGCCACTACATTAAAAGGAAGACAATCATTTCCCAGAAAACTTGCAGCTGCAGTGTGCATTCTACGGGAAGTAGAGCAAACCCTTTTAAGTTCCCTCCCTAAGCAGATTTCTGCAATTATTAGAACTTAAAAATACAGATGTTAAAAACCATGAGCTTAAGGACTTAGCTAAGTTTGTGCAATTGCAGATGGGAAGACTGAAAATTTTCTGAAGTTGCTATTAAACACCCTCATACAATAAAGGGATACTACCAACACACATGGTATAGCAGAGAAAAAAAGACCCACTGATGACAAAAAAGAAGAGGCCCTGAACAAGCCATTTCCTTAAGTCGGACCACCACAGAGATGGCTAGTGCCAGCCCCACATCCATTCTCTGCTCCCTCTTTACCAAAGAATTCCTTACATTGTTGTGGGAGCCTTAAATAGAAAAATGTATTTCTAGTCCCTTGTGATAGGACTGGACAAAGCAGAAGTCACTGGGTAGAGCTCATTTTAAAAAGCTCCTTAAAGGAGACTTGCTCAGCTGTTAGATGCCCTTTTATCCTTCCCTGCAGGAGCTCCAGCAGCCATCTTATGACTATGAGGCAGCTGGAGGAGGGACGGAAGCTGGTGGTGAATGGAGCAGAAATGCGTAAGTCTGGGACAGTGATGGCACTATTACTACTTCATATTACCTCTGGACTCCTTTCCTCCAGACTTCCTGTATGTGACCAGAAAAGAAATTCCTAATCTGTTTAAGCTGCTGGAATTTGGGTGGCCCAAACGCAGTCCTTACCTGATATTCATACCTAGCCTAGATTTCCATTAGTTTCCTTTTGAATGAGGATTGTAAGTTAATATCAGAAACATTACTTTTGTGATGATTATATATGAATTCTTGCTTTAATTACCAAATAAAATTCATACTAACAGTTCTAAGTGTAAACTAAATCCTCCTTAATTAGTCTTTTTGTCCTTTATAAAGTGACAGACTCTGTCATAGACAGCTCTCTGCACTGGGTGGACACCATCTGAAAACTGATTTGAGGGCTATGTCACTGATAGGCAGGTGACAGAAGAGGCTTGCGTGGTATCTTATTCCTATTCGTGTTTCACACAATAGGACAAACTTGTCTCTCTCCAAACAATTTCTAAGGATCTTCATCAGCAGTGACAAGGGAAACACAGGCATCCAAGGGCCCCCTCTTCATACAGTCTCTCTTTATTCCCAGTATCCAGCTAGTCCAGGAGAACCTAGAAAACGGCAGGGATCACTTTGTGGAAATCCTTATGGACTTGCCACCTGCTTCTCACTCTACTTTCCTGGTCTCATTCTGGATCAACCTCAACCAGTATGAGAAGCCCCTGGGCATGGGAGGGACCAGACAGATATTTAAGGAGAGACAGACAAGCCGGGGGGAGGCCCCCTGCAGTGGTCTTAGATGGTTCTCCCCTAGCTGTCTTTTGTACATAAGCACCCCAGGAACACTGAGCATATGTTAAATTCAGGACCACATGCGTGAGTGTTTGTGATAAGTCACATGAATACAAAAATAGATGATTTGGGCAGTAACAAAATTCATTTCCTATACTTAATATTACCTGCTCCGTGGTACTATGCAGACTCATACGTGTATAAACTTCTTGAAGTACTACGTAAACATGAAACGTGATTCATGCATCTGTTTACAACCACAAAGATACATTAATCGGCAGTCTACAGAAAGCTGAAGTTCTTTTACAAATTAAATAAGGATACTTGTGCTAATTCACTGAGGATGCAACTAGAAAACCTAACCTATTCTGGGATTTTAAATCTGCTACCTTCAGCAAATGGCATTAGCAATGGTTTAAAGTCACATTTGGCTTCTAGTGAATAGCCGTAGGGCTCCCCTCCCTTCTAAGAGTCTTCTGTAGGTGATGTGCCTGACAACACTAACCTTTCTTGCCTGAGAGCAGTGCGCATGCCCCGAGGAGGTAGTCCAAGGGGCTTCACACATCCCTGGTCTATCATCCCATGCTGGTCCCTGCCTCCACTGCTCCTACCTTGACTTTAGCATCAAACTTCTTCTTTGAGATTTTTATAAACTGATTGATGAGGTTTTTGATGTAAAGTGATGTAGATTGACTAAATTCTTGTCTACTACCCAAAACAGAGGTGATTAAGAAAAGCAGCTGCACACCTGATGGGGTATCTTTACTGCAGTTCAGGCAGGAGACGCCACAGCCCTGAGCAGCTCTGGGCCCTTTAAGGCCATCAGAGCCACACTGGTAGTTTGTCCCAAACACCCTAGTCCCCTCTCCAGGAGAGTGGCAAGGCTTGACAAACCCTAAAAAGGCAGAAAACCTCTCTTCTCTACAGAATTTTAATCCTCTCAGGAGAGTTCTGTTTCTGTTGGAAATCCAAGACTTTGCAAGCAAACACGGTAAGACCTTCCAAAGTCACAAGGTGACTAGTCAGTGTGGGGCTTAGAATACTTAGGCAGGGGTGAGGGGAGAGGGGTGGGACCTGGGGTAAGTATTCCCTTTAATTAGAGTCTCTACAGGCAGTGATTTCCTTACTTAACCAAAAAAAAAAAAAAGGAAACAGCTTCCCCCCCCCCCCACACCTACTGAAAGAAAGATGGGTATCTTTCACTGAGAACAAAGCATCACAAAATTCTCTAATTAGGGGCTCAAAGGGGCTTTGAGCTCATCTCGTAGCTCCTTGGCTTTCAGCAGGACGTTCCTAAAAAGATAAGACTCAACCTACTTTTAAACACACCCGAAGAGGACATTCTAGTCTTCTGTTTCTTTGTCAGACAGGGAAATTTTTCCCCTTTCTAACCTCACCACAGGTGAACTTTCCCATTACTAACCTAAGCTTCAAAATTAGAGTTTGGCTTAGTCTGCTCAGTGGAAATGACAAAGAGCTGATCACCATTCGCCTTTTTCTAAACTGTACTTCCATCTGTCCATCTGTATGACATTATTAAGAATTAAGAATTTAGATATTTGGGTTTAAAATCAATACATTTGGAGCTGGATGCCAACAGAATCACTCACTGACAAAAGACAGTCACCCTTCTTTTTTTAATACCTTTTTCCTTCTGTACCATGAACTCCTCCAATGCTAACATCTCTCCCTTCCCCATCTCTCTTTCAACACATTTGCGTGCACACACAGACACACACACACACACATGCTACAACAAATATACACACTCACACTGGTAAGTTAAAAAACATCCCTGAAACAGCTAGTTAACATTTAGATCTTGGCCCTCACTGTTCACATCAAGGTGTAACAGTTATGGACACAGACACTGGAGCCCACTGTCTGTGCTTAAATCCTGGCTCTGGGACCACAGGCTTACCTTGTAACCTTTCTGTGTCTGTTTTCTCATCCGCAGAATGGAGACAATAATAGTATCTACCTCATAAGGTATGGAAAGAATTCATGAGTTAATCCATCAAAAGCCCTTAGAAAGGTCCCCAGTACGCTCATTGTAAATGCTGTACATTTGTTAGCCATTGCTACACCCTCCTTGCATCGAAGGGATGTTTGGAGGCATTAAACTATACCTGGTGTTCCAGAAGGTACAAGAAAAGGAGTAGGACTCAAGTTTAAGGCAAGTGGATAAGCAAGAAGAGTCACCAAGATGAAAAAGAAAACAAGACAAAGTGAATAAGAGAACAAAAATTACAAGGAAAGAGTAAAAGCAGACATTTGACAGGGAATAAGGTAGGAAGAAAAAAAAAGGACATAAAAAAAATAAGAAGAAAAAGGAAACAAGAGTTTAAAGGTGGGCACGAAAAAGACACGACTGACAATAATAAAGGAGACCAAACATTAGAAGACTCCACGCACAGCCTGAGCCGGGTGTCAGAAAATGAAACGCGTGAAAGAGAAAACAAAAATGTTGATACAGAGGAGGGAAACGTGGGACAGAAGAAATGGAGGCAGGGGAGATTAAAGCGCCGACAGAAAAGGCATCATTTGCAGCAAAGTCCCTTTGTCTTTGAATTAGGGGAAGTTTACATCCCAAATTAACACACCTATAATCTGCTGGACTTCCTCCCCTATTGCTCCTATTGCCTTAAGGTTTACCCTGCTCAGCTGTCAGCCTTGCCTCTGGTCTGCTTTCCTGACGAGGCCAAGCGGCGGTCCGGTCTTCATTTTCTCTAAATACTCCAGCCCTCTCTTTCAGGTGAAATTTTAGCTCTGGAGCAAATATTTACAAGCTCTTCCTTCTACAAACAGTCAGAAACCTATAAGGGGAGCTGGTATTTCATTTTTCAAATGATCACCTTAACGGCATGCCCCCTCTCCCCTGCTTTTTGGGGGTCAGTTTAGAACGAGAGGACAAAATGACATAGTGCTGCAGGGATAGGCTTCTTTCAGGGCTCCAAATTGCCCTCCCCACCAAAGGGAATTAATCACTCCATCACTTGGAAACAAAAGCGAGGCTAGATACAGGTTTAAAATAAAATCAGTATTTTAAAAATACTTTTTCTTTTATGTGTTACATTCTTATATTGCCTGTTTGATGCAAAATGCGTCTCTGAATTTGAGGAAGTCGAGAGACCTTAAAAGGCCCTCTAACCAACCGAAGTGGACGGAGCGCGAGCGTCTCCTCACGCCGGGGTGAGCTTGGGCCGCCGCCGCCGCCGCCGGAGTCACGAAGCCAGACGCGGCGCGTCTCCGCCCTGGACCCGGGAGACTGCAGCAGCGCGGCCGCGGCCCCGGCGGCTCCTGGAGGCGGGGAAGAGACGCGACTCCCGCAGACACGTGATCTCCTCCCAGCCGCCGCTTCCCGCGACCCAGATCCGTCCCCGGAACCCGCGCTCGGCGGGGCGGGCCGGGGGACACGTAGCGACGGCCCCAGTCCCTGCTGCGCCCCGGTGCGCGTGCATTCGGCGTACTTCTCCCCCTGGTTCACGTGCCACTGGCAATTAGTAATGTTTCAGGGATCACCTGGGAGAATGCAGGAAGGAAAGACGTTTGGTTTGCTATCTATCTGCCTATGTGTGTGAAGTTTTATATATATAGGAAGAGAGATTAATATATATTTCCTCCATCCCAGCCCTGGGACCCGAGTGGCGGCAGCGGGGCCGGAGACCTGGGAGTCCCGCAGGACGCACCTTCCCCGACCTCCCAGGCCCCTTGCGGTCCGCCGCGCCAGGCGGCAGGGGCGGTGCGCAACTGCGGGCACCTCCCGGTAACTCTCACTAGCAGTGAGTCATGCTCCCGGGATGGCTGTGGGGAAAGGTAGCCCCGCTCGTGCTGGCCTGTGCTTTCCCCGCGCAGGGCGCCGGGGCTGCAGCGCCGGCGAGCGCGCGCGCGCACGGGTTCCCCGCGGAGTGATGTGGCAGCGGCAGGTCGGATCACGTTGCTGGCCCTGTGCTGGTACCCGTTTGAGACAGGATTAAGGAGGGAGGCTTTGGAGGTGCCAGCAGTAGTAAACGTGGGCTCTGCACACTCCCGGCGTCGCTTATCAGACGAGGGGGGAGGGGGCGGGGAAAGCAAGCAGCGCCACCCGAGGCACGGAGGGGCGGCAGAGTTTAGCCGGCGAGTCATAATGCTGCATTGCTTTCCCGCGGTTGCCCCTCTCGTGCTACCCCATCCTCACCCCCTCCCGCCCTGCCGTGTTCCTCCGGGAGCGCCTGAGGCCCCAAACGTCGTCATCTGCGGCTGAGATTAGTGGCACCGCAATTCCGGCTACTGCGGGAAGTTTGGGTGGCCCAGGGACACCGTGGGGCCGAAAGACACTTGGATTGCGACATTCTGACCCAGTGGCTACATTTTCATTTATCTTAAATCTTTTAGGGAGCGGATTTCAAGTTGTCCCTTTTCGGGTCCACCTCCAACCAGGGCTAAGGGGTCCCCCCACGCCACCGAACGGTGAGCAAACAAGTCCCCAAATTGTCCTTAGGGACTGAAGTTGACCCACCGCGAATCTCTTTCTCTTTCCTTTCTTTGGTCCAGACCAACAGCACAGTCGGTGGAAAAGCAAAAAGCCACGTTCCCGTTCCTGAACCATAATGACGGACGGATTGAGGGAGTCGCACTTCCGAACCGAGGAAGCCCCGGCTGCCCCGCACCCCCGGCACCCCCTCCCACTCCCCCCAGCCTTCAGCATCGCCTTTGGGAAGATGAGTATCTTGGCTGAAGTTGTTTTTCCTTTCCGGTGGCCCTGATCAGGTGTCCCCGCCCCCTCCCGCCGCTCGCCTTCCCTCGCAGCCTTCTCCCGACGCCCCCTCCCGGCCCCTCCTCCCCCGCCCCCCTCCGGGCTGGACCGCGGATGGTACGTTCCGCACGTGAGCTGGGTGCTGGTCTGGCCGGCGACGCGCGTGCCCTGTGGCCAAACACTGCCCGGAGTGAGAGCAAACTACCAGTGCAGTGGGGCCGGCGCGAGTGTGCGTGCGTGTGTGTGCGTGTGTGTGCGAGAGAGCGAGCGCGGTGGGAGGGGGGGACCAACTGCTTCACACTTTCAACACTGCACTGAAGAGGGAGAGAGAAAGAGAGACTGGAGACGTACAGATCCCCCCAAGATCTCCCAAAGCTACCGTCCCACAGATTATAGAACAGAACCCCAAAAATCGAAACAGAGGAAACGGACAGCGATTGAACATGGACGAAGCAATTCCTCATTTGCAAGAGAGACAGTTACTGGAACATAGAGATTTTATAGGGTAAGGTGCACACACCCTTGCGAATATCTGTCTAGGCTTCAGTTTGGTTTTTTTTTTTCCCTTCTCCAGAAAGTGGTATGGAGCGGGCGAGGGCAGAGCCCCTCCCCGAACGGGTGCCTGATGCTGATTTCTGTTTTGCAGACTGGATTATTCCTCTCTGTATATGTGTAAACCCAAAAGGAGCATGAAGCGAGACGACAGCAAGGTAAGTGTAAGTTTCTGATGTTCCCCTGCCTGGATAGTTAATTAGGGCCATTGATTTCACAGCGAAGCTCTGCCCGCAGATATATTCCAGCCCTTGAGCTTCCCCAACTGTGAATTTTAAGTGGTTTGCGGGATACTCTCAGGGGGAGATTAAACATCATACCTGAATTTAAATTGCATTTCAGAACAGTCCAGAGGAAAGAGGTTTCTTGAGCATAGTTTACTACATAGTATGGGGGGGGGGTGTTATATCCAGTAAATAAATGTTTAGCTTATTGTTTTCTCTCTTTCATGACTTTCATATACTAAGGATACCTACAAATTACCGCACAGATTAATAGAAAAGAAGAGAAGAGACCGAATTAATGAATGCATTGCTCAGCTGAAAGACTTACTGCCTGAACATCTAAAGTTGACAGTAAGATGCACATTTTTATTCTTTGCTGCTCTCCAAGGACATGTTAATAGTCTGGTACTACTCCCAGAGATTTAAGAATAAATATAAATATCAGATGCCTTACAACTTGTGCTATAGTGTAGTTTACTGCAAACTCAGGAGTAGGTGTTTCACAACTGAAAGCAAGAAATCATTTATAACCTAAATTGTGGAAAGCTCAAGAAGTGTAGGAATAGTAGTTCTTTCAAAGTGTTTGCTTAAGTTGCTGTGCTGAATGGAGAGCCAATCAAGCCAAATGTGTGTTTTTAAGTAACCAAGTGCCCCCTTCTCTTTTGCACCACTGCAGACTCTGGGGCATCTGGAGAAAGCGGTAGTCTTGGAATTAACTTTGAAACACTTAAAAGCTTTAACAGCCTTAACGGAGCAGCAGCATCAGAAGATAATTGCTTTACAGAATGGTAAGTCAGTTCAGGGAGGCCAACCCACCCCCATGAAGCCCGGCAGCCCACAGAGGAGCAGTGTTAGGACTCTTCCCCCCACCCCCCACCTCCTTCCCTGGGCCCAAGGGCTCACTCTCATTTGTTAAATTGCTTATACTTTCCCTTCATTGGAAAGTGCCCATTTCCCGAAGCATCCTAGAGGCTTTCAGCAGAACTCAGAGGAATCAGATTTTTATTTAAAGTGGCGGTTGCGCCCTCTCCACTTTGGTTGGTGTTGCATCTGGGAGTAGAGCGCCCCCCTGCTCCTCACCCCCGCCATCCCCCACTCCTCCCACCTCTCGGCAACCGGTGGATTATATCACTCGAATACAGAGGAAAAACCGAGATCACTTTAGTCAATGCAGGGCCCACGTGATAAGCAGATGTTTTAACGTCGGTGTTTTTCTTCTTGCCTCCATTCCTCTGATCCCCACCCCCACCCCTTCCTCTTCCTAGGGGAGCGATCTCTGAAATCGCCCATTCAGTCCGACTTGGATGCGTTCCACTCGGGATTTCAAACATGCGCCAAAGAAGTCTTGCAATACCTCTCCCGGTTTGAGAGCTGGACGCCCAGGGAGCCGCGGTGTGTCCAGCTGATCAACCATTTGCACGCCGTGGCCACCCAGTTTTTGCCCACCCCCCAGCTGTTGACTCAACAGGTTCCTCTGGGCAAAGGCACAGGCGCGCCCTCGGCCGCCGCCCCCGCGGGGTCCGCGGCCGCCCCCTGCCTGGAGCGCGCGGGGCAGAAGCTGGAGCCCCTCGCCCACTGCGTGCCGGTCATCCAGCGGACTCAGCCCAGCGCCGAGCTCGCCGCCGAGAACGACACGGACACTGACAGCGGCTACGGCGGCGAGGCCGAGGCCCGGCCGGACCGCGAGAAGGGCAAAGGCGCCGGGGCGAGCCGCGTCACCATCAAGCAGGAGCCTCCCGGGGAGGACTCGCCGGCACCCAAGAGGATGAAGCTGGATTCCCGCGGCGGCGGCGGCCCGGGGGGTGGCGCGGCGGCGGCGGCAGCCGCGCTCCTGGGGCCCGACCCGGCCGCCGCCGCCGCGCTGCTGAGACCCGACGCCGCCCTGCTCAGCTCGCTGGTGGCGTTCGGCGGAGGCGGGGGCGCGCCCTTCGCGCAGCCCGCGGCCGCCGCGGCCCCCTTCTGCCTGCCCTTCTACTTCCTCTCGCCTTCGGCCGCCGCCGCCTACGTGCAGCCCTTCCTGGACAAGAGCGGCCTGGAGAAGTACCTGTACCCCGCGGCGGCCGCCGCCCCGTTCCCACTGCTGTACCCCGGCATCCCCGCCCCGGCCGCCGCCGCCGCCGCCGCCGCTGCGGCCGCCGCCGCCGCCGCCTTCCCCTGCCTGTCCTCGGTGTTGTCGCCCCCCCCCGAGAAGGCGGCTGCTGCCGCCGCCGCCGCCGCCGCGACCCTCCTGCCGCACGAGGTGGCGCCCCCTGGGGCGCTGCACCCCCCGCACCCGCACGGCCGCACCCACCTGCCCTTCGCCGGTCCCCGCGAGCCCGGGCACCCGGAGAGCTCCGCTCAGGAAGATCCCTCGCAGCCAGGAAAGGAAAGCCCCTGAATCCTTGAGCCCCTTTCTTAGAAAGGACCGGGGTTCGCGCAGAATAATAATATTACTAAGTTAAAACGCCCTTAACGTTTTTAAGGGAGGAAGTGTAATAGATGCACGACAGGCTTTTTTTTAAAAAACAACACAGGTGTTTTGTGTACATTTAGAGTTCCTGTTTTGCTCATCCCTCACCACCCACCACCCTCCACACACTAACATCCCTTTCTTCCCCCACCATCTGTAAGAGAAACTCTGCTAGACATTCTTTTTTCTTTAAAGAACTCCCCATAATCAGCTATGCCTTCTTTCAGGCCACGTTCCATTATCTTTTAAAATACAGAACCTAATTCTCGAAGAAGTGAGAAGAGTCTGCTCTGCGGGTGAGCGAATTGAACCAGGGTAGGGGACGGTGGCCGAGGAGCTGACATGGAACCACAGGTAGCTCTTATCTGCCTGTGTCTCAAAGCTGTCCTGCCTGCTTTAGGAGGCTTTCCACAGACAGAATGAGGGTCTTTTAAAATCCACTTTACTCTTCAGTATTTTATAATGTTCAGCTTTTTAAAAAGCATATATTTTTCAAAGAGGTGAGGACGCAGTCGCTCACGTTGCAGCCTATTCTGAAGTGGTTTGAATGGTATCCCTTAGTAACTTGCACTTGTTTAAAGAGACGCGGAGTTAGGCCATGGTCAGAACTAAGTCAGGGAAAGAAATGGATGAGGAAGGCCGGAGTCATTCTTAGGACATTTGCTAGCACTTTATTGAGAAATTGACCATGAATCAATAGACTCATCTTAATTTCATATATATATGTATACATATATATATACTGAGTGCGTCTATTCTCACCCAGTCATTATTTAATCCATCATGTTCCCAAGTTTGTATAATCTTGCTGTTAAAAAAAAAAAAAAAGAATGTGCACTGAACTTAAAAACAGAAAACAAGTCCAAACTGATTTAGCCTCTATTCTGTTGATTCACAAAAGTGGAGGAAAGCATTCAACTGGTCAGTGTTGATTGGAAATGCTGTAAAGATGTGGAATGAAGCCCTGTGAGGCCTTCCTATCTCCAAGTCTATGTATTTTCTGGAGACCAAACCAGATACCAGATAATCACAAAGAAAGCTTTTTTTAATAAGGCTTAAACCAAGACCTTGTCTAGATATTTTTAGTTTGTTGCCAAGGTAGCACTGTGAGAAATCTCACTTGAATGTTATGTAAGGGGTGAGACACAACAGTCTGAATGTGAGTGAAGAAAATATCTGGGTCTTTCAGTCAGTTTGGTGCATTTGCTGCTGCTGCTGCTACTGTTTGCCTCAAACGCTGTGTTTAAACAACGTTAAACTCTTAGCCTACAAGGTGGCTCTTATGTACATAGTTGTTAATACATCCAATTAATGATGTCTGACATGCTATTTTTGTAGGGAGAAAATATGTGCTAATGATATTTTGAGTTAAAATATCTTTGGGGGAGGATTTGCTGAAAAGTTGCACTTTTGTTACAATGCTTATGCTTGGTACAAGCTTATGCTGTCTTAAATTATTAAAAAAAATAAATAAAATACTCTCCGCAAGAAACCAGCTGGTTTAGAAAAGTTTAGTATGTGAAGATAAACTAGAAATTATCTTTATATTCTAGTATTTTCAGCACTCCATAAATTCTATTACCTAAAATAAATATTGCCATGCTATTTTGTGACTTTAAAATTCTTACTAAGGAATAAAAACTTTAATATACGTACGATATGAGATTGTCTAATAATTAAAAAGACACAATGGATGCTCAGTTAGTTTTAAGATATCTATGAATATTGGGATAAAAGGAATTTAGGTTCTCAGATATGCAACTTTGTCATTGGCTTGATACCACACATTTCCAGTCTCTTGCAAGCCTCCAGGCTCTGGCTGTGTCTACATGCTTGTTCCCAGTGTAGCTAAATGAAAAGTGCAAAAGAAAAACCTACCAGTCCCTTGCGTGATTTGTTTATATTAGACCCAATTTGCTAATGTTTTTATGATTGATGAATTTCTCACTTTTCATCTTTGATACCAGATAGCCTCTGTTGGATGGGCTGGTGTTTCTCTTTCACTGGGTCCCATATAAATATACTACCTCTTACCAGTGGTTAATTTCTCAGTATATTTTAGCTCCTTAAGCTTTCTAAAACAATTCTCTTGTGGGACTCTATCATGGAATTCAAAGAAGAAAAATAATTATTTCTAGACTTTTCTCAAGTTTATAGTCAAATTTGTGATTTGATACCAACTGTGTGAAGGATTATCAATATTTAGTTTCAATAATGTTCTTCACAAACCCTTTGATTTTTTCAAAGGTGTTGAAATTACAGTCAAAATTTATGGGATGTAGAAAAAGTGCTCCCTCTGCTGACTTTATGGCAACCAAACTGCAAGTCATAGACAGTGGAGCCGGAAGGAACCTCAGAGATCAGCTATCCAGCCCCCTGCATTCTATAATATGAGGGAAGTGAAGCCCAGAGATACCAAATATCTTCCCAAGGTAACACAGCTCCCTGAAACCAGCACTAGAGGCCAGATCTGTCGTGTCCCCCAGTCAGTGAACTACTCTGCACTGCAGTATCTTGAAACAAATCAAATTGGATCGGGCAGCAATCATGAAACGTCAAGAATAAACCACAGGAACAAAGGAAATAAAAATTAACATTAGGAAACCATGTAGGAGTTTTGAGCACTGTAATTAACTGCATTTTAGAAAAATACTCTGTCTAAACGAGAATAATGGAAAAAATAACATTTTAGATATTTGAAGCTTCATGTTATGCCATATTGAAAAAGTATTAGTTTCATAACCAAAAAAAAGATTCAAGGTAAGTCAGAAGACAATAAAATGTTTTAACATTTGTATAATTTTGGTATAATAAACTTAAAAATCTTAGGGTTGGACCAGATTTTACAGGTTAGTTATTTAGTCCAAATGCCTAATAGAACTGCAAAATAATGTTGTCTATATTGCACCCGAAAAAATGTTATTTTGGTAATTGATTTATTTTAATGAATTAAAAAGCTGGAGTCATTATATAATTTGCTAAGGAGGATTCTATGCCCACAGCAGTGAAGCTTTAGCCTAAATCCTTTGTAGTGTATGTGACTTTTCAATATATGACGAATATAAGACAAATACGAATCTTGAGTCTAATAATGATTTTCTACATTTGGTATTATACCAATTAATTTTACATACATATATCTCTCAGCAAACTTTATACTGAATTGATTAAACCCCCCCCCCACCGCTCCCAAGAGGTAAGCACAGTTTTAACGCATGAGAAACTACATTTTAACAGCTATTTAAAGTTTGACTGGAGTTTTAGTTCCTATCATTGTGAAAACTATTTTTCATTTAGTTCTCTTACTGGCCACACAGACCATAACTGTTGTTACTCCCCATTACCTGAGATCTGTTCAGAAGTTTGTAAAAGAAGCCTCAGGCTGTTCCTGTCTATGTCACAGGTCGGTTCTGAATCTACGGAAGGTGATTGCCGATTGAGAGCCTGGGAAGATGTGGCTGGACAGATTAAGGCCTTTTACTTTAGCTAGAGATGAACAGAGCCCTCATCAACGAATGAAGCCCACTGTAATGCCAAAAGCTCGCTGTACAATTATGATAATAGTATTTTCCTTCAGGTAGCAATTCATTAGACAAAAATTCTTAATCTGTTGTCCCCTCAGATCAATATATTTAGGCCCACCCGTTGTCTTAACTGTGTTGTTTTAAATAGGTTCAGAATGGATATGCAACTCAAGCATTAAGTCCAATGTAAGTTCCAGTTTGTCATAGAATTTTATGGGGGATTGACATGGAAATTTATCACTTATTTTCTGTGATTAAGATGGGATTTACACTAAAAAACATGTGCAGTATGTGCTTTTTGAAAAAAATGCTCCAGGAAAGGAGTCAGATGTTTGTCTTAAAATTGGGTTTCTTCTACTTGTTCAGTGATTCCACCTTGAAAACTCCAAACAAATGTAAAACTAAACCCTTTTTTAAAAGTTGATATTTTAAAATTCTGAATTCAGCGATGCCCAATTTATATGGCTTCAGGGAGTGATATGTGCCCCATAAAACAAAGGTTGAGAAAATTGAAGCTTCTATGTTCAGGTGCCAACATTGTTTATCTTTTACTACTTTTTTTTCTTAAAATTTGGTGAGAAGCTTACTAAAATGTGTTACATGTCTTAGAAAAAAAGTACCCTATCCACAGTTAACCTTTCTCAATAATTCAGGGTCATCGTTACACACATCACTTTTGCACTATGCATGTCATCTGGGAATACTGGCACCTGCACTAAATTCTTTTTGAGATCTTCTATCTGCTTTTTATAGGTTTTTTTCAGTCTCTTTACTCAGGGTCAGGCTGCCAGCTGTCACTTCTTGATGTGTCAGAGCGCCTGCCTCCAAGTCTTATCTAATTTGCTACTCTGACTTACTGTGACCTGGGAAACCATTTAACCAAAACCACACCCATTTGAAATGTGTCTAAAATTAGCATTAAATAGGTTCTAACAGAGTACCTGAGGGTACTTCTCTAAATTGTGTGAGCTTGTAGAATCTGTGATGTCTCTCCCCCCAACTTTTTTTCCTTTGTTTAACTTTCACATTCTCGGCAATGTTCCATATCAGAGCACTTATACAAAAGCCTTCAAATACATTATATATTTTAAAATTTTTATTACATTAAAATTGGTTTTATTTCACAGCTAACTACAAAATAAATTTCCATGCCAGAAGCAAATTATTTGATTCGATGAACACTTACTTCTCTCAAGTGGATCGGAATAGGGGACCAAGGGCCTTCAGGGAAAACCGATTTTACATTTTGATTCATGGATGACCCTGGACCCTGTTACTGGTGTGTCATCTCCTCCACCTCTGGGTTTTGGATATCCTGGGTGTCAGGTCCAGTTAAAGCATTCTGGGGAGCTGGCAGGGAGGACACATAGGCCCAGATGCTACCTCTGAATTTAGACACACCCGTTGGAGAGCATTTGCTGAGAGGTTTCAGACTCCCTGTGGATTGCCACACACTCCTTTTCTCTTTGAGCCTACAGAGCCTCAAACAGAGCCTACAGATTCAAGAAATAGTGGGTATGGGGATACAGACATTTGTTTTGCTCCTGCTGTATGTGAGGTGCTGTGGTAAGTGCTGCAGAATCAAGGATTCATCGTCTCTGAGGATCTCAGTCTATTGGGGGTGACAGACGCACATTAAACTAAATTACAGTGCAACACAGTAAACACGTTGCAAGGGTGATTACGATACTCGGGAGTGAAGCTTGCTAACTTCATCTAAGTGGGCCAGAGATGACCTTGAGAAGTAGCTGGGTTTTACAAAATGAGCAGGAGAGCGAGTCCATCTCAAAAAGAAGGCTGTGGCATACTCTGGCCCTATGCTAAGCACCAGGACAGTTTGATTGGTTAGATTTGACTTGAGGTCTGAACAAGTACTTCCTCATTTCTCAGTCTCTTTATAACTTGACTGCCATACTGCCTCTCACCATCATCTCTTCTTGAGGATTTGAACCATAAGTTCAGACTAAGGGGGTCACAGTATTTCCTACTGTGAAGAATAGTATTCATAGCATGATAATATCTAATGAAGTAAAGAGGGGAAAACAGGTTCTCACAAGCAGCTGTCTCCTTACCCATCAATCTGTCTTACAAAAGGAACTAAGGGTGACTTCTTCCCCTTCAAGTAGGGGCACGATGATCCATGTTCTCCACTCGGTACCCAAAGGGGAAATGAGGGGGCAGCCCTAGAGGGACACGAGGAATCCTAAAGCCTGTTTTTCAAAAATTCCGCAAGGAAGCTGAAGCAAGCAACTAGTCCAGGGTCACATAGCTCAGTAAGTAGCAAAACCAAGATTGGAACCAGATTTTTTGGTTTTGAATCCACTGCACTTTATACTATTACCCCACAGTCATAGTAATGAGGAGGCAATAGGCTGAGGTTTTCTCACGAAATGAGTTACGCTAGTCCATTCGAGTTCTTAAGAGGCAGAGGATACATTTTTGATGGACAAGGAAAAATTATCACGGTACTAGCCTTTCCAAATTATGGCACAGAGCATGCAATGAATTACAATAGAGAAATTCTGAAGAAACAATTTTCAACATCCCTCACCAAGAACCATACAATTTTGCCACTTACTCAATTTGGAGACATCCAGAAACGTGCCCTCCTTGGTTTGCAAATGCCCACGTGACCTGGTGAGCATTCCACCTCTGCTCTATCCCTGGTACCTAGTGGTTCTATTGAACTCTAAAGGTTCTCCATGAAAGAAGGGATCAAAGCAAGCCATGAATCTGGACAGAGGGAACCTTTAAAACTGAGGAAGTAGGAAAGAGGGCGATTTGCTACAGTTTTTATATGGGTTATTTTTAGGGAGTTGTAAGCTTTAGCTACGGTTTCAATTTTAAGTCTTTTACATACGGGTGTGCACATGCGTCTACATAGACTATCAAATCTCTCATAGCAGAGGTATTGAATATGCTATTCACCACGTAATTCTGTAATAAACTTCGCTTTCATATGCAGCTTTACAGGTTCAGCAGTATTTCAAATATTAGTTTTGACAGGGGCACTTCAGCCTGGATCCAATTCCTGAAGACCTCAGTCACTTACAGTAATCAGAAAATTCCCTCTGACATGAGGGAGACATCAGCCTCTCTTTCTATACCTTAAGCAGGGCTTGGTTTTCGAGTATGTATTGTGTTAACAAGGCTTATCTGCATAGCTATAGTGTAGCCGTGTGATCCAGCGTGTGACCTAACAGGTAAAGAAACCTGACTATATGCCTGCACCCCTGGAGAGCTCTGCAGACACAAGTGGGCGCGATAAAGGATCTACTTCTGAGCTCTGTGTTGGAAATGCACTCATTTAAAAACTGGAAAACCAACCCTAGTTCTGAAATCGCTGCTGGAGCGCTGCGTGGTGGGGGAATTAAAGCGGGGGGGGGGGGGGGGGAATAATGTCATCAGCCTGGAGATCTTCAAGGAGCTCTAGGATTGGAAAGAGAGAAGCATTCATAGGTTGCCTAGCGATAAATCAGCCGATGATATCATTCTCCGGGAGGCCAGCCCCCCCTCCCCCGCCCCACTCACCCGGCTTTCCTTCCTCGCTCCCCCCTCCCACGCCGGGTTCAAAGTACAGCCGCGCGGGGTGAGGGAGCCGGAGCCGGACGCGGCGCTGTCACGTGCGCCCGCACATGCCCGGGCGCACGCTGCGCGGCACGTGAGAGGGGGCGGGGCGGGGGCAGGGAGGCCTCGGCGCGCCGCCTTCTGCGCGTGCGCGCTGGCCCCCGCGCCCGCCACCCCCGCGACGCGGGCCCTGGGGAGCCGGCGGGCTGGGGGTGGAGGGCGGCGGCCGGGCGGGGACGAGGGCCCGCCCTCCCGACAGCTGTGCCGCACCCTGCCCCGCCGAGTCCTAGCGGGCCGGCCCTGGGTAGTCATTCCTCCCGAATTAAAGCTGGCTCCGACTCCGGGCTCCTCGAACCCTTCTGACACAGCAGTTTCCGAGCACCCCTCCCGGGTGCGGGTTAGCGGAAGGTCGACAGCCGCCCCGGAGGGCCGCGGGGCGGGAACGTCAGGCCCGGACCGGCCGCGGCGGGGGGAAGTGACGGGCTGGGGGTGGGGACAGGGGAGTGACCGGGCCGGCGGCGCCGGATGCGGGCCAGACCCCGGCCTGACCTGAGCACGTCTTGCGGGAGAAACCCCGGCGGTGGATGGCTGTGGGGAGAGCTGTGGAAGCATCTTTCTTTGGTCTCACTTTTGGAAATTGAATTCCCACTAATTAAGCACTAGGGGATTTATTTAACTGTGATAAAATATACTGGAATTTTCCGTGCGAGGTGTAAAGTGAAAGAAGTGATTTTATGGCACTAATGGATTCTGCATGGTGCAATAAAGTGACGGAAATTAATGTAGTCAGGGGCTGAGGGATTTTTTTGTTGTTATATTTAAAAAAAGTATTTAGAAACACTTAGGAAAAAAATGATCGTCTCACTTTCACTTTTTGAAGTGATCAAAGTTACTTGATTTTGTAACACTTCTGGAAACGTGCATGTTTATAAAGGATCTAAAGTAAGTAATTCCTTTAGAGGAATTTGGAGTTCGTGATGCCCTTTAGATAGCCGAGTACACCCAGCAGTGCTGCAGAGGTAGGGAGGCACCACTGCCTTGTGCAAATTTGGTTTTGGTCATGAGATGGAAAGCGATCTCGGGTGTTGCCAGTAATATTCGGACAGGTCAGGCGCTAGTATTTGCTAAGACATCCAGGAGTGATTGTAAACTCCAGTGTGAAGGGCACAGTGAGTGCCACCTTGGAGACAAGTCTGTCTGTGAGCTGTGAGCGAACAGACAAATTCACAAAGCACCAAACGAATGTATTGTTTGTTTGCCTTGTAATGGTGGGTATGGGTAATGTCCTATAGGTTGAGATTGCATAACCCTCCTCTACCACCCAAACTGTTTGTAGGAGACAGCTGTTATTACTGATACTCTGAAAGTTGAAAACGCAAAGACAGACTTCAAACATTCACTCAACAAATACATACTGAGCTTTTACTGTGTGCCAGGCATTGGGGACACAGTGCTGACCCATACAGAAATTTATCACCCATCATGGTGCTCAAAACCTGCAGTAAAGCCTCATGAGTTTCCAGGCATTTGCCAATCAGTTATTATTTATGATAACCAGCAATCATATCCCTCTGCCCTGGATTTTTTTCAGTTGGCATTTATGCAGATGCCAGGTGAAAGGACTGGCTCTCCAGTCCAGCAGTTCCCATCCCTTCCTCCTGACCCCCGTCCTGGTCCCTGAACGCTCTGGAGCCATAGTAGCCTCCCTGCTGCTCTTCCAACAGGACATTCTTGGTCCTTTCCCAGAATATTTACACTTGCTCCTCCATCTGCCTGCAACACTCAGCCCCCAGATGGGGGATAGCTGATTCCCACCTCACCCCTATCTATTTTTAGGTCTCTGCTCAAATGCCACTTCTTCAGAGAGGCCATTCCTGAGCAGCCCATGGGCAATATATAAAATGCTACCCCCCCATCAATGTTTATTTTTGCTGTTTGTCTTCATAGCAGGTATCACCCCTGTCATAGTGTGTGTGTATACTGATGTATATGAATACACAGACATATAAATCATTTACTGCTTGTCTGTTGTTAGGATGAACAGAGATTTTGCTTTGCTCATAGCTGTTTGTCTAATGCCAAGAACGGTACCTGGCAATAAATATTTACTTCTTTGCCTTTTTTAAAATAACATGTATTGATCCTCAATAAATATTTGCTGGAGGAATGAATGAATGAACATCTCTGGCAAGCATTTCAGTGTTCACACCTCACCAAGGACAACAGGAGACGACCCCTTGACCTCTCAAGGATCCCCTTCCATGTTATAAGTTCATTTCCTCAGCAGGTAATGAGCACCTGCTGTGTTCCAGGCACTGCTTGTGACACAGAGACATCGACAAGTGGTGGGGAGTCACAGGCAGTTAACATCTGGCCCCTGCAAATGGGAAAGGACTCAGAGTTGATTTGGAAGCTGATTGAATTTTATTGTCGCAATAAAATGATAGATTCGGTATTTAAGCATTAATAGAGTTCCCCTAACAATAGAGTTCATATCAGTTTCACCTTGGTCCAAATGATTATAACCAGTGTTTAAAAAAATTGCTCACTTAACCGAAATACCTTCTTTGAAATTTAAAATTAGAGTCTGATCATTTCTCTGTTCCCTGAGTCAGAGAGAACGAGCTACAATAACCCTGTAGAAGAAGTAAGTTTCAAAACAGACTATCTCAATTCCCAGATGGCCAATGAACCTGTGTAGAACTGAGTGGGACCCTCTGAATTTGACCCATGACAGACTATACAACACATGTGACCAGGGCTTGAAGGCCCCAAGTGCTTCAGCTCGTTATTGGCTCTGCCAGGTGTGGTAACCTTTGTCCCGTAGTCAATGAGCTTCTTCAAGACAAGAGCCAGTATCTGGTTATCAGTGTGTGCTCAGCGCCGAGCACAATGCCTGGCACACAGCAAGCACTCAATAAACGGCTGTTGAAATCCCAATTCTCCTCTCCACTCCCACAATCACTGTCTTAATTCCCAGCTTTCTCATCTCTCACCTGGATTATTGCAAGAACCTGCTCAGTGGCCTTTGTTCAGTCTTCCTTTCCTGTGCGTTGGCCACACTGGCACCAACAGTGCACTAAAGAATAGTCAGGAACAACCCATTACATAAAGAAGGCATGAACTACTTAAACTTTCCTTGCAGTCTCACTTCCCTTCACTCGGTCCCTTCTCTTAGTGCTCCCAACCAGAAGATGGACCTCGAATGCCCCAGTTGCACTGAACAACCACAAGTTCTTGAATATGCTTTGCACCCTCAGATGTTCGTCTTTGGGTGGAATAACTTTCATTTGGAGGCCTCCTACTCATGCTTCAAAACTCAGCCCAAATTACATCTCCTCTGCAAAAACTTCCAAAACTATCTGAGTCAAACGGTAACTTCACCCACTCCTGGCCCTTTCTTTAAATCTCCACTTGGCTGTTTAAAAATCCTGCTCCATGAATGTGCGTGTGCAAGACACGATGTCCTTTTTCTCTCGTTAAGTCTAACTTCAAGCCACCTCCCCAAGGGCTGGTGGGAGATAATCTCAGTCATTGTGGGCCGTCCAGCTCCCACCCTCCTTAGGGTTTCACAAGGACCTGGGATGCCAGGATGATGGGGAGGGGACCTCTTCATACTCAGACTGTCTGAGATAATCATCAGTGTTCAAGTCCACCGCGTGCTGGGTCAGAGTCTTTGCTGAGGTTGATGATCCCGGCCTCACGGGCGTCGGGTCCCCATTCCTGTCTGGACCTTTGCCACACCAGAGACTGCAGACCTGTGACCTCACTGCCTTAGTGCTTCTGCCTCAACTCCTTCCTCCTAACACAATCTTCAATTTTGGGGAGGGTTACAGGGACCAGGCAGTTAACCTAAAGGAGTGATGTTGGCTGAGAGTAAGACCAAAGAGAACGGGAAGGGCCACTGTGGACTGGAGGCTGTACCCTTGAAAGGGGCAGACGTTACTCAGCTCCAACTAATTGTAACCAGGTGAAAATGGAGCCCAAGATTGCCAGGCCATCTGGTTTTTCTAGGAGAAGCTGAAGTCTAGATTTTCCTGTGAAATCTCCTCTCAAAATGTTGGCAATTATTTTTTAAAAACTTCAAAACACCATTCATTATCAATGAAGCATATCTGTCAAAGTATTAGCCAGCCTGGAGAAGGCCACTTGGAGTCCTCTGCTTTAAAGGAGGGAGGAGAAAGTCCTGAGGAGAGGTTTCCTTCCCTCGTCTAACCCCGAACAAACTTCCCTGATGGAAGTAGCCCTGAAGTCATTCTTGAAAATGGGTGGAGGGAAGAACACAATGAGAACAGACACTGATAACATCTCAATAAATTATCCTGTCCCGCTGAGACTCTTCACCTTGTGTTGTGGTGAGCTGGGTGTGCCTCCCACCCCTGGGCACCCAGCACGGCTGCCCTGGGATTGGCACCACCTCCAGCCTCGCTCGGCCCTCGGCCCTCGCTGCTGTGATGTTCACTTGTTTTAGCTCCTTCTCGAATTTCTCTTATGACCTCTCTCTCCCACTTACATCGAGACCTCTTCTTCTCTCCAGACTCCTCAGTCTCAGGAAAACCCCTCGTGAACGAGGAGGATTCACACCATCGGGCCTCACCTCCCTAACTCTCAGCCCCTCCCACACCCTCGCTCCCCTTCCTGCTTCCCCAAACTGAGCGTTGGCTCCTGCTCAGCACCAGCCCTTCCATTTGTGCCATTGATCATTGATGAAACTCCACTGTCCATCCCACGCAGTGAGTCTGGATCTCTGTTAAGGTAGCTCTGTTATTCCCTCATTGTTGTGTCCCCGGAGTCTAGCACACTGACAGGTGCAGGGAAGGTACCCAACAAACATTTATAGACTAAATGCCTTTTTTTTTTTTTTATCTGGGGGCTGTATCCTAAAAAAATTGCCTAGAGACGTAAGGTGGCCGTTGACACCTGATGCTTTGTGGGTTGTTGATATAGCGAGAGTAGTTCCCCTGACTCTGAGTGTGGCTAAATTTGGAGGAGATAATCCAGGAGGGCATGTAGCTGGCAGGGGAGCAAGTTTCTCCTGGGCCAGGTGGGTGCCATCCAGCTGTGAGTCTGCTGTATTAATGCCTCGTATTTGTCTTCTCTGATTACTGCCATGAGGCCAGCCTCTGGCACTTGCTGAGGGGCACAGTGGGGAAGCCACCATGTCCCGAGTGTTACATTGCTCTCTGTCCCCTCAGCTTCCACCTGAGGGAGGACACCTCTCCTCCACTAGCAGACTGTCTCTTGGGGAAAGACAATAAGGATGAAGTTTTCTTACTCCTTGTCTGTTTTAAGCCATTCTCCTATTCTCTATTCCTCTAACTGTATATTTTTAAGTCTATTTAATATTTTAAAGCCTATATAAATTATCCGATTATATTTATCTTGAATCCTACTCTTATTCTAGTTTCTATCTCCCTTATTACCCTGTTCACTTTCAACCTTTGCTTCTTTTGAATTTTATCTGTTTAAAATTATTTCATAAATAACTGCATTCTTATTTTAATTTTAACAAGTTATTTTAACCTTCTGGTTTCCTTTTAAATTTTATTTCTTGTTCTCACCTCTATTCAGTTTATCTTATAGCCTGTGTTGTACTTCTCTTTCATGAGTTTTTATAATTCTCCTTATGTAAAATTTGGCCTTACTGTTCCTCTAAGATTTTCTTATTTCTCATTTGTCCGCTTTTAATTGGTTTCAAGTCTTACAGAGTCTTTCAGCATCACATTTTAATCTTTAGTCTCTCTTCCCTTCCTTTCTGGCTCTCGAACTTTTCTAACTTATCTCGTTTATTACCTGTCATTCAGACTAGTTCAAATAATGATTTGTAAGAAGCGCATTAAAATTGAGAAAATTTCTCTGTCCCTGCCCCACTTTCTGCCAGACATCACTGTAAGCACATTTGTTTCCATTAATGTTGCTTTTTGACACAGCACGCTATGCTATCTTTATTTTCATATTGTATATTTTTAAAATCTATGGTCTCTAACTGTTTTAATTAATTTCTTGTGGTTGCAAGGAAGAAACTCATTCCACTTACCTCAGGTGGTGGGGATTTAAGTGTAAGAATGAATGTGCAGAAGAGGAAACAGGAATGTCAGCCACTCTGTAGACCAGGCATCATGCCAATCCTATGGGATGTCCTCCGACAGAGCTGGGACTGTTGTGGGTCTGGTCACTAGAACAAAACAAACAAACAAACAGTTCAGAAGCAAATGTAACAGCAAAGTGGGAATCTTCAGTCTATTCTTTGTCAAAACCTATAACCTAACTAAATCTGAATTTCAGAGACAACATCATTTGGACATCTAGGATGAAGAATCAAGCTACCCAAATGGGCAAAAAAAGGTCAATGTTCAGGTAGCTCCCAATTCCTGCACAGCAGTATTGACTGCAGAAGACTGAGGCTTCCCGCCGCCACCCGGGAGTGTGGTACCTGAACCAGCAGTATTGGCATTATTTGGGAGCTTATTAGAAATGCAGAATTTCAGTTGCCATCCCATAACTGTTGACTCAGAATCTGCATTTGACCAGATTTCCTGGTGACTCCCAGGCTGCTTCTTTAAACTGCTTGCAACTTTCATTGGTCTTTTTTTTTCCCCCTAAGAAAGCCTATTTATGTAATTTCTTTGAGATTGGAGATTATTAGTCTGCACATTAGAATCACTTGAGGAATTAAAAAAAAAAACAAAAAACACTGTTGCATGGATTGTACCCTCAGAGAACTTGATTGAACTCGTCCGGGAGGAGGACCAGAAGTCAAGAGTTTTTCAGAAGCTCCCAAGGTCATTACAATATGTAGCTAAGTCTGAGAGTCTTGGAAGCAGGGAAACCAAACCCATGAACACTTCTTGGAAAAAAATTACTGAAAGATGGACACCAGACAACAGAGAAATGAATCAAACTAAAGAGTTCAGGAAAAAAAGAAGCTGTGGTAAGATAATTATGGAATTAAATAAAAATAAACTCCAACTAAAGAACTTGGAATTTTGGTTAACTGATATAATAATTGGAGCTCTAGAAGGCAAACACGCTGTTGTGTTCCCTTACATTTCTATTATGATTGGTGCGCTCTCTCATCTAGTCCAGTAATGCTTGGTTTATATCGATCGTTCCAGGGGTTCCCACAGCGACTGCGTCTCCTTGGCCCTCCTTTTGCCACCTTGCCCCTGGCAAGCCCTTCCTCAGCTGGGAGACTTGACAGTGAAAATGGTGATGTACTCGCCAGTCCGCTCTCAGACCGCGTTTCTAAAAGAGAGCCAGACGTGTGAAAGAGATTAGGGAAAGCCTTGTGATGCTGGAGCAGAATTGGAGATACTCGGATGAACGCACGATGATATTTATATAAACTGCACAACTCCTGCCTTCCTGAGGCCCTGCCTTGCAGATTCCAGCGTCTCAGCTGCCCCCGCCTCTGATCTCCTCCTCCTCAGCTCAGAGGGACTGCCCTTCTCTGCCTGGATTCCGGATTGCTGTGCTGCAGTCAGGAAATTTTCCCCAGGCAGAGAGCCAGGATGTCATGAGGCTCACCTCTTAGGTTTCCCTGCCTTCAGGGATTGATTGCAGCCTTGCGTGGCCTACTCTGCCCTGTGTTGCTGCTTCTCCAATGTCTGAAAACACTTGTCTTAGACAATTTGTCTAGTTTTATACTTAAGGTTAGTACTGGCTACTCCATCAGAGGTAAAATTTGGTGGTATTGACAATTTACGATGTAGTTGAGAAAAGCATTGCATTACCTTCTACTTCATGGGTTGAAAATATTTTTTAGGAAGTTTCATTCTGTGAGAATAGTATACTCTACATTTATTATAAATGGATAATAAATTAACTAGAGAACATTAAATTAATTTTATAATTGAGCCTAAAGGGATAAACTGGTGAAACATTATATCATGATTTATAGCTGAGAAAAATTGTTTTCCAGGTGCATAGATTCAATACCCTGGAGGGAGAAAAATGTGGTGAAATGGGTACAAGGTAACTGATCCCCGTAACTGTCTTTTTCCTTAGATGCTAAGGTCCCTTTAACTGCAAACATCACCAAGCTCACAGAACTTCCCCGTGATGCCTGTCAGTGTTATGAGGCACCACAGAGCTCCAGACCAGCTCAGAGGAGTCAACTTGAACAGAGATTGCTGCAGGTTATTTCCTTTCTCACGCGGACAATCCCTATAGATTGGGACACCCTCCCTTCACCAGACCTTCTGAAATCCACAGTAAGCAGTAGGTTATTGGATCAAAGTAGTGGAAAGAGTCTGAAAATGGCCTTTCTCCCCAGATTCAGAGATTTTTTTTGTCCTTAGGGGAATGGAAGATTCCTATCTTGTGATCTCCTTCTGGGTCTTGGCGTCTTAGACAGACAGTACTTGCTTATTAACCCTGGAAGGATTTCTGTGTGGAGAGGAGTATTCTGGACATGTTACTTTAAGGATAATGCTTAAATCTATAAGTGCTCTCTCCTTGAATTTTTGGTTGCTACAGTGGACTGAACATTCTAATTTTAAATTGAGAATATCTTTTATGATTTAAAGTAATCATCCAACTTTTTATTATCTAAAAGTGGCCACAAAATTTTAGGACTACCTAAATTTATATCCAGGGCAAGGGAGAGAAATTAGCCCCACTGAAAAAACATAAAGGGGCAGAGGAGTACAGATGCTAACTAGTATATATAAACAGCAAATTCCTACTATATAGCACAGGGAACTATAGTCAATACCCTATAATGGCCTATAATAAAAAATAATATAAAAAGGAATATATATATATTGGTATAACTGAATCACTATGCTGTACAGCAGTAATTAATACAACATTGTAAACTGACTATATGTCAGTTTTAAAAAAGGGCCAGAGACTACTACTCAGTGATAAAAAAAGAATATAATGCCATTTGCAGCAACATGGATGGACCTGGAGATCATCATTCTAAGTGAAGTGGGGCGGAAAGAGAAAGAAAAATACCATATGATATCACTCATATGTGGAATCTTAAAAAAAAGAAGAAAAGGGGAAAAAAAGGAGACTAATGAACTCATTTACAAAAGAAACAGACTCGCAGACATAGTAAACAATCTTATGGTTACTGGGGAAAGGGGGTGGAAGGAATAAATTTGGGAGTTTGAGATTTGCAAATGTTAAACCACTACATTTAAAAATAGATTAAAAAATACAAGTTTCTTCTGTATAGCACAGGGAACTATATTCAATATCTTGTGATAACCCTTAATGAAAAAGAATATGAAATCGAATAGATGTATGTATATGCATGACTAGGACACTGTGCTGTCCACCAGAAATTGACACATTGTAACTGACTGTACTCCAATAATTTAAATAAGTAAATAAATAAATAAATAAATTCAAAATAAAAAATGGGGGAGCAGAGGGAAAAAAGTAAAAGTGCTCTATTCATCTTCAATAGAGAAGACTATCAGATTATACAAATCCTACATATCATCTAGAGACGAGTAATAAATCTAGAATGCACAAATGCAGTAATTAAGATGCAGGTTATCATTGGATAATTCTATCCATGTTAAAGCATTGTCTGGATGGGCAAAGCAAAGGCAAATATAGGTTGAGATCTTGACCTCAGAACTCTTTCCCCTTAAGTTGGGTGCTGAGCATAGCTCACCCCCTTCCACAGACAGCATTCCTACTGTAAACTCTGCTGAGATTCAAAAGGCCTAGGGTGTCAGTCCTGGCTTCACTACCTAATTGCATAAACCTGGGAAAATCACTTACCCATCCTTCTGTTTCCTTATCTATGTAAGGGGGACGATGATGGTCTTACAAGGTCTATGAGTGTTTGGCGCTTCATGAATGTTCAAATGCTAAACAGACAGTCGCTGCAGCTGGTTCATAGGAAACAGCCTAGTGTGGAGAGCAAGAGTGTGGGGTCTGAACTGAGGCAGCCTAGTTTGAGTTCCACTTACCAGCTCTAGGAGCTAAGCTATTACTTCTCTAAAACGATGTTCCCTTGCCTGTAACGAGGATGATTTTAATGAGACAGAACAGCTCTTAGGATTAAATGACACAATCTAAAACCTCTTGTATTTGCATTCTCTCTGGGCGGGTTCAGTGGCCATGCAATGCTGTGGAAACCCTAGAAGGAAGGCAGACGCATGGAGGCTCCCCTGGGGACAGTGGGCCTGGTGCCCCAGCTGCGTTAGGCCCCTTCTGGGGCCACCCGTTCCCATGCAGTGTGTGCTACACCGGCGGCCCCTGTGACATGCAGTGGACTTGCCTCTCCCATCTCCCTAGACGACGTGATCCACCTTCAGCCACCTGATAGGTTGTAAAACTAGTTTTCTTGGTGTCTTGCCATCTAATCAGTCCTCACGTGAGTGTTTTTCTGGGTCAGGGGATCATGAATTCTTGGGTTCACTGTGGTCAGAGTCAATAGCCACCTAACAGGAAGCTGCTTCACTGATGAGATAATTCAGAATTTCTTTAGGAACTTCATTCTGTTGCTGGGTAACAAACGTCAACATCTAAAATCCACACAGATCTTCCTTTTTTTCTAACTAGAACAACTGAATATTGTTTAGTCAGGAGCATCCTAGAAGTCCCCGGCTGTCAAATGCTCCTAATTACACTCAGACCGGTTGGCATCTCTCCTATCTGGGGCCCTGAACTGCGAAGCAAGTCATGTGAGTCTAGTCAGGTCAAGATAGCCCTTTCTGAGTTAGGCAACTGTTCCCATGAACAGTCTTCATGTTTCTGGTGTGGAAAAGGGAGATGGCAATGCCTGTGTGCTCTGTGCCTCCTACTACACCCCCTGGGCACTGTGCTGAGCACATAGCATGTATTAGTTTATTAAATTTACAAGGTAGGTGCTACCATATAAGGAAATCCAGGCACTGAGAGGTTAAGCAACTTGCTCCTAGTCACACAGCCACCTTCCCTGCGCTGTTTTGCCCTTTGCTAGTCCATACCTGATTTAACAACCAGTCAGAGGAAAGAAAAAAAAAAATCCCATAGTAACACTTAACTTATCTCAAATAATCGCACAAGACTACTTTTTTCTATCACTGAATTTACTGTAAAGAATTTGATTCCAAAAAGTCATACAAAAGAAGTTTTAAAACTGGACTAATTTCATGGTCATGTAATTCTGACTCTAAAAAATGTATATTTGTGTCAAAAATAGTAAGAGTATCACCATTATATTTATAATACTTTAAGAGGGTTTTTTCTTAAAAATGATTTTATCCCCCTAATGTAAAATCTTATTAAGGTTTTACCCCTATTTTTTTCCTGCATATCTACTCTGATTTTGGCTTTTTGGGACCTAAACTGCCTAATACAAACTAAATGCTTCCAAAATATCCAGATGAAAATTCTACCAGTCAATTGTTTTGTCACCTATAGTAATAACCATTTTAATTCATATTTTTTTGAATATTAGCAATGATTTTTGTTGCTATTTAGACATTATCTGCTTAACAGCAAAATGCCTTACACATAGTAGATATTTAATAAGACTTAATGAATGAAATTAATTTATTAATATGTACTTTTGACAATTCTATATTTCTATCCATATCACATGAGTGCTCAACTTGTGAACCTGAAACTGCTCTAAAAAAATAGTCTATTAATTAATAAAAAAGAATGCTCAACTTGCAACTGTCTATTTAGCAAATTATTAATTAGAGTAAAATTTTTTTCAGGGACTACTAGCTAGTAACCATTTCTTGTTTCTGATTATTCCCTTCTGTGAGTGGCAGGGGTAGGGTGGGGAGGGAGGGAGCTACACATGGAAGGGAGCCCTTAGAGCCATGGATCTCAAGCCCATGAGAACCAAAGCCCCCTTTTTAATAACAGATACTTTGCTTTGCTCTTTTACTACCTTGAAACAAAGTCCATAGAAAATATAGTCTACAATACACATAATTTTAAAAAATATATGTTCAGTATCTTCACTATAATATAAAGGAGAAATAAAAGGAAAAAATATATATGAATATACATAGCTCTAGTTGGACTATAAGACATGATGAAGTGGTCAGACGCTTACACTGATAACATGGTGGAATTTGAGAGGTGCAGGAAAATCTTCAAGTTGATTCTTCTTATAGTTGACATTTTGAATAAAGACTGACGAGGTGTATTTAAATGCACACATAGACCCACCGTGAACCAAGAGCTACAGACACAAGCTGTCACCGATGTGTTCTGTTGATGACTCAGCTCCACCAGCTGAGATGCGGCCGGCAACACGATCTTCAGAGATGGTGAACAACTGTTGGCCAAGTTCGGAATGAAATAAAGCACACCTTACCTGGTAGCTATATTCCCGGAGCACTCAATTTTATTAAAACCACACTAAAAATAATTTGTGCTTAGATGTAAGGTAGACTTAGTTTGCAGTCTTACAAAAATTATACACAAGTTTTTCACCTGTAAACTTAAGGCAGGACATTAAAAGTTTTGGGATGAAACTTTTTCATTGTTTGGGGCTGCCCTGTGCGTTGTGGAAGTTTTAACTTCCTGGCTTTCCACTGCATTACGTGGTGGCGGTGCCTCTAATCACTGGGACCACCAGAAACACCTCTGCAAATTTTCAAATGCCCCTCATTTATGGAACTGCCTTCCCTGAGAAACACCTCCCTGGAGGTTTGTGCTAAGCTGGGATGCTTCTTTACTAAGCCTTGCCAGAGAATCTAGAATACAGAACAGTGCCTTCTTAGCAAACTGTTTCATTGACCGTGCAATCCAGTCTTTATAAAAGTTATATTTGGAAAATCTTGTTGGGACAACTGAATGCAATAGTGGAAGCTACGTGTGGGTCAACTCATCTGTAGGGCAATGCTCTTCTCGCTTCATGCTAAAAATAACTTTCCGTATCTTGGCAAATATAGTCATCTTTGCAAATTACTTCCTTTAAAATATAGACTTCTAGGTTCTTGTTTCTGTTTAGGACTTTCTGAGTCTTCAACAACTCAAGCCAAGTTGAGCGGCTGAGTGTGGATTTTGTAATGGTTACTAATCCTTTGTCTTAGCAGTTTCCCTCTGAAATCGGCGCACTCTTCGTGAGTTATAAAATCGTTACCACTTGATAGCTGCTAAGTGGCCTCAGTGAAATGAGTTGTTCCTTTTGATCAAGTCCATAGGAGATAAAAATGACCAGTGACTACTGGGCTTCACAGAGAAACTAAGTTATGTTAGTCGCTTTAGAAATGAATCATGAAGTGCCTGCACATAAAATTTGTTTACTGCTGTTTCATTTTTGGCAAAGAAACACCTTAAGCCCTTTCAAAAAGAATGCAGCAAGGCAAATTAATCTAAACAGCACACAAGGTCGTGAGTATCTTCCTTTTCTCCGCGTCTCTTCAAGTAAGGCATCACCCTAATCCTGCGGCGTCGGAGCCCCAGAAGGCTGACGGACGGTAGCTGCTGCCCCCTAGTGTAAGACTCCTTGTTACTGCAGACATTGGGTTGAAATAACCACGCTGCTAAATGCTTAGCAAGTAAACAAAGGCGCTGTGTTTCAGTGATACAGATAATTGAGGACTTTTTAAGGTATAGCATTCTTTTAGAAAGAGTAGTTACAACACTTTTTTTTTGTAACTGCCTGAAGAAAAAGTCATTCAAATGTTTTCCTGTCATTGCTTCGAGTTTGATGTTGTCATCATTTCCTGCTTTTCCTACTTCAGGGCGGGCTGTATTATGTTGCAGGGGCCACTGCTAAATGAAAATGTGGGGTCCTTTGTTTAAAAAACAGAACAGGAGTCCCACTAAAAGTACTAAAATACTTTTTCCTTTCTTCTTCAACCTCTCCCTTGACTCTTCATGGTGTTTTTTTAAATTTGCTATTTAATGTAAATAATGTAAAACATTAAAACATTTTTTAATTACTTGAATAAATTTTATCATTCATCTCTATATTCAGCAATGCAAATTGTAAGTACAAATATAAGTACAATTTGTACTATAAGTACAAATATAATTTATTAAGTGCAAATATAACTCACACTGTAAAATTACTGAAATTACACCATTCATATTTTGTTAGCTCATACACACATATATTGTTTGTTCTTCCCAGAACAGTGGAAATGCTAAACAAAAGTACTTCGACCATTTTAATTTCACTTCCTGATTCCTGCGCATTCAGCCAACACCATCTACTTTTGGCTCACTGATGAGTAAGGACTGAAAGGAGAAGGAACTGTGTGTTGCCTGATCCCTCCCTTGTCTTCTGTGTCAAAATATGCAACATCAGTGGCTGGCTAAGTAGCAGAAGTAGGAAAGAATTTGATAGGGTTTCTTGGTCATTTGTTTTTCTTACACCACCAATGCCTTCTACTTGCGTTAAAAGCAGGTTATGGCTCCAAAGGGGAAAATTGGCCTTTCAAGGCTCTCAGTGCCCCGATGGACTCGACCATAGATGTAGCACACTTCTCTTGTTCTTGCTTTGAGTCTTGCCAAACTCCCTGGCATTGTGGGCCCACCGGAATTTTGTGTCTGTGGAACATGGAGAACGCTGTACGTAGATGGGGAGGCAAGGATGATGGACACGCATGTTTTGTGTGTCTCCTCTGCTCAAGGGCTCGCTCCATCATCCCATCTGACTTCACTTACAAATCACAAGTTCCAAAATAAAATGATGGAAAATTTCATGACAGTGACAGCAGAGCATTAAACCAGGTACCAGGAGGGCCCTTCTGAGCTCAGGGCCCTCAATAGGTTGCAGGCCCATGAATCCGGCCTCTTGTGACTTTAATGGGTTCCACAAAAGTACAACCAGAATCTGTTTTGCTTGTTTGGCGTTCCATCAGCTCCAAATGCGAATCTATAATTCAGGCTCTTTGGAAGAACGTGGAGGGACTTTTCTTAGCGTACAGCCCCTGTTAATAGTTATTCGCAGGCAGGGACAGCAGAAGTAGGGATTGCTGGCTGGAGCCTCGTGCTTGGGCTCAGGGTTTCATTCTGAGCCATCATTCTGAGGTGAGGATAAAGATCATGGTTGTAGGAATTGTGAGAGAATGTTTACTACATATAATGGGGCATGCTCAGAGAGACTAGAGGGATTTCTGTAAAGAAACCAGAAAATTAGGGGAGGGTATAAAGCTCAGGGTGCATGCTTAGCATGCAGGAGTTCCTGGGTTCAATCAGCACCTCCATCAAAACTAACAAATAAAAATAAAAAAACTAAATTAAATTAAAAAAAAAAAAAGAAACTAGAAAAAGGTTTTCTGACTCCTTGGCATAAATATGTGACAAAAGGCAAAATTAAGTTAATTTTTAAAACTTCATAATGTTTAAGAAAAGACTAATACTAGTGTTTTCTTCAGCTTAACCTTTCAAGATGTGACTAAATATGCCTGGTGGCAGGGCTGAACTTTGGCTGAACATTTATGAAATAATGTATCAAGAATTCAATCAAAATGCCCTTGTTCTGTGAGTACCAGGCGTAGAGCCCATGCTGAGAGTGACGGAGTCCGGAGGCAGAGAGCAGAGGTCCTACCTCCCAGGACCCACCTGGTTTGGAAATCAGAACAATAGCCATGAAAGTGTACAGAAATAGTAGAAGGGCCAGTTTTGTTTTTCTTTTAAACATTTTTTATTGATTTATAATCATTTTACAATGTTGTGTCAAATTCCAGTGTAGAGCACAATTTTTCAGTTATACATGAACATATATATATTCATTGTCACTTTTTTTTCTCTGTGAGAAGGGCCAGTTTTAAAACCTTTACTAGTCTAGTAATGAAATTTTATTTTACTCAATTTAGACAAACATTGCTTAAAGGCACAGCCTAGTTTTGCCCCCTCTCAAAGGGTGTCTTGAATCTGGTTTGATTTTTTTTTCCTTGATGCCCAGCCCTAATTGGCATTAGCCGATTAGACTTTTAAAATTATTTCTTCCTGTCTCCTCTGTCTCCTCCTCCTCCAAGAAAACTTCTTTTCCCTGTTTTCTTCCCCGGATGTAGGGTTATCAGCTCTTCCTTCTCTGAATGATCAGCGTATGTTTCTACCAGACGTTCCATCTGTTTCCGTTTCTTCATTTGCTGCTTCTCATCGGGTAGAGGCTGGAATACCAGCTAATGCAATTTGTATCCGTGCAGAGTCTTCATTCGTGTCTGTTGATCCATATTTCTAACTGGTACCATTCTCTTTCTGCCCGAAGGACTTCCTTGAACGTTTCTGGTAGCGCAGGTAATTTGGTCATGAATTCTTTCAATTTGTTTATTTCACCTTTGTTTTGGGATGATAATGATGATCTTCACAGTCAGCGAGATGTGAGATCTGTTTTTGAATGTATGCGCCCCTGTTTTAATGAACTGAGTTTTGATTCCACTGATCTTGTGACCCTGACCAATGGGTCCACTATGGTAGATACGCATTTGGTTTTCCTATAATGGAAGCTTTCCTGAAATGGAAGTTTTCCTACAATAGAAGATTCCATGGATCTGGCTTCATTCCTCCTAGACTTTATGAAGTCTTTCGCTTTATATAATTGAACTCTAAGTCCAAACCACAGGCCTATAAGAATTAGAATCGTGCAGTCCAATCCCTGACCCGAGTCCACACACAAAACTTTCTTATTTTACGGGTAAAGAAGCTGAGGCCACCATGTAAGAATTTGCCACATGTTACACAACAGAAGCCGTATTTAACATATGAAGGTCATGGTCCTCTGGCTTAGGCTATTTGTCACATCAGGGAACCTAGATGCAGTGTGATATCCTGGAAGTCAGTTTGGGGACAGAGCCGGAATCATGAGGAGTAGGTAGCAGCACTTTGACTCCTAAGTGTATAGGAACCTTTTCTCTTAGCCTTAGTTTTCAGGGTCCAGGGTTTGTCTGTCTTTGTATTCAAAGCATCTAGCAGAATCCCTGACTGATAGCAGGTGCTCAATACATGCTTTGAATGACAAAAGACCGCTATTATCCCTGGTTCAGAGACTGGTGCTAGATCCCAAAGAATCTACAGACTAAAGTATCTAAGTAGATAATTTGGAAAGGGGACAGCGAAAGAAAACTTAAAAAAAATTTTTTTTTAAATATGACCACAATGACTGTGTCATCATTTTTCTGGAAAGATCTATATGTTCAATCATGGATCTCTGTTTAAGATCAGCAAATGCAACAGAGCCATCCATATGACCATTAAAAGGCACCACAGGCAAGGCGGCAGACAAAGGTAATTACACGACTTTTGGAAGAAGTGATAAACATTGACAGACAAGGGCAGGAGTGAGTTATCAGGTAACTAATTTTCAGGGCTGGAAGAAATCTTCGGAATCATCCTGGTCAGCCCTTTATTTTCACAGAAGATAACGCCAAAGCCCAGAGGAGTGACACGGATTTTCAAGGCATCACAGTAAAACAGCAGAAAAGCAGAACCAGAGCCTCATTTATTTCTCACTACGGTTTCTCTTCTCTGCTCTGCAGCTCAGCCTGTTCCAGGTATTTTCTCTTTAACATGGAGGATCAAATAAAAATATAGACTTGGGAAAAAAATCTAAAACAAAGGGAAACAAGAAGGTAACTCTTTTTATATGCCAAGGGATCTTTAAAGTAAATTAAAATCAGAATATTAATATCCGCGTCTAGACTTCCCCCCAAATTTGAAAGTTTTCCAAGCACCAGAGTTTCTGTGTAGATAGAAGGTTTTTAGTGAAATTTAGAAGCATGAAAACCAATCCCCAACTTGAAGCAGATGGGAATTCGGGGGCTGATTCCAGGTAATATTCACTATGTCCCCAAGATCAACCTTCCGGTTTTGTAAAGACTGCAGAGGCCCAACTTGAGGGAGTTCTGGCTACAATAAAGCCAAAATCGAGTCCTCCTGCAGAGGGCACCGGACGACCAGGCAGGGACCGCGTGGCGGTGGTGCAGTGTGTCACCCTGGAAGGCAAGGAGCCCCTTTTAAAATCAGGCTCTGTTTGCTAATCACGCTCCGGGGGCTCCCGGAGCAGGAAGGACGCAGCATCAGGCTTTACCTGCTCACTCCAGGCAAGCAAACTGCCCCCACTCTTTCTACCCAGGTTCTCAGTGCTGCAGGCTGGTATGCAGAAAATTAGGCTTTTTCTTAATCCAATAAACAGTCAACGGAGGTCGAGGAAAGTCTATTGAGAATGCATGTTCTGTGAGTTGTGATAAATAGAACCACCAAGTAAAAGAATGATTAAAAAGTACTCTGAGCCATTCAAATGTTGAGAATTTGCTTTGATGACATTCAGAGGTGAAGAAAGGTAGGTAATTTCCATTAAGGCAAGAATGTCTTTATTCTGTTTATCCTAGAGATGTGGTGCCTAATGGAGTTTTGGAGAAATGTTTCAGTAAAAAGGAGCTGTGGGCATAGGAAGGAGAGAGGGAAGGAGCAAGCAGAGCAGATGGATGGACGTGTTGAGGAATGTGGCTCTTGGCCAGAGAGAGGAAATGGAGGCAAAGGACACTTGGGCTTTGGAAATGGACCTTGAGCTTGGCGTGGTGGCGTCAAGGACTAACCTCAGGTTACGTAACCCACGTATCTGGGACAGAGATGGAATTGCTGCATTAGGAATGAGGGGTGATTCTGAGTGGAGCCCGCTGGGGAAACACAAGTACCCTATATTTACTACTTGAGTGTTCGTGTACTGGAGTCCATGATATAGATGAAGGCGGAGGAGGGGTGGGGGGGTCATGGTTTTGGATATTTCAGTATGATCCTCATGAGGGTAAGGCCAGACGCTAAGACCTTCTGCAAACGGGCAGTCTGCTTTCAAGCAGGTGCTGAGTTAATATTCATAAAGTACATACTGAACGTTGGTGAACAAGCAGAGAAAGGGCAAGTGAGAAGGGACCAGGTCCAGGGCCACGGCTCATCACCTCTGTGGCTGCGTCTCCCTCCCCACCTCCTCCAGCACCACAGCCAGGAGACAGAGGCTAGGAGACAGGTGAGGGGCCACCTGGGCTGGCGGATGGCCAGGCTGGGAGCCAGTGAGAATGACCCATGTTTTGTTCTCTCTCTTGTTAGTGACTTGACTTTAAGGAGCCTTCATCTTCTTGTATGCAAGATGAGATTCGCTCAGCTTTTCATTCAATTAATATTTACTGACTGTACGTCAGGTGCCAGGACCTGTGACAGTTACAGGAGATAGAGGGGGAACAAGACAGACAAGGGCCCTGACCTTGTGGTGCTTACAGGATAGTCAGACAGACATCAGATGATCTACCGAAGATAGATATGAAACAATCAGACGAATCACTGTCTAATTATGATCATCACTGTGATAGGAAGTCAAGGATGCTATTAGCATATAATAGGTGAGCCTAATTGGTGGGAGGGGGGAGGAAAGGGAGCATGTTGGGTAAAGTTCTTTAGCTAAAACCAGTAGGGCAGGTGTGAGGACTGGAGACAGAGGGGCCTCTTTGTGTGGGATCAGCGCCTAAGCGCAGTGAGCAGCCAAATGTCTGAGGACACCTGCCATGAGGATGCAGGAGTGGGTAAGTTTTAACCGGAGGAGGGTCTGTCCAGCCACACACACCGAGTGGTAGACCGTCTTCCCCTCAGTCTGATTACCTCTTCATTGTTCTCTGTCTTTTCCATGTTGGGGTGATGTTCAGTAATAAACCTGAAAAAGATGGACTTGACTGACACACTTAGGTGCTGCCCTATCTGTGCTTTCTGCATTTATTATCTTTGTTACACATCATAGAGGTGGGGGGGGGGCGCTCGAGCTGGAAGAGTTAGAAATCATCTCATCTTAGACTTTCATTTTACAAACATGGAGCTTGAGGCCCAGAGAGAGGCAGAGCCTTGCGCAGGGTCAGGTGGCTGTTAGGAAAGACAGACGGTGTTGGCACGTGGTCTCCAGACTCCTTGGCACTTTCTGCTCTACTATCTTGACAGGGTCAGCACATGGGGAGTTAAACATCACGTTAAACTGTTAGAAACCATTTCCAACAAAACCTTTCAGAGGCGAAGCAACTCTGGCGGCAATAGCGGGGAAACTAAATGGGGTAGGCACAGAAAAGTTAAATATCATGTTCTTGTTTTTAGTTACATATGTGTCAATCAACTTTTGGCGTTTTTCCTCCCTCCCCTTTTCCACCCCTTTAGATAACACAAGAGCCCCTGAGCCTGTGGAACTGGGGGAAGAGGGGATGCCCTGGTGGGTGGCAGCCGGGCCCGCAGCTCCGCCCTCCCCGCCTCCACACACTCGCCCCTGCGCCCTCGGCATGAGCGCCCCCTGCTGCCCTGAAGCCTCAGAAGCCTGTGTGAATGGCTAGGCAGCCCCCAGCCCTCACCTACTCGCCCAGTCTTGACTGACCCCATCTCCAGGCATTGGGTTACTCCTGATTCAACCCCATTCATTGGGTTACTCCCCTCCTCAGGCCCCATCCAATTTATGCATTTAGTTGGCCTGTTCATCTTTAAATCATAAAGAGAGTTTGCAGGGCCGTCTACTCCCATATCAAAATTCTCCTCACTAATCTTAAATCACCCACGTACGAAAAGCAAATTGCCCCTCAAAGAGGTAAGAAGAGCCCAGAAATTCGGATCCTTGGTGATCTTTTCTCCTTTCCGGGCATGGAGGCCAGAAAAGGTGGGATGGCCAATATTCTGTAGAAAATCTGGAGTTGCCAAGGGCAAAAACAAAAGAAACAAAAAATCAAAAGGCGTTGGTTAAATCGCCCTCATACCACCTTGTGTAGTACAGTTCGTTTAGACTAGTGGTCTCCCCATCTGCCGTCTTTCCCTTGATGTTTTCAGCTTCTAATTCCTCCTGGTCTGGCTTTCGGGTCTCTTCTGTCTGTCGGCCTCATAAATGCAGGTGCCCCGGCTCCTGCCCTTGGCCCTCTCCGGGCGCACTCCAGGGCCTCTCCAACATCGACGTGCCTACGCATAACGCGGGATCTCACTGAAGTGCAAATTCTAACTCATGACGTCTGGAGTGGAGCTGGACACTCTCCATTTCTAAACAGTTCTGGTGACCCCGAGGCTGCCGGTCCTATGACCATACTGAATAACACATATGCATACTTCTCCCGGAGAAAACTCACCTCTTCTTTATTTAAAAATGTATTTTTATTTTATTTTATGTATTTTTTGCAGAGCGGGGTCAGGGTTCTCGTCAGCATTTCTAACTGTTGTCTCAGTGTGGATAGTTTCTGTATGTCCATCTTCAGCTTTGTTTCCTTCTCAAGCTTCAGGCCTGCATATTTAAATGCTGTCTGGATATGTCAGTGCAGACTCTACCAGCATCTCAACGGGACAAGTACAAAACCTGACTGACCACCCTCTAAATAGCTCCTTCCCCGGAGGACCCCACCCCTGTGAAGGATACAACAGAGTGGTAGGTGTTCAAAACCACGCCCACCAGCTCCTCAGTGCCCTAAACAGACCTGAAAAATTTGCCAAATGTTTTGTTGATTTGGAAGAATCAAGGATATGACCTGGAGACAAGAGCAAGTGAAAAAAAAAAAGTGAAAATCTGGTTTGGAAGCATTCTCTCTCTTACTTGTTTGTGTCATAAAAGGAGAAACAGTCCAGGGAACAAGAGATTTATGGTTAGATATGAACTGGTTCCCATCAAACAGGTTTTCAAGAATTTGCCTATACACAGCATTGTAAATCAACTATACTTCAATAAAGTTTTTTTAAATAAAAAAAAAATAAAAGGTGTAAGACCCCCCTCCCCCAACCTTCAAAAAAATTTGCCTAAACTTCCATCTGGTTGCTTCATTTGAAGTTCCATTTACCACACTGCAGAGGGAAGCCCTCGCAAAGTATTTGCTTAGCGAGGACCATGTGAAGGGTTGATCTGTTTTCTCTAAATCTTGTTAAGTTTATTTGGTGTCAGAGCTCTTGGCAAGAGGGATAGGGTCAAATAGCGATAGTAATAGAGCGATTCCAGTGGTTTACTTGAGACTCATACCGGAGAGTTTGTAAACATGGCATTCAGTGAGATGAAAGGTTTTTATTTGGCTGCTATGGTATGTGTTATGATCTAAATATTTCACACACACGTGCGGTTAACTTTTTGTGTCAACTTGACTGGACCTTAAGCCAGATGTCAGGATTTGGAATTTTTGCTGTGCCATCATTTGGGTGATTCGTCCATGTCTGTCCTTGCCCTGCAGAGTCTAAGAACTGCCATTTAGGGCCATCTGGGGTATTTCGTGGGCTGTATCAGACATTACTCAGGGAAAAATGGTGACACAGGGTGAAGAGTTGTCAATGCTATTTATCGGAGGAGAATTTGGAGGGGATGGAAGATCAGGACAGTTTTCACAGGAGATATTCAAGCAGGTCCATTGCAACCGCCTCCCACAGGGTTTCCCCAGTACGAGTCTCTTCCCACTGTGGCCCCCTGCTGCAGCCTTGCCACAGTAAGTCCTCAAAAAAGCAAATCTATTCGTAAGGCTCCTTTGACCTTGTTTGGCTCTCTACTGTCTAATTGATGAAACTCAGAGTCCTTCACAGTACGGCCCCAACTCCTACCGCTCTCTCGCCATCTTACGCCAACTCAGCATCCTCTCTGCTTTTCCACGACCTCCCAAATGTCCATATTGGGAGCCTCTGAAACCTCTCCTGTGAGTCCATGGACCCAAGTTACAGAGCCCTCCCATAAACATGGACTGTAACATTGATCAGTATATGGTAGAGGACCTGATAATGGCTTTTTTCTTTGTCTGTTTTAAGATCTTGAATTGAAAAATACACACCTTTAGGTTATAAAGCTGCATTAAATTCGGAGGGGATGTTTAGCAGAATAAAACCTCTTTAGATCTAAGGGTTTTTCCTTTAGCCACTATTCTGGAAAAGATCAGGTCTGAGTCTATTCATAGAAGGACACTTTATCTATGAATTTAATTTTAATTTGGGAAGGATTAAGGTTAGTTCAATTCAAGTTGTTAACACTTTGAAATATCTTCCCCCTTGACTTTATGAGATTTGAGAGGACTGATAAGAGTGAGGAATTGGGAGAAGGGGTTACTGGCTTAGAGCCAGGAAAAGGCCTGTCCATTCTGAGTCATTGCTTGGAAACAGAAAGCTGGCCTCCTTAGGCCCCTCGACACCCGGACCCTGCTCGCAGGAGCCAGCTGTGGGCTGCATGGCCCCGGTACCGCGCCTTCAGTTCCCCTAGCATGTTTTAGGTCTTTACTCCAAGCTCACCTTTTAAGAGAGGACCAACTTCTCAGGCCACCTACATAAAACTGCAATCTTTTTTCAGCTTTTGGCACTTCCTATTGCTCTTTGCTGCTGTATTTTTTTTTCTCCTTCGATCTCATCAGAATCAAAAATATTCTCTATTTTACTTCTTTGTTCCTCTGTCTTCTCCTTTAGAATATAAGCTCCATGTGGGGAGGGATTTCGATCTTTTTTGTTCACTGCTGTATCTCCAGCATTCAATAAATATGCCTGAGTGAAAACCTATTAGCTCTTCAAGAGCTTAATCTACCTCCTCCAGGGAGCCTGTCCTGATTTCCCCACTCACCTTCTCTGTGCTCCTGCAGCGCCCTGCCCTCAAGTTAACCTCGTTATTGACTTGACGTTAAAGCTCACATCTTCCTTCTGGGATTTATTACTTTCAGAGTGTTTAGAGATGATCTTTTGATAAATTAAAATTCTGCACATACATCCAAAAACTCAATTACACACATACAAGTTAGGAAAGATTTCACTAACAGCAGAAAATGTGAAAAAGACAGGATTTTAGTGAACTATCAGCTCAGTGATTCAATAATGAGACGAGGTTCACAAAAAACTAACCAACCAAGCACCCTCCCACAGACCCAGTTTAGTTTTAGGCTGCATGACAAACAATGAATCAAATTCCTTCATGTTAACCTGGTCAAGTCGTGAGTGGAGTTTTGTGATCGGTCCTGGCTGCCCCATTCAGGTGTGGTCTACAGCACACTCAGGAGAGCGGAGACTGGAAATGATACGATTTAAAAGAACTGGGAATAGTTAGCCCGGGAAAGATGGGGCAAAAGAGATGCCTTCCGAAGTCCTATCATATTGGTGAAAATTGTCTTCTGTGTGGTCTCAAGGAAAGTTGGAAATTACAAGGAAATCTATTTTGGCTCAAAAAAAGGGAGACCTTTTCAGCCTGTCGAGGTGGCCCGGGTTGGTCAGGTCCTTGAGGGTTCTGATGCAGGCTGGGTTTGGTGGGGATGACGTGGAAGTGGGTCATGGCAGTAGCTCAGGGATTGCCACACTCCCGCCCTCTTGGCTGAGTGGTGGCTCCTGGTGTGCCCTGACGGTCCCTGCTCCCTCCAGCCTCCTTCTGTGTGCCCCTCATGGCCGCACAGCATCCTTGCTGTGTTCTTTGCTCAAAGTGTCTATGATTTGCTTCATTCTTTAAAAATGTCATTTGTTACTCAGTATCCCAATTCCTTTACCTAATTTTCATGCTGCCAGCAATTGTTTAAGTATCGGCTTGGCATGAACAGAGATGAGTTTGTATTGTCCATCATCCTCTCTTCACTCCCTTCCATTCTGGACTGGAGTCAGACCTTTCTATCATCTTGGACACATACTCATGGCAGATGAATGGAAGTGGCTGATACAGAGCACAAAGTCAAGTATAATGCTGGAGAAATAGGATTCCAACTCACCAGATGAAGAGAGGCTGGGATGACTAATTTCAGTGCTGCAAAGAAACCCCAAACCATGTGCCATTCTTGCAGGCAAGACCACAGGGGCTGCCCACACGGGGGAGGCTCATTTGAAGACCCACCTCTCAAATACATATTATCTGTGCCTTTATTCTTTCCCTTCCGAACCTCCTGTCCCAATCTTTTGCCTCCCAGCACACAGAACAGAGTGCCTTGGACTACTCATTCTTGAGAGGCCCACAGCAGTTTCCACTGGTCATGTAAGGCCACAGAGAGCTGTCAATCACCTGAGGTTTCTCAGATTCTTTTATTCCTCCCACCACTATGTACACATCAGAAGCTTTTGCTTCTGTCTACTTTGGATGTCTATCACCTGTATGGTTCTCCTCTTCTCCTGGTGCATAGTAGGTGCTCAATAAAAATTTGTTACTGAATAAAGCCTAACAGCTTCTTTTAGTTCAAGTTACCGTCACCTCTGGCCTGGACTCCTGCAGACCTCATAATGGTCCTTCTTGCCTCAGTCTTAGCCCTTCTTCAGCTGCCAGCTCCATGATGCCAGCCAGAAGGATCTTCCAAATCTGCTAATCTGATCACTTCGTTTCCATGCTTAAAACTACTCCACAGCCCTAAGGATAAAAACCAAACTCAAATGTGGCAACCAAGGCCCTTCACGATTGGTGCCCACTTTCTCTTAGCCCTCCCAACCCTTTCATCTTTCTTCTAGTCTCTGCAGGTAGCCCTCCCCAGTCATTCCCCTTCTCCAGGGCTTGCCAACACCCTGGGCTGGGGTGAAGGCCTCCTGGTGTTTCCTTTAATGATGGTCATTAGACTGTAACCTCCTTGAGGTGCAAAGCAAATCCTAACTTCAGTGTCTGGCCAACAATGGAGGCTCACAGAATGTCTGCAGAAAGTACGAACGTGCCCAGCGTGTTTATGTGTGTTTTCTAGAACTCCCTTGGTCTTTCCCAAGGGAGGCAGCACAGCCATGTGGAGTGGGCTGCAGGTGAGGCAGACAGGATGGAAACTGGAATTCTAAGAGTCCCCCAAACTGGACATAGAATAATTTACATTTTGAATTATTGTTTCTCATTTGATTTGTTTTTATAACATGTAACATTCATATGTATAATTTCACGAGCAAGATCTAACTTCTACTTATAAAAAAATATAATTTATATACTTCCACATTACTTTCCCATTAAAAAGTGGTGAAAATGTAGAAGCTGGGCATTGTAAAGCTTAGTGTGTGGCTTTATCATGGAATACAGGGAAGTACCTTGGGATCAGAAAGGTCTAAATTCAAGTGCCCCATGAGCTGCTTATCAGGTGTGTGACCTGGGAGAAGTTCCGATGGTGGGATGTGCCTGGCAGGTGGGAGGCACTGAATTGTTCCTTCTTTTCCTCTTACTAGTGGTTTTACAGAGATCTGGGAACACAGAGCTTCAATAATAAATAATTTTTTTCTTCTACTTTTGAAATAAAAGGGAGGCATATTCGTTTCTTAACTCAGTTTCCCTTGGATGAAGCAGCTGCCTTGGTAACAACAGAAAATTCTTTACTTATATAATAATTAACATGGTTTTTAGAAAAATGTAATTCGATGTCACTGATAATGCAGATCTTTTCTCTTAGGCATCTTTTAAAGGAAACAAAACTATGCTTAAAAATATTAAATACATAAGAAACAAACCAGCAATTGTAATGCCCCAGTGAATCCTGAAAATTTATTATTTGGGAGAATATCAGATATTGATCCTTTGTTTTACAGCTCTTGATAATAATCAGAAAATACACATTTTGAAATGAAAGTCAAAAGCAAAGAATAATTACATATGATACAGATTACAGATATTTTATTTGAACATAAGCAAAGCAGTACTAAAAGCATATTTATGTGTCCACAACTAGTGAACGTGGCAATTTTCTGTTTAAAGCTGCAGCAACTCATATCCTTTTCGGGTCAATAAAGAAAGACAGATTGAGAAATATATTTAGGGCTATCACCATGTCTGGCTGTAAACCTATTTTTTTTACTCTTTCCCCTCCCCCCATATATATATATGTATATACTTTATTGCCTTTATATTTCTGCTGGTTTAATATAATTAGTATACTAAATAGTTATCTGCATTTATTTGGTTTCTAAAAATATATAAAATGCATTGGAATAGAGCTCCTGCAGCTTTCAAGCAGTCACGGTCCTGGCATCGAAAGCTTATTCTGGAAATGTCAAGCAGCAACACTGAATAAATAGTGATTGTTTTGTCTCCTCCATACAGCTGATGGCCTTCACCCAAAACTTAAAAATACTGTAGCAAATAGTATAAACATGCAACTTAAAAAAAAAAAAACTGACATAATATAAAAGTAATACTTAAGAGCTAAATTTGAATACAATACAGACTAATAAAGACAGCGTTAGGCAGAGGAGGGATGTGAAGACAGCACTGTTATTTACATATAAATTAAGGCCCAATATTTCAAAGGCAATTCACACAGGGAACCGTCCATCTGACCATGCCCTTTGCACACCTGAAATCAAGAGTTTCTGCCTTTTCTATATTATTTCCTCAAATCCATTATTATAGTTCTAATTTGGAAAGATGTTCGCAGAAATGGTTTTAAATGCAGTTTCTCTTCTCTAAAGGCCACTTTGCTCTTATTCACAAAGAAAGTTTTCTTTTAACGCAGGTACAAATTGCATTTATGTTCTGGAAGCAAATGCTTCTTCGTTCTTCTTAAACACTGTTAAAATTCACATTTCGCTTCGTAAGTTTTGTATTTTTACTCTTTTAGTCTTATTTGAGCACTAGTTTATGATTAATTTGAACTATAGAAACTGATGACTATCTCAGTTATGGCTGAAGGAATTAAATGGGTTAACTCCTATTAACACCAACCAAAGTCTCACATATAAATTCCCTGTGCATCAGGGAAAAAAAACCAAAAAGCTAACAAACCAAAATATCCCATAAGAGCAACAAAAGAACGGAGGCAACCCACCACGTATCATTCTCTGAGGATGACAAACACTCAGAAGGGTCAGTTTACCTATGCTATTTCTCATTATTCCTTGGTAAGAAAAAAATATCTTCTAATGTATTTAATAAATACTTGTAGAAAATCACAGTAAAACAACTTGCAGTGTAATAACAGTTAAAAAAAAAAAACCCTTGAAATCGAATTTAGTATTTAGAATCCAAATATTCCCCCAGATGCAAAATTTTCTATTTGATATTTTGGTAGACCATTGCCCACTTCCCCCTCTGAAATGTATCCAAAGGTGTGGCCCTTAACCTAACTCACTTGTGTTCACAATAGATAAAAATGATCAGAAATAGACTAAGATATTTTTAAGATGTTCTAGGGAAATGAGTCTTCTTTATTTTAGAAAAAGACTTAGAAAAGATTTCTTAGAGATGTGCTTCCAGAAGTAACAGAATTGATTAAAAAGTACAACTGCTCATTGCAGTAATCAAATTCACATTTATATACTCCTCTCATCTAGAAACAGTATTTCTGTCTGCAATGAGGTCTGTGAAGATTATCTGGCAGCTTGAAAATTCAAACGAAGTTGTCAGAATCCTGCCAGTCCTTCTGTAAAGTTATTAGGTTAATGCTGACAATAATTTACAACAATTAAGTTGGATACTGACTTTGTGTTTTTTTATGGCATGCCAAGGCATCTTTGCAATTAAAAATTGCGAAGTTTAATATGTCTTCAGTTTAACATTTTGATTTAAATAGAATGTGATCCATCTATAAAAATGTTTTTCTTTGTGAATAAGATCTCAATTTCTCTGAACAACAGTAACAAAATGACCCAGTATAGAATGGAACCCTTTAAAAATAAGGCATATATTGGGCATACATAGACCATCATTGTCACAAAATCTACAAATTATTTTGATTTTTTAATTCTCCGAATTTTTAAATACATGTAGATACGAAATAATTATTATAAATTTACAGCAAATGTGTATAGGTTGTGGTTACTAGGTAAGAATCGTTTATTTCTCAAGTTATTTGCAAAACAGTATAATGGCAAGGTCAACTTGGTAACTCCAGGAACCCAAAGAAAATATGTTTAGTTGAGGTCTGCCATTTAGCTGGACTAGAAAAGGCAACTCTGCATTATTACTTTCAGTTCTCTAGAAGCTTCTATATATTTTCATAGCCATTCTTAATATTTTTCATTGGAAACCTAAATATAGCAGCATTCTCAGCATTCATTAAACCAAAAATAAGTCAAATGTATTTAAGTTGCCCTCATGCATACGATATAACTTACATCTTTTTATTGTTACCATGGCATCAATAGACTAATCCATTTTTACTTTGTTGCATGTAAATAATACAATGTGTTTCCTGCAGAATTAAAAACTACTTTAAATTTCAGATTAAAGTCTTAATTATATAGTACCAAATTTTGATCAGAGGGAATGTAAAAATGGCTAAGAAGTATCTGACCACATCCATCCAGACAGTCTTGTGAATCTCAGTTAAGTCAGTACTCATGGGAGGGGTGTGGACTCATTTTTGGTTTTATAATATATGTACAAATGGAGATTAATGTCCTGTAAAAAGTTGAGCTGAAAATTAATGAAAACAAACACTGAATTTATTTTCTTGGTAAAAAGTACCTAACTCCAATCTGCTTTCTATTTAAGTGATTGGAGAAACAACAGTCCACAGTGTGCACAGTAAACGATGTGCCAGCAATGACTTATCCATGGTGCTCACACCAACAGACCGTGCATATAAAGGAGGTTATTTTAAAAATAGGTCACTTGAAGCAACCTTCCTGAAGATACCCTCAGACATCTAATTTATGTATTATGGCAACTCTGAGGACCCACCAGATTAAAATAATAAGGCAGGGCAGAAACAAAACACATAATGTGTCAGAAACCCCATGCCTGTTCCGATAGATATTCAACAATTACATTTTTGTTCAACAGTGTCCGAAGCACTGCAAACCTTTTAAACATGTAATTTACCTCATGAAAACATTTCTGTTCTTGTATGTGGTCCTTCATACACTGGAAATATTGTAAAGAAAAGACTGAACTCCAGACTACAAAGAAAGGCTGAATTACTTCAGCTACGTGAGCCATGGTTAGGACGGGTTCACGATACAAGTGCGAGCCAGTTCTTCTGGGGTTAATTCCGACGGCGGAGCATCTCTGACCCTCGCTAGCGCGGCGTATGGAGTCTGGCCACATGCACACAAGGTCACAGTCACACACTGTGTAATGTACTTCAGTCACAGGATAAGCATTAATAACAAATATTAAAACATCAACATTCACTCATTAATTGATTACATGGAATAAATAAACTAAGCCAGTCACATATTTCTCGTCACTCTTAAGTCACGGTTTTATTTATGTATACACACAGCATAATACTTCCCTAATGCTCTCAGAACGCTACAAATAAAAATGAAGGCTTTGCATTACAGCTGCTGGACAAAAACGTCAACACTGTTGATGTGCGAAAACACAGTTTCTTTGTTCTTTAGCATCAGTGCACAGGGTATGGCTCCAAGTGGTATGTGGTTTAGGACAGAAAAAAGATACGGTGGCTTGTGAAATATATCCTCTGTTCATCATTGGCACAAATCAAAGAAGGAAGTTTTAGTGTCCTTGGTACCTTTACTGGGTCTCTCCCCTGAAGACAGATAATGTTATACATAAATGCCTTCAGGATTAAAACCAGACGAGACGGGGTTCTGCAGAATGCGAAGATTACTGGGGAGCTGCCGCGAGGAGCCAGGCCGCTTTAGGGACCCAGACTGGAATGGTGCCTCTAAACAGGAAACAAAGAAAGTCAGCGGATGTTCCTAGTAACCTGGAGTACTCAGCAATATGAAAAATCTGAATTTTTCCTGCCCTCCAGAACCAATAACATATAGTAAGGACTGCAACCCGCCGCAGGTCCTGTGTGACGGGAGATGCTACTCTGCTTGAGCCCCTCAGGACAGAACAGGTTTTGGTGATTTGAACAGTTCACGAACTTTTATTAAGGTGAGCATTTTGCTTCTCTTTCTGGGCTGTTCAGACTATACGCAGCCCCAGACTTAGAAGTGTCCTTTAAATATCAGCACAAATTGAGAACAAAGACTTTAGGAGAGGAAGAAGGGGCATTAGGAACAAGGAGAAACTAAAACAATTAATTAACAGACCTTGATTCTCATTTGTTTCAGGAAAAAGCTTGTAAAAGAAGCAGTTTAAACCTAATGATAAGACATTTGGTGATGCTCATCTAAGTACATAAGTAACCTAAATATTATTGATTTGCCTCACAAACAGGAAATAAATCAAAAAAATTAAGTGGCTCAAGAATTAGCTTTGAATGGTAGGATCACACTTTAACTGAATGCAAGCAGTTTATTAAAAGTTAATAGTGAGAATGAAACTTAAAAAAAAGCGACTTCTCATGTCTTACCCCTTTCTACGTCTACATGCGAGGCCTCCACCTCAGTGGGCTCCGCAGGCAAGACGGTGACTTTCGTCCCCGTCTGCTGGATGAACTGCTGCAGGTTGACTTGCCGCAGCTCCTTAGTCAGCTGCTCCAACTCTTGTTCTTTGTCCTGGATGGAAGTTAAAAAGGTTTTTTAAATTCGAGGATTCACTATTGGCGACATCCATCCTGGTGACAGTCCGCCCGCGACAGTTAAACGTACTTAACAGACCTGGTTTATATCGGTATCATGGGCTGAAGAGGTCACCTTCACACTGTGACATGGGCCAAGAAAGAGGCGAATAAAGGACAACAACCTTCAGTCTGTCTATAAACGTGATGCCTTCCTCTGTAAAGAATACACTCTGCGCCTGATACATCTATAAACTTCCATGAATGAAATACTGGATTCCATCCACCTGGTGTTTACAGCAATCTTGTTGAGCTGTTCACGGGTAAACTTCCCTATAATCGACTTAACTGACCGCAAAATTAATAGTCATTTGGTCCATGAGAATCAGAGTCCTTGCTTTCTTAAAACTGTCTAAGTTTTCATGGAATCCGTTATTTGGATTTGTCTTACAGCATGAGGGACGCGAGGTTCCCACTACAAGGTTCTTACGTCCTGGACAAGGCAGGTCTGAGAACTAAGTGCTCTGAAGTCAGGAGATCAAGTTTGGATGCCAGAAAGCTCAGAAAGGAGAGGCTTTCTACCATTCAAATGGATTTTCTGCTCTCTCTCTCTCCTCTAGGGCACTAAGAAAAAGTGGCGAGGCCCCACCCAGGCTGGCTGTGTCCGGATTTGTTAAGGGGAGGGAAGAGAAGCAGAAAGGAGTGCTTGTTTCCTCTGCTCTGAGTGTAGAGGGTACTTGGAGGTATGTTAGTAGTTTGATTATTAGAGAATTTTCAATAGGTAGTGGGGTTTACTAGCAGTGACTGTTGTTACTGTTTCCTGTAATGTCAAGGCAATACAGTTTCAAAATGTACCCCTTTTTAAGTGTCAAAATGAATCCAAATAGTAAAATACTGACACATCAGAGGCTAACAACCATCTATTGCACGAGAAATTCCCGACTTTCCAAATTTTGGTGGTAGGTCTACCTCTCACTATAGTTAGTGGCAGAGAGAGGATCACATCGGCTCTTCCTGGAACCTCAGTGCTCCCTGTTGTGGGGCTGTTCATATTCTGAAGCAGCTCCTCTCGAACTCCAGTGAGCACAGGGACTGTTTGGAGATCTGGTCACTATACAGATTCTGAATTTCTAACAGGTGCAGTGCCCTGAAGCTTCATAGATCACTCTCTGATCCATGATCACACAGCTTCCAAGCCAGTGCTGTCCAATACAGTAGCCACTAGACACACGTGCTACTGAGCACTTGAAATGTGGCCAGATGTGACTAAAAACAGAAATGTAAGTGTATTTAATATTTTAAAACAGCTTTATTGAATATTATTTAATTTTAATTAAAGTAGCCAGATTATAAGCAACTATGTGTCCTTTTCACTTCAGCTGTGACAGGCTGACACCTCTTTGCAACTTTCATAATATCACCACACTGTCTTTTCAAGAATGATATCCAAGAAGCAGAAGTTGAGTGATCGGGGTCTAAGTGCGGAATACAAATGTTCTTGTATGTGAACTAGAGATGGGGACAAATCAGGAACCTGCCCCTCTCCTCAGGAAAGCAAGGGAGAGGGGAGGGGGGAGGGGGAGGGGGCTCTCTCAGGAGAGAAGACCTGATTCACAAGCACACACAACCCTTGGTAAACTAACCCTTGGTAATCTCTTTCAGCTCTGGTTTCCCATTTCTGAAAGGAGATGGTCAGATTCACTATCTCATCACTAGTGTCCATTCCAGCTCTGAGGTTCACGTCTCCTGTATCCAATTACCTAAAGCCACAACGGCCACAGTAAGGAAGCTTCTTCCCTGGAGAAGGACCCAGGTGGCCTCAGCTCTCGTCTTTGTTTTGGTAAAACATCTTAGCTTTGTCATAAGTCACAGAAATTCTAAGAAATTTAAAAACCAAGGAAGGTTTCCAACTTAAGATGTAAGAGAAAACGAGCAATTGTTAAAGGAGATGTCAAAATGTATTAATTCTTTTAAAATAGACGAAACATTTTTTTTTTTTTTGGTAAGAGTGTTCTTACCTGTAATCGCTTGGTGGCCTGTCCCAGAGATCTTTCCACAGCTTTAATGCCGTTCTCCAGCCTCAGACTCTGCTGGCCTTGAATGTCAATTTCCCCTCTGACTTTTCCGATCTTCCCTTTAACCTCTTCTTCGTTAACTTGTGCCTCTTCCACCTCCCGCTGCAATTTTTCTGCCTCAAGACCGCTTTCCATAGTCTGGATTTGAGCCAAATAGTCCTTCAATTTGCTCTCACATTCTGTTATTTTCTGTCTTATTTCTTGAAGTTGATCTTTCAGCTGTTTTTCATTTTCCTGCTCAATCTGTAGTTCATTTTCCCAAAATTCTTCCTCCTCGATTTCTACGTCGTTTCTTTTGATCTTTTGCTCCAGACGGACGATTTCCTCTTCAAGGTTAGAGTTATACTTCTGCTCCCAAAATCGTATTTCTATTTCGTTTGATTCTAGCTCTTTCTCGATGGATTGGAGCTTCTCTGTCTGCAAACGGATCAGCTTCTTTAACTCATCTGCTGTTGTTTTGCAGTTATTCAGCACCTTTTGCTTAAATTCCGTTTCTTTACCTTTTCCGAAAATGTCCATTAATCCTTTGGCGCCTCCTGTAAATGTTAGTGATTTCCTTTTAGGTTCTCTTCTTTTGATTGTTTTGTCAATCTGAGGCCTCAGCTTGGCTAAGGGGGGCAAGCTCTGCCTGTATAAAGTTCTTTCCGGAATCCGAGCCACACTGTCTGACGTGGGCCGCTCACTGAGCGAAGGCCCTGTTCGGCGTAAGATCAGCTGCACGTCACTGGCATACTGCCCCCACTTGTTTAGGGATATGATAGGATTTTCATGAGGTGCTAAGTGTCTCTCAGTATCTCTCCATTTTTCTATAAGTGTGTACCTTCCAGTTCGACCTAGAAAAAAAGATAAGAATAAATTATTAAAATGGGATATGCAATAGCTAAAATAATACCTCCAAAGAGAGGACACTGTTTGATGACTGTGTCTTCTTAATTAGCATCAAAGTCCAGTCCATGATACCTTCAAAACTTTCACTTGAAGATACTGAATTCCTTATGATATGTAACACATAAAACTATGGGACGTCAATTGCAGACTTGCTTAGAAACTCAGCAATACACTTTAAACCTCAGTGAGCTTATCCTACACTCTCATCAAATGTCCGAATGCCTACACCTTGCTTGGCGCAAGACTTCCAGCTGAAACTAAGGAGGGCACTAGAGTGTCCTATTGGAAGCCAGGAGGGCTTGGTCCCCGGAACTGGGCAGAACTTCAGAACTGGAGCACACTGCCATCAGGTGAACCCCTGGCTTTCTCTGCACATCAGGACCTGGGAAGGTTAGAGCCCCCATTTCTCCACCTGAAGGGAGTCCTGGAGCCAGTGGAGAGCCTGCCACTCGGTTAACAGGTACTGAACTGTCTTCCTTTGACTGTACCTTCCTGCACACGTGCGGCAAATGAAAATCACCACAAACCTTCAAAGTAATTTCATATAAAAAGAGGGGCCTGAAGAGAAGCCTTGTTCAGTTTTGATAATAGCTTCAACGAGTCTTCTTAAAAATTTTTAAATGCAAAAATATTATTATTAAAAAACAAAAACAGAGTAAAATTACGTTTATATAAAAATACACTGAATCTAACAGTAATTATGAAAGACAGTTTCGGAAGACAATATAATGTCATTAGCTTGAACACACTTCCTAAGTCAGATGGACTATATTAATTTCGTTAGAAGTGTCCATTAGACACCTGAAACTAATATGATGTTGTATGTCAGTTGTATCTCAATTTTAAAAAGTGTCCATTAGTGGTTAATATTATTACAAAGGAAAAAACCCAACCCTGCCATCTAGCAATGATAATACTGCATACACAGCTACAGATTTATCTTCCCTGTCTTCTTTTTTAATTCATGAGGTTCTATGAGGTAATATGTCCTCAATTACTGGGTCAATAAATGTAAATCTAGATACGTCCATATGAACACCCACATATGCAATTCGTAAGGAGCAGGTGAAGAATGATATTGCTCTAAGCATATGTGTATGGTCTCCTTTAAGGAAACCTGAATCTTGGATGCAGCTGAAAAGTTGAATCTTTGAAGGCAAACAGACCAGACTTTAAAGCTCTGGAAAGTAACTTACTGGGTAAGTAGTACAACTTCACTTCTGCAGCGAGGACGTGGCAGCACCTCAGAGGGCCTGAGAGTCGGAGTCAGGTGTAATGAGTACCTTCCACACTGCCAGGCCCATGGCAGGTACTCAATACACGGCAGCCAATATTCACTTAAAACATTGTTATTCACATGACAAAAGGGCTGACCGGAGACCTCCTTTAAACAGTGATGTGATATGAGAGCAATCTGACTAAAAGAATACTTAAGTGACTTTCTGCATCCCCTAACTATGTAAAGCTGGACAGAGTGGAAAGAATGAAGGCATCTTTTCTCTCTGGAGTCAGAAGGCCTCTCTTCAAATCTGGCTTTGCCACATATTTATATGACTTTCACAAATTATTAAATCTCCTTCAGCTCTGGTCTCCTCATCTATAGGATGAGAGTAGCAAGAGTCAAGTGAGATGTAAAGTATGAAAATGTTTGTAACATTGCAAAGTGCTGTACAAGGATTACTTGTATTATTACCAAAATACTTCCCCTGAGCAAAACAAGGGAATGAGAAGCCTTATCAGCATGTTGGATTTGCCTTCTTGGAATTAAAAAAAAAAGTTTCTAATGATTTTCAGGGTAAAAATTATTGTAATTACCCCAAGAAAAACCACACAACAAATCTGTAAGGTTAAAACTTGCTCTCTGGGTATGCACCGCTCCAAAGAGCCCAGCCGCTGTGGGCGTGGCCCTGCTGCCTGTCAGCTACCTCTAGGACCCCCCCTGCTCCCCGGCCCCTGTGTCCTCATCAGGTACATGAGGAGTCAGACCAGATCAGCAGAGCTCTCTCCATCCTACCAGGCCAACGAAGCATCTTTAAAAAGAAAACTGAATCATTACATTATATGAACTAAATTATACATTTTAAGGACTCTAATTTAGTCATAATTAAATATAAAGCCGGTTTTTCCAATGCTTAATGGTACTGCTGCTCTGTGAGGATGTCTTGGTTAGATTATTTGGAATTGCTTTTACTGCCAGTTTTTCCTTTCTGTTAAATAATGTGTATTTAGTGCGATTAGGCAAAAAAGAAAAAAAATTCCATCTAGCAATATAAAAAAGCTTTTTAAAAAATGTAAATGAATCAATACTTTGATATTATAATAGAAATTGGATTTTAGGTACTTTATGTGAGAGTTAAGTCCCACAATCACTGTTTTTAATGCCCACACTTGGCAGGGCCTACACATCCTATATATTTCATTAGATTCCAATTCTTCCTGCAAAACTCTTTTTAATGCAGTTTATTAAATGGATACATTTAGTTCCACCTTACATACTATCTTGGTGTAGCCCAAAAACTAATAAAAAGGAATTATCTACCCATCTATCTTTCTTTCTATCTGTCTGTCTGTCTATCTATCTATCTATGGCATCTGTAGTTTAAACTGTTTCGGCTACCTAGGCCTGTATGCCACAATAGGTAATGGTAAATAAAATACTGACTTTACTTTTGAATAGCTGAAGCAACTGAGTGTAACCCCAAGAACTGATAACTTTCTATAATGAGGAAAATCACATAATGAGATTTTAGTGCATTAGTGGAATCTCATTGGATAACTGACATGAAATAAAAGGAAAATGGATAACAGATTACTTTCGCCTAGCTTAAAGCAGAATATGTGATTATGAATTAATATGAAGTTTTGGGAAATATGTACCAAAACTCAAAAAAATTAAATGAGTCACTCAGAAATATAATGCCCTTATTTCAGCCATTTAAAAAAATTGCAACCATTTCTTAAAATCTTAGGAAATTTCTCTTTGGAGCCAAAAAATAAAATCATGATTTAAAAGTGTCACATCTTGTTACTTATTCAATGAATATATATACTGAACAAATACTTGTTAGAAATAATGTCAGGTCCTGGGAATATATATTCTATTAAACTCCCTGATCATCAACTCTCTTCAGAAATTTTAGTTTTAACGGATATTTGATTTTTTCTTCAGTATCAAATCCTCCTTACCACAAAAATGAATACTGTAGGTTATTTAAAAGAATGTGACGTGGCATTCTCTTATGAATTTAATGCTAACATATCCTCCTGTTTCTGGACATACTGGAAGTGAGTGATGCCAGCCAACACCTGACTTATTCTTTATCTGTGGTGAAAAACCTATCCTACCCCACTCAGTTTTTTTGATAACAGATACTTTTGGTCTCTCTGATCTATAAACATTTTGAAATCTTATGCAAAATCTAGTGAACATAACTAATCTTTTCCATAATGGTGGAGAATTCTTACAATAAACATTGATCTCTGTAACAGAACTTATACTGTACAATTTTATAGTCTATTAAATGCTTCTGATGCTTATATATGTATATATAGATGTATTTTACATATAATACATATAAACTACATAGGATATATATAATCTTAACTGGGTGAGTTCAGCAGTACAGGTATTACGATCCTCAGCTTACCAGTGAAGAAACCAAAGCTTAAAAATTTAAAGCAATTTCTCAATGATATGCAACAACTATCTGGCAAATTTAACCATGAGTTTTTTTTATAAGTCTTGAGTGTAGCTATTAAGATAGCTCTTACCATAGAGGATTTATCTTATGATGACAGTGATATAAGAATATCTTCGAGTATAACCTGTCAGCTAGCTGCAAATTCAACCCCCAGTGAAATCATTCACAGTGTATTTTCCCGGTGTATGGATGAGAGTATCACATAATCACAGAATTACTACATATTAATTCAGGATTTACTTAGGATTCCATTATTAATTTACTGCTATTAAAATAATGAAAACATTTATTGATTTCATAATGGTTAACATTTAATATGCCTACTATTTGCTAGGCTTTGTGTTGATTACTTTACATAAATACTATTAACCAAAACAGTAGCTAACACATCACTATAAATTACTGAGACTTGGGGGACTGTTTGCTAATGCCGCAGAATGTCACCCATCCTGACTGATGCATGCTGTGAATTACATGTACTCACACTCATCTTTTATGGATGTGGAAAATAGAGAAGTTACTTAGAAATATGGATGATTACACTACACTACTGTTAGAAGTATCAAAATTGTAAAAGATGACCCTGGCTATAAAAAAGCAGTATATTTTACTACTAAGGATATTTATCTCTTGCTTCAATGTAATTCAGTCAGTAACTGTATTTTCTAACAGTTGTCCATGGAGATTCTAGGGAGTGTAACTAACATAGTGCAACAGTAATTAAGGGCAGGGTTCCTGAAACAGACTACTGGTTTGCATCCCAGGACCCTCCCTACCAGCTGCAGGAGCTTGGGCACGTTATTTAACATCTCTGTGCCTCAGTCTGATCGTGTCCACAACAGGGATCACAACAGTGCCTTCCTCATACGACTGTCATGAGGATTAATGATGTGGAAAATTTAACTCATCATCCAGTAAATGAAAAATGAGACTTTAAAACTATGAAGCATTACGGAGAGTGAAATCTTATTTTTAAAGCTTATCTGTAAGTGCATAAAAAGCATTGTTTGATGTGTCTCCTTCTAGGAAGCAGGATCATGAATGACTCTTCCCTTTTTTGTGTTTTGCTAAATTTCAAAATAGTCTACAATGAATAGTATTACTTTGTAAACAGATAAAAAAACCAGTTTGTAAATTTCTATAATTGGTAATTTATATATGAAATTAAGAGTTAAATGTGACAATATAATATATATTCTTTTCTTCATCTTCTAAAGGATCATATAATCTTAGAGATGGATGGGACGTTAGGTGGTTACTTAGTTCAGCCTGTAATTCACAAGAATTAAAAAAAACTGATTCATTTATGCACAAGTATGTACTGACTGTCTACTACATGCTAGACATAGCCGTAAACTATGAAAACAAGCAATAACAAAACAGTGGCAGGCAATAGAGAACACACAAATGAATGAATGCATGTCTACAGTCCATTATCCAGCAGCTTTAAGGACAGACATGCTAAAAAATCAGAACTTTTTGGATTATAGAAAGGTAATATACTGCTAACCCCTCAGGTCCATGATCACACACATTGAAGACTCTAAAGTAAAATGTATCAAAGGTCACACCAATCTGGAATAAATATAAATTAAAAGCAGTCTCACATCAAACCAGACCAGTTTTTACTACCAAATGAATTCAAGCCATGTCAGGTGTGGCTAACAAATTACGATAAACTTTAGGCTTTCAGAATTTGTTAGGTTTCAAAATGTGGATAATGGATTGTGGCCTATATGTAGTATGTTGGGGTGGGGAGTAAGCACAACAGAGAATGACAGAGATGGGGAGTATGTGAGCGTGTGTGCAGGTGTGTGCGCACATGTGCGTGGCCGGGCGGTCAGGAAGGGGCCCTGCGAGGACATCAGGAGAGTGAATTTTGAAGACACCTGGGGGCACAGCATTCTCAGCAGAGAGAAGAACAGATGCACAAATGTCTCTGATACGTGGAAGAGGAAAACAATCAAAGGTGAGTGGTAAGAAGGGAGGTGGCGGGTAAATCAGGGATTCGTTGAGGGCCCTGAAGACCATTTCTTATGGACTTTGAAATTTTCTGAGTCTGGAAATCACCAACGGGTTTTGAGCAGAAGAGGAATATGATACATATTTTAAAAGTATTACTTTATAAGAAATCTGTTGAGAATAGGCTGGAGGGGACCAGGATGATGCAGGGAAAAGAGCTGAAAGGTCACTGCAAAAATCTAAGTGAGAAATGGTGGCTCACATCAAGGTGGTAACAGTGGTTGTGGAGAGAAGCAGATTCCGGATACATATGATGGGACTACAGGTAGGACTTGTTGATGGATTAGTTGTAAGATATTAGAGCAAGAAATGAATCAAAGATCACATAAAGGTTAGATCTAGTCAATTAAAAGAGTTCTCATCTGTTTAGATGAGAAGGAGGAAATCTGAGGATGGGCACAAAGCTTGGGTTTTGACATGTTAAGTCTGAGATACCAATCAGTCATCCAGAACTGTGCTGTTTACTACAATAGCCATTAGCCACTAGCCACATTTAAACTTCAATTAAAAATTCATTTCCTCAGTTATACTAGTCACATTTCAAGCACACAATAGTTACATGTGGCTAGTGGCCACCATACTGGACAGTACAGATATATATATATATATATATATATATAACATTATCATCCTTGTAGAAGGTTCTATTGGGCAGCACTGTTCTAGAAACTAGGCTTTGAGTTTATTTTTATTTATTTTAATTTAATGAATTTATTTTAATTTACTTCTTCAATTTTAATTTAATTTTTTAAAAATTGAAGTATAGTTAATTTACAAAGTTGTATTAGTTTTAGATGTACAGCAAAGTGATTCAGTTATATATATATTTATATTTATTTATATTTCTTTTTCAGGTTCTCTTCCTTTATAGGTTAATACAAGTTATTGAGTATAGTCCCCATGTGCTATAAAGTAGGTCCTTGTTATTTATCTATTTCATATATGGTAGTGTATATATGTTAATCCCAAAGTCCCAATTTACCCCTCCTCCACCCTGTTTCCCTTTGGTAACCATAAATTTGTTTCTATGTCTATGAATCTATTTCTGTTTTGTAAATTTGTATAATTTTTTTTTAGATTCCACATATAAGTGATATCATATGACATTTATCTTTCTCTGTCTGACTTACTTCACTTCATATGATAATCTCTAGGTCTATCCATGTTGCTGCAAATGGCATTATTCCATTCTTTTTTATGGCTGAGTAATATTTCTCTCTCTATATATGTGTGTGTGTGTGTGTGGTGTATACACACACCACACACAAATATACACACACCACATTTTTTTCCCCAGTCATCTGGCCATGGACATTTAGGTTGTTTCCACGTCTTGCCTATTGTAAACAGTGCTGCTATAAACATTGGGGTGCATGTATCTTTTCAAACTAGAGTGTTCTCTGGATATATATATATCCAGGAGTGGGGTTGCTGGATTATATGGTAGGTCTATTTGTAGTTTTTTAAGGAACCTCCATACCGCCCTCCACAGTGGCTGCACCACAGTATATTCCCACCAGCAGTGTAGGAGGTTCCTTTCTCTCCACACCGTCTCCAGCATTTATTATTTGTAGACTTTTTGATGATGGCCATTCTGACCAGTGTGAGGTGATACCTCACTGTAGTTTTGATTTGAATTTCTCTGATAATCAGCAATATTGAGCATCTATTCATGTGCCTGTTGGTCATCTGGATGTCTTCTTTGGAGAAATGCCTATTTAAATCATATGCCCATTTCTGGACTGGGTTGTTTGTATTTTTGATATTAAGCTGTAAAACCGAGTACCAACTTTAGGCAAAGCAATGGTATAAGAAAGATAAACAAGGAGGATCCTTCCTTTGAAGGGACTTCCAAAGAAGAGAAAGAAGTAGTAACAAAGACTAAAACTAGAGCTAAGTATAAAATTTGAAAACTGCTTTTGTTGGGGCCAACTCTATGAAACTTGGCTTCTTAGAACAGTCCACGCCACCTTGGGCCCTGGTCCCAATCAATCTGTTTCTATTAAATGCTACCTCTGGCCCCAGTTGAAAATGACATGGGGACAAGATTACAAGAAGTGGGAACAGAGAACAACTGAATCTTTAGCACTTTAAATGGCACCAGGCAACAAAGTAGTGTGAATCAGGAAACTTTCCTTCAGCCTCCTTGATTTCTTCCTCTTCTTCTTTCCCTCTCTAATCTTTTGTTAGCTGTACTTAAAGGTCTAAGCTACTTTGAGGGCAGAAATACATTCTTTTCATATTTCTGGTATGTGATAGTGTAAAAACAAATGCATTTTCTCAACTATAACTTGAGACAGATGAATGGTTGAAGGCTTTCTGTTCCATGTACAGATTTGAAAAGCAGTGTGAACTCTGAAATAATGGCATTTCTGGGACAGTTGATGGGAAAAACAAGTTCGAATATTTAACACTGGGAAGGTTTCAGAAGGCCCAGAGTGAATTAGTGCCCAAGCACGATGCACCCCTGCTGGGCGGTTGAACCTCTTCAAGCCACTTAAGTGTGTCAATCGTGGTTTCACTTTTAGTTACTGTCTCTTATAATTAGAGAATGTGTTCTATTTCTAACACCGAAATATAACGTGTCAAGGCAGACAAAGATCAGAGTGGAAGGGATTTCCCTCTATACTGTTAGATACATTCAAAATCCTTTGTCAAATTATGGTCTATCTTTAGCTCTTTTCTAATTTAATTTTATTGATCCATAACACTGTGTCAGAAAATGTTAGCTGTCACGTATATTTGCAGATTGCCAATTTGTGTACACGTTTTTATATCCTGATGGTTTCCTGAAAGCAATTTTAGCTATTCAGAAAAACTCAATAATCCCTAATCAAGAACAAGCATACACAGTGCCCTCCCATGAGGTAAATACATGGATTTAGAACCCAAGAAGCTATTGTATAGGTAGGTGGCTTCACTATAAACTGTTTAGAAACATCTGCAGTTTTGCTCAGTTAGTCCACACTGCGCTATTAGCATAACTAAGCTTTTACTGTGCTAAGCCACAGAAATTCTGCAGTTCTTTGTTACAGCAGCAATTTCCCCTAATTAATAAACCCTCTGTTATTTCTTATAGGAGAAGGTAAAAATACTATAGAAATTTCACTGAGTGTTTAGACTGAATATCAAGAATTCTCATGACAAGGTAGATAAATATTTCGGTCTGTAGCAGAAGCACACTGAATTTGATGCTGAGAAAACCTCATGGTGCAACAGAAGTGAGAATCTACAGTCCTCAGCTGGTTGCCAGCTGAATCATCTCTCGAGTGAATTCTGAATTCATGGAAGTATTTATGATTCAGAAAAAGAGCTGTTTAGCTAGGTTTGGAGAAATATCATAAAGCATCTATATTCAAGTTGTCAACTTTTCAAAACAGTTCTGGGCTGAGTTAGTGAGAAAGCAAAAATGAAGGGATGTAGGTTCAGTTAAAACTTCTTTTTCACTTATTCACAAACAAGTACGCTCTTCAGTCCAAATGGATAAACACACACCCAGTACATCTGGGCAGTTTCCCCTTGAAATTCCGTGTAGAAAGAACGTGGTTCTCATAGAGCTTACTGTACCTTTCAACTTCCTTGACTTTTCTAAAAACTATTCACTGCTGTTGTTTTTAACCACTGCCCATGGCTTGATTCTCAAATATAACAAAGAAAGTTAGATTTGACACTTGCTAATCCCAGTTTTCACAAAGGCAGGAAAAAACCAACAATGCCGAATATTTTTTAATTCAAGTGAGTTATGTGAGGCTTTTAAAAGGGATAATTACTAAATAAGTTGGTTGCAAAGAATACGAAATAAAATTAATTGCTTTAAATTTCCCCTCTTTAATAATTAAACTCAAGTCCACAAATGTAATATTAGTGCCAAATGCAAGAAAGTTTTGTGGAATGTGACAGCCTGGGGTTTTCAGCATTGTTTTAATACACAAGTGTGCTATGCAGTATTTAAGGAAAAATCAAAAGATGTCAGCATTAAAAGAAAGCCTCTATCTTTGTATGGGGCACTGCCAACTTCTAACAGCGCCTCTGCCACAATGCAGGGACACAACCACCTGGACAAAATGCTAAGAGCCACAGTGACAGTGGCTTGTCTCAGTCCTGAGCTAACTTGACGTGCTTCCAATATAAACGAGCATGACATGAAAGTCAACTTTTGATAAGGAGCTCAAAGACAGTGAGGCACTGAGCACCTAGCATGGTGCTAAACACGGTTTCCTCTTAGTACAGCTGACCCTTGAACAAGGCAGGGGTTAGGGGCGCCAACTCTCCAGGCGGTTGAAAACCCGCATACAACTCAGAGTCAGCCAGCCCTCTCTACCCGCAGTGCCTCCACATCTGTGGATTCAGCCGACCTCGAATCGTGCGGTACTGCAGTATCTACTACTGCGGGGAACAGCCGCATGTGAGTGGACTCTGCATTTGAAACCCACGTTGTTCAAGGATCAAGTCTGCATGTTTGCTAAATGACGGATTTAAGACACAAACAAAAACTGGCCCACGTGACTGGCTTACCTGGTGTGTTTATGCCCTCATCATGTTCCAAAAGAAATTAAGGCAACTAAAAAACATGCATAAAATATGACAAAGATGACCCAAGAATAAATAAGGATAGTTGTAACAAGGTAGGTGAATAAGACGGAGCTGGTAAGCACGGATTTGACAACTTCATCTTCACTGTGTAAGATTTTAAAAGGGCATGTTATGTTTCTAATGAAAAACCATGTCATTTAATTTGTCGCATTTGGTTTTCTAAAAGTATTCCGAATAAAAAGGAAATAGGATTCTTCCCTAACGAGGGGGTCCGGGAACTAAAAATCCATGTTTTGGTTCAAGAAAACATCTTTAGCTTCAGAAATCATTGTTTGGGATTAAAAAAAAAACAGGAGAGGAGAAGACAGTGCAGAGCCAGACTCAAGATCAGTGAAGTCTGGGGGGAGGCAGAGAACATGTGTTCACAGATTGACCCGAGCTGGGTGTAGCGGGGGGCAATAATAAGTAAAAGTGTGCCTGAGAGGCTGAGAGAGGAATTACGGAACCAAATGAACAAAACCCACGAGAGGGAGGGAGGGAGGGATGTATGTATGTATGTGTGTATGTGTTTTTTATTTTTAAATCTTTTTTGGGGGGATGAAAAAATGATTCTTTAAAAAAAATTTTTAACACCTTTACAGTGGCACAATTCCTGTAAACTACACATATTTCAGAGCTACAGTTTGATGGATTCTGACAGACCTATGAGAGGTCTATGTTTAAAACAAACAACAGGAAATAACAACAACAGGAAGCAGAAGCAGAAACCACTGTATCTCGGGCACCCCGAGGGGTCACTCACCTATCGCTTGAGCTAAGGCTATGACAACCTCCTGGCAAGTTGTGACTTCGGTGACCCCACAAACAATCCTCTGAACTCCGTCCACCCATACTTTAAGCTCCATGGTGCCCCAGCCAGTCACCCAAGGGCCCTGAGACTGCTCATCAAGGCGTCAGGTCATGTCTCTGGCCATGGAAACACGGAAAAGGCAGAGTCTGCGTAGTCAGCTAAAAAGAGGGAAAAAACATTTTTAATAAAATAAATCTTAACATTTCTTCTCGTAAGTAAATATCACCAACACGAGTTGCAATATATCATAATCCCACCACCATTAACGACCACGGGCTTGCTTGTTCACAGGACTGAACTTAGCAGCGTGAATGCATTATAGCCACCGCTCCTGACATCTCACGGTTCTACCACTTACATAGTCAGAATTTTAATCATAAAGTCACTCTCCATCAACTAACAAAGGCTTACTTACTTGATCAAATCCATTGCTCAACATATAAACTGTTTCTTTTTAAAATTATCTCATTAGGATAATTTCTGAGGTTAAAAAAAAGTTTTTTTTTTTGTTATTTTAGGAATCATAAATAATTGAATCAGTTTCCACAGCCTTGTCAGCCTCTGTAAAGGCTTCTTTCTTTTTTGAGGAGGAGGTAATTAGGGTTTTTTTATTTTTTATTTTTTTAATGGAGGTACTGGGGATTGAACCCAGGACCTTGTACATGCTAAGCATGCGCTCTACCTCTGAGCTATACCCCCCCACCCCATAAAGGCTTCTTTCTAACACCACGCATTCCTTTGTTCCATGTGTCCCTTGCTTCCCTCTCTCTGCCAAGGAACTGAGAACATTGTCTCCATCACTGAAACTCCAACACCAAGTGCAGTGTAAGGCACAGCTGTGCAGCAAATATTAGCTAAAGGACATCAATTCCTTTGTTGTCTGACAGCTTCCTGTGTATGAATTGCTTGTCCTTTTTCCACTTATTTAACTGGAATCTGATAATTTCTTTAAATTTAAGAGCTATTCTAATAACATAAATCTTAACCCTTTTATTTTCCTTGCTGTGCTTCCCCAGTGTTTGATATTTTGTGTAGCTGCATTATAAGTGAAGCAGAAAATTTCACATTCTCATATGGTCAAACCAAATGCCTCGACTTCTTCTATTGACTAGAATGTTATTATTAACCTACAAAAAATCAATTACACAAATTCTTTTTCCTGTGGGTTTTTAAAATCTCAACTCTTCCTGTGTTATATCTTTAATCAATCTATGATTTGTTTTTCCACTGTCCTGTGATCTTCCTGTTTCTTTGCTGATTTTTTTGAATGTTAAAGTTTATGGGATGTAATAAACATTGAGTTAAGTCAAGAAAACATTTAAATTTGTTTAAAGGTTTACAATGGAACTGGCGTTTCAGGATTAATGACTCATTTAAAAGGTTATTTAAAAATAAGAACTTTTCCTGTAAAGTAGTATTTACTACAAATAGTAACTTAGTCCTTACACATTTTCTTAAAGGACCTAAGATGGTTCTAGGCCACCTGGTCACCTGGGTAGATGAGTCAGAACACATGTGAGGTGACAGAGAATAAACCTAGTTACTTTTTCTAGAGAAGATACAAAAATACTGTTTGTCTTCCTGAAAACAAGGGGAACTGACTGTTAATTTCCTAGTACGCTGCTTCAGCTCTGCCTCCCCTGCAGCCACAGGGTGGTTGCATAAGCTCCCCAGATGCCCAGAAAAAGGGCCATTTGCCTACAACAAGCTGATTCCCATAACTGAGTCCCTCAGTTATGAAGTCCCATTAAATGTTAACATTTCTGGGGAAAAAGCGTTTCTAAGCCAAAGAAATGTAAGAAATCCAGTAAATAACGTTGGAAGAATTCTTTTGCAACTAGACCTCTCTGAGCATTTTATAGGCTGGTGTGCACTCCCAATTTCAAATAAGAGGTTTATATGCTACTGTCCCCAACCCATTTAGAGAACATTCAAGGAAAGGAAATTTAAGAGTTCTGGCTTAAAATAAGATTTATCTTCTTCTTTGCTAGGCAACTCTATTAACTAAAAATAGAATATTATTCTTTCTTGGGATAAATTAAGATAAAAAATGGTCAAACATTAATATATCGTGTTAAATTAATACATTAAAGCTAAATTATTTTATTCAAGTAAAACAGCTGGATTATAAAAACTCAGCTGAATTAAAATTTATTTAATACCCAGTCCCTTATTCTTTATTAAAAGGTATTAAACTTAAGAAATCTAACAAAACATCTCATTAAAAGTCACCCTCCCCCCAAAGACAAAGAAATCTGTCATTTAAAAGAAACAGGAGGCTCACTGTTAAGTTCCATGAAGGTTTCAGTACACTATCACATATTTTCCTATCTGAATTATCACTGTTTCACCTTGAACTTTTAATCATTAAGTCAACACAAATGAACATAAAACACATGTAGAGCTGTTAAATATTACAGAGTGTAGTAATGTTGTGGGAAAACACTCAGTATAAATAATACTGCTTAGTTAATATAAACTTGCAGGGTATTTATCCTCTTGATCAGAGACTTCCTACCACGGCTCATAACAGAGAAGACCACCATCTGCGTTTTTTAACACCACTGATATCTTCAAACTTGAATCCTTAAGGAGGGTAGGAAATGCCTTAATGGATCAGATCAATGAACCACATGGTCCAAAACTTTACTCTAGGGGGGGCACATTTTTAGATTCAGGTTTCAGTCAAGTTTGGGGCGGTACTGACAATCACCCCCAGCTTCCCTCAAAGTCATGGTTATTCTTGAGAGTCATTTGAAGAATCTCTCTTCCCAGCAAAGACCCCTAGTACTTTCTTCTAGAAGCTACAACCCTGTTCTTTTCTTCATACTCTCCGAGTCCAACTCCTAAGCTCTGCCCCCAGCCCCAGGACTAGACTAGAGGGGAAAACGAAGGCCTACACTGCAGGTGCGTGTGGTAGACTGGTCATCATTGGAACCAAGGACTCAGGAAGCAGAAGGGCTCTGGCATCTCAGCTGGAATCTGGAACACATTTTTCCATGGAAACAGTGATGCGGGTAGAAGTCTTAAGGTATTAAGGTAGTTCAGTCGTTGTTTTCATTGTGAGGTTTCTATGTTCAAACCACTCTTGTGTAAATAATTTTTATAATGAAGAACTAGGTTTATTCAGTAACTTGCTACTGGGGAACAAATGTTCTTTTAGCCAAGAACCACTTACTATCTTAAAAGTCTGTTGGACTCATGTACCTATGGTCGATTAATCTATGACAAAGGAGGTAAAAATATACAATGGAGAAGACAGTCTCTTCAACAGGTGGTACTGGGAAAGCTGGACGGCTACATGTAAATCAGTGAAATTAGAACAACCCTCACATCATATACAAAAGTAAACTCAAATGGTTTAAAGACCTAAGTATAAGACATGATACCATAAAACTGAAAGAGAACATAGGCAAAACATTCTCTGACGTAAATCATAGCAGCATTTCCCTAGATCTGGCTCCCAAGGCAAAAGAAATGGAAGGAAAAACAAACAAATGGGACCTAATCGAAGTTAAAAGCTTTTGCACAGCAAAGGAAATCATCAACAAAGCAAAAAGACAAACTATGGAATGGGAGAAAATACTTGCAAACAATGCAACTGACAAGGGGTTAATTTCCAAAACATACAGACAGCTCACACAGCTCAATATCAAAAAAACAAACAACAAAACAACTCAATCCAAAAATGGGCAGAAGACCTAAATAGACAATTTTCCAAAGAAGACATACAGATGGCCAACAGGCACATGAAAAGATGCTCAACACTGCTAATTACTAGAGAAATGCAAATCAAAACCACAGTGGGGTATCACCTCACACTGGTCAGAATGGCCATCATCATAGTCTACAAATAACAAATGCTGGAGCAGGTGTGGAAAAAGGGAACCCTCTTACACTGTTGGTGGGGATGTAAATTGGTGCAGCCATTATGAAGAACCCGTATGGAGGTTCCTTATAAAACTAAAAATAGAGTTACTGTATTATCTGGCTATCTCACTCCTGGGTACATATCTGGGAAATACAAAAACTCTAATTCAGTTAGATACATGCACCATGATCTTTTCTGCAGCACTGTTTACAACAGCTAAGACATGGAACAACCCAAGTGTCCATTAACAGAAAATGGCTTAAGAAGATGTGTGTGTACATACAGACAAACAATGGAATATTACTCAGCCATAAAAATAAAATATTACCATTTGCAGCAACACAGATGAACCAAGAACTTATCCTACTAAGTGCAGCAAGTCAGACAGAGAAAGACAAATACTATATGATATCATTTATACGTGGAATCTAAAAAAATAATACAAACGAATCTATACACAAAACAGAAATAGACTCATGGACATAGAAAACAATCTTATGGTTACCAAAGAGGGGAGGGAGGGACAAATTTGGAGTATGGGATTAACAGATAAAAACTATTACACATAAAATGGATAAGCAACAAGATTTACTGTACAGCACAGGAAATTATATTAAATATCTTTTAACAGCCTATAATAGAATAAAATCTGAATAACAATAACAGAATCACTTTGCTGTATACCTGAAACTAACACAATATTGTAAATCAATTATATTTTAATTCAAAAAAGTCTACTGGAATCAAGCACCTACATTTGTGGGGACATATTTCCCCAAGACTGGTGCTTTAATAAAGCAATTGTAGTCATTCCTCACCATTCGTGGATTCCTTACTTGTGAATGCACCCACTAACCAAAATTTACTTGTAACCCCAAAATCAACACTTGTGGCACTTTCATGGTCATTCACAGACATAATATAGTGATGAAAAACTGGAGTTGCCTGACCCATGTGGTCCCAGCTGAGGCCGGACAAAAGCAGTGCTCTGTCTTGTTTCAGCTTTCATTTTGTCAACACGTGTCCTTTTCTCTGTCTATTTAGTGCCATGTTTTTGCATTTTTGAAGTTTTTTGTGGGGACTTCACTGTTTAAAGTGGCCCCAAGCATTGTGCTAAAGTGCTGTCTAGGGTTCCTAAGCGCAAGGAGGCTGTGATGTGACTTACGGAGAAAAATATGTGTTGTTAGATAAGCTTTGTTTGGGTGTGAGTTACAGGGCTGTTGGCTGTGAATTCAATCTTAGTGAATCAACAGTATGTATTAATAAAGCGTCTTTAAACAGAAACACATAAAACAAGGTGATACATTGATCAGCTGATGAAACTGTTATGACCAAAGGTTCCTGCAAATAATGAAAATTGACTGCTAACTTTAAATGTTATAACTTCCTTTGGATGGCAACCATCAAGCAGCTGAGCAAATTCGTTTATTCCCTGAACAGGACACACAAGCATACAGGTGGCTTATTGACAATTTTAACATTTTCTTCACTGTTGGTTTTGCTCAAGATCTGAGGTTACTGCATGTTAAAGAATTCTTTGTAAAAACAGTATACAGATAAACTGGATAATAAGCAAATCTTCACCGTCAGGCTAGTTAATTTAATTAAATCAAATACTGATGCTAGCCGCCAGTTCTTTTAGCATCACAGAGAAAGAGATTCAGCACAATGAACGTGATATATTCTGCATAGTACTTACTAGAATTACCAATAATCAGATACTAACGTTCTCCTTTGTATAGAAAACTGGTAAAAAAAAAGTACTAAAGGGAGTTTGTAATAATTATCTCATCCTAAAACGAATTTGATGGGTGAATTAAATGAAGTTATGTAGAATAACTGTTACCAACTAAAAAGGTATTAACTTTTTAAATGTTCAAGTGATGACCAAGGTAAGGAACGAAGTGTCTCTGGGTACCTGCTGCCTGGAGAAATGGGAAAGGAACTGAAGAGGGAAAAAACAGCCTGGAAAATGAAGCAGGACGAAACACAACATGGGAGGAGGAGGAGGAGGAGAGAGAGAGTGAAAACACTTAAGGAAAAAGGGAGGGATGAGAAAACAGACTTTGGTAGGTACAGGTAACAGTTTCTAGGACCCTGCCTCGGATGCCAGTCATCCTGCCCCTGAACTGCAACGCTCAGGTGATGCCTGTCTCTGACACTCTTGTTCTGTATTTTGCAAACTCAGTTACATGGACGCTGTTTTTAGCAAACCCATTATTTTGCTGTAACGCCGTTCTGCAAATGGTGTCACAGGAAGTGGGTTGTTATAAAAAGGTTCCCAATGTCAATAGTGGTGTCAAGGAAGATGACCTTAGTAATATAAATAAGCGGCTCCCAAATGAAATCTTGAGAACAGCAGTCCTGTGAGATGCATCACGGGGAGTAAAGCTCCCCAGCCCAACAGTTTTGGGAAACGTTTCATAACACGTCGTCTCTGGGAGGCAATGCGCAGTAAGATAAAGGTTCTGCACCCCAAGGAGGAGAAGATGGTCAGGCTTTATTAAACTGACTCAGTGACTTAGCATGGGGGGTGGAGGAGTGGAAAGGGGGCACAATGTCTATAAAATATCTGTACTTTATACTATAGGATACAAACTACTGACTTTTACAAAATATGCTTATATATAAAAATGAGATTCCTGCCAGCCCTTTACTGTATCTTCATTGAAGCACCCAGAAGTGGTGATGGATATACTGCTTGCAGTTTCACTTGTAGAAACAATAAAGGACAAGTGAGCAAGTTTAACAGAACCCTAGTTTTGCTCTTTCTCTTACATGAGAAGTCCTCACTGCCATGATAAAGCCTGCTCTTCTAAAGACAGGTTTTATACTTTTCTTTTTAGAGACCTAAGTCATAGGATTTTCTTTAATAGTGTGTTTTTAAAAGTTCACAATGCTAAGCATATCTGCATTTTAATGATTAAATCCAATCAAGCCATGCTCTTTCCTGTATTACTCACCATCCTCAGGTCACGGCACTCACACACACACAGCAATCTAACGTTTCCCAAATCCGACATGTGCAAGTGGCCGCTCCACAACCACGGCCAGGGCTGGCTGAGTACTTACCACATGCCAAGCTCGGAGCAGCGTGCACGGTGCAAGTTCCGTGAGTCAGGTATCATCGGCCTCATTTTAAACGTGAGAAAAGTGAGTCTCAGAAAGCGAAAGTAACTAGCTCTCCCAAGATCATGAACCTAATAACTTAGGGACATATATTCAAAACTGGGGTGAACAAAGAAGCTAAGAAGTGAATAAGGGAGGCCAAAAAAGACTGAACAGATGCACTCTGGTACTTTCACTGTAAACCAAATCCTTCTAATGAAAGCATGTCTTTGTTACTGAATCTAGCCACAACAAGAGTAATAAACAGCTAACACTGACTGAACTCTTCCAATATGACAGATGGAAAAGTTAACTGTATATCTCCATCTATATAATTTTATTTAATCTTTTCAACACTCATCTACAGCTCTACGTGACATGAATTATTATGGAACAGCTGAGGAAACCGAGGCACAGAGACATCAGTAACTCATCCAGCCAGCAAGCGGCAGATCCAAATCTAATCATGCTCCTACCTACTGAAAAGTTACTCATACTTAGGAAATAAAGTTACTGGTAAAGTCAGCCAGGACATCTGTAATCATCAGTCGTGGCTCCGTCACATCAGATGTGACCATGGGGACTATAAATTCCAACACCACTAAGCTGAATGATACACTTGGCTGAATTACTGCCACAGAACTGAGAAGTGAGGAGCTGATATTCAACAGTCCAACCAGAATCAGAAAGGAATGATCCCCGAGGGTCCTGCAGGAAGCTGCCCCTGCCAGGCCCCCCCTGTCTCAGTAAAGCAGAAGCAGAGCTTGGGTCTGAATCCAAATGTTATCAGGCTTCCAAAGTCTGCGTCCCTTCCACTAGAAAAAGCTGTCCACAAGGCAGAATCATTTTCCTTCTCCCTACCAGAATAGATACTGGCTACTTCATTGGTGGTTTTTATCCATCTGTGTGGCATCAATTATAGTTTCCAATCAGGTATGAGGAATTCTATTTCCTGAATTGAGTACTTATGACATTCTGCAATGAAACCCACTGTTTCACATAATAAGAGATAAAAATAAATTTGTTTTTCATCTACAGACTTCTCACTCATGATACCATAAATATTGAGCCCATCAGTTCTGACACACAAGCCCATTTTTACAGTGACAATGAATTGAGTGTGCAGACTTTTCAACAAAACATCGTTTTGACCAGCGGCTACAATGGTGACTTTAAATAGCCAAACTTTATGTATCAAACATGCTCCTTTGCAGGTATGTATTTCTAAGCTATATTAGTATTTTAATATTTCAAAGCCAAAATAATATAACTCGGGGAGGAAATAGTAATGTATAAATATATAAAATTAAGGAAAAAGTGAGTGCCTGGTTCCTGGGTCAAAGTGGTTGTCAGACTATAAAACTTTCTACTAACTTCAATTCTAAGACTTAATTAACACAGTACATAAAGTAGAACAGCTGGTCTTCCTTAAATACAATTTGGTTCCACACTCCTGCTCGGAATCCTCCGATGGCTCTCCCCTGCCACCAGGAGTTGGCTTACAATGAGGGCTACAGAGGCGCTGGTGGCCTTGAACTACACTGAATTGTTCGTTTCTGTGTGTTGGTCTTAGTTCGTTTCCATCACTTCTATGACATCCTTTAGTACCAACCAAGTGGCCCTTGTCTCATGCCACCCATGGCCCCCTGGCCTTTCCATGCTATCTTCTACTGTGACCAGTGGATAAAAGGATTAAATTCTTTAAGAGTATGGAAGGCAGAAACTATACCTGGCAAAATTAAACATGCCAGCTCTCTAAGAATCTCTGTTAAACTAGAGCTATTTCAATTCATAGAGAATTAAAAAGTATTCATTCAAACAATCTGGAAAGGCAGTTTTCCTTTAATCTTTAGGACTCAAAAATAATTTTGCTTATTCTATGTATTTCCTGGAGAAAATCTAAGTCAACTAAATAATGAAAGCCCCAGATGGTCTACAACAATAGGTGAGGCTCTGGGTGATAAGCTCAAGGAGACGTATACTTTGGAGATATTGCTTGTTTGGTTCCAGACCAAAAGAATTGAGCTTCACAAATTATTTGGTTTCCCAGTGCACATAAAAGTTACATTTCTAGTATACTGCAGTCTATTAAGCGTGCAACATTATGTCTAAAAAAGCAATGTATGCATCTTAATTAAAAAATACTTTATTGCTAAAAAATGCTAACCACCAGTGAGTCTAATCTTTTTGTAGTAACATTAAAGATCACTGATCACAGATCACCATAATAAACACAGTAATAATGAAAAAATCTGAAATATTGCAAGAATTACCAAGATCTGACATAAAGGCATAAAGGGAGCAGACGCTGCTGAAAAAATGGTGCATACAGATTTTCTCGATGCCAGAAACCTAAAATCTGAAAAAACACGCTATCTGGGAAGCGCAATCAAATGAGGTATGCCTGTAACAGGTACCTTCCATGTAGTAAAATTCTAATAGAGAATTTAATTATTCAGTGTAATGAAACAAATAATGCTATTCCATAATGCTCTACACTTTATTCCTCACATTGTGTTAGGTGTCACTCTCTTTAAAGATATGCAGTGTGCTGCTCTGCATCTAAGCTGGGGAAGTTTTGGGCTTCAAACAGTCTAGGTTACTTTATGGGCATTCAGTATTATTGGAGGAGACAGATGCTAATTTTGAGAAGTGCACTGTGAAATTTCAGGGCAAAGGATCTGATGATATTTATCCTAGGTATTGTCAGTGATGCTGACTAAAGTAGTCCTCCGGGGGACAGTATTCTATTCAGAAAATCAAAAAGCCCCCGTCCTTTACTGAAACCGCAGCATCAAGGTGAAGGTGGCTGGGGGACTGGAGATGGCAGACAGACTGAATGCGGGAAGCCACACACCTCACCTAGAGCACATGAACGAGGATAAATGGCCCCACTGTAGGGTGCACACCTAAAGCAAAGGGCTGTTTAAGATCCCAAATTAAACTGCTTGTTCAAGGGGGAAAAGCCCCCAGTTTTTGTTATGTTCAAGCCAATTTATCTGCATTTCATTAGTATATCTAATTTCCACCATGTGTTTATATTCCATCAACTGCTACATTTTCAGAGCAGAGAGCAAAGCTCAAAGCACCGCTAATCCAGCAGTTACCCTGGCGAAAGGTGACCTGCAGAAGCATCACCCCATGGAATGAAATGGATCAAAAATGCGGCCGAGTATTACTCCGGCGGTCACTCAGAGCCCCTCCCTGCCTCAGCGAGGTGCAAAGTGGGAGTAAAGCAGCAGTGAGGTAATAAGTCACCATTCAGACAGAAGGGGGCCGTGGGAATGCTATTGGTATAGTGCACGTGCCTAGCAGCTGAGAAAAGCAGATTTTAAAACAAACATTTTAGTTAAAGTATAACATACTATAGAAAAATTCAGAAATTTTAAGAGTGATGAATATTCACAAAGCACACACACTCGTCTAATCACTTCCAAGATCAAGAAGAACTGGGCTCCTAGTCCCGACCCCTCCCTGAAAGGCAACCAGTATTCTGACCTCTATCATCACAGACTAGTTCTGCCTGTTTGTGGATTATACGAAGTGGTGCCTGGTTTCTTTGGTAGCAGGATGTTTGCTGAGCTTCATCCGTCGATGTTCGTGCTTTGTTCTCTCTCACTGCAGGAGGGATTCCCCATTGCAGAAATATACCACAATGTGTTCATCTGTCTACGGTTGATGGACAGTATGGTTGTTTCCAGTTTTTGGCTTTTACAAACTAAGCTGCTTTGAACACTTGTAGCTTGCAGTAGGATTGCTGCCCTCTGCGGTTGTCTGCCAACTGATTCCTCTGCCTTCCCTCCTGTCTCCCCTCTTGCACATCGGTTTTATACATTATTGCTGCAGAAAATCTTTCTTAAATACAAATTTGATTCCACATTCCTACTCAGAATTCTCCGATGGCTCCCCATTGCCCTCAGGGTAAAATCTCAACCTCCCCCTGATCACCCTGCAGCTCTCTCAGCTCCCCTCAACCCTTCTGCCAAGGCATTTTGTTTCTTCGAATCTATCATTCACTCGAGGATCTTTGCCCTGTGTATGCTGCTTGCTCTCCTTCCTTCGAAAAGGCTTCTGATTCTTGCATATCCTTCAAACTCACTTTTATCTCCTTCCATGCATCCTCCCCCAGTCTTTCAGCTCCTGTTTTGATCTAGTGGTGGCCACTCTCTCCTGTGCTTGTGTTTTGGTCTTACCATGGCAACTGTGAAGGGCTTATCTGCTTAACTCCTCTGATTCTCATTCTACCTCCTGAGCCCTCCAGCCCAGTGGCTGACACACAGTGGGTACATTTTGTTGATTAACACAGGTGCAAGCTGCTCAGGACAGGAACTACAGTTTACATTTAACTGGGGGGAAAAAAGCACAGTACTAATGGGAAAGTGACAGTGTGAACCTAGAGGTGACAAAATTGGCATTCATGTATTTTAAGCCCAGTAAAGCCCTGCAGTATTGACTTAGACTCCTGGAATAAATATTAAATCTTACCATTAATGACGCTACTGTGACTATCACACCACATTGTAAAATTCGTTAATATATCCCAAGACAATACCTAGAGAAGGAATACTTTTGCTTGAATGTACAATTTGTGGTTTCCATGTAATCTTAAATAAAACATTTGATTGAAATAATTTTAGGGAAATTAATTTTTAAATACTTGGTGAAAGGAAATGTGCAAGTAAATCATACTTATGAAAGAGAGAAAAATAACTGCAAAAAATAAAGTCCAAGGTTGTTCAGAAATGGGAAAAAAAATCAGTGTAGTATAAAATTCTCCTGACACAGCTCTTTCTCAATAGCTTATCACTTAAGCAAAGCTTTTCCCTCTCTAAAAACAAATTAATCAAAATAGGTCAAATGTCACCAGGGAAGGAGAAACACATGCTCCACCCTACAAAGTAAGAGAGTTTAATAACAAGAATGTAAAGAATCTAATGAAATCAAACCAAGGGAACTGATGAGAGTAAACAGCATAGACTTCTCAAGCCATCTTCAGATTCCGCTTTATAAACTACCTATCTGAGTAACTTGTTGCAGATTTTGAATAGACCCATAGATTGACTGTGGTTAATATCCTCCCCCGTTTCATAACTTGGGATTATACAGAGTGAACACAACATATGGTCTTTTCCCAACTGTTCCTTCAAATATGTCATTTGTTTTCTCAGTCAACAAGTTCTTAAGCTATGTTTAGCTTCTTCCGGTGGGGAAAAGATAAACAAACCTTTCCTGATTTACAATTACATTCTTTCAGGCTAGAATTAAACAAACATATGCCTCATTTCATTTTTAACACCAGACTCTAAGGGTTCCAAAACATTCACAATAACTCGTCATTCATTGTCTTAGTACAATTCTGCCATCAATGAAAAGTTAACTAAGTTTTGGATATCTTGAGTCTGTAAGATCAATAAATATTTCTGTACAGCGTCGGTAAAATTAGAAATTTGCATCTAAAACTGAGAAGACAGATCCAACACATCAAAGTGTCAGAGAGGTGACATAAAGCTATAAAATTCACTCAAGTGTACTCCAATTATGCCTTTAAATAGTATCTCTTTAGCATTATTGTACAAATTTATATCAAGCTATCCTATGTTTCCATTTTAAGACTAATCTAGACTTGCAATTACATCTTTTAATGTATGTATACACACGTGTATATATTTATGTATATGAATGTGTGCGTCTATATCACGTCATGTATACACACACACGAGCACACACATACACACATTCATTCTCGCTCTCTGCTCAACTATAGTTTAAAATAGAAATCAGGGTTCTCCTCCTTCTTTGTAACTGTTAATCTTGTGAACATACTGTATGTTCATTAATGAAGGAATTACCCAGTGGATAACTGCTCAAGTTATATAACTTCCCAATATCAAAGCCTGGAGGCTTATGCATTTCTGATTGCCTAAATCTCCACAAATCCATAATAATATTAATCCAACTGATTTCCCAAAGGAGCAAAATAGTACAGATCTCTAAGGCACAAATTCAATAATGAAATCCTCTAAAAGCTGTATATATGAAAACTAACGTAAGCAAACCCACGGCTTGTGTTCAATGTGGCGGATAACAACATATTCAGGGGAGGAGGGAGATCAAATAAATTACTTAAATTTCAGGCTATGGGACAAAACCACACAGAGTAAAACTATGCAAATCGTGGTCTAACGAAATAAAACATGCATGTTAGTTCTGTATAAATGTATTCAGTGCTCAGGAAACAATACAGAGTCAAAGTCCAATAAAAAGTCAGCAGTGACCTCATTAGTAAAATGGGAACCAAGGACTCAAAGCCTAAGCAATTTACAGCTGAGGATGCGGGGCGAGGAGAGAAGCATCACGGAGCTTTCAGCACTGTCACCCGGGGTGAAGGTTTCACGGTCAAGAGGAATCTATAGCCAGTCAACTGAAACACTAGCAGAAGTTAAACTTGGACTCTTTTTAGAAGTTTTTCCACTGCTCAAAATTTACCTGGTAGTGGCAGAATGACTACGAGTATGAAGTTGCCAATTATTTTTTAATTCAAATCCAAGGAACCAATCATTTGCACTTAGCTATTGAACCAAAAACCTTATGTGAAGGAGATAATCAATGTCCTGATTTTCTTTTTTAAAATCAAGAATACTAATATGTTTAAAGTTATTATTCAACAACAACTAAAAAGGCCATTGTTTAAATGAATCCAATACTCAAATTTGTGGACAGAATGATCAAAGTCAAGAAAATAAAATTATAATTTAGCTTTAAATACACAGTGTGATTCACAGGCTCTGTGTTAATCACCAGGGTCAGACATTCAACAATACATGACTATATAGGAAAAAAAATAGCAAATATTCTTTTTCTTTCTATAGTTACTTATTAAATCTAGGCAAATCAGTTGATTTATCTAAATTAAGCCAACAGTTATAACGTTTTATCTAAACAAATCCGTTTAAGAACTAAATAACAAGTAAAAGCCAAAGTCATTTTTTTAACTCTCATGCCACAGAGAGGTACCTTCAAAGGTAACAGGCTAAGAGCACTGACGTGAAAATCATCATTGGAAAAATCAGTGGGAAACGACATTAAAATCATCAGTGACCAGTGCTGTTACAGGCCATGAGGTTTTACACTACAGGCTTTAAGTTACAGTGTGAGAATAATTACAATTCTGAGACATCACTTCTGTTTTTTACCTTGGAAAATTCAAACAGTGTTGATAAATGTTAGATAATTTATAAAGTTAGGCAAAGCAGTTACCACTATGATTTTGTAACATTCCCTCCTACCACCAAAAACAAAAAACAAAACTCTAAAACAGCTGGTTAACTGATCTGTACAAGAGTTAAAAGAAATAAGTAAAGAACTCAGGTCTCTAATCTTCAGTCCTCTAACACCCAGCCCCAACAGGAGCCTGCCATAAAACTCTAGCCACTCAGACCCCCGTCATCTCCCCAGACTAATCCCAAGGGCGCTGTGAGCAGCAGACGAACAAAGAGGCCGCTTCACACCTGCCCGAGCAGAACCAAGGCATGGAGATTGTCCTCTCTACTTAGCAAGGCTAATCCTTCTGGAAATGCTGTGTAAGTCCCCTTCTTCACCTTTCGAGCCTGACCCTAAGCAGTTCATTCAGTTTCACTCAATTTCACGAGAGGAGGAGCCTCACAGGAACCCCCAGCCTTGGATGGTGTTCCCAGCTCAGTCACGAGGAAGGCCCGTGATGTCCCTTCCAGTCCTGTGATTCTTGCCTCACCTTATGAGTGCCGTTAAAGTAGCTTTTAAAAGAAAAGACAACTCAAAAGCAAACTTTTAGCATATAAACATTCTCTAGGGGAAAAAAAAAAAGGTCCTCCAATTGTGAAGAAAGAATATGCATCTGTGAACATTCCACAAACCTCCAAGTTAGAAAGACTGACAGAGACTTGAGTGATAGGAAGGATTTGTCTTTGAAAACAAAGCAGTAATTTATCAGGCCAATAAATTCATTGTGAAGACGCTAAAGTCAAATTAAATAAAACCAACAAGAGACAAAGCAATGTCCTAGTTTTCTGCACCGGGAGCTGAGGCTTCACTGAGCACTAATTATATCTGGTTGGAAATGAAGCAAATTAAACATGTTCCCTTATAAATGGTTTTTTTTTTTTTTTAAAACAAGAACCTTTTAAAGAACAAAGTATTTTGAATTATTTTCCCAAATTAATCTTGGGAATTAAAGTGTAGGTTATACAAGTAATTTTTTTTTTCCTAATGTGCCCTGGGTAACAATGACGAAAGTGTTGGTTGAAGATACACTTAAAAGCCAAATACCTAGTTCTGTAGTTTTGGGCTTTCCAACATGCCTCAGAAGCTGGGGTTCTAAACACAAAGTACAAAAACACATAAGTAATTATGCAGGATCTGGGGTCCTCAAATTGAATGAGAATGTAAAATACTTTCGGGAAACTGTCCAAACCATGTATTTTAGCTTGTTTGTCTTTGCAGTCTTCAATGCATTTTTTTTTTTTTACTTCTAGTCAATAAAAATTCAAGTTACCAATCTTCTGGGCTATACTACATACCAGATTCACAGTCATGTTAGCTCTTTTAAAACAAGAGCATAATTAATTAGTAATTAGTACATATATGTAAACTAAAAAATGTGCAGTATTCTGTATATATGTATTTACAAATGATATAATGTGTATGTGCAGTCGAACTGTAATAATTCTACCTAATAAAACTGAAAAAGGAAAAAAGAATTCCTTACACTAAAAAAAGTTATTCAAAATAGCATATATATAAACTTTCCATAAAATAATAAATATTAAAATAAGTATCAAGTTTCCAATAACAGCTGAACTTAAATTTTTGCTAAATAATTTTCTATTTATTCCTCAGTTACAATTTTCCACTTCAGAAAACAGAAGTCGTGGTCAAAAGGTTTGAGATGAGTCTATAAACTGAGTCACAGCTTCCCCCCTGACATGCACATAGAGGTATATGCTCCACAAAGAATATTTTGGCTGTTTCTGGCACTACTGATCTAAAAACTCATTACGCCAGTTGTTTCTAACTCTTGTCAAAATATGGGCACAGAAGCAAGAAGAAAGAAACACCATGGAAACCACGGAAACCTTTTAAACAAAATACCCAACATCACCCAAGCTAAATGTAGATTACAAATCAGCACCAGCTTCCTGCGCGTTCCGCTCTCGTCCACATTAAATTAATCTGAGAGGTCAAAATGGTTTCTCGCTGTTGCTTCCTTTCTATTCCTGCTTGCTGCCTATTCAAAGGAGGTAATTTACAAACTCTGAGGAAAACGGCGCTGGGCCGCGCTGAGCCCCGCATCTCCTTACGAGGAGGCTGTGCTTTGTGGCACTTCAGAACTCACTGAAGCACAGACGCGGCACCCCCGGGGTCAGGTGCTTCTCCCCTTTTTGTTCCAGGATGGTCTCCCATCTGCTGGACCACAGGAACTGTTTAGCAGCAGTTACATGCATCTGAAAGGGTATGGACCTCTAGCACTGGAAAGGATCCAGAGATCACCTAGGTCAGGGATCCCCCCCGTTGTTTCCCAGCCCCCACAGGACAGGGACAGGTCCCAGCTTCCATGCACAGTGGCCGACGGCTGGGGCAGGGGGGTGAGAGGAGATGTGACCACGGGCAGGAGGACACAGCCCTGTGCCCTGCCTCGGGTGTCTCTCATTCTCACTACTTCAAAAACGAAAACTTTTAAGTGGAAATGATCAAACAAATAGTCTTAGAAGAGTATTCACTGCTCTTTTCTGACAGGCCAGGTCCTTCAGCATTTACTGCCCATATTTCAAAATAAAGGAACTCTGCAAAACCTCCTGATTAAAACACCGAGGGGAAAGGGAAGGGGAAGCAAATAAAGGTGAGATACAATCCAAATACAGCAAAATTATTTGTCTTTTCTACACAATGCACCCCACTAAAATTTGTGATGTTGAATTAAGAATTGCTTTAAAATCCATCTAACTAAAAAATGCCATATAGCAGATTCACCAATAAAATGAAGAGTTTGTTGTAGCCTGCTTTTACTTTTATAGGTACTTTCTATTTGTTGGCAAAAGTTTGTTTTTAATCTCTATGTGCACTGGTTGCTATGAACTATATCCTATTTTGGAGACTTAGGAAGATCAGTGTTTCCCTGTAAACTTTAACGGGCATTTTGCCAACTGTCCAGTATCACTGATAAAAATTATTAACTCCTAGAAGTAAGGTTAGTGAACTTCTTCTCTAGGCTGTACAAGGCCCCAGCCCCTCCTGTGTGGGCGTGACCGTCGGGCCGGTTTCACTCCTGCTTACTTAAGTTGTGTGGCCTAATGATAGTCCGTCCCCATCTCCACAGCTGGCTAAGAATAGTATCACCTGAGCTAGAAGAGGAGCTCATTCACACACTTAACATTCCTTAAAAAAAAAAGAAAAAAGTTCATAGGGGAGGTGAGGAACCAGAAAATAGCAAATACTGAGAAGATGAAAACATAAAGCCATCCACACCTCATTCTTCTAACCCACAGGGCTCACACTCAGTCTCAATAGCAGGTATCATGGCAACCTCTTCATTTTAGCTTGTTCTCAGGCAAAATGCATCCAAACGCATCCTAGTTCATTTCCTCATTGATCCCTTCATTCCTTTACTCTTAATACACATCTGGGCCTCTCTTGCTCAAATCCACGACCTCTCCCTCACTAAAATTAGGATAAAGTCCACATTCCTGCCACTGCCCACACCTCACTCCAGCCCCTTCCTCAATGACACTTCTTTGTAAAGTTGCCGTATCTCCCCGCCCCACCATGTACTGTTTTCTCTGCTTAGAACATCTTCCTCCTTCCTACCCACCTCACCAGGTGAGCCCCAGGGAGCCTGCTGGTCCCTGCTCGAGTGGGTGGTGGTAGCCAGGAGCCACCAGCAGATGCCAAGAGCTTCCTCTGTGCCAGGCACACATGCTAACTCAAAATGAACCACTGAGGGAATGTTGTCATCCCCGTTTTACAAATGAGGATGTGGAAGCTTTGAAAAGTTAATTTTAACTTGGTTCAGTACAGCCAGTACAATACGGAGCTGGGATCTGAAGTGAGTCTGACTCGAGTCCTTGCTGTTAATCTTTACCTGGAGGGTGGCAAGCCCCAGGGACCAGGCAGGTTTGCATACTGAATGCAAAGAAACAGTTTTCACCTCCACAAAGAAATACGCTTTAAAAACAAACAAACAAACAAACTCATGGCCCTTTAAGTTCACTTCTTCCTATTAGGACGAGTAATATTCACTTTCATCTTATGTCTATCATAAAAAAACCAACAGCCCTTCATTTATTAATTTTCCCTAACATAAAAATCTGGATAGTTAATGTCACTTTTCTTGAGAAACCATTTATATTCTGGAAAGTTATAATGTGCTTTATGATGAAAGAGTGTGATACTAACTTACTAAAAGTACATCTTAATTAAAGAATGAATATAGTGGAAAAATATAAAAGGATATGGAAAAGCTCACTATTCTTGTCATTGGGTGTTATAAAGCCAGAAAATGCTATAAACATTTGTAGTTTTTCTGCTGCAACCTGAAAGATCACAAGTCTTCAATATTTATGTGAGCAGGTATCAAATTCTTTGGATCAAAGGAGCTGCAATGTTTTCAGCCTGAGAGCCGAGCCACAGTTTTGGTAAGAATTTGATCCGGCTCATTATGGGGTATCTGGAGTTGAACTGAACTCTTCAGCAACATTTAACCTGCCCTTATTTTTACCTTAGAGGAAAAGTCACGTTTCAAGGATGGCTTAAGTATCTGATATATTTAGTCCCCAACATGTCTGCTTTAAAATAAGATCACACACAAATTGCTCTCTGCAGTACATCTGTGGATAAGAAGCTCTTTTAACTGATTATGTAATATTTTAGTTTTGGTAGTAAAAGATTCCAGATGTTTACTCTAACAGCTTTTGTAGACACATGGGATTAATGTTAGACACGTAATCACTGGTTTTGGGACAGGGCCAAAGCATGTACGTGTGCCATTTAATTATGTTGGCACCCCAGGCATTTCAGACATCAACAGAATTTCTCAGCTGATATTCCCATTACTAAGCTCGTTTTAAATAATCACAGAGGGGTATGGAAATTGGCATTACACGTGCTAAGAAAATCTATCAAGTTCCTTTTACTTTTAATAGATTTGGAGGTTTTATGGGTTAAAAAAATCTCTTAGGCTGTAAACACAGGTAAATATAATATAAAGACTGCCAGGAAATATTTTCTTCAGAATTCTTTGCTTCACACCAGTGTAGCAATTTCAAAATCTTCTTTTTGTTGTTGTTATTATTCTCATTTCTAAAAATTCATCTGTCCCCAGTGAACCTTTGACCAAGCCATGAAAATTTCCCATGAATCCTGGAACTTGACTTTGGGATATACTTCCCTATACAAACACAGAGGTTTGTTTTGAATAAACATTCCAAAGTTCCTTACCTAGAGGATTCAGAACAACCTGCTGTGAATCTAAAAGCATACAGACTCAGCAGAACTGTTTCATGTTAATGACTCAAATTTCTCCCACTTCCTTTAAGAAAAATTGCTTAACAACAAACATAATCTTCCCACAAATTTTCCAAGAGACACTTAAAAGTTTTACATGTGAAAATACATGAGTAAATCATCACAAAAATGGATGAGGTGACCTAAAAAAAAGTGCTACAGACTGTCTTAGAGGAAGGATGCTTTCAGTGAAGCAAACTCAATGGAAAAATTCCTAATCCAGAAGACTTCCAGACATAAAATTTCCAAGCTTCCCAAAGACCACATTTTAGTCTCCAGCTCTCCTGGGACACGGGAGGTTACCTTCATGTGCTGTAGGCTGCTGTATCATGCATGTAATTTTAAACTGAACACACAGAAACATACATTTTATTAAAATAGCACAGGATGATGAAAAACAAGACACTTCGGTAAATTTATCTGGAACCTACTTATAAGTAAAATATATAGCTCAGTTCAAACCATTAAAGCATTTTTTTCAGATTTCTTGAATTTTTTTGAGTAAGAAATAGTTTCGTTAATGATGGAATAACTGTAATTGTACAAGTTTAGCTGCTGCTGAAATCTCTACCAAACCCTCTTTTCTCAAGCTCTCCTCCCCCAAGTCTGTGATCACTCACACTCCACTTGACGTATCTTAAGAAGCAGACACTTCTTTTCCATTCTTTCATTTTAAATTGTCTCAGCCAACTGTTTGCCATTTTCACTGCCAATAGTGCAAAACCTTTATTATCTCAGACATTCATAATTTTATAACTGCTATGCCTCTCTGCAATCGACCTGACACACTGCCACCAAATCCCCTTCCCTCAGCCTGGTTCCAATTGGGTTTGTGCCTCTATTAAGACAATGACAGAGGTATAACGAAGGGTGGGTAATCCAGCTCAAGAGTATACTACTTCCAGTGTCTTAACGAGGAAGGATGGGTCCCAAGGGTAACAAAGAGCCAAAATACTCTCTGAGAACCCAAGTAAATGATACAGTTGAAAAGAAAAAAGAAAAAAACTAACCAAAGAGAACATCCTGGAGTGCTGGCATTTTAAAGGTCTGGCAGTTGGCAAAATCAGTTACCCAGAAATCTAGCACCGTACAACTCCCCAAATCTACACCTGAAGTATAGAAATTGTAACGCTGGCAAAATATAAACAATATGTGAAAGAACCCAGCACTGTACAAGGTTTCGTTTCATTTCTGTGCTCAGAGGCAGGGTATCATAAACCCCCAAATATCTCAAAAAATGGAAGAGCAAAGTCTGCAAGTCAAGCTACTGGTTGTGAAAGGAAGTTTACTGCATTGTTGTGCCAAGTGCTATATCACTGTAAAGAACCTTCACTTCATCGCAAAAGCAGCGGTAGCCAGGCTGGTCAGCAGTCAGGTATTTACAATGCTTCAGTCTGCCAGCTCTGTGATGACACTGCAGGAGAAATGACCACCTGTCTGTACAGTACGTATAAAGAAATGCTTTTTGATTCCTAACTTTGTTCTAGATGTTAATCTGGAGTTGCTTTTCTATTAAAATCTAATTTAAAAAAAGAGAGATTCAAAGATACCTATTTGGTTTACAAAAGAAGTTAAATATTTTCCACTAGAATACACTTTTCTACCACGTTTCCAGTAATACGGGAAATTTTGTTTCATACCCAGTACCTGAGTAAAAATGCCAACGGCATGAGTAACAGTTGTGCAGAGCATCACAGGCTGATAATTGTGTGTATGACAGACAAAAACTCAATACTGGATTACAGAAGAATAGAATCCATCTCACCTAGACAAGTGGTCTAAAAATGTCATCCTACAGAGCCTCACAAGAAGTTCTTTGAAAACAAGTACAATTGTGTGGAATGGATTCCCTTCTGCTTCTTACCGTCCCACTACTCAGGATTACAAGGCATGGAAAACAATGTAGATTCAAACTGTCACACAAAAGGTTTGAAAGCCATGGCTCCTGACCAAAACAGCTTTTTTTCTTTTCTCCTGAATAAAGCATTCTTTTGATCCTGGGGAAGAATTACCAAGAATTATTTTATCATTAATTGTAACTAATCACTGTAACGATTACTTATTGAAAAACAAATGAGTTAAAAATCAACCGAGAAAATTCAGATATACTCTAGTAAAATCTGTACCAAGAGAAAGTTACCTTTATTTATTTATTTTTTTGCAATTTGTTTTTCTTCCAGTTTTATTGAGATATAATTGGCGTTCGGCTCTGTGTAAGTTTAAGGTGCACTGCATGATGATCTGACTTAATACATCATGAAGTGATGACCACAATAAGTTCAGTGAGCATCTAGCATCTCATACAGATACAAAGTTAAAGAAATACAGAAAAAAAATTTTTTTTGAAGATATCTTCTTTTAAAATTTATTTTGACCTTTTAAAATATGCCTTTGTTGCCCTATATCCTGTTTTTTTTTTTTAAACAAAGTGAGGCAAAATAATCAAAACAGTGAAGACTGACAAACAAAACTGACAATTTAGTTGCTATTTACTGATGAACTAAACAAGTTAAGGACAAGTATCTCTGAGGAAGCAACCCAATTAACTATTGGTTAGAGGGTTGATCAAAGATAAATAGAAGTCAGGGGTATAAATCAGACAGCATAATTCCAGATCGACAGTTTCCGTAACCATTAGGTGAAACTTTTTCTAATTATAATGATCACTAATAATAAGAATTTCAGCTAATAAAAAGTTCTAAGTTTTAATTATATAAAAGAGTACCAAGGAGACAGTTTCATTAAGGGGAAATATTTTGGATCTTGACTTAAGGCCAGGCATGAACACAGAGCATCGCTGGTAAGTAACAAAGCATGCTGCATCTAAGCACGGTGGCAAGACACTGACTTACTTGTAATGAGGCCATGGGACATCACAAGAGGTGGCAGGACATGAACATATGCACACAATTTGAGCAGAAATGAGCTAATTCACGCTTTATGTCTCTTGAATTTGGGGCTTATCATTTTAGCCACCAGAGGTCACCCTTCCCCAGAGAGATGAAAAGCAGGGTTTGTGAAGCACTTGCCACTTGTGTCATAAAGATACAATTTTTAAAACCATGCTAGCAGTGTCCTTCTTTCCCCACTCAAACCATACGCGAGGATGGAAACCTCCTCACCTTGCAGTTAATGCAAACATACAGGTAATGGAGAACAGGGGAGGTGAAAACAGCCTGAGAGGCTAAAATGGCCTATGTAACATGTGAGGGCTGGGCGGAGGGGATGCGGTCCTCTTGGAGGAGGAAGGTTTGTGGAACAGCTACCATGCTAGCGGGAGACAACGGAGAGAACTGGATGAAAGAGATTTCAAGGATTTTTACTGTGTGCCATAAATATAACCATTCCTGGACATTTTTCAGCTAAGGGCTCCAGTAAAGATTTATACTGCTCTTTAATCTAGTTTTGTATGTCAAACTTAAGTTTTATGTACCAAATCTGGCTTTCAGGAAACAGCAAATTAGCCAGGACTCCTCAGGGTTCAACTTATGGGCGTATTTACAATCAAAATGGAGAGAAAGAGACCCTGACTTCATCACAGTGTCTTGCACAAAACATGTGGTCAGTAAATACTTTCCCCACTCACCCCACCTCACGTATAAATAATACAAGAAGGAGCTGACGACGAAGGAGCTGATGACGAAACATTTCAGTCTCTTTTGTTTCAATCCCGTTAGGCAAGCAAGGGCCCACTTCTCTCCATTTACTACCACGCTACTGTACCACAGGTAGAAGTAAAATTCAAGGGTTAGAGTAATTTCATGTATGTGGATTACAGCAGCCAAGAGATAAATTCAGCACAGACCCCGATGATGACCCAAGGGTTCAGATCCTTTCAAAACACAATTAGTGGGAATGCAGTTTGGTGCAGTCACTGCACGAATCATCAGGGAAATATACTTGGGAACCAGAATGAGAGATCACCTCACACCTGTTAGAATGACTATTATAAAAAGACAACAAATAACAAGTGTCGGTAAGTACGTGGAGGAAAGGCAGCCCTGGTGCACTGTAGGTGGGAAAGTAAATTGGTGCAGCCACTATGGAAAACAGGTTCCTCAAGTATTAAAAATAATACTGCCATACAATCCAGCAATTCCACTTTTGGGTATTCATCTGAAGGAAAAAAAACACTAACTCAAAAAGATACATGCACCCTTATATTCACTGCAGCATTATTTATGATAGCCAAGAAATGGAAACAACCTAAATGTCCACTGTTGGATGAATGGACAAAGAAAATGTGGTATGTGCATACACACACACACAGAGGAATATTATTCAGCCATAAAAGGGAGGAAATCGTACCATTGTTAACAACAAAGATGGACCTTGAGGGCATTACATTAAGTGAAATAAGTGAAAAAGAGACAAATATTATACGATCTCACTTATGTGTGAAATCTAAAACAAAAACAACAACAAAAAATCCAGCTCACAGACACAAGAACAGATCGGTGGTGGCCAGAAGCAGGAGGTGAGGGGGTGGGCAAAGTGGGTTAAAGGGATCAAAAGTTTGTAAAAACTTCCATCTATAAAATAAATAAGTATGAAGATATACTGTAGAGCATGGTGACTATGGTTAATAATACTGTATTGCATATTTGGAAGTTGCTAAGAGAGATCTTAAAAGTCCTCATGTCAAGAAAAAAAAAAACAAGTTTTGTACAGGAGTGGTGTTAATGAGACACTGCAGTGATTGTTTCACAATACATACAAATATCAAATTATTATGTTGTATGCCCAAAACTAACATAACATGTCACATATACCCCAGTAAAATATGAACACATTTAAAAAGCCCTCCTTTGTCACACTGCCCCTCACCCTGTGCCATCCCTCAGATACCAAATTGTGACTCTTTAGTAGAGTGCAAGAATATGTAGATTAATTAAGGCAGCATTACACAAAAAATCCTGGACATGAGAACTATGGCCCAAGATTATTGGGAGATATTAAAATTGGTGAGAAGCTAACTCTTTATCTAAAGGAACACTACCAATGAAGCAAAGAAAAAGCACTGGTCAGACATGAGAACCAGGGAGCATCATAATATCCAAAACCAAAGCAAAACAAAGGTACTGATCAATCAAACAAACCAATCCCCAAAACAGTCCTTACTAACTTCGAGGCTTTTAATTTTAAAAGAAATGAAAATGAATGGAATTTCCCATGTGTTTTAAGGGTAAATAGGTTCTCCTGTCTCTAGTTAAACCAACTCTTCAGTGGAAGGGTCTGACTGCAATTTTGGAGAGCATGACTGCTTGACAGGCAAACTACAGGATGAAAATAAAGATAACAGTAATTTGGTAACAAATTATAAACTCCAACTGGCCATCAGCACTTTAAAGTAACCATTAGCTAGAGTTAGTGGGGTCTGTGGTCACAGTGTTTCAGAGAAGTATTATCTTCTGTTTTTAAAGTAGGAATAGCTGGGACCTTATCAATAAAGAAAACACAGAAACAGTATTGCTGGGAATGTGCAAAGTGACTGCAAAAACAATACTAATGAATGATTTCTCTTAATTTCATTCATTTTTTCCAAAAAGCACATTCAAATCAGCATTTCTTATTAACATAATAATAGACCATTTAACTTTAGGTATTATATATTCTCTTCTCAGAACAACATCACTATGAAAAGAAATATGGAAATTCTTCATTTCTTTGCAAACTGAGATAAGTCACGTAAAGTATAATGTTACTTAACTCTAAAGATACACACAGAAGATAAGCAACTTTCCATGACCTTACACATTAGTTTAGATTAAATTTCACCTCGACCTCTTTGCTGGCCAAATGGCCTACCTATGAAAATATATTTTGATATAAATTATTTTCTATTTCTCAGTTTTATGTCTCAGATTTCAGAGGAGAAAAATGAAGAGTGCATTTTCTGGGAATGCGAACACTAAGCAGCAGACAGGAATGACAGTTTATTATTGTAGGTGTGACTGGTCTTCGGCTGAAAAATTCCAACCCTGAATCCAATGCTGGGATGATCTTCGATAACCCTGCAGTGGGAAGAGCCCCTTTACGTCAAGGGGCCATGAGAGACACTGGAACATCAGTTCGACTACATGTGGAATTGAAAACAAACAGACAAACACAAACAAACAAAATCTTCAGTTGAAACAGAAGTGAGGTCTGAAAGGAAAAAGGACTAACTAAAGCTATAATCCTAGTAATTTCCACAATCTTAACCATAACACAAAGTTTTAAATTCAATTCTTAAAGGATTAGGATTTTAATCTATGATTAAAATTTAATGAGGACTCCACAGCCAGTTTCTGATGATTGTAAAAAAAAAAAAATCTAATTTCATTATAACAAACTATGTTGAGCACTGTCAAAATCTGTTTTTTTTTTAATTTCAAATATCCACTGGAGAAAATTTTCAAATAAATAAACATAAGTCAGTAATTAACTTGTCTTAACATTTTTTTTTGACATAGAGATGATTTTATGTTATTTAAAATGAATTTAACCTGTATTAAATTGAATTGACCACACCAATCAAGACTCCTACAGAAAAATACTGCATGTTTACTCTTCCTATAAAATAAAGCAATTATTTCCCCCAAAGCAAATTGCCCCAATTTCAACATATCACTGGAACTTAGGAGAAAGTTAATACCGGCACATTTAGAGTTAAGGATGGCACACATGTTTTATCTTGCTTCTAAGTCTGTTTGACTACAGATGCCAAGGATGCAACGCTGAAAAGGATTATCAGGCTCAGCACGAACACAGACCACAATCAATTAATTATGCCTGCCGTGGACCCAGGGAGCATACACACATGACCTATTTCACCATCTCTCCTACGGAAGCTGTTGGTTAAGAACACATTTTAGTGGTCGGACAGCTCTGGATTCAAATCCATACCCCACCACCCCACTTATTAGGTGTATGATCTTAGACAAATTACTAGTTTTCTTGGCTCTAAAATGGGAGTAATAATCCTTAAATTTGTCAGAGCTAAGTTACAATGAATATGAAGACTAAATACAACCCAGCATGCAGTAATTACTTTAAAAATAGCTATTACTGGTATTACTATAGGAGTTTGAGTCTTTCAGAGCTCATCAGTGACTGATCACTGAATGTGATCTTGAAATAGGCAGGTCCCTACCAAAACCCGCTGTCACAGTGAGTGAGCCCTCACTCAGCCAGTCACTGGACATGGGCACCAGCCAGCGGGGCGGGGTGGGGCAGGGCACCCGGACACAAGTCCACGAGGCAACAAAGGACCACACTCTCGCATTCCCCCAGACCAGCGCTACAGGTCTGAGGCTTGTCAACGCAACACAGAAATGTGCCATTTACTCAGAATGAGGTTTAGAAAAATAATGGTTACAAAAATAGAACCATTTTACCCTTCCTGGGACCACTCACCCACCTACCAAGTATGGGATAAGAACTGGTAATTACACTCTTCTAAGAATTTCAGAGTCTTAATCTAGGCCGACTCGACACCAGCTGCACTGAAAGAAAACAGACTTCAATCAGCATGAAATCTACTTCAATGACAAAGCATATACACAAAATGAAAAAAAAAAAGACCTTTAAAAAGTTAAAGCTGGTTAGAAGATGCTTTGATATATAACCAGGAGAATGAACAATATAGCTAAAGACAAACTAGATCCTTTTATTATAAAAAGTTTTCAACAGTTAAAAACAGTGTCAAATATTACGATGTTATTTGAAATTCTAACTCCACAATTACAATTTATAGTGAACAGGCTTGGCGACTACTCCACGTCCTGTTACATGATTTTACTGAGCTTGAGTGAATCTGATTGGAAAGCAACAGAACTGGCAGGACACAGGATTTAAAGGGTCAGAGACCTGGGTTCACTGCTTATTTTAACCATCTAACTCTGAATTCCCTTAAGCTCACAGACGCTCATTTCTTCGCCTGTAGAAGACTGATAAGACCATTTCTCGCATTAGATTGCTGTGAGCATCAAACTAGACGAACCTTTTTTTTTAAGAGTGCTTCATGAGCTCTACAGAGCTGTCCTGCCAGGTGGCTCTCAATAGAGAGCTTACCCTGGGTGTACAAAATCGACTCGGATTAACGGGAACAAGAGTGAAGCCGGGAGGGCAGTGCCGGGGGAAAGCCACACAAGAACCTGCCCTCTTCGCTGGGCACAACAGCCAAGCTCCCTGAGGACGAGCCCACACCAACACAGACCCTGTGGATGACAGCCTACTGACTACATGGAAATCTCAGCTTTTCTTTTCTTTCTTCTTCTTCTTCTTTTTTTTAAATTCTGGAGATACAGTTTCCTTTATTTTGATTCTAAAAATTTGGGTGGAGGTACAGAACATGAAGATGGACAAACTCACATGAAATGAAAGATCATGGATACGGAACGCCCAAGAAAAAACAAATCTGGATACCAACCAAAGCCCTACAGATTTTTAAAAATCCAACTCACTCACATGATTAGTAAATATAGGAATAAATAACAAAATAACATAAAAGTGCAGTTACTTTTAGGCATCAAGAGTGATACACAGATGCAAGGCCAGATGGGAAGATGAACTCCATTCCTCCATCTTCAGAAATGCAAGACGCTGTTTACAGCTGGCGAGAAAAGGCTAAAAGGCTACAGTTCACACTCAAGTATTCACTGCCCGTTATCATGCTATTCGGGGAAGAACTGGAGATTTGGTTTTCTCACTTTTAAAATATTAGATGCTTGACAGCTTTTGTTAAGCTCTTAACATTTATTAAGTACTTGCCATCTGCCAGCCGCTGTTCTAAGTGCTTCTGAATGTATCAGTTTATTTAATTCTCAAAACAATCTTAAGAGGCTGGTACTATTAACGCCCCTGCTTTTTTAGAAGAGGAAAGCATGGCCCGGAGAAGTTACAAAACTCGCCCAAGATCGCACATCACACTAAGGGAAAAGCCAAGATCTGAATCCAGGCTGTCTGCAACCAGACTTCAAACCCTGAACTAACAGATACTCTACCGTCTAATAATTATGCAGAATATATATGATACTTGTTTCAAAAAGTATTTACTAAAGGCCTACTATTGCTACACATATGATAACAAAAGCTTTAAAGACACTAGATTTAAAGTGAAGTTCAAGGGTCAGTCACTACTTAGTAGTTAATTAATCCTGGCATCACATTTCTTTGACGTGGGTGCTTGTGGGACTGGCGGTGAAGTAGAAGCAAGGGTCTAGAAGAGAATCACTATCAAAAATACTACTGCTTTTCTGGGAAGCATCTGATGAATCTTTCTGGAAAATAAATTCTGAGGAAATTTGCAAGGGGCCTCCTGATTATGTAAAACTGACTAACGGCAAATGTCTACTGTTTTTTAATGAGGACTTCTTTCCAGAGACACACGGCTCAAGCAGCTCTTAGACAGAACTGGGGCTGACACACACAGCAAAACGGCACCAGGCCTTATCCCCAGAAGAAACTGCAGTCAAGACTTCTGTTGTCTGAGAGCTCTGCCACGGTATTCCTTTATACGTAGCTGCAGTAGATAAAGGTGTAACTTTTGCCGTGAAACACCTCAAAATCTAAAAACCAGCATCATTAGTTACCTGTTATTTCATTCATTATTAATCAGACTCCTTACCATTCCAGTTTTCACTGTGAACCACTTCAAACTAAAGAAAACTTTCTCACTTTTAAGTTCAGTGGGTTCTCCCTTCATCTCACCATCGACTTCTCAATTCCAAGAGAATCACTGAGCACATCGCTAACCACCTCCATCCTTCCTCTTCAGTGTGGGTGCTGCCTGCCCCCCCCCGGACGCCTCCTCTTGATGGAAGCCCCTCATAGCCATCTTTGTACATCTCTCCCCACCTTTTGCTCAGCTGACCACCCGTTCTGCACACAGTCACCATCTCCACACATGTGGTCCTACACGTCTCCATATGAGAATCTGACAACCCAGATGGCCCATGAGTCTCTGCTATTCCTTTATCACTAGGGCTCCCTCTGAGGGGAGAGGCACAGGACCACATGACAACAATATTCTGGACACAAAGCCTTGAGAATTCTCTGGGATCTACAGATGTTGCTTAAGGCTTCCTTCGGTTTCTTAAGTACAGAGTCGGGTAATAACTCCTCAGGTGAGCTCAGGAGATTTTTCTCAGATCTGTACAAGGCAGAACAAATAATTCAATTTTTAGGATTAATAACCTTGAGCAACAAAACCTCTTTCGGATTCCAAAGAGGGAAAGACAAAATGGTACTAGAGTCCTTAAAACACTTAAAAATGACAAATGTACTAGGTTGGAAAGGGACAGTTCATTATTCTAGTCTCCATAAACAGGCCTGATACTAACCAGCCTTCCTTAGATCCCCAACCCCTTTCCCTGGCCTCTTAGGGATCCAGAAGTCCCTCATGCTGTCCCTTGTTTGTCCAAAGGCCCCAGTCAATCATACCCTGCTGTCCCACCACCAACAATAGAATTCTGCAGCCCAGAAGCATTTTTCTTCTTCATTAAGTCCTCTCCATGTTGGTTCCAGTGGCTGAGGTTGACCAGATATTAAGGGGGAGGGAGAATATCAGACTAACGAAAGCACATTAAATTCATTCCAGGTTGATAACATGAGAAGAGATAATCAGGGCAGAGAGCTTTCCTACTGTCCCTGAGACAAACACCAGTGCCCATCCTTGGAGCTGGGGGAATCACGGTGTGGCAAGCAAGGTGCAAAATGTAAGGAGGCATCTTATCCAGCACCAGCGCTATGCCTGCAGCTGTGAGACGGCGCCTCTGTGCACATTGTGCCCTGCTCGGTGCCTTGCTTTCCTTACTCTACACGCCTCACTCCTTTCTGCCTACAAGTCAAAATGGCTAAGATGGTCCCAGCGGACAAGAAGGAAAAACTTCAGCTGCTCTCAAGTTGCTGTCTAAAGAAAAGCAGTTGGTTCTACCTTCCCTTCTAATTTCCTACTAATTTCTAATTTAGTTTCTGGTTAGCACCTAAGCTCTTGGTTGGTGCCTGATAAACTTTCCTAAACAAAAAAACCAAACACTAGGGACTGAGAAAGCCTTTGGCCCCAGGGCCTAACACCTACAAGGTGTTTGTTAGCTCCCCCAGGGCTCCGGCTCACGACACCTGGAAGGCGAGTGAGCTGTACGCTCACAGGAGCCCTGAGGTGAACCGGGACGCCGGCCCCCTCAGATCTGCTCCAGCATCATTGCTCTGTCCGTGGATTTTTATGCTGGATCAGAGGATAAACAAGGAGCTACCTTACCCATCTTTAAAACAGCAACAACAAAAACCAAAACAACTTTCTTCTGACCCCACTTCCCCACCAGCTATGCTCTATTTCTTGTTCCCTTTTTATTTTCTTACCTCCCATTCTCTACTGAGCTGGTCCTGTCAGGCTTTTGCCCCCATCACTCCACCAAATGCCCTTTATCAAGGTCACCAATCACCTTCAGGTTGCTAAATCTAGAGTCAGTTTATCCCTCCTCCTCTGGACACACTTTCTTCTTTGGCTGCCAGGACACTGGTCTTCCTCTGTCTTCCCTGTTGCTCCTTCTCAATCTCCTCTTCTCTCTGTTTCCTTAATGTCTGAGTCCTAAATGTAAGTCACTGACCCTCTGCTCTTTTCTATCCATATTCACACCCTTGGTCATGTTGTTCAACTTATCACAACTTGAAATACCATGGACTTGACAACTCCCACATTTACATTCTGGCTCAGACCTCTCGCTCTGACGTCAGCCTGGCATTCACGTGCCAACTCTGCACTGCACTTCGACGTCCTGCAGACAACTCAAACTCAGCACGTCTCAAAAGGAGCTCTTGATCTCACCTCCCTAACGTGTGGCACCCACACTCTGGCATCTCAGCTGAAACCAACTAGAACGCATCCTTTTAGCTGCTTAGGCCAAAAGGCACACAGTTAATCTCGATCGCTCTTACAGCCCATTATCCAGCCTGTCAGGAAATCTGTTGGCTCCACCTCTACCACGTGGTCACACTCTCGCCTGAACGACCCCACAGCCTCTTCATGAGTCTCGCCGCTTTACCTGGTGCCTGCGCTACCTCCAAATCGCCTGTTCTCAACACAGAAGCCAGAGAGAAGAGAAATAAAGGAAAACCATAACAAAGAGACATGGACGTAAATACATAAATGGCAAGACATCATGAAGTACAGCTGACCCTCGAGCAACATGGGTTTGAACTTTGTGGGTCCAATTAAATGCAGGTCTCTTTTTTCAATAAAGACTACAGCACTACACGATCCACGCCTGGTTGGCTGTGTGGACGCAGGAGTGCAGATACAGAGAGCCAACTGTGGGACCTCAGCATCCTCGGATTGTGATACCTGCAGCAGGTCCTGGAACCCATCCTCCATGGCTGCCAAGGGATGACTCCAACTGGATGATTTCAACTATATCATAAATGAGGCAATTACAAGTGCAGGCGGTAGTAGGTACATGGAAAGGAAACCCAAATAAATTCAAGGGCACAGCTGCCTGATAGTTTTTTAAGTGAGGGAACAACTCTTTTTTCAAGTTCTGAATTAAATATGTTTTCCCTTAATTTACATAATAGTTTCATTCCTGGAAAATTAGTTGTATTTTAAGACAATGCGAAAATGCTTGTGTATACACATGAAAAGTTATGTCTGGTTGTGGTTTTTCACTAGGAAAGTAGAGTGGGCCGTTTTTAAGTTTCCAGTGTGGGGCTGTCCTGCACACTGCAGGATGCCTGGCATCACTGTCACCCATTCCCTAACTGCCAGGAGCATCTCGTCAATCACTGGGGCAACCCGTGACTGAATGCCCCCACAAACGTCCCAAACACTCTTGATGGAGGAACCTCTCCCGCTTAGCAACACTGCTCTAGAGAGAAAGTCTACAAGCTACAGCATCTCTTGATTCTGGAGTTTGATCAAAAGAAGTGTCAGCAACCTACTGAAAAGCACAAAGTGCCACTCACCTCGAGCAAGGGACTAAAATTTATTCAAGAACATCCAAGTACATCCATCGATTCTCAGCTCAGATAGTCCCCTTGTCCTAACACGCTGGTGAGCCTGGCTTGCTTGTGAGATGGCGGTGAGATTGTAATAACTGGCAACTACCCATTACACATAACTTGAAACCTTGGGAATCTGCTACTATGTAAATCCATTTTGCAGGATGGGGACGTTCCAGTGTACAGGAAAGAACACTGGACTGACTGGGAATCAAAAGATCTGAGTTGTAATTCAGGCTCTACAAACAAAGAGATGTATTTACCTATTCGACAGATCTTTATCTACTGGCTAGGCAGCACTGGGACCACAAAGAAGAAGAGAAGAGTTTTTGCCCTAGAGAAGAATTTAGAGGGAATAAATCAGTCTCCAAATGGGTCTTGGTTTCCTAAACCACAAATCTGAATCTTCAAAGTGCCTTCCAAGTAAAAAATAAAATGCAGATTTTATGTATATGCTTTCAATATGCCATGGTGAAACCAAGGAAAATATAAAATGAAGCAGACAAGATGGTACTAGAGCTAAAGTCACCCACATGATTTTTTTTTTTTTTTTTTTTTGCTTTTCACATGAGGATATATTACTATATGAAATTCCTATTTGGTTAAGAGTGAAAAAAATCACTATTTATATTTCTACTTCTTGATAATAATAAAAAGATTGAGTACACATTCAAATGATCCTTGGGAGCAAAATGGAATAGAAATGGCAGTTAATATCAGCTTGTTTTTTCTGAAAGCTTTATTTGTTACATCAATCTTTAATCAGTTTATCACTCACACAATTCCCACTCTGACAAGGCACAATTTGCAAAGAATGTGCACAGTAAAATTGTCTAGTGGCTGGAGCAGCTCACAGGAGAAAATGTTAAAACAAATGGAACATTAAGTCAACTGGCTGGAAACAGTATAGCTTTTAATGTTACCTATTGATACCTATTTTTTAAAGTGAGAACATTTTAAAGTAGCAGTATCTTTTTGAAGAATAAGAATATGTCAAATATTTAATTTCTTGAGACTGTAAGGAAATTATCAGGAATAGAAAGTGTGAGTAGTTTTTCTCCTTACAGAGATGTCTGAAGTTTAGGTTACTCCAAACTGTTAATTCTTCTACTCATTCTCCAACTAGAACTTTGTTTACTTGTGAATAATTCTGACCCTTTCAATTATCATAAAGGCCAGAGCCCCTAAAAGAAAAGCTTGTTTCTCTCAAACCAGAATAAGAATCTTGTTTTTTAAAAATCAGTCACCTCCTTCCCATCTATGCTCACATTCACACCAAGATGGGCTTGTTGATCCCCAAACACATCATGCTTCTTATGTGCCTTTCTAGGCTTCTGCATATGCTGTTTCTCAGGCTGTTCTAGACGGCCTTCTCCTGCCTCTCTAAAGACCTATTCACCTTTAAATACTCGGCTCAGAAGATACCCATGGCAGCCTTCCTTAACCTCCGCAGTTACAGTATGTCCCCCATGGGCTCCCACAGCCCCTCTTTCATCCCACTACTGCGTAATTTATAATATGACCATAACCGCTCACCACCTGCCCGCCCCCAGTAGACTCTCGGCGAGTCAGAAGACTGGGTGGCACCACGTCTGGATGGAATTGCTAATGAAGAGAACAGCTATGGAAGATGATGGTGAAAGGCTCTAATTCTTCTGCAAAAGATCCAAACCTTGAGGTCTATTACTTCCTCCAGTTTTGTGTTATTTATAAATTATAAGAAAATCAAATTTGGTACTTATGTTACTGATAATTCTATCAATTTCCAGTGTTTAGCCAGCAGATCTTTTCCTCAGGGAAGAAATACATCTCTACAGCTGATGTACAAAACAAGTGCCTCTGATCACACAAAGTCTATTAAATGCATATAAACATTCAGATTTACCAGTTACTTACCCCCCAAAATTCCCCTATTTAGTTTACGATTCGTCCAAAAAAATAGGAAAGCACAAAAGAAAAAAAAGCATAACACAGATAGCTTACAGGGAAAATGGATATGGTTCTTGAACTCTACAATTCATGCCTTTCAAAAGGTGCTTAATTGAAAAGATACAGACTAAACCTCCACTGTAAACTGAGGAACCGCAGGTGCAGTTAGTCGTGATTACCACCGACAACACCCAGTCAGACAACACAGAAAGGATGCGTGAGAAGGAAAGACATCGCACGGCAGAAACGTCTGTACACAAATTCAACTGTTGATATTACATGGTATTACTCAGCAGTGAAAAACTATGTTTTCCCCATCTGATGTGAACCTTTTTAATCGGTAAGACTGTATATTCCTTAAAAGCAGAAACTATGAATTTCATCCTATTATACCTTAATAATTTTCATGAGATCCACTTCAGATAAAAAGAAATCACCTCTGCAAAACTAGAAAGAGGGATGGTATTATTACTACCTTAGTAGATCTTAAAAACAAAAAATGATTTTGCATTTTGGCCTTATTTTAATTTTTACGTTCTCCCTACTGCATTCAGGTAGATGCAGCTGCTGTCTCAACCTACAGGGATGGAAACCAGGTCACAGAGAATGACTCTCCTGAGATAATCGCCACTGGCGCAATCAGGAGGAGATGCGATCACAGTCTTATAATTACGTACTATCTTCATTTGAACAAACTCTGCCAAATGAAAGAATGCAAACCAACAATAAACACTCACTGAGCCCTGACCAATTCAACGTGTAATCTGATCATCATATTTGCCTTTAAGATCATTCTGGAGATTAAAGGAGTCAGCTTTTAATGAATCCCATGTAGTGTGTACACACACACACACACACACACAGCTACTGTGTATGTTTAAAAAAACATAAATACGTGTTTTTTGTATACATTTTCTGCAAAGATACCCAAAAAACTGTTAACAGCAGTTACCTTTGGGTAAAGGAAATACAATGAAAAAGGAGGTAATCTTTTTTTCATTTTATACCTTTCTATACATTTTTAACTTACTGTATTACTTTTGTTAATTAATAACTGTTTTACACACAATCACTAATGCTTTGCTAAAAATCTCTTTTCTAGAATTTTGGAAAAAGAGAAGGTATCACAGACATGTCAGAAAAGCAACCTTCGGTATCAATTCTTGCTTTCTAAGGAGGAAATTAAACAAACCTGAAAACTAGTTTGATAACACAGAAAATCAAATTATATTTAAAGTTAAAAGTGGTTCATTCGTCATTAGCTGTGACTCTTTAAAGAGCAAAGCCACAGGCTCCTTGTTGCTGGGAGTTGGCCCTCCACACTCACCGCAGTCAGGGGTCTGCGCCTGGGGTGAGCCAGGTCCCAGGCTGTGCCACGGGACCGTTCCAGGGTCCTAGGCACGAGAGACACCAAAGGTGATCCTCAGCCACAAAGGGGCTGTGGTGTCACAAATCCATAAGCATCACTGGAAAAAACAAGGCCTCTGCTGAGAGCTGTATTCAGGGAAGAGCACGAGTAAATTAAACAAAGTAATATGTGTAAGACCTGAGAGGCACAGTACCTCTGTGAGATGGGACTGGGGACAGAAGAGAGACTGGTTAGGATAATCCTGTTTATGAAAACTCGAATAGAACAGGTGTATTTCTAAAAATTCCTTAAGTTTCTTGCCCAGGTATAGTCATTGTAAACAAAATGGTGAAGTCAAGGGGGAAGTGGAGCAGGGATAAAGAATACATCAGAAAGTCTGTGGAATTAAAATACATGTCCTAATTCTCTCATTTAATCTATAAAGACTTTATTAAGCTTGATTCAATGTCACTGGCAGTCAATATCTGAACATGTAAATTGCTGTGACACTTGATTTGAAAGGCACACGGAAAGAGCTAAGATTTAAACACAGGGACACATTGCTCTTTACCATCCCCAGGGACGCTGGGCCCCTCACTTCTGGGAAGCACCACACCAGACACACAGGTATATACCACGGTCTCATGTGAATGGCAGCCTGGGAATGCCACCCGTTCAGCCCTGCCCAGACTCTGACCATCCCATTATTTACATCTGCATAGAGTCCATCTCAACAAATACATCTTTACAGTAAAGTTCTTTTTTTTTTTCAAGAAGGCATATGATGAAATCTTAGACATTTATTTGGTCAACCTTAGATTTTCTTTAAAAAAAATCCATTTTCAAATTTCTGAATAGAAATAGATTTTTAGAGATTCTGCAATAATAATATAATATAATAATTGTTATCTTCCTACAGTTCTACCACTTAGAGATAATCATCAACACTTTTGTATATTCCCTCCTTGTTTATTTTCTGCATAAATACAGTTAAAAACACAAGATTATAATTTATCTTATGTCCTTATATTGTTACTTTCTAGCTTACTATCATTTTTCCATTTCATTAAATAGTTTTAAAAAAACTGCAGATAAGTTCGTGGGTAGGTAGGCAGGCAGGCGGACAGCTAGATTCCGTTACTGGCCACAGAACAGCCTACTTTCTAGCTGTATCATATAAGCATTCTGACCTTTCTTCCTTCTCCTACTCCGACACCGGGAATCACACAGGTCTGCTTATGTTACATTTGATGTACAGGTCACCCATGTATGTGTCATGTACATGTTTTTCAATCTTCAATATGATATACCAAACATGATATTAAGATTGAAGAAATCTTTAGGTCTGCATCTGTTTGTATCCTTTTCTAAAGCTGTCCACTAGGGACTACAAACTAATTTTTTAATTAGGTATTGATTATTTTCTTACTGACTTGAAATAATTCATTATATATGGGTATTAACTCTATTTTTAGATATAGTAACATATACATATATGCATGTATAGAGAATACTTTTTGTGATTTGACATATGCAAATCTTAATTACTTTATTTATAATGCAATTACATGTATGAATCGTTCTGGTTTTTAAATTTTTGCTTCTGTATTTTTGCTTATCTTTCCCTCAACCCAGTATCAGATATTCATAAACAATCTCTTCTAGTATGTTTATTACTACATTTTTATATTTGTACTTGTAATGTTATTTTATCAATAAAACATTCTTCTAGGCTTTCCCTACTGTTCCAAGCATTTGTCTATTTTATCAGCACCATACTACTTTTTAATTACTATCTAGCATTACCAGTTCCCCCTCATTATTCTTCTTTATATAAATATTTCTTGGCTCAAAAAAATGAAATTCATAATCACTGACCTATGAAGAGTCCCTGCTGAGATTCTGATTAGAATCATATTAAACTTAAAAATCAATATACAGAGATTGAAAGTAATTAACGAATTTTCCATATGGAGTCCCTGCATCCTCAGAGAAGAGTTTATAGTTTCATTCCTACGTGTCATTCACATTTCTCACAAAGTTTAATCCTCAGCAAACTTGCTGTTCCTGTAATGAATGGGCTCCTCTTCCCCCACATTTTGGAACTGGCTATTATTACTATGCAGACCATGATATTTCCAGTATTGACAATGGAACCTCACTACGTTCCGTTAGTTTCAGTTGATTGTCTTAGTGATTTCTTTATTATCTACAAATAGTTCTATCCTCCTTTCCAACAGTTCTCTCGTTCCTTTTTCTTTTCTTACTACACTAGCTAGGTATTTCAAAGTGATTTTAGATAGTGGTGGTGACAGCTGGTCTGTTGCTAATTCCAATAGATAAATTTCTTATTCCATCATTATTAGTATTTTGGCTATTAACATCTGGATCCCAATTTTGTTTATAAAATTATAGATACTTCCCATAAAATAGGAAAAGTAAATATCTCTAAACAGTGAGATAATGGGTAATTTTATTTTCCTTCATATTTTCCCAGTAAATAGACTATCAATGTTTTCTAAATTTACATTTATACTTTTTAGAATTCAAATTTGGTTCATTTATGTTTTTAAAGAAATCATCCATTTGATTAAGATGCTCACACATATGTGGGAAAGTCTCTATAGAAGTATTATCACTTTATCTACAGATAACTACACTTACATCCCAATTTTCTATATATTTTAAAAATTAGACTGGCGACGAACTCCTCCAATTTACTGTCCGAGTTTCCTAAAATGACTGGACACACACACCCTTACCTCCTCATTTCTCTTAACGTTCCTTGCTTAAGGAGAACATTTTTAACTGCAAATAATCTTGTTTAGCAATCAGTATCTTACAGAAGGCAAGAGAAAAGCAAATGCTGAAAAAGCTTTCTCTTTAGAAACAACATTCTTCTGTTCTTTGTGAAGGACAGCAGATCTAAAAATAATGGCCTGATACAAATTTCTCAAGGTAAACTTATTCTGCTAACAAAAATAATTCATCCTTTTTATTAAAATACACTTGTACTTAAGACTACAGTACAAGATGTCATAAAATAAAAATATCAACAATTGATATTAGGAAAGTCATAACATTCCCAGCTCAGAGCTCCATGAAAACCAGATTTTAACACTGTTAATATTAGGACTTGCATGTTAACAAATGTCTGTGGCAATCTCTTCAAATCCTGTTTCTTTGATATTTCATTAAGTAACCATTATATTGAATCTATCATGCCATCTGAAATAGTTTGAGATACATTACCAGAAAAATGTTAACTTCAAATATAAACAGTTAGATTTTTTCATTTTTACTCTCCCAGGGAAGTTTCAAAGTACTAAAAAATGCAAACTGCTATCCATTTTCTAAAATCAGAAGTGAAATAATTAGGTCACAATAGATGGCTCCTTTCTTAGAGGGAAAAAAAAAAAGATGATGAATGCAAGTGGAATGTTTATTGTCACTGAAATTCTTCAGGCCTCGATTCCTAGTACATGTCTCGATGCAGGTTACTATGACAACTTAAATTACAGAAAATGTCCCCCCTTCTTCTACCACGTTGTTTTCTCCACAAGACCATTTCAAGCCTCCTAAAATCTATATGCTTGAATTACCCACAACAACAATAAACATCTCTTTACAGGTTTTATTTAGAAATGCTCCCATCTAAACCCTTTTAAAACCAAGTATAAGTGTATAAAAATAAATTCCATTAAATCTACATGGGACAGAAAACCTACCCTGAAAACATACAAACACAGCTTAAAATATAAAATGTTGAGAGGATTCTGAAACCAATCCCCATTACCAGAGGCACAGTGTATATCACCACCATATGCTTCATCACAGAAACTATGGGAAATTACTTGCAAGGCAGTTTTGAAAGAAGATTGTAGAGCTAAGACTTGTTTATCATTATTTTCCCCTCACTAATGCTTTTTACAGGAAAGTACCAGAAAAGGAGGGGCTGGGAGAATATTACAGTCCTATTTAGAATAGAAAGAGAAGCAGATAAATGATCTGTAAAACCTACTGTCTTCCCTAATCTGTCTTTTACACAAAACATGGGCTTTACAGTTTGCTCTCACACAGCTTCAATTTTGTAAACCTAACAAAGATGCCTTGTGATAAATAATAGTGTGAATTATTCTCTATCTTCGTTCTCTAAAAGAGTAACGGCTTAGGAGAAATTGCACCACTATAGGGAGAAAATGGGATTCAGTCGATATATTCTGATTGTAAAACATTAGAAATTTAAAGTAGCTCCATTAAAAAAAAAAAACTGAAGTAGTTTTACAGTGTGCCAATACTGAGAATTTCAAAGCTGGTTTTGCTGCTTATCAAGTTAACACGACAAACATTAGATGCTTCATTTGGAAAGGCTAAGGGAACTCGTACTCCTTGTATGAGTAAGCTGGCTTCAGTATCCAGCACAGGCAAAAAAGTTTTGTAAGTTCAAGCAAAACTTCATTTAAAAAAAGGAAAACAGAGTGGGATGCTAAAGAAATCTCTTTGCACCTGAAGTCTAGAATCAAAGACTGTTACAGAGCACTTAAGAATAAACAGCAAAAAATGAAAACTCTTCAGCAAACTGCAAGCTACTCACGTATCTCCTACCTGTATTAGTAAATAACACTAGTCTGCCAAGAGAAGCCAACCAAATAATTGAAGTGTTCCCACCCAAATGTACACCATTTCTAAACATTAAACCTGAAGCATAGTTCCTTCTGGGTATAACTAACACATAAATCCTCCTATATAGAGGAAGTAATTAATGTGTGAAACAAAGATTAACAGAACAACTTCATCAATAATGGAAGCTAAATCTAAAATTCAAGTGATCGTTTTACCCAATCGTGGCGAGAACTTCAGTCAATAGAGCTACATAACACATTTTTTCCTTATGCTTTTCTTTAGAATGTATTATAAACAGCCGAGCATCACAAAGAGCAGGGCTCAACTAGGATTTTTCAAGTCTCATATAAATGTAACACAATTGCCTTCTTAGAATCAGACTATCTTTTACTCTCCACACCTGTAGCTTTCCGTCCTGGGTCTTCCTAATGTCCAAGCAACATAGCAGAGTCCACAGAACTGAATCAGTGAAGATATGAGCTTGTGGTTTTACGAATCCACTCCTTCCACACAGTCTAGCAGGTACTAGAAGCTTCTAAGGGGAAATTAATTATGTGAGACCTCTGAAATTCATCATCTAGGCAAAAATGCAAGCACACAACTTTTGCAAATGAGAGACTAAGGACTTTAGGTGACAGCACACTGGTTGGTGCCCTTAAAGAGTTTATTCACCTGTAAAATGTGAACAGTTTATTCATAAGTAACTCACTCACTACAAACAAGGTCAAATTATGTTCCCTCCTGGGACCAACAAGCCACTCTAATGTTCAAGAGACAAGAGATCATACACACCAAGCAAACAAAAAGTGGAAAGTAACTCAGTTGTATATGCCCACCTCAGGGGACTTTGTGCCCCCATTTATTTAACGTAGCCAATTACTGACACTATTAAAGAGACAGAGGTTCAAACTATAGGATGCATTTCAGACTTACCAAGACTTTCTAACCTTCCAGTATTAGAAATACATCTGGTTTTTTAAAAATTTATTATTGTATTATTTATCTCATTTTGGCTGGGGTGGGGGGAGGTCATCAGGCTTATTTATTTTTACAAGAGGGACTGGGGATTGAACCCAGGACCTCGTGCATGCTAAGCATGGGCTCGCTCTGCCACTCGAGCTCTACCCTCCCCTCCACGTCTCCGTTTTTAAAGATGCTGCCCATTTAAAGTGTTAGCGGAACAGGCCTCGGGAAGCCTGAGAGTGGTGATACACCAGTTTGCAAAATTTTGCTTCAGACTCCAAATGTGAATCTAGATTTATAATAGAGTGGCAAAGGATACTATTGCCAAGTACACTTTGTACCTACCTGAAGAAATGGCTTACAAATCATGATTCTTATGCGTTCGCTAGTGAACACAATCTCTGAAAGTCTCCTAAAACTTTGAAAAGTTTTCTCTCAAAAAGTCATAAGTGACACTCCTCTCGGGTGCATGGGGGGAGTGTACATTTGCAGACTCACCTTGCCGTGCTGGCGCCCCCAGGTGGGGAGCGTGAGGTAGTCTTGAGGCAGCGGCGAGCACCAGACAGGTATTCTAGCAGGAGCTACCCGGGCACCTGGAAAGGTACACAGCGTTCGCACAGTCCTGGCTAATTTTTATCTTAAAAATTCTAAATCACCCCATTTTTAACTTCTAATCATCAAAGAGCAAAATACACAAGCTTTTAGTATCAAATGGTTTTTCCCCAAAAGAACTTTTCCTCCCCTCTTATGAATTGCAGGATTTGTGGGGTAGAGATTTGTTTTGTTTGGTTTCAATTAGTGCTTTTATGCCTTTGAAAGAGGGATTTTAGTTGTTTCTTTAAAAGGTCATTTGATGGGCCCATGTGTTCTAGGAAAGACTTTGTGCCTTCTTTTTCTCCTGACCAAAGTTCCCTGCAATCGCACAGTAAGTTCTTGAAAGCAGTTTAGCAGTTAGACATTTGGAAAATTGCCTAAAGCCAGGGCCTAAAAATGAAGTTGAAGGAGAGAACTCAGGATTTCAGTCTTAAAAAATAAAAACATGCTGCATTCTTCCTTGGTGAGTACAAATTACAACCACTGGCTACCCTAAGAAAGAGGGTAACTTGGCACCAGTTCTTTGGGCCATTCTATTGCCTAATACTGTGAGAATGTGAAACTCTGACATTAGCTGTAAAGAAAGCCTAAGAGAGAAATCTTGGCCACAAGACGGGAACTGACACAATTCTTGTGTCTGCCACATTCAGGCTACGTCCTTAACAGACGTATCTGAACTTATTTATAGAAAGGTTTATTTTAGTAACAAGACCATCCTCCATCAACCATTTAAAAAAAAATGTACCAAGACACTGAACTAGTTTTATTATGAATAGAAAATGCCACCCCCAAAAGTTATAATCCTTAAATCTTAGCTATGAAATACTATGAAACATCAAATTAGAAAAAGGATAAGGAGAAAGAACTGGTCCCCAAATCTGATGCAAGCGATCAGAAAAGACACACATTTCAAACACAACTGAGGAAGGCGGAAGCTAGTCCAAGTGCCCCCTTCCAGAGCGGGGTTCTCCCTGCTCAGCTTCGCTACCCTTGGATGAAGACACCTTTTCCAAATCTGGTTACTAGACAAACACTCCGTGTAAGTTTCTAGTGAAGCACAAGGGTGCGTGACAGTGTGCTTCCAAGTTTTACAAGAAAAAGAGAGTAGCTGTCACATTAAAATTTTTTTTCTAATGAAAATAAATTGGTTTTAAGCCAACTAGATACCCTAGAATTCCTGTTTAAACCTCTTCTGGCTAGAGGGTCAGCTGGGTTAGAGCCTTCAGGCTTCACCTCGACCTACCTACCTCCTAAAGCAGCTAAGACAGACACACATTTGAAGCTGACGTACCTTTGGTAAAAGAGCCTGTCCATGCAGTGTGATGTCATCCAAAAAGGTAAGGAAGGGTCAACCCTGCCGGGGGAAAGGACCGGCAGAGGACTGGGTGGCGAATTGGGAACCACATGAGAAGAGGTGAAACAGACCAGCTCCCGCCTTGGGCCTGTGGAAGCTATCTGGAATCCAGTCTGGCAGGCAAAGGGATTCTCATTTATCTAAATCAAAATTTCTTTTCCTCTTTTCCTGTCCATCTTTTCTCCTTTAAAGCCTCACCTCTCTTTTTAGTTTTGCTTTCAAGAAAATCTTTTGCAAATAGGAAGTGGGCAGTTGAAAAGGAGTTTCTAAAACTGACAATCATTATCTTCTTTTGTCCACAAAATAAAGTTGTCACTGCTAGAGCCAGACATTTAAAGGCCAAGATGATTATGGTGCTTATTCCCTCATATACAATTCCAAGCAACACTAACTTATACATATGCTGATGTTAAAATCTCTCCTTTTTAGATCTTTATAATTGCAAACCTCTGGGTGAGCTGAGGCTCTTTGGGATGGGATGGGAAGTACCCTGGTCCTGCCGATGTCCAGGGAACATGCTCAGGACTCTGGTGGGAAGTGCGAAACTTAATGAGAAGGGAAGGACTCGGGCTCCTGGACACCTGTCCTCACCTCTCTCGTTTCCAGTGAAGTCTCCATCGTCTGCTCCCCGCTCCCTGATTACTACAACCATTCTATCTATTCAACCCATCATCTACCCTTCAGCAGGACCACTTTAAAAAAGCAAACAGAAAAAGAGCAAACCCTATCATTCTACTGCTTTTAAAGCCTCTGCAAAAAACCTTCAAACTTCTTTTGCTTGGCCTGCAACTGCAGTGACAGAATTTTCCTAACCACAGACGTAAGACAAGAGTGAGAGTCCTCGTGGGGGCAATAGGAAACCTGAGATTTAAACTAGGGTGACGTCAGAAAGCGGACGACGCACTGGTACCCTACATGAGACTCCTCACATCCTTGCAGGACTCCGCTAGCTCATTTCCAGCCACCCTCCTGAAGCTACCACATGACACGCCCAGCCTCACCCAGGGCTCAGCTTCTCAGCCTCCAGCTGTGCAACACGCTGGTGTCCCATGCCATGACCAGGCCCCACCAACTCACCCTCCAAGAGACTGCTCAAAACTCTCAGACCCCCTAGCCCTCCCCGCATCCAAACCCATCACTCCAGGCACTCCCAAGAGGCTGGCTAACACTGCTCAATGGCACGTTCCCTAAATCCTCACAACCCTAAGTTAAGGTAGGCAGGCTGTAATAAGGGAAAATCAGAAAAGAAGGCAGAAGAATAGAAAGGTTAAATAACTGGTCCCTGCCTCTTAAAGAAATAACAGTAGGCACTTAATAGATAAGTGCCAGGCCACACGCTGTGTAATTCACACACTATTGACAACCCTGTGAGGGTAAATCCTACAGGCCCCATTTGGCAGACGAGGAAGCTAAGATTTCAACAGGATCTGGTACATTTCCAGGTTCACACAGCGAGCAAATGGTGAAGCCTCGATTTAAACTCATTTGTACTTGATTTCAAAGATCCTGCTTTTTTCTCCCAACCCAGGTTAGTTCACATAGCCCATCCTGCTCCTAATATCTGTTCACACTCTACTGCCCCTTCCCTTTTCAGCCTAACAAACTGATCAATAAACCATAGGAATTTAAACGCATCGTTGTTAGTCTTACAGTTTGTTATTAAATACCACGCAGGAACTTAGAAGAATAACAAAGGAGAAGGATAAGACGAGCAGAAGATATGATCAGTTATTTTTTAACTCGTCAGGCAATCATTTTTGTTTAGATCAGTTTGAAAAATGCACTTTATAAACTTTACTAGACAAGCTATCCAATGATTAATTTCCCCTGGCTTCCATATCCCACAGGCCAGAGACTTCTTTTCAGAAGATCAACTGCAGAGTTTTGATGAAGTAGTCATCATATTATCGAGGTGTCTTTACTGAAGATCTTTTACTCCAGTTTGAATTGGCCAAAGACCAAAAATCAAAAACTGTTAAATGCATATAGATTAAAGGACAAGCATAACCACATTAATAGAAACTTTCTAAAAATAACCCTAATTAATTTCAAGTGACAATGATTCTTAAACTTATTTAAAATAAAAACCATTTAAAATTAGAGTTGGTAGAAAATTTTTAGCATATGTTAAAAAAAGGGCAAAAAATAGAGAGAAAGGAATATTCTACTATTGAAATTGAAAATTACTGTAGCATGTTGACATGTTCAAGTATGCTTTAAACAATTATCTAATTTCCTTAAATGCAGTTTCATAAGGTGTGTTAATCTTGAATAAATGTCCTCATTTCAGCTCAAAGAAAAGGCCAACCAATAAAGCTACCTTAAGTTGCAGAAAAGAGTTTCTTTATGTTTAAACACTACTTAAGCTAGGCACTAGTGCAGGTTACACTTGACCTGTTTCAGAAACCTGATCATTTCCTGCCTTAGTGTCTTAAGGAAGGGATGTCCTTCCATCGTTTCTGGAATTATAGTCTTCCACAGTTTTTTGGTCCACTTTCGGTGCACCTTCTCCCTTTGCTGAGAGCAGATGATACTGACTGTAATGCTGTGTCAATAATGTCCAGTTTGGCTCCAGGCTAATGAGAAGAAAGCTGGGGGGCAAGACTGCACAGATTACATGACGTACCGGGGATTCTGGTCAGTTCATACCACGTTCCCGCTCACAGCAGCGCATGGCTAGCGATGGCTCTAAAGGTCAAGAGACCATTCCCAACCCCCAGGTACAGCAAAAACGGCAGAAACACACAAGGGCCAGTGTGGGGAAAGGGGGACGAAGAAGGGAAAATGATGAAAGCAAACAGAAGTGGCAGAAGATTGGACGGGCAGAAGTAAGTAACAAGGAACTCTGCTGGGGTTGTGAGAAGCCAGTGACCAAGGGAAATGACAGGTCAGACACCAGAGAAACACAGAAGCCAACGGATGCCTAGTCCCGCACAATTTAGAAAGAACCTGGGTTAAGAGGAGCGGCTCGTGGAGGGGCTCCCGGAGGAGGGGGCTGCCGGGCACTCGACTCAGAGGCAGGCATCACAGGCCCCGAAGGGCACGTGGAAGCGCGGCATCCGCATGGTCCAGCTGACCCAAGAACCACGCTGTACAAAATCAAGGCTCCAAAAACAAAACCGGCCCCGTCTTCTACCTGTTCTGGAGGTAGCACGGACCACACCCTAATCCTGGCTCTGCTGAAGTGACTTTGCGACAGTCATGACCTCCCTGAGCCTCAGTTTCCCACGTGCAGAGCAAGCTCTTGCGACTAAGCGCACCTGTGTGTCTGTCAGTAACCGATGCTGCCAACGCGTCTGTGGCCGGGGGATGTGGGATGCCGGAGGATCCTGACGCGTGTGAGCCATCAAGGCCACGTCCACCTTCTTGGTGGGGGAGAACCCAACTTGGGGTGCGGGGGAAACCAGACTGGATGTAACTACCTCACCCCTTTAAGACTGAGGGCAGGCTCTGCTATGGGGCCACGCAGACCAGGAGAAATGCTTGCTTTTAATAAGCCAGAGTTAGGGAAAAAATTCTCTAAACACTTCAGTTTATAGCCCTTTCTATGTGCCCAGCCACTGCTCTGAGTACTTTATGCCTATTAATTCATTTACTTCTCATAACAACCCCCTGAAATAGGGACTTTCCTCATTTTATGATGAGGCAAGAGGCACTTACGGTTAAATAGCTTATGACCAAGGTCACCCAGCTAGCAGACGGCAGAGTCCGCACAGGCGCCCAGCCCCGCTCCTGCAGTCTGAAGCTCCTCACCTCCCCAGTTGCCGCCTCCAGCCGGGATGCAGCAGCTGGCTCTCCCGACAGGAAGGCCTGCTCTCCCCGGAACACCGGCTCCAGCCATGCCTCCCTAAGTTCCACATCGGCAAGATGGCGCTAAGACCACTTCCTTCCCAATGGGACAGAATATATTTTTATGTGAAAATGACCTACAAACATATGCAAAGATGCTCTACATCATATGTCATCAGGGAAATGCAAATCAATACAATGAGATCCACTCTACACCTGTTAGAACAACCAAAATCTGGGACACTGACAACACCAGACGTTGGTGAGACCACGGAGCAACAGGAACTCATTCATTGCTGGTGGGAATGTAAGACGACAGTTATTTTGAGAGACAGTTTGGTGGTTTCTTACAGAACTGAACATACTTACCACACAGTCTAGCAACTGCTCTCCTTGGTATTTACCCAAAAGAGTTAAAATTTATGTCCACACAAAACCTGCACATGGATATCTGCAGCAGTTTTATTTGTAACTGCCAAAACTCGAAAGCAACCAAGATGTAATCCAATCGATGAATGGATGAATGGAGAAACTGTGACACAGTCAGACAATGGTATATTATTTGGCACTAAAAAGAATGAGCTAACAAGCCATGAAAAGCCAGGGAGGAAACATAAATGCCTATTACTAGATGAAAGAACCAATCTGGAAAGGCTACACATTGTATGATTCCAACTATATTGTCAAGAAAAGGCAAAACTGTGGAGACAGTAAAGATTCGTGGTTGCCAGGGGTTAGGATAGGCAGGGATGAACAGGCAGAGCACAGAAGGGTTTCAGGTCAGTGATAAAACTCCTGTATGATGCTGTAATGGTGGATGCACGTCATTATCTGTGTATCATTTGGATAAATTTATCCACACAGAGTGTACAACATTAAAAGTGAACTGTAATGTAAACTATGGACTTAGAGCGATAAAGGTGTGTTATTCAATTGCAGCAAATGTACCACTCTGCTGAGGGATGTTGGTATTGCGGAGGCTATGTGTGAGGGGGGCAGGGGTATATGGGAAATCTAACTTTCCCTTAATTTTGCTACAAACTGCTCTAAAAAAAAAATAAAGTCTTAAAAAAGAAAATGTCCAACAAAAGCTGGCACATTGCAGATAGATACTCAATAATTGCTAATTTACTTGTTCACCTCCAGTAATCATTACCTAGCCCTCCATGTTTACAACCAGCTGAGGCCCTGGGCAGACAAAATGCCTCCCTGCACAGCCAAAGAGCAACCACAGGACTGAGCCTGCCTTTCCTCCAAAAGGCACCAAACCAATTTATCTGGGTGTGTGTCCCTTCAACGGACACAACTCAACCTAGAGATGCCCTGAGGCGCTATGGACAGCAGAGGGCTTGTATGTGGCGTACTACAACACCCCACAGGGCCTACAGTTACAGCTTCTGAAAAAACAAAACCTTTAGCCAAGTGCAGAATACTTGTGGGCATTTTTTTAGAACGCCTTTCTGCACGGTGCAGCCAAAGTGCATTACCCTGAGAGTTAACAGACCGGAGTTCACGTCCCACTTCTACCAGCCAATCAAAACTCCCCACGCTTGGAGTCCACATGCTCTGCATCTGAGAAATGAAAGGCTCCAGACCAGGTTCCTATCACCACCCGGGATGTTTTCCTCCGGACACATTCCAGTTTGTTAATGTTCATAAAATCTGGCACCCAAAACTAAAAATGCCTTTCTAAAAATGGCCTGATCAGCATAAAAGATTTATTGCCTGTGTTGATCCTGCCCTGGCTTTTTTTGTTTGTTTGTTTTATTAAATTACTTTCATTAAATGTTAAACAGATACAAAATATAAAGAATTACAAGGGAGCAAACATTTGTGTATCCATACCAATTTTACAAAGAAAAAGTAAACTAACACCTCTGAAGCTCCTTTTGATCTTCCTCACCGGCTCCCTTATCCTCCACTTAGAGGTAACAACTCTCCTCTGTGTGTGCCTTTGCCTTTTAAAAACCAGTCTCATTGCATGTTTGTATCCCTAAATGATATACTATTTAGTCTGCCCAAGGTTCTGAACTTCACATAAATGGAACCATACTATATACGATCTTTTCCAACTTGCTTTTTCCACTCAACATTATGTTGATGTACGAACCAGCGATGCATTCATTTTCAGAGCCGGGGAAACATGCGGACACGCACAGGTGTGGGCTGAGGCCAGCAGCTTCCGGGCAGCATCCACCCTGACCGGGTGGTGCCCGCAACGAACTGCTTGTTCGTCATTCTCATTATCACCCCAGTCCTTACGGTAACCCGCTGTATACACCGCACCATACTTACGTATTTTACGATCCATGTTTTGTTTTCTTCCAGGTTTTTTGTGGTGGGCCACATAAAGCGCTATGAACAGTGGTGGACATACGCTGGGTTGTAGAGTATCTATATTTTCAACTTTATTGAAATCAGTTTTCTTCAAAACTGGTCATGACCCACTGCGGTTCATAAAATGTCCTGGGTTGGATCCAACTTGTTTTTTTTTTTAAGATGAAAAAGAGTAAATTAGAAAGGAAAAATAGCAAAAAACCATTACCCTCAGGAGGAGCCGATCTTCCAGTTTCTTAGAACTGGCTCAAGTTATACAAATCTATCACGTGTATACATACACCAGTAAATGAATTCCTCACTATGGGTCACAGTCAAAAAGCTCAGAACTGTCTTCCAGCTGATTAATTCTCTTTGGCCAGCTCTAATTTACCTGTTACGCCTGTTTGTTGATTTTTAAATTCCAATTATATATTTAATTCCTCAAAGCTTTATCTGGTATTTTTTCAGACCTCCTTTGTCATTTTCATATTCGCTTGCTATTTACTCACATTTTTTACCTTCTCATTTCTTTAAAACAAAGTCATTTTTCAGTCTCTGCCTGAAACTAGATCAGAGATCACCACATGTCTAATTCTGATGCCTACTATTTTGGCTGCTTCTATTCATGAGACTTTGTTTACCTTGTGCGTTTTTATTTTTGACTCTGGGTTAAATTTTCTTGTAGCTATATTTCTTTGAACTCTTTGAGGCCTGGGTTGAAGGAAGATTCCCCCAGAAAGAGTCTGTACTCGTTTCCACCTTGAGCTACTACCCTGGAACCACTTTACAACTATATTCACTTGCCCTTTGCTGGGCCACCCGGGTAGGTCTGAGTCAGGACTGAGCACCTGCATCAATGGTGGTTATTGGTTATGAGACACGAGGTAGGCAGTTTTCCTTAGAGTTGCTGTGGACTGGGAGGAGGTAGGGGAAAAGCTGTATTTCTAGTTCAACACTATGCTATGCAAGAAGCCTTTAATGGTCCCAGATTTATGTGGAGATATCGTCCATTAAACTTTTTTCCCCAGCGCGGACTCTGGGCTTTGTCTCCAAAGCAACAGGAGACCAAGGAAGTGCAAGCACACATGTGCTGGATTCCACAAGTGCTCTCATAATGGACGTTCCCTTGCCTCTCCGAGTCCTCACTTTTACTTTCAGGCCAATGTTTTTTCCTGCCAATTAAGGCCACATTTCATATACCTTATCTAGCATTTTTATTTTTAGTTTGTGGTAGAAGAGTCCTAGAATATCCATCTGGTCTCACATACCACCAGAAATAAAAGTTTGTGTTAACTTTTTAAACAGCCAATGTTTCCTGTTAGCTTATACTGAGCTTACATTCAACCAAAACCATCAGCTCTTTTTCATGTGAGCTATGCTGAGATAAGCTTCCTCATTCTTGTACTTGCGTAACTGCTATTATTTTGAATCTAAATGCAGAAATTCATATTCTGACCCACCGAATTTAGTCTTTCAACGTTTCGGCCATTGTTTTAAGCCATTAAAATCATTCTGAACCCTCAACCTGTCATTTTTAGATTTTATCCACCTCTCCAAACTTTCTCATTCACAAACTTGACGAACATACCTTCTATATTTATTCCAAGTTGGAAAAGGTGGAATATCATATGATTCAGCATATAATTCATTATAAAAGTGATTTCTGAAAAAAATGGATACATCTAGACAGTAGCACCCATACCTTCAATTTCATACAATAAAAGATGTTTGCCTGGAAATGTGCTTTTCTAAAATCAGTGTTTTATTACCTTTACCTAAGTGTCATTTAAGGATGATTATGAAGAATTTTCAGTCTAGGTCTTTGAAATGGGGATTGCTACGGCTCCACCACATACCACAAATTAAATGTGATACAGACGTGGGGGTAGGTTGAAGTTAACAAGGAGGATGCCTTTGAAAATTATGATGTAGAAGTAATCAATCATGCTTTAAGTGGTGCTGACAAATAAAACCCTGACAGCAACAGCAAAGACCCTTCAGGGGAGGCTGAGAGAGTCACTCTGAGGTGAAGATGCCTCTGCTTCAATGATTAATTTTACAAGAAGCAGCAAGGTCATATTTGCCTCATTCCACCTCTATGAGAAAGGGACCAGCAACTAAAAAACACACTAATGTTAATACAGAGTGACCATATAATTTATTATCCAGTACAAAGGGTCCTATTATTATGCCAAAGCAAGAGTGAAGCAGGACTGATCCAGCAAACCAGGACAGAATTCACCCTAATAGTATATGTCTTTCCTCTTTTAATAAAGCAACTGCCTCAGTATTTCCTTATACTGCTCACAAAGACATAAAAAGTACTCATCTACTGTTTATTTTCTATTGGACAAAACTTAGGCTTATAGGATGATATGCTAATAATGTATTATGCATATTAAACATAATGTTATGTTTAATATTTTAATATATTGTTGTTAAAACAGGCAGTTTGATAGCCTTCATTCTTAAAAGGGAAGTTTTAAAGGAATTTAAGCTTTCTAAAAATTCACTGACTTGAAATATCCCATTTCATGAATTTTTTTAAAAAATCATCTTGAATTTAAATTATTCTTGCAATGAGACCATCGTGACAGTCCAACATTTAGATCTCCTGGGATGCAAAAATTAAATTAGAGGACATTTACAGCTACTGACCTGGCCTTGGTTCAGCCTGTGTGGTGGCTGCCAGGGGCCCCCCAGGTAACACAGAAACCGTCCCTCACAGGCTAGGACCTTAGTACTGCCTCCACCTCCTCCCACCAGCTAACAGGGGAACATCAAAAACATTTTAAAGCACAAGTCCACCTTCTATCATGGTTTTTTGTTTTTTGGGTTTTTTTGGCCAAACTAGTGTTTATTTCTTTTTAAGGGATAGAAAATCACCCCCCAAATCCAGATACATGACTTTTCTGAAAAAGAGCTGAAGATTTGTGAAACACTGGTCCACCCACACTTCCTAAGGACAGTAATTAGCTGGAGCTGAGTGTGGACCACCCCCCCACCCCTTAGGTAATTCACATCCTCTCTAACTGGCCCCAGTCCTAACCACTCATCTTGACACCAAACCCACTCCCCCCCTTAATGCCATCTGCCTGACTTCTGCAATGAGTGCAAACCCTGCCATAAAGCAAGTGCAAATAAACACACACATCCCACGTTCAGAGAAGGCTAACTCGCCCCAGACACGGGCTCTGTGCGCCCAGGGCCCCAGCACGGCACCAGTCTGCTGGCGGGTCCGCTCACCTGCGTGCTCTCCCTCATCTCTGTGTCTTCTCCAGACACAGCCTCACTCTCAGACCAGCTTTTCCCACTGGTCTGTGGTTTAAAAAAATCACTAAATCTCTCCAAAGCTATTTTCTCACTTGTTAAGTAAGTAAATTTACCTTGCAGGGCTGTGAAGATTAAATGGAAATTTGGGAAAAGGACCTAGAACAGCCCTGCACGTATGATAACATTTAGTTCATGGTTCTTAACTATTTTTTAGGTCAACAAACCCTAAAATAAAACCAATTGTGAGCCACATAAAGCAAAGTTGCTTTATGAAACTTAGTTTGAGTTTTTAAAAAGTTGTTATTTGCTTGCTTTTAAAGAAAAGATAAAACTATTACATAAATAAGAAATAATAAACTCAGCTACATCATATAACCACTTAATGGACGGGGACATCTGTGGGCTAGAGGGAAAGTCACTCAGAAGGGCTTGCAAGATTTCCAGAACTCCTTTGTTGCCGATTCCCCCGTTCTTCTCATTTAGGCAACAATTTCTTTTCTTCAAAGTGTTTTTAATGAAGGCACAGAAACGATCATGGAAGAGTCTCTCCCACACCACACAGAATGCATAATAGTTTCTGAATTTTTTAACCAAAAATACTGACCATTTTACTGTGTATATATGTGTGTGCTTTTTTCTTAGCGTATATGAGAGACGTCTTCATTTTTTTCTTTCTCTAAAGAGAAAGCTGCATATAATTAATTATATTACGAGCATAAGAGCATAATGACCCACCTAGCCGAAACAAGTAACAGCAAAACGTTCACAGCTGTGGGTTAAATACCTTGTTAGAACAAACCCTATGGAGACTTTTAAAGTCACGGTATATTTGCTTAAATCGTTTTTAAGCCACGGGGGAAGGGCGCTTAGGAAATCTGATAAAAACAGAAAGGAGCAGACCTAAAGATGAAATCCATACCTAAGTTTTTTAAACCATCACTCTGGATTTTGCCACTGTGAACCTCAGTTTAAGGGTCATCTTCTCCAAGAGATCTTTCCTGATTCTTCTCTCCCACCTCCAACAATAAGAACCGGCCACTGCCTCCCTGTACCCTGACCCCACTTCCACTGCGGCAATGGAAACTGCACATGCTGTTGATCCATCACGCATCCAAGCCTTGTAAGATACCCTCAAGGCGCGGGACTGCCTCTGTGCACCATCACATGACAGCGTGAGGAACACAAGAGTATGGGACCCCTCTCCCCTACAGTGAAGCTTCGGCATGGAATTGTAGTTAAAATCAACAGCGGTGGAGCCACCTTGGGTCAGAATCCTAACTCTGCCCTACTCTCTCTACCCAAGCGAACTTGGGCAAATTCTTCTGTGCCCCAGTTTTTGTACAGGTAAAACGGGAGAGAAAAAGTACAGACTCTGAGGTGGCTGTGAGATGTCACTGAGCTAGTGCATATAAAGTGCTTAGAACTTGGCACGTTACAAGCAGTCAGATATATTATAAATAAAATGACCCTGATTGTTTAAAAACCAGCCTACGTCTCCTCACACTCCACTCCTCTGAAGAAGATCACAAAGGATCTCCTCAGTGCCAAAAGTCAAGTCCTTCTTTTACTTGGCGTCCATCTTCAGCGGCAATACTGCTGGCTATCTCTTTGACCTTGAGGCTTTTCCCCTTTGCTTTCAGGGAGGGCACTGCTCTCGCTTTTCCTCTGACCTCTCTTCTGTCTGGGCTGGAGTCCCCCACCCGGCTGACTCTCTCCTTCCTCTGTTTCCAGGACAAGCTCATCTATTAACTGTTCTTCACCTGCTACCACAAGTGTCAACTACCACCGCCTGCTGGTAAGCAGAAAATTCAACACACTTCTGTCTTTGGGGATAGCTAGAGACTACAGCTACATATAGGTTAAATTGAAATTAAAGTTTAGGAAAAAAAAAATACACGCATGCCATCGTCTCACATTTATTCCACAGGTAATATATTCCAACCCAGCCCCCCAAATCATCTACATCAAGTTTAACCACCAAACCGCATCTACCACATACCTGAATGTGTAAATATTTGCACACAGCATTCACCAAGCTGAAGCTTGTTTCAAGTGTTTGTACATTTGGGTGGGTGTCAAAATCTTAGCTTTACCTCAGTAGTAATAAGAAATGTTTAAATCTTTAGCCCTCATTCCTTCTTAGAAGACTACCCCGGAGATCCCCTCAGGCCTCAGGCTGTATGATGTTGGTACAATGCAAACAGGCACTAAGCAGGTACAACACACACACGCTCCATGCACGCTGCACAAATGTGGGCACAGATAATACCACCACAAACCCACCTTCCACATTCTGTCAAGACTATTCTGTAATCAAATTAATGTGCTAACAAGCACACTTCTCTATTTTATTAAATAGAATACCCAAACAATAATGTAACCCCCAAGATCTCTCAACAGCCGAGATACTTACTTTTTGAACCATTTCAGCATAAACAGCGCGTGATACTCTGTGACACTGTTGAGGTTCGGGAGTAGGAGGGCACTGTCTGGGGTGGATCCAGTTGGCTCCCATCAGGAAGCCCACACTCCAGAGGTGGTTACAACAGGCAAATGCTTTGAGGACACTTGGCTCATTACGTACTGGATGGATTTTCTTTGGTGCACTGAGTAGCTTGCAAATTAGCATGATAAATGTTAGAAACAGGACCACACTGGTGAAATTAAAGGATTCAAGTAAGTGAGCTTGCTAAATGTTTCAGAGACTCTTCCACCCTTGAATGAACAGGGTGTAATGATCTGGCGAAGCCTGAAGCTCTGATGGTAACCAAAAGGCCAAGAGTCCTTATCTGCCATGCTGCTGTCTGCTGTGAGTATGCCCTGAAAGGTGTACCAGAACCCCTAAAAACACAAAGACCAGAGCTGCCTTCAACAAGTTTATAAGCCAGGTTCTATCAACCATTTTGTGCTACTTGCCAGTAAACGTTTATCTAAAAATTATCTGTACGTGTCATAGTTCAGTCGAAATTTGCTTTCATTCTAACCTGATAGAGGTTGTGAGAGAAGAGGGACCCCCTCCCCCCGGTGCTTCCAGCTTCCCTGGTAGATACCACTATCCATCTGCTCCCTCAGAAAGACGCCTAGGAGCTGGGCAAGACCAAACTGACTGTGCACGAATGTTCTGGATCCCTGTTATATTAGACAACGCACAGTCTTTCCACGACTTAACTTGACATGGAGAATGTGAATGATGCTTTAGCCTGCCATTCTCACAGGTTTGCAGTAGCAATCACATAATTTAAAAGATGTGAAGATAATCTGAAAACCATAAGGCACCATCATCATGTACAATGTTACTACAACCTTACTGACTATTTTTTGAAATTGAAGGATGCTGGCCTGGCTGTTGTCCTGGCTCTTTCCTGGATGTTAATTTTATCCACATGCCTGGTTTTTAAGACCCTCATTCTGTTGCTTTTGGACCCCCTGCCCACCAAACACATGCGTACACGCACGTTTCTGTCTAAATCTAAAACGTTCTGGACTGGAAATAAGATAAGCAATACTTACTTTTCATTAACAGTGTCACTACTAATATAATCATACATGGGACATAGATCATTCATATTAAGTAAGAAGTAGTGAAGATAGGAAGGAGGGAGCATGGAGGTTCTGTGGCCGCACTGCAGGTGCTCTTACTGGACAGGTGAGGTTGGCCATTCTGACTTCCAGGTATATACGGCTATTATATTCAGGCCTAGTCCCAGCCATTTATTTAGGAGCTTAAAAATAACTTGATTTGACCTTAGAGTTAAAAAAAGTGTTCCAGGTCAGCTCTTTCTATCGGAAGCTCAGAAGCCTCGGCATATTCAACTAGAGTCTTTTTTTTTTTTTTTCAATAGGATGTTAGAGAAGCTCTATCTTCATTTCTGAGACAGGCTTGAAACTTACTGTCATTAATATGATGCCATCAGATCACATTCACTCAGCACCGATACACAAGTACCTACTTTTATCTATGTTCTCTCCTGTGCCTTTGTTACCGGACTTGAGGAAATAAATGCCTCATTTCCCACACTCCCCTCAGAGACAGAGGGGCCAGGCCGAAGAGTTTCGGCCTGATCCTCCTGCTAACAGGGAGCTGCCGAGGCGGAGCAGAGGAGTGCCACCAATTCAATTCCCACACCCTACCGCTGACCTCGTGACCTTTCACTTCTGTTCTTCAGGGACTGCGCTTCAGAAAGAGAACCTGGTACAACGACCTCCCAAGTCTCTCCCAGAGTCAACACCACCACATCGCTGTAGGATCCTATAGGTTAGTATTTGATGTCCGTGATCCTTAATTATAAAAATTAGTATCTGCCCATACTATAGCTGCCTCACAACCTAGTGGTTCTGAATCGTGACTTTTAAAAGGCCAACTCTGTTGCTCTCGACAAAATCAGAATATATTCATAAAGCAAGAGTCTCAAATTTTTTTGTTTTACAAATATTTTAAGTTACACACTTAACTTGGCAAGCCACATTGCTTAAAAATGATTCACAAAATTAATATGCACTTAACTTTGTTGGCTTGCTGAGTATCTGAAAGGTGGAAATCAATTTTCCTGCTAAATGTATGAGGTCAAAAATAAAAACTCCAATGATTTGGGTGGATTCTTTCCAGGAAAAAAAGATCAAAATTATCAGCTGAATCAAAGAGGCTTACTAAGAAGTTAGGCTGTTCCATAAATAGAGGAAAAATAAATAACAAGATGGTTATAGGCAGACTCCCACATAAGCCAGTTAGATTCGGTCTGTGGGATGATTACAGATGTAACCCATAATGTCAGTCATTTCAAAACTTAGGTCACATCCAACAGGGATGAATCCGTGTGAACATCTCAGCGATGCCATAACAACACGGCGGGCATGCACTCATTGGCAGTCAGCACCACTCGAGTGGAAGGCCACGGCACAACGACCTGATGGAAGGAACCCTGGACCAAACAGGGGCAGGAAGTCACTATTTCTAATCTCACCTCAAACGCCTGCTGCTGAATGACCCTGGGCTATTCACTGAGGTTTTCTGAGCTGACTTCCCTAACTATAAACTGTCTGATCTGATTATTTCCAATAACTGTGAACAGTCAAATTATATAATGGACACACAAGTGATTGAAAAACTCAACAGTACACTGCAAGAAGCCAAGGTGAGGAGACTCTCCGCTGAGGGGTTCAGCTGTGACTTGGGAAGTGTCCTAAGACTCTAGGCCCAAATCATAACTTTCCTGGGAATCTGTGCAAAGCCAGGGAGTCCCTGTCACATGGTCAGGACCGGGTGTATTGTTTTGAACACAGCAGGTGGAAGGGAGAGTGGAGACAGCGATGGCCCGGCTCAGAGAGGAAGACCAGTAGAAGCCTTGCTCGTGAAAGCTTGGAATAAAGTCCAAATTCCTCAGTGCATCATATAAGACCCTTGCCACAGGGCCCAGCCCCATTTTCAGCCCCGTTTCTCTTCACTCTCAGCAACACATCCCAGGCTGAGTGACTCTGGATACTCTGCACACCCGTGCTCCTGGGCTGGCCTCCACCCTGGCCCTCTGGCTGTGTTGCCCATCACCTGGCCCCACCTTCAGACCACTGTCAACCAGTCCTATCTTTTTGGTCCGTTGGTCCTTGGTCAGAGTGGTCTTCTAAACAGACTAACCTGCTTCCCACAGTCGTAAGGAACAGCCTGTCCTCTTTCCTCTTGCTATTATCTTAACTTCCATAACAGGGCTTTTTAAAGTTCAAGTTTTGCTTTGCTAGCTTGACTGTAAGCTTCCTGAAAGGCAGAGGCCTTTCCTACCATCCAGTGCAAGTAGAATTCCTTTGATTTAGCACGTGCTACAACAATATTTGTGGAGTGAATAAAAGTAAGGTGATTCCAGTACACCGATCTGGAAGACACCTAGCCCCAGCTGATTCTGACGCCATGTCAGCATTTCCTAACGTAAAATCTGAAGAGGGAGAATTCTTAATTCAGGACAGAGACGGGAAAACTGTGTTTCTCATGACCGATGTTGCTATCAACATAAAAGCTCAACAAACTTTAGGACAATGGGATAGCCTTTCCCTCGGGGGGAACATGGCTTCTATGGCTCCTGCCATCCCCCCACCGCACTGTCCACATCTAACTTTAGTGACACCAAGAGTATTTGCAGTTTTCCAGCAGACCATGCTGGGCCTGTGTGCCTCCTGCTCTCTGGGCCGAGTACACGCAGGAGAAAATGCCTTTTCACCCTCGAGTCTTAGCTCAAGAGTGAACTTTCCTCTTAAGCCTCCCCTGAATTCCTCAGGCAGACTTAGGAACACCCTTCGGACAGCACTCACTACCAGCTCCACCCCAGGAGCCTGCATCTCCTTTTTATCCTTTATCACATTCCAAAAATTTCTTCTCTAAATGCCCAGCCCAGATAAAAAGGATCTGGAAGATAAGGCTGGCTCTCTTCACATTTGCAGATCCAGCCCACAGGTACTCGGCAGATGCTGTCTGAAGGGATCAGTACAGCAAAGGTGCCTCACAATCGACCAGCCTCATTTATCCACAAACAGCTACCCTGGCAAACTGGGTTCAGGAGGCCTGCTCACCTTCCTTGGAAGACGCACACAAGCTGGAGTGCCTCCCCGGCACTTGTCACCGCTCCTGAGCGCTACCCCATAGAGACAGTACTGTCCACGAAGAGGGGTCCAGGCTGGCCCTTCAGGCCCTATTCTATTTGAAAGGACCTAAAACAGTTAAAACTGTAACACAGACATACTTTGTCTTACAGCCCTTCATGTTACTGAGCTACACAGATAATGCACATTTCACAAACTGAAGGTTTGCGGCAATCCTGTGTTGAGCAAGTCTATTGGTGCCGTTTTTTTCCAGCAGCATTTGCTTCCTTTGTGTCTGTGTGTCACATTTATGTAATTCTCATACTATTTCCAACTCTTTCATTGTATTTGTCACGATGATCTGTGATTAGTGATCTTCGATGTTACTGTCCTAATTGTTCTGGGGGTGCCATGAACCCCACTCATAAAAGACAGAGAACTTAACCCATAAACCTGTGTGTTCTGCAAGTCCCACCCCTGGCTGTTCCCGTTTCTCTCCCTCTCTGTGGGCCTATTTCCTGACACACAAGAACACTGAAATCAGGCCAGTTAGTAACCCTACAACGGCCCCCGAGAAGTCAAGTGAAAGGAAAAGCTGACTGTCTCTCACTTTAAATCAAAAGTGAGGAATGATTAAGCTCGGTGAGGAGGGCATGTTGAAAGCTGAGCTAGGCCCAAAAGCAGGACTGTGAGGCCAAACAGTTAGCAAAATTGCCAATGCAAAGGAAAAGTTCTTCAGAGAAATTGGAAGTGCTACTCCAGTGAACAGAGAAATGATAAGAAAGGAAAACAGCCTCAGTGCTGACATGGAGAAAGGTGCAGTGGTCTGGACAGAAGATCAAATAGGCCACAGCATTCTCTTAAGCCAGAGCTTAATCCGGAGCAAGGCCCTAGCTCCCTTTAATTCTGTGAAGGCGCAGAGAGGTGAGGAAGCTGCAGGAGAACAGCTGCGGGCCAGCAGAGGCTGGTTCACGAGGTTGAAGGAAAGAAGCCATCTCGGTAACATCCAAGTGCAAGGTGAAGCAGCCAGTGCTGATGTTGGAGCTGCAGCAAGTTGTCCCAAAGACCCAGCTCAGATAACTCGTGAAAGTGGCTACACTTGACAGCAGATTTAAATGCAGACTAAGCCGTCTTCTACTGGAAGAAGATGCCATCTAGGACTTTCACAGTTAGAGACGAGAAGTCAACATCTGGCTTCAAAGCTTTAAAGGACAGGCTGACTCTCTTGTTAGGGACTAATGCAGCTGGTGACCTGAAGCGGAAGCCAAGGCTCAAGTACTATTCTGACAATCCTAGGGCCCTTCAGAAGTAGGCTGACTGCTCTGCCTGTGCTCTATCAATGGAACAACAAAGCACAGATGATGACAGCACATCTGTTGACAATATGGTTTATTGAATATTTTCAGCCCACTGTTGAGATCTATTGCTCAGGAAAAAAATATTCCTATAAACATATACTCACTGACATGCACCTGGTCACCTAAGACCTCTGATGCAGAGGTACAATGAGATTCACGTGGTTTGTTCATGCCTGCTAACACAACGTCCATTCTGCAGTTCACAGATAAATGAGCAATTTCAATTTTCAAGTCTTATAATTTAAGAAATACATTTCATATGGTTATAGCTCCCACAGATAGTGATTCCTCTGATGAATCTGAGCAAAGCAAATTGAAAACCTTCTGGAAAGGAATTCTGGATACCATTAAGAACATTCATGATTCATGCGAAGATGTCAAAACAGCCAATCACAGGAGTCTGGAAGAAGCTGGTTTCTAAGCCTCATAAATGACTTTGAGGGATTCAAAGCTTCAGAGGAGGAAATAACTGCAGATGTGGTGGAAATAGTAAGAGAACTAAAATTAGGAGTGGAGCCTGAAGATGTAACTGTACTGCTGCAATCTCGTGACCAAACTTGAAAGGATGAGACGCTGCTTGTTAAGGATGAGCAAAGAAAGTGATTTCTTGAGATGGAATCTAACTCCTAGTGAAGATGCTGTTAAGATTGTTGAAATGACCATAAAGGACTTAGATTAGTACCTACACTTAGTTGCTAAAGCAGTGGCAGGGTCTGACTCCAATTTTGAAAGAAGCTCTACTGTGGGTAAAATGCTAACGAAGAACACTGCTTGCTACAGAGAAATCATTCGTGAAAGGAAGAGTCAATCAATGAAGCAAACTTCATTGCTGTCTTATTTTAAGAAATTGCTACAGCCGCCCCAGACTTCAGCAGCCACCACCCTCATCAGTCAGCAACCTTCGACATGGAGGCAAGACGCTCCAACCAGCAAAAAAACTACAACTCGCTGAAGGCTCAGATGATGGTTAGCATTTTTTAAAAAACAAAGCATTTTTAAATTAAGGTATGTACACTGTTATTTCAGACATAATGCTACTGCACACTGTAATAGACTACAGTATAGTGTAAACATAACATTAAATGCACTGGGAAACCAAAAAGTTCATGTGACTTGCTTTATTGCAGTGGTCTGGAACCAGACCCACAATATCCCTGAGGTACGCCTGCAATAGTAAAGTTCCCTGCCTGTTTTGTAGACTTTTGTGGACTAGACTAAAATCTCAACCCTTCCTTTTAGTGTAAATACCCTTAGGAAAAAAGCGCCTAAATTCCAAATCACCATGGACTTCACGGCACTCCCATTTTAAACTAGAGGCTTCCTTTAAACAGGGTGCTCTCTGTGTAGATCAGCCACGACTTATGTGTCACTGGGCTCTTCTCCTCCTCCCCTTTTCTATCTCCCCACTTGAATGATCAGAAAGAATCCGTTTAACATGAGCCCAAATGAAGCATGTTAGACACATCTTCTGGAGGAAAACTCAACACACTATGTATGTGCATGTTTATGCTCCCACCTGGGCTGGGCTCTCAACACTGCTGAACTCTCCCGCCATTTTCTCTGGAACCCGCAGGGCTGCCTGTCCCAAAGCTTCCCTGCTGTGCTGGAACACCCCCACCCCCCACCCCAAAGCTTTCACTTGCAAATAACCCTTATCCCTCACTTCATAGGGAAAATCAATGGCAACTGGACAAGAGTTCCCTCCCTGAGCATCCATCCTCTCTAACTCCAAGTTTTAAGTGAAGGACCTCACCATCTGGTAGATCATCCCAAAGATTCCTTACATTATCTCAAGTTAATCCTCACAACCAGTTTCTAAGGAAGATACTATCACACCCAGCTGACTGATGGGTGAGCAAACAGAGGGTTAAAGTTATCCAAGGATGTGTCCACAGTTCCATGACTATTAAATATAAAACAGACAGAATCGGGGTCTCCTGACACTGAGTTCGCATCGCAGGGCAGGACAACCCCAATCTGTATTCTCAATTCTCCTTCACACGTCCCACAGCCTAACCTAAGTGGCCAACTGAATCTACCCAGGCACTTTACAAATAAACTTGCCTTTGCCTATCTTAAAAAACCAATGCTACCTTTTTCTGATTATAGAATACATGCTCCTTATAGAAAATATGGGAAAACAGGAAAAGATAAAAGAGTAAGATTAAAAGTCATCTATAACAAATAATAAGAACGAACAATCTACAAAACTATACACAATACGGATGAATCACACGATGCTGACACTAAAGAGTACATGTTGTATGATTTCTTTTATATAAGGAACAAAAATAGTCAAAAACCTGCAATGCCATTAGAAGTTAGGAGCATGAGAAGCTTTGTGGGGATAATATTCTATTTCTCAATCTGGGCACTTGTTGCATGGGTAGGTTTAGTGTGTGGGAATTCAATGAAGTGTAATTTATGATATGTGTGTATATATGTACACACAACTGTACACAGATATACACACACACAGAGATATGCACACATATACATAATATACTTGAAGTCAGATGCAATGTTTATATCTTGTGTTTTCTTCCTGGTGTTTTTTTTCCCTTTATTCTTGGTATTCTTGTTTAAAAAAATTTTTTTTTAATTATGATCACACTGTATATACATAAGTTTATATTCTATCATTTCAGCTAACAAAAAAGCATATGCATTTACCCAGATTACTGTAAATTCTTCATAAATACTTTTAATGGCTGTGTAACAGCCTATCTGGTGCCTGAATCAGTGCCCTGCTATCAACCACTTAGATGTTTCCAATACTGCAGTAGTGAATACTTTCACCCTTTAAGTCATTCAGCCACGCTCTCTTCTCACTGTTTTATATACATATACACATACAACATTTATATTACAGCATGCTCTGCCACATGTAATCATTCCTCTACTTATCACATCCTCATTGCTCAACAATAAGCTTCTCGAAACCACAGACCCACAGCACCCTTCCTTGGACCCTCCATGGAACTCTACTTCTGAACAGAGTAGGTACTTACTATTTGTTGAAGTGCTTTCAGAAGCCATTCACTCCTACCAACCTTGACTTTGGTATCACCTTGGTCATCCATGCAACATGGATGTTTCAGTCAGCGGTATTCCAACTACTCCTCCAGTCTGCCCAGCGAAACGCTCGGGGGCCGTTCGGCATGGATAGGGGCCAGCGCACTGAATTCATCCAGCGACTAACAGCTCCAAGTCCCAAGATCTAATGAGAATCGGATGAGTTCCTCCCATCAAAGAGCTTACAGTTGGTGAATAATTAAACACGGATCCTGCTTTCAGGAAAGGTGACTGAAGCAAATCCCAACGGCTCCACTCCTGAGCTTTCAAATCACAGCTGTGCAAATGGGAACAAACACCACCCCGGGAGCCAAATTCTGAAAACTCGGCCTGGGTGGGGGCCTTCTTGTTCGTGAGTCTGTGAATGAAGGTGTTTGCTGAATTTAAAATATGTTTTAAGTACTTTTACAAACATTATTAACCCCATTATGTCTGATAATGTGGAAGTACAGTACATGTTTAAAGTGCTAATGGAAAAGAGACACACAATTATGACAGAAACAAAAGCAGAGCTAATAAAAATAGCTGAGAATGGTGAAAAATATTGTTCTCTTTTTTTCCCCTTTTGCACATGGAATGAAGATTGGGAAGACGCTGGAGGGCAAAGGCTGAATGGGGTGAGGGTGAAAAAAGCTGACCTATCACCTATTCTAACCCAGCAGTGATAATCAGCCAGAGAAGAGAGATCTTGCAGAAGTTTTTCCACTCTGAATGCTACAGGACGATCAGCGCCAAAGGTGGAAACTTGGCCCAATGTTAGTTCTGGAGGCCAGGAAATTGTTCTAGAACAGAAAGGCTGAGTGCAGCCAGAGCTGAGTCCACCGAGGCCCCTGCCAGTCACGAGGTGAGGAGTGGACCTGGACACCAGGGGCTACTGAAGGGCACCCCAGGACTCCAAAGAGACCATGAAGGAGCCACCTGCCTCGAGAGATTTTTAATGCAGACAAAGCTGCTCCACTTGAGAAAGAGACGCCGCAGAGAACAGCAGCAGCAAGGGCAGAGCTGGTCACAAAGCCTCAAAGAACCAACTTCCACTCCTTGAACTGGATCAGGGGACTGTAAGCTTAAGAGTCTTCTGAGTCAGTCTGAACCTGTGAACAAATGAGCTTAAGAAGGGCCTTTCAGAGGCTCACCTGTTTGAAGTCGAGAGCTTCCGAAATTACAACGCGAAGGAAGAAGAGAAACATACATGCACCTGGTAGAGAAAGAAGGCAAGACGGACTCCTAAGGGAGTGGGCACCTCCTTCAGGAAGAGAGGTTAGCCCCAGGCTGGGTTTTAGAGCTGCAGAGCATTTTGGTAGGTAAGGGAGAAGCTGAACCATTTTTTTCATATGATCAAGTAGCACATTTAGATGTTTCAGCATCAACGCATAAAACAGCTTATTAATTTAGTTCTGCTAGAGCCTGGCACACGAGGATGGATGAGGGGGTAGAGCTGGAGGGCAGCCAGGCAGCCAGGCAGGCCGGGCAGCCCTGGGGCAGGGGACGAGCGCCAGATTTCAGAGGTCCTGTGTGCTACCACAGGGTCACAGCTCAACCTCGCAGGTAGTGACAGGGTTGAGTTCTCAGCAAGTCAGTGACATCTGTGCCTCCAAAAGCTCATTTGGAGACACGCAGAAGATGGGTGTCAGGCAGGAAGACCAGACAAGTGGCGACAGTCTACATGAGAGATGCTAAATTCGAGTAGTGAATGATGGAGAAGCAGAACTTCCTCAACTGTCCAGGAGGTAAAATCAGGACTGGATGAGTGAGTCAAGGTGAGGTGACACAGGAGAGGCAAGATTAGGAACAAGTGGATAATGATGCCACGAACCCAGGTGGGAAATAAAGGAAGAAGTTGGAAGACACGGTGACCCTGAGGAACTGCTACATGGTCCAGTGGGGAGGAGTCTGCCAGTCAGAGTGCACAGCACATGAACAAACAGTATTTGGAAAATATTCTAGGCGCTCATAGGCTGCCCATGAAGGACCATAGTTAAGAAGCCCTGGGCCTGGGGCAGTGAGGGAAGGTGGGAAGAAGGTCTCAAGCAGCATTTCCCAAATGGGATGCTACTGGCAAAGTACAAGGAACAAACCTTCACCATGCAGGCTTCTGAGCACCCCTTGTGCAGCCCTACCCACTAACCACCAGAAATACTCACAACCTAGACCCTGGGACAACCAAAACATGCCCCATCTCCTTCCAAATGGTACTCCTGTTTGAGAACCTCTGGTCAAAAAGGAGAGAAGGAGGCAGCAAAGAAGGCTTGGTCTGAAAGATCAGAGATGGGAGGAAAAGCAGATCTCACCCTCCAGCCAACAGGCCATCCCCATTTCCAAAATGCAGCAGTATGTGACCACTCTCCCTGCCTCTACTGCGAGCACCTCATCTAACCCACTTCTTGCGTGAATTACTGCAATCATTTCCTAACTGGTCTTCCTGCTTCTATTCTCTTCCCCCCCACCCCGCTTTTTATTAAGTTACCATGCTGTACATGGCATCCCCAGGACTTAGAAGTTTGTACCTTCTGACCCCTTTCATCCATTTCACCCTCCTCCCTACCTCTCCACCCTAACCCTTGCCTGTGGCCACCACCAATCTGTTCTTTGGATTTATGAGTTCAGTGTCATGTTTTTTTAAGATTGCACATACAAGTAAGACCATATAGTATTTGTCTTTCTCTGTCTAACTTACCTCACTCAGCGTAATGCCCTCAGGGTCCATCCATGTTGTCCCAAACGACTGGATTTCCTTCTTTTTCTGGCAGAATAATATTCCATTGTACATATCCATCACATTTTCTTTATCCATTCATCCACTGATGAACACTTAGGCTGGTTCTATGTCTTGGCTTCCAGCTTCTATTCTTATTTCCCCTTGTAAGCCCTTTCCACATGGCAGCAAAGTGAATCTTTTCAATTTTGTTAATTTTATTTAATAAGCACTTTTGTAGTACTTACTATCTGCCATGCTTTGTTCTTTACACATATCTGCTCATTGAATCCTCACAACAACACTGGGAAAAAGGTATCATTCCTGTCCCCATTTTACTGATGAGGCACAGAGAAGTTACTGGACTATCCCGTGGTCACAGAGCCAGGAAGTGTAAGGCTGGGCTTTTAACCCAGACAGCCAGCTCCCGAGTGCATGCTCTTGCCTACTACTCCACGTCACTCTAATTCATTTGTTCCTCTGTTCAAGACCCTCAACTGTCTTCTCACTCAAGAGTGAAAACCAAGATCCTTGTCACAGCCAATAAGACCCTAGTACAGGGGCCCCCACTACCTCTTTTACCTCATCTCCTGTAACTGCCCCCTGCCTCTGTCCTCACTGTCCCCTCTACCTATGGTGTCCTTCCTCCAGACAACTACAAAGCTGGCTTGTTCGCCTTATGAACGTCTCTACACAAATGTGCCCTCCTAAGTGACGACTTCCTGCCCTTCCAGTTCTATTAACACCTCCACTCCCACCCCTGCATTTTAATTCTTTCACCTCGCTATATTTTTTCCTCCAAAACATTTATCATTGTACAAAGAATGTAAAATTGTTCATTCATTTATTGTCTAGCTCCCCAAGTAGAGTGCACTTTCCGTGATAACCGGGGTTTTGTGTGTTTTGTTCTGTTACAGCTCCATGCGTGGAAGGGCATGCAGTTCATTTCCGAATGAATAAATGAGTGAGTGAAGAAAGAAAGAGAGTGAGTGGCAACAAGGAAGCCAAGAAGGAGAAGTTTCAAGACCAAAGGAGACGGCTCAACAGTGCAAACATGCTACAAAAAGCTTTGGTTATATTGGGGTGAAAAGCTTCCACTGATTTGGGTAATTAAGATATTGGTGCCTGTGGCAAGAAAAGGTACCTCTGGGGAGTGAGCTGGCAGGTGATGGGGTAGAAGCACTAAGCACAGACAACCCCTGGAAGAAGCTGGCTGAGAAAGGAGACAGCTGGAAGGAGTGGCAATGTCAAGAGAGACTTGAATATACTCTTACCCGGCTGAGGGTAAGGAGCCAAGGGAAGGTGAGACTGAAATTCAACAGAGAGAAATGATTACAGATGGAGAAAGGCCTTGGAGATCGGTGACTCCAGCCCGTGCAGGACGAGGAGGGTCTTCCACATCAACTAGCAAATGCTCCTCTCCCGCCTTGGGTGACCTGCACTGACAGTGTTCTAACTCAGGGGCCCGCGGACCACTGGGTGTGGACAGGCTGTGGATGAGGGGGTATGGTCCTCTCCAAAGAGCCCGGAGGCCTGCTCAGACTCCCTTGAGATGCAGACTCCCTCACTGCAGTTGGAGAAGGGGGAAAGGTGTTAACACTTCACTAAGACATTTCCTGTACGTTTATTTCCCTATACGGACACATACAAACATCTCTTTTACTACAAAGCAGCCCTGAGTGATAAATCAGTAGCTCCATTTAAAGATCAGGAAACTTGAGGCTGAGCGAGTGTCATGATTTCTCTAAGGCTACCCAGGTCCAGCCAGGCTTTTCACTGAAGTGGGCACCCTTGCCAGTATATACTATATGTCATTACTCAAAAGAGTGTAAGAGACAGACCGTCGAGACTAGACAAATTAAAATGGAGGGCATGATCTAGGTTCAGAGATTTTCAAGGAGAGAAAACAGTAAAATAACTGCCACTAACAGGAAAGATAACTGAAATGTAAAGGGATAAATAGCGTATGTCCCCCGACCACCAGACTTTATTATTATGATACACAGCAAATGGCAAAAAGAGAAAGGAAAAGAGGGGGAAGGAATGTTTGAGTAGGAAAGGCTTCCATAAAGACTACTGTAAGGAAATGAGAAATGTTACCAAACATGACAAAAGCACATTTATTACAAAGTACCAGAAATAGTTGTTTTACTTTTAGTTTATATAATCCAGTTATGAATGTCAATTAATACAATAAAAAGAGATATAATAGACAATTGATTTTAAACACAGATACAAAGGCAATTCAATAGAGAAAGAAGAGCCTTTCTAACAAACAGTGCTGGGACAAATACATTTCCATATGCAGAAAATGAACTTCAATCCATAACTCACCCAATATAAAAAATTAACTCAATGAGCCAAACACCTTAACACTTTGCCAAAGACATACAGATGGCAAATACGCATATGAAAAGATACCCCACATCACACATCATCAGGGAAATGCAAATTAAAATAATGAGATACTACTACACACTTATTAGAAAGGCCAAAATCTAAACCACTGACAACACCAAATATTGACGAGGACTGCAGATCAACAGGAACTTTTGTTCATTGCTGGTGGGGACGCAAAATGGTACAGTCACTTTGGAAGACAATTTGGTGGTTTCTTACAGAAGTAAACGTACTCTTACCGTACAATCCAGCGTTTGCCCTCCTTGGTATTTACCCAAAGGAGATGAACAGTTATGTCCACACAAAAACCTGCATATGGATGTTTATTGTAGCTTTATTTGTAACTGCCAAAACTTGAAAGCAACCAAGATGTCCTTCAGTAAGTGAATGAACAAACTGTGGTACATCCAGACAATGGAATATTATCCGGGGCTAAAAATAAGCTGTCAAGCTATGAAAAAACATGGAGAAAACATAAATGCCTATTACTAAGTGGAAGAGTCAATCTGAGAGGCTATACACTGTTAAGATCTCATCGATATGACATTCACAAAAAGGCAAAACTATGGAGACAGCAAAAAGATTACTTGTTTTGTTGCCAGGGGTTAGGTGAGAGGGAGGGATGAATAGGCAGAGCATAGAGAATTTTTAGGGCAGTGCAACTGTATGATGCTCTGTGTACGATGATGCTATAATGGTGGACACATGTCATTATACATTTGTCCAAACACACAGAACATACACAAGAGTGAACCCTAATGTAAACCACGGACTCTGGGTGATGATGATTTGTCAGTGTGGGTGTGACAGCAACAAATGCACCACTCTGACGATGCTGAAAATGGAGGAGGCTATGCATGTGTGGGAGTGGGGAATATATGGGAAATCTCTGTACCTTATCAATTTTGCTGTCAACCTAAAATTGCTCTAAAAAATAAACTCTATTTTCTTAAAAAATAACTTAAAATGGATCATACACTTAAATGTAGTATTTAAAACTGTAAGACTTCTAGAAGAAAACATTGGAGGAAATCTTTATGACCTTGGTTCAAGCAAAGATTTCTTAAACAGGACATGAAAAGCACAGAGTATAAAAGAATAAATCTGTAAGTCAGGCCTCATCAAAATTAAAAATTTCTCTTCAAAAGTTACTGTGAAAAGAATGAAAGGACAAACTACAAACTGGGAGAAAATCTTTGCAAAGCATATAATAAAGGACTTATCTAAAATATGTAAAGAACTCTCAAGATTCAATAATAAGAAAACCACCAACCCAATAAAAACATGGGCCAAAGACTTGAACAGACACCCTTTAGCAAAGAAGATATAAAGAAAGGTAACAAAAAAACACAGAAAGATGCTCAGCATCATTGGTCTTTAGGGAAATATAAATTAAAATCACAACAAAATACCATGAATGACTAAAATTTTAAAAATTGACCATACTAGGTGTTGGCAAGGATGTGAAGGAACTAGCATGCTCATCCACTGCTGGGAGGGAAGTAATACGCAGTATAACCACTTTGGAAAACAGTTTGGCAGTTTCTGAAAAAGTTAAATATATGCCTACCATGATCCAGCCATTCCAATTCTAGGCAATTACCCAAGATAAATGAAAGTATATGTCCACAAAAGACTGAATGCAAATGCACAGAGCAGCTTTACTTCGAACGGCCAGAAACTGGAAACAACTCAAATGTCCATCAACAGGTACAGAAATAAACTGATGGATAATTATGCAAGGGAATATTACTCAGCCATGAGAAGGAACGCACTACTCCTATGTACAGCAACATGAATGACTCTCCAAATAGTTATTCTGAGGGAAAGAAGCCAGACCCTAAAGAGTACACACTACACAATTCCATTCATTTAAAATTCTAGAAAATGCAAACTACTCTATAGAGATAGAAAGCAAAGCTGCGGTTTGTGGGGAGGGTGGGATGGAAAGGGGAAGGATTACAAAGAGGATTGGGGAAATCTGAGGAGGGGAATAGGTTTGTGCATTATCTTGATCGTGGTGATTGATGATTTCGTATTTTATACAAAAATCAAAGTTATCAAATTGTACACTTAAATGTATGCAGTTTACTGCATATTATTATATCTCAATAAAGCTGTTCAAGCAAAAGAAATGTAAGGGGATGAAGTCATTCTACAGCAAAAAAAAAAAAAAAAAAAAAGGAGGAAATATAGCACAAATAAGCAACTTTAGGTTTCCTAACGTTTAATGGCATCAGGTATTAGAACTTACTTTAGAAATAGCCAAATTCTGCCTTAAACATTTCAAAATATTCCAAACCTATCTTTCCATAGTATTTCTACAGTAGGGTTTCAGAGATGATAGATCTATTCAAATATTTTAAGCAAAAATAAGAGTAAGATCTTACCACAGGGAAATATATACAAGATCTTGTGGTAGCTCACAGCGAAAAAAAATGTGACAACAAATGTATGTATGTTCATGTATAACTGAAAAATTGTGCTCTACACTGGAATTTGACACAACATTGTAAAATGACTATAACTCAATAAAAAATGTTTAAAAAAAAAGAGTAAGATCTTACTTTTCTGTCCAGTAACTATCCATTAAGAGCACCGTAAGTTTTCCAACATATATACTTATATCTGGAAGAATAATTTAACTTTAAGTGATCTTCCACAACAGAATTACTAGAACTACAGATAAACATGATTTAGCACTCAAAAGTCAATGGCAGTTAACAAGAGTGACAAAATATATCACCCATGTGAATAAAACCTGGTGGAAAATTATCACAGCTCTCCTCTTGTTACAACCTGTGTTTATATCTGATGTTTTATCAAAACAAAGAATAAAACATATGCTACTGAGTAAGAAAATATTTTTCTTAATGCATAAAACTTGGACAGCACTGGAGTTAATGGTAATGAGATTTGTGATACAGCTGAATGTGACAAAAAAATTGCCAAAAAGTAAGTCTTCTAAATCCTATGGCAAGGCTGTGAAATAAATAGGTAATAAATATTATTGGTGCTAAAAACCTCCAGGCAACTTATTCAAGGTCACCCAAAGTAGCCAGTAAACATGTATACATGAAGGAGCAAATTAAACTTTCTTCTCCAGCAGTGGTGGCTACTCGTGATGCAAGTGTCCTGGGGCACAGAGGCCTCCCGCAGAGGCAAATCACATGGTGTGCCCCCTCTGGCCCCACTCCCAGCACTTTCACACAAGAAAAGGCAGATCTAAAAAAGCATCAAGGTAAGGTAAAGGGTCTGGCTAGAAAGGACATCTCTCCTTGTCATGCCTGTCTGATTAGAAAAAAAAAGGTGAGGAAATGAGGGAACAGGAACAATTTCCTTTAGAGAAGGAAATGTACAGAAAACTTAAGGTTCCTTTTTATGATTTTGACCAGGTGAACTATTCAATCCTCTTTTGTGAGAGCACGTAGCCCAGAGCCTGGCACATAGCAGGAGCTTAAAAATGCTTTAATCCTCCCTGCTCTGCTCTCCCAACCTGAGGGTGCTCAGTTTCTGGCTAACAAAAACTCAGGATCCAAACCACAAACAGATATAACATTTTGGGGAAACCCAGAGGTTGAGTGTAAAGAAATAAAATCCTACAATTAACTGCAATTAACTCCCAAGTATACTTAGTGACCTACAAGATACAAAACTAGAAAAGAAGTGGAATTACTAGAGTCCAAGAGTGTGAGGGAAAATTCTAAGATGAAACTAAAGTCCTAAAAAACAAGTCAAAAGAAAATGTGGCTGATTATTTAAGAAGCAGAGGCCAGAAACGTTAACAATAAAGACAAAAGTACTGCAGGGTTATGGTGCATCAAACTAACATTTTGTAAAGAGCAACCACATGACAAAAATAAAGCTTTAAGCCTTGGCTTTGGAAAGTCATGAGACTTTTTTGGCTAAAACAAGGAATGATTTAGTGAGAGAGGGAAAAAGAACTTCCAGACCTCTAGGTGGCTCCCGTTTTTAAACAACTACGTCTCTACCTTAACTAAATGGTCAAGTGATAATCTAGTTATCGATGCAAGTCACGTCAGCATCTGGACAGGAATAAACATCCTGAGAACTCTACCTCTCCTTTCTCCCTTCTGTCCTTTGAATTCTAGCACTGAGCAATCAAAAGCTGCTGACTAACATGTTATTATAGGACACGTGCAAAATAATATGACATAGTCAGGTTTTTTTTTTTCTTTCAGTAATCCTGTGCTGATGAAAAAACCGCAGTTCCTTTAATGATGTGCTTAGAAAAGGGATTATCTACAACAGAAAAATCACAAGGGTGACACTAATTAAAACGTGTCTCAATTTATTACTACGAACTTTCCAGAGTCCCACGGTATTAATTTTACTGGTTATCTGTAAAGGTCATTTCATATTATACATAAAACCAACAAAGAAGGAACACTGGAGACAGCCAGTCTGGCTCTTCTGTTGTGAAAAGTAGATTTAACAGTGATAAAGAAGGCAATCAATTTATAAATACAAAATGCATACGACGATCTTTTTCATTACAACAGTAACTATTTATTGAGCATCTATTATATATAGCAGGCACTGGGTGAATAAACTGGGTATTATTTCTGCCCTCAAGGGCAAGAGAGAAACATTAAACAAATAGCACATAATTATTAAGTGTGATAAATATTAAGCAGGAAAAGATAACTGTGCTATGACGGAGACAATAAAGGGGTTCTAAAGTCACATGACGATAAGGGTGGCCTCCTCAGAGAAGACCTTTATAGAGCATATCTGAACCAGCACCCAAGGACAAGAAATTACTCAGGGAGGTGGTCCTGAAAGAGACCAGCAGCAGGGGCCTGGAGGTGAGTCTGCTGGAGAACTGGACAGTGCAGCTGGAAAGAGATGAAGATGGAGGACCTTGTGGGAATACTGAAGATTTGATATTTTATACCAAGAATAAGAGCTTTAAGGACTTTAGACAGCAAGTGACTTCTTTCTTCTCCTTCTGGCTGCTAGTGGGAAGAGGGCATGGGGGTGGGGTGGAGGGGCAGAGTGTGTTCAGGAGGCCTCTGCAGTGGGGAAGATGCCGGTGGCTCGAATGAAGATGGCAGCACAGTGGAGACTAAAAACCAGACAGGTTTGAAAGAGATTTTGCCAGAAAAGTAGTCAGGACTTTGTGACAAATTGGTTGGGTGGGGGTGACAGAACAGGAGAGAGTGGAAGGTAACTCCAGCTTTCTGGCCTCGGCCACTCATTAGATGGATGAGATGAAACACAGAGGAGGAACAGTCTGAAAGGCTGAGTATCAATCAAGAGCTCAGTTCTGGAGAAGTCAGAGGTGCCACCACTTACTGGCTAAGACGTGCCAGGCACTATATTAGGTGTTCTACTTGTCACAGCACCACTTCTAGTAGTAATGTCTCCATTTTACAGAAAGCAAATGGTAGATCACGGAGCTTGAAGTAGCATGGCAAGCTCCCTTGGCTGGGAGTGACAAAGTCACACTTGCCTCCTGAGTCTGTCTGGCTGGCTGTGGGGTAAGCAGTCTTTCCACTATACAGAGCTCCTGGAAACTCTCTCTACACGTTGAATTTTGAAATCTATTTAGGGTTGGAGCAAGCTAGCATCTGAGGAGAGTAAACAGGAGATACATTATTTTTTAAATCCAAAGCCTCAGATTTATGATGCATAATGTTTTCCTATCCCATTCCCATCCCCACTCTACTTCTACCTGCAAAGAGTTTTGCAATGATCTCTAGGACCTGAATGTTTTACAATAAACGAGCAAAAAAGCCATTATGCCAGGAATCAACCCTAAAGAAAAGAGCAACAACATTCTACACCAGACTTTATTTTTACTCAATTTAGTGCATACATCAACATCAGATGCATCAAATGAGTAAGAAACTGAAAAACTCATCATTTTTCAAAATGACCAAGGAATTCAAGTCAAAAATAAATGCAAACCACCCAGTACAGAGATTACAAAAGCCAAGCATTGAGACGCACACTAAAAAAAAGAATGCTTAATAAAAATACTAGGCAAAAAGAAATGATACCAAAACCTCATAGAACTTAAAATCTGCAATTCCTAAATATCTCAACCAAATGCCAAGTTCAGTAATTATGCACCCTAAAAACAACTTTAGCATTCTCTCTCCTTTTTGACTGCTTTTCTGCAGCATGTTGACACTTCAGCAAACTGAAATGCCTTTCTCATCTGCACAGTTCCAGGATTTCCTCCCTCTCCGCTCTCAGATGTCCTCCTTCAGCTACTGAAGCCCCCAAATTAGGCTTTATCAATGAGCCTAGAAAGAATTCAACCCATTACTGCTAAATGTGCCTATTAAGAGTACCAGCTTGAGACTCTTAAAAGGAGACAAAATGAGGAAGAGATTTTTGAAAGGTTTTCCCATCTGCATTACAAATTATATTTTTGTTGGGTCTGATCCTTCAAAACAGTCACCAAATTATGTTCAGTCTTCTTAAAGTGGGATATGGTCACATGTACTGTTTATGGTTTTCGGAGAACTCCCTATGGGGATACACAGAATTAAAAGTACAGTTAATATGCCAGCTAAAAGATAAAAATCTCACAAACCATCTTCCAAAAACGATAGCTCTCCATTCTGCTTCCTGTGTCCGCCGGCACCTCTCCCTGCAGAGGGCTAGCTGGCATTCACTACTGCCTCCCCCGGGGAAAAGGACAGGATGCGGAAAATCCATTGAGAAAGGGTCCCATAATTCTGTTCCTTCACACCATGATTGCCAACTCCTGGCAATCCAACGATGAAAGACTTAAGAAAAAAAGAAAGAAAAGAAGAAAGAAAAGGGGGGGGGGAGACTACCTGGGGCCTCCTACGAGTATCAGTGGTTAATTCAACCGACTGAAAATCTGAGATCTATATATATTTAAAGGTGCTTCCTGAGACCAAAACAGTTCTAATGAAGAATTGCTGAGCCACATTATATTGGAAAACCCATAAATATTAGTCCTCGCTGTCACCAAGCTGGAGGAATTTTTTTAACGCAGTGCTTTGATGCATTGAAAGGGCTAACCTGATGGATTTAAGTCAGCTATCAAACGTGCTCTGCATCTATTTCCCTTCTAAATCCCTAAAGATGGGGGCAACACTGATCCACAATTATTCCAGAGCTTGCTCTGCTCAAGATGCCATTTGATGCTGAGAAAGTAGAGGTTTAGCAACACCAGGCGGCTCTACGATGCTAAAATAACAACGCAATACTCGAATAGGAACCCAGGTACTCGGCGTGTCAGACCCTGTGCCACACGAAGACCCACATTCAAAGCCCATGTCCCTTTAAGTTCATCTTAAATAAGCTTTCTGAAACGTGCCCTCTCAAAGTTTCTAGCTTGCAAAACGGAATTACTTTTAAGGTCCCTTCCTTTGGATTCCCTTCCCCAGACGGGTTGGCGACAGGGGAGAATAGGGACGGAGGAAGGTTGAAGGTTCAAATATTTAAAAACCTGTAAACCAATCTTTTTTTTTTTTTCCATAGGAGAAAATAAGCGTTCACCAAACCGCCGCTCGGCAAAGCGAGCATCCGATTTCCATCTGGAGAGGAAAATATTAAAGAAGCCAGACACACATTTCTCTTCCCAACAAAAGTGGCCTCTAAACTCCCTGGCCAAGGACACTGGGAGGAAACAGAGAGGCTGGGAACCAGCCCGTACTCTCAGTGCAGGCGCGGGTGTGCGGCAGGGAGAACGCGCAAAGGGGAGACAGCGGGGAAAAGGTGAACCCGAGGAAGCGGGAGCCCGCGGCGGGAGCCGGGTGGGGGCAGATCGGGCGGAGAAACCCGAGGTGCACAGAGAGGGGCGGGGAAGGGGGAGCCCGCAGGCTCCGGGAGGAGGAGGGAGGGGTCCCGGACGCTGCCGAGATCGCGGCCGCCCAGTAAAGTTAATACTTACTCAGTTTCGCAACTGCACCGCCCCCGCAGGCCGCCCCGCGGGGCGGGCCGGGGCGCTGGGGACGCGGCGGCGCCGGGAGCCCGGCGGCCGCCCAGCGTCGGTCCCCGGTCGCACAGCCCCGCGCGCCTCGCTCCCCGGCGTTCCGCGGGCGGCGCGCCCGGCACCGGCGGGAGGCACCGGCGGGAGGCCCCGGCTCCCCGGCGCGCCCTCTCCGCGCACCTCCGGGCGGGCGCTAGGTGAGCGCGGACGCCCCGGGCGGGGGTGCCGGGGTGTGTGAGTGCGCGGGCAGCCGCGGCGCCGCCGGCCAGAGCCGCCCCCCAGCGCCGCGCCGATGCCGCTGGCGGGCGGGCGGGCGAGTGAGGCTCGGGGAGAAGCGGGGCGCCGGGAGCGGTGCGGGGCGCCGGGCGAGCGCGGGAGGCGGACTCCGCGGCTGCCTCGCTCCCGCGGCCGGTGCCTCTGGGCGGGGGGCCGGGCTGGGGGCCGGGCCGGGCGGCCGAGCGGCTCCGCCCCTTCGCCGGGCCGCGGGCTGAGCGCGCGAGAGCGGCGGCGCGGGGGCGCCCCCCTCGGCCGGGCGCTCGGGTTACAGCCGCCGCCGCCCGGCTCCCCCGCCCGCGCCTCGCCGGTTCGCCGGCGCCGGGAGAGACATTGTAACGGAACTGGGACGCCAGCGCTGCATTGTGGGAGCTTTTAAAGCGGCGGGGAGCGCGGCGGGGCCGCCTGGGCCCGCGGCGCCCCCCGACGACCCCCCGGGCGCTGCCCCCGCGCCGCCCGGCCCGCCACGGCCCGTGGACACGAAAGCCAGAAATGGTGAGATGACTGGTGCCTCGCTGACGCTCACAGAGCAAAACCTTCCATAGCCCGGGGGTGAGACTTGCAAAACTGTCCTTCACGGTCACCCCGGAAAGTAGGAGGCTTTTTCCGCAGACGCAAAAAAAAAAAAAAAAAAAAAAAAAAGGCCTTCCATCCCCCTCAGGACTGGGTTTGAATTGCTTTTCATCTGGAGTGGCAGTGATTCAGCGACCCCCTTCTCAGCAGCAGGCAGTGACAGAGACAGGAGACGAAAAACACAGCGAATGAATCAGACGTGAGTAACCAAGTTTAGAAAGAGCTGGGCTCAGATTCAGAAAACTGCTCCCCCCACCCCACCTACCTTTAAATATAGCAAACGGTCAAGGAGGGAGAGCAGCGCTTTCATATGGAAACGCAGATGTGCCCGTGGTTTTCACTATTCCACCTCTTTTTTACGGCATACAATTACTCTAGCCACTGGACAGACTCCAGTCTTTGGTCCAGACTTGTGCTCACACTTGCCCACAACTCGGGAACAGCTATAAATTTGGAGGGAGATGGGGTGAGGATTATGGATGGGATACCAGGAAGCATTCCAATTATAAAATGTCCCTGTGGATTCTCCAGACACTCGTTTGTTTTTTATCATCAGAACAGGGATGTTAAATTTGAAGCACAACTTGTTACTGGTCGTCTTACTCAGGGCGTGATTTGTGTTGTTTGGAGTTCGGATTTGTAGGCCTTTGGTTATTCCTCTTGGTTTTTGACGTTTCATTATTACACAGCTCATTAGTTCCTCTACCTCAGAGGTGAGCTGAGGAGAGAGAGATGGTAAGACTCAGATGTGGCTCATCAACATTTGGAGGATTTGGGGACGAGAAGGGTTCTCTGTGATTCAACTGTAAAACCCGAGGGAAATTTTTTAAAGATGACACTACAGGGCCTGGATCCTCAGAGGAGTTTTCCAGCCTTAAAGTTAACATTTCCTAAGCTCTCATTCCCTGGTCAGCCTCTCACTCCACTGCACATCAGTCGCCACCTCATTGCCAAATTGAGTGGAAAAATTCAGTCCCCGTCTTGTGCTCTCTGTGGCGTCTGCCAGTGCTCACCTCTCTTTCCTTCTAAGATCTTCACGCCCCTTTTTTTTTGCTGTGATGGTCATCCCTCTTTTATGGAGGTTTTGAAATAGGGGTGAGTGATAACAGGCAGGAGGGTGGCTATTGTTAACCTAGGACTCAGGCTCTTACCGAATAGAAGAACCTTAATCTAGTTTCTGTTGGTCACCAGGAGGGTCCAGCCCTCCATTTTATCAAGCATCTAGGGGTGAGCAAGTTGACTGACTCACGACAACCAGCTTTCATGTGACCAGCATTTAAATCAGAGTGAAATATACAATGAAAAACTGTGTCTGCTTTTTAGTTAGAAGCACTTACGAAGATCCAGGTACTGGGTGAGGTACCCCCACGTCCAAACCAGAGTGTGCCTTACTGGTGGCTGCCAGAGTCAGTGAATTTACCTCTGTCCAGCCTGGATAAACCCAGAAAAATCTCTTCTCCACCTCAGCCCCTTGTGGTTAACGCATTCTTTCTTCAGCATATGGTACAATTTGTTTTGAGCTTTCTTAGCTATAATCACATCCCTGTTAAGCCTTCCTGAGATCACACCAAATATCCTTGGCAGGATTTGTAAACAACGCTTATTTCTGGTTTCTAATTATAGTCCCTGAAAGTAACCTCACTAGGATGAGTGAGTATCCGTGCACTTCAAGCCCTGTGACATAATCTGATTTGATTTTCAAGGAAATAATCTGAGAAGATGCATTCAAGAGGAGAATCTCAAGGGGGAGAGATGTTTGTGGAGAGCAGTGAGAATGAACAAGGGGGGACAGTACCTGGAGATGCATTGTATGTGTTACCACTGCTAGCTATAAACAAGTTAGTGGCAAAAAAAACCTAAACAAAGCAAAAAAACAAACAAAAAACAAAGAATATGTTATCTTACACGTCTAGAGGCCAGAAATCCTAAAATCAAGGTGTGGACAGTGTTCCTTCTGGAGGCTGTGGGGGAGAATCCATTTCCTTACCTTTTCCAGCCTCTAGGTGCCACCTGCACTCCTTGGCTTGTGGCCTCATCTGTTTTCAAGGCCAACAGCATAGCATCTCCCAATCTCTCTTTCTCTCTCTCTTTGTGACTTCTGCTTCAAGGTTAGGGGGACATCTCTTTTTCTAAGCTAGGCAGAGAGAATAGGTATGATACAGACACATTTCTAATCATATATGTTATGAACTGCATTGAATAATTTGCAGGAAGAGATGACAGTGTCTTCATTACTGGTCAGCTCGTCACTGGGATAAATAACTTGACTGGGAGATTGCTGAAGTGGTGACTGATTAGTTCGACTAAACCTGTATCCCTCTGGTGAGCCATGCAATTGAAACCAGGTTCACAACTGCAGTTCCTGGGGATAAATTTATTTCTCTGGAACTCTTTGTGTGTGTGTGTGTGTGTGTGTGTGTGTGTGTGTGTGCGCGCGCGCGTCAGTGGAATCATATTGCTAAGCTTGAGAAATATTTTATGTCGACCAGCATTTCCCACATGGGCCCACCAGGGAACACCGCCTCATAAGATGAGATGCTGGGAAGACAGTTGCTTCATGCTCAGATAAGGCCCATGGAACACAGTTGTGACTACAGTTTAGGCCAGAAGAAGCTTGTCAGTGGGTCAGATCCATTAAGGGCCAAGTGTCAGGAAATCCTTTCATGAGGAAGTCCAAGGGACAAAAACATCTTGTCACAAACAAGTAGGTATGTATATTGGCAGGAATAAATCAGGGACTTCTGAATATACGTTTCCTTATTATCCAGCCCCACCTGTCTTCTCCTTCTTTCCCCCTGCTTCTTTCCCCACTCTGTGTTTCACCCAGACTCCTTACAGCTTCCTAACCTCGAACGGTGGTCCAGACCACTCCTCAGTCTCTTAACCACATGACCCTGAAATTGCTTGTTTCCTGATGGTGCCCTCACTACCCTCCCCCCATCTCCCCCCTTCACCACTACCTTCTTAAAGCCAGGGACTGTGTTGTGTTTGTCGCTGTTTCCCCCATGCCTGATACAGGGCCTGGCTCAGACTGGGAGCTCGGTTAATATCCACTGACATAACAATTAAATGAATGAGTGACCATATACATGCAGTCGGCTAATGTCACCTACTCATCTGTTAAACTTGCCTTGGATCTTCTTCCATCTAATCTGTAACTAGCTGAGAGTCCCATTTTCTTCCTTAATTAATAAACATAATAAGAACATAATAAATATGGTATTTTGCTAGGTTCTGGGATTACAAAAATTTATATAACGTAATCTCAGCCTTCTGTGAGCTCACAGTCCATCTGAGGAAAAATGTACTAACAGAGGAAGTGAGGCAGATAATGCTGATGCCTATCCCATTCCCTTTCTCCACTTCTTCCTTAGTAATAGAAATCTGATTTTGTGCCCAGTGGAAAGTTTTATTTCACAACCTTCCTTGCAAATAGGGGTTACTAAGTATTGGCCATGTGGATGGAGAGTGTTGTATGGGACTTCCGGGAAAACTTACTTGTGTGTCCTCACATGTGAGCAGGGCTAACTCAAGCACTATTCTTGCCTGAAACACAGATGTAATGGCTGGAGTTGCAGCAACCATATTGTGACATCAAGACTACCTTGAAGCCTGAAGTCATATACTAAAATTTGTACAAATGGGGTCATTTAGACTTCTTCAGCCTATCTTAGCAAGCCTTCATTTAGTCACTATTACTGACAAGTTTGGAAGGAAAAAAAATTCTCTCTCCTCTTCTCTTCAGTATACGGGTGCAGGAAGCAAGTAAATATGGCTTTCTTTACCATTCCTAATGAAAATCTTGCACACGTACTGAAACACTGCAAAGATCTATAAACATTGTAATTTATTTGACCAGCATAAAGAGGCTTTTTAGAAACAGCCAACGGTTCTCAGATCTGTAGCAATTTTTAATTTAATGATAGTTACATATTAAAAAAAATAATAAAATGTGTAGGTACCAAATCATAAACAACTCCTTAAAAGACCCTCCAATGATTTGATGGGGTAGAAGGGTAATTATCAGTGTATTTTGTTAAGCAATGAAGTATAGTCTAGAACAAAAATAAAGCATAAACTGTAAGTGGAAATTATAAAAGGGTATTCCAAAAGAAATAAATACAAATATATTCAGAAATAGGATTTAAAGTATGATTGGTCTCTTATTTAGGTAGAAGTTTTTTGAGAGGATAATCCAATGAAAGTGAAAGTCTTTTTTTTTTTAAATTATAGGTTGGGAGAATGGATTTAGTCAACTGGGATTAACTATGGGGGCTCTACAAGAGCCTGTGACAGGATCAGTCTCCTGGGGGGAAAACCATGAATATGGGACCTGATGTTATAAAGCTGCCTCTTTGTAAATTCATGCAATAAAATCTGGACTGTCTGACATTCTTCCAGCCTGAATGCCGCTCACCCATCTCCCCACATTTCTCTAGGGCTGTAATTAAGGTTTATAATGATGCCCCCAATACAACTTCGGAATCATAACAGAAAGATTAAATTATCTTCTGCTTTGCCTGTATGTCTTTAATTATATTTTTTATTAATTGCAAACTGGAAATCTCATCTGTTTTATAACACTGTTGGATTAACCAGAGCCTCCTTATCAGGGACCCAATCATAACAGCAGAGTTTACAGTTGATGGAGGGGAAAGAACCCAATAAGTGATTAAAAATGTGAGATTTATATGATCAGAGTAAGAATAGTTATTACAAAATAATTTAGAATCATCCAGCCACATTTTTAAGAATTGTAACAAATGTATTGATTAATAATAAATGCTGTACTTCTAATTCTCTTAATAAGTATAATAATTCATAATCTGTAGTAAGAGAGAAATTACCTTAGAGTATGAATAAATAAATCTTTATTTCAGATTGGATAGACTGTGGTCTGTTGGTATCAGCAAGAGAGCAGATATTAGGCATTGGCCCAGGAATATTGTAAATTGAGTTGGGTTTTATGTCCACATTTCGTTTAGGGTCCTGTCAAGCTGCTCTGCGTCTCACCCTTAGCTTCCCCAGAGATGCATACCTCTGGTGATCATAAAGGACCTCTAATAAATGTATGGAATAGAGGTTCCCTGAAAGCAGAGCCTGAGACAGGGATTCTGGTGCAAGGACGTATTGTGTCAGGAGAAGGGGAATGAGAGACGTAGCACAGGGCAAGGGGGATAAAGTAAAGATGTGCTCCCAGCTGGAGACCAGCTTCAGCATGACCCAGTGGGGAACTCTAGAGCAGGAATTTCACCAGAGTGCGTCCCTTGGGGCAAAGGGACTGGCTTTCCGTACCACTGTTATCAATCACTCATTGGCTGTGGGTTGGTGGTAACCCCTAAGGCAAGGCACTTCCTGTTCCTGCAAGAGTAAAGGTGATTCTCTGAGAGGGAGGCAGCTGCATTTAGCAGCCAACGCTCACAGCAGCCAAGGATGCATGTACTGGCCCCAGAGAAGGACCTGGGAAGGGTACCACTGGGATCCAGTACACATCACATATGGGTAGGAGCCCCAGACCAGCCCTACGGTCCTGTAACAACGGAAGTCCACTACTAGTATGACTGAAGCGTTGTGCTGTACGCCAGAAATTGACAAACACTGTAAACTAACTATACTTCAATAAAAATATATTAAAAAAAAAAAAATAAAGGTACTGCAGAGGCCAAACCCCGTGGCTTGTTTCCAGAGGAAAATGTGCTCAGAGCACAACTGGGGATGTGAGGAACACATTTCCTCCAGCCTGGGCGCGAGAACTCCCTCTCTCCTCACCTACCCTTCGTGCCAAGCCACGGCAGCTGGTGCTGGCTTTGGAGACTGAGGCGAGATGCTCCGCAGGGCCGGAACTGAAGATGTTAGGAAAATGTAGGCTAGAACCAGAGAGGCTGGGGTGGGACAAGGGGACCTTCAGATTGAGACTGATGTCTGGGGCCCACTTGCCAACCTCCCCTAGGTTTTCTTCCACTGGCCCTAGAAATGTACTCACCTGCCTCCCTGTCCTCTGTCAGGCCCTCGGCTGCCCACCAGGATTTCTATCTATCTCCCCTCTGCTGGAGCTGTACTTGCATTTCCTCAAACAGCCTTTCCACCAGTCTTCGTATAACAAACACTCAACTTCAGCTTCTCTGACATTTTCTAACAGTTTGACAGCTAAATGTGATGGTGGGTGTGGGGTGAGGGAATAGAGTAAAAATGCTTCCCATGCTATTCCCCTTCTCAGTTGAGCCCCACGAGCCCAGCCCAGCAGCGGGGCTACTGGTGGGTGTTTGGGGAAAACAAAGACCATGCAGTTGATTCGCCTGAATTTCAGGGAGCACGCAGAGCTATTCTGGGAGGTGCTGGATGAAGGCTCGGGTTCGGTGTGGGAGTGAATGAAGTAGACAGAGAGCCCCAAAGGAGACACAGGTGTGGACAGGTGGTCCAGGAGCAGGGACAAGGCAGTCCCAGGTGTTCGCCTAATAAACTTGGGGACTTTCCTTCTCTTCCCTCCCCTGACCCTTCAGCCCCAGACTTTCTGTTGAAGACACCCTCTTAGACTCATGGAAGATACGTTGACAACTGAGAATAGGTAAGTGTGGCCCAAGAGTGCAAACACTGGCCACTTGTAGGCTCCGAAGGAAGAAAACAAAATCCTAATTTTTTTCCTAATCTGGAAAAGGAATTGATGTTCCCTCTACTCTAAGGCTGGGGTAGTAATAAATGCGTCCAAAAGCTACTGACATTGAAATGATTAAAAACTACCACTTTGGCATCAGAACACTTCCTGATACTGCACTCAGGTAAGCAAGGAGTCGGAGTGACCTCAGCCTTGCAGCCCACGTGGTGCCGTGTGACACAGGGGAAGGCAGGTCGTCTGGTTAAGACATTAAGGGTGTCATCAGCTTATGTCTGTCACTGTCCAGGAGAGACCCTTCCCTTCCTGCTGCTGCTCTTCAGCCCCTGTGGTGATCCCAGTCTTCCTGACCTGATGGGAGGTCAGGCAACCCATTTAAATAAAAGAACTTCAGAAGAACTCTAAGGTTCTTTTCTCAGAAAGGTTGGGAAGATACTAAGACAGATCTTGGTTTAAGTCCTGACTCTGCTTCTTACTCCGTTGTTCAAATTCTCTGACCCCCGTTTTCTTATCTGCAAAAAAAAAATAAGGTGGAGAAGAGGAGAGAATATTATTGGTGGCACATAAAGAGTTACTGTGATTAACTGGAATAATGTGTGTAAAGCATTCAGTGCCTGGTATGTAAGTGTTGCTGTTACTATTATACTTTACAGGCTCTTAGATGAGAATATATTTTTAACAAAGCCAAGAATTATAATTTTCTACTAATAGAAGTATGTATATGCATGACTGGGACCTTGTGCAGTACAACAGAAATTGACACATTGTAACTGATGGTACTTCAATTAAAAAAAAAGTTTAAAAAAAAGAATTATAATTTTCTGATTCAGTATACTCTATACCAGGCACTGTTCTAAATGCCTCTCATACATTAACTTTTTAAACATTCACAATAACCCTATCAGCTACGTACTATTGTTTTACCCATTTTATAGATTAGGAAGCTAAAGCATAGAGATATTAAGTAATTTACCCAATGATTCCATCATTAATTAGTGGGATTCCCAGAGCTGGTGTTCAAGCCAGGAAGTCTGGCTTCAAAATCTGCACTCTTTACCACGGCAATATGTAATTAAAGAGTGAAGCAAGAATCAAAAATATCTGGGAGGATGAAGCACAGAATTGGCATGGGTTCGGGTGCAAAGATTAAAATTGCAAATCAAATGGAACTGGGGTAATCACACTCTGTGACTTCAGACTATGTTACAAAGCTACAATAATCAAAACAGCATGGAACTGGCACAAAAACAGACACATAAATCAATGGAACAGGATAGAAAGTCCAGAAATGAACTTATGCACATACGGTCAATTTACAACAAAGGAAGCAAGAATATATAATGGAGAAGATAGTCTGTTCAATAAGTGGTGCTGGGAAAACTGGACAGCTATGTGTAAAAGACTGAAATTAGAACATTCTCTAACACCATGTACAAAAATAAACTCAAAATGGATTAAAGACATAAATGTAAGACCAGGTAGTATAAAACTCCTAGAGGAAAACATAGGCACAACACTCTTGGACATAAATCACAGCAGTTTATTTTTTGAACCAGCTCCTGGAGTAATGGAAAAGCAAAAATAAACAAATGGGATCTAATTAAACTTAAAAGCTTTTTCACAGCTAAGGATACCATCAATGAAAAGACAACCTGCAGAATGGGAAAAAATATTTGCAAATGATGTGAACAACAAGGGACTAATTTCCAAAATATACAAGCAGCTCATATACCTTAATATCAAAAAAACAAGCAACCCAATCCAAAAATAGACAAGACCTAAATAGACATCTCTCCAAAGAAGACATACAGATGGCCAACAAGCACATGAAAAGATGCTCAACATCACTACTTGTTAGAGAAATGCAAATCAAAACTACAATGAGGTATCACTTCACACCAGTCAGAATGGCCATCATTAAAAAGTCTACAAACGATAAATGCTGGAGAGGGTGTGGGGAGAAAGGAACCCTCCTACACTGTCAGTGGGAATGTAAATTGGTGCAACCACGATGGAGGACAGTACAGAGGTTCCTTAAAAAACTAAAAATAGACTTACCATATGATCCAGCAATCCCACTCCTGGGCATATACCCGGAGAAGAATATAATTAAAAAAGACACATGCACCCCAGTGCTCATAGCAGCACTATTTACAATAGCCAAGACATGGAAGCAACTCAAATGTTCATCAACAGATGACCAGATAAAGAAGATGTGGTATATAAATGCAATGGAATGCTACTCAGCCATAAGAAAGAATGAAATAATGCCATTTGCAACATGGATGGACCTGGAGATTGTCATTCTAAGTGAAATAAGCTGGAAAGAGAGAGAAAAATGCCATATGATATCACTTATATGTGGAATCTAAAAAATAAAAAAGGCCACAAATGAACTACTTATTGTTTATAACTTAGATGATTGATTTCTTGGATATGTATAAGCACGTTTGACTGTCCTTTATGATTGGATTACTATGTAAGTCTAAACAGCTAAAGCTCTAACCTGTTCTTAGAAACAATGAACAGTACATATATGTAAATTAAAGAAAATATGTGCAATATATTGTATATTTGTATTTACATGTAATATACTGTATATGTGCAGTTAAATTGTATCAATTTTACTTAATAAAACTGAAAAATGAAAAAAAAATTGCAAACGGAGGTCTGAGTTAGGCAGGTTCCTTTCCCCTGGTGCCCAAAGTGTCCTGAGGGCGAGGGGTGAGGAGTGAGGTCCGACAGGCCCAGCAGGGTCCCAGCTTCCTCATCAAGGATTGTTCACTCAACAAAATATGTTAACCTACCATTTTAGAATGACTGGTAAGTTCCCAAGTCAATTTACAAGCAAACTGGGAAAATAACCCACAGATGACTATGACTAAGATTTAAACTATGTGCATTTTCAAGGACGTTTGACTGGATCAGAGACCATCCTAGGAAATGACCCAGTGATTGCTAGTCCTCCTTCATTAGTCTTGTGACCCCGGGCAAGCCCTGTGGCCTTCCTGGACCTCTCTAAAGTGGAAGTGTGATCTGATGGCCGTGCTTGGAGCCTCAGCACTGGCTGGCAGATCCGGCCACCTGATGGGCATCCCCTTTCCTCCTCCGCTGTTCCCTGTGTACCCTTCAGGTATGTTTATTCCAAGAGGGGGGCATTTCCAGTTGGGGCTGCATTGTTCTTATAGCAAGGATTTACAGAAGTTCCTCAAATGTCACATCGAGCTCTAACATTCTGAATATATGAATCATAAATTAAAATAATTGGTGCCACTGAAAGAGAAGAGACATGGCAGAATAGGCTTGCTCCAGCTTCTAATAATGACCCAAAGAGCAGTTCAAAATCCAGCTAAAAAACACAGAGAAAAAAAATTAAGTTAGGCTTAATTTGTACCAGGAACAGAATATTTCAGTGCATGTAATTCTGTATGTATTTTTTACTTTATTCTGTGACTTAACACCTAACATTCAATTTATATATGGATTTCTGAGCATTGCTTTCCAAAAAAGTCATTATCCTGTGAGCAATGTTAGCCATTAGTGTTTTCTAACAAATAAGTGGACAAAGAGTGGATACCCTACAAAGAAACAGCCTCGTGTTACTTGTCCACAAAACTGGGAAGCTCATGTACTAATAGGGGTCATGACAGCATGTCAAACTGCAGAAAAAACTGCATAATACTCCAGTGATTCTAGACGGAAGTAAATAATCAATTCAGCCCTGGGTAGTTTCAGAGAGGAAGCCAAGAAAAGGGGATCTTTTTCTTCTCATGGCAGAGATGTTTTTTTTTTGGTTCTGTGTTTTAATTTTAGCACCTGATGTTCTGTAGGGAAGTGTTGTTTAAAACAAAAACACTATTTACTAGAATCCCAGTGTCAGAAATTAATCAAAGCTGACTAGCATGTCAGTTTCCCTTTTCTGGTAATAAAAGAATAATGGTAATTGTACTCTGGGGGTCCGTGTAGGAAAGAGGCCTCGTCCTGTCTGGCCCTGTTATAGAGGAGTAAATAAGGGCATAAAAAGTTATTAGGAAAAAAAATTAACTTTAAAAGAGCAAAACAAGCAAGACAAAATGAAATATGGGAACTAAAATCCCAGACCTTGACAATCAACCCCCAAACCAGGGTGGATGAGGAGAAGGGAAACCTTTGGAGACTGGATGGCAGTTCAGTCAAGCCAGATAATTTAAATTTCTCTCTTTCCAGGAGACTGGAGCTGGAAAAGAGAAGTGGTGATTCGGGGGAGGAACTACTTTGCACGTAACAAATAGTTTACTGTGGGAGCTCGAGGACACCCGTAGGACATATTTTAGAGATCGTGAATAAGTCGTATGAATGATTAAAATTCAGATTTCTAAAATTGAAAGAAAATACACTAATGATGGTGTCCTAATTTCTTAATATTCGCAGAAAGTAACATAAGCAGAAGAGAAGATGCATTGGGACGTAACATGGGTTTAAAGGAGGTTTGAGAGGCTTCCAGTACTGGGTTACAGTCCTCAGAGGGTGTGGACCACGTCTTGGACTGCCCTTCTGTTCTTTCAAACCCGCTCTCCAGTAGCCAGCTCAGTAGTTACTATGCGTGCAAGAAGTGCCCAAGTGAGTCTTTTTGTTAGATAAATGAAAAGCAAATTAATGCACTCTTCAGAGCTCCTGAGCCTGAGCGAAGGAAATTATCTAAAGGATAGACTATTTGAGAAAGAAATGTATTGACGCCTTCTAATGTGGTCTGTCACTTTTTAACCCTTCATCCTCCTGGCTCCCCTCACCCCACCCTTGAAGGCAAGAGAATAGAGCACTGTAAATGGCTCCAGGCAAACTGTGAAGAGAGTGGATTAGCTTTCAGAGTGGAGCTGGTGGTGCTGACTTTGGGCAGTTTATTTATCTGTCTGGGCCTCAGTTTCTGCATGTGTAAAAAGGTATGAGATGATGAGTGTTTACCAAATAGAGTGGGTGAAAGATTAACTGGGTCTGACCTAGAGTGGGCACCAGTACAGGGTAGCCATTATCCCTTTTTTTCCCCCCTCCAAGCACTTGTTTTGTTTTGTACATTGAGCATTGAGCTCTTTGAAAGGAGGAATTATGAGAGAAGTGGTTTCACCTTCTTGCTTCATCATATACTAGCACGTGACCCGGCACACAGACTCACATTGTTAGTTCCATTCCCTTTACTTCTTCCATGATGGTCTCGTTCATGTTGCTGTGGGTATATTTAGCAAATGCTGTTACAATGTGGTGAGATTATTTTGGTGACTTTGTTGTTGCTGGTTCGCGTTCTGAAATTGTTGCAGAAGACGATAGGCAGTAATCCCGAGAGAAAGGAGCTGAGGGGCAAGTGGGCAGTCAGCTCTTGCTGTTTTCCACGACACTCACAGGGTGCCTCCCCATGCGGAGACATTCACAGCGATCACAGCCGGGGGTTTTGAACAAACGCTTAGTACATTTCAACTTCAGTGCTTCGGAGACAGTGAATCAAAGCGGTACAATAACCCTCCTCTTCCTTTTTCCCTTTCTTGGCATTTTGCCATCACTACCCTCTGCCATCTAAAATACCTCAGAAATCTCCTTTCTCCAATGCTCTTATTGTGGTTAAATGCAATAAAACTCGGAGGCAATACTGCAATAGTATTATAATCACATATATCAATAAGTAAAACACTAAGATTCTTTTTTTAAATTTTTTTGAAGTGTAGTCGATTTACAATATTAATTTCAGGTATACAGCAAAGCAATTCAGTTATACATATACATACATACATATATATTTTTTCAATTTCTTTTCCATTACGGCTCATTATAAGAAACTGAATATAGTTCCCTGTGCTATACAGTAGGTCCTTGTCAAGGTCACCATTACCCTTAACTGCACTACTGAAACCAGAAGTTTCAGGTTGGAGGGCTGATCTTTACTGAGATGCTTTCCCTTCTGTCTTCTGGTGGGACAGAAGTCAAGTGTGAGACCAGAAACCCAGCCTCTTAGGAGTGCGGAAAGAGGGGGCTGGATGCCCTGGTGATGATTCAGAAATGAGCACCAGTACCAGGCAAGCAAATATTAGAGAAGTTTCTAAACATACTTGTTTGTTTTCATTTTTGATCCATTCTCCTGATAAACATCCTCACTCAGGTTATTACTGCAAATGAAAAATACTGGCAAACCAGGCGAAATGAAAAATACCCGTAAACCAGGCAACATGGCGTTAGTATTCCGAATGTGAGCTAGATGTGTGGCAGGGAGGGGCCGAGCCGGGAGCCGCAGTGAAGGTTTTCTTGCCTGTTCATCATGTTGTAAAGTTGGCTTAGGGTATTCAGGCTGTGGAGGAAAACTTTAAGGGTCACATGGCTGCTTTTCCAAACATCTTTATTGCTGGAATTTCACTGGCCTCTCGCCCATCCTAGGGACCTCTGACAGAAGGAGCTGGAGCCACTGTGAGGTGTCTGGGGCAGTGCTATGTAGCCATGGAGGAGAAGCTTCATCCTCCCATGACCCAGGACTGCCAGGAAAGCCCCTTGTCACAGCACAGCTGAGGCTGAAAAAATTTGAATTACAGCCTGGTGAGCTGGAAAAGGGTCTTGGAGCTCATCTCATCCAATCCCTTCTATTTCTGGTTGAGGAAGCAAATCCAGAGATGTCTGGGGACCTGCTCAAGATAACGCAGCTAATTAGGCTCTGAGTTAAGACTGGAGACGGAACACGAGCAAACATTTGTATTTATTAAACTTCACCCTGTTTCTATCCCTTGTCTCTTAAACCTTGGGGATCTCTCTGCAAAATAGTCAACACAACCATAGGCTGGAAGGGAAGTTTGTGAGTGAAATTGTGCCGGCGTGTCTGGGGCTGTATTAATAATTCTCTGAAACCACACAAAGGATTTGATTAAATAGTGTGCAGTCAATTTGAGAATTTGTGTTTACTTTCGAAGGGTGCTTTCATTTTCAGAAGTTAAAGAAACCTTTGTTTGGTATTCGGGCTTTAAAGCGGCAGAGTGGGCTTTTGACACCCATGGCGACGGTTCCTTGTGGCCAGTGGCACAGTTCGACCAAGTACGGCTTCGAAAGCAATTCGGGGCAATTTTAGAGGCGCCCAATGTCATGTCCCTCTGATTACAGTACGTGCCGTTGTCACGCAAGAGAAGCCAGCATCCCTCGGGGAGTTCCACGATCAATGGGCTGCGAGCAGGTAGTCAGCCTCTGGGGAACAGCCTTCCACTGTATTTAAGGCACAGGACTTAACTCCCAGAACAAGCGGCTTGAAGTTGCCTTTTCACTCAAGATCAAGCATCTTCAGAAAGTCATGCTGGAAGCAGTAGGGGAGCTATCGTGCTGAAAGAGAACAGCTAGAAAGAAGGAAAACGTGTGCTTGAAAGATGTAAAAGAGGCTTATACAGGGCATTTTCTTAGGGGCCCCCATTCAGATGTATCTCTTCTGCCACGAAGATTCTTCTAATTTGCATTTTGATAACGTTTTCCTTTTAATTTCAAGCCACGAACTTTCCTTGTGCCAGTTAAGGAAAAATGAAATAGAAGTCAGTCACTCCCCAAATTCCTCACAGTTGGTGAACATTCTTTCTCTACCCTTGGTGGCTTGCACGCTGCCTCTCCCCATCCGAGCCCCTCATTGCAGGCAGTAATCAAATTCCTGGAGGTCAGACCAGGGAAAAAACTCATCCTTCCCCCTCGGAGTTCACGCCTGTGTCCATCGTGGTTCCTCTCCTCCACCTTGGACTTGGCATTTCCCTCTGCTTATCTTTTTCTTTCCATATCCTTGTAGACACAGAGACAGGAGCACGTGAGACTTTACCTCCCTTCACTTTTCTTGCCTGGTTACTTTATTAGACTCCCCTCCTCCCACACCTCTGTCCGTTATATTCTCCCTCCCATTTTGTTCCCCCCAAATCTACCTGTCACGCACGGCTGATAAGCATATTCATTTTGCTTACCCTAAACCTTGAAGGAGGAAAACACATTTTGGTGTGTTTTCAATCTGAAGAACCACTGCCAGGAAACTTTGGGAAGTTCGCTTTGACTTTGCAATAAAGCCTTCACTTCCCACTCCCCACTCTCCCACCATATCCTTCTCTAATTAAACTTAATTTCCGTATTAAAATATTTTTTTAAATGATTTCTAGCTCACATTTTGCATGCTACAGTACAGTATTGTGTTCCAGTAGCTTTCATTGCAGACATACCACAGGAGGTAAATGAGCCCCTTTGAAATGATTTTGGAACCTGGCCATTTTCAGAACATTGTTTCTGTGAGAAAATGAATTCCTAGCTTTTAGAACATGATTTATTTTAAGTTGGTTATTTCCTCTGTGTGTTTGGTTAAAAAAAAGAAAGAAAGAAAGAAAACAAAAAAATCTTTTTGATGTAGTGACATAAAATCAAAGAGACCTGCCTTGGTTTTTACCTTGTTCACTAGTTTCCTAATAGAAAAAAAAAATTCACCTGTTTATTTCTCACATTTTTATTGTGTTCGATGTAACATTGGAGAGACCTTGCAGTGCCTGTGGTTGGTGATTTATCGTTTTTCACACTCAGAGAGCATGTGGAGACTGCAGTTGCCCAGGGTTTCTGCTCGTCCCCTCTTCCCAGGCACATGGAGAGGCTGTGTTTTCCAGGCTGCCTTGGAGCTAGGTGTGGCTGTGGGGCTGGACACTTGCCAGTGAAATATGAGTAGAAGTGATTCGAGGAACTTCTGCCTTATCTGCTTAAAAGGATCTCCCTGGCCCGTGACTCTCTCTCTCCCCCACTTAGCCAGCTGGAATGGTGATGGCCAGGGCAGCCCTGCGAGCCAGCTGGTGCTGGCGGAGCCATTGCCAGCCTGGGTCTCCCGTGACTGACCCGAGCAGGGCTGCCCACCCGGCTGGGACACGTATCTTGGACTGTGACCTGGGAGACAGATAAACTTCGTTGTTCTTTGAGTCACTGAATTTTGGGGTTCTTTTACTTACAGCAGCTTAGTCTACTCGATAATACCACTACAAAAAGTTATTTTATAAGGTGTCCTACTGTAAAGTTTTTTACCTCAATATACCGAATAATCAAACTATAAAAGCAAAAAGTAATTTTCTTTAGAAAACAAAACTCTAGATGTTTTTCTTTGATTCGGAGAGTGTATTTCTCTATGCATTAAGATATGGATAGAGCCAAATTAATCTTCCATTCAGATATAAAAAAATCTGTTTTCCAAAGCCAGACATATTTTCCAAAGAGTAAGGCTAATTTAATCTTCCATTCAAACATAAAAATCTATTTACCAAAGCCAGACATATTTTCCAAAGAGTTGTTACTTGAAAGTGGTAATATGTTCTGGCTTTAATTATATCTGTTAAAGGAAAACAAGGAAAAGAACACCCACTTCAGAGGCACATTCCTTTGATAATAGTATCTATCCCATGATAATCCCCTTTTAATTAGGGCCAAATTCTGCTTGTGACCAAATGCAGTCTCAAGAAACAAGATCGTCCAGGGGTCACTCAATAATACAATCATGAAAGAAGCATAAAGCCAGGTTAACATCATTGAATTTCAAAAAAACACCAAAAAGCAAAAACGTAAATTGGAATGAGGGTAGAATCACACACACCTGTTCACGGTTTGTTTTTTATAGCACAATTGATGTTTCATCTAATGATACTTCTTCGCTGAATATTTTTCTTTGTGTATTTGTGGTTCGCTTTGTTTTCCTCACAAAGTAAAATAACATTTATAATTTAGATTTTTTTTTCAAGGAGGGGGAGGTAAGTAGGTTTATTTATTTATTTTAACGGAGGTACCGGGGATTGACTCCAGGACCTCATGCACTCTAGGCATGCACTTTACGACTGAGCTATACCCTCCCGCCCAATTTAGTTTTTTTTTGTTCTTCCTTTAGAATAGAATTTAACAAAATAATATAAAATATGAAGGTCAAAATAAATAGTGCCAAACTGGCCCATGGCTACAAAACAAACATGTAGGCTCTGAACAAAGTAGGAATGAATTCATTTCTCACAATCCTAGAATTGGAAAGATAGTTATGAAAGAATCTAGGACCTTCATTACCTTATAAAGACTAAGGGAATATGATATAGTCCTCTTCGTAGAACTCAGAACTCTGAATTAATTCTGAGACAAGACATTTAAGAGGATAAAATAGGCATTAGCTGCAGGAAAGTAATCCATTCTCTCTTGACATATGTTAACTAATAGCCAATGTATCTCACCATTTTTTTAAAATGAAATACTGGGCTTTAACTCTCTGCCAGTATCAAGATTATGATAGTTGTTATCTTGATCTTCTTTATGCCTGTGAAGAGTTCTGCTTCAACCTTAAAGTGACATCTGCGGAACTCTGCTTTAGTAAACATTGTTCCCCCTCTCCCACCAGTTCCTGGCTGCCTGAGTAGGCCAAGTGCAAGTGTCACAACCAGCCGTCAGCCTGGCAAGAGACCATGCTTATAGCAAGGGATGCAATATAATATGGCTAGTAGATCTAAAAAGAACCTTGATCATGTTGTCTAACTATTTCTCTGTTGGGTTTAAAAATATAAACCCGCAGTATAGTAATTGACTATAACTGTGTAACAGTTCATTTAGAGTCTTGGCCCAAAGAGTCTTCCAGTGCTGGCTTGAGCACCACTCAACTCTGTGACAAATCAAATCTGGGTCTCAACTTCTTTATCTGTAAATGGGAAAACTGTGTTAATATTTGTCTTTCCTAAGCCCACTCTAGAGGAAGTCTATACCTGCAGGAAATTACATGGCACACAACTCTCTGTTTAAAACAAAAATAAAGATGGTCTTAAAGAGGAAACTGTATCACAATGGGGAGGGAGGAGTAAATGGCTGAGGAGCACGTGACTGTGGCCGTGACTCTGGGACAGGGGTCAGCGAGCTGTAGCTGGAGGACCACGTCCAGCCTGCCGCCTGTTTTGTTAAGAGCTAAGAATGACTTTTCCACTTTTAAATCATTTTTGAAGAATCAAAGGGGAATAATATTTTGTAACACATGAAAATCCTGTGCAATTCAAATCTTAGTGTCTATAAATAAAGTTTTATTGAAAGAGGCATCTCTCACTTTTGCCTCGTGGCTTCTTTCACATCACAACAGCAGGAGTTTAGCAGTCACGACAGACACCATACATCTTGCAGACCCTCAAATACTTACTATCAGTCCCTTATAGAACTAGTTTTGCAAAACTTTCTCTAGAATGTTCCAGGTAGAAATGTCCAATGACAGTTGGAATTCAGATTTTGGAATGATCCACAAGAAGCCATAGTTTAAAATGATGGAGTTGAGGAAGTCAAGAAGAGATTGGAGAAAAGAGGTCTGGAAAAAGCACCCGGTGGAAGATGTTCCATGGACGCCTCCCAGGGCCTTAGAGGTGGAAGGTGATCAGAGACCAGACAAGTGAGGTCTGAGCTGTTGCACAAAGAAAAGCCTTAGCCAGAGGATCTTAACTTGAACCTAAGGGGTTTAGCTGAAACTGAGTAGTCCTTTGCAACGGAGCTGAACAATGACTCGACTCTTTGACTTTGGCTCCCTGGGCGTCCTTTCCCTCCCTCCCAGGGAAACTGAGATTGAATGAATAATAGCTATGAAATACTCCCTTGAGAACAAAACTCCTACACACTAATAAATACTAAATGCTTTTCATTACAATTTAAGTGAATGAATGACTTGCTGCCCCTCGAAATGCCTAATGAATGGCATAAAAAAGAATGACATTTCCCCCAAATGTTGCACGTCAACACTAAGTTATTATAGACTCATGAATGTCTACAAATTTGGTTGACTGAAAATTAATTTGCATAAACATTTGAGGAATGGTAGGAGGGAAGGTAATAAATACCTGAACTGTTCAGTTATTTGAAGTCTATTTAGACTTAGCTAAAATTTATTAAAGGCTAATTTTAAAACATATTTGGCAAAATTGAATAGTGATATTTGGGGGTCACTTTGAAATGAAAAACATCTTTTTTTTCCCAGCTTCATTTGACCTCTTCTCCCGTTGCCCCTGGTCCCAGTCCCCATCCCATCCCTGCTGCCCCTAGATATTCTTTCAGAGATTCAGCAATAATAGGAAGGAAGAGATTCACATATTCCAAAAAGCAAATAATTTCTTGGTCTTCTTGACATAAGAATACTAGCTCTCCCACAGAGAAACAAATTGGATGACAATTTTAGGATAATTGAATTGCTTGATGTTTTTCAAGTTGTTGGGAAACCAGTGCTGTGAAAACCAATTTTTTTTTTCAGTGCTACCTGCAGTTTCCTGTGGTAGATTTTTCTGTTTACTCATTAAAAACAAAACACAGAGCAAAGACTTGCAGATTTGTGAGTGGGTTTTATGTTATACCGTGGCTGTGAAAATGAAAACCTGGTAAACTAAATTAAAACAAACTGAATTGGCAAATTTTCAGTAAGTTAGGCATAATAATTTGGAGTGGACAAAACAAATCTGTATAAAAGAGATCCTAATTTTAACTTGTTGAAGGGCCAAATAGTTACCTTTCCCCCCACCCCTTTTTGGATGGAGATTGGGGGTGGGGTGTACCAGGGCTTTTGGGTATAAAACAATGATACTGATACCAAACAAAATGGTTCATAATCACAAAGAGACCAAGGCGCAAAAAGAAATGTATCTGGGCAGAAGCAAGTCAGGAATTGAATAGAAACTGAATGACTCAGGTCTCTGCTTCTTGACCTTGACTGTATCAGAATCACCTGGAGGGCCTGTGAAACCATGACTTGCTAGGCCCCACTCCCACAGTTTCTGATTCAGTAGACCTGGCGTGGAGTCTGAGCGTTTCCTTTACACCACATTCCCAAAAGCCGCCGCCACCGCTGCTGCTGGATCTGGGACCAACTCTAATAACCAAATTTAGGTTGATTGAGGGCACTGCCTAGAGACGGAAAGGTTTAATCAAGTGTTGAAGACAAATGATGAGCGATAGAAGAAGCCGATTTATTGGAGGAAATTAAAGGGAAGAGGGAATTAAGACAATGGTGTGATGACTGAATTAAAATAAAAATAAAAGCAAAGGAAGGTAAACTTTAATTGAATGCCAAGCCCTGTGCTAAGCGCTCTACGTTAACATTCCTGCCGCGTTGATAAAATAATGACATACAGAAGAGGATGAAGATGCTCAAAGACTTGACAAATATGAGTGGATAATGACGACTACAATAAAATAACTTTCCAAGGTCAACACAGTTAAAATGTGGTCCAGGGTTCTAAGCCACTTAAAGAGACAGACAAGGAAGTAGACAGATGGAGATCAGAATGCCGCACTTATTACTGATTAAGGCTGGGAGGGATAATGTGGCTTAGGAGTACAGCAACTGTGGGCTTCCTAATACTGCAGCTCAGAAAGAGGCAGGCCATCCATCAGGCCAGGCCAGGCCAGGTGGACACACGTTTCCTCCTCTGGGGAAACTCCCTTTGCAAAACTTCCAACGTGGGAGACAAGACATGAACACGTGCATCACTGTAGCCATTCCTCAAGGAAGGAGAGCATGGCAGGGCTTGAGTTCCGCAAGCCCTACTTAGTCTTCTCAGATTTACCATTCAAACAATTTACTGCTCGTTCCCTGAGGCAGAATGGTAAAGGAGTGGAGAGGCGCTCAGTTCTCTCTAGATGCAAGGAAACGTCAGAATAGATATCCTCTCCTTATGGGTGGGAGAACCTAGGATAAAAGCAGACTCTTTCCCTCTAAAGCCTGTTCCCTTTCAATGATTCTGTTGCTTCTAGAAAGAAAGCACAACACAGACTGGGAAGTAGATAATGGTATTTTAAAAGCGAGAATTCTTAGGGAATTTAAGATTTGCATATGTTAACCACTATATATAAAAATAGATTAAAAAACTAATGTCTTCTGTGTAGCACAGGGAACTACATTCAATATCTTGTAATAACCTTTAATGAAAAAGGAAATGAAAGTGGATATACGTATATATATACATGACTGGAACATTACGCTGTACACCAGAAATTGACACATTGTAACTGGCTACACTTCAATAATAATAATAATAAAAAAAACCCCCGAGGATTCTTAGTAAAGAATCCTAGGGAGAGGCAAGATGAAGGAATTGATACCGTATTTTGGTAGCATGATAACTTGAATTGCTGGTGCTCAACAATGGTGATTACCTGGAAACTAAATGTTGGAAATGGGACTGGCCGGTGGCTGGGTCAGTATTCCAAGGAGAAGCTGGTTGATCTAAATTTTACATGCCTTCCCAATCTCCTCTTCTCTGTGGCCATTTTTGACTAGTTTTCATTTTCTAGGTACTGATGTCCCTCAGTCTGTTCCTTAGGAAGATAGCTCAAATTAACATTTGGACACATTTGGAAAGGAAAAAAAAACTAAGGAGCAGGATCATTCTACTCAAACAAGGTGCAATCGGTCTGATATGTCCAGTAGCCCGACCCGCTCCAAGCCGCAGCTCATCACATCATTAGCGGTTTGCACTCCATCTCCTTTAGACGTGAAGAGCCTTTTCAGCGCTGCTGCTGCCCCATCACGCCGGTGTCAGACTGCACTCCGGGAGCTCCAGCGCTGGTGCGCGCTTCCCTGTACAATGGGTGAGGGCAGGCTTCTCTCTTGCAGAGCTCTCACCACTTGATTTTCCAATCTGCTTGTGCTCAGTGCAGCACCTCCTGGGCACAGAGAAAGTTCTTTAAGTTGGACTTTGTTGAAGGGCCCCTGGAGGCACATTTTAAAGCTGGTATTTTAATGCTGTACAGTTTACAATTTCCTGCTAATATGCTTCAGGCTGCAGGGGATTTTTTAAAAATATATATCAGTAACATTCTTATTTTTTCTTTTTTTCTAGTGGGGGGGGAGGTAATTTGGTTTATTTATTTTTTATTTATTCTTAGAGGAGGCACTGAAGACTGAACCCAGGACCTCATGCATGCTAAGCATGCACTCTACCACTTGAGCTATACCGTCCCCTGATATTTTAATTATATACTATTAACTACTGCTGCTCCTGTGTATTTAATTGAGTGCCTTATACTTAGTTCTAGGGTCTGTAAAGGTATTACCCCTAACAGGTGAAGTTTTATGTATTTGGTGGATTTTTGTTGTTGCTATTTAAGGAAAAATGTTTTAATTCTCACAGTTCTTGCTGGGAACACAGACGAGAAATCAGAAGATGCCCAGCAACTGAATAAATTTGAGTGGATGAAGATGAATATACAAAAAACAGCAGGAAAATGGTTATCTAAACTGACTAAAGTACATAAAGTCCTGGAACTTTCACATATTTTTTTAAATTACTCTAAGAATTCTAGTCTTATTTGGCAAACCAGAGAGTTTATATTGGTTTATTAGCTTATGGTTGGAACAATCAGAAACCTTAAACTTGAACTCAAGTCGGCACCTGAACTTAGACCTATATAGTTTCATCAAAATTTTGGCTAAAACCAAAAGACAGGCTTTTAAAATATCTCATCTAAAAGTTCCAAACATCTATATAAAATTCTTAACACATGGGAAAAAATAGTAAATTTACAAGTATTAATTATCATAAGTGAGTCTTCCTGATTATTTCCTTAATATTAGATAAATGCCTTCAAAATTTCCTTCTCCTAAATATTCACTGCGACTCAGAGGAGTGTTCAGTGAGGTTTATAAATGGCTCATTTAAACACAGAGATAGGACGGAAACGAAGAGAACAAGCTTCCAGTCTCCATTCGGCCAAAAGCCAGTATGATCTAGAGGCCGGTTAGTTTTCTCATGGTTTAAAATACCTGTTGTTTAGCTTTCGGAGATTTATCATAAACATAAAATAAGAACATGTGTGCAAAGCATGAAAAAAATTAGTGTTACATGACTTTTAAAATAACATTATCAGCATCATTTTAAAAGAATGAATAGCATAAGCTGAAGATGTTTAGCTTTGGGAAGGTGTTTCAGAAGTGGTAAATCAAATGTCATATTTGAGAGTTGCTCATGGGATCTGGAGGACAGACTTTAAAAGCTGGTGGGCATTACAGTCCAGTCATTTTCAGCATAACATAAAGAACAACTGTCTACCACAGTGGAGCAGATGGCCCTGTGAGAGAGTGATCCAACTGTCCACCATGGTGTGCTTGCCAAGTCCTAGAACGATTGTCAGAGTACCTTTTGTGACATTCACTCCTGTGATTCATTATTGGACCAAGAGCTCTCTAAAATCCTTTCCAACTTTCAGAGCCTTTGCTTCTGTGTTCATCCAAAAAACTAATTAATGAATTTTGTGGCAATTGATTCCATTGACTGTGTTTATGTGACATGATATAATCAAAAATATATTCATTTAATTGTACCAAAGAGATTCTAATGTGTTCTCCAGAGAACAGTGGTCTTCCTAGAGCACGGGAGGGCTGTATGCTTAGTGGGGATTCCTTGACCCTTCTAGGACTGCTTTCATTAAGCAGTACTTTATTTATTTAAATTTAGTCAGTTTACAATGTGTCAATTTCTGGTGTACAGCATAATGTTTCAGCCATCCATATACATACATATATCCCTTTTCATATTCTTTTTCATTGTAGGTTACTACAAGATATTGAATATAGTTTCCTGTGCTATACAGAAGAAACCCGTTGTATTTTTTTTGCATATATAGTAATTAGTGTCTGCAAATTTCAAACTCCCAATTTATCCCGTCCCACCTCCTTCCCCCCAACTTGTAACCGTAAGTTTGTTTTCTATGTCAAGCAGCACTTTACTATTACACACTTGGCCACTGACAATCATTTGACATTAGCAATAAAAATCCAGTTGAAGATAGTATATACTGTATTACATTATATAGTATTATTTTCTCCACATGAGAAATATCTTTCATATTTAAAATCAAGGGAAGCCCTTCCTTTTCTGAGGAACTAGAGTATTTCCTTTTTCCAGTAACCGAGCTTTATCATTTAGTATGCCCATCGCCCTGCCTGCTAGGAAGCTCAACACAGACTTGAAACAGTCATGGCAACTCTGACACATCTCAGACATGTCATTTTTACCTTATCTCTTTTTCCCTTGGTTTGACTTTTTCTTTTATGATGTTTTAAACTGTTAAATTTTTTTTTAAATAGTCATACTTAAAAAAAAGGTCATACTTTTAAAATAGTCGCTGTAGACACCCTGAGTTGGTTTTGCTAAAAAGGCTTTCACGCTGTTCTTTCTTTAGCCAGGCTTGCTATTTTACACACATGCAAGTGTACTATTTTCTTCTGTTCAGTATGTGCAGAAAATGAATTTAATAAAACACAGTAAATTATCTGTACCTATGAAGGGTTTGATAATCAAATAAATCTTGATTTTATTCTTCTTGCAGATGTTGCCATATTTACCTAAAGATCAGGATGATTTGTTGTTTCTTGGTCATCTAAGGGTTACAGAACCTGTGAAATGTATTGCTTCATACCGTCCTGAAGTGTTTTAATGAAGGCTGAGAGGTTTTGGACAGTGAAGAATTTGGGACTCTTTTGATGCCTATGACAAATGTTAATTTGAAGTTCAAAGATTCAACATCTCTGCCAGATTTTCTTGCCATTTATTCATTCAAATTTTATTCCAGTGCTCCTACCCACATTCCTGATGAAAGCACTTAACCTCTTCATAAAGAAGCTGCCTTTTGTCTTTTTAAGCTCCCTTGGAGTCAACTTCTATATATTTGGCTTTCAATTCCATGAGCGTTCTTCTGCTTTTTCAGAAAACTTTGGAAAGCAGGCCCCTTCCTCTTCAGGTCCAAACCTGCCACGAATCTAATGTGGGAAGTTTTTCTATTTCATTTTGAATACAGATTCTATATACCCTCTGCCATAAGCCACTAAAATTCTCTGAAAAGAAGTTATCATTTAAAAAAAATTTGAAATATAGTTGATGTAAAATGTGTTAGTTTCAAATATACCACTTTGTGATTTTACATTTGCATTCATTATGAAATGAACATCATGATAATTCTAGTAACCATCTGTTCCCATACAAAGTTACTACAATACTATTGATATATTTCTTATGCTGTATATTATATCCCTGTGGGTTATTTATTTTATAACTAGAGGTTTGTACCTTTTAATTCCCTTCACCTATTTCACCCAACACTCCACCACCCCTCTGCTCTGGCAGCCATCTGTTTGTTCTCTGTCTCTATGAGTCTGTTTTCATTTTCTTATGTTTGTTTGTTTTGTTTTTATGATTCCACATATAAATAAGCTCATATAGTATTTGTCTTTCCCTACCTGATTTATTTCACGTAGCAAAATGCCATCCATGTTGTCAGAAATGGCAAGATTTCATTTTTAATGGCTGAATAATATTCCATTGTCTATGTACATATGCTGCATTTTTTTCCCATTCATCTATTGGTGGACACTTAGGTTGCTTCCATATTTGGCTATTTTTTTTAAATGTTGCAATGAACTTTGGGAGTGTGTACATCTCTTGGAATTACGGGGATTTTTTTCCAGAAAATAATAACCAGAAGTAAAATTGCTGGATTGTGTGGTAATTCCATTTTTAATTTTTTGAGAAAACTCCATAATGTTTTCCATAGTGATGTACCAATTCACAATCCCACCAATAGTGCACAAGGTTCCCTTTTCACCATATCCTCACCAGTGCTTGTTGTTTGTTGTTTTTTTGATGATAGTCATTCTGATAAGTGTGAGGAGTATCTCATTGTGGTTTTGATTTGCCTTTCCCTGATAATTAGAGATGTTAAGCATCTTTTCATGTATCTGTTGGCCATCTGCTTATTCTCTTTGGAACACTGTCTATTCAGGTTCTCTGCCCATTTATCCATCAGGTTGTTTGTTACTTTGATGTTGAGTTGTATGAGTTCTTTGTATATTTTGAATGTTACACATCACACTTGCAAATATCTTCTCCCATTCAGTGGGCTGCCCTTTTGTTTTATGGATAGTTTCTTTTGCTTTGAAAAAGTTTTTAGTTTGATGTTGTCCCATGTGTTTATTTTTGCTTTTGTTTTCCTTGCCTGAAGTGACAAATAAAAAAATATATATTGCTAAGTCCAATGTCAAAGAACATATTGCCTATTTTTTTAGGAGTTTTATGGCTTCAAATCTTTCATTTAAGTCTTTAATCCATTTTGAGTTTATTTTTGTATATGGTGTTAAAAGTAGTCCAGTTTTTTTTTCATCTGTATGTAGCTGTCCAGTTTTTCCAACATGTATTGAAGAGACTGTCTTTTTCCCATTTTATATTCTTGCCTCCTTTGCCATAGATTAATTGACCATAGAAGTGTGTGTTCGCTTCTGAGCTCTATTCTGTTCCATTGATCTATTTGTTTCTTTTTGTGCCAGTACCATATGTTTTGATTATTGCAGCTTTGCAGTATAGTTTAGAATCAGGGAGTGTGATACTTCCAGCTTTGTTCTTCTTTCTTAAGATTGCTTTGGCTATTGGAGGTCTTTTGTGTTTCCACAAAAATTTTAGTTATTTGTTCTAGTTCTGTAAAAATGCCATTGGGATTGCATTGAATCTATAGATTGCCTTGGGTAGTATAGTGATTTTAATAATATTAATTCTTCCAATCCATGAACACAATTTATTTCCCCTATTTGTTTGTACCCTTTTTAGTTTCTTTCATCAATGTCTGATAGTTTTCAAAGTACAAGTGTTTTTCCTCCTTGGTTAGATTTATTCCTAGATATTTTATTCTTCTTGATGCAATTGTAAATGAGATTGTTTTCTTAATTTCTGTTTCCAATAGTTCATTATTAGTGTATAGAAGTGCCATTTTAATGTACTGCTGAATTCACTTTGCTAGTATTTTTTTGAGAAATTTTGCATCTATGATTCATCAGTGATATTGGCTTGTAATTTTACTTTGTTTTGCAGTATCTTTGTCTTATTTTGGTATCAGGGTGATGCTGGCCTCATAGAATGAGTTTGGAAGCATTCCTTCTGCTTTAATTTTTTTGGCAATAGTTTGAAAGGGATTGGTATGAACTCTTCTTTAAATGTTTGGTAAATTCAACTGTGGTGGGGCCGACTACTGTGGGTATGCTGGTAGGTTGGGTTAGCCCTCAGCTCGGTTGGCTGTGAATTCTGTCTCTTGCAGTCGCTGTGGTCCTGCTGGTGGGCAGAGCCCAGTCTCTAGGCTGCTGGGCATGTGGCCCATGGTGCAAGACTGCTGTGGGCCCACTGGTGGGCAGGGCAAGCTCCAGCATTAACAGGATAGAGAGAGGATTCCAGAATGGTCCTTGCCAATGCAGGTGTCATTAAGGTAGATCGTGCTCCTAAAAATGGCTGCCGTCAGAGTCTCTGTCCTCAGTGGGGATCCCATTTGCCTCCTGCGTCTCTGGCAGGCTCTCCAAGATCAGCAAGTGGGTCTGATCCAGGCTACTTTGAAATTACTGCCTCGGCACCGCGACTCGGAGTGTGAGAAACTTTTCCTGCTCCCCTTAAAAGTGGAGTCTCTGTTCCTACAAAGCCAGACGTTCTGCCAGGTGCAGCATCTCTGGGCTGGGGAGCCTGGCGTGGGGCTTGAAGCCCCCGCTCCTTGGGGAGGACCTCTGCAGCTGTGATCATCTTCCATTTAGTTTCGCCGACCCGGGGTGTTGGTCCTTCCTATACTGCATCTCTGCCCCTCCTACCTGTCTTGTCGTGGTTCCTTCTTTATACCTTTACTTGTGGAAAACCTTTTCTGCTAGTCTTCAGGTCATCTCATAGATTGTGGCTCTGTAAGTAGTTGTAATTTTGGTGTGCCCATGGAAGGAGCTGAATTCAGGGTCTTCCTACTCTGCCATCTTAGCCACACCTTGGAAACAGGTTATCTTATAAATAATCAAATAGACAAATTAATAAATAAGTCAACTTGATCCTCATGTGTTCAGTTATACAGCGATTGACATATGATTGGATTTTTAATTTTGAGGCTAAATATACAATTCGTGCCTACATGTTACTTGATTTAAATTGTTCTAACTAGGTAATGGCATTATTATTTTTTTAATATCAAAATTACTTAGTTGGGCAATAAATTCAGTTTTTCTGTTAGTGAATCTATTTAAGAATAAAATACCTTATTTCCTAGGTAATTTCCTATTTTTTGCCCTTTCCTAGGTAATTTCCAATTTTTTGCCCTGTCCCCATGAAACTTTTTACCTTTATAATGTACTATTGTTTTAAAATTTACATGACACATTTTAAGAAGTATCAGTGCAAAGTTTACAAAAGATTTTTGACACCACTTAAAAATTATATCATTTTAAAGTATGACAGTAACAAGTATAACTATGAAAAATGACTGTAACTTCATATATTCTTGCTTGCTTCCTGATGAAACTTGCTAATTAGTTCTGTAAATAATATTTTTAATTGTACCCACTGCTGCCATGTTCCTTCAGATGTGAAGGCATTCTGCCTTTTATATCTTATAAAGATTTCATAAAAAGAATTCAGATGACTCTAATGGTGGTTCATAAACCACACTTAGACAAAGTTAATTTTCCTTCATCAAATGTAGGGGTGGTGAAGATAGTTTTAATTCTCTCAGTGATATTTAAAAACCAAAGGCAGCAAGATTGCATAATTAGTTCTGGGTTTATATTGATAATATTTTCAGTTGTAAAGTTTTGAAATTATTGTTCTAAACTAAAGATAATTTTTCTTTGGAATTAATATACAGAGAGACACTTTGGAAATAGGTAAGTCGTGCTGTTTCTAATAAAACTTTTACCCACCAGTTTTAGTGTCCATTGATGATTTTCTATTCCAGGATCGACTTTCTTTCTTTATTAGTTGATTTTCTACTATAAAAAAGCTCTGTCCCTTTTTTTTTTTTTTTTTTTTATTTATTATTTAGATATAGAGTAGTAGATACTTATTTTATTAAATAGGTTATTATCCATTACTATCATCATTTAATTTGATGCTCAAATTTTCCTAGATTTGGCTAATGGAAATCCCCGTGGTCCTAGGGGTGTCATTTTTATGTACCCTATTTTTTTTTTTTTGAGCAAGCCTTTACTTCCTTGTGAAATAATATGTTCCAAGCTCATCCTATACTTTCCCCACCCCAGCCCTGAAATCAGCCATTTCTCCAAGCAGCTTTATTTCCTTTTAATAGAAAATGATACCAAGATCTCAGTGCACAGTGTGCTGTCATGCCATTATTGCCGGGCCCTTTCAAAGAAGGAAAGAGAGATGGATAAATACATAGATCAAATTGTGAGTTCACATTTTGGAATATGATACCTCCAATTCCAGTCCAACACCACAAGCTATATTACAGTCTAGCACTGAGATGTCCAATCGATACAAATTTGAGCCACATATGTAGTTATAAACTTTTTAGTTGCCATGTTTAAAAAAGTAAAAAAGAAACAATTGAAATCTGTTTTAATAATATATTTAACACAATATATCCTAATTTTTATCATTTTAACATTTAGTCTATATAAAAGTTGTTAGTGAAATATTTCACTTTTTTTTTTTGTAGTAAGTGTTCCTAAACTAATGTGTATTTGATGCTTACAGCACATCCTCAATTTGATCTAGCCATATTTCAAGGGTTCAAAAATCTATACATGGCTAATAGCTATATTCACAGCTCGGTTCTAGTCTTCTTACTTTTTGTGCTTGTTATCCCAGTCCTCAACAACGAGAAACCTGGCTCCCGTTATTTTCAAAAGCCTAGAATTTTGCTCAAGCCTAGAATACACAGGAGGTACCCTCAGAATGGCTAATTTACACTACTGAGAAAAAAAAAGCAAACCTATTAATTAAAGTGTGTTTTCATTTTTTAGATTGATCAAAAACATGCAGTGAAAGCCCCAAATTTTAAGTGTGCGATTCAGTGAGTTTTAATCAGTGCTTACATGTGTGTAACCCACTCTCTACCATTTTCATCACCTGAGAAATTCCCTTGTGCTTCTTCCTGGTCAGTCCTCTGCCCCTTCCAGAGGCAACCACTTCTCTGATCTTCCTCATCATGGAGTATATTTCCCTCTTCTAGAAATTACATAAATGTAATCACAGCATTTTCTTTCTGTGTGCGTGGCTTGTCTTAGCATAATGTCTGTGAGATTGAACCATGTTGTTGCATGTATCAATAGGTTATTCCTTTTTATCACTGGAAAGCATTGCATTGTGTAAATTTACATGCTTTGTTTATCCATTTCACGTTTTAACTTTTTTGGTGGGGGGAGGTAATCAGGCTTATTTATTTGTTTCTTAATGGAAGTTGTTGAGATTGAACCCAGGACCTTGTGCATGCTATCCATTTCATTTTTAATAGACATTTGAGTTGGTTCCAGTTTGAGGTAATAGGAATAAAGTTGCTAAGAACATCTTTATTTTAGTGTCTGTGAAGACATACACTTTCCTTCATCTTGGGTAAATACCCAGCAGTGGAATTACCAGGTTATAAACCTAGTATGTAAGTAAGATGTGGTCAGTCAGGCTCCCTCACAGAGGACCGGTGCCCAGTGATTCAGCAGTACTATTCCGCATGCGCAGTACCCCTGTATTATATAGTGAGGACTTGCGCTGCGCAAGCGCAGTGGTTACCGCACGTAGTTCACGTAGTTCACGTAGTTCACGTAGTTGGCTAGATGCCGGCTCCGTTTGCCTTGCTGTAGAAGGCGGAGGGGACTTGCCGCTGTCACCGCCACTGCAGCCCGTGTCCTCCGCTCCGCAGTGAAGTCTTGTCAGAGATACCTACAGCTCCCGGAGTGTTCTTCCATCTGCCCGAATCCATGAACCTGCATGGCCTTGAGCCTCTCGAGTGCTTGCAATACAGGGTAGATGTAATAATTTTATTACATCTTTTATGTAGTTCAATAGCGTTAGCATTTAAGTATTATTAACTATTCTATATGGAAATCATTGACAATATTTTTATCTACAATTTGGCTTTAAAAGTTAATTTATCGCGTTTACATTATTCTGACAGTTTTTCATGCTGGGGCAAGTAATGACATTCTCCTCTTTCCAAGTCCATTGTCATCTCACCCTTCCCTCCTTTTGCATCCTCCCTCTCCCCTCTCTCCCCTTTGGACTGGACGTCTCCACTCATCCTTCAGGCCTCACCGTAAGATGCTGCTCCTCTTAGAAGCCCCCGGTGACCTTCCCAATCTGGGTGAGACGACCTCTAAAAGCTCCGTTATTCCCTCCTATGTCACCCAGCATTGTGAACGTTGGCATGTATGTCCATCTTCTCTTTTCCATTATGAGCTCCTTGAGAACAAGAATTATTTCCCATTTTTCTTTGCATACCTATTGCCTAAGCGTGTTTGTCACAGTAGGCCCTCAGCAAATGTTGGTTGAACAAATAATGAAAAGTTAGGGGATTATTCAAGACCTGTAGTGAGTTAAAGGTAGAACAAGAACTTGTATTGAATTTTGTTTTTAAATTCATTAACTTTCTGGATCATGCATTTTGTTTCAGCTAAAACAAAAGTAAAAGAGATTTTTTTTTTCACACTTGGTTTAGATAAAGAGAGAAACTAGTATATCTCTAGAGGCCAGATGTGAGTATCCCAGAGACAAATAGTTGGCACCAGCAGTGGTATCATTGGATTCTTGTGCGGGTGGACAGTAGAACCTGTGGGTCCAGGACCTCAGGAAAGTTTATGGAGCCAAGGCAGGTTGAGAGTGAGGGTGAGAGTGGGACCTATGGGGCTAGGGATCTCTGGGAACACTGGGCCCCTTGGGGCTGCTCTTCCTAATGAAAAAGAGCACTGGCTTCCGTCGCAGCAACAGATACCAACACAATTTTACCCGCAATCTACATTTTAGGTCACTTGGCCAGATTTTTCAGTAGCCATGGTGACAGGTTGATCTCCTATTTCCAGGGCTGGATTATACTCCAGAGGAAAGAGCTGCAAGATACACAGCAGAATTTACAGACATACATGTGTGGACAATAATATCATTGTTATTCTCTGTCGTGCAAAACAAACTTCATGATTGTTTTCTTCTCCAGCCATTATTCCAAGGGATATTTCTGGCTTCATTTTAAAAGCTGGGACCATATAGTTTTCAGAATTCTTCAGTTTCTGTTGAGATTGAAATGGAATTCTAGCTGTTAAGAGTTGCAGAATGGGACCAAACAAACAAAATGAAACAAAACAAAAATCCCAAATGCTAAAACATGACATCACATCTGATCAGTTCACACTCTCTCATCTAACTTTTATTTGTCATATTGTTTTTATACTGCGGAAGGATTGATTAAGGCACATTGGTGAGACCATTACGAATAGTAAACCCAGTATTCCTGGGATCAACCCAGGGTGTGTTTGTTTTTCCTTAAAACAGCAGCAGCATACAGAATGTGGACAGATGGCAGGGTTTTTTTAAAATTCAGTCTCTCTCCCGTGTTATAAATAACCACGTGCCGATAATAAATAACCACAAGTTTTGATTATAGGACTGGTTTTTGTCCTTCCTAAGAGTTAAAAACCTCAATCTTAGCCTTCCATTTGTTTTCTTTTTCCATCTGCCTTTGCCCTTTCCGTTTTCTGATTCAGCCAAGTTTCCTAAGCCATGTTGATTATAAAATGGAATCTGATTTTTATCTCTAGGGCATACTTCGTGATTATAAAATGTTTAAATATATTATATCCAAAGACTTTTAACATAATGTAATCAATCCTCTTTCAATTAGTGATACCAGATAGAGTCACAGAATTACTCCAAAAAAGCAAATTATATTGGTCACCTTCAGCAGCATCACAGATTAATTTGCTGATTAAAAAAAATCAGTTACCACAGACGTATTGATGGAAAAACCTGACATCTTTGTAGTAGTTTCCAACAAATTTTGCAGACATGAACTATGCTACTTTAAACCCTATAAATATAGTTAGTGATGTATTTATATTAATAAATACAGAATATTAAAAGTAGATATTAATTTTACAGATGACTAACGATCCTGTGCTTTCTGAGTACAGAGACAAAATTCAGCTCAGAAGTCACCTTTTCATTTCTAAATATAGACACAACTTGACTTAGTTAATCAGGGCTGGTCGATTTTTCCTTCTTTCAGGCCAGCTTGGAAAGGGAATTATGAGTTAGGAAACACAGAAGGGGCCAGCCTAAAGCAGACCCCAGCTTTGCCTGTGATCAGATTGCCATCCTCACGTTTTAATTGCTGTTGAAATGTTTCCTTTGATTGTTGGTGACTTGCTCCAAATGCCATAAAGAGGATGTATTTTATAGCGCCTGGCTTCCATGAAGATCAGTCATGATTTTCCTCAAATTCTGAGGAGTTTTTGTTTGTGCATCATTATAAAAGATGTCTGTCTGAAGACTTTATATGGATGGGATAGATGTAGACATGAGATCCTGGTCTGAGCTGTTTAGCCACTTGTATGGATGTATTAACAAACACTATCACATGCTCTTCGCTTGAGATTAACTGAAAAATTTTCCTGGTATATTCTCTTTCAATAAAGAAGTGATTACACTTGTATTTTTATATAAATGTTTTCTGTACAGATCTTCTAGTATGTATCTCTGAAAAATAACAATAGAGAAACTCAGTTAAAATGAAATGAAAAACTGATTCTTTGAAAAGATAATAAACTTGATAAAACTTTGTCCAGACTGAAGAGGAAAAAAGGGAGAGAAAACACTAATGACCAATATCACAAATGAAAAAGGGAACCTCACTACAGATGGAACAAATTAAGTTATATTTCTTACACATTCAGTGAGTCTCTCCTTAACTTTGGGTTTCATCAGCCCCAGCATTTAAAGGGTATTAAGAGTATATCATGAACAGTGTATGAAACTGACAAATTCCTAAAGGGATGCAAACCACCGAAGTTCACTCAAGAAGAAACAGAGTACATGAATAGTCCTGTATCTATAAAAGTAATGAAGTCTGTGTTTATTTCGCTGGGTCCATCCTAGATTTATTTGACTCCAAAGCTGCTGTGCTATGAGGTGGTCAAAGCTGTTTAACAAAAACTCTCCTGCTATTCTGCTTATTCTCCTTAAAATGTTTCTGTGAGCCCGTCTGACCAGTTTTCTATCCCTCTTGACTCTGAGAATAAAGTGTTCCTAGTCTCTGATTGCCAGATATATTTGGTTTTGCTCATGCAAGCAGGATAAGTTAATTCTCACATAGGAATAGGATGAATCATAGAATTTCACAGAGGAGCTAAACTTTAATTTGGGTATTAAAGTGTAAGGATTAGTATATATGGAGGAAAAGATTTCCCAGGTGGCAATCTTGATGGATTTCCAGAATGGCCTTCATTCTTTGGAAGGTTTCCTGAAATGGAAACTACAGCCTACAATGCTTCATTTCTATACCTGGAATGCAGTTGGAAGCCAAGATTAAGTAGGGACTCATTAAGTGACAAGAAACACAATTATTGGGAGAAAGGTTTATTTTCCTCTAAGGATACAAACAAGCATTTGGCCAGAGCAGAGTTTTTAAGGAAGATTTTTTTTAGAGTTATCAGGGGATTGAAGAACAGTTTCTGTCATGGATAAATGACTAACTTGAACTAAAACAAAAGGGAAAATAAGTATTTTATAAGTAATATAAAAGCACAAATAATGGGATTATCTTGGATAAGAACTAGAATTAGGTTTATTTAAAATTTTTATAAATGAGTGAAAACTTCACATTTACAGATGGTACAATATTTTTCTAGGTGGTAAGATGCCAGATACACTGGGAAAATCTGAAGCAGGATCTCAGAGGCTGAGTTAATGGACAGGAAAGTGGTAAGTGAGTTGCTTTCTGACAAACATAGATCGTCATGTATTTATGTAAAAATAATTCAAACTGTATTTATAAAATTATGAGTTTCAGCATTCAGTCACATTTCTGAAAGGGAATCTAGGACTTACTGTAAACTATTCATATTCTCCTGGTTTTAAAAGGAAAATTAAATAAATAGAAGAGGAAAGAAAAAAAATATTTGTGTGTGTGCTTGTGAAAATAATGTCATTGGAAATGTTCCTTGAGTTCTAACCAATGTCACCAAGAATCATAAATTGCCTAGAAATGGCGTAGTGTTACATTATACTCAAAATTCCATTAAATTACAGAAATAAGGAGTCATCATTTCAAGAAATCCAGCAGAATATCTTTGAGTAGATGGAAGTAATGAGGCACAGGTTGTAATTTGTAGTTACATCTGTGAGTATAGAGTCACAGATTTGCTTCTTCTTGATTCCAGTCAGCATGAAATAATTATGTGTTCCAGATTGGAGTGCATTCAAAGCTCTGTTTTTTAAAAAGTTCATGCAGATTTCCCACTTTGCTTTAAGAAAAATCTGCTCCTAATGTCATGCTCCCTTCCGGCATTTCATAAATGGGCACCCTAGAGATCAGAATAGCTAATAAGTAGAACAGCTTAAGAATAGCTTCTCACAAATCAAACTGGAACAAATGAGAGATCCCCCTAGCAGTAACCAAATGTATGCTTCCCCGAGTCATATCTACACATTGAAGTGTTGAGTGTATCCTATCGACAAATTTAAGTTTGAGTCTCTCTGTGGGCTCTAGTGATGCAGGTTAAGAAATGAAAATGGCTTTACCCGTTCAAGAAGACTCAAGTAGAGTATTAAACAAACAAAGGATATTTAAACCACATTTTCCTCGTGGACTATAATAGCCATAATTTTTCCTTGGATTAGGTCTCATACACTTCAGTGCAACATTTAAGTGGTGTAATGATCCCTTTTACATTTTTCAGTTTTTTTTTCAACAGCCTGTACATTTATGAAGTAATTAAAAAAATGCTTGAAAGTCGTCATGGCTCCTTCTTCAGATACATCCAGGCATAGGTCAGGCAGTGAAAATAGTGAATGTTCGTGGGGTAAGGTAGGGCACAAGGAGATTGAATCATGAAAGCAATTACAGGTGATGAAATTCTTCCATTTTCCTCCTCAGAATTCTAAGGGGGTCATTATTCAGTTGCCCTACCCTTTACTCCAGATCCCTTCACCCTCATGTACGGAAGAAGTCTGTGTGCCTCATAGTCCAGGAAAGTTCTTGAGGAAAGAGTCTGAGTGGTTTTGGTCTCGTAGGAAACAAAGGCTGAATTTATTAAATAAAAGAGCACAGAAGTTCCGTAGGTCCACACTAAATGCTTAATGGCTTACATCAGGTTGTCTCTAAAGAATCAGAGATTTGGTCCTTCATACACACTCATAAAAAAATCTGTGTGTCCTTGTCCTGGGCAGAGAGGTGATCTTCAGGAAGAAGTAAGTGGTTCATATTTCTGACTCCACTTTTTTAACTTACATACTTAATTGTCCATGATGCAAGAGCTCAGCAGAGAGCATCAAACTGAGGTACAGTTGAAGATGAGTGTCTTTGCATAGGTGACTGTTCCCATGGTTTGGAGTGACAACTGCATGTGAGTCCTGGCTCAGATATGTGGCAGGAGAGGGTCTGTGAACCAACCTGTCTCCTCGTTCGGAGTCAGTAGTAATAATAGCAAGTGACAACAAGGCCACTCATCTGGTGGTTTTCCATCATGAAGAAGGAAAGTGGTGTGTTTGAAAATACTTTGTAATCTGTAAAGCACCCCACTAATGTTCATTATTGTTGTTGTCCCTTGTATTCGATAACAATGCTTATGCCATTGTTACTTCTTATGCCAGTTTTCAGCTAGCCTATGGATGGATTCTGAATTGTTTAAAGTGGACAATGACTGGTATTTTATCATTGCCCTCTGCTTTCTGTGCACGTGTAGTCCAGAAGCACACAATGCAAAACCCTTGGCAGGTGTCCAGCCATTGTTTCAAGAGCTGGAGTGGGTTTCTCTTTTGCATCCTACAGCACTAATGTAAGCTTAGACTCCCGTGGGACTCTCTATAATTCTGCCTTCAATTGCATCACTTAAGATACACACAAGTGGTTAAGTATTTATTTATCTGGTTTTTGCTTGATCTTCAGAACTTCGTAATACATTAAAAAGAATTCTCTGTGACCTTGGACAAGTTACATAATCTTTCTAAGTCTTGTCTTTTTCATTTATAAAGTAAAGGAGGTTAAACCACATATCTTCTGCAGTCTTCTCCAACTTAGAATTTTCTTAATTTTACTTTTTATTGGAATGTAGTTGATTTACAATGTTAGTTCCAACCTAGAATTTTTATGTTGTTACTGTCATGTCTCCCTAAATGGTTAAAAAATGTCACCAAATAGAGATGCTATGTGTAACAGGGATTCCCTATTTTTAAAATGAATTAATATTTTTAGAAACTATTTGGCTAAAGAACTTTCTGTTAACACAATGTCACCCACCAACTTGTTGACTTTAAGGTGCTTTAAGTGAATTTAAAATGAAGAAAGACTAAATTTTGACACCCACAGGCATTATCATCTCTGTTTTATCATGAATATAACATGTCAGAGTTACCACCCTACAAATCAAAAGGGTTATTAACCATCACAGTTCCAAGCACCAAGTAAGCAGAATAACCCTTTGTCTCCATAGTACATCATTAGATGTGGGCCAGAGCTGTTCAGGCCAAGACCTAGGGTCCTGTCTTCTAGTGTATTCCTTCATTTGCCAGAGAGAAGCCTTCTCAAAGTGAGGGGTCAGAGCCAGAGGGGAAAGTACGGACCACTGGAGAGCTCAGTGGAGCTGTGCTTTTATCTTTTCCAGCTGCTCTGCCCAGGGTCATTACAATTTCAGATTCTCTCTTCACGGTATCATATTCATAAAACAGAGTTTCAGACAGGTTGATGCCCGCACACACTCTACATAGACACATGTGTATTTACATGTACATAGATGTGTATAAATGTATGACTGTGTGGACTAGCATTTATTTAATCGTTAAATACATTATCTTTACTCTTAAGAAATCTGTTCTCTTGAAGGATGGAGATAAAAATGTGCAATGAATACACGTGCTCTGGTAACCTGGGTGTTTCTAAATAAAGATACACATGTGGGTTATCCAAATATTCTGTAATATAGTCTGTGTGCCAGGACTGGTTTAAGCTGTACACATGTTGACTCAGTTAATCTTCCTCTAGCAACCTTATGAGGTAGGTGCTATTTGATGTATATATAATTACATATATAATATAAATATATAAGTATTTATGAGGTAGGTACTAGTATATGTTCAATTTATAGGTACTATTATGTATTCAAATTACCCAGAGATTAAGGAGTTTGCTCAAGGTCATATGAGTAAGCAAGTGGCAAAGAGGGAGGATTCCACCCAAGCACTGGGCTCTAGATCCCGGGTGCTTGTCTCCTCCAGTCGGCTGCCTCTGTAATAAATGCAGGTTTCCAAGTCCATCTTGGTGAGCAGGTACTCTCGGCACGCCCCTCCCTGCTCTCTCCAGGTTCTTGCTGAGCAGCTGTGCACATGATTAGTGGGCTGTCATGAGCTTCATGGTCCTACCAGACTCTGCCCTTATTGTCAAAAGCCATTAGTAGATGGATTTCCTTATGTAGGCTCTGAGATGGCAAGTTGCGCGCAGGAAGTTGACTGGGAAGAGCTCTGCGGAACACCGGCGAGGGAATGAGGGAACAGGGAAGAGTCAGCATTCATTCGGAGGGGACAGAAGAAGACTTGACCTTGATGCTGTTGCAACAGAGGCCTCAGCAGATCCCATGTGAATTTCTAGAGCTGAAATGCCCTTCCTGAATCGAGGCATCAGTGCAGGTCCTATGTACGCCCACCTCAAGTAGTCACTGGATGCAGGCTGCCCCAGGAGAGCAAGGCAGCTCCCTCTGATTGAGAGCAGTTCCTGGGGAAGGAGTCAGCTGTGTCAGTCAGTGGGCAGTGCTCCCAGCAGCAGGGGGAATGAGAGGCTCAGCCTACTGGGCATCTCCATCCAGTATAAACTCTCAGAGTCATGGTGAAATGGCAGATGTTGAAGGTCGTATTTAAGAAAGGAGGTCCCTGCTCTGCTTCTCTGCAGTGTTTCTCTGCCTTGGAAAGACAGCTAATGTTATGGAGAATGGCATATGTGCTCAGTTGGGGTGGTGAGCAGAGATGAGGGAGAGAATGTTCATCTCCCCCTCCCACTTCTTTCCATTGTGTGGCTGGACGGCCAAAGCTCCTGCAAAAAGAGGTCGGGTGGGCTCAAGACTGGTCAGTCTCTCGGGGAGGATATGACTGATGGGCAATCTCTCCCATCCCTTCTCCCTTGAAAATTTCTCGTCCATTCGCTGGAGAATTAAAATGATATATCCCTCTGGAGGGAAGCTGACTTAATGTAAAATCCATAGCTCACATAAGTTCTATATTTTATCTGAAACGGTGAAACGAGAAAGTAACAAACATGTCTATAGGCTTCCTCTTTCTCCACAACATAGAATTACTGCCCCTTCTCTCCCCTTCTCTTCTCTCCCCACCCCCATTGTGTGTGTGTGTGTATTTTGGGGAAAACATGAAGATTTGATAATATTTATAGCAATATTTGTCATGTATTGAAAGCCACCTAAATGCCAGATACTTTATGTATATTATTGCAAAACATCCCAATAGCCCTGCACAGTGAGTACTATTCACACCATTCCACTGAACGGGGAATTGTGGCTCAGAGAGTTTATGTGAATTGTTGACGATCCACAGCCAGTAAGCGATGGAAGTGCTTTGTCCAGATCCTGAATTCACATCGACGCTCTGTGAGAAGGGCTTTGAGGCTCCTTGTGTCTCACTTGGGGTGTCATAGATGGTAGCAGGTTGAAAGGCAAGAAAATGAGTTTAGGGCTGGATAAATAGGGCTGTTCTTAACACCCCTGCCCACACTTTACATACCCCATGTGTGATGGCAGGAGCTAATTGCTTACACATCCCAGAAACAAAGTCTTTATTTGACTAGAAAACTTTAATAACTGGTTTTTGCCTTGCTAGAAACAGCCTGTAATCTTCCCGGGAGAAGGTGGTGAATTTTCCTCTCACAGCTGGTCTGGGCTTCAATTACAGTAGAGTAGTTAACTTTTTGTTTGTTGTAAGGACTTGAATAGGAACAGGCAGTGTGCACTGTATAATGTTGTAGTCCAAACTCCGAAGAGTTTGCCTTTAAGTGTTGTTTATAGGATTTTTTTCTGTATCTCACACTGAAGCTGGTAAACTTGTCCAAGGACTTAAGACACTTCATGCTGGTTTTTGATGGGGAACATCTGAAGAGAATGCCGTTACCTAAATGATTACTCCTCATGGCGGGGAAATGTTTAGTTTTAGTGTCCTCCAGTTAGAGAAGGACCCTAATCTTTGTCATCTGCTCCCAGGTCGGGAGCCAAAAAAAGAAAAGTAAGTGCGAGGGCATCAGTCCTTATCTTGAAGCCAGAATGGATAAAGATCTGTGTTCTTCCATCTCCCAAGAGCCTCCCCAAAGACCTTTCTTCCACAGGTTGGATCAGTTTAGTTTATGACATGCCCAGCACACAGCCTTTTTTTCTTAAACATACTTTTTTCTTCAACAGTACCAGATTTTCAAAAATGAAGTCAGGTAGTCAAATCAAAGCAGGTTAAGTGTTCATGCAGGTTAAGGCCTTTACTCCTGGCATGGAGTTACTGAAAGATTAGCCTTTACACAGAAATTCTAAATGGCTGTGGGAGAAATCTGAGAAACACCATTTAATACCACTAAGGACTTGAGGAAACAGGAACTGAGTCATGAGAAAAGGAAGAAATGAGGAGAAGGGTCAGTTAACTGAAGACTCCGAGACATGTTAGGATCCGTCCTGGAGAGAAAAGGGGAAAATCGAAATGTATTCATCTTTACTGTGGTCCGTTTTTGTTCTTTTTCACATCCGTGGTGCACAGATGGTTACACATTGCCTACAGGTAACTTAAATGACTGAATAGGCAGCGTAGCTTTCCGAACCATAGGACAATGAGTGTACTCTGGTTATAACATTGTTTGGTAAACTGTTACAACAAAACCTTTAGTGACAGCATGGTACATTAGCCAGCACAGCACAACAGGACAGAAATGTAGTCAGGTACACGCACTGAGCAAAGGAGGCCACGGGCAGTTTCCACCACATCAGGGAGGACCCCATAAAGGACACCATGAAGAGGGGCTTTGTTCAGCACAAACCTCATAGGCATTAGCAGACAGCTTAGGACACGAAGACAAAGGACTGTGAAATGGCAACGCCTATAAAGTTGTCTCTCCTAGAGCAGCCGCATGAAGAAAGGTCAGCATTGCACAGCAATAAAAATCCTGTGCCGCTGACAGTGTTGTACAGAGTTCGCCCAGCCACCTGCAGGTGTGCTGTAAACATGTGTGCTTTTGAAAGAAGAAAGCTTCAGAACAGAGAGGTTGGTCTTCTTACCTGAGGGCTCACAGCAGAGTGAGTAACGCCAGTCTGTGGTCCTTAGTACCTCCTGAAATGATGCTTTTTCTTTTCCTTTCTGATCCATTGCTCATGACTTACTTCCCAGCCTGAGAAGAAATGGATTGACCCTCCTCACCACCCCCTCCTCCTCCTTTCTTTCAAGTTACACTTTTCTTTCTTTCAAGATAAATCTGTCTTCCCTTTGATAGAAGAAATAGGGATTTACTTACACTCTAAAATTATTCTTATACTTTTCCTGTTTTTACCCAAACTTCTCAAATAATGCTGAATTCAGAACAGGCAGTCAGCAAATACATGGTAGTGAATGAATGAACAACTGATGGAATGAATGACTGAAGTAGTGTGTCTATTAGGAATTGCCAAATCATTAGTAACAATTACTTGATAACAGTGACTTTCAAAAGATAGATGTTTATTTTCTTTTACATAAAACAAAAATCTGCAAGCAGGAAGTCCAGGGCTGTTCAGTAATTATACAATATTGTCAATGCCCTCAGGCCTCTTCTTGGTTTCTATCCCACTATTCTTTATTTTTTTTCTTGCCTATTTTTTAAATTTATTTTATATTGAAGTATAGTCAGTTACAGTGTGTAAATTACAATGTTATAATGTGTCAATTTCTGGTGTACAGCATAATATTTCAGTCATACATATACATACATATATTCATTTTTATATTCTTTTTCATTATAGGTTACTGTAAGATACTGAATATAGTTCCCTGTGCTATACAGAAGAAATTTGTTTTTTTAGAGTAATTAATATTTGCAAATCTCAAACTCACAATTTATCCCTTCCTACCCCCTACCCCCCTGTTAACTGTAAGACTGTTTACTATATTTATGTGTCTGTTTCTGTTTTGTAGATGAGTTCATTAGTGTCTTCTTTTTTCTGTTTTTAGATTTCACATATGAGTGATATTATGTGGTATTTTTCTTTTTTTCTCTGGCTTACTTCGCTTAGAATGACAATCTCCAGGTCCATCCATGTTACAGCAAATTGTCCCACTGTCTGTAGTGCACAGAGACCTTTTAAAGGTTTCCTCATGGTTGTAAAATTGCTGCTGAAATTCCAGCCATCATATCTCAGTTAAAGGCATGAAGAGAGAAGAAAGGGGAATGGACAAAAGGAAGCAAACCTCCCAGATGAGTCAGCTCTCTTTAAAGACCTTCCTGGGACACCTACCCAGATGACCACTGCATATATCTCATTGATTACCTCCATCTGTGAGGTAGTCTGAGAAATGTAATCTTTGGCTGTGTACGTTGTCTTGCTGGAAAAAACTATATTCTTTTAGTAAGGAAAAAGGGCAGGGCTTAGGCAGTTGCCAATCCCTGCAATACGTAGCAGTCAAAGTTGCCTCTTGGTTGGGGTTTAATCTCTTAGTGTGTAAGATTAGATGCTCTTCCAATATAATACATCTGTGGGAGAAAAAAAAAATCAATGCTTTGTACCTTAGTCAGGGGAATACGAAAAGAAGTTATATGAGTCATCCTAGATGAAACTGGTGAGTCAAGGATCGGGAGATGTCAAGGCGAGACTAAGGAACTGGAGCTCTGGATGATGCTGAAAAGCAAGTATCGTGGTAAAGGCATGAAAGAGCTAGAAAGAGAGGCAGCTGTGGTTGGAAAGTGGAACATGGGATTTAAGATTCCAGAGATTTAGCTGTTCCAAAAGTGAGTAAAAAGCTTTGGGGTTTGGTTTTCAACACACAGCAGAGCTGAGGGTCATTAGAGTGGAAAAGATTTATGGGCTACCGGGTTATAGAATCATATCTGTTGAATATGCTTTACCTATTTCTTAGCTGTGCCAAGCACAGATGGATTTTCTTTTGCTGTAAAAACAGTATAATTGCATTTTAGAAAATAGAGGGGGAGAATCCTTGTGTTTCCACTATCTACACAACTCACATCTCAATTCCACATGATGTATGTAGTTGCAACTGTAGCTTACATACGATTGTCTATCTGAGACAGGATGGAAGTAGGCAGGGCACAGCCACTCAAGGAATGACAGCAATTTAACATCAAAATGGTAGAAGATTCACCAAAATGGTGGAAGATTCACCTCCTAGTTGGCCTTGAAGATTAAGAGGTTTGACTTCTAGTAGACATTGAGCTTCATTATATGCTCATTGCAACCGGGTGATCAATAACATGCCCGTAGGCACCACGACAGCCCCAAGGCTAACCGCAAAAGGCCAGAGAATGGGCAGTGACCCAATTCCTGGTAATCTCAGCCCCTTCCCCAGGGCAGTTGGAATGGTCCCACCTGTAAGCCTGTGAAGCTACTGAAACCATAAAAACTGACACCACCATTCCTAGCAGCCCTTTTCGCTCCCTCCTCTTTGGAGACGGCCCACACTCTGTCTATGCAGTGTGTGCCTACTTTTACTTTAACCTGAGCACCTGACTCCCACACCTCTTTCCTTGCCTTTCTCTTGCCTTACACTCTATGTGGTGTGTATCTCTCTAAATAAATCTACCTTTACTCAATTGTGGCTCACACTTGAATTCTTTCCTGCACGAAGCCAAGGACCCACACCTGGCGGGGCACATCCCAGGGACTCAACTGAGACCTGGGACATGGCCCTCCTCACGGACCACATCCATTTTCCTGCATCATATCCTTCTATTTTAATTCAATATTATAATGTAAGCATTTTCCATGTTGTAACATAGCTATTAGAATTAGTTGCTGGGTTCTAAATAAGTGTTTTAAATTACAGTTTGGGATGCTCCAGACCCCAATCAATATCTCATTTTTGTGAAATCAAAGAAGATTGTGAGACTTCAACCAAATTATCAGAAATAAAGAGGGACATGACTCATTTTTGTCTTACAGTTAGGAAGCCATGGACTTCTCCTCTCTCTTATCTTGTTGTAAACATCACTCTTCTCGCAAGATGATGCAGGAAAACAGATGTGGGGCATAAGGAGGGCCGTGTCCCAGGTCTCAGTTGAGTCCCTGGGATGTGCCCCACCAGGTGTGGGTCCTTGGCTTTGTGCAGGAAAGAATTCAAGTGTGAGCCATAGTTGAGTAAAAGTAGACTTACTTATAGAGGTGTGCACTCCATAGACAGCGTGTAGGCCATCTCAGAAGGCAAGAGAAAGGCCAAGAGGTGTGGGGTTTGGTTCAGTTTAAAGTAAAAGTGGATACACACTCCATAGACAGAGTGCAGGTCATCTCAGAAGGCAAGAGAGAGAGAGAGCACGACCTTGAGGTGTGGTGTTACTAGTTTTCATATGCTAACAAGTGAGAGGATTATTCCAACTACTTTGGGGAAGGGGTGGGGATTCCCAGGAATTAGGCTATGGCCCTGTTTTTGACCTTTCATTGTTAGCCTTGGAACTGTCATGGTGCCTGTGGGTGTGTCATTCACCATGCTAGTACATTACAGTGTGTATAACGAAGCTCAAGGTCCACTGGAGTTCAAATCTCCCACCATCTTGGGCCTCAAGGTCTACTGGGAGTTGAATCTTCTGCCATCTTGGTATTAATTGCTGCATCATTCTTTTAACGGTCGTGCCCTGCCCCCTTCCCTCTTGTCTCAAAAGGACATATTTTGTTTTCTCTTGAGCTGGAAAAGATTTAAGTTTGCTAAAAGACTGGATGATATGGTGGAGTAATACTTCATTTTACTTTATTGCATATGCTGCATTGCATATTGATTCCTGGAATTCTCAATTTCTCCTGCCTTGACATCCTTCATTATTGCACTCCAGACTCAACCGTTTTCTCACCAGTCCCCTCACATCTCTTGGCATTGCTTCATCCTGGCTGGTGTGCCCAGAAACTTCCCACCAAGGTTCAGTTCACCCCTCCTTTTGGTTCACCTAACATAGCTATATGAACTTATACAGCCCCGTTTTTGCCGAAAGATTGGCGCTGTCCCCGAGGAGCCAAACTGAAACTCAGAGACAAGGTCTTGGAGTTCAGGAGAAAAGAGGCAGCTTTATTGCTTTGCTGGGCAAAGGGACTCACAGCAGGCTGGTGCCTTCAAAACTGTGAGCCCACCTTGGGGATGGGGCAGGGTGGTTATACAGCCATGGCTCAAACAACAAAGCATCGATAACAATCAACAGAATCATTTTCTCGTCATAAGACTCAGAATGGCGTCATGATGCCTCCAGGCGACCAGTTCTGTAGAGGCTAGTGGTTGTCACTTTTTTGATCTCTTTTTATCTCGTAAGCGCCCAAGGCGTGGTCTTCTTGGTATTTAGCTTATTTTGTAAGGTTACAGTTCCCTGATCTTCTGGGAGAACAACTCAGAAACCAAGTGTGATTATTACTTTTGATGACTGGAATAAAGCAAAAACAGTAAAATTAATAGCTTTATTTTAACAACAAGTCTGGAACTGTGAGTAGCAACCGGTCAGTCAGGTTAGTTGACCGTTTCAAGGGCAAAAGTAAGAATAAGCAGTCTGTTAGCCTAAGTGCGGCCATTTTATTAACTCTCCTTCACTGTGGATAGAACCCCTGCAAAAGTAAATTTTCCATTGTAGACCAGGCTCAGCGCCACTTAATGATCTTTATATTTGTGCCTGGCCTTTTCTCTCTCCCATTTCCCACAGTGGTTGGTCCAAACACTTCCCAATTCTTCAGCCTCTTACATTTGGATTCTCCAGGGATCTGTCCTTAGTGCCTTCTCTTCTCTCTGTGTTCATTGCCCTTCTTTAACTACTATCTGTTGAATATCTCCCTGCAAATCCCACCCATGCATAATACTGCACTGGGCACCTAGATGTTTGTGCTCTTGGATATCACATGGACATTTCAGGATCATAATCATTATATTTTATAAATGTTAAAGCTTAATCAATATAAGTTCTACATTTCAGTTAATTCCAATGACATCTATCCAGCCACCAATTCAGAAATCTGGAATGATCTTTTACCATTCCTCCCTCCCCACTCCCCATAAGTATAATCATACTCTGAATTCTGTCTCTTATTTTCTTTCAAATCCGTCCCTCCTCTTCATTTGCATCCAGGCTGTGTTAGTCACTCCCCCAGCATTAAAGACGACGGTCTCATAACTGGTCCTCCTAATACCTCAGATGCTTCCTCCAAGCCACTGTCTTCTCTCTTAAGAGAGAAGCTTATAAAACATGGTTGTTCATATTATTTGGTCTGTCTGCTAAAAACCCTTCAGTAAGCTCCCCATTACTCAGAAAAAAGTTCAAATTCTTTCATGCAAGAAACAAAGCCCTCTGTAATTTGAACTCAGCCTTACCTTTCTAGCGTCATCTCTCACCGCCACCATTCTCCTGTACTCAGCCACACTGAACATTGTCCTCGGCAAACGTGCCCACATTGTACCCTCTGCCATGCTGTTCCATGGCTGTTCCATTTTCTGCTGATCGTCTGTTGGGTCTTTGGCTAATTCACCTCCTTCCTGAACTCTCAGCCGTCAGGGTTTTCTCTTCCCTCTTCCCCTTGTTTTCTGATCACACCACTACCACTGGTCATCATATTTTACTATGGCTTTTCATGTTTCTGTCTCCTGCACTAGATTATGGGTACCTTGAAGGCACAGACCAGATCTCAGTCATTTTTATCTTTCTAGTGTCTAACATATATTAGTTATCTAGGAAAGACTAAAAAAAAAAAAAAAAAAAGCTACAATCCTCTGACCCTGGGTCCCCTGTAGCTCTCTCTTGTGCTCATTTCCCTTCAACCTTCTTGAATGAATTTTCAGCACCTTGTAGCTGCATCTCTTTACTTCCCATTCACCTTTCCAACTCAAGGTAATGGATTCCTACCATCTCCACTTCCAAGAGATGCTCCTGGAAGGTCAGCAATGATTGGCATATTGCCGAACCCCATAGACACTTTCTAGTACTTGACTTATCTGATTTGTCCCCTGCCTGTGACACTGGGACTACTCTTGAAACAGAGCAGGACCTGGTGGGGTCCTCCTTGGTACAAATCCTTTCAGCCTCCCATTTCTCTTTTGTAGGAAATGGGCTTCCTTCAGCCTCCATGACCTTCCCTGAGTTCCAAAGGGCAGAGTCAAACAGTTGCTAATCAGGGAAGGGAAGGGAGTGTAGACAAGGGAGGAACAGTCAAGAAACCTTTAGTGCAGCCGTGGGGCAGGGTCCTGGCTCCTCCTCAAGGAATATACATAACAGTACCTTTGAGTTCTTCTGCAAGAACTTAGGCCCCCACACAGGTGGAGGATGGTAATAACTTCAGGCTGAGCACAAGATTCCTGGAACACCTACCTTGCCACCGACCAACCAGAAGACAGTCACACACCCTCTCCCCTCACCCCAAATTTTGCCCATGGAAACTTTTCCCCAAAAACCATCAGGGAGTTTGGGTTTTTTGAGCACTTGCTGCCCATTCGCCTTGCTCAGACCTGCAATAAAGCTTTCCCTGCTCCAAACTGACGTTTCAGCTTGTTTGGGCTCCCTGTGCATCAGACACAGGAATTTTTGTGTTCAGTAATCACTGCAAAGCGCTGTCTCTCTCCCTGTGACACAGGGCAGTCCTCCTCCCTTTGTCCTGCTTTGTAAACTCTCTCTGCCGCAGTCCTCAGTCCACCACTCTCCTTATCTTCCGCACTTCTGTAGAAAACAGCCACATTTTAGCGAGTTTTAACTACCACTTACATTCTAATAAGTCTCCTGCCCCCATCTCTCATCTGCACTTAGGACTAGAACTGCCCAGTGGACATTTATAGGTACATCTCCCATAACCTGCCAGCCTGAATTAGACATCTCCCCTCTCGCCTCCCCTCATCACTGTCAGCCCCGCCCTTCCCCTGCCCTGGCTCCTGAGTTTCGAGCCATCACAGTGCTGTTCCTCCACAGTTGATTCATGAAATGCAGTGCACCCTATGTCTTCCACTTTGTGCCTTCTGAAGCACAAGTCCCACTTTGTTCTTCCTTAGTATTTTTTTAATCTTGCTCCTTTTTTTTTTTTTTTTTACTTTTTGAAATATCCTTTTTTTTTTGGAGGGGGCAGGTAATTATGTTTATTTATATATATATATATTTTAAAGGAGGCAGTGGGGATTGAACCCAGGACCTTGTGCATGCTAAGCATGCCCTCTACCACTGAGCTCTACCCTCCCTCCTGTTTCTTATTTTAAACCCTTGAATGGTTTGCTGTCCTCTAGGATTAAGCCAACATTCTTTGGCACAGCCCAGCAGGCTCACCTTGACCAGCCCAGTCTCCATCTCCCTTTCACCTCCTGCCACACCCTGCTTTGCACCTTTATGCTCTAGTAACCTTGAACTACTTGTAGTTCCACCGTACTTCTTTGTTTTGTTTGTAGAATCTCTCTGCCTCGAATGCTCTTTAACCCTCCTTCACTCCGATGACCCCGATCATCACCCAGATCTTCCTTCAGGACGTTTTCTCCAGCTCTCCGGGCTGGACTGCTCTCTCTTGCACATTCTTGCTTAACATTCTTCCTTAGCTTTATACTGAGATTGCCTTCCCGTGTCACCATATCCCTCATGGAAGGGCTAGGGGCTCCCATTCTGGAGATACTCTGAGCTCAAACCCTGCTCCGCACCTTATTAGCAGGGTGACCTTGGGTAAGTTACTAAACTCCTCCAATTTTGAGTCTCCCAAGCTAGCAAAATGGAGATGAAAATGGAATTTAATTTACCAAGTTGCTAGAAAATTAAATGAGGTGCACAGAGCCTGCCTTATGGCAAAACCTCAATAAATACACCGTGATTATCATTCTTCTGCACTGTGCTATATCCATTCTTGTATTGCCAGAGCTAAGCAGTGCTTTGCATATTGTGGGGACTCAGCACACAGTTGTTAAACTGAACAAACTGTTTATGGAACTCAAGTTCTTGTGCCCGACAGTGAGGCCAAACAAACCAGTTTCAGAAACTGAATGAATTAATAAATGAGCTAGAGAATATTTATGCGTACAAATGAGCCACACAGAACAAGTCTCAGTTAAAGAGTTTATCCCGACAAGTGCCAACGTTTTATTGTAGAAAGAGGCTGGCACAGTTGGTGTGCTGGTTCCTGTGGGGCACTGCTCGGATCCATCCTTCAGGATGGAAGCACTCACTCTTACTGCTGGGAGTGTGATGCCTGGCTTCTCGCAACTCAGTGTCCTCCTTCTGATGACTACACGGGGCTGAAAAGAGCCACTTGACCCAAGGTGCTGCCCCTGTCTGCATCTAAACACTGGTGGGCAAGGGGGACTAATGATGTCTGACCTTGCTTCAGCTTGGCTTTGCAGATCCATCCTAGCTGCAGAGCTCCCCGGGGGCCTGAGTGAGGCTCTGTTGGGACTTCATTGCAGCTCGATTGCTCCCCCTGCCCAGTCTTACTTTCTTAACATCTGTGCAGATATGGACCCTAAGAACACACCTTGTGACATCCTGTGCCCAATTTCCTATTTTAGGATCTGGAGAATCCAATCTGCAACATTTTGTGAAGGATGAGAGTCTGATGAATTACATTTTAGACACTGTGTATGAGATGTGTATGAAATGACTAGATGTATGCCTGGCACCAAAATGGAAAATATGATGATTGTTTTTTGAGGGGTGATAGAATTTAGGTGGGATACCAAGATAGAAGTGTCTGGTTATGGCGACTTTAATCCCTGGCTCACCCTGTACCTTGAGTGCTGTAAATTATGAGTCCTGTGGGCTCTGTGCCCACCTACATGTGTTCTTCGTCACTTGTGTCCCACTGGGAAATGCAGGCATGGAAAGTGAAAGAAGTTCCCAAGGCTCCTGCCCAGGGCGCACTCTTGGGGAAATTGGTAAACCCTGTGTTGTGATCACAAATGCCCGGGTAGGCAGTGATTGCATCAAGGCAGTGACATTAGAAACAGTGTATTGCAGGTGCTTTATTTTTTTAATTTTTAATTTTTTTTTTTTTGCAAATACTTTAAAAGTATTTCTTCTAGAGAGAAACTCACTATATAACTAAAGCTAAGGGTCTAGCTTGGCCTAAATGAATTCTTAGCATGGATGGCCAGCGCAGGTGGGTTTGTTTTTTTTTTAAACTATAGGGAATATCATAGTTTCTGTTTATGAATTACAAAGGAAACAGGTATACATTTTACTGCATAAAGTATACACACATACAAAAACTTAACAGTACAGAATTATACAAGTTAAAAAGTAGAAGTCCTCCGTCATCCCATTCCCCACCCTCAGAAATAGTCACCAGTAAGAGTTTGATGTAGCTCTGGGAGCATGTATCTCGCATACATTAGTATTTTTATAACAACGTGGTGAAGTTAACACATAAGCATGGATAGTGAATCTAAGTGTTAACTTTCTTAAGCTAATACAGTGTTCGGTCCGGCCCCTCAAGATGGCTGTCCTCTTGCTCTCTGTACATCCTCTGCTCCGCCCGTGCCTGCCTCACCTGCACCTGCTCACCTGTTGACCTTCCTGCATACTCGCCCCAGGCTCCGCTATTGATTATTCTTATCAAAGGAGCGGTGAGGCGCGTGCTCCTCTCTTGGTTTCCCTGGTACCCAGTGAGCCGACCTGAGGTCAATTCCCCCTATAACTGCTAACTTCCCCCCGTCCCTGGTGGCAGAGACTGCCGCCCTGTCCTGCCAGCCACCTGCTGCACATGGTGGGGACCTTGCCTCAGGCATGTAAGCTCCTGCTCTCCATAAACCATTCATGCCTCTGTCACTGACTCCGGGCTATTTCCTGGACTGTGAAGCTGGGCAAGTACAGGCCTTGCAGGCCTGCGGGGGTACAGCCCAAGAGATAGATGAGAAAACCTCAGCTCTCTCAGTTGACTCTCCTGAGTGCATGACACAGGAGCCCCAGTTATTGCTAGAATATTGACAGTTTTTTTTTTTCCTTCTTTCCCAAAATAACTTCCCGTGAGAACACCAGTGCGGTCATGTGTTTCTTGGGAAGTTCAGCTTGTTTTGCAGATGGTGATGTGTCATCATATTGCAGCCTCATTAGAAGGACTTCTTGTTTTCCCCTTTCTGTATTTCGAGTCCCCATGTTCGTGCTGCACCTAGATTTGCTGCTTTCATTAGTTCCTATCATTTTCGGCTTAATAACAGCAGAGAATTAGAAGGTTTCTGCTTCTTACAACACTGCTAGTATTTCTCTTAATTCATTTCTGCCCATCACGACTTGTTCTCTCTCCCACCCCAGTACTGACTGCGTCCCTGTGTACATGACGGTCAGAGGCCTCGGTCACTCCTGCAGAAATGATGAAGAGAGGACTCCGTTTGTTTATTTTTGCTTTTATTTCGGTTGCCTGGGTAGACTGCCCTAGGAGAACATTGCTAAGATTTATGTCAGATAATGTTTTGCTTATGTTTTCTTCTAAGAGGTAAAAATCAGAAACAAACTCACAGACATATAAAACAAACTATGGTTACCAGGGGGAAAAGGGGTGGGAAGGGATATAAATTGGGAGTTTGAGATTTGCAGATACTAACTACTTTATATAAAATAGATTAACAACAAGTTCATACTGTATAGCACAGGGAACTATGTTCAATATCTTGTAACTTACAGTGAAAAAGAATATGAAAATGAATATATGTATGTTCATGTATGACTGAAGCATTACGCTGTACACCAGAAATTGACACAACATTGTAAACTGACTGTACTTCAATAAAAAAAATATACGTATGCACAAAAAAGGGCAAGAACTCCAGATTTTGAGGCCTGTAAGCCGTGAAATACCCTACCATTGAAAATGATACCAGTTTCCTTGGAGAATTTTGAAACAGAAAGTTTGAGCATAAAAGATTAGAAATCATCCAATTTCATTTTACTGAAGACGTATTTTTAACAGCACAGCAAAATAATCTAATGTGCAAACGTAAAATAAGTCAGAACTGTGAGTGGATTAGATTAAAATGCATTTAGCAACAAGAATCTGGACAGATACATTTGGATAAACAGATTCAGTGATTTGATGACAAGACCTGGACTGAGTCCTTTGCATGAAGAAAGGAAATGTCACTGCTGCTTTTGAACATTTCCAGCAAACTGGGCAGAAACTAGCGAGTCTGAAATTGTGCCAGTTATGTGAGGAAATTAAAGAAATAAATTATGTGAAGAAATTAAAGAAATAAAGAAAGGAGTTAGCCATCGCTGGCATCTTTTATTTAGGAGTTATAAATTTAGATTTTTCCGGTTGAAATTGAAATATATGGTCCTTGATTATAGACAGCTAGTGTTTTTCTAATAAGAAACAAAGGGCTAATTTATATTCGTGTTTCCTTTATCGTAGAAAGTAGGTAGAAATAAATACCCATATTGCTGTATCTGCAGCAGTAACTGTGAATAGGATATTTTTCTAGATTCTTATGGGCTATTTGCAAAGTCTTTAAATCCTTGTTTTGGAATTAGGCTTGCCATTAAAATTCCTCTAGAACGAATGGGACCTCACTTCAAAGAAGAGCAGTCTCAGGATTGGTGAAACGCACGTGCTTTTTATCTGCGCTGGAGAAAACGCTGTAATGCCAACCAGCAACTAAAGGATGCAGCTATGACAGAAATTTAAATGTAAAGTGCATCTGTAAAATAAAACTGTGAAAAAACGTCAACATACTGAAAACTTAATGATACAAGATGGTAGAATTCTTTAGAGGGAGAAAGAGTGAGTCAGAAAATTAGTGATGAAATCATCTCCCTGAGATAGTAGGATTAACAACCAGGAAAGCAGCCTTTCTATATTATGCATCTTATGCATCTTACAGGCCCAGAACTTTGATCTCAAAATGGTCCTCCTTAGACGAAAGAAGATGGTAGTCAGGGAGGTGAGTAGTGATCTTCAGAATAAAGCAAGACTGCAGATTTTTCAATTGCCACCGTGCTTTTGTAACCATATACCATCTGAATTTTTTCTCAGTCTATTATGAGAAGCATAGTTGGGCCAGTCAAGCACAAACTTTCATACAGTAAATGTTTGGAGTGCAGTGGCTGTTATACCTTGGCTGTTATTCCTATACCTAGTGCAGCTCACCACACCTAGTTAACTAAATAAAGAGCATTCCCCGGGCCGATGCCCGGACGACCAACACACAACAAATCTGGATGCAGCTGCCCCAGGAATCCAAGCCCGAAGGATTGGTGATTTTACAGTGATAATTCTGTTCAAACTTCCCGGCACCCATGAGGTTAAAATCTTAGAACATCTAGGAAGAAAAAGAGTAAGTACTCCTAAAATAATGCTGGAAAGGGGCTAATAAATTCTCTGGCATTAACACCTAAGTCTGATGCAAATGAATTGAATCCCCTTGACATTCAGAGAGGAATTAAAGCTAATGAATTAAATATGCAAGTCTTCTTTTGTTGCAATTCTCTTTTGCAAATACTGCAATAATCTTGCATTGTCAACATTCTTAGAAAGCTACTTTTTAGCTATTTTGAACATATTTCCCTACTGAACATTTGTACACTTAGAATTTTAATGAGTGCGTTGATTAGTTTTCAAGATCCTGAGTTTTTCTTTCATAAATTTTAGGAAACAGACAAAGATGTTTTGTGTGTATGTGTGTGTTATTACACCAATATCTTTTAAAATAGATAACAAGATGTTTTATTTTTTGCAATATGTATATTGAAAGGTTTTTTTTCCTGCTGTTTTAAAAAGATACTCTAATCATAAGGTTTTTATAGGAAAGCAAAAGAGAGTAGGAATTTTTAGATTTTCTATCTAATACCAAAGTATTCACAAGATGATGAGAAATATGTTCTCATAGTAAATATTTTCCTTTTTTTTTTTATAGCCAAATGTTTCAATAACATATTTTAAACTCTGGAATCACTCCCACTCATATGAAGTCTAAATATATATATTTCTCAAGTCATTAATTCATAAACACGTTGGTGGAGTACATTTATGTATCTCAGTGCACGACACATTCCACTGGTAGTAAGCAGAGGATTCAGAGACGGATCAGCTAGTTTTGTGGCTGGTTGTCTTGATGCTTTATGGGTTTGTTCTTGGTGTAGGGCCCTTTCTTTGGGCTAGGGAGGAGGGGTATTTTTGGTTTTGTAATGTAGCTTGAAGTGAAAACAGAATGTGTCCCTTTTCTACCACCATATTAAAAAAAATAGTGTCTTTGATGACATCAGTTCTAAGATTGGTTGAATTGTCAAATTAAATTTTTAATCCAGGTTTAAAGGGGCCAGAGATTATCTGGAAAGGTCAGTCGAAAGCTGCAAGATGAGGTTTTTCACCAGAATGTGTATAAATACTGTATCCAATAAAATATGTAATGTAGGGATATTTTAGCCAAGTTTCATTAGACATTACATTCCTTGTTTGGAATGCATGGCACAGTGTTCCGTCTACCTGCTGCCTCGTGGATGGTTCATTAGCGTTTGCAGGATTATCTAGAAACCTCAGCGCAGCAGTGCTGGCCTCTATGTGAAAGACTGCATTGCCTGGAATTACTTTATTTGCATCAGTGAGACCATATACAGCAGCTTTAAAAAACCTACGATGCCAGCAATGGTCTCTTCTCCTTCTCACCCTCCTTTTTCTGTTCTTTTCTTCACTTTTTCTTAAAAGCATAAATCCTTCCCCAGAGCAATCAAGGGAATGGTAAACAGTCTCTACTATTTATTAATTCCCTAAGTGCTACCGACAATGGATTTGGGGGTGTTCTAAAAGGCCTGGTGGCAGAGCTCTCTGTGTGCTTTCCAGAGATGAATTCTCACCACACACTTCACATAAGATGGTCCTGAAAGATCTGACGGTGGCATTCTCCCCACTTCCCGCAACCACGTGACACCTTATTCCACTCAGTTAATGGAAGACTAGAAAATATGTCCTCTAGTGCCCTAACTGGGACATTTCCCCAGGAGTCAGGGTACTCAGTACCCTGCTAAGTCTATCCACGTGGCCCATATTCCCTGGTGTTACTCAGCACATTCCTCAAATGCTAGTGTTAAAGAATTGGACTGCCTCTCTTTTCAGTTACTGATACCAAGACTCGTTTGACTAGTCCAAAATGGTTTGGAGAATAAAACTCAATTTATAGAAATATTAAGCCTCTATAGAACATTTTATTAAATTCTTACCTGTTCTGAAAGGTCTTAAGTTCTAATGAATCATATTTTTTAAACATTTTTTTAAATTTTAAAATTTATTCCATTTTAGTTTTAATTAATTTTTTTAATTGAAGTATAGTCAGCTTACAATGTGTTTCTGGTGTATGGCATAGTGATTCAGTTATACATTTATATTCTTTTTCATATTCTTTTTCATTGTAGTTTATTACAAGGTATTGAATATAATTCTCTGCATTATAGAGTAGGACCTTGTTGTTGGTCTATTTTGCATATAGTAGTTTGTATCTGCAAATCCTGAACTCCCAGTTTATCCCTCCCCCCTGCATATTTATTTAAATTCTTTTGGGAGTTCCCCATTACCATTTCTGCCTATCTCCTGTAGACAAGAGCTCTTGATTTGTTATAAGAGCCTTTTTTTTTTTTCCATTTATAAGAGCTCATTATTAGTGCCAAACTTCCAATGGGATTCAAATCCACATAGTAAGAAATTTATTCAAAGAGGCTATCCTGCATAGAGTAGCCCTTCACTTTGCTCTGTTCAACTGTCTTAAAATTTACTGTTTCAAACAGCTATGTTACTTGATTAAAACAATGTTAAAATTAAAAAAAAGAGCTCATTACATGTTAACAGAGTATTAGAAATATATATAGCATTTTTTTTCTGTTTATTGCCTGTCTTGTAACTTTATTTGTGGTGTTGCTGTTATTGTTTTTGGCCATTCGGAAAGCTTTAGATATTTATGTAATTTTAGCTTCAGTATTTTCCTTCAGAGAGGTCGGTTTCATATCGTCTACCACACACTTCAGACACCGGTCTCAAGCCCACACTATGACCTGCGCTTCTGACCATAACAGGTTACATGTCAGAGGTGCCCGCAAAGCCCTCTCAGGTGCGGTTCATTTGCTAGAGGGGCTCACAGAACTCAGAGAAGCATTTTACACACTAGATCACGAGTTTATCATGAAAGGATACAGCTCAGGAACAGTCAGATAGCAGAGGTGCACAGAGCAGGGTCTGGGGGAGGTGGCAGGGTCACGAGCTTCTCGGGGCCAGCCACTCTGCCAGCACCACCACGTGTTCCCCACCTGGGAGTTCTCCAGGCCCTCTTCTTTTGGGTTTTTATGGAGGCTTCGTTACAGAGGTGTGATTGCCTGACTCCATGGCCACTGGAGATTGAACTCAGTTTCCAGCCCCATTCCCCTCCCAGGAGGTCTGAGGGTGACACCAGAAGTTCCAGCCTTCTAATCACCTGGTGATTATTGGAATCACAGGGCTCCACTGGAAACCAGGCCCATACCTAGGTGATTTCCAAAAGTCACCTCATTAACATAACAGAAGACACCGCAATAGGAAAGTCCGAGGGTTTTAGGAGCTTTGTGCCAGAAACAGGGACAAAGACCAAACATGTATTTCTTATAAATTACAGTATCACAGTCATACATAGAGGTGGTTGTATGAACCAACTTGGGGCAACCCAACTGGTGGCACTGAGGGACTGCCCAGGCTGCTCAAGGTGGCCTCAAAGGTGGTACTCCAAGGTGGACGTGGCCTGGAGTCAAAAGTGAGAACAGAGGCAGTGGAATCGGTGTTGAATAAATATGTAAATCATCAGGTCTGGTTGAGCATTTCTGGGATGCTGTGTGCTCACGACTCCTGCTGCTAATCTTCCGTCCAGTGGACATTATTGCATCAGAAACCTCAGGCAGGACTGGGTGGTGGTGTCACCAGATGCACTGGGTCTTGGCTCTGGATTTAGGTGATTTAGACTACTCTTTGTTTAGATCACACTCCTTGCCTTTGTTATCACTGGAAGGGCTGTGCCTGCCTGGAATGGGACTACTCATTTCTGTGATCAGCAATCTAATAGATATGTAGTGAGCACCTACAGTGTGCATAGCTAGGCACTATGGAGGATGGAAAGATGAACAAGACATGGTCTGCCTGTGTTTAAACAAAATAATGATAGCAGCAAGCAGAATATGATCAGTGTCTAAAACCATAGTGACCTCATTGCTGCTCTTTGTAGTTATGCCTAGAAACATCCAGGAAAAGCAAAAAGCAAAACCCATGAATCCATGCTTTAAAGTCATAGTGATCCAGATAGGGGAGACTATAAATTACACCACATAACTGCAAGTGACCTGTCAGAAGAATCTGGAGTAGGAGGGATGAAATTCAGTCATCTGACCCCATTGCCATCTGAGTTATAAGAACAACTCTTCTTTGGTAGTTGTTAAAATATACTCATGTTATAAGAGTAGAAGATGCCTGCTTTTAACAAAGAAATATAAAGATCGTGAGTGAAGATAATGATTGTGTCTACACACACAAATGAGTTTGACTTTAGTTCAAACAACTGTGTTTTTACCTGTATGACAACAAAAAATTTAAAATCTTTAAAAACATTTTTAAATTAAAAAAAATCTTTTGAGCTAGTTTGGAGTTCTGTAAAAAGCAAACAAACAAAAAGCAAAGATTGTTTTTTGCTTGCTTTCATTGCTTGCTTTTGCTCCAAAATTGAAGAATCTAATATTTACGGAAGAGGGTAAATTATATTGGCATGGTGTTTTTTTTATTTCAGTATTAGTGCAAAACACCAATAGTCAATTTCTTAATGTCACAAGCATATATCAACATTTGAATGTGAAACGAAGTCCATACTTCCTTTCTTGAGTTATTCATTTTTATATCGGATACAATGTCTGGTTTATAAAAACCAATGAAAATATGTTTGCTGTGAGTACATTCTTTGGTGGTTTACTGTTACCCCTCTGGAGAAAGAAGCTATAATTTTTACTCTTCAATTTTGATTTAATTCACATAATTAAAGAAGCTCCGAGATTATTAAAAGCTATCATATGTGCTACTGGAGGATCTATCGATTCATCCTTTGGAACGTTCATTATGGAAATAGGTAGTGCTAAATCACAATGGAGTTTAAGTACTATATTTCACACAGCATTTGCATCTTTAAATAATGGTGGTTGTGAAAAATGTCTGTCTGTGTTCCTCAAAGTAAATTTCTTTGACTAGTTGAATAACAGATCTGACAGGGCCTTTGGTGAACTGAGCTCTCTCAAGGCTCAAGCAAATCTTGGCTAGATGGGCCGCTCCCTCAACCCCTGCCCCCTGCCCACATTGTTTTGAAAACTTATTTGGAAATTGCAGGGCAACTCCATAATAGCAATAACCTTGTTCAACATGATCAGAATCTCGTATTTCTTGTCTACCCAGATCTGCGCCTTAAAGAAGAGGGTAAATTTGTTCAGCCCTGGATGGATCAGAATAAAAGAAGATTGTAAATGAATAAAGATATATTTGGAAGATCTTAATTCCCCCATTAATTTTGGTACAAAGCTTAACGAGCAGTATTACCTATACTATTTTTTAAATTAATTAATTTATTTATTTCCCAGGGAGGGTAATTAGGTTTTACTAATTTATTTTATTTTTAGAGGAGGTACTGGGGATTGAACCCAGGACCTCATGCATGCTAAGCATGTGCTCTACCACTGAGCTATACCTCCCCCCCATATATGCTTCTAATGTCACCTCATAAATGCTTTATGCATTTTGGCTCCTGCCCTTCCTCAGATCCCTTGTAAGAGTAAGTGCAAGTGTATCTTCAGTGAAACCCCTAAGTTCATTGCTGAAGTTACTTTTGCCTTCATGTGGCTTTGAGTTTCTCTGGGGAGGGACTGTCTCTGCTGTTTCCTTTACAGCTTTCCCGGTAGCAAGATGCTTGTTTGCGATTGGGACTCAGTGGGCATTAATGCTTGTTTGCCATCAAAACTTTATCAATAAGAAGTGAAGAACTGAAAAAATAAGGAAGGTTGGAAGCATGGAAGGCCTTATCTGCTGGGCAGATTTGGACTTGGTGACTTTTTGTGAGCAGGGCAAATGGCGCGATGTGAACCATGCTAGAGGAAGCTCAGTGGGGCAGCCAAGCCTGGGAGGTGGACTGTGGGGCGTGGGGTGAGGGGGTGACCGGGCAGTGCACAGCTGCTAAGTTCAGGCAAGAAGAGTCAAAGACCATAAGTATAGACAGTAAATGTCACTGGGAAGGAAAGCCCTGATCAATAAAGTTGGAAGGAAGAGGTGAGAATCACAGAGTGGGAAGAAAATAATTGAGCAGAAAGAGAAAGGTTATTCTAATTTGCTAGAGATATTAATGGAATTAATGGAATTTCAGCAAGTGAAATATTTTCAACAAAGCATTCATGTCTTCGTCACCAGGCTGAATATTTTCTTTCCTCCCTCCCTCCCTTCCTTCTTGGTCTCTCCTCCTACTCCTCTTCCTTCGTTGAATCAACACTGCCAACAAATCCTACATTTTATTTCTTCTGGTTTCATCCACGTCACATTTTCTTCCCCTGGTGTCTTAATTTGGTTTTGTTGATTCGAGACTGCCTTCCTTTGGACTAGTCTTTCTGCAAAATACGTGATCAGACTTTGAAATGAATGACACATAGAAGTTTAAGGACTTCTTCCCTAGAGATTTCTTTCCTCAAGTAAATATGCAGAATTTTACCAGATTTCTGAATCCCCTTTTTGTTCTATGGTTTCCCTGAATGCCCTTTGCAGAGGTCGGGAAATTCTCTCAGGTTCTTCTATCTAAGATGTTTATCTATTAAGTAATGGCTAACTCTCTGTCAATGTGACCTGGAAAGATATTATTGGAGGGAAATACATGTTTCTTCCTTCCATCAGCATAGCCTGCTTACTCTCGTCAGACCCTCCTTCTCTGCTCTGCGTGTGTGTGTGTGTGTGTGTTTGTGAGGAGGGGAGATACTTTGGTGAAGGTGGCGTCCCTAGGCCAGAGATAGGTGGGAAGTGAGGTGTCATTTATGAAAAGTATTAGCATATAAGGCCAGAGGACAAAACACAGTCTGGTGTGTTTGATCTCAATTGAGTCACTGAGCAAAATCTCCATAATGAGAAAGAGTTTGACAAGAACCAAAAATAAGAGAGGCAAGATGGCATCAGGAGAGTGGAGCTCAAAGAATAGTGGATGCTGGTCTTGAGAAGTTCCAGAACTGTGATGCAGATCCTGGAGTCACTCTTTAGGAGGGACCAGTGTGACCCAGCAAGTTGGCTAAATTGGCTTAAAGGATGGGAATGGTGTGGGCTTACCTCTCCTGGTCCAAAATCACCGAACTAATGAATCTTAGCAAAAGCATCTCTCTCCAAAATACCTCATTTTTCATTTTCAAAAAAGGAAGAGAAACTACTCCTTGTTTTGTAACTCGTCAACTTCTCTAAATCTTTAATCAGCTTTATTCCAGGAAGGAGAGAATTGCTTGAACTTTTGTCTTTTCAAAGACAATGTGTTCTTGGGAAATTGAAGATATATAGTTTTATGGTTTAAAGTTCAGTCTCTGGGATCAAACAAACATGGGTTTGAATCTTTGTCTGATACTAGCTTTGTGAACTTGGACGAGTTGCTTAAACTCTGTAAGCCTCTGTTTAATAATCTAGAAAAGGAGGATAACAATAGTACTTATCTCTTAGGATGTGGGGATGATTTAGTAAAGTAATGAACATAAAGTGCTTGGAACCATGCCTGACATAGAGTAAATGCTCAATAATGTTAGCGATTATTTTCAAACTAATTATTCCTTCTCCCAGATTACTTTAATATTTAATTGCTTCAACTGTATCTTTATTAAAATTTTTTTAAATTGATGTATAGTCAGTTTACAATGTGTCAATTTATGGGGTACAGCATAGTGTTTCAGTCATACATATAAGTACATCTATTCGCTTTCATTTTTTTTATTGTAGGTTACTATGAGATGTTGAATATAGTTCCCTGTACTATTCAGTAGGACCTTGTTATTTATCTACTTTATATATAATAGTTACTATCTGCAATATTTGGAACTCAACTGCATCTTTAATACAAAGAGAGAGGTTGGTTAAAAGATCACCTATACTTCCAAATAATTTTTTTCCCCTTCTAATCTAACATTTGGGGGAAATTGTACAAATGAAAACACTTAAAATTCAATACAATAGAACAAAGTATGTTTTCTAGGTGGCCTACTATTGGATCTATTTCCAGACTTGTGTCAAGGATATGGAGATGCTATTCTTAAACAAATTTATTGATTCCTATCTCTAAAATCTCAATATACTGAGTCAGCTGTCTAATAATTCAGCAATTTTTTTTTTTTTTTATTTACTAGGTACAGATGACCTTGTAGATGCTGTGTGAGAGATGAGAAATGAATGAAGAATTGAATGTTGGTCACGGGGCTCCTATTGCCAAGATAAAGAGATAGAAGATAGATATATAGAAAAATAGACTATATTAATAGACAGATTAATTTGCTATTAACTGAATTAGTAAAAGGAAAATAAGAGAGGTACTTGTTTTATTGTTAGCATTTAAAAAAATTTTGGTTAGAATATTCCTACTCATGGAAAATGTAGACAACATGAAAGTATACACTAATGTTTCAAGATTCCTTCTTTTATTATTTACTTTCTGTTTCAGATACTTCCTTTAGTCATTGTTTTAGAGTAAGTCTATTGGTAACAAATTCTCTTTATTTTGTTTCCTCTTACAATGTCTTGATTTCCAGTTCATTACTGGAGGATACTTTTGCTGGATATGCAAGTCCAGCTTGATGGTTCTTTACTTTCAGCACCTGAAAAATGTTGTACACTTCCTGTAAGCCCTCATAGCTTCTGGTGAGGAATTCCCTGTCATTTGAATTATTTCTCCCCTGTAGGTAAGGTGTCATTTGTCTCTTGCTTCTCATAAGATTTTTTCTTTGCTTTTGGTTTTCAGAAGTTTACCATGTTGTTATTATGGACTTCTTTGAGTTTGCTTAGTGTTTTGAATATGTGTGCATTGTGCCGAATTTGGGGAAATTTCAGCCATTATCTAAAAATGCTTTTTTAGCCCTGCCTTTTTCACCACTCCTTCTAGGACTCCAATAACACTAATGTTAGATCTTTTGTCATAGTCCCACAGGCTCCATCCATTTTTTTTTTTTTCAGTCTGTTTTCTCTCTGTTGCTCAGATTGGGTTACCTATTCTGTCTTCAAGTTTATTGATAATTTTCTCTGTCTTTTCCATTCTCCTGTTGAACTTATCCATTGAGTTTTTCTTTCTTCTTTTGGTTATAGTATTTTTCAGTTCTAAAATTGCCATTTGTTTTTAATTTATGTCATCATTATAAAAACTGAAACTCCCTATTGTTTTCATTTGTTTCAGACGTGCTCATAATTGTTGAAATATTTTTTATGATGACTGCTATAAAATCTTTGTCAGATAGTCCCAACATCTGTGTTATCTCAGCATTGGCATCTGTTTCTTGTTTTTTTCCCCTTCAAGTGAAGGTTTTCCTGCTTTTTGGTAGGACAGGTGACATTCAACTGTATTCTAGACATTTACAGTATTATGTTATGAAACTCTGAATCTTATTTAAATTTTATGGTTTAGGAGCCTTTATCTGACACAGTTCCAGTGGGGAAGTGGGTGGTGGTAGAAGTCTAGATTTCCTACTCAACCTCTGTTGACACCCATGGGGGCTGGGGTGGGGGTAGTCCTGTAACTAATAGGTGGGTAGAGAAGTCAGGCTCCCCACTAGGCCACCAGTGACATCACCCTGGCCCAAGAGCAAGGGGTGCCTCATTGCTGCTCCCCATTTGGTCTCCACCATTGCTGCTGTGGGGGAAGGATGCCTTGTTACCACTAAGTGGGAGTGGCACTGCATATTGACACCACAATAGAGAGATAAAAGGGTGCTTCATTACCACCAGGTGGAGGTCAAAGTTCAGGTGCCCCCTGTGATCTCTACTGACATTGTGAGGGAGGGGAATTGTTACTGTCAGGCTAGAATGAAAGTCTTGACTCCACCAGGGGAGAGGGTGTGCCTTATTACAGCCCAGCCAGATCTGTAATCCCCTCTTAGCCTTTGCTCTGACAGCACTGGCAGTAGGGCTGCATATTTTTCTATCACCATTGGGGTGATGTCACCGCAGGCCATTTGGACTGTCACACCCACTTAGTGGTAGCAAGCTTACCCCCCCAACCAGTGGTATTGGTGGAGACCAAATGGGGAGCAGTAATGAGGTACCTCTCTCCCTCAGGCCAAGCTGGTTGGGTTAGGGGTGGTTATTGTCTAAAAGTTTTCTATCTTGCTTGGCTAATACTTTCCTAGTCCTTTGGTTGGAGAGAATTTTTCATGGGGCATTTTCTGTGCCCATTGGCACACACACCTTAGTGTTCTACAGTAAAAGGAAAGCCTGGGGCACTCACTTCAGTGTCTTTCCTTACTTCCTGAGCTGGTCTTCCTTCTGCCTTCCTTTCCAAGTCATCTTATGTTTATTTTATATATAATGTCTAGAATTTTAGTTGAACTTCTGTCCCCATCTTTGAGCCATCATTCATAACTAGTGAATATATAAGTTGACTCTGACTTTTGGTATTATATATAATTCTTCGGTGAACATCTTTTTGACTAAAGCCTTAGGATAGATTACTAGGAAGGGAAATATTGGCCTGAAGTACGTGAACATATTTAAGATTTTATTTATTTATTTATTTACTTACTTACTTACTGACTTATTGACTTATTTGGGATTGGAATTATTTATGTATTTTGTGAACATCTTTACTGTGGTATGGTTCCTATATAGTAAACTACACATATTTCAAATGTACTATTTGATGAATTTTGATAGATGACGTATTTTGCCAAACTGCTTTTCAGAAGAAACATACCCACGTGCACTTTCACTGGCAACGTGTAAAAGTACTCATTTCAAAAGATACCGTAGACAATTGGGGTTTACATTTTTTCCCCTAATTTTAAAGATGCAAATTGATATAAGAGTTAAATTTCTACCATGGTTTTGGAAGATGTAAAGGGTGACCATCATTTATTACAAAATAATCCACCAAGAAATGATACAATAATAGCATCACTTTTGTTTTTAATGACATCATAATCCACCAAGAAATGATACAATAATAGCATCACTTTTTTTTTTAATGACATCACTTTTTGAATGCTTAAAAAGTGCCAGGCACTCTGCTGAACATTTAACATTTTATTCTCCTAAGAACTTAAGAAGTAAAATTATGATCTTCATTTTTATGAGCCTTGGGGAGAGGAGGCAATTTGCCTAGGTCACATAATTAATAAGTGGTAGAATTGAAATTTAATCCAGTGTTCTCCGGCTTCAAATCCCTCGCATGGATTCACTGTGGGCAGCCACAGTGAGCTAATTTGCTTAAATGATTAGCAGGCTCATCTATTGTCAGAAATGAAGGGCAGAATTAGAACATCTTCTTGTTCAGTATCAGCAGATGGCATATAGTGAAAACCATTCAGTCTACTGAGTCCAGTTTCAATATCCAGCTATTAATAAATGGTGATGGAGAAAATCAATCAAGGATGCCAAGTCTTCACCTTAATTGCAGATTATTAAAAACCTTCAAATCAATATCTAGTTTTAAAATATGTGAATGATTTCTTTCATGAGAACTGCATTATAGAAATAACAATCTAATCTGGCAGAAAATAAGCCGAGCTCTGTCAAATTAGGGTCTGGGTGAGGTTGGATGTGACTAATGCTTTAGTGTTCTAAGGGATGAAAAAAAGATCTTCAGCTTCTTAAAAATGTTCACTCAAGCCCTTTAAAGATGGACTTTGATTACCATTAAAGCTCCTGCTATGATGACAATGCTTTGAAATACTCAAGAGAAATGAGCCAGCAAGATAATGCCTTTCCAGTCTCACCTAATGTAACAATTACGACCTGAATCAGAGCTGAGGGAATTATGACAATTGCACAGAGTCAAACAACAGGAAGACCAAATTTTATTCCTCACATTTAGATAGTCGTTAGTGAAACCCTGTGGATAGTCTTGTGAGTTTGAAGAATGTCATAAATTAGCACAGGTGATCTTTATGCAAAGTGGACAGAGGTACAGAGTTACTGTAAAAAGAATTATTGTCTAATAATTTGGAAGTCTTGTTTGAGAATATGTCTGTACACATAGAAAGATAAATTAGACAGGCCTGAAAGTTCCAGTTCAGCTAATTTACCAAGCTTATTGAGTTGACCCTGAGTAGGGAGAGATCAATTATTTCCAGTTGCTGTTCAGTGGCATCATTTGAACAGTCCAGATTTTGCCTCTGTGTCACCTGTTAGACAGGGTGGTGTGTGGACACGATAAGGCCTTGTTAGACATAAATCAGGTTATAATGAAAATACTAAAATCCAACTTTAATGCCTGTTGTTACCTGCAATGGGATTTTGATAAAACACAAAGCCTATTATATCTAAAGGATGAATGCCATGCTAATCAGAATTCCTGCTGCTGTCCATTTCTATTTTTATATTTAATTTTTGTTAATTAACGAACAGTGTATTTATTCAGAGAAAAGGCACTATTTTATTAAAAGGCTTTTTCATACAACCACAAAAGAAAGATTATTTGACAAACAGCTGTGGCAATCAGCATGTATTCATTTGAGAAAGTGTTTGGAGGAAATCTTTTGCCTACAGAATATTGAATAGAGTATTTATTTATGTACTATATATAAAAATATATACATATATATAAATTTATTTGTTTATTTATACTGCTTGCTTTCTCTCCTCTGGAAATCATTAAACATTTTCTCCAGGTGAGGAAGCCTGTTACCTCCATTTCTTCATGAATTATTGAGGAAAATGATATAACACTTCAGGTACCAATTCCACGCTAGAATGACATACAGTGCAATTCATTGTGACCTTGAGGTGAAGTTTAACTCAACCCTGATGAAATTTGTTGAAGATGAAATTAGGAGATGGAGTCAAAGCATGAAAAATGCAAAAGAATCTGATTAAGCTGTGCTTCCTTTAAAGAGATGAGATTTTATGTCTAGGAGGTAAAGTGAACTACATTTAATATGTATGTGTTTGTTGCACTCAAAATTGTAAATAAAATATTGATATTTGAAAAAATAAGGAATTAATATAAAATTTGGAGAAATAATATATACAAATAAAATGACTCCCAAAATATTCAGTGGCAGACCATATCTGTCCGTAGTTCATACTTGTATATGGTTGGTATATATATATGGGGTGTGTGTGTGTGTGTGTGTATAATTATGTATGTATATACCTTTAACTTTAGAAGATAAGGAAGTTTGACACATGTTTTGAGTTATATGTATTTTAACCATTTTTGGAGGATAAAAATATTGCTAGGTATAGCTGTAGAAAAAAAGCATTTTCCATGCTATGGGGAAGATAAATGAACTATTGGAAGAAAATATTTACAATGTATATCATACTTTATATAAAAGAATACCTACAAGTTAAGAGAAGAAATAGCCCCATTGAAAAATGGGCAAAATATATGAAATACCATGAAAAAAATTGAACCTCAACTGTAATCAGTGAAATGTTAATTCAAACAAGAATCAGATATGAAATTTTCCTGTTGAAGTGGCCAAAAAGATGTATAATATCCCGAATTGGTTGGTGAGGGTAGAAGGACATGGATGCTGTTGTTGGGAAGTGTAAAATGAGACTGCTTTTAAGAAAACAATTTGACAGTCTATTAAAAATGTAAATGTATGTACTATTCAACCCCATGGTTGCACTTGAAGAATTTATCTTATAGAAATATTCATATACATGCACTAAGATACATGTTTGTGAGCATTCACTGCACCCTTGCTCATAATACCAAAGAGGCTGATATCTAAATGTTTATTTATAACGTAATGACGACAAAAATTGTGGTTTTATAGACTGATATGAATTCATTAACCAGGCAACTTTATATTAAGACCATACAATTTATTGTCCAAACTAGGCTACTTTTGATAGTGAAAGAGGGCACTATTAATAATTAATCCAGGAAAATAGGATAAAGCTAGACATATTTGCTGAATTCAGTATGCACTGATGTGGAAAAGGGTCTAAAACACACTTAAGTAAAGAAAGCACTTAAAAACAAAAGAAGGAGGGGAAGCAAGCAAGCAGGCAAGCAAGCAAGAAATATATATATAATATATCAAATATTATATGTATTTGAGTATTCCAAAACTGAAACTCTGTATGTACGTATTTATATAAATGCATAGAAAGAAGCATGGAAAAATACACACTAAACTGCTAGTATTTGTTAACTTCTGGGAAGGAGCATGGAATTAAGAAGGGTAAAGGTAAACTTGGTTTTTTTTTTTAACCATTTTTTAAAAATGAAGTATGGGCAGTTTACAATGGTGTGTCAATTTCTGGTGTGCAGCATAATGTTTCAGTCATACATATACATACATACATTCCTTTTCATATTCTTTTTCATTATGGGTTACTATAAGATATTGAATATAGTTCCCTGTGCTATACAGGAGGAACTTGTTGTTTATCCATTTTATATATAGTAGTTAGTATCTGCAAATCTCAAACTCTCAATTTATCCCTTCCCATCCCCTTTACCCCCTGGTAACCATAAGTTTGTTCTCTATGTCTGTGAGTCTGTTTCTGTTTTATAAATAAGTTCATTTATGATTTTTTTTAGATTCCACATATAAGTGATATCATATGGTATTTTTCTTTCTTTTTCTGGCTTACTTCACTTAGAATGACAATCTCTAGGTCCATCCATGTTGTTGCAAATGGCATTATTTTTCTTCTTTATGGCTGAGTAGTATTCCATTGTGTGTGTGTGTGTGTGTGTGTGTGTGTGTGTGTGTGTGTGTGTGTATGTTGTGTGTATATATATATATGTATATATATACACACATACATCTCATCATCTTTATCCATCCATCTGTCAGTGGACATTTAGGTTGTTTCCATACCTTGTCTATTAAAATGATGCTGTTGTGAACACTGGGGTTCATGTGTCTTTTTGAATTATAGTTTTCTCTGGATATATGCCCTGAAGTGGGATTGATAGAGCTTATGTTAAGTCTATTTTTATATTTTTTAAGGAACCTACATACTATCCTCCATAGTGGCTGCACCAATTTACATTCCCACCAACAGTGTAGGAGGGTTCTGTTTTCTCCACACCCTCTCCAGCATTTACTATTTGAAGGCTTTTTAAATGATGGCCATTCTGACTGGTGTGAGGTGATACCTCATTGTAGTTTTGATTTGCATTTCTCTAATAATTAGCGATGTTGAGCATCTTTTCATGTGCCTGTTGGCCATCTGTATGCCTTCTTTGGGGAATGTCTATTTAGATCTTCTGCTCATTTTTTGATTGGGTTGCTTTTTTTTTTGATATTAAGCTATATGAGCTCTTTGTATATTTTGGAAATTAGTCCCTTGTCGGTCACATCATTTGTAAATATTTTCTCCCATTCTGTAGATTGTCTTTTAGTTTTGTTGATGTATCCATAGCTGTGCAAAAGCTTTTAAGTTTAATTAGGTCCCATTTGTTTATTTTTGCTTGTATTTCCATTACTGTAGGAACTGGTTTGGAAAAAATATTGCTATGATTTATGTTCAAGAGTGGTAAACTTGTTCTTTTAAAGTCTACCTACATGTGTATTTTTTTTAGCAATGAGAAATAATCAATGATTAAAAAGTGAAATAGCAAGGAAAACATAATAGCAAATAGCATAAAAACCTTCCAAAAATTAAGACCTTTAAAAAGAGGTCTTTGATTGCATCACTCAATAACTTGGTTTTGTTAATTGTGATGATTGCTTTGGTTGATACAGTCACCTCCAAGTGAAGACCCTAAGAAGTCTAACTACAAAGCTGAAGGCAATGAAATCACTTTCAACAAAAATCTTTGTCAATATAATGAACAATGAGCATTTTGTTGTTACCAGATAGAATAGAAAGGTGCAGTTGTGAATAAGGACAAATTTTATATCATGCTAAAGAATTTGACACAGCTTTATAGTCATTAAGTGCCAGGTGAAAAATGATTATCAATTAATTATTTTTATGAGCTAAGTCCTAATTATAGTGACTTATACCAATTTCTGTGTTGATGGAAACAGTTCAGACTATCTGACTTTGCTGGTGACTTCCTGATGGAAAAAACAATATCTAACTGCAGGGTTCTTTCCGCAGTAATGATTTTGCTGGTCAGTCAGTGAGGTCTTTGGAACACCGTGATTGACAGTCCTGCTGGACTAGCAGTTCATTCATTCATGTGCCTGGTATTCTTCTGGGAGTTAGAGATACAGAAAAACATTAAAAATCCCTGCCCACGTGGAACTTACTTCCTAGCTGTGAGAAACTGGGAGATGGATACTGAACAGGAAAAGTAAAATCAAACTCTGTTAGATTGTGATGCGTGTTGTGGGAAATGTAAATCGAACAGAGAGTGCTGAGTGGGAGGGGTAATTTTATTTTTTAAACAGTGATAAGGTTAGGAAAAGACCTGAAGGAGGTGAGGGAACAAGCCAGGAGGATAACTGGGAAACCAGAGGAGCAATTGCTCAATGCACAAGGGTGCCTGGAGACTTAGCGCAGCACGGAGGCCAGCACGGCTGCCCCCAAATGAATAGGATTGAAGAACTGAGGTCAGAGTCGGGAGCCTGCTCTTGTGGGGCTTTGTGGGCCATTATGAAGACTGACTTTTATTCGGAGCAAGATGAAAAGACACTGAAGGATGCTGAGTGGAAATGAGGTGATTAAACTTACATTTTATCAGGATTAGTCTTCCAGCTCTTTTTTCTATGAACTGCTTTCATCCATTTAAGAAGCCAACTCACTAGGATTCTGATTGATTTTTAAATTCTTTCATAGCATGTAGTTTTAGGTAGGAGTTGATAAAATGCATTTAAAAATGTACTTATGTTCAGATCTTAATCTCAAATAACCACAAATGAAAACATTAGGCATTTTTAAATCCAGTCCATGGAACAAGAAAGCCAAGGGGTTTGACTCACATGTACTTAGAGAAATTCAAAATAATAGGCATGTTGTATATAAACTGAGAGACATCAAATCTCTTAAATCCAACTTTTTTTTAATCTTGATTTTTTTTCACTCTTCTGTCTCAGCTTTGGTTCAGGATAACATCATTTCTTCCCTGGAGGATTGTGGTAATCTCCTCCTAACTGGTTAGGGTCCTTTGAACTAAACTTCCCTTCTGTCAAGACCATAATTCAGATATCACTTCTTTTCTAAAGTACAACGGCAGCTTCCCCTCACCTGTCTTTCTGCCTGCATTCCTGCTCTGCCTTCAGGATATTTTCAGTCGTGTCATCACAGAACTTTTTCTCTTTCGGAAACGCTATTCTCAACTAAAATTCTTCAGTAGCTATGTAGAGGGTTCGGATTAAAGCTGAGCTTCATATGATGGCAGAGAGGCTTAATGATCTTTAGTCCTGTGTACCTCTGCGTAGTGTCACAATATCAATGATATCTTTTAAGAGCTACTTACAACTTCCTAAGTGTGCTATGGTTTACATTAATTCCATGGCTTTGCACAGGCTACTTCCTTGGTTCACTTCTACTTGTCATTCAAGACGCAGTCCTTGTGCTTCCTCTTTTTGGGAAGTCAAGTTCACCTGTCTTTCTCATATGCTACCATGGAACGTTTTGTAATTATTATAATTGCTGACTTACTCCATTGATCTACATATTATTTGAGGGGAGAGTCTGTTATTCACCTTTGTGTTTCCAACACCTAACATATAGCAGGTGATAAGTAAATGATCTCTGAAGGAGATAAGGAAAGTAAGAGGGAAGATTGGTATGTAGTCACTGGATTATAAAGAGAAATGGGATAGAGATGCCAACAATTGACTGAAGTTATATGAGGCAAAACAGACTGGGCCAGCACTCTCCCTTGCTGAGTTTATTAGTCACTGAAAAAAAAAAAATCAGTATACTGAAGCAGAACTTGTAAGTTATGGCTGCCCTTACTTTCATTGTCGCTAGTGTTTTAAAAGAAGATTTTTACGTCTTATACACACATCTGTTAGTTCTACATTTTCATGTGATTTTTTTTCCCCTTAAAATTCCAAAGAATATGAAGGCATCATGGTGGCCTCTTGACAGGTTAGAGTGGAGGAAGCATTACTCATCTAACTAATAGCTCTTGCTGCACAGATGGAAGGTCTTCCAGTCGCCCTGGGTTTCCGCTGTAGATTTGCAAAAGAGACATGGGGAAAGACTTCTTGTGACAGTTAAAGTCTGTAACAGTTAAATGAAGTTGGGCAGAGATAACAAAATGCATTTATTTAATTGAACAAAAAGGACAACTTTATATTGCTTTATAGTTTTTCTATTACTGTTATGTAGTATCTGTTATTTTCTATTACTATTGCTAATCTATTTCTATTACTAATATTTTCTATTAATATATATATTTTCCTTACTAGCCTGTTAAGACAGATCAATGGATTTTAAAAAATTGTTCCCCAATTTACATCTTATATGAAAGAGTGTTTAAGACAAAACATCCCACTTATTTATGTCCCATTAATTTCTCAATCCATAGCAAACTTTGCTCCTGTGACCTTAACAATTGCCCGTACTTATGTTTTAATCAGTCTTCTCTCTCTTTGCTCAGACTTACTTCTTACAGCTTATGATAAGAGCTCCTCTACTTGAATAGCCTGCAGCTACCTCAAAATCTGCATGTGCAAAATTGCTTTCATTGTCATCAGTCCAGCACCCAGACCTGTTCTCATCTCCTGAATTACTAATCTCAGACTTCACCATCCATCAGTCTGCCAATAACCAAACTCGAAGTCATTCTTGAATCCTCCCTCTCTCTTTTCCCATATCCTAGTGGCCAGAGAACCCTATAGATTCTAACTCTAAACTGTCTCCCAACTCTTTATTTACCTTAGATTAGGCTTGACCACGCATGTTCATGTCTCTTTGCTTTTGCATAAAATCTTCTGTCTGCTGTATGTACTTTTGTCTCTTGCCTGCCCGATAGACTCCTACTTATTTATAAAATTCTAGATTTTCTCATCTGTGAAGCCTTCCTGTTTGCTTCCACACTCTGCTACCCACCAGAGTTAGTGACTTCTTCCTCGCTGCTTTCATATCTTTTGTAACATACTTTTACATAATATTTACCAGTTAAAATTATACATACTGTAACTAATGGCCAGATAGTAATAAATTATAATAAAATTTAATAAATTAATTTTTAACAACTCAGGCCCTGGGTACTAAGTAAATATTTGTTGGATAAATTAATGAGTTAACAAAGCTGGCAAGTTAGCAGTTTGTTCATTCTTAAACAGGAAAAAGACCAGCAAAGGAAGAGGGAAACAACTTTAGGGACTGCAAATTTTCAATGTGTAGGTAGGTCCTGTTTCTACTGTTCTTTTTCATTGGAGTAGGACATTTGAAAGACAGAGGAATCTGTGGGAAGGGGACTGCTGACAATGTAGACAGTGTTGATGAAATGGGCTTAGATACCTGGACCATGACTTGGTATCCTGGAAGGATATTCTCTTGGCTGGGGTGAGATGCATATTGCAAAATGGGGAAGAATAAACATGTTTTCCAAGAGGTTAGCTGACCTGTTCAAGAGGGATCTACACTGAAAATGCAGAGAAAGAAAAATAAATTCCCAGATAAAGCCATGATGCTGATTTCCTTGGAGGAGAAAAGATAAGACATGGATAAACAGGACTGAAGGAGCTTCTCAGTGATTCACGTGGGAAAATAATTAGAAGAGACTGAAAATATTATATTACATACCAAAAACACATGTAAAGTACATAAGTTGTAAATAAGATGAATGCACATTGCAACATGTATATATGTACATAAACTAATGGGAAGTACTAAGATTTACTGGAAATATTTTTATGAAATAGTTTATCTCGTGCATCAAATAAATAATTACTAAAAATCTGATGGGGGAGGGTATAACAGTACAATATACCAAGAAGATACACCTTTAAGGAAATCCACAAAATATATATCTTACATATGGATAAAGGAGACAGAAATGATGTTCAGCTGACTTTTGGAAAGGAAACAGATGATGTGTTCTTGATCTATTTTACAAAACTGGCAGAGAATCAAGATGTAGTAGTAATGGGGATATAATCTGGCCATCTGCTGGAAGCCTTAGTCAGCGAAATACAGAGCATCTGACAAGTTCTTGACCTGCTTGATGAAAATTCTGACTCCCAGAGGGTGAAAGAAAATGTCAAAACTCATTCTAGATATGGCAGAACTAGTATGCTAACATTTTGTGTTTTTATAAAAAAGGAAAAGAAAATGTACGTGATTGTATGTCTGATACATCTTTATACTTATTTTAAAAACCTCTATAAGGACACAGGAGGAACTGGTAACCTTGATTGCCTCTGGGAAAGGGGGCTGGTGGCTGGGGAATAGGAATATCAGAGATACTTCTCACTGTTTGTTTTACTTTAGAAATTTTGAATTCTGTTGCTTATTCCAAAGATAAAGTAATCAAAGACCCTCCGCCATCCAAAAAAAAAAAAAAAGGAAAAAAAATTCCAAATTAACATTCATGATGGATAACAGGAAAAGATCCTTTTAAGAGAAAACAACATTTTGTCTAAGCCTTTATTAAATTATTTATGTTGTACTGCAATAATATAAAATATAAAAATCAACCGGAGCATCTCTGCTGTCTGTAGAACACAGTAACAGATACCAAAGGCACACGGAGTACTCCCAGTCAGGAATCTCCCTCTCTTGTGCTCTTGCCTTTGCCTCCCTCCCCATGAGGTGTAGGCTTACCAAGACCCAGTTGTGTGATCATTCAAACCTGATTATGTCCACTGCACTTGATATTTTAAACCATATAATTTAATTAAATACTAAGTTGATGAAATATTAAGTGTGCAATGAAAGAGAGTTATCGTTTTTTGTAAACGTTGAATTTGAATTTATTTGAATACTTTGAAAAGACTACAAAAGTGAGATGCTAAAACAAGTGCTGTCCAAGTGGATATGAGCAAGACAACTGTAAAAAACTGTGAGAAGAATCACAAAAATCTACATGGTTTTAGGACTCAGATACTTCTACAGTATTGTTGCATTTTTACTCTGTTCTAAATAGACTGAAACTAGAAATTATAGATGATATGTTATGACTGTGCAAGAAAGACCACGCAAAATTCCAATCAGCAGCTGAAGAAAAGACTTGACTCTGTGTCTTAAAGTTTGGTGAAAGAACGTACATTTAAAATATTTTTTAAAAAATTATTAATTAAAAATTGTTATTGATGTGTAGTCAATTTACAATGTTGTCTAGAATGTATATTTAAAGGTCAAATTTAAAATTATACCCTTCAGTTCTTTTTGTGTTAGGATTCTCCACTTTTTTTTTTTAGATTTCTCATTGTGTAAATTTTTTTTTAATTGAAGTATAGTCAATTGTAATGTGTCAATTTCTGGTGTACAGCACAGTGTCTCAGTCGTGCATATACATATATATGTATTTGTTTTCATATTTTTTTCCATAAAAGATTATTACAAGATATTGAGCATAGTTCCCTGTGCCATACAAAAAACCCTCTTTATAAAATCTATTTTTATATATAGTGGCTAATGTTTATAAATACAAACTCCCAAATTTATCCCTTCCCACCCCCTTTCCCCCGTAACCATAAGATTGTTTACTAAGTCTTCAAGTTTGTTTCTGTTTTGTAGATGAGTTCATAGTGTACTTTTTTTTTTTGGATTCCACATATAAATGATATCATATGGTATTTTTCTTTCTCTTTCTGGCTTACTTCACTTACAATGATGATCTCTAAGTAGTCCATCCATGTTACTGCAAATGGTATTATTTTACTCTTTTTTATGGCTGAGTAGTATTCCATTGTATACATATACCACAACTTCTTTATCCAGTCATCTGTTGATGGACATTTAGGTTTCTTTCATGTCTTGGCAATTGTAAATAGTGCTGCTGTGAACATTGATGTGCAGATGTTTTTTCACATTAGAGTTCCCTCTGGATATATGCCCCAAAGTGGGATTGCTGGATCATGTGGTAAGTCTATTTTTAGTTTTTTGAGGAGGATTCTCCACTTTAATAGTTTCTGTTTAACCAACTGACCACAGACCTTATTTTGTGTTACCTTAAGTACCTGACTCCTCCATAGGACTGTCAACTTCTTTAGAAGAGGGGGCCGTATCTTGTTCATCTTTGTTATCTTTGTGCCTCGTATGGATCTTAGAACACAGTAGATGGTCAATGAATGTTTGTTGAATAATTACCGTGCCAGTGGAGGTGAAAGTGGCATGTTTTTGCTCAGTCCTGATACTGGAGAGTCAGCCTATCAACAAAACACGAGGAGGAGGGTAAGAATGAGAATGGCCTCAGGGGGGTAACTGAATTCAGGAGCTGAGTTAAAAGAAAGAATAACCAGGTTAATGGAAGGAGCTGGAAAATCTCATCTTTGATCAGTGAAAGAATTCAAATATGCAGAAAATTTAGAGTCAAGGCCAACAGAAAATGACAAAGGAAACAAGAGGAAAAAATTCAACACATTATTCCAGAGCAAGAGTACGTTCGTTTGAAATTTTACGGCCATGCCCTTCTCGACGTTCCTCTACTGACCTTCAAAAGGAAGTACTTAGAATGAACTTTCAACAGATGAACTTCTGGAAACTGTTAAGCTAGACTTAATTCTACAGGAATTTGTTGGTAAGGGGAAATGACAGTTTTCTTGGGAGAACATAAAACGTGTTTTTAGAGTTTATAATAACCACGGAGGGGCATACTCTTCTTAGATGCACATTATAGACCAGCATTTCCTGAAGTGTATCCCATGGAATCTGAGGTGGCATTATGTTGCATTCTCTGTACTACACAGAGTACATTTTCTTACTTCCTTATTTGTTCTCTCTTCTCTGGAGTGTAGTGTCCACAAGAGAAGTGGCTCCTCTGGCCTGCTTTGCTCACTGCCACGGGCCCACAGTCTGAAACAGTGCCTGGCACATGTTAAATGCCTCCAGAACATTTATTAAATGAAGGTCCAGTGAACAGCATGGAGAGGCAGGAACCCAGGCAGCCCCAGAAATAGCAGGGACAGAGTTTCACAAATGCGATCACAGGGGAAAGTCACTGTGAAGCAGATGAAGGCATCCATTACCCAAACCCCCACCACTACATGGACTGTTTTTTGTTTGTAAATTGAAAATAAACAGGGCTCCTCTTTTGCCCACAAGGCACTGTAGTAGAGATGTTAAGACTCGAGGCGTGGGTGCCTGGGAGACTGGTGGTAACGTTGTTAGAAATAGAGAAGACATATCTCTAGGGAAGGTGAAAAGGCTCATTAATTACTTTTATAGAAATTCTTGTCTGCTTGGTTTATAGCAAAAAAAAAAATCATTAGCTGGCGAACATAATTTCAATAATTTAAAAATATAATTTATGAGACCATTTCATAGTAACTGTAGGGGTTACTATATCATTGCTGTCTAAATCACTCAAAAGAAAAGACAGACTCATTATGCAATCATTGAAGTATTCTTAATTAAAGAGATCATGTTCCTATCATCATCTTTTTAAAAAATGACTAAGTTGTGAAACTTATCCAAAGAAAGAGGAAAGAGGACTTCCTGCCTTTGCACATGTGATTCTACAAAGCAGTGACTCTCAACTGTGCTGGAATCACTTGAGAACCTTAAGGAACAAACCGATGGCAAGTCACATCCTGGAATTTCTGGGGGTGTGGCCCCGGCATCAGAATGTTTAACATGCTCTTTGCATGAGTCTAACGTGCAGTCGGGCTGAGAACAGCGAATTCAAGCGATGCTCTGAAAGGGAGAATGGGTGGCTGTGTTATGAGAGTTAATCTGAACTGTAGTGAGAAGGAAAGAAACCCTTCAAGAAAGAATAAGAACTAATCATTAGAGACAATATCATGACACATTGGAAATGGTCACTCTGTACTCAATCAGATTTTTTTATCCTTTTAAAGTAAAGATTGTGAGTTGCTTAGTTTGTCAAGAGAGGTTGTAAAAATTACTTTCAACAAATACTTGAAGTTAAAGCCATGTTCTATATATTGAGATGTGTAAGTTGAATTCTGCCTAGTGAAAAGGAGACAGACCGTATGATTTAGGGAAATTATTTTAAAACCAGAAAGTTTACTACTTTTATTTTTTAATCTATGAATAAATTTTGCTGGAGGACTCTTGAAGTCGGTTCAGTGGTGTCTTGCACTGCGACCACACGTCCCATTTTTAGGAGGATGGCTAACAGGCTGCCCACCGTGGGTGTGGATGGATGCCTGTTCCCGGACTGTTGTGACAATGTGGCTGAGTCTAGTAAAGGAACTCTCCGCTTCCTTATTCTGTTCCTCCCCTCCCCTATCAATGAGCTTTTCCAGCACCATTGTCAGTCCTCCACTGCTCTGCCCCTGCTCTGGACTGAATACTTAATAGTATGCCAGGAACTCACAATACTGCTGCATGATGGGTACTTCTATTATCCCCACTTTCTCAGTGAGGAAAGAGGGGCTTGGAAATGTAAGACTACTTCTGCAGTCACTCGGCTAGTGAGTGATAAAGTCACCCTTGGAGCTTAGGCCAGTCTGGGTCAGAAGTCCCAGCTCTAAAGCACTGTATTTGTTCCTTCATTCTTTCACTGTGGATGGAGTCCCAGGTCACACTCTGGGCTGCTGCCCACTGGAGTCAGATCCTGTCCACCTAGCCTGCAAAATGGAACACTTCTGCCCTTTCTTACTCCCTACAACATGGGTCAGTCACCCTGACTGTGGATACCACACCCAGGACCATGTGGCATCTAGGAAAATCCCACCAAAGGGGAAAACTGGGGATAGGCTGGAAAATCAAAGCACGCCCTGCTGCCCACAGCCTGTGGTTTTACTCAAAGAGTAATTCCAATGGTGCTTTAGTCTCTTTTAGTGACAGTTTTCTCTTATCCCCCCTGGAGAGGGGGTCACTGTTGCTTTCTGGCTCTTGCCACTAGACTTCCCCTCATGCAGTGGAGCTGAACACTTCTGCTACGATTTCTCCCACTAGAAGGCCCCAAGAGCCTTCTCCGTAATCAGTACATCAGGTCTCCCCACAATCTTTATAACCAAATATTAAATATATACATATATTTAAAAGCAAGTGATGGCTGTTACCACTGCTTCCCTAAAAATACTAACAGTTCCATAAGAAGGAGGTGGCTGGTTTTTATCCAGCATTATAAATATTTCAAATTAGAACTATTGATTTATTGAATGCCTGTGCATAATTTATCCTCCGAAGCAAAAAGTCACCCACTAAGAACCTGGTTAACTGCCAAGAGAAATAAATGTCACCTCCTTAAATAAAGAAAGAAAGAGATGGGGGAGAGTGTTAATTGTTGTTTATGCTGACAAACCTGGTAAATTAGTCCCCTAATGGCATACAGTATCCAGTGTTGTGTAATCAACATAGAACAATTTGGAGACTCGGAATATCTGGCTCTGTGAGTCACATTCGACTCCAGTCTATTCTCATTTGCATCTGAAATGGTACTGTTCACCTCAAGTGCAGTAGATCTTGTCTGAGGAGACCCACTTAGGTGAAGGGTTCTCTAAAGAACTTATTAACCGTATAGTAAACATACTTTAGATTAAAGCATGAAGATACTCAACTACATACAATTAAAATACCTAGGAAAGTACCAGTATGATTTTGAATCAAGGGGCTAAATGTGTTTTTGTTATTGATAGTTTCAAATGTTTTTAAAAGAAACTTACTCAGAAAGTGTGGTTGCCCCAAGTCAATTCTTAGAGAAGGGATAAACACATTAGAATGTAGCTGCTGACTAGTATACCTGTACCGTGGGTCTTCTACAAGGCTCTTTAGTTGATAATAAGGATTTTATTATAAGTAGGTAGATGTTATAAATGGATTCCACAAAGGAGATCCTTGAAGAGAATATCGTAGCAAGTGTACTAAACAGTTTTTGTCCTTTGAAGGGCTTAGTAATAAAAGAAGTTGAGAATGAGTAGGAAATTTACTGGGTCACAAATCTTAGAACTTAGCACATGAACAAGAGAGTAATGTTTGTTGATCTATTTATTATCATGTTAAATTCTATGCTTGTTTTCTTAGTGTCTCATCACTGCATGTAGGGTACCCTACTATGGAAACTATCAAGTCAAGCTGTAAACATTTTGGACTCAACTGCATGCACAGCTGCACAAACAGACTGAATACTAGAGTGTTGTTTAGGGACTCAGGTTGGTGGAATGCTGTCAGGAGTTAGCACAGCGGACACCTGGTGTTTTTGCCTCCTCACTGTTCCTTCTCCTTGAATACAACACACCTGTTCCTCTTGAGGATCACCCCTCCACTCGGAGTCCACATGGTTCCAATCAAGTGACTATATAGTTGATGGGGTACATGATCCAGGCCTGGCCAATGAGAATACAGATCCTCTTGGCCACTGGGATGAGTTCACATTTGGCTACATGACCCAAGTCTGGCCAATTGGAGTCCATCTCAGGGCTTCTGGAGCTGTCAGGAGAGATGTGCACTTGTGCAACAATGAGGTTGCTGAGTTTGTGGGATGTAAAGATGAATTAAGCTAATGGTAGTCATTTTTAATGTTACACATAAAATATATGCGTGGAAATAAATCCAAAACAAAGGAAAGAAAAGCTTAGATATGGAGAGAGGCAAACACCTGAGGACTTTGGAACACATGGGTTCTGCTCTACCTGAAGCTAGTTAAACCTTTGAATCTGCCAGATATGTGAGCCATCATTTTTACTTTTGCTCAAACTAACGTAATACCGTGTTCTGACCCTTGCAAATAAACTATGTCATTAATACACCTAATTCAAATAATGGTAGCAATAAGTAGCTGCCTTAATAGTGGCAGAGATAATTAGGCAGAAATTTTAAAAGAAAAAAAATGTATGTACATCAAATAGCACACAAAGCAAGAATATGTTTTTATTAGACCATTTCAAAATTTAGATAGGATTATAGAATTTTAGGACTATAAAGATTACTTATTTCAACTTTCTAATTTTAAATTTATAAGTAAGTAAACTGAGGTCCAGAAGGAAACATCTGAAATACTCAATAGATGTTATTGACACATACTTCTATGTGATTATTAAAATGGAAGTGAACATTGGACTGCTGAAGGATTTTAAAAGATTTCAGTTTCTCAAGACCAACTGTGAATATGAGGAACCAAATCAATGCTATTTTTCGTGCAATTTAATCTAGCCAAAAACAGCCCCAGGGGTGAAATAGAATGCATCTACTAATTTAAAAACAATTAATTCCTTTTCCTTAAAAGTGACTTCACCCTTCCTTCAACTAGGAAATGCAGATAAAATTTATAAACAGATATGCGTCTAAAAACACGAGTTTATGTCATCTAAAATATTAAAATATTAATTTAGTTTGAAGTAGAACTTTGGTTAAAATTATAGTTAATTATAAATTAATTGTAACTTCTAAGCAACTGTCAGTATTTTCACATTACCAGAGTTGATCAAGTCATTAGGAAAAATTATCAAATCCATTGTTTGGCATCATGGAGCCCAAACAGCTGGCTGTCTTAGATAAAGTTTTCACCCTTTTGTAAATTGACTGGTGTGACAGTGAGGGGATAAAGGCAGAGGATTTGAGGACACTGCATTTGTCTTTAATAATTACACTTGGGAAAAACAAAAACCAGATAATCTGTATTTTAAAATGTGTTACTTATTTTAGTCATTTACTAATTTATTATTGTGAATCTGAATGTCCATGGAATGATGGGTTGGACTTTTCACAGATAGCTTTGAATGGTTTCAAAACAGAAAAGGAACTATTCATCTGGTCTTTGAAAAACAACAAAACACAATGGAACTATTTCACACCATATGGAGATAATATATAAATAGCAGGAGGATTGTGTCACTTTATTATCAGTATAAACACAGAGCACACTTCCTACTCTTTATCTTTTGTGAAAAACAAACATACTGAAAGAAAGCTGAGCCAATTGTTAGCTTTAATTACAAAAGATAATAGGTTACAGCAAATATGTTCTAAGAAAATAAGGTTCTCCAGTCTCACTTAAAATAATCATGTAAAGCTCAAGAATTGAAAAAACACAAAGACATGAACATTGATCAGAAGAAAGTATATAGACTTAAAAAATATTTTTACTGAAATATAGTCAGTTTACAATGTTGTGTCAATTTCTGGTTCACAGCACAGTGCTTCAGACATCTAGGAACATACATATATTCGTTTTCATAAATTCCTAACTTTCTTGAAAACTCCTAACAAACAAAAGTCCAGGATCAGACAGCATCACAGGCAAATTCCACCAAACATATAAAGAAAAGTAACACCCATCCTTCTCAAACTATTCCAGAAAACTGTAGGGGAAAAAACACTTGCAAACTCATCCTACAAGGCCAGCATCACATTGATACCAAGACAAGACAAGACAATGATATCACACACAAAAAAGAAAAGTACAGACTAATGTCACTGATGAACATAGAAGCAAAAAGCTTCAACAAAATACTAGGAAAGTGAATTCATTACTACATCAAAAGGATAATACACCCTGACCAAGTGGGATTTATCCCAGGGATATGTTCAGTAGCCACAAATCAATCATTGTGATATGCTACACTAACAAATGGAGAATAAAAATCATTTGATTGTCTCAAAAGATGCAGAAAAAGCTTTTAATGAAATTCAACATCTGTTTATGGTAAAAACTCTCACAGTGGGTATAGAGGGAACACACCTCAACATAATAAAAGCCATGTATGAGAGAGAAGCCCATAGGTAACATCATATTCAATGGTGAAAAGCAGAAAGCATTTCCTCCAAGATCAAGAACAGGAGAAGGATGCCCATTCTCACCACTTTTATTCAGCATTGTACTGGAAGTCTTAGCCATAGCAATCAGACAAGATACAGAAATAAAAGGAATCCAGACTGGAAAAGAAGAAGTAAAACTGTCTCTGTTTGCAGATGACATGATACTATATATAAAAAAAATCCTAATATACCACTAAAAATCTACTAGAACTCATCAATGAAATTTGTCAGTTTGCAAGATATAAAATTAATATACAGAAATCTGTTGCATTTCTAAACACTAACAACAAACTATCAGAAAGACAGATGAAGGAAACAATCCCATTTGTAATTGCATCAAAAAGAATACACTACCCAAGAATAAATCTAACCAATCAGGTAAAAGATCTGTACTCTGAAAACTGTAAGACACTGATGAAAGAAATTGAAGACAATGGCAGCAGGGTATAGCTCAAGTGATAGAGCATGTGCTTAGCGTGCACAAGGTCCTGGATTCAATCCCCAGTACATCTTCTAAAAATAAAAAAAATTAATAAATTTACCCCCACCATGTAAAAAAAAACAAACTGAAGACAACACAAGCAAATGGAAAGATATACTGTGTTCATGAGTTGGAAGAATTAATATTGTTAAATGTTGTTAAAATGACCATAGTACCCAAGGCAAGCTACAGATTCAGTGCAATCCCTGTCAAACTACCAATGGCATTTTTCACAGAATTAAAACAATAATTCTAAAATGTGTATGAAAACACAAAAGACCCCGAGTAGCCATGACAGTCTTGAGAACAAAACTGGAGGTATCACACTCCCTGATTTCAAACTATTCTAATGAGCTACAGTCATCAAAACAGTATGATACTGGCACAAAAACAGGCACATAGACCAATGGAACAAAATAGAGAACCCAGAAATGAGCCCATTCTTAAAGGATCAATCAGTCTGCAACAAAGGAGGCAAGAAAATAAATTGGGAAAAAGATAGTCTCTTCAGTAAATGGTTTTGGGAAAACTGGACAGCTACATGCTAAAGAGTTATGCAGGACCACTTTTTCACACCATATACAAAAATAAACTCAGAATGAATTAAAGACTTAAGTGTAAGACCTGAAACCATAAAACTTCTAGAAGAAAACATGTGCAGTAATCTTTGACACTGTTCTTAGAAATATTTTTTGGAATATGTCTCTTCAGCAAGGGAAACAAAAGCAAAATTCAACTAGTGGGATGACATCAAACCAAAAAGCTTCTAAACAGCAAAGGAAAATCAACAAAATTAAAGTGCAACCTACCGAATGTGACAAAATATTTGCAAATGATATGTCTGATAAGGGATTAATATCCAAACTTATATATAAAGAACTCATACAACTCAATATCAAAACAAAAAATGAAGCAGCCTGATTAAAAAATGGTCAGAATATCTGAAGACCTGAACAGATATTTTTCAGAAGAAGACATACAGATGGCCAACAGGTGGCACATGAAAAAATGCTCAGCATTACTAATGTTCAGGGAATGCAAATCTACCACCTCATAACTATCATAATGGTTATTATCAAAAAGACAACAAATAACAAGTGTTGGTGAGGATGTGGAAAAAAGGGAACCATCATGCACTGCTGGTAGGAATGAACTTGGTATGGCCACTATGAAAAACAATATGGTGGTTCCTCAAAAATGAAAAATAGAATTACCATATGATTCAGCCCTTCCACTCCTAGGTATCTAGCCAAAGAAAAGGAGAACACTAATTTGAAAAGATATATGCTTGCCTATGTGCATAAAAGCCAAGATAAGGAAGCAACCTAAGTACCTGTAGTAGATGAATGGATAAAGAATAAGTTTTATATATATATTAAAAAAATATAAAATATATAAATTTTTTTATATTTTATGTATTTATATATATATATATATATATATATATATAATGAGATATTAGTCATAAAAGAGAATGAAATCTTGCCATTTGTGACCACATGGATGGATCTAGAGTGAACTAGGATTAAGTGAAAGAAGTCAGACAGAGAAAGAAAACACAGTGTAATTTCACTTACTTGTGGAATGTAAAAACACAAAACAAAATAAATGAAGAAGCATAACAAAACCAAAAGATTCGTAGATCCAGAGAACAAAGAGGTGGTTGCCACAGAGAGGGGAGAAGAGAAATTGGTGAGGGAAATTGAGAGACACAAGCTGCCAGTTATAAAATAAATGAGTTGCAGATGTGAAATGTATAGTGTGGGGAATATAGTCAATAATTACGTAACATCTTTGTGTGGTGACAAGTGGTAGGTAAATAGACTTATCGTGGTGGTCATTTTGAAATGCATAGAAATGCCAAATCTACTACGTATAACATGATAAATATAATCAACACTGCTGTTTGTTATATATGAAAGTGTATGAGAGAGTAAATCCCAAGTGTTCTCATCACAAGGAAAAATTTTTTTCTTTTTCTTTAAATTTTTATCTATATGTGATAATGGACATTCATTAAACATATTTTGGTAATCATTTCATGCTGAATGTAAGTCAAACCATTATGCTCTAAACCTTAAATGTATACAGTGCTATACATCAATTGCATCTCAACAAAATTGGAAGAAAATATATAATTAGTCTACATCCTGGAATAAACACTACAATCTCAATCACAAAGAAATCCATGAATTATCAAATGTATCTTTGCAAGGCTTTGACAAATACATACACAAGGGATTATATAGATGTTACCTCTTATGTAAATATGGCATTTATTTTAGCCAGACTGTCAGAAAAATAAAAATGTTGTCGGCAGAAGGATTTATAACATTCACAGGGATGGGGTAGGGTTGTTCATAATGTTCACAGTCATGGAAAATTAGAAAGAGTAAGATGGACCGTAACAATGAAAACAGTAGACTAGAGTGAGAAGAAACTGAATAAAGGCAAAGACATTTAGAGACTTGAAAGGGAGGTTAGGAACTATTGTTTTGATACAGAATATAATGAAACTAAATAAAGAATAGAATAAAAGTAAGTAGGTTAGAAAAGGAGACATTCTAGGGAATTTGGGTACAGAATTTGGGTTTGTTGGGTATGGGGGTGTTTGGAAACGTACATCTCTTCTTTCAGTTTCATGCGTGCAGGAGCACAGATGGAAAACTGAAAGGAAAAAAAAGGCAAGGTCTTTAGTTGGGGGCTCTGTGGGTGTTACCTCATTATCATTATTCCTGGAAGGGTACCAACTTTCCGTGCTCTTTAGTTTTTCTTTTGTTTCGTAATGGAGTTTAGATAAATTGCCTATGTAATGCCCTCCCAGACACATCAAGTCTGGGGAAAAAATAATATTTTCCTCTTCTCTATGTCATAACTTCATGGTGTTATGGGCCAAGCTTGGGCTTCTCTGTGTGTTTGGACCATTGTCATGCATAGCTGGCTGTGTGAGGAAGTCTAAAATTAACCTCGAGTGCAAAGGCATGAGTTCAAATCCAGATTCTGCATGCTGCCAGCAGTGTACCTTATGGTTCTATAAGCTTCTGCTTCCTTCTCTGTAAAATTGGGAAGACAATTGCGCTAACTCAGAGGTGGCGAGACATGAAGTAAGCATGGTGAATGGAACCCAGTGAATGTTCAGCAGCTGATATTGAGTCTTTAACATGAACCATCTTATAGCCATCAACTCAGTCGTTGTTTCCTGTTGCTTTGTATTGTACTGATTGTACTGATGGGAAAGCTCTCTCTGCCTAACCAAGTGTTAGCTTAGTTCTGGGCATGATGGGGCATTTACCTGGTTTGCTAGTTTAGAAAGATAAATAATCTTAGTGTATGATTGTGATAGTATTAAAATTACTGTAAGTCACGAAAAACTACATTTTTAAAGACACCTATTGTTTGGGACTGCATAGAAACCAATCAATATGAGCTTGTGACTCCAGAAAGATGAGGTTTGGAGTATCACGTCCTCATGAGAATGCAGGATGCAGAGAGGCAGGGCAGGTGGGCAGAGGTTATGCCTTCGCCAGTTCTCAGCCAACTGGATCCCACCGATATTTGAAAATGAGAGATCAGTGAAGAAATGGATCATTTACAGAGCTGCATACAAAGTAGTTTGGGCTGATGGCTTAATGGAGTCATCATCCCTTCATCATTTTTCAGATCATCAAGTTCATAAAGCAGATGCAGATGGGCATAGCTTCTGTGGTGGCTACCACTTGATTTGAAAGACGTTTACTAAGAGAGTTGCTTTGGCACAGAAACAGCAAGAGATAATTTCTTAAAGGTTAGGACCATGTTTCTCCCTAATACAAACTGTATCATCATCTCTTACAACTGCAATTAGTTTTTACTTACGAAAAAATTAAAACCTTACTTTAAAAAGATGTTTATGAAATGGCTTAGACATATTTTTGCTTTTAAATGCATTAACTTTAGTTCAAGGGGAACTTCAAAACCATTCTTTTATTCTGTTTTGTATCCCTTGTCTGCAGATCTATGATGTACACAATCTTCACGTGGTGTCTCGTCTAGTCCAGACTCAAGAGATATTGATTCCACTGTTCTTAGAACATTAAGTGGCAAGAGTCATCTAATGAGTGTGTTTATTATTGTATATATTTTTTCTTTTACTTTAACTATAAAATCTCACCAAGTTTTTTTTCTTCATCTTAGCTATAGTAAATAAAAACATAACCAAAGAAAGGCAGCCACCAAACCCCTAATGCCTACTATTTGCTTTTCTTCTTTTTTATTTATTTATGTTTGGAGGAGGTACTGGGGATTGAACCCAGGCCCTTGTGCGTGCTAAGCATGCGCTCTACCACTTGAGCTGTCCCCTCCTCCCTGGTTTGCTTTTTATTTTCTAACAGAAATATTCACTATAAAATCAGAATCAGAACATAAATGTGTCACCGCGAAATCTCTTAGCAGTGTTGGTAGCTTTTCAAGCTACATATCAAAGTAAATAATCTTGGATCATTTTTAACATATCTTAAGGAATCTGAAGAATTTCTTCACCTTAAGCAATTTGAATAAAAGATTTTATGGGATTTTTGGTTGGGATTTTCTCAGTGGCCTCAAGAGCTGACTTTCTCATCCATCCTTTTGTAATTAAATGACAGGCATTTAGAGAGACAAGAGGCAGGCTGCCCACCCAGAAGCACCATCTCACCCATCAGGAATAGCCCCCAAGTTAAGGATCCCAGAGATTCCACGCAAGCAGCGACATGGAAAAGAAGCTGATGCTACAGAGGGATATGAATGCAGGAAGAGATGGAAGATGCCCACGACTGAGAAGTAAGTCTGTAATCTCCGCTGTATGCTCTTGCTTGTCTTCTTTGCAGAATTTTAAACGCTATTAGAGTTCAGTCAACTGCTCTTCTCTTCCAAGGCTAAATCATGGCTAATGTTTACTAAAGGAAAGTGGATTCTATCTCTTTGTCTTAAGAAAAATTGTTTTTCTCAGATTCAATAAAAATGGTAATTATCACAGTGGACGGTTTAGATGGCTTAAATTACTTTTTGGAAATTGAGTTTTATCTTGTGGTCTTGCTCTCTTCAATTTACTGACTATTTGATCTTAGTCATTTTTAAAAACCCTCTCCGCCAGTTTCCTTATCTATAAAACTGAGATAATAGTAGTACCTGTAAGCACTTGATAATTGTTTGATATTGATATAATTATTGTTAAATTAATATGCTGGAGAAGCCTTTCTACCTTTCTACCTGATGATTTTCAGGTATAAAATGAATGCCTCTGTCTGGTAGGTAAAGGACAGCAACATCAACATTGGACATTAGTTACTTTTGGGCCTGAGATTGAGCTAGGGGTTGAGAAAAATGAACGCATGGTCCTGACCTTAGACATCTTAAATTTTATTCATGTGCAGCAAAATATACAGTAACAAAGTTGCATTCGGTTGTGAAAATTTATTGAGCTATGCACTTTGTGTACATTTAATGTATATTATCGATCAATAAGAAGCTAGAACAAAAAAATAGACAATTACTATGGCAGTCCTATAATGTGGCGTGTGAAAAACTGAAGATATTTGTAGCCTAGTTGAAATTAGAATTAATAGCTTCCCTTTTTGGGAACCACCATCCTGATAATAAAGTAGAAATCCTCATAAATCACCACTAACCTGGGTTACCTTTCTAAAATTGGAGTTGGTTCCCAAACTGGATAAAAATACGTGCCTATTTATAGGACACCCAAAAGGAAGTACTTACTCTGCATCTCGACAACATTTGAGGATGGCCTCCTAGAAAGTTTCAAGAGAGTAAGTCTTCCAGAGGAGTTTGCTAAATGACTCTGTGACCCACCAAAAGCAGGAGAGAGTTCTTCTTCTTGCTCTAGCAAAAAAGCCCTAGGATGCAATGCCTGACCCTCCTTTTTTAAATATATATTTTTATTAAAGTATAGTCAGTTTATAATGTGTCAGTTTCTGGTGCACAGCACGATACTTCAGTCATATAGAAACATAACGTATATTTATTTTCATATTCTCTTCATCATAAGTTACTACAAGATATTGAATATGGTTCCCTGTGCTGTATGGTATAAACCTGTTGTCTATCTATTTTATATATATTTGTTAGTATCTGCAAATCTCAAACTCCCAGTTTATCCCTACTTCTGTCATATGCCTCTCTCTGAAGCAGTCATTGAGTCTTGGGGTTTGGAGGTCCTCCTGCCTGGCTTGTGATACCATGGGGAGTGAGAGCATTGTGACTGACAGCCCACAAGTCGGCATGTTTTGGGGAAGACTGTCTCCCTGAAGGAAGTGAAGATAGGCGGACAGCTCACATCTGCTCGCATAGCGTGTGAAGAACTTTAGACATTCTCCTGTTTGATCAAAATTTCAAAGCAGAGATAGTGGGACAGACTTAAAGATAACTGCACAATTTAGGTAGGACCAATGAGGACAATAGCTATGGAGAAGAGGTGTGGTAAGGAGAGATCTGATATTAGGATGTAGTGTCTACAGAAATGATGGACTCATTGACTGCAGGGAGCCAGTGACCTAAAGGGAGGGTCCAGGTAGCTCCAGGTATCCAGTCTGGGTGACTTGAGGATGATGGTGACATTTCTATTGAAAAATGAGACAAGAAGAGAACTAAGCTGAGGCAGAAAGGAGATACTGATTTCAGTTTTGGACATGATGAGCTGTAGAAAATAGTAAGGTGGGAAAACAGAAGTAAGACTATATAGCAAAGCTTTTAAAAAAACTAGATTCTTTCAACAAATTTAAGATTCACATAATTGAAAACATCTACAGAAGGAATAGAAAGACAAGAAAGGAGAGTCCAGTAACTGAGTTTCTTTTGGCAAAACAAGCTCACTGTGCAGCCTGCTTTATTTGGGAAACTGAGGCAGTGTTGGCCTTCTATTGAGAATACCTTTGTTCCACTGCATTTTATTATTAGTAAGAACACTGCTTTAAATAATGCATTTTTTTCTCATTTCAAAGGAATTCATCCCTTTTAGGGACAGTTTGAAAAAGGCAAAATAAAACAATACATCATGTACAATAATAAATATCCTGACACAGTCCCATGTTTTCAGTTATTATAAATAACATTTGTCATTATAAGAAACGGTCTAGCAACACAGAGAAAGATCGCTTAGGATTACTTAAATTTCACTACCTTGGAGCTGCTGTCAGTATTTTGACTGTGTTTTCATGCATTTCACACACACACATACACTCATACACACAATAGACACACATATGGTTGCAAATTTATTTAAATGGACTCATGTCACATGTATTCTTTTTTTATCATGGGCATCCCTGTAGTTTTAAAAACTTTTATTGTTTACTTATGTTTTTTATTATTTTCCATCTTTTCTTTATCATTTCTTTATTCTCTCTTCAAAACAACTGAAATTAAATATATATATATTTAGGAAATTATGTATTGTGAATATATGTATATTTTTTCTATATGTGTGTATAATATATACAAATGAAAATATGGAGCAGTCGTTTCAAATTTGCCTTTAAAAACTAGGGTCATGTTACAGACACTTTTCTGTGTCTGGCTTTTCCCCCTTAGTAATACATTGTGAAAGTCCTGCCAAGTCACTTGCTTTAGGTGTCGTGTCAAAGTGTCTCATCTTCTTGAGAGTAACTTTCCTAAGAGCAGGGACGGTATTGCGTTTGTTTTCTGTAGAACCTAGTATATCACAGTGCACAGCAGGGACTTGAGGATGAGTATGCTGGTATTGTCACTAGTTGGAAACCAAGCTCTTCAGAATGAAAATTCTTGGGCTGAGCGATTCGTCAAAGTTCATCCCCGTGAAGCACAAAGCGACGGAAGTCCACCCCCCATAAGGGTGATACTACTATTACTCACACAGGCAGAAAATGAGGCTTGGAGACATTAAAAAAATAATTTTCCAAGAACGTGAAACCTGTGCATTGCAAGCTACTCCACCCCAGTCTCACAAATGCCAATCAAATGGGTTTCCCTGTGTTTTGTGAACCAGGCGGTAACCACGGTCAAGTCAGCGTGCCCTGTGCACAAGAGAGTAATTCATCTTGAGGACTCATACCACATTCTTGGCCTGGAGCTTTTCATGCTTCTGCCATGGTCACCGTTTTCCTCTTCTAGAGGTCTTCTGTCATGAGTAGTGGACTGAATTTTCACATTCCATTTACAGAGGGGAAGAATGAGATGCAGTAAGGCTAAGTTATCTAATCAGAGACATACAAAAAGTCAACAACAAAAAAGAGACGAGGGAACCAGTTCAGTTGGTCCTCAGGCCAGAATTCTGCCTCCCAGTAGAACCTAAATTCTGGAAAACCCCACTCAGCCTAAGTTTTCTTATAAATGTGAATCTCAGCACTTAGTTAATTTATGGCTTTTAAGGGGAAGAAAAGCAGGAAATGCGGTGCTTTGTCATAGCTGGAATGCAGAGCCAGGCTGCGTCTCTCCTGAGCCCGTGTGCCGTGCAGATGGCCTGTGTCACAGTCTCCCAGGGACCCTGCAGAAAGGCAGAGCCTGGGTCACCCACTAAATCAGAATCTGGACGATGGAGCCTGGAATTTGGGGGATGGACTCTGCAGTGGACATTTTTAAGAAACATGTCAGATAACTTTTATGCATAATAATGTTTGAGAACAACTGTCAAGTCCTTCAAAGGCTCCTCTTGGGCATGTTGGCTTAGGAAAGGCAGCCACTTACTGCCACTACAGGCTCTTGGGGCAGTTACTTAAATCCCCTGATTCTTGGTCTCCACGGCTATAAAATGGGTATAATAGCATTTATTAACACATAGGGTTACCAAAAAATAAGTAATATAAGAAAAGTCGTATATGCCAGTGATTAACTCTAACTGGCATTAAGCCTAACTTAGTCGTAATAAGAGCAAAAGCTCATGAGGCTATTTTAGAAAACGTGAATCTGATTTACTTCATGTGGTTTTTAGTTTGGAGGGAACTTTGAAGAAAGGAAGTTAGGAATCCCATGATACACGGTGACCAAACCCTAGTGAAGGTCAAGATTTTCAAACCTTGTATGAGGCACCATCGCTCCCTGGGGTCGGGTAGTGACGTAGTGGGGAAACACACCCAGGCAAAGGCATGGAGCAGAGGAGGGCAGTTGTGAAATACATGCAGGTGGGCGTGGTACTGTTCACATAATGGTGATAACACTGTGTTGAATTAGGTGCCAAAAGGTGATGCAGTGATGCCAAGACAAACTGGAAAAACAGCAGCACAAATATAGGCCTCTAGGGAAAAGATTAGGCTATGCCAACTTAGGGGGAAAAAAAACCCTAGTATCTTCATGAATTATAGCTTTGTAAATGCATGTGATAGAAAAAAAATGCATACATTTTCTCAAAAAGAGAAGCACACAAAAAATGAAATTTAGAAACAATTCTGATGAATAATGTGAGAAACTGTATCTAGGGAGCCTCTTGGATATGCCTAGGGATAAGTCACAATCTCCCTTTGCTTTAGAGTCTCAGCTGTGAAAAGAATGATTTTCTCTTAAGGCTTGTTTCAGTGGGAGCATCCCCTGATTTTATAATAACATAATAAGATGCTGCCTTTCATCTAATTTTGTTTAAGTCCCATCTGAATTAGAAATTTTCACAAAAATCATTTCCAGTAGTAGGTTTCCTGTGCTGTGCATTTTGTTTTGTGTTCTATTATGCTTTGTTCTTTTCTACGAAACCAAGTTCATCAAACGGTGGGAAGAGAACATGAACAGTTACCTGTTTTGAGTGATTAGGCACTTAGGCTCAACTAACTCAGGCTTCGCTAACAGGCCGGGCACTTAGTTAAATCCTGAAGGTAAGTGCTATTATGATTCCCATTTTACTTATCAGGAAATTGAAGAGCGAGTTCAAAATCACCAAGCTGTTCAGGGTCAGAAGAGGGATTGGACCCATGGCTCAGTCTATGCACTAATCACAATTTGGAGAGAGGAGAGGGACCACTGCCTGCTGTCAGATGCACAGAATTTAGAAGGGAAGTCCTCTATTCCATCAGTGACTGGAGAAACCCCGCTTGTGTTAGATTCTGTTGTACGTCCCCTCCTGTATTTGCCCTGCTTTCTGTTCCTGGGATCATCCCCTCAGAGACCCAGAGGCTAACATTACAGCAATGAAATGAGCCATCTGTCACTGAACGTTTTGGCTACAAAGCTTTATTTTGGATCCAGTAGGCAGAAAAAAGACCCGACAGGGATTCTGCAGGGTAAAGTCCAGGGCAGAGGTCTGGTAACGACCTCGCTAGTGAATGAAGCCCTTCACTTCCACCTGCCTGCTCCCCAAGTTGATTTTGATGAACTTGAAAATATTAGCAGGAAATGATTCCATCTACCATCATACTGCTTCACTTTTGTTATCTGGAATGGAGGATAATTTACCCGATGATGTTGAGGGAAAAGAAACAAAATATTCTAAACAATGATAAGGCAATTTTCAGCCTGTGGCTAAGAATACTTAGCATATTCTTTGTTTTTAAAAATAAAAAACTGCACTTATGTTTAGAGTCCCTGAATTTATCTTTTTTTTTTAACATTTTTTATTGATTTATAATCATTTTACAATGTTGTGTCAAATTCCAGTGTAGAACACGATTTTCAGTTATACATGAACATATATATATTCATTGTCACAGTTTTTTCTCTGTGAGCTACCATAAGGTCTTGTATATATTTCCCTGTGCTATATAGTATAATCTTGTTTATCTGTTCTATAGAGTCTCCGAATTTATCTTTGAAGCAAAGTTTTCTGCTCTGATAAAGGTTCTCCATTAGATAAAAAACTGTGGAATTCCACAAGGCTTGCATTTCAGCTTAGGAAGCCAAGAGAGGTAAGTAACACTTTTTAAAGAATTGAATGCAGTGACTAAGGAAGAAAATTTTATTTTACTTGCATGAATATATCAATTATTAATCAAAATCAAAATGCATGTTTAATAACTGGAAAGAAACAAAAATTCCTGACACTGGCCTCTGAGATGGGCTTGAGTCTACAGGAACCAACGAATGTACTTACCAGGAAACTAGTCGGCAGCGACTTTCGTTCCAATTATACAGGAATAAGCACCTCAGAATTCTTCTGTTATCTTCTCAACTTCTAACAGTGTGGCTCATCTTAATAACCTCATAGGTTTGGGCATTTGGGCAATATAGAGGCATTAAATTGGTTAGGGTACCTACCTAGAACACCTCAATGCCTTGATCATCATCATCTTTGTGCAAACAATTCACAAAGTGTTTCAACACTTGCTGGTTCCTTGTTGCCCACCTGCAGGGGTGCATGATCTAAAAGAGAGAAAGTTGACCCAAGCATAAAGGAGACACAAGTCATTTTAAATATGGAATTGAGTAAAACAAATAATAAGTGATATGATATATTTTTATCCCATTGTAAATGGAAGAACAAAGTTCATAAAAATGGGATGGCAAACAAAGGGAACTGAAAAGAGTTATAAGGATAGCCAGGAAAAAAGCAGTTATTCTTTGCACAGGGCAGATTTTCTTGGCAGGTGGTGTGAGGCTGAGAGAGCTCAGTCACAGGGTCCCCCAGCCCGGCATGGCGGGAGTGCCCGACACACTGCTTACAGAGAAGCCGAGAGCAGTGCCGACCGGGTCAGGGAGGAGCTACTGCACTTAGTCCCAGAGGCGCCTGCTGGGTGGTAGAAGGCAGCGAACGGGAGCTGCATGGAGGGCTTGGCAGCTGGGGAACAGATCAGGAGCTGGAATGCAAGATGGATCAAGGCTGATTTCAAGACATTCTCTATGAATGAAAGAGAGGATATCAAGGGGTTGCCGAGTTAAAAGTCTGGGGTCAGCAGGACAAGTATGACCTCTTATTTTTTGTAGAGCAAGGTTGGATATTTTAGCATGTTTTCTAAAATTATGTAATAAGGAAAACTGGTTGCTAAAGAATTGTTGCCACTTTCTTCAAAGGACACTGGTTGGCTTCTTTAAGATACTTCTTTGGAGTGTTAACAATATCCATTTAAACTTCGAAACGTTCACGTCCAGGAATTGAGACATGATTCTCAAAATTATTTCTAACTGCCTCTTCCTGCACTTACAAAATCTTTATCTTTTGAGGATATGACAAGCCTAACGATATTTTTATTAATTCTACTTACTAAGTGTGGTAGACAGAAGTCTAAAACTGGTCCACTGAGCTTCCATGCCTCCCAGTGCCTGGAAGCAGTGGAAGTAGTGGGTTTAACCTTTTGAAAGGGAGATTATCCAGGTAGGTCTAATCTATTCACATGAACCCTTAAAAGCAGAGAGCTTTCTCTTGCTAATGGCAGAAAAGGAAGAGAGTTTCAAGGCAGGAGCAGGATTTCATGTATTATCCTTGGCTCGAAGATGGAGGGGTCATGTAATGAGGAATGCAGGTGGACTATAGAAACTGAGAGCCACCTTGGGCAATAAGGAGATGGAGGCCTCAGCCCCAGATAACAAGGAGCTGTGTTCTTCCAACAGCCTTGAATGCACTTGGGAGCAGATCCCCCCCACCAAAAGCATCTAGTTAAGAGCTCAGCCCAGCTGACGTTTTGACTTTGGCCTTGTGGGACCCTAAGCAGAGAACTCAGACTTTCAGCCTACAGAACCACAAGATAGTAAGTGAATGCTATTTTGTATTGCTAGTTTGTGACAATTTGTCACCCAGCAGTAGATCAATGTGTTATCTGTTATGTCGAGACAAATGGGACTCCTGACTGAGTGATGGAATAAACAAACCTCATCTAAGCATTCATTCTAAATCTCCATGATCCTGTGGCTTCATTGTCTATGACATTTGCTCATTAGCATACATTCTACCTCGTTGGGCACGGGGATGTGATGAGGCTTCCATGTGCTCCTCTGTGACAGCCTGGAATGAATGAGTCTGCACTTAACTGCGAATCAGCTGGTGCAGGATTTAGCTGCAGAAGTCAGGTTCACCTGCTCTCCTGTGCAGTGAAATCACCCAGATGGTAAAGATATGCCTCAACTGTCACTCACTCCTTGGAATTCTTTCCGTTTACTGGGTTCAACTGTAAACAAACAAACAAACAAAATCACAGCTGTTATGATTGGGGTGCTGCAGATGGAAAAAAAAATTCTTCATTCTAATACTAGACAGATTTTCCAAAGGTTCCTGGGGACTGCAGTGTTAGCTGCTCTTGCACGTGGACAAATGTTGAGGAGAGTATGTGCTGTTTACATATTCATGAGAGAGATGCCGTTAGGTACATCTTGGCGTGAAGAAAGGCAAAGCCAACTAAACCGGGAAGGTCGTCTCACCTTCCCTGTGAAACACCTCCTGATCAAACCCGAAAACTTGGTCTAGAACAGAAAAAAATGACCTGCTTCATGTTTTATCTTCTTTCTATTCTAGTCTTACGTGTGAAAATAGGCAAAACCCCAAGGAAAGGCGCTATCTTCCCACCTGATAAACTAATGTCAGCGTTGCCCTTGACTGTGCCTGGAAGGCACAACACCCACCTATCGCATAGGACCAAGGGGTAGCAATCGTGAGTTCTTTTCTTATTAGAAAATTAGAATTTCCTCATCTCAAAAATAGGGAAAACAATACTTAAGTGCTAGGGTTGTCCTGGGAGCTCAGCAGGCAGTACTGGGGAGCCTTTAGCGTTGGGCCCAGCAGTTCTCAGGGCTCCACGGAACAGCGTTTGCTGTTGTTTTTACTTCCTGCTTCTCTGGAAAAGGCACAGAGTTGTGTGCCTGGAGCACATGGGTTAATTCCTGAGATGGGTCTTGCAGCTTAAGATTGAATTCTTTTAGCTTCCAGTTAAGCAATGGCTAAGCAGCATGAGAACTGCAGCACCCTCTGAAGCTGGAGGATTGTTAACTTCCTGAAAACACGCCAAGCACTTTCAGATACAGCACTACTTTGAGGGCTGTGTTTAGAAATTATCCTGACTAGTGTATGACGTTCTGCGTACATAGTTATATATTTGGAAATACACACCTAGTTGACAATCATTCTCAATTATAATATGGGTTGACATGGTGAAGGACAGAGCCTTATACCAGGATTTTGTAGGTGACTAATGTCTATATCAGATTTTATAGTTTATTAAGTTTTCCCTAGTAATTAACATACTAGTCTTTTTAGGTTGTAATACATCATTATCATCATCATCATCATTATCCCCATTATATAAATGATGACACTAAGATTCAGGAAGGCAAAGTGATTTGTTCTTTAAAGTTGTTCTTTAAATTTCTAGGAAATAAGATTGTTTTCTCTCTAAGTATCCTTGGTTTTTGTTCGTTTGTTTGTTTTTAATATATTTTTATTGAAGTGTAGTCAGTTTACAGTGTGTCAGTTTCTGGTATATAGCACAATGCTTCAGTCATACATGAACATACACATATTCGTTTCATATTCTTTTTCACAATAAGCTACTAAAAGGTAATGAATATAGTTCCCTGTGACACTAAGTATCCTTGTGAAGGGCAACTTACTTCCAAGAATTTATTGATACACTTGATCAGGGAATGACAGATTAATTCTTTTATGTCACCAGGAAACCAAATTAGAGATTATCTCTCTATAATACATCATTGTTATCAAGACAGGTAAATTAAGAAACCAAAGTTACAAACCATCAGCGTGTTTATATATAAGAATACAGTTGAGGAATGGGGTGAGTTGTATTGGTGGTATTTAGACAGTGGAACCAACAACACTGGCATCGCTATTTCTCCCTTATTCATTCATAAATCTTAGAGAAAAGAGAGACACGTTTTGATGTTTACTTTCACATCTATTCGTATATCTGTGGTCACGGGAAAGTAAACTTCTTGTCTGATAATTCAGAGAGTTGAAAAAAATTATGAAGTCATATCCACTTAGAAGCTCATTTAGAACAGCTCCATAATCTCACCATTGTAAAGTCACTTCTTACAGAGAGATCTCTTCATCTGTTTTCCTTCATCTGTCCACATTTTGAAACAGGTGATAAAACTGCTAAGGACAATGGTGCTGTGAACTTTGCAGGGAAAGACGTCATAAACTGACCCTCTGGAGCGTGTGTTTGAGGGAAGGGTCCTCTTGCCCCATTTCCTTGGTGATAACGTTAGAGATTACAGATTGGTTATGTGTTTTCTATGATAACAATAGTTCTAGGTATTTAATTCTGGTTGCAGCCTAGAGTGATGCTGTTAAAACTTTGCCGGTGGGCTTCTGCCTTGCGGTGGTGACACTTAGATAATTTGACACAGTCATTGAAATCAAAAGGAATCTATCACCTGGGGAAAAGCATAGGTCTTCTAGATAAGCATGGAAGTGACCATAAACCATGGGAATCCAATATGTTCTTTCCCTCGGGGCTGGGGAAGGATGGGGAGTAATTTCAGGGTATTCTGGTTGGTCGTGTAAAATGGGTACACGGAGGAGGCTGTTGCCCGGGAGATGAGCTGGGATACATGCAGGGGTCCTTGGGAAACTGAAAGGAGCAGCTGAGCTGTCAGTAGACATTCTGTTCCTTGGTCTTTGCCTCTCACTCAGTTTGTTGTATATTTTAATGTAATCAGAGCATCTGAGTTAATGAGAAGTTTTAGTCCTTGTGATCACCAGGAGAACTGTACTATGTTCCAGGTACTATTCCGAGGCTGATGAGGACCAGGGAGTTGCCTGACCAGTACCAAATATTAGTTAGGAGGGCTGAGCATCCAACGAGGCAGGAGCAAGAGTCCAGGACTCTCTCTCTCAAGTGGACCAAAGGGCAGGGAGGGGGCTGCCTCAGGGACTTGTCCACATCAGTCCACATGGAGCAGGATGTGAAATGGGGTTTTCTCTGTTGTATCATTGGGGATTCAAGGCACCAAGTCCCTCACATTCCACATTTAGAGTGACTGCAGCAGGAGGACCAGCTACCTCCCCGCAGAGTGTAGTGAGGGGTGCCAGGGCTGAGCCACCTATAACCAACCACCTTCCCTGCTTCCCCTCCCCAGCTAAGGCCCCCACGTTAGTGGAGGGTGGGGGGGGTGATTAAATGCTGCCTTTAAAAAGGTGCTGTGCTTGTGCAGAGAAGTTCTTTCCGCTTCTATACATTATCACCTCCCAAGACAAGGAAAGGAGATCCCAAGATAATTGCCAGGATAGTTTTGGGGGGTAGAAGTGAGTGTGGTGGAGTTAGGCTGGAAGAGCGTTGCACAGACTCAGCGGTGCTCCCACCATGTGGGGTGACGTGGAGTTGAGTGGGATGGGGCTAGGCCCTCTTCTGGAAGATGAGTTCTCTGGAGCAAGAGGCTGTGGGGCTGATGACCAGTGGTGGGAGCTAAAAGTAGGCGAGTGTTCCAGCCAGAGCCCTCCTCCCAAAGCCTGAAAACTTGCGATGGGAAGGTTGGCCATGCAAAGAACCCCATGCGTTTTCCACATCCGTGTTTGACCCCCGATACACAAAACCAGTCATTCTAGGTCAGAGAAAGAGCAGCGACAGCAGAGAGAACCATAACCTTGCTCGGTCAAATAAAGAGGCCCATTGCTTCGTGCTCTGACGGCTCTGACGCTGGAGGAGACAGCACGGAGGAGAGGAGGGGGGAGGCCTGCTGGGGCCAGTCAGCTCCTGTCTGTGAGACCCGCCCCCTGTCCCCACCACACATGTTCACGTACAGTGAGCCTAGCCTGAGCTAAGGAGAGAAAAGGAACAATATTTGAATACAGCAACATTGATGTTTTAAAACTAACCGTACTGTATCTTTTTTTTTTTTTGGACTTTTTAAAAAAATTGAAGTACAGTCAGTTACAATGTGTCAATGTCTGGTGTGCAGCACAACGTCCCAGTCATGCATATACATACATATATTCGATTTCATGTTCTTTTTCATTAAAGGTTATTACAAGATATTGAATATAGTTCCTGTGTTAAGAAATTTGTTTTTTTTTAGTCCTGTATTTTAAACCCTGGAATCAGACTATCCTAATAAGTACAAGTGGCTGAAAATGTTTTTAAGGGAGTTGATGAGCAAGGGGGAAAAGGAGCATCAACAGACATATTTGGAGACATTTATCGGAAGAAATAAGATTTTTTTTTTCTCAAACACAGACCAAGAGAGGCTCCTTGTAAACAGAGGCTGATCTAACGGGTCAGACCCAGGAGTGTAAACAGCACAGTGTATCAGGCAGAGTGAGTGCTACCGACGAGGGAGGGAGGAAAGAAAGAAATTGGAAGGAAGGAAGTCGGTGGGGTTGGGGGGAGAGTCAGGCAGGATGGCCCTTTATCTGCTTCTGCCGAGTGGAGGGCTCTTGAAGCTGCAGGAATGGGCGGGAAGAGCTGCCCTTGGTGGCACCGCAGTGGAGACGCTGCTCTTAGAGCTGTTGTGCGACATCTAATCCCTGCATAATAAGCAAATCCAAGGGCGGCTCCCTTTCATGCTTGTCAGTTAAGTGTCTTCTCTAGACTGAACGCACATAGTTCCTCTCATCATCAAAATCTTTCATCATTTTTATTCCCTCTCCCTTGTTCTCTGAAGTGTGGTCCCTTTGGCTTTCTTTCTTTTTTTCTTTTTCTTCTTCTTTTTTTTTTTTTTTTTTGTATTTTAACAGGCATTATTTCCTACGTCTTTCATATCCCTTCATGCACATAAGTTACCATTTGATTTCATGCCCTGGATGTAAGAACGGAGGCTAAATCCATACTACTGAACACATTTGCAAGAGAAAAGAATTTTTAAGTAAGATTCCCTCAGCACACAAATAGATGAAGTGCCAGGAAAGATTATTCCTCCCATTTCTAGAAAGCAGAATAGGAATAGATTCTTGCCGCTAAAACAGAAAGAGCTTACTTCGTGCCGTTCTTTACACTTTTTAGTGCCAGCAGAGTAAGGCAATGTCTGTAGTTATTCGGATAAACCTTGCCACTGACACTGTCTGCTTTTTTATTTAAAAAATACATTTTCTCTTTTCTTGATCAGGGAAATTTTATCTGCCTTCCTCCTTCCAATCTGGCTAAATGTAATCATCAAATTGCCAAAATAAGTTACCTTTAAATTGAGAATTTTATTGGGACTTTTTTTTTGATGATTGTAAATTCTTTTATTTAGTTACTTATTTATTTTTTCGTTTTCTTTCTTTTTTTTTTCAACTTTTTTTAGTTGAGTTATAGTCATTTTACAATGTTGTGTCAAATTCCAGAGTAGAGCACAATTTTTCAGTTATACATGAACATATATACATTCATTGTCACATTCTCTTTCGCTGTGAGCCACCACAAGATCCTGTATATATTTCTCTGTGCTACACAGTACAATCTTATTTATCTGTTCTACATTTTGAAATCCCAGTCTGTCCCTTCCCACCCCCTTATTGGGACTTTTTAAAAGAATCTTTACCCATTATGATTTATTCTCTACAATACTTTGTTAAAGAATTTAGTGATTTGCGCTCAGAAGCTATACAGCCTGGAGGCAACCAACCAAGTGCCATTCAAAGTCTCTTGCTTCAGGGAAATAAGAATGAAAATAAACAAACATAGCTCCTCAGGTTCCAGCATCTCAGTAGAAAAATAACATGGACCGTTAGTGAGGTTGTAGGTGTTAACGTGTCATGGAGAACAGATCTTGTGCAGATATTGAAATGAACACCCATGGCTTTTGTATAGATGATTCTTATTACAAACAATAAAATATATGTAGTGTCCCAACTGCAAATCTTTCATGTCGTGAGGGTCTAACACGGCTGTCACCATCACAGCGTGAAGGGCCACGGATGCAGCATCTTGAATGCTGGGAGGGACTTCCTGGAAGAAGCTAAATTTTACTCCCACATGATTTTGATCTTATAAGAGACCGTAACTTCTGGAGTTCTTAATAAAGAATGAAAAAAAAAAAACGGTTATTTCTAGTGGGTGCTTTTAGAAGAAACAATTCGATGTCTTCTGCCAACAGCCTTAAAGTCTGTATTGGTGCCTCGTAAATACCTGGGTTTAGCCTATGCCAGGACCACGTTTATGGCTTTGATACTGTTAATAATACAGACATTTAGGGGGGAGGGTATAGCCTAGTGGTAGAGTGCCTGCCCAGCATGCACAAGGTCCTGGGTTCAATCCCCAGCACCTCCACTAAAAAAATAAATAAAACTTAATTATCTCCTCCCCCACAACAACAAACAAACAAACAAACAATACAGACATTTACTCTCTGATATGACTCCACAGGAGAGCTCACATCAAGCACACTTACATCTCAGGATCTAAGAAAAGCTGACTTTGGGGTAGCCTTGAAAAAACAAAGCAATGGTATAAACTCCTGGCTGTGGATTAGTGACTATCCACAGATATCAGTGGGTTTTCTTTCTTTCTGCTCAAGAATCTTCTTAAATGAGGTGACAAAAGTCAGTTTTTGACCTTTATGTGTTTACATATTTGAATATATATACACACACATAATTATTTTCAAGAGCACCATGTTTTAAAACTGTTGTTTTCTAGATTCCTTTTCCACAATTTTTTTTTTTTTGCACATTAATGAGGGTACTTGGTTAAATAACAACTATAATGAAACATTTGCAGTGAGTTACTAAATTCTCCACAGAGATTCTTTTTCCTCTTCTTTACTTTTGGCTATTCTGTTTGCCCCTGTCTAGTCCACCTCTGGACTTTCCAGGCTCACGGGAAGGGCTGTGAGAGTAACCTCAGGCCACAGCAGCACACTTCTGTGCTCCTGACTAAAGGGATTAAAAAAAAAAACAAAAACAAAACTGTGCACCTTTCAGTCACTTTAAAATTGACATCTAATAATTTGTTTTAAGTTTAAATAACTTCTTTTCTTTTTTGTTACTAAGAGGTAGAAAATATTGAACATCTTGTAAAATGAAATGAGGATTGGCTGTAATTGGGTAAACATTTCACGATATGATTTAATTAAATACATTATAATTAACTTGTGAAATAAACTATACTCAATAGCAAAGAAGGCATGTAAAATTTATAGCCATGAGGTGTTCCAAAGTATCCTAAATTTTTTGGTAGTCCCGTAGAGCACTCCAGCTGCAATAAAAAGAATCAATGTCACTGATACATTTGCTCAGTTGTTCTGAATTCAGAAAAAATTATAAAATTGGCTAAAATACCTTCCTGTTCATACAAGCTTGACTTTAATGGATAAATATATAAAACCGGGGGGATAGGAGACCCTGTGTGTTTAAGATGCCGTAATTAATCACAAAGGGGTCTTCTCCCAATCTAGTCTTTCTCTGTATGCCTTCGTTTGGGGACTTGGAGACTTACATCCCAGGGAAATGCCCAGTAGTGAGACTTGGGGTGTGTGTGTGTGTGTGTGTGTGTGTGTGTTTGGAAAGAGTGCATATGAAAATTGAAGACCTGGTAACTGAGTCCCCTAAAATGACTTGTGTATACAAACCCCTAGCCATTTGCGAAGCCGCATGTAAAGACCACTTACGTAGGCACTATCTTCCTTGATCGCTCACGCTTCTCTTGCAGTTTCACAAGGCACCAAGAAAGTGAGTCTCAGCCTGCTCCCAGCTCTCGGGCTCCTTGTTGTACTGAGGGTGACTGATTGGTAAACAGGAGAATAACGACTGTGTCATAATTCAGCGGTGTGCTGGTAAATGTTTAACAACTGGCTCTTGGGGGAAAAAGAAAGGTTGATTTGTAGCATTTGCCCCTTTCTGTGGTGTAAATACTCCCACCATGGCCTATTTCAAGCTACAACATGAAGTAACTTGGCTTGTAAAATTCCTGAAATTAGCAGACAACCATGAGGCTCTCATGAGCTTGTCCAAGCCAGCTCTGGCACATTGGTGGTCATGATTTATTAATTACACTCTTCTGATCAGAGTCAGCTGGAGAAGCAGTGAGTCTGCAGTCCCCCAGCATTTTTCAGGATGTGTGCTTACATTTACATACTCATGAAACACCAAAACCTCTCTTTAGGTTTCTATCGGGTACCTCCCTTTCCATCTGTACTGTTCTCTGGCCTTGTACCTAGAATGGTGACAGTCCTGTCCTTCCTTCGTGACAACCCTCATTATGGTTTCCTCCAAGAGTATGCAAACCATATTCTGCTTCTGGGACCAACATTAGGCAATTGAACACATGTCTATTTTCTAATATGTTTTACAAAACATAATTGTTGTTTAAATGGCCAGTTTTATTTGCTTATTTATCTTTGCAGTTTTGGTTTTCTATTTTGAGTATTTATAAAACACTATTTGAACTTGAAGATACCATTATACTTAGTGGGTCATGTTCTTTCGATTTGGTCCCTTGGAAGCAGATAAGGATTTGAGTGCAATTTGAGAGGTGCAGGGAACTCCAACAGGGGAGCAGGGAAATGATACAGGGAAAGGAAGGCAGCCAATACCAAGTGCCTTATTAAACCAGCTACCAAAGTGAGTGACTAGTGCTCACTTCTCTGGGTAAACCCTAGGGAGCCACGTAAACACATGCTTCAGATTACCCTACAGAGGAGGCAGGGAGCTGGGATGTGGTTGAGGGCTGCTTCTGAGGTTGTTCACTCCTTGTCCTTCCGTTTTGTTAAATGTGTAGGCTGATTAGCCCTTGGTCCTCAGGCCAGAGATGCAAATATTGGCAGCTGGAAAAGACCCAACCACACTGAAAAGCCGAGGGTGGACACTGACGACGTCTGCTGTGTTTAAAAACTTTCACCAGATATGGGTGTGCTGCTTTATTAGGACTGTTGTTTTGTCTAGAATCTTCAGTTTCTTATACAGCGTGTGCATGGCGTCTAAAGAAATCAAAATCAAATCAATTACGTCTGTTGACCAAGATTTCTTACATTAGGTGGGTGTTCCTATGAGAATCTCCTAGGAAAATGGTTCCAAACACAAAAGCCAGAGACTCCCACTTGTTATTTAATGTATCAAAATTTGGGAGTCTATAGAAGGTGATTCCTAAATACTGGAAGAGGAATGTTCATTATGAAACAATCATCTGGGGTTCCATAGATCCAGGGATGCCCTCCAGACCTCCTTTCTCAGAGGGCATGGGAGCTCCGTGGCCCCTCCCATATACCTTGCCCAACGCATCTCTCCCATCTGGCTCTTCCTGAGTTTTATCCTTTTGTAATAAACTGGGGAACATAAGAAGATGTTTTTCTGAGTTCTGTGAGCTACAGTAGCAAATTAATCAAACCCATGGAGGAAGGAGGTGGTGGAAACTTCTGATCTATCGCTGGTCAGTTAGAATCCCAGGTAGACATCCTGGACTTGTGACTGGCATCTGAAATGCTTGCCTATGTTGGAGGAGGGGCAGTCTTGTGGGACTTTAACCTGTGGAATCTGCTTCTATTTCCATGGAGATAGTGTCAGAATTGAGTTTAATGGTAGGACACCCAACTTATGTCAGGAAATAGCTTGGTATGGGGGAAAGAAACCCACACATTGGAATTGGTGTCAGAATCTTAGAAGCCAACCTGTGAATATTCACCAACTCTGCTTAAGTATTTTAAAGAAGAAATCTTCCTTTGTCAGTGACAGAGTTGAATAATACTTTGCCTCCTTCTTACTTCCATCCTTTAATACTTGTCATCCCAGATTATCTGCTATAAACACTGAGTATTTTTTAAATTTCTTTTATACAGACTGTTTTCTTAAAAATTAAATGAGAAATTATGTTAGTTACAGCTACTCTTCCAGGAAGTCTTCCTTGATTTCATATCTCTCTGGCCTCCTACACTCCAGTAGAGCATTTCCTGTGGTACTGGCCACTTGTATGGAAGTGAGGTGTTGTTTGTGTCAGTGGTTCCTGCAAGACAGCAGGCTCCACCAGGTGTGGACCTGGTTTTCTCATTTTTGTATCCCCATCCTTGAATACAGCGTCTGGTAAATAGTGGGTATTAATAGATAACCTACTAAACAAAACCACATTGCTCTTTAGGAGCATATGAAAGACGCTCAGGAAGATAAACATTCTTTGTGAATCAAAAACATGATCCCTCTTGAAAAGGGTATGTTCATTTTTATAAGCTATAAAAACTGACAGACTTTCATAAACTTGCATTTGTACTTAATTCCTAAAAGGATTGATTTGGTTAGTGTTCCTGCAGCAAAAATATTCCAGCTATCCATGACCTCGGATCAGTCACTTATGTGCGTCTGTGTGTGCTTTTTTTTGTTGGTGTTGTCACATCAGAGAATGCATATCAGCCTTTTATAGGACACTGTAGACAGCAATATTATCTATGATGATTGAAGATCATCATAAAGGCAGTTTGGCAATAAATCCCTTAACTCAAAATAAACTCAAAATAAAGAATTTTTAGTAAGGATTACATCATTTGTTAAAAGGCACTAAAGGAAAGAGAATATAAGAAAATAAAAAGAGGCTTAAAAAAAGACAGTGAACTCATTGAAAATTTTATTCTAACAATTTGTAGAAAATTATGTGAAAAGTAAAATGTTGGTCTGATGACCTGAGAAATTCCCTATGTGGTATATGACTATGAAACAAAAAATTTTCAAGATTGATTTATGGAAATATGTCTTGTTTCATTAATGTAGAGTCACACACTGTATAGTCAAAGCTATAGAGGGAGATGTTACAAACTTTCTTTCCTTGGGAAATCATGCAACTAGGTTTAAAAACCCTCTGTCTGATGGATTCTTTATCTATTTATTCATTTATTTATTTTTAATGGAGGTACTGGGGATTGAACCCAGGACCTCATGCATGCTAAGCATGTGCTCTAACCACTGAGCTATATCCTCCCCTTCCCTGATGGATTGTAAGAGTGGTCTGGCTTAGACTGGAGAACCCCTTGAGTTTTCTTCAGTCCTCAGAATCTGTGATAGTCCCTGTATATTTCAAGTTGGATTAAACTAAATTTGTATCAAGAATGAGTTCATCTTGATAAAGAGAAAATGCTGCAATTCAGTGATAACAATATATTTATTTTGGACTCAAATTGGTATGAAACCGAATCATATAGACATTATAGTTTGCAAATGAAGTCGTTGAGATGCTGGAGGTTGTTCTCACGATATTAAAATTAATCCTATCAGGGGATGCCGAATGTTAAGTCAGGAGAAAATATTCTCCAATGAATATTTGATTTCATGTTAGAACAACAAAAACCATCATTTGGTATCATTTGATCTTGATCTCGGTAACTTCTTTTGATGAGACAAGGTTTTCTCCCTCCCCTCTCCCTCCTTCCTTCTTTTGCCCTAGAGGTTACCTTGTTAGCTCTCAGTTTGGTATTTTTATGCTGCCCCTGATAGGCGCTCATAAAAAAATAGCAGGATTGCTGAGTCAGGGATAGTGTGAAAAGCACAGTCATCTCACTTTGTGTTTATGAAGGGGAAGAGGAAAAAGGAAGAAGAAAGATGATATGAAAACTTGAGCCTTCAAAAAATGGAGAGTGATTAAAGTGCTCTTAAAAATGGCCAGATTTAAAGCCTGAAAAAGTGAAAGCCCCATTTATTCACAGAGGAGGCGCGGAGGAGTTATCTCCGCTCGCTGGTGACTCATCCCGCGGAGCTGGAGGGTTCGCCCGCAGCTGGGAGCGTAACTTGATTTCTTGGATGGTTCATTCTTCATTAGTTTACTCACAAAGGTGCTAATTAAGGGAAATTGTTATGTTGGGCTTTTTTTTTTTTTTTTTCACTTTAACACCCGTTCCCCATGAGCTGGACACAGAAAATTCAGTCATTTTGTAGAAGCAACCAGGAAAGTTGGGTGGCGGTGATTGAGTCATTGTCATAATAACTTAGAGTATATATCAGAGACCTGTGTATGAAAAGACCAGAACCCTATATAGCCATGAACTTCCCATGTCCAGGTAAATAAACTCTCCATGCCAAGAGTAGGAACCACAGCAGCCAACCCATTAAAAAAACAGTAGCTTTGGAACAAAAGAGAGAGGAGGAAATAATGAGTATCTTTTCACTCTTTTCCTTAGAAATATGATTAATATTTGTGTCTGGCGTTGTTCTAGGTGCTTCGCGTGTAGGAACTCATTTAATCCCCACGGCAACCTCAGTAAGGTAGATTCTATTATGACCCCCATTTTACGGAGGTCAAACAAGTATGCCCAGGCGTGCCATTTCACTGAGGCATGAAGTGGTGAAGTAGCAGGTGAGTGGTGAGCCTGACTCTAACTCAAACAGTCTTACAACCTAAAAATAAAGTCAAATATCTTTATGTTTATACTTCCATAGGGAAACAATCAGGACATGTGTAACGGAAACCTGGTAGTCTTTCAATGACGAGTTTACATGAAACTAACCCAGGTATGTCATTCCAGTTTTGCCTAGCAAGAAGACATATTTAGAGCTTAGAATTAAAAACCTCCAGAATCCAGTACTGTGATATTTTGGTACTTGCAAGAGTCTCACCTATTCTACATGTGTTTCCCATAGTGTCTCACCCCACATTTTATACAACTTCAAGTGTGAACACTGGTTTGAACGAACAAACCAGAATCTAGGGGAGAAGCCACTGTAAAAGGTTAAAACAAACTCTTGTTTCCATTGTACATCGCGTGTGGGGAGCTATCAGATATCTAAGAGAAGTTGTAAAGTAATACTGTGTCAGTGATCTTCCTTCCACTACTATGTATAAAGCCCATAAAGTGTTACTGTTACTGCTGTTTTCTTTGCCCATCTTGTATAATGCAAGTCATATAAAAGGACAGTGAAATCTAGTAACTTTTCACCAGCTTTGGAAAAAAAGATTGATAGAAAATCATTGTAGTACAGAAAAAATGCTATTTAAAAAAATATGGGTCCTAAGTACTTATTCAATAAACTTGGCAATCTATAAAAATTAAAGATTTAAAGTGTTTGATAAAACTCCCCTGTAATTTGCTTTTAGTTCCAATTTCCTATCTATAGGAAACTTTCCTCTGCTGTTTCACTATTTGTTCATTTGTTGAGGAAAGTAAAATTTAATCACCCTATCTTTTTTGTTTGTGTCTATTTCTTGGCATAAGGAAATCATTCTCTATCAGTACCAGGTTATCCACTGCATAGGAGTCAGATGGATCCAAATTAAGCTTCTAAATTACTCTTAGAAGTCCTAAGACAACTTCTCAACTTCTGAAAAATATTTCTTTTTTACTGATTGGAAGGTATTTTGGGTACTATGTATCTCCTATGGTACATAGACATCATCACATTTATGTCATGGTTTATTCTTACTGTTGCCAAAGATTATTACAGTAGTATAACACTTTTAAAATTTAATTTTTATATTTATTTGTTTCCTTTATTGAGTTATCCCGATGTAAGTACTCAAGTCTTCAGCTGTTTCTGTTCTGGGAAGCTTGGAGAGGCTGTTTGTTCAAGGCTGGTCATTTTGTTACCATGTGAAGGTGGGAGATGGCTTCTGTTGCTTACTCCAAGAACATTTCTCCTTTCTCCAAGCAGACCCTGTTGTCCATGTTTCAACTTTCCTCTGTCCAGTCATTCACGTCATGGATAGTGTCATCCTGAGCCAAAAGGAATGAGTCATGGTTGACTCAGGTATGGACATGTGATGCAGTTCTGGCCAAGGAGACAAACATTATTATTCCCATTTCACAGAACAAGTGATGGGGCTCAGCTTGCACCCAGGTTCCTGATCTCAAGGCCAACCATTGTTTTTCTTCTACACATGAGAGCACCCATGGAGAAGGTGCTTATTTTTAATAAAGTGTTTGAATATTTACTTACCATTTGTATTGTTATCTACTGCTGCATAACAAATAATCCCAAAATGTTGTCACCTGCAACACCAAACATCTATTAGTCACACAGTTTCTGAACCCAAGATGGCTTAGCTGATGGCCCTGGCTCAGGGTTTCTCACATGGTTGTGGTCAAACCTGGCTCAGTACCAAGATATTTAGAAGTAGCTTCCAGAAACAGAGAAAAATAAAGATACAGGTATTTGTATTAAAAGTTCTCTTAAATTTTCTCTGAGTCTTTATATTATATTCTACACTTTCCAAATATAATTTGTGAGATCTTAGGGAAAAAGATGACAGTTACTGTAAACTTCTGTATTTAGCATTTATCACACTATATTGCCCTTATTTATATAATATGGAATAACCTACATTGTTGCCTATGATGATGACTCTTTTAGACCAGGAGTTCTCAACACTGGCCACAAATTATAATACCTTGGAAACTTTTAAAAAATACTAATACCTGGGCCCCACTCCCATTCAGTTGAATCAGAACCTCTAGATATGAGTCCCAAGAATGACTAGTTTTTAAAAGCTTCCCAGGACATTCTAACATATACCTAGGACTGAGAACAAGTGTTCTCTTAATTAGGTCTTATTTTTTGTTTATGTTATAACCACTTTTGGGAAGCTAAGGAAAACTATGGCTCTTTCTCTCTAGATAAATGTGGTCTGTACACTTATGAAGACTTTTTGTATAAGTTCAGGGAATTGTGTGTCTCTTTAAGACTGTGAACTCCTCTATGGTAGGAACTGTGTGAGTGTTTTTTTTTTTTTTTTTTAAATCTTTGTGTATTTTTGGTATGAACTTTTCTCTGCCCTTCAAGAAGTAAGGGTTTGAGTCTTGGCATAAGGACAGATATATAGACCAGTGGAATAGAAATGGGAGCCTAGAAGTGAACCCATATGTCTATGGTCAATTGATTTTTGACAAGGGTACCAAGACAATCCAGTGGGAAAAGAACAGTCTTTTCAAAAAATGGGGTTGGGATAACTGGATATCCATATGTAAAAGGATGAAACTGTAACCCCTCCCTACTCACACCATATACAAAAATGAATGTAAAATGGAACAACAACCTAATATATAAGAGTTAGAACATAAAACTGTTAGAAGAAAACACAGGGCTAAATCTTTGTGACATTGGATTTGGCAGTGCATTTTTAGGTATTATACCAAAAGCAGAAAAAGGAGAAATAGATAAATCATAATTCACCAACATTTAAAACTTTGGTTCATCAAAGGACATTATCAAAAAAAGTGATGAGACAACCTACACAATGGGAGAAAATATTTGCAAATCATGTATCTGATAAGGGTGTGGTATTCAGAATATACAAAAAGTTCCTACAGCTCAACAACAAAAAGACAAACAACCCAATTAAAACATACACAAAACACTTGAATAGACATTTCTCTAAAGAAGATAGATAGATAGATGGCCAATAAGCTTACCTGAAAAGGTGCTCAACATTATTAGGCATTAGGGAAATGGAACTCAAAACCACAAAGAGACACCACTGAATACCCAGCAGGATAGCTATAATTTAAAAACAAGCAAAAAAACCAAACCCTCCACAAAATCAGAGAATAACAGTTCCTGGCAAGAATACAGAGAAATTGGAACCATTGTATATTGATGGTGGCAAGGTAAAATGGTGCAGCCACTGTGGAAGACAGTTTGGTCATTCTTCAGAAAGTTAAACATAGAATTATCGTATGACCTAGCAATTACACTCCTGGGTATATACCCCAAAGAATTGAAAACAGGTACTCAAATACCTGTACACAAATGTTCATAGAAACTGTTCACAGTAGCTAAAAGGTGGAAACCATCCAATGTCCATCTGCTGACAACAAATAAACAAATTCAGATATATGTACAACACAGTATTATTTGGCCATTAAAAGGAATCAAGAATTGATACATGCTACATAGTGGATGAACCTCTGAAACATTATACTACATTATACTAAATCAAAAAAGCCAGATACAAAAGTTACATGTAGGATTCCATTTATGTGAAAGAAGAGAGACTGGTGGTTACCAGTGACTGGGGAGAGCAGGAGTAGAGAGTGACTATTTAATGGACCACGGAGTTTCTTTTGGGGTGATGGCAATGTTTTGGAGCTAGATAGGGCCTGCAATGGCATGACATTGTGAAGGTGTTAAATGCCACTGACTTGTATACTTTAAATGGTTAATTTTATGTTATGTGAATTTCATTTCAATTTAAAAATTAACCAAGGCAGTCCCAGGCAAACTGGGACAAGCTGGTCATCCTGTTCCTTGTATGTGAGAAAATTTGTAGGTGAAATAGCTGTCTTTGAGTTATTCCTTGAAAATACTTGCTGGACCACACTAAGTGCTCAATAAATATTACCTTGTGTTAAAGAAATCGGGGGAAGGGTACAGCTCAATGGTAGAGCACGTGCTTAGCATGCACAAGGTCCTGGGTTCAATCCCCAGTTCCTCCATTTAAAAAATCGGTAAGTAAGTAAATAAATAAACCTAATTACCACCCCCTCAAAAGAAAACAAAGCAAAAAAATTAAATTAAAGAAATACAGAAGTGGGAGTTTGAGGCAATTTATAGGAACAGGACACAACATAAACTGTATCCTCGGCCCCTACCGTTTCTGATACATGGTACACATTCTCTTAATGTTTATTGAATTGATGAGATTGGGAGGTCTCATTCTCTAGCAACATTCAAGAATGGACTAAATATCTCATCACTTCAGATCTCTGAAGACTGGCTGATGGATGCATCGGGGACAATGAAATTTGGGCACTAGCTTATTACTTCATATAAAAATTGAAATATTAATGCAACGAAGCAATGGGTATGGCACAAAGAGCTGTGTTTAGCCTTCTGTGAGTAATCCTGTACGATACATCATTTGTCCTCTAGGCAAGAACTTGAACCAAGTAAACCCACGTGTAACCTCGGGAAGTCTCCTCAACTCCGTTAGCACAGGAGTCAGAGGAAAAGAAAAGACTCTCATCCCTGAATATAGTGGACTTCACTCCAAATGAGGCAATGATACCCTTCCAGATTGTGAGATTTGTCAAATAACTTGTTTTGATGCTCACAGACTCTGAAACCAGGCCAGGGTTCATGAACAGGACCAATGCCACCTGTTAAGCTGTTAGAGATAGTATTTTGTGCAGAAGAAACTGTGCTACTAACTCTGAATTTTTTTAGCACTACTGTATCCAACAACACGTTCCTGGATGCTAAATTAATGAGCCTTGCACACGTATTCAGTACTTTGCTCTGAGACACTTAAAACATGCTGCGCATTAAGTGAGGCTCATTATAGTTCTCACGTGGTTACTGTTATACCAGGTTGAGGGGAATAATTAGTGTATTTAGTTTTGTAATCCTTCGTTTTATAAAGCAGCTATTTCACAGCTCCAGCAGGATCAGCAGTGAGGTTATCTGCAGGTGAATTTCTGCTTGTTGCCACTTCTGACAAAGTAAATCCACAGAGTCAATCCATTAAAAAGGCCATTAAGAGGAATTTTTGACTTCAATTACCCACTCCTTCCCTCAGATCTGGTTCCCATCTCTGGTCTTATTCACGTCTGTGCGCGCCACCTGGAAGCCAAGATTCATTGTCGATTCTCACCTTTTCTTGCATGTCTACACCCACGCCATCAGCAATCCTCATGCCTTCGTTCCTGTCCGTCTCCCCTGCCCTGCCTTGGTCCTGGCTGTCCACTACTCTTACCAAGACTCCTGCAGCAGCCCCTCCAAGCCCCTCCTGGCCTCCTGCTGCCCCTTCTCTGTAAGTCAACCAGCGCCGTCTCTGCAGAAGGGGAACTGGTCACTGGGGTCTCTGCCCCTCACAGTCTTTCCACCTCAGGACCAGGTGTGCCGGCTATTTTCCCCAGGAAATGCTTCCCCATCTTCCTAAGGCCAAGTCCTCATTTAGCCGTGAGTATTCTATCAGAAGTGGGTATCCACCCCCAATACACTTCAGCCATTGTTATCTTTCGGCCCTCACCTGTTTATTTCATAGCTTTTCCAATTTTATAATTTTTTTATTTATAGTGTGTTTATTCATTAGCTTGTCTACCTTTAGAATGAAAGTTCCGTGACAGTGGGGCTGCATTTTGCTAACTTTGGTATCTTCTGATTGATCAGTGAGCCTGGTCACTGCTTAAAGAAAGAGTCACTTCTCTTGGGTCCTTGCCTCTTCCTCTGCTGCTTCTTCCATAACCCCAGCCCTCAAGCTTCTGAGATTCAGTAAGAGCAGGGGAAATGATTGACAGAGGTTAAACACTCTGCTGCAAAAAGGATTTTCTTACATATGTCTTTTAAACTTTTCTTTCCCTCTAAATATACGTGTGTGTGTGTGTGTGTGTGTGTGTGTGTGTGTGTGTGTGTGTAAGAAAGATGAATGTGGAAGAGTTCACCTATTTTCTGTCCCAACTTGCAAGATGCAGGAATGAGAAGGGGAAGTTTTTGTAGAAAATATGGAAATTAAATGGTTTTGGAGGCAGATCTAGGAATCAATCTGATTGATTTCCATGGACCTATCTCATGTAAAGTGGGCCCAGTAAAACACATATCACCGCTAAGAATTTAGAGAAAAAGACATAAAGACCTTTTATAGTTTTTCATAAACATTTCCCCTGAGTAAGAAGCTGTAAGAAAACTCCTTGTCTTCTGATTAAATATATAACTTAGCTATGCTATTTTAGAATTATCTTTATTTTTTAATATCAAAAAGAGATAAGGTGTATACTTGCTGTGGAATCTTCCTGCTGGTGCATTTTTGGTGATATTTTGCCTACTATCTGGAAAACAACATTAGCTTCACTTTTTAGTTAGAGGCTAATTTTACTTGGGTCATGTAGGCTACTTGTGGATTCACTCACTAACCACTTACTATGTATATAAATATATGCCAGGCAGTGTTGTTTGAGCAGGCTTAACCGTTACGTACTGATTTACCTACTGTTTTCTGCCATAGTAAGCATCTCCACTCCCTAGAAAGAGTGACTTCCATTTTGCATTAAATGCGCTAGGTTAGGTGTGAGATTTAAACTTATATCAGCGTATTATTTCTCTGTCTTGACACACTTGCACCCTTTTTACTCTTGTGCTTTCACCAGATATGGTCCATCTCTTCACTCTGTGATGCATCTCACGTGATTCAGCCAGTCTCTTGAACACCTTTTGTCACATCAAAAAGCTGTATTTTTAAAATTACTTTCCAAAAGACACCATGTCTCCAGAAAACTTTTCGATGTGGCCCATCTGGTTGAATTCAGGGGATGTATTCCCAGAAATGGCAGGACCATTTCTTTGTGGGTTCATTGGAGGACAGCCCCAAGGAGATGCTCTCAGACAATCAACATGCACAATCTCTCTTTGTTGGTTAGTCCCATAGTTTGCAGTAATGTTTATGAAAGGTCAAAGGACCTTCAAAAATCAATGAATGCTTCATGATTTTTACTTTCTGATTCCCAAATAATTTTCTTTTTTTAAAAAAATTGAAGTATAGTTGATTTACAATGTTTCAGCCATAGAGCAAAGTGGTTCAGTTTTTTTTATACATGTATATGTGTGTGTATATATATATATTCTTTTGCAGATTCTTTTCCATTATGAGTTATTACAAGATATAGAATATAGTTCCCTGTGCTGTATAGCAGGACCTTGTTGTTTATCTATTTTATAGTAGTGTGTATATGTTAATCCCAAACTCCTAATTTATCCCTCCCTGCTACTCCTTTCCCCTTTGGTAACCATAAGTTTGTTTTCTATGTCTGTGAGTCTGTTTCTGGTTTGTAAATAAATTCATTTATGTCATTTTTTTTCAGATTCTGCATATAAGTGATATTGTATGATATTTGTCTTTCTCTGTCTTACTTCACTTAATATAATCATCTGTAGGTCCATCCATGTTGCTGCAAATGGAAATATTTCATTCTTTTTATGGCTGAGTAATATTCCATTTTGTATGTATACCACATCTATTTTATCCATTCATCTGTTGACGGATATTTAGGTTAATTCCATGTCTTGGCTATTTTAAATAAGGCTGCTGTGAACATTGGAATGCGTGTATCTTTTCGAATTAGAATTTTCATCTTTTCTGGATAAATGCCCAGGAGTGGGATTGCTAGATCATATGGTAACTCTAATTTTAGTGTTTTAAGGAACCTCCATACTGTTCTCTATAGTGAATGCACTAAGTTACATCCCCACCAACAGTGCAGGAGGGTTCCCTTTTCTCCACACCCTCTTCAGCATTTATTATTTGTGGACTTTTTGATGATAGCCATTCTGACCATTGTGAGGTGATACCTTACTGTAGTTTTGGTTGCATTTCTCTAATAGTTAGCAGTGTTGAGCATCTTTTCATGTGCCTGTTGGCCATCTGTATGTCTTCTTTGGAGAAATTTATTTAGGTCTTCTGCCCACTTTTTGATTGGGTTGTTTGTTTATTTATTTGTTTGTTTGATATTGAGCAGTATAAGCTGTTTCTATCCTAAGTCATTTTCTTAAAGACACCTTGTGGTCTGCTTATCCCCTCACCACCTTTTTTAGGTATAAGTATTGCTTGCATACCTTTTGACTTTTGTCATACATTATGGGTCAAAACCATCCACCATAACACACAACAAGTAGTAGAAAGAACAGCCACAGCATAGTAAATGATACATGCTTTAGAACTCACCCAACTCAGGAAAGTGAGGTAGAGTACTCTTTGGCAGAGGGCCTTTGCAATGTGGTGCACCAATACTCTTTAGCCAGGAATATGTGCACAATACAGTGTTTCGGCTAGCTCTCACTGACTGAGAAGGTACCACCTACAGTGTGGGTCAGGTGGGGTGGAGGAGAGACATATATATGTATAGAGTTTCCTGTTATTTATATATGTGTGTGTGTGTATTATAAGTTACTTTTTAAAAATAAAATATTTCAGATATCTTTAGAAATTTAATGAATCAGCAGTGTGTGCAGCATTATCAAATGGAGTCTGTGTATTCCCTACGTACGAATTTCCAGAAAATGCTTAAGTGAATGGTCCCAACAAATTACAGTTAGGTTTAGATAGTACACGTAGTGTTTCATTTCTTTCTGCAATAAAGTGAGATGATGATATTATCATTTACAATTTACATCTGAGAAAAGAGAAATCTGGATTTACCATTCGAGGGAGTCACTGGATCTTGCTGCCTCTCAGAATTCAGCAAGACTCAGATATTTGGATGATGAAACAATTTACAATTTTAATTTGCTTTGCCATGTTGTTACTCACAGATCATCTATATGCTGCCTTCTAAGTGCCATGTGCTTACTTTTAATTAAAATCCTAAAGAAGCAGGGCCAGCAAAGTGTATCATCATTATTATTCATGGTGCATTGTTTGCTATATTTTTTATAAAAAATGCATAACACAGAATTGTATATTGTGAATATTTATGGAACTATCCTGTAAAGAAACTGAGATTTAAAAAAATTCTAAATAAACTATACTTCATGAGGAAAAATCTAGTTAATAAAAGGGAAATGTGTCAGATAATCTATTGTCGTTAAATGAATGAGCTTGTTAAAACATGAACTGGCTATAAAGTGTCATAAAATGTAGCAGATTAATCTACTTTTTTTGAAATCTTGCCAGATTTTTTTTTTTTTTAAGAAATTAATATATTGCTTTTAACAAAGAACTCCTGCGGGCAGAAAAGAAATTAGATCTGACTTGAAAATTCCCACCATGCTTCATTCTCTGGTGGAATTTTGCAGCCTTGATGGGTTTGTTACATAATCGGCTTTGGCGTTCAATGGCTTCTTTTATTTTAAAACAGAGAATTCTTGCCTAAAACAGACAGGCTCCCTTTTCTTGTCTGCCTTCAGTCTCTGGAGTTACAAATGCCTGGAGACAATAATCAAGTCATGCTGCAACAGGGACGGGGCACAAGTGAATAACTGCAGCAAGAAATTATTAAACTGGAGTCTGAAATCCCAGCATTGGAGAAAAACCTGAGATCAATAATGCTCAAAAGTGTGAGTTGGTGGAAAATATAACTCCATTGGCCTTCCCACCTGCTTTTTTATCCTTGCCCGTCAGATAACACATGGACAGTTGGTATTACGGAAAACATTAGGAAACAGTTACTTGCCATTTCTAACTATGTAACATTTGGAACGTGTCCAGAAGCAACTGTCATTTATTTATTTATTTATTTTTACTACTGGGCTATAAAACAAAAAGAGAAATGAAATCTAATTTGTGCAATAAAATACCATCTGATTTAAAATTTGCTTTACAAGTCGACCCAACAGGTAGTAGACAGAACTCCTTAAAGTCTAGGTGTCCTTGAACCTTCAGATCTCATTGAAAATATGTTGCTGCTTTTTATTTGCTTCAGGAAACCAAATATCTCAACCTTCCTCCATGTACTATATTAATTTCTCCCAGACTAACTCAGTGTACTTTTCTCAGCAACAAAGAGCAAACTTCTCACTACAGAAACTTACCAAAGTGAGGGACTTTTTCTTACAGTCATGAGCTGTCTGAAATTTACCAAAGGTATGAAGGTTATGTAAGTATCACCAACCATTGCTATAAGCGCTTTTAATCTAATGTGTGATAATTGCACAACAGTGTGAATATGCTTAATGCCACTGAACTGTACACCTAAAAATGGTTGAAATGGTCAATTTTGTGTTATGTATATTTTGATACAATTTTGAAAAACACAAAATTTTTAAAAAGTGTAATTATATAGTGTTTGCCTGAATACCCACCAAGTTTAAGAAAAAGAGCACTTTAACTTTGCCATCTTATGAGAATCCTTCCAAGAACTCATCCTCCCCCTTCTTTCTTCATAGCCCACCCCTGTCCTGAACACTGCATTTTGTGTTATCATTCCCTTGCTATATTATCTAGTCTTGCATGTCAAAGAGCTTTATATGTGGAATCTTACTTTGATGTATTTTTCTGCAGTAGCTTCTTTGTTTAATCTTCAGTCCCTGAGATTCATTCACATTGTTATTTGTAGCTGTACTTCCTTTCTTTTCACTGCTATATAATATTCTACCACATGGCTATACCATAATCTGTTTATCCATTTATGATGGGCCTTTTGATTGATATTTGGGTTGCTTCTCTTTTAATCCTCTTTCTTTTTTTCTTTCTTTCTTTCTTTCTTTCTTTCTTTCTTTTTGTTTTGGTTATTTTACATAACATTGCTATGAGCCTTTTTTCTCCTTGTACATGTGGACACATTTTTTTATAGTGGTATTTTAGCTGTACCTGGAACAAATGACTGCTCCACTGATTTCCCTACCCTGCTGTACAGAGTTTATTCAGTAGCCTGGTACAATCTGACAAACCAAGAGAGGCCTTATGTGCCAAGATGAGAATAAGTGGCAGATATTCAAGGTGCCTACATCAGGACCACAGATTTTATAATCAGTCCAACCCAGTTTCAAATACTTTCTCCTTCACTTTTCGGTTACATGAAGTTAGATCTCTGGGATTCAATTTCCTTATCTCTTGTTTTGTGACTAATCATAACTACTACATAAGGTTTTTTTTTTAGTAGATTTAATTAATCTACTTAGATTACCAATGATTTAATCATGCTCAATAAATGGTAATTATTAGTAGAATAATTACAAAATAAATGGCTGTACCAAGAATCACCGTACAGAGATAGTTCAACTTTATTAAAACAAAAGAGTAGAAATTTGAACTCCAAGGAACGTAAAACTTACTCCAATCAGATCTCAGACCTGAGAGCAGTAGTACGGGTGACTTGGTGCCAGAGCAATGGGGCCAGCACCCACAAGGTAAGACAAAAGTGCAAAATGTCCTCACCTTCTCCATCTGCTCCTAGATCCCTGTTAAATGTCTAGTTTAATCCAGCTGTGCCACAATATGAGCTGGAATAACCATGGAGATCGTGGCACGAGAGCGCATTTTATTCTCTTATTGCACACTGAGGACTTCTTAGAAGCCAGAATGGAATCCTTTTCCATCTCTCTATTTATGTTGAGCTCGTGGGCAGCACAGAAATCTTGTGATTTAACCCTAAATCACAAACGAAAAAGACATTATTGCTGCCCTTGAGGAGTTTACAGTCTATTTGGGAAGACCCATTAAGCAACTAGACCGTAATGAAGAAAAGGTAATTATCAAACTGTGGGTTTTATTTTAATAGCTACATTCTAGGGAATGTTAATTGATATCATAAATTATTATTAATTAAAATTGGCTATTTGTTTCAAAATTTACTGCTTGTTTTTTTTTAAAGGAAAATGTGCTTGTGTTCAATATTTTGTGTTCAGTATTTTGTTTTCTATGCAAATGTCTCCAGGTGGTAGTCCAGCCTGATATCACATCAACTTCAAGTCAATTTGCTGCATTTTCTTTGTCTGTGCTCATCATTATGTTAAAAAGCAGTTGTTCACTTGATTGACAGGAAAGGTGGATCAGCTCTTTGCAGCTTAAGTGAATTAACCTGACCAAGGTTACAGACAGACAGGGAGTCATTTTCACAGACAGAGCTGAAATATTTAAACTTGCAGCTCAATACTTCTCCATTCCCCTGCTTTCCCAGCTCAAGTAAAGATCTATTTTTGTCTGGGTAGTTGAAGTGAGGCATCGTGTTGGTGACAGGATGAATGGCTCTCCCAGGGAACCCGCATCCCGGCTTGTCAGTGACAGCCCGTGCCTGCCTCTCCTCCAGGATGCTTTGCTACTTATCAGGGGAGTGAAGACAAGTGGACATGGATCCCACGGTGCTGCAGCGCCTTTGAAAATACAGTACCTGGAACTATAAATCAGGGTTTCCATTTTGGAAGCAATTGTAACCACACTTTAGCTCAGAGGATGGGTACAGTTTAAGAAGATAAATTTGCAAAAGCCTTCCAAGGGTCATTTTACATTAAGATACCCAGAAAACAAAACTGAAATGACTGAAACAAAAGCATAAGCCACTCCACTGTAAAATTTGGATATATCTCTACTTATACAACGTGTTCTGAAATAAAGTCATTATTCTCCCCAGGTGGCAAATATAGACATAAGCACCCAGCTAGCAAAATCTTCCTCTCTGTGTTTATAGATTGCCTTGTTTCTAAGAATAATGGTTTGGTGAAGGTGTCAGCCATCATGTTAACAGCCATCACTTGTGCAACAATGGAGAGGATGTGCTGTGTACTTGTCCACGCCGAGGGCAGGATGCGTAATGTCTAGCCAGGAAATGAGGCTTCTGACATTCTCTTTAGCTGTTAAAGATAAAAACGCCTAAACATGTGTGAGAGCTGACTGCTGAGTAAACATCTTCACGCACAGTACACCTTTGATCATCCTTCCTGAGATCATTAGAGAAAGTGTGCACCCTCTGACCACAATTGAAAGCCCTTGGGTACAGCTAGCCTCATTGTCTAAAGAGGGTGACTGCTTTTAGAAAAAAGAAATATTCTAATGAAAAGAGACACTTAAAAAGAGATAAACCAGAGTATTGATTGCCACTATTAATTCTTGTGTTCAGCGAAGCAAATCATTCTAAAAGTAATTAGGGCATACCACCTCTTTAAGGTTTTCATATATTCAAGTATTTCTCTCCCGTGCTTCCTTCTAAAATAATTGTGTAATAGAATTAAAATCCAATGGAATTGAAATTGAATGTGAATCTGAATTTGCTTTATACTAGAGAAAGTGACATTTCATACTGATAGGCCCACCAGAGAAGAAAATCTCAGTAGAAAGATTTGTTATAATTTCCCTTTGGGAAAATTATATCTATCTTGGTGGTTATTCCACCATCAGAGCATGTGAAGGAATGGCCCAATTGGTTTTTTATTGTTGAAATATTGACACATAACATTGTATTCATTTCAGGTGCATGGAATGGCCCAGCTCTGATAAAGGCAGTTGGTTAAGATACCTTGTTTTTGTTCCTTCAGCTCAATAGGTGATGTCGCCTTGTTATTGTTACTTCTTTAGCTATTTGATCAATGTCCTTGAGGTTTCTAGATTAAAAAATGTTTCCAGAGTTTATATATTCTGCTTGCAGATGAATATAAATCAGTTTTTAGCATAAAACGTCAGAGAGCTCTTATGTGAGAAGATGAGAGACTTCAGGCGGCGAGTGGCTGGTGATTTGAGTTTTCAGATATTTTCTGTGATGCTGGGTTAGCGGGCACATGACATTACTCCTCTCCATTCATTACTGAATTCTAGATTCTTCCTCACTACTCGGACTGTGGTTGGGGTCAGTAGCATCCTTGGTACCTGGAAGTCTGTTAGAAACGCAAAACCTCGGATCTCAGCCTTAGGTCTCCTGAATCAGAATGTGCATTTTAACAAGATCTTCAGCTGGTGTATGGGCCCATGAAAGTTTGAGAAGCATTTCTCTACTGGGTCATAGAGTCACTCTGTTTGGACTCTCCTAACCCCTCCCTTTGCCTTATTACTTTAAGCCATTCCAAATATTCTTCACTATTCAATTTAATTACCTGCAGAAAGGGCTTACATGTTAGATTCTGCCTTTTCTGGTAGAATCTGAACTCAGGATCAAGGAAAGGCAATACAAAAATTGGGCCATTCGTAAGCTAAGTCTTAGACATTCTCAGTTTGTTACATTAAAAATGTACTCTGAATGGATTAGTCTAGCCAAAACGACTGGCTAAGTACACTAATTTAATAATGATAGTTACAATAATGATATTCAGAAGTGAAATAAAAGAATGAAACATTCTTTTTACCTCTGGATAACTTCAGTGGTGGTGACATCAGCTCAGATTTCTGCAAGCACGTTGTATCAGGCATGCTCAAAGTTTTACGGAAAGAAAACATTGCTCAATAATAAACAAACAGGCATATTACAGTCCTCTAACACCCACAATGAAGATAATTTTCTGTATGCTAATCACTATAAATTAATTGGTGTACATTATCTTCAATTCTAGTACCTAAGAGCCATTATTCTTATTTTAGAGTTCAAGAAACAGGCTCAGAGAAATCTAAAAACTTTTCTAAGCTCATGCAAATAATAAATGATGAAGCTCATACTCACACTGAGGTCTGTACTTCCCACAGACAGGATCTTAAATAAACTGTATCTGTCGCTCTTACCCACTTGGCATGTAATGAGTAACTGCCATCCCAGGGATCAGGGACAGGCAGCTGTATGTAGGGGGCTCCTACAATGCTCCCCAGCCTTGAACACTGAAGTTCTGGCTACTGCTGGCTAGTAGTAATGGTCTCTTGAAATCCTAGGTTGTGGTGAGCCCAGGTCTCCAGAGGCCGTGCTTGAACTGCCCATGAGGACTTTGTGTTCACTTGGCAGTTTGTTTTATAGGTATGGTAACTTTTATCAACGCTGCTCTTATATTCTATTTCCTTAAGGTATTTTCTCTCTTATTGATCTTTCTCATTTTTATATTCCTCCTCTCCATCAGTCCCTTTCTTTCCTTGTTATGAGCACATTCAAACCTCCCATCCTAAAAAAAAAAACCCAAAAAACAAACTACCATCAATGAACCTTTTTGCTCGGCTGATTCTCCTCCATACTGTTGCTCTGTTGTTCTCTATCCCTCTACCCTGTTCTGCTTCCTGAAAGAGTGCCTGTGTCACTTACTGTCTAGAAATGATTGTTTTTCATTCATTTCTGAACCCAGTACTGTCCAGTTTCCTCTCCCATCACTCACTGAATCAAATTTAACCACGTTTAACAAGTGGTTTCATTAAGCCTTAATGGAGGAAAATGGAAACAGAAGGAAAGCATAAACTATATTTGTGGAATGCCTACTGCAAGCCACCTTTATGCAGTGAATTTTATATATTTTCTCATCTAATCCTCATAGTAACCCTGTGATATTTTAAATCATCAACATTATTATTGTTTAAATAATAAGGAAGGGATTCAGTGCACTTGGTTAAAATAAGGTGGAAATCTGATCCAAACCCAGTTCTATCTGACACAAAATCCCGTGCACTTTCATTACACAAGGAAAGAAAGAAGTAGGTGGGAAAAAGGAGAGAGACTGAGGAAGAATGGAAAGAAAGGAGAAAAGGACTGAGGCAAGTAGAGAGGAAAGATTGGAATTCAGGGAAGCTTCTCTGCAACGAGGAAGAGATTCAAATTGACCATTACAATTAATTTCACTGCTATGACTGTGTTTTAATTTTATTGTACAGGAATACCTCAATCTAGGCCTAAGTTTGGATCATAGAAGTAGAGGGGAAAAAACCCAACATTTGTAACAAAAATGTAGCACACCTAATGGAAGGACCTCTGATCCTCTGCTAAATTACGTGTTCTGCTGAAATGACGGCGACAGGGCATCTACTTGCTAATACTGCCACCTTGCTCAGCCTCCTGAGGCTTTTGTTAATGCCCCAGAAACTAGACCAGAGATCTGACAGCGAAGGAATTTACCGATCTGCGTGTGCTATTTAAATTTTCCTGAAATTATTCAAATTTCTCTGGCCTAGAAATCGGGGCAGAATCTCGGGACAGATGGCTTGGTAATGAGTTTTTCACCCCTTTCAGCTGCCAGGCAGTTTGGAAATTGCACGAGGCCAGGCCCTGTCAGTGCCGTTCGGCACTTCAGCTTGAAGACTAGTCTGACACTGGGAAGTTACCATCATCAGCTAATGCTTAGCGAGTGTGGCACGCCAAGTGTCATGAAAATGGAGAGAAAAAGATGTTCCGATTATAGCTTCCTCACAAGTTTGGGATTTCTGTTAGGCTGGAAGTTCAACTTCTGCCTACAGTCCAGACACCCTTCTTAGCTTGGGACCCATGTATCTGATTATCTGTTGGGCATTTTAACTTTGGATATCATGCAGGTGCCTCAAAGTACATATACTCAGAACCGAAGTCTTGATATTCCCCCAAGAAAATCCTTCTTGCTCCAGTACTTCCTATCTTAATAAATGGTAATATCATCTTCACCATCCAGTGGTTCAGACCTGGGATCATTCTTTTTTTTTTTTTTTTAACTGAAGCATAGTTGATTTACAATGTTGTGTTAGTTTCAGGTGTACAGCAAAGTGATTCAACTATATATATAAACATATTCTTTTTTAGATTCTTTTCCATTATAGGTTATTACAAAATATTGAATAGAGTTCCCTGTGCTATACATTAGGACCTTGACATTTATCTATTTTATAGATAGTAGTATGTATCTGTTAACCCCAAACTTCTAATTTGTCCCTCCCCTACTTTCCCCTTGGGTAATCATAAGTTTGTTTTCTACCTCTGTGAGTCTGTTTCTGTTTTGTAAATAAGTTCATTTGTATCAGATTCCACATATGAGTGATATCACATGATATTTGCCTGTCTCTATCTGACTGACTTCACTTAGTGTGATAATCTCCAGGTTCGTCCATGCTGCTGCAAATGGCATTATTTCATTCTTTTTAATGGCTGAGTAATATTCCATTGTGTATATACACTACATCTTCTTTATCCAGTCATCTGTTGATGGACATTTAGGTTGATTCCATGTCTTGGCTATTGTAAATAGTGCTGCTGTGAACACTGGGGAACATACTTCTTTTTGAATTAAGAGTTTTCATCTTTTGACCTCGAGTCATTCTTGACTAATCCCCTCCCTCCCTGCACTACATCCAGTCACCAAGTCCTGTTGGTTCTGTTTCCTAAACATTTCCTGAACTGCTTCCACTTCTCTCTATCCCCATCGCCATCATTAGCTTTATGCCACCATCAAATTTGGCCCACACTTGGGTGTAGGTCCCTCACTGAAGGTCATCAATCTTGCCTTTTCTGATCGATCCATTTTCTCTGTGGAGCTAGTGTGGTACCATACTGCAGATCATGCCATTCTCCTGCTGAAAAGCATTCCACGCTTTCCACTGGTTGGAAAATGAAGTCTGAACATCTCAGCATAATGTAGAAGGCTGTTATCCACCTCCTTAGCATCACTTCTTACCAGTTAGTCATTTAGTCAGCAAATATTTATTGTGTTCCAGACCTTATTTAGGCTTTGGAAATATAGCAGTGAACAAAGCAGTCACTGTCCTTAAGAAACTTACATACTATTGGGAGCAGACAGGCAGTAAACATGGAAACAAATAAATGAATAATGATTTGGGGTACTGACAAATGCCCACAAGGGAGGTATTTGTGGGATGTTCCTCTTACAAGCTTTTCCAAATCCCACCTAAACTAACTTCTGTGCTTCTGACGTGCGCTCTCCCATAAGCACTTCTGTTGTTACAGTTTAGCATCCTTTATTTTATTTCCTGCTTATTTATCTTCTATGCTGGACATTACAGATTTGGTGAGGGCAAGGATTCTTTCTAGAGATTACTATCATATCCCAGTGCCTACTTACTGCCTGGCGTATGTCAAGTGTTTAATGAATATTTGTGGAATAAACAAATGTAACTTCCTTAGTATGAATTGATTGATAAGTTCTTATCTGATTGGGTGAAAATATAAAATATAGGCCTTCTGAAAATTATAACTGTTTATCTATCTGTAGACCTACATGAATTCTGTTGAACTTTTCAACATGTAAGTTGATTGAACTTACTTGCTCCAAATCATTTAATTCCTACAGATAGTAAAAATCTACAGATTACTGATTTCTTAGTTTTTCTTTGCATTTGCTGAGAAAACCAAATTGAGAAAGAACTTTGGAAAACTGTGAGAAGAAAATAATATGCTCTGTGATAAAAAACACTGCAAGAAAAAAACACATAGATGACTTCTGTGTCGTAGTAGGTGAGGGAACAATAAACGGGTGGGGTAGGCAGAATCATTTTAGGCAGTGCGGTGTTCCAATATATTTGTTCAATTTGTTTACCTTTCCAAGATTTATGCCTGTTAGTCTGTTATATCACATTTTAAGGTTTTGCAAGGAGAAGCAGAATGGGGTTAATGCCCACATGCTCTTTCATTATCAGGCTCTGGGAACAAGTTGTCTACCTGTGGTCACCATAAAGCCAAGAAAGTCATGGCAAATATCAGCTTGAATAAAGGTCTGGATTGACTTTTATGTGCTTGAAAAAAAAAGCTTGTCCCACCCTTCAAAGTACTTGGTTACTAATTTTCACTGTTTTATCCCGCTATGGGTGAAAGACATTTCTGGGAGACTCTGAGTGCCAGCCCTCTATTATTTTCCTCTTAAACTCTTTCTTACAACGTCCTATGCTTTTATGGTGGTGGTTTAGGGCGTGTATCAGAGTTTCTGTGAGAAACATTAGCTTTCAAAAAAAAAAAGATCTTGGCACACAATCTATGAGAATAGTTGTCTTATCAAATTCTTTTAAAGATGAATAGGGCTTTTTCACTCACTGCCATTCCTCACCAAGCTCACCGTGTGCAGATATTCTGTTGAATATATCTATAGTTGGAAATCAGTTGCTAGGTTCCCAAATGGAAATAGTTGCATGTAGAACGCAGCACAATGTTGTGGGAAAACCATGGGCTTTGGAATTAAAAGCCACTAGGCCAGTGGTGTGTGATGCACCCCGCACCCCCTGTTTATTGTGGTGTTTCATCTCTTCTCAGTTCCTTATCTAAAATTGGTCTCTTGAGTCCCTCAGTTCCAAACCAGTCAAGGACTCGGTATTGGTTTCCCTGCTGTTGCTGGTTTAGCCAGCTTATTGTCTTTGTAGAAACTCTCACTTGTGTACAAACTCAAGTATACAAATCCTTACTGCAAGTAGAAAACCTTCTGCATACTTCTCAACAGTTACAATGTACGCTACACTTTTCTGTACTTTCCTTTAATATTAGGTAGCCTGCATCCCATTCCATAGCTTAAAACATAAGTGAAAGATGGACTAGGAAGAAGAAACTAGCCTGACAAAATATCCAGCTAACAAATTCTGTAACTAAGTGGCAGCCGGGCTTTACAAAGGCTCTGAAGTTCCAATTGTTTAAGAAAAGAAAAGTAAAAAGGACAAAGATTACAATTAGTGGCAACATGGAAAAAAACCCATAGAGCGTGTCACTGGCAAAACTCTGAGAGATGGCTTCCCAAATGTGGAAAATATAAAACAAAAGCTTCTTTATTTATGATAAGTATTTGGATTTCTAATTCTCTAGGCCTTACAGGTTTATTATGAAAACCAAATTCAGTTCCCCTAAGGGGTGAGAAACCAACCGCTTCCCATTGCACAAAGTTATAAAACAGCACATTTTTAAAGCCCTATAATTTGTTTCTGGGGTGGCATTATATTGTCCTCTTCTGGGTTACATAAGTTGCCTTGGCCTTTCAAACACAGAAACATTTTACCCTTGACACAATTTGGAATTTGGAACTGCCTGTGAAAACATGAATAACTTCATTTTTCCGTTTGAAAAGTCCCTAAACACAAATTGATAAATTCTCAGAGAACTTCAGTGCAGCGTTTCAGGCTAGCATGCCCATCGCCAAGACCTATATTCAAAGTGTTTGAATTGCCAGAAAAAACACAGCTGTTAGTCTCTGTCTCAGGCAATCTGTACACCATCTTTCGGGCAGGAGAGATTGCAAAATGGGCTGAAGGTTAGATGCAAGTCTTAGAAGAGCAAAAAAATCAGTACTGGGAGGGCGTCTTTTTTTTTTTTTTTTTTTTTACCCAGAGTCCCAAATATTAACACTAACCCAGAATATCAGAAGTTTTAAAATACTGCTTATTTTGAAAGGCCTCTCCACACCCCTCCAAAAAATGTCACAGCCATCCACCAGCCAAAAGTTTTCTCCCAAGCTTCAGTTCTGCTCTTGAGAAATGCTCTTGTGTCTTGTTTTAGCTACGATGTAAAGGGTTGTAATGGCCTAGAAGCTGTCCCCCTGGCGTAATTTCATGGCCTTTTGGATGGAGATGGTCTCATGAGGTCAGAGCGGCTGTGACAGAGACGGTCTCTGACATTTTCATAAACGAAATTGAGTTCTTGGCACTTTCTGAGCTTGGACAGCATGTGTTTCCAGCCCTGCCCCTCCTCAGCTATAACGATTCTGCTTTAATTTCTGCCCTGATGATGTGATAGGATGAAGTGGGCCAGTTTTAGTCGAACTTTGATAATGATCTGAAGTACAACAAACGAGTCAAATAATAAGGAAGTTTGTCTCTTAAAATGTGAAGAGCATCTTTGGATTTTCCCGGTGTCATTTATTATTAGGGTGTCTGTTCATAGGTCTGACCACCACCCCCCCACTCCACCACCCCGGGTTAGTTCAGATTTTGACACTGTGGTAGAGAGAAGATTAGCTTCGGGCTGTGTGCAATTTCCTCTGCTCACACGCTCACTCCTGTCCTCTCCCACCGCTGGTGCAACTCCCCAGTGCGTTAGGACGTTCTCATGAGAAACCCTGTCCTAGGTATACCCGGATCTTCTAAACAAAACCAACTGGTTGCTCACACGCTTTCATTTCAAGGGACACTTCCTGAGTTATAGGTACCTTATGTCAGCCTTTTACATGTAATGTTTTGATTAATCCTCACAAAAATCCCTCTTCTGCAGATGAAAAAAATGAGTCCAGAGAGTTTAAGTAACTTGTCCAAGGATCCACAACAAATAAATGGCATGCCAAGATGTTAAGATATCTGAAACTGCTATTTTTAAATACCATCAATCACTTAGCAATCCCTTGAGCTGACACAGCAGAGGCATATCACGGCGGAAGCCATGTGCCTTCTGAACCCTTGGGAGTAGTCACAGGTTCAGTGAGTTCCCAGTACAGCCCAGCGAGTGCTCTCAAGGACCTGGTTTGCACTTTCTTTCTGATATTGGAGCCTGTAGGTGCAAATGATGTACAAGTTTGATCAATACTGTACCAAACTGATCTTAGAAAACTTACATAATTTGCAATCAATATTAATGACATCCAATATCAGAGGTCTATTATTCCAAAATCTCAAGAGAATTATAACCAGCACCAAACATATGTATTTCCTAATTTAGAAATGAGTAGACTTCCTCCTAGCTCCTTGTCACTGGCTACTTTATTAAATGTAACAAACGGCTTCTCTTAGGCGATCCTTTTTCTCAGGATGCAGGTTACACTGAGACTCTCTGGCAGTTGTAGCTGTGATTTTGGTTGGATTCCTGCACTCTGATCCAAACCTCAGGATCTCCTAATGAAAACTGTAGGGTGGTGTGAGTAGGGAAAAATCCTTAGAACTCCACTAGTCCCAAAGTCTTAAACTAATGGCCCCGAGGATGTAGATGGCCCCGATTGTATGTTGTTTTGTTCTCCAGGGTGATGACCCTAGTTGAATTCTTACGATTTTTTTGAATTGGTTGCCACAATTTTTAAGTGAGTGTATTTCAAATAGACATTTAAATGTTAGGCTTCTCTTGAAAAATTGGAATATTAGGCAGCACCGGGCCCGCATTCCTGCGTGGAAGCCGCCAGACACGGTGGGTGGCGGGTGCTTCTGTAGGTGGGGCTGGCCTCCCCATGTGGCTTTCTCCTGGCATCTCTGCTGGGTGGGCAGTACTGTGGTCTGTTGACACTGATCACTGCGTTTGTATTATTATTTTCTTGTAGGAGAGTTAAGAGGAAAGAAATATGTTTCTGTCTTTGTCAGAAATGGGAAAACAAGATATAATTTGAGGGGGTAGTGTGTTTAAAAAAAAAAAAAAGAAGAGAGCAAGTTCCTTTGCGAAAGGGAAGAATGTGCCTTTGGGTTAATATGCAAATGAAGTGTCTCTGCTGTCAGGTTCATTATGCTGTTGGCTTGGCCCTGTAAGCACTTGAGGGCCACGAGGTCATCTTATTTTGGCGATCTGAACACAGGGATGGAAAGAGGTTAAATGGCTTCCCCCAGAGTTAATATTTTTTGGCCATAACTAGAGGGACAGTTTTCTCACCTTTTAGTACAGTGCTTGTCATGTGGGAGGGAACAAATACATGAATTAATCTGTGGGATGAAATCTAAAAAAAAAAAAATTATTTGAATGTTTTGAAGTGTTTTAAGGAAAAGAAGATGAATTAAAACATGGTATTAAAGAAATTTATATAAATTCAAAATGGGCACACAAACTGGAGGGGGCAGCCGTAGTTCTGTGTGGGCTCCAGACTTAGACCTTTCCTCTTACTGAGTACTTAACCTAGAGAACCTTTCACCATCTCCTGTCTGTCAGGTGTGTATTTTGTCCAACTACTGCAGAACTGCACTGGAATATATCTCATATAAAACTATTAGGCTAGAATAAGTAGCTTTTTAAATAGCTTTCTCTCTCACACACACACACACCCAAACACACACAGACACACGGAAAAGTGGCCTACAAAATTTATATTTAATCATTCGTATTTTTCAGAGCCACACCCTTTTTTTGTCTTCTTCCTCTATTCCTATGTTTATAACATATAAATACGTCTTAGGTTAAATGAAGTGTTTCCCTCCTACCCATAAACACTAACAGAGAGTCTCAGGAAAAGGTGAAAAATAAAGACACAGGGCAGAGAGACCTGTTGTCACACCCTTCTTTTTCTCAATCCAAATTAATCACAGGGGTCAGTTCTTCAAGGCACAACTATCTGGAGAGGTGATGGCTCCACTTCTTACCTTCTGAAACCACCTAAGACATCACTGCAGACAGTTTTCAGGGTCCTCCAGACACAGTTGTTCTGCATCTCAAAGGGAGGTAGGGAGGTTACTGCACGTGACCGCTTTCTAGAACCTAAGTGTACCCTCTTGATACTCCGTGTTATCTCCCAAATATGTTAATGGTTTCTGTGATTCTTATTATTTTCTTTTAGAGGAAAAGGTTCCAGAATAACCACCATGCTTAGAAATCACTCACAACTTTTCTCCATTGTCAGGACATTGCCTCTCACGGTTACTCTGGACCCCACATGAGCACGTTTACAACCATTCCCTGTGCTTAGTCGTGTTAAACGGAAAATGTCTGATCACCATCCTCAAAAGGAAATGATTTTTTTTCCCTTTAAGTAGTCTCACCTCAGTCTTCTTTTCTATCATTTTATAATTGTGGATTTTTAAAAAAGTGGTTCAAAGATAAGGCCTATGTGATGTCAGTGATCCCAAAGGAGGGTGTGGGAAGGTAATCAAGGACCCCCGGTGCTGCCTTGTCCCAGCCTATCCAGAGATCCTAGACCCCGGGCATTCTCCTGAGCAAACGCCACAGAGTCCGTCCACTCCTGGGTCCTTGCCCTGGTGGAAAGGCCCAAAGGCATCAGCAGCCCTGATGGGGAGACATCTGGAGACACGAAGGTGCCGGCAGCTGAGAGGCAGCACATCACAGTGGGAAGAGGGGGTGTATACCATCCGCCCTGACCCGCATTCCTCCTCTACTCCTTGTTTAAATTTGATCAAATTACTTCCCTTCTCTAGACCTCGCTTTCCTCGTATGAATCCCGCCAGGAGTGTAACAGTAACACCTACTGTCGTAGGTCAGTTCCCAGGGAAACAGACTCCGAGATGGGGATTTGTAGGCAGGGCATGCACTGTGGACTCCCTGGTGGCCACGTGCGTGGGACAGTGAAGGAAACAGGCCCGGACAGAGGCAGGTGCTGACCTACCGTGTAGTCACAAGAAAGGCCTCAGCAATGGTACGCGGGGCTCAGGAGATAAGATGGTCCTTCAGCTTCACCCACCCTGCGTCAATCAGGGAAGGAAGCATGACCTTGTGTGACGAAGCTCTCCTCAGCTGAGGGCAATTCCTGAGGAGAACACAGCCCCCAGCACTGCTGAGAGCTGGGGAGATGAGTGCCTGAGATCTACAGAGGGTGTCAGGACAGGGCGCCATCACCCCCTACACCTGCCTCGTAGGGTTCTGTGGCGGGTGTATGAGATGCTCTGTTAACAACATTTTATCCAGTCCCTGCCACACAGTTTGCTATAAATATTGTTCAGCAGACACTCATAAAGCCTTCACTAGTTGAAGATACTAGAAGAAACACTGAGGACACTTAGGAAAGCAAAAATAAATGATGAATGGACTCTGCCCTGAAAAGATCACAGCCAAATGGGATAAGAAATAAACCAGAGGCTATGGACAGTCTAACCCTCCTGATCATTGCACATGCCCTTTATAATCTCCTTCAATTACCAAATGGATACCAAATACTCTCTCTAGTGTATTGTTGGCTATAAACATCTTGTGGTCTCATTGGAGAACCAAGACTTGCATGCATGGATGAACCCAATAACAGCATGACATACAATTAAGTGTCAAAATATGTGGCAGGGACCCTAACTGGTGAGGCAGGTCAGGCTTGGGAGCGATGGGGTGCTGGAGTCGTCTGGAGGGCTTTGTGGAGGAGTGGACTTGACTTGAACGTTGTCACTTGCCTGGACAGTGGATAGATGGAGGGGAAAAGGGAACTCCAGGCGGCGGAAGAGGACAAGTGAAGGGTCTGGCCATGTCTGTGGGTGGGGAGGGAGTCAGCCGGACGGTAATGGAGATTTTATATTGACACATGCTGCTAAATGGACCTCTGCTAATCACTGGAATCGGATTAGTTCTGTGACAGATTGCAGCATTTATGCCTAATCCTACAAGCGCTTCTTTGGGATTTTGGGATAACACAGATGAAACTCTGTAAAGGGGAAGATTGATCTGGTGATGTTGGATAATGAACTATAAAAGGAAACCAACATTTATGGGGAGCCTCCCAGGTCCTTTTCTCAATGTCTTTTACTATTTTTAGTAAATAACCCAGGTGACAGATATTGAAGCTGAGACTAGAGGCTCAAATTGAACACCAGATATTAGATGCTTTGTGAGGAGGTTTTAGCAGAAGGGTGGTTTGTATAGAGGGAAAGCACAGGCTCTGAATCCAGACTTAGAAGGTATGATGGATTCAAATCATGATTCCACAACTTACATGACATACGACCTTGGACAAGCTTCATAACCTCCCTGCACCTGTTTCCATCTGCAAAATGAAGTCAATGATCCCCACCTTACCATGTTGTAAGGTCAGAATAGTAACTAATATAAAATGCATCAAAGTTGCCCACTGGGCTTATAGAAGGTGTTCAATAAATGCTATTATTGTTGTTTTTAATGTTATCATTATTACGCCCATGTCAGAAGCCTCTCTTCTCTCTCTCCCCCTTAAACTTATATTTTGGCTTTGTCTCTGCTTGTCTGGGGATGCGCAGTGCTTTAAAAAAAAATGCAATGCTTAAATTCGACTCTAAGGGTCTTGTAGAGCCTCACCATTCTTTCTCTTGAGAGTGCTGGAAGGCCAAGGCTGAAGGTAAAAGGTACCTTCTGTTGGCAGATGGAAGTGCCTTGATTAGAGGTTACTGGTAGGAGGCACCACCCTTTAAATTTCAAGTCCATACTAATGATTCCACCTTGAGAGCATTTATTCCTGCAGATTTTGGAGTACGTTCTAGAGGAGGCTACTAAACTGTTCACATCTCTGATGGAAGGTCATACCAGATGTTTCTTTTCAGACACATCCCTCTTTCCATCTCTCCATCACCTTGCCCTGGAAAGGAGTAGAGCTTAGAGGTCAAGTGCAGACCTGCAGGTCAGGAGCTGTGGCTGTTAGAGCCACATTTCAAGTGCTCAGTAGCCCTGTGTGGCTCGTGGCTGCTGCATGGGACAGCACATGTTATAGAACACATTTCTCATCTCACGAACTTCTTTTGGACCATGCTGCTCCAGAGCCAAACTGACTGGAGTTAAATGATGTTTTCAACAGTTACTGTCTGTGTGACTTTACATAGGTAATTTAATCTTGCTTTGCCTTGGTTTTATCATCTATAAAATGAGGGTTCAGGTGTCAGCTTACTGGGAGCATTTATGAGAATTAGATGAATTAATTTATGTAGTTTATTTTTAGCAACCCCTAAATATCATATGGTATTTTCTCAGCAACCGTTACTAATTACTATTCATCAAAAACCAGACAAAACAACACCTATTTCAGAAAGAAAATACAGAATATGTAGATGAAGGGAGGGTGGCTCAGAGTAGTTGCCCATTATCTGTGTTCCCAAGGTCCATATGGCACATGATTGTCATGGAACTCATCATAATGTAATTTTCTATGTCTGTGTCTGTTTTCTTTACTAGACTCCAGGCCTTGGGAATTCAAGGACTAGTGTCTTATTCCTCTTTGTACCCCATCACCTACCATGGGGCCTTGAGCACACATGACATTCAATAAGCACTTTATTTTCAACAGAGCTGAACCGAGTTGAATGCTCAAGAACTAACAGGCTTCTTATTTATTAATATTTTAATGGGAATAGTAGGTTGGGATTTTGCTAATTTTGCCATGTTTTTAACCAGATAGAGACAATGAACTGACAAAGAGGTTTAAGAACAATGGAGAACAGTATTTAAAGTCAAGAATGGATGGGGGTATCCAGAATGGACAATCACTTCACGTGCTGGGGACAAACTGAGAGGAGGGAAAAGAAAGAGGAAGGAAAGGAGATAGAGTTGATAAGTCATCTGGGAGGACGTTCAAAGACACATTTTCCCCACTTCAACATTTTACCACAGGCAGATCCTGAAGCCTTAGATATAATTATCTTGGCTGGAATGCCTGGGCTAGAGTAAACAGAGATCTGAGTGTGTCAACAAATTACTTAATCAAGCAGAGTAGGTGGCAATGTGAAAGCAAAATCATAGCCTGCAATAGACTAGAGAGACTGAACTCTTCAGCTGTGATGGAGGAGAGAGAGTCAGACATAAGAGAAATTATAGAGTCCTGGGGACCAGACTCTGGACCTGGTTAGCCAATGGGAAGAATTAAACAAGAAATAAAAAAATTTTTTTAAATGGAACTGCATTGTTCAATAAAACACTTCTTGAGTATAAACATAAATTTAAAAGCAATTGAGATTAAGCCATCACTTTAGATGAGCCAAGGGTCAGAAGGAGGGCTGCAAGTGGCATTCAAAAGGGCCTCAGGATCTGTGCCATCAGAGTGGCAGTTACAATTAAAAGCAGAAGTGAAATGGCTGAGAAGTATAAAAGCTGGAAATGAACAGATGGCCAGGCAGTCAGCTTGCTAGGCTGCTCAAATTGGATATATTTTATATTTCATTCCAAGTTAACAAATATTAGGACATTAAAATGCATGAAACATGGTGTGTATCCCATCTTGCCATGTTTTTATTACTAAGTTACAAAGAATTAGGCTGCACGGAATGTATGCAGATGCATCCAGGGAAGCGAACGCTGAGTCAGGGGGGATCAGGAAGGTCAGCTGGGTTCCTCTTTTCCGGAGAAGAGCCTGGTCCATTGTACACTAAGCAGCCTCCGTAGGGCTGTTCCTAAGGTGGCCACCCACTTCCAGAAAATGTGAAGAAATTAGATTGGTGATGACATTTTCTTTAAAGGTTGCGATGGCCAAGCCTCCTTTTTGTTTTCAGTACTGGTGTTAAATTTAGGGAGTGTGTAGAATGTTGACTCTACACATGGACGATGTTTTTATTGGACTTCAGTACGTCATTTACCATAAGCAATCATTAACACAGGGTAGCTGCACCATGATCAGCAGACCATAGATAATACCAGACTGTCATTATGAGACTGTTTTTCACACATTTTCTGTTGAGTCTGGAGCTTTCTTCATAGGTGGACTGAGGCCACATGGCAAGAATAAGGTTTTCCTTGGTTCACAAGTGTATTGATTAAGAAATATGAGTATGTTTAGACTAAGTGGCCTCTCTTCAACTTCTTTGTTTGATCTCGGTCCACGTCTAGGGTTCTGTAACCAGATCATGACTCTGATTCTCTAATGGAAAACTTGTCAAGTTTCTTTTTGCGTGATTGGGAAACAGACCGTGTGTTCCAGTGCACCAGATTCTCGTCTTTGTCTTCAGAATACATAGCGAGGCATCCCTGGAAGTGAAAAGAAATTTCCTCGTCCCCAGTTTTCTTTTCATTTTCACTTGAACCAAGATTATACTATATTCATTCATTCAGTCTGTTGTGTAATCTCTATATTTTGAATGCCCACTATGTGCTGGGTACTGAGCCAGGAACTTGGGATACAGGGGTCTTTGCACTTACGTTTGAAAAAAGACCTACTTTCTCATGGTCTGTGTTTATTAACTCTGGCTCCTTTTGACATAATCTTAGTGCAGTGTAGAAAATCATTCAAACCTAACATCTACGGAGGCTGCAGCTGCATATATAAAGAAACGCCCAGGAGAGTGCCATTCCCCTATGTGCGGCTCTCATCTCCTCGGAGTTACAGCCTAGAAATACCATGCACAAAAAGGGATGTCTGTAAAAGTCACCATTTGGCTCCCAGGTTGTGGAGTCACTGGGAGAAAAGTATTTAGTTAGCTTCCTCTATGCACCTTATTAACAGCTAAAAGGAAAATCACTCTTACACCAAAAACTAGGAAACAAAATTGTGTGTAGTCATCTATGTAATTATATACTTTTGTGTGGTATACTGAAAGATATAGATGTATATACAAATTAATGTGCATTCTTTTACTATATATGTATAGCTTGCCTATGTGCAGATACAATAGAAAATAATATACAAGCTTTAAACATGGTTAAGGCAGCTTTCATTGTAGGCATGGACTTGAAGTATCGTGTGTGTGTGTGTGTGTGTGTGTGTGTTTGCATTTGCATGTGTGGTCCATGTGGATGTGTTGGGATAGGGATGGAGGCTAGGGGAAGATGGAGAGACCAGAAAAGGAGTGCAGAGCATAGAAACACAGAATTCCTTGGTATCTTCCATCATGATTGTTGAATGAGTATGGATGGTACAGTAATCATGACCAGTAGTGATGGTAGTAGAAGGGAGAGGGTGGAAAAAAATGATTAGAGGATGTCAAGATGGTAATTTGATTGCATTAATAGCATATACTGGTCGGGGGAGGGTATAGCTCAAGTGATAGAGTGTGTGCTTAGCAGGCATGCGATCCCGGGTTCAATCGCCAGTACCTCCATTAAAAAAATAAACAAATAAATAAATAGCATATACTGCTGCTGACTCAATATGTAATACTATATATTTATATGTATTATATTGACATATATGTACATATATACACAGATAATATACACATAAATTATGCACCAATGGTAAATAGAAATGTCCTCTATATTTCCAAAGTTTAGAAATTGACAGTAAACTTTCTTTAGATGATAGTAGGGTTAAGCCACCTTTATTTATAAATATTAAACTATATATCAAAAGTAATTTAAAAATCCATCTATATGAATTTGGTATAAAGAATGAGTACCTTTTAAAACTGATGAAATATGTATATCATTTACATCCATACCCAGCTGTGATTACATGATTTTTTAAAAGCCAATAATTATTTCAGTATTCATCTCAAATATTCTGATTGAATGAGGAGATAAACAAATCTGCTATTAGAAGATGAAAGGAATATGTATGTGTAAAATCATCAGAGTGTACTTGAGAGAGTTACACAAATGCTTGAGGAAAATTTATGTAAATATCATTTTTTTAGAAACTTAAATGCAAAAAAATTTCAAAAGTGGCATATTATGTCATAAATATGTATCATTCTAATTCTAAAAGTAATGCTGAAGGCATAAAGCATTTCCCTTTGGAAATATCAACAATATTTAATGAAAACAGGAAAACATTTCAAAAATATCCTGATTGCTAAGTGTTTACGTCAGCTGCAACTGTTTCACTAAAAAATAAACAGATACTTCAGCGGAGAGGATAAGTGAAGTATGCTTTTTCTTCAAAATATCTGGCTTTAGGATTAGCTATTTGAAAGGTCTATTAAAAATAAGACCTACAAAGTTGAACAACAGAGTATATTTTCTAGGACATTTTATGAATATGAGTTCCTTTCACTAGCTCTGCAGTTAACTCTCATTCTTATAATTGTGGCCCCAGTGGTATTAGAACACAGAGAAAAGAAACCAAGGACCGGAGCACCGATGAAATAGACCTTGAGCTTAGGGTAGCGCATACCTCCTAATGCTAGGAACTTGAGATCCACTTGGTAAAAATAAATAGCTAATACTCAGTGCTCACTATGTGTGGAGTATTCTGAAAGATGGTTTTCATTTATTTTTAAAATTTAGTCCTTCCAGACCCCTCTGAGAACTACAGTGATTACCCCCATGTTGCAGGTGAAGAAGCAAAGGTGTAGCGTGATTCACATCAACTTGCCCAGCGTTGAGCAACTAGAAAAATGGTGGAGCAGGACTGACACTTAGAAAGCTGTGCCTTTAACCACTGCTCGGTACGGCCAACCACCTTCGACCCAACTGTAACTCTTCAGGATTAATTTTATCTCTGAAAGTCAGAGAACTATAAAATAACCTTCCCAAGGTTATGACACTTCACAGATTAAGTGTCAGAGCAGGATTTAAACCCAATTTGTCTGACTCCAAAGCCACCTTCCACCGGGCTTTGCTGCCTTTCGTTTGAGACATTGCCGAATATTTGTGCCACATACTGGCACCTGCAGTTTATTGGGCTGGTGGCAACTGGTCAAGGGCCCTCACAGGGTGCTAGTGCATTGGTAGGGGCCAGAGGAGGACCTCTGCCTGAAAGTCCATTCACCTTGTCCATCTGGTAACTTTGTGCCATGGTAATTCCTCATGGAACCTGCATCCTGTACAGTACAGAACTGACCACAGTATCTCAAACTGAGTTAGAATGTGTGTATAGTCATAAATCATTAAATCATTAGAGGTATATTAGAGTCAAAAAGTCAAACTAGGCATATTAATAATAAGAATAAGAATATCTTATATGTACTGGAGTTTCTAGAAATTAAGTGAACATTAAGAAATTTGTCTGAATACATATAGTCTATTATGCAACTGAAACATTGACTATTGCTTAGAACCAGATTTTTAAATTAACGTAGCCTTATATGGATAGTAATCATAGTACTGTCCATTATCATGGATAGTTACCAAAATAAACATTATTCTTTGGAAAAACATGATGTCAATAACATTGTATATCCCATATTATTGAAAAAGAATTCTTCTGTTTCAATACCAATTATGTAGATCTGTGGATGAGTTTCTTCAAAACAGCCCTTGAGGATCTAGCTACTTTAAAGTGTGTGCATGTTTGAATGTGGGTATGCTGACGACGGAAATGAAAACACTGGAATTATTAGAAATGCACACCCCATAACAGATCATTTTTAGTGAGTACAGAAGCTTTTTGAACTTTGCCAAAACAGGTGTTTCATGCAGAGAAGGCTGCTGAGACCAAATACTAGAATTATTAAGTAACCATTAGAGAAATTCTAGATAGAACGAGTGCAATGAAAGGACAGAATTTGATGAGACAAATGACCTTTCAGCGTTGCTAAGGAATTCTTGTGGTGGATTTTTCTCCTTAATTCAATACCCAGCAAATAAAGCAATAAATCTGAACATGCCCGACCGCTAGGAAATGTCTCTCCTGCTAAAAGGAGTTGTAATAAGAAGCAGAACTCAGATGGCCGAGCTAATGACGTTCTGTTCCCACAGGGCCCATCCTTCAGGGGTGAGCTTTCCCGAGAGCCCTGTGGCTGATCAACAGCTGACTCCTGGAGTCCTGCCCCGCCGGCTGACAGTAAGTGCCCAGACACAGAGCAGACCTGTCCCCTGCATCAGCCAGCCTTGCCCTCCTCCTTTCCCAGACAGAAAGGGACTCCAAGGTAGTCAGTGCAGACCCAGTGTGACCCAGGGACGGCTTCTGGCATGCGCTTCTCTTTTCCCTCCATCTGTTTGTTGAGTTCTTATAGCCTGGAGAACTGGAAAATATCCCTGAAGAAATAGACCTATCCTCTTTCTTGCCAGGAGACACTATAATTTAAGAAAAATGTTTTTTTCTCCACTAAGGAGTAGGTGCTATTTAGATTATTTTAGGGGTCTCTTTATTCTGACAAAACTTGCAAAAAAAAAAAATACTTATGTGGCAAAAATAAACAAAACAAATACACATACAAATAAAATAAACAAAGCCTTTCTAAACGGTACTTGGCACCCAATGTCAAGTTGGTCCCATTAGGCACCAACTTAACATTCCTTATAAGTTAACTGCCCTAATAAAGCTGCCATCGAGGGAACCATCATTAAGGTTGTCTAGGTCTGGTGCCTAGGTCTTGGACCAAATGCTTGTTTTGTTTTCCTTCTTCCATATCTTCTTTGTTCTGTATTTCAGGAAAATCTGATTTGGTTAATTACAGAATTGGATTGTTCCTTCACCAGAATTGCCTGTTTGAGAAATTTCATGATGTTTAGACTATTAAGGGATATGTCCTGTAAGTGATGTTAGCTAACTCTGTAAAAGTTCTCTAAATAATAGATGAAAAGGCTGATGAGTTTCAAGTGAGATTCTTGGAGGACTAATTACTATTAAATCTATTACCCTGCTCCTTGTCCACATGTGGTTATCAGACAACACTTCCTTTCAATATCTTGCTCAAGGTGCGACTGCGTGACTGCTTAGCACTTGAAGTATTGTCAGCACAAACAAGATCTCCATTAGGGAAAAAATTCTTAACACCAAAGCCCTAGGAAAAGCTGATGCAAAACAATGTGTTTTCAAGAAACAAAGAAACAAACAACCTTGTTTCTAATGAGGCTGATTCTCTGATCCATTGGGAGAGGCTTCCTGGTCCACAGGGGTGGGGCTGATTTAGTTGGAAAAGCGGAAAGATCTGCTCTGGAGAGAAGCTACTTGAGGTATTGGTCTGGGAACTGGGAAACTGGGTTCTAGTCCTGAATTTGACAGTAACATGCTGTGCCTAGTTAGGTCGTGTTACTTCACCTCCCCGGGTTTCAATTCCCTTGTTTATTAGATGAGGAAGGAAAGGGCTTTTTAACAGACCTCCATGGTATTTGCCAGCCTAAAATACCATGGTCCCAGATTGCACTTGAAATAGCATGAATATCTAAGTCAGAGATAACTGTTTAATAGTCATTGGAAATACCTTTCACATTCTCATATAAGTGTATTTGAGATTATTCAGTGTTTGAACACATGTAGTTTTTTTCTCTAATTATTTCTAAGTAAGCATGAATTTAAGAGAGTTTCATGACATTTTTTAGCTCTAAGAAGGATTATAGAGTTGTGGGATAGTTTGGGTAGTTTCTGTATTTAAGGGACAAAGTCACTTTTACTAAATTCCTACTTAAAATCCTAAATGGAATATTATATTTCCAAGGAACTAATGATCCTACAGGATTTTATAAAATATCCCAATTTTATCCAAGGAGAGGTCTCATTTGAAACTGGTAAGAGTCTATTCCTTGAACAATGACTTTTCTACTTTTTTTCCCAAGCAAATAATTGGGATAAACTGTTTTAGCTATTTCTGAGTGCCTACTGAGTGTAAATCTCTGCTAGGAAATGCGGGGATTGGAGAAATAAATAAGACACAATTCCTGCCCTTGGTATAGGATTGTATTTATATGCTCACAAGATTCAGACATTCAAAGAACTAATTAGAATATTATCAATTGTTTCCATATTATATTTCTTTCTTTTTTTTTTTTTTTTACTTTTTCTACTTACCTTATATCAAAGAAGGGAGAAGAAACCTATACCATTTTTATAAGACCATATTGATGGGAAAATACTCCATCACTAGGGAGAAAGGTTTTGTGGTGCAGAGAGGAGTCACCTTTTGTCTGGCGCTGCTAGCGCTGATTCTGTGCACAACCAGCCCTAGTCCTTAGGCATCAGGGTGTGCCCAACACTCATGTCAGCACTGCTTTGAAGGCTGCTGTTTTGCATCACAGCGCAGCTTAAGAGAACCCTTGAGTTGGTGTGGGAGCATAGCTATCTACCTCTGCAGTGGCTGCAGTGAGCCTTCTTTCCACCCATGCAAAGACTGGGGGCGTGGGAAGTATCAAAGGGCAGGGTGTCTGGGATGCTGTGACATGGGACAGGAGTCATTCTGCCGTCCCCCGGAGTGTGGATGAAGAGTCCTAACCTAGGATTTCTCTGCTTCCATATTTTTCACGCCGAACTGCATCAGAAATTGGGTGGCTACAGCCTGCAACCTTCAGGCAGTGGAGGTTGGCTGTGGACTACACAGCGAACAAGTAAAATTCATGGTGACCTCACCTGCTTGTAGTGAAAGACTTGTTTCACTGTTCTTTGGTAGCAAGAATGGACTTTATGAAGTAACTTGGAGGGGAAAGGAAGTATGTTAGAAAGTAGATAATTTCCAGCCAGTTAAGAGTTGTACGAAGGTGGAATTGCTCTCCCATCCAGTGTTCACAGCACAAGCCAGGGATGTGCCACATGTTGGAGGCGAGGGAGGTCACGTAGCCACTGGGGATTTAAACTGTCCTGTTTCTTTTTTTTCTTTTTAAATTCTTTTTTTAATTGACGTACAGTCAATTACAATGTTGTGTTAATTTCTGGTGTACAGTATAGTGACTTATTTATACATATACATATATATATATATTCCTTTTCATATGCTTTTTCATTATAGGCTATTACAAGGTATTGAATATAGTTCCCTGTGTTTGCAGTTGGACCTTGTGTTTTATCTATTTTATATGTAGTAGTTAGTATCTACAAACCCCAGACTCCCAATTTATCCCTCCCTGTCCTGTTTCTTTGATCCTATGACCTAATTCATCTTTCTGAATATCTCTACTGGAGCCTCAGAAGCAGACAAGTATGGTACCAATTTCCCTAAATTCTGTGCCATGTAACATGAGTTCTTGGAGATTTCAGCTATGCCAGAAATAAAGGCGTTCCGTGACAAAACAGCTTTGGAAAATGCTAGACGCTAGACACTAGACGTCCCCGTTGGAGATTCATAATACATATTACCAGTGTGTTTGACAAAGTTGCTGGTAAAGGAATTTATTTAAACTTTAACTCAGCATTTCCTAAACTTATTTATTTCAGACATTATGTCTCTTATTGTTCCATAAAACAAATGTTCCAAAATCTACAGCTTGAGAAATGTTCTCTGGTAAAAAGAACATGACTTTTTGAGTCATATCAACTTGGTGGCAAGTCTGGTTATGCCACCAATTAATTGCTCGAGTGTAAAGAAGCCTGTTACCATGGTGAGTTTCAGTGTCCTCATCTGAGAAATGGAGGAAATATTTACCCATGGAGGGTCTTATGAGTAAAATCATTCTTATAAAGTGCCTAATAGTACCTGGCCAACAGCAAGTGTTCAATATATTAGGACAACTTCTACCATTTACTAATATCAGGACCTTTTTCTTTTTTCCCACTTGGGCACCTAATCATTCCTCTTGCAGTTTGAAATCCACTTCCTTTTGTCTGTCTTTGATGGGGATAGGAATAGTGTTATTAATCATTAAAACAACCCGGACTGCATGATTTGGTGAAACAGCTGTGGCTTAATGGCCCAGTCTTTGCCCATGGGACAAGAGGCCTCAGCTCTGGGGTCCCCAACCTCTCATTTCAGATAGGAGATTTCCTTTTTTTTTTTTTTTAACTAATGTATACTCAATTACAATGTGTCAATTCCTGGTGTACAGCATAATGTTTCAGTCATACATATACATACATATATTCATTTTCATATTCTTTTCCGTTATAGATTACTATAAGATACTGAATATTCCCTGTGCTATACAAAATTTGTTTTATCTATTTTTATATATAGTAGATAATATTTGCGAATGTCAAACTCCCAATTTATCCCTTCACACCCCCTTCCCCCCCAAGAAGCCATAAGATTCTTTACTATGTCTGCGAGTTTGTTTCTGTTTTGTAGATGAGTTCATTAGTCTTCTATTTTCTTTTTTTAGAGTCCACATTTGAGTGAATATGGTATTTTTCTTTCTCCTTCTGGCTTACTTCTCTTAGAATGATAATCTCTAGGTCTATCCATGTTGCTGCAAATGGCATTATTTCATTCTTTTTTATGGCTGAGTAGTATTCCATTGTATAAATTTACCACAGCTTCTTTATCCAATCATCTGTTGATGGATATTTAGCTTGCTTCCATGTCTTGGCTATTGTAAATAGTGCTGCTATGAACACTGGGATGCATGTATCTTTTTGAATTAGAGTTCTCTCTGGATATATGCCCAGGAGTGGGAATGCTGGATCATATAGTAAGTTTAGTTTTAGTCTTCTGAGGAATCTCCATACTGTTTTCCATAATGCTTCACTAAACTACATTCCCACCAACAGTATAGGGAGGTTCCCTTTTCTCCACACTCTCTCCAGCATTTATCATTTGTGAACTTCTGAATGATGGCCATTCTGCCTGGTATGAGGTGATACTTCATTGTAGTTTTGATTTTCATTTCTCTGATAATTAGCGATATTGAGCATTTTTTCATGTGCCTATTGGCCATTTGTATGTCTTCATTGGAGAATTGCTTATTTAGGTCCTCTGTTCACTTTTGGATTGGGTTGTTTGTTTTTTTTTTTTTGTTATTGAGTTGTATGAGCTCTTTATATATTCTGGGAATTAAACCATTGTCAGTCACATCATTTGCAAATATTTTCAAGGAGCTTCACTTGATAGACCAGAGCTGAGGGGCACAATATTACAAAGGAGTCCTAAGCAGGGTGCTTAAAGATTGAAGAACACCCATTCAAATAGTATTTCCCTTCCTTCTTTGAACAGCCACAACATTTTGTTTCAACCCCAGTTATTGGACTAAATTTTAGGATTGTGGTGGGTTGTGTACCTATGCCTTCTCCCCTTACATGCATGAAATTTATTGTCTGTATCTGGCATTTTAAATATTTGTTGTCCTGAATGCAAAGATGGTCCTTCCAACCAATTCATGATCTGAGTCCCCAGGTTCACCCTTAGAATTTAGGCTATTATCTCCATTTTGGCTTTAGTCCTTATAAGAGCAAAATTCTAATCAAGAAAGCCTAGTACTGTGCAGCATTTCAGTCCTACAAAATGGTCTTGGAACAAAGTTTCCATGGTCAAATTAGTTAGGGAAATACTGAATAATATGCTCTTATTGGAAATTAATAATGTGTATTTGCATATTAAAATCTCACAGAAGTCCTGCCCAAAAGCAATCAGTTAACTATGTTTAGCTCAGACTTTCTCAATTATTAAACCACAGAATACCCTTTTCGAGTAAAACCTTGTTAAAATCCATGGGTTGTTAGTTCTGAGGAATGTACTTAGGAAAGTGCAGCATACTACAATTATGAAGTTTTATTTCAACTAGCTTGGACCCAACTATCTTTTACAGATGTATTGAAGTAAAATTAATATATGCTATAGCCTGAATGTTCATGTCCCCCTCTCCCCACCCCCAACAATTCATATCTTGAAATCCTAACCCTCATAGGTGGCAGCATTGGGAGGTGGGATCTTTGTGAGCTACTTAAGTCATGAGGGTCCTACCCTCATGAATGAGATTACAGCCTATAAAAGAGGGCCCAGAGAAATCCCTAACCCCTTCACCATGGGAGGACACAGCAAGAAGGCACTGGCTATGAACCAGGAAGAAAGCCCTTACCAGAATGCAACCGTCCTAGTAACTTGATATTGGACTTCCTAGACTCCAGGACTGGGAAAAATAAATATTTGCTGTTTAAGCTACTATGGTAATTTGATATAGAAGCCCAAACTGAGTAACACATAATATGCACTCTTTTTCTGGCTTATTTCCCCCAGCATAAACACTTTTGAGATTTACCCATATTGTTGCATGTATAGTTCATTCGTTTTCATTACTGAATGTATTCTATTTTATGGCTATACCACTATTTGTTTATCCATTAACCGGTTAGTGAACATTTGGATTATTTCTAGTGTTCGGCTGTTACAATAAAGCTGTTATGCATATTTGTGTGCAAGTCTTTGTATAGACATAATGCTTGCTTTTCCCTTAAGTAAGTGCATAGAACTGGAGAAGCTGAATTACATGGTAGGTGCATGTTTAGCCCGTGGACTGCTTTTCCAAAGTCATTGAACCATGTGACAGTCCCACAAGCAAGATATGCGAGTCTCAGTTCTTTGTCAATACTTGGTATGCTCAGGCTTGTTAATTTTAACCATTTTAATAGGTGTGTAGCAGTGTATCATTTTTAAAATCTGCACTCCTTAATGGCTAATGACATTGAACGTTTTTTCATGTGCTTATTTGCCATTCGAAGCTCTTCTTTGATGAATGAATGTTCAAATCTTTTGCCCATTAAAAAAAAAAAACGGGCTGTTTGTTTTCTTCCTATAGAGATTAGAAAGTCCCATATGTATTTGGGATATGAGTTCTTCGTCACACCCGTGAAGAAAAGACTTTTTCACTCAGTCTGTGACTTATCTTTTCATTCTCTCTCAGCAGTGTCTTTCAAAGAGCAGAAGTTCTTAACTTTGATGAAGTCTAATCTATCAATTTTTTTTCTTTTATGGATTCTGCTTCTGGTTTTGTGTATACTGTGTGAGAAATGGCTGGGAGTTTTTGTTTGGTTTTGTCTTTCGCATGTGGATGTTCAGTTGTTCCAGCATCATTCGTTGGAAAGGCTCCCCTTTCCCCACTGGATTGCCTTAACACGTTTGTCAAAAAGCCATTGCCCACCTAAGTAACCCATAGAAAATGATCAGAGCCAGTAAATGATATCAGACTGTAGTTGTGGATTTGTTTATTTCTCCTTGAAGTTATGTCCATTTTGCTTCACGTATTTTGAAGGTCTGTTATTAGGTATCTAAACGTTTAGGATTATGATGTCCTCTTGATGAACTGACCTCCCCTATGAACTGACCTCCTTCCTCTATCACTTATGAAGTGCTTCTCTTTATCCATGATAATCTTGTTTGCTCTAGTATTTTTTGTTTGTTTGTTTGCTCTAGTGTTAATGTAGCCACTGCAGCTTTCTGATTCATATTAGTAGGCTACCTCATTTTATATCCTTTTACAAATTTAACTTATTTGTAGCTTTCATACCAAAGCATACCATTGGGTCTGTTTTACCTAATCTAACAAGTTCTGCATTAATTAATGTGTTCGGATCCTTTACATTCAATGTGATTATTTTAATCTACCATCTTGCTTTTAATTTTCTGTTTGTCCCACATGGGCTTTCTTTTTTTTTTAATTGACGTATAGATAGTCAATTTGCAATGTTTTGTTAATTTCTGGTGTATGGCATAGTAATTCATTTATACACATATATATTCCTTTTCATATCCAATTTCATTATAGGCCATGACAAGATATTGAATATAGTTCCCTATGCTGTACAGTAAGATGTTGTTTATTTTATATATAGTAATAAGTATCTATGAGTCCCATATGGTCTTTATTCCATTTTCTCTCTTTCTCTCCAAACTTTTTTTTGAGTTTTAGAGCGGTTTCTTATAAAGCAATAGAAACTGAAACATTAACAACACTTAGAAAGAACTTCTAAATCAATACATATATTAATAGCAGTATATAAATAAGAGACATGAACAAATTATTTATGTAAGAGAATACTTATTGGTGGATAAACATATATAAATATGCCTAAATTCATGACTAATTAGAAGGTGAAAATGAAAACAATGAAGTATGACTTCTTATCCATAAAGTTTACCATATTTAATGCTTCTAAAATTCTAAGTGTTTATGAGTATGAAGAAAAACAATGGAACAATATCTAGTGTTTGTAATAGAAACAAGTTTGTTTTATGATTCTGTATCATCTCATGTTTTAGTGTATTAGCTATGGCTAACTTTTTGTTTTTTTGGTTTTTTTTCTCCTTTTTCAGTTTTATTAGGTAGAATTATTACAGTTCGACTGCACGTACACATTATATTGCATGTAAATACATATGTACAGTATACTGCACATTATGGCTAACTTTTTGACTTAGTTTAGTTGTTGCTTTAGGATTTATAGCACACGTCTTGAACTTATCACAGTTTAATTTCAAGCACTAGTATACTTCAAGTATATTATGAGATACTTACAAAGCATACCTCCATTTCTCCCTCTTTTAGTTCTATGTATGTTATAATCTCCACAATGCATTATTAATATCTTTGATTCAATCTGTTAATTAACTTTTAAAAAGATTCAACTGATAAGGAAAAAAACATTTTTATATTTACCAAGGTAGTTACCATGTCTGGTGTTCTTTATTCTTTTTTGCAGGCCCAAGTTTTTTATCAGATATCATTTCATTCTGCTTGAAGGATTTCCTTTAATGTATTTTCTAGTTATGGTGTCTGATTATTTTTTCTCCTTTTATATATATGAAAAAGTATTTATTTCATTTTTATTTCAAAAAGATATTTTCATTGGGTGAAAAATTCTAGGTTGACAACTTTTTTTCTCTTAGTACTTTAAAGATATTGCTTCAATACCTTCTAGCTTGCATTGTTTCAATGAGAAATCTGCTGTCAGATTTATCTCTGTTCCTCTCTGGGCAACATATTACCCACTCCACCCCTCAAATGGCTTTTAAGATTTTCTGTTTAATTTGGCTTTAGGAAATTTTATTATGGTGTACCTTAGTAACCTTTTAAATTATGCTAAGAGATTTTTGAGGCATTTTAACCTGTATGTTTATCATTTTTATCTAATTTTGGGGAAAATTTGACCATTTTTTCCTCAAATATCTTCCCTCACTCCACTGAGGACTCTAATTACACATGTATTTGGCTCCTTGAAAGTCGCTTAGTTCACTGATGGTTTTCTTTTTCCCTGTGTTTCATTTTGGGTGGCATTTATAACTATGGCTTTGAGTTCACTAAGCTTTTCTTCTGAAATGTCTAATCTGTTATTAATCTCATCTAGTATATTTTTATTTCAACATCATAAGTTTCATCTCTAAAAGTTCATTTGTCATTTTTGTGTCTTCCATATATTGATTTAATGTGTTCAATTTTTCTGCTAGCTTTTTGAACATACGAGATATAATGATAATTATTGATTTAATGCCTTTGTCTACAAGCTGTGTCACCTGTGTTATTTCTGGGTCAGTTTTGATTATTTGATTTTTTTCTCACTACGCATTTTATTTTTCTCCTCTGCATGCCTTGTGATTTTTAAATTGGATGCTAAATTTTGTGTAATTTGCCTTTTTGAGTGCTGCATTTTATTTGTATTATCATTATTATTGAATGCTGATCTGGGCTGTGGTTATTCGGGAACAGTTGATCTTTTTGGAGCATTCCTTTAAATTTCATTAAGAAAAAGTTTAATCTAAGGTTAATTATTTTCCTTCATTGTTTGAGGCAAAACCCTTATTAATATTCTAATTTATGCTCCATGAATTATGAAGTTTTCCATTTAGGCTGTTGGGATTAGACACTGTTCCTGCCCCTTTGTGAGCTTCAGATATTGTTCCTCTGATAATTTCTACTGGATCATTACCCAGTGTGGACAGTTTTCTCACACACATGGCTAATTAGTACTCAACTGAATGCTTGAGCAGGACCTTCTACAGTTCTTCAGAGTTCTGTCTTTGTGCAGCTCTCTCCTCTTCGGTGCTATGCCCTGAGGACTGTAGCCACCTTGACTTTCCCAGACTCCTAGTTCTATCTCGTCTCAGGAAGATTGCCAGACTTCACCCGGGTCCCCCTTCTCTGTGCTCTGGCCAGAAAATGTTCTGCAAGCAGTCAGCTGCCTCACCTTGCTTGTTTCCCTTCTGATAAGGTCATTGTTCTTTGTTGCCTGATGTCCTGTTGTTTCATATATTTTACCCATCTTCAAAGTTGTAGGGTGAACCCATATCCTTTTATTCTATCTTGGCTAGACATGGAAGTCCTAGTTAACTATTTTTAGAGATATTATGACAATTAGGTCTTCAATGGAAAGAGGAAACTAACATTAACTGAGGTCTTCCTGTTTCGGGCACTATGTTCAGTTCACGTTATCTCAACAACAATGTGAAATAAGTATCATGAACTAAATTTGTAGGTAAAAGAGCCTGGAATAGTTTATGCAAAATCATGCAACTAGTAAGTAGTAGAGCTGAGATCTAAACCTCAATCTACTGGGAAAGTCCAATTTGCTTTCTTTTTAAAGAGATCATCACCCTTGACACTCCATCTAGACTTCTGCCAATAATTTTTTCTCCTTAAAAGTGAATTTTAACAACTTACCACCAAACAGTGCTCTCCTGGAGCCTATGTGATGAGGTTTGGCTCATAGAAGCATGTATAATATATGCTTTTCCTCTTTAAGCCAAATATGTCACATCGATCCCACAGAAAGGATGAATAAGAGACTATAATGCATCTCAATGTGGCCAAGGAAAAGTAAGTGAAAACCCATTTCCTATTAATAGTGGCTTCCTGGCAGCAACTATATATTCAGAGGCTTGTATGTATCATTTTTATGTAGTGCTTGAAGCTGAGACCCTCACATGTTAGTATGCTAGAGAGTTTTTATTCCATAGTCAATGGGCACATATTTTGTTAGAAGCCAATGGGCACATTTTTTGTTAGAATTCAAAAAGTGGCATGATAAAGGCTGTAGCTACAATTTAAGGGGGAAAGGTATCAGAATTATGCCTGTCCTCAAATAATTTCTGGGTTCAGTGTTTCTGGCTTTATGATCACCTAAGAAGGTATTTTTGAATGGATTTCCTTTATCATAGTAGCCCTGTATTGTTACAGGGCAGACACAGGGTTTTGATCTCCTGGAATGACCCGTGAGTGAGGCCAAGCCACTGAATAGCTGTTGGATATCAGTGTTGTCTCTGCTTCACCTTGGCCTTCCTTGTGGCATCCATCCTCACCAGAAACCAGTTCTTCTCTATCATCATGCTATAAAATATTACCTATGTCCCCCTTGTCCCCCCACACTCTTTTCCACAATGAGGCAAGGCCTGGGAACCATGTCCTCTCATTGTCAGAATTCAAGAGTCCTTAAATTTAAACGTCCTCATCCACTCATCAGGTGAAGATGAGACACACTGAGATGCGTTGCTGATAATGTGTGCCTATCAAATGAGCTCTAGTAAATTCTTCCGAGATGAACAGTCCTTCTTGAACATTTTAATAAGTGGACCTTTGTTCACATTTTGACTGCCAATTTCTGTGCTGACTTTTATACACTCTCTTATAGCTGAGTGTGTCTACATCTGGCACTTGTTTCATAGAGATGAAGTATAATGTGGAAACGTTCAACACTAGAGTGGGAAAGAGAATTGGGAATTAGTCTCTTAAGGGCCAACTGTCTCTCAACAACATTCCAGATACGTAAACGCAACTGTTTACGTAATTCCAGCCACACATGTGCATTACATTTGTGCTATAAACTCCACGGCATGAGTAAGGTCTGTGAAAGGACGGTAGGAGCAGCTGGAGGTACAACAAGATGAGAAGTTTCACTCTTTAACAAACCCTCCAAACATCCAGCATAGGTATCTTGCATAGAGAAAGTGCTAAATAAATGCTAGATTTGAATCAAATAAAAATTGCTCATACCCATGAGTACATTGTTTCTGGAAAAATTATGGAGCGCTTGACTGAGGGAGGCCACTCCCACTATGGTCCACCGTGCTACTCTCATGCCCTAGGGCATTGTATGTCTGGCCTTAGAGTGAAGTTGTGGCAAAAATCAGCAGGTAAATTAGTCTGGTCAGTGGCAGCAAATGAATATTGTCCGTATTTGAATTATGCACATGATTTACATCCATGCCTTACAAGTTCTCCAGTACCTCATCGGGACAGCTTGAAACAGTTCCAGTTGCAGTAGGAAGTTCAGATGTCTTTTCAGTTACATGCGATAGTACAGAAGCCCCCTTAGATGTAGGAACCAGAAAATAGTCTCTTCCCATTTACCTTTTGGGAAAATGACCGATGGGCAGAAAGGGACATGTACTCGCTAGCTGATATCAAGAATGATAAAATGTGGTTCCATGTTTGTAGCAGGCTATAAGCCAATTAACCAAGTCTAATTCAAGAGCACCTGACAGCGCGCCGGGGATTCCTAGCTGTCCCCGGGAGAGACACCGCCCTTTCTGCACTCAAGCAAGTGGGGGCTGGAGGCATGGGGATGAGGAAATGAAAATTACTCACTGATTATGTTAGGTTGTTATTCCGCATCTGCACTGTCACTCCTTGGATTCCTTGAAACCTCTCTGTTTAAATGCCCCTCAGTAGAGAGATCTTTCTTCATCACACTCTCTATCTAGGACCTTAATTTCTTGTTCTTTATCCTCTTTCTCCTCACTCTGTTTTATTCTTCTTACTAGCACTTACACCCCCTAACATAATGTATATTTGTATTGATTTCTTTATTTCACAAGAGCAGAGACTTTGGTTCATCCACTTCTGTATCTCTGGCACTTAGACGAGAAGCACACAGTCGGTGCCCTAACAGTCATTCAAGGGGCCAGTGTGAGTCACTATAACCGACTACGTGGATGAATTATTATTTACACAGAACCTGCTCTGAACTAAGCTTTACGTAGACAGTAGAGAACCAGAAGTTCTAGATCCTGGCTGTCGTCGTGGAGTTGGCCATCTTGTGGGATGATCAAGTGAAGCCTAAGGTACTGTTTTCTCCATAGCCTCTCCCTCTGTTCTCTCCTTTCGAAACCTAGCAGTACTGCCAAGGAAACAGCGCCCTTCACAGGTCCCCAGGCCCTCAGGCTGTCTTCCTGACTTCTTCTCCTTTTGATCTTCAAAGCTGCCTTTGATGTTCACGTAAGTGTCTGGAGGAGGCTAGCACACGGGGAGCTTTGTCTGCCCCCACATCTGTTTGGCTGACCTTACTGTTCTGTGCTCTCTGAGGCCAGAGGAGCCATAAAGGACAATGACTGCATCTAAGGGATGAAGTATTTGTCTGACCCTTTCCTCTTTGAGGACATCCATCCTGGCTCACCTAAATGTCTTAGGGTTTGAGGTTAAGTTATTACCATGATACAGTCTGGAAATTTTCTAATCAGCTTCTCAGAAGACAGAGTCACTTCTTTTCCCAAACACCACCATCCCTTCCCTAGAAAATGCAAAATACAGGTTATTCCACTTAGAAACAGGAAAACATTTGACTGACCAGAATAGAATCAGACTGTTCGGTGTTAAAGAAAGAAGGTCGGTGCTGCTGGGGCAACAGAGCACAGCAGAGGAAAAAACCAACTGAGAGGCCAGAAGGATGTGTATTTGAATCTAAGTTCCACACTTGCTGGCTCTGTGACCTTGGGCTTTTAATCTCTTCAAGCTTCAGTTTCCTCTGCTGAATAAGTGCCAAGGATAATAGCAGTACTTATCTCCGATGAAAAATTTGGAGGATTAAATAAGAGAACATATGTAAAATGAACTTAGCCCTTGGTACCTAGTCTCATTCAAAATTTTCCCTATCATTAACATTAGAATGACAGCTCAGACTGCTCAGTGTTAGACATTTGGAATAAAGCATAATGTAGGTACTAGATTCCAGACCAACGTAAGCAGAGTCTTCACTTAGATTTAAATTGCAGGGTTAAAGATGAGAGATTTGTTTTGCATTTCCACTGCTGTATGTCAGCACGTGTCTGTAGCTGCCGCTTATGTGTGAATATTTGCATGTCTGTATGTGTGCTCGCACATCAGTGGATTGATCAGTTGATTGACTGATCAACCAACAGATGTTTATATCCTGATTTCCCCGATCAAGTAAAAATTATCATCAGCTTTCTGCATCTCCCATCTCATCCATCTCCACACCTCAGACCTCACAAAATGCCCTTTTTGCTTCCTTGAGCTATGGAAAGAGGGACCTTGAATTCCTCTACATGCATACAAATTAAATACAATCTATACAAACCAAGTAAAATTAAAAGAGAACCACCGATTGAAATGTTCTAAAAAGTTTATCATTTTCTGGCTTAAAGTGACCAGTGTCACCTTCTTATTATTTACTGATTTTAAGTGACCAGTGTTTCAAAGAAAAGAAAATATAATTTCCATTGTTGTTCCTCAATACCAGGGTGGGGTTTGTTTTATTTGTTTTTTACACAAATTATTTTTTGTTAAAAGTAAATTATCAAATTGTCAGAGTCACAGCAGTGACAACCTTTGCAAGATCTCACTGTTCAAGTGGAACCAAAATAGCACTCTGGGGTACAACGTGCCCTCTGTACTCTTGGCTGTCTGTCTGGCCAGCAGAGGTTAAGAGTTTCTTGAGGATGACAGAACAAAGTACTGAAAGCCACGTCAGGTGAAATAAATAAGCTAGAGGTTGAGGTGGACATGAAGAATTAGGTAGGAATTTTCTTTCACTGCTGAGAAAAGTTGACTTAGATTATGAAGGCATGGACCTGGCAGTCAGAAGGTATGACTGCTGAGAGCTCTGTGTGATCTTGAGCCAATCATTGAACCTACTTGACTGGGCTTCCCATTCTAGGAAACAGGACATGTGAGCTAGGGATCTTAGAACCAGGAAAATTGGTCAGTACTTAGGAAGCTATTAGAATATAAAATAGTTCTTGGTAAGTGTCACTTCAGTTCCTTATATGAGAGGAAAGAAAACTGAAATGATGCAGAAGATTTTAATCACATACCTCTGGAGGTTCTATTCTAGTATGACAAGTGAATTTAAAGCTCTACTCCCCAATTATTCTAAAGTTATCATTGGGAAGACGATAGTCTTCGTGGTCAGTAAATCACTGAATTGAGGAGTCAAAAGACTTGGATTTAAATGCTTGTATGCCAAGACTATGGGAAAGCCATTTAGTCCTTCCGAGTTTACTCATTTTACAAATGAAGGTATCAGTGCCTCATCTGGAATGCTGTTGAGAGGATCAGATGAGACAATTTGTATGGGAACCTTTTGTAGCATTTGATGGAGCAGGAAGAGCACAGACTAGCATTAGAAAGACATTGTTTCCAATTCTCACCCCACCTCTACTCATCCGGAAGACCCTGGGGCCAGAACTCACCCATTGTGAATCTGCTTCTCCACCTGCAGAAGGGGATAAACTATCCACCTTATAAGTAGGCTAAGAAGAGTAATGTCTAAAAATTCATGATATTTATTTGGCCTCAGAATATTCACTCCTCCAAACAATAAAATAATTACCTGTAGGAATTATAATGGTGCAAGGAACCTCAAGAAGGCAGCTCTTTTTTTTTTACTTTTAAAAATTAAATAGTTAATAATAGTAAAAGAATATTCCACATGTGTGTAAAATATTACAAATAACAAAATTGACATCTGTACATTGGCCATGAATTTAAGAAATATGAAGAACATTGCAAATATCTTTGAGGACTTCCGTGGAATTCTACCCAGTCTGATCTCAGCCTTTTCCCTCTGAGGTAATTACAATCTTGAATTTGGGTTTTGTTTTTTTTTTTAAATGCACGGGCAAGTATTCTCAAGACCATATTAAAAGATTTTTATTAATGTATTTTAAAAGATTTATATTAATGTATTTTTACCATATGCATACTTCTGTGATTTTTTTTACTCAGTGTTATGTTTGTAAGATTCATCCATGTTGTTTACCTACCTGTCAGTCATTTTCACCACTGTATGTTATTTCATCACATTTATTCATTCATTCTTTCACTGATAGATTTTTGGTTTGCTTCCATCATTTCGGTAGTGCAAATAATGTTGCTACATATGTTCTTGTGATTTTTCTTTAGGATATACTTGCAGACAGGAGTGGAATTGCTGGTTTATAGTGTATACATTTTTACCTTTACTAAAAATGTCAAATTGTTTTCAAAAGTGGTTGTACAGATTTAGAGTCTCACAAACTGGATGTAAGATGTTTCCATTGATCTTCAATCTTGCCAACTCCTAATTTTTGCTAATGTGTTGGGTGAGTAATCGTATCTTGTGATTTTAAGGAGCGTTTTCCTGATTATTCATGAGTTTGAGCGTATTTCGTATGTTTATTGTCCATCCGTGATTTAGCAGTTGATATTTTAAGATTTGCTTCTGTACATAAACAGCATGGCTGACTCAATCTGCAAGTTATTTTCCCTGAATTTGATAGAAGTCTCTTTAATATGGAGTCATATTGAAGTATGCCAGTAGTCCTTTCATAAAGAGAGGTTTGTAATGTTATCTGTGAACCCCTGGCATTGTTTTCAAAATATTTTGTACTCGGCATATAGCAGAGTCAGAAAAGCCATTGTATATGGTAAGTATGTAATAAGCTGTCAGCCAAACAAAAGTTCTTGGATGCAAACATTTACTTGAAAGGATTCAAATTTTTTTCATCAGAATCCCAAATGTGTTGAATAATTCCCAGAAGTTTAAGAATTACTGACATTGTGAATGACAATTAAACTTGCTGACTGGTTTTAAGGATTCTTTTCCCAGGAGAAGTTACGAGACCCAGTGGAAATTTTTACCTGGTGCAGTTAGAAAAGAGAATAAAATCAGCATAATTGTTGTCATTTAGGATGGATTATCTTAGAACTAATTCTTTTTCAGCAAACCCTCAAAGAAAAAGAATTGCAGGGTTTGACACAAATGTTCAAGGACTGTGCATTCACTTTCTTCCTCTACCTGAACGATTCTGTCCAAATTCCATTAAATTGAACTGATCAAAGTAGGCTTCTGAGAGTTGGGGTGGCCAAGTGGTACTGGAAGGACTGGAGCATGGTGTCACAGTCCAGACGGGGTGGGAAAGGGAGTCTGCATGGGGTGGCAGCCCGGTGTGGGGGGAGGACAAATTTGCCAGCAGAGGAGAGAGGCAGTGGTAGTAATGAGAGACTGGCCACACATGGGCGATTGATCCAGTAAGAACTATATCAAAGTTAATGGTAGCTAGATTTCATACTGTCAACCAAGAGGAAGTACAAAGGTGAAAAGAGAGAAACGAGAAGGAATCTGTGGTATTTGATCAGAACTGGAAGTATCTGAACTCATGGTTTTCAATGTATGGAGAGAGATATAGAAATAAATATACGTGTATGGACTCATAAGGAGCACGCCGAGCATAAATATCTCTGGTTTTAAATACCATTCTCAGCTAAAAAGAACCAGGGCTTCTTGAAAAAATTCCTAATTCCAGGTTCAGGGCAGGAAAAGTATTAAATGAGTCGAACACATTTATGTGTCAGGAAGAAGGATGTGCTCAAAGAATAATGGAGACATGTCAGAAGGAGATAGACATTCATGAACTCTGGGGGGAGAGGTACTAATAATGGGGACACTATGCATGTATGGGGGCAGGAGGTCTGTGGGAAGTCCCTGTACCTTTCCCTCAATTTTGCTGTGAACCTTAAACTGCTTTTTTTTTTTTAAACATTTAAAAATAAAAAAGGACATAGAGGCTAGATTGAAGGGTCTCTCTGGCCAAACCTGTGACAACTGGAGCATCAGAATAAATATTTGTAGTAATGGATTAAAACTGATGAATAAAACAGGAATCCATGAGTCCGTACTGATATAAATAAATGAAAAAGTTGATAGCTTGATGAAGAATGGGATATTTATATAGTTTCAAAGTACTTTTCCACAACATGATTGTTAATTTCAAAGGGAAGAAGAGCAGCCTCACAGAGGAGAATCCTGTCAGACACCTTAATCAGGTGATTTACCCTTACCAGTAACGGGACAAAGAGAAGGGATAGGACACCATGAGAACACGCCACTTCTGTGATGCTCCTGTGAAAGAACTTAAATCTTATCAGGAGGAAATTTGGGATAAACCCGAACTGGGGTGCATTCTACAAAATAACTGACCACATGTAATCTCCAAAAGCATCAAGATTATGAAAGTCCAGGAAAGACTGAGGAACTTTCTAGAAGACATGACAACTAAATGCAGCATGTGATTCTGGCCTGAATCCCTCTTCTTTAAAAGACATGATTTGGGACAATTTGCAAAACTCCAGTGGGGTCTGAGGGTTCGTTGTCAGTAATGAGTGAATGTTAATTTCCTTGCTTTTATGGTTCATTGTGACGGTGTGTAGAATAGCTTCACTTGACGAAGTTCCCAAGAAAGTATTTGGGGATTATTCAGACATCATGTCAGCAGCAAACTCTCAAACTAGTTCAGGAGAATAAAAGTTTCTATATAGTTTTTGCAACTTTTCTCTAAGTTTCAAGTTATTTTAAAAAATAATGCATAAAAATAATTAATAAAAAGTGATACACTCAAAGAGACAATATAAATAAAATCAAGACAACGTATTTGAATTAAACATGTACATAGTATTCAAAGCCCAGCGCTCAGAAAATAACTTGTATCTTAACCCAATTTATTAAATCACATCAGAAGTGAATAGGAACAGAGAAGATAAAGCATTAGATCCAGGGAAGGGAAACTATATACTTAAGTGCAGACTGTGCAGCCGGGGAGTTTGAGTTCAGCCTCAGCCCCGTCAGTTACTGGCTGGGCCACCCTGGACACTGAGCCTTGGTCACGCAGAGAGATTTGTAAAAAGGGGATGGTAATAATGTTTATTTCCTAGGATTTGTGTGGATTAAAGAAGATAATCTTAAGGAATTAGCATGGTGCCTGGTGCATAGCAAGTGCTTAAAATGGTATTTGCTATTAATGTTACTGTTATATTTATTTTTATTTTCCTACTTTACCTGTTAGGAAAAATTACCTGTGTTTGCATCATTCCTTTTTTCCTTTTCCTGTGTTGCTTTTTGGGGTAGAAAGATCTTTCTAAATGTTTCCAAACCCAGAAGATGATGTAAAGATAAAAATAATAATAACAAAATCAACGTTTTACATGCATCATTTCATTTAACCATTTAGTCTGTGAGGTTAAGAATACTGCTTTTATAGATGGGGTAACATGTAACATTCAGTAGTTCCATAATCACTATATGTAATGCTACACAGCAACTGAGATTATGTTCCTTTAACTCAAAGCCTTCTCTCTCTTTTTCAAGTGTAATTAAGCTGGCCTCTAAAAACCAAGCTCATTTTTTCTGGAAGCTTTTGGTACAAACAAAGTCTAATTCTCAGTGAGAGCTCTGGAAATATTTATTGTGTTGAATTGAGGAGTAATGTGTTTAAGTGTCAATAATCTAATTAACTTACCATGATATGAATTACTTTAATCAGATACTTTATTGAGATAGATTTAATAGGGAAGGCAAAAAACCCCCCAAAAACCCAAAAAAACCCCAGAGTCTTTGGTACCTTACAGAATGGGTAGATTACTGAACTGGTGAAGAAGTAAGAAAAGCCAATGACAAATCTGACCCTGCTCAGCCTCTGGTGAAAATATTAAGGAAAAAAAATCCATATACAATTATTTTCTATAAATATTTTCTTGAGTCTCTTTGGGAGAGAAAGAAGAGAAGAGAGCAGAGAGAGGAGAGGAGAATGAATAGCTAATTATCTTCCTCTCGATAATGACCCTCCATGGGCCTGGGAGCTATGTGTGAACAAACTCTCTTTTCTACACTGAGCAAGCATAGTAGCTTTCCCCATCTGATCCATTTTCCAACAATTGAACATGTTTATCGTTTTCCTTCGGGATTGCTTCCAAACCTCTCTCTTCTTTGCATGTGAGGCTCCGGACTGTATCCATTATTCTAATGGAAGCCTTGTTCAATCCAAATATAGGACTTGGAAAGATAAACCAATTTTATTCCTATATTCATCTCATTATAGTGTGAGCAGCGTATATGGTTTGTGGTTTATCTTCAGATAATTTTATTAAGTATCTGTGGGTGTGATTTTGCCATGGTAGGACAATACATAGCAAACTAAATGGGTAAAAAGCCTTCCTTTCTAAGAGGTAACAATAAATCAGATAATGTGATTTAAAAGGCTCACAAAAAATGATGAGAAATTTTAAACAGTACCTGAAGTAGAACATTACAGAATGGCAAACCTCAAAATTAGAAAATTATTGAGTATAACATATAATTAGATTTTTCTTTTACCTGTAACGAACTTCTCCATTTTATATAGAAATAGTTAATATTAAGAGAAGTGAATGAGAATTGGAATGCTATCTTAAGCTATTGGAAAATAAGAAAATTAGAGCAATATTCATGAAGTGGGTTTATCACAGCCTTCTCTGTTTCTTGATTTATTTCACAAAGAAAGCACTTCAACAATGTGTAAGAAAGATTTAAACTGAAATAACTATAAATTATAATAATGTACTAAATAGTAAAAACATTAACATTTTTCCAGCTTTACTGAGCTATAATTGACATATAAAATTGTGTGAATAACAATAACATATTTTAGATTGGAATTTCTCCTTTCTGCAAGTATTAACAGCTTAAGAAGGAAAACGAAAAAATGTTATATCTATTGTTCAAAAAAATATTTATATTGTCACAAGGAAGACAGAAGTCTTTTATCCAAAGTTACCCAACATTTGGATCTCACGTAAATAAGACTGAAAATCCAGAGAGGAGCTGCGATGTTGTAAACAGTGCGATGAACTCATTCTAGTTTTTGAAAATCTAAGTACAGAGAAATTCCTTGTCCGCAGCAAGGCTGTTACATGTGCACAAGGAAGCTCAGACCTATGCCTTTGCTAAGTTGAAGCCCAGACCCTTGACAGCTAATTTTGGATTAATGAAGCCCCTTTGTGGAAATAATGCACAACGTAATTAGCCTCATAAAGGCTAAGAAAATAATCCCTCCTTTTTTTTCTTTCCTTTGAAACCAGCAGCTTAAATGGCCTGTGGACCTTCGCTGCTGGGGGAAGCACGTTTATCGTGATGTTCCTTGGTAAAGCATTTAGCTTCAAACGTAGAGAAAAATCATTCCTGGGTAACTGTCTCTTAAAGCAGATTTCTTGTGAACAGAACATTCGTGTTTGCGGGTGTGTTTGGGAGTGTTGCTCTCCCGGGCACGTACAGAAGGCAGATTGTAGACAGTGAATGTTTAGTCAAGGGTGAGAATACTTTTGTTTTAGTTCCAGATCGTCTCTCCCAGCCAGATGATATTTCTTCCTTTTAATCAGGGCCTCAGAAGCCCTAGTGCATTATAGGAGTGCTGCTAAATATGATGGAATGGTCGCATCTTTTAATTTAGTCCCAGTAGGAGAATAAGTTATTCTTCCTCCACCAGGCGACAGACGGGCACTTTTGCTGTTACCTAAAGCTCAGTTGTGCGAAGTCTTTGAGAGATGGTGCTGTCATGTCGGGCTTTCCTGAATCATTTACCAGAGGCCAACGGTAGCCTCTGTTTCCTACAAAGCATTGCTTTTGCATTAGAATGATCTTTGGAAATGAGCCTGGATAGGCACCATGTACACATTTAGGGTGTTGTTTGACTGCCTTGTACTTAATAGCTGTGATGGAACAAAGGTAATTAGCATATGAGGAAGGTTCTGGCTTGTCCTGCTCAGTCCCCTACCCTTCCTGCCAACCAAGGAAGACTCTACCGATTCCAGGCAATTCTTTGGGCTTTTATGATGGAATGAAGATGAGATTGACAGGCCAAAAGCAAAGCAGATGGGTTTTTGACAGAAGAGAAGAGCAAAGAAGAGCCCTTGTGTCCAGGGGCCTGTAGACGAGGCATGTCCTTTGCTGGGGGGGCTCTGGGACAGAACGATGACCTTTTGGAAGAAATGATGTAGAAACAGTCAGTTCTTCTGGGGAAGGAAATTGAAAGGCTTCCAGAGGCTTGGGACACTATAAAATAGGGAAGGAGAGCATTTTAATGAATTTTGTTGTTTATGTGCTTGTATCCTCTTTAAAGATGTTGACACGTGTGCATGAACATTGGACATCCTATCTGAATTATAATTTTCTGCATGTAACAACCGTCTGGGACTGAGCCAGGTGACCATGGCTTCCTTGGGGCTGTGTCTGTATGATAGTTGCGAGCTTTTATAACGGGCTTTTTCTTTGGGTGCTGCCTACTTCAGACACGTTTTGGTGCACTGGAAAATTTCCAATGATGAGAGGCTTCTGTGGGTATGTGAATATCTTTGAACTGATAGGCTTATTTATCTACAAGGCTATGAAGAATTCTCTGTCACCCAAGTAGTATATCTGCTGACAATGCTCTATCATAAAATAAGATTTGTGATACGTTTAGAGATTCGAGATCGTGAGTGATGATGGCGGAGCACATCTTAAGAGCCTGAAGGTGAACTGGAGAAAATTAAAGTCAAGTTTCAGGGATTTATTTGCCAATGTAAGTCTGGAGTAAACTTGGCAGGGTGTGTAGAAACAAGTAAATATCGAGTCGCCAGTCTTCCTTTTGTTCCAAATCTTCCTCCCAGGCAGGATACAAATTGATCTTTGCTAAACATTCTTTTGCATCTCGGAAGTTTTTCTGGGCGTTTGACTTCATAGCAATAATAAAAGATTTGCAAAGGAAAATCTATAGATAAACATCAGGTTTATATTGTACAGCACAGGGAACTATACTCAATATCTTGTAGTAACTTATGGTGAAAAGAATATGAAAATGAATATATGTACGTTCCTGTATGACTGAAGCATACAGGAACTGTGCATCAGAAACTGACACCACATTGTAAACTGACTATACTTCAATGAAAAATATATATATTATATAAGAAAATCTAAACATCCCGCAAGAATAATTTTCATTTTTAAGCCTGCATCTCTGATTCTATATAATATAATCAGTATTCTTTTAAAGTCCTCTCTCTGCCTACTTGCTATAGGAGTCACAGAGTAGCACCCATGAGCCTGACTCTACCCCAAAGAAAGACAATGGGCTGTAATAATCCCATTGGTTTAAATCTTCAGCAAGGGTGTGCAGTCACATTGGAGATCCTGTAGCGCTGACTGCAGTCAAGGTTGTGGGGACTCCGGGAAGGATGAGAGAAGCACAGCCGTTAGACCCCCGGCTCACGTTCGCCCTTCCTCCCTGCTGTTCTGCTCATTTTATATAATCTTCTTGCACCCGTTTTTGTGTACAGATAGGCTGTGCTGTCAATCACAGTAAGATCTTTACATGCAGAACCATGATTTCCAAAGAGGTCTACATTATCCTCTAGCTGTAACAAGGAATTCAGAAAAAGAGAATTATGGAGATACCTTTTCTTCTATGTTCTGAGAGCACATTTACACCAATACTTTATAGATACTTTAGGGCTAGAAGTGACCCTGTGAGGTAGGTGTTTATACTAGTTGGGATAATTCAAGTTGCTTTAATAAACAGACCCCCAACTCTCACTGGTTGAACACAATTAACATTTATTTCTAATTTACCCAAAGTGGATGGTGCCACCTGTCACAACTTTGACAAGGCAGTTCAGAGACTCAGACACCTTCCAGTCTGTGATTCTGCCATCCCTTGTGGACCTGGAGTCCTCTGCTAGATTCTCTAATTTTTATCCAGCAAACAAGAGAGAGCACAGAGTGGGAAGTTTGTATGGACTGGACCTGAAGGCGGCATCCATCACTCCTGCCCTATCCTAATGCCAGCACCATCTGGCCACACCAAACTGCAAGAGAGACTGGGAGATACAGTCTAGTTCTGTGGCCAGAAGGAAAGGGAACTGTGTTTAGTGAAAAACTAGCCAATCTCTGGCATAGTGTTATCCCCACCTCACCGATGGGGAAACGGAGACATAAAGGGGTTAAGTAATATAAAACTCACCTAACAGGTGGGAAGCTAGAATCTGAACCTACTAATCTAACCCCAAAATAGCCTTTTTTGAAAACTGAAGTATAGTTGATTTACAATGTTGTATTAGTTTCTGGTGTACAGCATAGTGATTCAGTTATACATTTATATATGTATATTCTTTTTCATCTTCTTTTCCATTATAGGTTATTACAAGATATTAAATATAGTTCCCTGTAGGACCTTGTTGTTTATCTGTGTTATATATAGAAGTTAGTACTGCTAATTCCAAACTCTTAATTAATCCCTCTCCTTTCCCCTTTCCCCTTTGGTAACCATGAGTTTGTTTTCTATATCTGACTCTGTTTCTGTTTTGTAAATAAGTTCATTTGTGTCATTTTTTTCAGATTCCACATGTAAGTGATATCGTATGATATTTGTCTTTCTCTGTCTGACTTACTTCACTTAGTATGATAATCTCTAGGTTCATCCATGTTGCTGCAAATGGCATTATTTAATTCTTTTTTATGGCTGAGTAGTATTCCATTGTGTAAATATATCACAACTTCTTTATCCAGTCATCTGTCGATGGACATTTAGGTTGTTTCCATGTCTTGGCTATTGTAAATAGTGCTGCTATGAACACTGAGGTGCATGTGTCTTTTCGAGTTAGAGTTTTCTCCAGACATATGCCCAGGAGAGGGATTGCTGGATCATATGGTGACTCTATTTTTAGTTTTTTAAGGGATCTCCATACTGTTTTTCGTAGTGGCTGCACCAAGTTACATTCCCATCACAGAACAGCCTTTTAAACGAGGGAGCAGAGCTGCCTTCCAGATAATGAATGCACGGTGCTGCCCCTTACTTCCAATGAGTAGAATGAGGCGTAGAGGAAGATCACGTGCCTCCTCCTAGTTGATAACATGCAGCAGACACAGGATCCATGTTCCCGTACTCCGTGGAACTGCAGTCTCATTTAGGATGAGTGCGTGACCCTCTGATTTCAGTGGTTCTCTCCCTGAGCATCTTTGGGGAAGAGGGGCTTGTGTTCCAATCTCAGTAAGTATTTTAAGGTGAGCCAACTCATACTCTACCATCTGAGACCCTTGTTTCCAACAGCATGCAGCGAGTCAAATGATTCAAATTAGGGATCATGGAGTCAAGCAGACAGGCATGGGGTTAAGAGGCAGAGCCTGGAATCAGAGCTCCCAAATCAGTGAAATCTAACCCAGGCTCGGCCACTAGCTGGACGTGCGACTTAAGTTACTTAGTCTTTCTGTGCTTCAGCTTATTATTCATTTGTAAAATGCTGGAAATAATAATACCTACCTTACAGGTTGTTAAGAGGATTAAATTAATGGATGTAAAGTTCTTAGAACAGTATCTGACACATCATTAGCAATCACATTTTCATTGTGGGATTGTTGCTGTCCTGACTGTTACTTACTTGCACCTGATCAGGCTAAAGGCATGACGCACATTTTTGCTGACACATAAAGAAAACTCTGGTCTCAGTAAATGCAACTTCGTCTGCTCAGTGGCTTATGCTGCTGGACTCTGGCCTTGCTCATGCCCAGACTCCAGTCCCTCAGGAAGTCCTATCTGCTCTGCCTCCAACGTGTTGATTATAGTTAGTTCTCTCCATCTTCCCTGCCTCACCCCAGTTCAAGCCTCTCATCTAGTGCCTGGATCACTGCAAAAACTTAGAAAGTGCTGTTTTGGCGTGCGCCTCTACCGTCCGATCTCCATAGAAGCTGGAGTGATCTTTGAAAATATGAATCAGACCACGTAATTCCTCTGACTCAGCCTGCTTTCTAAGTTAATGAAAATTTAAATAAATCTCAAGTTCTTCCCTTGGTTTTTGTCTGGAAAAGGGGCAGGTAACTCCTTAGTAGGTCACAGTTTGTTCAAAACAATATTCGTTTATGCTGTTGTTCTAGAATTATTACTACTAGCACCGTCTTTCACTCCCCAAAGTGCCCTGACTTGGATGATAAATTATCTGATTACCCTGCTTATGGCCTGAAGCATCTTCACCTTGAGTAAATACTACAAATACTACTTGGTCATAAATCTTTTAGCGGGGAGGTCACCTCCTCAATTAATTAAAGTCCATAGGCCTTCAACATAAAGCTAGAAGAAGTTTGATTATAATATGGAAGTTTAAATTTAGTTCGATTATCTTTTTGCTGTATTTTAAAAGAATCTGTCAGTCATTTGTCTGTGGGCAACTCCGCCCCGAGCCCTGCATTTTTTATAGAGGGACTCGGCCATCTAGTCAGCACAGCCTGAGTCAACAGGCTACTCTCCAGGCCACCGCTGCTTCACATAGGCCCCCTGGAGGATGGTGAACCCTCCCGCCACCGACCAGGAAAGATCCAGTCTCCAGATACCATCAGAGCGTCTCCTCACTCCGTCTCTGCTTGTACCCAACTGGAGTGGCAAGAAGCTTTACCCTCTGACTCCCCCTTTTGGCTGGGGATTGTCCCTTTTCTCCTCCACGGAGTATCTGGGGAAACAGAAGGGGGTCCTCTACCCTCACTTATTTTGTACCTACCGATGCTTTTCGAGGCCGTGTTCTGCATAAGGTCCCTTTACTGAGAGAAGCAAGAACCCACTTCTAGTCTTTGACAGACTTTTATGATCTGTCCTCTGCCTGTCTCTTGACTTCAGCACCTTTCACTCTTCATATGGATTAGCCACACTGCCTGCCTTTCTAGAAAACCCCAAGCACGATCCTGCCTTATAGACTTTGCATTTGCAGTTCCTTCTGCCTGCGGTACTGTTCCCTGGATCTGCTTGACTCTGCTTAAATGTCATCTCTTTGAGAGACCCTTCCCTGATGATCCAATGTAACATAACTTTCACAGGCACTTCGTCAAAATCCTGTTTTGTTTCCTTCACAATACTTACCACTATCTAAAATTATTTTGCTGGCTTAATTGCTAATTTCTTTCTTTCAAACTCCATTATAACAATAATAAATAGTTACTACATTTGCTATTATTACCAGCCCTCTGGGGTCAGTCCCTAGCAAGGGGCTTTCTGCCTGGTGTCGCGCGCACCAATAGAACAAGAACAGAGTTCAGTTCAGAAGCAAGGGAAAGCTTTATTCCTTGATGGAAGAGTGGAGAGGCGCGAGCTCACAATACACGCTGTCCCCAGAGGCCATCGCAGGGCTGCTGTACCGGGATCTGGTCTGCGGAGCGTCGGGGAGGGAGGGGCGGAGTTCTGACCGAGTGTGCGCAGGCGTGCCACGCACGCGCGCCCGGCCCAAGCGTCCGGCGCAGCCTCTCTGTGCAGGGCCCGCCGCCATCTTGAATTGAGGTGTCGCTCGTGCGGGCCGGTTCTCCGCATGACGCCAAGTTAGGCGTCGGGGGTAGGAGTTCTGAGCTGGGAGCTCTAATCCAACGTGTTAGGTGTAAGTCCTCTGCAGTCAGCCCACTACAGGCAAGCACAAAAAAGAGGTAAGACTTTGTCACCTAGATTCCATTTTATTTTTCTCGGGGACCCCAGTGGGTCTTGTCGGTGACACTATGAGCCTAACCTTCTCCTAGGTGCTCTCCAGTGATGAACTTTTAAAATCTGTATAGTTGTGAGATAGGTGCTATTATTATTCCCATTTTATTATTTTTTAATTCTTAATTGTTATTTATTTAATGGAGGTACTAGAAATTGAACCCAGGACCTTGTGCATGCTAGGCACACACTCTCCACTGAGCCACAACTTCCTCCCTTAAATTCTTAATTTTTAATAAAGACACCGAGGTTAAGAGAGATGAAGTAACTTGCTTACTGTTACAGAGAGGGAGCTAGGATTCAAGCCTAGACGGTCTGTTTGCAGTGTCTAACCTGAACCACCAGACAAGGCTGCATCCCATCAGAGTCCTCCCTGGAGGATAGAGCTTTCCTGTCCTGTGTGCTACTGTGTCTCTTCTCAGCACTTCTGCGATAATGTGATTTATAATAAGAGATGTGTACTTGGTCTTCGTTTGGGTTCTGGCACAGGGCTCCTAAAATCACTGGGATTTCCCAAGTGTTGAGAGCAATAAAAGTGTCTTTTGTCATGGTAATGAGTGACTTCTGGAAAGCACCTAAGGATGGGGGCTGGTTGCCAGAGGGGTCAATCATGTGATTAGAGGGTTAGAACTTTCTGCCCCCACCCCCCTCCGCCGACCTCTCAGGGAAGGAAAGATGTGCTGGAGGTTGAATTCAGTCACCCACCGGTGGCCAATGATCTAATCAGTCATGGCTATAGAATGAAGCCTCCATAAAACCTCAAAAGGAGGAGGTTCAGAGAGCTACTGGGTTGGTGAACACATAGAAGAAAGAGGACGTGGATGCTCCGCACCCCTTCCCACACACCTTGCCCTGTGCCTCTCTTCTCTCTGGGCTGTTACCGAGTTACATCCTTTTATAATAAACCAATAATCTGGAAAGTAAAATGTTTCTCTGAGTTGTGCGATCTGCTCTATCTAGCAAATGAATTGAACTCAGGGAAGGAGGTGGTTGGGAACCCTGATCTATAGCTCTTGGAGGGGAAGAAGCAGTTTTGTAAGCATGGACCCTTAACCTGTGGACTCTGACACTATCTCCAGGTCGATAGTGTCAGAACAGAGTTGAATTGCAGGACACCCAGCTGGTGTCCGAGAACTGCTTGTTGGTGTAGGGAAACTCCATTCCCACACCCCCCATGCTGGAATTGACTCACACAAGGCTTGGCTCAGTTAATCTTTGTTTAACTTTGAGTGAATAAATGTTGTTAGAAAACCTTGACCCTGTTTGATTTTTAAAACAGAGAGGAAAACTCACTTGCCTATTTAATAGAAATACCAGAATCCATTCTCTTGTTTCAAGAGCATTGGGAGGCAGGGGCCCAGCCAGGGATGCCCCTGAAATACGAATGGGGGAGACGTGCTGTGTAGCCCCACACACTCCTGCATGGAGTCTTGAGACATTTCTAGGAGTGGCTTTTCATGGCGTTTCTGATTTAGTTGTAAAATAGGCAACCTGGCAGCAAGTTACTGATGCTAGAGGGAGCAAGATGCAGACATAGAAGCAAGGCATAGAGTGAACTAACAGACCGCCTCACACCTTCCCCACCATCAGGGTGAGCACAGAAAATTAAGCTGCCTTGGATTGAATTTCTTCTTCTTGTAGCTGAGTACTGCAACCTTTGCTGCATTAATATTAGCTGATAAATGCTTAGAGCAATTAATTTATCCCATAAAAGATCAAGTATTATAACAATACCATGTCTAGTTCACCCTTTACCTACCACGGCACAGTTAGTAACATAGGCTTACTGATGTTAGCTGAGTCAGCCTGACCTGCCTTATTTCACTTCTCAGAGGAGAGAGTCACAAATGACCTGCTACAGAGAGATGAGTCTTTGTATGTGCTGTGAATCTGGCTGTGTTCCAGCTAGTTTTTAATTAGATGAATGTGCCCTTTCAATGTTGCATTCCTGTTTGTCCCCCTGTCTCTTCCCTGCACTGCTGGTTATTTATGTATTTAATATGCAAATAAAGACGCACCAGCTCATACATCAGAGGCCTGCCCCCAACATCCGACATCCATGGGGCCTTTTAGAAGCAGATCTGTATATCTCGACCAGAACAAGTCCCTTTGCAGCCATTCATCTGGGCTGGCTGTGTTTATAAGCTGAGGCTTCTCTTTTTGTCCCCTTTATTTTCTGTGTATTACTGAGGTTTGTACAACCATTGTTCGGTTCTCATTTTTGCAGACATCTGTTATGCGGCCAGTCATTGTTTTAAAAAAAATCTAAAGTAAGCTAAACGTATCAACCAAGCAACACTTCCCTCACTCCCCAGGGAGTTTAGGCCTATTTATGTAGCTGCTGGATGTAAAGATACTGGGGTTTATATCATTTGTATTAATCTAAAATTAACTGTGCATGTGCTGGGAGCCTTAAGACCTAGGCTTTCTCAATCATCAGCTTCTTTACCACTGAAAACAAACAAGAGAAACTGAACCATTATGTTTTTGACAGCATTGATCTTAATATTCATTAACTAAGTAGGTTTGGGATCTGGTGCACAGCACGGGGATTTGGGGCTGGTCAAATCTTTGTTTCTTCTTCTCTCAGATTCACTCATTCAACAAATACATATGTTGAGTGCCTTATGTGTCAGGAAGCAAAACTCAGAAGCCTCAATTTTTGAACATTGCATCCATCTGTTGACTACCTTTCAACATGTGCAGTTGCCCAAGTGTCTTTGAGTATGTCTGTGCCTCCTTGGACTGCCTTGAGTCCTTCATCTCTTTCTTCAAGTTTGAGACCCAAACAGCATTCCCATATCATAGCCCCTCAGGACCCACACAAGGCTCAGTCTATCAGATTTATAGGTTTCATTTCTGGCTGAACTTAAAATCAGCTGGGGAGCTTTAAAACTATATACCAATCCCCATTCCAATCAGTTGAGTCAGAACTTAAGGGTGGAACCAGTTGCAATTTTCTAGGTTATTCTCATATGCAGCCAGGGTTGAGGAACACAGATCTAGAATAAAAGGCTACAAACTGAAGGTTAGTGCACCTGGTGGGTGTCTTTGGGCAGTGTGAGGAGCAGCTGTCAGAATTTGCACAGATCACTAAGAAAGTAGTGCTCTCCAGGACACACAGGTTCACAGTGGTCTAGGCTTCAGGGACGATTGTGTAGAGAAAGTTGGGCAGAGAAGCTCTGGACAGAGACTCAAGCTGTGTGACCTAGAAGGAAGAAAGCAGGTCGGCATTTACAGCATAATGCGTTTTTAAAAGTGCTTAGAGAATTTCAGGTGACTGAAGTCGTTGGCAGGAGTCTTTGCAGAAAGACAAATCATAATATTTGAGAAACAAAAAGGAGAGACCTTGAGGGCAGATTTTATATTCATCTTCTAAAAAAAATGACTTGGAAAATTATACTTCATTTTGTTCAAGAACTTATTATGCTGACAAATATTTGTACAAATATTATTTCAGCCCATGAATTTTATTTTAACAGACTTCCAGGGTAAGGCCCAACTACATAGAGAAAATGCCAACCTTCCTTTCCATTTGCTGGTCCAGAGTCTTACATTTCAAAAGACAGTACTGGACCTCAGTTTACACTTTCTTATAAAGATATGTCATGATTTTTCTTTATTGTAGTCAGTTTACAGTGTGTCAGTTTCTGGTGTGCAGCACAATGCTTCAGTCATACATGAATATATGTATATTTGTTTTCATATTCTTTTTCACTGTAAGCTACTACAAGATATCAGATATAGTTCCCTGTGTTATACAGTATATGTCATCATTTTTTTTTCAACGTTGAGAATTTTGAATGGTACAAACATGTTGGAAAAATTATTTTAACCCTACAAATTCTGCACCAGCAAGATATCCTGCACCCAGGATTTTACTGAAGGGAAAAGAACGTCCACAGATAATGTGTCCATACATGTCTACAGTAGCTTTTACAGTTCACTTCTATAACTGATTTATAATAGTTAACCAATACTGTCTTGAGAATTGAGGCCTAGTGAATATTCAGACTAAGTAAAAGATTCCCCGCACTTACCACATTCTTTTCACCACTAAGAAGACATAACCCAAGCATTTGCTGAATATAGGAAAAGGTCATAATTTCATGGTGTGATCTAAGTATTCCAGTATATTTTAGATGAGAGAAGTTGACCATGGAGGAGTTCACTGTTGTACATAGAATGTGAAGTTGGAGGAACTCTGATTAAAGGAGGGGCTTGCCCTGCTTCTCCTGGCTTCAGTGCAGCTCAAGTGTTGATCCTTTGAAATGGATGCCTGAGTGCAGGGGAGGGAACAGCAAATCCTTGATACCCAGGCCCAACTCTGGGAAAAGGATTAACAGGGCTTGGTGCTTGGTTCCCTGAATGGTTTGAAAATGCGTCTTGGGACGTGTGGATCTCATGACCTCTTCCAGGAACTTGAGCACTTTTAGCATCTCTGCCATCTCTTCTTCTTTAGACTGCAGGAATCTTGGACCAGCTCTTGGACCAGAGAATTGAGTTCCTTCCTCAAACGCGCGTTGACCCTCATCATATTTCTGCCAGTATCAGCAAGGCTAAGCATATTTCATGAAACTCTGTTGAGCCTGGCATTCTCTACAGATGTCTCCATGCCAGCATTCTCCTGTTTAGCAGCACACATCTTGTCAATGAGTTGGCATTTCTCCTCAATCAATGCAGCCAGCATTTTTGCCAACTTCTCTTCATGTCTCCCATAAAGTCAACTTCTACAAGATCGAGCAAGTCTGAAAGTACCTAAGATCCCCACCAAAAAGCTGATGACAGGCAGACTTGCCACTATCTGCCCTTTTAGGTTCTGGAAAGTGAACCATGAACTCAAGCCACTGGACAGCAGCAACACCACAACCTCACTCAGCTCCAAAGAAGAGCCCTAAGCCAAGCTCCACAGAGGACGGCAGCCCCTCGTGGCACTGATCCACCACAGGGCTCTGCCCAGTTACCGTGGATCCACCAGCCACAACAAGCCCCAGGTAACACACCAACATTCCACCTGGAACCCAACCAGCAACTGACATCCTGGATTGGTCAGGTATCTTGTCAGTGTTGGGGAGGGGCTGCATCAGAGAAGGGGTCTGTAATGAAAAATGTGATTCTCTCCATTATTGCCTAATGGTCATTTTTCCTTCTCTCTTTCCTTTTGTGTTGATCTCAATACACCCTACAAATGGAGGGAAGTGTGTCCATGTTAAGTTTATGGTTTCACGTGTCTTTAACCTTTCTAACACTTGGCAGTATCCGAAGACCCACTGTAGGAATCATGTCTTAGAGTAATATCCATTAACCCAGAATACACACCTCTGTCACATTTCAGCTGAAACTCACACACTCTCACAACATGGATCCATCCGATTCATGGGGGCTGAATTTCATAGAAATGAAATCAATCCCAATGTACACTCTAATGTCTGTCTCTTTTGCTCTCAATACTGTTTTTCAGAGCTACGCGGTTTTTTTATATAAAGATGCCATTCATTCTGTTCGGAGGGTTGAATTTGCCATTCATTGTTTCTGTTGCAAGGCTTGTAAGTGTATATCACAGACTATTAATCCATTCTTTGAATAATAGTCATTTGGGTTAGTTCAAGTTGCACTATTATGAATGAAAATTTTTGAATATTTATGCACGCATCTTTTTTCTAAATATCTGATTTCATTTACCATATGGGATGAATACATGCAAGCAATGATATTGGGTAGGTGTGTGCCGAATGCTCCTTATATGTCATGATATTTTAAGCTAACAAGTGACTGTGATTCACAAAAGCTATCCAAATGGATCCTTATCAATTGGAAGCCTCATTAACGGTATGATACCTGAGTTTATCATTAAAATTTTCTTTGGGAACAAATTCAAATATTGAAAATCATAACAGATTAAAATCTGATCTTCTGTAGTTATATAAATTTATCATTCTGTTAGATGAATATAAAGTTTTGCCTCAAGCTCTCTCTTTTTTCTTTCCAAAATATTATGATACGTATTTCCTCAAAGATGCCTGCTAGTGACTTCGGTCACCTGAAACTCTCTAAGCACTTTTAAAATAAGCGCTAAAGAACTCATTTTGCTGATAAATATTTGTAAAATACTGTTTCAGCCCATGAATTTTATTTAAATAGGACTTAATAACTGAAAGTGGTCTTAACATAGGTTCATGATTAAAAGCATGATCTCTTGATCGAAACCTGACTCCATTATTTCATAAAATCAATACTCATTCAATAAATGTTTATTCAGCACTTGCTAGCAATAGGCACTAGATGTTTTAGACAATTGGAAGGTATCAATGAATAAAAGAGACAAAAATCCTTGCCTACTTGATACGTACATGCTATTGAAGGAGACTGACAATAAAAACTATACAATAAAGTTAATTTATTACCAAATTGTTTAACACATTAAAAGGTGCTACATGGTACATATTTTTAAAATGAGGATTGGCAATTCTGAGAGAGTCAAGAGTGGATTACAACATTCAATAAAGTGGTCAGAGTAGATTTTATTGAGAAGGTGATTTTTGAGTAATTCCATGAAGGAGATGAGGGGGTTAGCCTTGTGGATATCGAGGGCAAGAGTGTTCTGGGAAGACAGAACAGCAAGTGCAAAGCTTGGTAGCAGGAGTTTGTTTTTGGGTTTGAGGACAGCAAGGAGGCCAGAGTACTTGGACAAGGTGAGCAGGAGGGTGAGAAATATGAAATGAGGTCCGAGAGACTGGGAGAGGAAGGCAGGTCACAAGGTCTTATGGGCCTTTGTAGAGACTTTGGCTTTTCTTCCAAGGGAGGGTGGGAGTCATTGGAGGATTCCGAGCAGAGGAGTGGCATGATCTGACTTCTGTTTTAAAAGCTTACCCTGAAGGCGAGTTCTACTGCTGTTGTGAGAGCATGAGGCGCCTCACAGATCTCCCTACAGAAACTGGTGAAAATTATTTTTTAAAACAACCATTTAAGGTTTCTGGAAATGGCCCAGAGAGCATACAGCAGATAAAGAAACATTTATTCAAGAAATCTGTTAACACCAAGAATCTGTGGTATTTGAACCAAGACCTCTGAGCTGTCTTCCAGCTCAGTGAGATGGAAACTCCACTCCAAAATTGTACAGCTATGAACAGAGGGTTCTCTCTCTGACATACCCCTAGTTGGAAGGACTGTCTTTTGGGGAGAGGCAATATATAAGTGCCACTTACCTTGTGTTACCTATTGCTGAAGCTAAGTTCCAGGTGAGTGTGATTGAGAATTGGAAAGTTTACCAAACCCCTGTTCATGAGATGGAGGTTATACTGTGGCCATAGCAGCACTGAGAATCCTGGGACCATGGTCGTTCTTCCCTTGGCTTGTGGGGTGGGAGTTCTACACTGCGAGAGGCAAGTCAGGGAGACCTGGGGCTGCTATCTTTCCAACCACCGAACACTCAGCTCCTGAAGTAGAGTATCTGAAAGAAGTGTGCGATTGTCCCTACCCTTAGCATCAGTGTCATGGCTCAAAGATTTTTGCCTACGTCGAGGAGCATGCCATAAATTGGAGAGCTTGAAATCCCTCCCCAAAGGACTGACTTCACTTGCAATATTGTGAACTTGATTTGCAATAATTCAAGCCTGAGGTCACTTTCAAAAACAGTGAAAGTTGTGATGAAAGGTAATTGAGAGGAGATTGATAGATTCTTTGGAGGTAAGGGCTAAACTGTAGGCCAGCTAGCTTTCCAGAGAGAAATGGGAAAAGAGACAGCTGGAAAGAGCCTTCCTGGGCTAGAACAAATCTCCCATGCTGGATTTGGGAAATGTCCCATTCAAAAGAGCCAGATTTGGATTGGATTAATCTGTGTAGTAATTTATGTGCCAGTGCACTGTTGAAAACAAAAGCAACCAATGTACAATTAGTGGTGCTTGACAACTGGGTGTGGTCAAGGACAGAAATAGCCAAAGTGAGCCCTACCAAAATCACTATCATTCCAGAGTAACTATGGGCCTTAAACAAATGTGGAACAGCATTAAGTGCAACAACATAGATGTAATGGGAATACCAGTAGGAGAAGAGAGAGAAAGGGGAAGGAAAATGAAGAAATAATGGCTGAAAACTAAGAAATTTATTTTAAAACATTAATTTATATATCCAGGAAGCTTAGTGATTTCCAAGTAGGATAAACACAAAGAAATATACAAGTAAACACATCATAGTGAAAATACTGAAAACCAAAGACAAGAAGAAAATACTTGAAATATACTTGAAAGTAGCACAAGAAAAAATGGCTTTTCACTTACAAGGAAACTGCAATGAGATAAACAGCTGACTTAGAAACAGTGGAGGCTAGAAGGCAGTGGGATAGTTTGAAGTGTTCAATGGAAAAAAAAATGTTAATCAAAAATCCTGCATCCATGGACAACAGTATGGAGGTTCCTTGAAAAACAGAGTTAACATATGATCCAGCAATCCCACTCCTGGGCATATATCTGGAGAAAAGTCTTATCTTGAGATATATATATACACATACATGTATAAACACACACACACACACACACATAAAATGGAATACTACTCAACCATAAAAAGAATGAAATAATGCCATTTGCAGCAACATAGATGGACCTAGAGATTATTATATTAAGTGAAGTAAGTCAGATAGGGACAGACAAATACCATATGATATCACTTTTAGGTGGAATCTAAAAAAAAAAAATGACACAAATGAACTTATTTACAAAACAAACAGACTTATGGACATAGAAAACAAATTTATGGTTACCAAAGGGGAAAGAGGGAGAGGGATAAATTTGGAATTTGGGATTGATAGGTACACACTACTATATATAAAATAAGTAAACAACAAGGACCTACTGTGTAGCACAGGGAACTATATTCAGTATCTTGTAATAACTTATAATGAAAAAGAATCTAAAAAAGAATATATATATATATATATATACACATATACATATATACACACACACACAACTGAATCACTTTGTTGTACACCTGAAACATTGTAAATCAAATATACTTCAATAATACATACATACATACATACATACATACATAAAAAGAAAGAATCCTGTATCCTGCAAAACTTTTTTTTAAAAATGAAATAAAGACATAAAGATAAACAAAGTTTGAGCAATTTTACTACTAGCAGGTTTACTTTGGAAGAAATACTAAAGGAAGTTCTTCAGGCTGAAAGCAAGTGACTCCAGATGTTAATTGGAATCCACATTGAAAAAAACAAAGGGCATTGATAAAGGTAGTTATATAATTATAACAAACTACAAATGCATATTGTTTCTCCTTTCTTCTCTTAACTGATTTTGAAAGTAACTGTATAAAATAATATGTATGTAATGTATTTTGGGCCCTATAACATATGAAAATGTAATATAATTGCCAACAATAGCACAAAGGAGGCAAGTAGGAGCAAAGGTGTATTGGGCTAAGGAAGTGACTCCACATGGTAACTCAAATTTATAGGAAAAAATGGAGAGAACTGATGATGATAAAAAAAAAAGTTAATATAACAAAAGCTAAAAGTATACACATGCTATTTTTCTCTCAGCTTCTTTAAAAGACACAAAATTACATAAAGTAATAATAACAATATAATTTGGGATTTGTAACATTTATAAATGCAATCAGCGTACCAATAATGCCACAAAAAGGGGAGAAAAGAAATTAATTATATAGGAGTAATGTTTCTATAATTCATTGAAATTACATTAGTATGACTCTGAAACCATTTTTAATAAGTTCAGCTAAGCCCCAGAGCAACCACTGAGGAAATAACTCAAAAAATATGGTAAGAAAAATTATTAAGGAAATTAAGATGCTATTTTAGAAAATATTCACTTAAGATGAAGGAAAGCAGTAAAGGAGGAATAGAGTAACAACAACAATGACACAAAGACATAATACAAATAGAAAACAAAAAGTTAAAAGGCAGATGTAAATCCAACTATATTAATAATTACATTAAATGAGAATAGATTTTAAAAAGTCCTATCAAATGGCAAAGATTGTCAGATGTGATAAAAAAAAACTAGATTCAACTATATTCTGTCCATAGGAGACACATTTTAGACTGAAAAATACAGTAGGTTGAAGGTAAAAGGATGAAAAAAGATAATCATGCAAACACCAATCACAAGAAATCTTCAGTGTCAGACAAAATATACTTCAAAAAAAAAAGAATATAACTAGAGATAAAGAGGAACATAGTGTAATGATAAAAGTGAGTCTTTCAGGAAGGTATAACAATTATAAACATAAATGTACTTAACAGCAGGGCACTAAAATACATGAGGCAAAAACTGAAATAGGCAATTCAACAATAATAGTTGGAAACTCCAATAGCCCACTTTCAATAATGGATAGAGCAACTAGGCCCTCAAATATGTGGAAATTGAAAACACACTCCTAAACAACCAATGGGTTGAAGAAGAAATCAAGAAGACATTATAAAATACTTTGAATGAATGAAAGTGAAGATACAGCATACCAAAACTTTATGCAGCAAAACAATGCTGAGAGGGAGATCATAGCTGTAAATGCCTATATTAAAGAAAAGAAATTTCAAATCAGTAACCTAAACTTCCACCTAATACTCTGGAGAAAGATCAAACCAAACCTAAAGCAAGGAGAAAGAGAATAACAAAGGAAATTAATGAAGTAAATAATAGAAAAACAAGAGAGAAAAATCAATAAGCACAAAAGCCAATTCTTTGAAAAGATTCATAAAATTAATAAAACTTGTGCTAGACTGACCAAGAAAAAAAAAGAAGACTGAAATGACTAGAATCAGAAATGAAAAAAAGGGAACATTTCTACCAACTTTAAAGAAATAAAAGCAATTATACAGGAATACTGCAAACAATTATATGCCAATAAATTAGACAACTTAGATGAAGTTGATAAATTCCTTAGGAAGACATAAAAGCTTACTCTGCTTACTGTGTTTAAAATTTCACGTAGAGTCAAGGGTGGAAGTAGAGAGACCTGTTGTGAATGGCAAGAGATGATGGTGACTCAACAAGGGTTGTGGCCGTGGAAGTGAAATGTCGTCAGAGTATGAATACATTTGGACGGCAGGGCCAGTGAGATCTCCTGATAGACAGGGTGTCAAGGAGAATCAAAGGTGACTCCTTGTTTTATCCTGGAGCAAAAAGCAGGAGGATTTTCCATCAATTGATAGAAGACCCTAGGTGGATGGATAAGATGTATTTTATTTGCCCCTTACAGATCCACTGTCTGCCCTTCTTTTTTCTGTTCTGTGCCCCAGAAAGCTGACCTCTACAGAGCTCCTCAGCTGATCTTGTGCTCTCTGGCTTCCCAGGTATCTTCAGTTAATTGGGAGCACTAAGAGATTCAGGAGGAGTTGCTTTAAACCCATTGTGCTTCTCCACCAAGGGTCACAGCTCCCATCAATTGACCTTTCTCTCTCTCTCTCTCTCCCTCTCCCTCCTCACACCCCAGTAACAACTGCTTCCTCCCTTTACTCTCTACCCTTCAGGGTTGATGGGACACTAGTGCCTTTGTTAGCACTGGAGTATTGCACTATCCTTTGTGGTTTCCCTACACCCTGTAAATAGCTCCTTTATTAAACTGTCCTCAAATTACCTAAATTAGGTGTGCCACCCGTTTCTTGCCAGAACTGTGGCTGAGATGGGAACATCAGAAATTTGGTTTTGGACATACTAAGCCTGAGCTATCAAAGGGGGGATGAAAATAGGCAGTTGGTTGTTTGAGTCTGGAATTCAGGAGAGTGACATAGCCTAGAAACAAGGATTTGGAAGTCATTAGCAGAAAACAAGATATTCAGAACCAGAAGACTTGATGAGATTGTTGAGGAAGTGAAAGGAGACAGAAAAGAAGAGGACTGAGACCTGAGTCTTGGACACTCCAATGTTAAGAGGTTGGGTAGATGATGGGGAACCAGCAAAGGAGAAGGAGCAGCAAGGGAGGCAGGAGGAGAACCGAGGAAAGCCAGCTGAGGACTGTATACCAGGGAGGGGGAGTGACTCACTGTGTCAAATGCTGCTGAAGGGCCAGGTGCAAACAGGACCAAGAGTTGACCACTGAATACAGCAATGTGGAGGTCATTGCTGAACATGGCAAGGACATTTTCAGTGGGTTTGGGGTAACTGCCTGTTTAGAGGGTGTTTTAAAGAGAACAAGAAGAACTGGAGAGAGCAAGTACCGATAAATGAATTTTGCTGCAAAGGGAACAGCGTATGGTTAGTGGCTAGGAAGGGAAGAGAAGTTTTGCTTCTGTGTTCATTTTGTTTTAGTAAGATGGGAGAATAAAAGCATATTTGTATGCTGATAAGTATGATTCAGTAGAAAGGAAAAAATAATAATGCAGGGAAGAAATGGGAGAGTTGCTGAAGGATGCTCTTGAATAGGAGAGGGCGGGGTCTAAGGCACAGGAGAAGGATCGTCTGAGACAGGAACACAGAGCACACAGTTCATCTATGTAACAAGGGGAAAGGCAGAGTATGCAGATTCAGAATTTCTCTTCTGATTGTATTTTCTCAGTAAAGTCGGAAGTAAAATAATCACCTGAGATTGAGGATAGGAGAGAGGGGTTGGAGATTTGAGGCAAAGCTGTGAATGGTTGCCTACAAGGGTAAAAGTTAGTGACCTAAGGAAATGTAGTGTGAATGCTGGCAGCGTCAAGAAATCCCTTAAAGTTCAGTATCACAAATTTAAAATGGAATCACATTCAGCTGAAGGGATGCAGTTAGAGAGTAAGCAGAGAGTTGGATTCAACAAGGAGTTGGGGTCATCTGAAGCAAGCTTAAGATGTGTGGCCTCATCTATAAAACGGGGATGGTAACACCTACCATGAGAGTTGCTATATGTCTTAAATGAGATAACACCAATAAACGCTCTTCACAATGTCTGGTACATAGTAAGTACACAATAAACTTGTGCTAGAATTATTGCGATGGTAACACCTAGTGGGGCTAGAAAAACTTCCAAAGTGGAAATATTTGTTTTAATCATATGAGCTACCAATGAACCTGTTAGTTAATTGCAGTTTGGTTCAGCTGTCCCAGCACTTGTCTTCTCACCAGGCGGGGACCTCGAGGTTTTGTCTGTGTTGCCTTGACAGTGTTTCACTTCCACTAGGCATAAGCCTGCGCAAAATAGCTCCGGGAACCGTTCGTACATCTCTGCGATGCTTCAGTTCCCACTGTCGAGCAGTGGCTGGGTAGCCTAGCTCCTTCAGTTTGTTAGAGACTTCTGACATTTGATTTTTTTTTTTTTTTTGCTAAATTCTTGGCAATGATCTTAAGGCAAGTGGAAATTGAGTTGCTTAGATTATTATAACTTTGAAGTTATTCCTCTGTTTCTAACACTGGTGCTCTAAAAATAGGAATTCCAAACACGCTCAGATAGCTTGTGTGCCTTGCTTGACCTTTCAAACATCATTTCTTTTATTCTGGACATTGTACTTGATTAAGCTGTCTGTATCACATTACTCTGACTGTATTTACTGTTATTACATTTACTTCAAAGACTTTGCTTTGAAGAGATCTAAGTTATCCACTGAATAATACTGCTCAATGTAGTAACATACTCAGTCAGTACATTCCTGAAGAGAGTTGGCGTTACCTCTTTGCTGAGATTTTTCTATTTTTTCATTTGTTGTAAGAGAATTTGTGCTTGATTGTCGAAGGATTTTTATCACGGCCACTTTAAAGCCTTATCACATAATTCCAGCATCTGATTCCTGTCCACGTTGGTATCAATTGATTGTCATTCCTCATTCGAGATCTGATTTTCTTGTTTTTGGTATGACAGGAGAATTTTTTTTTAATTATATCCTGGACATTTTGTCTTTTGTTAGGAGACCCTGGATCCTACTTAATTTTTCATTGAAGTGGGTTTATGTGTAGCACTTGGACCTTGGCGTACTTATGTGCTGTGGTTACAATGGCAGTTTAAATTTCAAGGCCTTGTTTTGGTCTGCCTGGTGTACCTGGTGCTGTCGGGGTTCCTGTCTGTCCCTGCTGGTGCTGTGAGGTGGGGAGGAGTATCCCCAGGCAAGGCCACTAGGTGTCTCTTAGTCTGGGAGGGGTGTTGTGGCGTTTTCCCTGTGGAGCTGCCTGGTGTCTCTGGGCAAGGAGGGAGAATCTTGAACCTGTGGGGACAAAGAGCCTTCCCAAGTCAGACCATTTGCCAAATAGCTCAGTGCCTTTTGCCAGTTTTATCCCTCCTACTCCCATTCTGATGTCTTTGGGCAGCAAATACAGTTTTAGAATGTAAATCATTCTCCCTTTTCTATGTAATAAATTTTATAATTAACATGAATTTATAATTAACATGACAGTGTAATTAAATAAATTAATATTTATAAAGCACTTAATATTTTTATTTAAAAAAATTTCAAACTCACAGCACAGTTGAATAAAGAACAGCAAGCACTCTTATGCCCCTGTCTGGATTCATCTACTGCAGAGTTGCTGGGTAAAATGCAGAACTCCCAGTTAAACTTGAGTTTCAGATAAGTGATGAATAATTTTTAAGTCTGAGTATGCATGCAATATTTGGGGCATACTTATACTAAAAAGTTACTTGCTGTCTACCTGAAATTCAAACTTAACTAGGCACGCTGTGTTTTTATTTGGCAAATTTGACAGCCCTAACTTTTGTTAACATCTGGCCTTACATGTTCTGATCGTTTTTCTCTATACAGTTCTCCTTTGCCAAACCATCTGGGGAGCATTCAAAAAAAAAAAAACCCCAAATAGAAGCAAATTCATCTGCAATGGGGTTCGTTCGTTTGTTTGTTTGTTTTTACTAGTGCTTAAAACTGCATTTTCCTTTCGTTATTTTACAGCACTGATTCCCTATTCTTGCCCGAACTCTAGGCTCCTTCTAAGTGCACATCCATAGTGTAGTTACAAAAGCACTTCAACTCCCATGTCAAAAAATTAATTGCTATCACCAATGAAACAATAATTGAGTGGCCTCTGAGCATCCTCCTTCTAGAATTAATACTAAAACCATTTTAAGCTAAGGGCAAGCACTCTACAGAAACTCTTGCATTGACTAAACAATTAGCATTGCTTGGTTCTGGTGGATTTTCTAGTTTTTCTCAGTTTCTTTAGTACGAGGAATCTCACCCAAATTCTCCTTTCTTTAGGCATGTTCATATTTGTAGATATTTTAATGAAATGGTTAAGAACACAAGCCCAGAAGTGAGATAGTCATAGGTTAAAATCTGGTCTTTTATAGTCACGGTTAGTTCAAGGAAGTTATTTAACTTCTTTGTGACTCATTTTTCTCATCTGTGACATGGACTGAAGTATCTACTTCATGCACTTGTTGCCAGGCTTAGGTGAACCCTGTGCCTGGCACAGGTAAACTGGCAATTACCCTGTACCTCTCCACCGGAATTGACCAGACATTCGCTGGAGCCAGTTTTGCATTATGTGTTTCCCATCTTTTCCTGAAAATAATTTCCACACTGGTATGAATACTTCTAAACCATAGCTACGGCTCACAACCTTCTTGTTACAACAGACCCAAATATTCATATATAAAAGCAGAATGGAGGTTAAAAGGGATGAGGTCTCAGCTGTATTCTTAGATCCCAGCAATACAGATGTGGTTCAGGGATCACTGTCTAGATGGAGATATGGTAGAAAAGAAATTTGGCTTCATCATCAATCATGTAGGGTGTCTGTGTGCATGTGTGTGCGCACATGTGTGTGCTAGAGATGAAAAATGATACCAACATGTATAAAAGTTTACAAGTCATATATGGAGAATCATCTTTGCTTCATACTTCATATTAGTCAGATGTTATCAGATCAGTGTGTCCATATTAGGTCATCAGACTTTTAAAAGAATGTGGAGAAACTGGAACAGATACAGAGAAGATAATCACAAATATTCAAATGTTATATGAAAAAAAAATCAAGAGATTTGAAACTGGTTAGCTTTAAGAAGGTCAAGGATGACTTGGTTTGTTTTCAAGAATAAGAAAGGCTTTTTATAAAGATTCAGATCGACTATTCCTTATGTCCACAGAGGATCAAACAAAGGGGAAGGAGTACATTAAAACCATGTGTGCTTTTTATTTTGTATAAGGAAGAACTTATTGCAAACTTGGTGATAAAAATAGTAGACCAGACTGCTGAGTTAGTGATGGGGTCTGTGATAGGGGAGTTTTGTCTTAAAGCTTTGTAGATAATCACCAGACCTAGCTATTTTCAATTTGGCATCGACCTGAGCTGGGTTGCTGCACCAGATGAATGCTGAAGGTTCTTTCTAGCTTTGGAATATAACTATAAAATAGCAAAGGGCTGCACATATAAGACGTGTTGCATAATTAAAAATCTGCTTATTGAAGAGGTGGGTCAGCCGCAACACAGAGGCGAGGGTGTTAGCATGCTCTGGCTGTCACACAGAACATAACACAGGACCCAGCAGTCAGCTTCTAACAGATGATTCCGGGTCAGCCAGACTGACAGGTTTTTTAGTGCTGACTGCATTGGATTTACATCTGCTGTTATGAAAGGGACAGCCAACGACTTCTTAGAAAAGTGTGTATGCATTGACCCATAACCAGTGAAACAAACAAAATTTAAAAAGCTGCCATTAAATTAATAATTCTCAGCATGGATAGGAATGTTTCTCCTATTAAATTCAGAGCAGATTCATTCTAGGAACAATTCTGGTGTAGAGGCTCTCACTTGTTATAAATTACTGACTTCAGTACTTGGCTGCCAGAATACTTTGGCTCATTGTCAAGCCCCAAGAACTGCATAAAATTTTTCCTTTCCTCATGCTCCAGAGCCATCAACAACATCTCTAGATGTCTTTTCTTATCCTTATATCTACTTCTTTTGTCTTGAGTCCCCTAAGAATTTCTGTATACTATTTATGCTCTAATATATGAATGATGGGTAAAAGCCATATATTGATACACATGATCCTCCCAAAATTGTGTGCTTTTGTTCCTTTACTTGGTTTCTATGTTTTCTTAACCTGTCCACAATCTCAGGTAAGCATCTTCTGCAAGTCCGTGTTTCTCCTCTCACCCGCACATGGACTGGCACAAATGTTGACATACAAAATGTATTTTTCAGCCAATATTTATTGTCTCTGACCAGATCTAAAAGGCTTTGTTGTCTGCATGTAACAAACAAAACAGAACAACAACAACAATAATGAAACAAATCAAAACAAAAACTTTGTATTTGAAATCACCTGGAACTTTATCTATCTCCCACACAAAAAGGTCTGGAAATGAGAAGTTCGGGGCTGGTAATTACGGCAGCTCTAGAGTTACATAGTTTTGAATTCCTCCTGTTCAGCTACCTTGCCATCCTCAGTGCATGGCCTCATGGACCACGTGGGTTGTTGTAGCCTCGGCTATCACATCCACATTCCTGGAGGCAGGATGGAGGAGAAGACAAAAGAGCAGACTCCTCTTCTTCAAGAAAATTTTTCTTGGAAGCCCCACACATCACTTCTAGTTGATTCTCATTGACTAGAACATAGGTACATGGCTGCTCCCAGCAGCAAAGGAGGTTGGTAAGTGCAGTTAACTCCAGGTAACAGTGTGCTCCACTATCACGGAGAAAGGAATCCATGAGTGACAAATTGGGCAATGAGCAGTCTTCACCCCAGAGCCCAAATGTTGTGTTATCAAGAAGAGGTTCAATCCAGATTCAGTGATTTAAACTGTCAGTGTGATGTGAACATTCCCTTTGGTAGCTATGCACCAAGCACTGTGCATAGTTTATTCATTAGGAGCGACATCTAAAAATCTTCGTGAAGACCTGGGAAGAAGGTGCTACTGTTGTGTCTCGAGGCATACCAAGACTGAAGTGTGGACAGGATAAGTAACACCCCCAGCCATGCAGTCCTTGGTAAAGTTGGTAATCGAACCCAAGCAGTCAGATCCCTGAACCTGTGCCATTACCTGTATCACTGTGTTGTTCTTAAAGGAGCGTAGGAACATGGCCTTTCTAGGAATTTTTCAGCATAATCCATGGCAGAACTCCCAGGGACTCTAGATGCTGCCTTTATTATGACAACACACACCCACATATTTCAAAAAGAATTTATATCTATGCCTTCATCTGGGCATGCTATGTGGTTTTCTGGCAATGCTCTGAACGCATACAGTTCGTTAGTGGTGACTTCCTTCTACCTCGTCTTTTGTCAGGTGTTGTCTTTATTTTTCTGCTTCCTAGAAATGTGAAACTGTGTAAAGTTTGTTTTAATTCAGCTCAGTTGATGCGGTGCATTCATTATTTAAGCATTTTTTTTCTCATAACTACCTAGGACACTTGAGGTATAGTTATTTTTCACTAAAAATAAGTTATTTATATTAACATATAATGAGCTTGTCACTGTTATTTTTAAATTAATTAATAAGTATTTAAATCTCAGTTTTAATTTTTAACATGATAAATATCAATAGGCATAAATTGATAGAAGCATCTCTTTAGGCTATAAACTCTTTGGGATCCTTAATTATAATATAATTACTATATAAATAAAATAATGAGTATCAGCAACACAGAAAACGTTGTAATTAAGCCCTTGTTCTCGAGAACTTCAAATGGAGCAAGGAAACGGTATCAAACCAAAAAATGTATAATATGAAGAAAACAAACAGGGTAAGACACAGAGAGTTGGGGGTGCTGTTTTAGATAGAGTGAAGCCTCCCTGCTAAGGTGACGTTTGAGCAGAAAAATGCATCAGGTTTGGAGGACGGAGGGAGGACGTTTCCAGGCCGAAGGACCGTTAGCTGTAAAGGCCACGGAGCGAGGAGTGTTTGGAGCTGGAGGCACAGCACTGACCCAGTATCGCTCATTTGACTTCTCACTGGATAGCGCGGCAGTTCATTATTGCCCTTTTCGCATGGCTCTGAGCTGTTCCTCTCAGACGTGTTTTCAGTTTATGGAGACTAGAAAATGTAACTTCACCTTCCTTATAATGTCTCTGGTATTCTCCGTACTCCAGAATCCCTGCGCTCAGCCCGGTGTCTTTATGAGGCTGTCAAGGGGCGTTCAGAGATGGAGTGTGGAGTGGGAAGTATTCACGCTTTTGGTGGATTGTGTGTGCTGTGAGGCTTTTGTGCTTCCCTTACCTGCCTGATACTAAAGGAGCACACTTCATAACCACTGAAAGAAAAAGGGGTGTGGTGGGGAAGGAGGTACAGAAATTTGTCCTCAGAGTACCGATTTCCAGGGCCTGAGAGCCTGCTCCTAGCGTGAGAACGAGAACACTTCAGGCAGTGTTTCTGTAGGTTTTGCAGTAGCGATGGTCTGGGACCCAGAATTAGTTGGATGACTCCAAAACACGGATTGGGTGACTTGTGGTCTGTGGGTTGATTAAGTATGAATCCGTGACCCAGCTCGCATGTGAAACAGCCTTAGAACTACCTTCTCTATAACCCATAAAGCAAAAGGGATTGTTCATTGTTTTAACTGGCAGTCTCATTGGGAAAGCTGTGAAATTCTTGAGAAAAAGGAAGTTAACAAAGTTTGAAAATTCACTTAAATGTTTGACTTCTAAAAAAACGGATGCTCCAACTATCACTAAGTCGTGTAAGATTAATTAAGGAACAGATGGCCCTGAAGGCTCTGGATTCATTCTTATTTGAGGCTCAGGATGTACCTGATTTAATTTTCATTAGGTATTTTAGGACACGTTTAGCATGTAAATTCTTAAGGTGTTGAGTTTAAATATTGTGGTCTTTGGATCTCTGGGGATCCTGCAACATCAAAACTATCTTCAAAATGATGCTAAGATGTCTTCTCTATTTACTGTTACCATTTGCGCTGATGGTAGGGGGATCTGATGGTGTCTTTGCAGGAATTAAGTAGGTGGCAGCAGACATCGTGTTCTTCATTGCCATGCACTCACAGTTTAAAAAGATGCAAGTCTTACTTAACAGTGTCCTCGATGAAGCAGTAAAACTTTATTATATCTCAGCTCTTGAGTACACATCTCTTAAGTATTCAGTACACAGTAAGCCCTTCTCCTCATACCGAAGGACAATGATTGCATCATTTCAGTTGTAAACTGGACAACATTTTTACTTAAAGAATAGCTACAAACTATCATTTTTTTATCAAAAATGAATGAAGTGGGTCTGTCACTTCCAGGAAAACAACTAAAATTTGGTACCAGTGATAAAACTTAAGCTTTCAAATGAAAATTCAAATTTTGGAAAAGTTTGTATCTTGAAGTTCCTGAAGGTTAAAAGAGATTTTTAGGGCGACATTTGTGTTTGTTACGTAGATAATAACAAATGTGATATTTTGCTTATCCTTAAGGTCAGGTGTCAACATTTGGAAGATGTGCATAACTCAGTGAACCAATATATTTCAAATGATCAATGCATGTTGATACAAAAGCAAGCATGGGTAAAAGACCCATTCAAAATATAACATAGACCAGTGAATTTTAATGTAACACAGTATGGGAAGTTCATTGATATGGTTTCAGATTCCACATTGTAATAAACCATTAACAAACTAGTACTTGTCAAGTTTTAGTGCCGTATCAAAGAAGAATATCCACAATTATCTGAAAGACCATTACAATATTCCTTCTTTTTCCAACTACATATCTTTGTAAGCCCAGATTTCCTTAATATACTTCAATCAAAGCAACACATGGAAATAGATAGAATGCAGAAGCAGATACATGGATCCAACTGTCTTCAGTTAACCCAAACATCAAAGATATTTGTAAAATGTAAAAAAAATGACTCCCTTCTTTACTGAAACTTTTGTTTTGGAAAATATAGTTATTTTTCACTAAAAATAAGTTACTTAGATTAACATATAATGAGCTTATCACTGTTATTTTTAAATTAATAAATATTTAAATCTGTTTTAATTTTTAACATGATAAATATCAGTAGGCATAAATTGAAATAACCATCTCTTTAGGCTATAAATTCTTTGGGATCCTTGATTATATAATTGCTATATAATAAGATAATGACGATCAGGAACAAAGAAAACAATCTCACTTTCCCTTGTTGGAATGAATGAATACATAGACAAGAGGATTCTGTATATGCATGGGTACATATTTAGATAGGTTCTTTCTCTGCACTTCAGACCTTGGGATCAGAGGGTTGAGTTAATCGCAAGCCTCAGTTCGTGATTAATGGACCCTGTGAAGCTCTGGTCCTGTTTTACTTAAACTCTTCTGACGTGTTTGCTGTATATTCTTGTTGGTTTTTGCACATGTACTTGTAAAGCACAAATGATGGTTGCATGTTGTACATATATTTAACTTACGTAAATGTGATATGTTGTGATTATATATATAATTTTCCTCCTATTTTTCATCTTAGCACTGTATTTTAAAGATCTAGCCACCGCGTGCTAATAAGAAAAGCCGCACAGACAAATCATCTGACTTACGTACATTTTTCTTATCACGTGCGGCTAGAGATTTTATGGCAGAATTACAGAATTTTGCCTTTTAATATGACAAACATGAAAAAAGCCACCTCTAAGCTATAAAGTTGATACAACCAAGTGCAAAATGCCTTTACCATCTCTCGCAAAGACCGCACCACTGAACGGCTTTTACTGATGATCTGTGTGGGCCGTGTGCTTGTTCTCACCGTAAGGGTTCGAATAAACAGGAGACAGACTGCAGGGCTTCACAGCCTTGACCCCACAATTGTGTGATCTTAGGCAGGTTAGTTAATCTCTCTGTCTTTTAGTCTCAGTATCTGTAAAGTGGGGTTAATCGCAGTACCTACTTCATGGTGTTGACATGAGGATTCAGTGAATTAATACTTGTAAAGTGCTGAGTGTGTGGAACACAGGGAATAGTATATGGCGTTTGTGAAGGGAAATGAGGTGAAATGAATGACAACATGCCATCTGACAGTATCAGCTTGTTCCTGTGAATCATAGTCTGCTCTTCCCGTTAAGAGCATTTCTCCCTTCTATCTTCCTGAGGAAATGTTTCGGTGATAAAAAGTCACTGAATGATCATGGATAGAGGTAGGAGGATCTGTTATTTTTATAGGCATTCAGTTTTCATATCTTGGAAAGAAATTTTAAAAGCCCATGAAATGACATCACCTCCTTTGAAATTTTTATATAAATTATTCCAGATAGCTATTAGACTCTCAGTGTAAGAATCAGGAGCAGAGATTTGTGGGTCAAGAAGCTTCATCTGCATCTAGACTAAGAAAATAAAAGGACTGCACACTTCACATCAAATATAGTAAGTTGCCCAGCTCTTCAGGGGCCACAAGCCATCCTTTTGCCCCTCATCAGGACTTCTATGACTTCACTGTTCTCTCCTGGCCATGGAAAACAGCGTTCCCAGCATTGGGAGTTGTGAAGTCAGAGCAGATGCAAAAGCCTCCAGGTGCTTTCCATGACCGAGTAATTCCTGGCAGAAGGCAGGACATCTTTCACTGCTTTTATCCTTATCACTGACCATGATGTCATTTTGGAAGCATTAACTGAATATCAGAAAAAGATGAGCATGTTTACTGGGATTTGAAGAAGTCTTTCAAATGAAAAACTGACGCTGGGATGAATTTCTACGTTTGAAAATCAACCTGAATTTAATTGTTCCAGACTGTTTTCCATTACAGGCCGTTGCTAACTTCCTTTCCAGGAGTGCTTGCAATCACTTACCTTTCAGACTGGGCACCCTGGGACATAGCCAGATTAACTCTGAGCTGTGAATTTTACAAATGCTCTTGTTTAACATATAATCAATTTAAATAGAGCCATTCCACAAAATGTGAACATGGTAGTTGGTAGAATTTTATTTTATTTTATTTTATTTTATTTTATTTTATTTTATTTTATTTTATTTTATTTTATTTTATTTTTTGGATGAAATGGTGTACAAGAATATGCTGGCTTTGACTTTCTGGGTCTTTGCACAGCCAGCAGTCTGGCAGAATAATCACTGAAGTTCAAATTAGAGCCCCAGATGGAAACACAAACTGGGGCCACCACTGTGCCTTTTTCATGTTTCGAAGCTCAGTTCTGGACAGAAATGTGTTTCCTGTTAAAATGTAATCATTTCCAATTCCTTCTGATCACTGGATCATATTGGGAAGAAACAGCCTGAAGACTACAATTGCTTTTAATTACCACTGAATGTTGATTAAAATGATCATTTCCTTCCTATGCATTTGTATTTTTATAGAACAAACAAGAATACAATAAAGACAGGGCCTCTTTCTTTATACTTTAAGTATCTTTTGAGAAAGGTCTTTGTTTGACATTACCCTCTTGAGGTTAGAATTTCTTTGTCGGGATTGGACTTTCCCAACTTGCTTCACCATGGATTGCATAAAGAGCCAGGGCAGTTTGATATCCTTGAATGGTCACGTTTTAAAATTTACTGACACGACAATGTAAACTGACTATCTACTTCAATTTTAAAAAATTAGGTGGTATTTTTAAAGAATTCAGTAAAACTCTGAAGAGTTCATGTGCTTCTCTAAAGAATTAATACTGTAAGATACTTTGGACAAGGTTTTTTTCCTAACTGCACCATACTCCTACCTCCCCACACCATTTTGAAAATGAATGTACTGAGATCATTGAGAGAGACAAGTAAACAAACCACTTTTACACTAAAGTCGTGGAATAGTAAATATTTTTAAATTTACATTAGTTTTGATCTTTATATATTATTGAGATGCTATAAATAACAACTATTCCTCTTCTTAGCTGAAACCTGAGAAATTTTGTGGTACCCAAATTTTGCTCAAAATAGAAAATGAATGGCAAACACAAAGAGATCGCAAGCCTGACAGGATTTCTCCTTCAGCATCTCGAGTCTGAACAACCCATGTGGCTAATTAAGTAAATGTACCTGCTGATACTTTTCTGATTATTTCAAGACTTCTGTCCCAAATTAAATAAAAATGTCTCAGGAAATTGATTCTATTGTAGAAATACACAATCTCTAAAATAAATCCTGTATTTGAGCTTCCCAAGGAAACACTGGCAATAAAGGAGATTTATATGCATGTCTGGCAAGATCTCATAAAGCAGTAGGTTTAATCAATCCATAAAATGTTAATTAATAGTATAAGCTGTGGAGTCAGAGATGCCTAGGTGGTTCAAATCCATCGTTACTAATTCTGTGACCTTGGGCAAATAGCTTCTCCGTGTTTAAATTTTCTCACCTGATAAGTGGCTAATTATAGCCCCTCCCTCAAGAGTTCTGGAGAAAATTAAACCAAACACAATGAAGTGTTTGGCAAAGCAACAGAAACATAGTTAGTCCTGAATAACAATTGTTGTTAACTATGCTTGGGTATGTGGCAGTACACTAAAAAGAGTAAACTATTGGCCCTAGCTGCAGGAATATTATCCTCTCACTGAATTCTTGACACATATACATAATAAGTGAGATAGATATATATATTACAAATCAGGATATGATTCAGTGAGCCTAGTAAAAGCCTCAGGACACTAGAAAGACATTGCTGTGGAATGCAGTGGTATGATAAGGTTTAATGCGGAGAGAGGATTTGAGCTGGACCATAAATGAAATGTAAGATTCAGATATTGAGAAAGGAAATGTGGTTTGTTCCAAATAGGAACAGTAGAGGGAAAATGGTCATGTGCATGGGACTTCAGGGGATGCCTCTGAGACCAATGGGTATACCCGTTTGACTACAGAAGATCATCTTTGTAAGAAGGAGTATGAGAAGATATGGAAAGGTAGATTATAGGGGATTTTTGAGTAAGGGAATGAGATGGTAACAGTTGAGGAATATTTTATTTGGTTACTTCTTGTTAGATGGGCTGAAGGACGGGTTAGATGAAGGAAGAATGATGAATTAAGAGGTAATTTACTTGTAGACCAAGATGGAGGTCATGAGCTTGGAAAGAGAAGACAATTAAAACAGTAAATTAAATGATACATTTTATAACCATCACCTGGTTCAATCCTGCTAACACCCTAAAGAATAGATACCATTATTTTGCCCACTTTATTGATGAGAAAACTGAGGCTTTTAAGGTTAAGCAATTAGTCTGAGATAACACAGCTAGACAGTGAAGTGACAGGATTTGAAGTCTGGTTTCCTGATTCCAGAATTCAAGCACTTAAGCATTGCACAATGCTGCCTGCTACTTAGGAGAAAATTGTTGCCTCAAAACTTGTATAGTATTTACCTTACACAATACAGTTTCTTTTTAGATCAAGTCCCAGCTTGATCAATACTGTGGAAATAAGACCAACCAAACGAGAAAAACAAAGTGGGAAAGCTTCATAGAGGAAAAAAGGAAGGGCTGCAGGTGTGCCCTGATTTGGGGTCGTTGGCGTGGAGAAGCTGTAGGCAGGCTACCTGGAAATGGGGCATCTTATGTGATTGGTTGACTTTCTCCAGTTGGTACTGAGTTGGGAGTGGGGGAAAAAATGAGGGAAGCTGTCATTTATTAATAAAGTCCTGGCCATTTGGGGCTGATTGTCACAGAAGTTATTGTTTAGTTTCCTGGATTGTCACTAGAGATAGCAATCTGGTTTCCTCTAGTCTGACTTATAGTCGGCTGGCTTCCTGGGTTGCTTGTGATATATAAGGGGGTTGGTTTCCTAGGGAGGCTGGTACACGTCATAGATCAGAGTTCTGTTTTTGTATACAGTCTGGCCATTTCCTGTTTGTATATATTCAATCTCTCAATACTTTTTTAGGGTTTAATTGCCTTCAAGCTCCTTAGGGTACTTTCTGATTCTGGAGAAAAACATTATTCAAGATATAAATGTTAGAAATTTAATCAAAAACTTATTTGGCAGTGCTAAATTGAAACTGAATATTTGAGGCTTACAGCCGTGCAATATTTTATCCCAGCACCAGCAGTGTGCCAGTCTGCACGTGCCTGCTTGTGTATCCCAGCTCAGCTGCATGCCCACCCTCTCCCTGTGTTCTCCTTGTATCACAGGGGAGGAGCCTGGGAGCTACATTTCCCAGAATCCCTAGCTAGCAGGTTTTAGGTTAGATTCTCTGATGAGAGGTTCTTCCTTGGAATATAGAAAGGGGGACAAAAGAGGAAAATCCATTATTCTATAGTGGCAGCCATGGGCAGGCAAATGGGAATTAGTGAATGGTTCATGCGAGGTTTTGCCGGTGGCTTTTAAGCAACCTCCTAAGAATCTCTCACTTGGCAAAAACAGCTGTCAGTGGAGGCGGCTTTCCTGGTATGTTTGTGATCCTAGATTCCCTGAAAGCTTGCAGGGGCTTTCCTGACCTCTGCTCTCCCAGCCCTTTGAATGGTTTGGTAAATCTTTCACTCCCAGTGCTAAACCATGTTTTATTTGAAATACGTAGAGTGATTTTTGTCTTTCTGCCTGACCCTGACTGGATGATCAAACACTCTGCCAAAAACAGGGGTGTACATATCCTCTGAGAATGTTCTGGATGAGAAGAGTATATGCTTTATTGTTAAAGAGCTAAGACAATTGAGAGAAAAAGTGAACGTTTTAGGTCTCATGTATTATACTTAGTGTTGTAATGTGGGCGTCATTTCTTATTTTCTTTAGTTTCCCAGGGTTCAGCACAAAGCCTAGCACAAATTAATCCCTCAGTAATGCTAAATCAAGTTGATTTAAACAAACAGATGAACAGATGATGAAACAGGAATTCTGAAGCAAACCAAGGCAGAAAGGCAGCTGATCAAAAATGAAAGTGGGTATAAAAAAGGAAAATAATAAAATCGTAAGTGACAGCAAAAATATATCCTGCTAAGGCCCTTCTACAAAGGGGAAATTCAAGATCAAAGCATTAATTAGGCATAGTCTTAGAGAATTATCCTATGGTTTATTTCTGGTTGTGTTTTACCTTTTAGTGCTTTCCCTCACATTCCTTCATGTCTGTTTCTCTTAACTCCTTCCAGACTAATCTCAAATCCATTCACTTTCTTCCGTCTCTATTTTTACTATCCTAATCCAAGCAATGCTTATTTCACTGGACTTCGGCAGTAGCCTCCAAATTGGGCTCTGCTTCCACTCCAGTCCCCTCCGATTTATTCTCTAGAGCTGCACCATCCAGTACGGTGGCCACCAACCACACGTGGTTAGGGAGCCCTGGAAATGCTGCTCGTGTGAATTAAGATGGCATGTAAGTTTAAAATACACACTGAATTTCAAAAACAGTATGGAAAAAATGTGGATGTCAACAATTTTTTACATCGATTATGATAATGATCTGATAGTTTGGATGTGTTAGGTTAAAAAATATATCAGCAAAATTAATTTGACCTCTATCTTTTTACTTTAAAAAATGTGACTAATAGAAAATTTAAATTTCCTATATGGCTGCTCTAGACAATAATTAGTGATTTTTTAGAACAAAAATTATTTCATATCATACCCTGCTTTAAACCTTGCCCATAGGATAAAAACCGAAATGTATACTGTTGCCTTCAAGCTTTGTCTAACCTGGCCCCTACCCACATCTCCGGCCCCATCCCATGCTCCTCACCACTGGTAACTTCATTCTTCTTGCAGGTTCCTCAAAGACATCCTTTTCTTCTTAGCAGCACATGTGCTCTCCTACATGAAGTGCTTTTCTCACTCTTCACATGTCTGGTTCCTACTTAGCCTGTAGGTCTGAGCTGAAATGTTACTACGTAAGAGAAGCACTACTTGGTACCTTGTCTTGTTCAGCACCGGCTGCCATAACAAAATACCGCAGACTGGGTGGCTGAAACAACATAAATTTATTTTCTCAGAGTTCTGGAGTCTAGGAGTCTGAGATCAGGGTTCCAGCATGGTTGGGTTCTAGTGAGGGCTCTCTTCCCAGTTTGCAGATTGTGACCTTTTTGATGTGCCTACACGTGGCAAAGAGAGAAAGATAGAAATCTCTCTAGTGTCTCTTCTTATAAGGGCACTAATCCCATCATGAGGTCCCACCCTCATGACCTCCTCTAAACCTGCGTATCTCCCAAACACCCCATCTCCAAATACCATCACATTAGGGCTTACAGCTTCAATGTATGAATTTGGGGGGATACAAAATTCAGTTTGTAGAACTCCCCAGCCTATATTAGATTCCTCGTGATTGTATCTAACAGCAGTATTTTTCATCCTGTGTAACCTTTTTCATAATTTATAATTATATACTTATTAGTTTGACAAAGATAGCATAGCTGAGTTCCTAATCAGTAAATGGTCATGCTAGCAGTTTTTATTGGGCTTATGTAATTTCAGAGCCAGGATAAACCTTAGATGTCACCTAGACAGATCTCCTTGTTTTAGGTATGAGAAGACTAACACAGTTGTACTTTGGGAAGTGGAGGGGATTCTCTTTTCTGTGATTTACTTCTTATAAAATTGGCAGCCTTTTAGACTGAGGAAGTGTAAGAGTGACAAGTGGCATGAGGGGACCTGCTGCCCTCCTCTGAGCCATGCACAGGTTTACCGCGTACTGTGGCATGATTTAGCTTGAACCCGCTCTGGAACACTGTGCATGAGGAAGAGTGGGAGAGGATGAGCCTCTGAGTTTCAAACAACCCTGGGCCATCCTCTGCTAATTCCAAGTAATGCAATGATTATTTTTTCCAAATAATTCAAACTGTATCAAAGGAGTAAAAATTGACTGTGGAATCTGTTATCTCTCAGTTTTATCTGAAAGAGTCTTCATCGAGCCTCGATTTTTGAAGGATATTTTCACTGGGTATATAATTTGAGGTTGACAGTCCTTGAAAGAGATTGTTAATTGTCTTCTGTCTTTCGTATTGTTGCTCCTCTGTATGTAATGTGTCTGCTTCCCTCTGACTGCTTTTTAGATTGTCTCTATTGCTGGTTTTCAGAAATTTGATTATGATGTGACTTGCCATGGTTTTCTTTATATTTATTCTACTTTGAATTTGTTGAATTTCTTGGATCTTTGGGTTGGGTTAATAGTTTTTTTTTTATCACATTTTTAAGATGTTTAGCCATTCTTTATTTAAATTTTTTTTTATCCTTGCTTTATCTTACTTCCTCTGGGATTCTAGTTACACATATATTAGACTATACTGTCCCACAGGTTTTTCAGTCTTTTTCAATCTTTATGCTTAATTTTGGATAGTTTCTGTTTCTATGTCTTGAAGTCTATTGTTTTTTTTTTCTTTCTTTAGAGTGTCTAATTGCTGCTAAATCCAGTCAGTATATTTTTTCATCTTAAATAATGTAACTTTTTATCTCTAGAAATTCCATTTGGGTCCTTCCTGTATCTTTTACTTCTCTCCTTATCATGACTGTGTTTTACTCTACCATTTAAACATATAGATCATACTAATATTAACCATTTTAACACCCTTGTCTGCTGGTTCCATCATCTCTGTCATGTCTAGGTCTGTTTCTCTCAGTTAAGTTTTCTCTTGGTTATGGGTCATATTTCCTGCTTCTCTGCATCCCTGGTGTTTTTAACTGGATGGTAGACATTGCAAACTTTATGTTATTGATACTGGGTTTTGCTGTGGTCCTATAAATAGAAATTCATTTTCTTCTGCATGCCACTAATTTACTTAGAATCAGTGAGTTCATTCAGAGATTCGGTTTTAAGCTTAGCTAGAGTGAATGCAGAGTAGCCCTCTGTCTAGGGTTAATTTAGACACACTGCTGCAGCCTTCTGAGGATTCCCCCCAAAACCCTGTGCATAACAAGATCATTTTACTCTGGCTGGTGGGAGAATGAAACATTCCCAGCCAAACTATTACTAGGCGTTGTTTTGCAGATTCTTTTCTTGATGGCTCTTCTCCCAGCCTTGGGCAGTTTCCTCACGTCCATGCACTGATTAGTACAGAGCTAAAAGACTCAAAGGGAGTGTTTTGTGGATTTCTGGGGTCTCTCTCTTTTCTCTCTCGCTCTCTCTTTCTCCAGCTGTCTTTTTTCTGGTGCTCTGCTCCATAAAATCTAGTCTCCTTGGTCACCTTGAACTCAATCTCTGTATCCTCAACATAGTGAGACCACTACACTCTCTTTGGTCTCTCCCTGCTCTGTGTCCTGGAAACGTTCTCTAGGCAATAAGACAGTGTAATCCTAGGGCTCATTTTGTTTGTGTCCCTTCTCTTAGGGACCACTTTTCTATAGCATCTGATGTCTAATGTCTGAAAACTTTTTTTCTACATATTTTATATTTGTGTCACATGAAGGATAAATAAATTCCCTGTTACTCCATTATAACCAGAAGCTGAAGTCCCAAGGTGTTTGTTTTCTGAGAGAAGACACCATGTCTTTTGCGCCTCATAGACTCTAAAGAATCTTAGCACTCAAGGGACTCCCAGAGGTCACCTAATTTAAGTCATTACAGGTATCTGAGAAGCGATGCTCATGCATGCACAAAAACACACAAAAAGACTTCAGGCTACAGGAAGGCATTTTATCCCAGCTGTGTGTATTCAACAGCAGTCACACCACAACTGTCAAAGCCAAATTGATCAGCAGTGGCATTGTGTTCTGACAGTTCTGAACACTGTCACCAGTTAAGGTGCTGGCAGTTACCTATGTAACAACATAGTTCCCCAACTGGGTTTAAGGATGAAAAAAAAAATCAGTTTATTTCTGTTGGCTGCTAGTTTCCATTCTTACCCGGTGTTTGGACTGTAGGGCTGCTATTCCCTTCCAGGAACCATTTATGTAACTGGATGACTCCAGACTCTCACTGCCTTCTTGCTGCTTTTTCCCTCTACAGACACCTTGGTGATAGTTTACTGATGCTTATCTACCTGTCTCCTTGAAAGCAACTTCAGTTTGGTTTAAAATACACGTGAATCTAAAATCTCTTTATTATGTATCCTCCCTGTTCACTACCCTGCCTCCTGCCAGATGGTACTCTCTTTAATACCAATTTTTTTTTAAGGGTTTCAAAGTAGTCCACTAAAGTGGAAACTTGAAACTTCAGGCTCTTGTCAAATGCTGCTATTGAAAGAGGACCTAGACTTGGGAAAGACATGCTCTTTCTTTTTTCTGTCGTAGAAAACACCGTGATGCAAAATGGATTTCCATCAAAATCCTACTTCTAACTGAGATACAGATCAAATCCATAATTAAAGACTTAAGTAGTATGATATTGTGATATAATAAGAAATATATATATATATGTATATATATGGTCTTCATCCTGTTTTTTTGGCTAAAGCATTGGTTTAGTTTCCTAAGTGAGAAGAACTACAAAAGCTTAAATAAGTGTGTTTTGTTATTTATAATACGCTCCTTTCAACCACACCTGAGTTTATGTTAATAAGATGACTCCTGGAAAGCCCCTAACGACAGGGGCTGATTGTCAGGGGAGCTGAACAAGTGATTAGATGGTTGGAACTTTCAGCTCCACTTCCCAACCTCCAGAGGGGCTAGAGAGGGACTGGAAGTTGAGTTAATCACCAACGGCCAATTATTTAATCAATCATGCCTATGTAATTAAGCCTCCACAAAATTCCTAATCAAAGGGATGAGGAGAGCTTCTTGGTCAGTGAGCCCGTGGAGGTCGTGTACTAGGAAGGGCATGGAACCCCACGTGCCTTCCCCCCACCTCAACCTGTGTGTCTCCTCCATCTGGCTGTTCCTGGGTTGTGTCTTTTTTATAATAAATTGGTAATCAAGTAAGTAAGCTGTTTTCCTGAGTTTTATAAGCCGCTCTAGCAAATTATCTTATCAAACCGGGGTGGAGGCATGGAGGTTGGTTTCATGGAACCTCCAACTTAACAGTCAGCCAGAAGCACTGGTGACAACTTAGACTTGCAGTTGATGTGTAAAGTTAGGGAGTGGGGGGTAGTCTCGGGGACTGAGCCCTTCAACTGTGAGATGTGATGCTAATACCGGGTAGATAGTGTCAGAATGAGTTAAATTATAGGACACCTAGTCCAGAAGGTTGGAGAATTGCTTGGTGTGGAAAACCCACACATCTGGTGTCAGAAGTGAAGTGTTGTGAATAGCAGAGGAGCAGTAGTGCGCATTTTCCATTACTAAAATATATATACATAACAGACTAGTTTAAGATAATCACAAAAATCCTTGTAGGCTTTATGATTCTTTCCCCAATTCCTGCCCTCTCCTTTCCAATATGTATATGTTTTAGAGATAGTTATTATGGTATCAATTTTTTAAAGAGAAAGTTAACACAAAATGAGAAAATAACTCTACACCTCTGTGGCTTTTCCTGTTTTTCAACCCCTACCCCTTTTACAAAGATCTTTCTTTTCTTTTTGAAGTATAGTTGATTTACAGTATTGTGTTAGTTTCAGGTGTACAGCATGGCAATTCAGTATTTCTGCAGACTATACTACGTTATAGGTCATTACAAAATCTTTCTTTCGATTACTCAATTGAGGGACTTTGGAGAAAATTTAAATTAAACTGTGCGTTAACCTATTGTTATATTTTATAAGATCAGCTATTTCTAATGTGAAAATTTGAAACATAATTTATATTCACCAACAATTTTGGATTCATATATTTTATTGAAAAATGAGGCTCTCTCTTGAGCACTATGTACAACCAGTCCTGTTCAGTACCAGTGACTCACCTCTTATCAGCTCTTTTTGGACAAAAAGATAAAGTTAGTAAAAGAATTTTTACAATGTCCCTAACTATACTACATAAAATTAAATTTGAAGAGACTGCTGTAACACAGGGTGCCTGAAAATGTCTATTGTGTATGATAACACGAATGTATGATGGGTATTTTAGTCCTAAGAATTACTGTTTTATGAACATACACTCTGCTGTCTGCTTATGTGTGTGTGTATGTGTATGTGTATATATATATGTGTGTGTGTGTGTATATATTTTATGTTTATATTTTATATAAAATATGTTTTTATATATATAAAATATATATAATTTTATATATATAATATATGTGTGTGTGTATGTATGTGTATGTGTGTGTATATTAGACTGCAATTAGAATTATAACCCTGGAATTTCAAAAAGCTGCATGGAGTTAAGGTCTATATCATGGAAGAGTGCCCCTTTGTCGAACCTAAAGCCACATTAGGGCTTAAGGCATTGAGATTAAATTTCTGTCACTCAAAATGGGAAAAAAACAAGAAAGTGACCCCTATTTAAAGGTCTGAAACGCTGAGGAAGACTACAACCTATTTTTATTGTATCTTTTTCAAGTCGGGTGTTATGTATGAGCACCCCGTCTTTTCAAAAGGAGACTTCAAGCCAACTCTTGTATTAGACCATTTCTTGCCAGGTTTTTTTTTTTCTTTCAGTGCAGTTGTGGTTTGGTTTTCCCCATGTACTGTCTTAAATGAATTGTCAGCAAAATCCAGTCTCAATTACTTCACACCTGAGCACTGTTATAACTCTGTTTCTCTCTACTCCATCTCATCACAAAATCCAATAATAGCTATGAGGTCTGTTCTCATCATTTGTCCTTCTGTCAGCAGCCTTTTGGTGGCCTAAGGGTCCAACTATACCACTTTGGGGTAGATCCGAAGCTGTTTGTTTCACTTTGGAACCTGCGTCAGAATATGTCAGGAGGCAGGTGCAACCCCAGGTTGAAAGCTGTGTATGATACCCTTTCCTTTTAAATATGCAGCAAACAACTTGGTACAACCACTATAGAAATTAGATGCATATCTGCCTTCAAAAAATAATGTTCTGATTATTTTAAGGGTCAGAAAGTTACAATGCTTGTTAATCCAGGTCCTCCCAAATGTACATGCCAAAATCAGATTAAACACATAAGAATTTAATTGAGAAACTGCCTGTGGGAGAAAAGGTGAAGGGAGACAGAGAGGACTCAGAGATCCTTCTGATCACAATGCAAGTACAGTGGCCAAGAAGAGGGAAGGGAGGTTGGATGGAAGTATCTTAGACTACATGCAATCCGAGAGGGTTCAGCAAGGCCCTCGGGGAGTCCCCAAGCCAAAACTGGCCATGGGAGGAGTCCTCAACTCGCAGGAACGCCTGTCTTGGCATCCCTGCTGTATCAGTCCTTGCTGGAAACAGCCCACGGGGAGGCCTGGCTTCAGTGCAAACACAGGGCTGGACGGGAGAGTACTGCAGCTGGGGCCTTGGTCAAGTTCTCTGTGTTTAGAGGTATGTGAGGCACATTCTCGTGCCCACTACAATAATTTTATTAAAATGTTAACTATAGTCTAGGATTCAGGAATTAGTTTCATATAAATTATCCCAATCCACCCAGTTAATAATTTCTATCACAGTAGGACTTTTATATTGTTACTCAAACAAGATTGGAAACAACAGAAAGTAAAACAAGTAATCCTTAAAACAACTTGCTTCATAAGTTGGGAGCAAAGGACTCTTACTGCCAAGGTCCCAGCGATGAGCTCATTTCATTCACACCTTGAATCTGACTGTGTTAGGGCTTAGGCAAAACCAGAAATACATTAGGCTACGCTTGTTTTCTTTTGATGACAGAAGTAAGCTCTAGTGGGAAACTCAGGTGGGAATTTGTAACTTGCTTCCCTGTACACCGAACACTCACTGCCATGATGGGTCACATCTCCAATTATGAGTTTACAACAGGATCAGAAATGCAGTTCAAGGAGATGATTCTTGTATTAGCCTTCCCTAACGTAGAGGACTTAACATGAAACTGACTCGGTCAAAGAATTTCTATGTCTGGCTTTAATAATATGGCTCAAATATTCTGAAATAATACTGGGACGGAACGCAAAGAATTCAGAAAAGATAGCAAGCCTGTGCGTTAGACTAAACTAGATGTTTCCACGTACCTAGCATCGTAGGAAGATTGTTGGCCAGGCCTTAATAGAGGTCGATTTAAAGCAGAATTATGATTAGTCTTTCCTGAAGCGCAGTATGTACTATGAGTGCACTCATAGCCCAAGAGAATATTAGAAGATAAACAAACCTTTATTTTAATAATTAAAATATTATCTTAATGTGTTTTAGAAAAAAATATAACTCATCCATTGAAACCTTGAGTTTACAGAGAAGGTTAAGTTTTAAAAAATTAAGACAAATTTACATAATAATGTGTTGGTAGGCAGACATGGTAAAAATTAAACAGTAATGATAATGTGGGTAGGCTGGATAATGACTCCCCAGAATATCCGTATATTAATCCCAGAACCTCTGAGTGTTACCTTAGATGGTAAAGGGGATTTTGCAGATATGACTAAATTAAGGATTCTGGGATGAGGAAATTATCCTGGATTATCTGGGTGGCCCAATGTTGTAATCACAAGGCTTCTTCTAAAAGGGAGGCAGGCGAGCCAAAGACAAAGGAATAGAAATGACAAGGGAAGCAAGAGGTTAGAGTGACGTGAAGAAAGGGCCACTAGCCAAGGGACACAGGTGGCCTCCGGAAGCTGAAAAGGGCAAGGAATGAATCCTCCCTGAAGCTCCAAGAAGAAAGCACTCCTGCCGACACCCCGATTTTAACCCCGTAAGACTCAGTGTAGACCTCTGACCTCCAGAACGGAAAGAGAATAGATTCCTCTTGTTTTAAGCCATTCATTCTACGATAGTTTATGCCAGAGGAAATAAGCAGCTGATACAGATGGTAGTCAAATGACTGAAATTTGTGAGATATTGCTCGCGTCGGAGTACAGGTGTTTAATACTGTTGACCAAGGCAACAGTCATAATGTACAGGTGCCAGGCTTTGGGGTGTTTTGTGTATTCATCATTCAACAGGTATTTCTGCAAGTTGTTCATTGCCCTGTGTGTAATTCATCTGGGTCTGAAGACTTGAAGTCATTTTTGTAACTTAGTGATAATAACGATAGTAATTAGTAGCATTTACTGAGCGTTAGGCAGGTCAGGCATTGTTCTAAGGACTTTATACATATTGTCTAACTATGGAATATTATCTCAAATCGGGGATAGATTCTGTTGTCATCCCCGCTTTATAGCTTGCCTCGCTGAGGAATGGAGACGTGAAATACTTGCCCAAGATCACAGTTCCAGAATCGGCTCTGAGCCTATAGGTCTGTCTCTGTCTGGAGCCTGGGTTTTTACCAAGTTTAAGGAGATCTAGATTTCTCTCCCCATTTCCTTGTGATCAATCTCCTGGCTGCAAAAGACAAAGCAAAATAAGACTGGAATAGGCATGCCTTCCCTCTGCCATCTGATGACATTTCGCCATTTCCTACCCATACATGCTGTCAGTTCTGAATGCTCGTCACACATTATTGACTAATACTGTGTTTGCTAAAAATTTCCCTGATAGGACGGTACTCCAAATAAAAAAGCAATATCAAGTAAAACAGTATTTTAGCAACACTAAACAAAAATCATGGAGAAGTAATGTAAAAATGTAACAACTCAGTTCAGACGCCATTCATTTCTCTCACGGAAGCTTAGACTGGTCTGCGCTTTTGTCCTGGCTTTCTGGAAACGCAGCAGAGGTTTTCTCCTGCACTTAAGCACTTTGGGCATCAGGTCTCTCTTCCGAAAAGTTGAAATTGGACTGGAAGATCTCTAAGGCTTCTATCAGGTCTTAAATTCAGTGACATCAAAATATATGTTTGTTTGTCTTGGGGAAAAAAATAATTCAACAGAAGCCTGTCTGTTAGTATAACACGGGACCTTGATTTATCAGTAGCTACCCAGTCGTTTCCGACAAGTGCCTGTGATACTGGACCTACTGTTGCTCCCGTGGTCTGCTTACGAAAGGGGCTCCCTTTCAGTGGGGTGGGACCATTTTGCTGTGGTTGCTTGAACGGTCTACCTTGCTCCTGTGAACTTCCTGCCTCTTGGAGAAAATCAGTAACTGAGTTCTCATGTCTTGTTTTAGCTCAGTCTACCACAGTTCTCCAAATACTGCCTGCTTCAACCACATCAGTTATTAACATCACTTAGCTGGCAGGCTCAGAAATGTCCAAAGTTAAGAATGTTGCAGAAGAAATACATGCATTAGATATATAGTTAGACTAGGTGACGTCTTAGGATGACCAGCTGTCTCAGTTTTCCAGGGACTACCCCAATTTTAACACTGAAAGTTCCCAAACCCAGAGATAATCCTGGGAAAAACCAGCATGTTTGGTTGCCCTTTCTGAGGTCCTTTAAATCCTAAGACTCTAGATGCAGTGTTGCCCAGCAGAATTTTCTGCAGTGATGGAAATATTCTATATCTACACAATCCAGTTCAATAGCCTTGTATGGCTACTGAGCACTTGAAATGTGTTTAGTACAAGTGAGGAACTAAAATTTTCTTCTTTTTTTTTTTCTCTTTTCATTTTTTTTAAATTGAAGTATAGTCAGTTTACAATGTTGTGTTAACTTCTGGTGTACAACATAGTGATTCAGTTATACATATATATATATATATTTCTTTTCATATTCTTTTTCATTATAGACCATTACAGTGTATTGAATATAGTTCCCTGTATTATACAGTAGGACCTTGCTGTTTATCTATTTTATGTATAGTAGTTAGTATCTGCAAATCCTGAACTCTCAATTTAATTCTCCACCTTTCACTTTCCCCCTTGGTAACCACAAGTTTGTTTTCTATGTCTGTGAATCTGTTTCTGTTTTGTAAATAAGTTCATTTGAGACATTTTTTAAGACTCCACATATAAATGACACCATATGGTGTTTCTCTCTCTCTTTCTGGCTTAATTCACTTAGTATGGTAATCTTCAGGTCCACCTATGTTGCTGCAAATGGCATTATTTTATTCCTTTTCATGGCTGAGTAGTATTCCATTGCATATGTATGTTCCGTTGTGTATAATATCTTCTTTATCCAATCATCTGTCTATGGACATTTAAGTTGCTTCCACATCTTGGTTATTGTAAATAGTGCTGCTGTGAGCATTGGGGTACATATATCTTTTAAAATTAGTTTCTTCTGGATATATGCCCAGGAGTGGGATTGAGGAACTAAAATTTTAATTTAGTTACCTTAAATTAAAGTGGCTACTGTATGGGACCACTCAGCTCTAGGTGATGTCATGAAAATGGTCACTGGTGAGACACTCAGCGTTGTAGCCCTAAGGGAGTTGCACTGAAGAGTGGTACGATCACACACTTATCTGACACTCAAGCCCCAGCTTCATGTCCTGTATCCATTGTTATACTGACAAGGAAGTATACAAATTTGTCCAGGATTATTGATAAGACCTACCTGTACACACTTGAGGTCAAAGGATAGAATGGCCCTTAAAGAAACATGTGATTTAAATTGTGTAGTAAGTCTGAGTTTCAGTAGGTGAGTAATCGCATCCACATAAAAGCACTCTAATAGTTAGAACGCTGTGGATTTGCCACTGTGATGTAAAAGCAGTTGTGGATTTTAGGTGTATGATAAGTGAGCCCTTTTTTGACCTAGCCTGGTGGTTTAGTGAAGTTAGGGGTATTATACCAAATAAAGTTACGACTTGGAATGAAGACTGATTTAAAATTCTCCTCTCTAAGAGAAACCCAGGGAACCGAAGTCTGCTTCATTATATCAAAGTGAGCAGTCAGCAGAGAGAAAAACACAACATATTACAGCCAAAAGGAGAAAGGATTTTCTTGAATTGTAGAACATTGACACCATACATCTGTTCGACATCAAAACTGTTGGTTATAAATCTTGCAGATAACTGATCATCCCGAATCCACAAAGGCACAAGTTGAAAGAGAAGTTGGAACATGGGAAGAGGCAAAGAAACTCCACAGCCCCTTCACGAGCTGAAGCCAGTTACAGTGTGACATATATCTTATAGGTTGCTGCAGGACTGGGCTGTCTATTTAAATGCTAACCTGCAACCTGGCGTATTCCTAGGAATTAAAGTGCTGAGGCAGGCGGCAGTGCTGGAAATTTCAGAGTGTTGTTGAATATTCAGCATCCACGTGCTAAAGAGCTCAGGTAGACTTTCAAATGTCAGAGAACAAACCACAGCTCTCACTATGCTCTGCTGTGAATTCTTTGGCCATGTGCCACTTTCTGAGTTTTCAAGCGATTTTTCTTCATTTGTTCTGATAAGTGAAACAAAAGGTCATTGCCTGTGATTTATACATAGGGTATTAATTAAAGGCAAATTCAAAAATTCTTCTTGGTTAAAAATTTTTTTTAAAATCTCTTAAAGTCTCAATTATCCTTCAGCTGTGAGAACTGAAAATTGTCCAGCATTTAAGGTGAATTTTAGGATTTTTTTCTCATTTTCTTACTCTGTATTTTTTTAGCACATCCAAGCCATATTAATATAATTATCACTATGCCAGCAATAGGCAGGCGCTTTGAGAGGTAGTAATAACAGTTATTAAAATTGGTGCCTTGAGAAAAGGAAGAAGCTGACCAAAGGCTGAGAGTGAGTTTCCCGACGGTCACTATGTGGGGGAGTATCATTGCTGTATGGATAACCGCTGCGGTCTCCAGAGAATGTGGGTTCTTGGTATTCATTCAGCGTGTCGGTCTTCCACGTGTTGGGCACGGAGCTAGGTGCTGGCGATGTGCTGACAGTAATACCAGTGAAGGCGCGTGTGCTAACTGCCCTGTGCGTAGAACTAATATTTGCTTTACAGATATTAACTCATTTAATCCTGTAAAATTATAAACATCCTCATGAGGTATTTATGGATGGGGAAACTGAGGCATGAAGATTATGTAACTTGGCCGAGGTAATGAAGCCCATAAATGGTAAAAATGGGATTCAAACCCAGATAGTCTAAACCCATATTCTACACCATTAAAACCACCATACATAGTGCCTTAATCTTTAATGTTACCTTCTAGTAACACTTTGACCAATACTCTATTCCAAATTTCTTGAAGTACTTGTGTTTTTTTAAACAAAGTCCTTGCTCTCACTAGGTGATAAATGCCTTCAGGTTTTCCTCATGGTGTGGCAACTTGCCTGTGTGGGATATTCCATAAACGTCTGCAGTGCAGTGTAGTGTAAGGGGGAGGGTTTTGGAGCCACAGGAACTGGGATTAGACTCTCAGTTCAGCCACTTCCTCAGTGCATGAATATAGTTTCTTCATCTGCAAAATAGAAATAATGGAGTTATTGTGGGGATTAAATGAGATCATGCTGTAAAGTTTTTAGTATGGTACCCAGTGCATAACCAGCTTGCAGTAAATGCTCACTGTTATTGTTTGAGTAATTTATTTGTTTTGAGCAATCATTAAACATTACTTCCACTTTAAACTAGAGATGAATTTAGAAATATGGAGTCATAAAGACCTAAGAGGATCTGGGCCCAACCTAAGCTGAGGGGGAGGTCCTGTCCGACAAGAACCCTGATCATTCAGTGTCCACTCAGCTCTCATCATATGGAGGGATCCCTGCTCCCTCCCTCCCTCCATCCTGTCCTTCCTTCAGTTGCAGACTCACTACTCACCATTCACTCCCTCAATATACTTTCTATTAAGCACCTGCATGTGTGTCGGGCTCTGTGCTAAGGACAGAGTCAGTGCTGGGTTTCCACTCCTGACTCAGTTTATGCTGTAGCAGTGGTTCTTGGAGTGTGGACCCTGGACCAGCCGCATCAGCACCCATTGGTGTGATATTTCATTTCAGGTGCTAACTTGACTGGGTCATCCAGTGGTCTAGACGTTTGGCCAGATATTATTCTGGATGTGTCTGTGAGCGTGTCTCTGGATGAGATCACCATTTGAGTCGCTGGACTGAGTAAAGCAGATTGCCTTCCTTAATGTGGGTGGGCCTCAGCCCATCAGCTGAAGACCTGAATAGAACAAAAAATCTGAGTAAGGAGAAACTCCTCCTGCCTGACGGCATGAGCTGGGATACCAGTCTTCTATTGCATCTGGACTTAAACTTAAAAACCAGCTCTTCTTGGATCTCAAGTCTGCTAGCCTTCAGACCAGAACCTACACCGTTCGTTCCTCTGGTCTCCAGCTTGCTGACTGCCGACCTTGGGATTTCCTAGCTTCTGGAATCAAGCTTGCTGACTGCAGACCTTGGGATTTCCTAGCTTCTGGAATCACATGAGCCAGTTCCTTTCAGTTCGTCAATTAACACTATTGGCACTGCCCTGAGAGTGAGGCCCTGCAGTCTGCGTCTAGCCAAGCGCCCAGGTAATTCTGATGTTCACCAGAGCTTAAGAACCCCCATCCTCGAGGCACACATCCCTGATTGACCTGACTAGTCAGGAGGGCGGAATTTTGACACCAGCAGTTAACCTCCTGAGTCATTACTAACTTGCAGATATCAGAGATGAACGTTGCTTCCCTAAACCAGCCCATTTTGACAGCGTGCCTTCCCTTCAGTCACAACCAGGAGGCCCTGGTTGTCCGATCTCTTAATGAGCTTAGTGTATATAAATATAAATGTAAATCTGTTGGATATTTGTTGTTGGTGTTGTTCAATATGAATATATTTTAAAGACTAAGAAACCAGTAAGAAAACTCTCCTCATATCCTTCAAGGATTCTGATTGCTTTTACTTTTAGTGTGTGATGGACACAAGCGGGCTGCAGGGACAAAAAAATATTTTTACATCACACTGCATTCAGCAGAGCCTGCCAGGGTTCCACAGTGCACCCTGGTCTGTCATTCCTTCCCCGTGATTACACATGCAGCCTTGGGGCTCTGCAAGGACAGTCAGTGGTGCCACGTGAATTTGCCTTGTACTGTGCTACCACCAAAACACTGGCACTGTTCTCTGGGCTGTTCCGGGCTCCTGTGAACTGTTGGTGGTGCCTGTTCACCATTTTCATTGAAAGTAAGAGTCAGTAATGGAAGTCATAGAATTTTTTTTTTTTTGGCTCAAAGAAGATGATTCAGAAAGTTTCATTTCTTTCCTAACAGAAGGGGCACTTAAATAGATAACAGGCCATTTGTGTCAAACCCACTGTACCAGTATGTGGTCTATGTACAATGTACCCACAGAGGTAAGACAGACCTCAGTCAAACAGCAGGCCCAGGAATTCTTTGCGGACAGAGCAGCAGTCTATTTTTCAGAAAATACACACAACAAATGGACTGTAACATGTTATGGGCTATTAATCAAATAGTCCAATCTTACGTTATCTGTCATCACCCACAAACACTCGTTGAGAGCTGCTGTGTGCAAGGCAGCGTCAGAGGGCGTGATACACAGGCACTCACACGCACACCTTAAATCATCGTCATCACCACCAAGTATGTATTAGTGCTGACTGAGTACGAGCCAGTGCCCCAGGCAGTCGTGCACAGACATCCCCCAAATAAAAGCCGTTTGTTGAGTGCCTCTCAACATCAATATGAGGCAGGCATATTTGTTACCATTTTATAGATGAGAAGGTGACATACAGAGTTGTTAAATAATTTCCTAAAAATTGTTTGTTTTGTGAAATGGGAAAACCAAATCTTAAATCTATGTCTTCCTGAATCCAAACTCTCTAAGTTTTTTCTCTGCTTCCAGAAGTTTTCATCTAAGTGGTAAATCAGAACACATATGTTAACAAAAACAAAAACAAAAAACCTCAACACCAATGCAGATCTGCAAACACCAAGTGACAGGCAAAGGGTAGGAAGAGTACATGTCAAAGAAACAGACAGACATGGGTACTGCTCTGCCAGGTTTCAGCCAGGAAATCAAAAACCACACCAGGCATTTCAGCAAAGAGATTGACTAAATGGGTATTGGAGGACTGAAAATGCAAAAGGCAGGCCGGCAGCTGCCACTCCCAGACTGCAGGAGCAAAGACAGGAGTTGGAGTTAACAGAACTTAAAAGCTCAGAGGAGGCACCCTGCCTAGTTGAGCCAGTCCTCAATAAATGCTAATAATATTATTATTTTGGGACAGGTTAAGGATGCTAATGGCTCTTGCTTGGTAGGACTGCCTGTATGCAGAGATGACATCATTCCTACTTTTTTTATCTGAAAATGCTCTTTCTTGCATAAAATGGATTTGACAGTACATACTATGAAATCTAAAAGTCTTAGAACACTGCAGCAAAACACTCCTAAGATATATAAAGAAATGAACAAAAACCAAACAAGAATTTGCTCATTTGACATCAACATACTGGGTGCCAGCCGTACACGTGCCAGACCCTGAAACCATGCTGGAAATACCACGACAAGCAAGACAGACATGGGTCCTGTCCTTAAGGTGGTAACAATCTAGCATAACTTATTTAATTTGATCCTCATAGTCACTCTGGGAAAGGGTATTATTATTATTATTATTATTATTATTATTATTATTATTTTTTATTATCATCATCGTCATCATCCCTGTTTTTAAGAGAAAACTGAAACCTCATGAGGGGAAATGTCACTCCTTACGTAGCACAGCAGGAAAAAATTGGGGGTTCTTTTCACCATCACATAATGATATGTTGACCTAGTCCTTCTCCCAGGAAGTGTATCTCACGCTGATAATGGAAGCCTATGGGAAAATGTGCTTAATAAACTTGTACAAGGGTCAGCTTTTCTGGAACACGTCTAGCCTGTGAAGTAAGACTGAGGATAGATCTGGAAGTCTCTTCCCAAGTCGAACACTTAGGTCTGAAATTTAACAATTGGGTCTCCAACCTGCTCACCTCTTACTATTTGTTGAGTGTGAAGGCTGCAAATTATATCTTTAATGCCCTCTGACCTCTACTTTCCACCTTCTTTATGACCCTTTTGGCCCCTCCTATCCTCCAAGAGGAGACTTTACTATGCTGATACGCCTTGTGGATCTCCAGGTAGGGGAACAAAGCACACATGGGTTCTCTTCTCTTTCTACCCACTTATTTTTTTTTTCTCCCATTATCTTTTAAGCAATGTCTGCTTAGGGGTGATTTGGTAACAGTTTAAAATGATTAAAAATTTCAAGTCTCAAAGAAAAGGAATTCTGAAGTGGCACGCAAGGCAGTAGTTGGTTTTATGTACGCACTCTCCCCTCATTCATAGCACTCATTGGCTTTCTGCTCTTTGTTTTAGCTTTGTTCCATTAATCTCTCATGAAGCAGTAGTCACTGGAATAAGATATTCATCTTACATCCCCACCAGGAACTTCTGAGGTAGTATGGCAGGTGCCTTTCATCCCCAAGCTTATAAATCCTTATGACAGTCCCAACAGGTAGATAGCTGGTATTCAAAAGGGGGAAACAGAAGTTGCCTTTAAATCTCCTTCCTCCTCTACCTTCTTTTTTTTCCTTAATAACAACATGGAAACTTAATCAAGTAAAAGATTTAGAGATAGATTAAGTGAATAAGTCACCCAACTAAGAAGCACTGGAGCTAAGATTTGAACCCAGAGCTCTCCAGCAGCAAAGTCTGTGCGTTTCCACTTATGCTAGCACGCCCCCACCTTTATACAGCCAGACATGAACTCCATAAGCCATTAATGTTATCCCACCAAAGACACCCATGATCAAATATGTTTGAGAAATAGTTCATTTGTTTGATCTCTTTGGAAATTCATGGTGTATATTTAGCAAATTAAGATGTTAAATAGGACTACTGAACAGGAAAAAAGAACTATTTAGCTTAATTTAGCCTTAAGTTTCTGTTCCCTTCCTGGTTTAAACACTTAAAATACTTGCTGTAAGATGGAGAAACAGGGCTCTGCACTGCAGCAGTCAGAACAGCGAGAAAACCAGGACAACTGCTAGACTTGGATAAAAGGCCTCCCTGTGGAGCCAGGGTCACTATCTGGGTCAGGATGATCTGCTAAAACCTAGAAGGCAGTGTTAATTACGGTCTTAGGAACAAAACATGTCATGTAGGGGATCTAAAAGCTCCTTTCAAAGGGAGAGGGGTCTAAGTGGAAAGGATCCCATTTAGCTGAAAGTACCCCTACAGTGTGCTAAGTGGATAGGAAGAGGCTACAATTAAAAATAGAATCATCAGGTTATAATTTTATATACAGTTATAATTGGGTCCTTTCGCACTTTTCAGATCCAGACTGACAAGGGAGATTGAGTCATTTCCCTGGGGCAACCAACCACCTCAGTGTGCAGGACTTTCAGTCTAAAATTGGAAGAGTCCTGGATAAACCTAGGCAATTGGTTACCCTACATTTACTGAAAAAAAAAATGACTATTTGCAAAGGTTGTTACTAATAGTCAGGTACCACATCTATGTAATCTGAACATATTTTAAAAGTTTATTCACTTCATCAGGGGAGTTCATTACACAGATAATTGATGACGCAGTTTTGGTGTAGAGTGAAATACTCTCGCACGTTAGATGTTAATCATATAGTTTGGGATTTATCAGGGACCCATCAGATTTTTATTCTTAGCAAGTCAGATCATAGGGAAAGGTAATTAACCTGATACTGGCCCCCTTAGTAATATAGGCCTAGCCCAAGGAGACCTTTTCCAGTTCCAGGGCTGACGGGATCCACCTGGGAGGCAGAAAGCACCCAGTTGCAGGAGCAGGTACTCAGCCTTAGAAGTACCTGATGGAAGTTCAGAGAGGTTGACAGCCTGCAGCAAGTTGGCCCATGTAAGCGCAGCAGGGATGTGGGCCCTAGATTGGAATGCAAGGCAAAGCGACAGTTTCTAGGGAGCAGAACAAGCAAGAGCAAAGGAGGACCAGTTCTCAAAGGCCCGGCAAGTGCAGGAGGCCCATGGGAGCATCTCAGAGGAGTGAGGGACAGCATGTGGACCTGCACACGGGGCCTCACAGCTTGATGTAGGGCAGCCTGCAAGGTGCTTACTAGTGCAATACAAGCCAGTGGACTCCCTTCAGGACATTTAATATCAAACTTTTCATGACCACAAAGAGATCAAGGGCTCCAGGCTTTTCAAATGCTTCCTGTCTGAGAAGGGCAGTACTGAACATACAGATGGGAAGATGATCAGGACCAGCGGGCGGAAGACCAAGAACGAGGAGATGGAGGCTACTAATTGCCAGGTGCAGTGGCTGCTCATTCCATTCCGGAGGGCTTGCGAGTTCTGGGAACTGATAAACAGAGAAACCAACTTTCAAGTCACGGTAGTCTTCAGTCCACTCAATTCTGTGAGAAATGTATGTGGAACACGCAGAAATACCCATAAATTTGCGTGCATCATCTTCAGCATCCCGTCTGAGCTCTTCTGGAGAACAAATGCTCGCTGTGGGCAGGATTCCTCGTGAGACAAGGGCTTGGAGAATGTGGGACTTGGGCATGGAATTGCAAGTCATCCTGCACGAGGGCAAGTGCTAAATGCTTGTTTTATTCCTAAAGAAAAAAAGAAATGCAGGGATTTGGCAGAGCTGTCACCCTTATTATGTATCACGTGGGACCTATTTTACAAAGAAGATGGCAGTCTGTATATTTTCCAGTTAAAAAAAAATGAAAGTTGCTTTCTGAAATTTCAGTGTTAGACTTCCTATCCTGCATACCTTCTGAACCTACGTAAAAACGTCAGATTTGGAGTAGGCTGGTGTTCGATTATGATGCTGAGAATCGTGCCACCACACTCTAAAACCTTGCAAAATAAAGCCCTTGTAAAGGCTCTGTTAAAATATTACTTTTTTTTTTTTTCCCCACAGGGGCACCTTATAGAGCATTTCAAACGACTGGAAGGGAAATGAAGAGATTAATCACTTTATAAGCACCAATTAATGTGGCTCTTTATGCTACTGGTGTCTTACTGGACAATCAATCTTTAAAAAGAAATAGAAGTTTCTAGGACTTACATTGCTATGCTTCAACTAATGACTGTTTTTATTAGTTCCTGGCTTAAATACTTGCTTATTTATATCCTTGAAACAAAATCCTAACAATTATTTCTTTTACTTGAAAATCCAGTTTCAGATTTAATACTCTGTGGTCAGCTTCTCTGAAAGGGAATATCTAGAAACAAAGATCTTGAAACAACAAAAAAAGATGACACAATTTTCCAAAAAATGACTGTAAATTGTTATAAGTAAGATTTCTTTGGGGGGCAACTTACCCAGATCTCCATCTTACACCTCTAGGCTTACCCTGTTATTCAATTATTACTCTATTAAGCTCACTTTTTGCTACTCCCTTTAATGTGGATAATCCGAGGGTTTTGCAGTCTTTTTCTGTTCTCCTCATGTACTTTCCCTGGACCATCTCCTCAATAGCTGTAACTGCAACTGACATCTCTAAACCAATGACACTAAATTTATAGCTCTGCCCCAGTCTATCGCTAAAGCTCTTAACTACCTTCTTGACACCTTCTTCAGGAAATTTCATAGTCATGTCAAACTCAACATGTCCAAAACTGAACAGGTCATCATATGCTTATCTTTCATTCTCTTCTTCCAGGAAATGGCAACACCACCTATCAGTTGGCCAGGCAAGAAATTTATGAATTATCTTAGATTTTACTCTTTCTGCAAAATGACCCTCTACAGCAAGTGTGGCTCCCAGTCCACTGTGTTGTCTCTGACAAATCCCCTCTTGTCACATGTGACTCTTGATGTCTCCTGATCATCTGTCTTGCGCTGGGTGATGCTGTTAAAGTTTTCTTGCAGTGCTAAAGCCACACAGATACCTGGGGTGAGGTGAGAGGGGATGTCCCCTCAGCCTTCTTGGGCACGGTGTCTTAAAAGCCAAATCAACCCTCCACTTCCTTTCTCTCTCTCTCTCTCTCTCTCTCCTTCATGCAGTCATGATTCATGGTGCTGAGTAGAAGGCAGCTACCCAACTGCACTGAGAATCATTCCTATGTTCTAACTGCGGGTGTGTTTCTGGAAACAGTATGGAGGAGCTCAAAAATTTAAAAACAGAAGTTCCATACAGTCCAGCAATTCCACTACTGGGTATTTATCCAAAGAAAATGAAAACACTGATTTGAAAAGATATGTGCATCCTTATGTTCATTGCAGCATTATTTACAATCACCAAGGTACAGAAGCAACCTAAGTGTTCATCAATGGCTAAATGGATAAAAAGGTGTAAGATACATATATATATGTATATAAACACAAACACACACACACACATATATATATATACACACGCATACATATATATATATATATATATATATATATATATATATATATATATATATATATATAATGGAATATTACTCAACCATAAAAGAATGAAATCCTTCCATTTTCAATAACATGAGTGGACCTAGAGAGTATTATGCTAAGTGAAATAAGTCAGAGAAAGACAAATACTGTACAATTTCACTTATTTGTGGAATCTAAAAAACAAAAGAAACAAAACAAAATAGAAACAGACTTACAGATACAGAAAACAAACTAGCGATCACCAGAGGGGAGGGGGTGAGGTTGGGAAATGTAGGTGAGGGGGCTCAAGAGGTAAAAACTTCCAGTTACAAAATAAATTAAGTCATGGGGATGTACTGTACAGCATGGGGAATATAGTCAATAATGTTGTAATAACTGTGTATGGCAACAGATGGTGACTTACTGTGGTGATCAACTTGTAATGTATATATAAGTGTCAGGTTACTATGTCCTGCAACTGAAATGAATGTTGTGTGTCAACTATACTTATCAATAAGATTTTTTTAATTAAAAAAAAAAGATAGTTCTGAGTTCTCCAACGGATGCTTCAGGAGATCACTTTGTACACATCCAGAATGTCTGAACCCAGTTCAGGTTCAGGCTGGGACATCAGTCATCTATGTAGACAAGTGATGCGTGCAGCCTGAGGCTGCAGACAACTCCCGAATGCCTTTGTTTACCAGATTTGGGACTACGATTTGATGAGCTGCTTGAAAACCACCGTTCACTTGTCAAATAGCAGCAGCTCAAATGATTGCTCTCATAACATTTTGAAAAGTGCCTTGGCGTTTACATAAAGAAGTCAGAAAGAGGCTCTTTTCCCATGATCCCTGGAAATAAGGCTCTTTGCTAAACAAACATGCTGTTTGAGCTGTGGTTCTTTTATGCCTGCTGCCCGCTAGAAAAAAGGACTATGATCACTTAATTTGCATAATGTGGTCTTTAGGCAGCAAAGCCTTGTCCCTGTGGCCCTGCCGAACAGGGGCTGAGTCACCCATCGAGTGGGGAAGTGGGAGAAGGCCAACTGCACATATTGTCTGGTGATCTCACTTGGCGTCATTGCTGAGTTTCAACCAATTTCTAAGAGATTTTTTTTTTCAATGACCATCCTAAGTGTTATATTACTGTCATGAAACCAAAGGTCTGAGAATTTTTTTCTGACATTTTTGTGTGGAAGTTTTGCAGAAATGAGCCAACCTCGTGGCTCGTTACGGAGAGTCTGCCCTTTTGTACTAACTAGTATGTATCATCCTCAGTGCCTCAGACTGTCCACAGACATACAGAGAAGCGGTGAACTTACGTATTATCTAATTAAGTAAGTGATTAAGAGTAAGACCAACTGAAATTTGGCTTTCCTCTGATTACCCCACTTGAATCACAATTCTTTCAAACAGAGGTCATTCCTTTTTTCCTCCCTACTCCTTGGAAGCAATGTCCATATTTTTTATTACATTCTACTACCTCCTCTTCTTTTTTCCTTTTTCATCCTGAGAGTGACGTAATCAAGCTGGTATTTTTGGAAGACATTTTAGCCACCGCAGTATCTAAGAGGAGGATGGATGGATGGGAGGAGAGACTGGGGAAGGGAATTAGACTGGGAACAGATGCCCAGTGCAGACAGGCTGAGGGCCTGGCTGAGAGTGGACTGGAGGGCCGTGTCAGTAGGACCAGGTGTGGGAGGAGCCAGGACGGCTCTGCTCTGGCACTGGTGTGGCGTATGGAGATGGAGGGGGGCAGGCGGGGAGGAGGGAGTTGCTGGGGTTGAGATGCCTTTGGGACATCTGGGGACAGTGCTCAGAGACAGCTGTCTTGGAGGGTCTGGTGACTGTGAAGGGTCTGGGTTTTAATTCCCTAAAACAGACCTGAGCTTCCCCACAAGCTTCTAAGCACAGGGTAACCAGGGCGGAGGCTGTAAGGGAAAGCCAAACAATATATAAACATCACTATTTTTCTTTCCAGTTTAAATTATTCAGCCTTTTTGGGTCAATGCTCAGTCTTTTAAATTTTTTAAATTAAATTAAATTAATTTTATTTTTCTCTTCCATATGAAGTCCATAGCATCTGATTATATGATACCTGCCCCCATGCCCCCCACGTCTCTGCTTCTGTTGGTCACTTATCATCTCATATTTTTGAGGAGCAAAGAGAAGGCTCATGAGCACAGAGAAAGGGGAGAGTCCCTGCGGGGTGAGTCTGGCACATTACAGGGACCCGATCTTGAGGACCCGGTGAGCTGTGCTGAGAACTTCGGTCCTTATTCCAGGAGAAATCGGAGGCCTTTTAAGCTTCTTAAAAGGGTGAAACAATGCCTGATGTGGTTGGTTTGTTTTGTTTGTTGTAAGACCAAGACAGTGAAAGAATGTAACTGAGTGAGGCAGAAACAGGGAAGAGCGTTGGACACCAAGGACATGGTTAGGCAAGAGAATGATAGTGGCCTCAGCAGCTGTGGTGACAGTGAAGGCAGAAGAAGAGTTAGGAGAAAAAGTGGCAGACCTTGGGAATGGTTTCGATGGGGTTCAAGTAAGAGAAGGAAGAATCTAGCCTGATTCCAGGCTTTCTGCAAGGAGCCAAAGGGCATGGCGGTAGTTGCCGGAGAGAGATAAAAAGAGGAGCAGGCCTGATGGGAGTGAAGGCCACCTTAGAGGTCCTCATCCACGACCCCATACACCTGCCAGGGGAGCTCTGCCTGCTGCCGCCCTTCCCGGACTGTTAACTGTTGCCACGGGAGCTCACTCAGCACCTGGCTCCACTACGGACACATCGTATCCAGCCTCAGCTAGGTCTCCTGGCTCTTTGGAAATATTTTTATCAATTTCAAATTAAACCTTTTTTCTGTTCATCATATTAGGTTTTAACAGCATCTTTACTCTTTCTGTATGTCTAGTTCTATCTTTCCTCCTTAGGCTTAGCAGACGACCTTGCCTCCTAAATTACTTTTAAAAAATGTAGAGGTCCAGTGATGTGATTTTCCTCATATTTTCTTACCTCCATTTCAGAATTTCTGAACCTTCAGTCCTCCTCTTTTCTGTCTTCTGTCAGTGGGAGAAGTGTCCCTGTCCCCTTCCCAAGCTTTCTTCTCCACCTATGTTCTCAAACCCACCCCCATTCACTTTTTCTGGAACATTGTCTCACAGACCATCCCCAGTCTCCTATCTCATGTTGAAGGAAATAGTATTTTTTTTTTCTGAGTCCAGGATTTATACAGTCAACGTAGAAAATTTGGAAGACACAGAAAAGAACCAAGATGAACACCTACAATCTCATATAAGGGAGAAAACCAGTTTTGATTTCTAATTTTTAAAAGAAATTTCTCTTGCTACTGTTTTCCTCCCCTCAGGCTTAAAACATGTTCAAGGCTTCTCTGTTACAAAGAAAATTCCCCTCAGTCTTGCTTCCCTTTCAAACTACTGTGAAATCACTTTCATAGCTGCCTACTCTTCCAGTGCTACCTGGAGAGCGTTGAGATGCCTCCAGTGGGAAAAAAATTGCTTCAGACTTTGGAGGCTGTACTGAGATGATGAGCAAGACACAGAACACATCTAATCATCTAGACCTGTAACCTCCTGCACATGCCACTGCTGCCTCACTACCCAGCTGGTCCCTCTTGTGCCTTGGATTTTGCCACACTTCTGATTGTGTATTGCCCTGACCAGCCTGCCATGTCCCCAACTCTCTTTCTGCCCAAACCTGTCCATTCTCATGGCTTCATTTATCATTTCTATATGGATGATTTCATGTTGATATTACTAACCAAGACTTTTCACTGAAAGCCAGAATAATATCTCCAGCTGCCTTCTAGTCACTTCCATATGGCTGTCACACCAGGAAACTCAATATATCCAAAACTAACTTTATTATGTTACCTGCCAAACACTTATTTCTTTTATTTCAGTTAGTGGTATTATCTTTTTGTCTTATTATCTTTTATTCAGCCAAGGGAGACAATTGGGAGTCATCACTGACTCTTTGCTTCCCTAAATTCAACATAAACTTCTATTGATTTAATATCATTGATTACTTACTTATGTCAGGCACGTTGCTAAGTACATTAGCTGCACTTTCCCAATCAATCTTTCAGTACACTTTGTGTTATTCTTGTTTTACATGTGAGAAAACAGAAACTTTGAGGTTCACAAATAGGTGGTGAAGTCAGAATTGAACTCAAGCCTATTTATTTCCAAAGCTGGTGTCTTGATGTCTTTTCAATTCATCCTCTCCTCTCTCTCCCCACTGTTGCCGTAGCTCACATCCTCACAGTAGAAGCCCTGTGAGCCAGTCCCCAGTTAGCCAAATCACCTCATTAACTATACTGTCCGATCCTCTTTCAGACTTACAGCTGGAGACTAGCAGGAGATTGTCTGGTGCATTGAACTTTCCTGGTCCTACAAATTTAGTTGTGTGTTTACCAAGAAACAGTTGTCTTTTGTTCACAAGGCAGTCAGTGCAGTTGCACCTTTTATTATGTTACAGTATTTTATCATGTAAACCAATGAAACATGAGCGTAAAAGAGAGCTGTTCCTATGAAAACTAAGTTGAATACTTTGGAAAGACTTGGTGAGAGTGAGTGGCTGAAAATATTATTATAATCCAAGTAAGTATGGGAAAGGTGAACCAAACGTGACTGGGAAAATCTTATAAACAATGACTTTCAGATTCTGCACTCTGATTGCCTTTTGCTTTGACTTAAAGAAACAGAAACATGAGTGTAGCTCATACAAGAAAAAAAAATGATAAAATAATACAACTCCAATTAGCAGACCTGTACTCAGGGAAGGACCTTGGCGCTCTACCATACAATTGCTGGATGAATGTACCTGTATATGTCTTAGGTTAAAATGTAATATCTACAGTAAGTGTATATATCTTTTTTCAATTCCCTGCTTATTAAAGCAGATGACTGATCACATTCAGTCCCCGATTGCACCGAGTGAGAGACCATCCACCTTATCTCCCATTATCTTTCAAACAGTAACAGTACCGTTTATCTGACTCCCTGGGCTCCAGTCATCTTTTCTCCATTCAGTTAGCAAATATTTTTTTAGGAGCCTACTAACCACCGGCATTACCTTCCTAAATCTCAGATCTAAGCCTCTCACTCTCTACTCTCAATAACTCAATGTGTTTCCGTTGTCTACAGAATGAAGCTAAAAGTATTTAGCAGACTATTAGGGGCCTGCAGGGATCTGATTTCCACCCACCTTTTAGCTTCAGCTCCTAACACAGCACTGCATGTCCTCTAAGCTTCGTCACCCACATGTTGGCTCTTGCCCAAACACACACCTTTCAGCATTCATTCAGAGAGAGCCTGGGGTGAACCCTCTGTTTGCATTTTTCATACTTTTACTCGTTATTGAAAATAGTAGTTTATGGTGAGAAATACATTGTTCGTAGAAATGACATATCACAGAAAACGCAAAGTTGTAAAGTCAGGAGTATTGCACGACTCGCAGTCTGGCGTGGAGGTGGGGGGAGTGCTAAGTGCTTGTCTTTAATAAGCAGAAATGTAGGTTTCTCTGTACTCAGGATAATTCAGTAAAGGTTAAATGTCTGCATAGAAATGACTTCTTGACTTCCCTTATCCAGTTGTCCAGTCAGGAGAAGTTCCTAGGTGACAAATACCAGTGGACTGTTGGCATCACTGTCCTTACTCTTCTGTCCCTCTCATTCCCACCCTTTCCCTGGGAGTCTTACTCCCGTGGACAGTCTCGGCTGCCACTACTGCATAGAACTCTTTCAATGTCTGTCTCAGCCAGAGCCCCTCCATCAGTGAACCACTCTTCTCTTTCCAGTTGCTTTTGTGTATCTTCACTTGGCAAAACACCATCCAACATACCAGAGTTTACATGCAACGTTCCCAGCAGAGTCAGTTCCTCTGCTTTCTGTCTGTGGGACCACCACCTCCGAGGTTTTGCTCTTGGGGATCTGTTTTGCTCTTTGCTCTTCCTGAGTCCCCTGTTGCCCATTATTTCTTCCTATAAAAGTTGAATGTTTAAGGGCTTTGAAAACTGTAAGCGTACTTGCCCCTTCATAGTCAAACTTCTTGAAATATTTGTCCATATTCACTGTACTCATATTGTTCCCTCCTGCTCACTTCTCAACACAGTGGAATATGGCTTCTGTCCACCAAGTGTTACTGAAGCTGTTCTCATCAAGGTTACGAATTACTTCCTTGGTGCTAAATTTGATAGATGTGTCTCAGTTGTCAGCCTAATTTCTTGCAGACTTTGAATATTTAGTCCACTCCTTCTACTTGAAATGAATTCTCCCCTCAGCTCCTGTGACGCTTCTCTATCTCGTAGGTTGCTCCATCACACCATTCTTTTTAGGCTCCTTTCTTCTGCACTTTAAACAGGGTGTCTGATCTTCGGAGTCCTGAGTCTTCTTGTCTCCTCCCTCCACCTCCTCCTCTGAGCAATCCCATCAATTTCCACGGCTCCCATTACCACCTCTTTGCCCACGACCACCAGCTCTGTGTCTCCAGCCCCGTTCTTCACCTGAGCTCTCGAGACGTGCTTATCTACCTGCCTCTGGGCGCATCCTCTTGGATATTCCACAGGCACATCAACTTCGACCTGCCTGAGACTGAACTTACCCAAATGCAGAAATACCCTTTCTCCTACTTCTCTTGCCTTAGTGAACGGTACCACTGAGAATCCACTTACTCAAGCCTGAAACAGAGCTATCAGTCTTAACTTCTCCTCTTTCTTCCTTATTCTCCAGTCAACATCAAAGCCATCAACTCTGCTTTTGAAGTATTTCTTAAATTCAACCACGTCTCCATCCTTTCTGCACTGTTATGGTTCAGCCCACGGTGATATCTCCCATCAACTCCTGCAACGGTCTTCCAAACGGGCTTGCTGTCTCCATGCTGGCCCCTCTCCAATCTGTTTTCTGGGCTGCAGCAAAATTCCTCTTTCTAAACATACAGATTTAATCACAGCACTTCCCGCTTTTCCTGCCAGTGTTCTCTCTCTCTCCCTCACGTGATTTGGGGGGCCCTTTAGTGACCAACCCCGCTCACCCCTCAGGCTCCATCTTGTTGTGGCTTTCTCACTCACTCTGTGCTGCTCCTCTAAGTCCCCAGACTGTGACAGTTCTCCACCTGTGGACGCTGTCCATCCCCATGAATCTGCTCCTCTCTGATTAGGCTCTCCTCTCTGCTTGTGACCCCTGCACCCTCCCCCTGCAGTTTATTCATCCAGCATGCTTTCTGAACACTAGCAGTACCCCCAGGCATTGTTCCTCAGGCACAGACCACAGCAGGGAGCCCAGTGGGCACATCACTGAACTCACGAGGCTCAGCGTCTACTGGATGGACAAACAAGCCAACTTAGGCCATTGGAGACTTTTGTGACAAGAGGGGACACTGGGAGCTCCAAGAGTCCAATAAGGGTGTCTCATGCAGGCTGGGGGCAGGAGGCTTCCTAAGGGCAGTGTTTAGCGTCAGACCTGAGACAAGGTAGAGAGGTAAGGAGCCAGGGAGTTTACGAAAGACCTTAAAATGCAAGTGTTTCCTGTCTCTTCTGTTTTCTCTTTTCTTCTCACTCTGCTTAACTCTTGTCCTTCTCCACGTCCCACTACCCCTATTCTTTAAATAAACCCTTTGGTTTGGATGGAAGTTAACTGCTTTTTTTTCCTTAGCTGGTGGCATCCAATTTCATATAAGCTCTCCCAGCCCTTGAGCAAACCCACCAGCTCCCTTTCTTCCAGTCTCTCCTCAAGGCAAAAATGAGGTAACCTCATTCCGGGTAGCAGCCCCACCATCTGTCTCTTGGACAAAGCTAACTTATAGCTAACTAGGGTCGTACCCAGACATCCTTTTTTATCCTTCTGCCGTACACATTTTCCAGTTGTCCATTTGTCTGATCACATTTTCCAACTGTCCACGGTGTCAAATTGTCTGTAAGAAATAGACAACCCATGACCTCCCGTCACTGTCCAAAATAATACAGCACAAGTCAGGTGTAAGAAGGCTTATGTCATAGCTTTGGGATTCCTGTCAGACCTCAGGCTCAGCAGGATAGCATGTTGGTCAGGTTTCTGGGCTTTCTTGAGCCATAGGTCTACCTCACATGCAGTCAAAACTGATGATCAGCTAACTTCAGCCCACAAATAATCTGAACTTTCTACTTTTAAAGGGTCAGATCATGTTAAAAAGAATTAGTCCCCCTTTGGGTTTGTCATTTTGCATAGTCCTCCCTTAAGAAGTGGTCCCCATTTTAAAAGGTTCTATTAAGATGAGAAATATCCTAGGACAAGTTTGCAGCCTCCCCACCTCCCATCCTCCCCAGAGTGAAGAAGGGGTGCCCCGTGACTGGTCAGCGGCTGCAGGTGACTCTGCCTTGCAGTGGGAACGGCACCCTTTTCCTCACTCACTGCAGCCTGAAGGTTTGGGCACAGTGCTGGTGCTTATGCAGTGACGGACGCTAATTACTTCATTTCATTCTTTTGTTGGAACATTTTCCTACCCACTTGCAAATAATCTTCCCTTTCCTTTAACAGCTCCTCTCTGAAGAGACCAACAGGAACACATTTATCAGAGGAGCTGCCGTCTGAGCCCAGGAGGAGCCTATCTAGAGGTCAGTGTCCACCAGCTCCTGGTAATTTGCCTCTCAGTCTCTTCAAAGGGAGCTCTTAACAGAGGCAGATGGAGACTTACATTTAATTCTATGTGGTATTAAAAATGTAATTGTTTCATGCATAAAGGCAGTCATGTTTCTGTAACAGTGGCTTCATTCAGGGCTTTTGAGAGTGAGTCATTATTGCCAATTCTTAGGAGACTATGAGCAATTATTTTGGTGGTCGGAAGCAAAGGAAGAATCATAACACAAAGCTGTCTTTTTCAATTTTTGTTTTCGAAAAATAAAAAAGTACCTGAGTGCTTTAATCACGAGCACCTTTGTGATGACACTGGACATGGGGGCACTCTGTGCATCAGTGACCTGTGAAGTCTGTAGCCTTTTACCCAGCTTTGATGTCCTTTCACAGAGAAATTAACTGGTTGATGAAGACAAAGCGTGGAAAGGGCAGCTAATAAACCAAGATGTAGGTACTCGTACAGACCATCTGGTAACTTGATAGTACAAAGTGGCTGGAAATTCCAAGAAAAGGCTCAGCCATGCTGAGAGGGACTCTGTGCTTACTGTTCTTTAGCATGTCCAGCATACATTTGGAAATTTAACAGGAGAGCCCTCATATAGATGGGATCTGATCAAAGGAATGAGCAGAACCAAAATCGAACTGTGCTCTGGCCAACAAGCCTTATACCTTGGCTTCTTCTAATTCACATGTATGGGCTAGTGGAAGCTCCGTTTCAGAGACTACATAATAGAAAAGTAACAAATCTTCTAAATATCCAATAATAAAGTACTGGTTGAAAAATACACATAAAATCATTAAATGAAATCTTTAAAACAATAGTATATATATTAATATAACTACATGAAAATGCAGGTTGAAAGTAGAATAGAATATATAACCCCATTTTTTGTGAAAGAAATATATGTAAATATACAGAGACACAAACATATATTATATATGTGTAAGTATTTGTGTGTGTATACGCACATACAGTCTGCCTATTTATTTATTCAAGGAAAAAATTGGAAGAATACACACCAAAATGTTGACCATTAAAAGTCAGAAATTTCCTAACTTCTCCCTGCTCACACATTATCTTCATCTGATGAGTTTTGGAGTCACTTGACTTTTTTCTTCTGCTGAAGAAAGTACTGAATTCATTGTGTGTGTGTGTGTGTGTGAGAGAGAGAGAGGGTTATTTTATGTAAGAAAAAAGTTGAAACTCTAAATAATAGAGTTTACTTAAAAAATAACAACTAACAATAGTTACTTTTAAAAGAGATATCTCTGAACTAGAAACCTGAAATAGTATTTAAAACCACCTGCGCATGTTAAAAAGAAAGTCCAAACAGTGTGAGAACAAAGTATTATTGACCGTTGGATTTGCCAGTTTTCCAACTATAATAACTATTGCTATATGACAATATTTTCATAAGCCAAAAATAGCTGTTAAAGTGAGTCATCGATTTAGAAGGGTAATTATACAGTAATCCCACCTCTGATATTGACTGCGTTTAACAGTCTCCAGAAGAAGAAGAGTAACACTGTATTCCCTTTACTCTAAGCCATTTGTTACTACAACGTTCAGAGAGTGTGCAGAGGAATTACGCATTTGGGGCTCTGCATTCATTTTATTGGGAAAACGAGGGAAGGGAGGTGTGTAGGTGTGGCTTCCAATCCCTGACTTCTCCCTTTGGAAGAATTACATTCCGGTTAATCCCTGAGGTAAGAGGCTGAGGCTATATTTATCAGCACACGTTAGAGTATCCGTCAGGCATCGTACTGGTACATTTAACATTCATACCCACCGTGTAAGATGGGGATTTACCACTTAAGAGACAGAAGCTCAGAGAAATTTCCTAACTCCTCCCTGGTCACACAGCCAGTAAAGTCGTGGTACCAAAATTCATATTCAAGTCCTCCTGATCCCAGAGACTCTGCCCTTTCCAGTTAGGCCACAGTTACAACGTTTCAGGGTGGTAGGTTGTAATATTTTTCAATACTATTCAATCTCCCCTTTTTTATAAGAAGATGATACATCCTGCCCCATCGCCTTTGGACCTGCTTTGGCCATCGGAGTGTGAGCAGTTGTGATGGACACACTACATCCTTTAGGAGGCATCATGGGTTTTGTCAGTTCATTTATCTTTTCCCTCTGTCATATGAATGTCCCAAATAGGGAAGCACCTTCAATATGGATCCCGGAACATGAAGACATGTGGAGCAGAGCTGAGCAGGATTTTGGTAGCTGCCAACACAAAGCTGCCAAAATGTAAACAAGTGTGCGTTCATTTTCTATTACTGCAAACAGATGACCACAAACTTAACATCTTAAAACCACAATGTATTATCTCACAGATTCTGCCGGTCAGGTGTCTGGGCACAGAGCTATGGAGTACTGTGCTCTAGGTCTCACTGGCTGAAATCAAGGTGTCAGCTGCTGTTCTCATTTGCAGTTTGGAGTTCTCTTCTGAGCTCACTGGCAGAATTGGCATTGGCAGAATTTATTTCTTTTTGGTTGTGGGACTGAAGTTCCATTTTCTTGCTGACTGTCGGCCAGGGACTGCTCTCAGTTCCCAGAGGCTGTTCTCGGGACTTTTCAGTGTGGCATCTCTTATCCTCAGACCAACGATAGCACTTTGAATCTTGCAAGTCTCTGACCATCAGCTGGAGAAAAACATTTGGCTTTTAAAGGGCTCATGTAATTAGGTTAGGTCCACCAAGGTCTCCTTATCTTCAAGTCAGCTGATTAATAAAGAGGAGGCCCCTGGGCAGCCAGCAGGGCCCAGGCATGTGCACCACTGGTTTCATAAGAGGGGTCCAGTGTGGTGCTCCCAGGCACCCTGGGCAGTGCGTGAAAGAGCTGGGCAGGAAGGGCCAGTGCCAGGACAGGGGCACACGCCCAGGCTGGACCCAGAGGGCAGGGAGCCCCATGTGATCAGCAAAATCCCTTTGCCATGTGAGGTAACATAATCACAGGAGTAACACCAAGGGGTAGAGACCATGCGGGTCTTCTGAGAGTTCTGCATACCACAAAGAGAAAATTGTGTTGAAAGCCACAGAGATTTTGGAAGACTGATTTTTACTGCAGCAAAACTGACTGATGCAACCAGTTATCTGAAATTGTGTGTCTGTGCATATAAAAAAAGAGCATGAATCATAAGGGGCAGCTCCTGTACAATTAGGAGCTTAAAGGATGGGGAAGGCTAAATGAGTAGACAGAACTCCTGCCCCCAAGGTGGTAAGAACACAAAGAATTCTAAATGCCAAGGCCTCTATGTATTTTGGGATTTTAGTGTAGGCAAATGATAAGAATTTGGGGCATGAAAGAATGAATGTTCACATACAGTTGAGGGAAGCAGGGAAGGTTTCTTAGATTAAAGCACATTTGTTTGGTACCTGGAACTCTGGTTGGGCTGTCAGTCGTCATAAGTGGGAGAGGGCTTTCTTTGAAGAGACAGCAGCATGAGATGGCTTCAGGAATGTTGCTTCCATTGTGCATCCCAGTATCTCTGGTGATTAATGAAGCTACTAATAGTGTTCATTGTTTACTAAGTGCTTAACACACACCAGAAGTGTGTTAAGTGCTGTTTGTACATTATTTAACTAATTCTCATAACAGCGTCCCCATTTTACAGATGAGAAAACCAAGGCTTAAAGAGATTAGGTAACATATCCAAAGTGGCCCGGTCAGTCAGTGGCAGAGCTGAATCTTATACCTTTATCTAACTGATGAGAAAGTCTAGAAGATGAACAATTTGAGGCCACATTGCCTTTCTTGTACAACTTGATGTAATAATCCTTTTTTATGCATCTGCCACCAACGTTCCAAAGAAATTCAAACCCTCAAAGAGCCATATGGAGCCAACATAATCCTCACATAATATTTATAAACTGACAAATTTTAAGGAATCTAGTCATTTACAGTGCATCTCTGAGAATTCTTTTTAAAACCCATTTATCTTCTCTTATATTGGGGCATTAAAATTGTGCCTCTCTAATCTGAGGTACAAAACAAGTTCCAAAATCTCTTTGATGTAGTTTTTCTCTTGAAATGTTTTCTAAAAATAAAATATGGTCCTACAGTAATTATCTTCGTCACCATTCAAACTAAGATCTCTATTTAAATTTAAAACCGTATCTGATGAATTAAAAAGAATTGGTCTTTGATATTTTTATTGTGATAAAAATGTCACAGTGCCTTCCAAATCTACAGTGACATTAAAGTCGGAGATATGAAACCGCCATACATTATAGGATACGGGTGAGATTTACCAAAAACAATGAGCTTTCATTTTCGAGATGCTCAAGCAACGAGTTTCCTGGGCTCAAGTTATAAACTAGTATGAGCTGAAAAGGAAATGTCAGGTTTTTTTCCTTAAGTCATAAAACCTTTTCCCCCAGCTGTTATGAAATATTTCTGTGCCCTGTGTGGGAACAGTAATAAATTTTCATATTAGCAAAATATGACTCTGCACCAAGATGTTGTTACGTGCCTTATAGTCCTCAACCCCGGGATGAATTGAAGAGGCAGTCACCACAATGCAGTGCATTAGCAGAAGAGCACCAAGGTAAGGTCAGCTTGAGGACAGACTGCTAGCAAAATCTGCTAAAAAAGGAAAGTGGGGGAAGCCTTCCAGGGGTAGGTTATTTTCTACCAACAGGCAGAAGGATGGCAGGTGTGCTTCAGTTGTGATACCACCAGAGTGTCTTTCTCAGGCCTCTGGGTGGATGCCTTGCATTGGTGCCGAGAAGCAGCTCTGGAGAACTACAGGAGATGTTAGCTTTAGTAGAGACCCCAGTACTAAAGATTTTGAGGGGAAAAAAGTCACACCTGAAAGACATGAAGTTTGGAATTGTCCGGGCTTTCCTTCTGTTCAGAGCTAAGAGTAGTCAGAAACAAAAGGCAATGAGAAATGGAGCCCTTGCAGTTTTATCAAGTTGCTGTTGTATGTATGCATCAGCATATGAGCTTCTGAGCAATTAACAAACATGTTTCAAATCGTGTATTCTTACAAGAAATGCAGAGGGCCGAAAACATCTCCCAGAATGACCACAGTAGCCTCCTGTTAAGCTTGACAGGAATCGGACCATAAAATGGGTAAAAGTTTAATTTGTTTAAACTGTTCTTCACTCCCTAGAAAATACTGCCAGCATCATGAACATGAGTTGTCAGGTAAAAATAGCTCATCTCGCTGAACAAGACTTAGGGGGACCAACCATCCTGGTTTGTCTGGGACCGAGGAGTTAAGTCAGGATGTGTGACTTTTCGCTGCCTCTGGAATCCCCACTAGCCTGGGGTAGTTACCAGGCAAATATGAATGGTAGGTCAAATAGCAATAAGATCAAACATTTTACTTTCTGTTTAATATGCTAGATTCATACGAAATTTAAAAGTGCCGAAAACCAAAAATCCTGGCTCTTTTATTTTTTTATTGTTTTTGTGTGTGTGTGTGTGTGTGTGTGTGTGTGGCTTTTAAATTTTTTTATTGAAGTGTAGTTGATTTACAATGTTAGTTTCAGGTGTACAGCAAAGTGATTCAGTTATACATATACATACATGTATATTTTTTCTTTTCAGATTCTTTTCCATTATATGTTATTACAAGAAATTGAATATAGTTCTCTGTGCTATAGATTGGTCCCTGTTGTTTATCTATTTTATACATGCTAATGTGTGTCTATTAATCCCCAACCCCTAATTTATCCCTCCCCGCCCTTTCCCCTTTGGTAGCCATAGTTTGTTTTCCATGTCCATGAGTCTGTTTTTGGTTTGTAGATAGAGTTTATATGTATATATATTTAGATTCCACATGTAAGTGATATCATATGATATTTGTCTTTCTTTGTCTGACTTGCTTCACTCAATATGATAATCTCTAGGTCCATCTATGTTGCTGCAAATGGCATTATTTCATTCTTTTTATGGCTGAGTAATATTCCAGTATATATATACACCAGTCTTCTTTATCCAGTCTTCTGTTGATGGACACTTAGGTTGCTTCCATGTCTTGGCTGTTATAAATTGTGCTGCTGTGAACTTTGGGGTGTATGTGTCTTTTCAAATTGTAGTTTTCTCCAGATACATGCCCAGGAGTGGGACTGCTGGATCATATGCTAATCTATTTCCAGTTTTGTAAGGAATCTCCATACTGTCTTCCATAGTGGCTGCACCAAATTACATTTCCACCAACAGTGTAGGAGCATTCCTTTATCTCCACACCCACTTCAGCATTTATTATTTGTGCACTTTTAAATGATGGCCATTGTGGCTGGTGTGAGGTAATACCTCATTATATTTTGATTTGCATTTCTCTAATGATTAGCGATACTGAGCATCTTTTCATGTACCTATTAGCCATCTGGATGTCTTCTTTGGAAAAATATCTGTTTAGGTCTTCTGCCCATTTTTGATTGGGTTACTTGCTTTTTTGATATTAAGCTATATGCAGCTCTTTTATTTTTAACCCACTGACTTCTATTCCATTTTTTAAATTACAAATTTTTTGAGAAACTTAAAATGATTGTTTTTTTAGAAGTAAAATAATGCAGTAAAATATTACCTTCTTTCATAAATTGAAGGTATTTTTTCATAGCTCATAAGGAGTGACTCAGTCATTTCATTACTTTAAAGGATGTCAAAGCTTTTGTTTTAAAAATAGAACAAATAAATAAACCAATTGAAAAAGCACGAAATGAAATGACTCCTGAAAACTAATACCGTGAAAGAGAAGATGTGGTGATGTGAGCGAGAACTGTTGCATTAGCGATGCTAGTGATTCTAACTGGGGCTCTGCCCTGGGACGTGTTGAAAAGAAAGCCTCAAAGAAGCTGTGAGGCAGCGTTGTGTTGGGGGATACAGCAGATAGCTGCATATGTGGATTACCGAAAGGAAATGATGGGAGGGGCTGAGCTCTGTCCATTTCCTTGTACCTGGGCCTCCTTGATAGAGGACAAGCTGCAATTGAAGCGGGAAGAATAGGCGGATAGAACCCAGAAATATGCACCAAGACCTGAAGATCATCCTCTCTTTGTTCTTAAGAGCAGGGCCTCAGGCAATTCTGTTTATTGCATTAGAATTTAATAATAACTGAGTGGTTTTAAAAATACATTTTAGAAGGAACATTACATATGTTTGTGATTCATTCTAATTTAAAATATGAGGTGTTCTGTTTTCATTCCTTGTTTTTATATTGTGCTAACTGTACACAAATAGAAAATGTTTAACTGTCATCAAGTGAATGGAGCCAGAGACAATTGTGGTTTTGATTTTTTTTTTAAAGAGCATAGTTTATATACACCAAGAAAAAATGAGTAAATTAAATTTATTAAATGTTGTTAGGGTAAGTTATGTCCAGGTTGGAAAATAATACATTTTAATTTTGTTTTTTATTATTTTCCATTTCTCTAAAATGAACGTGCATTATTTTTAGAGTAGAACTAATATTTCAATAAGCATTGTTTTTTAAGAAAAATGAAACACTAATTACTTTCATATCTATTAGAGAAAGTGATAAATTAATAAGCATATTTTGACTATTGTATGCAAATAAAGAGGAAGGCGTGACCAATGCTCTCAAAAAGTGTAAAAGATATCAGGAAAGGCAGACTGAACCTGAAAAAAAGGAAAATCAAATATTAGACTGTGATTATAAAAGCCAGTGTTACTCAAGTTCACTCATTAAAAAAATAATTTTAATATTCTTTTGTGCTATATGCTGCTTCATACACATACTGAAAAAAATTACTAGTTAAAGAATCTGCCTGCATCTTCGAGTACAAAATATGTTCCAGAATGTGCCCCCCGTGAAAGCTTTATATATAATTTCCCCAAACAGCATTTAGCCTAAAATAATCCAATTTGCCCCAAACATTGTTGAATGCTTACCTTGTATTCATTTACTTCCATCTCTCCTTTTGTCATTCATCTCACTAATAGGCATCTATGTTGAATCTCCCTATTTTATGGAGTCACTGGAAAGTAAGACCAAATAGAAAAAGAGAAAAGGACTACATTTTTGGATTTAAAACCATTTTTGAGAGCTTTAAAATCAATTTTGGATTCTAGTTAGATCTAATTCGATTACAATTCTAATCATTTGAGTCAGTCATTTGCATTTTGAGCTGAAGATAGATCACCCATAATGTGGTATTTCTCTTTACCCATCTGTAAAATGGAAATAAAGTTGATTATGTAGAATCAAGGTGATGCTGTGACTTCCACTTGATGAGAAGAATTACCTCCTTTAAAACAAGTCTTTGTGGAAAAATTAAACATCAAAGCAATTATAATGATTGACCACTATGTTTTTAAAGGAAGTCTTTTTTTTATGAACACAGTAAATACAAACAAAAAAAAAGGAGGATGGGAAGGGATAGACGGAATTTCAAAATTGTAGAATAGATAAACAAGACTATACTGTATAGCACAGGGAAATATATCCAAGATCTTATGGTAGCTCACAGAAAAAAAAATGTGACAATGGATATATATATGTTCATGTGTAACTGAAAAATTGTGCTCTACACTGGAATTTGATACAACATTGTAAAATGATTATAAATCAATAAAAAATGTTAAAAAAAAGAAAAAAAAAGAGAGACCGTTCCCTCAATCTATCAGCTGAAAATGATTTTTCACCTTCCCCAAGAAACCAAGCTTGTTATTGTTACTATGGCAACAGGTTGTTAGTATGAAGACTAGAGTGTCTCTGACCTGCCTGATTATTGAACAGAAGGAAATAGAACATTCTATTTATTAGTATTATTTTTATTTTAAAATTAAAAAATCAAGGGACCTAATGAAACTTACAAGCTTCTGCACAGCAAAGGAAACCAGAAATAAAACAAGAAGAAAACCTACGGAATGGGAGAAAATTTTTGCAAGTGAAACTGACAAAGGCTTGATCTCCAGAATATATGAGCAGCTCATACGACTCAATAAGAAAAAAATAAACAACCCAATCCAAAAATGGGCAGAAGACCTAAACAAGCAATTCTCCAAGGAAGACATACAAATGATCAAAAAGCACATGAAAAAATGCTCAATATCACTAATTATCAGAGAAATGCAAATCAAAACTACAATGAGGTATCACCTCACACCAGTCAGAATGGCCGTCATTCAAAAATCCACAAATGACAAATGCTGGAGAGGCTGTGCAGAAAGGGGAATCCTCCTACACTGCTGGTGGGAATGCAGTTTGGTGCAGCCACTATGGAAAACAGTGTGGAGATTCCTCAAAAGACTAGGAATAGACTTACCATATGACCCAGGAATCCCACTCCTGGGCTTGTATCCAGAAGGAAATCTACTTCAGGATGACACCTGCACCCCAATGTTCATAGCAGCACTATTTACAATAGCCAAAACATGGAAACAGCCTAAATGTCCATCAACAGGTGACTGGATAAAGAAGATGTGGTATATTTATACAATGGAATACTACTCAGCCATAAAAACCGACAACATAATGCCATTTGCAGCAACATGGATGCTCCTGGAGAATGTCATTCTAAGTGAAGTAAGCCAGAAAGAGAAAGAAAAATACCATATGAGATCGCTCATATGTGGAATCTAAAAAACAAAAACAAACAAACAAACAAAAACAAAGCGTAAATAAAGGACAGAAATAGACTCACAGACAGAGAATACAGACTTGTGGTTACCAGGGGGGTGGAGGGTGGGAAGGGATAGACTGGGATTTCAAAATAGACTACACTATATAGCACAGGGAAATATACACAAAATGTTATGATAACTCACAGAGAAAAAAATGTGACAGTGAGTGTGTATATGTCCATGAATAACTGAAAAATTGTGCTGAACACTGGAATTTGACACAACATTGTAAAATGATTATAAATCAATAAAAAATGTTAAAAAAAATTAAAAAATTAAAAAATCAAGTCATTATACTGTCAAATGTTTGGGAATACAGGTGCAGTAGTCAGAACCACATTGCAAAAGGAAGCTGGGCAGGGGGCATTAAGAAAGTGCTCGTGGCTGGGCAGGGATCTCTTGGTTGGCCTGACTGGCCTCCCTTCACTTGGCCTCGTTGCCCTCTGTCTGGTTGGTGAAAATGCGGGGAAGAAAATCCATTCCCTCACCAATCAGCAAGTGCTTACTGAATGCAGACCGTATGCCAGGTACTGTTCCAGTACTAACACTATGTTTGAACAAATGGACAAAAATTACCACTATCCTGGACTCGCCTCATGGTGGAGGAGACAGGCCAAAACCAAACAGGTAAATCCATACATAACACTGGACAACAGTAGCTGCTATGAAGACATAAAGCTTATTACTATGGTAATGGGAAAAGTTTTGAAAGAAGAGGGAAATACTGAAAAACTGAAATCTTCAAGAAAAAGTCATAATATTTTAATTTACCTCTAACCAGGCCTGATCGATGGAGATTAAATATGAATAAACTAGTACATTAGTCTTTTTTTTTTTTTTAACAAACATAGACTGAATGGGAGCCTCTGTTGGTCAGGTACTGGGGTCATTGCTGTGCAAAGCGAGAGACCGACTCAGTTCTAGAGCTTAAAATATTCTCGGTCCTCAACACGGCTAATGGAATCCCCAAATTTAAGACCTCCAAGTCTTTTAAGACTGTATTTTGTACCTCCCTTGAGTAAATTCTTTAAAGTTTTCCAAGTATGCTCTATTGCTCTAAAAAATGCCTTTGGGATATTTTCATATAGTTTCTTACAGAAAAGAAGAAGGCTTAAAAATTTCACTATCTGACTTACAATTTTGCATAGCAAGTACTTTTGTGAAACTCCTGACTTTGGGAAGGTGGATTTGGAAAGAATTGGAACAGTTTTGTGAACGGCAGAGCTGCTCCTAGTAACTAAGCAGAGCTGAAAGGTTTGGAGTGTGCATTCTGCTAAGGAGCCCATGAAAAAGAGGTTCCACCGTGAAGAGAATTGGGAGGATGCAAGAGATTTGAGAAGATGCAACCAAACCCTCCCTTCCCTGTGAAGGGTGTGCTGGCAGCAGATGACAGAGCTGCAGGAACGCTGGCCCACCCAGTGTGGCAATTTCTGTGTTCTTACCGGATTGAATGTATTCTTTATTGTCTCATAAAGAGCCTCGCACAGACTTGGCAACTTCGCTGGACAACATGTAGGCACTATATTTTTATGTTGCCATAAAACAAATGCAGAGATTGTGGTAAGCACACTTGCTGTTTTTTTGATCATCTGCATTCAGCATGGATTATAATTGAACGGTTTGCTTTCTTTACCTGGACTGCAGATCATATTCTGCAAATGACTCCAAGGTGCTTTGTCAGTACAGTATGCAGCAACATAGAAATGTTTGCTTTACAGCAATAGCCAGGGTTGAGCAAAATAGGGCGTTCACACAGAGCTCTTGGGAAATCCTGATTCTAGAATCTTGTGCAGATACGTTTCTAAGGGTTTACAAGCTGTTCTCTCCCTCCTCTAAAGCTTTTGTTGTTGTTTGGGTTTTTTTGTTTGTTTTGTTTCGTTTCAAGTGCTGGTTAATCTTCAGACTCTCAGGGTCTTGTCCTATTGCCCTTGGGTTAATCTTGCTAACCCGGATTGGAACACGACTGCACTGTGTCCAGGGCCTTTGAGAAGCTCCTCAAGCTGAACAGTTGACACAGTGAGACCTACAGCAGTTTGATGAAGCCTTAGCAAAAAACCATTCACAGAGGAGCTTACCTGGCCCTGTGCCCAGATCTCTCTTTCCCACCCCAATTTTCCACGTACCCCCATTAACTCTCTTCACACTGAGGCATTTTCAGTCCTTTCCAAGTCAGAGAATATTGGCATTAAGAGCCGTTATTAGCCTGGGTTCTGGGTGGTGGAACACCTTGTTTCAGCCCATTTCTTCTAACAGTACAGCCTGTACCCAGGAAGGTGGCAACAGCCCTTCGGAAGATCCTGTCTGTTAATTAGTGGCAGAGCTCACGTGTGCACAGGGGATATTATGACATGTTCCCTCTGAAGGGTTATTTGTGTTCACATTCTAAATCCTGAAAAATTGAAGTCAAAATGTTAATAAGCTAATGAGCCTGACTATAATTTTTTTTCAGATTTGGAAACTGATTTTACTACTTTGTAGAATTAACATAGTCTCCCTTTCCTTCCCACCTTAATTCATTCATTTTTGAACGTGCAGACCAGGGAGATTGTACACGCTGTAATTTACTCCATCTCAGCACTTCCCGGTGCTTGGTTCAGGTTTGCAGCATCGGTCTGCCTCTCTCAGATTCTCCTTGTTTTCCTTAATTTCCAGCCTTGCCTGGATCTGGCTCATCCTTGCCTAGATGTGGGCTCGTCTGCCTTTCCTTTTTTATTTATTTGCCTTCCACAATCCAGACGCAGGCCCAGCGACTTCCTTTAGCTGCCATTGAGCCCTCAGGAGAGCAAGGGTTGCACTTTGACACTAGAAGCACTTGTCTGCCTTCAGCACTTTACCAGTTTGTATTATTTAGGTCGGGTCATCGTGACATACTGCGTCATTTCTTAAGCTGCTTTCTTACATCCTTGCCTGAGATTCTTTTTGATTAGTTGTAAGTGTCAGAGTCACTTTGGCCTCACATTGGAGTAAAATCTGCTCTCACAGGCTGTGTGTATCTGTGTCTGTGTGTGTGTTTGTAGTGTGTGGTGTGTGGTGAAGGCTAGTGGTGGGGTGAAGCAGTGAAGAAGAAGAGTTGTGCCTGTGGTATTGCCAGCTTCTCCCAGTCCCAGGAAGGATTTGAAATACACCCTCAGCACCCTTGTCCTTCCACTCCTGAGAAACTCTGGACTTAAACTGGGCAATCACCCATTGAGATTTCCCAGAAAATGGGGTGCTTCCCCAGAAATTGCTAACAGACCAGCCCGGGTTTCTCTCCAAATCCGGGCAGTCTTGGGGCTACTTGACAAATAAAAGCAAAGAATTTCTGGAAGTAGGAATTTGCTTTGGTAAAGCCCCAAACCTGTCGGGGCTGATTTTTTTTTGTTTTAATTTTCAGCCTGGTCAAAATGACTAATTTTTCAAATCTCCCCAGGAGCCTGTGTCATGTGTGAAGGAGGGATATAATGAGCAGAGAGGAGTATTTAGATGTTCAAATGTTACTGACTGAAAATGTATGGAAGTGAGCAGATCATGACCTGTCTTTTCATTGAGAGCACACTGAAGGTGAAGGATCTGTACACAGTGGGCACTCAGAAAACATTATTAATTTAAAGACCTTTGATATTTAATGTTTGCTGCTTACCAAAGAAACTTTCGATAGGGATCTATATATACTAAAATGTTTAACAGTAACTTCCAGAACTCTGTAAGCAGCAATCAGGCAGAGAGAGGGACTAAGCAGGGCTCAACAAGCCCCAAGGGAGGGCTGGAATGAAGGACACAGGAAGAGCCTGTTGAGCCTGCCTGGCCTGTGGACTGGCATCTCCAATGGGCCACCCTAATTTGGTCCCATGGCCCCAGGCTTTGAAGGGTCACTGTGAAAGGTGATCTGAGCCCCAGGTGCTATGGTTGCTGACCTGGCCTGACCTCTCTCTCTCCCACGTCTGCCTGGGCCCCCGAGCTGGGAAGCTGTCACACTCCCAGATCCCAGTAACTCAGCAGGTGTCCCAGTCCTGGTCAGGACCTGCCTGCAGGCTGTTGTCCTTGCTGACCCACACCTAACAGGAAGCATGAAACTGGGCAGAAGCTATTTGCCTCTGTGCTCGCTCACGTTCCTCAGCCCCTCCTCTGTACCCAGGGAAGCATGTCCCCTTAAGGTTCGGTCTGGCCTGGGACCAATGTCAGTCAAACCGGGACAGAGAGAAGCTGGGAAGGTTTTGCCCTCTCCGACCACCCCCCCTCCGCGCCAAGCTCGGAAGGTGGGGTGTGTAGTTAGCCTTGCAGACATATAGACCAAGAGACCCAGAAATCTGGGAGGAGTCTCCATCCGGCCTGTGCTGCACCAGTCCCTTCTGTACAGCTGTGTTTATAACTTGAACTTTGGTTGAACACATCAGCGCCCTGACGTCCGTCGTTGCACGTCAGCTCAGCTGGCTACTGGGGCCCCGCCTCGCTGCCTCGCTTTTACTTAGCCCTCATCCATTGCCTCCAGCCTTTCAACAGACTGGTCACTTGGCCCCACAATGAATGAATGGGTCCCACTCCCTGCAGTCATGTTTCTTGCTCTGGTGCTCCCTTGGGTGTCTACCGAGGCTGCACTAGAACTTGATGTGACCGCACTCACTTTTGACTGTCTGTCTGGGCTATTGGCTACCCTCTGGAAGGTCAGAGCCTTATCTGGGTCAGTTTTCACAGCTGTAGTTCTTTTTTTCTCTTCTTGCCTACTGGCATTTGCCACTGAGGTCCCAGCACACGTTTATGTATCTGTGTGCATGATGAGAGCACACGCCCTTCTCTTCTGCCTGTTAGAGCTGTTATCTGACCCACTGTCCAGACCTCGTGCTGCCCCCAGCTGGCTGGAGTACTGGCCAGTCCTCTCCTGCTTGGCTGGCCTCCTCGTCCTGATGCTCCTAGCCGAACCTCTGCTGTCACTATTTAAGTCCTGGCAGGACAGAAGGTCCTTTCAGACCATTTTTGTTCTTGGTGATTCTTTTACTTACCAGTCAGCATCCTGGTTTACTCCATCATCTTCATAGAACCAGGCGAATCTGGTCAAGCTGCATCAAGAATATCCATGCCCAGTAAATATTTGTAGACTTTGATTTGATTTGATTCGCCCGATTGTGACGTGCCTTGTAAGTTGTGCTCTAAGAAACTCAGTGAAGACGAACTGAGCTGAGACAAAAAAATTGGGTAATAGTTAACTGCTTTAAAATGGATTTATGAAAAATACCAACAGAGAGTTCTTTTATATAGGTTTCTCGTGCATTTCTAACTGACAGATGGAAGGACAGAGAAACAGTGTCAAGAACATAACTGATAGAAAATTATGCAGACATAAAGAAAGAGTATATTTAAATCAATAGGACTTGATTTCCAAAGTTTTATTCAGCGACAACTAGTCTGTAACAGCTAGATTAAAGAAAAGCTGCACCAGAGACTAATTTGTGCATCACGGATGAAGTTTCCTATATTCTCCTTAAACCTCCAACTCCATGTCCTCTTGACATTTTTTTTAAATTGAAGTACAGTCAGTGTACAGTGTGTCAATTTCTGGTGGACAGCATAATGTTTCAGTCGTACATATATATACATATATTCATTTTCATATTCTTTTTCACTATAGGTTACTGTAAGATATTGACTATATAGTTCCCTGTGCTGTATAGAAGAAACTTGTTGTTTACCTCTTTTATATATGGTAGTTAATATTTGCAAGTCTTGAATTCCCAATTTATCCCTCCCCACCCTCTTTCCCCCCAGTAACCATAAGTTTGTTTACTGTGTCTGTGAGTCTGTTTCTGTTTTGGAAATAATTTCATTAGTGTCTGCTTTTTTCTTTTTTTAGATCCCACATATGTCCAGCTGAAATAGAAGTAAGCCACTGTCACTCTCATCCTCCATTTCCTTCTTTTTTAATGAAAAAAAGTTTTTTTAATTGAAGTATAGTTGGTTTACAGTATTATATTAGTCTCAGGTGTACAGCATAGTGATTCAGTATTTTTACAGATTATACTCCATTAAAAGTTATTACAAGATAATGGCTGTAATTCCCTGTGCTGTACAGCATATCCTCGTTGCTTATCTATTTGATGCGTAGTAGTTTGTATCTCTTTATCCCCTCCCTCTGGTTTGCCCTTCCCCCTTCCTGCTCCGATTTGGTAACCACCAGTTTGTTTCCACGTCTGTGAGACTGTTTCTGTTTTGCATGGCCTTTCATTTGTATTATTTTTTAGATTCCACACATGTCCTGTCATACAGTATTGTAGTGTCCGTACCCTGACTCCTCAGCCTTTTTCTCTGGGAGGCAGTGCAGTAAAATAGGGGTGAACATCAGTTTAGGGCCTAAAAGGCTGTTTTGTCACTTGTTAGTAGAGAGGCATATAGCTAGATCAGTTATCTAGGTGTAAAGTAAATAGATAAATTATTGACGGTGTCTGTAAAATAAGGACCACCGTCTATCTCAGGGGCCTTGCAATGACCAGATGATAACATTTCTGTGAAGTATCTTGCAGAGTGTCCAGCTCAACACACAGCTGTTTCTTATTCCTTCTTCCTCCCCTCTTCCTGTTTTCTCCCACAGGAAGGGAAGCCCATCTCCGAGGCGGTCCGCTCTTCGTGCTGCCCGTTGCCCCAGCTCTCCCACAGCAGCTTCCCTCACATGTCTGCCCTCCCTTTCATGCTCAGCACCCCCCTCTCCCCGGGAACTTTCTCTTCTGCCTTTGCTGGGCTCTTGAGAATGACTTCTACCTATTTTTACTTGATTTCAAATGATTTTCTTCTTTTCAAAGCCAACCCACTAAAATGAGTGGTGTGTGGTGTGTTTTCATCCCCAGTTTTCTCACTATATGTCTTCTCCTTAATTCTTAATATGGCCTGCACAGACGTTTAAGTCCCTCTAGAAGGAAATTTCCAGAGTTTAGAATGTTGTCCTTCTGGCTTGGTGGGATTACTATAGTAACTTCCTTTTTTTTTTTTTTTTTTTGAAATATAGTCAATTTACTAGTACCTTTGAGGTATTGCCCATGCTCATCAGATGATAGGAATGTTTTTGCATGTATAGAGTTAAATATGTTAGAACTATTGCATTGAAAAGGCTGCCTAAGAGAGAAAAGAAGATACAAAGAATTTAGGTCATAAAATTGAAAATTATGAAATCTTATATTTTAATCAGCACTAAAAAGTTGTATTTTTGAAACAAGATATAATCTCTAAATCGGCCAATGTAATATTCTATAGGAAATGAACTCTAAATTTAGATGATACAAAGAAGGAAGGAAGGAAGGAAGTATGGAAGGAAAGAAAGAAAGAAAGAAAGAAAAGAAGGAAGGAAAGAAGGAAAGAAGAAAAAGATTGAATTGTTAGTTTCCCTTTAAGAAACATCCGTTATTATTTTACCGATTTTGCATAGACTGAAACCCTTCCAGAAGCATCATACGTTATACATTTGGTAAATTACAGCACTTTTACCTAATTGCTCTTTTAGGAGTTAATGACCCCCTTTGCCGCTTTGTCTAAGGAACCTGATGTGATCAGCATGGAAAGGGCGTGCTAAGGCTCACACATTGCTTTGTAAATTTACGTTTAGTTCAAAATTAAGTGCAATTTCAAAGTGTCTTTTTTTTTTTTTAACTCTAATCAATCTAGTGTACTCTAAGCATTGCTTAAACTTACACATTTGCGAAAATCTGTGAAGGTGACTTTGGTGAATGGATTTTTGTCTTTAAATAGACTCAGCTTGCTGTAGATGCAAAATGACTACTTGTGCAGAATCAGCCATGGAAATTCACTGAATGTGCCCTTTGCACTCGTAATACTGAAAATCACAGCATAACCCGAAGGACCTCATTTAGCTAAGAAATCAGTGTGTGATTTATACAGGTACTGTGTACAAACCTTATCAGACCAGAGGTCCATGCCCAGCATGCTTCTCTGTTATAATAATTATTTGTAGAGGTCGATTTGTGGACTGGATTTTCTTTTATTTTTGAATAAATACTTGATTTCTTGGCCAATTAAAAATGTGTAAGCTTCATATAGCTTAAAAATAACTTTCTGTAAAAAGATGAATAATATAGTTCAAAACTACTTCTCTATTCATAGAATCTGAGAATTGTAGAGCTGGAAGAGATCTGAAAAAACTATGTATTCCAATGCCCTTACTCGACAGGCAAGCATAGAGAAGCCCATGAGAGATCAGGTGACTTGCCAAGGTCTGTTTCTCCCTGCAAATCTGTGACCAAATTAGGATAAGAACTTAGTTTATGAGATGCTTGATTCCATGGGGAAAGGGAGGCTCATACACACTTACAAAGGGATTCTTAAAGAATTGAATAATTATTTCATCCATTTCATGCCAATATAATGCAGAAGCAAACAGATTTATCTTGGAAAGCCATTATTATAACTAGTTGATTTTTTGTGCATATAGAGTATCCTTTCCCAACTGAATTTTGTATTCATTGTCACATTTCTTTTAAATGAAAATGAGTAATTTAATAATTCTTTTCAATTTGAGTTTTACAAGCTAAGGATTTGATTAGTTCCATTGATAGAAATGTCTTAGGCAAGTGTGGTGTATGAAAATTATGAGAAAACTTCCCCACATGATCTAATCATTTAAAGTACTCTCCACTTGTATATAAATACAGCCAGTGCTGAGGTGGATTGTTAGTTTTGCTAATTACAAACAATATTATCTGTTCACTGTAAGAAATTAGCTACTAGTTTAACCTAGTTTTTGTGATTATTTATAACTGACAATAACGGAAGTAATGATAGAATTGAATGTAGAACTATTTTTAAGTCGAACTTTTCACTTCAATCAGTCTGTATTACAGGATACAGTGTTTTATAGTATAAAAACTCAGAGGATTTGCTTATGGTGATAGTTCTCTGAAATGTGTTTCCTTGCTGCATATTTCCAGTCCACTTTTTCCTCCTGTAATAATCTAAGCCAGGGAGTATTGAAAAACCAGGACTTTGGGTTACATGGATACCTGGGTGTTCATGGATAGCAGACATCATTCCCAATCCAGCTACCCCTCTAAAGGACTCAAGAAAACACAAGTTAAAAAAAGAGAGATCCCAGGGCCAGGTTGGGCAGCCCATCAACAGGAAAGCAGAAGACCATTTAAAAGGGAGACTATATCCTATAAACCAAGATGAATCAGGAAAGATAGACCAATCAAATGACAAATTAGGGGCAAATGAGAGATCAGAGCAACTGGAGAGGCTGGGAGAGATCAGAGAAGGCTGAGAGGGAGACAAAGGCTAGATGGTTTTAGAACCCACTAAGAAACACTGAACTCCAGTGGCCACACACTGTCTTGCTGGGCTGGGATAGACCTGCCACCACACCCACCACCACTGTGTCTCCTAGTTTTGGATTCATCATTTATTCAAAAAACGTTAATCTTGACACTGTGATTTTATTTCTGATCTCTAAATGTCACTAGCCAAAAATTAGACCTTCCTTCCTATCATCAAAATTATTATATATAATGCAATAACCAAACCAGGTTTCACCCTCATCCGTGATAACCCTGTAAGGAGAATCCTTTCTCTGTCCTGGTTGACACGTCCCTTCACCACCTACCCTCAGAACACAAGCTAGGAACCTGGCTCCTTATTTCACAGTAGTTAATATTTACTGTGGACCTCTTATTTCCAGGCACTTACACATATTCACCTTCTTCATGTGCATTACAACCCCTGGGAGGGAGGTAACCATATCCCAGTTTAAAAGGATAATCCAGGGTTCAGAGTGGTTAAGAAGTGTGCCCCAAAATAGACAGCCTCTGCATGTCCCAGTCTGGGTCTGAATCAGTTGCTGTGGTTTCAAGCCCAGACTCTTCCTTATGCTGCAGTGTCACCCTGTTGTTCAGATCTAATGTTATGTGGCCCATTTTACCATGTCATTGCTGAATTAGCACAGCTCCCCAGTCACATGGCTGCTTCTTAGCCACGTGTAATTGTGCCCTTTTTTAGCAAGCTGGGCTCAGCAGGTGCTTCGGTCTTTCGAAAATGCAAAGTAATAATGCATGAGCAATCTAACTCTTGAGAGTGGGAACGTATTCTGATGGTCACCACCCCCAGTCCTGTCAGCTTTCTTACTGTAGAGCCTCTGTTGCAATTATTCCTTAGTTTGACTGATGCCTCCGGTCCATTGATGCTGCCACTTTCTCATAATCTTCGCTGCTCTCTTAACTGGGCTTCTCTTTATACTCAGCTGACAATTCACAACCCATTAGTAAAATAATTTACTTGAAAACATGCTCAATTCAAATACAGTCCCCACTCTTCCTGTACCTGCCTGGCTAGACCCCAGTTCGTGAGTCTACCAGCTATCTTCTCTCTGCCTGTACCTACTGGAGATTATGTTGCAACTGTCTGCTGGTTGCACTTTAAATTTGTGACCCCACGCCTTATATATGCATCCACATTACTGCCAAAGGGCCCTCCTACCTTTCCCTAATAAAGTTCCCTTTAGAGTGTTTGAAATAAGTACTTCATATTTCCTCTCGCCTCAAACCTCCTACACTCTCTCCTTCTCCATTCTTAGCTGATGACTTAGACTCATACTTAATTGAAAAAAATCTAAGCCATGATACAGGAATGCCTGCATCTTATTGAATCTCCACACCTTTCAGTCTCCGTGCCCACATCCTCTCTGTATTCCCTGTTTCTGAAATGGGAATAAGTGTATCTTTTCCTATCAGATGTCAGTCCCTCGTCTCATACTCAGATCCCAGCACTCTCACCTCTCCAAGGATTTTGTTCTTAGAGTTAACCTCCCTCTATTCTATACCATCGGTGTATCAGTGTCTTTCTCTGCACCAGATCGTTCCAGGCAACATACAAACAAATTCTGTAATCTCCCAAATTATGATAACCAAACTTTTCCTTGTCATGATTCCCTTCCCCTTATTTTTCTGTACTTTTCACAGCAAATCTCAAAATACTTCCCCAGCTTTCATTCATTCTTTGGTTATTCTATCAACCTTAACCATTTACTGCATCAGCTCTTGTCAGGGCCACCAACAATCTCACCATTGCTAGATCCTGTGTACACTTCGTCTTTTTTAATTGTACCCACCTTCCTCTCAACAACATCTGACCCATTGTCCAATCCCTTTTTGGAACACTTCTCTTTTGGCTTTTAAGACAAATACTCTCCTGCAACTAGCTCTGGCCAGTCCTTTCTTTGTTTCTCCTCCTTTACTTGATCTCTAAATATTGGGATATATCCAAGCATGATACTGGAATGTCTTCTAAATATATAAACACTTTCTCCAGGTGATCTCATCCCATCTTTAAATATGAGCCATCTGTAGAAGGCTTCATCTGCCATCCGACACCCTTCCCTGAATTCCATACTTGTATAATCAACTGGCTATTTGTCCCCTTCACTTGGATAGCATAGGTTTTCTGTGATACTTTCCACCAGAAGCCTATCCAACAGCCGTTCCTGCCTTCTTCCTTGCTAGCAGAATTCTCGATTTTGTGTGAGTATTGGGGGACCATGCCCTGGGGTGATTAGACATCCAGGAGAAACTTGGTTAGTCACAGCCCAATTGTGGTAGTGCCATTCCTATTGTCAGTTATTGGTTTAAAAGTAAAACAGAGCGTGTGATACAATTCTGGCCAATGAATTGAAAAGAAAGTCTGCCACAGAGCTTCCAGTGACATTTTCTTTGCAATTAAAAAGAAATATGTAAATCAGATCTTCTCTCTCCCCTGTTTACCCCACGTCCTAGTGTGTATAAGGCCCTCTACAATCAGGTAGATTATCTTTTCATTTCATGCCATTCTTTCCTTCACTTACTCACCACACTCCTATTTTTCCAGTACACCAAGATTTCAGAGTCCTTGCCTTCTGGTCCCTCTGGTCCCTTTGCCCCCTCTGGTTCCTCCAGTCCTTTGTATGTCTTGCTACTTCTTGTCACCCACAACTCAACTCAGATGTCATCTGCTTTAGAAAGGCTTCCCTTGGTCATTCTATTGTGACTCATTTACTGTTTAACTCTTATCACAGTCTCAAATTGCTATTTTTATATGTCTGCTTTCCTGTTTGTTTATTTTCCATCTTATCCAACAGAATATAAGATCCTTGAGAAGCTTATTCTTGAGGGACTATTAATCTTTCTTAAGGCTATGCTCTTGTGTGATATTTCCAATAGGTAGAACAGTGCTTGGCACATTGTATTCGCTGAGTCATTGAATGTGTACTGACTGACCTCTGATATTGAAAATAGACGTGACATAACCAAATAGTACACTGGAAAATACAAGTCTGAGAGGTCTTATTTGCAGACAGTATAATTTCAGTTGGCTTGTAAGTGAGATCAGATTGAAATTAATCCAGATGTGGCACCGGAATGAGCTAGGGTAGCTCTGTCTCAAAAGAGAAATTCTTAAGAAACCGTTTCTCAGTGCTTTTCTTTCTGAAGTGAGGAGGGGAAAGGAGATCAAAAGATAAGTTTGTTGTTTATGTATTTTTTGGTAAGAAACAAGTTATATTGGAAAAACAGAGCTAATGGGTATTCTCCGGCGCCTGTCCTACTGAAGCAGAGATAGACAAAGACAGATGAGGTGTGTTAGTCCTTCAGGCTGTGATAACAGAATGCCAAAGCCTGGCATTTCTCACGGTTCTGGAGGCTGGGAAGTCCAAGATGAGGGTGCCAGTGTGATCTGGTTCTTGGCGAGGGTCCTACTCCTGGTTCACAGACAACTACCTTCTCCCTGTTTCCTCACATGGTAGAGAGAGAGCACCCTGGTCTCCTCATCCCCTTGTAAGGACACTCATTCCACCTTGGGGGCTCCATGACCCAATCTAACTGTAATTTCCTCCCAAAGCCGCCCCAACCCCGCCCAAACACTATCACAGAGGGGCTGAGGGCTTCAGTGTAAGAATTTGAGGAAGATACAGATATTTAGTCTGTGACACGGAGTTATTGTGATTAACAACTTCCTTTTCTCAAGGCCCAAGCAAAACAAGCATTGCCCTCGATTCTTTAACTACATTATTTTTAAATGGTACCTAATTCATAAAATTAATTTGGTTAACATTGGGGAAATTTTTTCAAGTATCATTGACTTACAGTAATATATTAGTTTCAGGTGTAGACCATAATAATGTGATATTTTTATTTTTTAAAGTTTTGGGTGAAGCTTGGTAACTGGATTAAAGAGGAGATTGTGCAGTGAGCTAAAGCCCCTGGACTGCAGAATTCAGCTTCAGAATTTCTGATCACAAATGCACCAATTTTTTAATAGAAATATTTCCAAGCTACTCTTTAACAGTTGGAAAGAACTACTGTAGTTATATGTAATAGCACAAATAATAATGACACATTTGTTACTCAAGAGTAAAGAAGATTAAAATGGGAAAGCAGAGAAATCTCAATGGACTATGTTTTTAGCAACTGCTTAATTTCTAAATTGTGTGTCTCAAATTACTTTCTGTAGAATTCTAGGGTTCCATAAGGGTTCTTCTGCTGTTTATCACAAAGCTTTATATGGCATAGCAAATGTGCATTTTAAATGCTTGCCATTGTGGGCAAGTAATAATACAGATAGTTATTATGCTACTTGCTGAATTAAGGTGACTTTATCTAAGTTTCATAAAGATACATTGAATTGAACATTATTCTGCTTTTCTATATATACAGTACAGGCATGTCGCATAGTATTGCTCTCCACTTAAATGAGCTTTGCAGAAACTGTTTATTTTTACGAACTGAAGGCTTGTGGCGGCCCTGCCTTGAGCAAGTCTGTTGGTGCCAATTTCCCAACAGCGTTTCTTCCTCTGTGTCTCTGTGTCACATGTAACTCTCCCAATATTCCAGACTTTCCATTCGCTATGGTGATCTGTAATCAGTGGTCTTTGATGTCACTATTGTAATTGTTTTGGGGCACCACAGACTGCACCCATATAAGATGGAGAACTTAACTGATAAATGCTGTGTGTGTTCTGACTGCTCCACCGACTGGCCATTCCCCTGTTTCTCTCTCCTTCTTAGGGCTCCTTATTCCCTGACACACTATAGTGGCCTGTAAGTGTTCAGGTAAAAGGAAGAGTCGTAGGTCTCTCACTTTAAATCAAAAGCTAAAAATGATTAAACTTAGCAAAGAACGCATGTTGAAATCTGAGATAGGCTTGAAAGCCAGGCCTTGCACCCCAAACAGTTAGCCAAGTTGTGAATGTTAAAGGAAAAGTTATTGAAGGAAATTAAAAGTGCGACTTCGGGGAACACATAAATGATAAGAGAGCAAAACAGTCTTATTGTTTATACGGAGGAAAATGTAGTGCTCTGGATTGAAGAACAAACCAACCACCGCATTCCCTTAAGCCAAAGCCTAATCCAGAGCAAGGCCCTTGCTCTCTTCAATTCTGTGAAGACTGAGAGAGATGAGGAAACTGCCGAAGAAAAGTTTGAGGCTAGCAGAGGTTGGTTCATGAAGTTTAAGGAAAGAAGCCACCTTCATAACACAAAAGCACAAGGTGAAGCAGCCAATGCTGATGGAGAAGCTGCAGCGAGTTACCCAGAAGATCCAGCTCAGATAATTCATGAAAGTGGCTATGCTAGTCATGTTGTCAGTGTAGACAAAGCAGCCTTCTACTGGAAGAAAATGCCATCTAGGACTTTCATAGCTGGAGAGGAGAAGTCAATGTCTGGCTTCAAAGTTTCAAAGAACAGGCTGACCCCCTTGCTAGGGGCTAATGCAGCTGGTGACTTTACACTGAAGATGGTGCTTATTTACCATTTCAAAAACCCTAGAGCCCTTCAGGATTATACTAACCCTACTCTCCCTGTCTTCTATCAATGGAATGACAAAGCCTGGGTGACAGCATATCTACTGACAACAAGGTTTACTGAATATTTTAAGTCCACTGTTGAGACCTACTGCCCGGAAAAAGATTCCTTTCAAAATATAACTGCTCATTGACAATGCAGCTGGTCACCCAAGAGCTCTGATGGAGATGTACAGTGAGATTCTTGTTGTTTTCATGCCTGATAACACAGCATCCATTTTTGTGGCCCATGGATCAAGGAGTAATTATGCCTTTCAAGTCTTATGATTTAAGAAATACATTTTGCAAGGCTACAGCTGCTATAGATGGTGATTCATCTGATAAGTCTGGGCGAAGTAAATTGAAAACCTTCTGGAAAGAATTCACCATTCCAGATGCCATTAAAAAACATTTGAGGTTCATAGGAAGAGGTCAAAATACCAGCATAACAGGAGTTTGGAAGAATTTGATTCCAGCCTTCAGTGATGACCTTGAGGGGTTCAAGACTTCAGTGGAGGAAGTAACCACAGATGTGGTGGAAACAGCAAGAGAACTCGAATTAGAGGTGGAGCCTGAAGATGGGACTGAATTCCTGCACAATAAAACTTGCACGGATGAGGAGTTGCTTCTTAGTGGATGGGCAAAGAAAGTGATATCCTGAGATGGAATCTAATCCGGGTGAAAATGCTGTGAAGATTGTTGAAATGACAACAAAGGATTTAGAATATTAAATAAAAGTAATTGCTAAAGCAGTGACAGGGTTTGAGAGGACTGACTCCAATTTTGAAAGAAGTTCTTCTATGAGTAAAATGCTGTCAAACAGCATTGCGTGCTACAGAGAAATCATTCATGAAAGGAAGAGTCAATAAATGCAGCAAACTTTGCTGGTGTCTTATTTTAAGAAATTGCCACAGCCACCCCGGTCTTCAGCAACCACCACCTTCATCAGTCAGCAACCATCAGCATCCTGGCAAAATCCTTCCACCAGCAAAAAGATTACAACTCGCTGAAAGCTCAGATAATGGTTAGCACTTTTTAGCAAAAACAACATTTTTTAAATTAAGGTGTGTACACTTTGTTCTATTTATTGTACACTTAATAGACTACAGTTTAGTGTATAAATCCATGACCGCAGGATGCCTTCCATTTATTTAGATCTTTGATTTCTTCCAACAATGTGTTGTAGTTTTCAGAGTACAAGTTTTGCATTTCTTTTGCTGAATTTATCCCTAAGTATTTCATTCTTTTTGATGCCATGGTAAATGGAATTATTTTCTTAATTTTAATTTTGTATTGCTTATGACCAATGGATAGAATTACAATCATTAATTACTAATGGATAGAAGAACAGTTGATTCCTGGGTATTGCTCATGTGCCTTGCCACTGTGCTGAACTCATTCATCAGTGCTAAGAGGTGTTCAGTGGATTCCTTAGTATTTCCAGTATACAGGCTCCTTTCATTTGCAAATAGAAATGGTTTTGCTTCTTTTCCAATTGGAATGCCTCTTACTTTATTCTCTTGCCTAATTTTCCCCGACTAGGCTGGCCTGAAGAAAGAACGAAGTCATTCTGGCCACACCCACCCAGAATAGGGCTTCTGTTGCATTGAACCGGGGGGTAGGGAGCAAGACATAGTTCAGATGCCAGAGGCTTGCTGTTTTCATGAGATTTAGTAGATTTCCTTAAATAACTATTTCTCCGTTTTCTGTATGTCATTAGGACAGTTTCCAGAGGCTTTGGTTGTTTGTATAATTTTCATTAGGTGTGATTTTTTTTCACCGGGAGAGCATCCATAGAGTTCCTCACGCCACCAATGCGAAGAGCTGTTTCATAATATGGAGCATTAATTTCCTACAGCTGCTGTGACAAACTACCAGTAACTTAGCGGCTTAAAACAATGTAAATGTATTCTCCTACAGTCCTGGAGGCCAGATGTCTGAAATCAGTTTCGCTGGGCTAGAGCCAAAGTATGGGCAGGGCTGGTTCCTCCTCAAGGCTCAAGGGGAAAAATCCATTCCTGGCCTCTTCCAGCTTCTAGAGGCTGCTGGCATTCCTTAGCTTGGGGCCACATAACTCAAACCTTTGCTTTCATCACCTCAAAGCCTTCTCTCCGACTCTGACCCCTCGTGTATCCCTTTTACAAGGACCTTTGTGGTTACATCAAGCCCACCTGGATAATCTAGGATAATCTCTTAATTTCAAGATTTTTAACTTGATCACATCTGCAGTTTCCCTCCTGACATACAAAGCAACGTTCCCAGGTTATGGTGATTAGTACATAAACATCTTGGGGCAGGGGCGGTGTGGGAAGGTGCAATTTTTTGGAATTTTACAACTTTAGTGTCTGCAAGGAACGTTCACCTTTGCGGATGAAGAAAGTGTGGTCTGGATTGTTTATAATCACAGGGAAGGCCATACAGCTTGAGTGTGACAGAGCTAGAACCAAATCTCCAGACTCCTGTCTTAGAACATGAGGTTTGAATAATTAAACAAAAATAAAAGTATTATTTGTGGATTCTAAGCCATAGATAAAATTTTAAATTGGTGAGTTATGAAAGCACAAAATTAGTTTTTATCAAAACTAGCTACCCGAAGACAGCCTAAAAGTAATGTATGCAATTCAATCATTGTATTCAAATTTTACCTTTTATAACAGTCCTTGCCTTTTAAAGATGAAGATTGGCTGCAAAACAAGATGTTTTCCCCAAGTTAATTTAATTCATGTTCATGAATATATGCAGTAAAACATAGTTATTACCATATGCACTGTGGAATAAACAAATGTACCTTTAGATAATTTATGAAGAATGTGTCCTTTGATGATTCCAAATAAGGCAAAAATTATCCACAATTTCAGAAGGAATCTGGAAAATTTAACTGAATGAACTGTGTGTGATGTGAGAAGGTCTCGTTCCAAAAAATATTTTCACTCATTTAAGTTTATAAAGTGTGATTCCCTCCAATGATTTTTTTCTAGGGTAGTTTTTCCCCTCAGCTCCTGAAGGACATTCAGAGCATGTTAACGTTTCTCTGTGACATAAAATGACCCATGGAAAGAACTGATTAATGATCGCACACAGTACTTTGAGGGAAAAAGTCATGAGAGTTGGAGCTGTTCCTTTTAACAACAATGTCTGCACTTAGAGTTTTTCAAAGCCATTGCACTAAAAAAAAAAGGAACACGCCTCCCTTCCCGCCTCCCTCCACAGACACCTTTCTCAGGCACAGCATCGTCCTGCGATGAGAAGTTGAACAGTAAGCTACTGTCAGTTATGAGCAGTCGTTACAGGGGAAGGATCTGGCTCTTGAAAGGGGTAGATTACACTGCCAAATAGATTTGATCTGACCCTCTAGTTAGCATGTAAAATTCCCTTTGCAGTATCAATTCAGGGAAAGGGAAAAAAGGTAGCATGGGGTGTTTTCTGGGCACAGAGTTGTGGTTCTATAGAATAGGTTCTTTTTTGTTGTAGAATATTCTTTCCTAGACTTTCCTGATTTTCCAACTGTTCTATAAATCGAGTGCCAAAGTACATCAAACATTTTCTCAAACGAGTGAATTTAAAGGCTTCCTTTAAAAGAATCATAAAACAAATCTCTTTAATCAGGAAAAGACATTGTTTGAGGTATTCTCAAGGGATGCTCAAGCCCACTAAGAATGTTTTTGAGGTTTCAGTTTGGGTGGGAGCAATCTTTTTATGATTATTCTGTTGAAAATTCTATCAGCTGCATAGGACCCTTCAGCCTGGAAATAAACATGCATAAATAATGATACGGTGCAACACATGTTAAAAAAATTATAAAATAAAACGTCCAATCTCTGTTGTACTCCATCCTTTAAATAGTGTGTGCATTGCCTTTTTAGTGGGAAAGGACAAACCTCTTAGGTTCCAGTAATTGCTGTTAGGAAATTCAGCCTAGAGAATCACTAGGTATATTCATCAAACTCTACTTACTAATACATGAATTTTGTAACAATTCCTACTCCTCTGGAAATGAAGAGTCTTACTTGTTGTTTATGTAAGGGAAGAATATCATTGATATGGCAGCATTTCAAAAATCACAGTCTGTTCACTTAACTTGAAAAATATTTGTTGAGTGCACCCCAGTGTTCATAGCAGCACTCTTTACAATAGCCAAGATGTGGAAACAACCTAAGTGCCCATCAACAGATGACTGGATAAAGAAGATGTGGTGTATACATACAATGGAATACTACTCAGCCATAAAAGAGAATGAAATGTTGCCATTTGCAACAACATGGATGGACTTGGAGGGCACTATGCTAAGTGAAGTAAGTCAGACAGAGAAAGACAAATACTGTATGATATCATTTATGTATGAAATCCAAAAAAATTCAACAAACTAGTGAATATAACAAAAAAGAAGCAGACTCACAGATACAGAGAACAAACTAGTGGTGACTAGTTGTGGGGAGGATGAGCAGGGGCAATGTAGGGGTCAGGGAGCAGAGGTACAAACGTTGCGTATAAGGTGGGCTCAAGGATGCATTGTACAACATGGGGGATATAGTCAATATTTTGTAATTAACTGTAAGTGGAAAAATTAACCTTTAAAAATTACATTAAAATTTTAAAAAATAAAATAAATAAAAATAAATTTGTTGAAGTGTAAAGTGTGTACAAAAAATGTAGATCTCGTAAGTATTCAGGTCTATTAATTTTAACAGATTTAACACATCTGTGTAACCAGTACCCAGCTCTAAGGACTGCATCCCCAAACCCCTCCTTATTTAATCATTTAAAAAAGTATTTGATACTGCTTTTTTTAGAAGTTTGAAAGGCTAGCTGAATAGCCATTTTTCTGGCACTTTTTTTTCCTTAGGCATTTACAGGGACCCAAAAGAATTTGCTGTACACTTTCAGACAGATCAAAAAAGTGCACCAAGAGGAAAGAAGAGACAAGTGTGACCCTACTTTGTTTTCCATTCAGTAAAGGAGGGGACATTTATAGAAAACCACAAGAGAAAAAACCAGTTTGTAAAGACGACTGAATTATTAGTTTTAAGTTCACACTCTTACAATCTGACTTTGAGGAACAAGTTCTGTGCACAGCCCAGGCTGCTGGAGGCCACCACCAGAGGGAGGCAGGGTCCCCCAGGCTCTCAGGCCAGGTCTGGGCTGTCTCCTGGGCCTGCCTGGTGTTGGTGAGGCCAAGGCCCAGGCTGGGCTCTGGCAACCACCAGGCCAAAAAAGGCTTTCTGGACAAAGGAAGGTCACTGCTCAGATGAAGATGGGAAGGTAAGGAGTAAGCAGAGGGGTCTGAAAAGAGCAGGTTTAAGAGATTAAGCAGTTGAACTGAAAAGACTTGAACTGGGGCTCAACTGGAAGGGGCAGAGAAGGTTCTAGAGCCCCTCAAAGACTTCAGACCAGACGACGGGGTCCATTTCACAGAAACTGTTCAGGGACTTCTCTAACATTATTGATACAGAAACAGAGAGGCCTAAAGGGTGTTCCCAGGAGTAGGGATATAGGTGGTGAAGCTCGGACCAGGACACCCACCTCCCGGCCTCCAGAGCACACTTTGTTCTTTATTGTTACTCAAGCCAGATTATTTTACTGCTGTGTATTACTGAGTTCCATTGGAAAGATCTTATGGTTCAGGGGCCTGCAAAACACAAGTTGAAAACTTAGAGCTAGGCAGTTTTGAAAGCTGTTGTTGAGGGTTCCTGTGGAATCAGTCATGTTATTATTCAAACAGAGCTCATCATGCTAAAATTATGCTCAGCTGGCTGGGAAAACAGGAGGAGTAGTGCGCATGGAAAGGCCCTGACTACAGAGATATGTCCATTGTCACTGCTCTGGGGTGTGTGTGTGTGTGCGCGCGCGCACCCGACACTCTCGGGTCTGTTGTGGCTGTTGTAATGCTATTACGTGTTAACATTTGGTCTACAGAACTCAATTTTCTGTGCAGCAACTGAAAATAGTAGAAAGAAAGTTTTGATGGCAAGGGCAATGTGTGGACCCCGGGATGCTTGCCATTTTATTTGCCTTTAGACAGAGGTTATAAGATAACTTGTTTTATAAAAGTGAGTTTGTGGTCTGTATGTGCTATGAAACCCAGGTCACATGGTTCAGTGTAATTAGTTTGAAGCTAAAGAACACACACTTGAGTAATGCAATTATTGGTAACAATCCTCCTTTACCTTGGACAAAAATTAACATTATTAAAAACTTGTAAAACTTAGTGGACAGGTGCGTGTTGTTTACTTAGCTCCACACCATCAGGCTCCCTAGCTGTGGCTGGCCAGCTCCTTTTTTCTGCTTTAAACAAGCTACGATCACTGGTTTGATCCTTACCTTAACTCTAGCTTTGGTCTATGTCACAGTTACGGACTGAGTACCTCTTACCTCTTCCTAGTTTCCCGCTTTGTAAATGACTGTTTCTGAACATAAGGGAGACCAGTGAAGACTGGAAGAGTTTGGTAGACCGTATTCAGGTTGAGACTGATGGCAAACTTCACAGAAATGGAAGCCGAAGGTTTATGGTTCTGTGGGCGCACCACTTCTAAACAGAAAGATCAGCGACTCACAAACCACTCAAACTGCATCCTTGTCCATGTTGTGCTGGCTGTGCCTCTTTCACGTGGGAAGGGTGTTTCCAGTGCGTGTTGAATATAAGGGCAGTCGTGGTGAGTTCTCGAGGGTCCAGTCCAAGCACAAGCCTAGGTTGGGCTCTGAGCTGCAAAAGCCAGGTGAGAAGAGGTGGGTACCTGACGTGCATGCATGCAGCCTCGCCCCAGGGAACGTCAAAGGGCAGATGCAGGGATGCTAAATTCTGTCATCAGGTCCAACTGTGAGTGCAGGCAGCAAAGGGCAGGCCATTAATAGATGGGACAGCTGCTGGCTGGACCCTGGAAAGGAATTGGGAGGCAGAGAAGGGGGCAAGTGATGGGAGACAGTCTGAGGCAGTTGCTGAAAGGAAAAGCATGTCTGAGGGGGTGTTTTTAGCGTCTATTCACTGTGTATGTGGCACACAGGCCAGAGAACAGGATCAGAGCAGCAACCCAGAGTTACTAGAGAATGAGGCATTTCACTTCGGTAGATTTTCCAAATACCTGAAACAAATCACTCTAAATGTGTACATTCATCATTTCAGGGAAACTTTTTAAATGGATTGTATGTTTCCTGACTAAGCAGAGTGTATAGGTTTAATGCAAACCTCACTAGATGACCATCCCTGACTGTGCTGTGCTTTAAAACAGTGAAGCCTTCAGGTTTATTAAGCTGTAACAGACCTCTTGTCCATACAGGAAATATAAAGTCTCCCAGACTTGCACATTTTAAACATTTTGTGTTTTTTTTTAAATATTTTTTTCTCCAGCAGTGCAATGGTGTTTCCTATTCCATCTAACCCTTCTCAGTGTCCCCACTACTGCTCCTCCCTTCTCCTCCTCTGCTTTAGATTTATTAAAATTGTGTGTTAAATAAGAAGGGGGTCCTGAAAGAATGTCTTGTGAATTAAGTATACGAACTTAATTGTATGAATGCCCAACTTCAAACATCTATTTAAACTACTCAGAATCCTCTTAGTGCTATTATGTTATGTTGTTGTGTTTTGTTTGTTTTCATAACTGCTATTGTCATTGGTCATTATTTGGTACTATCCATTGCTGTCATGTCTTTTCTGGATCTGTGACTGGCACAGAGTGAGGGCGTAATGAGTATCTGTTGTAAGAATAACAACATTCATTGATGAATGAAAGCAGGATGTGCAGTTTCTGTCCTACAAAATTCAGCTACACGCTCAGTTTAGCAGAAAGGTACGTATTAAGTATTAACTAATAATGACGTGGACAAAAGGCAGTGACGCTGATATCATTTTGCAGGGCTCACAAACTCAAGGTCAAGGGCAACGCTGGCCAGCACAACTTTCTGCTTTATGTCAGTGCCTGTGGACCGTGCGTGAACTCTCTGGTTCACTGGCCTCACCACTGCCTTGTTTTACACTTGGCAATGTCATACAGTTAGGTTCCCTCCTTGGTAACCCCAAGGGTGTTTGGATTTTCAGGTCCCTGAATTGCTGCCTTATGCGATCATTATTGAATGTTCTCACTGCACAAGGCAGAACTAGATGGTGAGAAACACATGTTCAAAACCCAGACTCTTGATTCCCCTCCAGTCCCAAGCCTGCTCCTCCCAGAGCCTCCCCAACTCAGTAAATGTCTAGAACTGTAGAGCTGTTTCTCTCTCTCTTTCATATCCTGTATTCACTCTATCAATAAATCGTACCAACTTTGAAAGAGATTTAGAATTTAAGTATTTCTTATCACTCACATTGCTACTACTTTGGTATAACCCACCGTTACCTCCAGCCCGGACCATGGTAATAGCCTCCGACTGGTCTGTCTGCTTCCATGCGTGCCCTCTTCCAGGTCTCCCCACTAAGGAAGTAAACCACATCAGTTCACTCTTCAAAACGGTCTATTAAGTTTCCCATCTCACTCAGTATAAAAGCCAAAGTCCTCTCCATGGCCCATCAGGCCCCATGCTTTCCTTTCCTCCACTTCTCTGGTCGTCTCTCTTCCCACTCTCCTCATTGTTCACGGGAACCATATGCACTGGCCCCTGTTGTTCCTGCAACGCGCCCAACATGCTCCCAGCTCATGGCCTTTGCATCCGTGTTTTCTATTTGGGCCCTCTTCCCCTTGACCACCAAATGACTCCTTTCCTTCCCTCCTCCAGGGGTCTGTCCAAGCGTCTCCATTTTAGACATCCCTTCCACAAGTGCTGTGGCAGAAATAGCACCCTCACGTCATTTTCTAGCTCCTTTGCCCTGATTTTTTCCCTTCACAATAATTATTGCCTGACATTAAATATTTAGTAGTCTGTCTTCTCCGTCAAGAATGTAATCTTCTTGAGGGGAGGGACTTTGTTCATTATTGTACCTCGAATGTGCAGAATGTGTAAAATAAGGCCCACCTTTATCGGTTCAGCCAACATTTGTTTACTGAAGAAATGAAACAGAAAATCAACAAAGAGATGTATTCATTCAGGAAATACTTCTTGTGTGTTAACCACCCGTCAGGCATTGTCCTAGGCCCTTGGAATACTTTGGTGAACAAAGCAGAAGAAACCTGCTCTCATGGAGCTGGGCTGTGGCAATGAATGGGGAGGCAGATGGGAGGCAGCCCAGGACAGTGGTGAGGAGCCCCGTCTCTGATGTCAGCTTTCCTGGGTTTGCATCTTCTCCCTGCCACTTGCCTATCTTTTTTTTTTTCCAGGTGTACAGGAAAGTCACTCAGTTATACCTATATATGTGTATTTTTTTTCAGATTCTTTTGCATTATGGGTTATTACAAAATACTGAATATAGTTCCCTGTGCTATAAGTAGTCTTTGTTGTTTATCTATTTTATATATAATAGTATGTATCTGTTAACCTCCAACTCCTCATTTATCCCTCCCCCCAACCCCTTTCCCCTTTGACAACCATAGTTTGTTTTCTACATCTGTGAGTCTATTTCTGGTTTGTAAATAAGTTAATTTATATCATTTTTTTAGATTCCACATATAAGTGATATCATATGATATTTATCTTTCTCTGTATGACTTCACTTAATATAATAATCTCTAGGGCCATCCATGTCGTTGCAAATGGCATTATTTCATTCTTTTTTACGGCTGAGTAATATTCCATCATGTATATACACCACATCTTCTTTATCCAGTTATCTGTTGATGGCCATTTAGGTTGCTTCCACATCTTGGCTATTGTAAACATTGCTGCTGTGAACAATGGGGTGCATGTATCTTTTCAAGTTAGAGTTTTCTCCAGATAAATGCCCTGGAGTGGGATTGCTGGATCATATGGTTAACTCTATCTTTTGTTTTCTAAAGAACCTGATACTGTTCTTTGCCCGACTGTCTTAAGCAAGTTACTTAAGCTTTTGATGCTTCAGTTTCTCTCCATCTGTAAAGTTGGGGTAACATATCTGTGGCCCTGTGCTGAGGAGAATTACATGACAAGGTGCATAGAAAGCATTTGATGCATAGCAAGGATTCAATAAATATTGGCCATTATTAGAGTAAGTAAAGACATGGAAGCCAAACACTCATGCTTTAGAAATGAATACAATCCACATGAAGGTTTGTGAGAGGAGCAAGGTGACCTGGTACCCAGAGCAGCAGTGCTGAGTTTAGTACTTTTGTGTTCAGCACAAGGAGCCAGTCCAGAGAAAAGGCACAGAGGGAAGAGCTGCACTGAATGCCTTGCTCTGTGAGAAGCCAGCATGGACATTCAGGTGGAAGGGGCACATAGCAGTAGCAGCAGTTTTGATTTTTCTGTGGAGGGAAAAGCTAGTAAATTTATTCCTATCTTGTTGAAAAAAAAAAAGAAGCATGTACATTGAAAAAATACATTTTACTGGTTATCTTATGCTTCAGAGAAACAACAACAGCAAATCACATTTACTAACTATAAAAATTAGAATTGAGTACATAAAATTAAATGGAATTAGGCTGAGAAGATGTTGAGTTCCTGTTTAAAAAGGCCTGTTTGGGTTGTTTTCTTTTTTTCTAAAATGTCCTTTTAAAACATTGTGTGGAAAATTGCCACATGTATTGCTATTCCATCTAAATGCACCCCAGTGTTCATTGCAGCACTATGTACAACAGCCAAGGCATGGAAGCCACCTAAATGTCCATCGACAGATGACTGGATAAAGAAGTTGTGGTATATTTATACAATGGAACATTACTCAGCCATAAAAAAGAATAAAATAATGCCATTTGCAGCAACATAGATGGACCTGGAGATTGTCATTCTAAGTGAAATAAGCCAGAAAGAGAGAGAAAAATACCATATGATATCACTCATATGTGGAATCTAAAAAAAACAAAGCACACTAACGAACTCATCTACAAAACAGAAACAGACTCACAGACATAGAAAATCTTATGGATACTAGGGGAAAGGGAGTGGGAGGGGATAAATTTGGGAGTTTGAGATTTGCAAATGTTAGCCACTATATATAAAAATAAATTTTAAAAAAACAACTTTCTTCTGTATAGCACAGGGAACTATATTCAATATCTTGTAATAACCTATACAGAATATAAAAATGAATATATGTATATATGTACATGACTAGGACATTGTGCTGTACACCAGAAATTGACACATTGTAGCTGACTGTACTGCAGTTAAAAATAAATAAATTAATTAAATAAAATACAATCATATACGGGAACATACAATTTCCTCTGGAAGAGCAGCTCTACCACAACTGGAAGTGAACTATGGCCATAGTGAAGCTTTTTTCCCTTTTTCTCGGCATGGTACATTCGAATTTCAAGTCAAGTTAGAGTCTACATCATAAATTACACATGGTCACTGTGTACGTATTTCACACCCCTTAAATAGGTAAGAGTTAAAGCTTTTGGAGATACAGAGTTCAAAGGATTCCCTGAGAAAGGTCAGACACTTCTACTCTGAGTTATTTGATTACAGCCAGAATTTACATGTTAGGACAAAAATCTTATCATGAATGCTTCAAAAAGGAAGAAATTAGCATATCTATCTGTCATCAGCCTTAGTGAGAATTCTCTTGCATTAGTTATGCCCAGGAAAGCTTGACCATCCAGTTGCTAAAGCTGGCCTGTCCCTGGGGGACGAGCAGGAGGGAAAGGCAGGTGTGCCAGGGAGGGGCTCCAGGCAGCCCTGTGTTCTGCCCCACCTGCTAACGGCCGGGAGTTTGCTTTGGAAAAATGGCAGAATGAGCACCTGCAGTCTTAGGTCATTCTTTCCTGGATCTCAGCCTGACTACCATCAGCCAAGCTGCCCTGAAGAACCATCTGGAGATTTTGAATATTCTCCTAAACAATTTCTGGGGGAAAGACAGACACAAAGGGGATGGGGGTGGGGTGCTAGTCTCTCTTAGTCATTTTAAAAGCTGATTACAAAAGGCAAACTTAGAACTTTGAGTTTGTTTATTACAGATTTTACTTGCACTGAAAGAAGTGAAAAGGACTATAGTTGTATGTTTTTATCTCATTTATTGTATATTTTGTCATTTAGAATCTTTACATTTTAAGTCAAATTGATCGTCTTCTTCTTTATATGTTGCGCTTTGTGCATTATTTGGAGTATCAAGTTGGAAAGCTAGTTAACAATATATAAAAGTTTCAAGAGCACATACCACCAACCCAGCGATTTTATTTCTTTGGATTTACTCTAGAAAGACTCCTATGTTAATGCATATGTCTATGCAAAGGTGTTCTTTGTATTGTTTTTAATAGCAAAAAGTTGGGAACAATCCACCTGTCACTGAATAGGGAAATGGATCAATAAATTGGAGCAAATTATAGAATGTTCTTACAGTGGTATTGCGAAGACTATGACTCGATCAACAAATCTGTTTCCTCTCCCAGGGAAAATCATTTTACACTGATGAAGATGAGTGATGAATTGCTCTCATGCAACAGGTGTTTAATGAATGGCTACTAGGTTTTAGGTACTATGGGAGATGCTGTGGATGTAACAAGACAGAACACCTGCCTTCATGAAGCTTAGAGCCTAGCCGTTGCACTTCACTAACCAAAGTATGATCCTGAAATTTATTGAGTTCTCTAGACCATTTTAACAGTTGGTTTGGTCTTGGAGAAAATGACTAAATTACCCTGGCAAATATTCAAATTGATGGCAAATGATTTTATTAAGAACAGGGCAAATCCTGGGCTTTCTAGTCAACCTTGGCTTCTTGGCTTGTACTGCCAGCCCCTCCTGAAAGTCTCGTCACAAGGAGAAAGGAGAGTTGATAAAAACACCCCCACTAAGATCCTTCTAGAGACTTAACATGTTGCTCCAACCTTTTAGAGCATTTCTGTTTTAAGACAGAAAATCCTTAACCCAAAGCAATGGTATTGCAAGTGTCAAATTCCTTTATCTACCCCCTCAGAGCTCTTCTCTTTCATGTAAGTCAGTGATTCTCAGCCCCAACTGCACATTAGAATCACCCAAGGCATGAATCAAAAAAAACACTGATGCCTGAGCCCTAGTCAAGACCAATTAAATCGGAATCCCCGAGGGTGTAGCCTGGGACTTGAAATTTTCTAAGAGCTCCCCTGGTAACCCTAATCAGCAGGTTTGTTTGAGATCAATCAAAATGTCCATCTCAAGTAGAATCTTGAGGTCAACTGATGCATAAAGAACCACAGAGGGACAAACAGAAGGTTGAGAAGGCAGTTCTAAAATTGTAACTGTGTTCATCTAAGAAAGTTCTGGGGAAACAATTGACAGAGCAAACTCTGGAGTCAGACGAGGCAAGTTTGTGTCAGTGCTGCACACACCGTCTGTGTGGCCAGGTACATCAGTCCCTTGACTTGTAAAACGGGGCCAAGACTAACACCTACCTCTCCTAGGACCGTTATGAATACAAATACTTAGAACAGTGTCTGTCCATTACTGTCACATCCTTCCTGTGCTGCTGCAAATTCACCCACTCTGTAAAACTTCCTTTGAGTCACTCAGGAAGTGTAAATCACCCCCTTCTCTGGCCTCACTTTCTCCACTGAGACTAACATTATTTACCTATTTATCACTTGGCATTGCAGCTGGTGGCCTTCCTGTCTGTCTCTCCCTTGTGAGAGTTTTCTGTTAAGTCTGATGAGGTGTTTTGCACTAAGGAAGGCGACTTGATCACTAAGGAAATAACCATCAATCCTTATTTTAACTCTCTGAGAAAGTAGAAGCCACCAGAAGAGAACTTCTGCAAGCTCCTACTGCCACCTTTACCCACTGCCTCCTTACCCACCGCCACCACTACCTACCATCTGCATCTGTGCCAATATACCCACCTTCTCTCCATTACCATGCGTATATGATCCACTCTTCTAGGAAAAGCCACCCCCTCCACTGGTCCATGAGGTCTCATCCATTCTTGTCTACTGAGACACCTGCCTTCCAGCTTGACCAACGTCAGTAAATTGTCTGGTCTTCCTGGTGCCTCGGAAACAAAACACAGATGGTGCTCAACATTGCACAGGGACTCTAGAGTTCTGTAAAATTCGTCTATTACCTAGGTATTATTCATTAAAAATAAATAAAGAGAAACCCTATACCCAATAGGACCTCAACTTTAATATTAAAAATAATGTTAATATTAATTTGGGGCCATTATTCATCCATTAACATTAATGTTAATATTAAAGTTAATATTAATATTAATAGCAACTAGGGAAAAAGCAAGCCTCAGCCAGAACTTGTGAGTCTTACTAGAATGTGTAAGTTACTAGCATTTATTTAACTTCCCTGAGACTCAGTTTCCTCTTTGTAAAGAAAATCATTATAAAGATTTAATAATACAGAGCTTAGCACAGATGTCTGGCACATAGCAAGTGCTCAGTAAACATTGGCTATTATTATTGATTCATCCAAGTCTTTCCTTAAATATTTCTTTCTTACAGAGCCCTTCCCTAAACACACTGTCTAAAATAGTACCAGTCATGTTACTCTTTTTTATCCTGCCTCATTTATTTTCTTCATAGACTTTATCACTACCTAATACTGTGTGTCTGTGACTCTGTGTGTGTGTGTTTGTGTATAAAATCTGTCTTCCCAACTGTAAGTAAAGTCCATAAGAACAGAAACTTTGTTGTTTCACTGCTAGGTCTGGAATAGTGTCTGGCCCGTGGTAGCACTTAATAACTATTTGTTTAACAAACGAATGAATGATTATATTCCACATGCTAAAAACTTTAGGCAGAATCATGCCAAAATTGCTTGAAATAAAAGATAACTTATCTCTTTTTTAATTTTCAAATTTAGTAAACCATTCCAGTTTTTAACAACACTGTTAAGAAATACTTTTTTATGACAACTAAGTCATTAGCATTAAGAAATAGTTTATGCAAAATCTAACTTTCTCTTCCTTCTACTCTCTAATTTATGGATTGGAGAACTACTAATCACTACCTTCCAAGTGACATTTTTTGAGAAAAGACCATTAATAAACCCCTCCTCAGCTTCCTTGTTTCCAGGCTGAGAAATTTCAGTATCTTTACTTTCTAATGATTAAAAGTATATGGTTTGGGTAAAAATACATGGTTTGGGATTTGTAGACACTAACTATTGTACATAAAACAGATAAACAACAAGGTCCTACTGTATAGCATAGGGAACTATATTCAATACCTTGTAATGATCTACAGGAAAAAAGACTATGGAAAGGAAAATATGCATGTGTAAATGAGTCACTATGCCATACAACAGGAATTAACACCACATTGCAAATCGACTGTACTTCAATTTAAAAAATACGGTTCTATATAATTTTTTTCTGAATCTCATCCAGAATCATCACATCTCTGTTTGGAGTTCAGAATCGGAAAGTGTTTTATTACTGATCACTGCAAAGCATAACTGCTAAGTTACCTCACAAACTATCCTGTGGTTCTCCTATTTATATACCTAGGAATTGTGCGTTTGTGTTTTACTGAGTTCCATTGCTGCCTTGCTGCCTTGCTGCCTTGTTATTCACAATGACCTCAGGAACTTTTTCTGCCTAATTTACATGTACCCAGCTCATCCTCATCTGCTGAACAAGGAGTTTGTTTTGCTCCTCAAGTTCCTCCCTTTAACCAAGCTTCTTTCTGTCTTTGGCCACTGTTATGCGCTGATGTGTGTCCTCTTAAAATTTGTAAGATGAAGTCCTGACCCACAGTACATACAGTGTGACTGAATTTGGAGATAGGGCCTTTAAAGAGATGATTAAGGTAAAATGAGGCCACTAGGGTGGGCCCTAATCCAATCTGCTTAGTGCACTTACAAGAAGAGGAGATTATGACAAAGAAGCACAGAATAAAACTCTGTGAAGACAGAAAGACAGCCATCTACAAGTCAAGCAGAGAAGCCTCAGACAAAAACCAACCCTACCAACACCTTGATCTCAGACTTCTAGAATCTAGAACTGTAAGAAAATTAATTTCTATTGTACAAGCCATTCAATCTGTGCTACTTGTTAAGGTAGTCCCAGCTGACTAGCACAACCACCTTTCCAGTTTGCCAAGAATGCTTTGAATTCTGATTCTGTCTCCCACGGTGCTGGACTCTGCTTGCAAAGAGCAATCTGCTGTTGTCCTGTAGTTAACCTTTGGCACCCTGTTTGTTCTCTTCTGGGTTTTTGAAAATTAATTCCAAAAGGAAAATACCCAAAAGAAAATGGGCACCAAGTTTACTGCACATGATAGGATCTTGAAAGGTAAATTAAACTCTAGCCTTGGTTCCAGTTCATGGTTGACTACCTTGAAGGAAAACTGGAAAATTACCCAGGAGCAGTTAGGTGTCCTGGAGGCCAGCATTAAAGGCATTGCCCTGAGACCCAGTAATTGAGGATCTGGGATGAAATGAGCTTATCAAGGGAATGCATCTGTGCAGAGCAGGTAATACCATTGACTGAGCTGTAGGAAGCAAGTGAAGTCAGAAATGGAGCCAGAGAGGCAGCTGATGAGGCAGGAAGAAAACCAGGAAAATGCTTAAGGAGCTTAACAATCAACAGCCAGGGAAAAAGGAGGATCACTTCCAGATAACTTTGTCAGTGCTTCATTCATTCAGCCAGCACGCATCACGGAGCTCCTTTGGGTGCTGGACACCGTGCAAGGTACTGGGCGTACAGTAAGCAGGCAGTGAGAGTGAAGGAACGTGTAAGGTGTGATGAGGGCTTAGTTTGCCTGAGCCATTCAGCAAAGGTTTCCCAGACAAGGAACTGTTTGAGCTAAATCTGGAATAGCAGTAGTTTGTCAGGTAGATGCCAACTAGAAAGCATTAGAGACAAAGAAACAGAAACTGTCTAAAGCCCGAAAGAGTGAAACCCACACTGCATTCCAGGACCTTTCAAGTAGTTGTTCAGTATTGCTGAGAAAGTGTGTGTGTGTGTGCATTTGTGTGTGTGCATGTGTGTGTGTGTTAGCGACCTCAGATAGAGCTGATTAATTATGGGGAATGACATACTTTTTCAGGCAGTTTGTTTATTTTGACATGAAACATTTGAGTTTCTCATAAAAATTCTCATTTTGTTATGTCTCCATCAAATGCCATGGCATTTTTCTTATCTCTGCAGTTAGCAGTGAAAAGAAAAACTCTACCTCATTGAACACACACAAAAACCTTTGAATTGGTTCAATTATGTTAAAGGCTAAAATGTTAAAACAAGTTTAATAAGCACTTTCTACCCCTGAACTGAAGTTTTGCTGTTTCAAGGAAAATTATCTTCAACCGATAAACATGCTCTTTAATCTACCACACATAATAAAGGGAAAGCAGCAAAAATGGTAAGCTAAGGAAATCCAAATTTATAAAGAACCATTTAAATAACAAATCAGATTGTCACAAAATGAGACCATTCTAGTCATATTTGAATGCAAATCTCTTGGTGTCTCAGGACCTAGGATCAGGATTCAGCACCAAAAATGTTCGCATTTTACTTAATTTACCTGCCTGTGTGAAATAATTTCACGGTCAATGTGTAGTTAACTTGGCTCATCAAACCACTTGCCGGGGAAATAGAATCAAAGAAATATCTTGAAAGTGCTCATGGCTCTTGTGTGTTTGAGAGAGACAGACAGACAGACAGAGATTGACAGGAAGAGACAGACAGAGGCTGGAGAGCCAGTGCTTTCTTTCTCAATCATATTTTGGGAGTTTTTTAATTAAATTTTTTGTCCTTTCAGGTCATATACTGTAAATGCCCTTACGTGGAATACTTGAATGCTAGAGGTAAACCATTATGTTTGAGTGAACTGTGGATGGGACTATACGTAACTATCTCAACTCACCTACATGGTCCGGGATTCCAGAGTGGACTTCCTTACTTCTAACCGCTCCCTCTTCAGTGTATCCTTTCACTACCTGTGCTCTGGCCTCTGCATCCTAAGCGAAACCAACCCCTCCCACCACCATCAGCGCAATCAAACAGCTCCCTTCCACCTTGTTGAACCTTCTCCTGCACTAGACTGGCAGTGCTCTTTAACTCATTTATCTTTGTGGTCTCCCCTTCCTCACAGCCTGCTCATATCCTAACATCTTACACAATCTCTGTCTCTGATACCCTACTAAAATTCCCCTTTAATGATATGTATTCTTTTTTTTAACATTTTTTTATTGATTTATAATCATTTTACAATGTTGTGTCAAATTCCAGTGTAGAGCACAATTTTTCAGTTATACCTGAACATATATATATTCATTGTCACATTTTTTTCTCTGTGAGCTACCATAAGATCTTGTGTATATTTCCCTGTGCTATACAGTACAATCTTGTTTATCTATTCTACAATTTTGAAATCCCATCTATCCCTTGATATGTATTCTTAATCACAAAATGCAATCACTTTCCCTTCCTGACTTCCTCGATATTTGCTGATAAATCTTTACTTCTTCTTTGACATCCCTACCCTGGATCATACTGGGTCTCTTCTCTCTCCTTCTCTGCTCTTCTGACTTGTAAGCCCCTAAAAGTAGGTATTTCTCAAGATTCTCTTCTCTCTTTAAAGACATTGCTTTGAGGATCTTCCTCATTCCCACAGTTTCAACTGTTAAAGGAAGATGACTCCCCAGTTTTCCTTCATTCTTAGCCTCTACTGCTGTCTCGACCTTCTTATGTCCAAAGCCAGACCCAACACCTTCCCCTGAAGCTGGTTGTGCCTTGAGACTTTCTCCTCATACCTGATTAATAAGACTCTTCTCCCAGTCCAAATTAAAAGCTTGAAAACTCTGTGGCTTCTCCCTCCCCCATCTAACGAGATGCCAAGCCCCACGGTGTCTTCTTCCCCGCACCCCTCACATCACTCTCCATCCCATTTGCACTATCACCACTCTAATCCAGCCTCTCATTGCCTTTTCCCTGGACCATTACCCTAGTTTCCGAATAATCCCCCCTCATTCTCTTCCTTTTTTAATGCAGCCGTAGCCACTGACAGCTGTAAGCCTGGGCTCAAAAGCCTGCAGTGCCTTTGCGTGGCCTACTAAACTAAATCCAAGTGAAGGTGGCCTTAATCCGTATCAGATACATTAGGGTGTCTGTGTGTCTATAAGAGGGCCAGTGGGCTGCCCCACTGCACATTAACGCCATCAGAATTGTGACCTATGGAAGTGTCTCACCTCAAGAGGAATATGAGCACAGAGTTCAATCAGAATACAGTGAGCAGGATGGGGAAATATCAGTGATCATGTCGTATAACAGGTGGTTAAAAAATAGAGATATTTTGGTCATTAGGACCACAACTGAAAAAAAAAGAAAAGATAGCTGACTTTGGAAAAGGACTTTCGTTCCCTGTGGCCATGAGAGGTAGGACTTGAATGAATAAATGAAAGTCGTAAGAAAAGTGATTTCAGTTCAATATAAAAAGAAAACAAAACTAAACAAAGTTGGGACAGGAACTCTCAAGAGGCAGCAGATTCTTTGTTATCAGAGGTTATTTAAACTGGATGCGTCTGTGAGAATGTCACAGCGTTGACTCAAGAAATAATTCTTTTCAGCCAGGCGGGTGTCTGCACGGCTCTTTTTCAGCCTTGCGTGCAAGGCCAACCCACCTTCCAGCTTCCTCTCTCAGTTTCCGTACGTGCCCCTGCTATTCCCCAGCTGCAATTTCCTCGACTTAACATTTTTCTCCTGTCAAAATTTTACCCATTTTTCAAAGGCCAAATCTAATGTTACCTTTTTTAGGAAAATTTCCCTCCTCCCATCTCAGATGCCGTGAGTTTTTGAGTTGTTCTGCTCCAAGACGTCAGCACTGCAGGTGTCCATTTTAAGGCACTTAATATTTTGCTCATGTTATTTGTGTATATTTCCCCTTTTGCCTAATAGGATGTCAACTTCATGGGGCAAGAATTACCTTTATGTCCTCTATAGGACCTGGAATAATGGAATTCCTTTCTTAATCATTCAACGTATATTTCTTTTTCTTTAGAATTGAGAGACTAGACTAAATCATCTCTAAGGAGCCTTCCAGCTTAAAAAAAAAGTCCTTGAGTCTGGTTCTAGAACTTATTTAATAATAAATGTGCCGAAGACCTCCTGTGCCGTATTGACTATAAATACAAAGAGTCAGGTTTGCTGATGTCACACTGGATGTGTAAGAAAGTTTTTAAAATCTAGTTTTGAAAAGTAGGTAACTTTACTTTACAAGAACTTTTGCAACATCCCTATTAAGATATTCAACACATGTTCCTGAGAATTTTGAACATTGAAAGAATTGCACATCTGGTTATATCTTTATGAAATTAAGTGACATAAATCAGAGCCCCACATATTAAAGGCTATATAATTAAGAACATCAAAAAGGTAAATAGTGAACTCTGGCAAGACTTAAGAAAGGTCACATCTTATTATGATATATCAGAAATTTTTACCAGTCATTTATATCTACCATTTCTTCCTCTCTTTATAGCAGTACAGGACTTTTCCATTGTTGCTGATTTCTGTTTGGCAAATTACTGCCACGAATCCAGATGTTTCTCAGTGTGCATTCATAGGAACTTGTCCAAATTTCAGAAGAAGGGCTGTTAGACTAGGCTAGATAAAACAAGGAAAACAACAAAACCCAGAGCGACTTAGAAAACAAAGCTTGAATTTTTTTTATATGTTTCAACCACTTTCCCCCCCTTTTCTCTCTCATCTATGTTCAGTTCTCAGTGACTCAAATTGTGGGGAGAGGGCTAAAAGCCAAATTAATTGAAAGACACGACCTCCATCTTCAGGAAAATCCAAGCATAAGGGAGTTTTTTAGTGAGGTGGTTTGATGAAGTCAGAAGTGTCTTTTATTTTTGATCCGTCTTTGGAAACAATCTGTGGAATCTTTTGACTGTCAGTCATTAAGAGCTCCTTCGAAAAAGTTTGAGAGAAAGCTGGTCTGAGGCAAATGCGACGCTTTCAAGAAGGGGAAGTCCTGTGACTCCCTGACCATGTGAGCGCCCCGGGAATTAACAAAACTCAGTGATTTCCTCTAGGCATGGCTTACGCTTGCCTTTCTCCCCTCTGACTTCCCCTCCCTCTCAGCCTAAACAGGAGAAGGTCAAAATGATATGGTCCAAACACAGTCAGCGAGAAGGTTTCAAGTATTTTCCTTTTCAGTTGGATGCATGCTCTAAAGGAAGAAAAATTTAGGATTAACAAGTTGCAGTCAGAGTCACGCTGCCCAACTATAAGTCTGATTTCATACTTTTCTGATAAATTGACGAAGGAGCTAAAAGATATTAAAATTTAATGTGGGCCCCTTCCCCCTTTTTCTGGTATTAATTAATTAAAATAAGTTTATAGATACGAAAGGAGCATGATTGGAAATAATCAAACTTTCTGACATTATTACCTAAAAGATGCTTTCTAACAGAAATGGTGTAGGCATTGAGTGTTGACAGACCATTCAGAATTAACTTGGTTTTCAGCGAAAGTGGAACATGAGGACTGATAATTAAGTATTGATTTTTCTTTTCTTATAAACGTGCAATGTATCTTGTGTTTCAAAGTCATCAGCTTTGTTTTGCAGGAGAATTGAATCTTCTCTGGAGTTTTAATCTGCACAAATGTAGGAGCTCTTTGCGGTAACCTGGGTAGGATAATGGTGGCTGCTTCAGCTGAACCTTGATGTAAAGCACTTCTCCAGTGCAGGGACTCACAGAGAAAGTGGATCTGGGGTATCTGCACACTGAGTAACTGCTTTATGCAATTTATACTCTCTTAAGTCTAATTGGTAGACTAGAAAGCATTTTTTTTTTAATCATTATTCCATGTGGAATATTTCTGCCATAAAGATGTTAAATCTCATAATCCCTTCCTGGAAGCTTGTCTGGTACCCGGAACATCAAAACAATAATCAGTCTTTTATTTTCAGTGTAAACAATTTATAAAATGAAAGATGTATCATATTCAAAAAAGCATAGGTAAAGTATATGTAATCTAAAAATAACTTATATCTACCACCCAGCTGGAAAAATAGAACAAATAGAGCATTAACAATGCCTTGAAGTCACCGGTATGTCCATCCCCAGTCCTAGCCACCAATAGGCACCCTCAACCATCCCCCTGAATTTTGTGTTTATCAGTTCCTTGCTTTTCTGTGCAATTTTACCACTTACATATGTTATCTCTAACGTGTGTATGTGATTTGGTGAGTTTTTAATGTAATATTAAAAAATCATCCTTTTTTTCTGAGAACTTGTTTTCCTTAACCTGTTTGTGGGACTCATTCATCTATTTGTGTGCAGCTCTGGGGCATCTGTTTCTGGCAGTTGTATACGTGGAAATGATACTCTTTTTCCTAGTGATCAACATTTGGATTGTTTCCAGAATTTTGCTGTTGTAACTGATGTCGCTATGAACAGCCTTATCTGTGTGTCTGAGACAGTAATTGCTGGGTTGCAGGGTGTACGCACCTTAGCTCTGCTGGATAATCCCCAGCTGTTTTTTAATTTGGTTTCCCGCAGCTTATAGGAGTTTCTGTTCTTCCATAGCCTCACCAAGACTTGATATTGTCATCCTTTTTTTTTTTTTTAGCACATTTGGTGGGTCTTAAGTGGTATCTCGTTGTATTTTTAATTTGTATTTCCCTGATTATTCACGGTGTTGGACATATTTTTAATGTTTAATGGCCACTCAGTTCTGATTTTTTGCCCATTTTGCTGTTGGAATGCTTCACTTTTATTTGTTGACATTTTAAATTGTGAAATATAGTATAAAAACAAAACTACACGGAACATCTATGTACAGCTTAACAAGTCATTTCAAGAAAGTATTTATGTAAGCACAACCTATGACAAGAAACAAACATCCCCAGCACACGTGGGGAAGAGATTAAGGTGGTGGAGTAGGAGGGTGCTGAGCTCACCTCCCACCACCACCCCCGTGCTGACATCAAAAATTCTCACTGAAAACAAACAGGAGCCTGGCAGAGAGACTTTTCTACAACCAAGGCTGTAGAGGAAGATCCACAGAGTTGGGTAAGAAGGGAGGAGACGTAGTCAGGTCAGCGCCTGGGCCCCTAGGAGGGGACACAGAAGAGGAGGAGAGTGATAAGCTCCGAGATCCTCCCTGGGGAGTGCGGGATGTGAACCGTGTGCTGGGCACCCTGCCCTGGCATCCGACACTGGGAAGGTGAGTCCCCGCAGCAGGGTTAAAACCAGTGGGCTGCAGGAAGCCAAGGCCCCTCTTGTGGAGAGTGTGCACCCACTTGCTTACCCCTGGGAGTAGGCAGGAGAAGCAGACTGAAGCTGCCCGGGGTTCTGGCCAGTTTCCTGCAAACACGCCAGTGCCCCTCTAGCTCCCCTGGCCATCCCTGGCCCTTCCAGCTCCGGTGCAGCTCCCCACTAGGGCAAAGCTCCTATGCCGAGGGGTGGGCATGCCTGGTGGTGGCGGGCGACAGAGCCAGCTCTGACTCAGGCCTGAATCTGAACGGGATGAGCGTGGCCATCACTAGCACACTCGTGGAGGTGGTGCGTTGGGAGCTGCCTGGAGCACTGACCCACCGGAACTATGGGATACTGACTGACGTGCTGGGGTCATCCCAGCGTGCAGCCCAGCCCTCGCTGAGTGCCTGCCAGAGCCCCTCTGGCTCTAGCACAACTCCCCACTAGGGCAAAAGCCGCTGTTGTTGAGGGAAGCGTGCCCTTGACCAGGACAGAGCTGGCTCAGGCCTGGCACTGCATCTAGCAAGGCAAGGGTGGCCATTACTGGTGCTCTCGGAGGCAGTGGATCTGGAGCAGTCTGGAGCTCAGACTGGCATTCCAGGACCATCCTAGCACATACCCCAGCCCACACAGGGTGCCCATTCTGACCCCACCTCCTTCAGTGCTGTTCCCCTTTGGGGCAAAGCCAGGAGACGGGAGAGGCCCACTTAGAGGGAATGGAACCAGCTCAGATCAGAACCTCAGGCTTCTGCTCCAGCACCTTGGGACCCAATCCCAGCCCAGACAGGGTGGTGGTAGCCACTGAGCGTAGGAAAGACCCCAGATCACACATGACTCTGGCTCTAGCCCCTCCATCTTCAGCCCCACCTCCCACCAAGGTGATAGCTGCTAGCACACTCTGGGGGAAGGCATGACCCATGCCCACTTCAGATCTGGCTCTCCAACAAGGCCACTGGGCACACGAAGACTGCATAGGGACACTCCCACACAAGGAAACCCTTTCAAGACCTGGATAGATAACTGCTTCCCCTAATTTCATAGAGACAAATAAAGTTAAATGAAATGAGAAGACAGAGGAATTTGTTTCAAATGAAAGAACAAGAAAAAACCCTGAATAAACAACTAATGAAACAGAGGTAATTTACCAGATTAAGAGTTCAAAGCATTAGTAATAAGAATGCTAACCGAACTTGGGAAGAGAATAAATGAACACAGTAAGAATTTTAACAAAGAACTAGAAAATATTAAAAAGAACCAGTGAGAACTGGAGAACACGATAACTGAAATGAAAAAGAAAAAATTTAACAGCAGACTAAGGGATACAGGACCCCAGAAACCCCACGTGCCTCCTTCTAATCCAGCCTCATCTTTTGCTCCAGAGGGAATGATTATCTTGATTTTTCTGACAGTCATTTCCTTGCTTCTCTTGGCAGTTTTACCATCTATATATGCATCCCTAAACAATATAATTTAATGTGGTCTATTTTGAACTTTATGCTGTACATGTTCTCTTAAGTTTTGCTTCCTTAGATCGACAGTGTTTGTGAAACTTAGCCTGATCTCATATCCTGTCTTGAAGTGTCCAGGATATGGGGTCCATCTTACTTTAGTCCTACAGCTTTGCCTATAACTCAAATTTCCAGTAGATTATCAATTGAAATGTAAATAAATCTAAAAAAAAATACTCATCAAGACCCAGTTCTGTCTTCCATTTTACCCCAACTTTACAAATCTCTCTCTGTTAATTCCAGATGAGTCAGGAGATATCACTGAATTGCTAGTTAGTTGCTTCTGTAGCAGATTTATTTTCATTTTATTGCCAGCTTTTTTCTGAACACTTTATGTTTGTTATAATCATGAATTAACTTTAATACACCCACATTTCACATCTACTACCTCTGAGATATGATTGGTTCTTTTATATCCTTTTCGCTTTAATACCAGTAGCTTAAATATATACCTTAGAAGAACTTCTGGTCTTCTGGGCTCATAGAAATATAATGTGAAATCCCAGGTAAGCAATAGATTCATATGCAAGGCGAGAAGACATATATATAGACAAATAATTACCATGTGGTGTAAAGGCAATACTAGAAACAAGAGCAAGGTGCAAGTCACATGGAGGAGAGAGTAATTAACTCTGTTAGAGTCCAGGGTGGTAGAGGAAGGTATCACAGAAGAAGGAAGCATCCAAACTGGTTTTTAAAGGATAAGCAGAGGGTTTCGAGCCAGGGGAAGCAGGATGGGCAAACGCCTGGAGGTTGCGGAGATTTCAGTGAACTACACGTGATTCAATACTGTTGGAGCTTTAAGCACGAAGAGGAAGCATGAAGAGGGATGAGGCTCCAGAGAACATCCAGCGTCAGGTCACAGAGGGCACCACGTGGCTTGTCAAGGAGTTTGAACTTTATTCTGTAAACAACAGGAGGCCATTTAAGTATGGAGGCGTGACCAAATCCATGTTTCAGGAGTATTACCTTCAGGATGTTGTGGAATTTAGGTGGTCAGCTGTATAGTGGATATTAGGGTTGGCTTGATGGATAGCAACCCAAACTAACACTGTTTTACAAAGCTGTGTCCAGAGATGCAGTTCAAGGCTGCTGTGGCATCAAAGGCTCCGTGGTGTCAAAAGACATGTTCTCTCCTTATGTTGTTACTCTCATGTGTGGCCCCAGTCAAATGTCTAGACGGCAGCGTCCACGTCACAGGCAGCAAACTTCAGTAAGGACACAGTAGAAGAGGGCAAAGTGTGCCACCAACTGTCTTTTAAAGAGGATCTCCAGAAACTGCCACATGACTCTTCTCCTGACCTCCCATTGGCCAGAACGTGGTCACATGGTCACACCCAGCTGTAAGGTGAGCAGGGAAGTGTAGCAGAAAAAAATGGAAATGAAAGCAACTGGCAGTTTTTGCCACTGAGGAATAAGACATTAGAAGCAAGGGAGGCCGATAAAAAGACCACTGCAGTACTGCAGTGAGAGACAACGGGGATTGTGTTAAGGCAGTGTTTGTGAGGGTGAGGAGTGAAGACCAGAACGGAGAGCCATTTGGGAAGCAGATGGTTTAAGAGTTGATCTCGTGGATGGGGTGGTGGCTCTTGGTTTCTGGCTTGAGTGACTGAGCAGATAGAAGTATCACCATGGGGAATTTTTGCCATCCTAAAACACACAGAAGGAAAAAAAACCAAAAACAGATCAAGAAAAAAAGCAAGATAGTTTGGATTTGACTTAAAAGCCGAAAGGGAGATACAAGTATCCAAATTCTGTAGGATGCTGGGTCTTTTCCTTCTATTCAAGACCTGACTGTCACCAACTAGAAGAACGACTGAGGGCAACTGAGTGCATCCTCTGGACCTTAATCTCCTCATCTGTCAAATGAGAAAGTTGCCCTAGGTAACGCCGAAGGTCCCATCAGCTGTAGAACTACTTGAGTCACTAATCAGACCAGTCGCTGCGCTAATCACTGGGATGAAATGCGCAGGCTTGCCTCACTCCAGCTCGTGCATTCCTTGCCAATGGAAAAAATTAATTGAGGCAATATCTTAAAGTTCAAGTAAACACCATTTCCTGTGTAATTGCTTCACATCTCCTTTCACGTGGCTGTTGGAAACCTAGTTTAGTGTGGTCTGGTGGTATTAAACTTTGGCGAATTTACAAAGTCTCTCGTTAAAGTGGAGGGAGCTTTGCCAGTTGCATTTCAAGATCACTTTAAAAGGTTTTCATTTGGGGGAGAAAAGATTACTTTTCCTATTATGTACCTAAGTCCACATGTGGTAGCTGCAAATACCTCCCTTGAGTTAAGAAGTATTTTCCCTTTTGGTTGGTCGAGTACACATTGTTCCACCTACTACAAAGGATTAAAATGACCTGTTTCATCACAGAGCAAAGTAATGGCAGCAGCATGTGATTTCTGGCAGAAAGAACACTTTGTAATTGCTAATTTCCTATATCCAAATTCAGCTGAAGATTGGAGCCGCGAGTCCATAGGACTTTGCAAGTCTTAACAAGCAGAACCCGAGGATGCTACTACGCTTTGTAAAATGCCCTGAATCTAGACTAGCTGGGAGTTTGCCAAGGATGAGCCTTCAACTCCAAGACCCCAGATGCTCTACGGAGACATGAAAGAGTCCATGGGCAGATTTGGTAGACTCAGGGGTTTGCTTTGGCCAGTGTCTCTCTTCTCATCTTCATTGTGTTCTGTGCCAACTGGCAGCTGTCCTCAAGGTCAGACTCTTTTTAAAAAATCAGCAACTTAAAATGAGAACCAGGAGTACTTTCAGCAGGTATAATTCATTTTACTTGGAAAATGTCTCAACTAGTATTGCTTTTGATACAAAAAAAGTTTGGAAATCTGATACAAATATAATATTTTAGAACTCATACCTAGCACCAAATTTGCATTCCTCAGCCAAAGAAAAATATTCTTTACTGAATAACTATTAGATCTCATTCTACAGTGAAAACATACATTTTCTAAGCGGCCAAAAGAAAACAAATGCTAATAAAACTATGATGGTATAATCAGCTTTGAAGCCGCAGGTGTATATGCCTCTAGATCCCAAATAATCTTCAACCCTGTCCACTGTATTTTTCAATTAATTATTCTTTGCACTTGAAAAACAGACCTTAAAATACAAATATCTTTACTCTTAATCACATTTGCAGGATGTGGGGCTTGCAGATCTGTATTACAGCAGACACCAGCTGAAACAGAACATTTCTGATTAGCTCTATAAACTGTCTTGAATTATGTAAAATCTTTGAATTCTCAAAATCCCAAACACGGTATTGGACTTCTGCTGACCAAAAACTTGAGACGTTTGCAGGAGCCACTGTGCTTGAGGGCAAAAAGAACAGTGCAACCCCTGAGCGATACTCAAGGCCAAGTTTGTACCTTCCTAGCAAGGTGACCTTGGGTAAACCAGTTAGTCTCTCTCTCACAATTAATTTCTGATTGTTTCCAACACTCTTTTAAGTGAGAAAAATCTTGTCTATGCTGCATATGTTAGATAGTCTGTCTAATCATCCTTATCTATCTATCTATCTATCTATCATCTGTCTACCTGTCAGTAAACTGACAGCTGTAGTTGCTCAGACCTAAATCCCTGGAGTCATCTTGCCTACTCGCCTTCTCTCATACCTCACTTCTAATCTACCACCAAATTCTGCCAGCATTTCCTTCAGAATGCATTCAGAATCTGACTTTGTCTCATCACCTTCATTGCACACGGCGGTGCCCAGCACCATAAGCTCTTCTGGAATGATGGCAAAGATCTCCTCCTCTGATTTCTCTGCTTCTTGCTCTCATTCAAGCTATTTTCTTTTCTTTCTTTTTTTGATTGAAGTAGTCAGTTTACAATGTTGTGTCAAGTTCTGGTGTACGACATCATGTTTCAGTTATATGTGTACATATATATATATTCCTTTTCATATTCTTCTTCATGATAGGTTACTACAAGAAGTTGAATACAGTTCTCTGTGCTATACAGTATAAACTCGTTGTTTATCTGTTTTACATATAGGAGTTAGTATCTGCAAATCTTGAACTTCCAATTTATCCCTTCCCACTCCCTTCCCTCTCCTGTAACCATGTTTGTTTCCTATGTCTGTGAGTCTGTTTCTGTAAAGATACAAATGAACTGAATTTACAAGCTATTTTCAATATAGAAGCCAAAGTGGCCTTTTTAAGACAGAAGTCAGATCCTGTCAGTCCTTGGCCCACTGACCAGTCAGACCCTGAGGATCTGGCCTCTCCATCAGCTCTCACTCACCTTCTATCACTGTCTAACCTCTCCCCGGCCTCTGCTCCCTGTCCCCCAGCCTCATCAGAGCCTCATCAGCCTCTTGCCAGATACCCCTTGCCTCAGATCTCTGCATTAACCCAAGATTGAGTTAATAGTGATGATTAGCATTGAATTGTTGGGAATGAGAAACATACAGTAAATACAGAGCACCTTTAAGAATGAATGTTATAAGCACTCAATGACAAATTGAAGCAAGGGTGTTAAACAGGGCAGAACTAAATCTGTGTTTCTATATCAAAAGATATTTTAAAATATTTTTGTTGTGTTATTTAAATAACGTCATCTATTATGTAACATAAAGTTTTCCAGGTGTGGAACTAGTATGTTTTTCAAAGTATCTTCTAACTCTAAAATTCTATAATCAACAAGTACTATAAAAATAATTATGTAAATCAAATTCAGATATGCTTTCCCACATACCTGTGCTGATAGAATATTGATGCAGTGTCTTATTTAAATACCAAATTTAGGTTACTGTATTTAAGAAAAAATTTTTTTTCAGCTATCTGGTTTTATGAGAAGTCTTTTTCTACTTCCAGAAATAATTTGCCGAGAACCAATGAAGTTCTAATTTTTCCGCCCAGTGAGATCTCATTTTGAGTATTCCACCTTTCTCTTGATAGACTAGATGTGTGTGTGTGTGTGTGTATGTGTAAAATGAATTCATTAGTTTATCCACAAACCAAAAAATAAAAATGAGTCACCAATTTGGGGCAACTCAGCTACATATTATTTCTTGTATGCATAAAGTAAGACTGATTTTTTTTTCTATGTTAAAGGCTGCATATGAGGTATCTAAAATAGTGAAATTTATAGAATCAGAGTACAACAGTGGTTGCCAGGGGCTGGGGGAAGGAGAATGGGGAGTTAATAGTCAACAAGCAGGAAGTTTAGGTTAAACAAGATGAGTGTGTTCTACAGACTTGCTGTACAATGTCGTACCTGTAGTCAACAATCCTCTATTGTACACTTAACAATTTTACCCTGTTTGCAAAGGGAAAAAAAAAGACAGCTGATAGCATTTTCTCAATTCAAATTGTTCTCCAATAACTTTTTACAAGTCTTTGGCTCCAGACACCACTTTTCTGCTGAAGATTGCCAGTGGATGGCAGAAGAAAATGAAATTGCAAATTCATATCAATAGGAAAACTCAAAACCAATCTCTTGTTCTTGGCTCAACAGTTTGTTGGGTATTTTATTTTAAGACGTGAACTGGTGGTTGTGAGTTTATATGGTATATGGATAATATAAGGTGGATTTCTTTTTGCTAGTAAAAGTACGTGAAAATAGCACATAGATAAAATAAAAATATATTGGTTTGTATCTTTAAAAAATGTTTTACAAAGAAAATGGTGTTCTGCAAATAAGATCATATGTTTTAGATCTCTGCCTTCTGAACAAGTCTGAGATGCCCTGTCTTAGAATAAGCATGTTACTCCTCTAGAGAGCATAGGTAGACGTGATTGATGGATAAAGGCTAAGCCTCAATGCATGTACCCTGTGTGTGAAGTAGCTGTGCAGTTGTTCATGATCCACTGCTGAAACTGACGTGGATGTCGGAGGATTCAAACCATCGTTTGACATTTAGTATCGCATATGCAGGTGGGAGATCTTAGTGTTGTTTGGCAATAGATTTTTGTGACTAGGAAGGGCCAAGAACGTATATGAACAAACTATCTGAAACTTGAACCTCCCAGTAAGTGGCCCTTTATCTTCTCTATGAACCTTAAAATGACCCTGGCATCAAAGTGAAATAATAGCACCTGTGTTCAGGGCTGTGTTATTTGCAGGTGGGTCTGTGTGAAGGAAATGAAGAAACATGGTACATTTTTAGACTAGCAAGATGCTTTACAATAGGAATTTATACCCTATTTGTATGGGCGCAAATGTGAAACTGCATTCCTAGACATACAAACTCTTTGAATCTTAGTGGAACATATCATGTTTTAAATTGTAATCCTCAACTGCATATTACTCAGTTTGGGATTTCCCACCCATAGCCAGAGAAGGGAAGAAAATTCTCTGTACATGTACAGCCTTCACTTACTAAGAATTTTTGTTTATATTACTGACTTAAAAAAAAATCCCCTACTGTGCAAATGTGTCTCCATATGTGGAGATAGATGACTAGAATACATAAAGCCAATTCTTTGTGTTTTTCAACTTTTAAAAATTATGTACATACAATGTTATGTCTGTTTTTTTAAATTGCTGAATATGGTGTTTTGCCACTTTTAATTTTTTTGTAATCAAGGTAAAATCACACTATAAAACTCAATTTTCATCATCCCAATTCTGCCCCGTATCTACTCTTACGGGGCTTCAGTTTCTAATACAGCACTCTGATGTTCCAGCAGAGGAAACGGCCAAAGAGAAATGACACAGAGTGTGGAAGTTGGGAGAAAGTGGTCTGAGAACAGACCACAGAGCAGGGAGAAAGATCAGGACAAAGCTGGCTTGGGAGTAGATAAGTATTTGGGCAGCTACCATGGAAAGAGTTAGGAAGACATTGGACAGGAGCTACAGCAGAGAAATGCAGAGTATAGTGATGAGGCCTTTATAGCAGATGGATGTGGGGCCGAATTCTGGCTCTTCCATCGATTGGCCATATAACCTTGGATAAGGGAAATTCCCATCTTCCAAAGCCGTTGTGAGAGAGCCTGTGGGAAGACTTGAGCTTCATAAATAGTGCTTCTGCTTTTCCCTTTCGGTTCTAGCTTGATCCTGTCTTTCCTGAATCAGAGATAGCCTTGATGAAAATGCCGTCAGTGTATGGAGTCCACACATCCCCAAATGACCCTTCCTTCCTTAGCCTTTTTACTATGGAGAATTTTGAACATTAACAGGAAAAAAATAAGCATAGCGGATAACAAAGCTCCATGCACCCATTACTCAGCTTCAACAATTGGGAGTCACAGTGCGTCTTTGTCGTCTACATCTTCATCCGCTCTCTACCTGCTGTATTATTTTGAGGCAGATCTAACATCATATCATTTTATCTATAGATGTTTCAGTATGCATCTCTAAACAACAAGGAGTCTTTTTAAGAAATTCAGTCATAATGCCATAATACACCTTAAATACTTAACAGTTATCCCTTAATATCATTAAATATCCAGTGTACTTAAATTTCCAATGTCTTATGAATTTTTTGCAGCTTGCTTGAATTAGGATAGAAATCATATCCACAAATTACAAAGTGTGTCTTTTAAATCTCTTGATCTATTGGCTGATGTGCTCTTCTGTTCTCTGTATTTTGTGTAAGTTAGAGGATTCATCAGATTCAGCTTGATTTTGTTACTGTTATTGTTGCTGCCATTACAAACTCTGTCAGATAAATTGTATCAACCACATGAATGCACCAAGTGGTGTAGCCATTGATGATGCAATTTTTCCAGACTGATGAACAACTCTTGGAAAATGTCTATTTGAACAAACCAGTATATAATCTTCCCTCAATGTAAATAATAGCTACTTCCTGGAAAATTTGGTAAATATTAAAAGTGTACAAAAATATTTTGCATTTACATGGAATATGGAGCTAGGCTTTAGGCTCAGATAATTATAAACTATTTTTCATCTACATGAATGTCTGGCAGGTCATGTGGCACATGGGAAAATTTCTTTGCCAAGAAGAATTATCTGCCACATTGCAGAAAGTCTCGCATTTCCGGATCCTGCCCACTAAATGCCAGGAGCACCCCACCAGATCTTTATGACTACCATTAATGTCCCCTTATATTTACAAAATTCCCCTTATGGTTCACTTTGTCTCCTCTGGAAAACCACTGGCTTAGTCTGAGAAGCAGCAGAAGAGGAAATCGGTTTTAATTGCACACACGCTCTAATTTGGGGAAGGGAAATAAAGGAAGTATTCTGTGTAAGAAATGACCGTTGAAACATTCACACTCTCCAAAGTTTTTCTCAGTTAACAGAATTTTTGTTTCTCCAAACTATGTTGGAAAACGTGAGTAGGCTTACTGATAAAACAAATGAGATCATAATGACACCGCGCTAATGTATGTAATTCAAGTACAGAAATTTTTAACAGCTGGAAAACCATACGGACAAGTAGAGGTAGGGAAACTGGGACAGTGGCAAGAAATAATAAATCTATTTTAATTGTTTTTTAAGCAAAAGCAAAATTTCTAATAAAATTTTAACTCTCTTTATCCTGTACTTACATAATTGGCCTATAATGCTGATAAGGAATTTTGCTTCATCTCTGAAATGGAGAAAATATAGTCAAATGTTTATTCTCCTCTATCTTACTTGCCTCATTATGTGATAAATTTCGTGATTTCACTATTTATACCAGTAGGTTTCTTTTTGCCTTGAGAGTAAACAAGTTTTCTGTTTCTGCTTCCTGGCTGTTTCCCTGTGTTCAAACAGCATTTGCCAAAACAAACAAAAACCCCCAAAACAATGAGTAACTCCCTCAATGTTCATACGCTAGCCTTGACTCTCAGAAATCCGAAACAGGATATCAAACATTTCGATGGCAGAGTTTGTCTGGTAGAAGATACAGCTCTCCTAAAAGCAAGTTACGTTATTTGACGACTGCAAACTGCAAAGCAGGTGCAGCGTTAACATAGTAACTGTTCAGAGGCTGGAACTTTGTAACTATGGAGACATTACCTCATAGTGTTCTAACAGGCAGTGTTGACCAGATGTGAAAGTTGTGACCATAAAAGTAGCTTTGCTGGATTACCGCCCTGCCTCTTGAGCCGCTTCCAGTGCATGCTACACACCTCCATCTTGATTTGTTTAATATTCTTAGCCAGTGTCAGTATTGGCGATGTCAGCACTCACATATTCGCATTAGAATCCTGGTTCTGGCACCAACTTGGTAAAAAAATCATGAAGTCTGGCAGGTACTCTAAGGTAGTTAGATTAACAGGTGAGGTCACTTGAAAAAGAAAATCTGCCTTGAACCTCAGCTATATTCATTGCCTAATGTCAATTTTATTTTCCCAGAAAAGAAAAGAGACTTCTCTTCCAGCCGAGAAGAAAGACAAACAAGCCATTCAGGAAATGTTGGCGGCTCTGCAGAGTGAAGTCCACCACCAGGAAGATAAAATGGAGAATCAAGTACAGTAAGAAAGGCATAAATAAGAGAATAGAAGGGACTAAATTTTAGAGAATAAGGATGGAGTATTTGATCTCTTGTTTCAAAACATCTTATGAAATAGAACTAGAATTTATTCTACAAATTTTCTAAAATTAGTTAATTATAGCATACAACAATTTCCCCAACCACTGTTTTAAAAGCTTTAGGTTAGTTTTTGACAGGTATAAAAATTCACCCAGACAGATCTCCATCTTATCAGACCTGGTTGAGATTCCAAAGCTCATATCTAACATGTTAAGGTAATTGACAGACAATTTCTTTAGAACTAATTTACTCACCTGGGGACAGAGAATTGCTAGAGAACTTTGGTTTTGGAAATGTCTGTGAGGATATTAAATAAAAACTACAACTCTTTATTTTTACTATTAATGTAAATCATTCTCTCAAAACATTAGCATTGGTTTTCTAAAAAAAAAAAATCCCTAATATTGAATATACACAATTTAAAGCTAATGTTACTTTGGACCTACATGTCCTGTGTTTACTGTTCAGTTCAAGTCCATTTTGAAAATATTTCTTCTTAGAGCTCATCTGAGATTTAAATAATGTTCAGTATTACCAAATGCAGCATCTCCCAAAATAACACTGAAATGTTGGAATTGGACTTCTATAACTGCCTCTGGTTTAGTGCTAGTCAATTACAGAGGAAGCAAAATATCAAGAAGGGGCTTGGAAAATTTCACATGGGAAAGGAAAAGCTAACCAAGCACTAAGGGAAAATCTCTCGTCTTCCAAAAGGAGTCTAACAGGTCTGCGGGTGCAGGGTTCAGACAATGGGCTCTTCCTAAAACGTTTCAGCTCTTCCAAGATGTATGCAGCCATTAGAAGCTTCTTATTCAACTACAAAAACAAGAGCACCCTGTGACCCTAGACCAGATTTCTTTGATCACAACATTTGCAAAGGCTTATTGTGAATCTTCTGTGGAATTAAATTTATTTGGAAACGCTATTGTTTTACCGGAGGGGGGAAAAGAATCAGAACTTACAAAATGAACATGCTGAAAAGATACAGCCAGTTGTCTGTAATGAAACCCAGATGTAAGGAACTTTGAACAAGAAAGGTCCTTTTTTTTGCTTATTCTATCCAGTGTCAAGGGAAAATTATGTCATATGATCCTGTCTCCGTTTAAACAGAGATGAAATATTTGTAATTTGACAATAGACCTCTGTAGTCTCCTTTTTGTTACCACCACAGTCATACTCAAGAGTGTATCTTCGTGTGTTGGAGCTTTTTTGACAAAGATGAGTGGTTGAAGAGTCAGCAGTAGGGCATGTGCTCAAGCTTGATCAAGTACTGGGCTAGTAATAATGCAGTGTTCAAAGCCAATGCCATTAACTTTTACTTCAAAGAATTGCCTGAGTTATCTGTGCCTTCTGAGAGGTACACTTAGAGAAGTCTGGTTTTGCGTGATTCCCTCTCGGTAAACAAAGAGATTGAGACTAACATCAGCGAGATGGCAGATTAGGAAGGTTCAGGCCTTTGTTCCCTTGTGGAAACATTGGAAAAACAAAAACAAAAAACAGAAGACTGGCTAAAATAGCTTTATAGGAACTCTGGAAAACAAAGATATCAAAATAGAGACAAAGCATGCATGGAAGCAAAATACTTGCCCCGGACTTACAGTGGCTGGATATGTGGCCCCCAGCAGGAATGGCTCGGTCTGGCCGTGGACCTAGTTTTTCAGAGAGCTAAAGGGTTGGACCCCAGGACTTTGTTCACAACTCAAGCATCAAACCACACACACATGGATTGCTTTGAGGTTCCTGGGAAGAGCCTCAATGTGACTCAAAAGCAGTTGTCATCAGCCTTTTCATGAACTACTCCATGAGAATATTGTTTTACTTATAAAAACTATACTGGAAGAATATGAAAATGAATATATGTATGTTCATGTATGACTGAAGAATTGTGCTGTACACCAGAAATTGACACAACATTGTAAACTGACTATAACTCAATTAAAAAAAAACTTTACTGTAGTTTAGAGACTTTGTTTAAATGATGGCACACTAGTTAACAAATACTTTTATATTTATAAAAAAGAAAGGAAAAAATTTTATATATATTTTTATTGAAGTATAGTCAGTTTACAAACGTGTCAGTTTCTGGTGTACGGCACAATAATTTAGTCATATAGGAACATACATATATTCGTTTTCATATTCTTTTTCACCATAGGTTACTATGAGATATTGAATATAGTTCCCTGTGCTAGACATTAGAAACTTGTTTATCTATTTTATATATAGTAATTAGTATCTTCAAATCTCGAACTCCCAGTTTATCCCTTCCCACCCCCTTCCCTCCCTAATAACTGCAGGTTTGTTTCCTATGTCTGCGAGTCTGTTTCTGTTTTGTAAATAAGTTCATTTGTCTTTTTTTTTTAGAAGGGAAAAATTCTTGTTCATAGTAAGATTTACATATAAAAATAATACCTGGAAATTAAGTTTTTCTTCTCCCTCTTTTGTGCTGTTCCTGTCACCATCCACACACGTACACAAGTGCACACATGTATACACACGTGTGCTGTATTTCTGTTACTCATTTGTAAAGTGTACTTGAAAGCAAACATCAACTCTAGAATCTTTATAAATGTAGCAAAATTAAACAGCAGCAAAAATTAATGGGAAAAGGTACAGTAAACCATGATATATTAAACAGAAATTATAATCGTGTTTTTCATGTTAATGGAAAGGGAAATACAATGTAATAAGTGATAAAAGTGGGATATAAATGGTTTATAGAGTCTCAATTTTGAGTGAAAAAAAAGCATTTAAAAGCCTTGAAGGAAAAAATGTTGACTCACTATGTTGTACACCTAAAACTACTATAATATTGTAAATCAACTACACTTTAATAAAAAAAAAATTAAAAAAAAATGAAAAGCTTGGAAGGAAATAGTAAAATTTTTAGTTGGTAGAATTATAGTAATTTTTATTTTCTTCTTTCTGCTTTTATACTTTTGCAGAACCATCTAATGTCGGAATTTAAAAATCAAATAGAAGAAAAAATAAAAGCATGACTTGACACAGAGTTTTATTTAGATTGTTAAAACTAGAAATATAAGATGTTCTTGTGCTTGTGTTAGATGCACAATACCCTTACAAAGCAGAACTCTGGATGATAACGATTGTTCATGCTTTGCGTATTCATAGTCTGTCACTTTGACTTTCTCACTTTGTTTGTTATACTAATTTTCTCACACAGAATAGAAGACACACATGACGGTCTCTCAACAACCCAGCGATCTTTAGTGCATTTCTTGTCAAGGTCTACAGATTCAGACACCCCGGCACTGTCATTGTCACAGTCATTATCCGATGAAACATCTGTCAGTTACTATCCGTCTAGCCCTCAGGTTAGTGGAGTAACTATATCAACAGCTGGATCAAAGTCTCCTAAATCTTCTTTAGTGAGCCATCCCCAGTCCAAAAACAATTTGGGTAAGCAAAACATACACCGATTTACTTACACTGTTTTTAAAGCAAATAGTTCAGTAGAGTTCCTTATGTACCTAGAGGCCAGAATCACGGTTGTTTGTCTCTAATAGTACTAATTTCTTAATGTCGTATGCAGAGTAACTTGACTACGCTCACTGATTCTAGCATTGGAGTCATGTTCAGTCGTAGAAATATCTGTGGCCAAATACATCGTCTCTATGATGAAAATATCTTGGAGTTACCATAATGGTTCAAAGGTTGACCACTTAGATACTCTAAAATTGCTAGATAATTAAAAATTCTACCATAGAGCATTAGCCGCCCTTCCTCTGAATGCTACTGGGAAGATTAAGCAATGTCTCGTGTATGCTGTGCCTTTAGGAGACCAGGGCTTAAGTAAGGAAAGACAGATAAGAGAAATACAAGGTAGGTAATAAAAGTGGTGGTGAGAAAGGGAAGAAACAATACAGAATTTGGAGGAGAGGAAAATGAAACAGCAGTCAAGTTTTGACAGTTGCCAACAATGCACTCAGCGATAGTCACCACGGTTAGAGAACTTTGAGGGTATGTTACCATGGTTTACTGAAAAACCATTGTCCTTGGAAACAGAGGACCTAGGTTCAAAATGTGAGACATTAGGTAAGATATTTAGTATCTGAGTCCCATTTTCCACGACTACAAAATGAGGATTAAAATATCAACGTCACAGGGCAATCCCAAGGGTTAAGTGAGATATTTATGAAAATCACCTAGCACATAGTCAGTGTGCTGGATAAAATAAGTTGTGACTCTGAACCTATCAGTAAGTACCTTCTCCTAGAAAAGGCTAGATTTGGGGCCTGTAATTACCAGTCAACAGACAAGTTTCAAAACTGTTAGCACAAATACACCCACAACTGCCTGCTGTCTTCATTTTCCTGTACCATCCTGTGGGCCTTTGCGGCCTGACTGCTGCTTCTCTATATTTCTTTTTGACTCTGGTATTTTCCTAAGCCTTTGACACAGTGTTATATAGGATTTTGACCTACTGCCACTATTGGCATATTCCTTATGCTTCATTGTTTGTTTGCCTAAGATACATTTTTCAAAGAAGCCTCCTAAAATTCACACTGACCAAAATCTATATGCTTTAAAGTGAAAACTATGAATTTGATATCTAGAGAGGTAATATTTCTCATCCTTTGGCACTATATCATCATGGCGTATGCTCTATACTTGGGTGACATAAACTTGAAAGCTCCTAGTACTGGGGGAAAAGCAAACACAGTGGCTACCCCCTTGCAGGATGAGAGCTGTGCTGGGGTGGAGTCTTATGCTCCAGTTACTGTAGATTCTGACTCTCTAGATAGGTCTGGGTCTGCAGAGATGTTGCGTTTGGCTCATTTCCATCTGGTCCTCTAGATGAAATAACCACTGGAACAAACATCAGTGTGTCTTCTTTTAGAATACACAGATTTTCATCTTCAGGATGAGCTATTAAAAACGATGCTGTATATTCTTTTTCCTCAAAGGAATTTAAGAATTAAATAAAGTCACTTGAATGGGAATGAACTAATTTAATTCCAGACATCTCTTCTAAACAAAATACATCAAGGAATCCTTCTTAGGAAATAATGTGCTGGGTTTTTTTCCCTCTTTCCCTTTGCTTTGGTTTCATTAAAGATACAAGAATATAAAGCACACTCTAGACTGTCTTAATCCTTTGGTGATTTTGGCCGAGGGACACATTAGCCAAAGCCCCTTGCTACAATAATAGCTACCATTTATTGAGCACCTGTTAAAGGCCAGATTCTCTGCTAGACACTTACCTACATTATCGTCAATCCTCACATCACTTGCACGAGATAATATTAGCCTTATTTTATGTTCAGGAAAACTGAGAATTGGAAAGTTTAAATCAGTTGGCTTAGTAAGTGACAGAACTGGGATACAACTGCAAGTCTGTTTAAATCCAAGACACATGACTTGATCTGCTTCATCATGATGTCTCTCTGTAGGGTTACTCTCTCTTTGCAGACACATCATTAGATTTCTCCAACATGGTTCTTTCTATGCAAAATCATGAAACCAATTTTGGTTTTGAATCTTAGTAGTGAATATTTTAACAGAGTAAGTTTCCAAGAGGACACTAGAATCTGATTGAGCATTACTTTATCTTTCTAATAAGGTATTTTAGTTGATTAGAGTGAATTTAAGTCTTTACCTGGCAAAAATTCAGACCATTGGTAGGAAAGGACTCATTTGAGGCTTTAATTTGTGAGTAGTAATTTGGGAGGAAATCTAGTATAAAATAGAATAAAGCTGTATTTATATACAACATATTCAAATTTGAGAGACTCAAATGTTTTACCTATTGAGAAACTCACGATGCTTCTAGTACCACTTAATCAGTTGAATCTTAATTATGATGATATAATTGATAGTTTTAGATAACTGAAATAACCTCTAGGAATTGAGCATCACTAAAAATACTTACTGGTTATTTTATAGATGTTGGTTTAAAGCTTTTAACTGTCCTCACTGAGTTTGACTGTGACAGTAAAGTGTATAAAGAATATAACTGGTAAGAGAAAAGAATAAAGGTGGTAGCTTTGGGTTCTTTTGATGTCCTCTTTTAAAATCTTCTTTTATTTACTTCTATCTCTGTTGTTTCCCTCTTTGGTTTCTTTGAAAGGAGTCAACAAACTCAAATTTCCAAGGAAAAAGTCTCTGCCAGTCCATGCTTCTGAGCCAGCTGTAGTCGGGCAAGGGGAGGATTATTTCCTGTCTTTGTTTGGTGATTCAAAGAAACTTACCTCTCACTCATTCCACACCAAGAAAACTTGGAAGCACTTTTCTATGATTCTTGAGGAAGTGGGCCAGTCTAGATCCAGGTACTTATTCTATTTGAACTTTTTAATATCTTCTGTTGAGGTAAAAGCAATAAATCAGTAGGAATTAAAGTTCTAATCTATTGTTTAGGTCCATGCTCTCTTCTAAAACTCTAAATAATTCATTAAAATATAACTGTTTCACATTCTGGGCAATTAAAAAGAATCAATATAACTTTCTAGGAAAACAAACAAAGAATGTTAACTCTTTAAAGGTTCCAGAGGAAACAGCACTGCATAATCATTACCAAGAAAGTTAACTCAGTTATTCAAGAGCCTTTTTTATTATTGGCAAATCATTCAGATGGATTTAGAATCTTTTTTTCGTCTGAAGGAGAAAGATGGGCTTTTAACTCATTGATCCATTTGTATGGTTGTCAGTATCTATGACAAAAAGAATTGATCGGGAAGAAAGTTGATATTAGAACTAAAATAAAAAAGCTGGCTCATCTATGCATTTACTGACCCCTGCTTTCCTTGTTGAGTGAATAACAGATTGAACTGTGAATTGTTAGTAGTAAATACACGTTGACAGAGGGTATTAGAGGGGTAAAAGAAATTGTTAGCCAGAGTCGAAGGTCAGACATAAAGGAAAGAAACTTTTCCCCTTAGGTCAGGTTTCCTAAAATCAACACTCTTGCTATTTAACTGTACTGAATACCCAAGTCTTCTCTCAACCATCTGAAAACACTTCATCAAATTATTCATACAGTACCTACCATGTTAAAAATGATGACTGATTTTAAGGAGCAGCATAAACAAAGTGAAGGAGGCAGAAAAGCTAAGGTCAGTTACAAGTGTAAGCATGGTTATACTGAGCAGCGCGTGAAGAGATGTAACCAGGCTGTAGGGGACAGACTGGAGACAGATCACAGTGGGCCTTGAAGACCAGACTGAGGAATTTGGTCTTCACTTTGGGCAATGGGAAGCAGTGAGAACATTTCAAACAAAGGAGTGACAGGACTCTGATTCAGAATATTGAACCTGTGGCAGTGAATAGATGAATGAATGCTGGATTTTGTCAAATGCCTTGTGTATATCTATTGAGATGATCATATGATTTTTATTTCTTAATATTGAAGCAACCCTGCACTCTTGGAATAAAACTCCTTTGGCCAAATGTTTATCCTTTTAATATATTGTTGAATTCGATTGGCTACAATTTTGTTTCAGAATTTTACATCTCTGTCTGCGAAGAATATTGCTGTGTAGTTTTCTTTTCCTGTCATGTCTTTGTCTGCTTTGGTATCAGGGTAATGCTCATCTCCTAGAATGAGCTGGGATATGTGTTCCCTCCTCTTTCACTTTCTAGAAAAGTTTGTGTAGAAGGAATAGTATTTTTTTTCCTTAAATGTTGTATAGAATTTTGGAGAATTTTTAACTACTGTCACCATGCTGTGTATTAGAGTCCCAGCACCTATTCATCTTACAACTGGAAGTATTAATCCTTTGACCAGTATCTCTCCCATTTTCTCCACTGTCTATTCCCTGGCAAACACTGTTCTAATTTCTGTTTCTATGAGCTTAGGTTTTTTTTAATTCCACATAAATTGGAATTGTCTTTCTGATTTATTTTACTTTGTCAGAAATGGCAGGTTGTCCTTCATTTTACGGCTGATCTATGTATATATATAAAATTGCCCTTGAACAACACGGGTTTCAGCTGCATGAGTCCACGTATAGGTGGATTTTTTTTCAAGAAATACTCCAGTATCACATGATCCATGGTTAGCTGAATCTGCAGATATGGAATCACGGATATGGAGAGCCAACTATAAAGCTACATGCTGATTTTCCACTGTGCAGGGAGGGTTGGTGCCCCTAACGCCTGCATTGTTCAATGACCAACTACATATGTAAAATATATACCACGTTTTCTTTGTCCATTCATCTGTCAATGGAAACTTTGTTTCTGTGTCCCAGCTATTGTGAGTATTGCTGCAGTGAACGTGGTGGTGCAGTTAACTCTACAAATAGCACTTCTGTTCCTTCAAATAAACACCTAGAAGTGGGATTGCCGGATCATGTGGTAATTCTATTTTTAATTTTTTGAGGAAGCTCCATACTCTTTTCCATAGCACCGCACCAACTTACATTTCCACCAACGGTGCACAGGGCTCCCTTTGCTCCACATCTTTGCCAACGCTTGTTATTTGTTGTCTTTTTGATAACAGCCATTCCTAAAGGTGTGAGTTGATACCTCATTGTAGTTTTGATTTGCACTTCCATGATGATTAGTTGAGCCCCTTTTCATGTGTCTGTTGGCTATTTGTATGTCTTCCTTGGAAAAATACTCAGGTCCTTTTCTATTTTTTAATTGGATTATTTGCTTTTTGCTATTGAGTTGTATGAGTTCCTTGCCTATTTTGGATATTAACCCCTTGTCAAATACATGATTTGCAAATATTTTTTTCCCACTTTGTAAGCTGTCTTTTCATTTTGTTGATTGTCTCCTTTGCTGTGCAGAAGCTTTTTAGTTTGTGTAATCCCACTTGTCTATATTTGTTTTTGTTGCCTGTGCGTTTGGTGTCATAGCTAAGAAATTATTGTTAAGATCAATGTCAAGAAGGTTTTTCCCTATGTTTTCTTATGGGAATTCTATGGTTTCAAGTTTTACCTTAAAGTTTTTAACCTATTTTGAATTGATTTTTGTGTATAGTATGGGATAGGGATCCAATTTCATTATTTTGCATGTGGATATCCACTTTTCCAGTATTTACTGAAGAGACTATCCTTTCCCCATTGTGTGCTTTTGGCACCCTTGTTGAAGAGCAGTTTACCATAAATGTGTGTGTTTGTTTCTAGGTTCTCTATTCTGTTCCATTGGTCTATATGTCTGGTTTTATGCCACTACCATACTGTTTTAGATACTTTAGCTTTATAATATAATTTGAAGTCAGGAACTGTGATACCTCCAGCTTTGTTCTTGCTCAAAATGCTTTGGCTATTTGAGGTCTTTTGTGGCTTCATAAAAATTTTAGGATTATCTTTTACAGCTTCTGTTTTAAAATGTCATTCGGATTTTAATAGGGATTGCCTTGATTCTGTAGATCCCTTTGGGTGGTACAAACATTTTGATATTAGTTCTTCCAAGCCATGAACATGGAAGGTCTTTCTATTTATTTGTGACTTTTTAAATTTCCTTGTAGTTTCCATGTTTTGTGGTTTTTGTATCAATATTTTGTAGTTTTCAGTGTATAAGTCTTTAATTTCTTTGGTTAAGTTAATACCTAAGTATTCTTTTTTGTTGCTAATTTAAATAGGATTGTTTTCTTAATTTCCCTTTTGGTTGGTTCATTGTTAGTGTACAGAACTGTCACTGATTTTGTATGTTGATTTTTGTATCCTACAAGTTGACTGAATTTGTTTTGTAGTGTCCTTAGGGTTTTCTACTTATATAATTATGTCACCTGCAAACAGAGGTAACTTACTTTTTTCTTCTAACTTGGCACCCTTTGTTTCTTTTTCTTCCTGATTGCTCTGAGTAGGATTTTCAGTACTATGTTGAATAGCAGTGGTGAGAGTGGGCATCCTTGCCTTGTTCTGGATCTTAGAGGAAAAGATTTCTGTTTTTCCCAGTTGATTACAATGTTAGCTGTGGGTTTTTCATTTATGGCCTTTATAGTGCTGAGATATAGTCCTTCCTTACCTATTTTTTGAAAATTTTTATCATGAAAAGATGTTGGATTTTGTCAAATGCTTTCTCTGCATCTGATGTAGAAAAAAGTGGTCATGTGGTCTTTGTCTTTCCTTGTGTTACTGGCAACTATAGACACAAGTGCCAGTGTTGACAGAGAATGTTACGTAGAGGCATGTTGGAAGAACTGAAATGTTAGAGAGAAGTTAGTAGCTTTAGAGCAGCAGAAACCTTAAGGCAGATAAGTAGCACAGAGCTATCAAAGAGAACCTGACAACTAGAGAAATCAGAGCTCAAATAAGAAAATGGTTGTTTTTTTTTAAAGCAACATAGCCATTTGTCTTTACAGTCTGTAAGTCAAGACCATGCAGAGGCTACGGACAACATTGATGGGGACGTTACTCTATACTTAGCCAGTCGCAACATATAAGCAGAGACCTCAGGCCATTTTCCTACTGTATAAAAATGGGAAGGCTTATAGGAAAAAGGAAAAGATAACTACTAAATGTTGTGTGATAGCAGGTTAACAGCCCTGCCTCTGTGAATTTCCACGTATTGTGTGAAGTATTTTCCTGTAACTTTTGGCCTTCTGTCAAAAGGAAGGCAAATGAAGTGACTAGCCCTGACATGGACAATGATATTTTTTATTTCAGACAAGCTAATCTATCCTACTTGTGTGCATAAAAAAATTAAATTAAATAAAAATTTAAGATCAATGAATTAACAATCCACTTGAATAATGAAAGATTTTTGAAAAGCTGTATGTATCCAATTACATATATGATCACAAAGGGACAACTCAGCTATTCTTATCTGTATAAAAGCATAGTCCGTCTTCCAAAAATGTGTGTGTATATTTAAATGCTGTACTGTAATTGGCCCCTGGTACATACTAAGCTCTCATCATGTTAGAAGGGGAAAAAAACACCATCTTGTATAAGATTTTAAGTTTTCAGAATTATTTTTAAGCACATAGTTGCTATTCATGTTCACAGTAACTTTATCAGAAATAAACTAAATGGTTTAACTTTCCTCCTGATTTACTTGAGAGTTTCATGTCTCAGTGGTTTTATGGGAAACAGTATGAAATTTAAATAATGATAATTGCACCTCCCTATGGTGTGTTTACCTTGATACTTAAATAATTTTTTGTTTTCTTTATAACTATTTTATGTGAAAGATCATTTTATTGCATAGATAAACAAAAAGAACTAAGAAATTAAGCCATTTGGTGGGGTCAAAATACCACTATTTCCACGTAGAATTTGTCCAGCAGACCATACAGCTTAGGAACAAGTTCCAAGGCATATTCAGTTCTTAAAGTGAGCTACAGACACGCTCCCTTATAATCCTTATGTTTTATTTTCTAGTGCTCTTGGAGACATTAAAATAGCTGAAGTGAATGTCAAGGGTTTATTTGTGAAGCTCATTAACTCTTCCTTTGACAAAGAACTGCAGATTGGAAACCATACTCTCCAACAAAATGTAAACGGACAAGTAGTCTCCTTGTACCGATTCCTTCCAAATATCATAATGCAGGCAAATTCCACAGTAACAGTGAGTATAAGATATAAAGACTGTGAACTAGAACTCATTTATCCGCTCAGACTGTGGTTTAGTACCAGTGGTTTCTCCATCCCTAGATCTCTCTGTTAAATGTGATTTTTTTTTTTTTTTTGGTCATTGGTGGTTAATTGTGCCACTTCATCCATCTCTGGATGTAAATTAATACCCATAATTAGCTGTCCGTAGCTTTCTTCAATTTGGTGTACAGTACTTTCTGTTTTTAGAATTTAACTATCAAAATGAAATGCCTAAGTTTCTAAGACTAAACAAACATAACTTTAAAAGAGCAACAAAGAGAGGATTTGCTTAGGTGATGCTGGAGAGCTCCCCCCTCTTTCTTAACGCTTTCCATTAAACCACATATGGTAGCTGTTCAGTTACACAGCTTGACATTCCATATTATACAGTCATCATATTTTAAAACCTCGTCTGTTTAGGAAAATACATTGGCAATAACTCTCTGACATTTATAAAACTATGTTGAACTCCAATGGCGATTGTCATTAACAGAGTGTCTTCTTACAGGTCTGGTCAGCAGCCTCTGAAGCAGAGCATCAGCCACCATCAGATTTTCTTTGGAAAGAACAAAACAGGTTTAGGACAAGCCCAGATTGTACAACGATCCTGTGCAAACCTAACGGTGAAGTCAGTGTCCAGCTCTTAACGATCGTTTTTAAAAGGGCAGGCAGCTCTGCTTGTGTTCCTCTTCTCCTCTTAGCTTGCTGAATTATTTTTCCATCCTTAAAAGCTGGGACAGAACCAGCACAGACCGTCACAACACGTCAAGCAGATCAACAGCACCCTCTTCTCAGTGCCAAAGTGCCGAGGAGCTGCTTACAATTTTGGCACAAATACATTTGATATCTTGCATTTCCAAGAAGCTACTTCACATTGCAGAGCCAAGAATGGGTGTTATTTATTGTATTTAGCCTAAAGAGAAGGACAAGAAAGGAAGGAACCCCACGCAGGCCTTTTCTACTCATTTATTCATTTCTCAAAGGCTTCCTGGGCGTCTCTGTTCTAAGGGCTGTAATGAGCGTCGTAAGTGTTGGGAATGTAACACAGTGTAAGACGTGATACCTACTCTTAAGGGGCTGATATTCTAATCAAAGAACCAACTCTCTAATTTGTAGGGACTATATTCTCTGTAAAATTAAGTGTATTAGAAATAACTTTGTGTAACTCATTCCCAACATTTTACAATTTTATATTTTCACTCTGCCTTCTCCTTGGTATCATATTAGCATAAATACAGACCCCAAAACATGCCAGTGAAGTTTAAAGATGTCTCGTTTTACAACAAACACTTACTCCTTTTTTGAAGCCATTCTTTAGATTTTTCTTAAGTGCCTGCCTTTTCTTATCCCCCATTCTTAACTCACTACGTCTTACAACTACTAATCCACACAGTATGTTAATTGAAATCTATTTCTGCATTTCTGTCTTGCTACACAGCACCTGAGGCTTAGGTTGACTATCCCTTTAGAGTAGACTTGCTAGCGTATTAAGAGCCATTTAAGGTCTTTCTGTGAAAACAACCAGTGATCATTATATGGAGTGAACACTCATTAGATGCAATTTTGCAGCCTTCACTCCCTTACCCTTACATATTTTTGTGGGCTCGAACTGAATTCTGTAATACTTCTGATAATTTTCACTGATGGGGAAAGTAAGGCTGTGCAATCTAAGTTGTTTACTCAGCCTCACAAGAAATCATTAGCAAAACTCAGGTTAGGGTTAAGACGTGCTTGTTTCAGACCTTTCCCTGCATTTATTCACCTATCAGCCATTCTGCAAACACTTTGGGGGTTCTACTTTGTATGCACACTGTTCAAGTCACTGAGTGTTGAACCAGACAGGTCCCTGAGCTCCTGGGATGCATGTTTTAGTAAATTGTCTTTGCCTGCAACTGAATTAGACTTTGTATTTTGACTACCCCTTTTACGGAGTGTTTTGAATTACCTCCGCATATAGGATCAGACCATTTCTGCAGGGTGAAGTAAACACAAATAATTTTGATTGCTAGTGCAAGAGTGGACTTGATTGATTCATTTGGAAAACATTTACATATATTTAGTATCTTCCAAGCATTGTGCTAGGTGCTGGAAAAAATAGCGTAATTATTCCATGATTCTTGTCCTAAGAAAATGCAAGAGTCTGGTAGTAAAAATTAATATGTAGCAAGAAATAATTGCATTACAGTGAAACAATGCTTTAATAGAAGTCGGCGCACAGAGCATGGCAGCTTGCATTAGAGATGTCAACTCTAAAGGACAGCATCAGGAAAAGCCTTAGGGAGGAGAAAACACTTGTTTTGAGTCGCAGGATGAGAGGGAAGTCACCCAGTTAACCTGAACCATAATGGTCTTACCCTTTTCCTCCTCCCTAACTCAACCCTCGCCATGCTTTTCTGTGCTCTCTTCTCTAACCACATTGGCCTTCTTTCACTTTCCTAGTACTTAATTACTCCCTCAAGTCACAGGGCCTTTGCACATGCTCTTCCCACTCCATAGACTCTCTTTCCTCCCCTATTTACCTATTAATTCCTACTCCCTCTTTAGGCCTCAGCTCAAGCCTTTTTTCTTTTTAAGGTCACATCCTATTGGAATTCCTACCCCATGGTAAAACAATCAGCGTTATGTAATTCAAATAGAAAATATTTTCATCAAATGCACTGAAATATGACTTTAAGTCAACCTAGAACCTCTAATATAAGCACAGAGTTCTCCACCCCCCCCCCACCGCTTTTTTTTTAACAATTAGTTCCTATTCTCACCTCAGTGATACTGGACCTCACTATCTGCACTTGTCAGATAGATTTTCCTTGAAAAGATAGGTTTCTACATTCCCATAGACGTGCTGAAAAGCAGACAGATGCAAAGTTTCATCGTGCCTCTGGAATTGCTTTTTATATAACTTGTATATAGAAAATAACCCATATCTTGTGGGAAAAGTTACAGAGCCTAAAATCTGACTAAAACAGTTGCCAGTCACACAGATTAGAATAGATCCTGTTTCTGGTCTTGAAAATACTTTTTTTTTTTTTAAGATGGGGCAAAGAGAAGTTACATTATGGGTCATTAAAAAAAAGAAACCTGAAGTATGACAGACTACTTTTTGATTCATCACTAACATGGCAGTGGTTAATATTCAATATGGCTACAAATCGTGTGCTGTAATGTAAAGGTAGATTTAGTCCTGCGCTGCCACGAGTTAACTGTGTAATCTTCATTCTGTTCTCTAATAGGTAACGTTAAGCGATTATACAGTACAAGCACTAAGATTCTATAAGCTTACTGCTTTTGAAACAGGGCTAGACTTTTTCACCAGTCTCATTGTTGTCCTATACAATTTGCAGCCTCTATGTTATATGTCAGAAAATTAGTAGGCTTCTTATATTGTTCAGTGCCTAGGGCTTTCCCAATACATTGTTCTGTATTAGAGATTCAGACCGCTCCTGTGCTGGAGGAATTCACTGAGGGCTGTTTCTATGTGCATTATCTCACTTGAGTCTCAGGTTATTTAAGCATTTTACAAAGGAAGAAAACGGGTCTTGGAAAGTTAAATATCCTGCTCAAGGTCACATGATTGGCAAAATGGCAAAACTAAAATAACCCCAGACATTATAATTCCAATAATTTTTCTGTTGTGCTAGAAATAGCCTACAAGTTTCATGTGGCCAACATTCCAGAGGTGAAATTAAAACGACATCCTTTTATTTGTTATCAAATATTTTTAAGTCTCACAATACAGGAAGAAATAAAATGTTGCTCATGGCTAGGAAAGGCTTACAGTCTTACTGAGAGACATTGCATTAAAAAGATCACAAACATTATTTTCCACACAAATATCTATGTTTGAGCTGCTAAAAAGGAGAGTCCCTAACTGATGACCTGAAGCAAAAGTGACAGTTTGCCTTCTGTGATCCATGAAATTAAACTTTTTTCCAGAGACTTCATCTTTCTCTTTCTTTGCCGTAGGCCCAGCCTCATTGAGCTTGCCTTGTGTTGCCTTTATGTGTATTTAACTTGTCAAGGCAAACAGAGGGTTTTTCAATGGTTACAGCATAAACCCAAACCTCTAATTTTATAAACTAAAAGCAGATCACAAGAACAAGTAGGGTGTTCGGGCACAGTTGTTGCTTAACTTTCTCACATTGAACAAAGACATAATTTATTCGTCCCTACACATGATTTTTCTGAATAATTTCTGCACGTATATGTTGTACACATGCCACATATTCAGGAAACCAAGATAAACTGCAGCTTTAGTGGTCCTGGGTCTCTTTAACAGTCCCACCTGGAATTCTGCCCTGGGGAACATGGTTTCCTCTCCATGTTTTCAGTTCTATTGCCCATTTCCCCATCTCAGATAAGATATATATATGCATCGATGTTTAAATATTTAAATTTTTAACTTACTGATACTACAACTACTTTTTGCACAATTCTTTGTGGTTATAAAATTCAGTAGCTTAACTGAATCTCACGACACCCTCATATAGCAATTGACCGCCACCGCCCTCCCCATTTTACATACGAGGGCACAGCCCAAGGCAGTAAGTGTCTAACCTGACTAAAGTTAAGCAGCTTGCAATTTTCAGAACTGGAAACGAAGGCCAGGATATCTTACTACAGCCTCCTTATGTGTTTCACTAATCCTTACATAGTACGTAAGTGACATTAGAGTTTGATTTGGGCATTTTATTGCAATAAGCCTATGGCATTTAAAAAACCTATATAACTCCAACAGTATTTAATATTAATGAATCATTTTTGTTAGGCTGTTGCCTGGTACACTCCTATTCACTGGAAGCAAGCGTGGGAGAAATTAGAGACCGACATTGAATTTGACAGAAGCTCGATAGTGAGTTCAACATCTCGAAGGCACATGTTTCATTGGCCAGCAGCTCCAACAACTATCGAAAAACAAGATCAATCTAAGACAGGTTCCTCCAAATGTCAGGTGGAACATGTTCAAGCTTTTCTTAAGAGGTAAAACTTGCTTGAGTTTTTTAAATTGAGTTCTTCCCATGGTTAGTAAGTGAGCAGGTGGGAGTGACTGGGTGTCAGGCAGCTGTGTGATGAATAGGTAAATCAATAATGACCCCCAAACTCCTATAGGACCATAAAAAACATAATAATTTTTGTTTTAAAATATAAAGAACACAAAGCAAGTAGGGAAATACCCATGGGACCGGCTGGCGATTTCTGCTAGGTGAGACTGAGACCCCTCTGGCCATTGCATTTCCTGATGGTGCTGCTGTGAGAGGCACGGCCTTGAGTCTTCAGCAGGGCTCAGGTGGAGGGAGATTTGCAGTATCTAGAATTTTCATCTTGGATCAGGAGCTAGCTGTGGCTAACGGTGTAGAATTTATGTTTTTCATTTGTAGGCAAATGTTTCTAATGTGATAAAGGGGTTGCCCACAAAGTCTAGGAAAGCCACATTCTCTGCTCATGCAAAATGCTCATTCCACTCTCTCTGAGCCTTTACTACTAGTGCCACTGTGTGAAGTGCCTTTGGGGTTCAATTTGGGCTTAATTTTTCTTTTACAGAGAAAAAGAAATCCCACCAACCCTTTTTCCCAATCGCAGCCCTTGGTGCCACAGCCCTAATGTCCCTGCCCATCCCTACTGTCCTCTGATTGATCCTCACGACACCGGCATGGCTGGACGCAGCTTAGACACACAGCCCAGGTCTCAGTCAGCCGGGCCCAGTCCAGCCCAGGTAAGTCAAAGGGAGAGTAAGTGGAGAGTAAGTGAGGGTGTGTGTGTGTGTGTGTAGAACTGGTGAAAAGGGGATTAAGTGGTAAAAAGTCACTAATTATTAAAAGCTGTTCGTATCCTCAAGCATAGATGGTTCCTAAAGCAAGTACTGTAAGCTGTTCACATTTGCACAGTGTCTCCTACTATTCCTGGTAGATTTCTGCTGAATAAATCAATGACTCAAAAGAATAGCATGGCCAGCAAGAATGCATGAGACTCTTGAGGTCCCATCAGGAGGATATTTTGTTTTTCATTAGGCAGGATGAACTGGTCCTACAAGTTAGGCTGTGCTGAAAAATATCCATCTTTTACAAACATATGCTAATACTAATCCCAAATCCTTATTCTTTTTTGACCAGATACTTCTTAAGACCTATAAGTAAAGCTTTTAAAGTTGGCATTATTAGCCAAGGATCTGTTCATGGATTTCTGAAAGTCCATGAATATGCTAAATTTGGAGCAGAAATGTATGTCAACGTGATGTTTTCTGGGTAGAGAGCTCCATGAGTTTCACCAGATGCCCCCAAATGTTTCAGAAGAACTGATTAGACCAAGTGCCAGATCCTAAGCTGTGAAGAAATACTTGCATACAGCAGCTATGTGCTGGTGAAGTTATGACTTGCAAACTTAGATTTAGCAGAGGGATGCTTTTTTAAATGAAATCTTGAGCAGAATCCCAATGTATAAAGTGGGTAAAAGCAGAGCTGTCCAAGTTGAAGAGGAGTGATTCCCACTACCTGTTACACCCATCTTCTTCCCTGCTCTCCCGTGATCTTTGAGGCACCTATCTGGAATCACAGTATGAAACACACCATGTTAGTATGCTGACATATTGTTGGGACATAGCACCCCCAAAATAATACCTTTTGGAAGTCGAATGATGGAAAATTTATAAATTCCTGAACACACTCCATTTCGTAAAATTAAGTGCCCTGTGTCTTTGTGCCTGAGGTTCTTCATCTGCAAAGAGACTGGGTCTGAAATTTAAAGGGCTCCTTCAGCAGCAGGTTTTATGTACGTGGAATACATAGTTTTATTTTGTATAGAGCACGTGTAGTACTTCATGACTTACACTTGAGATTTTTCAAAAAATGCCTTCATGTTTTTCTCCAATTAATGTAGCCTTCACCGTCTTCCTCATTCTGAGCAACTTGTTTTCCAAAGAAATTTGATTCCAGATTTTTCCTGATGCACCTTTCTGTGGTGATGGCAACTCACTATGATTATTCAGTAATTTTTGTTATTCAACACAAAACATTTCACTTCATCTGTATATCCTGTAATAATAATTTTAAAAGCGAGCTTCTTTAATACTTTCAAGGCCTCTGTTCATCATTACATACCGTTAAATTTTTCTATTCATTAAATTTTCAATATTAACGGATGTACATCAGAATTGTAAGAGCTTTTCTTTGATTTCAGTTGAGAAAGATGGGCCACAAAGAGACAGGTGTTATGAATGATTCATTGATCATTGACTGGATAACAGCAAACCTTGAATCACCAATTCACTTCCTTGAAAGAACATAACATGGTTCACCAAGGGACAGTTACCTGGTTTGTTAATTAGCCATCCTCTTTTTAATTTGCCTGCACTGGACTATTAGATATCATTAGCGCACTCCTCAATAAGTGACAAAGAAAAAAAGAGATAAAACAAAAATTCATCAGTTTCACTCATAGTCTCTTCCATCCTGCTCCTGTCCCCCTCACTAACAAACAGACTAGTTGGCTAAGTTACGGAAGAATCTTAGTTGCATGTGACTCTTCTGCCTGGGACCAGCTGCCTTGTTTTTGACTGTGCCTCTCAAATATGTTATGGAGGCGCCTAGAGACTAACAATTCAGATAATTTTAAAGAAACATCTGCATATAATATGCCTAACTTATGCCAACACATTTTGTTTTTAAAAATATGTGAAGATACAGAAGGTATAGAGGATAATGTTAAGAACACTGATGTATTACTCCTTCCAGATGAATGCACGTCAACCTTGTGTAATATGCTTCACGTTACCAAGAAAAGCCGGATAAATCTGAAATCCCCTTTGATCCTCTTTTGAGTTCTGATGTGAAATTGGAATAAGTCATTATGGTCATCATTTTCATATTGATATATTCCAGTGTATTAGTTATAATATAGTTCATCAGAGCTCAGTCATTTCCAAGAGCATCTCATGGCAGAGATGGCTGATTACTGCCTCTAAACCATTATTCCTTTAGACACAAGACCCAAAGGTCCAGGGAAACCTAGACTCGGCCACCAAGAATAAAGCCTGTTCTTCACAGTCTCTGCTGCATCTAAGCAAGACCGTGTATCTGCATTGTGTGTAACGGGATGTGAGCAGAAATGGTGTACAGGACATCTGGGTCACGCACATGGACCATGTGCTCCCCTGTGTCTCCACCGTGATGTTTACAGTGCTGGAGCTGCCATCTCGCAGCCCAGGGATGAAGCCATATGTTGAGGATGGAAACGGCATCCTAAATGCCCTGCACTGGCACCGCTCCAGACCAAGTGAGAGAGAAATAACCTAGTTAGGCCGCTGTTATGTCTGACCAGATGGCCCACACAGGATCGCTACCATTTAGTTTCACTTAACAGACTGCTGGTCAAAAAGCAAACAAAAATCTCAACTAGAAAGGACATTTTAAAGATAATTAGGTAAATTTGAACACAGAATGAATATTAGATGTCGACCAGTCATTGTTCTTTCCTTAGATGTGTTCACTGTGTTGGGGTTATATCGGCTGTTCTTAGATTCATGCAGAGATCTTTACTGAATTCCTACTGGTTTGGTGCGATGTAAGCGTAGATAGATAAACAAAGATAGTGCGAGTATGGTAAAGGGTTAATTCTGAGTCTAGGTGACAGGTATACAGATGTAGTCATATAATTCTGTCATACTTTCCGTATGTTTGGAATTTGCCACAATAAAATTTTGGAAAAATAAACAAGAAAGGCATCTTTAGTAGAATGTGGTGTGCACTTGGAGCTATGAGAGCACAGAGGCAAGGCACTGACTGCAGCCTCAAAGGTTCACTTTGGGGAAGGAGAAAGACCCTTTAACAAAGCATATGGGTTTGCCCTGCGTGGCCACTATTATTCCCATGCCTTGTGAGAACGTGCTCTCTTCTCACGGAGATTGGCTGACAAATTGTGGACAACTTGGTCAATCTTCTTCTGTCACTCGAGTTAAATGGAAGAAACTAGTCTGAAGAGAGTATCCTGCAGACACTGCTTTAAGCTAACAGCGTGGGGGTGTGCGCCGTTTAATGCACTGTGTTTTCACAGTGTCTAGCACACCTGCCTGTCATCAGTGATCCATGCTGCACCCGGCAATGGACTTGACAGCTGCAACCAACTCCCATACAAATGTTATTATAGTAATCACAGTGATAATGTTCCTTTGTTTCTGACGGTTGCAAAGCCATACTTTTAAAAGTCAATCTGCTGGAAAACAAATGAAACGAGAACATAGATAACATTATGCAGGAATGAAACAGTTAAAATCTTGTCAGTGTAAGCTCTATGTTAAGGTCACATTTATGGAATTTTACTTTCGTTAGACTGTGGGTCTGACTAATTACAGTTCAATAGATCCAGCTTATCTGTCCTGAGATCAAAGTATTTTTTCCCAATAAGAGTATACTTCCAATCCACAATGGTAACAAAGGGAAAAAAACACAAGTTTGAAGTAAATTTTCTTTCTGCATCCTTCATGTGAGTATTTGTTCTGTTTACTCGTGTCTAGACCTGCATTGCATTGTTTACGTTTAGCAGATTAAGAATTTGCAATGTTGAACATCACTTCTGTATGACTGGCCAGATTTTTAGTTAATATTATATATATATCATATATAATATAATAAATATAATAATATATATAAATAATACTGCTATGTATAGTTATGTGTATACTGATATATATATTAAACAGTATAACTACAAATTGTATGAATTGATATATAGAAATTTTTAAACAAAAACTCTGACTATCCTGTGATATACAGAAGCCAATTACTTGGACCTCTTAGAATCAGACTGAGTAAAAAATAATTACTTGAAGGAACACTACAAAACGCCAAGCGTTTCTGTTCATTTTTTGTTATCAAATAGTAGCATCGAAAAAAGCAGGAGCTCTTTTATAAAGAGAAATTATATTACATCATATTCAAAAGTAATGCTTTTTCTCTTCTGTCGCTTTGCTTTCAGAAAATTCAGATTGCAATATCATAATTCTGTAGGACTTTCTCTTTTTTTTAAGAAAATAGACAAGTGAGAACCATTTATGTGTCTCTTCTTACAGCTGAAATAAAGGCTTTTTAATGACCATATAAAGAATTCTAAAATATTAGTTCTAATGACAGGGTGATTGGGTAACTTCATGACTAGATCTTTTATTTCAAAACATTTCAACATTACAAAACAGAAGTATTTTAAATTAATTGCCCTTGAGTTATGAAAGATTGTAATCTCGTTTATGGAAATACGTCATTAATGATCCATTTCTTCACACAAGTAAAAAAAAATTACTATTTTAGGAAGTCACAGTATTCAGATTAAAGTTACTAGGTGCTAAACATTCCAGGCTCAAATAACCCAAGAAACTACCATCGTTTACTGGAGTTGAAACAAACACCGCTACCGCTGACAATCCTAGCGTTGAATCTCAAGAAATTACAGGCGGAAATTTTCTATAAGTGTTTTCTAGGTCTAAACTATAGTACTTAGCTGAAGAACAAGCTTTCAGAGTGCAGTTTAAAACCTTCATCCCCAGGCTAGTCAGTCTGGAAGGACACACATAAAATATTTACAAGATGTGTTTCATGCCAACACGTTGCTCCAGAAGATGAGAAGTGATGACTAGATTGTTCTTCGAGCTAAACCACCGCCTGTGGTAAGGAAGGTATTTTAGAAGCTTGTTTATATTCCAGGTCCATAACTCACTATTCAGAAAGTGCACACTCTCATCAGAACAGCATCCCGATTCACTGGATTTAGAAACCTGCTAGCAGCCAAGAGAATCATTGTGTCTCAGCAGAAACACCCTATGTTTTTGTTAATCTTCCTTGCAGATCACAATTTCACATCCAGCTTCTGGATGTTGGGGGTTGTTTTTGTTTTTGTTTTTGTTTTCGTTTTTGCAGTCAAATACTAACAATTTAACCTGATAGTCCTCCTGAGCTCACAGAGGAGAGTGAGGTATGAAGGAGGAGCTTTCCTGCAGTGGTTTTTTCCAGAGAAGCTCACTGTTGCCTGGACCTAGAATATTGTTTTTCTTTCCTCTCTTTTATTTTACAGGAATAAAAAAAATCTTATCTCAGGGCTAAAAGTAATTTGTGATCGGGATCGTCTGTTCCAGCACTATTTCCATTTGATACGCTGGTTTTTTTTTTAATTAAACAAATTGCATTTAAACCAAGTGACTTTCAGTCCATGCCTAAGTGCATGGAAGTGAGGGAGGAGGCCAACAGTCACCTCTTTCATCACCAGGGTGGAGTCGGCCAAACTGGCGGGCCAGGCAGCATCAGCTTCTGTCCACACAACCTCCTCATACATCCCTCTTGGTGAAGACTTATTCCTGTACCTCCCTCCTCTAGCTACCTCATCGTTACGGCTGCCACAACTGTAGAAAGCACTTGAGGAATTTTACAGGCTGGTAAAATTATTCTGCAACCTCACTTTTAAAAAATATATCTTCCAGACATTTCTCCTCTCCAAGTTTTGATTAATTGTATCTTGAAATGCATGCTTCCTTTTAAAATGAGTCATTGAAAACTTGGCCTTAATAATCAAATAATACTTTCCAAGTAGTATTAAAACACCTTGGTTCAAGTTACCGTTAAATACTGTTCTTAAACCTTAGATTTCTTTCAAATGAAAGATAATCCTTTTGTTGTTAGTTTGTTCCAAGGTTTGTTTCAATGTGAGAAATTAATGCTTGGAATATTGGTGAATCCTGCCCAATCCCCTTAACCCCTGCTTTTTTGGGTTTGCAGAGACCAAGAAAAAATAAGACGTCTGAGTTACAAAAGTAATAGGCAGTCAATTCAACTTTTAAAGGTAAGTAGCAGTATTGCAAATTTGCCTTCTTTGCAGAAAAATAATGACTAAAATAATTTGTAGCTACGTCTTTAAGAGCCATCAGAACACGGATTATTCTCATGTATTCTGTAGTGATTAATATTCTGTTAAATATTTATGTTGCTTTTGGAGTCATCTGTTTCTGTCTTCCTTGTTGTATGATAAACTTTCTAAGAATGGGAAACAAGGAAATAGCACATCTTTACTTTTTGCCTAATATCCTCGTCCTGTCCTTGGTGGTTAAGAGTGACTGAAACCCAGAGTCACTTCAAATACTAAAAACTCTATTCTGCAACCATGCTAATACCTTTCAATTCCTATAAGCAACAGATTATTAACAGTTTAGCAGAAATCATTCTGGTTAAAGAGACTGCAGAAGCTTGGTAGTTGTGTATCTTCTGAGCAGTGATGAAGGGGAAAATTAGGAACTCTGGCCTCTGCTAATCTTCCGGCATTGCCTCATCTTTTTCATGATGATATCAACATCTAAGTAATTGAGGAAGAAGATCTCAACGGCTTTCTGTCTTACAAGTGGTTGTGTTTAAACTCTTCCCCAAAGACCTGGTGACTAGGCAATTTTTGGTCAGGGAATCCTTTTGTTCAGAATCCTTTTCTAGTTGACATTCTTCACTGCCCTAGTCCAATACCTGATCTATTTATATTTCTTCTTGCTCTTTTTTTAAAACATCTTTTATTGATTTATAATCATTTTACAATGTTGTGTCAAATTCCAGTGTAGAGCACAATTTTTCAGTTACACATGAACATATACATATATTCATTGTCACATTTTTTTCCTCTGTGAGCTACCATAAGATCTTGTATATATTTCCCTGTGCTATACAGTAAATCTTGTTTATCTATTCTACATTTTGAAATCCCAGTCCATCCCTTCCCACCCCCCAACCCCTTGGGAACCACAAGTTTGTAATCTATGTCTATGAGTCTGTTTCTGTTTTGTATTTGTTTTTTTTGTTTGTTTGTTTGTTTGTTTTTAGATTCCACATATGAGCGATCTCATATGGTATTTTTCTTTCTCTTTCTGGCTTATTTCACTTAGAATGACATTCTCCAGGAACATCCATGTTGCTGCAAATGGCATTATGTTGTCGATTTTTATGGCTGAGTAGTATTCCATTGTATAAACATACATCTTCTTTATCCAGTCACCTGTTGATGGACATTTAGGCTGTTTCCATGTCTTGCTCTTTTTTCTGACTAGACTTTAGATTCATTCCTTGATTTAAGAATAAAACTACAGCCACCTGATTCGTAACTTGTTAGTATTCTGGACTCTGCTGGCGGCAATCACTTAACTTTACTCCTCTACACAGCGTGCTGGCCTTTTGTGGTTCCCCCAGCTCCCACATCTGTGTACCAACCTTTCAAGTTTTCTCTGATTGCTCAGCTGTCCAATTTCTCTTGGCTTTTCTCTCCTAGATTATCCCTAGTCATCATCTTCTGTTTTTCTGGAGGTGACCTGCACTTTTACAAGTCCACTCTCTCCCTTTCTACAGCATCATTATCCTCCAGCTTCCAACTGCTTAAAAATGTGATGGCTATGCCTTCCTTCCTGTTGTTCTGAGAAGCCTTCTTCTCAGACACTTCTTATAGGACACTGGGACTGTAAATGGACTTATTCCAACCACTTCATTTTAAGGTGAAAGAAACAGAAATCTGTAAGGACAAGTTACCAAAATTCACCTAGTAATCAACCACAGCGCCAAGATTAAACTAAAGGTTTATTTTATTGCAAACAGCTGGAGAATCCAGCCTTGGCCCCCACTGATATAATCTCTGTTCCCAGAAGTATCTACACCAGGATCCATTTCTTCCAGTTGGCACAGCCCTGAGCAGGGTGTCCTTGGAATGCCAAGGATGGGATCTGGAATCTGTCACAGGCATTAGCAACCAGCATGTCTACAGTTCAAGTACCCTTCACTTCCTGTAGCCAGAAGGGACTTCTACTCAGGACTGAACATGCAGACAAGTTGGAAAGGGGGACATTTTATTACATACAAAAATGAGGATTTTTTGTTACTGTTGGTTTTGGTTGGGAAAAAAATGTTCTGGATCCTCTCATAGGATATTGAATAACATAATTTTGGCAAAAGTTTTTTAGTCTTTGTTGGTCTTCCTCAGTCATTATTTTGCTTGACTACCATGGTCACGAATTTGTTCACTGAGCCTCTCTGTGGGAGATTCTTTGGTAGTTCTGATTGTGTGTGGTTGGTTTTTGTTTTGTTTTGTTTTGTTTTGTTTTTAACCCACACTGTTTTGAAAAGTTCTAGGCTTCTTGAGATGCCTTCCTTCTGTCTTCTCAGAGCCTCTACCCCCCATCAGGTGGACATCTTTAGAATGGTCCATCAGTGTACTCTCAGAATATTTCTGAAGCCTTTCCTTCAGTATTGCAGTCAGCTTCTGAGCCTGGAGAGTCGGTTCATGGAGAGCTGTTCAGAGACAAAGCCATCGTGCAGTGCTCACTGGTACTCATGACCACTCCTTGGTGACTCGTATTGTTATGCACTCATACAGCATTTCATGATTTTCACATTATCTTGTTTGAGCCTATGAGGTAGGCAGTGCTGGTATCATTTCTGTTTTATGATTGAAGAAACTTCAGGTCAGTGAGATTCAGTGACTCACCCAAAGTCACTTAGATAGTACGTGGCAGAGTTAAGACTAGAATCTTAGCCTAATGCCAGTGCTTTGCCACACCTCTCTGCCAATCAAGCATTAAGATTATCTTTGCCTTACTGACCCCCTCAACTTGTTGGAATGGCAAAAACAGCACACATTTAGAAGTAGGACTAGAAAAAGACATTTTCATTCATGAAAAAAAAAGGAGTTGGGTACCATGAGAATCTTAAGACCTCTCCATACACCCAAAAAGATTCAAGTCCTATCTTCAAAATTGCTAACTGAAGAGTGTCAATTATTGGTACAAACACAACACATCAAAGTTTAATCTCAAGAGTCTTTGACTCCTAATTGCATTCTTACGTTAATCACGTTTCTAAGCTACCAGTGAATAAATCCATGCAGTTGCACTTGGAGTCACAGCTCTCAAATGCCCTCTTTGGTCAGAACTTTGCAAGGAATGTGTGAGACCTTCTGCTGTCTGACTAATGGGCAGTGCAGATGGGTGATGCCACAGAAGGCTGCAGAAGCAACTTCCCACAGGTTAAAGTAGAGAACTCTGGAAAAGCCAAGCAATTTCGCTTCGTGTCTGCCACCTGCCATAGGAACTCCCAGACTTGCTAGGACACACTGAGGAATCTAGGGCAGAGAAGAAAGAGGGGAAAAGGAACAGGGGCAGAAGTGGGACTTGCATATCACCAGCAGTGTCCTCAAGGATGTGAAATTGCTTAGGACCAGGGAAGGCAGCGCCAAAATGGCAGACATGGGATGTTGAGTTCACAACTGGCAAAAGCTCCTGTACTTACAAGGCACGCCTGTGTATTGCACTGGGCACTCCTAGTGAAGTCCTGGTGATGGAGTCCTTCCATGAGCCGAGCTGCGTTCACACATCACCCACTGTTCTGAGTGGTCCAGACTGGACAACTCAAACATGGAGTGTATTTCTCGGACCCTGGCAGGAACTTTCCATTAGCAATTTCTCCTCTTGGAGCCAGTTATTATGAGTGAAGAGTCAATATTTAACAGCACAGAAAAGGAGGACTAATTTTTTTAATTGTTTAGTTTGTTTTTAATTGAAATATAGTTGCTGTACAATGTTATATAAGTTACAGGTGTACAGTAATAGTGATTCACAATTTTTAAAGGTTCTACTCCATTTATAGTGATTATAAAATATTGGCTGTATTTCCTGTGTTGTACAATATATCTTTGTAGCATATTTTATATGTAATAGTTTGTACCTCAATCCTCTACCCCTACATGGCCCCTCCCAACCCTTCTAGTGGTAACCACTAGCTTGTTTTCTACATCTGTGAGGCAGCTTCTTTTTTGTTTTATTCACTAGTTTGTTTTATTTTTTAGATACCATTTTGCAAGTGATATCATACAGTGTTTGTCCTTCTCTGTCTTATTTCACTTAGCATAATGCCAGGAGGACTAATATTTAATCCTCTTTAATATGAAACCTTGCTAAAGGAGTTTTGAAAGTCTAATGATTAAATTTTCTGATGTCAGTGTTTTCTATCTATATTTTGTTGTATATTCCTTCCATCCATGTACTAATCTTTTTCTCCTCTCAGCCCTGAAAGTGGTCTGTTTCCAAAGTTCTTTACTCGGTTGAAATTTCATGAATGTTTGTTTCCCATAACCTTCTTCCTTTGAAGTCGGTCAGCCACCCTGGAATCCTCTGTCTTCCCAACCTCACCTAAGTGTGTCACAGTTAGGTTGTACAGGAGGAGTAAAAAGACCTGCGATCTCGACTCTCCACCGTGGTGGGTCAGCGGTATTCCATAGCTTAAAGGAAACCAAATGTCTGTGCAGATGTCTCCAGCTCCATTTCCACAGAGGAGGACATAAACGTCTCAGGCTGAGAAGTCTCCTGCTAGGACTCCCAGAAAAAAACTCAAGCAGTTGCACACGGAGAAACAAAACTTTCTCTTCTTTGTTATATTTTTATGTGTGTTAGTTGGTATATATTAAATCTGCAGCACATCTGAGATGTTTAATGGAAAAGATAATTAGGTTCTACTCAAGTACCACCAAGAAGGATCTGAAGGGTGTGAACATTTAGAAATGACTCATTAAGCTGATTGTCTCAGAATCATTTTGATCTTCATATTTAAGGCCAGAAATAAACAGCATCCGTGACCAGCTAGGGAAATAGCTAAGTTGCTTAGGAGTCAAAGAACCTTGCATATCATAAATCAGCATTAGAACAGGAACCTCAATGAGCACACACATCACAAAGCTGAGTTAGAAGGAGGAAAAAAAATGAGTAATCCTTTCACCCTGGCAAAAGGTGAGGCATCAGAGAATAATTTCCTCCCTCCTGTTATTGTCCTCCATCCATGAGTATGTTCTGGAGCTGCTGTTTCCTGGCCTTAAGTCTAGTGTGAAGGAAGGACTCTGATCATCTCTGCTTTATTTTGCTATGACAGTTTCAGCTTACCTACAGTCTGTGTTACATTTCACCGTGCATTGCCGTTTTATCTTTTGCTCAGGACGATAACATCCGAGTCTAGAGAACCACACAAGGATGCCTGACATGACACAGCCTGCCTTCCACACAGGACGGGAAGCCGGCAGCAAAGGAGAACGTGGTTTCTCTTAGGAAAGATCATTCCTCGGGACTTTACTGTAACTATCTCTTAAAGAAGGAGACGGAGTTTGTGGACAAGTTAAAACATTTGTTTTTCTAGGCTGCTAAGAAGAAAAACATTGTTCAAGAGCAAAACCATCCCAGTTTTCATTAAGTTTCTTAAGCACTGACTTCAGGCTTTTATACCCTGCCCAGCTGTTAGGTCTGTCTACAACTTCTGCCGTTTCTGCAGATGCGTTTTCCAAAAAGCACATGTTTCAGGAATTCTGAATCACGTGGTGTGTCTGGTCTCTACACTTAGAATCTGTCTCCTTAAAGCAGGCATTAATTTGCCTTCCTAATAACTGGAAATAATAGATGAAGTTTCTACAGAGTGGCTAGTTGGGGGGTTTTAAACCTGCCTACACTTAGCTCAGATTCAGCCAAAATCATCTCCTCTTCCACCATGTGATACTCGGTACAAAATCTCATGGACAGGGAATGCCAAGAATGTTTTAATTAAATAATCTGATGAAGCTACCTTTCTAAAAAAACTCACTTATTATTCTTTAGCAATCTTACTCTGTACCTATCAAGAGTGTAGAAGTTGAAAACCTAATGACTATGTTCATGTTTAATGCTGACCCACTTTGCAGTCAGAAGGTATGGTTGTTTCGGTCTCTGAGAACAAATCCTGTCTATGCCTTGTAGCCCAGCTTAATTTCACTTAATTTCTGTTTATTTATATGACATATTCAGGGAGATGGGGCATATACAGTCTTGGAATGTGAGAAGGAGCAAGAAAAGTGAGGATTTTCCCCCATTATACTCTGTTTGAAAAATAAAGGAACGTAAAATAACCCAAAAATCCATTAGTGGTCAACATTGAGGTTTGTTTTATTATATCCAAATATCAAGGGCCAAAAATACTTTATTTTTAAAAAGTCATGTACCGAGGGACTCAAACATATACTTATATACCAACATTTACAGCAACATTATTCATAATAGCCAAAAGGTGAAAACATCCCAGGTGTCCATCAAGAGATGAATGGACTTATAAAATCTCATATATATGCATAACAATATTATTCGTCCATTAAAGAAATAAAATTCTAATATATAGTTTAAGACGGATAAATCTTGAAAATATTATGCTAAATGAAATAAGCCAGACTCAAAAGGACAAATATTCTGATCCCATTTGTCTGAGGCACGTAGACTAGGCAATTTCACAGAAATGGACAGCACAGTACAGTTTACCAGGGGCGAGGGGAATGGGAGAAGGAGGAGTTGCTGTTCAGCAGGTACAGAGTCTCTGCTCAGGATGATGAAAAAGCTCCAGAAATAGTGATGACGGTTGCACAATATTGTGAATCTACTTAATGCCACTTAAAAACAGTTAAAATGTGGGGGAGGGTATAGCTCTGTGGTAGAGTGCGTGCTTAGCACGCATGAGGTCCAGGGTTCAATCTCTAGTACCTCCATTAAAAATAAATATATAAATCAATAAATAAGCCCCCCCAGAAAAAAATGTTTAAAAAATGGGGCTTGGGTATAGCTCAGTGGTAGAGCACATGCTTAGCATGCACAAGGTCGTGGGTTAGATGGCCAGTACCTCCATTAAACATAAATAAATAAATAAATAAATAAATAAATAAATAAATAAATAAATAAATAAAATAAACAAACAAACAAATAAACAAACCTAATTACCGCCTTCCCCCCAAAAAACAAAACCAAAAATAATTTTTTTAATAGTTAAAATAATAAACAAACAAAACTCTAATAATTCTGATCAGTATTTCCAAGATGGAAAAAAAAAAGGCATACGCCAGTCTAAAGCATCTGAGAAGACTGACATTGCTTGACAAAATAATTTGTCATGTACTTTTTGGTTTGATACAAAGAAGATTCACATGAACTCCTGCATAATGATGCAGCATAAATATTTTCTAGTCACCAGGCCACACCAATCACATTATTTCCTCGAGCCTCTGGACACTCAGGAGTAGACGTGTACATTTTCAGATAACTGTCAGTGACACCTCCTGCCACTTTGAACCATTAAGTGTGATCTTCGAATTACACGCTGGCTCGATCGTGTAGGCTCTTCTGTCTGTTCCATGTTACTATAGAAACTGTGTCGTCATGGTGCCGTCTGAGAGGGTACAATAAAAGTTAACTTATTCCGTGGCTCATAATTTCTTCCAGCTGCTGCCATTTGTGATGCTCATGTTCACATTGGGAGTATAAACATACAACCAAAAGGGTTCTGGGAACCAAAGCCAACAAGCTATCTCACCCGTGCAGGCTTGCCTCCCGACCTCCTTCCCTCAAAGATTTGTGATGGAAGCACATGAAAGAAACAGCATATGAGGCTCAGGTGTTTCCAATTATTTCCCACGTACGAGCAGAGGCCCCCTAATCCAAAACATATTGCAGCTCAAATCATCTTCATTATATTTGAAGATTGTGCAGCTTCAGGAGAACTTCGTCTGCCTACCTCTGATTCATTGACACTTCATCAATGACTAGATCTCCTCTGAGCTCTTATGTAAGAGCATGTCCTCTCTTGGTGGTCGAAAGTGTGGTACATTCAAGTATTGCTTATTTTTGTGACGCGCACTCTTAGGAAGTGTATAACCTTTTGCCCTTGCAAGAAAAAGAGAAATAAATGCTCAGCGTAGGAGATTCCTTGTCAGTGACATCACCACAGAGAGTTCCAGCACAATGCCTCGACTGTCTTCCTGCTCGGGGACTCTCTCTGAACGGTTATGGAAGGGGAAGACAGACCCACCTCTGCCGGTATAAATCATTAACTGCCTAAGTGTTAATACTCGGGCAAGACTATTCAGGGATTACAAAGAAAGAATGTGGGTTTGGAGCATTTTTTTTCCTAAATTTCTTGAATGAACATTAGAAGATTGATCGTTGGGGCTCCAGTAGCCTTGGATAGCAGTGAGTTTTGGTCTTGCGGTCCCAGAAATCTGCCCCTTCATTATTGCCTCCGCAAGTCGGAGGGAGTGCTCTGTCTGTAATCCCCTTACAGGAATTAATGAGGGTTATTTTATAAAGCATCTGAATAATGGGAATTGTTAAATAATATTCATTGTTTAGGGAAACAAATTCATTTACAGATGGATGAACTACATGAATTACAATGAAAATAAACCCAAAGCTTTACCTACCGGTGACGACTCCCCAAAACAGATGAATATTTTCAGCCCTACCCCAACGCTTTTTCTCTTCCTCTCTCACACATACACATACACACTTTATGATTTTGGCATGAAATAGTGAAAGAAATTGTGAAAGGATAAACACTGTTCTGATGATGAAGTGTTTTTGGTTAATTGCCAGTGAGCTTTGTAGAGGAATCCAAATTTTCAGCTCAGCATCAGGGCTAGAGTTCTTTTAGGGGATAAACTTCTACTCTTGGCACCTAATCTCAAGTCCAAGTAGAGGAGGCGTTAGAATCCAGCCATCAGAGTAAGTTTTAAAATGTGTGGTAACAATACAGCTTTGTGCTTAGATTTATATAAATGGTTACTAACCAATTATCTATGTTTACAAAAATACGGACTGGAAATCTATCTCTATAGGCATATTCATAACATAGTCATATTCTTCGGAATACATTACAAAACAAACCAGATGCAAGCAGAAATTTTGTTTTTAGAGGAGTTTTATTTTCCTAATATTTTACTGTTCTTAGACTAAAGACAGTTTCAGTATGTTGAATGCCATGAAATTACCAGCCTGTTGTTTATATTTTTACCCTAGTATGAGAAATGTAAAGCTTTTGGAATTGCTTGAAAGCAGAATTGTCTGTTCTAAATAGGTTGTGTTTGTGTCTGTGTCATGGTCCTGAGAAAGAGGGGAAAGGTTTCTCTAAGAGGCCAATGTGATTGCCAGGCAGCCAGATTTTGCCTTATCATCAACAGATTGCAAAGGTGAGTAATAACCCTCTACTCTGCCTTCTATCTGCATTAAATATTACATTTTATATTAGTTAACTGATAATTAATTTAAGTCTAGAAAGAGGAACATAGTAACCATAAGCAGAGATACATAGGAAATGATTTTCAAGCTCATGTCTCATACTTCTCGCTCTGCTGAAAACAGGGGAGCCGCAAGGCGCTCAGGGAGGGGTGTGGAGTGGGGCAGACACCTGTTCTCAAGATGGCTCATTCACATGGCAGGCAAATTGGTGCTGACCACACGTTCATGTCCAAGTTGGCCTCTCCACAAGGCAGCTTGGGCTTCCTCACGCCAGTCATCTAGGTTCCAAGAGTGAGTGTCCTAAGAAACAGGAAGTGGAAGTTACCACTTTCTTAAGATCTGGAGGCAGAAGATGACACAGCATCACCCTGACGTGTTTTACTAGTTAAGTGCCTAGAGAGTGTACACTCAAGGTGAGGGGACATTGACCCCTCTTCTCTATAGGGGGCCTTATTTTAAAACCACCAAACGTGTAAATCACCAAGAAAAAACACAATTTTCAACTTGATTTTGCCCTTTTAATCTCAACTGGACCACGTCTGCCCCAATCTTGGAAAATTAAGTACATCCCCAGTCGCGATTGGTGAACCCATTGCATCCTGATGTTTCAAAGAATCACAGCAAAACAGGCAAGAAATGGTGACCTTACCTTTATTTGGGGTAAGTTGTGCATTTCAGTGAAGCAAGAGAAATCTGAAATCAGAAAACTTCCCTGAAGCCATAACTGGCTGTAGAGATTATAAATTACCTCTTAATGTCTTGCATCACCTTTCAGGAATCCCTCAACATTTTCCCCTCTTAAATCACTAAAATCTATGCGGTTAAGCTGGAGATATATCTTGAAAGGCTTGTAGTTGTCTGTTGAATTTGTATTTTGCAAGCTTATTTTTCCCTATCATGCATTCTTTTTTTTTTTGAATCAAAAAAGAATTTTATTTCTTGTACCAAAAAAGATGGAGGAACACATTGCATCAAATAAAGCAGGCAAAGGGTTAACATCTCTAATATATGAAGAATTCCTATCAATTTCTAAGAAACCAGAAAATAACCCAATAGAAAAATGGGTAAAGACACCTATCATGCGTTCTTAGCCACCAGTGTTTTTGAGCATCTATTATATATGCCAAGCAGCGGAATTTTTAAAGATGTGTGATTCCTGCTTTTATGGGAATCATAGACCAGTGGGAAAGATAGTTTTGTAATAAAATAATCAAGGAAGTACAGCAGTAAGGCTAAATATCAAATCTTGTGTGTCCGTTGGAGAATTAAGAATTCCAGACAGGTGCCATGGAGCTGATTCTAAGGGACAAGTGAAGATGCTTCAAGCCAATGGGTCAACCCATGTGGGAAATAAATGGAAGGCACTGAGTGGTTTTGGGAAATGGTCGTTCATATTGGTGTGCATAGGATATGGAATGAAAGAAGGAACGAGTTGATGAGACTAGAAAAAAGTAGATTGAGCCAAATCATGAGCTTTGTGTTCTGGGGCCAAGTGTTTGAACTTGCTCCCATATGTTACAGAAGTAGCAATTCCAGCTTCTCCTTTGGCATCTGGCAGCCCACTGGCTAGTGAAATGCAGAGGTAGAATCTATTCCACTATAATATGGTGGTTATTTCTCTAAGAAACCTCAACTTTTCCAGATTTGCCTTTTATAAGACTTGTTTTATTGAAAAATTTTTCTTTTTCAATATGAGAGAGAAAAAAAAACTATGGAGTAGAGCATTTCTAGCTACACATGTACAGTTACAAAAGCCAAAACTCATTGAGCAGATACGGTGTTTGGTTATACAGAGCTTCGGCTTCAGAGGAAAGGTCTGTCTTTGCTGTCAGCATAGGCTTCTTAAAATGCTTCTCCCCTCCATCATCTGCTGGTAGAACAAAGCACACGAACACTCAAGGAAGGCAGCCGTGGTCAGTGTGATGGCTCCCCCCACCCTGCCCAGAAATTCAGTGCTCAGGCAACATCAATCTGTACAATGTAATTCATGCTTCCTGGTTAGTAAATGGCATATGGTCCAACCTTCATTATGAAAATGTACTAGAGGGAAATTGCCATGTTCAAGGATCTGTCTCAGGAAGTGAGGAAGATATCCAATTAACGGCAAAAATTGGAGGTGTGAACCTAAATCGAAAAGCTGGAGCCATTCTAAACCGATGTTATAAAATTTTCAGGTAAAAACTTCACAGGCAATGGGGAGATACTCTAATTTTAAAAAGACTTTTGAAAAAAAAAAATGTTCTAATAGGATTGACCAGTATGCTTTTTGAAACCTGCCCTGTTAGTTTTGCCGAAGTGAAAATCTGCAAAGTGAAAATCAGACACGTGGCAGCTCGAGATCCCACAGTGGCTTGTCCTCCCCCAAAGCTGGAAGTCTCCGGTGGAATCAAAGCTGTGTTGTCTTCTAGTTGATTTGTCTCTCCCTTCTTATTTATTTTCCCATTATTGCCTCCATTAGCACCTGATTTTTATGTAAATTGTTAACTCCCTAAATGTTCTCAAGGACTCGTTACCCTGCTCCCTTCATGTGAAACCCACCCCCACCAATCTCTCCAATATCCTGATTGTTTAGAGGGTTATTTCCCTGGTCACTAATAACCTGCTGCTGAATTTGATCTGGGCTCTTCCCATCCTGCCTTCTACATGTGCTGTTCTTTCCCTCAGGCCGAACACTGCCATCAGCCTGGACGCCACCAGACTCCTCCAAACCCCAGAGAACTTCCTACACAAAGCTGTATGTGGCCAGCACACGTGGCGTCGGGGCAGGAGAGAGGTCTTGTGTCACTGAGCCCACAGCACAGCAGGTAACTTAGAATTGAATGTCTGACATCTCTGTTCTGAAGTCTTTCAGGCATTCCCATGTAAGACTCTGCACTCAATTACAAAATGTGGGTTTCTCCCCCTACACCAAACGATGCTCAGACACCAGCTGGGCATCCAACAATTCAGCTCAGTTCTGACAGTTTCTGCCTGAAAATAGCATCCGATCCCACAGGTTAAGGGCTCAGTCCTACATCATTGCACCTGCCCCCACCACTTCGACGTCCATCCCAGGTTCAGGTTGTCACCTGTGCTTCTGACAAACTGGCCATTGGTTGGAGTTTCCAGTGGCGCCCTCCTTGGGTAGATTAGTGTGCTAGAGTGGCTCACAGAACTCAGAGAAACATTTTCCTTAGTAGATGACTGCTTTATTTTAAAAGGATGAAACTCAGGAATGGCCAGATGAAAAAGATGCAGAGAGCCAGGTACAGGGAAGTGGCTCAGAGCTTCCATGCCCTCCCTCCAGAGACTCTTCCTGAACCTCTATATGTTCACCAACCAGAAGCTCTCCAAACCCCATCGTTCTGGAGTTTTACGGAGGCTTCATTACAGAGGCATAATTAATTAAATTGTTGGCTGATAGTGATTGATTCAGCCTTCTTCCCTCCTTGGAGGTCAGGGGGGTGGAATGAAAGGTCCAACCCTCTAATCACAAGGTTGACTCCCCTGGCAACCAGCCACCATCCTTAAAAGTTTTCCAGAAGTCAATTATTAACATAACAAAAGACACCTTTGCTCTCATCACAGGAATTTCCAAGGGTCTGTGTAGCTCTGTGCCAGGAACAGAAAGCAAATACCTATTTCTTCATATAAATCACTGTATCACCCCATCTCAGGGAACTTCTCACGAATGCTCCCCACAAAAGGGCATGTTGCTCCGTCCACCTTCCTTCTGAGCCCCATTTCCTTAGCTTCCTAGTCCATTTCTCACTCTCCACCCACCCCCCACCTCCATAGTTGACTCCCCTGTTTCTTCTCTAATGGAAAGTTACTCTTTGCAGCTTTTGTTGTTGTTGTGACATAAAGTCAATCATCTTCCTCCGAAAGCAACACCGATTTCAAATTTATTAAGTAATGTCTTCTGCACGCTACATTATAACCATTGGCCCGTTCTGTACTCCTTGTTCGATTTTTATGGCTGTAAGATGCTGAAATGTTTTTGGTCATGTTCCCTAACAGCTTCATTTGGTAACAACTTTTATAGAAAGAAGAGGGGAAAGTCGCTAAGCACTTACCAGCCACTGAACTAGACACCTGAAGCTTTCCTTTTATCCTCAGGTAACATTGGCCCCCAGCACCAGGAGTTGGCTAGAACTCAGCTGCAGCTGCTTTATTTACATCTGGTAGGTGCCCGAGGGTTCACTGCTGTCAATTATCTGTTCTATTTCACTGTCACAAAGCCATGCGACTTCGCCTTTTGGTGCTCTGGAGTAGTCCTGGTCAAAGCTTAGTCTCTAGAGCAGTTGCACTGAATCACCCGGGAGCTAATTAGAAATCCATCATTTTATAATCCACCCTAGGCCGACTGAATTAGAATCCACATTTTAATTCTATTCCTCGGTGGTCAGTGTGCACATTGAAGTCAGAGAAGCATGAATTAAAATACAGTATGCTACTAGGACCACAGAAACTTCACAAACACTCGTTCATTAAGTTCCATATTCAACTAGGACTGCGGCTCAGGGTGAGAGGATGTCGATGGCCCTGTATCCCCCAAAGAAAAAGCAGAATAGTTTAATGGTGCAAAAGTAAAGACATAGGAAAGGCTTTAGTTCTGAATTTAAGCTATTCACAAAAACTTAAAAAGTGATTTTCATATTTCTAGTTCCCTTCCATAGCCCCATAGAACAAGGTTTTCATTTTTCCACATCTTTACAAATGCTTCATTTTTTAATTTTATGAATTTATCCACTCCATCTTAGATGTAATACTTTTATTCACTGGCAACTAAAGAATATACACCTCTTCAAAATTTGTAATTGCCACGAGTTTCAGAAATGAAGTCCTTGAGGGAAGTATTACAGTTTACACTTGACTTATGTTAGGAACATTTTATGAATATAGGTAAATCCTCTTTGAAATTGCCAAATGGAGTTTTTGCTAGTTCTTTTGCAGCTAAAACAAAAAACAAAAAACAAAAAACAACACTGTGAATGTCGGTCATTATCCAGTGTTTCTTTGCTAGCTGTGGGTTATTTGCTTTTTTTTTTTTTTTACTGCCTGTTTAAGGACAGATTAGAAAAAATACAGGATAGTGTTACAAAAAATAAATCACACATTATAGGCAGATTTAAAACCTTTAAATGTTGAATAAATGGGGGGTGGAGCAGGAAACTCAAAAGCAGCTTTGCTGATCCAGTTTTTACTTAAACTCAAATAGTTTTTTTAAAAAAACCTAAACTTTCTGGTTTCCTTTAGATTTTATCAGCAAGATTTTCACAATGTCTCTTTGGTATAAAAATAAACCTAATATATTACTTTGAATAAAAGGATACAGTTAGAGCCATATAAAGATTTTGAAAGTTCTAGAAATGGTACACTTGAAAGGAGTACCTCAATCTTTATAACCTGTTTTTTTTCTTCTTTTAGTTTTCAATAATATCATTGGATTTTATGTAATTTTATCGTAAGTGTAGTACATGTGGCTTCATAGTCTTCATAAACTGTTTAAAATGGCCATTGGGTCAAATCTCGTAACTTCTTATCTATTCACCTATGGGATATTTAAATCATTTCCCCAATGATTCCTATTATAAGCAATGCTTCAGAAACATATTCATGCATATTGCTTTTCTACATGTTGGATTTTGTTTAAGTGTCCAAAAATACTAATGACCACATTTATTTCTAAAAAATAACTTAGAAAGAATTTAATTGAAAACTCTGATTGAATAAAATATGAATATTTTCTAAATCTGACTCCTCTACACCCAACTTCAAAAATCTAAAAAAAAAAAAAAATTCCAGAAGAAAATTCAAAAGTAACTACAGAGGTAACAATCACACTTGCTTTTTTTTTTTCTCAATAATTACCTGGCACGTTCAAGGTTAATTGCCTTCCTGGCTCAACTTCACTTTGTGTGAACAGTCTTTAGGTTGGTCAGTACAGTTAAAGCCCCTGGTCCTCCAAGTCTTATTCAGTGCTTCCGATTATTTATGTCAGCAAAGAAATGTTTTCACCAAGGGGTTAGATGGTTAGAATTCTAATTCATAAATTCTGCGGGGTTTCTTCCAAAGAACTTCATCTTCATCCATTCTTATCCAACTCATTCTTAGAGGACCACACTGATATTTCTTTTCTTTTTTTTTAAATTTCAGTGGGATAATGTCCTTACACATATAAGTGATCTGAATATACTGTTGAATTAGGGAGAAGAAAAATGTTTTTATTAATTTTATTAATTTTTTTATTGACGTATAGTCAGTTGACAATGTTGTGTTAATTTCTGGTGTGCAGCATAGTGATTCAGTTATGCACACAGATGCTTCTTATACCCAATTTATTCTCTCCTGTTTATCTTTCATTCTAAAATGGTGCGTCAGAGTCCAAAGAGAAAAAATATTCTCGGACAAACAAAGAGCAAATGCTCTACAGCTAAGAGGAAAAGATCAGTGGGTTGTGTGACAATAGTTTTGCAAAGACGTTGTCACTACTTTGAAAACCTTAAAGCTGCGTTCCCAAACTGGACGGGTAATGTAAGTGCACGTGCGTTCAAAAGAGCGCGGTGGCCTGGCAGCATTCCCTTCCGTGAGCACAGAACTTCGGAGCCCAGAACGCTGTTGACAAATGATAATTAATTTAATTGTGAACAGCTGTTTCCTCAGCCTGTGCCTTTTCAAGTGAGGAGGCTGAACATAAACACAGTCACCAGCCAGGCACTGGGAGGACGGGAGTTGGGAGAACACGAGATGGGCAAGGTATGTTTTCTGAGCGAAATGGAAAATGGGAGAGCTTCCTCTTTACTTCCTGTTTCTTTATTTTAGGAGGAGCCACTTGTTTCTACCTCTTGAATCTCATGACCGATTCTCACTTGGGAGCACTAGCAAAGGACCCATCCAAAATGTAACAGATTTTGTTCATAAGGAACATAGACACCCCCAAATCATAAGTCAGTAGTTAAGTATTTTTTTTTTAATTTTGGGGGGGGTAATTAGATTTATTTATGAATTTTTTTCTAATGGAGGCACTGGAGATTGAACCCAGGACCTTGTGTGTGCTAAGTATGCATTCTAACACTGAGCTGTACCATCACCACCCGCCTCCCCGGTTAAGTATTAGTAATTCCTTATGGTGGCAGTTGCGTCCTGGGCTTTAATTTTCTTTCTCGTGAAAGTGGATTGCCTCAGAACTTCAAGAGTAATGATCTCTGACAACTGTTAAAAATATAATTACTGGAAACAATTAAAGAGGATGGAGACTGTCGAGGCTGACATGGTCCTGGGCTCAGTGTGCAGGGTCATTAGGTCTCAGCATGTGACCTCCTGTGGCTTCTGATCAGGCTCAGCCAGTTAATCACTTTACCTCGTGACTGTCTATACTGCTAACAACGGCCGTTTCACAGCCTGACGCTTGGAAAATGTGGATTTCTTCTTGTTGTTTTTGCCTCCATTTTACTCTCATACCTGTTCTGAACTATTTTCCAAATTACTTCACTTCTGTCTAATCATCTATAATCAGCTATTTTCCATTACTACGAAGGAAAAAGATACTGTTGAAGAGATCTGAGTTTTAAAAAATAAAATGTTGCTTGAGTTTAAGGCCTTTAAATGGAAACCCAGGGGAATTTATTTTCAATCTTATATATATAGATATATACACACAACATAATATATATATACAACATTATATATACACATACATCAGAAGAGACAATACATTAATATATGTTGGTGACTTAAGTAACTATGTATTTACTGACCTAACATTAACTACTTAAAATTTGAATTGATACAAACTACTATGTATAAAATAGATAAACAACAAGGTCCTAGTGTATAACACAGGGAACTATAGTCAATATCTTACAATAACCTATAATGAAAAAGAATCTATACATGTATAACTGAATCACTATGCTGTACACCAGAAATTAATGCAACATTGTAAATCAACTATACATCAATTTAAAATTTTAAACTAAAAAATAAAAAAAAAAGATTTGAACTGAAAAAAGTCTTGGGAAATGTAAGTACTGAAGAACCTCTCTACTGTCAAAACAGTTACACCAGACACCCTTTCAGGGTTTAAAGGATTTCAATTGGGACTTAGCTGTTGTCTATCCAGGCACAGTTTAGCCATGATAAGTTCTAGACTTTACAGGGCCATCCTGATTTCAAATTACTCTTCTATTGTCTTTGCATCGTCAACATTTCTCCAAAAAAAATAAACAAATGCAGCATTAGAATGCCCAGACTCAACATCTCAGCTTGCACAAGTCTGGAAATGATTTGCAAATGTCAGACCAATTTTTGATTTAGAAAATACTTTGGTCATTGTTTATATGATCTAGAAAAGTAATATGTGGGACTATTTGCAAGCAAGGTATTCAACAAAGAATGACCGGGCACCTGCTCTGTCTCAGGGGCTGTTCGCCATGGGCTGTGTCCTGGACCGGGGCAGGGGCAGGAAGCAGACAAGTCTCTGCCTTCATGGAGCTTATGTTTTAGTGGTGAGAGATTAACAATGAACAAAGTAAGTAAGTGCATTAACACAGCATGTTAGAAGGTGGCGTTATACTGGAAAACAAAACAGGGGGGAGTGATAATGGAAGGCTAGAGCGGGTTCACGGCGATGCTAAACAGGTTGGACAGGGAAGGTGTCCCTAAGAAGGTGACATGTCGGCTGATACTGAAGAAGATGAGGGAACCAGCCATGTGGAGACACCGGGGAAAGGGTTTCAGTGGAAGGAAGGGCAAGCACAGAGACTCTGGGGTGGGCGTGCACCTGGCGTGTGTAAGGAACTGGGGGAGGCATGACTGGAGCTGGGGAGAGTGGAAGAGCTCAGAAGAAGGTCAGATCAGAGAGGCAAAGGATGCAGCGGGGTTTGTAGAGCCTTATGGAGTAAGGTGACGTGATGCCTAGGAATTCTTATTAAAAATTTTTTTTTAATTTTTTTTATTTTGTAGAGAGGAGGTAATTAGATTTATTTATTCATTCATTCATTTAAAGTGGCAATACCGGGGATTGAACCCAGGACTTAGTCCATGCTAAGCATGTGCTCTGCCACTGAGCTGTACCCTCCCCAAGGCTTCTTGATGTTAAGGAATGTAACAAGCCTCACATCTTCAGACAGCTTAGGGAGACAGGTGGTGAGGCAGGGGCTCTCAGGCCCATGACTGACCCGTGGCCCGTAGAGCCTTAGTGGCTCCACTATATATAGCTCTGCTGTGACTTGTGGATTTCGAGTCATTTAGGGACAAGAAAGACATATCCATCTGAAAATATAGTATACAAAAATTATAAAAAATATAGTATACAAAAAAATAGAGTGCCTTGTGAGTTGCAGATGAGGTGCTGGTAAATAGACCTCAAGAGAGAGATAAAATCAGGCACTGAACTCAGGAAAGGGCCTGAGGAGGAAGGGAGAATGGGGCTAGGTTTTCAGCAACCCGAAGTATCTGGAAAAGAGCAGCATAAAGCAGGACGAGGTTGCATCAGCAAAGGCAGAAAGGCACAGGGCTGTTCTACCATCTGAGGCCTGATTTTTTTTTTTTTTTTTTTGACTTGCATCTTAACCACCCACCGCATGCTTTCTGCTACCCCTCTGCACCCAGAGCCACTGCTAGACCACACAGCACCTCTCTGCCAATTTGAGAAAGGCTCCCCCTCTTCCAGACACGTTGCTTCCATCTGTTAGAAAGTTATAGCGCACGGATGTTGTGAGAACAAGATGCTTTACGCTTTACTGCCATCTGCCAGAACGTCGAGATAAAACACACACACGGCGTCTACTATAGGGGCACGTCCTCCCAGGTTGCACACTGCCCGCGATGCACAGCCACGTGTGGCCGCTGTGTGTGTGTGTGTGTGTGGGAGGAGCTGGGAATAAGGCTAGGCCAGAACTCTTCTCTCTAACCTGGGGCTGCCCAAAATGACCAGGGGAAATCTCATGGCCATGTTCCCTGGTTCCAAAACAGATCCATGTTTTTCCATCCTGGCTGCGCCTCCGTGCTAGTTGCATCCCTCAAGACAGCTTTTCCAAACCTCACCTTCTTTTCTCCCATCCCTAATCTTATCCCTGACCTCCGACTTTTAACCAGTAACATATCTCTCAGTTCTTCTTCCTTCCAGCTCATTATTTTCTGTCTTCTCCATCCGCCCCTCTCCTCTCTGGAGAAAAAGCCGACCCTGCAACATATTCTTCCACAACCTGTGATCTTGATTTTATCTCCGCCCATCCCCATTAGAACAAGCCTCAATGGTTATTCCCCTCGGCATCTTCAGTCTTTCCCTCTCTGTTGCCTCCTTCCTCTGAGGTCAAAGATGCGCCAGGTGCCTTCATGTATTAAAATAAACCGTTTGTGTCCACTTTCTCATCAAGGTACTTTTGCTGTCTAACTTTCTCTTCGATGCCAAACTTCTCAGAAAAAAACTAAGGTAGTGTTTCTCTACAGGAAAGCTGTGGATTTCCCCTCAGAAAAAATCTCAAAATCTTCACCCGATCTCAGGAGGTTTATAAATCCCCTGAAGCCCATCCATGGGCCCTCTGGGGTCTGGGGCTGGGGACAGAGGACATATAAGTTACACTGATCAGGGAACCGACCTTGGTAGGTGGCGATGGCACTGGGTGAGTCTGGCCACTGACCGTAGCTGCACCTCAGTTACTGGTTAGATTAGCCCTGGGAATCCAGGGAGAATCCCAGAACATCACTTCTGTGAATCAGTCCAGTAAATGACCCTGAGGGCCATATTCCATTCCTCAAGCCATCCAGGGTGTGCTTCCTGCTTTCAGTGAGGAACACTGCCCGCCATGCTCACAGGTGACTTTCCAGCGTGGTGTTAACATCCATGTAAATAAAGCATTAGAATCCAAGAAGGTCAGGACAAGGAGGAACCCTGGAAATACCTAATCTAGATCTCTCAGTTCAACCACAGCCTTCCTGGGACCTGGGGCCGGCTTTTAGCCTCTTTATTCCTTGGTCCCCTTACCTGTAAAGTAGAGGAAATACAGCTACCTCACCGAGCTAGGGATTAAGTTCCTTGAGCAGGAATGTGAGGAATTCAGCGCAGTCTGACACAGGGAGCTCAGGAAGAGGTCGCTCTTCCTTTTTGTATAATTATTGCTAATCGGATCCACTCCCAGCCCCCATCGCCACCCCACCACCACTCCCAGCCCCCCGGACCAGTTACTAGCAAAGCAAACTCAGGTCCACAAGGCCTATTCCAGCAACCTCCCTGCTACACCACGAGAAGGTAGAAACGTCACATTTTTATATGTAAGAAGGATCCAAAAAGTTGGTACGTGGGAGATACTTGAAACGGGGGAGTTCTGCCACTCTTGCCTTCCAAACTCCTGAGAAAAACACAAAACACAAGCTGACAGTGTTGTTAAATGAATACAATTGCTGTCTGCCTTGGATTTCTCTTTCTAGTCAAGTTATTTTGGGCACAAGCCTCACGGAAGACGAGCACGTGCCCTTGTTGAGCCATTTTACAGCGAAGTAAATACCCTTCCTCATACCTGAGCCGCGTTTCATTAACTATTCATACAGTGGAGGCTTTGATTCCACGGCGGGGCGCCTGCCCAGCCGCACAGCGGGCGGAGTCACACGCCTTCCTGATTTTCGAGATTCTTCTTAGCCCGCATGCCCATTTTATTTAAATGGTAATATGAACACGGTTTTATCATCATTTATTATTGTTGTTGTTATTCTTGTTACAAACACACCAAACACATGATTCAAAGAATGGCTGGTACAGAATCCAAGTCACTTTGCAAAGAAGACTCAGAAGCAGTGAAGACTGTGTTCCAAAAAAAATTTGAATGTTCTGAAAATGTCATTAAGCTTTAAAACTGTGAAAAACACTCTGTGCTGCTAATCATTAAAGAATAATCATTTGGTAAATATGAAGTAAATCCAACAGGAGCCATTTAAACTTTAATTTATTTTCTATGATTAGTTTTAAAAATCCACCTAAATGTAGTCAGTTCATCCTCTTGCTTTCAGGCGGGACCACATTTAGAAGAACTTCGCTGGACTTTCTTTTTCCTTCATGGATGAAGATCACAGGAGGAGGTCCTGCCATATTCCTTTCTCTGCCTCACTGGCAAAAATAAAACCAGCCAACAAACAAAACACACTGTCTCTTCGCACGCTTGATAAAGGTAAAGGACTCATCTTTCCTTTCTTTAGCTTTTATATTTTGCAGAGACATGCTCCTCACTGAGTGGTCCTGAGGGTAATCCGGGGTTCTTTATGCCGAGCGGGCACGTCTGAGGGACGTTTCTTGGGGGTACTTCTATCTTCAGGGTCCTGTGTCCCTTCCCTGCCATCTGTCACACTGCTGCACCACCTCTGAGCAAACCAGCATTGGCCTAAGGTCTTGAAAGGTGTCACAAATGCTTTAAATGCCCACCTCTACCCAACGTCCTTTTTTCTCCTCTTCCTTAACAAAGCCCCCCATTTATATGAGGTGGCAATAGGACCGGCTCAAGGGCCATATTTCCAATGACATTCGGACCAGTGACGTGTAAATGGAAGGGCCTGGGACTTTCAGGAATATTTCTAGATAGAGGACATGCCTTTCTTCCCCTCCCTCTCCCTCCCCTCTCCCCTCCTCCCCGCCCCCCACCTTTCTCCTTCTTGTCTCCTGCCTGTAACATTGACCTGCTGTCTGCTGGGTCACGAGCAACAGTGCTGAACCGTGGGGTGAGCGTAAGAACAGACGACATGGGCTTAGGATGACAGATAAGGAAAACAAACGCTTGGATCACTGATGCTATCTTAAAAGGTATCACCTTACAACCCCAGACTGCTTAGAGAGAAAGAAACCATATCGAGTTTAACGCATAGTTATTTTGTCTTGTTTCACGTTGTTGTTTTGTAATGTGGAGCTGAACTTGATCCTGACAGCCACGTAGAGACCACACAGACGTTATGGAACATGCAGAGAACAGCAGCGAGGTAGCCCCTAACCACATGCCCTCACCATGACGGCACTCAAATCAGCACACATTCACGGGGAAATGACAGTTCTGAATGAACCTTTAGTGAAGGGTTATAAGATACCATGAATTGGTTTAAGGAATTCCTATCATGGAAAGGTCACTCAGTGTATGGACTATAATGAAATACAGAAAACTACATTATAGATTTCTCTTCTCAACCAAAGGAGCCCCACCCATAATGTAATTTTCTTGGTATGTAATACTTTCTTGATCCACTAATCATGTGTTTGCAGTTTTTTCCCACTAGTCAAAAAGTAAAAAAAGAAGACTGTGATGAAGACCGTTGATAATGTGTGTGCTAATATTTTATTGTTATATAAAAGGAAAATGGTAGGGCTAAGGTGTATCTTTTAGTTCCAAGAAAATATTTTGCCATACATTCAGTCTCTTCTAAAATAAAAATAGTTGAATTCTTTTTGCAGTAATTTATAAAAGATAAAGATTATTCTCAAACACACAAGCAAGTCCATAGCAGCACTGTTTGTAACAGCAAAGAATTGAAAGTAACCTAAACAGCCTGACAATAGAACAGAGAATCTGTGGTACATCCACAGGATAAAACACTATGTAGAAATAAAAATGAGCAGCTACACACACAGACGCAGACGACCTCACAAACACGGTGCAGCGCAAAAGAAGCCAGATACAGAAGAGTCCAGACTGTGTGAGTCCATTCATGTAAGTTCAGAAGCAGGCAAAATGAACCCCTGTGTTAGTAGTTAGGACAGTGGTTTCCTTCATGGGCACCCATGATTAGGAGCAAGCAGGATGGGGCTTCCAGGAAACCGTTAATGTTCTATTTCCTCGTCCTGCACTCACTTCATGCAAGTGATAAGTTCACTTTGTAAAAATTTACCTAACTAGAATTTTGTGGTTTTGGACTTTCATGTATGTGAGATAAACTTCAATAAGAAGTTTACTTTGATCAAAGTAAATTGAAATAAACAAACAGCCCCTGACTTGATTTTCCCATCCTTGCTTCCCAAATCCAGCTGAGAAGTTAGAACGTTCCTCATCTTAACCTGCAGCCAACACCAGCATTTTGAGAGACACAGTGACCACCCCTTCTCTACCCTTTGTTTTTCCTGGAGAGTCCCATTTTTGAACAGAAAATACTTGGTCCCTATGAGTTCCTTTTGTATCTTCTCTGACTTCTCCAGTATCACATTTGAATGATGATTTGGGGGGCAATGAAATTCTAGGCTTCTCTCCATCCTGTTTCTTCTTTTTCCATTTGCTCCTGTTGGCAGACAGGGTATTTCAACTGTACTTTCACCCCACTCAGCGGCAGCCCGAAACAGACAGACCCCCCCGGTGCCTGGTGGTGGCAGGTGCCGGCTTTGGCAGGACACATTCTAGATGTGACTGATCGCTGGCGCATACGTTATCCTAGTGGCTCGTTGCACTTCGAGCACTCCCTTTAAATTAGCTCATCTAGAGGGGTTAACAAACTAATTGGTCTGTTATAGCCTTGGCTTTTCAAGTTCTTTTTTATTATTATTACAATTGTAAATGTTCTCTGCACTCTTGCTATGCTTTTAATAATTGAGAACAGAGCCCTGAATGCCTCTAAGCCAGGCTGAGAGGACTCTCCAGTCAGAAGGACATAAATTAATCCATGGCAGCATCTCCTGGGAGTCTCAGGAGGCCTGCAGACACTGTCATGGTGCCCGAAAGCACAGAACGACAGTGTCACAGCTACACTGTCCCATCTTCAGGTAATGAGACAAGGACCTTGGCCTGCAAAGCTCTTCCCAGAGGTACTCTTATCCTCACATAAGTTCCTCTGCTACTGAAATAAATGACAGAGCAAAAGATGTGGTTGATGATGGTTGATACTGTAGAATACAGAGTGGTTTGCAAGCATGTCTTGACCTTGGAATCATCACTGCAAGTCCATTTCAGTAGAAGGGGCTGGTCTGCTTGAATGAAGGGCAGAAAAGGAGCCTCACCACTTGAACTGCTCCCTTGCCAACAATAGCTTCTCAGTGGGCTCGTGGACACCCCTGCACCGAATCTTTGTCCTCATGAAGTGGTCCTGTTCACAGGCCACTGGAAGAGCACTTCTCAGATCTAATCTTCAAATGGATGCCGGGCTGATTGCACAGTAACCCCTGGGAGAGTTGGTCAACGTCCAGATCACCGGGCCTGATTAAATTCAGGAGTGGGTGCTGGGAACCTGCATATTTAACAAGGTCCCAAGGTAATTCTGATGCCCAGACAAGTTTGGGAACCATGGTCGTGGTTTGGACAAAAACTTACACATCTGTTTTTGGAAGTGGGGACCAAGGTTGATCAGCATCAGAATCACCTCCATGTCCGAGGTGTACACGTTAGGACTGAGACATGGAACGTGGGGGCTTTACTTGAGTTGAACGAGCGCTCAGGCCTTCACTGTGTTGGAAGCAGGATGCTCTTAGATTTGGAAACCTTTGCATGTGGATCCAAGTTCCTGCCCACAGTTTCTCTCAGTTTCTGAACTTAGGATGGGACCAGGGTCCCTTCTAGGAGACCCACCAGAATCTTGGCTCAATTTGCTGACTTTCTTCTCTCTTCTTCCCCATCCAAGGATCCTTTACCCCAGCTTGGGGTTAGAAAAATCAACTCAAATTGATTCATGTTCTTCCAAATCTCCCGTCATCGTCTTGGATCTGTCAAAAAGTCAAGTCCTTTTTCTTTGTGATCCGCTAAGACCTCTTTTTCCCAAGGCATTAAGTTGGAAAACTCTCACTACTTGAGGTAGAGAAAAGACCTCAAGGTACAGGTAAATACAGAGGGAATGAACCTCAGTTCTGGAAACATCTATTTCTTCAGCTGTGTGTTAGGCACCCAGGTGTGTTCAGCTGATAAAAACACATCAACTTGTGAATAAATACACTTAAGATTTGTGCATTTTTCTGCCTGTGTATTATACTTCAATAAAACTTACAATAAAAATTAGTTAATATCTCAAAACATTGTTGTAGCCATAGATAGATTGGTAGATCAGTAGAGGCAAAGATAAAGATACGGAGATATTCTGGACAAAGATTGTTAATGGAAGTTCTGGAGGTGACCTTCGAAGGCTGCTCCAATTTTTTGGAATTTTGAGCAGATTGTCTTTTGTATAACTTTATAGTTGTGGAGTTCATTTGCACAGAGACAACTTCCATCTCTGGTTATATCTGTACATGCTTGCTCGAGCCACAAGGAAACTTCAAAGAACTTATAAGAAATAGAATGCTTTTCAGAGACCCTTGCAAAGTCAGAACCCTGTAAGTATTTATATAAGAAGCCACTTAATGTCTGCTTGACTGATGGGAACTTAAACTGCAGTAAGGCAGCTGCTGAATAGATGGTAAAGTGTTCTTAAAGATGAAAGAGACAACACTCCAGTCTGCTCTCTCCCAGGGGTCAGCATGACACAGCGTCCATGCCAGAGAACCCCGTGAGGTCTTCCTGAATCAAATTTCAGCCCAGCTTAATAGAAATTGGAAGCAGGCAGAAGTGTCCCTGGTCCCCAAGCACGTTGCCCCTCAGAGCCTCCCCTCCCACCCCCGTTCCTTCTCCCACCCCCGCCACACACCACTTAGAGTCCTATTCTTTTTCCCTTTTTTGCTCTCAGCTGGAGGACGTTGAATTCAATCTTTTTGACAAATACACATAAAGCAGGGACTCCAAGGGATGCACTGATGAGTGTGACCTGAAGACAATTAACATGTTCCCTGGGTCCTACCCTTTGTAAGCAGGGAATTCTGGAAGTGGGTTTTCAGACAGGTGGTAGGATGGCTGGGAGCCTCTCCACCTTCCCTCAGTGTTGCACTGAGAGGCAGGTCTCCCCACGAAGCCAGCTCCATCCCCCTCTCTTTTGCTTTTCTCAGGTCACAGGAAGGCCAGGTACCCATCTCCTCTGCTAATCGGCTCAGCAGCGAGTGAGGTAGCCTCCTGTGGCAGTCGGCGTCTGGATGAACAGTAAGGAACATGGTCTGCATGTTCTCTCGGCCACCACCCGCCTTCCCTGGTCTGCGAACAAGTGAGTGAATTTGTAAAAGTTAAGGGTGCCTCCCTCCCCGCGCAGGCCAGGCTGCTGCCTCCCGACCCACTGCCCAGCCTACGGTGTGTGAATGCGGTGGCTGAGTGAGCTCTCCATCCCAAACCACATCCATACGGCCCTTCCAACTGAAGTCGTGCCTACTGCTCAGAGCAATGGGTGTTTTACTTCTCTGTGCCTTTGTTTTCTCATCTGTAAAATGGGAAGAATGACAGTTCCTATTTTATGACATTATTAGAGGTTAAATAAGTTAAAAGAGGTAAAGTGCTTCGCACAGTGTCTTGCAAATAATACCCAGTACATGTTGGCTGTTTAAGCACCCCCAAATCGTTCTTTTCAGAGATTTCTCCACACGGCAGGGGTGAGAACTGGTTAACACCTTATTAGCATTTTGTATTGGGATCTACTCCAAGCTGTCCTCTACTCAAATGCTGTTCACCCTGGTATCAAAGCTCCATTCACTCTGGCTCACTCCATGCCCGGCACGAGTCACCTGCGACGTCTCCTCATGACAGCCCTTTGAGGCCAGTGCTACTGTTCCCATTTTACAGATGGCAAACTGAGGTGCAGGGAGGTTAACTAAATACCCAAGGTTGCACAGCTACTGAGTGCCAGGACTGGGGTTCTAACACAGACACTCTGGCTCCACGGTCCGTGTCTCACCACTGTGCTGTTCCATGCACCACACTGCCTACTGTGCGCCATGGGCTGGAGGATGCAAACACACACGGTGGTCTGAGAGACCCTCTAGCTGTCGCACACCTGCCTCCTGCACTAATCAGAGCTCGCATTCAAAGGATGGCCCAGAATTGGAACGTTTAATGTTCTGAGTGCTTTGAAAATTTCAAATATGCTTAGCATCCATAGTCTGTAAACACTTCCCTTGGACAGTCAGGAATAAAAATAGCATTGCTTCTAACAGCCAATACTTTTAGCAGTTAGAGGGGAGGAAGAATAATTTGGCCTCTACCCTCCTACGTTCTTTGGTTGAGACCTCCCCTCCCTCCGGTAAAAGACAGATTAACAGAAAAAAAAATTTTAAGTACATATGTACAGGAGCCCCACAAAGATATGAGACATAAAAAGTGGCCAGAAATTGAGGTTTCTATACCATCCTGAGCCAGGAAAGGGATAGGGGCCTGGGACTCTAAAGAGAAGAAGAGCAAATGTTTGGTGAGCAAAGGTTGCCCTGCTCTGCTCTGGGGGAAAAAATTCTCTCTGGTAGTAGCTCTTCCCGGTACAGGCCCCCTTTCTGATGGAAATTTCCCTTCTACTCTGTTTTCAGAGTTTCTCCTATGTCTGCAGTTTCTCAAAATAATCCTTACACCAGTGAGGCGTATTTTGGGGTGGCCTATTCTGCGTCTCCTCACAGTTAATATAGCCTAGGAATTGGGCTCAGTGTTTGGCATTGATTATATCACTTAATTTTCACAAAAACTCTATGAAAGAGGTACTGTGACTCCACCCACTTTATAGATGGGATTCAGAGAGGTTAGGTAACTTGCCAGAAGTCACACAGCCAGTAATAGCACCTCCCTTGTAGGGCTGTGTGAAGGATTAAAGGAGATCACGCACATAAGCAAGTGCTTAGAGTAGAGGCTGGTGTGTTTATTTGTGTTGTTCCCAGACTGTCTGATGAGGATTGGTAGGATTCTTTGACTCTCTTAGGAGAGACTATTCTGACTCAGTCAGTGTGGAAAGAGATCTTTACCAACTAAAACAACCACACTAGCCACCAGCTAGCAGAAAGATTTTTAAATCACCCACCTATGAAAAATGTCCAGATTCATCAAACTCTCCTTTTAACTCAAAATTAACTTTTGGATCCCCAACTTACTCAGTTTAATAAGTCTAACCCTAGGAATTTTCAGGGAGAATGAACTATATTCAGAGTCACATCATATGATCTTTTTTCATTTAATCAGATTCTTGTTATTTAAAAGTTTGGTGGAAATTATATTTTATATCCTGAAAGATTTTGGTTTCAGCAGAACAGACACTTTACTGGTATTTCTTCCTTTTCTCTCCCTTTTCCCACTCGGAGGCTCTGGCTCCGTCCTCCCTACCCACCACTTCTCCAGAGCCAACTCAACCACTGCTCCTGGTTCCATATTGGAATGTAATCGGCTTCCAACCTGCCAATGGGATTCTTGACCAAAGAGATTATTAGACAGGCAAACCTGCCTCTTCCTAATATAGACCACCTCTCACAGCCTACCTTGGATGTGTAATCAGATTAGAAGCCTCCTTCACATCCCGGGTGAGGATGAAAGGAAGAGTGAGGAAGAACACCCTGTCCTGCCACGCCCCGTGTTGGCCTCTCCCAGCAGGTGGGAGGCCAGCGCCCAGAGCCAGAGCAGCAGGAGCCGGGGCTAGCTCCCTCGTCCCCCTCGCCACCTCTTCTGGGAACCGGTGTCTTTAAACTCCCAGAGTTTTCAAAGGATTATCGAGCACACTTTGAGTGCCTTCTTTCTCCCTGCCCTTTCCTCCCCCGTCGGACCCTTTAACCTCATCTCTTTGCTCAGGGGAGTGAGTCTGGGCGCACTGGATCCACGTTCCCCCACCAGCACTGAAAGGTGAGGAGAGGCAGTGTGAGTGGTGGCGTGGCGGGTGTTCTAGTCACCCCCTCACCCACTGTCAGGGGAGAGGTTCCTGTCCTAAGGTTCTGAGGGTGGCCGAACCCACAACACCCAGCCCTGGACAGATGGGACCAACAGTAGCTTTCTGGTCACTTACACTCAGCTCAGGGCAAGAGGACGCAGCACCCACACAGGGCCACACGGACGTTGCATTCGGGGGCAAAGTGAATGAACAGGGGCAGCAGGAGGCAGGCTGTGTAGCATCAGGAGAGCGAGGTGCCCCCTGGTTCCCACAGGAGGATGCGACTGGGTTGTTTGAATACCCCCATGGGCTGGCAGGAAATTAAAACCCATCCCTCAAAGATCAGCAGAAACTGTGCCTGGTCCCCTTGAGAAGAAGGGTTGTGTGGCCAGGTGGCCTTATCCGTGAGAGCAGAGTTAGGCCACTCAAGACCCTCCCACATTTATCAGCTGTCAAGGTAGCACATAATATTTATTTTAGGCCTTACCTCACAGAAGGGGAGTCCAAAGGGGAGTCTGTGAAAAACAGCTTTCAGCATACACCGCCAGGTGAAGCGCGGGTTAAAACCTTGAGAGACAAAGTCTATCAGGCAAGCCCAGGTGTTCTTCAAAGCCAGAAATAGAGTGTGATGTTCAAAAGCCTCCATGAAACAGAGCTCTGCTCTCGAGTCTCCAAATGCTTGTTTTACTTGCTTCTTCTTTTGTAAGATTCTTGGGACTTATGTTTGCTTTCTGTTAAACCTAGGTAATCATTTGGGAGAAAAATGTTTTGTTAGGATTGTAGAAGACACATATGTGGAAAATACTTGAATTACAAAGCCTCACATCAATGTAGGGTCACTAAGCACCCCAAGAACAGCAGCAAGCATCCCTCTTTCATTCAGAATTTACCGTGTGCTTCCCGCACACCACCTCTTGGTTAATTCTCATGCCTGCCCTGCAAAGTACGTGTTATCCTCCGAAGGGAGAAGGTCACAGTGGCAGACACAGATCCAAACACAGTGTTTTGGAGTTTGATTATTAAGTGTCTAGTCTGGGGAATAAAGAATGATACTGTATCTTTAAGTTCAGGGTATAGTTAGGGAGGCCCGCTATTCATTCAGTTCGTTGTTCAGCAGATTATGTTTGACTAACTGCTGGGTGCCAGGCAGCATCTCAGTGATGCGAAATCAAGACCCTCAGCTTCACGATTCAAAGAAGAATGTGGAAGTCTGGACGTCCACCTCTGACCATGGCAGAGTAACTGGCTGGATTTACCCTCCCACCTTAAAAACTAGAACAGTGATGAACAAACTATATGAGACAATGGTTTTTAGACCCAGGGCAACAGTGTAACCCCTTAGAGAAAGGAGACAACCAAGGGAGGCCTGTGACAGCCCCAGCTCACGGCCTGGTTTCCAGGCCTCAGCACCAGGAGGAGCCCAAACTACACCCAGAAATCTCCCCAGACTGAAGAGACAGAGTTGAGACTCTGGGGAGCCCATGCAGCCACAAGCGACAGGACAGAACCAGCTGAGTGGAAGGGACAGAGCTGCACAGAAATTTCTGGAGCTTTCTTGAGGGTTCCTCTTGAGTCTTAAGCTCTATACTGATCAGTGCTTGCATGTGAAGGAACTACCAGGGCCAAGAGAGGACCACCTCAGGAAACCAGCAGGACCATCCCTGGGACTCACACGGGACTAGGAGTACTTTGCGTTCCCACCAGCCAGAGTGGAAAAAAGCCCCAATACGCAGAGCATCAGACAGGGAACACAGCAGAAGAGAACCACCTCGGTGGGGAACCCAAGTCTGCTCTGGTCCTGCCTGACGAGGCACAAAAGCAAGCTTCAGAAGGATCAGAGTGTCTTCACGCAACTTAACTGCAGGAAAAAAGCTCAAGAATATGTAAAGGAGTATTTCAATATCCAATGAGCAGCAAGGTAAGATTTGCCCTCTCTGGCATCCAATCAGAACTTACTAAATATGCCCAAAGGCGGGAAAATGTGACCCCTGATGAAGAGGAAAAATATTATTCAAGGGAAAGAGTCCCAGAAATGACACAGATGATAGTGTTAGCAGACATGGACATTAAAACAATTCAAATAAATATATTCCATATGCTCAAGAAAGAAGAGGAAAGATTTAGCTTCTTCAAAGGAGACAAGGATGATAGGAAAAAGACTTAAGCTTTAATACATGGAAAACACAATGGATGGCATTTTGGGTGTCCGGGACCACCCACGTGTCGGGTGACTCACTGGAAGGGCTGACAGGGCTCATTGCCACAGGGACAGCATCATCCCAGCTATAGTTTATTACAGCACGACAATACACAGTGGGCCTGGAGAGGGGAAAAGACTCATAAGACGGAGCCTGGAGGGATTCAGTGAGCCACAGGCTCCCAAAGTGCTCCCTCGGGGGCTGGAGTGGGGAGAGTTGGGAGGGTGACCACACAGACCGTGCTCCTCCTTGAACAAGAATCAGTGCCTCTTTCCCAGGGAAACCTGCTTAAGACTCAGAGTCCAGGGTTTTCACTGAGGACAGGTCATGTTGGCACTCTCTGCCTATGTGACAAGCCACAACCACCAAAATTCCAGACTTGCAGTAGGAAAGCAGGCATTCACCACGAATGTAACGTCTGTACAATTAATCTAGGCAAGCCGGCACAGAAGGGTTGGTGTCCCAGGTGGGCAAACAGCCTTATCAATGTAGGGAACGTCCCAAAGCCAAGTTCCTAGATGGCAGCCAAGGGCCAGCACCCCACCCACCCAAGCAGGTCCTTCTAAAAGAAATCGAAGCTCTTTCCTGCACAGATGAACTTAACATCAGATCAAACGCTGCTGAAAAAGATTAGTGAGCAACAGAAGTCATCCAAAACAAAAGCAAATGAAAATGATGACCCCTAAATTTCTGCCTTGAACAATTTAGGAAATGGTGGCACTAACATCATAAGAGAGAGCAGCCAGGCTTTCTGTAATACTTCTTAAAATACAATCCTTGAACAAGCAACCACTAAGATAACCCAGGGTACGGTTTTGTGTAGCTACCAAGGACTAGGCAGTTCTTCATGTTGAGTGTTAATTTCTGAAATGGCCATAACTGAAACTTGATAAGAACATTTCCACATAACCAACAAGCAACAACAACACGCATTTAAGCTGGCAAATATTTTAGTAAATGGCCTCCGTCAGGATAATTTTTTTAAAAAAAGGAATACAGAAGGATATATTGATGAATATGAGAGAGGGAACATTCATCGTCTGCCTATGAGGCGTCTCCTATACAATTGTCTGATTTAATCTTCACAACAATTTAAGTAATAATTATTTTACAGGTGAGAAAAATTGAGGCTATAAGAGGTTTAGTAAACACAACACAAGAAAACAACAGTTAATTTGATGGAACCAGAAATGTAAGCCCAACACTCTGTCTCCAGATCCTTTGTGCTCCCTCCATTGCCCTCTGTTTTCACTTGGACAGACAGAAGGAAAGAGGCTAATTTGTTAACAAATAGAAAAACAGAGGTTTTGGAAGGCACACATAGTCATCTGGGCTGACAGAGGAAGCACACGGTTGGTCGGGAGGCGCTGGACCAGAAGTGTGATTTCGAAGGCCTGGAATCCTCTGCTCTCTCATCTCCCTCCTGCAAAAATGAACCCAACAGTGTAAGTAAACTCTGTTCCACCTGCAGGAGTTTTTTGACCTCTGGAGTTCTGCCCATTTCAAATGAGATACTTCTAGCATAACTACAAGGCAGAGATGGCAAATACACAGTCATGCTTCCCTTTCACAGAAGGGAGACACTGTTCATGGATCATGGCCTTCCTCCCCTCTAAACCCAGAAACAGCCTCAGAGTCCTTCTCGACACATCGTTTCAGGCAGCCATGTCCAATGATTGAAATTAGAACTCAGTGTAACTCTTTGGCATGTTTATTCATCTGCTATCGCGTAGTGGGTAGCGTCCAGGTTCTAAAACTTGGCCTGAGCTCAAATGCCAGCTCCACCACTTGCTAATTCTAAGTGTATGTGCATAATTAACTCAGCCCCTCTGTGACTGCATTTTGTCTGTAATTTGGGGGTGGTAAGGGCATCTACTTCAGAAGGTTTTGCAAGAATTGACTGAGTCAAAATAAATGTAATGCTTAAGACTAGAACCTGGTACACGATAGGCACTAAATGCCTTTCCTTTTGTTGTTATTATTAAAACCAGGTAAATGAGGTTTTGATAATTAGTTCTGGCAATAAGCAGAGAGGGAATGGGGCTCAAGGTTTGGGGCACCTGAGCAAGAGGAAGAATAAAAGAAAATAGAATGGAATAATTCCTTTATATAGTTTTACTGTCTTACAGGGATGATTAAAGGATAGCATATGGAGAAGTGAGCTAGACCATCTCTCAAGGCCTTTTCTATCCCTCTAAATTCTGTACCAGTTTTGTAAAGAAAGGGGGACACCTCTACAAGCACCCTTATCTAAAACACTTCAAATGTCCAACAACGAAGTATTTGGTTAAATGTAAGCTCTGACCTGTTCATACAATGAAATCCTAAATGTCTCCATTAAAACGCATGTTTTAGAATAGTTGATAACGTAGGAAATATCCCATATAAAGTTAAACAGTAACACTCCAAATCATATATAAAGTATAGTTGGTTTTTATAAAATATATACAAATATTAATATGTGAAAAATATTCTATGTGCATACTTGGTATATATAGAGCCATATTGTGTATACAGCTGTAAAATATATAAATAAAACTATATAAATATATACATTTCCTATCCTTAAAACATATGGGTAGACATATACAAAACTGTTAACATGGCTATATTTGGATGATAAGATTATCGATCATTCTTAGTTTTTATACATTACTGTATTTATCAGATTTACAGATAAGCATGTATTACTTTTATTTAAATTTATTTTATTTTAACTATATATTTAGCCTTGGTCAAAATGGCAACATGTGTTGGATAAAGCTGGTTTTTTTTTTTTTTATTTAGCCATAACAAGGCGTTAATTCAAAAAACATATCCTCTTGGTGAAGACAGACAATAAAATAAAATAATCAAGGTATTTAAACAAATGTCATTCACATAATTTGCTCCACAAACAAAAACCCCTAGTTAATTAATTCTCTTCTATATAATTTAGAGAAAAGTTATTTTTCCTGAATAATTGTTCCTTGTATCAGACTAAGAACGACTTTTAAAAAAATCCTTTCCAAAGCTCACAAGCCGAGCACGCAGATTTCAAACAGCGCTTCCCAGTTTTCAGTCCCAAGTTCTAATGATAACATTAGGTGTCAACACTTCTAAACCAGGCTATCCCACCACATCTTGGCTCCGGTCCCCTAGGCAACGGTGCCTGGTGCAGAGTTAATGGGCTTCCACTCCTGCTCCCAGGACAGCAAGAGTCTGCGGGCAAAGGGGGAAGGGAGAGAGCGAAGGCGAGAAAGCAAACACAAGGCAGTGTGTTACAGAGCTGGCCCTGGCCCTGCAGGAAGACCTGGTCTGTTGCTTTGCTTGCATAGACTTCTCTGAAAAGGCCACATGGGACCACTGAGCCTCAGAGGAGTTGATCAAGGGGAGCATGAGAGGAGGATTTGTACTCTGGCTTTTCTCTGTTTCCTGTCCAGCTGGGTAGCACGGAGCAGCACGTCCCCCATATCTCCAGGTGTGTCTCCCAGCCTGTTGGGGCAGCTGCTGGGGAAGCCAGATCTCCTGTCCCATAGCACGTACTTCCTCTGAACCCAGGAGTGAAGCAGGAGCCAGTGCCTTTGTGAGATTCTCAGTCAAACAGGAACGCCCGAGGAGTCATCACCCAGAACAGGCTGAGATAGCAGGTGGTGGCAGGTGGCCAGGGCTCCTCCCTGAGCATGTTGCCAAGGCCTGGGGGGCAAGTGGGGCACCGCGAGTTGGGAAGATGCATAAATGAGTATGGTGCCCGCCAAGGAAGCCTGGCCCACCAGCCTCAGGCCAGTGTCTTCATTTCCCACAGTCCTTGAGAAACTACCCCTTCTAATGAACTACCCCTTCTACCCCTTCTAATATGAGGGTCTCATGGAAACTGCTTTGAACTAAGTCAGCTTCACCTCGTAGGTAGGACCTGGCAAGCCATCTTCTCTGGAATTTCTCACTAGAGTTTTACTTTATTCATCTTCAATAATGCTTCCTTACTAAATGTTGCTTCAAACATTAAAAGAGTGACATGTTGCCACTAAAATCATGAAATAATGCAAAAAAAGGAGAATTAATAACCTCACCTTCCTACTTAGTCCCCTTCTCTGTCATAATTGATATTTACAACCTGGCCCACGTGTACCAGTTTTGTAAGCACGGAGAAAGATGTGGAAGGAAGAGGTCCAGCCTGTATGAGCCTTCTGTTATTTTCCTCTTATTCACAAGGAATCGTACCACATAGTTTCTCTACAATTTGGTTTTCTTACTTAATTGAACATCAGAGACTTCCCTCCGGGCAAGTACGTATGGCTCTACCTCATTCAAGTACAGTCTTCAAATTGTCCTGAAACATTCTCGTTTGGTGACTGCAACTTTTATTTTCCTATGCAAAATTATTTATTCTGTCTCACTAAAATTATCTTTAGATCCTCTTCCTAACATAAAACAGAGGCAACACAGCATAGTGCCTAAGCATGCAGCTTCTGATGTAAGAATGCTTGAGTGTGATTTCTAACTGCATCACTTAGAGGCTGTACGACTTAGGGCAGGTTTCTTAACTTCTCTGTGCTTCAGCATCCTTATCTGTAAAAGAGATTACAGTTCTTACCTCCTGAAAGTTATTGGAGAATTAAATGAGTTAATACAAATAAAGCACTTAAGACAGTGCCTAGCACATTAGAAGCACTTGGAAGAACAAAGTTGAAGGCATCATGAGCCTTGATTTCAAACTATATTGCAAAGCTATAGTAATCAAAACAGTATGGTATTGATATTAAAATAGACACACAGCTCAGTGGGACAGAATAGAGAGCCCAGGAGTAAACCCATACATATGTGCTCAAGTATAATTTACAGCAAAGGAGCCAAGAATACAATGGAAAAAGCACTGTCTCTTCAATGAATGCTGTTGGGAAAACTGGGTAAAAATATGCAATAGTAGAATGAGACTGGACCCCTCTCTTACACTATACACAAAAATTCACTTAAAATGGATTAAAGACCTGAACCTAAGACATGAAACCATAAAACTCCTAGAATAAGAAGCACTTGGTAAATGTTAACTATTACTGTTATAATTTTTAGCTTCTCACAGTGTCTACATAAAGAGAAACACGCCCATTTAACAAAGGAACAAAAGTGAATTGAGCCCTGCTGTGTGGCATGTTAGTACATAAGGGCAACCAAGACCAGGTCTCTGTCCCAGAAGAATGGTGAAGAAGATAAATACAGAGGCAGGTAAATCGCAGTATCACATGATAGATGGTCCAGTAACAGTGGAAACCAGCGGCTGTGAGGCTCAGTGGTGGGAGTACGTAATTGTGTCTCAGGAAATACTTCAGGTCCGAGATGGGTCCTGAAAGATACGCAGTAGGAAACTGCAAGTCAGAGTAGTAGCATTAGAATAGGTGTTCCATGTCCGGGGGCCAGTATGTGCAAAAGTGAAAATAGTCCTCTAGACAGCTGTTCCGTGGGGAGATAGTAAGATCTCACAATTTTCTTCCGCTTTTCCAAAATATCAGATCTCAGTAGTTCAAGCCAGAGCATTTGGTCATCTGCCAAGCACTTTGCAAGATGTTTTGGTTCCAGTGACTCATCACCATCATAGACTAATCAGCTACCATGACTCATTTCTACCCTCTCGGAATTGTATCTCTGCAAAGCATCTCTCTCTGCGTGAAACATGCCTTCAAATGAGTGACTAAATACTCTTGTTCAGGACTACCCCAGACTGTCACTAAGCGTAACTGCTACACTTACTAGATTCTGTGCTCCGATATTAATTTCTGTAACTGCCAGGGAGTTTGTTAGGGAGAGAGGAACTGACATGGAGCCTAAGCAAACGGTACAGATGTGCAACCTCCAAATAAGGCAAGGAGTTTCATATTGTTACTTTCTCATGTGGTCACAAGGTACCAGAAAGCAAGTACTGCAATGGCACAATTTAAAAGCCAAAGACTCACAAGTAATTATTAACACTGTTGATTCTTTTCTCTTTCCACGACTTCACGGAGTCAGAGGGGATGAAGAATTTGGGGAAATCCTGCTCATCTAAACTATCTCTTTTGTTTGATTGTTTAAAATCAGACTTTTCTGTCATTAGGGGTATATGGACCACATCACTGTCAAGCAGGTGTCTTTCAAGAAAACACTAACAGATCCTTTTTAAATATATATGTGGTCTTAGTTTCACTAAAATTCAAGACTCAGAAAGCATTCAAAACGAGAGGAACTTATTACAGTACTGATAGCATAAAAATAATGATAGCATAAAAATTGGAAACAACCTAAGTGCCCATCGATAGGGGAGCATATTCATACAATATGGAATGATCAATCAGGAAACACCAGGAAGCAGTGGAAGCAATTGAACTAGATCTGTGTATGTTAACCTGGATCACATTAAAAAAAGGTGATGTTGAAGAAAAATGCAAGATGGGGAATATGTACATATTTTTAAAACACATAAAATATGACTACATATTTATATGTAACATATGGGTTGGAAATACATAAACAAATTCAATGTAGCTGTTGCTCCAGGGAAGGAAGAAGGGAATGGACAATGATATACGATACATTGATAACAGTGTGTCCGTGTTAGCTCAGTAATTGTGGCAAATGTTCCATATTAATGTAAAGCACGAATAATGGGGGAAGCTGGTCATAGGGTATATGGAAACTCTCTGTACTGTCTCTGCAGATTTTCTGTGAATCTAAAATGCTCCCAAAAGAAAAGGTTTATTTTTTCTAAAAAATGAAAATAATGTGCAGGAAACCAAAAATCCTTAGGGGATCATTCAGAAGTGAAATGTCCAGTATTTGCCTTAAAATGATCCAGTTGGGTGTGGGAGGGTTGGAGGTAATGGGAAGAGGGAGGAGTACCCATAAAGCAAGATTGGCCAAGAGGTCACAATTGATGAAGCTGAGATTGTGAGTATGTCAGGGGTCACTGTCTTCCTGAGGTCAGAGTCATGTTTTTGTGTTCCCTCTAACAGGAACCACCAATCAGCATCTATTCATGTAACACCGGGAAGATGAATGAAGTGTGGATTTTTTGATCAAGAGTGGCCACATGTTTCTCAGTAAGTTTGGTATTCAGGGTCAGGGAGCTTATCACCATGGCCTGGGACACAGTGACTGCCTGGAGCATCTGAGTCTGATACACTGAGCTTTCCCACTCAGCGGATCATGGTCATGATGCTCTCAAACCACCTAAAGGACTCCTTCGGTTTCAAAGAACAACGTGGACGTTCATTTACTCTGGAATTTGGTAGAAATTCCAGAAGATCCAGTGGAAGTCAATTAGATTTTTAATTCATGAGAAATTTTACATCATGAGTCTTAGTCAAATACATTCTAACATAATTTCTGCAACATACATATTTTATAATTTTTGTAAGTTAAATCCAGGTAAAAATATTAATGCAAGATAGTGATAGCCAATGAATTTACTCTATGGAGAAAACACTTCTGTTTTTATGTCCTCTGGACAGCTTATAGGTTTCTGAGTTGTTCAAGTTCCTTGTCCTTTTGACATAAAATACTTCTAAAGTAGCATTTTTATGTGTTGCAGACTGATTCATTATCGATGTGGGTAGACCAACTGGCTTCATAATTTAGGTAAGAGAATATATTTTAAATAAAACACTATAATTTATTATGCTGTTTATTCTCTCATATTTACCATTTTCCTTTTTTTTTCAAGGCATGGCTTAAGGTAGATTTATTCTAAATATTCAGTTAAATATGAGTTTCTTCTATAGGAAATAATTAAACTAATAAAATTTAGCTCTGTTGTCTTTGTCAAATGCTTTGGTGAATTATTATAAAATAATGCATAAATGACCTTTTAGAAAGATATAAACAGCAGAATCGAGAGGCAGAATAATGTAGGGCTGTTCTGTGCAAAATGTACTGCACATAACTCTAGTTCTGTGGAGTGTTAGTAGCTATGATTTGCTGAGGTGGGGGAAAATCTTGTAGTCAAATAAGTTTACAAAACGTTGTATTAAATAAGTTATTTACTGTAGTACTTTAACATGTTGACTGATATCATGAATCTTAAAGGAGGGGTGGTAGCCTACAGCATTTCTTAGGTTAATTTGACCACAGAACGCCTTTTTTTCCCCCCTGAGTCACCTTACAGCAGTGCATTTATAATGGAAGGGAAAGGGCAGGTTGGGGAAGGGAGATGGTACATGTCCTGGAGGCGTAGCAAGTGCAGTGAAATCTGACTCTCTTGCTGGCAAATAGGATGATAATAGGATGATGTTGGGCAAGTGGTCCACTCTAAGCTTCACGTTAATCTGAAAAATAAAGGTGATAATATCTAATTTACGTGGTTTTCATAGGACTTACAAATAATTTAGATGAGTTCTATTTTAGGGTTTAATGTGCAAGTCTATAGCAAGACTATAGCTCTCACTGTTACCAAGTAGGGAACAAAGCGGATAAGCGAAAAAACAGAAAAAAAGTGGATGCAAAGAAGCCTAAAGGAATTAACTTCGGGACAGGGAAGACCCTTTTCCTCCCTGGTAGCATTTGCTGAGGTGGGCAATGGATCTTGCCACGAGAAAGAGAGGTTCTTCTTCCCAGGGAAGGGAGAGCCACGAGAGCATGAGGGATATATTTAAATCTAGAACAATCCTCAAAAGAATAAGCAGCTCTCCCTGCCAATCAGTCTTTGCCCAGGAGACTTTTGATGAATGCCGGGCAGCTTGTGAAGCTGGGACACCAGATTGGAAAGAAAGGTAGAGAGAGCTCCCCATAGTCTCACAACGATTAAATCTCAACGTCAGATGGAGGGAGCAGCTGTACTAAACACAGGACACATCTCACTCGCAACACATTTGAAACCAGATGGGAACCAAAGCAACCTAAAATCGTAAGCCATTCCCATCCCAGCTCAACTCCTGATGGAACTGAAGTGGTTAGCCCCTCAGCCTTGCTGCTTGGGAAAGGAAAAACTGTGCCCTGCCTGAAAAGAAATACAGTTATGTCATTATCTACAGATTTTTGATACAATGTCTAGCGTAAAATTTTTTTAATTAACAATAAAAAAGGACATGCAAAGAAGCAGGAAAATACAACTTGTAATCGAGAAAATAACAGAAGCAAAACTTGAGATGATCCAGATGTTGGAATTAAGAGACATATCAAAATAACTATTATAAGTATGTTAAATAAAATCGAGGGAAAGATGGACAAAGTGGATGAAAATATGAGAAATTTAAGCAGAGAAACTGAATCTCTAAAAAGAACCAAATGAACTTTATAGATCTACACAATATAGGAAATTGGGATTGCATGGAATGAGTCTGTGAAAGGCAGCTCGAAATAAATCACTCAAACTATAGCACAGATAGGGAAAGACTTAAAAAAGGAAAAGACAGTATCAGATGGTCCATCATGCATGGATGGAGTTCTAGAAAAGGAGGAGAAAAATAATGGAGAAAAGGAATATATAAAGAGATAATATCTCTGGGTTTTCCAAAACTGATGAAAGATACCACCACAGATTACAAGAAACCCCAAACAGGATAAATGCAAAGAAGAAAACTCCCCAAAACATCATGATTAACTGATCAAGACTAAAGAAAAGAGGAAATTTTTAAGCCAGAGGGAAAAAGGCATCTTCAAGGGAACACTGACATGAATCTGGAAGCCAAAAGGGGAAACAAACCCATTTTCCAACAAACCAAAGCTGAGGACATTTTTCACCAGCAGACATGCAGGACAAAAAATTCCGAAACAATTTCTTCAGGATCAAAGGAAATGATTCCAAACGGAAGCAGGGAATTTTTAAAAAGAATGAAGAGCTCCAGGGAGGATAAACAGATGGATAAGTGTAAAAGACTAATTCTTTAAAAACTTTTTAGAAGACTAGTGACTATTTAAAACAACAAAAATTATATATATATATTATACATATAATATATTATATATATAGAAGTATAGTCAGTTTACAATGTATCAACCGCTGGTACACAGCACAATGCTTCAGTCACACATGAACACACACACGTACTCGTTTTTATATTCTCCTTCACCGTAAGTCACCACAGGATGCTGATCACAGTTCCCTGTGCCACACAGTGCGAACTTGTTTGTTTTATGTATAGCAGTTAGTATCTGCAAATCTCGGACTCGCAGTTTATCCCTTCCCACTTTTCTCTTCACATGAAGAACATCCGATAAATAATACAATTGTCCCAACATGGAAAGAACTTCTCTTATCACCTTTAGATTTAGAAAACCCCTCATCTGTGTGTAGAAGAGACTTCATCTGTTTTAAATAGGCCCCGATTCTCCGACAAATAGCACGAAAGGTGTTAGAAATGGAATTGTTCCACTGTGTGGGAAATAAAAAATAATGTCACCAAGTGTGCAGTAACATTGCAAAAGAAGATGTGCAAGAATATATGACATTGTAGGAGGAAAAAAATAGCAGATTTTAGATTTAAAATTTGTTAGAAATCTGAAAAAACTTTCCAATGATTTATCTTTTAGTAACACACCCAAAAAAGGCCAGAAGCTAAGTATTTGGAGTGTGAAATAGAAGAACAAAGTATAAAATAAACTATCATTTGAATGTACATTATTATTTACTGGCTGAAATGAAAACTAAAAAAAACTCAAAAAAAAAAAAAAGACAAAATTCTTTGTTTTACTTTCTCTTGGTATCACTGCCAACAATGCCCTCTAGTGGTAAATTAGGTAGGCACTGCAGAATGGAAAAAATGAAACATAATTAAGCAGGCCTGTTAAACTCATTGCTAAGATTTTCATGAAAATATGAACTTTTACACTTCCACTTGGTAACTGAATGTTATATTTGGCAAGAAAATGAATCTTTACAAAGTATCACAGCATATACCTTAAAGCGCAAGCATTTCAAAGCCAATTTTCCCCTGTGGTTTTCCTGAATACATGCCAAACAGCACATGGAAATAGCCATCTGCAGTGTCTTACAGGGGCACTTCTGGGTCACAGCTTCCACTGCATACCTTAAAAGAAAGTAAAGTCTACTTTTACTGAGGATGAAATCAATCTCTGAAGTACTTCTGCTTTTAAACCCGACTACCTTCAAGAATCATAGCTTCAGACAACCATAATGACTCTTGTTACCACGTTCGAGATCTTATCTGAATTCTGAGCTCATCGACTAGACAAAATCCTTCCGCTTGAGAATTCTTCCACCTGCAGCTCTCAACTGCTGGGGTAAGCCCGTCAAAACAACAGTTACAACTACAGGAATGCAATGTCTCCAACCCAGGCTCAGCAAAGAGCTTCCCAAAGGAACTTCAGCTGAAGGATGAGGAAGAAGGCGACGTAACAGCTGACTCCCCTCTAATTCGAACCAGCCAATTGCTGGCTCTGGTCTCTGGCTCAGGAGTCATTTGTCTCTGCAAATTGTTCTCCTTTCTCTCCACTCCAACCTTCCTTCCCTCATACTTTCCAACCATCCTCTGTTCCCTTCAGTGACTAATTATGTGTATGATTTTGAGAGACACTTAGACCCTTTTGTGAAAACTGTATTTGCATAAGAATATTTGCTCCGAATGACTTTGACGAAGGCATTAGCCTACAACTCTGTTCTGAGATTTCATTTATTTTAATAGAAAGAAACACATCCTCAGATAGCTGTGCTGTGAGTTGACAAGGGCCATTAATATTAATATCAATTCCCTTAGAAAGACTGAGATGACCACATTCTGTGACTACTAAACATTCCCTGGTTTTGCGTTGCTAAAACAGAATCCAAGGGCTAAGAAGTAAGTCTTTGAAGAACTCTTGCCGTCAACAGCCTTAGACAGTCTCATGAGGCAACCTGAACTTCAATATCATTTTCTCCATTGCCATTTCTGATATGTTAGGAATAGCTTTTGCAGTCAGGTGACTGGCCCAGGTGTAAACTCCCTCATTACCATTGACTTGGCTGTACTGTTCAATAAGGCATTTATACAAACCAGTTAAGAAGTTTTGGGAGGACACTCAAAATAATTAGCTGACAATTTCACCTTCATCTAGCGCTAGGACAAATGAAAACATATAAATGTATAGATTCCAAGATGGAATCTATAATCACAAAGTGTGCTCTATAGAATGATCCCTAATTTATTTGACCATGGAACTCTTTTTTTCTTAAAGCATTTCAGGGAACCAGAGTATGAAAAAACTCTTTAGGAAATGGTTGTATAGGGTGTTCTCTGGAAGTTTTGACTGCAAACTATACCCCTTAAATTTTCTCAGTTGCACTAGCCACATTTCAAAGTGCTCAACAGCCACATGTGGTGGTGGCTACCATACTGGACAGTGCAGAATTGAACGTTGCATCATCCCAGGGTGTCTGTCGGACAGCACTAGCCTAGAGTTTTCCTTATAACCTTGAAGTCATATTCAAACTCCAGCTTCTAAAAACACTCACAAAACAGCAACTTTACGGTAGAGAAAACTGTTAAGCAACACCTTAACTAAGTGATCAAAGATAATAACCCCAATAATGGTCCAAATAGATATCATGTGCCTCCTGTGACGTACATTAAGAACACAACACCTCATGTGTGATATTCCTGCCAACATTACGTAACCTGAATCTAATCATTAGAAAACATCAAACACAAATTTAAGGGCATCCTGTAAAATAACTGGTCTGTACTCTTTAAAACTTCAAGGCCATAAAAGACCGAGAGGCTAAGGAACTGTACCTGGTTAAAGGGAAGTAAAGAGATGTGACAACTAAATTCAATGTGTGATCTTTGAGCAGAACAGATGTGTAAAGCACAGAGGGAAAGAAGCCCTTCTCTGTGACTGGAGGAACCATTGATCCAGGAGTGAGAGGAATCCCTGTTGTTCTTTTCTCTCTGCTCTCTCACTACTTGGTCCCAGTAGCAGACACAGTTGTGGAAAGTGCATAACAGACCAGGGAAACTAAAGTTACGGTTCTCTACAGCACTGTATACAATAGCCAAGACATGGAAACAATCTAAATGTCCATCGACAGATGACTGGATTAAGAAGTTGTGGTATGTTTATACAATGGAATACTACTCAGCCATCAAAAGAATAAAACAATGCCATTTGCAGCAACATGAATGGACCTAGAGATCGCCATTCTAAGTGAAGTAAACCAGAAAGAGAAAGAAAAATACCATATGATATCCCTTATATGTGGAATTAAAAAAAGGGAGAGAACACTAATGAACTCATCTACAAAACAGAAACAGACTCGCAGACATAGAAAACAATCTTATGATTACCGGAGGAAAGTGGGTAGGAAGGGATAAATTTGGGAATTTGAAATTTGTAAATGTTAGCCACTATGTAAAAAAATTGATTTAAAAAAGACAAAACGAGTTTCTTGTATATAGCACAGGGAACTACATTCTGTATCTTGTAATAACCTTTAATGAAAAGGAATATGAAAATGAATATATGTATGTATATGCATGACTGGGACATTGTGCTGTACACCAGAAATTGACGCATAGTAACTGACTGTACTTCAGTTAAAATAAACAAACAAACAAATAATAAAAAGTAAAATTTTAAAATAAAGTGCAAAAAAAATTAATACAGCCATGGCTTTCTAGCCAGAAGACTAGGAAGCCGGTGCTTGAGAGCAGGAAAGATTTCCCTTGGAGAAAACACAGGGGGAAGGAAGTTCCAGAAAGTAATGCCTTAAGAGTATGTATGAACTCCTGGGCTTGTCTCTGAGTTGGGCATACATGGATCTGACCCTAAATAGCATATCGAAGGCATTGAGAACAAGGTGGACCCCTGCCCAAGTCCCAGACTGGTCACAGGGTGTTACACACGTAAGATGGAGACAAGTAGCACAGGAAGGCTTTGAAAACTGAACTGATGTTGGAATCACATCCAAAAAGAGGCAAGGTAAGAACATGCAAGCTACACCTAAATTGTTCAATTGCCTACTACACAAATGAACAAACATTCTCCGCAGCATTTCAACGAGACCTAAAATCCCATAACATAATGTTCAAAATGTGCGGGATCAAATCCAGAATTATGCAGCATATAAAGAACCGGGAAAATCTTGACATTTCTCAAGGGAAAAGATAATCAACAGCCAAGAACACAGATGTTGAAATTAGACCAAGACTTTTAAATAGTTATTAGAATCATTTTATAATAAGTAAATGTGAAAATTCTTGGAACAAATGAAAAATAGAAAGTCTCAGGAGAGAAACAGAAGATATAGAAAAGAGCCAAAAGAAAAGGTCAGAACTGAAAAAATACAGTGACTGAAATAAAAAAAAACTTACTGGGATGGGCTCACAGATAAACTTCAAGTTATCAGTAAAAAATGATCCAATATGAATAACAGGAATTTAAAAACTTTTTGTAATGAGCAGAGCCTAAAGGACGTGAGACAAGGTCCTTTAGGCTCTCTCTGCTCATTACCAGAAGATCTAACCTTTGTGTCACTGGAGTCTCAAAAGGAGAACAGAAAAAATGATGCTGAAAAGTACTTGAAATAAATGGTTTCAAAATGGCCAGATTTGGCAAAAAGATAAACTTGCAGACTCAAGAAGCTCAGTGAACCTCAAAAAGAATAAACTCAAAAAACTCCATACCCTGATAGTATCACGGTCAAATTGCTGAAAACTGAAGGCAAAGAAAATATCCTGAAAGCAGCCAGAGAAAAATGATGCCTGATGTATCGAGGAATGATGACTCGGACGACCTCGTATTTCTAAAAGCCATGAGAGCCGGAAGGCACTGAAAACATGTTTTTAAATGCTGAAAGAAAGTAGCTTTCAACCCAGAATTCTATATCCAGTCAAAATATGTTTCAGGAATGCAAGCAAATTAAAGATACTCTCAGATGAAGAAAGACGGAGAGACTGTATCATCAGCAGACCTGCTCTAAAAAGGTGCCAAATAAAGTTTTCCAGACAGAAGAGAAATGGTAAGAGTAAGAATGCTTATAAATAAATGAAAGAAGACCTAATTAAATGGAGACAGATGCTGTGTTCATGGATTGAAAGAATCAGTTTAACTAACATGTCAAGTCTCCTCAAATTTATCTATAGATTTAATATAATTCCAATTAAATTCCAGCAATATAGTTTGTAGAGATAGACAAGCTGATTCTAAACGTTATATGAAAAATCAAAGGAACTTGAATATCCAGAACAATTTTTTAAATGAATAAAGGTGGAGGATTCACACTAGCCAATTTTAAGACTTGTTATAAAGCCACAGTATTATAAAGTATACATTATATGGTGTAAAATATACAGAATATAAAGACAGCATGGCATTGCAAAGCAATAAACACATAGGTCAGTGGAAGGGAATTAAAAACCCCAAAAGCAGACCACACAAACACAGACAAAAGGCAATTCAGTGGAGAAAGGACAGTCTTTTCAACAAACGGTTTTGAAACAATTAGACATTCAGATTGGAAAAAAAAGGTGTCTCAACCTTAATCTTGCACCTTATACAAAAATTTCCAAAGTTAAAACTATAAAACTTGTAGAAGAAAACATAAGAAGAAAACCTTCATGAATTTGCATTAGACAAAGAGTTCTCATATATGACACCAAAAACACTATCTATAAGAGAAACAAAATCAATAAATTGAACTTCATCAAAATTAATAACTTAAGCTAGTACAAAATACTTGCAAATCGCATATCCAGCCATGACTGAATATTGAAAAGCAACTCTTAAAATCAGGAATAATAAAATGAACAGCCTAATTTAAAAATGAGTGAAAGATTTGAACAACAACAACAAAAGATTTAAACAAGCACTTTATCAAAGGTGATCTACAGGTGGCAAATAAACACGTGAAAAGATAGTTATCATCACTAGCCTTCAGTGCAAATTAAAACCACAGTGAGATACCACTACGCAACTACTAAATGGTTAAAACTTAAAAAAAGAAAAACAGAAACAAAAATACCCTGACGAGATCAAGTGCTAACAAGGATGCAGAACAACTGGACTTCTCATACATTGCTAGTGGTGATGCAAAAGATTAAAGCTGCCTTGGAAGATAGTTCGGTAGTTTCATATAAATTTAAATACGCACTGACCATATGACCCAGTAATCCCACTCACTCCTTGGTATTTACACTAGAGAAATGCAAAGACATGCTCACATAAAAACCTGTAGATGAGTGTTTATCACAACCCTATTCATAATTGCCAAAAAATGGAAACAATGCAAACGTCCATCAGTGTGTGAATGGATAAATGTGGTACTTCCATATAATGCAATACCCAGCAGCAATATAAAAGATCTCTCCTCTACATCCGAGCTTGAGCAGTACCATGCAATAAACCTGAACAGCAAATAGTTCTCAACTTGTGTGCCTATTCCGACCTACTGTTTGTGGGAAGTGGGAGCACTGAGTTAAGGATTCCCTAGCCAAGTTCAGGCTCATGGTGCAGACTAAGATTCTGTCAGGATGCTTTCCAGGAATACCCTTATGAAGCTTATATCATCCTCTTACTGATTACCATATTTCTCCTTAAAAATCTCTGCTTAACGCTCTAATATTCAGTGAAACTTTTATTAACTGAGATACAGGCATACCTCAGAGATACTGTGGTTCCATTCCAGACCACCATAATAACGTAAATATTGTAATATAGTTAGTCACACAAATTTCTTGGTTTCCCAGATTATGTTTACTGTAGTCTATTAATTGTGTAATAGCATTATGTTGAAAAAGTTATATAACTTAATTTTTAAAATACTTTGTTGCTAAAAAGTGCTAACCATTATCTGGGCCTTCAGTGAGCTGTAGTCTTTCTGTTGGTGGACGATCCTTGCCTCGATGTTGTTGGCTGCTGACTGATCAGGGAGGTGGCCTATTGGTGGAGCAGTCAGAACTCACACGTTTATTTAGTTCCCCATTTTATATTGGCACGGATTGTGGTGCCCAAAGACAATTACAGCAGTAACATCGAAGATCACTGATCACAGATACCATAATAAATATAATAATAATGAAAAGCTTGAAATACTGTAAGAATTACCATAATGCATCACAGAGACACAAGGTGGGCAAATGCTATTGGAAAAAATGGTGCTAATGGACTCAATGCAGGATTGCCACAAACCTTCAATTTATATATATTTAAAAAAGCATATCTGCAAAGTACATTTAAGCGAGACACAATAAAATGAGGTGTACCTGTAGTGTTCTTTAACCCGTTAACAGAGTCCTAAACAGCTCTTTTAGAGATGGCTTATAATGCTGCCTTTACTTAAAATCTTGTATCACTTATACTGTTGATCTTTCCATGTCTGCTTACACTTCTTTTTCTACTTTCTTCATCCAAATATAAAAGTCCTCACTGGACTTTTTTCCTGAACAATTGAAGTAGTCTCTTTCCTCACCTGATCCTTCCACGCTTCAATTCATTGTACACACAGTGGCTTCGCCAGGCACAGATTAGATCGTATTTACTGACTGCCTGTGAACCAGAGTCCATGCTGAAGACGGGAGAGGGACTGTATGAGGGTTCAATCCCTACCCTCACAAATTCAGGTCCAGAGGAAAAGACCATTAGGTAAACATGATTGTGATACACTGAAAACTTTCTACAGTTTTTTTATTTATAAAATAGAAACAATAATTATACTTACTTCCCAAAGTATGGAGAGGATTAAATGAGGTAATAGCTAGTTGAGTGCTTAGCATATGGTCTGGCACATAGTAATCATATAACAACACTAGCCATTAATATAATTTAACTCTCAAGTGCCAAGTACGATGTTATGAACTATGACTATTCTAGTTCTCAGAGGGTGAATTCAAATTACTTTTTCTAGCCACCCAATGTGTCAAGGAATCTTGAAAGCCAAACCTTTGAACTCTGTTTACCCAGATCTCCCATAAAGGAATATGATTTTGAAGTAAAATAAACTGTGTCCTTTTAATTTAATTATCTTTTCCCGGTATGCTTTGAAGGTATTTCCATGATGAATTTCAGCGGAAGATGATCCCCATTTTCTTCTCAATCATGCGGTTTATACAGAGGAGCACGGTGACATAATCCCCTCCTTCTATTTGATTATGCTGTGCCCTTTAATTCTTGTCAGCACTCACAGCTCAGGCCTTTTTTTCCTCTCCCAGTAGTCATACATATTTATTGGCATAAAATGAAATCTCTTCTTCAGCAAAGTGAATTATGAATATTAGATATAAAAAATAATAGCTATGATGAAAAGGCAGGCTGGAAAATAAGACTCAAAACCCCTAACACCCTGAGGATTTGAAAAATAAAATGACATTATGCTTTCCTGAGTCCCAAAGATAATCTCTGTAAGTGTCCCAAAGAAAGCCTGGAGGATATGGATAAGAATCAAAAACTATCATCCATTTCCAAACATGCCCAGAAAAATATGTTTTCTCCAAGCTGCCAAGATAAATGCAAAACAGAAGTGTTTTTTTTAAATCTCACATTATGGTTTTTTAGATGTGTTCCAGAATAATTTAAAAAATAGACAAGCTGCCCTTATAAACAAGAATGCATCAGATTCTTGCAGTGCAGGGAGGGTGGAAACAATAGAGTGCAAAGACCCGTGTTCAGAAATGAGCACTGCACATAAATGTCTGTGTGCTTCTGTGCAAGACACCTAATCATTATGGACTTGGGTTTCCAAAGCTACAGAAGTTGGAGATAATGACATCTCTTCTTGCCTGTCTTGCCTGTTGTTGTTACTGAGAACAATAACTAGCATTTGTGTGGCAATCTAAAAACTATCTTTTCCCTCTCAAATACTGTTTTACTCAGTTACTGAATCAACCTTGTGAACCAGGTTTTACTATTATTATTATTGCTATCATTATATTCTTTTGGCAAATAAGGAAACTGAAGTTCAAAGAATTTTTAACCAACCTGCCTAAGGTCAGAGTAAGTGATAAACCACGTCTTCTAACCCTACACTTTTGCTTGACCCACTGGCTCATAATCATTGAAGACAAGACTTCGTATCATCATATTCTCAGATTAAGCACCATCCCTGGCATATAATAGCTACTCAGTAAATTTCTGATAAACTGAGGGGAACCATACCAATTGTGGGAGGACTAGTTTAACAAATGTCTGCCAGAAAGACACTAAATTCTATAGGGAGGATCTGGATAAAATATATTTCTATTATTTAAATTTAATCTAAGACATCATACCAAAGGGATATTTATCTCCTTCATGGCTTTTACACCTTCTGTTTTAGAAGACATTTGGTTGGTTGTGAGGAAAAAAAACCCACTCAATGGGGAAAGAGTGACAAATCTTCTTTATTGAAGAATTTTAAAAATCTGCAGATATTCCTCCAGCCAGGAGGTGGAGCTTAAGCTTTGTAACCCTGAAGGTGGGTGTGATGGTTGGTTTTATATGTCACCTTGATTGAGCCACAGGGTGCCCAGATATTTGTCCACACATTATTCTGGGTGTTTGCATGAGGGTGTTTTTGAATGAGATTAACATTTAAATTAGTGGACTGAGTAAAGCAAATTGTCCTCCCCAGTGTGGGTGGGCCTTATCCAATCAGTTGAAGGCATGAATTGAACAAAAAGGCTGACCTCCCCTTGAGTATGAGAAAAGAGTCAACATCATTAGTCATTAGGGAAATGAAAATGAAAACACAGTAAGATGTCACTTTGAACACACTAGGATGGCTATAATAAAAAATGTAAATAACAAATGTTAGAATGTGGATAAACTAAGCTGGTGGGAATGCAAAATTGGAAAGCAGTTTGATGGTTCCTCAAAATGTTAAACATAGAGTTACCGTATAACCCAGCAATTCCACTCCTGGGTATATACCCAGAAGAATTGAAAACATATGTTCAGACAAAACCTTGTACGTGAAATGTTCACAGAAGCATTATTCATAAAAGGCAAAAAGAAGATACAATCAAAATGTCCATCAGAATAGTTCTGTATCTGGATTGTGGTAATGACTGCATGAATCTTGCATGAGATAAAACTGCATAGAACTACACACACACACACACACACACACACAAACACACACACTCACACACACACACACACATCCACATACCAAAGGGGGAAAAAGTGAATGCAGGTTTCTGAATTTTCAGAAATGATAGTGAGAGATAAATCAAAGAAGGTAATAGTTTTAAGTCTAAGTGATTAGCAGAATGACAGTGCCATTAACAGATAATGTCTGTCTTTCGGGAACCCTAAACTCAACATGATCAAAACTGAACTGAAAGTGAACTATGTTCTGTATCTTATAATAAACCATAGTAGAAAAGAATATATATTTATAACTGAATCACTTTGCAATACACCAGAAATTAACACATTGTAAATCAGCATACTTCAATTTAAAAAAAAAAGGGGAAAAAATTGAACTGAAGCCCTCCTTTCACCACTAGCCCAAAACTGTTCTTCCTTGTGTGTTTCCTGTCTCAGTGAATGGCATCCTCAGATACGCAAGCTGAGAACCAGCCAATGTTTTTGACACTTCCTTTTTCCCTTCACCCCCATATCTAACCCATTACCCAGTCCTGCCAATTGCATCTCCTAAACAGATTTCAAATGTGTTGGCTTCTCTCCATCTCTGTCATGACCACACTAATCCAACCATCATCTCCCACCTGTACCACTACAACCACCTGTGGAATCAGTCTCTCTGCATCTACTCTTACCTCCAGTTTTGATCTGGACTCTGACTCCAAATAACAGAAATTTTATTCAAACTAGGATACTTACTATTTTTATTAATTTTTTAATTAAAGTTACAATGTGCCAGTCTCTGGTGTACAGCATAATGTTTCAGTCATACATATACATACATAGACTTGTTTTCATATTCTTTTTCATTATAGGTTACTACAAGATACTGAATATAGTTCCCCATGCTATACAGAAGAAATTTGTTTTTTTAATCTGTTTTTATATATACTAGTTAATATTTGCAAATCCCAAACTCCCAATTTATCCTTTCCCACTCCCTTTCCCCCCAGTAACCATAAGATTATTTACTATGTGAGTCTGTTTCTGTTTTGTAGATGAGTTCATTAGTGTCTTCTCTTTTATTTTTTTAGATTCTACATATGAGTGATAGTCATATGGTATTTTTCCTTCTCTTTCTGGCTTACTTCATTTAGAATGACAATCTCCAGGTCCATCCATGTTGCTGCAAATGACATTATTTCATTCTTTCTTATGGCTGAGTAGTATTCCATTGTATAAATATACCACAGCTTCTTTATCCAGTCATCTGTCGATGGACATTTAGGTTGCCTCCATGTCTTGTCTATTGTATATAGTGCTGCTATGAACATTGGGGTGCATGTATCTTTTCGAATTAGAGTTCCCTCCAGATACATGCCCAGGAGTGGGATTGCTGGATCATATGATAAGTCTATTTTTAAACTAGATGACTTTTTTTTAAAGGAAGCATCTTCATTGGGTCATATAGTCAAGAAGGAATGAACTAGTCATGACTAGACCTACAGATTTGCCTAATTTATTCAGGAATCCATCTTTCTCTCCATTTTAGTTATACTTCTCTCTAGGTTGGTTTCAGGCTCAGATGGCTCTCCGCAAATGATAGAAAAGATTGCTGATCTTTTCCTTGCTCATCTGACCTGGTCCTTACAGTGAACAATCCCAGAGCGACAGGGATCATCTCTGTCCTCAGAGTTTGAGCAGACATCCTGGAGATCAGTCTGACACAGTCACTGCCCACTGCTGAACCAAACACTGAGGCCACGAGAACAGGGAGCTCTGATTAGTTATACATTAGATGGGTCATGTGCCCATCCCTGTGATGGTGGATGAGGGAGAGTCAACTTTACCCAAGTCATATGGAAGGGGTTCTCCACAAGCAGATGGGTTTCGTTACCAAAAGTGGAGGGAAACTGTGCTAGACGAACAAAAATCTCCACTACCAGAGTTCTTCTCACAGCAGCCAGTTATTCTATATTATTCTTTTATTCTTTTTAAGTTATTCTATTTTATTCTTTTTTGTTTGTTTGTTTGTTTGGGTGGGAGTTAATTTGGTTTATTTATTTGTTTGTTTGTTTAATGAATGGAGGTGCTGGGGATTGAACCCAGCACACGACCACTGAGCTCTACCCTCCCTCTCCCTATTTTATTCTTTTTAAGTTATTCGTCTGCTTCAAATCTTTCTATGGCTTTGTATTATTCTTAGAATAAAATTCAGAATCCCCCAAATGACTCAAAGGCCTTCATGCTCCAAGCCTACCTCACCAGACTAAATTTTACATCACTCCCCCCTCATTCCCTACTCCACACACCCTAGCTTTTGTTCAACTTCTTTAACACATGCGTCCTCAAAATCACTTTCCACAGCTATTGATTCCCCTGGACACACTCACAGAACCTCCCTCAGGGGTATCTAATCATCTTTAGAGCTTAGGTTGGACACTTCTTTAATGAAGTTTTCTCGAGTCCCCAGATTAGGACAGATTCCTCCAGTTAAACTGGCTCACAGCTCCTGTGCAGCTCCTTCCAGCATTTAATGCACCTGGAATCATAGAGTCATCCAGATGATTACTGCTTCCTATCCCATCACTCCTGTTTGAATGGACGCTCCACAAGGGCTGAGACTTCTGTCCCAGCACCTAGCCCCGTGCTTTTCTAGCAGAAAGCACTCAATTTTTTCTTCAATAAACAATCCAATTCAGTGAGGGGACAGACAGAGCTGATAAATTTGGTGTTAGACAGATTGAATCAGAAATAACGACAAGGCAAGAAGTTAGAAAATTTATAATAGTTGAAAATATGGGAATTCTATGGTGAAGAGAGTCCAATGTTCCATAGGACTGAAGTCTTTCAAAAAAAAAAAAAAGCAAATATCAAAAATGTATTTTGCTTTCAGAAATGAAGATTGAGTTCCCCTCGGACGTTGTGAGTTGATGACTCTGAGACTGTAAGAAGCCCCAGTCCTTTCTGGAACTATTTACTGTCTACACACAGGTGCCTTACTCACAAGCACGGCTCAGACTGCAACGCCAACCACGGGCAAAAATGGAGGGAAAAATATTGCATACAGAAACCTGAGGTAATTTTAATTTTATTTACCCAGGTCATTCACCTTAGAAACTGAAGTCAGATTTAGAGATTCAAGCAACCCTTGTAATGGGTACATTTTCTACCATCCCTTCCCTCAGCAAACACCTTTTAGAGACACTAAAAGCACAGAATTTCTTTGTGAGAAGAGCCCAATGTTCTGTGTCTTTTTCAACATCCTCTTCTCCTCCAGATCCACTCTCTGCTACACACAAAGGTTTTACTTGTTTGAGGTTATTCTGGGCGTAAGGAGTACTTCTCAAGAGAGTAGTCGAAAGGGTGTTTCTGTATTTTCCTTCCTGAGGTGTGTGCAGGGGAAAGAAAAAAAAAATTCCACAGCTACACTCCCATTCAAAACAGTCCAACAATCGTTTTTCTTAATAATATTTAGCAGCCAGTGGCTAGAGTCCTAGAACCTTCAGGCATGTCAGTTCTTTAATAAAGAAAAATGAGACAGATGTTTTCAAAAACCAGTTCTGGTTGTAAAATACAGATATTTGGCTAATTTTTTTAAAATAGTAAATGTCCAAACTTAAAGGAAAAAATGATGAGGAGGAGGAAAAAGGCACCAGAGAAAGGAAACAGCTGTGTTTCAGCTTTACTCCAAAGTCAACCAAACCCTTACTAAATTCATGGTCTATGTTGTCAGCAGCAAATGAAAAAAACCTCAGGACCAGGAGAGAAAAGCATGTGAGAAACCCTTAGAAGAAAAAGGGGTTGGGCTGGGAGGAAAAGAACGAAAAGATGTGCGTGAGCCCTTCTTTGAAGCCGAGTTTGGATGCCAACATCTCTTCATAGCTTGTCCTCCAAGAATTTTGTCCACACACTGGCCATGTGTGTCGCTTACTGTGCTTCCAAAGGGCAACAGGAGACCGGGGAGTCACCGTGAGCTGAGACACTGATGAGCTGCCCCGCCACTTGTCCTCTCAGCGTCTCCCTGTGGGAATGTCTTCTCCCTTCCCCTTTCCTGGCTCTTTGGCTGGACCGAGAGAGGATCTTGATCACAGGTGCCTGAAGACCAACCAGGCAATCACCATAATCGCACCATCTACACGCACAGCCTAAGGGTTTAGAAACGGAAGGAAGGCAGGAAACGCCATGCTAACCAGGCCCGTTCAGAACTAGAGGTCGTCTGCATCTGATTTGTAAGTGCACTCGGACTCGTCCTTCATTTTTTCCAAACCCTCCTTTTGTCTGCTCACTTAATGCCTAAAATTCCAGGCTTTACAAAGCAAATTTTACGGGTGAAAAGGCGATTTGGTTAAATCCTTCAAATTGTGTATATTATTGTTACTATAATATAATAGTCTTTTTCAGAAACGAATTTTGGCATTTTGGCAGGTGTGTGAGGAGAGAGAGGAAAGGAATGAGGGGGGACTTGTGAAGGGCCAAGAGAAGGGGTGTAGAAAGACCGAGCTCCGAGTAGAGAATACCAGCTCTGCTTTTGAATCCATGGGACGGGTGGCACCGAGGTGGGGCTATTCCCTAAGATGTCAACGTTAGCAGAGAAACAGTAACACCCTTTCACACATGATTGTGATTCAGATGCCTAGGCAGCGTAATCACTGCTGTGTAAGGAAGGGGGTTACTATGGAACCTGCAACTCCAGCCCCAATCCCCAAAAGAGATAACATTTCTTCTGGTCACACACATCAAAATAATACCAACCAGGGTAATTTTGGGAGTGTACTATGTATCATACATGTACTGCTCTGGACTGAATTGTGTACCACCAAAATTCCTATGTTGAAGCCCAAGTCCCCAGTGGGATGGTATCTGGTAATGGGACCTTTGAGGTAACTGATTAGAGGAGGTCCTGACGTTCGGGCTCTGTTCTGTTAGGATTAGCATTCTTTAAGAAGTGACGCCAGAGAGCTTGCTGCCGCTCCTTACACCATGTGAGGACACGGAAGGAGAAGGTAGCCGTCTGCAAGCCAGGAAGAGAGCCCTCACCAGGAAGGGAAGCAACTGGCACCTTGGCTTTGGAGTTCAGCCTCCGGAATTCTGAGAATTCGATTTCTGTTGTTTGAGCATCCAAGTCTACGGTTCTTTGTTATGGCGGCCCAGTCTGACGAATACACATTTTGACACCAAGAAGTGGCATGGGGCTGCTGTAATAAATACCTACAAATGTGGAAGCAGCTTTGGAACTGGATAGTGGGTAGAGGCTGGAAGAGCTTGGAGGGGCATGCTAGGAATATGGACATTAAAGGTGATTCTGATGAGAGCTCAGAACGAAAAGAGATGGAGAGAGAGCTTCCATCTCCTTAGAGAATACATAATCATGAATAGAATGCAGAATGTTGGTCGAAATATGGACCCTGAAGGCCATTCTGGTGAGGTCTCAGATGGAATGAGGAACAGGTTATTCGAAACTGGAGGAACAGTGACACTTGTTTTAATGTGGCAGAGAACTTGGCTGAATTGCATTTTACGTTTTTCTGGCAGGAAGAATTTATAAGCAATGATATTGGATATTTAGCCAAGGAGATTTCTATGCAAATGTTTGAAGGAGCAGCATGGTTCCCTGACTGCTTATAGTAAACTGCAAAAGATGATGAATTGAAGAAGGAACTGTTGAACGAAAAGGAAGTTAGAGATTTAGAAAATTCTCAGTCTATCCACACTGAAAAGAAAAGGGGGGGGTGGAGCTTGTTCTGAACAGAACACTAAGAGTATGGCTAAACATTAGATAGAAGGACCTTGGGTGTGACTCATGGATTTAATCAGCCATCTCAGCAGAAGTCAGGAACAGAGATGGGATTATTGATCGGGGGAACTAAAGGAAGCAGTAAAGATGGGGCGGGACTAACGAAGGCAGTTGACCTTCCTAGATCCTACAGGACCAGATCTTGGGCTCTTAAAGTAGCTGAGAATATATACTGTTGAAAAGGAAAGAATAACCCTAAAGATGATTCAGATCAAAAGGGCTGCCTCCTCAGTTTCAAAGGGTGGGGCCACCACCTTGCTTTCAACTGGCCAGATGGTCTCTGCCTGAAGCCTTAGAGGTTCAGAGCCATGGGCCTGGGGGTACCTGGAGCACTGAGAGCAGGCCTTGCCCGGGAGAGCCATAGGGGTGGGACCGCCATACCAGTAGGTCCAGAAAGCAGGACAGGTCCAGCCCCTGTGGGTCTGGAAGGCAGGGCCTTCAGCCAAAGAGGAGCCTTAAGATTTAAGGGAATTTGTCTTGCTAAGTTTTGGATTTGCTTGGGACACATCCCTTCTTTCCTTTCTATTTAGCTATTTTGGGATGAGACTGTCTAGCCCATGCCCATCCTACCATTTTATTTTGGAAGAACATAACTTGTCTGATTTCACAGGTTTATAGCTGGAAAGGGATTTTTTGCCTCAGGATGAATCATACCTCGAATCTCACCAATTTAGATATTTAAATGAGACTGGTCTCCATGCAGTCTTTTTTTCTCATTTGTTTTTCTGTGGTTGATTTCTAGTTTCATGCCATTGTGTTCAGAGGTAATTAGGTTTATTTATTTGGCATGCAGTAAGGACATGCATTTGGGGGGACCAGGGGCAGAATGCTATGGACTGAATTGTGTCTCTCCAAAATTTCTATGTTGAAGCCCTAACCACCACCACCACCACCACCACCAGGAAAAAGCAAAACAAAAAAACTCAAAATAGTAATTTATCCATTTTTCTTTTTACGAATTTTATTTATGGTTTCAAGTCTAAGAACTCTTTGCCTACCAAACAGTTAACAGCTGAGAACTCTTTGCTCCCAAAGATTCTGTCCCATTTTTCTTCCTAAAAATTTTTAGAGTTTTACATTTGGCATTTAACTTTGTGGCCCTTTAGGAGTTAATTTTTGTGTAAGATGTGATCAAGGCTCTTTCTTTCCTTTTGTTTATGGATGTTCAATTGCCCTACTACCATTTGCTGAGAAGGCTGTTTTTCCATAATCAAATTGTTCTTTCACCTTTGTCAAAAATCAGTTGGGCATATTTGTGTAATTATGGCAATTTCGAGGTCCCCTGTTCTGTCCCACTGAGCCATGTGTCTATCCCTCCAGAGAATCCTGATTACTGCAGGTACATTATAAGTCCCAAAATTAGGTAGACTAATTTCTCTCACTTTATTCCTCTTTTTCAAAATTGTTTTAGCTATTCTTATTTCTCTGCCTTTCTTTATAAATTTTAGAATGATCTTATACAAATCTACAAGAATTCTTGCAGGAATTATTATATGAATTATGTTAAATCTGTACATCAATTTGGGGTTGTCTTGAGGGGAGACTTTATCAATGCTCATTGGTGTTTCTGAGTTGCCAGCTTTTCAGCTCCAAGTCTAGGATACATGAAGCCAAAAAGAAAATGCAAAATACTTACCACCGTGTTGGTCCGTGGGTTCCAAGATCCCTAGTAAGTCTGCCTTCTTACTTCACCTTTCAGAGCCTTCATATGATTGTCTTACATGTAATACCCAGACGTTTTAGTTGTACATAGTGGGAGGAATAAGACTATGTACATCTACGCCATCTTTCTAGAAGGGTAAGTTGTATTTTTCCTTTTTTACTTTATATAATAATTTTTTTGGTATATGACCAAATGATTTTTGACAAGAGTGCCAACACTACACAATAGGGAAAGAACAGACTCTTCAACAGATGTTGCTATGAAAAATGAATGTCCATGTGCAAAAGAATGAACTTAAACCTTTGCCTTACACCATGTACAAAAATTAACTCAAAATGGATGAGAGACTTAAGTATAAGATCTGAAACTATAAAACTCGTATAAGATAATATATGGGAAAAGTTTTGGCACCTTGGACTTGACAATGATTTCTTGAATATGACATCAAAAGTATGGGCAATAAAAGCAAAAATAGACAACTGGGGCTATCACAAACTTAGAAATATCTTCATATCAAAGAAAACAGTCAGCAGAGTGAAAGGCAATCTGTGGAAGGGGAGAAAATATTTATAAATATGGGATGTAAAATGGGGCGGCCATTATGGAAAACAGTATGGAGGTTCATCAAAATTTAAATAGAATTAAAATTTAAATTCATTAAAATTTAAAATAGAACTACTATATGATGCAACAATCCCACTTCTGGGTATATATCCAAAAGAATTCAAAGAAAAATGTCAAAGAGATAGTCACATAACAGTGTTTGTTGCAGCATTAATCACAATAGCTAAGAATGCCTGTTAACAGATGAATGGATAAAGAAAATGTGGTCTATGCATATGATGGATGTTATGTAGCCTCTAAAAAGAAGGAAATTATGCCACATGCTACCACATAGATGAACCTTGAGGACATTATGCAAAGCAAAATGAGCTATCATAAAGGACAAAATCTGTATCATTTCGTTCATATGAAGTTTCTAAAGTAGTCAAATTCATTGAAACAGAAAGTAGAATGATGGTGCCAGGGGCTAGCGAGGAGAGGAAGTGAACGTTCGTTGTTAACGGGTACAGAGTTTCAGTTTGGCAAGATGCAAAAGTTCTAAAGATCTGTTGCACAACAGTGTAAAAATACTTAACGCTACTAAATTGTACACTTAAAAATAGTTAAGGCAGTAAATTTAAGGTTATGTGTTTTTTTTACCACAATAAAAAAAAGAAAGCAAAAATAATAATAATTACTCATAAGCAAAGGCAACAAAAGCAAAAATAGACAAATGGGATTGCCTCAAACTAAAAAGCTTCTGCACAGTGGAGAGAACAGTCAACAGAGTGAAGAGACAACTTGTGGAATGGGAGAGAATTATTTGCAAACGATAAATCTAATAAGGGGTTAATATTCCAAAATACACAAGGAACTCACCTCAATAGCAAGAAAACAATCAGATTTAAAAATGGGCAAAGGACTTGAGTAGACATCTCTCCAAGAAGACACACAAATGGACAACAGGTATATAAAAGGCTCTCAGCATCATTAATCACCAGGGAGAGAGGGGGAGGGAGGGAAAACGGGAAAGGAAAAGAAGGGAAGGGAAGGAAGTGATTGTATCATTTTATACGTGTGACACTTAAGGCAGAGAGACTCAGGATTAATTAATAATGGAAAACTAAGCAAACAACAAAAAAGACAATCATGAATGTCAGGGAAAACAAAAAGTTGCTCAGAGAAGGAAAGGGAATCATAGCCTCCTAGATGGCTCACTTGCAAGTAATCTTTACATAGTCCTTATATTATAAACACTGAATGCCATCTAACCAAAAATTACGGTAAAGTCTTACCAGTATGATGGGGAAGGGGCCGTGGGAGGAAGGTATGAGGCTATACATGAGCTAAATCCTCACCTTCTTCAGTAGGAAGTCAATTGGTAATATTAAACACTTCTATTAAAAATCAAAAAATAACAGTATTAGCAGGTTATTTAGATATACAGAAGTAAATTCTAGAAGCTCTAAGAATATGTGTGTCTCTGGAGAACTGGAATTAAGTAGGGAGAGTTAAATAGGGAGACTTAAGTAGGGAGAGTGGAAGATTAAAATCTTTTTTAAAGGAATACCACTTATTAAGTCTTTTTAAAGTTTTAATTCTTGCTTTTATTATGTGAAATCTCAATGCAGAGAATTAGGTTTACTTATTTTCAAATCTCTTCATTGGAGGTAATTACTATGTATCACGTATCTAATCCTTGTGTCTGTTTCGCCTTCTGTTTCTTAGCGATTCTGGGCAATGTTACACAATTATCTATGTCAATAAAAATGTAATTTAAATTTAGGTGCCATTTTCCACCTTCGCTCAAATTTAACGTCTATTCAGAAGGTATTCGCGGCAATTTAGTTGACAAATTCTTACCCTAAATAGCTCAAAAATTGCTGTCATCATTATAGTTATTCATTTTATAATTATTTATCCGTGGTAAATGGTCCTTGTATTCGCCCTTAAAATATGACACAACATTTTCAAAGGGTGTTCCTCTATCATTTTTGCCTAAGCCACAGAATGATTATTAAAAGGCACTTAAATAATAATCTGATTGAAGGTTTAATTAACCACTTGGTTTCTTAAATGAGTTTTGGAGATGTGCCATGGTTTTAAATTGGTACTTCAGACTAAGCTGTGACTTGCTTTTAAAGACTGTATAAATTCTAGCACATCGCAAGCACTTGAAAATGAGTGAAGCAATCGACTTAGGTTCTGATATTAACCAGATTTGAATTTTGGAGTCTGTCGCCACAAATTGTGTGATTTTATTTGTAAGTTCTGAAAACTCCAACAGTTACTCAAAATGAAAAAACACAGGCTTCCCTCTGTAATCTTGGCCAAATCACTTAATCTGAAAAAGATGTCGTTTTCTTCTTCTTGAAAATAGGAATAATAACTTCACATTACTCTCTTTCATACTGCTGGCCTCACAGAGTGAAAGTTTATAAAATACTGAGGGCAGAAGGTTTCCTTCCCTTCCCTACTTCTGTTTGAAGGCATCACAAATCAAGAATCAGAGAACAGTCTCCTCCAGACATTTATCTCCAAAGGGAAAAATAGTAATGTTACACTGGAGAAACCCAGTAAGAAGACAGGTCAACATTATGTATCCCCTGAAATGAGACACAGAAAAAGATATAAGATCATTTCCGGGGTATTCTTGCCAAAAATGCAGAATCTCCATTTAATCTTAAGAGAAACCCAAATGAGAAGCATTCTCCAAAGTAATTGGCCAGTACTTATCGGCAGCATCAAGGTCATTGAAGACAAGGGAAGACTGAGTTGTCACTGATTGGAGAAGACTAGAGAGAACTAAATTCAGTGTGGAATCCTGGAATAAACCAGGGGCTTTAGGGGGGAAACTGGTGAAATTTGAATAAGTTTAGTTAATACTATTGAAACAAAGATAGATTACTAGTTTTGATACTTACACAAGGGTTATGTAAGTATTAACATTCGGGGAAGCCAGGTGAAGGGTATACAGGAACTCCTTCTTTTATATTTGCAACTTTTAGAAATATTAGTTCCAAATAAAAAGATTAAAAACAAGGATCAGAGAACAAATTCTTAACTTTTTTTTTTAATGGAAAAGGAGGAAACAAAATATCAATTGCTATGGACTGAATTTACTACCAAAATTCCTATGTTGAAGCTCTAACCCCCGATGGCACTTGGAGACGGTAGAGTTTGAGGGGTAGAGTTAAGTGAGTCATGAAGGTGGGCCCCAATCTGGCAGGATTAGTGTCCTTAGAGGAAGAGCTCTCTCTCTCTCTCTCTCTCTCTCTCTCTCCACCCCTTCCTGCTCTCTCCCCCCTCCCCCCTTCCCTGTCTCCACCACCCCTGCCCCCAAGCATGCACAAAAAAGAGGTCGCAGCAAGGTGATAGCCGTCTATAAGCCAGGAAGAGAGTTCTCATCAGAACCCAACCGCACTGGCACACTGATCATGGCCTTCAAGCCTCCAGAACTGTGACAAAATAAATCTTTATTGTTTAAATCACCCAGTCTGTGGAATTTTGTTATGGCAGCTGGAGCTGACTAACACACCAATTAAGCTATTAATTGGTGATTGATATAACAAACCGCCTTTCACTGGGGTTCAAATCCAAAACAATGTTCTATATGTCTCAGTTATTTCCTAAGGTTTTTATCCTTTTATTGAATGCAGCTATGTTCCTATTAAATAATGGATTCTTATTTGGCTCTAAATTATCACTCTTAGGTCCATCCTTGATTGACAATTGGCTGTTTTTCTCAATTTGTCCCCCAATCCGTTCTCCATCCTACTCTGTGCCCTAGATTGGTGACCTCTGTGGTAGGAAACTCCTCGCCCTGACCCCAGCCCCTAGCCCTCTGGCTTCTGGTTGGAGTGTTGATTCTTCCTGCTAATGCCTCTGCTCACCCCCTTCCGGCAGTGGCTGGTCCTGCAACAACTGTAGCTCCCACTGGCAGCCACTTCCAAGGTCACCACTCTCACCATCTCTGATAACACCCTTTCCTCTCCCGCCCTTCAGCTCTATGAAGGTAATGGCGTCCTGCTGTTACCGACCCCTGGGCGCCTTAACGTTGCTTGTTGGGTCCCTGAGTCCTTTAATCCACCTACACCTCTGTAAATAATCCTTTTAATAAACAGATCTGTTTAAACAATTCAACCGTTACACAGGATGAGTAAGTTCTAGAGATCTTACGGACGGCAAGGCGGCTATACTTAATAATATTGTATTACAGACTTGAAGTTTGCTAAGAGAATTGATCTTGTGTTCTCACCACACACAAAAGTCACAGCTACATGAGGTGATAGATGTGTGAACTGGCTTGACTGTGGCAATCATTTCACAGTGTACATGTGTATCAAAACATTACATTGTACACCTTAGATATCTACAGTTTTTATTAGTCATTTATATGTCAGTAACGCTGGAGGAAAAAGTGCCAGCTGAGTGTGCTGTCCCTTTCCTGGCAGGATTCTAGCCGATGCAGGTATGTTACTCAGAATCATGGGGGGAATTTAATAGGCTTTCTCTCTTCCTCTCCCCTCCCCTCTCCTCCCCTCCCCTCCCCTCCTCTTCTCTTCTCCTGTCTTCTCTTCTCTTTCCTCAAAGAGTCACAAGTACTCTTAACACCTCTGGATTCAAGCTGCATAAAATAACATCATCAATTGCACTCACTACACTATAAACAAGACTGTTTATTGTTATTATTATACAAGTGATTTTGAGATGAACTTTTATGGAAATTTGAAGCTTCTCGTACATTAGACACTTCCCTAAAGCTCTGTAGGAGAAACATCCAGTTCTAGTGACAATTTCAGCTCCAAAACACAGCAGAAATGAAAATACCTACTGAAAAAAAAATGAAAATATCTACCTAATCACAGGGCTGTATAGCCTAATGGTTGACAATCCAGGCTGAGAGATGTACAGACTTGGGTTCATATCCTAGTCCCAGGATAAGTTCATTAGTGTCCTCTTTTTTCCTTTTTTTGATTCCACATATGAGATATCATATGGTATTTTTCTTTCTCTTTCTGGCTTACTTCACTTAGAATGACGAGCTCCAGGTCCATCCATGTTGCTGCAAATGACATTATTTTATTCTTTTTATGACTGAGTAGTATTCCATTGTATAAATATACCATAGCTTCTTTATCTAGTCATCTGTCAGTGGACATTTAGGTTGTTTCCATGTCTTGGCTATTGTAAATAGTGCTGCTATGAACACTGGGGTGCATGGATCTTTTCGAATTAAGAATTCCCTCTGGATATATGTGCAGGAGTGGGATTGCTGGATCATATGGTAAGTAAGTCTAGTTTTAGTTTTTTAAGGACTCTCTATACTGTTTTCCATAATGGTTCCCTTTTCCCCACACCCTCTCCATCAATTATCATTTGTGGGCTTTTTAATGATGGCCATCCTGACTGGTGTGAGATGATAACCTCATTGTAGTTTTGATTTGCATTTCTCCAATAATTAGCAATATTGAGCATTTTTTTCTTGTGACCATTTGTATGTCTTCATTGGAGAATTGCTTGTTTACATCTTCTGCCCATTTTTGTTTTTTCCACTTTTATTTATTTATTTATTTATATTGAAGTAGAGTCCGTTTACAATGTGTCAATTTCTGGTGTACAGCATAATTCTTCAGTCATACAGGAACATACATATATTTGTTTTCATATTCTTCCCATTTTTGGATTGGGTTGTTTGTTTTTTGTCATTAAGTTGCATGAGCTGTTTATATATTCTGGAAATTAAACCTCTGTCAGTCACATCATTTGCAAATATTTTTTCCCATTCTGTAGGTTGTCATTTTGTTTCGCTTATGGTTTCCTTTGCTGTGCAAAAGCTTATAAGTTTAATTAGGTCCCATGTGTTTATTTTTGCTTTTATTTCTATTGCCTGGGTAGACTGCCCTGGGAGAACATGCTAAGGTTTATGTCTGAAAATATTTTCAGTATTCATTTTCCACTTTTAGAAATGGCTTGAGGTGTGGTGACCATATGACCATCTACGTGAAAAAGATGTGGTTAGGAGGGGAAGGTAATAGCTCAGTGGTAGATCATGCTGTAAGTCTATTTAAAAAAGAAAAGAAAAGAAAAAAGAATGCACCACAGGAGACCCGTGACGTGTGGGGCCAGGAGACCATGTGAGCTAAAAATTTTTAAAAAAAATTTTAATTAAAAAATAAAAAAAGATGCGGTTCCCACACCAATAACTGGGAAAACAGAGCCCGACTCACAGAGCAGCTGTAACACTCGACTTCTGTCAGTGCGCTGGATTGTTTACCCCAAGCTTACACAAAAAAAAGTCTCTAGCCTGAGGTTTCTCTAAATACATTTTTCTGCATAATAATGGACTCTTTCCATTTCTGCCTCTGCAACTGAGAGAGAATTGAGAACCACAGAATAATTCGTGATCATTATCTGTATGTTCCTATGAAGAGTGGTAAAGTGCTTATTGTGAGGAATGCATCTGACATGCTCATATTAGCATTTACAGCAGGAGATGTGCACCTCCCTTATCGCTTCATTTGTGGTTTACCAGTTATCCTCTGACCTAGTGACTCAAAGTTGTACCAACAGCCAACCTCTGACTATAGCTCCTTCCTCCTCAAGATGAGCAGCTCTTAAAAACGAGGACCGATGGAAGTAGCAGTCAATATGTGCAGTTTTCAATTTAGACGGTTACTTGGGACTTTTTAAAATCTGTTTTCATATGAGGATATTAATAAGGACAACAAAAACATGAATTAGTAAAAGAAATGTAACACTGAAAAAACTTGAAAACTTGAACAGGAAAATGCTGTATAAGTACAGTAAATACACAGATACTACAATAAAATGACAGTCTATACTGAAGAGGTGATAATCAAAAAGGCAGCGATTATAAGTGCATTTATGCTTGGCCTGGGACATCAGAAACACTAATTAAGACAGAAGGAAACAAGCTGAGAAGCAAAAAGCTGCTGTAGGATAAATTGCAAATAGTCTTGTGTTCAAATCGGTCCATTTTAATGACTCACTTGACACAGCACTAAAATTATTGGAAAAAGTATTTTGATGATTAAAGCAGCATTTTTATTCTTACTTTGGTATCTGTTTATGCAGAGAATAATGACTATAAAACAAGTCTATATTCTGTTTTAAAATTGGTTTTAAAGAATAAACTGGTATGTATTCCTATAGAAATGAGAATAATGTTTAAGGTAATATTCACAACTGAATGATCCTACTTGCTCAGCAGTAATAATTAAAATGGCTAGAATTACAAAGTGACTTACAAAGAGATGCTGGTGAAAAATATCCTAACGTTCACCTTGCCAGCTTTGCAATGAGCATACTCCCAAGTATTTTGACTTTTCAGGCGCGCTGCCCATAAACCATTGGCAGCAGAGGGCGCTCTTCTGTTAAAATCCGAAGTTCTTTTTAAAAAGCTTTTCAAGCTGCATATTCGCTAGCATCCAAGTAACAGTAGTTAAAAGTATTAGCGTCAGTTAACAAGAGTCCGTATAAGCAAGTTTTATTTAGGGGAAAAGGACATCGAAGTAGAACATTTATTAAATGTAATTTACTGAGACCTTTAATTTTTAGCAATGCTAGTCTTCCAAATTAATGTATTTGTCTGATTCATTCCATTAATATTTTCTGTTGACCAACTAGGTGTAAGATACCAGCATATATACTTCTAGCGTCACCCCTGGTATTGGAAAGGCTTGGGACCTTAGCATGTGCTGTGTGCGCTATAAGGGCAGGACATTCTAAAACAAAGTAAAAAAATTAAAAGACATCGTACTTAATGCATTCAAAAGTAAGGCATTCACTATGTTTGGAACAAACAGCAGATACAGTCCCTGTTCTAAGTTTACATCTTAAAGAGATCAACGATTTTGTAGCATCTGGATATGAATATAAAACAATATCTGCATATTTATCTCCCGCGATCAGTGGCTGGGCCGAATCCTGCGTGCCAATGTGCTCCGCAACGTCGGTCTGCTTCCCGAATCCCAAAGCGTGGTCTTTTTCTCCTCCTCTGACCCTCTCCGCCACCACCCCTCTGCCCGGAGCGAACCAGCTCCGGTCAGGGCCAAGTTGCCCAATATCCTCCATCGCTACAAGAGATTCTCTTCCCCAAGAACCGCAGTGGGGAAAGTTTCTGCATCGCCGACTCGTGCTGCCTAATTGGTCCTTTTTAAAAAACAAACAAAACAAAAAACAAAAAAACCCCTAGCTCTCAACCAGGAGGAATCATACACTTTGCATTTTCAGAACACTCCTTGTTTCGTTTTCAAGCTAATGAGGTCTTACTAGTAGTGATCATGCAAAAGCCTTTTTTGAACACCCCAAGTCGCAAGTCATTGGACAGGGCTCTAGCTGCGTGTCCAGGTCTCACGTGGTGCCTCCGCGGGCCACCCAGAGCGTGTGCTCGGGTGAAACCTTTAAAACTTTCTTTTTCTGTGGACAGCAAAAAGACCCAGTGTTAAATGCGTCGGCCCTAGGCTAGCCAAAACTGATCCATCTGGGAGGCAGTCGGCATCCCGGAAGGCCGCTGCATGACTCAAGACTTGAAAGGTTCCCGAGTTCAAGCGACTCTGAACGCCGCCGCCGCCGCTTCGCGCTCGTCGCCCGGCCGCCCGGCCGCCACCCTGCTGTCCCCGCCCGCCGCCCCGCGCGGCCCCGCGCGCCCGCTGAGGGGGAGGGGCGCGCTCGGCAGAGGTCGCCGCCCGGTTGAGCAATCGGGCTATGCAAATAAGCGGGGTTACGACAGCCAATCGGAGGCCGGCTCTGCTGTGACGCGCGCGCCGAGAGCCCGTAGTATTTATAGATCGTATTTAAAGAGCCCTTGGGAGTCTCCCCGGGCTCGGCTGGGCGGTGGCAGCGGCGGCGGTGGCTGCGGGGCTGCATTAACCCGGCGCGCGTGAGGTGGCGGGGCGGTCGCTGCCGGTCCCGTCCCTGTGGGGGTGTGGGGCGTGGAGGAGCGTCCGAGCACGTTCCATAGTAGTTTTTACCCACTTCCCAGTTCGGTCTCTGAAGAGGGGGGGGGAAATGCTGCAGCTTCGACAATAGTTTTGCTTAGAACAAAGCCAGGGATTTGGAATCTGAGGCTGGGGGTGGCGGGTGAGGAGTCGGGGGGGCGGCCAAGGTTTGAACCGACCCCGCCCCGGCCCCACATTTGAGCCGCAAACCGATGCCGTTTCCTGGGGCTGGGCTGTGTGTAGAGGCTGCCTTCCTGGGGGGAGGGGAGAACAATACCGCCTGAAAATCCACAAGTCGTGGAATCTGGGGGCGGGGTGTATTCGCGGAAAATAAATTGCAAGATAGAGCCAGTGGTTATCTTGGCGTTCAGTCGATTGATCTTCAGACTTCCCAGCCAGCGAGCTGCACACTGCAGTGCGAAAGCAGGAAACGCATTACGTCAGAAGAGACAAGAGACCCAAGTTGCAACGGTTGCATCTGCAGGGCTGGCTCTTTCTCCTCGGAGAGGTTCCGCGGGGCTCGGGCCCTGGGTGCTTGCCCGGGCGCGGCGCTGCGCGCTTTCACGCAAAGGGCCAGGAGCTGGCGGCAGCCGGGGGACCCCTGGCCTGGGTGCCCTGAGCGCCAGCCCCGGGCCGCCGCACGTTGCCCTTCCCGGCAGGCTCATTTAGAGCCACAACAAATTCCTTTTAAAGATAGCCCCGCGCTTAGCTGGATGTCCTAAATTCCAGGAAGGACGGGGTGAGGAACCGCACCAAGTGTCACTGCCGTCCTGAGTTTAGTGTGAGAAGGGAAGCAGGTGGCGGAATCCCAGCTGTGTGCGGAGCTGGACCGGTTCTCCACACCTTGTCAGTTACCTCGTTTCTCGGTGTTGATGGACATGTCACAAGAAACTTGTTCTCCGCCACGGACCTAGCTCCTGAGGCCTTGTCACTGCTTCTCAGAAATCACTTGAGGACGAACATGAAGCAGGAGAATAATTGTGAATTAGTACATTCTGTCTCTTGGAAAACGTTAAGGAGTTTGATACTAGCCTCACCTGCTCCCTCACTCAGCTGCTCCCTGGCTCGGGGTCATTACAAAGTAATCTCAGTAACCGGTCCTCCCAGGCTCGAGGTCCACTCCACCCGTGAGCAAAGTTTTGCACAAAAACGGTGGTAACAAGGGCTAATGATGATTATTGTTCTGTGCTAGGCAGCATGCTGAGAGCTTTGGCGGACTGTCTTGTTTAATTCTTAGGATAGCTGTGTGAGGTGAGTACTATTACCCTCATTTTACAGATAAGGAAACAGATTCGGAGAATCGATGTGTTCTCCCTGGGTGGGAACCAGGCACTACCTGTGGGGGCGGGGAGATTACTTTGATCAGGGGACTTTCCAGGCTCACCTCAAGTCATACCAGGAAGACAAGATTTTTCATTCATCCCTGCTGTCAACTACAGTAAACCTAGTCCTAGTTAAACAGGGTGGGTGTCAGGGGTCATGCTTAATCCTCTAGAGCAAGAGAAACTGCTCTGGAACACCTAAATTATTTAAGCCAATTTTCTCATTGCCCTGAGTTTGATACGGTATCTTAAAAAGTCATTTAATGGTTAAATTTAATATAGCCCTTCATTCCTAGCTCAGGCCATTGGATAATGTCAGACAGAACCTGTTATTGTTGAACATGTAGGGAACCTAAAGGAACTGAGTGAGTTCCCATGTAAGTTAGGAGTGGAGCCATGTTCAGAATTAGCTGTTAGCCTAGGTCAGGGTCGGGTGAGTCCTGTTTTTGCTTTTCCTTTTGGTTGTCTTTTCCCTCATCACTGTCATCTAGGCAGGAGAGAGCTAGGGAAGGGAAACTGGTCTGTGACTGGTGTCTGAAAAGGGAAATTCAAATGAGGACAAGTTCAGGGGGAGGAGGTTATTCCTGTGTGCATCATTACGATTTTATGTAATAGAAACAAGTGATTTGAAAGCCAGGCACCCGATAGAAGTTGAAGGCCAGTTGTGCCCCATCCCAGATGGAAGGCCTTAGACCAGCTGTGGAGGGTGAGACCCAGTTTCCTCATCTGTGAAGTGGCAGCCTTGCCCCTAACGTTCCCCTCTGCTGTCAACTCTGCCTCCTCTAGTCTTCTGCAGGCTGGTGTTTCTCAAAGTTCTCTCCTAGGGCCAGTCTCTTCAGCACACTCTCCTGGATGATTTTACCCAGGTCATGGCCCTTTTTACTGTTTGAAGTCTTTGTCCCTTGCCCAGGTATCTTTCCTGAGCTCCAGATCTGTATACAGAACATCTCCACGTGGACACCTCAAATTAAATGTTCCAAACTGAACTGCTCTTTATCTGTTTCCCAGGCGCCTATGACGAAAGATAGGCCCTGCCTCTGCACATCCCCACCCAGTTATTCAAGCCAAAGCCTGGCTAATTCCCCTTTCCCTGATTGTGTTGGTTATACAGTCAATGAATGGCCATCTCCTAGGTCAGGTTGTCAGCTGCCTTCTGGCTACCAGCCCCAAAAACCTCCACCGTGCAGCCGGAACCCCTCCCTTGGTCCTCTTCAGTGGCTCCCATTGCACTCAGAGTGAAGTGTGGCACGGGTTTCAGAGCCACTCAAGATCGTGCTCAGACCTAGGTCTCTAGCTTCTCCCCTCGATGGCACTCCACCTTTCAGCCATTCTTAAATTCTTTCAATTCTTCTAATGGTGCCAGATTCTTTTGTTGTTTCCCTGAGCTTCAGCAGAGGCTGTTCTGAAAATGCTGCTGCACCTCATCCCCGTGCCCCTTCTCCTGACGAAAAGCTCCTACTCTTTCAGTTCTCCTCTGTCACTTCCTCCAGAAAGCTCTTTGGCCTCCACCCAATTCCACGGGCGCACAAAGAACTGTGCTTTCCCATCACAGTGCCGATGCACTGTGTCCTGAGTGTCTTTTAACTGTGCTGAATCTAAGTCCTTATTTAGGTAGTGGGGGAGTGCATCAGAATCATTCAGGGTGCTTTGTCCTCCTGCACCTCAAAGCCCCATCTACCCTTCACCATTCCCAGTCTGCCGTGAGTGTGTTGTAACAATCAGGACTCAATGAGCCCATGCTACTAATGATGTGCTGTGTCCCAGGGGGTGTTACGGGAAGAAAGGTTGAGAACTGCTGCAGTTCCACAAGGAAGGGGTTGTTCTGTCCCTCGTGCCTGGCCCAGTGGAAGGCACAGAGTAGGAGACAGTCAGGAAATACGTGTAAGATTGACTGGAGATGAAAGGCTTAAGTCAAAATGTACATTAAGTCCCCAGGACAGAACAGGCATGGGGTAAACCTGGACTGTCTTTCCCTCCACTTGCTGAAATGGAGCGTCGTACCTGCCATCCTTGTCACCCTTTATCCCGCAGGTAAGTGAAAGTGAAAGATATTTACAGCAGGTTCCTTCAGGCCTGCCGCTTCACTACAGCTGTGTTTAAAAAAAACACCTTATGAAGCCTGGGCCTGATTTTTCACTGACACTGTTGTTAGTGAGCAAACTGCCTCACATTTGTTTTTTCTCTGATGGTGTGTGTGTTTTTGTTGTGTTTTTTGTTTTGTTGCTGTTTTTTTCAAGGAGAAATATGTCTCCCCAGATCGTTTTTAGGGGGAAGCCGTCTTCAGAAGAGGAACTTTATTCAGGTTGTCTCTGAAAAAGTGGGACTGAATCCCGGGAGGAGTCAAGACCGGAGGTGGAAAGGTGTAAGTTGGAGGCTGGTGAGAGCTGAGTCTGGGCAGGGCTCTGCAGGCAGAGGGATGGCTGCGAGGCATTAATGGCCTGGGCTAGTTCGGCCCAAAAGAAAACAAGATGCAGCTGGCTTTGGAGTCGGGGCTGGATTTGAATTTGGCTCTGTGGCCTTGGTTAATGGTATAGCTTCTCTGGGTCTGTCCTTGGCTTCCTCGGTAAAGTAGGGTTCCATTTGTCCATTGGTTTTGACAACCAGTGGGGTATATTTGCAGAAATCTTGTATATGATGTAAATGTAAAATGCTATAGAAATATAGGGTATTATTAATATACTATGTAATTATAAATACAAGGCATTAAGTTATGGACTGGAATTCAATACACATTTATTGAGTATCGTGTGGGTAGGTGATAGGGCACAAAGATGAATGAAAGAGAAAAGGAATTTATACTTACTGATCCTGCCAACTTTTATTCCAGGTATTTTATACTCATTATCTCTTCTAAGAGCACCAAGATTCTGCCCTCAAGAGGTTTATTTTCAGGAAAATGACACAGGTACATATTAAAATTCACATCAAGCAGCTATGAGAATGCCGCACGGTCAGGTGGGAGCACGGGTGATGGAGCTGTCAGAGAGGAGGGAGACATAAAGAAGTAATGGCATTGATCCTTGGGTCTTGGAGAAGAAATAGAATAAGCAGATCCATCAGGAGGGGGAGGACACGTCCAGCGGAGGGGACAGCAATGATAAAAGGATGGAGCTGGGGAGGTGCCAGTAAGTGAGGGGAGAGGCGAAGTGGGGAGGCTGATGGCAGTGGGCGGAGGGAAGGGGCAAAAGTGACACCAGGTCTGATCCTGCTTCTCTTTATATGTCATGTACTAAGAAATAGGGATTTCATTCTATAGGTAGTGATGAGTCAGACTGCCAGGACATTTATTTTTTAGGAGGAAAGTGACACAGTTAGATTTGTCCCTTTTAGAAAGGTAACTGCATGGAAGCGAGACTGGGGACAAGGACTCGGGCAGGGAAGTGACTGCGGTAGTTCAAGCAAGTGGTCGTGAAAGCCTGGAACAGTGGTTTTCAAACTGCGGGTCACAACCTGTAAGTGGATCTTAAAATGATTTTAATGGGTTGTTCTTGTCTTTAGAAAAAATAGGCTTAAATGAAAAAGAAGATATTAAAGAGTCTAATGTAATGAGGATCAATGGTTCATAAAACTTCTGTCTGATTTACTTGTTTGTTATGCATAAATTTTCTGGACAGCTTGAATTTTTAATAAATTCACTTCAATAGACTTAAATCATCTTCAACATGAACAAAGTGGATTTACTTAAAACTTGGCATGTGTAAGTGTCTGTGTTATAATAGAGCCACCATCATTTTGAATACAAAGCATGACAGAGTTGAAGCCATTGAGTGTAATATAGGATTTATAACCTGGAAAAATTTTTTGAATGAAAATGGATAATTATTAGATTTAAATCGTGAGTTTTTGCTTGGTTGCATTTTGAAAATTGTATCTTAGTGACTTGATTCAAAACTTGAACTGCAGAATGCATATCCTGCGTCATGATACAAAATGTATTTCTCACCATGGGTCATGATTGAAGACAGCTTCCAAACAACGACTTAGAAGATTGGGGCAGTGGCTGTGGGGTGCAAGAGAAGGGAAGGGTCAAGGTATCATCAATTTCTGAGGTAGAATTAAAACTAGTTAACTAGTTGGATGTGGCGGGAAAGGAGAAGAAAGGTAGGATAACTCAAGGGTTCCTGCGTTGGCCTGCCAGGGTGCGTGGGGTACGAGCTCAGTTCACTGCAGCCAGCATCTCTTGATAGGAAGCACAGACGCAGAGACGGCTGAGTAAGACATGGTTGGGGCCCTTGAGAGACTCTCCCTAGGTGGAAGAGACTCAAGATGGCGTATGTTAATAAAATATGGCAAATGCGGTCATAAAATTAGGCAGAGGGAGCTTGGTGGCCTGGGTCCTCACAGAAGCTTTCTAGAAGAGACATCCTTGGGCTTGAAGGAGGGCTAGTCATCCAGAAGTAGACAGATAGAAAGGAAATCCTATTGCGAAGAGCAGAGAGCTGGAAAGCAGGATGTGTGTGTGTGAGTGGGTATGTGAGTCAATGTTGTCATTAATTTCGTGTTACTAGAACACTGAGAAGCCAAAGGTGAGGTTGGCCCAGGGAAAGAGATGGGTCGTGAAGAGCTTTGTCTGTCACGCTAAGGAACTTAGCTCTTGTGTGAGGTGAAGGGGGTTGAGGAAGGTTAGGAACAAAGTTTTAGGAAGCTCGCTCTGGCTGCAGTGGAGAAAAGTTCTCACCAGGGAGCTAAATTGAAGGTCAAGAGACTAGAAATGGGGATATTAGATTTAGTTCAGGTGAGAGGTGATGACCTACGTTAGGACAGTGAGCAAGGGATGAAGAGAAATGGATTCAAAAGTGGGCAAGGCGTGGTCACTAGTTGGATAGAGAGAATTCTGTCAGTCGGTGTCTGATCAGGAAAACAAAACCCAGGCCAGGGAGTTTCATGGAAGAAATTTAACATGAAAAACTATTGCAAAGGGTGTAAAATAGAAGGGCAAATAGGAAACAGCTGGAAATCCTGAGATCAGGAGGAGCAAGGTGCTACCCCTAAGACAAGAGGGACCAAAGGGACAGGTGATGTCCAGAGTCTAGGAACTGTGGTTGCCTGGTGGGAGCTGGCCCACGAAAGAGATTCAGTCCCTGAAGCGAAGAGAGGGAAGTGCCCTCCCCTGGACCTGTTATCTCTGTTGGCCAAGCCTAACTAGGAGCTAGTTGGCACGGGGCCTGGGAAATGTGGCTTGCTGTGTTTGGCCTTTTGCAGGAAGAACAAAGCAGAAGAAGGAGAGAAAATAGATCTGAGCGTAAACAGTCAAGTTAATTAGGCATGAGGAAAAAGAAGTAGATATATGGGGAACGTATGAAACTCTCATCTTGCCTGCTTGTGCAAACAGTATCCTGGAAGTACTTCAAAACCATTGGATAATTGTGCATTTTATTCTTCATTTGGACTAAGAAGACATTTCCTCACATTTTTTTTTTTTAATAGCAATTTTACTTGGAATTCTAAGCTTCTGTAAGGGGCAGAGTTAAAGCATCAGGGTTATAGCTAGTTTCAGAAAACATCCAGATCGTCTCTAGTAACACCTCTTTTCTACTGCCAGCTGTCTCCCTTCCAGACTCCCCCAACATCCTCCTTCCAGGAATCTGAACTGTGATTCTGTAGAAAACCTGTAGCTTGATATGTGTGGTCATCAGGGTGGTCCAGGGTCTGAGGCATTGTTCTGTCCATCAATCATGCTTTTTTTTGAGGAGGGTCAGGAGGAAATAATTAAAATCCCTCGTTTTATTATCAAAATATTTTAGAAGATTTCCAAACAAGTAGTCATTGGCATTTGATACAGCCACCTGCTGTTTTGCTATCTTTAATCCTAGCCTAGTTTATTTTAGAAACCAGCCTAATGACCAAGATGACTCTTTAAAACATGGAGACTGTGGCAAGGCAGATCCCTCACAGAAGGGAGACAGGGACCCAGGAGCCAATAGTTTGTTGTCGTTTTTTCCTGTTGGCATGGATCCTATCTTTAAAGTATAAGTACTACTACTGGATATTCAAATCTGTCAGTACATGTCAAGATTGCCCTACACAATTATTCACCAAACTTGCTGTAACTTGCTGATAGAGCTAAGTAGATGTCTATGTGAATTAGTTACTCTGCTTCTGTAAATGTCCACAACAGGTACAGTGTGCTGGCCTCCCGGTTGATGGTTTTCCCCATGGTAAGAAGTAGTTGGAATAGCTCTTCCTATAATGAAATATTTCAATGTTTATCTAGTAATCCACAGACATCGTAGGAGTTCTGTCGTTCAGCCAGAGCTCAGTTTGTCTGGTGGTTTCCCATTGTGGGGATTCTCTGAGCTGATCTGGGCGGCCCTTTTGGAATCACATGGCAGGACCCGTTCTCTGCTGATTGTTGCTGCAAACCTTATGTTCCTATTTTATTTAATTCTATGCTGTTACCATCTGGGTGGTTAGGACTTCTAGATGTAATTTGTCTATTTTCTTTTTATAGCCAAGAACACTAAGTGACATAGTAAGACCACGTAGCCTTCTTATGGCTAAATGACACCAGTTCCCATTCCTTACCATGTTTATGCCCTGTTTTCTAGCTTAATCAAGTCTTTGTGCTATACTCTGTTCCCTTTCCAGTTTCTCCACATTCTTTTAAAAATATGAAGCCTTAGGCTGGATGTGAGTTTCTAATGAGGGTTTGACCATCCGTGCATATATTGGGAAAAATTACTTCATGGTTTTTGCATGTCCTATTTCAGTTAGTATACCGTAGGATCACGTCAGCTTTTTTAAAATAGCAGTTCCACATTCCTGACACATTCCTCGTTGAGGTGACCTGTACACCTGGGCAGTGCTGTAAGACTTCCTTTTAACTGTTTTAAGTTAGAGCATCATGAAAGTTGTTATGGTGGCTGTAACTACCCTTCAAGAAAAACATGCTTCAAAACAGATCATCGTCATCAAAGTCTTTATTTTAAGGCTGTTTTTTTTCTTCCCATCGTTCAGAGTCCTTTGCAGGAGGTTGGCTAGCGTCAATTAATTATACGATTTCAAAGTGAAATTTTACACTTAAACTCTGTGTTTGATTTTAGACACCCCACCACCCCTGCCACGGAACACTGTTCATGAAGGGCGCCTCTGCTACTCCAGTACTCAGCTGTCTTCTCCATTAGTTCTTGGGGGTCAGCCTTTTGGGGGGGAGCTTCAACTTCTCACAGACTTTGCTTAAGACTCCTTGTGACTAATGAAATCAGTAGATTTTCATAAAATTTATGTATCTGAGAAAAGTTTCCATTCAAAAATACTATTTTTCATGTGAGTCAGTCACTTATTTCCCTCGCTCCTACTTCAGCTTAATCATGCCTAATATCACTTTTAAATTGTGCTTATCAAAAGGAAAGAATAGTAAATTTACAGGTCCTGATCAATGCTTTCTGATTTCGGACAGTGTTCAGTTTACATGCAGTATCTGGCCTTCTCTTGGGAGTTCGTTAGATTACAAATGGACAGTATCCATCTAAACTTACAGTGCGAACCATTCCTTTCAGTGAGGCTCAGGATTCATTTTGATCATCATATTGATTGACAGTATTGTGCTATCATCCATTTAATTTTTGTCTCTAGATGACTGTAATCCATTTCATTTCTGTATTGGTCAGGGTTCATTTATAGAGAATAAAATCTACTCAAGGTAGTATAAGCAGGAAAGGATTTATTGTGGGGTTTTTAATGGCTTAAGAACCATTGAAATGGCTGAAGAAACAGACTCAAGGTTGAGCTTTAAGGACAAGTCACAAAGCCACTCTGCAGAACTGGCCACCCAGGTAGCTACTGCCTCTTCTCCAGTCAGGAAGTTTCAGGATCCAGACATACAGCACCACTGCCACAGCCACTGGCTTCACAATCACTTCATACTCATTACAGTCCAAACCAGCAAAATAGATGCGCCACCCCCTGCCTTTGAAGCTAGTGACTAGACAGTGGGGGTGCTGTGCTAACGCTGTCACAGAAAAACCTGACACCTCCAGAACGGTGCTTGCCAGCAGAGGCAACAGAAGGATGACTAGCTCTTACAGAAGTGTGCTTCCCTGGCTGATCCTAAAATTCTAGGACCCAGCTGCAAGGAATCTAGGAGACTTTCCAGCCCCTACAGAATAGATGGGCACATTAGAAAGATAATGGAAAGGATGTTGAGCACCAATCTACAAAAGCCATCACAACCACAATCAAATGGCACCTAAAATTCATTGAAATGGAAACAGTTCATACTTCCAAGGCTTGCATGATAAGTGGAAATGCTTTTTTAAGAATAAAATGGCCATCACTTTCAAGGATAAATTATAATTTTGTTATTGATGCAGGGAGAAGCCCTTCCTTGTAACTCTTAAATATACCTCCAAAAAGATTTTGATATAAGATTAGTATTACAATAGCACACCACTCTCGGTAGTGACTATTAATGGACCAGTTCTGTCTTTGTACAACAATATGTGAGCATCTGCCCTGTGCATTACATTGAGGTAGTGCAGTAGAGCTTGTGAACGAGCACACATATCACATTGCCCCTTCCCTCAAACAACTCCCATTATAGCGGGAAATAGAAATAAACAGAAATGAGAAGATAGGGTCTCCAATTGAAAAAAAAAATCTAAGTTCAAATCTCTTATTTTATTCATCAGATGTGTAACATTGTCATATATGTATATACATACCAAGAATAATTATAATATAGGTAGTCTGCTACCTCAGTAAACAAAGTGTTTAGCTCAAAGAAACTAAGTCAGATGAATTCATTTTAAAAACTACCTCCTATATATAGAGAGACAGACAGACAGAGGGAAGATAGAAAATGGTTAGAATTTAGTAGGCCTTTAACAGACTGTAGCTGTTAAGTAGTTGTGATAATAAAAGCAAGAGGAATTCGAAGAGGATGCAATAAATGATGGATAATCAAGTAAGTGATGAAGGTTAAGTACCCTGTAAGACATTTAATCATCTGTGTTGTAGGAGCTGATTTTCACGCAAAGAGTTAAAATTTCCACCCAGATAGGTTTTAAGAAACTTTCTCATCATATTTTCAACAGTGAAGATAAAAAGTTTTTGGACATCATAAAACCTCCAATGACTGTAGTGTCAATTTTTTTCGATGTTATAATGTATTTTCAGCGTTGTTTAGTTAACTCTAACAGCATACTCTTTGATCGAAATAGTTAAATCTAATATTTATAATATACTTATTTATATTAGATATCAAGTTACAGCTTACTTACATTGAAGTTTATGCCTTTTAACATACAGTTCCATGAGTTTTGACAATGCACAGAGTCAAATAATGACAACCACAATCAAGATACAGAACATTTCCATCAGCCCAGAAAGTTCCTAATGTGTCCAGTCAGTGTCCCTTGTCTCACAGCTCCTGGGAAGCACTGATCTGTTTTCTGTTCCTATGCTTCTGCTTTTCCAGAACCTGACATAAATGGAATTGTCCAGTAGCAATCTTTTGTTTCCAGCTTCTTTCATTATAAATATTTTACTTTAAATATTACATTTTATATTATAAATTTTATATTTTTAAATAAAATACATAATTGGGCCTAATTTATTTAATAAGCTTTTAACTAACTTATAAATGTAATGAGTTGGAGTGCCTTTAGTCATCTTTGGCCTTTTACTTAAGAATTAACCCTTTCCCCCTCAAAAAACTGTTGTATTACAGGCAGTCAACAAAACCTAATTAACAGGATATTTTGTTGTTGCTATGCCAAAAGTAAAAACCTGAACTAAATAAAAAAATGGACTTGCATATTTTGGAGCAACTTATGTATATAAGGTAACCTATAGAAAAACAATTCCTTCATGATTCTTTGAAAGAATTGAAATGTTAAATATCTGATACACTTTGTTGTGGTTACAGTAACGTCTGCGAAAAGCATGCCTTTTTCACTTGTAAGAGTTTCAATTTTGCAGTGTATATTCGCCTTGATGGTAACTGCAAACTGTGCTGTTCCCTCTTCAGTTCTGACAGCAAGTTCAAAGTCTATCAAATTTGTTGTCTGAGCACAGGGTGAAGCAAAACTTTCAGCTTAAAAAAGCCTCCTAGTTGTATTTCTTGTTAGAGAAGTTCCTAAATGTACCACTGGGGCATCTTAAAATTTGATTTCAGCTTTAGTTGTGGACATGTAACTGCTTAGAAGCAGGAGGGAAAAAACATTTGAAGTAGGACCCATCTTTTGGTGACTTTTTGCACACTGCAAATCCTTTAGCTGAATATTCCCGGGGTCCTCAGTGACCATTTTTAAAAATAGCTTTATTGAGATAAATTTATATTTCACAAAATTCTCCCATTTCTAGTATGCAATTCAATGGTTTTTAGTATGTTTACGTAGCTGTGCAACCATCACCATAATCTAACTTTAGAACATTTTCATTACCCCAACAAGAAACCTTGAACCCATTAGCATTCACTCCCCATTCCTCATACCCCCGGGCCCCAGGCTAATCTGCTTTCTGAATAACAATGATTTTTAATGTGATAAGACTTTTTTTTTTCACCCTGTAGCTAAAAAGAGGCCACATTTTCCTATTCATGTTAAATTCTGTAATTTTAAATATTAACTTGGTGTAATTCATTGTTACCTTTGTGAGAATGCCTAGATCAATTTGAATTTTTCTGAAAGTAGTTCTTTTAAAAAAAAAGAGAGAGCTCTTTCCTTTTCTTCCTTCTTTGCAATTTTTAAAATTCTTTCTTTGAATCCTTTGAACAAGGGACAGTTGGTGCTCAGGAAAGCAAATATTAGCATGAGTGGTTTCCAAAAACCCCTTCCTTTAGCAATTAACAAGAAGTTTACATAACTAAAAATATTTCAGCAACACACGTCTTCTCAACAAGTTACTTAGTGAAAGTAAACAACAAAAATTCTAAAATATATGAACAGCAGCACTTTTGTGAAATGTGTATTTTAAGGTTTAGTTCTGTTTAGCGTTTGAAGGAAAACCTGTTGGGTGGGGTGGAGAGATACTGCTTAACTACTGCTTTGTATTCTTTGACTGGTGACCTCAGCTCTGGCTTGAGTTTTTACTACTGGTTAAGAAACTGGTGTTTGTAGTTCTGTCTGTAACAAAGATCTCATTGCTAAAAACAAATGTTTAATTATTAGAAATAAGAGTGCCTTAGAGATATACATTGCTCAGGATAGTACACTCAGCAGGAAGAAGGAACCAGAAAACATATTCCGTTTGTGGTAACATGGTCTAAGTTGACATCTTAAAGTTGGCTTAGTGTTTCAGAAGAGAAGGTTCCTCTTAAACTTACTTAGTTATATATTTGTTCAATTATTTTTTGTTAGTTTATATATTAGTTATTATTGTATAACAAATAACCCCCCAAAATTTAGGAGTTTAAAAGAACAATAAGCACGTATTATTTCTTACAGTATCTATCCATAGGCCAGGAATTAGAAAAAGCCTTCCCCCGGGGCAGTCTGGACTCAGTCTTCACAAAGGGCTCTCTCAGGTGTTCCCTGAGGTTGATATGTCATGTAAAGGCTTGACCGGGGCTAATGCTGGCCCACCCATGTGGTTGACAAGTTGGTGGCAGCTGTTGGCAAGAGATGGTAGTTTCTCCCTACGTTGGCCTCTCCATAGAACTACTGAACATCCATGACGTGACACCTGACTCCTCCCAGAGGGAATACTACAGGACAGGGCACAGCTTCAGAGTCACCTAAACCGTTACCTCTGTCTTACTTTATTGGTCACATAGAGCAGCGTTGGTTCATTGTCAGAAAAGACTACATACAAGGGCATGAACACACCAAGGAGGTGAGAATCCCGGGGGACCCTCTTGGAGCCTGGCTACGCAGCTTATATATAAAGCCTTGCAGATAATTTTTGAATGTTACCAAATGCAAAGGCACTACTTTCGTTTCAAATACAAAAAAAAAAAAAGTATTAATATGATATATTAAATATATCTTTATATTATATATTAAACATATATGTATTCATTGTATGTTGTATATATGTAACATAATATACATTATGTGTATATGTAATCTCCCCAGTGAACGGCCAAGGCCTGGTGAAGATGCAAACTATTTTAATTCCAAGGCAATTAATCATCTGTTCATTGAGAATATGCCGTTCACCTAGAACTATGCTAGAAACATTTGTTAAGGGATGTGGCAGAAATGACAGGGTCATCTCAGAATTTTATCTGAAGGATATCTTTGTAACATCTTTCACGAATGATGTCCTCTGCCAAAAGTTAGGTATGGAATTCAGCCCCGCTCCTCAGGGTTATGCCTGTAGCTTCAAATTCTTTGGGGGGAAATTCTGTTTGTTTTTTTTTTCCCGGTCTTGAACGGAAGCAGAATGCCACCTATTAGAAACAGGGACATTTTGTCCCTTCATATTAACACCAGATATAGTATGACATGTCTCCTTTTCGCAGAGAAATGTAGATTCTAGACATGCTTTGTTTTGAGTATTGGGATTCACCCAGCATGAGTAGATACATTGGAATTTTCCTATTCTTCTATATTTGCTCACAAGAGAAAAGGAAGGTATGCATCAAACTGTTCACAGAGGGCATGTGAACAGTAGCTGGTTATCTGCTTTACACCTTTTGTTTCTTCTTGAAGCCGCAACCCACTCCATCCGATGGACCGCTCGCCTTCTTATTCTTGTCAATTGTTCCAAATGAAAGCTGCCATTTTCTCTTCAGTTCTCTCTCTCTGGCTCTAGCAATTGTTCAGTTTGCTACCCGAGAGCCCCTGGCCACAGTGATTTGTTCAGAGATTAGGCTGTGACTCAAGCCAGACCAATCAGAGTGCTTGCTGAGGGTTTTTCTAACCGGCTTCTTTTAAGAGAAAGGCCTCTTCCCTCTCCAGTCACAAAATGATTCTTGAGCTGCCAGTGGCCAGTTTCATTCCCGGTGGAAAAGATTCAGTGGGAAAGAATGGAGTTAACAAGCAGAGAAGAGTGAAAATGGGACAGAGCTGGTCACAAGTCTTGGCTCCCAGAGTCCTCAGGGCCAGCTCACACACTTGCCCCTCCGGAAGCTTGCTTATGGGAGCAAATAAATCCCCGTGTTTGTTTAAGATGGATCAAGTTGGGTTTCTGTCACTTATGTCCATAAACCCTGACTAATACCTCTTGAGAACTTTGGGAGGATTCTGTTTTCAATCTTATACGTTAATTGTACAACTCAGACTTTTTTTGGATGTGAATGATGGAAACTATTTGAGCTAGCATAACCAAAGAGAGAGTTTACTGGATCCAAATGTATGGGGGTTTCCATGTTTCCAAATGTATGGGTGATGCTGGCCTGAGGAATACCCAGGAAGCAAGGATCTAAATGCCATCAAAACTCTCTGCTATTTTTCTTTCTGGATCTCAGCTGCGTTCCTCAAGTATGGACTTGCTTTTGTCATCCAGTGGGGACATGGTCACTGTTGGCCGATTCTAGGCCCACATGTTCTCAGTTTCAGAGAAGAAAGGTCTTCTCCCCATCTTGGGTTAGCAAAATCTCAAGGAGGGGTTCTGATTGGTCTGGCTTGGGTTACATGCCCATTCCTGCGCCAATTACAGTGGCCATGAGTGTAGGTATGGTTCACATGCCCTCTCCTTGTGGCCAGGGTTGTGGAGTCACATAAGAACATGGCAGTTCCTGTCTAGAAGCAATGTCCAGGGTGAGGGAAAAGGAATTGCCCTTCAAATAGGGAGAGAAACTGGCTCTGACTAATCGCTGGGGAAATCATTCAAAGTATGGCAGCAGATGCCAAAAATTTTTGTGTTTTCCATAATTTTATATCATTCATATGTTTTGTAACAAACAGGTGACACTTTGAAAAGATATTAATCTGTATTCTATATTTGTTTGGTTTCAGTATTAAATGCTCTTCTCCGGAAGTAGTATCAAATTTGTAAGGAACCTCAGAAATCATCCGGTTTGACCACTACTAATGCAAAATACTTTCTTACATTGCCCTGGGCCAGGGGCTTGCATATCTTCATGTCTTCAGTGATGATGTGAAGCATGAGTAAAAATACATTTCTCTTTGAGACAAAGGATCGGGACATAAGAACTAAAGCATAAGTTGACGAAACCAGGAGCTATTAATTGATCTGCAGTCTTTGTGTTACCTCGGGAAAATCACTGTCTCTCCGGTTTCCTATTCTTATCAAAAATGAGGGTAACAATGCCAATACCATTAAAGGTTTAAATATATCACTGGGGGTGGGGAGGGCTCTAATATCTTATAAACGCAAAGTACAGGGAGCAGTTCTTTCTTTCTACTGCTATGAAAATGACATCTATTCCATTAAGGTATAAAAGTAGTCTGAAATGTTGGATGGTAATCTAAGTTCAATTGGTATATTCTTTAGTATTTAATGAACACCAACTTGTTCCAGATCCTTTATAGGGTACAAAATGTAGTCTGTGTTCTCCTGGACTTTTGAGTTCTTCAGCAAGAATTTTGTGTGCTGTTCTGGGACACTGTCTTTTGTCAGTAAAGTACTTTTCCCTGAAGTACAGCCAAGATTTTAAAGGCATAAGTGGCATTCAGAATTGTGAACATTTGAAAGACTGTAAATCGGCTATATGTGCCACGAGTGTTTAGAAGAATATGACATTAAGTATCAAAGCACCAAGAATGGTGGGGAGGGCATAACTCAGTGGTAGGGTGTGTACCTAGCATGCGCAAGGTCCTGGGTTCAATCCCCAGTGCCTCCATTAAGAAGTAAATAAGCCAATAATGCACAAAAATTTTTGCTACAGATTTTAAGTGAAAAAGTTAGGTTGCAGGTTTTATATAGAATATTTGTTTTCAATCCTCGGAATGCACAAACAAAGATGCAAGACAAACGAAATGCAAACAAATTACTTTAGATTTGATAGGGCGAGTAATAGTTCCCTCCTCCTCCTTTCCACTTTACTCTGCTTTCCAAATTACCCACAATAAATTTTATCTTGAAATTATTTTTGGAAAAGGTAAATAAACCTAATTACCTCCCACCTACAAAAACAAAAAGCACTAAGAAGGTAAAAATCAATGTGAAAGTCAACATTTAAAGAGAGCAGTTTATGCAACATTATGTTTGTCCTACTTGAATATTCAGGCAAAATAATAATAGTAATAATAACAACAAATGTCCATCTCTGTGGGCAAGAAAAGCTGTGTCATCCCTGAAATTCCAGGGGGGCTCCTGCACCCCTAGGCAAGCTCTTCAGGAAATGCCCAGGGTCCAAGGTAGGACGGGCACTAGTTGGCTAGAGATTTGCCCAAGCGTGCCCTTCAAGTGTGTGCAGTGGGGAAGAACATGAACAAATGTGAATTTCAATCCCCTTCTACCTGCCGGCAGTGTGCGTTTTGACCTGGGTTACTCAGCCTTCATTGGCCTCAGTTTCCATGTCTGAATTTAAATATATACACACAAATATATTTAAGTATATGAAAATAAATTTAAATATATATATCACATACATGTACATATTCTATAACAACTAACTAATTGCGGACTTGTGTGGGTTACAAGAGATGATTATGTGAGCTACGGTGCCTGGGATGTAGTAGACATTCAATTGGTGTTAGTTGGATTGCATTTGTGTTACTCTGTCATGAGCTAACCCCACCTCTCTGAAGGGTAGTGCGGTTTAAAGAGCAAACTGTAGGGTTGTGAAGGCAGAGAGACTGGGGAAATGAATGGCTGGCAGAGCACTCTCAGAGTGAAGGTTTCAGGCAGTCGTGAAAGATCTTCCTTCCAGTGGGTGGGCAGAGGGGAGTACAGGCTCCCTCAGTCTGTCTGCCTTGCTTATTCAAGGCAGCCTGATGGTCTTCTGAACACGTCTAAGTTCCTTTGACCTGCAACCTGGAAAATCAGTGCTTAGTCTGAGTGGAGCCTGTCCTCAACTCCCCACCCCTCACCCCAGACCCCTTAGGTTGCTGTCCGGCTTTAGTCCTGTTGAGCAGCTTCCAGAAGACAGAGGAGAAGGGCCTTAGGACTGCCTCTCAGCATGTTGTTGATGTTAATGCTTTAGTTGCTGCAGGTCTGCATTTTGAAGTAACATTAAAACCAATAGGAGGTGGAGCTAGGGCTGTAACTTTAATTATGGTTAATTAGCAGAACGATACATCTCCCAGTGATTGCAGTTTGAGGGCTACCAGAGAGAACTGTCATTTAGGGAGCCCTTGCTGGGTGCACTCCTTTAATCCAGCAGCACTGTGGAGTGCTCACTGCTTTCCAGAATCTACTCTCCTGTTTTGAAGAGTCAGCATGGCACCGTGGGAACAAGGAGTCTGGTATCACTAGCTAAACTGGCAAGAGATTGCTGCCTTAAACAGAGCTACAAATTCTTCATTTCAGTGAGAAATGTAGCAGACAAATGCAGCAGAATCTCCAGTTCGTTTCTCAGTGCATTCTCTCCCTCTGAGCAGCCAAATGCAGATGGTGGCTTCGTGGGGAAAAGAAATACACCAAGGGAAGGAAGCCAGTCTCGAGGCAGTGTGTCATCCAGGCCCAGTGAGGCTGAGAGCCACCCCTGTCCCTCACAGAGAGCACCACGTCTCTCCTAACTAGGGTGCCGTGTTATTGCTCTTGGACTCCCCTTTCCAAGGCTTTATCTGTTTTTGTAGATAAAGCCTTGCTTCAATCACTGTATATACACAGTTGCTTATATTTTGTTTCTTAGTTATACTTAGTTTTCTCAGTTTCTTATTTATAATTAGTACTCCATTCATGCCTTCCTCAAATTACACTTTAAACACCTTGACTAGGGTTTGTTTTATAAAATTTCCCCCAAAACTGTTTACTCACTCTGGCCAGCACTCTCTTGAGTTACTCTTACATATCACGAATATCATCCATCCTTGACAGTTAGAAAGTAATCTTGTTTTTCTAGTTGCTGGTTTCTTTCTTTTCTCTATCAGCATCAGTAATAAGCCATAGTAACGCTGTATTTGCTCTTCAAGGCTCTGGAAGAAGTAATTAGGTAATTTTAGGTCTATAAATTATGGTGGAATCAAATTTTACCTTACGGATTTTGAGGACTGAGTTGAATCGTATGGCGCTTCGATAGATTTGCCATTCAACAGCTGGGTTTAGTTGGCTAGCATCGTTGTCGTAAACAAACTTGCAGACAATTGAAAAAATGGATCTCTATGACTTGGGTACTAGATTGTTTTCCCCCCTTTGTGACTATGTATAGGGGGAGATTTTAAAGTTCTTTTATTTATTAGCTTATTAATTTATATATTAATTTCAATGTATTAATAATGATCACTATCATGTAAAAATAAGTGGCTGTCTTCAAACTTAGCATGCACGAAATCCTGTGCATCAGGTCCTGGGTTCAATCCCCAGTACCTCCTCTAAAAATAAATAAACCTGATTACCTCCCCCCAATCAAAAAAAAAAAAATTCCAGGGGAGCTCCTGGACACTTTTCTGAAATTACCCCACGATCAAAATAGCTATTTTTTAAAAAGAACTCTATCAAATCTGGGAAGTTTTAAGCATTGGAGTAACAACTTAAAAAGGAGCAAACTCTTGCTACCACAAACTGTGATAAAGGACAATATTGTGATTCCTGTGACTGAATCATGATGACAAATCCAACAGCTCAAACCTGTAAAGTAACTATCTCTGTGTTCTCATTTGCTCAGGGTATTGAATCAAATCTTTCTTGAAATACAGTCTATGTAAATCAGTTACAGTATATCAGATAATAAACTCAGTGGCTTTTTGAGGCATTTTCTCCTGTTTGAATTTAAACTTTTATGTTGAAATAATTTCAGATTTACCAAAATGTTTCAAGAATACAGGGAACTTCAATATACACTTTATATAGATTCACCCAATTTTTTAAAATTTGCTATTTTATCACTGTATTATTTTTTGAACCATTTAAGGGTGGTGTCATGCATCATTCCCCATTATCCCTTTACACTTCAGTATGTGTTTCCTAAGAATGAGAATATTCTTTATATAATCACAGTACAGTTACCTAGTGGAGGAAATTCAATCTTGCTAGAATACTTTAATCTGTGCTGGAATTTTGTCAGTTTATTCAATAATGAACCCTGTAGCATTTTCTCTCTTTAGTGCAGAATTCGGTTTGGGGTCATGCACTGCCTTTAATTGTTATTTCTCTCCATTCTCTTTTAATCTGAAATAGGTCCTCAGCCTGCCTTTGTTTTTCATGATGTTGGCATTTTTGCTTTACAGAAGTTTGTTTTATGGAATATTCCTCTGCTTGGGCTTGTTTGATGTTCCCTTGTGATTAGATTCAGGTTGTGCATCCTTACGTAAGAGATACTGTGTCCTTCTCAAGGTATTCCATCCATGATGGACACAAGATGTCCATCCTTCACTGACAATTTAATTTTGGTAAATTAATCAAGGTGCAGTCTTATTTCTCCCTATTTAGTTACTGGTTTTCCCCTCTTTGGCAGTTACACAATCTGTGGGGCCATGTCTGTTCTTTAGACCAGCGTTTGCACCATATGTCAGACCATCACAGAATTAGAAGAGCTTTTTTTTTCTAAGTTTGTAATGATTCCTACTATGTATGTGTACAAAAAGTTACTGTGACCATCTATGACATTGCTAATAGAAAGCCAGCAAAATAGAACGACTGAAACTATAGACTCTGGACTTGGATGGCTTGGATTCAAATCTCTATCCCACCACACGTCTGCTTGAAAGCTTTGGTGAGTTACCTTTCCTCCCTGTGCTTCAGTTTTATCATCTATAAAATTTAAAAGGGAAGAATACTGCCCTATTCATGGTGTAGTTGTGGAATTAATTGAGTTAATAGTATGTGCCTGGCACATAGTAAGCACACGATAAATACTGGCTTTTTCATGTAATACATATTTGTAGTTTATACATAGCAACACATTTTTTAGGGTATTCTTTTAAAAATACAGGATAGTATCTAAAAATCCAAATAATGAGGTCACATTTTTACATGCAGCTATTGTTCTTCCACTACTAGATTCAAAACATAAACTTAGCCAGGTGTATATGTTTTTTTTAATCTCTAAAGCCAGTGCTTTGACTTTATATTTATTCATTTCTTGAGCAGAATTTACAGCAAGCTCCTAAAAGGTGCAGGCACAGTTGTAGGCATGGGGTAAACAGTGATGAACCAGGATCTCTGGTGGAGGGGATGTTCTAGTAGAGGATATAGATAAAACCAAAGTAATGTGTGAATTAAGATAATTTCAGGTAGCACAAAGTGCTCTGAAGGAAACCAAACAGGGCGGTGCAGTAGAGAGAAACTGGGGGCCGGGGAGGCAGTAACAGATGACTGGGTTAAGGAAAGAAGGCCTTTTATGACCTGTCTTTAATGTCTCTTCATTGCTTATCTGACCAAAAAATTTAGACTTATGTTTGGAGCCGAAACAATGTGGAACAGATCTCCCCTAGTGCATTACTCTCTCTGTAAATAAGATAGCATCGTGGTTATCTGACGGTTTTCAGTATTGCCGAACGTGTATCGGTTAAGCTGATCTTGAATAGTGCTGCTCTTAATTGAAACTGTGCCCTTTTATCATCATCTCTTCTTAATTAAGCTGCTGGTGTTGATTACATAGTTCTGTTTAGAAACCAGTTGCATAAACACTTCTTCCTTCCCTCAATGTATTTTCTATCCTAGCTGTTACGGATGCAAGTCTTCCTTTAAAATATGCTTCCTGGTGTCCAAAAGTAAACCCGCTTACCTCACAGCACACATCAGCTTTCCCTAATTTCTCCGTGGTCTCCCGTTTGCCTCCTCCAGGGCTTCACTGGCCTTAGACATTAGAACATCCTCAGATTATCTTTCATACCTTTTGAGGTCTTACTCAGGGTCTCTCCTCTGACCCTCCTGGATGGGAGGTAATCCAGGCTTGAAAATCAGACATTCATTTGAAACTAGGATTTACCACCTCCCAGCTGAGTGAATTTGGAAGAATTGCTTAACCTCTCTGTGCCTTATCTCTAAAAATGTAGGGTAATAGCAAGGTTTGGATGAAGTTAAGCAAGATTATGTACCTGAAACCCTAATAGAGTATGTTGCCTAGAGTTCAAGGTACTCATCCAATAGGGCATCCTTTTGCCCAGCTCATACCTCTGGGAACTTCTGTACAGCTAATGAGTCTCTCTCCACGGACTCCCTGAAACTGGTCCAGTTCCCTTCAGGAAAGAGTTTCTTATCTTGGGAAGATAGCAAATACCTGGATGATGAGATATTTTCCAGAAGTACCGCAACAGGCTAGTCCAGGATTTCTTAGCCTGGGAACCACAGCCCCTAAAGGCCAGGAGCCCTGAAGGTGCCTGGAGAGAGTGGGAGGTGCACAGGCTTGATGAGCAGCTCTGCCCATTCTGATTGATGGGACTGGTCCTGGCTGACACAGCAGACATGCCTGCCCTTGCTGGTTCTGCTCCGTAGGAGTTCTGCTCCCAGTTCTTGATGGCACTATTGATACAGCGTTGCCTTTTAATTCCTAATAAATGAGAATTTAACGGTTTCATCATCATCCTTGGTTCACAGTACTGATGCACCTACCATTTGCCCGTCTCTTAGTGACTCAAATTCAGTAAGAAATCGTGGGATATATGGGGAATGTTGAAAAGTATTTACGATAGCCTAAGGCAGCAGCTGGAATTGTTTTCTTTTTGTTAAAACTAGATGTTTGGTTCTGACTACAAAATAACACATCCTCAAAACTGGAAAAATTAGAAAGCAAGCAAAATGGTTATGTACATAGTATTCCAGAACAGCATTCCTCAAAAAATGTGATCTGCTTCAGAATTTTCTGTTTGCTTGTTAACAATGTCACTTCGTAGGGCCTCTAGTAGACTAAATCAGAAGTGACATTTAATGAACTTCACACGGGACTTTTCAGGCAGACTAAATTCCCATAACTTGGCCCCTACCATATATTTAATACGTTTCCTGCCCTTCAGCTATTAAACCTTTTACTTCCAAATATCTAAAAGCAGGTAAAGATTCTGAAAATGTCTGTTTTGTAGAGTGATTTGCAAGTTTTTGTAAACCAGTCTGCAAGTTTCTAGTGAATTAATGCTTTGATAGGTAAAAAGCTTTCTACAATAAGGTGTAAGAAAAACACTGATCACCCAGGAAAATCAGGTGCCAATTTACATACATTTGCAAGCAAACCCTGCCCATCTCTTACATGGAGAGGCAGTGGTCTTAAAAGCTGAGGGGCGTCCACTGAGATTGCATTAGCTCTTTTATTTGGGTTTTAGCTCACAGATACCAAGTGTAAGGCTAATGCACAAAATGCACTCCTTATATGGGGAAGCTGGGGCCAAGTTGGGCTCCACCCGGGCTTGAGGCCTCTGCATTTCACCACCCCCTGTCCAGTGTTTGTTTTGAGTCCTGTGGCTTTGAAAGAGGTGTGGCAACCAGGGTGGAGATTCCAAGAGTGCACAGTGGCCAGACTTATTATACCTGTAGGCATGGCTTTGTCCCTGTGGATTTAGGACACTGTGTACAAGGATGATGTTTCGAGCATCAGGACTCATTGGCCCCAGAAATGGTTCACTAAGTCTGAATTTTTTTTTTTTTTTCCTCAAGCCAAGTTGCATAAAGGAAAGGACTTAGAAAATGGGCTTTGGGGTCAGATAAACCTGACTTCAAATTCTGACCCCATCATTCCAAATTCTGTGACCTTAGGTCTCAGTTTTCTCATCAACAAAACAAAACACAATTCCTAACAGGAGGGTAAGGATTAAATGTCATAATGTCTGTAGAGTGCATGGCACACAGGAGTCTTAATAAATGGTGCTATAATTATATCCTTTCACTTAAACTTTGAGCACCTACTCGAATACAGACCTGAGAAGGGAGGAAGGATGGAATGAACCTAACACTCACAGGTGGTTTTTCTTTGGGGGAGAGGGGAGCCAATCTGAAGGTACTAGCCTCTTGATGAGGACTGAGTGACCATCCCAGGTCCCGGCTCTATGCCAGCTCAGCAGTGACTTCCCAGGACTTCCCAGGTATCACCAAAGGACAGGTAATGGCTGCAGAGACAGAGGGAGAGGAAATCTGAGACTTCAGGGCAAAGCCCTAAGCAATTGTGCTAAACAGAAAATTTTGCTTTCTATTTTACCATAGGTACATGTTTCTCTTTATGTAAAAATGGTGGTTTTCCCTCCCCAAATCTTCATGTTAAATTGGTATTCTAGGGAGCCAGCACTATGTTTATCCTAAAGCCTCAGATGCCTCGGGGTGAGGCCACACAGCAGTTTGAGAAACAGCCATCTAAAATCTAACAGAAGAGCCCACATTCCTCCTTAAGGAATCCAAGTGCTGTTGACTTCTCTGCTCTCTGTCCCTTCCATGTGCCTTCCCACTTCCCAGACAGGAACTTCCACGCCTTAGGTCTTTTTTCCTGGGGTGGCACCCTGCCTGAAATGAAAGAACTTCCTTCCAACTCTCTCTCCTCTTCCCTGCCTCCCCTCCAACACCTGCTCCACCTCTAACTCCCAAGTCCAGATGAAAAGACATCCTGGGTCCATCTCACAGTAACTCTTCCATTGCTCCAAGGAGAAGGACCTAGCTTTTTTCTTCTTGTATCCTCTAGTGCAGGGATACTTAGCAGGCACTCAATAGTTACGGATTTAATCACGTAATGAAAGGAAGACAACTGTAAAGGAGCTGTTTTAGAAAGACTTCTCCTCACACCCAGGATTGTCCTCTGGGCAAAGAAGGTAGAATGAGCCCAACCTTTTCTGAGGAAGGCCTGCTAGTGCATTGAATGTGGACCCTGGAGACCTGGTACAAACAAAAGGGCTTTGCATTAATTATATGGCTTTATTATACTTTGTTCTCCCATTATATATTTTTAGGGAAAGAAAACTTTTAAGTTAAACCTTTTACATTTTGCAGATAGATCCAGTGTTGGAAAGTGAGGTAAAAGAGATAAGTTGCTGAAACTGATTCATTTTTGTTTCCACCTTTTTAGTTTGTCACAGCAGGCAACATTCAGTCTTGCAGTGATTTTTGTTTTTCTTAGAAGTTTCCCCCATTAAATAGATAAGTAATGATGTGCAAAAGCTCCACCCCCCACCCCCCCCTCCACGGATGTACAGCTGTTGCGAGAGGAAAGAAATGAAGCCATTGTAAGACTCCACTGCTCTGAGAATCTTGCTATATATGGCTTTAAATAGACAATAAGCACTGAAAATTGTTGGATGCAGCAGTTCAGTTCATTTAATTGCAGATACTAGAAATAACAACCGCCAAGAAAAAAACAGCAAAAAGAATAAATAAATCTCCTTTCAGACCCATTTGCTCATAAAATGCATTACTGCCCTGCAGGTCTGCATTACCTCCTACCTACCAGGGCCCTAGCCATCCTATATATAGTGCTGGGCATATCAACATCTTAAAGAAATACATGACCAGACTTACACATTTATTTTTAATTTTCATTTCTATTCTTACTTATCCATACTCTAACTGCTTTAGGGCCTATTTGAGAGTCCAGTTCAAGAATTATTTATTGAGCTTCCATTATGTGTCGGGTTTGTGCACATAGTTAATGATTTTGATTCTTGATCTACAGTAACTGACAGCCTAATCAGAGACATGTAAAGAAAGACATACAATAGACCTCATTTACCAAGCCAGAAGACCCAAGGCCTTCACTACTTGACCTGATTAGTGTGTGCTTTATCTTTCTCAACAAAATTTTGAGCTTATGTCCTGCTCTACAAATCTCAAATTCACTGAAAAATGCAAATCTGTATAAGCACTCACTGATGTCTGGAAGGAGGCAGCAAGAAGGATGGGAATTTGAATGTTACTGTGGTATTTTTCATTGGAAAATATGCAAGATAAATGATTACTCACAGTATAAGCCTAGCTTTAAAAGAAGCTTTTAAAATTTTAGGCAAATACTGTAATAATTCTTTCCCATTAAAATGGAAAGTATACTTCTAAGTTAAAAAAAAAAAAACAGGAAAAATTTTAAAACCATGAATGTTTTCTTCAAAAATTTGCCCCTAATTCAACCTTATTGAATTACTTAATGTTTTCAAAAGTAGAAACTGTCAGCCTTTTCAGGGATGTTTTCTGAAGTTACTTGCTAGTGACTAAGCAAGGAATTTTGAGTAAGATTGCTTGCCACTAAGTATGGACCATTTCTAGGTGGCTCAGGGTATTGCTGAATTTTAATTACTGCCTTTCTCTTGCCTTAGTGAGCATCACATGGTAAAACTCCATGAACAAAGACCACAGAGGCCTCTGTGGTTGAAAACTGATCATAGAGAATTCACAGAGTTCAGAAAGAAAGGTGTGAGGGTACGAGGTAAATCTTACCAGATTCCTCACCCTAGAGAACCCAGACCTGTAAGCGCTCAGTGAGTGTTGAGGGAGGCTGATCATTTACCTTGAAACTCAGGTGAAAAATAACCACTGTGAAATGGCTTAAGAGCTTATCACACACAGGAACTGTGTCCAGTTGGAGATTTTGCTTCCAGGAGCCACTGAATGTCAGTACTCCAGGAAGAAAGTCAAAATGCTTTGATGAGATCTGACTTTCCTAGAGGAAAATAGGGCTGGTGTCCTTTAGCCAAGACATTTATACTCTCGCACCTTTACAAAGAGATCTGCAGAGAGATAATTTACTCATTAAAACTGCAATCCGGGCTTGACTTACCAAGTGACTGTAATACCTCTTCTTTTTGTGACCCGCCAAGCTTGGGTTGGAATCAGGCATTCCTATTCACGCTTCTGGCTGTAGAAAGGAAAAAGGATGCTTTAATGATACTAGTGAGCCATTCCATTTCAAAGCTACGTTTGCAGTTATCTGCTACTTGTAAAGTAGAAGTGTGGTATCAGAAGCTAGACCTCCAATAAATTAAATCTTCAATGAGTTATGGCAGAATTGGGGGAAATCATGGTATTCTTGTCCTCTTAGTGCTTTGAGCTTATTCTTACTCTAAAACTCGACATCCTCTATTCTTCAGTCTCACCATACATTAATCTTTTTCAAGGCACAGATGGTGTTTTGTTCACCACCAATAGATTTCCAGTGGCTAGTACACTTCTTAGTGCATGTTAAATCCTTAAAATAATAGTTGTTAAAGAAACACATGGACATCCATTAATATGTAATCTAATGACCATTGGGTAAGCAGTGCCGTGTTAGGAAAGTTCTCTTTCCTTTAGAAGCCTAGATTTTTTATCACCAGTCTGAAATATTAATATAAATAGCTAACAGGACTGTTGACTTGTTTCAATGATGTAAAGCATTACAGTAGTTTCTTATACATGACAAAGTGGGGGAAGATTGTACACTTAGTATTTTTGTATGATTCCAAGATCATCTTGGAAGTTCTTTGCATGGTCTTTTTTTTATAATTGCAGGTGTCCATAAGTGATTTTTTGGAAGTTATCTTTACACTCTCTTCCATAGGATTTTTTAAAATGTCTTCAAGAGAAAGGAGGGGAGGGATAAATTAGGAATATGGGATTAACAGGTAGACATCATTATATATAAAGTAGATAAACAACAGGAATTTACTGTAGAACATAGGGAACTATATTCAATATCTTATAATAACCTATAATGGAAAAGAATCTGAAAAAGAAAAAAATACATGTTTATAACTGAATCACTTTGCACATTATACACCTCAAACAAACACAATATTGTAAACCAACTATAGTTCAATTAAAAAAGAAAAACAAAAACAAAATGGGGGCTAAGTATATGTCCCAAATTTATAGCCCCAACCTGGACCTCTCGAGTTCTAGACTCATAGATAAACTAATTCCTTTACATTTCCACAACATAACCATGTAGGGTTCTTGATAATTTCTTTCTCGGGTCAGCTCCTCCCACAGTCTTCTTCTCTATCAGTGGCAAATCAGCTTATAAAGCCATTCAAAATTGGCACCCTATTACTTCTCTGAACTCATCTCCTACTTATCTCTCCTTTGCTCACTCTGTTACAGTTATATATCCTTCCTTGCTGTTCTTTAAGCACACTCAAGAAGCTCCTGCCTCAGGACCTTTGCACTTGCAGTTGTCTATTTGCGATGCTTTTCCCCTAGATATCCCCTTGGCCTGCTCCCTTACCACCCTCAAGTCTGTACATGAATGTCATCTCAATAAGACCTTCCCATCTAAAACTGAAAATTGTCTCCAACCAAGTCCCCACCATTATCAGCACTTTCTACCCCACCGTCTTGCCTTACTTTTCTAGTTTGCACTTACCACTATCCGAACTACACAGAACTTAGGAAGTGCTTAGTAATTATTTGTTGAATGAATGACTATACATGGAATAGTTAGAGCCCACCAAATCTGCCTTACCCACCCAGATCTAAGAAAGTTCTGGAGAAATCTACTGTTAAAGTCATTGTTTTGAGAAAAGTTATAAATACTCAGGAGAATATGATTATAAAGTAAATGTGCCATTTGGGCAAAGATACCATTAGCCAAGAGGTACCCATTAACGCCGTAATAAGTACTACTTGTCAGATGAGCGGGATTTATCTAATCAAAAACAAAGCCCCGAGGGGTGGGGACAAATTGGTTAGAGTAAGACAGTGTGGGTCCAGCATGTGAGGTGGGGAAGTAGGAAGAGCAAGACGGCCAAATTTGCCTTTTAAAATTTTGCCGAGGACTTCACTGTGCCCAAGGGCTATATATTCTCTCTTCTTTTCCTTTCGCCTTTACCCTGTGAGTTTTCTCAGCACCTTTTTACAGCCATCTCTACTAACCAAGAAGGAACTGTTCCTATGTCAGTTACTTTTTCCAGCAAAAAAAAAAAATACAATGCATTATTTGTATAACATCATCTGAGATCTAAAACTTCTTTCAGTGTCCACCTGTAATCTTCTTGCTGGAGTTTAAGCTGATTCTTTCTTTGCGCTGTCTCTAACAGAAAGAACATGTCTGTTTAGCAAATAATTCATAGAATATCTCTTCCTACATTCAGAGATCCTCAAATTCTGTACTTAATAGGCCAGCTGAAAAGTTTAAAAGCTCACCGTTATTTGCTTTAATGTGGGGCAGGGAGAGGGGGCAGTTTAGTGGAAGTACTCTAGCCAGTATTTATAAGCCAAATTTAGTCAACCCGCTTTGCTGAGACACTGCACCTCGGTTTTCTCCAGTTTAAATATTCCAGACCTTTAAGCCTTTTCCTGTGAGGCCTGCTTCACAAACCTTTAATTAGTTTTCTGGGGTTTTTTCATACAGTCATCTCAATTCTTTCTTTTCTCCCTAATAACATGAAAACTTTCCAATCAGTAGATTTCTTTTGAGTCTCTGAATTCTAAACATGTATTTATACCCTAGCTGAAGAAAATGATGTATCTTTAAATAATGTATTTTCTTTACCTAAAACTCTATTATGCCAAACAGCTTATAAGTGTATTGTAGGGATAACTTAATCAGGAACCCAGAGTTTGAAACTTAAAATATAGACAGCCTAGGCTTGTGGATTTGTATTAATCCTGTGTGAAAAGTCAGAGTTTTAAAAAATTATCTTTGAAGGAGGATTTTGTGTACAGAAAGCATTATTCAGAATTGTTTAATTAAAAGTTACAAATTCTACACAGTAGTTTTTTTATAAAGTTACTAAATTCAGTTAACAAATAGTATTGTTAGGTCCAGTAAATATTTTCATTCACATTAAGGGCCATCAGTTAATGTTTGATCTCATTTACAGTTAAATGAACTCCTTTGAACATCTTAAATTCTATTTACTAATTTAAAATATCTGTGTTCTTTTTGACAGTCTAATTGTCTGATTTCACAAATGAAATTCTCCCTGATACCAAGTAAACCATAAATCTAATAAAATTAAACTAAGTACAGTGAACTTGAATATCTCTTAACTATTCTAATATGTGTATCAACTTGACAGGACCTCAGCTTAAATCACAAGTCCAAATACATTATGTACTATGTGTTTTAAAGTAGGAACTGAAAAACAAACTAGTCTTGTAAACTCTAGTAGACAAATTCCATACATTGGAAGTACCAAAAATGCTAAGTATATACAGATTTCTGAACATAGAATATGTTAATACGATGAGAAACTTTCCTACTCTTGGAATTGAAAGTTGCTTAGCCGCTAAGGAAGTAATTATGTCATCCTTCACAGTTTGGGGGAATTACCGCCCCATGAAAGTTTTACATTGTCTTTTCAGCTTGCCAAAGCTTCACAAGGACCAGATGGTACAGGCTGAGACAATATTGGATCCTTGTCTGTAACACTGGAGGTGCATACTAGCCTCTAGTAGAGAGTTCATCATTTAAAACAAAAGGTGGTCACTTAGCCAAAGACCTTAGATCTGAGTCATTTTATCCTAATTTTCAAGTCAGATTAGGTTTGTGACACCCACCCTTGAAACTGCCTCATTTGATTAGATTTTTGCATTTCTTTGGCTTTCAAAATATTTAAAGGTCTTTTTAGTCAAAAGCTGGCCTTCTTTTCATAGATTTTTAAAGTTTTGGAACCACCCATCTCTTGTAGGTATTTAAAATAACAATCCATTAAATTCTATCTCTGTCTCATGGATTTGTCTGGTTATTTTATCATAAGTTCTGAAATCATCAAAATGACACCTTACAAATCCCCTTCTAAAAATATATTCCAAGGAAATATTTATAGATGTGCAAAAGAATTTAACCACAGGGATTTCATCACAGTATTATTTTTAGTAGAAAATGACCTAAATGTCAAAGTCTTTTTTGTTATTTAAAAATCCTGTGAAGGCAGGAACCAGTTTGTTTATTTTTTATCTAGAATCTACCTAATGGCATTGCACATAGAAGGTGTTCAATATATGCTTGCTAACTGAATAGATAACTAGGTAATCTCTTGACCATTTCTCTGCAGCAGTTTTGACACTAGAAGCATGGCTTGTAGGGACTTTATATTCTAAAACATCTCTGTGAGCCATTCTTTAAAACGAATAATCGATTTTTTTCTACGTCTCATGTCAAGTGCTATGAAAACTCTCAGCTTTAATCCTCTCCTTGTAGTAATAGGACATGGCCCCAGGCTCCTCTTGGTAAAATTCTAGGTCTCCCACCCCTCTTTAAGATGCAGTTTTGAAAGAAGAAACAGAAAGAGGGACTTCTTGATACTCTTGTCACATCTGTCCTTTGACGGTAGCAGAAGATGTGGGAAGGAGAATGTCCCCAAACCAGCTAAGAGATGTGTCTGCCTTTGTTATCAATTAATCATATCTACATGCTTACATTTCCCAATGTTTGTTCAATAAACATGGATTCCTTCTATAATAAAGTAGAATAGGTTTTAAAATTATGCTTAAGTAATTCTATAATCTGCTTTCAACTTTTTTCACCATGTGTCCCAATGCCCTTGTCGGTCAATGGCAGGGGCATAGATCCTTGACTACAGTGTCACACCACGGGCCATGGAGGCTGGTGCTCTGCTGGGCTGAAATTCATTGTCATTGACACCTTAACCTCTACCACACCAAGAGTGAACCTGGTAACTCAGAGAGCAAAAGGGGGAGTCCAGAAAATATCCCAAAGCTTCAGTGACAGGCTGATTTGGCTCCTGGGAGCTCTGCTCCCCTCCTTGAAATGGAAACACAAGTTGGCAAATTCAAGATCTTTCCCAAGTCTTCAAGTAAACAGGCAGGAAGTTCTGTTTTCCAGGGCGAGGTAGACAAGACAACCAGATGACACTCTGTGGGCTATAAAAGGGGTGTGCACAAACACAGTTGTCAATGTTGAACAAGGGTTAAGATTTACTGTGAATGAACAGAGAGATCAGCAGGCCCAAAGACGAAGGGTGACAAGTGGGAAGAGGCACAGGCGTTTACCTCTGTCTGCACTGGGTGGAGTTGCTGGGAGCCCTTACATCCTTAGCAGCAGCCCTAGTGCTTGTGGGTGGAGTTGGAGTTTCAGCAGCTGCTTATCTCAAAGCCAGGTTATCATAGAATATCACAGAAATTGGTACAAGATCAAATTATTCACCTGCCTTAAAATTCTGAGATGTAGGTAAATGAGAAAATAGCAAATATGTTTCTGGGGTCTCACAGGGACCCTCAGGATTGGGAATCAATAGCACGTTGGATTGTCATCTTCAGATAATTTGTCTGCGGGTCTCCTCCCTATCCAGCCCCATTTCAGTCCCACAGCTGACATTGCTGGACTCCCATCTCCACCCCAGTGGCTCCTGATCTCCCTCCGCACTTTGAATCCCCAGCTCTCTGTGGCCTTCCCTCAGCTATCCACTGGATATTGAAGAACAGGGTATAAAATCATTGTAATATGTGATGTGGACACGGACGTGTATGTGGTGTGCAACATTGTGGTTAAAGGCAGGCTACACCCATGTGCTGATCCTGGCTCTGCTAGTCTCTCTGAGCCTATTTCATCAGAGTTAAAGTGAGGATAATGCAAAGTTCCCAACATTGTTGTCAGAATGAAATGACATCATGTCTGCTGAGGCACCAAGCATAGTGCCCAACTTAATGTGCGACTGGAAGACAAACCAGTATATTTTTCAAAACATGAAAATATGGCCAATAGCGGATGTGTTTCTCAGTAGTCTAGTTATTTTCCTTCTTTAGTCTTACAGCTGGTCTCCCGTCAGCTCTTTCTTAGTTCTGGACAAAAGAAATTTTAGCTATAATAACCACATCCAATTTAAATGTGGTATTCAGGACAACGTACTATACTATTGACTGTGAAAATGCAGAGATTTGGGATTTATGATCCTCCCGTTAAAATGGAGACCCCCTAAAACCAAGTTCCCCTGCCAAGTTTATGATTCACTTCTCTCTCCAAAACTTTATTCCCTTTCTTGTCCTGCCCCTGTTCCCCTCAGGATTAAGGAATATCAAAGTAAAGGGGGGATTGAAACAGAGCAGGACCCTGCAGGACCCTCCTGAGTAAAAAAAAAAAGTCTCTTGGGGATCTCCATTTCTTGTTTGTAGAAAAAGGCTTTAGTCTCCTAGGCTTTCCCGGAGTTCCAAAGAGCAGACTCAAGCAGTTACTAATTAGAGAAATGAGGGAATGCAGAAACAAAGGAAAAGCGGTCAAGCAAGACAGCTTGAACAAGCTCAGCATTGAAACAGAGTCCTAGTCCCTCCTCAAGGGGTAGACATAACAATTTGATGCATATCCTTGAGCTGTTCTGCAGAAACTAAGACCCTCATCCAGGTGGAGAATGGTGACTACATGCTCAAGCACATAGACCCAAGATTAGCTGGAACCAGAAGGTTAATGAATAAGATTCCAGAAGCATCACTCTCTTATCTCACCACCAACCAGTTAGAAGAAGGTCCACAAGCTACAACCCTCACCCTAGATGTTGCCTTTAAAAACGCTTCCCTGAAAGCCATCAGGGAGTTCCGGTCTTCTGAACACAAGCTGCCCTTTCTCCTTGCTTGGTGCCCTATGATTGAACGCTGTACTTTGCTTCACCACAACCCAGTGTCAGTAGACTGGCTTTGCTGTGTGGCGGGCAAGTGGACCCAAATTTGGTTCGGTTAACACCATGTGGCTTCAATATGTAGGTCCTAAGGAAGATCAAAGAAAGGCTTCTTCCTAAACTAAGCTGCTTTGCCCTTGCCTACAGTCTGCTGCTCGTGTAGGTCTTCCCTCTGCAAGGATAAGGCATTTCCTGGCTGCTCTGTGCTACCTTACCCTTCCCTCGCTGAGCACGGCTAGTAGAGCTTACAAGCCGTAAACTCCAACAGAGACTTGACCATGGAGGTAATACTCATCATCTAGTCCCTGTTTATATAGCACTTTGTATTTGTCTCATCCTTCACAACAACCCTACGAAGTAGCTATAATTATCCCAATTGCACAAAAGAAGGCATTAAAGCCAGAAGAGATTAGGTAGCAGTGGTGGAGTTTGGATTCAGAGCATGAATTTTTCACTGCACCAGCCTGTCTTCCAAATATGCTTATTATTTATTCATTTGGGCTTTTTCATTTGTGGATTAATTAGTTCAGTTGTGTCCCTTTCCATAAACTATTAATGGCAATACCTCTGAGCCAATGGCTAACGTTACAGTGAGGTTTTCTTGTATTTGTTTCATTCTTCACTTCAAGTTACAGTCACCGATTAACAAAGCTCCCGCCCTTCAGTTCTTAGGTGTGGCTTATTATGTACTTTCAGGACAAAGCTAAATGCTCTCTATACATACGTATTAAACTAACCAAGTGAATGAAGAAAAAGGGGACTCATAGTGAGAACCCCAAATCACTGCTATCCTCCAAAGTGTGAACCCAAGAACCTAAGTCAATATCTATTAATATTGACTCAAAAAGTCGAGCCCAGTGTCACTGATTTTCCAAATGAAGGACTTGAGTTACTTGTTTTTCATGATGAGGTGAGCCAGTGCAGAGCTAACTCAAATCCTTGCTTCTCAAATGTTTTTTAAAAAATAAATTTGGAAGCTGATATTTAGTTATAGCAAGCACATTCAAAAGGTGGCAATAACAACCGATGTTTCTTGTCGCCCAGTTTTTTAAAATAGCTTACCTATGTGTTCCTTGTTTAGACAGTCGGATATTACTAAATATTACTGAAATGCTACCTGCCAAGATTCAGCCCACAGGAGTATTTTTATAGGCAAGTTACATCTCCCTGAAAAAATTATCGTAGGAATACACAATACCGCCTACATCCCAGGGTCCAAAATCCACAAGCCGCTTCTAAGGACCTATGTCCCCCAGCAGCAGTTTTTCCCAAATGAAAAGAGCTCATAAAAATCTCAAAGGAAATGAAAACATCTTTTTAAAAACTTGAAGCATCAAACCATCCAGTCTCGTAAGAAGGGAGAAAACACAGGCTAAAAATATGCCCATGTTCTTTCCAATCCTGTTTATTACTCATAAGTAAAAATGTCCTGTATATTTTACTCATCCATGTACCATACATTTTATTCACATTTATTCAGTAGCAACAGGGCTAGAGGTTCCTGACAGTACCACGGCTTTGTCATTTGTGCTCATGTGCTTCAGTCCCTCTGGTCTTGGTTATTATCAACAAGAATCACGCTTGTGAATTACAGTTGGGGTTTAGAGAAATTGCATCAACCGTGAAATATCAGACATTTAATGAGTGTTTACCACAGGGGAGACACTGCACTAGGCACTGTGGCCATATTCACAATGAAAGAGAACATTTTTTTTCTCTCTAAAATAAAAGTGAAACCCAGATATTATTACTAGGTGCTTAATAAGATATAAACAGATTACTGATTTCTATAGACCTTTGAAGACTGAGCCATGAAAAAAAAGAAAGAATTTTTTTTAAAGTCTGAGTAAAAACAATTTGTGAGCTAGTATTTTGAGATGATCAGTGTTTGAAATTACAAGATTCTCTCTAGCTGCATTGATTCTAGGGCCCTGTGTATTGCTGTTTAGAGTGGCATTCAGCAAAATGCATTCTAATTTGAACTGAGTGAAACAAAATTGATGCGAATCTCTCAGAGCCTTTAATGTGGTAATGAGTTCCCCAAATGTATTCGACAAAAGAATTTTTTTTAGCAGCACATTTACTAATATCTAATGGTACCTATGTATATGTCCACGTTTGTCTTCCCAGGAGTCTGGAAGTTCAAAGAGAATTTCTTAAAAATTTTGTGCTCCTTTTTGTTATCCGAAACAATTAGAAGTATCTTTTGAACCATCAGAATGACTGCCTTATATCTGAGTAGTGTTATGTGATTTCAGTGTCCTCATTTGCATTTCTGTTTGTGATTGGGTAAATAGCAAGCCAAATAAAATCATGCTATGTTGCAAAAACAAAGATTTCCCAGTAGTTTGAATAGAGGAAAGTGGTAGGAAAACTGAATCATTACATTGAGCATAGTGTATAGACTTGTTGAGCTCAAGAGAAACTGCTCTGGTTTCTAGAGCAGGATGCCGGTGTGTGTTATGTCTCTATATGCGCAGGTATGACAGTTTATAAACGTTAGCATAGTTAAAATTGTAGAACTTTACAAAATTGTTCTCCTGATTATATTTTGCAGGACGTTGTTAGAATTACTAGCGGAACAAAATAAGCGATAGTCACATGTTAAAAAGAAAAAATAACAACAGTGCTAATGGCAACACATCAAAGGATTCATCACATGGGAAAGCAAAGAAATCATGCAGACAAGTAGAAAAAAGCCCACAAACACCTGTCTTTCCACAATTTAATGCAATGGTGACAATTTAGTTGCAGCAAAACAACATCAACCAGGATGTTAATTCTGTGGATTCACATTGTGTTGATTTAATTTGACTTTGACTTATAAATTTGCTCTGGTTTTATTGACAGATGAGAGCCACAATAATTATGCACACTTTAGCTGACAAAATCTGAGAAAAAAAGACACACAAGGGAACTTTTACTCTAAATACTTTCTAGTACTTATATTAAAAGCATTATACTTTCATAAATACGTGTAAGTTTCATTATATTTCATTTCTAGAACATTTATAAATATATAATATAGAAACATTATAACCAGTTATACTTGAAACCGAATATTCAGATACTAATATTAATCTGAATAACATACCTGGTTTGCCTTACTGATGCCACGTTATGGAATCAACTGTTCTGACTTTCAGACACCAAAGTTAAGTCTAAAACTGAAGGCACATAGTAAATTTTGGCTGAATACTGAAGTTGAAGCCAGACCTCAGTGGATCCTAAATTATAAACATATGTGTACTTTTAAATTTTTCACTCAGTGCCTTATGACATATATGTTTTAAAGTAGTTTGGACCCATAAAATTTAATATAGAAAGAGCATTTGTAACACTGGTGATTACTTTTCAAAAATCAAATTATGGCGCTCTCTTTTTCAGTATCTTTTAAGCATAAATTTACTGAAAAGCAAGATTTTTTTTAAATCAAGGAAAAGAATAAGACTATGTCTGGGGGAGGGGGGTAGCATATGTGTGGGAGGGATAGGGGTCCATGGATAAGTAGCTTCCTGCAGTAAAGACCGTGGGCTTTACATCCATACGGTCTATGTTCAAAATTTACTTCCTCTTCTTTCTAGCTGAATGATCTTGGGGAAGTTAACTTATTTTCCAGACAGTTGGTGTCTTTATTTATAAAACTGAGGCAATAAAATTGACCTTTCAGGGTTGTTGATAATAATGTTCAAGTTAATTTATATTGATAATAATAAACAAGTTAATTTATGTAGATGTGTAATAACACAGAGGCCATCACCTAGTAAACAGTCCATAATGTGTGGGGCAGTAATTTCTTAGGGGAAAACATTTTGAAGAGGCCCAGTGTAAGATGTGATCCAGCCTCTGCCTTTACTAAGCAAAGTACATGAATATCTGGGTGCCTTTTCTGCCTTCTGTTTGGTGCTGTGACCATCCACAGAACGGAATTCTCCGGAGGCCAGAGATGACTGAGCTCCTTAGATGAGAAGTGTTGTGACAAAGAACAGTGATGTTCCGACCGGTTCTGTCATCATCGTTGCAAATGCGCCACACGGGAAGACTTTGATTTCACCACCCTCGTTGTCTCCTGAGCTTTTGGCTCAGACAGCTGCTGGAGCCAGCGCCTCCCGTGTCCCTCAGAGAGCTGTGAGCATCGAACCAGAGCAGCCACATATGAACTCCTTCCTACAACCAGGAAAATCCCGAGTCTGCTCATTATACCAATCATATCTCTAGAAAAATGGAGAAGTGGGGAGCACTTTGCAGGAGGTGGGCTGGAATTCACCCCGTTCTGCACAAATTTCAGTTTCTTCCCTGTGAAGTTCAGTCCCTGACCTGCAGTCTGGGAGAACTGGGATTGTTTCCATTATTGTTACCATCAGCAGCCACGTTGTTACTTACACTGTACAAAGATGTTTCTTCTTGTCTTGAAATAGGGCAAATGCAGTGTGAGGAACGATCATTAAAAGTAAAAATATGCCCCCTCATTTTTCTAAGATAATGCTTTAGAAAACGTCGTTGGTCATCTAAGACAAAGCTTAGTTAGGTGATTTAATTGTCACTTTCAAGAATTTACCAAAAATCTCGTTTTAGATTATTTCAGTATTTCTATGGCAAGAATTGTCATTGTATCTTGTTTAATTAATGTATTTGCTGTTTTGCTACAACTGTGTCCTCTTTTGGAATGTTTGTTTTTTTCATAGAATGTTAAATACATTTATTTCATAAGTACCGGGAGAAAATGAGAACACTTTCAAGAGCTGGACACCTGCTGTATTTCATGCATCATGCCAGCAAAAACAACCAACAACAAGCCAGTAAAGGGAGGACCAGGGAGACACAACGTCTGCCAAGAGACGGCCAACAAAACTGGTGAAAGAGGAGGACTCGGATTATTCTGTCTTCTCCTGCCCCTTGGGTGCCCCACAAGCCATTCAACTTCAGCAGAGCATTATTTGCACCTGCCTTATTGAGGAAGCAGACATCAGGCAACATGGGCTTTCCTTCACCATGAATTTCCTTGGGTCGCTGAAGAGAAAGGAGCTCACTTCCTGTCCAGGGAAGCCTTCTCGACTATGCGTGATCTCATCCTCTCTAGTCCTCTCCATGGCCTTGCTCTCCGTCAGTCATCCTTCCATGAAGTTCCAGTCACCCTGACCGGCCTGACTTCTCCTCAACCTGTAAATATTTTATTTTCCCCTTCCCTGTCCTAATGTCCCATCTACTTTTCTTCATTACCAACCCTTCACTTTTCAAATCTAGGTCTACTCCTTCTACTCGCCTAAATTGGTTCTCCTGGAAGTCCCATGGCTTCCAAACCCACTGGCCTTTTCTCTGTTCTTACCTGTCTGACCTCAGGAGCATCTGACTGTTGACCATCTACTTCTGCTGAAATTCTCTTCCTTCAGGTCTTGGACTCCCCTCTCCGACCTTTGACCTCACTGTGCTTCACAGACTTTTCTTTCTCTTCCACCAACTAAATGAGTGCTGCTAAGGGTCTTTCCTGACCCTCTTTTATCTCACTCTCTTTGTGCTCTCTTTTGGAGAGTTTATCTCAATTCTTTCCCCCTTTTGGAAATGATTCCAAAAACTCTTGTTTCCTATCCTTACTTCTCTCCTATTTCAGTGCCTGAATTTCCAATTGCCTGCTACACACCTCCACATCCCCAAACAATTTAAAATTTAAAATCAAAGCAAAAGGAGTCATCCCATCTCTGAACCTTGCGCATTTAGATTAATGCATTTTCCTGCCTCCAGGAGCATTTGGGAGCACATTCAGCTCCCTTATTTCTCTCATTCCCTCCATGAACTTGGTGAAAAAAGACCAGACTTTGGAACCAGATTGACTTAGGTTGAATCCCTCTTCTGCTGCTTTGAACTGTGACCTCGGGCTAATTGCTTAATCTCCCTGAGTTTCTTCATCTGGATTAATCAAGTGCCCATATTTGCCCAACCTACAGATTGTACCAATTAAGTGAAATGTTTCATAAACCACCTTGAATGTGCCTGATGTGCAACAGACATGCAAATAATTTTTCTTTATTTTGCTTTTTTAGTTTTGCTTCCAAATAGTCTCTCCTATCTTAGCATTTTTTTCTCTCCATGTCACTGACATTGTCACCTCTGTTGTGGGACACAGTGGGGTGGCCGGTCAGTGAGCCAGTGATACATGGGTTGGTAAAAGAATTTAGCAGAGATAAAGTATGGGACTAGAAAGGAGTTTATTAGCATATGCTGTCATAGACCTCAGTGGGCCACACAGACGAGAGGTGCCTGTGTGAGCCCCGAGGGCCGGCTATTGGGGTCTTTTATAAGGTCAGGTCACAAGGTGCCTGATTGGCTTGTGCACAAGTCTCTGATTGGTTGTAGGTGAGGTAAGAGGGTTACAGTCCATGAAGGGTGATGGGGTTTATGACTCTGATGAGGTGAGCTGAAACAAGAAAGCCTGAGCTATTGTGCTATTAGGCCTTACCTAGGGCTGTTAGCTTGTTAGGGGAAACACACCCAGGAAAGGATGTACTGTGTCTGTTGAAGGGTCACAGGCAGACCTCTGAAAGCCCAGGAGTTGGGGGGCATTGGACTTTGAAGGAGGTCAGTTGGCCCCATTACCGCTTGTCTAGATCATTGCAACTTTTTGAAAAATATTTTCTTGCCTGTACCATCTCCCAGCCTCCTGTCCATCCTCCTTCCTACTACTGGAGTTCTTTCTAGAGCACTGACATAATCTTGTGATGCTGTAGAGGGTAGATTACAAGTTCCCCGTCTTGGTATTCAAGTTACTCCAAAACCTGGTCCTTTTCAACCTTTTAAAATCAGTACTTCACACACATGTCCCTAAGCCCAGCGTTTTAGCCAGACTGGACTCTTAGCTAGACATTCTTCACTTCCCCACCTCGTTACTTTTGCTCACTCAATGCTCTTTAGTGGCTAGTGGTGTCCTAGGGCCCAGTTAGGTCATGCAGCTTTGGGACTTACTGTCTGCAGCTTAGTGAAACAGTCCTCAGAGGAAACCACAAAGAGGTGGCTTTACGTCACACAGAAATTTTGGGCCAGGAACATTTGTAAGTGCTTTGGAAGTATTAACTTAGTCCTTATAGTGACCCTATAAGTTAGGTATTATTATAATCCTAATTCAAAAGATTGGGAAACCCAGGCATTAAAAAAAAAAGTTATGTATGCCCTGTGCTCAAGGTCATAATAAAGAACTAATAAACAGCAGAGCCAAGCTTCACATACAGATGGTCCAGGGAGTTAAGAGTTTGCTGCTGACTCACCCCCGTGCTGTCTCCCCTAAGTGTCTGCGGGGGCGGTGCCGAGGGAAGCAGCTCCAGCTAAGGTCACCAGCCCACGTGAAGCCAGACCTCAGCAGGCAGGACCAAGATGTAACGCCAGGCAGGTCAGGAATGAGATGCGTGGATGTGTGAGGAGGTCCAAGGTTGACAAGTGCAGGATGAGCAGGCAGGAATGACGGTGAGTGAAGTTCCGTGGCTCCTGACCACTTCTGGCACGGTGCCCGCCATGACTTCTGTTGTGATCAAGTTGGGTGTGGTCCAGGGACCCAACCCAGGCACGTCTGTCTTATTAACCATCACTTGTGTGTCCCTGTCCCCTTTGAGAGGTGAGCCTCCAGAGAGGCCGCATCGTGGGTCCCTCACCCTTGGAGCTGCCACAGTGTCTGACATGACACCTGTATTTAATCAACAAATAATTATCCAGTGCCCATTTGTGTTACGAACCCTGTGGGGCTTAGGACCATTTCATGGTCCCTTCCCTCAGAGTTGCTTTGGTGCATTTTCCTCTAATTGGATCTGTAAATTGTATTTGTACAAGACATCTGATTGCCAAGAGTTTTCTCCGCAGTCTTTGCAGAAGCTATACAAATCCCCTTAAAACTGCAGGGCTGTCTGGAAATGAAGTAGGGCTGAAATGGCTCTGGGGAGTTGTAATTAGAACTGCAAAGGTATCACACCGGTTCCTTGCCGTTTGTGAATCAAACCTGATCCCAGTAAAACTGCTACACTTGGCTCGATTACAAGGGCTGTGCCCTTACCCTTCTCTGTGTTCCCCCTGGTGTCTTGCACAGATTCTAAATATAGTAGGTTTGCTGTATATTCCACCTGATAAGAAATGCTAGTGAAAATTTCACACCTGAACACTTTCTCTTTTTATCTTTGAAGTTTAAAGTTGTTTTCCTCAGGGGAAAGTTAGCAGTTACAACACAGAAAAGTCTCAGTTATTTGTCACAAGTCCCCAACTCTAGAATTTAACAATAGCAGGGCAGGGAAAGTTTGAGATAAATGCCTCTGTTTCACAAGTTCACACAAAGTAAAATTCGTTCTATTCATTATTGACCAGCAACCTAGACACTCGATGTTTTGCTTCTCCTTGGGATAAAAAAGTTTTTATGGCCGTTTCCCCTAAATCATGTAATTATAGGGATTTGGAAATTACTGGATCTACTCTCTGGCCTTCAGGCAGAACTATGTTTAAAAACTTCCCTGAGCAGTTGAGAACCGGCCCTGTTCTTAGAGACCTTTAGAGCAGATGGCACAACCATGACCAGTAACCTGCTGTGGTGTTTAAAAGCTCGGGTCTTACTGCTAATCTAATCTTCTTTTCAACATTTCTGTCTCTTCCTCTCTTCAGTGAGGCTTGACAACAACTGGGTGACTTTGTATAATTACTTCAGAGTCATTTCTCTTTCTCAAGAAGAGACATGAAAACATTTAGGAAATGGAATTACTAAAGTGTATACGCCTGTATGTGGGATCTTCCTGGACTCCAGAGATGCTTTTATGAATATAGAGAAAAATGACTTGCATATATGGTGTCATTGAACTTGGAGTGCAAATATTTGAGATTGAGTCCTGATGCAAAATCTTACTAGCTATGTGGCTTTAAAGCAATATAATAATCTTTATGAGATTCAATTTTTTATGTGTAGAATGAGATCACGGTAACCCACCAGAGTGATGTTTTATATACTGTGAAATATATAAAACATGAGTGTTGGTGTCCCAAGTATAAACGCCCCAATCCTGTTCCATCTCTACTTTAGCTTTGTAGAAGAGATTATTCTTGGTCTTAACATTTTAAAAAAAATCCAAAACCATGTTTCTCCTGGGATGGGAACATGTCCATTTAGCCGTAATTCAACATTATTCAGTTATCACAGGAAAACAGGAAGTTATCCTTGTGTACCTACCTTCTTCATGAGGTTGTACGTTTCTCAGGGCAGGGATTCTGCTTTATTAATCTTTACTGCCCCCGCTGTCGGCACAACGTGCAGAGTGGGTAATTAGCAAATATTTATGGGCTTCAAGAATTGCCCGACTGAATTATTTAGACCACTTTAAATGTTAGCTGGTTACCTAAAGGGAGATTTGATGTGCCATTAATTACCAGCAACTCCTTCTCATCTTCAAGTGTATGGAAAGATGTTTTTCTTCCTGTCCCCTGCGTACACCACCGTGAAGAGCCTTAATATTGAGTGATACAATGTATCCTAAATGCTGAACTCTTCTTTGCCTGGATACTGTATGTTCATCCTGAAAGTGAAAAAAAAATGGTGGTTACACAGATCTGTAAGATTAATTATTAGACAAAGAAGCAAGAAAGATATTTAAAAAGGGACATGAGTGAAAGAAGGAAAGAACATTTAAATGGCAAATATTTCACTCCAGGGATTTGCCTAAGCATTTGAAAATCTTGGGGCCAATTATGTGAACTCTGGAGACTGTTGGGAGGGTAGTTACAGCTCTGTGGGTGCTGGAAAAGAATATGTCTTTTCTTTGCACAAGCTTCCAGAACTCGTTCTCATGAATGCCTAAAATATTTGTTTTATAAAATCGTGTCAGGAGGGCTTTTTCTTCTTCTTCTTCTTCGCCCTTGCTTCAAGAGAAACGATTGTCCTCGTTGGCTTCTTCTCAAATACAGCTTCATGTTAGTGTATGTTGTTGGATGTTTGTAGCAACTTCATGAATTCTTTCGCATTTTTCAGTTTAGCTGTGTGATTTAAGCCTTTTCCACTGAAAATGTAAATTCACCAAAAAGGGTGTAAGTGAGAAATTTTGCTTTACCTGTTCTTTTTGGTTAACCTAATCAACCAAAAGAACTACCTGAGTTCACCTCCCAAGGTCTGGGGAGGAAATGAATAGAGATGTTTTTCCTAAAGATCCTTGGGATTGGGCATCCTGCACATTTGGCCCAAGTGGGCCGATGGTCAAAGAACCTGGGGGGATCCCAGAACCCACGAAACAGTGTTTTTTTGGATGGACACAGCCTATCCATGGCACTTGGACTACATAAGACCATTCATACCCAACTGGAGAAATTTTTGATCAATCATAGACTCTTTGCTGCTCATCATGAGTGTAACCTTACCATTCCTCACAGTGTAGTACTGCAGACACCTAATAGGAAATCCTCTTACCACCCCAGGTACAGAGAACACTGACACCGTTGAAGTACGTGATTTGAATGCTGGGTATCATGCAGAGGATTTACGCATTCTGGGATTACTCTTCACAGCAAGGGAGCCTCTGTGATTAGAGCCTGTCCTCCATCACCTTCAGACCCTTTTGGAAGTTCTGGATGCCATTCTAATATTTAGTGCAAACCAGGGAAGTAAGCCAGAGTTAAACCTTTTGATCGGAAATTAATTTGGAACCCATACCTCACTTTTGAAAGGATGTCATGTTAAATTTAATGCCTCTCCTAGTACGAGAAGCTATATGAAATAAGCCTTCTGTCAAAATATATGTTTCAGCCACGTTCTGATTTACTCTGGGAATTATCCTCTCAGCGTGGGTGGAATTGAACTGAAATTACCTAAGTAATTAAAATAATTGATCATGGTAGTAGGTGTAAGAAAACAACTTCCAATTTCTGCATCACTTATGTGAGTATCAGGTTACTGTGCTTTTGAGAATTGGTTTGGTGAAGGCTGACAAGGGCAGAGCAACAGTTCTCTGGGTTTGGAAGAAGTCTTTCCCCTTAAGGATAGATGCTTTCATGAAGAAAAGAAAATTGCTGAAGCAGAAAAACTACAGAGGTGACCTCTAGGTAGATAAGAGAGAAGACTTCTATGTCCATTCTGGCTAGATGGTGAAAAAAAATCTAGGTGTCTGGAAAGTGGGCCCTACTAGCTGGGGTTAACAAAAGCCTTTTCCACATGGACTCAGGAAGAGGGGTAGGGAGGATGGACCTGCGCTTTGGGATGGTGTACAAGATGAAATTCTCTAAACTACCTTGTTAGCTAGATTTCCTAAATTCTTTTACTCTTTCTGTTAACTTTCTTTGCAATTGCTCAGCCGTCTAGTAAAAGCTCTTTTGAAGCTACAGATCTGTTAGGCCTATTAAGGATTATAAAGAGCAGGAATGGGTGAGAGTTCTGAAGATGACATCACAAAACTTTAACACCAGAGTGATGGCAAAAAACAGTCATCAGCGAGAGTCTCCCAAGAAGGCGAGGAAGCGCTGCGTGACCCAGTGCTCTGACCTCTGCCCTGACCTGCGGAAGCTGCTGGGTTTTACCAGATTAAGAAAAATGATTTTAGTGGGAAGGGATAAACTGGGAGTTCGAGATCTGCAGATACTGACTGGCATATATAAAATAGATAAACAAGTTCATACCGTATTAACACAGGGAACTGTAGTCAGTATCTTGTAGTAGCTTACAGTGAAAAAGAATATGAAAATGAATATATGTGTGTCCATGTATGACGGAAGTACTGTGCTGTACGCCAGAAACTGACACAGCGTTGCAAACTGACTATACTTCAAGAAAACAAGAAAAAGAAAAAATGATTTTCCCTTGCAGGTTGGATTGGTGCATTTAGCCTAACTAGGAATGAGATGTTTCCGTTAGCTAATGAGGCTGCACAGACGCAACTGAAGATTTTGGGATGTGCTGGAGGCATCCATGTGACTTTGTATTTGAGTAAGCCTTTAGTCTAAATGCAAACATTTAGGAACAAAAGGTAGAAAAATCTACCATAGCACTGGAATATGTGTTGCCAGTGGGCAGGTATTTGCTGCCAAGGAAAAAGCCATGTAATGAGGAAAGATCTGTTAGAAAAAACACTGGGGAACTGACCAGCACAAAGTTCATGAGGTCAAGGGGCTGGCTCTTTACAGCAAGGTTTCCAAGAACACTATCAGTACAGAAGGGTAGCTGGCATATAGTAAGAAGCCTCTAAGGTGGTCCCCAAAGACCCCCCACTTCCTGGTATTCACACCTGTGTGTAGTTCCCCCTTGCATTGTACCAAGGTAAGGTTGTGTGACCAATAGCATATGAGAAAGTGATGGTATGTCCCTTCTGAGATTAGCTTAGAAAAAGATTTCAGCTTCCATCTTGGGAGATTATCTATCTATCCATATCTCACTTTTTATCTATCTTTATTTCATCGGTCACTTTCTCTGGGGGAAGTCATGTCATGAGCAGCCCAATGGAAAGGCCAATGTGGTAAAGAACTAAAGCTACTTGCCAACAGTCATATGAATGAGCTTGAAAGCAAATCCTTTAGCCCCAGACAAGACTTCAGAGACTGTAACCCTGACCGTTTACAGGACCGTGATCTCATGCATGACCCTGAGCCAGAACTATCCACTCATTCAATCCAGATTCCTGACCCTCAGAACTGTTTGAGATAATAACGTTTATTGTTTTAAACTACTAAATTTGGGGATGATCTGTTGCACACTGATAAATAATGAAGGCATGGCAGTATGGAGCCGAGAAATCCAGGAGGAATGTTAAATAGAGGAGAGAGACTCATATCTTAGCAATACTCCAGTTCATTCTCAGAACATCTTCTGATATCAGGGGCTTTTGGTTGGACGTTAGATGAGAGGTAAGATGTTGATTAGCTCGTCCTCGTCAGATCTTCCAACAGAGGGAAGAAAATGCCGAGTGTGGACAACAGAAACTCAGTTGGACAGGACCATGTAAAGTCAGAGTCCAAGCTGAGAGAAGCTTTTGGGAATCTGTTCAAGAGTAGAAGGAATTACCTACCAACGTGCAGGAGTAATAGGTGAGTGGAGAAATCCACTTTCCACAAATTGACTTCAAAATGGCGAGGAGAATGGCCATTCAAGACAAGGAGGGGCTCAGCTTGTTTTTCACCAGCAAAGTCGGAGACCTTATGGGGAAGGGTGGCCCGAGAGCAAGGCATTCATGGTAATTGTCTCCAAATAATCTTTCTGCTTTCTGGGGAAAAGAAAAGCACACGGGTCCATAAGCAACCTCAAATCAGAGAGAAGCATACCCAGGGAAGGGGACTTTAAAATCTCAACTCTAAGAAGTCCTTGTCTTACTGTAATTAACTGAAATTTCCAAGTGTCAGATTTCCATGTGAGTGAGGTGAACAAAACAGCCAGCTGGGTTACATGTCTTGCTCTGGGAAAGCTAACCAGCTAAATAGAATACTCCATGGAAATATTGAAAAAGTTTAAGTTTAGAAGAAATTTCCTGACAAAATCTACCCCAGTCAAAGCATGTGGCGTGCTCTGATAAAACAGAAGGCAGGGCAGCCACTGATTGTGTCCTGAGAGGTCCAGTGGATCCTAGGGAAATAGGAGTGGTGGTCCTGGTAGTAAGGCTGTCTCTGAGATACCAATTAAAAGACAGTAGCTTAGGAAAGTTTCCCAGAAGAGCAGACTCTCTCTGAACCCTTCCCTTTTGGGGATGGTGATGAAACAGTGAGAGGTGTATTAGAGGCAAGGAGAAAAAGACATTAAAGATTGAACTATAGACCAAATTATTCTGCCAGTGCCATCTCCAACCAAAGGTTATCCCAGCAGGGGATAAAAGAAATTGAGAAATGAGACTAATGGGGGAGGGTATAGCTCAGTGGTAGAGTGCATACTTAGCATGCATGAGGCCCTGAGTTCAATCCCCAGTACTTCCAGTAAAAATAGATAAAATAAATGAGTAAACCTAATGACCTCCTCCCCCTCCAAAAAGAAAGAAGTGAGACACTAAATTATAAATCTGTAGGGTATTTTGAGAGGAAAAGCAAATAATGGGAAAAAGTTGAGGACAAGTATCATTCTAGCATCAAAATGTGAGGATTTATTCTTATTAGGGAAAGTAGCATTATATTATAGGATTCCTCATCTGCTTCTCACACTTGCTAGCCAATAATTTACTTAGGCTTTAGACAAAGTAGGTCATTGATTATATTATAGGACAATAGGAATTATACAGTGTTAAGAGGAAAATTAAAAGTAGGTTACAAACAGGATATGCAATATAATTCTACTTTTGTTTTTTAAAAACATGTATGTTAGACACAGGGCCAAGATGGCAGAGCAGGAAGACCCCGAGGAAGGCCTTCCCCCATGGGAGGAAAGAGGTGTGATGTCTCCAGTTCACTCTTACATGTCTCAGAAGAAAAGATGTGCGGCATAGATAGACATAATGATAAAGCAAATAGGACAATATGTAAAATGTTGGTGAATCTGAGTCAAGGGTATATGAGAGATCCATGTATTATTGCTATTTTTGCAAGTTTGAAATTGTGTCAAAATAAGAAGTTATAAAAATAACGTTAGGGATGTACTGGAATTGATTTGTACCAGGCATCTGCTCCCAGTGAGCAAGCAGGGATGCAACTCAAGTTTTTAGAAGTTTAGGGGAAGTTGCCAGAATATTTACAAGGAACTCTGGAAGCTTCTCAGATCTGGTGGAATCTTTATTCAGCACAGGTGATACCCTATGTGGCTGTGCATCCCTATGGAAACCTGGGGAGGCCCATATTCCACTGGGAACATGGTAGGTTACTGCTTCGTTCAGATACCCTTCTCCATAACTTTCCATATCCTTTGCTATTCCAAAAAAATTTTTGAGGGTGATTTATTGGCTTTGCATATATCCTCTCTACAAACTTAAATCCCCTGCTGCACTGTATTTTGCCTGGTCTTGGGCGTGTAGGACAAAAATGAGGCCAGAGGAGGTATGGGAATATTAATCAGCTGAGAAATGCTCTATGAGCATCAAAGTTGGAAATATCTGGAAAATAACCTTCTACTCCTGGCTGAGGACATAAAGGGACAAGTGGGAGCTTTATGGATTTTTCTTATCCCTAAGCACCACCGCCTGGCTCCTCCATACTCATAAAGCTTTGTACTACCTCAAGCAATGAGGAAAGATCTGCGGCTAAAAGAAATAAGAATAATTTTACATGAAACATTGACATCAGCATGCTGTAATGGAGATAAAGCAGAATTTGGTCACGAAATACCTGGGTTCAAGTTTGGCAAACCACCCCATTTCCTTGTGTCTTCATTTCTTTATCCATAAAAGCTTCATGTTCTGGAAGGTAGGCAAAACGTTCTTATGCAACAAACAAAACAAACAAAAACCGATAACCATAAAGGGAAAGACTGATAAATTGGACTACATTAAAATCAAGAACTTTTAATCAGAAGACATCATGAAGAAAGGGAGAACACAAGCCCCGAGCCAGGAAAAAAATAAGCTGTAATATAAATAAATGACAAAGGACTCATAGCCAAAATATATTGAGAACTCCTACCAGTCAATCAGAAAAAGATAATCAAACGGAAAAAATGGGCAAGGGATTTCAACACACACTTCACAAGAAAAGATATCCAAACGGCAATAAACACATAAAAAGGTGCTCAATCCCATGACTAGTAATTGGAGAAATACAAATTAAGTTGAGACAGTACTACACACCCACCCAAAAGGATAAAATTAAAGACCAACAACAGTGGTATGCTGACCAATAGCCAGAACAACAAGAACGTTTACATGCTGTCGACAGGAGTATAAATTGGTATAACTAAATGGAAACAATTTGGCATTATTTAATGAGGGCCTATTTTGTGACTAGACAATTCCACTACTGGATATATTTACCGTAACTCATGCTCATGCACCCCAGGACACACGTACAAGAAAGTCCATAAAAGCATTATTTGCATTAGCCAAAACCTGAAAATCATCCAGATTTCCATCAACGGTAAATGGAAAAATAAGTTGTGGGATATTCATTCAATGAAAATACTTCAAAAAAAAAATACTTCATTGCAACGAAAATGAGCAAACTGCAGCTGGAAACAACATTGGTAAATCTCAAAAACATCTTGTGTGGAAGAAGTCAGGCACAAAGGAAAACAGTATAATTCTATTTAAGACTAGTTAAACAAACAAAAAATACAGTATTTAGAAACTCACAGACGTAGAAAACAAACTGTGGTTACTGAAGGGGAAAGGGCTGGGGAGGGATAAATTAGGAGTTTGGGATTAACGGATACACATTACTATGTATAAAACAGGTAAACAACAAGGACCTACTGTATAGCACAGGGAACTATACTCAGTTTCTTCTAATAACATAATGGAAAAGAATCTGAAAAAATATATATATATGCATGTATGCATATAACTGAATTGCTTTGCTGTACACCTGAGACTAACATTGTAAATCAACTACACTTCAACTGAAGTGTAGTTGATTTACAATGTTAGTCTCAGGTGTACAGCAAAGCTATATATATATATATATTTACATATAATTTAAGGATGCATATATGGGTGGTTAAACTATAAAGAGAAGAAAGAAAATGATGGCCATCAAGTAGAGGCTAATGAGAGTTGAAAAAGGCATGAGGGGGTTTTGGGGATCTGACAGTGATTCTTGATCTGGATTTGAGCAAGTTTTATCAGCAAGCAATAGTTTCAATTAATAAATAAGGTTTCAAAAATCGCGTAAGGATGGATTTAGACTTGCTGAGTGTAAAGTCGCTGAGCGTAAAGCTTTGGCAACTGCTTATTGTGTGTCGGTGCTAGGGCTGCACGTGCTGTGTTTCTTCTGGATCCGGTGGTTGCGCGGTGATTAGGTTAATTCCTTGAGCTGGATGTTTTGTGAACTCTACTATGTGCATACGCATTATATTTCCTAACAAAGGGTTTAAGTTCTGTTTTAAAGGATGCAGTTCTCTCCGTCTTACCTACATCAGATGTCTAAGCTAAATAAGAAATGTAAAGGCATTTTAAAACTATAATCTACCGTTCTTTATACTGCTGTTTCTATTAATAACAATAGGCAAATGCCTATAAAGAATCAAAGAGCCATATTTAACAATGACAATACTAGAGTCACATATCCTTGGTTGAAAAATCATATTTCTAAGGGCCAATGGCTACCCGCCGAAAACTCTTGTTAAAATAAATTCATCCTGTCTAGACCAGCTCAGCATCACAAGTGAAAACAGATGACTTAGTTATTTCCTTTTCTTTTTAAAATATGGCTAGTAATGCTCATTTATATGACTGTGGGGCTAAATATGTGAAGATTAGGTCAGAAAACTCAAGGTAAGACTTGAAAATCAAGGAGAAAAATGCTCATTGAAGAGCTAGACGCATAATTAAATTACTATGTTTCTTCTGTTTTCTTGCATATAGCTGAGGTTTATTTTAAACAGTGAGTATTTATTACTGTTGATAACATCGGTGATAAGAGTAATAATAAATAGTGCTGAATTTCAGCAAATGTTTTAGTTAATATCGTTCACTTTGTGAGCTTAGTAAGGATCTTTTCTTCAATTCTCTACCCTACCGTGTCTGCAGTCTGTTGCCTATTATTATTAATAAATTATTAACAAATTAGTACTTTCATACTGCTGCTGTCTCTTCAGTGATTTAGTGACATACATAAAGACAGGAGTTTTTATGGGAGAGATCGCTTCTGTATCTCCTAGGAATAATCCTTAACTTCCCCCTTTCTCCATCCACAACTAATGTCACCTGGTCCTGCTGATTGTACTTTTGTCTTTTTCACAAAAATCTCTGGATTCTGTGTTTTCTTCCTTCTCACTGGAAAGGATTTTAGTTCCCTCCTAGAAGCTATTAAAAAGACCTCCTAACTGGTCTTCCACTTTTAATCTCTCTCTCCACTAATTCGTTCTTCACATGAAACACTTTCCAAAACAAGATTCAGTTGTGTCGGTCCCTCTCCTTAAAATCCTGATGGCTTACTCCAGCGTCTAGTTTTACCTCCTGCCACCAATCCCTCCCGCCCCCCACCCACACCCCCAACATCCCCGTGGACTCCAGAGATAAACAATGCTGCAGTTACACTGAACCTTTGGGCATGGTCCCAGCCCAGCCTTCCTGTGCCTGTGTGAGCTTCCTGTTTCTTTCCACTGGCACACAGTAGGCACTCAGTAAGTGTTCATCAACTTTAAGGCTGTTAGACCTTTATGGAAAAACTCCTGGCTCCCGCAGGCATTTAGTTGCTTTCTGCTTTGGGCTCCCAAAGCCACTGGTTCCCCTCTTTATTATCCTTTTGTAACTCTTTTCTCTTCAAGAACAGGAACCCTATTTTATTATCTTTGTATCTGAATGCTACCAAGCGTGTAGTCAGTGCCCAATAAAATGTAACTTTTCTTATTATTTTTCTATTTTTTATGAACCATACAAACAATGTCAGCAAATCAGTGAGGAAATTCCTTTGAGGGACCTGGCAGTGGCCGCTGCTAGGGAACTGACCCTTTCATTTTAGCCTCCCAGCTGCATGGACTTTCAGTAACTAACAACTGGACGTTTCCTCTGTACCAGTTACTGTGCAAGGTGCTGGGACACAATGAATCATAATCCCATTTTCATGGCTCTCTTACCTGGTGGAATGATAGACCTACCACGGTTGGGTCTGAGAAAAATATTTTCCTATGTGCCTCCGCTCATAGGAGATGCCTGGAATGTCCCACGCAGAAAGGATCAGCTAGCCTTTTTTTTTTTTTTTTAATCTTAGCCTTTAAAATAGCTCTTTTCATCATAAATGCTCAGACAAGCATTTCTCAGCTCCTCTGTCACTTTCAGAGTATCCCCCAAAGAATCTGATTTGAAAAAAGGAATCTTCAGTTGTGATGACGTGAAATTGATCCTCGGTCACACGTTCTCCTTTCTCAGACAGCAGCACTAACCACCATCCTATTAAGTGGCGCCAATTACGTTTGAGAGCACACCATGTGACCAGGGTGCCATCCAGCCCCGTTTGAATGAAATCTTTTAGATTTACAGGCCATGTGGAAAGTAAATAATCACAGACCATCAAGTAACTTAGGGTGAAAGATAAAAGATACGATGCTAAGGCATTCCTTTTGTTTAAGAAAATAATTTTCTTCCTTTGTAATGTAACCAATGTCGTATTTTTTTTTTCCCTAACAAAAAGACTTTAAGGAAAGGCTGTATGTTGATTATTAAACACATACATGTTAAACTCTCATCTTCCAGACCAGGTTGAGAATGAAAGTCAAACATTCTGGTTAATTATCTTCCTGTGTATGTCATTCATAGATGATCAGCTTTCCAAGATTTAGAGTTGATAAAATTCACATAACATCATAAATATAGTGATATAATTCAGCCTGGCCTCGGGAAAAATGAGTTAATAGCTAACTTTTGATCTCTCTCCACCCTGCCCAAAATTCTCTTCATTTTGTCACATTTCCTAAACTTGAACCAATTCAAGTTTTATTTCAGTTAACAAGCTCTGCATTGAGAATACGGACATTCCAAGGGGACTGGTCATTCTCAACCTAGTACCATTCGGTACCAGATTGGTTGTCTCCCGAAAACAGTCTAGTGAAAATTAGGGTCAGATAGATTTTTTTTTCCCCTGAATCCAGCTGAAAATAAAGGCAGTTAGGTAATGAAAGTTCTAATGAATAAGGAGCTAGAAGAAGTGGTGAAGTAGAAGGAGGAACACTGTAGAGAGTGAATTGGATCATTTCTAGTGAGGGGCTTTGGGATACCAAAGGAAAACAGGAGAACATCCGGTACTCAGAGTAAAGATCATTAGCTGGGCTACTTTCAGCAGCAAAATTGGCTTACGCAGAAGTCAGGGAGGTTTTACACACACACAGGGTTCAGCTCCACTTCTCTGTCAGCGCTTGCCTTTGCCTCCCTCTGCGTGTTGGCTTCACCTGCTGCCTACTGAAGAAGGCTGGAGCAATCCCAGGTGCCGACTCCAGATACAACACAGCCGTATCCAGAGGAATGTGGCGCTGCCTCGTCCTCTGTCAGTACAGGATGGCCAAACCTTCTCCTGAAGCCCCCAGGCAACACTCAAGAGGGGAGGGCTCCAAATAGAAGATTCATAAGCTTCAAACTTTTGCCTGGATTTCAACTCTGATTTTAAACTTCTCTTGAATTATTATCTACCGTCATTATACACCAGTCACAGAAACATCTGTCAATAGGATTTTCTATGTACCGAGCACCTGTTAATAGAAACAGTCTATTAAAGGAATTATTGAGGGTTTTAACTAGGACATCGTGCTTCCTTTTTCCAACCAAAGCTGGTATAAAACAACTAATTTTTGCAATAATGGTTTCACAGACAGACTACTACATGTATCCTGTAATTTAATGAAAAGTTAATTTGATACATACATGAGTACTAACATTTTATGATTTCATGTTAAGAAGGGATTATGTGCTGTTTAATTTAATATTTAGGTGCATTTTCTAGTATTCTAGTATCATGGCTATTATTTATTCATTTATTTATTTATTCTACTAGTATTTATTAGCTTTTTATTTAATTTTATTTTTTAGTGTAATGAATTATATTTTTATTAGCTCTATATTTTATACCAGGCACTAGGCAAAACTCTAAGGATACAAAGTTTGGCAAAAACAGAAAGAATTCTCATGACCACATAGATATTTTTCTCAATAGGCTTAGAAGATTTAATCTCTTGAGAGAGACTCATATTTTAAAAATCATCCAAATGAAAACAGACCCTGAAAGACGTAAGAAAGAAAAAAATAAATGAATAGCCAAGTTTTCTTCAAAGGGATAAATGGTCTGATACATGACTAATATTGTATTTTAAGAATTATTTTCTTAAAAGCTTCTTAGGGAGGTGAGTTTGCATTTTGAAGAAAGCTGCTGGGAAACATGAGACTCTCAGTCCCTGCTGCCTCACCTCTATAGATGGTAAACACTTAATGGGCTCAAACTGATGATACCATCTACCATTACACCTTTGCAAATAGTTATCTCATTATCAAATGTGAACAGAATAATGAAAGAGGGGAAGACTCACAGAATCTAACAAATACATATCTGTCCAACTAACAAAGCATGCATTTTAAAGAATTATATTTGTGTTTCACAAAATGTACAAATTTTGACCATCAAGACCTTGGAGGCAGAGGCTTTTTTTTTTTTAATAAGTAGATAATTTATGCAACTCCCTAGTTTTATCATGATATTTTATATTCAATATTCACTTGAATATTTTATACTGAGAAAAATAAGGAGAATTTATTTCTCATTGTCCATTTGTAAAATCTGCTGATTTAGGGGAAAATTCAAAGTAAGGCCCTCAGGGTTAGAAACAAAAATACAATTTTGAAACGACTGTCAAGTGGAAATGCATTCAAACAGCAATTTCTGTTTATACACAAAAAAAATCTCAAAGTTGACTGACACTAAAGCGGGAAAAATTACGTAAACTCACAGGAAATATAAGTGCATCCTTCACATCCGATTCAATTAGATCCAATTTGACTAAATAAATACATTGCAAAATCCAGAAGGGTGTTAATGAGGGCATGACTAAAGACACTAGCAATGAGAAGAGTAGACAATTGAGCAATATTGCTGCACAAGATAAAAGGCAGACTCCTTAGCATGGCATGAAAGGGCGTCACAACCAAGCTTCCGATTGCCTTTCCTGCTTCACCTCTTGCCAAACTACCCCACGTTCCAGTCACTGAGTGCGATCTGGGATTCCCCACATCCTCGCATCTCCCTGCCTTTCCCCCAACATTTTATTTTGGATATTTTCAAGCTTAAAGTTTTAAAGAATTTTTCAGTGAGCACACAGATGTTCACCACCTAGATTTTATTATTGCTGTTCTATTGTACTTATTTTATAGCACGTCTGCCCGTCTCTGTGTCTGTCTGTCCCTCAAAGTAAATGGCAGTCATCAGTAGTCTTCACCGTTAACACTTCAGGCAAATTCATTAACCAGAGATCAGTACTTGTTTATGGCCTTTTATTTTCCTGCTGAGATAAAATTTACATATAGTAAAATACAAGATCTTAAATATACCATTCTCTGAATTTTGACAAATGCTGTGTAATATAAACAACTGTGTAATATAAACCCCTACTGAGATACAGCATTTTAGCATCATTCCAAGAATTTCCTTCATGCCCTAGTTCCCAGTTAATTCCAGCCTCAGCCTTCCAGACGCAACCACTGCTTAAATGTTTTTCCACCAGAGATGAGATTAGTCTTTCCTATTGAAGAATTTCATGTAAATGGAATTATGTGATACATACTCTTCTCTCACCCAGCATACAGTTTTTGAGTGTAGCTGAGTGCATCAGTAGTTCATTTCTTTTTTATTGCTGAGTAGTGTTCCTTAGTATGGCTATATCACAATTTGATTATCCACTCTCCTGTTGACAGACATCTGGGCTGTTTCTAGTTTTGTCTCTTACAAATAAAGCTGCTGTGAATATTCTTGTACAAGTCTTTCTTTGGACATATGTTTTCATTTCCCTTGGATAAATATTAGAGGAATTGCTGGGTCATAGGGTAGCTATATATTTTATAAATAGTCAAATCTCTTTCCAAAGTAGTTGTATGTTACACTTCTCTGCCAGTGTATGAGAGTTCTGGTTGCTCAACATCCCCATCAACATTTGGTGTTGTCAGTCTTTAATTTTAGCCATTCTGTTGGGTGTGTGGTAGCATATTGTTGTGGTTTCTCTAGCGACTAATGATGTTTCTCTAGTGACTGATGATGTTGACTGACGATGATAAGGCCTTTTTCATGTGCTTATTGAATATTTGTACACTTCCTTTTGTTCAGATCTTTGTCTTTTTATTACTGAATTCTAGGAGTTCTTTTTATAACCTAGCTACCAAGCTTTTGTCAGATACAAGTTTTTTTAAAATGTTTTCTCTAGCCTGTGAGAAAATCTATTTATCTATTCATTTTCTTAATAGAACCGTTTGATAATCAGTCTTTAACTTAATGAAGTCTAGTTTATCAGATTATTGCTTTCCATATCCTGTCTAAGAAACTTTTGCCTGTTCCCATGTCAAGATATTTCCCTATGTTTTCCCTTAAAAGCTTTTATGGTTTTAGCTTTCATGTTTAGATCTATAATCTAACTTGGTTTCCTTTTTGTATACAGTGTGAAGTAGAAAATGAGATTCATTTTTTTTTTGATATTGATATATAGTTATTTAGGAACCATTTGTTGAATAGAATTGGAATTTTGTCAAAAATCAAATGACCCTCTTAAGTATGGATTTATTTTGGGGCTCTCAGTTCTGTTCTATTGATTTTTGTTGATATTTATGCCACTACCATAATTTATTTATTACAGTAATTTTATAGTAAGCCTTGAAATCATGTAGTATAAATGATCCAATTTTTTTTTCAAGTTTGCTTTGCATTCCAGGTCCTCTGTGTTGCCATATACATTTTAGAATTAGCTTGTTGAGTTCTACCAAAAAAATCCTTCTGGGATTATAATTTGGGTGGCATTGATCTATAGATCAATTAAGTGCCTTGTCCTTTTTAAAAATTTTTTTTTTCTCCATGCTTTTTTGTATGCTAGTCTCCCTGCCTGAAATATACTTCTTCTGTCATCACTGAAAGGCAACTCCTATGCATTTCTCAGGACTCAGTTCAAATTGCACTTGTGTTAAATCTTCTCAGCCATCCCTCTCCGCAGACAGAATTCATTGCTTATTCCTTCTTTTCAGCTCCACAGATAGTTGTACATTTTTCACTGTAGCTTACATTATATTATACCTGATTTTGGCTTACATGTCTTTCTTCCAGACTAGCCTAAAAGGTCATGAGCAGGGACAGTAATTTATTCAGTGTTATTCCTCATCACCACGTATAGTAACTGGCACGTAGTAAATGATCCTTAAATTTTTATCCATTAAACTCTTTATTTTGTGTCTACTATATACCAGAGGTTACATCTTAGCTGAGGAATACAGAAATAAATAAATAAATAAATAAATAAATAAATAAATAAATAAATAAATAAATAACTATGGATAATGCTAGGTGATATAAAAATAATAAAACCAGAAGAAGGGATAGAGGGAACTAGAGAACAGAGGTACAGCTACTTTATATCGGGGGGGCCAGAGAAGGACTGAGGAAGTGACATTTGAGCTGATAAATGAGTGATTAAAAGGGAGAATCCAGAAAGGCTTCTGGGAGGAGGAGCCTTTCTGGCAGAAGGAACAGGAAATGCGAAAGCCCTGAGGTGAAATCAAGCTGAGACCAAGGAAGGGACAATTACTGAGCAATTAAGCATGTCTAGCAGAGAAGGGAGTCTGGGAAAGCTTCACAGAGCTGAGGCTTGAGAAAATGAGTAGGTGTGTTATTCTAGCAGAGAAGTCAGAGGAAAAATATTTTCGGCAGAGGGAACTATATATGGGAGGGAGAAACATACAGTCAGAGGGGAGAGCGGTAAGAGATGAGATGACAGAGGTAGGCAGAAGCCAAAAGATGTAGGTCTGAGGGCCTGAGAGAGGAGTTTGGATTGTATTCTGGTTGCAAAAGGAAGTTATTAAGGTCAGAAGTCAATATGGTGTATGCTTCGTGAAGACAACTGTGGGTCCCAAGTGACAAGCAGACACTGGTGTGTGAGGAAGAGCAGAGGCCCTCAGACAGTTGGCAGATGGTTGCGGGGACTGGGTGACATAGAGGGGAGGTTTGACTAGAGTTCTTCTGTGGAACTGATGAAAAGTTGTCACCTTCAGACTTCTTGTCTATGATTGACTATGAGACATGGAGAACAGGGTTAAGGATGATTTGTTCCATCACAAGTGGAAGGGAAGCAGAGTATGAGGGTGTGTCATGGAGCCACTGACTGAGGTGAGGAGAAGGAGCACATTTGGGCAGAGGGTGTAGGAAGGGAGAGAGGCCAAGAATCAGGAGTTCCACTGTGGAAATGTTAAGCTTGAGGTGCCTGTTAGCTATCCAGGAAGACAAGCTGAATAAATGATTGGATGTATGAGTCTGGAACTCAGAGGAAAGGTCAGAACTGGATGTTCTTGGGAGCCATAAGCATACGGCAGGTATCCAAGGCCATGGGCCTGGATGAGATCACTGGAGAGAAAAAAAAGAGGACTGAGGAACAATGGAGGTCTGGAATGAGGAACTACTGTCATAGGATAAAATCAGAAGGCTGTGATGGCAAGGAAGCCTAGAGAAGGAAATGGTCCCACAAAGACCGTAAGTAAGAGATCAAATCGAATGATGGGTGGAGATTTGCAAGTAAGAACTTTGCAAAATGAAATTATTTGGCAACCTTCATAAAATCCATTTCAGTAGGGTGATATTCACAAAGCCTGATCATAGAGGATTGAGAACAAGGTGGGAAAGGAAGCTGGTAACACGGACAACTTCAAAATTTTGTCCTGAAAGCGATCAAAGAAGTCTGTAGCAGCTAAAGAGGATTTGAAGTCAAAGGATTTGTTTTCATCATTTTTTTTTTTTAACATGGATGATGTTACGGCATGTTTGTACACAGATGGAAATAACCCAGCCACGAGGGAGGGAGTGAAAGATAAAGGAGATAATTTAGGAACCAAGACCCTTGTTAAGTTCTCACCAAAAGTTTAAAGATTAAAAAATACATATATTTGTGAGGTGATAAATGTGTCAATTAACTAGATGGCAGGAATCCTTTCACAATATAAACATGTATCAAATCACTAGGATGTACACTTTAAATATCTTACAATTTAATTTGTTAATAAAGTTGAAAAAATTTATGAAATTTAAAAACTATTATTTTTTCAAAAAAGCTTTTTGTAAAAATAAAGCAGACACTGAAAGGTACTTAATTTACATAAAGAGAAAAAAGAAGGGAGGGAATGCATCAGCTATGTATACCCTAAACAAAATATGCTGAGCTGATTTCCTTTTTCTGCTCTTTTCCAACTCCTCAGTCTGAAGCGTAATTATAAAGATCAACACAGTATTACTGACATTTAAAAATATACACCCTCTAATTAGTAAATCTATCATTGCCATCTCCATTTTCTATCAGTATTTCCCTGTTGGCAATGACTGAAATGCCATGAAATGTTGGCACCCACTGAATGCTGATGGCATTGATTAAGCCCATCCTCATACAAGACCCCAGAAAACTGAGAGGCAGAGTGTTCTAAAAAATTGCATGCATATAATTCACTTTTAGTATTTAAACTATTAATATACTGATATGAATAAATGACTATTTTCCGTTTGATTTATGACCATATAAACAAACAAAAAACCTTGTTAAAAATGAGATGAAATTGGGAGCACAAAAGGAAGGTTTGGCCTTGGACAGGAGAAGGGACATTTATTCCATCACAAGTGGAAGGGAAGCAGAGTATGTGAGTCCTCATGTAGGTAGGGTGGTTTTGGTGGTAGAAAAACAAAATAAAATAAATGAAGGAGTGAAAAAAAAAATGGTAAGAGGCTCCTGAGGACTTGAGGACTTAGGGTGTTAGGACTAGAAGAGGATTGAAAAGCCTCAGAGGTTTCCAGCACTCGGGAAGAATGTGTGTGTGCTGAGGAGGAGTGCTGCTGAGGACACCACTGACCCGTTCATTCCTTCCTTCCTGCCTTCCTTCTCTCACTCCTTCAACAAGCGGCAGCATGAACAGGACAGACACCAGTCCTGTCCTCAGGAAGCTTTTGGTTAAGATACATAACGGTTCTCCATGACTCTGTTTCTCATGAGACATTACAAGTAAATGTGTGGCTAAAATGTTCCGTGGTCTTTAATAAGAACAAGGGCTATTTGTTGTTCCTGAAATGTGTTCCTCAGTTGAGATAGCTTGAGATACTCTTTTTCATTATAAGAATAGCTTCTTGTGATGACCGCATCATAGCATTTGAAGTCAGTTGGTTTCCAATTCTTGTCCTTATATAGTTATAGGGTGGGCACAGTTATTCTATTCTTTTGAGTAAAGCCAAAAGCTTTTATCTGACCCCCTCCCTGAACCTTACAGGTAACTTGTGATTGCATTCTTTCTTTAGATGCACTGATATAATCATTAAAGTTCCTGCCATATGACTAAATTGAAATACAATAGAGCTTAATGATTAGGAGCATGGATTTTGAAACCAGATTACCCAGATTTGAAGAATGCTTCACCACATACAAATTGGGTGACTTTGGGAAAATTACTTTCTGGGGCCTCAGTTTCCTCATCTGTAAAATGGGAATAATATATAGAGCTAGATACACACAAAGGAGTGCATGTACATGTGGTGAAACCTAAATGAGCTCTGTGGATTATACCAATATCAATTTCTTGGTTTTGAAATTGTACTATATAGTTGTGTTAAGATGTTAACATTGAGGGAGGCTGGGAAAATTGTGCATGGGACTTCTCCATACATTTCTTGGAAAAATTTCAGGAATTTATAATTATTTCAAAATAAAAAGTTAGAAAAATGTGAGTATTAAGAGTACCCATTCCATGGGTTTTCAGGAAGATTAAACGTTCCGATATGTATATCTAAAGTGCTTAGAATGATGCCTGGTATACATTAAGCATTATTTAAATGTTAGCCATCAGTTGAAGGTGATTTTCATTATTTCTGCTCTGATTCATTTTTATCATTGAACTCCCTGAAGGAACCCGTATTTCTTTGATTTAATAGCTCTTGAGGGAACTATGTGTCATATGAATATTCCACATAAGATATGTACATATATTTATATTTATAATTTAGTACAGTGTCAGGTACCCAATAGGCTTTCTACAAACGCTCATTCAACATTCTCCTAGTGTTAGCATCTTATGTAACTATGGTACATTCATCAAACTATTAACTAAACTACAGACTTTCCCTGATTTTGCCAGCTTTTTCCCACTAGTGTCCTTTCTCTGTTCCAGGATCTAGTTCGGGATACACATGACTTGGTTTTCGCGTCTTCTTAGTCTCCTCCTGTCTGCAGCAGTGCTCCAGTCTTTCCTTGTTTTCCATGACCTTGATAATCTTGAAGAGTTGTGGTCAGGCATTTAGTAAGTTTGTCAGACCTTTTTTCATGATTAGACTAGGATTATGGATTTGGGGAAGAATCTTCCAGAGGTGAAGTGTCATTGTCATTGCATCATATCAGAGCATACACGACATCCACATGACGTATCACGGATGACGTTAACCTTGATCACTCTGCTAAGGTGGTGATGCCAGGTTTCTCCTCTGGAAAGTTATGGTTTGTTTTGACTTTCCATACTCTTTTTTCTTTCCATAGTTTGAAAGCTAGTCACTACATCCAGCCCATACCCGAGGAGCAGGGAATTAAGCTTCACCTCTTGAAACAGGAGTGTCTAAAGATATTATTTGAAATTTTTTGTAAGAAAGATTTGTCTCTTATCCCCAATACATTTATGTATTCAATTATTTATTTAAATCAGTGTGGACTTATGGATATTTATTTTATTCCTTGAATTATAAACCAGTACTGTTATCTATTTTGTTGCTCGAAATGTCCAGCTTTGGTCCTTAGGAGTTCCTTTTGGGTTAATGCTTGAGTCTTTTTGACATACTCCCAATCTTTTCTGTTTCTAACCATTCTTTGAAAGCATAATAAATGATGACATACACAAAAACGTGTCATATACAAACTAAACACATTGGCATCCTCTAGAAATGTAATCTGCGTTGGCAGGTAACTTTAATTGTGGCTTCTGCAGTGGATATACTTCTTGATATCACTTCTTTTCGTGTGAAGTTTTGTTTTAAAAAAAGTGGGGTTCCTTGAAATTGTTCACGTATTATTCTAGTAACAGCTAGAAGTACTATTCCACTCAAAAAAAAAAAAAAAAAGAACTTGAAAACCAACTGATAGAATATTGAATATTCCCTATGCTCACTCTCCTGGAAAGTGAGAAAATTGTTAAAGGAATCCTTTAATAATTTTGTTTTCCTATTAAAAATAATAGTACAGTTAATAGAACTGCTCGGTTGAGAGCTGTGACTTAGAGTGTGGTAGGGCCTCATGATCTTAGTATCTTGCTGCTTTAGAAATTCTAGAATAACACTGCCAAATGCTCTCATAATGCCTTTCTAAATATTTATCTGAGAGATTCTTGCAGAGGCTTTTCTGAGCCATCAGGCATTCACGAACATGACTAAACTGGCAGCCAGGCAATTTTCTGGAGAGAAATGCAAATGTGATGAAGATCTTTGCATCATCCATCCACAAGTTAGTCCAGAAAGAAGCCAGGAGGCTGAGCTGGAAGAGGAACAAATGAGTTTATTTAGAAACCTACAGAGTTTAGTAGGCCTGTAATTTTAATAAACTTTTAAAAAAAATCTAATAGTGCAGAATACTTACTTTGTACAAGGCATTAGAACAGACACGTTCACCGTTCTTATAACTTGAGAAGTTAAATCTTTACCCAAGACTGTTATCTTACTATTTTCACTGCAAGCAACGGAAAATCCAAACTGCAGTGGCATGAGAAGTTTATTTCTCTCTTGTGCAAAAGTCCTTGAGCCGATCTGGTGCTTCAAGAGATGAATGGCCTTGACCTTGTGGTCTAAGAAGGCAGCATATGTGTTCTAAACAGGAGGAAGGAAGGAGAGGTCAAAAAGGGCTCCCATGCTGCTCTTTAGGAAGGTTCCCAGAAGCTTCCCGGGGACACTTCGGTTACACCCTCTTGGTCAGAACTTAGGCACGTAGCCATATCAAGCTGCAAATTATGCTGAAAATGTAGTCGTTCTTTTTCTAAGTGGCTTTGTGCCCAGCCAAGTCTTCTAAGGCCACAGAAGGGAAAGACAGCTATTAGCCACAGCCAGAAGCCTCTGCAGTAGTCACCGTGGCAGAGATGGGATTTGAACTCAGAGATGTCTTGTGCTCATATTCTTTCTGAAGCAGATCTGTGCATGGAGAGAAGTACAGGCAACATGTTGACTTGGCCACACTTTCAGCGTTCTCAAGTTAACTGAAAGAAAGGAACATGTATGCAACTGGGGACGCAAAGAAGCTGAAGAAGTGTAAACTGGGTTTGGAAGCTCCCTTTACCTGGGTACAGAGTAACTTTTTTTTTTTTTAATGCCAGATTTGATTTGTAGATTGGGGATGTCTTAAATGGATAATCAGATAGTATCTTATCTTCTTCCTTTCCAATCCTTGTACTTTATTATTTTTAACACCTTTATTGTAGTGTGATTCCTGTACAGTAAAGTACACATATTTCAGATGTACAATTTGATGAGTTTTGATAGATGTATATACACCACAATCAAGATAGCTAACATTTCCATCACTCCCCAAGAGGTGCAAATTTCGAATTCCCAATTTCTCCCTTCCCACCCCACTTCCTGCCCTGGTAACCATAAGTTCGTTTTCTATGTCTGTGAGACTGTTTCTGTTTTGTAAATAAGTTCATTTGTGTCTTCTTAAAAAAGATTCGACATATGAATGATACCATATGGTATTTTTCTTTCTCTTTCTGGCTTACTTCACTTAGAATGACAGTCTCCAAGTCCATCCATGTTGCTGCCAATGGCATTATTTTATTCTTTTTTATAGCTGAGTAGTATTCCATTGTATGTGTATACACCACATCTTCTTTATCCAGTCATTTGTCGATGGACATTTGGGTGCTTTCCATGTCTTGGCTATTGTAAATAGTGCTGCTGTGAACATTGGGGTACATGTGTCTTTTTGAATTATATTTTCCTCCAGATATATGCCCAGGAGTGGGATTGCTGGATCATATAGTTAATCTATTTTTAGTGTTTTGAGGACTCTCAATACTGTCCTCCATAGTGGCTATACCAGTATTCATTCCCACCAACAGTATAGGAGGGTTCCCTTTTCTCTACACCCTCTCCAGCATTTATCATTTGTGGACTTTTGAATGATGGCCATTCTGTCTGGTGTGAGGTGATATCTTATTATAGTTTTGATTTGCATTTCTCTAACAATTAGTGATGTTGAGCATCTTTTCATGTGCTTGTTGGCCATCTGTATGTCTTCTTTGGAGAGATGTCTACTTAGGTTCTTGGGCAGAGAGTAATCTTAATAAGTCTTCAGGTCTTCCCAGAAAGGAAGAATAATACTTTGAGGACCACTGTCCATCATCCTAGACTAGACCCGTGCTGTCCAATAATACAGTAGCCACCAGCTAGCTATATATGGCTACTGAGGACTTAGTGACTAGTTAAGATTGAGATGTACTGTAAGTTTAAACCACATGCTTTGCTTCAGACTCAGTACAAACAAAAAATGAAATGCACCACAGTAATTTTTTATATTGATTACACGTTGAGAGAAAAACATTCTTGAGGTATGTTGGGCTAAATAAAATAGACTATTAAAATAATTTCAGATGTTTCTTTTTACTTTTTTAATATAACTACAAGATTTAAAATTACATATGTGACTCACTTTTGTGGACTGTTATATTTTGATTTCAATTTGTCCTACAGCTGTCCTGCCATTGAAACAGTTTTTTCAAAATGCTCATAGGATCTGTGAGAAAGTTATTTCTGAGATTTCCAAAAAGAGGGATGTGGCAAACTGGCTCAAATGAAAGACCCAGGTTCTTTTGGGGGTCTCTCTCTCTCTCAGCTTCTCTGAAATGTCAATGACATTGACTATTCCTTGGGTGACTTGTGTGGACTGACTCCATTTGGATCGCACTGAGCCTCTCCAGCCCACACTTTGGAGGCATATGGCCATTGTTATTACTAGACCGATGAGGATATTTATTGAGGTTACTTTTTGAAAACACCTCTGTTTGGTTTAGTCACATCCACAAGGGACAATCCATCTGAGTTAGACTCAGTAATAACTCCTGGTCAGCACAGTCTCCTTGAAGAGCCTGATGATTTCTCGAAGATGACTGAAATTGAGTCCTCGAGCACATTTGCAGATTGTGTAATAACTTAATAAGTCTTTGGCTGGCTCAGAAGTACTGAATTCATTAAAGCAATTAGGTGCTCTCTTATTATCCTCTTATCTACCTCTAGCTTCAGACTCCCTTTGGTGGTGATTGATCTACACTTTCCTGTTGAAAGTTTAGTGTTCTCTATGTAGGAAAGGAAGGAGGACTTGAGGAGTTCTGCATTTTTGGTCCAGTAATATTTTATCATATATTTATCATATATCAGCAGTGAGCATATATTTTCCTTGTTCCTCTATTCTGAATATAGTTATATATATGTGTTTATGTAAATATATATACATATTTTGTATATACATCTATCTTATTATTATTTGAATATTATATATATGTAGGTAGATAGATAATCAGTTCTTATGTCCTTAGCATTTTCATCATATTTCATCTCATTCCAGATTTCAAATATTCTATTTGTCCATCCTACCACTGTAACTATCTTTTATTAACTGCACATTATTCAGCACCTGCATTATTCATTTTAACTACTTGCACTAATTACACGAATATCAAACACATTACACTGATATCAAATTAAAATATTGCATCATCTATGGCTTTTAAAATAAGCCTTTGATAAAGGACTTTAAAAGACTTTCTTGTTTAACAAACACTGTCCTTGATGACGAAAAAATCAAAGCATGTATTAACGATGAAAGTGAGGGAGAGGAAGCGGTGGCAGTGAGGGAAGACAGTTGTTGCCTATTCAGGGCGGATTGGTTTTTGAAAAGCACCAGTGTGGTTGGCTTTTAGGTAACTTAAGATCTTTAATTTTTGGAGACCACTATTGTTTGGTTGTCCCCCAATTCTTCTCTTCTTCTGGGACCAGTACCACTTATTTGGGGAAGCTTGTCTGCCTTGAATTCCAACCTAGTGGTTCTGGTGGTAACGGCCAACTGTAGTACCCCAACCAGTGGCCATAAAATTGGTCATATGATGCAGATTGGGCCAATGAGAGTTTTTTTCCCCAGGATTTTTCTATTTGGAATTGAGGAAAGAGAGTTTGTTCTTCATTGAAGAAAGCAAAGGAAAAAGGGTGTGCCTGACCATGTGATAGGTTTGAGAGCATATCACTGACATGCAAAGAGGAACAAATTTGGGGGATGGACAGAGAGTTCTCGGGGTGTTTGTGTATCTCATTTCATTAATATCTAAATATACATCCTACCCTTAATGACAATTCACTTATGCAAACCAATAAATTTCCCTTTGCCTACCTGAATTTGAGCTGTGTTTCTGTCACTTGAGAACCAAAAGTATTCTTGCTAGTATGTTATCCTTTTGGTAGTCAGCCTTCAAGATGGCTGTCAAATCCTCAACCCTGGTAGCCTCACCCTTGGGGTAGCATCCTTACAGAATTTTTGTTTTCTTTTTCTTTTCATCCTTACAGATTGAATAGGAATGTGATCAATAAAGCATAATGGGTGTGACCTCTACAGCTAGGTCATAGAAAGTATTAAGGCTTCTATCTTGATACCTCCCTTTGCTTGTAGAGGAGGAGGTCAGCTGCCATGTTGTACGGACACTCAAGTAGTCTCAAGAGGTGGCCCACATCAAGACAAACTAAGGCCACTTGCTAGCAGCCAGTACCAGCTCTCACCCTGTGAGTGAGCCACCTTGGAAGCAGACCCCCTAACCCCAGAAAAGCCTTCTGGTGACTGCAGCTTCATGAGAGACCCAAATTAAAACCACCTGCCAAGCCACCCCCGAATCCCAGACCCACAGAAACTGTAAGAGATAATGAATATTTACTGTTATTTCAAGTCACTGGTTTGGAGATAACTTGTTAGCCTAAGCAAATATGTTATCTGTATCACAACAGGTAATGCATACAGCCTTGTAGGAATATTGGAAAGAAAAGTGAGAGCCTTACTACAAGAACATTGTCCTTCCCAGAGGGATGGTCAGAGACTAAGTTGGCAGCCACCGATACCCAGTATTCTTATCCCATCTGCTTTACACACTTACCTGCATTTTATACATTAGCACCAACCGTCATGGAAGCTATTAACTCAGTATAGAAGAAAAATAGCAAATCAACTCATTTGAATTCCATTTCATGACAAAGAATAATCTGTTAGTTTAAATAAGATTCTATATCAACTTTTAGTTAAATATATTAAATCTCAGTTGCTGTTACTCATAGAAAAATATTAACTTCTTATGGACATTTAAACACATTTTTTTCCCATTGGTCAATATAGCAAACAATTTCTCTCAGACAAATGAATAATTGAGGACTTCTGATACTATCATCCAAAGAGGATTCTAATCATTAGATTTTCTAACTGGCTTCTCTGCTAGAATATTGGATTTTTAGCTTGCTGTAGAATAATACACAAATACAATAAAAAGTTTTATTTTTTGATGTGATGTTTTTTAAACTTGTTAAATAACATTAAATATTTACTCTTTTTTCCTACTTTTATTCTCCAAGTTTTCTAGTTTTTATAATTATTGCATACATTTCTTTCTTTTTTGGGGGGGATTCAGTCCAGCTTCATGCTCAAATGACAATTCAGCAAATGGTTGTAGGTGGCTGTTCCCTTGGTCTCAGTGTGAGGCAGAAGCTTGAAAACCAAAAGATCCATATTTGTTCATGGCCTCGGCATTAACTGGTCTGACCTCACGTACCTTCTCTGTACTTATTTCTCCCATTTATCAAATGAGTACTTTGAACATGTATGATCCTACAATTCTATAAAATTGGGAAAGTCGCTGAAAATTGAGTCTTCAGTTATCCATCTTGTAAATTGGCAAGTAAGAAAAATCATCAACATTTGTATGTGTAAGGCAATAGATTTTTAGTTGGACTTGTGTTCTTGATGCCTAGAGTTGCATTTTATACAATGATTTCACTGTTGGAAAGATTTTTGAAAAATAAACATTATCAATAAGGTAAAATTAGGTTTTAAAATGCTGTTAAGAAAAAGTACCTAGGAGTCAGAAATGAGTCATAATTATAAAGATGACAATACCTTACATTGGAAAAACACTTAACATTTTCAAGAAATTATGATTTCAATTACAGCTGAATTGCATATTAAATAATATGTGTGAATAACCCAGTGGGGTAATGCCGCTTCCTTATGTTCTTCCTGATTCTTTGATTGTACAATGAAAAGTTTCTGGCAGGCTGGGTCTTCACAATAATAGTACAGCTCGCTATCTATACTACAATATAAATACTCCCACAGCAAACACTCAGTAACTCTCAGTCAGCCAGCATTTTATTTATGAAACTGTTGAAGATTCCTTCTCTAAACCAGTAATGAAAGATTGTCATGACCAGTAGAGTTTTACCGTTTGGTGTTTGATGTGGACAAGAACTAGCATTTATCTAGTTACAGTGATCCTGGTGCATTGTGTGCTGTATTTCATCAGATCCGCATATCAAACCTGTGAAAGAGCTACCATCATTCCCATTTTCAAAACAAAGAAAGAAAGGCAAAAGAAGATAATTAACTTACGCACTCTGATACAGCAAGCAAGAGGAGGACCTGGGGTTTGACGTATCTCACAGGACAGCTTTCAAACTTTCTGTGAAGCTACAGAATCTTTTCTTAAAGCAAAAAGCTTCTGTGCACGTGGAAAATAGAAAACAGATAAATCCCTGGATGCTTCGGTGGAGCAGCTGGTTTTGGAGCTTTACTTCTCTTCCTGCCTCTGCCCCCACCGCCTTGGGCCATCCCCAGTTTGAAAACTACTGGATTATATCATTACACCTTCTTATTCTAGTTTTTCTAAAATCAACCATCCTCGTTTAGTGTACCAAATCGTTCTCTACTAACAAAAATATTTGACAAACCAGAGCAGCACAGTAATAATGCAAAGTAAAATTTGTCAAGCTTTAGAGATTATTATACAGAGATAGATAATGACGATGGTCATGATGACAACGGTGATGATGTTCACTTTACAGAAAAACTGCATTTTGTTTAGTTTCAGAGTTAAATAATAACACATGTGCAGGCCTTTTGAGGCACCTAGCCAGTTTCACTCTTCTCTCCCGAGCAGCATCAGAGTAGTTCTTTGTGCGAGGCTCCGTGCAGGTGAGTTCACCTTGTGTTTTTGCCTTGTATCCCCGTGGATTCGACAGGGATGGACAGGCCTGGAGACGGGTGGCCTGTGGTGTGGCCTGGCACGAGAGACGTGCCCTTTCTTCTCCCTTGCAGTTTGAACATGAAACACCCAGGGAGGGTCAGCACCGGGGAAATGCAGAAGTGAGGAGAAAGAAGACAGGAAACAGAAGCCATGAGTAAGCAAAGCCATGAGGCAGAGGGAAAGTGAGTGGAGTGGAGTCAGTAGCAATAGTTGGAAAAATAAGCAGGTAGAGAGAAAGAGCCAGAAGAGCTGAGTCATGTGTGTGGCAGCCGGCCAAGAGTTCCCGTGAGGTCACCCAAGGGTTGTTGACACGACTCGCCTGGAGCTTTTACTCAGTTGCTGCTGAGCGGCTGTAACAAAACTCTAGTTTTCTATGAGCCTGCCAATGAGACCTTTATCTGTCTTTTCTACTTCCCCATATCATCTCCTTTTAAATAAACCTGCATTTATTGAGCCAAGGGACAATTCTGTTTCTGCACCCCGAAAGAATCTAATTAACACAATATTGGAAGCTTGCACGGTGCTCGGAACATAACAGCCACTCCATATATCGTGACTATTATTATTTTGAAAGAAAGCCTTCAAGCAAGAGCAAAAACTGCAGACTAATGCTCAAATCCAAGAGTCACAGTTGGTTTGCATTTGTGATTTGGTAGCTTTTCTCCCTCCTTCTGCTTTAAAGGGTTTTTTTTTTTAATTTATTTAAATTTTAGGAGAATGCCCAAATTGGATAAGTTTAGGTGTGGAAATAAAACACATGTTCTAACAATTTAGGAGAGATGGATGAATCTCTTGGGATCTGAGGTTTCACAAAATATTTCAAATTATTTTTCAAATATTATTGGCTTGGCAAAAAACAAAATGATTTGCTAAAAGAATTTCTCCTTTTAACATTCAAATGGCCTCAAGGGAAATGTAATGTACATATTTCTAACTCATTTTCCATAACTCAGTATTGTTTAATAGGAATTGACTGATGTTTAAAAATTTGATAGGTTTTTTAACTAAGAGATGTTTCTGGACGGTGATAGTGCCTTTTCAGAAAAGAGTTGAATTAGATGTTTTTTGAAGAGGGTCTCAGAGCTTGGCCTTCAAACCTTACCAAATATTTTTCCTTCCTTTGTGTAACAGAAAAAAGTAATCTCTGAAAAATCTCCTTTCTTCCAGTTATGAACAAAAATATAATAATTTGAATTCCAGAAAATTAATGGCAACAGGGAAGAAACCAGCCATATTCTTAATCTAGGTGTAAAAAAAAGAAAGAAAGAAAAGAAAGGATAAGAGGGAAAAGGAACAGAGAGAGGAAAAAAAAATGAGTGAGATGATAAAGGATTATAGGTTTGTGAACTAAATGATATGTAATCAGCAACCCACATTTCTCTGTGGAATGCAGGTGGTCTCAGAACTGTGTGGAGAGCTCAGCTAGTGTGAAATTACACTTTGATTCGACTCCCCTGGTTCCCTAGTCTGCTCGCATTATAATACTCAGCAAACTTTGCTGAGACCCCCTTCATAACTGACTGCCTTTTCTCGGTGCCGTGCACTCCGTGAAGGTGGAGTCCATGTCTCTTGTTCCCCGTTATCCCCAGAACCAGCATAATAAATACCCAGCGGAGTAGGGGCGCTAATTATTTGTAGAATAAAACCTTATAACATGGTAATGCCTGGGGGTTAAAAGCACAGGCCCTGGAATCAAATTCAGTGTCATTTTCCACCTCTGTAGAGAGGACGCACAGTGCCTGCCTCACCGAGTTGCAGTGAGGATTATAATGAATACATGTACAGCCCTGAGCAAGGTGCTTGGCATGTTAGTAGTGTTCGAAAAATGTTCGCTATAAAAATAATCATTAGTATTTCCTCATAGCAATGAATCTCAGCACTTTTCTTTTTAAAAAAAAAAGAATGTTTTTATAAAAGCCAAGTGAAGATAGATTTTTGTTAAAAAATACACATTGTGATGTAGTTATGCACATTTTATCAGCACAGCCTGAAGTATCACTGGTGATGCTCTCTTGCAAATCTCTCTCTCTCTCTTTTTTTTTTTTTCCAATTGGCTGGTTGGCCACTCTCACCATTCGTGAGTCATTCGATCGTACTCATTTCTGGCTGAATTCAGTTGGCTTGGAACAGGCATGCCAAAAACTGTGAAGGGTTGTAACTCAGATTCTTCCAGCCTAGTAAGTATGTCAGTTGTCTAAAAGAGTGGCCATGATTTAATGGTTACATAGTCAAGAATTCCTAGAGTAAGATTTTTCTTTTTCCAACACTGGCACGACTCTGCCCTTGAACAGAGTGTACTCAGGTCACACTGGAGATGAGGCCGCTGCCCAAATGTCCCTTGGACAGATGACACACAGATTGAAAGGCTATAAATGACTTGCCTGTGAGTCCAAGGATGACGTTAGCTTTTAACTGAACCCAATCACAGGCTGGAGGGCAATAATGAGAACTAGAATTTATTGAACACTACCAAGTGTGAGATGGTTTATAAATATTATTTCTAATTCTTACAACAAACCTATGAAAGCCACTCCATCTTGCCCACTTAACAATTAAGGAAATTGAGACTCAAATAGGCTGTCCTTGCTCCAGAGTTCGCAGATTTAAGATCACTGGACTGTACCGTTGTCACAATTTTTATATAAATCTAGAACTGTTCTGAAATACAAAGTTTATTTTTAAAATAAAATTAAAATAATCCCTTTGTAAATGGGAATCCTCTGAAGAAAAAGTTGATTAAAAAAAATAACTTTCTAAGACATAGAATCTGGGCAAAAAAAAATCACTAGAACTGAGAATAAACCTGGTTCTGTTTTGACTTCACTGCAAAGAGCCTCTGCTCTGCTGCCTTCTTAGTGCTCGCACGTGGGATTTATAATAAGATGGAAACCATTATGTGGGGGAGGTTTTGCTTTGCTGCTGGGCTGTAGACTTTGTGAGAACACGAGTGTTGCTGGTCTTATTCACTGCTCTATCTTTGCCGTGCAATCCAATGCCTGGCATGAAATAGTGCACAGTAAGTATGTATTGCATGAGTGAATGAATGAATGAATGGCCGCTTCTCCTTGGTGGCCTCAAGGAAATGGTATGAGTAGACACCACTCATTTATCAAACATGTTGTCAGGCATTGCTTTCATTAAGGTCTTCAATCAGCAAATAGTGCAGGGACCTGCTGCTTTAGTAAATCCCTTATGATGGCAGTCCAGTCTTGAGGGGTGCTAAGGATGTTCCCCCAGTCTCACCAGCACAACTCCTAAACACACACACACACACACACACTTTCAAATTCTGTCCATTTGCCAGCCATGCTGTCTAACTGGCACCACTTAAAAAATTGCCCCATTGAGTAAATAAATGCTCATTTAAGAAAAGTAATAAGGGGAAAGTCTTACTGCATAGTCAGCCTTAGGGAGGGAAGGAGAACTCTAATAGAGGGGATGTGACAGTTAAAGAGCTTGCTGGAGTCCAGGCGAGGAAAGCCAAGGGGCGTGATTCTAGGCCGTGTGGTGAAGACGGTGTACTGGCGGGTGCCCTGTGCCCTGGGCAACGGTGACTGAGGTCTTCACTGCGTGGCTTCACAGGCAAAATGGCAGAACCCACTCCTGCCTGATTGCAAAGCCAGGCCTCGTTCCAGTCCGCTGTGGAGTGGACAGTGGCAAACTGTCAGCGTGACTCTGCTCTTATGTTCCCAACTCTGTGAAAGCAGGAGCTTCGTCTGACTTGTTCACTGATGCACACTGAGTGATGACATTGCCTGTAAGCACCAAATAGGTGCTCGGGACGTATCTGTAACTTGAAGAAGCCAGGCACGTTCTGTTTTAACGATTTCATTTCCTGATCACTCAGGGAAAAAACAGACATAGGTAAGGAAACCCACAAATTGGCAGCTCTAACAATTGTACCGTCTTTACAAGAACGATTCTTATTTCTGATTCTCTTTGCTTTGTTATTTCTATTTTTTAAAATTATGTGCTGTTTGATTATTTTATAAGTAACAAACTTATTGCTAAAATTTTTAAAAATTATTAAGAACTCTGCATTTCACCACCCACTATTTTTCACCGTTCAGTTTGCTAGATAGCCTTCTGAACACATACGTAAATATTTCTTCCTTCTTACAAAAAACAGGATCATACAACTTTATAATCTGTTATTTGCACTTAACATACTGGGACTAAGTGATAATAAATATGCTTGTATGTCACCATTCTTAGTGGCAACACGATATTCTTAAGTGGCTATACCATATTCTATACTGACAATCTCCTAGGGTCCATTTTTGGCTAGTACAACTGTGCTAAATATGTATCTTATTTGTTTGCAAACATTAAACAAGCTTTTACTGAAGGCTGAGGTCAACAGGAGAGAATAATACAGAAAGCTTAAACCTGGATCCTAGAGCTGGTACTCTCAGAGTCCACAGGCCTCCCTCCAAGGGCCTGTAGGCCACCTTATACTTTAATCCTAGCCTGCTGTCCCACTGTGGAGTTTCTATCCATCTTTTGATTTATCTTTCGAATAGACTCTGCCCCTGATTTTTCAGGGAAGCTTCATTGTCCATTGTCCAGCTTTACCTCCATTCTCCCTTTACTTCCATTCCCATCCAGAAAATGTAATCCTAGCAGGATAGGATTCAAGAAAAAAATGTGTATTTCTTAGGGTGACCTACCCAGTTACAACCAGCTCATTGGCTTCTGCCAGCTCTTTAAGGCTTACACTCTTAGATAGTGAAGGGAATTTCCTGGTACCTCGCATGTTACATTTTTATGTCCTTAGCACCCTCGTCTCTACGCAGCCGATACTCTGAGCTCATCTTGTACTGACACTGACCTGCCACAGGGACCCTGTGCCACTCCTTCTGTTCTGCAAACCTGAGTCATCACCACAAATCTTTCTCTCTTTTCAGGTCCCACATTACCTCTGGATGGACCCCACAGCAATGTATTCATGCTTTTTGGGGGGGGGGGGTGAGGCGTGGTGGGGGAGGTAATTAGGTTTATTTATTTCTTTATTTTTAGAGGAGGTACTGGGGACTGAACCTAGGACCCTGTGCATGCTAAGCACGCGCTCTCACTTGAGCTACACCCTACCCCCCATTCATGTTTTTCTGACTTTAGAAATGCCACAGGCCATGTCTCCATTGAACACAGAGAAGCAATTACTCAATTCAATGAATGTGTATTGAATAACAGACATGGTGCAAGACTAAGTCAGAACAGGGACAGTGAATGAGGACACTGAAGGGGTAAGAGACATCAAAGCAGAGAAAATACATAGGCAGGTAGGTCTGGGAAAGGCAACACAATGTAGCACTGAACCTTTCAGATTACAAGCTACACCAGGACAGGGAGTTTGTTTGTTTGTCTGTTTGTTTGGCTTTGTTTTGTTCTTACACCACTGTACCCCCAGCGCCCAAAACTGGCACATCAGAGACATTCGATCAGCATTTGTGGGATGTGTGAATGAGCGAGATATGACTCTTGACCTCCAGAAGCTTACACTCTAGTGAACAAGAAACAAAGGCTGTGGAATATAATAAATGCTCCTATAGGGATCAACACAGTGGGAGCAAAGGCACCAAATTCAGTCTTGAGGTGGTTTAAGAAGGCTGGGGACTAAAGAATTTGGTCCCCCCAGTTTGCCACAGGCTACAGTAAGGCTGGGAAGGTGCTAAAACAACTATTTCTATCTCCTAGCCAAATGGTTCTGCTCCAGAAACAAATGTGTTGAACTGAGTCAGACCTTTTACTCTCAGTCAGTTTCCTACTCTGTGTAGCTATAACTCAGTTTTCTTCGTGAGTGGGCCTACCTTTAATCGGCCTGTTTCCACGTTACTGCCTATCATGAGAATCCAGATATAAATTTCTATGAATAATTTTAATATAACCTTCCTTTTTATCATTGGTGCAGGCGCTGGGCTTTCTGATCAAGTATTAAGGTGAAGTGGAGAAGGAGAGGAGAGAAAACAGGTCCTTAGGAACAACAAAACCAGAGGGAGGGGGTCTGTGGATTGCTGAGTTACTAAGGAGACCTAATTTCTAAAAAACTGCTCTCAATATTTAAAGGGAAGCTTTCCCATTACAGAAAAAAACTAGAAACTAAAATTAAGATTTGGAAGGAGGGTATGGCTCAGTGGTGGAGCCCATGCCTAGCATGCAGGAGGTCCTGGGTTCAATCCCCAGCACCTCCATTAAATAATAATAATAATAATAATAATAATAATAATAATAATAATAATAATAATAATAATAATAAAGCTAAGGTCATCAAAGCCTTTCACAACATCACTCTGAATATGTGGGTGAGAAGGTTGGGGATGAGGCTTGGTTGGTAGTCATGCTTCTACTTTGGGCTGTTATAAAATAATTTGCATTCTATCTTGAAACTCCCTTGGTGTAGGCCTAAAAAAGAAGAATGTATCCTTTTAGGAAAGGCAGTTATCTCCTAAAGGAAAGCAAATTATGCTGTTGAGCATTACATTATGGGTCCTTGTTCCCAAGTAAACACAGAAGAGGACTTTCTGGCAGAAATTTTCAACTACGAGAGGACCTCTGACTCCAAACACATTGTTAGCGCTCGCAGATTCCTGCAGGAGCAATCAATGCACAGATGGTGTATTCTGTTGAGATTCTTGAAGGGGGCTCTGTATGTTGATGGTTATCAGTTTATGCACGAGACTGACATAGCTGCGTTTGCAAATAATAGACAAGAACATTTAGTGATAAAATAGAAGGCCATTTGGACTATTAACGTTTTCATTATGGCAAGTGGAGAGTGGTGCGTAAAGTTGCGGGTAAGTATGTTTCTCTCTGTTAATGCTATGCATGCTTTGCAACAAAGACTTGCTGAATATAAGTTGAGGGTGGTGGTGGTCATGCATTATGGGTAATATTGAAGAGCTAGGCTACGAAAGCCTGCATTTCCTGGGTAACAAAACATTTAATGTGAAAACTATGTATGTAATTTCCCAGTTCAACTCAAGAAGTTAAAACTGATGGATCAGATCCTGAAATCGAACCATCTAAAGAAGACATCCTGTTTCATTTTTCCAGGAGAAAGGCAAAACAGCCACGCGTTTAGTTTGTTAATGCTTCAGACTGGGACTGTTCTCTGGGCAGGGTCGGTGCTGCCTTGCACCTTCACACAGTTTTTCTCACTCTGCGCGTAACACTCACTCCCCTCGCTCTTTCAGTTCAAGTAGCAACGCTGCTAATGAAAACGTTTCCAACTAAATGTCTAACAAAGTGATTCTGTGTTTCTCTTTTCACACAGTGAGGTAATCATTCCGGAAAAGCAAATAAATCATTCTCTTTTGGGGCGAAAGCCTTCATATTTGATAAGCGATTTGAAAGTAAAATGAGATTTTACATAAACATTTTACACTTTTTATGGACTTACCTTTACTGGTATTCTTTCCAGGAAAGATCATTACTAAAAGAAGCATGTACTTATCAAAAATGCGTACGACAAAGTACCGTTATAGATAATGTGGGTTAGAGAAGTAGAGAAATCTTGCAAAGTGAATATGAGACAAAACCTAGTGGTAAAAAGGTTCTAGGAGAGTAGTGTTAAAGATAAAAAAATAAAAATGTTTTGCTTTATGTGAGCATAGAACCACTACCTAGAAATACACAGAAGATAAAAAGAAGATGGGGAAACAACAAATTGCTCAGAGAGAAATATATATATAAAAGAAAAAGAACTAGTAACTCTCTCTTTTCAGAATGTCATCTGCTTCTTAATGTGGCCCCTCTGGATGGCTGCCAAGTCAGAGCTGGACTGGAAATGTGGTCATAGAATCTGAGACATAAACTTTGTTTCACATTCTTGTTCCATCTCTAAAATTCTTTTCTACTATATTTAAAATATCAACTGGCAATTAGTTCAGCAATTTATATGTATGTAGAGACCCTCGGCTCTAGTGAAACCTTATAAAACTGTTTATAACATACCACAGTGGAGAAAAAAGCAAAATGACAAAGGACCTGCCCCTCCACCCCCACCTTTGGCTTTGCACCCTTCTGGCTAGAATTATATATAAAAGCAGTGCAGTTTTATTTTAGTGTGACTGCTGCTGAGAACAGGGGTCACAGATAACCACCTTACAGACTAAGCAATGCCAGATTGGACTTTATAGCGTTTTGTTGGGAGGTGTAGGATTTATATTCAAGGTATAAATTTGGCACTTCTCAGTGTATATTTATTGAGCATCTACTGTGTGCCAGGTACTAAAACCAGTCTCCATGGAGGATGCAAAAATGAATGGAACACAATTATGTCTTCAACAAGGTTGCAATCCAAGTGGGAGTTATGAAACATTACAATCAGCTACAATAAAGGTATGTCTGGTATGAAGCTTTGATTGTCTGATGTAGTCATAGCCACCTTCAAAGAAACACAGCTTAAAATTGTTACTTTCTGTGTACATGATGCATACCAGTGGATCTGAGACCAGCACCTAAATCTGGAAGTTGTCTGGGCCACAAACTCTGCCCAAGACAGGGGTCTAAAATTGGTGACTCCCTCACTGGCCAGCTTGATTAAGTTCACCTTCCTGAAGTTTGAATGTGAGACATGCAGAGAATAAGTTTGTTGGGAATGTGGCTGAAGCTGAAGATGTAGAGATAGGTGGTTACTGTCATTACGATAGCAGAAAATTAGAATAAGGAGCAAGTCATGGTGTGCTGCTTGAGTAGAGGGGATGGGGACGGCAGATGGCGAGAGCTTCCTCTGAGCCTGGAGGGTCCCAGAACGAGCATTGCTATGTTCTGGATTCAGGTTGTGTTCTCCACTGATCTGACTACAGAGATTGTTGCTCTTTCTCTTACTTCCCTGCAGAGCTTCACAATCTAGTCCTGTTAATTAGGGGAGAATCGCAATGTGCCTATTCCCTGCACACTGAAAAGGCCCTCCTGACACAACCAAAATATAGGTCTAAGGGTTAAATGAAATACCTAGCAGTGGGATTGTTCTAACCTTACAGTTTCAGCACCAGACACTTAGAAGGCCCCACAGATATTGACTGAAAGATGTAGGTACAGTATAATGAGAGCTGAGAAGAGTGGAAATTACTCCTTGTTAAAGAGAATCAGAGACATGCTTTTATGGAGACAGTGTCATCTGAGCTGAGCCTTGAAGTCAGAGGGTGCCTAGTTGGGAGTGAGGGAGGAACTGCTCCCTGAAACATATTTTCCAAAAATGGGACTTCTTAACTGTTTTTAAGTTTTTATGTTGTCATGAAAGTTTTTTAAGGGAAGACGAAAATACATTGGAGAGAACATTAGGAACATAGTAGTTAAAGGGTGGTACCGTTTGAAGGTACAGTGAGTCCTTCAGTATCCATGAGGAATTGATTCTAGGACCGCTGCAGATACCGAGATCCAAGGATGCTCAAGTCCTCTATATAAGGGGCATAGTATTTACATGCAACCTATGTATATCCTCTCATATACGTTTTTTTTTTTTTAATTGGAGTACAGTCGGTTTACAATGTTGTGCTAATTTCTGGTAAACACCATAGTGATTCATTTATACATAGGCTCTTTTTCATTATAGGCCATTACAAGGTATTGAATATAGTTCACTGTGCTATACAGTAGGACCTTGTTATTTATCTATTTTATATATAGTAGTTAATATCTACAAATCCCAAGCTCCCAATTTATCCCTCCCCACCCCCTTCCCCCTGGAAACCATAACTTTGTTTTCTAGGTTTGTGAGTCCCCTCATATACTTTAAGTCATCTTTAGATTGCGTATAATACCTAACACAATGCAAATGCTATGAAAATAGTTGCTGGGTGCACAGCAAATTCAAGTTTAGCTTTTGGCAACTTTCTGGAATTTAAAAATTTTCAGTCCGAGGTTAGTTGAATCCCCGAATGCGGAATCCATGGACATACAGGGCCCGCTGGATCCGCTTCTCCGTAAACCCAAGGCATAGATCTTATACCTGAGTCTCTACTCCGCCCCCATTAGAACCTGCTTCACTCATGTTTGAGGATTAGGGAGGATTCAGACAAAATAAGAATTCCAGGCAGCAGACAAATTCTTAGTGGCAGCAAAAGTAGGGAAGGAAGGAAATTTGGCGTCAAGTAAAGCACCTGAAGGAAGGAAGGAAGATACTAATGGGAAATGAAGGTAGAAAAGTAGCCTCACATTTGAACTTGATTCTGTAAGTATTTGTGCTGTAGGTGTTTATGATTTCTGAAGAAGGGAGGGATGTCAGCACTGTGCCTGAATAGGATTAATCTGAAAATAGTATATGAAGTGGCATTAAAGAGGGGAAAACCATAGTGAGGGTGGGGTTGGGACAAGCTAAGAACCCAGCACAAAAGCCCAGGTGAGGCAATGTGAGTTATTGTCATTGTAAAAGTACATACTTTACAGTGTTACTATTTACTATTTGTGTGTGTATCTTGCATTTATATGCATCCTTATTATTTATTTAGTACAGCTCTTTATGGTAAGCCAGTACCACAGCGATACTGCACATCTTTCTTTAATTTATAGCAATAGGATGGCATGCAAGATGCAAAATTCTCTAGCAGCTTGTTTCTTCAACAGCACATAAGGAATAATGAAAACCACTCCACACACTGTTTACTATTTTGGGTAGAGATGTTACTGAAACCTACCCAGTCCCAAATTCTTTTACAAAGTGATGCTTTTTTAAAAAATTTATTCTCAAATGCTCTGAGAATTCTTAGATTTGAAAGAAAACCAAAAGCAATCTACCTTTGAATATTGAGTTTCATATCTTAATGTTGCAATGCGTAACATCACACCTTTTAGAATTCGATAAACTCACATTTCACCCTGTGAACTTACGTGCATCTCAGCAGCCTGCTTCTAACCATCTGAAAGCAAGCTCACAATGAATGGTTTTCAAGTGTTCTACTCGAGAAATATTTGAAAAAGATGGCCCAGCAGTATATTGATAATGGCATCAAAGCTTTTCTTTTGTTTCTTCTTTTTCTTTACTTTGCAGGACTTCTGATTTCCCTTAGAAAAAGAATGATTCTCAGTCTTTTTCTCTCTGAGGCACAAATGATGGAAGATAATCACATTCATCATACACTCCCATGGGAACTAGCTGCACCTCCTACTCAAGAAAGCGTCAGAGAATTCAAGTCAGCTTGGGAAGCATGCGCTAAGGATAACCTTGAACATGAATTAAATGTTTTAAAGCCAGCCAACTCGAGTATGAGATACTCTAATATTAGTTACAAATGACTTGTAGATATTCACACAACTAAATCATCTCAACGCCTTGCTTGGTTGACAGCTGTGAGCCTAGATGACGTTCTCACCAGCAAGCGTTACTCCGCGTGGGTTAAGTACACACACGACACACTCCCCCGCCATCTGTATGCATCCACCTTCCCAGTCTTAAGTAGACATAGACTCTCACAGTTTTTCATTTTTATCTCTGTTTTCTAAACTTTCCTGTTTCAAACTCTATCAACAATTACCTACAATGGCATAGAATTCGCTCTTTGATTTTATCTGTAAATATATTTAATCACAACAAATTTTCACTTTGAAAATTAGATTGGTTATGGAGGGTTCATTTTGATCTTTTTTCCCATAACATTAACTTCAGGCTAATAAGTATTCTAAGCCGTAAAGAGAAAACAAAAAGTATTTGACATGTTCAAAGGTAAAATCCCTTCTCTCATCTAAAATCATGAGGAAGGGGGGAGGGTATAGTTAGGGGGGAGGGTACAGCTCAAGTGGTAGAGCACATGCTTAGCATGCATGAGGTCCTGGGTTCAATCCTCGGTACCTCCTCTAAAAATAAATAAATAAGTAAACCTAATTATCTCCCCACCACCAAAATAAAAAAATTTAAAATCATGAGAATTTGCACTCTCCTCACAATTTTATCTGTTAATAGAACATATTTGGGTAGACCTACTATTAACTTTAAAATACAAGCCAGGAGAAACAATTGACTCGAGTGTCCATTAGTCTTCGTTTGTTGATGTAATAGCTTACTTCAGAATGGTTTTCTGGAAATACATATTTATTATATTTTAGTATATTTTTGTGGTTGGCCACATTCTTATCATTCTGACACACGTCAAAGTTCATTTTAGGATCTCTTTATTTTTTTATTCAACAGATTTTTTGAGTGTCTACTCTCTGTTCTGGTGATGGGAATTCAACAGTGATTAGAATAGACACAAATCCTAGCTCATGTATAGCGTAGTTCCTAGTCGGGGAAAGAAAGAATGTGATCAAATAAGTAAGTGAAACATATTGTGTGACAGATGGCAATAAGTTCTATAGAAAAAAGAAATGCAGATAGAGAGGAGAGAGAGTTCTGGAGTGGAAGTTGCAGTTTTAAATAAGGTGGACAGGGACCTCACTGAGAAACTGGCCTTTCAGCAAAGACCTGCAGGAAGTGAGGGAGTGAATTATGGGGTTGTCTGAGGGAAGGAGCCTGCCAGGTAGTAGGAACAGCAAGTGCCAAAGCCCTGAGGTGAGCGCCTGCTGGTCTGTCCAGGGAGGAGGACGTGCCATTAGGAAGGTAATAGGGTCTCTTGTGGACATTTTGAGGGTTTTGCTCTTGAATGAGATGGAAAGCTACTGGAGGTTTTTAAACAGAGGAATGACAAGATCTTAATTGTGACTGACTTGAACATCACTGGATGGGATAAAATATGAGTTTGGAGTCACTTTAGTGATGACTTCTAGAGAGCCAAGGTGTTTTATGGAGCTGGGCAAAGATTTAGTGTCTGAGGATTTTCATAATTTTGGTATTTTTTCAGGAAGTCAGGAAGGAAGGAAGGAAGAGAAAGAAAAGGGGGAGCGGGTAAAAAGGAAGAAAGAAAAAGAAGTCAAGTATTGTTGAGACGCTGAGAGTAGAAACTTTCATTATAAGCACAGTATCCATACTCCTGACAAACCTGGTAAATTAAAACAATATGGGGAATATATAGTGCTCTTATAGTCACAATAAATAGATGATAAATGCTTTGTTTTTGCTCACAACTTTCCTTCAAGCCAGGACAAGCCCTTCTACCCGGTTTGTTAGTTAAACTGTCTGCAAAATGTCCGGAAATTATATTTGAAAACGTTTCCTTGGCGTCTTGGGATGTTCAGTTAATTAATGTCTTGTAAAGTGCTTCAAGATCCTCAAGAACACAAAACCACCCTAAAAACAAGAGTTTTCGATTATTGCAAGGAAGGACATGACTTGGGGCATCTGTTTTACCTTTGTATATTTTACAAAATATACAAATCTGTATATCATATTGGTGATAATTTCTCCCACATACCATTATCAATAGAAGCTGTTTAATAGTGACTCGGAGAGCCTATTCTGAGAAGCTAAAGAATCGTTTTGGAAACGCTAACAACGGTATTGGCCTTTATTAAACTGTGGCCCTGTTTTACTAGTGAAAAAAAATTAACAAAGAGCTCTTTTGAACAGCAGTTATCAAATGTGGTCCAGTTACCCCTGGAGATTCGGAGACCTTTTTAGGAGTTCTGCAGGGTCAAACCTATGTTCATAATAATACCAAGAAGTTGATTTCTGTTTTCACTTTCATTTCTCTTATGAGTGTATAGTGACGTTTTCTAGATTCTAAGTGTGATGTCTAAGCAGATAGAATGCAGGAACAGATATGATCTAGTTTCTTCTATTAAGCCACACATTCAAGAGACTTGCAAATATGTTAAAAAAAAATGCTACTCTTCTCGCTGCTTTTAAAAAGATAGTTTTTTTCACTGGATACTTGACAAGGCAAATAATCTTCCACGGAGACTAGAAGAATTTAGGAAAAAAAGAAAAAAGTGACTTGCTTCTTTCAACTGAGGACATATGAAGACTGAATTAGACACCTGGTCCCAAAAGGTTAATAATGCCCCTAGATTCCAGAATGTTAAATTGACCTGCACAAGTAAAGCTCTGTTGAATGCACATTGCCACAAATGGAATAGAAGCAGCTCACAACGTATCTAATGACTGTGATTAAGGAGAGATGGAAACTAGGAAAATCAGGCTTGTAATCTACAGGTTGTCCAATGAGCACCTCCATGGGGAATTAAAAGGAAGCAATTTTTAAAAATATTTCTGATAATCTAATTTTCTTCAAAACAAAACAAGCATTAAATGAAGTACTATTGCATTAGGTAGACAGAAACAAAAGTTAAGACGCTTACATTGACTTGCAAAGACCTCACTTAGAATGAATTATTAGTTCTTTTATTTTCTTTACAGCAAATTATCAGCAAATCTGTACTGACTACTATGTGCTAAGCTCTCTCTGGGCGTTGAGGATTCGGGAGCGGGGAGGGGTCCCTGTCTCATGAAATTTATATTTCAGGGGAGGAACAGACAAACAAACGAATGACCAAGATAATTTCAGATGTAATATGTGCTAAGTAAAGGAATAAAACAGGCCACTGTGCTAAACGGGGACTAGCTGAAGGGTAGAAGTAAGAGACCAGGGTGGGGAGTGCTGATGTGGGCTGGGTGTTGGGGAATCTCTCGCTGATTTGCTGGTGTTAAGCTGCCACCTGGGAGAAAGGAAGAGGCCAGAGAGCAGGAGAAGGCAGGTACCAGGCCCTGAGGAGGGAATGAGTCTGACACCTACCTACGGGGAAGAAAAAGGTGACTAATCTAGTTGGGGGGTAGGGCAGCTGGAACCTAGTGAAGAGAAAGGTCACGGGTGGTGTGATTCAAAGGAGGTAAAAACGACCTCATGAAACGCTTGAAAGAGTTCCACTTTTCTTCTGAGTGTGATGAAAAGTCTTTGGAGAGCATGATCTGGTCACATGATTCAATGTGCATTTTGAAAAGATTCAGCCTGGCGGCTCTGCTATGGGAAACGATTGCAGAGGAGCAAGAGTAGAAGCCAGGAAACCCGTTAGCTGATGACTGTTCCCCCGGGGGGGGGGGGGGGGCAGAGGATGGTGGCTTGGACTGCAGTGATCGCAGTGAGGAAGAGGAGAGTGGACAGATATGGAGCAGATGTGTTCTTTGTCTGAAAGAGTGTCTAAAACTTGTCTGGCTCAGACGAGGAGTTTAGCAAATGGTAGCCACTATGTCTTTGCTGCGTTCTTGAGCTCGAAGCTGGCAGAGATTCACGAATTTGTTCTCATTCACAGGACTAGTGAATTCAGCCAATGCCCCATTCCCACTGTCACTGGGTACTCTTAAACCAGCCACAAAACACCTGACCTGAGGTCTTTTTATCTCTCAATCTTTTCTGCATTTAGCTGCCATTCTGATCTTCCTCAGACACAGCTTTCATCATGTTTACCTTGCTGATAAGAGCATTATATGTATTCACGTAGTTACTGAGTAATTGCAGTGAATGAGGCTTGTTGGGGTGGGTGGGGTTCACACACCTAAGATTATTTCTTGCCTCTGGGATTTTAGAATTTACTTGGGGAGATATGATTAACCCATACGAAATAATAGATCTAAAAGAGATGGCATCATTAAGGAAGCTTTCAAAAAGGAGGTAAGACTTGTTCTAGATCTTAAAAGAAGTTAGTAAATTCTAGCAAAGATGCCCAGTGAAAAAAAGGAGCAAGGACATAACAGCCTAGAGTTGTGGCACAGAGAGGAGATTTCCTAGTGTTGTGGCACAGAGAGGAGATTTGCTTGAGGAGAGGAAAGCATCTGCTTTGGGAAAATGTGGGGGACAAAGTCACGGGGCAGGATGGTGCTGGGTCGTGGGTGCCGTCAAAAGTTAGGCACCAAGGATTTGGATTAGATGCAGTTGGATATAAAGAGTTATTAAAGATTTATAAGCAAGATTCAGTCTTAGGTAAGGCTTAGCTGGGGCCAGTGATCATCCCCCCCTCTAATTTTCAAAGTAATTATCAGTGTCTTTAGGTGCTCATTAGGAACTTGGCTTGTAACTCTGGACTTTTCAAATATATAATCTGTATGCGTGCAGCCTCTATGGAGTAGGTACAGAGTAAATGTTTGATGATGAAGAAAGACCTGTGTAAGGAAGAGTCATTTGGCAACGGCATATGACCTGAACTGAAAAGAAGAAAACCAGGAGGTAGGGAAATCCCAAGGAGGCTGTTCCAGTAACGCAGGTGTGAAGGAGGAGTCTAGAAGAGGCAGATGTGAGAAAATACTTAGGAAGTATCACTAAAAGGAGCTTGCATGTGGAGTGGGTTAAACATTTAAATTTTCAAATCAGAATGTTTTGAAGGGTCATGATGCCACGGTGGCGGGGGTGTGAGATGGGAAAAAAATTGGGAGAGGGAATTAGTTTGGGGGAATAAGATGGGGCATTTGGGTTTGGATGGGCATTTGAGATGATGACTGGATATCTGTTTAGAAATGGTCTGGGAAATTAGCAAGAGGAGAATGAAGCCACTAGGTAGAGACAGGGCTGAAGTTTTGTCTTAATGTCATTCTCTACAAGAAATATTCATAGAGGCCCTACTATGGGCCGAGAGGTAGAGGATGTAGAGTTAAATGAGGCACGGACTTTGAGAAGTTAACAACCTAGTGGAGAAAACAGATATGCAAAAAAGGAAGGCACAGTCTAATGAAATAAGTGTCTAGAGGAGACTATGTGCTGGGTAAGTGAGCTAAGTAGCACCCATTCAGTGGTACAAATTTCCCACCTGAGACAACTGATGGGGAGTGTGTGGAGAGGTGGCTCCTCCTGCTTGACTTTCCCTGCTCTGTGTCCTGCTGCTCAGCCACCACTGTCTCCATCCAGGATTGGCACCCAAACAAAGGCAGTGGTCTCTAAGCAGATGTAAAGAAGGCCAGTCACCAATCAGGTGGCCCATCAGGAAGACTGTCCCAGCAAGACCCTTCCTATTGAACAATGAATGACAGATGCATTCAGATCCTCTCTCTTGGGATGCTTTAAACTCAAGTCACAGACAGCAGTCACCAGAAGCAGAGATAGCAGTAGAGGCTGCGACTGTGAGTGAGGAAGAAGCAGGGAGATGCTGATTCGGGAGAATGGCTAAAGCAGCAGAGTCCGGGCAATGGGTGCTTGTCAGTGAGGGGCTGAGCAGGGCACCTGCGCCTGTCATTGGATCACGAGGACAGCAGTGGATTCCTGGATGAACAGTAGTTCTGGCCATATCGTGATATGGTTTTCTAAGGTTTCCTTATTTCCTTTACATAAATCTGCAGCATTCGCCATGTTCTGAACACGTCCTGGCATTTTATGTCTTGTGAGAGCCCAGCTAACACAAAGGCATTCCTGTTGTTTTGGGTTTGATTCTATCTGCAGAAGAGGGTTAATACGATCTTCACAAAACAGAATCAGAAGGACGTGCATGGGTGCACGCGTGTACATGGCTGCCTTCCCGGAGGAGTGGGACGGTAGAGGGCAAAAACTTCAGTTACGTCTTAGCGCAATACTGGAAGCCCCAGGTTTATATATACTTTTTGTTATCCTCTCTCTCTCTCCCCATCCTGGTCCCAGTGTGGGCCTGGGTGCTTGTCCTTGGGGAGGGCAAAGAAAGAGAAAGCCAGGGAGACTATTCAACGTGGCCACCAGGCTTGAGGAAGGGAAAGCCCCAAAGCTCGCAGCAAGTGCAGCTGCCAAGAGAAGAGAGGACTGTGAGCGTCCAGACCAGTTTCCCAGTGTCCAGACTGCTAACCACCAGGTGAGGGTCACCCGATTTGTTCAAAATGAATTTCACTTTAGACCAACTGAATGGACTATCTGGAGGAGGGGCCTAAGAACGTGCATTTTTGTAATTATGCCCGGTGATTCATGAAGTGCCTTCCTTTGAGACCCACGGCTCTAAGCCCCGTGTCCAGGAAAGGGTGTTGGGGAGGAGGCAGCTGGCTCTGAGAAAGCAGTCAGGGCTGGACAGTCGAAGCGCTTGACGTGCGTAGGTAGATAGCACTGGAGGAGTGAAAGGGAAGGAGAGAGGAAGCGTGTCAGGTGAAGCAGGAGTGGAGGGTGCACGGAACAGAGACTGGGACGCAGGTCTGCTTCGGGGAATCCTGAGCCTAGATGATAACTGAGACATGCAGAGGGATGAGGGTTCTGCTAACGCCAGAATTTTCAGTCAGCGTATACGTGCTATGGAAAGCTTTCCCCTCCTCTCTAGCATAGTCCGTTTAAGATTTATGGAGCACCAACTACAGAGAGAACATTGTATTAGCAGCTGTCAGAGAAAACAAGAACTTAGCATGTACTTGAAGTTGGACAAATCTGTGATTTACATTGAAGAGTGATGACAAAGCAACATAGAAATAAGTGAAAATCGTTCACTTAACAAAAACTCATTGTGTCTATTGTGTGCAGACACTTTTCTAGACTCCATAGGGTGTGGTTTATCAGAAAGTGATGTGGGTGAGTTTAAAGGCAGATTTTTGTAGGAAGGTAAAAGAGGCTACAGATACTTGAAGGCATTCTGTCTCAGTAAGGACTTAGATTCACACTGTTCCAAAGCTGGGTACATAGCTTCCTTCATTCAACCTTCCATACATTTACTGAGTGCCTATTATATTTGTAGCTGTAAACGTAAAACACAAAAATCTGTGCCCTCATGGAGCTTATATTCTGGTGGGAGAGAGACAAAAAACCAAAACAAATATGATACATTGATGTTAAGCTTTGGAGAAAAAAAAGCAGGGAGAGAGGATTTGGGAGGAGGGAGAGATGTGGTATCAACCATGATCTTTTGGGAAACTCATTAGAAGAAGGCATTTGAACAAGATTTGTAAGTAAGTGTCAAAGGAAGCTCTGTGGGTATATATTGGGTTCCAGATAAAGGGGCAGCAAGTACAAAGCCCCTGAGGAATAAGCCTGCCTGTGTTTCCCAGGAACAGCCAGGAACCAGCACGTATGTCTAGAAGTTAGGAAGGTGGACTGTAAAATAGAGAAAAGTGTTTGACTTCATGAGGTTGTTGTGATGACTAAGTAAGATGATATGTGCAGAACACTTAGCACCTACTTGACCCAGAGCAGGCATATTCTTTTCCCTTCCCTGTCTACTGCTTCCTCTCTTCTGCCTCCTCCACCTGGTACCAGGTGCTAGGAGAGCGAGACAGGAACCACCCTTGCAGAGTACAGTCCACATAAGGCGTAGGAAGACGGCTGGTACAAGGTTTACTGACATACTAGTTGGGATTTGAAAGAACTGTTTTATTCGTGTTTTGTGACGTGGATTAGAGGGACAAAACTGCAAGTAGAGACTCAGATGGGTGGTCCTATTAGGTACAGGTGCTAGTCTGCCAGGCCTCCATCTTTACAGCTCTCCCAAACCTTTCCAGGTAGTTTATCAACGCAGACTCTGGGCATGCTAGCAGTTTTAATTGTTCCATTGTTTAATGTGTTAACTCCCTGACGTTAACTGATTAATCTGTCTTCTAATTAATGTTTGAATGGTTCTCCTCAGGTCTAGACTATTAAGGGCACTTCTACTTAAAAACAGTTTGTCTTCAGCTTATGCCGTCAGGGGCAACTCGGTACATTTATGGTCACTATTTAGAGTGACCTGTGATGGCTTCGAAATATCCAGAAAGACAACAAAAGCAACAGACCCTCTCCCCCTTCCTTAGTGATGAAAGGATGTGTGGCGTTTGTTTGGGCCTGGGGCTGCGTTCCCAGCCCCAGAGTGCTGAGACTGGTAATCACCAAGGCGTGCTCAGAAAGCCCCGGGCTGGGGAACTGGCGGCCGGGTCTCTCCCTAAGTCACCCAAGTCGCCTCCCACTTTTGATGACTGCATGTTTATTTACTTGCAGGAAAAGATAGTAAATGAACGTGCCCAAGTGTAGGCCGACCCCAGGGCTGGCGGGATTTTCGCAGCTTCTCTGGGCGGACCCGGCAGGGGTGCGGCGGGGAGGCCTCCGGGCCTCCGCGGTGCGCGGGTCCCAGTCTGCGGCTGCGGGCTCGGCTCTGCGGCGGGAGCCGGGGGCGGGCCGCCGCGTGGGGCCTCCAGGGCGCCCTCCCGCCCGCGCGCCGAGGCACCGCCCCGCCCCGCCCCCGCCACCTCCAGCGCCCCAGCCGCCCGCTTCCTCCGCCGGCCCGGCCCCCGCTCCTCCTCTGCCGGCCCGGCCCGCCCCCTCCGCGGCCGGCCCGGCCCCCTCCCTCTCCCCGGCGGCGCTCGCAGGCTCTCTCTTCCCTCTTCCCACACCGCCCTTAGCCGCTCCCGCCCCGCACGCCCGTCTGGAGAGGAATCGAGGGCCGAGCGCATCGATAGCTCTGCCCTCTGCGGCCGCCCGGCCCCGAACTCATCGCTGTGCTCGGAGCTCGATTTCCCTAGGCGGCGGCCGCGGCGGCGGAGGCACAGCGGCGGCGGTGGCGGCGGCAGCGGTGGCGGCGGCTCGGCCAGGAGTCCCGGCCCCCGCCATTTCCGACTGGGAGCGAGCGCGGCGCAGGCACTGAAGGCGGCGGCGGGGGCCAGAGGTTCGGCGGCTCCCAGGTGCAGGAGAGAGGTACGGAGCGGACCACCCCTTCTGGCCCCTGCCGGGGTCCCGACCCTCCTCGCCGGCGCCGGGCGGGGCCGCCGGGGAGTGAATGAATTAGGGGTCCCCCAGGGGCGGGGAGGGGGCGCGGGCGCGGGGCCTGGGCGGGCCGGCCGGCCGGCGGGCGGGCGGGGTGGGGGGGGGTCTGCAGGGGGAGGCGCGGGGACGCGGCGACGCGGGGAATGAGGAATGGGCGGTGCGGGGCTGAGGAGGGTGAGGCTGGAGGCGGCCGCCGCTGGTGCTGCTTCCTGGACGGGGAACCCCTTCCTTCCTCCTCCCCGAGAGCCGCGGCTGGAGGCGGCCGGGGAGAAACTCGCGGGCCGGGCGGGCTGCCCCTCAGGGCGGCCGGGTGCGGTGGAGGTTACCCCCGCTGCTCTCCAGCCTCCCCTCCCCCTCGTCGTCCTTCCTTCTCCCCTCGCTCCCGCACTCTTCCTCCCTTCCCAGCACTCGGCTGCCTCGCTTGCTGCCTTCTCTGCTGCATCTCGCATCTCTAGGACGAAGGTATAAACTTCTCCCTCCAGCGCAGACTGGACGGCTAGTGGTCCTTTTCAGTGTGTAGGGGGCTATATGAGTAAGAGGGGAGGTCACGTTTTGGAGGAGCATACGAAAGTGCTTAGAGACCACTGTTTGAGGTTATTGTGTTTGGAAAAAATGCATCTGCAGCCGAGTTCCTGACTGCTCCCCTCCCCCACATATGGGCTGTGACATTGCTGTGGCCACAAAGGAGGAGGTGGAGGTAGAGATGGTGGTGGAAGAACAGGTGGCCAACACCCTACAATGTAAAGCCTGCGACTTAGTGAAAAGGAAAAAGTTAATCCCAGAAGGTCTGTTTTGCTTTGCCGAGTTAAAACACACGCCGAAAAGCCGCAGAGCAGAAGCAGGGCTTTTTCCTGGCTACTTGAGTGTAGACAGCAATAACTAAAATCGTACTTGAAGTTTAATTTGCGTGTTGTTGCCCTTCTCCCCCATTTCTTCTGTATTACCTTCGTCCGTACAAATTTGACCCCCATCCCAGGAGTTATTACAGTACTCAAACAGCACTCGCACGATTTTTTTTTTAACTGACTTAAAAGAGGAGTTAATTGCCGCAGTCTGCCAGCCAACTGCCTGAAATACTCCTAGGCATGTGCATGCTGTGGTTGAAGTCCTGCACTAGCCTTCTTAAATCTTGATACCCATCAAAACAAAGGGTTAAGAACAGAAAGGTGTTTTCTGATTTTTACACAGTATACATGTTACATTTGTAATGGGAAAAAGAAAATCATTCAAAAAGGAATTCCAGAAGGAAAAAAGTCTTCGTAATCATCATCTCAGAATCAACCTTGTGGGTGATGTCATTCTTAGGTGACTAAGGTCCAGAATGCTGACTCGAACGTGTAATAGACCATAGACATGAAATATGGTTGATACCAGTACTATTTATTTTGAGACGGTATCCATCCACAGGCGTTCTTGGTTTTAAGAGATGGTTAATGAAATGATAATTGAGTTTTATGACCAAAAAAGTGAAACATTTTTTTTTCCTCAACAAAATGTTTGATTCTGGTCCCAGTTCCACCCTTTGCTCCCTTTTGTATTTTTGGGTGAGGGGGCTCCTTCTTGCCTGTGATCTTCAGTAAGACTGTGGGAACTCAGATCTCTCTCGTGGATTTAAATATTGCTTGATTTTTTAAAGTCTAAGTGAAGGATTTTTTTTAGAAATGAGCACTGCATAAAGGAGTAGACCAGAAGGTGTGTGTCTTTCAGAATTCACACATGTATGTACAACTAAGCTCTAATCCAGTATTTGCCCACAATATCTCCAAGGCTGGCAAACTTACTGGTCATAAGGACCCAGACCCTTTTACACGCTTAACAGTTATTGACAGTCCCAGTCTGGAGTATGTCAACATTTACCATAAATAGCAATTAAAATTGAGGATCAAAAAAAGAAATAAGTCCATTATTTGGTAACATAAATAGAATTCTTAATGAAAAATAACTTTTCTAAAACAAACATAAAAATTAGTGAGAAGAGTGGCTTTGTTTCACACTTTTGCAAATCTCTCTAATTGTATGGCTTAGTAGAAGACAGCTGGGTCTTCATAGCTGCTTCTGTATTCAATCTGTTGTGATCATACGTCTGGAAAATTCTACCGTACACTTGTGAAAGAATAATGGTGGATAGGGTAAATCGCATCATAGCAGTATCATGAAACCAGTTTTTGACCTCTTGGACCCTCCTCAAAAGTCTTAGGAACCCTAATGGGTTCCTGGACCACATTTTGAGAACTACTGTTCTACGCTATCCAAATTGTTTATGAGGAGGTGGGAAGTGGGGGGAGCAGGGCACCAGAGGGTACATTTTGGTGTGATTATCCTCACCTATCCCATTGGCTGTGGCCAGTATTTGGAATAAAAAGGGGAAGCAAACAGGATGTGATACATGTTTGTAGTGGCTCTAGACAAGCCTATAGGTGGCACAGAGCAGGCCAGGGAGCAACGGTTGGTGATGTAACAGTTGTCTGGCCTGTCTGCTCTTTGTGAGTGGGTTCGGGAACAGGGCAGGAGTTAGCTCATATGTTACCACTTGGAAAACCATATTACTTTTTTGGGGGTGGAGGGGCCTATTTTGATAATTCTTGGTCTTTAGTAAATAGGATGCTGCATGTATATAGTGTTTATACACAGTATCTGCACATCCCTTAGTTTGGAACTGCTTATCCCTTACTAAATGATTGGGCATTGACTGCCCTTCTTTCTGCAGTTCACTACTTCTAATAGTATCATGGAGTTATTGAGGGAAAGGAGATTAACATAGATAAATTCATTTTTATTTCAAGAAGTTTGAAACAGCTGACTAAAACGTGTTTCTGTCTTGCACTGTTCACCTTGTCAGTTGTCAGTATTTATTGCTACTGCTGGGAGATGGTGTGTGAGAACCAAAGAGTAAAAGTCATGTGGATTACTAGGAATATTCACTTTCATTTTTTAAACATTCTCATTAAAAGCAGTGCTTGACTTTACATATTATATTTTTCTTGTGCAAAGTGCTGTTTTTCAGCACTGATACAGGATTATATACTGTGGATTGATGATCACATTATTTATACTAAATAGTTAATTCAGAATTCTCAAAGTTCTCTTACATTTTATGCTGTTATTTTTCCTAGCAGATAATTTACAGATTAAAATGCCACCAGATACTGTCCTGTAGTGTCTCAATTTTTATTTCCCCAATATACCGTCCAGCTTTATTTGATGATTCTCTCCCCCACCCCCATCTGATTCTTGCTAACTGTCCAGGAAAACTACTGTGATGATGCCTTGAAAAAGTTTTCTACAGCTGTTGGCTACGACAGAGACATTCAGCATATCCACTCGTAACTCTTAGGGGCCCGAGTCAACGAGGAATATGGAGGAGATAGCTGTCAACAAGTTTTGTGTGGGTGTGTCCACGGAGTATAGAGCAGTGTGCTCGACACTTGGACTCAGTGAAGTCATGGCGTGCTCCTTCGAGAGCCATTAACTGCTGCAGAATGGCAGCCTGGCTCTTCAGATAGAACAACCTGAGTCGAAGATAAAAGGACTATGTACACTGAATGCATTTTTCTCAAATGCTGATAGGGGAGTTTGTAAATGAAGTACAGTTCATTGCAGTACACATCTGTAATCAACTGGAGTTTTCATCGTTGAATTTTGTAAGGTATTTTGAAATAATTTCCCGTGTAAAGGTGAATTTGTGTTAAGAGGTATTGATAAGAGTGTTTGGGCTATATTAATCTCATGTGTGACCCATGTTCTAATTTAGTCACATTTTAATTATTTTTATTTTATTGTAAGGCCTGCTGAAAATGACTGAATATAAACTTGTGGTAGTTGGAGCTGGTGGCGTAGGCAAGAGTGCCTTGACGATACAGCTAATTCAGAATCACTTTGTGGACGAATATGATCCTACGATAGAGGTAAATCTTGTTTTAATACTACGCATATTGATTTGTGCAAGCCCATCCTTTGGGTACCAAAAAAAGATTTCTCTGATCATTTTCTGTGACTGCTCATTACCAGGCAGTCATGCTGATAATACTTTTATTAAGTGATCTGAAATGTACGTGGGTTTCAAGGCTTTACCCTGTTGTTATATGTAACCGTGGATATGGAGAGCCCGGCTTGTCTTCTCCCAGGAAAATGATACCAGGATCCGTGGCTTTCACTCTGTGTTAGTACACGTGCATTTTAATTTGAAGTGTTTTTCAGAGGGTGAGAATGTAAATTTACATCTCATCTGTAAGATGAGACATATCTAACAGTCATTTTTTAAAATGTGGTTATTGTTTCTATGGGTTTTTGGTATTTTGATGTCACTTGTAGAGTTGATTTGTCTTGGTGAAGTGCAGTCATTTGACGATTGAACTGATAACACTTAATTAGTAGTATTTTCATGTTTTCTCCTCACAGTGAAGTAGTGGAGAACCTCCAGCTACCTGATGCATTTTAAATAGCTCATCCTTTGCTTTTATGTGTGTGTCTATCAGGTGATGTATATAAAGGTCCCACCACCAGTCCTTACCTCTGCTTTGCAGCCCTTTTTCAATTTACTCAAGGAAATTTTAGAATTGTTTTTATTATAAATTTATTCATGAATAATTTTCAGACTTTCTCAGTTTCATGAAAATGGACCAAAGGAAAGGCCAACAGCAAAATAATAGAACAAAGGCCTGGAAGAGACCTTGAGAGGTAGTATTTCCCACTCACTGCCTTCTGGCAGCACTGTTCTCAAGTGATCTCAAGCAGATGAGGATTTATTTAATCCCAAAGACCTGCAGGAGGAAATGGCACATAACTGTCCGTGTTAACTAATCTCCAGAATGTAATTATTAGTGTATTTTATGCATAGTCTGAATCTTCATGTTAAGTTTAACATAATATCAGCTTGTCTTTGAAATAGACTTATGTTGTTAGACTGTTTTTTTGATGTCTTTACCCCAGGTTAAGCAGTCTTTAATTCCTTAGCTTTTATTCTAGATCTGATATATACCAATTTTTAAAATCAGCTCTGTAAAATTTTTCAGAACTTTCTCTGAGTCCCCAGCTGTAGAATCTAGAATAGCTCAAAATACCCTGTACGGTAATGGGTAATGTCTTAAAAAAAACAAAACCCACCTTGACTGCACTGAGGTCGATTCTGAGGGCACTGTTGTCCTTAGGAAGATGTTTGTGCCGTATAGAACTTTGAGGATTGATTAGGTAACTGTTCATAGGGAAATGACAAATATTTTTGGTACTGCTGGAAAAAAAATGGAGGAATAACCCTTATTTACAAAGATCTGATTTAAACATAGAAGCAACTTTTATTTGGCTTCCAAGTTTTAATAATTTGCATTAGTGAAAGGGACTGAAGCGGACCACCTGTACGATAGTTTCTGCATTTTTCTTGGCAAGTCAGTTCAGTGCTGATGGTTTTGTTTTTTACTTCAAGGAGGATTAAATAGTTCACCTGTTTCTAAAGCCAAGGTTGCTCAGCATACTGCACCATTTAAATTAGAAGTAGAAGGAAGTTTTAATAGAATTCAAGTTAAGCATGGAAGTGTTCCTGGGATTCTAGAATATGATTTTAGCAGAAGTGCCCTCTGTCTTTTCTGGAAGTCTGAGTAATTCCATTACACTGTTTCCTATCAGAGGTCAAGAATATATATAATAATCTGATAATAGATTAGGAAACCTTTTGGTCAAAAGTATTAAAATGCAGTATAAATCTTAAATAAAGTTAAAAGTCAGTCCTTTATTTTGGGGGAAGGTAGAAGAAGGTTATAAGTAAACTCAAACCCATTAACTCTGATTGTGATTTCTGCCAAACCACAATACTTGACTCAGGGAAGCATTGATAACCTGTGAACTTTGAAACTGACTTTCCCTCACTAGTGTAGCCATCTGGGAAGAGGCGTCAGAGATTGCCTCTTATCTCCCAAGTATCTGACACGTTAAATTCTCCGTGTAGTTCAACTAGGAGAAAGGCAGGAGAATTCAGTCGTTTATTTTGATAAATAGATAAGCAAAAATACTGACATGACATTTTTGTAAAAAGTTAAAAAAGAAGGATGGAGGTATCACTACTGCTGTGAAGTTTTGATTGGCAAATGATACAGGTCAGAGGGAAAATGGGAGAGGACATAGGCTTTTTGCACATTTGGAATTCTCATCAGTTTTCCTACATTGAAACAAATAGAAAAAAATTGAGGGAAAAAAATTTAAAAACAAATTTTAATTTGGTAATAACCATATTTTCTAGTGGTTTAGAATTTGCAGAAATTTATACTGTGAGATAGGTAAGGAAGGTAGTCATTTCTTTCATTTTATAGATTAAAAATGGTTTCTGAGAGGCTGCAACTTCCTAAGGATACTTAGCTAGGAAGTGGTAGAATTTTAAACTTTTTGAGACCAGGTTGAGTGAAATTTCCACTGTACCCTTGTATAACTTTTAAAAATTAAAATTAGCTTTCAAGCTAAGAAAATATTTAATATTGGAGGCTGATTGAGATTTATCTATATACCAAAATTTGACCTGAGTGTACTATCTAGGGGCATCTTACTGGCACAGATATGATAGAGAATTAAACAGGTCTGATGCATCGATGGATCATGTTTAAATTTGCACTTGATGATCACCTTTACTTCTATTCTGAAAGATTTTTATGAAGCCCATTGAAGAGTTCCAAGAGGCAATGAAATACCTTGTTAGTGGTGCAGGGTTATTAAAAATTCAAAGCAGTCCCCAAACACAATACCAGGCTAAAAATAATAAACACTTTTATAGTTTGGAGATCATTTGTTATTATAAAGACACCTTCTATGAAGTGTGTTTTCTAAGGTAAAACTTGGCGGAAGACGAAAAAATCTCGCCCAAAGAAAATAGAAGTAGAGTTCAGAACACCCAGTTGGTCAGTTAGCAAATATATAAGTTATCTACCGTATGTAACATACAAATAGATACAGAAAGAAGTATTTTTTTCCAGGCCTTAGTTCACTGATATCTACATGCTTCTGTTAGGTGACACTTATAATTCAGTCCAAATATTATGCCCTTCTTCGATGAAACAGTTTTCTATTCAATAAGGAAGAATGGATTCGTAATTGGATTGATTTGTTCCATCTTTAGTGCTCTGAGCTGTGGAGTGTTTATTCAAGATATATCAGTTTCTTTTTAAACAAAAAATTTCCATGTTAATTATGGAATTTACTTGCTGAGAGCACTATCTAATGTCAGCTCTTTTTCTGGTTGTGAGGAATGGGTGGTGACTTTGCCCCTCAGGGGACATTTGGCAATAATCTGGAGATATTTTTGGTTGTCACAACTTGAGGAAGGGGACTGCTGCTGGCGTCTGTAGTGGGTGGAGGCTGGGATGCTGTGACTGGTGTTTCCAGCAGTGCACAGGACAGCCACTGCAGCAGTAGTGACGTGGCCCAGAATGTCAGCGGTGCTGAGGTTGAGACCCTCATACGTGTTGTGTGCAGCTTTAAACATCCCTTAAGTTGTGCAATTCAAGTCCCTGAATATGGTTTATGTTAGATTTTTAAAAATAAAAGATTTGAACATACTAATAGTTCATTATATTGACGTACTCTAGCATGCTATTAAAACATTCTGTTTTTAAAATAAGGTATACAAAGCAGTTTGGTAAATGCATTTCTCTTCAAGGCTGTGGCCAGCTCTTCCCCCCTTTCAAACGAGTGCCCTCTACTGGTCAACTTACTTCCTTTTATAATAAAACATGAAATTCCAAGTTCGGATATTTTTCCTGTTTAAACTAGGTATAATCAATTTACAAATACATAAATTTTATTTGAGAGTCTTATTTTATATAATTAATGTTTTAACAATCTAAAGTATCAGTTTCACTCTGCTAATATTATGATTACTGTGTGGACTAGGTAGGACCAACTAATTAAATATGTGGGTGAATATTTTTAATTGAGAAAGGAAATGTGGCAGTGTAGGAGAAGATGGGGTGGTTCTGTTGTTAACACTGATTGAGGTTACTTTGTCTGAGGGAATTAAAAAGTGGCACCGTGGCTCTGAATTTCTAGTCATGCACACGGGAGGTACCTTACAGAGCTCAGAGCTTCATGGTGTGTTACGTGGGGTGTTAGGAAGGGCCTATTTGAAAGTGACAAATTGTGGAAGTTGACATTTTATAAATCTTTATAGGACTGTAGAATAGTTGAGAGCGCCTGACTTTTAGAGTAAACTAATAACAAAATTCAGGCACTGTATTTAGGTCAATTTAAGAATAAGTATTTACTTAGTAATAACTGTTGAGACCTGGATATTAAAAATTACTGGATGCGTTTTATTGTAACTTGAGTTTTTATAATTACAAAGCTTTAAAGACATACAAATGAAAGTTGGTAATGGAAATAAATGAGAGGGGAAAAACTTTTTATCCTTTGGCATCTCTTAAGATTACGGTTTTAACATTGCAACTAATTCCTTAATTCTATCAATGTTATTCAGTGCCTGCTCTGTACCATGCAGCCTTCCTTGGGCCTAGAGATACACTGGGAAGCAAAAGGGACCAGCTCACGGCTGTCATGGAGCTTATTAGTCTTAGATGTATTTTGAAGAGCGGTGTTTGTAAACAGCGATCCTTATTACATGTAACTTAGTTTGGAGGCTTTATTGCTTTAGGACAACAGATTTCTTCTGTGTCTTAATTACATTGTCTCATAGTGCCTAGGTTTCTGGAACAGTTATAGTATTGTGATCTTAATATAATAAAATTAGAGCTAGCGGGAAAAATAAAATATTTGAGAGGATTAAGTAGGGATATATTGCTTCCCTAAAATAATTTTTGAACTTTTTTTTTGAAAAATTTCAAACCTATGGAAAAGTAGTCAAAAATAGTGCAGTGAATACTTGTTACCTTTAAACTGCTCATACTTGCTTTGTGTGTGTGTGTGTGTGTGTGTGTGTATGTGTGTATACACATACTTGAATACATGATTTTTTTTAGCTTAAATCTTGGAGAACAAGTTGCAAATGTTAGGACCTTTTACCTCTAAACATCTACCTTCTAGCCCAGGGGTCTGTACACGGTGGCCTGCTGGCTGTGTGTTTGTGTAAAGTTTTGTTGGAGCACAGCCATGCTTGAGTGTATACGTGCTGTCTGTGGCTGTTTTTGCTCCACAGTGGCAGAGCTGAGTGGCTGCAACTGAGACCAATTACTGTCTGGTCCTTTATGGAACAAGTTTCTGACCCTGTTCTAACAACAGGAATAGTTCCTTGTATAACTACAACGCAGGGACAAAATTTGGGAACTTCAATGCTGATATAGTACTTTATCCAATACATAGTCCATATGCAAATTTTGTCAGTTCTCAGAATGTGTTTTTAGCAAGTCTGTTTTTCCCCCTGATCCCAGGATCAAAAATCAGTTGTCACACCTCACAGTCTAGCACAGTTTCTTAGCTTTTCTCGGTCGTTCACGACAGTGACACTTTTTGAAGAATTCAGGCCAGTTGTTTTGTAGAATTTCCTCTCATTGAGTTTTGTCTGGTTGTTTCCTCATGGTCAGGTTCAGATGAAACGTTTTTGGTAGAAATACTGCATAAGTGATGTTACGCCCTCCTGGTGCATCACATCAAGGGGCATGTGATGCTGGTTTGTCCCGTTACTGATGGTGTTATGTTAACACTGATTATTTGGTTAAGGTCATATCTGCCAGTTTTCTCTCTATGAAGGTATTTTTAGTTCCTTCATAATTAATATGTACTCTGTGGGGGGGATACTTTGAGACTATAAATATCCTGTTCTACAACATACTTGCACCCAGTGGGATGTAGTATCCACTGATCATTCTCACCAGAATAAATGACTGCCACAGTGATGGCAAAGTGGTGGGTAATCTAACTCTGTCATCACTTCTGCATTTATGAGTTGACATGTACCATAAGTAAGGGTCCTCTCTTTTCTCCTCTGTCTCCTTGTTTGGTTTGTCTTATTTGTATCAGCATGGACTCATGGATTTTTTTTTTCATTCAGTGTGTTGCAGTCTATTCCTGTAGTGATTGATTTTGATGCTCAAATTTGTTTTTGATATGGCCGGTGGAATCCCTTTCAAGCTAGCCTCCTTTCTTTGACATGTCCCCCTCAGTTTTTGAGCTCTTCCTCACTTTCTGGCACGGTGTGTTCTGGGTTCACCGTGTTCTTTCCCTGTCCCTTCCCTGGATTCAGCCATTTGTCCAAAGAGCCCTAATTCCTTTTACTGGGGAATGGTATTTAGAAATTCAGATCTGGATGTTAAGTGTGTGTGTTGCTGCTGGGGTGTCACTGCTCTAAACCCTTTTCGATGGACAGAACTAATAAATTTTATTTAAAAATCGTGAGTTCATTCTTCCCTACCTTCCTCCATGTCTCCTTTCTCTCATGCTGAGAACCCTGGTTCTACCTTGTATAAATTTTAACGTTAAACAGTAGACAGCCGTTGAAATAATGATAATGTCAGTCTTAAATCCTGTTTCTTGCAGTATTTTCTAAGTAACACAGATTGAATGAATGAATTCAACATTAGGTTATATTTTTATTTGTGCAGTTGGAACTAAATGTTTTTCTCCACTGAGAAAAATAGGGATCCTTTTCATTTTCAAAGTATTCTTAAACCATTTAGGAAAAGATTGAGCTATTGGCTACATAAAAATTAAGACATCTTTAACAAAATTACAAGACAGGTGGAAACCTGGGAAAACTGTTCGTATCATTTATCAATCAGAAAGCTCTCCTCTTTCTGGATTAGAAAAAAGCAAACATCCAAATAGAAAAAAAAGGAGGCTAAAGATACAGATAGCCAACCTATCCACAAACACATACAAAATGATGTTGAAACATATGAAAAAACACTTCATTAAGATAGAAATGTAAGTTCAAACAATAAGCATTTAAAATTTTCATACTGACTAAGAGAGAATGATAACAGGTCTGGAAAAGTCTGGAGAAACGGGAGAAACGTGTGCACTTTATTCTATAGTGGGGCATCCGTGAGTGTATATTCTTAGAAACTTTCTGGAGGTCATCGTTTTGGCAATATGTATCAAAATGGAAACTACTTGTCGTTTGACCATGTATTCCACTTACAGAAATTTATCTGAAAGATTCAATTAGATAAATGTTTAAGATGTATACCCAGGAGTGTTTATTGCAGTGTTGTTTATAATTTTTAAAGTGGAAATAATCTACACATTCACCAGTAGGGGATGGGGAAAGTAAGTTATGGTATATCTGTACAAGTTACACAGTTGTTGAAAAGGATTCGGCAGATCGGTATATATTGACATTGATAAACTGTCCATCATGTAAGAAGCTGCACTTTGTGTGGAGTGTGATTCTAGTTATTTAAAAACAATGTGAATATGTATGTAAAATATGGTAGGACATATGCCAAACTCTCATTCTCTGTAGTGTTTTGGTTTTTAAAATGAACATCTTCTGTTTGAGAGGGAAAAATAAATCCTCATTTTTGAGGGAGAAAAGTCACTAGAGTATACTGTTAGATTACTTTATATTTACCCCTCCACAAACACACTTTTAAAGCCTTAGCACATTGGATAATACAGATGTATCTTAGATAAACTTGGTATCAGTCCAATTAAAGAATAGCTGAAGGATATATAATCCAACACATGGAAGTTACATTGGCATCTGTAATTATTAAGATGTGATCCATGATCGCTCTAGCCTCACATTCTGACCTTGGCATCAAGTGAGGGTTGGGGGAGAATGCCACATGGCTTCACCAGGTTACAGGTGTATTCCTGTCATATCCTTATTTTCAGAATCTGTTATGCTGATTTCCCTTGAGTTTATTCAGATTTTTTGAACAGTTTTATCTCTTGAATATAGTACATATTTTATTCTGTAGTCCTAAGTTAAGATTCAACACTTTATAATTACAAGTATCCATCATTTAGTAAAGAAGGCTTTGTTTTCTTTATTCTTAACTTTAATGAATGTCTTAATGAAAAATTCTGTCGTAAGAATGAGCTCTTTTAAAACACTTTTGCTCCCTCATAAATGTAGAAATCCTTCTTAAATCCCAGGGTTTTAGCTCTTTTCCCCTGGAGCTCCGTTATATTTATTTTGAAATATAGTGAATGGTTTTGGAAAAAGTAGTTCAAATGTCAATGTCCAATGGTTTTTATAAGGACAGCATATTGCTGCTGCTGTGTAGTTCCTAGTAGCCAGTAGCCTGCCTCTCCCTTTTTGGCCTATAATAGCATGTACGATATAAAATGCAAAATAATACAGTTAACTTTTTATAGCACTTGTCATTTTATAAAGGGATTTTCATGGTCTTTAATCCTAATCTGTATGCAAAGGCCTGTTCATTGTTTACCCACTTTTACAGCTAAAGGAACAGTAGTTTAGAGTAGATGAGAGATTAAGTAGTTTGCCTACACTCACACCGCAAGTAAGTGGAGTTCTGCGGCTGCCCGTGGACTGAAGATTCAGGAGTATATCTCTAGCCTAGACTTGAGCCCTGAGCATCAGACCTGTTATCAGAACTGCCTACAGGTCACAGCACCAGAACAACCCACGAACATATGGAATTCAACATGCCCCAAGCTGAACTCCTCTTTTCCTCTCCCTTCCCCTTCTGTTCCCTTCCCTAAACAGTAAGCTCTGCCATTAAAAAAGGTTGAGATATAATTTACATAACATAAAACTCATCCTCTTAAAGTGTACAGTTTGGTAGATTTTAGTATATTCACAAAGTTATGCAACCATGACCCCTGTCTAATTCAGTAACATTTTTATCACCCTGTACCAATTAGCAGTCACTTCCCAGTCCCTTCTCCTGCCAGCCGCTGGCAACCACTAACCTACTTTCTGTCTCTGGATTTGCCTATTTTGAATATTTCATATAATTGATAACACACAGGATGTGGCCTTTTGTGTCTGGCTTCTTTCATGTAGGATCATGTTTTCAAGGTTCATCCATGTTGTCACGTTTCAGTACTTCAGTCCTTTTTATGGCTGAATAGTATTCTCTTGTATGGATATTTATTTATATGTTCATCAGTTGATGGGCATTTGGATTGTTTCCTCCTTTTGGCTATTTTGAGTAACACTCCTGTTAACATTGCTGTAAGCAATGAATGAGGGTTGTTCTGTCACTTTTACCCAGTGTTTCTCAGAACTCTTTGATCTCCATCTTACTGTTGTTGCCTTAGTTCAGATTCTATCATTTCTTGTAAAAGTTTCCTAAACTCACCTCCCAGCCTCCTGTCTGGTCTCTTTCTATAATTTGTCATAATAATGCTACCAGTGAACCTTCTCAGTCTGATCTTCCCTACTGTCTAAAAACATTTCAATGATTTAGTATAAGATGAAGCTCAAAACTCCTTACTATAGCATATAAGACCTTCGTAAGTTGGCCTTGTCCAGTTTCATGTCTTTGTGCATTCTCTTTGCTTCTTCCTGCCTGGAGTGGTCCTCCTGTCTTTCTTAATTCACATAACCAAAGTTGATCTCTTCTTCCTGTTTGCCACCATTGTACTTTGTATTGCATGCATTTCATTGTGTTTTAATTACTTGTTTACATTCTTATCTCTTCCATCAAATCTAGCTCCTTAAACTCAGAAACTTTGTAATGCCTGGCAGAGTATATGACACATAGTAGATTTTTAGTAACTATTCTTATGATGCAAGGGAGAATGGAGTAAATAGGTGAATAATAAATCAGCCTGTGTTTAAATATCCCAAATTCAATACAATATGTGGCCGTGTCTCTTTCCTATTGTAATTCTAACATAACCAGGCTAATAATGTACACCTTTCTAGCTGTCTTTTGAGAACTAGCTGTGTACAGCAACTTTTGATGGTTTATAACCAATAGTGTGGAATACATCATTCTGTGATAGATTCAAATAATCTTTCAGGAGAGTAACAAAATACTTGAGCATTAAGAGAGTAAAAGTAAGTTGCTCATTTTTTTCTATAGCTGTTATTCAGCAGTACATGAAAAGTACTTGTAATACTTCACACAGTAAGAAAATCTTAACATTTCAAAAGTAAATCCTCAAATAATACTTTAGCTGACATTTTCAGCAGTCCTGTTGATATTTACAAGAGTATCTGATGTAATCAGAGGCATGAAGATGGAGATTAAATGGGATAAGGCTTGTAATATGCTTATCACAGTATCTGACGTATAAATAAGGGCTCAGTAAATGTTGGCTGTCGTAATTACTATTAACAGTAACATGATTGCCTTTAGTAAGTTACTAATTTCTTTAGGTCTTTACTCTAGTATGTCTAACCATGTCAAGGTTAACTGCCTGGGTTGGAAAACTAAGTTGAGTCTGTTAAAAGATGAACATACCGAGTAACTTGGTTACTATTAATTATAATAGAAAAACAGCAAAATGATGTCCTGGTCAATGAGTTTATCTTATTCTTGAGTAATGTAGTCCTAACTTTCAAATTTCTCCAGTGGGTCTAGAGATAAGTTTCTGTACATAGAACAACACTTAAAGGCATGTTAATGAACTGGAAAACACTTAAAAATTACATAAGTCAGCACAAGAAAGACAAAAATTCCAAATTGGCAAAGGACACAGGTAATGGGAATAAATATGAAAATATAAAGAAGAAAAACTGTATAATATTATTAGTCCTCAGAGAAATAGATATTAAAGCGATAGGGGTTTTGGGCCTAACAAGATGACAAAAATAAAAATATAAAACTCATTGTTGAGTGAGTGGTGATGAAATGGGTACAGTCTTAATGCTATGTGGAAAAGTAACACAATAGTAATACAATCTGTTGTTTATATTTTTACATTAAAGGTAATGTAAAACTTTTTCATGTATAAAACTTGTATTAATACCTTTATTAAAATACTCAATATGTTATAATTTTAAAATTTACAACTTCATTGTTTTAATATAATTTACAGTATCTTTAACTTGTGTTTACTTGGACTGATTTATAGTGTCTGCATTTATTTACATTGAATGGATTTATTCATTTGTTCAACAGACAGTACTGATTACCTACTGTGTTCAAGGCTGCCACACACATGGTGCATAGTGGTGAGCAAAACAGATGTGAGCCCAACCATCATGGAGTTTAAAGCCGAGTAGGGGATGTAGACTTGAACAATTACACGTAAATACACAGTTAGAAATTACAATATGACCACCAGCTGCTATGTGGAGAATTTATTGTAAGGGTAGCAGCAGGGATCCCTGCTAGGAAGCAGTGGCAGGAGACTGCATGACACAGGATTACCTTGGACTAGGGTGGTGACGGTCAGTGCTTGGATTTGGAGCATTTTTTGAAAAAGAGATAAATGGCATAAGATTGTGGACATTAAATGCTTTTTTTTTTTTTGGTAAGATATTTTAGGATGCCATGTTGAATGTATCTATTGTAATAACTATCATTTTTAAAAAAACAGACCAACCATATTTCCTTAGCATCTTTTACCAGAAGCGGCATTGACTGTGTGAAAGGCTGTGACCAGCCCTGTGGCTCTTGATACGTGCTGCACTTGCTTTCTAGAAGGATTGTACCTGTTTATCACCAGAAGTGTCTGGCTTCTGTCTACACTTAACTTTTGCATACCACAGTATATGTTATTTAGAAACGGCTTTTTCCCCCCCTACAAATAAATAAAATAGTACTTTAGTTGGGAGTAAAGGGAAATACATGGAATAACTTTCCTTCATTTAATATTGTATTACATTGAGTTAGTTTTTAGGTGGCTTGCTTTTATCCTTGTTTCCAAAAGATGTTAATAACCTATGTACCTGATATAAAAGTTTATTCTATTTGAAAGACTGGAAATGACACTAATTAAAAATGTGAAGTCTTAATCCTGTTCTTGCTCTGTCTTTAACTAGTTTCATTGTAGAATCTATGTGGTTTTAAACTGATTAGGCTTTGACAGCCTGTGCTTTCTCAGTGACGATTTTTTTTTAAAGTATTAAAGTAAAATGTGTTGAGAATATTTAGATTTGTGAAAAGGTATTTTGCTAGCTGAGAGCAGGAGATGGCAAACTTCTGTAAAAGGTCACTTGGGTATTTGTCACATACTCTTTTTTGTTTTTAAACAACCATTTAAAAACATGAAAACTCTTCTTGGTTCATAGGCTATACAAAAACAGGTGGCCAGGATTTGGCCTGTGGGCAGTAGCTTGCTGTACCCTTATTTAGACTCCAGTCTTGGGAAAGATTCTACATTGGTGCATAATTTTTTTCTACCTCCTTATACTTCTTTTGTCAATGGGTAACCTGAAGTTGAAACAAAATCTTTAGTATTTACATATCATTTTTGTTATGCTTGTTATCTGCTTTGCCTTAAAAAGTGTTAGTTCTTTTCAGATCATACCTCTCCATTTAACACTTTTGTTCTTAAGTTTTTACCGAGTTGCACTGCCTTTTTATATAGCTCAGTGACTGTGCTTCTAAGGGTGACTCTAGTTAAAATTAACTTGGGAAATAACTGAATTTTTAACCTAAACCTATTATTTGTGATCTGTAGATTGCTCCTCGTTGTTTATAGGTAGGTTGTAGATTACTTTTTTCAGTAACAGAACTTTGCTGTCAATTTAGGATTTAGAAGGGAACAGATAACAGGAATGAATAGGGACTGCTTTTCCAGTTTCTCAGTCCCTTTGATGGAGTGCTCATGGGAATATATTATGAAATGCATGCAGAAACTACTAATACTCCACATTATATGCTTTTGAAACACAAAGTGTTTGAAAATTTTGTAAATGGGAGTTTATTGAGGTATATGTACATCTTGGAGGTGATATCCACGGGCAGATGGTGAGTAATCCCCCAGGCATGCCTTAGGTAGAGATTTGTGTGGCTTAGAAAGTATAATCCTTAATTTTATTGTTGATAGAAAATTTTAAAGGCTGAAGAAACTATCAGCCTTAAGGTTAACGTAAGCTAGTGTTGGCACTTGAGGAACGTGAGGGGACAGCAGTAGGTAAGGAAAAGGCATCTTGGGTCTGTTTTACATGCTTAGTAGCCTCCCCTGGGTAATGAATGGATTGACTCTAAGATACTGTCCTCTGCTCTCCATTTCCCCTCTTTCATTATACTTCAAAACACTGCTTTTCAATTTCTAGTATACAGGAATTCTTTTAAGTAGTTAATTAAGGGAATAAGCTAAAATAAAATGTCAACCAAATGTTCACATCCTTAGTCAAGAGTTTCTTATTTAGAAAATTAAGTAAATATTCATTCTTTTTTTCTGACTGGTGAGATCATTTTTATTATGGGCAATTTTAAATATAGTTTACTTTAAAAGATAAACAGAAGATCCTAGTCTAGTATGGCAATCTTTTCACAGTTTTTAAAATTAAAAGCTAAAGAAAGAAATGCATTTAATGTAATATCTATATTACCCTCCCCAAAAAAAAGATAAACAAGAGATGAGTTATTTCTTAAATTAATGATCTCCATCAGAGACATACCCTTTGTTAACATTTTGATGGATGTACCATCAGTTTTGTAATGTATGTATGGATACATTTATACTGATATGTAGAGATATTTTATTGGGATCATGCTACATACGTATCTTTGTATTCTCCTTATACTGGAAACATTTTTCAAACATTTTACCAAAAGCTTGATTTTAAATGACCACCTTTTAAATGATAGGTCTATAAAGTAATTTATGAATTAAGGGTGGAACAATAAGAAACAGTGTCCTTAGGTTTATACTTTATACCCCTTATCAGCCCTGCCTCTGATTCTATGACTACACATGGCACCAGCCGTTTCCTTATTTTTTGAAGCCTATTTTGGCAGAGGGTGTGTGAAACCTTGTAGTCATAAGTATTAATCAGAAGTCTCAGATTTTCAATTCCAGATTGTTACGTTACCCACCCTCTTTCCTTTACTCCATCTTGAGAGCTGCGTAGTCTCTAAGATACCGTCTCTTCCTCCTTCCTTCCACCTGCCTCTCTTTTTACTAGAGGCCTCCCAGGATTTGCAGACAGGTCATTCTCTTTAACTTTATCATAGTATCCATCTGGCTGTTAAATGTTCCCAGGACTTCAGAAATGGATAAATAAGGGTGTTAAAATTCTCTGTATTGACCATTCTCTTACGTATTCCCTAGGCTGGAAGTAAAATTAATGCATGGTAACTGTGAATTGCTTGATTTTTCTTGCCATCTAAATCATCCAGAATAAAAGAGTTAGTAGAGCTGTCTCATTTTGTAATAATTATTTTCCTTTATAGAGAATTTGGGTCTTTTTGTTATGAATATGGAGATTTACATTGTTGGATCTCTGTATAACACCTTTTTAAAAAAAACTTATTTTTAACTGCCATAAGATACACATTTATATATAATATATATACATTATATATAATATACCTTTATATATATAATTTATCATTGCAGCCATTTTAAGTGTACAATCTAGTGGCATTAAGTAAATTCACAGTATTGGACAACCATTAGCTCTGTTTCCAGAACTTTCTCACCATCCCAAACTGACACTCTATGCCCATTAAATAATAACTTTCCAACTGCCCTCTCCCCCAGCCCCAGGAACCTCTATTCTACTTTCTGTCTCTGTGACTTTACATAGTCTAGGTATCTCAATATAAGTGGAATCATAGAATGGTTGTCCTTCTGTGTCTAACTTTTTTACTTGGCATAATGTTATCAAGGTTCATCCCTATTGTAGCATATATCAGAACTCCATTCCTTTTTATGGCTAAATAATATTCCTGTGTGTGTGTGTGTGTGTGTGTGTGTGTGTGTGTGTGTGTGTGTCCGTGTGTGCCCCCACGTGCACGTGTTTATCCATTCATCTGTTTAATAAACACTTGGGTGGTTTCTACATTTTAGCTATTATAAAATATGCTGCTGTGACCATTGGCATACACGGGTTTGGGTTTCTGCTTTCGGTTCTTCTATTTGTATATCGGGGAATGGGATTGCTGGATTTTATGGTACTTCTGTGTGTGACTTTTTGTTCTCTGTATCCTCGCTAGCACTTGTTATTTTCTTTCTTTTTTTTTTAAGTAGCCATCCTAATGGGTATAAAGTGATAACTCATTTTGATTTGTATTTCCTAAGTGATGTTAGGTATCTTTTCAAGTGCTTATTGGCCATTTATGTATTTTCTTTGGAGATTTGCCTATTCAAGTACTTTGCCCAGTTTTGAATTGGGTTGTTTTGTTTGTTTGTTTGTTCCAGAGTTGTGTCTAACATCTTTCTTAAAAATAAAAGGTGCGCCATAATAATCCAGACTGTGTTTCTCCCTTCTCAGGATTCCTACAGGAAACAAGTAGTAATTGATGGAGAAACCTGTCTCTTGGATATTCTCGACACAGCAGGTCAAGAGGAGTACAGTGCAATGAGGGACCAGTACATGAGGACTGGGGAGGGCTTTCTTTGTGTATTTGCCATAAATAATACTAAGTCATTTGAAGATATTCACCATTATAGGTGGGTTTAAGTTGAATAAAATAGACACTGAGGGGTAATTGTATCTTCCACTTATTGAGTCTTTGCTAACTGCCATGCACAAGTTATCTAATTTAAATTTTAAAATAATTTTTATGAGGTAGGTAATATCCCTGTTTTAGAAATGAAGTTCTTAAGGATTAGAGCAATTGTGTAACTTGTTCTGGATCACATGGTAGTAGTGATGGAATTGAAACGTAGGCCCATTTGACTCTAAAACCTGTGCTCTTTACCATGCTATACTGGAGAAACAAGGCTTTAAGCTAGATCCATCATAAAAATAAAAACCATGAACAAAAATGTGAAAAAGTCATTGAGATGGTGCCTTAAATTTAGGTGCCGAATAGTATATTTAGTATAGAATTCCTTGGAATCGGATAAATGTTGGCCTTAGATAATTAAGGAAAAAAGCTTAACTCTGAAGTTGTAAGATTGAAGTGTTAGAACAATACAGTATTTAAAGAATCTGAGAAATTTGCATAAAACCATCTACTTTTAATAAAATAATTGTCCAATAGATATCAGAATCTTTCCACTTGGTGCTCTTTTTTTAAAGAATGGAATGTGAAGATTATGTTTATGTTATAATTCGTATTTTTAAAAAAACTTTTTAATTCTACATATACATTTAACAACATATATAGTATATGTTTCTAAGATTAAATTTTTTTAAATTAGGTGTAACACTCTTTTGGCCTAGAATCGTTCAATATTTCTGTTTTATCCTTCTGACCTACCTGCATATGAACCTACTGGATTGTAGTTTTACTATATTTCTAGGTATTTGATCTTTCAAGGGACACAGAGAAAAATAACTTGAAGGAGGAGAAAGGAAAATTTGGTGTGATGGGAACTAGGTCTTTTAGCCATATTTTATGAGATGAAGTTGGACAATTTTTGAAAGGTTTTTGTTACTAATTCTTCTGCTATAACTTTTTTTTCTTCCTCCCCAGAGAACAAATAAAAAGAGTTAAAGACTCTGAAGATGTACCTATGGTCCTAGTAGGAAATAAATGTGATTTGCCTTCTAGAACAGTAGACACAAAACAGGCTCAGGACTTAGCAAGAAGTTATGGAATTCCCTTCATTGAAACATCAGCAAAAACAAGACAGGTAAGTAAAACTGTAATAAATACAAACCTCTTCTCTGCAGACTATTTTATGTGATTTTAATCATTAATCATCATTTACTATTACATATTTTAATATTGTCATTTGGGGCCAGGAGGGCAAGAACATTAATACACATACTTGATAGCATTATTGTTATATCAGTTGATATAATTTGTCAGTTTTTTTTCTATTATACTAAAATAGGAAATGAAACAATATTTATTTGGTAAATGTTCTCTTAAGGATGTGGGAGGCAGCCCTTTTTACTCCAGTGCCTGTGGTATTATTTTTGGCTTTGGTTTCTTTCTACACTGAACTTTTTTCTTCAACTCAGCACATCTTATATTCAAGATTCAAGAAATGTGGGAATTTTCTTTTTTTTTTACTGTTATATTTATAAAGTCAAAGAACAAGGAAACAAATTTTGAGTTTCCTATTTTAGAAGTGCTTTTAAGAGTATTATGTCGTATGTTTTCTAGACTGAATTTTGTTGTATTTGAAGAATTTTACTCTGGTAGAATTTTTGTAAGGATTTATTTATTTTTGAAGAAAGTTTTATTAAAGCAAGAGAATATTTAAAAATTTTTCATTTACTGTGTTGTTCTGATAAAAAATATTGCCAGCTTGGTCCTGAATTTTTCAAAAACTATCTTTATGTTAAAAGTAGCTTTTTCTCTAGGTAAAATAAAATAATTGGTATTATTTAACCTATTTGTATGAAATAAGAGTTTAACATATAGAAAAAAATCCTAGAAAGGAATATGTAAGGTTATGATGGGATACTAATATGTTCCACACAATATGGAACCTTTTATGGGGCCTTGCCATATGTGCAACTATGAGCCCAGAAAACCAGTTTCATGGAATTTAACTTCATAATGCTAGAAGCTGAAAACTGATGAACATCTTGTTACATGGTTTAACTGACAAAAACACACTCTAGACCTTTCACTAAATTTTATAAAGGGGGAAATACTTTAAAGTAAACCATCATTCAGCTAGTATGTATGTCTGTTTCCCTAGTGGAAGATCACATGTACCACTTTCTAGTTGTGCAAATTTGATACACAGTGAAAAAAAAAAAAGAATTCTATTTTAAGTTTTCATTTTGGGATTAAAAGCTGAATTTCTGGGGTGTTTGATCATAGTATAGATATCTCATTCTAAAATCTGATTTATAAGTTAAAGAAGTATTTGGTATATACATTATTTCACTTTACTTTGGAGGAATTAAAATTTCATTCATATCATTCCCAGGTCCCAAAGACTGGGTAAAGGTTTGGTTTTCGTCTTCTTTGTACTGGTCTTCTCTGACTTTGATTTCCCTTAGGAGGTACTCAGAAAACATGATTATAGTGTTACAACTTTTTCTCCCATTTGCGTATGAAAAATTTTCAGATATATAATTGAAGGAATTTTATTGAAAACATTTACAAACCTACTATCTAGAATATACCATAAATATTTTATTAACTTGCATTATTTGCAACTTTTAAAAGATACCTTTTAGACTAGCGAACATGTTAGTTTACATTTTCTAAAGAAAAGAAAAAAAATCTAAGGGACTTGGCCTAATGTTGTAAAGGGCTGCAAATAAAGCAGTGCTTCTCATACTTCAATACGCATATGAATCAACTGGGCTTCCTACTCAGATCCAGATTCTAATTCTGAATTAGAATTAGGGTCTAGGTTGAACCTGTGATTCTGCATTTTTAGCAAGCTCTCAGGTGTTGCTCACTTTGGTACGTGGGCTACATTTGCAATAGAAAGGCAATAAAGGGCAGTAAAAGGAAGTCTTGTTATTCCTACAGTGTTGCCCTCCCCTTCTCATTCTGTAAGAGCCTAAGGAGCTGTATCTTCTTTCCTAGTTGTATGGTTACTACCTCAGAAGTATTGCTTATTCTTAGTGTTTGATGTTAGTGCTTTAACATACCCCAGCATCATAACTAATCAGAAGAATACCTGGTTTCCTTTTAAAATAGATGTTTAGGTTTTATACTGGTTTTGTGGGGGGGTGGGGGGGATAGGGAACGGGATATAGTATGTGTGATACCAGTGGATTAACTTAAATTTGCTTTGTAGACATTTTTTATGGATTGTTAAAATATAAGGAATACTTGTACTTTATTTCTTAACCTTCTGTCACTCAGCTTTTCTTGTATTTAAATCCTGTTTCATTGATACTGTTATGTAATTTATGTTGCTAGATTATAATCAGATATTTAGTTTCTGATCTTTGATTTTTTTCTCTTTATTACATGGACTTGTTGATTTGCCTTTCAAAAGTTTATTCATCTTTCTCTGTTGAAATTAACTTGATATTTGCATGCTTTTGGAAGACTTTAAAGAGCTATTCCAAGTAACTGAGAAAATGATATATGTAAATTTCCATAAATTTTACATCCCCAGATTTTGTGAAAATTTGAAGCCCTATTTTCTGCAGTGTTTTATTGTGCATCTGCTATTTATTATTCAAACAAAATAAATATGCTTATCCTTGTTGCATTTAATCAGCAGCTACTTGCTTCACGCCCTAAGTTTTGGTCTTGAGCATGAACTTAAAATACAAACAACAGAAAGTTATATTCAAGTCAGCAGGAACAGGACATTCATTTAGAACTTTTGGTAGATATAAGTCAGGGGCTGGCTGACTTTTTCTGCGAAAGGCCAGATGGTAAATAATTTAGGCTTTGTGAGCCACAGGTGGTATCTGTTGCATTTTTTTTCTTACAAACTTTTAAAAATGCGGAAACCATGCTAAGCTTGTGGCCAGTACAGAAGTACAGGCGGTGGCTGCACTGGGCTTGCAGGTTACAGTGTGCTGGTCATTGACCGTCTGGGGAGCTGTGTTCTTTGACTAGACGTGGGAAGTTAGGTCAGACTTAAATTTTACAGGTGAACATTAGTAATTTTAAAGTAAAACATGTATTCTGTGAAAGAGAAATAGTTTTGCTATGGCTTTTTTAAGGTAAGGGTTGCAGACTATATATTTTACCAACTTAATTAGTTTCTTATTTTAAAAAGCCCATTATATGGCTAGAATATGATAAATTCTATTTTTTAACCATCATTTTAGTCCACATCCAAAAGGCCACTGGTTTTTACTTTCTGCCAGTATGCTGTTTGTGGCCCCTATGTTCCTAGTGTATAAAGACTGCTACCTGGTTCACGTTTATCTGGGCAGTTACGAGGTGACATTTTCCTGGCCTCTTTGGACAGTGCATGGCAGTGTTGGCAAAGGCTCTTGAAACCAAAACACTGACACCATGGTAATGAGCTGTGTGTTTTCCAGTCTGCTAAAATCAAAAGTGGGGAGCATTCAGTAAAGTGGATGACAAAAGCAGAATTCTCTGAGTATCTGCCACTCGCGATTCAGCTTTTTGCTCTCTGGACATCTCAATTTGAGCATAAGATGAAAACTTGTTTTATGAACTTAAAAATATTGAGTGATTAATTTTCTGGTTTTTGCTGTTAATTTCTAGATACTTAAAATTAATTGTTAGAAGACCTCCATTAAAGAAAGCTCATAAGCAAATAGTTTTCACAGAGCAAACTTAACAAAAACACTTCCTTATATGCCATATTTCTTTGTTTAATAGTAGTTGGGTTTGTGTACATAAGATCAGTATTTTGAGCCTCAGCTTTTCACGAGTTAAAAGTAGGTAAAACAGTTACTGAGCAGCTGCTGGGCACCCACTTTATAGCCTCCCAAATAATGATATTGTTGCATTTCAGTGGCTCCTGAGATGGGTTATCATTGGGCAAGGTTTCTTTCCCGTTCAGCAGAGTGAAGTTGCTTTTTAGAATACATCTTGTTCCCCCCATTCCTCTCCCTCAAGAAGGCTAGTATTCTTTCATCTGTCTACAGTTTGGGTATTTGAAGTGTTATTTATTTCCTTGAAAGAGTTTTTGCAGATAATGAGCCATTCAACTGGAACAAACGCTTGTTTAAAATTAAATGGCTTAGTGAAAGTGTTATAGGCACCAGGTATAGAATGGTGTTATTCGTTCGTTCTTTCTCCTGTACTGGGAATGCTCTATTTCTATAGTCTCACGGTATGTTTTCAGATCATAGCTGAGCTGAAAATATTGTCAAATCTCTTGATTTAAAAAAATTCACATTATATGAAAAAAGGCGCTTTTGTTCCTACATGTACTTTTGTTTCAATTGTAATTCTTAAAGTTTTGATAATATTAACATTTGAAAATGAGTATACTTGGCAACAAGCCATGTTCTCAAGAATAAATCATTACATGGCAGTTAAGACCTTAGGAACTACTCATAGTGGGTATTAAACATCTGTTTTGGCTGCACTTAATCTTCTAAAATTACCTACAAATTTTGGAATATAAAACCAGTGTTCTGTGCCACTGGTTTAAGATACACAACAAGGATCAATAACGTTCTCTTGATGTCAGTATGACTTTAAAGCATATTATCAGGAAATAAGTAATTAAAGTCTGAGGAAATATGGTAAATAAATGATTCTTTAAAATCTAATTTAAATGTCTTATTAGTAAAAATGAGAAATGATAAAAGTCACTCTGGAATAACTGTTTCTCAGTGTTGTTAATTATCTTAACCTCTGAGGTCCTCATACTGAATTCTTGGTGGCGGGTAGTAATCATTTCTTTTTAATTACTGGCTTCCAATTCTCTCTGCATTGCTGGAAACAAAAATCATATATTCTGGCATTGGTGATGGGGATGTGCACACTTAAAAAGTAGACACTTTCAAACTAATTTTAGAAATGAGTTACCATCAAAATTTGCTTCTGCTAAATTAGTAGAGGACCAAACCCCTATTTTACCCCATCATAGTGTGTTTCAGTACTTTTACATTGACTTTGTGACTTTTTTAAAAACACAAATAAAAGTTTATATTACTGAAAAATATGAGCTTTACCTGGTTTATATATATATATATATTTTAATTTCTTACATTGATTTTCAAATTGAAGAGAATCATTTGTGAAAATATCTTAAATACATGCTCATGCTTTACGTTTTACATGCTTTACTAGAGCTATTTTAACACTTTAAATTATTTCTCTAATTTAAGCATGAGGATTTCTGATACATAATTTTTAAGGACTTAAGAGTAAAACAAACCCTCTCCTTGAGAATTAATGATAAATATAAAATATTAAAAATTTTGGATACAGGTACAAATGGCTATCTAATTTAAAGTACCAACATATTTAATGATTTCAGAAAATAATTGGAAATTTTAATTTTGAAGTTGGCTTAGCTAGCAAGTTGATTAAATTGATTCCATTAAAAATAGGATATAAAAATTTCCTTGGGCTATCATGCGTTTTGTATTGGATAGCTAAATTAAAAAAAAATCATAAAATGGTATAAGTAACCTGAGCGGTACATTATAATATATAATCAACATATTATTTAAATCCCTACTTCTTAACTGAAATTTTTATGAATTTTAAATTAAAATTTTACTTTAAAGGTAAATTACTGAGTCCCACTGAAGCAGTTCTTAATATATTCTTGAGATTTATAAGAATTAATATACCCTAAAGAATTGAGGTCCCCTTTTTTTCTTAACTGTTGCAGGCAGTGGATGTGCAATGACTTCAGCATGCAAAAATTAAGCCTTAGCTGTTGGTTTACTTAAGTTAATACTTAAATGGCTGATTCTCTGTGCCTAATTGAATTTAAAATTACAAACCATACTTTTGATACATACTAGTTTTTTAGGTACTGGGTCCATTTTATCACGTTTGGTTCATAGAAAGACTGCTGTTACCAATCCCAGAGAGCTAAAATGTGCCAGTCCCCGTTGTGAATCATTCATTCTTAAAATTAAAGGAACAGTTTAAGGTCAAAATTAAATGCGTAATAAAATATACCACTGACATCTTTTCCTAAACATGTCTTTCTTTTCAAAGAATGAGCACACATATTTAAGTTAGTCTGTACAACATGTAGATGAATATTTGTGTGCATTTCTCTTTTAGATGCAGGCTTCTAATTTGGTGCTGATGTTTCTCTGGGCAAACCAGCAGTACAGCTATCGGAACATTTTGTCCTCTCAGCTACCACCTAATTCTCTAGACTGGAGAGGACAATAAAACCTTGACTGAGCCCCAGACAGCCATATATGATTGTGTTTGTTTTCATAGATTTCTTTCCATCACCTTGGGCAGGAAAAGCCCCCTCTGCCCCTTCAGAGTATTTAAATTGGAATAGAACGTATGACCAGTATAGTTGAATATTGTTTTAAAAATTAATTTTTAAGACATTTCAAGATATTTTCATTTTCTGGTAAACGGTCCTCATTCAGCATTTTTATTTAAATAATGTAGTTCTCCATTCATAAAGTCCCAGTCCCAGTCTCAGTTGTGGGCCTTGGAAACTGACTGAACAGTGTTGTGATTGAAGATAGGACTTGATTCCAGTCTCTTGACCCAGCTATATTTTGAGGTATTTTGTGCGTGTGTGTTTAAACAAAGGTTAAATATCCCTTTTGCACCATTTTTCTCCTCATTCCTCACTCAGAGCAGGGGTGGGAATCAGTGGTACATAAGTCACTTGTTTTCCCAAAATCAAAGAACTACTTTAAGTCTAACTTCAGTTTAGGCTTTGATTAATTCCAGAACTAGCAAACTAAAATGACTGCACTAAGTTGATACATAGGTTCCTAATTTAAGTTTTTTTTTTTTAATTCTAATCACATTACAAAATAAAACTGACTTTAAAGAACAAACCAGGATTTAAGCCCATATTTTAAAATTGAATCCCCAGTTTCATTCAAACAATCTGATGTCTGTTTAAAAACAAATTCTCAAGTAAAGCTCATAATTTCAAACTTCTTGCACATGGCTGTCCCAATAAATTATTTTTACCAATGAAACAGACTTTAAAGAAAGTTGTGTTTTACAATGCAGAGAGTGGAGGATGCTTTCTATACATTGGTGAGAGAGATCCGACAATACAGATTGAAAAAAATCTGCAAAGAAGAAAAGACTCCTGGCTGTGTGAAAATTAAAAAATGCATTGTAATGTAATCTGGTAAGTTCAGCATATTAATTTTGGCAGAAAGCAGGTTTTTTCAAAGGTGACAAAGTAGTAACCACCTTAGAACTTACCTAGGTGTGGATTCTAATGTGAAGTATTAAAAAGTAAGAAACTTGTAGTTTGTTTCCCTGGTTAACACATTTATTTTTAATCTAATGGGAATTAATAATAATTGAGGTGTTTCTGATGACCATAGACCATTAGATGACCATTGTCACAGGGTCTAGAGAGAAGAAATGTGAGGAGCCGTACAGAGGGGCCCAGAAGGCGGGAAAGGGCCACTCTGACGGTGTGTTTTTCTTTTGGACATTCCACAAGCAAACTCCTGTTCTGTCTGTGCTTTCTGACTCAGTGGCATCGTCACTTTTTTACCCAAGTGAGAAACGTGGCAGTCTTGGGATGATTACTAAACCCCTTTTTCACCCCCATCTGGAGGCAACTACAAATCCTGTTAAGATGTTACATTCTAACTTTAGTTACATCATTGGTTCAGGCCCCTATGAGGTCTTGCTGGCACTGTTGTAACCTCTTACTTGGTTTACCTTTTGCTGCCTTCATTCACAGTGTAACCAGAGAGAGATACTTAAAAGAAACGTCATTTTCTTATCTTTAAATCTAATCACCTGTTACTATAGAGCAAAGTCTCAAGTTTCATAGCGTATATATTGCTCCTAACACCTTCCTCCCTCTTCAGCCTTTGGCCTTTTCTCTAAAAACTCCTTGCCTGAAATGTTTTTGTCCTTATGTAAATCAGTACCTCGTTATTTCTTACCTTCCCTTGAGTCTCGGCTGTTGCTCTTGTTTGGAAAGCCAGTGTTCTTAGCTCCTAGCCTTCCTGATACACTTCCATGATTGTCTAATCTCTTGTTCTCTAAGAATCTTTCTTTCAGCCCCATAGACTGGGCATAAAGCTCTGCCTGTGTGTTCCCAGTATACTGCTGGTAACTGCTCCATGCTCACCATGTTAAACTGAAATAACCCCTTTTATATTTGAGTCCTGTACGGTAAGAATCTTAGCCAGAATCATATATTTTTAATCTTTGCATGTCCATGGCCTAATGAGATTCCTGGCACACAGTAGCTGCCCAGTTGGATTTACTGAGTGAAATTTCTCAATTTCCATTGTTAAACCAACCCATATTAAATTTGGTCTTGCTCAGAAAATATTTCACTGAATTGATGCCGTAAAGTACATGCCAAAGCTTAAGATTTTGATGCATATTATTTGTAACATGTAATGTTCTGTGAGAACATGAAATAAAATTATAGAACATCATTTATTGTACTGATTAAACTAAAGGTTGGTATTCTTTATGATATGAGTTTAAATTTTGAAGTAATATATTTTCCCCAAATATAAAATAAACATCTGAATAATAGCCTAAGTTCCAAAAGATACTATGTGGTATACTGATGAACTAAACTCAGAAGAAACAAAGCGTGACTGGCATGAATTTTTATTGAGATTTGTGAATGCTTAATATTTTTTGAGTATCACTGTGTAAAGCAATATTTTAATTTAAAAGTTGTGGTAAAACAACACCATGATGTAGTCTGAAAAGTAAAACATTTAAAAATAATAGTAGGCTTGACCAGATTTAGGTGATAGTTTTTTTAAATTCTCTCCTCTTATTGTCTTATTAGATGATTTTAAAAGTAGAACTATTTAGAATAAGCTTTATGATTTAGTTTTTATTTAAAGCAAAGGTGAAAGCATATACTTTTCTAACATTTCTGATTTGTGCAGACTACGTTGTCAGTGACTGTGGTCTGAATGTCAGATTGTTGGGCATGATGAACCGAGTCCTTAATTTTTTCAGTGGATATGGATAGCATCTACATAAAGAAAAAAGTACTTGGGTAATACTTAAAATTTTAAACAAAATATTTTTACAGAATTAATTTGAGAAAGGTAAATATGTACAAATTAGTTTCTCTTCATCCCAAAATGATGAGTTTAAACAAAATAATTATTTGTCTTTTATGTGTTGTGAAATGATTAATTCCCACATGAAAAAAGGCATTCAATGCCCTATTTTAACATTTCCCTAATCATTGAAGTCATTAATTTTAGTGAGATTATATAAGAAGGAAAGTTCAGTGCAATATGAATGTAAAGTATTTGTCAGAATCTTAGAAGGTAACATTATCAGATTCTGCCCTCATTGTCTCCTAAATACTTATATATTGTCTTCACCTTAGGCTGTGTCTTCTCTATACCCGTCTCATGGTTCTTCATTTTATCTGCTTCCCCATTTTGGTACCATTGACATTTTTCTTCATTATAAAAGGAGTTGAAATGGGGTAGACTACATAAGGATGTGTGATCAAAGGGAATTTGTGAGGGTAGGAAACTGGAGGAGATCCTCTTTTATGATTCCATGTCATTCTAAGAGTTTATAATTATAAATTAGGCGTTGGTGAGCTATCAAATAATTACTCATTATTATATCATTGGAAGTTTTTTGCTCTTTATATGTGTTGAGGGTTAGCATGAAGGTTTATATAAAGCCTTGACTGTATTGCTGATAAGCTGTCTGACCACTTTTCCCCTTTGAGTGAAACAGAAGCATATGTTACATCAGTAGTGATACCAGAACATGAGTGAGTGCAGTCTGGGGGCTTCTTTGGGGACTTTTATTCACTGGTATTTAAACCAATAATGCTGGTGGCTCTCCTACCACTATTTCAATGTGAGCAAGCCTCTCATTCCCATTCTGTGTTTAATTCTTTAAAAATATTGGTAATACTTTTCTAAATTTTAGATCTATTGTGAAAATTAGTTAAATGTAACTTGAATGAAAATGCCCTGAACTAATTTTGTTATTATTTTGAAATATTAATTGTAGAAGATCTTAGTAATGCAGTAAAGGAGAAATGATATATCACTGTTAAATCTTCAAATTTTAAATTATTTTCAAGATAATATATAACTTAATGAATGTGTTTATATTAATATTCAACAGAGGTGGTTTAAATGAGTAAAAACCCAGTTTTCATTGCTCTTAAAGTGGCTTGATTTATACAGCTTCATTTGGTGCGTGTTTGTTCGTAAGACTCCCTCTAGTGCTAGGTTTGAAAACATTATTAGGTTAACAGGCTTTTTTTTTTTTTTTTTTGATACTACTCAGTTGAAAGATTTTAAAATATATACAGGATCAAATTTTTCTTTAATTTTTTTATTTTTCTTCTATATTTAATTTGCTTTTTAACAGTGGTATGACAAGAATTGACTTACGTATGGATCTTACAGACCAGTATTGCAGGGTTAAAATCTGCTGTCCTGCTGCCACTTTCAGAGTGCCGTTTCTCATGTTGGGTATGAATGATTAGGTTGAAAATTATTCTGACTTGAAATCACTTTTAGCCATTGTTGACTTAGATAACTTGCTTTGACCACAAATAGATGTAGGCCAAAATGACCAAATGGAAATTTCTTCGAAGATACAGCATTTGACTTTACATGGCAAACTTTTGAATACTTAATATACTAAATAAACAGAAACTTAAAAAAAAAATTTTTAAGATTGCCTCCAATTTGGCAGAGGACACCACCGTTAAAATGATGTAGCTCCTCTTCCTACAAAGAGAGGTATCACATTTTTCAAGGTAGTGTGTTTTGTGTTGTGGTCACTGGGAATTTCTCATATCAAAAGTATATGAATTGAAACTAATGCCTTAACATATATTATTTGAAAACTGAAAGCATATTATTGTTTACTTGGTAATTATTTAAATTTAATAGATTTAAATAAGTATGGAACCAAAGCTCAAACATTACAGTATTTATGAAAACAGTACATAGTTGCGTGGCTTATATCAAATGTCTAGAAACTCAGGGAGAATGGAGTATAAATACATATTCACACAAATACATACATATTTTGGCCACTATGGAAAAAATTAGTAGCAAATTAAGTTCTGGGAAAAAGTCATGTGTTAACCATGTATAAGATTCTGTGCCATTGACTTTAGTGAAAATCAGTGTTCCTATTTATATAAGCCAAATATCCATGAAGACATTTAAGAATATATTCAGTCGCCTAAAGAGAAATGTTAAGTATCCTTTCTCAATATTAATGTTTCCATTAGTAACATATCCTTCTGTTACCTGTACACCCCAAGCCATCCTGTATATTCACATTTTAATACTTGTTATTTGTTTCAGGGTGTTGACGATGCCTTCTATACATTAGTTCGAGAAATTCGAAAACATAAAGAAAAGATGAGCAAAGACGGTAAAAAGAAGAAAAAGAAGTCAAAGACAAAGTGTATAATTATGTAAATACAATTTGTACTTTTTTCTTAAGGCATACTTAAGTAAAAGTGGTAATTTTTGTACATTACACTAAATTATTAGCATTTGTTTTAGCATTACCTAATTTTCTTTCTGCTCCATCCATACTGTTAGCTTTTATCTTGAATGCTTATTTTAAAATGACAGTGGAAACTTTTTTCCTCTAAGTGCCAGTATTCCCTGAGTTTTGGTTTTTGAACTAGCAATGCCTGTGAAAAAGAAACTGAACACCTGAGATTTGTCTTGGGGTTTTTGGTGCATGCAATTGATTACTTCCTATTTTTCTTACCAATTGTGAACTTTGGTGTGAAACAAATTAATGAAGCTTTCAAATCATCCCTATTCTATGTTTTATCTAGTCACGGATATGAATTAATTACTAATTATAACTTCAGTTGAGATTTCATGATTGGTTTTACTGAAACATTGAGGGAACACAAATTTAGGGGCTTCCTGTAGATTCATCTTGTTGGCATCGTGTCCTACGGTTTCAGTTACCCTTAATGAATGTAAAGTTATATTGTTCACAAAGGTTTTCTCCTTCTTTCCACTGCTACTTGTCATGGTCACATTCCCCAAAATACTATATTTTTTCTATAAAAAGGGAAAAAATGGAAAAAAAAATACAAGGCAATGGAAAATATTAAAAGGCCATTTACTCTCCACCTTAGATAAATTCCTATAATACTCTGAATAGCTTTCCCTGTTAAGGCAGACCCAGTATGTAATGAGGATTATAACAACCATTTGGGGGCTATATTTACATGCTACTCAATTTTTGTAATTGAAAAATTTTAATGTGTAAAAAATTCTCATAGGAATTAAACATAGTCTCCCCGTGTCAGAGTGCTCTTTCTTAGCATAACTTTTAAGTCTTTTCTTGAACTTCAGTCTTTGAAAATGGTTTTAACTCTGGTAGTGATGTTAAAGATTATTTGGGCCACTTAGCTTAGTAGGTGTTAAAGAGACCGAGGTTGCAAGGCCAGGCCTTGGGTGAACCTTTGAGCTTCACAGAGTTTCACAGGATGGACTGCATCCCTGTGGTCTTCCAGTGTGGGTCAAAAGTGGGAGCCAGGAGAGAGCTTGGATAGCTCAGCAAGGTACATTCTCGTGTGGTAGTCCTACTCAGGAACATCACTTTTATTTAAAAAAAAAAAAAAAACAAAAAAACCCAAAACAAGACAAACCATTATTTTAAATGAGACTTTAGGGTGGGGTGACAAGATTTTAATTTTTTTAAACAATGAAATGTTTAAAAAGTTTCAAAATCTTGAGTATTGGCTCTGGTTCTCTTAACACCGGCTAAAGTAACATTACATAAACACTTCACAAGTTTGGTCCATATTTAAGAATATCTAATACTTATAAAATAGATAAATTAATGTTAACAAAATGATTCTTTCAGTGCATTTAAAATGTTAACTTATTGTAAAATATTTGAAGTGAGATGGTGTATCGAGGTGAAAATATCACTGGACAAGGAGAAAGGTGACTTGGATTCCAGTTAGGTGTCTTTCCCAACAGTGATCTGATGGGCAGATCACTTACTGTCTGTTTCTTCATGTTTAAAGAAGTCATCTCCGAGGCTGTATCTAGCATTACAACTATGTGATTTACATTCAGTTTACATAAGGGTGTACCTGTTTGTCAGTCTCAGCACGGTCTGTAACTTTTTACCTATGTTATCATCTTCAGTACCAGTCTTAGGCAAAATTGTGCAAGAGGTGAAGCTTATTTTTGAATATCCATTCTCCAGTTTCAGGACTTCTCCCATATTAGTGTTGTCTTGCCTGCCTACCCTTCCACATGCCCCATGACTTGATGCTTTTTCTTTTAATAGTTCTAAGTCCCCTAACTTCAAGATTTATTGCTGCTTTGGGTGTCTTCATGAAGGCTTCCCATCAAGTCATATCAGAATGCCCTGTATCTTATTTCCGCAGGCTCAACATAATCTGACAGATACCACAGCGGAATTTGACCTAATCGCTAATTTTCAGATGGTGGCTGTAGCAATTGAATCTTGATCCTTTGAACATCATCTCTTTGCTGCCTGGCCCATTAGTGACTAAGTAGGCATTTTCATACTTGCTTGGAGTAGACAGAACCCTATCCAGTGGAAGGAGAATTTAATAAAGGTAGTGCTCAAAGAATTCCTTACACCATCTGCAACTAGGACTAGCCCTGGTAATAGTGATACATTCCATTGTTTTAAAAACTAAAATCTTACAATGAATCAAAGATACTTTAAAATTTAATTCATACAGCTTACTTTTTAGCAGAACTCATTTATTCAGCAAATATTTGCGTGCCTACTAGATGCCAGGCTCTGCACAAGGCACTGGGGATATTACAGTGTCTCCACACAAGGGACATAATCCTTCAGTAGTGCTTATATTCTAGAGGGGTCTCTTGGTGAGGCCCTTGGCACATGACCCAAGAGAACATAATGCATATTGTAGTTCTGCAAAGAAAGGATTGGTCTCAAAGGTTTCTTTCAGTTCTGAAATAACTGTTTTGCTCTGATTCCAAACTTTAATCAAGCAACTTTTTAAAATTAAGTCAATCAGTTTACTTCATTGTTTTGAAGGAGTAAATTTGATTATATTGTTTATTTTGCATAAGTATGTGATTCTATTGGGGCAGTTATAAAACAAATTAAGTTGTATGTCAGATAGTATTAAAATTCCCATGTGTGTAATATTCTAGTTGGTTTCTTTGTCTAAGTAATTAAAACAGACTTTAAAAATTAAATATTGAATTCTAAACTAGTGGTGTGTATCTGGGTGCAAATAAACAGATGCCTGAACTAATTCACAGAAAAGGAAACTAATGTGTATAAATCAGCGTGATTTCTGAAATACTACACTAAACTACAGGTTAATGGATCATTATCTAGGTAGGGTGTTAAGACCTAATATAGTACCTCCTCTTGTTTCTACACAAGAGAAAGAAATGGCCATATTTCAGGAATTGTAGTGCATAGCTGAGGGGATTTTTAGGACTCTTGAATTTTTGATGTAGCTGGGCAATTTTTTTTTATGGCAGTGGTAATTATTCTTTATTATGTGAATTTTGAATGGTCTAACAAAAGGTTTGTTTTTGTAGAGATTTTAAAAGGGGAGAGAGAATCCTAGAAATAACGTTACCTAATTATTACAGCCTTAAAGATAAAAATCCTTGTTGAAGTTGGAAAAAAAATTGCTAAATTACATAGTTTTAGACATTAACATGTTTGTGGAAAAATGTAGCAGAAGTGTGTAGTATAATTTGAGTGAATATTCCCAATTAGGAATTCTAGGCTCTATTTTAACTGAGTCACACTGCATATACGAATTAGAACCTAACTTTGTAGGTTATCAGAATCTTTGCCACCATTGCACAATTTTGTCCTAAAATATATAGAACCTTTGTGAGGCATGTTAAGTTGCAGTTTGCACAAGTTCATCTCATTTGTATTCCAGTGTTTTTTTTTTTTTTCTTCTAACCATGTTTTTCTAAACAATATATACACATTTAGGTTTTTTGGTAGGCAATAAAAACTGTCATTTCCATTTGTCAAACAGAAAAAATTTCTTGATTATGTATTAAATGATTTTTAACTACCCATTAGTTACTTTAAGCTGAATAACTTTGGTGTTAATATTGGGTAGCATGAAATCTACATTGAGAAACTGAACAGCATACAACTGATAGCTGTAAATTCCTTCATAAAATGAAATTTCTTTCTTTCTAAAGATATATTCACATGAGTTCTTGAAGAATAGTCATAACTAGACTAATACTTGTTTTAGTTTAATAGTTTTAAGTGCCTGTTTGGGATAATAGGCAATTTTAGATGACTTTAGGGAAAACGGAGTTATTACCTGCAGAAATGTCAATTACAGAAGGTCCCCTTCTCTATAGAGCTCAAATGGGTTATGTAATGTTTTATCCACAAGTTTCCAATTCCACTGTCTTGTGTTTTCATGTTGAAAATACTTTTGCATTTTTCCTTTGAGTGCCAATTTCTTACTAGTACTATTTCTTAATGTAACATGTTTACCTGGAATGTATTTTAACTATTTTTGTATAGTGTAAACTGAAACATGCACATTTTGTACATTGTGCTTTTCTTCGTGGGACATCTGCAGTGTGATCCAGTTGTTTTCCATCGTTTGGTTGCGCTGACCTAGGAATGTTGGTCATATCAAACATTAAATTTAAAAATGACCACTCTTTTAATTAAAATTAACTTTTAAATGTTTATAGGAGTATGTGCTGTGAAGTGATCTGAAATTTGTAATATTTTTGTCATGAACTGTACTGCTCCTAATTATTGTAATGTAATAAAAATAGTTATGGTGACTATGATAGTGTGTATTTCTTGATGGAAACTTGAAACATTTGCCCTGCAGTTGACACGGGACAGTTTATAAGCCACAGACGCTACGGTGTATTAGTAAATCTTTTTTGCAACTCGTAAGTTAGATATATTTTTTGTATATGAAAGGTGCTGTGAACATTATGCAAAGGCTTGAAATCTTGTTAGGTTTAGGCCCTTTGCCACGTTAACTCATGTAGATGTGGATGCAAAAGAAAGAAATCTGCCTTTATGACAAAAAGAACAGTATAACATTATTTATTTTTATTAAAGAAGGTAATTGATACACCTTGTTTTAGGGCCCAGAGGGAGCCAGTAGCAAAATTAATAATGGAAATAATTAAATAGGTATATATGTAATGCCAACTGCTGGCAGGCTATTTTGAGTCCAGAAGTGATCTTAACTCTCTATACATATTATTTTAACTGCACCGAAATCATTACCAGATGCTATTTCTTTTCCAGTGAACCTTGAATACGTGCTATTAATGTACCAAATGGGGTTCAGAATGAGGAACTCCCTCAAAAGTTCAGAGGAATAAATTTGTGAGAAATCATTTTGCTTTACTTAAATGTGCATTAAATGGCATTCTCTTTTCAGTAAAATGAAGGGGTAAGAATAAATGGCAAAATTTTATTAACTAAAAATTACATTGTATTGTCATTCAAAATTGGATACTCATCAATTTTTAACTGGTAGTCGGCTACATACGGCTAAACTGCTATTTTAGTATAAAAACTGAGCATAAAGGCTACTGATAAAGCTCTCATTATGTATAGAAGTTGAAACATATTTTAGTTCATTAAGGCAGCTCAGGTATTTGTTACACAGTGTGTATCTTGACATTTTAAGTAAGAATTATTTTTGTAGTATCTGGGATATATGAACAGCTGGCACTGGTTTTCTGTCAAATTAGTCATAGGGATCAGTTAGTATCTGAATAATAGCGTTGTTTCATAGCTCTGTATTTCCTAAGGAAGTATAATGCTTCTAGTTCTTTCATTACAAATTTGCCCCGTCCAATAAGTTCTCTGATCTTCTCTGGGTCCTTCACATCTTTGTTTTTAAGGAAAACATTCTTCAGACGCCTTTTAAAATAGTCTGCTCCTTTTGGATAGTCTCGTCCAAGATACAGCAGCTTAAAAAAGAAAGATTACGTATTTCTGAACAGTCTATGTCATACAACATTTATAAAATTGGCAACACAATTACTTACATTTTTATAAAGATTCAGTACTTCTCCTCTTAAAGAATTAGCCATTTTCATTTATCATGGAAAGCATCCACTTTTATATATAATATATATACCTAAAGAAAAAGAAATGTTTTTACAAATAACTGCATTGTAGTCTTAAAGAATCAAAGAAAAAAGATTCTACATATGGGGAAATGGTACCTTTTTCTTTCTCATCCAGTAAATGTTACTGAGCACTTTGACATTCCAGGCACTGAGGTGTAGCTATGAACATGTCAGGTAAGATACCTGTTCTCACAGAATTATGTCCAAATTAATGCCCGTATGCTTCCCCTATTTACTAATAATGTGAACTAATTCAAGTAACTAGCGTACAATGTAGCAGAACAACTTTTTTCTGAGTTCATTAGTATCAGCTTTCATGCAATTTTCTGTTGTTTTCCTCCAAATTGCTGTTTTTCTGCTTTTATATCACTTCTGAGCTTTCCTCTAGAAAACGTAATACTTTTCTGTCCATTCTTATAAGTGAAAGGACAGAAAAGTTTTTTAAAAGATCTGTATACATGGTTGCAGCTTAGAGACGGAGCTTCATTGAGGATGATGTGAGTCGGCCCTTTGCGGGAGAACCTCTGATGTCAGTATCTTAGGCCGATCCTTCTGGGCTGGTCAGATTCGTCAGACAAGTCTTCCAAACTTCTGAGGATTTGCTAATTCAACGTTAAGAAGTGGAAGAGGAATCAGGGTTTGCATACAACACTGTACACCCAAATTCACCTAATCTTCCAGCGTGGTTCTCACGTACTGGGTATGCCTGCAACCCACTCCAGAGACTAGTGTTTTGTCCAGAAATAAACCTCCAGTCTTCTGGGAGTGAGGGGTGCAGTCACTTAGAGGTGGTTCTCAAACAGTTTTCACGTAATCCTCGCTACCTCATTCTTCATTTCCAATTCCAGTGGCCCTGACCCCAGTAACTTTGAGAATTATGCAGTATAAATTGGCTTTTCTAGTGTGCTAGGTCACATTTGTTTTGCAGCTTCCAAGGTTTTATTGTCATCTCTTTTCATTTTTCTAATTTATATTTCTTTACTGAAAATTCAGTGGAGTTGTGGAAGGGAGTGAAATTAGATGGGTGTATTTAACCAGCTACATCAACACCTAATTTCATTTTTAAAACTTTTTGGGGTGGGGGGCTGAAAGCCATTTTTTGTGTGGTTTAATTTTACTGAAGAATGATTCTTAAAAGCCTTGTGCTTTTAAAATAATTAAGTTAAATCTACATTATAGCTTGTTTGATTCCTGGCAAAGAGCATAGCTCTGTTTAATTCACAATTTGTAATTTGTGAAAGCTTTTAGAGATGTGGCTTAAATTGTCCTTTAGCTGTTGCCCTTTCACAAATTATGCACAATAAAGGACCTGCCCAGCAAAATAAAAGTAGCTGCTGTGACTGAAGTAAATTTGTCTCATTCTTCGGTATGTTAATATATATGAATTTTAAAAGTTTATATTATATTGCATGCCGACCTTCAGGCCTTTATTTTAGCCTTCAGGAAAAATAGGTTTTCCTAGGTTCACAACTGGTGAACAACTTCAATGCAGCAGGGAACTGGGCTTGCTCCTTGACCCTGCATAAAGTCGTGGAGATTACTGTTCTTTGTAAAGAGCCAAAAGAGTTAGGGACTGGGAGAAGTCCCCATCATTCTGAGATCTTGGATGGGGGCAGGCATACAGTTCACATCCATAGCTCTTTCCCAGTGACTTGTGGGCTAAGGATTTAAGCCTTAATCAACTCCACTTCTGGGTTAAGTGAGAACTGTCATTTCACTAGAGTTTTGGTGCCCAAAGCCCTGGTTAATCACTCTTCCGCATGAAGTTCAGACTTGATTCAAACAGAATGAAGCCCATTTCCCCAAAGTAGTTGAGTCTAAAAAGCTTCACACAAAAATCTATCCCCAAACACTTGCCAGCACCAAAGGGCATGTAATCCGAGAGGTGGGTGGCAAGAGACTTTGTCCCCCAACGCTGGTATACTGCTTGGTCTAGGCCTACCCGGAAGCCAGATTATACAAGAGAGCTGAAAGGAGATGGTTACATATGGCAGGGGTAGGTACTGCACCTGTCTGCAAGTAGAAAAGAGAGACGAGGAAATAGGCTTCTTAACGCAGCTTGTAAGGGGTACTAGAGGACAACCAGGCTCACTGGGATAATCTCATAGCAGCGATCCCCTAGAACACAGCCCAGCCTGTTCTCACACATCCATAGCAAATCCTCCTCCCTGGGGGGAAGCTGGAATGAGAACTTGAGCAAGTCTCTCCCCTAGAGGCCCACCATTTTAGGTAATTTGTGATTACCATAACACCTCCTTATCCCCATCAGACTTGACTGAGGTTTTGTATCATATACACTGTAGTTTGGCTGAAAAACTAACTTAAAACAAAAGCTTAGTTCCATACCAAACAGCTTCAGAACTCTATATGAAGTCGACGTTAAGATGTTTTTATTTTGCTGCCAGAGATCTGGAGATGAGATGTCATAGCTACCACACAATCTGGATTTCTGGGGAGAGAGTAAGTAACACTTTAACCTACAAAGACCAGCTCAGTCAGCAATGTTTATTTACTAATACTACATTTAGTCAACGAAATGGGAAGGCATAGCACACTATAAAACTAGATGTCAGACATGAGAAATGGTGCCAGTTATTTTAAAGCATTTCTTGACAGAGTTTAGGTCTAAACCCATGGAGAACTCAGGCTTTGGAAGGAGCTTAATTTCTTAATCACTTAATTTTTTCCAGTTTCCCTGCTGGTGTAAGTTGCTAGAGTTTCTTTATGTGGGTAGACTGACATTCTTGTGCTATCGGTTGGTACAATGAAAACGTGACCTTGACCTTGGGCACATAACTTTAGCAAGTCTTTCTGGGGCTCAGAAACCTTCACACCTGTAGGTATAATTTACCCAGGAATTGCCTCCAACCATTACCACTTCTTGTTTAGAGCTCCTAGAAAAAAAACAAAAAAACAAACGGCATACACCTTGCCCAGACAGTAAACAGAACCATGTCCAGGGAGAAGAATCCGAAGGTCAGTTTCAAAATAACCAACCCTCTGGAAGCCAACTTATTTACCTCTTTGTCTAAACCGCCAGCCGAGCCCCGCCCCCGCTGGCCTGAGCTGCTGAGGCCCAGGCCGCCGGCCCGGTATCCGTCACCTGACCCAGCTCTGTGGCCGGCGGCCCCCTTCTCGAAACCCGCACAGGCCTCGCCCCAACCACTCTAGGGAAATAGGAAGACGGACTGTCAACGTTGGAAGACGCTTACAAACCCTTTCCCACAGCCGGTGGTCCTCGCCCAGAGCAAACTTCACCGCCTCCACACCCCAGGACCCGGAAAACGGAATAAAACGCCCAGGCGCTGCACTCACGCACTTTCCGGCACGCCACAGCCGTAAAATCCTCCGGCCGCTCCGACTCCTCGGTGCGTCCGCCGCTGGGCGGGGCGGCCGTGGGCGTGGGGCAACCTATCAGGGGAAAGGGGCGGGGCGCCGTCCGGAAGAACCCCAGCGCGACTGCGCGGACCCAGATGGGTGGATCCGCGCGCGTTTCCTGGGGCGCCAGTGGGCGGAGCTTGTCGTCCTGACAACCCGGGAGCGTTTTCCACACAACCCTGAGCTGCGACTTGGCCGTCTGCGGAGGTAGTGCTTGCCTCGGCATGGTGAGCGGGGAAAGTGGGGAAGCCGGGTGCAGGGGCAGGCATCGGTTCTCCTGCACTGTGTTAAATGATGTAGTAAGAGCCTATCATGCTTCGTTAGAGGGAAGAGAGTCGGTTTAAGGAAGAGCCTGCACCCTTGAGGGGGATGGGCCTTCCCCTGATCTGTGGCCTTCCCTCCGGTATCCGGCGGGCAGGTGGGAGTCCAAACCAGTTTCTGCAAATGGGGAATGGCCAGTGCAGTCAGATGGTGACTTAATCTCGAACTACTGCTAAATTTAAAAATCGGTTTCAATCTAGTAACTTCCAGTAGTAATAGACGTTCCCATGAAATTGCTTTCTTACTGCAACTTGGATGAAATGTGATTTTGGTTTTGCCTCCTCAGCAATTAATGCAAAGCTGTTGCAGTTTACTCTGCTTTAAAAAATTATGTTATGTGGTGTTTTGTGGAAATTTGAATTGTTTTGTGATCCAGGGTACTCAGCCTGTCCTGTATTTATATTAAGTATGATAAAGCTTCCCGTGTTGTTTTTCTGCATGCCTCAGCGGTCCTGTCTTCTCCAAGAACACAGGCCAACATGTAGCTGTGAGGTGATCCCGTTTCCCATTTTCTTAAACGTGATTTCCGTCGTCGTCTATGATTAAAACTAGAGGAAGCGGACAATGTAATTAGTTAATTATTTTATTCATTAATTAAGGGAAATGAGGGGTGTGTTCTTTGTGCTTGACACTAGGCTGAAGCCACGGACAAAGGTGAATATTACATCCTCTCCCTGGTATGGAAGACAGACTGAGCAAGTTAATTACAATACGGCTTTATAACTGTAGTAATTGAAGTAACTACTGTGGAGTAACACAAAGTTGGAAATGTTGAAATTGGGGAGGAAGAGGAGAGGAGGACAGGAAGGAAAGAGCAGTGCTTTCAATCTGTGTTTTAAAGTATGATTATGAGTTTACAGAGGTTATGAGAAGAAATAGGGCGTGGAGAGCGTTCATGTCAGAGAGAACAGAAAGTAAATGGATTTTAAGCGGACTTAAAACTGCTGATAACTTGAGGAAACACTAAGCACCTGTATTATTTTCCAGTGGGTACGTAAGTCTCTTAGATACCTGTAGCAGTGTTTCTCAAAATGTGGTTTCTGGAAAACTTGCTTCTAATACACCTGAAATACCTGTTAAAATGCAGATTCTGGGAACAGACTGGACTCCAGATCTGCTGTATTAGTTTCCCAGTGCCGCCAAGTAACCAAGTACCACACACTAACTGGCTTAAACCATAGAAATGTATGGTTTCACAGTTCTGGAGTTTAGAAGTCCAAGATCAAGGTGTTGTCAGGGCTGTACTCCCTCTGCAAGTGCTAGGGAGGGATCTGTTCAGACCCCTCTCCTCGTGTCTGGTACTTCTTAGCTTGTGGCAGTATTCTTCCATTCTTCACTGGCCTTGAAGGGGGGGGGGGTTAGCGCGCACGCATCTGTGTCCAGATTTCCCCTTTTTATAAGGACACGAGTCATATTAGATTAGAGGCCCACCCTGTTCCAGTATGACCTCATCTGAATCTAACTAATTACATCAGCAATGACCCTCTTTCCAAATAAAGTAAAATTCAGAGATACTGGGAGATAGGACTTCAATGTATGAATTTTGAGGGGACACATTTCAACCCATAACGTGAACTGAATTACAGCAGGGAGGGGTAAGTGAGCGTGTACACTTTTAGGTCAGGAATATGCATTTGTAACAGGCAACCAGGTGATTCTTATGCCCTTTGAACTTTTTGAGAACTACTCTACTACATGATACTCTTACAATTTGCAGGAGGGGTGAAGATACGTATTTATTCCAAACCTGCTTCACATTAAGAGCATTAGCGAGAGATGGCAATTCGCCCGTCTTTAAAATGTGGCTACCTGGGAACAGGGGCAATGCTATTTACATATTCTGCTTTGTAGTACTTATTTCGAGATGGAAGTATGTTAACTTAATTGATAGCAGATATGATAATAAAACTAGAGCCCATTTGTAAAAATTATGTGAGAGCCAAGTCTCCATATTTCTTATTTATATCATCTCCAGCTTCTGAGTGCTTTGTGTGTAAATCATTAGTAAATATCGCTGAATGAATTAGTGACATGAATGCAATTGTCAAGAAGATAAAATCTACTGCTTTGTGTCAGTTTTAACATTTATATTTTATACGGTGATAATCTTGTGACTTAAACAAGTAACTTATACAAGTCTTCAAATGTGGCAAGTATGTAATATTATAGTCACATAATCTACAAATTCCTCACCAGAAATATAATGGACACATGGGCCAAATCAGGAAATTACAAGTAGTGTTACTGAAGAATACTTGTAATTGTAAATATTCATGGAAATGCTGTACTTCCCAAAATATTTTCCAAAAAAGCATAGATGTGTTTTAAGACGCATTGCTGAATGGAATCATTTTGTCATACTTTTGTTTGCTTTAAATCACTGATTCCCTTTCTACAAAATCAGCAATCTAATTTTACAGAAAGATTATTTCTTTATAATATAAGCTGATTCCCACACTTTCAAACTTGACGTTAGTACCGTACTTGGTACTTCAGAACCCTTTACATCAGTGCCTTCTTGAATGGTACTATGTTTTGTGATGAGCCATTTCATTAAACATGGATCACTGACTGATTGTTATAAGAGTGTAAAATTTGCTTACAAAAGATGCTTCAGTGAGTGAATTAGCTTTGTTTTTCCTAGACTTGCGTATAGTTTTCTCTGAATTCTTTTTTTAAAAACTTTTTATTTTGAGATAATTTTAGATTTACTGTAAAGTTGCAGAGAGGGTACAGAGAGTTCCCTAATAGTCTTTACTCAGCTTCTCCTAATCTTATCATCTTAGGTAATCACCATACTTTTGTTAAAAATGTATGAATTATTTTTCAAATTTACCAGTTCTTTTGTTTTTCTAACTTTTAGGGTCCCAAATTGAAAAAGGTAGGTAGAAATTATTTTCTCAAAATAGTTTTATAAGCACTGACATTGTACAAACAATTTTTAAACATTTTCTGGTAGTTTTATTATAGTTTATAGAATTTACTAAGCTTAGTTTTTAGACATTAATGCTATTTAAATTATGGTATAATCCTTTGTAAAAATAGGACATATTTCAAATTTGACTTAAAAAGATAATGCTGATTTCACAAAGACTTTTTAAAATAGCCTTTAATTTCTTCTTGTGTCCAGATTTGAGGTTTTCAATTACTTGTGCTTGAGAAAATGTTGGATTAGGTAGGAACTCCTCTTCTTCATTTCAGATAAATACACAAAAATTTAATGAAATTTTTTTGTACTTTGTCAAAATTTGAGTGCGTTAAGGGATGTCTAGAATACCTTTTTCTCTCTTCTTCCCTTAGCAGATTTATGCTTTAAAGCAGAGGTTATAATCTCTTGACTGGCAAAGCAGATTTACCTACAGACATATCTCCTTTGATCTAAAAGTTTTATTTTAATCAACTGCCAAACTATTTTCATGCAAAAATGTGATCTCCACCTATTCTTGAAAAATTGGAAACCTGATAACATTGGGCCTACAGTCTTACAAGGCAACAATTGGCGAGACTGAGTAGCAGCTAGCCCTTTTGGAAATACGTAAACTCTTCAGTTTGCTGTAGTCCAGACCATGACCAAATCCCTTGCTTTATTTACCTGCCTGGTCCCAACAGGGATTTAGATTTGGAATGCTGGCTTTAAGGCAGATCTGAAAGGTCACAACTGTTAATTTTCCCCTGTGGAACCAATCATACTCTCTATGTTCATAGCACGTGCATTTGAACATACCTCAATTAAAACTCATGTCATTTTATTACAGTAATTTATAATTGTGAGCTGTTCAAGGTCAAGAGCATATCATATTTATTTCTGTGTCTGTAGCATTTAGCACAATGTCTGGCATGTAGTAGAAATCCAGTCAATATTTGTTAAATGAGTATGTGAAGCCCCATTTACCCTACCCCTACTTAAAAACACTTGGGTCCTTGACTGTTTAGGAGAAATGCTTATATAAATAAATTCAGTATTTATACAATTAAACATTTCTTCCAAAAATAATGTTGTTTGCTTTTCTCAGTCACTTGAACCCACTACCAACCTGATACTGTTTCAGGGGCTCTGGCCATAACGGACCAAAGTTTACGTGGGCTCGGGCCCCATTCTTATGGGGGAAGTATTCTGGAGAACTCCAGTCATTTGTATGTGGGTCTCCAATAGTTTATTAGTTTGTGTGGACGTTCATTTTTGGCTTTAGATTGTGAAATTTTAGAGGCATTGTTTTAAATCTGAAAACTCATTGTTCCAATGACTTTGGTACTTAATCATGTATGTACAGATGTTAAATAAACACTTTGGATTATTTTCTTCATAGTGTTGTTTCTCTTAGAGAATGGTTAGATTCATCCTCTGAAATCTGAATTTGAACAAAGGTGGAAATTACTCACTTTTTAATTATTTCCATTCTTAAAGATTATGGCTTGGGGATGAGGGGAGTCTGTGAAAGGAATTCACAGTATGGTTAGGAAAACATTGAAAGATATATTTTATTCTTCGATTTCTTAGGTTTTTTTTTAAAGGGAAAAAGTAATAAACACACATGGTACAAAATTAAAATAGCCCCAAAATGTAAATGTTCCTCCTATCCAAGACTAAAAGAACTACTGAGTATCTTTTCATACATTTTCTAAGCACTAAAAAGTACACACACACACCCCTTTTCTCCCCGCATATGGGAGCATCCTGTACCTCCTATTTTTCACTTGATGATATTGTATTTTATTAATTCCAGGATACTCATCTTTTTACATTTTAACATGACTGAAATTGACATATGCCTCATGGGCGATAATAACTTACAATCACTGTAGTACTGAGTTGATGTCTGTTTCTTCCAGAGAGGATGTTTGCTTCTGTCAGTCACATGGGCTTACCACCAACCTGATACTACTTTAAATTCTCTTCTAGAGCGTTTTTGGACTGCACTGGTATGAGTCAGACTGCAGATCTCCATGAACTAGCTTGTGCTTTAAATTTTCAGGGAATTCTTTTCCTTCTTTATGTTCATTTTCAGGATTGAGATTTGCAAGTTTCCCTGCTGTATCTTTCTGTTCCTTTGTCTGTACCTAATATCCATGTATATACCGGCGTCTCCTTTTAGATTCCCATCTTGGGCATTTTCTTTTTTGCTATGATTTAAAGGTACATCTTACATCTGATGGCATCATCGATTCTATGCAGTAAATATGTCTTGGGGACCTTTTTTTGTTTCAGCACATCGAGATTACATCCCTTTTCACAGCTGTATCACATTCTGTTGAGAGTATATCTGTGATTTTTTTATATTGTCCCTGTTTTTTGCTACCACAAACAAGGTAGAAATGAAGAGCCTTGTACACGAGGCCTTGCAAACATATGGAAAAATGGTGGTTTTATTGATTTAGCAGTGTTGTAGACAGAGTACAGCAGCAAGACAGAGTCTCTGCCCTCATGAAACTTACTTTCCCGGCTTTATTAACATATAATTGACATATAACATTGTCTAAATTTTAAAGCACACAGTGTGATGATTTGACATACATATGTATTATGAAATTATTACCTAAATAAGGTTGGTTAACACATCCATCACCTCACATAATTACCATTTTATGTGTGTGTGTATTGAGAACATTGAAGATTTACTGTCTTGGGGGGAATTAGGTTTCTTTCTTTCTTTATTTATAATGGAGGTACCTGGGAGTGGGGAGGGTATAGCTCAGTGGTAGAGTGTGTGCTTAGCATGCGTGAGATCCTGGGTTCAATCCCCAGTACCTCCAATAAGAAAATAAAACTAATTACCCACCCCCCAAAAAAATGAATGAATCTTGCAAACCATGATTTGTAACCTAAAGAAGTAAATCACACAAAAGGAAAAATATATTATTCTACTTGTATGAAATACCTAGAGTAGTCGAACTCAAAGACAGAAAGTAGGATGGTGATTGTTAGGGGCTGGGGTTGGAGGGGCAGGAGGGGAGTTAATGTTTAATGGAATCAGAGTTTGTCTGGAATGATAAAAAAAAGTTCAGAGATGGGTGATGGTGATGGTCGTACAACAGTGTGAATGTACTCAGTGCCATTAACTTGCACATTTAAAAAATGGTTAAAACGGTAAATTTTGTTGTGTGTACTTTATGACAGTGAGTAAAGAAGTAAATTACAATCGTATACATAAAGTATAATTGGATTTCTGTAAAATTCAAAAGTAAGAAAACTACTTTTCTTACTGTTTAGACATATATACATATGTAATACAACTTTAAAGAAAAACAAGAAAATTATCACAAATATCAGTGATTATCTCTAGGAGTAACTTTTTTTTTGATAAATCAGTATAACTTCCGGCATATGTTGTGGAAAGGATTCAAAGAACTGCATGATATAGCTGGAACCTATTCCCATTGGCTTTTTTATATAAGCCAGATTTCTCACTTCTTATATTTGTACAAATTAAAATAGAATCTGTGTGAATTCTTGTTTCATTCAGCAATAGCCAACATTTATCCATGGATCATGAACTAACCAGCAAAAAGAAAAAACCCAACCATCTCATCAAGAGATGTATATCTAGTAAATTTTCACTTTTTGTATTTTAATATTTACTCACCAACATTTGTAATATAAAATGTTGCTTTATTAAATTGTATACTGAATATAGTAATAAAATTAACGCAATCCAGAGCAAAATTTGTATTGCTTAGAAACTTAGAGACAAGGAAATTTAAATTTTCATACATATTTTGACAACATAAATATGATAGGATCGACAAAATTTTTCGAATGTATTACATTAGGATAAAACTTGGTGGGGGAAGTGGAATGGAAATATGAATTCAAAGAGAAAAGGATTAAAATTTTTATTAAATGTTGTTCATATTTCTTGAATTAACATTAGGTATTAAATCACTGTAGTATGTGGATCCATCAGATATAATTTAAATAGTGATGGATATATTTTATTTAGTTAGGTTTTTTTTTGTGATGTATGTATTTTAAATAGTGATGGATATATTTAAAAGAGTGATGTAAAATCTTCTTGTGCATACCATATACTAGAAAGTAAAACATTTGCAGCTATTTAAACTTGTGATAAAAAAGTTTTCAATGCCAACTTAAAAATGTGTGAAGCTTTTCAAAATTCTTTTAGGGAATCTATGAACAAATAATTTTAGAAGTTACTGATCAACTATCAGCTGAGGAGGAGAAGCCAGACAAGAAGTCTAAGAAGGAGGGACTTGCAAGAGAAGAAACAAAATCAGACAGTGCCAACCTAAAGCCTAATGAACGAAATATTTCAAGAGAAGGGAAGAAAACGTTGTCAAGTGATGATGACAGAGGAGTAAAATGAGGGCTGAAAATTGGCCATTGTCATTGGAAGCGTGGCCATCTTAAGGCTCCATGACAAGAGAGGTTTTAACGGAGCAACAGAAATGGAAGCCTGATTGGAATGGGGCATGCAGAAAATGGGGAAGTGGAAGTAGTAGGCAACTCCTTTTAGGTGGTCTGATACTAAGGTTACCAACACTGGAGCAGAAGGTGGAGAGGGATGTGAAATCTAGGGAGGTAGAAATCTATGAATAACTAGAGGTGTTAGTTACAGGATCCAAGCCTTAACTAGACAGTGAGGAATAGGATCTACTGTAAAAGTGACAGATGCAGCCTCAGAGAGCTGAAGTTCGTCTACTATACCAAGAGGGAAGGCAGACAAAAATAGAGGTAGGTTCAAAGATTTGATGTGTACAGGAGAGTATCCTCTTAACATTTCTAGTGATGTAAGAAGTGAGGTCAACAGCTGAGTAGGAAAGAGGAAAGGATTTTGGAAGGTTGAAGAGTGAGGAGAATGGAATAGTTGTAGGAATACAGGGTGGTGCTTACAGCCTGTTTAAAATTTGTGGTCACAAATCTGAGCTCTAGTATTTTTCTCTGGCAACGTCCAGCTGCTCATACTAAATAAACGGAGAGTTGCCTTTAACTCGAACTAGGAGTTTGCCAGCTAAGCTCCTCAGAGGGAGGGGAAAATAGGTCAGGTGGAGATATATAAGTTAGTGATTGTGGTGATGAACTGTGAAATTTAACCGGGGTAAGAAAGAAGTTGGGGCGGAGGTGATGAATGGTGAGAAAGTGATAGGGGTAATAGATTGGAGATTCCAAAGGAGCATCCTGCAGTAGGTGAGCCGAAAACCGAAGATGGGCATCCAAGAGTCTGTATATCCCAAGGATTAACCACTCTGTTGATTCCGAAATTTAGATGGTGTGCTTCTGTTTCTACACTCTCACTTAGGGAAAATGGAAGGGAGGTGGTTGTCACCAAGATAGTTCTCGAGTCTGTATGCTGTAGTCCTGATCTCTGCTATACCTAAATTCTCCAGTTTCAAAGCCTGCAAGCATTGTCTGGCTCCTCCACCAGCACTTCATACTAACTATATTTAAATTTCTTTAAACAGTTTCTCTTGCAAATTTGCATTTTCCTGACTACTATTCTTCTTTTTTGACCCTTCTCTGACTCCTTCCTGTCCTTGCCTTCAGTTTTAATCATTATCCAATAAGTTAGCGTATAAAGCATTTGTTGCATCCAGTATCCTATCTGCGTTTCCATTGTCAGGACTTTATTAACTATTGTTAATAGTCACCAAAATGGTATCATCTTCATAATCACGTTTTCCCTAATTCCAGGTTAGTTTTCACAATAACATTCTTAATAGCCACAGCCCTTCTCGAAAACTTTTAGAGGGTTTACAATTCTTTTAGAATAATGTCCACACTCTATAGCATAGGCTCTAGCCTTCTTTTCCATTCTATTTCCATCATTACCTCTCTCTGGAGCCTCCCCAGGGCCTGTCCAGTGCTCTCCAACTCCATATTTTATGCCTGCATGTCCCTCTTCTTTGGATATCTTCCCCTCATATCTGAGTGTTAAAATCTTTGGGGCACAAACTTAAATTCTAGCTGCTCTATAAAAATTTTACTTGATCCCAGCTGCCAAAAACAATCTCCCCTTCCTCTGAACTTGCAAAATAACTCTCTTTATATCTGTTAGTCATTAAAATACCTCTAATTTTTATAGACATGTAGCAGTGTTAAGTACATCTTCACATGTATTTTATTTTAATCCTTACAAAAGTGAAACGAAGTTTTCTTCAGCACCATTTTAAAGATGTGAAAACTGGGAATGAGAGAATTACATTGTATATACTTGTCACTGTCACTCTTGCCTTTGAATAATTTATATGTGCATTTTTCTTGTTTCCCTACTTTGTCCCCAAGGCACTGAGTCGAGGCTTTGCACTTAATAGGCAGTCTTATTTGAATGAGTACAAGACTGGGTTCATGGAAACAAAAGTGTTTTTCCATAATTACTATTTGAGGGATATGTGTTTTAAAGTAATTTGGGTACATGCTAATAGCTTTTTTAAAAGTTGTGGCCTTTGTTAAGTCTGGCAGTAAGAAAAAGAAAATCACCAAAGCTGAACGATTGAAGCAGCTACAAGAGGAGGAGGAGAAACGACAAAAAGAGGAAGGTATGAAGTACAGATGATACTGTTTTCAAACTCAGGTACTACCAACAAAAGGTTGGTGTTTCTGTAATCCAGTCAATACTTTTTACAAACAGTTTTCAGAATTTTTAGTTTTTTTTAATTTAATCTGTTTCACATTAGCTATTTACTATTTAAAGGGTACCCAGAAAGTTCTGTTAGTACACACCAATCACTCTCTGATATATCTTGAAGTAGAGTTGCCAGATGTAATACAAGATGCCCAGTTAAATTGGAATTTCAGATAAATAATGGATAATTTGGGATAATTTGTCCCATGTAATATTTGGGGCATGCTTAAACCAAAAAAAGAGTCCATTGTTTATCTGAAATTCAAATTCAACTGAGTATCCTGTATTTTTATTGGCAAAATATAGCAACCCTATTTTTTTTATTTTTTATTGAAGTGAAGTTGATTCATAGTGCTGTGTTAGGCAACTTTATCTTAAAAGTGTTTATATTCACTGATTAAATTAGAGGCATTGGTGCTTATTGTGCAGTAAGAATTCTGAAACTCAAATTAAATATGGGAAATATACACTAGCGAGAAATACACAGAACAGCCTAAGATCTTATAGATTAATAATATTTATTTGCCAATTTAAAGAGGACTTTCATTTGTTAAAGAATGTCAAATATAAATTAATAAAAGTATTGATTCTTTAAAATGCCAAAAAGCGATTTTAAAAATCTGAATAGTTCAAGTGGTTGTAGCTTTTAGCATGAAGAACATCTGTTGATTTCAGATTCAGACTGTAAAAGTCTGTATCCTCAGGTTTCCATGCTGATTTTTTTAGGTATAATCATGTAAGTCCTTTTTAGGTGACTCATAAGAATTCAGTATCAGAATCCTACATCTTGGGAAAGTTTTACTATATGGAGCTAAACCCATATTCTTCAACATATATTTCATTTGTTGTTTCTTAGTAGTTGAAAGTAAGAGAAAATTAAGGTAATTCCGACGATGCAGATGTCACAAGATTATGGAAATCTTCTGAAGATGTTATCTCTTCTTAATTACCCATGATAGACCTGTCATTTTTCATTGATTAAAATCATTATTGGATTGCTATAAACTTTTTGGAGAAGAGAAATATCATTGTGGGCCAGAAAGTTTGAGAGTCGTGTTAATTTTTTGAAAGAAATCTAGCACCTGTTTTATTTCTACCACATAATAAAGGTTGTGACTTCTATAAAGTATTCCAGCCTCACTGTATCTTGAAAATATTTGAAGTAACTTTAAGGGCTTGAAAACAGACTGAAAATAAAACATTTTGCTGTTCTTTAGAGGAAGCCCGTGTGAAACATGAAAAAGAAGAAATGGAGAGACTTGAAATACAACGAACTGAGAAAGAAAAATGGCGAAAACTTGAAGCAAAAGTGAATACACGTTAATGATATTATTACTGAAGACAAACTACGTGGCGTTCAGATCTGTCTGGCCATTTAATGTTCTTCCGTGTAGCTACTAGTAGCATTTAGGCCTTATGTGAACTGGTTTAACTCATTTAATCCTATCAGAGAGTTATGGTGGGTAAATTATTACCCACATTTCATAGATCAGGAAATTGAGGAATAGAGAGATTAAGAAACTAGTAAGTTACAGAGTCAGGACTTAGACAGTAGTAGCCTGAGCCCGTGCTTATAACTATTAAGTTATTATTCTCACCTTTAATGAAAAAGAATATGAAAACAAATATATGTATGTATATGCATGACTGGGACATTGTGCTGTACACCAGAAACTGACACATTGTAACTGACTGAACTTCAATTTAAAAATAAAAAAGGTATTATTCTCAATGTGTTATGGATAATTAAATAGGGACAAAAAATGTTCAAATTCTACCAAATGTCAAATGTTAAAATTTTGCTTCTCTTTTTCATCAGAATTTTCATTATTGGAACAGTAGGACTGAGATATTTTAATCCCAGGACAAAACCTCATTACTGTTAAAAACTGAAGACCCCCCCAAGGAGCTTTTGTTCACAGGGGTTATCTCCATCAATATTTACCATATTAGATATTAAAACAGAATTTAAAGACATTTATTATATTAAAAGAGATTAAACATTGTTAAAAAACATGAATAAAAAACAAGTACATTAACATACTTTTAAGAAAAAACAATTACAATATATATATATATATTTATTGAAATATAATTGACATGTTATTATTAGTTTCAGGTGTACAACATAATGATTCAATAGTTGCACATATTGTGAAATGATCCCACAGTAAGTCTAGTTAACATCCAGCACCACACACTATATGTATTTTTAAATTAGGAAAATGAGTGGCATTGTTTATATTTTTATAACCTCTTTAATATCTGACTTAACAGGAGACAACGGGATCTCATATCTCCTTCATTATTCCATCCGTTACAATGTGTTGTTTTGACTGAAGTATATTAAAAAATATCTGGCCTCACACAGTTACGTAGTGGGGAAAGGAGGAGTACTGTAGTAACCTTTCAGATCACCGTGGCTAGTCTTCTTTGATACTATACTGAAACTCAGTAGATGGTAGTACCTTAATGTGAAACCAAATCAATGACCTTTACATACGCTATCACACTAAAACACTGATCTGTTCTTAAACTTTGAATAGATCTTGTATCCATGCATGATTTCACAATATGATGCATTGGTTGCTCGGAAAAATTGGTTCACTGAATTATTTCCTTCCAAACGTTGACACATTTTTAGTATTCATTATCCAGAACATCACATGCATTAATATCATCGCCAATCAAATGAGAAAAGTGTTTAAGGATTGGGAAACTGTCTGACTCACTAGTGGTGGACCCAAGTTTTCTAAAATTCAGATTTGTATCTGAAAGCTTGAATTTTACCAGAAACAAGTACTTTGAGCTGTTTCGTGAAAGCGACACACTCACTTTGTTTTTGAAAGAGTGTCTGCTAAAATACTCCAGTAACTGCACACGTGTTTGTTTCTTAAGCTAGCATAGTCCTTTGATAGGTAGCAGAAGTGCGTTATGCTTACACCCCATTTTATCATACAGAAAAATACAAAGGCATATACTTAAGCTGTGACATTTAATGAAACTAGTAACTTTCACTTATTCTTCAGGTCATTCTTATGTGAGTCTGGCTGGTTACTGCCCGCCTCCCCGGAAGGGTAAGACCACCAGTACAGCCCGTGCCAATTTGTGCTAAGGCACCAGCAGCTTTACACCATCTTGCACCATCAGTGCAAATGTGTACACTGCAAAAAAAGCAAAAATGCCTTAGTATAATTATGAAAATAGATTTGACCTCAGATCCTGAAAGAGCCTGGGGGACCCACTGGGAGTCTGCAGATCCCACTTTGTAAACCACTGTTTCAGATTAAACTGCTTGGAAATAACAGTTACATTCATTCTCATTTTAGTATTCATCTTGAGGACTAAATACTTTGTCTAGTACATTTTAGATGCTACTTGTGAGACACAAAGCTGAAATTAAAGACAAGATCAATGTTATGTATTCGCATGCAACAGGCTCTAGAAAGGAGCAATGAAGAACTTGAAGAACTTTATTTATTAGAGAGGTGTTTCCCTGAAGCAGAGAAATTGAAACGAGAGAAGAGATTGCTGTCTCAGGTAAAACTGCTTTTTTATTTTTAGTTAATGCTTTGACAACAAAAGAGGGAGTTGTAATCTGGTATCCAGATTAATAACAAGAAAATTTAAATTTGTCTATAAAAAAATCTCTGATCTGACAAATCTCTCTCTCATCTTGCTTGTAATGAAGTAAATTCATATAGTTTTGTAGAAAACTATTTGTCAAAAATAAGATCCTTGACATTTTTATGTCCTTTGATTCTGATTTAATTTTGGGGACTCTATACTGAGGAAATTATCCTAATTCAGATATATAAGATACCCTAATTAAGATATATAATTAAGATGTATTTTTATATCTTAAGCTTAATGAGCTTAAGGCAATCTAGTGTTGCTCAAAACAGCATAACTTTGGAAACAATATAGATGATGATCAGGATAAAAAGGGAAAATTGTAATAATATGGCAAAAGATTATAGTATAATTTAAAGCAAAAAATTGTGAGTACAGTATGACTACAAATGTTGAACTTGCACTGACTAGAAAATGAATGGAAGGACTCATCCTGAAATGACAGTGGCGATGAACAATTAGTAATAATTTGAGAAGTAGAAGACAGCCCAAGTGTTAGCTTTTGTACACACAGGAGCTGTATGATTAGAAAGGAAAGCAAACCAAAATCAACTCATAAATACTGTTTTAAAGATTCAAGTATGACAATAAATAGAATATCTATTAATTTGAATTATTAAGGCTTATACATTATTTTGATGAAGAGGAAGTTTGTTATTTTACAGATATCTCAAGAAACTAGTTAAAGTCATAATATGTTTTTTGCCTAAATTGGGAAAACTAGGTTATAAGAACTCATACTTTGAAAAAGAAGGAATTTTTAATCTTTGGTTGAATTTTCACCCATGTGAACCTTCAAACATTTTTACTCCACAGTGGAAACACTACATTCAATGTGATGGGAGTCCTGATCCTTCAATATCCCAAGAAATTAATACTTTTATTAGCTTGTGGAAAGAGGAAACCAATGAGACTTTTGAGGCAGTGATTGCAAAGAGTAAACTAGTGCTAAATGTAAGTATTTAAGTGTTATTCTGTACTCTGATATTGACTCTAAAAATAGAGATAAATTAAATTCATATAGTATTTGCCAATTCATAACACTACTACTTCCTTGGCTATGGAGAGGATATTTGCTCATCTTTTTGGTCTCTTTTTTCTTTTTACAACTCCTAAAAACCTCTTGCCACCTTAGGTAAGATCAGCCTAACATAAATCTGAAGTATTAACTGTATGTGCGTCTAACAAGAAAAAAGATCAAGTTGCATCCATTTATGTAGATAACTCGAGTAGAAAATTGTGTGATTTTATCCTCAGCTGGAATTAGCCACTCTTCAGTGATTCAGTACACATTTTTTTAATGTTAACTATGTGCCAGGCACCACTTTTAAGCACAGGAAGTATAAAAATGAGTAAGAATATCTATTTCTGCAAATAGGATGGATAGGCTAGTCTGAGGAGCTACCGCTTTACAGTGCACTTAAAAATGCTAGGGAAAAAAAAAGTTAAAGGACATTTAAATCCATTGCCCATCTCAAAAGAAAGTAAAGGAAAATCTTGGAGGCCATAAAACAATTCAGAAAAGTAGGCAAGTCTCAAAGTTGCTTCCCAGAGCAACTGTTAACCCCTGGTGGTTTAGCATTCATTTAAAGGGACATCAGGAAGCAAAGCCTAGGGTACAAGCAAGGTGACAAGTTGGATCAGGGACTCTTTTATGGCTGAGAGACTCAAAAAGGTAATGTGGTCAATGTGGATAATTGGGGAAAACCTGCTCTGCAATGGGAGATGATAACTTGACTGGTTCACCTTTACTGTTTTTGTTGTTTGGTTTTTTTTTGGGGGGGGGAGGTAATTAGGTTTATTTATTTATTTACTTTTTTGATTAAACCCAGGACCTCGTGCATACTAAGCATGCGCTCTACCACTGAGCTATATCCTCCCCCTAAGAATTTTTAATAAAGGGTGAGTCAGAAGTTAGACTGGAAGAATTTATCAGAATACAGCACAGAGAGGTAAAGAGATGAAAAATATCAAAGAGTAGTTAACAAACATGTATAATGGCACAAAAAGGGCTAGACATATCTTGAAAAGGAGTACCAGAAGGAGATCTAGAGTAAAGGAGAGACAATATTCAGCGATAATGGCAGACAATTTTCCAGAATCCTCAGAAACCAACAAATCTCAAGTTAGGATAAACAGAAAGGAATTCGCACTTAGACACATCTACATAACAGTAGAAACTTGGAGGAATTCACAGTCTTCAGAGTCCTTTTATCCTCTGATGCTTTTGTTTCAATTCCTTACCACATTCTGGTGCTTCTTGTTACTGTGGTTTGCACCTTCTCCATGTTGCTATCAAATGGGATAACTCCAGACGCTGTTAAGGTCATAACATGCTTTGCCTAATTTAATCCGGACCACAAGTTTACGAGATTCATTTTACATATGAAGAAACAGATTGTGACATGCTTACAGTCCCCTACGAGACCTTAGATGGGCCTTATTCTGACTTTGCAAATGCTGCAAAGAGCCTCCCATACATTGTGAGATGTTTGGACACTAATGGATTCATCATACAGTGTTCTTGGCATTGCATATCCTGTCTACCAGGGAGGCTGCCATGGTGTGATGCTGGTCCAGGAATCTGCTGCTCTTTGATTAGCAGGGAGGCAGCAGGATGGAGACTAGAGATCACGAGTGATGAGATGGTTGTGACATCTTCCTATTATGAATGTGGAGTATAGAAGCGGAAGTAATAAATAGTAGGGGGAGATGAGAAAAGGATAAGTAAAACAAAAAGGGGACAGAAGAGGAGAATAATCAGTAGCAATAGGAAACTAAAGCAGGAAGCCACAAGAAAAAGAGAATGAATTGGATAGCAGTGATCCCATTGTAAACACTAAGTTCCAAATTATCCCACTTATTTATTTGACAAACTCTTAGATGACACTTACTATACCAGGCTTTCTCAGCCTGGTTCCAGTTATTCAGCTGAATTTCCCTAATAACACTATGACGTAGGCACCATTATCCCCATTTTACAAACGAAAAAGGCAAGGTACAGAGATGTTAACTAACTTGGCCAAGGTCACACCTGGTAGCAGGTGATGAGGATGGATGCCCAGGTTTTGGGCTTGAGCCCATAACTACCCAGCACTACTACGCTGTCTCTCTCAGTTTAGACATTTGCTATATATTATCTGTCAGTGTTCAAAATTAAATCCTGCCACTTATTAGTTGTTACTTGAACATGCTGTGCCTCCATTTCTCTTAATTTTTTTTTTTTGTTTGTTTGTTTTCTTTTGCTGGGGGAGGTAATTAGGTTTTTTATTTCTTTATTTTTAGAGGAGGTACTGGGGATTGAACCCAAGACCTCGTGCATGCTAGACCACTTGAGCTATACCCTCTCCCCAACACTTTAAATACCTCTCCACTTTCTTCTTACTTTCTGAGGAGTAGGATATAATTCTTAACTTTGTTCCTCTAAAGGTGAGGTACTTTTTTCCTTTGGCTGCTCTCAGGAATTTTTCTTTATCTCTGATTTTCTGTATTTTGAAAATGATATGAATAAATAAAGAGTTTTTTGTTTTTCTTTGTTTTGCCATTTATCGTGCTTCGTGTTCTCTGAGCGTCCTGAATCTGTAGTTTGGGGTCTGACAGTAGATTGGGGAAATTCTCAGTCATTATTATTTAAAATATTTCTCTTGTATTTTTCTTTTTCTTCTGGTATTTCTATTGCATATTTGCTACATTTTTTGGTAATTGTCCCATGGTCCTTGGATATTCTATTTTGCTTTTTCCAGTCTTTGTTCTCTTTGCTTTTTGGTTTTGAAGATCCCATTGATTTATTCTCTAGCTTAGAGATTCTTTCTTCAGCTGAGTCCAGCTAAGGCCTAAGCTTGTCAAAGGCGTTCTCCATTTCTCTTGAACTGTTTTTGATCTTAGCTTTTCTTTCTGGTTCTTTCTTAGGATTTCCCTTTCTCTGCTTTACATCGTCCTCTATTCTTGCATGCCATCTACTTTATCCACTAGAGCCCTTAGCATATTAATCGCAGGTGTTTTAAACTCCTGATTTGATAATTCTAACATCCCTGCCATGTCTGGCTGTGATGCTTGCTCTGTCTCTTCAAATTGTGGGTTTTGCCTTTCGGTATGCCTTGTAATTTTTTCTTGGTAGCTGGTCATGATGTAGTAGGTAAAAGGAACTGCTGTAAATAAGCCCTTAGTAACGTGGTGGTAAGGTGGGATTGGGGAAGGGAGAAGACCTGTGATTCGGCCCTAGTCTTTCAGCAAGCCTGTGCCTCTGGACGGTGAACTTCGCAAGTGTTTGTGGTTTTTCTTATTCCCTCTTAGGTGGGAGGGGATAGCTCGAGCCAGCTGGAGTTGGGTAGTTCCTTTCCCCGGGTGATTTAGGCTCTGATGAAATTCCAGGTAGGCTCTAGTTAATTACTTTCCCGAGATCAAGCCCTGTGAAGAACAGAGTGCTCTGGTTTGTGGGTCCTTTTCCCCTCCCCCTGTCGCAGGCACGAGGGGGTTTATTCCACTTATTTTTTGTGGGCACCATGTTGAGCACCTGCAGGTAAATCTTGAGATAGTAAATCTCGCCATACGCTGGCCGCTCACGCTCCCCGGGCTGCGTCCTCCCGGAAGTTGGTGACTCTCGCCGCGCTCCGCCCTGATCCTTCAGCAACTCTTCCTGCGGTTCATGTTTTCCTAGCTGGCACCGGCTCCCGCGCAGTGGTTTTTCCTCCTGACTCTGCTCAGGTAAACCGACTCCCTGAATTCACCAGTGGGTCTCCAGACTTGGGGACGGGGATTTGCCCTGTGTCGTCCTCTCTGTTATGGGTCAAAGAAGAGTTGGTTTTTCCGTCTGTTCAGCTTCTCCCTTGTTAGGGTGGAGTGGCGTCCTCCAAGCTCCTTACTGGTGGAACCAGATTGCCTCAGTTTCCTCACCTATAAAATAGGCACAATGAACAGTAGTAGTGGTAATTTGCAGAGCTGAATGAACGGAATGACGTAAAACACATAAAGCATTTAGAACAGTTGCTGGCACATAGTAAGCATTCGATATGTGTTAGTAATTCTCCTCCTCTTTCTCCTCTCTCTCCCCCTCACTGTTGCAATCATATTGTTATTCTGTTGTTCCGCAGTCTTAGGTCATGACCAGCTATGCCTCATCTGTTAGCTTGCTAATGACAGCTCTGTTTCACATGGTTGAGAACTCTAATAATGGAGTTTTTAGAGGCTATATTTTATTTTTCCATGCTCTTAAATAATGCAATAAATACAGGGAAGTATTTTTGTATGTTTTACTGGTGATGTGTTTCTCAATTCAAAAGTGATAAACATCCCCCATTTCGCATTTTCTTTGACTTTGTCAGATTGCTTTTATAGTAAACTTACTTTTTATGTTTACTTTTTCTTATAGTTAATTGAGAGATTGAAATTAATTTTATTGGAAACCCCACCATATGATTTGCAAGACAAAAACATAGCACAGTACCAGGGATCAATTCTAGAACTGCAGGAGCTCCTTCATCTTAAGTTTAACATAGCCACAGAAATACTTCTCAGAGTAAGTGTGATGTTTTGCTTTACACGTTACTAACTTTTGTAAGAGTTAAAATTTTATATAGTTTTTAAAATCCAGTATCTTTTTTTTTTTTTAAGAATTAAAACGTTATGGGAAAGTCAGTAGAATAATTTAAGACACATGTCGTTATCCACATTTAACAACTGTAAATATTTTAAAGAAATAAAACATTATCAATATAACTAAGGTACAGGATTTTATTCTTATGCTTGCTGAGGTTTACTGGGACCATTATGAAAATAAATTAGATATTCACTCTAAATGAATCAATTGACACAAGATTACAATGATTGGTAATTACTCTATTTTTGCCAAATATCTTAGCACTAATGATAATATCCAAATAATTGTAGAACCATTATTATACCTAAAAAAGTAATAATTCCATAATATATTCTAATACCTATCCATATTTAAATTTTTAAATACCTGTCCATATTAAATTTTTCCTGTCATGCCGTGAGTATCTTCTATAGCTGTTTTTGTTTTGTTTTGTTTTGTTTTTTAAATCAGAAAACAATCTAAGGTCACACATTAGTTTTGGCTGTTTTGTCTCTGGGTTTCTTTTGATCTAGAACATAGTCACCTTTATAGTCTTGGTAGAATATATTCTCTTTTTTCTGTGTTTAAATTATTTTATTTTTTAATTTTATTGGGGGGTAATTAGGTTTATTTATTCTTAATGGAGGTACTGGGGATTGAACCAGGACCTCATGTATGCTAGGCATGCACTCTACCACTGAGCTATGCCCTCTCCCAGAATATGCTCTAATTACCAGAAAAAAACTGCAAAGAAGGCTTAATCATCACTAAATTTATTGTTAACAGTAATATTCATAATTTTGCAACTATTTTATTTATATTGTAAGAGAAAGTCAGTAAGGAAATGTATTATAATTATTAGTAATCAAGATTTTTACTTTAAGAGAAAAAAGATACATTATATTAAAAAGATTAGAGAGAATATCATAGTGTTAAATTTGTAATGAAAATATCAGTAAGAATGAGATTTCTTTTTATTCCATATAAAGGAACCAGGTCTAATTGGGGTAAATGGCTGATTCAGGTTTAGGGCAGGGGAAGTGAAAGCTGGGGTTACTGAAAGATGGGGTTGAGTAATCTTGTGCCAGGAAGCAAGTAAATACTGAAAGACTAATGGAGTCATATCCAAAGGGACAGGACTGGCTTAAAGAAGCTCCCACTGGGATAATTTGAATATCAGAATGAAAAATGACTGTAATTGATGATAGTACGTTGAATAAATAAAAATGCATCAGTCTACAGTAATACTCCAAAAAGGAAGGCGGAAAGTGGGGTTGGGGGATAGGTTGGGGAGAACAGCTCTTTACAGAGGAATGCCATCTGATAAATGTGGAAGGAATGGTCAGGTAGAAAATCACCATTTTTCAATTCCCAGTGTAATAATTGATAAAGATCATCAATGTCTACCTAAATAATTAGGTGAAAAGTTGAGGAACACATTATTCTCATACTGCCAAAGTATTAGACCACAGATTACTTACTGACTGGAAAAAAACATACTTTGCAAGGTGGGTGGTCACCACCTTAACCAAGTGCTCAAGTCCACGTTGTTAACAGTGGGGTATCGTATGCCTTCTGATACAATGCAGTCTGAAGAACTCAACATAACCCACCATGCCTTCCTGCCAGAAATGGTTCATTTAATGTAATTAAAACTACCTACACCTAACGTCCAGTGTTCAAAAAATGAAGAGGATAGACAAGCGAGTTAAACCATAAGGAAACAACCAGATAAATCCACAATGTGGAACAGCTCTACAAGGCAACTATCCTGGATGCCTCGAAAAGTTAGTGTCAGAAAAAAAAAAGTATGGGAGAATAATCACTTCTTTAAAAAATTAGCAATAAATTCAATCCCCAATACTTATTTTTTAATTTGGAAGTAACAGTATTTATTTATTTGTTTACTTACTTATTCTGTTGAAGTATAGTCCATTACAATGTGTCAATTTCTGGTGTACAGCACAGTGTCCCAGTCATGCATATACATACATATATTCATTTTCATATTTTTTTCATTAAAGATTATTACAAGATATTGAATATTGTTCCCTGTGCTATACAGAAGAAACTTTTAGGTTTTTACATTCTAGGAACCAAATACATACTGGCTTATTCAAAGCCTTTAAGAGAGCTAATTTCTTAAGCCATAGGCATCAACCTATGTTAGTCTTAAAAAATTCTTAAGAGCATCCTTAAATTGTATGTTTAATGTTGGATATCAAGTATTGGACTAGTAAAACACATGATTCATCTGGATTCTATCAACTGGATATTTTGTTTTCTAAACTTGGTATGTTCAGCAATAGGCTAACTTCTGCAGTAACATAATGTACATTTTAATAGAGTAAGGATAAAGAAGCATTATGTAGCTCAAATGAAAAGTCATGACAATGTAAAAATTGAAAAGGGTAGCCTAAGTGTAACCCACAAGGGCTACCTGGGGATAAAGGAGCAATGTCAGTCCCTAGATACCTTAAGAGAAACTGAGTGAACAAGGGGAAGCACACTTAATTAAGTGAATAAGTTTTGTTTAGCGAATATTTTTTAAAACAACTTTTTGTTTTAATTGGACCTCATTTTTACCCAACTTACTCTTTTAAATATTGAAGGGATCCAACACCTAAGTGATAGGATAGCTTATCTAAGTGGCATAACTTATGAGGCCTCTAATCTTTATAAAGTTTTCTTTTCCTCTTGCAGCAAGCTAGTACTTTAGCAGATCTGGACAGTGGAAATATGGAAAAAGTCATTCAAGATGAAAATGTTACTCTCTATGTGTGGGCAAACCTCAAGAAGAATCCAAGGTATTCCATGGGTGATACTGTGGATACTGGAGGTCTGAAGGCAGTAGGGTCACATCGGGATGACCAGGCAGAGGCCTGTCGCATTACAGCATAGCATACTTACAAAATCTCATGTTAGGAAGTCGGCCAACTGGGCTTTGACTCATAGACCTGCCATTTATGTTAGGCAACTTACTTAGCATACTTGTTATGCTTCAGTGTATCAGCAGTAAAGTGATGATTATGTCACTTAATAGGACTGGGCTGAGGATTAAATGTTAACACATGTAAGGGTCATAGGGCGGTGACTAGTACAAATACACACTGAATAAATACCAGGTTTTCCTCTTCTTTTCACACTTAACCTCCCTCCCCACCAAAAAGTAGAAGTGGTGGGTGCTTTCTACATGGCAATCTGAAACAAACAAACAAAAATTTATCTTTGTGAACTGTTAAAAATAAGATTTTCACGTTTATTATTTTTTATGTATTTAAGAGATTGTTCCCCCAATCATTCATTTTCAACAAGTAATACCATTCTGAGGAATGATAGAGATAATGGTAAATTCATGACCACTCAGTTGCTGCTTTATCTCAAACATTTCAAATTAATTGAGTTAGTATCGCCTTGAGTTTTAGGGGGGAAGTGACCAGAATAGAGGTTAGGAGGCCTAGTTTCTGGTCCCAGCTCTGAAAAGACTGATCACATGACAATGGGAAAAACTGGAGTTTATTTTTGATATTTAGTCAAAGGAAGGAACGAACTGTTTTCAAAGTTCAATTTGCTACAGAATTCTCTGTGGGTTAATCGAAGTCAATATATTAATATAACCTATTTCATTGTAAAATATGTTAAATATAGAAGTGAAGGAAATTAATCTGTATAATTTAAAAAGAGTAAAAGTATGAGTAGCCCTATATTAACTACCCAGGTTTAAGAAGAGAATTAGGTGGTGTCGTATTACTAAGATAAGGAATAATGGAGGCAGAACAAATTTTGTGGTGATGGTGATTGTGATGGCAAGGGGGTGGTCGGGGTGACGAGTTCAGTGTTTCACTTGCTGAGTTTGAAGTACCTGTGAGACATCAGAGTGCAACTGTCTGAGCCATTGAGAGGAATCTGAGTTGGGTATATATTTTGGGGAGTCTGTAGCATATAGATCAATAGTCTTTAACTTCTTGGAAGTCATAGATTCTTAAGAACTTTAAATGATTACATATGTTCACCCATATGTAAGGGCATTTTTGGACCTTTTAAAGTTCATTCAGGGATGCTTCCCCTAGGAAATGTAAAACTCATGCTAAAAACTCCTGGCAATATAAATAATAATTGAAGCCATACAAATGATAATATGCAGGGAGCATATGAAGAGGGAGAAGAAAAGAGGGCCCAGGATGGAGAGCTGAGTGACGTGTACACTTAAGGGATAGTTAGGAAGGAGGCCATAGAAAGGAACAGAAAGAGCTGCCAGAGATGGAGGAAAGGAGAATGGAGTCATAGATCCTAAGAGAGTTCTGAGAAGGGTATCATCAGCAACTGGTTCAAATGCTGCACAGAAAGCAAGTGCGGGTTGGGACTCAGAACTAGTGTGAAATCAAAGTGGAGAGAAATACTGCTTAGGTATATAATTTCACAAGAGATCTAGAATTTCCTAGAGCCTCATCCTTTTTGTTAAATTAATTGACAGGTACAGAAGTGTCAGATTCTCCGAGACACAGATTGGATTTGAAATTCCAAGGATACTAGCAACATCTGACATTGCTCTGCGACTCCTGCATACTCAATATGATCATGTCACGCCGCTGAGGCCCGTTCCAGCAGCATCACAGGAAAACACCTCCACAGTAACTCCCTTTGTCAAAGGTGAAGTAAAGAGTGTAGAAGCAGCAATCAGCAAAAATCTCCAAGAAGAGTGTAAACAACAAGAAAATGAGTCTCACTCAGTTCATGAGGAAGAAACAAAAGTCATGGAGGAACAAGATGATACTGAAAGACAAACGGTAGGACCCTTGATATGTACATTTTTCTTCATGTAACAAATGAAGAAAAATTCATTCCCTTGAAGCATCTCAAGATTTCTTTTCTAACAACTAGCAACTGTGTGAAAGCCACTTTCTTGCCAGTGGCTCAATTTTGAATGTATAATTTTTTTCTTGCCTTCTATTTATAGTCACTATTCATAGTTGAGCCTGTTGCTCCAACATCGTAAAGTTGAGCACAGGAACTGGTCATTTTTATTTTAGAGTCAATCCTGAAAAGCTTTGAAGCAATTTAATTTTTGTGTATTTATTATACTTCAAACTCACTTAAGGGAACTTGTGATAAATACTTTCACAAACTGAAGGGTTATCTTACGTTACTCTTACTTTATCAGCTTTTGGTGTTGTAAGGTAATTATATAAAATTAAAATTGATATTTTAAAAACTGTTACATTCCTCTTAAAATGTGACATCTTTAGATATAATAATATATTATTTGAGCAATTTAATAATCATATTCCATTAGTTGGTTTCTGCTCTTTTTTCTATTTCCAGGATTTTCAAGCTACTTACTTATTATGATAGAATAAATTGTCTCTTTTTAGAATTTAGTAATACTTTCTCAGAATTGAGCAGCTGTTTTGTTTAGCCATAAACAATTTGCATTTCAGGAAGGACCAGGTTTTCCTACAAGTACTTAAGATATGAAGTGTGCTGGTTTATTGTTTATTTTCTTTAAACACAGGTAAGGATTAAGAATTAAACTGAATACAAATTTCAAATCATAATAAGGATTATTAAGATATTCTAAGAACATGTTTAATTGAAAAATTCCATTTAGAAATTCTATTTGATTACACCAGCATCAAAAATTATAATGATTCTATAGCAAAATAGAAAAAGGGTAAGACAAACAACAGAGTTTAGAGTATGATTACAACCATGAAAAATTTTAAAAGGCATAGGGGAGGAAAACCGAGAAAACTGTATATAGCTGATATTTTAGAGGTGGGAAAAAAGTTAATTTGTTCTTCTTTTAAAATCAGTCACTTTTAAATAAATGCTTTCTCAGCAATCTGGTAGCTTTTACAATAAGAAATTTCATTTTACCTCTCAGGTAACATGCTAGTTTTACAAAAGTTCATCAATATTTCTAATTTTCTTATCTTTCTTGGACATATGGAAAGATTACCCTCCTCACGCCCTTGAAATTAGGTGTGACCATGTGACTTGCTTTAGCTAATAAGATGTGAGTGGAAGTGACATACTGATTTCTAAGGGCAGGGGGGATAAAGAATGAGTAAATCAGCCCTGGATGTGACATTATTTAAATATGCAGTAAAAAACTAACTGAAGACCCTTAAACTTAAAATTTGGTAGGATTTATGATTGAAAATTCATGAAAACAAAGATCAAATAAAAAGGTATCAAAATTATTGTATAAAGAGAGTATCTAAAAATGTTTGATCTTGAGGGGAGGGTATAGCTTAAGTGGTAGAGCACATGCCCAGCACGCATGAGGTTCTAGGTTCAATCCCCAGTACCTCTTCTAAGAATAAATACATGAATAAACCTAATTACCTCCCCCCACCAAAAAAACGAAAACAAAACAAACAACCAACCAAAAGTTTGGCCTTGATCTGATAAAATGATTTCTATATAAAAGAAATTCCAGAAAGCAAGAAGGAAATGGATGAATTTAACATAATAATTGGCACTGAGATAGCTGGCTAAGATTTGAAATAAAATAAATTTCCATTTATGCTTCAGTCTACAGATTAAAAAAATGAATCGAAAGGTTTAAATATAAAAACAAACTAAACTAATCAAAATTCATAAAATAATAAAAGTATTTGAAGAAGACGTAGGGGAGTTATTTTATCATTTTCACGAGATCTTATTTAATCAGTGCATCAAAACCAAAACCACAAAAAAAAAAGATTCAAACGTTTGGATAGCCAAATAAACATCACTGTAAATAAAGTTGAAAGACAATGAACTGAGAAAAATATTGAAACATAGAAAACAAATGGTGTATCTTAATATAAAGAACTCACAGGGGCGGGGAAGGGTATATAGCTCAGTGGTAGAGCGAGTGCTTAGCATGCATGAGGTCATGGGTTTGATCCCTAGTGCCTCCAGTTAAGTTAGAAAAAAAAAAGAAACCTCATACAATTGATAAGAAGACCATTTGCTAATATAAAACTAGGCAAAGGATTGGAGTAGACGGATGAGAAAGAGAGATGCAACTAGCCAATAAAAATATGAAAAGATAACCAAATAAGTAATCAAATTGGAACTGACATTGTACCACTTCTTACCAGCTTGAGCATGAGAGGGTGCAGGCATTTTCACCCACTGTTGTTAAAAGTGTAAATTTGTACAGTCTTTCTGAATGGAAATTTGGCACCACATAAATGTACCTATTAGTGATTTATTATGAAATAATAGGATAAGTAAGTAAAAATGAATGTGCTACAGTGTTCATTGAAGTTTTTTATAGTAGCAAACATAGTTCATAGATTAAGCAAATTATAAAATATTCAAATAGTAGCCATTCAAATGATAAAGATTTTTGTAATTAGAAAATTTTATTGAGATATGCATGACATATAGCATTATATTAGTTTCGGGTGTACAACACAGTGATTTGATATTTCTATAGGCTGTGAAATAATCTCCACAATAAGTCTGATTAACATTCATCACCACATATAGCTACAATTCTTTTCTTGTGATGAGAACTTTTAAGATCTCTCTTACCAACTTTCAAATTTAAAATACAGTATTATTAGCTGTGGTCACCATGTTGTACATTCATCCCAAGAACTTATTTTTAACTGGAGGTTTGTACCTTTTGGCTACCTTCACCCATTTTGTTCACCTTCATCCTTGACCTCTGGCAACCACCAGTCTGTTGTCTGTATCTGCGTTTTGTTTTAGATTCTATGTAAAAGTGAGATCATCTGGTATTTATCTTTCTCTGACTAACTTACTTCACCTCGCATAACATCCTCAGGGTCCACCATGTTGTCTCAAATGGTAAGATTTCCTCCTTTTTGTGGTTGAATATTATTCCATCGTCTGTATATATCACATTTTCTTTTTCCGTTCATCTGCTGATGAACTCTTAACGTTGGTTCCATGTCTTGGCTATTGTGAATAACGCAGTGAATGTGGAGGTGCATCCATCTTTTTGAGTTAATGTTTTTGTTTCCTTCAGATAAATACCCAAAAGAGGAACTGCTGGATCATATGGTAGTTTTATTTTTAATTTTTTTGAGGACACTGCATGCTGTTTTCCGTAGATACTGTACCAATTTACATTTCCACCAACAGCACACAAGAGTTCCCTTTCTTCCCCATTCTTGCCAGCACTTATTTCTTGTCTTTGTGATAATAGCTATTCTAACAGGTAATATTTCATTGCAGTTTCGATTTGCATTTCCCTGATGATTAGTGATGTTGAGCACCTTTTCATGTGCCTGTTGGCCATTTGTGTGTCGTCTTTTGAAAAACGTCTATTCAGATCTTCTGCCTGTTTTTTATTTGGAATTTTTTTTTTTTGGCTATTGAATTGTATGAATTCTTTATGTATTTTGGATATTAGCCCCTTATCAAATACTTGATTTGCAAATGTTTTCTCACATTGGGTAGGTTGCCTTTTCATTTGTTGATTGTTTCTTCTGCTATACAGAAGCTTTTTAATTTGATGTAGTCTCACTGGTTTATTTTTGCTTTTGTTACCTTTGCTTTTGGTGTCAAATCCAAAAAATCATTGCCAAGACTTATGTCAAGGAATTCACCACTTATGTGAGTCTTATGATTTCAGATCTTATGTTCAAGTCTTTAATCCATTTTGAGTTAATTTTTGTATATGGTATAAGATAGTCTCTTACCACATTCATTTACACCCACCACACAACTTTCAGTATAGCTGGGAATAGCAATTTCTTTATGAGCAAAAGCTGTAATTACTGGCTTCCACCATAAAACAAAAGCATCTCTGGCCCACTTTCTACTACAAGGGGCACCAGTCTCTCTCTTATCCCTATGCTAGTAATTATTGAAACTATTAGCTTATTTATACGACTAATAGCCCTAGCCATACAGCTAATGGCTAGTATCACAGCTGGCCACCTATTAATTTACTTAATTAGAGGGGCAGTCCTGGCCCTAGTAAGCATTAACCCTACCACAGCCTTCAATACGTTTGTTATTCTTTTTCTGCTCACTGCCCTTGACTTTGCAGTAGCCCTTATTCAAGCTTATGTGTTCACCCTGCTAGTAAGCCTCTACATGTACACAGTAACACATAATGACCCACCAAGCCATGCATACCTGTCATAAACCCCAGCCCCTGACCTCTTACAGCAGCCCTCTCAGGCCTTCTCATAACATCTGGTCTAGTCATATGATTCCATTTAAACTCAACATTTTTATTATCCTTGAGCTTATTAACCAACATCTTAACAATATACCAATGATGATGAAACATTTTCAAGGCCATCATATACCAATGGTTCAAAAAGAACTTTGATATGGAATAATCCTATTATTTCAGAGATTCTCTTTTTTACTGGCTTCTTTGGAGCTTGTATCATTCAAGTCTTGCCCCTACAGCTGAATTTAGGTGGTTGCTAACCAATAGGCATTCGCCCCCTAAATCCATTAGAAGTACCACTTCTCAAGACCTCTGTCTTACTGGCCTCTGGAGTATCTATTACCTGAGTTCAACACAGCTTGGTAGGAGGAAATCGTAAGCATATACTTCAAGCCCTTTTTCTTACAATCTCTGTAGGAGTTTACACCACTATAAGCCTCAGAATATTAGGAAACACCTCTTACAATCTCAGATGGAGTGTACAGATCAACATTCTGCATGGCCACAGGCTTCCGTGGTCTTCACAAGATCATTGGCTCTACTTTCCTAATCATCTGCTTCCTAAAGTTTCATTTTACATCTCACCATCGTTCTGGGTTTGAAGCTGCTGCCTGATACTGACACTTCATAGATGTAGTGTAACTATTCCCATACGTCTCCACTAGTGTTAATTAGTACAGTTGACTTCCCATCAGCTGGTTTCAGTACAATTCAAAAAAGAATAAACCTTATGTTAGCATGAATATATTACTAGCCCCGTTACTTGTATTTATCGAATTCTGCCTTCCCCAGCTACAAACACAGAAAAATCAAGTGCTTAAAAATGCACATTTGACACTATAGGATCAGCATGCCTACCTTTTTCCACAAAGTTTTTCATTGTGGCCATTGCGTTTCTCCTCTTTGATCTAGAAATTGCCCTAGATCTTCTGCCCCTACCCCGAGTATCCCAGACAATCTAATAACAATACCCATTATAGCACTAATCCTAATTTCACTGCTAGCAATCAGATGAGCCTACAAGTGAACTCGGAAGGGGTTAGAGTGGACTAAATATGATAATCAGTTTAAATTAAAACAAATGATTTTGACTCATTAAATTATGATTAAATTTATAATTATCAAGTTCCTTTAGTCTACACAAATATTATTCTAGCATTTACAGTTTCCATTATGGGCTATTAATATATTGATCCCACTTAATATCCTCCCTACTGTGTCTGAAAGAAATAATATTATCATTCTAATCATTCTAAATACTCATTTCACTCTAGCTTGCATAATCATCTTACTAGTTTTCACAGCCTGTGAAGCTACACAAGACTGTCCCTGCTAGTAATAGTATCAAACACCTATGGCATTGGTTACATGCAAAATTTCAACCTTCTCCAATTTTAAAAATGATTATTCCAACTATTAATACCACAAATGTGATTATAAACAAACAATATAATTTGAATTGATACCACAACTTTCAGTTTACTAGTTAGTTTTACTAGCTTATTCCTTCTTAACCAATTTAATGACAACAGTCTTAACTTTTCATCAGTCTTCTCTGACTCTCTGTCAGCACCTTTACGAACGCTTAACAACAGGATTCTTACCATTAATACTCTCAGCCAGACAGTTGCACCGATCTAAAGAATCACTAGTGCAAAAGAATCCTATATATCACTGTTTATGCTATGGGTACTCCTAATAACTTCCACAGCCACGGAATTGATTCTACTCTCCATCTTACTTGAAGCAAAACTAGTCCCAACGTTAATTACTGTTTCTTGCTGAGGAAACCAAACAGAACTACTCAATGCAGAAATTTACTTTTTGTTTTACACACTTGTAGGATCTCTTCGACGTCTAGTTGCTCTAGTATATATCCAAAGTATTTTAGGTTCACTAAACATTTTAATAATCCAATACTGAGCCCAAACAGTCTAACTCTTGATCCAGTATTGTCATATGATTAGCATGCATCATAGCTTCTACTTATAGCAAAACAGCCCCTCTGTAAGTGACACCTCTGCCAGAGGGCGTGCAGAATCCCTTGCTGCCAGGCTGGAAGTTCTTGCAGCCAGACTGCTCAAACTTGGCTGCGGTATACCACGAATCACAGTAATCCTAAACCTTAAACTATATAGTGTATCCATCCCTTACATTATCCTTATGAGAAATAATTATAAGTAGCTCAATCTGTTTGCGTCAAACAGATTTAAAATCAGTCTTCACACACCCCTCCATTAGCCACATGGCACTTGTCATCATCAGAGCTGTCCTCATCCAAACACTTTGAAGGTTTTGCAGGGGCTGTCACCTTAATATTGCCCATGGATTCAACACCATTTATAGGGTTTTGCCTGGCAAAATGACATTTTTTCATGTGCTTCTGGACCATTTGTATGTCTCTTCTGGAGAAGGGCCTATTCAAGTCCTTTGTCCACTTTAATAATTGGCTTGTTTGTCTTTTGGTTGATAAGTTGTGAAAGTTCTCAATATATTCTGGATAACAGACTCTTATCAGACATACAATGTGCAGCTATTTTCTTGCATTCTGTGGGCTGTCTTTCTGCTTTCTAGATAGTGTCTTTTGATGTCCAAAAGTTTTTAATTTTGAGAAATTCCAATTTATCTATTTTTTCTTTTATTGCTTGTGCCTTGGTGTCAGATCTAAGAAACCATTGCTAAATCCAAGGTCATGGAGATTTATCCCTGTGTTTTCTTCTATAGTTTATACAGTCATCCATCGGTATCTGTGGAGGAATGGTTCCAAGACCACCCTGTGGATACCAAAATCTGCAGATGGTCAAGTCCCTTATATAAAATGGCATAGTATTTGCATATATCCTATACACATATTCCTGTGTATTTTAAATCATCTCTAGACTACTTAGTACCTAATACAATGTGAATGCTATATAAATAGTTGCCAGCAAGGCAAATTCAAGTTTTTCATTTTGGAAACTTCTAGAATTTGGGGGGTAAATATTTTTGATCCACAATTGGTTGAATTTGTGGATGTAGAACCCACAAGGTTTGGAGGGCTGAATAAGTAAGCCTTTTACCTATTTTGAGTTAATTTTTATATGTAGTGTGAGGTAAGAGTCTGATTTCATCCCTCTGTACATAGCCAGTTGCCTAGCACCATCTGTTGAAAAGATCATCCTTTCCTCAATTTAATGTCCTTCCATGTCAAAAATCAGTTGACTATAGATGGATGTGTTTTTTTCTCCACTCTCTAATCAGTTCAATTGATCTATATGTATATGTTTATACCAGTATCATAATGTTTTATTCACTGTTGCTTTGTACTAAGATGTGAAGTTGGGAAGAGTGAAAGTCCAACTTTGATTTTTTTTTCCTAGATCATTTTGGTTTCTTGGGGTCCCTTGAAATTTCATGTGAATGTTAGGATAAGCTTGTGTATTTCTTCCCAGAAGCCTCTGGGAATTTTCATAGGAATCACTTGAATTTATAGATCATATTATGTACCACTGACATCTTAAATCTTTCCATCACCACGGGATGTGTTCACATTATTTAGATTTTCTTTCAGCCTTATTTTATCATTTTCAGGGTATAAGTCTTGCACCTTGATTAAATCGATTCCTATATATTTTATTAGTGTTAACATTATTTAAAATGATACTGTCTTCTTAAATTCCTTTTGAGATTATTCATTGGTAGTATATTACAAATAAATGGATTTTTGTTTATTATATTTTGTCCTTTCACTTTGCTGAATTAGTTGACTAGCTCAAATAATTTTGTGCTGATTCTTTGGGAAGTTATATATAAAAGATGCTGTCATCTGTGTCTGTGAATAGACATGGTTTTACTTTCTCCTTTTATATGTGGATGCCTTTCACGTCTTTACTCATTGCTCTGGTAGAATATCATAACAATGGTGAAAGCCAGCATCCTGGCCGTGTTCCTGAATTCAGGGGTAAACCTTTCAGTCCTCAACGTTGAGCATGATGTTTGCTGTGTGTTTTGTCTAATGCTTTGTATCATATTGAACAAATTTCCTTTTCCTCATACTTTCTAGAGTGTTTATATGATGAAGTTGCACTGGTGTTTGTTGAAAGCTTTTTCTGCATCAGGTTATATGATCATGCAATAATTGTCATGTATTACATTGCTTGGTTTTAACTTGATAATTGATTACATTGCTTGATTTACTACGTTAACAACCTGGAATTTCTGGTGTAGAGACACTTGCTTATGATGCATAATCTTTTTAATATGCTGTTGGTTTCCTATTGCTATTATGTTGTGAAGGACTCATATCTGTATTTAGAAGGAATGTTGATCTGTGGTTTTCTTTTTATGATGTCTTTGTATGGTTTGTTTAAATTGGGGTTGGCATTAGTGGTTTAGAGGGCTAGGGCTAGGGGTTGTATGCAAGCTGACCCTGGGCTGGGCTAAGGTTAGAATTTTTTATTACGGTATAAGGTTTATAATTTATGGTTTACATTTTGATTATGGTTAATGGTTATGGCTGAAGACTTACGGATATGGTTTCTAGTTATGGTATATTCTTTCTGGTTATTTTCTGATTTCAGTTTCTGGTTACAATTTATGGTTTATGGTTCTGATTTTAATTTCTGGTTATGGTTTGGTTTATGGTTTATGATTATAGCTATATGGTTATATGATATGTAATTTTATGGCTTTTTGGTTAATTTAGAGTTTATAGTACAGGTAAGGGTAAGGTATGGGCTGGGGTTTGGGGTTTAGGGTAGGATTTTCCTTGGTAAATCTAACTAAAGCATTGTTAATTTTATCTTATCAAAAAGGCAGCTCTTAGTTTTATTGATCTTCTCTATTATCTTTTCAGTCTCGGTTTCATTTATTCCCGCTCTGATCTTTGTTATTTCCTTCCTTCTACTAATTTGGGGCTTCATTTGTTCTTTTTCTAGTTTCTTGAGGTATAAAGTTAGATTGTTTATCTGAGATATTTCTTGTTTCTTGATGTAGTCATTTATCTGTGAAATTCTGTCTTACAACTAACTGCTTTTGCCTTATCCTGTAGGTTTTGATGTGTTGTATTTCCATTTTTGTTCGTCTCAAGATATTTTTTTTATTTCTCTTTTGGGTTTTTTTTTTTTTTTTTTTTTTTTTTTTTTTTTTTTTTTACCCATTGGGTGTTTAGTAGCATGTTGTTTAATCTCTACTTATTTGTGAATTTTCTGGATTTTTCTTGTAATTGATTTCTAGTTTTATACCATTGTGGTCAGAGAGATGCCTGATAGGATTTCAGTTTTCTTAAATTTATTGAGATTTGTTTTGTGGCCTAACATATGATCTATCCTGAAGAATGTTCCCTGTGCACTCAAGAAGTATGTGTATTCTGTTGCTTTTGGATGGAATGTTCTGTATATGTCTGTTAAGTCTATCTTGTCTAATGTGTATTTAAGGCCAGTGTTTCCTTATTGGTTCTGCCTAGGTGATCTATCCATTATTGTATTGCTTTCTATTTCTCCCTTTATGTCTGTTAACATTTGTCGTGTATATTAGTTGCTTCTATGTTAGGTGTATAAATATTTACAAATGTTATATTCTTTTATTGGATTGACTCCTTTGTCATTATGTAATGACCTTCTTTGTCTTTTACTACTGTCTTTGTCTTAAAGTCTAATTTTTCTGATAAAAGTATAGCTGCCCCAGGTTTCTTTTGGTTTCTATTTGCACAGAATATTTCTTTTCATCCTTTCACTGTCAGTCTGTTTGTGTCTTTAAAGTGGGTCTCTTCTAGGCAGCACATTGCTGGGTTTTGTGTTTTATCCATTGAACCATTATGTCTTTTGACAGTATTTAGCCCACTTACATTTGGGGTAATTATTGTTAAGTATGTACTGACTGCTATTGTGGTAGTTGTTTTCTGGTGGTTTTTTAATTCTTCTGTTCCTTTTCTTGTTGTCTTTCTATGTGATTTTGATGATTTTCTTTATGGTATGCTTAGATTATTTTATCTTTTGTTTATTTACAATAGGTTTTTGATTTGTGGTTACCATGAAACTTACATAAATCAACTTATTTATAACAATCTATTTTAAGTTAATAACAACTTAAGTTTGAACATATTCTAAAGCTTTACATTTTTACTCCCCCCAACACATTTTACTTTTTTTTAATCATTTTTTTAACTGAAGTATAGTCAATTTACAATGTGTTAGTTTCTGGCATATAGCTTAGTAATTCAATTACATGTATATATATTCCTTTTCATATTCTTTTTCATTATTGTATCTTACAAGATATTGAATATTATTCTCTATGCTATGCAGTAGGACCTTATTGTTTATTTTATATATAGTGGTTAATGTCTGCAAACCTCAGACTCCCAATTTATCCCTCCCCACCTCTTTCCCCCCATTTTGTTTTCAACGTCACAATTTACATATTTTTATCTTGTGTATTTCTTAACAAATTATTATAGTTATATTTATTTTTACTACTTTTTCTTTTAGTGTTCACACTAGCTTTGTAAGTGATTAACCTACCATTTTTACAACATTAATCTGAATTTTACTATATATTTTTCTTTACCAGTGAGATTTATACTTTGACATGTTTTCCTGTAATTAATTAGCACCCTTTCATTTCAGCTTAAAGAATTCCCTTTAACATTTCTTGTAAGGCCAGTCTAGTGATGGGGAGCTCCTTTAGCTTTTGCTTGTCTAGAAAACTCTTTTCTTCAGTTCTGAATGACAGCTTTGCTGAATAGAGCATTTTTGTTTTGTTTTGTTTTGTTTTGTTTTGTTTTGTTTTGTTTTGTTTTTCTTTAAGGACGTTGTATGTATTATGCCATTCTCTTCTGGCCTGCAAATTTTCTGCTGAAAAATATGCTTATAGTTTTATGGTAGTTCCTTTGTATGTAACATGTTGTTTTTCTCTTGGCTGCTTTTAAGATTCTTCCTTGTTTTTAACTTTTGACGCTTGAATTACAGTATGTCTTGGTGTGAGCATCTTTGAATTTACCTTTTTTGGAACTCTCTGGACTTCTGGATCTGGATGTCTGTTTCTTCCCCAGGTTGGAAAGTTTTCATCCATTATTTCTTCAAATAAATTTTCTGCCTCCTCTCTCTCTTCTCCTTCTGGGACCCTTATAATGTAAATGTTGGTGTTGTTCCATACGTCTCTTAAGCTGTCTTCACTTTTTCTCACTCTTTTTTCTTTTGCTTGGGTGAGTTCTACTGCTCTGTCTGCAAGTTCTCCAATCCTTTTTTTCTGCTTCATCAAGTCTGCTGCTGAACCTCTCTGTTGTATTTTTCAATTCAGTTACTGTATTCTTCAGCTCCGTGCCTTCTATTTGGTGCTTTCTTATATCTTATTTTTGTTGAAATTCTCAATGTGTTCCTTCAGAAAGGAATCAATTTCTTTTCCCAGGCTCAGTGAGCATATTTAGGACCATTATTCTGAGATCTTTGTCAGGTAAATTATTCATCTCTGTTTTATTAAGGTCTTTTTCCAAAGTTTTATCTTGTTTTTTTGTTTGGGATACATTCCTCTTTTTCTTCACTTTCCTTGACTCTTTGTATTCATTAGATAAATCAGCCACCTCTCCCAGTACTGAAGGAGTGGCCTCCTGTAGGAGATGACATTTATCCTTCAAGGTTGCCCTAGCTCTTGGTTGTCTCTCAATTCTTTGTGATTGTCCAAGTGTCTACTATATTTTCAGTGCCTCCCCACAGTTGAGGGTGTTCAAGACCTGTCAGTGTCCCAAAAGGGAAGAGCTCACTCAGGACCTGGGTTCAGGCTGATTGGAAGCCAGACCTTCAAGCAACAGCTTTTAAAGTATGCAGATATGCATCTTTCAGGGGAAGACTGAGAGATAGTCTTCTGGGAGTTTCTGCTGCCTCTGAGCTGAGCCCTGAGGTGATAGCCAGTTTAAAACTGTTTGTTACTTTGCTCCTATCCTGTTGAATTCATGAATACAAGCTCTTCTAGCCACCAGAACCAGGCCATTCCCTGGGCAGCAAACACAAAAAACAGGGTACCAAACGTAAAAACCAGGGTACCAGACACATGTACAAGCTTCTCCTGGGAATACTGGTGATCAAGAGCACAGCAGAGGGAGACTACAGAGGTAGTGCCTGCCTTCTGAGGTCTCCGGAGAGGATACATTGGGCCCCTAGGTGTGTGTCCAGTTAGAAGCCTGCCCCTCAGGCCACAGCTCTGAAGGTAAAGCCTCATTCACAGAAGCACTGAGCTCCTGGGTCTGTTGCCCCTCTGCTGTGCCCTGGGAGTGGTAGCCAGTTAAGAACTCTTTCTTCATTTGTTTCAGTCCTATGGGACCTGTGGACGTGCACCCTGCTGGCCACCAGAGCCAGGCGATCTAGAGGTGTCTCTTGGGTACAAGCTTCCTTGTGGGACGTACTGGTGATCTGGAGCAAAGCAGAAAGAGAGCACAAAGATACCGTGCCTGCTGGCCTCCGTTGTCGGAGACTAATTCAGTAGGTCCCGAGATGTGTGTTAGATGCCTGCCCCTCAGGCCTGTGCTTTAAGATAAGCAAATAAGCCTCTTTCACAGAAAGTCGTGTTGCTTTTCAGTTGGATGCCTCTGCGCTGGGCCTCTGGTAGGGGTGAGTACACGCACAGGGGCCCTGTAAGAACTGCTTCTCAGTTCATATAGCCTGGTGGGCCTGGTGGGCCTGGTGGAGCCAAGCCTGATGGGCTTTCAAAGCTAGATGTTTTGGGGGCTAGTTTCTCAGGTGCACGTCTTAAGAGTTGAGGTGCCCGACGTGGGGTTCAAACCCTTATTCCTCAGGGAGAAGCTCGTGTTTGTGAGTTCCTTGCTGATCATGGGTTGTGTCGGGGGATGGCTTCATGGTGCGATTGCGGCCTCTCCTGCACGCTTCAGTGTGGGCTTCTTCTCATTCTGCCAATGTGTAGGAGTCACTCAGCCAGTTTGGGGTTTTTTTTCAGAGAACTGTTGCATATGCAGCTGTAGATTCAGTGTGTCCGTGGGAGGAGATGGCTTCCGGATCCTCCTACGTTGCCATCTTGGACTAGAACCTAAATGCTTCTATATGGAAAAATACCTAAGATGTGTTGTTAAGGTATTTTTCCAAGATACAAAACTGTATTTGCAGCAGGGTTTTGTTTTTGTGAGGGAAAAAAATACCTATTTGTGAAATCGTAGAAAACCCTGGCAGGCTATTTAGCCAAATGGTGGCTACCTTGGTGGTGGGGGAGAGCGTATGAAAAAGGTAGGATGGTGGTAAAGTACCGGTGATTTTTTAAGTTCTCTTTACAGTTCTGTATTATTTGAGTTTCCAGTAAATAAGTACAGAACACACATTACTTTCCTAATAGAATATGAAACGGTTTATTTCCTTTTTTGGTTTTAAAGGGGGAAATTTCATGATAAGCCTCAGTGACACTCCACCTGCTCTGTTGTCGTCATGAAATCCCCTTCCTCCCATCATCTCATCCACTTTGCCTGACATCCACGTGTCTCTTAAGACTTACCTCTGTCGATGGAAATTCAGTTAACCATCAAGAAGAGAAAGGAGAATTTTATGCGAGTTAAACTGAGAATTATAACCCAGGAGTCAGGCTCTCAGAAGCTCTGAGAACTGTTCCACCTGTTAGAAGTCGAAGGCGCCGCCATACACATCTTCTAGACAAAGGGTCATCCATCAAATGACACACTGACATTTTGCATAAAGTTCACCAAAGATACACAATCCAGGGAAGCACGTACCAAGTGAGCAGTAAATCACCGTGACCTCTTACAGAGTCGAGAAAGAATGCTGGTCTTCTAAGAAGTTACATCGCCGACATCAGAAGAAAGGGGAAAAAAACACAAAACATATTGACCTTTGTGGCAGGCGTCCCACCTTGGCGGAGGTCTGGTTAACGTGTACCGCAGATGCGCACTGTACGTTAGAGACGGCCCGGTACGGGCAGGGAGTATGTTATGCTTACATTTTCTTGTCCTGCTTTAAAATACAAATTTTATTCCATTGCTTTAAATTTTACCTCCACAAAATTCTTCCCTTTTCTTCAGGCTAAATTAGATGTGTCTCTACTGTGTCCTTATCATCCTGTTTAATTATTAGATTCTTAAACATCAAAGTATGATCTTGAGGACAAGACTATCTTGATAGGCTTTATTTATATTTACAGTAGGCATAGGGCCTGGTACATGTTAGGGGCTCAGTAAATGTTTATTGAATGAATGAATGAGTAAGTGAATGCATGGATGGTGAAGTGAGTGAAAGTAAGTCCTGACTTGAGTGATCTGTTGTGAATGACCTGTGCTGGAACAGTCACCCGTATCAAATACCTCAGCTTCTAGCCACATGAAAATTACTCTGTGTTTTAGAGACATTTAAGACTCTTTGAGTTATACTTGGCTGTGCTGGGAACCATTTCTGCTACTTCTTGGGAATCTACAAGCTTGTCACGAGGGAGTCCTGGGACCGTCTCCCCAGCAGTTGTGACCCCTGGGGTGATCTGGCCTGGGAGGTGGTGGTAGGAAGGCTTCATTTCCCACACCACAACGGCCTCAGGAGAAGCGTGCCCCTTGCAGTCCAGCCAAAACTAAGAGTGAATTTGAGGCAGCATTTATGGATGGTGGTGAGGTTTGTGTTCCTTTACAAGCACAGCAGTATAGGGACTGGCATAACCCTAAATGTCATCCATAACGCTGTTTTCTTGGTGTGGCAAAATATGCTCTGAACTTTAAAAACTAGCATGTAAATTCATGAAATTTAACTTGCATGTGTAAGTGTACATGTGTTTGTGTGAGTGTATTTAAATTAGGGACTACCTGTAAGATCAGGAGGCAAACTTACTATGTTTTGTCTTTAGAGGAAGAGATTTTTTAATTTTTAAAACTTGTTTTTAGGATAACCTGCTTATTTTTATAATTTTATGTTGATATATTTTAATATAAATATTACATTTCTCATATCTTTTTAGTAAATTTGGAGGCTGATTGCAAGGCAAATATTAGTATAATCATACAGAAGTTATGGCCCAGAATACCTGAATTTATGCTTGGTATGTGATATGATTTCAAGCAACAAGTATTTAGGACTTTGTTAGCTTAAAAACTAAGTCTCTTATTCCTAAGAAAACTAAAAACAGAGTTACCATATGATCCAGCAGTTCTACTCCTGGGCATTTATCCAGAGAAAACTCTAAAGATATGCACCCCAGTGTTCATAGCAGCACTGTTTACAATAGCCACGATCTGGAAGCAACCTGAAGGTCCATCAACAGATTATTAGATAAAGAAGATATGGTGTGTATGTGTGTGTGTGTGTGTGTGTTTGTGTGTATACATATATATATATATAATGGAATATTAGCCATAAGAAGAATGAAATAATGCCATTTGCAGCAACATGGATGGACTTTGAGATTATCATAGTAAGTGAAGTAAAGTCAGAGAAAGACAAATATATGATATCACTTACGTGTGGAATCTAAAAAAATTACACGAAGGAACTTATTTACGAAACAGAAATAGACACACGGATATAGAAAACAAACCTTGTACCAAAGGGGAAAAGGTGGGAAGAGATAAATTAAGAGTTACGTCTTCCTTTTTCATGAATCTATTAAGAATTTTGCCACTAGAGGGCTCTTAATACCATATTTTAGTTAATTTAAATGTGTAGTAATAATAATATGATAAATTTTAGGTATTGGTTAATACTGTCTTCTCAATTAATACATCTTGCAAAATTTTTAGAAAAGCCTAATTTAAGTGTAGCACAATTATGAGAAATGTTGCTTTTTAAAAATGATAGTGATCTTCAGAAATATTTTAGTGATTTAAGGGGCATGCATGATAGTATATGGGCCTTTGAACCTTTTAAACTTCAACTTAAAAATAGCCTTTGTTGAATGAAATAATGCCATTTGCAGCAATGTGGATGGGACTAGAGATTATCATACTAAGTGAAGTAAGTCAGAGAAAAACAAATATATGATATCACTTATATGTGATATCTAAAAAAATGATACAAATGAACTTTACAAAACAGAAGTAGACTCACAGACAAAGGAAACAAATTTATAGTTATCAAAGGGGCAAGCGGGAGGGATAAATTAGGAATTTAGGATTAACATACACCTAACTATATAAAACAGATAAACAACAAAGACCTGTACAGCACAGGGAACTATATTCAATATCTTGTAATAAACTATGGTGGAAAAGGATCTAAAAAAGAATATATATGTATATAGATATATACAGACATATATAGATAAGTATATGTAACTGAACCACTTTCCTATATACCTGAAACACTATATCAACTATACTTCAATAAAAAAAGTTTTAATTAAACAAATAGACAAAAAAGTCTTTAGGATACTCTATAAACAGATACCAGATTTAACAAAAACGTGAGTATATATGTACTATATATATTTAATATAAATGAGTATGTACAGTATATAAAACGTATATATGAAATATAAAATGTACTAAGTATCTTCTGTAAGGAATTCATCATGTTCATTGTTTTTTAATGGGCTGACAGTCTTGTGGAGGAGAAGTGCTGCGGTTCCTGTACATTCTGATAGGTGCAATGACAGAGATTAGGCATGAGAGTTAAGAGATCAGAATGACTCCTCTCCTAAAAAAAAAACAAAGAAAAGAAAAAAAACCAGAGTGAAGAGGTTGGAAGTCTTCTCTGATGAGGTAACATTTGAGCTAAATCTTTTGATAGGCATGGAGGAGTTTAGATGGAAAAGAAAGGAAATTATTCTGGTCAGAAGTAAAAGTGTAGAGACATGGAGTAAATAGCCTTAGAGATCTGGGGACTTCTCAGCATCATGATGGATAAATGTAAAATCTGCGAGAACAGCCCATGTGAAAAACCTAGCCTTACCATTCAGCAGCCTTCAGCTTTGCACAGATTGACTGCAGCACCCGATTTCCACGGTCATACCCGCTGCCTTGTTCTTGTTTCTGTACTCATTCAGCAAGTATTTATTGAATGCCTACCTATATGTCCTAGGCACTGTTCTGGCCCTCAGGGGACAGTGGTGAAGGACAAATGAGATTCCTGCTCTCATTATTTACTTGCAAGTCAGGAGAAACCAACAATAAATAAGAAAAGGCTGGAAAATAGCAGATATTAACAATTGCTGTGCGCAGAATTAAACAGGATGGTGTGGTAGGGAGTGACTGGTGGTAGCTAGATTGGGTGGTTAGGGAGGGCTTGTATGATGAGTTATTATTTAAGCTGAGACCCAAATGACCGGAAGGAATCAGCTATGTAATGACGAGGGTGAAAATATTCCGGTCTGAGGGAACGATCACCGCAAAGGTCACAAGACAGACAGGAGGACGGCCAGTGGCCTGACGTATAGCGGGCAAGGAGGAAAGTGGTACGTGATGACGTCAGAGAGGAAAGCAGAAGCCAGGTGAAGCAGGGCTGTGCAGGCCAGAGGAAGAAGCTAAGATTTTATTGTAAGTGCGGCGGGAAGCCGTTAGAGGGCTGAATGTAGGAGAGTGGTGTGTTCTATGGCCTCAAAAGGTTATTCTGGCCACGGTGTAGAGAGGGAGTTGTGAGGGGCCAGAGCAGAAGCATGGAATGGCGTTACATAGTACTGGGGAGGCATGAGAGGTCATGGTGGATTGGACGACAGGGCGGTAAGGGACATGGAAAGGTCGATATGTTTTGAAGGTCAAGTAAACAAATCCTGCTGAGTTTTGATTTTTGCGAAACTGAGCAGATGGTGATGTAGTTTACTGAGATGTGTAGGAATGGGCTGAATTGGTCGAGAGTGACAGTGGAACCAGGGGGGTTTGGGGGAACATGGTAAGTTTGGGACGCACAAGTGGAAATATCAAGTAGGCAAATGTGAACCTGGAGTTCCGAGGAAAGTCAGACCCAGCCACCATGTCTGTGTGTAGACTGGGCGCTTTGCTTCCAGAGTTGAGCATCACTGGCATTGATTTGGGATTCACTGCCGTATAGATGGTATTAAAGCCACAGGAATGAATGAGACTTCAGAAACTCAGGATAGTCATTCTGATCTTTTATCCAAAAGGAAGCATATGATGCTATATTTTTAAAATTCATCTTTAATTCCTTATCAAGAGCCAGTTCCAACAATTTATTCTGAAGCTCTAGTTAAATTATCTTTTGATGATGAAAAAGTTGGATTTCAGTACAATGAACCTCCTTTGTATAGATTTTCTCTTGCTGGACAATAAAATTTGAGCCATCCTATCACATGTGTACAGTATTCAGCACTGACATTTTGCAGATGTGTAATAGCAAGATCACCTGTTCCATTGATGATTGTTGATATCAGTCTCCTGTGTACTTTTCAAATACTTTCATGATTTTTGTGGCTTTTGATTGGTCTAGTTATGTTTTCACTTTTAAATCTTTTATCCATCTAGTGTAAAGTAGGGAGAATCTAAATTTATTTTATTTCAAATCTTAGCCAGCTGACTCCAAACACCATATAAACCTTGGCTTTTCCTATTGATCTGAAACGCCATGTGCTAATGTTCCAAGTGGATCCTAAGGTCTATTTCTGGAATTCTAGTCTGTTTCCGTGATCTTATTCATGACCCAGGTTATATTTTTATATCAAATTCAAATGACGTATATATTAAAAGAATTTCCACATTACAGTATCTGCACATTTTTCAAGTTGCAATGAAAAATACTTTGCTACTGTTCCACGAAGTTCTTCCATGTTACAAGGCAATTCCTTAATCTATTGAACCAAGGTGTCTTTGAAAAGTTATACTTTAGCTACCTTCTCTGCTTCGTATTGTTATTCTGTCAACATTTCCAGATAAACAGTTTTTAGAAAATATTATATTTCGTAGATTTATTATAAATCTATAAATCTAGTGCAATTCAAATAAAAATTCCAGCTGGTGATTGTGGAGACTTGGCAAAACACTATTAAAGTTTATCTCGAGGAAAAAAAAAAAATTCGTGGAAAACAGCAAATTTTGTAAAATGATTATGATGAAAGAGGACTTTTCATTACCAGATATAAACATGAGGATAATATTAAAGAAAGAAGTATTTTTTTCACCCTCATTGCCAACGAACACAAGGAGCTTTGGGATGTATAAAACTATGAAGAATTATAGTATCTGTCAGTGTGGCTTGGAGTTTAATTTTTGTGCAGGAGTATGTTCTAATGATATAGCTGCCGTGACAGGAAGACATTCTAGAACAGTTGTCAAGATTCATAAGGAGCTTGCGCTAGAATGTGCGTTGACCCATTGCTTACTTCCGCAAGAAGTATAACTTCAAAACAGAGTCATTTGAGCTAAAGAATAACATAAAATTGTAAAAATTGTGAGTCGTGTAAAGGCAGTGTGTTAAATACAGGCTTATTCTATTACGTGGTAATGGGGAAGCTGATAAATTTCTGTTGTTCATACTGAAGTATGTGGTTATCAAGGGCAAAGTTCTTTTGAGAAGGCCTAAATTCTTAGTTCCCTCCCAGGTTAGAAAACCAGTTTGATCTAAATGCAAAAGAATTCTCGACTTTTTGAAGATGTGAATTGGAAAGCCTGATTCATTTGGTTTGATACCTTTGGTATTATTGTTGAGGAAAATCCTTCCTGTAAGGAAGAAATGCAACTGGCTTTTTAATGACAGCTATAGCATATCAAAGGCTACCTAGATGTCCCCTGGGCACCTCAAAATCAACAGATCCACCATCAAATTCACTACGTTTCTCCTAAGCCTATTCTTCCTTTTCTTTGTCTTAGTAATTTGTAGCACCATCCACCTTACTGCCTAAGCCAGGCATCTGAAAATCCGTCTTTGCCTGACTCTTGCCTTTCTTCTGTATCCAGTCACCACCCAAGTTACATTGATTTAATCCCTTACCATCTCTCATATATGCTCCTTCCGATGGCCCTGGTTGCTTCTATCTTGAATTAGGCCCTAACCCTCCTACCTTGGACTTCTTACTCTTCACTGACAACCCATCCATCAGCTGACCACCAGAATACTCTTTCCAGACGCAGATTTCTTCCTGGGAGTTTCCCAGGGCGTTGTCTTTTACCCTTAGGAGAAATTCTAGTCTTCCAGTGGCACCCAAAGCTCTCCACAAGCCTCTCTCCAGCTTCCAACCTGTACACCCCCCTACCATGTCTCATGCCAACCATATCTGATGGTTTGGGGTGCTTGAAACCCTCTGTTTTGCTTCATGCCTTTCTGCCTTCACCCACACTTGGAATTCCCTGCCACCATTCTTTGGAAGACCTAAGTATCTTTCAAGATTTAGTTCAGACTTTACACCTTTGGGTAGCATTTCCTATCTTCTCCACCCACAGACTATTTTCGCCACAGAATGGACTGTTCTTCCCTTGTATCCCTGTTGTAGACCCCTTACTTTTCACTACAGCACCCACAAACTGTATTACAGCTCTTTGTTTACCTGCTTCCCTAGTAGACTAGCAGCCCCTTAAGTCAAGGACTCTCTTCCTTTCTTTTTTTCTTTTTTAATTCTTAGTATCTAGTGTTATCTATACAATTTAGGCACGGAAAAATTCTTTGGATGAGTTAATAAGTAAGAAGTTTCAGAGACCTGATGGAAAGGGTTGGCAGAGAATGCAGTAGTGCTGAAACTGGTCCAGAGGAGGTTACAGGGCAATGCAGTGATGAGAGTAAGGGAAAAGATAACTTACTAAGGGGGACTTGACTTTGTATGGTGGATGAGGATGAGAGGCATGGTGGGCCTGGCTGACCTGAAGCTTCTGGCTAGAATTCTGCTATAAGATTCCTCTATTGTTCTAGAAAAGTACAGGTGGTACTTGAGGCCAAATGAAGTTTGCTGGATATAATCCAGTTTGCAAATATTAGCACATGCATACCAATTTTTTATAACAACACTGCATTTATCTAGTGCTTTACAGTGTACAAAATTCTTTACTTTAATTATTTTATTTGACCCTTAGACCAGTTATCTCTCCAAGCTTCAGTTCCCATTTTTATAAAACGAAGATAATAGCTGTGTCTTAGGATTGTTTACAAGATATGTTTGGCATGCAGCCATGTACCAAATAGGTTCTTAGGTCAGGAATTTGAGGCTCATGTTGGTTAAATGACTTGCTCAAGGTCACAAAGGTAAGTTAATGGCAGATTTGGATATAAATTCTGTTGTCTTACCTCCTCTTTGTATGGTGGTCTTTTTACTACACCAGGATGTAAGAAGATACTGTCTTCTACATTACTTGGTGCATGGCATCTTTAATTTCCTTGAGAGGCTTACCCAAAAGCAGGCTTTGGAATTACTCATATTAGAGAGCTTATTGCCAAAATCAAGCAAAATCTGAAACTTGGCTAAAACCAACATGCAAATATAAATAGTGTTTTTATGGCTTGAAATGCTTCCTCACCTCTCTGTTTTATACGTGGGGGTTTTCAGTGGAGAATCTGAGCAGGCTAGTTCCTGCCTTCGTGAAGTTCTGTGGAGGTGTGCTCTCATTTACAATAATGCTTAAAATACCGGTTTCGAGTCCAGTTTTAGGCCGGAACAAGTGTCAGTCTGGGGCCCTGGAAGTGAGGTAGCAGAAACCTGAAGTGGGAACTGAAACAGAAAGAGAGTGAATCTGGGCTGAGTAGCCACTGACAGTCACACCCATCTGTCCTTGTCTGTCCAGGAAGAACCTGAAGCCACAAAATGTGACCTGGAGATGAAATTATTAAGTGAAACAGTTTCAGCAGGTACTTTTCTAAATTACATTTTTAGAATTGAACTTTATTGGGATTTTCTGCTTGTAAAAGAAATGTAGGGGCATTGTAGAGAAACAAAACAAAGCAAAACAACTCAGATGTTGCAGAAGTATATTTAAAGTGAAACTTCTTCCTAATCCCTCTTCAGAGATAACCAGCGTTAGCAGTTGTGTTTTTTATTGTTGTTGTTTTTTGTTTTTAATATGGGCACTCTCTGTCTCTCTCTCTCTCTTTTGACTTTAAAACCATGGGATTACATCATACAAATGTTTTTGTTCAAATCACTTTTTTCACCTAACAATATTTGTTATTGTACATACATACATGAAACACAATACATATTCTCCTTAAATGAATAGTATTCAACATTATTCTAAGTCAGAGCACATGGGTAACCTTACTTTTTAAAGTATCTGTGTAATGCCATCTAATAATGGAACATTATTTAAATCCTTATTAGTAGACAATAAGGTCACTTATAATTTTTTTGTTATCACAAGCAATGTTGCCTTGAACATTCGCAAGCACACATACACAAAAAGAAATTTCTCAACACTTTTGTATTAAGTCTTATTCTGGCAAATAGCAATTGCATACAGTTTTAAAGTGTCAAAATGATAGTGAAGTCTAACTTGTAAATCTTTTAGTTTGAGATTTATGTACATCTTTTCCATTAACTTCATTGTTATGCTACTTTCCCAGTACCTTTTACGGAATCTGCTTTCTAATGTATTTTTTAGCATAATTTTTTATAACAGGCTTCTTGTCTACTTCACTTTTTCCAACATACTTTTGTGTCAGCAGTCAACTAGGTTTGTATCTTTGTAATTTTTCTATAATTCCTGTGAGGTAATTTTCCTGTTAGAAATATGATACTATAGTCAATGCATGAACCTCTGTCAGTAACACCAAGGTTTTCTGCATGGTGCCCCCCAAATAATGCGTATCATAAACAGTCTGAGTTTGGACACAGTATTCTTTCTTTTCAGGTAAATCGATTACTAATTAGATACATCTGAAAATTACATAAGGTCTGCATTTTATTGAAGGTACACAGGGAAAAGGGGCAGTTGTTTACCTGAAATTTTCTTTGGATATTTCCATTTACTTTCAACGCCTAGTCTCCATGGGTTAAATTCAGTGCCATCTTGGTGCGCTTCCTTTGATGGAAGAGGAAAATTGTAATGAGAAACAGTAAGACTAACAGATCCTGAGTTGTTACTATATGTCTGACACCAGTTGTAAACTCTTTTCCTATATTAAATCACAGTGCCCCCAAGTTCTAGAGGATAGGCACTACTATTACATCCATTTTTTTGGAGGAAAGCACTCGGACTAGAGATGTTAATTAGCATGTCTTGATAAGGTCACACAGCTAGTTAAGTGTGGAACCTGTAAGTGGCCCAATCTCCTTTCCTTATCTATCACACTCTATTGAAACAATTTTGGTAAAAGTTGAGAACGGTGATGTGTGACATCACAGATCCCCTGATTGTGCACTGAGAATTCTGGGACAATAGAATTTCCCCTTAAAACTTCTCAACACAAGAGATTATCCAATCCAGTGTCTTCTCTTTCATCTTCCATCCCTGTATTTCTATGAGCTGGGCCTATTTTTGCTGGAAAAATGTTAGCTTTTATTTCGTACATGGACCAAAAAAAATTTTTTTTTCCATTTTACTTTCTTTCAGATTTTTAGCCCTAAAATGTCCAATTTTTAAAAATTCATTTGGTGGTTATTAAATTTTGTGTTAAACCATTTTTGGTCTTTTATAATGTAAGATAGCAGGATATGCCACCCCAAAATATGCCACTTAGGCAGAAGTGTTTTGAGCTGAAAACAATTAAAAAGATGCAGATGCAAGAAAAGGTCCCTCCCCTCCTCCTCTTTGCCTAAAAGCAGGATATAAATTTTCAAAAGTATTCTTCCTCCCCTCTGTACCAGGAGGGGCAAAGGTTAATTCTCAGAGACAACTTGAGACCCTGTCAGCCTGGAGGGGGCGCCACATAGCCAGCTTTACTAACTGCTTTCCTTTGGCCTGTTATTTTTCCACAAATGTATTGTTCTTTGTAGACAATGCTATATAAACCAGAGTTCTAAACCACCTCTTTGAGTTACTAATTTTTCCCAGGGTATCTCCCATGTATACGTGAGGTGTACATGTTAATAAACTTCTATTTGTCTTTCCCTTATTTATCTGTCTTTTATTACAGGAGTCTCAGCCAAGAACTCAGAAGCTAGTGGGAAAATTATTTTCCCACCCCTACAATAAACTACATTTTTGAAGGTTTTGTTTTAATAGTAACACATACTTATTGTATACAAATTCCTAGAATGTTAGTATATGAACTATAAATGGAGCCCTCCCCTGCACCTACCATTATGCATACGTGTTCCCACTTCCAAGGTTAGCTTTGTGAACAGTTCTGAATTAACCACATTTTGAAAAATTTTTGTAGCTAAATGAAAGCTTCCTTTACCACTGTTAGAATTTTATTTTATCTCCCAACTAAGAAAAAACAGAAATGTTATGATCTATTTAGAAACTGAATTAAACTGATTAATTTCAGCCCAGATGTTGCTGTTAGAGAATGCTTGTGAAAAGCCATATTCCTTTGAAGACCCTGAGGTTGATTTATACCAGTTCACAACTCTGGGTGGAGTGTACCACTTGGATATTTTGGAGCTTCCCCCCCAGTGTAAACCAGTGAAGGGCTGGATGATTGTGGAAGTAGGTTGATTCTTGAATCAAAATTTATGAATAATTTCTCACTTTTACTTTATCTCAAATGATCTAACATCTGATGAACTCTAACCCTATTAAGCAAGCACAAAGGAAAAAATGTAATTTTAAACTGTCTTGGATTTATAAATTTGACTCAGATACTAAAGGAGGAATCTGAAATGTTATGAATTTTGAAACTAGAATTCATACATATTAACTTAATTGTAAATCTATAGCACTGTGTTTATATTGTGCCAGTTTGGCCTTAATAATGATATTCTGTTTCAGAGGCTGGCGAACTTTTTCTATTAAGGGCCACGTGGTAAATATTTTCAGCTTCGCGGGCCACACACCAGCACTGCTGCAACTCCTCAACTCTGCCATTGTAACGCTAAAGCAGCCGTGTGTAAATGAATGGGCGTGGCTGTGTTCCAGTTTAACTTTACTTACAACACTGGTGATGGGTTGGATTTTCCAGGAACCATAGTTTGTGGATTCTGGTCTAAATCAGTGGTTCCAGTATGTTGTCCCTTAGCCAGAAGCGTCAGCATCTTTTGGCATCATCTGGGAATTTGCTAGGAATGCAAATTCATGGGCCCCTCCTCAGTCACTCTGGAGGTGAGGCTCAGCCATCTGTGTTTTAGCAAAACACACCCTAAAGTTTGAGAACCACTGGTCTGGATCCTTAATATACAAAGTGTGGTCCATGAGCCGGCAGCATCAGCACCACCTGGAAACGTGTTAGAAACGCGTAATTCGGGGCTTCACCTCAGAGATACTGAATCTGCATTTTAACAGGATTTTCAGGAGATTCATACACACATTCAAGTTTGAGAAGCACTGATCCAGGTGATGCCAGTGCTGCTGGTGCTCAAATACCAGTAAGGATACTGATGGTAGCAGTTGTTCATCATGTTTCAAGAAGTTCCTCATCCCTCTTTCAATAGGTAGCAACACTTGCACTAGTACTGACTTGGTTTAACTTCTGGTGGCCTGTGTCCCAGATATACCTGGTTACGTTGTGGTGGGCCCTTCCTTCCTTCCTTCCTTCCTTGCTCTCCTGCCCTCTTTTCTTTCTCCCTCCCCTCTCCCAGCCCCCTCCCACTCCCATCTCTCGGCTCTAACACATCAGGTACACAGATTGCCAGGTACTGGTCACCTACAACCCCATCCCATTAAGGGTCTTCATGCACTCTTGTATTAGAGCAGTATTTCTTAATTTTTATTTTTTTTCCCATTTTCACCCCTCTTAGGAGCCTTTGTAGACATTTTTTCCCCAACAACATCCCCCATGAAATATTGTCCACAGATATACTATTGTATGTGTTATATGTACTTTTGTGTTTTATACCTGAAAGAGTAGTTTTTTCATAACCCCTCAAACTAATTTTCACCCTCTTAAGGATAATACTGCTGTTCCTTTCCTCTTCTGTTTTTTTCCTCAATCATTATCTTTAATTTCATTGTGACATTTTGTTTGTCAGTCTATACTTAAATGTGACCAAACTGCGATGCTTATTAAAAATAACTATACAGCTCATTCAGCAATGTTTACATCTTTAGCTATTACTAGTCAGCTTCTAACTTGGTGTTATTTTGGTCATTTTCAAAAGATACTCAAAGAAGGATTACAGAAATACGTGTATCCTCCAGAAACTACAGAAGACTTTGAAATGGAAAACGCTTTCCCACCCATAGAGGTCATGCTTAAGGTTCATGAGAATGTCATCTTTTTTGAGGATCCTATGGTTGCAAGGTGGGATGCTGAAGGTACAGTAATGCCTTAACCAGCTTTGATAATTATGTCTCGAAAAGAGGTGTGATAATACAGATCCTTACGTCAAAACAAGAAATGCAGTGTGTAAACAGAGTTTCTAATCTTGCATATTTCTGTGCCAAATCTAGGGTCTTTGTTTTGTTTGCTCTTGATGGAAATGAATAGGGATTGGAGTTTAAAAATTTACTGAGTTTTATAACTATTAGTTCCTATATTAGTTTATTTTATCTGCCATATTCTCTGAACCGTTACTTGATGGTTATATAATTATGTTTTAAGAAAGAAGGAAATGCACAAAAATATCAAGATAGCATAGCAAATCAAAAAAAAAAACCAGCAAATGAAAAGCCTACTCTCTCTTGCAATGGCCAAATAATTCAGATTGGGGTGATTAAAATTTGATTATTTTAATGTTAATAACTTATAAATTGCAAATCTTACTGCAGCCAAGTCCTGGGGAAGGGGAGTGGGCAAATGGGAAACCTGAGAAAGAGGAAAACTAGCCACCGTATGCCTCTTTATAACTTTGACTGTTGAACCATGAAATTATTGCTGATTCAAAATGTTAAATAAGTATCAATAAAGTCAGAAGTACTAACAGAAATACAAGCTAACGATTCACCAGTCATTAACAAACAGCTTATTTTGGGTTGACTGGCTAAACTCTGAAAGGTCTTGTGAATTAAGCTGTGCAGTTCTGAGGCTCTTAGGTGGAAGCTATGTAGCTTTGTCTTTAATGTGAATTATCTTACATCCTATTTATTCGTGAAAGGGTTTACACACCAGGTGATAGGGTGGAACAGATAAGACCACCAAGGCACAGAGCTATTACTTAATCTATTTAGTTATGGTGGCAGAGAATTTAGAGAATATTTTGTGCTTTAAACTTTTTTTATGATTGCTACAATACTCCACATTTTTGCTTTTATAGACATAGCCACAGATATTATTTATTTTAGAAACAATTTATGTATTAAAACAGTATGTTTCTATCAATACGTTAAACTACAAAATATATCAAAATGAGCGTTAGGTAATTTCTTCCTTTCATGTTGCTTTAGAGGTTTCACTTTTCCATTCCATTAATGGTAAGATTCTTAAATATTTATTTATCACATTAAAATTTATTCACACTGCAAGGAAAAAAAGAAAAGAAAAAAGGACATTAATGAACTCATCTACAAAAGAAACAACACTTCCAGACATAGTAAACAGTCTTACAGTTACCGAGGACAGTGGGTGGGAAAGGGATAAATTCAAGGGTTTGAGATTTGCAAATGTTAACCACTATATATAAAAAGAGATTAAAAAACAGATTTCTTCTGTATAGCACAGGGAACCATATTCAATATCTTGTAATAACGTTTAATGAAAAAGAATATGAAAACAAGCATATGTATATCTCTTCATGACAGGGACATTATGCTGCACACCAGAAACTGACCCATGGTAACTGACTATACTTCAATAAAAAAAAAAAAAAATACTCACACTAAATTAGAATTCGACAAGGGAAGTTATCCCAAATGATTCAGGGAAATACAGCATGTAAAATTTGATTATGCAGTAATTATACAGCAGTAATCTGTAACTCCAGTACTTTTTAAACCATGGGGAAACTTTTTTGCCAGGAAATACTAGAAATCTGGAGAATTTATTATAGGCAATATTTAATTTTTACCTTTACAAATTAAAGTTATTTTGTTAGTGTAAAAGCAAAAAGAGGAATTATAAGTCACTTAGTTTTCCAATATAATTGTATTTGTTATATTGAATTTAAGAGTCAAGAACAGTCATTGGAACCCTCCCTGTGAGAAGAGGAGAAACCGTCCCTGTGAGAAGTGGAAATGAAGAGGGTATTCTGGGAAAGAAGTGATTCATTCACTCATTCTATAAATATGCTAAACAATAAGAAAGATAGAGATAAATGAGACGGTTCCTTCCTCCAGGAGTTTTCGAAGTTGTAGGAGAGGCAGACACAGAAGAACGTCATAATACAATGTAGCAAGGTGCTGTATAATAGATGGAGGTGGTGTGGGGCAGAACAGTGACTGGGTCAGTCTGGAGAGTTAAGGAAGGCCTTTTCCAGGATGGAAATTTAAACAGGTCCTTAAGAGACTAAGAGAACATTCACGTGTAAGTCTTTGTGTGGACATAAGTCTTCATTTCTCTTGGGTATATCCCTAAGGATGGAATTGCTGGGTCGAATGGTAAATTGATGCTTAATTGTTTAAGAAACTGCAAAATGTTTTTTCATAGTAGTCATACCATTTTACATGCCTGCCAGCAACATACAGGGTTTCCCATTTCTCCACATCCTTGCCAACATTTATTATTATCTGTTGTTGTTGTTGTTTTTCTCAATTAAAGCCACCCTGGTGGGTGTGAAATGGTACCTCGTGGTTTTAATTTGTATTTCCCTAAAGGCTGGTAATGTTGAGCATCTTTTTCATGTGTTTAATGTACTTTTGTGTATCTTCTTTGGTGAAATGTTTATTCAAATCTTATGACCATTTTTTTAAGTTGGATTGTGTTTTAGTATTGATTTATAAGAGACATAAAAGACTACCTATTATATAATTGTATTTAATGAAAAGTCCAGAAAAGGCAAATCTTCAGAGACAAGAAGTATACTAGTGGTTGCCTGGGGCTGGGGTTAGGAATGGGAATTAACTATAAATGGACATAAGAGACCTTATCAGGAGGATAATAATGTTCTAAAAACCGGATGGTGGTGATGGTTGCACAGCTGGGTAAATTTACTAAAAAATAAGATAGGTGAATTTTATTTGTTAATTAAAAAAAAATTTTTTTGAAGTACAATCTGTTATAATGTGTCAATTTCTGGTATACAACACAATGTCCCAGTCATGCATATAAATACATATATTCATTTTCATTTTTTTTTCATTAAAGGTTATTGCAAGATATTGAACATAGTTCCCTGTGCTATGCAGAATAAACTTTTTTAAAATCTGTTTTTATATATAGTGGCTAATGTTTGCAAATCTCAAACTCCCAAATTTATCCCTTCTCACCCCCTTTCCCCCAGTAACCGTAAGATTGTTTACTACGTCTGTGAGTCTGTCTCTGTTTTGTAGATGAGTTCATAGAAGAAAAGATGAGTCCTTTTTTTTTTTTTAGATTCCACATATGAATGATAAGATAAGTGAATTTTAAAGTTGTTTTTAAAAAGAAAGATGAACAGAGATTCTCTAAAAGATTAAGGAAGAGAACTCTAGGAAGAAAGAACTGCATGTGCTGAGGCTCAGAGGTATAGGATGTGGTTGGGGAAGGAAGAAAAGTGGCTAGAAACAGGTGTGAGAAGTGGCAAAGGATGAAACCAGAAATGAGAGTCAGAGCTTCATTCTGAAGGTCTCACAAGTCGTGCTGAGGGGTTTGGTCTGGATCCTGTAGACAGGAAGGAACTCCCAGGAAAGTTGACTTTTTGTTGAGATTCTACTCAATCAGTCCATTAGTCAATTAATGTGAAAAATCAGTTAATACACATTGTAGTAATTGAGGTGGTTTCTTTCACCTGATTTTTGTAGAGGGAAAAATGAAACTAATGTCACATTCTTCCTAATTATAAAGGTAAACACTGGAAGACTGATGGCATCAGCAATGTGTCTTACCAACCAGAAGACAGACTTATAACATTCAGCCTGGAAACCTTTGGCCCTGTTACCTTGATTCAAGATGCTCACGTTAACATGCCATACCAGTCATGGGAGCTAAGGCCACTTGATGTGAATAAAGTACTTTTGACTGTGACTACAGTATTTACTGAGATTCAAATACAAATTAAGGTAAACCACTGTTGTAGCAAGTCAAATCAAAGAGGGAAGCCTCCTTGGGGACTGTAAGACAGTGTCCAAGCAGTCAGTCATGGTGATTTACATATTGAAATATGTCTTTCATAAAAATATTTAAAATATACCTTGAGCTATAATTTCTAAATGAAATATTAATTGAATCAATAGTAATAACATGTAATAAGTAAAGTGCAAATCGGTACCCTAAAGTTTCTAGGAATAGACCAATTGATGAAGCTACAGGCCTGGTTGCAGTATGACTGTCAGAGTTTTTGATCCATTCGAAAGAGGCTTCTGGGTCTTACCACCCAGCCACTTGAAATCCCTTTTGAGGCTGGTCTCTGAATGAGCCACCGTTGCCCACTACACAGTCTGAAATGGAGAGAGACAGAAAGTAGATTTAGCGGGCACCTGAGGCTGAGGATGGAAATGGGGACTAACTATAAATGGGTATAAGGGATTTTTTTAGGGGGATGAAAGTGTTCTAAAACTGATTTATGGTGATAGTTGCACCACTCAGTAAAGTTACCAAAAAAATTATTGGACTGTGCACTTGAAATGGGTCGACTTTAGAGTATGTAAAATACACCTCATGAAAGTTGTTTTTAAAAAGAGAGAGAAAGAAAGAGAACCTGAAATTCCTTATGAATGTGCCAGGAAGGCTGAAATAGCATCAGATTTTGCTTTTAAAGTCAGATGAGAGAGTGAACTCTGCACACCTTCAGACCGCCACTTTGTAAACGTTAAACCTGGAAAATAATTTTGCATTATTATGTTAAAATTTTATATGTATAAAAAATTATGATCCTTAAAAGTTGCAACACATTGTTGTCAAATAGCTACTATACTTCAGTATGAACATATGCACTACTCTTGGATCATAATGTATAAAATAGGAGACCAGATAGATACTTTAGTTCAATCTCTTGATTGCTCTGATAAGCCCAAAAAGAGGCGATAAACTGCTTAAGGTAACATGAAGACTTTGTGCTGAAGCTTTTGGATCAGACCTAAAACATATCTGTCCTATATCCCTTTTAATATAGGATAAAACAGGATTTTTAAAAAATAGGATAAAGAACCTAACAGCTGGAACTGAAATGATAATGAGGTAACAATTTAACTTACTTATAGAAAAGGTTGTTTTTTCTCCTTGAAACTAGGAAAACCTCTGTAAGTTAGCTTCAATCAAACTAAATAACAAAAGGCATTCTTCTGCTTTGGAAGAAAAGTGGATGTCTCCTGTTTCTTTCATTATTGCTTTGAAAGAAGCTGGATTGAATATCTTCCCAACCGGACACTCTCATTTTTATGTTGTTACAAACTATAAGGTAAGAATGACTCTTTCCAAATTTAATGTGATGGACACTTGGAATGTTAGCAAGTATTAAGTATTATAGAAATCCTAAGGTACACCATGTTTTCTGCATTCACTTACATAAGATTACAGTTAGAAAGAAAGGAATGTATGTAGAATCTTAAAAAAGATAAAAGGAATTCATCTGCAAAACAGACTCACAGACATAGTAAACAGTCTTATGGTTACAGGGGAAAGGGGGTGGGAAGGGATAAATTGGGGAGTTTGAGATTTGCCAATGTTAGCCACTATATATAAAAATAGATTTAAAAAGTATTTCTTCTGTATAGCACAGGGAACTATATTCAATATCTTGTAATAACCTTCAATGAAAAAGAATATGAAAATGAGCATATGCATGTATATGTATGATTGAAACATTATGCTGTACACCAGAAATTGACACATTGTAACTGACTATATACTTCAATTTTTTAAAAAAAGAAGAAAGAAAGGAAAAAATGACAAGACCAGAAATCCGGAGTTCTCTCAAATTTAATCTTCCCCAAGAAAGTAAGCCTGTAGTACGACCTTCATGTTAATGCATGGAGCACAACCCCAGCTGGTCAGTTTAGTGCAGAGGTAGTCTGAGCAACTTCGTTTTATGTATTTTCTTTCTTCCTCCAGACTGGATATATGTAAGATTTCTTAAAAGAGTATATGACATAGCAGTTTCCCAAACATGATAAATCAGGCAAAATTAAACATACAGGGACCAGTGTACAAAACCCACTTCTTTCGGTTTCTTGGCAGAGCCTCCCTGTCTGCAGACTTACGTTACTCGTAAGGCTTTAGTTAACTGAGATGCTTGCATGTTAAACTGAGCTCCTTGAGGGCGAGGACCATTTCTTAATCAACGTTGGTTCTTCTAGTTAGCCCACTCCTAGAATACAGTGCATGTTTGGCAAACATTTATCACATATGAATGAAGACAAAGTAGCTTCTAATTATGAAAGGTGTTTTGGGCAGAAGAGTTCTATACTCAAGAACAAATTTATAATATACCAGAAAATGACAATATAGGTAGACAGAACATTTGAAATAATTGTATCAATAAGAGCATGTACATAAATGAGTAGGGAAAAAAAAACTACCTGGGTTTTAGTAACTCAAACTGCCAATTACTCTACAAATGCTGAATACACTATTCATCTTACCAGAATATAGTATTCAAGAATTTTTTTCTGAACCCCTATATTCTAGACATTGTTTTAGATGCTTAGGAAACTGAATAAAACAAAGGTTCCTGCCCTTGTGGAGCTTACATTCTAGTAGAGAGAGGCAAAAGTAAATAATAAACGTGATAAACAAAATTATCCTGTATGTCAAAAGGGGATGCGTGGTATGGGAGAAAGAAAATGTAGATCAGGAATAGTGGGGTTAGGGCAGCAATCAGTATTAAGTAGGGTGTGGGGGAGGGGGCTCAGTGAGAAGGTAAGACGGAGCAAAACCTCACGGTGGGGAAGTTAGCCAAGCTGGTATCTCTAGAAGGATGGCAGCTTCCAGGTAGAGAGAGAAGCTGAAACAAGGGCCCTGGGGGAGTGTGTCTGGGGACTAGAGGGGCAGCACGGAGGCGGGGAGCCGGGAGAGCCAAGGGAGGAGGAGGAGGAGGTCGGAGAGAGAACGGGGTGTAGGGGGGACGTCAGGTCGCAGAGGCCCTCATGGAGGATTGTGGATTCTACTCTGGGAGAAGGGGGACGCCGCTGCCCGTTTTGAGAAAGAAGGCATGAGATCTTAGAGTTTAAGTGCCTCTCTCCGTGTTGAGAGCAGACGAGACTGTAGGAGGCCAGGGATGGAAGGGAGACTTGAGAGGCGCCATGAGCCACAATATTGGTTTTTATTTTGACAGCTTCCTTTGGTAGAAATGAAAGCTTATCGACAAATGGCCCTGCTAAGTTCCGCTTTTGCATTTAGTTGGAGCAGGTGGAATACAGAATGTGATCCTAAAAATGTTGTATTTAAGGTATAGTATGCAAAACCCCATTAAACTACTTTGCCCTCCCAAAGAAGATAAAATACTGAAAAGCTAAATGAACGTAGACCATGGTTTCTCCTCTTAAAAGGTGAAAACATTAACATTCAAAATGGAGTTTTAAAACTTCATTTTTCTTTATTTTTGTCAAAACTATAAAACCAAACCATGTAAAGGTTATGCCTTCGCTGTCCATTATGGTATCAAATGCTCTTGATTTTAGGTTAGCGTCCTTATCTCCCTTCACATCAACTTAAGAGCAGATGAAGCCTTTCATGAGACTGTATCTGTGATTCACAAACTTCCTCTGAGAGGGTTAGGCTTCCAGTTTAACTTTCTGGCCCATTTCTACTGCTTGATTTAAAAAAAAAAAAAAGTATCTTACCAATTCTACAAGTTGACTGTTGAGTATTTTATCATAAATGAGTCACCCTATTTATTTATCCTGTTCATTATGTGTTTCTCCCATTAGAATGTAAGCTCCTTGAAGACAAGATTCTGTTGTTGCAGTTGTTTGTTATTTATTAATGCAGTTGGTTATTTTCCCTTAGTTTTGTTGTTGTTATAGCCCCAGCACCTAGAACAGTACCTGGCACTTGAAGCCATTCAATAAATACTTTTCAGAGAATTAATACATTTTGATAAGCTCCATAAACACCAAGATATAAACAGTTCCATGCTTAAAAAAAAAAAAGGAGACGTTAAGAATGTTTCTTTTAATGTTGGCAATTTGGGGAACTCAGTTACGCCCTTCAGATAAGACTTTCTGCTGCCAAAATACCTCATAGAGAAATCTGTTCAGTTCCTCTTCTAATATTTTCTTCAGGTGCGGGAACACCTTACAAAAGAAGAACCTAGTCAGAATCCTAACTGGAACTTTCTAATGTTTAGTGGTGACAGGGCCCAAAGTCTCAAGATCAATGAATCCAGTGAGGCATTCTCTAAAGCCCTCAAAGAAGAAACTGAGTTTCATTCTACTTTATATCACATGGTGAAGGATTTTGCTTCTGAAGAAGCAATGGAGAAAGTCAGGCTTTCCAGCTGTCAGTTTATTGACTCTGTATGCCATCTGCTCCTCTCAACTAGGTTACTCAGCTATTCTTAAATCCCCCCTGATAAATGTTACTCAGTATGAAGAAAGGATCAGGCAACTTGGAGAAAAATCAGGTATTTCATCAATAACGTAGAATGAGTGAGTATTTTTCAAATAGGCTATTAAAAGATCTAATCAGTATTTTATATACTCAAATTTTTTTTTTAAGAATTAGGGATTTTTCCCTATGTATACTTAGCCTACTGAGAGTTCCAACTTTTGACTGTATGAAAATTTGAATGGTTCTTTATTTCAATAAATTTTAACAAACAATAATATCTCCTCCTCAAAAAGTTCATTAAAAAGTCATAGGCAGCCTTCCTCCCCATTGTACTTCAGTGAGGAAGGCAGTCACAAAAAGGGGGGGAATATAAAATATCTTACAGTCATTCTGAGAACCTCTGGTTCCACGCTATAATCTCCCAGCTAAAAGTTACTAGTTTACAAACTTCAGATACTGAAACTTTAAAAAAAAAAAAAAATCTAGACACACATTGGGATGTGCTGCAGTCACACTGGTGGTGGCCCATTGTGCTGGAGTCTGGTAAATGGCCACAAGATATGTTCCAGAGACATCCAGGAGTCCCCAGCCTGTGTGGGCGCCGCATCCACGGATTTCTGGAAGAATCGGCCTGTGAAGAAGCTCATCAGCGCCGCAAACAGCACAATGAGCACGACAGAAAGCCAGAGTGCCCTGTTGGCCTCTCTGATGGAAGTCTTGAGGCTCGTTGCCCAGGAAGCTACTGTGCCATAACTACAAGGAAAACACAGATTCAGAATTCAGTCTCTTGTTAGAAACACTCCTTTTGTCAACAGTAATCAAGTCACACATCTGCCCTGCAGTCCACCGACACCGCCTTGTAATGTGCTTCATAATGTGGTCTATCATCTTGGCTTTGCCACAATCTACACACCCCTTTATAATTTTTAAATTATAAGAGTTAAAGAAATGTTGTGGTAGGTAAATATCTGAAAATTATGTGATTTAGGCATTATTTAACTCCTAACAAGTACATGTGAGTATTAATTCCATTCTTTCAACCAGGTAAGACAACTTACATTCTTGTGGAAACAAAAATGTTACTTACTGGGTAGAGCAGGATACGTGTGTGTGTGTCATATGAATGTACATAGAAACGTGTCACTTATTTCTTACCAGGCCCTGGGCTTTTGCTGTACTGAAATTTAAACTCTTTTAAGAAATACCCACCAAAACAAGCTTATTATATTAGCATTGCATTAAGTCTTTGAAAATAGTTAACTCTGTGTTAGACACTGTGCTGAGTATTTTACATGCTAATTCATTTAATCATGACAACAAAACAGTGACATAGGGACCATTATCATCCTTATTTTTTAGACGAAGAAATCGGTGCTCAAAAATGAATGAATTTGCCCAGGTCACGTAGCTGGTTAGAGAGCTAGAATTCGAGCTTGGGCCATCTGGCTCCAAGGGCAGGTTCTTCACGCTGTGGACGCTCCTGCCTCTTGTAGCCCACAGGTTCAGGGATAATTCTTGTAGACCTTACAGAGTTTGTTATTCATCTTAAATTTAACAATTTGAAAGCTCTTTTAGTAAAGAAATATAATTAAGATGATTAATGCTAACCCTGCCTTACCTCTCCCCATTCCACCAAAATGGTATTATTTAGCAAGTAGACAACTTACATCGAAGATACATCCCATTTTGATGGATTATTTTTCTTTTCAGAAAGACTGGGCTTTCTTGTCCTTTCTACTGCTTCTTCTCCAGGTGGTTCTGAGTCATCTTTAGTTCTGTAAATATTGTTTTTAAATATTAAACTATGGACAATGTGCTATAATTATTTATAAAATAATGCTAAATTTTATGGTATTAGTAAGAAAGCTCACAGGTATGTGTTTTGCTTTAGAAAGATTTGATAAATATCTAATTCTGAAAGTCAAATCAGCAAATTGATATTTTTAATCATTCATAGGAATTTAATTTTTAAAAGTAACTTTTTGTATTTAGAAACATAGCAAATGTTTGTTGTAAATAGTTGGGGTGCTAGCCAAAGAACAAATAAAAGGGGGAGATGTACGAAGAGCATGTCGGTCAATTCTCACCACTCACAATTAACCAGGGTTATTACTGCGATTCCTTTCCCTGTGTGTGTGCAGAACCACACTTTGGAAAACAAGTGTAGATGCCACTGTGTATTTTCTTCTTCAACGTGTAGTACAATTTTTCTCATTAAGCATTCGTTTACCACATTTTTTATATTCTATATTAACAATTGATTTTACTCTTTCCTCTGTAGGTTTTTTGAGCAATGCTAAATTCGAGTAACATCAAAGTGTCATTTCTTCTTTCTCTAAAGAAATCTTAATTTTAAAAGTGTTTATGAAAATATGTTTAGTATAAAACTAGCTAAAATAAATAGTACTCAGTGAGCTGGGGAAACAACAGTTGGGTTGACCGTATTTTAAGTAAAATCGTATTATCTAAAGAGGCACCTTTTACATGAACAAAACTTAATTGTTTCATTGCTCATGTTTCATGTTCACTGTTAACTTCCTTGGAATTTGAATATTGAAACCCCAAACTCAAAATCCCCTCACAATTGCCAAAGGGAACTGTGCCTCAAAGTTTCTGTTTTTGTTTTTCTGTCAACCATCTATAGAGAATGCATGGGGTAGATTCTAGTTTGATTTTTAAAGGAAACAAGGCCCAAGAGCCAGAATTCTTGTAAGAGCCTCAAGGTTTCAGTCTTTTGTTTGCAGAGACTTCTCAGTAGAAATCATACTATACTAACAAAAATTTAAAAGTAGATTATAGTCTTTTCAAGGAAACTCTTGTTTTTGTTTAAACCCAGATCAGAAAATATCCATTATGTTAACTCTAAATCTAAAAAAAGTTTTCAATACATGCAGTAGGCTCCCAGGATTATAATTTTTTTTGTTTTTGAAAAAAGGACCGAGGGTAGGCGCTGTGTCTTTTTCATCTTTATATCCTTTAGGCTTGGTAAGCACGTAATGAACATGTGAAAAATGAACTTAAAGTTGTTTCATTAAGATCTCTCCAGATGAGGAAGCTGAGACCAAATAAAGTTAAGCAATTTATCCAACATCACCCAAGCATTTCCTCATGGCTCTCCCTCTTGCCTTCTTCCTTTCACTATAGAAGGTGAATTTTTACTTGTTAAACTTGCTAGGTACAGAGATAGCAATAGAGAATTTTATGTCTTCCCTACTCCTCATTTACTTAAAGGGAAGACAGATGTATATGTATAATGCACATACATTACGTGTGTGCCTATATGTTGTACATAATTCATCTAAGTTGATGGACATTTTATTTTCGTGGCTCTTTACTGACCTTTCCTCCTGAAGGCAAGAAACCTAAATAGGAAAAAAATTATCCTCACAAATCTGGCAAATTCGTCTTTTCTAACTTAAGACTTCAAACCTTGCAGTACAGAGTACCACAAGAGTGAATGTATTCACAAGTAACATTTATATAGTGCTTTATAGTTTGTAAATGCCTTACACACTGAATTATCTTTTTGATGACGCAGGATTGAGCTCATCTCTGTAGAATGAAAGTGACCCCCACTGTTTATGCCCCAGTCACGTCAGGTTAATAAACACATTAAGCTTCACCTACTTTAGTTCACATTTTTCTTCTTCAGCATCTGCCCAGGAATAGGTGCTAATAAATCGATGTAATGAGGGACGATGTTCACTCTGCTTTGAGCCCAAAATACGCCTAAATAAAGATGATTATAGCCACTTGTCAAATTGGATACTTCTGTAGCCATTATCAATTATTTTCCACTACCTAAGCCAATACAAAAATGATGCGTTCTCATTTTTATCTTGGCATATTCACACAACACTTACAAGAAAACAATTTCATGATCATATACCAATTTTTACAATTATTCCACATGTGCTCTGTACAAATCACATGTTACTATATCACTTCTTTCAAACATTTCCTTCAGCCCAATTATAAAACAGTAAGTTTCCCAAAAGGCCACCATGAAAGTACACTTACCAACTGCTTGACCTCCGATTGAATCGGTCATTATTTTCCATCCCAGCCATCTTTAACGTTCAGACATTAAGGAAATAATAAAATAGGAATTTAGTGAAGTAAATTTATATTTTGTCACATGCAAATGAATTTGCTTTGGACTAAGAACGCTTAAGAATTTGCTTACCATTCCCGCATTTCCAATATTTCTGGGCAAAGAGGCAATGGTCACTCTTCGAAGAGAAGATGGCTACCCAAAGGGGGAAAATGTACGTTTAGAAAATTCTCAGTATTTTGTCCTTGTGTGAAAGACTGATGAATATTCTTGTATGTACACATCCATACACTTGACCACTGCTGAGTTAAACTGTAGACATATTTTCAAAGATTTTGTTATGGCCAAAATTGTCTTCCAGAAATATTCCACCAATTTATTTTATTTGGGGGTGGGGGAGGGGGCAAGCAATAACAACTTTATTTGTTAAACCCGCAGGCCGTGGAGATGGTGGACCAACATCCAAAAGAACCATCTTGCCTGGGTTTGGATACTAGTCTCTTTCTTTAATAAATTTATATTCCACCTTCTCCAACCATGGATGAGTATAATTTTTACCAATCAAGTAAGGAATATAAGGTTTTCTGTTTAGGTTTCTAGTAATAAGTCCACTGTTTTTCTATGCTGAATAACCATGTGTGTGTGTGTGTGATATATCTGCTCTGAGAACCACCTATATATTTTGCCTACATTAATTTTGTTAATATTTCTGGCAGAATTTTTTTCTTTTTTGCTGTTAATGCAGCCGAATCTCTTCTCTTTTGCTACTGTTTCTTTTAAGCTTGGGAAGGTTTTCCCCACTTCAAGAGGAGTTAAATATGCACCTGTTTTCAAGCATTCTTTTCATGGTTTCATTTTTTCCATTTAACATATTTAAGAATGAGTATGACATTTTAATAAATGGATATATTTATACATCAGCCTTGAGATTTGTACAGGAAAATGTTATATTTTGTGGCTCTTAAAGTTTAAATAAGTAGAACTTCAGAAAATAAAAGTATCTTAAACATAGGAAATAAAGAAGTTTTATGTGAATTCTTTTCTTAAACCACCAAACCTAATTGAATTTTATAGGTTAGTTGAACATCAAGATATCAAATTGTGGTCCAGAAACCTGAGTTCTAATCATGGTTCTGTCACTACATAATCATAACTAATTACTCTGTGAAACTGATTTTCCTTATCTGTGAAAAAGAGATTTAGATGGGATGATTTTTAAATTACTTGCTCAAAAGTTCGATGAAAAAATTCTGTGAAATCCTGATTTTCAAACTAATGAAAACTGCTATTTGACTCTCAATATTCCGTTCTCTTCTTATTTTAGTAACAGACCCCTTGATTTTGAGTTAGGCATATGTCCTCTAGAGTAAAAACTGTTTTCACCTTATTTCCAACCAAGAATGAAAAGGGAAATGTCATGTGGGACTTTGAGGAGATAAAGCCATCTCAGGCCATAAGGAGGAAGCAAAGCATGGAGGGTCATGACGCGGCAAGTGAGGGGGCGACTGGGCCCAGTGGATGTTGTGAAGCTGCTCTCCCCTTGTGAACTGCTTGTTTCCAACTTCAGTTTTACATGAGAGAGAAACTGTTGTTACACTGGCTTTCCTCTCGCTGCCGGGAAAACTTAATTGATACTGACAAATACAGCAAGGAGTATAAAGCATACATATACAAACATAAACATACGTGCATGTGTACGTCACAATTACATATGAATTAAGGCCTCTATTTTATGATTCATGTTTAAAGCCATGTTGCTTCAAATAATACTCTAAAACCATCTCATATAACATTTGATAGGCATTTGTCAAGTGAATTAGTAATTACCTTAGAGTTTAGGGAAGCCGAACGTTTTTTAATTTGGCAGTCATCTGAAAGGGAAAACATTTGAGCAGTTAAGGAATTACACGTGCAATTTAGTGCAATGGCCTTAATTCTTTACAAAGAAAAGCAATGGTCAGAAAATAAGACCATTGTGGACATCTGGTCATTTATTTGGTGATTCATAACATCAGTAATCTGAACCAGTGGAATACAGTCCTCTGTATCACTGCAGATGTCCACACTGCTTGCCTAGCGCACAGGGCACTAAATGAATGTCTGCTGAATAAAAGACTCCAAAAATCAGAAGGTCATCAAATATTATTTCTAGAAGAGATCAATAAAATGAAAATTCTGCTTCAAAATGTTCATGTTGTCTATTTATAACTATTGTAAGATTTATATAAACCTATAACCCTTATGTTAAGATAGTTTCCATGATCTCAGACATCTCCCTATTTCCCAGTCCACTGGTCAGCTGACTATGCCGCAGTCACTCCTCCTCCCATTGACGACAGTGGTCCATTTACACTACTGTGCCTTGCTGTACGTGTGGAGAAAGAGCCAATTCTAACATATCCCAGGTTGGACATCACTGGGGTCCACTCCATGGGCGGGATTAAGTATATTCTCTCATGTCAGCAATTTAATTTAATGAATTGTTGGTGTCTACCATAAAATCCTTGTCTCCTAATTTGTTTTCTAATTGACATCTTAATTTGGGCCCATAAAGTAACAGGGATGAGTTATTTCTTATATTCTATATATTATATCCTTCTTAAATTCTTCTAATATAACCTTAACATAAGGATGTTTTCCTAAAGACACTGTATAATAAGAATTAGTAAGAGAGAATGAAAGGAGAATGTTAGAAAAACATGATTGATACTCTTATTACCTTCATCTTCAAGAGGGTTAAAAGACCTTTCATTCTGCAAAAGAACCTGTTTTAGTTCTTCTAACTCAGCGTGCTCCTTGGCATACATTCTTTTCAGATTCTCTACATGCTGAATCATCACTTCTACTGCTTTACTAACCCGGCTTTCCTGGCAGGAAAAAACAAAACAAAACACATTTACATTGAAAATACTATTCTCCATACCCAGTTGTAAATCAGTGAATTAGACACGTGCTTACCTTCACTCCATGCCTAGAGCCTACTAAAATGGCGAGAAGGGTTTTGTTTTTTTTTAAGGCATGCGTACATAAGGATATATAGAACATGGAAGAGGATATAATAGCAACAAAACTGAATGCCTGCCAAGTAGGAGGACTCGTGGTAAGTGACTAAGACCTGAAAAACTGAACTCTAAGCAAAGCTGTAAGAAAAGCCAAGAAGCAGCCTGGCTTTTACCACAGAAAGCCGCAAGGGCTCAGGAACTAGTGGTGCCTCTGGAATTAAGCTTGAAGGTAGACACGTGAACAGAAGAAATGGTTGAGAATCTGTGTAAAAAGCAATCAGAGCCACAGATCACCGCCCTTACTCAGGTCAGCTGAGCAACTGCCCCTCTACCGCTTTGGTGAAAGACTACAAGGTTGGATATCTAGAGAAATTTAAACAGAGGGTCTGTGGATGGAGCAGTAACACACAGTTGATGGTGAGTGGATCATACGGAAAAGAACAGACGGAAGCAGAAGTCTGCATATATATATTGAATATTGAGATACATAGCCTTATTCTTCCTTCCAACCACCAAACACTGGTAGCCAGGCTTATACTCTCAAGGTAGGCAGTTGGAAGATTTTTCTCTGAGGAATCTAACATTGCAAGATGAAACTCTTAAAAACTGCTGACACTGAGTATGCCAGAAAAACTTCCTGGCTCGTGTGAAGCTCAGAGCCACCATGAAACTTCCCCAGCCAGCATATGCAGAGCTCCCAGTCAGCTGTATAGCGGGTCATCGCTAGTCAGAGGAAAGCCTCTAGCTTGAGAAAAGAAAGTCAACACATAGAAAAAAAGCAAGCTAAAAGAAATGAACTGTAAGAGGGGCAGGGCATAGCTCAGTTTAGAATGTGTGCCTAGCATGCACGAGGTCCTGGGTTCAATCCCCAGCATGCCTATGAAATGAATGAATGAATGAATGAATGAATGAATGAATGAATAAATGAATAACTAACTAACTAACTAACTAAATAAATAAATAGTAAACATAATTACTGCCCCCCCCCAAAAAAGAAATAAACTGCAGAAAAATGAAAACGCCAAGGAAACTATCAATATCTTCAGAGAGGTAAGATTAACTATTGTATCTATGAAATAGGAACAAGATATTATTTAAAAGCAACATTCTGAGTTTTTTTTTAAGTCTGGAAATTAAAAATATGACAAAAAATATGTAACTCGACAGAAGAGTTTCAAGATAAGGTTGAGGAAATCTCTCTGAAACTAGAGCAAAAAGACTACAAGGTAGAAAAGAGATGAGAAAAGACCACTTCAGGAGATCCAACATTCAAAGAACAGGAATTCGACAAGTAGTCAAAATGTAGAGAACATCCACCAAGTGTAGAAAAGGAAATAGCTCAAGAGAATTGCTGAATTCAGGAAATAACTTGCCAGCTGGGAGCGGCTGAGGATAAATTAGAGAAAAGTAAATAGAAAACAGCATAACAATCATGGTGAAGGGAAATGATTAACTCCATGAAGAACATGAATGTTGTGCAAAGAAGAAAAAGTACTAGACTACTGTCTCTACTATGAACAGAATTTATATGGTCATAATAGTGTTTATAGATAATATTGACCTGATACTATTCATCCACTAATTTTAATTTAAAAAAAAATTTGATATTTTCTACAGACACAAAAAGTAGACAATAAACCTACACATATCCATTAATCAGTTTCAAGAACCACCAACATTTTGCTATGAGTTTCACCTCAATTTTTGAATGCTGTTTTTTAAGAATAGATGGACATCATGTTATTTCACTCTTAAACATTTCAGTAAGTATCTAAAAAAAAGGAGTGTATTTCCTTAAATAATCACAATGCCATGATGACACCTAACATTAACAGAAACACTTTAATATCATCTAGTCCATATTCAAATTTCCCCAATTGTCTCAAAAAAGATTTATTTACAGATTTGTTTGAATTGGAACCTGAAAATGTATATTCATCATATTTTTTCTGTTTTTAGATAATGATGAGTAATATAAAATTAACTATTTTAAAGTGAACAATCCAGTGGCATTTAGAACATTCACCATCTTGTGCAACCATCACTTCTGTCTAGTTCCAAAACATTTTCATCACCCCCAAATAAAACCCCACACCCATGAATCACCTACTCTCCATTAATCCCTCCCACAGAACCTGGCAACCACCAAGCTTCTACCTTTCTCTAAAGAGTTACCCAGTCCAGATACTGTGTAAAAAAGGAACCATACAATACGTGACCTTTGTGTCTAGCACCCATACTTAGTTTAATATTTTCCAGATTCATCTACATTATAGCATATATCAATACATTCTTTCTTTCAATGGCTAAATAATATATTAATGTTGCCATAATAATATTGCAATCTCTTCACATCCTTGTCAGTACCAGTTATTTTCCTTCTTCCTTCCTTTCCTCTTTGTATTATAGCTCTCCTAGTGGGTGTGAATGTCAATATGGTTTTGATTTGTATTTCTCTAATGATTAAGCATATTTTCATGTGCTTATTGGCCACTTCTGTATCTTCTTTGTGAAATGTCTATTCAAGTCTTATTTCCTTTTTTCAGTTGGGTTACTTCTCTTTCTGTTGTTAAGCTATAAGCATTCTTTATATATTCTGGATACTAGACCCTTATTAGTTATATGATCTTCTAATATTTTCTCCCATTTTATAGATTATCTTTTCACTTTCTTGGTAATGTCACTTGATACACAAAAGTTTTTCATTTTGAGGAAGTCCTATTTTTTTGCTGTTGCTTTTGGTGCAGATTATAACATTGTATGAAGGGAGTATCTAGAAAAATATATCACAAAATTTTTATAATGATTGTCACTGCCTAATGCTATCGAGAGATTTTTCTTTACATTTTTATTTGCATGCTCCATTTTCCATTTTTTCTGTATTACATACGTATGTTTTGTACAATAAAGAAATGTTTTTTTAAAAAAACTTATTCCTAGAAATGTAATCCATAATGTTAAGGAAAATACATTCTTTCAGTAGTTTCACCATAACTAGAGAAATGGAGACAAATTACCTGATTAATGGCTCCCAGCATCTCAGCCCTACTGGCCACTCGTGCTGTGCACTGGCTGAGGAATGTTATGCTCTTCTCCAGCTTCTTAATGATTTCCTGAGCCTGGCTGTCATCTTCACAAAGAGGGGTTAAAGACTGCACAGAAAGGAAAGCATTAGTAACTATTAAACCCAAGTATTCAGCAAGTGATTCTAATACTGATTGTGTTGTAAATCCAGGTGACTCTGGTACCTTTATGGAAGGTGAAAAGCAGCAGCAAAGACCAATAATGAATGATACAGAAATATTAGCGTCTTTGTTGGCCATCAAGCAGGTGCTCCCAAAACCTTTTATACTATCTTATAGTATCATATACTATCTTTGATCCCTTCCTCCTTTACTTTCCAAATTTGCCCCTCCTTCATGTGTATTTATGTCTTTCTTCTATGATTAACAGGATGCAATGTAATTCATTGGCAATGGTAAAGAAATTATGCCTATAAATGAACTGAATGCATTATATGAGAATCATAGCTTGAACTTTTAAGAAAAGTAGTGAAAACAGACTGGAATTATATATGACTCTGACAACTATATTTGCTTTTCCAGTGATGACAAGTTGAGATTGGGGTGGTTAGGTAGGTGCACCTTCATTGCCTTATAAATATTTAATCTCAGATCTGTGCCCTTGATCCAAAGACATAATAATTTAATGGCTAAAGAGTTTCAGTAAGCAAGACAAAAAAGTTCTGAAGATTCTGTTTCACAACAGCCATGAATATACTTAACTCTATCGAAGTATACTTATAATGGTTAATATGATAAATTTTTACATAGAATATGGCTTCTACATTTTTATTTCATTTTTCCAAAATTAGCCCTGTTAGTTTTCCAACCCATCTTTGTATTGATGGTGACCTCATTAAACAGAAGAGTAAAAGTAGTTGTTCCACTTCTGTGCGCCTTACAGAGGGTTTGCCCATTATCTGAGAAGACTGGAGTCAGTTACCATTCTCTCTTTTCAGTTACTTAAATGAAAACAGACTTTTGATTCTCTTCTTTGAAGCTTAAAATTGATATTATCTCCTATTGCTCAGTTTTCTGCATAATTACTCTTTTGCCTGAAATCTATTTGAAAATCCAGAGAGAAGGCAGATGATTCATATAACTACTTTAAAAGACATTTATTCACACAAAAACTACTAGAGCTAATAAACAAATTCAGCAAGGCAGCGGGATACAAGATTAACATGCAGAAATCGGTTACATTTCTTTATACTAACAATGAAATATAAGAAAAGGAAAGTAAAAAAACAATCCCTCTTAAAACCACATCCAAAAAAATAAAATATTTAGGGCTAAATGACCAAGGAGGTGAAAGACTTATATGCTGAGAACTATAAAACATTGATAAAGGCAATTAAAGATGATTTAAAGAAATGGAGATATCACATGTACTTGGATTGAAAGAGTTAATAATATTTTTAAAGTGGCCATACCACCCAAAGCAATCTACAGATTTAATGCAATCCCTATCAAATTACCCAGAACATTTCTCACAGAACTAGAACAAATAATCCTAAAATTTATGTGGAATCACAAAAGACCAAGAATTACCAAAGCAATACTGAAGAAAAAGAATAAAGCTGTAGGCATAACCCTCCCAGACTTCAGACAATACTCCAAAGCTACCATAATTAAAACAGTGTGGTACTGGCAGAAAAACATACATATGGATCAATGGAATAGAATAGGGAGCCCAGAAACAAACCTACAGTCTATGGTCAATTTAATCTTTGACAAAGAAGGCAAGAATATACAATGGAGAAAACACAGTCTCTTCAGCAAATGGTGTTGGGAAAACTGGACAGCTTCACGTAAATTAATGAAGTTAGAATATTTCCTCACACCATACACAAAAGTAAACTCAAAATGGCTTAAAGACTTAAACATAGTGTCCACACAGGACACTATAAATCTTCTAGAAGAGAATGTAGGCAAAACCTTCTCTGACATAAATCGTAGCAATGTTTTCCTAGGTCAGTCTCCCAAGGCAATAGAAATAAAAGCAAAAATAAACAAATGGGACCTAATTAAATTTATAAGACTTTGCACAGCAAAGGAAACCATAAACAAAGACAACCTACAGACTGGGAGAAAATATTTGCAAATGATGCAACTGATAAGGGCTTAATTTCCAGAACATACAAACAGTTCATACAACTCAATAACAAAAAAACAAACAACCCAATCAAAAAATGGGCTAAAGACCTAAACAGACATTTCTCCAGTGAAGATATATAGATGGCCAATAGGCACATGAGAAAATGGTCAATATCGCTAATTATCAGAGAAATACAAATCAAAACTACAATGAAGTATCCCCTTACAGCAGTTAGAATGGCCATCATTTAAAAGTCCACAAATGATAAATGCTGGAGCGGATACAGAGAAAAGGAATTCTCCCCACTCTGTTGGTGAAAATGTAATTTGGTGCCACCATGGAAAACAGCAGGGAGATTCCTCTCAAACCAAAATAGTGTTACCGTATGATCCAGCAATCCCACTCCTGGGCATATATCTGGAGGCAACACTAAATCGAAAAGATACATGTACACCAATGTTCAAAGCAGCACTATTTACAATAGCCGAGACATGAAAGCAACCGAAGTGTCTGTCAACAGATGACTGGATAAAGAAATTGTAGTGTATATATACAATGGAATACTACTCAGCCATAGAAAAGAATGAAATGATGCCATTTGCAGCAACAGGGATGGACCTGGAGATTGTCATACTAACTGAAGTAAGTCAGATAAAGATAAATATCTTATGATATCATCTGTATGTGGAATCTAAAAAAATGACACAAATGAACTTATTTACAAAACAGAAAAGGACTCATAGACATAGAAAACATGGTTGCCAAAGGGGAAAGGGAAAGGGGAGGGATAAATTAGGAGCTGGGATTAGCTGATACTAACTACGACGTATAAAATAGATAAACAAGGTCCTACTGTATAGCGTGGGGAACTATATTTAATATCTTGTAATAATGAAAAAGAATATATATGTGTATAGCTGAATCATTATGCTGTACAGAAACTAATACCTTATAAATCCAAAAAATGTATAAAAAAGACATTTATTTGCTTTTATTGCTTACATGCTCCTTTAATGAACATTTTCTCTTAGCCTGATCCTGAATTCTTACCTCTTACTAATTCATAGCTGGGTCAGGCAGGACTTAATACTTGGTGTTGGTTTTAGTCATACAAGTAAACTCATTTGTAATTTTGAAAACCTTATTAATAACATGATCAAATGTGTCGTCCTCAAATAGTACGATTCTCACCTCTAACAGTTTTAGACAGTTAGTGATTTCTTTCTTCAGATTTTCTTCTGCCAAGTCACGGGATCTTTCTTCAAGCTTCACTCTTTTCTCCAAGGTGAACCAGTCGCATTTAAATCCCAAAGATAATCTGAGAAATTCGGCCTGTTGTCAAAATAACGTGAGAGTGAGGGGAGAAAAACTGGATGTGGTCAAATATTTCAGTTTAATCCCAAATATGCAGAGGCATTTCTTTCTCCTCCCAGCGACGTAATGCTGGCATGCATAGACTTTTCTTGCCCTTTGTCATGGCAAAGCCAAACAGACACCAAGCCTATGACAGCTTGCACAAAATCATGAAGTGACTGTAGGTGAGTCTGAAACACTTCTTTTTTTACTCAAAGGAAAAAAACATTTGCTTTAAACTTACCTCTACCTCCTTCTCATTAGTAGAAATGCTGCAGGATAAGAGAAAGAAGTTATTCAAACAGAATTCAACAGAAAAGCCAGAAACGTTAGCAAGCTACATGAAAAAGAGCTTACTTGTCACTCTGTCTAAAGTTAACGGACTTCACAGTGGTTACAGGGAGGGAGGAAAGAGCAGCATCTATTAAAAGACAATAAAATGTTATTTGGTTAAAAAGGCTTAATAGCTAAAGGCACGTTCAATCAACTGTTGTTACGTTCTCTCTCCACTAAACAGGCATCTCATTGAAATATGTCTGAGAAGATGGTCAGCTAACAACACATTTGCTTAAATGTAAGATAATGTTATGCTTTGCTACTGGGATCACAATGATATTAAATCAGAGGCTCACATTCCAGCCTGGGAATAGTCATTGAAGATGTCTGGGAGTCAAAGGACAGCCCGAATTACTTTTCTTTGCATTTGAATGTTTATTTGACTTGATCCTATGGTTAAATGTATACCTTTCTCTGGTACCCTGGTCCTTCTGAGGATCAAGAGTTTAAAAGCAGCAACAACAGGTGTTGTAGTGATTCTGGTGGTGGTGGTGGTAACAATAGTATAATAATTATTTTAAAAATAATATGGTGACAGTAACATCAACAATAAACCTAGTCTCAATCATTTACCACAGATTTACTATGTGCCAGTCCCAGAGCAAGTCTCTTTATAGATATTAATGGTACTCTTCACAACTACTTCACAAAGAGGGCAATATTAGTTATGAAGAGCATTAGGTTTAAAGTTGAAAAAACCTGGTTTAAGTCCTAGCTTTTATGGACAAAGAATGTCACCTGCCATTTCAGTAAATAAAGGATGTTGTGGCCATCAAGCCGTCAGCCCCGGTAGCCGTGGTGCATCCTGAGGGGACTTAAGATGGAGGAAAACAGGACGCTGGCCCTAGGTAGTTAAGTTAAGGTGCATATTCAAGGAATAATTGCAATAAGCCCAGACTCCTGCATCTTCCCATACGTAGAAAAGTGCTAAATTCATTAACTTGAAATATCTGAGTTTTTTAAATAACTAGCAGTAATCTTTTGGATATTCAACTACCTAATAGGTTGTTTTTGTTTTTGCAAAATCTCCTATATATCCTGTCTCCTCCCTTCCCTCTTCAGAACAGTCCCTCAGAGCTATCTGAGAGGCTATGTCTTGGGCTTAAGTCCTCAGGAAATCTGCTGGATAAAACATAATTCTCAACTGTTAGGTTGTGCTTTATTTTTTTCAGTCGACACTTTGATCCTTATAACTATGTGACCTGAAACAAGTCACAACTTCATCAAACCATCTACAAAACAAAGATGATTTTTCTATTTTTCTATAGTAGCTAACTTTTATGAGAACTTCCATCAGGCACTTGTCTAAGTGCTTTTTATATAGTTTGTTCAATCCTCACAGCAAATCTGAGATAAGAACAGTATCTTATCTACAGTTTACAGGCTGGGAAACTGAATCATACCGTACCCATCTCACACAGGTATTGGGGAGAACTAAATAAAACTATGCACATAAAGAATTTAGCCTTGTGCTTAGCACAGTATATTCTTAATAAAGGGTACTTTTAAAAAAATCAATCACTTCCACTTTGCAGATGAGGAAATTTAAAGTCAAGGTTAACATAGAAAACCAACTTATGGTTACCTAGGTGAAAGCGGGGTGGGGAGAGATAAATTGGGAGTCTGGGATTTGCAGATACTAACTACTATAAACTAGACAAACTAGATAAAATATAGGTCCTACTGTATAGCACAGGGAACGATATTCAGTACCTTGTAATGTCCTATAATGAAAAAAAATGTCAAAAGGAATACATATGTGTGTGTATGTGTAAATGAATCACTATGCTGTACACTAGAAATTAACACAACATTGTAAATTGACTATACTTCTGTTTAAAAAAAAAAAAAAAAGACTCAAGGTTAAATAACTTTCCAAAGTCATCGCAAGTCAGAGAGTGACCAAGCAGAGTCATTGACTCTGAAGTCAGAACGCTATCCACTCACTAGTCCATCCTAATTAACGGAGGGGAAATGGGGAGAGAAACATATTAGCACTTATTCTTTAAATACTGACTTATTTACTTTTAGATGGAATAATAAAAAAGATCTGAGTAGCACTTAGCACTCACCACCAACATTGGTGTGGTCCCTAGTTCACAACAGGGGATCTGGGGCTTAACAAGCAGTGCAACATAAATATGGTGAAAATGATACAGACTGAATCAAAATCAGTTCTATTTGGCTGATTTTACCTAGAGATGTAGATCTGTAGATGCCATATCTTTGCTCAGAAAGATTTCACCCCTAAAAATTACCGGCGGGAAATAGGGGTTGGAAGAGAACATCCCTTACCTCCTGCAGCACATTCTTTTCTGTGCTCCTCTCTTGTTCCTGGTTCCGCTATGGCTTCCTAAAACCATAAAGAGATTTTATTGCGGTACGTAGAGTGGAAATCCTCCATAACCAGTCATTTCCCAACTTCCTGTCCTCTCCCGCCCCACCCTGTGGAAACCACTCTACAGCAGCCAAAGACCTGTGCTGGGCATTAGGAAGAAAAGAGGACTGGCTCCAGCGGGGCTTCCAGTCTAGCTAAGGCATAAAGAAGAGAAACACACAGAAAGCTGCCCACAGGGTACAAGTCACCACCACGCAAACTAGGATGAGGAGCCAAATAAATGCAGTACGGATGAAGAAGTTTTCTGCAAAGGGAGGAGAGCGGCATCATGGCTTGAGAAGCATGGAAAGTCCCTGCTGACAAGGAACCAGCTGGAGCTTGAGGGAGAGGCAGGAATGGGTGGGTGAAGAAGTGGGGGTGATTTAGGACCACGGCACCAGCTTTTCAGATGGGCGGCCGGGGAAACTGATGAAATAGCTGATAAGATGGTGTCACGCTTGGCTTTTATTCCAGTGTGTTTTAAGGTCACTGACCAAGTGTCCTACAAACGTATCTGTATAACAAAAATCACCCTAATAAGAGAGTGGGTAATGTACTGCTCCTGGGGAAAACCAGTGGAAAAACTATAGATCATCATTTTTCAACATTCTCAGAAATTTTCCATAAAAAGCAAGTCCAAGACGAATTTCCTTGGTAGGGCCCTTGATACTATGTCGTGTAATTTTTGGACAATTGAAACTAAGATTTTGATCAAATGTAACAAATGCAGTAATACGGGTAAAACATTAGATCATTCTTATCAACATGTAAATCATCTTAAGTTTTTTGAATCCTCCCTCAACTCATGACGTCTTCTGGCCACGGCATTTTCTTTCTCTCCTGCGCTTCGTGGCCACGCTTCTGGGAAGAGGTGTCCACAGTTGCTGTTTCTAATTCTTCATCTCCTGTTAGTGACCAATGAACCACTCTGCCCCTGTACCCAACACTCCAAGGAAACTGCCCTCCCCGGTTACCTGGGGGCTCCCTACTGCCAAATCCAAGGGATCATTTTTCAGTCTTTATTTTACTTGACCTCACTGTAGCATTTAAAATGATCTATGGGGGGGGGGGGGGTATAGCTCAAGTGGTAGAGCACATGCGTAGCCTACAAAAGGTTCTGGGTTCAATCCCCTGTACGTCCTCTAAAAATAAATACGTAAACCTAACTACCTCCCCCCACCAATAAAAACAAATAGATAAAAATATATTAAAAAAATTTTAAAAATAAAAAAAAATTTTAATTAATTAAATAAAATGATTTATAATCCCCTCCTTCCTGAAGATTTTTCTTCCCTTGGTTTTCCTCGCCTGACGCCGCCCCATCACTACAATAGCTCCTTCTTGGTGTCCTCCGCTATCGCCTTCTCTTATTAGGGAACAGAGTCATGAAGAGTCCACTGTCCTCAGTGCTCTCTCCCTGCCTGCCAGGGTCCTTGGGAGCTCCCATCCACATGCGTGGTCCTTTGCCGATGACTCACAAATGAGTGAGTTTGTGAGTCATGCTACCGAAAGGCCCACAGGTAAGTTTATGAGTATGGATAAATAGCTCTATATGAAATCTCCTTACAGAGTACTGATGTCTCATCTCAACCAAACTTGATTTATCTCAAATTAAATTAAATTTACCCCGTAAATTCCATTCTTCTTACTCTCGCCTGCTCTCATGTTAATCTATCCATTCTGTAGGTTAAGCCGTAAGCCGGGGTGTCTACCTTTTCCCATGCCGCTGACATCCATCACTGAGTGCTGTGAATGGTACCCCCTCACTATCTCTCCAATTAGTCTCTTTTTCTCCATCATCACTAAATTCATACCATCCTCATCTCTTGCCTGAATTAGTACAATAGCATTCTAACGAGTTCCCCACTTGCATTACTGCATTTTCCAATCCATCATTTTAAAGTTTTTTTTTTTTAATTTCTATCTTTTTCCAAGATGAGAAGAAGTGTGTTCTCTCTGAAGACTTCTATGAAAGACTAGAGGACTCGAATTCTCCTCTGTCCAGTTTTTATAAGGGGCAACCACATTCGGCATGTGTGTGAGCCAATACTACGCTCTCTGCATACTTTACAAAGAATTATTCCAAATCACATATCCAATCACCCTACTCTCTTCAGATATGAATAGTATAAAATTTTTATCTATCTTATTACCTCAGATGTATACATGCCACAGCCTTCTCTTCACTTGAGTTAGCTGCATGAGTCTCTGTTTCTTTTAACCAAATAGGCCTAACTAAAACAATGTTTATACACTGATGGGAAGACAATAATATTAATACACACACAGACACAGACACAGACATACACACCTCTGTGCACAGAATGCAGGGAGGGGCTAATGCATGAGTAAGACTCTTGAGGAAACGTGGAATTGAATCCATGGTCTACTAGTTACCCTTCGATAATTATAAATTCATACCACTGACAAGAAGCCTTCTAAAAGAAAGGAGTTTAACTCCTTTTCCATACACATTTCACTGTTTGCCCTCATGATGCTCTACAGCAGTTTGCCATAAGGCTGTGTAACATTCGACACCACTCAAGGCACCCCCTCCATGACACCTTTCCTGTCCCCTCACCCCAACCACTTCTCTTCTCTATCACTAACCACAGTCTAATTACTAAGTAATCATATATTTCCTCCCTGAATCACAACATATCCTTGAGGTAGATATCATTGTTTTATTTAGCCTTATTTATTAAGGCATTCATTTATTTAAGAGTACCCTATTGATAGATATCTAGCTGGTTTCCAGCAGACTTTTGCTGAATAAATGAGTGAATGAATGAATGAAGGAAAAATTAGTGTGGAGTCACGAGGTCCTACTTCTGACTCTACTGTGTGACCTCAGACAAGTCACAAGGATGCTTTGGCCTCAACTTCTTCATCTATAAAATATTGGTATAACTAAATTCTATTAACCTCATAAGATTCTGAAAAGACAAAATGAAATTGTGCTTATAAGAGTACTACGCAAACTTAAAGGGACAGTTCCACCGTTGTATGGGTTATTACTTTTATTTTGACAGGTGTACATTTCCTTACCAGATTTAACGTGGTTTTTCCTTCACTCACGGAGCCCTGGACTACAATATTTTCAGGAGCTGGACTTCTGCCTATGAGAAAGAGGAAACACACCAGTTAGGGGTTGGGGAGGGCAGCAAGAAGTAAAAGAGGAAGAGGGTGGCAATGTGGCAAAGGCCTTCATACGTGAGACCAATTTTGTACTAAAAAAACTTTAAATGTGTCCGAATCAGGACCAGACCAGCAAAATTTCCCAAGGAAGCTAACCATAGGCAATTTCTTAACAGAAATGAACATCTGTATAAACAGCCTTCAAATAATAGGGTTTATAAAATACTTTTTAAGGCTGGTGCTGCTTTTTTAAATCAAACACATTGCTAGTGTAATTACAGAAATGGAGTGAAAGAAGGATGAACAATTAGCAACTTCGTAGCTTTTTTTATAGCTTGACAAACAGGTTTTTTTAAATTACATATGCAAGGCTGATAACACAGTATGATATCCTTCCAAAACACTGTATCTGTCTAAATGTCATCAAGCTAAGATGAAAAGATGCACTTTTAATTTATGCCAATCCTTTTCATAATTTCACTTTATTTACCTGTACCGTAATATACTTGATAATTACTTGGACATGATCCATTGTCCTGAATTTAGTTCAGAGCAGGCACAAAGGTCACCTGCTATAGTTAGATTTTGTTTAAGAAAAAGCAATAATTAAAGGATATATTAGATTTTTAACACTTAAATGGAAACAAGAACAAAGTGGTAATCACTTTCTTCGGAGATATAACATTTTTTCCTATACATTTTATTTTAGTTTAAAAAAAAATTTAGGATACATGATAGATTCATATGGTCCAAAAATGAAAAAATGTAAAATGTTTTCCAGTGAAAAACTTCCCTCCCATCTATGCCTGTCAGAAATGCATTTTCCCTCCTCATAGACAATGTTACGAATTTTAGTCTAGACTTTCAGAGATATTATATATACACGCACAAAAGCTTTTTTCTATTCTTTTTTTCACAATTTTTACATGCAATACATAATGTTTTGTACCTTAGGCTTTTTTCCCCAAGAAACAATAGTTCTTTGATACCTTTCAAAGAAAAAAGGTTTTTTCTGTGTGTTTTACAGGGTATTGTTAGTATTCCATTACGTGGATATGCCAAATACGTAAATTTATTTCCAATATTTTGTTATTACAAACAATGCTGCAGTAAATAAACATCCATATATGTCACATAGTATGTGTGTACTTAGATCTATAGGATAAATTCCCAGAAACCAAGTTATTTTATCATGGGATATGTACATTTAAAATTCTGATAGATACTGGCAAATTCCTCTCTATATTAATTACAGTAATTTACACTCCCTGGATTCCATTTCTACAGTTTTACAGCGCTTCTAATTTAGCATGTATATCTAAAATTTAATTGTCCAGTTCAAACAACAGATGAAATTTCCGTAATTTTTTTTTTTTTTTTTTTTTTGGTGGGAATGAGAGCTTCCTGTGAGTGTTGACTGTAGTGATGTCTCACTGGGAACGGATGAGAAGAGCCACTTCATTTTCAGACTCAAATGGCAGAAGGGAATCTAACATTATTTAGTTAATTTTTGCCTCCTGAGTGGACCATCACTAATTGGTCCATCCTTTCAACCTAGTAAATCCTAATTGGGATTCTGAGAATTTCCTAAGTAACTCCATATCTGCGCCACCGTTGAGAGCAGTGTGCCCAGTCCATCTTTGCTATAGGAAGTATTTAAATCCCATTGAAATATATTGTATTTTTAAAATTCTAAATGCAGAAGTGGAAAAAGTTGGTAACATCATAAATGAAGGCCATGTTCATCTCTTGGACTTCTTTTCTCTAGACTATGTCTTCAAAATTCTTTTATAAAATAACATGACAGAGCTACTGAGGATAGTACCCTCCACTGAGGATAGCTTCCAGGTTTGCTGAATGGAAGCTACACTTGAAGCCTTCAGCAGCTCACCTCCACTCTTTAGCCCAGCAGAAACTGATCTTTTTTCCTCCTCTTTCTCACCCAGTGGTTTACATCCAAGGTCAGCAGAAGCCATATTCAAAATTTCTGATCCAGAATCTACCATCAGGAAGAAACGAACAGCATGAACACTATGCAAAAGGATTATTTGCGTATGTTCTTTTCATTTGCACGCACCTCAGCAGGTCAGAAAACAGCAAACTTACAGCTATAATACTAACATTCTATTTTTGTATCTTTTCCAATCCACTCACCACTTGGAGTCACAGTACTTTCTGTAGATGAAGTGTGTCCAGGTGATGGTAGCGTGGAGTGTTCCCTGTCAAAGGAGTAGAAGAAAAATTTTTGAGTGTTGGTTCCAAAGAATTTTCCTAGAAATTAACAGGATATGCCCCCAAATTCACACACACAAACAAACCAGCAAACCTGGACTGTGGCAGGCTCTCAGAATATGAGCATTCAACACCATTCTCCTTAAGTAGAAAAAAAAAAAAAAGGAGAAACAAGTTTAACAATTTGACATTTTCCATTCCAGAGAGGCTGTGTTAAGCAAACATTTTCATACAATTTTAAATGAACCCATATTTGCTTTTCTCTTTTGGAGAGGAGACAGGAACGGGATGGTATAGGGAAGATTGGTACATATACTTCCTCAAAGCTGTACTTGCAAAAAAAAAAATCCAATTTTAAGTATACTCACAAGTCTAATATTTAAAGAAAACCTGATGAATTCTTGGGCAAAGCAAATTCTAAACTTAAAGGGCACATAGAGTTTATATCATGAACTTAAATTTTCTTTAAACAGAACGTTCTAGGTGGGCATGAGACAACATTTCTATTTACGGAAATATTACTCAACCTAAAAGTTCTGACTCGGTGATTTAAAAATGGTTCTCAATGTTCCAGCTAGACACGTAATACGTTTTAAATTTAATCCAATTCTCAAAGATCCCAGGGATTATATCTAAGTCAGCACCTATTACTTGGCATTCAAGTGGAGCTTAACGAAATTATAGTCCTAGCCTGCCAAGGCAAGTGTTTGAAAGCCTCACTTGAGCTTCCTGATCTCTAACAGGAGCTCCTAATTTGGGGGGAACTTTAGGACGTTACGCTGGATTACTTTGCTTATTCTCTTTTCAAAAAATATAGTGGGCACATAGGTTCCTCTTGAATAAAAAGCTTTTCTAATGTTTTCATGATTAGTTGGTTTATTTAAGAAAATCCATTAAAATTTCATAAATTAAAACAGAAATCATTTGGACATAACAAAACCCTGCACTGACAATACAAAAATGGACACATTTAAATATTCCATAATCAAACCTAGAACTTATTCCCTGACACAAGCCACAGCAGGTTTCAAAGCAGGGATGCTGGATATCACACACAGTACTGAGAATCTATCCAAAATAACAGTGACTACAGTCATGGGAATGAAAAGGTTTAGCAAGAGCTTGCTGAGTACATAGTTATTCAACACAGACAATAACGGCTTACATCTGTTCAGCATATTAAAATTTACAGAAGCCCTTTTATGCATTATCTTATTTAATTCTCCCAACCATATGCAGTGGGTTTTAGCCAACAAACAAACAAAAAAGGATTTACTCATTTCAGATAAGGAAGATAAAACCAGTGATTAAGCAATTTCCCAGAAGTATTCCGATAGTGGCATCAGCCTCTTCACCCCAGCTAGACTAAACACAGTGTCCTCCCCACTGTCTCTGAGATACCCTAAGGCCGTTGGAGGGGCAAAGCCTTTCTAGCTGTGGTCTTACACTGGTAGATGATTTGCATATAAACTTTTTAAATGTTCACCTCACATGTTTAGAAAAATCTACAATCAAACTTGCACAGCAAGAGTTTACACCTAATTCTTCTATTAATAAATGTTGGGCAATCATCTTTTTTTTGTTTCATTTCATCTCTGCTTTAAATATCTTTGAGTCAGACTAGATGTGACTGGAGCCCCTTGTGACAACAGTTTAATTTAACTCAACAACATTCATCAAAAGCCTTTCCCTGTTTCTGGCACAAAACAGAAAGGCTGGAGTGACCAAAAGCACAGTCCTTGTCCCAGAGCAGCTCACAGGCCAGTCAGGAAGACAAACATATAAAGCAAACACTCCATAAATTATAGGCAGCATTCCACAGAGGAAAGTAATACTCATAGGACAGAGTAGGGTAACATTTGAATTAAATTTTGAAGAGAACGTGTACCTTATACTCCACAGTTAGTTAAATGATAGTAGCCTTCTCCTTAAAATATTTAAATAGATTGTTTAGTAACTATTATATGCTTGTTTAACAACTATTATATGCTTGTTTAACTATATGCTGATATATACGTAAGAAATGAAGTTATAAAAATAGGAAAAAATGAAACATCCTTCAGTTTCATTGAGTATCACACCATGTAAAAATCAGCAAGGATTGATTCTTTAATAATAAAAAATTGGGCCCATACATATATCCAGAAGGAACCCTACTTCAGGATGACACCTGCACCCCAGTGTTCATAGCAGCACTATTTACAATAGCCAAGACATGGAGGCAGCCTAAATGTCCATCAACAGATGACTGGATAAAGAAGATGTGGTATATTTATACAATGGAATACTACTCAGCCATAAAAACTGACAACATAACGCCATCTGCAGCAACATAGAAGCTCCTGGAGAATGTCATTCTAAGTGAAGTAAGCCAGAAAGAGAAAGAAAAATACCATATGAAATCGCTCATGAGAAATCTAAAAAAAAAAAAAAAAAAAACATAAATACAAAACAGAAACAGACTCATAGACATAGAATACAAACTTGTGGTTGCCAAGGGGGCGGAGGGTGGGAAGGGACAGATGGGATTTCAAAACTGTAGAATAGATAAACAAGATTATACTGTATAGCACAGGGAAATATACACAAGATCTTATGGTAGCTCACAGAGAAAAAAATATGACATTGAATATATATATTTTCCTGTGTAATTGAAAAATTGTGCTCTACACTGGAATTTGACACAACATTGTAAAATGATTATAAATCAATAAAAAATGTAAAAAAAAAATCGGGCCCATTAATACTCTATAAAATATAAAAGTATGCTTTTACATGTGGCTTGAAGTAATCCTTATCACTGTGCTATAATTAATAATATATATTTTATATAATAATAATTATTATATTGCACTAACTAAAAAGCTAATTTTTTCAGAAAAAGATTTCTTATACTGATCACAGTCATGGATTCTTGTATTTGAATTTAAGAGGTATGAAAGGAAACAGTTATTTTCTATTCAATTCACTGATTTCTAAAATTAGGGAAAAGGGAACACACATTATTTCTGTAAACTTTGTTTTTCAAAAAAGGCTAGTTATTATTTAAAATCAAAATAATAGCTACAGCAAAAACACAGTTTGCCTCCATTATGTTACAGATGAGTCTCATTTGTTGTTGTTGGTAAACATAATATATTTGCCGATTAAATTAAATAACAATCCTGTGATTTTGGGTGAATTTAGTAGCCATGCATTACTACATTATTCTGGAACAGTTACAAGGAAATTGGATATTAGTGGTTATTATCCCCAATTCATTTATCTATAAATCTCACTGATCAGAAAACACCCCATTACATATCTCAATCCTAGATTTTCAGACATTCAGTTGAACATTTTTTCCCAGACAAAAGAAGGAGATTTTTCCCCCCAAAATTTAGGATTATAGTTCATGAAGGTTGGAGATAAAGCCCCTCAGGGTGTCTGTGCTTGTGAAGTGGTGGGGGTGGGGCGGGACAGACATAACTCAGCAAAAACTTTCCACAACTGTGTCCTTTACTTCCAGCTTCAAAATTTACCCCTATTCCTTCCCAGACCCACAGGAGAACCTAACCCACACAACAGCTGTAGGACTTGGGCAGATCATAAAAAAGACAAGCTACTAGATATATCTTAAAACCAAGGACAATCAAAAAATTGCCTAAAAGCAAGAAAAAGAAAGTTCAGAAGAGAGACTTACATGGAGAAGTCTGGCTCAAGTCAATGGGTCTAACATGCTGACGGCATCAAGCAGGAAGCATACTCTTCCTGTCTGAGCCATTCAGATATCAACCTGCATAACATTTACATGGAAATCCGTGGTCCAGCCCATTTGCTTTTGACAGTAAAAGTCTACCATAGGGTGGGGTAGCCAAGGCGCTCACGGAAGAAAGTGAGACATTCTCCCACGGGCTGGGTCAGCCAATGCAGGACAAACACACACACATACATACACACACACACACACACACACACACACACACACAGAGCAGTATTATTTTAATATTTAGATAGAAAAACATGATGAACAGTAAGAAATAACTTCTAAGATATTAGTAAGGGCAATTAATAGGCCTAGATAATTACTCTTCTACATGAAATGCTATTTTATCCATAGATTTTATGATCAGAAACCCTTCCACCAATAAATACTCACATTACCAATGTAATTTTTACTTTTAGATCCATTTTGGGCAATTGACACTGCTCAAATTAATACGATTTTCTGAGAGAAGAAAAACTGAACATAAGGAGCCTTTATAAACTTATTTCACTCTAACTCAAAATACCCATGACTTGGAGTCAGTTTCAATGTTCTAAAAAGAAAGGAATGTAAAACTGAATGTCAAAAGATTACAACTGCTGTAATCTAAACAAAACTAAATGCCTTCACAAGTTTTTTTTTTCCCCCTCCAATTTCCAACTAAAAGGACACCACACCTTCAGATCTACAGGACACACCTACCACTTTGAGGTTCATTTATAATACAGTTATCAGCCAATTTCTACATGTCCCAATTTTGCAACTGGCAATGTTACTCATTTTCCAAAGTTATTAAAGCTGCACCCACACACAGCTTGAGAAAGCAGGAGAGACAATGGCCAGGAAATCTTCTGAGATATTTTAAAATTGATTCTGTTCTTTGCTTCATAAATCATCTTCTCCTAGTGATAGTAAATCATAAACAAAAACATGTCATAACAAGAAGGAGACCTCAAAGGGGATCAAAAGACACTTCACATTTAGTGTATGTGATTTATGTAACAGCCAAAGTGAAACAGAAATTCATCTCCGTGTCCCCTGACCTGTATCCTCTGAGCTTCACGCTGCTGACAGTTCTGGTTCTGGGTGACAGTTACAGCTGCTATTTTCTGGGTGTCTACCATGAACCAGGTACTTCCCTTACGTTATAAAGTATCTTGTTGGGGTCAAATCTGAGATTGCAGTAAGTAGAGGGGAGAATCAGTTTCATTGTCATAGAATTTTCATGGAACTTCTTAATTCTTGGAGTGTGCAGGGACACACATAGGTACCTAATCACATGTCCAGTTTTGCAAAGGCCCAGACACACTGTAATTGCTATTGACTCAATGGTGGGAGCCGTGAGGCAGGAAAGAAAGACAGATTAGAACGAGAGACACCTGAGCCCCAGGGAGACCCTGCCAAGGGTGAGGAAGAACTGAGCAAGTTGGGCCAAAGGAACAGCTGGGTCTAGCTATCAAAGGGAGCAGAGATACACAACATTGTAAAATGATTATAAATCAATAAAAAATGTTAAAAAATAAAATAAAATAAATAAAATTTAAAAAAAAAAAAAAAACCAAAGGGAGCAGAGATCCTCAAGCCGGTGGGAGACAGTGTCTCCAGCCAGCCCTGCTGGACTGTCTCTTTGCATTGAAAAGCAGAGGATAATTTTAAGAACTGCATCGCAAGGAACCCACTCAACATCACACTCAGACCTCAACTGCAAGTGCTGAAAACAAGAAGGGAGAGTCATCTCTCTACTGACCAGGGAAGGGAGATCACCAAAGGTCTAGACACAGGGTTTGAAGGAGGTCAGCCGTGGGGTAGGGCCCGTGGGCAGTGTGGACAGCAAAGAGGACTGCAGAGAGGTGAGTGGTGAAACTGACTGTCTTCTCCCACAATCTCTCAGGGGGTCAAGCGTCCTTCCCTGGGACCCACTAGTTGGTGAGGTCAAAAGGACATTGGGATATCCTGGTATGCTCCCCTAGAGGTTCTTGGAAATGTTGAGAAGGGACCCCCTGAAACAAAAAGGCCTTCCTATTCATCAGCAAGTGGGGAAACAGAGCACTGAGTTTTGTCTTTCCTCTCAAAGTGACCTACTGGGTTTGCTTCCACGGACTGGCTAAGCCAGAACTCAGCTGTTGCAGATATATATAGGTGTATACATATGTGTAATATATATATATGTGTATGTGTGTATTTGAATCCCCAAAAGAACTCTGCAAAATAATATCTCTGTTTCACAAGGGACGCACACAAATTGAAAGAGGTTAGGCCATGTGTCCAAGTTCACACAGCTAAAGAGTAACAGAGCCAGCTTAAACCCACACCTGCTTAATTCCAAAGCCCATGCTATGTGGCTAAAAATTCTAAGTCATTGCTTGGAAATATTTCAAATAAATACAAAAGTAGACAGGATGGAATAATTACCCTTTGTGTACCCATCCTGCAGATTGAACAATGATCAATCTATGACCTATCTGGTTTCCTCTATACCATCACCCACTAAACCTAACCTGGCATTATTTTAGAGCATATCCCAGATACCATTAACATTTCTTTCATAACTATTTTAGTCTGAGTCTGTAAAAGACAAAAACTGGAAATAATCTCTTTCCTTTTTTCCTCTTTACACTAAAATATCCCAAATAAAAAGATTTCACTGGGTCACTAGGGTAGATCTATTCTCCCCAAGAATGTCCCAAACTGGACCCCAAATTATTTTCCTATGAGATGTTCTTCTTGAGATATTTCTCTTGTTGGAGTCCCTTGCTCACCCAAAGATCCTCGTATAAGTTCTGATGGTCACTCTCATCTCATGCTGTGCTTTCTGAAAAATCGCATATAGCTTCCTCTATGAATATGGGAGGGAAATAAAAAAAATAAGTCTCGGGTTCTCAGGAACACCAGTCAGAAGGCAAGGCAAGACTGTCAACTCAACACGCTCATTGAGTGCTCACGCTCAATGTTTTCAACAGACCCTGTAGGGAGTACAAAAATAAATAAGCTAACAGGCACTCAACAAATATTAATGGAGCAGCCACTGTTCAACGAATCTATGCAGGGAGATAGCTTAACATTGGTTAATGGCCAAACAAAGGCAGTCTAGAATCTGATACAGGAACACACATAAGAAAACAAGTAACTACAATGTAACCAAAATAAAGGTGACAACCAGAGGAGGACACAGTGACTAGGGTCCAAGAAAAGAGTGAACTTGTTTTTCCCTGAGTGGGATGCTTGGGAAAAGAGGGAACTGAGGCCTGAAGGTCAAGACTTTTGCATTGTCACAGAGAAGCAGAGCCAGGGAAAATGCCCATCTCTCCACTTCTAATCCATTATGATCTCCACCTCAAGAAGGACTTAAGATGCCTGACTGTGAACATTTCTTGCTACCGCAAGAAAGGTTTTATGGAACCCTTGGTTTTTGAAATGGGCCTTGACACGCAAACAGAATTTGAGATCCGGAGAAGTGTACAGCGTTCTGGGCAGGGAAAACAGTGCAGGCAGCTTTGTATGATATGTTCTGACAATACAGACTACCTCGCTCGGCGACACTTAGGGACAACTCTACGGCAGTGACAGGGAAAGGATGGAAAAGTAGGTTGCAATCGGATTAGAGAAGAGCTCACGTACCAGGTCAACTTGTTTGTCACAAAGGCCTTCAAGAGTGACAACATTCTGACAGTTGGAAGCCAAAGAATTAAGAAAACACAATGATTTATGGGTCGCTGAGGTAAACATGGATTCTATGTTTCGTAATTTTTTAATATTTGATAGTGAGGTATTTAATTATTTTCCCCCCAATTTTGTTTATTTATTTATTTTTTAATTGAAGATTGAAGTATAGTCAGTTTATTTCAAAATGTAGAATAGATAAACAAGATTGTACTGTGTAGCACAGGGAAATATATACAGGCTCTTGTGGTGGCTCACAGCGAAAGAATGTGACAATGAATGTGTGTATGTTCATGTATAACTGAGAAATTATGCTCTACACTGGAATTTGACACAACATTGTAAAATGACTATAACTCAATAAAAAAAGTTTATATATTTAAAAAAATGTGGACATCAAATTAGTTAATTTAATTAATTTTTGGTGTACCACGTAGAGATTCAATTATACTATATATATTCCTTTTCATATTCTTATGTTTTGTAATTTTAATTTCAGATTTTATTCTAATTCCCTGTACTTATCATCACTGAGAAAGCTTAGGCAAGCACTGTCGAGGGAGAGCTTTCTATCTGTTTCAGAGATGGGTGTGGGGTGGGGGATGAAGGGGCAGGAGGTGGGGTTTACTCAAGGGACAGGCAGGAGGACGTGAACAGGATGCACGGATTCTTCAGTGGAGCGGAAACCTGGAAAGAGGATGGTGGGAATTGGTGGCATCAGCCACAGAGTGCAGGTGACAGCCCAGGTCCTGGGGACTACAGAAGAAATGGCGCAGAGACGGCATGGAAGCCTTCAGGGGGCCCACGCATTTCCCCAGGAGCATCTGACAGAAGTTTCTTGTGTGATCTCTGTTAGCTCCTATTTCTTAATGGGTGTCAAGAACACAGACAAAACCCCTCGGTCACATGCCCTGATGAGAGTGGATAAGGAGGCCCTTTTAGACACATAAGGCAGTACGTTTCTTAGCCAAAAAACTACCAAGATAACTGTGAGTAATTATTACGATTGAAATGTCTAAATTCAATGTTCTAAGAGAAGTTGTGGGAAGGGCTTAATCTTTGAAGCTAGACAAACCTGAATCTGAATCCCAAGTTTGGTACTTACTGTCTTTTAAAATATATTTTTATTGAAGTACCGTCTATTGAGTGATTGTGGTTATTTAACTTCTCTGAACTTCAGTTATTCTGTTTGTAAAAGCAGATCATACTTAGCATTCAAAGCTGCAGAGAGAATCAATAACATGGCATGTGGAAATACTTTCTTACAAAGTACCTGGTACACAACTGATGTTTGTTTCTCTCCCCTTCTTGGTGAAATCAGTACCATATAGAAAGGAAATTACTAAGAACCAAACATCCTGTAAGCTTCCAAATTCAACTTCCTTTATTAAAACTTTACAAGAATTGCTAAGTAATAGTAAAACAGATTCATTTCCTTCTTCTTTCCTTTTCTTAGCTACTCAGTAGGATCGGTACTAAGGATGGGGAAAATGTCAGATACACACACTTAAAAAGAAAAATAAGAACTTGTATAGCTCAATTTTAAAATACACCTCATTTTTTAAATCAGCAAGAGCTCTGTGTAGACATCTCTCCAAAAAAGGTATACAAATGGTCAACAAGTACATAAAAAGATGCTAAACATCATTTGTCATTAGGGAAATGCATATCAAAACCACAATGAGATACCACTTCATATCCACTAAGATGGCTATAATCATATCTTCAATAATAATAATAATAAAAAGATGGCTATAATCAAAAAAGTAGACAAGTGTTGACAAGGATGTGGAGAAACCGAAATCCTCATACATTGCTGGTGGGAATGTAAAATGGTGTAGCTGCTTTGGAAATCTGTTTTGAAGTTCCTCAAAATGTTAAACTTAGAGTGACCCTCAGATGCATTCCTTCATATATACCCCAAAGAATTAAAAGCATATGTTTACACAAAAAGTTTTACACTCATGTTCATAGTAGCATTATTCACAAAGTAGAAGCCAAAAAGTAGAAACAACCCAAGCACTTATCAATGGTGAGTGCATAAATGAAATGTGGTCCATTCATACACTGGAGTATTACTCAGTCATAAAAATGAAGTACGGATAATAAGCTACAACCTGGATGAACCTTGGAAACATTACACCAAGTGAAAGAAGCCAGTCACAAGAGGTCACATATTGTATTATTCCATTTATACGAGATTTTCAGAGCAGGCAAAACTATAGAGGCAGACAAGGTGGGTAGTGGCTGCCTAGGGCAGGGGCAGAGGAGCAGCAGAAATAGATTGCTAACAGGTAGAAGGTCTCTTTCCAGGGCAATCAGAATGTTCTAAAATCGATTGTGGAGATAGTTGTGCAACTCTGTGAATCTTCTGAAAAGAATTTAATTGAATGAGTTAAATTGATGAGTTGTTTGATATGCACATTATAACACAGTAAAGCTACTTTTAAAAAAGGGAAAATGATGGACTGCCAGGCCCTAAAACAGAACAGTCAGCTCCATCTGGCTGAGAAGATCACAGAGCTCAGGCTCAGACTGCTGATGGAGGAAGGGGCTCCAGACACATCTCCTTGACCTTGGGAGTTAGCCTCAGGGCCCTCAGTTATTCAGTATTCTCTTCTTGGGTGGAGAAGTGCCATGAGCACCTAACTACTCCACTGGATACTCTTGGGCATTGCCCTGTTCTGTGCCGCAGAGCCCCTGCACCTTGAAGATGGTCTAGCCTTGACCTCAATTCTTAGAGAGTCAATGAGATGTGAGGCTTCTTACAGTCCATAGTGAATTCAGGTCTCAAACCACCCTGCCTCTCAAACAAAAAGTTCAGCACACTTCATCAAAATCTCCTTTTGGTCACATATCCTTGAGTTTATAGTTAGAAGAGGCAGAAAGCACCCCAAATCAAAGACTGACATTTCTCGTGCATCTGAATTTTGTGGTGTAAGACTTATACTTGCTATAAGAGTCTCAATAATACTTAAAAAAAAAAAAAAAGGACTACCCATAGAAGAGGACCAGGATATGGCAGTGCTAAAAATGAAGTTGAAATACAGTCCAATACTCACGTCCATACTTAGGTCATTATTCATGCTGGTGCAACCTGAAAGATCTGTTCCTGGGTGGGGGCCGGTGGCAGGGCCTGGGCACCTGGCAATAGGAAGTAAAGTTCCTTACTACAGTGGAAAAGTTGCTAATTTCAGCAGATCCCAACCTGTCGCATAGTTCCCCTTCCCCGCCCCAGTTTTACCAAACGTCTAATTGAGTTCAAGGCTTAAGTAAGTCATAATGAAAGAGAGCCCAAAGCTCCAGCAGAGAGAGGGTAAAAATCCCAGAGAATCCAGCCAGAAATGAAAATGAAGTATTTGCAATTCAAAGTCTTGCTTCCTGACCCTCGATACAGAAAGGAAATTTCATTGCGGTAGATACTGCTCATAGACTCTACTGACATTTCTTTTTTTGTTTGTTTTTTGTTTTTTGTGGGATTTTTGTTTGTTTGTTTTTTGTTTTATTTTTGTTTTCAGGATAAGGTAATTCAGTTTATTTATTTACTTTAATGAAGACACTAGGGATCGAACCCATGACCTAGTGCATACTAAGCACACACTATACCACTGAGCTATACCCTCCCCCCTCCACTGACATCTCTGAGCTTTTTCTAAGGAAGATCAGTCTGTGCACTCTGACAAGTGAGTGAGCTCAGACGAGCTTCAGGGGAGAGTGAGTGTGGGGACAGGATTAGATTCCCAGAGATTTGTCCACCTTGAGCGTGAAGGAATAAAAAGATCATCAAAATCTGTCTGAATACATTAACTGAGCAGTACATAGTATGTTCAAAAAAATAGGGAAACATTTTAAGTAGCCTAATTTGTCTTTTACATTTTAGAAGGGGTATTATGAAATTCAAAAGAGCTAATAGAGAAAACTATAGAGGTATTTTTGCTTTAAAATTGTCAATTTTGGGGGGAGGGAGGGTATAGCTCAAGTGGCAGAGCACATGCTTAGCATGCATGAGGTCCTGGGCTCCATCCCCAGCACCTCCTATAAATAAATTAATTAACATAATTACGCCCACCCCCGCAAAAATTGTCAATTTTCAGAAGGTTAGAGAACTTATATAATAAAAATTCCATAATAAAGATATTATGAATATGTCTGTGTATGTATGACTGAAGCATTATGCTGTACACCAGAAATTGATACAACATTGTAAACTAGCTATACTTCAATAAAAAACAAAGATGTTATGATCTCTGGATATGAAATTCTAACTGATTAAGAGGTTTGGCAACAGGAATAGGCCACCCACAAAGAGCAGGTTAAGAATATTTTGCTTCTATAACTCACTTTTGTCTTTCAGTCACATCCAAAGCACCGTCCTCTATTTCTCCATATTTGGACCTTTCACATGAAGCATGGATTTGGTTGGCTACACGTGGGAAAGGCGTCAATTCCAGTCTTGGAACCCCTGTAAGACGATCCAGATGCAAGGCATCTACAGCAGAACAGAAAAAAATAAAAACAGAAATTTATAAATGATTCAAATTATATATATATATAATATATATAGCATAACATATATAAGGTATATAATATATAATAAACAAATTCTTTCCCTTTTGGGAGATTAGACCATTTCTGAAAAAGCAAAAGTCAGTTCAATTCTATTCACATTTCAACATAACCCCTCATCTCCTAAACTTTGATGTCGAGTTATAAGGGGTGGAAATGCCTTTTTTTTTTTTTTTATTAAGCAGGGGCTGGGGGTGGAGAAGGGGAAACAGAAACCCTTGCCTAGTAAGCAACTAGAGAGATCAACAATGATCTGCTTCCAGAGGGCAAAATCCAGCCAGCTGCCTGTTTTAGTAAATAAAGTTTTATTGGAACACAGCCACACCCATCCATTTAGTATCGCCGATAGCTGCCTCATGTGCTGCAACAGCAAAGCTGAGTAGTTGCTATGGAAACCATACGTCCTGCGAAACCTAAAATACCTACTAGCTGGCCCTTTACAGAAACAGGTTACCAACTCCTGAAAACAGTCCAACATTGTAATTGGAACCTGTTAAAGAGGGCAGGAAATAGAGTGACAGATTTTTTTTTTTGAGTAAACTATCTTGATGTTTTTCTGAGTATAAGAAGCAGCAGAGTTTAATAGAAAAAAACACAGGCTTTGGAATCAATCACAATTTTTAGTTCAAGTCCTGGCTCTGTCCCATTCCAGTTGTGTGACCTTGGTTTATGGATATATAGAGTGCCATGTGTTTAGGCAAATCGCTACCTCAATGTTCCTGTTTCCTTCTCTTTACAATGGGAATGATGTTAGCATCTACCTCCTGGGGATGTGGTGAGGATTAAATGAATTAACAGTATGTTCAGTGCAGAGAACTGTGCATGGAATAAAAGCAGGCACTCCTTAAGTGCCATCCTCATGTTGTGTTGTCACCGTCACTGAATTTGTACAGGTGAAGTCATCTCTGTAAACTGCTCATCTATTGTCTGACACAAACTGGCCACTCGGTAATGGTGGCAGTTTTCCCTCATCTAGTTGAAATGATCCAAAAATCACTCTACTTTTTTTTCATTCCTTATTGATTTATTCTGATAACTACCCCATTTCTTTTAGAACCAGCCATTAACTTTTACTTTCAGTCACACCCAGATTGTGATGAGAGACGCCACCGCTTTGAGCATTTCCGAAGGTAAAGCTCATTCTCCTCGGGTTGGCACTGAGTCATAGTCCGCCATGTGACCCACATCCTGCTCCAAACTTGTATTCGACTGTATTCTGACCCACATCCCCTTATTTCCAAAGTGACTTGTCCAACTTGGAATTTTCTTCAAGGACTTGAGTCTTCTGCATTCTTCTTTTCTTCCCCCACTCATGTCACTATCCCCAGCTGGAATACTTTTTCCATGCTTTTTGCTTTTCCAAATGCAACCCATCTTTCAAGGCCCCATTCAACACTCATTTCTTCTATGGAGGCTTCTCTGCACCCAGGCCTTACTCCCTGAATAATCTGTGAGCTATTTTAGGACTTACTCTCTGTTATGCACAATTTAGTGCTTGGCACAGAGTAGGTGCTCAAACGTAAGTTGATTGAAGTCAGGGATAAACATCTAAGTGTTCAACAACTTTGGCTATGTAACTGTGATTAATTCTTTTCCCTTTCCAAACAACCCCACTCCCGGTCATGTCTGATGGGGCCCAGGAGAGGCGTTACCCATGCTCACCCAGCAGAGGTGTGTCCCAGCGTGTGTGTTTGAAGGTCAGGGGTAGCCGATGTATTCTTGCTTCTTGACTGTTCCGTTGTTTAGGGCAACACCTCCTCTGCACAGAAAATCAAGTACTATTAGCTTTCTAAACGGGTGTAACATATTTCATAATCAACTCTCTTCATCTCCAAAAGTAGAAAGAACATCACTATTCTCAAATAACCCCGCAAGAGAGATCAAGAAGAAAATAAATGACACCAAGAAACAAAGCTTTCACGCTTTGGATCAAAAGGTATACTCTCCGAGTAAAACAGAATTCTTATTAAAGATCACTCTTCATTCAAGTAACAGAATGATAACATCGGTTCCCAATAGTCAACACTTTTATATAAACAAAGGCTTGGGGGAAAGAGGTGTGAGTGAGGGGCAAGTTCAGTTACATAATTCTTCTTCGTGATACTGTAATCAAAAAGTTTTAAATATTACCATTTGCGAGGGTTTATCAAAGTCGCGTGTGTACACATGATAAAGAAAAAAATAGGTTTCTTGCTTCATCTGAACATCTCTCAAGAAAATCAGTGTAGAGTTTGAACACACTAGTACGTACTGGACTTACCTTTCTACATTGGCATATAGTAGATTCACAATTGGCACTTAAATAGTTTCAAAAAGCTTACACTTACCAGTTGTCCTTGGAGAGGTTGATGAATTCTATCTGTGCCATTCAAGGGAATGCTGGGAAGAAATTCCTCATCTAAACAGCTCTGTCGTGAGAAGAAGGGGGAAGGTATTCACAGACAGAACCATGAAAAAGTCGCAGATACAAAACACATCAGACTTGAGAGAAGATGTGATGCTACCTGAGGAGGACAAAAACTGACTCGTTCTTTATCTTGTGTCGTACGTTAAGGGAACAAGTGTGTGATGGCAAACCTCTCAGTGCATTTTCCCCCATTCCTTGTGCTGGGAGCGAAATCCAAAGATCAGGCTCAAGAAACTGAATGGCCTGGTCATTAAAATCTTCAAGCAGAGGCCAGAGAAGCTTACTGGAGACACAGAGTGGTGAAAATGATGTCTGCGAAAATTTTCACAGCGATAAAATTGTGGCTTTATTCCGAGAGGTAGATACATACCTATCATATATTGTAATAGAAACTGGTGTTCTTGAGGTGATTAAAGTTACATTATAATAGAAAATTGTGTTCTTGAGGTGATTTAAGCACATTTAGATAAGGAGATTTTTTTCTGGTTCAACTTATTGTAGGGGACTTTTTAGGCACTCTGCCTAGCTTAATCTCCTACATGAAATTTTTTTTTTTCCTGCTTAAACAGATGTGCCCGCTTTATGCCCTGGAAACAGATCCATGCAAATGTCGCCCTTCCCTCTTTCCTCCTCCAGCCCCTTCCCTCTCGTGCCAACCTTGCTGTTCCTTCTGTTCTTCGCTTATGAACAGAAAGGAGAAATTCACCAAGTGTCATAAGGGAAAGAAATACATTCAACGCTACCACGCGTATCTTAGGTTATCCAGACAGAAGGGAGTTGAAAGTTTAATTCCAATGGAGGAGAAAAGAGACAGCAACCATCAAAGCCCATTCACGAGTCTCGGAAAGGAGGGGCCTAAGATTAGAAAACTGGCCTTTTGCTAATAGATACAGTAAATTCTGAATGCTACTTCTTGGAAAGATGTTACTAGGAGCCACTCACTGACATGCATTCTCCCCTCCTGTTGTGCTAAATGCTGTCAGCGCATAAGAGAACAAAGTCCACCAGGGCATCTTTTTCTAAGATGGTTATGTAATTTTATGATTAAAATGATTGCATATGATAAATTAGCTTCAAAATCTTATACAAACTGGACAACGTCCCCACAGTAAACACATCACAGAGGTCTGGGTCTTTGTGTGTGTGTTTGTTACCTGAAACAGCAAGCCATGGAGTTGTCCTTTGATGAACTTCTGTCTTAGTGATTCAACTGTTGCTACAAAGAGAATTTACAGCCAGCTTAATATGACAGTTTGTAACCCCCTTTTCTGTTAATTCATTTCATAAACATTTAACAGCTTTAAATTTGGGGCCTGAGGAAAGGAGAGAGAAGACGATGGCTTCTGAGGATGGTGGTCGCCACTCATGACTTGGGAAAGTGGGAAAGGAGGACAAAGCAGGTGGGAGCTGAGAAACCACTATTGCCCTTGAGTACTTAACATTAACCTTGACAGATGCAAAGGGGTGAGGGTATAGCTCAATGGTAGAGTGCATGCCTAGCATGCCTGAGATCCTGGGTTCAATCCTCAACACCTCCATTAAAAAACAAAAATAACCTAATTACCTCCCCCCAAAAAAGATGAAAAAATAATAAATAAAAATTAAAAAAATTTTTTTAAATGTTATAGTTGGGCAAATGAATTATCTTCTAGGAGTAAGTCACAGAATTATTTATCTTAAAATGGGAAGACGCCTCAGAGGTCACTCAGTCCAGCTTCTGACCCACGGAGAAATCCTCTCTTCAACAAGCCTTTGCTTGAGCTGTGAGCGATGGGAGCCCTGGAAGTGGAGCCCCAGAGCCCCTGACTCCTACTAGTAGGTCTGAGGTCACGAGAACCCTGAGGTCCAGAGCATTTAAGGGGTAACTGGTTATTTGTGGAGCTGAGATCTGACTCACAGGACAGTGCTCACTTCACTATACTCTTTTGTGAAATTAAATATATTTGCCTTTCTACTTAACTGAAATCTGCTGCCCGGTAACTTCCAAATGCTCACCTCTGGAATAATGAGAGTGGGAGAAATACCTATTTCACTTTTTGAGTTAAATAGTAACATGTTACTTATTTGACAATCCATACTCTTTGAAATATAGCCAAGAACCAGAAAAGAGGCTGCTATCTTTGGAACGACCGAAACAGACGTTGATATCCATGCCCTTGATTCACGTGGCCCATCCTCACATTTCACTCAGACAGTGGGCTCTGAATTTATACACAGTTCTCACACGCCTGACTGTTTTCTCAGCCCACAGATGATTAAAAACAAAGATTAAATGAGGGTCAGAAGCTCTGCTAGATGGAGGCATATTAATAGCTGCCACTTTTTTAAAAGATCACTAACAGCCAGGAAAATTAACAGCAGATACTCCGGTGCCCAAAACACACAGAAATCTGGTGCTTCTTATTTTAAAGACCAACAGTTTTATGTCTCAAAAGTCGAGAGAAATTCTGAGCCATGAAAAAAAATGCTAATACATGTGCAAAGTACATAATCTAATGTTCAATATTTTCCAGGGAATAAAAGCTTGAAAAGCTCCAATGATGTGGCAGACTACCCATGTAAAATTTATTTTGTATGAGTTCTTTTTGTAAAAATAGTGCTTCTCAACTAAGCCTGACATAGTGTGTATTAGGCCCACAGGAGGAAAATACATTTTAAAAATATTTCTAGTATACTTAAATAATTTTAAAATTTTAAATTCTTAATACTTAGAATTTTAGTGAAGATTCAATTTTTTTTAAAAAATTCTGTGTTAATTGCATTAAGAAATAAGCCTCTGTCTACCTCCTGACCTTTATCGAAGCAACAGCAACCAAAGCTTTCAGAAGTGGCCGACATTATGTTCCCGAAGTTGTGTATCTCAAAACACTGTCTTTGAATTTCCAAATTAAGCTTGTGTTTCAGAAGGAATAATGAGTTAGTATGAGACTGTCTAAATTGCCCATCTGCTTTCCCATCAGGCGATCTTGGATTTTAGAAACAGTCCATCTCAAAACATTCAAATTGTAAACTTCATTTTAGCAGATGTTTCGTGCAAGGTGTAGCAACTATTTTCATACGTTTCATAAGGCAAAATGAGCTGGCTTATGACCCAAATTTGCATGCACCTTTGCATTCTTCTTTGTGTGTCTGGGGTTGGACCTGCCATGTCTCTGGGGCATTTGGGTTTCACAGGGAAGCAAGGAAAACAATGGCCACTCTATGCCCTGCTGTTGCCATCTGTGCTGTAGGATGAGACCAGGTGTCCTGGATACACTGCCTTTGAAGGAAGCAGAGATAAAACAACTTTCTAAATGACTATGCAATAAGACTTTCAGGCAAAAAGCCCGGCAATTAATTGGCTGTTGAAAAACAAAACCATAATATTAGAGCTGTAATAATGTAAGCTATCAATGATGGTTGACATTTATGGATTATGGACTTTATAACACAGTATATGTGTTACTTAATGTTCTATAAAATAGGGCATTAAAATACTAAAGTTCATTGAAAGCCACAGTCTAGAAGAAAAGAATTCACAACACATAGATCTGTCAAGGGACTTGTATCCAAAATATATAAAGAAAAGAAATCCTATAACTCAGTAACAAAAGGACAAATGACTTAACTTGAAAAAGGGCAAAAGACTTAGGAACTTCACAAAGAAGATAAGCAACAGCCAATCAGCTCAACAAAATAAAATCACAATGAGATACCCAGTAGAGCAGGGAAAATGAAAGAGATTGACGCCACCAAATACTGGAGGTGTGGAGCACCTGGAACTCCCCACGCATTGCTAACTGGAGTGTGAACACTTTGGAAAACTGTTTGGCAGTTTCTTAAAAAATGAGAATTGTAGCTACCCTAAATATGACCTAGCAGCTCTGCTTCTGAATGTTTATCCCAGGTTAACTAAAAACACAGGTCCACACAAAGACCCATACACACACGTTAATGGCAGCTTTCTTCCTAACCACCCAAAACCGAAAATAATTCAGATGTCCAATAGTAGAAGAGATAATCAAATTGTGGAATATTTATGCAAAGAAATATGACCCAACCATGAAAAGGGCATCCCACTGACAAACACAACACAAATAAATCCTGTGCTGAGGGAAAGAAGACAGATACAGAGGAAAGTACCTACTGTATAACTCAATTCTAGAACAGGCTAGACTAACTCATAGGTGACAGAAATCAGTTGAGTGGTTGTTCCTTGTGGTGGTGGAGGTGGGAGCGGGGAGAGACTGGGAAGCAGCGCAAGGGAACTTTCTGGGGTTGCAGGAGTTCTGTGCTTCAATGTGCACTTGTCACACTGCTTCAACAGTACACTTCAGATCTGAACACTTTATGCTATGTTAATTATGCACCAATAACAAAGAACTTTAAAACTACAACAAGAACGAAATACTGTGGTCTATGAGATAAACAGGGTTTGGAAGGGACCCTAAAATATATACGCAACAAACAACACAATTACTAAATTATTAGTACCTAGGAAGAGAACTTGGATCACTGAGACATGCAACTTAAAACGACTAAAGGCTGACCCCCAGGATGCTACAAATGCACAAGAACAATAGAGGGGAGATGCTGGTGACACTTTCAATGGCACAGTACTGGTAGGGCGCTGAGAAAACGCAGATGGAAATTGAACCCTCAGGCGGCAGGGCCGCGGAGGCAAAAGCAGGAGGGAGTGCCACCCGCCACGACCAGAGCTCTTCGTGGCTGGGACGGCTCCTCTGTGGGAGGGAGGCCCAAGTGAAGGATGCTGGCTTTTAATTTTCTTAAAATGAAGCTGAAAGGCTCCTGCTGCCTGTCAGCAGCCAAGCTGAGGGCTTTTTCCTTTCCTGCTGAAGGTTCTAGTTCTGTTCCCCCGACTCCAGATCCTCAGCCCAGGAAAACTGTGAATGAAACGTCCAGATTGCTCTCCCAGGTCATTACCTGATTGTCAGTGGTGCATGAGGTAGTTTAGGTGATTGACAGAAACCTGCTCTAGCAGAACAGACTGTACCCAGCATGGCCAAGCACCAGCTACTCTTTTGCATTTGCTGTGTTCTTTATAAACAAACCACTATGGTATTTTCCATATGGAAGAGGGTATGGGGGCTCGGCGAGGTAAAGTGATCTGCCCAACTTTATCGAAGTCTTTTGTAGACTTAGTGTCAGAAAGTAGGTTCACCTTCAAATCCCAGGCTCTCTATCATTATGCTCTATACTGCCTCCTACATCACTGCATCCATATCTATGTCTGTAATTTGGGAAAATGCCAGCTCCCATCCTATCAGAGCTGTCCAGCAAGGTATATCTGACTTTGCTCTTCTCCTTGGTCCTCACCCCAACACTTTAAGTGTCTCCGTCTCCTGAATGCCCCTTCCTATTGCATTCCTTTCTTGCGTACTGACTACCCAGGACACATGGGTCTCGTCCTGCATTCATCCTCAAAGCTCTATAGCTGCTGGCTGTCCCATACCTCATGCCCTCCGTGCTAAGAGCAGCAAGCTAGATTTTCCAGTGAGCTCATCTAGGTGAACGGTGTCTCTAAAGTTCACATCAGATACTATGTTCAAGTAAGGAATTATAATATATAAGATCTTCTTAGGCTCCCTCCCCAAAGAAATATTTCTGGTTTCTAAAGGAAATATATGTGATTTCACTCACTGTCTATTGAATGAGTGACTCAATGAAGATTTCATGGAAATTGGGGCAAAGAGAAGATGAATAGCAAAAGGGTGACAGCTTGGGTTAGATCATTTAGCCTATGCTTTTTGCACAGTAGATTCACCCTAATATGTTGTATGCCTACCCTTCGTCTAAAAAGATTTCCTTTTTAAAGCAAATATCCATTTATACTTCCAGTATTGCTCTTGTAACAAGATACTTAAATACATATAAAGAAGCAGTAGAAAGAAAATATGTAAGTAACCATTCAAGAAATTTAGTAGTTCTAATGGCACATTCCATGGGGCAAGCATGGACACTAATCCCCTTATAAATCAGTCCAGTCCTGCGGGAACTGAAAACTTCAACAATATTATTTATTAAGCCTTAAATTCAGCATTTAAATGTCATAAACAACCTCCCAAGTCCAGTTTGTGAGCACCGTCATTGACCTGAGCATTTGGACGAAACAGCTGCGCCCCCACGCAATTTGCTAATGAACCGTTCTCAGATGCAACAGAAAGCAACTTGCCTTAAACACTTCATGCCTTTATGAAGCTCACCAAGAAGTTTCACAAGAACTAAATGGATTTAAATATTTTTATCGTCTGACTCAGAATTCAATGTCTGACTCAGAATTCAAACAGTGTGTGGTGGCAGTGGTCATGGTGGGATGTGTGAGGATGTGTTTGTGTGATAACTGTTCTGCCTCGCTGACATTTGTTCCTGGTCTGTCTGGAAAATCTGCTATATGAACTTCGAAAATACATGCTACCTAACTTCCCCTCTTCTTGCAAAGGTTGATTTTTAAGGGCATTTTAAGAAAGGTCTCCATAAGCAAAGGGTCTTAAGAGCAAAATCTTGATATGTGTGCTTTCTTTGGACAGCAAGAGACACAAACAAATAAAGGAGATCATAAAACCTGGCAGACTGTGGGTGACTTAAGATGGAAAGGAGGCATGCACCCTGCTTTATCCAGCCAGAAAAAGTACACGCATTCAACCTAGAGCAGCTGCTTTCACATTCTGTTTTAAATGGTATTTGGACCAATTATTCCCTGAGGATAGATTGATAAGACAACAGCAGTTCATAGTATCAAGAAGTCTACTTTGGGATTTTACAAAGTTGACTTTTCCAAGAAAGTACTACAAATCATGGCGTGGGGGGGGGGGGGAGTGGAGGAAGGGATAAATTCCTAGTTGTATGAAACTATGGGGTATAACATTGATTTAATAAAAGATAAATGTAACTGGATCGAAAGATTATTCCTCTAAGCACTGGGTCTAAAACAAACACACCATAAACCAAATTTGGAATGCCTTCATGTTCGTGCCTCAAGACCAACAGTTCTAGTCACAAGGGAACCTTCTCCAGTGTCCTCTGACCAATACAAAATGTAACATATAGATGATGTAATTTAAAATATGCTTCGTATTATCCGACAGAGTGAAGCAAAGTAAAATGATACTTAGAGTTATTAAAAATGAGCAAGCTCTTCGAGGCTTAAAAATAATAATAATAAAATGTTGAATAACCACTGCTATTTTAGAACTAGCCAATTCCTCTACACTCTCAAACAGCTTTCTTGAATAACAGTAGAAAGGGTACAATAAGTTCAAAAGAAACCCATGTCTAAAAATTTCCACCTCTAGCTTACCTTAACCTTGTATTTAGTCATTACCCGAATCAATAACTTTCTATAAAAAGAACATTTATATTGTTAGCACAAGAAGCTGGTTGAACAAAAGCAGTTGTCTGATAAATGGTCATAGAGATAAGCTTTATTTCTCCTGAACTGTGTTTCTAGAACAAAATAAGCTTAAAAATAATCTGACATATGAATTTTGACAACTGTCTTCTCACCAAAATCCTCAGTAAACACTTATCTACTTTTGGGTAATACAGAAAAAGGACAAATAGTCTCATTTTTAAAGCAAAATATACATATGGAAAGAGCACATTAAATTTTTTAAAGAATTTTCACACATATTTAATATTTTGATGTACATGGAATTAATAAGCATTTTGCCCAAGCCTAAAATTCCTGCTTAAATGAACACAGAGAGGCAGGACCTTTTCTACCATATGGTGGGTACAAACTGGCTAATAAAATCAAGGTATAATATGTAAACAATTTGCAAGTTGAACTATCCCACGCATACAAGATTTTTTCCCCATGTTTACTTTTACAGATATTGAGAAATTTTGTTTAATTTTTAAAGAAATAACAGTCATGGAAAAATCCAGCTTCTAATAAACAACCAAAAGGGAAAGTTAATGGTTAAATCCATCCACCTAGCCACTAGGCAGACCTCCCCGAACGCCCACAGCACTGCCTTCTGGAACCACTTCACTGCCATGAATGCAGTAATAATACAGCAGCTGTAATCCAGAAAAAGGGCTGTAATCCTCTGCCCCACCTCAGAGTGGACTGAATTCGGACATAACAGATATCTGCTACTCACTTTTTGGTTTTCTCGTCTTCTGCTCAAGTGTCTGGCAAGAGTTCACTAACTCAGTATTTATAGTCTGGCGATTCCGTTGTTCCGAAATTGCTTCCTCTAATTTATGCCGCAAAGGCTTAGCTTTCTCACTGGCAGAGTGGGCTGCCCGATCTCCATCCTCCACCTGGATACGGACAGTTAATGCTGAATTTTAGCAGGGTGGCCGAGAAAGCAAGCCATTGAGTGCTCACCCTGACTGTGCACACGAAACTGAAAATGTGCTTTTCTTCTCAGGGAAGCGATAAGCCTCCACTGAACTTCTGCAATTCTGTGTTTGCATGGGCTTCGTATGCCTGAGCTATTTCTACAGCTGTCCTGATATGTCAAGTTGCCTCTTTCTGCAAAGTTGTCTCTTTCATCAGCAGGCTGTTGACACCGCCTCTTACAACTCCCCCTTTACTTCCTCCGCTCACTGCTCCTCTCGAAAGGGACTGAACTTCGCAGTTCCTCTTTGTTTTCTTGTTCCTCCTCCATTTTTACTTCACGGTGTTAAGAACATCTGAGAAGCCTTCCCCTGCATATAATGTAGTCAAAGGCCATCCTACCTGCTTCTCTGCGTCCTCCAACCATTGGCTGGCTTCTTGGACCTTCTTCCTGAAGATGGCTTCCTGGCTGACAGCATCTTCTTGCAGTTGTGTGATGGCTTCTAGTTGTTTCTGCCTGGAGTTTAAAAAAAAAAAAAAAAAGTTCAAACCACAAGCTGTCAGTGACATTTCAACTAAGAGTCACCCCTGGGAAGTTATGACAAATTCAAACTTAATACACTTCCTCAGAGAAGAGAGGAAAAAGTGAAAGTATTTAGATATAGATAAATGCTTCACAAATACGGGATTTTAATGAAAACCATCATCTTGCTCACTTAGCCTGATAACATAACTTTATAGATAAGGACATTTAGTTTCCTATTTCACACTGGAATATTCAGTTCCCCACAAGCTACAGTCATAACACTTAGCTACACTGGTTCTACAATGAGGTCACTGTGACAGGTGTAATATTTATACATCACAGCTAGCTTTTTCCAAAAAAAGAGAAAGGAACAGAAAAGGGAGAAAGGGAAAAGAAAAAAAAAAAAGAGTGGAAAAAAATTAGAAATAAGCGCTTTGCTTCATGAACTTAACCTTAAGAATTGTCAATCGTGGTATATAATATGTACCATGAGAAAGGAAGGGCTGCTCCCAAGAATAGATAAAAGTTACCTGTTAGTATTTCCACTGCAGTCCTCTCCTCTCTAAAGCCCCTCCCTTTCTTCCTAACCCCTCAATCTCTCAGTGTTGTTATATTACTTCCCTTTTGGATCCAACCCTGATCCCCCAAATATATAAAAATGCATCTGTTAGCTGATGAGATTATTAAAACTATGCTATATACCCATATATCAATGACTATCTGGAAACAATTTGACCTGAATAAAGACCTTAGCTCAAAGGGATGATAACCTTTGGGAGTTTTAAAGCAGTGAGGAAGACATTGTCAGGTTTAAGCCTTTTGTGGGTCTCGCAAATATTAAGACAAAACCCAGCCCTGATTACAAGAAGGACCATGGGAGAGACAAGGATGGTCTCAGAGAATGCTTCTACCACTATGGTAAACCAGCAAACAAAACCCTAACTGAAAATAAAAACTACCTAAAACACACATTCTCCTGAGCATCGTTCAAAAGCATGTAGTCAGTTTTTTCTTTTCCTTAAATTGTGGTGAGAACATTTAGCATGAAATCTACCATTTTAACACGAGATCTACCATTTTAACACATTTTTAAGTGTACAATACAGTACTGTTAACTATAGACTTAATGTTGTACAACAGATCTCTAGGACTTATTCCTCTTGTGTAACTAAAACTTAATACCTGTTGAATTATGACTCCTCATTCCCCCTTCCCAAGCCCCTGGAAACCACCATTCTACTCTCTGCTTCTGTAAGTTTGACTATTTTAGACACCTCACAAAAGTGGAATCATGCAGTATTGGCCCTTCTGTGACTGGCTTATTTTACTTAGAATAATGTCCTCAAGATTCATCATGTTATCACATGTGGCGAAATTTCTCTTTTTTTTTTTGAAAGCTTTTTCTAGAAAAAAAACACCGAATATTTCATTGTATCTATACACTGTATTTTCTTTCTTTATTCAATCCACTGATGAACATTTAGATTGTTTCCACATCTTGTCCATTGTGAATGACGCTGCAATGAACATGAGTGTGCAAATATCTTTTCGAAATTTTGCTTTAAATTCTTTTGGATGTGTACCCAGAAGTGGGGCTGCAGGATCATATGGTAGTTCTATTTTTATTTTTTGAGAACCTCCAAACTGTTTCCCATAGCAATTGTACCATTTTACACTCCCACCAACAGTATACAAGGGTTTCAATTTCTCTACGCCCTTGCCAACACTTAGTATCTCTTGGGTTGTTTTTTTTTTTTTTTTTTTTTTTTTTTTTTTTTTTTTTGATACTAGCTTTCCTAACAGGTGTGATTGTGATTCATTCATCATTGTGAATGACTCATTGTGGTTTTTATTTGCATTTCCCTGATGACTAGTGATGTTGAACATCTTTTCATATACTTGTTGGCCAATTTTATGTCTTCTTTGGAAAAATGTCTATTCAATTCCTTTGCCCATTTTTAACTGGGTTGGGTTTTTTGTTAGTTCTTCTTATATTTTGAATATTAACTCCTTTTCAGACATATGGTTTGCAAATATTTTCTCCCATTCAACAGGTTACCTTTTCACCCTGTTAAATCCTTTGCTGTGTGGAAGCTTTTTAGTCTAATGTAGACTCACTTGTATATTTTTTCCTCTGTTGCTTGTGTTTTTGGTGTCACACCCAAAAAATTGTCAAGACCAATGTCATAAAAATTTCCCTCTAAGTTTTTTCCAGGAGTTTTACAGTTTTAGGCCTTATGTCTAAGCCTTTAACCCATTTTAAGTTCATTTTTGTATATGGCATATGATAAGGGTTCAACTTTATTCTTATGCATGTGGATTTCCAGTTTTCCCAATATTATTTGCTGAAAAGACTATTCATTCCCCATTGTGTATTCTTAGCAACTTAATTGAAGATCAGTTAACCATATATGCATGGGTTTATTTCTGGGCAATCTATTCTTTTCCATTGGTCTATATGTTTGTTTTTAGCTTAGTACCATACTGTTTTAATCACTATAGTTTGTAACTTACTCTGAAAACAGTGTGATACTTCCAGCTTTGTTCTTCTTTCCCAAGACTGTTTTAGCTATGTGGGGTCCTTTGTAGTTCCATATGAATATTGGGAACTCCCCATCTCTCAGCTTTTCCCTGGATCAAGAAAGAGCTGGGCTGTTGTTCCCAACATTCCAACTTTGCGGAGGACTGCCCAAAACACTAGCTTCTATCCACCTGTCTCAGTCTGCAGACAAAACTGGGGATCCTGTAGATGCCAAGGGGGCACTGAGAACAAAGACGATGGTTTGAATTGGCACACGAGCACTCATCATAGTCCCTCACCCTGGCTCTTTCTTGGGGTTGTTCTTTTTTATTATTGTAAAATAAAATTCTATTTGAATTTTGATGGGAATTGCACTGAATCTGTAGAATGCTTCGGGTATTACAGACATCTTAACAATATTAAGTCTTCTAATCCATGAACACAAGCTGTCTTTCCATTAATTTGCATCTTTTAAAGTTTCTTTCAGCACTGTTTTATAGTTTCAGTGTACATGTCTTTATTTCCTTAATTAAGCTCTTCCTAAGAATTTTATTCTTTTGATACTACTTTAAATAAATTTCTCAGTTTCCTTTTCAGATGGCTTATTGTTTTTTGTCTTAACATTTTTTTTATTGAGTAATAGTCATTTTACAATGTTGTGTCAACTTCCAGTGTAGAGCACAATTTTTCAGTTATACATGAACATACATATATTCATTGTCACATTTTTTTCCCTGTGAGCTACCACAAGATCTTGTATATATTTCCCTGTGCTATACAGTATAATCTTGTTTATCTATTCTACATTTTAAAATCCAGTCTGTCCCTTCCCACCCACTGCCCCCTTGGTAACCACAACTTTGTATTCTATGTCTATGAGTCTGTTTCTGTTTTGTATTTATGTTGTTGTGGGGGTTTTTTGGTTTTTTGGGTTTTTTTAGATTCCGCATATGAGTGATCTCATATGATATTTTTCTTTCTCTTTCTGGCTTACTTCACTTAGAATGACATTCTCCAGGAACATCCATGTTGCTGCAAATGGCGTTATGTTGTCGGTTTTTGTGGCTGAATAGTATTCCATTATATAAATATACCACATCTTCTTTATCCAGTCATCTGTTGATGGACACCCAGGCTGTCTCCATGTCTTGGCTATTGTAAATAGTGCTGCTATGAACATTGGGGTGCAGGTGTCATTTTGAAGTAGGGTTCCTTCTGGATACATGCCCAGGGGGGGATTTCTGGGTCCTATGGTAGGTCTATTCCTAGTCTTTTGAGGAATCTCCATACTGTTTTCCACAGTGGCTTTCCTTGCTTCCCTCTCCCACTCTTAATGATTTAGATGTCTTCTTTTACAGTTTTGTGTTTATTCAATTTTTAATTCATGGTAGTTATAACCTTTCCACTTATGAGTTTCTCATTTTTATAGCATCTTGCTTCTTTTCTATTTAGAGTAGACCTTTCAATATTTCTTTTAGCATGAGTTTAGTGTTGCTAAACTCTTTTAGTTTTGCTTGTCTGTGAAGTTCTTTCTCTCTCCTTCTATTCTAAAGGATAGTCTTGCTGGATAGAGTATCCTAGGCTGCATCTTTTTTTCATTCAGGACTTTGACTATATCTTGCCACTCCCTTCTGGCCTGTAGTGTTTGTGTTTGTGCAGAGAAGTCAGCTGAGAGCCTCATGGGGGTTCCCTTGTAACTCACTCTTTGTTTTTCCCTTGCTGCCCAGATGGCTTATTGTTAATGCATAGAAATGTAACGGATTTTTTTGTCTTGATTTTGTATGTTGCAGCTTTACTGAATTTGTTTATTAGTTCTGTTTTTTGTGGAGTCTTTAGGGTTTTCTATATACAAGATCATGTCATCTACAGAGATGATCTTTCTCTCTTTCTTGTATTCTCACATCTAATTCACTAGTATGTCAGATCTGATCTAGCCTTAAAATATAGTTAGAATCCAACCACTTCTTATCACCTTCACAACTATCACCCTGGCTCACATTACACCCCTCACCTAGACTACTGAAATAGCACCTAACTCAGTGGCTTTTTAAAATCATAACCCAGTAAATATTTTATATTTCAACAAAATACACACACACACATACACACATGTAGCTGAAACAAAAGCTTTATGAAATGTTACTTACTCTTACTATGTGCGTTGTATTCTGATATTTTATATTTTATTTGTAAAAATGGGTCATAATCCAGTAAATTGATTTCAGGATCTTTAACTGGTGATCTGTTATTGAAAAAAACCTCTTCTCACTGCTTTCACTATATAGACAATTCTCTCCCTGGAAGCCAGGATGGTTTTTCAAAACACAAGTCATATTACTTCTTGGCTTATAATCTTCCAGTAGCTTCTGATCCACTTAGAATAAAATCCCAATTCCTAAACATGAACTGCAAGGCTCTGGACCTGACCCCTGCCTATCTGTCCAACCTCATCTCCTACCACTGCCCAGCACTCACTCCACCCCAGCCATGCTGGCCTCTTGCTGCTGCTCAAACATCCCAAGCTCATTACAACCCCAGGGCCTTTGCATTAGCTATCTCCTCTGCCTAGAACACTCCCCAGATCATCACATAGCTCGCTCTCTCACTCCATTTAGCTATCTACTCAATTTACCATTCCTCAGATAGGCCTGTCCAGACCATTCTTTCTAAAATTAAGTCCTTCTGCTCCTGGTCATTCTCAGTCTTCTTATCCTGCTTTAAGATTCTTCATATCACTTACTACTGCCTGAATTATATTATATAATATGTTTGTACATTGTCTGTGTCCTTTAATAGAGGTTAGTCTGATGGAGGTAGAAATTTCTGTTCTATTTTCTAGAATTCCCTAGCATTTAGGAAAGAAAAGAAAGCTGGCAAAGAACTGGCACTGGGATGCACAAAACCATGTACCAGTGAAGACGTGCTTTTCTCACCAAGTCCTCCAAGAACACTGTTTGTCTCATTGACTCACTCAATTCTTTCCATTCCTCAGCACTGAACTGCACCAAAATGGAAGTTTTCTCCTCCTCAGCAAACAGCTAACTCCTGAAAGTTTCCCTTTAATAAATATTTCCTACTTCATTTAAACATAGAAACCTCTCTCATCCCCAGAAGATACTCCACTCATTTTCTTACTCATAGTTAAGACCCAAAGCCAAATCACTTTGTGTGTAGCCTCTACATGGCTTTGTCTCTTTTAAACTATGTTTAGAAGGCAGGAGCTAAGCCATCCTTACACTGATGAGTATTATTTTACCCAGTGCTAGGTTCCTAGGATTATTATTAATAAATACTACATTAGATTTTAACAAGGAGATGATAGGGGATTAACACTTGAAAAGAACATAGGTTTTGAAGTAGAACATACCTAAGTCTGATCCAAGCTGGTACCTGATCCCACCTGCGTGACCTTGGGCAAGTTACTACACCTCTCTAGAGATAAACTCATGTCATACGGAACACAGTGAGCTCTCGACAAATCACACCTACTGTTATTCAGCTGGGCCGTTTGTGTGTCTAATAGGATAACACAGAAGATTCACCTACTCTGAGATGACTCCAGTGCAGGCTTCTCTCCTAATAGTTCTTTGTAGCTGAATAGAAGAATTTACATGTTCCCTTTTGTGAAGATGGTATCTGTGTAAGGAAGCGGCGTATCTACTTAAACCACATCTTTACCGCTACGGGGAAGTCTGGCTCCCGGCCCCTTAGGGAAAACAGATCATCTTCTCGATAGTTCCTTCTGGCATTAACCTCTCTCTGATATCTAGTTCCCTTATTTGGGGGGAATAAAAATAGTTCCTTCTTGCTATTTTCTTTAAGCAACCTTGGCCTCTAAGTGCATCTTTTTCTTTTACTTTATTCAAATTCAGAATACACTGATGTTCACTCATTCATTCATTCAAGAAGCATTTCTTAAGGGGATGCTCAGTACCGTATTAGCAGCTATAGAAACGGTGGTTAACAAAAGATATCATCTCTGTGCCTGTTCAATATGTGGTCTACAGTGTACAAATTTCAAGAGTTCCCCCCACCCCCCCAAAAAAACATGAGAATCGAGGTGAGAGGAAGGATAAGATTGCAAATTATTTTACATTTAGAGCCTCCTATTCTCTGTGACTCCTTTTACTTGAAACTGTATACTAAGATGGAACACAAAGCCCAATAGGATAGGAGTTAACAGACTCAGCACCAAGTCCTTCCAGCAAGAGAGCTATTCATAGATGTTTCCATTAATAACTCTCAGGTCTTCATCAATTCACTTTACATCCTTTTGCTGCAGTCCTCTGTAAAATTACGAGGTTTTACTAAACAATCTCTAAGGGACATTCTGGTTAAAAGAATTCTATGTTCTGTGATTCCAAACTCCTTCTCTAGGGGAAAAAACTCTTTACATGGGTTTCCATGGGTTTTTTAATTTACTACTTGCAATTTTGGATATTTAAGTCAATTTCTTGCCATTTCACAATTCAACATTGTCAGACAAAACGTCTTCCTGAAAAAGTGTCATCTGAAATCAACGCATACAACTAGAAAAAAAATAAACTGAATGCCGTGGCACAATCACAAACATGTTACGTATATAAAGCATGGGTTTCTTACATATAAATGATCATCACCTGGAAAGAAATTCTTTTCTGAAATAAAAGTATTCCAGCCTGAATTGCTTCAAAATCTCTATCAGTTTGACAAACTCTTTATCAAGTGATTCTTTGTGGTTTCTCAAGCTGCTCGGCATTAATAGGCAAAGATTTAGTTTCTCCTCCATGATAGATTTGAATTCCTATAAGAAAAGTCACAGAACAAACTCCACTATTCCAACGTTAAATATAAAGATATAGCAGGCAGTGTAACATGCTGTGGCCATTCCCATCTCAATAGCATTCACTGTTATTGGACCCTAAACTTCTAATTGAACAGATTCTCGGTTGCCTAAAGATTGATCATCCTGTGGGTTGATTATCTCAATTTAACAACTATATATTGGGTACCCATAATGTGCCTAAAATTGAGCTTTGTTTTCTTTTTCTTAAGATAAGTGATCATTTTATCAATAATCACGATTGCTTTAGAACAGAATAGGACTAGGAAATGCAGTAAAATCAGTATCTGTTCACCAGCATATCCAAAGGCAACTTTTAAAAAAGGTTAGTTTGGCAAGAGGATGGAAATTAATATTCCAGAGTTTTCAGAGTTTACTTCTTGCTTTAGCTTAACTTAGGGGGCTGACAGATGTTAGGAAGTCATCTGGCAGTCAAGAAGCAGAGATCATTAAGTGATGGATAAATTAGAGATTTCTTTTAATTCGCTTCCTTTCTAACAAAACTGAATAGTTACCTAAAAAATTCCCATTTTTCCAATGTTCTGCTACTTTCTGGTATAATAAAATTGTCAGAGTCCCAGGAATAAGATTCTTTGGCACAATAACCATTCTATCAAAGTTAGAGAATTTTGCTAGACCAAAAAATATCCAAGGTTAGACTAGCCAGTTCCCACAAGGGTCCAAATAAAATACACTTGAATTAAATCATCTTATTTATTCTTTGTCTCTCCAACACATATCTTCACACTCACACACTCTTATCTAATCATCACCCTCTAACTCTCACCCATACACATCCCCGGACATACTCTACACACATAATCAGACTGAGACATCAGAGCACTGCAATAAAGACTTAGAAGTGCTCCTGTGTATAATAAGTATTACCTGGGTTGAGAAAGTAGAAGAAAAAGCAGGAAAATCTCAAAATATAGAACACTCACAGTAAGCTTGTTCTCCCACTTTTCTCTCAGAGTAATTTCTGGATCAGTTACCCACGGTAGAGAACTTCCAATGAGCGCTTCAACTTCAGAAACATCTTCATGCTGAAAAAGAGTTCCACATTTTCAACCAGGAATTCAGGCGAAAGGCATGTGTTATTATATAAGAAGAAGTAATTTAGACAAAGTTCTATATGGGTAATTCCAGAAGCCACCAGAGAGAGTTCCTTGTCATCTAATGCCACCCGGTGACCTTCCTTTATCCTAGGATGTTGCCATGTGTAGACAGGTGCTAATTCTTATCAGGTGCTCTGTGCATGCTGAATACATACAGCTAGAATTGTTTTCCAGAATAAAATCTACCCAGTTTCATTTCCGTCTCAAACAGGAGGAAGCAAGCATTTTCATGGATATTTTTCATTAATCAAACTAAATGTTACCTACTACATGCTGGGTACTGTGAAAGGGACTAGAAATACCAACATGAAAATGTTCTCTGCTCTCTCTGACCATCTAGAGTTTCCATCAAAAGTCAAAATAGAGTCAAAATAATGGTATTAGCCATTAGCAGAAAGGAAACAGTTCAATAGATACCATGTCTTCAGCCCTTTGATACTAAAGATTAATCTGTAAGAAAAATCAGCTCAAGCAATCCATCCCTAACAGTCAACCTTTTAGTCCTGATTGACCTAGAATAGAAAATCCACGTCAGGAAGGTTTGAGAAAAATCTCATTTCATAGTAGATGAATCTGGGTCTCAACACAGATTCGCCTGTGCTCAGCAAACAGGCTGTAGGTCAGTTAGCTGCAGAAGAAGTTCCCACCCACCCAGTGAAACCACGTGATACACCAGTGTTATACAATACCAGCTTCTGAAGCGTAGCTGCGAACTCCACCCCCTGCTGCTCAAGTTCTCCCAGTAACAGTGGCATTTCTTGGTCCACCGTCACGTCCAGAGACGACAAGCTGATTAAATTGCACTGCCACTCAGTTTCATTGTTCTGAAACAATTACCAAAATGTCCACAACTCTGTCATCCTAATAAAGAACATGCACTATTTTTATTTTATGAAAATGATGCCCATGGGTCAACGTAATTATCCCCATCAAATAGTTCTAAATAGTCTTATGAAATCCTCCCTACCTTGCCCCCAAAACTGTTTTCATTTTCTCTCTTGGATGGCTTCAACTTAATAGTTATTCATTCTTAAGGAATCTTATGTGTCCAGTAGATAACATTTACATGCGGGTGATATAAACTGCTTTGGCTCTAATCTTTTGAAAAGAGGGGAAGGGAAAGAAATTCACACACACACAGAGTTGGAGGGTGCTCGGTAAATCCCACTGAAAATAGACTGGTTTCTCTTGTGTCTCTTCTATTCACAGAATAACTCTCAGATGATGTTTCACGAAGCCTTTTTCTCATACTTCTTTCAAAGTCTTTGTCTCCTGTCACATTTTCAATATATGACAACAACACATTTAACATTCTTCTTGCTCTCTGTTGGACAAAGGTCATAGAGTTCACTCCAGGTTCCAATTAGAAGGCAAAAAACTTCTCATTTCACTAGTGGGGCAAACCTCATAGCCAGAACTTGCCAGCTCTTTAACCCCTGTTCAGAACTATACAAGTCCACAGGCTGGCATCTCGGCGTTGCTACTGTCTCAGAGGACTGAGGATAAAAACACATTGTCACCGCAGATTTGCCGCCATTTCATTCAGTCTGGCAGTGTGGCTTGGTTTCAAAAACACAGTAAAAATGATGAGTATTTGAAACAGAATGTGGGGAAAGCACAGCCCTTCAGCAGAATGTTCAAGGCTGCCTGAGACGGCCGTAGGTGAAGGCAACATATGCTGCCCTGTGTCCTTGGCAGGAGACATTCAAACAGCATTTGCCCCAAGGACATTCTCTCCTTTCAGGCTCATACCATGGCTGTCAACAGGAGGACATTCTGACATATCCATCATCTACCCAACATGGAAAGACCATCAAAGTGATAAAAGAAAGCAATTTGTTAATAAAACATTTCCTAACATAACAAGCACAAAACTGGAAAGTACCAAGGAGTGAAAATACAGTAGGAAGGCGGGTCCCAACATTTTGCCCCCAAGAAGGCTTTTGACTGCTTCCACCATGTCATAAAGAATTGGGTCTACATAACAAACTGGAGAGTTTAAGGCAATAATTCTTGTTGCTATTTTGAAATTAGCCAAAAACATATAAAAATGCTCATTTATGTGCAGAATGTAATGATCAGTGTCATTAGTGTGGATTGGTACAATTATATCCTAAAGCAAAGACATTTCATGCTGTTTCTGAGCATCTTTACTTTTGGCAGATACATTTACTTTGGGGATGTGGGGAAATACTGCAAATGGTTCATGGATCTCTACTTGCTGACTTTCAGACCCCAGGCTGGGGAATCAGTGCAGGCAGTTTGTCCTGAAAAATATTAAGAATATAAAGACTTCTAAATCCAGATTCACTGAACTTCCACAATCCCATGCTCGAGCCTCACTAGAGGTTTTAGCCATAACTTGAAAAGCATCCATTCTTCCAGGCTAAGAGACTTCAGACTTCGTTTCTAAAAACTAATCAACAGATTCCCTCAAAATGTCATGGGAACTTTCCAGCAAGCTATGGACCTTCACTTAACAGTAAAGTACTGCACGTGGTGATTTTTTTTTTTTAAAGCCTTCCATTTGATGATAATTACCTACCTCTGCAGACTGAGCAAGAATGAGTTCACAATGTAAAGATTTCTCTCCTTCAGAGTTGATATTCTTACGCTCGCCATTAACGGTCAACTGGATTCCATTTCTTGAAAAAATAAAAATAAAAAAATAAAAACCAGTAGTCCAGTGTGGTTAGGTATGTCTCCAACATTATGTTTTAAGTCACCAGAATAGAGTTTATCACCAAACAGCCAGTAAGCACCCATGTGTGCCAAGGATTGAGGAAGGTACTTAGGATAACAGAGGGGAATAAGAGGTAGCCTCTGCCCTCCCTTCGGGGGCTGCATGAACTAGTGACTCGAGGTGGTTGCAAACAAGTAAGCTACTTTTTTTTTTTAAGAATTAGAGCCGATAGTTGAATTTTTAAACTTTTCACTGAAAATCTAGATTTCTGGCTTTCCTTAAAAAATCAGAATATATGGCCACTGGATGTTAACAATTATCTGGAGAGAAGCAGAGTAGCCCCCCACCCCCCACCTTTATCTGGATAATGTGCTTTTCTCACTGTCATTCCCCTAATGTAAGTGTGGGTACTGACCCCACTGACTTTTCTCATCTTCGTTACCTGAGTGGCTCCTGGGAATTCCTGGACTAGCATACTACCATCATCAGAAACCAACGATTGTTAAGAAAGTGTGTTAGGAAAGAGGTAAGAACAACATGCCTTGCATGCACTCAGAAGGATTACTTAATCTCAAGGTATAGGGAAAGTGAGGGAGGGGGATCAAAATCTCGTGAAGGAGTTCATTCTCTTAGGAGAAAAGCAGAGAAAAAAACATCACCTACAAAGTTACAGAAGAAAAGAATGCAGCACATTCAAAGAACTGCCTACAGCTCCATTAAGTAATGTAGGGTGGGGGCACATGAGAGAAGGCTGGTGAGGGGATGCTCTGTACTTACATGATGAGCTCCTGTTGCAAGCGCTGTAACTCATGAGCCAGTCTGTTTTTATCGCCTCGTAAGCCCTGAAACCACAGACAACATTAGGCTGCACGTGCTACTCCAGGGGGACATTCACATTTATGTTTAATAATCCCGCCCTGTGAGTTGTGAGATTACTATGGTATACCTCAATAATGCGTCCGTGTTCTATGATGGTTGACTTAAGTTCTTCTATACTCAAATCCTTCTGAAAAGTGGGAGAGAGAATTAATAACAAATAAATATATGAATTCACCAAATCATATATACTAGACATCAGTCTGAGCCACAGAATTGTAAACGCTCAAAGATGAGACCGTCTACTGATCTCATTATTTGAAAGCTGAACTAGTCTGTGTTTGTGATTAAAATTATACAAAAAGTGTGGGTCAACAAGGCAACTATATCTGACTGGTGTTATGTTCTGTGTTTGCTTGGTCCAACGGAATCACACCCTGAAAGGTAATTCTCTTTATTTTTTTAGGTTTTTTTGGCAGGGAGGTAATAAGGTTTATTTATTTAACTATTTCTTTTAAGGGCAGTACTGGGGATGGAACCCAGGACCTCATGCATGCTAAGCATGCACTCTACCACTTGAGCTATACCTTCCCCCGGTAATTTTTAAATTCAAGTCAAAATTATATTTATTGTTATGATACATTTAAGAAAAAATCAGACTTTACCTGCAAATGACTAATCAATTATTAAAGCATCCAATTTTATCCAGTTCAAACCACATCTCTGTTAAAATCATAGTTTTATACTGCAAGACCAGAGAGTGTGGTCAGTGTCTGACCACACCTAGTGAGGTCAGCTTATCCCATGTCTAGCATGGTGCCTGGCACATGAGAAGTACCCCAGGAATGCTGGGCGGGAGTGCAAAATGGCAGAGAGACCAGAGTTACGGAGGAACTGAGCAGCCACCATTACCACAATGTCACTACACGGAGGATGAGAACACACACCATAAGGAGAGAATGCTGGTACAATATTCAGTATCCCCATCAATGTCCACAAGCCGTGAATGACTCCTTTGAAACTTCATAACTTGCAGGGAAGGGAAAAGAAGAGAAATCCTGCTCTTCCTTCACTTTCCTGTCTTGGAAAGTGGAAGTTTATTAACTTAGGCTGCGTCCTTCCTGGATCTCTTAAAGCCACCAAAACCAGCATCTCTGTAGCTGGCAAACTTTATTTCCAGATAGGCTATGACCACAGGATACAAGGATGAATAGAATAATATCTATCTATCGAATCAATCCATCAAACTAAGTAGAAAATAATCTGGGATATATTCTTCTTCCCTAAAAATGAATGGCTGCCCACTTGTTTGTGTTGTTATGATTTAAAATGGTATCACACTATCTAGCCAGTGACTGGTAAACTGGAACACTATTATGTATTGAATAAAGGAATGAATACCACTAGAATTTAAGGAGGATATATTAAAACTTATTCCAGATGGAGAAGTCAGTATTTTTCATTCAGAACATTTTTGCTCTTATAAATAAGGTCTTGTGACAGAATATTAGAATCAGATGTTTTAAAAGGGGTGAAGTTACACGAATGACCATCTCCTTCCCTTATGATTTGGAGAGAGCTAGTGAATCCCACAGGCTTTCATGGGAAGAGACGGTACCCACCTTCTGCAAACTTGCATCTTTATGAAGCAAAGTGTTCTCATATGTGTGTAACTGCATCTGGAAAGAGACAAATTTAGGGAAGGCTGTTTGGACTCCGCTTTGGTAAAGGACGGTGTCACATAGGGAGACAGGGAGACATGTTTCTGAAGCACCTTTAACGTGCATGTGTTTTTCACTTTATAAAGAACATTCCCATTAGCCTTACAACAACCCTTGAGGCTGGGGTCATTGACCTCACTCTACCAGGAAGGAAATCGAAGCTCAGCACTATCCAGAGACTTGCACAATGTCACATCCAGTAAGTGACAGAACGGAACTTCGAATCTGAATCTCCACCTCCAGCCAATAGCCCTTCACATAAGAGGATGTAGGGCGTCTTCATTTTTTTGGTGAGATGAAAATCTAGGTAGGACATGAACACAGACTCCACATGGAATATGACAATGAATATATATATGTTCATGAATAACTGAAAAATTGTGCTCTACACTGGAATTTGACACAATATTATAAAATGATTATAAATCAATAAAAAATGTTAAAAAATACAGTTTAAAAATGTTCAACATTTCTTTTAGCAAAGTAACTATTAAGGATTTATCAGTTTATTCAAACCAAAAGCAAGCTTGTTGGCATGGACTTCTAAATAGGATGTAATTGATAAAAACCATATATTGATTGAATGGAAAACCTGGAAAAATCATCAGCACAATCAGAATCATCATCAGAATCATATATATTTGATGTCCCTTTATCGTTTTAAAGATATTTTCACATAATCATCTCGTCTGAGTTTCCAACAAGCTTGTGGATGAGGCAGAAAATCTCATACCCATCCAGTAGATGAGAAAATTGAGATTTAAAGAGGTTAACTACTTGCTTGAAGTTATAAAGCTTTTAAGTCGAGAAGACAGGATTTGAATCCATGTCTTCTTGATCTTTCCACTAGTTTATAACAGTTGTGTTTTCCAAAACAGCCATCCTTAGAATAAAACTAATTTTACTGTCTAAATTATAACTGCTGTAATATATGTATATGTACATACACACATGGAATTGGGGTTCCGCTAGGAAACCTGAGAATTCCACACACAGACATAAAATTTCAGCACATCATTTCAAATATATCCTACAACAAAAGCATTGTTCAAATAAATCATTAGCAATGACAATAAGCATGACACAAATTCCTGAGTTAAACAACTAATAATAGTTGCCTTCTATTTCCTGATAAGAATGTATGGCAGATATAACCCAAAAATATACGAAAATAGACTTTTTAGGTGCTATATAATCATTTTTTAAATGATTCGATCAAGGATAGATTTTTTTTTCCCCATCTCTCTTCATTTTCTGCATTAAGAAGTTACAAAATCTTCCCTAACTTAGGGATTTACAAAATCAGATACTGTTAAATTAGAAATTGCCACTATACACAAGGATAAATAATAACAAGTGTTGGCAAGGATGTGGAGAATTTTGAACCCTCATGTACAGCATATTACAGGAAATGTAAAATGGTGCAGCTACTTCGGGAAAAAGTCTGGCAGTTTCTCAAAAGGTTAAATATAGAGTTGTCATATGATTCAGTAATTCCACCCCTAGGTATATACTCAAGAGAAATTAAAACATATGTCCACACAAAAACTAGTACATGAATATTCACAGTGCTATTCGTAATAGCAAAAAAAGCAGGAACAGCTCAAATGTCCATCAACTGATGAATGGATAAACAAAATGTGTTACATCCATCCAATGGAAAATCATTCAGCAATAAAAAGAAATAAAGTGATGATATATGCTACAACAGGGATGAACTTTGAAACATGCTCAGTGAAAGAAGCCAGTCACAATAGACCACATAATGTATATGATTCCATTTAAATGAAATGTCCAGAATAGGTAAATCTATGGGGACAGAAAGCAGATTAGTGGTTATCTGGGGTAAGGAAGGAATGGGGAGTGACTGCTAAAGGGATTTCTTTTTGGATGATAAAAGTATTTTAAAATTGGTTTTGGTGATGGTTGTACAACTCTGAATATACTGAAAACCACTGTGCTGTAGACTTTAAGTGGGTGAATTTAATGGCATGTGTATTATATATCAGTAAAGCTGTTACATTACTAAAATAGAAACTGTCTTTTATGTAACTCAGACATCTAGAGAAGTACAAATTTCAAAGTTTATAACCAAAGGTTATTGTGTCAAGGAGTCATATACAACATTACAGAGTAATATTCGTTTGATGTAAGAAAATATTTTACCAGTATTTGAGAAGTGCTTACTTGGTGCTCATTCTCAGTTTTAGATAATTCCTCAATCTTCTCTTCCAATTTATATATATCCATAATGTTCTTAGCATTCTAATGTAAAATAAGATAGTATTCTTAGATTCAGACCAAAAAGGAAAAATAAAAGGACATCACAAAATCTTTTTTAGGAAGTGGTATTTTCATCATCGACATTATAATCCATTTTAAACTAAGGGACAAAATTTTAGACTTTGTCCAAAAATAACATGATCCTTTTAACACGATCATCCAGGAATGCTCTCGGTAATCCCTTCTTATTTTCCAGTCCACCTCGGCCACTCACTCCCCAGTCATCTTCAGGCTGGTCATTACCAGCAACTGAGACCCCTCCATCACCTTAAGTGCAAGCATCTCACTCTTCTACCATGACTTCTTGCCCTTCCAGACTACTTCTTTGCACACCAGCAAACCTTCAGTCCCCACTGGAGCCTTCCATCCATTGACCCTAATACCGTCTCATTATCCTTCCACATTCCACCTTCCACCTTCCACCTTCCTGTGAACTCAGTCCCATCTTGACTCAGCTTAAATTCTTCCATGGTCAATCACTGTAATCACTCTCTTCCACGTCCCCTCAATGCCCTTGGCTCTTCCCTACTTTTGCGTATTTTCTTAACTTCAGCTTGCCACCCACCCCATGCCAGCTCCCTTTCAGATAAACATTGTTGAAGAAAAAATATCTTGTAAATCAACCATATTTGAATTAAAAAAGATTTTTAAGAGAGAAGCATACATATTAAAAGAAAAATACAAATAAACCAACAGGTCACATATTACATTTGTAACCTTTAACCTCAATGTTTACTGCTGATCATATATAATCCTAGTCCATTCACATGGCTATTTGCTTAAATCAAGAGTTTGCAAACTATACCCACTTCCCCACTTCAGCCCCACAGGCCAGCTCTAGCTGACCACCTGGTTTTGTAAATAAAGTTTTATTAGAACACGGCTGAGCCCATTTGTTGTCATACTGTCCATGGTTGCTTTCACACTGCAGTGGCAGAAGTGAGTGGTTGTGACAAAAGCCAGGCAAGCCTAAAAATATTTACTATCAGGTCCTTTACAAAAAGTTTGCCAACTCCTGACTGATTTCATTCCTTCTCTCTCCTTGAACTTCCAATACCTCCACCAACATCCTCACTCTCCGCCAATGACTTTGCTCTGTATTTCACTGAGACATTAGAAGCAATCAGAAGTGAATTTTTCATCTGACTTGGATATATAGTAAATACCTTTGGCTATATTATGAAGCACTTACCGAGCTGAACACTTCTCTACCTCTTTTGTTCCTGCTTCATTTCTAAGCCTCCAGCAGCTTTTGCCTGAATAATTACAAGGGCCTCCTAACTGGTCCCCTCGCTTCTTCCCCTGCCCCACTGCAGTAGATTCTAAACCCAGCATTCAGAGCTGCCATGGTAAAACTGAAATTAGACGATGTTACTCCTCTGCTCAAAACTGTCCAGCAGCTCCCATCTCACTCAGCATAAAAGCCAGGGTCCAAACAATGCCTATATGAGACCCTGTGGGTCTGGGTCCCCGCAGCTCTTTGCAGCATCTCATGATACCTGTTCCCTAGCTCCAGCCATGCTGGTTTTGCTGTCCCTCAAAAACAGCAGGCAAGCTACAGCCAGAGGTCTTGGAGCTGCTGTTTCTTCTGCCTGGAACGTTCTTCCTTTCCAGTTTTTAACAAAATGAGTAACTTCACCATTCTACTTTCCCTACCACCCTAGTTTAAATTGCACACTCCCCACCACCACCACCCCAGTTCTGCATTCTGGTCTTCTTTTCTCTGTGGCACTAATCACCATCTCACGTGCCAGTTCCACATGGGCTATTTTGCATAAGCTTGCATCCTCACCACCTAGAATGGGCTCTGTCTCCCAATGACTGTGTATATAATACACAAAGTGAACAACTACCCAAACCATTGTGTTGTCACTCTTCACAACGCATCAGATTTTTACCTCCTACAGGAATCGTAGCTAGTAGTGACATCAGTTTGCCTTTTGCAACGTAAATCAACAATTTGCATTATGCCCTCTCATGATGAAGGGTTGTAAGTCTCCTTCCTTCTATCTCAATTCTAAATTGGGGGGAGGGGTGCAATTCTTTGATGCCAGTCAATCATCTTAAATATGAGGAGAAAATATTTCACACTGAGAGCTTAATTGTAAAGCATTAGCTTCACAGACACCTGGCCTTGTAGTGGAAACATGTCTGAATCCAATGTGGAGTTTCTTTCCAATCTTTAATTGTTCCTTTTCAACTCATTATGATTTTTTTCAACTCATGACGATATTTTGGATAACTCTTCAGACTGTTCATTGTAGCTTAATAAATACTTCTAATAAACTTAAAGAAAGCCGAAAAAAACCCATAAAATGATTGACATTCAGACGGTACCTATAGACTTTTCCTCCAAAATAGTAACTTACTAGCAGATTTTCTACTTGTTCTTTCAATGCTTTAATTCTGTTCCTTAAAATATGTTGCATAGACTTTTTTTTTTTTTTACAGATTTTACTAATATTTCCTAACATGGATGAGGTACCTTATGGTTAACCAAATAACCTCACATGCATTATCTTAATTTGTAAAATAACTGTAGGGAATATTTATTATTAACCCCCCAAAAGATAAATGGCTTTTCCAAGGTCAAACTTTCAGTGAATTTAAGATGCGGGTCTTAGACTTAAAGACCTTTGCAACCGAGCTCAGTGGAATAATAATGGCAAATTATTAGACAATGTCTACACTTTCCTTCTTGGTTCGTATACTTCTTATATGGGTTAAATTCATTTCATCTCAAATCAGAATTTTAAATTCCATTTCTTCCATGGATGATTACAAAGGTAATAACATACTTCTGTCCAGACAGGAAAATCCTGTCTACTGTTTCCCATTGTCATTTGACAAAGCAACCTGGTCTCTGGCCCACAGGAGCCTGAATAGCTACATGATTTCTGTTTAAGCCAGGGTCAGGAACCATGACTGTATGATTTCCGTATGTTTACCTGAGCCCATTTAACGATTTCAACATACCTCTTCTTGGAGAATCCGAATCTTAAGAATCAGAGCCCGGTTTTCTGTCTCCTTATTTATTAAGAGAAAAGTAATTAAAAAGTATTCGAGAAGTTTATGAAAAATCACATATTTTTTTCCAAGGCTACCAACATTTTCTTCTTCTATCAACCTTAAACACGCCACTGACACAGCACAAACGAGCCTAGTCTGAACATATTCTCCATACGGGGTAAGCCTTTGGTTTCCAGTTTCTTGGGATCTGGGAGCAGTCACTCTTCTTGACTCAATCTAACTATGACAGGGAAGGAAAGATGAAAAAAAGAAGGAAAAAAAAAAGAACAGCCTGGCCTTTTTCCCTGCTACTTTACCGCTATCCACTTACGACATAGTGTGAACTCATCTAATTGAACAGCACTTTGAAATCACACAGACCTCTAGCTTTCTACTTGAAGTTGTGACTATTCCCAGATTCAACATTATCAGAACATAGGATTATCAAAAACTGTTTTATAATTAAGAGCCACAGATTGAGAGCCATCAGAATAAAAAGTATTTTAGGACAGGATACGTGCCAAAATGTTTACAGTAAATCTTATGGCTAGGTAGGGTAAAAATATTGTGGGATTTTATTTTCCTTTGTCAATATGCATTTGCTTACTTTTTGTTGTTGTTGTTGTTGTTTTGGAGGGGGTATTAGGTTTATTTATTAATTTATTTTTACTTTAACTGATGTACTGGGGATCAAACCCCTCACCTCGTGAATGCTAGGCATGTGCCTACCCTCTATCCCCCTAAAAATGTCCTTATTTTTATAGTGTGAACAGTTATTACCTTTATAGTATAAAAATAAAAGGGAGACCCTCTCAGGCTGGGGTAGTTGGAATCAGAAGACCTGAGTTCACTTCTCGTTCTACCAGTTATGAGACAACTGACTGAATAATCAAAACATCTCTAAACTTTACCCTAACTCTATTACTTTTTAAAAAATAAAGAATAGCAACTTCTGACACAAATGAACTCATCTACAAAACAGAAACAGACTCACAGACATAGTAAACAAACTTATGGTTACGGGGGGAAAGGGGGTGGGAAGGGATAAATTGGGAGTTCGAGATGTGCAAATACTAACTGCTATATATAAAATAGATTAAAAAAACAAATTTCTTCTGTACAGCACAGGGAACTATATTCAATATCTTGTAATCTATAGTGAAAAAGAATATGAAAACAAATAGATGTATGTGTATGTATGACTGAAACATTATGCTGTAACCAGAAATGGACACACTGCAACTGACTATACTTCAAATAAAAAAAAAAAATAGACTGCCATGTAGGGGAGCAGGAGCCCCCCCTCCACACACACACACAAGCTGGAAGAGTAGGAGATTGAAGGGGGCAGTGAGTCATTTGAATTTTATGACTGGAAGGTTATCTGGTTTTCTCTCTATCCCAGTGAAGTCCTTTTAACAACAAAAACCACAACAAAAAAGGGCAGCAACTTCTGTTTCTGCCTCACAGGATGTCTATGATGATCAATGAGGAGAAACATTAAAAATTCTTTTGAAATTGTAAAACACTTTTACTTTTGTAAAGTACAAAAGATGAAGACTGTACAGGACCCTGCACTTGAACAGTAGACGCTAACATCAAGCTCTCAGAGGCAAGAGGGCACTGACTGCTTTGCATGTATTCACTCATTTCACCCTCCCAGCCCTAAGGGAGGTAATATTATCCATGCCCATTTCTCATAGGAGGACACTGAGGCTTGGAGAGGTAACATGGATTGCGTAAAGTTACGCAGCCCTGAGAGTCAGAGCTTGGAAGCTGGCAGCCTGACTCCCAAGGCTGAGCTCCTGATCATGTCTCTACACGGCTTCCGCGCAGAAGCTCCTCAGCAGTCCCCAGATCGAGTCTTTCCCGTAATGCAGAGTCAGCTGACCCTCAGTGAGTCTAGTCCCCACATTTTCCTTTTGAGGCAAGAGCTAAGCTAAGCTGTGTTGGTTGTAGGTGGTCACGAGTGAGAGACACAGGCCTGGAATCCAAGTCTCCTGATGACTTACAGACCTAAAAATAAACGATTTGTCTGAATGGTTTTCAGCTTGGCCCACCATGGTTAGCAACGCTACAATATTCCTGGACTATACCAGAATTTTGAAGATTATTACTAAAGTTCTAGATACTAGTTTAACATTCTCAACAAAAAATAATTAATTCTCTGGCAGTTGAGCTGAAGCTTAGTTTAAGTAACATTTTGCTCCAAAAATGACAAGCATGTGTTTATTTACTGTAAGGACTGATTTATGGAGCTTATTAGTAATCTGTAAGTACTGAGAAAATGGATCTTTTTTTAAACCAGAGAAAAAGCTGAAAGTTTGACAGGGAAGATTTTTTTGGAAAAATCTAAGTGGTTTTAACATCAGATATTTATGATTTCACCTATTAACTTCAGGAGATACTCAGAGATCTTCTCAAACCATTGTGAATAAGACCAAGTCATTTGTAAAGAATTTTAATCCTGGTTGAAAAGAAAAACAGAGTTTGTTTTATCCTACCTGCCTTTACTTTTCTAAGGTGTTACCAATTCATTCATCAGCCTACCGATTTCTGATTTTTACCGCCAAATAAACTCTGTTGCATTGCAGGGATGTAAACTATATGCCAATTTCAAAGTAGTTGGATGACTTACTAATTGTTTGTTCTGGGCTATAACCATGGTCTTCTGCTCTTCTGAGGCGCTCATACAAATTTTCAGTTCCTCCAGTTCTTCTTTTAACAGATTTGTTCTCATAATAGCCTGGTGGGCACTGCGGGGGTGGGGGGAGAAAGCAATGAGCAAAACCTCAAATATAACCGTCAAAGATACTAAGTACAGCCACAGGCTATTTTTGGACCCAAGTTGAAAACCACTGAAAAACTCAAACCAGATGCCAACAATAGTAAAAATATACCCAAGATCTTTCACAGTCCTTGGAAAAGGAAGGGTTTCGGGTGGAGCATGGTGGGAGAAAAAGGATAGAAGGAAACCAACATATTCCTGAAGATAAAGGTTTGGAGCCTCCCTTCGAAATCCATCATTGGCTGAATCACGTGGTTCTTTCCTTCCACTAATAGGATTTAATATTACCTAATGCAATTCCACAGATATTTATTGAATACTACCACATTCAGGCGGTGCACCCTGCAAGAGGACCCAAGATGTTGGACGAAAGAGACGTGGTGCTTGCCTGTAGAGAGGTTACATACTAGTGAAGGAGATGACAATTAAACAGTTACAAAGAGTCTCTATATGATATATTTTTATTTAAGTCATTTTTTACAGCATTATTTACAATAATGAAGCATTGCAAACTAACTAAATGTCCAACAAAAGGAAACCTACTATTCTAATAATCCATATCATAGATTTATCTATCTGTACTCCTCAAAGATCATAAACTTTCCTGAGCAGGATCTTGAAGAAAGTAAGTTTTTTTCCTTACTAGGAAATTACATTGACTATTCAACCAATAACTATTGAGTTCCACCTGTGTGCCAGTCATTACACTAGACACTGAATAAGACAAAAGTGAACCCAGTCATGAGAATGCCTCCCTCCTAGAGTTTATAGTCTAGTAAGGTCAACAGACAATTATAGTTGCCATACAGCATAACAGGAACCCAGGTTGGTGGGAACCCAAGTTCTGTAGACACTGTGTAAAAGGGAGATAGCTCAGATAATGAGAAGGAGAGAAGAGGGGGACAGAGGAGTAGAAGACAGAAGCTCAGTGAGGAACTACAAGCAGTCAGATATTGTTGGAGCCTAGAGGGGAAAATGGGAAGTAGAGATGAGGCATCAGAGCTCCACCATGAAGGCCTTCGCAAACCAGATGAAGGAATTTGGATTTTATCCCGAATATAAAAGGGATTCATTGAAATGTTTAAAGCAGGGGCATGATGTGGTCAGACTGGCAATTAAGAAGGGCCTTCCTGCTGGAGTGGCACCTGCTGCGGATCATGAATTTTTGTATCATCCTTCTAGGGTATAGGTACCCTGAGGGCACATTTTAAACCTGACTCATCGACGAATTTCTCATAATACTTAGCATGGGACTTTTCATACAGTAAGAGTTATCCAGAACCACAGAATGTTTGGATGGATTCACACTGGACCCATAGGCATATTGGTCTTACACAGAGACTTGAGTGACACAGAGAACATCATTGCTAACAAACATTGCTGGTAAGAAGGTAAAATGGTGTAGCTGCTTTGGAAAACAGTTTGGCAGTTCCTCAAAATGCTAAGTATAGGTTACCACCCAGGAATTCCACTCCTAGGTAAACATGCAAGAAAACCGAAAACATATAGCCACACAAAAACATGTACACAAATGTTCGTAGCAGCAGTATTCATAAGAGTTAAAAAGTGGAACTAACTCAAATGTCCAAAATGAGGTATATCCATACAATGGAATATTACTTGGCCATAAAAAGAATGAAGCAGTGATATATACTAAAACATAGAAGAGCTTGGAAAATTTTGTGCTAAGTGAAAGAAGCCAGACACAAAGGTCACACATTGTATGATTCCACTTATATGAAAATGCCCAGGATAGGCAAATCCATAGAGATAGGAAGTAGATTAGTGATTGTCAGGGGCCGAGGGAAGGGGAAATGGGGAATGACTGCTAATCAGTATTGGATTTCTTTTTGGAGTGATGAAAATGTTCTGGAATTGGATCATGGTGATGGTTGTATGACCTTGTGAATACACCAAAAAACACTGCATTAACTGTATACTTTAAAAGGGTGAATTTTATGCAATGTGTATTATATCTCAATTAAAAAAAACAGATTTATTTAAAAAAAAAAAAGGAAAAAGAACTGAAAGCTCCCAGCACACAGTATCCCCACCACGTCTCACCTTTTTATCTGAAGGTGCAATTCAGTGCAGTCCTGAGATAACTGGCTGTTAGCTTCTTCCAAGGTTTCTAATGCCAATTTAAACTTATTATTTTCCTCCTCCAATTTCTGCTTGTTGAAATGCAGGTCTGTTACATAGGTAATCAAATCAGACACCTCTCTGCAGGTGAAAGAATGACTGAGAATACTCTTCTAATCTCTAATCCCTCCCAACCAGAATAAGACATATGGTTAAGGCTTAAATATTCCTGTGCGATTTTCTACTTTGTCTTCATTCATCCTCATAAATGTAGTTCATTCACACGATATTTTTCCAAGCTTTATTAAAACAGCCTCAAAGATTTTTCCAAAACTGCCAGATATTCAGCATCTGCCACTTGTGAAGTCAATTTCTACAGCTTTCGTTTCTCCTTCCCAGTTCGCACCCAACATCCACCTCCATCCACACTGAAGAATTCCTGTTTCTGCCCGGGTTATGGAAAATCTCAAAATAAATTGACACTGTACTCTTTCAGTCAAGATATCTTGGCAGGTTTTATTAGGCCTTTAACTAGGAAACAATTCCTAGAGTCTTATGCGTGTAGCCTGGGGCCCACAATTTAGGGCTCACCTTTCCTAACATTTTCTACAGCTTGATAATGTTTGTGAGTATCACTCCTGCCCCCAACATTTGATCATAAGCCTCTTGAGAGTCCAGACTGCATGTGTCATGGAGTCTCAGGCCTCATCTTCCTCTTTGTCATCTTATCCCCGTGCTTAGCCCAGGTTGGGCACATGACTCCTAGTCCATCTTTTTGCATGGATAAATCTGAATTTGCAAAGGTAAAATAAGTGAGAGGCAGAGTCACCTCGCCTTAGTTTCTAGAACTCACATTTAGCAGAAGACAGCTTTTCTCAGTCCTATCGCAAAGCATCTATTAAAGAAGTGCTTTAAAAATAATCCCCCATGGACCTAGACATGATCAAACTAAATGAAGTAAGTCAGATAAAGACAAATATCATGATTTCACTTATATGTGGAATCTAACATATGACACAAATGAACTTATTTACAAAACAGGAACACTCACAGACATAAAAAACAAACTAATGGTTACCAAAAGGGAAAGGGAGGTTGGGGAGGGATAAAATAGGAATTTTGGGTTAACAAATACACACTATATATAAAATAGATCAGCAGCAAGGTCCTACTGTATAGCACAAGAAACTTTATTCAATATCCTGTAATAAACCATAATGGAAAAGAATATGAAAAAGACTATGTGTATATATGTGTATAACTGAATCACTTTGCTGTACACCAGAAACTAACAATGTTGTAAATCAACTATACTTCAATTAAAAAAAAAAAAAAAAAACAGAACAAAAATAAACAAAGCTTGGGAAGGAGAGAGAATGACAATCCAGGCCAATGATACCTAGGCCAATGCAGGGATATAGTTTGAAGTCTGGATTAGGAGGTAAACCAAATGTAGGTCTTTCTGTTGTTTTTGTTTGTTTGGGAGGGTAATTAGGTTTGTTTACTTATTCATTCATTCATTTATTAGCAGAGGTACTGGGGGCTGAACCCAGGACCTCCTGCATGCTAAGCAAGTGCTCTACCACTGAGCTATACCCCCTCCCCTCAAGTGTAGGCCTTTTAACCTATTGACCTGAAACATCATTTATCTCTAACTTGAGGTTTTAATAAATTTGGAAAGAAAAAATCCCTCAAAGTGCTTAAGGTGAATGTCATAACTCTACTTTAAATAGAACTTGTTTTCCAGGGAAAACATATGAAGCTAAAGAAGAAGGGTTTCATGAGGGAGAAAATGTTAATGTATGTCATACTCATTTCCTATCATTTGTGTTCTTAGTAAAACTACTTCTAATGCAATTGGGATAGAATAGTTAAGAGTTAATAAATTACATTAGCACTACCACACACACACACACACACACACACAGAGCTAAGCGACTGTATCGTAAATAAAATATGTAGATCTATGAAATAAATCAAACATAAAAAAGAAAAGTTGAGGCACTTGAGAAAGCCTTACAAGTAAAGAATGCTTACAAGACTTGATTAGACACGTCTCCACCCAAAGCCTCGAAGCTCCGTGATGCAAAATCTGTTGAATCTGTGGTCATCTTAACTGAAAGACATACAAGAGAGTTTTTATGAGAAATCCAGTTCCCCAAACCGCAAGAGAGTGGCAGAACAATCCCGAAGAAACACACACATACTTCCTCGGCCTGATTTTATGCTGTCCTGTTCAAAAGCAGAATCATCAATTCCGCTGCATGATCCACGAGTCACTCCTTCCCTGCAGCCAAAAAACAAAACCAATGAGCTCGGCCTCTCTGCCAAACCAAAGCTGAGCTAATTTTTCAGATGTGCTCTGTACTTTCTTGTTCAGTTCTTTCTGAATTTTAAAACCATCTATTCATTCAGCAACTACTTGGAACCCAACACTGTGCTTAGATAGGGTACTGGAAGAGAAACAGAAGGCATCACCTCCACCTTCCACAAACTTTTTAAATGAAAAAGAAAATGTGTTCACAGAAATAGGAGGTGATGTACAGAAGCTACGATTCGGGGATAGGAGGTCTCAGTGGATCAGTTGACGTAGTTTGAAGTGATAAGGGGACACTCAGGAAGGTAGCAAGACCACCACCTTTAAAGAATTGGGAAGGAAAAGACATGAACAGCCAATACTTTGGGATACATGGATGGTCTTATGCTCTCTTTCTCACGGAAAACCCAGTGGAACCTAGTTGTACTTAAAGCATTTTACTCCTGAAATTTAGGGAACCCTCTTCACAGGTATCTGTCCAGGACCCAAACTCTAGGTTTAACCCCAAAAACAAACATATTAAAATTTCAACCATTTCTTTTCCAATAGCCTTTATATGGTGATTTAAGTTTTGTCACTTAATCTCTCTAAATGCCAAACCCTTAGATTATCTATCTCTCTAGAGCAGCCACAAAATGCTCTAAATTTGTACTTACATCCCGTTGGGTTTCAACATGCGATGTCTGTCAGAAGGTGGCTGAGCAGAAGAACTCATACATCATTCTTACTATTCCTAGGTACACCATTACCATTTTTGAGTTTCTGTTCTTATATTTTGTATTTATATGTTCTACGGTTTTTCTTTCCTTTATATTTGTTATAAAAATAAGTTTTCCCTTTTTCCCTCATTCCATTTTATAAATAAACTATTGATATTTTTATTATACAGTCAAACCTAAATATTTTAGAAAAAAATAGAAAAGTCATAAGAAAAGAGAACAAAACATTAAGGCCATCATGCAGAGGTAATCATTGTGGAATATGTTCTTCTCAGAGTTCTCCTGTGCACATTTTTATTTCTTAACAAATATGGGATTGTACAGATATACAGATCTATGACCTATTATTTGAAATAACTATGTATAAATATTTCTCTATACTCAAATATTTATCTAACTATAATTTTGAGAGACTAATTAGGATTCCAGTGTATGAAAGTATTATAATTTATTTGCCCAACCATTTACTTTTAAATATTTAGGTCGCTCAGAAGGGAGGGTGTAGCCCAGTGGTAGAGTGTGTGCTTAGCATGTAGGAGGTCCTGGGTTCCATCCCCAGTACCTCCATTAAAAAAAAAAAAAAAAAAAGAATTTAAAATAAATAAATAAACATTTAGGTTCCTTATATTTATCACTATCATAAGCAACATTCTGCAAATATATTAGATGACTGGATATTTTTCCTGAAGTTACATTATTTAACCATGCTGCATATTTTTAAGGGTTTGATACGGATTCCTAAATTGCCCTTGAAAACCTTTGCCAACCTCCACTACAACCAGCAAGGTATGAGAGGGCCTGTTTCTCCATCAGCCCTGACAATACGAGATGGTGTCATTCTTCTAAATCTTTGCTAAACTGATAGGCAACAATGATACGTTCTCTTTACTTGATTTTTTTTTCTCTTTTTTCTATTGGCAGGGTAGAGGTAATTAGGTTTATTTCTTTTTATTATTTTTAATGGAGGTACTGGAGATTGAACCCAAAACCTCATGCGTGCTAAGCACGTGCTCTACCCCTGAGCTACACCCTCCCTCTGTTTGCATTTCTTTGATTAGTAGTAAGATTAGATATTTTTAGGTATTTATCTTGCCTTCACAATTAACTCGAGTAGGGCAAAGATTTCAGATGCATTTTTTTAAGTCATCTACATGTCCTAACCCCATGTGAAATTTAGCAGGTTGGCCACCCTTTGGGCTTGACGCGTTCTTTAAGAAGATCGCTAGTGCGCATCAGCTGATAGGTGGAGATCAGGGGCTGAGTAAAAGCCACAAGATTAGGCCTCCTGTCAGTGAAGATAATATTTTTCCACAGTCTGCCTGTCGACTGAAAAAAACTGCATAACCTATAAGTTGAGAGTTATGTTTTATTTGGTGGATATTCTAAGGACTTCAAGCCTGGGAGACAGCCTCTCAGTAGCTCTGAGGGATTGCTCTGAAGAGGCGGGGGAGAAGCAGGGATAAATAAGAGTTTTTGCAACAAAGACCAGATAATAGGACTTCAAAAGATTGCTGTTAATGAAGGAAAACCAGATATCTCAAGTTCAGGAATTTAGCCCTTTTCTGTGTATGGGAAGACAAAAGAGTCTGGGCTCATTAAAATCATTCCTTTGATATCCACCTCAGCTGTCTAGGACCAGTATCCTGTTCTTCCCATCGTAAGTCACCACTGGGGGCGGCTGCAGAGGCTGAGGGCTTGGCAGCAGGTGGCCTGCTTGTCTCCAAGCTGAGTTCCCTCCAGTTCACCTTTGGAGTGGTGGTACTGGCTGGTGGCTCATATCTGCAGCATCCTTTGTTTACTGAGATGGCAGGCAATAGTTCTTGTTTGTTTGTTTGTTTTTGTGGGGGGGAGGGGGAGTGATAATTAGGTTTATTTATTTGTAGAGGAGATAGTGGGGATTGAATCCAGGACCTCATGCATGTTAAGCATGCGCTCTACCACTTGAGCTATACCCTTCCCTCCCCTAGGCAAGTTTTCATTCACACGCCAAGGGCACCTGAACTCATGGGTGCCATTCTGCTTCTTCACCTTTTTTTCTACTTCACTATCCTTTCCTTTTCCTTTTAGCCTCCCTATGTTCTAGCCTTCTAAATTACGCTCCCTGCCTCCATCTCCCCACTGATCTTAAAAGGGAGTTTATGATGACTTTAAACGCATTTGGAGACTTAGCCATCGATATCAATAATTTGCTTGACTCCTCTGCCAACTCAGTTCTTCTTAAGAACATAGTAATAGGAGATGCCCCAATCATAATGAATGTTATCGTAATTAATAGGTTCTCAAACAGTGCCCATCTCCCACCCACCCCATCTCCCCCCATCGGGATCAGTGTCTCCTGGAAACATGCTAGAATGCCAATTACCAGGCTTCACCCCAGACCTACTACATCCTGGTGGTGGTGGCCGCCCAACAACCAGGTGTCGTGTCATTTAGGTGATTCCAGTGCAGACTCAAAGGTGAGAAGCACCAGATAGTATTTCCATCCACACAGAAAACAGTGGTTAGCGTTCATAATCGGTTGTTAAAACACAACCTGAAAACACATCCCGCTGGGACAACGATTACCGTTTGTTCCTCCCGTGAGCCATCCATTCTTTCACGATGGCCTGGAAGGTTTCCAGATTCATCTGCGGGTCTCTCTTCTCAGGATCGAGCATGTTCCACAGCTCCTCGAGGACACCCTCTTCAGAACCCTGACCAGCTGTTTGTCTCAGGTAATCTATTATTTTGGTGACTTCTACTGAGCCTTAGGAAGAAAAAAGGCAAGTTAGTTTTGAAAGATGGGGAGAGATTATTTTTTACAAGTGAGGTGTTTAACTCTTTCAGGTCCCTTGGGTCCTGAAAACACGCCGCACGTAGCCGCCACAGTCCTGCTGCGTTGCCATCAGAGAGGAGAAAGAGCGCTGGCTTTGGGTTGGAGTTTAACAGGCCAGGCCCAAGTCGTGGCTCTAGAATATCAACTGTGTGGCTCTGGGAAAACGACTCAATCCCTGTGAGCCTCAGTCTCCTCGTCTGTGAGATGGGGTGATGATGCCTACACCACACAGAGCTGTTGTGCGCTTGACATAGGAATGATACATGTGATCAATAATCACTTGTGAGAAGTGATCAAAACGCCACTTTACTTTTGTCTCATTCTTAAAATGTATTTAGTGAAGGAGGTTTTGCCTCTGCCCTCGATGAAGTTTCAGTCTCAAGTAAGTAGTTTGACTTTTATTTGGGAGGGTCGGGTTAGAAGAACCATTCTTAGACAGTCCTACCACCACATTCAGAAACTAACATCCTACAGACCGTGTTAGTAATTAACACGCCCATCTCCTTCAAGCACGCGACATCTCTTTTACTCTTAACTAAGGCCTGCCTTGGGCTAGCTGCTTGAAGGGGAGAAGGAAAAGGAAGTAGAAGGTTGACAGGGCAGATGTGGGAGTAAAGAATCTTCCTCCAGGAGATAAGCAGAGACCTTAACATTAAAAAAAAAAAAAAAAAAAAAAAAAAAAAAAAGTCTCATACATAATTAGAAAGAGGAGAGAGTTGTAAAGGAGAGTGAAAAACTTTAAAGAGAGTATTAACTTAATGGAAAATATCATTCGGCTGTGACAGGAAGAAATGGAAATAAAATTATTAGTATAGTTATTTAGAGAGAGGATTTTTATTCCTGCTTGCAGTAGAATTAGGGAGTTGGAAAGTCAAAAAGAATACCTTTATCTCATTTTCCTCCACTAAAACTCTAAAACCTGGATCCTATACCTCAAAACTGAAAAGGTCTCCTGTGAGAGTTTTTTCATGTGTCAAATTAACTGCCCAGCTCCTTGGTCAAGCATTAGGCTGATAAGCACTACTCCTTTGGTGTGCTTAGATCTGGCTTGTGCAAACTGTCAATACTACATCATTTAATGTACAGCCCACTGTCTCAGAAATATTTAACTGTGCCTTGACCTTTAGCAGGTGAAACAAAGCTTTCTGAGAGGCTGCTCCCAAGTTATAATCCTCAATTTGGTTCAAGTAAAATGTTCCATATCTTTTTAAATTTTTTTCAGGGGGGAGGGACGTAATTAGGTTTATTTACTTATGTATTTTTTAATGGCAGTACTGGGGTTTGAACCCAGGACTTCATGCATGCTAAGCATGCACTCTACCACTTGAGCTATACCCTCCCCCTTTCCATATCTTTTTTAGATTGACTGATTAATATTTTTGTTGACATTAGGAAGGAAAAATAGTATCTTTACAGTTGGGAAATTTGTCAGACACCACACTAATCAAGTGATCAAAGGTAAAAATCCGGATATACTGTACTGAGAAGAACATGACATCACTTGTGTAGTGTGGCTGTGAAAATGTACAACCTGAATAATCAAGAGGAAATATCAGATGTTCTGTGAAGTAACTGGCCTATACTCCAAAAATTTCAAGGTCATAAAAGGTGAGAAATCTGAGGAACTCCTCCAGATTTAAGGAGACTAAAGAGTTGTGATAACTAAACACAAGGTGTGATTCTGAATTGGATCCTGGACCAGAAAATAAAAAAAGCTGTAGAGAATATTCTTGAGAGAAGTGGCAAAACTTGAATATAGGCTTTTTAATTGCATCAACGGCAAATATCCTAATTTTGGCAATGGTTCTGTGGCCACTCAAGCCAATGTCCTTGTTTGTAGGAAATACACTCAGGACTAAGGAGGCACAGTGTCTCCAAGCTTCTCTCAAGGGGTCAGAGACACAGCCAAGTCTTTATCCTCCCTTTCCTTTGGGAAACAAGGTTCAGCACAGCCAAGCAGGGTAGAGTTTCTCTGTATAGACATCCCAGCTGGTAAGCAGGAAGGAATAAAAAAAATATCATCTTTGAAAAAATTTTTTTCCTTCATTCACTTCTTTTTTGGCGGGGAGGGGTGGTGGGCGGAGTTAGGTTTATGTGTTTCTATTTTTAAGGGAGGTCTCGGGTTCAATCCCTGGGACCTTGTGTATGCTAAGCATGTGCTCTACCACTGAGCTGTACCGTCCCTCTAGAATATGACCTTTTGCAACACCTAACAAAAGAATAAATCTAGTCCTCCAGCCTCAAATAGTCTTGTTTTCTGATAAAAATACATGCACCACCTATGCAGAATCTTGCCCCAGAAAGAAATAAATCTTATATCTGATCAAACCTCTAAACGTAGGGGACAGAGAAACCGGTTGGATATTGGCCACACAATCACCCAAATTCAGATTGGAGGAAACTATGAGATATAAGAACCAGTTTCATTAACAAGTAACTCCAAATACAAAAAAAGAGAGAGAACAGAAAGGGAACACAGAGATAAGCCAGACAACCAATCGCATTAAACAAACCTTTCCTGGATACTGATTTAAACCATTAAACTATTTAAAAGAAATTTCTCACACCAACTGAGAACACTTCAGTACTGACAAGATATTTGATGTTAAGAAAGTACGTTACAATTTTAGTCACAATAATGACATTGAATAGTTGTGTTTGCAATCAGTCTTTATCTTTTGACTGTACTGAAATATTTACAGAGGAAATAATGATACGTACTGGATTTCTCTCAAATCCAAAGTGGAGGAGAGGAAAATGGGTAGGGTTAAAAATGAGACATAATTACTTATGACACATATATAAAAGCGTTCATCAAATTATTCTCTATATTCTGTGTATGTTCATATGTTTGAAATGGTGTGTAACAAAAAAGTTATAATCCAAATAAAACAAAAACCGCACAACATTGTAAACTGACTATACGTCAATAAATATATATATATATATACACACACGCAAAAAAAGAAAAGTAAAACCTTATTGACCGAGGAAATTGTAGAAATCATTAACAAGTGATTAAGAATGGTTATTCAAGGAAATACGATTACTGATGATTTTTTTCTTTTTTTTCTATATATTATTCATTTTACTTCAATGATCATGAGCCATGTATGTGCTAAAAATTACTCGTGGAAATTTTAAAAAGAACACAGCTCTAAGGAAAACAGAAGTGAAAATCTAAAATTAACTTAAAAATTTGAGCTACACTTGCAGAGTGGTTTTATACATCTGAAGTATGTATTTCTTGCAAGACAACACCTCTGTGATTTAAGTAGTTCCGATCGATGATTGCAGATGGGACATCAGCTGATAAGCTCAATGAAATCATTCAAGACACTGGTAAAATATGCAAAGCAGGTTCAAAGAAATTATAAAGAAATAACCAACATCTAAATAGCCATCCTTACTCCCAAATTAGGTTACACCCACCACACGTGTAGACACAGATACGCAGAGCACCACACATGAACCATTTCCCTTTCTCTCACAACAGAAAGTACAGATGACTCGATGAGTACCACTGAATATTTGAGCAGATAATTCTCGACTGACCTCTACATTTTCTGTCACATGCACAAAAAATACTCGTAAGCCACTCTTCATCACAGGTCCTGGTATTGCTGTGGGTTACATCTTCCTTGCCATCCTCAGTTCCTAGGTTCCATCCTATTAGAAGAAAAAGTTTGCAAACCCACATGCTTTTCTGTGCTACCATGATTAATTGCTAATTTTCTGTTTTAATTTTCACAAAGGAAACATTTCAATAAAGAGCTGCCCACAATCCTGGTTACTTAACTTGACTAGACCAAGACAAAAAGGGGTCTGGAAAGGTCTCTGATTATTCATTTTTCTTTTCGTTCTAAGTTTTATGAAGGTAGAATAAATGGAGAGATGAAGAGGGAAATGAAATTCACTGCTCTGTAAATCAAAAGCACTTTGTGAAAAAGCAAATAGTGTAACACAAGTAGAAATATTTTAAAGAAAAATCAAAAGAAAGCAAAAACTAGCTATTCAGAAAATGTGTCATTTTACATCATTTTGGTTTTCAGTGCCAATCGTATGTGGGACTTTGTAAGCAATTCTCCAAATAGAATTCCAAAATTTTAATTGAAATTGGCCTACAAAATTTACATTCTCCCCTGGTCTACTTTATGATCTTGACAGTGGAACTCACACCTTCTTATACATTTTACACAAACACAAATGCTAAAATGGTAGCTTTCAGCAAGGCACCCTGGAACTGTATGAATTTTAACTCCCCTCTATCTATGTATTCCCACTGTGACGTTCTAATTTGCCCTGGAGAAAGTTTGTTTTCAGGTCAGTAGAGAAATACCAATGATTATGATTGTAAACATAATCCAGAATTTCTATCAAGTTTATAATCCAAAGCATAGAAAAGACTTATATTTCACATATAAGATGTTTTTAAGAGAGAAAAACACATTTTGAAAGGGAAAAAATGGGTTCTTCCTTCCAAGTTTTGATCACGTACACCGGTATTTTATTTTAGTTCAAGCAGTTCAAATATTCTGATAGTGGTATATTTATTGCTTTATTGGAAAAACAGATGTTAAAAGATGAATATTTACCCTCTTCATTCAGAGATAATTTTTTCACCACTGAATCCTGAGGAGTGAAAAATCCGGAGCTTTGATCAGAGGCAGAATCAAAGTCAAGTGTTAAGGAACGAAAATCATTTTCATTACAATAGTTGTTCAAATCCTTGTTAGAGAAGCGCTCCCTTTTTCTGATCTGGGATCTCAAAGATGTGCAATTCTGGGGGCTCTGTGATCTCGGCCTTGAGATGTTTTCAGACCTTGTGAGGATAGCAGAGTGTGCTGCACTCTCAGGAGAGCTGGGGTGGGAGCTGGTTGGATCTCCTGGAGATGCGATGTGAGGAGGTGAAATGAAGGCTTCACCTCTCTCAGAACTCGAGGAGAGCGTGTTGGGCGGAGGCACTTGGGCAGCAATCATTCTCCTCAGCACCTCTTCAAGATCCTTCTTGGGGTTAGTCTGTGGACTGTCAAAACTGCTAGACTGGTATCTGACAATGTGTTGGATGGGATGTGAAATCTCTCTCTTTTGGATGGCTCGGATTTTTCTGCAGATGCTTTCCACTGGGTTATGCCGCTTCTCAGTTACCTTCTTTGCAGAGGCCATGGTTGACTTTCCTCCAACGACGTGGCTGAAGGACAGGCAAAAGTAGACATGTTTTTCAATGTTAGCACTGTCCTCACAATCATTTAGCAATAGGTTACCCATTCCTGGATCACCTTTGGAGGGATCAAGATCAGATGTCTTTAAACCACTGTCTTTAAACAAATGTCCACGTGTTTTTAACTCTGGCTCTCAAACTTCTAGAAAACAGTAACATTAACATATATAAAGTACATCCCAGGTGCCAGGCATGGGACTAAGTTTTTTTTGTTTTTTGTTTTTGATGGGGGGAGGTAATTAGGTTTATTGACTTATTTCTGGAGGAGGTACTGGGGATTGAACCCAGGACCTCATGCATGGTACACATGCACTCTACCACATGAGCTATACTCTCGCCCTGGGACTAAGTTCTTTACTTGCGTCAACTCATTTCATCCTCAGAACAACTCCATGAGGTACGTGTTACTATTATCTCTACTTCCAGGCATAGTGAGAATAAGGGACACACCCAAGGTCACCTGAGACAAGTACCAGAGGCCATATCTGAACCCAGGCAGTCTTGTTCCAGAGGCTGGATTCTCCACCATATTGCTTTTCATTTGTATGTCAAATATGACAATGGTGATGAAACAAACTCCCATTTGAGTACTAATTCCGATTCTCATCTGCTGAGAACTTACTAAATATGCCCTTTATTAAGCATTTTACGTGTACTGTGTCTAAACTTCACACAAAACCCTGTCAGATATGTAGAAATATCCTCTCCTTACAGATAATAAAACTGAGGCTCAAAGAGATCAAGTAAATTGCCAATGGTCACATCTCTAAGATTTGTGCCACAGAGAGTCTGACTCCAGCATAATTTTATTTAATGGCAGCATATATGACCTTGAAAAAAAAAAAGCATGCTCTCACTTCCTATAAGACACTAATTAAAAAATTTGGAAATAAATCCAAAATTTTGTCTAAACTAGTAAATTTTAAATTAATCTATGCAAGGAGTTACAATAATTTAACAGTTGCAAACAAATAGTTGAATAGTTACAAAGAGTTTGAAAGTTATGATTTTTAGGACCTTAAGAAAAATTTCCATTCATAGATCTTTTTCAAAAGTTCCCTAATAGAAAATGAACAAGGGTATAGCACAGGGAACTATGTTGAATATCTTGTAATGCATAATGGAAAAGAATATGAAAAGGAATATATGTATAATTGAATCACTATGCTGTACACCAGAAATTAACAAAACATTGTAAACTGACTATATTTCAACAAAGAGAAAATAAAAAAAAAAAAAAGAGGATGAACATGGGGCACTTAGAAAGACTGGAAAGAAGAAAATCCTCAAAATATTTTTAATCTGGTTCATTTTACCTCCAGATTATGGCCACCAGTTCCAGCTAATGAAGTTTCCATCAACAGGATCCTTCACTGTTTAAGGTAATGATCATCTTCAAACCTTTATGCTGTCACCTGGTAATACCTTCCTTTCCATCTATTCAAGGCTTACCTTTCAATGCCAAGCCCCAAACCCATTCCTCTATTGAAATTCTGGAGTCAGTGTATACTTATGGGACTCAGACATTTTGTTCTCTCCTAGGATGTGTAACTGTACTGTATGTCAATTAAATTTTGTCTTCTATTCTCAGATTGTTTCAAATGTGTATGCATGGTGTCTCCTCAAAAACACTGTTGATTCTTGTATTCAACAGCCATGGTGTGATTCTCTCCTAGATACTCAATACAGTATTGTTGAGGGGAGGGTATGACTTCAGTGGTAGAGCGCAGGCTTAATATGCACGAGGTCCTGGGTTCAATTCCCCGTACCTCCATTAAAATAAATAAGCAAATAAATAAACTGAGTTACCTCCCCCTAAAAACAAAAACAAACAAAACACTAAATAAATAAATAAATATTAAATATATATATAGATACACATTATTGTTGGCATCACTGATAATCCACAATTGTGAATAATACATACAATTACCAGGCTAGAGGCCTTGTCCCCTGGCTGCAGTGAGTGTTGGCTTTCAACTACATGTAGCTACCACTTTTTCTAGAGAATTTTCTCTGGGCAGATGGGAACGTTTCCTTGCTCAACTGAGAGGCTGGAAATGAAGTAGTGGTAATGACATGAGAATTCACCTTGGGAGCACAACACACACCAAATCTATGGCTGACTGGTGGTGACACAGCTGAAGCCATCCGACTTCCCCATGACAAGTGAAGACCCTCTTACAGATAAACGACAAGGTCCTACTGTGCAGCACAGGGAACTTCTAATAGCCTATAATGAAAAAGAATATGAAAGGAAATATATATGTATAACTGAATCACTATGCTGGACATCAGAAATTAACACACTGTAAATCGACTATCCTTCAATTAAAAAATAGAAATTAAAATTAAAAAAATTTTAAAAGACCTTCTTAAAGACTAGTTAGGTGTCTGCCAGTGTTCTCAGTGTGACGTGACTGTTTTCCCTTCTAGAGCCAGTGAACTGAAGGACAGGTTGAGCTTGGGGCTAATCGAAGCCCTAGAACGTGAACCTCAGACTCCCAGACCCACCTGCTTGTGAACATCTGCGAACAGCGATGTGGGATGCTATTCAAGCCACAGTGAGAGGCTGCACTTTGTGGGCATCTGTGACTGATCCAGATGAACGTTCCCAGCATATAAGACATCACATTTGTATTTGCTTTTCCAAGGCATTTTTCTGCTTCTACCATCTGTTTTCTAAACTTCCATGACTCACCTAAGTGAGTCCTGCTCCACGGTTTAGAAACTAAACTTACAAAGAGCTCATTTAAGACACTGGCTCTTCATGAGCTAACAAAATTTCTTGAGTAACTTGTTTTGCTTTTTCTAATGTAAAGCAGAACACTTGTGGGAATTCAGTAAGTAAGATGCGATGATAAAGAGTTCAAAATTTGTGCCACCTTCTCCATTTATGGCCTGGAAACATCTCCTGTCCATCCTGTCCAAACCTCTTTTTCAGTTTTAGATCCTGCTAGAAAAGACGAGCTGCAGTCTGCCATAACACTTAAAAATACAAGTCTCACTTGCTTTGTGCAGTAACTGTCTTTGAAAAAGTACTAACTGAAAATTGAAAACTGAAGGTTAATTGCACTGGTAGAATCAGTTGCTTGGAATCTCTCTTTTAAAAGGAATTTCCTCCTTGTTTATCTATTGTAGTTGATTAACTATGTAATATGTAAAGTTGGTAGACTTGTAGAATCTCAATGGCAAGAACTGCTACTTTCGGTTTTAAATTCTCTGAACCTCAGTTGTACTCCATATCATTCATCCTTTTAGGCATTTAACCACTACGTATTAAGTACCTAAGTTGTGCTAGACCCACTGCAGATACTGGTGGTGGTACCATGTCTCCTAAAACTTGTGGTCTGTGAGAGACACAGATATAAACAAGTAAGCTACAAAGATTGCCAGATTAAATCCAGAATGCCCAATAAAATTTGAATTTCAGATAAACAATTTCAGCTCATTGTAAGTGTGTCACCTTATGCATCAAAGAGTTGCACAGGAAGAATTTATACTGAAAAATAACTTGTTGTTTATCTAAAATTCAAATTTCTCTGGGCATCTGGCATTTCTAACTAGCTAAATCTAGCAACCCTAAAAGCTACAGATAATAAATAATTACACACTAGGAAAGAAAAGTGCCAGAGGCTATGAGAGCATACAATAGGGGTTATCCTAGTTTTGGAGTGAGGACAGGGAAAATTAGGGGCATCTATTATGTTGTCATGTGCTGTGCATAACGGTATAAATACTGTTTGCTAAATCCATGATTATAAATTAAATAGTAGAAATTAAAAAGTGGAATCATAAATCTGCTATAGGGATATGCATTTGGATTCACATTAGATAAATGTAATATAATGTTAGAGATTATCCAGACAAGTTATTTCACTAATTTTTTTTGAAGTATAATCAGTTACAATGTGTCAGTTACAATATGTCAATTTCTCATGTACAGCATAATGTTTCAGTCATATGTGGACGTAACATATATTCTTTTTCATTATAGGTTACTGTAAGATACTGAATATAGTTCCCTGGGCTATACAGAAGAAATTTGTTTTTTATCTATTTTTATATATAGTAGTTAATATTTGCAAATCTTGAACTCCCAGTTTATCTCTTCCCACCCTCTTCCTCCCCACCCTCGTAACCATCAGATTCTGCACTATGTTTGGCTATTTCACTAATTTTATTTCTTTATTCATCCTATTTGTGATATGTCCCATTGCTCCTGTTTCTAGGATGAGTTCCATTACTATTATTGCCTCAGTTGCCTTATTGTATCTAATAAATCTCCTGAATCAATACTTTTCAACCTTCTCCCTGATCAAAAACTATAAAGCAATTATTAAAAGCCCCTGATGCAGGGCAACCTCTATGAAATAAGTGTGATTCGTCTCTTATCTAAAGTATGGTGATTTTCACCAGTGACGTAACTACAGAGTTCAACATTAACCTCGAAGACATTTGCAGTCTTCGAGACTTAAAGAAATCTTCTGCATTTGCTCTGACTTCCTAAGGGGCCTTCAACAGATTAGAATAAATTCACCATGTATGTACAATTGGATAATATCTCATTATCTTTAGGAACTTAGAAACAATATAAGAGCATAATTTGTGTTTTTCAATATCCATATTCTTCAATCACAAAGAAAGAGTGGTTTTTCTCTGCAAAGAAAGACATCAGATTTACACAGTTACAAAAATAGCATCCATGAAAAAGATTTCAGGGTGATTCAGAAAGCAGCTTTAAAGAGCTTTCTGAATCAAACCCCAACTCAAAAAAAGATTATGTTGACAATGTAATTATCTTTCCTTTACCAACCACTTAATTTTTTTTCTCCCTTTACTAATAGTTATTGCTTGAACACTGAACTTCTAAACTTTAAATCAGGTGGACTTACTTTAACAATCATTTGTTACTTTATTTTGAAATCCAGGCAAATCTTTCATGGCTCACCTGAGTGAGTCCTGCTTGGTGGTTTAATTAAGGTTAAGCCCTTAATTAATGTGTGTTAAAAATGCAAATATATATGTATGTGTAGATGTAGATAGATAAACAAGGGGTTCCTTTTGCCAAAAGAATCCTTAGTTAACAATTAGATGCCAGTAAACTCCTTATCTAAGAAATGTAAGAACATCTGCTCACCAAGATGTTCCCAAGAAACTCAACTTTGGCGAGCCCAGTAGGAGAGCAGAACTTGGTTTTCTACTTAACCAGTAAACTTTATATTTGCCAAATTACATTGTTTTTAGTCTCTTTGTAACTAGTATTTAATGTAATAAAATAATAAGGCTTTTTCCTGCCCCCTCTACATAAATGATAGCAGCTGTATATCAAAATGAAATGATTTGCAAACCACAAGTCCCAGATTTAGTAAATGCTCAGTGAGTCTGTCATCTGCAAACCTTTATCATCATTACTAATAATTGCAAGCTGGTAAGACTGGAACCAACTCCTCCCACCGCTCACCTTGTTATATTAAGCTCCTTGACTGGGTCACAGCAAGCTTATTATAAACATCTCATATTGGAACAATTCCTGAAATAGCACAGTCATACATTATGCTCCTGAAAACTGACTGAGTTCTTCTGTTTCAGTTCTTATTATATGAAGTCTGGTTTTCTTCTCAAGAGACTAGGAAAAACCCTATGATAAATCTCTAACTCCAAGAACTCACGTGCTCCTACATTCTTACCATCTGCAAAACCACATAACCGCCTTCTACTAACACACATTCCAGATGACCAAGGCTGGAAACAATTTAGTGCTTCACCTATCCAAAAGCCCTCTGCAGACAGTTCTGGGATTTGTCTTGAAAGCAAAGTGTCCGGAGAACCTAGCTTTATCACTTTCAACTACTCATCTTTTTCCCCCCAATTTTTTTCAGAGTTTCGGGTTTTTTCCTAGAGTTGTTTCAATTTCTCAGTGAGCTCTGTTAAACCTCCATATATCAGTCAATATTGAATTTGTCTCATTCACAGCAAACATTGAATTTGGGGTTATGGTGAGGAGACAACAGAGTAGCTACATCTGGGGTTGCTTTTCCCTGTTTAGGGGAGGGTTTTCTTGACCTTCCATGACTAAGAGCCACCATCAGCCAAAGTATAATTATTTGCTTGGGGAAAACTCACCACCTTATTTTCACAGCACTCAAAGAACCACCTTCTGAGGACTGGGGATGGAGAGCAGAGGCCCTGCGGGATCAGATGATGTGGGTGGAGCTAACATCTACCTGGTGGTACGGAGTGAGGTGAGAGACAAACGTAGAAGAGGGAAGACTCTTATCAGCTACACCTGCCTCTTTGGTTTAGCCAAGATGAGGAGAGGCGGGAGGAAAGGCAGGTGGGAGAAGTTAGGATGCCCACCTGGACAGGATGGGCACCATACTGGTATGCTTCCCCCCACTAATCACCACATTATTACAAAATAAAAACCATCCAGAATAGACTCTCTCTTATCAGGGTGAAAGACAAGTCACCTTTTAAGTTAAATCTTGTGTGTTTCTATTGGGCCAAACGCCACATGGTTCCTAAAACATGAATGCTATTAATCATTGTGTCTTTTATGGGACGAAATCAGGTTTGGGGGAGACTGTATAAAAATGATGTGAAATGCAGTAATTAAGTGAAGAACTAGATGAGCAGTACGTTAAGCTCCATGGGAGTTCAGGATAGCACGATTCAATGTGGGTTGAGAAGCCTTTATAAAGTAGGTGGGATTTAAGCCCAGCTTTAAAGAATAGAGTATTTCGGAAAGGCAGGGGCTTGGACAAACCTGTGAGCTGGGGAGAGATGACTAAAGCCTAGGGGTGAAACTCAGCCTGTCGTTTTGGCAACATGGGGTAAACAGTCTGATGGGAACGCGAGAGAGGTGGGAGGTGGTGGAGCAATGAAAAAAAATCAGTTGCCGTAGGTAGGATACCAGCAGATTCAGAAACCAATGAAACCTCATATAATGCCATTTCCCACCCAGGGAAATGATGTGCAGCTGTGACAAGCATTTTAAAAATAGAACAAAACAAACCTACCACAAAACAAACAAACAAACAAGCCAACCAGAATCAGGGGTCCAAACACACAACCCAAAGTGTCATAACCGGAACATTTTGTTCTCAAACTGACTGCTGCCCGTGGGGCTTCTCTGGCCGGATCACTGCAGTCCCTCATCACACGCTTCACAGACTTCAGCGCCGCTGATTTTCTCCCTCCGCCCCATTTTCTCTCTTCCCTACTCTGCATAGGGTGCTCTGAAAATCTACCTGGGGAATGTTGAGATTTTTATATACTCTCCCATTCCTGTGGGTCATTATCATTTCCGTCACCAAGTGAGAGGGAGAGGGCGTGTAGTAGTTAAGAATTGGGGTTCTGGAGGCAAATAACCTGGGTCTAATCCCAGCTCTGCTGCTCCCTAGTGTCGTGACCCTAGACAATTACTTAACTCTCTGTGCCTCAGTCTCTTCATCTGCAAAATTGCATCAATATCATATATGACCTCCTGGGTTTACTGCAAGGGTTAAATGAGATGACACATGTATGATACACTTTCTGAAACCCAGTGTGCTTATTCCATTATGAAATAAACTCTAAAAGCACGAAATAGGGCCCAGAAAGAAATAACCAATTAACCCCTTTCTCTCATTAGACTTGCTCTGTTTAATTTCCCTTGACGTGAAATCTCTTATAGCATCCGTGCTCGTGATCTTCTTATCAATCCACAGATACCGAAACCAGCAACACCCAGAGATATTTGCCTCCTAGTCATAAAGGAAGCCAGTGGCAGAGCCAGAAATAATATTCAAATTCTGAATCCACTAGACTATATCGCCTGTCTGACGAACTACACTTTCTTCCCGCTCGACGTAAATGTGTCCTACCTGATGTTTCTCAGAGCAGCGAAAGGAGTAACGTGAACTTATTCAGGAATAACCTGAATAAATTCCAATGGCTTGTCAATGAATTGAATAAACATGTCATTTCATCACTTATGTGCTATTTATTGATCATTTGTTTATTCCACCACTTATTGTTTGCCTTGGGCTGATTCTAACAGGATATGGTTGTCTGGTACCCATGGGAATGGGTTCCAGGAACCCCTCAGATACCCAAATCTGTGGATGCTCAAGTCCCTTATAGAAAATGGCATAGTACGTGCACATAACCAAACAGCTTCTCCAGCCCCAAACACATGTTTTGTTAACACAGGAGGGAGTGCAAAGGGATAAAATGCAGACTTTACCCCCAAAAAGCCCAGATGGGGCTTTGGCTTCTGGATATAGTGCAGGGAGAGTTGTTAACATGTTGTTTCCTTGCCAAGTCATTTCTTCTTTAGGTGCATTGACCAGACAGCGCCCCCTGATACTGCCAAACCTGAAGGCAACTGTCTGTCTTGTTATAATTATAGAACCTCTAAGAAACTCCATCCCCAGTCTTTAAAATAACATGGCAAGGAAATTAAATCTTGTGTAAATTGGCAAAAAAAAAAAAGAATTATTTAAATAACACATATCTCCTTCTCTCTAATGCAATCATTAATGTTTTTAAACATTAGCTGGATTTCTGGGATTAATCTCTGGTTGATCCAAGGGACTCCAAAGGTAGATTAGATGAAAAGAGGGTACTACCAGAGGAAAGTAAGGAAGGAAAAAAAGAAACCCAGATAGTGAAATCCTCCTTCATGAGAGGCATGGCCAAACATAACATACCCTTTTTTTTTTTCCAACATCTGCCCTATGTAAAATGCATTCTGTCTTTTCTTTTTTTTTTTTTAAGGCACTATTTCTTAGAATGTACTCTATAGCGCCCTCAGAGTGTAGATGTCATTGTCTTTAAATTGCTTTCTGTTAATTAAACTGTAATAAGCAGAGGCAGTGCTTATTTTCAATTTTCAGAAAGATCCTGTCCCCTAAAGAAAGGGACCAGGAATTTTAGTGATCTATGGGTTCCATTCCTAAAAGAAGGAACACAGAAATGAATACTTTGGAAGAAAAATCAGCAATATCTTTTTTGGCAGGAGGTTAAAATGAAGTAAGGCCCTGAAGATATTACCAAGATATGTATTAGCTGAATAGCAATCATCTGTTGCCTTCCCAGATTTACCCTCTGAAATAAAGATCTGAAGATCTACCCCTCCTTACACAGTGTCCCAGCACACTGACCTCTGGGGATGGATGGTTCAGTCTGACTCCCCTGCCCTCTGATTTCCCACTAAACTTGGCCAGTAGGAGGCACCAGCAGAAAATAAATGGGCATGAGCAGAACCTGGGATAGTTTTCTCCTGAATCGCACCCTGCCAGGTCTGTCTGACAGTGGTCCAGGCTGTTCCATGGCTCTGCCAGGCAGCCCCCTCCCAAAGCAGTAGCCCTCACTTGATGGCTTCCTGGACCCATGACGTCAACACCAAGGGGTGCTCCCCACTCCTTAATGTTACCCTTAATCCTGCCCACACCTTCATGATTGAAATTCTTTTCAGTCTTGCCTTTTAAAAAATGTGCCATCTGTTTCCTAAAGGACCCTGACTGACAGACACTTGGAGATTCTTTTAGTTGTCATGTTAATTTCCACAGCCCAATATGGTTGTCATTCACCTGCTACAACAGGGATAATAACCTCCCTTAAAATGTTTTGTTTTTATTTTTAAACTCTGTAGCCTCTCCTTCTGGGTAAGCACATGCAGCTAATGCAAAGAAACAGATTTGACCTAACAAAAGAAAAAAGAAAAAACCCAAACACCCCGCAAACTTTCTTTTGAAAGTTTTGGTAGCTGTTTCCAAGCTGGTTTCCATAGAGGTTGTATCAGTTTATCATCTCACCAGCAATCTGTGAGGCTGCCTGGTTCCCCACACCCTCAGCAACACAATGTGTTGATCTCTGCCAATCTGATAAGTGAAACATGGCACCTCATTTTAATTTGCATTTCTCTCCTTATGAATATGGTTTCATGTGTTTAAAGCTATTTGTATTCCCATTTCTATGTTCGGTTTGTTTGTATTCTTTGGTCATTTTTCAATAGGGATTTGATTTTATCAATTTACAAAAAGCTCCTTACCTATTGAGGAATTTAGCTCTTTGTATTTTGTGTGTTAGAAATGCATTTTTACAATTTGTCCACTTCTGGTTTTTTTAATGGTATTTTTGCCACGCAGATTTTTAAAAACATAAAGTCTAATTTCAGTCTTCTCTGTGTGGCTTCTGAGTTTGTATTTGCCTTAGAAAGCTGTTCCTGACTCCAAAACTCCATGTTTTTTCTAGTACCTTTATGATTCAATACATTTGACTTTATTTTGGTAATGGGGAAATAGGACTCCACCTTCTTTATTTTTCAGATGGCTATCAGGTTTTTCTAGGAAGTTATCCTACAGATACACTTGCACATATTTACAAAGATAAATGTTAAAATACATTTGTTATAGTTTTGTTTGGAATGGCCAAATATGGAAAACAACCTTTGCATCCTTCAATAAGGACTGGCTATATAAATTACAGTTCATTTTCACACTGTTATAAAATACAGCTGTTTAAAAGAAAGAGACTCTCTAAGGACTGGTATGGAATCCCAACATTATGTGATCTAGTTATAAATCAACCCTAGGTGAAGAACAGTACTTATACTATTTCTGATTTTAAAATATGTGTACAAATACCACTCAGCCATAAAAATGAATAAAATAATGCCATTTGCAATAATATGGATAGACCTGGAGATTGTCATACTAAGTGAAGTAAGTCAGAGAAAGAAAAATACCATAATGTTATCACTTATATGTGGAGTCTAAAGAAAAAAATGAGACAAATGAACTTATTTACAGAACAGAAACAGACTCACAGACATAGAAAACAAACTTGTGGTTACCAGTGGGGAGAGGCGGGGGTGGAGGGATAAATTGGGAGTTTGGGATTTGCAAACACTAACTACTATATATAAAACAGATAAACAGTTAAGGTCTTACTGTATAGCACAGGGAATGATACTCAATACCTTGTATTAACCTATTATGAAAAAGAATATGAAAAGGAATATATACATGCATAAATGAACCACTATGCTTGTACACCAGAAATTAACACATTATAAACCGACTATACTTCAATTTAAAAAATGTCAAATACATATATATATATGTATATATATACACACAGTACAAATTAAAGCAAAACATACACACAGATACAAAAGAAACTAGAGACAGTGATAACCTTGGGGAGGGAAATGGGGGGACCAAGAAACAGGGGTAGAAAAGAGATTTAATTATTTCTGTATATTTTCTGTACTGTATTCTTATACAAGATCATCAATTTAAATGTATGAATGAGGGGCATATGGTATGGCTTAAGTGGTCCCATGTTTAGCATGCACAAGGACCTGAGTTCAATTGAACCCCAGTATCGCCATTAAATAAATTAAAAAATAAACAAATAAATAAATACATAAATAGACTTAATTACGTCTTCCCCCCAAAAAATTAATTTTTAAAAATTAAATGAATGAAAATGAGAAAAACTAATAGATTTTTTTTAAAAACTCAAGTTATTCTATTTTGGTGGCTAATTCACTACCATATTATATAGATTTATAAGATAACATCATTTACAGCATTGAAACCTGACACTTCGTTCAGCAGTTTTTTTTAAAATACATAGCTGTAAAAAATGTGGATCAGTGGTACCCTCTGCTGGTAACCAGCTGAAATTCAGTGACCTAGAAATCATGAATATGATTTATCTTATGCTCTATTTTGTAATTATTATCATATAGTCAAATAGTATATCATAAGGATGATAATATTTTATGTCATAATATTTAAAAATCACTGTGGGAGTTTCCTAAAGTTGAAAGAGACACATTTTTGTATATGTTCACAATTCTAGAGTTTTAACTGTTGTCTGAGTACAGAACTCTACTTTTGATGATGTGGGAATATTGAGAATAAAATCATAAGTGTCTTTAACAATAGCTATCACCAATTTGTATAAAATTAAGCAACATTGTGTATGTTTGTCTTGTCAGGCTGTATACTCCCATCACATTCATCACTGTTATAATTCATTCACTCAACAGGTATTGAGTACTTGGTGTGTGTCAGGTGAGTCCTAGTGCTGGGGTATACTGTATCCCAGTGTACTGTGAACAGACAAACTTCCTGCTCTCATAGAACTTGTTTCCTACCAAAGGAGACACAATAAACATAATTGACAAAAAATATATGATATGTTACAGTCTGATAATTGCTGAAGAAAGAAAAATAAACAGAATGTGAAGAATGAGTTTGGAGGGAGGGTTGCGATTGTAGATAGGGTAGCCAAAGAAAGGCTCACCAGAAGGTGAATTTGAACAAAGACCCAAAGGAACTAAAGAAGGGAGCCAGGGAATACCTGAGAAAATGCATCTAGGCAGAAGAGCAAGTACAAAGGTCCTGAGGTACAAGTTTGCATGGCATGTTTGAGAAACAGCAACAGTGTGGCTAGAGTGGAAAGAATAGGGAAGAGTAGGAAAAGAGGTCAGAGTATTAATTGGAGAGAACTAATTGTGTAAGATCTTTGAGTTATAGAAGAACATTGGCTTTTACTCTAAGCAAGATGGGAGGCCATTAGATTTTAAGGAGAACAGAATAAATGAATTAACTGAAAAGAGTCAAGGATAGAAACAGTGAGATTAATTAGATATTTACAGCAATAATCCAGGAAGAAAAATGATGAGAATTCATAGATGGATGGATGATGATAGATAGATAGATAGATAGATAGATAGATAGATAGATAGATAGATAGATAGATTATAGGTGGTGTTAGATGAGATAGGATCTGCTCTGCAGGATGCACTAGATGTGGGGTATGAGAGTAATAGAAGACTCAAGAATGACTTCAAGATTTTGACCTGAGCAACTGGAGGGATGTAGCTGCCATTAATTGAGATGATTTAGAGTGAGAGATGAGTATCAGGATATCAGTTTCAGAATGCTGAGTTTAAGATCCTATTAAATATTCAAGTGGAAGTTGTCCAACAGGCAGTTGGGTGTATGTCTGGATTCAGGGGAGAGGTGTGGGTTGGAGATAAAAATCTGAGAGTCCTCAACATAAAGGGGGAATTTAAGGCTGTGGGACCTACTGAGATCACCCAGGGAGTGAAGGCAGGTGGGAAAGAGAAGCCCAAGGCCTGAGCCCTCTGACAGGTCAACATTTAGCAGTCTGGGTAGAGATGAGGAGGATCCAGCAAAAGAGACTGAAAAGGAGTAGCAGAAATGTAGAAGGAAGAAGGTAGAAGGAAGAGAATCTGGAGAGTGTGATATCCTCCAAGTCTAGTGGGGAACGTGTTTCAAGAAAGACAAAGTGATCAACTGCTGATAAGTCAAGTAAAATGAAGACTAAGAAATGACCTTGGATTAGCAGTAAGGGAGCAGGTGACTGGTGACCTTGACAGGAGCAATTTCATTTTGCAGACTAAAGCATGTCGCTCACCATCGGGTTCTACAAGAATGAAGTCACTCACCAGTGCAGTCACTGACCTTTAACACATCCCACATCCGACAGGAGTTCGGAGCAGACATCAGGAAGGGGGTGCTCCATGCTCTGGGAAAAACTGGCAGAACAAGGCCTTCAGATAGTTAGATATTTTCAGGAGAAAGTTTTATGAACCCAATTTCTTGCATCTTCTCATACCTAGAAAAGCACTAAAATCATTAACCAAGACACCTGCTCCTCGTGACCAGCAGCAGTGCTCTTGTGACTTGCAGCAAACTTCTACCAAGATGCATGCTTGACTGCATGTGTCCCCTTCACCGAAATCACATATACACTGACCTCCCTGGCACCTCTTCGGAGCAGTTCCTCAGAGCTAGTTAGGAGGCTCCCAGGCTATAGTTCTTGGTAAGCCCCAAATAAAATGTAATTCACAGCTCTCAAGTTGTGTGTTTTTGTTTTTTCAGTCAACAATTACAATGTGTTCAAAAGTGAACAGGAGGAGAGAAATGAGAGACTGAGTATGAACTCTGCTTTTTAAGAGTTCACTGTGATCGCTGCATATTACTGTTCCCATAGTTAACAAGATGACGTTGTGCACTGAATAGTTTAAGAGGCAGATCTCATGTTAAATATTCCGACCATTAAAGGAAAATAAGGGAAGAGACATAAGGAAACTTTTGGAGGCAATGGATGTAATGATTGCCTTGATTATGGTGATGGTGCCACAGGTGTATGCATACTGTCTAAACTCGTCAAACTGTACACATTAAATGTGTGCTGTTATTGGTATATTAATTATACCTCAATAAAGCTGTTCTAAAAAAAAGAGTTCGCTGTGAAAAGAAAGGAAAGAAATAGACAACAGCAGAGAAAGAAGTGGAGTCAAGGGAGTTTACTGCTTTGGTTTCGGAGTTTCTTTTAGTTGAGAGAAATGACAGCATGTTTGCACGTTTATGGGAATAATCCGGCCCAGAAGGAAATTTTGAGGTTGCAGGTGAGAGAGACGGGAATAGTGGAACCTGTGGGTGACCATGTGTCCGAGGAGGAGGCCTAGGGCTCCAGTGAGGGCTCAAAGCCAGCCCATCCGCAGGTCGGGGAAGGCACTGAGTATGGACACAGGTACAGGTAGTAGGTAGGTACAGGGGAGGGGTGGCCACTGTCTTCTTCTGACGGCTTCAATCATCTCAGCAAAGGGAAATAGTGTTGGAAGTTGGAGGAGAGACGGGAACGTGTAACAGATCTAGGAGAACGTGTAAGAGAGACTGGATGAAGGAAGCACAATATGATTGCTGGACAATGTGAGAGTCAGCACAAAGATTCATGGTCCCAGGTTTCACGTGAGACCAGCTAGCACCGCTGTGCAGTTTGTAGCTGCATGGGTGCGAACATAGAGTGGGGTAGGGATCTGGAGTCAACTAGCGTTGTGATGCAGCCAAGCGAGTTTGCTGTGAGACATGAAAAGGAGGGAGTAGAGTTGAGAGTGCGTGCAAAGCAGTGACTCTGCTGATGGACACGGGATTCAAGCTGGGCAGGGAGAAATCATGGGACATCAGTGCAGGGATAAGGGACAATGCACAGTAATAGACTCAGTGGGGGATCCTGGTGGAGAGAAAGAACGGTGAAGATGGAGCAGAAGAGTGGAAACTAGAATTTGAGATATGACAGGGATCTGGCCATTGATAACAGCAAGGTCAAGGTTATGGCCGTGGCAGTGAGTGGCTGTGGTCTAGATGAAGTGTTCTAGTCACTGTGTAAACCCAAAGTTTTGGTTCTTTCTCCAAAAGCCAGCCTCATACGGCTCTGGTGACTGAGCTATTTACAGTTTATATATCTGCCTTGGGTCTACTTTTGAAAACAAACCCTCGAGAGGTGCATGTTTCCATATTATACACTAGAACACAAAATAGAACACATACCAGTATTTTTTAAATAGAAGAGGAATTCCATTCCTCCCAAATGTACAATCATAAATACTTCAACTCGAGCTCTGTTCAATTTGCAAGACAAACAGATTTTTATTTTTCCTGCCTGGCAGGTTAAGAATTAGTGTTAGGGTTGTGTTCCATAAATAGCCCATCCCCTTTCTTATTTTTATGGTATGCAAAATGCAATCACTTACTCACCATGACTTTTCCCCCCATAAAACTACTCACAAAGTAAGTAGCACATGGAGTTGAATAATAAATCAAACACGCTATGCAAAATGTAGTCATTCTCCACATACCCACATCAGCAGGCTTTGCCGTGTTCGGGGAGAGAGGACGTTTCTCAGACAAGAACTTCAACCAATGAAAATCAGCAGGCGGGTGTGAAATCTCCAAGGGTAAAAGGATCCTGACTCCCGTGATTCCTGTGATATGTATCAGCACCGTGTAGGTCATGAGAGGGAGACATCAGTACTTACACCTTCATTAAAGCTCTTTCCAACAATTGGCTCATCCATCGTCTACCATATCTTGCTGGGACAGCTCAACTGGGCTTCATTTCCTGACACTCAACGCAACTACCATAGCGTGCTGGAGATTTTTTTTTTTTTTTTCCATCAATCAGGTCTGACCGTGCTCACAGTACCGACGCTGGGGAGTTCCTGGTGTCCTCTGCAAGGGCAGGGCTGGTGTGAACTGTACCTGAGGCCCAGCTGAGACCCCCGAGTGCCCGCTCCTTCACACTATTTTAAGTGCCAAATACAGGTGCACGGAGGTCACTGTAAAAAGGAAGAAAAAGAAAGCAAAATAGCCGATGACTTTCATTATTTGTGGAAAGTCACAATAATATATTTTGTTGCATCTTGGGGGAAGGCCACTTGGGTTAAGTCTGCTGAGGAATTTATTTCTTCGGAGTGAGTCAGTTGGGTTGGGAATGTTGTTTGAGCAAACAGACATCATCACAAAACAGCGCTGTTAGCCACAGCTAACCTGTCCCTTAAGCTTTCAGCATCTCTAGAAAAGTGCTTCTCCTCCCCAGACGGGCAGAATTCCTCATAGTCTGCTAGTTGCTCTTAATGGGAGAAAGGGGTGGGTGGTTTCATTCATGTAGAGCATGCTTGATAAAGTCAAATTTAGGTGTTAGCGAGCTTTTCCAACTTTTTGTTTTCACTCATGCCCCCTCCAGCCCTGTGATGGCCTTCGGACCAAACCTGCTTCACTCTTCTCAGGCCAGTTAACCAGACGGGCACCACAGTGTAGAAGTAGAGCCTGGACTCAAGGTTGAGATTGGCGGGGTGTTCCTCTAAACTCTGCCTCTTGGACAAGTGCCTTGACTTCTTCTCTGTGGTGTTTCCTTATCTGTGAAATGGTGGTGATAACAGGATCACAGTGAGGAGATGAATTGCTGTGTGTAAAATACACGGAACACTGCCTCGCTCGGTAGCGGGTACTCTGCGTGTTAGCGCTGCAATTGCCAAAAACACATCAGACTCCCAGTAGTTTCTCTCAGCTTCTCTAGGGCTTCCAACATCTTTATCTATTGCTGGGAAGCAAATCACCCCAAGACTTAGAGGCCCAGATCAATAGACATTTATTACTCACAGTCTCTGTGGGTTAGGCATCTGGGGCTGTTCAGCTTGGTGGTTGGTTCTTCTACCACGACCACTCACGTGATTATTGGCGGGTCTCAGTTCCTCGCCACGTGGGCCTCTCAGCTCGGCTGCCTCACAACTTGGCAGTTGGCTTCCCCTAGGGCGAGCAATCCAAGAGAGAGAGAGAGAGAAAACAAAGAATTCACATGCACACACACACTCCAAGAATAGCAACAGTCTTTCTTTTTTTTTTTTTAAGGACTTTTTTCTGGGGAGGAGGGGCAGTTGGGGAGGTAATTAGGTTTATTTATTGAATTATTTTTCAGTGGAGGTACTGGGAATTGAACCCAGGACCTTGTGTATGCTAAGCATGCGCACAACCACTTAAGCTATAGCCTCCCTCAGCAACAGTCTTTTTAAACCTAATTTTGGAAGTGATATCCCATCACTTCTGCCATATTTTATTCATTATAATCAAGTCAGTAAATCTAGCCCACACTTAGCTTTGGAGATTACTCAGAGACAGACATCACTGGGGACAGCTTATGACACCGTCCGTTGGGAGCTGCTTTAGAGAGCAGCTGTAAATTATTTTGCCTATAACATATATATAGAGAGAGCATTATTTTCACAGTGAGAACCAGCTTCTAACATCTACCCTCTTACTAAACAGACACTAGTTTTGGCAATAAAAACCCATATATAACATCCAATATGCTAATTTTCCCAGGTTGATGGAGAAAATAGGGGAGCAGAGATCTGGCTTTTTCTGCCCGGTGGTAGGTGACAATCCCAGAATGCATGCTGGAGAGCAGGTCAGCTGGTCACCCCTAGAAATGCCACTTAAACTGGTTGGCATGTAAGTAATATTATGCCAACTACACTGAAGTTTTTTTTTAAAGTAGATTGCAGACTTTATAACCTCTTCTAAGATTTTCTGTAAGTCCAGCCAAATTCCCATGTCTGTGAAAGCCCCCTACTTTAGAAAATATGACTATAAATAAAAGCATACTTAAAGGAAATACTAAAGAAAATGGTAGAATGTACATGTTTTTCTAACTTACAAGAGTCTCAAAATGGAAAATCCAGACAACTGGAATGTCTGTGTTGAATCCCACCGCACAGCAGCTCAAAGCTGAGAAAGTGTTTTGTTGACTTAATAAAGCTCTTTGGCAGCTCAGAAAGCTGTGGTGGCATTTCTGCTGCACAGAGTTCTGAGGGGTTGATCTGTTAACTCTCAAATACAACTAAAATGGCCGGGGGTACCCCAAAGTGATAAAATAGGAGTAGTACAAAAATCATCTTTATATTTAAAAATGAAAGTTTTAAGTAAATAAAAGCGAATTGTATACATTATGACCTCAAATACACAGACAGAAAAGGGAAAAAGCCTGAAAAGTAATAGTGAAGTTAACAGTGGAAATTCTGTGCAGTAAAATTTCAATTTTGGCAGCAAAGGGAGGTATTTAGGTTTATTTCTAGAGGAGGTACTGGGGACCGAACCCAGGACCTCATGCATGCTAAGCATGTGCTCTATCCCTTGAGCTACACCCTCCTCCCCATAAAATTTTAAAATAGAGCTTTACCATATTGGACTTTCAATGTCAATATGCAGTTAAGATCCATTCTGGAAAACTGAGAAGTTGAAATTCAGCTATCCTTGAATAATCTAAGAGATTACATCCAAGTGCTAGAAACTTTCTTCACGGCATTTTATATGCAGCCTGGTCTGTTCCAGAACAAACACTGCAGCGATTTAATCTCTCTCAAAATCCACAGTCCAACTAAGATCCTTAAGAATCTATATCTCTTCCAGGTTTGGGATGGATTTCTCAGTCTTCTGTGGACCCATAATGTCTGAAATGCTGCCTATTTTTAAGAATGTTTTCCCAAGCGGTAAAAATTAATTAAATACGAGTTAAACACGGCTATGAGTACACCATCACAGCTTCATTTCCTACGCTGAGGAAATTGCTCTGGCAAGCCCTTCCAGCTTGAAAGCAGATACAGTGGTCCACAAAGCTGTGATTATTAAGACCTCGACTGGCCAACCTGCAGACCACCCATTGTCTGGAACCACATCAGAGGTTTTGGAAGAATTTGAACTCATAACTATCCATGCTGCCCATGTGTGGCTATTTCAATTTCAATTAATTACAATAAAATTTTTTTAAATTCCATCCCTCAGTCACACTAGCCACATTTCAAGTGCTCCAAGCCACATGTGGTAACTGTATTGAACAGGGCAGAATATAGAACATTTCCACCGTCACAGAAAATTCTACCTGACAGTGCTGCATTTGATTATTGAAAAGCTGCCTGATATTAGAAAATTCTGGTTATGCTTTCTGACAAAGATTCACTGACTTCCCAAGTTTCCCATAAACTCTCTCAGTGGAATTTGTGACACTGGAGAGAATCATTAATGATATGGGATGTCCGTTGATGGAGACATTTTCCTATCATTTTGGAAAGAAGAAATTACTCTCTTACACAGGATTTTCTTCTTGTTTAAAGGCCACCTGTTTCATGCAGGCCTCCCAGATTCCACTTCTTTCTATAACTCCCTTCCTTGGCAGCAGAGCATGGTGGCCAAAAGTCTTGTCTTAGGGGATTGCCTGGTTGTAAATCCCAGCTATGTTACTTACTAGCTGTGTGACCCTGGGCAAGTTGCTTAACCTCTCTGTGCTTCAGCAGCAGCATCAGTTAAGACAGCAGTAATACTACCAATATGAAGAGGTTTTGTAAACATTCCATGAGTGCCTAATGCCCAAGTTTGAGTATGTATGTATAATCAAATTAGTCAAGGATTCGCCTGAGGTGACAATATTTTAAGTTTTAATAAAGTATTCCTAAAGCTCGTGCATTCTATGAGTCCAATTTGATAAACACTGGTCTATTCCATATTTTACTGTAACCTTGGTCACTGTTCATTAGAAAGACCCGCGTAACAGAGACCAGTTAAATCCATGATGAAAAAAAACTCTGATTTGATCTTTGTTCATTATATCCCAGTCAATATGAACTTTATTTTGAACTATTCTTTTGTTGCATGTCACAATGAATATTTCCTCCTTTCCTTTCCTGAAGTCCAGCTTGTATCTAATTTTGCCATCTTTTTTCTTCACGCCGTCTTCCATTGACTATAAGCACTTCTTTCTCTCCTATGCTTTTTTTTGCCATTTTTTTTTTCTTTAATGGAGGTACTGGGGATTGAACCCTGGACCTTGGTTGCATGCTAAGCACACGCTCTACCACTGAGCTACACCCCTACTCCCCTCCTATACTTCTTTGAATCAGCTTTTTTCTCAATGTTGGCTCTCCCATAATGAACTAAATAAATCTTTGACACATATTCATTCTCTATTTGTAAAGAGTCATGTTAGTAGGTTTTGCAATTTGTACTTTGAAAGTTTGGGAGTTCTCACTGAGATGTCCAAGTGGACCTACCTGCCAGAACCAATTGTCCTGCCCTGGAAGTGCACCTCATGGGCTGCTTAAGCCCAGTCATGTGTCAATAGAATTTTCCCCCTGCTGACTCTCTTCCTCATTTTCCTTGTGTTTTAATCCTATGTATTCATTTTTGTTTCTTTTCTTGGCCAAATGTATTACCCTGTCCACGTTCTGTTTAAGTTGTGATTTGGGCCATTTATCCTTTCATTACTGAGTCTGGGACCTAGGGGGTAAAGGACAGAGGTATTCTGGTAAATGTTTAAGAACTGGTTCTTCAAGGGGGCACAAGGGCTGGTTTTCAGCATCCACTGATTTCTGTGGGATAAATACTTCCAGTATGGCCAGTGATGAGCTACCAGTGTGAGGTACCTGATGGCAAAGTCAGGAAGGGCACTGCACAGTCCAGTCTGGTGGTGCAAGACACAGCTAGTCCTAGACCACTAGGCAGGTCTTGGCTTCCTAATCGAGAGAGCACCTTTTGTCTCCTTGAGTCTTTACGAAATAGTGGTTGGGCCACATTTTTTCCAACAGTGTGGTCCAGGAAATAGTGTATAATGGACTTTCAGGCGTCATTTCAATGTGACGCACATGGTGGTTGAGTTACTCCTCGTGGTTGGCAGCAATAATTGCAATAACTGGCAATCTGATTTCACCATCTGCCCCCTTGGTGCTCTCTCTGAGAATGAGGGTCAATTTTCCATTGAGTGAATCATGATAGTCAGAGAATAGGGACTATGAACCCTTTTTGTTTCTTTATTTGTCTATTCTTGAGCACTAGTCAATTAAGAAAGTATCTTATGCCCATTGGGAAGGAGAATGGCTCCTTGAGACATGACCAGAGAGTTTTTGTGTTTCTGTATTGACTTTTAACCTGTGAATGAGAACTGAAGGTATAAATTCTCTGATGTTTGTGTCTGTGTTTTTTTTTTTTTCTTTTTGAGAACAGCTGTTACCTCTTTTTGACAAGAGGTGAGATATGAATAAACTACATTAGAAATGATTAATACATTAGATTATAATGTCTTTAAAAGAGAACATAGGCCATTTCTTTGAAAGAATCAACCTGCCAAAATTCACATTAGAGAAAATAAGAATGTGAATAGGCTGAGCTCTATTAAAGAAACTGAATAAATAATTAATAACCTTCCAAAATAGGAAGCAACAGGCCCAGATGGGTTCATTGTTTAATTCTGCCAAACACTGAAGGAAGAAATTATACTAGTTTTCCACAAGCCCTTTGAGGGAGTAGAAACAGAAGGATTATTCCCCAACCCATTCTATTCTAGGAAATTCTAGACCAGCATTAACCGAATACCAAAACCAAATAAAGACATTACAAGAAAAGAAAATTCCAGGCCAATATGTCTCACAAAATAGGTGTTAAAACCCTCGACAAATGTTAGCAAATAAATTCCAAAAAAGTATAAAAAGAATTATACACCATAACCAAGTGGTATTTATCCCAGGTATGCCAGGCTGCCACAACATTTGAAAATCCATTAATGATTTATTACATCAACAAACTGAATAAAAAAAAGGAAAGAAAAATCACATGATCATATCAATAGGTGCCGAAAGAGCATTTGACAAAATTCAGTATCAATTCGTGATTCAAAACACTCTCAGGAAACTAGGAATAGAGGTGAACTTTTTCAACTTAATAAGGACTATCCACAAAATATCTAAAAATAACATTGTACTTAATGCTTTCCCACTAAGATCAGATACAAAGCAAGGGTGTCTCACTGCTCCTTTTCAACATTTTACTGCAAGCCCTTGATAACGCAATGAGCCAAAAAAAGGGAACGGAAACTATACAGACTGGGAAGGAAGGTATAAAACTGTATTTGTTTGCAGATAACATGATCATCTATATACAAAATCTGAAAGAATCTACAAAAAAAAAAAAAAAAATTCCTGGAACTAGTAAGTAATTATAGCAAGGTTTCAGGACATAAGGTTCATAAGGTTAATATAAAAAAGTCAATTGCTTACCTATATATAAACAAGAAACAAATGGAATTTGAAATTAAAAATATAATATCATTTATATTAGCACCCCCAAAAAATGAAGTACTTAGGTATAAATCTAACAAAATGTATCTCTATATAAGGAAAACTATGAAACTCTGCTGAGTTTTATTACTCCAATTAAAGGGGAGAAATGATCAAATCAGATAAAAGAGAGGTGGACCAAGATGAAGCAGGTGGCCCTGGGGTATGGGTGTTATTGAGGCCAAAGAATGTTTTTAACAGTAGTAATAAAATACTTGACCAACAGGGGCAAAGCAATAAAGACATTTAATTATCTCATATGACAAAAATTTTGAAGGTAGGTGATTCCATGTTTGGCAGGGTGGTTCAAAGATGTTATCAACAGCCAAGGCTCTCTCTCGCTCTTTTTCAGCTTTGCCATCCTCACTATACTGGGTTTTGACCCTGATTTGTCACTCATAGTTGCAGGATGGCTGTCGGCAATTCCCTGAAACATGATCTACAAACAACATTTAAAACAAGAAGAGAAGGGAGTGACACAAGCAAGGACTCCTTCCTTGCTTGATTTTTTTTTTTCCCAATCAGAAGGTGAAATTCCTTTTTTTTTAAACTTTTTTTTTTTTTTATTGAGTTATAGTCAGTTTACAATGCTGTGTCAATTTCCAGTGTAGAGCACAATTTTTCAGTTATACATGAACATACATACATTCATTGTCGCATTCTTTTTCACTGTGAGCTACCACAGATCTTGTATATATTTCCCTGTGCTATACAGTATAAACTTGTTTATCTATTCTACATATGAAGTGTCAGGATCTACAAATTTCGAACTCCCAGTCTGTCCCTTCCCACCCCGCAGAAGGTGAAATTCTTAGAAGCCCCTCAGATGACTTCTTCATAGGTCTCATTGGTTAGAACTTGGTGACTCGGGCCTCCCTAACTCAAGAGAGTGTGGGGAAATAGATATACTGTGAAATAAAATGAGCTCATCTTTACTGCCTTAGATTAAAGGTTATCATTCACCACGCCCCACCCCCTGCCAGGAGTAGGCATATTCTGCACCCCTAACCTAGGGGAAAAAAAATCAGGGTTTTGTTAGAAGAAGGAAGGTAGGAAAGTGGCCTTTTGGTAGATAAGTAACACTATCGGCCAAAGAATAGACGAACTCACCCATGGAGAGCATTTTAAACGAATGACAAAAAAAGTTGAGGACAGATAATGAAACCCAGAGGGAGAACAGTATCTGAAAAGCTTTCAGGAGGTAAAAGAGGACATGAGGGGATCGAGAAGGCAGAGTCTGAAAGGTAGTCACTGGGTGAACACCATGGTTATTTCGGAGACGGTGGTTCCCTGTCTCCACAGAGTGTGCGCCAGAGGAGTGCTAAGACTCACTCAGCGAAACAGCACAGAAGTCCGTTGGGGTCTGTAAGCAGGGTTTCTCAGCTTTGGCATCACTGACACTCGGGGCCAGGTAATTCTTTGTTGTGGGGGGGATTGTCTTGTGTACTGTAGGGTGTCTGCAGCATCTTGCTACCCACTGGATGCAGCAGCAATTCTCCCCGCTCGCCCTATTCCCCGGGTCCGCTCTCAGCGGAGAACCACTAGCCGCATTGTAAGGGCGCACCGCAGGCAAGACTGCAGACGGACAGCAGTAACTGCAGTGGATTTTGGGCGGGGTGGGAAGGGACAAACTGGGAGTTCGAGATTTGCAGATACTGACTGCTATGTATAAAATAGATAAACAAGTTTATACTGCATAGCACAGGGAACTATATTCAGTATCTTGTAGTAGCTCACAGTGAAAAAAATATGAAAACGAATATATGTATATTCATGTGTGACTGAAGCATTGTGCTGTACGCCAGAAATGGACACAACATTGTAAACTGACTACAACTCAATAAAACAGAAAAGAAAAGAAAAGAAATGGATCTTGAAGATTGGATATCATTTAGGCACAGTTGAGGGGAAAGGACATTTCAGGTAGCACTGTGCAAAAATAATGATGGAAGATTTCAGATGTGCTTACCACATACACACAGCATGTACTCTAGTCTGGCTCACGTGGGAGCGTGTGAGTGTAAGTTACATTCTTTTGAGTAGGGAAAATTTTTAATCAGAACCGAGGGCTAGGAAGATTACTTGCCATCTGTCTGTTGAGAGAATTGCAGCAAGGAGAGATGAAAGGCAGGAATAACAGTAATCCAAGGGGAAGGTGTAATAAATGGCTCAACTAGGGCAGTGGGAATGGGAACAGGACTGGGGAGGACTACCAGAGATCTTGTGAAGATAGAATTGGGAAGACTGGATGATGATTGGATGTGAAAGGGTCATGTCTTTCCTTCTGACTTTAAATGCTATCTATGAAGACGTGAACGATACTAAAGTTTGGAGTCTGGATGACTGGGAGAATGCTGATGGCGCCAGCCGAGAGAAGGACCACAGCAGGACAAGCAGGTTTAAGAGGGAAGATTATGTGATTGGATTGGGACTAATTGGGCTTGAAATAATAGTGATGAACCAGATATGGGCCTTTGGAAATAAAGCCTGGAGATCAGAAGAGAAATTAGAATGAAAGGCATAGCTTTGGAGATGATCAGACTAGTAGTGGCAGCTGAGATACCTAGGAACACAGTATCAAGGCCACATATAGGTGGGATGACATCTGGAAGGCAAGAGAAGAAAGAGGTATGATCGTAATTAGGGGGAAAGGACCTGCCAGAGACTGGAGAGGGTCCAGAATGGCACCACGGAAGGGAAGAGTTTCAAGGAAAGAGTAGCCAACTTTATGAGTCAGGGTGAGAAATGGAAATTATAGAGAACTAGCAGAAAGATTTACAACATTCTTTTATGACAGATGGGAATTAACTTATTTTTAAGGAATTCAGAAGAAAGCTTTCATAAATCCCCTTGGAATTCTTTTCCTGGCTAAGGTGTGTTTTTAATATTCTAGAATTTCTTTTCTTGCATCTCCAGTCCATAACCTTCACTTATTCCTCATGGAAAATGAATGGTTGTTACTTATTCTACAGTGATTGGGATTGAAGTATGTGAAGGAGACATCGGGGAGAATACAGAGTGGGCCTCCAGTGATGGTTACTGTACGTGTATTAACTCGTTTCTCTCTTAAAACATGCATCCAATTTAGGTACTACTTTCCTTACATTAGTGATTTAAAAAAATTAGATCAAGTTTCTAAGAGATTAAATAACTTCTGAAATGTTGTACATTACAAATCAGTAAAACTGGGGATACAAATTCAGGTCTGGTTCTAAAGACCTATTCTGAAACAATCCAATCAAAAAATGGGGAGAAGACGTAAATAGACATCTCTCCAAAGAAAACATCCAGATGGCCAACAGGCACGTAGATGCTGCTCGACATGGCTAATTATCAGAGAAATGCAAATCAAAACTACAGTGAGGTATCACCTCACACCAGGCAGAATGGCCAGCATCAAAGAGTCCACAAATGATAAATGCTTGGAGAGGGAGTGGAGAAAAGGGAACCCTCCTATACTGCTGGTGGGAATGTAGTTTGGTGCAGCCATTATGGAAAAACAGTATGGAGATTCCATAAAAACTAAAAATAGAGTTACCATCTGATCCAGCAATCTCACTCCTGGGCATATATCTGGAAAAGACCAAAACTCTAATTCGAAAAGATACATGCACCCCAATGTTCATAGCAGCCCTATTTACAATAGCCAAGACATGGAAGCAACCTAAATGTCCATTGACAGATGACTGGATAAAGAATATGTGGTGTGTGTGTGTATGTATATATTTTATATAAATAAAATATTACTCAGCCATAAAAAAGAATGAAACAATGCCATTTGTGGCAACATGGATGGACCTAGAGATTATCATACTAAGTGAAGTAAGTCAGACAGAGAAAGACAAGTATCATACAATATCACTTATGTGTAGAATCTTAAAAAAATAATACAAATGAACTTATTTACAAAATAAAAATAGACTCACAGACATAGAAAACAAAGTTATCATTACAGTAGGGTAATGGGGGGAGGGAAGGATAAATTAGGAGCTTGGGATTAATATATACATACAACTACATATAAAACAGATAAACAACAAGTTTCTATTGTATAGCACAGGGAACTATATTCAATATCTTGTAATAACCTATAATGGAAAACATATGAAAAAGAATATATATACAAAACGGAATCATTTTGCTGTACAAATGAAACTAACAAAGCATTGTAAATCAACTAAACTTCAATTAAAAAATAAAAAACATTTACAATATCAAAAAAAAGACAACAGATAAGTACTAGTGGGAATGTGGAAAAAAGGGCATTTGTTGGTGGAAACATAATTAGGTACAGCGCTATGGAAAAACAATATGGAGGTTTTTCAAAAAATTAAAAATCGAACTACCATGTGATCTAGCAATCCTACTGCTGGTATACATATGAGGGAAATGAAATCTTATAGAGATAATCTGCACTCCCATTTTCATAACAGCATTATTTACAATAGCCAAGACATGGAAACACTCTTAAGTGTCCATCAAAGGATAAATGAATAAAGAAAATGTGAAATATATATAGTTCAGCCATAAAAAGTAATATTGCCATTTGTAACAGCATGGATGAACATTGAGGACACTAGCCAAGGGAAGTAAGTCAGGCAGAGAGACAAATACTATGATCTCACTTACATGTGGAATCTAAAAACTAGAGACCTCATAGAAACAGAGAATAAATTGGCAGTTGCCAGGGGGCAGGGGTTGGGGGTGGAGAAGTGTGTGAAGGTGGTCTAAGGGTACGAACTTCCAGCTACAATAATTTATGGGCTCTAATGTACAGTGTGGTGGCTGTCATTAACAATACTGTATTGTGTACTTGAAAGTTGCTGCGTAGAGTAACAATCTTGGCTGCTGCTGATCCTGTTCATTTGGGAAAAGAATTTTTGGTGTCCAGGAGGGAAGTTTTGGGCATGTTTGCACATCACAGTGAAGGACATCTATGGGACCCTCCTCTCAACGGCAGAGGTAAATGAGGACTGACGCAGCCAGGTTGCCCTCTTATTCTTCCATAGATGCTATGGAATTCCAAGGGGCTATTTAATATAAATTCTCCCAACTCCTCTTTCACTTCACTTCTAGATTCCCTTCAAGCTCTTTGTCTTTATATTACATTCTCTCTTCCTTTGTTGCTCACATTGAAAGGGTCCTTACCTAGGAAGGTCACTGGTTCCAGAAGTCACTGCCAAGGATGCTTTAGAATTTACTCATTAATTCACTCAGGTCTAGTACTCCATCACTTTCTGTGTTTTTACTCTGCTTTATTTCTCCTCATAAAATTTACTACTTGTTAGCCAATTAAAAAAAATACTGTCTTTACTGAGCCATAATTCATCTCATACAATTAACCTATTTAAAGAGAATAATTCAATGGTTTTTACTGTATTCACAAAGTTGGGCAAGCATCACCGTAATCTAATTTTAGAACTTTTTTAAAAGAATAACTTCTTTTAAAAAAAAATTTGGGGGGGGGGCAGGTAATTAGGTTTATTTATTTATTTAAAGGGAGGTACTGGGGATTGAACCCAAGACCTCCTACATGCCAAGCACTTGCTCTCCTGCTGAGCTATACCTTCCCTCCTAATTCTGGAACATTTTAATTGCTCCCAAAGATACCTTGTACCCATTAGCAGTGACTCCTCACTCCCCCTTCTCCCTCGATTGGCAACAACCATTTATTTTCTGCCTCCGGGGAACCTTCCTATTCTGGATATTTCAGATAAATGGAATTACAATGTGGGATCAATTGCGACTGGCTCCATTCACTTTGTGTAATATTTTCAAGGTTAACTCACTTTGTAGCATGTATCAGTAGTTCATTTGTTTTCATTGCCAAATAATAGTCTGTTGTGTAAATAGAACACATATTATATATCATTCATCAGTTGATGGACATGTTTCTCCCTGATTTATGTTCGTTTTCTGTTTCCCACACACTAAGGGAGGGTAAAATTTTACCTTCATGGTAAAATTTTTGTTGTTGTTTACCACTCTATCCTTAGCATATTGCCCAGTGCCTTGCACGTTGTAAGAGCTCAATCAATTTATCGAATGAATGATTCAATCATTCATTCACCTAGCCAGATTGAGTCAAGCACACACACACACACACACTTGTGTGGAACATTCCGTCTCCAAGGTAGCCCGCCAGCTAGCTGTAGAAGATGAATAACACAAAGGTTCTGCCCTCAGTATCTCATAATCCAATGACGTAACATCAGTGCAAACAAATAAAGTAAAATTAAGAAACTCGATTTTAATAAAGGAGATGGACAAAGCACAGTTCATAGACAAGGTTCAATTCTGCTTAAGGTACTCAGCTATTACTTCATAGCAAAGACTCCAGTTGAGATTTACAAAAACCGGAAGTTGCCAGATTGAGGAAGAGCAAGAGCTGGGGTCAACCAGAGGGTATTTAAGCACAAGAGTGGAGCCTGACCTGAAAGCTGGAAAAGTAGCAATGCTGGGGCTTTTGTGTAGAAGTGGAGGGAGGACCCGGAGGGGATGAACTGGGCTAGCTGGTAATGTTCAAATCGGAAAGAACTGTACATGCTCAAAGGATTAAGATGATTTCCCCAGGTACACAAGAAACTGACAAAAATGGTTGTCTCTGAGGATGGGCTGCGGGACTAGAGGAAGGGGTGGGAGAAACAGAGATTGGCAAGAATTACATTTTAAAAATTCTGCTTTAGATGATGGGGACCCACTATAATTTTGAACAGGGTTCATGCAGGAAAGTTACTTTGGGGATACTGGGAAGTGAGGTGGACAGGCATTCAGCTAAGGAGGGAACGGTAACCATGATCTGTGATCTGGTTTCTTCCTCCTCCTTGACATCCCCTACGCCAGTGATACTAAGTATCGCCACGCTCGGATACACACTCCCAGGCACTAATTCATGGGTGACGTGTTTGAAACGGGGGCATCCTCCATCCTCAGAAGTGAGCGGTGAGTGAGGGGCTGGGGCTGGGCGCCGGGTCGCAATTCTTCCTGCTGGGAAGAGACTCTACCCTCTTGGGGGCGGTCTGCGGGGAACGCAGCCTCCAGACTCTTCCTGCTGATGCAATCTGCAGGAGAGCCAGCGACCTCCGCCGCGAGGGCCAGTCTGCAGCACGCACGCCACGTGTGCCCGCCGCCTCCCCAGACGCGCCCGCAGCCGCTGCGCCGAGCGCCCGGGACGCAGCAGCTCTGCCTCCGCTCAGCTCCAGGGGTCCTCACCGCCCAGCGAACAATGAAGGTAACTGCTTAGGATTCTGACTCAGTTTTTAGAAAAATGTGTGTTTGGATTGAGCCTGCGATTCCTCAAAGACACAGTTGGCAGAAGGGGGACGGAGGAAGGACCGCGTGGTTTGCTGCCACGCAGACGTTCGCAGTAGCTTCTTTGTCAATCATCGTTGGACAGGACTTTCCAGTCCTTTCTCTCTAGACTTCTGTTTAACCTCTGCTCACAGGATGTGCCGCCTCAAGCTTCTTCACAGCTGCATTTGCGAACGGAGATGAAAGGCTGCTCGCAGCCCCTTCCCCTGCTTGTTTTGAAGTCTGGAAAGGAAGAGGAAGTTCTTTTCAATTGCTAAGATGCGCAGGAGGTGGGGGATTTTGGAGAAGAGGTCTAGGGGTGCCGCTGGCTGTAAACAGGGGTTTTCTGCTGGGTGTAAGGCAAAAAGGAGGGAGATGCAGAGCTAGGTGACCAGGGCAAGAGAAGGCAGGGAAAATTCCTCGCTCCTAGAAACAGAAGGCTCGGCTTATATGTTTATTTTCTTGTGGAAATTAAAGCTTTTAGGAGTTACAAATCAAAGACGCCTAAGGGCATTCTTTTATTAAAGAGCACCCTAGTGTCTTTTATTCTTATGCTAATCAAGGGTCATTAGCCCTGCTGCCTATTGCCTGGGAAGGTTCAGGTGTCGAAATGAACAGTTTTAAGTGTTCTATTTTCCTGGACTTACCCATTAGAAAACTGCAGTGATATTAAAAACTGAAGAGCAGCTTTTTCAAAGGAAAGTGAAGGATGGGCACGCAGTCCTGCCGTCTAACATCTTAGACGTAGGAGATTCCCAGATGCAGTCTGAACTTTGAGGAGAAATAAAGCCGTGTTTCAAAGGAAGGAGAGAAATTTGGTTCTCAACTGGGCTTATCCACAACCCATACCAGTCTGCAGTTTCACTTACAAGAAATAACATGTAAATGTTGCCTTTTCACCGAAACTTTCCACTATGATTAAGCAGGAAATGAGTGGAAACTTAGGTTTGTATTAAAAAGAGATCATGCAAATGTGCCACAGTGAAAAATTTAGCATCCTTCTTCTCAAGTTAGGTATTCTATTTCTGGCTTGCTCATGCCTGTCTAATTTCAGCTGAAAAACACACCAGGATTGAGTATTAGTGAGTAAAAGGAGAAAATTATGAGAATAAACAGTGTTGCTTTTCCAGCTTTCCCCTGTCCCATGTGGAACTGTAGTTGACTATACATTTTTGTAAGTTCATGGATGCTTTATCATGAATCCAAAGCCCCCGTCCCTTTTACAAGGTACTTTCATAACACAGGAAACTAGAGGACATCTTCAAGAAGTCTCTTTTCTGTTTTCTGATATTTTACTGAGATTAAGATAGAAATGGTGGGGGCAGGCATAGCTCAAGCAGTAGAGTTCATGCTTAGTATAGACAAGTTCCTGGGTTCAATTCCCAGTACCTCCTCTAAAAATAAAGTAAACCCCCCCAAATAAAATAAAATAAATTTTAAAAAAGAAAAATTAAAAAAAAGAAATGATTATGTACTCTAGGCATGGTTTAAGGAATGCATAAAGTTCCTTTAAGTTTTCATTATTTCAAAAATTTCAAAAGCTTCTCTACTTACTTTTTAGCTAAGAATTGCTCTCAAGACCATCATTAAAAAAAATGTTATTTGCACATAGCACCATAATAGGCTCTATCGTCAGCAAATTTTCCAGACATGGTCTTGCCTGGGAGCTTTTATTTTAAAATGGATACGTACAGAATGGGCAACCAGATGAGAAAAACAGCATATACATGGAATAGGATGTGTGTAACAATGGTAAGTACATATTATAATTTACTGAATTAAGGTAGAGATTTAAAAGAGACATATCTGAAAGGACAGAGACAAGAGAAGTCATTGTCAGGAATGCCTGGTAAAGTGAAGGAAGGAAAGGGCCATGTGTGTGTGTGCAGGGGGCCAGACAGGAGGCCTGGCAGGGTCACATTCCAGACGCAGGATGCGGCCCCTCAGGCAAGGCTCAGAGATGTGTAGCTAGTTAAGCAGGCCTAACAAAGGGGCATTGGTAGAACCTTGCGGTGATGAGAATAAAAAGCAAAAAGAAGGAAAAAAAAAGACAAAGAGTTTAATTTTGGCTGATATTTCATTTAGTGAATTTCCATAATAAATAACTTCATTTGATTTTAGAACTACAGAGAGAAAGGAAGTTGGGTTAAGAAAGTTTTCCATTTGTAGGCAAGAATTTCTCTTGCCTGTCAGCTCATTGAACCTGAGAAGGTCTAATGATTTGCAATGGGCTTAAAACCTTATGAAAGAATGTTGCAAACAGTCACTGGATGATTACAGAGGTTTATGTTAAGAATTAAAATCAAGTTATGATTTCCTTCAGAAGTTGTGTATCTCCTAATTATTTTCATAATTTTGGATTTTATGGTGCAGATCAGGAGTTTTAGTTCTTAGGAGAGGAAAAGTAATTTTCCCTCTACCTTTCTAGATTCTTGGCTAAGACACCCCTGTAATAAAACACAGACGAACAGGAAAAAACAGAAGTTTAATAACACGTATACCTCCTGTATATATGGGAAACCCAGGAAAATCGAGTAACTCCCTGAAATGGCCCAAGCTATGACCTTAAATAGCTTCAGCTAAAGACTGAAGGATGTTGAGTGTGGGGCGAGCCGGTTACGGGAGGTTATCAGGCATCGCAAAGGAAACAAGAGTAAGTTGCAGATTCAAGTTGGCACTTTATCCATGGGTCAGAGTTTCTAGAGATTCAGTTATTCTTCTCCTCCTGGCCCAGAGTGGGAGACACCCATCCAAATGGAGATTTCCCTTGTAAATGTAAATTTCCCTCAGAAAAGGGAAACTTCTGTTTTCAGGTCATCTTTTTGTGTCTGCAGCTTTTCAAAGATAATGAGCCCCAAATAACCCTCTTGTCAAAGAGGCATAGTTTGGGGTGGCATATGGTACTCCCCTTCTGTTCATTATGTCTAATATCAAGATAAAGACCAGGGAAGGGCTGACCTAAAACAAATAGACTGCGGTAAATACTTCTCTAGCAAGGGTGGGTTTATTTGGGATCAGCAGAGAGTTTTAATTCTGGGTCTGCGACCACGCCAACTGCATGCAACTCTCCGCAGAGCAAGGAGAACAAGGGAAGAAGTCTTTTCTGGAGGGGGAAAGAACATTGGGAGGGCCACAGTAAACACAGAGTCCATGCCTTTTCATTGGCTGAGTTGTTGCTGGAGTCTTTATGCTTGTCAATGGGCTCTGCCCTCCTTGTGGGGCAGGAGAACTCCCCTGTCTGGTCTCCTGACTCTATTTTGAGGTTCTTGTAATTTTTTTTTTTTTTTTTTTTTACCAAAGTGAAAAGCTGGATAGTATACTCTGAGACATCTAGGCTTATGAGTAAACCGTGGCTGTGCATAAATGAAGAACTGTTTCTAAACTGGCCGTCTTGGGTGTTCAGGTTAGTTATAGCTTTTGGGGTTTCAGGTTGTCTGCTTCTCTGAATGGCCTCTTCTCAGTGGGTAGAGGAAGATAAAAATGGGGAGCTTTCTCTTATTTTCTTTTACATCAGGCAACCACAATTCCTCTAACCGATGGAAACCCAGTGGGATGTTCAGCCTTATTATGCTGCGGGGATTTAGTTACCATATTAGAGTGAGACTCTGGTACCTTCCATGGTAGACATGATTATCCTAGGCATCCTCTACCTTCCACATGATACTATCATTCTTTTCGAGCACAGGAGCAAACTGTGGCTGGTCTATTCATTTTAGGATTGTGAATGTGGGCCATCTTTGTGTGGTAACTTTATCCCCTTCACAGCTGTCCAAATGCTCTAAACATTTAACATGACAAATGATAAACATTCCCACTGGCGGGCTTTTCTGAGCCTCGGTAGCCCATCTGGCAATACATTTTGGTGCCCATTCAACTAAGGCCACTGAAACTGGATTCCACGTACATCACCATGAGGTGCAACTCCCATGTTTAAAATGTTTTAAAATTAAGCATTTTGGGTGCTCTGATGCATAAACATATCTTTGCAAATATTTGCAAACACTTTCATCATAAGATCTAGTCTGTGATTTACAGTGTCAATGGTGTATATGATGTCTAAGAAGAATCAATCTTTTCTGTCACACAAGGGTTCATGTACCAGTTACACCTGTGCTTCTAATTAGTCTTCTCAAACCTACAAGCTGAATAATATTACCTCTAGAAATTGGGTGCTTATATCCTTAAAATAACTTAGAAATTACATCATCTTATTAATACAGGATAGCATAGCATATAAGCATTTTTCTCTTGTCATATAGGCCATGCCCCTTTTGTGGAAAGCTATTTTACAAAATACTTCTCTCATGTTCTGAGATTAATCAGAGAAAGAAAATCTTAAAGAGATAATCATGCTCCAGAAATATAAGAAAAAGGTCAAAAAGAGAGGAAAAAAGAAGACAACTTTAAAAAAAAAAGAAGAAATTACATTAAAATAAGCAATAATCCAGAGAAGTCATACTGAAAATACATGATTCTTTGTGATTGAAGAATTGTGAAATATTTGTAAAATTCAGCAAATTCCATTAACAGTGGTCCTGTATTTCATCTAAAAAGAACCGATCCACCATTTTTATTTTGACATGTAGCTCTGAATGTTTGATCAATTGCATTGACAGTCTATCCCCTAGTCTGAGAAATGTTTTTGCTATTTTGACTGTAGATGGTAAGACTCCTAGGATATAATTACGGAATTGAATTTCCATCTGACTCTTTATAAATCTAGGCAGAAGGAGCACCTGTTGGGATGTTCTAGGTCAAACACGCTAGAGATGTCTCTTACGTGACCAATGAAGACCTCAGTGAAGTTGGGCATGAAGCCAAGGATGGATTTGCACAGGGTCACCACTTGGTGGTTATTAATGTTCTACCACTATATTAAAGGGGGATTTTGCCAAGTATATTTCATTTCTATTTGGCTGATTCAAATTCAATGTTATATTGTTTTGATTTTAGTACTAGTTATTGGTGCAGGAATCTGAAGTCACCATAAATGTTTCTTTGAACTTTGAAAATAAAAGGTAGAGTCACAATGGAGCTGTAAGGTCTGCGTGGGGAAGCATAATGCATTATTCAGAGGTTCCATGGTTTTCAAGGTGGGCAAATCGTCTAGATACTTGCAAGGTTAGTGTTGGTGGTGTGTGTGGTAGACACACATCCAGGTTTTGGGAAAGATTTCTTTGCTTAACAAAAGTAGAGATGCTTTTAAAATGCCATGTAAGTTACATCACATTGAACGGTAACTCAAAACATTCATATGAGGAAAGCACTGCCGCTGTTATTAACGCCAGTTTACAGACAAGGAAAATGAAGATCAGAAAACTTACTAAAATTGTTTAAGGTCACAAAGAGCACAACTCTGTGAGAAACTAGGTATTCTGACTCCTAGTCCGGTGTGTTATCTGTCTCACCAGGGGTTCTAGCTTTTTTGGGGGGTCTGATCTCACTTTGTAAATCTTAGGAATGAAATGGACAATCTCCCCAGCAAAATGTACAAACACACATAGGCACAAAATCTTATATCTCAATTATTTGTTGTTAAAACCAGGTCCACACAGTCCATATAGCATGGAAGACTAGTGGTAAATACTGAAATGATCTAGTTATTCAGAAAAGTGGAGTGCTGTTGGCTCTGGCTTCTGCCATCAACTGAGATAATGTAAATATATAAGCAAGAGTTCCACGCTGCCCTTCAAACACTGAAAACCCTCAAACAATCACCTGCCTTTAGTCTAAACAGAAAGACATTGAATATTTTCTTTGTTTTTTAGCAACACATGAGTTATTAGTTTCTTTATCTCATAAAGATCTAAGGTGTAGAGTGTAGGGGAGGAAAAAAATTTTCCTCTATCCGCTTAGGTTCATTTTCTGGCATTTTACAAATTAGGCTGACAAGAGATTAACAAGAGAAAAACAGAGTTTGTTAGCCCTTGCAGCTTGCATACACGCAGAAGAAACTCGGTGATGAGTACTAATGGGGTGGGTAGAACTTGGGTTTGTATAGCATCTGAACAAACAAAAACAAATTTGTAACGACATGAAAAGGCAAAGGCAAACTTCTTAGGTTTCCAAGGGCAGCAAACTGTGGAAGGTAAATCCATGGGGGATACTAATGGGGTGAGATTTGTTTGTGCAGGTCCATCTCAGTACTGACTGTCTGTCTTCTTCAGGGCTGTAAAACTTCTCCAGGAAAGGGGATTTTTAGCAGTCCTCATGTCTCAGAAGTTTCTTTTAGTCAGAGAAGGGAAGCTCCGGGAAGACTTCCTTCTGCCCCCTGTTGGATCTCTCACACCTTCAGCTTAAAATAATCCTTATCCCTAAGTGAGATATTTTGGGGTGTGATATTTTGATCCTCTACACTAGTCACAGAAGAGAACTTGTTTCACAAAACCGAATTTCTTTGGTCTTTTTTTTTTTTTTAATTTTTTTTTCATTGAAGTATAGTTGATTTACAATGTTAATTTCAGATGTATGCAAAGAGATTCAATTATACATATACAAATATAAATTTTTTTTCAGATTCTTTTCCATTATATGTTATTACAAGAAACTGAATATAGTTCCCTGTGCTATACAGTATGTCCTTGTTGTTTATCTGTTTTCTATATAGCAATGTGTATCTGCTGAATTTCTTTGATTTTAACCTCGTTTTGAAGTATATACATGGCTGCTTCATTAAACAGGGTTAATACTCAATTTCATAGTAGAGTTTAGTAGTTTGGGGTGCCTAACCTTCCCATTTCGTTGATAACTTCCTTACCTGCAGTTCCTGTCAAAGGGACAGGTCTACATGGCTACTTTCCTACCAGATGACCCCTCCTCTGCCACAGTGGATTGTGGCAAGGGTGGATATCTGGCCCAAGTCCAGACATCTTTCACTGTCTTACTCTCATCCCTCACATTTAATCGGATATCACAGCCTGTCGGTTCTGTTTTATCTGTATCTCTGTGTCTGCTCTTGCCCACTGTTGGTGTACTGACCATGCTCTCATTACCTCCTGCTTGAATTATTTCAAAAGTCTCTCATCCGGTCTCAAGCTTAATTTTCCTTAATTTCCCCAAGGCATTATTTTGATTATGTTATTCACCCACAAAAATACCTCCGTGACTTCCCCATTGTCCACTGAACTTAACTTAGTGCACGAGGTCCTTTTCTAATCTCTTCTGTCTTGTATGTGGACACACTCCTCCAATCATAACAGAGGATTTGCCATTCCTCAAAATGCGCTTCCACATTTCCATATATTTATTTCTAACTCTTTCCTCCCTATGTATACCTCCTCCCCACCTGTGCCCACCTTCACACTGCTCCCCTGTGGCTCCCTCCCCAGGAGAACAGTGACTGTACTTCACAGTGGGATGAGTATGGGGGGAAGATGGGAAGGTAAGAGTAGGGTCACATTTTGAAGTCAGGAAATAAGATATTGATCATATCCTGCAATCCCTGCCCTCACCTTTCCTCTCTACATGCACCTTGTACCATCGTAGGCATTTTTCAGAGATTCTGGTTGAACTAAATCAACTACCTATTTCTAGACTTCCTAGATCCAGATTAATCGATTCTCTTTTATACTTGTTTTCAAACAGCAGATACCTTTTCCCACATCTGGATTTGCTTGGAGTCAAATTTTAACTGACTCCCAAAAGATACAGGGTTATAAAAACACAGACAACAGTAAGTATTTACCTACTTTAATGCCTATTGCCAAATCATCTTATGCAGCTACTATTTTCTGATTGATTTTTTAGAGAGTGTCAATGGTGAAACGGTGTATTGATGTAAGCATCCATTGAAAACATTTCTGGGAAAGGTCATATGAAGAAGATGCCGCATAGTAATAGGAACTGAACCCATGAAAATCATAAGGAACAAACGCAGCAGTGCCAGTCCACTGAATCACCGCTGTCTTCAGATCTGGGCAGTATGTGAAGGGAATGGGCCTCGGCCGCAACCCAGGGAAGTGACTTAGAATATAGAAGAGCATCCTGTGTCTGGGAATGTTAACCGATTCCCAGATACTTAAAACAATACTGTTTAACATGGGGATTTTTTGTTGTTGCTGCAAACAAAGCTGTTTTTAAGCAAACTAATGAATGGGTACACTGACAAACAAATCCAACAAAAGAGGCACTTAGAGGCGGTGTTCATTGAATACTGGAATTTTAAAAGAAAAAACCTATTAGGTCATTTGAGGCATTTGCTTCTGCTGAAGAAGGATTGTTCTTTGGAGTTCATTTTTCTAGCTGTCAGTTCTGTCCCATTTAAATACCTCAAGAACCAAGAATTTGCAAACCTTCTGTGGACAATTCTGCCACTTACTATATTCGCTGTTTAAAAGTTTCCTGATAATTAACTTACCTTCCTTTTCTTTTGGTTATACTTTCTATTTGCTCTACTTAGTAATGTCAGTAATTCAGTAAGTGGATACAGGATTTCTATAAGGTTTATGCTCTTTTAATGATTTCATGCATGCATCTTACATTAACATTGTGTCTGCTGCTCAACCAGGCACTTTTCTTCGTCTTGACCAATGTTCTTAGGACATTATTCACAGCAGCCCATCAGTCTACCGTTTGACGTTGAAGGACACTTTGCTACTGGGAATGAGGGGTCATTTGCAACCACATTAACTTGACAACATAATTTGAGATAGATTTAATAATTTAACACCATTGTTAATATTTCATTTAATTAGAAGTGACTTGTAGTTACTGGTATGTGTGTGAAATGACATATGAATGAGAGTATTTATTGCAGCCTTGTTTGTAATGACAAAAGATTGGAAATCCACCCACATATTCATCAGGTGTAAGAAAGAATGACGTAAGAAAAAGCTAGTGGAGGAAAGAATGAGTAAGCTCTCTCTACATCGATTAGAGGAAAATCTCCAGGAGTCTTTCCACTGTATACACTTATATATTTGATTTTTGACACATGAGAGTTTATTACATTCAAAATTGAAATTAAATTAAAGAAATGAAAGTCCCTTGTAGTGAAGTTAATTTGACTCTAGAGCCATTAATCAAGAAAATCTGAAATATTGGGTAACTCAAAAAAATCAGTTAAGACCAAGGATATATTTCTTGACAAAATCTCCAAACTATTATATTTAATTGAAACTAATTTTAAAAATGATCTATTGAGAAAGCAGGTTAAACTCCATATGTACCACAAACTTTACAGTAACTGTTATATTAAGGGTATAAATACTCTTTTTCAAACCTAACGTTTATATATGACAGTAATGACCAGCAAACAATGACTGATTTAAGTTTCATTTAATTAAGCACAGAGCTCTTAGACCACCAGGCTTTGTAGCAGGTAACAGGCAAATGGAAATAATTCAAGCACGTCTCTTGAGAAATCACGTGATTGGAGGATAAAGATGCATAAAAAGCAACGCAATAAACTATATTCGGGGCTACAACAGAAATCTGCACAAGGCACAGTGGTGCATGAAAAAGACTCGTCAGAGAAATCGCGAAAAGCTTTACAGAGGACGTGCTTCTTGAGCAGAAGCCTGAGAGCGGCCGGATGAAGGGGAAGGGAGCAGAGCTCTGTGGTAGAGTGTGTGCTTAGTGCGTAAGGTCCTGGGTTCAATCCCCAGTTGCTCCATTAAATAAACAAATCAACGAACCCAATCCCTCCACTGTCACCCAACTCCAGACTTCCAGACCTAGATTCAATCACTAATTCCTTTACTTGAAAAGAGCAGGTCTGGCCTCCCTTCCAGATCACTGATAAATACAGAGGCCTGAGTACCCAACATCCTCGAGGGAGGAACTGTTACAACTCACAACACTGGCAACCTAGCAACCAGTTAAATTCACCACATTACATTTTGCTCTCAATGCTTCCATCCTTCACTCTCCTTTGATGCTCTGTGTTTTCTCTCTTGACTCAACCCTAACTAGGCACCCCCACCCAAACCTGTCCACAGTAGCCTTTTGCATCTCAATGTTAGCCCGTCCCCCTCCCCTTCCCTAAATGTTCCCTGCTCCTCCTGCCCTCAGGTGAGGGTGCTTCTCTGCCTTTCTCTGCTCTCCCCTCTCAGAGTTAGCGGGGGCGGGTCTCCTTCACCCTGCCTAGTGCTGTCTCCATATCAGACCCCTCCTAGAAAACCCCTGTCCACTGCTCAGACCAGCAGTTTGTGCCACCCTCTCTCTGCCTCATAACTATCATCAAAACTATCATCCTGGTCACTCTGCCCGATTATCCACTGAAGATTGTAGTACTTGGCTCCTGGCTCTTTCTTCCATTTCTCCGTATTATTTCAAGGTGCGTGGACAGCCCAATCCCCTTTCTTGCATCTTTGTCCTTTTAATTTCTCATCTCCATTAATGCACTACATTTCTCGTATGCCACCCGTACCTCATTGGCCCAGTTCGAGCCACCATCTTCCCTTTACTGGTATATATGTTTCTAGTCTTGCTCATCTCATACTTCCCCCGTTCTCCACCTCTAATATGTTCTCGGCACATCTATCATCTGCTTAAAAAACTCCTCAACCCCTTCCTCTTCTGCTCTGAATAAAACCCAAAGTCCCGTGCTCTAGGAGTCCCCAAAAGACTTCGTCCACCAGATAACCATACAATCCCCTGTGATTTCCAGTACTTTAGAGCGCTAATTGCAGCTTATAGTTATTTCTTAGTGTGATTGTCTGAATGGTTCTGGGACTGATGTCTGGCTCTCCCACTAAATTGTACATTTCTTGAGGGCAGGGAGCATACCCAGTTTTTTGCCTCTGCAAACACATGTAACCCAATACCTGGCCTATAATAGGTAGTGAGTGTGGTAGGCTGAGTAATGAACCCCCAGTGATGACCCCCAATGATGTCCATGGCCTGATCCCCTGATGCTTTTATGGTAATGGACAATTTTCAGATATGACTAAGTTATAGATCTTGAGATGGGGGAGATTATCCTTGATTTTCTGATTGGGCTCAATGTAGTCATAAGGGTGTTTACAAGAGGAAGGGAGGAGTGTCACAGGCAGAGAAGGAGATGTGACAGTGGAAGCAGAAGTGGGAGGGAGCAGGGAATGAGTGAGGGAGGGAGGGAGGCAGAGAGAGACGAGGGAGACTAGAAGATGCTATACTGCTTGCTCTGAAGATGGTGGAAGAGGCCATGAGCCAAAGAATGCAGGTGGCTTCCAGAAGCTGGAAAAGCCAAGGAAACAGATTCTCACCCTAGAGCCTCCAGAAGGAATGAAGCTCTGCTGATTCTTTGACTTGGGACTTCTGACCTCCCAAACTGTAAGATAACAAATTTGTCATTTTTAAGCCATAAAGTTCATGGTAATTTGTTACAGCAGCAATGGAAAATAAACATCGATTTTGGTACCTGGAAATGAGTGCTGCTGTAACAAACACCTGAGAATATGGAAGTGGCTTTGAACTGGGCATTGGGCAGAGGATGGAAGATATTGAGCATGAAGGGACAAGCCTAGATTGTCTTGAACTAATTATTGGTAGAAATATGGATGTTAAAAGCATGGCTGATTGGGGAACATGTTCTTGGGAACTGGAGGAAAGGAGATCTTTGTTACAAAGTAGAAGGGAGCTCAGTGGACTCGTGTATGGCAGTTACGTGGAAAGCAGAACTTGTAAGTGATGAACTGAGATGTCTAGCTGAGACTTCCAAGCAAAGTATTCAAGTTGCAGCCTGGTTTCTTCTTTCTGGTTATAGTAAAATGCAAGAGGAGAAATAAACTGAGGGGAGAACCATTAAGCCAAATGGAACCAAGTTTTGATGATTTGGGAAATTCTCAGACTCTCCAGATTATAAAAGAGGCTGGCATTAGGAGAGTCACCATTAGGAAAGCATGCTCTGGTGAGAAAGCTGAGTCTGAGTTAGGAGGGATGCAGAGAAGAAGATTTGGTGCTCAGACTAGTGGGGTGGTGGTGGTAGGGAGAAAGGGGAATGAGTCTATTTTATTGGGACTTTTTTTTAGGGTCCATTGAGCCTATAAACAGGAACACACAGCTGCACTCTCATAGAGCTCCCTTTCCTGGTGGCCGGAGCTCTCCCACCATCTAACCCTGCTCTGGTATGCTCTGTTTTCGTGGCCCTCGGGAACAGATCATCTTTTTCTGCATCTGTGTACTCTGGATTCCTCCCTGGACTAAAGGTCCAGTGAGGAGTGGTCTCTAGCTTCCTGTTCTTCCCCATCCCACTCCATCAATGAGTCTCCTGAAAGCCCCATCAGCAACTCACTGGATCCACTCAGTCCGAGGAATAGTCACTGCCACACTTAGACCAGAGAGCGGGGCCATCTTGTCCTTCAGTCTTGGGGTAGCAGACAAGTGCTAATATAGCAGTAAGACAATTAGAGAGAAAGGGAGAGATAATAATAATGTTAGGGAGCCACCAAATGACCCAAAGACAGAAATCTCTTGATCAAGAGATCCTAAAACTAAAAGAACCAGAGCAGCTGATGCCAAAAGGGAAACAAAGCTTAGATGTGGAAAGTGATATGACTAACAGCAAAGGAGGAAGAATATCCACTCCCTTCTTTTCATTTCTCTCGGGATGGCTACTTCAGATGATTGTGATGCATCTGTCGAGCAAACGTTTGAAGAGTACTTACGCTGTAAGCATCAGGCACTGCCCAAGGTCTTGAGGCTGAAGATGAAGGGATGGAGAACAGCGGAGGTGACAGTCTCATGGCATCCACAAGGGAAAGCCACGTCCCATGAGGGATGTGAGCACAATCTGGGGCCAGTGCTGGGAAGCCAGTACTGATTTATACTGGCTGGTCAGGGAAAAGCTTCAAAGGGAAGGTGAACTTTGTGTGAAGACCCAAGCACCATGAAAAACCACAGGATGATCTGGAGGTAGGGTCCCACGCAAAGTGAGCAGCAGATTTAGCAGACTTTTGGAGGAAGCAAGTTTTAATTCACTTGAGGACTGCACCAAATCCACACATTTAATGAACCCTAGTGGAAAACTGGTTTTTATGTACGTTGCTCCAGTAATCTGAAGAAAGGCTAAAAAGAATGGTCGAAGTGCCAGCTGTGTGGAGTGGTGGTGCATTTGCCAAGAGGATTTATGAGGCATCTCAGGTCAAATCAGCACGTCTCAGCCAGGCAGCAGGGTTTTAAGGAAGCCATGCCTCAGGGTCTGTTTGGAGACAGATGACAGTCCTGTGGATCATTTCCTCTCTCAAAAATTATAAGTAATTCAAGTTTCACAGATGCTAAATTTTCTGAAATAGTTCTCAAATATGAGGATTCAATATGAATCTTCTTTGCAATAATTATTACTGAGTGAGCTTACTGGGTGCCAGTGCAGGTTTTATGTGAATTACCTCATTTGGTCCTCATGACAACTCTGTTATTAATAGCATTTCACAAGTGGAGAAATTGAGGCACAGAAAGGTTAAATAACTAGTCTAAGCATGCAAAGCTATTGAATCTGGCCACGTCACTCCAGAATCTATGTGCTTCACCGCTGAAGGATCTCCCCACAAGCTTGTTAAACCTAATCTTAGAACAAAGAAACAACTATGACATATTCTGTTCAGTAGTTTGCCAGATGCTCTAATTTACGTATTTTTTAACCTCTGTTAGGAAGGTGGCTGAGGTTCAACATTAATGTGAGACATCAGGTGATTTGCCCAAGGTTACAGATCTACTAAATAATGAAGCCAGAGCTTGAAACAAAGTCTTGCAATGAACTTGGAACTCATGACTTCGTGAAGATTCAGAAAAAGTTCCAAAGAGTATTTCCATCCAGAAATGTGTGGAAGTTTGGGGAAGTAGGCAAAATATTTTGTAAATAGGTGAAAGCAGTTTTAGTTAGTGTGGTTCAATATATCTGTGACACAGAGCCTGAACAAATGGCCACTTTAAAATCTGTCTTTCTCTTATACCTAACACAATTGAGTGTTTATAGGTATGTTTTCTGCTCTCTTTCTCCCTCTCTTCCTATATGTTTGTGTGTGTAAAACCTATCAGCTTATCCATTCATTTTTAAAAAATTGCTGCAATGTTTAGTTAGCATCCATTATATCATTTAAAAAATTATTTATTGTATTATTATTGGGGGGGAGGGAGGTAATTAGGTTTATTTACTTATTATTTATTTTTTTAATGGCGGTACCGTAGATTGAACCCAGAACCTTGTGCACGCTAAGCATGGGCTCTACCACTTGAGCTGTACCCTCCCCCCATTTTTCAAGTTTAAACAAAACCATGGGGGATTTATACATTCAATCAGTTTATTCAGAAAAGTGTCTCCGAGGTTCACACAGTTGCCTGGATGTGTACTAAGCTCTGAAAATCCAAAAGAGAATGAAATCACTGCCCGGACAGGAGAAGGCTGGGCTCAAATGTCATGACCGCTCTGGTAAATGTAAGTTTCAATTAGCATCTCCAACCTGCAGAATTCATACCCCTGGTGATACAGGAAGACTTTCCAAAGGGGTACCTGGACAGACAAGTGTTAGGAAGGCAATCAACTGCTAGGTTCTCAACCTTTATTTAAGCCTTGCCCAAGCCTTGCCTGCAGCAAAACATCCAAGGAGCAAGAATCTTCCTGTTTTCTTTTCCTACCTCCCTTTTCACAACAGTGCTTCTTCCATGCTGCAAGAGAACAGCTTTTCTTTCATTCACTCTGATTTGTCCAGCAAGCCACCAGAGCACAGAGAAACGGACAGTTCAGATTATTGTGTCAGTGAAACCTTTTAAAATTAAGTCATCACAAACATGCACTTGGGTTGGGGAGGGTGTAGCTCAGTGGCAGAGCATGTGCTTAGCGTGCACGAGGTCCTGGGTTCAGTCCTCAGTCCCTCCATTAAAAATAATAAGTAAATAAATAAACCTAATTACCTCATCTTCCAAAAAAAAAAAAAAAAAAACCCACTCTCAGTCTTCACTTCTATGTCTTACTGTTGTTTCTCTCTCACTTGGGGTGGAGAATGGCCTTAGAAACAGGAAATTTTGCTGTGTGAGCTGGGACAGTCTGAATTCAGACTATGAAGGTCGAGGCAGCAGCAGGAGCAATGACAACCTTTGCTGAAAGGCCTCTCACCTCTTCCATCCCCTGACTCAAGTCTATGAACCATCCGGGCTGGCAAGGAACTTAATAAAAGATGGCAGGCCGTTATTCACTCAAGTGACAGGCACGTGGCACTGTTCTGTGCCGTTTCTCTCCTCATTAAAATTAGAGTATTTGAGGTTTATAAAAAGCAAGGCTGGAAATGTCAGATACCCAAGGTGTGCCCTTGACCTTTTCACCTCGAGAAAGCTTGATGGCTTCTCGCATCCCGGCTGCACCTCTCCTGCATACTTGGAATGATCTCAGAGAGAAGGTGGTGCCCTGCTTACAATTCTGATAGGGAACGGCACATCTTAGAGCCCAAGGGACGCATCCAAGAGAAGTCGGCATTTTCTCGAACACTCACAGGAAAGGCATTTTCATTAACTTTTTCCAGAAGATCGCTGTCTTCCAAAATACCTAACGTTCCATTGCTGCAAAGCTTTTGCTCATTGTCAATCATCAACCACTTTTCATTTTTTCTTATTTACCATGTACTTTTAAAAATTAGTTTATCTTGGGTAGGTAGGGTATAGCTCAGTGGTAGAGCGCATGCTTAGCATGCGCAAAGTCCTGGATTCAATCCCCAGTACCTCCATTAACAAAAAAATAAATAAAATAAAATTTTTTTAAAAGGTAATTAAAATTAGTTTATCTTAATGGGAGTATGGTGTGGATTCTACTGTAAATAGTGTACTTAACGATCATGAATAAAACTTAATACATCTATCTGCCTGGGTCGTGGCCCAGTGTCTTTTCTTTTTTGCTGTTCATTTCCTCAAAGTAGATTAATTTGTACTTGGAAAAGTGGAACGGCTCCTTTTGGTGGAAAACAAAATGTTCTCTAAAACGATCAGGGATATAATGCTCTGGCTTTAAAAAACCAAGCCTCATTTAATTAGGATTAATTTCTCACTCTCAGAAGTTGATATGTGGTTCTGTTTCTGTAAAATGCAAAATCATAAGCTTAATTGTTTCCAAACGTGAAAGTGAAATTTCTAATCTTTCTTTCTAGAATCTTCAGCTGTCTGTTTCTCGTCCATCTGTCACTCCATTTCAGGGTATGTGGAGACAACCGTATTGTGGAGACTTGCTGCACTAAGGGCTTCTTCTGTGTACAGAGAAAAGTGAGGGGTGCCAGTGAGGGTGAGGGGAAGGGCAGGAGGGGCGAGAGCGCAGGAGCCCCACACACTGAGCTCAGGAGTCTGCACTTTGCCTCAAGCCCAGTGATTTCAAAGTGGAATGTGTGTACCCGAGACCTGGGGTGTCAGAAGCATTGATTATATTTGTGTTTTCTCTAACATGCAGGAATGAATGAAATTGCAGTTATATTTGACTCACATAGGTTGACATGGACACCCTCTATCTACTCAGTCCATCAAAGGTGACACTGTCACCGCCTTTGAGCAGTGAGTGTCTTGAGAGGGGGGGAGAGGGTTTCCCATGCAGCCTCCAGCATTTGCCTCTTTCCCCAGAGCTGGTGGTGATTGTGGCAGTTTATATGAGCCTGGTAAGGGGCTTTGCAGATTATGTTAGCCAGTGTCAACTGATAACCCTCACAAAAGGGACAACTAGCTTTAAAAGATTTCTGCAAACAGAGCAAAACGAACACAAATGAAAAATCCAAAGCACAAAACCAGAATGAAGAAAATATTAGTGAGATAAAAACAAGGAAATAACAAAAACAAGACAGCTAATCTTTTTCCAATTCTTGGAACAACTTCACCACCCATATTCCAAGATAAAAGTATCCATGATTTAATAAGGACTGACAAGCAGTGGACCACAAAATGTTGGTATCATCAAGAAGACTGTTTAATGGAAAACAGACTATGGATACCCAAGGGGAAGGCACAGGGAGGGATAAATTAGGGGTTGTGGATTGACAGACACACTACTATATATAAAATAGATAAACAACAAGGCCTACAGTATAGCACAGGGAACTATATTCAATTTCTTGTAGTAACATACAGTGGAAAAGAATCTGAAAAGAAAATATACATGTATGTATATGTATAGCTGAGTCACTTTGCTGTACACCTGAAACTAACATTGTAAATCAACTATACTTCAACATTGGTGGGAATGTGGTTTGGTGCAGCCATTATGGAAAACAGAATGGAGATTCCTCAAAGGATTAAAAAAAAAAATAGACTTACCATATGATCCAGCAATCCCATTCCTGGGCATATATCCAGAGGGAACCTTAATTCTAAAAGATACATGCACCCCAATGTTCACAGCAGCACCATTTACAATCACCAAGACATGGGGACAACCTAAATGTCCACTGACAGAGGACTGGATAAAAAAGCTGTGGTATATGTACACAATGGAATACTACTCAGCCATAAAAGGAATAAAATAATGCCATTTGCAGCAACATGGATGGGGATGGAGATTGTCATTCTAAGTGAAGTAAGCCATAAGGAGAAAGAAAAATTCCATATGATATCACTTATATGTGGAATCTAAAAAAAAAAAAAAAGACAAACAAACTTATTTACAAAACAGAGACTCACAGACATAGAAAACAAACTTATGGTTACCAACGGGGGGGGGAAGGGGGTGGGAAGGGATAAATTGGGAGTTTGAGATTTGCAGATACTAACTACTATACATAAAATAGATAAACAACAAGTTTATACTGTATAACACAGGGAACTATATTCAATATCTTATAGTAACTTAGGCTTAAAAAGAATATGTATGTTCCTATATGACTGAAGTGTTGTGCCGTACAGCAGAAATTGACACAACATTGTAAACTGACTATACTTCAATAAAAATATTTTAAAATCTATACTTCAATAAAAAAATTTTAAATTTGTCAAAAAAAAAAAAAAGACAAGACTGTTTAAAAGGGATTTATAGTGTCATGAATGATTCCTTAGCCTGTAGCCAAGGATGGTAGGAGAAAACTGTAATTAGGAAGCTATTTTAAAATGCCAACTACTTCATGTTTATCTCATCTTTTTTATTCCTATTTCTGTGTATGACTTATTATGTATTAGGTTATTTTCATAAAGAGCTAAATAAGCATACATCAGGCTTGCATGCTGTTTTAACATTGCTCTATAACCAACTACCCCAGAACTTTGTGGCGGTTTTCAAGCCCTGTATTACTATCTGTCATGGTCTGTAGATTCGCTGGGCTCAGCAGAGTAGCTTTAACCTGGGGTCCTTCAGTCATCTGAAAGCTCAGCAGGGCTGGCTGTTCGAGATGAGGACTCACACGGCTGGCAGTTGATGCAGGATGTTGGCTGAGAGCTCACCTGGGACTGTTGACTGGTGAGCCTGCACACAGCCTCTCCCTGAGGTTTGGGCTTCTTACAGCATGGCGGCTGGGTTCTAAGTGGGGGCTTCCCAAGAGCCTTCCAAGAGGAAGGAAGAAGCCGCCAGGCCAGTTACAGCGTATGCTTAGCATCACTACAGAACACTTCCATCATCACAGAAAGTTCTGTTGGAAAGCACCGGTCCAGTCCCTTAACAGGTATAACATTGAAAGCCCATATGATGGCTGGCTAAGGGAGGAGAAGGAATAGTGACAAGAAGGGGAAAAGGAAGGAGAAGGATTCAGAGAGAACAGTTCATGAAGAAAGAAGCCTAGATCTCGCAGTAGAGTGGCGTCCGAGGACATTTTTAGTCTGTTGTATTTGTAAACTTTGGCAGTTAAAATTCCGAAGTATATAAATACATACTCTTAAAAAACTAGAGAGCTGCAATTCAACAGTCTCCACTGTGTGCCTGGCATGGGGCGAGGGGAGACTGCTCGGTGGACAAGATAGACACAATTTCTCACCATAAAAATTAGAGCAACGCTAATCAAATAATTAGAATCAAGTGTGACAGTTACTTTGAAGTGGAAAGAATGCTATAGAAATTACAGCAGAGGGACCCAAAGCAGCCTAGACAGCATTCAGGGATGTCTCCCCAAGGAGGTGAAGGAGAGAGGAAGAATGAGAGAGCCAGGCAGTGGCGGGGAGAGTTGCAGGCAGGTGGCCAGCTGTGTTTCAGCCAATGTCAAAAAAGAAGGACTGAACTAAGTTGCAGGTGTGGCTGGACAGAGGCAGACTAGCAAGAGGTGAGCCTGAGAGCCAGGGACAGGTGGCAGAACTTGCTAAAATATTTTGTCATGAGGAGGATGTAAAATCTGATGCTTTTTCAGCCAAGAAGAGCTATGTTCAGATTTGCATTTTGAGACAATTTCTCTGGTTGACACACTAAGAATGGCTTAATGGGAAGCAAGGCTGGAGGCAGAGGCTGCTTGGAAGCTATCTGGTACCAGGAATGGTAATACGGCTGGAGAAGTGGTGACTGTCGGGGGTATCCGGAGCTAGAAGGTTGGTGATCAATTGGTTGTGTCTGAAGGAGGACCATTACATTTCTAGCTAGGGAAACTGCAGAGAGTATGTGTCCGTAACCCACAGCCCATGGGCCAAACCCACTCTGTCCCAGTTTTGTAAACAGTTTTAAGGGAGCACGGCCACGCCCATTCATTTACATATTGTCTATGGCTGCTTTTCCCATACAATGATAGATTTGAGCAGAAACCACCACGTGGCCCTCAAAGCCTAAAATATCTACTATCTGGCTCTTTAAGAAAACGTTTGCCAACTGGGATAAACGATCATTATCTACCTACATCGAAGGGTTAAGATTTACCAGGCAAGGCTTTAAATAGTTTACATGTTATCATAATCTATCTCAATTGGCAAACAAGAATTGTGGCTATTGTCCCATTTTACAGAAAACCAAGGCACAGATTAGACACTGTCATTTACATCCTTAGCTTCAGTTCCCACCTACACGCCAGTGACTCATCAAAGGTTCACTTCAACTCCAGATCTCTCATTTGAGCTTCAGACAGGCGTGTCTCTAACAGCCAGTCTCAGAGGCACCTCAAAACTCAATATGCCCCAAACCAGACTCCGGCTCACCCCCTCAAACAACATCAATGTTCCATTTTTCTTGGTGAAAATTGCTAACCAGAGAAGCAAGTCAGAATCCAGGGAGCCCTTCGAGGTCCCACAGTCTCTCGTTTCTTTTCGTATCTGGTCTGTTTAAAGACGGCTGAAATCTGACGGCTTCTCTCCCTCTGTTTCACCTACTACCTGCCAAGTCCAGTTCACCAGCAGGACCATCTCCTTTGCGGGTTCTGTTCATTAGCTTCCTCTGAAACCAGTTCCTCTTCACCCAAGCTCTCCTCTCGTCTCCAACCTGCAGCCTGAGGGCACTTCGAACCTGTCAACTCCCCACCCCCATTCCCTACCTGATCTTAATCTTTTAACAGTTTTTCTCCTTCTTAGGATTCCTTGGGACCTTTCATTGTGTTTTTTACATTGCTTCATTGTTTGGGGGTTTTTACAGCTAACTGATAGAAATGCAAAAATCATTCTTGTCAATAGACATGCAAATCAATTCCGAAGGTCAGGATGCAACTAACTTCTCTACGTGGAAGAAGCCAGTTTCAGGTCCATTAGCAAATTCGTTTCACTATTCCTGACCCAGAAATATGTCCAGGGTTTTTTTTTACAGCAGTTTTAACATCTGCCTGGTAATTTCATTAAATGAGTTAAATCAACTCTACTATGCAAGTTCATTTTACATCTACATGACAGTCGTGCTTGTACCGTTTGGGGAAACTTAACCTTTAACTCTCTTTCTTAGGCACTGCCTTGTTGGCTGAATGAAGCACCCTCCCCACGTCTCTTCTCCAGCTCTGGCTCTCTTTGTGAGCACCCTGTTCCTTCCTTCCTCAGAGATGTACTTTCTGCCTGGAACTCACTTTCAACTTGGGTGTTCTTCATTCCTTCTTCCCGTAGTAAGTTTTTTTATCCTCCAGATCTCTGCTTAAGGATTCCTTGCAGGGCTTTCCAGACCTTTCTGAGTCAGTTACATTCCATTACTAGAGGCTCTTAAAGCTCTGGTAGCAAGGGTTAAATTTGCAGTTTTTTACATTTGTGGGATTAGGTAACACTTTGTAACACAAGTAACACTTTTCTCTGGCTGGAGGCACTGCATGGTAATGGATGGAGGTAATGCTCGCCTGGTATCCCCTACACCTAGCCCAGTGCCTGCACAAATATTAAACACATAATGAATATTATAGACAGATTTTTGGCTGTAAGTATTTACTGCTCAGGAGTGAGTTGGGCTGAAAAAATATGTATTTAGGAGTCATCAGCATATAGGTCCAGCCATGAAAATGCACATGAAGCAAAATCATAAGGTGGAGCAAAGTGAAGGCTACTAGGAACCTGGTTTAGGTGGACGAATTGGACAGAAGTCAAATTATAGTCACTTGAAAGGGAAGGAAACAGAAGCAGTTAATACAGATGGCACATTCAGAGTTTGGCTCTGGAGAGGAGGAAAGGTGAAGGTGGCCCTGTAGGAATCCTTTAATAATACCATTCTTGTATTACATATGCTTTCTTGGCTGAAAAGGGAGGATTTACAGGTCACACTTAAAGTGGCAAGAAATTTGGAGTTATATAAAACAGTAACAGGCCTTGAATGAATAGTATGGTGTACACATTTAAACCAACTTTTTGAATGTAAATAAATTGTTTATAAATCTTCAACTAAGGGTTTCTTCTTAGGATTTGGGCAGGAATCGAAAAATGGTAGCCCCAGAGTTTACTTAATCTGCGTTTTTTTTTTTTTTTTTCAAATTTTCAATTTGAATTAAAATCTCTTTAAAAAGAGACTGGTTTCCAGTGACATGTGACCTGCCTGGGCTGTACCTTCTCTGGAGCTTGGGACTCCACTCCAGCATAAGAGGCTTTTCTATGCCTTGTATGAAGGGGAGAGAGGAAGGGAGAAGTGAATGTTGCTTTCTGAGCGATAAGATTAGACCTATGTCTTTGGGGCTGAATGAAATCAATTCTAAAACCAGACCGGATTTAACCGCTTTTACCCCAAATAAACCGCCCTCCCTCCTTTCCAAGAGGAAATCAGCACAGGTTACCACTTCCTGTTAATTTAAAAGCCCAGAAAGTCTCCTAATTTAGGCTGACAGTGCTCCAGGAGAACCCAGCAGACAGTACCCATTACAGTCTTCCTTTGCCTTTCAAATGTCACTTTCTCAGCTCTCATTCTCAACATTGCTATCACAGGCTTACACCAGAAAACTGCCAAAGCCTCTTGGTTGGGAGCTCTTGTCTACTTTGCCTGAAAACAACGAATGGGTGGGTGGGTGGGTGGGTCTCAGTGATATCGAGGTCTTTGAGCAGAAACAGCTCTTGGGGGATGTGAGCCTAGGAGCCCGCTACACTCTGAGTTACGAATCCAACTTGGGTAGGTCGTGGAATCACATTCTTCTCCAGTTTGCGCTTGGGGGTCGGCGGCAGACAAGAGCAGAGGCACAACTGCCAATCCTGGCTGCAAACTCTCCGGGTAGGGGCGGGAGCGGAAATTGCCTTTTGTCGGTTTGTCGAGGGAAAATCTGCCCTAAAGTAAATTAACTTCCCCAAGGTTGCCTTTCCCTGGGCAGAGGGGCGTTTCCGGGCCCACCCAGGGGCTGTTTGGTAAATAAGGATGCTTGCTGAATGCCGGAGCCCGGGAAAGGCGCTCCTGCACTCCTGTGGACTGAAGGACAAGAGCGACCAGACGGTTGGAGGTTCCTCCCCAAGGGATGCTGGAGGGACTGCGCTGCTCCCTGCGCCTAGCCCTGGCCAGGGGCGGCGGGCGGTGGCGGCAGCATCGGCGCGGTGCGTGCGCTGGGGCTTGGCCGCGCCGCCCGCTTTCGGGTCTAGCCGGGCGCCGCGTGCCGCCGCCGCTCTCCGCAGCGGCGCGCTCCTGGAGCCTCCCCATGGCCAGCACGCCCCCCGGCGCCGCGGCCCTGGCCCACCAGGTACCCCGATCCAGGGCATTCGTGGAGGCGGGGGGATGGGTTAGATCCCGGGTCTTGGAAGCCCACAGGCCTGGCCCGGCCCCTTCCTACACCATCCTACTTCTCCTTGCACTGTCATTCTGTCTCCATCGGGGTTGTCTCCTATCCCCAGCCTTGCCTGAAATCTAGGGTTCCAGCCTGAGAACCCCTCCTCGGAGAGGCCCCCGCCAGCCAGGTTTAAAGCTCCGGAGTGCGGCGCCAACAGCCACGGGGAACGTGAGGGTCGCCATGGAAGCCGCTTGGAGAAGGCGGGGGTGGGCGCGGAATTTCTGGGCTGCCAGAACTGACAGCCACATCCTGCGTGCCTTCGCCACCTAGAAATATTTTGACCGCAGCCTTATGCCTCCTTGGATCCCTTTCTTCCCTTTCTCCCCTAGCGATGCAGCAGATTTGGTTTTCTGGTTGTGTGTGTGTGTGTGTGTGTGTTAAAGTCTGCACCTTTTCCAATTCGACCAGTTTCCATTGTGTCCTTGACTATCTTTAAAAATTACCCCCTAATTCCATAAGATTTTGTCCTGAATGTGTGGGGTTTGATGTTGTTGCGCCTGCATGGGAGGACCCTGCCCGTGGAGAAAATGGTTCACTCTGGTCCCCATCCCTTTTCCAGGCTTGCTATTGTGCGCCCGTGATCGACAAGACCACGAGGCTGAGAGCGCCCGGAAGATTTTTCTGTAAATGGCTTAAAGCCCTAGTCCAGACTATTTTCTCGGATAAAAGGGAGACAATTACCTTCTTGTTCTTTGCTGGTGAACTCTGGCTTCTGTAAGAATTTAACCAGTCTGCCCAGAGCCAGCAGAGGAGGACAAAAACCGCCACGACCTCCGGCAGGGCAGAGAGGGAAGCGCAGCCCGCGCAGGACGGACGCTCTCTCTGGGGGCTCGTGCCCGGGTGTTTGATCCTCCGTTTCCTGTTTGCTTGGGGACCCGAGCGGAGCGAAGGGTGTGATGGTGAGTGATACTGATTACCCCAGACCCCAGTTACCCACCTCGTTTTACTGAATGGATTTAATTCTTCTCTAAGGACTGCAATAACGGATGCTCCGCAGAGTGCACCGGAGGAGGACCAAAAGAGGCGGTGGAGACATTTAAGGTAAGTTATTTTTCCGAGGCTGAGTGAAACAGCAATCCAATTGAATACATCCATTTCTTGTTGAGATTCGGGGCAATTTTCACTGCACGGGTTTATCCAGTAGTTTAGATATGCTGCCATGCATTTTAAATTCCACTCTTGGGGTGGGGGTGGTGGGGTGGGAGATGGGGGAATCATTTGGGGAGCAGTGTAGTACAGTCATATCTACAATTACCTGCAGTTAATTGCTTAATTCATTTCATGAATCGTAAAATTTTTCTTGGAAAATAGTCAGTTCATGAATCTTCACCTAGAGGTTTATCTGATTATGTAATACTTACCCTTCATTCTATTTGTGGAAAAAGTTAAACTCATATTTTCTCTTTAAGCAGCCCCCAACATTTTACAGTAAAAAATAAATTGTTGTATCTCCTTATCTCTTTGAGTTGTGGGGTTTATATATTAAATAATCTTATACCTCACGGAGAAATAGTCAGGGTCAAAAAAGAGAATCTAGTAAAGCACTTTAAAATTATAAAAAACATAAATTTAAGGTGTATTATTATTTTCTCTATAATTCATTATCTCCACTGCTCCCCCAACCCTCCAAACGATGGTGGTTTTTGCTTTTTTTTCCCCCTCCTTCTGCTTCTCCTGCCTCTTTCAGTCACTCAATTGTCATCCATAGCACAGAGCGTCCTAACGATCTCACATCCTGGCAGGGTTCAGGGAGGGACTGAAACTTGAGTCATCAATTTCACACACACCCAACTCTCACTATGTGCCAGGGACGGTGCTAAGCATTGCAAATCCAAAGATGCATTTTGTATATGATCTCTGCTGTCAGCATTTTTTAAAAACCAAATATAGTAGAACATAGTAATTTTCTTACCAAAATAAGTCTGTGAATTTTATTCATATTATTTGTCCTTAAAAGGATAATGTCCTCTATAACTTTATAGAGGACACTAGTGTATGAAGTGTATGGTCTTCATACACTCTGCTAGTGTATGAAGACCAAGCTCTAATACGCTTCAGGGACTTAGATGTTGAGATATGGAGTCCTTGAAAGAACGAGATAAAAGGGACACCTACTTGACAATCTCAAAGGGTCATCTTATATAGTAAATTCCTCAAAGTAAGTTCCTCAAAGGGTATAGATAAATAAAAATTTCCCCAAAAGGTCTTTATACTTTTATACATAGAAGTGTTGTTTGCAGAGTAAAGAGTTAATTCATTATTTAAATAATCTCTTTGTTAATTTAGACTTCTATACCTAAGGCTTTAGTGAAGGGAAGTGTGTTGATATTTCTATACTCAGGTACAGAAGACCTGTCAAACAGGAGTGGTAATGGTGGTTGTGCTCACAGTGCACGTGTGATGAGGCAAATGAAAAATGAAGCTCACAATTTAGGGGAGAAAAATAGTTGATTTTACAGGAACTTCTTGGCTTTGGATATATTTTGTCTCCTTGATCAACCCCATTCATAACTTTTAAATTGCCTTTTGGGTCTCTCATGGGTAGTTTTCATATTCGTATCCCCTCCCCCATTTTGATACAGTCGTTTGAAAGTAAAGAAGCCGTTTTCCAAACAGAGCTCAGTAATGAGATGCCTTATTACTGGGAAATTCTGCAGAATCTTTCTGTGTGATCCAGAGTCATCTTTGTTTCAAAGAGGTCAGCTGTCTATTTCTTCCCATTCCCCCTGCTTCCACAGAATGTGACTCTCTAAATCTGTAATTCTCCTATTTGTACCTCTTTATTAGATTTTTTTTTTAATGTCTCTAAATGATAATGAACAAAGCACCTAAGCTTTCCGAATAGAACAAATGCACTCATTGTAGAACAAAGTTATGCAATTTCCGACACAATGCACAGAAAGCCTTTGGAAGTTTAAGTGTCAGTGCAGAGAAGTACTGATGCCATATTGAGTGGTGAGCGATGTTGAGGGGTGGGCGGAAGATGTTGCCTGAATGCACGTGCAACGCAGCCCTCAGGTGCTCTCCTCCCAGTTGCACTAGCCTGCTGCAGGCTTCCCCATTTTAGAGCAAACAGTTCCCCACATGTTTTTGAGTCAGGAAATTGTTGTTTTTAATGTGTCCTGTTTTTGTCAATATTTCTTGTCATTTCATGATCCAGTCAATGTGGCCTTCCAGATTCTTCCACAAGCATATGGTCTGAGACAGGATCCTGACTTTGAAGTCATCAGAAAACACTGGAACACTGCAAAGAGACAGATTAATTATGCAGGAGAAAGTATCATTTTACAAATACTGATTTTTTAAATCTATCTTTAGAAAGGAAATGTAGAAAGGGAAAACCGTTTCTGAAGACTACTGATAAAAAATTGTAAAATTTATTTCTCTCACGCCAATGCTTTTCTCCCCCCCTCTTAGAATTGCAAATTCATATCTACTCAACCAGTCACACACCTTCAGTTAGTGTTTGTTTTCTTCGGACCTTGATTCAGCTGTATCACCTAATTGTTTAGATTTGGTATTATTAGGTAATTTCTTTTTGCGCCCAGGTTAAAAGCTGTTATTTTTAGTTTCCAGAGTTGCAGGGATTTTTTTTTCAAATAAAGGAGAATTGGAATTCGGGATGAAGTTCTGAAGATACCTACTAGTGTATTACTTTGAAAAACTGAAATAGGGCAGTCCTATTGGGTTACCGCACTCTGTTGTTTCTTACTGTGTGGTTGGCTTTATTCCTCTGATAACTATGTAACTTTAAAAAAGCTAAAGATCTAATCTGTTCTTAGAAACAGTAATTGGTACATATATGAAAATGAAAAAAAATGTGCACTATACTGTTTATATGTATTTACACGCAATATAATGTGTATGTGCAAACTGTAATAATTCTACATAATAAAACTGGGGAAAAAAAAGAAATAGGGCAGTCCTTAGGGACAAGTCAGAGAGTTAGAGTTGCTGTTCACACTATTAAGAAATGACATGTCTTACAAGAGGATGTAGCAGTTTGCTAAAAGGGAACTAATGCCTAGTGAAATAATCATTTATCTTCATTTTCCTGAAACTTCACTAGTATTTTATTACAAGAGCACTAAGCTGAGCATAAAAATACCTTATTCTGTATCTCTGCTTTGCCGTTACTAACTTGATCTCTCAGCTGCAGTGGGTCCCACCCACTAAGGGTGGTCTTCACGGTATTTTAAGGAAAGGATTCATAAAAGTAAAAGATATTACTAGGTTATGATCCTTCTTCAAGTTGGTACTTTGAGGGTTTGTAATAACAATGAAAAGGTCTTTTATGAGTTATAATAAGGACGGTTTTTTAAAATGATAGCAGTCTATTATGTTGATATCTAAAACCATGATGGTCAATCTAGTTTTAGTGAAGTTTAGACCAGAATTAATCGGACATATTTGATATGATACTGTACTATATGATAGTTAGGCTAACAGAGTAAAGAGAGATGATTTCCATTCCCAGTTGTTTAAATAATTCGTTTAAATCAATCAAAAGGATTTTATAGAGGAAACCAAGCATTTTCGAGGGTGAGCTGTCTACACGGATGGGTTGTATGAGCAATGAGTAAGGCAGATGTTAAGCATGTAAAACACATAAAGAGGCAGGGCACCTGTGCAAATATAATGAAATTCATGTTGGTGTCAGAGCCACTCTAAGCATAAGACAGCTACTAAATCTCACTGAGTGTGAGAAGCAGTGATTGATATCAGACTGTCACAGCATGACTCATGAAAGTTGAAACAGTGCCCTGCCCTTAGGATGAAGTGCAGCTCTCAAAGATATAAATATTTCCACCTAGGTGCTAGTTTGCAACTCCTGGAGTAAATAAAGAATTAAGACAGCTAAACATATTTTTAATTCTTTCATAAGGCTTGGGATGGTGATTCTCTTACAAGTAGTTTAAAAATCTCTGGAGAGTTTGTTTAACACACAGCGTCTGATCATGGCTCCACGGGTTTAGATTATTTGGGTTGAGTCTGGAGCCCAGTACAAATAAGTCTATTGAAGAATATTGTGTATTCTGTATACATGCGTGCCTTCCCAGGGAGGAGAGACCAGGCGCATGTGAGCAACTAGGTGGTTACATCACTTAATAAATTATCCCTACGTGTATTTATTTATTCAAAGAAATTAACATACCTCTTGGATCAAAGACCCACTTAATCTATTAATCTAACCATGAAAAGAACATGAAGGAAAGAGGTGGACGTTAGTCAGCAGCACACAAAACCAATTGGTTTTTGGACTTGAATCTAGCCATTTAGCTTTTCAAGGACACCAAAGGGCATGATCAAGCATGTGATTATGTTCATGAGCGATTATAGGGAAGAGATACAGGAAGTAGTAGTAGAAATTGGGGAATCAGGTTTATTAAAGAGATACAGAATTCAGACACTTGTAGTTTCAAGTATTTGATATAAGAAACTGCAGGTTAGGAGAGCGTTGTGAGAATAACCTCAAAAGTAATAAAGATGCAAAGAACATCGAGGAAGAACACAACAAACTTGCTAGTGGAGGTCCTTTGTGGGAGGTGGAAATGTTGTTGCCAGGGCAGAAATTGGAGATTTTTACTTTTCATTTTTCTTCTTTCAATAGAATTTTTTTGAATAAGTTCAGGATTAAGAAGTAAAGAAGTAGAGAGGAGTGGATATAGCTCAGCGGTAGCCACATGCAAGAGGTCCTAGATTCAATCCCTCGTACCTCCTTTAAAAAAAATTAAAAAGTAGAAAGTAATATGAATTTCAGAAATAGGGACCCAATTTTGTGTTCCATTTAGACATTCGGTTAGAGAAAACCAGGTTCATTAAGATTGCAAAAGAGTACGTGGCTTTCAGTAAGCATTCACAAATTCATGAGACTGGAATCTGTCCATGGTTCTCAGCCCTGTCTGTGCATTGGCATCTCCTGGAGAGTTTTGAAATGAAACTGATGTGGAGCCCCTAATCCTGGGTTTCTGTTTCACTGATCTTAGGTAGGGCAAGGGCGTTGGTATTTTTCTGAAAGAAAAAAAAGAAATCCTTCCAGGTAAATCAGCTTAGCAGCCAATGTTGGGAACCATTGATTGCTCTTTTAAGTTGATGAATTCTTTAGGGGACACGGTGTGGTGTGGTTCTCAGCCCTGACTGCACAGTTAGAACACTTCGGTAACTTCATACAAACAAATCACCATCCCTCTGCTCCATCCTTCCCTCTGAGATTCTGGAATAGGGTCCAGCTTACCATTTCTAAAAATCACAGTTGAATCTGACCTGTAGCCAGGTTGAGAAACACTGATGCCAGGGGGGATGTGTAGAGAGAGGCTCAAGGAAAAAGCTCAGTATTACCCGAATTCTCTTACTTTACCACCAAAGTTGGAGGGGGTCTTCCTCCCCCCTCCAACTTTGCCCCTCCGTACTTTATAAAAACAGCAAGAAACTAAAGCGTGGTAGCCATGCCTCTAGTCTTATCTTTAATGGCTTCTTCAAATTGCCTGGAATGGAGAGATAAACTGGGGTTACTTTAACTGCCGGCAGTGTCTATGGTAAAGATTCTGGGAAATAAGGAAGATGTTGCACAGAGCCAGAGCTCATGGAGAATTGGAATGTCAGTCAGTATACCGTGGAGTAACTGGTTCTCTTGGCCCCTCCCTTTCCCTCATCCTCTGTGCCTCTGTGACTTTCTGCTACTGCTCCACTGCCCCTGTGTCTCCACCACCACACTGCCTCTTTGCTATTTGTTGAACGTAAGTGTGTTCCTACCTCAGGACCTTTGCACTTCTTGCTTCTTCTGCATGAAACACTTTGCCGCTAGGTATCTCTGTGACCTACCCTCTTCACTCAAGTTTCTGCTCAAATGACACCTCATCAGGGAGGCCTTCCCTAACTGTTCTCTCTAAAATATGCATGTCATTATTCTTTAAAGCTGCTTTTATTTTCCTCATAACACTACTCACCTCCTAACATTTATTTATCCATTTATTCCTTTACACTGTTTTTCCCCCTCAGTAAGAGGACTTTACTTGTTTTGTTCCCTGAGTTCCTGGGTGCCTACAGCAATACAGGTACATAGTAGCTCGAAATTTTTTAGGTTGCATGAACAAATAACACTTGCACACAGTGGCTATCATGTGTTCTTGGCTCACAGTGAGTATCACCAAGAAGGAAGAGCAGAGCTGGATGCATCTTAATATCTCCTGTGCTTGCTCAGTGCAGTGCTTGAGCCACTGTGCTGGTGCAGTCAGTGTTCTTGAGTGAATAAGGCAAAATACTAAGAATAATGATGAGGAAGAAAGAAGAGTAAGGGAAGGGAAAAGAAATCACCATACAGTTGTTTGGTATGAGGCAAAGACATAGTCTTGTTTTTAAAATATTCTGTGCAGATTGTCATAGAAATAAACTTGTATATCTTCCATTGCCTGTTGGTGCCCTGGCAGGAAGCGTTACTGGAAAGCCTAGAAATTCTGAAAGTATCATACGCAGTTGGCTTCTTGTTGATTAGCTAATGATACAATTGATTAGCTAATGTTGGAAACAGCAGCCGGAAGGCTGAACTTTATTTTACTTTGGAAGAACCATGGAAATGATTGATTTTTGTCATAAAAAAAAAAAAAAGCCCAGATCTGTTGCCTTGGCAATATTTAAGATGTATTTCGAATTCATGGATAGAAAACTCACCCCTCTACTCACACTCTCTCTGCTCCATTTCCACCTACTTTCTGTTTTTGTTTTGTATCTTACTACTCTCCCCAGTTACCAAGAAATTTTAATTTACAGTTTTAATAGGTGAAAAGTTGCATTAAGTTTGTTTTACTATTATTGATATGGTTCCAGATTTTTCTTAGTCCAGGATCCCCCAGCCACTAAAGGAAAGCTAACAAAAGCAAAATCACAAGTGCTTCCTTGCATGAGAACATTACCAAATCCAGGTTTGGCTGCTCACTACTGAAAAGCCAGTAATTGGAGAGGAAAGGTTCCTTATTCAGAAAAGCTGGCAATCTGGGGAGAAGGTTGACTCATGTCCAGAGACCAACTCTGAAGAGTCTGCTCAGCCATGACAGTTTTTAAAGGGAAAAATGGGGGCAAGAATCTCAATGAATCATCAAGGCAGGAGGGTGGGTTCTGCTCACTCTCCACTGGGTGCAGGCTGGCTGACTCTCTTCAGATGTTACCTTGCCCATGTGATCTGCCTGCAGGATTGTTAAGGGAGTTGTTGAGGGTAGAGAGCTAATTTTTCTTTAACTACTTCATTCTTACTTCCTTTTTATCTGGGAAGAGAATCAACAGATAAGGTCAAACGTGGTGTGCACTCAGGAGAGCATAAGTCAGGCGTTAGTTTCAATTCTTAGTGATCCATTCCCGTAGTTAGGTTCTTTTAAAGTTATTGATGGACAGAGATGGGCAAAGAGGAAAGGGGCAGAAGAGCTGCTTTCAAGTCCTCACTGTCAAACATCATTCCATTTTTATGGAATTAAGGGCAAAAATCCATCTTTAACTCCTTCACGCTTCATGTAGGGCACCACCCTCTCAGAGTGGAAGATGTCAACGTAGGTCTGTGGCATCTTTGCTGACAATTTTAGTTGCCCACTTACATAGACCAGCAGAGCAAGCTACAAGTATTTTGATGCCCACAAAGATAAGTTATTATGAACAGTAATGTCAATCCCATTCTCTTGAGACTAGTTGTTAGAATTGTGCTGGCCACAGGTCCAGTACCGCTCAGGATGGAGTCACTTGTGTCATGCTGCAGTCTGGCCATCATACAGTTGGCTTTTCCCCCCTCCTCTGGAGGCAGTTAAAATATTTGTACAACTCAGATGTCTATAAAAAGAACTCAAGAATGTGCATCAGACACTGAGTATGTGACTCTATTGTCCTAATCGTGGTCGGCTTTGTGCCTGGGGGCTCTTCAGGGTTCTGCTCAGTTCCAAGAATACTGTGACATCATTCATTGATAAAAAGTTGATGTTAGAATTTCACTCGCTTTATTTCCGGGCCGTCTTCTGTGAATGAGTGTCATTCATTACGGAGTGCGTCTGAGTTTAGCCAAATGTTATTTTCAGCATTTAAGAAAACCTTTTTTACTGTCGGTGTGCCAGGCCCCGTGCTAGGATTGGAGACTTCAATGCAAATACTCTGTCCAGACTTCTTATCTAAAGAGTCTAGAATAGTTGACAAACTTTTTTAATGGGCCAGATCATAAATATTTTAGGGTTGAGGTCATCAGGTTTCTGTCACAGCTAACGGGCTATGCCATCTTTGAAGGTAAAAGAATGGTGTGACTGTTCGAACAAAACTCACTTACAAAACAGGCCTGAAGGCTGCACTTGCCTGCAGGTGAAATTTACCAACATCCTACCTCATCCAGAGGATAAAGGGAGAAAACTGGGATTCAAAGGTCAGAACAATCTAGGTGGAATGTATCTCTTAAATTGACTTTTCTTGCACTTATTAAAGGGTTTTAAGTTAACTTACTTGGATTAAGTACTGATAGAAGAAAGTCAGTTTTCCCCCCAGTTTTGCATTTTACTGGCATATTCCAAAGTAGCGTTACTAGACTGGCCTGAAGTGACGTCCTTAATGCTTTAGCCTCATTGCAATGTGAGCTGTCAGATTGTTTCAAATACATTTTTAGTCTGAATGTTATTCTAAAAATAACTAAAAAATCATTCATAAGAAGGCAGCTATAAAGCTGTGAATTAATCAAAAGTAATTAAATCACTTAAAATACTGATAAGAGCTGATGATACAAATTAAAGTTTTGTATTTGATTTTGGGGGGAAATGACAGCTTTTGTATTTTGAAAGAAGTGGAGTTTGACCTTCCTTGCAACCTGTTTTACAGGATGAACCTGTCCTTGGTTAATTTTATTTTTAAATGGGCTGAATTCCCGTGTGGTTTTCGGGATCTTGTTGTAAAGTTAGTGACGCTATTGTCTGAGATCCGGATGCTTACGCGCAAGCTGGCTGTGGAGAGCTGGGGAAATGGGGCTGTTGGAGTTGTTTCCTATCACTCTTATTTATCTTTCTTAGAATAAGGAGTCCTTTGTTCCCTGTTTCCTCAACACAGAATAGAGGATTTATATCTTAGTGTTCAATCTCTACTTCTGTTTTCAACGAGGGAAATTTTGCTTCACTTTTCTGCCTTCTGCACGGTACCCAGAGGGTTTTGAAATCTTAAGCCAAGAATTCTTTGGAGGAGCTGGAGTGTAACCATCCTCGGAGGCTGGGTTCCTAATGACATTTGCTTTAGTTTAACAAGTCATTGTGAGTGTTGCTCTTTTTATTATAAGACCTCCCCCCCAACCCCCGACTTCTTCTATTCATGTTCCACATGGGTCCTGTGATGGGAGTAAAGAAGAGATTGTTCTTTCAACATCATTTTTACTCCATCTATTATTTTGTCCCAGTTTCTCAATGTCACAGAATTTGGGTTCCAATATTTGCTAGGCAGTGTACATTGCAGGGATTTCAGACAACAGCCTACATCCTGAATGCAGGCATGATTTGTTTGGCTCACACAGTGTTCTTACATTTCTGAGTGAGTTGCCAACATTTGAAAGTCAAATGACTTCACTTTTTAATGGCCGATGACTTAAGTCGTTTCTGTCTATATGCCCTCTGTATCATCTAGCCAGTGGATGGGGATGTTCAGTTACTTTTCTTTAATGGTGTCGATTCTCGTCCCCAGGCTAAAGATCTAATAATCACACCAGCCACCACTTTCAAGGAAAAACCAGACCCCAGTACTCTGGTTTTTGGAACGGTTTTCACGGATCACATGTTGACCGTGGAGTGGTCCTCAGAGTTTGGATGGGAGAAACCACATATCAAGCCTCTTCAAAACCTGTCGTTGCATCCAGGCTCATCGACTTTCCATTATGCAGTGGAAGTAAGTACCTGGGAATCAGCGACAATGACATGCTTGGTCTTCACTGTGGATGTTAAGTAGCTCCCACCTGCCAAAATAGCTTTAAGGCAGTATGGACTTTACCATATTAACTAGTGGCAATCGTAAATGTCCCGTAAATAGTTGGATTGAAGGTAATTCTTAAGTACTAATTTTTCAGATAATCTTAATTTTTTTAATATTTTATATATTTTATATCTATATTTTTATATTATAATTATATTTTTTAAATTTTCAATTAAAAAGCATTTAGGTGGTGAACATGCTGCAGGGTGTACGGAGATAGAAATATAATGAATGCATGAAACTTGTAACATTGGCTTATAGTATTATTTTTAAAATTATTTAGAGCAGATGAGAAGGACAAGTGGTAAGAAAATTAGTAATCAAAAAGCCAGTACTGTTAATATTGCATGAACTCGCCTTTCTCAGATCTTCTAATGATTGAGAAGGGGTCATTGAGTACAATATCATATTTAGAGTTTAATGCTAACTGCGTGGTTTTATAACAGCAATCATTTGTAGTTATGCATGTTAAGAGACATGTAATTAAATGCCATCCTTGGGGCATGAATGAGATAATTATAAGCATAAAATATTAAATATTTAGGGAATGCTTTCTCTGGTTCTTCTCAGGGTACACACCTCGCCAGATTTACAACACCCCATTCTGTCGACCCCCAGGATATTTCACTCATTTTTGTGTTTTAGTCGTTATGGGTTGGATATCTTTCCAACATATTGGAAATATGGAGAATATTGGGGTGCAGGAGTTAAGCAATGGCCTTCTTAATAAGGGACTAAAAGATGGTAATAATAAATATTCATAATAATTGTTAATTATCATAAATTTTATTGAAATCCTGCAATATGCTCCGTACTGGATACCTCATATGGGTCATCTCATTTAATTGTTTTGAGTGAGAAAGCATCTGGTGAATCATTCTGGTTCTAGGGTTGAACTTCCTGGGCTCAAATTCTGCCTACAGTCATATTTATTTTAACCCAAAAGTCAATATATGCATAGTCTCCTTGGCCTTCTATCTCCTCCATGTATCAGCCCTATTGATTTTAGAATCTGATGGGTTTTATTTTTAGGGCTACAACTACATGTGGTTTTATTGATTTGAAAGGTATCTTTTGATAGACATATGAAGGTTTCAAACAGTGAAGGAGAGAAATAGGAACAGTGAGGGGAACTGGAGGAAAGAAAATGAAATTTTATAGCAGGTACTTCATTTTCCGGTTGAAATAAATTACTTGTGAGATAAAACATAATTTGGAAAAAAAAGGGCAGTAAGTACTATTTAATGAACACTTATAAATGCGGCCAGTACAGCGCCCATCCGGGTGGAGAGACGGATCGCCTGAGTGTCCCAGCAGCCTTCTTGTGTCCCTCCTACGTCATAAACCCTGCATCTTCTGGCTCTCATTGTGGTTACTTTTGTGATGACTTTTCTTTGCTTTTCTCTTTGGATTATATGTATCTTTGACACTACAGTTTGCCTCTTTTTGAAGTGGAATTGTAATGTGTGTGTGTGTGTGTGTGTGTGCGTGTTTGTTTCTGTTGTTTGAGCTTAATGCTACGTAAGGTCTGTCTATCCAGGACCAGCTCTAACACCTGTGGGCCCTGGCACAAGAGCACACACAGAAAGGCCCTGTAGTCCGCCCTCTCTCTTGTTCTGTCCTGGCTCCGTCCTGTACCACAGAGGGCCTCGCAGACGTGGGCAGATGCCCGCACCACCTGCTGACAGATGGCCCTTGGCCATCCTTTGGACTTCGATGTGGGCATCCAAGTGCTGCTCTCTGTTCTTACAAGGATGGACGTGAGGAGGCCTTGAACGTGGGCAGGGGCTTCTAGGGGACTGGGCATCTGAAGTCTGCCTAGGGAAGTGTCCAGCCAAGTGCTTGCTCCAAGCAGAAGGTCACAGCTGGAGGAAGACAGGGGTGAGAGGCCATCTAGAGCGTGGGGCTCAGAGCAGAGGCCCTGGCTGTCGGGGCCTGAGGGCGGTAGGTACCACATCACGTGTGCCTTGTAGCAGTGTTCCATCACGTGCGTGTTCTCGCTGCACTGTTGACGAGCATTCGTGTGTGTCCTTCTGTGGACATTGATGGACGTAGCACGCTGTTACTTCTTTACACATTTAAGTCAGCAGTTCTCACAGTCCCCTTTCAAGAGATTGCCGAGGTTAAAACCCCTCACAGTAATACCAAGGCAGTCTTTTCTTTTCCCCGTGTGTCGACATTTGTACTGGAAAAACCCTTTAACACCTAACTTCTGCTGGTTAGTCATCATATTGTTTACTGCCGTGCCTTACAGTATAAAAAGAATGTTAGCATCACTCAGGGATGTTCGTGATGAAGCAGCGGTAACGATTAATTTTATTAAATCTTGACTCCGGAGTAGATTTCATTTTAATATTTTGTGTGACAACAGCAATTTTGCATAAAGCCCTTCTGTTGTACTGAAGTACTAATACTAAGGTTGTCTCAAGGAAAAGCAGTTGTATGATTTTTTTAAATTGAAGTATAGTTTTTTTGGTTTTTGGTTTTGGGGGGAGGTAATTAGGTTTATTTATTTTTAGAAGCAGTGTTGGGGATTGAACCCACGACCTCGTGTATGCTAAGCACGTGCTCTACCACTTGAGCTGTACCCTCCCCCCAAAGTATAATTGGTGCACAGTAATACTATGTTTCAGGTGTACAGCCTAATGATTCACAATTTTTAAAGGTTATATTCCATTTATAGTTATAAAATATTGCCTGTATTCCCCATATTGTACAATATCTCTTTGTAGCTTATTTTATACCCAGCAGTTTGTATCTCTTATTCCCCTACCCCTAGATTACCCCTCCCTCCTTCCATCTCCCCACTGGTAACCACTGGTTTGTTGTCTGTATCTGTGAGTCTAAGTTTGTTTTTGTTTTGTTTTGTTTTTTTCTCTACAGATACCCAATTGTCCCAGCACCATTAAAAAAGACTTTTTTTTCCTTTTTAAAAAAATTTTCTTGGGGGAGGGGAGGAAGGGAGGTAATTAGGTATATTTATTGATTTATTTTTAAAGGAGGAGGTACAGGGGATTGAACCCAGGACCTTGTGCATGCTAGGCAAGCGCTCTGCTACTTGAGCTATACCCTCCTCCCCTGTTTTTTTTCCTTCTGATATGTCATGTCACCTCTTAGCATATATGCATGGCTCTGCTTCTAAATCTCCATTTGTGTTTCATTGTTTTATCTGTTTGGATCTCTATTCTGTTTCGTTGTTTTGCTTGTCTGTCTGGTCAAATGCCAGTATCTTTATCTCCAAATCGTTGTAACGAGTCGTGCTGTCTGCTGGGACAGATCCTTTTATTTCGCTCTGCAACAGTGCCTTGGATATTTCTTGGTCATTTAGATTCAGTTTATCAGGTCAATAAACTTTTGTCTTCCAGTTTGTTACAAGAAAATTAAATGTCCTGACATGATTTTCATTCGAATTGCATTAAATATATAAGTCAATTTGGGGAGAGTCGGCATCTTTGTAGTATCGAGTCTTGCAGTCTGGGAGCATGGATCTGCTTTCTACATTTAGTTAGGTCTTTAATGACTTGGCGAAGTTTTATGTTTTCCTTATGGGTTTTTCACTTATGTTAGATTTTCCCCATCTAAGGATTCTTTATCATTCTCCCATAATGTTTTTATTTTCTAATTGCTGCAATTACATAGGAGTATAATTTTCTGATTATCTTGCTTAAATAGGTAATTTCAAAAGATTGCCAGGTACTTTTCCTGGACTTTCTATATTTTAATCTTATCCAGGCTTCACAATCCATGACAGTTTTAGTTTTTCCTTCTCCAAACCTTGGTGCTTTTCTGTCATTTTTCTTGCCTTATTATTTTGGTAGTACAATATTGAATTAAAGCAGGCAGTGTGTGATATTCTCAATTTGAGAGGAAAACTTTAAATATTACCATGTAAGTGTAATATTTGCTACAAGTTTGTTGAAGATAGCCTTTGACACTTAAGGAAGATCCCTTTTTCCTTAGTTACCTTGGAAGATTTTTGAAAAATCATAAATGAATGTTCAATTTTATCAGATGCATTTACTGCGTCCAATGAGATGATCATAGTTTTTTCCACATAATTTATCAATGTAATGAAACTCATTACTTGATTTTCTAATAGTAAACCAATGTCTATTCCTGGGATAAATCCAACTTAGGTGGTGTTATCATGTGTGCATTTTGCATCTGTGTTATTCAGTGAGATTATCATACAATCTTTACATATATTTGAACCTAAATCAACCGTGTACAGTTTTAAAATTATGAAGTAAATTGAACCCTATGAAGTTACCTTCAGTAATGTTTCTTGCCTGAGAGTCTGTTTTGTTTTATATTTAGTAATATAATTTCACTGCTTTATTTTAAAAAGTATTTGTGTGATATATTGCGTTCTATGCTCTTTTGTTTCAGGTGTGTTTCAGATGTTATAGGCTGAGTTCAATCTGCCAACCTTATTTTTTAAACTGAAGTTTTAGTCCTATTACATTTTAATAAATTATTTGTATATTTGCACTTTAAGGAAACATCTAATTTTGTGCTTTTTAATTGTGCTCCATGATTTATAAATCTTTTCTCATTAAGCTTTAAAGCTTTAAGCACTTCAAGGCCCTACTTTTCGTTATCATTCAGGTCAGCATGTTTTCTAATTTCCATTACTTTTCTTCTTGACTCATACTCAGTATTAAGTAATGGGTTCCTTCTTTTCCAAAATGTGGATATTTTGTGGCTATATTTTTTTATTTTGATTTCTGGCTTGTCTTTCTTTTTGGTTGGGTAGGTAATTAGATTTATTTACTTACTTACTTATTTATGTATTTATTCATTCATTCATTCCTAGAGGAGGTACTGGGGATTGAACCCAGGGCCTTATACATGCTAAGCATGTGCTCTACCACTTGACCTATACCTTCCCCCATACCTTAGCTTAGGGTTAGGAAACATGTGAAAAGAGCATGCTTTCTGCAGGTGCTGTGTGCAGGGTTCTGTGAGTCCGTTTGGTTAGTTTGTTATTCCTGTTCAAATCTTCCACATCTTTACCAAGTTTTAGCCTGTTTGTTCTGTCAATTGCTTAGAGAGCCTGTATGTAAAAATTTCCCTCAAAGTGATTAATTTTCTTCATTTCTTTGTATTTATCAGTAAGTACCAACTTCAAAGTCTTTTTACGTCCTTGCCCCATGTTTTGTCTGCGGGGGCTCCTGAGAACGTGTCTTGAGCTGCTTGGTTTCCATCATTTGGGAGACGGAACCAGCTCTAATCACATCTAGGTTATCTACGCTCCAGAGTTCGAATGAGCCAGATGAAATGAAAAGAAACATAAATACTTGGAGGTGGAAGAGGGCAGGGTGCTGGGGGGGCCTTTGATTCCATTCCCCTTTTCCACGCCATTGGTCCATGTTGTGTGGACGTGTTTCCTTCCAGCCACCACTGATGTGTTATTGAACCATCTAGTTCCTGTTAAGCAAAGGATAACTCTGAATTCCTACCCAAATTTGGTAATAAAGAGATTTCTTTTTATCTCAATTACTATAACCAGTCTATCTGGCTTTTCTGGGGGTGGAGAATTCAGATTGAGGTCTGTCATGGTGAAGCCTTACATAGTGAAGGAAGCGAGGACCTGTTAGAAAAGTCAGTCTTGTCAACTCAGGGATTGTTTCCATCTAGTTGCCTTTTAACATTGATTTCTCTTTTTATCTTCAGTTATTTGAAGGATTGAAGGCATTTCGGGGAGTGGATAATAAAATTCGACTCTTTCGGCCAAACCTCAACATGGACCGAATGTACAGTTCTGCTATGAGGGCAACCTTGCCGGTACGTAAATGGAGGAGTTTCCTTGTGTTTCCCGGAATGTCGTGAATCACTGACTTTACAACCAAGCAGATCCTTTCCAAATACTTAGATCGTTAGTCAGTATAAGCCGTAGAAATAACGTCAGTGCTCCTGATCTGTTTCTTAATCAGTGAGATTAAAATACAAGGGAATAACCAGTCCCATTTGGCAATTCCAGTGTCTGTTTCTTTATGAGCGTCTGTGGGGGTTTTATGAGTATGTGGGAGATAATAGGGATAAAGAAGAAAAATATGCCTCAAACAGAAATAAAATTTAAAGACCATATGCAATTAAAACGTGAAAATAGGGTGTGCTGCCCAGATATCTAGGGGCTGTTTTGCCTAGTGGCGCACTAGCAAGCATGCAGTGATTTAATTAGGTGTTTTGATATTTTACCCCATTTTATATATATATGTATATGTATATATGGAAGTCAAAATGATTTCTCATGACCACTGGCTCTTAGCTCTAACATTGTTTGTTAGGGAGCAGAATTCACTCTTAGGTGGGTTGGATTTAGACTAGGTCTAAGTCGGAGGTGATAACTTTCATTCCCTGAGACTTGACCAGGCTGCCTTTCTGAACTGGCAGAAGTGATTCCCTCCTTTGACATATTTAGTTTGTACCTGACCTTCAGCTGTGCATTGAGAAGCCCAGGTGATGAGTCCTTTGTAGCCAAGCTCTTCCTTCTCCTTACTTTTATAACCCATGCTCCACCCACCTCCTTCAGGGGCCATGTATAGTAGCAGAAGGGAATTCCAGGAATTTCTTTGGACTAGGTCCTAGTTTCACTCATCTGCTATTACAGACAAATCATTGGGAGATCCTTTAAGATGGAGACAGAAGGAAGGGAAGTCATACTTATTAGACATCAACTGCCACGATCTGTGGTGTGGGGTTTTATATTCCTTGTCTTTTTAATCATAACAGTAAGCCATTGTCAAGAAAGTATATATTGTAAATTTTAGCAGCACCTTTGTGCGGAGAGGAAAATTCCAGCCCAGAGAGGTTAAGGGACTTGCGTATTACACAGAGCAAAGGGACAGGGTGAGAAATTGGATGCAAATTTTTGTATCCGTAGTCAAGTTCTATCCATCCACTAAATTTACGTCTTAACAGTAATATTAGAGACCCCGCAGATGACAACAGAGTAAGGGTATGCCCTGTATGACTGGCAGTCCCGATTTCTGTAACATTGCTACATTGTGATTGCTGTTATAAGTTAGGACTTAATAGCCAAACTCTGATGTCATGAGCTCTATTCAGATGTGTGTTTCTGACTCATTTCTACCTTGGATAACCCATCACATCTCTGAAAGCATGTTTCTTTGCCCTGCCAAGTGAGTAGCATCTACTTATTTTTTTTTAATTTAATTTAATATTCTTATAGGTTTATTGAGGGATAGGCAGTTTACAATGTTGTGTCAATTTCTGGTGTACAGAACAATGCTTCAGTCATACATGAACGTACATATATTTGTTTTCATATTCTTTTTCACCATAAGTTACTAAAAGATGTTGAATATAGTTCCCTGTGCTGTACAGTATAAACTTGTTGTTTATTTATGTATACTAGTTAGTATCTGCAAATCTCAAACTCCCAATTTATCCCTTCCCACCCTCTTTCCTTGCTGGTAACCATAAGTTTGTTTTCTACGTCTGTGAGTCTGCTTCTGTTTTGTGAATAAGTTTGTTTGTATTTTTTTTTTTTAGATTCCACATATAAGTGACATCATGTGGTATTTTTCTTTCTCTTTCTGGCTTACTTATTTTACATACTGTCACCCATCTAGTCTATGAAAACCTTTTCCACCTTAGAAATAAACTGCTCTTTACTTTCACCCATTTTCCTATTGGGTCCTCTGTCTCTTACTGATTTGCAGGTCGTCTTAACATATTCCAGTTACCATCCTTTGTTGGTTATATTTTACAAATAACTTCTTCCAGTTTGTTTCTTTGTACATCTTTTGAAGAACAGAGTTTCTTGAATTTTAAATGTCAGATTGCATCCATTTTTTTTCTTTATGATTTTTGCCATATGTCTCTTATTTAAGGAATCTTTTTTACTTTAAAGTGACAGTGATATTTTGCATGTTTTTATGTCTTAATGTTTTGTCACATTTAAATATATAATCAAACTATAGCTGGTATTTGGGGATGGTAAGAGGTAGGGAACCACTTTTTTAATCTTCCTTAGGTGGATAGCCAATCATTCCATCACAATTTGGGAGGAAAAAGTCACAGGAAAAAAAAAAACAATTTGTTTGGTTTATTATTACTATTACTTTTTTAAAAAAAAACAGCCTAAAGCTTTCACGAGGATCATTTCTTATTGCTACAATGGAAGAAAATTGCGTTATTCATTATGTTTTTCATTCTTCCAGGCATTTGACAAGCAAGAGCTTTTAGAGTGTATTCGGCAGCTTGTGAAGGTGGATCAAGAGTGGGTCCCCTATTCAACATCTGCTAGTCTGTATATTCGTCCTACATTCATTGGAACTGAGGTACATAGTGACTCCTTGCTTTGGGGTACCTTCGTGGGCAAATTGTCTGTTCTTGTGTGAAGTGTTTAGTATGTAGATTGAAATGGCCTCCCAGTAGCATCATTAATGACTCCTTTCTCCTGGTTATTAAACATTTTCTTTAAAGGGCCACATAGTAAATATTTCAAGCTTTGGGGGCCATGTGGTTTCTCTCACTACTCAGGTCTGTCACTGTGGTACAAACACAGCCACAGACACCAACACAGGAGTCAAGGAATGAGCAAGGCTGTCTCTGTCTGCCTTCCCCTAACCAAGACTAACCATTATCTCCTCGGTTTACCAGTGTAATGAGTGCCTCCTGTCTTGGCAGTACTCCTCCAAGGTAAAGGTGCTGATGCTTTTGAAATTTGGAGGAGAGAGAGCTGCTCCTTTTTATTTTCACTTTCTTGAAGTCTTGGGATTGCTTGGTAAGGAGAAAGAGTTGGAGGGTCCTCTCACCCCATAGGAAATGTGGAAAATAAAGTTGACAGTGGGTGTTAGGGAAAGTACTTGAGAGCCATAGGGGGACAAGCTTACAACATGGCTGTGAGGTCTCCCGGTAAGTCGCAGTCTGTTGGTTGGTGCCTTTGCAGAAGAAGGGCATGCTTGCAGTGGCCCAGGCCATCTGTGTGGCTGAGTATGTGCTATGAAATATAGACTCTGTCCCTGGTCTCCTTCCTCTACTGAGCTGGGATGGCCTTATGGAGGACGGACCATATGAGTGATAATTGTTGCGGGGAAATGGAACGTGGGTGGCACACGAGGGGGTGTGGCATATGGAGCTTTTAGGAAGAGAAAGCCTGGGCCAGAGCTCTTTTGCTGTAGTCTAGCCACTCTCTCTGCGAGGCTGGTCATCAGGTTCTCTCTCTACCGGGTCGTATGAATGCAAATAGTAGGGAAATACAGGACACCATAGGATAAGTACCTAAGTGGTCCTTTGGCATCCTTTTGATGCCTTTTGCAAGGCTGGATAATGGAAAGACTGGAGCCGGATAATGAATTTCATGAATTGCAGTCTCCCTAATAAGCTTTAGAGAATTGGGACAATTTTTAAAAGTCATCTGCTTCTTAAGCTTCTGACATTTTAATATTGAGATTTTTTTTACATTGAAGTATTATCGATTTACAATGTTGTGTTAGTCTCTGGTGTACAGCAAAGGGATTGTTTTGCACATATATATTTTTTTCTCTTTCATATCCTTTATTATAGGTTACCACAAGATACTGAATATAACTCCCTGTGCTGCTCTAGGTAGAACCCTATCTCTTATCTGTTGAGTTTTTAAACAATATTTAACTTTAGAATAAGAGGAAGTGATTTTAAAGTTTGTTGAAACATTACTAATCTCAAAGCACTACCTTCTAGTTACCAGAGGTACTCTTCCACTCTAAGATCTGGTTCTTCCATTCCTAGTCTGTTGAGAGTTTTTGTCATGGATGGAGGTTAGGTTTTGTTGAATGCTTTTACTAAATGTCTTGACATGGTTATGTGGTTTTTGCCCTTTATTCTGTTACAGTGTATTAGATTAACTAACTTCTGGATGTTAAAATAACCTTGTATTCCTGGGCTGAGTTCTACTTGATTGCGGTGAATAATTCATACTGTTTCTTGCTGTATTCACCTTGCAAATATTTTGTGAGGAATTTCTATGTCAATGCTCATGAAAGGTATTAGTTTGTGGTTCTCTGACACACGCAGCTCTGTGCTTTAGTAAATTCTCCAGACTCCTGGGATTCTATGATCTAGAGTCAGACAGTCTGTCTTTTTTTTGTTTGTTTAATGGTTGCTTTCGGGCTTACTATACACATTTTATTTTATTTTTGCAGAAATGTGAATTTTTATTGAAATATAGTCCCTTTATAATGTGTTAATTCTAGTCGTACAGCGTAGCGATTCATTTATACATATACATATTCATTTTCATATTCTTTTTCATTATAGGTTAGTACAAGGTATGGAGTATAGTTCCCTGTGCTGTACAGTAGGAGCTTGTTTATTTTACATATAGTAGTCAGTATATACAGATCCCAAACTCCCGATTTATCCCTCCCTACCCCATTTCCTGCCTAGTAACCGGAAGTTTGCTTTCGATGTCTCTGATCTGTCTCTGTTTTGTAAATAAGTTCCCTTGTGTCCTTTTTTTTTTCTTAATATCCTATGGTATTTTTCTTCCTCTTTCTGGCTTACTTCACTAGTACTTACATAAAATTACTAAGACAGTATCAGTACTCACATTGGCACTGTCTTACTAATTTTACCCTTTTAGATATAGGCAGTCTTATTGCTCTGTGGTTGTAATGTTCATTACAACCCTGATGACAAATTATGTTGAGTACCTTTTCATTACTGGCTGTTGGAAATCCTTTTGTGAAATGCCTTTGCAGGTCTTTTGCCATTAAAAAAAAAAAAATGATTCGTTTACTTCCCCTCGCCCCAATTTCCTAGGTGTGGGAAATTCCATTGTACATTATGCTGTACTTAATTGAATACAAGATGCTGTAAATTATAAGAGGCAGAATCATCTTGTGCACTGAAACAGAAAGACATTGCCGGTTGACCTATGACACAGCACTTCCCAGTAGCCCTGCGTGATTCATGAATTCGTCATACCAGCCTCTGATTCTTTGAAATGAAATCAGTTACACTGCTTGTGATAAGCACATTTATTTTTGCATGTATCTTAATAACAAAAGCTAACGCAGTTTTATCTTAAGGGTTTCTGCCTACCAGACGATCCCATTAGAAGACTTGGTTGTTGCTTTGCAAGAAAATACTGAATTGCATGTGTTTAATATTGCCAGTAGCAACTGTAGAGTGCTGAGTTCAGACATATTAAATGTGAAATCACAGGTGGACATCTTAGAATCTGTGAAATATGGTAGCATAATTTATATAACCAGGGTCCTATTGATCAACCATTATGTTGTCAATATAATAAACATAAGAACTACTATTAATTAATAAATTGAGTAAAGTAGGAACATTGAATTTGAGGTTCTTCAAAAATGCAGACTTTTGTGCTATGGACCTATCCGGTTAGCGCACATAAAGACATATATTCAAGGATAGTTTTACAGCTCACACGATTTTGCTGATAGATCGGGTATGAGTGTTAGAGGGAAGCCGTCAGGTTTTCCTTTTGGGCCGCTGCACCTGGTTAGTGACTATACGTTGGGGAGCGTGAAAGAGGGAGGATTCTGTTGATCTGTTGGAGTGATAATGGATGGAATGGATTTCAGGTTTGGACACGAGAATTTAAGCCCATGGTACAAAGTGGGTGGGTGGATGTCTGGGGAGATTTGGGAGCTTAAGTGATGCATTCTAGTCTTCGGCATAAAATGCCTTTAAAGTCCAGGGCTTGGATGAAATTATCAAGGGAAGAACTGTAGACAGAGATGAAAAGAAGGCAAGGACAGAGCCCTAGGGCCGGCCGGCATGTAGGAGAAAGGCAGAGGAAGTGGAGTCAGCGGAGGAGTCTGAGAAGTAGCAGCTGGGAAGGTAGACAGGAAAGCAAGAGGGCGTGCGGTGCTGAGCCCCAAGTAAAGGACAGGGAAGCAGTGATGAACTGTGGCCAGTCCCTCCCATGGAGCCAGTGAGATAAAGCCCGAGAACTGATTCTTGGGTTTGGCAACATGGAGCTCCTCGGTGATCTTGATAAGCATCTTTTAGCGGGATGCTGGGGCTGACAGCCAGGTGTCATGGGCTCAGGAGAGAAGGAGAGGAGGGGAGGTTATTATCGTGAGTTTGGATATGCCCTGTGAGAAGTTCTGCCCCACAGTCTCGCAGGTAGGAGTGGGGCCGTGGTAAAGGGAGTGTGCCTGTTTTAGGCAGGAGCTATCACGGCATATTTCTAAGCTGATGGCAGTGGTGCAGAAGAAAGGGAGAACGGATTGTTAAAATAGTCAAAAGGTTTCCCAAATTCTGCTTCTGTCATGGTTCTACGTCCGAGGGTGACAGTGTCGGCAGGCAGTGACATGTGACACGATGGAGGGACAGCTGAGCATCACGCCTTGCTTGCTCCCGAGCATGTGGCATCCCACATGCACTGTTGTGCCATCGACACCCCTGTCTTTGTGCAGGCTCTTCCCTGGGTACCATCCTTCACCCTTCATCAACTAAGACCTCTGCAGGCGTCAGCTCCCTGTGTTGGTCTTATCCGTCTCTATTCCAGCCTGATACCGATTTGGGCCCAGGCCACTGAACCAAACTGGGTGGAATCACAGAGTCCAGGTCTGAGCACTAAGGCGAGGTCCGTGAGGAGATCCTGGTTTTAAGGCCAGACCCTCCTGTGGCATGTTCCTGTCCTCCAGACAGGGGGCTGGCAGACTTGTTCCGTAAAGAACCAGGCAGTAAATAGTCTTGGCTTTGTGTTCCCTGCAGCTACTCACCTCTGCCTTGTTAGCACAGACACAGCACTAGGCCACATGTGAATGAAAGAAGCTGTTCCAGTAAAACTTCAAGAAAAAAAAAAAAGGAAAGAAAAAAAGAAAACCCAGGCCGCGGGCTGCAGTTTGCTGACCTCTGATCCGGAGTTACTTCAGAAAGGGCAACGCTGAATGGCTTTTCTAAGAGCGACTCATTCTGGCTCCTCCTGAGTCCTTCCTCATTGAGTGTTCTTGACCCCTTGCTTAATCATTCATGCTGCAGTTTCTGTTTATGATTGATCTCACGTCTACCAACCTGTATGTCCCACACCACCAGGATAATCATCCTTGTCCTTTCCCCAAGTCCCCATTCTCCACAGTTTGGACATGGAGTGCTATCTAATTCAGTGGTCACATCTACAGTCATCTTAGTGTCATCTGCACGCCCCGTGGATCAGTACGTGTTGTACCTATTTACCATTATTACTATTATCAAGTATTATTTATTAAAAAAATAACAATTGCTAGTTGTTGGATTACAAAAGATCAGGCCCTGGTACCTTCCACAGATTATTTAATCCTTGTACCAACCCTGTGAGCAGTTACTATTACTGCCTTTATATAACATTAGATAAAACAGTTAAGTGTTCTTTTTGTCTTTTTTCACCTTAGCATTAGTTTTCTTTTTAACTGTGTTTTTTGAAATTTTAAGATCATTCTTATTTAAAAACTAAAGAAAGAATTGAGTGATTTGCCTTCTTTTAGTCCAGTGTTGAAAGTATACTGTCTTTCTCTCTGAACAGGGCTGAGAAACAAACTCAACCCTTACCCCTACCCTATTTTATAGCAAGCCTCAGAAAATTCTGGGTTTTTGCTTTCAGTGTCTACGTATTAATCACCTGTTAGCCTAGGGGCCAGCACTCAAGGAAATCAGACAAGAGACAGGAACGTTTTCGCTGTGATGTCAAAGCAACACGTTAGGATTAGCAACAGGTTTTTTTGTTTGTTTGTTTTTTTAAAACAAAATAATTCAAGTTTGGTAAATAGTTATCTCAGTTGTTTTCACAGCCCTTTTCCATAAACAACATCTTACTGAGGTGGACAGTGTTCAACAAATGTTAACTAAACACCTGGTGTAGCAACATAGGATGCCACGTGTAGAGGACAGGGGTGACCTTGCACTTCACCGAGGCGTATGCACATTAGCAAAGGGCAGAGAACTAAGTAAGCAGCTGCCAGAAAGTGTGGGAGGTGTGGGAGGTATGCGATCTAAACTTCAGGGAGTGCAGGATGCTGAAATGCCACGTAACACAAGCACCTCGCCCTGTCAAGGGGGCTCGTTTCCTGAATTGACATTAAATGACATTTAAATTGAGATAGAAAGGTTTGTATTATGTAAGACGGAGAGGGGAAGTCTTAGTCGGCTTGGGTTTGTCATAACAATAGCAAAGATGAGGTGTCTTAGACACTAAAATTTTTTTTCACAGTTTTGGGGGCTGGAAGTTGGAAATCAAAGTGCCAGCAGGGTTGGTTTCTGGTGAAGCCTCACTTCCCGCTTGTAGACGTCCACTTTGTCCCCCATGGGCCTTTCTTCTGTCTTGAGGGGGTGGGGAGAAGGGGAGAAGGTGGTCCTCATGCTCAGGTGTTTCTTATTCTAAGGACATCAGTCCTACAGGATTGGGGCCCTACCTTTAGACCTCATTTAACCTTAATTACCTCCTTCAAAGCCTTATCTCCAAATGCGGTCACATCGGGAGTTAGGGCTTCAATGTATACGTCTGGAGGAAGGTACATTTCAGTCCATAAAAAGGGTGATGGGAGATTGTTCCAGGTGGAGGGAGCGGTGCAGGAAGGCATATCGAGGTAGGAAAGTGAGGAATCAGAAGGGTTCTGTATGGTTTGAACGTGGGTGTGTAGAGTGCGAGGGCTGTGGTGAAGGCCGAGCATGGAAGGAAGGTCTGCTTTGAACTCTTCACATTAGGAAATTTTGGGTATTTCACTGATTCGTTTTTTTCAAACTCTGGTATCGAAAAAAGAGCTCTGGACTAAGAGTAGAAGATCTAGAGCTTAATAATTGTGGGACTTGGGACAAATCATCTGAGCCTCAGTTTCTCCAACTTCATAAGAATTAGAACCCTGAACTTCCTGGATTGTTGGATTTTAAGAGATAATGTCTCTGGAATGTCTTGGAAACCAAAAAGTCCTGTGTAATTATTGAGGGTGGTTGTAATTTTTTAATCTTAAACCAAACCAACTAGTTTTTCCTACAAAAACATTCCATGACTTTGGTGTCCCCTCCCCTTTGTGACTCACACTCAAGGCCCTGCATGTGTTGCAGGAGAATGGGGCATGTGAGGACGGTCATGTCCCTGGGACACACCCTGCCAAGGGAGAGTCCTCGGCTTTGCACAGGAAAGAATTCAAGAGCAAGCCAAAGTAGAGCAAAAGCAGATTTATTCAGGGAGATGCACACTCCACTGCCTTCTCAGAAGGCAAGAGGCCCCATGGGATGGGGTTGTGAGTATATATGAGCTGGGTAATTTCATATGCTAATAAGTGGGAGGGTTATTCCAACTACTTTGGGGAAGGGGCGGGGTTTCCAGGAATTGGGACTTTGTGACCTTTTGTGGTCAGCCTCAGAACTGTCATGACACCTAGAGTGTCATTTAGCATGCTAATATATTACAATGAGCATATAATGGGGCTCAAGTTTCTATTGGAAATCGAGTCTTCTGCCATCTTGGGGTTAGTAGGGTCTAACCAGTTTATGTCGTATCCTCAACGGCTGTGTCCTTCTTTTAATGGTTGTGCCCTGCCCCCTTCCCTCCTGTCTCATTATTTCTTCTATCTTTTATTTGCCTTGCCTGGCAGAATCGTTCTCAAGTCTGCATGGCTGTTGTGTTTCTCTGCCTTCCAGGCCAAAACAAGGACTAATAAATAGTACCTTTCTCAGCTCGCTGAGCGCTTGCTGCCATCAGATCACCTCTGAAATCTTACCTTTCTATAAAGTAATCTCAGCGACAAACAAGTGGTAATTCCGCTGTGAAATGTCTGTATTCCATCACACCCAGGTGTCCTGGTATTCTGTGCAAACATATGCATATTTAATACCCATATATATTTTTTTTATTTACTATTAGTGAGGTGTAACTTAAAAAGTAAAAAGAGTCTGTTTTTTTGAACACATCGGAATTTCAACTTCAAAGTCAACTTCGCATCTGAGATTTTTATGTTCCTCGTTTTCTGTGGCGTTTCTTAAAACCCCTATCAATTCTTTATGTATTGAAATAATCCAAGAAACTGTTAGAGAAGAGTTTTTAAAAATTGATCAAAATAAGACTTTGAAACTGATCTACATAACTTATCAGCTGTTATTGTCCGTATTTTTATTTATGCGGCTTTTGTTTTATTTAATCAGAAGCCTGACCTGGTCATCATAGAATTTTGTTCATTGCCGTTGGGTTAATATTATACTATCGACTACTCTTAACTACAGCAGTAGCACAGAATTTAAATTGCTTTCCAGGAAAGAAGGGAGAATTCAGACTAAGGACAAATAATAGTTCTTGAGGGTAGAAACAGACCCAGTTGCCAAGTTCCCTTCCTGATCCGTAAAGTTACATTTTATTTATTCTCACTCATGAAAGCAGTGTGACCCTTCTCAGTAAAGTCACAGAGCTCTTTTCATGAAAAGACATTCGATACAAATAATCATTTAAGGATGAAGGTGAACACTAGTACTTGAAATACAGGTAAAACACGAGTTTGACCTTGCTTAAATTTCAGAAAATAAAATGTTAGTGCACATGAACAATTTTCTCTCGGCACTGAAAAATTCTAGTCTGTAATTTGCCTGCTTGCTAAGAACTAAAGTGTGACTTAAAGGTTTATCAGGGTAATCTTTTCTGGAATAGGTTTAATGCTCGTTATTCCGTTTTCCATCTGTGCTCTCTCTACTCCCACCTAGTGGAATAAATGCAAGTTTACCTCTCAGTTAAAATCGAGGAAGGAAATGAATGGGATGAAATTTAACTTCAAAAAAAATTCCATGATGATGAGGTATTATTACTTTTTTTTTTTAACAGAGTGCAGGTTGCAAAAAAATACATGTGTCCAGGCATTCGTGTGGTAGCTAATAAAACGTTTGTCAGCTTGTCCATAAACAGGCTGTTTTATTTAGAAAATGAAAAGCTAGGTACATTGTGAGACTGTGTCCTGTATATTATATTTCTAAATTATGTTAAGACGCTTAATTTGTCATTACAATGGTTAATTTTTTTTTAAGTTTTAAGCTTCAAAGCACTCCTGACATGATGTATATTTACTTAACTGGTAGGTAAATGAAAGTGCAGAGATAAGGATAGTCAGTGTTTATCACATTTTTATCAAAGATGTGTGTGTTACCCCTAGGTTTTCTTTTCCAAATAATGAAACCAAGAAAAGCAAATGGAGTTGAAGGCTCCCTACTCTTCCTTTGTGGGGATGACCTCTTCAACCCCCAGTAAAGAACATGAATGAGAAGAAAACCCCAAATCTATTGTCGCTTGCCGGCTAATCTCTTTAACTTGGTTATCTGTCACAAATCAGCCATTTGCTCTGGCCAGCCAAGCCCTGTGTGGTCCCGTGTTCACTGCATGAGTGCGGGTGGAACTCAGCTTCCCACTTCCCAGGGTCTGTAAGCCTTGCTGACGGCATCAGTGTGCACATACACAAACACGCTGTTTTATGCTCACGGATGTTCTACCTACCTGATTCTTGACAGCCTGGGAGTAAGTAGGGTGAGGAGGCTTCAGCTAATAGGCAGTGGAAGAGGGGATACAATTCAGGAAAAAAAATCTATCCCCAGGTCCACATTCAACCAGTTTCATCAAACCTTAAAAAAATCACACTGTCAGCTGGAATTCAGTCTCCTCTCCCTTCTGTGACCCACGACTGGCCCCGTCCAGACAGACCAGATTCTAGTGAAGACAGGACACACGTCTTACACACCAAGACGTTTAGTGGAACAACCCTGACTTGTTTTCTTACTCGTGTGGTTTTGTCTTGAATTGCACAGAGTAGCCCAGTGACCTTTTATTTGCCTTTCTGATATTTAGCCCTCAAAACTTTTCAGCCTATCAATATTCCTCTTTAAAAAACAGCTGACAGTTAATTCCATATAACTACTTCTGTGCTGGAAGAATTTGTAAGATTTTTGCATTGTTGGCTTGTGATTTTCCAGTGTTTGTAGGAAAGGCCATTTTCTCTCTGTCATTCTTGACACAAATTCCTTCGTCCTTCGTCCTCTGTCTTTTTTGCGGGGAAGGATTTCTCTTGTCCGGTGTCTTTGCCTCTAGTGAAGCTATGCTGTTGCTGCCTGGTGTCTGCCACAGCGAAGTGTGCTCTGGCACACTCCCCTAAGCCCACATCTGCGGGGGGCCCTGGCGTGTCCTGATGCGGTCAGAGAAGCAAATCTTAGGTTTTCCCCTGCCAGCGACATGTCTGGGTTCTTCCCTTTTTCAATTCCCAATCAATGCAACATTGAAAGAGGTTAATACATGGCCAGTTGTTAAAAATATACTTCTCCTCTAAAAAGCCTGCTAATAAGAGAAGTCGACAAAGCTGCTTTACTTTTAAAACGATAACCCAGCAAAGCAAAGTGAAAACTGAAGTAACCATTCTCGGTGTTTTCTTCGTAGAAGGGGAAGACCATCAGGCTTTGTGTAACTCTCTTTAGAAGGAGCGGCTGTCCTTACGTGGCCCCTTCTGGGAGGTAGTTACAGATCTGTTCTAGACTTGGAGACTGGTGTCTGCGTTTTAAATGAACCGCTGTGTGTGCTTTTACTTTATTACAGCCTTCTCTGGGAATCAAGAAGCCTACCAAAGCCCTGCTCTTTGTAATCTTGAGCCCAGTGGGACCTTATTTTTCAAGCGGAAGCTTTAATCCAGTGTCCCTGTGGGCCAATCCGAAGTTTGTAAGAGCCTGGAAAGGTGGAACTGGGGACTGCAAGATGGGAGGGTAAGTCAGTCCGTGTTTCTGTCTAAAGGAAAGAGTCGTCGTGACCACTTCACTTCAACACGAGCACACACCTTAGCATTCACGCTGGGGTGCGCAGTTTTGTCCTGTGCTTAGGCCTCAGTGTTTTCAATGCGCTAGTGGTTTAAAGGATAGCCTCTGTGGCTCCTTATTATAAGGGCGAAACACCGAGTGCTTCAGACACACAAGAACTGATGCCACCAAGCCAGGAAGAAAAGCAGCGCTTTGAACGAGCTGCCCCCCGCTGCCGGTCGCTGGCTGCAGACTGACGGTTGGCGAAAGGGCAGCTGGTGCTGGGGCCGAGGCTCTCAGTTGGCTCCAAGGAGTCCTGTCTGGGGAAGGTGCCTGCTTCGCTGAAGTGCTGTCTTCATCGCCACAGACCGTGGCCGTACCTGCTGCCAGCTGGCCGAGGGACAGCCCGGCCTTGGCACGGTCAGGCCAGTCTCATAGGCCATATGTAGCTGGCTGGGAAGCAGAGAGCGTTTGAAAGTGTTAGACAGTTTCAGGGGTGGACTTGGCCGGGAATCGGGAAGCCCCCACGGGTGAGCGAGAATAGCCGGATTAGCCAGCACGGCTCTTCCTTTGTGTATGTCACCACCCCGGCAGCAGCAGGGCCTGCAAGGTGACTCGGTGGCAGTCTTCTGGGCCCTGGTACAAAACGTAGATTCATGGAGCCCTGGGAGGGTTGAATGCTGCGCTGGTGGGATGCGAGGGAGACACTGACAGCTGACTTTGACCCCTCCGTGGTCTTTCTGTATTTCTGTCTTTTCTACCAAAAGCAAGCCCGGTGGTAAAATTCTCTGTCCTGTCATCCCTGCTGGCAGTTTCAGCGAGTGCATTCCCTCAATGGGCTAGAAAAATCCTGATGGAGCCCATGAAACTCAAGTCCCTTTTTCCCTTCTGCTCTAGAGCACTCCTTCCTGACCAGGTCCGAGGCTGGCCAGGCGGAAAACTACTTTTTTGTGTGTGTTCTCATCAAGAGAGTCTTTTTCACTGGTTCAGACTTCTTCACGCAGCGGGTGCACACGCATGCCATTTCTGTCACTCTGCTGAAACTTCTCGTAGAGTGCACGCTGCAGTAAAGCAACAGTCTTGATGGAGAGAGAATTGTTTAAAAGTTTTTCTTCTTTAAATCTTGCTTTTTAGCTCCCCCTACCTGCCTAGGGAAAAAATAACACAGGGATGTGGAGAAATTGCAGGGAAATCTTTAGTTGGGTATCTGGATAGGTTGTTATTTGTTATGAACAGAATAATAATGGAGTCTCACAGAATGCATGATCACTCTAGGGCAATAAAAAATTAATATTTTCTATATAACACACACACAAAATTAATATTTTCTTATAACACAAAAAGTGAACCCCAGTGTCACTATGAACAACTAGTGTGTAACAAGCACACTACACTAATGCAAGATGGTGATAATAGGAGACTCTGAACATGGGAAGGTGGGGGAATGGTAGATGGGAGCTCTGCTTTCTGCCCAGTTTCTGTACACCTGAAACTGCTCTAACAAATAAAGTCAGTTATAAAATAAATTAGTAGTTTGCCTCGTTAGGCTCAGATGGACCACGATCACTGGAGGTTGACTTGAGATCTCTTAGAGAAGAGAACATTGGATTTCACGAGTAAAAGCAAAAATGCAGGAGGGCAGGCAGTCGCCAGAGAAAGGACTTTGTGCTCATCTGCCTGTGGTTTGGAAGAAGTTCTAAAGTTCTCTCCTCCTGTACTTGCAGCCGGGAGGAGTCCGAGGGCAGCTAGACGATCTTGCATTGACTCTCAGCTGGTTTAGCTGACAAGGATGTTTGGTGGCAACCTGAGATTTGTGTGCCATTGCTCCGTGCTAAACCTAATTAATTCAGTAGTTACCTTTCAAGCCTCTTTTAGCACCTCTGTAGTCAATTGCTATTCATTACATAAGCTCAAGAACTTTCTGCTTCCTAAGTGAATGTGAAGAGAATATATATACACATTTTAAATCCTAAGATGATTTCACAGTTTTGAAGCCATCAGAGGTCCTATTGTCCTTTTATTTCTACACACACGTTAGTGGGAAAAGCAGCATAAAGGCACCCGGCTGAATAAGAGCTTTAGCACAGCAGTTCTCACCTGTGCTTGCGAGTTGAAGTCACTTGGGGGGCTTTGCCATTGAGTGTTGTCTGGGTCCACCCCTCCACCCACCACCCCAAGAGATGCTGGTTTAGGAGTTGGCCCGGCAGATAGCCTGAGCATCAAAATTTATCTGTTGTACAGCTAACGTTGAGAAGCCCTGAGCTAGAAGTCACTCTTTCATCATAGGAACATCTCTATTCCCAGGCAGGTTCTTAGTTTTTTAGTTAATTGGGACTGATTCAGGCCTCTCCCTCTCTCCATCTTAATTTTTCTTTTTTTTTCCCCCCTTATATTATCATTCTGCATTTGAGTGCAAGCTGTGAAGTCAAAAAGACCTGGCTTAAAAAACCTAACTGCCTTGGGCTTGTTACTTCTCTAAGCCTCCGTTTCCTCATTTATAAAGTCAGGATAATAATGCCCACCTTATCTGTGAGGATGAAGGCGGGTAATATAAAGTGCCTTGGACCCTGGCTGGCATACAGGGGGCTCGCAGTTAGTGTGGTGTTAGAACTTATGGGCATGACTTTGGGAATCAGATAATCTGGAAGCCATGTACTTACATCTGTGTGATCTTGTGCAGTTGAGTCCTCTCTTCATACAAGTATAATAAAGTCTAGGGTTGTGTTAAGAAGATTCAAGGAAATATTAGGGTTAAGTACTTAGTACCCTACCCGGTAGGTGGTACCCTCTCAGCAGACAATAGTTTATATTGTCAGATTCTCTTTCTTTCTTGTTTAATCTTCTTAATCTTTTTTATCTTAGGAGCAATCAGTTGGATTTCACACAACAGAATTTCCTCTTTTGCAGAGATGTATTTAACATTTCTAGTCTCCCAGATTCTATTTGAAATTTCTATTTAAAATTTTCCATGGAAAGAGTTTTCCCACATTTTCATTTTTCTCTTTCCTCTAAGAACATGTGTTTCTCTTCTGAATATTGGCAGAATGTGGGAGGAAACCCAAATGTATTACCAAGGTATCCATTACCCTGCGGACATTAATAATATGGTTTATACCTGAGAGAGAATTTTGATACACATTTGAGTTTCGGGAAAAACACCACCTGTAGAATATAGTAATCAATTAAACACCAAACAAATAAAAATCCCTTTTCCTTTCAATGCACTGAAGCAGCCGAGGACTTTAATTCTTTTTCCTGCCCAAGTAGCTTTATGATGCCGGGAACCATAGTTCTGATTCAGCCATACTCTCAAAAGCATGTGTTTGTTTTTAGAAGTTTCTTTAAAAGGCTAGGTATTCTACACTATGAAAATTCTCTTTGTTTCTGAATAGACCAAAGGACATTATACTTATGAGAGAAATTGGTTCTGTATTTTCAGATATGGTAAAAATCTCAATTTTATCCTATGAACTAGAGAAAAGTCAATTAAATAGTCATTTTTGTTTTGTTTTGTTTTTTTTAATTTAATTTCATTAGGGTATAACAGGTGTATATAACCTGTTTCTTAACTTTTATTTTTTTACTTTTGCCAGACAACCCTATGCATATAAAAATATAAAAGAATATAAAACAAGTACTTTGATTTGCCAAATTAATTCAGTGAGGCAAAAATATGGACTGACTTTGCTTAAGTTCATTTATAACCCAGGAGCAGAAATAAAAGTTGCATCTGGGCCTGCTGGCCCCAAACCCATGCTCTTTCTGCCAGACTCCCCCCTGCAGAATGGTTTATACTCATTAAAAAGTTATTTACAATTTAACCCAGGTTTTGCCTATTTGCTATCAATTCTGAATATGGGTGCTCTGACAGTTTATGGTCATTGAAAATGAAAGCCTCCTATATTTCAGAATTGTGTCATTTCCAAATTGACCAGTAATTTACATTTTATTATCTGTTATGACGTATACATTTGGAGGGTCTTTTTAATGAATCTTAACACTATGTTGGTGTGAGTAAACCTCATGCCTCAGATTGCAGTGGCCGTATTATACAATGCCTATTTCCCATAGTTTTCTAAAATATTTCAGTTATTAGTCAGTAGTCTTTGAGTTACAAGTCAAAAGGCCCAGCTCAAACCATTTTAAGCAGAGAAAGGATTGATTGGCTCATGTCAGTAGGATGGTAGCAGTGGACCAACTAGGGTCAAGTCATTGTTACCAGGTTTCTTTTGCCCTTGGCTGTGTCCAACCCACACCACTTCCAATCCTTCTCTTCCCTCCCTTTCTTTCTCTTTCCCTTCTCCCTCCATCTCTTGTCATGGCTTCTGGCTCTGTGTTAGCCTAGGGTCTTTCCCACTTCAGATGCCTTCTCCTTTGAAGGCTGGTAATCGTGGACACATAGACCCAGGCTTACATCCCATAGCAAGCAAGCTACTGCTGCTCCTAAAGGGAAGCCACACATCTTTCAGGTTTCATGCATTAAAATGAATGAGTGAATGAGCTTGAGGAAGAACTTAGAAGCAGCTTAGTGACATGCCCACCCTTTTATTCAGTTGTGGCAGGGCAAGATGCTACAATTGTCCACCCAAGCAGAAGGACTTGGCTCCATGGGAGGAGCCAAAGGGACCAGAGTGGGCAGAGAAGCTGTGCAGATGAGGATGGCCGATAGCCACTATGATCTATGATCTTTTTACGTAACTTACACCTTGACTTAGACAATACTACATGTTTTAATCTTGCCCAGATGTAGAAGAGATCATTTAAAGGACCTCGGTGTGTAGTTTTGTGGAGGGTAACATTAATGCTTCGTAATAGTTATTGTCGTATGTTTGATTGTTTGTTTCTGTGTACTTCTTGGGGCTTCACAGTCCAAGGATAGGTCTAGGGTTTATTTCCTAGCCCCGATTGTTGGATGGAAGTGCTTCTCAAACTTGTTTGCTACTTGTCCTCTGGAAGCCAAGGAAAGTGAATTATACAACCAGGGTCTTAGGAAGGCAAGCATGCATCACATTTATTTGAGGACTCTCATGTTCTATTTAAAACATTGGTGCATATTTTGTATTATAATCCAAAATTTTCCCATTTAAATTAAATAAAAGATAAATTTAAAATATTACTTCCTTTTCTCCTAAGGCAACATAGAGTTGGAATTAATGAGGACAGTGAGAGAGCGAGGCAAGGTCATGAGTGAATCTCCCCATGCCAAATGAAATTTTAAGGTATAAAAAACATTAGTATTTCTGTTTAATTTGGAAGTCAGTTTTCCTTACAAATAATAGACCATTTCTCAAGATATGTCTTCTTTAAAAAAGACAGTTCCAAGATATTTAAATCTCTTGTCTCTTGAGTTTGAATTTATTCTCCATGTGCCCTTTTTCAGGGGTGGGATGGGGTGGTAAATATCAGTTATATCTTACCCTATGGGTCACAGAGGAAATTGCTCCCCTACCATGTTTACTTAAACTTCTCCAAGTAATTAGTTAATTAATAAAACTGACTAAACTGCACTGTCATTCCAGGAAGATATGCCATGTTCCTTTGATTTTGAATAATCCAAGGTGAATAGTACTGGTTGAGAAAAATAGGCTTTTGGAATATTTTTTGATTAAAGTCAGAATTTTTAACATCTTGTCTCACCTTTTAGGGAATTTAGACCTCGGGCATTAGGCATTTCTTGGTTGTATTGAAAGGTCTCAGTTAAGAGCGCACAGGATTGGTGCTCTGCTAATTGATTGCTGTAACTTGATATAAGTTACTTCTCTAAACCTCAGTTTCTCATCTGAACCGTGAAAATAATGATGTGACTAACTCATAGTGTTGGTGGGGTTTAAATGAAGTAATTCAGTTTTAACTTGATAACTTTTAACTGTTAACCTGGCTCTTTGCCTGTATCTACTTTTCAAGTTAGGATTTCATGGTTTTTCTTTGCTCTCTCTTAGGTGAGTGCATTTAAACCATTCAGGTTTTCTTTCTTTCTTTTTTCCTTTAATTTTTTTTGGCAGGGGGAGGTAACTAGGTTTATTTATTTATTTGATTTTTCAGTGGAGGTACTGGGGATTGAACCCAGGACCTCAGGCATGCTTGGCATGCAGCCTACCACTTGAGCTATACCCTCCCTCCTTAGACCATTCAGGTTTTCTAATGCTATGCTGTTAAGTAGAATGTATATATATTAAGAACATAGAGCTTTGACTACATCCACATGTGAATATAATGTTTCCTTTAATATTATGCAGTTAACTAGAGAGTATTTATACTAAGAATGTAGTACATTGCCTACATCCACACATGAATTAAAGACTTAATGGGAGGTGGGTGCTGAGGGGCTGAGATACATTCCTAATCAGTGTATTTCCTCTTTCTTAAAAGGAATTATGGCTCGTCTCTTTTTGCCCAGTGTGAAGCAGTGGATAACGGGTGCCAGCAGGTTCTGTGGCTTTATGGAGAGGATAATCAGATAACTGAAGTTGGAACTATGAATCTTTTTCTTTACTGGATAAATGAAGATGGAGGTAATGTACTCAGATTTCAGCTCTTTGCTATTTTTCAGTCCTTTTCAGTGGGACTGGAAAGAAAAGAACTGGAACCTTAGAACAAGAGAATAAGAAGCACAATTTCCAAAATCTAAGAACTTTTGTGCTTTTGCTGTCCAAGTAACCACGAGTTGAAGTTTACTTTGGTTTTTGGTTTTGTTTTTTTGGCTTAGATGTGCTTACTATTGAGATGTCAACTTAAGGAATTTAAATCTCCACATTTTGAAGATGTGCTGCCTTATCCCCCTTGCCATCTTCTTTCCATTTTTCCTATCTGAAATCCCGTGCATTTGGAGGTGGGTTTCAGATCATCAGTTCAGTGGTCTTTTCACCACATACTGTGTATAAAATGCTATAGTAACCAACATCGTCTACTGTTTCTACTGATAGGAAATTTGGTGTACTCTCTCGCTGCAATTCATTTAGCAATCGATGCTCTTCCTACATATTTTGATAGTACATTAGAAACCTTCCAGGTTTACTCTGGAGCCCAATTTAAATAAAGAACACTATTTTTAAGGACAAATCAATCTATTTGAGAATTGTGTTTAGATTGGTTCATTCAATATTATATGCCTACTATAAAAATCAATACTTTATTACCTTTAATATCCTTGCATGCTCATTTTTATCCCTCTTTGCTGTTCTTTTTTTGTTGTTGTTGTTGTTTAAGTTGGCAGGGACAACAGGGGTTCAGTGACATTTTGACAATGTCTGTGGTATTGGATTAAATGATATTTTTCCCATTAATGGAGGAGAAAAATACAAATATATGCATTTATTTGCATTAGAATTTTAATAGTCAAAACATTTAAAACCATTTTTATGGCTTGTTTACATTCTTAGTCTGTTCATTTCACAATATTTAATGTAACAACTAGAAATGTAAAATGATAAGTTTCCGGGGGAGGAGGGGAGGATATAGCTGAAGCACTAGAGAACATGCCCAACATGCATGAGGTCATGGGTTCAATCCCCAGTACCTCCTCTAAGAATGAATAAATCTAATTTCCTCCCCCCTCAAAAAAAATTTTTTTTTAATTAAGGGGGGAAAAAAGTCAACCTATTAAAAAATATGTTTCCAATACTTATGAAGTCTTGGAACTGGTTTTAATTAAAATTTTCTATGATGTTTTCATCCTGAAGCAGCAACAGTAGCCTCTGTTGCTCCTTTTGTTATTTGGCTACAAATAGAGGAAAATGGTGATTCAGATGTGGCTGACTTCAGAGCTAATTTGAGCATGACTTGCAGAGAGTTTTAAGATGAGCCTTAAATTCCAGTCAGTGTTAGAATAAACAGAAGGTGTGGTGAGTACACCTTGTCCTGGGGGCTGACCGTGGGTAATCCTTGGCACATGCAAATATATAGATCATGCTCATTCTTCCATTCAGCCAGTGCTGAACTCTGCACTTCAGAGATGATAAATTAATTCAACTCACTCTTTCCACCTGCCCACTGCCACCCCCACTCCCCACCCTCCCAAAAACAACCACACACAACCCCAAACAAAACCAGTTACATCACACAGAAGTGGCACCATCCTTATTTATGGATGGGAGAGGTCAGAATTTAAACACAGTCTGAATCAGAACCACATGATTTAACCAGAAACACCAGGAACTGTCCTGGTGAAAAATTACCCCTTATCCAAACAATAATCATGAACCATTTCCACCATGGGAGGTGGAACAGAACAGAAAGGAATGAATTTGTCTTCTGACTCTTACAAAATATACCAGACCTTAAGAGTTACTATTCAGGCTATGGTTGCCTGAGATAACTTTAATTTTACTGTGAATAAACTCCTTTAGTTTGAGGGTGTTCACCTGACAGATCAGATAAAATCTGAAGGAGGGAGAAAGGAAATGGAATAAATGTTTGAACAGTAGTGTGAGAGAAGTAAGTAGAATGTCCAGAATAACTTTCGGGCTTAAAAAAAAAAAAGAAAAAAAGACATTGAAGGAACTCCAGTAACTTTGATTTATACCATGTGGTGTGAGGAAAATGCAAAGAATAATGAGTTGAAAAAATCAGTAAAGTATTGATTTCCCTCCCCCTCCCCAAACTTTACCAACTGGAGGTATAAACAGAGTTCTTTCAGGAGTAACCCACCCTCCCCCAAATGAGCGCCCCCTCTCCCTGCTCCTCTGGGGACAGGATGGCTGTGCAGGGCTGTGCACTGTTTTGTGGTACTTGGCCTGTAATTCGTGTGGCTTTTGATTCCAGCAACAGCAACCCCGGTGTGGTAAGATCACACAGCCCTGAATTCTCTGTTTTTATTCCGTCGATGATTAATTGAACACACACACTTGCTCTTCAAGGTCGGAAAAACATTTTTAGCTTTTTTTTTTTTTTTTTTGCAGGGGGTGGTAATTAGGTTTTATTTATTTCGTTTTTTGATGGAGGTACTGGGGATTGAACCCAGGACCTCGTGCGTGCTAAGCACGCGCTCTACCACTTGAGCTATACCCTTCCCCCAGAACACTTTTATCTTGTACTGAACAACAGAGCTCCCCGAGGATGAGCCCCAGTTGTGGTGGCTGAGTTCACAGTTAGTTGAGGGGGCATTGATACCAACTCCTTCTGCGTGGCTGTCCTCTCCCCTCCTTCAAGTCTTTGCCGCGTATCCCATCCCATTCTCAGTGAGGCTTTCCTTGGACACCTCAATATTCTAAACTCTCCCGCAGCACTCTCCATCACTTTTTCCCTGCTCCATCACCTAACATAGTATTTAACATAATTGTTTGCCTCCACCTGTTGGAAAGTAAGCAGGGAGTTATATCAGTTTGTTCGCTGCTGTATCCATAGTGCTTAGAACAGCAAAGGCATGTGGTAGGCGCTCAGTATATGTTGTGGAAACGAATGAACAATCATACTGCTGGCATTTGGGACACTTAACGCAAACCCACATTCCTGGTTCCCATTAGTGCTTGAACTTGGGAAGTCTCAGATGACTCCTGCTATGATTGCCTCTGAATTCATCCTCTACAAATGATCTCTCTGTCAAAAACAAGCTGCGTTCGTAGGCTCTGTTTCCCTCCTTTTGGGCAATCTGGAGCTAGGGCTGGCTCTGGTAAGCATGTTTGTGGTTGCAGAGGAAAATGAATATTTCTCACCCAAGTGTTGTCGTGTCATCATCGCTGTCTGGGAACCAGAGAAGCAGATGTTCTGTTCCTTGACCTCAGGCTAGTGGTTACAGCTTTGGGTGTTAAATATATTTCACAAACCTGCGTTTGCACATGGCGGGGCTGCTGTTTTCATTTAACTTTATTGCAGTCCCAGAGCTCAGTAAGCGTTAGGAGAGGTCCGGTTTCGGGGCACGGGAAGTGTTTGTCTCTGCGTGTGGTGTGTTTATGCATTTATGCATACACACAGAGACCCGTACGTTTATCGATCCAGCTAGCTAGCTACTGCAAAACACGTTTGTTTTGAGATCAATCCTGCTAAACATGACACAAAGTAGCCCTAAGAACATTGCCAAGAACAAATTTTCTTCTTTCCAGAAAGTGGTTTTCAGCAGATGATTTTTAGAAACAAAATTCAAAGAAGTCATGCTGCTCTATCCTAGCAAAAGAGGACTCTTCTTCTTCTTCTTTTTTAAGTTCAAACATATTTATTACGTACCACTCTGGGCCAGATAGGTTGCTGAGTTTTGGGGACACAGGAGCAAATATAGATCTTGGTTTTCCGGATAGCTTTGTTGTTGGGGATGTCTGATGTGTTCACAGTGGGGTGAGTGAGCCCAGACCACAATATAGGAAGAGAAACAGAAGTGGCCCCAGTGTTGAGAGACCTAAGCTCTGGTCCTGACTCTCCCCAGTGTCAACCAACCTTGGCAAGTAACTCAAGTTTTAGGGCCTCAGTTTCTTTTTCTATAAAATGAGGGCTGCGCCAGGTGATTTCTGAAGTCCTTTTTTGCTGCAAAAATAGCCCTGGAACTCAAAGATAGTGTGATGTCTACACAGCTCGATCCTTTCCAGCCTACCCTGGGAGAATTCCTCTGTAGACACATGATTGGTGATACACCATCTTTTACAGGGTTCAACATCTATATAAAGAGATGGTTTAAGGTTCGAATTTCTCCCTAGATTCAGAATCCTGGGTGCCAGCTGAGGAGGAGGGGGATGGTAAGTACCAGAGGCACCCTGTGTGAGGAGGCTTCCATGGCTGGCGGACCACAGTGACTCTTGTGGACAGCTGACCATGCCAGCCCTCGCCGTGGTTAGGAGGGCCTGAGGTCATTCTCGTAGTAGCCCACTGTCTCGGCCTTGGCTCTCTTCTGAGTCAGCCGTGGAGTTCTGGTCTGTGTTTTGGATTTCTTTTTTTCCTTCTTTCATTTTTTCTTTGTTAGCCACGTACATGCTCGACCCCACCCTGAGCGTGTTGCATTTGAGTCTCAGAGGGTGAAGCCAGCATCTCCATATTTGATGTGGGTACTCCACCGGGTCTGAAAAGCACTCTAGGTAGACTTGTCGAAGGCCAGAGTGGGAACAGGGGCCAGCCTGAGGCACGCACCCTTCTTAGGGCTGGGTTTCTCCACAGCATTCTTAGAAGGTTCGGTAATGCCCTGTGTTTCTCAGTAAGGGTCTGTCTACATTCTTCTTTTCCTCCCCTCCCCTCCCCTTCCCTCCCCTTCCCTTCCCTTCCCTTCCCTTCCCTTCTCTTCCCTTCCCTTCCTTTTGTCTTTCGAGGGGATGTAATTATGTTTATTTATTTAATTAGTTTTTTGGTGCAGGTAAGGGGATTGAACCCAGGACCTTGTGCATGCTAAGCATGCACTCTACCACCTGAGAGCCCCATGCCCTCCCCACTACATTTTTCTAATTACTAACCAGCTTTAACCACGAAGGTACATTTTGACTTTGGAATGTTCCTCTTAAGAATATTTTATAACTCTTGCTGTTTGTTAGTGGAAAGCCATCTCATTTTTTTCCTGGTTCAGGATAAATTAAAGATGGTTAGCTGACTGATTTCCTTTCTTTTTCTTCTTTTTTTTTTTCCCCCGAATGTAAGGATTTACCTGAAGAGTGAATTGATGCGGGCAGTTTGACAATGCAGAACAGTCATGTCATTTTCATGTTTATCACCAGCAAAATGATGAGAGTAATTTTTTTGTTTTAGTGGCTGTTGATAAAGGGCATGGTTGATACAGTTAAAGTTTGAAATTCTTCCGATTTCTAATTGACAGAAGAAGAACTGGTCACTCCTCCGCTAGATGGCATCATTCTCCCAGGAGTGACGAGGCAGAGCATCCTGGACCTGACACACAAGTGGGTGGGTGCCTTCGACGCGAGCAACTTTCATAAGCATCAAACAAAAAGGAATCAAACGAAGCCCAGCTTTGCTTTGAAATAATATCCTGTTGTTCCAACCAGTGTTATCTAATCTTTAAATCTTGAGTGACAAGAACTCTTCTAGGAGGACTGTCTTGGCAAGACTATCAAATAAGCATTGTTTATCGGGAGGGCAGGCCCAAACCAGTTGAGCGAGTCGTCCTAGTGAAGAAGTCTTCCAGTGCTTGGCTCAAGCTTCACGCCAGGTGTCTCCTACCAGTTCACCTGCTTTACACTTCACATGCTTCCTTTTTGCTTGTCCTTAACTTTTCACGTCTAAGTGTGTTGTTTCCAGATGGCAGTGACAGTCCTTCCTCCCTCTGTTTATTCCATGTAACCATGCTTGTCATAGAAGCTGAAGAATTTTACTGACATATAAATGTTTACTAAAACATTATTAGTTGGACTGCCTTCTTTCTCCCTCCTTCCTGCCTCTTGTCCTCCCAAATTCACATACATTCTTATTTTAAAATCTAAGTGTTCAAGCAAATAGAAAGTTATTTTCAGTAGCCTTTCTGATCCATGCGACGCAGGCAACTGTGTTAAACCATTCGGTATTGGAAATGACTTAATATATTCAAGATGAAGATTGAATGAGTTGGTTATCTGGCGAAGGTTCTTGGGTGGAACTTTTGACCCATGTGTTAAAATGGTCTCCCAGGGACAAGAAAAGGCTTTGAGCATACTGTGGTCAAACTGTGCTAATAGGAAAAATGTTTAGAAACACACACATCTAGGGGAGTACAGTTCCTCTGGAAAAGGCTTTGGAAATAGAGAAAATGTGCTATAAATAATTCTACAAAACCCCGAAGTCGACAAGACCCAACTGCCGCATGCTGGCTGACACGTTGGGCATGACATTTACAAACTGTTGGTATAATTTCAAACAGCTTGCCCTGTCCTAAATATGTTTGCAGTTGGAAAGATGTATTTTCCAAGCTCAGTAATTTTTGTTTTATTAAAGAGAAAAAGCAACCAAGTACAGAAGGTTTGATGACAAGTTGCAAGTGGAAATGCTTTCCCACGCTAATGATTTGCTAGCATGAAAAATAGGTTATTATGGAGGAAGTTTTTTTCTTGACTCCTTAGCTATAATTTATTTTTAAAACAGTGAGACATAAATGCCAAAAGGCATGTGGGGGGTTACCATTATTTGCCAGACAGGGGAAATTGTCCAAAGATAAGTAAGGGTGAACAGAGGAAAAACAATTCTGTTTATACACAAGAAATTTTTGTTTTTCTTTTCCAGCACACAGAACTCAGCTTGTTTTCAGTTAACTTGGCTGATTTTCTGGAATTTTATTTATTTAACTTATATTTATTTATTTATTTATTTATTTATTTATTTACCTGTGTACAATGTAATTGCAAATTGCAGACAGAGGTAAACTGAAACTTGCAAAAAGCCATATTTCTATTACTGCAGGCATATTTTCCTCCCCTTCCAAATACACGTACAACACGATGCTTTCTTCTTCTAATGTTTTGAATCTTGCCAAGGGCTGTAATTTCCATTTTCATCTGTTGTGGATTTGTAGATTTTAAAACATACTCTTATATTTTTCAGAAAAAGTATCCATTCTTTGTTGCCTTTGACTCAAAAAGCCTCTTGACAAACTTTGAACTTTAACCACTAACATAGGAGAATGAGAATTAAACAGATTAAAGAATGAATATTGAACAGATAGTTTAAACATAGCTTAAAAGCATCAGAATTTTTTTCCCATTTCCTCTCCTTGAGCAAATAAAATGTTCAAATAGTTCAGTGGAAGTCGATGAGAGGTTACACCAATAATTCTGTGATGAAACTCAGCCTAACATGGCACTAAAGAGAAGGAAAAGGATTAATGCTATAAAGTCAATAGATCAGTGAGTATAGGAAGTAAAAAAACATACAATATAATTTCTCAAAATCCAAATATACTATCAGTGTTTGAAAAATAATGAAATATTTCAGATATTTAAACTCAGTCTTTGTTTTTATTCCATAAAAGACACAGTAGAAAGAGGACCAGATTTGGAGCCAGTTTGGATCAGATGTGAGTTCAAATCCAGTTTCTGCCATTTACTAGCTGTGTGGCCTTAGGGATGTCACTCAACCTCCTTGAACCTTAATTTTCTCATCTGTAAAATGGGGGTGATAATACCCACCTTGAAAATTAGAGGACGTGGTGTGTAATGGGTGCCTGATAAAATGCTAGCTGTAATTATTAATATTCTATAATAGTATATTCTTTTAGGATAAATAGGGTTTAGTGTACACATTAAGTAGATGTGTCAACTTGTGAGACTTTAGCCGTGATAACAAAAGGCAAAATAATCAGGTATGTATGAAAACATACCATCTATCTTATGCTGATCCTGTGTTTTATATTCTGATCATCTCATTTAGAGATGCTGTGACCTTGGACTTGGTTGCTTAGCACTTCAGCCTGCTTCCCAATAAGATGGTGTCACTCTCTCTGGCTTTCCCTCTAAGGATGGTTGTGGCATTATTTGAGTTCATTAAGAATGTAAAGTACCGGAGGGCTTTTTTGGCCTGCCTTTTCCTTAAAAATTTGTTTTCATTTGTATTTCAAACAGGGGGAGTTTAAGGTGTCAGAGCGGTACCTCACCATGCACGACCTGACCACAGCCGTGGAGGAGAGCCGGGTGAGGGAGATGTTTGGTTCGGGTACCGCCTGCGTCGTTTGCCCGGTGTCGGACATTCTGTACAAGGGTGAGGTAAGATGGTGTCCCTCACGTCCTATCATTTCCAAGTGCTTGCCTATCATTGAATTCTTTAAATACTTGAACGACATGCTAATTAATCCAAGATGCAGAGGAGTTTTTTCTTAATAACTTGGCATTCTGTTAACCACAGCAGTGCAGTTTGTCCTGATGAACCTGTGTTAGCCAATGACTTCCTCATCTTTCCAGTGGTTTCCCGTCAGCTCCCACAGGGTGGGAAGTCAGTGTTTTCCTTGGTATCTGCCTTGTGTCAGTTTAGGGACTGGAGATGTATCAACAGACTTAACCCTCATTTCATTTCTAGCAGCTCACTAAGGAAGTCTTTGTAAGCGGTTAAATTTCAGTCTTCGGTTCCCAAAAGTACTTCCAAACTACTGCAGTAGGAATAGCGAATAGTTCCAAAAACTTCATTTGAATAATCAGTTCCTACTTTTTTCTTCATCATTGTCTTTATCATCATCATTATTATTATTTAGGCCCTTTTATAAAAAAAATTTTTGTTTGGCAAATCTGATGCATTTACTAAAATCGTCCAAAAAGAACTCAAGCATTTGGTTGGAAGAAATTCTCTCCTCTTACTAAGTTAGTCTCATTGATAGGTCCTGTACTGCCATTCTCTTCTCAGATTTTTTTGCTTTCCCTTTTATAACACATTTCCAAAACTTACGATTAACATCCTCATCTAACTTTATAATTTAAAGGCACGTGGGCGTTATTCTTATGACGTGAATTTGCCCAAATTACTCATTTACTACAAATCCTATTGGCTTCTAAATTCAATATTATAATTTGTTTTCCTCAACTGGTTGGATTTTTTTTCCCCCTGCTGATGATTTAAATGGTGGTTGCTTCCTTGCTTGAGATCTTTCAAACTTACTTTTAAGGGATGGCTCCTAAGACAATTCCATCTACAGACTGATGGTTTCACAGGAGAATAATTATTGTATTATATATCAGTACTCGTACTGATTGTAATACTACTGTTTCCCCTTTCATCGTGGTAATACCTAGGTAGGGTCTTCCGGGTCCACTCTTTCAATGAACTAAAGTTGTCATTAGGTCAGATATTTAAAGTCCAGGTGTTAGTTCTCCTCCCAAAGTAAGCTTTTAGATTTAACACGTTTTTATGCTCTTGTTTTAGGGGGCAATTAGAGCCAAAAGTTACATCTCATTATCCTATCATCCTAAAGGGCACAATCAGAAGAAGTAAGGGTACGGGTTGTCTACCACATTGTAATCAAACTCTCAAAATGCTGCAAATCAGCAAGGAATGACTGGGAGGGACTCAAAATATGAATTTGGATCATGAAATCTCTACCCTTGAATTCATTTAACCATGCCGTCCAACTTTGTGGAGGTTGTGGCCCCTGGAGGTTGGACTTACAATAGGTGGATTTAGAACTCCCTTTTATGCACACATGGGCTTGCTTCAGTTTCTGTCCCTGAAATGACTTGCTTTAATTTGTGGCAAAATATCTTTTGATTTCTCATTTCCTGCCAAGAGGGTTCGATGTGGAGGCTAATCCTGGAAGGATGCTGGAAGAGAGAGGTACGATTCTTCAAGTTTAGACACTATCGTAGGTACCCCTGGCTTCTCAGTGGTTCCTCAAATCAGCCTGAAGACTGGCATGTAAACCAGTTGTGCCCTAAAAATCAATTGGTAGGAAATAAACAACCTGTCACTGGCTAGATCATTTTTATTCAAATTCAGAATAAGAAAGAGTCTTCAGTGCAAGGAGCTAGCACACATGCCCAGGTTGTCAGAGGATGATTCCTTGTTTCAGGAGAATTGCTGTGGGTCTTACTTGTCCCTGTACACGGATATCCTCAAGGTCTCTGGTCTTCTTTCACAGACTATACACATTCCAACCATGGAAAATGGTCCTAAGCTTGCAAGCCGCATCTTGGACAAATTGACTGATATTCAGGTAAGGGCTTCTTTTTCTAAAACGCCGTCGTATTTCATTCAGAGCCTAAAACCAAATCATACTTCAGTGGAGAGAAGAGCTGAGCAAGGACTACCATTTGAGGTCAACAAATTAAATTTAAGGAAGATGTTTCTGATAGTATGTGTGGGCATGAGCACAACAGAAATGGGAAAAAATTTACATGTTTAAAGAAAAATAAGGAACGGAGGAAGGGAGGAAATATTTTCAATCTACATTGTCAGGGACTCCAAATTCCTTAATGTTTTAAATATATATATATAAATTTTGATAACATTTAAAAATCTCTTGAATTGCTTTTGTAGAAGAAAAAAACTTGAAAGTAGAAGGAAGCACAGAAAAAAATTAATATTACCTGTGATTCCATCATAGACAGAACCACCCTTAAGTTGTGATATCTCAACTTTCAATATTTTATAAGCATTTATATATTTTTAGTTTTTTCTAACAAACTGGAATCATACATAATTATTAAACTTTTTCATTTCATAAATCTTACTTTTCATATCAATAAATTTTAAAATTCCGTGTATAAAGTTTAAGTGAACTTCATTCGTTGATATAAGATAACTTTTAAAGAAATCTTACTGGACATTCGTGTTGTTGGAACTTCTCTCACTATTATGAACAGTGTATCTTTGATTATTCCATTAGGATAAATTCCTGGGATTGTAATTATCAGGTCAAAAAGTGGGCATCTTTTTTTTTTTTAATACTGCGAACTCTGTTTTGTCTGTTTTTTTCCGAGCAACAATCTACAATAATGTCACCAGGCAGTTAAACATCTTTCCAGGTGGGCATATCAAATACCAGGTAAACCTGGATCACCAATAAAAGATACTAAAATTTGCTGAGCCCAGATGCCATGATTGTCGGTCATTAAAAATATTGGAAGGAGCCAAGATTTATACTGAAATGTGAAATCAAGTTTGATTGATGGGGTGACAGCAAATAGTGCTGGGTCTCAAACCCTAAGCAAAAATTTAAATTTGGTTGGGAAAGCAGCAGGTCCCTACAGAGCAATTGAGAACTTTGGATAAAAATGCTATCTTTTTTTTGTTTGTTTGTTTTTGGAAGATTTAGCAACTTATGCAAAATGTACAATATTAAAAGAAAAGAATGATTGTGGTCTTTGAACCAATGAATTGTCTTACTTCTGTTCTTCAATAAATGTTTCCATAGGAATTTTCTATAAGCTAAATAAAGGAATAGCTTAATATTGGAAGGCTTAAAATTTACTCAAAGTTGTTTTCTACTTTTTGCACATAGAAGCAATCAAAAGTATTGAATTTTTTTAAAAAATGCATGGATGGTTCAAGTATTTTTATTTTTAGAGTTGTCTGAGTAAATTTGATGAAGGTGGACAAGTTATTAGTGTTTTGCTCAATCAAAAACATAAATAGAGCCAAATATATATAATTGGCTAGACTGTGAAAACCTTTATCTAAAAAGAAGGTGCAAGATTTTTAAGAGGGGAGAAAGTGTGGCTATAGTGATAAAAAGATGACTTCAGAGAATTTTCTTAAATTGACCAGAAGAACATGATTCATTCTATAGCAGTTTACACTTAAGAGATTTCAGAATTACCTCTTAGAAATTATATGAAGTAAGAAAATTTGAAGTTATTTAATTTGGATGTAAAGGATTAAAAGGAAAGGGAAAGTAGTCAACTAGGCTGAGGGGAAAAATTAAACTCTCTAAAATATCACTTAGAAGGAAAAGCCAAGTCGAGGTGTTCAACCAACATGGTTGTGAAGCTGTGGAAGGCAAACACAGAAATGTGTGTCATCCCTGTTGAGATGGTAACAAAATATATGCACCCAAAAACTAAAGTATGAATAAGAGAAGCCCAAAGACAATTTGGGGGCCAGATGGGAAGCCATTACAAAAGGTCTCAGAAGGACCATTTTTAAAAGATTACAGAAGCCAAGAATGTAGATGACGGAAGGGAATGTTTTTGATTCAAAAATAGAAGGTATGAGCGTAAACTGTGTGTTGGAGCCTTGTTGCAGGTGCTGGCGATGGAGTAGCGGAAAAAGTAATTCCAAAATTAGAGAAATCGGAGCACACTGATATAGAAGGACAAATCTATTCAATTTAAATATGAAACCATATGAAAAGGTTTAAAAGTAAAAGTTATATATAAAGCAGAGAATGAGAAGAAATACATTTTCCTCTTGCCTGTGTGTATTCTCTATATAACTTAGTGCCTGTGGCTAAGAAGCTCATAATTTCTCTTTTTCACTCTAGGTAGTGAAGTACAATGTTAGTAAGACTGAAAACCAATGACACATTCAGAGCCCCTTAGTGAACAAAGAAACAAAGGGATATTTGAGATAATACAGTGATTCCGAATTAAACCACAAATCTCCTCCAAGTTGTTAAGTAACAAAGAACCATCCACTTGGAATCTAAGACCACCTCTTTCTTCTTCAGTTATTTTATGCCTGTGGGCGTGGAACCTACAGTTTCAAAATTATTCTCGTACAAGATGGCAAATTGGTGCTGTCAGCCAAGCTACTAAATTGTCTGTTTCTCTCCAAGAAAAATACTTTAAGTAATTACTGAGGAAAAAGCATAGAATTGCATCATGTTTTACATTTGATCTCTTTGACGTTACATGGAAACATGATGTTTCCTGTGATCCGCTCTGGTAAATTGAAGATGAGAACAACACTGCTGAAATCCTTAAAGCTCTTGCCAGTGTGACCTGGGGGAAAATTCCTCGTTAACCACAGACTGGATTTTCATTTACCTTGTGTACTTCTGTGTACGAGTAAGAACCTCTGAGGCTAAGTGTTCGTTCCATTTGGCTAATTAGCCATATAGTTCCCTGAGTCTTATTAGATTGTCCTGCAAACACCTGTTAGAATGGAGGTAGTTCAAATGACAATTTTTTTTCCTTTTCTCTTTTTAAAGAAAAAAACGCAACAAAGGAAAACACTTCTGGGTTCATATTTAACCTTGAACTTGGAGAACGTCGCCGTGCTGCCCGTGTTTCCGTTCCTTCCCATTGTCCTTTGCTGTTCCGTTCACTGTCTTGTTCCCCTTTGCTCCTGCCATTTGGGGTCTGCTCTGTTCTCCAGTACGCTTTGCTCTCCACAGTTTGCCTGTTGATAAGGTGTTGGTGGCCCTTCCAGACACACCTCCTTTAGGACTCTCTCAAATCTCTTGAATAGCATTCCTTTCCCCCAGCACAAATGCACGTGCACCCACTTAAATGTGGCTGCCTCCTCCAGCTTCTGTAGCCCCGGGATGATCACCTGTGACCTTTAAGCTGTATTCTGAATAGTCACACGCTTATCTTTGTTCTGCGGTTGTTTGCATGTGGGAGCTGTTTTCTTTTTGTGACCCCAGGATTCAGCGCAGAGCCTGGGCTGTAGTCCATACTCAGTAATGTTTCTTGAATAAATGAATAAAGGTACGAATGGGTGAGTGACACACCAAGAAATACTTAGGAGCCAAAGCGCGTTGCCCTTGTATGTTAGCACATCCGAGAAGAGATGGGAGGAAGCTTTTGAGTAATGGCAAATTATTTTTCAAAAAAACTTCAGAGAACCTGATTTTGAGCTTTTCAAGGTGTGATGCTTATCGAGACTGCTGTCAGGACCAGGTGAAAGCTGGAACCGGGTCTTAAACATCAGGGTAGCATGTCTGAGTAGCTGGCAGGGCGGCTCTCACAGTCTCAGCAAGTGGAAGGAGTGATTGCTATAGTTTAAAGAAAGCAAGCCTAATGGGGTAGGAGCAGGATCTGAATTTCTGATTGCACGTCACCACGTAGAATTGAAAAGTCTATTTTCCCACCAGTGGCTGCAGCTTTGTAAGAATTAAATGACCATTAGTAGGTGTTGCGTTTTTCTCCTTTTCAGTGAAATAGCTTGATGACGTTTAGTTACCGTGACAGAGCCCCACCCTTTTTCCCCGCTGAGGTCCTGAGCTCCCCTTCAAGTGGACGTTTCCAGATTGTCTTGATGACTTGGTCCTTTGACAAGCTTCCCAGCCGCTCCCTGTTCCCTAATACACCTTTCTCCCCCTGTTATGGGATTACAGAGCCTTGCATGGCCGCTGAATAGTGTTTGGAACAAGATGCCAAATGAGTGACCTGGTGAGCAGCACTGGTGGTATTTTTATTGACATTGTGGAGAGTGAGCACATGACATGCCGATTGGCCTTTTCAGTGGCTAAGAATTTTCTGCTGAATGTAACGGGCATTTTGGCAAAGGCATCCATACATTGAATGTAAGGAATAAGCTTGACATTAGTCATGTTTTAGTTTAGTGATCTAACTGGAATGGGTGAAAAGATGGACAATTCTGCACATCACACCACTTGTCTTCCACGTGGACTCAAAATACCATCCCACAGGCTCAATTTGGATTTGCCACGTTGCAAATGCTGAAGGTGTGGGGCCACTGCTGTGGTTGAGTGAACAATGCTGACGATGGTACAAAGACAGCCTTGCCTGTGCAGATGAGGGTTTTCTTTCCCCTCCTTCTCAGGACACCTTTTGAGGAAAGCCTGTAATATTTCTATCCCAGCTAAAAACCTGCCATCTCTACTTTGAAGTGTTTTGCCTTGAAAAATTAAATTGCATTATCCATCATCAAAATGAAAAGTTGGACTGCTAACCGCCTAGGTCTAGCTATCATGGTTTACCTGTATTATCACCTCTCTTGGATACACATCACATCTCAGAATGCTATGATTTTACATAAAAGCATAAATTGCAGGATGAGGGAGAGAAACCTTGATATGTATTATGCAGGTTTGTAGAATGATAGGGCCTATGACTGTCATTGGAGTCAGAATTGATCTCAACTCTTTATAAAAACAACTAATTGAAAGCCAATTGACTTTGACCGATGAGATTCAAGATGAAATTATCCTGCTTCTGAGCCACTGTCTGTAGATCTGCCCACATGTCAATATGCTGATGCTGAGTTATTATTAATGGCTCAAGTATCTGATGTACTAATGGGACTCCAAATTAGAAAAATAAAACACATATTTTGCTCTTACCTTAAGTTGTGTTGCCACCATATTTAAATGAGGCAGGATTTGAAAATGTTGTATGCAACGTTCATTGTGAGTCAACAGAGTCCGCAGTGGGAGGCCACACCTTTCTACTGTGGATTAAGCAAGTCACTTAGAGTCATTGGGCTTCCTTCATGCTCCCTTTCTTGTAAACCAGAAGGTTGTAGGTAGACGCATTCTTGGCTTCCAGTATTTTTACCCATTTGATAGATTCTGCTCTTTGAGGTCTTCAGAGCCCTTTAGGCACCTGGACAGTGTGACGTAGGAGGAACAGCGTTGCACAGAGGCACAGCTGGGCTCTGATCCAGCTTTTCCTGGAGACTTCGTGTCCATAAATGAGAAGCTGGGCTTTAAAAGTTCATTCACACTTGATTTTTAAGCAGTGGAACTTTCTACAGAAGAAACCTCTCCTGGAATCCCAATATACAAAAGCAGTGGAAGTAGAATTGTTCTGAAGGAAAGCCTGGAGCCCCACTCATGGCTCACCCCCTGCATTCTAGATGGATCATGAATATTCTTTCCAATTCATAAGTTCTGATGTTTCATATGAATTTCAAATGAAGTTGTATTAGGACTAAAGAGCCATTTCATGTGATGAGAAGCTAAATACTAAATGGTAATGAAAAGGCATAAGTGGGGAGGGTAGAGCTCAGTGGTAGAGCACATGCTTAGCATGCACAAGGTCCTGGGTTCAGTCCCCAGTACCTCCATCAAAATAAATAAAATAAAAACCTAATTACTCTCCCTAAGAAAAAAAGACTGGTTAAATTAGTTAAAAATTAAAGATTAAAAATTTAAAGAAAGAAAAAAAGAGAAGGTATGTACTTTCCAATAGGTAAGGGACCTACACCAGCAAGAATTGTACAGTTTGTGATTCTTTCCAGGGATTTGTTTCTCAGTACATAAATCTCATTTTAATATGAATATGCTCTTAATGTTCAAAACAGAAGTGAACCTTTTGTTTTTTTGTTTTGTTTTTTTTTATCACAAGGGAGAAACTTTTTTGCGAGATGAGCAATGAGACGTCTGTCCTATATTTAGGACCATTTTCAATAGAACGTTAGGTTTGGAGGGACGTGGAAAAGGATGGGTCTGAGGCTGACATTGCTCCTTCACAGAAGTGAACCTTTTGTACAACATTGGTTGTATCATTACATTTATTGATAAGCTCTTCCTGCACTGTTAGCTTTTACACTAAAACATGTTTTCTTGCTTCTGTTGTAGTACGGAAGAGAGGAGAGCGACTGGACAATCCTCATATCCTGAATGGAGAGAAACAGGGTATCGTAACAGGGGGCAGACTGTTGCATTTGAATTATGAGGAATTTCTTCGGCCATCTTTTTTCAGTTGTGCATCATGTAGTTTGTGTTCTCAGTGTTACCAGGGTGACGGTTTCCTCATGCCAGAGAAAATGAATTGCCTTCATCCAATGGTGTTTTATAGACTTGCTCGTAGAAGCTTACCTTACCATCACTAGAAAGTAGAGGCAGAGAGTGTTCCTCCGTCATCTTGGTGCCTCCCTTAGTACTTCACCCAGATAAAAAGATGTTTATTTTGTAGCATAACTTATGTTCTGCTCCTCAACCAAAGGAGTCTTTTTGTGTTGGAAAGCTGATCTGAGTAAATTTCACGGGTGAACCATTTCCTGTGACACATCCTTCGAAAATGTTTTTGTTTTTTGTTTTTTGTTTTTTGTTTTTTTTTTAAATCATGACTTTGAGAAATTAGATTTCCTCCCCTCATATTTCCTTCCAGGCTCCCCCTAAGTCCTCCTGAAGGTAAATGTCATCCTCCTTCCTGATGCCACAGTCTGCGCCAAGCTCTCCGTGTGCATCCGTAGGGGCCACCACTGTCCTCTCCACGTGTGTTGTAATCAGTCGGCTGTCAGGTTTCCCTGCGAGACTGAGGGGCTGGTGCCTTCTAGATCTTTGTATCCCTCCCTGCCAGGCACATCATAAGGAATGAATGAACATTTACCTTCTATAGAAGTGTACCTTCTTTGTTTCTATACTACGAAACCTCTGTTAGAATACACGATTGATTCTGAGTTTGTCTCTATGTACCTCATATCTTTATTTTCCGTGGACTCCTAAGTCGTTAGAGATACTCAGAGTCATAGTTTGTGGAAGGAATTATTTCTTATTTGAAGACTGTCTTGGAATTGAAATAATAGCTCTCGAGAGGTCATGATACTGAACCAACCAAATGGAAAATGTTAAGTACATATCTGTTAAGTGTTAAATACAAAATAAATCATCATATTTAGTTTTTTTTTTTTTTTCTTCTTTTGGTAAAAAGCAAAGAGGTATGTGCTCTGGTTTTTGTACTTTGGTTTTATAGGTGCTCGTTTCTGTTGAATGGGGATTGAAGCAGCACGTGGTTAGGGGACAGGGAAAGCAATTAGAGATGATATTTTCCTTGTTTAGGAGCTGTGAGTGAAAAAATTGGATCCTGGTTTATCTAGGGGAAAGTCAAATCTTGATAGAAAACATTTACCCTTGGAAGGTCGACTCTCAGACATTATATTTTAGTTTCCTTCAGTCGTAATAACTTTCATCTTGCTGATCATATTTCATTCTCTTTTCAGAGCAAGGAAAAAAATTCTAAAAGTTTGACGTGCTGGAAAAATTTCCTTGAGGCATTAAGCAGCACACAGCAAATGGGGCTTTGATTTTTTTCCAAGACTTTTGGCCATGGGGTCTTTTTAGATAGGAATGGCAAAATGAAAATGAGGGAAGTATAAGATGAAAAGGAATGGTAAAAATATCTTTTAGGGGACTTTTGATTGGTGATATGAAGTCTTAGGAGAGTCTGTTCTTTTCTGGCCTGAAGTATTTTCACTGTCCTCTGCACACGCTCACCAAGTAGTGTTCTAAGGGTATGCGTTTGCCGTGGCTAAATCTGTGACCTCGTTTTCAGTATTGTAGTCTAGAAAAGACTTCAGGTATAATTCTTATCTGTCAAGTAGCATACAATAACCAGACTCACATTCCTATGAGAAATGGAAATCATTCGTTTGCCACAAATACATTTTATACTTTACATCTCTAAATTTAGTATGGCGAGACATGTTCGTTGTAAAAGTTGGAGAACAGTATGTCTTGACATTATGTCTCTGATTTCTTTCAACAAACCTTAGGAGCCTTTTAAGCCCTTTCTACCAGACTGAATCAAGATGAAGGATGTACATTTTTTAAAAAGCTGAAGGTCCCCTAAACTGGAGAACACAATCTGTCATTCTCGTTTAAGTAATAAGGCAGGAAATTGACCTTGACACTAACTTGTTAAATAGATTTAAAAGGAACATCTGCACATCTTTTTTTCTTGTGCACTATTTGTTTAATTGCAGTGGATTAATACAGCAAGAGTGGCAGATTATAACCAGGCAATTATCCATTCTTCGAGACTTGGTTATCGTAACACTAATTGATCATTTAAGGCGTAAGATAGTCTAGCATTAGGAACATGTGAGGCTAATCTGCTCAAAAAGATCAACAAATTAATATTGTTGCTGATATTTGCATAATTGGCTGCAATTATTTAATGTTTAATTGGGTTGATCAAATGAGATTCAGCATTCACATGTGCATGAATATAAACAGAACTGGTGGCACTTAAAATGATAATGATTAACTTATTTTGCATGTTCCCTTCCTCCCACTTTTTTTTTTTTTTCAGTTTTTACATTTCAGACCAAGTTTGTCAGCCTTTTTCAAAACACGTTAGTAGAACCAAGGTTTTAACATGAACCGTTCAGGCACTGGACAAAAACCTGAGCACTTCCTAAAGATGTTTCCGAAAGCTATTTGCTATTAGCAGTTTTCTTTCTTCCAGTCACTTATCAAGGACTCAACTCACGACACACCAAAAGAAAAGCCCATTTCACGGATGTGTATCATGCTCCCCAGGCCCTGCAGCTGCCAGGAGTGAATAAACTAATAATGTCTGTTTTAGCCTTTGCTTTCAAAAGTACAAAGGAAAAGAGAAAGAGGAATGCATGGCTAAGAAGCCTTGTTAGGGAATCTCTGTTTTTCCTACATCTTCTGTTTTCTCAAAAGATTGTCACAAGTAAAACGATCAGAGGCAGCAGGAAGATAGTGCAGCGTAACACCAAGTATATGACTTGACGGGTTCAGCCCTCCTGAGGACACGAGAATTTATACACCCTGGGTTAGAATTGCTCATGTCAGTTTTGTTACTTGATATAATTGTGCCCAAACACGCAGTCTTAGCTTTGCTCAAACCATGCACTCTTGGACACTTGAAGGCAATTAATGAGTATATCTTGGTCAAAAGACTTGTCGGAGTCTTTTATTAAAGCTACAGTTTCAGCTCTGCTTTAGGGAGTTTGTGCTGTAAAACCAGCTGCCAACACAAGCTTATTTCTTTTTCCCGTTCCCACTCAGTGCCCAATCACTGTATTCTTTTTCCTTAAAAAGTTCCTTTTTAGAATTATATGTTCAGTTTACCCTTATGATTGGGAAGAATGTATTTGAAGCAGAAAATGACAGCATTCGTTCACTTTCAATGAATGATATTTTCTAGTACTTAGAGCAATAAATATTCATGGGATGCACTACAGCTTAGACAGGGGTTAGAGAAACACTGGAAGGAGAATCCCTGATTTCATGTCCTGATTCTCAGTATGATCAAAGAATGACTTCCTTGTAATGTGCATTTCTTCAGTGGATATGTGAAAATTTGTTAATAAATAGTAATCCTGGCAAGTAATTTTTGTAGGTACTTTATAACACCCATCACTTTGTTTTGCCACAAGTAGAATGTGTTCAACTGTTTTCAAAATATCTGCCCTTGCAAAAGGAGGCAAAGAGTACCACCCTTTCATTAAGTGTTATTTATTAATTGACAAAGAACATAGAGATCATAGTTAATTTGATCAGTTAACTTGGTAAGTGTAGAGTGAGTACCCACAAATCTGTGTCCAACACAACGCACACAGTAGGGATTAGGAAGTTAGTTTTAGGAAATAAACAGTAGGTAGACATTACCCTCATGGAGTTTTCACTCCTACTTAAACCAAGTTTTAGATAGAAAAGCAGTATTTAATGTAGTTAGATAATAAGACAAAGGCTAGAGCACATCTGTATTCAAGAAATCACAACGAACATTTTCATCTCATTTTAAAAAAAGTGTCCTTTTTTCCATTCCCTTCTTTCCTCCCCTGCAAAACTACTGAGTAGGTTAGCATTGAGGGGTTGTTGGTGTGAATTACCTCCTGGTTTACTGCTCACTGCAAACCTGGTACGTTCGTTCACCGTTCTTTTGGAGCAATGTTAAGTTGTCATAGTACAAATAACAAAAGAACACCTCAAATGACAGCATTCTTGCTGATCTTCTTAAACTCAAAGTCAAGTAGTATTGAAATGAACAAAATGTCCCTAGAGTGAGTTTTTCTGGGAATTGTCATTTATGACTCAAACTGTTTAGACTGTTAGCTTGAAAATGATGGATGCAGCTACTCAGAAAATAGCAGGTGAAAACTAACGTTAGCAGTTTTTCACAGTTTGAGGTTTCAAAAGAAAGGCCATTTAAAGAATTGCAAAGAGATTCTTTCCTATCATTGCCAAAAAGCTCCTTTAAAAATACAAAGGTAGAAGAAAGCGGTTTTTCATTTTCTGCATCCATGCCGTAGTAAAAGACTTCTCAGGTATTAATTTGAGGAGGTGATAAAGAAACATCAACAGAATATAGAAGTGTTTGTGGGTAAATAATCCCCTGGGATCAGATATACGTAAACATATTTGCTCAAGTGAATGATAAAGGCATGAAATCCAGTCTTTGGAAATGAGGTGGTCTTTGAAACCTACCGGATATATGTATCAAAGTTTTAAGTAATCTTTGTATCCTTTCTTCTGAAAGTATATTTTTCATACCACAGTAGTCTGATGAACAAGGCCTAAGACTTGGGTTTTACAGTGTTCTATCTATGGAATCCACTGTTGGGATGGTAAAAATTATGAGCTGTGATGTAGGAATGAATTAAAATGTTGATTTTGGAGAGAGGGCATAGCTCAATTGGTAGAGCACATGTTTAGCATGCACGAGGTCCTGGGTTCAATCCCCAGTACCTCCTCTAAAAATAAATAATAAACCTAATTACTTCCCGCCCCCCCCCAAAAAAAGAGTACCCCCCCATGTTGATTTAATTGACAGATTTCTCTGCACATCCACTATCACAAAGGCTGTGTTCCTTGTTACCCATCACTGAATGGAGAAAATTTTCTTTAGAGAAGATGTCAGAGGAAGAACAACTGGAAGTAGAGAAAGAAAGGAAAAATAGGAAGAAAAAAATTCAAACTTGCTTCTTTGTTGTCCAAGGGAGCTTTTTTCCTCTTTCTGCCAACCACAGGGAGCTTCAGGTTTCAACGTAGGTGCCAAGTACAAAGAGTGCCAATTGGGAATAAAAATACAGTGGCCAGCTCATCAGGTATTAGGATCCAGCCATGAACTTGAGATAATGATCTGATGGTCATGTTACAAGGAAACCACTTTAGATTACTACCGATTTGAAGAAGACTTTAGAATTGCATAGTTTATAAGACCTCTGATGTCATTTCTTCAACTGTTGTAAGATTTTTGAATCTTCTTGAGGCTGAAGTGGCAAGGAGTAGACAGTGACTTGTTCTTCTCCTTGGAAATACTATTTGCCATCATTCCCCTTTCCTTGGTGAAGGTTAACTGATTGGAAAATAAGTTGAATATTATCATTTCATTTTTAACTAAAATGGGCAATGGTTTCCGCAAGCTAATTTCAGAATGGTCATTAAAGCCATTCTCAGGGTCGAGAAAGAAATGCAGATACCTGCTTCAATTTCTACTTTATTGATATGTTTTTGAAGAGTGTTGGACTTCTCTCAAGAATATGGCTGTAAGTAGATCTGAATGAAGTCTTAAAGATAAGCCAGCTCATCCGTGTGCATCTATAAATTCTGCAGATGTTTTCCTGGCGACTTACGAGAATGGGTGATCCATCCAGTGATTTACCCAATTAGCTAGTACCTGGAGCCTAACCCACTGTTCTGGAGAATTTATGGTTACTTGATATGGTAGCTGAGAGAAAAATAAGTAGTTTGAGAAAGTAGTTTTTAAACTAAGAGTTTATAGATTGAAATGGGAGAATGTCAGCTTCTCTCTGGAATTTTTAGAACATATTCTCTTGCATCTAAATCTTACTGTAATGGGAAAACCCCACCTATTGCTTGTGTCAAATTTTCTCCTGTTGTGTAGTGATTCTTGACATTCTCTTGTAGAATGATCAAGTAGAAAGAAATAAACACTTTATAAATAAGGCTTGGCTATCATGAAAAGTTGTTTAAAGTTATGTTAAAAGGATTTAAGCTCACTTAAAGTGTAATGATGGAAATGTGGGAAATACAAGTGGGGAAAGGAAAGTACCTCATTCTTCGAAGGTTTTGTAGAAGCACAATTAAGCATTCTGAAATGGTTTTGTTACGTGTGAACCATCTGATGTGAAAGAACTCTACATTTGTAATGTCTGAAGGACCTGGAATAATTGTATTTTGCTGGCAATAGACAAATTCTTTATTGTTTGCAGGTTCCTCATGAAATCTTTAATTATACACTGTTTCTGTCACCAATAAAACAATTTAAAAGGATTCCTGTTTGTGTCGTCTCTTGACATTAGCATTTTTGAATGCATAAAATAATAACGCTTAGTTATTTTTATGATGTTCCAAGGTTTTGGGTCATGGGGTGTAAATGTTGCATGGTATTTTTAAACCAAAATGACATTGAGAGAGTGAAGGAATTGAGCACACCAGAAAGACCTGAAACCATACACCTGCGTAGAGTCTAGATATGTCTCGTATTTTTAAACATGTGGGTAAGAAATACAATGGGCATTTAAGAATTGTCCTTTCCCCTGGGTATGGATCTGTCTTTAGCAAAATTTAACTTTGCTTTTTGAATTTTGAACAGAATAAGGGGGATGGATTACTTCTTCCCATTCACTGTCATAACAGTTAATAACATAACACTGAATCTCCCTCACTAATAAAACAAAGTCCACCCACATGTGGCTTTAGAATAAAACACGATATAAGGTGAAAAGCATTCAACTGAAACTTAAAGCTGCTGTATATAAAATAAACAAGTTTAAACTGTATAGCACAGGGAACTATATTCAGTATCTCATAACCTATAATGAAAAAGAATATGAAAAGGAATGTATGTATGTATATGTTGGACTGAAACAGTATGCTGCAGACCAGAAATTGACACAACACTGTAAACTGACTATACTTCAATTTTAAAAAATTGAAAAAAAAAAGTAAACTTAAAGACCATCAATGATGTATTCTTTGAGTCAAACAATGATGTTTCTGAATTGCTCTCATAAGCACATATCTTTGAGAGAAGAAAGCCGAATGCTGTCTCTCTGAGGGCCACATATTTCGTTCATTTTCTTGTGATTTGTCCCCATGATTGCAAGTGTAGCAAAACCAAAGCTTTCTCGAGGAGTTACTGTAAACCGAATTTAAAAGTGTCAAAGTGTTCAGTGACCTTCTTCTCCTGACCCTGTCAACCCGTGAAAATACTGGCCTTTATCAAGATCTTTATCACAAAGTTCCGTGCAGAGTTTGGAGGGTCCAGGTGAAGGTCATTAGCCAAGTTCTCTTGACAGTGTCGATGCCCAAATCCCATAAGAGTGACAAAGATAGACCTGTCACTCCTGAGGGTGATGACATACATTCACTGGAGCTGATATGATTTATCAGATGAGACAGCAGTCTCCTTCAGGGTAGAAAGTGTCTCTTCTACATCAATTTACTAATAGAAGCAAAAAAAAAAAAAAAAAAAAGGGTAGGGAGGAGGGGAATTTTCAGCCTTCATAATTATTTTGCTGTTAAACTGATTCAATTTGATCTTAAACATATTTTTTAAATCAAGAATTGATTCCACATACATGGCCTTTCACAGTTGCTTGGCGTCATGATATCTTTAGATGAAATGCTCTGTTGTAGCCTGACTTTATTTAAAATGGTGACGACTTGTAGAATCACATTCCTGTAACCAAAAAGCCCGCACCCAATGTGTGGATTCTTCTCATGTGGATGTCGAGTAATCACTGGGCTTCTTGCCTACCTGTGTCTGTGCAGCAGGGATCACGCTGACTGAAATCCATGGTTCATGCTCTCGAAAGGTCTTCATCACTAAGTCAATAGGATTTTTGCAAAAATCCATCAGATTCACTTCTGGAAATACTTTATAGAGTTGCAAGATTCAGGTTGATTGTATCCTAAAGACAACATACGTATATTTAGATGGAACTGATTAAATTAAAAAGAGATCAAATTGTATTTGTTTTCAAGAAAGCTACTATCATCTAGTAAACATTTCTCATCAGTGATAAGCAGAAGTGGTGCAGGCTTTTATTTCTGGCTTCTTCCAGATCATGGCTGGATGTAACAGAGCCTCTTAGGGTACAGGTGGCCTAACAATTAAGAGAATGTTTAAGAGCCACCTGAGTTTGCCATAATCCACAGACACGGTGATTTAGGCCTAGCCCTGCCTCCCACACAGGGTGGCACCTTGCCTGGCACTGCTTTTGTCTGCCAGCTTGCTCTTGATCTCAACTCGCAAAAGCTCCCCTGGCCCAAGGAGACAAGCATTTAGCATTGAAAATTATCCTAGCTTCCTTTTGCTTGGGCCTAATTTAATTTATTTTTTTCAGAGAATGTCTTTTAAAATCTGAAACAGCAACCGCTGGATGAGTGTAGAAGTTATCTAAACCTCACTACTCAAAGCATCGTTACCAGACCAGCAGCACGGGCATCTGTTAGGCACTTGTCAGAAACGCAGAATCTCAGGCCCCTCTCTGGACCTAATGAATCTAAATGTGCGTTTTAACAAGATAATTCATCTGCACATTCATGTTCGAAAGAGGTGATCTAAACACTTCTCAGCAAACATCAGATGGAGGTACTACTGAGAAACTATTGCACGGTTAGAAAAAGATTGGTTTGAAAGGCAGAATCAATTTTATAGAAGGAGGCATTTGTTCTGCAGTTGACGTGAGTCTTACATCACCGTGCTCAAGGTAGCCTTGAGTTTGCTCAAAACCCACCATGTGCAGGGTTGGTTATGAAATGCCCTCCTAAACTGCTAATTCCTTCTGCGTCTTCTCCTGGCACTTCCTTTCTGTCTCAGCCTCATGTGAGTAAATTATCAGGGTGGTCTCTGTGTAAATTACCACACAGGAAACAACAGGAGACTCTTAATTACTGAATTCCTGCACACCATTTATTCTCTATATTAGAGCCCTTTGGAGAGCCTCTGGGCATCTATACGCAATTAAAAAGATAAACAAGGTTCGCAGCCAAGTTGCAGCTGCTCTTAAGTTTCTTGGAACACTAACTTAGATAAGTGCTTCCTTTCATATCAAAGGAAGTTCTCTGCCAGTGATGGTTGGTTGTCTGATAACCTGAGGGACTCCTGTGAGACAGCGCAGGGCCAGTGCTGGTCCCAAATGACCCCAGGGAGTTTTCCTTTCCAGTTCTGAGTGTGGTAGGTTTCTTAGAACCTGAAATTAGAGTACTGAGAGGCAAGTCAGTTGGGTTTAGCTCCTACCGGAAACATGTTCCTTGTTCTATTGTAGACCAGAAGAAGTAATTTTTCCCTTTGGTTGGACTGCATCTAAACCAGGACAGATAGGATGAACAAATTCCCCTTGAACTAACACTAGAAGAAAAGAAACAGCTGGCCCTTTTCGAAGATCATTCTAATGTTTAAAGTGTTAGGAATTTTTTCTCTAAAGTCTAAAATCCTTTTTGCTGCCAAAGAAAGACATTTTCATAGTCTATCTACAAACAGAAGAAAATCTAATTTTCCTCATATAATATGGTAGAGCATTATTATGCATAATTCTCTCTTCTCTAGATAACACTTCAGTTCTCATCTTTGTGTGTCTCTCTCCATTTTTTTCCTCTTCAACTTTTGTGCCTTTTCTCTTAAGCTGCTCAAAGCTCTCAGCTTCTCTGACCCTTCAGACTCTGGACCTGGACGATGCGCTTTAGTAACCTTCCAGCCAAGGGAGAGGACACGGTCCTTATGGGCAGCTTTCCATCTGTCCTTCCTGATACGATGCTCTTTTTACTACATTGCTTTGCTCCTCCTGGAGAATCAGTTGCAGTTACTTCTTCTGTGGCTTTGTCTTTTTCAGCCATGTACCTTTTGCCCCTCACCATCCTTGTTTAGGGTACTTTCTCCAGTTTGCCAGTAAATATTCTGAGGTCTACTTCTAACTCCCAGGTCGTCCTTGCATCACTAAAATGAAATCTGGTGTCACCAGTGATTAAACAAAGAGGAAACTCCAGGAAGTTTGCTCCAGGAATGCTGAGCAACAGACTGAAGTCAAGAGTTCTGGATGTGAGATTCTGCCCCCCACCCCCACCCCCCGTCTCCTCCACCAGCTCCGCCAACTGGCCACATGACCTTGAACAGACTAACTGCTCCAAAAGAGGAAGGCTTCCATTCGTTGACTCCCTAAGTCTCTTCTTGTTCTCAGTTCCCTCAACTCTAAGGAATGTGTCATTAGTGAACTTGGTCTCTTCCATGACCCCTCCCATCCCTCCTCTCTCTTTTAATGTTTCTATTTTAAGAGCTTACTTGCTTAAAAATTACTCTTGGAGAGAACTTGAAGGTAATCTTGTACTTTTTAAAAGGGAAGTATTTAGAAATATAGACAAAAATCTAAAATATTATAAAGATTAATACCTCCATCATCCATGCACCCACCTCACAACTTTAATAAATAAAATATTAACTATTAAAGTTTAATCCTCTCGATATCCTCTCATCTACGGCCATTCCTTCTCTATACTTAGGGGTTAAACTCTCTCCAAGATAGTCATTTAGTCTTTAATGTAAATTTAAGTCACAATGTTATCTCTGCAAGGGGTATTGTATTTAAGCCTAATCTCTAATAATAAAATAAATAGGCTATAAATACATTTAGCAGAATTTTTGGCAGATGGGAAAGATGCAGGGAGCTGGGTGTCCATCCCAGTGGAAGGAGCTGGCTCTGAGAATCATAATATATTTACATTTTGTCTTACGTGTGCCAGCAAATGGATTGTCTCTGTGGCTGGTGCTTTATTTACATACGTAGGGCTCCAGCAACAGTACAAATTCTAACTTTTCGTTCCCATTTTGTATTTGCTTAACCTCTTCGTTCATTAGCTTTCTCTTTGGAAACTGAATATGGAAGAGTATGGGAACAGCAGTGGTATCTACAGCAGAGCAACAAAGAACGACCACTTTAGGTGCCATGAGTTCCACAGCAAGATGAATTACTTTAGAACATACATCAGTAATTACGTCAGCCCTGGCTGACAGTCACCTAGAACAACACTTGGAGTTACTAGGCTTTTGCTCTGCCCATAGTGTTTCCAACATCATCTCTGCCTTTTCCTTGCTAACCATCTTCCAGCCATAGTGGCCAACTTCCAGGCTCTCAGAACTATATGCAGATCCATCTCTCTCCAAGGCCCTTTGCACATGCTGTTCCTTCTGCCTGGACTGCTCTCATCCTGCTTTTCACAATGCTGGTTCTTTCTGCTCCTTCGTCTCCTCAGATGACCACCTCGTCCAGGGCCGTTCCTTGCCTGCCTTATCCCATTGCAGTCCTCTCTTAGTTTTCCTCAAAGCATGACACCATTGCAATTTTACTGTCTCCTCCATTAAAATATAAGCACCATGTGGGCCGACAGCTTTTCAGTCTTATTTCCCAGGTGCTCGCCAATAGTCTTGAGCAATACAAGGGACTTCACATAGCTTTTAAAAGAAAAAAGTAAGAGAAAGAAAGAAAGAAAGAAAAAAGATGAAGGGAGAAAGGAAGGGAGGGAAAGAAACAGGGAGAGTACTTTGTGTATGGCTCTTGTGCCCCCTTTTTAAAAATATTTTATGTTTTGAATAATTCATGGAAATATCCCTTGACTGTGGTTCCAAGTCTTTGCCACAGTGATTCATAATCCATGGTAAATTGGAAATGTCTTCATTAAATTATTGGCTTGAAAGTGAATCTGGGCATCTTCAAATCCTTTAAAAAGACTTAAAGCACCAGCCCCAGCAGTCACCATTTTGGGGAGGCTACTGTAGGTATATTTTTTTTAACTTTTAACTTTGAGATTGTTATAGATTCATTCACATGCAGTTGTAAGAAATAATTCACAGGAACCCTGTGTCTCCCTCACTCAGTTTCCCCCGGTGGTAACATCTTGCATTACTGTAATACAACATCACAACTGGGTAAACTATTGTTTTTAACAAAGTGACAGGTTTTTGTCTTTTTTAATTCCAGTTCTTTATTCATTCTCCATCTCTTTCACAAAAGTGCTTGAGGTAGTTTATATGAAGGACACAAATATAATACCATTGTTTTACAATAAATTACAAAGGAGGAAACAAGGTTAAAAGCAGATAAGTAAATAGGTTAACGCTAGGGGCTAATTCAAAATTGATAACCTGGTTCTCTGCAGAGTCAACAGATTCTAATTAATTTACAACTGGGAACATGCTAACTCTTCAATGGGAGACAAAGCCTTTCTTAGTTCCTGAAACAATAAAAAGTTCTCATAAGGGACAACTAAGTATGCTTATAAGAGACACAGGTTTTATCACCTTCCTTGAATTATAGTGAATGTAGCAGCAAGTGTGGAACCACAGAGCTGACTCATTCGCTAAACAGCTGCCTCCCACAAGGCCTGAGACCCTGTCACAGGCCTTCAGGGTTGCTCACACGAGTCGAAACACTCAGTACTAAATTCTCAAACCTCACCGAACTACACTGTATTATTAAACTTCTCTGAGTCGATCACACAGAACAGGCAGTATGGTGATAATCACAGCCACTCACAAATATGCTCGTTTTCCTCCTTGCGGGCCCCTGCGAGGACTGCAACTTCCCTTGAAGGTAAGCATGGCCAATGACTTGTTTCAGCCAATGAAATGTGAGAGGAAGTGACGTGTGCCACTTCCAAGTGGAAGTATTTAATTGGTGGTGCCGACAGCCCACCTCTTTTCCCTTCTTCAGTGATGGCCAGATCATGAATTAGCACGAAGCCTCGTCATCCGGGTCCGGGAGAGACTATACGAGACAGAGACTTCTGCTGACCCATGTTGACCACATCGCGTGAACAAGAAATAAACCTGGATGGAGTCACTGAGATGTGAGGGTGGTTCGTTACCATAGGTTAAGCTTCATAGCCCATCTTGGTTGTTACAGGAAAAAGAAATCCCTTCAAATATATTTATCTGATTATTCTATCAAGTCAGGTTCCTTTTCTTGAGGCTACTCTCCTTGATGAGTATGGAAGAGTATAAATGGATCTTGCCACCAATTTAGCTGTAAGTATGATTTGCTCCTCATTTGCTCTGAAAATAATCTGCCTGTGACACTCTACGTGAAAATGACTCTAGCAACAGATCGAAACTTTGGGGACATCTCATAACTGGTCCCATAAGAACTAGTTAACTAATTAAAGGAGAATAGCTGATCATTAAAACCCAGCCTAGAGAGTCAAGTTCAAAGTGAGATGGGAGGAAGTTGGCTGTGTTTGCTTCAAGGTACGCCCAACGTCCGCCATTGATGTGGACGGCTTCCTGCACACCATCCTTACAGGCACTGCTCACTCCCTTTCTGGTGATAAAAGGAAGGGGGAACTGGTACTTACACAAGGCATTTTAAATTATCTGTTAATTGGATGAAATGGCAATTAAAGTGCCTAAGGCCATATGCATATTCATGGATCATCTTCAAAGGGTCCAATTACCAAAGCCAATGAAAAAGATTATGAGTTAATATTGGATTGTGATTTGGGGCGGAGGAGGGTGAGGCATGTTCCGATATCATCCTCCAAATAGCTGCTAAGATTAATTTATCTCTCTGGTTTTATATGATGATGTGTAGCAAGGTACAGTTTGCCTAGGAGCACAGCACGTTTGTCAAAGGACCAAGTTCCACAGTGGGGAGTCATTGGCAACTTTCCTGATTGCTCTAGGTGTGCAAGACTCTAGAGGTACAGGATGGATTTCTTATTCAATATAAAAATTTAGATAATATTTTCCATGATATTCATGTCTAATATTAGTTCCATCAGAACTAAGTATTTCTGCTTGAGGTTAAGATTAAATATAATATTCCCTCTGTGAATTTCTTTGGGAACATAAAAACAGTATTTTTGAGAGCAGTAGCCACATTTTCTTTCAGAGCTGCCAGAAAGAGTATGGAAAAGAGATTTTGGGATACCGTGTTGAAGTTCTCTCTCTGCCTTGAAGAATATTTTGACAGTTAAGATTAAATGTCCAAGTGACAATGCAGTAAACATAAGTTCAAATTCCACAGGGCCCAGGAGTGGATGGGGATTACAGACACTCCACTCTGTCTGCCCTTGTTCTGCTCAGCCGCTGAAGTCGGTGCCGAGGAAGATGTGGAAGGAGAAAAAAGCCACACACATCCCCAGGGCACCCTCTAAGTGCTGAGTTTTTGTCACTATTTTTCTGCCACTTCAGATAATGTAAGGCAGCTGGCGAGATAGAAATGCTCAGTGACCAGTTTGGAGATTTCCAAAGATAAAAGTATTTTCAGTTATCCTTTGTTAGTGGAGGCCATCTGAAAGCACCATTGACTTTTTTAAAACTATTTTTTAAATTAATAGATTATTGTTTATTTGACACAGCATTGTAAAATGACTATAGCTCAATAAAAAAAAAGTTATAAATAAATAAATAAATAAATAAATAAATAAATAAATAAATAAATAAACTCTTAAAAAAATAGATTATTGTTTAGAGCTAGTTTAGGTTTATAGGAAAACTGAGCAAAGATGCAGAGATTTCCCATACACTTCTTTCCTTCCCCCATCCCTTTACTATTAATATATTACATCATCTGGTATATTGTTAACAATTGATGAACCAATATTGATACATTATTATTAACTAAAACCCATACTTTACTTAGGGTTCACTTTTTGTGTTGTACAGTTTTATGGGTTTGGCAAATGCACAATGTCATGCACCCACCATGAAAGTATCAGAATAATTTCACCACTCTAAAAAGCCCCTGTAAGGGACATTGACTTTAAAAGGAATTTCAGAAGTGTGTTCCCAGCCTCATGGTCCTCTGGACACAGTCTAGCTCTGCTAGGTTGTGCACCTACCTAGAGGTGCTCTGTAGTAATGAGAGGTGTGTGGCGTGGTCGTGACCGCCAAGTCATTTAGCGTCTCTCATCTGCAAAATGGGGATAAGTTCAGTACTTAATACGTGAGCATTAGAGTTTACATATAAAGAACGTAGTGCCAGGCAAATAGCAGGTAGTCCATACATTGTAGCTGAAATTATTATTCAAAAATGAACACAGGTATAGAACTAAACACACACACATGAATACAAGTTAAATTAGGAAAATCTGCATAGGTTCAGTGGATTGCATCACTGTCAACATCCTGGTTGGGAAAGAATCCTACAGTGTTGCAAAATGTTATTTATCACTGGGGAGACTGGACAAAGTGTATCTCTCTGTATTATTTCTCACATGTCACTTGTGAATCTACAGTGGCCTCAATAACAATTTCAGTTTAAAATAATTCAAGCAGGGATTGGGGGGAAGTGGTGGAGGGGTTGCCTGAGACTTATAATGTCGTTAGAGACAGAGCAACGGCGATGAGTGATCATAGATCACACCCTACCTGGGAACCAAAATCAGCTGTCAAGGCCTTTGGGGAAATGTTGGAGAAATCTGAATATGCAATGAGAATTAAATGTTTCCTTGTTTTTGTTAGAATTGGCCTGGGTATTGTGGTTATAGAAGGAAAAAAATATGAATTTAGTGCATCAACTCTCTGTGGTCTGAACCTGCAAACCTATAATTATTAGAAAATCTCCTTACATAACTCTTTAGAATTACAACCACCACGACACTCTCAAGGTCTGCTTAGAATTTCTAGAAGAGAGACTTACTAAGCACAGCAGGCCATTATTTTGTTTAACACCTGAGCCCTTAGATACTGCAAACAAAAAGTCTTTCGATAAGAGGGTCACCAACTCTACGGAACACACTCTCAACAAGGGATTATTCATCATAAATTCTGCACAGGCTTCCTCCCAAAATGAACTACTCAGATATCAAACAGAGCAACAGGCTCTACTGAGGATTCGGCTTCCTTGAATTTAAATGCCACAGATGTATTTGCAGCAAGAAAAATGAGTGAGTAATTATTGCTCAGCGCAGTGATGGCTCTCTGTTTTAGACAGCAGCCTTTCGACTGGAGCGGAGGCGCTTAGGGTCCCTGTTTGTGAAAAACACTTTGTTCCCATAAACAGCTAGATCTTGGGGGCGTTCCCGACTGTCTAACTTTCTAGTTCTTGCAATTGATGAGTGCCTTTCCAGGTATGAAAGTTCGGAGAATGCCTTTTCCCCTAGTGACAATATTCACATTGCTTAGAAGCTTTAGGTAAAGAGTGGCTCGATCTTAGCTTCAAGGAATTCTAATATGACAAGCTTTTTTTTCCCCTAAAGACCTTTTGTCAGCCAGGCCCCTCTCTCCCTGATCATTTCTGACAGAAACTTACCAGCATGAGCATGCTTGTGGTATTCCTGGATCTGTTATGTTAAACCAAATTTTTAAAGCTATTTTTGAATTCAAATATGAGACTAAGCTCCCCATGGGGAATTCTTACTGCATATATAGATATATTTTTCTTTATTCCTATTTTTCAAATTATAAAATGTGTATTTATTTGTTTATTAATAGCAGTTCAAATCTTTATTGGAGACTCTTAGAAAATATATAAGGAGATCTAGTCTGTAACTCTGGCTGCATATACTTAAATTTTTCTTCATTCCTCTTGTTCTTAATTAATTGAAAAATATTTATTAAACGTTTCCACATGTTTCTAGAGTGGACAGGGTTCCAATGCCCACAGAAACTGTGTATCTTTCATTCCCACAAACCCCTTTCACTAAACCCCGGCACTAAACTAATTTTCTTTCTTTTTCTTTCTTTCTTCCTTTCTTTCTTTCTCTTTTTTCTTTCTTTCTCTTTTCTTTCTCTTTTCTTTCTTTCTTTCTTTCTTTCTTTCTTTCTTTCTTTCTTTCTTTCTTTCTTTCTTTCTTTCTTTCTTTCTTTCTTTCTTTCTTTCTTTCTTTCTTTTCTTTCTTCCTTGATGTGTTTTTAAATGTATGTTTCACATTTCAGCTGTTCATGACAGGTACCTTCCACACTCTCCCCACAGTGGTAGCTGGTGAATGCTTAAGGCATTATTTTTAATAGAGGAAATAGAACAGTTAAATCACATGCAAGTAACCCGGGCTACTAAATTTAGCTTTTCTTTTGGTTAGTATTGTTTTCTTCAGCAGCTTTATCCATGTAAATTGGGTCATTTCTCATTTTGTCTCTTCATGCATGGAAGTTTTTCGTTTGTGTGTTTGTTTGAATCCTGAAAACAGGGAGGTGTTTGTTTAGCTGATGGTTTGGCATCGCAGTTTTCCCTCTCGCAAAGAAAAAGGGGTGGTGGGAGTTGTGAACAAGTAATGTCTAGGTCCTCTTCAGATTCCACATTCTAGGACAACTCATCATTTGTGCAGAAGAATACCCAGAAAGCTACGGCATCTAATATCTGTTTTAAAATGATAATTTTCTATCTTCCCAACTACTTTTCTCAACTTGAAACATCCCAGTTGGTTTAGCTTTTCCCAGATTTAAATTTTTCCTGGCACACAGTTAAAGCTATTTTGGTAAATGTTAGCTTACTTTGCCTTGAAACCCACTGAAGCTTAAATAATAAATAAAATCATCATTTTTTCCTCTGAGTGAAGGGACATGAGAGATTAATCTGAGAGAAGGGAAGGTGGAATTTACAACTCTAGTTAAGTCAAAGTTTCTGATAAATTGCTTAGTGATGGTACCAGCATTAGGTATATGAAGAAAAATATGGCTCTTTAAGGGTAAATCTATCTTTGGAAGTCGAAAGTAAGTGGAATAACTGTAGTTTTCTTTTAGATCCTTTCATTCAGGGCATTTGAGTGCCTTCCCTTCACACACACACACACACACACACACACACACACACACACACACCCCTTTGGTAGTATCACTGAAAAACTAAGTACCTAGATTAAAATGTATCTCTAGATAGGTAGATAGGAAGATAGATAGATAGATAGAGCCTCGAATAACGTCATTTATAGTTTTAAAAATATGGACCATGTTAATTCAGCCTTAATATAAATAAGTAAACAGACTGCAGTTGGAAGAACTCTGACTCCACCATATTGGGTCTGTTTCTTTCACTTTAACCTTTGTATTCTGTTGCTTTTGCTGCAAGTTAATCCCTAAAGGGATGTCGCCTATAGACTTAAATTGTACCTATTGGCCCATCTCTGGGAACCCTGCCTCCCAGGTAATGAGCATTTAGCTAAAATACCTTTGGCTCACAGGAAACACCCTAACCAGGCCCACCTGGGAATGGCTGCAGGCAGGAAGCAATTAACACAGCCCCTCGGGAGGCACCGGAAACTAGTCTCTGTCTTCTCGGTCTGCTGGCTTTCCGAATAAGGTTGCTATTCCTTGCCCCAAGGACTTGTCTCTTGATGTATTGATCTGCATGCAGCAAGCCAGGCCGCAGTAACAGGTAACAGTTTGTCTTTCTTTCTTATTCATGTTTATGTTTTTTTTAGGGGGGGAAAGGTAATTGAAAGGTAATTAGGTTTATTTATTTACCTTTAGAGGAGGTACTGGGGATTGAACCCAGGACCTTGTGCTTGCTAAGCATGTGCTCTACCACTGGAGCTATTTCCTCCTCCCCAGTTTGTCTTTCTAATGCCTTTTAGGGCTTTAACTGAACAGCTTGTTTTCATTTAGCGTTTAGTTGTTACAGCTATACGGCAGTTAGCCATACACGAGTACACATTATTAAGTAGGTTTTGGGTTTTTTTTCCCCATTGTGTCACTTTTACTAGATTCATTTAGTTTGGGTTTGGATGTACGCTTCTAAAAACTTGAACTTTAAGCAACATACAAAACCATGCTTAGTACTACTGGAACTTCTCACACAGCTCAGTATTCTGGGCTTTTTAAATGTAAAAAAGTAATATTGTTCTCTTTGAAGAGCAGAATCTATCCTCCCACAAAACCAGTCCTTTAGTAGAGAAATCTGCATTCTTTAATGTGGGGAAGATGAATATTTTACAGAGTTTATTTTCTGTACCTCCGTAAGAGTTGAAATTAATGTTTTATTCTGCAGCCTTTCCAGGCAACCCCTGTTCTTTTCACTTTTTTATCTTGTCTGTATTTTGGCTTTCCTAAAATAATCAAATTTTCCAGGCTTGGGTAACTTGAGCACACATTTGCTGATAAAATGCCCTTTATTCCTTTCACTTAACACCATTTTGAAATGTTGTCTTGTCTCCAGTGATTGGGGGTCCTCGTTGATTTGAACTGCCAGAGTCACCCCTGATTATTCTTCACATCAGATTTTGGATAGGTTTGGTTTTGTTGAGGTTTTGGTGTGGACACAATTACTTTTTTATTTTCAAAAAGTGATGCAGGCCTCCTCTTCCTGTCTTAAATTGGCTTTGAGGTCTGACTTGTTTCCCCAAAATAAAGGATGATTGCTCCTGCTGGACATCTCCACACCCCCTAATTAGTGACTTCCTTCAAAGTTCTTCTTCTGTGTTTAAAGTCTAGTCTTTGACTGCGAGTCCCTGGGAATTCTTACAGTCAGTTCACAGAAAATGACTTTCTTTCCTCAAGAAACTTGTGATTTGTTACAAGGAAGATGGAAGAGTGGGTCAAATATTACCTTAGCTTGTTAGGAATGGGTAGAATTAGTCGGGGAATGCTTCTTAGATTATGTAGATTTACAGCTGTAGTCTAGGAATATAGCTGGATGGATAACTTCCCTGAGATTTCCGACTTCTTCCGTGACATTAGAAGACTTGTTGAACTTTTATATTTATGCGTATTGACTTTACAACCCTAAGATGGCATGGGAGAGATAACTGATATGATTCTGGTTGGTGGATTGGGTAAGGGGACCTTCTCATTTGAGGTCCATGTATGTCCTCCCCCTTTGGAAAATGCAGAGAAATTCAGAAGATCTGGTTTTATCAATGTGATTTTGTAATTTCATGTTAGTTGAAATGAATTCCCTTGACTCTGAGGTTTGAATGTGCGGTGATTAAGACAGAAAGGAATGGAACGTCTGAGCAACTGGCGTTTCACGTGAAATTCTCAGCAGTGAACCAGGGAACACAGGAGGGTGTCACGTGCAGCCCACAAGGATGGCGTGAAAGAACAAGAGGAGGGCAAAGTGGGCGGAGGAGAAACGAAACAAGGGACGAAGGAGATATGGCCATTCTCTATGTGTGAAAAGAATGTTTCAAAAAGGCGGCTGATGGATTTCAAAGAGAAGGTACTTTTATTCTTCCTTAGTTTAGGCTATGTTTATGGTGTTAACCTAATTACTGTTTACTTCTATGCAAAATGAGAGAGGAAATTCTTATATAGAATGCTTGGCTTAATGCCCATAAATCACAAGTTTTGTAGATAAGTGTTTCAAAACAGAGGCATTTTCTCTAATGTGTTTTTATTAAGAGTGTTTGAGATATATAGGGGTCTACGCATGGAAATTTAAAATATTCTTTCTTTAGTCTTTTTCTCTCCCTGCATCTTCTAAGGCCCATACTAGTTTCTTCATTCACTTTTTGATTCGAATACCAGGTGTTGAACAAGCCCAAATCTTATAAGTATATGATCTCTGTCCTCAACTGGCCTTAATATTTTAATGAGTAATTGGATCACAAACAAGTGTTAGAAATATTTAAACTGACAATCAGGAGGTTTTTATTAATCTCTGGAGGCTGATAAATAGGACCCATGTGATTATTATTAAAGAAAGATTAGGGATTCCTCTTTGGTTACAAAGAAGTGTTACTTTTGTTCATTGCTATGTAATAGCCATTGCCCCAATTGAAGAAATAAATGAGAATTCTTCAAAATTGAAATACTATATTATCTAATGATTTTACTTACAAGATTCAATATTTGATTATTTTGAACTAAATTTTGATGATATTATATATACTAGTTTGCATAACATCACTACACTTGTAAAATAAGAGGGGGGAAAAAGACAAATTCAAAGAGCATAATTATACCTCTCAAGTGATTTGATAATACTTAACCTTTGGGATAGAAACAAGGACAACTTGACCAAAGAAAATGTCATCACGAATCTCCCTGAAGTGAGCCATGATTAAATGCAAAGGAGCCGCATTCCTTGAGTTGGTTGAACAGTGCTGCGATTTTTCTTGCCTTAAGAAATTAAACATTTAAAAATTAACGTATACTCTCTCTGTTGCTCACAAATAAAAATTATACCTTCTGAATCCTCCTCTCACTAGCTGATTTTTCAAGACAGGTGTGTTCTCTTTTATCAATTCGTTATGCAGCATTTGAGTTGTCTTAAGGTTATCAGATCTTTTTAATTAGATGTAGCAACTTGAAACATCTCATGGCATTGTAATTTTGGGGATAGTTTTAATGTCCAAGCTCCATGTGCACATGTCTCTAGGAGTGCCTTCTATTTTTCGAATATTTAGCAGATAAGTTTAGACCGAAATAAATCTTGGAAGTTTTTCACATGGGCACTTTGTACATTCAGGTTCATAAGTATGGTCAGCACTCCCGTATGGGCAGGCTCTGCACCCACAGATATGGGAGACAGACTGCACTAGCCGTTTTATACAAGACACTTGACTATCCGAGGATTCTGGTATCCAGGGGGTTCTAGAACCAATCCCCCACAGATACCGAAAGATAACTGTGTATTTTAAATTCTTTTGAATACTGATATGGTCTGGTTTATCTATTCCATTGTATATTCTTGCCTTCTTTGTTGAAGATTAGTTGACCAAAAGTTTGTGGGTTCGTTTCTGGGCTCTCTATTCTGTTCCATTGGTCCATATGTCTGTTTTTGTACCAATACCATGCTGTCTTGATGACTGTAGCTCTATAGTATTGTCTGAAGTCTGGGAGAGTTATTCCTCCAGCCTCTTTCTTTTTCTTCAGTAATGTTTTGGCAATTCTAGGTCTTTTCTGGTTCCATATAAATTTTACTACGATTTGTTCTAATTCTGTGAACTATGTAACTTGATAGGAATTGCATTAAATCTGCAGATTGCCTTGGGCAGTGTGACCACGGTCTGGTTTATCTATTTGTTTTGTCTATACCCTAAAATACCTAGAGGGGATTTATGTCCCACACTTCATTGCCAACTAACTACCTAAGTAGAAATTTGACAAGGCTTTGTGAGTTCCTGAATGTATTTCTTAAGTGCACGTTACTGTGTATCAGTAAGCACAGTGATGGGACATCAGTCTAATTACACAGGCATCTCTGCTTTTGAAAAGTTTGCTTTATGCCATTTCGCTTTTAGGGAGACCTGCATTAGTCCCTGTTTTTGCTAATGGACAGAAATCTGAAGAGGATTTCCGCTTTCAAGAGAAAAGGCAGAAAGTGAAAAGAGTGATCAGCCAGTTTGGATTGCAGGGAGCTGTGACAGAGGCAGCGCAGGCCTCGCAGCGTGAGTGGCCAGAGCAAGCTCCTCCCTGGGAACCAAACTCAGCATCGCAGCCTCTCAGCATCCAGCCGCCATAGCGCTGAACTGGGTCCGTGAGCATCTGTGCTTTATCCCCACTTATTTTGTGCATCCATTCGCAAGATGTGTCCTAAAGTAATTGCTTCTTCACTTTGCACCGTTTCAGCTTAGGAAAGGTTTTGTAGGAAGGCTCTACTTTTGGGTAGGAAGGGAAACACATAACCCCATTTTATTTTAGGATATGGACAAGCCACTCACTGCACCCCCCCTCCCCTCTTCCCCAATACAGGCTCAAATAAGGATATGGACTTAAAAAAAAAACCTTATGGACTAACAATGTCTGTCTCATTTTCAAACATGACTGTTTTGGTGTGTATTTGTGTCATGATAGAACAGGATGGGTAGGGCATACAGAAGTGAGTCAGGTTAGTGCCGGTCACACATGGTCAAGGCACCACGGACTCATATATTTCACGAGGCCTGAGGCACTGTTGCTCTGACATTTTCTCCAAATGGACTTCTCTTTGCCTAAGAAGAGTAAGATAATATAGTGTAAGTTAGCTGAGGAAATTACCATGTGCCCGTGAACCCTGAGAGAAATCAGGTCATCGTCACGAAAATCAGGTAGTAAGCGCTTATGAAACTTAACAGGTATGGTGTTTCTTGCTTTCAGTTGTATTCTTGGCAGACTTCCGTGGCATTCATATGTGTGGTGGACAATGTGCAAACATTTGGCTGTGGCAAATTCTGGATTCTTAACAGCCTGGTGGGACCCAGGAGGAGAGAACCTGGTGGGCGAGCGAGCAGAGTCAGAAGAAGACAGTGAGATGTGGGAAACAGTCACGGATACTCTGGATTTTCTGCTAAGGAACCCAGCTTCACCCCGGTCCCCCTGCCATCCTCCTCCTGCAGAGAGCTCCGGAAATAACACATCTCAGAACTCCCACCCCAGCACATGTCAGGGTTAGACTCTGATGAACGGCAGACATTTCCGTGGGGGTTGGGAGGTGCGTGAAGGGAGGCCATCCTTCTCCAGCAGCAGCTGAGATCATCCGTGGTGGCTTCCTTTGGCGCCTGGGCTCCTTCTGGAAGTTACCCACCGTGGTGCTACAGGTGGCCGGGGATCTCAGCGGAAGTTTCCTGTGATCCCTGTACTTCCTTGGGTCCTGATTAAATATCTTGGCCAAGGTCAAACAGCTGCATGAAAAAGCATGAATTCAAGCTCAGGAGCTGAACTCCGGAACCCGTGCTGCCCACCGCTCTCTGTAGTGGCCGCTACGTGGAGGAGTGGGGGTGCTCTTCTGCTACCTTCGGGTCCTCTTGCATTTTCTTTCCATTTTGACAAGTCCTCAGGCCGTGCTTTGGACCATCTTTTAACTGTATAACTTTAACCTTTCCCATTGCTTCCATTTTTCTATTAAAGCAAAACAGAGCAATGGTCTATCTTCTTGGTCAACCACAGCAACCTATAACATGGCTCTATTTTCACTGAATGCCTGGAGAAGTACCGTATTTGTAGATTTATTCAATAGCCTTAGCTTAGAAAGATTGTACTGGAAAGCTTTATTGGCACTTCCCAAACCTCACTGTACTTCCCAGTCTCTACAAGGGTGTTTCTGTAACAAGCATTCCCACGTCGGACCTACTGAAGCAGAATCTCTGAGGCTGGGACCCGGACATCTGTATTTTTAACAAGCATCCCCAGGTGACTGGCATGTATTCAGGTAGGTACTGGCCTCCAAGCTGTGGTCTGAAGAGACTCAGGTTTCAACAGAGGAGAGGTTTATTTGATGAAGTTCTACATACCTGCTTCAAATGAAGGAACACCCTTTTTATTTATTTTTAATTGTTTTTTGGGTTTTATCTTTTTCGGTGGGGGGAGGTGATTAGGTTTATTTATTTTAATGGAGGTGCTGGGTGATTGAGCCCAGAACCTTGTGCATGCTAGGCATTCACTCTGCCACTGCGCTGTACCCTCCCCCTCCTCCACCCTCTGAAGCGCCATCTTTAGTTTGCTTATATATTGGAGTTCCACTGCTTTTTTTTTAAACTGCTCCCATTTTCCCAGTTGAGTAGCTCTCCTCAGCTCTCCTTTTCTTCCTGTTTAGTTCCTCCGCAGCAGCACAAAATCCCACGCTATTGTTTCCCAGCTCACCAGGACCCTTCTTTCCATTTTGTATTCCATCTCTTCCTGATTCTCGCAGACAACTGGAATTGAGCTGAAAATATCCCCAGTTAGAAACCCAGTCCTTTACTTTGCCCTCAGCCCTGAAATCATTGCATGCAGATAATTACAAAATGGAAACATCAAAAAAAGCTCCTTGGTTTTCCTTTGAACAGATTTCCATACAACTATGTGACCTTGTTTATGTTTGCCATTTATATTAATACGTTATGAAAGCAAAAGGCATATTTAATTTGCTTGACATAATATTCAAAGTCTGAGTCAGGTGTACTTAAAAGCTAAGCTCGCTTAGCTAAAGTAATGGTTTCTGTCGTTTAATGAAACTATTAGGTTTCCTCCCTCATGTTTAATGACTGTAGACCATATTCCATACTCCTAAGAGTCTATGTTGTGAGGAATAAGGAATTACCAAGGAGTGTCTAGGGAGGGAGAATGAACAATACCAAGTACAAATTCCTGATAATTGCTAGAGATGTATTTCAAAGCACATACCAAATATACTTCAATAATAAAAAAATAAAAGCAGACACCAGTACTATCATGTTCACATACAAAGCATAGGATGTTTCAGAATTTTTACCTGATGAGAATTACATGAACTTGAAATAAAATCTACACTATTTTAAAACGTTACTATGTATTTACGTCACCTTCTTTATCAACTTAGGTAGTTGGGACATGATCTATACACATTTTAATGTCTGTTGAACATTCTAGTTGTTGAACATCCACAGTGTTCTGGTGGAACTTGAATGACTACATTCATTCTCAAGTCCTTTCAAAAACTCAGTGCTGGGGGAGAATGTGTAGTTCAGTGGTGGAGCGTATGCCTAGCATACACGAGGTCCTGGGTTCAATTCCCAGTACCTCCATCAAAAATATAAATAAATAAGTAAACCTAATTACCTCCCCCTGGAAAATAAATAAATTAATTAAAAGTTAATGCCTTTATTTTATTACCAAATTTGAGAAATTCTTTTAAAAGACTACTGTTTTCCAAAATGTCCATTATACTCTTCCTAAAGTGAGAAACATCAAACACATCCCAGAGTGAAGGTGGCCAGAGCAAACTATTTTCTAGGTACCACCTCTCCCCTGGAGACCTTAAAGTGGTGAGCACAGGTTATGAGTCAGCGAGGACATAACCGATGTTGTCAGCTGCCTTCTTTTCTCAACTACCACCAATATCTCTGGTCAGACAGGGACTAGGCTTTGGATGGAGCAAATCTGATGAGCACTCCTCTAGCACCTGCCCTTTGCCGCCTCTTCTAGATTAGTCATGAAGTGCCCGCAGCATGTCGAGGGTCCAGCTAGAGCTGGATGCTGAGCGCTGATCATCAAAGTCGTCCATCCCTCACATGCCAATAGCATTACTGTAGGAAAGAAAGAAAACGCATCCTAAATGGTATTTCAGTGTTGTAAGGTAGGTGGGAAGGTTATCTCAATGTTCTAAGGGAGACATTCAAAGCAGAATCTGTCCACTGAACAGAAATTAACAGAAAATAATGACATTTACTGACTGTGTCTGTAGATGTATATATGCCTCTGTGTGGGCACACACATATGTGGGAGACCGGGTTCAACGGTGGGATGGGGTGAGGGAAAAAGGTTGGGTGTTGAAAGATAAGAAGAAATAAGGATTGACACTTCCCCCAAGAAATATTAAATTTAGTTGGAAGGTTTCATAAGAGACTATCATTTTCAGAACACTTACCTAATATGCATTAGTGAGAGAAAATTAACAAATTGTAGCCTGAGTCCTTAAGAACAAAAATGACGAAAATGAAAAATGTTGCAAACACTAGAATGCAATTTTCCTCTTCCCTGATCCTAACATAAATGATAATACACCAATGCCAACGTGTTGATGCCACCAAAAGTCAAGGACTTAAATTTTTGGTATTTGCTAAAGGTTTTTAATTAATGCTCTAAGTTGCAGACCCTGTGGTAGACAGAATAGTGGTTCCCCAAAGATGTCTGAGCCCTAATTGGTGGAAATTACGACTATGTTACCTTACATGGGAGAAGGGAATTTGCAGATGTCATTGCAGTTAGGGAACTTGAGACGGGGAGATTATTCTGGATAGGCTGGGTGGATGGGACCATCCTAATCACATGAGTCCTTAAAAGCAGAGAAATTTTCCCAGCTGAGGTCAGAATCAGAGGGAGATGCAGTTATGAAAGGATGGTTGGAAGGATGCAATATAGCTGGGTTTTTTTTTTTTCCATAGTTTTTTAATTGAAGTATAGTTGACTTACAATGTTTTAGGTACACAGAAAAGTGATTCAATTATACATATTTATATTCACATATCCTTTTAAGATTCTTTTCCACTATAGGTTATTACAAGATATTGAATATAGTTCCCTGTGCCATACAGTAGGTCCTTGTGGTTTATTTTACATATAGTATCTGTTAATACCAAATTCCTAATTTATCCCTTCCCCGCTTTGGTTACCGTGTTTCTTTTCGACGTTTGTGAGTCTATTTCTGTTTTATAAATGAGTTCATCTGTATCATTTTTTTAGATTCCACCTATAAGCGATAACATATGATACTTGTCTCTGACTGACATCACTTAGTATGATCATCTCTAGGTCTATTCATGTTGCTGCAAATGGTATTATTTTATTCATTTTTCCATGGCTGGATTTGAAGAGGAAGGAAGAAGGATCTATGAGCCAAAGAATGTGAGTAACCTCTAGAAGCTGTGTTCACTACAAGCTACAAAATGCAGGGATCTGCCCCCCCAACCCCTGATCCATCGGCCCCGCCCAGGAAGGAATGCTGTCTTGCTGACACCTTGATTTTAATTTAGTGAGACCTGTTGCTGACTTCTAACCTACAGAACTCAAAGACAATGAATTTGTGTTGTTTGGAGTCAATAAATTTGTGATAATTTGTTACAATAGTAACAGAAAATAAACAAAACAGCTTCCTCTCTCTTTAAAAGTCCTGCCTCTGGAACAAGTTCCCCCTTCATTTATCATACAGTTGTTTTGTTCTTGAACAATAGATGGTGCTAAACATCCGTGTTTCTGGTGTCGTCAGCCAGACCCTCCAGTTTAAAATAATTAGGACCATATGACAAATAGTTGAAACCGTCACTCATGAACGTCTACAAATCACATAGCTTGGGATTCAGAAAACCTTCATCAGAGTAGTGACGAGCCCCAGGACACTGGAGATATTTGATTGCTGTAATTCAAAAGTAACTACTTATGAAAATCCCCAAGAACAGTAAAACATAGTTTCTGTTTGCTATCTCGAATTGCTTACATCCCCTTAAAAATATGAAAACATGAACTTCAACCCCCCTTCAGAAACACTGAACACCCTGAGGCCACACAGTATATGAAAGTGAATTGAAGATTAGAAACCACTGGGGAAGGATGTCTGCAAAAGAAGTTCTGCTGCTGCTGTTTGCTTTTTCATGTGTGGCGTGATGCAACACTTAAGAAGGGAAAGCCGGCATTCCAGTTTTCTTGCAGATTATTCACTGTTTTCCTATTAGTGCTGACTTTGAACAAATGCAACGTTATTTATATTTAGCTCCTAGTGGGCAAGATTATATCAGTTTGTTTTTTTAATAGTCTAAAGTATCTGTGTATGTAGATTTTTGATACTATAATTTTTAAAAGCCTCATCGGTGCTATGATAACATTTTTGACCACTATTCTATAGTCAATGCCCTTCAGTCTAATTTAATAAAATGGGTGGTTAGAGGGAAGGGATGGCTCAGTGGTAGACCATGTGCTTAGCATGCAGGAGGTCCTGGGTTCAATCCCCAGTACCTCCATTTAAAAAAAAAAAAAAATAGGTAAACCTAATTACCTACCCTCCCCCACAAAAAAAAATGCTTATAAAATAAAATAAAATGGTGGTTGACATCTTGGATTTGATGACTCGTGTCGTATAATGTAGCCTTTTGCTGCTCAAGTAAACCCATTATAACTTTTCTTTTTTTTTTAAAGATTAATTTTTTAATGGACTTGATTTTATTTTTATTTAATTTTATTTATTTATTTATTTAGTGTGTGTGGGGGGTGAGGTAATTGGGTTATTTTTAGAGGAGGTACTGGGGATTGAACCCAGGGCCTCATGCATGCTAAGCACGCACTCTAACACTTGAGTTATCCCCTCCCCTTCCCTCTTAAAAATTTTCTTTTTCTTTCTCTTTTTTTTTTGTCTTAAGAGGGGGAGGTAATTTTAGGTTTATTTTTTTAAACAGAGGTACTGAGAATTGAACCCAGGACCTTGTGCATGCTAGGCATGCACTCCACCACTGAGCTACACGCTCCCCTCCTATAGCCTTTTGGTACTGAAGTAAAACCTATTATAATAAGAGAGAAAGGAGGTGCATTCTGAGGTGTTTGGGGAGCCACACGCATGCAAAGATTTAGGAGCACTCGGTGATCTCAGTGTCAGTATAGTCACTGCTCCCATTCTTTTCCTTTTCTAAATAGGAAAATACTCATTTTCTGAATAAAAGCAGACACAACCCTGAAGGATGAATATCTTTTAACTTGAGAGCGAAGGCAGGCAACGCATACCCACTTAGGAACTCACGGGAACTGAGCGCTGGATGCTCTGAAATTCTGAGACGTTGACTAGAAACATAGATAATGAGAGAAATGTCAAGGGGACGACCTGTAATGTCAAGGAGACGTCTCATTTCTGTTTAGGTAAATAACTTCTTAATCTCCTCTAAGCACAAGTCAAGACTTTATCCACTTTAAAAGCCTCCTCCATCGCTCAAGGGCCAGTCCCAGGAAGATTTCGCTCCTCCGTAGGTAGGAATAAGGGGCAGAGGGAAGACAGTCCATATGCACGGGGACTCCCCCAAGCCACTGCTGATTCGGAGTACAGATGTTTTCAGCTTGAGCTCTTGAATCAGTGAAATGAAAGACATGTTTAAAGGGATGAAATCAGGTGACGGAAAAGAAATATAAGCCTTCCAGAGTCACACAGATGAAGAAAGGTATTCTTTATAAATTAGAATCAATTTCTAAAAGCTATTTAAGGAGGAAGCCAGAGCTCTGATTTCCAAATGAGGAGCCAGGCAACTTGCAATAGGTTTAACGTTCAGTAGTGTCAGTAAAGTGTGAGAGCATTTCAGCATAAATCTAACGTTGTGGGCAAAATGCTCTCACAACCTAATATTGGGAATTTATACAATTATTTGCAGTGTACTTAAATACTTCATGGGAATGGGGTGAGGAAATGTGTGTGGTACGGGATAGTGGGGGGCACAGGGTGGGTGGGGTGGGGGTGCACAGATGAGCGGGCGGATGGGTGAGGCTGGTGACTAAGAGAGGTGACCAAAAATCAGTCTCATTTAAAAGAAACTGACTTCAGTGACCACCAGAGGGACTCCAATGTTCGCTCATTGATACTGTACTTCAAGCAAGAACCGTTTTAGAAGATTTAGATGTATGCATACAACGTGCTAAATGTTAAAGTATGTATAATACACAGCAACAGGTATTAGCCACTACTTCAGAGGAAGAAACTCAGATGCTTAAAATTGAGAGATTTCAAAGACCACCGGGGGGATAAAAAAGAGCCGAATAATTGCTATGAGAGATTTCTTAAATAGCTAAATTTAGTGTGGATTTAAGACACTGTTAAAGCAGGCACTGTTTTATTTCACTCAATTTCCAGTGTCTCTGTTCTGCCAGAAGGTGTTGCTGTAATATAGCTGGGCTTGGTGGACAAAGTAATGTGGGATGAAATGTGGTCAGACTGGATAAAAATGAAAACCATATAAGTATATAGAATTCAGGCACAAAGATATCCATTATATGGAGAAAAGAGGGCTTTACTGTAGTATGTGTCCCTGCTATAAATAGTTCAGCAAAATGTAAACATGAAATATTTCCCCAGTGATGTTTGCAGCCACATAAACAGTAGCCCTACTTTTCTTTTCATTAACTCTCATTTCTTAATAAAGGGACTTCTGTAGGGTGAAATTTGGGCAAAAATAGCATTGCTCTGTAACTTTTTTATAACAGGGTATATAGCATACATGGAATAAAAACTGGAATTTAAAACCAGCAGATTTTTTTTTTCTTACAAACACAGCTTTGCTTTAATGTATGAAGTCCCATATGTTTTAGAAACAAGAGAAACAAGCACAGTGGATGCACAAAGGAAGAAAAACTAACAAAGGATTGAAGCAACTGGAATACAGTCTTCTTTTTTTTGAAAAGTTAGGATTTTTTCCAATATTGGTAAACAAATCTCAAACTGAATACTTCTTTTAAAAATCTCACACAGTCAGTCAAAATTTTAAAACTGATTGTTGGAATGAATGTCTTTTAACTGAGTTAAAATGTATTTTCACTCAGCCTCAATCCAGAATATATTAATTTTACTCTCAAAATTCAGACCAGGGCAACATTTTTTTTTTCTATGAAAAAGCCTATACTGTGTCAGGCAACACTGATCAAGCATTTCAAGGATGTGTCTGCAGCTTACCCCCCGTTAACTCAACACACATGAACAAACCAGAAATAAACTAAGGCACATGGACAATCCAGCCTCCTTTAAAATACTAGGTATCAACCTTCATCCTTGCCAAATTTTTTTAAACCAAATTAGTAAAAATGGATCATTGGAATTCATGAATTCCCTTCCCCTCTCGTTTACCCAGCTTACACGACACTCGTGTTGAAAATTTGGTCCAGGTGTGATTTTGTTCCGAGAGTTTTCTGTAAACCCAGGGCTAGGCAAGCACCGCCGTTTTTGTCACAGAACACCCTGTGAACACGATTTGCCCTGTCACACTTACTGTGTTAAAAGCAGGACCATGCCTTACTGATCTAATACTTAGCACTGTCCCTGCAAGTTTGGGTTAATATCTGTAGGACTGAACTGAAATGAATTAAGACGAGATAATCCAAAAATAGTTCTTCAGCAATCAGTTTTGGGTTTCCTTCAATCTCCGATTGTAATGACCTCTGCAGAGCTTTGTGGGAAATTGAGAATCCTGCTTCTTAAAAAAAATCAGTGCAAACCCTGGGAGATGGGCCTGATTAAGGAGGCCTGCACCCAGATGTGTTTGCATGTTGTGCTGGGAACCACGTGGCTGCGGAGGTCAGCAGTGTTGTGTCTAGTGTTCGGGGTATGCTTACTGACTTCTTCTTTAAGGGAGAAAGAAAATGGGGAAAGTAGCAGAGCTAATAACCAAATTCTAAAGTTCAGAGAGTTCCACAGAAATAGAAAATTGGAAGAGTGTAAAATACATACAGAGAATCATTTTTTTAAAAACCTAAGATACATGAGTGAAAAGGAGATACAGGGATGTGCTCGTACTGTGAACTCAGTTTAAGAATGTTAAGCAAAACCCCCATAAAACTGCCACAACAGTTATTGGTTGTAGAGGTAAAAGAAGTAATTAGGAGACTTCAATACAATAATTTTTCAAATCAAAGTCAGAGATGTAATTTATTATGTTGAGTGTTTTGCCTTCTCCATCTTCCTCCTTGTCTACGGTACATTATTTTTGCCCTCTGTCATGGCTATGTTTGACCACCCATAGCTTTTTTTAATTGAAATGTCATTGACGTGTAACATGATATTAGCTTCAGGTATCCAACGTAGTGACTCACTAGATGTATATGAATGATCAGCACAGTTAAGGTGAGCACCGTGGTTTTTATCGTCACCTCTGATGTGTATGGAAAGGTTCTGGATGAATCCAGTGAAAGTTCTAGTCCAATTACTAAGTCACAAAGCATTTTAATAGGAAATACTTGTTTTGTTTCTATCTCATCAGTAACCCTATTCTATTTTACATGAATGAGTTAAAAACTGTTCATTTTGGATCAACTCTCATTGATCCAAAAATAAACTCAATAGTAGATTTGACTCTGTTTTGGAAGGACTAGATTGCTTCCTTTAAGGTTATTTCCTAACTACTTCTATGCCCCCCTAGTAGTGGTGGACCTGTAATTCAAACAATAAGCAAGCAATATTTCCCTCAATGTGGAGACTGGATCCTTTGACCAAGGTAGCAGCCAGTGGTGCGGCTTTTCCATTTAAAAGAGGTATTAATAAATGGCCAAGTCTATGGATACGAAGCGAGGTACCGTTTTACACCTCGTATCCTCTGTTATTCAAGAGGGAACTACATTCAGTCATTAAGATGGTGATGTGATCTGGTGGAATTCTAAACACGAATGAAGTGAAATCCGGGCAAATTTACACCTAACTTTATGACAGGGAGGCCTGGACTATTCATTCAACAAATTGATGGTGAACGCTTACTCTGTGCCCCGCACTGTTCCAGGCCCTCAGGATACGTGAGCGAACCAAGCAGACATCCCTGCCCTTGTGGACCTCACATTGTAGAAGGGGAGTCGGGGCAGGGTTGGGGGGACAGAAGCCCCTGTGGCAAGAGCTGGGTGAGCAGGAGGGAGGGAAAGTAGGAAATGAGGTCCAAGGGGTTTGGCTGGGGGCAGATCACGTGGGCCTCACAGGCCACTGTGAGGACTTTGATTTAACGCTGAGCAAGATGAGAGCCCCTGGAGGGTTTTGAGCAGAGAAGTGATACGACCTGGCTTCCTTTTGAAAATGATCCTCCTGGCTGCTGCATTGGGCAGAGTCTGAAGCAGCAGGCTGTTAGTAATCCAGGTGAGAGGCAATGATGGCTTGGACCTGGGTGCTAGCTGTGGAGATGGTGGGAAGTGTTTGCAATCTGGATATGTTTTGAAGGTAGAGCTAATAGGAATTCCTGCTAAATTAGAGGCTCTGATTTCTCCCTAATAAGAGCTCTGAGAGAGAGAGAGAGAGAGAGAGAGAAAAGAAAGAGAGAGAGAGAGAGGACAAAGGTAAGGTTTTCATCCTGATCACGGGAGATGTGGAGTCAGGAGAACATTATTTTAGGTGGGAGAAATAACACGTTAATAGGTTGCGGGGGATGATCCACTAGAGAGGGAGGTTTTAATGATGCAGGAAGGAGGGCGGATTTCTCCAGTGCTGTCATTGGTAGGCTAGAGGGACTGGGATCCAGGGTCTACGTGGAAGATCGAGCTTCCATGCGTGACCAGACTATTCATCCATGGCAAACTGGCTGGAAGGTACCACGTGTAACCGAGGCAAGACAGGAACTCAGATGAAGGTCTGTTGGACTCAGGGCTCAAGCTTTATTCACTATGCTGCACAAAAGGAAGGAAAAAATGGAGCTGATTATGGCATTAAACCACCCACTCAGATGATCTGTGGACTTTCCATAATCAGTGAAAACCGGAGAAGCATCATGATGGGATGGAAAGTATGGGCGTCATAAGACCTTGTCTGCTTCTCCAGCAGGGGTGTGATTTATCACGTGTAAGGTGAGAATAGCATTAGCCATTATGCCTTATTCCAGGGTTGTTGTGAGGATCAAGTGGAATAATATATCTGAGAATGCTCCAAGTTATAAAGAACTACACAAAACATATGCTCTTTAATACCGAAGAAAATTAACTGCCTCAAGTCCTTTGTACATCTTGTTCCCTCGGCCTGGGATAATTTTACCCTCATTCTTTGCATATCTTCCTTCATTTTAGCATTCTTGTTTCAGCTCAGTGAGGTCTTTGACCACACAAAAGTGGTCCCCATGCCCCACACTGACTTGGTCATTCTCTGTCCCCTTGCTGTGTTTTAATATCTTCTAAGCACTTATATAATATATATCTCATATATATTATTATGTATATTACATTATTATATATTATTATATTGTATTATAATAATATATGTGATATATATATTTGACATCATCTTATATTATTGTCTGCTCATTTACACATTGATTATCTTCCCTGCTGAAACAGACTCCATATAAAAGGGCAGCCTTGTTCACCATTTCCCCTTCTGGAGCATACAACAGTGCCTTGCACATAGTGGGTCCTCAATAAATATCTATTGAATATTATTATCATCTTAATTATCCTAGTGATAACTTGCCAAAATCAAATACCAATTTAAAGACAATACTATGTACAACTAAAAATATAAATTTCTTAGTGGAAAGCATAGAGAGAAATCCTCATGACCTAAGATTAAGCAAAGGTTTCTTAAAATACGGCAACAAAAACACAAGCAACAATTAAAAAATAGATGTAGAATAGATAAACAAGATTATACTGTATAGCACAGGGAAATATATACAAGATCTTGTGGTAGCTCACAGAGAAAAAAAATGTGACAATGAATATATGTATGTTCATGTATAGTTGAAAAATTGTACTCTACACTGGAATTTGACACAACATTGTAAAATGACTATAACTCAATAAAAAATGTTTAAAAAAATAGATAAATTGAATTCCATCAAAATTAAGAGCACTTGTGCGTCAAAGGACACTGTCAAGAAAGTGAAAGTTGGAGAATATTGCTGATGGGAATGTAAAATGGTGTCAAGTTGTGAGTACACAGTTGATGTTCCTCGAAATTTTAAGTACAAAATTGCCACAGAACCCAGCAATTCCTCTCCTAGATAAATATGAAGAATTTCATATTGTTTGAAGAATTACAAACAGGTTTTCAAACAAACATATACCTATGTTCACAGCAGCATTATTCAGAATAGCCAAAACAACCCAAATTTCTAACTGATGAGTGAATAATAAAACTGTGTTATATCCATAAAAAAAAAAAAAAGAAAACGTTGAGAAGTTGCTACTGATTTCAGTTTCATTATTTAACTGCACAGCGACAATGAATGACTCTGATTTAGTGGAAGCGACCAAAATAGTTTCCTAACGATTCTCCTCTTCGTGGTTTCCCTCCAGGAAAGGAATCTTTTTTGATGCGCTTAACAACTGTTTTAATTCATCACCGGGACAAAACTGAGAGAGCCGTAGCAAATTGTGTGTCTTAGGAAACATTCAATTAATACTAAGCAAAGAAGGGAGACATAGCTCTTGTTTTAACGGAGTTAGACTCTCCCTTCTTAGAGCACGTTAATGCCCTTTTATTGTTTTGCTTGACTGTAGTAAAGAGAAACTATGGTGCAAAAAGATGTCTAAGAAGGGAGGTGTACTCGGGGTCTGGGCCCAAGAGGCAGCAGACCGCTCTCCCTTCTGGAAGGGCTTGCAGAGGCAGTCTTTGGACCTCCTTAATCCTCGCCAGGAGGTCACGTGACTGTGCAGGACCTCCACTTTTCATGTGCACTGGGCTTTCCAGGATGGGCAAATTATATGCTGTGGTCATTAGGCTTTTGCCGCCAAAGGCTCAGTTATTTTCCAGGGCGGAGGGGCTAGCCCAGTGCTGGCTCCACACACCAGAGTCGGCACAGAAAAATTCACTGGCAGCCTTTGCTAACGGGGTAGACAAAGTGCAAACTGACCTGGTGTATTTAGTAATAGATGACTGTCCGGTGATAAATCAATTTAGAGAAGGACTGTGGGCTAGATTTTATTCCCCAATATTTCTTCACTTCTTGTATTAATTGATGTTGTGTGACTTGTGGTTATTTTTTGTAGCAAGATAAAAATCTCTTATTCCAAACACGATAGCTATCTTGCATGCCTTTATTTCTTCTCTCCTTCCCACCATCCCTCCCTCTCTCTCTCTCTTCCTTTTTTCCTCCCTTTTCTCCTTTGTCCTTCCCTTCCAGTCTTTCTCAAGTGCTCTCTCTGCCTAATGAGGGCCTTTCAAGGAGACTAGAGTCCATCCTTCTTAGAACTTGCCCCCAAAAGGGAGAATAAATCTAAAGTAAGAGAAAGCTCATCTAGTGCACATTTCTGTTAGCGATTTCCATCATCTGTTTGCTTCCCTGTGTGCGCATCCAGAGCGCTGTGTGCAGCTGCAGAGATAAGATCTGTGAGTTATCCTGCAGAGTTGACTCTGACCATGATGATGGCCCCTCAAGCAGCCATGTGAGCAAAAATCCATCATTCTCCTTTTCCTCCCTACACTTGGGCACTGGCGCCTAAGAAGGAAGAAATTTTTATTGAATTCTTTTAATTTACTGAGAAGATAATTCCAAGGAAGGCCACAATGAAAATCAAGTTCATTTTCTCCTGGAACTATAAAACACAACTGCGTCTTCATCCTTCGTTCGTATTTCTCATCCTTTGTGCACCTTCTGTGAGCCTTATCTCTCCAGTGATAACTGTTGAACTGTTGACCCTTCTTCCTCACCAGATCACAAGTTCTTAAAGAGTACTAATGCATCTTAGTTTCTTCTGAATTCCCCAATTATACATAGGTAGATCACCAGACAGATGGTGAGTAAATATTCAAGCAATGAATGAATCAATGAATCAATGAATGAGTCACATATTAGAATATACTTCTTATTGAAGTCCGTGTTAAGTCCTATGCTTTTAAATAAACCATGTAATCTGTCTCTATGCCCCAGGACTAGATACCCTTACTGTTCCCTTGGTGGCTTGATCTGGGAAACTCTGTACCGCCTTTTAGCAGAGGATGGTACATGAAGGGTACAAGCTACAGACCAGTTCACATGAAGTAGGCAAGGAAGCTTGCAAGAAATGTCAACACGTAACTGCCAACAGGTAGTGAGAAATTCCAGAAACAAAATTACAAGTACATTTACCTGGGATATTACCATTTTCAAACTCCTTTGAATCAAAAGAAAAGTGTTTACGTCCAGGTGGTTGTCAAATGAATGACATATTCTTGCATAAACACCGAGACCCTGATGGCTTGTCCTTCATTTCAAAGAAGGAAAAGTAAAGTCGAAATCATCTGTATAATTTTGCCTGGACCAGTCAGTTGCCATTGATGCCAAGGCTACATGGTTTCTGGTGATTGAGTCAAACTATTAGAACATAGGATAAGTGTGATTCAGTAGAATTTACCATGTCACCAATTTTATTCCCTCCCCCAGGTTTGAGAAAGGTCATTACTTGGACACTGCCTGAATCAGGGCATGTTGGAAGAAACTGATGGATGAGTGTCAGTAGTGTGGCTGTGCTTTTTTGCATGTGTTTGGGTCCAGTCTCCATATTGTAAAGAGTAGAAGACAAGAACCATCTAGCCCTAATTTACAACAAACTCACGAAACACACACAATATGTTCATAACCAGACCACAAATTTGTTGCCTGGTCTCAGCAACAGAGGCTCAATTTGATTTCACCACTAAGTCTTCCACTTTCAGAGGAGGCAGGGGTGGAGGACACATCACTGGCCAACAAAGGCATAAATGTAACGATGTTAAATTTCTAAGGGAGGAGACACTGTAAACTGTGACTTCCTCATTGCTTTTGATAGAGGGTTTTGTTTATTTGTCACTTCTCTCCAAACGAAACAAAATCCAAGCCAGTGAGGATGAGGATGGAAGTCTTGTACAAACAGTACAGTTTTTCTTGAACTTCAGTAGAGCCAAAGCAACCTAGATGTCCATGCCAAAGTACTTACATCTCTTTCATAAAACTTAAAGAAGACTCTAATGTATTCAATGCAGATTATAAGATGAAGTGAAGGATGATGAATCAGCCAATCTGGCACAGAGCATCCCAAGGAATTAGCTGAATGGGTATAAACTGAAATTCTATCACACAACGAAGAGTTAAAAACCAGCCACTAACTTCCTTTCATCCATCTTCTTCCCTCAGTTTCACCTTGAAATAGCATCGACAATGTGTGGACCCACCTTTCTCCAGGACATATGATGAAGAAGGGAAAGAGTGTTCAAATATATATAGTTATACAATTTGGATGCAATGAGAATTTTTTTTTATGTTTAGGAAGAGCCTTGGTAGTTTTCAAAGCAATGGTCCCTGAAATCCTCTGGGGCAGAGCAGCAACACGCCCTGTGTATGGTCAGATTTGCAGGGAACTAAAATTTATGATAATGTGGCTCCTAGAACCACAGTTATCCAGGTTACTGAATCAGCCTTCTATTTTCTTTTGCTTGAAAAATAGGGCAGAGTCTCCTGATAACATGGTTCCCCTTCAGCCTCATGGTGAGTAGGGTGACTGAGTGAACTTAACACTTAAGTATCCCCAAGCCCCACCTGCTGAAAGGCGGGCTTTGTAGACTTGACACTGACATTCAGTTATAATCAACTCCTGATAGACCCTATGAATGGAGAATATGGATGCTTAAGATTAGAATTATTTTAAAAAGAAGATTAGAATTATTTTATTTTTTTCCACTCTAGAACCTTAATCAGAGAGAATAGGTTGGAGTTTACAGCATGATCCAAAGGAGCTACCATAAGATAGAAATTTGTTGATATCTTTTAAAATTTAGTAGATGAAAATTATGCTTTTCAGTCTATCATATAGCAGTTCAGTCTATCATTGGCAGTTCAATGTCCCTAAACAGACAATCGCAATTCTTTAGCTTATTGGGAAGTGCTATGCAAATATAGCTCAAGTCCATTCTTCCAACCAGATGGCTCCCCTGAAGCTCAAAAGCAGAGACTGAGACAAGGACTTGGGTACAGATAGTTTGTCTGGAAAGTGAGAGAGTAGGGAGAGTGGGAAAGGAAGGAGGAACACCAATAAAGGATGCATCACTGAGCTGCTTACTCTTGCAGGCAACTCGGGCTCAACCCTCTGCAGAACCACTTATACTGCATCTCAGAACAGCTCCTCTGAAGGACAGGGTGCGCAGTCAGGGCTGGGATTGCGCCGTAGGACATTAACTCCCTTGCACTTCTGGGTCTACCTTACTGGCAGCTTGACCAAGCTCCAGAGGCTTGGGGAAAGGCCTGGAGACAGAAAATTGAGAGATGTGGTGGGCACTCAGGCCGGGGTGCTGTGAACTTGCATGGGATCTCTCCTTCACAAGCACAGGTGACATCCAAGGTGACTGATGGATGCAGAGTGGAATGCCAAAGCATGTACCTCGTTCTCTGATGTAGAATGTTTAAGCCATAGGTGGATGCATTTTTAACATATTTTTTTCAATGGACATTCTAGTAAAATTGATGCTCAGGGAGGAGGTTTATCCTGTGGTGTTGAGTAGTCTCGGGGGACCCATCTAGAAGCCCAGAAATAAATGCTAATTTCGAAATCACAGTGGGAGATACACAACTAGCCCAGGAGTTCCCCAGCGTGCGGGGGATGGGCAGCACTCCAAGATCCCACGAGAAGAGAAGGTAGCTTCAAACCTGTTTTTCATCTATTCCCTTAGCTTATCCAGATTATGTTCATTTCTCTCTTTTAGCTCCTACTGGAGAATGGAATCTTAGATTGTCTTTATGTAGTTATTGCTGAGAATTCCTAGGTGCATGAGACATGACTGTGGATCATTCAGCTCACAGAAGAGCAGAAACTTGGCCGCGGCTCTCTAATTCCAAAGCCCAGTGCATTTTCTGTTAACCAGGGTGACCCCAGAGAAACAGAAATTGGCTGAAAGTTGGAAAAACTATGTCCAGATGATAGTCTACTTGACCAAATAGTGTGTTATACACATTAAAATTTACTCACAGTCTGGGGAGCTATGTCAGGAATAAAGAACTCATTTGTATCATTTTTTAGATTCCACATATAAGTCTTACAGCACAGAGAACCATATTCAATCTCTTGTAGTAACCTGTAATTGAAAAGAATCTGAAAAAAGAATATGTATGTGTATATATATGTATAACTGAATCACTTTCCTGTACAGCTGAAACTAACACAATGTTGTAAATTAACTATACTTCAATTCCAAAAGTGAAAAAAAAAAAAGGAACCCAGGACACAAGTCTGAAGAAGGGAGTCTGGGGTCTGATTTCTATCACTTAGGGGCAGAGGAAAAACATTTTTTAGTAGCTGCTTTAAGGAAGGCGTTAGCCTAAGCCTTTACATGCAGTTGATTCTTAATATTTGCTGTGCTTACATTTCACACCTGCCATGAACACTGAATTAGTGAACACTGTCCCTAAGGTCAAGATTCCTAAGAACCTCTGGTCACATGTTTGTGAACTGGTGAGTACGTAATAACATTGTTATACGTGTGTTTCTGTTTAAAGAGAGACTTTATGCAATATACATTGTTGAGTCATTAACAAGGAACTCACAGCTCTAGACTCGAAGCGCTGTAACTCATGTCTGAACCAAGCTTACCTAACACATGGATTCTTCTCTGTAAGGAGTACATCGGGGCCTTCTTGTGCTTGGAAACACTAGACAGCACTTTGGCACTCTGCGTGGGGGGCATCATCCACAGTGAAATTACCAACCAAAAAACACAAAAATGCAAAATCCATGGCATTAAAAACATGGAAAAGACACTTGTTTGCAGTCTGAGAGCTGAAATAAGAAGGCAAAGTGTGCCTTGTGGGACCTCAGGTGGGAACACACATGCCAGGTGACTCAATTTTTTTGCTCCCCTACGCTTGTCTGTAAATGATCCCCAAAGCACCGGAGGTACTGATTTTGGAGCTACAGATAAATTTTAGCAAATAGCGAATTCACAAATAGTGACGATCAATTGTACACATCTCATTTAATCTTCACTGAAACTCTGGGCAATATATTGCATTTCCTTCAGTTTAATGGAGAAGTAAGTGAGCCAAAAACACAAAGCTTGTACACGGACAACAAGAATGTTATATCTGTTGCTTTTTTCTCATTTTTCGGTCCAACTGTAAATAATTCTTTTAATATTTCTTTTACAAACAGAAACACAATACCATTATCATACCTCACATAATTAGCAGTTCCTCAATATACAGAAAATTAACAATTTCTCCAACTGTTTCATAAATCAGTTTTTGAATCAGGATCCAATAGCATGCATGTGCTGCATCTGAATGACGTATCTCTTATTAATTTTCTTTTATCCCTGTGAGCTCTGCCTCTTTCCTTTTTATCCTCCATTGGAATTTATTCATTGAAAAGCTGTCATTTATTTTTTCTGTGTTTCCGTTTTTTGTCTAACAGCCTCAAAGCTCCTCAGAGACGTGAGGCTCAACTTTAGGAATTACGGAAGATCTTGTTAGCGTACTCAACATACATACCTGTTTTCTAATTTGCTGTTTATTCTCATCTGTCCATTATACTCCTATTGTCCCTTCATTAAGTTTCTTTCAATCCATTTATATTTTCCCCCTATTGTATGCATTATTGTAAAACATCTCAATTTTTTTTTTGGACATGCAAGGATATTCCTACAGATATAAAAATACAGAAACAAACCTGAGTCAATAAGTAAAGCCAATAAAAACCTTGGATTTAAAGTCTAAGCTTTTGTGTTCTGCATGTCGTCTACCTCTGGGCTTTATTTTCCCTCCAAACTCATCTGATAAACAGGTACACTAATAATATTTACTCTCCTCTCAGAGCTGCATTCGGGAAAAAAGAGATGATATATGGGCTTGACACACATAATTAAATGAAAAGTGCTTGCTGTATGAGTGACTAAATGCATGATTAAATGGGAATGCTTCCTAAACTGTAAACATGCTGTATAAATGTTGCTAAAAATTATAAGTGACTGGATGAAACAGTCTGAATAGAGAAAAAAAAATTCTCTCGCGGGCTAAGATTTTTATAGCTCCACAGTAAAGCTAACTTCATTAATGAAGTGGATTATTTAAGGCTTTGGGCTCCTCCCTTTCTCCTTCTATCTCTCTCGTCACTTCCTTGCTCATTAATACCAACCGGAGAGGCTGAGCAGAGAAAGGAGGTGAAAGGTCAGCTTGTCTTGCCTTTTCTTTTGAGGATCTGAAAGGAAGTCTTGTCAGGGAAAAAGTACACATTTATTGAGACCCTTTGTTGTTACTCTCTTTGAATATCAACAGTTTATCTTTGTTTCTGCCCTTCAGACCAACGTGCAAACTCCATGAGGGCAGGAATTTTTGTTATTTTGTTTACTGCTCTCGTCTCTTACCTAAAATGCAGTGAAATTAATAGGTGCTTGATAAATGTTTGTTGAAAGAATTCCGACATATCGTATGTGGACTAGACTGGTTCATGAACGCTGTCTTAGTTTCAGTTACTATAACAAATTATCGTAGACTGCTGGCTGAAACAACAAACATCCATTTCTCACAGTTCTGGAGGCTGGGAAGCCCAAGACGAAGGTGCCAGCAGATCTGGTGTCTGGGAAGGGCACACATCCTGGTTTGCCGATGGCTGCCTTCTCGTATCCTCACGTGGCAGAGAGCAGAGACAGGAGCAAACTCTCTGTCTCTTCTTACAAGGTCACTAATTCCGTTCACGAGGGCTCCACCCTTATCACCTAATTACCCTGTGAAGAGCCAATCTTCTGGTACCATCCCATTGAGGGTTAGGATTTCACTGTACGAATTTGTGAAGGACACGGACTTTCAGTCCATAACAAATGCAATGGAAAGCTAGTCACAGTGCCAGCCGAGTCTACCTTCCCTTCTAAAAGAAACAGTCAAACCCATGATTTCTTCTACGAAGAAAGACACTTAAAGCTTTTCCTTGAGCAAGACTGGCCATATTTGGTGCCTTAGATCTTCTTCATCTCCCACCTGGACAGACCAAAGATAGGTACCTGAACCAAAATTAGCTAAATGCATCGTATTGGCAGTGACACATAAGATGATGGTCTGGCCAAAAACTCTGCCTACAGAAGATTGATGGTGGGCAAACCATGAAGCATCAAGAGAAAACTAAAGCTATGAGTAAAGCAAAGTTATGTCTATGCAGACACCCTCAAAAACAGGAGCCATGAGTTAGGAAGGAAATGGCATTTGTTCGAGGGTGATAGTACTGGCTGGTAACAACAGGAATAGAGGACAGAGCCAAGACAGAGGGGAGCTGAGTGACTACGCCAAGGCTTCTATAACGTCCTGTGCCTTAGGAGGGGTCTCATGTCAGGTTCCCTGGAAACAGACTCTGAGATGGAGATTTGTGTGCAGGACTTTTCATGGGGACAGCTCTCTGTGAAGTCAGCTGTAAGGGAGAGAAAAAAAAAAAGGCAGCATTAGGCAGAGGGAGAGACTGAACTCAGATGCAGTGGCAACAGGGCCTCACCTGATGCAAAGCGCGCTCTGGAGCTGGGATGGGCCCTCCAGGCTGCGCCCAAGAGAACAAGAGGCAGAGCCTTGGTGCCCTCGTGCAGACCAGGCCGAGCACGAGGGCTGCTTCCCAGGAGGATGAGTAACTTTGAGCAAAGCGGCTCCCTGTCTCCAAGGGCGGCTCCTGGAGAGGGACCCAATTATCAGCCACACACCCTGAGGGATGAGAACCTCAGTCCTAACAGGGGGGTTGGGGCAGTGAGCTCTGGTATTCACAACAGAAAAAGTGACAAAACAACTCAATTTTTAGAGCTACCTTAGATCTAGCATCTTGTTTTCAAATTATGCTTTCATCTCTGTGAAGCTCAGATGTATGACTGTTCTTGGATCCCCCAGATTCAGTTTGTGGGTGTGTGTGTATGTGTGTGTATCGTGTGTATATATGTATATGTAGTATGATTTTGTGTATGTAATAGAATTATACATATAAAGCATCATATAACAACCTCTCCTCCCATTTCTTGAGCTGGCTTGAGTCTCTCACTTAACATGATGAGAGAGCCCATTCCACTAAGCACTCAGGGAAGAACACAGACATTAAAAGGAGTGCCAGAAGAACACAAGTAATCGGCTTTAATATTAATAGACCCACTAACGTTAAATCAATGCTGAACCTTCCTATCTATGAATGAATTCACTGAAATCTATGAGTCCTGTATCTACATAATGGGTATCGATTCTTTCTTTATGAAAACTTTGGAGTATGGACTATCTATGAGGGCAAAGTTTGGATTAATTTCCATGAATAGAAGAGAAAAATTCTAAGAAAGTTACCAAGTCTCAGAAGATGCACAGACTGAACTGACAAAATAATTTTAAGAGAAGTCCGTCCGCATGTCCTATTGTCATCCAAGAAGGCCCAGGCGTGACTTCTGGCTCCTCTGCTGTGTTACTTTGGGCAAGTCCCTCAACCCTTCTAAATAGCCATTCGTTGCTGATAAAATGGAGATTGCAGCACAATAGTCAAAGAGTTGTGAGAATTAAATTGCTCACCGTCTAGCAGGCAGTCTGTACATTGTATGTTTTATGTTTGTCACAGCCAGGCCTTACTGACTGCCCGGGGTCCTCAGGAGTCTTGCTAGAAGCTGAATGTCACTGATACTCATGGAATTGATTCTCCCTTATCCCACAGCCAGATTCCAGGGGCCCCAGAGCTGCTTTGGGAATATATATTTAAGACTGGACTAGAACCCTTCCTTTGGCCACAGCCTTCCTGTAAATCACACCTGGTCTTGGAATTTCCCCGCCTGAAGCATCTCTTTGAGTAGCTCTCTTCCAAGGCCTCTGCCAATGCTCAGCTCTAGAAGGATCTGGTTAGATTAGCACCACTTATGGCTTATTGCAGGTATTCAATATATACTGGGTTTCCTTTCCCACCTTTGGTCCAGGTACATCTCTTGAACAATTCAGAATCCCAGGAAGATTCCTTGAAATTTTACTGAACTCACAGGGAGTTCCGCAAAGCCGTATACCAATGATTAATGGAAATTCCATAAATTGTAGGCTTCTAGTTTCCCTGTTGGGCCCTTCAGGTGCTGAATGATTACAGTCCCCCAGTCAGAGTTGGATCCCCAGGAGTGGGAACTTCTGTTACAAGTTCAGCTCCAGGGAATAATATTTCTGGTTTAGGTCAGTCCTGTAACAAAAACTGTAAACCCCCTCGTCTCCCACTAGAATGTGGTGGCAAACAATGGCATCCTGGCGGGGCCATTCTTACTGCTTGCATTCAAGTCTGTAGTCTCCAAGCAGAAAAAAAATAATCCTGAATTAGATGTGTTCTTATAATCTAGGGAAGGCCTTTAAAAAATGTTGGAACAAATAGTGTCCCAAATTGGTTCCGTAATTAAGGTATGCAGAGCTCGGCGGCAAAGATCCCTGCCGTCTGTTTTAAGGGATGCTGTTAGTGAGCAGATAATTGTATAGAGTAGCTGCAGAGTCATTAGAGGAGCTCCATCTATACCGAAAGCTTTGGATATTAGGTGCTTCTGGGACATCGCTTCCACAGTAATGTCTCATCTGCAGATATTACCCCAAATGTGCACTTTTCTCCATTATACTTTATTTTTTAAAGCCAGAGAGTTTGCATTTGGGTACAGTTTTGTAACAGGATGAATAGGTACCGGATACTTTGATTGCTATGAAAGGTAAAAACATAATGAGAAAACTAATAAAGATTGCGAGGATACAACTCTCATGACCTGTTAAGCTTGTGTGGGGGGCGGAGAAGCAGCCCCAGGGTGGCCCCAGCGAGGGAACATTGCATTTGCTTCAGAGTTAACCATGCACCGGACACGGTTTTAGGCACTTTGTCTTATGCTCAAGAAGTCACGATGGTAGGAGGTATGAATTTCAAAATGAGTCTCGGAGTTTTGTGTTTCCTAAGGGTTTTGGTGGAGAACAGATGATATCTGGGAACGTGGCTAAAAGAAAAATACTGAGGACATGTATTCCTTCTGGACAGGCAACTTCCAGCCTGTACCAACCCCAAAATCTCTCTCTGCTTTGTAATCAACATGCTTGTATAAGCAATAGTTCTTAAGCAGCTCAAGCTGTTTAATCACCAAATCACCTCAAGCCGTGACAGGGTTAATGAGAAAAAGAATTCAAAATTTTTTGCCCAGTCACTTTAAATAGTTCAAGGATTATTATTATTCTTATTATCATCCTTAGTGTCTACTCATGTTCCTTTCCCCCCAACCCACCCCACCACCACCACACACACTCTTAACTTTTACAATCTAATCTCTTGCATAACAGACCACATACAAAGACTTGGTTAAAAACCTTCCTCCCAAAAGCCCTGGTTCTTTAACACACTGCGAGAAGGGCTTTAGTAAAACAAAGGGCATCGTAATTTACTGTTTTAAGATTATTGATTCAATAAATTGACGATAATTTCCATGAAGGGTAGGAACCCTGGTGCCATTAAAGTGTATTTCTTCCTACTTTAACCAGCACTGATGAGAGTGTTCAGATTGTCCCAGTGCCCTGTAATCACTCCTTAAGGGTGAAATGCCCCCCACTGTGCAGGAGACAGTAAAGTAAACATTCAGCCAGAAGTGACAATGGCTCCTTTAAAAACCAGAAACACTGGATTTTTTTTTTTTTTTCCAAGAGGGAAGAAATAGTTCAGATAGAGCTTTTAATACGCGCTGTGGGCACCTCGGGCTCTGCTGCCTGAGACGCTGCAAGGGCAGAGTTTTAAGAGGCTATTGCAATTGTTAGCCAACAGGTAGGATCTGAATGGTGGTATTTATATCCCACACCTCAGACAAAGAGATCTTTTCATTGTTGTTGTCGTAGCTCGGGTTTAAAGCATCATTGTATATTGCACTTAAGAACCAGGTGGATTTTTTTTTTTTTTCACGCAGGTATTGTTTCAGTGCTTTTGTTCCTCAAGTGGTGGTGACTAAACCTTCAAGGTGACTTGGTGAGGGCATTATAAAACCGTTAATGACTTGAACAAATGGGTCCTGCTTTTTCTTCTGTAGCCACAAGGCAGGTGCGTTTGAAGTAACTATCGGAAGAGACGAGAACAATGGGCAAGACTTCAGGCACCCCAGATCTGCGTTGGGGCTTCTCCTGTCCGGCCCACCGAGTCTCCTTTCTGGCACCCCCGTCTGATAGGGACACATTTCCCTTTCACGGCTTCACCTTCGCTGTTTCCCTCCTCTCTTGACGTCTGGATAACGGGTTTCCTTTTCCCAGCTTTCATGCTGTATTTTCCAGTGTGATTTCTTTTCTTTTCCACCAACAAGAGATCTCCATGCTGGAATATGATTTAGAAGCGGGTCTTTGCAGTAATTAATAAACCGAAATGAAATAAAATGCAATAAACCTCTTAGTAACCAAACGGCTTATGATTTACATAGGCTTTAAATGATTGTTGGTGTTAGATTGTTTCTCAGAATGCAACTCAGGAATTTTAAGTTGTCAGATTAACGGCCGTATTTACTGGTCTGTTTGATTAGGTGAGCATAGTTTATATTCCCTCTTGGAGACCCAAATAGCAACCAGTTCCTACCAAAACAGCGCCGAGAACAAAGGCTCCATTCACAGGGCAGTGGGCATTGCTCTATAGGTCTTTGTATCTGAAACAACACGGTTACTAAGCTCCTCTAAAGGAAAAGGTGCAACTAATTTTTTAAATGTACGCGTAATAGGCAGAAAAAGAATCACATTGCATACCAAACAATATATCCCATCAAAAGTGAATGGAGTGTTTTTTTGTCCTGCTGGCCTTGTTGCCAAGACTGTAACAAAAAATTACCATGGTCATTTTTGAAGGACATCAGACAACAGAAAAGCACCATTGGCAGGGCTAATCTGGTCTCATCATTGTAACTACTCGCCAGCACTCTCAGAATTGATTAACATTCTTTCGGTCAATAGCCATCCTTTTAAGAAGCTTCCATGGGCCAGGCTCTGTACTGGGGCCAGTGAGTTTCCTTTCCCCCCTGCTCTTCAGTCCTACTACACACATTCGAGAGCTTGGATGGTATCTTGACACTGATTATTTCAATGGCAAAGACGGAGTACAAAGGAGGGATGGCTTTTTCAAGAAAATGACCCCTGAAGGCAGCTGACTCCTGAAGGCAGAGGCCAAAGCAGCCACTCCAGAGGGAGGTGATGGCACCAGCGAAGGGTGGGAAACACTGGGATCTGTGTAAGAACCTACCAGAGGTTACCAACGCTCAGTCATCAGGTGGAAGTTAGGGCTGAAAGAAGATGAAAGGAAGGAGAAAACTGCATCCACAAAGCACGTCCTGGGCCACGTGAAGTAGTCTGGACCTGATCCTGTAGGAGACTGTGAGCCTCTGAGGGGTTTTGAAAGGTAGGGAGGCAGATAAAACCGACCAGCCCGCACAGTTGCAACTCCAAAGTGATTAATGGGTTCATTGTGCATTTGGGGTCCCAAAGTCAATCTCATCACACTGGTAATATATATTTTCTTGACCTGCCTTTCTTCACTTCATTGTCTACGCAGTTTGAATTCACAGATAGCCACTCAATATGTCACTTTTCTTGCAAAGTTAATGTCTCATTCGTTGAGAGAAGTCATTTGTCACCCACGAAGACACACACCGATCATTTTATGGGAGGACCTTCAAAAGGATAAATATGCAATCACACCAGTTCCTTAGCATCTGAGGAGTGGTGGTCTTGAGGAGTTTAAAGCAAACTCAGAAGCACCCCCAGGCCATGGGTATAACACAAAATTGCACAACAGAAGTTTTCAAAAAGGAGGTAAACAGGCTTTCCCCATCTCGGCTGCCATATTCTGGGAGTTAGTCTTCCTTTACAAGGCATTAAGAAGAAGGGGATATTTGGGGGAAGTAAATGCTTTTATGGTTACGTATATTGGAAAACCACATTTTCTTTACATATCTGGTATGTCATTCAGAAGTGAAGTATTTGACTTTTGATCCCAAACCGATCACTTCAGCTAGTCTAGTGTCTTGGCAGGACATCTGTGTGCATTTGCCAAGACACCAAGGTTTTAACCTCTCAAGTTGAATTAGCGCTCTTCAGTGGGAGAGCCGCATGCAAGGTGAGATGAGAAGCCGCCATTTTAATTGAGGCCGGGCTTGATTTACCTCGATCCCATAGTTTCCACCACTTCTAAGAGAATCCGAATCATCCTGGGTCCTTTTTAATTCTCTCTGTAAATTTTCACGTTAGTAAATCTGGATTGGGGATTCAGGAATCTTTTTTTGTCAAGCTCGCCAGATGTTCCTGATCCTCAGGGAACTTCGGGAAACACTGCAAAAATGATTAAGTAAACTGAGTGAAGCAGCAATCTTCAACTCACCATATAGGTAGTATTAAGCTTTGAGAGAAACGCTGTCATATAGGACCTTACTGAGCATCAAAATAATGATGAAGTAGTTGGGCTTACACATTCTATAATTTCGCAAGCCACTGTAGTAGAAGGAATAATAGCAATAGAAAAAGCAACAGTGCCAAGTTTTTTACTGGGTCTCCAGATTACTGAAGTAAGCACTGCCAATTAGGTTGGGGTTAAAAAAAAAAATTGTGGGTCAGGCTCTGTTTTCCTTTCATTACTTAAGGGAAATAAATTTGTTATTGGTGCTTCAGTTAAGAAAAATAAATCCTTTGTTTCTTCCAGATCCATGCTATGACATGCTTCATGACAATGAAAGCGATCTTTTGGGTCTGTGGTACCTTTCATATCATCTTCCTCATTTATACCATCGCTCCGTACAAGTTTCATGAAATATGAAGCCTATTTAGTTTCATTAAAAATGAAACTTATTTAAGACAAAAACATGCTTTCCAGCAGAGGTTTTCCAACTATTTTTTTTTCTAGCAGCTGGACACTTTTTCTAAAACCCCAGTACATAAACAAATGGGAGCAGCTAGGTCTTCAGCAGGGGCTAGAGGAATGGGAGTGGGGATCATGTCGGCAAGGTCTTCCCAGCTCTAAATCAGCACCTTCCTCATTCACCAGCCTTCCTGTGGTCGGAGGGGAAAGCTCAAGGCATTAGGATAACAAAGAGCTGATGGGAAGTGAAAAACGATGTTTTGATAACTCCTGAAACACTTCCACAGACCCGGGCAGAACAGAGCTGATAACCCTGGCTGGAGTTTTTCCTCAAGGATGATAGCCTGGTTCACTCAGTCCACACAGCACCACATGCTGGATACTAATGAAAGGTTTATGGTGGGGCATTTTCATCACACGCTATCAGAGAAATTTGCAGAGTTTACATCCTTTCATGAGGAATGATTATGATTTTAATAGAACACCTAGGATCTGCGGATGGAAATGCGAGCGTGAATGTTTTTCCTCGACTGCTAAAGCGTGCATGCACTTTTAGAATAACGTCCCACCAGTAACAGTGATATCCTGCCTTTGTGTGTGGGCAGCCTCCGGTGTGCGGCGAGATGGACTGGAATTAGAAGGCAAGGCTGTTTCTGTTTAACTCGCTTTGCACAGAGCTGTCCGCAGGTGGGCACTCAGTGAAAGCTGTCGGTCTTAGCATCCAGAGATATGGTTGTGATCAGTCATCATATTATTAAATTATTCCTCTCATATTAAGTGACCACAATTTCAACCTAGGCTTCTCTTGATAGATGTACAATTCATGCAGACGACTGGAACTCTATTCGGTGCGTGCTGTGATTTTATTTGCAGTGCCACTCATAGTGCGAAAAAATATGCCACACTTTTTTAAGCAAACAGGCTTCTTTTCACAGTGGACAGAGAATACTGTTAAACAGAGGAAACACACTATCCCTTTTCATAGCAAGAGATCAAATGTCTGCAGAAGAGTTTAATTCATACTTCACCATGTGCCAGAGCCCAGTCTGAGACATAGCAGCATTTCAGTACTTTCAATCAGGTCATAGTTTCCACCCTGGATGACTTCATCCCTTTTAAAATAGAAGAAATGGAGTTCCACATTATACTATGGGCACGGATTATAGGAAATTAAAAGACGTATAGTGCTCGACACACTAAATGATCGCGACGTTGAGCTGGGAAAACAACCCTTGTGCGGCGAGTCCTTCTTGGGTGCTGTTTGCCAAAGAGGTCTCGCTCCAGGAGAGCGGAAGCGAAGTGATGCCACGCGGGCCAGAAAGTAAAATCTATGCCGCACTTGCTCCAAGTTTTCCCTTTTCAAAATATATGTAGGCATTAAGTTAGATCGGAGGTGTGCCTTGGTTTCACTGTCCACCAGCCCTGCCGTCGGAAGCTCTCTGGGTTTGACTCTCTGCGTGTAGTGTGCTGGTGACGAGGCTTTTACAGAATGAAGTTCAGCAGCATGCAGCTTGGGTCGGATACAATTAGTGAAGCTGGGAGGAATCCCATTCAGCCAAAAGAAGGCCCCAAAGTTCAAATATGATAACATACTCCATGAATGCCCTAGTGTAATTATCCCATAGGAGCTGAATTGTTATTATAAAAACCGGAGGGGTTTTGTTGGTCTACATAGAAAGTGCCTAGAAGAGAAAGCTGTGATGGTCAAAAGGAAAAGGGAGGCAGACTCTTCTTGGGAGGACCTTTTCTTCACAATGTACTTTTTGGCTGACTTTGGACCTTATTTTGTATAGCTTTTAGGCGAAGTAATTTGAAGTGTTTTCTGAACAAAGGAGTATACACACTAGACCCGTCAGTAATGGGTATATTACACAGAAGCCTTCTGCTGATGAGTAATGAAAATATAATATTTTCATTCTCGTGTGCTCTCTTCACAATCAGGCTTGTGGCCTTAAATGGTTGCGGTGTTGAGATTTGCATGCCTTTTAAAAAGAGCCCAGGGAGCAAGCTCTCCCTTTGGGAAAGATTACTGCTGGAAAAATGGGGGTTCTGAGAGACAGTGAGTACAAATCCATTGCAGGTGAGCCGGCACAATTTAATCACCTAATCTATCTATAATACATCCCTAGGAATTCATGTTTGCTTTGAATCTGCCTACCAGATAGGCCACAAGGAGATGGGACGGACTTACAGGGGTTTCCAGTGCCTAGAGCTGAGAATCAGCAAACAAAGGAGGAGGTGGCGGTGGCTTAAAAGAGCTCTCGGGAGGGTGATGCACAGGTGGGAGTTTTAAAATCTTGACATCCTGATAAGATTGCAGCAGGGTTTCAAAGCTTGTTCCCCGAAATGGCCCACGCCAGTTCTTTCTTTGAAAATTCTAATCTGTGGCTAAAACAGAGCAAACCAAGTTCTCCTTTGTGAACTTGAGTAAACACATTCCTCATCGCCATCAAAGATTGTAGCAAGAAGAGGGAAGGACCTGCCTTTGTGATTCAAGAGTCCTCGATGTGTAGTCTGTGCATATTTGTGGGAACAGTCAGATCTTTCAAAGAACAACCCAAACGAAATACTTCTGGTAATCTCCAGGCTTTTCATGTGTGACAAAGCAGGGTCATGGGTCCAGGCGTGTTATTCGGAGCTTCTCTGTTGACTGTAGGACTGGATCAATAGCCACACTTGCTCATCTGGGGCCTCTGCTGATGGAAGGAGTTCAGGGTCTTGGAGAAATGAGCATTCCACAAACAGATGGGGAAACTGAAGCAATGAAAAGCTCTTGACCTGGTCAAAGTCAATATGACAGTCAGTAGAGGAGCGGAGATCAGAGAACATGACTTGTCAAGCTCTCCGCTACGATATGGTTTACAGCATCTGATGATTTGGAATTGGTGAAAAGGGTGATCAGCGAGAGTCTTAAGGCCATGCAGTCTAACGTGCTCCACCACAGAGAACACTCTCTCTGGTTACCCAAATTACAGTCAGTCTTCCTCTTCGTGAAAGTTTAAAACAGGAAAAACAAGCCCCAGTCTTGTTAGTAGCTTCCATGGTGTTCTTAAAAATGGGAAGCAAATTGACAATGGCTTGATGACGGAAACAGTGTTAGGGCTCCCCAGAAAATCAAAACCAATAGAGAATGTGTGTGCGTGTGCTGTGGAAAGAGAGAGAGAGGAGAGACAGGGGGGAGGTGGAGTGAGAGAGAGAGAGAGAGAGGTTGATTTTAAGAAACTGGTTCATGTGGAGACTGACAAGTCCCAAAGCCGCAGTGTGGGCCAGCTGCTGGACGCCCAAGAAAGAGCTGATGCTGCAGTCTGAGTCCAAAGGCGGTCAGCTGTCAGATTTCCCTCTTCTTTGGGGGACGTCATTTTTTTTTTCTTTTAATGCCCTTAACGGATGGCATGAGGCCATCCCCAATGTGGAGGGGAATCTGCTTTACTCAAAGTCCACTGATTTAAATGTTACTCTCATCTTTAAAAAGACTTCCTAGAAACATCTCGAATAATGTTTGATCACACTTCTACGTACCATGGCCCAGCCAGTCTGACGCATAAACTGAGCCATCACAGACACCAAGCAGGGTCACTACTGAGGTGGGAGACTCCCCAGGAGCGCTGGTGCTGGAGACCTGGCTGCAGTGACAGCACCCACACTGATCACCCAGGACACGGCGAATAGAGAATATATTCTCTGATGGAAGCAGGTACTTTTCCTTGTTATCGACTATGGTGAGATGTTTTCTGAAGCTCATTTAGAGTAAATTTCATACCCAGAAGAAAGTAATGTCATGGGAAGAAGGAATGCTGGAAGGTTATCACCAGAGAATGATTACACACTCTCACATGAACGTGTTTGTTCATGAACCCACAAAGTGGTGGCCCAGATTTGTAGCAAGTAAGCCGTGTCCAAATGAAACCAGGCCAGTGAGAAAATCAAAGCCAAATAAATATTCAAGTATATAAAAATCCATTACAAATATATAATTGAGCGCCTACTACTAGAATGTGACACATTATTAGGTCCTGATTAATCACTCCTTTTGATAAGTTTGGCAAAGTTTTAAACACTTTCCGTGGTATAGGTAGAAAGATGAACTTTGGAGATCATTATTTCAACAAACCCCACAGGTAGATAAGTGAGAGTACCCCTGAATATATGTTCTCTCTGCATCACCTTATTTATTTATGTATTTATTTTATTTATGGGGGAAGGTAATTGGGTTTATTTATTTATTTGTTAACAGAGGTCCTGGGGATGGAACCTGGGACCTTGTGCATGCTAGACATGCATTCTACCACTGAGCTATACACTCCCTGACTCTGTATCTCCTTTAAATCAAAAAGTGCATATGCCACAGCCACTGTTGTTGCATCTGGGCATTTATGCTTATGTAGGCATGTACTTTTCTCTTTCTGTCTTACACGTACACAAGTGTCTATCTATCTGTCTACAAATGCATGAGGATATGAACTTGGTTTCTATTGTGATAATCCTGATCAATGTTTTCTGAGTAACTACTACGTGCCAGGCTGTGTGCTAACCTTCAGGAATATTATAAGGAGCATAACGATCATGATTTATCTTATGTGCAAACTGGAGTTCATATTCTGGTGAAGGAGAAGGATACAAAAAGTAAACAGATGAATAGGTAAAATAGTTATAATTAACATTTGAGTGTTAGGAAATTACAGAAAAGGGACTTAAGGTAGAAAACAAGAAAACCTACTTTAAAAAAAATTTTTAATTGACGTATAGTTGATTTGCAATGCTGTTAGTTTCTGGTGTATAGCATAGTGATTCAGTTACACATATATATGTATATTTTTCTTTTTTATTATAGTTTATCACCAGCTATTACATATAGTTCTCTGTGCTATACGGTAGGACTTTGCTGTTTATCTATTTTATAGGTAGTAGTCAGTGTCTGCAAATCCCAAACTCCTAATTTATCCCTCCCCCTTGTCCCCTTTGATAACCATAAGTTTGTTTTCTGTGTCTGTGAGTCTGAAAGAAACCCATTTTAAATAGATGGTCGAGGAAGAAATCTCTGAGAAGGTGATCTCTAGCTTGAAGCCTAGAGGTTGAGAGTGTTCCAGGCAGAGGAAACAGTCCTTTGAAGCATTTTCAGAAGGAAGGACTCGATACATAAACAAACCTCTGAGCTACTGGAGTGGTGGCCAGATACTGAGGAAGAGCAGGGGCAGAATGAGTTGAGACTGGGGAAGTGAACAGGACCTCACAGGTCGTGATAAGGGCTTTAGATTTTATTCCAAGAGCTATGGGAAGACACGGAAGCAGTGGAGTGGCATCAGACAAAATTTATATTTTAATAAGCTGATTGTTGCTGCTGTATTGAGCATGACTTGATGACGGATAAGAATGGAAAAGGTGAGATCAATCAACTTTGAAAGAACCCATGCAATAAAATGGCAGCAAACCAGTCTATAGTGAGGGCAGAAGGGATGTAGAAAAACTGGTTAAGATGTATTCTGGAGATAGGTTTGACAAGGCCTGCTGTTGTATGGATGTGGACCACGAGGAAAAGGAAAAAATTAAGGACAACACCTGTGTTTCTCACTCAAGGAACTGAGTGGTTGGTGGTGACATTTACAGAGAAGGAGAAGACCGGAGCTTATGATGGGGGAACAGGTTTGAGGAGGAAATCAAAAATTCCATTTTGGATTTGCTGAGTTTGAAACATTGGTAAGATATCCTATTTAAATAAGCGATGTTGTGCGTGTAGAGCTCAGAAGTGAGGTAACATTCTGGAGTCATCAAATTTTAAATGGTATTTAAACCGATGGGAGTGATAAGATTTCCAAGTAGATTATTTAAAGAAGATAAGAGGCTTCCTATTTGAGCCTTGAGTTCTATTTCAAGATTAGTTATCGGAGAAGGATCCAGCAAAAGAGAATGCCAGAAAAGTAAAAGGAAAATCAAAACAATGTGTTGTTTCAAAAGCTGAGAAGAGACATAATTTCAAGAGAGAAGCAATATTTACCTGTAACAAATACTACTGCGAAATTGCATATGTCGAGGACGGCAAAGAGTCCATTGAACTGGGAATCATGGAAGTCACTGGTGATGTTGACGAGTGGTCATGCCCCTTCTTTGAAAGTGCTCGGAGCGGAAATTAGATTGTAGAAAACTCAGGTGTAAATGGGAGGCGAGGGCTCTATGTACACAGATCTTTCTTTCTTTTCTTTGTTTTCTTTTTTGAGATATTCACATTCAGATATGAAACAGACCAGAAAAATGGGGTGACTACAGGAGAGAGATGTGATTTTATTAACAGTAGATACCAGGCATGTATGTTTTCCAATAGCACTGATTTCTGATTCGTACGAAAGCACAGCTGAAGGAACCAGGAAGTGGCACTTGAGACGGAAGAAGAGAAAGAATCGAGAACACACGTGGACACATTGAGTGGCAGTTTGTAATGCGACTCATGTGGAGAAAACCCTATAATAAACATTCTAATATACTTTTCCCTTCCTAAGTCAAAGCCACTCTAAACAGACTGTTCAAGCTTTAATAGAATAACTCAGCCCGTGAAATGACTTGATGTCATTTGCAGTGTAACCTTTCAGGGAAACAGAGATCCTTGTGGAGAAAGCAATGCAACTATAGTATTTCTTAAAATGAAAATGTAAATGTTTCTTTAATTTCCTGATTCTTCCCTTCTGAGTCTGGAATGCCCAGTTGATCTGCCTCGAGAGACATAGATGGCAGAAAAATCTCTCCCCACCCTCCGTAAAAGCCAGCCCACCAGAGCTTGTGGGCATTCAAGACTTCAGGCTCCTATGATTTCATACGCCGATTTAAAAATAACCCTCTGTTAGCCAACATTTTCATCTCCAAACTCAGTGCTCCGTCAATGGGACTTTCTTCATTTGTTTGAAACTGAATTCGATCCTTCATCTGGACAAAAGGCAAAAGACTCGCTCTCAGTCACTTTGGGGTTGCCGCCATTTGCCTTGGGATTGTTTTTAAGATTTGGAGGGAGAATGTGGTGTCAGGAAGTGGGGAAAGAAGTGGACATGTGGTCCTCTCCTTTGCATTGTATCCATATTGTCATCTGCCAAGACGCCCTCACTGCTCTCTGGTCTTTTGTCATTAGTCCACACGGATCAGTGCTATAAACTCCTTACCCTTTCTATTCTCTGGGCTTTTTGTGTGGCGTCTGAGCTTCTCTTGGGTGCTGGGAAACATTCCGCTGACAGCATACAACTCTGGACTGCAGCAAACTCCACGAGGCTGTCCCACTGCCAAGTGCCTGGACATGTCTGTAGGCCTTTCTGCTCCGGAGTCTGGGACTACAGGGAAAGAAAGCAGATTTCTCCCTGTTCTCACATTCTTCAGACTATCTGGAAATGTCTTACCCGCTTCCTAAGAGCTGGCCCGTGGTTAGGGAGGTGGACAAAGCAGGAGGCCCCTTTCTCAAGCGCTCTACATCATAAACCCTGTACTTCGCACTCCTCTCTTTCCTGAGTCAGAAAAAATATTTATTTAGTTTGAGTGCAGGGGAGCCTGATTTTTTCCACTTCTTACAAATCTGTGGTTTATGGCCTGATCTAAACTTATAACTTAAAAAAAAAAAAAGCTTTATCGAGATGTAATTCTGAGACCAGACAAATCATCTATTTTCAGCATACAGCTCAAGGGTTTTTGGTGTATTCATAGAGTTATGCAACCACCAGAGCAATTTCTAAGCTAAACTTTTGAAACTTTCCAAAGTCAATGGTTTAATTCTAATTTTTTTCATTACCTTTTCTGAGGCATTGGAAAGACTCCTGAATGAGGAACAGAATAAGCAGTAAAAGAAAATGCATGTGGGGAAAACTTGATTAATATATCCAGATATTAATCTGCTACAACGTGTGGGTCTCTGTGGTGCACAGCTGGTCCTTGCAGTGTTCTTCAGTGCGATGAACTTCCCGTGGAACACGGATGTAGAAGGCTGCATAAAGCGTGGTTTGGTTTGTTTGGTTTGGGAGATCTTCACCTTTTCTTACTTTTGCTCATCCCATCTTAAGTTTATAGATGTTTCTTTTACATGAGTCATCGAAACTCAGAGAGTGAATCTGCACGGTGAATACATCATTAGGTCATTTATTCTTTCGGCATATTTCTATAACGTTAACCCCAGCTTCATCTCCTACGGAATTTGTTCTGAATTCAGATTTTAACTGTGTTTTCTTGTCCATCCAGGTGTTGCCACCATATTAAAAGAGCAGTTAGGCTTGGGGAAGTTTTACCTCTGGAATACGATTTGCGGGTATACCACTGGTTCAAGGCACAGTAAGATTTTAGGAGCCCACGAACCACGAACTTACCACATGTGTTGAAAGATATGCCTGAAAATGCAACATAGTGTTTTTCTGCTAAGCCATTTCATGTCTTTCATGGCTCAACCATGCAAAGCCATAGCAGGAAATCTTGACTCTACCTCTACCATTTGTCAGTTGATACAGGCAAATCTGAATATGGATCTAAATTATGTAGATTTCTTGATATACAACTGAAGATCCAAAATCTTGTCACAAAACCTCACTTACCTGGTCTCCCATCAAATGTGGCTTAAAAACAGAGAGAGAAAGGAAAAACAACTTTTTTATTGTGGAACTCTGGCATTTATATTTCTTATTTTCCTTGAGAAAGGGAAATGGAGAAAGAAGTGAAAAGAAATCTTGGAAAACCTGCCAGCCTAGCGATTAGCATTTGCTTGGATCCTACAGAAACTTCTGGCCACCTTCAGTGTTTTGTTTTTGTTTGTTTTTTTGGTTTTGTTTTGCTTTAGTCAAAGGTGAAGGCCAGCATCGCAGGTAAAATATTTTACTCTTTGTTTTGCCAATATTTATTCCTTATGGCTGCTGTTCCTCTGTCATCTCTCAGGGTAGAAATTCCCTTATGAGCAACATGATTAGAAATGCAATGAGGGCTATTAAATATGTTTGAATACAGGCAGCAAAATTGCCATGCAATCCGTCTCAAGAGACAGTCCAAAAGTATTATGTGTGCCCACGAATGAATCCTGCCCATACATAGTCCCTTCAGCTGGTCCTGTTTGGTCCCTCCCTTCATAATGAATTCCCTCAGTGTCGTTTAGCCTCCTAGTCCTCTAGCAAGCTGACTCCGAAACATACACCCACATCAGGAAGCGAGCCTGATGGGAGAGGAAGAAGGAGAGGAGTGAGAGCGAAGACTGGGAAAGACCAAAAGGAGCAAAATGAGAAACAAAGAAAAAGCTGAGGTTTGAAAGGCTTCTTTCCTGTGGTCTTTTTTGGAGATTGGCCTCACACTGACACAGGGGCTCTGAAATGGATGGTTTAACATTCACCAATGAAAAGAATTGCCAGTTTACCTGTGGTTATTTGAAGATTATACATGACACTTGGCGACCCTCTAATATGGGCAGCCAGGATTCCATTTTTTAATAAGTCCCACCCAATGGAAAAATCCAGATTTTAAGTTCAAAACTTCTTGAGGGCAATAATCTAGTAGTAACAGTAGCTAACAACTATTGAGTGCCTACTGTGCTTGGTACCAGAGTATAATGACCTGCTGACTCTACTATTGTCTCATTCAATCCTTACAACAATCATCTGAGAAATGCTCTATCATCCACCTCAACTCACTGCCAAGAATATACAAACAGCTCATATGACTCAATAACAACAACAAAAAAAAAACCCAATCCAAAAATGGGCAGATTAAGACAGACATTTCTCCAATGAAGACATATAGATGGCCAATAGGCACATAAAAAATGCTCAATATTGCTAATTATCAGAGAAGTGCAAATCAAAACTACAATGAGGTGTCACCTCACAGCAGTTGGAATGGTCAACATTAACAAGTCCACAAATGATAAATGTTGGAGAGGGTGCGAAGAACAGGGAACCCTCCAACACTGTTGGTGGGAATGTAAATTGGTGCAGCCACTATGGAAAACAGTATGGAGGGTTCTTAAAAATCTAAAAATAGACCTACCATAAAATCCAGCAACCCCACTCCTGGGCATATATCCTGAGAAAACTCTAATTCAAAAAGATACAGGCACCCCAATGTTCAGAGCAGCACTATTTACAATAGCCAAGACATGGAAGCAACCTAAATGTCCATTGACAGATGACTGGGTAAAGAAGCTGTGGTAGATATATACAACGGAATACTACTCAGCCATGAAAAGGAATAAAATAATGCCATTTGCAGCAATGTGGATGGATCTAGAGATTATCATACTAAGTGAAACAAGTCAGACAAAGATAATACCACATGATATCACTTACACATGGAATCTAAAAAAATGACACAAATGAACTTCTTTACAAAACAGAAACAGACTCACAGACATAGAAAACAAACTTATGGTTACCAAGGCGGGGGTGGGGAGGGATAAATTAAGACTTTGGGATTTGTGGATACTAACTGTTATATGTAAAATAGATAAACAGCAAGCTCCTACTGTATATAGCACAGGAAACTATATTCAATAGATTGTAATAATCTTTAGTGAAAAAGAATATGAAGAAGACTATATATATATATAACTGATCACTATGCTGTACACCAGAAGGTAACACAACATTGTAAATCAACTATACTTCAATTTAAAAAAATTAAAAGAAAAAAAAAAAGGCTAAGGCTCCCAGAGATGAAGTTTTATGCTTGGAAACTCGCAGTCACATAGGTGCTCTAGTGCCTACAGTCTTTACCACTGTTCCCTCACCACTCCCTCTTCAAAGGTAGCTGTTCCTTATTTTGAAAAAAAAAAAAACAAACATTTCTTTAAAAAGGAGTATTCCTTTTGGTTAAAAGCCTTAGAGAATAATCAGTGTAAACTTCAGGAATGGAGTGCTTTTTAGAAGTTCCCAATCAGTTTTCCATTTGTCAGACATTTGAGTGCCACATGGAAACCCAACAGCATGACCAACTCAAGTCTTCCATTGGAAGAGCCAGTGAAGCCATTGTCCCACCTCTGCCTGCCGATCCCTCTGAGCCCAGCACAGTCCCATCAGAGCCCGTGGGCAGCTGGGGACAACGCTTTTGAAATGGAAGCACTTTCCTGCTTACACTCAACACTCTTGGGACCTTCTATGTGTTACTGCAACATAGTTTCATTATTTATTTAAAAATTGTTCTTTTCCTCCCAAAGTCCCAGACTTTAGTGGCTTTTAGACTGCTGAAAAACTGATCGTGTATTTCCAAAAATATCATTAAAATGTAGATAATGGAGGTTGGAAGTGTGCATACATCCACATGCATACTTTGCCTTATGAAAGTAACTTCTTATGAGCGTCAGATGGTTGCTGGCCGAGAGAAACAGAATGAGGAGGTATCCAGGACAGATAAAACTTAGATGATTACAGAAGACGAATATATTCTTATATATATAGAAAAACACTCAGACTACCTCAAAGTTGTATTTTTTTCCTTTTTATTAAATTATACTATACATGTAAAAAAGTGCATAAAGCTTCAAGGTACAGCTTGACAAATTTTCCCAAAGTGAACACATCGATATAACCAGTACCAAGATTAAGAAAGGAAAACTTTAGGGCAGGAGGGTTCAAGTGGCAGAGCACATGCTTAGCATACACCAAGGTCCTGGGTTCAATCCCTGGTACCTCCTCAAAAATAAATAAATAAGTAAACCTAACTACCTGTCCCCCCACCAAAATAAATAAATAAATAAATAAATAAAAAGAAAGAAAGAAAACTTTAGCAGGGCCCCAGAAACCTCCGTTTTTCCCCCTTCCAGTCACTGCCTACCCTAAAGGTAATAACTCTCTTGATTTCTATCCATTTCTTAACATATACATTAATGGAATCATAGGTATGTAATTTTTGTGTATCTGCCTTCTTTGCATATAGTGATAGTTTATTCATTCTCATTTTATACCATTTTCATTTTGTAAATACACCTCAACTTACCTATTCTATTGTCAGTAGACCCTTGGATAGTTTCCAGTTTGAGGCTATTATGAATGTTCTATGAACGTCCCTGTACGTGTCCTTTGGTAAACATATGTTTCTACTTCTGCTGAGATAACCATAAATGTTAAAAACAGATTCCTTACCTTCTGGGTGATATTTATCCCATGCATTTCTGACTCTATTATTAAAGCAAGTCAGTTGTCTTCTTTTCTTTTTAATCTTGCCTCCTTCTGAACTTTGCTTTCCCGCTTCCTGAACTTTCTTCCTTCCTAAAACAAAACTGGCCTCAGACACTGGGAAAATCTAAAATGCATAGCTCCAAGCTCATCATCTGAGGATGCAATAATGAGTGTGTTATTTTAAATTACTTTCCATCATGGTCCATGCTGCCTTCAAAGGTCAAGCCTTTATCCCTTGTGTGTTCCGTGGGAGCACATGGTTCACGTGACCAAAAGTAGAGTAGTTTCCAACAAAATTCAAAAAACTTCTGGTCTTCTCACAAAAATTGTTTTGTATTTTTTTAAGGTAAAAGAAACTACATTTGATTCCCTGCCTCTAGCTTATTTTAATATGAGCCATTTTTGTATGCAAAGGACTGCTGACACTAGCAAGTTTTATAGTACTGATTACTATGGAAACATTTATCTATAAATATAAAATCCTTTAAAGCTTAGCCTTTTATCTTTATAGAAAAAGGCCTGTTTATGTCACTTCTAAGATTCCAGCTTTAATGTAGACATGAGCTATTCTAATGCCAAACAAGATAACCTCAGTGTTGGAGTCATGCAAGCTTTGAAAAGTGGAATTTGTGCTAAAACTATTATTATTTGATAAAATATTAATCATGAAATAAAAATATTTAAAGAAGCTCACTTAAGCCTATAGCTCTGGTTTGTTGAATTTGTTTTATTGAATTTAATATTATGAATATGTCTCCTTTTTTTTCTCTTCTATTTCATTGTTCTTTTCCATTCTTTGTGCAAGTGTACATGCATTTGTGTGGGTGTTTGTTAGTTGCAATGAGAGCCAAAATGGAAGTAATTTATTCATTAACCTTTTCTTTTGGCACATTTGTGGATCTTTCTTTTTCAAAGTTCTTGTAAAATGAGATATGATGATGTAATATCTTTGTATTATTATCACTTCCTTTCTTGTCCCTCTTTTACTAACATGTATCACTTTAAATAATGAGAGGTTTATAAGGGGAAATTATTGCAGGATGAGAGGGGAGAGATTGCCATACGGCCCAAAGGAGAGCACTTTGTGCTTTCTGCTTCCCCAGGGGAATAGGCAAGTGATCTGAGATGGAAGTAGGGAAGACCTGGGGAGTAAGAGGGCACTGAACAAGATAATTCTTGTCCTCACTTTTTAAAAAAATTTTTATTTTATTGAGTTACAGTCAGTTTACAGTGTTTTGTCAATTTCCAGTGTAGAGCACAATTTTTCAGTTCTCACTTTTTTTTTCCTATATAAATTGGAAAATCCAGGCCTTACAGGTCTTGCCCAAAATGAAACATTTCTTTCTGCTTCCACACAACCATCTAAATGTACCATTATTATTTCTCAGATGTATCCCTGGCTCAAATCCATTTCTAGTCCAACAAGTTCAAGTTATGCCCAAACAATTACAGACTGAATAGTTAAAGCTCTCTCAGACACTTCTAAGTCTCCCTTCACTAGCAGAAGCCTCTACTCTTAAAAAGTTATAATACAAAAATATACATGATTGTCAAGCTTTTCAGCAGTGTTTTATCAGTGCAGTTTGACAGAACCCTAGAAATAAAGAGAGGAGGAGGAGAGAGATGCTAAGCGGCAGGAGAAAGGCGTGCTGTGCAGTTTTGCGGGTCGGCCAGTTGTCACTGAAGAGTTAAAGTGCTGCATGACAGAATCCAGAGTTGCTGCTTCTCATCCCGGCTGCAGGGATGGGAACAAGACGCTGAAAAAGTGTGGCTGTCACAACTGACCCAATTAACTTTTGAATTGCCAAATTCCTACTTATTTATCTTGGTGGTGTATAAACAGAGGTTAAAAAAATATCTTTGAGACACCATTAATTTTAAGTGGCACGTTAGATGTTGCCGGGACCGGCTTCAGTTTGAAGGAAGCAAGACCCATTGGCAGAATATAGGGGAAATTATTATGGCAACATAGAACTTTAGAATCACAAGGTTGGAAGAGGGCCAGTGACTTATCTATTCTGACCACCCATGTCTTAGCCATAATTTTTTAGAAGCAAAGAACATATTTAATAGATATTAAACAATAAGGGTCACTGAGTCAAATCTCTTTTCAGCATTCTCCTTTGATCTGCTATTTTCTTGTTCTTTTGAGTACCAGGAAAAGGGATTCAACCGTGGAATATTTGTCTAATGCTGCAGATAGCAGCAACGTTTATGGGCTACGTATGGCTATTAAGTGTCGCAGACAGGACTGACTCTGAGGGGATTATGACATAAGAAATGTTTGCTGGCACATTCCTACCCTCACTTACCCCTTGGACCTTTCTTTCTACATGCCTCCTCAAGCCCCTCTTTCTCTTCTCCACAGCAAGATGTGCCTTGCTACCCGGCTTAATCCAGCCTTGAATTCTTCACTTATAATAACACAGAAATAATAATTTTATGCACTTCACAGTGTTGAGAAGATTACAAGATGACATTAAATAATGTCTGCAATGTCTTTAGTTCCATATCCAGTGCATATTCAGGCCTCAGTGAACGATGGCTTTTATTATTTCTGCCACCTGCTAAAGATGTGAACCCATCCAAGGGTATTTATGATGTAACTGAAGATGGGAAAAGCGATTAATGGATGGGATTGACATTTGCAGAGTATTGCCCATTCAGCAACTATTTACTGGGTATCTACTATGTACCAAACCCTCTGCTTCAGGGCTGGGAGTAGAAGATGTCAAAACATTCGTTTTTCTTAACTTCCTGGAGCCAACAGTCTAACGAAGGAAAACAACCGTGAGCATTAACCACACAAGTATCTGTATAATTACAATTGCAATTAGGGCAGTGGAGGCAAAATAAAGGGAGATGTGAGCTTGCATAATATGGAGACCAAACTTCAAATGTGAAAGTCAGGAAAGCCTGTCTGCAAAGAGCCATTTATGTTGAGTTAAGCAAGGAAGACGTGGGATGGGAGGAGACTCTTCCTGGCAGCACAAATGGATGTGCCTCTTGGGACTGGTCTTGAGGAAAGTGGAAGGAATTGTAAACAGAAGAAATTGGTACTCCTGGGCATATATCCGGATGGAACTCTAATTCAAAAGGACACATACACCCCAATAGCCAAGACATGGAAGCAACCTAAATGTCCAGCGACAGATGACTGGATGAAGAAGCCGTGGTATATTTATACAATGGAATACTACTCAGCCATAAAAATAATAAAATAATGTCATTTGCAGCAATATGGATGGACCTGGAGATTGTCATTCTAAGTGAAGTAAGCCGGAAAGAGAAAGAAAAATACCATATGATATCATTCATATGTGGAATCTAAAAAAAGAAACAAAGAAGACATTAATGAACTCATCTACAAAACAGAAACAGACTCACAGACATAGTAAACAATCTTATGGTTATCGAGGGAAAGAGGGTGGGAAGAAATAAACTTGGGAGTTCAAGATTTGCAAGTATTAACTACTACATATAAAAACAGATTAAAAAACCAATTTCTTCTGGATAGCACAGGAAACTATTCATCTTGTAATAACTTTTAATGAAAAGAATATAAAAATGAATATATGTATGTACATGCATGACTGGGACATTATGCTGTACACCAGAAATTGACACATTGTAACTCACTATTCTTCAATAAAAAAGAATAAAAAGAAATTAGCTTGTACTATCTTCCCTCCTCCTTTCCCCAACCCCCACCGTCTATTGGTTCAACTCCTAGAAGCTCAAGGTTAACAGGGCAGCGACTTCTCAGGTTGAACTGCAGAGGACTGGGGCCCTTCTTTTCCTCCTCACTCCTCAAAGTAGACAACTGCTCCCCTTTTCATCCCTTGCTTAAGAGGCTCTGAATAAAATGCAACTTGCTGTTTCTTAGTACATGTCCGCACCGGTGACTCTCCCAGGCCCCCAAGCACAAGATTTGACCTGAAGACACCTTTCAATCCCAAACCATATGAAACTGCAAGGTTTGTTAAACCCACTATGAACCTGATGTTATTGTTATTTTTTTAACTGAACTGTGAACTGAATTTAAACCATTTCAAAGAAAACCTAGAGAACTTGTTTGAGCCAAACCTAAGCTCATGTGTGTGTGTGTGTGTGTGTGTTTTAACTATTAACCAGAACTAAATCAGAACACTGAACCCAAACAATTGTTTTATTTAGTTTGAGCACCCATCCTGAAGAAAGAATATTTATCATGGGACAATTGAAAGTTATTTGTGTTCAGGTTAGTTGCAATCAGAATTGTACTCCCAGATGTTTGAGAAATTTCAGAACTAGCTTTCATTTTTCTGAAGAAAATTTTGCAAGGAGGTTGTATTTTGTTGTTGTTGTTGTCAGTCTAAGAATTCTCCATTTCCCCCAGCAATTTTCAAGTACCTCTAACCCCTGTACGAACCTCAGAATCGAGATTTATGTGAAAGTTAAAAAATAAAAATGGAAGGTTTGATTCCTTCTTGGTTCTCCCCCTTGCTTTCCACAATAACTGTGTGCTGTTTTAGATCTGGTAAAGGGAGAAAGGATTTGGGAACGTTTTGTTTCTAGTTAAAAAGATCCTTTAATGTGAGGAGACACGGGAAAACCAGATGAGATGTGGCAGTGTAGTGATATGCAAAAAATGTTGACTGAAAATGTAAAGTCCATTTGAGAAAGCACTGACTGACCATGACAACCCTCCTGGGTCTAAATATGGCTGTGAATAGACTCTCCCCTCTTTGGTGCCAATAAGAGCTAGTTCTACAGGGTCAGTGATTTCCACGTGATGTTTCATCGCTTGTGAGGCATTTCGTAACTTGACTTTGGGTTTTAGACATTGAGCCCTGGGTAAAAGCACACAATTTCCCCTTCATGTGCGCTCCCATTTGAACTGAGCCACACGGCTCAATGATAACCTCCCAATTAGTAATGTTAACAAAGAAAATTTCAAGTTGAGTTACTTTGCATGTTAAATGATCTGCACTAGTTTTTGACTTTTGAACAAAGTGGGGTTTTACGGAGGAGCATTCACAGATACATTCAGATTCGACTGCAAACAACAAAACCAGTTACACAAACAGAATCCTTCCAACCACTTCTCCCCCCCTCCGTCCCCTCCCCACCCCCCCACCCCCTACAGGAATGTTTCTTATTTTGGAAGGAAAAATAACATTTTTGAGTCCTTTAAGTTCCAAAGCTTTTTTTCTATTTTACCATTTGATCCTTATAATAGCGCTGTGACATGATTTTTCTTATTCCAGTTTTTCAGATCAGGAAACTGAACTTACTTTGGGTGCCATAACTCTTTCCACATCCTGTGGCCAGTAGGGGGCAGAGCCAAGGTTTGGCCTGTTTTTCTGACTCCTCAGTTTCTTTTTCCTGATGCCATGTGCACATATGACACGAGTACAAAACACATAGCAGAGAAAGCCTTGTCTCAAAAGCTTAATGTTGACATCACAACTGGGCCCTCTATCTGTAGAATGTGTGTTTAGTTAGGTGGGTGTGTGGGTAAGGCTGGACTTAGATTCCCTCCATCCTTATCATCTAGGATAGAAAGAACCACACTGGAAAGGACTCGTTCTGAAGAAGTGTCCTTCTTAAACCCCTCACGTCGGCTTGAACTCTTGAACCTGTGGCAATGACATAAGAGGCAGATACTTGGATGGAAGTATCAGGGTCCTGCTGTAGGAAACTCTGAGACTGCTCTCCCTTTGTTCCCAAGCATCTCTGAAATATGCCATCTGCTTATTGTCAGACCTGATGAATCACCATGTTCTGGTTCTCTTTGTTTCCTTCTCTTAAATGAGGGCCATACTTCCTAGGTCTTCTTGTACATAAGGGTTGTGGTGAGCTTTAATTAGCCAGTATCTGTAAAGTCTTTGAACATCTTAGGGGGAATAAAGTGCTAAATGAATCTAGCATCTTTACAAAAAACTAATATTTCTTTAGGAACTAGTTAAATGAAAAACTCTAATACCATAATCTCATGTCAATCTTTGCTCACCTACATTAATGAGTCAAAAATGTGTATAGATGTTTAAGGTCAGTTTTGAAAACCCAGAACTAAAAGAGATTTAATATTTGCATTTCCGGCCTTTGTTGTTTATGTTTGTAACTCCAAAGTTTCGGTGACTAAAATGTAGAGTTCCCAGCCTTAGTAATGCTTAGGTTAAATCTATCTTCAGAGACTGTAAATTGCCACCTGTTTGAGATGAGTAAACTGGGAAGACAACTTGTACTTCTGCTGGTGTACAAGTGATGTTTACATCAGACCATCTTGAAGGACAGTTCGATATACATTAATATGAAGTGATGATCATTTCTCTCTATGTAATTTAGATGTAGCTTTTGAGCCATAGCTCTGAGGCAACCAACAGAATGGGCCACCTCACCAACACTCACACACATGATGCACAGTAATTCTACTGGAATATTGAGAAGGCAAGGCCTCATTAACTCAGTAAAATGAAAGTAATGGAATATAAGTAATAACATTGCCTTTCATTTGGGGTTGCCAGATACTTTTCCAATGTCACATCCCCACTAGGAACTAATCAGTCAAAAAAAGTGCAAAGAGTTTAGTTTTTCAGTATAATCTTGAACTCTAATTTACACACCCGGTCATCTCCCATCCAACTCACTTTTAAAGTTCCGAGATACAAGGTAATGAGACAGGAAAATTAAAAAGATAATGCGTTACACATATCACATACTCAATAAAAGTCTGTTGAGTTAAATTAAATTGAATTAAACAATGATCTAACTAATCCAGATTAAGACATTCCATCCCCGAGCTGTTTCGTTTTTGCTGTTGTTGACTTTGGATTCACTTCAGAGAACAAGAACAAAGTATTCTTTGGGGAACTTATTTTTTAAAGTCCATTTTTGGTTTATTTTAAATCAAATGGGAAGCCTAGAGGAGTTTGAAATTATGCTCGTATTGCCTTCAGCTCAACAAATGACAAATCACCTGATGAGAAATTTATCAAAACCACCAAAAAAAAAAAATCCCCTCTCTTCATCATACTTCCTCTTTCCACATCTTTCCCCTTCACTGCAACATATCACTTCTAGTCTTTATGGAAAAGACTTTTTTCTTTTGAAATAGATTTACTAGTTTGGACTGTTATCTTGAGTAGGAGAAACATAAAGCATCGCGTGGCTTCAAAGGCAATTATCTTAAAGAGATGGAAACATAGTGGCCAACATGACCAAAATTGGTGCTGATCTAGGGTAAGAAACGAGGGTTTGGGCCTTAGTTTCCTCATCTGTAAAAGGAAAGAGTTAGAATAAAGTCTGTTCAAGCCTTAGCATTCAGTGCAATTAACTCAAGATTGTAAAATCCCAAAAGGCTGAAGTTCAAAGATCTCTCCAGGGAAAATTTTGCAGAGGAAATGCCTCTTGGTATTCAAGGCGGCCACATAGAAATGAAGGGAGTTTGTTAAGGCTATTGTTTCTCATCGGAAAGAAGATTGTGAGACTTGAGAAATTTCAGAGATCTTTGGTCATATCTGCAAATAGTTTCTTGTTTGTTTGTTCTTTTGTTTTGTTTTTAAGTACAGGCTAGGGTTTTTTGTTAGTATGGTTTTTTGTTTGCTTGTTTGTTTTATAGTGTCGTTGGTCCACTGTGTAATAGCTAATCTATGGTTTGGCTGAAATGCTCACTTCTCAACTGATTAGATGACATTGTGTGGACATATCCTTAGACCTGGCTAATTAAGATTTGCTTTGTACAAACAACTGAACTTTTTAGTTTATCCTCCTTGCTTTATTATGTAAGAATCTTAGACTCTAGGAGTTGGAATCTATCTTAAAGATGTAGTCTGCTTTCATCATTTTCTAGCTGAGGAAACTGTCAAGAAAGAGAAATAGAACTTACATTTTCTTTCATACCAGTTTTATATTGATTTTGTAGGTGACTCTGGCACCATGTCTTAGGTTTATGTGACTATAATAGGAAATACTTATACCCCCAAAACTGTCAGGTTTTTTTTTTTTTTTTTTTGGAGTCCTTACTATAGAAAGATTAAATTCTTCCTAGTGGGATATTTTAGTTGAAACTTACCGATATTGAATTTTATTGAATTTTAATGATAAACTCTGTCCATCTATCTATTTGCAGCACTTTGAAGATAAAATGAGATGACAATTTTTAAGCTGTCTATTCATTCATTCATTCATGAATTATATATATGTTCATGCATAACTGAAAAATTGTGCTCTACACTGAAATTTGACACAACATTGTAAAATGATTATAAATCAATAAAAAATGTTTTAAAAAGATGTCTATTAGTAGGCACCCAACACATGTAAGTTCCCTCTTTTCTGTAGCCCACCCATCCCCTACCATGTGCAAATGAGCGTGTCCCTTCCCTACCTTCTGTTGAAACCACAAGAGACCTTCTAAGTCTTGCATCATCAGAAAGATGGTGGCAAATATTTAGAAAAAAATGCTTCAGGCAGAGAAAAGCATTTCAATTGAGTGTATTTCTCAGATATCTTGGTGCTTCATTTTGCTCTTCTTTGTGTGTGCAGTCATTGTGGCTTGCATGAAATTTAGCATTTTTTTTTTCATTTGCAGGGGAGAGATAATTAGGATTACTTATTTATTTTATTTTATTTTATTTTATTTTATTTTATTTTACTTTATTTATTTTTTTGATGGAGGTACAGGGGATTGAACCCAGGACCTCATGTATGCCAGGTATTAGCATGTGTTTTTTGATTCATGTGCAACGTGAAATGGTTCACTGAGGAATCTCAAATTGTTGGGTGTAAATATAAAACAGTTTTATTTTGCTAAACCATGCCTTTCACTCCAATATAGCAAATCTCCTTTTCTCATTTTTCTCATCCCTAATAGCATCTTGGGCATATGGTATAATTTACCAATCAATTACGGTTGCTAAAAATTTATCTAGAACTATTTAAAATTTCAATCTTAGGTCTAATTCAAAGCTCTTTTTTAGAAAAAAAGTTCAGAAATCTCCTCACCACCTAGGTTTCTGAAGTAAGAGGTTTGGAGCAGAAAGAAGGCATGGCGTGGCACTGGATAGCCTCTCTCTCTTCCTCTTCAAAGTTTAGTTCCCTGGATTTGTCTACAGTAAAAAGGAAAAGAGAAGGGGAAGAAACACCTTTTCAGCAAATGCTCTCTCTCTGAGGTTGACTGTCCATACACTCCTTTCATCTTTAGTCACTTTTTTATATTGATTGTGGGAGGAGAGGTTGTAATGGGGACTGGGGTATGAGGGCCAGTTCTGTCTCTCCTAATACACCTGTCCTTGACTGTCAGGACTTAATAGCCGCCATCTATGGACTGAGGTGGATTTTATGATCTTTGAACCTGAGCCGCAATTCTGGATAACAAAAAATTCCTTCCAACTCTACATCCTGTTACAGCAGCAAAGTAATCCCCGAGACAAATGTATATTCTCATGTGTGCGTCTGTGGTGTTTGCAGTGGCTTATCTGTAGGATAAAATGACATAACTGAAAACTCTTGATGAGGCTTTGTCACATCACATAAGAGGGGAAGTGTAAGACCCGGACATTCGCAGGGTTTCCTGAGTAGAGAATCTCCTCTAGTTCCTAACCTTGGAACTAGAGGTTCCTCCGTCTCTCTCTTCATCTCTCTGTCTCTCTAGATGTCTGTTTCTCTCTCTCTCATTCTAAAACTGTTCCTTCCCTAGTTTCTTCCTTCTCAGAAAATAATGCCATTGTGCATCTTGAATGACCACAGCCACAGGTTTTCAAAATTGCAGCAGTAACATCAAGTTCCTTGAATTTAAAGGGAATTCTCAGACCATATTTGACAACTGTTCACTCTTCCTCCAATTTTAGCTACTTAAACTAGATTGTTTAACCATAATGCCTAAGAGAGGCCTAACGTACAGAAATATATATATATGTATATGTCTCTTCTTATCTTTGAATAGATATTCACATTTTATATTTAAAAAATAAGGTAGAGAGACTCTAAAAATCAGGAGAATAGCCATTTTTAGTCACTGATGTGGCAGGCATCAAATCCACAGCAATACTATAGGATCTTGGGCAACAAAATATCATAGGTAGGCTCAAGGAAACCAGTGACTTATGAAAACATCATGTTGTTTTTTTGGTAGAGCAAAACATTCAGAGAAATGTGTGTTTAAGAGATAATTTGAACACAGAACTCAATCTAATGTATCCTCCTCTCTGCCATGTTGAATTCAATTTGAAACAGCAAATATTTACTGAAGCCCACTACGTGCAAAGCTCTAGTGTTTTAATGTCTGGGTAAAAATAAGTTACCAGGTTTAAAAGATAATTTTACAGACTGTTGTTTTTGATTATCTGGAAGAAATATATTTTTGCTATCACTCAATTACAGGAAAAATGATGATTGGAATAACAGACCTATAAACCAGTTATTCTGGTGAAACTTTTCAAAGTCTCTGAGCAATCCTGTGTTTTATTTCTACCCAGCTGGAAAAAAGTTAAGTGACTCAGCAATTGTACTAACAGACTTAATTTCATGAAGTTTTGACTATCTTAACCTCATCAGAGTGTGCTTCTTAAGACTGGTTTTTTGAATGAAAGTGACATATGTTTATTGAAACTTCTTAAAATTGGACTCCAAGATTATGTCAATACTTCAAAAGTGAAGTTGAGGGGGAGGGTTATAGCTCAAGGGTAGACTGCATGCTTAGCACATGCAAGGTTCTGGATTCAATCCCCAGTACCTCCATTTTTTAAAAAGTGGGGAAAAAAAACAGTGAAGTTGAAGGTGATAAAAAAAAATGTTTTTGGACTGTCCAAATTTGCAAATAACTCATGTCCAAAACCTAGTCAAGAGACTGTCTTAGGGGCACCAAGGAGAGAGCTGTGGGTCAGTCTCGCTGAATCTTCCAGCCACTTTGCATCTCTGATCTCTGTGTAATTTCTAGGGGTGTGGAAGCAGTTTGTCTTTAGTGAATATTCACTATCGTTTTTGTCATTTTTTTTTTTCTGGGCATTTTCCTCTAAGTGTGTTGTACAGTTGCACTGCATTCTGGCTGCCAAAACAGGTGGGACAGTGCGGACTAAACACTACTCCAGCGTTACCTTTTCCTTCTGTTCTGCCTCCCTTCACTTATCCCTCCAGAAACATAATAAATTACCATTATTTCTGGGTGATGATTCTAATTACATGAAGAGAGGGAGCTGTTTTGGTTACCCTTAAGTGCGAAGGACCACTAGTTGTCCTATTGCATACTACTCTTAGGAACACTTAGGTTTACAAGTCAAGTTTTTAAACTTAAAATGAGGAAGCTCAATGGTAAGTTCTCAGCCAATAGAACAAGAAACTCTCTAAGTCAGATTCCAAGAGAAGAGCTGTATTTCACTGTCATTTCTCCCCTTGCCATTTTACTTACCTTCATGAAATGTTTCTAACTTAAATGCCTTTCTAGACAACAGAAAACACACACATAAAGCATGCATATATTCAAATTCTTAAATCTTTACAGAAGGTCATAAATTTGCCTGGTGTCAGGAACTGTGAAGAGTCTGAGCACTTACTTACAATCTGACAAATTGGCTCATCACAGTTCCATGGATGCTGGTCGAAGACAGAAGACTCTTGGGTCAGAGACAAAGGACTGCTTAATACCTATGGCAACAAAAGAAGCCAGATCATCAGCATTTTTGCATTGGTTTCTTGAGCCCCAATTCCCACAGAGTGATGCAAAGAGGGCCAGGTCACACCTTCAGGTCAGTGGGTTATGGTACAGGAGAGGAGCTTCCTACACACAGAGAACTTGGGGCTTTGACAGTGAATAATAAGTATTTATGCTTTTTTTGTTCTGAAGGGAGACATTATCTTTATTATACTGAACTCAGGGCTCCACCAAACAAATTTCTCATGATTTTGCTGTACCAAAAGCCCTATGTCACATGGCAAGTCCATCATTACTGGTACCTTCTACTTAAACTTTGGGGACTCCTTGACTCCGCGGCCACAGACATATTGCTTTCTAGCTGGAGCTGCATGTTTTGCTCTCTCTGGGTGATTCAGGCTTGACTGCACACCATCAACTTTCTTTGAAGAGCCACCTTACTCTGGGGAAACTGCTGGCTGTTACTAAGAAAACATCTTAAATTCTTGCCCAGGTTCCTCTGAAGGGCTAAGGAAGTTTTCTAGGACAACAATACTGACCACCAGAATTTATGTACATTTCTTTGGGTCAGTTTATCACTCTCTAGTGAATCATCTTCAATAACTGCAAAGCCAATCAGGACAAAAAGAACCCAATTCTCCTGGGAGTCTGTCTTGGGGGATGCTCCCCTGAAAAGGTCAAAGATCTCCTTTATCAACCAAGACTGATCACAAAAAAACCTTGAGACATTTACTGTCCTCTCCAAACAGGTTTAAGGTAGGTGTGATAGCAGGGCGTGAGCCATTGGATGGGCCAACTGTTGCCATTCTTCCTTAATAATAGGATGCACTCCACCTCTTTCTATCCTAAGCATACTACACAAGTTCTACCTACATGGTCAGAGTTTTCTCTTCTTTAATGTTTGGTGTAGGTGATATGTCACTGCAACTCTTGTCTGAAAGGGGGCACACCAGGATAAATCTTGGTATTTGTTACAATGTGGGGGCCCTGAGGCTGCCCACCAGATTAGAAAGAAGACTTCCCTTCACTCCACCACTCCCATCCCCACCCCTGACCTGGAGAAGAGTTAGCAACAACCAGAACAGCATTTGAGCAGCTGTCTTTGAACTGCTTTCTGAATTCAGTCTTCAGTCACTTTCTAAATAACCTCCTTGTTAACAGGCAATAAAGAGGAGGAACATTTACTGCCCCTACATCATATAGTTCGGCCAACATATTCACTGGTGATTGTATCGACTCCCTCAAGTTCCTTTAATTGGCCTATGAGACCACCATCCTTCCTTCTTCATGTTGCCATGTCCCAGTCAGCTTCTCATCCTCACCTCTAAAACTGCCAAACACCAGGAAGGGTCTGGGGTTTCATCCCACTTCCAGGCAAAAATGTTAGCCTGCTACAGTATCATCAATGCTGGTAGAAGACACAAGACTCTTAGGTCAGAGACAAAGAACAATTTGTCACTCACAACAGTAGAAGCAGTCAGAGTATCAGCATTTTTGTGCAGTTCCTCGAGCATCAGGTGGCCCGGGATGATGACTAGATGGCACCTGCACATGGTGGGCTATGTTACAGGAGAGGAATTCTAAGCTTAGGGAACCAAACTCTTCTATAATAGTCAGACGGAGACACTATTTCCATCTTCCAAAGCTGTTAAGTAAACCTGCTCTTTGCTCTGAAAGGAGACGCTGTCTCTATATTCAAAGCCTATTTGTGACACAAACTTCCTTAAAAAGATAGTCTGGAACAAAGGTCAGTCAATGCTTCTCTTTCAAGATGTGCAGAAATACAATAGACCCATAGAGAATAGAAAATTATTTCCCCACACTTGGAAGGAAGGGGAAATACTGCAACTACAAGCAGCCTTTGTTTTATGATTATAGGGACCCAATTGAAAACAATAGCAAAGGAAAAAAAAATTGAAAACGTGAATGATTTTGTTTCTTTTTTGATAGTTGGAAAGTACCTTTCAATAAACAGGATATTTAGCAGTTTATCAAGTGTTATATTAAGGTTACAGGTCTATAAAAGATATGCAGTGAAATTTCTTCTGAAAGTTCTCATGAGATACAATGTCATAAACTGTCACTCTCCTAATGAGAGACACAAGATCATAGGGTTTAGTGAATGGCTGGACTCATCCCATTTCAGTCTACTCCTCAGATTGCAAAGAGCCATTGAACTTCACAGCAGAAGTGAAATTGGTAGATGTTTGGCATCGAAAGTATTGAATTGGGTTTGTAGGACAGTGGCGGTGTTCTGTTTTATTTTCCACTTAGGAAATGTGATAGGTTACAATTTTATTTGTCAGTTATATTTTAATAAAGCTGAAAAAAGTAAAAAAGAAACATGAGGGATTTTGACTTACTAATAAAAAGGACATCTTTTTCTTATCCTGAGACCTCAAATATATGCATGTTTCCATTCAGAAGGGTCTTACCAACAGTTGGAACAGTTGTGGAAGATTTGGGTAACAGCTAAGTGTAGAGCAATTGTTTGTTTGCTATATAAGTAGATTTTGTGTCCACTTCAGTTACCTAGATTTTAAGGAATTTTCCATTGCTGGCGTAAATTGACTTAATCTTAACCATTCTAACTGGATTCGGATCTTTCAGATTCTGACACTCTTAGTTACTGTGTAGACATGGGCAACTTATGTAAGCCCTGAGCCCTCATTTTTTTTTTTCCCTGTTAAAAAAAAAAAGGATAGAACATTTACTTATGAGGTTTCCAGGTATAAAACTAAAGTATATTTTTTAAAAAAAGCTTTGTACAGTATATAGTACATAATACATAATAAATTCTCAATAAAAGGCTGTTCTTTAGTTTCCTATGTGTTTTGACTACCCACGGATGGAAGGACATCATTCTTCATTTTCAGGTTATTCATTGGTTCGTGGATTCCTCACTGATCCAGGAACAGAAAGGACCTTGCCTCCTTCCCCCGGAGAATAAACTTCTCTGCTCATTTAGTTCATATTCTGTTGTTTATCGTGATCCCCAAGATTGCATTCGTGTGGAATAATGAAGACTAACTCTGCAGACACCAGACAAGTCCTGGGATGGATTCCATGTGAGAGCTCCTAACAGGAAAGACTGCATTAAAAAGCTAAAGAACAGATTTAAAAAGCCTAAAATCCTTAGAATCTCAGCTTCAGATCCTGGCAGGATTGAATTAGCTTTTTTTTTTTTTTTCCTCTGGAGTAGTTAAACTTAGTTTCATGTGTTTTGTCTGAGTGCTGCGTGTGGGAGTAGGAATCTATATCATTCAGATGGAAGCTTTCATCTGTTTCAAGCCTGTATGTATATTAAAACAGCCATGAAATTTTATATGTGCTCAAAGCCTAAAAATATCAGCACAGACCTTAAGAGAATCAGACAGTGGGCTGAAGAGAGATTTAATATTCAGTACTTCTCCTTTCTATTTCTTTTTGCATCATTATAATAAAAAGTTGGGTTGACGGGAGCTCTAAAAATGTATTTTGAAAACTGAGCAATTGTCCACTTTAATGTATTCTATTAAGATGACAATTATGGACACTTTAAAATAAAACAAAACCACAACCTTTTTCTCCATAGCAGGGATTTAAGGCCCAATTTGTTCAAATGAGAGCCTTAAATCTCCTTTTTATTTGGTTCCTTTTTTTTTGTTTGTTTTAACTGCTCCAGTAGTGTTGCCAACATAAGCTTGAGTTCCTTTCATCTGAACCCACAAGGAACAAGAGGAGGAAGTAAGGGTGCCTCGGAGGGACGGATGGCATCTGCGGATGGGGGTCTATCTTGAGAATGGGTGTTTTGGTGTCTTACACTGAAGTCATGTTCCTACTTCCCAGGGTTCTGTATTGTTGATACTTTAAGTGATTTATGTAGTTCAGCATGCTTTTTTTTTTTTTTTTTTTGGCTGAAGAGAAACATGCCTGCCAATCTTCTAAAGCAATAAAGATTGTTTTATTAAATGGGGCTGAATGAATGTTTTCACCAGAACTGGATTCCAATACACCTGCAGAGTCATTTTTTTTTCCCCATCCAAGACATCCTGAAGCTGTCTACAGATGAGTCTTCAGCTCCCAGGACAGCACCTCAGTCACCAAGGACCCAGAGATACATCATGGAACTCATCCATTCCTTGGCTCCATGATCTTGAGAAAGACACGCCTTTGCTGCACTCAGCCCCACGACCCCCACATCTTCCCCTTCTATCCACTCCTCCACATGAAAGTAAGAGCTAAAGCATATGAAAACCTATTTTTGGTAAATGTCATGGTTTTTCACATCACTGAGTAAGCATGAAAATTTCTCTCTAAATATTTGAATCACTTCATTTATAGTCAAGGACACTTTCTCAAAATGAACATTTTAAAGCCAACCAATTTGACTATACATCTGGGTTGGAACCCAAGAAAGGCAGAAACACTATAGCTGATCGAACTAATTTGTATTACTATTCTTATCTGGTGGTCTCACTTTGAGGAAACCACAAAGATGTCATTTTGGGAAGTCGCAGCTTTAGGGGTGGGGCTGTGTTGGAGGTGTTGGATCTTCTGGTGGTCAATGATTGTATAAAGCACAAGAGAAAATTGTGAGAAAAGATTTTTAGTGAATTTTCTTTCTTAACACATTTGCTTTTTTCAGAGCAGTAATTTTGAATTATGACAATTTGGAAAGAATGAATGCAGTGTGACATCATGCAAAGAACAAGTCACTAAATTTAGAGATCAGAATAAACTGAGACCTAGGCCTGTCTATGCCATTTTTTAGCTTTGTTGCATTGGGCAAGTTACGTACCAATATGGTGTCAATTCCGTCTCTATCAAATAAAGAATTGGCTTAGATCAGAGTTCTCAAAATTTGTTCTTTAGACTTGTGAAATTGTCTGCAGAAGTAAAATTATAAAATAAATTAAAATAAATTGGGAAATAGTGCATCCTATACCCTCCCAATTTACATTAGCCTGGTAAAGTGTGAAAAGTTCTGCAGTTGAAGACCCCAGCTTTATTTTAGTACAGCACGTCCCCCAATTTTTTCCTAGTTATGTACCTTAATATCTTTTGGGAATAGAGTATCACAAATATCTTTAGGAAACCCTGGATTCAACAATCTCTAATACCCTTTCTAGGTGTTCATTCAATTACACCAGTTACTCTGCTTTTGTTCCTTTTTATATTTTGCCAATAAGAGAGTTTTCCTTTGTTCATTTTTGGTAATTTCTCAGATAAAGAATAACAGGAGATGAAATAATTTAGTTGCCTAAGGAATCATTAGAATGAGTCATTGGTCCCTCTGCCTCATTTAAGGTACTTTCCAGTGTTAAAGTTTATGATTCAAAGATTCTGATTTGAGACCAGGGACAGTTCTTCCTATAGAAAAATTCACTCCATTCTTACCTTCTAGAAAACCCTATGTTACTTCATATACCTGTCAGCCTACACAAATGTTTATTTTTTTCCCCCACAAATTATCATCTCAACACAATAACAGATTTCTTCTCAAGCAACGGAGACATTTTGCAGTCTCGTGGCTAGTACTTTATTGTTTCTGAAAAAAGCATACTTCTCATTCCGTAATGTCTTTAATTAAATTTTAAGCTATCTGTTGGCACAAGTTTATACAGGCATTAAAATTTCTGGTTACTTTTCAGGACAAAGTATCAGAGTATATGTATTGTTGATTTTGTTCATTGCTTGAATACCTTTTTGTCTAAACAATCTACATCTTTTGTTCAGAGAAAAGAAAAGGAAAGAGTGCATGCTTAGATCTTTAAATAGATGTTCGAGTTCATTTACAAAGAAGATAATCCTTGTTTTAAAACATTGCATCCTCATCGCCAACAATTTCTTTCCTTCATCAAAGTGGTTCAAGATGTATTGTATTTTGGTTAAAAAATGCTTCCAACTGTTCCAGCATCAAAAAATAAGTACCATGTGTTTTATTTACCATTAAAAAAAATTGTTGAAATATTTTCCAATTATTTCCTCTCAGATGGGTCACTTTTTTCCCAGCTCTATGTGGAGAATGGTAAATTACTCCCAGTACCCACAAGGTGGCATGGCCTTCTTGTGTAATTCACTCTTGTTTGGTTTATTTCTACTTTAGCTGCTGCTCTATTTTAGATTCTACTCTTTGATTAATGTTTTGAATTTTACTTTATGGTTTTTTTTTTCTCACTTGCAGCCCACGGTCAGGGCTTGAATTTCTAGAGTGAGACATATTTTTCACAGAGACAATCAAGTAAAACTCTCCAGTCTTTTCTATTGTTTTAGTCCACTTTGGGGATAAATTAAAATTATTTGACTTTGTATAATGCCTAATAAATACTAGGCACTCAACAGATATTTGCTGTGGAATTTTACAACTTGCCTTAGGGGGAGAAAAAATTTTCTAGTACACAATATTACCAGAGTAATTTCTGGATCCTTTTAAACATTCTACTTGCTCGTGAAAAACATCTGCCTTCATTGCTCAGGAAATACTGTTATTTTGTGATGTTACAAAAATATGTTATGGATTCGGGTGAGATTTCCATCCTATCTCAATTGTAAGAAAGACATGGCTGACTCAGTTTACCCAGTTACCCCTTTCCCTGGCAAACACTGGTGCATACTCTGTCTATACCCAGCACTGTGCTAACTGCTAAAGAACATGCGAGAATGTGTAGAACACAGAGAAGTAGGTAGATATATAATTGCAATTGTGTAATAGTCATCCAGTCATTCATTCACTCAACAAACATTTATTGAGCTTTTACTGTGTGCTGGGGGTTGTGGATGGTGAATAGTGAATAAAATAGTCAGAAATTTTCCATTAGATTAGGGAGGATAAACAGTGAGTGAAATAAATACACAGTATGATTGGTAAGAATATGCCCTAAAGAAAGAAATTAAAGCAGAGAAAGGGCCAGGATTGGGAGGAAGGACAGTAATTTTACTTGTAATCTGAGTAGTCAGTGAAGGCTCTTTAAGAAGGTAGACTTTGCAAAAAGACTTGAAGAAGGCATGGAAGTGAACCGTGTGGTTCCAGTATGGGTGTGGGTGACTCCTTGAAGGGGAGCGACCACAGATTCTTGGATGAAATGGATGGGAGCAAAGGGAAGCCAACAAGGACTTTGTCGAAGACGGGAAATTTCCCCAGGACCAAGGGAAGAGATGGGCACTCTTGGTGCAGAGACCAGCAGGAGCAAAGCCACAGAGGCAGAAAAGCTAATGATGCGTTTGCCTGGGAAGCAAAAAAATGAGTTATAAGTGGGACCCACAGGCAATAAGAGTCTTATACACAATTCGATTTTATATCAACTTGGGAGAAAAAACAATGATTTCACCTAGACTAATTTTGAGGGGAAACATAGCTCAGAGTTTAATTGAGGCAAATCATGAAGAAAAAAATTAACTGACAATAAATGTGCAGGGTCATCTTAACTGATAATTTGGATCTGTTTTCTATTCCAGAGAAATTCTGTGCTCCTTGTCATTGGGATTAAGAAACTTTGAGTTCAAAATGCCTAAGAGGACAGACAGCAAAACTGAGCCGCCTGTATTTTCTAGATGCCAGTTCTGCTTCTGAGATAAGGCCCCCAGCACGCGGTGCCTACCTGGGAATGCGCTAAATATTAGATACCTGAGATCTGGACAATGGACAGCGCGAGTCTCTTTCACGAGAGGTTTCAGCAGAGGCAGAGCTCACGCCATCCTGTCTGATGGCTTTTTCTAGGTTTTAAACCTTTAGCAGTGGTCAGATAAGGGGATGGAAAAATATCCCGTGATTGTTTTGGAGAAGCAGGAACTGGGTCTGGTGTATCAGCTGGAACAGCTCCAGCTGGAAATGAACGTAGGCTTCTGCTCCTGCAGTTAACAGTTCCTTTTTTTTTTTAAGATAAAACGACGGGTGTAGATTCTCAGTCTACAACTTCAGGTGTGCAGGCTGCCATTTATTTTTCTAAAATTCAACTTAGTTCCTACTTTCAGACATCTCTCCACTAGCATGGCAGGCAACTTAACTTTGGGACTTTTGGTGGGACCCTTCCTTAGTGAAGCTGTGGCAAGTGTTGGAAGGTCATGATGAAGGCCAAGGCCTTGTGTGGGGTGCAGTCTGCCCCACACAGACGGCCTCAGAGAACCTGTCAGCCCTCTGTCCATGCGGCCCCTCAGGCCTGAGGCTGCCCTGCTGGCGCTGTGACACGTTTGGGGGTGGAACTTGCTGCTGCATTACTGACATGCGAGGGCCATGAGACTCCTGGCTCGGTCACCCTTTGTCCCATATGCCTGAGTGCTAAGTGCCTGCCCAGGTCCATGTTATTTGTCCCTGGCTGTGTCCTACACATTCTCAGCCACCATCCCCTTGGGGCTAACTTGTCCCCTTGGGGCTAACTTGTCCCCTTGGTCTCTCCTTCCCAAAATCCCGAAGAAACTGCTTCAAAGCCTAGAGGGGAAACCTTTCCGCCTCTGTGCTGTCTCCAGTGGCAGCCTGCCTAATATCCTGAATCATCTTTCTTCTCCTAAGTGCTGGGCTCTTGGGAATCAGGTATCGGAAGACCAGAGGATGGTTTCAGCCCCCTCGTGTTAGCTGAGGGCCTGAGATTGAGCCTCTGATCTAACCACTGAAAGGAAAGAGAAAAAGGACCAAAAAAGGGAAAAAGTCACTATTTCACAAACATCCACCTAATTTCACACACATGAAGGCTGTGTTCAGACTCAGAGTATTTATCGTATGTGTCTGTGTGTTTTTGTGGGAAGGCAAGGTTACTGGTCTCCACTGGGCAATCTTGGGCAACTTCTTTATCCTTATAGTACTAATTCCCTAACATATAACAGCGGACACTAAGCCTGCGATTCCCAACTGCAAGACGGTGGTGAGGCCTCGATGAGGCAGTTGTAGGAAGGTGGTTAATCATGGTGCACGTATGCACACACGTGCAGCACCAAGGGCATGCTTCTGTTTTTAGTTCAAAATGCTGTTTTGAAATTTCAAGTGACCTATGTTTTCAAAAGGAGTAAATCTAGTGATGAAACAAAATCATTAGGTCTAAGAGATAAAGTAGTAATTTATATTCTCTTTCCCAGAAAGAGTAGAAAATCTTGTTAGCCTCCTCTTTGTCCAAACCACACATCACTTCCGTTCTACCCGTTTCCTTCTTGACAAGACTGGCAGCTTTGTGAGGCCATTATTTCGCCCGTATCTCTGAGAATGTCAGAGCATCTTCAGGGCTGAGGGATAGGATGGTGTGTGGAAGTTTCTTTGCCAACCTCGGTTGAGCAGAAGAGATGGGGCTGGAGAAAGAGAAAGAAAAATGCCTTATGATACAGCTTATATGTGGAATCTCAAAAAAAAGGGGATGCAAATGAAGTCATTTACAAAACAGAAACAGACTCACAGACACAGAGAACAAACTTATGGTTACCAGGGGGTAAAGAGGGGTGGGAAGGGATAAATTGGGAATTTGAAATTTGTACCTCTTGGGGAGTGATGGAAATGTTAGCTGTCTTGATTGTGGTGGTGGTTTTGTTGGTGTAGACATCTGTCAGAATCCATCAAAGGTTCATCTGAAATATGTGCAGTTTATTGCACAGGAATCACACACAATAAGCTGTTTAAAAAATAGCCAAAGGATAAATATGAAAAAATAAAATAAAATGCACACTGAAAAAAAAAAAAAGAAGGAGAGATGGGGCTGGGGGCTCTCACCTACCCTGGGACTCGGCACAGCCCTGAGCACAAGCCAGCTTCCACATTACTGTTCCTCAGACGACAGGTTTTAGGAGGTGAGGTCCAGGACGTCTGAACACATGCCCACAGAGAGCGGCAGCGGGAGTCAGGCAATGATCGTGGGCCTGGCATTCCCCCACATGCCAGCTCTTTCTCTCCTTCCTGGTCCTTCCCCCATTTACGCTCCACCTGCCCCCCAGCAGATACACACACACACACACACACACACACACACACACACACACACACACACACAGAGCAGCCCGAGTCCTGTGACCTGCAGCAGACAAATGAGCATCTTCACAGACTATTAACCCCACGTGGATGAACGTATGCACCTATGGTACATTTCAATTCCAGTCTTACTTCTTTTTCTTCTAATGCTACTTAATTCTTTCTCCCTTCTATATTTTTCTTAGCAAGATGCGGGTAAGATACAGTTGTGGTTTTTTTTTTTAACATAGAAAAATAATAAGTAACATTTATGGAGCACTTGCTGTTTGCCCAGCCTTGTGCTGAACTCTTTACATTCAATGTCATTTGGTCCCTACCAAAGCCTGGGAGGTAGGGATTATGGTTTCCTGATTTTTGCTTACAGATGAGGAAATGGCAGCTTAGCAAAACTGTGTCTTTCCCCTGAGGTCTGCCAGTCAAGGGCAAGATTACCACTTTGAACGCAGTGCTCAGACTCTAGAGCTTACCCTCTCCCCCTCCTTTTGTTCCCCCTAGTTTTGTTCTTTTTTTTTTTTGAAGGGGGGAGATAATTAGGTTTATTTATTTAATTATTTTTTTTTAATGGCGGCACCAGGGATTGAAGCCAGGACCTCGTGCGTACTAAGCATGCGCTCTACCACTCTTCTATCCAGAGCTTAGGCTCTTAAATACAACAGGATCTGGAGAAGAAAACCGAGGCACAGAAGGATTCTGGGAACTCATTCAAAGTTTTCAGTGAAGATCTGATCATAAAAAGTATTTTCTCCTGACCTTCAATCCAGTCCTCCACCCCACTGTCTTTGGTTCGAGTCCCAGCGCACACTGAACGGGGAGGGAGCGGCTCCACCCAGGAGCACACTTTGCACCGTCTCGCTCTGACTGATCACACAGCCCTGATTTCCCGGTGATGAATTAGGACATGCTGTGAGCTTCCCCTGATCAAGGGTCTCTGCTCTTTTCTACTTACTGTCCTGCAGGGGTGGCTCCTTGGGACCTAGAACTTAAAGATTCTGGAGGGTCTAATTTTAAAAAATACACTATTACAGATTCAAAGTTAGAAATATTTACCTATTTAGAATGAGAAATGAAATTGTATCAAATGACAAGTGTCAGGAAGTAAACAAGTATCACTAATATCCTAAAATCCATAGAAACAATATAATATTTTTCTTAATGAATTGCTTGATTATCTCTCTGATACATTGTGCCCCTCTATGTTTCCCTTCATAATTCAGATTGCCTTTTCTTGTAACAACCAAAAAATGAGTCCATCATTTCTTTAGGATGGTTGATTGATTTTTTAAGCTAATAGTTGAGATGCACAAAACATCAGTGACTTTACAAACAGACATCCTCGCCTTGAGGAGCATCACTACAGGTTTGTGCCATACAAATAAAGGAATTCTGACCAATTCTATTCCATGAAATTCATATCAAAAAAGACAAAGTGTGTAGTGCATTTGTAATTGTATATGCAAAATTATCAAGTACATTCTTGATTGGAGAGAACTTGTACTATAACTAAGCATTAAGGAGAACTCAAATTTCTACTTGCAAATTCACATGTTACAGATTTATTCACAGATCAACTTTTGATCCCATACATTGCAAACCTTGGCTGTCCTTTCCTTTCCACGTAGAGCCAGGGCTGGGTGTTGTGGGGTGCGTCAATATCACGATAGATCCTCTGATCCTGTATCTTCATGGTACAACACCAGGAGAGTCAGCCTGGGGCCCTACACTATGCTGGGATGACTGACAGGAGCCCAGCTGTACAGGAATGTCCCTGCGAACCACATCGATCTTTCCACTGAACCAAAGAACGTGCATCTGCAACCCAGAATCTCCTTAGCCAGATCCAAGAAACACCCGTGGCCGTGGCCACCCCAACACCACCTGAATGTAGGAAAGTGGGACAGAAATGAGACAGCTGCCTTCACCAAAATGCCTTTGGTTAACATCTTATTTTTTCAAACTTTACAAAAACTCGTGGCCATGTGAATACATTTCTAGAGTTTCTTCCAGAGCCTTGGATGTAAGCTGTATGAGTTAAGGGCCTTGAAACTTAAACTTTATGAACATGTTGTGCAAAGGAAGCCTTTCCATCCGCTATAATGTCTCTTTTTTGCATATGAAAAAGACATGAATGTACTTCCCTTTAATTGTCAATGTCTCAGATTCCTTTGTAACTAAAGCCTTATGTCTCAAGATTTATTTGTACTCAAGACTGATTTGTACTCAGTCCACTATTACCTATAGAGGTATCTTTTGCACACATTGAGGTTATGAACACAGATAACCTCATGAGAATTAGGTAAAAACACAAAGCCTTTAAGATTCTTCATTTATTTCTCTGACCCTCGATTTTAAAGACTGCAGAGGCAGAGTTGGAACTTGGCAAGCAGACAACCACAGTTACAATTATAATACATTTTAACTATGACATCAAAATGCAATGACTCACAGTGGGACACCAACCTAACTTATTCAAAAGTGAAAAAATTGTTAACCAGTTGTTTTGTTTTCCCACGCAAACAACTGGTTTAATTTTTGCATAAATAAATCCATAAGTTTTCACATCTGTAAATGAACATAATCCTATCTCCTTCTAGACTGGAAGCTTAACGGAACAGAAATCACGTCTCTTTCGCTTCTCTTATATCTTCAATTCCCAGACAATTAGCAAACATAGAAAATATTGGCATACAAATATTTGGTAAATGAATGAAATGAGAGGATATCAATTGTTCAGCTTCTGCAATGGCACATACGACTACAGATTTCCTACGCTGTTCTAATAAACTGCCACAAACTCAGTGGCTTAACACAACACAAATTTATTAGCTCATGATTCTGAAGGTCAGGTTCAAAAAGAGTCTTATGGGGCCAAATCAAAGTGTCAGCAGGGCTGCATTCCTGCTGGAGGCTTCAGGGGACAGTCAATTGCCTTTTCTAGCTTCCAGAGGCTTCCTGCTTTCCTTGGCTCATGGCCCCTTCCTCCATCTCCAAAGCACATCACTCTGACCTCTGATCCTCTTGTCCCAGCTCCTTTTTCTGGCTCTAATCCTATTGTCTCCCTCTTACCAAGACCCTTGTGATTTCCCAGATAATCCAGGATAACCTCCCAGCCTCAAGATCCTTAACTTAACACCATCTGCAAATTTCCTTTTGCTGCATAAGGTAAAATGTTCACAGGTTTTGGGAATTAGGATGTAAATATCTCTGGGGGCCATTATTTTATCTGCCACACAGAGTAAGAAGATCACTCCTACAGTATTTGTTTTTAGGAACAATTACTGGAACCAGCAGAGTTTAGACCTCCTGATTTCTGGGCTAGTGTTTCTTCTTCTTCTTCTTCTTTTTTTTTTTTTTTTTTTGATGGAGGTACTGGAGATTGAACCCAGGACCCCACACATGCTAGGCATGCACGCTACTACTGAGCTATACCCATCCCCCTAGGCTAGTGTTTCTTAATTGAAACACTTTTGTTACTAAAGTAGAAAAAAATTTTTTTAAGTATTTTAGTGTCCAGAAAGATTTACTGGACACAAAGACCACAAAAAGGTGCATCTTCATATCAAGAAGTGGTGTAGACGTCAGGAAAACTGGCTCTGCGGGCAGGCTCTCTTTATTTTAGCAATTTACAATCCGGATGAGTGGATGTGTCGCAGGTATTTGGTTCTTACCACTTTTACCCTGTCACTTCTTTCCTTGTTGCTTTTTCAGTGCTGGGAGACTCTCAACATGCTCTGCTGGTAAGGACTTAACTCCAGTTTCTCCACGGCCTCTCCTCTTCTCTCTATGAGTTGCACAGAAACTAACTTCACTCAAGTGTCAAGATTAAGATAGTTGTTTAATGTGCTTCTCAGAGAGCCCATCATTTTAAAAGGGCATCTGATAATAAACAAAAACGTTTTCAGAAGAATATGGATTACAGACTGCCTTGGTGCGAGCTAATAAGCAGAATTTCTGACATATGTTAGGTGCTCAATAAACATGTTTAAACTCATTACACATTTACAGATAATGAGGGTTGAATAAGGATCACTTCAGTTCCATAGAGCAGCTAACTTCTTATAAATACACTGGCTGGGAGGTATCAGTGACTCTGAAGGAACAAATTCCACAGTTAAATGATGAAAAGATAGAAACAACAAGCGAGTGGTCCCAGGATCTAGTGAGCACCCTGGAGACAATCAGCGTGAAAAAACTCTTTTGAAACTTGGTGTCCTCCACTGCACAGTAAAACATCACAGTATCGTTTCTCAGGCCTGACTCAACACAGTGCCACCACTGAGTCATCTGACCACTTCCTGGGTTTTCCCCCTCGAAGCCTTCACACCCAGGGTCTGCCTGTACCCCACCCTCATGGGCGATGATCTCAACAGGGTTCATTAACGAAAGCCTTGACAGACCCTGCTTATGTAATGGTCCCTGTGGAGACCAGGATCCCATCTCTGGAGACTGACACCGGGGAGGGTTCGAACAACAGCAATTAGTTGGGAATTTTCGCCTACGTGTCATCTGCGAGAACCATCTGACCTCACAGGCCAGACTCTCCGTGGTGGAAAGGGTGATATGTGCCTTACAGGAAATGCAAAAATGACTTCAGGGCATTACATACATGATTAGCCAAAGGGTAAAGAGTAGGGCTGGAATCTGGCTTCAGATTTTTCGAGTAGAAAGACACTTAGGGGAAGGGAGAGAACAAAGGTCACTAGATGAAGAGTGGGTGATGACACAGTCCCAGGGAAAGGAGCTCCTGTGGCCTCACTCCCTCACTCCCTCACTCGTGTCCCGGGGCAAAGCCACCCTTCTGGTCCTTTCTCCTCCTCACCCCTGTTTTCTCTGCTACCAGACCTCTTTTTGTTGTTCGCAATTTGAATACTTTTCATACTCGGAAGCTGTATAAACTTCTCTTCATCACCAGATCCTTTGATCTAGGAACAATAGCAGCCCTTTGAATAGCAGAATAGGAATCTTTGTCTCATAATTTCACTTTTTCTAGAGACTTTGAACATAACCATTTCAGGAAAATTTGAAGTTGAAGGGTTCCCATGGTCTGACCACACCCTGACCTCTTTTTGGTCCTCTTGGTCCCTTTTCATAGTGTTTTTATTTTTTATTTTTTGCACAATTTGGTCACACTCTTTTGAGGCTAATTATAGACTGGCCTTGCAATCTTCACAAGATTTGCACATGACAAGTTCTGATTTGCTTGTTAGTCAGTGAAGGCAATCTTCAAAATGAAGCTTCATAAATAACCAAAAGGAAAATTTTATACTCAACAGTAAAGCTCATTTATACTTACAAGGATTTTTCCACGATGCATTATACAGTGTTAGGCATCATATTTTAATCCCCTACACTTTAACACACATTTCCGCCATCCTGACTTTGATTGACCTATGACATCTGGATGTTTCATTACGTATTGTGAGACTATTATGGGCTGTAACGTGTTATAATGCAATCTCTTAAGACCCTCTTCCTCTCTGTCTTACACACACTTGCACAAGCACACGTACACACAAACACATGTGCACAGACACACTTCGATGCTTACATTCAACAGTCCCCAACCTGAAGGGACATTTCTCCCTCTTTTATGATTTAATTCATTCTAGTAGTGGAATAAAAGCAACTCTGTTCATTTCTGAGAGACTCTAAAGGTGTGTTTGTGTAGCTAGTAGCACATGCCAACAACCTAAATATAGACTAATTGCCCCAGGGTTCTCTCAGCACTCAGCAGAGTCCCACAAATGACCTGACCGATACGTAACCCACCAGGAGAAAATGCGTTGTGATAAACCAGGTGCACACAGGTCTGGGTTCTAGAAATAGTTCAACTACTAGTTAGTGTTGTGACCTTCAGGAGATCATTTAACCTCTTCTGAACCTCTTAGACTATTAGCTCTCTCAGCTATTCCCTGGGGTGTGAGGACCAAATAGAGAAATGCACGTGGAAGCAGCCTGAACAATTTAATCCTCTACGCAGACAACTTTTGAAGTCAGTTTTCTCTAAGCTCATGAAGTTGCTTTAGACTGAAGACGGTTTCTTCTGCACTTAAGTTTATCAGTTGTGAAGCCATTATTAACAATGGGGGACTGATTAACTTTTAAGACAGTCAATCGCACTTCTTAAAAGAAACTCAATGAGTACTACAAAGATCCCTTTGTTTACATTCCAAGATTCAAATTGAGGCCCCTCCTGGAACAACACTCAAATCTCTTCACCTCCGCACCTAATCAGACTCGGACATTTTCACAAAATACTGACAACTTGCCGTGCCTGTCTGTGTCACTATCCTTCAAACCAGGTGGACAGAGACTTCACTTTTCCTCTGATTTCCTGCGCACACAACCAATTAAGAGATTAAAAGGACAGCCCAGTTTTAAAATTTGTAATTTCCTGACACTGGCAGTGTGTTGGCACCGTGTTTTGACTGCACTGACAGCAGTGTATTTACAGGGAAGAATTCTACCTCGATTCTTTTGTTTGGCTCATTACAATTGATTTGTTACTGGTATAAACGCAGGATTATTATAATAATTAGCGCAGACGTTAACGTAGCAAAATAGTGTTTTCCCGCTAAAGTAATATCCCAAGGCAAGCCTGGTTTTCCTCCACTGGTAAGTGAAGTCCTTCACGCACCCTGATACCGGTGTGATTCTTAATGCTCCAGCTGGGGCTGAGGTTCCTTTACTTTTATTCATTTTGGGGTTCCTGATTGAAACTTCCCAGGTGACAGTTCAGCCTAGTTTGTCTCATTCAGTGCCAACGAAGTGACAAACACCCACACGAAAGTCAAAGGGGGCATGTGAAGAGCGCAGGTGTTTGGAAGATTGCACACCACGCGATGTCTGACTGTGGGATTCATTACGGCTCATGGGAAGATAGCGAGGCTTGAAGGACTCAAATGACAGAAACACATTTGCAGCTAGCTGCCAAGCCATGCAGACGTGGAAGCCGTGTTTACATTCATCTAACAGAGGCATGCTCAAGACCACCTAAGCCACCTCTGTGGCTCTTGTCCCTGGTTTGTTAGAGCCACAGGCTTACACACCTGCCAAGAAGCGTGAACACCCCTCAGGTCTTTGTCAAATGCATCTGCGTGCAACTTTTGATAGCTTTTACAAAACATGCAATTACTGCTCCGGGTAAGTTCCCTTCAGCTGCTTTCTAGTCAACGGAAGGAGGTGTAAGCATTTCTCAGTGGGCTGGATTTCCAAATGCCACTTGGATCCTGAATTTTGGGTCTTTTTATATCATCTGTGCATGTATTCCAGGCATGTTCCAGCTGAGAGGCTTAGGGGTTAAAGGACAAGTAATCTGGAAAAATCACAGGTTCATGTTAAAAATTCACCTTTGTCGTAATTTGGGGGGTGGTGATTTGAAGTAGGCAATAATAAATCAGCCAGTGGTGGTGAACCAAATGTGGCAGTATGCTTTGATTTTCCTATTTAGCAATATCAATCGCCTTTTTTAATGTATAAAAGTCATGAATAAGGAGTATTTTTTTTGAAAATTCGAATGAAATGTCGAATTGCAAACTCATTAACGCATGGCTTTTGAAATGGAAGGAAATGGCGCTGAAGTAGTTGCCACAATCTTTGGGGTGAAGAGAATGGCAGGGCTTAACCCAAGCTCTTTCTCCCCTTCCCTGGGGCCTAAGACCTTGTGACACCAGCGCCACCATCCAGGACAGTCTCCCGCCAGGCTGACCGCCTGAGCTGGGGGATTCCACGACTTCAGAGCTCAGAGGCTTTGGAGCTGCAAATCGAATTCTCCACACTCAGCCATATCAGAAACACTCACCGTCTTCAGAAAAGTTGAACAGGAACAATGGTGACTATATTTTGTGACTTTGTTGTGGTCTGTGGTTAATTATTTTTCCACCAGCTTCACTCAAAACTGGAGTCTTCTGGTACCATGATTCCTTTGTTTTGTTGCATAAACCCTCTTTTCTCCCCACCACCCCACAGCCCCAAGTCTGGCTCTGCTTTTTCTCAGAAGCTCTCTTGTGGGATTTTCTTTCCTGCAGGAGCTGCTCAGTGGCGGCACCGAGTTATATTTGCACTTAGGCTGGAGGGTGTGAAGTTCTTTGTGAAGGTTATGACCTTCCCTTTTCTCCTCTCCCCCCCCCCCTTGTAGGAAGTCAGAGATTGTAGCATCGTTTGGGGGCAGTTTTCACAAACCACACTACTAGAAATGATAAAAAATAATGAACATATCAACTAGACGTAGTAAATGATCACAAATATAAAAAGATAAACAACAAGGACCCACTGTATAGTACAGGGAACTATATTCAATATCCTGTAATAACCTAAAAATGGAAAAGAATATGGAAAGGAATATAGATGTGTGTGTATAACTGAATCACTCTGCTGCACACCAGAAACTAACACAACGTTGTAAATTGACTACACTTTAATTAAAAAATAAAGAAAGAAAAAAGGAAAAAAAAATATAAAAAGTGCATAGAAAATCCAGCTTAGTAAATACCTCACTTATGGTATTTTTTTCTCTTTCTCATTCCTTCCTTCCCACTCTCCCTTCTTCCTTCCTTCTTTCTTTTCTTCCTTCCTTCCAAAAAGTCTATCAAGTTACTTCTGTGCAGATATGTCAGCAGACAGTACATTTAAATGAGGGGATTTGCATAGAGTTTAATAAATCATTCTAGTGGTATGTCTATGCTGATCTCATTAAAGTGTTGGATTTTGTATTGGAAAAAAAACAAAAACCAAAAAAAAAACCCTAAAAAGGTGTGGGCTGAGGTAAGGACACTAGCAAGGTGTACTGTAAAATTCTGGGTCTTGGTAACAGTGAGAAGCCATCACTACGCCTAGGCCGGAAGGGGCAACAGTCAGAAGAGTTTACTAGACTCCAGAAAGGAGAGCTGCATGGGGAAGTCCTCCTGAGAAGAACCATGGCCTTGAACAGAGGGATGCAGACAGTTCACAGCGACCTGATTCATTTTTAGGTCTTATTTCCTTCTTTCAGTCTCCAGCGGGGGCCTCCCATAGCTTCAGCCAACTGGCAGTCAAATGCAAGAGAGCCTTCAATCCAGGCTCCCAAGGCACAAAAAGCTAGGAGGGGCTGAAGAGTGGACATGGCGTGGACACAGGGGACCTGCGGCCCAGCGGGAGCTGGAGTACACCTGGTGATATCAGCACGACAAAGAGAAAGCCCTGCGCTGCGACTCAGGAAACCAGCATCCCTGGTGAGGGCAACAGAAAACGTGATGGAGGAGGCCAGTGTGGGCACACAGAGGAGGGGAGCTTTAAACCCCACTGAGCACTGCAGTGGCCGGGAAAGGGGGCCCACGGTTGGGGAGCACTGACAACAAAGGCTTCTCAGAGAGCATGGCCTCCGCTGAGTCTTTAATAGGATGTCGGTAGAGATGGGCAAGCGAACGTAGGAGCAGGTGGAGCAGACGTTTGAGGCCGAGAAGCGAGAGACTGGTTATATGACGCAAACACTGGACGGTATGGTGTGGACAAGTGGCTGGAGATGAAGCTGGGAAAGAGGACAAGGGCCATGTCCTGGACAGGTCCGCTTGGAGCTTGAGCTTTGTTCTAGAGACAGCAGATGTCCACTGCCATGTCTGCAGGAGGCAAAGGTCCCGGCAGAATTACACTGTGGGCAGTGACGCAATGGAAGTGCTGTTTGAAGTGAGGGGAGGTTGGGGCCGGGGGACAAGTTAGGAACCTAACAGTAAAACAGGGCAGCAGGCTGCAAAGACAGGGACATACAGAGTATTTTTGTCCAAAGGCCTAAGTCTAACTCCGCCCATGCTGGCTTCCCCTTTCTGAGTCCACAAAATGTACATGTGCCCTCCCCGAGCTGAGCCTCTCCTTTTCCTGATTTCTGCCAAGCAGGAGCGTGCCTTCCCTTCAGCAGCACTCACTCTGTTTTCCTTCCTTCCACCGTCCTTCTTTCTCCGTGGAAGCGGGGCCCACCGCCATCCTCTGGGCTCCCAAGGGCTCAGCCAACACCTATCTTCTAATGTTGATTTGATTGCAGTGAAATGACCTGTTTGTGTGTCTATTTCACCCTCTGAAAAGTGCAGTTCTTGGAGACTGAGACCTCATCCTATCTGGTTTGGTATCTGCAGTCCTCGACCCAGAGTGGGCTTCAGTGTGTATTTACTGGATTGAATTGAACTGAACTCTGGACCTCCTTCTTGTCTTGTCTAAGTTCTCAGTTTTCCCAAGAATGGAGCAGGGAAAGAAAAGGTGCAGCCTCCTGACTGGCCAGGTTCACTGACTCTACACTGAGGCTCAAAACAGTGTTGGAGGGTCCAATCAGATTGCCATCACATCGGAAATTCCCCCCAGACATCTGGGTTCTCTAAAGTTCCCTTTCCACCAGATTTCTTTTTTAATTCTTTTTTTTTTTTATTGTAGTGTAGTTGATTTACAATGTTAGTTTCAGGTGTACAGCAAAGTGATTCAGTTATACAGAGTTATTTTTGTCCTTATAAAGACCCAAGAGCAGCATCAAGTGAAATGGTGTTTTGGAGAAATTTGTAAACTTTATATATACATATTACATATACATATATACATTTTATATATATATACATACACATATAGCAATAATTTCCAATATATCTAGCTATCTGTAATTAAGATTTAATTTCTTATTATAGCTATGACCTAGCTGTAGTCAGTTTACATATTAAAAGAGGAAACACTTAAAAACGTATCTATGAGCTCAGGCCAAATCTCCAGTAAAGTCTAAAGGATAGAAATACAAATCTGTCATGTGTGCTCGGTTACTCTTCTAATCTAAGGAATCCTTAAAAAGAGATGAAAGAATCCAAGGGACACAGTAGTGGGAGGTTATATCACAAACAGACAATTGCTAGGAGGGTAAAGGAAAATTAAAACAGTTGCAATATACTGAGCATGTATTTTGAGGCTAGATAGCTTATCTACACTACCTTTAACATTCATGAGAATCCTGTAGGGTTGTTTTTTTAAATCCCCATCTTATAGGCAGGTTCACTGATGTTTAAAGCAGTTTTTTTTTTTTTTCAATCAGCAGGCATTTATGGCATCCCTACTAAGCAGTGTGCTAGTTCAGCCTTTTCCAAAGCCACTCAGGAGAGCTGGATTCTGTCTGAACTCTCATACGTCTTAAGTCAAAAGACTAATCTTTTCACTACACTGTTTTCCTTTTCCAACCCATTTGATTTCACTCTGGAGCAACGTTTCCTCAAATCTATTGCATTAGCGTAATGATAACTTTTTGGAACACTGTGTTGCCGTCATATTTTCAGACTTACAAAGTTCAGATAAGATTTAACCTGAACCTCCCAGCATTTTAGCATCAAATCTGCCAAAGCCGCACAAAATCTCATCCAGTCTTGAGAACAGTTCTCCGTGTGGGCAGAACACATATGTGACGGCTTTCAGTGGAAGAGATTTAATTCTCAACACTTAGTTATGTTGTAAATGGGACTTTAATATGTCTTGAGTTTTGATAGATTGATTGCAAAATGCATGTTAGTGATTTCTGTGACAAATGTGGGCACCATGGATGCCTGAAAACTTTTCCTCCTTCAGGCTGTGCTAACCCCATCTCTCCCCTTCATGGCTCCCTGTCGCCTGATTCAAGGCAATTAATAAGAAAAATATATGCCCTTCTCTCACTTCCCACATGTTTTTGCTTGAATGGGACTCCCATGACTGGTGGCAGCCAGCTTTGACCTTGCTCTGTGCTGTTTTCAAAGATGATAAGGTGCTAGTTGGAAAAGGTCACACGGCCCACCATGGCATGCTCAGGAGCACGTATGGCCAGGTCAGGTGCAAGTCATACTGGAAAGACCATTTCAAAAGCAAGCTCCCAGGGAGTGAGACACTGGGTTTGACAGCATCAAAAATAGGTGCTCTCTTTCCTGTGGGTCTCCATCCTCTCCCAGTCCTTTCCCACCAGCAGATAGCTCTCTGTGAGTAAAGCAACGTCTTTTTCTATGCCATAGTTGGAGAACTGGATTAATAATTATTTTGTGTTTGTTTGTAAAGTGATGGGAAATGAAGAACTGATTGTCAGGAAAACTAGGGAGCTGGAGAAATTTGTCTTCAATAACCCAGCTCCCTTAAGCTGTCCCCATGTACCTCACTTGAGATGTATTTTTACCCTAGAATTAATCTCCTGGGCCAGTGCCTGAGGAACTCCGTATCTTTTGAGGGGTGGGGGAGGTAACTAGGTTTATTTATTTATTTACTTTTTTAGAGGAGGTGCTGGGGATTGAACCCAGCACCTCATGCAGGCCAGGCATGCGCTCTACAGCTGAGCATGCCCTCCCCGCTAGAACTCTGTATCTTGTCTCACCGTTTTGCTTCTTTTTCTCTCCCTTTCCAACATGGCCTTTTACCGTACTCTGAAAGTTACTTATTCTCAAAATATGTCTTTAAGTTTCCACGCTTCCTGTCAAGTTACTTGACTCAAAAAAATAAAAATAAAAGCTAACTTTTTGCTTTATTATTGAATATGTTTTAGTCCTTACCATGTGGTAGACACATGCTAAGCAACTCACAAGCATCACCTCTAATTTGGTCCTCATAATAACTCCTATGCTGTGATAAAATTCGGCCATTCATTCATTCAGTCAACTAGGTGTTCAAACAACATGCCCCGAGTGTCTGCTATACGTGAGGTCCTCTGCCTGACTCTACGTGAGGCAGTGTTCTAATGTTTAACAAGATATGACTCTGATTGACCTTGAAGTCTAGACAAGGAAGCAGATAACAAACGAGGAGACATATAAGATCATTTCAGGGAGTAGTAAGTAACGTAAGGAAAATAAAACAGGTTAGTGCAATAAAGATGGACATTAGATAGAGTGGCGAGGGAAGGCTTCTTTGAGGCAGTGTTTTTTTAAGTTCAGACTTTAATAATGCAAACGTTAGGCATACAAATATCGCCAGAAGATCATTCTACAAAAAGGGACCAGTGCTAATAAAGGCTTGGAAATGCAAATAAACTAAGAGAAACAGGTAGGACACTGATGTGGCTCTACCATAGCAAACAAAAGCAATAGTGTTAGGTCAGGGGATGAGGTCAACGCTGGGTCCCAGCGCCTGTAAAGCCCATAGGCAATAAGATGGACGTTGGCTTATATTCTGAGAGTCAGAATAAGAGGGTGGCATGGTCTGATTTATTATTTTAAAAGATCATCATAGGGAATGGATTGTCAGAGTCCAAGATTGTAAACAAACATGTTGACTAGTCCAGAGGAAAGACGGTGTCGGCTTAGATGCTAGTGGTAAAAGTGAAAATGATTCAACACTCAGGGCAGATGAAAGAGAAGTTTTGTAGGTTCAGTGATTAGGTATTAGGACAAATGTGGGTGAGGGTGATGGGAAGAGAAATGAAGGATGACTCATAGTTTCTAGCTTGAGCAGTTAGGTCATGCCATGATCGAGATGAGGAAGAGTAGGGGGCGTGAGTGGGGTTTTTTTGTGTGTGTGTTTCCTTTTTAATTGGGATGGCGTTGGGGAAAATCCAGAGTTTGCTTGGCATGCCTTTTAGATATCCAACCAAATACCAAGTTGATGTGAGTCTAACACTCAAGAGAGTAGTATTTATATATTTGGGAGTTATTAGCACTTTAATTTACTGGTGATATTTAACGTCTTGGGACCGAATGAGATATCCTTCAAGGCAGAAAAAGGAGAAAAGAGAGTTCAGGCCTGAGTTGTAAGTCACTCCAAGATTTAAAGTTTAGGTAGAGTGAAAGGATCCAGCAGAGGAAATTAAAAGGGAGTGGCTAGTAACATAGGTAGGAAATTAGGAGAGAGTGGAGCCACAGGAAGCCAAGAGGAGAAAGTGTTTCAAGAAGGAAGACGTGATTTCCCTCATCCGCTGATGCTCAGAGGTTGAATACGGTAACTGCAGACACTGCCCATGGAACGACATGGCAGATGAAGAGACTAAAGCTTGATTAGAGAGAAGTGCAGTGGGGAGGAAGTGAAAATCACCAGAAAATCAAGGCTTAAAGAAAGAGTAACTTGTTCACCGTTTGAGCTCAAGTCAAGATTAAGACCCAAAGGGCCTGACTTCAAAGCTAGACTTGGAACTCACCTCTACGTCAGGATAAAAGGACAAAAGTGGTAACTAGTCACCACTACCCCTTCTTTTCTGAGTAACCAATGCCCAGTGACCTCAGGAAGCCAATGATGTGTGGCTGTTTACTGATCCAGGGAGGGGCTGTGACACTGACCGGATGGGCAGTGTTGGGGAAAAGAGAGTGCCAGGAAAGGTAGTGTGAGGGGAAATACTCTGAAAGAACATCCTTTAAGTAAGACAGCTTAATTATTTACATATGCATGGTTCTTTACATTTCATAAAGCATTATATTGTTTGATTTCTACAGCAACCCAATCCATTAGAAATAGTTCTAACGTATCAAGAAGACATACACCCGCATGACAATTCCTGAGGAAGACAGGGCAAGGATTACAGTTATGAGTCAATCATCTGAGAGATTAAATAATTTTTTGGTTTTTAGTTAGTACAGCTATCTGACCTCTGTCTTCATGTGAGTGCTTGAAAATCTTGTATTATACCTGTACCATGCATTCCTCTGTTTTCATTCATTCACTCATTCATTTATTCATCAGAAGTAAGTACACCACACATCTGGTTCTAAGCTTGTCACAGGTCCTTCACCATCAAATCACAGGACTTTTCCTTAAGAAACTTGGGTTTGTTGGGATGAAAAAGTCACAAAAGTACACAAGGGCAGAATTTGCTGTGATAAACATACCTAAGTGTACTGCGCCTCACAGAGACAGGGTCCCTCCATACCGGAAGTTGCTGGCTGGAAGAACTGTTCTAGGGCTCAAAGAAGGAATCCCTTAATTTTCTCTGGAGAAGGTAAAATGGCTTCATAGACGTATTGCCATGTGGGCTTGATGGGGTCTAAATTATAAAAGGAGAAACAAGAAATGCGGAGGGTTGCAAGATATTTAGAACAGATTCTTCTGAGAGAAGGACAGGGGCACAGAGGGGAGAAACAATACAGTATGCTTGGGAAATGGCAGTTTAGCACAGCTGAGCAGAGTTTGAAGATAGAGAGTGGAAAGTGAGAAATGAGATTAGCTAAGTGTTAGGCATAGCTAATTATTATACACAAGAATTATTTCTTTGAAGTTCCAGACAATGATACATGTATTCTTATTACTCCATTTTCCAGATGTGGAAATTGAAGCATTGAGATTTTAAGTAATTTGCACTAGATCACAAAGCTGGTACCTAGGTGGCTAAACTGGGATTTGAATCCAGGCAGACTGGCTCTGAGTCCTATCCTGCCAATGCCACACTGAAAGCCTTTTTCTGCAAATCTATAAAGTTTGGGCTTTAACCTATAGGAAAGGAAATGGAGCTCTGGTGAAATTTCATATGCCATCACTTCCATAGAATTTCATGATCCTTGGATAGGATTCAGCCACTCCCTGGATAGAATTCAGGGGATCTATGAATTTGGATGGAAAAACAAAATGCATATTTATTTACACAAGTATCTAACTGTATTGTAGCATTTCCTTTAATTATGAATTTAGTTACAAGCCTCAATAGTCCCTGTGGCTGAGATATTTTCACATGACATCAAATTTGTTGCAGTGTCTTGAAATATCATTCACACACATTGTTATTCATAATAACAATAGTTATTAAACCTGCAGCTAGATCTTATTATTTGATGCATTAATAAAGACACACATTTGTTAATTTATTATACCATAAATTAGATTTCTAAATGTTGATAACTGTCTCTCATTATCATTGGTTTCTTTTGTAATCCTCTGCATTTAAAATAATTATTAGGAGAAGGGACCCACAGGCTTCTCCAAACTGCCAAAGGAATGAAGGTACACACTTTTTAAAAAAGTTTATAAAACCCTGATCTAGTCCAAAGTCCCATGTAATATAGGAATTCCCTTGGTTTCATTAATCAGAGGCAATCACCTAGAATTTGTTCAATATTTCCAGTGATTTGGGAGTTCACTAACCAACAAATGAATACTTTTTGTTTCTTTAAAGCTCAAAAGTTTTTGAACTCTTTTTTATATTGGAAGTAATAACCGCATGCAGTTTCTCCCTACCGTCTCCCCACCCCCAATTTTTAGAACTGCCCTTCCCTCTTGAGCTACGTTCCTTTTAAAAAATGTGAACTATTTCTGTCTGGTTTCTTTGAGATCTGTTTTCCTGAAGGCCAGGGTACGTTTCTTACTCTTCCCAGAATTCCCATCCCTCACTCGTACAAATCTCCAAAATATTGGGGTAATGGTCTCACAAGTCTCCTGGCACTGACGCATCACATCTAGTCCTTCCCTGAAATTCATAAAGAAGGTGAGTCTTAGTTCTTCTTATTGCTTCCTGAACCATCTGAGACATGACATTACTAGGAAAACAAGTCAAGGATTTATCAGATACATGCCTTTAGCAGAATGAAACTTTCAGCTCTGTCTAGATAAAGCCCCAGTCCTCCCCACATTGCTTCTTGATTCAGTTGCTTTGTCAGTGTTATTGGCTTCAGAAAACAACATGCATCTCCTGTCTTTGGCCATTTAGTGTGATGTTCACTTCCATGACAGTATTAATTTTCTTTCTCTCTCCTTTCATCATCGATGGCCAAATGGTCTCTGCCATATTTCTACACCTTGCTTCACGAATTTTCATACCGGTGCATGCCTTTCTGACAACTTAGACCTATTTCTTTGAAAAAGTGTATCTTTCCACTGCCATCTCCCAGCTGGCAATCGTCGCCTTCTTCCCATCAAGTCACAGTGATTTCTGTTTTCCTTGGCTGCCACTGTAAATTTGCAGAAAGGAAAGAATTTGCAGTTCCTGGGGCCTATCTATGCTGCGTTGGGTGTAACCACAGAGTTACAAAGGACCGCTACAGGCACCTCTCAGAGGAAACTTGGCAACAGAAATCCACTTCCCATCCCCTTACCACAGCTGTGAATGCCATTGTCACGCAATTTTTAGCAAACTTTACAAAGTGTTTAAAGACAGAAAACTGTAGTAGGAGTTGGTACAGTCATACAGCCAGTGCTTTTATTTTATTTTATTTAACAATTTCATTTGTTCTTTGGTGTCTGAGATATAAGTCCACTCAAAAAAAAAAAAAAAAAAAGTTAGGCACCAGTTTTGTTCCAAATGCCAAAAGAAAAGCTCTCTCATTTTCTGACAGTAAAGGTCTAGACTGTTACGCAGCAGGAACTTACCAGTGCTGCTTCTTTCTCTTCCCCAAATGTTTTGTTTCCATTTTTAAGTCTAGGATCAAGTCTTCTAGGAAAAAAAAAAAAGATACATGAAGGGTGAAAACGAAAAGCACCCAGTTCTAAACAACAATAAATATATAAACTTTTCCCATAGTTAATAGTATTTCTTGGTATTTTTGAAGTTCTATCTTGTAGAACAAATCAATTCATAACATAATGTAAAATATTTCTTGTAGTGCAAGTCTATTGGTGACACATTCTTTCTAAAAACATTTCTATTTTGCCCTCATTTTTTAAAGAATGTTTTCACTGAATGTAGAATAGTGGGGAGGGAGGTCTTTAGGCTGTTTTCCTTTCAACAATTTGAAGATGTTGTAACATTGTCTTCTGGTTTACAAGGTTCTGCCAAGAACTCCGTGGTCAATCTTATCCTTATACCTTTATTCACACTCTTTTTATGTCAGCGGACACAAATAATATAACTTGTTTTTCAGCTGCTTTAAAAAAAATTTTTTTTTAATTTTTAATGGAGGGGCTGGGGATTGAATCTGGGACCTCCTGCATGCTGAGCGTGCACTCTACCACTGAGCTATACCCTGCCACCTTTAGCTACTCTTTAGATTTTGTCTTTATCCCTGGATTTCAGAAGTTTGACCATGATGTGCCTTGGTGAGCTCTCTCTTGCATTTAGAATGCCTGGGAGTCTTTATAATTCCCAAACCTCTGCAATTATAGTTTTCACTGAACTTAAAAATTTTTTGGCCATTGTTTATTCAAATATTTTTCAGCCCCTTCCCCCGAGCACACACACTTCTTCTGAGATTCCACTGCACATGTGTTAGGCCACTTGATGTCATCCTGCAGGTCACTGAGGCTCTGTTCATTTTTCTTTCAGCCTTTTGTCTTTTCATGTTTCATTTTGAATTATTTTTGTTGATATGTCTTCTGGCTCACTGACTTTTTATTCTATAGTGACTAATTTGCTGTTAAATTTTTGCTGGGATTTTTTTTTTAATTTCAGTTGCTATATTTTTCATTTCTAGATGTTTTATTTCACTCTTTTGATAGCATCCATTTTTATATTATGTGTATGTTCTCTTTTAAATATTTTAACATATTTATAGCAGGTTTTCGAACATCTTTGTTAATTTCATCATGCTGGCCCATCCTAGGAATGCTTCTATCCACTAACTTTTCTTCTGGCAAATGGTTCACATTTTCCTATTTCTTCATACGGATAGTACCTTTTGGGGGGTACTAGATAGTTTTAATTTTACATTGTTTACTTTTACTTTTTACTTAAAAGAGTGTTAAGCTTTATCAAGTAGTTGAAGTTTCTTGCTGGTCAGCTTGAACCTTTCGGGATTCAGTTTTTCTCTATTTTTAGAGTTACCTATTCTCCAGGGCTTAAATACTCCTACTACTGAGCTATGAGAGCCTTCTGAAGTTTCTAAAGGTCCTAGGCTTCAATCTTTTTTTTTTTTAAACACCTAGGCTTCCATCTTGTTTGTGCTCTGAGAATTAGTTTTTTGTCCTCCCAGACTCATGGAGCTTTACCCTAAACATCCATAGCTTATTTCCAGCAACAGATTCAGGGAGATTTCCCCCCACATCCACCCCTACCCCAAGATTTCTGGAACTAATTTCTCTGCATATCCTCCCTCACTCTCTGATTCTCTGATTCACAAATACCAGTTGCCTTGGCCTCTTCAAACTTGTGTCTGTCTTCTCAGCTCAGCTGAGACCACTGTGCTGTGTTTGGAGTTGCCCTTCCTGTATCATTGTCCAGAAAGCATCTCTAGGCAGAAAGCCAAGGCAGTCACTGGGCTCACCTCATTAGTTTCCTTCCTCTCAGTCACAGTCCTGACCTACCTGCTGTCCAACATCTGAAAACTGCTGTTGCATAGATCTGTCCAGCGCTGCTCATGATAGGAAAGTAGATGTGGTCCCATGGCTAGAAAAAGAAGTCTCAGTGCTTGACATATTTGAAGAAGCTATCTTCTCACAGTTCTTTGAAGATCATACAATATAAAATCATCAAAATTACAGATTACTGTCATTACGTGACCATTGCCAATGGGAAGAAGCAGATATCTTCTTTGAAGCACAGAAGTTTTAAATTTTGATGAAGTCCAATTTATCAGTTTTTCTTTGTTGATGGTGTTTTGTGTCATATTTAAGAAACCATTGCCTAATCCAAGGTAATAAAGATTTATGTCTATGTTTTCTTCTAAGAAGTTTATACTTTTAGCTGTTATGTGGCTCTCTTTGATCCATTTTGAGTTATTTTCTATGTATGGTGTGAGGTATTCTCAAAGCATTTTGAATGTTCCTACATTGCTGTGAGCATTTTGAACGGTCTGCATCTTAAATACTCTGATTTAGCTCATAAAATTACGAAGATGACATTATTTTATACTTTCAGTTAATACATAGATCTGTGTAATAATCACTTTTATTCTCTTTTTAAAAATATAGAGGATAGATAACTTATTTGTTAAGCTTTCTCTTTTTGGCAGTTTTCCTTTTTGGATGCATACTAAATAATAGATCTGGCTGTGATATGTTTCTTAGCCTCGACTACAGAAAATCCTCAATTAAATGTGAAATAGCTCTCTTAGCACTCTAATTGAAAGACAGATGTGATAATATTTTCAGAACCTAGCTGTAGGAGACTGGTTACACATGTATTTTTTCTGGCTCTAAAGGCCAGGCTGTTTGTACCTGTAAGAGTCGGATAATTGAAATGGAAACTTCAAACCTCTTTCAATCAGAGTAGGTGTTAAGGATGAACAGGGTCATTAGTGTCTGCTTTAAACAGCACTTAGAAATTTTTTAAAAAATAAATTATTTAAAGTTTGCTGTTTTACTGCAGTTACATCAAAATGGATTTGTGAAAATACCCTTTGTTTCTCCAAATGATTTTTATGAAACTCATTTTAAATGACTTATTATATTCCATCAAGTGGATGTAGCATCCTAGACTTATTGTCTCTTTGTTTTAAAGTGTTATGCTTTAAGTGGATTCTAAATTGATTTATCTTATCCTGATGAGTACGCCTAATATTTGGGTTAGCTCTAGTCCAGTTTATTGGTTAGAGCTGTAATAGTGTATTTTCTCTCTCTCTCATGGTCAGTTTGTGATGTTCTTTGTAATAAGTAACTATTATATACCCAAAGGATATTTGGTTGTATTAAAAGAGCCATCTATAAAAGTTATTATTTCTCTAGAAATAGAGAAATAGAAATGTGAGTTTCTATACAGTTTTATTTAGTCATTTGTATTTTTACTCTCCAAAGTAACTGAGCAAAATGGAAAAAGTCTATAAAAAGTTGGACTTTTAGCATAAAAAAAAAATTATGCATGTGCTCAGAAAAAGGACATAAGGATATTGTTTGTCTAGATGAGGCAGTAGCCGGTGAATGTAAAATAGTGATTTTTTTTTTTTTTAATTTCACTGAGATGCCATTCATTGCTCCCCAGACTTTCTGGCAGGCTCTCCTGTGACACTAACCTTCACGCTGGTCTTCAGTCCAAAGTGAAAAACATAGGCGCTGGGACAGATTGCCCTGTGAAACTATTCCAGTAGAAAGAAAGCAATATTAATATCTAATATATGGAAAGGAAAGAGTAAAGAAATACTTAAGCTCTCAACTTAAAATGTGCAGGACACTTGCTTATTTGCTTTGTCAATATTAGACAATTTCATGTTACAGGATATTAGCTGAGGTTGAGAGGCCTTAAAAGGCCCAAGTAAGATATTAAAACGAGTCAACATTTAAGAATCATCAGGAGTTCTTTTCCTTATTTTTCAAGGCATATGCTAATCATCAGCTGGAATCAAGTGTTTCCTCTCATGGAGTACTATTCCATAGTTAAGCCAAAGATAGGATTTCCTTTGAAGTATATGATCACTGCTTATTACGGAGGAAACTGACAAAGAAGGACATTCTTCTTTTTTTTTTAACCATATAGAAACTTGATATTATGGTTCATAAGAATAACATTTATTTTAATGTATTGTATTGAATATAATATTTCCATGGGACTGTATTATCATTCACTCTTGGCATATTATCCATTATTTTATTTAATCATTCAATGCTTTTATTCAACTCAGATTGTCTCATTCACTCAATAAATTTGCCCAGCGAGCATTTACTGAGTAGTAACCAGCTCCAGGCACTGGGGTGCCTGTTACTCTTGTAAGACACACTTGGATTATTTTGGGGCTTAAACAACTCAATAGACATATAATCAGCTAGTGTTCGAACCATAGAATTGTGTGAGCTCCTGTGACAGGATTTATACTGCATTTGGCTTTGTATTTCCAGGTATACTGTAGACACTCAATTACGCCTTTGTCAAATTAAATTGAATAGAATCCTTGAGTGTTAGACTTGGAAATGTTGTATCTAAGAGGCTCATAGAGGTGCCTTGAGATCGCCAGAAGGTAGGGTGGTGAGGCAGATTTCTGGGAGTTCCCTACTTATATTTCAGCCAGAGAAACCTCCCTTTTATCTTTTGGGCTTCTGTGTAGGTTTTCTTTCTTTCTTTTTTTTTTTTTTTTTAATGTATCTACTGCTAAAAAATATTAGAAAGTCATCGATAATTGCCTCATTTACAAATGAGGTAAATCTATTTTTCAGAAATCTACATCAGTTACAAATTATGTAAATCTTTCTAAACAACAGATCTAGTTCGAATCGTGTCCCCTCCTCACGCTTTTTAATTTTCTTCCTTTGTTTCTTTCATTCCTCCTTCTTTCCTTCCTTCCCTCGTTTTTTGTTGTTTAAAAAGCCAAGGGGGCGGGCAACAGCCTAAAAATAATTTTCTCAAGAAATGATGAAGCAATAAAGTACAAAGGCCTTTGAAGATTGCTTGCAAGTTATGTCAGTGTCTGTAATGTGAAACTGCTTGAGGTCTCTTCAGTGCTGTGTGCCTTCACACTGTGAATGAATTCATTAAAACAATGCAGAATTCATCTGGGGCAGGAAAATAAGGAAACTAATTTTTAAATGACTAAGGACTGAGGATAAGCTTCTCTCTTAATTTCTCGGGCTTAATGGAGAACACATACAAATGCTATCAGCTCATTTTTATCATTAAAAATAAGTTAGAACCAAAAACATGCATAATCCGATCAAGGCTTGTCAATTAAAAGTCAACCCAAGAAAGATGTTTTGGAGATAACTGAGACTGTCAGCTCCCATCAAAAAAAAGTGAGCTGCAGTCCAGAGAGCAAAGCTTTGGTTAACGTTGAGGTCTTTGTTACAAAGCAAAGAAAAATTGCTTCCCCAGGTAACCTAGCGTTGCTGTCATTTGCCTTAAGGGAGTAATTCCAGATGATCAACCTGATTATGGGTCATACACTTTCACTGGAGTACCCTAGGCTTTAGTCAACAAGACTAATTCAAAAATACAAGGGCTAAATCTCATGAGAGGTGTCTTTTCAAAGCAGGACATTATAGAAAACACTCAAATAAGCATTTTTCCTACAACTGAGATTGTGTTTTTTTTTTGTTTTTTTTTTTAACTTCAGAGAATAGAATGCAACTCTCGGATGGACCTTTGTCTTCAATTTTCAAAACCATTTCTTAAGTTGAAAATTTTCAAAGCATGGTTGGGAATAAATCTTATTTACAAATTCCAGAAGTCTGGGAACTTCCTTTTCTTTACAAAATGGCCCACTGTAATATTTTGAACTCCTGTGTCTATCAAAGATGTAGGTGAAATAAATCTCTAAGGAGTCGGCTGAGACCACGTGATTGTTGCAAAACACAGTACAACAGTAATGAAATGAAGGCAATCTTCGTGAAGCAACAGGACAAGAATGCCATTTTACTATTAAGAAGTCAGGACGGTGAAGGAAAAAGTTTGGGCAGCCGACCAAAACAGAGGACATAGCAGCCAAAAGCAAGCAGTTACTCTTTCACAGACTTAAAGAGAATGGTGACCAGAGTGGCAAGAGGAAACAGGCAGTGAGGGAAAGAGCAGCACGTTGCAGACGAGAGTACAGTTAAGGCAAGATAAGGAAGGATGAAGGGTGAAGAATGAACGCATGGCCAGGGATGGAGATGTTGAACTGTGAGATAAGGGATCAGAATATATGACACAAAGCCTTTATCCGGATGGAATTGCAGACGAAGGGCAACATGGGAAGAAGGCGAAGTGATGTAGACCCTCTCCCTTTATTGTGTTCTATCACAGTTCTATCACAGTATCCAATAACATGAATGAGTTATGTTTTTTTTTTAACAATGAAAAGGAAATGACTACCTATACAAGGTGTTTGTTTTCTGTGAGTGTCTAAAATGTGCACTGTACATGTCTTGGTGAGAAAAAAGTATCTTGTCTCTTGAATACATTTTAATTCTAATGACATATATTGCATAAATATTCCCTAAAGGATAACGCACCTTGGGTTGCAAAGCCGTAATCTTCGGATTCTTGTTAAGATTTGTCTGAGTTTTGTTTTGTATCCACCTCTATGGTGATCATTCTGTAAAGATAAATTTATATACTTTAGAAAGTTGCATAGGCTTATAACAAAGCTTAAACTGAAACAAAACAAAAGAATGTCTACTCTGCGAATTCAAACTCTGCTTTCTACAGAAGCAACTACTTTCAATAGAGTTTACCTCTCTATTTGCACATATGCTATTGTACTTGCATTGCGCGCACACATGCACACAAAGACACCTTTGCTGGGATGGGAACAGTTCCCATGTGAACTATAGATTTGCCTTTAGGGTTGTCTCCAGGTGCTGTTTCCTGAACAACTTTCCTCATTTCTCCAAGAGGTCTCATGATCTATGGCACAGGGAGCCCAAACAGATGCCAAAATCAGTTCGAGCAAAATATAATGTTCATAAACCTGGACCCTAGACAAGGTTTCGAGCTTTTCCGGGAGAATTTTTAGATACTATTTGCTAATTTGGATGGTGTTATTGTTATTCAGAGTTCATCCTTCTAATCTGAGTCACATCTGTGGCTGCTTAACTGAACTGGGAGCCTCCGCATTGAGCTCAGTCTTCATTTGCTCAAGGGACACATGGTGTGTGTAGGAGCCATCATGCTTTGTTTTTACAAATCAAACTCTTAATTAATTACTGAACATACTGCAATTCACTAATCAAGCTGTATTTTTCGAGACATTTCTGACTGATAAATATCGAGTCATCTGGCTTTGCAGTATATCCTCTTGTCCTCGCTTGAGACAAAAAATGGTGGGAGCCATTGGAAATGTTTCTTTTTATATGTGATTTGTTCATTGTCACGCCCGAGTTTGGAAGAAAACAATTTCCCGGAGAATTTTGTCCATGTTCTCCCGGCCTACACTGAGGGGCAGCGTTTTCTGGGCGGAGCCAGTTCCAAAGGCAAAATCATGAAAGACTTGGGTTCAAAGTCCAGCTTTGCTATTTCCAGCTGATAGAACTTTAAATCTCAGTTTCTTATTTGTACAATGTGTTGTGAAAATCAAGTGAGAAAAACCTGCTCCTGTGCAGGGCGTCTAGCTAGTGGTGAAGTTTCCAATCATCCATTCATTCACTCACTCCCACAAATTTTTCCGGAGTACTGCCTACAATTTCCGAGGATTCTAGGCATGGAGAAAACAATTGTAGGCAGGGTAGGCATTGCGCCTCCTTACATGAAGATTACGCTCTGGGGGAGGGGAATTCATAATAAACCAGAATCAAACAAACAAGCGAAATAATTGAACACGTATGTTATAATAGTTCTCTATTTTGTTTTATAGATAATTGTGTACATAGCTTATTTTCCATTAGATGGCAAGTTTTATGAGGACAGTATCTTAGACTCTCTCTGCATCAAGATCACTGTTGCCCAAATTAGGAAACGTTATCTGTTGAGTAAATAAATGAACAAACGTAAGAAAATCTCTAACCTGCCTATGTATTTTAGAATGGCTTATGGTTTTACAGGACTATTTTAGTAAGCACATCACTTACAGAATTAAAAGCATTCCTGAGATTCCTAGAGAGGCAGTACAGTGCAAAAGGTAAGAACAATTAACGTCCTGCACCTCGATTTCCGGGGTTCAAACCGCAGTGCAGTCAGTTCACGCTGTGTGACTCAAACACTCCGTGCCTCAGTTCCCCCACGAAGAAAATGTGCATAACAAATACCCCTATAATATAGTTGCCACGTAGATTCAAAGAGCTGTTTCACACAGAGCCTTTAAGGACAATGGCTCACGGCAGGCCATTCAATAAATGTTAGATTTTTTTTTTCTTTAACTAAAGAGAACTCTAAACAAATGGGAGTTCTTGGGAATATACTCAGGAGTCTTCTAGTTTGTCTAAGGATTTTAGATTTTTGTATCTTCATTCTGGTGAAGCATTTAAAAAATTAAAAAATACTAAGGTTAGCTTATTTTGGAAATCCACCAAGCAATTTCAGTGCCCATATTTGCACTTACACTTAAAAGTTGCTTTGATCACATGACATGACCGTGTTTAGCTTTTAGTTTCTCAAATAGCTCCATATCTTCTTGGAGTCTGAAATTTCTCAAGATTGAAAAATGCTGTTTTAAAGCCTCAAGCAGACATATGCCGTACAGGTCATAAGATAAATGTTCACAAGGCAAAACTCATCTGTCATTCAACACACGTTTGTTGGAGCCTGAATTCACACTGTCTCCCGATTCTTTTGAATGCTCTGTCTTGACGGCACATGGTAGGATTTCATTTCTTGGCCTTGTTTGTGTTGGGATGGTGAGGGGAGCTGCAGCTACTTCTGGCCAATGAATGGTGAGCAGAATTGACATGTGTTACTTCAGTACCAGAGTGTTTAATTACTGGCGCAAGACCTTCCAGAAGTCAGTTTTCAAGTTTTGGCTCTTCATTGGCTGCCTCCCTGAGCCTCCCTGCCAACGGACGTTGGACTGGTAGCACGCGTGAGAAATAACGTATTTGTTGACTTCAGCTGTTGAGATTTGCTTGTTGTTCTTTATCATCACATCCTGACTAGTATACACCCTCATTGTACCTATTATGTCTAAGACATGATGATGGCTGCTGTATAAATCAGAAGTCAGCCAGTTTCCCGGTGCAGACTTCTCCTCTCGGTTTAATACTCTGCCAAATTATATTCTGAGAGTTGAGGTAATTGAAGCCTTCTATTAAGCTTTTATTAAGCTTTCACTCAACTTGCAAATCCTTCAAGTCCATGTTATTCTCCCTCATCAAGAAGGACAATAATAAAACACCTACAACTGCTGCCTTCTCAGCAGGTGCTAAGTGAACAGTGAGGACCTACTCTTCATTCTCCCAAGAGAAATGAACAGCTACCACAAGGGGTAAAAAAAAGACTACTGTTTGACAAGTTGGTCTTTCTCAGCCTGATGTGCTATATTCCCAGGCTGGATCTCTGAAGAGTTGCCTGGTGGTGGTTCCTAGTGGCAGCTAGAGGCAAATTCAAAGAGCTGTGGTTTCTGTTAATTGGTTCCCTGATGCTCCATTTCCTGGTCATGCTTCTCAGCAATGATTTAGAGATCCTTCAGAAGTCACATGTGCTCATTAATTTCAGCCAGTCATGAGACCCAACTGAGTCCACTGGAGCCAGTTTGATGTTCTTTAAAAGAAGAGACCTTTTAAAATTTCTAGGAGAAGGCTTCCTTGCCAATATGGGGATGATTACAGCCTGTTCACATGTGGGGTAAGGGGAGGGTTAAATGAGATGATACATGGAAAGTTGTATGTGACTAATAGAAAGTAGCTCCACAAGTAATAGCTATTATTATTATCAATAGCTCATTTTCCTTCTCCTTTTTATGCCACGACACTAATTCTAGCTTTTATTTACAGCGCCACATCTTCTTTGCAATTTGATCTATTTGGTTTCTCTTAGTTTCCTCCTTCCCTCCACTTTTATCTCCTTCGATTCTTTCAGCTTGATCGTTTTATATAATACCTTAACCATACTGTCCCTTCTAAGCTGGCTTGGCTCCCAGCATATCTCCTTCCGATTATTTCCCTGTAGGACAGCTCGTCACCTCTCTCTTGAGCTCTTCATCAGAACTCGGACAATACCGAGGCCAGAAAAATCACAAGCATTCTGTGGTTTATATGCAAGAAAAATCCTAATAATGGCCCTGAGTTCCAATAGTATGATTCCATAAAAAGAATCAAATAAGGGAGTGGGTATAGCTCAGTGGTAAGGTGCTTACTTAGCATGCATGAGGTCCTGGGTTCAATCCCCAGTACTTCCATTAAAAAAATAATAATAAAAAAATTTTTAAAAATAATCAAATAGATTAAAGGATTAGATTTAATCATTTATAAGACTACGAGGCTGACAGTCTTAGAGATGTTTACGGTTCTAGCATGCAAAATGAAGTATTTTGTCTTTTACAGATTTGCAATTGCCCGTATCTTAGGTACATCTGTCTTTAAAAACCTCTTTTTGGTAACAAAACAAAACACGTCTCCTCAATTCTGTCTATTTGGCTGTTGGAGCTGCTGTCAGAGACATTTCTGTCCATTTGTCTAGTCTTTCTCCCCGACTTAAACTCTTGATTTTAGCTCATGACCTGGTCTCCATGCTCCATGGCTGGAATCTTGGGGTCCTGGCTCTGACTATCTGGAGTTTATAGTCTGAGAATGTGGGCCAGCCACCTTGCCTATCTCAGATCCTTTCCTCATTTAATTTCATGTCTGAGTCTTTCCTGTCTCCAGCCCCCACCCATGTCCCCCTGAACTATCACCACTTCCAAGTGAATAATACGAAACTGAACACTTTCCAAGTCAGTGACAGACTAAAAAGACCCACAAAAGATGATTACTGAACATGCAGAAGCTAATCCCCCTCTTCAAAAAATAAGCCCTTTTCACTGGCTGGTGATACAAAACTATATTTCATGAGGTTGACTGTGTGTGCATCAAACTCTAAAACCTAGATTGCATTTTTAGGGATTGCTAGTATATACTTCATTCCATTACTAAAACAGTGCAGCCTCATCACTGCTTATGGTGTAGGAAATCACATGAAAGCCTGCTATAAATTTAAAAGTCTGCAAGGAACGTGTTTTTGAAGCCTGGCAGCGGGCACACGTAGACACACCAGAAACATCATCCGCTTCTCTATCCCAGTGAACTTGGTTGGAAAGAAACTGAGGGTGCAGGTACAAAATGGCTGAGTGATTTTTTTTTTTTTCCTGACCAACAGAGCTGCTTGTTAGCAACTTGAAAGGACGCCTAGATCCAAAATAGTATTAAGCAAGTGTTTCTTCAATATGAGATCATTATGTTTCTCTTCTAAGTCCAAATACTAATTGCAACCTTGCTGTGAGCACACAGTATTAGGGCCATCATAGCCATGGCAACAGGATGCAACATGAAGTGGAATCCTATCATCTGCACAGCATCGCCGGTGGTTCGGGTGGCGGATGAGCAACAGCTCTAATGTCCAACTCCAAAGAAGGGATCACAATGCATACCTTTAGGCAATTCTGCCATACAGGTTCTGTTACCTTTGAATGTTTTGTAGATCTCTGTAATTAATTTCAATACAAGATGGCTTGTTAATCCAGAGACAAAAATCCAAGCCCAAATTAAAATGTCAGCGGGCACTTTACAATGGCCATTTACATTTCAAAATTAAACCCATAATAAAAACTTTTGTGTACTTATAATTGGACTGATTTTTAACACTCAACAATACACATCTATGTAAATAGCCTCCCAAAGATTTTACACTTAACGAAAAAAAAAAAAGCCCTTTAAATGAGCTGCTTAAAGTCACCTTCTCTGCTTTGCATGATAATTGTAATGCAAAATAATAAACAGCACAGGGCAGAAGTACAACACGGCTAGGATGATAGGGTGCCATTTATATGAAGATAATTAGGCATTTAAAACCTACCAATACCAATTTTAAAACCTACCAATTAAAAAAAAAAAACTGTGCTTACAGTAAACTCATTGAAATAAATTTCCATTCGCCTTTGTGGTGCTTTCATTGCAATATGTCCACAGCTTGTGCGACCCCCAAGGACTCTGTTTGTGTGTGGGAAGTGAGGTGCCGATTAAGAGTTCATAACCCAGCCTGTCTTTCTGTAAAAACAAAAAGTATTTTGTATAGATGTGCTGTAAACATGTGAGCCATACGCCATTGTTAAAAAGAAAGGAAACATTCGTGTTGGCGGGAAGACTTGTTACTATTAGGAAGCCTGAGGCGTGAACAGAACTCCATCCTCATTTTCTCCTGGAGGACGCGGAGAGGAGCAAGAGACTGCGGGATCTGCCATCAACATTCAGAGGCAAAAGGCATTGGGTTTCGCTTTTCATATTCATCTCCCGAAGAATTTACCTGAAAATGGGCCACGAGATTCATGTGGAAGCAATGAAAAGATCATGTAGCCTTCCCAGATGTACAAAATGTGACATGTCATTGAGACTGCAGGAAATTTGAACCCTTGAGCCACAAAGAAGTTCCTAGCAGATAGATCAGTGTATATATATATTTATACATATATGTATGACTATTAATGCTTTATTCATTCATCCATCCATGCCTTTACACCTTCATTTTTCAAACACCTGTTAGTCACCCACCTTGTGTCAGGCATTGCACTGGATGCTGCCAATTCAAGAATGAATTCAACACTCAGAGATGAAACACATGTGCAAACAAGTAATTTCTGTAAAATAGGGAAAAATTATGAGTGAATTTAAAACCAAGTGAGATGGAAGCAGAAAGGAGAAAATGATTTAATCTGCTGCTATAGAGGAAGAGTTCATAGTAATAGGCAACGTTTGAAGCAAGTGTGGAAGGACGTGAGGTGTTTGCTGGAGGATGGAGAAAGGGAAAAAATGGGTAGAGTGGTCTGGGAGGGTCCTTAGAAGCTGGAGGACCCAAGGCGTTGGATTTGGGGCAAGCAGTAATGTCTAGAACGTAGAGTGTCCATCTGGAAGGTACTCAGTGTTTCCCTGTTTACCTTCCCATTAAATCTTATTTCTTTCGCCTGCTTGACAAAGCCTTTCATGCTCGTGTGGAGGGGAAGGGGGGTTTGTTGACTTAAATAATTGTGAAACCCCGGAGAATTATTTTGGGCATAGCTGAATTTAAGTGCTCAGAAAAATCTGACTCTGTCCCTCAAATGTGCTTTCCTCAGTGTTGGTTCCATTCTCAAGGCTACACTCTTCGTATGACCCTAGAAACCCAGCAGAAATTTGGATTTGTGGATATAATTAAGTTATAAGGGATGATTTTTTCCAAAGGAAAAACTGGCATGTTGTCCCTGAATTGTTCACTATTTCCCGGCACCATTTATTGAATAGTCCAATTTGTTTTATATATAACAAAAAATTGGAACAGCCAGTGTTCTTGATTGTATTTTTGGTTGAATTCACAAATTAAGTCAATAAATATCTGTTGGATGCTTCCTACATGCTAAGCACTGTTCAGTGATTTGTGTATATATCTATGACACTCTTTCATTTTTTTAAATCTTTGCAATTTGTTTTATTGTCTGTTGAGTCGATGTTTCCCCAAATGTGAAGCACATACTTTTGAGGATACTGAGTTTGTTTTACACACAGAAATAAAAGATGTTAAATCAATCAGTGCGAATGTTTTTTTTCCTTTCAGTTCTCTCTTAATCCTTCAAATATATGTCAGCAGAAAGTCTGTCTAGTACCTGGGTGTCTGTAACAGCCTTCTTAACAAAGAGAGCTTCCAGTAGGTTCAAGAGCTAGCCAGAATTTAGTGGCAGTGTTTTATTTATTTTACAATACAACTTTTTACTATACAACTTTCATGTAATTTTAAATATCATTTATAAAGTTTTCATATAAAATTAATTTTATTTTTACTTATGCAATTTTATTCTATTAAAGGCAAAAAATACTATCTTTCCAGTTGCAGTACTGATACGAAGCTTCTCCTTAAGTAAAATTATTTAACTAATACATGCAAGTTGTTTAAAAGAAGGATTTGAAATAATTTCATCAGTGATCTGTGAATCGGGTAAAAATTGTGAGGGTTATTTGTAAACAACTAAAATTTGGAATATCCCATTAGGGCAGGATCCCCCTGCCATTCTAAAATTTCTCATGTATTTGTATGTGTTTATTTGTTCATATGATCTTTATAATAACTTTGTCAAGTTCTATAAAACTTAATTGATTTTTATTATAACTTAATTGTATCTATAAATCCATGTTTAAGTGAAAATTTCCTTTGTTATAGTCAATCTTCTTTTCCAAGAACATGGCACATTTCTTCATACAATCAATCACTATGTGTCCTGTTAAGAGTCCATCATTTTCTTCATTAAATCTCATATATTTCCTCGTAAACATATATTCAGGTATTTTACATTTTTATGAAAATCCCTATTGTTAAAGGGGCTTAAAATTTTTTTCTTTCTAATTATTGCTTATATATGATACAGCTATTGCTTTTGCACACATTTGTATCCAACCATTCTTCTAAATTATTTTGTTAGTTGGAATAATGTTGTGTTTAATTCTTGCTTTTTTTTCCCTAGGCATGCACTCTTACAATTTGCAAAGAATGGTTGTTCTATCCTTTTCTTTCCAATAGTTACTACCTTCTTTCCGTTCCGTGTCATACTATCTGGGACTTTGAAAATAAGTTTATTTGACAGCAGTGCCAGCTGCTATACTTTTTATCTGCTCTTAATTTTAATGAGAATGTATATTCTTTTTCACCACTAAGTTCTGTGTTGGATACTGATTTAAGAGAGGGTTTTTTTTTTTTTTTTTTTTTGGTCATTTAGGGAAATATTCTTCCATTTCTAGTTAACTAAGAGTTACAGAAGCATAATTTTATATATTTATAATACAACTATAATTTTAGTCCTTAATATGTAAAGTTTTGTGTTTGCACGTAATACTGAATAGTCTGTGACTCTGAATTTAAATTGAGGATAGGAACTTTGTTTTAATAATGGGCAGTTTGATTACATTCATCTATCTACTTCTTGACTACCTTCAACTAGACTTTATGTGTGGCAAAGTCAAACTCAAATGACAAATATTTTGTTTTGTTTTCTCCCAGTATTTTATTGTAAATGTGCTTGCACATTCACAAAATTTTTTCTTAAGTACAATAATTAACAATATACTCACCATCTAGATTTAATTATGGTTGACATTTTACCATACAGATTTGTATATACATATATTCTTTTCTTTTTAATCGACACATTGATGAGACAAAATTTTTGCCAGATGGCTACTATGGATGATTATATATTAGGAAGTTAAAAGTTCTTCATTTCTGAAAAATCAGAATTTTTTAAATTAGATTAGAATTCACAGATTATCTAATTAAAACACTTCAATTATATTTATTTTTAAGATTTATTTGCATAAGTTACCAATTATTTATTTAACATTAATATTAACCTATTAGTATTAGATAAGGAAGGGAAATTTTTATTCTACCCTGTCTTTAAATTAATATATATGAGGTTAACATATATCGTATCATATATGATAGAGAAAAAAACAAGAATGCCCAAAGGAAAATGAGAAATAAAATACATGAATTTCAGTCAGACTTTTATGTTTCCTAGTTTCTGTTTTACTTTGCAGTTATTAGTAGTTGGTGAAATAAAACAAGAGTTTTATCTTCGTTATACTAGCTTTGAAGTATTTGTACGCTATTGGGTTACAGATAATGTGGCTTTCTCAGACACTCATGCGCTTGAGTAAGGAGAGAATTTGGTGTTTGGAAAAATCTATGTAGGAAACAGAAGAAATAAGAAAAGTTAATAGGTTCCCTCAAAATGAAGGGGAAATAGATAACAGCCTCAAACCGTCTATCAACACCAAATAAATGGTTAGAGATTAATTAGAAACTTTCATAATTAAAAAAAAAAAACAGAAAAAAGTCATCCTGAGGAGGAAAATGGCCATATATTTTCTTAAGTTTTTTTTTTTTTAGATATATGCACATGTAGGCCTTTAACTAACAGTTGTTTGTTTTCTTTTTAAATCACTGTCAGGCATGAATGTGAGAGAAATTGACTTTTTCTTTCACTATTCATCTCGATATCGCATGGTCTGTCTGGCCCTTTATTGTTATCTTTGAAACTAACACACACTGAGTAAAATAGTATATCAGACAAATAAAGAAATAGATCCTGACATACCAAAAAAACTGAACTATTTGTTCACCAAAATATTTGGATATTAACAAATCTGAAAATATTTAATTATCAGGCTATAATAAATTGATTCTACCATGATTTACTTAAATTGTTTTTTACATATCTTCATAATTATACTCCAAAAGAGGGAAATATAGGGCAAATTAGAAGTGGACGTTTCATTACAATGTTAATAATAGTTCATATTTAATTGATATCACATCTTTAATCTTATCTTTCCCCCACCAATGGCTCAATTTTATTCTTATCTTGTTTTCAGTACAGAATTATCACCCACTGGTTTTCAATTACAGAGATGCCCATATTGATCCTCTTCTTGATTTTAACTCACAACTGAAAAATTACTCATTTAGTCCTATAAAGCTATATTCTGTAGGCAGTTTAAGCTCTTTTATAAATGTACGTGGACTCAAAATACAGTGAGATAAAACTCAAAAACAGAACTGTTCAGTTACACGAAGCTATTGGGAAACAGACTTTAAATGATTTTAACTCAAATCACTATTAAAATGTAAGAAGACAAATAGTAATCAGAAATGTCATCACCATATGGAGGAAAACTTGATGTCAGTCACAGCATTTATAAAGAACAGGTGGCACTTCAGCAATCAAAACCCCTTATGGAATTACACAAATGTAACCTAAATTCCATAGATCTGTGGCAAAGTGATGTGCATAAATTAGACAAAAGATCTTTCGTTAACACGTACATTTAAGTTGTTTGACTGTAATTTCCAAAGTTTCAGAAGGAATGAAAATATTCTCCTGCCCACCACATTGTTTACTTCTACATTTTCTAAGGAAATAATTGCATTCTTTGTTTCCTGTCAAAGACCGTGCAGGTTAATTTATTGTAAAAAGGGATCTATGTCTGGGAAACCCCCATACATGTTCTAATGCAATCTGTCCCAAGGCTCTGGCAAAAAAGAGTGGGGACTGGGGGTGGGGACTGGGGGTCAGTCTGGTCTTGAAGACCATCAGCTGAGGCATTTGGAGTCTGACTGGTCCAAAAATATCCAGCCATAGCATCTGCCATCCAGAGAAGCTGTTCTGAATCCCCTCAATCTGAGAGCAGTGCTGAGTGTGCAAGTCTTAAACCAGAACCAATTTTTCTGAACTCAGATTTTACACAACTCATAGGAAGCCATTTGGGGGATAAAGAAAGCTGTTAGCAGTAAGTTAAAATGTGGAAGCAAAACCGTAACTTCAAACTGTTTTCAGGAAGAACAGATTGATATTTTGACCTGGGCTTTTATAATACGCTCATAAGAAAATCTCTTTACATTTTGGCATTTCCAAATAATATTGGTAGTTATGCCTACTGATAACTGGAATAAAACACCATTTTAGAAAAACATCCTGGGGTTGTATTTCATTTGAGGTCTCCCATCTGACTTGAGAAGAACAATTAGTGGCTGCAGATTTTTCACTGTTAATAGGTGAGCCTCGTAATTACCTCCGAAAGGAAATTCCCCTTTCTGAGTTCTTCCATATTAATCTAACTTCCGGAATTGACTGAATAGTACAAAATCCCAGATGGCGGAATGGAGTGCTACTGACTCAGTTTGTTTCACATTTTTATTCAGAATTCATGTAAATGTCAACTTTCCACTAATTTTTTTTTCTTTAATATGAAAAAAAAATTCAAGGTTAAATTTTTTGAAGAAAATAAACCAAGTTTCTTTCCACTGCACAGATACACTGAGCAGAACTCAGGCACAAAGATCAGAATGAGGCTGCTTCCATTTTTTATGCATTTTGTTGCTTTTATGTCCATCTTCTTTTTAGAATATGTTAAAAATATGCTAGTAGCCTTTGAACCACCCAATTTCCCAATACCTTCTATCTGTTTAAATTATTTTATACCCAACCATAGATTTCCAAGGTAGGTGGTATTACTAAAAGTTGCAGATTCAAAGTTATTTCCCCATATAAAAATCACTTCAATCAAAAGGCATAATTAATATTAACATTTCCATGTACTGATTCTTTTTTAAAAATCTTTATTTATTCATTCATCCCTTAATGGAGGCACTGGGGATTGAACCCAGGACTTTGTGCATGCCAAACATGTGTTCTAGCACTGAGCTAAACCCCCAACCTGCTTCTATGCACTGATTCTTAGATCACTTATTCTGTGCTTCTCTTGGGATGCCCGCCACTTCCCACTCCCATGACCCCTCAGTGGTCATTTTCATACCTCCATGAACTTCATCTGGCCCCTTGTTTATGGACCTTGCTTATGTTTCTCTCCTCTATACTGTGGCTCACAGCACCTGGCATGAGATAAACTCAATGAATCCTTGTTGAACAAGTAAAAGAAAGGATGGAGGAAAGTAGGTTGCATTCGCTTCCTGATGTTTTCTCTAAGGTTCTGTTTGTAAAGCTTATTAAATCAGACACAGCTCTTCCTTCAGTAGTGACCAGATTTGCTTTTCAGCTTCTGATTTGGGGATAACATTGAATACCAATCTTTAGGATAAGAATTCCTACAATCAGGAATATCCTCATACCTCTAGATTTATTCAGGTAGATTTGCCTTTCACGTAATTTTTTAGTCTGTAAAATGAATTTACTACTTCCTACCTAACATGTTCATAGCAAGTAAGGCAATAAGGGCTGTTTTCAAATTATATCAAGCATCTGTAAATACCATTTATGGGGAAGAAAAGAATTGCTTTCCTTTTTTTTTATTTTTTCAGAATATTCTAGGGCACACCAATTTGCTAAAATGTAAGTATGAAAACAAATACGAAAACATAATTGTACATTACATAAAACAAAAACAGAGAAAATTGGAGGCAAGTATATACATTCTCCTGTTGAAACAATAATATAGTAACAAAAACAATGGTAATTGCTGGGGTTTTTTAGAGTGTGTGATTGTTCAGAATGCACCGTGCTGAAGTGCTTTACGTGCAATTTCCAGCTCAATCCCAACAACCATCTGATGCTGTAGATACTATTATTGCTCTTTTTTAGGTCTTCAAGATTAAATAACAGACCCAAGGGTAATACATGTTCAGCAGCAGGATAAGGGTTCAAACCCAGGTATATCTCACCCAGTGAGATAATCTGCTTCTTAGCGGCTTCATTCTTTGCAATATGGCGGTGTGTGAGGTTAATAAAACACACATGAGCATGACCAGCAGGGGGTCATAGCTAGTTAAAGACACCTACGTCTTTTTCCTATGTTAAATCTTTTCCTCCTCCTCTTCACCCATAAACACAGGGCAGTCAATGTCATTCGGTTGCCAGTGACATTTTAAATAAAATCTCTCTCTGGAAACGTGCATTGAGGTAAGAGGTTTGAGAGTCACCCCCTCACCCAGAGGGTGTAGAGCTGGTGCCCTCTTATAAGAAGCAAGAATAATTTGAATCCATCTGCAAAGTAACCTTTTTCTGGTAATCAGGGGGATCTTCCCCCACTGGGTTCAAAGGCCTTCCCTCTCCTTTGTTGTGCAATTTCTAAAGCATTGTGCAATACATAAAGAAAAGACCAAGAACGTATCATTGCCTTGGAAACTGCTGTGGAATTTGACAGACTGGAGGTTGTTCAGAGCAAATGTTCTGTTGCCGCCGAGTCCTCACAGGAGCACTGGCTGGCAAAGTGGCTGAATGCTCATCTGCTGATCTCTGTGTCAACTTAACTTGTCATCCCTGCCCTGAGGACAGGGCGGGAAGTTGGTCTTGTTTTGCTTTCTTTAAATAAGAGCATTTGAATTATTTCATTCCCAACTGTCAGTGATGAGATACAAAGATAAGGGCTAGAAACAAAACAGCAGCTTTCTGGGATAGTTACCCTTAGCTCAGGGGAATGAGGATTTGCAACCTGGGTTTTCAGTAAATGAATCCTAACTGCGTAATCTTGGGAAAATCCAGCGCTTCCTTTAAACATAATTGTGACTCTTAAGCTGCATTTATAGCAGCAAAAGGTAAGGGGGAAAAAACCCCCTGAATTCAGAGAATGCCAATCACTGTGGTCCTTTCTAAAGAATGCCCAGGAAAACAAATAAAACTCTGTATAAAAGAGGAGGAAAAACTAAGGAAGGAATGAAGGGAAGGCGTCAGTCCTTGGGCGCTCTTTCCCAAGAAGCAAACGCGACTCTGGCTAGTTGTACCATTTTATTTATTTGTTTGTTGGTGGAAACACTGAGAATAAAAATAAAAGTGATCCTTTTGTGATCCTGTTTGGCCATGACAGATTCCTTCAGCATTGCCATAGTAACTGAAAGAAGTGCATTTATGAATAGACTTAGATTCCTAAGGCTTGAGTTTCCTGCCAAGAAGAGAACACAGGGTGGAGAAAACAGAGGAACGTCAAGGCAAAGGGAAAGAAAGCAGACTGAGGTGTTGATTTCCAAGCTCTCTCATTCGGAGCGTGCGGGCCCACAACCAGGTCAAGACACTCTCACCTTCTTGGGCCTCGTAAGATTTTTAGATGTTGAAATTAGTCCTCTGTCAGCAGAATAAATTTAGGCAATTTCTTCAGCTCTTTTTGATGCCAGGACAGGGAAAACAATACTCTGGGTTATCAAAACGTGTGCATAAGAGGACAGAGAATCTTCTCGGATATGGTTAGATCAGGACATGAAACAGAGACGGCAGGGCCAGGCAGGTTAACACCCTTGCTTCTGAACTGAAATGACTTCGATTAAGAAAAAGTCACCCAGCCACCTTCTCCTACTTTTTATTCGCTAAGTGGCTTGTGAAGTATTTCTCTAAATAATAATAATAATAAAGCAATGAAAGGGGGTAATAAATGGTCATTGTTCGGTCAGAGAGAAGTGTGGTGAGGACAACATGGTGGAGAACACAGGCCTAAGGGCCCCCCTACGGAGCGATTCCAACTAGTTTCTGGCAGGGAGTAAGAACTCACTGTTGCCAGATCGTCCCCTTCCCTTTTTTTTTTTAAAGAGAAGCCGGAAGTTGGGATTTTTATATGAAATCTTCTGATATTTTAGTTACGCTCAAAGATTTTAAAATACAATTAGGCCAAAAAAAATATATGCCCAGAAATTACATTTAGCTCATAGATGAGCAGTTTGTGACTCCCAGAGTCTGAGTTTAGGCTCAGAATTGTGTCTCTAGAGCATGAACCAGTGATGACAAGGAAGTGGCCGGAGAGGAGAGAGATTCAGGAGACAGAGAGAGGCAGAGGGGGTGATGTCACATGCAGCCTGGAAGAACCAGGACCACGTTGAGAGACAGACACCACCCGCCTCCAGGGCTTGGAGGAGAAAGCAGATGCTTTAGGCTTCACATTTGAATATTCAATCTTGGAGTGCCTCCTTTATATCAGAAAATGTGCTGAACAGGAAACTCCCCTAGGCTGCTGGGTTTTCCCGTTTGATTTTTTGGTGTGTGATATTTTTATTAAGAAATAAGAAACACATACAGGATTAGACCTACTCACACGTATAGGATTATATGTAGCATAGAAAATGGAACGGATAGTAATCAAATGAACAGCCATCGACCCACCTCCCAGTTCAAGAAACAGATCATTATGAGGACTTCTGAGGCTCTTTGTAAACCCTTCCCCAGTTGCATCAGTGTCTCCTGCCTGGATATAAATCCTGGATTTTTTGAGAAGAGCTCTCTTGCTTTTTTTTTTTTTCTTTATTTTTTATAATCTTGTGTGGTTGTTTATATTTGTTTATATATGGTTATTTCTACGATAGTTGTTCAGAGTGTAACATACTGTATACAATATATCTGCTATATAGCCTACAGTATATGCTCTATGCTCTTTCTCAAGTATATATACGCTAGAGCATATAGTGTATATGTTATATATTGTACACTAGTATTATTAGTATATTGTATACATATAGTATATTTGTTTATAGTTCCTTTTAAGTATTTAGTTTTCCCCTTCTTTGAATTCTCCATAAATCGAATCTTACTCTATACATTTTTCTAGCTTGCTTTTTTTGGGTTGTTTAACTAGACTTTAAAATTCATCCACATCAATGTTTATGGCTATCTTTACTCTACTCTTATTGCCATGTATTTACTCCATTGTATTATGGAATGTGCATATCCATTCTTCTGTTAGGAGTCACTTGGGTGTTTTCTACTTTTTTTGCTGTCATGAACTATGTTGTTACGAGCATTTTAATCCATGCTTCCTGTTTCAGTCAGAATTATCCAGGGAAACGGACGCACTAGGATGAACACAGAGACACACCTCGTTGTATTGTGCTTCAGTTTATTGCACTTTGCAGACACTGAATTTTTTACAAATTGAAGCTTCGTGGTAGTTCTGCATCAAACTAGTCTATTGGTGCCATTTTCCCAACAGCGTGTGCTTGCTTCGTGTTTCTCACACATATTTCAAATGTTTTTCATTTCATTATTATTAATTTGTTATGGTGATCTGTGATCCTCAATGTTGCTACTACTATGACTCGCTGAAGGCTCAGATGTTGGTTCGCATTTTTTAGCAGTAAAGCATTTTTAAATTAAGGTATGTATATATTTTTTTAGACATTATGCTATCACACATTTGAAATTTAATTGTACTCTACTATAGTATAGTGTAAACATAACTTTCATATGCACTGAGAAACCAAAAAATTCATGTGACTTGTTCTATTGCAATGTTCACTTTATTGTGGCAGTCTGGAACAGGACCCACAATATCTCCAAGGTATTCCTGTATATAGAGAGAGACAGAGACACACAGAGAGAGATTAAAAGAAACTGGCTTATGCAATTTCACGCAATTCCGGAGACTGACAAGTCCCAAGATCTGCAGTCAGCGAGCTGGAGACCCCGGAGGGCCAATGTGTGGTTCCAGTCTGAAAGCTGGCTGGCCTTAAGACGCAAGAAGAGCTGCCAATGTTTCAGTTGTGTCTGAAGGCAGGAGTGACCAGTGTCTTAGCTCAAGGGGTCAGGCAGGAGGAGCTCCCCTCTGCTCATGGAAGGGCCAGGCTTTTTGTTCTGCTCAGGTCTTCAACTGATCAAATGAGGGCCACCCACCTAAGGCGGCGGGGTGGGGGTGCAATCTGTTTCACTCGGTCTACCAACTCAGACGTTAAGCTCATCCAAAAACACCCTCACAGACACACCTAAGCAACATTTGACCAAATATCTGGGCACGCTGTGGCTCAGTCAATTCGACGAATGTTAATTACCACACTTCCTGATCTACTTGTTCAAGAATTCTTCCAGGAAATAGATACAGGACTATAACTGAAGAAGCATTGAGTATGTGCATATTAAACTTCAATCTGTTTTTCAAAGTGGTTGTACCAACGTACATTTCTGCTTTAAAGCTATGAGAGCAGCAGTTGCTCCGCAGGCTTGCCAACACTTTTACCAGCCTTTTTGACAATGTGATGGTTGTGAAGTGGAATCTTACTGTGTTTTTGATATGCATAAGCTAAGCATTCTACAAAGAAAGTAAGAAAATAGCAGAATATGCCCCCAAGAAAGTAAAAAGAAGGAAATAATAAAGACAGGAGCAGAAAATAATACAACATCTTTTTTAAAAACACAATAGAGAGAAACAGAGCTAGAGTTTAAGTCTTAAAAAAATGTTCAAAAATATCTTCTAGCCAACATCAAACCAGAGTCCCTGACCAGCAGATAAGAAAAAGGGGGGAAAAACTCTCAAATTGTCAAAGAAAATAACCGCTATTATTCATATACGGTTTGTTTACATAGAAAACCTAAAAGACTCCATGGGACAATTTATTAAAATTAGTAAGAGAGCTTTGCAAACTTTCTAGATGTAAAATTAACATAGGAAAGTCAATTGTCTTTCTATAAATTATGTGAAAACACCCAGAAAATGCAATAAAATAAGAAACTACTTTCAACAATAACAAAATGGTAAGTCATCAACGAATAAATCTAACAAAAATGCTCAAGAATTTTAAGTAGATAATATTTTAACTTTATAAAGATTTTAAAGAAGATCTAAATAATGCAGAGACACATCATGTTCTTGGATAGTAAGGCAATGTTCAGTATACGGATTCAATATTATTCTAGTGAAAATCCTAATGGTTTTTCATGAAACTTGGCAACCTGGTTCACACACACACACACACACACACACACACACACACGTATGAACAAAGGGTGAGAAATAGCCAAAACACTTTTAAGATGATTTTCCCCACCAGAAATCAAAACTTATTATTACAGAATGGCTAGCACATTCTCTACTCTGACTGTTCAAAATTTGAGTACCTACAGTATCTCCTGGATGTGTTCAGGCTTCAGCAATTTTCTGGTCACAACTCCCCGGCGTTGATTCTTTCCCAGCCTCCCAGGATCTCACCCTATGAACGAGCACTTTAGCATTCAGTTGTTGACTCAAAGAGACCTCTAAGCATGTTGATGCTGTCCAATGACTGAAAACAGAAGTTCAAATAGTTTGTCCTGTTTTTCGGTTGTTTCTAGTAGGAGTTTTATTACGGTACCAGTTAGCCCACCATGGCTAGACCTTCATGACTCCTTTTGACACGACTCTAGAAATCTGAAGACTTCTTTGCTAGCTGGTATGACAAGATATCTCAGGTTAATCTGGCACAAAACTTTTTGGCAGCAAGTCGGCCATAAAATTTTTTTCTCTAAGGAGCCTGGGTTCCATAAAGGAAAATGGCATTTAAAGACCACAGTCAGGATGAGAGGAATTCATTGCTGCCGAGTTATTTTTTGTTTCCAGAACAAAAGTTCTCCCCGTTGCCAAAGCTAGGCTCTATCCAGATCTGTACTTATATCTACAGCTATATCTAAGTGCACAGTGAATTCATACTCTTCTCTCCTGATTCCAATCCATCAGGCTTTGACCCTGTTTAGCTACCAACATCTATATTATCAAGATCATCAGTATCCTTTCATTTTCTAAGTCCCATCATCAATCTTCAGTCTTTGATTATTCTCAGCACATCAGCAGCTTTTGACATAGTTGATCCCTCTCCCTCCTTTTTGAAATACTTTATTCCCGTATCTTCTGGGACGTATCGCTTTCTACTCAACATCTCCACTCGGAGAGCCCGAAGGCCTCTCATACTTAACATGCCCAGACACAGACTCTTGATTTCCCTTCTGAAATTGTCTCCTTACACAGTCTTCTTCTCAGTAAATACTAACTCCACCCTTCCAGCTTCTCAAGTCAAAACCTGGGAACAAGTCTTGACTCTGCTCTTTATTCCAGACCCCAGATTCTATCCATCATATCTAATTCCTGTGGCTTCACCCTCAAAATACATCTAGGGTCTGGCCACTTCTCACCACTTCCGCCACTGCAGTACTGGTACGAGTCACCTTTATTTCTCAACTAGATTATTGCAATAATCTCCTACCTTGTCTCCCTGTTTCCACACTTACCCCCCAGGCAAGAGTAAGCCCATTAAAATGTCAGTTACTTCATTCCATAGCAGCACTCAGAACTCTGTAACATCTTCTTATCTTTGCAGAGTAAATGACCAATGTTATTAAAATGACCGCATGTGTCCACTCCTCTGACTTCACCTTCTTTCACTGTCCCCTCACCCACTCTACTCCAGCCACACTGCCCTCCCTATTTCTTGAGCATGCCAAGGATGCTCCTATCTCAGGATTTTGTACTTGCTGTTCCCACCACCTGGACGATTCTTTTCTCAGATATTTTTTTTTTTCTGCTTTTTAGGTCACGCTCTCCACAGCATTTATTGCTATCTGCAATTACATATGTTCTACTGATTTACTGGTTTATCACATATTCTTTATCCCTAGAATCTAAGGAGGTTAAGGAGAATGCCTAGACTGCTGCAGGAATTTAATAAATACCTTGTTTAAAAAATGAATAAAGAAATGTTTAGAGGGGGTTGGGGAGAGGGAGGGAGGTAGGGGTGAATAGATAGAATACAGGGATTTTTAGGGCAATGAAATTATTCTGTATGATACTATAGTGGTGGCTACATGTCATTATGCATTTGTCAAAGCCCATAGAATGTAAAACATCCAGAGTAAAATGTAATGTAAACTATGGACTTTGGTTGATAATAATGTGCCCATGTTGGTTCATCAATTGTACCAAACATGCCACACGGATGAGGGATGTTAAGGGAAGGGGAGTGTGTATGTGTGGGTGGGGAGGGCTGTGTGAGGACTCTGTATTTTCTGCTCAATTCTGTTGTGAACCTGAAACTGTTCTAAAAGAATAAAGTCTATTAAAAATATGTTCAGTGTCCCTGGGACTGTGCCACTTGCTAGCATGGGTACGAAACATATAATCCCTTCCTTCAAGAGAAGGAGGAGCGGCAAATGGTCGATTTCCTTATAAAGCCCCTGACACTTGTATGTCCATGCACCTAGGCTGTTGTTATTCCCGCACATTTCTTAAATTATTATGTGTGAGTACCTTTGATATATTAAGGCCTTTTGATCTTTGAGAAAATCATGCTCTAAAAATAGCCTAGGGGATCGACTCTGAGAAACCAAATTGGGGACTGATGCTACCTCTCTTTGTGGCTTTGGGCAAATCCAAGAACCTTTCTGCTTCTGTTTCCCCAGCTGTAAAACAGGATTAATAGTTCCTGTTTCGTGGGAGTCTTTTGAGGATTCTTTCATTCATGTAGTAATATTTATTGAAAATGGTAAGTGCTAAGTAGTATTATGCCTAATTAATTAGGTCCTCATCTCCCTGGGGTGGGTTATGGTGTCTGGCTGGTCATTAATAAAATATGCTGGAAGCTTTGCAGATTTCCCTTTCAGGGCTCTCCTGATGGCTGCGTGCGCAGAGCATGGATTGGGCATCCAACCTTGCAGTTTAACACCTACAGCTGTTTGAGTTCTACTGCGCTCACGTTTATTTAGTTCTCAGACGACACAAAATTGGAAGGTGCTGAAAACGCCAGTCAAGAAAGAGAAATACTACAAAGGATCCGAGGGTGGTTAGTCATAAAGCCAGGAAATAAAACTAAGACTCAATTGGAATTTGCCAGATAGTACCGATGGGAATCCTAACAGCTCCCCTGAGAATGTGGGCGGTAGTGAGATAATAGGGAAGTAATGATCAGTGTTATGACCAGTTGCTGTGGGTGACATTATAGAAGAAATTATGTAAGGATGAAGGCTAAGCCATCGCTTATGGACGATATTTATATTACTGTTACATCAGAGAAAGGTCTTTTTCTGAGAATATATTTGTGATCAAACTGTTATAATCTGAGTTCCCTGGAAAGCAGAGTCTCTGTGCTCTTATTTTGAAATTCAGTGCAATCCCAGAGAGCAGGGTGAAGCACAGAAAGGAGGAAAAGCAATCTGAGGATATGTTACTACCTGTAATTGACTGCTCAGTACAGGGGACCATGTCCCTCCAGACCTTCTCAGGAAACAGCGAGGTTGTGAAGCCTCAGGACTTCCACCACATATCCATCCACACATTCCCACATCCCTGAGCCCGCTAACCCTCTCCTCCATACCATGCCAGCGAAGATCTGGTGTCTTGACTTCACTTACTGTTGGCTATCTTTACAATCCAAGCTTCAAGGAGTCGTCCCAACAGACTGTTAAGGCTGGTTCCAGGAACCCTTGACCAAATATTGAATCCTAAATACCCCCTATCTGTAACATCTCCCCTGTCCACGCTTACACTCCACCCCTTCCAATCCTTCTCTCTCCCTGAGCCAGAACCTACAATCTTAGAGTTAGGAGAATGGACTAAAAAGATTGTTTAATACAACCTCTTGACTCATGGAAGAATTCTTCCTGAAATACTGTTCAGTGGCCATCGCTGAGTCACTGCCTGCACTTCCGTGCGCCTAGTCTACTGTCATTTCCGTACATCATATGGCTCAGCACTTACCATTTTCACACGTCTGAAATTTTCCTTAGCATTCCGCCTCCCCTCAGCTTCGGTGATACCTGAATTCCTCTGGGATCTATGGCTACTTCTCATCCAGTCTCCTCTGTCAGTTCCTCTCCATCAGCTTGTCCCTTAAATGACCATATTTCCCAGGCTCCTCCCTTGGTCACCTGATTTCTTGTTCAGTAAATATGTGCTGTGTGCCCTCATGTCTGACTTCAACTACCAGCTCCCAAATTCTCCATCTCTAACCCAGAATGCTCCAGGAGCTCCAGCTCTGTAGTTTCAGTTCTCTGCTGGACGTCTCTGATTGGATGTCACATAGGCCCCTCGAGGTGGATGTTCCCCAAACAGAACCCATCTTCTTTTCCTCGCCAGTCGCTTCTTTCTGCTGTGCCCATAGCTTGATGAATGGGACTACCAGGCAATCATCTACCCAAACCAAAGATCCAGGAACGAAATCTACCTGCTTTTCTTCTTCCCTCACCAGTCAGCTCTCTGTGTAAACCTCGAAGGGATTCTAAATCCTAAAAAGTCTTTGCATTCAGTTAGGTCAGTATTCACGTCTCGCAAGCAGATTTTTAGGAGTAAATTCATTGTGCCTCAAAAACCCAGCACGTAGATCTCTCTAGCTATTGCTTTTCTGCCCTATCATCCCTCCTACACTTCTCTATACTTTCCTGAGCTAACTCAGACCCCCGCTTATCCCCAGTCCTTCAGACCCTCCTGCTGTACCCTCTGGGACTGGGCACCACAAAGAGAAATTGTCACGATATCACCAGGCTTTTCTGAAAGTGTCCCCCCCACATCTCCTTTGCTATATCTGATATCTACCTCTTACTAAAGAATGCACCTCTCCCTGCAATTCCGCACCTACCCTGTAACTCTTCCTGGTCATCTACACACCCCAGGGTTGAAGTGTTTCACCAGATCCTCGGCTCTTAGCACTAAGCTTTGTACCTAGCTCAATGAATATTCTGGATGAATGAACCCATCCCCTTCACCTGTCCCCACTGCTGCTGCCCTAATTCAGGTGCTCATCGGCCAACGCTCAGATGCCTGTGAGTACAGTGGATCCTCATTACTTGTGGATTCTGTATTTGAAATTTGTCCTACTTGCAAAAATTTATCTATTACCGCCCCCCCCCCCCCCCATTCAATATTTGCAGGCTTTCACCGTCATTCCTGGACAAACTCAAAGTGGTGAAAAATTCCAGTCCCCCAGTGAGCATGTGTCCAGCTAAGGTTGAACAAGACAGCGTTCTGCTTCTTTGTTTCAGCTCTCAGACTGCAAACAAGTGTCCTTTTGGCAGTCTAGTTAGTGCCACACTTTTTGCATTTTTTGTGCTTTTTTCGTTTCTGATGATTCTGCTGCTTAAAATGACCACGCAGTGTTGTGGTGAAGCACCTCCGAGTAGCCCCAAGTGTAAGAAGGCTGTGATGTTAGATAAGCATTGTTCATGCAGGAATTACAGCGCTATTGGTCATAATTTCAATGTTAGTGAATCCATAGCAGGGCACATAGAGAAAAGGAAGATGAAATTTCTTCATCTATATATGAGGCATTCCAGAAAGTGCTATTGTACCACACAGGACCATCTATAGTACAAGATAAAGATGGAAAAGTGGCTATATTTGTGGATTGATGAGATGACGACCAATTGAAAAAAAAAAGCATAGTGAACAGAAATGTTATGAGGCTGAAAGCCAAAAAAATGAGTCATGTTATCCAGGATCAAGAAAATTGTTAAACCCTTCTCAGCTAGAAATGCTGCATAGAACTAAATATTCTTAAGATATGTATATTACATAAGATATCTTTAAACATAAGTTACGTGTTGATCAGTTGGTGAAGATGTCAAGACCAGAGGCTTCCAAAGAACTTACTTTCCCCAAAGGCAGTGACTCAGTGTTCACTAATTCAGTGTTTGCAGCAACCTTCTCCAGCAGGACTTCTGCAAACAATGAGAATGACTCCACCTGCTAACCAGTCCTAATGCCTCCAGCCTGGCCTGGCTGTTGCTTCAGGGACCTTTCTAAAATTAAAAGCACATGACGTCACTGCCCAGTTTTAAATGCTTCAAGTCTCCACAGAGGTTTCAGTATAAAGTTCAAATTCCTGAGTTTAGAGTCCAGCTCGGGTCTCCTTTCCTATCAATACTGCCCCCCCCACCCGCATATGTCCTTTCTTCCAGCTCTCAGAACTACTTGCCTTTTCTCTAGTTCTTTCATGCTGTTTTGATTTTCCCACACACTCACACGTGCTGTTTCCTCTGCTTGGAAGGTCCTTACTTCCTCCCCATGCTTCAGCTGGTTAATGCCTATTCATCTTTCTAATCTTATCTCACCTGCACTTTTCTCTGGATCTTCGTTGACCCCCCAGTCTGCTCCAGATGCCCTTTCTCTGTGAAGCAGGAACACCTCTGATCTAGTGCGTACTGTGATGCTGGATTTTCCTTATTCTGTCTCTCTCACCAGACTTAAAATATCTTTCAACTCAGGAATCATGGCTTTTGAAATTTTTTTCTTCCCAGTACCAAGGACAGTGCCTGACGTGGTCGGCATCCAGCAAAAGATAATTACATATTTGTCTAATTAATTCAGAATGAGTAAGTGAATGACTAGCTTTGAAACCTACTCCTTTCAAATATTTGAGGAATTTGCAGGCTAAACTTTTTAAGATCATGTAACTCTTTCTCAAAAAAATGTGTTCTCCAGAGCTTCTCCCCTGTCTTCTCACCAAGATTCATCCTGGGTCACCTGAAAACTGTTTTTAAGTTGATTTTAAGCCGGGGTATATCTGGAACACTTCAGGCTGTATATGAGACATGGTATGAACTGTGCAGAGCAAAATGCTCTTGTATTTACTTTGATTAGTGTACAGTGAGTAAAAATGAATGAGTACTAATGCAGCCTTAAGGTTTGTTCCTCCTCCCATTTCTCTTTGTTCATGTATCACTCTGCTGACTCTTAGTGATGCTGCTAATAATTAAAATCCCTGTGTATTTTTCCTATATATTGCTGGTGAGCCAATTATCCTCAATATGTGTTTAGAAGATTGCATTTTTTTACCCTAAATGCACGATTTCTCATTTAATCTCTATTTAATTTTACCTAGCAGGTTTTTGTCCATTGTTACACCTTGAACATACATTTTTTAAAACATTTTTTTATTGAGTTATAGTCAGTTTACAATGTTGTGTCAATTTCCAGTGTAGAGCACAATTTTTCAGTTATACATGAACATACATACATTCATTGTCACATTTTTTTTCGCTGTGAGCTACCACAAGATCTTGTATATATTTCCCTGTGCTATACAGTATAATCTTGTTTATCTATTCTACATATGCCTGTCAGTATCTACAAACTTCGAACTCCCAGTCTGTCCCTTACCTTGTACATACTTTCAAATAGAAATTCCTTTACATAAAGCATTAGTTATCCTTCTCAATTTCACGACATATGTGTTTACCCAAGTTACTGATAACAGTATTAAACAGGCACAAGGACCTTGACCCTGATTTTATATCTGAAATTTATCAAAATTCTTTGGGAACAATTGTTTACTCATCTAGCAGTCTTCCTAGCCGTATTATCAACGGACCCAAATGTGCACGATAAAGCTCATAATGGAGACTGTGCAGTCCAGGGGGAGAGCATTGGTGTAGAATAGCCCTGCATTCAAACCCCACCTCTGCCTCTTACTAGCTGACAACTCTGGCAAATTACTTAACCCCTGTGAGCTTCACTTTTCCTCTTCTTCATTCAGAGACATCATACCAATACACGGCTTTTGTAAGCATCAGAGATAATGACCGTGAAATGCTTACCGCAGTGTGTGGCATATAGTCCATGAACAGCGAAAATGGGGGACTTGTCAGACGCCCTCCTGGACTCTAGATCTCTACGGCATCATATTGAACTTCAATTGTTAAGCACATCAAAAAAACCAAAAAAAACCTAAATGAGTTTAGCATTCAGCAGCCTAGGTGATCTTAATAGAATCTTGCCTCTTGATTATTTTTTGTTACTCCAAGTAGTGCAAAGATCCCTCTTAGCACAAAAATGGTAGAATGAGATCATTTGCTGCTCTGGTCCAATTGATTATTGTTTTTTTTTAATCCCCCACCCCCACCCCAAACAATAGTCAGAGGAAAATGTGCCCTTTGCCTCACATTATTAACACATGATAATGATCATGGATGTTACACGGGTACTAATCTATTTTTCTGAATTACTGCTAAATGCTTGCATCCACTCTGCTTTCAATCTGGCATTAGCATACTTTTGCTAATCCCACCGTTTCCTGCTAGGATGCCCCCAGAGTTTTTTAACCTTCCTATCACTCAGGTTGGCTGCTTGCTTTGCAGTTCTTTTTTCCAGTTCACCCTCATTTCACCATTAGCAAAAAGATGCATACAACCTAAGGGCAAGGACCGATTTGACCTTCCACCCCACCCCTCTTCTTCCCCTTTTGTTTCACTTTGCTTCTTTAGATCATTATTCCTGACAAGATACAAGAGGCATCTTGGTGTGGTCTTAGAAAACCCATACGGATTCCCCAAGATTGCCATATTCGTCCCTGTGTACTTTCAGAACAGCTTTTGCATGAAATTCTCTAACACTTTCCCAGGGGTTGTTGATGGGCTCAACGTTCTGTTGTGTTTGTAATATACCATTTCCCACTTTAAAAAAATCAGAGCATTTATACCTATTTTCAGTTTTCTGTCGTCACATCTTCTTCGTAAATACTCAATAGCCATTGCTGGTATATTTCTGAGATCACACCATTAAATTTACCTAGTTCCCTGGGAATAATTTCCCCGAATCTGGGGACTTAAATTTATTTAAAACAGCTAGGAGCTCTCTCATCATCTCTTCACCTAATTTGAGCATTATTTTCCTCTTAACCATGTTTGTTCTACTCTTTGCAGTTTGAGGATCATTTTCCTTGATAGAGAAAATAGAAGCAAATTAAGAGATGAGTAGTTTTTTCTTGCTGTAATCTGTTAGCATAATAAGATGAAAATCAAAAACCTTGTTCCTTTTTCACTCTAAGATAGATTTAAAAGTCCCCCCACCCCCACCCCAGCCGCCGCCACCCAGTCTTTGGCTATTTCACGCTCCACCGTATTCTGAAGTTCAATTTTCTTGATGAAATTCTCTATCTTAATTTCTCTGTCTTGTTTGTGTTTTCGGTTATGTGTCTTTCTCTCAGTTGTTTATATGTTTGCATGTCCCTAAACGTGAAGCCAGCAAAACTCCCCAAGCAGCCTAAGTAGTTGTGTTCAATGTCTACCTCCTTTTGGTCGTGTTTATATAATTAAAAATTAAATTTGAGATTTTTATATTCAAGCGTGTCCCCATCCTCACCAATTGGAGCCACTGAAGCAGGCTGATAGATGGTGGGGCCCCCCATTCTGACTGCAAGTTGCCACTAGAACAAGTCTTGTAAGCTAGCGTGGCAAGCTTGCTGGAAGTCTATTTAGTGAGAGACGGAGGAGCTTTGCATGTTACTTGGCCCAATAAAAACCTTCTGATGAAACACACTGCGTTCAGCAAAGGAAGAGTGATTCTGGGTATGATGTAGGGTGGTGGCTGTCACTTGAATTCATTCCTGTCCTCATCTAGTTCTCAGGGAGAGACAGAGCTCTTAGCTGAGGCTATCAGATATATAGATAAACCTGGCTCACACGCCCGAACCCATGACATGCGAAAATCCAAATCCCTTTTTTTAAAAAAAATTTCTGTAAATTCCTAGAATTGGGTCATTTTCTGAATACTCCAAGAAGTGTGTGTGTGCGTGTGTTGGGGAGAAGTTGCAGAGTCTGAAATCTTTTGCAAGCAGCTTAGAAGCCAGACTCAGAGACATGTGAGTTATTATCATTAACATGATGCTTTTGAATTCACAGCGCAGTGAATCTGGGGCAGGGGTGAGTTCTGTTTCTTTCTTTAACCTTTTTGAAAGTCTTCAAGAGTGAAGACTCTCTACACACACAAACACAGACACATACAGACACACACACCCCCACCCCCTGGTGAATAAGCAAGTATAGCACACAGTAAGTACTTGATAAATATTTCTGATTTAATAAAACCATTCAAATTGAGGACATAACTATAAATATATCTAGCTTTATTGGATTGTTATGAATTCTAAAATGACATAATTTAAAAAAATTTTTTCTCCCCAATTCCCTGTGATGTCCACCTGGCCGAGTAGCCCTCCCTTAAATTCAGGATCAATTTCAGAGATGCTTCACCCGCTGCCACTTCCTCCTCTTTCTGTGAAATGACACAGTCAGTAGAAAAGCTGAGAAATTATCAGACATTCCACTTTTAGCAGAATGATTTTGCTAGCATCTCCCTCGATAACGGAGGTCTCTCAAAACCACTGTATTTGATCTCCTTACCGGTTATGTCATGTGGGTTAGAATTATATTCAGAATCACATAGATGAATATAACATGTTAGAATTAGATTTTTACTTGCCCTTGTTTTTTTTTAATCCTATTGTGTTCAGAACATCTTTACATCGTCATTTTGGTATGTAATTCTCTAAGATATTAGCTGTTACAAAGGAAATGTCCAGTTGTCTACCCTGGACATTTCTGCCATGTCCTTCCCCGCGGAAGTAACTTCCTACTGGAAGAATTACACCACTATCTTCAAGGGCTTTTATTGGTCTTCTCAACTTACCCACGTCCATGTAAGTTTCAAAATTCAAAATTCTGAATTCTGTCCTTCACCTCGATCCCTCCTCACCTTCCTGACAAACTTTAAGACCCATCAGAACCTAAGTGGTAAGAAGTCTTCGGCAAAGTCTTCACTGCACTTCCTTTGAGCTAGTTTTCATCCTTGGACATATTTCTATTATAAAGACCTTTCATGCTATTTCATGATCCCTTTGTGTTAGGACAAAAATAGCATGTAAATAATTCCAGCCTTTTTTCCTGGCTGCTAAACAGATTACTGGCCCAGCTAGACCTGTTTCTTCCCTTACACCTAAGATTTTTCTCTTGACAGGTTTAAAGCAGAATCAGGAGATAAGGATGTTTTGCAGAAAAATTTCTTGGGGATTATGGAGTTGGGGAAGAGGGGGAGAAAGAAATCTTCCAGGAGTTCAGATGACAGGCAGGAACAGCTGCAGTGAGAGTAAAATGGATGAGAATGGGATGGGTTTGTTTTGTTTTTTTTTTAAAAGGTTGTACTTCTTTAGAGCTAGAGATACGCACATTGACCCTCTTCAAAAGTACTCTTGTGGTTGGTTGTCTGCGCTTCTGTAATTGCTCTGAGACTGGACCACATGAGACCATGCTTTTCATAGGGTTACATTTTGTTTACTGGGCTCTGTGATCTCTTCTGTAAGCTCCTTGGGGGCAGGGGTTGTGCCATTAATTTCTGTATTCCCAGTTCTTAGCCCATAATAAGTATTTAATAAATACTTACTGAATGGAAATATTTATAGAAGTGTTTCATTTAACAACTGGGGAAGTCAAGAGGTCCCCCAGATTCATAGAGCTGAGCCCTTTAGCAATCTTGAGGTGCTTGAAACTTTCATGCCATCAACACTTAATTAAAAACTCTCTTAAATGCAGCTTTTTTTGCTGTTTATTTTAATAGAAAATAAATCAGGGTATCTTTTAATATGATTCAACACTACGTCATGATGAACAATTACAAAAGGAAATTTAGGGAATATATAGGACCTTTTGATCCTAAGGCCAGTTAAATATAATTGTTAAACACATCTGCCCTGTGGCATACTGCTCCCTCCATCCAAGAGGTCATTCTATTATATAAATGGTCTTTCCAGTTAGTTCAGTACAGGTCCTGTGCTCTAAAAAATTTAGGATGTCCTTCTCCCCAGAGAGTCAATTCAAAGATTTTTTAAAAGAACCAAACTGAATAACAAAAGGAATAATCACTCAAAGTTCTGATGTTCCCCGGGATGTGTTTTTGAATTTTTAAAACCTATCTGGTATAAACGTTTTTCACAAACTTATTTTCTTACCTGTTTGATCCAGCTCTGCTAGTGCCCTTCCTATGAAACATGCATTTTTTTTGGAACTAAAGATGACAAAATGTTCATTGTAAAACTAACTTTCTACCATCCTCATACTAATGGTGAAAGTTGGTTGTGATGAAAAACATGAATTTGAGTTTTGGGGACTGAAAACACTCTTTTAAAAAAGTGTTTTGAAAGGCTAGGAATTTGAAATCTAGAGAGTTCAAAGCAGGGTTTTGTATCAAGTCTGTCTTCAGAAAAATAATCCAGACTTTTAGACACTTATTCTAGTATTCTTTCAACCATACCCAATATTTCAATACAATCCTAATTTTTCCAGAGCAAAAAATGTAATGAAAGCTTTTCTAGGCTTCCTTTGATGTTTTCTGTTACTCACACTGAGAGGAGAAAATATTAATCACTCAGGTACCTATTGAATCTCTACTATGTATTGAGAATTATATGAGGTGTCATGAGAAATGCAAAATAATAAGAAAAAAGAAAGCATTACTTTGCCAGCCCTAAATTTATTGCATTATTGCTATTTATTATAGAAAAAACTATAGCTGTTTAGAAGCTAGAAATAATCATTATACTGATCATAATACAAACTCTCATTTGTTTCCAGTTGGTTTTCAGTGGGAACTTCTCCACCTGTAGATACTTCTGATGTGTTCATGGGGAGAGGTGAGCTTCACTTCCTCTTACTCTGAAGTCTTCTACAGGGGCCCTGTTTTCATGACTATTCATTGCCAGCTGCACCAGCGAGGCTTCGGCAAGAGTCCTGGATGGTTTTTTCTGCCTTTTCCAGCAAGAAGGATGGTCAGTGGGCCTGGGTACCTATACTCAGAGAACTGGTTGGGCATCATCTGACCTTGAATGTGCGTCTCAGGCATGTATAGCATTTTAGAGTTTAGGAAAACATAATCTCATTTATCTTCATAGACCTATGCAAGTTGCTATTTTTTTTTCACTTAAGTGTGAGGAAACAGGTTCGGATTGTCTCAAGGTGGCAGAATCTTTGAGTGGCAAATAGAACCGGGCTAATCAATTCTTATTTGTACAGTAGAGTCAACATGAGGGAAACTGTTTAAAAATGAGAATTCTTGTAGTAAGTTAAACAAGGACCACCATATAGTAACTTAACATTGAAAGACTGCAATGTGCAAGAAGGCTGAATGTCAGCAAATATACAGTTTTTATCTTTAATGACTTTATTGTAGTGATGGCATACGGTAAACTGTGTCTATTTAAAGTGATGACAGATGTTAACTAGACTTATTGTGGTGATCATTTCACAATGTACACACATGTGGGATCATTGTGCTGTACATCTGAAATTAATATAAAGTTTATGTTAATTATACTTCAGTTTTTTAAAAAATTATGTGTATGATTTAATGAATTTTAACACATATATGTATATACACACCCATGAAGACATCACCACGATAAAGATAATGAACGTATCTGTCATCCCCCAAAGTTTTCTCCTGCCTGTTTGTAGTCTCTCCCTTCTGCCCCTTTCCACCCCATCCCTCTTTTCCCAGGCATCACTGATCTGTCTTCCATCACTATAGATTTGCTTGCCTTTTCTATAATTTTGAATAAATGCAATCATACACCATGTATTCTTTTTTCCCCCTCTGGCTCATTTTGCTCATTCTAGTGATGTTGACAGTTATCCCTATTGTAGCGTATGTCAGTGGTTCATTCCTTTTTATTGCTGTGTAGTATTTCATTGGATGGATGTAACACAGTTCATTCAACATTCACCAGTTAATGAACTTTTGGGCTGTTTCCAGATTTCAGGTATTACAAATAAAGTGGTTATGAACCTTTTTGTACAATTCTCTGTGTGGACATATGCTTTTATTTCTCTTGGGTAAAAATCTAGGGATGGAATGGCTGGATTAACTTTTTAGGCACTGCCAAACTCTTTTACAAGGGGATTATACCATTTTTACATTTCCACCAGCATTACTGAGAGTACTAAGTTCTCCATATTCTCACCAACACTTGGTATTGTCAGTCTTTGTAATTTAGTCATTGTAAGAGGTATATAATAGTATCTCATTGTGATTTTAATGTGTATTTCTCAAAAACCTAATGATATGAGCATCTTTTCTTCTATTTATTTGCCAACTGTATATCTTCTTTTGCAAAGTGTTTGTTTAAAACTTTTGTCCATTTTAATTTTTTTATTATTGACAATCAATTATTTACATATTCTGGATACAAGTTGTTTTTCTTTTATCAGATATCAGAAAACATTTTCTCCCAGTTTCTGCCCTGGTTTTTTTTTTTTAATTTTATTCATAATATCTTTCAACAAGCAGAAGTTTTAAATTTTGATGTAGTCCAATTTATCTTTTTTTTTTTTTTTTTGCTTTATGGATTGTGCTTTTGGTGTCATAGCCAAGAAATGTTTGCCTAATCCAAGGCTACAAAGGTTTTCCCCTATGTTTTTTTTTTTTCTGGCTGTTTAATAGTTTTAGATTTTACACTTATGTCTATAATCCATTCTGAGTTAAATCTGGTATTGTCTCACTTTAATATCAGATACATTTTCCAATTTAACTGTGGCATAGTCTGCCAAGGAGAGTTGTGGGAACTGCTCTGTTGGAGTCATTTTCAATACAATTGGAAAAAGTATTAAGGAATTGACTAAGGAAACAGCCCTGCATGTGCAGAAGACGGTACCAACTGGGTGTGCTTTCTATTATGCCATTTGCCTATTTTCTGATCCTTTGCCTGCTTTTCTGAAACAATTTTGATCATATCAACGAAGCTAAAATCCCTAAAATTCACAAGTTGACAAATTTCACATAATTTAAGGCTAACTGGATAATATTTCCATGCTTGTTCCAACTGGTACTCATTTCATCTCTTTGAACATACAAGCACAGTTTTCTCCCCAATCCACCAACAAGTTCGTAGAGTAGCCTGTTCCTTCTATTTGACACTGTAACTAGGGAGATATTTTAGAGTTTTCTTTGAATTCATTTATTCCATTTTTCAAGAAGAAGTTTCTCGAGTACTAGCCTTTCTACTGGGTTTTAGCTGGGAGATAGTATCTTTTCAAAAAAACGATAACTTACTGTCACATACATTGTTCCCCACAGATTTCTTCTTGGTAGTTTAATCTTCATAATTAAATATTTAACTAGGTGAAAGATAGGCTACCAGAGCTCTTTTTAGAATAATGACTAATGTCATTTTATTCAAAATTGGAGTCATGACCCCTAGGAAGTCCTTGAGAGCTTTTTTGGGAAATATGGAAATTTCCAAAAGTATCTTAGAAACTCAAGTTTTGTAGGGCATTTAACCAGCTTGCATGTGACCACCAGGGTTATGTGCACTTAGGAAAAAGATGGTCTCCCATCTTTTAGGGTCTTTCCCTGCCTTTTGTCATTGTCTGCCTTGAACATACCTTTAGATGCAGATATAGGTCTTGGAGTTGAGACATTCAGTCTTACCTCGAATAATACTTGTATCTGCAAAATGAACTGTTTGTTTTTTTTGTGTAAGAAAGATGACATGAAAGGAAATATGGATTAGTGGAGACTATGGGGAAAAAAGTTAGAGTTAAATTCTTATGTAGAAAAATTATGTACATCCAAGATTACCAAACCAGTATCAAGCAATTATTTGTTCAATTGAATTGATCTGCCAAATTAAATTTTATTTAATTTCAACAGAAGCACAGTGGTCCCTTTGTCCATTATATCCCTGCCTTTCCACACTCCATGGATAGTACAAAGGCACAAAGTACATCTTAGCTGTTACTTCTTTTTAACTTTTTGGGGGCAGCCAAAATGTACTTTTGGCAGAGGCTGCCAGAAACTATCCAGTATCTATTCTCTCTTTCTTTCTTAGTAACAGAAACTCAAGTTTTTCTTTTCCTTTTTTTTCCAGCTTTATTAGGTAGAATTATTACAGTTTGCACATATACATTATGTTGCATGTAAATACATATATACAATATACTGTATATATATATATTTAGGTTTTTTTACATGTACTGATCATTGCAGAAACTTAAGTTTTCCAGGAGGACAATGTATCTGGTCAGAAAATTATATTTTCCAACCTCTTTTTAGCTAAGGTGTACCTATGTGGTTTACTTCTGGCCATTGAGGTAGAAGCATTATCTTTCCGTGGGATTTCTGAGTGAGCAGTTTAGAAATAGTCTTTCCTTTTCTTTTTTAACAAGGAAACAATAAGCCAATTTGATTAAATTATTGTTGTTTGGGGTTTTCTGTTATGTGCAGCTGATAATGCTAACTGGTAAAATACAGCATTCTGAGTACAAGCACATTCTACAAGAGGTAGTAAGCAAAATTGGCATCTTAGCGTGTCCTGGCGCATCCCTGACAAATCTCTTCAGTCTGAAACTTTTGTCTAAACTTAATTTGAGCTTTTCAGTCTGTGTCAAAGTCCACCATGAGAAAATATTATTCTAAGGAGGATCTGTGCAGCTCTTTATTATGGAAACAAAGTTTATCACGTATTTTTCTTTATAAACTTAGTGCATGCTAATTATAGAAAATGTAGGAAACTCAGAAATATAGTAAGAAATGGAAAAGGGGAAAATAACCCCTATATCAACTATTTAATAATAACTACAGTTAATACTTCGATATATTTACCAGGGATCTTTTTCTCTGCTGAATTTCTATAACGTAAGTATGTTGCATATATGATTTTATACTCTGCTTTTTCCCTCTTAAAGGATGATAAAAATCATTTTGATGATTACATTATATTTTATTGAATGGGCATAGCTTTTTCTACCTAATCATTCATACACTGCTGGGTGTTTTGGTTTTTAACTGATAATGAGATGCAGCAATAGGAAGGATTAGGTATATAACTCTATTGAAATTGTGCCTCACATGGGTGATCCAGATCTGTGTACGTTTAGAGAGTACAATCCTAATGGGCAAACATAATTAGAAAGATATTCCACTCTTTACTCAAGGCATTTAAAGCAGTGCTTCTTAAGGATATGCATGCACAGACTTGTCAAAATACTGATTACTTCTCCCTGATAACTGCTCCCTCCATGCACCCCAAGATTCCAATTCATTAGCTGGGGACCTGAGAATTTGCACTTCTAACACGTGCCCAGTTGATGACGATGCTTTAAGAATCATGGAACTTATTTACAAAACAGAAACAGACTCACAGACTTAGAAAACGCTCATAGTTACCAAAGGGGAAAGGTTTGGGGTGATAAATTAGGAGTTTGGGGTTAGCAGACACAAACTATTACATACAAAATAGATAAACGATGGACTCCTACTGTAGAGCACAGGGAACTATATTCAGTAGCTTGTAATAACCTATAATGAAAAGGAATATGAAAAAGAACATATATGCATACATATATGTAACTGAATCACTATGCTGTACACCAGAAATTAACACATCGTAAATTAACGCCAATAAAAAAAGAATCATGGTCTTAAAAGATATTAAATAGGATTGATTCATGCCCTCCATTACATGTTCATGACCCTCTGCTCCCCAATTCTCAATCCCTAAATTTTTCAGCCTTCTTTTTGCTAATGTCCTCCCCAAAACTTCCAGGCTCTCCAAACATTCCTTTATCTGTTAAGTCACATGGCTTTTACTCTCTGCCAGTCTGTCTCTTTCTCTCCACTTTCCTGCCAGCCTCCGGTTCTTGGCTTCTCTTACTTTGCTCAGAATCTGTGTAACATTAGCAGCAGTCTGGCCAAGACAGGCTCATCTCAGAGGCTGGGGGCAGGGATTGAACTGAAAATGACAGAAGTCTCTTTATACAGTGGGGGACATCTTAGAACCCTCCAAAATGAAGAAAGTGAATTCCATCACAAGCAATAAAGATTATTTTATTAGAATAGATTCCCAGGAGCGGACTTCCTGAGTCAAGAGATGAGAACTGCTTAAATTTTGATCCAGAGTGAGAGGTTAAGCGCACAGATGCTAAAGTCTGACACGCATGAGTTCAAATCCCACTTCTAGTTTTGTGATTCGGGGGGAAATCAGTTCACTCCACCAAGTCTCTGTTTTCTCCTGTGTAAAGTATAAAAACTACAGCATCTAAGTCATAAGATAGTTTTGAGGATGATATGTGACAATGAAAGTGATGTTTAGCAAATTTCCTGGCACTTGCTAAGTGCTCTGTTCATATCATTATTGCTGTTGTGGCTGCTAAATTGCTTCTGGAGGGTTTTCCAAATCCATACTCCTGTGAATAATGTAGCAGAGCAATAACCTGACAGTTTTGGGGGTCTCACTACAACACACAGGCTTCATGTCTAGGTTGGGGGTGAAAAGAAGTTCTTCCTAATTAATTAAGAGAGTCTGCTTACTAGAGTTTGAAGGAAATAGTGGCAGTAAAGATTTACAGCATAAGAGACACTGAAATCAATTCATGCTTCATGTAAAATGAAGTCAAATTAGATGGATAATTTCTGACCCACTATGTTATAATATTTTAAATATATATATATATTTTTGCCATCCTTCTGGTCAGAATGTTCTTAGTTTTTAGCAATAGTTAAGACCTGTGCATGAAGGACAAGCATGTGAAGCACAGCATGGCGTCACGCCTTCTGGCGTGCTCAATCAAATAACCTCCAATTTTATTGATTCTGTTATTCTTTCCTTGTAGCTCTTATTTTCCAACTACTCATTCTTGTTGGCTAAAGTTATCAAACTGGGAGTTTTATTTTTGGCTTTTCTGTCACTCATGCCCAGAAAATAAGTCAAATTCCTAGTGCCTCAGTTTACATTTGTCAAATATGCACAGAATAGGAACTACTTTAGTGGTAACGCACTCGAATCTCTCCCTGCATGAAAAGAAACTTGCAAACTCCTGGTGCAATGCACCATAAACTGCAAAACATATTCCGTCTTCGACTTATTATTGGTGATATCAGAACAGCTTCAAAATCACAAACAGTAATTTGTTTCAGGAACGGCAAGTGAGGCTTCTGTTGGGTACATTAAAGTCTATTATTCAAGAGAAACATAAAGTAAATCTTGTGTGAGCTGAGTCGATTTTTGTCTTACCACACAAAAAGGCAGCTGGATAAAGAAGATGACCTTTGTTAAAAGGAAAAAAATCTTCAATACCTGGTGTTCACTGCCAGTGGGTGTTCTGGTGTTGGCTCTTAAAAGAAGCAGGAATCCTATTGTGATTTCTTCTAGCTTTAATGATGAAATTTACTTTCAAGTTTGTGTTTAGTCTCAGGGTATGAAAGTTCAGTACCTCCCCAGCACTTGATTCTGGGTCATTTCTTGGGGACCTTCACCATACTCTGAGACAAAATAAGCAGCTACAGATAAAAAAAAAAAAAAAAAAAAAAAAACCCTCCAAGCTTCAGCACTCAGTGCTGAAACTGGTACAAGAGCAAGGCTGTTAATAGCAACCAAATTGATTTTGAACTTCAGGAGATTTGCCTTCCCCCTGACTCTCAAGCCTTGGCTCTGACTTAGATTAAAGCTCTTTCTATTTAAATAGACAGGGAGCTGTACCAGAGGAGGAGGAGGAGAGAGAAATAAATTATAAATTATGAAAGCATAAATATGCATGCAAAAACAATCAAGGGCTTTGATGGAAAAGTTTAATTTATAACCCATCCCTAGATATCAAGTCTATATTATTTATTCTTAAGAATTTTAGCAGGATTAGAGTTGGGTTGACCCAGCTTAGTAGTATTTGGAGGCAAATGAGTATCTTTAGTTTGAAAAAACATTCGTGACTCCAGATGACTGTATTTCATAACAGGGAATGGATTGTTTAGTTTGCAAAAATTTTGCCCACTAAGGACATAGATGTTCTGAGACCCTCAGAATATATAACTAAAAGTTTTTTATAAGACTGCTAGGATATCAGTCATGGCTTCTCATCAGGAAAACATTGGTGAAGCCTGTTTGGTATGTATTGTATCCTCTCTCTCAGGCCCTTTTTTCCCCTTTGGCAAATTGTGACATTAACATAGTAACAACTGACTCAACTATCTTGGGAGGTTCCAGTATATATTGGTTCATTCGTTCTTTCGTTCATTCATTTATTAATTCATTCATTTAATTAAATGAATACTTTATTAAATATTTGATATGATACTAAGGGATGGAGATACAAATATAAAGCAAAATCTCTGCCTTCCCAGGAGTTTCTGGTCTACTGCATGTGAAGCCAAGTTTTGACTCATCTATCTCAGTGGTCTGCCAAAGGGTCAGTGATGCTTCTAGTTTATCTTCCAACCATGCAATTCAGAAATTAACACTCAGGCTGGTTTCCATAGCACAAGGACAGCTTTTCCCTAGGAGTTCACTCATCCCCCTTTATTTATTTTGTGGGGGGGGGCAGTAAATAGGTACTTTTTTTTTAATGGAAGTACTGGAGATTGAACCCAGAACCTTGTGCATGCTAAGCATGCACTCTCCCACTTGAGCTATGCCCTCCCCTCCACTCATCCCACTTTAAAGGCAGTCTAGCTGAGAAGAAAGAGGCCCTTCCCTATTCTTGCATCTCCATCCTCACCGCAATGCTATTACCTTTGACAGGTAGCTTGTGGATCCTTGTGGTGGTTGTCTTAATTTAAAAATGAAAGACGGCCTCTCTATAGGAAATGAATGGAAATCTCTGTTGTAGATACTACTTTATCTTCTCTCTTCTCATTCTTTTTTTTTAAACTTTGGCAAATGAGCTACGTAGAGTAGGGCGAAATCATAATCATTAAATCTCAAACAACAGAAACAATTTAAAGTTACTAGGTGAACACAAAGGGAGCTCATTAAAATCTTAACAATCTTAATTTGTGTGAGAATTGAAAAACACTTTTTGAGTCAAGCAACGGAGTAATTTTAATTGTACAGGTAATAATTATTGGATATTAATGACATTACAGCACCTTGTCTGAAACTAGAAAATAACATTGAGCATTGCTTCCGTTGTAATTTCAAGATTTGGTGACGGCAACAACTGTAAGACTTCAAGTGCTTTAGGAGTTGTATGACTAAACCACAGTTTGGAAATCTTTTTGGTATTTAGTTAAAATCAATATGAGCATAACTTTTCCAGTTCAAGTTGGAATATAAGCAGTTGGTAAAACATGACAGTGATAAGACTATTAACCAGATTTTAGATTTTGGCTACAACATGTATTGTATTAAAGTTTATTATGTGCACTGGTTCCCCCTTATCCACAGGGGGTACGTTCCAAAGCCCCCAGTGGATGCCTGATAATACTAAACCTTACATACACTATGTTTTTCCCTGTATATACATACTTATGATAAAGGTTAATTTATAAAATAGGCACAATAAGAGATTAGCAACAATAACTAATAATAAAATTCAAAAATTATAACAATATACTGTAATGAAAGTTGTATGCATGTAGTCTTTCTCTCAAAATATTCCATTTTGTACAAATGTAATATCTTTTTCATATTTTTCTTTACTGAAGTACAGTCAGTTACAATGTGTCCATTTCTGGTGTACAGCACAATGTCCCAGTCATGCATATACATACATATATTCGTTTTCATTTTTTTTTCATTAAAGGTTATTACAAGATACTGAACATAGTCCCCTGTGCTGTACAGAAGAAAGTTTTTTTTTTAATCTAATTTTATGTATGGTGGCTAACATTTGTAAATCTCAAACTTCCAAATTTATCCCCACCCACCCCCTTTCCCTGGTAACCATAAGATTGTTTACTACGTCTGTGAGTCTGTCTCTGTTTTGTAGATGAGTCTTTTTTCATCTTAACTAAGTGCTTATCATGTACTGTGTCTTGAAGTTTGCAGTGTGAGGTTTGACAGAAAAACTAGCATGAATTTTTTTCTTTCTTCACAATTTCACAGATAGATTTGTTCTTACCTTAGATCTTAGCAGCCTCGGTTTCTTTCCTTATTAAGTCAAGAACTTTTACCTTTACACTTAAAGGAAGCACATTACGGGCTTCTCTTCGTCATGCTCGAAATGTCAGCTTCACAACTTTGTGCTTTCGGGCCATTATTAAGTAAAATAAGGGTTACTTGAACACAGGCACTAAGATACTGCAATCTGACAACCAAGGTGGCTACCAAGTGACTAAAGGGCAGGATATGCTGGACAAAGGGAGGATTGCATCCCCCAGACAGAGTGGGATTTCAATACACTATTCAAAAATGACATGTAATTTAAAACTTATGACTTGTTTATTTCTGGAATTTTCCATTTACGTTTTCAGACCACAGTTGAGCATGGGTAACTGAAATTGCAGAATGAGAAACTCCAGATGAGGGGGGCCTACTGCAATGAAAAATACATGTATGTTGCCAAAAAAAAAAAAAAAAAAGAAAATACACAGAAGTCTTTGAACTAAAAATCAAAGGTCCCCATCACTCCTATTCCAAATTACCGCTTTCCTCCCCCTGTGCCATTTCTCATTTCCCTTCAAGAGGGAACTATGAATGGTGTAAGGTACATCCTTTTCATGGCATTTATATATATGTGTGTGTGTGTGTGTCAATACATACATACATACATACAAGTAAAGATTATTTTTCTCATAAATGAGATTATATTATTCTACACTTTGACTTTTTTACACTTACTAATGAGTCTAGAAGATTCCTAAATGTCAGAGCATATACAGTCTTCATTCCTTAACCGATGCATTATACTCTGTACTTTAGATTTACCGTAATCTACTTAATCATTCTTCTTAATAATGAATACTTGTGTGGTTTTGTTGTTTTTCACTATTATAAGCTATGCTGAAATGAACACCTTGGCATGTTCATATCTGAGTACATATATGTCTATATTGGTAAGATAAATTTTAAAATGGAATATTTAGATTAAAAAATACCACCAAAAGTCTACTCAAAATACTATACCAATTTACCTACAATGTCTGTATGTTAGTGTCCATTTCTATCCTTATCAATACCAGATGGTATAATTTTCTAAATTTCTGATGCTCTGGAGATTTTATATACATATAATAGTTTTGCTTGAATTTTTCACAATTACTACTTACGATTTATTTTTGTATTGATAAATACATGTTTTTATCATTAGATACATGCTTATGTTTTGACTTGCTTACTGTGTTCTTTTCTCATTTTTCTACTAGACTGTTGTTTTCTTGTTGATTGTGAATTTAACCCTTTGTGAATTATCTAGGTCTGTCGTGTTTTCCTACTCTGTCAGTTGCCTTTTTTCTCAAAGTATGGTGTTGGGGCATACAAAAGTTTGACATTTTTATGTAAGCTAATCTGTGATTATTTTTATGGCCTCTGGATTTGAATTTTGCCTTACAAACACTTTATTACCCTTAGATTATGAAAAATTTTTCCTGAACATTCTTCTAATATTTTTATTTTCATGTATTTTGATATGTAGGAATCTAACATTAAATCTAAATTTATCTTTATGTGAATTTCCAATTTCTAAACACTATTTATTAATTATTGCATAATTTACCCTGGTTTTAGGAGAAAATATTCTTATATGTCTACATATGATATTCCTAAATATCTATATATGTTTCTCTTTCTGACTTCTCTTTTCCACCAAATAGATGAGTGCTTATCTCTTTGCCTAAACTACACTATTTAAATTTCTATATTTTAAATGTTTGAATTGGGAAAATTCCTAGTATTGATTTTTTTCTCTTTTTCTTAAGAGTTTCTTGCTTATTTTAATACATTGTCTCTTTGTGAATTTTATGATCAGTTTGTTAAGTACTGTAACAAAGTCTGTTATACTTTCCACATTCTTTATTCATCAATGTTTATAATGATCACAGAAGCTTTTTTTTCCTATTCAACATTAAAGATACTCTTTAAAAATCTTTCATACCTTAAAAGAACTTAAAATGTGGTTGGAGAAAATAATAATTTCTACAAACTCTTTAGGAAGAGTTTCCTAATAAGGTCGTGAAAAACATTTTATCACTTTGCATCAAGATCACTTAAAACACCAAACACAGCTTCAGTGGTAAGTAGAAGTGATTTTTTAAAGCACAGTAAAACCACCTCCAAACAGTTCTTCCACTTGGGGAATTTTATAAATCCTGAAAAATGACATCACCAGAACAGCTTCTCGGAAATTATGATGTGTCAAGTCAGTGAGAGCATCTACATGAGTCAATCATTTAATAATGATTAGATCGTAAGTTTGAGCAATGATTTTTCCTTAAGGTTGTTGACTAGGAGGCCACATATCCCTACACGAAGCCATGAAACGAGTATGGTCTTCTTGCTTCAACATTCTGAGAAAGTTTGGCACATGAAAAGATTCCTTACATGTATAAGTATACTGTGCTTTAAAAGGCAATGAGGAGGGAGAAAACTACAAGATAAGTTGTTGTTCCCTCATAACATGCATTTAATTAATTAATTAATTAAATTGAAGTAGAGTCAGTTTACAATGCTGGGTCAATTTCTGGTGTACAGCTTAATGTTTCAGTCATACGTAGACATACATGTATTCCTTTGCATATTCTTTTCCATTATAGGTTACCACAAGATTTTGAATCTAGTTCCCTGTGCCATACAGTAGAAATTGGTTTTACATTTATTTTATATATAGTAGTCAGTATCTGTGAATCTCAAACTCCCATTTTATCCCTTCCCATCCCCTTTTCCCCCTGGTAGCCATGAGTTTGTTTTCCATGTCTGTGAGTCTGTTTCTATTTTGTAAATAAGTTCATTTGTGTCTTCTTAAAAAAGATTCAACATATGACTGATCTCATATGGTATTTTTCTTTCTCTTTCTGGCTTACTTCACTTAGAATGACAATCTCCAGGTCCACCCATGTTGCTGCAAATGCCATTATTTTATCCTTTAACCTAAATGTCCATCAACAGATGACTGGATAAAGAAGTTGTAGTATATTTATGCAATGGAATACTACTCAGCCAATAGCATGCATTTTAAATCATACATCATGGATTCAGTTAACAATTATAGTTTTTTGGTACCCAAGTGCCCCTACATAGCCTAATATCTACATACTGTATCCCCATAGCCATTGCCAACCACTTATATACATATATTTTTTAAACAGACAAAGATTTACAGATGGACACACATATATGTCAACACACAAATATATATGCTTCACCAGATGCATGTGCATGCACGGGAAAGAGTTGAGCAAATGAACAAACAAAACAAACAAGTAAAAATAAAATAAAAAGATGAAGATGTGTACATGCAGAAAACACTGAGGAGGGAACCACGGGTGCATAGAGACAGAAAGCATGAAAGAAAACATGGAAAAGGTAGGGAGTGGTGGCAAGAAAGCTGCATAGCAGTGGAATCATTAAATACAAAATGCAGCTACATCAGCAAGTATTATATCTGACCTTGATTGTCTTGGCCTTCTAACCTTGCAAAATTAAATGCAAATGTAGGATTTTGAGGAAGGCCATGTATTTTTCTAAAATTGCATCTGGAATGGGCTTATTAAGGTTATGAAAACGTCCTCAGAAGACTGGATTCACATGTTTGCTCTAAGTAAGTATAATATACATACCAAATATGAAATGGAGTTGTTTTAGAACATTTTTATAGGTACATGTACCAGTAGAAAAACAGTATATTCCTTGGGAAGGGAGCATAATATATAGCATCTACTATCAGAAACTCATATCTAAATTTTCTTACTTCCAAATGATTTTTTGAATTAATTAAAAAAAAAGAAATGCTTTATCAAGGTTGCCTACAGTGCAGAAAAGGGCACTTCGTTGAGAAATATTGGTATTACTTGAATAATGGGCTTTTACACGTTTAGCTCACTATGTATGTACTTGACAGAACCTCATTTTGGATACCTGCAGGTACAGTACTTTGCTGAGTTAATGCAGCCAGAGCTACAGAGCGCCTTTCTGGAGGATTCTGCATTTCTGGGATAGCATGCTGTGGGAAATGTGCTTCCCAATATATCCACCAAAGGTTAAGCATAACACAAATAAGATACCCAAATAAGGGGCAGCTTTTGGCTAAACACCAATTTTTATCTTCTGGAAAACAATTCCTATTGACACGGCAACTTGCGTGAGAAGTCAATGAAGTAATGAATGGCCATCATGAGGCCATCCATGATTCTTTCTGCTTTTCTCCCAGCAAAAAAAAAAAAAAAAAAAGGAGGAAAAGGGTAATCTGTGAAGGTGTTAAGTTGTGTGAATTTATAACAGTGTTTTGAGAATTTATGACTATATAAACTCCTTGTTGGCTTTCCTCCCAGCCCCCTACCACCCCATGTTTATTATTTCTCAGAAATGTACAGTAATCCAGGCATGCTATTTGCCAAAGCATAGGGCATGCAGATTTACCTCTGTCATCCTCATTCTCCATCTGGGAGCTGCTAGAATCTTCTCAGATTGTAAACAGAAAGGCACGTCCTTGTGCATAGGCCCTATCTAGATTTTTTTTTTTTTTTAAATAACTAACAGAAATACACAAAAATGACCCTAGTGGACAAAAAGAAATCTACTCCCACCGCCACAGAGTACATGAGGGAAAGGCTTGTTTCTGGGTAACAAGGAGCATTTGTAATCATTTTTCTACCAGAGGAGTACAAAGTAAACCTAGAACACACAAATGCTTTGCTTCTAGGACATCCCTGTCTCTGATAACTTCATTTCCCAGAATGCAATGCCATCCTGCCCTCCCTACTTTTCCTAGGTTGAGCTGCAGTACTGGTAGTTGTAGACTTCAAGAAGTGTAGGAAGAGGACTGCTGACCGGAAAGAGAGTTGCCTCTTCATAAACCAGTTCCAGGACATAGCAGAGGGGTGGCTGCCTCATTTTCAAGCTCCATTTTAGGTGGAGTGAGGTGAGTAGGGGTTTGAGTGAAGCTTCTTTTCACCTTCTGTTTTGGTTCAGCTGTTTCAGAGATTATTGCGATTAATGGTAATTTCATACCGAACCTCATGAGTTTTTAATCGTCACTTAATTCAACATATATTTATTATTGATCTACTCTTTTAGCCACTAAAGTGACTATATGTAGTCTCTAAAAAGCCAATAGTCTTGGTGTTTATGACTTTTTGATTCTTGTGTGCCTTCCTGAATACTTTTATGTGAAGTTAGAAAAGGTAGATTCAGTCATTATTAGCAATTACTACTCAAATGTAAAACCTCCACACTCTGTTATCTTAAAAGTCATTTCCCACATCATTTCATTAGATATTGCAAACTGATTTAAAAAAATGACTTGAGGTAATGCAATAAGACAAGAAAAGGAAACAAAAGTTATACAGATTGAGAAGGAAGAAATAAAACCATATTTGTTTGCAGGTGACTTAACTGTCTATGTAGAAGATCTGAAAGAATTGACAAAAAATGCCTGTAATCAATAATTATTAGGATACTGGGTTGATATAGAAAAATCAGTTGCTTTAACCAACAATGAACAAGTGTAATTTGAAATTAAAAACACATTACCATTTACATTAGCACCACAAGAAATGAAGTAGGTATAAATCTATCATAATATGTGCAAGATCTATATGAGGAAAACTGCAAAACTCTGACGAAACATGTTAATGAAGAACTAAGTAAATGGGGGATTAAAAAAAAACTCTGCAACATATGTCATCAGGGAAATGCAAATTCAAACAGCAATGCGATACCACTATATAGATATTAGCATGGCCAAAATCTAGAACACTGACAGCACAAAATGCTGACAGGGATGTGGAAATACAGGAACGCTCATTCATTGCTGGTAGAAATGCAAAATAATACAGCTACTTTGGAAGACAGTTCATAGAATGTATGGCACCAAGGATGAACCCTGATATAAACCGTGGACTTTGGGTTATAATGATGTGTAAAGTGATGGTTTATCCATTATAACAAATATTCCACTCTGGTGGGGGATGTTGATAATGGAAAAATTGTAAGGGAGGGTGAGGGTATATGAGAAATCTATACACTTTTTGCTCAATTTTGCTGACAACCTAAAAATACTCTTAAAAAGTAGTCCATCTTTTTTTTTTAAGCACAATTGAGATAAAAATTTTTCTTTGTTAAGTTAGTACATATAAGAAAAAACCCAAAGAACAACCCATTGATATAATCCATAAAGGTGCAGTGAAATGGGCATTTTCATAAATCATCCATTGCTGAGATTTTTTCTTTATAATTTTCTGTTTGGTAACTTTCTTTTAAAAAAATTTTTCTAAATTTTACTCACTCACTTTTAAGAAAAAAATAAAATAATACAATCATAAGCCTATCATTTCTGTAGCCATTTTTAAAAAATTCTAACATTTTCATTACATCTTAAAATAATTTTTCCTAACAAGCCGCCATATCTCAACATGTTTGTTTTGTAATTTTCAACAAGTAACATGAAAAACTCTTAAAATAAAAAAAAGAATTTTTTCTAATGGTCTGAGGCATGAGACAGAGCATTAAGTAATTTGTTGAATGCCATGTAATTATTCACTATAAAATCGAGACTAGAAACATACTTCCAAAATGGTTTCCAGACTACCATTCAGGTCTCAAACAGTCTAAAAATGGAATGGAAAGAATTCCTAGCAAAGGAAAACTCCTTTCTCTACTAACCAGTGTAAATGTGGTGAATATATATATATTTCTGCCAGATGTGATTAATAGAACCAAGAACATAAACACTAGTAACAGCTCTGGAGGGTGGAAAAATAAGTTGTTCTCACACCTGCACAGAAACCCCATGGTTTAGGTGACCATTGTTGAACGTTGAAAGCCTTACAGGAAAATACAATCCAATTGTAGGTCATTCTGTTGAGGGCAAAACTGAGATGATGTTTCAAATATGTGGCCATTGGCTGGTAATACGGAACTCAGAAATTTTTGTAATTCCTCAAGTAGTGACTTGATAGACTGTCCTTCAAGCCAGTTATCTCTAAAAACAATTTCTCCCGCCAAAGCCTTCATAGGCACAGGGTATAAGACAGTGAAGTTACTCTCTCTAGCAAGAACCTGGAATAATGGTACCTTCACTGTTGATCTGCGGCAGATCCTGTGGACATCAAATAAGCAGTTAGTACAATTAATGTTCTATTATGAAAATTAGGACATCTAACAGGATTGAATCTTGCATGAATAAGAGAAAACCCCTCTTGCACAAGGAGCCAAGGTAAGGATTTTCCCCAGGAAATGTTCACCAGGGTCCACAGCACTCCACTCTGGAGCACACAGTTGGGGTTGCTGAAGCCTGAAAAATGTTGAACATGTTTGATGAGGTGGTTCTAGGCATTCCTCTAGCCAGTGGATGGCCTCAGTAACCCCCATGGAGGAGTTCTGCATAACCTGGACCCTTCTATGCCACCAGACAATAAATGTAGACAGGAAGCCTACATCACTAAATAAACTGACCTACTGTATAGTTTTGTATATTTACCTCCAATATGTGTTACCTTCCAAAATTGCATTTGTTAGATCATACTTGTTGTAACCCTTTTTTCTTGATAATAAGTACATATTTGAACTATTTATCTTTTTAAAAATAGCATTCCTGGTTAATCTCTGTCTAAAAATGAACACTCATGCTAAATACTATGGCGAATACCCAGTACGACTAAAATCCATCAATGGATTGTCACTCTCCATGTGTTGCTCAAAACACAGGCTCCTCCAGATGACCTACCAAGTTAAGAGAAACTCTGTGGCATGGCGTTCAAGGCTGTATTTGGTCCCAAATTCCTTTTACAGGCATTTGCTCACATTTTTTCCCTCTCCTTTTTATCCTTTTGGAAACCAAATTAGATCCGATTGTTTTCTGAGCAGAATTCCTCCCATCAGCCATTTGTTTGTTCTCTTCTTCTCATGCTCCCTTTGTTCTTTCTGCATGTTGAAAATACGTGTCCTTGGAAGTAATTCATTACGCCTTTTCTGATACCCTCCCCAATTACACGGAAAAATCCCTCCTTTATACTCTTACTTTATACTTATTCCCATAAAATAAACGTTTTGATTCATTCTTAGCATTTGGATACTTCTAGTGACATTGTAAGCTTTACTAGAGTAGGAATTGTATTTTGCTTGCCTTTCCACTAACAGTAACATCCACAAAGTAAAATCTTAATATATATTAGGATGGAAATAAATTAAATTTGACATCTCTCTCTGATTCGGCTTCCACTTGTATGCAACTTTTTTTGAATTCGATGTGTTGTCCTGAGAAAAAGTGTTTCCATCATACAAATTTAAAAACATATATAGAATGTGACATTTCCCTCCGTTCTCTCTTCCCATGATAATGTGTATTTAACGATGTCAGTGCTTGTGAGAGTAAAACTTTGATGGCATCCTTGGAAGCCAAAGTTTCTGGAAAGATATTCCAAACATGCAATTGTCTTTCTTTACTATTGGAAGCAGCTTGGAGGCTCAGAAGGGTGTTATCTTCATTTTTTAGAAAATGAAATATTGAAATAAAATATGTAAGTTAGAATGGTCTAGAGCAAAACAATTCTTTCTTTCTCTACAGCCATCATGTATAACATTCCTCTTATTTCTGATAAATTACAAAGTTTCTATTTTTGAATTTAAGAAATGTGTCCTAATACACGTAATCTTTTCCTCTTGGAGCAACAGATTGAATTTGTCTGAATGCTCGAAGAAAGAGTTCTGTGTATTTGGCTTTATCGGTGGCACAAGTAGAAAAGCTAGTACTTACAGACACTGCTATTGTTATCTTCGAAAAAGAAAGGAAAGAAAAAAAGCTTTGTTTTAAAATGTGCTTGGACTGAGCGCACGGACTCCATTTCCTGCAGTGTAGAGTGATACAGGCCGCTACATAAATAATGAAAGTAACTGTAAAACCTGTGTCCCGAGTGAACACTCCCTTGATATTAAACAAGGGCCGTTCTGTCTTTAAAACGCGAACCTGTTTATCCTTATAACATTCAATCTCTTCTAGGAATTTCGAGTGCTTTTGAACTTATAGATTGTTTCGGATTATTCACAGTAAGTGGCCTGTTTCTCCCGGAGTTTCTTTGAATTGAGAAGCCCCCCAGGGATGCCAGAAGCGAAGGGAAAGGCAACAAACCTGACTCACCAAAGTCTAGTTAGTTTACAGTTTAGAGTGAGTAATGGAGCTGTGTGACCAGCAGCACGACCTTCAGCTAGAGAGTGCTCCTCGTGGACTTACACTTCGGAGCCTTCCAGCGCAGGCTTTAGGCTTGTCCAGTATCAGGCTTAATTAATTCTTCTGTCCTTTTGCAGCCTAACTTGGAACAATGATACCAACAACTTCTGGAGATGCTCTGTTGATTTAATTAATCCACGGTCTGCTAAATCTCAGTAATTGAATATATTACTGTTAACTGATTGATCCTGGGTTTTTTTGGGGGGGGGTGGCGGTTATATATACGTATGCACACATCTCATACTAGTGTCTGTATTATTTCCATTAAATCACAAAATGTTTACTCTGACATGGTTTTACTCTTCATTTGAAAAGACAAAGTGCTGAGGAGTTTAGAATGTCATTTCCCGCTTGCTCACAATAAAATTGGTATAGAAGAAGGAATACCGTGTTGCCTTAAATAATTATATTGGCTCAGGGCCAGTTAGAATAAAAATATGAAATCTCAGTCACTCAAATGGCAAGAATTTCCTCCTCACCCAGCTGAAGAGGCTGGTGCTCAGTTTCACTGAAAGGGCAGTGGTATTAGCATCGTGTTTTAGAAGCATCCACTAATTTTACATAGGGTTACCTGTAAAAAAGTAATTCTGCTGGAGACTGAAAATAACAATGTATGAATATCGAAGTTTTAGGGACAGTTATCCCCCATTTTCTCCAGGTTGGGTAACAATCCGTGTTTATGATCTGTGTACCTCTAGGGAGACTAGTCTACTAGTATTTATTGAACACTTTCAAAGTCCTTGGGAATGACCGTGAGATGAGAACACAAAAGAACATGATCCCTGTGTTCAAGTGTCTCTATTAAAAAGAGACAAAGATCTTTTGAGGCTGCTCCTGGTATCCTGGCTCAATATAACAGCGTTCCTTGAAAGATATATGCAAATTTATAGTTCTGCAAATCGAATCATGTTTTCGTATATATTTCAATGTAATCTTCATACCTGCTTTACAACAGGAGTTTATCTGTCTGTCCAAGCAGATTCCTTAAGATCTGAGAATCCAGGGACAAAAAAAATCATTTTGAGGTGCACAGAACCATCACTTCCACCACAGTCCTCCCACTTCTGAGAAGTGTGGTGGGCTAGAAGAGAAATCATGCGATTTTCCTAGTTTGCTTCAGAAAACAACTTTAAACTGAGTGAACCACTCATTTCACATTTTTCAACGCCAGCGTTTGTTTTGGTGACACTAGCTGCCAGGCACCTCCACGAGTGAGCTGTTGGTAAACCCCTCTGACGTGGGTGAGCTGCTTCCTGCTGCCTTTTATGTGGATGCTTCCCTCTCTCCAATCCACTGTGGCCAGGGCCATGGCCATGGCTACTTCCACCTCTCCAGGAGAAACTGCTGGGGCTACAGCAACCAACACTGGCACAAGAGTAAGTTAGAATCACTTTCTTCAAAAGGTGGCCATCCATGGGGCATTGACTGTGGTTTCATGAACTTCTCCTTAAGTCAGAATGAACGTTACAAAACTAAATGTTTGTAAGAGCACAGGGATGTGTGCTGGGATGTAGATTCCATGCTCACTATCTCAGCGGAGGTGCCATCCAGCTCTTTTTACTTGCGGTAAGAAAGACTCAGCTTGTGGGGAGGGTATAGCTTAAGCAGGAGAGCGCGTGCTTAGCATTCATGAGGTCCTGGGTTCAATCCCCAGTATCTCCTCTAAAAATAAACAAACAAACAAACCTAATTACCTCCCTGCACCAAGAAAAAAAAAATTTTAAGAAGAGAAAGATTCGGCTGTACGTTGCAAAGTCTCTAAGTCTCTGTAAGGGATGCTCCACTCCTTCCAGTTTTGTCCCTCACTGAGAGATGATGGATGCGGAATGAAATCAAGGCGACAAGGCTGCATCGAATCCCCAAAGACTCAGCTTTCATAAACGAGACCTAAGTCAGAGCACATCTAAGGACAGCACGCTCCCCAAGTGGAAGAAGTAGGACACATTTTAAAATATTCTTTGAGCTCCAGCCAACTTAACTAAAAACCTTGCATTCTATAAATTTTTAAAACCTGAGGTCTTACTATATTTTCACTATTTTCACTTCACGGAATTGGCTATGGCCACGTCCCTAAGCTCCGTAACAAGCAAGTGACAGACAGCAAACACTTTTAAGTGTAAAGAGAAGTCTGGCAAAAGGGGTGGGCTTCTTGAAGGGGGGCTAATTTGATCACTTGCAGAAACCACCCAGAGCAGACTTCAGGAATCCAGGGAGGAAGTATCTGGGGCCTGGAGGTGGTATAATCAGAGAAAGAGACTGTTCCCAGCAGTGGAGGAAGCAGGAGACAGAATTGGCAGAGGAGTGCTGGGACGAGAAGAGGGGAGAATCAAAATGGACTTAAAGCTAAATACAAAAATTAACTCAAAGTGGACCACAGATACAAATGGAAAGTCTAAAACTACAAACACAGGCGAAAGTTTTTGAGATTTTGAGTTAGGCAAAGAGATCTCAGGATGCAAAAATCACAAACCGTAGAAGAGAATTTGATGATGTGGATTTCATCAATTAAAAGCCTTTGTTCTTTGAAAGCCATTGTTTTGAAAATGAAAAGTTGAGCTGCAGACTGGGAGAAAAAAATTTATATCATATATCAGAAAAAGTACTTAAATCCAGGATACACAAAGAATTCTTAATCTTAATAGGAAGGCAAAAACAACCCAAGTTTTGTAAGTTGGCAATAGATCTGAATCACTGTTTACCCCAAAGAATGCATGCAGACGGAAAAGAAGCACATGAAAAGATGCTCAATATCAATATTCATTAGGGAAATTAAAACTACAATTCAATACCACTACATACGAATTAAAATGGCTGAATTTACAACGACTGACCATATCAAGTGTTGACAAGAATGCAGAGCAACTGGAACTCTCATACACAGTTGTTAGAAATATAAATAGTTACAATCAATTTGAAAAATAATAAGGCAGTTGTTTACCCTTAATGTACAATCCAGTAATTCCACATCTGAGATTTTACTGAAGAAAACTGAAAGCATTTAACCACATAAAGGTTGTAGGAATGTATATAGGAATGTATGTAGCACTTTTATTCATAATGACCAGAAACTGGAAACAACCATGTTCATCAACTGGTGAACAGATATACAAATGATGGAATATTTGTACAATAGGATATTACTCATTAACAAAAAGGAACAAATTACAGATACATACACCACGGGTGAAAAAAGCCAGACATAAAACTACATGCTGGGCAGTAACATGGACGAACCTAGAGATGATCACACTAAGTGAAGTAAGTCAGACACAGAAAGACAGATATCACATATCACTTATACGTGGAATCTTAAAAAATGACATAGATGAATTTATTTACAAAACAGAAACAGACTCACAGACACAGAAATCAAACTCATGGTTACCAAAGTAGAAAGGGATAAATTAGGAGTTTGGGATTAGCAGATACAAACTGCTATATACAAAACAGATAAATGACAAGTTCCTACTGTATAGCACAGGGAACTATATTCAATATCTTGTGATGACCTATTATGAAAAAGAACATATATATATATATGTGTGTGTGTGTAACTGAATAACTATGCTATATACTAGAAACTAATACAGCATTTAAAATCAACTATACTTCAATTTAAAAAAAAACTACATGCTGTAAAGAGACCATTTCTGTGAAATTTCAGAAACAGCAAAACTACAGTGAGAGAAAGAAAAGTGGCTGCCATGGGCCACGTTAAAGAGCAGGGGACATGAAGGGACTTTCTGGAGTAGTGAAAATGTTCTTTCAGTTACGGTGGTGCTTATACAACTATATCCGTTGGTCAAAACTTATCAAAGTATACATTTAAAATTCATTAACTTTACTGCATAAAAATTATGCTTGAATAAATCCGATTTTTGAAACTGACTCAAAGTTACTGAATCTGAAAACAAAACCAGTGAAGGAAGGAATGAAAGAGACCAGTAAAGGCATTGTCATGCTTTAAGCTGGGGAAGATTGCATGTTGGAGCCGAAATATCGTTGTCTCCCTAACTAAATAGGAGATCTTGGACAAATCACATAACTTCTCTGATCATCAATTTGCCCAGACAAAATGAGGAGATTGAACAAAATGACCTTTCTTTGCAACTCTGAAATTGACAAAAGCTTCAAGTATTCTTATGTCCAGGATAGCCAGTTTTGAGGAGCATTTAATCCAGAATTTTGGTTCCATCTTATCAAGCAGGTGGTATTAATAAACTTGAAAAAGGAAACTCTGATTTGTGTAGCTTGACAGTGTTTCAAAATAAGTTGGAATGGGAAGGTTGAATAAGCAAATACAGGGAAGAAAGTGGCTCCTTAAATAAAGTTTTCATATAAAAAATTCCTCTGATGTACCTCTATTTACACAGAATGTTTTAACAGTCCCGAGGATTAGTCACCATCAACACAGACCAGTGGAGGTTGAGGTATCAAAAACACATGGGGTTATTAAGTAGTAGACTTGAAAATATCCAACAGTGCTTGTCATTAAGAAAAAAAGAAACAATAGATGAAGTGTTAAAATGGTGGAAAGGTAACAGGGAAGCCTTGTATTTTAAGAGCCACAATACTGAAATAACTTCAAGAGATTGGCTTACACTCAAACAGGAAATTGACCAAATCAACATTTGGCTTGAGATAATGAAGTGATAAAAGGAGCAGTTGGGGGGGTGGGGGACTGTGAGTGAGAAGCAAGCAATGGAAGTTCTGTGTTCAACTACAAAGCTGTTCCTGAAAAGTGGTTTTAATTAAAACTCTCCATCCAGTGTTCAAGAAACCTACACACAATACTGAATTAGTGCCTTTGGGAACAGGTATAATATTAAAAAAAAAAAAAAAAAAAAGGAACAAATGGGACCAGCAAAAAACACCTCCATCTTTTCCAGACCAAAGTCTACACTGTTTTGTTTTCGCTTTTAATTGATGGTCCTATTTCAGGGAGTAAAACAGCAATTAAGACAACAAACCTATTGTGAAAACAGATGAAGAAAGGACCAGATTGCACAAAAACACCTAAGAATGAATGTTGCTATTCCCCGGGCCCTGCCTCCCCCAGTCTCTGACCTGGATTGGAGCTGAGTTCAGCTCCCGCACGTGGTCACGGGAACTTGACATTAGGAGATAAGGCCTGATAGCAGGACCCAGGACCAAACCAGGGAGCAATTAATCACTGAAGTAATCCAACCAGAGCTGAAGGAGTAGACAAACTAAACCCACTAGGCTTAGAATCTAAAATAGTTAGTAAGTAAGCACAACAGCCTAGGAGTAAACTAACAAGGTTTTCAGAAGTTGCACTAATGTACCTAAAAATGTCCTTTCTCTCTCCCTTCCTCTCTCTCTCCTTTCTCTCTCTTTCCTTCTCTCTCTCTCCCCTTTCTTATCACTCTCTCTTCCTGCAATTATTTATTTCTTTCTCCAAATCTGAAACTGAATTGACAAGAACCAGACTTGTCACAGGATTCTAAATGACACAGTGTATTTTAGTTTGTATGCTGGGGAGTCTTTGAGGTAATAAAATATAATAATAATGACTAACATTTATAAAAGATTTTTCTATGTGCCTGGCCCTGTCTTAAACACTTTACAAAACAAAGCAAAGGGAAAAACTTTGTAATAGAGGTGCAGTTATCATCTCCATTTTACAACGTCACAGTTTAAATGACTTGCCAGAGGTTATAGAGCTTGAGAGGAGAGTGACTGAGCTGGCGTTAAAACCCAAGAAATCTGGCTCCCACGATTATTAACAACCGCAGGCAGTGGAGCAAGCCTGGAAGGGACCCAGATCTACAATGAAAACCGCCCCCAGGATGGAGCTGACCCCTGGAAGAACGGACCCAAATGCAGGTGCAGGAAGTTCAGTCCTGTGGTCAGAGCATGGTGTCTGGGGGGGCAACACTATTTAGCAGGTGGTGGTACAGTCTAGCAGTCAGACCCAAAGAGGTTCAGCTCGGGGCTGGGGAGGGCTCCAACAGGTCAGTCAAGAGCACTGAGAGGGAAGTAATTGTCAGCACGGCCCCTGTTTCAGAACTAGAAGTACTCGAAATGGCACCAAGGTCAAACTTGAGCAAAGAAAACAAGAATGAGATCTAGTTACCCTTACTGATGGGACTGAAGCCATCACCGTGTTTGAATTCAGGTTCAACCTCCCTGGGCTGCTCCCAGCCAGTGACAGTGCAGCAGGGGTCCTGTGGCAGACCACATCCTGGGGGATGTGGGTCTCCTTTAATGGGCTGCTCTGGTTCAAAACAACCTTGCCAGACTTTCCTTCAATGGCATAATAACACGCCTTCTTCTCTTCTTCACTCAGCATCAGTTGTGACCTGACAGCTCTCTCCCACCCTACCCCACTGCCTCATTTCTCTTCACAGATGTTTCCCCTAATAAAATCCTTGCACCTTTAATCCCATCTGGGCTTCTCTTAAGACCCAGACTAACAAAATCATCTTACGTTTTCCAGTGCTTCACAGTTTACTGGGCATTTTCATGCTTATTTGCTCATATGACCTTCCCAGAGTTTTGTGAGGTAAGCAGGGTAGGTACAATTATACCCATTGAACAGGCTTGGAAACTGAAGCTCAGAGACACAAGGGAAATGGTATCCATGGTCTGCAGCTTCTAAGATAGCCCCCCAACCATCCCTGCCTCCTGGAATTCACATCCTTGTGTATTCCCCTTCCCTTGAGTGTGAGCTGGACTTACTGACAGACCCCTACTGAATAGAGGGTGATAGAATGAAAGTCTGTGGCTTACATCTTGGTGCTCTGTCTTGCTTTCTGTTGAATCATTTGCCCTGAGGGGAAACAGCTACCATATTGTAAGGCAGCCCCCATGGAGAAATCACATTGTGAAGGACACCGGTCTGCCAAAAATCATGTGATGTGAAATGAATCTTCTCCCTTAATCCCCGGTCAGGCCTGCGGATGAGACTACAGCTCTGGCTGACAGCTTGCCTGTAGCCTCATTAGAGACCTTGAGCCAGAGATACCCAGTGAAGCCACAGCTGGATTCCTGATCCACAGAAACTGTGATATAATAAGTGTTTATTATTTTAAACTGCTAAGTTTGGAGATAGTTTTAAAGTAGCTGCAGAGCACTAACATAGCCAAGGTTCTGAGTAAGTAGCAGAACTCACCGTTGAAACTTTCCCTGGAGCTTTGTCTAGCTGCATTTTATTCTTATCTCTACCCCACTCTGTAGTGCAACTTTCCTCCATTCTTTTTACAAACTTGCATCATTAGTTCTTTTTTTTTTTTTTTTTTTTTTTTTTTTTTTAGTGGTATGGTCTATTAAACTTTTTTGCTGTTTAAACAAACATCCCTAAATCTCAGTGGCCTTCAACATTGAATGTTTATTTTTGGTTCACGGGTCTGTCAGTTGGTTGTGGCTCTGCTGGCTCTTCCTTGGGTTTATTCAGTTCTGTTCTATATGTCTTCGCATCCCAGGCTAAAGGACCAGGGCTGAAGGAGTTGTCCTTATCTGGAAATGCTGCTCTCATGGCAGAGGCAGGAAGACAAGAGGCCAGACTGAATCATCCAAATACATACGGTTTCTGCTCAGAAGTGGCACACGTCATCTCATTCACATTCCACTGGCCAGATTATCATTTAGCCAAGCCAACAATGCGACTGCGTAGTACCTGCTGCCTGGAGAGGCATGGTGTTGGAAGACGGAGGAAACAGAAAGTGCCCATCAAACTGAGAAGGCGTCTTGATACTGAGAAAAGAGGCAGGCAGCTCCATGTAATCAGTGGATCAGTGTGTTACAGGGTAAGTTACTCACAGGATGGGATCAGGACCAGGCGGACAACCGCCCAGGAGCATTCACAGCTACACTCTGCCCCATGGATGGGCCATTGGAACAATTGTATAGTTAACCCAGGGAATGGGGAGTAGGTGCTTGGAAACAGAATGTGCATTCCTAAGTCAAGGTTTATGAATGGATAACTAGTCTCGTGGGCACTAGGAATAATTCAGCAAAGGTTTTCATCATTGTCTGGAGACTAGCAGAGCATAGAGGCTACCTGGTCCTAATGATGATTAAACAATATTTATTAAATACAAAGCCCTTGATGGCAGAGAAGTGATTTACTGCACAGTACAGTCCTGGGTAGGGTCAGCAGAAGGACAGGACAAAGTGTGAAGGCCCAAGGTGGTGTCAGTTATGCTAACGGCCATACACATGGGAAGTTACAAGACTAAGGGCATGGATTTATAATACACAGCAGCTATAGTTGGGAAGAATAATATAATCTACAACATATAATAATGAATGGTTGTGAATTTAGATCATACCAAGGGTTGAAAAATTAATGTTGAGAAATTGTTTTAAATTAAAGCATAAATTGTAATAAATTGTCCCCTTAAAGTACATCGTGAAAGCACCAACACTCAGTGAAATCACTGAGCAGAAGGGTAAAAAAAGGCAACCTAGACTATTATTTGGAAGAGGAATTGGCAGAGCAGCCACATTCAAAATGGGTAACCACGATTTAGTCATTGTATCTCTTGAGTGATAACATTTCGAGATGAGAGATGGTTGCTATCAATACCATGCTCACTTAGATGTATTTTTCTACTTTGTTTTCTAAATGGGCATGAAGCCTCACAGGAAAACCTGTGAGATCCCTAGCTTAATCCATGAAATGGTTACCACAACCTATCAACCCTGAGTTAGCCAAGAACATGATTAGAATTTCTGAAAAGTTGTTAGCATTATGCCTTGAAGGAAAAAGAAAAAAAGAAGAAAAAAAGAAGATGCAAATCTTTTTTCTTTTTTTTAACAACGAAACGTTCCGGTAATGATTTTCCACTCTTTAGCCTATCTTGGTGCTTTAAATAGTTTCTAGGTTAAAAATATCTGCTATAATAAAACAAGAAATAGGTAGCTAGCAAATTAGGAAGTAGGCAAAGCTAATTAAAATAATTCTGAAGACTATTGAAGGTACAGGCCTACCAGATTTTTTTTTTTTTTTTTTAGCAATGTCAATGTTTCAACCTTTTCTAGACACGGTTAACTTCAATGGCATTATCACACTTTTAAACCAAAGTACCACAGCAACAATCTGTGTTGATGTCTGGCAGCCCTGCTCATGCTCTGGCTGCATGCTAAGCACATCCTCTGTGCTTTCTGATAGCCCTGTATCACAAGGGCCCCAATCAGTGCAGTAGCCACAGAGGAGAAAACTGATGGGTTGAGGATGCTAGGTGTGCATCCTGCTGCAAAGGGACAGCACTAAGAGACATGGCAGACACAGAATGAGCGCTGACTCCTTTCACCTTGGGCGACCTAGAGCTGAGAGGGGCCAATGTTTTCAGCTTTGCACCCGCTTGATTTCCAACTTCCAGCAAAGGCTGGATCAGCATTTTTGGACTTCAGTTCTATGAGCTACTTCTAGCCTCCTGTTGCTTCAGAGCTTGTTCATCTGGGTGGAAAAATACTTAAGTGTAGTCTTCATGTTTATGCCCAAGGTCATAAAATTGCTATGTGGTTTTTGAGCCTTTCTGCCTATGTCCTGAAACATATTCCCTAAAAGTTTGTTAAGGTGTGTTGGTGACTCTTTTTATGACATCTCTAGGTCCTTCCACAAGTCATTGGATCTCTAACTTTCCCTATATTTTTATTTCCCCCTGCTTATTTTTATTTTCCCAATATATATGTATATATATTTTTTTATGTTCCTCACACTTAAGTAGCCATAAAACTGCAAAGCATTTTAGGCTCTTTATTATAAATTTGTAATGCAGATACCTAAAATTTCCCTTTAAACATACTATTTTCCCCTTAAACACCTATTTCTTATTATTGTAAGGGGTTTGATCAGTAGATTTCAGCGTAAAAAAGGACTCTCTACTGTTTCTATAACACAACAGGACTGGACATTGGGATGTTGACTCCGAGGACCTCCAATAGTTGTCATTACGAACAGCACTTAAACGTTAACTTTTTCATAGGTGAGTCCCATGTTAAATGAGATGAAATATATTCTATTGAGTATTTGATTCCATAAAGAGCTACATGGGTTGCTAATACTTTAAAAGAACTCACACATAAATAAAAATCTAAAACTGTTTTTAAATAGGTGAGTTCATATGGTTTTGGAGTCTCACTGGGCTATACAAACTCTGGGCCTTAGTCTCCTTGTAAAACAAGATGACTGACAAACCTCAAGTTTTATTAGTTTATTTTATTTATATATTTTCTGAAATTAATTGTACTATCTTTAGCAAGTCACATGAAATTCGATTCCTCTTTCTTTGTGATTGGTCATAGAGAGAATTATAAAAGGCCTCAGATTTTAAAAATATGCATAAATTAAAACTGTACGCATTTTTTAAAGTTATCTAAAATGTATTGACAAATTGTATTCTAATATGTCTGGTTGTGATTTAATTAGGTGATATTTTGTTATACTTAAAAATATAAAAATTGCTACCTATCCACTTCTATTAAACACATTTTAAATATAAATATAAACAGAGTGCTATACATAGCTTTGTGAGTTATAAGCCCCACATGTTAGTTTACTGTTCACACTTTGTCATTTTTTGTGACTAGCAAATCTAAACTTCTACATATTTGGCTACTAATATTCTATGCATAGATTTTTTAAAAAAGATATGAACTTAACTATTTAACCAAGAATATGAGTGATAAGAATCAGAGAGTCACCTAGGGAATGCCATGACAATCTGACATAACTAACAGCAAAATTTCATTCTAATTCTTCAGTGATTCAGAACACTTGGTTAAAGTTCTTTCCGTCCTCTCGACAGTGTTTCCTGGCCACAAGCAGAAGCACCAAAAACTCTGAGAAAAGCCATTGTTGAAAAGGGCTGGAAACCGAGCCATCCTCCCAAAACTTCAAATTCAAAATGAGAGGGACTCAGAGATAGGGAAATCCCTGTTCACTAGAACTGTGTTTCCAAATACTTATTATGTGTCTATCCATCACTGATGATAAGAAATGTAACTAAAATGGTTTATAGGAAAGCAATAAAAATCAGTGACCATGAATATTATAATTTATTTTTATGTACGGTGCTACTAACAGCACTTGAAATTTGGTTCCATTTTTAGTCAAGGCTTTCTCCTCAATGACTAACTCAAGCAACCGAAGCTGAAATTAAATCATCATATTCATGGTCCCTGGCTGTGCAACTTGGCAGCTTGGACAAGGGGAGCCTCCCGGCATACTGTGTAGACAGGATAAAACCACATTCACATTCAACTTGACGCTCCAGTTGCCTGTTATAAGAAGGGCTGCAAAATGAGAGTAGAGCCATGTTTTAGGCCTAGGCTGTGGTAATGAAGGCTACCCGTCACACAGAACTTTTTTCTTGTGTCCTGTAATTTCATTTCACCAACAGTTGCTAAAGAGTGGGTGGCAACCAAAAATGAGAACCACTGTCAGAAGGGGCCAATTTTATGTGCGGATGACTGTTTTTATCATCTGATGTAAAGTTGTAAGTGGAAGTCCTTGTTCTCAAAATTCAGTCTCCACTGTTGTCTGAAGTCTATCAGCAATCATTCCTTCCACTGGAGAACATAAACACTTCTCTGGATTGTTCCATTTCAGTGGAAATAATTTAGAGGAGGGAAGCTCTCGTTGAATACCCAAAAATCTTAGAGGGAATAAATTTGTCGGGTATTTTATTTATTCATTAATTCTTCCAATCATTCATTCATTCATCTCACTGGTTCCTACAACTGGTAGAGCACTGTTTACCCGTCAAGCACTCTTCTACGTGGTGGAAATCTTGAGGGGAGCCCTTGAGTAGCTTATCCCCAGCTGGCAGCAGACCCTGAGCTGATGGGAGTAACCAAAGTGGGGGGAGAGGCAGGGCAAAGGGAAAAGAGAGTCACCAAATCTGCTCTGCTCCTTCACAGTTTTGCCTGACGCTGGCACTGGCCATGCCCACAGGTGTCCAACCTCAACCACAACTGGCGAAGCATGCAAAAAGCTGCCTTGAAAAAGGGAAGTTGACTTCGGAAATAGAGGATTCCCTAGAGTCCACGATTTCATTGGTTGAGAACAGGTTTTCCTTAGCATTAAAAAAATGTTATACTGTAAATGCTTTAGTGGCAGAATCCAGCTAGTCTCCCACAGAAGCTGCTCAGCATATGAAGATGTGTATGTTCAGCAGATCTAAAATTGAAAGCCTCATCTTCCTGATCAAACTAACTCCTCTATTTTTGTAAATAGGACTGACCAGACACAAGACCTGAAACCACAAAATCACCTTGGACTACACATTCCAATGCTCTTTCTCACCACCCATATTCCATGTTGGCCGTGTTCTTTTCATTCTCCTTTTACCATCCCCTCCTTCTTCCTTAAGTTCTACCTCAATCTGAGCTAATGTGTCAACAGTCTGACTCATCTCCCTGCTGTCAGCATTCCTCTCCCTTCTTTTCTCTCCATCCTGAAAACTGCCACTGTAGCATCATTTTGATCATATTGTTCATGCTTTTGGTGCAATGTAAACACTCCTAAAATTTAGTTTCAGGCCCTTGTTGTATCTCAGTTTGTGCTACAACAGACCCTGAACCTTGCTGAGCTTCAGATAAAATCTGGACCCCTTAGCTTGGTATGAAATTTGTCCTCAACCTATCTTTACTATCTTAGGTATAAGCACACATTCTAAGGCTCCTTTTTCAGTCTGAATGGTTTACTCTTCACTTTTCCACTTTCATATATTTACTTGTAATGGTTTCACAAGCAGAGAGAGAGAGAAAGAAAGGGGAAGGGGAGAGAGAACCAGAGATTCAAGTTTTATGCTGCCCTCGATCATTCTTGGAATGTCTCTTGAGTCTGACTGTCAACTGTAAGTGAAGTGTTAAATATCTAACTTCTCAACCTTATAGGCTCTTTCTGAGTATCAAAGGAACTAATATTTACTGACTCCTTGTTATGTGCCAAACATTTGGCAAGATTTAATAAGGTAACCCATTCTCTTATTAGAATCTTCCAACGATTCTGCAATTATAGGTAGGTCTTATTTTCATTTTGCAGGAAAGGGAACTGAGGCAATAACTTGTGTGCAAATACTTTCCAAACTGAGAAACAGCTACAGAAATGTGGATTTTTGTCTGCGACCTCCTATTAAATCTTCTGTTTAATGCCATCTAAATTTCTTTTTTCTGCAACTACATTTTAAGGTGTTCTAAGGGATGAATGATTTTATGTATTTCTTTAGAGTGTATATCTTCTCATGATAGTTACTAGACTTAGTAATTGGCTGGTAAGTATTTTCAGGTTTATTTTGACAGACAGCTTATGTGATGGTTGACTGATTTTACTTTTCCATTGGAGGAGCTAAAAATTTTCTTTCCTCTATTTTTGCCTATTAGGCGGCAGTCACATATCTGACATTAAGGAGGCCTTGGAGGGGTTACTGAGGAAAAGAGATAAACTTCACTTATTTGGGCTGCCTCAGGGTGTTACATGTAAGTATAAATAAGATTTGTCCTGTTTGCAAATATTTCACAACATATCTAAATGAGCCAATGCGATCTGACCTAATGAAGGGGGAAATATTAAGAGTAATTCAAAACTATGTGCAGCATAATTTTAAAAGATTTTTTAAGTGATGAGGCAACTGAGAATAACATCACCTCACTGGTGCTCAATACAACAGACAAGATAATGTAGATACTCATCAGGCCCTACCTTTGAACCTGGCTTTGATGATTTAAATAGAGAAAGTAAAACTAGTTAATGCTTTATGCTGTGCACCAGAAACTGACACAACACTGTAAACTGACTCTCCTTCAATAAAAAAGAAGGCAAATTAAAAAATAACTAGTTGATGTTTGAGCAGGTATTTGTTTATTCTGTTTATATGAGGTGTAAGCTTATCAAGTGGAAGTGGAAGTCTATCATTGTAAGTTGAATGACCTTAAATCTCCATATTTGAGCAGAACTTATTGGACCATTTGCTCACAGATGAATTTCAGGAAATAAACCAGCTCCCAAGTTTGTGTGTGTATCTGTGTGTGTGTGGGTATACCATATGTATCATATACCATGCTACTCAACTCTAAAAACAAATGCATTTCTTTTGTAGAAAATTTTAAATGATAGGTTCTAAAAATTTCCATATAAATAAAGATGTTAGATTCAAAAGGCTGGCCCATTCAACCTAATTGTTAAAAATGTACCTTAGGTAAATGTAATGATTAAACCTTCTTGGTTAAATAAATGGGTTTGATTTCTACTATTTTTTTTTAACATTCTCTAATTAGAAAGAACATGTTTTCATGGTGCTTTGCTCAAACAGTTTAGACTGGCTCCCTCTATACCCATTTTTTTCACTATGAAACAGGATGCCTGGCATGAACGACATTTCCTTTATTGCACCGTGTTAAATTCCAAACACTGTTATACATCTTAATATAAGAAATATGTGTGACACAGCACCTTTTCCAAGACAATATGCTTGAAATGAAGTATGAACTAGGGAAATTAATCCATCAACATATTAGATGACGATGGTTTAAGGAAATCCAGTCTTATCTTTTCCACCCATCAAGGCCATGTGTTTTGCCTTTATCCACTAGAGGGGGTAATGTTCTTCCATCCTAAAAGGACATGGAATTATCCCAATGAGATTTAAACGCATACAGTGACCTTATTTCTTTTGAAACCAGGTTAATTAAATAATATAACACAATAGATGCCAAAAATATCAATGAAAGTTGCTTCAAAAACATTTGTGACACAAAAGTCAGAAATAGTTACTGTTTCTGTCCATCCTAAAATTTTGCAAAATGTGTGACTGTAAGAATGCGTAAATGTATTTCTTAGCAGAGAGAGGAAATTTTTGCATAAAGTAATGCTTTCTATGACCATTCCAAAAAGTACTGTGTGATTAATTTCAGCTTATTAGAGTTGATAATTGGATTATTGTCTGTTTTGTTCAGCAAGGAAGCAAATCACCTCTTTACTTCTAAGAATGCATTTAAGAAATAATTGGAGAATTAAATAGATGTATAGAGGTTTATAATAAACATTGTAAATACATGAATTAGACAAGGTATAATATGGCTGAATAAAGATACAAGATTTGGACTTGAAGATCAATAACATATATAGAGAATTGGGTTTTTTACGTTAAAAATGTACAATTGTCACTATCGTGCTAACAATTTTCTTTTAATAAATTCCAAGTCAATAAGACAGGAATTTTTTTCTTTAAACCTACTGAAAAATAGTTTGAATTGCAGAATAGCCAATCATATTTGGTTGTTAAAAGATAATCAAAATAATTGGTTAGAAATAACTAGTTGCCAAACTGATGAGGTGTCATAATTATAATTAACTGTGCTATTAGGTCAGTTGTTTAGTTATTTCTATGAATAAGAAAAAGCCTAATCAAAATGCAGAATAATTAGTTTAGTTGAAAAAGAGAGATACAATTTGTGAAAAGCAAGTATATTACGTCAACCGTATTTTTTGTAATTCTAATCATTTTCTAAAATAAAATATATTTCTGTTTCCTGGAGATTATTCCCCTTGAATAATAGCTACAATAGCGATTTCAAATGGTGGGTGAATATCATACTTACCATGTAACTTTTGAAAATATTCATGCCCAGAACCCCCTGCAGGAATGCTGATTCAGCAGATCTAGGATGGGCTCTCAGCATAGAGACTATGTTAAATCTCCAGATTTTAATCTGCAGGCCCGGCTGAGTGTCACTGCACTGCCCAAAGTACTAAATGCACCTGACTAGGTTTTGCTCCTTGCTTTCTGACCCCTAGAAGGTATAGAATTAAAAAGTGTTTGGAGGCAAAAGAAGAAAATCATAGTGAATTATTATAACTTTTTGCAGGAAAATCTATTGTATGAGTGAAAGTAAAGGCCTCAAAATACCTATGTGTGATAGGGAATTCCACATTATAATGCAAATAAACATGCTTTTGAAGTCCTGTATTGTTCCTTAGTAATTTGCACTGCCTGGAGATCTTCCAAATGCAACTAACAAAGGCTTGTAGAAAGGACTTACAGCATCATGGAAAAATTTTTGCTATAGACAAGAACAAATATTTACAAACAATAGTTCCAAATAGACCCCAAACGCTATAAATAACTATTGTGTTCTTATAAATATATTACCATAAAAATACAGTTATTTTAAAAGTAAGCAATATATTTATCTATGTTACACATTAAAACAAATTACAATAAAGTCACATCTCAAATGGAGATCTCATAATGATGGGAAGTTAAATTGTATGCATCTAAAAAGAGTTCAGCCTGTTTCACAATGGACTTTGTGCCACCTCTAATTTATTTTACTATAAATAAGATTTTCCATATATATTATAAATAGTTATTATTAATTCACAGTACCTGATTTACTTTAATCAATATAAGAACAAACTGTAAAACAGAGGAAGATTCATTTTTTTTCCTCCTGGAAAGTCTTTTTTACGTTTACTAAAAAAGCACTGTGGCTACAAAGAACAACAGGGCATAGCTCACAGGCCAGTGGAAGGAATTAATATGTATCCAAATGCAATGTTGTAGCCTGTTCTGTGTGTATTAAAGATGCTAGGAGTTATGGGTGCCCAGAAGAAAAAGTGTCCAACTCTGCCTTTAAGAAGTCCGTCCCGATGTGGGGAAGGTGGTAGTTGTGGACCATTGTTGAAGAGTCAGAAACACTTCCAAGACTCATTCATTTGTTTCATCAAAGTATGTGGAGTACATACTCTGCACAGACATGGCTTTTTTTTGTTTGTTTTGTTTTTTCCAAAAAGTAGATAGTCCTTAAGAGCTATGTCCAAAATTAGCCAGAACAACAATGCAGAGTATGACAAAGGCCGATCGGGGTGCAAAGTGCTACAGCGGGTTTAAAGAAGGAAAGCTCTTCGAGAGTATGTGGCATTCGCCAGGCCTTGAAGTCCAGGTAAGATTGTTTCTGGAGAAAGGAACACAGTACCAGAAGGCAGAGGCAGGAAAACACGGGGACAACCTGGGGAACAATCTCTGTTTCTCTAGTTTGCTTGGAGAGTGTGTTTTGTCCTTTAAACCCTGATTACATCCTCCTCTATTCCGGGAACAATTGCTGAGCAGTTCTGTTCAGATCAACACTCGAGCTTGTACTGGAATTATTGGAACCAGTTAAATAATTAATTGTGTGCTATTTTGCATCATTTTCTAATTATTTATTATACTGTTAAACTTCTTAGCTCTTTACATTGTGAATTCTTTGAAGGTAGAGATTGATTTTGTACACATGCAACAACTTCCATGTAATTTTTTGTATATATATATTTTTTATTGAAGTACACATTGTTTACTATACTATTTAGACACATAGTTTGAATTCAGTATTTGTTTATTAACTGATAATATAACCATATGTAGTAGTGATAGACTTGCCAGCTAAGGTGTAGGAGAATTAGTTAAATTTGAATTTCAGATAAACAATAAAAATATTGATGGGTCTTACCTGTACTAAAAATAACATTCACTGTTTATTTGAAATTGAAAATAAATTAAACTATATGTGTGTGTGTGTGTGTGTGTGTATTCTTACATGCATATTCTTCCTAAATCTGGAAGCCTTAGGTAGTGGTGTACTTTTTATGGCTTTGTCAAAATTTCCAACATACTGAATGTCACTTCCTGACTTTTCATCCAAGACTAAACTCACCTATTTTGTTTGGAGGCTGGTTCTGCCCAGAATAATTGAAGTGCATAAAATAAGAAGAATAAAAGAATCAAAGACATTTTTCAACCAAAGACTAGTGATTGAAGATGAAAGAATAAGTAAAATCCAATGGTTGAATCAGAATGAACAGAGTCTACCCAGAGGATGGGAGTGATACAGATTAGAGGAAAAAGTTGTCTGAAGGCATAGATGGGGAGATAGGATGGGAAATAAATAAAAAACAAGAGGAGACAGGAGACCCAAGGTTTTTAAAAAAAAAAAAAACAAAACAGCAAAAAGGGAATAAAAAGAGAAAAAGGGGTGGGAACAAAAAGTTGATGAAAGTAGAAGAGAAAAAAAGCAGGAGATTAAGAAATAGAATGAGACTTGAGGAAGTATGAAAAGTAACAGACATGCACACGTGCTCGCACACACACACACACATACAGGAGGGGAAAAGCCTGATTATTGGAATGGAGTGGCAGAGATAAGTTCTAGGGAGGAAACATGGGCTAAGAATAAAAATCTTTTAAAAATGAATTAATATTACATACAATGGATTATTATTCAACCTTAAAAAAGAAGGAGATTCTGCAACACGGCTCATCCCAGATGAACCTTGAGGACATTACGCTAAGTGAAATAAGCCTGTCACAGAAAGACGAATGCTTCACGAGTCCACTTATACGAGGCATCTAATACAGTCAAATTCATAGAATCAAAGAGTGGAATGGAGATTGCCAGAGGCTGGCAGAAGGGAGAAAAGGGGAGTTGCTGATCAACAGGCATAAAGTTTCAGTCAAACAAGACGAGTAAGTTCTAGACATTGGCTAAACTACATGGTGCCTATAGTCAACAAGACAATATTGTGCACTTCATAACTTGTTGAAAGTGTAGATCCCTTTACCAAAATAAAGTAAAATAGACAATGTTATGTATCATGAAAATTATAGGCTGTGAGGAAAATGTTTCAAATGGATGACAAATAATTCGTTTTTGTACGGTAGAGCTCTCTGAGTTGGTCCAGCCTTTTTCTTCCCTGACTACACAGGCAAGGATGAAGACGAGTAAATGTCATCTCACTGGCTTTTTTGTGGACTGGGAGCCTTGTTTTTCCTTCCTATAGAAAATGTTGAGCATCAGCCGACCATGAGACAGACGTAGTTAAGTAACACTTTTAATTCATCTGCTTCAAAATCCTGTGACGTTTACCCCAAATCTTGGACAACTGTTTGATGGGTAGTTTTATAAGCCAACAACAAGTTCTCTTGCCTGCGTTGGTGGCTTCTTGGTCATGCCACATTGGCAAACGGGATGAATTTTTTTTTTTAATTGAGAATATACTGAAAACAAATTTTCCTTATAACTCTGATTCTTAACATGTATTTGGTACATGTGTGGGAGGGACAGGGCGAGGGAGTTCACTGAAAAATTTTATTGTTTCCAAAACTAATGAAAAGCAAAGAAAATCTTCCCTGATGGTCCACGTTTGTTTTCAGTTCAACTTCAAAGAGGGAAAACCTGCTTTTCTAGGAAACTACAGGAGGGCTGCTCAACTGTCCTGCCTTGAAAACCTGCCTCCCACATAAATCAGCTGTGCTGGCAGTGCACTTCCCTGAAAGAAACCGCCGTCTCTTCCTCTGTCTCCTGCTTATCTTGAATGCATAGCACTTATCAAAGCCAGATAGGATGAAGAATTATGGGCTACGTATCCTTGTATTTATATACATTATTCGCTGTATGTCCAAAAAAATAGGGCTGAACTTCCTAGGTTAACCTAGAGGATGAGCTCTAGAGGAAAGCCACAGGGCTCTGTCTCGTCCAGTTAATCTTTTCTGGTCAGAGACTTAGATGACGACATGAAAATACTTGTCACATTTGCATGTGAGCATAATGTTAGGAGTTGAGAAATTCCATGTATGATGGAGTTAAGATCCACAAAAACAAAAACAAAAACAAAAAACTTCAACTTGTGCGAAAAGGGTCAAATCTAAGGACATGAAACTTAATATGGGTAAATTGGGAACTTAACACTGAGGGGGGTCCCTTTTCTTCCCTCCTTTCCCTTCTCTCTGTCTCTCTCTTTCTCTCTGTCTCTGTTTCTCTGTCTCTCTCTCTCTCTCATACACATACACAAACACAAACAACAAAATGGCATTTCTATCATCTGCGGGGAGCATGGCTTATTGGCAATTGTGTAACAAAGATTTACGGATTTTATTTCAATGAGAGCCAGCAGTTTGATGTGGCTGACGAGAAAGTTAATGCACCTTTTGAGTGTGGTAATAGACCTATAATGGTTTGAATGAGGGAAGTGACTGTCCTGCTCAGGGAGCTGGTATGAACAGTCTTGGTGTGTTACGCTCAGCTCTGAGGATCTGGGAGACGTAGACAAATTAGACTATATTCAAAGGGGAATAATTCTTGGATAAGGAAACTCAAAATAAATTTCCATGTGTTTCATCTGAACGAATGGAAATATTAGCCTAGAGAAGAGAATGTTCTTGGGCAACAGTAGTAAGCTTCCAGTTATTTATTCATCAGATATCTGAGAGGGTATTAAAAGGAAAAGAAATCAGACATGTTCTCACGAACAGAAGAGCTAGAGCTAATAAGCTTATGTTGCAAGGAGATAAATATTGGCTTAATATAAAGAAATACTGGCTGCCTGAACTTAGAGTAGTTAGTTTTAGAGGAGTTCTCCACTTGAGGAAAATCAAGGAGAGGCTGGAAAACCACTTGGATGTTAAAGAATTCAACATCAGAAGAATCAATATATTAGATAATATTTAAGGCCTGGGACACAGTATAAAATAGCCAGTGAAGTTATATTCTCTGAAGTCAAACAAATCAGATCCAACATTTAGAGTCTATGTGATGCTGACAAAGTACACAACTTCTTTGATCTCCCATCTTTTTTCTTCTCTCTCTTTGTTCTTTCTATAACATAAAAAATAACAGAAATTAACTCAGGATTATTGGGAAGATTAAATGAGAAATGCATGTACGGTGATTAGTACAGAGTCATTATTTAAAACATGATGTATTGTTTTATTTTAAGATTTAGGTCCATTCCAACTCTGGCAGTTGGAAAACATTTGTAACAAAAATTTGTGTTTGACTTGGAAAATCTTTGCATTGGGTCCTCTTCCAATATTCTCTGCTGCTACCATGCTTGGTTCTCTCTCTCTCTCTCTCCACCCACCGCCCCACCCCCGACCCCTCTTGCCCCAATCTCTCTCGCTTAGCATGATATGGAAGGTGTGTAGCAGTCCTAGGACTCATTTACACTCTGCTGGCTGGGACTATGGTTACAGCTTATTAAGTGCCTAGAAAGTTTTTATTTCTTGAGCATATTAATGTTACCTTGGGAAAATGCAGAAGAGAAAGAAGACATTTATAGGTCTTGATTTCAACCTTATGACAAACTCCTCACATGTAATTTGCACCCCGTTAATTAACAGAGTGCTTTTTTTTTTTTATCATTGCTTCTGATGTGTCCTATTAAAACATAAGGAGAACTACATGGAGGAGCCAGAACTCGCAAATGGTGTGGTACAGGCAACAGGAAGAGGCGTCCGAATAAGAAGACAGGGACAGGTGATGCATCCAAGTCAGTGGGCAAGGAAGGAGTGCAAAGCGGATTGGACCCCAGGGCATCTTAGCATTCAAGAATCAAACCACACTTTATATGAAGCACCATCTTCATCTCTAAGGATACAATCCTTGAATTAAAAGAAAAAGAGTGTATGTATGCATGGGTATGTGTGTATGTATGTATACAGAACCAGCTTCATGAATGAGCATCCTGTATAGTTTTACAGGGTTCCATGCTTAGGTGAGTCTGCACTTGGTTTAATGCTCTGCTATTGCAGTATTAAAAGTCTTAATATTTTAACATAGAGTGTACATTTCCATTTTGTATTGGGTCATGCCAACTTGTTTCACTTGATATGCATTAGAGACCTATGTATATGCACACATCAGTTGTCATGATTTCTAAAGATAACTAGTACTAGTTTAGGAGGCCATCAATTAGTTCTTGCAGTACTCTGGGCTGGATTTATTGGGACCAGAAGAGCTGGATTACTTTGATACATTACTTTCTGCATATTTTGGCTCCAGCTGTCTTTTGGCTATGTTTACCTTATTCTTTCCAGATTTTAAAGATTATTCTTTTTAATAAAATAATAAAAGCAATATAGAAATGATGCCATTCTCCTCCCATTCTCTCATTTGTTAGAATAATATTGTCTTGAGCAAGAAACCTAATTCTTCCTTTTTATTTTTCTGCTCAGTAGCTAAAAATATCATTTGGTTGCCTTCAAGATTTTTTTCCTTTCCTGGTATTTTCAGTTTATTCTGGACTTTCAATTTTTCTAATGCTATTTTTAAAAATGCATGCCATTCTTTTGTATTATCTCGCCTTCTTTGTGATTTTTGTTTATCTTCTTCAAATCTAAGCTCATCAGACAGTTCCCTGGGTTACATTACATGCCTCCCCTGCTTCATCCTCATTGAAAAGGTTAAGGCAATACTGATTAAGGTAATACTTTTAGAGAATCCTCCTTCCCAACCCACCCCCAAATATTCTATTAGGATCTCTGACAACTGATCATAACTTGATTTTCTTTGACCTTTAAAAAATGTGTTTTAATTTTTGACTCACATACTTAAAATAAGCATAAATGCAATTTTGAAGAGATATTTGTGGTCTAGGCATGTATAAAGTAACTACATGCATCCATCTCAGAGCAAGACCTAAGCAATAGTGCTCGTGGAATGCATGAATGAATGAATACCTATATACATGAGTTTAAAACCAGGACCGCGGAGGGTGGGAAGGGATAGATGGGATTTCAAAATTGTAGAATAGATAAACAAGATTACACTGTATAGCACAGGGGAATACACACAAGATCTTATGGTAGCTCACAGAGAAAAAAATTTGACAATGAATATATATATATGTTCATGTATAAGTGAAAAATTGTGCTCTACACTGGAATTTGACACAACATTGTGAAATGATTATAAACCAATAAAAAATGTTAAAAAAAAATACATGCAGATCAATAATAGCCATGCCTGAAAAACTGATTAAAAAATACTGAAAGAAAAAAAAAAGGCATGTCTCAATTTAGCTACTGTCTGTTTAACAAAGTGAAAATGTAGTCTTAACAAAGCAAGAAAGTTCTGTTTAATGGCAAAAAAAAAAAGGACCAAATAATATTTGCTCCATTAGTAAAATTTATAATTAGCTAAACTTTTTAGTTGTTATTGTAGAGTTCCTTCCTGTTACGGTTCCTCTTCTGTATTTCAACCTTGATCAATCTATGGAGGAAAATACTAAATTAGATGTAAAATTCTTCCTTTTTGGGGAAAAGAATATTATTCTTTTTTTACAACATTGGGTTCACCTTCCTAATATTTTGTTGAGGATTTTTTGCGTCTATGTTTATGAGAGATATTGGTCCAGTTTCTTTTCTTGTAACGCCTTTGTCTGATGTAGAATTAGGGCAATGCTGGGCACATAGATTGAGCTGGGAAGTGTTCCCTCTGCTTCTATTTTCTGGAGATTGTAGGAATTGGTCTTACTTCTTCTTTCAGTGTTTGGTAGAAGTTGTCAATGAAACCGTCTGGGCCTGTTGCTTTGTTTTTTGGAAGGTGCATTATTGATCAATTTCTTTAGCAGGTACAGGGCCATTCAGGTAATCTGTGTTTCCTTGTGTGTGTTTTGGTCCTCCTTTGCTGTCCTTTTCTTGTCCATGAGATCAGTAGTGATGATCCCACTTTCGTTTCTCACACTGATCATTTACATTTTCTCTTTTTTTCATAGTTAGCTAGGGCAGAGGTTTATCGCTATTATTGATCTTTCCAAAGAACCAGGTTCGGGTTTTGTTGATTTTCTCTATTGTTTTCTGGTTTCAGTTTCATTGATTTCTGCTTTAATCTTTTTTTTTTTCCTGCTTGCTTTAGACTTTTTCCTATTTCCTAAAGCAAGCTGAAGCATTCATTTTTAGCTATTTTTCTTTTTATAATATATGCACTAAATGCTATAAATTTCCCTCTAAGCATTTTTTTTTTTTGCTACATCCCACAAATATCAGTAAGTTGCAATTTCAGTTTCACTTATTTCAAAATGTTTTTAATTTCTCTTGAAATAACCTATGGGTTATTTACAAGTGTCTTGATTAACATTTATATTTCCAAATACTTGGAATTTTCCCGCTATTTTTCCTCTTACTGATTTCTACTTAAATTGTGGTGTGAGAGCAATACTTTTTTAAAATGTTTTTTATTTATTTATGGGGGGTAGGCAATTAGGTTTATTAACTTCTTTATTTTTAGAGGAGGTACTGGGGATTGAACCCAGTACCTTACGCATGCTAAGCATGTGCTCTACCACTTGAGCTAAACCCTTCCTATTGACAGCAATACTTCATATAATTTTTATACTTTTAAATTTGTTGAGGTGTGCTTAAGGGTCAAAATGTGGTCTATCTTGGTGACTGTTCTATATGAGCCTGAGATGAATGCATATGCTGCTGGGTTGTCGGTTGGAATGTGTTATGAATGTCAATCAGATCGAATTATTGATAGCTATTCAGGACACCTATGTCATGGCTGATTTTCTGCCTTCATGGAATAACCCGTTACTAACAGAGGGCTGGGGAAGTCTGCAACTGTAATAGTAGATTGCTCTAGTTTTTCCAGCTCTATCAGTTTTTGACTCAGGTATTTGACACTCTGTTATTAAGTGCTTACATGCTTAGGATCATTATGCCTTCCTGGAGAATGTAGCCCCTTTATCATCATGTAGTGCCCCTCTCTACTCCTGACAATCTTGCTTGTTCTGGGGTTGACTTTGTCCGAAATTAGCATAGCTACTCCAGTTTCCTTTTGATTAGTTTTAGCATGGCGTTTCTTTCTCCATTCCTTTACTCTTAGCCTGAGTCGTTATATTTAAGTTGGGTTTCTTGCAGATAACATACAGTTGTATCTTTTTTTATCCATTCTGACTGTACATCTTTTAATCGGTGTATTTAAACCATTAACAGTTAAGGGATTATTGATATAATTGGATTAATACCGATCATATCTGCAACTGTTTTCCTTTTGTTTTGTTTCTTTGTTCCCTTTACCCCTGAATTCTCTGGTTTCATTGAGCATTGTACATGACTCCATTTTATCTTTTCTTTTAGAGTATTAATTATACTTAAAAAATAATTTTAATGGTTTTTTCTAGAGTTTGAATATCTTTTAAACTAACCTAAGTGTGTCTTCAGATAACACAATACCACGTCACATATCATGCATTTTCCTTAGAACAAAGTGTTCCCAATTCTTCCCTCTTGTCCATTGTGACATTGCCCACCACATTGATCGATTTGCTCTAATCACCTAATACATTGTGACTATTATTACTATATACAGCTATTTTTTAGGTCAATTAAAAATAAGAAAACTAAGACTTTATTTTACTTTTATTTGTTCCTTCTCTAACTCTCTCTTGACCTGTATTATTTTCCTTCCACTGGAATAATTTCTTTTAGCATTTCTTGTAAGCCAGGTCTGCTGGCAATGAATTCCTCAGTTTTTGTTTGTCTCAGAAAGTCCTTATTTCTCCTTCACCTTTGAGGAATAAACTTTGCTGGATATAAGATTCTAGGATGGTGAATTTTTTTTCTTTCAGTGCTTTTAAATTTTCACTTCATTTTCTTGTTTTGCCTGGTTTCCGCTGAGAAACCCAAGATAATTCTTATCCTTGCTCCTCTGTGGGTAAGGTTTATGTTTTCCCCTCTGACTTCTTTCAAGATTTTCTCTTTGACTTTGGTTTTCTGAAGTTTGAATATGGTATGCCTATGGGTGGATGGGTTTTCTGTTTATTTGTTTGTTTTATTAATCTGCTTGGTGTTTATGTGCTTCCTGTGTTTAGGGTTTGACGTCTACTAAGTTTAAGTTTCTGGAGTTGCCATAACAAATGACCATAAACTGGGTTGGTGATAAGACAGAAATTTATTCTCTCCCAATTCTAGAAGCTAGAAGCCTGAAATCAAGGTGTCAGCATGGCCATGCTCCCTCTGAAGGCTCCAGGGAAGAATTCTTTCTTGCTTCTTCCTGGCTTCTGGTGATGGCTGGCACTCTTCAGCATTCTTTGGCTTGCAGATACATCACTCCAATTTCTGTCTCCATCTTCAGGTGGCTACTTTTCCCCTGTGTATGTCTGTGTCTTCACATGAACTTTTTATAAGGACAGCAGTCATTGGATTTAGGGCACAACCAAATTCAGTATAATTTCCTCTTGGTGAATTACATCCGCCAAGAATCTATTTCCAAATAAGATCACATTCTGGGGTTCTGGGTGGAAATAAATTTTGAAGGAAGACTGTTCAACCCAGTACAGTGTCTATAATTAAATTTGGAAAGTTATTGACCAAGATTACTTCAAATATTTTCTCTGCCTGTTCTTTCTGCTCTTTCTGGTATTCTAATTATGCACACGCAACACCATTTGAAATGATCCCACAGTTCTTGGATATTTTGTTATATGTTTTATTCTATCTTCTGTTTTCCTTCTTTTTTCCCTCTCTCTCTCTTCATATTTCACTTTGGGAAGTTTTTATTGACTTAAGTTCAAGCTCCCTGATTCTTTCCTCAGACATTCCAATTACTGATGAGCACATCAAAGACATTTTTCATTTCTGTTACAGCATATTTTATTTCTAACATTTCCGTCTGATTCCTTCTTATAGTTTCCACCTTTCTGTTTACATTACCCATCTGTTCTTGCATGTTGTCTACTCTTTCCATTAGAGCCCTTAACATACCAATCATAGTTATACAGGTTTCCCCTGCTCTCCAAAAGCAGAGAATTCCTACGAAACCTTTCATAAGCTGAAATGGTGTAAAGCAAGGGAACAATTATCTTAGGACACAGCTTGCTAACAGATGCACAGAATAAACTGAGATTAAAGCACAGATGCTCGTGGACACAGTTCAAAGCTATGGTAGCTGGATGCTGAGATACTGAGTGTGGTTCCTGAGGAGGGAGCCCAGCACTGACACTCTCACTGCTCAGGGTGTGCATCCTCTATAATGATTCACTGAAAAACAAACACTGAACACCATTTTCACTCTTCTCCTTTTTCCATAAAAAGGGAAAATCCTCTTTGGATTTCTTTTGGTTAGTGAAAGCAGAGACTAATATGGGTGTTTCAGAAAAGTGAAGTGGCATATAGCCAACATTCAAAAAGCAAAGGCTACCCGTATTAATTTCAGTCTGAAAATTCTAACAATGCTAATATCTGAGTCTGATGATTGCTTTTTCTCTTCAGACTGTTTTTTCTGGTCTTTTGGCACGCCTTGTAATTTTTGTTGTTGTTGAAAGCTGGACATGTTGTATGAGATATTAGAAACTGGGGTAAATAGTGCCTTAGGGTGAGGCTATTTATCAATGTCATTATGATTCAGGCTAGGTTTATGTTTGCTGTAGCTGTAGGTGCCACAGGCTTTAAATGCTTCTAGCGTCTTTGTTTTTATCCCCCCTCCTTCCTTTGGGCTTCCCTAAGGACTCCTTCTCAGAGGGAATCCATGTCTTGCAATTCTTTCAGCTCTGAGTCACTGCCATTATTCTAAAGCCCTGCCGTGGTCATGGTAAGGTGGAGGGAAGGGGAAACAATCATACTCTGATTAAATCTCAGTTAGTTAGCGGGCCTGTGTCTTGGGCTGGGCTATGACCTTCACAAGTGTTTCTCCTGCGGTACAGCTTTTCCTCCCAGCTCCCTTCCCTGGCTGCAGGGCTCCCCATCTGTTTCCTTGAAGTCCTGTTGACTGTATTTTCTCCCTCTTAGGTGAGCCAGGTGAGACAAGAAGGCCAGAGGAGATCAGTGGGAGGAATGCCTTTCTTCTAGCTGGAATAAATCTCTGGTAAAGTCTTTCCCCCTGGAGAATTCGTTATGGCGAAGGCACCAGGTGTATTATTTCACAATGATTACTCATTTCCTTCCCCTGCCAGACCCATGAGGCAATAGATCTACATGGTGAGAACTTTACCTGGAGGTAAAGTCCCCCAAAGTGGGGTGGGTGCTATTTACGATAGGAGTTCCTCACTCTCACACCAGTTCACATACAGCCTCCAGCAAGTCATCTAAACGACCACGGAAGTGCTCCTGCAAGTTAATGGCTCCAGCACCTTCTGAGCCAGAGAAGCAGATCTGGACTGTGATTCCTGGGATGTGCCCATCTCCCCAGGTTTTGGAGTGACGGTTTACCTTATGATCTCAGTTCCCTGATGGGTCCAAGAAAAGTCATTAAATTCCAGTTTGCTCAGCATTTTCTTGTCTTAAGAATGTTAGGAGTGATGGCTTCCAAGCCCTTTACATGTCAGAGCTAAAACCAGACATCCATTTGGAATATATTGAATACTTTATTCCTAGTCTAAATTTCTTTTTAGTTTTTTCTAATAGCAAAGTCTAAAGTCTTCAAAAATATAAAATGAAAATTTAACATTTTTTCCCACACATTTGGCCCCGTTTTGGATACCAATGCACACTGCTAGGGTTTGTTGATGTTTTTGCGTTTCCCAGTATTTCTAGGAGGCAGATAATACCTGGGTGACCTTGGAAAAGTTCTCTCTTTGTGCCCCAGTTTTCTCATGGGTAAGACAGAGTCTGAATGATATATGTCTTTGAGGATTATTATGGAGATTAAATGAAATAATGTACATATGGAGGCTTGGCACAGTGAATAGCTGGCATTAAAATGTCCTCAATAAACATTAACCTGTTATTAATAATTTTTTTGTCATTATCATTCTCCAGATAGAGAAGATAAATTTTTTTTAATTTAATGCAATTCTCACTTCTGGATTTTTTGTTTTAGAGTCTTCTGCACTTTGCCTTACAGCTGGTGGTGGAGCTGCGGTAGCCACAGACTTGGCCAGATGAAGTGCCATCACCCTGATTGTGTGCCCACAGTTCACTGAATTAGTTCCTCTGAACTCTCCTGTCCCCACCCACATGCTGGCAGCGTAATACAGCAAAGACTATAGTTTCAGATCAATCCAACGGGTAAGTGGCCCCTGGAGAAAGGCACTAAGTATTCTTTGCTAGTATTTTGTAAAACTTTGAAAAAAAAAGGAAGTTTTTAAGACTTCAATTATGATATAAATGTTATATTTTATAAGATTCCAACTGGTTTATTTTAATTTTATTTTCCTAGGAAGTCACCTGTTCTTTCTCAGTTTTGCTAGTATTATACTGAGGTATTGGTGGGGGAAGGAAAATGGGGTGAGCAATTTCAAAAAAGATCTTGCATGATTCAGAACTGTATCACCAGCAGGGGCCAAGGCTGGAAGTTCTGACAATGCCTTAGGGGAGGATTCTCCCTGGAAAACTGTGGCATTGAATAATGATGAACTCCAGTACAAACCAGGGCACATTTAAAGAAATTCAACTTTAAAGAATGCTTGAATCTTAAAAAGTCTTTACATGAACTTTCAATAGGCAGGTTTTCTGCATTTATATGTAGACGAGAGAAGAAATCTAGCCTCTATGTCATAATTTCTTACCTTTTTGGGTACATTTGATTCTTTTAATCTGTTTCATTTTTAAAACAATGCTATCATTTCATTTACAAAAATGACAGTAAATTTTTATACACATATAAATATTTTAGTATTTAATGTTTTTATACTATTAGTGGGACACTTGAAGGGGCAGCAAAGATTTGTGTAGCCCAGATCCTAGTATGTTCTAATCTAATAGTTTATCAAAGGCTGATGGACTTATAGGCTTTCTTTTAAGATAAACAAAATGGAATTCTATAACCTCTTTATTATTTTGACAAGTGTATAGATCTTTTATGTTGTCAGATTATTTTTATAATCTGATAATACTTGATGTAATTATATTTGAAGGCTACAAAATACATTTGTAACCATCATCTTATTTGATCTTTATAACAACACGTGAACAAGGGAGGTCAAGGAGCTGTTGCTAGAATTCTGATGTAACCAAATCTGCATGCGCATCTCGGACCCTTGGGGTATTTAAGCAGTCTTCTAGGAATAGTTTCTACATAAGGGCCTGATGTTCCCTGGCGAGATACAGAGAGGATTTGCATTATAGGTCTCTAGGATTCTCATTCCCAAAGAGGAAAAGACAAAGTTTGCCTCTAATTTCTAGTATTGGGCATGTGTGAAGATAGTTGGATGTGGGGTATCTAGAAAGCAGGGAACTCTCTAGAGTCTCTTTCATAAGGGCCCTAAATCTCATTCACAAAGGGTCCATCCTCAGGACCTAATCACCTCCCAAAGCCCACCTCCTAATAACATCACATCTGAGGTTAGGATTTCAAAGGATGAATTTTGAGGAGACATAAGCACTCAGTCTATTATAGGGAGATTGCTCTAATTCCTGTATTAGTTACTACACTTTTACATAAGACAGAAATTAAACTTAAACCAACTGAAGCAAAATAAAATTCATGAAATAAATCGGAAAGATACTAGAGTGGATCAAAATTAGAAGAACCGAAAGAGTGAACAATAGAAACTAGGATGGCTCAGATGACCTCTCAGGTTGGAATAATGGCCTCAAATGTGCTCAGAACCTTTCTCAGTCTCTTTCTGTGTTTTTACTTTATTCTTTCAAGTTGGTTGCCACCATACATTTGGATTCAGGGCTGAAAGCAGCTCCTGGGCTTAAATTCTCACAAATGAAGCCTGAGGGAAAAAAGGGCCATTTCACCCAGCTATGCAGGTCTCCAAGGATGAAAGAAAAGGACCATATAACTAAAGTAGTGGGAAGACCTGCTCACATAGAGAATGGAGAACAATTTCCAGAAGATGAGAAAAGATGCTGGACCCAGAGAAAAATGTTTACTTTGTAACTGTACTCAATTCCAAGTAACAGAAGACAGCAAAATTGTGGCATAAAAATAAAGATCTTTTTTTTTTTTTTTTTTGTCTCAGACAATGAGAAACCCAGAGGTAGGCAGTCATGTGGTTTTGGAAAACTTCCTAATTACTTCTAGAACCCAAATCACTTCCTTATTTCTTCTGAGCCATCCTTGGTATGTACTTGTCACTCATGGTCACAAAATGGCTGCTGTAACCTCTAACATCATGCCCATGTTCCAGGTCACTCCAGTCAGAGATGTGCTGTGACACTTGGTTTGGGTCACCATTACATTGTTTTGTTTATGGCCACATGAGCAGTGTCAGCAAGTAGTTGCAGCCTTGATATTATACATGACATAACCCAAGGAAGCCAGGATATCAGAAGAAGCATTTGATTTGTATGGGTTAGAGTGAAACAAGGTTGTGTCCACATGTTTGTTTGTACTTATTTGAGAGGAGTTACACTTGAGGTACTTTTGATGGCCTCAGGTGCAGCAGAAGAGTAGTGTGGGGCCAGCCAGGTCCACATGAGGTTTTCCATATTCATAGCATGTAGATGGAGATGATGAGTCAGATTGCCAGCTCTGGGTGACTCTTGCCAGACTGCAGTGCTGGATCTAGGAGACAAGAAGGGCATTAATTGTTCCCCACACCATCCTTAACACCTGCCCAAGTCTTGGGGGTTCCCTCTTCAGTGGCCAGGACTGTTGTTCTCCTTCCACAGCCATGAAATTGGTGTGTTCACACCAATAGCCATAAATTCACCCTTCTCTAATCATCTCTGACTTAGACCTAGACCTTTTTCTATAAAGGTGAGGTGCACATGAAACAAGGCATTTTTACAAAATTTGCAGAGATTCATTATGTCCCCTACTTTGACACATGGAGGCCATGTAGGGGAGCTCGATGAGCAATGTACTAAATAACGTGGTCGTCATCTTTAGGATCTAGGACCTCATCATTCCCAAGAGACATTCTGGGTAGTTGAACCCAGAATTTGAATTTTTTAGATCCACTTTTGTCCAGGGCTACCATCCAAAGAGGGGGCCAACCAGAGTAGCCCAGGATTGCTGTTGGGGGAAGAAGACTTCACATGCCTAGGAACGGTCAGGGTCAGATGCATGCAGTGGATTTGTATGGAAGATGAGAAACACTGAGCTTGGAGAATCCACCGCTTTTATAAAAACCACCAAGTAAACTTACTCTTTGTTTTGGAGGGAGCCATTATCTCACCCCCTAAAGTTTGCTTATTGTAAACATAACCCTGAGAGATGACCTGTGTAGAGAGTGGCCAAGGCATTCTTGGCCTATGTTGCGTGGCCTGTAGGAGTATGAGAGACCCGTGGAGGAGTGTTTCTCCCAACAGAACTATAGAAAACAATCCTCTGAAACTCATTACTGTCTTGACCCAGAGGAAGTATGTCTAAACATTCCTCAGCGTCACTAGGATGAAGACCATCTCTCCTCCCCTAGGAAAATTTTCTGTTTAGTCTTTTTTTTTCATTTTTCAGTTTTACTTTGTAGAATTGTTACAATTTGACTGCACATATACATTGTATTGCCTATAAATACATACATGCAATATACTGCACAAATTTTTTTTGGTTTACATATATGTACTGATCATTGTTTCTAAGAACAATTTAGAGCCTTAGCTTTTTAAACTTACATAGTTATCAAAGGAATAAAGCCAACCACAAAATAAGAGTCAACAGAATGTGGTAATCCAATCGTAAAGGACAGTCAAATGTGCTTACACATATTCAAGAAATCAGTCATCTAAGTTATAAATAATAAGTAGTTCCTTTGTGTCCCCCTTATATTTTTGATTCCACATATAAGTGATATCATGTGGCATTTTTTCTTTCTCTTGATGTCAGGAATAATCAGGCTTCTCTCTAACAATTGTAAATATGGAAATGGACCCTTTTTCTTCCTTTTTGGCTGCTGGAGAGGTTGAATGTAGTCTCAATATGTAGCTCAATTCTAGCACCATCTCTGGCACAAGGAGGTCTGCAATAAACAAAGTTAATAAAGGACATAGATCTGTAAAGTGAGATTTGCCTTTTGTGGTGAAATCACTCCTGGTTGCGTTTTTATTCCTCTGCTCTTTTTTATCTCTTTCTCTCATTTTTCTTAATTTAAAATTACAGCAAAGATCCACAGCTCTTATTTTTAATAAACTGGACTTCAAATCCAGGTTTTCTAATGCCAGTGCTCTCCATTGTGTCTAATTCTATTCTCTTTGAAGTCAGAAAACAGGTAGTCAATATTTTTATCTTAAAAAATTCGTGAAGGAAGTTCTTCAGTATCCCATTATCTGTCTACTCCCCTGTCACTACCTGGTTGGTTCTGTTTTGAATAGTTTGGTCAATTTTGTCATTTTTCTATGTAGTCCAGATTCTCTCATTTTCTACATGTAGATCCAGACCCTCTGATGTTAATTTGAAGATTTCTTCTCATTTTCCCCCAAGCCCCTTCAACATTCCCAGACCTGTTAGCTACTTATATTACTGGATAACCATCTTAAGACTAATTTTTTTCCCTACAAGCAATACCACACTTATTTATATCTATTGCCCTTTATCTGGTTTCGGACAAGTCATCTATTTCTTTATTTTTGGATTGAAACATTTATGAGGCTTTATATGGTGTGATTTCCTGCTATAGGAAGGCAGAAAAGCGCACTGTGGGCCCCAGCTATGTCCAGGTAAACACTCAGCATTCAGAAGCTGCCTACAGAAAGTGAATATTTTTTTTGTATAAAATCTTAATCATTTACTTGTTTATGCAGCAAAAATTAAATGTAGCTGAAAATTAATAAATTATATTGCACAATCATTTGTATTGAAATAACTGGAAGCGGCATGTGACCAAATCTGAACCACTGGGGTAATGATCAGTTGATTATTCTGTCCTGGAGCAAACTTACCTGGAAAGCAGTCATTTTGAGCATACAAAACAGTTTAGGGTGAAATACCTTAACATATTTTTGAAAAAAAATCAACCTATGAATTACGTTCTAAATTTAAGTGCATTAGCATTAATGAGAAGATGGAGGGTAAAAGCTACCTCAAGATTAAAATTTTATTTACTTTCTTCAAATAATTTATTGGAATTCAAATACCAAAGACATTTTTTTAGTGATGAGTTTTAACCACCCGCCTGGTTTTATGTGCTTTTGTTGACCTTTCTCTTTGTTCTTTCATTTGTCCACCGTATTTCATATTACATGATGCATTCAGTAATACAGTATCCAAAATCTGAAAGAAGTAACAGCAATGGGAGTAATCATGAATTCATAGACTCAAATACCTAAAACTTACTGGGACTCAAGCTTAAGATATTATTGCCTTGCTTGATAATTTGCTCTGTTACCAGTTCTAAATCAGCAAAATATATTAGTCGTTATCCTTTTCCTTATAAATCAAATCAATCTATCTCATTGCATGTAAGCCTTTATATAATTTTGAAACAAAATTTGTAGCAATAGAAAAGACAGACTATATTGTAAAACCTAAACCTGAAAGAAATCCACACATTAAAAAAATAATTTTTTACATGTTTAAGTCCTCTCACATTGTATAGTCATTATTTAAAATTAAAGGACAGAAGTCAAATTGAGAAACAGTAAAATTAAGAGACAAGATGTGGGGACTACAAGCTGTTCCACTTGAATAGAACCAGTCTTGTTCTCTCTGGTTTTTCCTCCCAGGGAAGGAAAATTTAACAATCAGAATAATAAACACACTTCACTAATAAGAGCAATGCAGTTGTGGTTTTGGTTGTGTCAAGTATCTGGGTTTTATACATTATTTCCCCTTTTCAAAACTGTGGCTGAAATTAAAAAAAAAAAAAAAGCTCATTACAAATACTTACCAAAATGAGAAAGTTTAAAAAATTAGAATTCACTTTTAAATGTATATGCTGCCTCACATTTCAGTCATCTTCGGCAACTAAACCAGTGTTGGCAGTTTTACCAACTGTCTTTAACCAGTTGGGTCTGGTTCTCAGTTAATATAGTACTACTGATCCTTAATTCGTAGAACCACAGGGGAATGTTTAAATAAAAGAGCACTCGATTTCATAGTAGTTTTTAAATGAAAACATATGTATCTGTAATAGGGCTTTAAAAGTTTTTTTCAGTAAGAGCTTAATGTGTGGCATCTGTTAGGTACAGGGTGTCTTTTTCAGTGTTTCTGAAGAGGCACATAAGGCCCAGTACAGTTAATAGTTTAGATGTCAGTATCTCGGGAGTTACCAGGAGTAAGTGCGCCCAAGGATGGGAAGATTGTATCAGTTATTATTCCTTCTATAGAGAATCCCTTACTGTATTGAGGGAGAGAAAAAGAGAGAGAAGGTCTCACAATAGTTTCTCGAAGCTGGTTGATTTGGAGAAGCTTATTTTTTCACATTTGATATGCATATTGTGTTTGGCGAGACAGTTAAAAATAAACATGACATAAACCACTCATATATCTGCAATCCTTATCAAATATTTCAAGGTTCCTTTGAGCAGTGTCAACATTTGAGTCCATAATTGCTAAATTGAAATCATCATTTTATAATGCAGTCTTGTTAATGGAGTGAAAGTTGATAAACCATCTCAATTTTTCTTTCTTTTTTTTTTTTTTACTTGTAACACAATTTTATTACCAATAATTCTTTTTTTTTTTTTTTTTAACACTGACTGAGGTCCAGGTTTTAGGCTAAGGGCTTTATGAGAATGATACCATTTGATCCTTGCTACAAAGCACTACTATTATATCCATTTTACAGATAGGGAAACTGAGGCTTTGAGAATTTAAATGCTTTGCCAAAGGTTACCCACAGAAGCAGGTGTCAGCATGGTACTTGAACCCAGGTCTGTGAGACTCCAAGGCTCATGTGCCAAACCACTGCCACAGCAGAGGGCATCCACTGGCATCACTTTAGAGTAACATAGTGCTTCCCCTAGTTTTGTTTTATTTTGTTTATGTTCTCCAGGAACCTCTGGGCTCCCCTTTAAAACTTAGATGGAGCAATCTCCACTCTCAGCATATACTCTCCTACGAGCTCAGGGCCTGGCTCCTTCCCCCTGAGGAAGACACCAGAGGGCAATCTCTCAGCTCTCTTTAATTTTTAAAGACAATAAAAATGGATAATTCATAGTTATTAAGATGGCATGACATTTGGTTTCTTGCCTCATCTAATTCCCCTCTACTTCTCAGGTCACAGATTTTCATTATCGATTAGTATCCCTCACTCTCTTATTTAGGATTCCCAAGTACCCTATCTCTGCTATTTTTAACATACAGGCCAAATAAATCCAAAATGAACTCTGTACATGTCAACCAGACACCCAAATAGTGTATCCTCCTCATATGTATTCACTGGCATTCCCCTAATGCCTCCAGATATGTTGGGGGGCTTGAGGTTGCCTCAAAAATTTTTAGAGAATCTTTAACATTTTGGACAAATGTAAAGATCTCTTCCAATAATATTTCTAGAGCTTCTAGAGGCAATTAGAATACAGGGATGCAGATTGATACAAATCTCAGTTGATATGCCTTTATTTTCCTCCAAATTTTGAGGGTTACATCTATACAGTTGTCCCTGGGTATCTGCAGGGAATTGGTTCCAGGACCTGCTCCATATCCAAATCTGAAGATTCTCAAACCCCACGGTCCACCCTATACATCTGGGGATTCAACTAACCACGGATTGGGTAGTATTTATTGAAAAAAATCTGCACGTAAGTGGGCCTGTGCAGTTCAAACTCATGTTAATCAAGGAACAACTGTAGTACATATCTGTCTATGAGTCTGTGTACGTTCACTGCATATACAGCTCAGTAGATACACTGAAAGGTAGTGTAACAAAATGAATAAAGGGCTTAACACTGAAGTACTTTGGTTTGAGTCCAGGCTCCATTACCTGCTAATAGTGTAACCTTGGACAAATTATGAAACCTCTCTGTGCTTCAGTTTCCTGAACTGCAAAATGATATAATAAAATTATGTACCTTATAGGGTGGTCGTGAGGATTAAATGAGTTTATACATGTAAAGTGTTTAGAACAATGCTTGTAAAATTACACAGTTCAAAAACTTTAGCTATTTTTATTATATACATTATATGGAAATATACATACATCAATATAATATATAGTTGCTCAGCCTAGAAAATAAGATAACTTCATATATATTGCTAAATGTCTTTTATAGTTAATATATATATGGATACTCCTTTATCTGGCACATTTAGATTTTATTACAAATTTCCCGGTTACCTAATAACCAATGTGAGTATACCAATGTGGCTTATGTCTGAACTGTACAGAGTGTACATTTGGTATTTTTAAATCTATGCATTTAATGAAAATAACATTTCCCACTGAAAAAACTGGCCCTAATAAAAACTGTAAGTGCATCAAGACGAAGTGGAAGAGCTTGAAGCGGGAGCGTCTGGACTGGCATCCTGGCACAACCACTTTGAAATGGTATGATTTTGGGCAAGTCATTTAACCTTTCTGAGCTTTAGTTTTCTCATCTGCAAAGCAGGGATGTAACTTTTTTTTTTTTTTTTTTTTTTTTTTTTTTTGCAAGTATGTGGTAAAAAATAGAGACAAAATCCATAAAAAGAGCACTTGGCCAAGAGCCCGGCACACAGTAAATGCTTGATAAATGGAAACACTGATCTTTCATGTGTCAGTCCCACTTCAAATATGGGTATTTTTTTTTTAAGCCCTACACAAACAAACATTCCACTGGAGGTTTTTGATCAGCTCTGTCGTTGCTGTATAATGATCATGGGTTAGTCTTAAGGCCATGTGGTTTCAATAACCATAAATGGTTGGAAGTTCTGCTGCCTGTAGGGGCAAAGAAAGAAGAGGTTGGTGTAATTCAAGTTTCACCAATATCTCACCAGGCAGCTTGCAACTTTGCCCCTTCTTCCCTCTGCTCAGCCTCCCATCTCCTGCAAGTAGGAAGCCTGCTGATTCCAGAAGCTGTTACCCTGCTTGGTGTGGTGGGGTTAGGCCAGCCATATACGTTTATCACCCATTGGCTAGAGAGCTAGGGGAAAAAGACTCACTGTCCTTTTATTTTCACTGAGTAGGGGCTGAGAGGAAGTGGAAGTTCACTGTAAACAACAACCCCTTGTCAAATGTTACTTATTTTTATATAATTGGTAGTGAGAGGCCTTTTTTTTTCCAGTTGGCCTGATTTGCCTCTTGCACATTATATAAGGGCCTGGGTAGTAACAGCTCACTGTGAAAAGCAACTTCATATGTGTGTCGTGAGAATAAATCATTTAATGTGTGCCAAGGACTCTTTAGAAAAAAATTACACTTAAATTCAAGGTACAGTACAATTATTAATGGACTCTTCTATTTTTACACGAGTGTCTCAGACTTGAAGCTTGCATGATACAGGAAATCCGAGGAAAAGTAATGTATAGGAACAATGTTTCATTCACACACGCAGAGAATTTTTTCACAGTTGGTGAGGCCACATTGATCCAGCAATTTGAATGTTATTATTATCCATGGTCTCTCTCATTAAATTCTTAAGAAAACATAGTAAAATTGTTTAAGGATACACATTTAGAATGCTATATCCAGAGCTACATCCAAGTTGGCAAATGATTGTGCTGCTTATAAATTCTAGGCAGATGATAATTTAGAGTCCCCATGAAAGCCTTGAGTTTATTTGATTGTTCTCTTAATTACTGGGCTCTCTGCTATCAAATATTTGTGGAAGAGGAAGCTTTTCTTTGTGGGAGTGGATAATAACTGTGCTTACACTTTGAAATTTTTGCCTTGAGTTATTAAGATTTGCATTTCTTACTTTTGTTCCAAGGAAAGGTGTTTAGCCATTTTTAGAAAGCAGGTACCAAATAATCAATCGTCCAACACCCTAGAAAGTTTCCACTCCAGACAAGTGCAAAAATCTCAGGTATTAGCAATCCACTTCCAGAGACAAATCTACAAAGGGTGGAAAGGGGGAGGAAGGATGTATCACTTTTCTAGGTGAATTTATTGTGGTCGGTATGTGTCGCGTGCATTAAGTAACTGTATATATGCTTGCTGGTTGCCGTTTAGAAATCAGCTAGAAAAAGTCTGCGAGAGATCGCAAACAGGCAAGCCCGGAGCCTCCCTCCCATGCTTCTTCAGTGCCCTGCTCCTCCAGGCGCGTGGAGAATAAACAGACTGGTCATTGATCTCCTGGTGGTGTTGTTGCACTCTGGGAAATGCTGGGGGTGCCGAGGGACGCGGCTCAGTCGATGGATGCGCGCCTGAAGAAAATCGCCGAGATGAGGACAGAGAACATGCAAATCAGCATCAAGCTAGAGAACGGGAAGGGAACAGAGAAAAAGAAACGTGTTGCTCGTATTGTGTCTAAGTCCCCTTCTCCGTCAGCCTCCTCCAGACCCGTTGCCTCCCTCGAGGGCCCTCCCTCCCTGCCCCTTTCTGGACACCAGATCTAGGAAGATGGGTCAGGATTCCCCCGCTCCACCCTAGTTCGGACATTTAATAGGATTCCCCTCCCCCACGCCACCACACCCCACGCCACCCCCACCCCGGGCAAACCGGCAGCTGTTTTAAGTCAATGGAAGTAAGATTGGTGGAGATAAGCGCCGGAGCAGCCCGGGAGCTGTCAGAGCACACACAAATCAGCCCCACAGCTTCTGCTCCGGGCATTACCTACGGAGTTTCCTCGGATGGTGATGCAACTCCGAGGGTCTCTCTCTCTCTCGCCTTCCTGCGCTGACTCGTGTCGCAGCCCAAGGAGCCGAAGCCCAGCGCCGAGCCTTTTTAGATCCCTAAGCACCATCCCCTAATTCCTGGGCATTGGGATTTTCGGCTTCACCCACACAGAACAAAACCAGTTCAACCACCCTGGAGGCAGAGATGAGAACGCCTCAAAACTTTTCTCCCCCCTACCCGCCCAGGAGTAGGTGGGTGCACAGTGCCGGCGGCGGGGACCCGGGGCGCGGAGCCGCTCTCGGGGAGGCAGTGGTCGCTTTAAAAACCCAACCTCTCGCCGCTCCAGCCTTGGCGCTGGGCGGACGGCGGCTCGCCTCCCAGAAGGTTCCGTGGCCACCCGCAGACCCCCGCGCGCGCCCTCCCGGCCGGCTTCACCGGGTGCAAACGGGGGTGGGGGGCGCGGAGGGGCCCAGGTAATGGTTACAAGGCAGCGGGTGAGGTTCCAGCGCAGGGAAGAAGTTGAAAAAGGGGACTTGACTGAACATGAATGCGTATTTATAGACGCGGGCTCCATCGAGATCTAGAGATAGCCCCCTCTCCCTGCCTCCTTCCCCTCCTGCCATTTCATTTTATCGCTCCTTTAAGTGGAGGGCAGATTTTTTTTTTAAACATTCCTGCACGGTGTGGGTCATCGCCGCGTTATTTACAATCTAGTTACTCTGCCGCAGACGGGGAAGCAAACTCTGGGGCTCCTTCCTTTCGGATGGACAGAGAGGGCGGCCGGCCGGCTAGCGGCAGGAAGGAGGTCAGGGTGGGTTTGCGGGAGCCCGGGGGCGACCTGGAGGCAGCGCGAGCCCCCGGCGCCGCCCCCGCGCCCGCCCCCGCCCCTGCCGCACCCCCCGGGGCGGGCGCCGGGCCGCGCTGACCCACGGCGGGTGCGCTGCCCTCGCCTCCCCCATTGTTCCGACTGTCTTTTTGCCTTTTGTTATTTGCACTCGCATTGTGTTGTTTGTCTCTGAAGCCGCCTCATGACCAGCAAAGGGATTTCACCTCGTCCTTGAGAGCTACACGGGGAGCGCGAGCGAGCGAGCGACGGGGGCAGAGGGACACGCGCGCGCGCGCACACACAGACACACACTCACACACATACACACAGACACACAGACACACACACGCGCACACACACACACACACACACACACACACACACACAGAGTGAAAAAGGCGAGCCACCAAAACCCATCTCCAGTCTCCTCCCGGGGGCCCCCAGCCCGCCACTGTGCCACTTTGCATCCCACGCCTGAGGAGACGCGGAGGAGAGCCGGTAAGGTGCGTGAATCGCTGCGTTTTAACTTTGTTGTTCGTCCCGACGTGGTTGCGGGCAGCCCTCCAAGGCGCAGAGCTCCCCTCTGCCGCTCGCCGTGCCCGCCGCGCAGCGCTCGTTCGCGGCTCCAGCTGGAGAGCCGGCGGAGGAGGGAGGGAGGGAGGGGGCCGCCGCCGCCGCCGGAGTTTCCTCAAGTACGGAGGGAGGGGGACGGGGTGGGGGCGAGGGGAGGCGGCGGGCGGCTCGGGGCTGGAAGCGGCCCTGGCGCCCTCGGGGGGCGGCCGTCCGGGGGCAGCCTGGCGCGCGGGCTTGGACCCCGTTCAGGAAACGGGGTAACTTTATATTTGGGCTGGGGAGCCTGCGTGCTGTGGCCGGTATTGTTTTGCAAGTGGTGGCGGTGGAGGTGGTGATGAGCGAGGAGGGCAGGAGCGCAGGGAAAATCCTAGGCTCGCTCGTGCATCTCTGCCGTCGCCGAACGGCAGCCCCTCAAAGTTGGACGAAGCCCCTTACCCTTCCTAGGACAGCAGCGCGACCCCCGGCCCGCCCCAGAACCCGAGGGGACCCCCCTTCTCGCCTTTTTGTTTCGCTTTCTGCAGTCCTTCCCACCACTCCCCCGCCCGGAATTTCGGAAACGAGTCTCATCCTTCAGGATTCTAGGGGTTTCAGAGACCGGAAGCTTTAATTTTTAATTGCAGCTACTTTCCCCCCCACCCCACTGCGTGGACGAAGTGGAGACCGCTCACGTGTTGTGTGACTTTAAGCGCGGGGTTTGGGAAATCTCGCCTGCACTTTCGGGCTACAGTGGTAATAAACCAGGGGAAAAGGTTATGAGAGTTGAAAACAAATTGGATTTGGAAATGTTTGCTTTTGATAGCAGCAGTTTGTCGAGTATTGATCTGCTGGCATCGGATGCACGCGAAGCACTGTTTACATATTTTAACAGTAATTTTCCTTACACTTTGCAAAGCGAATATATTAACAAATAGTTTGACCCTGGTGAAGATCTGAAGACGTTGGCCTCTGTGACTAAATTCAGAGTGTGGTGAATGTGAATTCACTTTGATGTCTTCTCCCTTCTCAACTAAAGCCGGTTAAAATGAGGAATTCCGTGAACATGCAGACCAACGTTCTCTGTGTCAGCCAGCCCAGGCACTCTGGGTGGCAGTCAGCTGTATGTACTTCTTGAGAAAAGTTTAGGGATTTGTTCTAACCCAGTTGAGGGCCTCACAATATCCAAAGTAGTTTGTCAAGAAAGTCATGAACCCATTTCCCCAGACTCCCTTCAGGCCTAGCACAGTTCTTCAGCCAAGGGCAAGACCAAGGAAGATCTGTGGGACTTCGGGTAGTAAGTGTGGGAATCTGCAAAGGGACGCAGCAGAGTGATTTGTTTCCTTGCTGTTCATAAGTAATGGCCCCTGCTATCCTTAAAAACCAACCAACCAAACAAACAAAAACCCCCCAAACCGACCCGAACAAAACAGGCCAATGAAGTAGGTGGGTGGGAGATTTGCAGGCAATGGACATTTCAATCAGAAAATCCGGAGGAGAGTTTTTGATCAGGATTACGGGAGTGAGGCTCAATTGCCCAGAGTGATTAGGTGAAGGGCCAGATGGTTTTAAAGTATACGGAAATGTTTTTAAGTTGGACTTTTATAGCATTTAAAAGGAGAACGATTTCTTAGAGTCTTTACAGAACTGCTAAATTTTGATCTGTCTAATTTTGAAGGAATTCAGCTGTAAGTGAACTGCTGTTAGCTCTGATAGGGAAGGAATCTGGTTTCAAATAAAGATACATAGGACAGAGTTTTTTTGGGGGGGTGCTTCTTTCTGATTTAAATATAGCTCTGAGGCTGAAGCGTAGATAAATGCAGCCACAATGATTTAAAAATCATAAATACTTACACTGAAAGTTCTCTTAGGCCTTGTGTAAAGTTCTCCTGTAGATTATGTCATCAACTGTTTATTCCTCAGAAGTATACAAGATAACAATCATAAGCATCACTTAAAACTGATGCAACACAGCATCAGTGAAATCCTTCAACTGGTAGGGGTTGCTTTTGTTTGCCTAAAAGGTAGATCTTTCATCACATGAGTTGTTTAAAAACATTTAATTGTGGGGGTGGGAAGGGATGTGCATAATTATTTAGTTATTTGTGTTAATTATATAGTAGCATACTCGCTTGAAATTCTTCCTTTTTTCTTTCTTTCCAGTGGTCTTCTAACAACTTTGTACGTGAAGAAATAACAGTTTTTGTTTGTGTGTGGGTTTTAAAAAAATCTCTTTTTGTAGCCTTTTTGAATGGGCAATATTGAACCTTAAAATAGGGGAAAAAAAAGCTTCAACTATTAATACAGAAACCCAGTATTTGTTTTGTTGTTGAGATTAAACTGTTCTGGTTGAATGGCAAACAGAATTCAAAACTCAAATTTATTTGGTAAATAACCAGGCATTTGACATACAGTGGTTATTTCAAGTTAACTTAGTTCTATACATGTAAATGCACATCCTGTTTAGACTGACACATGGTTTTGTAAAAGAGAAAAATGAATGAACGCTTATAAAGATGTTATCTGTGGCATATATGGGGTAAATAGTAAATAACAAAAGAATGAAGTTTATACTCAAGCATGGCTGCTTCCTTTTTTTTTTTTTTTTTTTGTCCTTGTTGGGGGTAAGGCATGAACTGTGGGGAGAGTTTAAAATTTCATTTTCCAGCTAAAAGACTGAATTTGAATGCTTGGAGAATTTTTTCCATTATAAAGCAAATGAAAAATATAATGATTAAAAGAATATACTGTCTTCTTGAAAAACTCTCGCCCTTTATTGAGTGATAGGCAGTCATTGTTTTGAAAGTATGTCCAGATTATATTAAAAATGTAATATGCAGGGCAGGACAAAACTTATTTTTATTAATCTTTTAAAATACACTGTATTTCAAATAACTTAGAAGTCTAATGTTGAACACTATTTAGATTTCCAGCAGGTAAAATTGTTGGATACGATTGATTGGCGTAACCTGGATGATTCACCCAATATCTGATCATCTCCAGTGGTAGAGAATGCTATAATTAGAGTTCTGAGAGTAACCTGGAGAACTTATTTGTCTAGGCCTGAATTCAGTGCATTCCCTCACACACTCGTCACAATTTTTTAGCCTTAGAAATGTAGCTTTATTTTAAAGGCAAAGAAAGTGCTTGGCTATTTCAAATAAACTATACCCTGAACTTAGATTTGTAGATAGTTAATAAGATAAAAGTCCAATTTTGTTCCAAACGTTGTTTTAAAACACCCATTTGTAAATTGTCTACATTTGGTTTTCATATGTTAATGATTTGGGATCTGAAACTTCTTTCAAAAAGGCATTTTGGTTTATCTTTAAAAACACCATGCAAAACTGTCTAAACAGCTCTGTAAATAAACTGTTCCAAATGCCTCAATTTGATGAATGAATTAAAGAATTATAGTTCCTAATCCAATTACGATCAGTCTTGTTATTCCATTTCCCATTCCAGGGTGCTTGGGGAGTGGGGATGGTAAATGATTCTCAAATGTGAGTGGGTCCTTGTTTGTTTTCCGTGTGTGATATAACAAAAACACTTGTCCCTAACATTTAGGAGAAGGACTTTAGACGTAGAAGCGTTCCTTACTGACGTTCAGTTGAACCAACAGTTCATTTCCATGTAAAGTTGCTCATAAAGGAAGAGTCAAATGAAAATTTTAAGAATATGAAGGAAGGATTTAACCTTCTGCTTAAAAATAATAAATTTTTACATTGAAAGGGGGAGAAATGGAGCCCGTGAGGCTCACAGCTGGGCAGACACTCGGGCCCTTTTAGAAGCCGCTTTCAGTAGGGCCATATTGGGCCATTTCCACGGTACTTCTTAATAAACTGGGCTACGTGCAGTGTTCCTATTTTTAATAAAAGGGAATATGCTTTTTGGGTTGTTTCCTCCAAACCCCTACCCCTTTAGCTACCTACTTGGGTGCTTTTGAATGCTCCCCTGATCAGGGGCCTAAACTTCAGGATGAACCCTTGATATCAGCCCAGGTTGCTTTAATGGACTCTTCTGAATTCCTGCCCATTTGCCCAGTTTAACCACTGGCTCATAAACTAATGAATTCAAAGGTGGTAATAACTCATTATGATTTAATTATCTAAGTATTATTATTATTGTTGTTGTTGTTATTATTATTATTATTATTATTATTATTTATTACTGAAGTTTATTATGACCAGCTAATTCCTTAGAGAAAGACATGGAGTTTCAAGTGAAGCTCCCAGGAAGAAATACTTATAAACATAGGGATTTTTTTTCGTTGTACCTCTCAAATCATACCTTATAGGAAAGTAATTACTCTGCTTACGAGTAAGGATGACAATCAGTTCAGGGCAGCATATTGATAAAAATTAGGGGGAAAAGGAATGAGTTGAAAGAATATATGAAATCACCACCCTTTAAAAATCAAGCCTTAAAAAAAAAAAACCCAGAAAAAAAATGCATCTCCAGAAAGTGGCAGTGATGGTGGCAGTGGTGATATTGAATTCTACAGGTAGAGGTCCGTTCATTCTTTATAGTTTAAAGTCCAGTATAAGTTAAAAAAAAAAACCTCACCTGATTATATGTTCGATGCTCAATTACTTGTCATTCAGTTACTGCATGATTATGTGCTACCCCATGTCCAAAGGGGACAAATAGTGCAGTAGTCAGAGGGATGGGCGGGCTCTGGTTTGATGTCCGGGTGGCATTCCCTGGAAGCTCAGGCACGACAGTGTTGTCACTGCAGCACCAGTTAAAGTCTTGGAGGTAGGGAAGTCGGGGGAAAGCACGATGTGGAAGAAGACATCCCAGTAGCTTTGGGAGCCTTTCAGTTTAGGTCTATTTATACATTCTTCTGAGACTTCACTTGGAGTTCTGAACACTCAGTACTGTGCCCCTTTTCTCAGCCTCTGAAGCTGGAGATTATAATCCCTTTTCTTGTAGGGATATTGCATGGATTACACTAGAAGTTGTATGGCAGATTCCTAGAGCCTAGGATCTGTCATGAACTAGGTGCTCAGTAAATGTTAACTACACTCTCCTCTCTCTTCAGTCAAGTCTGCCTTCTGATCATTAATAATGTTTGAAGCTTCATTTTGTGCTTGCTTTGAACTTATTTGAATCCACGAAGAAAAATATATCACTTTCTTGAGGCTGAGATCAACACTTTAAAATAGTGATTCAGCTAACATCTATATATGATCTCCGACAGTGTGGCTTTATTAAGATGCTGTATTTGGTGCAAGTGTGAATTCTATCTTTTATTCATATAAATGTTCCTTCAGTGATTTTATCCTACATTATAGGTAAAGGCAAACAAAAACTTTAGGACCTAACTCTCATTATCATTTTTGATTTCCTATTACAGATATAAACTAGTGAAAATTTATTGTGATTTTATCCATTGCTAGTCATTCATCTCTGGGTTTTATTAAGTTTAGTAGATGCAGAAAGAGAGAAATTCCACTTGGAAAAAGAAATAAGTCTGACTTTGTAATGTTTTGCCCCACAGAGTCAACAGTTCTTTCAAAGAGAATCTCATAGGTTTGTTTGTTTAAATTGGATGCGAGGACAAAGGCACAGTCATTGTACCATTGCCTGTTTGAAGAGATGATGTATAGGAACATGGAGAAATCGTGGTTGTTTTCTTTCCCCAATGATTTAGAGATTTTCTCTGCAAGTACAGCTGACCAAAGGAAGGGCTTTTTCAAAAAGCAAATACATGACTTGATTGTTGCATCAGTTTGGGTCCCTCTAGAAGCAGATGCCAAGATGGGATTAGACATGTAAAAAGTTTTTTGAGGAAGGGTGCAGGAGAAGCCTGGGAAAGCCTTTCAGCCCTGCTCCAGGTTTGACACTTGGGCAGGGAGGGAGGGAAAGAAAGAGGATTCAGTAGGAAGAAGCTTGACTGTCCTGCACTCCGAGAAAGGTTTGGTCAGGTGGATGAGTGTCAGACGTTGAAGGAGCCCTCTGTCTTGGAAGAGTGGCCTGCATTCACTCCCCCCGCCCCCCACCGGCTCTGCTCAGCCCTTGGCTGGGAGCAGCCCCCTGAAAGCAGGGCCTAGGTGCACCAATGATGCTAGAGGCAGGGTGGGGGCGGCAGATGCAGCACTGAGTCCGTTAAGTTCTGGCCACAGGAGATCTGAGCGGTGGGGTTGCGGTTTGGCAGTATAGCCCAGAGCACTCACTCTGGTGGGGTGGACTTCCCACTTAAAAAAAAAGACCTGGCACTTCTCTGAGTTCTGATGCTTCGTTTTTCCTCCATTATAAAGTGGGAATGATGATAGTATTGCCTAACAGAGTGCTTGCTAGCCAAGATTAAATGAGGTTATATGAGATCCTATGTACATCCATAGTACCGTGCATGGCACAGAGGAAATGCTCAGCATATATGTCTCTGTTTTTAATATACTCATAAAATACCACGGAGAGGGATAGCTGAATTGTATCAGGTGATCGAAAATACATTGAAACAATAGGTTTTTCACGTAATTGGAAGGTATTATTTATGCACGCGAGCATCCCTAACGTTTGTCTGTGAAAAATAACTCGGTTTAGTTCTCATGTTCCAATCCTTGTTTTTATGAGGCTGTAAACCGTGCAGCAGATAGACCCACTGACCTTGACCATCTTCAGGTAATTTGCCCTGAAGCGTGAGGTAGACAGAGTGCTCTCTTCATTTCCTTACCCCTCTAGGCTTCCTATTCAGTTGAGAAGCAACTTGCACTGTAAGTCTGCATTTTATCTTGAGCCTCAAACACCTTGCGAGTCTTTGCTCCCCTATGTGACTGTTCCTAAACCAACTCGCCAAGCGCCACAAAGCACTGAACTCAAGTGGCCCTCAGCGCGAGCTCCTGCTGTGATGAGTCACAGAGCCACCAGCACTTTGTTGCGTTAGATTTGATCACTGCCATGAGCAGTCCTTCGATTGTCAGCTAAGAGACCCTTCAGGGAGTTGTCCCTTAATAGAAAGTCTCTTTTCTTCCCTCCTGTTGTAACTTTAAATTAAAAGAAACTGCAGAGGAGCTGGTGGCCTTGCAGCAGTTCATTCTTCTACCCACTGGGAGAACAACATCTGAGAAAAGACGTTATTGGACTGAGAATTGAGTTGTTGCCTTTTTTTTTTTTTGGGCCAGCGTTGGGGGTGGGGTGGTTGCGAGGGAGGATGAAGACTGGACCCCAGTAATGTCAGGGTCGGGGGCGATCCTTCCGTATGTGATGGGGAGCATTTGGGGGATGTAAGACCTCGACTTAGCATGCTGGAATACGTGAGATCACTGGTATTTTGCCCCTGATTTGTAGGTGGTTCTCTGTGTTGGACTGTGGGAAACTGGCACCGGGACAACTTCAGAATCCAAGGAGGATGGGAGGCAGGAAGAGAGAGCTAATTTTTGACACATTCCTCAGACAAGTGCCCCCTCTGGGGAATCTGTGCCCAGGAGAAGGACTGCTTACTGTGAGGCTTTTGGCATAGTTTTCCCCAAATAGTGACTGCTGGTTGCTTCAATGTCACTAGTTAAAAAGGTCGCCAACTTTAACATTTGGAGCGGCTCTCTGCTGCGCCAGGCGTTATATCCTCTGTAGTCGCTGGTCCGTCCCCACTCTGGGTTAGAGCCTGCCCTCACATCTGATGTCGGCCAAGATCCCCTGGTGTACCTCGGGGCTGCTGAGAGCTGAAGTTGTTTGATGTGTGGTATCAGGAGCCGCCTGAGGTTTGCGTGGAAGTTCTTGCGATGCTCGGGGTTACTCCGCGGCACTGGCAGTCTTTCACGTGCGTCTGGCACAGTCAGTCTCATTAATTTACTCTTGCACTGGGAGCTGCTTTGGAACAAGTGCATACCATGTCTTCTAATTCTGTCTTGACTTTCCCTGCTTCGCTTTCTCAGCCTCGTCTCCCCTGTACCTTTACCACCAGCAGGATAGTACTGCCTTTTCTCCATGAACTGAGGAAATAAAGTGATCATTTTAATGCACCCTAACCAACCAACCAAACAAATCTGTAAGTTTGTAAAGAAACTTAATGGCCCCGCTGTTTCTTTCTAGGGACTTCCTCAGCCCCACAACATGCCTCCCTTTCTCTGTCACTGCCCGTTGGGCTTTTCTTAACGTTTCTCTTCCCACAAGGTCTTTCTCTTCCTGGCACCGTCACTACCGGGCATTGAGTTCATCTCACCAGAGGAAGTGAGATTTGGAGGGTGTTGCTCAGTACACTGCTGCTGGGTTTGGAAGGGGTGGCCATGGGTGACAGACATGTGGAAGGGAAGTTCCTTGAGGATACCGCGTTGTATCCACAATCACAATGCCTGGAACAGGGCAGCCACAGAATAAATATGATTGCTGAACCAACTTGTCTTGCAAACTGAGCTTTATTCTGATTCAAGGCAGCCCTGCATGATGGGGAAGTAGGAAAACTAACAGTGGTTGAGCATCGACCATGTTGCAGGCACGTGCTAGGTGCTTTACATGGATAATCCCATTTAATCCTCGCAGCCCACAGATTAGGTGGCTATTATCCCCTTTTCACAGAGGGCCAAACAAAGTCCAGGGGGTCAGGTGCTTGCTCATTTTCCTCGACTAGTGAACAGACTCACTGCCTGGACGTCAGTCATTTTGACTCCACCCCTTATGTCCTTTCCATCATGCTGTGGCCAAGATCCTGGTGTGGGCTTCCTATCCATGAAATGGGAGCACTAACCATACCTGTCCGTCTGCCACGGGGTAGTTAGGAACAGGTGAGAAGCGGTTACTGAAAGTGATGCCTGAGCTGCAAAATAATTTTTTTGTTGTTTTTTGGGGGGCAGGTAATTAGGTTTGCTTATTTATTTTGGTGGAGGTACTGGGACTTGAACCCAGGCCCTTGGGCATGCTAGGCATGCACCCTACCTCTGAGCTCTACCCTCTCCCACCAAAATAATTTCTAAATATTGGTTATTAATATCAAGTATCTGCCACTGATCCGTTTATTGACCAAAAGAATATTTATTGAACATATAGATGGATGTTGCTTAAACTATACCTAAGAGGAAATATTTCCTGATTTGAAGCAGGGATTCCAAATGCATTAAAACTGACATCAAAGGAGTTTATAGGACAGTGTGTCTCGAAGGTGGTCACTCAGTCACCTCGCTGAAAACCACCTGGGTTGTTTTTGAAAATTGATCTTTCTGGCCCCTACCCAGACGTAGGGAACTTGAATCTCTTTGGCTGAAGCCCTGTAACCCAGAATTCTTAATAATTGTGGCTGGCGATTCTTTTGCACATAAAAGTTTGAGAACCAGTGATAAAAATTTGTGTTGGTTTAGCTTGATGGTCAGTTATATATATGGCACACGGAGGTAAAGTGAGATGCTCAGAGAGTAGCAGCAGTGCCAAGATAAAGCACAGCTGATTGCCAGAAAGGCTTTTTTAGTTGTTGTTGATTTGGTTTTAGGAGTTTTGAAATAAAATGTAAAGACCGAAGTAAATTTCAGTATAGAGAACACTGGCATGCTTAAGGTCAGGACTGAGGGGGCCTGACACGGGGGGGGGGGGTTGGGGTTGGGGTTGGGGGGAAAGGGTGGCGGTGATGTGCATGCAGGCTTGGAAGGATCTTTCTGAGACAACAGATGATTAGGTAAACTGAAGACCAGGGGTTGACTTGTTTATTCAGCTCTGTATCCCAAATATTTAGGAGAGTGTCTGGAACATAATACGTGCTTGAAGACCTCTGCTTAATGCATGGAATGAATAAAAATAGATGGAGGGAGAGGGTAATATGTGGAAAATAAATTAGAAGAGTTTGATTATGGTGATGTGGTTAAGGAAGTCGAGAGTGTGCTGAAAAGGCATCCTGGTGAGACAAGACAAGGACAGGGTTGTCATTAGACTGATATGGTCCTTGCAGGAGAGTGCCTTCCTGCAAACAAACAAACAGTGCAGAAACAAACCTGAGGCTTTCATGGGATCCAATCATCAGGCGACTGTTTGTGTGTATTATCTTGGGAGCAGCAATTACTACATGAGGACAGGGACCAAGTCTGTTTTGTTCTCCATATGATCATAGTACTTAGTAAATATTTATTGAATAAATGACCTGGTTTCCACATGGGTTAGAAAAGAAAGCTTTTGAATGATGCAAAAAATATCTTGTAAAAAAGAGAAAAAAAAAATCTTTACAAATGCTAACCAATAGGTTGGTGATCATGAAAATAGCAAATCTGCATAAAACTGCAAGTTCTTGGTCTGTTTGGAGTTTAGAAGAATCTCCATCAGTGCTTTGCTGTTCATGTCACATTTATTTCACTGTTTTGAAAATCCGCCGTGGTGCCTAGCCCAGTGCCTTGCCGATACTGGCTACTGAATACGAGTATTTGCTGCAGAGTGCGGTCAGCGAATGAGGAATATTGACTTGGGCCTGGGTAAGGGGTGGGGGTGGGAAATTGAAAGTAGATGGAGAGAGTTGCCTTCCTTCACTGAGAATTCCCAGAGCGACGTGATCCAGCGACCTTTAAGTAGGCATATTTCCCATACAACTCAAAGCCTGGTTATTGGAGTCTTGAGGGGAAGGATGCGTGCTAAGTTAATGACTGCAAAGGTGGCTTCAGCACTGCTAGAGGAGACAACTATTCATTTGATCTGGAAAGTCAGGCTGGAAAATGTATTGGGGGAAAAAACGGTAAAAAGTAATTCTAAACCGAACAGGAGTTTCAGTAGAAAAATGGCTCTAATTCAAGCAGTGTAATGTTAACATCAATGCGCGTCTCGTGGCTCAAGCCCCGCATACTGCTTTGGAAATAAAAGGAGATTGTGTAAAGAATTAGCAATACAAGGCATTTTTAAGTGCTTTATTGCAGAGGCCTGTGATACTTTGTGAAATCTATGCAGGCTTTTTCTTCCTGCTGTGCTTAATTTCAGAATCTGATGCTATTACCTATCCTTGGAGAAAAAAAAAAATCACTCTCTGTTAACTCTTAAAAACCGAGTTTAACATTGCAGTTGCTTTCAGCATAATCTTTCTGACATTTCTCAGGAAGAGAGAAGACATGTGTTTATCTCCGGAGGGTTTTTGCCTCCAAGGTTGATATCCAGGATTGCTTCTAGGGGGCGGCATTAGAGTAAGAGGGCAAGTTGGAAATAAAATGTCAAAAGCATAAGTTTAGAAATGGCTCAAGCAGCTTGAAGAATAAGGTCCCTGAAAGAGTCGGCAGAGATTGTGTTTGGCGTGAATCCAGATCAGAAGCCAGAAAGGCAGATGTGTTATAAAGATTAGGCAGAAGCCGGGACAAGAGTTAACTCTTTACAATACAGATGACTGTTTTCTTGTGATATAAAGACAGGCTCCCCAAAATAAGTTCCCTGGCATGCCATCAGTGCCCCTTCGCCTGCCTGGCTTGAAATAACAGTCAGTGTTGATGGATTGTTTACTGTTGCCAGGCATTTTGCTAAGCAGTTTATTTTCACTTTAATGATTCTTCCCAGCAATTCTCTGGTGTAGATACAACTGTTGCCCCATTATATAGATGAGGAAACTGTGCTGGCCCAAAGTAGCATAGCTGGTGTGTGGTGGAGCTGAGACTTGAATTGAGAATGTCTGATTCTGAAGCCTGGACTGTTACCCTTTGTAATTTAGAAAGTGTATTTTAAGTCCTGTTGAGTCATTCCTCAAAATGATGCCTCTGTTCCACCCCGCTTTTATATGTACTTCTATCACTCTAAGATGGGCTCTTTTCAGCTTATTTCTGAACTTTTGCAAAGTTCCCCAAACGACGACCTCTCCTTAGCACCTGCTCTGTTTACCGCTGCCGAGTCGGTCTTCCTGACATGCCAGGTAGACCATGTTGCCCCTTTGTTAAACACTCAGAGTGCCTGGATACGACACTCAGATGGGACCCAGACTCTCAAGTCTGGTTTTTAAGGGCCTTGCAACCTACCTCCAAATCTTCTACCTTCCCAGGCTCATATTTGAAACGTTCCTTTTGAGAACAGTTTGCTTCTGATCTGGACTCAAGCCGAACTCAGTCTGAACACAGTTTCTCAGATGACGCCCCAGCTGTCTGCAACACGTCAGTCTCATCAACCCTTTCCAGAATGCTCATGCCAGTGGCCTTCCATGGGCATCATATGAAAAGCTGATGCTGGAATCTGAACCCTGTAGGACTCAGGGACTTCTTCCAAAGTTGCTGTTTCCATTTGCTTTATTTTTTTTTAAAAATTTTATTGAAGTATAGTCAGTTTACAATGTTGTGTCAGTTTCTGGTGTACAGCACAATACTTCAGTCATAGCATACAGGAACATACATATATTCATTTTCATATTCTTTTTCACCATAAGTTACTATAAGATATTGAATATAGTTCCCTGTGTATAGAGTATGAACTTGTTGTTTATCTGCTTTATGTATATTAGTTAGCATCTGCAAATCTAGAACTCTCAATTTATGCCTTCCCACCCCCCTCCCCTCTAGTAACCATGTTTGTTTTCTACATCTGTGAGTCTGTTTCTGTTTTGTTAAATAAGTTCATTTGTTTTTTTCTTTTCTTTTCTTTTTCTTTTTAGATTCCACATATAAGTGATATCATACGGTGTTTTTCTTTCTCTTTCTGGCTTACTTCACTTAGTATGACAATCTCCAGGTCCATCCATGTTGCTGCAGATGGCATTATTTTATTCTTTTTTATGGCTGAGTAGTATTCCATTGTGTAAATATACCACAGCTTCTTAACCAGTCATCTGTTGATGGACATTTAAGTTGTTTCAATGTCTTGGCTCCTGTAAATAGTGTGGCTGTGAACTTTGGGGTGCATGTGTCTTTTTGAATTAGAGTTCCCTCCGGATATATGCCCAGGAGTGGGATTGCTGGATCATATGGTAAGTCTGTTTTTAGTTTTTTTGAGAAATCTCCATACTGTTTTCCATAATGACTGCACCAAAACTATATTCCCACCAGCAGTGCAGGAGAGTTCCCCTTTTTCCACACCCTCTCCTCCATTTGCTTTCATGCCTCCTCTTCATTTGACGTTCCTTGGTTCCCAGTCCACGTGACTCTGTACTTCAACTGTCTTTTTTTGTTTTTCTCCCTCATTCATTCAGTAACTAATATATATTTACGGAGCACCTACTCTTAGCCAGATACCACAGTAACCGCTAGAGAGTCTGTGACATGGGGAACAGGCACACACTTGTATGCAAGGACTTAAATTCTTTTAGGGAAAATTAACTTTGATTAAAAAAAATCATCTGCATTTATGATTTCAAATTGTGGAACTGTATTTCAGAGAAGTATGTACAACACCTATCGGAAGTCTCTGATATTTTGGCCGGACAGTCAGAGGAGGCTGGCGTGAGGAAGTCACATCTGAAGGATGGTTAATGAGGTAAAGAGGAAAAGAGAAAAAACAAAAACAAAACCTTTTGAGGCATACGGAGTAGCATATGCAAAGGTCCCAAAGAGAGAGAGAGAAGGGTGTGTTGTTGGCAGTAGAACAAGGGTGTGTGGCTGGAACAGAGTGACTGGGAAACGGGTATAGATGGGGCTGTAAAGGTAAGTCTTCATAATAAGGGTGATAAGAAGCCCACGGAATACTTTTAAGCAAGAGATGAATAGAATTTGTGGCCAGAGCACGTAGACCAAATGTAAGAGAGGAGGGAGTGGATTTGGTAGGCTAATGAGTGATTTACGCAACAGAGATGGTGGCTTGGATTTTGAACTTTAGCAGTACTGTTAGAGATGGAGACAAGAGGAAGGGTTTCACAAATACACATGGAGGGACAATCACCCAGTTTTAGGGGCTTTGTTCCCCATTCCCCCATCACTAGCCTAATGGGATATTTTGCCTGGTAATTTACCCACTGTTTCCACGTTTCATAGGTTTAGAATAGAGACCCCTAAGTCAGTATACCTCCCAGGGGCTCTCCTGGCTGGATCTGTACCTGCTTTAGCCCCCCCCCCCTTTTTAATAGCTTTATGTTTTATTTATTATTGTATCACTTAATTATTTTATTTTGGTAGGGGGAGGTAGCTAGGTTTATTCATTTTTAGGTACTGGGGATTGAACCCAGGACCTGATGCGTGCTGAGCAAGCCCTCTACCGCCTGAGCTACCCCCTCCCCCACCTGCTTTAGACCTTGAGTATTCAAGCAGAGAGACTTGACACAAAACACGCAGTGCCTCCTGTCTGTACTTACTCATTTGCCTCCACATTTCTGTGCTTCCCTTTTGTACATTATCATCCCTTCATACAGATTTCCTGAAACCCTACCCAACCCTTAATTTTCACTTTGAATTTTGCTCTTTCACAGCATCCTCCTAGAATATACTGAGTGAAGAGGTCTCCTTCTGATCTTGTGGTATTTACGTCTGTGACCACTTTTTAAGCTTTATAGGTCATGCCAGATTGTAAGCATGTTATGAACATGTCTTGTCCTTTGGGAGAGATTGTGAGTTGCTGCCCAGGCACGTGGATGCTGTAGTTCAGTGTTATACTCCTGTATTGGATCACCGTTTATGTCTTCCTGGCATGGCAATCTCTTAACCTCTCTCAGTCTGTGATTCTTCATCTGCAGAATGGGGATAATTATATGTACTTCATAAAGCAGTTGTGCGGAACCAGTAAGAGAATGAGTACAAATTACGTAAAACAGTCCTTGGCCCTAATGAGTTTTACCATCTGATGACATTTTAATTAAGTTCATAAAAATTTTTCTTTGAAATCAGAAACCTGTATCTTATTACTACTTTTGTCTACTTGGAGCTCTGTAAATATTTACTGAATTCAGATTTGAATTTAAGTGTATGTATCATTTCTGGCAGGGGATACAAATATAAGTAAATCTTGGTTCTTATCTGCACAAACCTCTGTTTGATAGGGAAGCTAGTAACATAAACTGGTGATTATATATCAAGTGTGATAGGCATAGTGATAGAGTATTTTGAGAACACAGAATAGAGGTTGGGGAAGGTTTTCTAAATGAATTAATGTGTGAGCTGAGCATTTTATCAGCCAATTGAATACATATTAAAATAATGTGTTTACATTGTATAAAACTCAAAGTTACATAATAAAAGTGCACTCCTGGCTTACTGACGATCATGCCCACTCGATTCGTACCACTTCCAATTCTGTATTTCTAAATAAAATGTTCACTCCTTATTTTTCTTTTTTTTCAATAAAATGTTAGTTATTGATTGCCCTCCTACTAGTTGGCTTTGTTATACTGCTCTTCCCCGACCCCTTCTTCCAAAGATCGTATGTATTCCTTTCCCCATTGTCCCAATGTAATCTCATCATTTTTTTTAGGGTTAAATCAGTTCCGTAAACAGTTACTTGACTCCATAAATGTTATCACTGAGAATATTATGTATTGATTACTTTTACTTTTTATACAACATTTTTTTGTTTTCCTGGAGCTACTAATGGCTTATGTTCAAACCTGTAAATTTTATTAGGAGTGTTCAAAGTTTACTGGAATTTCTGAGTCAGGCTTAAAAAGAAGCAGTGGCACATCCAGGGTAAGTCTTGGGGGGCAGTCAATCCTGGTTGCAAGGAGCATTTTATCCCTGACATAATTTACAATTATGCCTTAGAATTAAGTAATAAAAAGCCCCTTGACTTTTAGTCAGTTACATTATACTTCCTAAAATTTCTGCAGTCACTGCACCCTCTTATTGCCTGCACTTGGGCATGCTGTGCCCATCTTACACCTTGGGGAGGTTCTGAGTTAAGCTAAGTGTAGGGTAGGGGGAAGTGCTCTGAGAAGGGAGGAGGGTATTCCAAGCACACAGGACAAGATGAATAAAAAGGCAAGGAAGTGAGAAATAGCATGGTGTGTTTGTGAAATGACAGAGTCTGATGTTGGTAGAACATTAAGTACATGCTAGGAACCAGCTGAGATGAGGCAGTGATGGTATTGGCAGTATCAGATCAGGGTGATCTTTTTATCATAGGCCTGTATGCCCCACATTCTGTCTTGCAGGCTGTGGGGGATCATACAATGTTCGGTAACATGATGTGCTTCGCTTGTGAATGGACTGCTGACACATTAGCCCCCAAACGAAGAACCAGCTCCTTAGGCCAGCAGTTAAAATGCACATTTGGTGACATGTTAATACTTTAGGGGTACCCTGCCAGTACAGTTTTTGGAGCACGTAATCTTCTAGAATGTGTGCATGTGTGCGCACACACACACACATATTCATCATTTCTGTATGCGTGTTGTCCTTGAGCCAATATTCAGGGCACAGTAACACCGAGAGCAAGGTTCAGTTTAGATGATAGCCAAAGTAATGGTGGTATTGCATCAGGGCTCCCCAGACGCTGATGCTGACATGTAGATTTGCATCAGTTGATTTACTGGGCGGGATCTTGGGGACAACACCTGCGAGGGGCTGAGAGAAGAAGCAGGATGGGCCTGAGGAGAAGCTGACTGTGATGCAGCTGAGGCTTTAGCTAACTGCCGAGGAGCTCTGGAGCTGGATGGCTCCTCAGAGATGTCCTGAACTGAGGCGAGGGGCCAGGACTTTGCAACCAGACATCGGTGCTGGACATGGGCCCCCCTGGGGAGCCAGGGGAACTTTGGATGAGGGCAGCTCTTGAGAAGGGCTTTAGATGTGAGTCTCTAGATGCTAACATCTTGGCAGCTGGGAACTGAGTGCCGCTGGGTAGTGCACCACAGCATCCACTAAATACAGGCTTCACAAGGCTCTCTCTCTAGTTTCTTGAATTCGCATAGATTGTCCTTGAATTACGGCCAACGAAGAACTAGCAGTGAGTCTAAGAGATACAGTTCTGCCGTTTTCCCATGTTCACTTATGTTTGCATTATTAGTATTACTTGAACAGCCCAAGATTTTTGTTTTGTAGGAAACCTTTTTAAACCACTTGTCTGCTTTATGAGGGTTAATTTAGCTAAAAATTAGACAGTGCAGTCCATAAGCCACTTCCTCAGGCATATGAAAACTGTAATGTGTGACAAAATGGTGAAATGAGAGAGAGGGAAGGGCATTCAGTCGTTCCTGTTGTGAAATGAAGGCCCCTGTGGGAATCTATTAGTAGTTAGATTAAAAAAAGAAACACATGGATCATCTTGAACTTCCAGCTTTGGAGAAAATGTCTTTATGGAATGAGGCCCAGGGAACATTTTAATTGGAGGTAGGACAGCTGATCGGACGTAGACATATGGTGGTGGAGATGGTGTCTCTGTGTACTGATGAAGGAAGAAGAATTCTTGCCCAGTATGTGGACAAGAGTGTAGGCCTCGGTTTTTCAGATTCCCAGATGGGCATCTAAGTCACTCCCTCCTTACTTTTCTTCCCATGTGTGTTCGCCAGCAATGGAAAAGAAACTATTACTTTACTAATGGTCAATACACAAAGGCATGAGATAAAGAAGGAATAAAGGATATCTGCAGAATAAGAAACGTTGGTAGAAGTTGTAACATTTTTTTTTAGCATACCAGTGGCACCCACCTTGAAGACTTTTTGAGCTAGTTTTCTAGAGCGTAAGTTACATACTAAATAGGGGAGAAAGTGCATTGGCAACAAATTTTGGTAATTGTATGAGTTTGACCTATGCAACTATTTAAATGAGATAGTGTCAGCTACACGAATTAAAGATAATTAAGATTTTAGAACACAGTTGTGATACTTTAAGATATTTTAAAAATCATGAAGGGAGTGTGTGTGTGTGTGTGTGTGTGTGTGTGTGTGTATACACATGTGTATGTCTGTGTGTTTGTGCTAGCCAGGGTCATAATGACTTAGCAGTTTTTCCTGTTTAGCAATTCCTCATAATTAACTAAAAGGTTGGGGCCACAGTGACACCATTACCCCTCGGTATATCTGGCTGTAGTTTTATGAGCCGTATCCTGTCTTCTATTCCAGAATGCTTTTGAAAGTTCTCTCACTGCTTATTTTTCCTCTGATTCATACATTTACAAATCAGTTGCTTGCAGTAATTAAAAGATACTTTTATTTGTGTCATCTCAGCAATAGGGATCCTGAAAAGACAGAAATCTTTCATAAATGTACTAAGTTTCTTCATGCCCTTTTGGAATTTTAGATGTTTTAAAGTATTTTTATGGCAAAACTCAGCCTGGCTTTAAAGAATTATTTCAGATTCATCTTGTGCCTGAACTTTACATGGCTTGGCTTCCTTATTAAGAACTCTTATTTTGCTGGTAAAAGTTCATTTCGGTTGTGTTTTCATTTTTATATTTAACAGTGTCTGCTAACAAGGTGTTGGTTGCTTTGAATTTCTTGGAAGGAAGGGGATAAATACATTTCATGTAGCATTATTATTTTCATTACAGGTAAAATTAAAGGTAGCCAGATTTGGAACCAGTATATAGAAATCTTAATAAGGATATGGTAATCATGGTTGAATTCCTAAGGAGACCTAATCACATAATCCTAAATAGTTCTTAAGTTAAAAGGCAGAAATCTCATTATACTAGAGAGTGACATTTTTAAAAAATAATAAAAAGCAAGATTCCTTTTTTATATACAGAGACATGGTCTTTCCATTACTGAGTAAAGGACATATACTGTCTCTCAAAAAATACTGTGCCTTGAAATCTTCAGGTGATTCCATACATATTTGTTCTTATTCTCTTTATGACCATTTGTATATTGATCTTAACAGTAATTTTAAATGCACAGTGTTGTTGTATTTGACTGTGAATTAACTCATATTCATTCATATAAAACATTTTTATTGTGAGTCTGTTCTTTGCCTCATAGGACCAGCGTGGAGGAGTGAGGTCACACAATGGTAGTAAAAAGAGAATCGGCTCCTGCCCTTATGGAGTTTCCAATCTGGTGAGAAAGATGGAGGTTAATCAGCTTATTCATGCTGGACAGACGTTCTCTCCTCCAGTGTAATTGTGACTGGTAGCTGGATCGTTAATTTAAAAAAATCGCTAAAGGATACACTCTCAAAGGAATGGCACTACCCTTAAATATTTTAGGATTTTAAACATAATGTGCTTAATCAATTTGCTTATCGATGTTTCATTGATTATCAGTATTCATCAATTTGCCAATCAATCGCTGGGTAGTTGAGGCTTTGGAGGCCGAATCTCTTGAGTGACATTCTCCTTGTCATCTTCCTGGGTAAGTCACACCCAAAATGTATAATCTATGGTTTTTACTTTTGATTTGCTAAAAATGGCAGGAGAACTTAAAAGCATTTGGCAAGCAATCTGAGTGCAGGGTTCGTCTAGGTTTTTAACAACATTTTTATTCTAATTTTCTGAAGCTGTTTGACACCTAATTTAGTGGTTTTAAAAAACAATTTACCTTTATTCTTTCCAAAGCTTTCACTCTAGTGTCACTAACGTTCTTTTACCCTCATATTTTATTACTTATGTAATATTTAATGAATTTACCCCATTACAATAACAAATAGAAATGATCTAAACAGGCTTGGATGGAGCAGTTAAGTAAAGTAGTTTAGAGTGGGAGTGTGTGGTGTGCAGAGGAGGTTTTTGCCAGTAGGGTGCCTCTGCTGAGAGTGTGCTCTGCAGAGGGAACGGAGCACACCAGTTACTCCGGTGACCTGGTGAGTGTAAGTTGGCTGTGAAAGTTGTGCTCTGGGACTGGCGATGAGTGCTGTGGAGAGTCTTATGGAGGAAGCGTACAGGGAGCTATAAAGAGGTATTACAGAGTAGCCTGATTTATTCTAGAAGTCACAGCAGGCTTTCAGGACCATGAGACATTTGGGCTGGGATATGAAGAGCAGTAAACTCTGGTTGGAGTAAAGAACAATACATGAAAAGCTCTGAAGTGGGTTTAAAGTTGGGATATTGAGGAACCAAAGGAGACCAGAGTGGCTGGGGCACAGGAAGAAAAAGGCAAAAGCTGCGAAGAATGAGGCTGGAGGAGGAGGCAGGAGTCCTGTCATGCAGGGTCTTGTAGATGCTGCTAAGGTTCTGGGTTTTCATCCAAGTGTAGGGGCAAGTAATGAAAGGATTCAGATTTGCATTTGGAAAAGGTCATTCTGGCTGTTGTTTGGAAAATGGAGTGAATGGGGCATCAGTTATGTAGTGATTAGAGTAGCCTAAATAAGAAACCTTGTCCTTGTCCCCAAAACTACTCTACCATTTTTCAGGGCCTTATCCTGCTACAGGTCTAAACGGGTCCTTGAAATACTTGAGGAAAAGCAGAACCTAAATTCATCACAGGTATAAATATTTTCAATACCCAGAAAGACCTGGAATGGTATTTTCTATAGCACACTTTGCTTACCACTTCCTCCTTTTATATTTGTATTTATATTCATGATTTCAGCACATCATGTTTTCAAGACAACAACAACAGCAACAAAAAAAGGAAAAGTCATTCTTTTAAGCTTGTACCATGCAATTGATTTTCTTTGAAAGGACAAGTGTGTTTATTTTATCACTATAGGTCTAAAAATTAACCATGAAACATCATTCTCTGCTTCTAAACTATGTGTAACAAAGAAATGCTTTATTGCAACTTCATCAATAATTCAAATGCAACTTAAAAGAAAGTAGGGCAGCTTACGGGAAAAAACACACTTGTTCCATAATTGAGTCGATTAAATATTATTGAGCCCCATTGTCATATTCATATTGATGACACAACTTTTATAACGGCAAGGAGTCTAATAAGAAATAAGACCTCAGAATTACAAGACAGTGTGATAGACATTTCTGGGTTTTTTTTTCTATTGTGAAATGCAAGTAGTGAAAGAAAACTTTTACCTGTGTGTGATAATGAAGGAACAGCTTGTGAAAGGTGCTCTTATCGGGATTTTGGTGGTTTTCAAGGCTGTGCAGTAATAGCCAAGCTATTTTGGAGCTGTGCATACATTAGCGTTCTGGTGACGCATAATACAATAACGTGTGAAAAAGTATACGATCACACCTTGTTTAAATGTGCAGTTTTTGTGCCTAAGCCCACAGTGAGCTCTTGTCAGGTGCTGAATGTATATAAGAGAGACAAGTTTATAGAAGCTTGCAGATTGGGGCTGCATGCAAATATCTGACTATGAAAATAATAATTTTTGAAAATTGTGCTTTTTCGAAAGATCAGAAGAGTTCAGTTTATATTGTACGTAATATTTTGCAAATCAACCTATGGTTAGTTTCACCCAGTGGAAGCTTCAGAATGTACATAAATAACCATCTGAATGAAAACGTATATCTGCTCTATTTTGTATTTGCACAGTTTGAGTGAAAAGCACAGGGTTTGATTTTTAAAGACAACGATCGCAGTATAATTTATGCATTCATATTAATGTGGCTTTTCAGAATTGTCACCCAAAGAAGCAGAACCCTGGTTCCATTGATGCCCTTGTTCAAAACATTTCAGAAAACTTCCTCTCAGAATTGTCTTTTGAATCATTTGCAAGCCTGACTAAAACATCCATCTCATTACTTTCTATTCGCATTTTATACCAAGATTCATCATGCTTTTTTTTTTAATTCGCCTGAGTTGGCTATAAATGTCTCTCTGAAATGATGAAAATGGCTAAAATTGACTTTCAAATTATGAAATTTGTCACCATTGAGGATATTTAGAAATGTGTATGCATGTGTGTGGTGCAGACTTAGAAAGCAGTTTCAAAAAGGAGGTAGAAATCCTGTGAGTAATGGCTGATCTTTAGTGAGTGAGTGGTGTTCTAAGGCGATCGCTAGGAATGGAAAAGCACGTTTGGATGACATGGTCTGTTTGCTTAAAAACCAGTCACATTACTTTTTAATGACACTGTGTACCAGTTTTTGCAATGTATACAAAGAAAAATGCAAATACATCTTTTGGAATGCAAGGCCAAAATATCTTACACAATTAGTAGCGTATTTTATTAGTAAGACAATTAAAAGATTTAAGCAACTACAATGCTAATCCTGTGTTGGCAGATTCTTCAGATAATGGTCTTTACTTGGGAATGTCTCTGTATAATTTTATTTTATTTAGATACTGTCTTTTACTGTCTGATCTATATCTTTGTATATTTCCATTGGCATCGTATGTAATTCGTACCTATTTTCATGTCATTTGAAGGTACTAGTTGGTAGCATTTGAAACGTTCATTTCAGTTGACCTTTTCCTATGAGTAACAGACCCAGTTATCAGACTATTAATGCTTGTTTTCTTAACTATCAGTAAAGAACCCAAATAGTTACATGTGTTTCAAATGTAAAATAACTGGATTAAATTCTAAGTATTTTCTTAGATATCTGTGGTCATTCGGTACAACTCACACAATGTTTATGTGTTGAATGATTTATGAATAAAATGAAATGAAGTACTAATGTACGTATCTTAAGTGCTCACCGTTTATCTCCAGTTTGAACATTTGTGTTGTGTTCTTTTTAAATGGGTAGGAAATGAAAGAAATGGTTGCCAGAGAGACTCAGCTGAGAAGTTTTTATTTTCCAAGTATTAGAACTGGTTTTAGTGCTGTCTGATAGAAGGAGAACAAACAATCAAATACAATTTTGTGGTCAGTTTTTGTGATCCTGTAAGATTAGTGAAGATGAGGAGCCCACAGATCTTAGATATTTTAGGACTTCTTTCTGAGGCAGAGGATGGCAGGTTATAGCCCTTAGGCAGGACTCTTATTCGGCGAATAAAGTTTTATTGGAACACGGCCATGCTCATTCATTAGCGTATCATCTGGGGCTACTTTCAAGCTTCAAGAGCGGAGTTGAATAGTTTTGGCGGAGAACGTACAGCCCACAATGCGAAAATATCTAGCGGTCCTTTAAGAAAAAAAATTGCTGGACCTGTAAGATAAAAAGTTATACCTGACATACCCATCTCTATGAAAAATCCAAAGCATTTAGAGAGACTTTTTGGAAATTAGAGGCAGCATACAACATATTTGGAAGCATGGCTATAATCCATTTGTCAGAGGGTATAAAAAGACTCAAGGTTTAAGAGGAGCTCAGAACAAGAGTGGGACCTGCCGCAGGTCTGGGCTGCAGTCAGTGCAGACCGTCCTGCCCCTTGGGCCGTCAGGGTAGGCAAAAGACCTAGAGGTGGTCTCTGACTTCAGCTTGGGGCATTAACAACAGAAATCAAATACCTATGGTTTAAGCACGTCATTGGTAGCTCTTTGAAAACGGATAGATGACAAGTGCAAACCAGTGTTTGAATGTGAAGATCTGGCATATACTTTCGCACCGCTTTTCAGTATAACCACACACACCCTTCGGTGACAATAAAAGACTTCTTGTTTAACATGGTGTGTAATTTGTGCAGACTAATTTGTGTCATAGTAATTCTTTTATCCCGGTTAACTGTGTTCATGTTTCTTTTTTTCTGGTTTTGTAGTGCTAAATGGGTTTTTTTCCCCCCTGAATGCCTTTGTCCTTGACTATTCTAAAAATTTTAAAGTACAAAGTTTATGCAGGAATTGTTCCAGACTAATAGCTACTTCCTTCATATTAACACCTTAGTTTGCATTAATGAAATTGGGTGCTGTTTCGTTCCTTTTCCTAACAGGGGGAACAGTTTTGGGGGACTAAGTCAAACTGAACATATACTATACCTTTAGTTCTTTAGTAACTTTATTTTACCTGTTAACTGACATGGATTTTTGACAACAAATGTCATATTTGAAATTCCACAGAATGAAACTAGAACATTGTGATAATGTTCATTTACAATCTAACCTTTCATTGACAGTTTCTAAAATCTGTAATAGATTAGAAAATAAAATCCCGGCAGCTTTTTGTCCCCCATTAAGAAAAGTAGATTCAGAAAGCTTATATTATAAGTGGATCATGGTACCGCTTACCAAAAGGTAGGAGTTTTATTCTTGTAGGAGTTAGGCCAGTAAGTAATGTTTATATCCTCCTGATAAACATTTCTCCATGACTGAATTTTGAGCGGAAAACTTTTTTTCCTAATAGGCTCTGAGTGAAAAAAAAAGAGGCTTGTCCTCTGACTCTGTGTGTGTGTGTGTGTGTGTGTGTGTGTGTGTGTGTAGATCCATCTTAATACCAACTAATGCCAACATCTGGCAAAAAGATGGAGATCTGGGAATTTGTTTCTTGAAACCCTGGGACAGAGTGTTCTGCTCTGACCAGCAAACATAGCTGTGGACTTGAACTGGAATCTTCAGGGGCAGAAACGTCTTAAGTGTCTGGAAAATTGGCCTGTTGAGTCACCATGAAGGCACTAAAACAAAACTAATTTTAAGCAGGTCAAAGTTCAGTGTTTCCCTCTGGAATTCAGACTTTTTAAAAAGAGTCTCATGTTTAAGTGAAAAGGGTCAAAGTTGATGCACTGTTACAATGTTTTGAATGCTTTCCCTTAAGAACAGCCACCCAAGCTGGGATTAGCATGAGGAACTGCAAGGCTGGCACTTCAGCGTCTGGGTTAAAAATATTTTAAAGCAGTAAATGCAGTCAGTACAGAGAGATCCCTGGGAGCCTTTCTATTCAAAAGTGTGTGAGCTCAGGGCAGTGACTGCAATGTAATTTAGGGCAGTGTATGCTTCATAGCTTTGGAGAATATTGCTTCCCGCTAATGTTCCATCGGAGGATGGTAGGATAGTAGTAATTTTAGAAGGTGGTATTCCTGTTTGTCTTACATCGAAAACTTCAGAATAAATAAAAGGACCCATCAACTGAACGAGAAATGTAACTATGGAAAAGTACCAATGAATCTAAATTCAAACTGAACAGATGCAAAATCAGCATGGGTGTAGGAATATTTTTAAGGCGGAAGCTACGGCGAAAGCAACTTCGCAGGGAATGAACTGCACAGGTACGTAAGGTATGTGGCAAATGACCTGCAGAAAGTTTCGAGAAAGTGCCTTATCAACACCGAGGTGCTTTAACTCTGACCAGATGTGATGCTGTTGAACATCTGAACTGAGGAATTCTTTTAGAAAATGGAAACACAGGAGGTTTAATTTCAGTAGCTGGCATGCAGATGATATCCAGGTATCCGGAGGATGCCAGAGAATCAGCCAGTCAGAATTCCTTGAATGAGATTGTACTGGGATCATATGGTGGCCTTGCCCCGAAGTGTCTGGTTCCAGCACTTTTGATGTTACAATGTTATACACTGCCGCTTAATGCGATTGACTAGGTATTTTCTCAGTCTGAAGATCTTGTTACTGACTGGAAGGAGACCTAAACAGCCTTCTTAGACATTGAAAAGAGCTTGTTATTTTATGGTTTGTGTCTAGGAAAGAGGAGAGGAACATTTACTCTGCCTTCAAATTTAGAGACTCAGCTAAAAACTGCATGGCTACGAAATTTGTCTGGTATCCATAGTCTCCTAAACTTCCTACGAAACTTGGGTTCTTCTTATTAGCTGTTTTCTTTTTCTGTGATACAATTGCAGAATAATTCTGTTGCTATTCATCGTAAACATTTGATACTCACTTTGAAGAGGCTTTACTTACTTAGTTATTTATGCAATAAATATCAGTTATTCCAGTTTGAGGAATTACATTTTGCATGGTGTTTACTGTCTCAAGAGATATGAACTCAGTCGTGTCTGTTTACTTTAATGAGATAAGCCTGTCTCACGTGATAATTTTTGCCAAAACACAGAATGGAAATGCATGAGGAAGAAGGAAAAGCCAAGTTACTATATGGCATGATGACTCTCTCATACGGTTTTTAATTGGAACATGACCTGAGTTGGGCTGAAAGATGAGAAGATGTCACACAGCTCTTTGTGTTTCCTTCACCAATACAGGTTGATAGAAAGTGGTCTTTGATTTGGATCCTTGAATTCAGTTATGTTTATACATGTTAACATTATGAAAGCTGCTTATTTTAACGTAGTGATGCAGAAAGAAGGATAAGAGAGAATGAAACACTACCAAGGTTAAATTAGGAGAAGTAAAATGATAAATGATAAATGTGTTTAGGAATTGGTACTAGGATTATAACGCAGGGGTAGTTTCAGTGTAAGTTCTTAGATTTCTCTGAATCTTAATTATGGACCAGCAATTTAAATTTTTGAGCAGGGAATTTCCAGAACAAAATTTATTTACCGCCTGAACTATATGAAGAACTAGTTAGAAACATCGGTCTACTCAATATTCTAATTTATTATCTCAACATGACTGGTTAACAGTTTTATTACAGATGACCTTTAAAAAAATAGTTGTTGCTCTGAACTTTCTGCCCCTCAACGTGTCTTTGCAAGGAGAGCCTTGGAAGGGAAGAGTGTTAAATCTGTCTGATAGTAAAACACCCTGATTCTTTTTCCTTTCCCGGCATCTCCAGGCTCTGTCAGCTGTTAAACCTGTGCTCGCCGCTGACCGCTGGCTCTGCATGCTGTGTGGATCCTTTCGTTTAACTGGCCTTGCTCTTAGCTTCCCCACTTAAACCAGCTATCAGGCTCCTCCAGGTCAGCCAGATAGTTTGCCTCATAGCAAGCTCACCTGAAAACATCTCCTGGGCGAGGGCCTGTGATTTCATGATGAATAGTCACCTCAATGGGGAGCTGCAGAGCTCACCTCTATCTTCCAAGGGTTAACAGTAACCTATAATAATAATTTGGTGCCACAAAATGCTTCTTTTATGCATTACCTGTTTCCAGAGGCCTAATTTAGGTTTGTATCAAAATGGATATCACAAACAGTACAGCTTCCTGCTGAGAAGCAAAGTGCTACCGAGAGACTTTCTGTTATTCTTTTGGTGGCATCTGGGAGGGGTGAGGAGACACTCGGGGGGAAGGAAGCAATCGTCGGATGCTTACAGTGTCGCCCTGGCAAGCCTTGGTGGAGAACGGTTTTCAGAGGCAGAATAGCTTGATGGAATTGTTATATCAGAAACTGAACTTTGTTCTATTGCACTTGATAGGAGGCAAATTTTAGAACAAGGCAAACAGCAGAAGTGGTTATAGTAGATAGCTTATTTTTCTGTATGATTTTCATACTTCATGCTCTGGCAACAGTGACAGTGCTTACTCAGGTGTAAATACAAACAATAAGACAGTGCTGAGAAAGGTTTAAACTTCAGAGTGTCCATTGAAAGCCTTATTTCCTCCTCACGGAATCCCTGGCTGTGCTAGAGTCAGTCCAGCAAAGTTAATCCATCAGCGGGTCCCATCTTTCACTTTGTACCCTATTTTTAAATCGCCCAATGCAAAACCCCAAACATGCAAGGCTCCTCTGTTGTCCTCGTTCTTCAAGCAAACAGAAATTTATCATAATTTTTCTAACGTAACTATACCCGGGAGTATTTGCACTTTAAATAGAAACTTGTGCAGAGTTGTTTTTCATAAATGTTTAGAGTTAGAATTTCTGGCTGTGCTGGTAGTGAGAGATGGAAAAACATGGCAATATTATTTCACAGACGGGGTCTTCCAGGGAGCCCTCAGTTCACACCAAATAGGCTACATTACCATCATAGCTCAAGCCAGGAGCTGATTTTAGCCCAAATACATGACGGTAGGTGACCTGTGTCCTGGAATTCAGTGGTGGAGGCACTGATGCGCTTCCATGCTTTAGTCCCTGTGGCAGCCTCTGGACTGCACCCGGCCCTCGGTCCTCATACCTGGAAAAGGGATGGGAAAACCTCCAGGAGCTGGGCACATTGTCAAGAACTCCATCCCAGAACTTTAAGTCTGGCTCCCGCTTCAACATTTTGCTCTTGGATGTTTTCTGAGAGCGCAGGGTTTTTCTTGGCCTGCCGCTTCCCCAAGTGGCCAGCCCTCGCCTCTTCTCTGTGTGGTACCCTGGGGATGTGTTCTCAGAATGCCCGTTTCCCACCCGCCCCTGGGAGCACCGGGAAGGAGCAGCTGTCCTCGCTTCCCCACTCCCACTCCAAGGAGAGGCTTGGGTGCACAGGCTTCTGTCACATGCTTAATTTGTGCATCTCAAACACAGCTTGCTCTGCTCTGCATTTTGGCTCAGTGCACATGTTGATCGTGTTCGTATAGAAGTTCATCTTGGGGTATACTCATGAAGGGATAATCAATATGATTTCTCTTTCTAGGGACTCAGTTTTTAAGAGTATTTAATGGCTATTGGAAAAAAAGGTTAATTTTCTTAATACACTGCAATAACATAGTCATGACATTCTTTTTGATTCTTTGAAAAGCTGTGTAAAAACTAGATTTTTAAAGAGTTTCTATTATAAAGGCTGCTTTCCGACACGTTATGTGTTTCCTTATTTAATGGGCCGTAATTCATTTTGTAAATGTTACTCTTTCAAAGTGGGAAGACTTTCTACCACCGTAGTCTGAGAGTTTGGTCACTATTCTTAGGGATGGCTCAGATCTTCCTTGTAATAGCAGCTCCCTGAAGAAACCAGAGAAAAGAAATAACATCCAACCTTCAACTGCAGCTTTTGTCCCATTTAAATTGCAGTGGATAATTTTGAAAAACTGTAAGTGGGGTGATGATGTAAGATGGACTTTTAACTCTCTTTTCAAAGTTTCTTCCAATTTTTGTGCTTATTTCAAAACCTTTACCTAGAATGAGAGTGCATTCATGTAGTTTAATGTCCTTTGTTTTCATTTTTTTTTTTTATAATGATTGGTGGGTAGAAATGTGCCAGGGCTTTGGGATCTGCGCCTCCTTTGGACCCCATAGGATGTCAATGGACTCATTAGGATTTAGCCAAGTTTTATGCATTATTCATAATATACATTCACAGCGTGTGCACTGACGACCGTCTCCTGTGTCTGCTTAGTCAGAACCATTTGCATGCTATATTATGGAACCATAATACAGAATGCATTTAGCCACATTTTCTGTATTATCCTTAATACATATTGTCATCATATTCTGTTATGGGGTACGTGGTGAATGTGTTTAAACAATAGCACGCACTTGTGCATTATGACTCCATAAAAACAAATGTATAATAAAAGTCTTGATGGAAGTAATTATTGCATATGTGCAATAATAGTTTCTAAAAAAGCCTTCATATTATTTCTAGTTTGCTTTTATTGTTTGATTATCTAGTTATTTGTTTTATGTTGCTTTATGCCTGCTGGACTGATGTCCTGAAAATTTTAATTTTGAAAACAACATACCTTCTTTATCCCTCTCATATCCTTCCTCGTTAGTTTCCCTAAATGAGTATTTTAAAGTGTAATATTTAAAAGGGACTCGATGATTAGGAAGAGCATGTTTCCTAGCTACCAATTAAAGATCTGTAGGGTATTTGTTATAAAGAGCCTGTGTTCCATGTAGCAGCAAGAACTGTTATGTATGTGAGAAATTAACATCAAATTATTAACATCAAGTTATCTTCCATATCCAGGACAGAGAAGCTCTGAGTTCTAAAGTCAACAATGACTCTCCTTTATTTAAGGAATTGGCACCTTTATCTTTTTATTTTGGACATCTTGCTTGCAAAATGGAAATGACCACTATTTAATTGCAATAGGATATCAGATTCATTATGTCTTTTTAAAAAGATATTAATTTGGATCAGAGAGAAAAAAATCTAGAAATATAGCTATGTGTCACAGGTGTGAGGAAAACAAATTCTTCAAAACTCTAAATGATAATTTGTTGAAAAGTTAAGCTATGATGGAAATTTTAGGTACAGGATATATTAAAATGATTCACTGAAATGATAAGTCTTTTCTTTTGAGAGGGGTGTTGGTGGTTTTTCAATAGTTTGAAGTCATCCCCTCTTGGTTAGTTACTAGAGAACTCATTTTAGAATGTTCATGTTGAACACCCTACAGTTCATTCAGTGTCCTCCAAATCTAGTGCTTTTACACGTGACCACTTCCTATTTCATTATGAAACCATTTGTAGGAACAGATTTGGAGTTAGAAGCCAGTAAAAGATGGTAGTCTTAGTTTGAAGGGCATTCAGTCTTTTTATTGATAATGATGCTTTTATCAGCAATCTGTTTACCTTGCAATCAGTCTTATGAAATTTACCTTTTAGTTTTGTTAGACAATATTGATGAATTTTTTTTTCAGATAAATGACCTCACTGAACATTTGAAGTGTACCCACTTGATAATGTTGTAAACCATCCTCCAATGTCTTCTCTTTTCAGCAAGTTTGATATTTTGCATCCAGATAAAATGGCTCTTTCAGTAGTGTCCATATTCCTTGGCAATCTGGGGGAAAAATAGATTTGATGCAAAATCTGATTGATATCTTTTCTGCCAGTCTCAGTATATTATTCTGTTTCTCCATTGACTTTCACATAGTTGTCTGCATGCTGAGAAGGCAGTAGATTCAGATCTTCTGGCTTTGGATATAGTTCCAAATGTGATGGATTGAAAGAGAGAAGGATATGGTATTCACCAAAACCTAGATAATTTGGTTATATGGTATAATATGATTTTGTCAGAGAAAGAGAGATCGATTATTAGAGAAATAGGTAAAAGGGTGTGCCTTGTTAGATGGATGCTTTTGTGCCGTAGAGGAGGAAAAGGATCTCACTGACTCCTGTTTTAACAAGCTGTATTCTTTCTACTCTTATTTGATATTTCCTTCCAGTGGGCTTACTTAACAAAGTTGATTGCTTTGTCCAAGTTTTACTGTCAGTTGAAATAGTGCCTCTGCACAAAAATGTCCTCATGTTAATTTTGGTGTTTTATTTTTTCAAGTTTTTAGGAAAGTCATTGACCCACAGTCTATATGTCGATGAAATGAAATGCCTAAAATGTTTTGTTTATATTTTTTACTAATTAAGATACATTTATAAATGAGACGGCTAGAAACAAATTCAATTTTTTAAAATAAAACTCTCAATGTAAAGGAGTGCTGAATCTAATTCAGCATAGTTACTTTCAAGGCTGTATACATACCTCTTTGAACGGTACTGAAATTGCTCAGAATATTTCAAGAACGCCTCCTTGAGAGTTGCCATAGAGCCTGAGGCAGACTCTTTTGATAACCTCAGTGGGAAGATTTTCTAACTTTGAAGAAAGGCTTTATCTTTCAAAATAGTCAAAAGATATATTTGAGCCAAGTCTGGAGAATAAAACAGGCAGTTAGTCAAAAGGGGAGTGGGAGGGGAGGGCAGCACAAATTGTGGAACTGAAGTGACTGGTCTGTTTTCTTGGGTCAGTCATAAATTGGAGGATTACAAAACAGGGCCGCCAAAGTGTTTTAAGCAATAGCCACAGGGAGATGAGAATATAGTTTCTTAAGCTGAATTCTTTGAAGAACTACACTTTTTTTTTTTGTCTGCAAAAGTTTAAAGTATGGTTTAAAATAGATTTAAAATATGTTATGTTACTTTGTAGTTATACCTTACACAGTCACAATAGATTTCGTGTCTTTTTTGTGTTCATCTGTTATAACTGACATGCAAAAATGTATCCATTTTTAGATTGGTGTGCCTGTTCTTTCCAAATTATGAGAAATGCAGAGTTTTTCAAAACCGTTAATTCTGAGCTAAGATGAAGTATCCAAATGGAAAAATAATTTGTCTGCCTTTTTGGTTTTTCAGATTATTTTTTCATATAAGTATTTTCCAGATTTAGGTAAGTATGTATACATATATATATATGATCTTTTTCACTTTATTTTCCGTTATAGGTTATTACAAGATATTGAGTATTGTTCCCTGTGTTAAACAGTAAATCCTTGTTTATTTATTTTATATATGGTAGTATATATCTGCTAATCCCATACTCCTAATTTATTCATCTCCCTCCCTATCCCCTTTGGTAATTGTAAGTTTGTTTTCTATGTCTGTAAGTTTGTTTCTATTTTGTAAATAGATTTGCTTGTATTATTTTTTTATATTCCACATATATGATACCATATAATACTTGTCTTTATCTTGCTTACTTCACTTAGTGTGATTTCTCTAGGTTAGATTTTAAAATTTTAAATGTAGATTTAATTTTTTCTGCTTAATTTGGGTGAGAGGCTGCTTTAATTTTCATAATAATATTTATTTCAGGGAGTTTCTTCGTTTACGTTTACTTGTGGCTTTTCATGACCAGCTCAGCCGCTTGTAGACTGGCACAGTGACTTGCAAACAGATCGCTTCCATAGATAAGCAGTAGGAAGCACATACAATTATATACACACAGGGAGTTTCATGGCTAACTTCCATAGTAATACATGTGAAGAGATCATGATTTTGGAGATTTAATAACAAGGTAAATATTCAGCAGATGATCTTACTTTTCATTTTGGAGTGAATCTCAGCTATCACCATGTCCAAATCCCTCATTTTGATACCCTCAAAACTTCTCGAAATGCCTCACTGCCATGAATAATGTTAGAAGGGTTGGTATAAGGAAGAGCAAATTCAACAAAGAATGTTGCACTAAGAGAAAATAATTGAGCCCTATTTTATTTTATTGTAGATAATTACAAAACTCAAATTACTTAGGGAATCGCCATGTTCTCGAGGAGAGTTAAGACATGGAACAGTTTTTCTTGTAAGGTGACCAAAGGCGGATGTTCAAATTAACGTGTATACTAAACGTAAGGTTTGGATGAGTTTGGACTAGGTATCACTTTTTCTTTTAAATTGGAATTAAGTTCGATTTGGCTTTGTAAATATTTGTTACCTCCATAATAATGCAGTGAGTTTACCATAGATAACTTTTTTTTTTTTAAGTACCATGGAATCCTAGCAGTGTTAAGAGATTTTAACAGTTTTCTTTATTTTAGTAGTTCTGTCTAAATTTCAATTACATATTTTTGGGTCTGTTAAAAAAAGACCTCACTCTTTGATCTACTCTGTACAATTGCATATTGCCATTACAATCCCTAGTCCAGAGAAGAGAATACATTCATTTAGCTTCGTTGGGAAATGTCCTCTCCCTCTGTTTCTCCCTCTGTCCCTGTGTGCTTCCTTTCTCCCTTCTTTCTGTTGTTGTGGTTTTTTTGGTACCTTACATCCCTAAGTTAGTTCTTATTGCATACTGGATGTGAGTAGAGAAGGGCAGTAAAAACTGACTTTCTAGTACAGTTCTATATGTTATGTTTGTGAGAGTTCTCCTAGTTCTTAATGGCTTAAATATGTTTGCACATGAGTCCCATAACATGCCCCTCCCGCCGTTGTGTTGTTGCTTCAGAAAGAGCCTGGCAGAGAGGGGATCTAAAGCCATCATCTGGGTTTTCTGTACTCAGGCCACTTCATTTCTCTGCATTTCTCTTTCCTCACCTGTAAACTTGGGTGTAACTTACAGGATTTTTGCAAGAATTTAAATGAGTCAATGGCATGAACTTTTTGCATTTTGTGAATTGGTGATATTCAGATAGATGTCAGGTGTTCGTTCCTTGATTTGCTGGAAATGCAGAGCAGCAAGCTGCAGCTGGATCTGCCGTTGTTTTTGTTGATGATTTCTTTAAAAAAATATGTTGCATGCTTTTTCGATGAAGCTCAGACTTCATCACTTTTCAACTGGAATGGCACTAGTCCTCCAAGTTCTACTTCTTGGTTTTTTCTTTCTCTTGAGTGATGTCAATATAAATTTTAGTTCAGGCCTGGGGATGATGTGTGTATTTTCTTTTTGTTAATAGGTATGTGGTATATAAGTTGAGTATTTATAGCTCATTATTTTGATAACATGCTACAAAGATCCCAGTAGTCAGATTTAATATTTGTTTTAGGAAAGAATTTGCCACTGCAGACAAATTTATTTTAGACTGACTTTTCTGAAGAACAGCAAATTTAAATGGTTGGGGAAAAAAACCCAACGTGATAAAGTAATGTGATATATTATCTGAGTTCGTGGGAACCATTTGTAATCTTTCTGTACTCAGAGGATATTAAAAAAATTCTCTCCATCTTCATTGCTTTATTTTTTGTGTAGTAGTAACTGGCCTCTCGACATGGGCTTGTACTGTTAAGTTACAATTCCAAGTGAAGCAATAAAGACAGACAATTCTGGGTGTTGGCTGTAGCATCTCCATTCTGACTTTAGCCTTCATCTCTTATCTCCTTAATTCTCTTTTTTTCTTCCCTTGTCAAGAGAACAGTGATAATATATTTTGCAAGATTGCTCAGATGACTAAATGAAGTAATATATACATAAAATCTCAAATATTCTGAAATTGAAAAGTGGCATATCAGCTACTAAAATACTGAGTATTTGCCTATGAAAGAGACAAACTGTAATGCCCAGACTTTCAGGAGTGATTTGCAAAATCTTTCTTTAATATTTAAAATTCTCTGGTGGAAGCGCATTTTCAGAACTGGCATACTCATTCACAACCTGTCATTCTTCCTACAAACCCAGTGAAGGAAACTGAGGTCCAGGGATGCAAGACGAGACTTTCAAGGTCACATGGAGAAATAGGAGAATTGATCATAGAACCCAGGTCTTGTGACGCCGTTCCTGGGCTCTGTTCTCCACTCGGCACAAGGCCGGGTCTACCATTTGGCCTGCTTTGGTGGTACGATGTCTTTCAAGTGAGAGTGACGTCGTATCAGCAGCCTTCACCCTTCTCTCGGAAATGAAGACTCTGGAGAGGCATTTTCCTTTTGCTTTCCTTTCCCCCTTGTGGTTATTGACAAAGCTTGGATCATGTTGAAACTTGTTGCAACCACCAGGGAACTCTTTCAACTTTTAATAGTTATCACCCGGCTCCTGATTAACGAGTAACCAGCATGATTATGCTCCAGTAAGTTGGAAAGACTTGTCAGAATGTAATATTCAGATGAGGATTGGACCTCCAGCCATGAAAAAAAAAAATCCCTGTTGATATTTTCCGTAAAAGGGGACGTCCAGTTCAAAACCAGCAGAGCTGACTGCCACTTTGAGTAAATGAGATCCTGAGAAATGGCTCTGAAGAGAGCTCGTTAGTCACGGCTCACATTAACACAGTGTCCCCTCAAATTTGTTGGCGTCTTTCTCATGAAAATGCTGTGTAAGGAGCCCTCAGGAGGTTGTTCTTTCCCTATGTTTTGCCCTGAAATAAAACAAAAGTAGTAAAAATTTTGACACTTGCGTTTGTGGAAGTGTGTGACAAAGACAGCTTTTGGTAAAGGAATGTTTCACAAGTGTTGTCCATTTAAATCAAAGAAGCAATGTGCTCCAAAGGCGAAAGGAACTTTTAAAAAGTCATGTAAACTTAATTCACCATTTCTAAAGTAATTGACATTTATATTCATTACAACCTGTGATGACTCACTCTCTCTCAAGAATAAAAAAAAGAAGTGTCTTTCTTAAGAAATCAGTGGGACATTTATCTCCCCTGAGAAACGAGTTGGTGAAGTGATCCTGTCTGTGTGCCCCCACCTGCTCCCAGGTGAAGAGCTGGCCCTCGATGACTGAATACGCTTCTTGCAGAATGTCAGAAAATTCCCTTTATTTTCTTTAGATTCTATTCAGCAACGTTTAAGGAGACAAAAAAAAATCTTCAAGAGAAACAGTAAAAAGAGAAATAGAAGTAGAGTCTCCATTAACAATTGTGTTTTTCTGTGGATTTCGAAGACTGAATTGTTGTCTCAGTGCCAGATCTAGAGGTTGGTTCCCGTCATGTCCCGAACCAGGTTATCACTAATGTCAGTGCTCACAGATAGTCTTAGCAAGGACACTGATGCGGCAAGTTTTAACTTTGTTATTTAAGTGCTAATAACAAAAACACAACTAGGTTTACTGTTTCACCTCTCTCCTCAGAGCCTGTGTTTATGTGGCTTCGAGATGTCACATGAAGACATTTCTCTGGGGAGGTTAGGATCTCCAAAATGTAGTCCGTGGTAGCTGTAACTGAATACTTCCCATGTGCCAGGCGTTGTCTTTGGCACTGGGGATAAAGCAGTGGACAAAACAGACAGCCCTGGCCGTGGAGGAGCTTAACATCTAGTGTGCACGATAGAAAATGAACTAGAAAGAAAGAAATGTGATAATTTCAAAAATATGTAAATGAATATACGTATGTATATGCAAGACTGGGACACTGTGGTGTACACCAGGGATTGACACATTGTAATTGACTTTACTTCCATTAAAAAAAAAAAAAGAAAGAAGATAATTTCATATGAAGAAGAATAAAGAGCATACTAGGATAGAAAGTGGTTCCCAGGATCTGCTTTGGAAGAAGCAGTCAGGGAAGAGGATGGCATAAGAGTTGAGATCTGTGTGATGATCCAGGAGGACAGATTTCTCAGGAAGAGGAACAGCACACACTGGGGCTCAGCGACGAGGAAGAGCCTAGCTCACTCTGGGTGGGGGAGCCCCCTCTTTCCCTCACTTCTCACACCTGTTACACGTGCATCCTCAGTCATGATCTGCCTTCCTATTTCTTCTAGAGATTAAAGGCATGAGAAGAGGACTACTTGAAACTTCCGTCGCCTGGCTGTGCACCTACCTGCACAGATTCTGCCTTCTCCTTGTTCACATGTATAAACCGTAGGGGATCCTAGGAAAGGCTGATTCCTCCACTTGTGCACAACATCCTCTAGTCTGTCTCCTCTGCCTGCTCAGACGGTCCTCCACTCGTGCTTCTCTTTCTCTCCTCCTCATCAACTTTTCCCTCTCTACTGTGTCTTTCCCATCCACTTGCCATCAACATTTTCCTCTTAAAATGTTATTTCTTCCATTTGAAGAGGAAAATCATTCTCTTGATGCCACGCCTTTCCAGCGACTCCGCCGTTGTCTCCATCTGTTTAAAGAATTCCTTGAAAAGTTGTGTAAATTTTTTGCCTTCAAATTCTTCCCTTCCCCTTTCCCTTGGAACCACTCCAGAGAGGCACCCGTCTTCATCACACCACCGAAAGCAGTCAACAGTGGCCTCCAAGTTGCCGTGCCAGTGATTAATTGTCAGTCCTCGCCTTTCTCGCCCCGCCTGCAACACTGGGAGCTGCTGTTCACTCTTGCTGCCTCATAGCATGCTTTGACTTGGCTTCCATTTCCTTGATTTTCCTTCTACCTACTAGCTGCTCCTTCTCTGTTCTTTATTTGATCTCTTCACCACTGTAATCTCTCAATATTGGTGTGCCCTAGGGCTTAGTTCTTGGACCTCTTTAATATCTAAACAAAAATTTTTAGTTAGTCTTTATCCAGTCTAATGGCTCCAAATGCCATCAGGTACTGATGACTTTGAAATATATATATCTGGAGCCCAGAGCTCTCTCCTGGACTTTAAAGTCATATTTACAACGGCCTACTTGACATCTCTTCCTGAATGGCTAATATAATAGGTACGAATGTGAGCTCCTGATCTCTCCCCACCCCAGACTCCTTGCTTCTTCTGCGGTCTTTCCCATCTCGGTTACAGCAATGCCATTCTTTCAGTGGCTCAGGCCAAATCCTTGAAGTCATCCGCATACAACTCTTTCTTTCATGTCTAAGCCTCTCGGGAAGACTGTCTTCTCTACCTTCAAAATATATCCGGATTCTGACTTCTTAGCACTTCCTTAGCTGCCACCGTAGTTCAAGCTTTCCGCATCTCTCATCTGGATGACTTTACTAGCCTCCTGACTGGCATCCCCGCTCCCACCATTGCCCATCTGTAGCCAGTTTTTGTTGCACAGCTGGTGTGATCATGTTAAAGTGTAGGTAGATCCTCTTACTCTGCTGTTCAAAGCCTGCAGTGGTTCCATTTCCCTTACAAATCAATAGCCGTGTTATTACAGTGGCTGACAAGGCCCTAATGATTTGTTATTCCCCTACCACTTGGACATCATAGCCCAATATCTTCCCTTTTGCTTACTCTGCTCCGTCCACACGTGTGTTCCTCAAACACTCCTCGTCTTCTCCCACCCCAGGGCTTTGGCGCTGGAGTCTCCTGTCTTTAGGAGCACTCTTCCTCCAGATACCTGCATGGTTTGCTCTCTCTCCTTCTTTAGGTCTTTACTCAAATGCATTTTCTTAGTGAGTTTTTCCCTGGCCACCCCATCTAAAATGTCACCGCCCTTTCCACCCCTCCCCAGGAACGCACATATAATCCCTTTTTCTGTCTGCTGCTTCCTGCTTTATTTTTCTTCTTAGCTCTTATTACCATTTTGAATTTTCCTATACATTCTCTCAATTTTTCTTGCCTCCCTCAACTAGAATGTAAGCTCACCAAGGAGAGAGATATTTGTATGTTCTGTCCATTGCTGTATGCCGAGAACTGAGAAGAGGGCTCAATAAATAGTTCTAAACGAATGAGTGAATGATTCAATAGAAGAGCATACTAAACCAGAGAAAGATTAAGGGAGCAAACGTTGAACGATGATTTAGTGAGACAGAATTTTGTTTCTAGGGCTCTAGGATGCCATGCCATGTTCAATTTTCCAGCTCAGCATTGTTTCCTGGGCATAAAACCAGTTTAATTTTAAAAGAATAAATTTTTTTAAAAAGAATGAAGATTTTTAAAAAAAGAATGAAGATTTTTAGATTCTCTTGGAAGTATAATGATCATGCAAATCCTACATATTCATATCTTATTTAAAGAAGTTAGAAAATATACAGAAGAACTATAGAAGATTGCTGTACAGGCTGCAGAAGTTTTGTTTCCTAAATATTAATACAAATATCATGTTAAGGAAGTAAAACAATTTCAAGTAATGGTTTTTAAAAAAAAAACTCACAGGTGTAAAAGAGAAGCATATGGTTGAACAGAGATTGCCAATGAAATTGACAGATGATTAACATTCATTAAAACTTTTAATTAACACCTTGGAAAATTCCATAAAAATGATACTGTATGTAAATGACGATGTGTGATATCTTGGAGCATTCTCTTACCTGTTTCACAGAGGGGGAAGAAACGGATCACAAAGCTGCTTATGGTAACGATTTTCCCTCGCCTGGGGTTTGTTTCGCGTGTCATCTACTTGTGTCAGTCATGCAGGTTGGAGCTGCCAATATTCTAAATATGTTTGTCTGACATATAAGTGATTCTCTGGAGGAAAGAAAAACTACCTTTTAGTTTCTTATCACTTCTTTTCAACATTTCATGGTTAAGTAACTGCGGGAGAATTTGAGCTTTTAACGTGGAACTTTTCCAAGCTGATTTAAAATCTGGTTCATTCAAAACATGGTAAATAAGATTTGGGATCAATAAATCATATGTAATGTAACACTGAGGGTTGTGAGAAGCTGACTTTGTGAGGGATCCAAAACCCTAAATTGCACTTTATTTTGTATGTTGAGAATACATTTTCTGTTCACTGTTTGTGGTGAAATGGGAGTGTTTTCTGCTTGAAGATAGTGGTGATGGGTGTATGTAATATTTCAAACCTTTTTACAAAAGATATAGTTACTATAGGATTTTGTTACTAATTTTTGAATTCTGCCAAAAGATGGCTTTTTAGTGTTTTGCTTGGAGAATTATGGTACAAATATAAGCTTACCTACCTGTTGCTGATTTCAAAACCTGGGAAGGGGGGAATGGTAAAAGACATAGAAATATGTTTTTTTTGGACAGAAATGTGTTTTAGTTGTTAGTAGATGACATATTTGGTTATGGTTAAACATACATGGATGGTCTAGGATAATCATTAATGACATGAATTATTCTCCCAAACTGTCATCTCTTAAGAGTCTCAAGGACCACAGAGAGTATGTCTCTCTCTCCCTTTTTTCCTTGTACTATCTGCGTACAGTTATGGCATTTAACTTCCTCCCCATCTCTCTTCTGCTGCTTCTCTCCTCTCCCACCTCCCCTACCTTATCTTCTCTCTGCCTTTCTCCTGAGTTTTCCATGCTTCTGGGCTAAGTGCCTATTGACTTGACCATTAGACCCACAACCAACAAGCGATGGTCCTCTTCTTACGAGCTGCATGGTCATGTTGAGTTGAATGATGTTAGGTCTTCTTGGAGAGTTCTGTTCTTAAAAGCTATTGAGAATCTATTAATTTGCTGCTCGAGCTGTTTCCTCTTTGGTCAAAGGGCAGCAGGTCAAGAGGAGATAGAATTGGGTGTCACAGCAGTTTCAGAAGGCTGATGTTTGCAGAAAGGTAGCTACGTAAGTGAGGCATTATTATAATTTAAATTACTAAGTGTGATTTTAAAGGATCAGTTATCATATGCCTGCTTTGGAAAGCTAATGTGTATTTTAGGTTCAGTATTTAAGTTCCTTGCAATAATTTTTTTTATTCTCTTGTTTATTATTTAGGAAGTATTAAGATTTTAAGTCATTCTACAGATTAATTGAAGGAGTTAAAGCAATGGAACTGAGATATAAAAGCTTTAAATCACAAAAGAACAAATTTATATTATTATTTTTATCTTCCCGAGTGTTAAGAACCTAAATGTTTTGTAGCTGAAACATAAAGAATGGAGGAAGAAACAAAAAATTACACTGAAAATACTAATTAAGCATGAATGTTGCCTGATTTGTAATTCCATGTACAGAGATTATAAAGAAGAAATGTGGCTCAAGAAGGATGAGAGGTTCTAAATCTGTGATTCTGACTCTATAATTGAGAATAATCCTGCTGAGAAAGAAAAGGCATTAAATAAAAGTGTAACTATATCAGGAACTCTTTGATACGCTCAGAATCGAAAGGGTAAGTATCAAAGATAGAGCAGGGGGTACGAAGCTAGGGCTTGTAAGAAACAGGAACTTGAGGAGAGTTAATGGTCTTGGCCATTCATTCATTCCATCCACGTTTGTTGGGAACATTTATTATGCCAGATTATTTTGTTTGCACTGTGGATACTAGAATGTAATGAGGTCTTTGCTCTCAAAAATCTACTGTGATAACATTGGGCTATGTAATTAATAATGGACATAGCAAAGGAAGAACTCTTCAACCCCTGTTTTCTTTCCAGAAGGGAAAGTGTTGATTTCATATACCTCAGTGGAAATTCAAGCCTGGGCAGGATAAAGAATGGAGTGAGAACTTCTTGAAATGAGTTCAAGGTTCTAGTCCTAGATAAACATATATTTGCAAAAGAACTTGCTCATGTAATTTTGAGAAAAAAAATGTTGGGTAGACCATAGTTTGAGATTACTTAGGTAGATTTTTGGCAAGCAGAACAACTGAACTCATTGATAACTGATCAATGGAGGAGTGTTAACGGGATGTGGACTGTGACCTCGCTCTTGTCTTTGAATATTTGTTGACAACTTCAGTAAAAGCCTGCTTACCAGATCTTTAGATGACAGATATCTGAGAGGGGTGGCTTAGATGTTTAATCAAATAATTATGACTCTATATTCAAGTAAATGTGAAAGTAGTATATAAAATTCAGATAGTAGGGACTCTCTTGAGAGAGATTCCTTATTAAAAAAAGAACGCAGAGTTTAAATGGTTAATAAACCAGAGGTTTGATGGTACTATTAAAAAAAGAAATAATTGGCTAATTGTTACAAGCCTTATTGATAAACTTGAGTAGCTCCGAAGGCCTAACTAGGGTCATCACAGCTGTCTTCAGAAATCTGAAGATTTGGCACGTGGAAGAGACAGCGTAGTGGCTTTGTGTTGCTCTCAAAAAAAAAAAAAAAAATGCAGGAGATAACTGGAGATCATTTTAGTGCTACAAAATGGAAAACCTCCGACAAACCAGAGCTGTCCAGCAACGGAAAGGACTACCTTGTAAGGCAGTGAAAGTCTTGTTATGAAGAAAGAAGCAGGCCATTGGTATCAGGACAAGAATTGTGTTAGGAAGTCTCTAAGGTTTCCTATCTTTAGAATTGTGTAGTTCTACAGTTTCACAAACTTGTCACGACAGTTTCAAAAGATAAGAGGAATTTACGCCAGGGGAAATACTATGCATGTGAGTTGGGGGCATTTCAAAGAAAATATCAAACTAGTGGCAATCCTGAAGACTAGAAATTAAAGTCAGAGTGGGGAGTGGCTATAGCATTTCTCCTTCAAACACTTTGGGGCTGGTCTCAGGTAAATACAAAAGTATGTAAAGCAACACAGTGGTCTGAACTTGACCCCTAGTTTATTGGAGAGCTGAAGCATAGACACATATTGGTGATCCCTTTAATTATTTCCTAGTGTTCTGCCTCTCCTTTGATTAGAAGACATGCTTGCCAGGTAACAAACAAGAGGTTTCATTCGGGAAACCAACAATCCTTGCGTTTGTATTGAATTAAATATGGAGGTTTCATGAAACCATGTTGGATTCCTAAGTACCTAAAAACCACTTTAATGTTGCTCAAATTAACTTCATTAGGCCTACCTGATATTTTTTATTCTGTCAAGTTAACACAAAAGACTCTGGATGGATTATAGTCCATAGTCAAACAGATTCTACTTGAATTTAGAGACAACTCTGCATATACACTGAGATCCTGGATTTGAGAAAGCCCTGAAAGGTAACCTAATGCGAAGTTCCCTATTTTACTGATGCAGAAATTGAGTCCTAGAGCTATTGACTGACTTGCCCAAGGCAATTCTGTTTAGTCAGAATCAAAGTTAAGATGAGAACCCAGCTCTTATGACTTCCAGTGAATTCACATCTCTTTTATTGTACCATACTCTCTCTTTTAAACTAAATGGAATGTTTGCAGGGTCTCAAGATGCAGAACAAGAAAGGAACATATATCCACATTGCCTTCATTAAGTTAAAGGTGTTATATTTAAGTCTTAGGTATTTTTCAGTTTTATTAAACTTTGATCTCTGGAAATAAAATAAGAGTCATTTGTTAAACTTCTGTTCTGCTGCAAATGGAAGGGATGGAGATAGGATTCTGTGGTTCATTTCAAAAAGGATTTAGAGCTTATGATAGCCTTAGCAACTTCCCTAAATTATGTAGATTTCTATTCCAGTGGTAGATAGATCAAATATCTGTGTTTAGGACAGCTTTTAAGCTGGTCAAATCTAAGATGCCTGAACAGAATATCACTTTACCTATATAGTTAATTCAGGTTTCTGAACTTCTGGCAGAGAGGAAGGTCAGCATGTTTGAGCACTTTGCTACAAAGTCTTTAAGAGTTTTTACTTTTTTTTTTTTTTGGATATTTATTCAAAGTCTTTAAGAGTTAAACAATCTTTTTATTGTGATTCTTTTGTGTATTCTCCTGTGTGACTGGAACATAGATTTAAGTAGTGGTGCTTCACTGTTTGCAACAATAATCAACTCAACATTGGATTTAACCACGATAATGACTTATCAGTTAAAATGTATTGCAGTGATCATTTCAATGCAGTTTTTATTGAGCAAACTCCTAAATGAGTATCTGACTCACTAAAATTTATAATAAACGTTAAGATGTGCTCAATATATGTTTGTTGAATTAATTCCATTAAGATTTTGAATAATCAACCGATACATGTTTCTAAGTATCTGTCTTTAGAAATAATCAAATTTATGCAATTTGAAGTGACTAAATGTTTTTGGACAATTCTCGATCAGTCATTCTTGTGTTTATAAATACCATGTAAATTGGCATAGAGATTTAGCATAATCATGAAACCTTGGGTATTGTGGGGGAAAGATGTTGGAATAGGGTTAGGGGAAAGTGAACAGATTACCAAATTAAAGTTGATTTAGAAAATTTAAATCAGATATGAATTTAAAAGTTGAATAAATAAATATTTGAGAGTAAAAAAATCAAAAGAGAAAAAATTTTTCCAGCCCATGTGACTTCAGGAGGAAGACAGAGAGCTAAGGCAGGGGGAGTGGTTTAGAGATTTCCTTGCAACAAAGTAGTCATAGTAAGTTATTGCATGTCTTCTGTATACTGAGCCTATTCCAATAACGTGTAAGTCACAGTCCCTGGTCCTGCGGAATTTGCTTCCTTTGGGTAAGACACTCATATATGAAGCAGATTGTTACAACTGCCTCAGATTCGCACGATGGTGAAAATAAGTGGAATACACCCTAAAGATTGTCCTCGGCTTCCTTCCTTCATTGCCCCTTCCAGCCAGGAACACATCCTTGCCGTGCGCCATGAGCACGTCTATCCTGGGACGGAGCTTCATGGCATAAGAAATCCTTCTTGAGGCCAGGTCCTCACCTCAGAATCATGTTCACACTTGGCACGTGTTCCCTCTGGTCAGACTTCTTACCTTGTGCTTTAGACCCCTTGGTTCCAACCCTAGCTCGTCATCAGAGTCACCTGTGCAGTTTTAAAATTCAGGCATTAGCAGAATCTCCGGGGCTGTGGCTCCGGCAAGCGTGTTTTTAAAAAGTCCTGTACATGTGTTTCTGATAACTTTCAGCTACTCTGGTGCCAGAGATCTGCATGCTGTTTGCTTATCTACCTGGTCTTGACTTCTGCCTGGTTATTCTCTTCCTGCCTATGTAATGGCCCCTCCTTTAGGTGTTTAATTTGATTTGTCTTAATCAACATTTGAGGAGGGGCATAACTCTTTTAAGATCATTAAAAATTTGAAAATTGGAACCAGTTGATTGAGTTAGAGAGAACCAGACCTCAGTTAAAAATCTCTGCCATATGCATTGTATCTCCTCTGGTCAGTGGTTATGTGTTTATTCACTCCATCATCTTTGTGTGGAATATCCTATTTTCCGTGTCTTCATTTTGTGTTCTGTAATTGCTTCCAAAACTCACTGTGCTCACCTGTGTGTTGATTGTAGATAGCAAGATGAACACATGTCTATTTTGAGCCTGAAAATATACTTGTTTCTGTAGCTACCTGATTGTGAGATTAATTTGAGAAAAGTGATTCCAGTCTATTTAAATAACTACTCTGATGTAGTAAACATAAAGCGTCTTACTCAGATGACAAGTTTCTTCTTATTTATTCTTAAAATGGTTTGTGAAGCCATTAATGCAGATAAAATGAAATCAGATCATTTTAATCTAAATTTTGTGGTTGATACGCTCAACATTTATCAATAAAAGTAAGATTGGGAGTGTCAGATTCATTGCCTGGCCTTTATGACTATAAATGGATTTCTGGTTCCAATGTTAAAGTACAATCTGTCTGACATGATTTAAATATTTAGTGTAGATAAGACCCAAGTTAACAGATTTGCTGGAGTAACATGAACTAATTTTCTAGTTATTTGCTGGGCCAAGAGCATGACAACCACATATAAGTGTGGATCAAATAAAAATGAGGGCCTTTTTATAGCTTGCTGACGGGAGGCCAGTACATTCCACATTAGCACATCTCTCACTTCCCATAGGGTAGGAGGTTAGTGCTGTGTGCTTTCCTGATTACTTACTGGGTGGATGGCATTCTGGCTACGACTATTAGTTACTCTCTATCCCCAAAGAATATTTTAGGAATTCATCTATTAATATTTCTTATATTTGTGAATTGCTGGCTTAAGTAAATAAGTCTGGGCCTGACGTATCCCTTCATCTGTCATCTTTTGTTTGTGGCCATAAATGTCATGGCCATTTTTATGATCATATAAGATCCATCGCTTTTACCCTGAAGCAATTTTAAGACCAGGAGAGAAAAAAAAAAAAAAAAGATGGGAGGGAAAATGAGGATGAAGCAAAGGAAAGAGTGACTAGGGCAGAAGTCCAGCATCAAATGTGAGGGGCACCAGTGGGCGCTTGGCTCTTACTGTCTTTGGAACACTTTAAACCAAAGGATTCGCTTTTGTAGAATTTTAGAACTGAATGTAACCTTAGAGATAATATAGTTCATAGGCTTCATTTTCAAAATAAGAAAAGAATAAGAAAGGTTAAATGACACGGTCATGGTCACACAAATGGTGACGTTGTCTACCGACTGGCCATCATGCTGCCATTCATCTTTATTTTTAGGGTGAGCAAAGTAGGTCATTTGCTTCAGAGGTTCAGGAAGGCTAAGATCATCAGCTGCCTCAATTTTGCCCAGTGAAATGGGCATTTTTCCAAACCTGATTTTCTTCACTCCTTGTGTTTGACAATGTCCACTCCTCATCCTTTCTTGAAATTCTCTGTCCTTTCAGTTTCTGTGGCTGTGTGGTCTCTATCCTCCGTCTAGCCTGAGCTTTATTATTTTTTCCTTCGGGGGCACCTTTAGGCTCTCACTCCTTAATGCTAGTTCTCCAGAGTTCTGCCCTTGGCCCACTGTTCTCACTCTTCATGCTCTCCTTGGACAATCTCATTTACCACTTATTTAGTACTTTAATTAGAGGCCCCACAGCGTGATAAATACTGGATACTGGATGATGACAGACCTGACCCCTGGACTGTGGAGTGGGTCATCTTATCTGTTGTTGGGGTTTCTCATGCTGCCTGTATTCTGAGGAGTCTTGAATTTGTAGTTCTCATGGTGATGGACGCCCTGAGCTCTGCGTGTATAACTAGCTTGGCTGTTTCACGGAGATTTGAGATGCTTCATGTGGACGTTATCATTTCCTTTTTTTCATCGTTCCTTTCTTCAAAATACGCGTTTCCTCCGAGATTCCATATTTCACTGTCAAAGACACGCAGCTACTTCTGCAGAAAGTTGAAAGTCAGCTGTGACACTTGTTCCTCCTTTCCCGTCCAAGGACTGATTCCTGGCCGCTCTGTCTTCCTCCTCCTCTACTCTCTCTTACTCCTTTGTCGTCCCTTGTCTCCAGTTTTGGAGTAGGCTCCTAACAGGGCTTCATGTCTCCAGCCTTGCTTCCTTTTCCACCACTTTCCTGAAATCCGCTCTGCACAGGGTCGCTAGAGTGATGGTTTAGACCAGAGGGTAATTGAATCAGGTCAGTCTCTGCTTAAAGCCCTTGTTTGTTTCCCCATATTCTACAAGGTGAAGCCCAGCTCCCTAGCCTGGCACACAAGGTCATCTGTGACCGGGTCCCACCTGGGCTGCCCTGCCCTTCATACTCAACTCTCTGCTGCTCTCTGATGACAATACAGTGTTTGTTGAGTCAGCGTTCTTGCTTATGGCATTTTTCTCTGCCTGGTAGTAACACCCCAGCTCATGGTTTCCTGCTCTGTATCCCTTGGCTAAGCTTAAAAAAAGTTATTATGAATAATTTCAAATAATCACAGAAGGAGAGGGAAACATACAAAGAATACATATATTTAAGGTTAAGATTTTGACATGCTGATTCATTTATTCTTCCCCTACCCCGTCCCCTTTTTTCTTTTACAAAAGTATTTAAAAGCAAATCCAAGATGCCATATAATTTCACCCCTTCTTCAATATACATCTTCAAATGTCTGGACATTTTCATACATAACAACAATTATGAAACCTAACAAAATTGACAGTAATTCCTTGGGATCATCTAATAATCTGTGCATAATGAAAATTTCCAAGTTGTTGCAAAAAAAAAATCTTTTTACAGTTAGATTGTTTGAATCATGACTGGAATAAGTACTACATACTAAATTTGGTTAAGACTCTAATTCTCTTTTAATCGGAAACAGTTCCCACCCTCTTCTTTTATTAATGCTGTTTTCTTGTTGCAGAAACCAAGTCAGTGGTCATATAGAATGTTCTACGGTCTGTATTTATTTGCCTTCTTCTGGTGTTACTTAACTTGTTTCTATATCCATTGTACTTCCTATCAGTAGAAATTAGCTCTAGAGGCTTGGTTAGATTCAGTCTCCATTATCTGTCTGTCTTTTAGGGTAAGACTGATCGGTGGGTTCAAGTGGTGACAGCCTCATCCTTTCCTTATAAAAGTCACCATCAATCATTGTGCAACTAATGGTTTAATCCATTGATGATCACTGCCTGAATCAATTATTTCATTAAGGGTTGCAAGATGTTAATTGCATAATTCCATAATTTCTTCCACATTCACTGGCTGGAACTCTTCTAGAAAGGAGGATTTTACCACATCAACTAAGAACATTTTGGTTACCCTGAGATAGGAGTTGTATAGGCAGGACAGAAAAAAATACTAATACTTTGTTTGGATTACCTGGTTAACTCTTAATCATCCTTCAAGGCTCCGTTCAGGGGATTTCATCTGTAGGTAGCCATTGTTAATCCTGCAGAGCCACACTAAATGTTACTTTACTCTTGCATGAAATTCTGTACTTACCTCTGTCATTAGCTTTCTCACAATGAAAGTATCTTAGGTTTTTAACTGGAAATTCATTTCACCGTGGATGACATGGCCTAAAGCAATGCTACTGAAAGCAATTTGGTAGAACACAAACTACCCAAATAATTTGTTCAAAATCATTATTGCATCTCATTTTTCTCTGAGGCAGTTTTTGTAAACTTGTATATATCTTGGAGCGTTTTTGTCTATTTCAGAGTCTTTAACTTGTTTTTTCTTTTAAATTTTGAATTGCTTGTCAGCCAGCTGTGCTTACTTCATAGATCTGTAATAGTTACAAGTTGAAGACAATATACATGTTTAAAAATGGGACATTGCTTAAGTAAAAGATAGTATCCCAAACAGTGGAATAGTATACAGTCATTAAAAATAAGATTGCAAAAATATTGGCATGTGAAGATTTTTATATTCTATTATGCAGTGACAGAAAAGATTACAAAAATATGCTATGGTCTTATTAATTTTTTTTTTGTTGTCACACACAGAAGTGTTGTCATCTTATTATGTTGTTGTTTTTATTGGTATACCATGAGGAAAGTTTCAAAGTTTATTTACAAGGCAAAAATAGCCTAGAGTCAAATTACTCTCAGAATTCCCATAAATACTCAAAAATACAGGATGCTGGCACCAGGAGGACCCCCTCAGGAGGCTGCACTGATTGGAGGAGCACTAGACCCACATCTTCTGCCCCCGTAGCTCTGTGCACAAGTCCTCCAGGTGGCCAGCAGGCAGGAGAGGTGAAGGCATCCTCATGCTGTTCCTTGTCTGCATATCAGGTATCCAGAAGGAGACACCCTGTGGGGAGCACAGTGTTTCCTTGGGTGGGCTGGCCTTTAGATCCCAATTGGAAGGTGGAATAAATTTTACATATGAATAAACTGTAAATGATTGGCTGTCTAAAAAGTACCACTAAGGCTAGACTTGGGACATTGTCCTGATGAAATCATCATTATTAAAAATTATATCTGTGAAGAATTGTGCTCTATATTGGATTACTACAATTGTGATATACAGATGAACATTGGCAGTGCTGTCCTTTTGAGGTCTGTGCTTTTGTATTCTGTGTGTGTCTTGAATGAGGGTCCTTAAACTACAGATCCATGGATGACTTTCAGGAGTTTATGGATTCTGCGAATTGGGTGTAAAATTTTAGATATATATACTTTTTTGTGTAGAGAAATCAGATTCTCAAAGGTGTCCATTACTCAACGTAAGGCCCTTAGTTTTTGTGCCCAGAACTGGGATAAAACAAATTTCTGCTTATATGAAATTTTGGAAACATCTGTCTGACCTGAAATCTAATTAGTAGGTCAGCCTCACGCATGAAGTAAGATATATTCTGATTTCTCATAACTTCCGCTTATGGTGATAGTCAGAAGTCTACTGTGAGAGTACCATCCCAACACACCCTAGCTTTACATCCTTTCATGTGCACGTGAAATATGATATACACGTTTAGAAAACATATTTTATGTGTTTGCTGCTTGAAGTAATTAAACTACTTCAATTAACACTTCAATTTTTTTAATGGTTCTGAGCTTTCCAGTGAGTAATAAGTGGCTCTTTGTTTCCTTATATAAGTTATATTACTTTAATTATGCAGAGGAACTAAGCAGATGGGGTAAGAAAAATAGCACACTAACTTGGGGATCTGGGAGACAGAAATAGGGGGCTCCGTCCTCGGGCAGGGGAACCACAGAGGCAGGAAAGGGCCTAACGAACCAGAAGTGGCAGCGAATCAAAGGCTCCGAGCCCAGAGGTCTAGGGACTGCAATGGTTTTTTTTTTTTTTTTTTTTTTTTTTTTTTATGACAGAGAAACAAAGTGGGAAAGGCTGTTAGAGCTTTAAATTCATGTCGGGTTAAATGAGTCATGTGTTAGTACCATTCATTTACTCCAAAAGATAACATTTAGAAATTTCCCAAATTACTACAGACAGTCGAGACTGAAGAATATCAGATGTGGAACCAAAATCCCCAAATTCTCTCTCAGCTTGACCGTTTTCCTTGGATGATTTGCTTCACTCTGACTCTCAGTTTCCTCATCTGTAATAATTGACTGATCTCATTCTTTTGAGGAGTAAGTTAGTGAATACGTATGCAGTGCATAGAACAGAGTGCAGTAAATGTGTGCATCTGCTGAGCTGAACAGGGCCCTGGAAAGGAGCTGAGAAAAGAGAAGGTTGGGAATGGCTGTGAAGACAGTGGAGTATGTTTGGGGGAGAAAGAACCCCCCCATCCCCGCTTGCTGTCCCCCACCCCAACATGCACACCTGTAGACACCCAACCGTTGGCCTTCTAGGTATGGGAGTGGTAAAAGCTTCATCTTAATGACATATGCTCTTAGGTCAGTGTTTTATATAAAATTGGTGGACTCATGGTGCATGTGTGTTTGAGAAGTTGTGTGATAATTACCTGTAAACTAAAGAAAAAAATACTGCTGTTTGACTCACTTGGCTGGTGGTTTGCCTTGACGAACTTATCTGTGTAACAGTGGTGAACAGTGGTGAGCAGTGGTGGGACACACCACTAAATAGTTTCTTGTTATCAGAACACCTGTTTTCTCTGGGTGTGTGTTTACAAAGTTCTTATGGTTAGATTTATCCATCGTATGGCTAAATATGGACATATTCAAAAGAAGTTCCATGCTAAAAGCATGACATGTACTGACTCTTCTTTTTTTTTTTTTAATTGTTACATAATTCAGTAACATCTCAAGAAAACACCACCGTTTTTCTTATTTTTAATTTCCGTGACATCTGTTCTGTTATATTGATCGTGTTCCTCCAACAAGCTTCCATTTCACTGTCTCTTTTGTTTCTATGGCTTCTTTCTTTGTTCCAGATATAACCCAGGTTATTCTACATTGTAACTTTCAGTTCAAGACTGATGCTGGCATTACACAGGTATTGATCTCATTTAGCTGTTGAAGCCGTTGTTTCTGAAGCTCTGGAAGAAGAAAAAAAATCAACAACACACTGAGCACAGTGGGGCTTCCTTATCTTTTCTAGATTTGGGCACATTTACAACATGGTCAGATCTCAGGACTGTTTTACTAGTGCTACAAGTAAATCCTAAAGTCTCCCGCAAAGATTCTGGTTTTTAGTCTCTCTTTATCGGTACCACCTCCTCTCTGTGCACCATTTGCAAACCCCAGGATTGAGAGCTAATACTTTAAATAGTTTTGATCTTTTTTTTCTCACCTGCACCTCATCTTATCTTAAATGCAGCATGAAAAAAAAAAAAAAGTGAGAGCAGCCAGGGTGGTTGGAAGAATTGTAATTGCACCTTGTTGGATTAGCTTGAGGCTCAGTTTGCTAGACTTTTTAATCCACTCATCAAGGTAGATAGGAATTCAAAGGAGATCAGATTTTGCTTAATAAAGAAAGAAAACTAGAGTTAGAATGCATTATCATTAGCCATCATGGGCAAGAAGAAGGAAGGGTATGTTCTATTTGAATGTTTATATGTACAATTTATTTATTTAGTTCTCCACTATTTTTGCATTTGACATCAATTTTGGAAACATGGTAGATAGTTTGAAAATAATGTATACATATGCTTTAAATTTTAGGTTATGAGAGTGGCATGCTTGTATTTTTGTGGAATATTATTAATTCTTTAAGTGATTACATTTGCATATTTTGTTAACTGCTTTTACTCTTTAAATGTATATCTGTACATTAGGTATAGGCTTAAGTGAAAAGCTTTTTAGTGACCTGTGATTTAGATGTTCATCTCTATATTTCAGGGACATTCTTTTCATGACCCTAAAGTTTGTCATGGAGTTCATATTCAGAAGACTAATCACTTAGTCTTGTAAGAATAAGCACAGTGGAACTGTTCTCATGGCCTCAAGTCTGATAAATTCATAGTTTAAAGCATAAGTGTTGAAATTATTAAACTGTACAATAATGATCAGAATAGTTCTCTAAGAAAATTAGACTATAAAATAGCCAAATTAACTGAACTAGCTATTAATTAAATTAAAAAAGGCTGCTGTGAAGCAGAGTCACAGGGAAATAGCCCTGGAGTTACAGAAAAGAGACACTACTGTATGTTCCTGTATAATTTGATTAGAAAAAACTTTGAATTTCTAATCCGAGAAACTCAAAATGTGATTGTTCAGTCTTGATGTCTGTTCGCGTCGACTGGTGGTTCTGCAGTGAGTTTTATCAGCTTTACTGTAAAATGCCTCACACTACCTTCTCTTACTTTTGACCTGGGTTAAAAAAAAATACTTTAAAGTGATTTTAGACTTAGAGAAAAGTTACAGAAATAATACAGAGTTTACTTAACATCCCTCATCCAGCTTCTGCTAATGTGGACAATTAGTGCAATGCTCAAATCCAGGAAATTAACACTTATACAATACTATTAGTATTACTAAACACAGACCTTATTCTAATTTCACTAGTTATCCCATTAGTGGTATTTTTCTGATCCAAGACCCAATCCAGCATCCCACGTTATATTTAGCTGTTGTATCTCCTTGGTCTCTTCCAATCTGTGACAGTTCTTAAGCCTTTCCTTGTCTTTCATGACCTTGACAACTTTGATGGGTGCTGGTCAGTTATTTTACCAAATGTCTCTTGATTTGGCTTTGACTTCCTGTGATCTAGTTGATATATATGTATTTTGGCCAGAATATCGCAAAAGTGATGTGTTTTCCTCAGGGCCTCCTATGAGGGAGTACATCATGTTTTATAACAGTATGGTTATGTTAATCTTGATCAATTGGTTAATACGATATTTGTGTTTCTTCACTGTAAATTTACTGTATTTCCCATTGAATTAGTAAATATCTTGGGGGAGACATGTAAGACTATGCAAATATCTTGCTTCTTGAGCTTTTCCCAATGATTGTAGCACCTATTGGTGGATCTTACTTGCAGCAATTAATACTTTAAGAGTTCTCGGGGTGTTTTTGTGTTTCCCTCTGTTCTCTTGCATTTAATTACGATTTTTCTGTAAGGAAGAGCTGTTCCTTCTCCCTCATTTATTTATTTACCTATTCAAGGATTAGTGTTCATCATTAGTAAGTGTCATTAATCCCATCATTGTGAACTCATGGGTGTTTATTTTTATTTTATGGTTTATGATCTAATACCATCTTTATTTATTGCTCAGGTTGTTTCTTTTCTGGCCATTGGGAGCACTTCACGTTGACTCCTGTGTCCCTTTGAGATGCCCTTATCTGTTTTCCAGCACTTTCTCATTTTCTGGCACCGCAAGATGTTCCGGGCTCACCTTGGGCTTTCCCTGCCACCCCACTGGCATCAGCTAGTTCAGAGTGTCTCCTTATTTGTAACCACATACTGCTGGATTGCGGTATTTAAAAGCTAAGATCTTGCCCCATGAATTTATGAAGAAGACTCGTGCTTTTTAAGAGGTTATATAAAAAGAAAGAAATAGCAAATAAATAAATCAGAATATTTAGAGGTGTGTAACTGCAACCAGAAAGGCTGTTTCCAAGTGTTAGGTCTGGGCAAGGTACGGCATCCTTTTCAGGATGTGAAGACATTGAAAAGCATCACATCTGTGTCTTCTACCAAGAGGACCAAGAGGCATTTGTAATAATCTTTACTTTTTACGAACATTCTGTTTTTTTTTTTTTCTATTTTATTTCTGTCTACCATATCAAGTAAGAATTATACAGCACCAGGGAGGAAATGTATTTGTTTTTCACGACTACTTGAAAGTATGGAACGTAACAAAAGCAAAAACAAAATATAATCTGTCTATTAAAATGAACACTTAGGTTAAAATTCTTGTCTGTGCCGGTCTGGGCTGTGGGAACCTAGAGCCTTTTCACGTGACTCCTCCCTGCTCGAGGTCTTCCGAGTACACACAGGCATTTGTCCTGCCCCTATCCTGGCCCCTCAGCCCTGACAGCTAAGTGGGCATCTTTGTGGAAAATAACGCAGACTCAACAAGATCACAACCTTAGTGCTAAAACTGCTCTTAATGAGGTGCTGTGTATGAATTAATTAAATTAGCTTGCCCCTTGTGTGGCAAGCTCTGTTTAGTGTTTGTCTGGTTGACTAATTTATGAGGATAAAATTATGGTACAGTCTCTGCCTTGCTTGTTTTCATCAAAGAGATGGGCTAATTTGTAATGAAACTTTATCAATCAGATCATGCAGTTGGGTCCACCCTCCCAGCTCTGACTAATGAATTAAGGCTGTTTGTGTTCTTTCATAGGGGGCACATCCTGTGGCAGCCGAGAGGGGAGGATGCGTCGGCTATAGATTGATTGGAAGATGGATTGTTTCTTTTCTAGCAAACAGATAACGAACTTTCCTGTTTTCTGTTCCTTGGCATGTTTATGGCTTTATGATTATCTTTCTTTTATGCAGGGTATGAATTTAAAGTGGAAAGTGTGCAGCTTAGATTTGCTTGGCAGAAACCAAAGGTTGTGCATTTTGTACTGGAACTGCGGTAGCTAAGAACTCGCAACAATGGGAGAAGGAGTAATAGTCACAACCGGCAGAGAAATGGAGAGTTTTGAAAGGCAATATTCTTCAATGTTGGGAAAGTAATGAAAGGTCAAAATGAAGCTCAATAGAAAAGCCATTATGAAAGGAAGGAGGAGAATTTGGCTTTTATGTTGCTGTCAGGATTTGGGATTTGTTTTCTTTTTATTCTGACAAAACTCTTTTGGGGTGTGTTTTTTTTCTCTTCAATTCAAACAGTTTATACAAGTGTTATTTTAAACTTCCTTGTGTTTACATCATCATGTCTTTTGAAAAGAAACTTTTTTCTTCACTTTTGTTATCTGGGAGTTTTTAAGGACAGAGCCACTGTTTGTAAGACCTACACACTCTCATGTATATGCATTAATGTGAATATTTCCACTTACCCTGCCTGATTAAGAAATAAATACGAGATAATTCAAGAATACTTGTAAGAGATTCTGTTATAAGTCTATATGTATTTCAATGTATTGATGTTATTATTTTGAAATATATATTACTTCCCAGTATCTAATTATTTAATTTGTAAAATGCTGGCCATAGGAAGAAATTTTGCAAATACAAAAATAACATAAAGCTCCATGTCAGACAGCAAGTCAGTGGCAGAGGTGGATTTAGGATTTCGAGTTCTGACTTCTGTCCTGTCATCAGGCTACTAATCTGCTTGATTTTCTGAAAGAATTTGAGGCCTGAGGAAAGAAGATGCCAGAGACGCATTTCCAAAGAGATGAGTCACTTTGGGTGGTTTGATATAATAAAATCTGTGTTTATTTTGCAAAAGGCTTTTGAACAGATATTAGAGAAACAAATTTCATCATTATGTTCAACTTTATACTTCGTAACATTGTACTTTCTGTTCCAGTAGTTAACAACACTAAGTTCATAGTTCTTCTCTTCCTGTTCTCTCTTGAGAGTTTTCTTTTAAAAAGAAAAAAAAGACAGAGATTTTAGTGTTTTATCAGAGTGGCTTAAAATGTTATTAGTATCCTTTGCCTGGGCTATTAAATCAGCCTTTCATCTTCCTAATGCTATGCTATGCCTGTGTCATTTCCTTGCTAAGAAACCTTCTGTGGCTCCCCACTACCCACATAATTCTTCCTCCTGACACCGAAGACCTTCCATGATGTTAACTCAGTCTCCTTTTCCTGTGTTTGGATGGGTACCATCCAGACTAGACTATTCCGTCTTTCCTGAACATGCTCCAGATTCCCGTCCTCACGTATTTGCTCGTGTTTTTCCCTTTCCTTGCAGAGCCCAGAGCATCCGTCTCGGCTGAGTTCCCACATCTCTTTTGAAGTCCGTATCTCATGCTCTTGACCTTGTGAAAGCTTTTCTGTCTAGGAGGGGCAAGAACAAGGCCCCTGGTCTCATGAGGCTTGCCTTCTGGTTGAGGATGGGGGAACGGACCATAAGCAAGAAAATAAAATGGGAAAATACTTAATTTCTAGTGGTAATGCATGCTGTGAATACAGTGAGCTAATTATGATAGAACTGTACTCGGCGAGTGGGCAGGTGGAGGATATAGGCCAGATTAGATTGAGTGGTTCAGGTTGGGCCTCTTTTGAGAAAGTGGTTTTAGACTGTGGCTTGAATGCAAAGTAGGAGCCAGCCATGGGGAGATGTAAGAGAAGAGGGGAAAGGCACAGAGGTCTCGAGACAGGAGAAATCTTGGTGAGTTCCCAGAATGAGAAGATCAAGTGTCTGCAGCACACTGAGCAAGGATGCAGGAGTAAGAGATGCTCTCATAGAGATGGGGAGAAGCCAGGTCATGTACGGATTTGTGAACCAGCATGTTCAATGTGCGCTGATTTTAAGATCTTGGTAAAGATTTAGGCAGAAGGGTGTGATGATCTGATTCTTTGCAATTCATTCCATTTATTTCAGTTATTTGTAGAGTCCTTTTTAAGTAATGGAATAGAAACTCTTCTTGGGTAGGAATTATGTACTAGTCAATTTTGCTCATAGGTTAGAGGCCGTAAGTAAAATACTGGTCAAAATGTTGAATGAATGAAACTTGGGGGATTTTGAGAAATTATTGTTGTGTGTGTTTGGACTTAATGTTTTACTGAAATAGAAAGAATCAAGATCATCCTTGGCTCTTCACTGGTGGCCATGCTCACGATCCTGAGGAAGAAGTATGTGGAAAGAGCATAGGCTGATATGGTGGGGCTATGCCACAGAGGGGCTGAGAGTGTGAATTTGGGAGTCAGATTGTCTGAATAGTTGTCTTAGCTCTATCACCGACTTGCTGGATCTATGGAAAGTTACTAGTCTGTTTCTGCACCAGTAAAATGGATAATAATATTATCTACCTTATTAGTCTGTTGTGAGTCTTAACTGAAATCATCCATCTAGAACACTGAGAAGGATGCCTTACATTTGACCAAGACCCCATAAGTAAATCCCCCAGATTGTTAGGACAGAGGCTCTGCACAGTGTCACTGCTGGAGGGCCCTTGCTGAAATTCTTTCAGGCTTTCAAACCAATCCTTAACCTCCTTGCCCACTTTATCTGGGATTTTTTAGGATGATTCTATTGGTAGTTAATAAGGTAAAACGGATGAACTGCATTTTTATTTACTGTTTTTCTGGGTTTTTTTGTTGTTTATTTCTTTAATTAATTTATTTCTTCTTTTCATTGAAGTATACTCAGTTTACAATGTTGCATCTGTTTCCTGTGTACAGAATAACGTTTCAAGGAACTTCATTTTTAAAAAATAAACACTCAACTAAAGACTTCTACTTTTTTTTTCTCTTGTGGCAGCTGGGAAATGTATCTTCAAATAATGTTTTGGAGAGAGGTGTTACAGCCATTTGGTCAACAGCAATGATCTAATTTTTATTAATTTTCTTTTGTGATGGATTCCACTACAAAGTGGTATGAGCAGCTGTAGCCTGGCTTTGGCTTTGATGGTACCTTGTTCTATACCTTGTATCATTATATATGTTTGTAGATACGGCCTGCCGTGGCTTCGTAGTACTGTCCTCGGTGTCTCTGCTAAAGGACTGTGTTATAGGTGAGATCATACTTTAGCAGCTTCCTCTGGTATGAAGTCCAGGGCAGCTCTGTGTCATAGCAAATTCCATGCTTAGTGGTGCTTGTAAAAAGCACAAATAGCGGGAGACATGAGCTTCTTTTTTCACTTTGAGAAGAAGCCAGTAGAACTTGTATACCCGTAAAGCGTAAGGTGTAAAGCAATAACTTTAGTCTATGCTCTTTAACCAAGTTGTATTTTAGAAGTTTGACTTCTGGCAAGCTCAAGTTACATCAGTACAATTCTGGGGTGCTCTTTTTTTTTTTTTTAAACTTTCATTAATACACTGAAATTTTGGATTGGAAAACAATAAAGTAATGGTGGAATTCAGGCTGGAGCTCTTCGAGGGTGTGGTTTATTGTTCCTTTTCCAACTCTTAAATAATTCTGAACATTTTAACCAGCCAAACACGAAAATCCCTCAAGGCTTTTTGCACAGTTGTTTTGTTTCTCTTCTGCTGCTCCCAGTAACATTACATAAGTTACCTGGAAATTGTGAAGCTTGGCACCCTGAGCCAGACGGCCAAAATGCCTGGGATTCTCACTTCCTTCCAACAGAAGAGTGAAGCTGGATAATTTGGGGACGATAAGGAAGGATTTGGGAGAAGCGTTAAAAACGAAAGATACTTTTTCTAGTTATTGTTCTTTTCCATCTAGTCAAAGCCAAAAAGGACAGAGGCAAACTGTGTCTCCAGGGATTTGTAGCCCAATTTGGCTTTGTTTCAAAAAGTTTGGGGAAACTTTCAGTAACCTCTCTATGTTTAGGCATTACTCTTCTTTATAGGTACTTTTGTGTGTGTGTGTGTGTGTGTGTGTGTGTGTGTGTGTGTGTAGGAGTTGTTTGAAAAGGAGCAAAAGTTACAGTTATTAAGATGCTGGAATTCTACCACCACCACTTCCCCGGCTAAAACACACACTTTTTGGATCAAGGACTATGGAGGCTACTGTAAAACTTCAACACTCTTTGGTTATAAGATTAGACCCTTTCAAGTTTGTTCTCCCTTGAATAGTTTAGATCCTCGTGGCAGTTTCAAGTGAATTTATTGTCACGGAATAAAGTTACAGGATTCACTTCATGTTTAATTCTCAGATATAGTTTAAAAACCTAGAGTGATTTATAACACTTAGAAATTATCCAGAGTCAGATCCCAACTTTGTCTTTGACTTGGCCAGGGAAGGGCTCTCAAGGAACTTTGCTCTAGATGTGGGCCTGCGTTCTTTGCCCCAACCACACACGCCCTTCCCCGCCAAACCCTATGGTTCTTTTAATTTTTATTCTCAAATCTACACCTTCTCCGGTTACACTAGTTAATTAGTTATTCTTAAGTGGTACAGTTTTGGATGTTAGCGTGTCATGAGATCTACTTCATAACTTAAAACATTTTCTTTTATCAGATTCTTGAACCTCAACTAGAAATGACTTGTATCTTTTTGATGTTGTTGTCCTGGAAGTGGTCCTCAAAGTAACCACTGGTCTCAAATATTCACTCAAACGGAAAAGAAACCAGCATCCAGATTCATTATTAGAACCAGGTTAAATTATCTGGAATTATGTTCCCAAGAATCTTGTGAATTATCTTTTCTAAATAACTTTCCTAGTATTTTATAACTACCTTTTGGGCTCATTTATAGTTAAGTGGAGGAAGGAAAAACAAAACAAAACAAAACAAAACAAGAGCAAGAGGGTTTCTTACATTCCCTTCAAGTCTTCTGATTCTGCACCTAGTTATGCTGGCTTCCCTTGATTGAAATACGTTCCCACTACCCTGGATATTGCATTATTCATGTTAGGTCCATATTCTAGTGCAGTGCCCACAGCAGACACCCAGAATGACTAAATCACTGTGATACATTTTTAGTTGTAGCCAAATTGAACAGGAACTAAACCTCACCATTTCTTGAGTAAATGTCAGGTTATCACTAGATAACCTTACTTTGGCAATGGTTCAATGGAAAACAAGATGGACCGGAGCAATTTTATAACAGAGCTGGCGGTCCATGGTAGATTAGAAGTGATTGTTCCAAGTGGCCATACTATCATGGTATCAGATAATAAAATTACTTTTTTAAAGCAAAGATGATGTAATATGCAATAGTCAGATCCAGCATTAATGGCACTCTAGTCACTTTGGTGATAAACTTGTTGAATTCTTTGCATAATAAATTCTGTACTTAATTATTGAAGCGATACGACTTTTCAGTATTTGTTTTCATTACACTGAGGGAAAGAACAATCAGTTTTCTTTTAGGCTATCGTGGCTTTTTCATTTTATTTGTATTTTTGTTTTACAGGAAATTGTGATACATTGGAACTGCCTCAACATAGACTCCTGTTACTCTTAGAATGCTATGCATTACACTATAAAACACAACATTAAGATAAGAAGTCCTTTTCTTGAAAGCGTATTATTCCCAGGTATGAGTTAAAGTGGGAGGTAGAAGTTCGGAGAGTTGGATCCTCATTTGAATTCAGTCACATGTTTATGATGTTTCAAGTAAGTTTTATAACCTCTCCATGTGTTTGTGTTTTCCATAAGCCCTGATAATAATAATCTATGCTATCTGTTTCATATAGTTGTTGTGAGGATAAAATGAAATAATAAGTGTGAAGCACTTTGAAACTTTCAAAGGCATTATTATCTGCTGTCATTTTTATTGGATGGCCTGGATTAGAAAATATATTCCAGTTTCTTGCTTGGCAACTGATCTACAGGGAGCAGTGAACCCATCAGGTCCCACAATTATCTTGTCTTTATACACTTGCTAAGTGCAGGAGGAGCTGTGTCTGTATTTTTTATTACCCTATGTTGTCCTATCTGCTGGAGGTGGAAGAGAAGGGAGTGGAGTGGCTTCCCTACCCAGCCATTCCATGTGCATGTTCTACACATCAGAATGATTTATCCAAACATTTTTCCTCTTTCTGAAGCATGAAAACCTTGAAGTTATTTTCACTGTAGGCAGGGAATCTCAATAGATATCATTATTTCTAAAGAGCTTGTGTCAATTTTTTCAGTTCTTCCACATCACCCAATGCATTCCACAGTTGAAGTTATCATTTGGTGCAAGTACTTCTGCATTTAAAGAGGGCTCAGTTGCATCATTACTGACACTCACTTTTTAAAACCACACTTTTTATTTTAGAAGAATTTTAGATAAACAAACAAGTTGCAGTACAGCGTCCCCATATACCCTTCTCTCCAGCTTCCTTTATTATTAACATCTTCTATGAGGATGGCACATTAATTACAGTTAATGAACTAGTATTGATGCATTATTATTAACTAAAGCCCATACTTTATTCCCGTTCCTTTACTTTTTTGTAATATCTTTTCTCTTCTCTTCTAGGACTCCTTCCAGGATACCACATTACGTTTAATATCATATCTCCTTAGACTTCTCTTGAATGTGACTATTTCGTAGACTTTCCTTGCATTTGATGATCTTGACAAGTTTGAGTACAGCTGACACTGACTTTTAACCAGGGAGTTCAAGCTTACTCATTAGAAGGAAATAAGAGAGCCACTTCCGACCTACAAATAAAACCTCACTGCGTGAAGAAGGCTCTAATTGATGGGGTGCTGTAGGATAGGCGAGGCTTACAAAGTCCAAGCAGGGTACTAACAAAGGTGATATCCGTTTATCTACTTTACATGCTTGTTTGCCAAAAGGGCATGATTTCCTGAAGGAATACCATCTTTGTTATATCATCAGTTGTGCTCACGGCAAGAAAAATATTTTACTTAATGAAGCAGGGAGAAAGAAGACATCAGGAGGCTTGAATAGTGCTCATATATATTTGAATTTTCTTACCTCAGTGTATTCTGTCTTAAAATTTTTTAATACACACATAAAACTTCACATCTTAACCTTAACATCTGAGCCCTTGCATATATCAATAAATCTAAACTATTTTACCCTCTAGTCTTTCATGAGAGGTCAATTTTCATCAGAGCTATCAGGAACAAAATACATAAGTATCACTTGTAGATTCCAAGAAGTGACTCAGTTACAGTAACATTTTTTAGCACCACTTGCCAATGACAAGATGGCTTTAAGTGTTTATTATAACCCTGAGTCTCTGTTTCTATTAATACTTGAGGGGATTGAATCGTTGACTTTTGAAGGCAACTTTACTAAAGTCTATGAAATGATTACTTTTTATCATTTCAGGATCATTACTGGTCTTGTACCTTATGGGCCAGAACCCGTTCTTCACTTTTTGCAGTTGTCCGGTTTTACTAAACATTCTGAGATAGTCAATAAAAATGCATCAATACTAGTTATACTAATTGTAATGGTATGCAATGTATTTAACTTAGGCAAGATATTTCCTTTGGGGGGAAATGTTATTTTTAATTTCATACCAAAAAGGGTGAGACTTTTCAGGGATTTTTAAATCAGGGGAAATGAGGCTAAGTAGTCAATCTGAAGGCATTTGTGTCCTTTATTATCTGACTTTTGTTAGCTACCAAAATCAACAGTTTTTTCAGTGGTCAAGGATTCATTAGTGCTACATTTGGACTTTGACTTGTGAAGCCTTTTTTAACCAGTCTGAAATGTGTGAATCTAACAGGCTAGTGTGAGCGGGAGACAGATGGTGGTTCTTCCTTCCTCTTTTGATTGGTTTGGGCTTAAGAATTTCATTATGACCAAGAATTTGGTGAGTATACATGTCTGCTTGTAGTTCTGGCTTTAACCAAAGCTGTTTATACTTGATTGCCTCAAAGCAATTAAATGGAGCAAAGATGTTGGGTTCTTAATTCGGCAAATGCATTTGAACATGTAGTGACTTGCTGGCTCATAATTTACCTTAATTTTTTTTTTCTTTTTAACTAGGAGTGTGAAACAGCAAATCTCTGTAATGTGAAAGGCAAACCATTTTCTTATGCCATGAGGGAAAACAGTGCAGGAAGGAAGAAAGGAAGGAAGGTAGACCGAGATCCATTACTTACACACTTTTAAAGTGAGCGTTAATTGCACTGGACTCCAGTCCTGGACTTGAAATGTGATTCCAGTGTTTATCAGAATTTCCTATTCTTTATCCTTTCATCAGTCCCTTATCCCTTATCCCCTGTTCTCCTTTTTGGTTTCCTGTATTGGTCAGTTCAGTACGGTTTGGTTATTACTGTACTTCAAAGGGCTTTTGTGTGTCTTTACTTTATTTATTTATTTATTTATTTATTTATTTATTTATTTATTTATTTATTTTCACTTTTAAAAATTTGGCTCAAATATTATGTCTAACTTTCAGAACCCCCAATTTATCATTTTGCATTGCCTGGGAATTTTTTTTGTTTTGTTTTTTGAACCAGACACCAGCATGTGACTCTAAACTTTGCTCTGGTGATGGTTGTGGGAGGGATGTTCAGGACACTCATGATTGGTGTAATAAAGGAGGTTAAAATACTCTGGCAAAGGGCTACCATAGCAAGAGGAGGCTCTTGAACCCTTCCCAGAAAGCCTTTTAGGTGCTGCCACAGGCTGGAAAAATTTCCATGTAAGGGCCCGATTCAGCTCAGAGTTACAGATCAGTTGCTTTGGGTTTTACCACAAATGTAAATCAGAGAACCCACCACACAGAGTCATCTGTAATTTCCCCATTAGCTAGCCCCTTCCCTCCAAGTGCACACAAGCCAGCGTGAATGGCTGCCACCCAGGCAGCAACCCTGGCCTGAGGAGAGAAAGGAAGAAAGACACGTTAGGTTTTTGTTTGTCGGTTTGTTTGTCTATCTTGGTTGGCTTCGGGATGGAAAGAATAAGGGGAAGCTTGTCTTACTTCTTGCTGTTTTGAATGTGGCCGCTTCTTTTGGTTTTTGTTATTTTTAAAAATCTTTTTTGAGGGGGGGTGATATCGTTTTTAGCCATGTGTTTTAAAGGTCTGGTGCTAATGTTTACGTTAAAATAGGCATAAAGGAATATTAGAGTATCATGCTACAAGTAAGTCTGCAAATGAGCAATAGAGAAGAAGAAGGAAATGAGAGAGTTTCTCCATGCCCATTTTGGATATTTATATGGATTTTGGAGCTCTTCATGTGCCTCCAACCCACCCACACAACACCATTAAAAAATATGATGTGTGTATCAAATACAGCCTGAATTTCCATGAAAGCATTCCAAAAGAAACTGTGAGTTGCCCATGTAACCAATTTTCCCCTGAATTTTCCTGTGTAAGTGGAAAAAAAAGAACTGTTCGGGTTTCAGCCACACTCGGGTACACTGGCTTCATACCTGTTTCCACATGGGCTTGCATAGTGCTAACGGTCATCTTTACAGAAAATGCTTCGTCAAAAAGGACAACAGGCTGGTTTATAGTGAATAGAAGGAAAACGGTACCCAATGTACTTTCAAGCAATCTGCCTCTTTCTCCCCTCCCCTCTTTGAAGGTTCAATGCCCACTTCACGAACAAGCTTGGGAAACCACAGGGCAAAATTCCAGGAAACAATTCTTTTCTTTAATTAAGAACTCCATACAAGTTCAAACTAAAATGCGAGTCTGTTCTCGGTGCTTTTCTTGCCGCGCATAGTGATTGGCTATGTAACCTGAAAACGACAACAACAACAACAACAACAACAAAAAACCGAACAGTAGAATAAGTAGTTTCTTTTCTACTCATCACAGCGTCTGTCCTGTGCCGCTCTTTGGCCACCCAGAGGTGGCAGAGCCACACGCTGAATGTGTGAAGTCGGCTGTAAACGTGTAAACGGCAGCAGGACCTGTGAACCCAAGAGATGGTTGCTGTTAGGGCTTCAACATCCATTTTGCCTTCTGTCTCTGTGGGCAGTGCAGAGTGAGCTCAGATCTTGGAGCCTTTATACATGACGTGGAAAGTTAGAACATGTTTTAGGTGCATTTGTGGGTTGTTTTTCATAGACAGACACCTTGATGTGTGGTTAGCAAAGCCTGAGAGAAAAATCTGCCCCAGCTGATCTGGAAGAGACAGTGAAAACATACACCTCCCTCTGTCTCCATCAGCCTTATTTTTTGGGTCCCTCTTTGGGATGACAAGAAAAGTGGCCAGCTTGACCCTGAGAATGGGTGAATGCTCACTGGATAGTTGTTACGCGTTTTGACCACTTGACAGTGCTGAGTTTTACTGAAAGCTCTGAAGGCAAGAATTCCTAAACGCTCCCAACTGTTTGGAGGCAAGGTTTTCTGTCGAGTGAATTAGCCTACCACCTTCGTTGTAGGTCTTACTTCTTTTCTCTTTATTCCTCGTCCCTTAGATTCTTACTCCGCAGGAGGATGCCCGCTCTGGCTAGGCCTCCTCGGGCTTCTGCCAGGCCCTGTGTGGGGTGACGGTCCAGCCTCCCAGAAGCCCACTCAGACCCCGGGGAATGGAAGCAGCCCCCCTTCCCCCAAACAGATTTCACCATGTGCCCCTCTCTCCCACAGTCTCCCTCTCACTTGCCTAATGTAGGCTTGAGAACCTGCCCCTCTTCAGACTGCCATTCCACTTTGGTCCCTGGCCCTGAGAGTTGATCAGGTCCACTGAGGTCTACAAGCAGGAAGTGATTCTAACTCCTCCATCAGAGGCATTTAGGACGAAGGAGTTGAAGTAACTGGAAATCAGAGTGCAAACATCACTGCTCCCCTCTTTGAAAGATTTGGACATCTGTGTGGCATAAAAAGGTCATTTTAGACCTGAGGGGTTTCACATTGTTCCTTTAAGTTAGACCTTCGATGTAAACTATTTTCAACACTTGCCATGAAGAACAAATGACCTTTAGTTACTTGCCCAGAAGACAAATGGTACATTAACACAATAAATATAGTTTGCTGGGATCTCATCTCACCCTGGCTTTAACTTTCTACTAGAATATGTTAAAACTGTAGAATCCTTGACATCTCTAAATGGATTAAAATTAATCTGTGATACTTTACCTTTTGAATTCTGTGTAGATTTGTGATAATGCCAGTTCATGGAAATGGTCCAATATCACCTGTGTACTTCAGAGCACATTCTGGACTTGGTTATTTGGAGGGGATCTGGGGAAGAATGGGGCTGGTGTTACAGAAGGATTTTTAAGTGTAGACAATTCTTATGGCAAAATAAAAGATTTAATATTGAATATCTGCAAAATGAAATGCAAAATTTTCTAGTCAGATCTAACTGCAGATTTAATGATACTGTAGGTCTTTTTGTAACACATTGATCAGACTTGTATCATATCTGGGAACTTGGCAACTTATTGTGACAAATAAGCAATAGGCCAATCCTGTAGCGTTAAGGGGCTGAGGAATTTTTTTTTAACCTTAAGTGAAAGCAAACATTTTTAGTCATGCTTGAGTAGAACCATGACAAATCATCCAATTATCTGCATTTATCTCCTCTTCTTAAAGTCCATACCTTTGACAGTTTGACAAACGAAAAACTAAATATTTTTAGTTTTGCTCCAGGGAAATAAGACTTAGTTTTCCTCTGTTGTGTTTTAATTGCGGGAGAAAGGTGTTCCCCATCCTGCTACGGGAGAAGGATGAGAGCCAAACTCTCACTATCTTCTATGCCCTGGGTATGGAATGGACTGAATCCTAATGTCTCCCTGATTCTAAAATGCCACTGAAAGTTTTCCTCTTTGGTAAAGAAAGAGGACCCTGGCTGCTGTGAGCCTGATGGGCAGAAGCATTTATTTACCTCCCGGAGCTGCTGCTTTTTTTTTTTTATTGAGTCATAGTCATTTTACAACGTTGTGTCAAATTCCAGTGTAGAGCTCAATTTTTCACTTATACATGAACATACATATATTCATTGTCACATCTTTTTTTTCTGCTGTGAGCTGCTTCTTTAGTAAAGCAGACATTAGAATTTGTGATGATGACAACCTTTTTGAATGGGATCCTGAACTCAATACTGTCTTTCCTTGGATGAAATAGCTGTAGAAGTAGAGTGTTGCTAATGACAGAGGTAATTTTTGTTGCTCTGGAGTAACTTCCTGGAATATTAAGGAGGATTGCACATTTTTAAATGAAGAAATGGGCTATGTCAAATATTCAAAGAAATAGCAGGGAAACATTCTGGCTTTTTCTTGCAGATTTAGTTTCCTTATGTACCTGCCTTGTGTCCCTTTCAATGAATATTCATAAAATATTCTGTGCTGTGCGGATTTCTCATGTGTAAGGCCTCCTTTTGATTTTTGTAAAGAAACATTGAGGATATCTGAGTGGGTGGGGGTTGAAAGTTAAAATATTATAAGCAACATTTATATAAAATAAAGATTTAAAATATTATGACATATATAAAATGTTACAAAGAAAGATTTTCTGAACATTTTTTAAGTTTGAATTTTGTTCTCAGATAAGTAAAGCAAGGCGTAAATCTTTCTTTGGCTCTAATGATGGATTAGTTAGAAATTTATGATGTTTTCGACTTATCTTAGGTGGGGGTGCTGGGAGCTGGGATGGTCAGAGATAGGCTTTGGTTAGCTTTGTTTTTTTGGTGAACTCCTGATTTAAGCAAATGCCTGTGGCACAGAAGTTTGTTTACTGTTCTTTCCTAGGTGGAAATTGGCAATTATACCTAGTTTTCCTTTCTTTTCTTTTTTTTTTTTAGATGCCAAGGCATCCTACAAAATGTTTCGTGTTTCTTTTGTTAATTAAAAAACGAAACAAAACAGACATAGGTGATGAAGGGAACACATTAAATGTAATGTTTTTAGATACCAGCAAGGTATCTGTTTATAACACTGAAGACAGTGGCATTAGAGTGAAACAAATGCTGATCATGTGGATCTATGTAACAGGGAAACCTTCCAGTGTCTTTCCTGAGGGCTCTGCCCCTAATCATGGTATATAACTTACTTAATCAATGAGCATCTTGCTGGTAGGAGGATCAAATTCGAGGAGTCTTCAGGAGTGGTATAAATTAACCTGTTGATTGACAAAATTAAGGTTCAGATTCATCTCAGCAGAATGGAATAGATCGTTGGGATCAATACAAAGTCTCAATACCCAAGGAGATAATAAAGGAGTGATTTCCTGGTTTTGTGAGAGAAAGGGATTAATATTGTTGATACTGTTTGGGTTCCCTCCCAGACCAGCATGGTGTTGGGTTGCAGTAACAGAAGTCGAGCATCCGTTCGAGAGCAGTAACACCGACATGGAACCGAAACTACTCTGTGACATTCCAGGGGTCTTATTTTTTCACTAATTTTACGTGCTTCCTTTAAAAAATTAAAGGGGATGCAGCCAGGATGATGAGGGAACTTGGGGAAGAGACAGGAGAAGAGAGGCTCTCAGAGTCAAGGAGGCTTACAAATGATCTTTGGACACAGGATCCTTAGATTTTCTTTCTTGTTCAGCCATTAAGGGGACGGAGGTGTGGGCTCAGTCAAAAGAAGAGCCTTTTGTTACCACTGCTTCAGATTGAAATGGGCTATCATTAGCAATAGTGGACTTCCTGAACATACTCCACTGAGGTTGAATTCATCATTTGTTACGCTGTTAGAGAAGAAATTCATACATCTGGTCACAGTTGGACCAGGTCACTTCTAAGTCTCCTTTAGGTTCTGAGATTCTTGAGTTACACATTATTTATTGAAAGGAAAATGATTTGTGAGTTAATCTATTTATATATATTCCACCTCAAAATAATTACAGAAATTGAAAAGGCTGTTAGGGAAAAATATTATCAGGAAGCATATAGTGGATACGTTTAAAATGTAGTGGATTGTGTATAAAAATGCTATAATAGTAGCTACCTGAAAGACATGCATTTTTGACAGGTGGAGAAGGAAAGAGGCATTTCAGGGATGTGGGGAGGAGTGATAAAAAGTATCTAATCATCATATACAAAGAGGCCGTAGGGTGGGAAAGTAAATAATAGTAATAGTTGCCAATTATTGCTACCTATTCTATGTCAGACTTTTTGTAGGTGTTTTTGGATACATTTTACTAGTCTTCATAACAAACAGGAAGGTTTCGTATACACATATTACACATGAAAAAATCAAGTGCAGAATGGCTGCCACGTAGAAAGCCAGTGGCCGAGACACAAAGGAGTCATTCCGGTCCAGTCTTCAGCCCTAAAAAGTCTTGCTAACAATTGTTTGGATAAGTCTATGCTACTTGTATGCTAATCTGAACTACTGGTTAAGTTATTTTTTTTTAATCGCCTCCAAGATTGGAGTTTTGGTTACGAAGGCTGGAAAAACCTTGGAATTGTTTATACCATTTGAAGCCAAGTACCTCCCAAATGTTGTTTGGATGATCTGGCCTCTGTTCTCATCATTATTTGTTGGGATTTGGTGTTCACATTCTGCAGTCTTCATTCTGCTGTGAAATATTATTAGTGTTCTGTTGAATAACTTGTGTTTACTTCCTTCTACTATTTTACTCCAACCCAAATCAGTTTTTTTCTGGTATAGGTCATTTCCCCAGAACCTAAATGCTGTTATCTCCTTCTCCATCTGTCAGAATCTTGCGACTCCTCCTTAAAATCCAATTCCTGAATCTGCTTTAAATTTTTCTGTCTCTCAGAGTTTCTCATCCCTCTGCACACAAAAGCATTCTTCCCTGTATGTTTTAAAAATTAACTTCAGTTAGGGGTCTTGTATTATTTTATCATTTGCTTATTTTTTCCACCTCTAGATTTAAACTTTTTGGATTCAGTCTTACACAAAGCAGTGGGTTGAGGAGAATACAAGTTATTTATGGCTATAATCATTTGATGGGTAAAATGGCATCTACTTAGGGGAAAAGCTCCTGCATGTTCATTGGAAACTGATTTCAGAAATCTTATTTTAAATAATTTTTTAAAGAAATACAAGGACCATTTGTGATGATGCATGCATAATGTTAATTCCCACAGGGAAAATATAATTCATTTTCTTTAGGAGAATCATTTTATCACAGGGCAGTCAGTGGTAGCAAGTAATTCCAACACACGTGGGCGCGTGCGCACACACATGGGCACGTGCGTGCACACACATACACACACACCCCTCTAGTCTAAAAATCTGAAGGTGCTCAGCTGTGATTCAGTCTTTCCTAGAAGAAGCAAGCAAAAAAAAAAAAAAAAAAAAAAAGAAAAATGCAGCTTTTCTAATTAATAAGATTTAAAACATTGTCAGCTAGCCAAAGACAAGGGGATTCAAGATTATCTCCAGTAAGGCATCTTATTTCTGTAACTCATTTTTAATTCAAGAAAACATGGTCCTTGCCCTCAAGAAGTTTATAATCCTTTGAAAAGAAATTAAGAGGAGGGGGAAGTCTTTAGTAAGAGGCTACCTTCCTAGTAAACCAAATGGAAACAGTCAGAGACAAGGGGCAAGAAAGATGAATGAGTTGAAGGGATTGACTTATGAGAAAAGATTAGAATAACTAAATACAGATAGTTTGGCTAAGTGAATACTATGGTAAGAGACATGATAAATAGCCAAACTTAGTCCTTTGTAAGGCTTTTGAGAACAAAGAGTCTCCATACAGGCAAGATGATGTTTATCAGTGCTATAAACTTTGTACATTTCTTGCAGCTCTTTTAAGTCAGCAGCATACACAGACTTGAAATGTAATGGACAGTGCAAACCTAAATTAATCTCTGCCTTTGTGACATGATATGTATCTGATTCAGTACACTTCTCTTACCCAAAAAATGAATTATTTTTTAAAAAATTTTGCAAAAGCACTTGAGGACTTCATGTGTTGTTTGGGGACGGAACTAATAAAGAAAATACAAAAGTTTGATTATAAAATGAATTTTATGTGTGGAGTTTAGAAGATGAAAACTGCTGAGAAAACCAGTTTATAGCCAATTTAGGCTCTTTGTGGCTAAACTGTCACCTGGTAGCTAAATGAAAGTGTAGATAATTTGGGTGTTGGTCCCAGAAGCTTACCACTGTCAGAGTAAAACGATCTGTGGGCAGACGCCTGCGAAAAGAGGCTGAGATGCTGTACATGATGATTTGTGCATCCTTGAAACAAAGAAGTTCCTCTGCCCTTTTAAGCCGAAGTGGTGGTAAAATACACAAGTCCTCATTTGCTTTTCAGTTTTGACTGAGAAGACAGCCTCTGTGATGAGCCTCTCATCTGAGAGGAAAACTTGTGGTGCATTTAAATAACTGAATTAAAGTGACCAGGAATGGGGATGCCCAAAACACAAGTTTAGTTTCTGTGGTGAGTGATTCAGAAAAGCCCGTTAAGAACTTTCTCTGAAAAAGTTTGCTGTGGAGCTAAGTTAATTCACCCGCTGTTTCCACTTTCTGGAGAAATGCTGCGTGTCGTTACTTTCTTCTGTCTTGGGTAAAAGAAAAAGAAACATTATCTTCAACACATAGTTTTATTCTTGAAGATTAGAAAAGCCTGGTGCTTTTTAAAGGGAAATTGAGAAATCTATCTAAAATGTCTCTCTCATTAGTTGATAAACTGAGGAAATATGTCTCTTTGTAACTGAATTTGAGTTGCCTTAAACATTGTTTGAAGTCTGCATTTTCACTGTGGTCCTCTGTATTTTCACTCTAGTTGCTACATTATTGTGATAATAGGGAAATATGTATATGTGTGTATATATATTTGCACACATGTAAGTTAAGTAACAAAAATATCTAAAATTGATTTTCCATTAAAGAACAAATATCAACATAAGTAACATATATCAATGATATAATTTTGAGCAACCTTTTATTAACAATACTCTTACCGTGAATTTTCAAGTGTGCGTACGTAATGTGTCAGTAATCCACATTTATGTGGTTTCTTCTGCTCTGTATGGTCCTTCAGGGATACAATTTATACATATTTAAAAGTGGTATAATAAAATGAGATCACAAGAATGAAAAATTATCCTGAAATACAAACTTTCTAGAATGAAGAACTTAGGAATGTCTGCTTTTTGGACACACTTGGTTCCTATACTCTCGGTAGGAGGCTTGGACATACTGAAATTGAATTTCAATGAAAAAGTGGGGAGATTTTCATTTCTTAAGAGATCTAACGTTGCACACTGATGGATTACTTATCTTTACTCTGGTGTATGTTGATATGTATAATAGTACCAGTAGTGGGGAGAATGTAATTTCTGGTAATAGTGAGTGTCAGCGTTTCAAAGACTGAAAAATCTGTGAGTAAAATTGTTCTTAATATGTTATCATTGCCAAATGAAAGCTGTCCTGATTTCCCCATTCTCTCCTCTGGGGAATCATACTTATCTTTCATTCTGTGTCAGGAGAAACTGTCATTTAGGGGCAATTTCTGTTCCTGTGCTGGCATATTTCTTCTGTTTATGTTCTTTCTTTTCCCATATGGGAATCTTCCTCTGTGTGTTGAGTGTACGGTTTATCCACGCGTAAGTGGCGGCACTGGGGGCTCCTCCTGTTGTCTTAGGAGTTGTTGCTGTTGAGAGGTGCTGCGTAGGATGGATGCTGAGGGGAGTGGCAATTTTCTTCTAGTGTCTGAAGTTAAAGATGGTTCTTCTGTTTGCATGTTTTGTTTTTCTACTTAAAATCTCTCAACGTGTAAGGCTGTATGTGACTATATTCATTAGGATGGTTTTGAATAATCAAGTATTCTCCCAGATCATATTAGACAGATTTATCTAAGATATTTTGAGAATTTCAAAATATTTCTGAATTCAGGTAAATGGTTCCATACTACGTACTAGATAATCCAGGCTGTACTGAGGTCCTGGAGGGCAGACACAATCCCAGTTGGAGAAAGCAGTGTGGCACCTGCTTCATTGTGCAGCGTTTAGGGCCAGACCACCTCAGTCCAGATTCTTCCTCTGGATCCTTGCTAGCTTGTGGGAACTTGGGCACATTAGTTAGTTGTGCCTTAGTACTTAAACTATTCTCTTCTAAATAGGAGGTGTGTGACTCTCAGAATTAAAAAGAGTTAATCCTGGCCAAGTTCTTAGAACTCTGCCTGTGGTAGTAGGTATCCAATAAGCATTCGTTATTATGATTTTTTTTTAAATGAATTCTTCAGCCCCTAGCACAGACCTAGCTCATATTAGGTAAGCATATAATAAGTACATATACACAAAATTGAATAAATAATGGAATATCCCTTTAGTATTTCCCTGTGCACAATTTTATGGAACTTCTTTTTCATTTTATATACATGGATCTTTGCTGAATTTATAATATGTGCAGATACTGTCTTAAGCACTTCTGAGTTGGTGATACATTATACATGCTATTAAAGGAATGCATGCTCTTGGGTAAGTTCTTTAACTTTTCTGTAGCTCATTTTCCTCAACTGGGAAAGGGTTGTTGCAAAAAGTAGAGGAGACTTTCTATATAGAAATATATATGTAGAGTACTTAGGTAGTGCCTGGTCAGAGTAAACCCTTAACAGATGTGAGTGCATTTTCTAGTATAGGAGGTAAAATGTGTAGAAAACAAATATGCAGGGTAGGAAATGACACGCACAATAAGAGAGATTAAAGTGTTACCATGCATATTTCCAATGGGGCCGCGGTCGGGGTAGAGAGGAGTGGTCAAGCAAAGTTAGGAGGAGTGGGCATTTGATTGGTCCATTGAATAACGTGTAGAATTTGGACATCCTGTGTGCAGAGAAATGGCATTTCAGGTAGAGGGAACAACATGAATGAAAAAATCGGGTGCTTTAATGGGAACAATGAGAGATGCTTCTTGTTTAGACCACAGGAGGTGTCCATTCATACTAACAGCAGGGGAAAAGTGAGGATGAGGGTTGGAAAGGTAGATTGGAACCAGGGAATAGAAGTTCTTGTGTAAGTTGAATGTTACTTGTCTGGCATTTGAAAGATGTGTAAGATTTCTGAGCAGAGGAATTGCGTGATTGGAACTTTTCTGAATTCATTCAGGAAATTTTCATTTTGTATTTATAAGTTGGATGGAATAGAGATGGAGATGTTGGAAGCAAAGCCATTTACAAGTAAGATGGAACGGAGAAGATATTGGGTGATGGTACAAGCAAGAGATAATGAAGTCCTGAGCAAGTGCCAGTGGGAATGCATTGGAAGGAACGGACGGAAAAAGATTTCTGGGGAAGAATTGTCAAGACTTGGCAACTGGATATGGAAGAAAAAGCAAGAGGATGGTCAGAACTTCTAGTTTTAGGTAACTGAGAGGCTGATGCTGCCATAAACAGAAATAGGGAACACCGGTCATGGAGCAGGTTGAACAGGAACAGTAGCGAGCTCCATTCAGAATTTATTGAGCTTGAGATACTGGCCTCCGTCCTGGTCACCTGTGTGGAGAGGTCTTTCTTTAAGTAGGTGGGAAGAACTACAGTTCTATTTATAAACTGTGAAATTTGTGGATGGAAGGTAAACATTGCACCATTCTGATAAAGCTATTGAGTTACAGTGTTTTAGGAGAGTACCTTTGTTTCTTTTCCTTCTTTCAAGAAAATAATAAAATGAGAGACATATAAACAGAAGAATGTAGATGTGTTCTTTAGTGATCTTAATGGATAAATGGTAATCTGAACCTTTATGAACTTGTGATTTTACTATTAAATATAATAAACTATGTGTAAATAATAGTAAGGTTTTATTAGTCAGAGTGAAAGAAGAAAATTCAAGATTAATTCTGATACCTCAGTAGTAATTTAAAAAGCTCTTTCAATATACTGCCAAAAATGTATTTTGTGGTGTGATAGTCTTGGACTCCCTAAGTATTAGACAAATTCACTTTTTATTAATGCTTTATTGTATTTATTTTGAGGGTTCTGTGTTTTTTTGGAAAGTTTTTCTGGCTTTTGAAAACCTAACAAATTTGTTAAGTTAATAAAATATATGATTCTTAGACAAGTTATTAACTGGTAGCTTCATTTAAAGTTAATTTAGCTGTTTTTTTTTTTTTAAATAGAGTTCAAGAGGCAGATGAACTGTGCTGACCAGTTGGCATCTAGTATACTTGTATCTACATGACTAATCCTTGTATCTAAAGAAGTGTAACTATAAATAATAATAAATACATAATAGATAAATACTTTCAGCTGAACAGTGTTTACCAAGCTCTTCAGTTTATAATAGCATTTGACACAAGTGTAATGACAATATTCATCTTGTTCCAGAGAGAACCTGAAACCTAGAGAATTTAGGGAGTTGTCTATTTTTTGAAAAGTAGTTCCTTATAATTAAACTGAGACTGTCATTCATGTACAGTAGTGAAGAATTTATCCTTTCAATATTTGTCCTTCATACCTAGGGCATTTTGTGTTTCTAAAAACTGCTGAACAGTGGTCATTTTCAACATTTTGGTGGTGAAATTTTGATTGTTAAGTCATAAAATTCTTTCACTAAATCGAATATAGCAATATATTAAAAATGTGAAATCTTCATCCTAGATCTTAAGTATGAGTTTACAAATAGAAATGATATTGGAAGCTATAAACCCATTAATTTTGGAATGTTTAACCTTATTTTTGAAATGTGTCATGAAATTTTCTCATGTTGGAATTCTCATTCTTATCAGTCACTGAATCACAGACTAGATCTTCAATATTAATTTATTCAATTTCAGTGGCAGAGATTTATTTTTGCATTAAGCTTTGCGAGCCTCACTGTGTTCAGGGACCAAACAAAGATGAATAAAACATCGTCCTCGCCATCAAGGAACCTCCAGTCTTTTGGGGAGGATGCACAAAGTGCAGTGGGGTGGTACCCGAGAAGAGGGAAGCAGAGAGAGCCCTGGGAGCAGGCTGGAGGAGGAGTCGCAGCCTCGGTCATCCAGCATCCTCTTGGACAATTACAACAATGGTTGGTTCCCTGCATCTTAGGTCAGCCACTTCTGCTCTTGGTCAGTTTTCATTGTTGAAAGGCTCCTTTGCTTTATTTTGTTTTGCTTTAATGGTTGACCAAAACTGACCACCTTGGAACGTCTGTTTATGGGTCTGAGCTGAATTCTCCCCAGCAGCCCTGCACTCTACACCAGTGCTTTGCCAACTGTGATGAGGACCATTCCACTTTTTTTTTTTCGTTCCGACTTCTACTCTGTCATGAACTGGTGCTGCAATAAAACACTAAGATTGGATTTGTAACATGGGAAAAAGAAAACCAAAGACATACAAATCCCAAGCCTTGATTTTTTTCATTGTTAGATTCACAACAGACATTAAAGGACCCTGTCAAATTTTTATGTGTTTCTGCTATGTCTTACTCTTAGGTGCGATATCCCTTTCCTTGCAAACCAGTGACAGTTTTTGAAGGGACAGCGACCCTCAGAGCACACACTGGGCAGTGCTGCTCAGCACATATTTTAGGCTGTCTTTCCGGAGAGTTGATTGTAAAATTTTCTCTTCTGCTTTTAATTAAAGTTTAGAATTAGCCTGTTGACGTTACTCTAATAAAATTCATTCTTTCTTTATTTTATGAAATAAAGTCTATCTCTTGCCAGGTACTCATTGTTCCAGTACTCTTGATAATACACAGGGTGGCCAGAGCCAGGAAAACAAGGAGAGGTGACAGCACTGGTCCTCATAGGCGGTTCAGAGTGACTCTCACTCCTTTCCACATCGCACTCATCACTGCTGGCTTTAGCTCAGTTCACAAACATTTTCGTGTGCCTACTTTTTACAAGATATTATGCTAGATGCCAGGAGTGTAAAGATGAATAGCTCATGGTTCTTACCCTCAAAGTGCTTATGGTCCTATGGGAGAGACTCTGACCAAGTTCTGTTTTGACATATGTTCAATATACCACATTTTGATACATAAGTGATGTAAAATAAATGTTAATAGTTTCCTGAATTTTACTGCTTCTCATCTCAAATGAGTTGATTTATTTTTTTTTGAATGTAGATATAGGATAAAGCACATGGAAATAGAAGTTAATCCATACAGAATCCTCATTAATAATTTTCATACTGCAATTATTTAAAATATTTAAAATAATGATATAGTAGTCTTGTCAATTTTTCTTGTAGACCAGATTTTCCCCATGATAGCTATGAAGACTTAAAATGACATTACATTGGGTGTGTCATCCAGATGGAGTTATTCAAACAGGATTTTAAGGCACCAAATAAAGGCAACCAGTTTTCTTACTTTGTAAACTAAGTTATTTTTGTTAGATAAGTCGTTCTAGAAGGGTTCTGTGTAATAAGCCTTGTTAAACCAAGCATCTGTCTAAGGCAAAATTAAATATATTAATATAGAATTATTTATGTAACAAAGTACTTATAAAGCCTCATTGTTTTATTTCAAATTTAAAAATGATCCTTCAAGTCTGACAACTTCATTTCTCCAACATCTACTTGACATCTTCCAGTCATTTAGTCCTTAAGAAACAATAATTTTTAGCATTCTTTATACAAGTAAAATATACTTATGTAAGTGTTCACTCCATTTTGCTATTCTGGTTGGAGAAGGATGTGGGAGGCTTGGAGCACCCCAGCCTCAGCCTCCCCAGGATCACTGCACAAGGCCCCTGGGCCCTGTAGAGTGCAGGTGGAGGGTTAGTAATCACAACATCCATTTTAATGGTTGAGTTGCATTTCATTGATAGATGAGCCATAACTTTCCAAAAGTATTTCCTTTGTAGGATGTATCATTTATGTTCAGGTTTTCATTCTTTGGGTCTTTTTTTTTTTAAGTCATTTTTTAAAAACTTTGCTGATTGTATTTATTTTATTTTTTATTTATTTAAATGGTCAACCTTTATTGGACAAAGTTTTGATTACTCAGGATTTTTATCACATATTAAATGCTTTTCTAGTTTTCCTGAGCATGGCTCGCATTGCATGTTTTCCGTATCCAGACACAGTAGTCAGATACGCAGAGTTGCTTGATACACTAGCACTAAAACCACCGAACTCTTTTTTAGGTTTATGTCTCTCAATCTGAGAATTTAGAGCATACATAGGGCATTTGGTAGGAACTAGAAAGGCTAGACCTTTGTGGACTTCTTTCTGGCTAAAGGTCGACTCTCATCATTTGTGGGAGTCTCCGTCTTACACCTGTGCTCACTCTCAAGAGATGACTATGGTTGGGATTTGTTCAAGAGCAGTTAGACTATGTATTTTGGTTGTTTGATCTGGGGAAGAAAACCTAAGAACACTCTGCTGGTTTTGTGAGATCTGAAGGCAAAGATTTAAATGTTTAAATGTAAGTAGTGGGGCTTCAGAGATGATTGAAAACACCATAGTCAGTCGGTCTCTTTGCTGGGAGTCTGCTGCTGTTCCTTTGAAGAGTTCAGCCAGTGGTGTGACCTCGCTGGCTCTTGCGGGTTTGCACCAGCTCCTGTGAGCCAGGGTGCGCCTCTCTTCCCAGCCCCACGTTCAGTGACTTCATGGAGGGGTGGTAGCTGAAATCGGCCGTCAGGAGGTAGTTCACCATGAAATTTGCAGAAGCTTCAAGTCAGGGCTTTTTTTTTTTCCCTCCTGGAGAGTTGATTGTTAAATATATGCCAGCACAGCACTGGTTTTGGCTTCAGTCTTGTTCTGAATGCAGGTAATAGCGTGTGCTGATCATAGTTGCTTAGTTTTAAAAGTACTTCCCCTAGTTGCTTTGAAAGGGTCCCCCCTCTGCATGGTGCTGTTCTAGGAACAGCGGATATGTATCGTAGAAAGACAACTGTTTTTGAGTAGTCAGTACTCTGTGAGTAACCAGAGGGGGAAAATTCTTGGCAAAGGTTTAAAATCAGGTAATACTTAAAAAAAAATTATATCATATACTCACTGGTATTATGCATTGCAGAATGACTTGCCTATTATATTAGTTTATGTACCAAAATAATTCACCATAGCTGATGCCATAGGTACTGTTTTTAAATTATGTTTTGTTCATGGCTTATGTTACCTCACATAGAACATTATATGTGGGTGTACATATATATATAGTAATCCTTAATTAGTATATTACTTCTTTTTTAACATTTTTTTTGAGTTATAGTCATTTTGCAATGCTGTGTCAATTTCCAGCGTAGAGCGCGATTTTTCAGTTATACGTGAACATACATATATTCATTGTCACATTTTTTTTCGCTGTGAGCTACCACAAGATCTTGCACGCACTTCCCTGTGCTACACAGTATAATCTTGTTTATCTATTCTACATATGCCTGTCAAATATTTATTTCTTAATTATGATAAGGCAGTGTATGTTCTTATTAAAGGCTCTGGCAACTGGAGCCTTCTCTGAGTGTCTCCAGGAATTGCTTTTACAGGCTAGGAGGTGAAAATTCAACGTGCACACAAACTCAACTCTTGGTATATAAACCAAAATAGATTCCAAGTACAATCACCTTTATATTAATGACCATTTGAGGACCTTAGAAAACACAAGGCTACTGATAGAGAGGTTTATTGTTTGGACATGATATTTAAATAAAACATCTGAAACTTAGTGAACAATGTATCTTTGCAGTTTTATTGCACCGTGTCCTCTACTGGCAGTACGTGCTAGGGTAGAAGGAGTTACTTGTCCAGAATCAGAGGTTTCTCCTAATTAGGATTATCAGGCCTGCTACTGCTTACCACATTATAAATGAAGGTACAGTCCTTTGAGACGGGATGTGATGAAAGGATGGGTAGTTTTGGACCATGCCCTCCCGATTCCCTGTAACCTTTCTGAGTGGCTGTTCCCTTAGCTCTACTGTGCTGTCAATCAAAGAACAGCCCGACTTCCTCTGGTTCCTTTCACACGCAACTTATCTGTTGGAGTGGCGTTTGTCTGATCTTTTTCTTTTCTTTTTTGGGGAGGGGGCATGTTTTTACTTTTAAGATCTTCTCTTTCTTATGTAAAAAAGGCAATTAGACTCGTATCTGTTTATTTTAGACAAAATGGCTGTTAATTAGTGTGATCAAAAACCCTGCCATTGAAGACCATGGGTTCCACTTTGTAGGTGCACTAAATTGAGTGTGCTTTGGTGCCAGTTGACATGATAACAACTCAAAGTCTGGCTTTTTAAAAATTAATGAACAAACACATTTAGGAGGCTTTGTTTTGTCTGGTTTAGATCTATAGGCTCTGAATGCACCAGAGTTCTTGTTTTTTACTGACTAGTGCTATTGCTTATTAAAAGTGCATAAACTTACTGAAAAACTTTTTGATAACTTCATATAACTGATGTGTGAAAGCTACACCATTTTCATTTAATTGGTTCATTTATGATTTTATAAGTTGGAGTACAAAGCATGCTTATTTATTCTATCAGTAACACACACTAACATTTCTTTTTGTTAAGTTGTCTGCTTACCAGAACTCTAGAAACGTCTTAAATTGTCAGCCCCCTGGGCACCTGCCCCCCCCATCTTCATGCCCCACATTTAACATTTAGAAGAATCAGGCAGATCTAGTGTTTATTTAATATAAGCAAAGTCAAAAGCATGGGTCAGTTTGAGACAACTCAATCTCACACATCTTTACCATCCTCAGTGCCTTATGGTGATAATTAATGTTCAGAATTACGACAGTAGGAGAATTTTGAGAGTCTCCTCTATGGAAAGATTAGATTACATGTATGATGTACTACTTCTAAGGCAGAAAGCCATAAAATATATACCAACAACTTTTTATATTGAGGCTTTAGACACAAATAAATTTCTAGTTAGGTAGTCAGAAAATTCAATCAAAATCAAACACGATTGACCACAACATCCCCGCTCTTTATCATTCTGGTTAAATGAAGTTTAAAATTCATTGTTTGTCACACTGAAGAGGAAAAGAATAGAATGACAAGAGTATTAGGGAGCGAAAGACCCAGCTCTTTGGATGTGTGCAAACTTTATGAATTATGTTAAGATAGAAGCACTAGTCATAACCTGATTTCGCTAATGTCTGGGAAAACTGGATTTAAAGCTGATGCCCCAGATTATCTGTGAAACAGCAGTGAAACTTGAGTTTTGATTGACTACTTTGGGAAAAGAAATGCATATTTGTGAATGGTAATAGATCCAAATGCCTCACTAAAGTTATTTAGAATTAAAAATCTAACAATAATAGCTACTATTTATGTCATGTTTAGAGTATTCCAAGCAGTATTCTGTGCTCAACAGTGAATTAATGCTTGAATTCATTTATATGTTATTGTATTTAAATTTTACAGTAACCCTGCAAAGCAGGCTTTTGTATACTTATTTTCAGTTCTGGAAACTGAGGCTCTGAAAAGTTAAATTTCTTCCTAATAAGTTCAGTCAGTTGGTAAATGACAAAGGTGAGATTTGAAGTCAGATCATTCTGACTCCAAATGCTTTCCACGGCCCTGTTTCCCAGTGTTTCTTAATGATAGGTTATTTGGTAAACGCGTGTTTTCCTATTCTGTGAGAAAATCACAGCATCACCCTGTTTTCTTTATGTTTAACTTTTCCAAGCTAAAAACACAGAGTTCTCCCATTTCTAGTTCTCTCACTGTTTAGAATCCTTTATCAAACACCCTTACGAATGAAAAGCTGTTCCTAATGGATTTGAACATTTCAGTGATCTTCACCACTTACCTTGGAAGGTTCCTGCCGTCATCTGTCCTCACTGTTGAACATTCTTTCTTGGTATTTAGCTTAAATTTACTTGTCTTGATTATACTCATTACTCCCAGTTACCTCCCTTATTGTGGATGTGTCAGTAATGATCCATCTTTAGCCAACTGGACTTTGTTTACAGTTCTTCCCACAAGATTGAGGCTGATGTTGTAATGATGCTTAGAGATGATATAATATAGATGTGGGTAATTGGGCAATCAAATTCAAAGTACAGTCTAAACCTAGAATTAGTAGGAAAGTAATAAATGGCCCTCAGTGTTGGTTTTCCGTGTCATCTGTGCTTTGGTTTGCATTTGAAGACATCTGTGCTTGATACCTTAAGCTTATTCATACACAGTGACTTTCAGCATGCGCGTACACCAGCTTAATTACCAGTTTAAAAGTGTATTTTATGTATATATATATTATTGGGTATGACATCAATCTTTTATTTTTTAAATTATTTTACACTAAATCAGCATCTCCTACAACATAACCTTTGATCATATTTGCTTACAGCTTCCTGCCCTCCAGTCCTTGATTTCCATTTCCTTTTCAGTAGTAATGAGACAAATTATCAAACCAGCTCATTTGAGGAAACTCCAATTGTAATCAGTTAGCTTGATGGAGGGAAGGGTTTTTGGTATGCAGCGTTCATCCTCCCCTGTGGATACCCAGTGTAGTAATTGAGAGCTTAGTTTAGTGTACTGGGCACCCACAAAGCGAGCTTTGCAAAATAAAACCAGATTTCTTCATCCACGCAGAACAGATATCTGTTCATACGCTGCGTGTGTCTAAGGATTTTTGTTTTGTTTTGTTTTGTTTAACATTTTCATAATGTGGTAACCTGGGGCATCACGGAGAGTGGTCCTTTATGGGTTTCTGTACAGAATTGAAGCTCTAAAGGCACGAGTTAAATAAAAAGCGTCACGAAGTTGTGAATCTAGAACATGAGTGTGCAAGGGTGAGAGACCCAACCCAGCAACAGAGATCCATCAAAAAGAGTAGCCAGTAAGAGAACCCTAAAATAAAAATCAGGAACCAAAGCAGACATAAAGGAAAGAAAGGTGGAAATGGGCCAGGCCTTTACAAGCTCAATAGAGAAATAATTCATCTTTTTTGAAAACATTGTTAAAATCCCCAAAGGCCAAGAAAATGGAAGCCCAGGAAGAGAAATGTGAGTATTTAAAAATAAAGCAGTTAATGCTATAGATGATGGACACTAGAAGCCTGATAAAGACTTTAAGTGCTGAGAGACTAGACAGACAGGAAGCCATGAAAAACAGTAACAGTGGGAAGAGGAGAGGACACCCTGAGAACTATTTTGTGGGGTTGTGTTTGATTAGACACACATGGGAAGTTTCTGTATTCTCTGAGGTCTAGGATCAGTCGATAATGGCAAATACAAAAGCTAGCACTAACAGAGTACTTACTATGCTCCAAACTGTTCTAAATACTTTGTATGTTGTATATTAAGTAATAGAATCTTCGTAATAACCGGACGGGGAAGGTGTACTGTGGTGCATCCCCATTTCACAGGAGCAGGTGCCAGAGAGATTAAGTAACTTGTCTAAGTTTACCCAACAAGAAAATGGCAGTACCGGGCTTTGCAAGCAGGTTGGGCCAGAACCCCTTCTCTAACCACTGCACTGCCTCAGCCCTTTTCAGGGACCTGAGGCTTTATGATGTTTGATTCCCTTCACCTGCTCTATCCAGTCAGTCACCACATCCTGACAACTCCAGCTCTCAAATATCTGTACAATTAATTGCTTTCTCATCAACCAGTTGTCATGATCTCAATGGCTCCAGTGCCCTTGGTTTCCAGTGTCACCCCCTTCCAAACCTCTTGCTCACTGCATCGGTCTGACTTTTCTAAAATGTAAATCTGACCGTAAAAACTCCTTCCATTAAGATTGTTCAGTGGTCTCCGTCACATCCAGGGTAAAATCCAACCTTCCAATGTGGTGTAAAAGGCCATTTTGATCTGATCACAGGCCCTTTTTTCCCCTTGTGTACCCCAACAAAACTCCTGCTGCAGAGGGAGTTGATCATTTGTGGTTGCCTGCACACAGCCATTGTTCTCTGCCTCCCTGTGTGTACACCTGTCATTTCTCTGCCCACAGGTTCCTTCTTCCTTTCTTGGTCTGGCTAACTTCTTCTCGTTTTTCATCATTCACTTTGGGCAACATGTCTTCCTGGAAGCCTTGCCTGATCCTGCAGAATGAGTTAATGCTCTGCTTCTGTTTTCGAATTTTATGCTGTCTGCAGTTCTGTCATAACGTGTGCACTGAAATGTGCTCAGTGGTTTCTGTTTTCCTCGCCAAGTGGTTAAACTGCTGGAGTACAGGGTTTGTGTGCCTATGGCTCTCATGCAGACTGACACAGAGTAGATGCTCAATAAATGCTTGTTGAATGAACAAGTGGAGAAATGAGTGACAGTCTCTGACAAGTATTTTGACTTTTGCCTTTGGAGTTTCAAGTGAGGATATGATTTAGTATCAGACCTTACTCAAATCTTAATTCCTGTGTGTTTTTCTGAAAATGAGAATGAGGGCCAGCTTCTTACCTTTACTGAGGAGATAAATACAGGGAATGGGTTTATATTACATATGAGAGCATACAGTGGAGGAAGTAAGACTTCCCTGGCAGTTTTGGTAACCAGAATTCATTTAAAAATGGACTGAATGTTTTTGGTGCACTTAAAAAAAAAAAGGGGATGCATTTACTTTTGACTTGTGGAAAAGCCAGCATTGTGGAATATCCTAGGACAGAGGCTCCATGTGACTGCATCACATTAGCTGGGGAAGTTTAAAAATCAGAGATTTCTTGGACTTCATCCTCAAAGATTTGGTTTCATGGGTGTTGTATAGGAGCCCACATACTGTGTTTTTTATGAAGCATCGTGGCTAATTCTTATGTCCAGCTCACACTGGAAGCTTTCCCGGGGGTCGGGGTGGAATACTGCTATTTGGTGTGGCAAGAAGGTACCTGGTGCTGGTCCACAGGGATTACTTCTACTCCTTGCCTTTAACCAGGAGGCTCCTTCATGGCTGTCCAGACCTCTAGTGGAAGCTAACCAATCTGTGTTTTACAGATGTGTGCCTATGCCAGGATCCTTGGAGGACCAAGGTAACTTCGTAATTAATGAGAATTTCAAGTGGGAAAGGTGGTTCCAAACTGCTTTTAAAAAGAATTTTGGAGTAAGCTGTGCCATCTCAGAGGTCTTAATTACTAACTATATTGCTCCTTCCTCCCTCTTTCCCTTTCTTCCTTCCTCCTTCCCTCCCTCTCTCAAGGTACAGAAACAGTATGGAAAAAAGATCCAGGTCTTAAAAAGTAACCTTTTTCCTGGCACATGGTGTAATTCGAATAGTACTATTGGAGTACATGCTGTTACAATATCATAGTATTGTAAGTATAGGGAAGTGAAAGGACATAACATACGGGGATGTTTCCCATCTCTGGAGCAGTGCTGTAATGCATCACTTCTGTTTTTGTGTTGGGAGGTCTCCTGAAAGCCCTCAAAGAGTTTCTGTGGGGATGGGATGATGAGCCGCGAATGATTTGCAGTCAACACTTAACCTGTTGCAACCAGCATTTTGGTTGATGTTTGCCAAATTGATCTATATCTTACATTCATTTGACCCCTGCCTGATGTAATTTAGTTTTGTAGTTGAATTGTTTGCCTGAAGTTTCCTTTACTCCTGTTGCAATGATGCAGCTTTGCTGAAAAGATACATGATTAGCAGTCTGTCTGGGTTCAGGTCCCAGATGTGACAGTTACCTGTTCTGTGACTTGTGCAAGTTAACTGTCCTCCCTGGCCTCGGTTTCTCATTGGACAGGAACCAAGGTTGTATTTTCTCACTCTTATATTTTCAGTAATCAACACAGAACCTGGACTGCTTGATGTGCCCAATAAAAGGGTTGATTGAATGAATAAATAAATCTCTAAATCTCTAAATTGGAATAAAATACAATGTAGTTTTTTTTTTTAAAGAAAATAAAATAATGGGTAAAGGCACATAGAACAGTGCCTAGCATGTAAGTGCTCAGTAAGTGTTAGCAATGATTGTTAATTTGAAAGCAGAGTGCTGTAACCATTAGGAGTGAGAGTGTTGGAGTTAAAAGTTTGTGTTTAATTCTGCCTCTGTCGTTTATTAGTGTATAACTCTGAGTCAGCTCGTTAGCCTCTCTGAACTTCAGTTTTCCCATCAAGGGGAGAAGGATGAGGGCACTACCAGCCTCATAGCATTGTTGAGCATTAAATGAGATATAAACCTCTTGGCACAATTACTGGCACAAGGTGCTCATTCAGTAAGAGATAGGATCATTGTTATCAGTACCATCACCAAAATGTCTATCAATACTGTGACCATTGCCACTATTTGTAAGATTACCTTAGAATTATCAGTGGTGCTCCGTAACCTAAATGCTTCATTGACTAGAAGACCAGAAGAGGAATATTTTCCGAATGCTTCTCATTTCAGTCTTCATGTCAACATGATTCCCTTTGAAAGCACCCACATTACTAGCCCATTTTACTAGCTAGACATGGACAAGTAATTTAAACTCTGCACCTCAGTTTCCTCCTATATAAAGTGGGGCTAATAATATTTTCTATCTCATAGCATTTTTATTAATACACGTAACTAGAAGAGTGCCTGCGTGTAATAAGTTCTCCAAAAAATGTTAACTTTTACTAGAAGTAGCAGTAGTAGTAAAAGGCAAAACAAACCAAACACAAGCTCCACATCCCAAAAGACTGAATATAATAAGTACGTAGAAGCATATGCCCACATATTGTGTAAGCACATACAGACACACATCTGTATGTATATTTCTGCAAATACTGACTTTCTGTCATTTCCCAGGGTACAGATTCCACGTTGCATCAGAGGAAAGCCAAAAATCTAAACCTTTTATCTGAAACTGTCCCTAATGTGTCCATGACTGCCAAATAGGTAACCCCTATTCGCCAACACGCTTTAAACTGATGAAATTTCAGATCCGTTTTACATTTTTAAAATTTATTTCAAAAAGCCAGTAAATACGTGAGCAAATCCAGAGTGACGTATTTGATTTCAGTGGCGTGAACGAGGAGAGAAAGGTTTGTGTTTCTGGTCATGTCAGGAAAAAGATAGCTGAAGAGTATAGATTTCAGTGTTCCGAAATAAAAAATGACGCCTGACCAGGACTGGAAGCTTCAGATCAAAAGGGCAATTTTAGAAAATTGTGGTGAGCGAGTGAGAGCACTAGTTTATTGAAGAAATCAATTTGCCATCTTAACCAATGGCACCGGTGCCATCCCTATAATCTCTGAAAATAGACAGGACACTGTGCGGTTCACCAATCCGCAGATCGCATCTGCTTCCTTCCACCTGGCAAGCTCACACCCTTTTCAAATCAGATGCTATCGCCGGAGCTTTGTGGGTTTGCAAAGCCACAAGTTTATTAGTTAGATAAAATCTCTGAGCGTTGAGAAGTTTAAAGCTGTGTTGTCAAACCGCATTTCAGTTATAATGGCAATTTCCAAAGTAAATATGACATAGTAACTTTTAAATCTTGTCGTTCTGTTTCCTTGAGAGTGTGTGATGTGTGATAATCTACAGCACGGCTTCCTGTCTTTGTTTTCAAATTCAGCTGTACGTAGAGGGTAGCAATTGAAATACTTAGACTCTGCAATTGATGAAAACACCTCCAGCAGCCCCATGTGCTTCTATGGCTGAAGGTGGGGCAAAAGTGTTACAAAGGAAAATAAAATTGGGCTTTATTTAAAAAAAATTAGATGTAATTGACATATAACATTATATTAGTTTCAGATATACAACGTGATGATTCACTATTTATATGTATTGTGAAATGATCACCACAATAAGTCTTATGAACAGCCATCATTATACATTGTTATAAATTTTTTTTCTTGTGATTAAAACATTTAAGATATACTCTCTTAGCAAGTTTCAAATATGCAGCAACAGTGTGATTAGCTATAGTCACCATGCTGTACATCACACCCTCCTGACTTACTTTATAGCTGGAAATCTGTACTTTTTAACTCCCTTCACTCCCTTCTCCCCACTTCTAGCAACCACCAATCATTCTCTGTATCCACGAGCTCATTTTTGTTTGTTTGTTTGCGTGGTTTTTTGGTTTGTCTTGTGGATTCCACATATAAGTGAGATATTACGGTATTTGTCTTTCTCTGTCTGATTTCTTTCACTTAGCATAATGTCCTCAAGGTCCATCCATGTTGTCACAAATGGCAAGATTTCATTCCTTTTTTATGACTCAATAATAATAATATTCTCTCTCTCTCTCTCTCTATATATATATATATATATATATCACATTTTCTTTATCCATTCATCCATAGCTTAGCTATTGTGAATAATGCTGCAGTGAACAAAGGGATGCATATATCTTTTTGAGTTAGTGTTTTCATTTTCTTCAGATAAATACCCAGAAGTAGAATTGCTGGATTATATTATAGCTCTATTTTAACTTTTCTGAGGAACCTCTGTGCTGTTTTCCACAGTGGCTGCACCAACTTACATTCCTGCCAGCAGTGCACAAGGGCTGCCTTCGCTCCACATCCTCCCCAGCACTTATTGTTTCTTGTCTTTTTGATGATGGCCATTCTAACAGGTGTGAGGTGCTATCTCATTGTGGTTTTGATTTGCATTTCCCTAATGATTAATGACTTTGAGCACCTTTTCATGTACCTGTTGGCCATCTGTTTGTCTTCTTTGGGAAAAATGTAAATATGGCTTGAAATGTTTAAGGCAGTAGTCAAGAGGAGAAAACAACCTTAGGGCAGGGAGGGGTCCTCTTTCATATATTATTCTGTCTCATTTAATGATCAGAAAGGTCTAATGCAACAAAAACTTACCAGAACTCAGTATTCAAAGACCCCAATAAGCCTTTTTTCTTCTTTGTTAATATTTGACTTTAGGAATAGACACTAATCCTAAGGAAATAGCCTGATACCAGGTAACAATTTTGGGAAAGTGCATTGCATGGTGTTCATTTAGGTTATTATATTTTCTTTCAAATTTTATACATGGAATTACTAAATGAGAATTAATTTTGACTGGGAACTATATACAGTTAGGAAAATGGAAGTTCTCAGTTGATCCCAGGCTTACTCTGTTACCAAAATGTAGATATGGGTAGTTGGCTATATTTTTAACATTACAAAAAATGGTCACTGTGAAAGAGTAACAATGTCTTTCCAATATAATAACATGGTGATAGACAGCTTGTATATTGCTGGATACTGTCCAGAGCTCTTCTACACGTATTACCTCACTGTATCCTCAGGTAATCCTATGAGGTAAGAAGGGCCAGTAGGATAAGCTTCATTTTACATCTGAGGGTGTTGGCAAGAGAGAGGTCAATGGCATAACCCAAAATACTCTTAATAACTGAGCTGGGTTAGAGTCTCCAAGAGCAGAGACTATTCCATTATATTAAACTGAAGTGTAATCTTAAGAGGATGATAATATGAAATAAAATCGGGTTGTGCTTATTATAAACCTTAAAACATTGGTGCTACATGAAAGAAAGCTATCTCAAAGAGAAACAGGCTTTTTTTTTTTTTTTTTTTGGCTTGGCTATTATTACTGTCAGAATTAGTGTTCAGTGAAAGTCAGGTCTTATTGTTATTATTACATAGATTTTGGAAAATTACTAGCCATACCACCCAAACCGAAGTAAATTAGTGCTACTGTAAAAAGATGATAATTTATGATACATTTATGGTAAAGTACTGTTGTTATCTTAAGTTAGCAACATTGTTGCTGTTTTCACCACCAATCAGAAAGCAGAAATTAGTTTCTTTTGTGTAGTAGAGGGAACTATGTTCAATATCTTCTAATAATCTTTAATGGAAAAAAATATGAAAATGAATATGCATGACTGGGACACTGTGCTGTACACTAGAGATTGACACATTGTAATTGACTGTACTTCAATTTAAAAAAAATTTTTTTAAAAAGCAGAAATTTCTTATTTGAAATTAGAGTGAATTGCTGTTTCAATAGAGACAGAATGTAATGGCCCATGGTTTTATGCATTTGAGCAAAAACTGTCACTTCATATCAAACTGTCAGCCTCGCATTTCTCTTACCTAAGGTATAAATCTGTGGACATCTTTCATATTGTACAGTGACAGCATCACGAGCGAACTCCAGATTCAGTGTGTTCAAAGCAAGAATCACAGAGGCCGCTTTTATGGCTTACTTAAATGACCAGCTCAGAGCACATTAGCCTTAGTGCAGTGAGTCTTTCTGCACAATAACACCTTTTGTTGTACAGCTCATACAGTGAATTCAGTACGTATCCCTGGTACCACTGGGCCAATGTGGTATACTTAAGATGTTTATCCTTATTCTTTCTTTTGTAAATGTATGGACATTTAGTAGAGGGAACCCAAATCTTAAGCCAAACATACACAGATGCCTGAACATTCATGCTTTTTTAGGAGAGCAAGCCTCTAATGCGTATACACAATATAGGGCAAGTGTATTTGGTGGTGTCAGTGTACTGTCTCCAACAAAATGTGGCCTGCAACAGGAGGCCAATCCCAGGTTTACCCGGGTCAGTTTGGATTGGTCACATGGTACCCCATAAATTACCTAGGGGCATACAGGGATGAGTTGAAGTCTTCTGGAAGAACCTGTGCTTCCAGAATAAGTCCACGAAGACCTATTCCCACTGCTCTTGTCCTGCCAGGACTAGTACAGTGTTGCTTTCTCGCAACCCTGACATCCATCTGCTCTTAACACGTCCTCAGAAAAAGAGGGGAAAATGCATCTCCGAGGGAGTACTGGAGAAAAGAAAAAGGAATGTTCGGGTGTAACCCCATACAAATTATCCCTCATGATGTGAGAGAGCTTTTGTGAGGACCAGGGAGATTTCTGAACTGAATAAATCCAAGTAAAAACAGTCCTGGAAAACACTGCCATTTGAACCTAATCCACTTAACTTGGGCAGTCTTTAAGTTGCCCACTTACTTAGAGGTCCTTCTTTCAGAAGTTGAGCACCCCTGTCACTGAGGAGTGGTCAGATTAATTGTGCTGTCCTCCGTGCTGGCTGGCTGGAGTCCTTTTTGTTACTTCTAATGTAAGCTTTTAGAAAGCTACAAAGTACAGTGACAGACGCTATCATATTCAATTGGACATGCTTTCTGCAGATTTGTTAAGGATTTACTCTACACATTTGTAGCATTTAGTTGCCATGGAGATGACCTCAGTGGTAAGAGGAACAGCCTTTAGGTTGGACCTCCGATTTTCCTTTCATTTCCATTTAATTTGATTTGACTGCAAAATGTCACTTCCATTGCATTGATTAAGCTTCACTGCTGCCACCAGCCCTGTTAGAAAGGTGAAAGGGCGGGCCAGCTGCTGTCATTTTGCACCCCTACCCTTTTCTGATATCAATACAGATAGGCTTTTGAGATGAGAAACTCCTTCACTACATTGATGCAGACAAAATTCCTCTTGTTCACTTCATGAAATAAAATAAAACTAAAATTATGCTCAGAAATCTTTATTCACTCAAAAGCACCCTTTATGTAACCTCAGTTTTTCTTTCAGCTCCATGCTCCTGTAAGTATGATATGTAGTGTTTGAAAACTAAAAATTACTATGTCTTGTGTTTCCCTTAAAACTTTTTTAAAGATTAAACTCAGCAGTTGGTTACCCTCTTGAAATAGTTCTTCTTTCATAGTTCAAATGAATTAGAAATGAATTACAAAATGAAATTGCATATATAAACATAAAGCATTCTTTTTTGGGGGGGAGGTTAGTTAGGTTTGCTTACTCTTTTATTTGTTTATTATTATCATTATTATTAACAGAGGGACCAGGGATTGAACCCAGGAACTCGTGCACGCTAAGCACTGCACTCTACCTCTGAGCTGTATGCTCCTCGCCGAAGCATTAATTCTGGCTCATCTGGGATGGAAGTGCAGTCCTTTGGTATTAGTCAAGGCAGAGTAGGAAGCAAAATGATGCTGCAAAGTTTTTCTTTGGTTTTCTATCCTGCTCTGCCTGCTTCTTTCTGTGTTCTCTCCCCTTTCAAGTAACCCAGAACTCATTCATCTCACCTTTTAGGTTAAAAAAAGAACCTAATTTGATAAATTAATTCAACATTAAGATTTGAGAAAATAAACGAGTTATCATCTTATGAGTACAGCATTTTTATTTATCTGGAGAAGCAGAGGACATTACTTAACACAAAAACTTACTGCTAATCAGAGAACTCCAGTTACAAGTGGGGAAGACAGTTTGACAGGAAGCCTTCTGGACACTTTTCAAATCACAGCACCTAGATTCCAGCCTCAAAATGGATACTTGGTTCTGCTGTGTTTAGGAGGTTACTTTATTTGGCTTCTTTAAAGGCACTTTCATTTGGAAAAAGCACTCAGTTGCTTGATGTAACATATACAAAAAACCTGTGAATTCATGGCTGGAAAAAGTACACGTCAGTGATCACTAAAGACACACCAGCACTTTGGAGGCAAAGGACCTTCACTAGGGCATAGTGATTGCCTGTTTCTATAAGAAAGATAGCTTTATTGAATAGAGTTGAGATTGGCCGAAAAGGAAGCAGTATGGCTATTTAGATACTGGTTTCTTGGTTTGTGGGGTTATGGCTGGCATCACTTCTGCTGTCCTTAGGGAAGTGATACCAACATTCTAATCAGGGTCCCTTTGGATGGTTCATGTGATTTCTGTTGGACGTCTAAAGTGATGTGCATTGGGAGAGGACTGATGGTTTCTTTCTGGCCCCTGCCACAGTAATTGCACTTAACCAGACAAGTTTTGCTATGTTGGAGTATTCTAGAATTCCAGTTCCTAACACAGTGAAAGTTATGAGTGGCCCTGTTTAGTTGTTATCTCTAAATGATTCAGAGTAGTGTCTGTCAGACTGTAACGTGCAAATGAATCATCCGGATAGCTTGTTAAAATGCAGGTTCTGATTCAGAAGGCCCAGGGTGGGGCCTGAGATTCTGTGTTTCTAACAAGTTGCCAGTGGAGCCTGATGTGGCTGGTTCCCAGACCACACTCTGTATAGCAGGGACTTAGGGCAGGTTCTCAATTTTGGCTGGACTTGGGAATCACCGGGAAAGATTAAAAACATCTCTGGCTGGGTCCCCTTGGGCCCCAGAGATTAGCATTTAATTGAGTAGAGTGTGGCTGGGTATCAGGATTTTTAAAAGGTCTCTAGGTGATTTTGATGTTCAGCCAAGGTTGAATACCACTGATTAGATAATGGACCTGTGAAGATGGGGAAAAAATACACAGATGATAATGTTATAAATAATATTTTCAAAACCCTCCTCAGGGTTTTAATTTTTGCTATTAATCTGGAGTTTCTAGAGACAACACAGAACCAGAATAGGTAAGTAAAAACAAATTCATCATTCCAAATTCATTAATTGCAAATATTAGTCCACCAATGAGCATTTAACACTATTATCTTCAGCAGTTTCTTCTCTTGGAAAGTAATTTAGGAGAGGTTGCCAGATTTAGCAAATAAAAATACAGACCTTGAGGCACCATTGCAGGCCTGCTGAATCAGAACTTGCATTTTAACAAAGATGCTCAGGTGATTCATATGCACAATACAGATATTGCCTGGGACACACTTAAAAAAATTGTTTATCTGAAATTCAAATTTACTGGGGGTGTGTTGTATTTTATCTCGCAACCTTATTTAAGAAGGAATTAACATTTATTTCAGTGTAGAATACAAGCGGAAAGTAGTATTCTGGAGTTTAGAGAACTCTTTTAATATCTTAGCTCTCATTTCACCTTGTCTTCCTGTGTGTGTAAAAGCCTCCTGATTTTTAAGCCTAACATAAAATAAAACCAGCTGATAAACCTCAAGATGTCATGCTGTGTTGGAAACAAATAAGACACATTGTTCTGTGTTGCAAGAATGAGAGTCAACTGTAACACTTTTACGGTAATAATTAGTTTGCATTAAACCTGCTTTATTTTTTCTTAGGCTTATTTATTTTAAAAATTGTTAGATTTAAAATCCTTTTGTTATGGAATTCAGAAGCCACCTCATTAAACTAAAGTGTAAAAATTGGTTGTGCTCATAAAACTACATATACCAGAATTCTGCAGAAATAGAATTATGCAAAGGCTTATCTTACTATGAAAACACAGTCCCACAAGGCTAAATGTGCTGTGTCTTTATACACAAATAAGAAATGCTAATCTTTTAAAAAATTGCTCAGATTAACTAAAATGTCAAAGCCTAGCACTGTTAAAAACAATATCCATTGTTATAAATGCACATTTAACTGGGCTCCTGTTGACTAGCATTCTCCAGTAAATCACAGATGTTGAAAAAAACAGGTTGTAAAAGTGTAATCACAAAAATTAATTTTCGGGTTAAGGTAAAAAAATAAATCATTGACATTATGGGATTTTTCTTTTAACTGTCACCCCTTTTGGAGTCTTTGTCACACATCTGGTATTCTATTAAGAAGAAGACATTCATATGCTGATATTGGATACAGTGATTTGCGCTTTAAAATGTAGTGTTGAGAACTCTATTTGGAATGTGTTGCTGTGTATAAGATTGAGCTTTAATAGTGTTATATTTCAATCTATAAATAACTTTTGCCTCCTCTCTGACATTAAAACAATGTATGGCATTTGGCAAAAAGTAAACTGCCAAATGATTTCTTAAGTGCCTAGTTAAGGGATGTCATTGTAAATTTTTTTATACTGGTGAAAACACTATAAGAATGCGTCTTAGCTTTGCTAATCCTTCAATATAAATGATGTCTTTTGGCACTCTGAAATCATAAATGCTAATCAGCATTCTGAAAAATGTGGCATTATTGATTTTTATTTATGATGAGTCAAGTTAACAGGTATACTATGTAATGATGCTGTGCTTAAATTAGTAAGAATCAGGAAGGTAAATAATAATGGAGGTGTCACACTTACAAACACGGGAACCAAGAGGAAGATAGACCTTGTTTATTTGTAGTACCAGTGAGGCGCTGGGGTGAAGGGACACACCAGCGGCTTCGTAGTCAAATCTCACGTGACCTCACTGGACTGCCTTTCAGGAGTTTCCGTCGTTTGTAAAATGAAGAAAAGAATATTCCTTCACAACAAAGAATGTTGTTGTGAACATTAAGTAAGGTACCGTGTTAAGCTCCTAGCATGGTGCCTGTAGATATTTGGGAAAGAGTTTCCACCTCAATCACCGTGATCCCCTAAGTCCCTCCAACTCATTGAGACCATTCTCCTTCTTTCGTAGGGTGTCTAGAAATACAAAACTGCATGTAGGATGCTGAAAAGAGAAAAACTGTTAACTCTTACTTGGCCAGATTTAAGCTCAGCTGTGATTTTGTTAGGTGAAGTCTAGTTAAAAGTCTGTTTAGGAAAACAATTTCTGATAAAAAACGAACACACGCTTGTAAGCCAAAAGATAGAGGATCTGGTCCTGGGACTAACTAGATAGTTGATTCAATGCAAATTATTTAATTGTTCTTGGTTGACATTTCCTCGCTTTTACAAAAGAAGTAAAGTTGAATTGTACTATTTCTTTGTTGCCTTCTTCCTCCTTTTACCATGTTTCCCGGGGGTCGAGTTTCCTGCGGTGCTGGGTCAGGGAATGGGAGTGTGTTCAGGATCAACACTCAGGAGTAGGCAGAGGGAGGGGCTGGACTGAGATACAGTTACAACCCAGGCCTCAGCTGGTCCACCGGCTGATCCACATGCAGGCTTGGGCGCTGCAGGGCCCCTTAGAATGTTCTCCACTGAGGCAAGAGTGCTAGTTCTCTGACTCCCCAGACGCTTTCTAGGGGCACAACTTTGGGCAAGGCAGCCCCCTTCCTTCTCATGGGGTCAGGTCCTGAGGAGGAATCACTTGGGAGTTAGCAGCAGCCAGACTTCCTGGCAGCTAGAATGAGTGCCTCGGTCTTGGAGGGGGATCTGACACAGCCTCTACTGCCCGAGGTTAGATAATTTTTCCAGCATCCCAGAGTCATGGACTCATGCTCAGTGGAACAGTAGTCTTTATTGGAGTGCTGTCTTTTTCAGAGATGTTTTTGGGGACCTGCTAAACTTTAGAATCTCTGGGTGTATTCGAGGGTGTTATTTTCAGTGCAGGCTCTGCTTATGCATTTTCTGACATGAAATTTATCACAACATTCTGATAAATCCTCGCTGAACCTCACAGAAGGACGGACTTTTGGTACTATTTTCAAGGGCTCTCTCTTGTACAAAGCTCTCCAAAGGCACCATGCAGAACAGCCTTGGCTTTTGGAGTTTCATTTGTAGTTGTGACCAAGACAAAAAAATGCTCAGGTACAGTGGGAGACATTTAAAAAATGGTAATAGTCTTACAAGTGACTGAGAAAATCAGCCTGCTTTGGAAGTTTTTGATTCTGCTCAGGTTATATTACAGTTTGGAATAGGAGAATTCTTTCTGCCTCAATACTGTTCACCCATCTTTAATTAGCTGATCATTTCTCAAGTTTTAGGATGGTGTATTTCACAGATGATGTGCTGTGGATCAGACCTCTGGACTGAGAGGTATTTTTATGTTCGTTGAAACGGAAGGGGCTGAATGCATATGACCATCAAGGAGGTAAAGCTAACTTTACTATCTAAAGAAATTCAGTGTGTTCAAACATGCCAGCGCATTCTTGCATTGGTCTTGCAGTGGTCTTATTTGGTGGAACAGATATAGTGTGAACCTCTGTATCCTCTTAGCTGGCCTGAAAATGGGATGTCAAACAGCATATAATCATCTTTCTTGTTTAAAAAAAGGAGAATGAGAGAAAGTGATTTCTATTTGTGTCAGATTTTAGATGTCTTAATATTTTCTTCCTGTCTAATTTTGCAGAAAGTGATAATAGAGTTCCTGTCAAATTAGAGGCTGCAGACTTTTAACCTATGTTGTGAAAAAAAAGTTAGTTATTATTACCATAAACATAATTCAGATAAAAATTTAGTTGTAATACCATTTATGTTGAAGGGTACATTCCAAGCATATAATTTTACTCATTAGAAACATTAACAATTCAGAATGACAGTACATTGGAGAAGAGATTAAAAACCATGAAGGTTTTTGAATTAAGTCTTTTGCTTCCAAAGATAGAGCAGATTTAAAACTGGAAAGATTAGAGTGAAAGTGATTCCCTTAAAAATGTGTGCATCTCTGTTCTTACGGAACGCGAAATCACTTTTTAAAATACCGTAACTGGCCACATGTTTGTATATTTGAGGCAGAGGACAAAGGGAATCGTGTGGAGTGAGGGATAAAAGTGAGATAGGAAAGAAGCAAGTGGAAAACTCACACTGTGTCCAACTTCATGGCAAGACCTACAAGCAAGTAACATTCCTCATTCTGATGAACCAACAGTTGAATCTGTTTTATTAGTCACCTGAGAATTACCTGCTTGAGTTGGACTGTTAAATGTGAAAATGACCCTGGATCAGTCTTTAGAATTTTTCAGACCTTTATGGAGACTTGTGACAATGTCTCTCATCCTTACATTTTCCACGGGCTGGTAGACAGAGCACGCTTTCTCAGTAGTTCAAGTATAGGTACAAAATACCTAAGCAGGTGCATTTTTGGTGTGAAAGGGTTTTTTTTCCTCATCCAAATTAATAAAACAACAGACTGACTGAGAAAACGAAGTGCATATTCTCTCACATGGCTTTTAGCAGTGTTATCAAATTGGGTCACAGATAATTAGATTAGTTTGACTACCCTATGGTTTTATTTGGGGCAATGTAATGTGGCGACTCCCTTTGCTCTTGAATGTCTATAGGATACAAGAAAATGGAAACACTCAGCCTTCAAAAATGAGGGAGCTATTATGTCAGACTCAGTCAGAGAGATGTAGACACTGACAGTGTATGAGTACCTGAAGCCACTCTGTTAACACTCCTTTGGTCCTGCAAGCAGGAGTCACAGAAAATTGGCTCATGGTTCTCCATCTAAGCTTGCTACCGGTTGATTTCCTTTAATTGGCTGTCATGTCCTTTTGCCAGAAATTGGCTCTATTTCCTCGCTGCTAGAAGGAGGACTGATCTACTCTTGTGAGTGTGCTGAGGCTTACACCTGTAGGAATATAGTTTCAAACCTAGTTTTCCTTTGGAAGATGTCTAACCATGTGTATCTGAGTATGCACGCCGCAAAGGAATTACAAAACCTAGAACCAGAGAGGCTTTTCAAAGAGTCTGGCTTTTCCTAAAGACAGTATTGCAGTAGAGGGGTCATGAAAGCCTCTGGGTGGGCCCTGATCTGTAAGGTATTATTAAGGACAATTTAAGGATAGTATCAAAGAAATTTAAAAATAAATAGCATAGCACAATGCTTGGTGTAAGTATTTTTCTTAATCTATGGATAACTTATAAACCCACATCTAAATGACACTCTGAGTAGATTGCTCTCATGTTTAGAGCATAGCCACTTAAGTGTGCACTTTTGCTCAACTTCTTAAGAAATCAGGCTTTTTTTCTTATTTGAAATCATACTGTCTTTTTTTTAGAAAAAAAAAATTCCAGCATTTAACTTTGCTTTTCTGAACTAACAGGCATTTTTGGTTATTTAATTACTCTAACCACATATTTCCTGAAATGTGGTTGTCTACTAATAGTTTTAACCACAAATACAGATGCTCTAATTTCTACTCTTTTAAAGATTTTTTTGAATTAGGTCCACTCCCATCATCAGGGGGAAGGTTAATGTAAATCTAGAATAAATATTTTAAAAATGTAAGAAGTGGGTACTTCAAATGTAAAGGAAAATAAATGTAACTTTTTTTTTTGTCTGAAACATGTCTAGCAAGGATTTTAAGTTTTTAAGACTTTCTATTTAATTATTTTGCATTGAAGCCAGCTGGTTTGGTAACTTTCATGACCTTATATTCCCTGAATGTTCTCATAAATCAAAGGAAGAATATGCTCAATTGTAACATTAGTCCTGGGGAAAATTCCATATCTGAAAACAAAAGAAAGAAAGGTAGAATCAAGGTTGCCTTGGGAATTTTGAGGTCCTGGGTGAGGTTAATTGGGAGGGCACGAATTCCTTTATCCTCAGATTTTTCTTTTCCTTTCTCTTCTCTCCCCCCAAGCTTTCCTGCCCTCTAACCCATCAATTTCTCTTGCAGCTTGAGCCTTCACACTTTAACGTCGAACCTGGAAATAGAAAAATATTGTAACAGGCAAGGGGATGGCCTTGATGGTCTGTTGAAGTTCTTTTTAGTGGTCTGTTTTAAATTCCAAAGACTTCATAGAAACTCAAGGGTGAAGTGGCCCTCTCGAGGTCATCAGTGCGGCTCCCTCCATGTAAGAAAGCCTCCCACATTCCGGGAGCTGGTATTAACAGATGGTACCAAGGAACCTCTTCTTTCTCTGGGCTTCTTCTGCCCTGTGGACTATCTCGCTGGCCAAGCAAGGGAATCAGGTGCATATCAGACTGGAGAATTTTTAAAATTGTACATTTTTACCTTCTTTCCAACCGAGATAAGTCATTTCTTTAGTGAGCCACTCTTTTGAAAGAGATCTATGTTAAATGTCTAGGTATTGGTTTGAGGTGGAATGGGGTTTCTGGTGGATGAGAAATTTTAGGAAGTCAGAATCCCACTGAGAGCAAGCAATTCAATGAACATTAATTGAGGACTTCTGTCCAGGCATTTACAAACTTGAATGCCTTAGAGGACAAGGCTGATAACATCACTCTATGATTTGAGCCCTATATAGGGCAATAGGGATGGTGTGAGGCCGGAAGCAGTCAGGACCCGTGCTAGCCAGTCGTAGCATGTGCTTGGGCCACATTCTGCCCAAAGCATTCTGTTGGCGAACCTTTCAGTCTCTTTGCATGATGTCTGCCGGATCTTGTGGAAGGTTCACAAGTGAACACCTAAGATTCCTGACCTCACTGAGGTACAACAGTAATAGAAATTATTAATATTCTAATGGCAGAAATCCTTATAGAGTGGCTGCTAGGTACCAGGTGCCATGCCACTATGATTCAATCCTTATACTAATCTTAGGCGGTGGTCATATTTAAGTCCCATTTAAAGATGGAGAAGTGGAGGCCCATAGAGGATCAGTTACTTACTCGCGGTCTCTCCTGTAATAACTGTTGGAGCCCAGATTAGAACTGCATTCCTCCAACTTGTTAACTTCGAAAACCCATGCTCTTAAGCCGCCATGCAGGTGAATCTCAAGCTATCTTCTGTGTAAAGTTAATAGATATGTTTCCTTAAGAAAATGACAATTGGTTCTATAACCAAATAATGGGAAACGAAACTGAGCTACAGAAAGTTAAACCCCACACGTTACTTACCGGGGAACTCTTTTCATTGTCTTGAATAGTACTGTGTATTGTGAATCCTCTAAAGTGGGTGTATTTTGCAATGTTTCCCAAGCTAGTGGGAACTCTACAAATTATCTCAGGACCTAGTGTACTGTGGAACGAACTTCGGGAAATTGTTCTCTATAATACCCAGACCCCTCACTGAGATAAGTGTTGTCATTAAGGAGCAAAGTATTTGGGGTACACACAAGATAGATACCAATTGCGTGGTCAGAGAATGCATCCAAAGGCAGGTAGCATTTGGGACTGGGTCTTAAAAGTGGATAATATTTTCACAGATGATGATATTTACACAGATTGTATTGAAGGTTAGAAAACATTCCAGGAGAAATGATTTCAGTCAGAGGAGCAGGGCAAATGTACGCATGGAGACAGGAATGTGCAGTGGTGAATTTATTCGGGGAACGTAGAAGACTGGTAGATGAGTGTCATTTGGTGTTTATCATGTGTTAATCTTATCATGAATTATATTTTATTATATTGGTCTTACTCAAATATTAGAAAAGCTCCCTTTCAGATTTCAAGTCAGATGACAGAGGATGTCATCTTCACTTGTGTTTTTAAAATTATTAATTCACTGAACGACTATTTACTGACTGCTTATTAGAGTCCAGACCCTGTTTTGGGTGCTGAGGCTACAGCCGAAAATGAGGTATACAAGGTTTCTGTTCTTAGACAACTCGCAGACAAAAGCAATATAAACGTAAACAACACAACAAGAAAATGTCAACTGATGATAAGTGCTCTGCAGAGAGAGCAAACAGGCCGGCGTGATGAAGAGCACATTCATGGCTATTTTAGAGTAGCAAGGGGCGCCAGACATTTGAAGATCGTGGGGAACACGTATTAAGCAGAGAGAGCAGCTGGTGCACTGTACCCCTCTGGGGAAACGAACTCGAGGTTATGGGAACAGAGAGGAGGCCACTGTGGTTGGAGCCTTGGCAAGGAGGAAAATGGTAAGAAGAGTTCACAGAGAGACTGGTAAGAACCAGGCCACCGAGTAAGGAGTTAGAATTTTTTTCTAAGCGTGTCGGTTAGCTATTGGAGGCATGCAAGAAAGGGCTTGGCCAAGTGTGCGTGCCTGTGTGTGCATGCGTGTGGTCTCTCTGGCTGCTTGGTGGAGACTAAATTGCAATGAGAAAGAGTAGTAGCAGGGAGGCCAGTTAGGAAGCAATTGCAACGGTCTAGGAAGGACTGCTTTGGATGAGGGGAGGTAGCCGTGGTGGAGAGATGGAGACATTTCAACATATAGTTTTTAAGGATGTGCTAATGAAATGGATGTAGGGGTTATTTGGAAGGAAGTTAGGTGTAGGTTGGTGGTATTTGCTGATGAGGAAGACTGAGGGAGGTGCAGGTCTGCATGGAAAATCCAAAGTTTTGTTTTGAACACATTAAGTTGGAAATGCCTATTAAACATTCAAGTGGGAGAGGTCAAATTAGCCATTGAAAAGGTGAGTCTTGACTTCAAGAGTGAGGTCTGGGCTGGAGAGGTAGGGGTACGTTCTTCCACATTCTTCCATTAACAGAGTTGAGAAGGTCTCCAACAGTTAAAATACATTTTAAAAGGTTAAAAAAACAAGTATATAAAACATTTATAATTTATAAAAAATTTAAAGTGAATGCAATATACACATTACCATAGTGGAGCCTGGATTTTGGGCACAACCAGTTTTCTCATCATTTATTAAGTACCGGTAGAGAAGCGAGAAAGCATTAAATTGTAGTGTTTAATACCTGGAAGGTCTCCTGGAGTTCAGATACGCACGTCCTCGACAGTGTTCTGGACAATGTCTTTCTAGCAGAGTCCGTTCTGCTCAGGACTGGAATGGCACACTGCTGCCTCCCAGGGCGAGTGACTCTAGGTTTATAATAGGTTCTTTGTTTTCTTCAATAGGTAATTTCCCACTTGTAATCTTACCTCCATTTTTACCAAATGCTACAACTTGAGACTTGGAAGAGCAAATCCTCAATCTGTGTGACAGTCCCTCATGTATTTTGAGATAGTTATTGTGTCTTTTGTGTTTTCTAGGTTAAGCATATCCTTGGAGTACTTTGAGTTGCTTCCCATGCACTCGACTTCAGTCCCTCTGTCCGTTCTGGTTACTCGTTTCCAGATCATTTTTTCTGCATCCCACTCCAGCATGGCCCTGGCATTCGTGCATTCCCCACGCCACCATGGCTCCATTCCAGCAGAGCTGAGTGGAGTGGCTTAGGCTTCAGTGTTCTAGATATACCATGCTTCTGTTGATGGGAGCCAATCCAAAGACCCTCTCCACCACCTTTTTAAATAAAGCAAATCTTTATTTTTACAATCGTTTTGGATTGTAAAGGTGAAGATAGCACAGAGTTACAATAGACTTCCCATTCGGTTTCCCCTGTTGTTAACATTTTATAATACTGTGACGTGTTCGGCACAACTAATGAACCAACCATTGGTGCATTGCTTTTAACTCAAGTCTATGCTTCATTTGGATTTCCTTAGTTTTTAGGGAACATGCCCTTTTTTCTGTTCCAGGATCCCATCCAGGGGGCACATTTCATTTAGTTGTCACGTCTCATTAGCTTCTCCTGGGCTGTCACAGCTTCTCAGATTTTACTTGTTTTCTGTGACCTTGACAGTCAGGTGTTTCGTTGACTGTCCCTCAATTTGTGTTCGTCTGATGTTTTTCTTGTGGTTGGGCAGGGGTATGGGTTTTGGGGAGAAAGATCCCAAAGGTGAAGTACCGTTCTCGTCACATCACGTCAAGGACACATGCTGTCAACCTGACTTATCACCGATGACACTAACCTGGATCACCTGGTTGAGGTTTCCCATTGTCAATTTACTGCTCTTCTCCCTTTCCATGCTGTAGTCTTTGGAAGAACAGCCCACACTCAGAAAGTAAGGAGTTAAACTCCACCTCCTTGGGGAGGAGCACATATGTAAATTACTTGAAATTTGATACTAGAGATTTGTCTCTTTTCCCCATTTATTTATCTATTCAGTCATTTATTTATATCAGCGTGGACTCATGGATATTTATTTGATACTTTGGATTATAATCCAATAGTACATGATTTATTTTGTTGCACAAATTGCTCCAGCTCTGTAGGTAAGAGCCTTTTCAAGTTGGCTCCCACGTCTCTTTGATGTACCCAGATCATTTTGTTTTGCCTTGTGCTTTAAAATCTGTGCGACTGCTAATGCATGAATCTCCAACCTTATATTATGCTGTTGTTTTGGGGGGGTGGTTATGGGTATAAAAACAGATCTTATGATTCTCCTTATTAAATTTCATCTTCTTAGAGTTTCCCATTAGCATCATCTCTTGCCGACTAGAGCCGTAGCCTCTCACCTGGTCTCTAAACTTCCATTCTGGCCACCACCCCCTGCACTATGTTTGGTTTTTTGAACAGCAGCCAGAGTGATCTTTCTAAACGAACCAATTATGTCACTGTTCCTATATCAGTCCATGATTACACGCTTCTCTCTCTGATCTCCACTCTTAGCCTTCCTCTCACTCCGTATGTTTTAGTGACACGGTTGTCCTTTCTGTTCCTCAGAGATATCAGGCTTTCCCGCAGGAGGCTTCCCTGACGCTGGGCCTCTCTGCCAGAATGTTCTTTCCTCATATCTTCAAATGGCTGATTTTCCCTCGCTGTTCAGATCTTAGCTCAAATGACACCTCCTCAGGGAGGCCTTTTTTGGAGTCGTTTCAGTCTTTCCTTATGGTATTGCCATGTTTTATTTATCTTATAGCAATCATCATAATGGGATATTTTCTTAAGAATTTATTAGCTTATTTGTTACCTTCTGCTTCTCCCACCGTTAGAATGTACCAGAGTGTTGGATCTCTTGTTCATAGCTGTATCTCCAGTACACAGAGCAGTTCCTGGCACACAGAAGATGCTCAGTAAATATTTACTAAATATCGATGGCTGAAGGCCCAGTTACTTCTTCTGAGTCACACTTCTCTCTGGGGTCTTCATAATCTGCTAGGCTTTGTGTTGTGATTCCTTTGTAACTTCATGGTGTTGTCTTTTATAGGATTGCATTGTCCAATTCTGATGATAATTCTTCGGGTAACATGTTGTGCCTGCCATACTGCATTTGCTCCTTAGAAAAGAAAGCGAACCCTGTTTCCATGAGCGCTTGCTGGAAACCTAATACGTCCTGGAAACCCAAGCTCTCCCTGCGTGCCCCCTTCCCTTTGCCGATCACCAGGCCAAGATAGAAGACATAGAAACAGAACTTGAAGCCACCAAAATTTTTCTGTCCAACTAATATCAATTAAAGTAGAAGTTCTTTCTGGATATGGTGGTTCAACATTTTATAACCTCAGATTTATTTTCTTATCCAGCTTATATCTCTGTCTTGACCTCAACAAAATCAGCATGAAGTCAGCATCTTAACTGAAGCCCAGATATGGCATATCTGATATGCTCTTTGAATTACCACCTTAACCCATTCTGACTCCCTTATGATCCCTTATGATCAAGATTTCCTGATCTTAACGCTCAAAAGCCATCTCTTTAACAATCCATGTCTCTCTTTGGATCTACACAAAACTGGGTAGTCTGTTGCTATGAAATTTACTTTTTCCTGTTGCCATTGTTTTTTACTCTCCTTGGACTCATAAGTAATTACATAATTTAAAAAAATTTAACAAGCTTCTCAAGCATAATGTGTTACCATGTTAAGGAGTAAGTTAATCAGACATGTCTGATCCCACACAGGTTTGGCCACCATGTAGCCTGCCTGGGCTGCGTGGCACCTTACAGTCACTATAAAATGACTAATTGACAATTCCTCACTTACTCCAGTGAGTCATAGTCGTTCTGACTTACAGATAAGCTCTTCGCAGCAGTGTGAGTACTTGTGACTTGCTTCCTGTTATAATGAGAATTGCATTTGAAACTAACATTAGTCCATGGTGATGGGCCCCAACAGTAGAATCAGCTACTGCCTTTCAGTCTCTCTTCTTTCAGATACTATGAAACATATCATCTAGTATTTATTCTCGCTGTGGTGCTGTCTTTGGTCAGCTTCCTTTGGGGACACACTCTGAGCCCCTGTTATTCGCGTCATGGAGGTTTACTGTTGTTACCAATTGTTCTTGGGAACAATGCCTACAAGGAGTGCAGGAAGCAGGATGGGCAGATGGAGAGGCTGAACTGAGATGCAGTGGCAACAGGGGCCTCAGCCAGTCCTACGGGGAGCTCTGGACCTGGGCTGGCCCTTCAGAGCCGTCCTGAAATGAGTCTGCGCTGTCCTTTGTACTTCCTCGTTGAGCAGTCATTAGACATTTGCTGCCTCTGGGGAGGAGTGGAGCCTTTGGCAAGGCAGCTCTGAGGGAGGGCCCAGAGAGGGGCTCAGCTGTGAGCTGTTCGTGCTCGGTACTGCTGGCAGCTGGGACAGCAAGTGGTACTGAAGCGAAGACTTTCAGTTGTGTGGACCGAACACAGCAGCATCTCCTGCAGGTGAATTCAGGTAGATTTCATGTTCCACTCCTAACTTCCTATTCCTATACCATCTGTGTTCACCTCAAATTATGATACTGCTGTTCTTGCCTAAGGTTCTGTATCTTCCCTGAATATCACCTTCTTCAGTTTCCTCATCTATAGAGTGTGGATGATAATACACACATATGTGCACACACACACACACATAGAGTGGCCTGACATACATAGTTGAAAGCTTAGTAGATGTTAGTTTCTTCTTGCAGACTTATGAAATGCATCTTTAACTGAGCTAAGGCCATAACAATTGGGTTTCACAGACCTCTGTTCCTCCCTTTGAAACAAAACAGCTTCCTCTTCTTGCATCCTGCAGGCATTTAAAGAAGGGTGTAGCATTGAAATATGAAATGTGTTTAGAGAACTTAAAAAAAATCATCAACCCCCTATCCAGAACTCATTCAGCCCCTCCTACCTCCTTCACATCAGCCTCCTTGTTAAACACCTGTTTAAAGGCTACAGGTTTCTGGAAGCTTCTCAAACTTCTGAACATTAAGCATTTAATGGAGTGATAATCTGAGGGTTTACTGACCAAGTCCTTTATTTATAGCTGACCAGAAAGCAGCGCATTTTTGCAGCTATTACCTGTAGTACTGCAGTCGAATGGGTGTTGAAAAAGCCACTTTTCCTTGCTCTTCCGGAACAGGTTTTTCCTGCAAAGGAAACTCAAGTCTTAGTCTGTGACATTGATCATTCACAAGAACACCTGATTTGAGTCAATGCTGATTATTGTGCAGCTTAGCTATCGGGATGTCGTCCTTCCTCCAGGCACCCAGTCTCAGGGCTTCTTTATCAAACATCTCTAAAACCGCGACCACGCATTCTTGTTCTAGCATCTTATATGTGCGGAGCAAAACAGACCCTCGGCTGATGTCAACAATGCACGTCCTTTTTTCCTTTGTATGAACTTAGTTTACGTAAAGAAGTGAATTGTCTCTCTAAGATATGAGAGAATCACACTGGTTTGGTGCGCTGAACAGTTTACACTTACTGGCACCGTGAAGTCAATCAGTGATTTTCAGCAGATCACGATATGAAAGTCACCAAATTCACGTAGCATCTTAGGTGTTCACTGAAATTGAGTGAAGTCATGGTAACCCTGTTTCAGTAATCTCATTTTCAGCTTTACTTCCTGGGCCCATCTTATCATTTTAGGTTTTGAGGCTTACACGATTTTATTTTTTTAAAGTACCATAATACTTAAAAGTTTCTAAAACTTACATGTTACAACTACTTCTGAAAAGAAATGGTTAGCATGTGATGTCTCAGATTACGCCAGGTTGTAGGAAACTGTGGTTCCTGTACCTCCCTTGAAATAAGAACTAATGTCCTTACAATGCCTAGGTTGCCCTGGTCTTTCCGGTTGCCTGGTTACCCCTTTAACACATTATGAACTATCCCACCTCTTGTTCCCTCCCCACCAGCCACACTAGCCTTCTCCATATTTGTCTGAGCTACTGGGCCAGCCCCCACCTCAGGACCTTTGAGTTTGCTCTTTTCTCACACACTCTTCAGATAAATCAATGATTTTGTTCTCTTACCTCCTTCAAGTCTGGTCAAATGCAGCCTTCTCATTAACGCCTCCTCTGACGACTTTTAAACTCTGATACAGCAGACCCCTTCCCAAGCACCATCTCTTTGCTTGGCTTTGTTTTTCTCCTTGGTGTGCACCGTCTTCCAGGATACCATGTGTGTACCTCTTGTTTTGTCTTCTCCGCTCACCAGACTATGGTATGCATGGGTGCAGAAAGTTGTGAGTGTTCCGTCCACCCACGAGTTGCTAGTGCCTAAAATAATGCCTGAAACTAAATACGTATTTTTGTCCCATGAATGAGTGCAAATAAGATGAAAGCATGTAATCTACACTGAAACACACTTGACAAGACATCAGATACAGACTGAGCTATGACTGAGGTAGCACTGCATTCTAACAGGATAAAAATATCGTCTCTTTTATGAACCTCAGCAGCTCAAGTTGTTTTTCAGAAGTACCTTCAGAAAGTGTATCTATAAAGTGTTTTCCTTCCTCTGTTAGCTGCTTTTCTTTGACTTCTGGCTTTGCCTGTCGGGGCATATAGTCCAGTTTTTCACACCTTGTTTAGACTTCCGTGTTTACTGTAATTCTACTGTTTTAAGTTTCCTACCTCCTCAAATCCACAAAGCACTTTTAGAAAGGATTTCCACGTATTATATTTGGTTCAGAAAGCCTTATCTCGGGCAGACATATTTGCCCATTTTCTTTTTTATTAAGAAAAAGTTTTATAATCATTATACATGCAGAGTGTTGTTCCAACAGACTGGGTTAGGATCTCTCCATGAAACCACACACAATAAAACAGTTTCCTAAAAAAAGTTAACAATGCATAATATGCTGATGCGGTGCTTCGGAACACTTCATTATTTCTTTTCCCCCCATTGTTTATCATTGTTTTGTCAACTTTCCATATCACTACCCACAATGCTTTGGGCTCGGTTTTCTCTGAACATTCCTTTCCTCTGAACTTACCATGAACTTGTGGCTGTAGAATGCTGTCACAGAATGCCATAGCCACTTTAGAAAGGGGGAAAAAAGTCAACATTTTTGTTGTAAAAGGTGCAAAAAGAAGCTCAGATAATATAAAATAGTGATTTCACTTGTCCAGTAGCTGGTTTTAGGCTGAAGTCTGATGCTTTCGCTGAAAGGTGGTTAGTGTAACAGTTTGAACATACGTCGGGTGAATCAGGAATTGAGTTTGTGGAGAGAGGAGAAAGAGGAAAAAGAGTTATGTTTCATCAGATTAGGTAGACTGGAGGATGAGAAGGATTACACAAACACCAGATATGATAAAAGAGAGGATGGAAGCCCTCATCACACGTGCAGTGAGGGGTGACGCAGAGGATTGTTTGTTTTATACAGAAATACAGGAGGAGGGTTTTTTTTTTTTCATTTCTGATTATTTCTCTGCTTACAAGGTTATATTAGGGAATTATTGTTTCTTCTGTCAAAGTGTCATGAGAGGGGCTTTGGACTGGGAAATAAATCCTGGGTTCTCATCCCAGCCCTACCAGCGGGTAGAAGTGAATGGGAGTGTCCCACGATATGCAGTCTTGCCCGACTTGCCACCCCCGGTGATTATTTGGTAGAAGGAACATCCATGAATTCTGTATGTGGGATGTGGCCCAGGTCATAGCAAAATCATGTTTTTTTTTTTTAAATGAGGATATTAAATATTTTCCCTTATGTGGGAGGTTGTTACATTTACTGTGTTGCATCAGAGCTGTGGCAGGACTCCAGAGACCAAGAGTAATGTGGATCAATCCATCTATTCAGGATTTGGTAGGAGATGGAGAAATCTCATTTTTCGTTTGTTTCCTTGTTTGACCTCTTGGTGAGTGAGAGACCAGGGAAGGCAGGCCATAATAAGGTTGATGAATCCTGTATGGTAGTAGAATCCTGTGGAGAGAATTACGAGTGCCGAGGTGTTTCTCTTTGTCTCCACCCCCCCCCCCCCCCCCCCCGCAAAGTGCATGTGGACAGGAAGTCAGAGAACCCCTCGGGGAGCTTGGTGGGTGGGTGGAGCCTGGCCCCTGGGGCGTAGGTGCTGGTACTTGACAGAAGCATGCAGAAGTGAGAAGTCAGAAGGCCATGGCAAAGAGGCAGATGCGTTGGGAATAAGCCCTATTTCCACAACCAGGAGGAAAAAGATGTTGTTTTCTGGAGGTCTACTGGATCCCATAGAAGAGAGCCAAGTATGACGTCTCTCGCCACTTCTCCCTCTCCACCCCACCCGTACACTGAAGATTTTCCTGTTGGGAGCAAGACAGCCTGGGCAGAAAGAGACTAGAGTCTGATGATCTGATGTAGAAATTGAGCGGGGTTCTTCAGTTAGCATTTATGGCCAGTGCCCAAGAATGGCAATCTGAGGATCTCAGCAAGGCGAATCTCTGAGGAACCCCTAAAAACTCAAACTGTGAGAAAGACATTGGTTAGTGGCAGAATATGACTGTCCCAGCCAAGGAGGACCTTTTTTAAAAAAAAAATCTCTTACGTCTTCCTCTTCTCATCCTCTACTCAATCAGACATCAAAATTTGACTCAGATTTGTACTGACTAAAATTTCAAATTGTCCCCAACTAAGATGTTGGCTTATTTAGTAAACTGTTTATAGAACAGGTGGTATGTGGAGGGCATCGTGCTAGGGTATGTTATTTCCTGACCCCAAAGCTTATGTTTAGCAGTGAGTTCAGTTTTCGTCTTTTTCTTAATGCAATTTTAGTCTTCTCAGAAATAATCGACAATTGCATTGATAGATAATTTCCAGGTCTGTAAACACAGTTTATTATATGAATACTCCACTTCCACTTGAGTGAGCAAGGTGAGAAAGAGATTGAGCTGAGAAGACTGGGACAGGAATAAGCATGCTTAGGACGGTCTCTTTAGACAGATGGGAGGGAAACCAGAGCAGCCAACCACATAACTATATATTATTCATTGTTTTCGTCTCATTCAGTTGCTGAGTTGTTTAATTTTAGCTCTTGGTGTTAGGAAGGAAAGAACTTCTTTTGCTCATTTGCTTCTTAAGTAAATATTTACTGGACAGGTACTATGTATAAGGTATTGTGGTAGACATATGTCTTTCCTGCCCTCAAGAAATGTGTAATGGAGTAGGGTAGAGAGATTTTATTAGGACACATTACTGCAATATTCAGAAACATTTAGTTGGTGAGATGTGAATGGTATTAAGAATCTTTTATTGCAAATGATAAAGACCCAATTGGAAATAACTTAGACAAAGAGGAGATTTATCGGCTCATGTAACTGGAAAATTCAGGGAATGACACTTACATCATGCACAGCTAGAACCGTCAGAACAGGGAACACTGCCCTCTTCCCGTTACTCTGCTCCGCTCATTAGCTTCATGCGCTGGAAGCTTTCTTCTTACAGAAGCAGCTCTAGGCTACCCACTCTTAGCTAGTATCCCAAAGGGAAGAGAATGCATACCTTTCTCCCCCCATCTCCTGACCATCCCACAGAGTTTCTTGTGGTTGGCACATTTTGGATTCCGTGTGATTCCTCAGTCACTCACCGCGGCCCAGGGAGATGGAGCTGCCCTTGGTTAAATGCCTCCTTTTTTGGGAGTGGAGGTGGAAGGCGTGTTCTTTCACCAGGAGAGAGCAGGGGAGGAAGCATGCAGGCAACACCGCCCTCTCTGTTAGCTGGCTGAGGGACAGTGCTGGGGAGGGAGGGTTCACTCTGGTGATTGCAGAAGATGTACAGGAAGTGGCGGTCCCCACAGCTGTGCTTTTGAGATTGCAGTAGGGAGTTTGGTGGGACGTGGAGGACGGCTTCCCTCTCAGGCAGAGGAGCCAAACCATGGCATTTACAAAACTCAAAAAAATTCGAACAATGCCCTGTGACTCTCTTTCTATACATAGCGTAGCACCTTGAAGGTAATCCATTTTCTATAACATTGTCCTTGGTTTATCACTTTCCCTTCCCTCCCACTGTGGCCACCAGTTCACTTGTGCCATGTCATTTCTGTTGCCCTGGCAAAGGTCGCTCGTGACTTCCTAATCTGCAAATCCTGTGTCCTCCTAACAGCACTATCTGACTTGGTATCTCTGAGTGTTTGACACTGTGATTCATACTTCTGGAAAATTTCCCCTCTCTTGACTTCTGAGACAGGAAGCAGCTCTCTCCTGGCTCTTTTCTCTCCCCCTGAAATTCTTTCTGAGTCACTGCTGTTGGCCCCTTACTTTCTGACCTCTCCTCAGTGTCTCTTTTCACCAGAACTCAAGCCTGGCTCTCTTCCCATTGTACAAGTTCTTCTCTGGTCAACCCATTCATTCTCATCATGCATCTGCAACCACCTCTCTGCTCATCTGTACCAAGAGCCCTACCAGAATTCTAATCCTGCACTGTGTATCCCAAACTCCGGGATCCACAAAGGTCACAGATTGAACGTTTACCTTATGATGTTTTTATATCTAACTTATTCTTACCATTCTCACTATTGTTGCTCCAAATCTTAATTTGTAATTCATATCTTGCCAATGATTAAGGAAGATTTGATGTGGCTCCAAGCTCTGCTTTGGCCTTGGTACTGCCAGTATTCCTGGATAATCTCATTTTGTCAGTGACGTTGCACATCGTAAATTATGCCCTATCTACATTTAAGGGGCAAGTAGTTAGTATTTCAGATTTGGTTTGCATTTTAGATAGGAAACAGCACAGGTTAGTAATGAGAGTAGTAAACCTTGGCGGGAAGTATATGAAGAGGCATGCAGCCTGGTCTGCATATTCCCAGAGAAGGTGTAATGCAGGCAGAGCTACAGAGAGGTTACTGAGGTTCAGGAAGATGATGAGGTGTACCGCTCGCTATGTTTTCAAGCCAATGGCTACAAAAGGGACTTTAGTTCCCTCTAAAGCTGCGATTCCCTGCCTCAGTTTTCTCTGCATAGTTATCCTTATATTTGAAACATCAAAGAATTCATTTGATGACCACCTTGCTATCTTTAAACAGATGTCCATCCTTCACACTCCATAATGACCAAGTCCGGACAAGCATAGCTCATCTTCACTCAAGTGGGTGCTCTGATCAAGTTAACTTCTGCTATTTTCGTCAAAAAGTCTATCACTAGTTGACTGCTTCAGAAAGCAGGTTTTAGAGGCCCACCTAACATTACTTTGCCTTCAGTACAACTGACAACAATTTCAGTAATTTTTCCAACTTATTTTTGTAGGAACATTTCACTATGGCCAACTTCTTAAATAGATAATAAGGCGTACGTGAATGAGTGTGTGCTGCAAACCAAAGAGTACATTTTTGGGTGCTAAAAGATAAGTTTGTAATATTTTATCCATATGAAGATCATTAGAAGCTAATGAATGTTGAATATTAAAAAGCATTGTAGATTTGTCCAGGATATTAAAAATATTTAGTGTCATCATCAGAGTGTTATGTTTTATCATCTATTTTGCTTAAGAGAAAGGTGTAAACATCATTTTGACATCTGAGAAGAATCACCTCGATTCTCAGCCCTCCTTTACTTAAACAGCAAGTCATACAGTCATATCAGGGCATAATATTTTAGTACCTGATGTTCTATCTTCATGCAGGTTGGTTTTCATTTTATTTTAATTTTGGAAGCATGACCGTAGTCCCTCTTTTAATAAAATAAAATAAATACAGTGAAATATTTATTTTAGTACAAAACACAGGATCATTGTAGAAGATTTAGAAAACACTGGTGAGTGAAAAAGAAGCCAATACAATTTTATTCACAGATAACCAGTGTTAAATGCATCTAGACTGTCCAGGCTTTTATTTAGGACTATAATTAAAAGAATAATAATTGGATCAGTGTGTGTGTGTGTGTGTGTGTATTTTCTCCCTTTAAGAAAATACCATGCGTACTCTGGATTTTGTATGTAGCTTGTTAGAGTGTAACTTTTTCCTATCAAGTAATAATTACTACTAGGAACAGTATCCTATCATCAGGGTTGCTATAAGAAATATGCGTTCTTATATTCTGTTGCCTTTTGATAATAATAGTAACAGCTGACTTTTATTGGGAGTGTCTCACATGACAGGCACTGTGCTCAGTGCTTGCCATACATTGTTTGACTCCTACAACAATTCCCTGAGCTTCCTGGCAGTGTCCATCTTTAATGGACAAGGACCTGGATCACAGACAGATTTATTACTTTGACCACTCGTAGCACTAGTAAGTGGCAGCACCAGAATTCAAATCTAGGTCTTTGGACATCAGCCTGTGTTGAAAACTACAACACAATACAGTGAGGACATTTAGAATATGTATAGTAAGATGTCACACTGGGCGGGCTTGCTCACTCAGTGTCCAGTCGATCTGCCAGTCATTGAGATTCCCGAGGTGGGGTAACATTGTTACCAATGGAAAGAATAGAATGATTTTCCTCTAGTAATTCATAGAGGAGATCCTGAAGTCCTGTTCGAAAAGCACTCCAAAGTACGTTTTCTGTTTCTTCTCCCTGCTTGGGCACTGTCATCAAAGTCTATATAACCTCTCTGACTAATTTTCAAGAGGTGCCATTATCATCAAGAAATGCATTGTCAACTACCAAGTCACTTACCTTAGTTGCTGTCTCTGAGCCAGCCATCAGCAGCTTGCATGGAATACTTGCATTTTACTTCCCTGTTAAAGATACAAGCTCCCTTCTTGGGTACCAAGCAATGGATAGAACTTGCATATGCGTGATGGAGACTTTAGCATCAGTAAACTATTTAATAGATTCAGCACTAGAGTTGCCTCTCACTTGTCATAGTTCTCCATGAACTTGTTGCTGAGATGGGGTGAGTACAAGCCTCATAGTCAGAAAGGTCTGACGTCAAACCCCAGTTTTACCACTTATTAGTGCCATGATTTTGGGTATACTGCTTAATCTCCCTGAGCCTCTGGTTTGCCATCTGAGACACAGATACAGAGACAGGTGGATGTACACTGTCTGGTCCACAGTGGATGACCGACGAGTATGAAGTCTTTCGTAAGAATTATGAAGACGACCTTCTGCTTGTATCTACTCTCCTGTGGGATGAGCACATTGTGACCATCTCTTGTTCAGTAAGCTGAATTTGGTTAAATTCCTGTATGGAAAAGAACAACTTAATTGTGCAATTTTCAAGCATAAAGAGACGTCAGATATAATCCAGTTCAACATTCTGATTTTAAAGATGAGTAGATTTGAGGGCCAGAACTGGGAAATCAGCTGATCGGTGGCAGAACCAAGTCTCCATCATCTTGCCCAGTATCTTGGCATGAACAGTAAAGTTACTGCTGATGGCTGACAATGGAGATACATTTTACAAAGTTTTATTTTGGGAGCAGTCCTTGAAAATAAGGTGTATGCAAGATTGACCTCTGTAATCCAAATGAAAATTTGAGTCTTGGCAATGGAGTTGCTAATGAATCAACAAGGAGAACACAGTAAAGTCAGAAAGTGGTCTCTGAACTCCTAGGACTCGGATCTTTATAATGAAGCACAGTTGTGCTCAACAGAGCATCATAACTGTACGTATGTGTGTGGTATTTTTTTCCTGCTTTACCTCATAGAGTGAATATTCACTTTAATTTTACATACTTTTAGAATTTCCTTAAATATAATTATTTGATGATTTTGACACCTTGCAAAAATTATGCATTAGGCTTTCTTTAAAGATGCATAACATGTATTTCCCACATTCAGTTCTTTAAATTTTAGCTCATGTTTCAAATAGACTGTTGGTGCATCCTTAAATTGCTTCTCCGAGATTTCCAAAAATGACTTGATGAATGATGATAATGTAAATTTTAGAGTAAAACACGTAGTTAAAAGAAACTGTATTAATGGATTTGGCTTTTTGGAATAACATTGATTTGTCTTTAAAAAATTTAAATTTCATATCAGTGAAAATTTGGTAATTATGATTTTACTTGACCTAACTTGTGGAGTAGATGAAAATGCCAATGGCAGATAAAGGGTGTGAGTGTCTCTTTACCATCCTTATCTTCTTTATTGAGCTGCCATTTGTCAAAGTGTGATCATTAGATGTAACCCATTGTGCTGGACTTTGTTCTGATGATTCTTTAGCTTTTTGTTTGTTTGTTTAATCAAATAAAAATAATTCAGAGGTTGACTGACAGAAAAAGATTTGTGTATTTACCTGCTGTAGGCATTGTTAAAAAACGTACTGAATGACCTACAAAGCATGCCTTTTTATAAAGATTCAAATTTTGAAATGGAAGGATTTGTGCCATATATGTTTTGTTCCAAGAGAATAGCTTGATGAGAAAGTAACACCTAGTGAATAAATCATTGTAGTTTCTTTCATAGAAGCTCTTCTTGTATGCGTCTTCTCCACCTCTGTCCCTACTTGAGAAATGTTGCTGAAACCAATTAATTTATCTTTGAGTTTTGAGCATTTGCTGAATGTCAGGGACTATGCTAACAATAAAAATAAGTAACATTGAGTTTTCACTGCATGGCATGTACGATTCCACCAACTTTATACATGCTAACTCAACTATTCCTCAAAACCACACAGATAAGGCACAGAAGGTTATTTCTCTTGTCCAAGGTCAAACGGATAGTAAATGTAGCATTGGTATTCGAACCCAGGCTCCACCCCCACCCCACCCCCCATACTATTAACCAGTTCACTATATTGCTTCGGTGAGTTAGAAAATACGTTTAAAATGATGGCTTTTATACTTACAAGGGCAGTGACATGATAAGAAAATTAGCTTCTTAAAGGAAGGATTTAAATGAACTTTTACTTTTTCTCCACGTCTGTTTGATCCTTACCACTCAAAGACTGCTCTCTTGTCATGTGTAGTTGCTACATTGATTTTGAAAATGCACTTGAAGCTTGGTAAAGACGAAGAGTTTGTGTCTTTGACATTTTTGGTAAAAGAGTGATGAAAAGATATTAAAATTTCCCAAGTTGTTCAGATTGGTCAGGATGGTCAGCGCGATAAGTTTCTGTGTGAAGCCCGATTTTCGCCTCTCCTGATAATAGCTGTCGGTGAGGTTAACAGAGGATTTGTGACATGGAGAGTTACAATAAATCATTAGCATGGCCACAGCTTTCCTCCCCCACCCCACAACGACTGAAAGATTAATTTTAACTTTCTCAAGAAAAAAAAAATGGGATCTGATACAGTATTTGGAAGGGTTATCAAAACACGCCTCTGCTGTTTGGTTTTCAGCCTATGTTCAAAATCTCTGCAGTCAGCAACAAAGCCCTAAAAAATCAATATTTTGGCTCCTTGACTCCTGGTAGGGGTGTAAGGGCAGGGTTTTCGACTTTAAAATTTGCCGCCCGATGTTTTCTGGTTTCCTTGCCCTAGCTTTTCTTGAGATAGGGAGAGGAGGAAAGTTTTATCAGCCCCTGCGGCTGATTCCACCGTTGCGGATTTCTGCCTGTTAGTCTTTTGCTGTTACACACAATCACACCTCATATATTTTGCTCTAAAAGCAGAACATCTGAGATGATTCTGTGGTTGAAAAAGATCTCAGAGAGATGGGAGATGGATTTAATGTTGCCATTTTTAGATAATGCTGTAAATAGAACGGCAGCTGTCCTCGGACGCATAGCAGATATATAGTACATATGCTGAATAGAAACAGATAAAAGATTGCACTCAATTAATCCTCAAGAAAAGTAGCATTTTAGCCATGGACGCAGTCATTGCGTTTTTAACTAGTGCCCTTGTTCTATACCCTCCTTTGATAAAATCCCATGCTTTGAAGGTGACTCAGGAAGGGAAAATTTCCTGTTATCCTCAACTGGCTTTAAAGCAGTCTGTTTTTAGTTATTTGCTCTTCCTTCTCCCATTTTTAATCTTGTAAGCAATTCAAATCTACAGATATTACTGGAACACCTGTTAATGTATAAAGCACTCTAAGTGTGGTGAGGGGAACAAGTCATGAAGTATCTCTTGTTATAGAAAACACATAAGTAGAAATTCATCACGCAAGATAGAATACGATAGTTGTGATAAATGAATTGGTATCTTCAGTTCAATAACAGTTGAATATTTATAGAACACCTCTGTTTCAGATACATTAGGTACTATGGATACTAAGATGAATTAATAAACCCAGTCCTCAAGGAGCCTTCCTCAAGAGAGGTGGCAACAAATGAAAAACTACATTCAGTGATTAAATATAGAGTTTAAACGTTCAGAAGTAGCAGAGGGAGGGAAGATGAACTCTGAACTCTCCCGGAAGGTGCTGGGTCGTAAGGCAAGACTTCATAGCAGAGTTACTGAGTAAGCAGGATTTTGAGGCACGAATAAGAGTTTAGTAAATAAATAATGAGCAATAAAGGCAATAGAAGGTGAAGGCAGTACAGAAAAAAGGAAATATCGTGCCCAAAGTTAAGGTGGCATGACACTGTGTGATATTCTGGAGACTGAATTATCTGAGGTCACCGTTGGCCTGTGCAACCTCTCTGCACTAGGGGAATGGTGTCTGGAAGACAGGGTTAGGAAAGTCTGGGCCAAAAGCAAAGTAGATTGTACATGTAAACTTTGTTTTTATGACAGCAATTTATATGCTTTCTCTTTAAGATAGATCTGGTTTCGACTCCTGACTCTGGAACTTGTTGTTTTGTGATCTTGAGCAGTTTTCTGTACCCTTCCGACCTCAGCCTTTCAACAGTAAATGGGGGTTCTGATACTTAACATAAGACAGTACGTTGTCTGATACCGCGTATATAATGATGACTTACACTGTCAACCTTTGGTGTTTTGGTTGACCATCTTTTGGTAGCGTTCCTTGCCAAGAGGCAAAAAGATAACTATGTTGAGTCAATGCAGTGTGGCTGTGATTCTTCCCCTGAAGTCTGGGATTTAAATGATGTGGAACAGGACCTGAGTTCTAGTCCTTCCTTAGCCACAAACTGAGACTCGTGGTCTTGACTCAGAATGTGCCTGTGAGTTGATTCCTCTCTGACTGGGGGCGGGGTGGGTTGTCCTAAATATCTGTCTGACTCATGTCCCTATTGCTCTGAGTGGTTTCTGAGGAGCAGTCTAGTGACTTGAAAGAGATAAACCACACAACCTAATTCCAGTAAAGCCTCACTGCATCAGAAGTTTGCTTTGACAGTTTCTATCTGGGGGGAAACATTGTCTACAGCAACTAAGCTCCTTTTAAAGAATGGTGGTGTCCCCACTGTTGTAAAAAATGACAAAAGGCGGAGTTAGTACCCCCTAAAACTCATTAAACATGCATAAAGGTGTTGGGCCAGCTCTGCTATTTCATTCAGAGGTAAGTGGGAAATACGGAGCGTGGTTTGAAGGTTTGGGTCTGCGGTGGTGAGAGTGTGGTTAGGCGGGCTCTCAGGAAGGTGGAAGCCTGTTGAATTTCCGTGCATCAGTATATAGAGGAAGTACCGGTGAATCGTGTTATTGGTTGCTGAAGTTTACATCTTGAGAAAACTTGGTTGGTATTGACTAAGGAATACAGTCCTTCCTTCTATAAATTAATTGTTATGCTCACGGATAACGAGCGCTCATTCACAAAGTACAGAGAGATTAAGAAGAACATGCAGTCGGTAGGGCCACAGTCAGGGAGTGTTAACTCCAGATTCCAAACCACAGCCCTTTGATATGACTTCCTCTCATGACAAAATCTAACTGCTCTTTTCACCGTACATTAATTTTGATATCATTTTGAAGTAATAGCATGTATGGCTCTGTAGTCTCTTAATGTAGACAGTCCTCTCTCTCTCCCTTCTGTTTCCCTTGCTTTGGTCCCACTGTTAATCTAGTAACCAGCCACTTATTGTCCTGATTGTCTTGTAATTGAAACTGTAAAAGCCCATGGCAGGTAAACCTATGGCAGGCAGATGGTCTCCCCAGTGTGTCAGCTGTCTCGGATGTGGGTGGTTTTTATTTTTTTTTTTGAGGGTACTACAATGTGGTCTGGGAAAAAAAAAAAAAAACCACACACACACACACACACAAAGAAAAGAGCCCAGATCATACAATTTGAAATTTAACAGAATGTATTTGCTAACACTTTTCAAAGTTGCCTGAAGACCAGAATGCATTCTGGAAGTGTCTTTTGTGGAGCATGCAGTGAAAGAGAAGGAGAGGGAACTGCCGTTCAGGGAAGAGTGTAGAGGTGGTCACAGCAGATTTTCATCAGTGGTGTTTGTAGCTTTGGTCTTTTGGTGGCTGTACTTCTTTTTTGGGTGGCGGGGAGGGAGGGCAGAAGTACCCCCATGTTGTTGCTTGCTTCTGCTTGTTCTCATAGCAGCCTGAGGGGAAAAGTGCTTGTTTAAACACTAATATATTCCATAAAAACCAACAATTATGGCAAGGTTTTTAAAAAAGAAAATTACATTAAAGATGAATGAGAGTATATTGAAATAATTATGTTTTAAGGTGTATAACATTAAAAGATATTGAATGGAATATTGACTGTTTTGTGGAAATAGCAATAATGAGATTCCTGTCACCTAATCTTACAATAATTGGGTTATTACTATGCAAATGAAGGTATTACTTTAAAAAAGTAAGGAAGCAAGACAGATCCTTGAGGCAGTCCTTTATCTATTCTTAAAGCTGTGCTGTCAATTCTCTTTAGACTGAAGATCCTTTTCCAAACAATTTGGAGATGCTCATTTCACTCTGTGCCCCTGAAATTCCATTATAATATTTTTCAGCTGCCACAGGTAGCAGATCAGTGGCTGGTAATCTTACATTTTTTTTAGCTCTTTGTGGAACCCAAAGGAATAATTAAACTGTGTAATTATTGCCCACTGTCTTTTTTTCAAATGAAATGTTGTGAATTTTCCTGGCAAAGATGCATGCTGGAGCTCTTATCTCCACTTTCCACACAGCTCTATCATTATTGTGCCATGTCAGGTGGTACCAACGCCTCTGAAAAGCCACCAGGTCATTTTGGGCTAGCAGACCTCCTAGGACACCTATACGGCTGAGGAAGTGATTCCATTAGTCTTCAGTCATCCTCAAATCAATGGCCTAGCCATTGCTGTCACCATCATGTCCATTTAAGCTCCTATGGCACCCATCAAATGGATAGAAATATTTGGGACAGTTGCCATTGTGGTTCATGACCCAGGTAAATACCCGTGTGTTCAGCAGGGAATGTTATTTCAAACTGTTGATTGCTGAGGCTTTGGGTAAAAGGCGATTATATTTCCTGGGAATGTTGTATGATTTTTTTTTAACTTGGTTTATGAAGTGCTCTCTGGATAAGGAAAGATACAAATTTCCACTTTAAAAGTTCTCTAGTCTTCCTCCATAGGGAAAGCATCAAACAGAAGTCTTGGGCTGAGCTTTATTGAAATTTCACAATGGACTTTTTGTGGTTTTCCTATTCTTTGGTAGTATATACTAGATTAGTCAGAGCAAGTAGATTTGAGGACATCATGAAAGGAAAATTTAATTTACCAAGTACTTTTGGTTCCAAGGATTAGGAGGTCAAGAAAATATAAGCCTTATCAGTTTATTTCAGAATCAGCTGAGACCTGAGAGACTTCATAAATGTCATCAGCAACTGCTCTTTGCTTTATGTCCTGCCGTAGTTCTTAAGGTAGAACTGGGGCTCAGAGTGGCTCCTGCGCATCACGTTTGCACCGTTCTCCGTTTAGTAGGGAAATCTGAGTCAGCTTCTATTTACATGAGTACAGTTCTGCTGCTTTATTGTTATAAGGCATGATTTATCAAGTATAGGTAACATTTTCAAACAGTTCACAATCCTGAAAATATTCATTCTAAATCCATACATTTCTATTATCCAGCTAATTTGATTGGCTTCAATAAATGCAAGAATATGGGTAATTTTTATCAACTGTCTGTGAAAAGGATGTTTGGGGAAAATGCAGCATTCTAGCACATCATTTGGGTTAGAATCAGGCATGTTGCTGTTACAAACAACCCTAACATCTCACGTGCAAGCTCTGCTGTGAGTTTAGGTCATTGTGCAGGTCAGTCATCCACCTGGTTTAGCTTTTGAAACTTCAACTTTATGGCACCTTTATGTATACCTGCTTCCATGAACTCCCAGGCCAGGGAAGCACTGACAATTAAATACTTTATTCCAGAATGACAAACATCACTTCTCATATTTCTTTCCTAGAACTAATCATATGGTCACACCTAATTTCATTGTGATGGGAAGTAATAGAGGAGAGCCAGATATTAATCAGTATTAGTACACTGAGCATATCCAGTATTTATGTATTCGACTTCTTGAGAATACCTTTGAAATATGAAATGCCACTCATGATGTGTGGGTGAAACTACAGCAAAGAGTGTAATGAATGATTTTTGTTAAAAGCAATAAACATTTCCCTCCTATTCATTGATGTATCCATTTGTCTAGACTTCCATGGGCCTTATTATTCTCGGGTTTTCTGGAACAGGTTTTACCTTGACTAAGGTCACTGTGCAGTCAACCTTTACAGATAGGATTATAGTCAGCTTTTAAATTGTAGCTGTGACCAACCTGCAATAATGATAAACATTATAAAAGAAAACCCTTTGTCCAGGTATGATGAGGGTTGGTGGCATTAAGGCAGCCAACAGTTTCTCAGGTTGGAAATGGGGTTATTTGATTTGTAAAGGAAAGAAACATTAGAATCAGAACATTCTTCCGTTCATCCTGATGAGATCTACAAAGAAAAGAGACAGAAACTAACACAACATTGTAAATTAACTATACTTCAATTAGAAAAAGAAAAGAAGAAAAGAAAACAAAATATAATGAATGCCTCATTATCTTTATATACAAAGCAGAATGTTTGGAGCTAATAGGTGGTTGCCAACAGTAACAAAATCTTGTATCTTATTTTTAACTTTTTTGGGTAGCAAACAAAAAGTGAACAGGAGTCCGTTTGACCTGAGGGTGGGGAATATATTACTACTTAGGTGGAACAGCTTTCTGTCATCCTCAGAAGGTAACCAAGTAATTTCTTTAAACATCATCATGAACTCAAGAATTTAAGCATATCTGATGAGTTTGATCTATTATAATTCTTATCCTTTTTGAATCTCAAATGGTCTCATCTTTGACCAATGGAAACCTCCCCTAGTTGGCTTCTGCGTACTTTTGACATGAGTACTATGGCCGTCTTTGACAGCTTCCTTGGTATCTGGTGTGTCAAGATGTTCTGGACGCATTTTGTACGTATCCTGCCCCGTGTGCTCCTCCAGGCAGTCTTGTGCTTTGAACACTAGGTATGCTCATTTCTACTGACTTGGTCACTATTTAGAGGCCTAAACAGACAGTGCCATTTTGTATATACATATTTTTATTGAAATACAGTCAGTTGAACAGTGCCATTTTATGGGCTTAGATTTTTCACTGCCGGTGCTTAAGTATTAATTTTGGGTTATCAAATTTCATGTCAAAATACATTTTAAATTGTTCTAATGTATGTGTGAGGGCTGTCAGAAGTCCTACTGTTTTCAGAGAACCATATTTCAGACATAGAAGACAGTCTGTAACATCTTCTAGCTACCAATCATATGTGTACATTTTAAATGTCTGATCTTATTAGTTCTGTGGCTTAATACTGTGGGCAGAGTCTGCTTTCATGATTTGTGTTCAGTTTTGGCTCTCTTTTGGCTAGTGGTGATCAAATGTGCTACAGGTTCCTGTCTGTGCAGCCTTTCCGTGTAGATTTCTAATTTCGTTTTTTAGCTTGGTTCCTCCACCTTGATCACCATTTACCAATGCTCATTTGCTGCTGTAACTTCCTCAGAAGTTGTCATATATGTTCTCTTTCTTACATATTTCTGTAAACATTTAAAAACAGTTTTTAAATGAGGGGGTGAAGAAAATAAGGGAGTAAACAGCACAATTATCCTCATTTTACTTAGTGAATATAGCCCATATCATAGTTGGCTTAAACGATTAATTGCAATTCTAGACACTGCACCCCAAAGAGAGTTTGGCAATGAGACATGGAAAGTTACAGAGTCTATAACATTTGCTTGCCCAGAGAACCCTTTCCAGGCTGGGCCGCATCTGGAAGGAGCTCTTTTTGCTAATAGGACCAGGGAATAAAATGCCCCTACTTGTAGCAGCTGTGCAGGAGGAAGGAGGAAGGGTGGAGTTGTAAGATCTAAAGTTTTTGCATTTATTAGAACCTTGGTTATGTGTAATTTCGGAGTGCCCTCATCTGTCAAGAATACCTGGACCGGTTTGGGTGACTCTGCCAACTGACTCCTCCATCTTTTCAAAGGGCGATGTTCTGCTCATCTGACACGGATCTCCTGGACTAGTGCTTTCAGATACAAATAGCTCCCCTCTTCCTCATGTTTACTCGTCCTGATTCCACTTTCTCGCGTCTTCTGGAGGCTCTAAGACTATCCAGAGGGCCATTTGCAAATGATACACAGTGTACTGGATCATTGGAGTATTTTTTGGTAAAGAAATTAGGATTAGTTTTTTTTTTAAGAACCCAACCAGATTTAATAATAAGAAAGATGGTATCTCACATAGTCAGACCTTAGAGGTTGGGCAGATTATTGGGTTGAATTTGCCCAGTGCTTTCAGCACCTTATCTCTGCAATTCCCTGAGCCCTACCCTCCTCTGGATGTTAGCTCTGTTCTTAAATTGAAAGCAGATTGCATCAGCCGCTCCGTGTCTGACAACCATAGTTTGAGAGAGAGACCATCTCTTTCAGTGGCTCTGTCTTGAATGCGAGGAAGTGTTTTCCTAGAGGCAAATCTCATTTATGTTTCATTGGCCCACGTTGTGTCGTATGTCCATTCCGGGATCCAAAACGTGTTTCCAGGGGAATGGCATTCATAGGTTCCTGTGGGCCTGGGTTCACCAAGCAGTCACTGGAAAGGCGGATGGGATTGCCTTAAAGTTAGCAGGACCCACCACAGAAGTTGGCCTCGGTCCCTCAAACCGCACAGCTCTTGCAGGCTGAGGAAGGGGTACCGAGGAGAAAACCACAGTACCTGTTACATTATGTCTTAGGGCTTATTTGTTCCTTCGTATGTTATGTCTTTAGCTATAGAATGTGTGAGTAAGATAATGAGCAATTATAGCTGGAATAAGAAAGAGGGAAAAAACCCCAACATGATACCATGTATCCAAAGATGTATGATTTGGTTGTAAAATTATTTCGAAAATTTTCACCCGGTGTGAATTTCATGAGCAACCTAATGGTATATCCCTTTGTACGTCTCGTGAGCTCAGTGAAAACCAACTTCTGTGAAATGCGATTAAATTTGCCCTTAGGAGCTATCATCTGCATTGAGGTTTTTTATTCTAACCATCCTTCCATGACTTCTCCTCACAACCCTCTGCTGTAGGTCAAAGAGAGTCCCATGCTGGCACACCACCACCCATATTTTTCTAGACCCATGCCTAGAATATTATCTGTTCTCCCCTCCAACTTTCCAGATCTTTCCTGTTCCTCAAAACCCTTTCGGTGACCAGCCCAGTTTGAGGTTCTTCTTTTACACTTTCCTGTGAAAACTTTAACTATTTTTTTCTATTCAGGTCAAATCATCTGCTGTCTTTTGAGACTTCCATGTGTTTGAGCTATTATTAACATCCTTTATTATTGATTATGATCTTTTTGAAAATAGAAACCCTTGATATCTTAATGAGTCCCATGAAAATTGTTTCTTTTCATGTGGTCATCTTGGAAAGGCAAGCTTAAAGAAGCTCTCATTCTGGGCATAAAAATAGCTCACGATTATTAAGCATTTACTGTATGCCCAGCACAGTAACAAACACGTTATGGGTGTCATCTCATTTCTTCCTCACATACACATGCACAAACTCCAGGTCGTGGGTTAGACACAAAACTATCTCAAAATAGGTGAAGCAACAGAGAATAGAGTGTTACTCTAACAGAAAATAACCTTTGTGCTCACAGATTTATCTCCAGGCACCCCTCTCTCCCTCGGTCCTCCCAGGCCTTAGCTTTGCGTTCCCCTCAGTTGACATTTTTAGGTTTCAATGGTCCTCAGTAATGTCAGTCACAGAAAGAGAGAGAGAGAGGGTGCAAATGAGCAAAAGGGAGAGAGAAGGAGTCTTCCAGCAATTGTTGGGGTGATGGGGATCCCCACATGGCTTCCCGGAACTGGTCAGTGATTACTCAGTCCTGAGCAGTCAAACCTAAAGTGCAGTGAGAGAGGGTATGGGGCCAGTCCTACTTGAACTGTGAAGCCTGAGAATTGGGGCAGCATAGTTTTTCAATGAGATGCTGAGTAGCTGATTACTCTGGTAAGTATTATTTCTAATTTCTGGGCTTAGAGTGATTCAGTAACTTGCCTGAGATCACCCAAATAGGAAGATTCAATCCAGCAGAGTTTATGCTAGTAATCACTTTGCCATATTGTAATTTTTTTATTAAATTGTGTTTGAGTATCAGTGCTTAAAATAAAACATAGCCTCTTCTGTATGGGTCTTATTTTATGTATCTTCAGGAGCAGTCCTTTTCAGATACTCAGTGCCTCTACTGCCTCATAGAAGCTTTTTTTTTTTTTATACCAAGTCAGCAAATGAACCATTATCTGGTTATTACATGCCAGTTGAGTAACTGGATTTGCTTTCCTAAGGCCATGTTTCAGTCACCATGGTTTTTTTTTTTTTGCCCAGATCTTTGCATTAGAATACTTTCATAGCTTTTTATGGCTCCAGAGACGCCACACCTGGCAAAGAAATTTCAGAAATTGTTGGTGGGGAGTAATTTGCAGGGGCAAAGCGTGCTGGCTGCTGAAATCTCCTTTCATTGCCTGGGGAGGTGCCTGGGTATAAGGTGGGGACTCATGAGGATATTACATGGGTTCGCCCAGGATCTGTCAATAGAAGGACACTTGGCCATGCTGTAGACAAGAAACCAGGACAGATGCAGCTGTGGATGCTGGAACCCTGGTTCTCAGAGCTCCTGAGATGAAAGTGTGCGACTCCTGTTTTCTGTGGCTCCTTTTAAAATCCAGCGCCTGCCCTGCTCTTGCTTGGGCCCGCCAGCGGACCCTGTTTGTCAGGTTTTTCCTGGCCTCTCAGATCCTGGAAGAGACCACCCACCTTTTACTGCAACTCTAACTTCCCGTGTGTCTCCCTCTCACCCAAGAATTTCAGATGCGTTTCCTATAAGTTTTGACATTATTGTATTTTAGGTGCTATTTAATTTTTATGTGTATTGACACACAAGCATACGTTTTGTTGAAACAACCCCTTTCCTGACGTTCTGGAATGCATCCCTCGTTCTACTTTTTTCTCTGCTAATGACTTTTCCAACTTTGAAGTAGTTAGATCACAGCTTCTTTATTAATACGTTTTAATGACTTTGTTTTCTCCCCATCATCTAACAAAGTACGTTGCAGATATTGCTCAACAATATATTTATTTAATTTGACTGAGTCCTCAGAGATGGGTTGAACTGTCTATGACGCTGACATGAGGACCAGGAGTTTCCTCATTTCGTAGAGATGGCCTGAATGCTGTGCTCGCTCTGCACTGGCAGCTTGGGTTAAGAACAGTTTACCAGCCTTATCCACAGATGGGTATGTAGTTCTTACCGTCTTTATTCAGTCTTTAGCATATCAGCTGAGGGGATCATTTGGGATTGCTCTCTGTTTTCAGATTTGAGAATTTAGTGTATTCTCAGGAACTTGCTTCTAAACAGGAGTAATGGCTTTGTGTTGTAAAAAGCATTAAAATACTATATGCTGTCTGATCCAAGCTAGATGTTAGTTCTTTTATAGTTTACATTTGGTCCATGATGGTGCTGTGGCTGGAAAGGAAACTAGTCTTCTTATGTAGAAATGTGGCCTATTAGCAATGAAAAATGTATTTATAGGTTGTCTTTCTATTAACAGTTCATAGTCTATATTGAAGGTGTTTGGTCTGTTCATCCACTGATTTTTCACTGGTAAAAGGTTAACTTCACCTTCAGTCCGTGAATTTCAACATAGGAGTTTACCTGTTTAACTTTTTCATGTTAAAAACCACAAAGGCTTTTCTAAATTAGCAGGGGGCATTTACACAACAAACTAGCGAAAAATGTTATGAGCTTTCTTCAGCTGGTTTGGTTTTAGCTGCCACTTTGGAGCTTTTACACTTCCTTCCCTTTCCCACCCCATCTCCAGGAGATAAATATAATTTGCATCAGCGATAGAAATGCCTCTGAGATCACTGCTCTAAGTGTGCTGGGGATTTGGAGTAGAAATCCTGAAAAAGAGAAAAAAGGCAAGGGTAAAAGCTCTGTTGACGAGGGAGTTTCATAGGCATGTGGTGAGAGCACAACATTGGACGTGTGAATACAAATTCTGCAAGCTTCCTCTCTGCTCGTAAAAAAAAAAGAAGGCTAGGTGTGTGGAAGTTCTGTCTGGTTAAAGAGCTGGACATCGCGGCAGCTGTATCGCTTAGGTTTTGTTTCTGATTGCAAACACTTCCCTGTTGAAGTGTTTAGCACGTGCACTTCTTGCCCTGCTCCTCAGCACATGTGGGCACCATTGGTTGAGAGGAAGGCACATGGCTCTCTCTGTACATGATGCTGAACGGTGCTCTATCATTTGGCCAGTCCACTGGGCTTGAATGGAAGGGCATCTGAATTCTCACTTTGGTGCAGACCATTAGCACGTTCACCCTCTGCTGGCATCAGGCCACGGAACTCAAGGTGGCTTGTGCACCAAGTTTTTCCCTGAAGTAAACTTAATACTTGTACTTGGCGAGGAGGTCAGCTGTTAAAGGATGATTGTTTTTTTTTCAGTAGGATCAGGTATTTGTTCAAATGTATATAGCAAGTGGAGGCAATTTAGACAATTAATCAAAGTGAAATCTATTCTAAAAAAATAGGAAGACCTATTATAGATTCACGGATCTGTGTATTTGTGTGCTCAAGGATAATAATAATAATGGGATATGTTTCAGAGAAAAGAGATGAGTAAAAATAAGAAAGAAAATTAATGGATTTGAGCCCAAGTAAATGAAACTGTATTATTTAATTATAGTATCTGACTGTGAATATAAATGGGAGAAGTAGAGCAAGAATTTTTTTTAAAGTTTGGATCATAGAAGATTTTATGACTAAAATAGGAAATCTGCCACTCGGAGCTACAAACTGGAAGTTTGATCTCTCACCAAATGAATCAGGGAGTATAAAAAATATTTTGGGAATTGAGGATTGTCCCTTTTGTACATATTCAAGTGTTTTTTACACCTAAAGGGAATGAAAACTGCATAATGTCAGAAATATGTCAACATCCTTCAGATCTGCCACTCTTTGGTAGCCTGGGTACATGGGAAAAAACTCATCAATACACAATGGAAAAGGACATGCTAACTCTTGCAGCTTTATGTCGGGACACCGTGTGAGACAGTGCCTACGAAATATCTGTGGTTGGGCCATTTATTTGCTATCAGTTGCTACTTTTGGCAGGTGGCTACATTTAAAACCCAGCATTCTGGTTAAATTCCGATGTAGATGAGTGATGATGTTCCATCTGCCACATTCTTATTTTGCTTTCCTTAAGGAAATGAAGCATAACTGTATTCCCAAGCAGAGTATTGATACCCTTCAGATAAAAATTTAATATTTTTATTCCTCATTGTGCAGTTCAGTGTCATCAGACCTCAGTTCTAGGCTCATCTCTTTCACTGACTCACTCATGACCTTGTGCAAGTTTGTTTCATCTCTCAGAAATGAATTTCCTATAAAAGGTGAGCAATAGTCTAGGTAATTGTTCAGCTTATTTACAGTTGTAACAGATTATGAATTGTTGATGGCCCATATCCTTGATTAATAAAAGGAAAATTTTGTCCAGACTTCAAAAACTTTTCAGACTTCTATTTACTTTAGTGTGTTAGAAAACACATTCTCTTAGGCAACGTCTTTAAAATCATCTATCCAAACAAGTATACGTCAACTGACAGAAATCTTGGTGTTTCAAATCAGTGTCAAGTATTTTTTGCTCCCTCACTAATCCCAATTCACATCCCGGTTATATTTTTAGTGGAGGTATGAATGTGTATGTAGTTTTGTGTGGGGGAAACCAGGACAGTATCTCACATAGCTACATTTATTGTGATGTTCAGATTTTGATTTATGAAATCTGACATTTTTGCAGAAATACTCAGTAGAACATGATTCATGACACCCTTCATTCAAACTGGTAATATGATGACACCATCAGACTGTGATAAATTATGTATATTTGATGTCATACCTAACCAGTAAAAAGCTATATAAAGAGGTACTAAAAAATGTTATACATAAAGCAAAATTGAATTTTAAGAAATGTTGAAGGAGGGCAGGAAAAAGAAACCAGAGAAATGAAAAATAGAGAAAAACAGAAAACAGAAAATAAAATTGCAGGCTTCAGCCCTAACATATCAATAATTACATTAAATATAAATGGTCTAATACAGCAAATAAAAGACAAGATATGTGAGAGTTTATTAAAAATGGCATCCAACTGTAATGCTGTCTCTTTATAAATTCTCATCAAATATAATGATATTGGCAGGTTGAAAGTAAAGAAAGGATAAAAATATATCATTCTAACATTAATAAAAATGAAGCAGGAGTTTCTATATAAGTAATAGATAGAGTAGACTTTGAAGCAAAGTAAATTACTAGTGACAGAGAGGGATATAATATGATGATAAAAGAATTGATCTGTCAAAAAGACATGAGAATCATAAATGTATATACACCAAATTACTGAACTGCAAAAAAATGACATATTTGAAAAAAGAATAGACAAATTCACAAATGTAGTTGAAGATCTCAACACCCCTAACTCATCAGTTGATAGAAAACTGGACAGGAAATCAACAGGGATATAGAATACCCTACAGTATCGGTAACCAACAAACTCTAATTGACATTCACAGAACACTCCACTTGACAGCAACAGAACACACATTCTTTTCATGTGATGATGGAACATATACCATGGTGGACCATGTCCACTATCAGAAAACAAGTTTTGGCAAATTTAAAAGAATTAAAATCATGAAGAATGTATCCTTTGACTACCATGAAGTCAAATTAGAAGTCAGTACCATAAAAATAACATGTAAATCTCTGAACACTTGAAAATTCAGCAACATACATTATAAATAATCTGTGGGTCACAGAGGAAGTCTCAAGGAACATAAAAATACATTGAACTGAATGAAAATTTAAAAAAAAAATGTGTGGGTCACAGATATAGAAGTGCTGAGAGGCATGTTTATAGCACTAAATGCATACATTAGGGAAAAGGAAAAGTCTCTAATCAATAATCAAACCTCCCACTTCAAGAATCTAGAAAAAGAAGAACTGAATATACCCAAAGCAAGCAGAAGGGAGGAAACTACCTGCCAACATCAAAAGGGCAATTTGAGTTTACTGGAAACATCTCTACACACATAAATTTGACAACTTAGATTAAAAAGGACCAATTCTTCAAATCACACAGACTACCACAACTCACCCAATATTAAATAGATAATTTGAATAGCTGCAACTGTTAAGGAAATTGAATAAGTAATTTTAACATTTCAGAAAAAAATCCAGTTCCAGATGGCTTCACTAGAGAATTCTAACGAACACTTAAAGAAGTAACATTTCTACACCATCTTTTCTGGAAAACCATTCATTTTATAATAGTGGGATTATCCAGTGGTATTACCAAAACCTAGCAAAGATAGTTCAAAAAAAAAAAAAGAAAACTAGAGACAAATATCCCTTACAAACACAGACACAGCAATCTTTAACAAAATATTAGCAAATGGAATTCAACAATATCTAAAAAGACGTATATACTTTTACCAAGTAGGGTTTATTCTAGGCATACGTGGTTGGTTCAATACTTGTAAAACTATCAGTGCAATTCAACATGTTAACAGGCTAAGAAGAAACATCACATGATCCTGTCAATTCATGGAGAAAAGTATTTGGTAAAATTCAACACCCATTTATGACAAAAACTCAGAAAATTGAGAATAGACAACTTCAGTTTGGTATAAAGCATCTGAAAAAAACCTCTATAAATTCTGTAACTAACATTAAACATTACTCTTAATGATAAAAGACTGAATTGTTTCCCCTCAGATCAGGAACAAGGTCAAGAATGTCTGCACTCACCACTTTTACTTAATATAATGCTAGAATCTCCAGCCAGTGAGGAGAAAAAAGGAAATTAAAAGCATAGAGATTAGAATGGAAAAAATAAAATTGTCCCTATTTGCAGGTGACATGATTGTTTATGTAGAAAATCCCAAGGAACTTTAAAAAAACTCCCCAAGCTAATAGCAAAGTAGTAAGATATAAGATAAATATATAAAAATCACTTGTATTTCTATATAAAAGCAATGAACACTTGGACACTAAAATTAAAAATGCAATACCATTTACAATCGCTCAAAAAATTAAATACTTATGTATAAATCTAACAAAACGTGTATAGGACTTGTATGCTGAAAGCCACATAGTACTGATGAAAAGTCTAAATAAATACATACATCATGTTTATGGATTGGAAGACTCACCCTAACAAACATATCAATTCTCTACAAACTGATATGCAAGTTTAATACAATTTCTATCAAAATTCCAGCAAGATTTTTTTGTAGATATAGACTAGATTATTCTAAAATTTTTATGGAAAGGCAAAGGAATCAGTAAAGCTATACAAATTTTTAAATAATGACCTCTCCCCCAAATATATATATATATAAAAGAATTTTTAAATAGAAGAATTAAGTGGGAAGAATTAATCTACCAATTTCAGGATTTATCATATAGGTACAGTAATCCAGACCATGTGATCTTGGCAGAGGGATACACACATATAACAATGGAATGGAACAGAGAACCCAGAAATTGTCCCACATGAATATATCTGATTGATTTTCTTGGCAGAGGTGCAAGATAAATTCAATAGAGGAAACAACCTTTTCAATAAATGTTGAAGCAGTTGGATATCCATAACCAAAAAAAAAAAAACAAAACCTTGACCTAAGTTTTACAACTTATACAAAAATTAACTCAAAATATTTCAATAACTTAAATTAAAAATTTTACAACAAAATTTTTATGAAAAAATGGAAAATCTTCAAGATCCAGGGCTAGGCAACACATTTTTAGATTTCATTCCAAAAGCATGATTCATAAAAGGAAAAATTGATAAATTGGACTTTGTCAAAATTAAAAACTTTTGCTCTGTGAAAGTCTCTGTTAGGAAGATGAAAGACAAACTTCAGACTGGGAGAAAACATTTGAAAACTATATATTTTCACTGTTATTAAGGATTAGTATTAAGAATATGGTCTTTCAAAACTCTACAATAAAAATGAAACAGTCCAGCTAGAAAACAGACAAAAGATGTGAAGAAACATTTTCATGGGAGAGGATATATAAAATAATATATAAGCACATGAAAAGATGTTTGACATCATTAATCATTAGAGAAAAGCAGAATGGCTAAAAAAAAAAAAAAGGAAAAAGAAATGGTGACAACACCAAATGCTGGCATGGACTGCAGAAATGGGCTCACTCATGCATTGCTGATGGGGATGTAAAATGGTACAACCATTTTGCAAAACAGTCTGACAGGTCTTTAAAGAAGACTTAACATACAGCTACCATAAAACCCCTAACAGTTGTGCTCCTGGGCATTTATCTCAGAGAAAGGAACACTTACGTTCACACACACACAATGTATACAAATGATTATACTGGCTTTACTTTTTAGAAAAATTAACTTTTGTTGAAGTATACTTGATTTACATTGTTATGCTCACTTCTGGTGTACAGAAAGTGATATGTATGTCTATATTCTTTTTCATATTCTTTTTCATCCTGGTTTATGACAAGTTATTGAATATAGTTTCCTGTGCTTTACAGTAGAACCTTACCATTGATCTATTTTATATATAGTAGTTTGTATCTGCTAATCCCAAACTCCTAATTTATCCCTCTCTGCCCTCTTTCCCCTTTGGTAACCATAAGTTTGTTTTCTATGTCTGTGGTCTGTTTCTGTTTTGTAAATAAGTTCATTTGTATCATATGTTAGATTCCACATATAAGTGATATCATGTTGTATTTGTCTTTCTCTGACTTAGTATGATAATGTCTAGGTCCATCCATGTTGCTGCAAATGGCATTATTTCACTCTTTTTTATGGCTAAGTAGTATTCCATTGTGTATATACCATATGTTCTTTATCCACTCATCTGTTGATGGACATTTAGATTGCTTCCATGTCTTGACTTTTGTAAATAGTGCTACTCTGAACATTGGGGTGCATGTATCTTTTCAAATTAGAGTTTTCTCTGGATATATGCCCAGGAATGCCAGGAATGGGATTGTTGGATCACATGAGAACTCTAATTCTAGTTTTTTTAAGGAAACCCCATACTGTTTTCTGTAGTGGCATAGCAGCTTTACGTATAATAACCCCAAACTAGAAACAATGCAGTGCCCTTCAGTGGGTGAGTGGTTAGATGATTTATACCATAGAACACTGCTCAGTAATAAAAATAAACGGCTATTGATATACACACCAACTTAGATGAAGCTCCAGAGAATTGTGTTGAGTATATAATTTCATTTATATAATATTCTTGAAATGACAAAATTATAGAAATTTTATGTTAGTGGTTTCCAGGGTTTAAGGAGGAGGTGGGGTGGGAGGGCTATAAAAATGCATCCTGAGGGACTCATGGTGATGGAAATGTTCTGTATCTTGGCTTTGCAAGATGCCACCATGGGGGGAAATGGGGTAAAAGATATAGGGGATTTTCTGTCTTGTTTCTGACAACTGTATGTGATTCTACAGTGATCTCAAACTAAAATATTTAATTAAAGAAAAAGGCAACCCTCTAATGACTTCTACATTAAAAAGTCTTGACTTGATCCTTTTCAACCTCCTCCTTTCCTGCTTGCTCACTTTATCCTCGTCTCTGCTCAAATGCCACCTTATCAGAGAAGTTTTTCCTTAGTTTCTCTAAAGTAGCCCCACTCCCATCACAGTCTATTTTCTTACTTGGATTTATTTTACTTCTCTCTTTAGAAACAGGCTTGATGCTTTTAAAAATTCCAAGGTTTTAGGATAGGAACCTTAAATTCCCTACTATGCCTCCTTGTTTCCGTGTGTTCTTCTGAAATTTGGTGCATTTGATTTTAAAAAACAAACCAAACAAGCTGATTCATTCTGTTTTCTTTCCGTCTGCTGATGGCTCAGTGTCTGTCTCGACAGAATTTAAGGGTTCCATAGTAGGAGATGTTCTGTATTGTGTTAGGCTCAAGTTTACCACAATCTACTGATACTTCCCCAAACAGCTAAGATTTGAGAGTCGACCTCCTCGCACCATGATTCTGCCTCTAAGTGACTTAGCTCTAATTCTCTTCTAGGCTTTTTCATCTGTCCACGGCGTAAAGACACACTTCAAGAGGATCCTCAGACGTCTTGGACAAGCTTCCCGGCGTGTGGCAGGTATGTGTCCACACACTGAGTGTGCAAGAAATGTAAGTTGTTTTATTCTTCTATAGCTAAATCTAAATCCTCCATTTAACCATGTGGAAGCAATCTGAGGTCCATCTGAGCTCCTGGTCAGGTTATGAGGGTGAGGCTGATGTATCCGCTCCTGGGTGGTCATCTCTCCCTTAGTCACGTGTGTCCTTCCATCCCTTGTCAGTGCTTGTGAGCCATTGCTGAGGGACACCTTGATCTTCCTTCCAGGAGCTTCTGCTCTCCTCTTGGCTTCTTCCAGATACTTCTTGGGCATGCAAAAATATGCTCCTGCTGAACTAGAAGAAACTCTCTGGGGTGGCATAGAGCTCTTTGCTCCTTGGATGCCACTCTGAAGCATGAGGTCCTTGTTCTGTTGCTCCTGAGTCATGCTATTGCATGAGGTCCTTTGCAAAACTGATCTGGTCCATCTCTCTGGACATACCACTTCATCATCTCTAAGGTCCAGCTCAGTCTAAGAAAGACGACCCTTTCCCTCAACCATTATCTTCCAACAACATATTTGGAATTTCTCTCTGTTAACAGTATTTTGAACAAGCACAACTGAGGAAGTCAATCAAAACATGGTTTACTCTTTTTTTCTTGTTATTTCTTTAAAATGAATAGGAGAAGGGGGGTGGGTATTCCCCTCCCTCTGGACAAAACGTAGGTCTCAGGGAGGCTCTTTACCTAATAGGATTACTCTTAGATTAAAAAAACAAATTCTCTCCACACTTTAAATCACAAATGTAGTCTGCATTCAGAAATCAGTGTGTCCAATCTTAGACCATCATCATAGCTTGAAAGTTAATGTATCAGATCGTCTCTCCTGCCCTGTCTGAGACCTGTTCTTGGATTAGGCTGTTGCAGTGGGAGAGGGTGTGCTGTCTTCTCTCTCCACCTGTCACCTCCTCGCCAGTGTGCTGGCTGCTAGGGCGAAATGCTGAAGGTTTGAAACATGGGAAAAAAGAGGAAATGAGCGGCTTAGGGATTTTTTTACTTGAACTGGTACTATGTGAAGCCAGCTCCAACTTTCCGGGCCTGGCAGGTGTTTAAAACTGATAATCACTTGGCCGCTTTGGGGGGACTTTAGTGGCTTCCCTGCTGGACCCATCTGGCTTCAACTCTCCTGACTAAGACAGGGCTTCTCCTTCAGCTGTCCACTCCCCACTCAGCTCCTGGTTTTCGGCCAGTCCATTCCACGTGAACTCATATTCAGTGTCTCAGGAATATTTCCAGATGGTCTTCTTGGGCTTCAGGCTGGCTCTCTCATCTGTGGCTCACACCTGCTTCATGAAAATGTGAATCTCATGACCCTCTGAGGGCAGGAGTGGGTGTGGGTACTTCTCAGATTCCAGAGCTGCTCCTGGCCTGACCCTCTTGTCTTCCAGATCTCCAAGGGAGGAGCCAGTCCATTCAGTTTTCCCAACTCCAGGGGACACATCCAAGCTGTCTAAATGATTCTTTTGAAGCCTCTCTAAAGACATAAGAGAGCAGAACTAGCCCCTTCCACCCCTCTTGCTTGGGGTGAGGTGGGACTTGACAGAGGGTAGCAGCTCAGTACAGGAACCTCTTCATAAAGCTTCTCCTCACTTTTGTTCTTTGGTCCTTTACATTCTTTTGTTGGGTTTTAGAACCATCCCACCAGTTCTTATAATTTTTTTAAAAATCTTGATTCTGGTCTGGCTCTTTACTTTGGAATTTCATGCCTGTTCAACAAAGGTGCCTCAGTTGAATCTTCCAATCTAATATCTGGTCACTCCAGTGCCACTAGGAAGAGTTAGGGTGATGCAGGGGAGGGGTAAAGGTTCAGCCACCGCACCCCCAACTCGCTCCTAGATTCACTAATGTCTGTATGGCCTTGACTACCTTATTTTCCACCGAGGTATCTAAATCTCCCCTCAGCTTAGTAAATAAACAGGAGGGTCTCTTCTAAGTCTGTTTTCAGTGCATGAGAATCATTCTGATTTCCCAGAGGGTCTTAGGCTTTTGAAATTCAAAACCCAATAATTGACACTCCTCTATCCCCCGTGCTCCCCTCCTCTGCCAGCTTGTCCTGGTGAAAATCCAAGTGTGGAGTATAGCAATTTGGCTGACTGAATGGAGAAAGAAGCAAGACTCAAGGAAATAAAATAAAATATTATATCCTATATGATAGAAAGTATTGCCTGCCCTCTTTTGAGTATGTACCATGTGATTTTTTAAATCCAGATAATGGCACTGCAGCCTTTATATTAAGGATTTGACATTTGAGGGAACCAGATGTGTTAGTTTGCCAAGGCTCCCCCTGTAACCAAGTACAACAGCTGGGGTGGCTTAAACAATTTATTTGCATTTAGAGGAACTTATTGTCTTGTGTCTGGAAGATGGAAGGCCGAAATTGAGGCATTGGCAGGTTTGGTTCTCTCCTCTCCTTGGCTTGTAGACGGCATCTTCCTCTCTCTTCACATCATCTTTCCTCTATGAGTGGCTGCTCTGTGTTCAAGTTTCCCTTTTACATAAGAACATCAGTTATATCAGACTAGGGCCCACGCTAATGACCTCATCTTAACATAACTAATTCTATCTGCAATGACCCTATTGTTAAACGTCACATTCTGAGATGGTGGGGGTTAGGACTTCAACATGTGAATTTGGGGTGGGGGGGGCACAATTCAACCCATAACACCAGGGTTCAAAGAGACTCAATAATTTGATCGTCACGCAGACCTTGAAATGCTGTTGAGAAGAGTCCGCACCACGACAGTGTGACTCTGAAGCTGCGTTCTGTCTGCGTTCCGTGACTGCACTTCATCTCAGGCGACTCTTGCAGGCAGCCCTGTGCGGCGGGGAGAGCGCTGTCTTTCCTTTATTAAGCAGCCAGACCGGACTGGCTGAGGCATGGCTCCATCCAGGAAAGGAGCTCAGACTCAGACCTAGGTCGTACCATCACGTGGACTCAGAATAGCGCACCTACACAAAGGAGGAACAGGAACGTGCTTGTGGAGAGTTTCAGTCTAGCACCATGGTACCACAGGCCAGAAAATGAATTTACACCTGAACTAAAGGTACAGATTGTGCAGAATTCAGAAGGCTCTGTAACTACTTAAAATGGTATCAGTGTGACTTTGGTCACCTTAATCCTATGACCTGTGCTTTGCATTTTTGATATTCTTGACCTGTATTCATATCTAAATATGCCGTGTGTGTGTGTGATCTGCTTCATGGAGAACATACTTAAACAATGTGTAATAAAATGACATATTTAAATCATGCAAAAGAAAAAGGATAAAGGGTTTGCTGTAAAGTTCCTGCAGGCATTTACTGGATAATGGTAATGATAGCTTTACAAAAGAAGGATAAAATATGTTTAGCTTCAATGAGGATTATATTTAGGAGAATTATCAGATTCTTTTGGATATTTTCCTTATAAAAACAATTCTTTAGTGCTTCCTTGGTGGAAGATAGGAATTATAATAGTGATTCTGAAATGTGGCTTCATGCATAAGAACGTAATTTGAGTCTTAACGGTATCCATCACTGTTTTATTCCAGATGGCAAAACATTTTTTTTTATTCCTTTCAGTTAGTGCTTGAAATATGTACCTATGGAAATAAGTCCATTATAAGATTTTTCTTGCCAAAACTAATAGATGCTCACTTACTGAGAAATATGTGTATTGAGAAATATTTAAGAAAAATACACTTTAATGAAGCTGCACTAATGATATTTATTTAGCTAATTGTGTACAGGAATCTAAACACGATTTCAAGTAGACTGTTGGCCATGTAAATAAGCCTGGCACAGGTGTGCAGAGTTTTAAGAGAATTAGATAGCAGATCTAATGAAAATTGGAGTAAGCCTCAAAGAAATGTTTTATTATGAATTAGATTTCCCACTTATAAAGCAAATAATAGCCACCTAACAAAAATATTTTTAAATAAGGGTAAAAAATTGCTAACAATACCAATAACCAAAAGCAGTAACAGTAACCTCTTGATTTATTTGCATCTCTGCCTTTTCCATTCATTTGTCTTCTGAGGATTACTGAGCACTTAATGCAGGCACTTGGGAAATGAAGATGGTGAGGACAAGGTTTCTGCCTTGAAGGAGATTTTTATTTATCAGGGGAAACAGACAGAGTCCGTGTAATGGGTGATAAGTACAATTCTGGAGGAGAGGGGGCCAAAGAACTTGCTGTCAACTCTATTGTCAGGTCTGGGAAGACTTCAACAGGTAAGTTGGGACAGAAATATGAGAAGAAATCCGTTAGCCAGAAAAGAGAAGAAAATACATTTCAGTTGGAGGAAAGAACACCTGCTAAGGTATGGGATGACTGAAATGACATCATACCGAACTGTAAATAATGCAGCAGGTCTGGAGCCATGGAAAATGAAGTTGGAGAAGTAGGTGGAGGTGACATCATGGGAGGATTTGTGCCAATTATCCTGTTGGCATGAAGGTTTTCACATAGGGGAAGGAATATGATTAGAATTTCATTTTAGGAAAATTGATCTTCAGTAATATGATTGCACGGATGGCTTAGAAACTTCAAACCTCTAAAGGTTTGATAGGGAGTCAGATATACAAAAAAGCGGAAATGAAGCTTAAATTAAAAAATGCTTGGCTTGCGTGGGCCTCGAAGAATATTTCAGTAGGGACTCTAAAATGTGTTCTTGTGGTCATGTTTTTATAAAATTTGCCAAAAGTATGAGTTTTTAACTTCAGTTATATATGAGTGCTTTTTCTATGTTACTGCCCCCCTGTTGTGCTTCTCTTAATGTTGGGTGGCACTGATGACCCACATTTTGTATTCACAACTTTATCTTTTTCTTTAAAGGGCCCCCAAGTTGTATCAGCTTAGGCGTCACTTTTTAGATCTAGTCCCAAGATGATAAAAGTGCAGGAATCCAGAAGAGAAACGGTGGGTTCTTAAACCAAGACAGTGCTATAGAGTTGAAGTAGAAAAAGATGTGGAAGATTAAGGGGGAGGAATTACTATTAAGTAAAATCAGCGCCTCCTTTTCATTTTACTGTGAGATAAATGTTACCTCCATAGGAATCTGTTTTTCAGGAGGAGTTATTGTGGTCTTTTCCTGGTAGTGATTTAGGAAGTGTTAGGAGGTAATTATAATTCTTTTATGAAAGTAGTTGTACTACACACTCTAAATGCACGCTTACATACCTATATTCTAAGAGCTCGAAATAAGTGAGGCTAAAACAATTTTATAGATCAGATTGTTTTAGACTAGGTGGTAGCAAACTTTCTGATAAGGACCAGATAGCAAATATTTTAGGCTTTGCAGCCTAGGAGGTAAAATTGAGGATATTATGTAAGTACTTTTAAGAGAGCGAAAAGTTGTCCACAAAATTTTTATCGACATAGTTTAAAATACAGTAATAATACAGTAAATTTTGAAAAACAGAAGTCTCATATTGAGAAAAATTGAGTTCTTTTTTGGGAGGTAAGACATTTCACTTAATTGTAGTTCGGTGTTAGTGTTCTCTGTCATCAGATTGATTATAAATGTTCATCCATTAAACCATTCTTATTTCATAGGGAGTGAGCTGGATTTGGATCACAGGCCACACCCCTGTTTTAGCTAATGACATTTATGTCATTTTTTCTGTTAGGCTTTGTCAAAATATTTTGTATGATAATAAGTTTAATTTGTGTTGCATACTTCATTGGAAATTATGACCATCAACAACTTGCAAAATACTCATCAAAATGTGCGTGCGCATGTGTGTGTGTGGTGTGTTACATGTGTGTGGTATGGGCCATTTTACTCTGCATAGCCAGTGGAATTTGGGGTGTATCTGGGGTATCAGCACTGTTACAATGAAGCATTTTGTCTCTTTAGATTAAGAGAGTGGATAAGTGAAACAGGAAACTAGACTTGGCAGGTCCAAGTTGGTCTGTTGGTATCCATATTTGAATGACTTCGACTGTTCCCTGTTGTTGACTTCGAGTTGACTGTAATTGGTTCTGTTCATTAACATCTGTTTCTTCTAAAATTTTTTAACTTTTTTTAATTGAGTTGTAGTCATTTTACAATGTTGTGTCAAATTCCAGTGTAGAGCACAATTTTTCAGTTATACATAAACATATATACATTCATTGTCACATTCTCTTTCACTGTGAGCCACCACAAGATCCTGTATATTTCCCTATGCTTGCTTCTTCCAGCTTTTGAGGCTTTGGTTTTAGCTTTGCTGTTGCTCAGCAACTTTCCAAAAAGTCTTAATTCTTCCCCTATCCTCCCTCAGAAACTTCATGTCTTGAAATATTTTTTATAATTCACATTTCATTCTTTAAGGATTTTTGTGGCAAGGCCACCCAGTTGCGACAGTTCCAAGAAAGTAAAGGAGGAAGAAAGAAGGAAAGAAACAAAAGGAAAAGATATGAAAATTTAAAAAGCTAAGAAGCAGATTATTTCACCCACTTTAGAGACTGGAACATCTATCTCGAAAGTTTCAACTGGAATTTGATTCCTAAATCAAAGACCAATTTTTCCTTTAAACTCTTAATGAACAGTTTGAGAAGTCTATTAAAACTTGGGTGAATTTAGCTACTTTCATGGAGATTGGGTTTAAGAACTGACCATTGGACTGCAAGTATATGTTTTATCTTTTTAGTCAATATGGGTGCAAAGAATTAGTATCTTTCTAATGTATATTCAAAGATAATTCAAATAAGTGAACTCAATATGAAAACCTTATCTTATTGAGGGGGATGGCTCAGTGGTAGAGCACATGCTTGGTGTGCACAAGGTCCTGGGTTCAATCACTAGTGCCTCTGTTAAGGAGAAAAAAAAATATATATATAAAAAAAGAAAACCTTATTTTAAAAAATACAGAAAACTTTTCTTACATTATGAGTACATAGAATATTTTGATTGAATGTTGTGTTTAGTGGAGAAATGTGCTACACGTGTTTATACAACACGCATAAGCTATGTATAATTTTTAGAGATAATGTGTTACTAGACTGCAATTTGTATGTTTCTGAGAGTCAGCACAGGAGAAAAATTCCATCAAAATTAAAGTTTGGTATTACTTTCTTCTCTTATTTACTTCCATAGGCTCTTTGGAAAGCAAGGTTCCAAATGTGTATTTCCACAGTCTTACTTAGTGTGCTCTTCTCAACAATTATCTTGTTTTTTAGCTGCTGAAATATGTGACAATTAAAAAAATTTTGTTTAATTCCACATTTTGTTTATACTTTAGATGCAGAAGGCCTTTGCTTTTTTAGAAAATTGGTACTAACAATTTTATAATTCCAAAAACATAATTTGCTCCAAAACAGCATTCTTTTGTATTTTTTTACTGCATTCTTCAATTATTGTTAATTACCAATTGGACTCACTGTGTCTTAAAATAAAATTCCTTTAATAGATATTTATAATCACAATTATTGACAAATATCTGATATTTGTTATTCAAAAAACATTTGTTCAAACAGAAAATAAGTAAATTATTTCACCAGAGGCAAAAATGAGCCTCAGGGCCCTTCCTTCTATGAGTTCTTTCGAGGTTTGGGGAAAAGCTGTAGGCAGTGTGTTCAGATAATCATACGTTTTGTAAAATGTGCGATCTAAACTATTTTAACTGCAGTCGTTTTTGACCAGTGCCTCCACTTTCGTCTCCGTCCATTCCTTTTCTGTTTTGTGGTGGCATTGGCGAGACCATGGCTTTGTTTTGGTGGTAGTGTGGGAGGTCTACCAAAGGGCAGTCAAACTGGTGATACAGTGATTTTAAATTAAATGAGATATAGTTATGTTGTTGGCATGGACTTCCAAGTATAGTGAAGTTACTGGTGACAGTCCGCTTTATCAATTTACTGGAGCCTTGTGACACTCAGGTGAGGAGCCAGAGGCCACATTGTCCTATGGATACGTCGGTCCTGCAGCACTGACCCCGATGCAGGTGGGGGGAGAGGAGAAATGAGGTTTGAAATATACAGAGACTTCTCTGTGGAAAACCTTTCTTGTTGTTAGATGTGTGATGTTATAAACAGAGGCTATGGTTTGTATCAATGCCCAGTCACAATAGAAGTTCTCTTCTGTTAGGAATTTAATGAATAATGCACTTCATACTATTATTAAATCATTGTGTAATTTTTATTTTTTGATGACTATTTCATAAGTAGAATTTCTCAAATATCTGTGTTTTTAGGGCACAAATTCATAGCAGTTAATACAGGTAGCAAGGATCACTGTGTTGTGCAGTTGCGTGTTTTCTGAATCCCAGTTATGACTAGTTAAGAACACAATTTGATTAAACATACTAGATAGAAGAATGGATTTTGAAAGTGATACATTTACAAAGAGGCAGTCAAAGAGTGTGCAGCCAATGACTGGAGGGAAAAAGCATTAGAGAGGTGTGGTCAGGGAGCTAATTAATATGAATATAATTTTTTTCCAGCTTTTGTGATGTTTGTGACACTTCTCAACACTTTAAAGTAGTAATTTCTTGGGATTTTTCCACTGTAAATCAATATTCACTTTCTTGTTAAATCAAACATTTTAATTTGTGTTCTGTATCTAAAATTGCATAAGCTTTAGGCCCCCACAAAAGCTGAATCTACAGAATAAATATCTATTAAGTACTTAGATGTCATGAAGGTAAGGATTGCTTTTAACCCAGCATAGAGCCCAGCATATATTTGTCACTTATTATGTGTTTGGAGTTGAACACGTCTCCGTAATAACAATTAGTTATTTTTGTACAGTGATGACTGGTACTTTATGTGGACATTAGGTAATATCTGTAAGCTGTAGCTAAGAAGCATTTCTACCTTCTCAGGATCTTAAGGTGATGAAATCATCCATTCTCCAAAGCATTTTCTTAGGGGTGAAAAACTGCTAAAAGTGCTTTATTTAAGCAGGGATTTGAGGTATGAAAATAATATTTACTTTATCATTTCCCTCAATCACCTTTTCTGGTTTAACTTGTCAAAAAAAAAAAGGAATGAAGGAGAGGGGAGGGAGGAATGAGGAGGGGGAGAAAGAGAGAGAGAGAGACTCTCAGAAGTCCAAAGACTCTGTGGTAGCATTGGATTATAATGTAATGGTAGGAGAGCCTTTGGCCAGGACACAATTAGCACTCTCAGGAAAGGAGCGTAGTACTATTACGGCTTTCTGTACAGAAGTCCTTCCAAATAGTAAGTTTCAAACAAGAATTTATGTAGCCAGTGCATTTGTTTTGGGACAATGGTGTCTACCTGTTTTCAACAACTCCTTGTCACAACAGGGCAGTACTTACAATGTTTCAAGGAGTTAAGCCCAACATCTTCCTTTGGAAAACACATTTTACATTTGATCATTTTAGCTCCCTGACAAAAACCTTGTGTGCTTAGCATCTCTGTGCTCTACCATCTTCCAGTGGTACCTGGAGATTTAGGCATACTCTACACAACATACAGCCCCTTCTGAAAGCATCCATTTGGGGGACACAAATGGGCAGGTCTTCACAAAGATGCATCTAGGGTGACTGTTCCTCCGTCGTTCACCTGATGGCTTCTGGGTGTATTGTTGGATGACTTAAAAAGCGTTAGCTGGAGGAATCCTGAGCGTGGATGCGTGGGCAAGCAGTGTGTGCCGGCACCAACAGGGTTAACCAGACTTGCCAGCATGAACAATGGAGACCGGGCAGCTCTAAATGAAATGAGCTGAATATTTCATTCGGCCACTCAGCTGCCTGCTCCAATTGCCTCCTTTACTAAAATAAGAGCTTAATCTAAAGTGACAACAACATCAGTTTCTGTGTGCTCCAGTCACACTGAACATGACTTCCTTAACATAAACACTATTTACATGGACCGTCTGGATGTAGCAGGGAAGCAGGAGCGTGCCCAGCTAAGACACAGGGTACAATGAAGGACGAGAAGCAGGCAGCTGAGAATTAACATCCGCAAATGAAAGCCTGACCCTCAGAGGGCATGTCCCTGATACGTTTTAAAATGAGAGAGCATTGCACCAGTAACCTTAGCCTTTGTAAAGACTATGCCATTTAAAATAAAATAGCACCTTTTCAGTTTAGATACTTAACCAAATGCATTATGTCTGACCCATTTTCCAACTTAGGTGACACGAAAGGATGGATCCCTTGCTGCAATTATTAGAATCTTTCAAACCATTGCAACCAATAACCTCCCTCTCCAGACTCCTTCTCATAGCAGCCTGACTTCTTTGAGATAAAGAGGGCATCTCGCTCAGTGAGGGCAGGGCAGGCAGAGATGGCAGGGGAGTGGGAGGGAAGATGTGACCTTTGAACTCAGGGCTTGATGTCAGTGCTATAGCAGTGCCAAAGAAATCCCTGTTTGAGAGTAGTTTTCAGCTTGAAGGTTCTGGAAGATTAGAAGCAGGGGTGTGACAGGGTCCACAAAATAACACAAGTTCCTTCTTTCGAGTACCCCAGACTGGGTAACGAGGGAGATAGAAATCCTGAATATGCATTATTGATGGTTTATTTCCGCAAGGAGGATGCTGTGGCATTGTTTCATCATGCTAGCCACCCTCTGTGAATTTTAAGGGTCACAAAATGTAGACATATTTAACTTAACCTTATTAAAATTATTGACAGTCAGTGGAGTTTGGTGGTTTTTCCATCAGCTTCATAGATAAGGGAAGTAAGGCACAGAGAACTTGCTCCTACACCTGAAGTCACACAGAGGATCAGAGAGCAAGAGGGAAAGAATTTTGGGGGGGGCCAGTTATTTCTACTTCCTTTAGTTTAACATTAGTATTCTCATTTCTCTTAAAACTTTCCTTGACTGAGCCTTATAGAAGGCTGGTACCAGGCATTGATTTGTGGCTTCTGGGCTCCATAGACCTGAGGCTGCTGACAAAATGGTAGCTTTTTTTTTTTTTTTTCAAATACAGTTCTGTGTTATCTGTTCGCATCGTCCAGGATGTGCCTGAGTGAGCATCCCTGCGGTCCCCACCCCTGTGGTGGTACATTTTAGATAAAGCTCTTATTCTCTGCAGAAGAAAGAGAATGATCATTTGAAACAAGTTTCTTTTTTAAGAAAGGTATCATGAGTGACAGGAAGAAAAGTGGGAGGGTCATCCATACCGTGCTGGCCTTAGCAGAATGCTCATTAATCAGCAGGCATTTATCGAGAATCTGTGAGGTCATCAATCATTATTTTAGGGGAGAGAAAATTGTCTCTGGCCTCTTGAAGCCCACCATCTAGGGAAAAGGTTTGTCATAATTTAGGGGTAGAAAAAGACTTTTAGACTTCTGTAGAAAGCCTGTAAGAATATCATGGTTGTGAAACCATATAAATACTATTTTTTGTGGTTTGAAATAATGCATAACTACTGTGCTTTCATCTTCATTTTTAACTTAAGGGAAACGTGAACAAGGGGATGCCTTTTGGCTCATCCCTTAATGAGCGCTGACCAGCTCTCTCAGGTGCTACTGTAGATGTGTCCCCAAAAGGGTTACACGTGTTTTCACACAGTCTGACGGGGAATCTGACCCTTGTACAAATATCAATCGCACAACTTGGTGAGTGCCTTAATAAGGGACGTACCAAATGCCTGAGAGCAGAGGAGAGGTGGAGATAACCACACCTGCCCTGCGACAGGGCACAGGAGGAGGCTTCTTCAGATGACAAGGACCTTGACACCTGTCCTCAGTAGTAGCCAGCTCTTCAGCTTGGTCTGGACAGTCAACAGATGTCAGCCGGGAATGGCAACACCCATGGGAATGGGGTTCCTGCACAACTTAGGCTTTGAGGCAGCCTCTGCACAGGCTAGTAAAATCAGTAGCATTTGCTGAAGACCCGTGGGAAGCTGATCTGTACTCGGCACGTCTCTGTCCTGTGCCTTGGCTTCTCTCAGCTACAGTAAAGGTCTCGACGACCTCTTTTTCTTTCTCATGTGAGGGTAGACTTGCCTTCTCTTGGGCTGTCTCTACCCTTTGTTGCCTCTTAGTATGAAGGGGCGTGATTCGTCAGAGAGAGATGCAGAGTTTCTCTTGTTGTAAGTGATAAAACCCATGTTGTAGAATTTCAGGGTTTTAATGAGAAAATACTTGGAGATAGACTCAGGCAGTCAACTATCTCTTCCATTTTCTTTTAGTCACCCTTCTCCCAATTAATTAATGGTGGTCAGAGGCTCAGTTCTGAAATACTATTGTATATCATTGACTAAGCCACTCATAGTTGTATGTCTTCCCAGTGCAGGACATTTTAAGAATATTTTGCCACTCTTAACTTCATGTAGGTGCATGTAAACCATTGCCTGTAAAATTAATCATAAAACCCTTTCCTCCTTTTCTATTTTCATTTTAAACTTTTAGGGAAAGATGAATTTGTTGCAAATGTTGGATTTGGTCTTATCTCTTCTTTCTTTTTTTGAAGATGAGGGACAAAATTTCTTTTATGCTATAGTACAAGACAGTACTGTGTCATAATTTTTTAAAGAATGGGAGATTTTTGCCATTTTGAAATACGATCTCCATACTGAGTTATCAGTTTTCGTGAAGACGATCATGTTTTAAAACATAATCCAGGTATAAGTTTATGTATCTCAGAAGTTGCTGTTTAATCATGTAGTGCTTTTATTGTAAGTTTTACATGGTTAATTACTAGCCCAGGAAGGAACTTTTCACATCCCATCATTCAGACATCTAGTCATTGGGGGAGGGGCAGGGGCGAGTGGTAGATTCAGTAGGTGACCCTCAAGCTGTTTATCCTCCAAGCCCTTCCAACACTGTTTTCTATAATATCGGGTTGTCATTCTGTTATCTCTGACCTTTATTGCCCTGTAAATGCATCCCATTGGCAAGACCACAATCCCAAAAGTCAGCGTCGTGATTTTGCAGCAGCTGTTGCTGCAGAAGGTAAATGCCGTGCAAATATTGATGAGCTTGCTAATTTGTTTAGGAGACAGAATTTAGAATGGGGAACAGGATTTGTCTGCTAGCTGTCATCATCCATCAGCCCCAGGCTGCCCCAGGCAGTGGGTTTGCTTTTTGCCAGCTTCTAATTTTGCTTTATTTTTCCTTAGCTTCAATCTACTTTATTCATTTATTATAATTGGGAGAGTGGTGGCTGAGATAGGGGAAAAAAATACTCATAGCCCACACTCGAGATTGAAGGCTCTCATCTGCTGTGGTTCCCTGATATCAGCGGATTCAGGCTGGACCTGTTGGTCTGTTGATTGATCGAGTTAGTGAATGAAGACTGTGCTCTCACACGGGGGTCCTGTAGCACAGTGTGACTGGAAGACTTGCCAAAACTGCCCTCAGTCCTATGTGTTTCTCCCTGTTTCCATCAAGATCAGAATTTATATGATTAGATTTGTTTCTTGGGGGTTCTCATTCAATTTATTAAAAAAAATTGTTTTGAGTGCTCACAGTGTGTTGGTTATTATTATAGATGGCTGCATATATAATGGTGAACAAGACAGAAAAAACCTTGCTCTGAAAGTGTTCAGATTCTAGGGGTGAAGATAGAAATAAGCAAATAAATGTGCATTACTTCCTGATAGTGATAAACTGAACGAAGGAAGTAGAGTCGAGTCATTAGTAGGGTCGAAAGTGCTATTCTTGATGATACCTGAGACCTGAGGGATGACAAGTCACGCGAAGGTCTATGGAGAGAGTCGGTCTGGAGAGAAGTCGCAGAAGAGAAAGAAAGAAGCTTGTCATCAAAGAAGACGTAGGATTCAGAGAAATAAAATTTGCCTACTTAATTTTACTGACTGTGGATATTAGCCTGACTTTCCTTCTTAGTTTAAGAGGACAGTAAAAAAAAAGATGGCACTTTAATATTCTTTCTAAGAAAATTAGAGTTGGCTTTCATGACACAGGAAACATGTTGAAAAAGTGTGTGTTCTCTCCCCTGTGTGTTCCACCAGGACCCCATTCTGGGGTGAGAGGGGGAGTGATGCAGCCCCCACGTAACCCATCTGACTCTGTGCCTGTCCAGAAGGCAGGCTTTGTGCCACATCTCACTCTGTTTGTGGAGACGGGATCTGCAGGGATGGGATGAACAAGATGATGAACAAGGCGTGAAAAGAGAGTGAAAGGTCCCTAGAAGGACCATATAATGGAGGGGCTGTATTCAGCAACCCCATGGGTTGCAGGCTACTTAGACTGGTGACTTTAGAGAGGTTACTTGATAAGTTGTGGTTTTCAAAGATTGGTACTTTTACTTGGGTCCATGTTCTATATCTACTACATTAAATATATAGCAATATAATCATTTACATGGTCCAGTGTCAAAATACAGAAATGAAGATGCTCGTCTACAACTGTGGACAACATCCAAGCACACCGCCAATATGCCCTGCCATCTTAAATGGATGGAGAATTTGGAAGAAATGTTCAAGGCTGTGGAAGTATATTTTTCTATTTATTTTGATTTATTTCTGGACATCCAGACTGTATTTGATAAATACTTGATGAAAGTCTTCTTGGATTTTTCAGAAATTACCTTATTTTTCTCCCCTCAGTATTTTGTACAGTGAATCTTACTGTTTACCAAGGGCCAATAGTTTTAGATTATTTGTTCTTTATTTCTGCAAGTACTATTTTAATTTTTATTAACTTGCAACTCAGATTATTGTGAGTTCATTGTAATGGATGGCATTGTACGGGTGTAGGCTGTTGATTTTGGTGTAAGACACTTGGTATGAGATTATGGTTCAGGTAGGCATTTCCTAATTAGGTTACAAGTATGCAGGACTTTATCAGTTTTTTCCAATTCAAACCTTGTTTTAGTCTTTGCTGTTGCTTTTAGGTTTCACATTGAAGGAGAAGAAATTTCTCTATTTATATAGTTTTTTCTTCCAGGAGACATTTGGCTTTAGCATAAGAAATATTTATGAATAACATAGGGTTGACGCTAGGATTAAATTATTTGGTAAGTGTAAAACATTATGCAGGGCCTGGTGCGGTGTAAAACTAATACACGAGGCCTACTGCACAGTTAAGTCTTAATAACAAATAGCTGTGGTCATGGTGATGCTGATACTGATTGTAAAGTACTGTACCCAAAGTCAGTTTTACCTAATGAATTGGGGGGAAAGTCAGTATTTGGTAAGTAGTTTAAAACCTTTTATCTTTCTAATTTGTTTTTTGAATTCTACATGCTTCTTAAAGATAAAACATGAAACTTTTAAAATGTACTCATGAGGTCTCATCAACAGACCCTCAGAAACACGTGTGTGTAAGTTTCCTTGTCATTCCTGAAAAAAAGTGAGATGTCATATATCCAAGGATGGTGTTTCATATTTGTTCTTCTGGATCATCGAAACTCTAGTCATACATCAAGTCAGACCACCAAACCTGAGGCTATTACTTTAGCATTCGTTACATATGTTGACTGTATGAATTTAGCTGCTTGTGGTTTATCAGTGTATGAGGAACTTTAAGGAATTGTCTCTATTTAAAAATCAAGTGGCCATATGCAAATTTCTGTACTTTTTGAAAGCGTTATTAAAGATACTGCAAATTCTGTCATACCTTTCAAATAAGGACTATGCAACCACAAAAAAAGAATGAAGTAATGCCATTTGCTGCAACATGGATGAACCTAGAGATGATCATACTAAGTAAGTCGTAGAAAGAACACTTATATGTGGAATCTAAAAAGTGACACAAATGAATTTATTTACCAAATAGAAACAGAGACATAGACATAGAAAACAAACATGGTTACCAAGGGGGAAGTGGGGGAGGGATAAATTAGGAGTTTGGGATTTTCAAATATTAACTACTGTATGTAAAATAGATAAACAATAAGGTCCTACTGTATAGCACAGGGAACTATGTTCAATATCTTGTAATAACATATAATGAAAAGAATATATATATATATATATATACATATATATATATATATATATATACATATATATATATATATATATATATATATAAAATGAATCACTTAGCTGTACACCAGAAACTGACACAACATTGTAAATCAACAGTACTTTAATTTAAAAAAGACTTTTAAAACAAACCCCTTTTAGTGGTAAGAGCTAGGAAAATTTGGTTTGGGAATATAGTTTTTTTTTTTTAACATTGTAAACGTCTTTCCTAAGCTCCATACACACGTATCCGAATGGCGGTTCTCCTTGGCACATGTGCATGAGCTCCTCGCACCTGCTCCCCTTGGAGCCTTCCCAGTAAAAGGAAAATCCATCCTTCCCATTGCTCAGACCCCAAATCTCTCATCATCATTGATTCTTCTCTTTCACTTATAGTCCGCCTAACCCCTGGGCAAAATTCTGTCAGCACTACCTTCAAGATAGTTCCAGGATCGGAGCCCCTCTCCTTATCTCCACTTTCCACTCTGGTCCAAGCCACCATCACTTCTGCTTGTGGCCAAAGACTCCTAACTGGGCTCCTGACTTTGTTCTCCTTCCGTCCGTTTGCCTGTGGCAGCCAGGGTGAGCCTGGACTGTGCAAAGCACCGGAGTCAGGTTGTCTGCTCCGGACCCTGCAGTGGCGTCTTTCCTCAGGGCAGTCCTCACTGTGCCCTGCAAGGAGTAGAGCAGCGCCTACCCCCTCCTTGCTGACTTGTCCTTGTGCTGCAGCCTCCTCGCCCCGCCCCGCCCCGCCCCGCCCCGCCCACTGCTCTTTCTCCGACACGCTGGGCACCGCCCCTCGTGGGGCCTTTCACCCCGCGGAGCTCCCTCTGCCTGCAGGGCTCTTGCTCAGGACACCGACGGACACCAGGTGACTCATCCCAGGACTTCCTGCAGGTCTTGCTTGACTCAAATGGCACCTTCTAGGTTGGGCCCTTCCTTCCCTTCTATCTGAAGTTTCCTATAGTCCTCCCCTAAACACTTTCTGTCGTCCCTGGCTTTCCTTTTTCTCCTCAGCACCTCCCTAACTAACTCTGTGTCTCCGTATTCATGTATCTGGCCTGTCGTTTGTCTGTATGACTAGACTGTTAGCTGCACGAGGGCAAGGAGCTTGATCTGCCTTGTTCCCTGCTCTGTATCTAGAGCCCAACATAGCTCCTGGCAAGTGGAGACATTCAATAAGTGTATGTTGAATAAATGAATAATTTAAGGTGGATTTTGGCTGGTGCTCTGTATTGATGGCTGGAGACGGCATAAATAATGCACAGTGTTTTCTTCTTGAATTCCATGTAGACAGCTTTGGGGTTAAAGTCAAGTTATTTTAAAATTATTTGTTTTCATTTCTGCTCTCCCTGAAGTACGTGTCTGCTTTGATAACTATCTATCTTGTCCCTGTTAATTAAACACATGTCTTTTAAATGTATTTATCCAACTTTTTTGAATACCACACTGTGCAGGACAGTGTATCAGGCTCTTAAGAGACATGGTCCACCTTTTGAAGGACACTTTAATTTAGTTAGTGGGGCAAGACTAGCAAATAATCCAGATAGAAGGGCTATTTTCAAATATCAGAGAGGGCTGTTTAAGGAGGATTCATAGAATCCCAGTTGAGATTTTTGAGAAAAATATGTTCTCCTTCCTCGCACAGGCTCTATAAATTGGGGTACATGACTTGATTATATTAAACAGGATTCTCCAAGTGAATTCATTAATTCACACAACTGCCCACTAAGAACCATGAATTTAATAGTCTTGTGTGTGTGTATTGTGCTTACGAACAAACACACCTGACACGTTTATCAGGGCTTCCCTAGTACACTTTTACTGTAATTTTAAAGTTCCCCAACTTAATTAAAGAAACATTCCTGAATCTATCAACTTCAGGGTAATGATCTATATTAGTATTAAAAATAAACACACATATTTAATTATACCAGTTTGCTCTTTAAGAGATGGGATGTTTTGGTTGCTTGTCCGGGACAAGCACTTGCAAATCAGTTAGTTTAATTTTCAGGTTGTCAGCGAATAAAAACTGCTATCTGATCTGCAACAGTGTCTGGCTTTTTGGGCATCAGTTGTGGCCAGACTGCCCTTTACCATTTGTAGCTGAATGGGTGTTTATGTGCTTCCTGAGGTACGGTTCTCACACCGGTAATGCATGCCTTCCAGAGGCTGGACTGCTCTTGTGCATTTGTGTGTGTGTGTGTGTTTGTGTGTGATGGCCATTTCAAGTATAAATTACACTAGTGCAGAGTCTGAAGACTAATTTTTCTCAGCCTGTTGCATACTGCCCTATAGATGTCCGCCTCCTTGGAAGTTTTACTTGTTTCAAACTTTGCTGGAAATTCAGGGATTTTCTGATGAGTTGCCTGTTACTGAACAGACTTAGAAATGCAAAACTCTTAGTGTATTTTCCTTGTTCATCTTTATATTTGGGGAAAGCTGGGTGTATAAACGATGCAGTGTAAACAATTTGATATCATTATCATTTTGGCTGTGCCCATCAAATTCTTTGGTTGCCTCAGTTTACTTTCTTGTCCATTCAGCTTTCCTTTTAAGAAAATGTCAAGAGGATGGGACGATTAAACTACTCACTCTTAAATATAAAAACTTCATGAGTCGCTGGTAGGGCACGGGGTTTGTCTCTGGGTTCTATGAGCTAGATGCACACTAATTTACTAGCGCTGGAACCAAATGGGTTGAAAATCCTTGTTTTCCCACCAGATGGGTTATTTTAAAATATCACAAAACTTCTGAGGTTATTTACATTACAAATGTGCTGCTTCACACACATCAAGAATTGAGTACCATGTTTTGACAGTAACTCCTTTATGAAATTATATGTTGCGCAAGTGGAGTAAAATTCAAGTCATTCTCAAGGGAGCAGGCTTATGAATCTGGATGAGGTCACACCTCTTTAAAGATGCAGTTTGATAATCCGACATCAAAACAAAGGAATTCTGTTAATCCTCTCACAAAAGTGCAAATTGCTAATCAGATCCCTGGGCTGGGCTGGCAGCTTGGTAAACAATGAGCTTGGCAGAAGAGCAACTTTGGGCGGATAGATAGCTGAGAAGCTTGGGGTACCAGCGTAGCCCCTGCGTTAGCCCAGTTGGGCCCGTTGTTTCGAAACAATCGCGGACGTCAGTGGGGGAGGTTCTTGTGGTTCTTGTGTGCCCCTGCTTTTCTCCTTCCATGTTAATGATGATGCAAATCAATCTTCCTGCCTCTAATTTCACTTCACGGGTGTAGAGGCTACTGTGCCCCTATATTCTTTTCACTTGGATGCATGTGTCTTTTGAATTTCATTACGCATTCCTCTACAAGCCCAGAGGGTTTTCCTTCCTTCCCATAAATAGTGTGGTGGTATTTGAAAAGGAAAGAATAAATCCTAACCCAACTGAAAAAAGAATCTTCTTCTGGAAGGTGCAATAGGATTCTTCTTTTCTTTTTTTTTTTTCTTTTTTTTTGTAAGTGATAAAACCCAATTTGAGGCAGCCTAAGGGAAATTTTTAAAAAGCTGGAATTTGTCGGGGAAGGGAATACAAGGAAAGCAGATAACCAAGTTGAGGGGAGGCAAGAGTGTAGATGGGCCTCAGGAACAGTTGGAACCAGGGAATCATCCTCTGTCGGGGCTTGAGCCCCCTCTCCTGTCTGCATGATGCTTTGGATGTTGGCTTTGCCCTTTTTTGCTTCAATACAGATTTCTCCATATGGGAGGAAATGCCACCATTGATGGCAGCTCGGGAATTTTACAGCTGCCTACTTTTCCCATTTTACTTAAACTATCTCAGGGAAGGACTGTGATTGGAGTCTCTTACTTAGATCAGGTGCTTGTCCTGGACTAATCAACCCTGTGCATCTCACCTCGTATTCGCCGGAGTGTAGAAGGTGCTTGCTGTGTGTCTTCGACTCTGTCTCCTTTGGGCTTAATGAAATATGTGACCAGCCAGTCTGAGACATTTTAAAACCCGATGATGGTGTGAAATGATTTTGCACATCTCAGCATCGCTCTTCTCACTTTCAGTGTATCTGACCTTCTTGGCTTTTCCAGCTTTCACCCAAACATGATTAAGAGTTAATTTGAAAGTGAAAAATGTAACTTCTTTATTCTAAAAGGGGCTTTTATTAAGGGAGTGCACTATTTTGAATACTTCCAGCTAGTTATGTATCTCCTATTAAGAGAGTGTAAATTATTTAGGTGCAGTGTGTGTGTTGGGAAAGAGTGAAAATTCTAGTCTTGGTGGTGGACCCATCTTCCAGCAGGTAAGGGCGGTATGCTTCTGCTGCAGGACAGGATGGGTTGCCGTTGGCATATTGGTCTTTGGTCAGAGGAATGATGTGGAACTCCACAAATCGACGTCTGAAAGAGGAAAACTGAGTCAAATGTAGAGGCTGCCCTTGGTGGGGCCATGCTACCCACAGCCAAAGCTTTCTGAATAAGGGCACTGTCTTTTTAAAAGCAATAGGGGGTAAGGATTGAGGGAGTGCTCACAGCGGTAAGTATAACACAGCTGTGCTCTGTTTATGCTTCGGCTACAATAAAAAAGCTATAAAATGTGAGATGTCATAGCTCCACTTTGCTTTATTTATACTATTTCCTCTGAGCTCTGTCACACTGCACATTCATCTGCTAAGTTGCAGCAAGAATGGAGATTAAAATATCACAGCTCAAAATAGGAGTCAAGCGGAAGGAGATTCATCATAGCCCTATTAAAAATATGTAAATACGGGAATGAAGTCATTTTAAAGCTGTACCGTGCTCCTCCTTTAAGAGCTGAGATCCCTTGAGCAAGTGGTGGGCACTGCAAGGGCTGGAGCTGGGGGGACTTGTTCCCCATTTCCTCCACCCATGGAAATTCTTTTAAGATGAAAGACTGAATTGCAGATTATACTGTTTTCCTATAATCATGCCTAAGTTCATAATGGCAGGAAACCTGATGCAAAACAAGAAAACAAAAGGTTTGGTAATTAAAGGTGATACATTGTTAACTGGGCTAGAGTTATTAAAGTTCGGATCAGAAGTCTCCTTGTTGGCCTCAGCTATTAATGAAGCCTTGAGAACCACCCCCACCTTCACCAAGAAGGATCCTTCAATAGGAAAGTTCCAAGAAGGAAACAGACTTGGAGAGCTGAGGTGGCTTTCCAGAATCCTGTTGCAAACGACCGGCAAGCTAAGGGGTTCTCCCTAGAACTTTGCTGGTAAATTACTTCTTTTAGCATTTCCTGTATCTCTAGTCATGACAGAAATGGACTCCCTGTTGTCTATATGGTGTGCCTGGGAGAGCAGGGAATAGAAATTTTAGAGGGAAAGACTGGGATCTCTCAGATGGTGTTAACACACCTTTTCTGCTCCCTTCCATGTGCTCGTGGGTGGCTGCCGCTGTTCCTTTTTTGCAGTGATACTAAAGACCGACACTGAAGTGCTTACTGGGTACCAGCAATGGCTCTACGTGTGTTATGTATTAATTACTTTAATTCTCACAACAGCCCTATACGGTCGGCATGACTACGCATATTTTACGGGTGTGGAAAGTGAGGCAGAAGTTCACACCACTAGCAATGAAGAACAGGAATTCAGACAGAGCGATCTGGCTTCACAGCCTGCACTCTCAACCACTGTTGCCTTTCCCAAAGGATTAGGAACCCACTAGAAAGAGCACCGGGCTGGAAAAGAGGAGATCTGGGTTCCAGGCGCAGTCCTGCCATGCCCCCTAAACTGATTTCCCTCGCCTGTAACATGAATGAAAAAATGATGTGTCTTTCCGGTTCCAACTTGGCATGCGTCTGTGTACGACTACCTCATGAAAATAAATTTTTTGAGTAATAACTTTTCCATACTCTTATTTAGCTTTAGTTTCAGAAATGATTATGTTAAACATTTCTTACATGCAAGTGATTCTAGAATTTCTTTTGTCTTCCGCTGTTCACTGTGTTTTGGGTGAGTTCTTTGGGTTGCAACTAATCAGCGCATCATAGTTAACTAAAGACTTTCTAGCTTTGTGACCTTGAGCACATTTCTTAATCTCTTGTGCCAGTTTTCTCATCTCTAAAGTGAGTGAAATGAAAGTATCTGTCCCGTAGAGCTGTTGTAAGAATTAAGCCAGGTACTCCCTGTGAAGCACTTAGCATGGCGTCTGCTCAGAGGAACTATTAGAAAATACCAATGTTTGATTATGATTACTGTTGATCACTCAAGTCTCATTTCATCTCTGTCTCTTGCTCCTCATGCTTGTGATTGACAACTCAGTTAATGTTTTTTTGTGATTGCATTCATGAAATAGAAGGGCTAATAAGATGCCATCAGAAGTTACTGTCTGCTTGTGGTAGAAATATTAGAGCAGGATGGAACTTTGGAAAATGTGTAGGCTACCCTTTAATGTGATGAATAGAATATGTGAAAGATCAAGTGACTTTTCCTAGCGCACTCAGCCAGCAGCAGCCCATAGAGTGTGGAGGAAAAGCCTTCGGATCCTAGCTGCAGTTTCCAACGTCGTGCTGCTACCGATGGAATTGTTAAATGGAACACGTGAAAGTTCTCGAAATTTGTAAGAGGAAGTGCAACACATATCTCAAGGATTTAAATTAGAAAAATTACCTTAGTATCTCAGATTTATAGCAATGTAAGATTTTAGATCATGTGTCCTTTGGGCAGACTTCACAAGAAGACACTAGGAAAGATGCTTGAGGCTGGCAGGGGTGTGCAAGTGATCATCTTTCTTACTGACTCTTAAAAAATTGATGTTCTTGGTCTTCTGTACGTTGAGTGAGGTAACATGTGACTTTCAATAGTATGGGAAGGAGTCCATGTGATATACTTACAGAAGGTATAAAGGAATAAAGAAAAAAAGATTTTTTTTTTGTTAACCATTTAAGTAATTTAAATAGGAAAATAACCTGGGAAGGCATTGTAATAATTTTTGGGACACATCTAACTGGGTCAGAATTTATCCGCTTCTACTCTAATATGCAGCAAAAATGGAGCTGTTTCTGTAATGTATGCTTGCTCCTGAGTCCCTCCCCTCCTGGGCAGATTGAAAAGTAAGGCAGGGTGAACTCAACATAGCACAAAATAATGCAGCGTCCTTACTATCAAATCACCTCTTTCTGTCTGCTAGTTTCTCTATTTCGCTGTCCAGGTCCGGGACGAGGGTGGGGTGAAAGGGGCACCTTGGGTTTAAAATGTATGGAAGCGTCCCTCTCAGGTGGGAACATTGTACTTACATGACCTTGAGAGGGTGGCTCTTCGTGCTGGTCCTGCCCCTGAACCCACTGAAGGAACCATCTTTGGGGAGTTTGTGTATCACTGTGGCTGGCAGGGGAGTGCGGAGCGTCCCAGGTGTGTGTGCTGGCTCTGGGGCTGCACTGGGGTTGTCCTCTGTATCCTTCTGGCTTCTGCTGTCTGCTCGTGTCCCCACCGCTGGGGGCCTCTGTCCTCGCTGATGTAATTACCCCCCTCCCCGATCTGAGCCAGAGCGGCTGCTGCTGACCTACTGTTGCCTTGAATTTGAGGTCCCTCTTCCTTTCTCCATCCCAGCACTTTCTCAGCTTTCTCCTGTGTTGTGTGTGTGTGTGTATGTGTGTGTCTCTGTGTGTGTGTTTGTTGGGGCCGGAGAGGTGCTGGAACAGAGCACAGAAAATTTGGAGTTCATTGAACACGCACACACCCTGTGAGGTATAATAACTAATTTTAACTCAGTCTTTCTGTGCACCTTCCTTCACCTGTGTTTTCTCATTTTGCCCTCACCAACCTGGTGTTGGGTGCAAATCTTACAACAGGGATTCACTGAGGAAAATTTGGCATCTCCTAGCTCCTCCCTAACAAGTAATGTCTGTGAAACAGGACTGTCAGCCCCTAGGCCCTTGGGTTCTTCTTCTCCAGCTGACATTCTCCTGCCCCAGCTCCTTATAGGTTAAATATCAAGATATGGAGAGAGCTTGGTCCCTGCCTCAGAGCTCTGCCTCTCTCCTCGCCCTGGACTTCTCTCTGCTTCCTCTCTGGGTACCCGAGAGTTCCCATACTGACTCGATCTGTTTAGGGTGCACATTTTGCTTCTGCTTTTTCACAGAGACCAGTTTGGAAATTTTTAAACTGCTTTTCACCCTCGAGTTCTGTCATTCAGGTTTGTTGTCTTGCTAAGTGAGCTGTTTAATAGCCCCTTTGTTCTAACTAGTAGCTGATCTCCCAGCCTACATTCTGGAGTGTCTACTCTGGGCCAAACCTCCGGGGACCCATACTTGAGATGGAGGATGCGAGGGCAAGGGAGAATCACCATCGCAGCACACCTGGGATGTGTGGGGTGGCACAGGCCAGTCCCTGCTTCCCAGCCTTGCTCCTGCTCTCCCACCTCGTGTATATAGCACGTGGATTTTACCCTACAGGAGGGATTAAGTCCAGTTTCGGCTTCTCCCAAGAGGACCTACCCATTCGTAATTTATTGACAAGGAATTCGGAGTGTACCTGCTTCCTGAATTTGATAAATTTTCTTATATGATTAGGTACTTTGTTTTATGGGGGCACAGAGAAGGAAGGGGTGCCTCATTATGCCTGAGAGGGTCAAAGAGGGCTTCCCAGAGGGATGAAGCTGAGCCAGGGATTAAAGATTAATCATAGTTTTCTAATTGAACAAGATGGGAAGGAAATTTTTGGAAGTGCAAATCTCAGAGAAGAGCAGGACCTTATCATTGTGCCCCTATCACATAGTACAGAACTTGGCATGTTGTACACACTTAAATATTTAGTGAATTAGTGAGCTAATGACTTTATCTTGAAGATAGTTGAAATTGATCATTTTCAGTAGAAGAACATAATAAGGTTTGCGTTTTATAAAAAAAAATAATGTGATCGCGTTGTAGCAAATGAGTAAAAAGGGAATGAGACAAGGAGCAATTGTAGTATGTTCTACAAAGACTCCTGGGAGAGATTCTTTTTAAGTGACCCCCACTCAGGTGCTTAGAGATTCTGTGTACTCTGCACTGAGCATATGGTGGTTTCCCACATATGCCTCAAGAAGACACAATCACTGCCTACTCCTACCCTTAAAATGGCCCAAGAAAATGTGGAGATAATTCACAGTATATTTAAGAGTTACCTTCTTAACGCCTTCCATATAGGAGACAGAGTTGAGTTTTCAAAATGATCTACTGAAGAGGCAATAAGTACATTTTTGTCTTTGTCCATATGGGATGCTATAACAAAAATACCATAAATGGGTGGCGCAACACAATAGAAGTTTATTTCTCACAGTTACGGGGGCTGGGAAGCCCATGAGCAAGCACCCTCAGTGTCTGGGGAGAGCCTCTTCCTAAATGGCTTTTTGCTGTGACTTCGCTTGGCGAAAGGGGATGGGGAGCCCCCCAGGTCTCTTTTACAAGATTACTAATCCCACTGACGAGGGCTCCACTCTCATGAGCCAGGCACCAACAAAAGGCCCCACTTCCTCATACCATCATACTGGGTGTTGGGTTTCACCATAGGAATGAGGTGAGGACACAAATATTCGGTCTGTAGCAGATGGCATAGTACCTCTTCTGTGTTTCTGGTTCAGAGTGGGTCCATGACTTTTCAGTGTTGGCAGTGGTAACTGGGGTTTATGTGGTTAATGAAACCCAGCACATACCTGATAAGGTTTCCAGAGTGAAGGACTGAAGAGAGGTCAGTAAAATATATGCAGAACCCTCAGCTCCTGGGTGTGTTCGCTTTCTCTTGGTGTGTATCGTATTATCAGAAACTTAGCGGCTTAACACGATTCCCATTTATTAGCTCAGTTCTGAAGGTCAGGAGTCAGTGGCTTGACTAGGTGTGTCAGATCACAAGGTGTGACAAGGCTTAAATCAGGGTTGGCCAGGCTGAATTCTTACCTGTACAGTCTTGGGGGGAAATATCTATTTCTAAACTCATTCTTATTAGAATTCAGTGCTTTGTGTGTAGGACTGAGGACCCCTTTCCTTGGTGGCTGTCAGGTAGGGGTCTCCCGCAGTGCCTAGAGGCTGTGTGTGTTCCTTGCCGTGTGGCCCCCTCCATCCCGGAGCCAGCAGTGGTGTGTCAGATCCTTCCTATGTTTCAAATCCCCATCTTCTTCAGTCTTTGACCTCTCGACCTAGATTTAAAAGGTTTATGTGGTTAGGTTAGGCCCACTTAGAGAATCTCCCTGTTTGAAAGTCAACTGTTAGATAATATAACCTATTCATGGGAGTAAAACCCATCTCATTCACATCTCTAGAGATTCTCAGAAGGAGCATATTCACAAATTGGGAGAAATTTGGGGACCATCTTAAAATTCTGCCTACCAAACTATTATTTGTAAAAGTTTTTTTTTTTTTTTTAAACAAGGTTACAAACAGCCTCTTACATGCTGCATTAGGAGAAGCAAAAAAAGCATATGATTTAATTAATATTTTGTTTGAAATCCAGTGTTAGTAGCTTAAGAGATTGAAGTTAATAACTTAATTTTCAATATCTGAACTTGACAGATCTATTACTAATTTTTAGACCATTACTAATTTTTAGAAATTTTACTTGTATGTGAGTCATTTATGTCTAAGTAGTACAACTGTTCATATTCCTTAAACAAAATATTTCTTTCTCTATTACGAGGGGTGATGGGGATTTTATTGTTTGTACACGGAAAAATAAAACAGTAGTATACAATCTATACATAAACACCATCAATTCAAAGTGATTTTCACTATTAAGTGAGAATTTTGTGAAGTTCACTAACGTGGTAAGTTAGATATTTTTCAAAGCTTTTGGGCTTTCTAGATTTAAAGAAGGAAGTTGTGAGAGTTTAACCAACTGTACAGTTAGTCAGCTGCAGAGTTCGAGGGAGCTGGTCTTCCACACAAGACCGCTCTCATTTCTGACACCAGTTGCACGTTTGAGGGGTTTCCAAAACCACCCTCAGGTTTGGAAGTTCACTGGAAGTACTCACAGAACTCAGTGAAAGTATTTACAGTTTATTATGGGAAAAAGATACACATTAAAACCACCCAAGGAGAGAAGTATATAAGGCTGAGTTTGAGACCAGAAGAACCAACCACACAGAGCTTCCATTGTCCTCCCCTGTGGAGTTGGGATGTGTTACTTCCCCAGCGTTGGTAGTGACAATGCGCATGGAACCTTGCCAGCTAGAGGTGTGCACTGAGCCTTGGGTGTTCAGAGTTCCTTCTGGGATGGGACCACATACTGCTCGTATGGCTGACCCTTCATCTCCAGCCCCTCCTGGATGTCAGCGTTGGGTTCATGCTTTTAGTCTCCAGGTAGTTTTGGGGGCAAAATTGATACTACATGGCCCAAAGCCCCCAGGGTAAGTCACATTGTTAGACTATGCTGTGGCCAAAGCCCTCAGTCAAAGGCACTTCTATCAGGCATGACACTTGGAGGCCCTAGAGATCACCTCCCAGTAGCCAAAGGCAAAGGCCGACCTCTTCTGGGGTGAAGGTTAACTCATCAGAAGAGGAAGGAAGGAAAGAGGAAAGAATACCAGTAGTAGTTATTTCTTGAGGGCACACTGTGTGTCAGGCAATGTGCTAAGTATTGTTTCCTTTAATCCTTTGAATATTATTAGAAAGATAATAAAATTATCTTTATTTTGAAGACAAACTGAGATTTAGAGAGATTAAGTGGCTTCTTCAAAAAAAAAAAAAAAAAACCGTGTACGTTGGTGGAACCAGGATTTGAACCTGTGTCAGCCTGACTGCAAAACCAAAGACAATAAGAATACTTAACGTCATAAGCATTTAGGAACAATTATTTTTGAGAATTGAGTTTTCAGAATAAAGTTGTCATTCAAATGTAGAAGAGTATGCCCTGTTACTTTAATAATGTGGGATGTAGAGGGAGAAGGTTGGTAGATAGGATGGTTACTTCATTGAACTGGTACCTTCCAAGTGGATTCCAGTCAGCACTGCATCATCTAATTCATTCAATCACATTTATGGGTGTGCGTTATATCTTAGGTGCTGTGCTGGACTCCGGTGACCCAAAGATGGTGACAAATATGTTCCTGCCCACAAGGAGCTAGCGGTCCACTGGGGTATGTAAACTGCTTATTGTGTTTTATTTTTAATATTGCTTTTGTTTAAAGCAGAGTACAGAGCACTCAATGCGTAAGAAATTTTTGCATAGAAATTTCACAAGCGATTGAAACAATTTTTTTTTTTGGACCGGATGAGCTAACGTTAAAAGTTGCAATTTGGAGATCGTTGTTCGTATAACTAAGTCAAGTAATTAAACTCAGGTTGATCAGATTCCATAGTAATAGGATAGATTTTTTAAAAAGTCAAACTACTGTAGAAAACCCCACAGCACTGAGATTTGTATGTTTCCCCCTCACGGTAGTGAATGATGGCAGGTGAAGGAGGAGTAGGAAAGACACCAGAACACATCACACCCAGGAACAACGTGCATTTCTTCTCCACACCTGGAACACTGACTGCGCTGCTTTTCGCTGGTTACTTTAGTGATAATCATTATCTTTCACCTTCTCTTCATTGATTTTTTCCAATTGAGCAAAGTCTATATTGGGATAAAGCAGGACTCCTTATTAAGTTAATGTTGATTTTTGGTCAACATGTATTTTATTTAAGTAATTTTATTGAATTTATAGTTTGCAATAGTCTATGTTTACAATAAACCATGCAGTTTGCTGGGAGTAAGTAGTTCTAAAAAATTAAATACAGTCCGTGCAGTAAATACAAATAAGGAATATTATATTCTAAGGATAGTTTATATATTTTGTAGGTTATTACAGAAGGATAGAATTAGAAAATAAAGTAATAAAGTAAAGTGAACTTGATGCCCAGGAGCTCATACTGATGCTACACAGCCCCAACAACTATATATTTGGACATATTTAATAAATATATTAAAATGCTATCTAGATTAAGCATTGTAACTGCTGAGAGTGCAGTTATAATCATTCAAAAATGTGAATAAACCAGGAAAGAACGTGTCCTTTTACTTGGCAATATGATTTTAATTTTTGAAAGTATTTAATTTCATAAACCATATCCATCATCTTTGTGTAGATAAATGTTGTGGCAGTTTTTTGAATGAACCTCTTGGTTCCCTAAAGAAATTATGGATACACTATAAATTTACAAATGAAAGGCCATTTATCAGAGTTATAAATATGAGTGTTGATGCCTGTGCAAACTTGAAGTGGTTTAATATCTATCGGCTTTTGTGTATAGTTATGGCGAAAGAATATAGATATCGTAATACTTAGACGGTGTTGTAACATTGGCAAAGTGGTGAGAATGACATGCAATATTTTTGGAATAGCATGGCATTTTCTTGAATTACTGCCAGCAAGAGAACATAAATCAACCTTAATAATGGATATTCCAAAGATGTTTATTAATCTATTCATTTAATCTAAAATACTCGCTCTTGGCATTTATAGAGCCAGTTCAAAGGAAGTGGCAAGTGTTTCCAAACTTCAGCAGTTACTTTTAGGGGCCCCGTAATTTTAACTAAGTCTGGTTGGAACGGAGGTCAAAATGCATAAAAATCCGTTCCTCCTAATCTATGCTAGAGGTATTTGCTTAACTAAACTATATTTCCTTTCTGTATCTGATCAAAATCTTAATTTCTTCCAACTTTGATGAAACTGACTACACGGCCCTCTATTTGAATCTTGTTTTTAAAGTCTGTTCCCCTCCCTCCATCTCTCTCTGTCTTTCTCTCTGTCTGTCTCTGTCTCTCACTGTTTCTCTTCCTGTCTCTTTCTTTCTCCAGGAAAATAATCCTGCACTGTGTAGACTTTGAAAAGGACTAGAAATTGACCAACTTCCTGTGTATCAAATTAAGAAATAGCATGTGGCGTATGATTTTGACAACATGTAGTGAGATTAAAGACAGGTAGGGTGGACAGGCGTAGAGTACAGAGTGGGGAATTTATGTATTAGATAGGAAAGGTCAGAGGAAGCCAGTAGTGGTTACGCCGAAGGAGTCAGCTATGCAAATGTTGTGGAGTAAGATGGTCTGAATGTGTGCGTGTGTGTGTATGTGTTATTTATTAAAATATGGAAAGTCTCAGCACAGAGCTAATTTCTGGATTAAAATAATGTAAGCAAGACATTTTTTTCCCCCTTGTCTCGGTTTCTGCTGATGCGGCTTCAGTCGCTGGCTTCATTCGAGGGCAAGGTGGTGGCTGTAGCGTTGTGTCGGCGGGAACATCCTCTCAGGCCTCAGGCTTCCGCTCGAACAGGAGAAAGAGAGAATCGCTTTGCTAGAAGCCCTATCAAAGTCTCTTAGCGCTAATTCACTTTAACAAGGTGAGGATAATCCTGTGCATCTCTCTTGGAGCAGGAGATGGTGTCAGCTTCGTCATTTTCCGTGGACGAGGTGTTAGGATTGTATCGCAAAGGGAGATGGGGTACTGTTAACAGAAGGAGGGTGCATGCATGGTAGGCAGCAAAAAAGAATGGTCTTAATGGTATATACACGTGAAATTTCACATATAATTCCAGAAATCTGTAGATTTCATAGCAATCCATGGACTCTAGGTTAAGACACTCTTAAAGTGACATTGAATCAATGCCTTCTGAATACCACCCCACAAAACCCAGCATTGATATCCATAGTCATACAGGAAAATTAGTTGTTACTGGAATTGTTTCCTGAATAAAGAAACAAAATATATTCATTTTCTTTGTGCACAAACCTCAAATAACTGTCTAAATGATTATATCAAATTAAGAAGAAAAAAGAAGTTATAGTTTCTTATTACTGAAGTGAAAACGTAGTGGTTCAGCCTGAAGCTATTTCTTTAACTATTATTTCATATAAGGGAAAGAGGAAAAATCTTTTAGTCAGGGTGAAAGCTTTATAATGGCAATATTTGAAGACTTCCATTAGGGAAGAAAAAGAACTTTTTCAATGTTGGTTCAACAATTTTTATTGCTATGAGAGTCTGTGTTTATTTGCATCCTAAATCCCTTCAATTTAGTTTCATTCAAAAATATGAATCAGGTCTATGAAAGTAATTTGTAAAGGAAATCTTTTTTGATAACTGGCCCAAATTACCTTTTGATTCGCTGATTTTTTTTCTTTTTAGGGTTTTTTTTTTTTTTTTTTTGCTAAACATGTTGGTAAAGTCATTTATTTTCTTAAAAACTATTTTTAAGTGAAAAATCTAGTGAGAATTGGTAGAAAATATAGGTAGATCAATCAAAGCAAATATGAATACTGTAAAGATACCTACAGAGTGATTGTGTATTTTTCATTAATATTGGGAAGAAAACCACCTCATAACAACATGGAGACTAAAGCAGCAACCATCCAGATGGCAGTCATAATTACGCTTTATTTTACATAGATTTCTCAGTTTATTGACAAGAAGAAGGGGTTAGCCTGGGATTTTAAATTGCTTCACTGAGCATCAGAAGAGTTTTTCTTCTTAAGGGAATCAAAATACCACTCAAAAACGGGAAGGGATTCCATGATCACCAGGTAATTTTGAAGGATAAACATGTTGAGAAAGGTTCACCATCTCACCTTTTGTGTCTTCACAAAAGCAAAAACCCTCTGAAGTTTTAACGCTCTTCCTCATAAATGGATTAGCTTTTTAACCCAAATCTTCTGTTTATGACTAAAGTGAGTTGTCACTGCTCCTTGTTAAGCTGGATACTCTCAGTTGTGAAAAAGTACATTTATATTTTTTCCCTACCCATTAATGCCAGTGAAATACAACTGTTTTGGAGGCTGGCCGGCTTTCAGAATATTTCCACAAAGGCTGTGGTGTGTCTGGCTTTCCAGATTAACACGTTGTTTTTAAAAACCGTCTTCTGGAAACCTCAGTTTACCATCAGTTCTTATTTCGATTGAGAAGTCGATGGATCTGTTACCATCCTCGCTGTGGTTTTTGTTTTGTTTTACTTTCTAGATTACAGCATATCTTTACACAGTGTCAATTACCTATGAACAGGAAACAGCAGGCAGTTCATTCACTGAAAACTGATGTATGGATTTGGTCACTATACATTTATCTCTGTTTTTCAGATTCAGCTTTAATTTTAACCAAGATAGGGACTTGCTTCTCTCCATAGTAATATTAGGCATCAGTAGAGTTTGGAGGAGAAGTGAGTTTTTTAAAGAACCGACTTACTTTTACATATAAGAAAAATGTTGTTATTCTTCCATTTTGGCTAAGACAAATCAGTGGGTATTTTTAAGGCTGTGAGTTAAGGCAGGAATAAGGTATAACTCCTGTAATCCTTTCTGAAGACAGAAGATAGGGAACCAAAAAACTGCAAGAGAGATTCAAACTATTTTTTTGTACATGATGTCCAATTCAGCTGTGTAGGTGGGAAGTTTCAGATAAGATTAAATGCTTTTACAGATGTGAGCAGTCAAAACATTCCGTACTATTTATTTTAAAGGCTTTTTAGGGAGAAGGAATGGGTTTCATTCAAGACCCCAAAGCATAGATTTCTGAAGACAGCTGCCTGTCTGAAGGGGATGAACTAGGGAGTGAGCAGAGAGGGAAAATCCACGTGTATATTTGAGTTTCACTTTAGGACTCTGGTTAGCTTTGGCCACTGGTAGGGATTTTTCTCCAATTAGGAGTCAAAAGACAAAGCAGGTAATCTGAATACTCTTTCCCAGGTTTTCTAAAAGTGCCTGTGAAACAAAACATGTCAGACAAGTGGTCAAATAGGGCCTATAACATGTTCTCTGTTTATTGTTTTCATTCTGTTCTTTACCGAGAAGGAAATAAAAGAAAGCTTGAGGTTCATGACAGACTTGGGTTCTTGCTACACTTACAGCTCACTTCACGAATAGCTCTCTACTTCAGAGAAGGTTAATATTTTCCAGAGATGTTCCATAGGTATTCTAAATCATGCTACAGACACCTGCTCCTTTATATGGAGATGTTATCCGCCTAGGATGAATCAGAGCGAGGTTTTTTTTTTTTTTTTTTTGGTGTGCTTCCTTTCAAAAACCTCATTAATCTCAGTGTGCAGAATTTAGGGGGAAAGTTGTATTTTGCTAGTTGACACTGTTTAATGTAAATGATTTACGATTATTCCTTATGTATACACAATAGGCACTTTATAAATTGGATTGTTCTAGGAGTAACACGATACATAAATGTTATTGCTATAAATTCTGAAGTTGGCTATATATTTTTGTATCACATAACCAGCTGACTTATAAATGCTGACTATTCCGACCTGCACTTTCTACTCAATATTGTAAATGGTGATTTAGGTAAGCCTCGCTGAGATATACACAGAGGCACTCAAACTGCACAAGATCAGGACACCTGGCACCCCTCCAGCGAGGCTTCTGGCTGTTTTCCAGGGGTGATGGCAAACAGAAGGAAGAGTGAGAGGGGAAAATGAAACTGTATGTAGCAGAAAGATGAACCTAAATTATTATTAATTTTTGCCCAAGAAAGTCAAGACACAAGTGAGAGAGAAGAGGGGAAAAAGCAGAGCGAACAGGAGAAAAGCATTAGTCAAACCAATTCAGTGAAATATAGGTAGATACCATTTCACAGGCAAATTTTTATTATTTATATAATATTAAATAAAGGTAAGAGTAGAATAACAGCTGTGTAATTATATATGTATAACAGTTTGTTTATTAGTTTATTTATTTGCTTTAGTGCAATTACCTTTTTTATTAAAATAAAGTCAGTTTACAATGCTGTGTTAATTTCTGGTGTACAGCATAGTGTTTTAATTATACCCATATATATATATTTTCCTTTTCATATTCTTTTTCATTACAGGCTATTACAAGGTATTGAATATAGTTCCCTGTGATATACAGTAGGACCTTATTGTTTCTCTATTTTATATATAGTAGTTAGTATCTGCAAATCCTGAACTCCCAGTTTATCCTTCCAACCCCACCACTTCCCCCACTGGTAACCATAAGTTTGTTTTCTATGTCCGTATATCTGTTCCTGTAACAATATATTTATATTATTTTCAGTGTGTAATATAAATAATATTTAATTACTGTTTCTTGCATTTATGTGAATGAAGTATTTGAGGAATGGAGTTTTGCAAATCACTTGATTCTGCTGGTGGATCAGGACGTTTTATTATATGTATAATGCTATTATACTAATAGCCCTCATTTTTCACCATGATAACTTACTGTGATTTTCTTTCTGAGATCCTAAAGAATTAAAAAAAAATCTCTGAATAATTGGTCATTTTAGATCCAAGTAATTGCTAAATACCGAGGTCATCTAAAATGCTGAGTTAGAAGGCAAGAGTGATGCTGATATTCCTGCCCAGCCCTCTTCATAGCAGCTTTCTGTTACTCCTGGTGTGAAGTCCTTACCTGATCACACAGTCCTCACACCAGGGCTGATTTGAATTGTTCTCTGCCCTAATTTGTGTAAAGAAGAACTGGGCCGTGAAGAATTCTATTGTGTTCATAGTGTCTATTCTGACAGTGATTTTATAGTGCATTTCATAGGCTAAGTGTTCCAGTTGATTCCCTTCCCTCATGCCCTCTTAACTATATTGGTGTCTACACAATTGATCTGGTTACCCATGAAGTCAGTCCAAATCAGCTGTTACAGTGTCTGAAGATACAAGATCAGTAATTTTAAAACCTAGAGGTTGCTGTCCTGCAATAAAGGACTAAATCTCATCAGGCAATCCCCAATTGAAAAGATTATGAGACTGAAACTGTGTGTGTGTGTGTGTGTAAAAGAGAGAGAGAGAGGGAGAGAGAGACTTGTAATAACAAACATTATTTATTTGGCTGTTCCAGTAAAGGAAACATCCTAATGTGTTCCTTTATAATTTCTGAAATAGGCTCTAATTGTCGTGCTTTCTGGAGCTATCCTGGTGCATGCATGGGAAAGAATATACATATGCATAAATCTCTATATTTGTAGGCACTATAGTCAAAACAACTGATTTGCCTAACTGGCTTAGCGGCAAAGCTGACTTACCCTTACCCACCCACGAGCAAACTCCCGAGGGGAAATAGGGCAAAAAGGTCACAGAGAAGCACTGAGCCAACGATCTTTTACAAAAAGTTACTTGAGAAGTTCCCAGGCGCACTGCTCCTCTTCTGGAAGGGAGATCACTTCATTCTCTGCCCATCCTGTGTCAGCAGCAGTAGCTTTGGATTCGCTGTAGAGGAAGAAAGCCTGTTTCTTCCTTGCCCCTGCACTGCACTCAGGTAAGCACAGACTGAGATCCCAGAGACTGCTGTACCGGACTAGGCTATGGGGGGAACTCTCGTGCTGAGAGAGGGCTTGGCAAACCTCAGTTCACTTACCCTGTTGAATTTTAACCACCATTTAAAATCCTGCTTTTTCTTATAAGAGGTTCAATTTAAATGCAAAACCTCCTGATTTAAATACACACGTACACACACATGCAAAATCAGAAAAAGCCTCCTAACTTTTTGTTACAGAATGCTTATAATAACTGTAATTTACTGAGGATTTTTTCCCCCAAGGCATTTTTCTTGGCCTTTGCATGTAGTATCTAATTTAAGCTAAGTACTTTGTGAAGTGAGTACTATTATTATACCCATTTTTTCAGCTGAGGGAATTGAGACAGAGAGAGAGAGAGAGGGAGAAACTGAGTCACTTGCCGTGAGTCAGCAGCTAGTAAGAGGTGGAGCCAATTTTCAAACCCAGGCTGAGTGACCACAGGGCTGAAGCACATACTCCCCTGGGTTGATTTGTAAACAATGTTCAGTGCTTCGTGTGTGAAAAGGATGCACTGGGGCTATCACTTCGTAGGAAATAAAATTTGGGTGTTTTCCCCTAGTATTAAAGGTCACTCTCTCCCTCTCAGACACTGTTGTGACCAATGGCAAACCTTATTTGAGACAGCCAGTTAGAATGAGTGTAATGGTTGGCGGCCACAGAAGAGAAAGGAACGTACTGGTTAATATGAGGCTCTGCCCTGAAGACCTTGCTTTCACGGTTACCGCAGTAAACAGGGAGCTAATGAATCATAGATGTTAGTGTCATCAGTGTCTTGCAGTTTTGTCCTCCTGGGTAGCCACCATCAAGAAGGACAGAGTGCCCTCTATGAATATGTATTTAGTACTAGATATGGCAATTTATTCTTTGGAAGAGCACTTTATCATTTTGGTTTTGATAAATATACAAGCAATAATCAGTAGTTAGGAGTTTCAGGCTAAAATGGATGCCATTATTAGTGATTTAACAACTTTTCCTGTGAATTCCATGTATGTCCCCAAGACTGGGTCATGCTACCCAGAGCTACATATATTCAGCTTTCAGAAAAGCTCGCTTTAAAAACCTCTTGTGCTGCGAACCCTTTGGTTCTCAGAACTACTGGCGTCACTCATTTCCAAACTCTGAATATGCAAAATAAAGTATTCGCACAAAAAACCTAGGAGGCTGCAGAGGTCAGAACATTTGTTTAAACTGTTATAGAATTAGCTTTTTCAGTTCCAGCTCCCTTTTCCCTGTCGATTTGCCTTGCTAATAAGGTCTTACTCCTGTTCAGTTACTTTCTGCCACGATACCTCTTCTGTTTGGATTTTTCTCTTCTGATTTGAGCAGACCTTCCTAGTTCCATAGAGAACTTCCATGATAATAATAAAACATAAAGGCTGTTCAATAAATAAGGATGATGACAACAGTGAAATTTAAGCCAAACTGGGCAAAATGGTATCTCACAGCATGAAATTCTATTCTATTTTGGAATTTGGTCTTTACAGATATTTTTCTCTGCCTGAAACATGTGTGCTGGTTCTATTTATATAAGAGAATAGTGACATCCTGTGTGTAGCTAGACTAATTGCTTCTGTAATTAACCTATTTGAGAAGGAAGTGACATAGAAATAGAATATCATTGAGCACTAAAAGAGGCAATTTTGTCTTAAAGCAAACCTCTAACTTCACTAGAGGGTGTGGACCAAACAAAAAGATTCGGTCTCCATCCCTTATTTTTTTCAGCATCTCTCTTCCATCTTCCTTCCCTGCCTTTCTTTTTCCCTTCCTTCTTTTTTCTCGTCTCTGTACAATTCCACTAGTCTGCTCCATTTTTCACTCTGCTACCTTCATTTTCCATATTATCAGGTAAAGATCTAATGTTATTATGAGTGAATATTCCGTTTTTAAAATAGAATTAAGGAAAGATGTAAATATGGTAAAAGGAGACAGTCTTTTTGTTTCAACGCTATTGAAATGTCTTTTCTCAGGTCAAGGGTATAATATGCATAGAATCGTTTTGGTGTCTTAGCAGCTGAGGACAAATATCTTAGGCTTCTTTTTGTCCTTTGATCAAATATATGTTAATTACCTTTAGAAAAGAGTCTGCGAGCATGGCAAAAACAGGGTTTCTTTTGACTCTTAAAACCAGAAGAAACTACTGGAAGTCAGTATATTACAACGGAAAGAGTGCAGTTTGGGGGCTCAGAATTATTCATATCTCACCCCAAATGTATGGCTAAGGAAGAGCATTTTTTTTTCCCCTGAAAGTACCCTTTTCAAAATTTTAAAAGGTAATATGTTGATATCTTGTTAAGACATTTGAAACAACAGTGGGAGAAAGCCAGACCGAGAGGCATGTAGGAGAAGTTAGCCAATAGTGTCCCGAGGCCCGTGTCCTGACTCACCCACTTCTCGGTGCTCCCGCCAGCCCTAGCCTCCGGCGCCATCCTCCACCCTATAATCAAAGTGGTATTTTGAATCAGATGGCTTGTTTAAGATGGTTTTCATGAGATAACAAATGTTATAATTGATATATTTTTCAAGCCAGGTAACTAAGTTTGTATTTTGTGTGCTACAGTGATTTGAAAGAGCTTAGGTTAAAGTTATGACCACTACTGAGAAGAAGTTCTTGTGAAATATTTGAGAATTTTAAGCCAAAGTAAACACAATCGCCACATTATATAATGATTGCTAAGTGCAGAATAGTTGAAATAGACGTGGTTTGGGGCTTTAGACCATGGTGGACTTGGATTCCTTGACTTCAGGGATAGTCTTTCCATGCCTCAGTTTCTTTATCTGTGATGGAGGGGTAAAAATTACTCTTTTATAAGGTAATTGTGAGACTTTAGTGAAGAAACATTCGTGTAACACCATGCCTAGTGCCTACAAGTAAATGCTTAACCAACAGCTAATATTTCAGATAACATTTGATAAAACGAAATGATTTGGATACAAAATAGTTTATTGTCAAAGAATTTCATCTTACCTGGTTGAGCTGTTTCCAAATGGATTTGCTGAATGCCTTGTCTTTGCATTTATTGTTTCCTAATCTTCACTGTAATAACCTTTCACTTCTATTGATAATGTGTATTAGCAATAACTCGATGACCATTCTTGGATGGAGGGGCAAGGACTTTTTTTTTTTTTAGAAAGTATTATTCCTTGGGAAAAATATGAAGCAAAAGAGGAGAAAGAAACAGAGAGAGGTATCCTGTGCATCACCTGGGTGATTCATCCTGCAATCACTAATGATTGTCAGATTGCAAAAGAGGCTCGTTATGAGTAAAAGGAAACCCTTGGCTCTATGAAAATGGTCATGTGGTCATAACTATGTTTTGGCAATTGTGCTAGTTAAATACAGTACCTATAAACACTGGGGTGCCCAGCAGTTTTACATACGTCTCCCATCTCGGTGACTTTATTAGTGATCTTCAGTAAGATAGGGGATTATGTGAACCAGAATCTCAGAAAACCGTCCTCAGAAGATTCAGATTCAGCCACTATGTATTATCACAAGAACATTTACTCATCCAGTCAACAGAACTTTGTTGGGAGCATATTGTATGCCACCCACTGTGTCCGTCTTGGAAATACAGTCACATACAAATTAGACAAGGCACAGAGCCCCACAGATTTTACAGTCTGACAGAGAAGGTACGTAGCAAAGTAATTACAGTAAAATATGTAAGTCTTAGAATAGAGGAAATTTTTTGATCCTTTGGCCAGACTGAGGTGTGAATTCCTAATTGTGGGTGGTGAGGGTGGGGATGTTCCTTTGTCCTTTGAACTTCCATAGCATTTTATTTGTAGCTCCATTTGGAAACATCTTGCACCTTGTTCCTTTTGACTGTGGCATCTCTTCTAGACTGCAGATTCCTTAGGCACCAGGCAGGAGACCTGTGGGACTGTCCTGAGCATCTTTTAGAGAACATACGCTTGTACACTGCATGGAGTAGGCACTAAGTAAATGCAGCTGAGAGAATGAAGCAAAGAAAAAGTCTTAGCGGCTTACTTCCATTATCTTTCTTGTTCTAAATTCTTGAGGATTGCACTTCGAAATTCCTTCTTCTTCATGTTAATGGTGGTTAGAAGGAGGTAAATAACCAACTGAAAGTCATTACCTCTCCTCTAATTCCTCCCTGTCACCTACTATTCTCTCAAAATTTAATCCGCAGCAGACACCTCTGGAAGAAGTTAATTATTATTTGTAGGACTTTCAGTGTTCGCTGGACAGAAGGCTGGCTTTAGTTGCCACATGAAATAGTTGCAAATAATAATGGAAGAAGTGTCTGTTTTTTGTGGTGTGGCCCATGTGGGGATGTTGCAAGCAGGAGCAGCCTTTTTTTCTATCACGGGACCTGTCAAGAGAATCAGTGTTAGGTTAATTAGTATCTAGTTTTAAAAAGTCGAAACTCTTCATTGGTTCTGAGAAAGATCAACCGTTTAACCGGGTTTAGTATTCACCTGCCATTTGCTTGAATGAAAGCACTCTAAAAAATAAAGCTGAATTCTGACAGCTTTTAAAAAGTAGGAAAATCATCAACCCTTAGACAGAAATCCAACCCGTAGCTTAAGAAAATTCAGGATTGAAAATGATAAAGGAAGGATTTCGGCAAAGAAGACGGAAGCCCTTGCATATTCTTCTGGAAGGAATGGAGCTGCACTGAGATTGAGGCCTGAGAGCTGGGGTGTAATTTAGTGAGCTGACAGGAGGAGTGAAGTATCTCCTCAATATCTGTGTTTGGCAGAAGAGATGAATGCATACATCAGGAAACAATGTTTAAGTGTTTTATTTCCTTATTTCAGCCTGTCAAACTGTCAGTATAGTTAATGGCCACCAAGAGAGAAAGAGAGAGGGAGGGAGGAGGAGAAACAAAGGTACTATGGAATCCGAAAAGAAAGAAACCAGGCAAGCATTTGCATGTTTCTGTGGCATGATGGTCAGTCAGACAGAAATGGCCCACCATATCCATCTCTCTACCGAAGCCAGAGGTGCAGGCTCCTCCCTGCCACCCCTGAGCCCTGCTTCTGCCTTCATCCATGTCCCGCAGAATCGCTTCCCTGCACTTTGATTTCTGCGACTCCTTTCACCGAAGTCTAGATTGATTATCAATACTTAAGGGATGATTTTATGTTACATTGGTAGCATCTAATTTTGCTCAATTTTCCAAGTTTACTATCTTGTTTCTATTGTTAATAAAATCTGGTATTAATGCTGTTTATGCAGAAATGTTAGGTCGTGTCTATAAAACATCCCTTTTTAGTAGTTTTGAGTGTTTGATGGTCCTCAAAGAATCCATTGGGCTTGATTTGGACTTACTGTATCTTTCTTTGAAAAAAAAAACAACCCAAAACATGCTTAAAATGCTGAAATTAGACATTTACCCCTAGGAGTACAGAACTATTTTAAATTTCTAGAAGACTCTTAGCACAGCCAAGGGATTTTTATTTTATAAAAGAGCAGTATTTATATTGGATCACTTTTGTACTGGAAATAGTTATTTTTCCACAGAAATGGAAAAACCTCTTATCATTCACGTCTACGTCAAAATGAATTTAAAATCTTCAAATTCACTCCAGTGATGAGTACTTTTCATAATGAACAGTTTTCCTTGCCTTAGAAACTGAAAGCATTTACTTAGGGGAAAAAAAAACCAATTTGTTTTTTAAATATCAATTTAAAATTCTTATAAAATGGTCTAAGGAGAGCTGGTATGGGATATGAAATACACTGGGTCCTGAACTGGCCAATCATCAAATCACCTGGAAGGCATTTAAAAGTACAGACCCTGGGTGGGGCCCCGCTCCAGATTGGCTGGAAGGGAATTTCAGGGATGGGGGCCCAGCATGTGTGTGTGTAGGATTCATCCCTTGCTGGCTACTTACAACCCTCAGGTGATGTAGGATCAGCCAGGCTGGGAACCACACTGTCCCTGTCCTGGAAGTAGCCCTGCTCTGAATTTCCCTAGACTTTTGGCTTCTTTCTCCCACTGTCATTCACTCAATGAGTAATTTTGAGGCAAATTGCAAGCTTTCAGGGAGCATGTTTTTCAGCTCTATACAATTGGTAATGAGCTTTTCCAGCTTTAAAGTCTTGTAACTTCATTTTGCCAAGGAGTTTTTAAAAATTTAAACTTAAAAACTGAGTGAAAATGCACACACACAGGGTTACTAGTTTTTATTCTTAGTTTAAGTGACTAGAGGCAAGCAAACAATAATGAAGAGTCAAGGATTCTCCCCTCTCGCCCTCCGTTTGATGTATGAGTTCTTGATTGGACCTTTCTTTTCATGCTATCAGTCGTGAATGTGAAAATTTACCACACTGTCTTTCGGCTCTTCTGATGCAAAACTGAGCTCTTCCCCACACACCCAAACTTCACCAGTGCTCATTTCTTAACTTACAGCACCACCATGCACGTGGTGTTAGCCAGAAACCAAGTCACTCGCCCTCTTATTTTGTTTTGATATCCTACGTTGGTTTTACCTCCTAAATGTTGTTCATCTGCCAACTTCTTTTTAGCTCCACCACCATCCATCCTGGGTACTGCGGTAACCTCTCAGTGGAGAGTCTTTCTTTACCGTTCTTGCCATCTTGTGCTCTAGTCAATGCTGAGTGCTTTGAAGAGATTAAAAATGTGAATCCAATCAGAAGTCTTTCCTAGTGCAGACTTGATAGGCTCTCCATTGTACTTAGAATAAAGACCAACATTTGTACACTGGCCTGCAAAGACCTGCATGACATAGTCTATCCTTCCCCCCTTACTTTCTGTACTCTCGGCACACTGGCCATCCTTCAGTTCCTCACAGAGAATGCACTCCCTTCCCATCTTGGGGCCACTGAGTTTTCTTTTCCTTTTGTCTGTGAAGCTCTTTGCTTCCAACTCATCCTTTTCAGATCATCTGAAATGACATTTCTTCAAGAGAACTTTTTCTGATGCCCGAGATATGATCAAGTCCACTTGTAATATGCTTATGTAGAATAACTTGCATTCCCCTCCAGAACACTGTTCACAGTTTATAATTTATATTACTACAGTAGTTTGGCTGATTTTTATCTAATCTATAAAAAAAAAAGGCTTGGTAAGAGTAGGGACCTTGACTATTTTGCTCACCATTGATTCCCTAATTCGCCGGTGTGTAGCATATAGGAGGTTCTGAAGAAATGTTTGTTGAGTGGAAGAATAAATTAATCAACAGAAGAAAATTGCTCACTTAGGCAGGAGCACCTCCCCCGCCCCCACATGTACTCTTTCCAGTTCTACTGGTATATGTAGAGCTTTGTCGTTTTTCTTAACAGTGCTCCTTTCCATAGAAAGGAATGATAATCTCTCAACCTGCCACCACATCTCATTCATTGTTCCAGGAGCATCTGAACGTCCGGCTTCAACCCTGTTCTGTGCTGTACCTGAGGTCAAAGAGGCATGAAAAGGAGTTGCTCTGGGTGTGTCTGCATTCTTGGGATGAGATCTAAAACTGTGCATAGCTCAGTGCAAGAAATATGGGTAGAGAAGAAGTCCCTCTAAAGGTTCTTTACAGGAAGTGGAGACTGTGTTTTCTGGACCTCCCCCTCCTTGTTTGTTCAGGTAAAGAGGTTGCCCCATGGAGGGTACACAAATTTCAGCTCTGACCTGCTGAATCAGGGTGGCAGATTCCTGTCTTGACATTACGTGTCGACACAGATTATTGCAAGGACAGCTTTTGGAGATGGAGAAGGTTTAAGGCGTGGAGTTTAGTTAAGGCAAGGTGTTTAGTGTTGTCTGCTTTTCAACGGTGATCTATTTTCTATAAGATGTGATTTGGGAAACTGGAGCCCCTGCCATGCACCTCATGCATTTGAGGGCCCTCTCTCTTCCTTACCCTCCTCTGCCTGTGCCCCTCACACCCAGTGGGTGAGAAATCCACTAGGCTCTATTCTTGACATGCTCCAGGAACCTCATTCCTTGCAATTCTCCACCCGAAGACCTCACATCTGTCGACAAGGCCTGTGCAGTCTTCTTCCGTGGTCTGACCTTCAGGGGTCATACTTCACCACTGGTCTGTGCGATCCAGGGTCCAGCTGTTTGGGAGGGGCTGGCCTCAGACAAGGCGTACCTCCATTCATTCTCTTGTCCTGGGTCCCCAGATGTTAGGGAGCTGCTGGAGAGTAGATGAGTACTGCAGGAAGAAGGCATATAAGCAAGAAGAGAGGACAGAGGATAAAGTCTAAGGAGAATCCTGGCATAGTCCAGACAAGTTAATGCTTGACTCGCGAGCAGATAAACCAATGAGTGAGCAAGATAACTTATAAAAAGAGAAGCCAACTAGAAAAACTAGAATTAGTAAAGTCAGGCCCTTGGTTTGTACAGCATGACTCTCACATCTAGTCAGCACCGAGCCATGAAGAGTGGGACGATTTGTTCTGGAGAGAAGGCTCATGAAAATGTCCGTGTCGTGAACCTAGACCCAGTTATCATGGCCCCACTGGAGCTCAGTCCGTTATTCACTTTTTTTTTTTTTAAAAGAGAATTGAGGGTTGATTTTGTTTCAATGTTTGTTTCTCATCATCTAATGAATACATATTATTTTCCCAGAATTTTCAAGAGTGAGGTAGAGAGAACCTGTTATTCTAATTATTGAGGGAAAGTACTAGCAGCCCAGTCTGGAAGCTGATAGCATACTTAGAATTTACTGTCACGAAAACACCTGCCCATTCATCGCTGTCCTAAGCAAGCAGAATGGCAGTGATGACTGCCAGAGGAGATCAGGCAGGAATGAAGGGTGGGACTTCTTTAAGCTTTAAGATGATGACGCAATTTCATTCAACAGGCAGCTCTTTTTTCCTTAAGCCAGCAGCTTTCTCTTTCCTAGTACCTTCAGAATCTTTTCGCAAAGTTGAGAGAGCTGTAATTTTAATGTAACTATTATATTCAAGACATTAATGACCTGAATCACTGAAAATAACCATGGTAACAGGTGAGAAATCAAAGATAGTTAATTTAATTGCCACAGAAAGAAAATAAGTGCAAATAATCTATAATTCTTCATTCCCAATATGTACATGTTATTTTCTTACTGCATTAATTACCCAATAGTTAGACAGAAATTATCTAGTTGTTGCTCCGTGACTCCCCATTGCATTCATGTAATGGTTTTCATTCTAATAACTAATCATTATAATTTCTTACCTCAGCAGTTTAGGCTGCTGCGAACTGGGTAACATGTTCATTCAGTTGACATTAGCAATTTTTAATAACAATAAAAATGATACTTTAAGTATAGTGGAAAGGAATTAAGCAGTTCTTTCAACCTAGTTACCTAAAGGCCACTCTAATTCAGTGCGTCTCCATAAACTGCTGATGATCTGGGACTACTTCTTAGAAAGAGTTCAAAATTCCTCTCCATTTCTTAACTCTTTTTCTAGGAGTTGCTGGAATAGTTCCACAGAACCCTGCTCGGAAGTGAGGACAAATTGTGGAATCCTAACTAGGGGACACATTTAGAATCACTGCCAAGGATATTAAATATTAGGTTGTGTGTCTTTTATGGTCCAATCTTTTGCTGGGCCTGGGAGTACGATGGAAATTCAAACAGGGTTAGAGGTACAGATGGTAAAGCAGGAAATCGTGACTGATGGGCAAGTTTACAGAGTTTTTAAGTTCTCATTTAACTCATACACCATAAAAGATGTAATAGATGGTATTAAAATTTCATGACTGTGTGCAAGACTCTTGTAGTATAGTAATGTGGGGGATAATCAGTTGTATAATTAAAAATAATATCTACTATTTACTGAATGCTTTTTGTGTCCCGGATAAGGTCATTTAATACTTACGTAAATACACACCCCAGCTCCTTAAGTGAATTCTTTTATCTCCGTTTTCATATAAGGAAACTAAGGTTAAGTAGCAGACTGAAGGTTATCTGAGCTAGTACGTGAGACAGCAGACCCTAGGCTGCGGTCCACTAAGTTCTAAGGTTTCTACAGGAAGAATAAGCAGGAGCCATTTCAGCTCTGGCACTCATAGCCAGGGCTCCCTGAGTAGAGTATTCAATTTTAATTGATCCTGTTTCTATTTTAACTCTAAACTATACCAAAGCCATTTCAGAAAGAATCTGTCCCATCTTTTAGATTGCTTTCTCCATCTCCTTGGGCAATGATATCTCAAAAACTGTTTCAGTCAGTAATCTAAAAAATAAATAATGAACGAAGGTAGATACATGCTAAAAAAGGGAAACACAGAGCCACCTCACTTCCATTAGGACGACTGCTGTCAAAAAACCCCAGAAAATAACAAGAGTCAGCGAAGATGAAGAGAAATTAGAACATTTGTGGAAATGTCAGATGGTATATAGTTGCTATGAAAAACAGTATGGCAGTTCCTTGGACAATTAAACGTATGATTTACTGTATGATCCAACAACCCCACTTCTGGGTGTATATCCAGAAGAGCTGAGAGTAGGGTCTTGTAGATAGATTTGTAAACCCATGTTTATAGCAGCAATAAACACAACAGCCAGAGATGGAAGCCAACCAAGTGACTGCCAGTAGATGAACGGATAAATAAAGTGTGGCATATACACATGAGTTATTATCAGCTTTAAAAAAGGAGGGAGATTTTGACATTTGCTCCAACCTGGATGATCCCTGAGGCCGTTATGCTAAATGGAATAAACCAGTAACAAACAGATGAATCCTGTATGATTCCACTTATGTGACATACCTAGGGTAGTTAAGCACATAGAGACAGAGAGTAGAATGGTGGTTGCCAGGCTGGCGCAAGGGGGAAGGGGACTTGTTGTTCAGTGGGTATAGAGTTTCAGTTTTGCAAGATGCAAAGGGTTCTGGAAATGGCACGTGCAACATCGTGAATGTATTTAACACTGCTGAGCCACATGCTGAAAAATCCTTAAGGTGGTCACTTTTATGTTATATGTACTTTACCACATTAAACGTAAAACAAACTATGAAGAATCTGAAAAAGAATATATATATATATGTGTGTGTGTGTGTGTGTGTTACTGGGTCACTTTGCTGTACACTTGAAACTAACACAACATTGTAAGTCAACTATACTTCAGTTGACATCAAAAAAAAAAAAAAAAAAAGAAAGAAAACTATGAAGGTTTTGTGATGTTGTGAGAGAGAGGACCTGGGGTCAGGGGAGGACCTCGTTAGGTAAGTTGTTCAGCAGAGACGTGTCTGGGACGTGGGCAGCACTGTGGGGGTAGTTCTGCACAGAGCCGAGGAGAGAACTCTCCAGGCAGAGGGAGCTGCACGTGCAAATCCCTTGGCTGAGGAAGAGGTCAGCGTATTTGAATGAAAAGGAAGTCGATGTGACAGAACATAGTGGCAGGTGTTTGGAGAGAGGTAGGAGGGGCTGGTCACAGAAGGACCAGCGGACACGGAAGGGCTGTGGACTGCGTTTTTATCGTTATGTTTTAGCTTCATTTACAAGGGCTGTTTGTACCTTAGGAGATCACAAACTTTGAAGTGCTCACTTTGTTTCGGAAATAGCAGTTGGCGTACTTATTGGTGTCATGATTCAAGGATCTCTTATTGCACCATTTAAAAAAATCAGCAGCGGTGGTGTGTTAACTTGGTGAGGATTCATTTTTATTTATTAACCATATTATTTCTGGGGCAACTGCAACCTGAAAAGAATTTCTCTTTGTATCTGTCTACCTTGGAAAACACCAGTGAACTACTGCTTAAAACAGTGCATTCATTTTAGACTTGAAAGCACTTCAAAGTGTCTCTGGAAGTTTTCGGGGGCCAGGTCAGTCCATCAATCCTTCCTACAGTGATTTTGGGGACTCTGGAAGCCCTAGTTTAAGCAATTAGTGTTGCTAACTTCTCTGGAGATCGTTCAGCACAATCTCCAGCAAAGTTATTCATGACAAATAGTTTAATACTGTAGTCACATCCTAGAAATGACTTTAAATTTTTATCGCCTTTAAAGTTTATCACAATGGCAGCTGTCATCATTTAAATACATTTTCTTAAGTAAAAGCCAAAGTTGCTACAATTAAAACGTGCGTTTTATTGTTAAATGCCCCTTATACATTGACTTTCTTTGATGGAGAAGCCATTGTTTGAAGTATTCATAAGCCTAAAAAAGTTGTAGATCCACTTTAATAAAGTAACACATTCATGCTATGTTCTGCATCATATATATTTTTTTCTATTTCAAGTAATTCTGGAAATTGTGTCCTACTTTAGAATATTGTTCTCTACTAGTCATGGTTCAAATGGCAAAGCAGTACTGAAAGTTCTTCTCTGACCTTTCCTACCCACTTCCCACCTGACATTTGTCTCAGATTATCAGGAATGTGGAAGGATTCTGGGAAAATATCCCCAAATGCACTGATGACGTTCATTCCTCCACATTTTCCTAGAGGAGCTGAATCTGGGAGATTGGAAATGTGACTTTGAAGAGAAGCAGAAATATATTCGTACTGGGATGACTTGTCTGCTGAAACTTAAAGGTGATGAAGTGTGTGTGTGTGTTTGGCCCAAACACCGAGACAGGGCAGTGTGAGTGATTTATGGGGCTGAATGAGAGGGATACCTGGCTGGGCTGCCGTGTTTACACTAAACGTGCAGGAGTAGAGGAGAAGGGACAGGCGTGCTTAACGAGCAACAGAACAGGGTGCAGCTATTGTGAATAAGCCCCACATCAAGCCAGGAGTACCTGAGGGTTATACATCCTCCTTCGTGACAATTCCATTAATGCCTGCAGTGAAGTAGGGGTAAACTTCATAGTTTATCCATGTGCAATTTAAGAATTTCAAGAGAAGACAATGGGGATGAAAATATTTAACATTTTAAAGGACTCTGAGATCCTAGGTTGGATACGGCAGTAATCACTGTCATAATTCTTTCAGAGTATCCACCTTAATTTTGTGCCTTTTTATTTGGAACATCAATATTATAGTTTTATTATTGAAAGTACTTCTGGTAACAATTCATGTAATCAATAGCAAGTAAAGGGCTGTAAAGAGCAGGACCCTGTTCTCAATGAGATTTTTAATAGCTTGGATGAGCCAGCTGAAATTTGAAATAATAGAACCAGGAAGTGCTTTTTGGGGTGGCTGCACACTGGAAAGCCAGCTGAGGAACAGGGCTCAGTGGTGGATCCCTGGAGAGGGGTCAGGCACTTGGAACTTGAGCTGGGCCTTGCAGCTTGTGTGGTCAGAGGTAGTGGACCTTAAAGATTAGGTCCCCTAAAGTCTTGGAAAGAAAGTAGAAGTTCTGTGGACCTTCGGTATTTAGGATAACTTATCTGTGAATTTTGTATTCTGTCTCGCAGTATAGCTGTGTTCATGCTCAAATAAAATAATGTTTGCATTACATTCAGATTGTTTAAGGTTGTTTTCCTGGTCTGATATATCAGGAAGTGATGGCCTGTTTCCACACACGGTATTCCCTTACACCATCACAAATCCACACATCCTCAGGACTAAGACTTACACTCCGGTTTGAGCAGCGAGGCTGTGCAGGATCACAGCGCATTTAAACAGAAGGGCCTTTTCTTGGCCATTAGCATGTAATCAGGCTGAGTAAATAAGAGTTTCTTCAGTCACTAAAAGACTCTCCTACCATATGGTATGTGTACACATTCTTTTGTACAAGTTTGATGGGCTTTATAAGCCGCCCAGGTTTCCTTTTTATAAGTATAACTGGGGCCCAGATGGTTCCATTTGCTGATAAGAGTACTTTTCAATAATATGCTGTATGATTGGGTGCAAAATCAACATCCTCCAAGTTTCGCTTTTAAAGTACAAGCCTTTGTTTTGTATTTCCGCCTGCAGCCTTTTTGACCTTTGTCAAAAATATTTTTCAGTTATTCAGAGCACACTGGTGTGCTCTAAAAAAAGACCACCCAAGCACATCCCTTTCAGTTGACTAATTCCACTTAGAATGAGAAGCAGAGGGGCATTCTGTCACTGCTGCGGATTCTAGAGGACGAGTCTCTTTTGTCAGCTCACAGCTCTCTGGCTTTGTGTCATCGTGTGAAACGGCATGACACCGTGGTCATCTGCACGCATCTCCAGTTTGGAAACTTGGCCAAGTGCTGTTCGCAGGAAGCAGTAGCCCTTGGTGATGACCAATGTACACCCTCCCTTAGTTTCTGTTTGTTTCAAATTCCAAGTGGCAATGAGGATGGAAAGGATAAGGAACATAAAAGGGGTTTTAAAGGTACCGCTGAGTCCTGATTGATGAACATGACAACTTACTCTCCAGTGCCTACATACTAAAATTCTCCAAAGTTATAAAAAGTGGTACTATAACTGTTTTGCCAACAATGCCCAAGTTAACAATTTTAACACAACCTACAGTTGGCTTTCTGGCCACAGCACTGCTTCTCCTGCCCTCACCAAATAGTTCCATTTCTGCCATTGCCTATTTCTCCTGTGGATCGTTCAGAGCAGCCCCTCCAACTTTTTACCTGCAACTCGACCAGACCAGCTTGTTTTTAGGCAGAAAGATTCATTCAATTATGTGTTTGGTAAATATTAAGTATCTGCTGTGTGCTCATATTGTCCTTAAGATTGGGGGTATAACCGTGAATAAGACATAATCTACCAAATGTGAAGCTGAGAGCAGATTAAAGACATAGACAAGAGACACAGGCTGAGTGTTGTGATACCCTAGCTCAGCTCTAGCTCAAAGGTATGGGTCCCTTTTGTGTCCTCATGTTGTCCTCTCCCAATGGACTACAGTTCCGATAGAGGAAGGCATGAGATGGAGTAGGGAGCCCCAAGGAGCAAGCTGATTTATCCTGCATCCTTTTCCTTATGTTACCATAACCTTGATTCAAAGATTATAAAATATAAGAGACAGATTGTGGAGAGAAGAACCAGGAGAGAAGTGGTGCAGGCAGACGTATCTTAGGGAGTAGAAGAACACAAAGATGGTGAGTAGGAAGCCAGTCTGGACCTCTGGGAGACTCTACAAGCCATTTTGTCTCGCATTTATTGCATATGACACTTTACATCCATAATGTTAACCCCTTACTTCCCTACATTTTACTTGTGAAATGAGAGTGGATGACTATTAAACCTGCTTTCTAGAACAATTGAGTTACTAGTTTGAAAAGGTGGCTGTGGGCATTCTAAGCCACAGGCATCAATGATGTTAAGTAGGTATTAGGTGAACACATGAGATGGAATGAGTTTGATGTGGGTAGAAGGAAGTGTAGATGTGGGGAAGTGATAAGGCTAGAGAATTAGGTAAAACGTAGATAAAGAAGCCTTGTTATATGCCATTAGTACTTTATTCTGAATGCTATGGGGATCCTTTAAATAAATACAAATCATTTGAATGACATAGTCAGATTTATAATTTAGATCTCTCTCTCTGGTTGCATTATGGGGCCGAATGGAAGGATGGAAAGACGAAGGTCAGGGAGGTCAGGGAGGCTGTTGAAGGGACCCAGACAAGAAGAGATGAGTTTGTAAACTAAAGCAGTGGCAGGAGGAGTAGATGATAGGGGAGATACATAAGAGATATTACATACTACAGATCTATAATCCGTAAGACTTAGTGACTAACTGGATGTGAAGGAAAGGGGAAGGCCCTAAGATTATTTCAAAGTTCCTGATCTTGGTAACTACGAGTATTTTCATAGCAAATAAAGAGACAAGTTTGACACAATCATAAAACTGGTTCAGCTGGGGACAGAGTAAATCTGTGGTGCATGCAGGACATCCAGTTGGAGTTAATGTAGTATGCAAATGGAGGTGTATAATCTGGGTCTCAGCAGAGAGGTCTAGGCTTGGAGGGGTAGATTTGGTTAGAAATTGGTGATTAGAGAGTTTGGATGAGGTCACTAAGAGTGACTGCAAGGAGTGAGAAAAGAAGAGAATCAACCCTGGAGACCCAAGGAATATTACCTTCCAGGTATGTTAAGAATATAAGATGAATAAGGCTTGAAGACCTAATGTGACTATAGTTGATAATAACACTGTATTGATAATAGAAATCTGCTGGAAGAGTAGAACTTAAATGTTCTCACCAGAGGAAATAAAAGAGGTAAATATATGAGATGATGCATGTGTTAATTAACTTGATGGTGGAATTCTCTCACAATGTATACGTATATCAAATCATGACATTGTACACTTTAAGTATCTTATACTTTTATTTGCCATTTAGTACTTTACTCAATTGTACCTCAGTAAAGCTGAAAAATAAAAAATACAATAAAAATAGTGAGAGAAAAATTTTAAAGAAGAGAGTCAAGCAAGGTTTATGGGCTGCTATGAGAGCTTGATCACAGTGTTTGATGTTTATAATTTGAGAGTGCCAACAAGTTCTGAGTGGAAAGAATTAAAAACAAATGTTATACATATAGCCAGTGTTTTATAACAATTACAAGTGGAGAATAATCTTTAAAAACTGTGAATCACTGTTGGACACCTGAAACTTACATAATATTGTACATCAACTATACCTCAATTAAAAAAGATAGAAAAAAGCCAAAAAGCAAACTTGAGAACAGTATAAGGCAGTAATTTAGAACCTGGTTTTAACATAATTTGGGATAGTCTGTGGCAGTTGGGGAAAGCAGAGTCCATGTCAGATGGTTCTATAGAGGGAATTCACAGAGTGAACTAGGCAAGATTGGAGATTAACAGTAACAGGAAGCAACTACTACCTTTAGAGCTGGAGGAACCAAGGGAGGAGGTGATGGTACCAGAAGTCAGAAGCCAAGGCTGCCCAGTGGGAACTGGACCCAAAGCAGCAGCGGCCCTCAGAGAGAGGGACTGTCCTGTGGGAACCAGACCCCCTTCCTGCCCCCAGGGAGGGTGGCTATTGGTGGAGATGCTTCCTGAAGCAGAGAGAGAAGGCTTCTGTCTCCTCCCACTTAACTTCATTCTGCCCGTTCCTCTGGTTGGATGAATCTGACTTCATTCTGCCCGTTCCTCTCACTGGGTGAATCTGATTTAAAGCTAGCTAGCAGTGGCGCCTGGAGAAGCACTATGTGTGAAATTTAACCCCCTGAGATACACAGCAGGGTCGGGGTTTGCCTGATCTGAGAGCAAATTGACAGGCCTATCTCTAAATGGATTTTTTTTTTTAAAATCAAGATTATAAAAGTAGAAAACCAATAAGATAAGATATTTGATTTTCTTAAATTATTAATCAGATGCTTTTTGCTCCTACTTATCAAAACTAAAACTCTATTGCAAGTAGATTACTAGTCATCTTTTAAAATTACCTTACAACACAAGAACTTTTATACTGTGACATTTCTATAAGACTGTGTCTTTTTCCTAGATTAGTAGGGACTAACTGAATAAAAAAAAAAGCAAAAACTGATATTTGGTTGCCTAAATGGCTGTTAGTGCTAGAACCACTAGGTACACTGCATTTGTACAATGGATCAGTGTTCTCACTGAGTCTTCTCCCCAGATTCAGCTGCCTCGGTGGGGATGTGCACTTCGTCAAAATGAACTAATAAAAAAATCTTTCCGACAATTAGGCTTCCCTTGCTGGGCTTAAAATAAGGGAGTGTGTCGCTCTGTATTAAAAGGTGTGCTCTTGATAGAGTCTTTTTTGAGGTCCTCAATCAAAGGCCTCTGCTTTTTAGTAAGACCTTTAAACAGCATCAGCCTTTCCCTCAAAAGAGAAAGGCTAAAAAGAGTGCCAGACTCAATTGAACTTAACAGAAAATCCATTGGTGACCGATGAAGCAGAAAGGCTGTGCTCACATCGCTGGGTTGAACGCTCTGTTGTATAGATCAGACAAGCCCATTTAGTGTCTGCTGGTTCACACAGAGTCAGATACTTGTTCACCAGCTTTAGCTCCCAGATATTTTAATGGTAGTGTTTACCAGTTAGGGTGGGAAACCAATGAACGAAAAATCTCTGGGTGGATTAACTGGGTCAAGCTAGTTTCTTGCTTGGATTTTAATTCCCTGGGTAGTGAATCGAGTGCCAAAGCTTTGCTATAATGTTATCATACTGAGCAGCGTTTATTGGATTCAATGTAATATTAGATCTAGGATGATCTTAAAATATTCATCCTATGAATACACTCCTTTTCAAAGCAATTTAGTCAATAATATGTATTACTATTAAATAAATTGTGTGAAATAACTTATATGATTTTAAAACAAGCAGAGAAGCCCGTTGAATGCTGTCTCAGGCTGGGTTCCCCAGAAAAAGACTCCGGGAGGAAGATTCTGCATAGGCAGTTGATGGAAGAGGGTCCTGGGAACATCTGTAAGAGAAGAGGCAAAGGGGCTTGGACAGCAGGTGGTGGTGGTCTGCCAGGTCATCCTTCCATCCTTATCCCTAATTGTGGTGAGCAGGCTGAAAACGGTACCACCCTGAGCCACCCCTTCTCATCCAGACATTGGGTATTGGCTTATTACTATTAATTGGCTTATTATTATTACCTTGGGGAAGGCAGTTCCTTCAGCTGAGGGAAATTTCCATTTTCCAGAAGTGACTCAGTTGTGAGCTCTCTGCTGCCAGCTTTTCCCACAGTTGGGCAGTTGCCCGGATCTTGAAGAGGGGGACCTTTGTGGCACACCATAGCATGCCCTACATCTGATTACTACCTTGTTCCCAGTGTCCACTTGTCATGTCCACCACTGTCATTTCTGTGTGAGTTACCAGCATCGAGGGGCTGTACTGACACAGTTGCCACATAATGGTGTCCTTTTTGTGCAATTATTTCTGTGCTCCATTTTCCTCATTTTATCCAGTGATCTTTGGAAAATGCAAATTGAATTCTCCCAATCCTTTAAAGAACTCTTCCATGGCTCCCAGTGCACTCACAGTAAACACCCAGTTCCCTAGTAAGGCTTAACATTTCCTGCCCTGGCTGTCTCTGTGGCTTCACGTCTGAACATTTTCATTTTTTGCACTTTGTATGATAGCCGCCATGTCCTCACCTCAGGGCCTTTGCACATATTGTACCTTCTGCCCAGATTGCTCCAGGCTGTCTCTGCTGGTCCCCATCATACTTATGTCCCGTTAGCTCCTATTTCAACATCAGCTCAAGGGTCTTGCCATGAGTCCTTGCCTGATTCTCCAGAGGGGCTTGATTTCTGGTCACATACCCTCCATACTTTCTACTGCATTGTGTCCTGTCCTGTACTTTTTCTTAGCGCTCTGTGTGTGTGTGTGTGTGTGTGTGTGTGCGCGCGCGCGCGCATGTGTGTGCAGACAGACACTGAGAGAGGCAGAGACAGAGGAAGACAGAGATGGGATATTTGCATAATGTCTGTTTCTGAGTTCCAGGAGAGCAGGGAAGCTGACCGCCTTGTTCAGCACCACACTGTGCCCTGAGCAAACTGCCTGGCACACAGTACATGACCATTCAAACCTTGTGGAGTAAATAAGAATGAATAATCAGTCTGAAAAGAAAATCTGGGCAGGACTCTGGTCAACCTGAAAAGTACAATGTGACGTACAACTGCCAACTCAAGCATTAAACTCCAGATTTTATTTTCCGATTAGAGGGCCAAAGTGTAATGTATTTATTTCCCTTTTCTTCTTTTCACTGTATTTCTGGTGTCCCTCATTCTCTTTAGAATATATACATACACACACACACACACACACACACACACACACACACACACAAGCATAAATATGCATATGTATGTATATAGTCTATATACATAATATGGAACGTGTTTTACATGAACAGATAACCCACTCATTTGCTCTGGTCTTGTTTTATATGTATCTTGACCTTTTCGCATTTTAACATATCATAGCATATATGTGTGTATATATATATGTATATATGTATAAATATATATATATATTCCTACTAAAATTCAAATAACGTGTGTAAAGTATAGAAAATAATTGAATTATCCAAGTAAACCAGCAATAAAGTAAAATATTTATAACAATTAGAAAATAAAATTTATAAGTGTGAATGCTTAATGTAAGCCTTGATATTAAATAATATTGGGAATTAGTCAATGGTACTGGGTTTTACAGGATTTATATTCAGCTAGGTAAATAAAGTTTCCATTATTTATATTTGCATTTCAAAAACCAGGGAAAAGAAAGCTCTTTGACATCCCTTAAATAAATGACTAAAATGTTATATCCTTTTAATTTTTCCATTTAAAAATAACATGGAGTGCATCTCAGTCTAGTTGAAACAACTCATCTTTTTGTGCAAAAAAAAATTTTTGTTGTTGTGTTACCTTCTGAGTACATGTGATTCCAGAAAGCTCTTGCATCATTGCTTAATACCAAATAATTCTAAATACAGTTTATATTGTGTGATCTATTTACAGTTTGTTTGATAAAAAGCCATGTTTAATAAAAAGTTTCGGTGCCTTACAGGTTTACCCATTAGCAAAAGTTGCCTGTCCTGCTCTATGATAATGTCATTTTTAAGAATTCAAGTAATATGTGTCTCTCAAACTAAAGAGGCAATATGAGAGCCACATCTTTTCAGTCAAGTTCAGATGTAGAAAGCCACTGGATAACTGAGTTAATCCATCTGAGAACTGTGAACTGAGAACAGTGTCTGATTAGAGAACTTAGCAGTAAGGTAACTGTTGTCCATGTGCTCAGGTTCTGAAAGCCGTGGAGAGAAAAGAAACTTGGCTGATGGTCTCTCTGGAGATGTTACTCTCTTTGATTTTTCCAAAAACACGAAGTAGGTGATTATTGGTTAATAAGCTTCGCCATTGTGACAGTTTCCTTGTCAGCTAAGTCATTAACTGCAGCAGAGAATTCTGAGATCTCAGACCCTTTGCGTCTCCTTTCAGTAAATAACCAAATGCAGCTTAAACTTACGTTGCACTCATTTGGTGGGTAACTCCACAAAAAATTTTTTTTTATTTTGGCTAATACAGTTCCTTTTACCAAGTTTATTTGCCTGGAAAATGCCCAGACGTTTTCATTTGACTGTGAAATGTCTGGGCCCCATCTTCATTCTCTGCTCAACTTGGTTTCTTGTTAATAAAAACTGATGGTACTCACTGCTCTGTACTGACGGCTATGCCTACAGGTTGTTCTCTCTTCTTTCTTACACTGCTTCTCCAATATTTTAGTTTTATTCTTATTTCTTATGCCTCTAACAAGGAGGAAGGATTTTCTTTCTTTCTTTCTCTTTCTTTCTTTCTTTCTTTCTTTCTTTCTTTCTTTCTTTCTTTCTTTCTTTCTTTCTTTCTTTCTTTCTTTCTTTCTTTCTTTCTTTCTTTCTTCCTTCCTTCCTTCCTTCCTTCCTTCCTTCCTTCCTTCCTTCCTTCCTTCCTTCCTTCCTTTCTTTTCTTTCTTTTCTTTCCTTTCTTTCTTTCTTTCTTTAGCATACTATATTTAGATAGTAAAGCAAGATGATTTATATTATACATACTTGATGGAAGTAAGAATTATTACCGTATGAGATTTTTGAAAGTGTTTGAATACTAGTTGCACTTGAGTTTTCATGCAAAAATTTCCTCTTTGATTTTCTTACCTCTCAGCGGATGCCGTGAATGGGAGTTCTTCAGTAGCTTGGACAGAGCCTTAACTGATGTTGTTCCCCCTTGATTTCAGAACAGTTCTTGATACAGATTTGAATGATTGCCTGAATCATTTCACATAAAAAAATTCCATCCCCATATTTTATTTCCAAGTCTAAATTTAAGAAATAATAGTCAATTTCATGTTAGTGCCAAAAGAAATTTAATTTTATGTATGCATAAAAGGTAATGTTCCTAAACTGGAACCAGCAGCTATTGAAAATATACTTGATAAAATATTCTAATTCCTAAGCCTTGAAATTATATCGAAAATTTGGCTAAAGAAAGCAGACAATTGAAAATAGCACCTACAGAGAATGTGCCTAATCTGAACCCTTTTTACACGTGGAGTTAAGGACAGGTTTATATTCAGTATCACAATTTAACTTTGCTATACATTTCCTGGTGTCACCTGCCTATCCTTCAAAATGCCGGCACTAAGAGCTCTGCCTCGTTAGAACCTGCCCCTAAAAAAGGATAAGCCTTTCATACCTTAATGTAAGTTTGGGTAAATACTTTAATTCCTGCAAGGACATATTCTGTACAGCATAGTAGTGAAGAGAATAGGACTTGGAGCCAGATTGCCTGGGTTTGAATCCCAGTAACTCAGTTACTCTCTGAGTGACCTCAAATAGGTAGCTTAACCTCTCCCATCCTCAGTTTCCTCAGATGTAAAATGGGGTTAATAATAGTTGTTGGGAGGGTTAAGTAAATTAATGTCTATAATGCACTGGTAACAGTGCCTAGCACATGCTAAATGCTCAATTAAGTCTATTGTTATGATGTATAAAATGAGAATGAAAGACAATGCCCTCTTTTTAGAGACTTGTGGAATCATATGACGGATGGAGAATGATTTGGGAAGGAAGAAGGGCTCCCCTACTCCTCCCGCTGCCCAATCTCTGTAATAGCTACAAGGTGCAACCACTGCATGTTGTAGAGCTATGTTTGCTGGATCTCAGAGAATCTGGAGATGGCGGGAAAAGGAATTTTTCTTTCATGATACTAAGTTCATTGCTGTGGTTTGTAATGGAGACAAAAGAGCTAAGATCTAATGAGCGTTTTATTTTTTTTCAAAATAGTTATCATGTTTACTGTTTTAGAATGGAGGAACTATTTTCACATTTTAGACAGTTTGGGAAATAAAGAACAATGTGAAAATAAAATTACCTTATTATCTCAAGAGCCAGGGAAAGGTCTCTAACTTTTTTTATGTATATTTAATCCAGATCTCTCTTTTTTACGTAGTTGGGATCATAATTGTAAATATGGTGTTATAATTGGATTTATCACTTACTTTGAACAACTTTCAATGAGAGGGAATATTCTTAATTAATGAGACTTAATGATTTGCCATCATGTAGATATATTCCAGTGAATATGGTGTGGTCTTATTTATGTGAACATTCTCTTACAGGTGGGCCTTTAAGTTGTCTGTTCTAAACTACATCTTTGTGCACAAAACTTTGCTTATGTCTTTGATTGTTTACTATAGACAGAGCCTCAGAACTGGAGCTACTAAATGAAAAGGGCACATGCATTGTTCCTCAGGCTTTGGTACCTTTCCATGAGCAGCATAAAGCAGTGCCAGGCTCACGGTCCCCTTGCCAAGATTTAGCGTTTGCAAAATGATAAGCACTATGAGATATCCCTTTTTTTTTAAATTTGACACTTCTTTGATTTTTAGTGAAGCTGAATCTTTTTTATGTATTTTATTTCCACTTGTACTTCTTAGTCTGCAAGTTTTCTGTTCACTTCCTTTGTGCATTTTTCTCTTGAGATATATTTTCTATGTGATTATAAATCCTCAATATATTAAAATTTTCTTTCTATTTATTATAAATATATTCTTAGTCTTTAGCCTGCTTTTTACTTTTTAATGTACTCAATGTTAATTTTTGTTTATGTGTTGAAATCTGTAATTTTATTTCTTTTATTTCTTCTTTTTATATTCAGAAATATTGCTTTTATATTCAGAAAATATAACTACTTACATATACTTTCTTCTAATTCTGTTTTAATGCTTTTTTCTTATTGCTTAATTTGGAACACAGTATAATTTTCCCCCCAAATAGCTGTATTCCCCAATCCATTAAATAATCTTTCTATTAAATTATTACATATACTAGGGTTTGTTTCAGGCTTATACTGTTGTGTTAAATTGATTCCATTTTATTTCATTCAATTTATGTTATTGTTTATTCTTATACCAATACTATTACTCAGTTAGTTGATTTAGCTTCTTAATGCACTTATTAAGGATGCTTTCCTTTATTTTCTTTCTAAATGACCATTAGATACATTTTGAAATATCCAACAATGTCAGTTTGTATTATTATTAAAACAACATTAACAGCAACCAAAGGAGTTAACTAACAATATTAAAAGCTGGCAATCTCATTTTACTAATAATTAGTGGTATGGTGTATCTTTTAGTGGTCCCTTTTTTTGTTAGCGTATGTGATTGAGACAAATTTCATCATGTTCAGGCATCATATACTTCTATTTTTAATTTACTAAGAGTTAACTTTTTGTTGTTAAACATTGAGTGGATTTTTAAAAATATTAAAATGCCATTTTGTCTTCTGGTAAGAGGATCATATTAGTGTGAATTCTTTTATCAATAGATATAATAGCAGTAAACTCTTCTTGGGTTAATGGATAAATCTTTTAAGATACCATTGAGTTTATTTTGCCTACATTTTATTTAGATTTTTTCCGTATGTATTCATGAATAAGCTTGGTCTACGTGCCATTCCTTTGAGCAAAACTTTTCTATGTTAATGTTTCACATGTTAAGCTTCCATAAAAAATTTATTCTAAGGAAGTATTGTAGTTAGAAATTTATTTAAAATGTGCAGTATGTTTATTCTATACATATTTTTTGCTGATAACTTTGTCCAGTTTAGTATCAGTTGTAAACTAACATAATATGAATATGGTAGCTTCCTTTATCTTCATTCTTAGAAAGTTTGGAAGAACTTATTGGTGGAAAAAATACGACTCTAATGCAAACTGTGGTAACTCTTCTGATGTTTTTCATAGTTGTTCTTGTTATTTTAAATCTATTTCAGTTTTCTTTTCATTGGTTGAATTTTGATAGGTTTTCGTTTCCCAGTGACTTCAAACAGATCACTCCATTTCTTGTCAAATCAAGAACAGACAGCTTATCTAATTATCAGTTTGCAGGATCAGCATATTCCTGTTTCCATCTTTTTATCCACATCTCTCTTAAAGTCTCTTCCACCTCCCAACTTCTGTTATTTCTGTCAACACTTCTATTTTATTCCAGTTGACACATCTCTCTGTATGGTTGCCATACTTAAGTCTCTGAGCTTTGTTTGTAGGTTGACTCTGAAACATAAAAACAGTTCTCAATTGAGAGTATTTGGGATATTATTGTTCTCTGGGTTCCAGAATCAATGGAGAATATTTCTAGTGTACATTTCAGGTGGTCACTACATTCTTACACTTGTGTCCTCTCACTGTACAAATCCTCAGTCAGATTATCTACACTAATCATTCCCCTTTTCCCTGGGGACCTGTTTAAATCCAGATTGTCTTACTACTACTTAGCTTTTCTCCTGGGTCAGATCTCATTTCCTGAGCTTCGTATCTTCTTCTTTCTTGGTTTCTCTCAATTATTCCCTAAATTTGATCAGGGGGACCACCTTTAGGAACTTTCTAAGTTACATGCCATTTAAACCTTCACAGACCCCATTTATCTGAAAGTGTCATTATTCTCTCTCGCATCTGATTAACAGTGTGGCTGGGCTTAAATTTCAAAGTGGAAAAGGTTTTTCTTTCAGAGTTTTTAAGCTGTGTTCTTTTATCATCTAGTATACACTATTGCTATAATTCAGATGCCAGGCTAATTCGTGTTCCTTTGAAGACATGCTTCCCTCCTGCCTTTAGGTTTTTTTGGATCTTTACTTAATCCCCTGTTCGGAAATTTGATGTGGATGTTCTAGGTGTGGATGTTTGTTCATTCATAAGATTTATTTTCTTGTTGTGTTCTGGGAAATTCTGTGTTATTTTTTATAGAGTAGTATTTTTCCTTTTACATTTTTTTGGAGATGATATTGGCTAGCTCTTAGACTCTGTTTTGGTCATCTATGTTAACTTTTATCTCTTCTGTCAAATATTCTGGCCCTTTCTATTTGTTCTATAGTCTCAGAAACATTCACACCATTTACTTCAGACAGTTTCTATTAATTTTTTTTCAGCAGTTATATTTTAATTTCCTAGTGTTCGTTTGATTTTTCCAAGTATTCTTTTTTTTCATAAACTTGCTATGTGGGTGCCGTATATTCTTGAGACTAATGAGTGGATTCTACATCAAATATTTTGAAGATCTCATCCTTTCTATTAATAAATTCCAGAGGGCTTTTGTTGTTCATCTTTTATATTGTAGACTTTTCTCAGACACTTAGTGATCCATTGCTGCCCATCATATTTAAGAGCAAGGCAATAAAAAAGTCATTTCAAAGGTTAGTTACAAATGTGGGTTGACTTAGTGCTGAAAATAGCAGGTGAGTTGCCTGCATTACCTTGGAAGACTGCTGAGATGCTGACTTCCATACTAGCTGGATTAATTCTTTTTTGACTGTTCGGACAATTTCTTTGGTTAAGGACTTAATTTTTTTTAACATGGAAATAATATAAGACTTGAGGTGTCAGCTGTTCCATATAGGGCAGATCTGTGAGAACCCCTTTTCTGCCCCACTTCTACTTCTCCATGGTACCTAATATTGGGGCTCTGATGGAGAATTGGTCCCCTTTCCAGCTGCAGCCCTGTGTATTTATCTTCTAGCGGATGGCTGCTTCATCAGTCACTGCCTCTCTGTCTGCTTTCCATCTCCCAGAAACTTGGTGAAACCTCATGACAGCTGATGGTCTTCCTCTCTTATTCTTCAGTGTTTGGGTTTGTAACTCTTAAAAAATGCTTTTACTCATGTCAGTGGAATTTTGAGAGAGGAAATGAGTATAATCAAATGATTGTATTTAGGTGTCAAGTATGCTGTGTACACACATACTCATTTATTTTTTCATTCATTCATTCATTCATTCATTTATTCAAAACATATGCTTGCCATGTCTACCGGGTGTCAACTGCTTTCAAAGATAGAGCCTTGAACTGAACTTACCAGAACCCCTGCCCTCATGAAGATTTTGTCTGAGTGGAGCCTCGTGGATTAGAAATTAGGAGGCTTGCTCTATAGTGAAGGTGAAGCAAAATGTCATGGCCACGTATTATTGAGAAAAATAAAGGAGAGCCAGGAAGGACTGATCGCAGAGCAATGAAGGTATTGACAGGCTTCACATATGCTGCCTGAACAGGCTTACCCTGTCCCTCTTTCACCGTCTTTGGAAGCAGCATTCTTCCTGCCCTGAGGGCCCAGATCATGTCCTTGTGTACGTATGGTCCAGCCCTTCTCATTCTTTTTATTGAACATTCCTTTTAGGTATACCTCTTCTGGACACATCATCTTCTATTTGTTTCTTAAGCCAACCTGAATTATTTTTTTCCCCACAGCAGAATTTAACGTTTCATTTATTGTCATAATTATGTGTTAATCTTACTTGTCATGACTTTGTTTAGACCTGCATTTTCTGTTTTTCATACCTTTCTTGCTTTCTTTTCTTTTTTGTCCTTTGTGACACCGAGTATGTTTATTTAATGTTTTCTTCAGTGATTTGGGAGTTCTGTATCTTGTTTATAAAGAGTTTTTAAATAAATATTTGCGATAGTATTTTCTCCTGTGTTAAAAGTTAAGAACGCACCACCAATGTTTGAATTCTACTCTCAGAAAATGAGCAATTTGACATGCTTTCTACTCCCCTGATCTACTTCTAAACCTTTGTCAATATAGAACCAGATGCCAGTCATTTTTAATTTCTTAATTTGAGTCATGCTAAACAACTAGATTGGAGAGTGAGTGGGGGAAATTCCTGTTTTATTGTAGTGAACTAATGATTCTTAATTAGTCATTCACTAGTGACTTTTTTTGCTATGTAAATTTTGGTAACATTTTAGTATGTAACAATATAAGAACATGGCAATATCTGGGTTTATCTCTTTCTTTTGAAAAGATGAGAGAAACCTTAAGAGTTAAATATATTTCTTAGTCTTAACTCTTTGGAAATAAAATTTAATATTAATAGAAATATTTTTGTATAATTTTTAAGGATGTTTCTGCAGTACTGCAGAGTCAAATATTAAGGTTTCTAAAAACGTTTTTAAAAGAAAATCAACTTGAAATTTGGGTTTGTTTTTTGAACCAAGTGAGAAGGCTTTAAAGAAAACAGTTGTATTAAAGCAACAGATAGAACATAGTTTAATAGATTTTAGGCAAAATGTAATGATAATAAAGGTACTTTGTATCTTCCACACCTCCAAAATTTGTTTTATTCGTTGCTTGTGTGCCTTTAAGATTAATTTTAAGCTTCTGCCATATCCTGACAAGAGGGAAAGAGTTAAATAATTTTCCTTCCTACCCACTTTCTGTGTAAATCTGAGTAGCAGCTCCACTACAGGGAGATGTGTGGAGGTAGAGAAATATCAAACCAAGCTTTTGCTCTCTGTGGATAATAAAAATTACCCACTTTCTCACAGATGTCAAATCTGGCAGATTTCCATAGAAAATTTGGATTGAATGTCAACTACCCAAATTATTTTAGTATCTGCTGGAGTGTGTGCTTGGCAGGGGTTTCAGTAGGAAAATAGGAAGTGGGTTTGAAAACATTAATAATATCTGAATACAACTCCTTAAGCTGATTGTTCCATAGATGAACCAAAGCATATATTGTCCCTGCAAACCAGAGCCCTCCAAGAAGTCCAGGTGGACACATTGTTAATGTTTCAAATATAGATGTTGAGAAGAGGGCTTATTTAGGGAACAGGATTTGCTATCATGGGTAGATCTTTGCCTTCTCTTTGAGTAGTTTCGATTGCTAATTAACAACTAAACATAGTCTAAATGATACAAATACCATGTAGGCAATGAAGAAAAGTTAGATTTTATTAGTTATAAATTATTTCTGGAAAGATAGATTTTTTTTTTCAAAGTGTACTAAGGTTTGGTTAGAAGATCTGAGTTCCAGTACTGACGTTGACATTCAGAAGGCTCTGTCTTTCCAACTCACAGTGTCCTTGTCTGTAAACCAAACAAAGATGTGCTGCATTATCTTTAGTCTTTAGGGATACTTTCAGCATATTTTTGATCTGTGTTGATAAGGAAAATTTGAGATAACTTAATACCAGATAAATTTAGTTAGTTAGTTTCCCATGAGAAGAAACAAAGTTCTTTTGCTTGAGGAAGAAATTAAAACTGCAGTATATCAAGTAACATAAGATGAGTTCTGAGCAGTATTTCAATATCAAGGGATTAGCTTCATCATCACGTAAATCTTACATTTCTATAAATGTGTCTATTGTTATTCATCAGAAGTACTCATCTTTCCTCTTCCAAATGACATTTCACTGTGAAATTTATTCATTCATTTGACAAATACTTTTGGAGCACCTGGTACGTACCAGATGCTGTGCTAAATGTTAGGTAATGAACAAAAAAGGACAAAACACCTTGCCTTCATGAGGTTTGCACTCATACTATGCCAGTGATAGATGTGGGAAGTGGAGACGATGTGCGTTTTGTGGGTAGAGTGGGTAGCAAAGGCTTTGCTGACAAAGTGAAATTTGAGATAACAACTGAAAAAGGAGAGGGAGTCACGCCAGTATGTGAGAGAGGAGAGAGGAGCGTTCCAGGTAGAGAACACAGCGAATGCAAACCCCTGAGGCAAGACCGTGCTGGACATTGTACAGACTAACACAGCACTGCTTCATGCTCTCATTCAAAACTAGGTACTATTCACCAATTATATGCCAGATATCCTCCCTTTTCTCATGAAGTAGAGATAGATAAGCATATAAACACAAGCACTAGGATAAAAATATGTAGGAATCATGAGAATTTGTTAAGGGCACAGTGAGCCCTCAAGGAGCAAGTGGTCAGTTCTGTATGGAAGGTCAGGGAAGAATTCATATCAGATATGTTCCTCCAAATTGTACCATAGATTGCTCTTAATCCTTTTCCTCTGTGCAGATGCTAAGGAGAACTGTTGTATGTGTATATAAGGAATGGCATGAATATGATGGAGGATTTTCCTCTAGTTTCTGCGGGAGAAAGTAAGAAGCAGGTGGGGGTAACATGGGATTGTAGACTCTTGGGACTGGAATTGCCTAAACTTAGGAGGCTTGAATTAAAATTTTTCTGACAAATCTTAATAATGACAGATAGCAAATGCCAAGTACTAAACACAGACGCATACACACATACATATACTTAACAACTATTTCTGAGGTGGACACTACTATTAACCTTACATAAAGTGCTCTATTATTTAATCCTCATGACAAGACTGTGAAGATTTTATTGCCTCCAGTTGGGTGATGGTTTTCTCCACCTCATTCTGGAGCCCCGATTCTTACCAGTCACAGGGTGGGATTTATTTCGGTGTGTAATAACCCACATCACTGAGAATGTCCTTTTTTATGTGCTATCTAAAATACATCTTCTCATTGTCATGAAAACACATGCTTCTCCCTCTGCAGACACAGGATAAAGTTATTCCGCACTGTTCTTTGTATATTATGGTACCCTTATAGTTGGCTAGAGTCCTCGTTGAAGGAAAGACGTTGAGGTTTTATTGGCAGTGTCCTGTCTTCTTCTACATCAAGACCCATTGTGTGTCCTGCCCGCTGGGTCTTCCTGTTGCTTCTTTCAGTGATTCTTCTCCATCTGATTTATGTGACTATCTGGGATAGCTCTAACATAGTGTATTTAAAATACTGTAAATATTGATTTGTTTGAAAATGCTGTAGGTGTTTAAATCTGCCTTAAATCAATTATGAAATATTATAGTCATATTTTATATCTATGGATATATAACTTTCAAAAATTTTATGTAGAAGTCCCACTGAAAGCCTACTTTTTACCCTCACAGCCAATAGTCTTAGCGTGTATAACATTGTGTTCTGTTCAATTAATACTCTAATTTTAAGGGTCAACTTTGCAATTTCATTTTTTTACAAATAAGTATTGGAAACTGATATGTGATGAGATTAAGTAACTTTTCCAAGGTTACACAATTATATGACTGCTAGAACTGGAAATATCTTCCCCTTCATTCAGGACCACAGTATGTCCAAAATCAGCTATTTGCCTCACTCTTGCTACCTCAAATGTTTATTAATTCGTGGTTTGTATTAAAGGAGAAAGGAAGAAATAAATATTTTCATTATCACATGTGAGAAATAGGAGGCTTAAAAAGATTAAACAACTTTTCTAATGTGAAATGTACTAACTAAATAATAACTAACCTTTATTGACTATTTCCCAGGAGCTAGACATTGTAGTAAGTCTTCTGCGTATTTGTTGGAAGTTCACAATAGCCCTAAAAGCTAGATATTGTTATTTTAATTTTACATACATAGCAAAAAGCCCCTGAGGGGCAGAGAATTTAGGTATCATGCCTAGAGACATACTACTAAATGTAGAAAAGATTATGTAGGTAATTTGGCTTCACCATGTGGGCTTTTAAATACTGTGCTATATATTTGTCACAATAAGAGAGGATATAGAGTTTTAAAATAATGATTTAAAAACAGGTGGAATTTGGAACTGCTAATATATGTATCGCAAAAACTTTTCTTTGTTAACAAAAATGAATGACACAACTACCTATAGAATTACCCGTGCAAAATAGTCTTTTCTTGCATTTAGCTATGCATAGGAAAACTAATACACATAGTTATTAAAGACGAGTTTCAAGATCAAATAAGAGAAATAGTTCGAGAAAACCCTAATAAGAGATAGAAACTCGCTTACCATGGAATCAGTTTAATATATTTGTCCATCTTTTCTACCAAAGACAATTTATGGAAATGTTTGAACCTTCATTTCGCATCCAGAAAGGTAGAGCACTTTGAAGATGATTGGGATTTTTCCCAAACAAAAGATTTAATGAGTTAATATCACGAATAAAGCTTAATTACTAATTGCTACATTTCAAAACCAACTTCAGGCAAAATGACACTTGAAATAAAATTTGAAAAAATGTAAGACCCGAGTCCCAGATTATTGCTTCTTTTCTACTTCTTAAAGCATAGAATCTGAGCACCTGATGGTGATGCAGGAAAACAGATGTGGGGCGCGAGGAGGGCCGTGTCCCAGGCTTCGGTTGAGCCCCTGGGACGTGCCCCGCCAAGTGTGGGTCCTTGGCTTCGCGCAGGAAAGAATTCAAGAGCGAGCCACAGCTGAGTAAAGATAGACTTATTCAGAGAGATACACTGAAAGGCAAGAGAAAGGCCACGAAGTGTAGGGGTTGAGTGCTCAGATTAAAAGTAGGTACACGCTCCATAGACAAGAGTTCAGGCTGTCTCTGAAGAGGAAGAGAGAGGCAGCCTCGAGGTGCCCTGTTGCTAGTTTTTATGGGCTTGGTGGCTTCATATGCTAATAAGTGGAAGGACCAGTCTAAGTAGCCTGGGGCGGGGGCTGGGATTCCCAGGAAGTTGGCCATTTCCCACTCTTTGACCTTTTGTGGCTAGCCTTGGGACTGCCATGGTGCCTGTGGGCGTGTTATTCACCATGTTAATATATTACAGTGAGCGTATAATGAAGCTCAAGATCTGCTAGAAGTTAAATCTCCCACCATCTTGAGCCTCAAAGACCCCTGGGGGTTGAAGCTTTTACGATTTTGATGTTAACTCTATAGCATTCCTTGAATGGCTGTGCCCTGCCCCCTTCCTGTCTCAACAGCAAAGGACTGTCCAGCCCACTTCAGTGTTACCTAAGTGTTCTCTGGGTCCTAAGGTCATCATCTTTCCTTCAATGGGAAAAGTCTGTGATACACCAATTCATGGCAGCCATTATTCATACATAATAATTTAATAACAGACATTCCTCTCTGTTAATTGAACATTTTCCTGTAGTCATTTTGCAGTCTTTATCAAAAAATTCCAGGAACTGAGCTAAGGCAAGTGAAACTCACTCTTCTTTTTAAAATTTTGACTCTTCCTCCCATCTGAAGTGTAAATAAACTTTATTTATCCCCCTTCCCAAACACAATTAAACATGGTGTGGCAGGCACAGTCCTTCACTGTCACCTCCCAACACCAGGGATCAGGTGTAGCTCGGCTCATGACCTTTCACCCAGTCTTTAATAATTCAGGAGACCGTTTACATTTTTCTAATATTTAAAACTGTAAAAAAGCACCTCAAACTTGATAGCAATTAGAAAGGACATTTTTCTTTTCCTCATGAATTTTTAAACTATAACAGCGATTTTTTAAATTATTTGGGATATTCTCCTTAATATATTAACATTTAGACACGTTATCATTTAGAGTAATATTACTCTATTATAAAAATCTACTTTTTTTGTTGTTTTAGAATTTATTGATTTATTTACATCAGACATTTGACCATTCAATTTTTTTAACGGAAATACTGGGGATTGAACCCAGGACCTCATGCATGCTAAGCATGCACTCTACTACTGAGCTATTTCTCTCCCTTAATCTCCTGAACTTTTAAACATTTTACCTTAATGAAAAAGTATGCTCAAGTTACAGAAAGTCAATATGATTTGTATCTGGAGTTTTGAACCTTATTTCTATCACTACTCTGTCACTAGTTAATTTAATAATATGTGTATTTCTATCCTACAGTTTTGTCTCCTTACCTGTTAGTTTCACTCTGCAGCTTCACTGAACTGATCTGAGGATGAATGGAGTAATTCATTATTACAAGAATTAATACATGTATTACAATGGTACACACTTACTTGGACGGCTTCTTGAAACAGATTAATGAGCTGACCCATTGTTTCTGAACCTGTAGATTTGTGTGAGGTCTGTGAATGTGCAGACCTGAGACGTTCCCAAATGATACTGACGTTGCTGGATCAGATCACACTGCCTTATAAAACTGATTGAGTTAAAAAAAAAAACTTAGTCACATAGTAGTAACACATGATTTATGTTGGAATGGGAGAAAGGGCTTGATCTTGACATTGTTTGAGTCTTTGGAGGTACTAATAATGACTAGAAACCACGACAGAAACCCTTGTCCTCCACTGCTCCAGCTCACACTCTCACCCCATCCTTTTGTGAGTAGGAGTCTGGTTTCTTCCCCAAGCGAACTGTTGGCTATGCAATGCAGAATGTCATTAACAGGGGTTTCTTGTTTGCAGGTAGTTTTTTTTTTTTTTTAACTTCTTACACTTTTAACTCATTATCAAAGGTATAATGCAGAGAAAATGTGAGACAATTCAGTATAGTCTCTGTGAGAAACGTCAGCTCAATGAGACACTAGCATAATGGTTTCAGATTTTTTACCAGAAAGAAAATTTAAGTCAGTCTTAAAGAGGAACCTTAACTGAAATGGATAACTGGGGACACACACACCACACACACGAGCATGCTCACACATGTACAGTGTTTTTTTTTTTTTTTTGGAAGGTGCCATTCTTTCCATCACCTCTATCCGTATACCTCTTATTATGATAAACATTGTTTATTGGCAATAGTTGTTACTGCAGGCTTTATCTTGTTTCGTTCTTAATGCTTTTTAAATGCCTGTCCCCATCTTGGGGTGGGGAGCGGTGACCTTTTTGACTTTTCATAAAGAACATCAAAAGTAGTACTTAAGCAACTCTTAAGTACACTTTGCTGGCAGTGACAAGGTGTGGCAGATAATGAGGAGCAAAACATAGGTACATCTAATTTGAATCTACTGTCGCTGTGACATAGGTTGCTACCTGGACCTCTCCATCTTATGAATGAGATTCCTAAAAGGCCATGATCAAGTGTATAACTAATAAACAGCCTGAGAAATTGAATGATGGATTTGCTCTCACTGCTGTTTGGTTGACAGATGGGAATCAAACAGACATAAACTCTGTACTTCCAATTTATTGCTGGGAAGGGAAATTGTGTGCCCAAAATGCCATAAGACAGGTTGTTCTTCCAGCATTTATAGTCTGGTGGGAAGGAGAAAATAAAGGTCCTGTAGTCTTTCAAAAAAGACAGTTTTAAGCCATTTTCAACATAATATCTCAGACTTCCAGTTTGGATGAGAAGTGGGACTATCAGGGCCAAACTTCTGAACCTTTTGAAGTTCATTCACATAATATAACTTATTTTTCCCCCCAGTTTCTGTTCTAATTCAAGGTTGACGTAAATGAAAGATTCTTTAAACAGCCTGCTGCAGGTCCTGAGTAAATATTCTACTTATAGTAACCCTAAAGAGGCTGCTTTGAAATGTTAAAAAAATTTTTATAAGTATATATTTTGATTTTTCTATGTTCTGTTTAGATGGTCCAAATAATTACTTGTTCAAATGTGTTGAGTCAACACTGTAAAACTAAGATAGTCTCTGGTAAGGTATGAATATGAAATGAGAATGTGATATTCATGGACCTGAAATTTAAAAAATATGTATCTAGAGGCTTATTTCCAGATTTAACGTGTTGTTTTCTTTGGCTCTTATGTGATAGGCTTTTAAACACTGCGATGTGAAAAATTTCTAATGTTCACCTTTGGGGGCTTTGTCTTTGGGAAGATACCAATATTGTAGTTCATGTGTCTCTTTAATTGTAATTATTTAATGTTTAATCTTCAAATTTCATGCAAATACAATTAGTAAGAATTCTATCAGTATAATTACCCACTTGAGATTTTTCTGCTCAAACATAAATTGGAGTAGCTATGTCTTAAATACATGGAAATTTATTAGTTAATGAAGAAATTTATTAATTCATGAACACTGGTTCCTCACCTATCATGTGTGGATATCAGAACTGGATTCTTAGACATTTCTCATCAGTAGATGAAACAGTGAGCTTTGCAGGGAGTGAATCTGTCAGACATTCTGGATATGACATTAACTCTGGCTAACGTTTTCTCATAAATAAGCCTGCTAAGAAGGGGATGGGGAAAGGGAATGTGGATGACTTAGTACAACACAGACAGGAAAAAAAAGCTAAGCTCGCATTCTATAGATGGTGCACTGAGTAGAAAATTTGGAATCTGAAGACTGCTGTGTTAGGTTGGTCACAGAAAAAAGTTTCATGACTTTATGGTAAGTTGGTTTGGTTGTATAGTCAAAACATACCCATACTTGAGCAAGAGGAGATAAAATCTGCCTTTGTATTATTCAGAGAAAAAGTTAAACCTATGAGCAAAGACACTAGATAAGACTTAATTCTAAAGAATAGAAATAGAAATTGGAGAGATCTGCTCCAGTACAACCACTTAAGCAAAATCACTGAGAGCATAAATAGTGAGATCAGATTAGCCAGGGTTCCAGGTTAAAGACTTGAAAGTTTAAGACCTATAAAGGAAAAATTAATAGAAAAGAACACTATTGAAGTAAATTGTTTGGAGCAATCAGGAGGAAATATTTTATGAAATGATTTTTAACTTGATTGTATGAAAACCAAAAGAGCCAAAAATAAGAGGGAGGAAAGGAATCCTTGTTTGTTAAAGTCATAATTGGTCCACCTTTCATGCTTTTGTGCAACTTGTAATAATTTTTTCCAGACATTTTCTATATATTTATGTGCTCATGCTAGAGTTTTATCACTGTGAATGCAAAGTGAAGGGAAGCCTGTACCTGCCTCCAAGAAGTTTAGCAGTCTAATAAAAACATAAACAGATGACCACAGGAGTGATGTCAGCGGCATGGCTGAATAAGACATTTCTCCTCACGTACCCCCTCAACAACAATCTGGCATTCATCCATGGATCAAGTGCCTTTGTAGGAGCTGTGGATCCAGCACCATACGCCAAGGAAGCTGGGAGGAGTCCCTCCTCCTTGTGCATCTGGTAATAGGCATAGAGCCCTTGGTCCCAGCTGTAGACCTAGCAGTGGCCCATGAACTGACTCTAGCCCTCTTGGCGGTGGTCCAGGAGCCCCTGAAGAAACCGTTTCATTCAGTTACCCATGGACCAGAGAGCCTTTGTGGAAGTACAGGTTTCCATAGCAAGAAGTTTCAGCACACCATTGGAGCAAAAGTCACAAGTTTGAATACTTTATTTTTTAAAAATTTTTAAAAATTGAAGTACAGTCAGTTACAGTGTGTTAGTTTCTGGTGTATAGCACAATATCCCAGTCATGCATATACATACATATAGCTGTTTTCATATTGTTTTTCATTAAAGGTTATTACAAGATATTGAATATAGTTCCCTGTGCTGTATAGAAGAAATTTTTCTTAAATCTATTTTTATATATAGTGGCTAACATTTGCAAATCTCAGACTCCCAAATTTATCCCTTCCCACCCCCTTTCCCCAGTAACATAAGATTGTTTACTACATCTGCGAGTCAGTTTCTATTTTGTAGATGAGTTCATAGTGTCTTTTTTTTTTTTAGGATTCTGTATGTAAATGATATTATATGGGATTTTTCTTTCTCTTTCTGTCCTACTTCACTTAGAATGATGATCTCTAGGTCCATCCATGTTGCTGCAAATGACATTATCTTATTATTTTTTTATGGCTGAGTAGTATTTCATTGTATATATATACCACAACTTCTTTATCCAGTCATCTGTTGTTGGACATTTAGGTTGCTTCCATGTCTTGGCTATTGTTTATAGTGCTGTTATGAACATTGCACTGCACATATCTTTTTGAATTAGAGTTCCCCCCAGATATATGCCCAGGAGTGGGATTGCTGGATCATATGGTAAGTCTACTTTTAGGTTTTTGAGGAATCTCCATACTGTTTTCCATAACGGCTACACCAAACTACATTCGTACCAATAGTGTGGTAGGATTCCCTTTTCTCCACAGCCTCTCCAGCATTTATTGTTCATGGACTTTTGAATGATGGCCATTCTGACTGGTATGAGGTGATACCTCATTGTAGTTTTGATTTGCGTTTCTCTGATAATTAGTGATATTGAGCACTTTTTCATCTGCCTTTTGGCCATTTGTATGTCTTCACTGGAGAATTGTTTGTTTAGGTCTTCTGCCCATTTTTGGATTGGATTTTTTTTTTTTTTGTTATTAAGTTATATGAGCTGTTTATATATTCTAGAAATTAAGCCTTTGTCAATTGCATCGTTTGCAAATATTTTCTCCCATTCTGTAAGTTGTTATGTTTTGTTTATGGTTTCCTTTCCTATGCAAAAGCTTATAAGTTTAATTAGGTCCTATTTGTTTATTTTTGCTTTTATTTCTATTGCCTAGGTAACTACCCTAGGAGAACATTACTGAGATTGATTTCAGATAATGTTTTGCCTATGTTTTCTTCTAAGAGATTTATAGTGTCTTGTCTTATGTTTAAGTCTTTAAGCCATTTTGAGTTTATCTGTGAGTATGGTGGGAGGGAGTATTCTAACTTCATTGATTTACATACAGCTCTCCACTTTTTTCCAACACTATTTGCTGAAGAGACGGTCTTTTCTCCATTGTATATTCCTGCCTCCATTGTCAAATATTAATTGACCATAGGTCTGTGGGCTTATTTATGGGCTCTCTGTTCTGTTCCATTGATCCATGTGTCTGTTTTTATGCCAATACCATGCTGTTTTGATGACTTTAGCTCTGTAGTATTGTCTACAATTTGGGAGGGTTATTCCTCCACCTTCGTTCTTTTTCTTCAATATTGCTTTGGCAATTCTGGGTATTTTGTGATTCCATATAAATTTTAGGATTGTTTGTTTTAGTTCTGTGAGAAATGTCCTGGGTTGAATACTTTAAGAGAGGAGCACTGAATCATGAGCCACATGACTAAGGATGGGAAGTGGCTGGGAAAATATCAGGTAGGGCTCTCGGAGGGCATTAAAAGGATGTGTATCCTACTAACTGTGATGTGGATTTTATCAAAAAACCTACCCAGGACATTTAGGTTGCTTCCATGTCTTGGCTATTGTTTATAGTGCTGTTATGAACATTGCACTGCACGTATCTTTTTGAATTAGAGTTCCCCCCAGATATATGCCCAGGAGTGGGATTGCTGGGGAATCCCACTGGGGAAGCTCACCTGCAGTCTCCTCAACTGGCCCATGAGCACCCTCAGGCTTTGTGTGCCTCACCCACCACCTCCTAAACCTTGTGGCTGGTGCCCTGTGTGTGCTCCTGAGGGAAGTGGTGAGAGTCAGTTTTGGCAGAGAGCCAGTAAACACATGCAGAAGGTTGGCCGAAACCTGTGGGCCAGGGAGAGACCACAAAATTGAGCCCTAGGATTACCTTTGAGAAAGCAGCAGGGAAGCTGCCAGCACATGCTGCAGGACTGAGAGAGGGGGTGGAAGTGTAAGGATTCTGCAGCAAGAGGGAAGAAGAAGCATGGAGCAAGCGTAGCCATAGAAGGTCTGAGAAAGCCTCGAATCCCTAGCAGGGAGATGTGAAGTATTTCTTTCCCACAAGCAGTCAGTAAACACTGGAGGAGGTGACTGCTACTTCATGTGTGAAGACAGCAATATAAAACTTCAAGGAACATGAAAAATCAAGGAAATATGACACCACCAAAGGATCTCAGGTAATTGAACTCATAGACATGCAGATCTGCAGTTTACCTAATAGACAATTCAAAATAGCTGTTTAAGGAAGCTCAATGAGCCGTAAGAAGACAGAGAAAGAAAATTCAGTGAAATCAGGAAAACAGTATCTGAACAAAATAAGAAGTTTAGCAAAGTGACAGAAATTATAAAAAAAAAAAAAAAAAAAAAGAACCAAACAAATTCTGGAGGTGAAGAATACAATGAATGAAATGAAAAAAATGCAGTAGAGAGCCACAACAGCAAAATGAATGAAGCAAAAGCAAGAATCTGTGAAGCAGAAGACATGGACTTTGAAATTATCCAGTCAGATGAGAACAAAGGAAAAGAATGAAAAAGAGTGAAGAAAGCCTACATGATTTGATGGATACCATCAAAAGAAGCAATTTGTGAATTAACAGAGTTCCAAAGGGAGAACAGAGGGAGACGGGGGTAGAAAGCTTATTTAAAGAAGTAATGGCTGAGAACTCCCCAAATCTGGGGAGAGATTTGGATATCCAAGTTCATGAGGACACATTCTTCTCTAAGACATATTATAATAAAACTGTCAAAAATCAAAGACAAAGAGGTAATCTTAAAAGCAGCAAGAGAAAAGAAGGCTGTAACTCACAAGGGGTCGGCACCCATTCCCCTCATAAGGCGATCAGCAGATTTTTTAGTAGAAGCTTTACAGTCCGGGAAAGACTGGGATGATATATTCAAAATGCAGAAAGAAATAAGCTACCAACCAAGAATACCCTACCCAGCAATGTTGGCCTTCAGAAATAAAGGAGACGAAAACTTTTGCATATGAACAAAATCAGAGAGTGTTCATTACCACTTGACCTGCTTTATAAGAAATTCTGAAATGAGAGGATGCTATTTTATTTAGTATCATGAAAACATAAGAAAATCTGCAACACACTGGGGAAAGGTAAGTGTATAGTCAAATTCAGATTACTCTAATACTATAGTATGATAATGTGCTAACAACTTAACTCTAGTATAAAGATTAAAGGACCAAAGTATATAATGCTTATAATACACAATATAAAAACTGTATATTGTGACATCAAAAACATAAAAGGAAGGTGGGAGGGCGCATGCTTAGCATGCACAAGGTCCTGGGTTCAATCCCCAGTACCTCCTCTAAAAATAAGTGAATAGACCTAATTACCCACCCCAAATAAATAAAATTTAAAGAAAACGTAAAAGGAGAAGTAAACGGATATAGTTTTTGTATGTGATTGAAGTTTTTATCAGTGTAAAAATTGGATTATTATATCTGTAGGATGGATGCCTCCTGGTATCCACAAATTTTACCATAGATTGATGAACGATAAAGAGAGGGAAACACAGCTAATCACTGAGAAATCATCAGTTCATAAAGGAAGGCAGTAAAAGATAAGAGAAAGGAACAAAGGAATTACAAAACAGAAAACAGTAAGATGGCATTATTAGGGACTGCCTATCAATAAGTACTCTAGATGTAAATGGATTAAATTGCCCAGTCAAAAGATAGAGAGTGCCTGGAAGGATTAAAAAGAACACAAGACCCAACTATATGCTGCCTATGAGAGACTCACTTCAGCTTTAAGGGCAAACATAGGGTTGACCTGAAGGGATGGAAAAGCCGTTCTGTGAGAGTGGAAACCAAAAGAGAGCAGCAGTTGCTGTACTTTAGTAAGACAAAATAGACTTCTAGCCAAACCTTTAGCAAGAGATAAAGAAGGTCATCTTATAATGATAAGGGCTCAATTCATCAAGAGAATATAACATTGAGAATATGTATACATCCTACATCAGAGAACCTAAATATATTCAGCAAATATTGACAGATCTGATGGGAGAATAGGCAACAATACAACAACAGTAGGAGATTTCAACACTCAGCTTTCAACAAGGGACAGGTTGTCCAGGCTGAAAATCAATAAGGAAACACTGGGCTTGAACTATACTTTAACCTAACAGACACATACAGAACATTCCATCCAACAGAATACACGTTCATCTCAAGTGTACACAGAACATTCTCTAGAAGTGATCATGTAGTAGGTCACCAAAAAAAAAAAAAAATCTTGGAAAAATCTAAGAAAATTGAAATCATGCCAAGTATCTTTTCAACAACAATGGTATAAAACTAGAAACTCATAACAAGAGAAACACTGGAAAATTCACAAATATGTAGAGATTAAACAACATACTCCTAGACAGTCAGTGAGTCGGAGAAGAAATTAAAAGGGAAATGAAAATATCTTGAGACAAATGAAAGTGGAAGCACAACATGCCAAAACAGACAGGGTGAAGCAAACGCAGTTCTAAGAGGAATGTTTACAGCAATAAATACCTGCATTAAGAAAAAAGAAAGATCTCAAATAAACAACTTAACATCACACCTCAAAGAACTAGAAAAAGAAGACATTAAGCCCAAAGTTAACAGAAGGATGGAAATTACAAAGACCAGAGTAGAAAGAAATCAAACAGAGACCAGAAAAACAATGGAAAAGACCAATGAAAATATGAGCTAATTTTTAAGCAATAAGCAAAAATTACAAGCCTTTAGCTAGATTAAGGGAAAAAAAGGGAAGAGTCAAATAAATGAAATCAGAAACAAAAAAAGGAGACATACAGCTGATACTACAGAAGTGCAAAAGATCATAAGAGACTACTATAAACAATTACATGCCAAGAGAACTGGACATCCTGGAAGAAATGGATAAACTCCCAGAAACCTGCAACCTACCAAGACCAAGTCAGAAGATTTCAGTGGACCAATAAAGAGTGAGGAGATTGAATTCTTTGATGAATGAATATACAATCATTATCTGTCACATTGACAGACACTAGATTGTTCCCATATTTTCGTGATGGTGAATAATGCTGCAGTAAACATGGGAGTGTGCATATCTCTTTGAGATCTTGATTGCATTTCTTTGGATAGATAACCAGAAGTGGGATCACTGGTTCATAGGGTAGTTGTATTTTTAATTTATATGTGTATATATAATTTATATATGTACATATACACACAGGCATACCTCATTTTATTACGCTTTGTTTTACTACACTTTGCAGATACTGCATTTGTTACAAATTGAAGATTTGTGGCAACTACTCTATCAGCACCATTTTTCCAACAGCATTATTTTAAAATTTAGATATGTACATTTTTTAAGACATAATGCTATTGCATCCTTAACAGACCACAGTAGAGTGTAAGCATAACTTTCATATGCAGTGGGAAACCTGCTTTATTGCAGTAGTCGCTTTATTGCGGTGGTCTAGAACTGAACCAACAGTATCTTCAAGGTATGCTTGTGTACGCACATACACACAGACGCAGACATATACACAATGAGATACTATTTGGCCTTGAGAAAGAAGGAAGTCCTGTCATTTGTGACAATGTGGATGGATGTTGAGGGCATTATGCTAAGTAAAATAAGTCAGTCAGAGAAAGACAAAAATACTGTATTGCATCACTGACATGGCGAACCTAAAAACAAACAAAAAATACTGAATTCTTAGAAACATAGAGTAGAATGGCAGTTGCCACAGTCTGAGGGGTGGAGGAAATGGGGAGATGTTGGTCAAAAGGTGCAGGCTTTCAATTATCAGATTAGTAAGTTCTGGGGATCTAATGCATAACATGGTGATTATAGTTAACAATACTGTATTATAAACCTGAACGTTGCTAAGAGTAGATCTTAAATGTTTATACTACAAAGAAAAAAAATGGTAATTATGTGAGGTGATGGAGGTTTTAACTAAATGTGATACTCATTTTGCAAGGTGTAAGTATATTAAGTCATCATATTGTACACCTTAAACTTACATGATGTTATATGTCAAGTATCTCTCAATAAAGCTAGAAAAAGACAAAACAAAAGTAGATCACCACAATGAACCATGACGTGAGTGATATAAACACGCACAACCTACCGGGTTACTACACAGAAGAAGAAATTGTTTACTTTGTCAGGAAAGGTTGCCATTCATGGAAGGCATCGGAGAAGGGGTGACATTGGAGTGGGGTTTGAAGAATGAACTTTTGTTCAAAGAAAGATGAAACTGCGTATCATGGCATTAATTTAATAGTGCAAGATGTTGCTATTGGAGATAAAAAAAAGGGAATCTAATTTGATTCTCCATAATGAAGGATTTTCTACAGCATATTATATGGTTTGTATTTTATTCTGAAGGAAAATCATATAATTTGATTTGTAGTTTAGGAAGTTCGCCTGCTAACCATGTGTGGAATGGAGTTTAAGGGGAGAAAACAATTATTTCACGAATTCAGATACGATGTGAAGAAAGCTAAAACACAGAAAATAGCATTAGGGACAGAAAAGAGTAACTTTCAAAGATATTTTAAAAGGTAAAATCAATACTTAGTGATTGATTATGGGTCATAAGGGAGAAGTATAGTCCAAAGTAACCCCCAGCTTTTTGGCTTGGAAGAATTGGTGACTAGTTATCAAGTAACATAAGGACAGGATTGGGACACAAAGAAATAAGTCATAACTTTGTTGATGGGGGTTTAGAGTGCAGTGGTGATTTACCAGATGTACAAATGAACAGGGGAAGGGAGAGGGGGAGGTTCATGAATATTCATGCTAATATTGGTAGAAACTGGGGCATGTTTTTGACAAGTGGGAGAGACTCGGTAGGAAAACAAAAGTTGAATATACCAGAGAGGGATGGAATATAAAAACGGGAGAGTGTGGCGTGCAGAGCCAGGCAGAAGGATGAGCCTGGACAAAAGGGACCTCCTTCTCAGGGATGGCTGGAGACAAAGAGGCAGCATGAGTGAGGAGGCAGAAGGGTGGAGGCCAGTCACTCTGTATGGAGGGAGCTGGACGCCTGGTGGCCTCAGTTTTGTAGTACAGGATGTCATCTAGTGAGATGGAGCCTGGGTAACAGGGGTAAGGACCGAGGAGGGTGTTAGTGTGCAGGATAATAACTGAAGGAAATGGGTTAGGAGGTTACTAAAAGCAAATGAGAAGTCATTGCTATCACTGAAGCCTCAATATTAGTACAAATCCTTGCAGTTTTGCAGAGTTCCCCAACAATGCCGGGTTGCACAGGGTATTACTAATGATCATAACCAACATTTTTGATTGTTTATTATGTACTAGGCACATTAAGTCCTCAATCTTCACCACAAATTTATGAGCTAAGTATCATTATTATTCTCATTTTAACACAAGAGGAAACCGAGGCATTGAGAAATCTAAAAGTGGAGAAGACAGATAGCAGCATAGTTAGTTAGGCTTGGGTTCAACATCCAGGAATAGGACAACTAAAAATAGCAGAGGCTTAAACAGGGTAAAGGTTTCTTTCCTTGTTTAAAATGTCCCTAGGTGGTCAGTCTAGGGCTAACGTGACCCTCCATGGTTTCAGGGACATGAGCTTTTCTGTGTGATTGCTGTTCTATTTCCAGGCCTGCCTCACAATACAACGTGTATGTGTGATACGATATGGAACACTGCTGATGCTCCAGTCATGAATCAGACACTGAGAAACAGGAGGACAAGGAAAGGATGCCTCCTCTCTTTCAGTTAATGACCCATCTAAAAAATTACACACACCGCTTTTGCCTACACCCTTAGAAGCTGGTTGTGTGGCTACATCCTGCTCCAAAGAAGGCTGTTAAATATTTTTATGTAGAATAAATAAAATTTGGAATAAGGGCAGAGCAAATAGTGGGGAGGTCTCTTACTTTGTTTAATCTACATTTGGACAATTTCAGATTATTTTGCATGGAAAGAGAAAAGAACGAAGAATTGAGAGTGCTAACAAAGAGAATCGTTAAGTGATGAATTACAGCAAAGATAAGATGTGAAGCCAAGAGGTGGCTGATGGATGGAAGGAAAAAGAGGGTAGAATGGCCTTGAATAACTTGGTGAAGTCAAAGAGGAGGTTTCAGCATTACTGAGTGAGAGAACTTCATGAATATTTCCTTAAGATGGAGATTGTGTAAAAATCTCGTATGAGAGTTGACGATTTCGAAGTTGAAGAAGGAGTTTAGAAAACTGCTTCTTATTACTGGGATAATGATTACACTGTTTCATTTTGTACAAATAACTTAGTCAAAGTTCAAGTTTGATTTACAGAGTCAAGTTCAAAATGACATTTGTTACGTTCAAAATTGCGAGTATTTAAAATAAATAATGTTTCAGATAACTGAATCTTTTCATTCAGTGCAAACCACTGAGATGGAAAAGTTCCTAAAATTGCTTTCTTTAAATAATACGTGGAACGTATTTTATGATTGACATTCATTGTTAAATACAACTGTCAGTTATTGTCCTGGAGTGAAATAAAATGCTCTCAGCTCCTTTTCATCTTGTTACAGGAGTTTCTTCGTGATACGTTGAAGTTCTCTGATTCTAGAAAACTGGCTTCATCTTGCTCATTTTAACAATTTGGTTGCTCCTTCATTCCCTAGAATTAGAGGTTATGAAATGCTGACCCCAGGGCAAAAGGTTACTATAATTAAAAAAAACTAAAACTTATAAAAAAAACTTTCCATTTTTAAAATCTTGTCTTAGGAATCAAATTGTCTCGTAGCACCACTAGTTTCTTACTTCCAGACTAGGGGGGGTTTGTACAAATGGAAACCCTATTATACTTTCAGGAAAAAAAAAATGAAAATGAAGACTCTCCTACCTAATAAGGAATGCTTTTTAAAGCAAGCTTTATTTTTAACTTAAAAATTTTTAATTTCTCTCTAGATATGTTCTGAAACGATGTGTGGAATGTAAATATAATTGGCACAGCCCTATGTCATTATTCCTGTATACATGCTAAGAGATGTTCAAGCTTGTGAATTTCTGTGCACTAATTTGTATTTTTGCAGATTTTCTGCTTCCTTCCTACTTTCACATCCAAAAGTTAGAGGGCCAGAATAGGGAATTCCAGTCACTTCTAATGAGGGAGCTAAGAGAGTACTGAAAATTTTACCAACTGTATGGAAATTTGGTGAATTTTGAAAAAGTACTGTCATGAGAAATCATTCAGATAAATTGTGTCAATGTCGAGTCTGTTGTTAAATGTCAGAAGGGGGCAAACGAATGTATGTCTTTCATTAGGTGAAGTTTCATAGGGGCGGCAGAGGTGGTGATGCCTCTGGACTTCTGGTTGGTAGGTATGACTGGGTGCCAAGACAGACCTTCCCTGCCTTCCAGCTCGCCTCCCCCTCTGCCCGTCTGCTTATTCCAAAAACATAGCAAACAAGTAAACTAGTCATTTTAAGTCATCTTGAGAGAATTCTGCCTCCTGGTACTTCCTTCACGTAAGACTCCAGTGATTTCTACTCTGTAATTGCCACCTAAGAGGATACCGCAGGTGACACAGGTGGCTGTCCCCAACATGGCTGTCCCTGCAGAGGCTACAAAGCTTCCGAGGTAACGCAGGCAGCGTCACAGTGGTCTGATCACTGGTGGGCCCCTAGTGATGTCAAGGAGAAGCCTGCGGCTGAAGATCCTTAGCTTTGAAGGCAGGTTCAAAAAGGAGCCACGAGCCGCTGCTTTCTGAAGGCTGAGTTAGATGAACAGATGTTTGGCACTTTCAAAATTTCTTTGTGGGACTTCAAGTTTCACTTTCATTGGCGCCCAAGGCCTTGAGAAGAAAGAGGACCACATGCTGGAAAGGTGCAGAAAGGATGGTTTTGATCTGAACTCGTTTCCCCTTTGTATTTGAAACTAGAGGAAATTAGTCAAGCCTCCTAAATGATTTGCCGAATGGTAATTTTGAAAGAAACGTTTATATTTTATTTTGATTTTTCTATTCTTGATTCTGATAATGAAAGTCATAAAAAAAAAGCCAATAAGGGATGAGCAAGAATCAAGTTAGTCATACCCTATATATGAATTAATTTGAAACTTTGAAGAAGAGTTGTCTTTACACGTTTTACATAATAATGCAAATTATTATGATGTTCAAACAGCCTTTTAAATATAGAAAACTTGTGTTTTCTTAAAATACTCATACTTGAAGAATTAAATGATGTTTCCTCTTTTTTTGCTTTTTAATGTCAATCTTTTTAACTTTTATTAACTAAATAACAAGTAATATATGTTAATTCCAAAAGGTTTTACCATTTAATAGATGGGTATAAACAAGAAGATAAAATAGAAAAAGCATTCTTACTTCAATTCAGCTATTCCATAGCTAAAAATGCTTAGGCAGACCTAGTTAGTAAGAGCACAGAAGATGAGTTAAAATAAAAGGAAAATTGAAGAAATCCTTGTCAAGGTGAAGAGGGAAGACGAATGCTAGCTAGTGGATAGATAGGTAATTCACATGAGTTCAAGGAGGTTCCTTTATGTTGAAGCTTTGTTCCTTGCTAAAGTGTTTCATTAGTTCTTTAATTAACCCATTAACTTATTAATTAGTTAGCATTTATTGAATATTTATTAGGGACCAGGAACTGTGTTTGACACTGAAGGAGCATTAATAAATAAAACAAACAACTTACAGCTAGTAGAGGGACTCAGCCAACTTAGCATCCAGCAACAAGTAAGTACTGAACACCTGCTATGTTCTGGGTGTGTTTCCAGGTACTAAGGATATAATAATGAACAAAGCATATAAAAAATCTCTGCCTTCCTGGGGGATGGCAGATAATGAACACAATAAAATCGGGAATCTCATGTGGGAGCGTGTCTGTAAGGAAGAGCCAGGGGGCCCGGGCAGCTGGAGAAGAGTGCACGGAGGACTGAGTAGCAGGACATGAGGTCAGAGAACAATTGGGAGCCAGATCATTCAGGTCTTGTAGGACATTGTGAGGACTTCGGCTTTCCTTCTGAATGAGATGAGGAACTTTGATAGGGTTTTGAACAGAGAGAACTGAATTGCGTTTCAAAAAGATCATTGTGGTGTAGTACGGAAAAAAAATTGGTTGAGGAATAGAAACTGGGAGGCCAGTTGGGAGGCTATGGAGATAAGTCAGACAAGAAATCCTGGTGGATTGAATCAGGGTGGTAGCAGTGGAGGTGGTTCAGAAGGGGTCCAAACCTCGATTTAGGGTAGTTTAAAGATGAACAAGATTTGTCGACCCAAATGAAAATGGGGTATTCAAGAAAGAGAGCAGCCACAAGCTGACTTGAGGATTATGGTCAGAGTAACAGGGAAGTGGGCATTTTCCTTAACTGAGGTTTGAAGAGGGGAAGAGCAGGTGTGAGGATAAAGAAGAGATCAGTTTTCAGTTCTGAACATAAGTTTGCAATTCCTATTATATATCCAAGCAGGAATATTGAACAGAAGTGTGGGCTGGAAATATAAATGTGAGAGTCATCGGCAAGAAAATGAACGTAGACAAAAATGGAAAGAGAGAGAAGGAATGTGAATATGGCTACAAAGTCTAAACCCTGAAGCACAAATTAATGCAATAAACTGTTAGACAGTGAAAATAAACCCAGACTAGAGGTCCTCTAGGAGCAGCTAACCCAGGGAAAAGGTTTTAAATTTTATTGCAAATTATGGGGAACTCTTGGAACATTTTGAAGAAGGGAGCCACATAATCATGAGACCTAGAGATGGAAAAGTTGAGAATAAAAATTTAGCAGAAACCTCATAAAATTTCTACTCATACTGCTCATATCCTTTATATTGTGATTTAAATCCAATTCCCATATATCTACCATCAGTGAGTGGGCAAAGACCAATGATCCCAACTTAAGTGAAAAAGTTTTTTTTCATCCTATTCATTACATAAACCAAAGTCTTTAGTTTCTTTTCTCAAGTACCAGTTTCTTTGAGCTAAATGTATATAGTATTTTTTTTTATCTCTTGTTTTAAAGGGAATTTTGTGAAACCCTTAAGTTTTATATACATTTTTGGAGAGTTTATGACTTTTATCCCCTGCTAAATATTTGCCTGGGGCAAAACATGTATTTTTGTTATCGCTGGTTTATATATTTTAAAGGATCTTCCCAGACATCATACTCCTAATCACAGCTTCATTATAAAAAAAGGAGGCAGGTAGTCACTTCATGATGGAAGGAAGGCACTGATTTCTGGGATTCTGTAAGGGGCCAGGTATCCAATAGGAACCTCTTCAGCCTTTAGAAAAATACTAAATGATGTGAAGTGTTAAAGAAATGTGAACTTTCATCTTCAAAATTTCTGCTAACAGTCTGACTTGAAAATGATTCCAATCTACTTACATAAAATAGTTAAAATTATTCTCTGGTGATGATTGACTAAATTATACTTATTTTGCCTTGAGACATCAGGTTTGACATAAACCGAAAATCATTTGTGTAATTATTATGTTCAGTCCTACTCCTAAAATATTCCACATGCAAAATCTGATTTTTTTTTCCCAAAATTGGTTCAACAAACGTGGCACAGAGTAGATGTTTGATAAAAAGTTCATGAAATGCAGTAGTGTATGTCTGCTGTCTCAGAACCATTAATAAATTTGAAAGTGTATATTTTTTTAAAGTAGAAAACGAAAAAAAGAGAGGGAAGAAAAAGAAAACACTGAAAGCCCTTTGTAGCCACTTAAACTATTGAGTCTGATCTGTTTCCCTGACCTGTTCTTTGATAGGATTGAATTATTTGCATGTAGAATTAATTCCTTGCATTGTTAAAACTCAGCTCTTCATTACTTCACTTATTCTTTGTACTCAATGACTTCTTCTTCTACTTGCTATATTATCATTTTTTTCCTGCCTTTTCACCCAAAATAGATTTAGCTTGATCAGTATCATAGATTTCACGAAAAAGGAATGTGTAACAGTATTAAGAGGCATTGTACAGTGGGTTCACATATAAAATGTATGTATGTATAATGTGTGTGTAAGACACAAATATCCTGGGGTCGAGAATAGGTTGAATTGAGGAAGTTGATTACAATGTTAAATTTTCTCCTCAAGGTGTTGATACTTTCAAGAAAGCTTTTAAATATTTATAATGTAAGGTTATATTGTTAAGTGGCTGCTTCTTGGAGTGATGACATGGTGTAGGAGCAAGCCCACAGACAGTAATAAATAACGCATGGAACAGTTGTACTTACAAAGCGCTTTGCAGACAAGTTAAATACAGTGTCTTTGTTACTGATTGATAAATATTGTTTACCTGTGATTTTGCACTTGAGAAATAAAAGTTGGGGAGCACAAATAGAGCTTACCCCTCTCAAATCCTTTTAGGAAAAAGGTAGAATATAAATAAATTTAGTAAATTAAAACTGCTTGTGACATGTGAAGTCATTTTCTTAGCAACAGAAATGGCCTTTAAAGATCCTCGCTTGGATGTAAGGGGAAGTGATCACTTGATCATTTTAAACACCACCTCCCTCAGTTCCAAAGCTTGAGAATTACCATTTAATATTTGAGTTTGTATTTTATGTCTAACAATCAGATAGGGAAAAGGTTGCAGTGGATTAAAAATACCTGCTTTGACAAGCATATCAAAAAAGATCATATCATTCCGAATCAAGTACTGGAAACTAGTGCCGATAAGGTCATGTTAAGAACTTTTAGTTCTCCAAGTTACTACTTGTAAACACAAGTGTAAGGAATAATCTTTATCTTATTTGTATTCCTTTTCCTAATATGTTCTTTACAACTTTTATTTCCCTCTTGTCTGTTACTTTGTAAAATGGATTTTTGGCTTTACTTACTAGATTTTTTATGCTATCTGTGTACCAGAAGAATGGGAAGGAAGGAATATTTGTCAAATCATCTATTTAATATAAAAGTCTAAGATCTCCTCGTGAAATTTTGCCTTAATTAATTTCTAATTTTTCACAACTATCAATAACTGGTGCTTTAAATAACATTTTGTCTAAATGTTTATTGGAAAAGCAAAAGTTTTTTTTTTTTTCTAAAGAAAAAGCGGTTAAAATAAGAGCTTAACTAGTTTTCATAAAATCAACTTTAAGATCTAAGGTGTAATTAAGTAGAGGAAAATAGAGAGTAACAACAATAACATACTTTTTAGCAAACTGCATTTCTGTGGAAAGTGTTTATAATATTTATTAACATACAGAGTTAGTCTTAACCTGCTAGAAAGAAGAGAAAATGCAACACCTTTCAAAGATGCAAATTGACAATTAACAAAACAATAGAATTCTAGGCCTTCCTTTGCCAGAGGTGCAAATTGATAATCAGGCTCTGCTGAAAAGCTGGTTGTTTCTATTTAAAAGTTATCTTGAGATGAAGGCTCCCCAAGAAAGAAGAAAATAAGAATATGACCATTTTTGTTAAGTAGAACATCCAGTCTATGATGGCATCATCATTCTGCTGCTCTCTGCAGTGTGTATTTGAAAAATCACAGCCAAAAGGGAGAGGAATGTGTGAATTCGGTTTCTCTATGTATCTAACAGCACTGCTTTGCACATTGATTGGTGATTCTATTCACTGTTCTGACCTTTACATTTAACGTATTGAATGGTATGGGCCCTGGGTACCTGAAGATCTAAGAATACTTAACTGTGTCTCTGTAGGGCTCTACTGTGCTGAGTATGTGTTTGTGAGTTCCTGCCACGGCAGTGGGTCTGTACACTCACCAGTCAATTTTCCATAGGTGAACACTTCAGTTTCTCTGATTTTCTGTTCCATTTGATTTTATCTGCTTCTTTGTAGTTGTTGACTTGATCATCAACTTATGTTTACTTCGCCTTTGGAAGTCTCTTGCTGTACTGAAAAGTTGTTGTTGTTGTTGTGTGTGTGTGTGTGTGTGTGTGTGTTTAATTTGTGATTCTACAGCCAGTCTGAATTTATTGAGTGCCTCTGAGTACCAGGCGCTGTGCTAGATTGTAAATAGAAAGATAATAGAGAAATAGTCTAGCACTCTTCTAAGCTCAGAAGAGAGTGAAGTTTGAAGAACTACCCCCTCCCTGATTCCCTCTCTTCCTTCTTTCACAACTGTTTATTGAGCATCTAGCTAGATCGTGGTAGACAAGAAAGACATGACTGTTCCTGCCAGATCCTACTTCCTCCACTTTGTCCACTTATTACTCAACATTTATTGAGACAGACTCTGTGTATACAAGCATAAAAATGTATGCAAATATATACATGAAAAAAAAAGCATGATCTGTGTACTTAAAGAGTGTGATATTTTGGCTAAATCCCTGAATTTTTCTAAGCTTCAGTTTCTTCGCTAGTTAAAAGGAAATATGATATTATAAGATAAATCTGTCAGAGGGCCCTGGTGGGGATGATGGTGAGATGATGTGTATGAAAATTCTTAAGGACAGTTGGTACTTAGACAGTTTGTGCTTCAGAAGTTAATTGAACTCTCCTGTTCCAGGAAAGTTGTCTACGGTGAATATTACAATTTTATAAAAGATGGCAAAGTTAAGGAAGAGGTTAGTTATGTCATACAATAGATATTTTATTTTATTAACATTCATAGTTTTAACTTTTCCCATTAGTCTCTGGAGCTCTATGATGTAGTGTGTAGTTTTACAGAGGCAAACACCTGCAGCGTGAGGTCTTTGGGAGTCTCCGAGGCTGTAACTAGTGGGGATGTGGTATATAGCACAGTGGTCACCGATCTGGGCTTTGGTGTCAGAAGGACCTGGTATGAGTCCTTCACCACACACTTGGACAGTCTATTCAAGCTTCAGCCTCTTCATCTGAAATGGGGATGATGAAACCTGTCTCAAAAAATTATGAGGATCGTTGTAACATAAACAGTGATGGCATCAGTAATGTTATTAACTTATAAAGCGTCTGGTACACAGTCAGCCTTCAGTCACTGGAATCGACCAGTAGTATTATAAGCTCGATTGCCAGCTAGAGAGGAATCCTAACAGGCTGCCCAGCGTTTGCATCCCAAAGGCAAGGCTTTAGGATTCTGCCCTTGCTTCCCTCCACGGTGACCGTCAAGTGAGAAACTGAACTTCACTGAAAGCCGGGAAGGCTGCTAATTTGTGGAATTAAACTCAGGCAATACCACCTTCTTAACGGAATTGTGATTCATGAACAACAAGGATTTGTGTAAAGATATCTCTATTTGCAAATTTGAAAATTATAAAAGAACTTAGGACGTCATCCCATAGGGTTAAACAAAGGTCTGGTATACATTTGTGAACTGAAGCTGGGAGCAAAAAGAAGTGAAATTCAGACTGGCGATTGGGAGGGATGGTACGTAAAAGTTACTGCTTAGCTCTGTGATATTTGTTTGTTTTTTCATTCATTCATTCTAATTACTGTGGATTTGCAGAAAATCACACATGCTTATATGAATATGTAAATACACTATCATACTTCAAAAACTTGTTTTGAAGATTATCTTCTCATGGACAAATATATGACTATACTTTATGTTTGTCCTTGAAGACAAAAATCACAAATCCTTTGTTTCCTTTGTAGATATATGTAGCAGTTACTTGGTGAACTGACCACGTTTCAATAAATATTGATTAATTTTAAAAACTTTTTCACATGCAAACTTACAAGGTGGTACCCGGTGGTGTTTATACCTGTGAGAGGAGATCTTGCCAACCAAGAGCTTCTGAGCATGGCAGTTCGCTTCAGAGTAGTCTTCCCACAGCTGAATCCATAAGGAAACTGAGCACCGTTTGAACCATTGCTGCCGTCTTGTCTTTAATCAGTCCTCAGATCTTTGGGAGGTGAGCATTGGTCTTTAGCAGAAGGTGGAGGACATAACGTAATTTGGTGGATGTCACACAGGCTGCCTGTTATCTCCAGCTGTGTTCTCTTTTTTCTCAGAGTCTTTGTCTTGCCCTGAGTCTGGGAGTAGAGCTGAGAATTGGGCACCTTTCTGACATTTTTCCACCTTGAAGTGTGAGAGTGGAAGGGTAGTTAGCATCCACAGCTCACCTTCTCACTGGGAATGTCTCCAACAAGATTTCCCCCCCTTTCCCTTCCCTCCCTGGGTTTCAGCTATCCTAAATGTGAGGGGGAGATACTCTGCTCTCTGAGCCCCCTAAAGGTCCTAGAGTATCGCCCCTCCAAGCATCTTTATTTTTCTCCCCGCTGGTTGCGGCTTCTCTTCACAGGCGCCATTTTGGTACAACAAACATTCGTCTTCCCCTCAAGCAAAGCCAGGAGAGTGCTTCCTAACTGCTGTAGTGCATCTAAGACATTTGCCTTCTGTGAGGCTGGCCAGGACTCTCTGCTTGTCTTGTGGGATATGATCGAGCTCTACAAACCACAATTTTTGCATGATCCTAAGGCTACTACTTCAGTGGAAGAATCATAGGGATGATTCATGATGAATGAAGGGGTGTTTCCCCTTGATCCTTTTGGGGTGACTTTGCTACTGATATTCTAAAACACTACAATGAGCTTTGAGCTGCTGTGCCAAGCCCCATCTTCTTATCTCCGGGATCTGAGCTGGTGGTGCAGGCATTACCCGATCTGTGCCTGGCTCCTTGGCTCCCCTTGCTCCTCAGGGGTGAGAGGCAAATGCCAACCTTCCCCACCCTCCTCATCTCTTGCCAGCCCTGAATTCTAGCTTCAAGAGTATTTTTGATGGGTGTGGGACTCAGTTCTACAGTGCCTTAAGCAGAGCATGGTACTCAGTTCACACCTGCCAGAACCTGTCCTAAACAGGTCAGATTTACACAGAAAGATTCTAAATTTCCTTGGGCAGAGCCCATCCCTTTCCAGGAAGTGTTCTGATCTGGATTTTTTTTTTTTTTGGTCTTGTTTTGTTTTTTAAGAAATTTGGAGTTTGAGGTGGAGGTATGAAAAATGTCTTTCCCCACCTCTCCCTCTCCTAGGTATGCACTTAGGAATTGCAGGAAGATTCATCTCTTGAGCCAGATTTAACAAGGCTGCGTCACCCTCCCTCCCTCCTTCCAGTGACTCTTTATCTGCTTATGGAATTTAAAGCAGAAGTCATTTTCATCACAAGCCACTGATATTTCAGACATGATATGTGACCCCCCCATCTCTGTATACCAAGTGTCCAACAGAATCATAATCACTGTCACAAAGCATATTGTGTTCAGTTCTAAGGATTGACATCACTCTTTGTCACAGTCATGCATGTTCAAGGACTTCTGGCAATCCCTAAGGAGGTCCCCATGCATACTGTGGATACACATCAGAACGCAGTCTCCTGTGTTTGAGCAGGGTCATTCCCTTTATTTTCTACTATTTAACATAATTATTGACATCATTATCTTATAATAACATAATTAGTTGTAATAACATAATTATTGACTCTCAGGCCACCATTCTACCAGACTGTTAGGAAATCTAACATCAGTTGTTCATGGGTCTTCTGAACTCTCATCCCTTTGATTTGATTGTCAGAATTCTTCCAGGATCTTCAAGTCAGTTGGGGTGGAAGATGCCCCCAGGTTATTCGATTATCTTTACACTGGTAGCAAGACTCTGTGAAGACCTGATATAAGCCAGGGATATTGGGAATGGAAGGTAAGAGGTAGGTCCTCAGTGGTGGTGGTGGGCTGACTGAAAGGTAGGGGTGAGGGAGGTTGAGGGTCTAGACGGCCCTGTCTCTGCCTTGGGGCACTGAATCAGAAATGGCACTGATAGCAATGAGGAGGAATATGAGAGGAGAGCAGGCTGGAGAGGAGGGGTCCTAAGTAAATTGGGAGACATTTGAATGGACATACTGGAAATGTGGGTCAGGAGAGAGATTTGAGCTAAAAATAGCAAGTAGAGAGCACGGCCAAAGAGGGAGGTCTGCGGAACCCCAGTGCTGCGCTCCTTTCTGTCCTGGCAGCTACCACCCTCCGTCAGACCAAGTGGCTGCCAGACTGCTCCCCCTGTCTCCAGCCGTCCAGCACTGAGCTCATCTTATGGCCAGCAAGTGTTTATTTCTGAATCTCAGCTCTGCAGATGGTCTCGCTTCACTCAGAGACCCTCTGTGGCTCCTCTTTGTTCCATTTAGTTCAGTCTCTTTGGTTTGGAATTCATGATCCTCTCTGCTCTAACCCAGTCTTCCATGGCAGCTTCATTTCCCCCTCTTCCTCTGCTAGGCATATCCTTAGTCTAAAACTGAGACTATTTTCAGTGCTTTAACAAGACCTTATACTTTCCTACCCCCGTGCTTTTCTTCTTTGCTCATGCTGTCCCTTTCACATGGAATTCTCTTTACTCCAACATCTGCCTGTCAAAACCTTATTCCTTTACTCTTTCCTATATGATATGTTATTTTTCTCCTTTGGACTCCTGCACTTAATCATGCCTGTTTAAACACATGTATTAAATTCTGACATATTTTTGTCTGGTGTATGCCGTAGGTTCATAGAGTCTCTGTTCATTAGGATTGGAAGGAACTTCAGAGTTCCATTAGTTCCCGACATTATGTTTTAGTGGAATGTACAACTGAATGATTGCCAACGTTTCCAGCTTTTCAAAAACTAAAAAGTTAGTAAGTGGAACTTACTGAGTTGTAAGTTTACCTGTGAGGATAGGCAGCCTTCAAGATATCTCTCCGCCCCCCATCCCATGATCCCCACTTCCTGGCTTTCACACCTCTGCGTAACCCTCTCTCCTTGGCTGTGGGCTGGCTTACTGACTTGCTTATAACAAATCAAATGCAGCAGAAGGGATGAGATGTTCCTCATTTGCTTACACGGGATGTTACTTACCAGTGCTGGAAGCACAGCCACTTAGTACAAATAATAAAATAAATTGTTCGAGCTTTCTTAAACTATAGGAGTAACGTCTGAAAGATCCATATTATGGTATTTACAATTCAGGTAAGTGTCTTCATATGATTTGCTGTATTTCAAGAAAAGCTAGCTGTAATATGACCTTCTATTTTTTTTAGACACTGTAGTAGGTAAGTGGAATCCCTATTCCCAATGACTAAGAACACTTTTGTTCATATCAGGGGCAGAATGTGTCTTAATTGACATTCTTCAGTGGGCAGATAGACATGTGCTTTTGACCTTCTGTTAGCGTCACATCTAACGTCTTACTTTTCCTCCTCTACTTTATACTATTAATATACTGTGGTATTAACTTTGAGGTAAAAAATGTCATCTCAAGGAATATCTGAATTTTACTGGATATGTATAGATTTCATATATTTTTGGTGATACTAAAAAAAGTGTATGTGGCTACAAAATTTGGCTGGGAATTATACTTTATACCCATCCTTCCCTTTAGCTCATATATTCGTTGTGCCCAATGCTTTTTGGTGGCCTTTCTTGAATAACAGTAAATATAAAAGTGGCCTCTTTTGTAAACTTTGTCTCATGTTATGCATGCACTTTCCTTTGGCCCTTCTGGTTCGTAGTAAATCTTGTACTTCTGGATTTGGTGCAGATTTTTTGAGTGTGTGTTGTTTTTAGAAATGTAGCTCTTTGTTGTTGTTTTTCCCCCATAACTAATGTGAAGTCAGCAATTTCATTTTCCCTACTCTGAGCGCTGTTGTCATCAGCTGTCCCTATATAATGGCTTTTGATATGTCCCATTGTGACACATTGGACCCTGTCCCTAGTTAATCAATCATTTTAGGAGACTGATTCTGGGCAACAATGATTATATTCTCTCTTCATTTCCAGTGTTAAAGTCCTTGGCAGTTCATTTCACTCAACCGTTTTCTGTGGGCTGCAGCTTGAACACCCAGCTACGTTAAAACTCTTAGCAGAGTGCGCAGAGTGCACAAAGCCTTGTTCCTGATTATCCTGAGGGAATTCTCTTAACTGCACCAATGGCCTGGGACCTTGGGATGCTTAGAAAAAAATGTAAAGCTGCAATATGACCTGTCTTTATACTGTTTTAGAACCTGCTTTTCCCATGTCTTGTAAGAAAAGCAGCAACACCTTGAAGTTCTTTGAAAACATTTTCCAAGTTCTTACTTACAAAGCGCTTTTAGTATAAATTATAGTGAAATTACTTGTGTAAGACTGTTCTCCATGGGCCTTTGCAGCTGTAGTCAGCAGTCCCAGAAATCAAGATATTCATGAATAAATTAAAAAATGAGACTAAATTTATATAAACAAAGACATGTTATTATTTTGTTATATCTTCTTTTAATCAAACAAAGCCTATGGAGATACCTATGTAGGAGTGTGTGTGTGTGTGTGTGTGTGTGTGTGTGTGTGTGTGTGTGTGTGTGTGAGGTGGAGAGAGAGAGAGGTGTGGGAAAGGGCTGGAATGCACACATATGACATAGAAATAGCTTAATGGGTATTTTATGACATCTGTGAATCCTCTTGCATCTGGATGGAATCGTGTCAAAAAAATGAGAACTTTCTACCAGTCAGATTTTAATATTTTATTTTGTGGCTGAAATAACAAAGAGAAACCTAACAGAGGAAAAAAATCATTATGCTAAAGTTACTGAGATTTTATAAAGACCTTACGGATGCATATTTATGTATGTGAATATGACTGATATAATTGGTAGCAAAACTACTCTTGCTTCTTGTTTTACCAAAACTGATCCAGTGGATGTATATGGCCCAAAGAGCAGCACTGAGGAAAAACATTTCTGATGTGTTAAAATCAGCTTTGATCACAGTCATTTTGTCCCTGATATCTGTAGGCTTATTGACTTCCTGTAGTCAGAGACAGAATGCCTTTCTCCATCCTCCACCTAGGACGGCACAAGTAATACATTTGCCCACTCACATTGGTTTAAAAAAAATAACAGAAAAAGGGTAACTCCAGAAATAAATGTTTTGGTAAGAACCATACATCGTGAGAAACTGTAATAAGGGACTGGAGAATTTGGAATTTTTTTTTTGCTTTGTTTTATACGAATATTTTATTAACTAGCTAGTCGTTCTAGCGTCTGGAAACTTTCTCCAAAGTTACATTTTGTTCCCTGCTCTTTTTGCTTAATTGTGGAGATGTGGAATGTGCATAATTCATGGTTAGCATAATATATCATAAGATACATTCATTATCATAAGATGTATTCGTAGTTATTATAAGATATATCCACTGAGATTGATGCTTTCTGTGAATAATCCAGACGCTTAAGGCATTTGGGGCGACTCTCTAAGACAGCTGTCATGGCATTTCAGTACAAAGTGGACTAGGTCTCAGAGAATTAAATTGCCCCTTGAAGGGGAGTACTTTTTTCAATAACGAATATTGGCATTAGAGTGCTAGGGTGAGCAGTGACTTCATGCATTCAGTTGGAGACAAATTAGGAAGCAGAGCTTGCAGGTTTCTTGTGTCTGGGTCTTCCGCATGGCAGAAGGTGGGGCAGCTGCTGGCTCGTGGCAGGAAGCACCAAGGCCACCTCAGAGCCTGGAGACTCTGCCATCTTGTTACTCGTGGCATTTTATAGTGGCAGTGATGGAGGAGGACAGATTTCTAAATAAAACTATGCAAGGATCATTTGGAATACGGAGGTCAGCATTCTAGATAAACGCAGATAAGATTTCAGTTAATGTACACATATATAAAATATGCACAGAGACAAGATGGTATCACAGAAAGGAATTTAAAAAAATGAGTGCCTGATCCCCCCCAGCATTAAAATCCCGACTCTGGGTTCTCACAACTTGTGGTGACGTGGAGCCTCTCAGTTACCCAGGGATTTGGGACTATATGAATAGGAAATAGACTGTTTTTAAGACACAAAGTATGAAAGTTGAAGAAAGATTATAGTTTTGGAAGAACTATTACTGGATGGCTTCCTAGAAGAAAGAAATTGTAAGGAGAGATTAACAGAAGGAATAAAAAGTCTCTTGGTTCACAGACTGAAATCCATTATGCTGTAGGATCTTTACCACAATTTCAGTGGTCTGTTTTACTGCTCAGTGGATGTGTTGCTTAGTGAATATTGGTCTTGTTGCAAGGATAATGTCCTATTTGAGTCCAAAATAGCTCACACATCTCTCTTGTGTTTAGTAATAAATTGCCACTAACCATCAGGTAAAAGTTCATTTTACAGGATTCCAGATGGTGCATTTAACACCATTTTTAAGGCTTCCTGTAACTAGCTAACGTGCAGAGTTAATGCAGATATATCTGAATTCCAGTAGACTTTAATTCTTATATAGAGGGTCTCCTCTCCATCTTTCCTCAGGTTTTTCCCTTTTTGGCATGTTTTTCTATTTTTCTGAACCCAGAAGTTACCACTGGCAGGATTTCAGTCTCAGAATTCTGTCAGCCTTTAAAGATATAGCATTGTGGCGTTTGAAAAAGTTATTTTAAAATAAGTTTTAAATTGTTCACAACAGCAGTGTTTACTCGGTTCGCAGGTATCCTCTCAATTCCAGGTTTATTTCTTTCTCGTTGAAATGCTTAAGGAAAAGTTTTTACTTCCCTTTGTGCCTTTAGGAAAGTGCCTCTAGAATTCTCTTTACCTTTGAGATTGTCTTGGGAAAATAAAGGGTTATTGTGCCCTCTTTAGTCTTAGCAAATTAAATACTCTGTAGAAAGCAGAATAAGAGGTCATAGAATCAAGGGAGGTAAAGATGATAAACATCCCATCAGAGGAGATAAATTTTTGCCACTAAAAATAAACCTTTGTTTGAAGCAGAACTTTGGAAGCACTTGGTTGACATAGTAGGAAACAATGACATTCACCAGGGATAAATTCATTTTCTTTTTTTCTGAAATTAATTTATTAAATGAATTCATGTCCATGAACCAGTTGGGAAGGCATATCGGAAAAAATCAAAAATGCTACCACATAAATGGTCTAGGATTTGTTTATTTTGAATTTATATTGAGTCTTTTCTCCAGAGATTTGAAGACGCTGGGCAGAAAATTTTCAATCTCTCAAACAATAGACAGTAAGTCGTAAAATGTGAACCCCTGCCTGGATGGGTTATAATCTCCAAGGCTTTTTAATGTACCCAGATATAAGCACTTGCAGTTATAAAGGAAAAATACTTAAAATACGAGATTCTCACCTGGCTGGATACCAACAATGAGAGATCCTTTGTATAAATCTTCATTTTTTGAGACTTAGGTCTGTTTTTTTCCACTTATTCTGATATTTGAAGTTAGGGGTTTAACCTCAAATATGAAGCATGCTGTAAATTACTAACTATTCTTTCATATTCGTGAGGAATTCAGAGTCAGAGCTACTTGGGCCAATCATGGAAATGTGATTTCCTCCAGGACCATGGCGGGAGAATGTTGGGATAGCACGAGGCTAAAGGCTTACCAGAAACACACGTTAACACTGCGCCTTGTGTGGGGTAATAAAAAGTAAGTGAGTTAACACACTCCCCTCATAGTTTTTTTCTGAGATTTAAATGAACAAAAAAAATGCTATATACTAGAAATAGTGTGTAACACATAGCAACTGCTCAACTAGTACCATTAACACTATTGCTACTAGTACAACTACAGAATATTTCAATATATCATTTCTACTTAGCTGATTTTTCACTTAAATTACTCACCTCCATGGTATAAAATACCTTGACTTGATTTTTAAAATTTTAAGAATATGTATACATTTCAACAGACTTGAAATTAGAATAGAACTTTCATCTTTCAAAATCCAGTTTCTTAAGGGAATCCTCCTACACTGCTGGTGGGAATGTAGTTTGGTGCAGCCTTTATGGAAAACAGTATGGAGAGTCTTCAAAAGACTAAAAATAGACATATCATATGATCCAGAAATCTGGATCTCCTGGGCATATATCTGGAGGGAGGGAACTCTAGTTTGAAAAGATAAATGTACCCCAGTGTTCATAGCAGCACTATATACAAAAGCCAAGACATGGAAGCAACCTAAATGTCCATCAACAGATGACTAGATGAAGAAGTTGTGGTATATTTATAAAATGGAATACTATTCAGCCATAAAAAAGAATGCGATAATGCTTTTTGTATCAACATGGATGGACCTGGACATCATCATTCTAAGTGAACTAAGCCAGAAAAAGAAAGAAAAATACCATAAGATAACACTTATATGTGGAATCTAAAAAAAAAAAAAAAGAGAGAGGACACTAATGAAATCAATCTACAAAACAGAAACAGACTCTCAGACATATTAAACAATGTAATAGTTACTGTGGAAAGGGATAAATTTGGGTGTTTGAGATTTGCAAATGTTAGTCACTATATATAAAAATAGATTAAAAAAACCAAATTTCTTCTGTACAGCAGAGAGAACTATATTCAGTATCTTATAATAACCTATAATGAAAAAGAATATGAAAACGAATGTATGTATGTATATGCCTGACTGGGACACTATGCTGTACACAAGAAATTGACATATTGTAACTGACTATAATTTAAAAAAAAAGTTTAAAAAAAATCCAGTTTCTTTTAACTTAAAATTGCCACTGTTGAAAAAATTGTCATTTTGAAAATGGTAGGAATGATTATGGCAGGGTGGTGGTTAATGACTTTTTATTGAGAGTTAATGGGCCTGTATATTCAAAGCTGTCATCCAGAATTTCTGTGGAAGTGAGAATCTGAAGAAGTAGGAGTGGCCAAGGGAGAGGACAGTGGCAGCTGGCTGAGCAGTACCTCTGAGGTACTGTCAGAAGAAGCATCACCCCCACTGAGCTCACGGGGCTGGTGCTGAGTCAGCAGCTGGCACCCTGTGCTCTCATGCAGTTCTCCTCCTTAGGAAGGTGTTCCGAGCAGTCACATACAGTTCCAGATGCACAGATGCTACGTTTCTCAGTGCCCTGGCTGCTGAAGTTCTTGCCCTGACCTGAAGCACTGGGAATGCAGTGAGAATACGAAAGACAGTCTTAAAAGGAATCGTACCTTCTTGGCTTGTTGAGTCATTTGCCTGCAATGAAGGATCTGTTCCTTGTGCTGAGCAATATTAGAGCGTTAGCAGTGTTTAAGGGAGAGTGTAGAAATTTTTCCTCTTTTGGTTAATTGGTTGAGCCTGGGCAGTAGTTAATGAAATCCCATTTGCAGATACCCATGCTGCAGTCTTGGGCTGCTTTTCAGCACGTGATATGTGGAGAAAGGAAAGAACAGCTTGTTTTATTGGAAAGAAAGAAAAAAAAAGGTTTTTGCGACTTGGGAGAGCTGCAGAAGATGAAGCTGAGCCCTGATTATTTGGAACAGACAGACCCAGTGACTTAAAAGCCTTAAGTGCTGTCCTCTGAGACAGGCATCGTGTTAGACGAGCCTCCTTGGTAGTGAGCATCAGTCACTGTTCAAGATTTTGACCGAATTACAGATTAGATCCTCAGTTTTAATTAGGAGGAAGAAAACGTCATGCAGATGAATAAGACTCTAAACTATATTGTAGTCTCCTCTGAGTAAAAACTGTGAACCGCTTTCCATCACTACCTTTATGACTGTGACTGTTAAATATTAAAAATGATCTTTAATTTAATGCATTGTCTGCAAGTTGGGGTGATGAGTAGATTAGGGATTAACAGCAGGGCCGTGCTGGTGTTACGTGTTTGTCTGTGTTTCTGTCTGCGTAAGCCTGTGTGGGGTGGAAGGGTGTCCAGGTGGCAGAAATTACACTTTCTCAGTAATAAAGTTTAGCCTTTTTAAAACTACTCTTTCTTAAGATCACAATATCTGATGGGTACAGATTTGTCTTCTAGAAATGTGAAGTGATGATGCCCTAGCTAGGAGGAGTGATCTAGAGAACACAGCTGCATAGGAGAGTTGATTTGATGTTGCTTTTACTACCCTGTTGCTACAGTGAGAAGGTTGAATCATCAAAAATCAGCATGAGAATACTGCAACTGTTGCTTCTCCAACCTTCAGAAGATATTTTCCTTACTTATTCATGAGTTTGACAGAATAAATATGTAAATATCCAGGTCGTGCTTATACCTGACAACTGTGTCAAAGGTGAAGGGAGAAGCTAGCAAGAAGAGCACCTGTGTAGTCCTGATTATTGTAAAGCACAGCTGGGTCTGTTCAGGACCCTGTCCTCACGCCCTGACCCAGGACACAGAGCTGTGGAAGGGGGCACGGGAGGAGGGGCGTTGTCGCCGCAGTTGTAAACTAGTCTTAAATGTTTGTGACTTCCCTAATTTATCAGTGAGGAGATCTCCCAGTCATGGGGTAACAGAGTTACTTTTCCAATGAAGTTATTTTGCAGCATTGCTACTGAAAAACTCATGAGAAAAAGATGAGGCAGGTGAATGTTGTTGATCATACCTTAAATAAAACCAGCTTATAAAGAGATATGTCTGCTAATTTAGAATTAGGCTTCTGTGATGGAGCCTTAGATAAACTTTTGTTTGGTGTTCTAGTGAAAGATATTACGAAGTTTCTCCAGCATCCTTTTAGGAAGTGTTATTTCTCAGATTTAATTTTCCTTTATTCTTTTTCATGAGTGGCTCAGATTTCAAAGATGAGATGTATTCCAAAATAATACAGTAGGTAAAAGGAGGTTTAAATGTAATGTCCATTAACAAAAGTCAGTCTGCTTGATACCACACACAGTTCATGATTCATTATAGTCTAAAGGCTGCATTTTAGATGCACCAAATGAAAAGTACCATGTAAAGAACAGTATTAGTATCACAGAGCAGAATGTCCGTTGGTGAACATAAACGATGCAGAGAAAGGAGTGTAGTGTTCACACTTGCCCTTTGAATTTCTTCAGGCAAGAAACATCGTGCGTGCAGTTTTAAATTTTAGGATTTAGGTATTTGGGGGGTGCCTGAGATAGCCAGTCCATGTATCGTTCTTCCACTTAATTTCCTACATTGCAACAAAGGCTTTGAATAGATGAGTGTGTTTAAACAAGAGGGAATTGGAGGAAAAGTGTTAAGTTGAAGGGGGGATACTGAGTTCTAAGGTCCTCCAGCAATAAAGCGAGTAATTAGTACAGAAAAAAATTTGCTGCCAATGAAAGAAACTAAATAGAAGTGTGAGTGGGTATGTGTCTTATATATGTGTATATACATATTGTTTCTTTGATTTATAAGTTCATACATATATATGATTAAATATATATCTGTATTATATTTCATCATTTTATATTTTATCATATATCTGTGCTGTAGATTTATCATTATTAAATGTAAAATCCTGCACACTTGGGGATGCTTAGCTGTTTGCCATACTACCTTGTGTCAGTGGATTTCCATATTTTAACTTTCATGGCTGTGAAGACCTAACGTGTATTCTGGGAGAGGAAGGAGCCCGGGAAATGCAGTAACAAGCCAATTGCAGGACCAGCAGCAGTGCAGCCTCCAGTTTCCATATATCAGATCTCCCTACTTGACTGCGGCCGGCTTCATCCCTCTGTGCGGTTGGAGCTACTATGTGTGCAGGAAGTTCACTTTATTTTCAGGGGAACGTCGTTGCCTTCAGTAAGACACAGCTACCAAAACAATTTAGCCCATCCACAGATAAGGGTTACAGTGTACTGTTGTTTCCCTCGGAGACCTCGTTAGAGGTGTCAACAGTGTAGACTGTTTGAAACGGTTGGATACTGTGCATCAATGACTGCATTTTCTGAGCCACACATGTGCCGGGTAGAAAGTGGGAGAGGCTCAGCTTCTCGGGGCGTGAGCACTTGCTTGGAGGTGTGTGTTCACATTTGCTTATGAAACGGTCCCCTTGGGGTTCAAGAAGCAGAAATGAGAAGCCAAAAGGGCTTTCTTGAAATGTTTCCATGCTTCCATGAAGAGGGCATTACACTGGATATGCATATTAGTCACTGAGGCAGAATTCAGGTGGAGGGAGGAGAACTAGAGAAACAGCTTTTTCCTGGTGCTGTTTCTTTAGGATGCTGTTTGAGTGTTTAGGAGAAAACCCCATGAGTCGCAGATGAGGCAGGTGTCAACAGGGGAAGTGTCATGAAAGTCTCAGGGCCTGTCCTAGGGAGGTCCCAGCCCTGGCTGTGTGAGCATTATTTACATGAAGGCAAACGGATATGTTTGATCAAATTCTGTCGGGTCCCTACATCAGAATTATGTTCAGCGTTTTAAATCTGCAATTACAGACACATGTATTTCTGATGCTTTTACAGGAGCAACTTCCATATATTTTTTTTCCTGTGGGACTTAAGATGGTTGGAATAATGTTAAAAATGGCACTTTACTATTTAATGTAGCTGTTTCTATTCTGTTACTATTTATGGTTGTGTCATGGTGATTTATGTCACTAGACATACTGTAAGACAATCAAAAGAGTTAAATTAAATTTGATAATGTATGCCATTTTGGGAGGACGCATGTTGCAGAAGTTAATAAACAATCCAGTTTTCATAGTCAAGTAGAAAAGTATAATTCAGTTTTCGGGAACTTGGATCAATATGCTGTGTCAGCAGGGTGGTCATGGTATTCCTCTTGGCTTAAAAAAAAGTTGTAATGAAAGTGGAAAATCAGTAATGTTTCGCAGTCCCGCCAGCCCATTTTCTGGAATATTAATGTATGTCTCTAAAATACAGAATCCATGAAGTTTCTTTTCCTCAAATTTTTTGGTTCATAATTGTTTTAGCTTCTTTTTTTTTTTTTTTTTTTGCCACTAGCAGCCCTTGATGTGTTCACACTATTCTTTGATCTCTGATGATGTGTCCAGAGGTATTTGTATGTTTTGCTGAAGATTCATTTTGTAGATACAGCCATGACTGTGTAAATTTTAAAAGAATTGTTGTAATAGATTTATAATAGTTTTTGGTTAACTGATATAACTGATGGCCAGTGCTACTACCTGAAGTTTCAGGTCTCAAAAATGTAAAAGCTTTGACAAGAACCAGAAGCAGTTTTACCTTGAAGAAAGGGAAGCTTAAGTTCATTGCATGGCCCTGGTTGAGTTCCAGTAAAGTGATCACATGAGCATACGTTTTTGTTAAATTTGCAAAATGATTAGTATTACTATCTATTTGTGCTTCCAACTTCCTCTCCATCACTCTTCGCCTTTATGCATAGTGTTGGAATGATGGGGGCTTTTGGGGGATCATGTAAAGGAAAACTGACCTGGAGATACACTTTGTTAAATTGGGTGGGGTATATTTACACCATCCACAGTCATCTTCATCTGTGTTATGTTATTAGTAGCTGTTCCACGAGGAGCATGGCTCCTAAGGAGTCCTACTGCTGGCTCGCCTGACAGTGTAACTGCAAGTTTTAGGGCCAGAGTCACACCATGTTATGAACATCTACTCTGTCACCAGATACTGGAAACTTGAAGGCTGTCGAAGAGAAACTGGGTTTGAATGTATGGAGCCAGAGGCTAGCCTGTGCAAAATTCTTCCAAATCCTGTCTCTCGTAAGAAATTTGATAGAGGTTTTCTCAAATTTGATATAGTCTGAAAATTTTACGTGGCCTTACCAAAAACAAGTTGTAAAGATGAAAGAATCTTTTCTCAACTACCAATAACAACAGAAGAACAACAAAATTCTATTAACCCTGCTATTGGAAAGACTCAGTTATCTTTCGCCTATACCTATAATTCTGTCTGTGAAATTATTTCTGTAAAATTCTACTCTGTGCATAAAATTCTCTCTGTGAAATTATGGTTGATATGAAGAAATCATAATTTTGTATTTATTTTTTAAAGAAGGCATCCTAAATTATATAAATTTCAGGCTCACAAAACTTGCATCCTCCCGGAATGAGGACACATTTTGCAACAGTTGGATAAATGCTACATAGCTAAAAATCATTATTTTGGTTTAAAACTGTGATGGATCAACCATATCCTCAGATATTCTTTAAATATTGAAAAGCACTTACCACATGACTAGGGATTTGTTTGAATTCATAAGAGTATCCTAAGTGTGATTTTTGAGTATTTTTTTTAAAATCCGGGTCAAAATTTTATTTATGCAATCTTGGGTGTTTTTTCAAGTAATTAAACCTCAAGTATTAGTCTCCTTTTTAGTAAAATACTGTTGAACAACGTCCATTTTTTCACACTTAAAATAATCCCTCAATATGACATCATATTGATGATGATGATATTGATATTGATATTGATAATTGGTAATATTGATGTCAGCAGTTGTGATCCTGGGCCATCACTGATCTTGGTACCCTGTCCTGATTGCTTACTTCTGGCTCAGGTAAGAGCTGGAAACAACTGTATTTGAAGTGCAAGAAGGTAGCACCTTTTCTTAGCTTTCTTTTCCTTAGTTCCCATCCTTACTTGCACCTCTCCCTTAGATTTCTTTGTCAGTCTATCGCAGTGCCTTGCTCAGAGCAGGCACTCCGTAAACGTTTGTTGGGTAAATTAAAGTGGTTATTTTATTTAGCTGTGTATTGCTGCTACCTTCGCCTCCACTAGCCCGCTGGCGGCTTTTTTCTCCGTTTTCCCAGCAACCATCCTAGTATCTTTCGTGTAATGACACTAAATACACATGGTGGTGGTGATGGTGCTAGTGGTGGTGGTGTGTTTATGTCCTAAGAGAATCAGAGTCTAACCGACCAGGAATATTGTGGTAATATTTTTGCTCTTTTGATAAATAAGCTCCTTGCTACCTCACTTCCTAATCCTGAGTGTTGTCCACTAAACCATATTGAGTTGCTGTTAACATTTATATGCCTGTAACTGGCAGGGGCTGCAGCTGGGTTCAAATCTTGGGCATAAGTTTCCTGAATTTCTTGCTTCTGATTTCTGTCCCTGTGTGCACATTTTATGTGAATAAGATGAACATTAGCAGATTTATCTACATCTCTTCATTTCTATTCTACAGCAATAGCTCCTTAAAGTAATATCTGAAGTTATAGTAATTTTCTTCATATCAGAGACTTTCTAACTATGTTAATAGAAGTTAGCCTGGTTGCAGAGACATTCGTGAGAACTACCTATGCTGTAACATTTAAACAATTTATTTGATCTCTCTTTAGCTTACCTGCTCATGCCTTTGGAACATTGGTGTTGACCTTGTTGGAACTTTGTCTATAATCATGATAAGTCCTTCAATAAACTCTAACGGAAAATGACATTTAAATTTCCAAGTGATTTATTAACCCTTTAAATACTTGATGACATGCCATGGCCCTCTTAGCAGAGATACTCTTGTGAAACTGTTTTCCTACATTATGTCCTCAAATGCCCAAAGCTGAATGACTTCAGATTTTTTTTTTTTAATAATAAAAGTATAAACATGAGATGATACTAGCATTGTCTCTTGCCTGATAAAAAGTGAGGAGTAGTCTTTGAGAGCAGCAGGGGTAGTGAAAGTTTTCAGCCATCAAGCTGCATCCTTGTATTTTTTCCAAGCAGCTGTATGACTTTGGCCTGGTGTCTGGGCTTCCGTTTCCTCACGTGTGAAAATCAGGAAGTGCATTATCCCTGCTTCTCCACCTGGCCTGCTCCTCCTAAGCATCCTGCAGGACTCCTTGCCATCATCCTTTGGTTTGGAAAGCTCCTGCTGACTCCCAGGGGAGGCTGAGTTCCATCAAAGCCCTTACGGCATTCTGTTCAAGTTGTCTGTTTACTCCCTTCTCTCCCTCTTTAAAGCATGAGTCTCTCAGGGCCAGGGACCATCCCTTTGTACCATCAACGTGTGGCTCAGAGTGGAACGGCCAATGGAAAGTTGATTAGAAAGACATGCCGAGTTCACGTTCCAGCTCTAAACCTAGATCTTGGCTCCAGCAACAACTGGTTATTAATTGTGACTTAATTTACGTAGGTCTTTGTTTCCTCCTGTGGAATGAGAGTAATACGGGCTGCCTCATAGGGCCACTGTCAGAATAAACGAACTAGTACTTGTTCAGCTCCTAACAAAGTGCCTGGCATGTAGAAAACACTCAGTTAATGCTATTCCTATTATTAGTCAAATACATTTTTGTTGAAATAAACTTAGCATTGTATCATATGATTTTCATGGCATGGTCATTCCACTCTGTTTACTGACTAAGAAGTAAAACCAGATCCTTTTAGCCTTCCGAATTTGGACAGGGGGCAAAGCGGCCATCTGTTGAAAGACTATGCTTACTGTTGTCTGTGTGCACTGTTAAGGACTGTGAAAGGTCTGAGATTTGCACCCAGTTTGCAAGCTAATGCATCAGCCTGCCACAGTTTCATGGATGTTGGCAGAAGACATCGAAATCCTGCATCAGAGACAAAGGGCAATGTATCACTCACAGCCAGAGGAGCAGCCGGAGTATCAGCATTTGTACCAGTTGCCCAAACCCTGATTCCCACACAGTGATTCAAAGAGAGCCTGGTAATGCCTACACTTCAAGGGGAGAAAACCTGAGCTTAGGGAACCCGACTCTTTTATATCAGGCAGTAAGCACACCTAACCTTTGTCATTAAGTAAACATTACCCCTGTTACACTGGACAGTGGACAAACCTGCCCCTTCCTCTGGAGGGAAGCTAGCTTCTAAGGCTTTCTCTATGCAAATGTCCTTGAAAAGTTTCTTCTGAAGAAAGGTAGTTGGTGCCTTCACTCGCAAGAAGTACAGAAACACAAAAGACCCAGAGAGAATGGTCTCGCCATAGGGAAATCTGTGTTTCTATAGAGTGGGCTTGTAGCTGTCTTCAGATTCTTCAAGGGATGCATGAACGGAAAAAGCTTACATTTCTGTATCGGTAATTCACTGTTCAGCCACCAAAGGGTAAAGACTGAGGAAGCAAAATACTACGAAGGAGATAACATGATGTGTCTTTATGATTGAGGCAACTTGCCCAATCAAAAACCCAGAATCAAGGCTTTTATTTGGGTCACATTAAGACTGAAACTACATCCAGAGAAAGCACCCTGGACACTGTCCATGGGAAACAGAGTCAGGAGCCCTTGTTTCAGAGAAGAATACAATAGGGCAAGGGCAAAGAGCAACAGCCTTTTATATAAAGAGGATATTATTTCTTATTAGAATGCTTATTGAAATAATTCAGCACATAAAAAGGTGACCAAATTAATTTTTAAGATTGAACGTGCATTGTTGTGAATTTTTTGATGGAAGCTGTACATCACGGGAAAGTCAAAGGTTACTCCCTTAACTGAAATAAATTTCCATTTTCATTTCATATTATTGAAATGTATGCTTTTGACTTTCCCCATTTGCTTAGCTTTATTTTCAACAGTCTTATAAGCAAAGTGGTATAAATACCATGACGAATGATTTTCTGATCCATTTGTCTCAGTAATGGTGACCTCTGTCACTTGAACCACTGTTCAACATATTGCCAAGCGGCAAAGATTAAGGCATAGGGCATTTTGTGGAATTAGTGACTATCCAAGAGCTGATAGCCTAATGCCAAACCAGTCATTAGTACTCTGCAAATGTTACCATCTGAAAGCATTATTGTGATTATGTAACAAAAGAGAGACAAAAGCAGATGGCTTAAATAAAAATAGTGCTAAACCAGGGTTTCTCAACCCCAGCACTATTTACATTTCAGACTGGATAACCCTTTGTTGCGGGGAGCTGTCCTGTGGACTGCGTGATGTTTAGAAGCATCCCTGGCTCCTATGCACTAGATACCAGTAGTACCCCCGCAGTGTTACAATCAAAAATGTCTACAGAGCGGGTGTGTATAGCTCAGGGGTAGAACACATGCTTAGCATGCAAGAGGTCCTGGGTTCAATCCCTAGTACCTCCATTAAAAAAAAGTCTGCAGATATTACCAAATGTCCCTCAGGGGGCAAAATCACCTTCAGTTGAGAACCACTGTGCTATTTCCATTTTTAAAAATAGGAACATTCTATCAGTGAATGAGAAGGTAGAGGGTGTAGCATAATCCTGGTAAATGTTCACAGCTCCAGAAGTAAATGATGCTTTCATAGTCTGAGGGCTTCCTCTACCAGTTCTGCATGTGATTACAGAGCATGGTGGAAAGGAAAGGAGACTGGGCTTGGGTTCTTGCCTTTTTTAGGCTGCTTTATAGTTTTGTGATTTGGGGATCACGTCCTAACTTCTTCTGAGTTATTTTTAAGTCTGTAAGAGAGGGCTCATCCCCTGTCATACCTGCCTTCAAGAATTGCTGCGAGAATCTGACCTGGTGGTTTAAGTGAAAACTCAGCCTTGAAAAGTCGAAGGAGCTCTATAATTGTTAGGATGAGAAAAAGCAAAATGATTTTGTTTTAAGAATTTTTTGAAAATTTTAGAGCATTCCTTGAAATAACTAGAGGAACCCCAGGGCATCACAAAAAAAGGATTTGAGAATCACTCCTTTTGATGCTGCCCTTTAGCCCTGCTTAGCTCACTTTTCTGTGTTCTTGGTTGCCGTGTGCTCAGTGGCTATGACAGAAGGCATGGGTGAAGGAATAGTGGAAAGGCTCAGCTGACAGCAGCAAGGAAGCACCGCTCAGTATTCAGAAAGCATAAGTACTTTGTTCATATTTCCTCGGTATCCAAGAAGTAACTATAAATCGAGAAATGAGGGACTTTAAAAAGGAGACTATAATGTAAATATTGTAAATTTATTCACAATGGATATTGCTCAAGTCAGTAATCATATACCTGACTTATGATATTATGTGTCTTGTATTAACTAAAAATACCTTGTGAATTTTATTTAATAGCTTTATCTTTGGTCAAAAATGATTATCCTTTCTCTATCTGATGCTGAAACCTTTTTAATAATGCAGAATTGCCACAATTTCCCCCTTTTAAATAGTCAGTGCTACCCTTCCTTGCCTGAAATTGTGTGAAAATATATGCCTGAACTTTGAGAAATAGAATAATTTTGTCTTGGGTTAGAATGGATCTTAAAAGCTGGTTGAGCCAATATACCGTTCTGTTCAGAAATCCTATTCTCCGACCTCTAAGGGGTGATCCTGTTTGATCTTCTACCCTTTTTTTTTTTCAGTTTAGAATGTATTTGGAAGATTTTTGCAGGTGAGAAGACTGCGGCAAAAGTAGGTTAAGTGACTGTGTCTTATCCAAGATCCTATTCAAGATTATTTGGGTAGTATGTAGCAAAGCCAGAGGGTGACCTATTCTCCCTTGATTTAAACCCTAAACCGTGTGGCTTCTGTTCAACCAATCCTATTACTGGACAACTCAGTAAAAAGTTGTTTTTCATGATGCACTGAAATCTACCTCCTCGTAACTCTGCCATCAACACAGAAACAGAAACAGTACTTTGTTCTTCATGTGGAGCATGGGACAATATATCTAGTCTCTACTTTTCCAGGTGGCAACCCTTCAAATGTCTGATTGAACTTCATGATCGGACCCCTTCCTTACTCTTATGTTTGATCTTTTTCAGGTTGAATGTATCTTCTTCTAATTATACCTGCTTTAGCACATTTGTCATGCCCACTGTGTTCCCAGTTGACTTTTTCTGGGTGCTGAATGCTCATCCAGTTTCCTGCCTATAGGATGAAAGCCAGTTCTGGAACCAGTATTTGAAACAGTGCCTTACCATGGAGCACTGGCTGTCCCTAACTTTGATGTGGACACCCTACTGTTATTACCTGCATTCTTTTCTTTCCATTGCCACATCTCATCTTTGCTCGCATTGTGCTTGCTGCTCTTAAAAATGACAGTCTTTTGAACGATCCTTGAAGCAGATCTAATATCTTAATATTTTTATAAAGAAAACATTCTACTTAAGTAGGTGAAAGTTTCAGTGTGTGGATTTAAGTCTACTTTTTCAATTTTAAGATCCTTTTATGTTTTAAAGTTTCCTCACAGATGAGAGTTCAGATCTGGTAAGTATGTCTTCATCTAGCTATATGATTACTGCATAATTATTTGAGTGTTTTGGGTAAGATAAAATCATAAATATTATTTGTATCCTTTCCCATTAATTATTAAGCACATGTCTGTTTCAGAGAAATTTAATCTATACGTTTGATTCATAGTCCCATAATTTTTCAAAATGTAATTTTATAAGAGCCATCTAACATCAGTCATTTTTATGAGGTGTGTGTGTGTGCGTGCATTCCTAACACCAAAAGGTCATGTTCCGTTACGAATAAACAAATGCCTACATGTTAAACAAGTCTTGTCTAAGACATCAACTTGGTTAACTAGTCTCTGCCATCTACCATTGGGAACATGCGTTTTTACGACAAAGTGGGATTTCCTTAAAACAGACTGGCCAGACTCCCATAATGTTATGTCCTGGAGTAGAATTTCCAGGAGCAGTAATAAGTCTCTGTTACTCCTTCACTAACCCAAGGATTAAAGTCAATTAAAGAAAAAAAACAAAAAAACAAAAAAAAAACAGGATATACGCATTTGACAAAAGGTATGGAAGAAGAAGAGATTGTCTGGTACATAAATAGATTATGAATATTATACATAGGGAACCGCATTTCAGGCACGGACAATATTGGACCAGCATGCGGGGCTCCATGCTGTTGAAAGGGTCCTACACTTCAGGTGGCCCTGGCCTGTTTCAAGGGAACTCTGAATAAAGGATAAGCGATGTTTCTGCCAGTAAGTGCTAAAAAGTGAAATAAAATAAGCGCTCTGTGTGGTGAGGGTCCAAGCAGGAACACAGAAGCCACTGTGACTATTTTAAAAAGGGGCATATACTATTGGAAAATTGCTACACATCGACAGTAATAAACCGTAAAAGAGGAGCCCAGATGTCAGGCGCGTAAGAAGTTACTAGCATCTTTATGCTGGGAGACAGGTGGAGGGGACAGAGGTCCCAGGGTCCCTGGACAGAAGCTGGAACCATGCGGGCCTGTCTGGCGGGAGGTAGAGCCGGGTGAAGACGGAGCTGCTGCCTGAGACACCTGGCAAAGAAAGAGGGGAGAAATTCGATTTGCGGCAGGTTGATAGGTGTTGAACTTGGAGATGGTTGATGGGGGTTTTACTAATGTCTCTGTTTTGAATATCCAATTGTCTGGAATAAAATGTTTTAAGACAATAAATGAGAGCGGGCCTGCTGTGCACGCGCCCCCCGCACGCGCCCCCCGCACGCGCCCCCCGCACGCGCCCCCCGCACGCGCGTGCTTACCCTGCGCTCCAGGCTCCGCCCAGTAGCGGGGCGCACCTGCAAGCCGACTGCCGGGGGAGCCCGGGAAACTTGGCCCACAGGGGTCGTCCCCTGTCGCGGGTCAGAAGAGCAGGAGACAGACGAAGAAAAAAAAAAACGAAGGCAGAGAGGCTGGCGGACACTCGTGGGACAAATGAGGCAGTGTCTCTCCTCCTGCACGAAAGTTCTAGTCCTGGCTCGAACTTTCTGTTGCTCTCTGTGACTTTCGGAACTCCTCAAAAGGTACCCTCCAGCTAAACCTGATTTTGTTGCTATAAAGGTGGGATTGGGGGGACACAGTGTCATTGTCTGACCTGCTCTCTGCCACATTGAGCTTTTGGATACTGGTGTGCCCATGTAACACACCAAGCCTTTTGCACACTTCCTGTGCACGTCCATTTACACGCATCCTACGTAGACTGCACGCGCTTTGGCAAATTTCTGACTACTGATTAGTTGGAATGTTCATGGTGTGAGTTTGAAATCTTTCCCTTGCATAGAGAGTGAGGAATTGGGCAAGGAATGATGATAATGAAAATTTGGATTGTTACACAGGAATGCCCTTCAGCACACGTGTATTGCATTTAGTTGATAAAGAAAAACCATACTCAAGTTTTTACATGTTCGGCTATGAAGGATGAAAATTAAAACAGAACATAGCAAAATGGGAGTATGCTAACCAAGTAAGTATTTGAATTAATATATAAAGTATTACCATCATATTGGAATCCATCTGTACTGATTCTGTGATAATAAGCGGGTACTTGGTTCTCAAAAATCTTTAACTGTAAAAAATTGGCATTTAATACTAGAAATAATACTTTTCTATCCAAGAAAAGTATGAGGTCTCTTCCAGGGCCATACTGTATGGTTGTGCGGGTAACATACCTAACGGGCATCTTCTGTTACTCACACAAAAGCACTTTATGTGCTAGCAACTAGGGGAGGTACTGCCAGGAGAAGTTTCACAGCCTTCTCTAAAGAGTAAGTTTGAAGAATATTTTGGCTCTGAATGGGACAGAGCTACTTGCTGGTTTCAGATTTTCAGGTTTACCTGTTTGCATTTGAGCTAAGAATACTTTACTTATCTTTGCTAGTTTCTGGTTAATACCGATTAATCCTTTGTGTGATAGTAAAACCTCTAATTATATTAAGATGAAGATAGGGATCACGAAGTCTGTTCCTGTTCTCAAATGGTCATTGAGACCATGGCATGGTCTCAGTGTATAGATACCAGTGTACCTTCTTACTAAGATACAAAATAGTCTTTGTATATTTTATGAAAGCTGAAATATTTTAATCGCTTAGCTTTAAGAATTCATGTAAGTCCTGAATTTAAATTTTTAAAAATACAGTTTGACTTATTTGTATAAAGTCGGAGCCACCAACACACTGAAGAAGAGATTTTTCAGTTGGGTCAAAGTGGGTGAGTGACTGGCAGTGTTGGGCAGTAGTGAAGTTTGCGGGGGCTGTCATTAGACTGGGTCAGAGCTCAGATCTAGCACAACCTTAAGTAACTCATCCAGTTTCCAGACCTCCCTGTGCCTCCCTCTACCATTATGAAACGTACCAAAATGTAGCAAACTGTAAACATTTCTGTCGAGATCGAAGCATAATGGTACATGGTAGAGAGCACCAAAAAACAAACAAAACCCTCTTATTAATTCATTTTTTATTAAAAATACCAACTTTCTTGAGCTATGATTCACTTTTCACGTTCAAGTTAGGTAACACTTTCCCCCTCAGTCTTTCTTACCCCTGTTTCCTCTTTCCTTATTAGCCACTTACCTGTCTATCCTTATGCCCCATACTGTTCTTTCTTTCTTTCTTTCTTTCTTTATTTTTTTTGCAGGGGGTAGGTAATTATGTTTCTTTAGTTAGTTTTTCGATGGAGGTACTGGGGATTGAACCCAGGACCTCGTGCATGCTAAACACACACTCTACTACTTGAGGTATTCCCTTCCCCCACCCATACTATCCTTGAATTGTTCTGAGATAAAAAGTTTTTGATACTAAACATCTGGATATGTACATGTTTTGTGAGATGCTTTTAATCTCTTATTTGTATGGTCCTCATTTACTCCTCTTCCTCATGCCCCTAAAAATATGCTACTTATTGATCACGTATAGATAGCCCCTTCGTCTCATGTGTACGATATCAGAAAACAGCAACGTGACAAAAGTGCAGTGGAATTGAGATTTGGCTCTGTGTGTGTGTAGTGCCTCGCAGTTAAAAAAATTCTTTGAATCTCTGAAATTGAAAAAGCAGAAATTTGAAGAGGTGATGCCTTTGAAATCACATAGGAACAGTTTTTCCCAGACCTCCTTTTTGAGGATGTGTGTGCGTGTGTGTGTGTGTGTGTGTGTGTGTGTATTGATTCAACATGTGTATATTTCCTATTTTTCCCATCTGGCATCTACTTTAGCACCGGCCTAGCTACTAGCTGTTCTGTGTCAAGAGGGCTTTAGCCTTTTCACTGTGAAAGAGAGAGAAATGAAATAATAATAAAAAAGAAAATCCTTCCACCATTCCCCCCCCCTACTTTTTGTTTAGTTGTTTCTGAGCAAGTTTCTTGCCATTTACCTTTGCATTTGCATTGCTTATTGATTGGCAATTTTAAAATTGTTTATTGTGCTCTTTTGTTTCGCTGTTCAAGAGCTAAAACAAAAGCTACCAGGCCCTGCGAGGTACACATTTGCATGCGGTGAGCGTTGCCCGAGGAAAAAGTAATTGCTAATGCATATTTATGTGGCACAAATTTGCCATTTGTTTATGCATAAAATTATCAATAGTGCAGGGCGGCCCAGCCGTAGAAAATGGTGACCTTTTTAGCTTAATAAATAGAAATCAGCTGTTATTGTGAAGGGATCAGCCATTTATTCTGTGTTGAGGGACATTGCCGGGAAAATGCAGATTGGGGCGGGCAATATCATTAAATGGAAGGCCAGTGACCCTTTCGGTAGAGTCTATCATACCTTATCTAATAGGGGATAAATGACTCTGGTTGGCAAATGGAATAATGAACAACAGTTATTTTTTTTCTTTTTTCTTTTGTAGTTTTATAACTCTATGCATTTTAAGCTAGTAAAACTGGTCGGGAAACCTCATGCTGACCTGTTGCTAGAATTCTCTCAAAAATATGTTTTAAAGTTGCCTTCCTTATTCATCATTCTCTGTGTCAACTTGTACCCAATGAAACAAAAAGCAAGTCAAATGATATTTTCTCAGGAAAATAGATCCTTCTCCAGTTTTTAGCTTTCTTTTTCTTCTCCTTCTTTTTTTTGGCCATACCTTTATCTTTGCATTGCATGTACCTCTGCATTTTACAGGGTAGCTCTGTGTTTGATAACTTGAAAATATTAAAAGTGGAAGAAAATAATCTCAGAATTAAATTACCAGTGGATTGCAAACTGAAGTTTTCTTTGTAAAACTAAGCACAATACTTTGTAAGTGATAAGAATGGCTTCTGAAGTAAGTATGTGGGTCCTTTGGAGTAAAAAAATATTATGAATAATTATTTGGATTAAAGTATTATGAAAATTAATATATTATAAAACCTTCTCATCAGCATATTTTCTTAATATGTAAAAAAAAAACACATAGTCATTACAGATTTTGGTTGTTTCACGGAGTTGAAATGCCGTCAGTCTCCCCAGATCTCACTCATGACTGTGGTTTAATGTGGTGTGATCTCACAGTATACATTTATTTGGCTAGTATCTTTTTGGTATGTTGGTGAGCATTTGTGCCTTTTAGGATTTTTTAATTAAGTTTCTTCAATCCCAGGATTCACTATTAAATGGAAATTGTGTTTGTATTTTCAATATTGTAATGTAGTATTGGATGCACTGAAAATGTTACGTAAGTTATAAAACAAGATAATAAAACAGAGACATGTAAATCCACCTCTGAACATGGTGAAACTCTTGGAAGCTACCTGCATGCTCCTCCCTGATTGCATTTCTTAACAAAGGTGCACCACCAGGTTTAAAGTTTCTACAGTGGTGTGTTTGCAGCCACCAGTCTTTCCCTCATGCTGTACTTTGTACGACAGTGCCTTCTGCAGCATGTCACCAGAGTGACTGAGTAACGTTTTACTGGCAAAAATGGGTCTGTTGTTCCATTTTAAAGTAGAGGGTGTAAATAGGATTCAGACACTAGGGTACATTAGTCCATAAAATGAATATATTTTTTATGTCATTTATAAGGTATTGATTTTAGGTCCATTAGATTCACAATCCCTAGTGGGAGAAAAAACAATGATTTAATAGGTAGGTTGGAATTCCAGAAGGAAGAGCAGCAGTGATTAACCCCTTCTTCCTCCACTCCCTGCCCCTGTTGTATAATACTGCCAAGGAGCTGAGAAGAGGACTCCGGGGAAAAGGGACAATTTATCATCTGTCTTTCTTGCACTTTAGAAGGGATCACTAAACAAATTTCAACTGGATTATTTCTATGTCTTGTGATAGAACAGATCACTCTCAGTTGATAACGAGTTGCCCAAATTACTTTCTATAAGGTAGTTTTAAGGTGATGAATGCATTTTATTTTTACAAAACCCAGAGCATATTTATTGAGAGTCTTAGTAATTTAAGATGTTGTTTAGGGAGATGATAGGATATGAAGGAATAAAGCTTAGATTTTTTTTTTTTTTAATAAGAAGATCTTTTTCTCAACTCTAAGAAGGCAAAGTTCACCCTGGTGTCACGCCGGTTTATACCCTTTCATAGGCAAGTTTTAAGTGACATTTGTGAGATTGGCCACTGTAATTTTTAAAATAGGTGTTTCCTGTTCCATAAATATGTAGAAAATTATTGGTTTATATAAGCCTCTTTTCTGATAAGAAGATGACTGATGTATCATTTCACTTCTATATAATTAAATTTGGATATAGAGCACTCATTGTAATTCTAATTTCACCCAAGTAATGTCACTACCACCTAAAAGGAATTTTCTTAGGCTGCTGTGGCCGTTACGTCTTCATTATTATAGCTCAGAAAACCTGATTACAACATACGCAGGAAAAATTTTGAAATTCCAATTGTCATTCCAGTCTTCTGACATATCGACATGTCATGGTTGAAGAAAAATATGCCAGCTGAAATCTGACTCTGAAAATTTGACCTGACATTGAGGTTATGGTATCAACAAACTTTTTCTTTTAGAATTTCATCTTCTAATTCAAGGTTTCAAAGTTTGGTGATAAAAAATATAAAAATACAGGCTCCCTCTTGTGGGTAATATTACCACCTGTTTATTTCTCTGTTGCCCACATATAGGATATGGAAAAATTTTTCTGTTTCACTTTAAGTAAATTCTACTGTGGCAATCTTTTTATCGTTGGTCAGATGTAATATTTTGCTTAACTGAAAAAACAGAGTTTGGGGTACATTTTTAGTACAGTTTTTAATGAAGATAAAAAGTATTTTTTTATTGGCAGTCTATGTGTAGACAGCCTTTATTTAACTGCAGCAGCATGTTCTGATGTTCAAAATTTTTAATAACTTTTTTCATTTTAGAATACTTTCCATTGTAGTAATTAGTGAATTAATCAAATAATGTGGAGTAGTCTCTGTCAGTGTGGTGACTTTTGGATTTCTGTGCTTATGGACAAAGATCTGATATTGAAGTGAAGTAAACTACCCCCTCCTCAATCACGGTCCAGATAGATAACAATACGGTAATAAAACAGCTCAAATACCATAAACTTTTCATCAAAATTGTGAATAATCAATGGTATAATAAGAATAAACATTGAAGAATTACTCAGTTCTTCATAGACTGAACTGAATGGGAAGAGACTGAGTGGATACCGAGGCTGTTGCTGCCACCATGTACTGGTTTCCTGCTTTCAAAAGTCTGATTCTTGGGAATTTCAACTGATTGCCAGCCTTGGGAACTGGTAACAAAGCCAGAGTTCTATTCACTGATGAAAGTGGTAACAGCAGTGTTTTTGAGGTTGAGCTGGGTAGTGTAGTCATGGAGATCTATAGCAAGAATTGTGAATATAGAGGTAGCTGAGTGACTCCAGCTGGGCGGTTACTGTGTTGACCATTGCTGTCATACATTTGAATGGAATCAAGGAAAGGACCTGTGAGGACACCTGTAAATCTGTCGTAACTCACTCCAAGAAGGAAGAATTTACCTTAATAAGTTGCCAGTCCTAAAGTATATTCAGGATGTTTATATCAAAATTATACAAAATGAACAACTTCTGAGGTTAACATACATGTCTGTATGCATATAATGTAACTTATATGCTTATAGGTTTTTAGATTAATTCTGGTGGCATTATAATGTCAAATTAATGCCTGTTTTTCTATAAATAATAACTTTATTATATTTATATATCTATATAAATTTATTTTGAAAACCATCAACATCTGCTTCTTAAGAGTCATATCTTGATATATTTACTAAAAAGGAACAAAGCATTGGTAAAGGTCTACTTTCATTTTTTTCTAGCGTTCCTCTTGCTGATGACACAAGTCCTGTTTGAATCTACTTACAAGATTCTGAAGACTGAACAGAGAACTCTGGCACTGCCCTGGGTAGGAAAGAGATATATTCATGAAACACATAATACACATCTTTGAAAAAATTGATTCCTATAAAAATGGAAGTTTTTGTGCCTTCTCTTATTTTTAATTTATAATAAGATACATGACATATGAATATAAGCTATAATACATAGTCTTTTATGTTTAGATGACAACTAAATTTGTAATTATAATTTGCAAACTCATTTTGAAGGTAATGTTTCTAAACTGGCAGATGATAGCACCATTTCTTTTCATTTTCTTAATGAGATACACAGTTCTTGAAGTTGCAAAAGTTTATTTTTCCTCATTGAAAAATGTTTTTTTTTAAACATTATTTGCTGCTTTTTTGTTGTTGCTGCAAAAAAACTATTTGGGGTCACTATAGGTAGGTCATACATTTCTCAAAATTTCTAAAGGCTATTTTGTTTTTTCAAGGTATGTTTTTGTAAACAAATACAAAAATACAGTTTTCCTGAGGCCAAACATTTTTTCCAGTTTGCTTCGTAGAAAAATTTAGTGGGCATCTATCTGTGAGTGCATGTAAAATGCTTGTAAAAGTTATACTCTTGGAACAGGAACTGAAAGTTTGACCACAAACCTAGAGTTGAAAATCCTTTTATAGTCCCATGGTTGACTGCTGTAAGGATGACAGCAGAAAAGGTAGGAGATGTGGGATCTTATTGTTCAGGATTTTGTCACTAGTAAGATGGAAAAGACATTCTCTTTCTGTTTAGTTCTAAGAAGAATAGTGAAAAAGCAGTCTTCTTGCAGAGTGAACTAAAACTTACTTACTCACTAATGCACTCTAAAAGTCATATGACATATTTCTAGAACTTCAAGATACAAATTTACTTGTAAAAACCCTTAGATTCAATGGTAGTTGTTATCGTCTTTAAAAGCTGTGTTGTTTTTAAACCCTAAAATATTGTTTAACTCTTTATACAGAAGACTTCCATATATTCACAAATGAATCAATGTAATATGGAAGAAAGCATTGTGAATAATGGTTTTTAATGACAACAGAACTGGAATAAGTCACAGATTATTGCAAATATGAAAATTTTATAGTTTAACAAGTTAAAACACAAGTATAAATAAAATTAAAAGGCAATTGGAAAGCTGGGCCTACTTCTAATAAATATGGCAAACATCCCATGTAAAGAGCTATTATTATAAGAAAGGCACTAACATCTTAATTTAAAAGATAACAAGATATAAGAACAAATAATTAATGACAAATGCAATTCTAATGCAAAAATCTAGTACAAGAAATGCAAAGTTATGTTCCATTTATTATCTAACTAGTAAGTAGTAGTTTGGAATAATGTTGTGATAAGAATGTGGGGCATTAGGTGCTCTCAGTTAATGCTGGAAAAAGGTTATATTTGTTTAGCTTTCTATAAAGTGACTTGACCATCTCTAGTAAGAGAATTAAATGTTTCCAAAGCATTCTGTGCAACATTTTCACTCTCTTAGTTTGGAGAAGGTTTGGTTGCAAATAGTCCAAATTATTTTTAAAAGCTAGAACTTCATATTTTCTTATGTGAAGTCTGTGTAGGCAGTTAAGAGCTAATTAGGTTATATGGTCATTAGGGACCCAGATCCTTCATCTTTTACTTTGTTTTTCTGAACATGTAACCTTTACCAGTGTTTTAGAATATCCAGTATTGGTATCCAGCAAGCATGTCCATATTCTAGTAACAGGAAGGAAATATTTCTAGAAGATTCATGCTCCCTCCCTGTAAAGGACATCTTTTGAAAGTTGTCCACACTCCTTCCATGTACATTCCGTTGGCTAGGACACAGTCACATGACCACGTGACCATGACACAGTTAAAAAGAGCTTGAAAGATATAGTTTTTATTGTGGAAGATAAATCTGGGGGAGTTATTACTGTGGGTGAATAAAAAACTAGATATTAGGGCCCAACTAACTGGCAATTTTGCTTTCAAGAATCTAACTTAAAGAAATAATTAAAGCAGATACCATATATGTAAATATGATCATTTTCATATATTTATAATGGAAATAATTTGAGATTGACTAAATTGTTCAGCAAAGAGCAATAGTTTCATAAATCTGGTTACATTCATATTATACAGTCAGTAAAATATTTTTAAAGAATTTTGAAAGGCATGATATTATGCGTGATGCAGAGTTAAATGAAACAAGTCAGAATCCACGCTAGAGATACAGTGTATCTCCAAATTTATGTGTGTACACCCATACACATATGCACACATATACATACATTCAAGTATACATATATATTACAAATACATTTAAAAACCAGGAAAAATAGCTGAAAGTAAATATGTTAAGTATTATTAGTGCTGGATTATGGAATCATGAGCAACTTTAATTTCTTTTACAGTTTATACATTTTTTTAACAAGTATGATTTAGTATTAAAATTTGAGAAATACAAAAAGTATGTGATTCCAAATGATTTCATAAGAGGCTTAGTGCCTTTGTTTAAAATACTATGTATGTGGTCTATTCAAGGAAAGATGAAACAGCTTATCACCCATCCTTTTCGACTGCTTTTCCTGAAGTTGGGTTGGAATAAGCTTTCCTTCTCAGTAGAGCCATGCAGCCACTTAGAAGTCTTGATCATTTTTCAGCCTGGCTACCTCTTTTAGGTTAGGGCAGATTGAGATCCTGTTCAGTGGCGTTTGACAAGCACATGAAGGTTGCTTTTAGTAATCACACTAGTTTCAAAGGCAAAAAGCAAAATTTTAATGACTTCTTGTGTGTAAGTGAAAGAGGCTGAGTACTGCAGTTCTGGATTGAGTGTGTTCTTTTTTTTTTTTTTAAAGGATTTTCTACAGTATTATGCTGCCTTAGAACATTAAAGGAGTGAGAATTCAATTCAAAGCTAGGTGAAAAATCACAGTTAGGTAGCAGTCTGTGAGAAATTCTTTGGAGAAATTAGAATGAGAGCATTCTTTCCCCCTGAACCTAAGCTCTCTTTGGAACTTGTAAGAGAAGCGTAGTGTAGACAAGCATCAACTTTGGAGACACACTGTTTGAGTTCAGTTCCTGGCTGTATCACCACCTTTGGGTCTGTTCCATAACCACTGATTCCTCACGTGTGAAGCATAATAATAATGGAAAATAGATGGATAAATCATACCATGCAAATACCACATGGACACTGGTGTAACTACACTGATTAAACAAAACAGACTTTAAAGCCCAGACTATTACTGGAGATAGTTTTATAAATGATTGACATTTCAATTCAATAGGAAGATAGAATAATATTAAATCTAAATGCCCCAAATAGCATAACTTCAAAACAGATTAAAGAAAATTTGACAGTATAGCAGGGGGAAATAAACACATCCACCATAGCTGTGGATATTAACTCACTTCTCTTGGTAATTGATGGAATAAAATAGAAAAAAATTAGTAAAGCACTAAAGTTGAAAGACAAAATTAAGAAACTTGGCCTCATAGACATATATAGAACCTAACATACAACTGCAGAATTCACGTTATTTTGAAGCAGTGGAGTCATACCAGTAAAATTAAGCTACAAATGAATAACAAAAATATAGCTAGAAAAAGTTTCAAAATTAAAAAGAAATCACAATAATTATTATAAATATTTTAGGCTTAATAAAAATGAACATGTTACACAGAACAATTATAGAATGCATATAAGAAGTATTTACTGGGAAATTTATACATAAATAAATGCGTTAGAAAAAAAGGGTGAAAATTAATAAGCCAATAATTTATTACAAAAATAACAAAATAAATTCAAAGTAGTAAAAGGAAGAAATGAATTAAACTAAGAGCAAAATTAATGAAATGAGAAACAAACATGTGATGAAGAAGAGAACCAAGAAAGCCAAAAATTGATTGTTGCAAAAGGTGAATAAAGTTTCCAATCCCCTGATGAGACCGAGCAAGAGAACAAGTGACAAGAGGCAAATAACCTGTATCAGAAGCGACAAAGGTGATGTCACAACAGATGTGCAGACACTAATCAGCTACTGACGAATGTCATGAACTTACATTACCAAGTTTATGTTCGGAAATACGAAGGGTTGAATGACTTGGCAAATTGTTAGAAAAAGAATATAACTTAGCAATTTTTACTCAAAAAATGAGATAGGGAACCTGAATACTTCTATAAACATTAAGGGAATTTAACTTTGGTAATAAAAAAGAAAATTCCACACTGAGATTGCTTCAGAGGCAAATGTAAGGAAGAAATAAGTCTAATCCTGCATAAGGTTTTTTTTTTTTTTCCAAAAAACAGAAGAGGAGGTAATAATCCCCAATTATTTTGTAAGATTATATAATCTTGGTACCAAATCTGACAAGAATAGTATGAAAAAGGACATTCAGATGCAAATTCCTCTCATGAATATATGGAAAAACTGTCAACCAAGTGTTAGCAAACCAAATTCAGCAATATCTGAAAAGGATTATTAATCATGAGCAAGTTTTTTTAGTTCAGAAAATCAAAGTTTGCTAGCATGTAAAAAAATCAGCCGGTGTAATATAGATTAAAGGACAGTATCACATGATCATTTCAATGAATGCAGAAAAAGGATTTAATAAAGTTTATCATCTATTCCTTATTTTAAGAAGTTGTTAGAAAATTGAAAACAGAGGACTTCCTTAGTGTGCTATGAAATACCTATAGCAAACATAAATTATAATAGTGAAACGTTTAAAGCTTCCTACTGTGGTCAAGAACAACATCAGGGTATTTGCTATCATCCCTGCTATTTAGCATTTTTGGGAGATCCTAGTCAATACAATAAAGCAAGTTAAATAAAATGATTAGGATTGAAAAGATAATATGAATTAATACGAGCATTTAACAAGGTTGATGTATACACTATACACAAATCAACCCTATTTCTATATATCAGCATCGATTTTTGCCTAGTGTTCAATAACAAGAAGTATTTATTACCTCTATGGGGAAAATTGTGAAATTTTAAGAAATATTTTTCATTCTGAAATAAAGGATGAGATATACCCTGTTCACGTACTGAAAGATCCCATATTGTAGAGGTATTCCTTACTCCCAAGTAGATTTATAAGTACAGTGTAATCACAGTCAAAATGCCAACTCATTGTTTTGTCTGTGTTTGTTCTTTGAATAGTTTTGTCTGTGTGTACGTGTGTGTGTGTGTATGTGAGTGTGTGAGTGTGCATGTGTGTGTGATGTGCCAAGTTGATTCTAAAATGGAAAAGACAAGAATAATCAGGACATTCTTGAAAAGGGAGCAGTGTGTAGGATGACTTGCTCTATTGTTATTATAAAGCTCTGTTAATTCAGAAAGTGTGGCTTTGCTTCAGGGTAGACAAGTACACAAACGAGAGAAACTAGAGAGCTCAGAAATGTCTCTTGCATATATGGACTTTTTTTAAATAATAGGGGTGGTACTTTAAAGCAGTAGGGAAATAACAGACATTTTAACATATGGTATGGGGAAAATTGATTATTTATGGAAAAAAATGAAATTGGATCCCTGCCTCACACCACACATAAAAAATCAATTTCAGCTGCTGAAAAACTAAGTGCAAGAGGTAAAAACAATAAGAAAATCTCTTATAAGGAATTCTCCTATAAGAGAATCTAGGAAAATAACTTTATGATCTGGGAGTAGAGATTAATTCCTTAGATGAAAAAAAGCACACATTCTACGTTACTTTTTTTAAACAGACTTTATCCTTTTCTCCCCAACTCCCCCCAACACATGGCCTTCTTCAAAATCAACATCCCCCACCAGAGTGGTACATTTTTTATAACTTTTAACTGACACATCATTGTCACCCAGAGTTCATCATTTACATTAGGTGCTACATTATTTTATTGTTTACTGGGGAAAAAAAAACATAAAAGAGTGAAAAGACAGGACATGGAGTGGGAGAATAAATTTGCAAAGCATCATTGACACAAGTGATATCCAGAATAGATTTTTTTTGAAGTACAAATCAGTGTAAAAATTTACATAATCCAGTAGAAAAATGGACTAAAGAAGAAATACGAATGGCCTATAATGTATCCAAGTGTCCAAACATGAAAAAATGGTTCACCTCAGTAACAGCCAAGGAAACAAAAAGTAAATTCATAATGAGATTCTACACATGCTTCAGAATGGGGAAAAATAAAATGGCTAGCAGGTCCAGCATTGGCAACAACAACAATGCTTATCCAGTGTTGGTCAGAATGTAAATTGGAACAACTGCTTTTGGATATAGTAATAAAATTTATAGCCCCTGTTTAAACATAGCAACCCTAGATATATATTTCCCAGAGAAATATGGGCATACATGTATCAGGAAATATGTACAAGAATGTTCACAGGAGAAATATTTGTATTTGCCAGAAATTGGAAGTAACTCAATTGTCATCAACATGATGGACAGTTTATAGAATAGTCATACAATGAAATACGGAGCAATGAAAATGCGAGGCTTTTAGTGATCTGATTACTATTAAGTGGAGGAAAGCAAACGGGGAAGAACACCTACAGGGTGATCCCAGGCAAGCAGTTCTATTTTTCAGAGACGCATTATAGATGGTAGAAGTATAAAGAAAATCAAGGGAACACTACTGTAAGTCAGGAAGCGTTGAGCTCTAGGAATGCGGAAAGAGGCTGAGCTGAAGGAGGGAGAATTGGGGTCAGGAAGCACTTCTGACGAAAGGGAGCGTGTCACCAGCGTCCTGCGTGGTGGTTACAGGGGTGTGTGCTTTTGTACCATGTGTTGAACTGAACATATTATGGAAATATTTTCAGAATAGGTGTTAAAATAGTACAGCAGATAGTTCAGATCTGTTTCATTTATTTCTTTAGTAGTGTATTATGTTTCAGGTGGGAGAAATATGGTTGCAAATAGTGTAAATTAAACTGACACATCTTTCAAAATTTAGGTAAAGTAATACAAGATGTTAGTAAAGAATTTCCCGCATTGGAAATGAAGCACAATAGAATAGTGAAATAAGCATTTATTCTTCTCAGGGTTCTTTTTCTAAGAAGTGTAATAAAGGACATTAGACACTGCCATTTCATTGAATAGAAGCAGAATGTTTTGAGGGCTCTAAAATTATGGATATATTATTTACATATGTATTGACGTGCATTGCCAAGTTAAAGCATCTTTGCCCATATCAACAGTATCCACAGAAAGGCTTAGCTGAATATCAGATTTTGTACTGCGTTGACCAAAAATAACACAACAAAAAAAAGTACTTCACACAGGTTTGTAAATCGAAGGTAAATTGAGAAGAGTGATGAGTTATACCATTGTTGGCAGTTATTTTTGTTTTGCTTATCTCCTTCTATGTTAACATTCTTTTAAAATGTCACTGCATTTATAGTTATTTGCTTTAACCATTTAGCCAGTTAATAATTTGTGATCCTAAGTGGTTGTTATTTGTACACGCCTTTTGGTCACCTCTCTTTTTTTACTTGCAAATAAGCAAGCTCTTTGCTTTCACTATTTATCAACTCCAATCAGTTTTTTCCCCCTCAGTCACCCTTATCTAGAAAGTAAAACTCTTTGCTGCTTGAAAAAGGAGAATAATCCCAATATATTGTAAATTGTCAAGTGAGTTCTTTATAATTAAAGATTACTCTGCAGTATACAATTTTTAAGGCATTTATCCTGACAGGGTTCAGTGGCCTTTGAGAATGAGCCACTTTGTTGACAAATCTATCATCTAAATTGTGCAACATTAATGAGAACTCCGAGCAGCACACTCTTACATTTTAATGTGGGTGGCAGTTTTAAGGGAGAAAAAAAAAAACCCCACCAAAACAAAATACTGAATATGATTGAAGTTGATTTAAAAAAGGTCTGCCACCTGTGGATAAAAATGTGCATTACTCTGAACACACAATAATTAACAAGACTGAAAGGCCATGGCAAAATCCAATGACTCTCTGAAATCAAAACCCTGGTTATTATTTTCAAAAATGAAAAAGAAAGCACTGATTTTCACAGTTATGCAAATACCAGCTTGTGATGCTCCTTACCTGTGCAATGGGCTTTCCGAGCTCTGTAGCTTAATCCGCAGCTCTTCACTAATACACGGCAGAATCGATCCCTGAAAGTACAGTCTTGGTTTGAGTCCCTCATTTCTTAGTTAATAACTCATTATGTGATAGTATATTTCCTGGACAGTATACTATTTCTGTATCCCTTTCTTTTCATAAGCATTTATAAATCATTGTAGATCATCTTTTATTGTTGCACCTCAATCTCTTGAATAAGACTCTTTTTTAAAAATATACGTTCAGCTTAGTTTTCTCAAGTTAACCTTACAAGTGAAAGCACCATACATATTTAAATCTAATGCCACTATCCTCATAATTTCTTCTCAACTCAAAATTATTTGTTTAAATGCCTGATTATGTTTGATTGTCTTTATGCTCTACCTACAAATATCTAATCTCCATCTGAAAAGTTTAGCATAAACTTATTAAGCGTATTTTCTGGATGTTTCAAGTGTATGTACGTATAATGCACCAGGGGAATTTTATTAGCACAATTTGAATTGCAGAGTTCATTTCAAAATGTACATCAGCCTGAGTAACATAATGCAGCCATTGTAGAGATGCTGCCTCGTACTGGTCTTGGAACGAGATACTGCTACTTGAGTAGCCGATGCTGATCCACTTGAAGCAGTCCTAAAACACTAGCCTGGCAGAAAATAATGGTCTATGTAGAATTCCTTTGGCTGTGGCTCTCAGCTTCTTGACTGATAAGGAACAATGAGAGAGAGTCATTCAAAAATCGTAGAAAACTTAGAGCTTTATTACTTTTTAAATGTCAAATGATAATATGTCTTAATACTTTAATAACAACTGCTTGAGCATTTTCTATTATTCAGCAGTTGTTTGTAATTAAGAGGGTTTTTCCTTCCAAATAAAATAATGCATGAACCGTTGACCAAAAGGCTTTAAAATAATGTATGTGAGCAAGCAATTGCTTATTTTTGTGTCTTTCTTTAGGATACTAAGCAAGAAAGAAGCAGTTCTAACAATAATAATTTAATTTGAGAAAAAAACCTTGAACCCAAACTGTCTCCATAGAACTTTTTGCATAATTAGGTTGTACATGCTCTCAGAGGAAGAAGTCTTGCCCACAGTCATGTTCCATAAATGAAAATACATTTTGCATAAATTAGTTAAGTTGAACTGCTGAGATTCATTATAAAAGGTAATAAATATTTCCTAATTTTTAAATTGTTTAAGAACCATAATTGTTTATTTTCTTAGGTGATGTACTTGTGCATATTTTAGAGACTTTAAGAAACAACTTATATTTTACAGTGAATAATTGGTGTTTTGTCATATAATATGATACGACATGACGTAAACATGTTTGACCTGTAATTAGGAAATTTCATTCCTTCTTAGCATGATAAAGCTTTTTGATACAGTGTCATTTTAGGCATTTCGAATCTGTGTGAAAGGACTGGATAATTTTCTAGGTGTTTAGAGAAAAGTTAAATTAAGTGTCTTTACCATGGCCAATATAAATTCTAGGTGGATTAAAATTTTTCATTTTTAATAAAAGAAGCTATAGAGTATTAAGAGATAGTGTTGGTGAGTATTCGTTTAAGTAGAGGGAGAGGTGGAAGTTAACTTTAAGCATTAACACCAAAGGCAGAAATCACTAAAGAAAAATTTTGCTAGGTTTGATCACAAAGATGTAAAAGTTTCTTTGCATCTTAAATCATAAGACCGACAAATGAGGACCTGAGAAATATATTTGTAACATATTGGGTTTAATTATATAAATTGCCATTTTTGTTAAAACTGGCTATTGGCAATTTAATATGTTCCTACCTAATTAAAATATAATTTAAACTACTTACAAATTAAAGGAAAAGTAGGGAAATTGTGTGAATATTCAGTTAATAGGAGGGAATCAGATGGGGGCTAAACATATAAAAAGTTTGATTGTTACAATAATTTTGGACATCCAAATTAATCGTGAGAGCCTAGTTCATTTAGCAAATTGGCAAAGTTTAAAAATGCCACAGTAACCAATGCTGAAGAGATTGCAGTGAGATGAGGCCTCTCATTTACCAAGGCTCATAATGTTGGTTATAGTACTGCACCAAAGATTCATTTCACACAATACACATTAAAATTTGTTAATGTCGATGCTTGTACTTCTTAGGAAGTTACCTAATATTACATGTATGTACGTAGTAACACAGAATTTAAAACAATAATATATTTTGAAAAAAGTCTCTTCTTTAAAAATATTGTAGTATTTATATATGATGAAATACTAATTTCATGTAAAAATAGTGTTGTAATGACATGGGAAACCAGAATCTATGTTGTCATACATATTTAAGAAATACCTGTTGAATGGATATTGGGTGTGTGCACACACACAGAGGCGTGTATCCTGCATGGAACAAAAATACTGATAGAATATGTGATGAAATAAATAAAGTGCTAAAAGGCTTGATTACAGGATTATATCCAATTTTTTAAAATTTTCACCTTTTTGATTGCATGTATTAGCTACTTTTCTTTAATGAGTATATATTAGTTGCATTTTAAGGAAAAAATACATATTATTTTTTAAACTAGAAACGTCAGTGTAGTAATCCATGTATCAAAGGAACTTTTCTCCTGTGTTTTATTCTAGTTTTATGGCTTCAGGTCTTATATTCAAGTCTTTAATCCATTTCATGTAAATTTTTGTGAGTATCATAAGATAGGGGTTCAATTTCCTTTTTCTGCATGTGGCTATGTAGTTTTCTTAGGTGATGTACTTGTGCATATTTTTGAGAATTTAAGAAACAACTTATATTTTACAGTGAATAATTGGTGTTTTTAACATCATTTGTGAAAGAGACTGTCCTTTCCCCAGTGAGTATTCTTAGCTCCCTTGTCAAATATTAGTTGACCTTGTATGCAAGGGTTTATTTCCAGACTCTCAATTCTATTCCACTGATTTATGTGTCTATTTTATGCCAGTACCATACTGTTTTGATTATTATAGCTCTGTAGTGTTATACTAGCTTGAAATCAGGAAATGTGATGCCTCCAGCTTTATTCTTCTTTCTCATGATTGCTCTGGCTATTTGGGTTCTTTTTTGCTTCCATACAGATTTTAGGGCTGTTGTTTCTATTTCTGTGAAAAATGCTGTTGGAATTTTGATAGAGATTGCATTAGTAATCTAGGCATAATTTTTCTAATGATAGCATTTCTGTATACCTAGATTGCTATATAAACATATCTAAATTCTTCATTCTAATTTTTAATTAGAGAAAAATTCAAGAGGAACAAAATTTTTCAGAATTTTCAATACGTGAAAGTCTGCACAGCTCGGATGATTTGCTGTAACACTGCCAACAAGTTTATCCAGGATTTACTCAGAAGATCCCAGTGATAGGTGGGGTCGTACTGTTTCACATTGATCTGTGTCAGGTTATTGGGTAGTTCTTCTCCTTGTGCCAAGTTTTGCCTTCATTTACATTCCCCTTGACACCACTGTCACTGAGAGCAATACCCCAGATGTAAGATTTTGGAATACTTTGAAAGTAAGTTCTGGATCGAGTATAATGGACAATAGATACGATTCCTTATTAAGACATTCACCTTTTGAAAACCATCGTTAAATTCTTCGACCATTCAGCTAGCATTTCCATAGTTCCTTTTTTTAAAAAATTAAGCAGCTACCTCATTTTTGTGAGCATAATTCATGTGTATGAATTCACAGATGTAACTGCAGTTGGATTTTTAAAAATATCTGCATTTCTCCCTTTTTCTCACTTTCATAACTGAACTCACCATCAATAAAAAAGTGATTATTACCATAAAATGATCCAGAAGATGAAACAACTTATTAAAATAAAGCAGAGTATACTTGATAGATTGTTCAAATGAACTCATCTTTTTGGATTTAAAGAAATTCTTTTACAGAATGAATTCTGTGTTTGACCACTATCTGACAAACCTCAGAGGGATACAGGAATTCTGGTGCATGACCATTTATTCTATCTTTAAACTTTATCTGTACTGATATTAAAAAACATAAACAAATGGTTTAATTTTAGGAATAGGAATAACTTTTCAACAGTAAATAATGTAACTTTAAAAGAAAACATATACATTAAGACTGGCAATTTTAGAAAGGGGTAACATTTATTGAAACGCAATAGAACCCAAGATGTTGATTGACCCTTAAATAGCAAATATCGAAGTATTTACATAATGCCATTGAAATATAGAACTATAAGTAAACTAAACAGAAAAGGAAGGTCAAAGCTAATTTTAACCTTTGCATTTATTTAACAAACCATTTTATTTATTATCTTTATTTTTCCCTTTATCTCTCCCTTTTGTTTTAAGAGTAATATTATTTAAAAGCAAGAAACACTCATGTCAGAATACCCAAATTACACTAAAAATCAGACTTCAAGACTGTCTATGAGGCAGAAATAATCCAACTATTATTTCTGGTATAAAAAGTTTTTTGAATAACATCATTTGCCCGGAAGCTGTTTTCCAACCTAATAACTCCTGGAATTATGATCTAAAATTTCAAGAGGGTTAAGGCTGCAAAACTACTAGAAAGTATAAATGTGTGGGAATGTGACCAGAGGTGGAATCTGATTTAAAATTTCTTTGAGGATGCTCTGGCTTGAAAACAGTAGCCCTGAGAAAGTTAAAAATACATGCATAAATGTTGCTCAGCAAGCTTGTCTTAGTTAAACATATACTACTACTTGCACAGCAATCTCCAAGACATTCATTAGCTAGGGTTTTAATCTGTTTTCTTGATTTTAACCAATTGCTTCAATTCTCTTTGAGTAAAATTACTTAATGGACAGAAAATAAGGTTCAACACATTCTATATGGGTTCGTCTTTTTTTTTTTTTTTTTTTTTTTGCAATTTCTTTTTTATGGGACATTTTCCAGGTGACATGTAATGTGCATGGAGTCTGTTAATGGTAAAACAGTTTTGAGCGTGCCTGCCATCTATCCACTCCAGCATTTTGTTAGGAATTGTGTCAAGAGTTGGATGGGAAAGAAGGGGCAGGGGGCATCGTCTCTGTGTAGCAGTTATTTCTTTAACGTGCCAAGCATGGTGCTGGTTGTTGCAGAGGACATGGTGATATGTAAAATGGGGTCCTGGGCTTTGAAAATGTTCTGATGTTCAGGGGTGTGGTCAGGGGTGAGGATGGCGAAAGTACGTCGGTCCCTCTATTGAAAGGCAGAACACAAAGATTCATAGCTCACCTCTGAGTGCTTCGCCTCTGGATCTGTCTTGGCTGTGCGTGCTAGTTTTTGATGGGGTCAGCTTGCCACTGGTTTAATCATAGGCATTTAATTTAATGTGTGGCCATGTAGAGTACCTGAACTCTTCTTTCACAGACAACACTTTCAAATTTGTTGTCCCACAATGTCTAGGACAATGGTGACAATCTTTAGCAAACATAGTTTGAGGGATATACAGTTCTTCTGAAAAGCCCCGACATCTATCACTGAGCTAGGCCAGTTGTGTTCCAGAATGCCTTCTAAAGACCCCAAGTAAGTGGCTTTTATGACCTATGCTTTAATGTGGTGTCATTGGCCCTGACTGAGGGCTGCTCTACGAAAGAGCCCCACAAAACTCATTACTCCCACCAAGAATTGCAGAAACATTTCACTGCAAACTACAGTATCCACTCTATAAGACTATGGAAATTTCTAACTCCTTTTTCAGATGCTGCCCCAATATATATACATTTATTTCTAGAAAGAATTAACTGCTACATATCTAAAACAAGAGTGTATTTTAAACTCTCTTCTTATTCTTTTGTCATTCATCCTCTGCAATGCTTAAATCAGTGCAACTAAAATTTTTAGCAGAAAAGTTAGCTGAAGGGGGTCCAAAGGTATTAGCTTACAGTTATAAAATAAATAGGTCCTGGCAATGTAATGTACAGCATGGTGACTATAGTTACACTATTGTTATTTAATGATGCCTGTGTATATATAACTGACCACCAGTGTTTCTTTTGTCACTCACTACTAAAAGGCTTAGTGCCAAATTTGGAGTCTCCATAACCTGAGGTATAGACATCTATGGGATATGTTTACCATAATTATATCCCTCTTCTTGTTTTTATTTTCACCATCTCATATAATTTTAACAGATGCTTCCTGTTATGTTTCATGTATTAGAGAAGGAACGGTTTTCATGAGCAGGGGATGAAGGAGGGAAAGGCTGTGGAGAAGTGAGAATCGAAAAAGGCATAGCCAAGACAATGATATTTGTGGTGGTCCTTGAGTGGTGGAAATGAGGAGAGACTGAGACAACATGAGCAGAGGTGCAGAGAACAACTGTGTGGTTCCGTTTGGCTCAGAAATATTAAGGCAGCAGTGACTCATCAGTCAGTCAATTTCAGATTGATAAACTCAACCTGAGGAGTTTATGCATAATCTTGTCTAATTTGATAACTAATAAGGTTCCATTGATTTTTTTTCATAAGAGAAATGTCAGTATTTAGCATGCTTTGTCCACTGCAATGAAGCTTTCTCTAGTATGTGGTACGGGATGGATTTTGGGAGAGAGGGAGAAATATTGGAATTCAAGAGACCAAATACGAAATGTAATGTAAGTTCCCCAAAAGAAACTGTGTAAATGCATTTAATGACAGTGGGCGTTGGTAACCATGACAAATCCAGGTAATTCGTTTGAATGATACTTTGCTATAGAGTCTATTTCTAAATTGAAGTATAGTTGATTTACAGTGTTCTGTTAGTTTCTGGTATACAAATGACCTTATTTACAAAACAGAAACAGACATATAGATATAGAAAACAAACCTATGGTAAGCAAAGGGGAAAGGGAGGGAGGAGGAATAAATTAGGAATTTGGGATTAACAGATACACACTACTGTTATACAGAGTAGAGTCCCTTATAGCTTATGTGCTACCAAACTGTTTAGGCTGAGTCTCTCAGCTAATTTTTTTTTTCTTTTCTATCCTTTCCTTTTCTTTTTTCTTTTTCTTTTTGGTTAACCATGATGTCATAATAAGTAGATACTGTCATTGTATTGAGTACGCTTTTTAAAAAAATTGAGGTATAATTGGCATGTGACATTTTATTAGTTTCAAGTGTACAACAGAATGATTCCATATTTTTATATATTGTGAAGTGATCAACACAAAAATCCTAGTTAATATCTGTCCCCATATGTAGTTACATTTTTTTCACGTGATGAGGACTTTTAAGATCTACTGTCTCAGCAACTTTCAAACATACAATACAGCGTTATGTACCAGCTGTAGTCACCATGCTGTACATCACATCTCAGGACTTACTTCTTTATAACTATAAGTTAATACCTTTGGACCCCCTTCAGCTAACTCTTTTGCTAAAAATTGTAGTCACATTGATTTAAGCATTACAGAGGGTGAATCGTAGAAGTATAATAAGAGAGTTTATAAATGTACTCTAGCTTTAGATATACAGCAGTTAATTTTTTCTCTAAACTTTGGTATTTCCTATTTTTTTCATATTCTATATTTTAAATCTCAGTGACAAGAATATAGCTAACATATGTTGAACACTCATAAGCACTTTATAAGCACTTTACATGTATCAGCTATTTCAGCTCTCAGAAAAATTCTGTGAGATAAGTTTTAATATTATCTCAATTTTACATTTGGGGAAACTGAGGAACAGAAAAGTTTGGAAGTTTTGCTCAAGCTTGCACAAGAGAGTTAAAAGGCACCATCTGGATTTGGGTCTGACGATCTTGTTCTAGCGCTTATACTCTTAATAGTATACTGTTTCATGAACCCAAAATTGAAGGAAATTATTCCCTAAGTTTCATTTCTCTCCAAGGACTAAAAATACGGGTTTTTTTTTATTAACTTTCTAGATTCACTGTCACTTAGAACTTCAGCTCTTTAGAAAGAGAAGGGATCTAAGAGGCACGTGATCCACCTTCCTGTTCATTGCAGAAAACTTCTTTACAACAGGGTGATAGATAATTTCCCTTTCCCATCAAAGATACTTTAAATTTTTTAAAAAAATGAATGCATTCCCAAGAAAGTTTATTCTACTTCGGAGCAGCTCTGTTAGGAAAGCGTACCGTCCTAAATCATCTCTCCACCTCTTTACCATATTTTTTCTACCAATTAGACATGAATTAAAATATATTGGTCAGAAGGAAGCATATTGTAATAATAGTCACAGCTCACAGTTACCCAGTGCTCACTACGTGCTGACACTTTTCTAAATGCTTTCCCAGGATTAACTCTTTTACCCTCATTAACAAGCCACTGGTATGGATACTCAGTTAGGGGGAGGTCAAGTAATTTGCCTAAGGTCACAGTTAGTAGTGGAAACCAGATTCTTATCCCAGTACAACTCAGTGCCAAACTCCAGCTGTCTCTTGAGTCACCTTTTGTCCATCATGCTCTTTTTCCTCAAATCAACCCCATCTCTTACCAGTGAATCAATGGAGAAAACCTCTTGATCATGCCTTTTGGGAGTTTGCGTCCTTTCTGCTGCGACAGCTTTTATTCTGCTACCTCCCACCCACTCTTCTCTCACTATCCCCACCACCTCTGCTCCCCCAAGTTGCTGTTTGTGTCAACGAGCTAGGTGTTTTTCCCCTAAGTTTTTGTTATTTCTACTTCTCTGTCTTTGAACTTGGAATTCTACTTGGAATTCTTTTTCTTCCTTTTTTTTTTTTTTAACTCTCTTCACTACTTTTTGACCTCCAATTCATCTTTCAAAGTCAAATTTAAGTCGAAACTTCTTGAGAGTGATTTCTCTGTAAAGAACAAGCAAAATAAAGTTTCCCTTCCTTGCGAAAAACTTATTTTGTGGAATATGGAATCTAAAGCATGCAAGATTACGTTAGACGGTATGTAGGCTGGTTCAACTTCACAACCATTCCAGAAATTCTTTTATGTCACGTATAGATCATCACTCATCTTGAATGTTTTTAGTGATGGGTATTTCATTACTTTTCAAACCAGTAGATTCATTGTTGGACACCTCTGATACTTAGAAACTTTTTCTTTTAATAAGTCCCTCATTTTACCTCCCTGTAACGGCTTGTCATTGATCATAGCTCTTGCATTTAATCTGTTTTATCGATTGTATTCCATTTAGCCCTTTGCAGTATGTTAATTGCATGGTTCTCGAAATCTGTCTCTTCAATAAGTCTGAAAATCTTATTTAGTTGGGAATCACAATTTATGCTTTTCTATTTCCCTCAGTGCCGTACATACGTCTCAGCATAGACTAGGTCTATAGTAAATGCTCAGTAAACAATGCATTGAATTCTGCTAATAGTTCAGTACATGTGCGTGTGTATATGTGTGCATGCATTATATATGTATAAATATATAAATCAAAGTGGATTTTGTTTTTTGTGTAAATATTTATTGAAGTATGATCAGTTTACACTATTGTGTCAATTTCTGGTGTACAGCACAATGCTTCAGTCATACACGAACATACATATGTTCATTTTCATATTCTTTTTCATCATAAGTTACTAAAACATATTGAATATAGTTCCCCGCGCTATACAGCATGAACTTGTTGTTTTCCAGATTTTGTGAAAATCCTCCTGTATTTCGAAGTGAGAGACACTCAACTGGAGTTCAGTCAGTGTTCTGTGAGGTTCAGTGGGTTTGTAGATGCAATTCTCTGTGTATTTGTGGGAGAAGGTGAGCTGTGTCTCTCTGCTCTGCCATCTTGGCTCCTCCCCTGAAGAAAAGTGGGTTTTTATATTAAGCTAGCATTTACTCACAGTAATAATAGTACCCAGGGATAGCTGGAATAATGCCCAACATTTGTGAAACTCATTTTCTCTGTCTCCCTCTGTCTCTAACACACACACACACACACACACACACACACACACACACACACGGTTCCACTTTGAATATATGGAATACTAATTGCCTATGATGTCCAGCACATTTTTATGTCATACTTTTATGACAAATATTTCAGATATGCTAATCTACTTTGCTCTTTACGAAATAGTGCCAGGAATTTAGATCCGTTACATATTGGATGGAAACTTGAAGAGGACAGTGTCTTAGCTCCTGGGGAGGTGGACTCTAAGAGTGGTTAAGAGTGGAGCCTTTGGGCTCACTGGTCCCTGACTGCCACTGACTAGCTGTGAGATCCTGGACAACTTCCTCAATTACTCTTTGCTCGGTTTTCCCATTTCTAAAATTGAGATAATAGTACCTATTTCATAGAGATTTGAGCATTAAATGGATTGATGTGAGAAGTACATAGAGCACATATCTGGACTTTAATAAATGTTATTATTGCTAAAAAGCACTCACCTGGTATCTGAAAGAAATCTTGTAGCTAAGCTTGTAATCAAATTTAGTTCATTTTCCAAAACTCCATAGATCTTACATTTTTTTGTTTTGTTTTGTTTTTTTGGTGGAGGGAGGTAATTAGGTTTATTTATTCTTGGAGGAGGTACTGGGGATTGAACCCAGGACCTCATGCATGTTAGCCATGTGCTCTGCCACTTGAGCTATACAGTCCCCGCTCCAGATCTTACTTTTTAAAGAGACATTCTTACGATTTTTCTTTTCAGTGAAACAGCTAGTTCAAGAAACTTCACTGTTTAAATAAATAATATGTAACTTTTTATATCATTATTAACAGTGCTATTATTAGAAAAGGGCTAAAGAATCCTCATCCTCGACTTATTTCTGACTGCTGAAGAATTTAAAGCCACTAATAAATTTAGCAGTGTCAAAAGAGTTTAGTTTTATAAGCCAATAATGATAAAATACTAGTATGACATTTTATAGCTCTTTACAGTTTTAAAAATGCTTTCTTACGCTTTATGCCATTTAAAATGATAACATAGTAATTTTTATTTACAGTTACTACTCAGATGTAAACCACGCAGCCCCTTTTTCCTTTTGTCACCCGAGTCTAGCTAAATTCAGGGAACTTAAAGAGGCCATGGGGCTTTTAAAATTAAAAAATATATTCAGAGCTTCCAGTTGTACAATTAAAAGCACTGTGAACCTACTCCTTGTGTGAGAGTCTGAAAAAAGGACTAAATAAAAACGAACTTTGATCTTGTCATGCTAAAATTTAGAATCTAAATTATGTCATAGAGAAACCAAAAGTTTCTGGAAAAACTTTGTGCATAATTCATATGTACGTATATATATGTAGTATATGTTAATATATACAATAAGCATAGGAAATATTATTTTGAAAAATATGGCATTTCCAAAATACAATGCATAAGGTCAAATGAGAAAATGATTAAAAATTCAAAGGTGCTAGTCTGAAAATTTTGTTTTCCTAAGGACTTTCTCTGACTTTTCAAATTAACTTGAGTAGCCTTTCTCAGCAGGAAAGAAATACCTAGAATATGGTTCCAGGTGTAAGGCAGCTGACCATGATTTGATGTACCCACAAAGCCAAGCTGCCCACCCAAACTTGTGAAATTCCTTTCCCTTCTCCTCACGCCTCCAAAGGGTTAACTGAGGAGTGCTCTATTGTATTCCTGATGGTTTTCTCTGCGGAAAGCCCAGTGGGCTCTTCCAAGGGACTCTAAACAATGAGCTCAGTGAGGCTGTTCTGTCTAATTACTCAAAGACAGGGATGCTAAAGAGGAATTAATGACAGTTGACAAGTGCAATTAATAATTATAGCAAAGCCGGGAGTCATGCAGCAGGCGGATGACAATAACGGGGTAACTGTACATGGCAGCTTTCATCCGTGTGTGCTCTGTGTGTGTGTTTAAAGTGAGAGGCTTTGTGCACCATGGGCCACACTTCATGCTGACAGGGTAGGAACTGTAATTCAGCAACTCAAATGGATAGTCAGTCATATTCTCATTCATCCTCTCCCCCTCTGTCTCTCTCTCCACTTTTTTTCCCCTCTCTCCTCCCTCCTTGCTTGCAGCTCTTCCAATTTGGTGAAAGAAACATAGTGCAACTTAAACAAAACTTAACAGGAAAGAGCTACAGTTAGCTTGCACGATCCGCTGGTGACAAAGCTACTTAAAATTCCTGGTGGGCAACTGAGAGGAGAAGGGCCGGGAAAAGGCGGTCGCAGAAGTGGGATTTCCATATCAAAGGGCAAGCCTTTGGCTCTGAATGGTAATTAAAGTCCCCTGATTTCATCTTCATGGTCAAGTCATGAAAGGGGAAAAAAATTAGAGAGAAGAATTTTTCACTCCCTTCAGACTACAGAAAGGAAAACCATAAGCTAAATGAAAGTTGAGCTAAAAGGTATCTAACACTTCAATCTTTGCATCTAATAGAAGCTATGATTTTTCCCAAGCATTTATTCAGTTCACATCTTCATTCTGCCCTGATTATGAAGGATGTAAGATCTGCTTACACTTACTGGGCACACATCTTGGACTTCCCGAGTTTGCAAAGGATACCCGTTTTCATTACCTTGCCTTGGTGGCCCGGTCACTGGGGAAGGGTTTGTACACTTTGAGCAAAACTAACCTGAGAATTACTTCTTCAGGTAACGAAAAAAACATACACTGACTGTTCCATTTTAGATAGCTGTTGCCACGACTGAACAAAAACTTGTATCTCAGAATGCTGCAGGTTTGACTTGCATTTGCTGTAAACTGCCTCTTCAGTCTCATTGTTTGCTGGAGCTGTTTTGCTGTCTCTTCAACACTCCCATTTCCAAGGTCACTGCTTTATGAAATAATTATTTCATAAAGTATGGGACATATAAGCAGTTTCAGATTTCTTAAAGAAGAATGCCACTTATGTTCCGGGAAAGAAGGACTTAAAAATCATATTTCATTTTTTTGGATGAGATGTTAAACTTGGACCTACCTCTCTATTCATTAAAGATCACAGAGGTTTTTTTTCGTTTTTTTTTTTTTTTTCTTTTCCAAAAGAGCCCAGAAGCCTGGCCAAACTCCAATGCAGATAATTACATTCCACCTACCTAATTCCCTAGCTGCCTTAATTGGAAACAATTCCACTCTATTCTCCATCCCCATTACTTCTTATTCTTAAACTGTTTGGTATCTTTTTAGGCATCTTTCACAAACTACGGTAGATCTTCCACCCTCAAAGTACTGTTTTGGATTTGCGGTAAGATAAATTATACAACCATGAATTAATACTTAAAAGTTTGTTAAGAACAAAACAAACCACAAACACACAACTATGACTGAATTTCAGCTCACTGTCTACAGTTATGTTGGACCCCCGGTGCTAAGTGGAAAGCTGTTTTCATAAGAAGCATTAGTCCATGCGTTTTCAGAAGGTGATATTGTCACTAAAAGGTCAAAAATTAGTTTTTAGGAAGTAAAAATAATGCAAGAAGCACAGATACCTAGCAGTAAATATACAGTATATTTGGTGAATTAAAATTTCACAAGGCAGCTATTAGGGAAAATTTTATACAAAGGTATAAAAATTTTATACAAATGGGGAAGATGATAGTGAAAAAATATTGAAAGACACTGATTTAGTCCTATATCCATCTGTGTTTTTTGAAGATACAAGAGAGAAAAGAATGGCAGAAGTCACATGGACCTACCACCATTCTTTTTGTCTTGCTTTCTTTTCTTGTTTCTCTTCATTTGTTATTGAAGTCTGTGATACAGATGAAGAACCAGTGTGATCTGTTCCTGTATTTCTTACCTCTTGTTAAGGAATAAAATGGACCAATGGAGTACAATAATGAATGACTGAAGAGGTGTACACTAATGAAAGCACTTAAAAGAATGAAGGGTAATCAAATTAAAGCCCCAAAAAGAAAGATCACAAATAACATTAAGAGTATAATATAGTAAATTCTGACTTAGAATTATCATTGAAAAGACGGGAAATATTAGTTACATTTATTTTTAAAGAGGAAATTTTATACGTTATTTTCTAGAGCCCAGTAATTTTAAAAAATTTAAAGAACACAAATGCATTGGATATAGTGATACATTGTCTAACCTGCTCTTCCAAGAGAGTATATTGTTTCTGGGATACCACAAAACAGTTAAGAATGTTTGAAAAGAAACTGTGGCCAGATGAGACCCTTAGTTCTTCTAGTTCAGTACTGTGCAGTGGTGCCAAGAATGTGTTGTATGAATACATTCTTACCCTGTAGGTCAAACGGAAAATACTGACAACACCCGAACTGTAGCTTGGGAAGCAGTGGAAGATGATGGAGATGATGGGGATGTTGATCACATTTCTGTAGTGTTAACTCTGAGTCAGAAACTGTTTAAGCATTTTACTTCTACTAAATAATTCAGTTCTTTCTAATACCTTGAGGTACTTACTATTAACCATCATCCCCATTTTTACTGATGGGGAGATTATGGCCCAGATAGTTGAATAACTTGCCCAAGAATTAATTTTGAGTTTAAGGATTACAATAGCATATCATCTATACAGCTTTATTAAGACTTAGAATTCTCTCATTTTTACTTCTGTTGCCTCGTTAAATACCATGGTAAATAACGGTATATATACTATCTCTTCATAGGAAATACTGGATTTTCAAGGTTTTATGAAGTAGTTTTTTTATTTTCCCTCCAAACATGAAATATCTTCAAATTTTTTACTCTAAAATGTACTACATTCCTTTTACATGATAACCCATTCAATTATTTTGGGACTTAGAAAATCAATCTGAAAAAATATCTATGTAGGAATTTCCCATTCCTCTTATGAATAGTCACTGCATTCTTGCTTCTCTTTTGTTTTGCCCTTTCCATCTTTGCCCTAAAGGCAGTATAAACAAATGACTTGAGGGGGCTTCCAGAGATGAATAAGGATCAATTGTGTCTTTTCTACCATTTCTAGTTCTGGGTTTTCTAGCGAAGTTTTCATATGTGGATCCTATGTTGACATCAATAATTAATCAGTCGGAGAAAGGTAAGATCTTAGATCCTTTTCAAATTACCTGTAACCTTACAGAATACAGAAGTAAAAAAAGAAAAAAAAAGGAGGTACCTGTTTTTCCCCAATCCTATCTGTGAGGAGCTGGGCAGGAATTCAAATAATAATCTTACTCTCAAACAAAAGTTTGTGTCTGGACTGCTTGGTAGGGACACACTTGTCTCTTGTCTCCTGACTTTCTCTTTGTTCTCATTTCTTTCCTTTTTTTTTTTTGGTCTTTCTTTCCTTATCTCAATGTCTCTGTGTATCTCTCTTGTTTCCTAGCTCAAGTGCATCATTTTCTGCTATTGTGCTTAAGAAACTTGGCTGCAGGGGCTCTGAAATGAATAAAAATGTAATCCTCGCTGTGCCCATTGTGTGTTCTCATTTGTTTTTGCTGTATCGATTTATCAGCGGAGGGAAATTACTTGCTGGAAGAGAGGATGCCAGTCAGAATGACATTTATTTCATAGTACAAGGAGGCTCTCCAGCGTGTTTCCATGTAACCCAGATATTGGAGCTGTAAAAGGGCCTGTAACAAGGTTTAGTGCTATGATTAGATCGTGTGGAGCACCTTGCTTTCATAACAACAGGCACTCTGCAGGAGCGAGGGCCTCGGGTTATGGTCAACCCTTTTTTTTTTTTTTTCAACATAGATACAGAATTCAACAATTCCCTCTCCACCTAAACTGTTTCTATTCCAAAAGCCAAATTTTGTAGACTTACAAGAATAAAAGGTATATTTTTAGATGCCTAAAGCTTTCATAACATCAAATTAAATGCAAAAAAATAGATGAAACACTTGCCTATTAATCCCCTTAACTTTATTTTTGGCCTTTTCCCCTTTATTTTGGAGAAATTGTTCCATTTTAATTCACCAAAGCAAATCTTTTCATTCAGTGATTGTAAGTTACATGTGCTCAAGGCTACCAATTACCTGTGAAACCAAACACATTCTCTGTGTGAAAACTAAGGCAAGTGTGGCAAATTGTAACAGCAGCTGTTTCTGGCTTAGATACTTAGGGGTAACATTTTGTAGGTCTTTGCTAATATTCTTGTAAGCCTGGAATTTAGGAAATTAACTTGTTTCATTGTCTTCCGAATTTTCCATGGAGCTGATACAATTGGAATTTGTAATAGCCATTTTTTTTTTTTCCTCTATGGACTGAGAGAAATGAGTCTATTTTCTAGGGAGTGTGATCTTTTTTATGAGTAGATAGGAGTGTTTTCTTTTCTCTCCCTTCTTTCCTCAGTTTGGAGATTTGTTCATTTTGCAATGTTGGCAAGGGCAAAAAAGGTTGAGATTTGTAGAATGAAAAACAAATACTAAACTTAACTTGGTAAATTAAACAAAAACCTGTACTTCTATTTTTTTAGCAGTACTTTCTTGAATAACTAGATTTGTGATACTGAGGTGTATTATGTGTATGTGTGTGTGTTGATTCCTTTTTAAATATTAGACCATCCCAGTTCAGTAAGGACTGGGACCTCTCCTGATAGAAGACTGGAACTTCCACTCAAATTTACATGTAGGAAATAACATAGACTGTCAGACCAGAAGAGACAAAGCAATAAGTGTTGTAGCTATTTTATTACATTTTATTAAATATAGAGCGTATTTGCTTTTTGGAATTCAAGGGGGTCATTTAAACATTGAGTGAGGGAATGGAAGAACCTCCTGCTGTTCTGAGTCGTATCTCTGACATATAGTTTGAGGCTGCTGTTGTTCAACCTGTGCGTGCTTTTGGCTGTTAATTGAACAAACATTAAAATTTTATCAGCTCCACAAAAAATTAGGATAAGAATGAACCACGTTCATTTCCTAAATAGCAGGTTTATAAGACTAATAGCTAAGACCTGTTATTTATCTTGAAGAAGCACAGTATGTTTAATTATACAAATCTAAGTAGAAGTAACTTTTTGTGTTACTCTCAGCTGACTCACTCAGCCTGTGTCTGCTACCCCAACAGTGTACGCTTTTCTTTTTGAGTCTTCCAATGCAGAACAGTATAGCTGCCAACTCCAGGAGATTTAGTCCTGGGTGTTGGTTTTTACTGTAATACTCAGATGTGAAGTTTAACTGGAAAAGATTACAGGAATTGTAAAGGACAAGTGATCTGGAATCTGATTTTCCACATTTTGAATGGAAAAGACCTTCAGTATGCGAACCAGTATACAATACTCCGAATCGGGGGCCTGCCTGTGTTAAGTGCCTTTCAATTAGAATTGTTGGGAATGCCCAGGGGAAAGGTGGGACATTAAATTAAACGTATCAGACCTTGGCATACATGCTCGCAATTGGAAACCTATTTGGATACCTTCAGTGATAATTCTTAATGAACTTACTTTGTACCTTTGAATGAGCTGACACCCTAAATGACCAGGCACAATATTTTAAAAGCTAAATTAAAATGGAGTTTTGAAAAACCCGTTTGTCCGTGTTATTCTTTGTTGAGCTTTTTGAATTCCAAGATGTTTTAGAACTTCAAAGTGAAATGCTGCTGCCTTTAGATTTTTAACAAAATCCTACAATGGCTGAACCTTTCAGCAAATCTGTCAGCTTCTCTGTTCCAAGGACAACTGCAGTGTCATTTTCTACTCCTGCTGATATTAATGGGAAGCCAACCTTTTGTCATTGTTTAGGCTGTGTCTCAAAAGTTCTCTGTCTCTTCCTGGGGTAATAAAGGTTAGAAATCACTCGCTGCAGGTGATTTGTGTCTTGACTAAAATCGCTTTCACAGGACCTGCTTGGAGTAGCTAGGCGTAAATACTGCAGTGATGATGTAGAATGTGCTAGGTAAATAAATTATATTGGTGAAGATGCTGCCTCATACATTTATATGTATACACATAGAACAAAACTTCACCATCACCGACTTTCAACTTTCAATTTGTGATACTGACAGCAACTTTATTCCACCGCACTTCAAAAGAGAAGTGGTTTTGAAAATAGGCAGTTTAGATAGATTTTTGAAGTCTTAGATCTTTGTGATTTAACTGTTGTTTCCTAACTCCTGTGATCTCTCATTCACTGAATTTAAAGGCAGTGCTCGGTCAAGTTCAAAGTGGACATATGCCTACTTCTCTATCTTAAGGAGAAGGTTTCCTCGTGGTCTGAATACCACAATACCATTTCCCTTTTTTTCTTAGGAAATTAACTTGAATAGAAAGGGAAGAAAAACACTAGTATCAGAAGTAAGTACCAGAACAAAAGTGCTCTAAGAGTGCTGAGTGAAGTAAAAGACCATTTAATTTAAATGTGGTGGTCATTTTTTTTTTTTAATGGTGAGATACTGAAGTTAAATGTACAAGTGTGGGATCTGTTCTATTTCAGTGAGGTGGTTTCCAGCTGCAGTGGTTTATCCGGCCGATCAATGGCATGTTGGCCCGCGCTCTCACCCCACTCTTCACGATGCCATGTGATTGTGAAGCAACGTATGTGAACTTGCCTGGTTGACAGCTGTCAACTGTAAATGGCCATATGCAATGATGAGCAAAGTTGTTGTCAACTGTCAATAGGCCATATGCAATGATGAGTAAAGTTACAGGCTGCTGTCTGATTAGATGTAAGAATAGAAATAAGAAACATCATTAAAGCCTGTCCCTCAAAGGTCTAAAACAGGTACGATTTTTTTTTTTTTTTTGAAAAAGGCTTGTGTTATGCATCCCTAATGTACTTCTGTTTCTCTATAGACCCCACTTCTCTATCGATACACAAGGTCAATCTTGCTGGTCAACACTGACTCTCGGCTGCATGGAATAAGTCTTATCCACCTTATAAATCAAAGGCTAGGACCCGTGATTTCACAGGGGAATGTTCAGGTGGGAGGGCGTTTGGTTAGCAGAGTAAATACAAGCCTGTGAAAGACCTCTTTGTATTCACGCTCTCCTCCTCAGTACAGAGAAGACATTTCATTCGAGACTAAGCATGTACTAAGCACCGTTCTGTGCAGGGTAATGTGATGGGCAAGTGGGAAAGTGTTGCTTTGGGACATGTATTATTGTCAGTGCAGAGAGATGATCCACGGCCGAGGCAGCATGGACCCACACGGCTGTGCAAGCCATTCTTTGGCATCTTTTGTAAAAAGGGGACATGTTTTTGACCATAAGCTCCACAAATGATCACTGCTGTGTGATTTCTTAGCTTTTCTCTGAGGACTACCTTCCTTTGCTTATTTTACTGGAAAGATCCTCTTCTTTATCTCCTTTGTGACTGTTATACATTCAAACCTAGTACGAAATATTCGGGAAAACATAAACAAGCAACCTTAACCAACTTAGAAGGAAAGACACTGGAGAGAGAGACAGACAGGCAGACGTAAAGAAGCTACAGTTAAATGATAGCCATGAAGGACAGAGGATGAGAAGATGAGTCTAGCAAGGCTAAACAAAAGAAAAGAAGAGAGAAGAAAATAAATCAGCTTTATATTTCTTCCTTCTAACACAACAAAGCAGCGGGTTCAAACTCTTTGGTCCTCAGCCCCTCGGTAGCTACAATCTATTACCTCAATAATATTGGCTCTCTGAGCCTGGTGTCTGGGGGAGCCACTCTAAGACTTTGCTCTCCAAAGGCAGATCACCGCATGCCAAACCTGGGTCCCCTCTGCAGGCCTCCCGTTTAAGTCTCCCAAAGTGCACTTCCAGAAAATTCTCTTCCTCCTCTTTCTTCTCCCCTGAAAAGGTAGGATCAGCACAGTCCCTTCTCAAACATTTATTTTCTGACAAGTTCAGTAAAACCTTATCTTGAACAGTTAGCTCCAGAAAGGCCTTTCCCAGACCCTACACTTGAAGAGAGAGTATGGGACATAGTTTTCAAAAATTGTCTCTTGCTTCTGGTTTTTTTTTTTGTTTTTTTGAAATGCCATCAAGAGCTCCTTACTGCTTTCGGGTAAAGATTTAATATATCCACACGACTCTGCTTCTCTGGTCCCTGTAGAACTCCCCCAGCCTTACAGGGCTCCCTGCTTCAGTTACTCTGACATTCCCTTCCAGTCTCCAAGGGTCCCAAGCTCTTTCCTGCCCCCGGGCCTTAGCACAGACCCTCTGTCTCTGTCTCTGTTTCTCTCTTTCTCTCTTTCTCTCTCCTTCATGCTTTCTAACCTCACTTGGTTCTGAGTGAACTCTTAGTCATCAAACAGGTTTCATTTTGAGCCTAACGTGAAGCCTTTCCTCAGTCTTCCTAGGGTTTTCTCATTACCCACCCACATTCTACCTTCCTTTCCACCAGAGCCATCTTACTCTGGAATTGCATACTCGTCTTCCTGTGGTTAGTGGATGAGTGTTCGTCTCCCTTCCTTGGAACTGTGAGTTCCAAGCAGAGACCAAGGCTTTTTTCCTCCCCTTGGTGTCCCTACCCTCCAGCATAGTGTTTGGCACACAGGAGACACTCAGGAAATATTTTTTGTCCAAATGACTGCCCCTTCTGTGGCATCTCTGAAAATAAATCACTCTTGTTGTTGAGAGCTGGTCCAGTTCTCTTTTCTTGAGGATCAGGCACACTTCTGTTTGTTATTTTTAATGTGATCTTTATGTGCCATCATATTTCTACTTTGAAAATGATTGATTAGGAACCTTGTAATTTTATTCCCAGTTGCTAGAGCTTGTCTTAGGTTTTGGTACGACAGTTTTATAAATCCTCTCTTCTTTTCTCACTTGCCTGTGGTCTTTTTACATCGTATTTCATTATAAGCTATTTCAAAGCTTTTTGGAAGTATTTGGGGCTATATAATAATAAATAAATGAGATGAATCAATCCCAGGCAAGCCCATTTCCCTACAATTACAGTGGTGTTGGAATACTTTAGTCTTTTGTAAACATGGCCCAAGAAGAATTTTATGTTCCCCCCCCCCTCCATTTGTGGGAAACATTTAAAAAATATCTTTTACTTTGCACCTGTACACTCCTTCTCTTCCAAGAATATTTAAGCTTTAAGCACTTTCCAATCATTACTTGATTAGGTGCCAACATGTCAGTGTTTATAATATGGAGGAACTGAGGCAAAAGAGCCAAAATTTCAGAACTAAAAAAAGAAAGTTGATAACATGAGAATGTGTTCCTGCCTCTTAGTCTCTTGCAAGTTTCACTCAGGTGGTATGATGCTAGTTTGATAATCGATGATGTGGAATTATTATTTTAATTTCCTTGAACCCTTCTTCTTAGTTTGAAACATTGACGTTTATATGACTGACAATGACTGATATGATCGTCATAAAATATTTTATTTCAAGTGCCGTTTTTGAAAAATCAGTGTTTATAAATGATTTGAGAAAACCAACAGGAAAAAATGATACCCAAAAAAGTTGAAATAGGCAATTTTTAATAGTCAATGTGATGTGACACCTAAGTAGACATTTTGTGAGACATTATTAAAATACAAGGTTCAATAAGACTAAAATCAAAATTTTTAATGTATATGTACACCAACTGTGTGTAATATTGAAGGTATAGATTTCATGGCGAAAGACTGACCTTGGCCCATGTCTGAAATGGTCGCTTGATGCTGGACAATGATATTAGTGTTCAGCAGACGAGCTCATAAACACAAAATACTTGATACATATACAATTCTACATTGAAGCCATTTTCTCTTTTGGATAAGTAGAATGTAGAATTTTTCATAGGGTAAGACAGAAATATCTGAAAGGGATATTTCCCTGTCTCTGTCACTTAAGGCCGAGGAAGCCGGCAGAGTATAGAGTTCCACCTTTGGCTTTATGTGTATCTCTGGACTCCGTTACTGCTTCCCCCATCACCCGTGGGAAGCCTTCTCTATTTAGGCTCTAGCAGATCACCTCGGGCTGTATTTCTACCCAGATCTACTCTGAATTGTGTGGCAAACCACGTACCCTCAAGGTTAGGGAAGTACAATGCAACAAGCAAGGGGGAGAGCTTTCTTCTTCCCCCGTTTATCCCTCCAAACGTGGAAAACAACGATTGGTATAAAACTGCCAAGATTTATATCAGCTTGGCTACATTCAGAATTTAAATCTGTCCCATATGGTAGATAGTCACCTTGGTCAGTTTGCAGATTGATAAAGTAAACTATTTGACCAGAGATTAACTTCAGAACTATTATAGAAGAGATAGATAGATCGTGAGTGGAATAAAAACATGGTTGGTATTTTTGGCTTTTTCAAAATTAGGAGTATTTCTAATCAGGTAGAAGCTTCAAGTGTAGTTAGATAGAGAAAGTATTATAAAATAATACTGGGACTGAACTCTCCGGGGTTGTGTTAAGGGACTTTCAGTATATACAGTTACAATAATAATTACGGATATAATTTAAAAGTATATAATAACCACATTATAGTTAATGAAAAATCCTGTTGTTCTTTTGTTAAGTGGTTAGTCAGTTAGATCATTCTATAATATCACTATTCTACAAGGCAACTTAGGGTTTTTAGAATGACTTTATTTAATATTATATGCAAACAATACATAAAGAGTAATACTTACATGGACTGGCTGTATGCAAAGAAAGACCTTTCATAGAAAATGAAAAATTAAATTTAAGAAATATACAAGTTAAAATCATATAGTTCATATTTGGAATAATGGCTTTAGTGTTAATTATTTTTCTCTTTGAATTACTAAGGAGCATGTTATTGAGCATTTCCTACTTTTTAACATCTTGGTTACAGTCAAAAAAATATGAGATAGAAATTACTGTTATTACTTTAAATTGGAATATTATTTATGTATTCATAATATATTAAATATAATAAACATATTCAGAAAATATATTTTACACAGAAAACATTATAAACTGAAACAAAGAAAATATTAGAGATTATTTATAAGCTGGCAACAGAGAAATATAGCTTTGGTTGTTAAAACCTTTGTAACATGCCTCTAGTAAATCATGCATTTATCTGAATAATACATGTTTTATGATACGAAAGTGAATGTGCTAGAGTTCCAAGTTCACAGGGGTGTATATATATTTTTCTTTATTCTTGTTACTTTCTTTCTGATTATAAAAGAAAAACTTGTAAAAAAAAAAATTGAAAGTAATGGAATTACAAAGGAGAAAGCAAAGCCTCCCCAGTTGCATTTTCCCGTCACTTTAATTGTTCATGTCCTCTTACTACATATAAAGATGCCTTCCCATTTCCAATCCCCAAAATGGTGTTGGTAAAATCTTAATTCCATGGTAAAACGGTAAAAGTCTTAATTCCATGTTGATGGGCATTAGGGTTGTTTCCCACTGTTTACTTTGGCAAATTATGCTACCAGTGATTTTATGCACGTGTTCTAGTACACTTAAGTGATTATTTAGATAGGATAAATTACTACAAGTAGAATTCCTGGGCTTAAACTCATGCACATTTAGAATTTTCCCACATACTGCCAAGTTGCCCTCAGAAAGTGTACAAATGTATATACTCCCATAACTGTATATGAGGATTTGTTTCCCTCCCAGCTATTAGCACTGGGTATGATCTTCTTTTAAAATTGTATCTAGAAAAGTGGTATCTCATTGCAGTTTTAATTTGCATTCCTTTGATTGTTACTGTACATGCATGTTTGGAATAGAATAGGATGGCATAAGAAGAGGAAACATACAACATTTGAGTAGCTCAGTGGAAATACAGATCAGGTTGGTATAGAAAGTTGAAAATGGACCTTTCATATTAGTCTATTTCATATCTTTCAGTGTTTTCAGAATGCCCTTTTTTTGGTAAAAACAGTTTGCATGTCATCACACATACATTGAACCATTTGCTTTAGTGGAGGAATGTGCATAACTGTAGCAAAACCTTCTTTATAATGAAATTATTTTAATACCTTTCAGGCAAGAAATTAGTTTCATCAAGAAAACTGATTTAATTTAAAAGAGATGCAGTATTTATAGCCGTAACCAGGTTAAACATTTTTCTTCGCTTCTGTATCAGAAAATAGCTTCTAACCAGTATATAGCTCCAAATCAATTAGTTCAGTTTAAGGTCTCCAAATTTTGTTAATACTCCTCCCATGGCACTTATTCTTCTGTGCAAATCTTTGAGGCCCTTCACAGAACTTTAAAAAATAGGCAAAATAACTTTTGATGGCCAGCTGACTGGCCCAAGAAAAATTTGCAGTAGTGACAACAATGAATCATTTTGATTCACAGAGCTGGATAGTAATAAATGATTTTAACAAACCCTTTAGGTCTTCTTAAAGCTATTTTTTTTTTCTGTTTCCAAGTGCCCAAACTCAATAAAAAATTAAAACTGTCTACAATAAGAAAACATACTTTATTTCCAATGGCTTTAATAACAGCCAGAAATTTTAGTAGCTGATTAATTTTCATGAATCATCCAAAACTTACTGTACTTTAGAAACGTAATTGAAGGGAAATCCAGAATACTGATATCCTATACATGTAACTTTGCTGTTTGCCAGACCTGCATGCTGTAGATCTTAAAATCTTAACTGCACAGTTTTTGAATGGCAGCCTAATAGGCTTGAATATCCTGTAGAGACAGAAAGCAAAGTAAATTTTTCCCAGTATCTTCTTCAGAGGTGTCTTTGGTCATCTGAATGCTGAAAACTGGACTTGAAGCTTTGATCTGCAGAGCACACCTTTTACAGCAATAGTGAAAATAGAGGATGGATTTTATTTTTCATTGAGTTGGTTTTTAGGTCATCTCTGGATGCGAACTTCAGTTCTGATTTAAGAGACCCTCCTGCCATAGTCATGGCCAGTAACAGAGTGAGAGGTTGTTTTCAGTTGTCCTGAATTTTGTTCTTATTGTGAAAAATTATTCTGTGTTTTAAATTTTCACTGAAAGTATTTTTAAATCATAAAACAGGAACAAAGAGGCTTTTCTAATCAAACTAGGCAAAGCTACTCCTGTATTTAAAGTATAATTATCTATATTGAAATTATTTTAATTTGTGCCGAAATCTACATTTATTTAACTAGTAGGAAAATATCTTGTTATTTTAGATGTATTGCTATATCCTGCTATTCCACTTTATTTTTAAATATGAAATAATGTGGCTTAATTATAAATAAGGGAAATATTGACTATGAGCCTTAAGTTCTTTGCAATGATGTCCAGGCATGCTTGGGCATCCCCTACTGTTACAGAAGGAGAGAATTCAGAGTACATATAATCAATTCTTCTATTTCATAGTACCACACATAAACTTTTATACTCAAGTGAAACTCTGTTTAGTGACCTATTCTCATACTTGAGTTAGACATTGTTTTTACACCATGCCGTTAAGAACAATTGGTGCAGTAATAACCGTCTCAAGTTGAAAAATTACATTATGTACTAATTTCTGTGTAAAAATAGAATAGACTAAGAAAAACAACACAGTCGTATAGACCTTGTTTAATAGTAACAAGCACTTGGTGGAATCACTTTATTTTACATGTAAGTATCCTTTACTTGCCACCAAGGTAAGTGCTCTGGAGTGAACTTCAGCTGTCAGTCTTGCCAGTCTTGAAATATGAGTTAGACATAGGGATGGAAAGTGAAAGTTATTTTTCTACTGATTTTATTGGAGGAGAGAAAGGGTAACTAATTTATTATCTAAATAGGCATTTGGCCAATAAAACAGTAATGTGTAAGATAAGGAATTTGAATACTTGCACATGTTTAAGATTTAATTTTGTCATCTGAAAATCTTGGCATTTGACTCCGAGATACAACACCGCCGAATCACCATACATTGCGTTTTTGTACAGAAAACTGGTTGTTCTTTTGGGAAATGTGGTTTTATAGAGTATGGTACAACCTGATACAATGAATTCTCAGCAACAGCACTGACGAGTGAAGAGCAGGAAGGAAACAGTAGCAAGTGAGGTGTTAACCGCAGACAGAGTAGTGAGACCTCCGGTTTGGGGTCTTAACATCAGCTTCTTTGATCTGCCGTTAAATCAGTGTGACCTCATACTAAAATCAGAATTTTAATTTCAGGTGTGTGATTTGGTTGTATCTTACAAAATAAAGCAAACACCTTAGATCAACTAAAATGAATTTTTGAGGCAGCTTAATATGACTACAACCACCCCTTGGAGTTTTTGTTTTTTAAAATGGATAGTCAGGCAGTAAATAGGATTTCAGTGTATGTCACATTTAAGGATCTCTTTATATAGTACCATAACTTTACGTATATAAAAAGATACATACATTTTGCTAAAATTAGCATAAGGCCTCAAATCTGGAGCTGTGTATTCCCTCTGTGGCAATGCAGTTTTATTCCTTATGTCTGCTAAACCCTCATCAAACATATATACTTGGGTCATTGGCTGGAAAGGGAATGGTCAGGTTAAATCTCCTTTTTAAATAAAAGTTTAGAAAATGGCATAAAAATAAATTGCAGAAATATCTTCAGACATTTAGAACCATCTACTGGCTCTAAGATGAGACTCTTTCTAGTAGAATACTTTGTTTTCTTGTCTTTAACCACTTTCTCTTCTGAGTATAAACTGGCAGTTTAGACATTTCCAAGGGCTTGTTCAGTGTGAAGTTTTTCAGGTGATTTCAGTTTAATGCAACCAGATAATTGTAGCTCCAGGGCTTAGTTAGGTTGTAAAGCTGCTAATCCAGAGAATATTACCTCATCACATGTTGTGCTTATAGGAGACACCTCTGCCTTTAATGGCTTCTCCCCATGCTGGTGATTTCCAGTTTCAGAAGTCCTATAAAAATGAAGCACACCAGGCCAAGATTAAGTCTGGGGAAAAAATCAGAATCTGCAGGTTGGGGCAGCGATGTGAAACCTTCAATCTTTTACCAAAGATAAGATTTAATATTTCTGTGGTGTTAGCTTCTACTGTATCTCTTATCATCCATAAGAAAATGTAGTGCTGAATTAGAAAGCTGTGTCTTCTTTTGTGTGTGTGTGTGTTTGTTTAAATGAGCTACTGCCAAAGCATTTATAAGTTGTTTAATCAATTACTGCAGTTATCATTTGGAGGGTCTTCCCTTTCAGTGGAGTGCAGTAATTCGCTTTCCATATTTATTCCACTCAGAACCTCTTCTGAAGAGCAATTGTAATGCCATATCGAATAATGATAATGTCAGGATTCTGAAGGTCGTTGCTTTTTTCTCTCACCCTGACCAGAATTTGCTATTTCTATTGTAGTGAGTATAAAAACAGATGCTTATAAATAAAAGGCAGACCTCTTCATTCGTCAAACCTTTGTTAGCTCCTGTGGCCCACACGCTGAGGAACAATTGGGAAATAAAACAACACTGGGGAGAGGCAGTTTGTATGTGATTAAGCCTTTCTGTTCGGTCATTGAATGTTAGAGATGAGCAGAAGTCCTTCTTTAGAGGACACTTCAGTGTGGATGTACAGGCGGGAATTAGGCTTCTGTTGTGTCTAAGGCTAGGTTCAGGATCTGGACAATGCAAAATACGTTGGATCTAAGAGGACAGAAAAGAAGGTAGAAAGTGAGAACCCAGGCACTGGGGCTCGTGCAGGGTAACGGGCCACCTCACGCGGTGAGACTGTGCTCCGTAAAGCGCTCAGCGCAGAGTTAGCCCCTGTAGACGCATCTTTGATTTTTGCCTTCCTCTTCCTTTTCACTCCCTTTCTTCTCTTCCTCCTGCCTCCCTCTGCCTCTCTGCTGTCTATCATGGGAGGGAGGCATGTCCTGTTTTATTCTTAATGGGTCCTCATCTGTCATCTCTTCTTCTACTAAATTTATGTTTTCCAAAAAATTCATGTGTTGGTGTCAGGGCTATTAATTATACATAATTATCTTTGTTATCCTAGAAGGAGTCTGACAATAAGGAAATGGGCAGTTCTGTTTCCACTTGTCTTTTATTCTTCATACCTCAGATTGCAGGGACAGTTGTTCCTCTCCAGCTGAGGTGGCCAACATGAGGACCCTTGTGTGTCTTCTTAGCTGTTATGGCTCCACAAGGTCCCCTCTGGGCTGTGAAGGGAAAGGACCAGGGGAGCCTAGAAACTGTGCTGGCCACACCATTTCCCCTGCCCTGGTCACTTACCTTCACAGTCTCAAAAGCTGCCTGTGTCCTCAGTGGTACAAACCATGAACATAACGTCCCAGTAGAGGTAGGGGTAGCAGAGCGGGAGGGGAGGGGAAGAGGGAAAAGGAAGTAAGAGAAAAAAGATTACCTTTTTTCCTTTATTTTTAACATGTGGAAATACTCCATTCCATTTCATTTAAAAATATATAGCTGCATTGACTTTGTTATCCTAGATTCGAATTAGGGTGGATTTACTTGTTGATATCTTCTGATCACCATTCCGATCCAAAGCAATTCTGTTAATGAATGGAAAAACATTCTCAATTTACCTAAAAACATATAATTTAACTTTAACTATATAACTTACCAGATGATCATCATTTGTACTTGGTTCTATGCAGAATTATTGGCAATGCTAGGCAAAGATAGTCCCAAATGACTTGCAGGGTAACTGTGTGAACAAGATTTTTCTATATGAAATAGATAATTAAATAAATAGTAAATGAGTTTTAAATAGATTATTCATGTTTTGAAAAGTACAGCTTGATTTTTTTCAAATATATAAGAATTATTATTTGTCCTTAATTGGTTTACTTGCTAAAAAAAACCAAAGTTTAAGAAAGATTTCTAGGCTTGGAGTTTAAATTATTCAAATTGTAAGATAATTTGAAGGAAATTACAAAATAAAGTTGACTTCTAATTGTTAAAATGTTTATTTTTAGTATTCAATAATCTACATGCATGAATTAAACTTGCTTTATTGATGACTTTGGTATTGACCAATTAAAGTTCAATTAATCAATTACAGTTCATTTGGTTCCACTTCAGAGTAATTTTGCTAGCTTTTTTTTTTTTTTAATTGTAGAATACGGGAGTATCACAGTGCCCCAGATCTTGGATAGGCAGGACCCAGGGCAGCTCTGCTGAACTCTGCAGGGTTAATAGACACTTCAATAACTCCATCCTGAGCCCACCACACGTATGAAGTGATTCAGCCACCCTGAATTCAAGAGGATGCCTGAAATTAAAACATTTATTCAGACCCAATAACATGCTAAGCTGAGAACATACATGAGTCATCAAGAGCTATACTCTGGAGTTATTGCAAGAATTTCTACAGAAAGTAAATAATTTCTTGGCAGCCATCTAGTTTTCCAATAGATATTTGCATGTCTAATGATCAAGAGATTTTGGCCAAGTTCCTTAATCCTTTTCCCAAGTGATGCCCTGTTTTAAGCTCCCGGACTCACTGAGCGTTCTAGATCTGCATAGTTTTTCTGAGTTGTAGGTATTGATCTTTTTTTCTTTTTGGCGGAGATTGACCTTTCCCTGAACCCCCCAGTGTGTTTATTACTTTCACCTGCTTTAATGCCCTCATGGCACTCTACCTGAATAAGGACAGAAATACAGGCTGCAGTCCTTATGGTTAGAGGCTGAAAACTTCCAAACAAGACATGGCGCCTGGTAAATGTCTCTTATTGCCAGTCAAGTGCTTGGCAAACTTCTTCAACTTTGCCTCTTATATTCCTCCCCTGGTTTCCACTACTGCCTTTCAGATCTTTCTAATTAGAAGATAAGGAAACTGTAACCAAGTAGCCCTGTGTACATACATCAGGCAAAGACCTACTGAGGTGGTGGCAGCGGCAGTGAGTCGGAATTGAGTTCTTTGTGCTCCTGGCTCAGTTTTTCCGCAGCTAGCCTGCAGCGATCTGAAGTTTTAATATTCTTCCTGTGGAATTTCTAAATTTCATTTTCACAGTTTCTCAGATTTACGGCTGGTAACTCTTTTATCATTAAGTTAATTAATTTTATGTGTCGCCTGATGGATGTATTAGGTTAGAACAGCAACCGGCAATGCTCCTTAGCACTGGCTCTACAGGTTAGCAGAGTATGAGAACAGCACACATCCTGCCATCTGAGTACAGCTCTTTATTACTTTATTACTCCCAGGATGGGTCATGCTAAGTCATCCTTTAGTTTTAGTTTCACAATTTTTGATCAATTAAAGGAAGTCTTGTATATAAGTGAACTTAGTTTTAAAAATCAGTTGTTTTACTCCTGAGTACTTTAAATACCTGAATTTGACTAACTATGGAAACTTAGATCTAGATGAAAATTATGTCATTAGCATTTGAAAGTATCAACCTAAATCTCAAGTTATAATTAAATACATAAAAAATTAAACGCATACAATAAAAGGTACTCTTAAAAAGGTAAACAGTCTGCCCTTCCTCTCCCACGTCTTGTTTATGATTCATTTGGTTACAATAATTCTGTTACTCAGGGTAAAAGGCACATTTTAGATCAGCTTTTTCCAAGATATTATCAATTCTGTATCAGTAGAGTACAAATTAATACAGTGTTTCTATTGTTATTTTGTTTTATGTGTTTTTCATTTGTTTATTGGTTCTGAGTTTTGAATAAACCACAGAAATTCTTCACGTATTTGAAGTCTGGTGATTTCTAGCATTAGAATGGATATGAACCAAAAATAAGCTTAGAAAATTAAAAATTATTTAATTATACCTCTGAGCTACCAAGTTTTACTCAGAAGATAGTTCTAAAGCCTTCTTTTTCTAGGCTATGTGGTTGTTATAAGCCTGAAAAAAATATTTTCCAAGCTTACAGAAGAATGACATAGCAAATGAGAAAGATCTTCAGATGGCTGTTCAGAGGGCCTCATAGAGTGAGGCAGTGCAGGGGAGGAGACAAAAATAGCACAACAAACAAAGCATAAAAATTAGGTGCAAGCACTGCGATCATAATGGAGTGATCCCATTTAGTGTAGTGCAAGGTTTCTCATCCTCGGCATTGTTGACGTTTTGGGCTGGTTAATTCGTTTTGGGGGTGGGGGAAGGAGGTGTGTCTGAAGGAGGAGGTGTTCTGTGCGCTTTGTCTTAGGATGTGTAGCAGCAATCTTGGCTTCTGTCCTCTAGATGCCGGTAGCACCTCCCCCCTCCCCTACTCCCCACAGGGTTGTGAAAGCAAAATTGTCTCCTGACTTTGCCAAAGGTCCCTTGGGGGATAAAACTGACTCCTATTGAGAACCACTGATGTAGCATTTAACAACTGCATAAACCTTGATAATCCTTCAAAGTATAATTGTGTTATTTCTTACTAAAACTCTTAAGCCATCAAAAAGTTTGTCTTTAGCACTCTGTCTTTATGACAGGTAAATATCGGATATATTTTAGAAAGCTCTATATTCTAGTGATTGGGATATTTTTTAAAATTTGGTATTGCTTACGTGGTAAATGTCAGTGATTTCAGAAATTCAGGAACAAGGCATTCTTTATATTCCTGTGACACTGGAAAAAAATAAATGATCAAGTATTATGTTGTGAAATATTTGCCTGCATAATTATGCAGTCAAATATTATAGATCTTCTGGCATGACTCCTTAAGCCAATACTAAAATTATCTTTGGTTTCCTGAGCACACATTATAGGACAGTAGACGGAAACGGCGCTAGCACAGTAGGAAGTGCGAGGAAGTTGGCCGCGGATTCCATATTTAGATTTGGACAGCTAAAATTGGCTATGAATAAAGAGCCCATGAAACAAAGAAAGTCTCCTTAACTATTATTCTTGGTAGTTTGGAAAGCAAATTGTACCTTTCCTTCATTCGTCTGAGTATATTTTCCTAAATAAAAATCATGACACAAGCGCCAGTCTTTGATCCGTTCATGATTGAACATATTGGAAAAGATTGCTTATATTCTCCAGCCTGTTCTTCCTAGGGATCTATTTTAAAAATCTATCTGGTTATTTAATGCCAAATATGCATATAGGCCTTCCTTGTGCTGGCTACGCCGTATCCAAATGGGATCAAATAGCATAGTTGACAGTTCCGTCTATTGCATTTATATTTTGAACGTCTCAAATTCTGAGAACTCTCAGACCTTACCGACTAGGTGGTCCCTTCAGGAAAACCTAGCTTTAGGGGAGACTGACTGCCTGTCTACACCTACCTCAGATTAAAGTTTGCTTAGGTAATGAAATGTTAAACTTTGGGTTCTGCACTGCCAACTTAAATTTATCGTTTTCATTTTACTGCATTTTCACTCTTACTCTTTGATCCTTTAGTTCTGTAGTTTGTACCTGCATTTCCTGTTGATACATTTTAGTTTATGATGTTAATCTATATTTTTGTGGTATGCTTTGGGTATACTGATTTTTCTTGATAATTTTTGTCTTCATAATTGTATACAATTCTTTTTCTGTTTCATCATTTTTGTTTTTGATTATAATTTCTTGGTGTATTTTATGTATTGTAATTCACATATTCATTAGTGTGGTCTATAAAACTTTTTTATCCTGTCCCATTTTCTTTGCATTTATTTCAAACACTATTCATTTACTCATGTCTTTTGTGTGAATATTATCTTGTATTTTTCCATTGGTTTTCACATATTTGTCTTTTGTAATAAGGCTAGATGTAAGAGGAACAGCTATAAAATCTGTGTTCTGAGAAAAAGGTTTTGAGTATTTTACTCCTCCAATCCTCTAAAGCCTACTTTAAAATCTCAAGTGTCAAAAACTCAACTGACTACAGGAACCAGATAGAACTGATGAGAACTGGGATTAACCCCCCGAGTAAGTGTCTCTATCACACGGGCAGCTTCCATTTAGTATTGGGAGGTTACTGCCATGTGGGAGGGTGGGCATAGCTTTGTCAGACCCTCCAAGTTTTGGAAGGGTGTCAGAAATCTGGATTCTCTCAATTTCTAAAACTGGAAAATACTTTTAAAAAATGTTAACACAGAGTACGTCAAACAGAACACCCGACCGTGGTATCTAGATGCTTCTCGAAGTTATTACAGGGGCCATTGAAGTCAGGTTGTACTGCTAGCCAACAGAATAATTAAATCAAGAGGTTCACTCTTAGTGTCGGTCTTAGGGTTAGAAGTGAGCGGTGTTAGCCTGCCTTTCTGTCCTGTGACACATCTCTAGCAATTACAATCTCAATGATCGGGATTCTCGCCTCTAGGAATAGATTCATTTTATATATTTGGGTTACTTGAATTTTGAAGATATTATGTATTAGCAGATTTCTCTTTGTGTGAAGAAATCGCCCTTAAACATTAACAGCCATCCTGTGTGGTCCTGTCTTATTGTTCTTTGTTATCTGGACTTTAATAACTACCTATAAAATTCTTGTTAAGTGTAAAGGAAATTTCTAGAATTCTCCCTAAATTATCATAAGGACAGTAAAATTAGCAAAAGGTATTAAGAATTTTAGAGACTATTGCATAAATGGAATTTTGTATAAATAGTTGAAAATCGTTGAATGAAGTAGAAATTAGGTATGTCATTGCTGTCTTTGGAAAAATAATACAATGTTGCTTACAGCACATCATAGTAAATTGACAGAAAAAAAATCATACGAAATGAATGTAAACAGGATGAAGTTAACTGGAATAAATTACAGAAAGTCGTTGTTCCTAGATCGATCCCAAACTTTTCAGAAAGTTTGAAGAGAATTATCAAATCCAAAAGGTAATGGTAATCCGATTGTAGATCCCTAGGGCCTAAATATCTTGTGTTTTGGACCTAGCGCTGTTCTAGGAACAGTGGAGGTCAGTCAGAGTGGTCAAAGTGAAAGCAAATTGATGGGTTTTTTTTTAATATTTGATGGACGTTGTCTCATTGGACATGTAAAAAAACCCTATGGCATAATCAGGAGAATTATTATCCCCATGGAAACTAAGATTAAGGAGAATAAATTACATTTCCTAAGACACAGTTAGTTGTTAGATGTCACAAATACAACTGTAGGTCCGTTCATGCCTAGTCCGTCATGCCGTTCTGCTGTTCTGCCATATGATCTTTGGTAAAAGACATCGTTATACCAATCATAAAACATACTGGGGAATCCCTTGCTCTTTGTGGGTTTCTATGTGGGGACACTAGATAAGATTCTCAGTAATTGACAATGTGTCTTTCACTTTAAAGTAGAGATGTGTGTGTGTGTGTGTGTGTGTGTGTAATACTGGTTAGAATGTACAAGCAGCGAATGGTGATAACTTCTAACCTATACTCCCTTCTGATTATGTAGTATTTTCAGTTGGTTGAACTATATGCTTAAGACTTTTTCTTCCTGGAGTTAAGCTTATGATTGAGCTTATTAAATCTAAACCCTTCATATTAAATAAATGAGAAGAGAAGCAGTCTCAAAACATAATCCTGGGGTGGAGGGGGGAGGGGGTTCAGTGTTCTTGTTTCATCCAGGTGCGGTTTCCACTGATTGTTATAAACATGTGGCTTGAAAACAGAAAAGTAAGCTTTGTCACTGAGCTTTAAAAAGAGAAGAATTCTGGGATGACCACTTTCAACTGAAATCTGAAGAGAGGGAGCAGTCCCTCTGAATAATGGCTCCCTTCGTCCCTACTGGTCCTTCCCAAAGCGAGAGCTTCTGCTTGACGCAGAGAGACCCAAGGCATCCTCTGTGTGCACCTTATTGATGGTATTGTTGTTGTCTGAGTCCTGTGGATGTCTTGCATGTGAGATACATGGGAAAACTCCAGATTTGAAATCTGCAGAAATGTAGAATGCAAAATGAGCATGAGGTCTTTTGGTAGTTCTCTCGATTTTCAGTATAATTTTTTCTCTTTATATTTTCTCAAGAAACAATAGATCAATATCATGACTGTGTGCTTTTGCTGTTGACGTAATATTTGTGTATATGGGAGTTATCCAGGGGACCTCTGAAAAATGGCAAAATTGAGCTCAGGGTCAGAGCATAGTTCCTGTCTTTTCCTGAGATCCAGAACCAACCTGGGTGGATTTATTACTCCTGGGACAGTCTTGCTTTGTTTCTTTTGTTTGTATCATCTTCCAGATTGAACCCTGATCCTAGGAGTGAGAGTTCAGTCCAACAATTTGTCCTTTTTCATTCATTACATCCTGTGTTCTGTCTCTCCTTCCTCAGCTTCTGTCTCTCCCCCAGAAGGTTGCACTTCCCCTGGAAGTAAACAGTAGATCTTACATATATTAACACTGTGCTCCAGTACTGTGCGTTTGGGTGTGTTCTCTGTGCAATTCCCTGGCAGTCATAAATTAATTAAAAGTAGACAGGAGAGCCACAGAAAAAGAAAGTTCTCTCTTCTTCTCCCCCCTGCCCCCCTTCCTTTCTTTTTCTGCGGGTAAATAGCTAGTTCCTTTGTTCCTGGCTGCACTATTTCATTTCTGCCATCATTGTCCTCATTGTTCTCTGAAACAGGAGGGGTCTGGGCCAGGAGCAGCAAGGTCTCAGCTAATGACGGGAAGTCTTTAAAGTTTGCGCTGCATTTCATCTTCTCTGTGGGAGTTTTAGGACGTATCCAGTGTTTGATCCCCACCGCGCAACTTTGCTTCTAGTTAATTAACAGATCCCCCATTACACACTCTCATCTAGAAGCACATGGGAGGCCTGTTGGGAGGTAATTCAAGGCCAATCTGAATGATGGCAGGAATTAGAGAAATCAGTTGTTTTAGGGCTAATGCTCAGGAAATAAAGATGTCCCATTTTAGAGATCTCATTTGAAATTTTTGATTATTTCTCTTTTCTATGAAAGAAAACATGATAAGAGAATTTTTGTCCACATAACCTTACCATGACTATGCAGGGCAGTTTGAACTTAGAACTCTTTATAACTGCCTGGAAGAAAAATAAAAAGGAATGAAAGAAAGCAGACAATGTTATGAGATGTAGCAACGCTAACAAGAATTTTGGTCTCCCTTTTATTGCTAGCAGTTTCTTTCCTGCCCAGCCTATTAGCCAGGTCACAACAGTCCACAGCAACTTTTCCAGGGCACAGGAGGCAGGCTGGCTGGCAACGACAGCTCAGGAGTGGCTCATTTTGCAGCCAAGGCGAAATCATATTTGGGTCTTGTTGTCATTGCTTTTGTTCCAGGAGTGTCAGGGTGATTTACAAATAATAAACAATAGCTGCAGTGTTAGGGCCCCTTCCCCTTCTAGCTGCCTTCTAGGTGAATGCAAAATAAAGCCAGCCCGCCCAGAGGTAGGAGCTGGCATGTGTGTGTCTGGAACAGATCCCTCGCGTTCAGCGACTTTGCGGTCCCAGATCACAGGTAGCCCAGGTTTTGATGGCACTTGAAAGGGGGCTGCCATGTTCAATTTCTTGTCCTTGTACAGTTTCCCCAGCCCTATGAGCAATGACCCCCTTTATCTAATGAATTAGGAGCTACTCCTGCCTTGCAATTCTCAGTTCGACACTTGGCAATGAGAATCAAAGCGGGGCTATTTAGTGCAGCAGTAAATGGTCTGCCACATTAGCCCCCTGGCATGCTAAGCTATTAGGTTGTTTTACTGTTGTTAAAGTTACATTTGTTAGGTGGAGTTGCTGCCCTTCCACACAAACTCAAGCAGTGCCTGGTACTGGTGGGGGCAGCACGTGTGGGAAATGTGTGCCATCCAGGCCCCCACGGGTCAGGCAGCGTGGCCAGGCTGCAGATAAGAAGTGTTCATCTGTCTGAAAAAAGCAGGGGCAGGGATTATTATGATGGAAAGAAAGAAAGAAAGAAAAAGGAGACCCCTGGACAATCGTGGTTTGCACACTTTGCTGTGACTAAACTAATTATATGGGCTCGATTAACCATTAATTTATAGCAGTTCTTAAGTGAACTTCTAATTGTCCCAGTGCCATGGAGAAGGAGGGCCAGGGGGCGAGAGGCACCGAGTAAGCTGGTGGGGTGCTGCACTGACCAGCAGCCAGTGCCCACACACACACACACTGGAGCTGGCAGAATCCCGAGGAACCAAGAGGTTAGCATGGAAATGAAGGAGAAATATATATTCAGGGGGCTTCAGTGGTGTGTGTGTGTGTGTGTGTGTGTGTGTGTGTATAAAAGAAAGAGAGAGAGAATATTTCTGCAAAGAAAGGAAAATGCCAGTACTATATAGCTCCACGCAGCCAGCTTGCAGGGTTGAGTTGGCATTTGGTAACTTGGTAGCGGCTGCCAGTGTGTGTGTGGTGGGAGAGGAGGGAATAGACAACAAGAAAAACACATAGAGCTTAAAAAAAGATGTAAAATGATTCACTTCATGCCATATGGACAAAAATGTTGTCACAAAAATAAGGCCAAAAAATAGTGCCAGGTTAGACTTTTAGTTCAAAAACATATGTATAATCATCCCCATGAACATGAATTTTAATTAGTATTTTGATAGAGAGAAACCAGATATTTTTTTAACCTGCTCTGTTCTTGTTTTCTGTTCCTCTCCCAGTTTTAGCCTCCATTAAACATTCATATACTGTGTGTTTTGTGTCTGTATGAGGAAAATGCCTTATCCCTGGATTGGTGGGAGTGCAAACATCTTAGTTTTCTGTGGCATGCAAAATCTCTTCCCAGCGGCGCTCGCAGGCAGGGACTTGTCACGGGGAGATCCAGAGCGCTGTCCGAGCCCCAGGCACACCAGCAAGGAAGGAAGCCATATGCCTTTCCCCTTTGTCGGTGGCGGCATCTGCACCCATTTGGTTCCCCAGATCCACTCTTCACAACCATCCACATCTCGTCTCTCTGGGATGCCTTTTCCAAATGAAATGAGTTGAGTGTGTATACATATCACGATGTGACAGGGCAGTTTTAGAGAAAAATCGATACATTATGACTTCAGAACCTTTTACAAATGGGACATATAAAGTATTGATAAAGTTAATAACCGCTCACCTTTTACTTATTTGGTTACACTCCACCTACTTCTCAAAAGGATTTGAGATGACAGTGCTCATCAGAAGACACTGTGCTGAATCATCTCTCTTCAGCGAAGTTCTTTCCCACCTTAAATAAGGTGTTTCGATTAATGCCCTGCATGTGATAATGAGATGATGATAACAAATGAAATGCTTACATTAGCAGTGATTTTGCTGCTTAGGGGCCATCCATCCATATCCCAGGGTTTTTTTTTTTTTTTTTTTCCTCTTTAAAGGAATACAAGGGAGGTCCTATATTTTAATTAAAAATGATGCAATAAAAAACCCGGTATTAAAAATCTATCAAATCTTGGTGCAAAAGCATTAATGTATTTCCTAATATTTACTAGAACCCTCGGGTTGTTCTCTGAGCATTAGCAGCGCTTCATTCTACTCCAAGGGCAAAGATAAAATCAACGACTATCTTAGGACAGGCAAATTTTATTGCCCTCTTGGGTTCCCTTAGGGATTTCTCAGACTTTTACATTTTGGCAAACACTAACACCAACTTTTTTTTCTCTCCTCTTCCCCTTCTCCCCTGAGGAACCTCTGGTCCCTTCAGCGAGAGTGTGGTGCCTCGCAGGCACTTGTTGAGTACATCTTGGTGCTGGCAGTTTTCTCTGGACTTACTATCTAACGTCTACTCTTCCTCAGAGCCATTAGTCATCATTCTTTAAAGGTTATGACAACAGCAGGGAATGTGTTATTGGACACAGTGTGACCTCAAGCGACAACTCGAGATTCATGTCCATCCATTACATCAGGACTACAGCAAAGATGGTCTTGGCATTATTTATAGGCTGCCTTATTTTTGGAAGAGTGGAAAGAGCTATTGCTAAACTCACTTGCCTGCCTTCAGAACATTAACTCAGGCTTATATTTCCTGGAAGCTATTTCTAAGCTTTCATGTCAGACTTCTGCTAGATTCAGTAGATTCATTCACTCATTTGTTCAATCACTATTTTCAATACCCTAATATGAGTACTAAATTTAAAGAAAATTGAGAGTTGCTCCTTGCTACAAAGATGTTTGTGCATTGGAGAATATTATCTGGCTCATGTGTTTTTAGGACTTCTGTTGGGTTTAGGTTAGTTTAGCGTATCAAAAAATCTTGTGAAATGAAAAATTTAGAAAAGTTCTAAAATGCATTTTCTCTCCCTTAATATCAACCAAAAGCATTTCATAATTGCTTTACTCACAGAGATTTACTATCAAAACTAGGAATACATTTGAGCCCCAGTAAAAGCATCAAAGGTAATTCAGGCTTCCCAAGTCTACTTTGTCCTCTTCCATATCAGAAATGTGGAGTCAGCTCACACCAGTAGACTAAGGCAACGTCCTTACCCACCAGTGTTTTTCTGAGAATTATATGAGGACCTGAAAAAATTATTGCAGGTTATTAATTGTAACATTACTTACAATTGCAGAATATTGGAAATAACCTAAATCCTCATTCATAAAAGACATGTTGAATAAATTAAAGTATGTCCATACAAGGATCATGCAGTTATAAAAAATAATGAGGAAGATCTCTATGCACTAATATGGAGACACTTCCAGAATACATTTACACGAAAGTTTTTAGAAACTTCAAAGAGTAGAGACAATATGCTGTCTTTTGCATTAGAAAGAAGGGCAAATAAGAATAAATACATATATTAGCTTATTTTTACAAAAAGAAGTACATGAAGAATAAGCCAGAATTAATGAAAATAATTACATATATAATGTGTGTGTGGGGATGAATAGAAGGGCTAGAGAGGGAAATAAATCTCTTGAGAGTTACCTTTATATATAGTTTTTGATTTGAACTATGCAAATGTCATATATATTTGAGAAATAAAATTTGATCAACAAGGATGGGGACATACCTGTGATGTTAGTTACTCCCATTGATGGAACGCTGAATGGTCGTCATTGTTGGCGGTACCAATACTCTGCTAAATACTCTACCAAAGTCTAGTCTACTGAATACCAATACTCTACTAATACTGATGGTCTAGTAAATACCAATACTCTACTCAATAACAAAGAGAAAGGGAAGGGGGTGCATTTAAGAGATTGATGCCTACTGAGTTGTGTATGTTACTGGTACTTTCCTATTAAGTCTGATATTCACTCTTTATTTTTCTTTAATTTCTACAACTAACTGGACTCCCTTTTCCCTCTCTCATGCTACTCTTCTTGTCAAGCAAGGAGAATAAATGAAACTATTAATAGTTTTCTAAACCTTGGCAATAATTTGAGTCAATGATGTGAATTCATACCATGAGTCAGTGCATATTCTTTGCCAGTTTCTAAGTCATTATAATTATTAAAAACATAATACATTATAGGAAAATTTTCTTGCTTCCTGGGCCATAGTGTTTTTTCTCTTTAATTTTTGTTCACTACACAAACAATGCCAATAGTGTACCATTTCCTACTAATACATAAATAGCTCCCTGAGAATGTAACTTGCTTTAGGAGTTAACCCTTTAGGAGGCAAGAAAGTAGCACTTATTAAAATTATTTTGTGAAAATGAAATATGTCTATGGAAAGGAAGAAGAGAAAAAGGTAATAGATAATTTCTAATTTATTCAACTAGTGGGTTTTCCAGTGGCCCAAAGTATTAAAGTTTAAAATTTTCTCCTAGCTTCTGCCCTGGATGACCCTGATTCAGTATCTTCCCATGGCTTTTTTTTTGTAAAACTAAGATGTGAAGATGTATGTCATTGTAAAATTGGTTTGCATTGGGCTACTTTAGGCAATTGAATTAAAAAAAAATTGCCCTCCTTGCCATTTTGGCAATAGATAAGGTATAGCTCCAGATTCACATTCTCAAAGGAAGAAAGGGTGGGTGGGAGTAATCCTGAGGTTCACTTTCTGTCTCTGTGTAGAATCTGTGTTCAATTTAATACAATTTTAAGGACACCTACTGTGTGTCTTGGGTAATTCCTTGAGGACATGAGTCACTCCTCTTACCTAAAGACTTTCTGATTAAAAAGGCAAAATTTCATAGAATTTCACAGAGTGCAAGCAATCAGATGATTAAACACACTGAGTAGATAAAAAGCTAGAAGACTAGAGTGATGTAGGGAGTGAGCACCCTGTCTGTTTCTCATGAGAACGAAGGAAATTCAGTGATCCTAAATAGCCTCTGTGTGGGTAAGGTTTTAGTTATGAGATAAGCCAAAGATCACATTATTAAAGAAAGCTGTACCATTGCACTCATCAGTGCTTTTCATCCTGCAGTGACATAGTGAAAAAAATAATAGAGTGGAAAAAAGTCAGTTCCCCTATCAAAAGCTATGAAATATAAGTGTTCCCAGCCAAAGAAGGCAAGATATGGAATTTTTTAAAGAAATGTGGATATATAGAATAAATATGCAACCCTCCTGATAATGTTGGCTGATGAAATGAAATTCACCAACTGTAATTCTGGCACAGAGAGACACACACAGCGCCTGCACACACACACACACACACACACACACACACACACCCTCAGCATATCCTTAATCATTTGCTATCTTATTTACATTTCATTTACTAGAGTAAATTCTATCATTTGAACTTTAAAAAAATATATTTCAATATTACTTAGGGGAAAAATAAGAAATAATGTGATTGGCTTTCAAATAGCTTATTACCATTCAAATACTCTCAAGTTAAATTATATTTAAAAAAAAAAGAAAGAAAGAAAGAAACCGTGTTTCAGCTTCCAAAACATTCTAAATGGAGACTTAGCTCTAAGTAATCAAAATTGCTTTAGTTGTGCAGAGCGGCATTAAAAGCCTTGTCCACTAATTGAGTGAAGCGGGCTACTGAAGCAGCCTCGTCCCCTCATTAGATGATCTTGCAGGCACTGTTTGTCATCCTGCATTGCTGGGCTCAGTCTAACAGTACTGCTGGCTCAAATTAATGGTAATTCATTATGACACACCATGTCCTTCCAGTGAAACAACAATGTGAAGCCCGTAGGGCATCTGTCTGCCACTAGTGCTTCTTTATCGCGTCCCTTCCCACTTTAGTTCAAGCGACCACCTTTGTTTGAGCCTTCTAACTTCTTTAGTTAACTGCTGATCGGAGACACAACTTGACTGAACAGTTGCATCCAGTTCCCCTCCACTAATGTTATCAAGGGAGAGAGGGTATCAGACAATAGACCAAGTCAGCCTGGAAACTGATGCCACATTCTGAAGGAAGCAAAGTGCATTCATTTGTAGGGCTTCTTTTCAAGTGCAAATACCTCCCATGTAATAAATCACAGGGAATAGGAATAGAAAATATGAAATGTTCGTAGGTGTGCTGTAAATCCAAAGAGAATGAAAGTGTTCTGACTGTATGAGTTTGGTTATTCAACACATTTGGGAAGACATTTCAGGTTTATGCGATGAGCATTGCTGTTCAGAATGCTGCTTTTCTACTCTGATGAGCACGCAGAATGCGACTGCGAGGGAAACGGTTCCAGCAGTGATGCAACTGCACACTCCTCCCAGCAACTCTCAATTGTATGTTTGTATCTATCAGTTCATTGTGTTGATTCAGATAATTTGTTCTGTCCATGGAAGAATGACTCAACTGCCCGTAAAAGGTGTCTACACAATATCTGGATGCGGCTTTTCTCAGAAACCCTTAAATTGCCCAGGACTGTAGAAAAGGCTGCATGTATTGACCAGTTGACGCCAGTGTTGGAGTTGGTGCTTAGTCAGTGTGAGGTACAGGACAGTTGTAGCACTCAGTGTTTTGCCAAGGCTGAGCCGCATCTCACTGTAGGACATCCGCTCCAAGCAATGTGGGCCTGGTGGGATTTTAACAACATTAAAAGCCTGCCTTCTTACACACCATTTATTGTTTGAAATCCTACAATTAGATTCATTCCTTTGGGTTATATGAAAAAAAAAAACCACTTTTCTTGACATATTCTAATTGTTTAGACTAATTAATAAACTACTGTTAGTTGTTAATCATTTATTCATTTATTTATCTAATGTTTATTTTTGTTAACCCTGTCCCTTCATAAAATACACTCTTACAGAATTCATCAGTTCAAAACTAGTGCTCATTACCTCATTTCACAAAATTCTTGCATAAAATGTAGACATATTTGCCTTTACATGGTAGTTCTTAACGTCTCTTGAGTGAGCGCCTGCTTTCTTCACCAAATCTGCTCCATCCACATGCAGTCTTCACCATTCCGTGAACAGCAACTCCGTCCTTCTGTTTGCTCATTTCAAACACCTGGGAGTCTTCCTTGACTCCTGGCTTTCACTGACACCCAGGTCCAATCCATTTGCAAATCCTATCTCTAAAAAAAATGTATATTCTGAATTCACCACTGCCACTCTGGCTCAAGATGACATAAGTTTTGTCTGGATATTAAAATAGATTCTATCTTTATGCCTACCATTGTCTATTCTTAACATAGTTCTGGAAATAAATGGGGGCATTTTTCTTCATCAGAAGGTCTGGGGATTACTGCTGGCATTTAGTGGGCCAAGTTTGGAGATGCTAAATGACCTGCCATGTGCTTGATGGTCAGGACAAGGAGAAGCTGCCCACCCAAAATGCCAATAGCAACTCTATTGAGAAACACTGAGCCCATGTAAAACTTAAGTCTCAGAATTTCCTACTTCTGCTCAAACCCTCCCAATGGCTGCTGATTTAGCCAGTATCCTTACAGTGGTGTATAGGTCTTACACAATCTGTCCTTCCCCCTCCCTTGCTTGTCTGATCTCAGTTCTTATTACTCTCTCATTCACTGAATGCATTGCACCCAGTCTGAAAATACATGCCTGCATGCTATGCCTGCTGCCTGAAAAGTTTTCCCTGATATGCACGTCTCACTCCCTCACTTCCTTACTCAAATGTCCTTTCTCAGTTGCCCTGCTTAAGATCGCAGATCCTCCTCTCAGATTCCTATCCTCAAGCTGTTTTGTCTCCAAAATACCTGTCACCGTCTAACACATTACGTTACATTCTTGTCTTTCTTCAGTCACCAGATTATAAGCTGCAAAAGAGATTTTTATCTGTTCCCTGCCTCTGTCACATCGCTTAGAACAATATCTAGCATAGAGTAGATGCTCAATAAGTAGTTTTTGTTATTTTTTAATTGAAATGTAGTTGATATATAGTATAAATTACAGGTGTGCAATATAGTGATTCAAATGTTTAAAGGTTATACTCCATTTATAATTATTATAAAATATTTGTTATATTCCTCATGTTGTAAAATATATCCTCATAGCTTATTTGATACATAATAGTTTGTACGTCTTTATCCCCGACCCCTATATTGCTAGTTTTTGAATGAATGAATTTAAACTCATAACAACCTTAGGTAGCATTGAATTGAAGAAATGGAGATTTAAAAGCTGAGAGGCCAGTAGATTTGTCAAGAAACACATGGCTGAGTAAAGAGAGGAATTTACCCCTGTTCTCATGAGTACATTCATTTATTTATCTGCTATTTATTAAATAAACTCCAGTTTAAATCAGGCAATGTTCTAGGTGCTATACGTAAGATGAAACAGTGGACAAAACAGGCGAAGTCACATAACAAACTGGTTTTACAGACGCTAAGTGGGACGCAGGGAGTCAAGGAAAAGGAGGAAGGGGTGGTGACGGGGGGCGTGAGGAGGCCTCCAGTTCTTGTACTTTCCCCACTGTACCCTGACTAGCTGGTTTCCACATTAGTAACAATTATTTTATTTGATATATTTGCATACACCTGAAAAGAAAACAAAATGGGGAATTGACACATGGTCAAGTATCTTTTTTTTTCATATTTATAATGTGTTTTCCTTAACCCCGTATATCCAAAACATTACCATTTCAACACTTAATTGATATGGAAAATAATCAGTGATATAGTTTACATTCTTTTTATCACAACAAATCTTCAAAGTCTGATAGATATTTTTATATTTACACATTTCAACTCAAGAGACCAAAGTTCCATCAGAAATATTTGACCTAGGCTGAGCATTTACAAAATTTCAAGAATCTTTTGAAGTGATTGATCTACGTGGTCCATTGGAAAGGAAATGGATTTTGATGTCAGGCCATCTTGGGTTCACATCCCAGCTTTGCCACATGAAGACTATCTGACCCTGGGCAACTAAGTTCAAGTATCCTCATTTGTTACATGTCAATAACACACACTTCATACGGTGGTTGTGAAGTAAAGAGCCAGTGTAGATAAGGTGTGTAATACATAATAAAATAAGGTCAGTAAGTGGTTTTTAAAAAGAATTTTGGCTACTGCACAGGAAGTGGACCTGAATAGGTTACCCGAGGGGGTGTCTTGAGTGCTGAGGGATATGTAGAGGAAGATGGGGTTATCGGGAGGGCACTAGGTGCCAACTCAGAACATTTGCAAAAACCCCTTTGTGTCCCGCACCCAAATCTCAATATACAGTTTGTATAAAAGTTTTGTTGTTCTGTTTAATAATATTTTGTTATTATGGAAGTTATATAATTTATTGGAGAAATATTTAGAAAATGTAGATTAGGAAAAGAAGAAAATAAGACATTTTTGTAATACTAAAATTAACATTGTTAACATTTTGGCATTTATCCTTTGAGTCATTTTTGTATCGTGTGTGTGTGTGTGTGTGTGTATTATTGGTTATATAAACTATAGCTCTTTTGCCAATTAACCAAATTAATATTTTGGAACCAAATTATCGTTTAGGAATTTAGGCAACTGGAGTCACAGGAATGTGTGTTTGGATCAGAGCTCTGCTAATTTCCTTAGCAGATTAGGTGATCTGTATTTTATTTAACCAATGCCCTGTCATTAGCCATTTGAAGTCATTTCTCTTTAATTTTATTTATATTTTTAGATAAATGTATTTGTGCATAAATTTTTCTTGTTTTTAGAAGTATTTCCTCAGGATATGTTTTTCAGAAATGAAATTATATATGAATACGTGTAAGATTGCTGTTATATGTGATCCGAATTTTTTTTTAAAAAATTGAACCACTTTTAACTTTCATTAGCCATGTATGAAAGGCCCCACTTTATCATACCTTTTCAGCATGGGGTATTATAATAAAAACTTGTGCATGTTAACTTGACATAACCCATAAATGGATACTTCTATGTCTATGCTAAGTTACTACCTGTAAGTCCCGTGAAATGAGAAGTTCCTCAGTATCCCTTAGAGGGTTAGGAGGACTTTGCTGAGAAGGTATAATGATTGGATTGAATCTGGAGGGAAGAGTAGGTAGAGAAGAATGGCAGAACATGATCACGTTGTCTCCTGCATAGGGTTTGAGACTTGAGCAAGGAGAACAGTCAAGGAAAGGATCACTCATCATGGTCCAGGTAAGAGAAGAACATTAATGTGGAGGAGGGCAGTAGCTATGGAAATGGAGAGGAAAGGACCGATTTTAGAAATATTTAAGAGATGGGGTGAGGTTGAGTCAGTGGCCAATTAGATGCAAAAAGTGAGGGAAAGGAGACTGCCTCCAGTCTTTTCCTGAGGAGTTCTTAATTTAAGAGTTCTAAATTTATATACATCACTCATTTATTTACCATATTCTGAGTTCAGTGAACTTAGAAAACCTGAATTACAGCAAACAAAGACTATCCCCGTTCACTTGTTAGACAACTTGTTAGGCAACTGTTGTTTTGTCTTGCAGCACGCCTTACCACCCTCCTTCTAGAAAGAGCACCCCCTACACACACACATACACCCTTTCTTCTGGGAGAACTGTTTCTTCATTATCTGGCCATCACAAAGTCATGTGATACAGTCTTGGGCAGTCCTGGAGCTTCATTCTGCTGGCCATCATGAGTGACATAGAGAAAGCACTCTAGTTTTTCCAATGTGTATACAAACACATTTTCACCTGTGACATTTCACTTCCCATTGAATACTCATTAAAATTTAAAGTACCTGTACATGCTCTTGCTATGGCATGAAAAGATTATGATAAGAATAATAAGACAAGCTAACATTGAGTACCTACAAGTGGTACTCGGTGGACCGAGCACTCATGCTCTTGACATGCGTTAACTTATTTGGTTCTGTTAACCACCCGTAAGGCATGGATTATTGTAATTCTCATTTAACAGATGAGGAAATGGAGGAACCAAGACATAACGTCACTTCCTAGTGGCCATGCGTATGCGCTGGAGCTGGGATAGACGGAGTCAACACATTCTTGAGGAGATGTGACATTTTCATTCATTATCATAAAAACCAATACCAATAAGTAAGCATATCTTCTATAATGTTAAACTGCACTTGCAATTACTCAGAATTTCCTCAGAACAAACTAAGTTTGTTAATCTTCTATTTTTACTTGGTAATTAGTTAATTAGTGTGGTAATCAACTCTATAAATGCTATTTCTATTTAGTGATAATGATGATGCCATGTTATGTGTATCCGGTATGGATCATCTCACTTCCTATGTTACCACTGGAAATTTCTACCTTATATAATTTTCACCTTACTTAATTTATTTATACATATTATAATGTCTACTGTACTGTTAATTCCTAAAATGCAGAATTTATATGTGATTAATCTTCTTAGCCTTCAAAGGAGGCAGAAAAAAGAAATTAACTTTTATTATTGGGTTCTGTAACATTTATTTATTTAATTAATTCTCACTCTAAAAGTGAGAAAACTAAGGTTCAGAAAGGTTTTACAACCTGTAATAAGTCAAGGCCTGAACTCAATCTCAAGTCTAGATGGTCTCAAAACACGTGTTCTTTTTATTTCTCCATTCTGCCTTGTTACAGATATAGTATCTTATGATAAACACTCAGTAACTTTTTGCTGAATAAATGATTAGATAAATAGATAGATGGTTGCCATTCAGCAGATCCCCAGCTTAACTCAAAGCAACATGCACACACAGTTCAGAGCAGAAGGGAGCAGACCTTATTTTAATTTCAATAGCAGAAAATATACCTGAGTAGTCAAACTTGTATTAAATAACAAAGAGTCTGGGCATTGTGGTTTGTGTAACTGGAATTGATCAGATTGCTTAATCATGTAACTCTTACCATCATGAAATTGGGTACATATGAGGTAGTCCCATAGGATAATGTAGCCTCTGAGTATTTGTTTAAATGAATTGGGAAAGTTCAAGTTTATGTCACTGAAACTTGATATTTTCAAAGTATATGTTTTCTCATATGCTTATCTAGTTTTGTTTGGCAGCTAAAGTATTCTTTTATAACAGTCATTCTTAAATAGAGACACCTACAATCACTAAAAAATGTCTATATGATTTACAGCTTTTAACAAATTGTATTCTAAACTATCACCATATTTTGGATTAAAAATTTTTTTCTATACTACCAGCCCTGGAAAAATGAAAATTATACTTGGATTGTATTATAATACTTGAGTTCTTTTGAAAGGCTAATCTCTGAAGACTAGTTTAAAAGTAGAGCATCTTCCTATGATTTTATTATTGGTGTTTAATCTTGTCATGCCATGAATGTTACCTGTCAAAGAATAATCCATCAAAATATAAAATTTCTTTCTATTATCTTAACATGAACTTTTTCATGCAGATATGGGTACTTTTCCTTGTAAAAATGGGAATAATATCTTAATGTGTCTTTATTTATGTACTTTTTAAAAAAACGGCTTTTTTGAGTTATCATTTATATGGTGTATAATCCACTCATTTAAAGCTTGCAATTCAGTGTTTTTGAGTAAATTCAAGGAGTTGTTCAGTGTCACCACGGTATAGTTTTAGGACATTTTCATCTAACAAAAAGAAGCTGCATATTCACTAACGGTAATGCCCCATTACCCCACGTTTCCTTTCCCTGTAATTCTAAGTAACCAATAATCTGCTCTATGTCTGTATAGATTCACCTATCCTGGACATTTCTTATAAATGAAGAGATACAATATATGATCTTTTGTTACTGGCTTCTTTCATTTGGGCTAATATTTTCAAGGTTCATCCATGTTGTAACATGTACTTCATTCCTTTTTATAGCTGAATAACGTCTCATTGTATGGATGTATCACATTTTGTTTATCCGTTCATAGAGAGACATGTTGATAGACATTTAGATTGTTACGCATTTTGGCTATTATAATTACTGCTGCCAAGGACATTCAGATACCCCTTTTTGTATGGGCATTTGTTTCATTTTTCTGGTGTGTGTACAGAGGGGTGGAATTGCTGGGTCATATGGTAACTCTGTATGTAACCTTTAAGGAACTGCTGAACTATTTTCCAAAGCACCTGCAGAATTTCACATTCTTTCCAGTGATGTACAAGGGCAAATTTCTCTACATCGTCACCAGCACTTGTTATTATCTTTTCTTTTTAATAGCCATCCTAGTGGATGTGAAGTGGTATTGTGGTTTTGACTTGGTTTACCTAATGGATAATGTTGTTGAGTATATTTCATGTGCTAATTGACCATTTTAATATCTTCTCTGTTAAAACATCTATTCAGATTCTTTGCCCATTTTTATTGGGTTTCTTGACTTTTTAATATAGAGTTGTAAGAGTTCTTCTATATTTTGGATATAAGTCCTTTATCAGATCTATGATTTGCAAATATTTTCTCCCATTCTATATGTTGTCTTTTCACATTCTTGATGGTATACTTTGAAACACAAAGGTTTTGTATTTTGAGTCCAATTTGTCTCTTTTTGTTTGTTTTTGTTACTCGTTTTTATCTGTTGGTGTTGTATTTGAGAAACCATTGCCAAACTCAAGGTTACAAATATTTATGCTTTCTTCTAAGAGTTTTATAGTTTCAGCTCTTACATTCAATTGTATGTTCCATTTTGAGTTAATTTCTAATTTTTTATTGAAGTATAGTTGATCTATAGTGTTGTGTTAATTTTTGGTATACAGCATACTGATTCTGTTATATATAAATATATATATTCTTTTTCATTACAGGTTATTGCAAGGTATTGAATATAGTTCCCTGTACTATACAATAGGACTTTGTTGTTTATCTGTTTTATATTTTTTGTATCTGCTAATCCCAAACTCCTAATTTATTCCCCCTCCCTGTTCCCCTTTGGTAGCCATAAGTTCATTTTCTATGTCTGTAAGTCTGTATCTGTTTTGTAAATAAGTTCATTTGTATCATTTTTTTTTGGATTCTGCATATAAGTGATACATGATATTTGTCTTTCTCTGTCTGCCTTACTTAGTGTGATAATCTCCAGGTATATCCAGGTTGCAGTAAATAACATTATTTCATTCTTTTTTGTGGCTGAGTAGTAGTCCATTATATATGTATATACCACGTCTTCTTTATCCACTCATCTGTCAATGGACATTTAGATTGCTTCCATGTCTTGGCTATTGTAAATAGTGCAGCTGTGAACACTGAGGTACATGTATATTTTCGAATTAGAGTTTTCTCAGGACATATGCCCAGGAGTGGGATTGTTGGATCATGTGGTAAGTCTATTTTTAGTCTTTTGAGGAGTCTCCATACTGTTTTCCATAATGGCTGCACCAAACTACATTCCCACCAGCAGTTTAGGGGGGTTCCCTTTTCTCCACACCCTCTCCAGCATTTATCGTTTGTGGACTTTTGAATGATGGCCATTCTGCCTGGTGTAAGGTGATACCTCACTGCAGTTTTGATTTGCATTTCTCCGATAGTTAGTGATATTGAGCATTTTATCATGTGCCTGTTGACCATTTGTATGTTTTCATTGGAGAATTGCTTGTTTAGGTCCTCTGCCCATTTTTGGATTGGGTTGTTTGTTTTTTTAAATTATTAAGTTACATGAGCTGTTTATCTATTCTGGAAATTAAACCCTTGTCAGTCTCATCTTTTGCAAATATTTTCTCCCATTCCATAGGTTGTCCTTTTGTTTTGCTTATGGTTTTCTTTGCTGTGCAAAAGCTTGTAAGTATAGGCCCTATTTGTTTATTTTTGCTTTTATTTCTATTTCCTGGTTAGACTGCCCTAGGAGAACATTGATTACCGTAGCTTTGTCTTCAGTTTAGAAGCTGTGAAGGGTGCATTCCTCCACTTTTTTCCTTTCTCAGGATTGTTGTAGCTATATTGGATCCCTTGCATTTCCAAATGAATTTTAGGAGCAGCTTGCCAGTTTTTACCAAAAATGCCAGCTGAAATTTTGATAGGAATTGTGTTGAATCTGTAGATCGACTTGGGGAGTATTGTCATATTAAGAATATTAAGTTTTCGGATCAATGAATGTGAAATGCCTATTCACCTTTTAAGATATTCCTTCATTTCCTTCAATGGTGTTTTAGTTTTTAATGTATAAGTCTTCACTTATTAAATTTATGCTCAAGTATTTTGGGTTTTTTTTCCCATTCTATTGTAAATGGAATTGTTTTCTTAATTTTATTTTGGGGAAGTTTATTGCTAGTATTTTTATATGTTGATCAAATATCCTATAACCCTACTTGTTCATTAGTTTTAGTAGTTTTTTTAGTGAATTATGTAGGATTTTCTAAATAAAAATAACATTATCTACACATAGAGTTTTACTTCTTCCTTTCCAACCTGGATGTATTTTATTTCTTTTCTTTCCTAATAAACCTGGTTATAACCTCCAGTACAATGTTGAGTAGAAGTGGTATGTGTGGAGACCCTTGTCTTACTCCTGATCATAAGGGGAAAGCAGTCAGTCTTTTACTACTAAATATGATAGTTGTGGGGGTTTCATAGATGCCTTTTATAGGGTTGAGGAAGTTCCCTTTTATTGCTAGTTTTTGAATGTTTATATCATGAAAGGGTGTTGGATTGTGTCAGATCTATTGAGATGATTGTATGGCTTTGTCTTTTACTTTATTAGTATGGTATGTTATGTTACTTGATATTTAGATGTTATGCCAACTTTTCATTCTTAGGATAAATCCTGCTTGGCCTTGGTGTAATAATTCCTTTTACTATTTGATATCTGTTCAGAGAATTTATGTACCCTAGAATTCAACACAAATTATTGAGATTTTTAAGAATGAAAAGTCTTATATAAACTAATAACCAAGAGTAATACAAGTGAGTTGGCCCTAGATCACCTCTAAATCTCTGGCTCTAGTGTGTTAGAACAATATCCCAGAGGTAGAATTGTATTATTTAAGTTTTGAAGTCTTATTTAAAATGCTGATCACATAATCTGGTTGATGATACGGATAACTAACTCTCCCATCCTAGAGCAGAACATTTTATATGTTATATTTGTACAAATTTGGTAATCATGTTGCAAGATAACAAAAATCATTAATACGTGTTAAAGCATTTTGAAACCATAGAATTTAATCATTTTGGGGTCAAAACTTAAAAACCTCTCCTCATAAAAGTTGTTCTACATTCATAAATAAATAAAATAAATTGTGATAAAATAGTTATATGTATTGAAAATTTTTTGAGTTTTTGGATTCTTGTCAAGCCTGTGGTACCATTTTACAGATCAAGAAGATAAACCTTCAAAGAGGTTAGATAAATTTCTAAAGACATAAAGCTCTTCTGCCATGAGACCAGTGATTAAACTGTGGTCTTTATGACACTGGAGTCTGGCTCACATAAAGTGACTGAGTATAAATACGATGTTTCTGTTTTTATTTTGCTGTTTTTGTTGTTATTGTTTTAACCAAGAAATTATCCAGGGAGTTTGTAAACCCTTTATTTTTGAACAACTTAGTATCTAGTATAATGTAGTACTGTCCTTTGATAAGTGTTCATCTGTAAATACATTTTAATGCCCACTAACAAGTTATCCATACAGTATTTCAGTTGTAAGTAATATCACATTATAAGTATATTTTAAGTCAACCGTCATGGACCATAAGGATGGCTGGAATTGTTTCTTTCAATAGAACTGGGCCTGCGGGGATTGTAGGCTACATGCACACAAATGTGCTTACATTAGCAAATTAATAATATAAAGATTTAAAAAAGTGATTTAATTGATACAGCTTCAGTATAACTAGTAACTAGTTCACATTTTTTTTACAAAATTCGACTGTCACTATAACTTGACTGTCATCTATAAATGTTTGTTTTTTCAGTTATTCAATTATTACATTCATTATTCATTTTTCAGCAATTAACTCGCATTATCTTAGGAGTCTGATACTGTTGTGTGGCTATGAATCTGGTCTAGAAAAAATTTTACAGTGAAATTACTTAATATTTCTTCCAAAGTTATATAGTAGAAATCTTATTTTAACTCTTTTCATAATGTTTCATTTTTTTCACCTATTTTGGAATTACTTCAGTTTCTCATTAAATACTTTTCTTTCATTTTTTTTCCTTAGCATTGTGAGAAATAGATAATATCGAGGACAGCAGGAGTGGGAGAGATTGGACCGGAAGACTCTAGCAGGTCAGGACGTTGCATTCTCATTTGCTTATCATTCTTTTGTCATTAATTCTGGAGTTCTCAGTCTTTCGCCGCTTGTTTATTTCTTGTTCTTGCTTCCTTGGTGTGGATTTCAGTTTTGCAAATAACAAATGGAACCTTTATATAATAAGTTCATCGTTTGGGTATTCTCTTTTTAGGATTTGAGATGAAAAAATAATTTGAAGAGATTTTCAGGAATAGAAGAAAATTTCCTACCTAATAAGATACGTAGTTAACTTGATTTCTCTTTTTCTTTTTATTATATAAACTGTTTTAAAATGAAGACTTTTTGATGACTTTTCCAGAATCAAAACCTTCAAACGTGCAACGTGTTATTATTAATTATGTAATTGTAGTGGAACAACACTTGGGTCATGAACGTCAAGTTTCCTTTTTCTCTGCTTTGTTCTCTGCACGCAGAGGTACCTCTGAAAGCCCTTGATATTCTTCAGAGTCCATCTGTTTAATGCTGCTTTTAACTACTCAGTGTTGACTACCATGTGTAAAATGAAGGTTAATTAAGACAGACGGTTTCTATGTAGACAGAGAAATGCCAACAGTCGAAGGGTCTGCTGTGAGCCTGTGTCAGTCACTGTGGGAGGGTCCGTGTTAGTCACACTCCTCAGTGAGCTGGAGCCACACGGGCCTTTGCAGTCTCCATTGCCCTGAGTGTCACCATGAGGGACTGACGGCTCTGTGTTCATCTCCTGCTTCAGAGAAGTGTCCCAGCTGTCTTACAGGATGATGACAACTCTCACTACTATTGGTTAGTTATTTATGGTAGCTTCGGGATCCTCTCCATTTCTGTTACCCCTCCAGTGTTACCACTTCCACAGTTCTCCTGGGGTTTGGCTTAGCTCCCCCGCATTCAGGCCTCCTGGAGAGCACCTACTAGTGTTTTTTTTTTTTTTTCTCCAGTTTTCATCACATAGAGAGATAAATGGCTTTGTCCTTCTGATCGCATCTTGTCAAGTGATACGGCTTATTCAGAACGGAACTAAGCTAAGTTCTCTGCCTGGATGCTTCAGGGATTTAGCTATTTCCTAGCATTAGGGACTAGACAGATTATTATTGTTATGTATCTTGAGAGACCACTACCCTCCAGCTTAAAAGAAAGATAATTTCAAGTATCTTGATGATGCATTGCATATGCTTAGGTCTCTGCTCTCAGCTAAATTAGGTAAGCGTCCTGCAAAAAGCTGTGTTTACAAAGATACGCCCAGGTAATTGCGTTTGTCAGTATGTCTGCACTGATTCTTGCAGAGTTGAGAACCACTTTTGTGCGATACTTTCATAAAGAGTTTTCTGATAGTAAACATCCCTCAGTTTTCAGTTTACAAATGTAATTGAACTAAACATTAAAAAGAAATAGTTAGAGGCCAAAAGAGGTAGATTTTCTTGGCATTCTGCTGTTGTGTGTATGTTGATCTTAAACTGAATGCAACTGTTTATGTTTTGCAAGTTCGGAAGCAAAATCAAGAAGGAAGAGACAAACATCTCAGAGACCCCATGCAGTTGTGAGGGACAGAAGGAACCTCAATCCAGTCCACATACTTTACAAACCCAAATTGCCTCCCACTGTCACACGAAGTATTAGTTAACAGAGATAAATCTGTGTTTCTTGATGCCCCGTGTGCTATGGAACACAAACAGCTCTGCACACAACATTATACGCATACGTAAAAATTCTCATCATTTGTCATCTTCACCGGTTTATAATTTGATAAAGAATATCGTCGATACTAGTACTTTATTCTGGATTGTACTGATATTCAAAGAAATCAGGAACTTTAAGTTTCTTTTTTACTATTGTTTATCTGGAGAAGTTTCCTGCTGAGCTGGATGAAATGAAAAGATGATTATTCCTTCATTCATTTATTCAACAGAAGTTCCTACTCTCCTGGAACTTTCATTCTAGTGGAGGAAAACATAATTGAAGATTTTAATATATAGATGTTAAGGGGGATACATATTAAGGAAAAAATAAAGCAGAATAAATCAAGAAGGATGGGAGACTGTGTCCGATACCATGTCTAGGGGAGGTCTTTCTGATAGAGAGAGAATGGACCACAGACCTGAATGGAGTGAGAGAGGGAACCATTTAGATATATGGGCAGAGACAGGTACATTCAGTGGGAAGAACAAGGGTAAGGAGTGTGCTTGTTGCCTTAAAGGAGTTTCAGGAAGTGCGTTGTGCTGGAAGCAAGTCAGGAGTGGACAAGTAAGAGATGAGAATGAGGAGGGGAATGTGGTGTCCATCACACAGAGCCTGGGGGACCACGGTGGGACCTTGACTGTTATTCTGAGTGAGAAGGGAGTCGTTGAAGGGATTTTAGCCAATAAGGGGCATGATGTAACTCATGTGTTTTAAGGATCACTTCGGCTTATAGGTTGAGTAAAAATGTTTAAAATTTTTTCTTTATATACAGAATATAAACTATAAACGAAAATAGACTTAAATTAATAATGGTTAGGGCAACATTATCTGACTAGGATTTTGACTGGTGATTGTGTTCAAGGAGCTATTGTTAAATAGGACCGCTTTCATTTTTTTTGTATCCTTCATTCACCAAATTCTTTTGAGTTTGAATCATATTCTTTGGTTTTGTATAATAACTTACTGTTTCTTATTGGCACATTAATGACAAGAGTATGTAATATTTAGAAATTTGTGTGTCTGATTAGTTGCTTTGCATATTTGAATTTCCCATTTGTTTGTCATTTATAATTTCAACCAAAACTGTGTGACTTTGTGTAAGTCCACAAACAGGTCGTGAATTTTATCTTCTAGTTGTAAGGGAGAATGTTTGAAAATTATGTTATGGTTTATTGTAATGATTATGTGATCCATAAGACTATTTATGAGAAGGAAACATGGAGTAGAAAAAAAGAAACAGCTTCGTAGGACTTAGGGGGCCTGAATTCTGGAACCAGCTCTGAAACTTACCAACCGGATGACTTGGGGTCTTCAACCTGTTTGCCTGCTAAACGCCCAGCACTGCTTCTCTCATGAGGAGAAGTGCACTGCTCCTGTTACCTCTGCAGTTCCTTTACGTCTGTTAAGCCAGCGTGCACACGTGTAAATAAAATTGGTTGTATTAGGGGTCACCTACATTAGAAGTGACCATTTTCAATGTAAAGGAAAACATAGGTGATACTCTTTCATATAAATGAAAGAGGAAAATATTCATATTTATTTCAGAAAAATTAGCAGGTTAGAGAAGGCATCATTGATATTTGGAAGGAAGGCTTGTTTCTAAAATTACCAATACTATCATGTCAAAGAATCGAAGTAACCATTAATAAAGGAATTTAGGAAGTAGAGGTACCTTCTCCTGGCAGTCTTGGGGCAGCAGTTTCCAATTGCCAAATAATTGTTTATCACAAATGTTTCAAACTTTTAAATCAGTACATTGAAAAACTAGTTTAAAACTATAATGTGGTATATAAGGTTAGGTTTTCATTATTTGGCTATCAGAATATACATGCAATAAATACTTGTTTTTTCATGAACAAATATATAAAAGTCTGTTTATGAATACTTAGTATGATTTCCTTGAAGATACTTGTGTATTCTAAATTATTTCCTTTTTAGTCATGAGAATAGGAATCAGGTTTACGTTTAAACAGAGAAAGAAGGAAGTTACTCTTTGACATTAGTTTTTGAAGGAGAAGATATGTGACTTCAGCTTCACATACACACTGAAAACTTTCTTGGCTCTGCTGTGATTCCAGTCCTTTTTCACTGGGAGGTTCTCCTTTTCCTGAAAGGGGCAGTCCCTCCCGCGTGCTCAAACTCTGCTTACTCCAGAAGTTCCAGGAGCGCTGATTCTTCAATCCAGTGTCTTCAACTTCTTTACTGAAACCTTTACTTTTTAAACATGCTCAAGTTTCCTATCTTAAATAAATAAAAAAACCCCCAAAACTTCCTTTTGATTCGGCTTTTTCCTCTCGGTACCACTCCCTACATACACATTTCCCTAAAGTTTTAACTTACTGTCTCCACTTGCTTTCTTCCCTCTCACTCCTCTGCCTCTTCCAGGTCTATCTTGCCAGCCCTTGGGGCTACAGCCATCAGTAGTCACACTAAATATATCCGGTAGTTCCAGTCATTATCTTATTTGGCTCTTGAGTTCATTCACCTGCTTGAATGACATTCCACCTTCCACTCCACTTTAAGAAAAAGATTTTTTTTCTCTATGCTTTTTGCCGAGAGTGAACCTGTCTTGTTCTCCACTGATCCCTAACATACTTTTCAAAGTACTTTGCTTACAGCATGTGCTAAGTGAATTGAGTTTGGAGATCCAAAACTAAGTATTATGTGAGGTATAATGTCCTCAGGGCCGGAAAAGAGATGCAACGTGGCAGTCTGTGAAGGTTCAACAAAATTTCGTAGACAAAACAGTATTTTAGCTGGATCTTAATGGATGCATATGATTTTCCTATCAACGATGTTAGATACTGGTGGGGAGTACCTAGTATATATTTAAGGTCCTCATGTCTTAAGTGTCTTTTTCAGCTTGGGTAAGTTTGGATACAGCACAGGATATACAAAAAGGGGACACAGTGACTGTAAAGATATGGTGGGCTGTTGACAACATAAAGAGACTACAATTCATAGTCTGTAAAGAGGACTCTGGACTTCATGCTAGTGATTAAACTTAGTTCAACAAGGCTTGGGGAGCCACTAAAAATCTTTGTTTGTTTAGGGAATATGGTGTTGACTAGGTCTGTGCTTTGGATTAATTAATTAATATGGTTGGCAGTATGAGGTTAATTGAAAGGGGAGAAGCTAAAAGGGGGAGGTGGGAGACCGGTGCAATCATTAAGCAAGAGATCCAGAACATTAGCGCCAAGATAGTGCCAAGATGGTAACACCTTGGGACAGATACTAGCAGGAATTTGAAGATGCAGTCAATAGGGCTAGACTTTCTGGAGCAGTAAGGGATAAATTTTAAATTTGAGTAATTGAAATAAAAGCCATGCAATGCTCAGATATAGGAAATTAGGAAAAATTGTTGTTTTATTCATTTACTTTTTTTTTTTTAACTGGTGAGGGGTAATGAGTTGTTTTGAGAGTCTTCACATTTGAGATGCCAATGCTGATATATTGAAGAATCATTCCACGCAGAGATTCTGGTACTGGACAGGGGAGTTGACGATGCCTCTGTATGAGATTAAACTTGATAGTGGAAGTTGCCTCGTTATTGGAAGAAGAGCAGTCCAGTCTGACGGAACACCCTGAGAGACCAAGAGTCTCAATGCCATGTGGAACTTTGGAAAGACCAAATGGAACAGTCAAAGCAGAAGAAATTCTGAAATTTGTATTGTAGTTTTGCTGCTTGACAGGCTCTGTGGTCCTAAAGTAGGCTTTGATTTATGTATGCATTTATTTCTTTTTAATCTCTGCACAAGTCCTGCCTGAGTGGTCTGCAAATAGTAACCACTGAGTGCAGACTCAGTTGGCTCCGTGGAATATAGTCATTTCTGGATAGCAGAATTTTTTTGAAGTATTGAAAATTGTTTAGGTGTTCCTTCATTTGTTGGATCATTCATTCATTCATGCATTCAATTATTCATTCATTCACATAGTCTTACTAAGCCTTAACCTGTGGCAGGGACTCTTTTAATTATATTGCGTGACTTTTTCTCCATCCGTTCTTGAGTAGAATTTTCACGGGTTCCATTAGCATATTATTCTCAGTTAGCTATAGGAAAAATGCTGATTGATTGAGATCTTGTCCATGTATGGAATCATGCAGCCCACATCTCAGACTACGTCTCCTGTTCCTTAGGTTGGTTGGAGGAAGTGAGGGAGAATGTTACTTTTACATTTACAGTAACATAAAGTACATTTATTACGCTAATTCTCTTTTAAGTGCTTGTAGTGGAATACTTAACTCACGAATGATTTAAATCATCCTCCTCAACAGTGGTTAAACACGCTGATGTTATAGAGATCTGACAAACCTAACTATTATCGTAGGACTACTGAGAAGTTCTTGGACAGCAGTGCCAGTTAGAAGAGGGGCGCCCTATCCCTGAACGCTGAATGAGTGCTTGCCTGGGGTGTCCCCAGGAACAGGAGCTGACACAGGTGTTCAGCACAGTTGCTTACTGTTTCCCATCAAGAAGGATGGGGGTTCTTAGCGCTGCTGGTTTGCGGCACTCAGCATATTTGGCAAGCAGTCAGCCCTGGCTGTGGATTTCCCCGGGGAAAATAAAAGCCACAGGAAAGTCATCAGTGTGACCTTCTGCCGGGTAGCTGGCACACGGCTGCTCCACGGGAAGGCTTTCAGTTGTCATTTTCTGAACGGGTGGATATCAGGTGCTGATGGAAGCTCCCCATTCAAGGTGGGAAGTGGAGAAGGAGGAAAAATATTGAGCAGAAGCTTACCAAATAATTCCCAGTCATGAAGCTTAACACCAGCTGATCTGCTGATAAAAGGGATTTTTTTGTCGCTGGGGGGAGGGAGTTTCTTTTTGGTTCTGTAAGCACAATTACAAGCTTTCCTATTCAAGTCTGACCCATCACATTGAAATGCTGTCACTAGTATCATTAGCAAGTAAAGTGTTGAAAACATAGTCAAATGCACAGCAGAGTTCTGGCTCTTAAGTGTCTGGACTAACTCCCAATATTAGGAATAGGAGTCAAACTGCCATCGCTTTTCCTGTGCTAACAGACGCCCTGCCATTAGCAGTCTGAAGGCAATTTTAATAAAATACATAGCCCTGCTGAGTTGGTCTCAAAAGATAAATAAGCAATGTAGAAAAGAAGCTTTTGTTTAAAAGTAATTATTTAAACTATGCATTACAGGTAATTTTCTTTTACCAGTAAGGCAAATGCTATCAGAATTTCAATAATGACTTGGTGGCACTTATCTAAATAATGTGATATTGTCATTTCAAAGACTTAAAGCATCGCTTTATTTTCACTTATATACAGAATGAGGGCAAATTGGATCCAGGCATCAAGTGCATGTGTTTTACAGTTGATATTGCATTTTTTGGGTGGACAGTGTTGTATTCTTGGACAGATATATGGAAATGTAACAAGACAGAGTTCTGGGAACTGCAGACTCGACTTCCAAACACAGTATAGAACAGGAGGGCAAAGAACATCTTTTTATTTTTCCTTTGCTGTCAGAAAGGAAATCACATTTCAGTTTTTAAAAACTCTTTTAATAGGATGCTTGTATGTAAAGCACAGTCACAAGGGTACAATAAATGTGTGCTAGTATCAGAGGAGCCAAAGCTTTGTTTGCCAGAAAGTGAAAATCTCAGAAAGCTTTTTTAGAGTCTGTTTGGAAACCATTAGATACCCACCTTTCTTTCCCTTTTTAGTAGTGATGCACTGGCCTGAAGTCCATAATGTAGAACTAGCTCCGGCCTTACAGTAGGCAGAGTGAAAACTTGCCTACGTAAGTGTGACGTCAGGGGCATCAAGAATGCTTCTATTTCCAAGTGTTATTCAGGGAGAAGCGACCAAGCCACACGTGCTTTGGAATGAGACAGACTTCAGTTCAAATCCTGACCTTTTTTTTTTTTTTTTTTCATGATTATCTCATTTTAGGCAAGTTGTGTGTCTTCTCTAAGTCTTTGTTTTTTCATCTATAAATTGGGAATGATAACAAAACCAACTTTGTATGCTTGTTCTGCAGATGTAATGGGAAAATATGTGTAAAACTTTTGGGATGGTGTCTGGCTCAGAGTGAGCACCCAGAAAATGTTTGTTTTTATACCAATGAACTTCTAACACATTTTAATCAGGAAAGTTATATATTGAATATTGTGCTAGGATTTGGGATAATTATGTTGATCAACATACAGTCTCCACTTGAAAATTAAATGTCTAATGCAAGACAGACATTTTATCAGTTAGCCCTGGTAGTGTGTGCCACTTGTACTGGTACGGGTCTTGTGGACATGAAGGAGGCAGGACTTAATCTTGGCCATAAGAAAAATTACCATAAAATTTTGGTTTATTAAACCCTCAAAGGGAAGATGCTGAGCTCTGTGTCTCCACCTGAGCTGTTGTGATCACGGCCAGCTGAGAGTGATTTTCCCAGCTCCTTGTTTTCTCTGTTCTTCCTCTTTTACACTTATGTAAACCTTTTCTTCGATTGTTCGCACCATGGTTAGATGGCATCTGTAGTCAGAAAGAAGAGGTGCATAGGACTTAGCACTCAGATGCTGCTCAGCATTTCTGCTAAAATGATTTGGGGAAAGAGTTGAAAACACAGGTATTATTCTCATGCACTGCTGATGGGAATGAAATTAGAACAAGCATTTTGGACAGGAATTGGACAATAGCTAACAGATCTACATATACACACCATTTGACCCAGCAATCCCATTTTAAGGAATTTATACCGAAGACGTATCTTTAAGAATATGAGAATTACATGCCCATGGTTAATCATTGTGGCATTGTTTATAGTTGTAAAATATTAAAAACTATCTAAATGCTCATGCATAGGGGAAGAGTTGAATACACCAAAACACTGTGGCATCACCACATAGTGAGGTACCATGCAACTGTAAAAAGAATGAATGGATATAGAGTAATTTCCAGGCTATGCTGCGAAGTGGGAAAAATATAGAATAATAATATCTAGAATGTAAGGGATATATAGAAAATACACATGTATCTGCTAGTTGGGACAAAACAATAGGAAAAATAGACCAAAAACTCTTGAAATTGGTTGTTACTTACAGGGGCTGGGTCCGTGAATAGCTATTGAGAGAATGGAAAGAAGGTAGAAACAGTGACGGGGAAGGTGACACTTACCTGAATATCCTGGGGTTTTTTGGGGGGTGGTATAATTCTGATTTTTGGAATTGTGTTAATGTTTCACATACTCAAAAATAAGTAGTTAACTTAAATGAACTGGGGTGTTCAGGGAGCCCCACAGGAAAAACAAAAACATAACAAATTTAATTGTATTTGAATGAATTACAAATGAAGAGGGTGGGGGAAAAAGAGCTCGTTTAAGTGACTTCGCCAGAGTTTTGACTTTAAGACTTTTTAAGAAAGGAACTGTTGTATTCTTGTCAGAAAATCTGTTTTTCCACATAAAATGGGTTAATGTTTCTGTTTTTCATAGGAATGTGAGTGTGTATTTCTGAAACTGCTTTGAATGTATCCTAGGATTGTGGGTAATGAGAGCCATTTTCCTCCCTGTAAAGAAATAGAGAGGGCTGGAATGAACCGTGTGATGTTGGATTGCAATCTGAGACAGCAATAAAACCTCATGGTGTGTTCTCCAGCATGAAATAGAAAGAATTTGCTGTGTAAGAGAGTAATGTCACTATATATACATCAATACAAGTAAGTAGCTGTGAGTGTGTGTGTGTGTGTGTGTGTGTCCATGTATGAGTTTCTAGCTCTGTCTGCAGAGAGGGCCTAAAAGCAAGAATACCTCAACCCTGATGAGCACCCCTAGTGCCTAGATCTTGGTTTCTGAATATCATTCTCCAGTAGAAGAAACCAAGAAGCCGTGTAGAAATGGATGATTCTACAGAAAGAATATGATGAAAACCTGGCATATCTTGTGGTTCAAGAAAGTAAGGAATGGCTGAAAAAGGGTGGAAACATGTTGGAAGGACACAGGAGCTAATTTGAAGAGGCTCCCCATGGCCACATCTGGGACATTTGAGGAAGGAAATAGTGACAGGAATGGATTATACTCAATGTCGTCCATGGTGTTATAAAAAGTATTGAAAAAATAATGAATGGGAGAGAAAGGAAAGCTCTTTTATCACAATAGAATACCAATTAATAACTGTTCAGGGAATGATGGAAACAGAGAATGACCATTTGATAAAGACTAGAGTAATAATTTTTTCAGGCAAGAATCATGACTGGATGCTAAATTAGTGGTGACAATATGATGATAAATGGGATGCCTACATAGTGTCCAAGTAGCTCTTCTCAGAATGCTTGTTAATTACAAAGGAGACAGTAGGAACTTCACAATGGACTAACCTGGCAGATACCACCTAAAACAAGGGACGAAAGTTAGCATCACTAGTGATGAAATGTACCAGCATCATGGGCTGCTCTAGTGACTCACTGAGGAGACACAAAAATCATTTCTGTCATGTCCTTGCCCCAAATGCATAACATGAATTTTATCATGAGGAAATATCAGACAACTCAAATTGAAGGACATACTACAAAATCATTGTGTTGTATTCTTAAAAAGTGTCAAGTTCATAAAAAACAGAGACTGAGGAATTGTCCTACATGGAAAGGGACCAAGAAGACATGATAAATTAATATTGGCTCATGGTCCAATAAAAGGAGACGAGTAGGACGATTGTTGAAATTTGAATAAGGTCTTTACATCAGTCCATTGTATTTGATCTGTTCATTTCTTGGTTTTGTTCATTCTGCTGTGGTTTTGAAGATGTTAATATGGAAGAAAGCTGGGAATTCTGTACTATTTTTGCAATTTGTTGTAAGTCTGAAGTTATTTCAAAATGAAATGTTAAATAGAAAAAGAAAAAATTAAAATGTGTGCCTTGAATAAGATGTATGGATGGATGTATCCATTCTTTTTCTATTGTCATAAAGGAAAGAGTTTGCTGTAAAGAAGGTAATATTACTGGGCTCTTGGAAGGAAAAGAATTGTGAAAGAGTGGCAAGTATATCGCATTGTGAATTGAGTCTTATAATGTTAACTGGCTCTGTCAGACACTGTGTAAGCCTTGAGGGTACTTACTATACCTTTGCATTTGCTAGTCCGTTTGCCAATAAAATAGGGATAGTGATCTTAGCACTATGGTTTCTAATTATTCACATCAGCGGAGGGGAGCAGAGGTGTTGACTGTGGAGCCTAACAACAATAATTTGAAGTACTCAAGCGAGGATCAAGATTCAGTGCCAGTATAGGACCAAGTATCTCCTAGTAGGTGTAAAACTCCAGATGATAAAAAGTATTTCCAGAGAGGGAAGATAGAGCTAGTACATTTAGTTTCGTAGATGCATGTGGAGAGATGAGTAATCACACAAAAGCTAAGAAGGATGTATGGGCGCAGTACACAGTGTAGCCAGTCGGTGGGTCTTTGAGAGTCCAGATTCTTAAGTTAAAAACAAGGTCTGGTGGCTCACGTTTTGCCAAGCTGGATGGTGCCAGTGGGGCAGGGTGGTGCTTGTGAAAGTTGTGCGACAGCGTTAAAGGACTAGGGTAAAGGGACAGTAGCAACTTGGAGTTGCATGGCATTCTGTGTACCAGCTTGGTTTCACATTTGTTCATATTCAGAAATTTCATGTTTAATGTAGTTGTAAAATGTAGGTGGAGAGATTCATTCATTACCTATGTTTTTATAGATGAGGAATCTCAGATTCAGCATTTCCAAAATCCTGTAGCTAATAAGTACAGAATGGATTTGTACTCTAGACCAGGACATTCACTTGAGTTTGCTAGACTCTTTCTAGCATCAGAGAACCCCCTCAATTTTCATGAAATTTTTGTGTATAAGATTGCTCAGGAACATTTCTTTCCCCTGAGGAAAGGAGTGATTCTATCAGATTCTTCCAAGGGATCTATGACTTAAAAGAGGGTAAAATATAGATTTTTCTTTACACACTAGTGCACAATATGGAGTGGAAGTATTTTTACCAGACTTGGGAATACATAACTCTTATAGTGCATGTACTCAAGAAGCATCATTATCAATAGCATTTAACAGAGAGATTGTAGGAGTTGCCCAGAATCCCAAGAGTTAGTGCCAGAAATAAAATGGGAGCTACAGTTGCCGATAGTCAGGGCAGAGATTAGCCTATTGGCCACATTGTGAATTGTCTTCAGTGCAGATGGTTCTTTGATAGTCCAGCACCAACCGGGGAGGCTGGAGGTCTGTTTCCCAGGCTGGGTACCACCCACTGGAGGAGGCTGTGTCCAAAGGAGCCTTGAGTAGTAGTGGAGTTCTGATGCCCTGTGGAGACACTAATTAGCGTTTTGAGCATTATGGTGATTTGAAGAAAATTCTGTAGATTGCTTGAGAATCCTGGGAGTGAAGTTAGGGGCAGTAGTATAATTCTCTTACTTATGTAGAATGAAAAGCAGTTTAAATCTGGTAGAGGCCTTGGGTGACTATTCTAAGTGTATTATCTTTTCAGCACCTGAAACTCTCCCCAAGTTTTAACTTTCTGCATTACTCTAGGGCATTGGAGAAGTTCCTTCATCCAATAGCAGTATACTCTTTCCTTCGAAGAATACTTTGAATGATGTCAGACATTTGATATTTGCCTAAAAGATTATGAGATCTGCTAAGACACACGAATATTGTCAGTACCTGTGAGTGTGTGTATTGCCATGACAGAGTAGATCAAATTAAAAAAAATATCAAACAAACACTTTAATTCTTTACAATTAGAACTAGAGTGCCTTATCTATTATATATATTTGACTTCCAATCTCAGGATTTATTAAAGACTTAATATCAAAATATGTTGTAAAGATCATATAAAATTTAAAATTTAATCTACTCACTAATGATTTACAGAGTAAAACAGAATCTGAGAGCTAGGTAATGCTTATCTGAGCCACTGATTTTGTAGACAGGGAACTGAGGCTCAGTGAGGTTAAATTTTGCATCATTTTACACAGTTAATAAGAGACAGAGCCAGAAAAAGAACCCAGATTTCTTGATTCCTGGCCCAGTTTTCTTTCCATCATGGCATGATGCCTTATGACATGTATGAGATTAGAACAAAATTACATTTGTTGAAATGCATGAAAAGTGTTGTGGGTCTTTTGATGATGTTTTTAGAGGGAGAGAGGTCATGCTATCCTTAATTTTTCTTTTATTTTTTAACTACAATTAATAAATGAATAATATCCTCTTTCTAGCTCATATTAATATGGTTCTACCCATTTTTTTATTTTTAGTGATCTCCCTATAGTTTTAGAAAATACCTTCCTATCTCAGAATAAATGTATGCATCCCTCTGAGTTGCTAATACTTGAGCTGATGATCCATTAAGTGACTAATCTGAGAAATCACCTCTCTTATTAGGTGCGCTGGATTGCAAGTGTCTTTTGATAGTACTGCAGTGGTAGTGTAGGGATTTGCAACTGGCAAGCAGGAATCGAATTGCCATCATTTGGCTTTAGCAAGAGTTAGAGTCTTGTCTCCAACATAAGCATGAGCCAAGGTACTGTCTCCTTTTTTCTAATTTTAGTTGGAACCATTGGCACTGCTCTTACCTAGACAGACTAGTGTTATTTCTACCCAGCACAATCTGCTGGCATGGGCTTCATTCCAAGCCATGCAGTTGAACTTCAACTTCTCCCCCTGGTTTACCAAACAGAGAGAAACATGATTGGATGTAGAGGACAGGAACTTTCACCTTTTTCATTAGAAGGCATCCTTTCAGGCATAGAGATTCTAAGTTTAATTGGTTCCATGTCTGACTCAGAGAATTGGCTCTTATGACTGAAAATTGCAGAGTGCCTTAATTGTGGGTCATGAAATAATTATACTCCAATGTTTTGATTCTGGGACATGGGTATTGTTACATTTAACTGCTCAAGGGTGGGAAGAAAGGTGAGATGTGTCTGTTTTCCAGTCCTCACCTGTTCTTTCCTGGAGCAGAGGAGTCGTGCAGTTGTCCTGTCATGTGCTCTAGTCATGGGCATCCATCCCTGCGGGCATCTCTCACGATCTCAGTCCCATCAGCCATGCTGTGGCTTCCATCTGCATTCCTGTATCACAACCCTTAGAGAGACCCCTTCATACCATCAGCGCTCTCCCTCAGCTAACTCCCATACCTTGCAGAGTCAAGAGGGGACGTCACAGCCTCTCCATCCTTGACCCTCTGTGCAGCCATACCTGTCACCTCTCTCCCTACTTCCATTTGTCGTGGGATGTCTGCAATGCTGCTGTCTCCTAGAGTGCCATTCGGGAAGCAGGCCACCTAAACAGAGGCATTTATACGATTTCCCATCCCACCCCACCTACTCTGAGCTCGCGCTGCAGGAGCAGGACCATGGAGACCTCACGTTAGCATTTGAGGTCTCTTCTCCCTGGCGACTCTTCCTTCTGAATTATATGTATCCAAAACACTCAAAATCTTTCGCTGTTTCACATAAGCAGTGGTTTTCCCTGTGTAAAAACAGAAGAATTTTTCCTCTGGTTCCCTGTGACCCAAATGAGTAAGACTGTCCGTGGACTGGGGACACAATGCCTGGGGTTATTTCGTGTACCACCACGCAGGGAACTCAATGGTAAACAGAAAAGACACAGACTGTCCTCGTGGGGCGCACGGTGACGTCACAGAGTTTATTAGTTTTTGTTGTTCTTCAAAACAATAGATATAAACGTGTCCACAAATAGGACATTCTGATAAACAGCTAGAGAGTATGTTTAAATTTTATGGACAGGACGGCTTTGAAGTGTATATCACATCCTGCTGGTTGACTTTGACCTAATTTTCAAACATGGATGAGCTGCCCTCTTATAGTGTGATAGCCTGATAAGATTAATAATAATAATAATCATTGAACACTTAGGCTTTGGTTTACGGTGTTAGATGAATTATGTCGTTTAGTTATCAGAGCAGCCCTTTGGGAAGGGTATGCCTATTGTCCTCATTTTACAGATGAGCACGTTGATGCAAAGAGAGCAGGCCATCCGGAAGTGCAGGTGGGCACAGAAGGATTTCATCTGCCACCAAATTCTGAGTCCTTGTCACTTAGGGATTGTATTCAGTTTCAAGTAACAGAAACCCGAGTGATGGTGGTTTGAACGAGACAGGAGTTTGTTTTTCTTCCATCATGCAGGAGGGTCAGACGCAGTCCGAGCTGCTCCACCACGCTCCGAGCGATCCAGGCTCCCTCCAGCTTTCTCTTCCCCTGCACTCAGGGTACATCCTTTTTCCAGTGCTCACGGGAGGCCTGGTGGGGCTCCAGCAGTCCAGCTCCAGCTCACGTCAAGGCAGGAAGTTAGAGAAGCACAAAGAGCAGAAAGGCTGAAGCAGTCAGAGCTGTCCCCTCCTAAAGCGTTTTCATGGAATCTCCCACCCGCTTCCATGTCTGTCTCAGTGCTCTTGGCCGGGCTCTGTCTATACATTCCACAGCTCTGCTTTATTATTGTGAAGGGGTCTTGACACTGAGTAGCCAGTTAGCATTCTCTGCTATCGCTCTTAATCCCTCTGCCTCACTGCCTTCTCCAGTCACAGCACAAGAATAGATTAGGGAATGTTTTAGTTATTTAAAATAGACCATAAATTTTCCTTTGCTGAGGGTCTCCTCCATGATAATGCTTATTAAAATGCACACACATACATACACACAATGTACGCTCTTGGACGGAAAGATGTCCTTCTTCTGATGGGATATTCTCTCTAGAATCTTCAGTGAGTCTTTAGCACACGCCTGCTTATAAAGAGGTCATAAATCGATCTGGAAATGGGGAACTGAGGCAACATTACCTAAGTTGAGAGAACCTGTCAGGTGATTAAGCCCTGTCTCCACCTCCTAAAATGCTAACTGACAAATCGCTAGTTCTTGGGATAGAAATGTTTTCCCGTAGGATAGACCATTCTGAGTTTTTTGTTTTCCTCTTCAAGCATGATGGAAGAAAAATCGCCGATCAGAATATTATCTTCAGGAATCAGTGTTTTCTACTTCAAGAGACTAAAATTCCATGAACTTATTTACTTCTTTATTCCAACATTTGAATAAAAACAAGAGGTTTACATTAAGCTGTGAGAGTCTTGGTTGAAGACTGCAGTAAAGTATAACGTGGAGTCCTCTTATCTGATCCACCTTTCTTTGACAAAAACTTAACCTGTGTCTTCTCTGCTACTTTGGTTTTTCCCTTTAGAAAATGCTGTCGTATATACAGGACTTATCTGGGGATTTTATGTCGGTAAAATATATTACAATAGACTGATAATTCACAGGAATTCTGACTAGCTCAGTGCTAATGCAATGCTATTACTTTTTTACACACGTCTATCGCACCCAGCTGTTACATTGTCATTGTGAATGTGGTTAATACATAATAGTGTTTTGATAACAGATTGATCTTCAGTTGCTTTATATGTAAGAACTATGTGCTTCAAAGCTGGTAGGAAAAAGCTGGGCCAAACCAAATAAACACTTATCAGTGTCTTTAAGTATGGAAAACATATAAACAATTAGGGAGACTACACTCACTCCAAGATATTTCTTGGGAATTTTAGGTTTGTTCTTAATAAATCCTTAACCTCAGTGTATTTTCTAATTGATTGAGGGTGTTGGTTGATTGAATTCTTTTTAAACAGGGAATTATAGACTTTTAACATTGAAATAAATTGGATTATTTAGGTGTATAACTTTGCCTCTTACTCATGAACTGTTTTTAATTTTAATTAGGCAGGTATATTGCATTCTTCTCTTTTTTCATGTCAAACTTGCCTAAGATTATTATATGCACAGAGAATAAATATGTAGGATAAAGATAATTAATATAGAATCTTTTGCTCTAATTATTTGACTATCTCATGTGAAAGTATTAAATGGGCCTAAATTAGCTGAATAATTGTCTTAGTTCCTCTTAGTTTAAATGTTGAAATTATGGCTTTAGACTAAGAATTTTTCAACAACAGGAAGTGAACCTTTTTTTTTTTTCAAATTGGTGATTGTGAACAAGTTGGTGATTTCCAAAAATGTGAATTTACTTATTTTGAGAAGATGACTATTTCAATATAGGATTTCATGTGATAATGCTTTTCATCAGTATTTGTGATCTGATCACATAAATATTTTAGTGTTGTTTTTCATAAAACAATTTATTGTAGACTGCAGCTGGTGGATAATTGGTTTGTGTTTTAGAGATAAGGATCACTTAACTCTTATAATTGCCCAAAACTCAGTACTGAAGCCTGTACCCATGCACATTTCTTTTGTTTGTTTTGTTTTGTTTTGTTTTGTTTTTTTTGAGGGGGGGATAATTAGGTTTGTTTGTTTGTTTGTTATTATTACTTTTTATTTAACTGACTTACTGGGACTCGAACCCAGGACCTCGTGCAGGCTTAGGCATGTGCTCTACCCCTGAGCTACACCCACACCCCGCTCCATGCCTGTTTCTAATGCCAGCCCTTCGGTATAGCTGAAGCCTGCCATCAAGGCTACTATTTAAGGAATCTCAGTCTTTTTTTCTATTCTATGAACTTCTATAGCTGACAAAAGGGATTTCTTAAAAGATAATTGCATTGATTAATTCAATTTCTGGGTTGAGCTTAAGGTTGTAAATTGGGGATTTCTCATAGAAATTGAATACAAAGAGAAAATCTTTTTCAGTCTTTTTTTTTTTTTTTTTTTTTTTTGGTGTATTGAGTGATGCTGAACTCCTAAAAGCTTTCCAACCTCACAGAGCTTCAATAGACTTCTAATGGAGTCCTGAATGCCAGCTCTATTTTTGTTGCTTGTACAGTAGGTGGGAAACCTTTAACTAGTAGGATGAGTCTTCCTTTTCGTTTCTATTGAAAAACTCATGTACTTAACACTTAGGGACCTCTAATGTCTTACTGAAAAGTTTTCTGGTGTAACATAGTATAGGTATATTTGTACAAGTTTAAGTATATATTGATATGTTGTTCCTGAAGTATGAGTATGTATTTTTATTTAAGTATATTTAACCAAACCCAATTTTTATTCATGCGTGTGTTATATGTGAGCGGATATTTCCACGTGTGTATGTATAGTGTCCATATTTATTGTATGTTAGTTAGCCTGTTGAGTATTTCACCAGATAATAGGTTTTCTAATGCAGAAACTGTTTTATCCACATTCCGTCACCCCCAACAGAGTATAATACAGTGTCTTTTACACAATGGATGCTAAATTAATGGTTGTAGGGAATGGTGACCAAAAGAGTACACATTTAATCAGAGAAAAATGTACCATTTGATTTTGATTCAGGTACATGGCAAAGATGTCACTTAAAGAAAGTCCCCTTAATTGTCAATTAGAACTGTTTTATTCTTATCTACTTAGATGGAAGCTAAGCTCTGCCATTTTTATATAGTTTTATTTATAATTGTGAACATGCAGAACGACATGAGGCCATCAATCAGTGGAGAGATGAGGGCCCAACAGAATTATTTCTGTAGGTGGCCAATTTTTTTTCAATCAAGGACAACTGAAAGGTCATGATTAAAACAGTGATTTTCCTGAAATTGTAAGTAACTGTTAGTGACTGTTTTGCAACAAAGATGTCAAAACTACTTTTTCCTCTGAAAAAGAAAATTATAAGTTCTTGAAAATGTTGGCAGTTTTCCAAATTTCACTTGCACTATTGTAATGTATTTTAATTACTGCATTTGAGTCAGTTTCTTAAAAAGTATGAGGCAAAAATAAGTTAGTGTGATAGCGAGCATACATAGATTAAACAATAGGCATCTAATGTCTCACTGACGGGTACATCCTCATTACTCAGTGTTAGCCAAGGAGTAGGGTTTAATAATTTTTACCCAAGGAGTGTGCATAGCATTATTTCATAATTCTATACAGAGATGAGGAATGATATCACTATGTATTTCTATTAAAACATGGCAGTGATCTTGAGATATTTAAGTAATTTGCTTCACATAGATTGGTTAGCAAAGGCAGCCAAGGATAACAAATGATGCTAGTGACTTCTGTAGGTGGCCCTTTATTCTGCTAGGTCAAAATTGACACCGGTCCCTGGGTAGCAGCAGGAAGGACTAACTGCTGGTTGTCATCTTTCAGATGAGGTGTGGACATGAAGTCCTGACCATTTGTAGTCATTAAAGATTCCTCAGAACCTTTGTAGCAGAGAGAGTTTTAACCACAGTGTCCTGGTCAGTTTCCAATTCCAGTGATTACATTCTGCCTTCTAATGTCTTCCTGCAGGTTCTGTTTTTGTTTATTTGTTTGTCTGGGGTTTTTATTGTTGCTGCTTGCATATGTGGGGCTGTAGTGTCTTGGGGGGATGTATCTCTCCTTGGTTTTAAGCTTTGTATGCTTTTAATCTTCTTTAGGCTATACTAGAATAGAACTGAAGAATTTTGTTAGATGCATATTATTTTAGCCTGCGTTAGTCATTTGTGTTCCATCCTTTTGCACTCTGTTTTAATTTAATTTATCAATTAAGACACATACAAAAGAACAAATGACAAGAAATAATGGCAGGAGGAACAGCAGATATGGTGACAGACATGGGCTGCTCTTCGGGATGCGGTCCAAATGTACCTCCTTTACCTTGGAGGAAGACCCCGGGAGGCAGAAAAGATGAATGACACTTGCTGGGTTTGAGGAGGGAATCACAAGAGAATATTCAAAGTGTTATTTAGTTCACTTAGAATTAGAAACTGGTAAAGTTCCATTTGAGCCCACGAATGACATGGTTCGTTTCCATGTTAAATGTCAATGTTTTTTTTTTCTTCATCGATAAGCATGTTAAATTTGGATTTGTAAGGCAGAAGGATATGTATCTGATTTTAAGAGCAATATTTTGATATGTCATAATTTTGATGGCCATGTTTTGAATTAGATATTTCACTCATGATCATTTCTTGTAATCTACAGGAAGAGAAAATTCTATCAAATCAACATTTATTGGATGCCAACCATATTAAAAGAACTGCATTTGATGTATTACTCTTGAAGCTACTTTATTTGGTCCAAAAAACACTGTACCAAGTATTTATCATATTATATCCCTACTGGATTGAAAAAAAATTTTTTTTTTTAGTTTTGTTGTTATTTTATTTTTTCAACAAGGACAATGATAAAACAAAAAATTCAGGATAATTTAGTCCTAACCCAAGCATAAATTTCATCCATTAATCTCAAAGCCTACTCTGCCAACAGCAGTACATAGCAGAAAAAGCATAAACCCATGTGTCATAAGAGCTGTTTCTTAATGCTGGCTTTTACAGTAAAGTCTATGATTTCCAAATGGGTGAGTTTCTTAACTTCCTTGTCCTACTTTTTTCATTGTGAATAGGAGTGATTGTAGTATTTTGACCTACCTACCTAAACAGTTTTAACCAAATGGAGGAAAATACATTTCCTTTTGAAGTAAACTAATTCTGTAATATAGTACTTTCCTCACTAATGTATTATCTTTCATCAGATTGGTTTTACATATAATCCCCAATTAGAAATCACTCTTCATAAATTTTCTGGAATCTTAGCTTGAGATTAAACCAGTTCTGGGTTCCGTGCGGTGGAGCTTTTCTCTCCCCACCGTGTCACCGCCTCTGAAATGTTCTCTTTCCGGTACTGGGTAGTTTTGCTTCTTCTCTAACTCACCTTTTTGCCTTACCTAAGACGTATAAACAAAGGCTTACCACCTCCTTGCCATGCCTGGTGAATCTGAAAATATCTGTATCTGACAGAATCAGGACCTGATTGTCCCTGGGACTACAGAAGGCTGAAAACTGAGTAGTGGAGAAAAATCACCAACAAGGAGTTGGTGGTTAGAGAGGATCTTAGCAAATATGGGGAAGCTTCTACACAAAGCATCAGCGATCTCAGGGTAGGAGAATATCGTGTTGGATGGACAGGCACTGAGTATGGGCAGTGTGCCCACTGGCGGTGGGCAGCGGGGTGTTCCTGGGGATAAGGATGGACTGCCCTGAGTGGAGACTCTGTCAGCAAATAGTAAGAAACATCCAGTGATGCACTGGCTGTGAGTAGCAGAGAGGCTTGGCAGAAGTAACAGACAATCACAGGAGACCATATTTTCAACCAAGATAACCTGATGACAGAGACCTGAGGTAAAAATCATGGGAATTAAGTGTGGCCTCAGTAAGGGAGCAAAGCACAAAGTTACCGAAATTATACTAAACCAGCGGGATCCTGGCTGCTGGAACGATGAGGTCTGCCTGACTTTGAGACCAGATAGTGAAGTAACTCAAATCGTTGTCATCCTCTGTGGCTTCCTTACCCTAAGATCTTCTGCTGGCCACCTCCTGTCTCACTCCCAGATTCACACAGGCCAGAAGAGGAGAGAATTTATATAAATTCTGAGAACATGATTCTCATTGTCTTCTCTCTTTTCTTCACTTTTGTCTCAATCAAAGGAAGGTCATTTCCTACTTTGTTTGGATCTGTTTTCTTGTAACCATCAGCTTTTTCTCCTCAAAGTTTCTGTAATCTTTATGCAAAAGTTACACCAAAATTCATTGGTTTAAGACACATTTTAGCACTTTTTAAATATATGAGTTTGCAATGCTCCTTAAGTCTGTGGTCTGTCATAATTCAATTGCCAAAGGAATTTTTCTTGATGGTGTATAAAATATTGGGATGCCCTCAAATTAATGGCGCCTTGGATGAAAAACAGAGCTTACCTAAGAGTCTATTGCTGCCAACAGTGGCTTCAGATACAACCTGAATTATGAAGACGTATGATATTGCTGATAGCACATGACGTCACTGACACTCTCTGTCACTGGGGCTTGGTAGAGTCCCAGTAATTTGTAAAATCCCCTGAGCGACTAAGCCACACTTACCCCATCTTGTCACATTCTCATTATAGAGGCAAAAGGCAATCAGAGAGGAGATTCTCATACAAGTTTTAGGAACTGTTTGTCTTCAGAATAGGAATACATTTATTGCATCTGACATCTCCTTTCTTCTAATAGAATGTTATGAATCAGAGTTTAAGTAGCACCTGTCTTCTCTACTTATTTACATATATGCACGTGTCCAAAAGTTTGGAGATAAAAACAGAATCTCCTTTCTTTAGTGGATTCTATCCCAGTATAGGAACCATGTTTTCACAATCCTGTTTGATTTCTTGAAACTGAGGCTTAATTCTGCATTTTCAATATTGACTCCTTTGGTCACAGTATCCTCCCCAAATTCCTATCTTTATCTCCCTAAAAGAAGCACAGATTTGTAACTGAGACACTTGAATAATACATGGAACTGAAAATTTTTTCTCATTGCCCACCTAATAGATATCTGCAAGGTAATTACATCATTGCTTAAATTTCCTGTTTTGAATTAATGTGTCTTTTGTTCTGTCATAAGTGGAAGCCTTTCTTCTCCTATTGTCAGAGCTGTAGGATATCTGCCGTTGGTAAGCTGAGTATTTGGAATGTGTACCAGTATTGGAGCTTGTCTCTATGTCTTAATATTTGGCCAATATCTTGATTTCATGATTTTATAAAGTACATATACGTAAAACGCTTTACATAAAGTTTTCATGGGAAGAAAATACTGTACAGGGTCAGTGAGAAAGAAAGTACAATATGACTTGACTTGAAAATGAAATGAAAGGATTGTGGGTAAGAACTAGAAATACAGACTGGGGAAGAACAGCTATTTATAATAAGGAGTCATGGGTTTTGATATACTGCTTTTCTCAAAGACGAAGACCTCATTTGAAGACAATACCAAGCTTCCAGTGAGGGAGAATTGGGCATTAGGATTAGACCCCTCAGGTAAGACTTGAGAATACCCTTACCTACTCGGGGCCCTTACCTGGAAACTACCCACTTATTCAGCTCGACATTTGTGGTCGGTGCACTGTTAGCAGATGGTATTTGATATCACCTGTCAGCAACACCCCACGGAGGAGTGTATTTTCTGAATATTGCTGATTACGTGAATGTAAGAAAGTGCTCTCTTACAAAAAATAAATTCCACAGAATTTCAAACTTATGAATTTAAAAGATAAGAAAGGGTTTGTTTAATACGAGTGGATCTCTGGCTCTCAGAGAAGTACTCTCTAGTTTGTCATGCTTTCATCATGTACTTCAGCAATGAGAAGTCAGGAGAGACCTTGGATGCTGGACGTCTGTGCTATAGGAGTTAAGGGTCTAGCAGCCATCTCAAAGCTCTGACGACTGAGGAAGTTTCCAGTGACTGCTAATGAGTGAGAGGAAACTTTGAAACACCTATGGGGAAAAGGTATTGGAGCAAAAATGAGATGGGCTATGGTATATACTCAACTCAGAGGAGGCATTCTGTTTAGGTTCTCTGTCCTCGGAGGTAGTAGTTCTGGTGGAATATAACTCATACAATAACATCGACACTAATGGAATATCATTTTCAACAAATCATTTTTGGAGAACACTTTTCCTGTGACTATGCATCTCCTTCGTTTGAAGAGACTACGTAGGTCATGGTCACTTCTGACCATCAGAGTTTTATTAACCTCTAAGCTGGTTTCTTTGCCTCCAGGCTCTTCCTATAATAATCTGTTGTACACACTACAAGTGGATTAGTCCTCCTAAATCACAGCTCTGGTCCTGTTATCCCCTGCTCAGATATGGGGAAGGCTCCCTGGATGACATCTAACTTACTAGCCTGATACTCAAGCCCCTCCGCACTCAGGCTCTGTCTCAGATGCTTAGCCAACTATTGGCCACCCTGTAAGGCCCCGGTCAGATGTCTTCCGTTTATAAAATCTTCATTCGTTGTTCTGGAAATAGTATTTTCTTTTCCCACTTTTAAGTATTAAATATTTGTTAGTTGAATGATCTTGTTTCTCCATGTAATCTATATATAATGGATGCATTTGCTATTCAAAAGAACAAAAGTACGTTGGGTACATTGTTAACAATGCTTGGGTATAACTGCTTCAAAGTATCGATCATTCAGAGAGCTCTTTGTCGCTCGTGAGTTTTCCAAAACTTGCTTTTCTTGCTCCATCTCATCCTGCATTACTCAGGCTTTTTGCCTCATTCATTTAAATTCTAGTTTAGGAAGTGCACAGGAAGAAACGAAGCATTCAGATCGTTTGAAAAGAGGAGAGAGACATTCAGCCTTTGTTCACTCCTGGCTGTTGATCATAACTATAATTCTTCTGTAAGCAATCCAATAAAACTTCCCATTGAGTTGCACTTGTGTTTCTTTTGAGCTCGAATTTACAGCTTACAGTTGGTAGATTAAAAATCCATTAAAATCTATAAGAACAGCAGAAGTTACTTACTCCTTTTGGCTGTAATAAAGATTTTTCTAAAAGATTTTATATTAAAACTCTGTTGCTAAGTAGTGATAGTAATAGGCCATTTTAAGTCAAACTTGGCTTGTCCTTAAGGCATGGAAGATTGCACAGGGGTAGCTTCCCATATTCCATGCAATCGCATTTTGGACAGATGACTGAGACACAGCTGATTCTTTTCTCTTGTCAGAAAGACAATGCTAGACTCCATTAACAAACAGCAGACAACCTCAAGGATAAGTGGTAATGAGGACAGTTGGCAAAGAACATGCTCGGAAGGGGTGATAATAGATTCAGAGAAAGAGTGCCCAAGTAATTGTCCTGCAGATAGTGAGAAAAATGAAACAGGAGGAGGGGTGAGAGGTCAAGGATACAGATGTAAATTTAAACTAATATATAGATTAATAGTAACCCCCAAATCACAATGACCGATCTTATTAATACACTCAGATAAAGTGCAGATATGAAGAAAATGTATTTCTCTCTGCGCCTTTTCAAATTGATGCTTTTCTTTGAATGTGATGCTTTGTACTCTTTGGTATAAATTAGCATGCTCTCAATATCTTTAAAATATCTTTGCAGATGTTTAAGAATTAAATTGAATTTTGAGATGTCATATTTGTAGTTCAGAACACACCAAGACTTTGGTGGGTTAGAATGCTATCTTTTCCCTTATTCTCTCAGGTGATTCTTCATCACCAAGTCTCAGATCAATCAGTTACACTAATAAAATATGATACCATTAAATATTTGCTCTGGAGTTGTCTTTCTCCTAGGTGTGGTACCCAAACGCTTCTGAGGTACCCATAGTAAAAGTCCTGGATATAATATAGTTGGATGGGATTTATTTATTTATTTACTTAGCCAGAGTTTATTTCTATTTAAAACTGCTTGAGAGTCTTTAAAATGTCCAAAGCCCCAGGGATATCTTAGTTGAATATGATATTACAGTCAGGTTGTGACTGTTGGTTTATTCATTGCTAAAGCCTCAGAAGGATCCTGGGCAATTATACAGCTTAAAATTTGTTCTTGTATTCTTGTGTCTGGTGAGGTCTGATGTGCTTCATACAAGTCTATTAATCCAGTGATGAAGAAAAGCAATGCTGGTAACAATCATTGTCTTTCCAAGGGAGAGAGGTGTATCATCAGAGAACCAAGCCGCAAAGCAGGAAGACTCCTGCCGCGGAAGAGTGCTGCTGTGTAGAGCACACTGATCCTGCTCCGTGTCTTTCCTGGCTCCATGGCCTGGGCTCCTGGTCGTGCTGAGAGCTACTTGGAACCCTCTCCCCTTTCCCCTTCTCCTCCCCCTACAGTGGTCCTATCTGTTTCCAAGTTTTGATGCTTCTAATTCCTAGAATTTCTGTTGGAATTTTCCCCTGCTTTTACTTTCTATCAGTAAGTTTTATCATGTTTTCTCTTTTTACAAAAGCATTCCATATTCACTGGAGGAAAATACTAGGGCAAAAAGAGCGAGAGGAAGAAAATCAAGTTGAAAATACAGCGCTTATCCTGCTACCCAGAGAAGATGACTAGTAAGATTTTTGGCAGACTGTTTTCTATTTTAAAAATTAAATTTTATAATGGTCAAGATACAGTGTAAGTGTATATGAACGATATACATGTTTTATAGAAACTGAGTTATACTGTAATGTTTTTACAGCCTACTTTTTAATGATATGAACATCTTTTCCTGCAGCTAAATATTCTACATGTGTCACTTTAATGATTGCATTGTGTTCTATATTGGACTGTGTGAATGTACCAGGGTTAATGCATCAAATCCCTTGCTTTGGAGCAATTAGTTTTTCTTTCTCTTTCCTACTTTCTATTCCTATCACCACTCCTAGAGTCAAGGCTCTCATCTTACCTTACTTGGACTAGTTTAACATTAGTTCAGATGTGTTTGTGCTTGATGAACTAATCCTTCCATTAGTAAGTTAAAAAAAAAAACCTAAAACTGAAAAAAAAAAAAAGAACAACTCATAAGATTGTGGCTTAAATAAAGGCATTGATGACTTTCAATTTTCTTCAGAATAAAGTGCACATTCCTTAGCATTTATGTTTGATTCTTCTCTAATTTAGTCGTGATTTAACCCACATTGACTTGCCCATTACTATTCTTGATTCCCTGAATACTTTGCTACTTCCATGTCTTTGCCAGTGTTGTTTCTTTTGCCAAGAACACCTTTTACTTTGGTTTCTTCCTAGCAATATCCCACTTATTGTTTAAACGTGGGCTCAGCGTCTCCTCCCTCTTTCTCCCGGTCAGATCAGTTGCTCCTTCCTCTGTGCTCCTGAAGCAGTTTGTTCTTGCCCCTGCTGTGTAGTCTAGTGGGAGGAAATAATAGAATAAGAAGCACATAGTTTTGGGACTGACAGTCCTAGTTGTGAAGGCAAGATTCATCTCTTATAATTTCTCCATCTCAGTTTCATCATTTATCTATTCATTCAACAAGACTGTGAAGTATTTACTAGTATTTGTGTGTAGCAACAGTGGTCAGTAGTATCTGGTCATCCTGTGTGCCAGGCCCTGGGTGGATCTCTGGGATACAACAGCAAACAAATAATATTAATAGTGGGAAATATTTTTTGTACAGCACCTATGTGCCAGACAGTGTTCCAAGTGGTTTTCATGTGTGAACTCATTTAATCCTCACAACAGGTTCCATTACCAACCACCTTTTATGAATGAGGAAACGATGGTACCCAGCAGTTAAGCACCTGTGAAGGTCACACAGCTAGTAAGTAGCAAAACAGGGGTTCAAACCCAGGTGGTCTGATTGCAGAATCTGTTCTCACAGTCACTAAGCTTTACTGCCTCCTCAAACAAACAAAATTAGACGGAGACTCTGCCTTTCTGCAACTTTTAGCAAGCAGGGGAGACGTATATCAAATAACTAGCAACACAAAGATAAAATTACAAGATGATAAGTGCTGTGAAGAGGCTGTGCTAAGTATTATGAGAAAAAATAATTAATTTTATATACTTGTGGGCGTTAGGTTGTGTTTCCTAACGTCCTTGCTAACAATGTGCCATTTGGTAAGGAAGGGAGGGAAGAGTGCCACTGGGTCTAGGAAGCAGAACGTGCGAACGCGCTGCGGTCGGAGGGAATGTGGCCCGTGGGAGAACCTGAGAAGGTGAGGCTGCAGGGAGGTGGGACCCAGAGTCCTTTAAGCTGTGTTAGGTCTTATTTATTGTAGGAGCAATGGGGAGTGATTAAATGTTTTTCAGGAAAGGATTTCATGAGCATGGCTTCATAGACATGCTGTGCTGCAGTGCAGAGGAGGCTTTGCAGGAGAGATGGTGCTGTATGATATTCCACAGTACCTGTGGAGGGGGGTCAGATGATGTATTTGAAAGTGTCTAGCACAGTATCAAGCTTGCAGTGAGCACTTAATAAATGCTGCTGTCCTTCTTCACTCATTATTTTATCCACCAGATCCGATACACTACTTTGCAAAACGTAACAAAACAGTAAATGCTTGTTGATTGACTGAATGATTGATAAATCGTTACAGAGACTTTTCTTGAAGATTTTCAGAAACAAGGAACTGTGGCTACACAATCAGTCCATTAGACGGCTTTATATGTGAGAATATTTTTTTTTTCCATTTTGAGCCAAAAAGCGAACTTCCTGTAGTTGTACTTAGTCTTGCCTTCTGGGCTCGTATGGAGTAAGTGTCAGTCCTCTCCTGGGATAATCCTGCAACGAATCGAAGGTAGTTATTTGAAATATTTCTGTTCCAGATCCTTCAGCCACACAGTGTGTCACCCAGACTCTGCCTCATTCTCCTTGCCACCCTGAGGCCCCTGTCTTTCTTTAGCTGTGGAGCTAAGAGTCAGAGCATTCCATGTGTTCCACCCAGTTCCGAAGAAGTGAGGCCATGCATGTCTTTACTTGAGGTGACTATTCTAATTAACTCAGCTCAGAATCACAGTAACTATTTTCAGAGTGATGTATCCCATGCTTAGGCTGTGATTGAGCTTATCTTGGCTGCTTTACATTTATCAATATTTAATTTAAATGTCATTGTTTAGGTTGAAATATTCTTGGACAGTGGTTCTGTCATCTAGTATAATAGTTACTTCTCCAAGATTCTTGTTTTCTATGTATTTGCCTAAAATTTTTTACAACTTCAGTTTTGTTGTTGATAATACCGTCAAATAAGATAGACTTCATGTGAGAGCTCTCATTTAACTAAAGATGTCTCTCCACTTTCCACTGACTTTGCTAGCTGCCATTTGATTAGTGATAAATCTATGTAATTGTACACTTGTCTCTCATGTAATTTTGCATCTTACCTTTAATGCCCTGCCAGAAGTCAGAATCAAATCATTTTGCTGATTTGTTGATTGTTAAATAAACCTTTTGAACGAAGGCAGTGAAGACAGTATGAAATTATGTATTGTGAGTAAATAAAACAGCCACCACATAAAGAGTCCTACCTCTGTGCCAGGCACTCTTCTGAGTGCTTTGATACATTGACTCAGTTAATTCTCACACACACACAAAAACAATAAAATAAGTACTACCGTTATCCACATTTTGCAAATGAGAGTACACCGAGGCACAGGAATAAAATCACCTGCCAACCTCACAGAGCTGGAAAGTGGTGGAGGCAGGACTCCAAGCCTTGCAGTTTGGCTCCAGATGCTGCGTGCCAGCCATGTTGACTCAGGCATCACCATTTCTTATGTGCTATAGAAAACCAAAATCAGAACAGTGAAACAACGTGGTACTTTAGTAAGAATTACTTGGAAACTTTTTATAATTTGGATTTTTTCCTTAATATTCCTTAGGAAAAATATTGCTTGATGCCTGAAATAATGCATATGCTATATATTTAAAATGAATTCCTAGGTATGTAGTGTCTAGTGAGAACGTAAATGAGGAAACTCTGACTCAGACAGATTACACGTGGGGACAGCTTAGTTCTGTTCCTTGTGGTGCACTGGTAACATGATAGTAAACGCAAAATAAATTTGGCTGTAGGGAAAGACAGGGAGGCCTTTGCGATCATTTATTGGATACGAGAAAGCTCATGCATACTGTTTTCAAAATTGTGGTAATATTACTGTTTGTGAAAGGGAAAGAAAATTAGGACTCAAAGTATTTTTCCAGTATTAGACTAGTATAGTTTCATTGGAACGTTTTAAAAAATAGCCTAAGTATGGCCTAAAAGAGATACATAATCTAGAAGAGGAATACCGGTAGCAAATATGTATGTGGTTGTTCTGCATTGGCACTGGAATGAGATTCTTAGCTTCTTTGTTGAAGAAATGTCATAATTGACAAAAATGACAATCTTGGTTGATGCAACACTATCTCCATAAGAATTAACCACTTGGAAATTTGGATTTTTTTTCTAGTCATATATTTAGGACTTTCCCAATGAATTGTAACTATATCAAATAATCTGTCATTAAGCTATGCTGAGGAAGTTTTACTTTCATTGAAAGTACCCTGTAGGTGAAAATAAAATAATCTCCACAGCATGTATTTTTCTTTTTGGCTCCATCGACAATAACCAAATCCTAATTTGGACAACTAATATGCTTAAGTATTCTCTGAAAAGAGCTATAATATATTTGCTCTGTTTAGTTGCTCCCACAAATCATTTTGCTTACAGCTTTGATCTTGAAATATGTGCACTGATGTCTGATTTATACTCGTGGTCTTTCTTGTAGATAATGTTATTAAATAAGCCCAAAGCTGCAAATGGGCCTCTTGGACTCGGGGCATTTGAAAGAGACCTTTCCTTTTAAACTATGTACCTTGTCCATTTGGTTCATTTTGTTGTGCTCCGCTGATGCCTTTTGTCCTCTAGGAAAGCCTTTGTTCACCGTCATTTCACTTGTCATGGCCTGAAATCCCCTTGACTTATAACTATTATCTCTAACAATTTGCGTAACAAATATTCAAAGAAGGTTATTTGACTGAAAAATCTTGTGCTTTTATAACCTATAAACTGTCTTCTAATTTAGTTCTAAATAGAAGGTACTTTACAGAAAACAAATGTGGTTCCACATAAGAATCAAAAGTTGGATTTAGTTTGCATTGTACATACATAAAGCTGAAAACTCAGGAGGTTGTAAACGTATCCATTTGAAAGCTCCAGACCAAATTCCAGGAAGGTGTATATAGAAGGCTATTTTGAATTAGGATTATTCAATTTTATTTTTCCTTACCCCTGAACTTGAGTTGTCTAAGGGTAAGAGCTTACCCATCTTTGCCCCCAGAACCTAGAACAATATTCAGTACATTTAAAAAATAGAATAATAATAATGATAATATGTAATGTTTTTTAAATTGCCTACCATGTGCCAGGCATTAGACTGGATTCCTCCCGTGTGTTGTATCATCCAGTTGTCATAACAAGGCAGACCATATTATGTCTCATTTACATAAGAGGAAATTGAGGCACAGGGAGCTTAAATATCTTGCTCATGATTGCATAGTGAATAGAAATGTATAGACTAACAAATATAAATAGGTAAAAAGAATCTGTGTCTGATATTTCTGTGTTATTAGTAAGCTATATTTATTACTGTCAATTTAGTGTATTAATTTTGCTCTGGTTATCCTTGGTGAATGAAAATTGAGGTGGGATTTGTTTACAGAATATTGAGCAACAGGGTAAGATGATCAAACTTACAAAGGTAGAGAAGAGAGTGGAACCATAATTAAGTAGGTGCTGTCTAATTTGCATGGCAGTGGAATCAAACCCGAATGGAGGAGCTGGGGTCATAGAGTCAGTGTTTAAGATGAGTATCTGGTATCGCGAATTCTTGACAAACCCCAGCAAGTCCTATCATGGAGACCAACACCCATCCGTCTGTGCAGTGCAGTACGCCCTTCAGCATGGGAACGTGCTGTTGCCCCTCCAGGTGAGAAGGCAGGGAAGGAGCCAGCTTGTGCTGAGAGCCATGCACTGTGAAAAATACTTCTCTCTAAACACTGGAATCTCCCTAATGATCAGGGGCTTACACCACGAGAGACACGGGACATCTGAGACCTAGAATGTGGCAGATTCACGTCTCCCCGTTTCACGTCTCCCGTTTCATGCTTACTCTGGGCCACGAGTGAGCTGAGTAGAGTGGTGTACCGCTGACGTTAAGAACGAACTTTCCCCTATTTCTGATATATTAAAATGGTTGAAATTCTCATAAGAAAATGCATGTATGATGTGGCACTGAAATATAATCCATGTGATTTGAAATATATATACATATAAAGGAAATCTTATCATTTGTAACATAAGCATTGCTTTAACTTCTATGAAGTTTGACTTTATGCTCCATAAAATTTTGGGTGGAGGATAAGGATGAAGAGGGACCCCAAAGGAATACTGACTGAGAGAACGGATTAGGGGGTGTAGTGATGCCAGGCGGAGAAGGGCCTCCGGCAGGCCCCCGATGCTGAGGGATGCGGACGGGTCTGTACAGTCCCTGCGGGTCCTTAGACCTAAGGTTTAGGAACTTATTTGCAGCAGCTCTTCTAGGAGTGATTGGATCATGGCGATTAATTCCTGTTAACCACAGTTATGAGAAATTGATATATACAGTTAAGCAGAGACATTTAAGTACCAAGATAACTAGAAATCTCAGTGGAAAAATTTCCTTGGGCCACTTGTTAATATATTTCTGAAGATTGTTTCATGGACTTGGACGGAGGGTAGAGACAGTAAGATGGTTTAAACCAAAGTCACTGGGCTTTGAGGCCTGATAACCCTCTTCTCAGTGATTAACTCATTGATTCACTAAGCAGCCCAAAATACTCAGCTTAGCTGTCAAGGTAGCGTAACAAGAAACCTTTTCTATGGAAAGTGCTAAAAAAAATAAATAGTTCTTTCCCTTTGGCTTCTTTGCGTTTTGCTTTTCCAGATACCAGTTGGTGTTGTAGATTCCTCTGTACTGTTAAATGTTTATTGAACTCACTGTCTAAATAACTTGCATTGCTTATGTGTTAGATTCCTTGATAACGCTTGAGGTATTTAATTAGATTTAAGAAGCACTCTGACACCATTTATAGTTATAAACCATTTCTGCAAGTCATTTTTTTTTCTGCAGATGGTAAAATAAAACTGGTCCATTTTACATTGATTTTTATTAAAGTCCATTTCAGAAGGTTATATGCTTTGAGCTTACCCTCAAATTCTCTTCCTATTTGGGGGCCTGACTATCAGCAGTGGGTGTAGTGGGGGAAACAGATGTTTTGAAGTTAGGTAGGTTTAGATGAAAACCACTAGCTGTATAATCTTAGGGATCTTGCTTGATCTGTCTCATAGTTTCTCCATCTGTAAAGTAGGATTAAGTAAACCTATTCTGTAGGGTTGCTTATAGTACAATACCTGGCACATAGTAGGTGCTGAATAACTGGCTTTCTTTTCTGTATAAAAAGTTCTTAGAAGGAAAGCAAGATGAAACAAAAATTCCTAAGATAGTGTTAGCAAGAGTTTTTACCAAAGGGCCATATCTGGCCTACACAGCTTTCTAAAAACCATTTTTGGAGTAATTGTCAACTTTAAGCATCAGTGGCTGTCATATAAAAATCTGTATTTCTCACTTTTCCTGAAAAAGTATATCTTTGGAGATGCAGCATCCCAATTTCTGTACTGAAAAAGAGCCGGAAGCTGAGTGGCAGCTGCCACTCAGACCAGTGTTTACTGGAGTTCACTGCAGACCCACCAGCCCATTTCAGTCATTCAGATGACCTCTCCAGGCCTTTGTATTTGGGGCTCCTTCAGAACATCATCCTCTTCCTAATAGCTCTTCATTTCATGATATTTTGACCAAAGAAGAAAAAAATAAGGTGGGTAGAAATAGATATTTCAGTGCTTAAATTAAAAAGAACAAAAAGAAAACAAAAAAAACAAAAACAGAAAAAAACCCTCAACCCCCCCCCCCCAAAAAAAAAACCAAAAACAAAAAACCCAAGCTCTTGTTTTGATGCTATGTCTAAGGTGATCATGCTTTCCAAATTGAAAACTAACCTGACTCAGGATCTGAAGATAACACTGAATATTCAAAAGTGAGGCTTTTGTAAAGAAACTGTTACTGTGGCTGAGAACCACATGGATGCCCAGTTAATGCTGTTGACTGATGACTGCGGATTTGCAAGGTGGTGTTCAGTTTTATTGCCCTTGTCTGGATGCCCTGGAATCTGGTGGCAACTACACCCCATTTGTAAAATTAAAGTGCTATGTTCATCCTTGAAACAAATGGCAAAGCTATTTAGGATTGGTTTTAATCTGATATTCTGGCAAGGATCCCATTGGGACACACAAATTAAAACATAGTCCTCGGTCAATTATAGTAGTGTATCTTTTGAATGAGAAAGATTCAATGACTGGTTTGACAAGAGTCTAGTGACCCTGCTGAGTGTTATTAATTTTATAGTCCCAAGAGAATAATGAAAGTAGGACCTGTTGTTTAGCCCTTGGGCTACAGTTGCACCATTATCTATAGAAACACCATCTGAAATATCCCCCACAGAATATACTTAAGGGGGACCGAGGTAAGCACAATCATATCATTAATATAGAAACAACCATTAATATAAAAATACTGACATGGCTATAAATGCAAAATGTAGACTATATGGAAGAGACTATTCTGGAGACAGAATCCTTGAGTCTTATTTCTGGATTATTCTGACACTCATTGCCCCTGTGATCTTCTATTGAGGAAATAACCATGAAATATCACAGTGAATTTGACAAAACATAAAATATTTGCATTTTTCTAGGTTCTCTATTCCGAATTTTCTGCGTGTATTATCTAGAGAGACACAACAGTGCCATGGTTAAAAGAGGTCTTTGGAATCACGAATGTGAGATGAAGAGGAGGGATATTTAATTGCCATGTAAAGTGTTTAAAGTATAGTTCTAAATATTACTAGCAAAGGTTGAGGGTATTTGCATCCTTTCTTTTAGTTTTTGGACAACTGTGGGCTGTGGACTTCTGGGTGTTTAGGCGGGGATGCCAAGGAGTGCTTCATAATCAAAGTAGCTCGTAGTCCCTGCACGCGTACTTCCCGAAGTGTGCAAGTCCGAAAAGGCTGGTGCAGTGCCTGCTCTGCGTTCTGCAGTCTTCTTCTTCTTAATCCGTAATCTTCATAGGTTCCATGGTGATTATTTTCTCCACTGAGTTGTGTCTTCTTTTAAGGAAGGAAACATTTATTTCTTCCTGTTTTGTGTTGTGTTTCCCCTGTTTTCTTTCCACTGGTACCTGGAATGGTAATTTGACGTGGTCCCACCGACCATCCCCAGGCCCCTCGGGGCTCCTCGAATGATGGTAGTATCTGTTGGAATTGACATAGCTGTTGGTAATTCCCCCAAAGTTGTTCTCAAAAGTTTGGTTCATCTAAATTTCATCTAAGAAGCCTATCACAACTCAGAATTTGGGTCCTGCTTCCCAAGATTCTGATTCCATAGGTGTTAGTGGCTCCTGAGAATCTGCATTTTGGCATGTGTCCCTGGTGAGGCATTGCTTGATGGATCCTTCATTTCCACAACTGGTGGAAACTGGGGGTACATTGCTGATACCTTCTCATTCTTAATTATGACTGAGCATCAGAATTTATAGTGGGTGTTTATAAAAATGCCTGGACCTCACACCCAGAAATTCTGATTTAGTGGGTTTGGCGTGAAGCCCGAGCATCTATATCAGAATATTAAAGTGTCCGTCCTCCCCCAACAACCAGACTCCACAGGTGACTTTTTTCTGTGCAGCCAAGATTGATACCCACCGCCTTAGCCCCTAACCTCGCCCTGTCGTTATTTGCATACTTCTCAGTGATTACCAGGTAGAAAGCTGGAAAAAGTGGTCTTCCTTGTGAATAACTAACACAGGGTAGAAAAGGCTGTTTTATCAGCTGCCCCTCGTTTATGCATCGATTTGGTCTCAAAATATGACAAGCTGGACTTAATTGTTAGGGAAAGAGTAAGTGAGACCAGTAGATAGCTGGAAAATAGAGCCCTCTTAGTTTACTTCTGAAGTGTCACATCAATCTGCCCAGCTCAGTGATTAAAGGAGAGGCTCTAAACTGCACCGGGAACCCGGCTCTGATTTGTTCAGGGTCAGGAGCAATGGCTCGAAACCATCTTGTTTGCAGATACTCCTTTCATGTTATTAGGCTGTCAGTTGACAGACTTTGCAAGATTTATGGCTCAAAACTCAAGTGTCCACATGTGTGCGAAAGGGTGGGATGGTGCAGTGGGTCAGATCAGGTTAGATGAGCTGGGAGGAGAGGAAAGGCAGCCCCGTGGGATCCCAGGTGCTGGCCTGTTTGGGGGATTCAACCTCACAATCCCTCTTTCTCTGTTTTTTTCCTCCTTCTCATCCCAGTGAACTTTATTTTTAGTTTCTGGAATTTCTGCTATAGGAAATTAAAATAGAAAGTGAGACTTCAAAGGGAAGCACCTAATTTTTATGGAAAGATTCCTAGGGTGCTTTTAATAAAGTTCTATTGAGGGTGTAATAATGAAGATTGAGGGTCCCTGTTCCCAGCAACTTGATAGAACTGTGCTTTCAAAGCTGAATGAACTGCACTTTATTGGACCTGTTTGCTTCCTTCTAACTTGTTTGAATTGAAATTTCTGATATTTAAAGTCTCACATTCTCTTCACAGTAGGGACAGTAACCTCCTGCACCGTTCTGCTTTTCCCTCAGGTACTTTCCTCTTTCCTGCCAAGATAGACCCTGCTGCCTGTTTCTGTGAACTCCCCTCCTCCCTGGTTTCCCTCCTTCACTTCCTCCATTCCAAACTGAAACTTTCTAAGAGGAAATGTTACCATGTTACTCCTCTGCTTGAAATCCTTCTGTGATTCTCCAGGATGCGTTACATGCAAACTTAGAGCAGCATACAAGGCATGTTTGGGGTCTAGAATTTGTTCCCACTTCCAACCTCCAACTCTGTGCACGCGTGTGCACACACACACACACGCACACACACTCATACTCACATTCAGTAAATTGTTGTCATGCCTCACAATGCCATGTTCTCATATTCTTCCATGTCTGTCCACATTCTCTTCCTTTTTTCTTAGATTTGTCTCTCTCTTTAGAAGACCCCATCAACTCTAACCCTAACTTAAAGACTTTGTATAAATACCTCTCTGTAAAAATGGAAAATTTCCCCCTCCATCAAAGCATGTCAGGGCTGTCTCCTTATACACTCCGTGGGGCACTGTGCAGAGGCTGCCATTGTTAGTGTGTTACACAGTTGTGTCCCCTGGAGGTGGTATCTGAAGGCAGGTTTGGGGCCTTACTTGTTTTTCCCCATTGCCTCATAAAATGTTGAGCAAATCACAATCGAATCTTTAAAAACTGTCTATTGGCTGACTACATAAGAGAAACACAATTAAAACTAGGGCTAGGAATTGCCCCAGAAATATGTTTTGGGGGCAAAGGAAAAGGCTTACTGGTTAAAATATATGAGGAATAAACTATCAAGTTTCAATTTTGTCCTTTTTCTAAGGCCCTTTAATTTAGTAACCAGATTTACCAAGGATCACTGTATTCTGGAACCTCACTGGAATAAACAGAGCTGAAAATAAACAGATAGCTATTTGCCAAGCCACAATTCTTCATGATGGTAGTTCAGGAGGAGGGGTGATGGTCCCCAGATTCTACATGAATGCATATGGTGTTGCAGGTGAAGTAGCGTGGGTGCAGCGACTTGGCAAAGGCTTCTCTTTAGTGGTATCCCAACATGCCATGTCCTCCAAATTCAGAGCATCACTTTGTCTAATAGATTAGCTTCATGAGTGAAAGCCAAGTTGTATTGTTTTTGATTATCGAGAAGAGCATTTTGTGTCATATGTATTCATAATGTGCTTGATAATTTATGTATAAAAAATGCACAGAAACATTTTGTTTAAATGCAAACCAAGCAGTATAAATCGTCATTGATTTTCAAGTTTTACTGCTCGTATTCAAATGTGTACATGTGTGAGGAGATGGGATTTGCCATGGGCTGAGAAATGACACCAGAAAAACGACACATGATGCAGGTCCCAAGAGCCAGTGTTAAGTCTCCATCTCCTACTGCTGTGCACATCTGAAGATAAAGAATTTCCTTATCTGAGAAGACAGAGTGACTCCCGCCCTTTCTCCTGGCTTCTTCCCACCTGAGAATGTCTCACATGTGCTTGTAAATATGGCTCCTGGCCATATGTGGTGTTTGCCCTGGTTCCCCTCTTTTGCTCTGAAGCAGAGATGTCACCTCTACGGTCTGATCTCCTCGCAGTACGGCACGAGTTCCCCATCCTCGCATGGGTGCTGCCTGCCGTTCCGTGGGCTGCAAAGGAGAGCTGCCTTGTGATTTGAGTGTTTCTCATGAATTTTGTGAAACAATCTTTTAGTTCATTTTTGGCTGTTTCTTTCCCCAGGACTCTGCCATCAGCCCCTGAGAGAAATGATGGGGTCAGGAATCAATCTTAAGCCGCATGACCCACCGCACTTAAAAGCTTCAGTTTCCTCTGAAACTAACTCATTGTCCTTAGACTTGGTTTATGAGCCTCTGTTATCTAACGTTTTCTCCTGGGCACCCCTTGTGGTTCAGGTGAATATACACCTTATGGGCACAGTCTCTCTGCCCTCCAGACAGCTGGATATGTGTGCATTTGGGCAGCAGTGGGACCGTGGGGGTGAATGTGGCTTGGGTCAGTCAGGCCTATGGTTTCCTGTATCTGTAGTGACAGTTACACAGACAAAGGGCTAGAAGGCCGCCAAAGTCCGTGAGGAGAGTAATTTGCCCAAGGCTACAGTTAATGCAGTGTCACATCTGGGGCTCTAGTCTAGGTCTCCAACTCCGGGGTCCTACAGCTTTACCATTTCTCATTTCTTGTCTTTCGCCTGGTTGCAGACATAGAGTAGGTGCACAATAAATGCTGAGTGAACAAATGAATGCTGCGTTTCTATCAGCATCAAATGCATCATGCGACAGGATGCTCACCTGTGGAAGCACTGTGAGGGCAATGCACAAGTAACACAATGTGTGTTACGTGTTTATTTTAAAATATCACTTATTGAAAACTACTTCTGAGGAACCGATTTTGAGTGCGAATTTACTATAAAAGCTTAAATTTTTTTTAAAACAGCATAACTCAGAATCTCTATGATTCTGCCTTAGAGTTGATGATTTCTGACAATAGTAATTATTATTGAAGTAGAGTTGACTTACAACATTGTGTTAATTTCTGGTGTACAGCAAAGGGATTCAATTTATTCGTATATATATAATTTTTCAGATTCTTTTCCATTATAGGTTATTATAGGATATTAACTATAATTCCCTGTGCTATACAGTAGGACCTTGTTCATCTGTTTTATTTATAGTAGTGCATATCTGTTAACCCCAAACTCCTAATTTATTCCCTCACCTCCCTTTCCCCTTTTGGTAACCATAAGATTATTTTCTGTGTCTGTGAGTCTATTTCTGTTTTGTAAAGAAGTTCATTTATATCATTTTTATTTTTAGATTCCACATATAAGTGATATCATGTGATATTTGTCTTCCTCTGTCTGACTGACTTAATTTAGTATGATAATCTCTAGGTCCATCCGTGTTGCTGCAACTGACAGTATTCCAGTCTTTTTTATGGCTGAGTACTATTCCAGTGTGTGTGTGTGTGTGTGTGTGTGTGTGTGTGTGTGTGTGTGTGTGTATACCACAACTTCTTTTTCCAGTCATCTGTCAATGGACACATAGGTTGCTTCCGTGCTTTGGCTATTGTAAATAGGGCTGCTATGAACATTTGGGGTACATGCATATTTTTGAATTAGAGTTTACATCTTTTCTGGATATATGTCCAGGAGTGGGATTGCTGGTACTTTTGTTTTAGTTTTCTGACAGTAATTATTTAAAAAATTTTTTTTTCCCCTGGAGAATTTAAACACTACCTCATGATGTTTTTTATAAGATGTCTCTTTTAGGTGTACATATTTTAAAACAATACATTTTATAAGTCAGTATGATTTTTTTTAAGTGAGACTGTAATAAAAATTGAGAACCTTATATCGTAATAAAAATGACTTTTATTTACTTGAGAAGGAATTTTTAATCCTGAAGGACCCTTAGTTTTTATATGGTTGTACTATTCATTATAAGAATCACTTTACTTTCCTCTAAAATTCAGTTTCATTTTTTGAAAGCAGGTGATTGTCTACATGGACAATGTTACATTACATTCAAAAGCTGCACATAGTCTCTTTTTTTCATGGAAATTCAGATTGTAGTAGTAATGTTTATTTGCTTTTATTCACAACAGTGATAGCCTATTAGGCTCTGCATAGAATAATATGCATGAACACATTTGCATCCATCTACATAAATACATAACAAGGATGAGTCCTTAGTACCTATAGGCAAAGCCCACCTGCCCTTCTTCTCATAGATGTATAAGATTTTCCTCCCTCCCTGAGAACTTGATTTACACAATGATGGGACTTCTTTTATACTTGCTAATTCTATTCTCTATTATATTCCAAAAGCATCATATTATCTGCCTTGTCCGATTTGTGTCTGTGCCTCATTAAAGCGGCCTGCTGTGAAGCTAATTTTTCTTGCTCATTTTATTGATATTTTGGGAGAGTGAGATTTTTTTTCCCAAGCAGTTCCTGTTTTAGTATAGGGTTGTAGTAGCTGTCAAAAGAAGGCTTTAAAAACCGTCCTCTAAAATGAATCAAAAATAAAAGCAGCTTATTTTAGTATCTCTATTGAAATATAAATTACAGGTCATTGATCTTTTCCCCCACTTCCTTGCAATTATTATTGAATTTTTTAAAAAGCAAGACAATGCACTGTATTAAAAAAGGCAAATAAACCTCAACGATAAGAATAGAACAAATGGTTTGTAAATAGCAACAACACACATTTTGTAGGAGAAAAGCATAATAAACCTAGCTTTGTTGTTATTTACTGCAATAGAAACTAAATAAAGTGTAGCAGCAATTAGGTTAGTACAATTCTAAGTCAATCTAAAGTCTCATCATGGAGGGCCAGTTTAATTCTAAAAGTTCAGACTCTATTCTTCTCAGGTCAACTACTTTATGTATATCTATGTTGACATAGATATAGATACAAAGATACCTAAAATATATAACTAGTATACAAACATATATACAATAGGTATCTATAATATATATAAGCTATAAATATATGCACATTGGAATGTATAATTTAAATAATATATATTTATATATACATAATAATATAATATGTAGTTTAAATAATACATAACAGTGGCAGAAAACAGAAATGAGGTGATGCCAATACAAGCAATATCCTTTATTTCTAAGAGATGACAGTCAGGTGCTTTGCCTGAGAGGCAGATGGCAAGTGACATCGTGGAATAGCCAGGACTGCCTGGTTTTGAACCCTGGCTCTTTTGCTTCCCTTCATCTCTCTGAGCCTCAGTTTGCCCTTTTCTAAGGATAGAGTGCTTTCGCCATAGCGTCTTTTGGGGGCTTAAGTGAATTTACATTTGTAAAGCACTTAGAAAATAGTGCCTGTCACATCGTAAGCAGTGTTTCATGTTTGTTAAATAAATAAAGATCTCAGTAGCTGGAGCTGATCAGAAACAAAATAAATATTATTTAGAATAACAAGTTGCTATTTTTAGTGAAACAGAAAATGTATACCTTTTACGGATCCATCTAGGATTTAGCATTTTGAGACACAAAAAATTGTTTTCCTTTACAGTATATTCTTAACTAGACCAGGTGAGGTGGAGGGTCAGGGCAGTAGCGAGGGGAGAAAGTCATCGTATTCCCCCGGGGCAAGTCCAGGGGCCCGCAGGGACCACAGTGCTGCTTCTGAAGGGCTGATCAGCCCAGCAGTGAGCACTGAGTTAAGCTTACCTCTTCCAGCCTGTTCCACCGGCCACTAGTTGTATAAATTGTTAATAGATGTTCATGGAAGACGTTCCTAAGTAAAATAAATTTGCCAAACACTGGGGTAAACACACTTAAAATAACAATCTTTACAGCTTTTAAAATATTTAATATACATTTCAGTACTGAAAGAAACACATGTATTATGGATCAGATCCCAAATTTATTTCACCATGATTTCCTTCTTTTTTTTTTAACCTTTTTAACATACAATTATTGTTATCTTCCAAAGGAAGAAGATAGAACATCATTAGCGAAATTGTAGTTATTTTTTGGTCCTTATAGTTCGTGAAGAAGAACTGGCTAAAACAATATTAGCTTAGAAAATTGTTAAAAGTTAACAACTGCATAACATTTTGCAGCTTAAGCATATTGTCATATCTATTATTTTCTTCAGTAGCATATTTTCCCCCTTTTCCTCATTTTCTAACCCTCTACCTAATTTCTTATCTCCTGAAATCAAAAGGATGGGTGCAGCATAAGAACCTAGCCATTCCAGTTCCAAGTAAATATCTCCTCATCTCCTCAAAAAGCGCTTTGCTTATCTGAGTTAAATGCCATTCACTGCAACATTATTTTTAGGAGCAAAAAAAGTAGAAATCATCTCATGTCTACCAAAGGGGGAAATGAGTAAACAAAGTTCATGCAGAACTTGTTAGTTAAAATACATGTTAGTTAAAATACGTGTTAGTTAAAATAAATGTTAGTTAAAATAAGTACCTGTTAGTTAAAATAAATGTACGTGTAACTTTGGATAAGTCTTGAAAACGTAATTTTCAGTGAAAATGAATAAAACAGATTTAAAAAAGCAAAATGTGATTGACTTAAAAAAATCTTTCACAATTAGTAATGAGAAAGAAGAGTTATTGCAGGTAACAGTGACATAAGTGAATTAATTGCTCATCAAAATGTAGGTAATCTGATCGTTAACAAAAAAGTTTAAGAAATGAGGAGAATGACGGGCGTGTAAATGCTCTCTCCTTTGCTGTTTCTTGTGTTGTTCTGTACTTACTGAGAATCTCATTCACACTGAAGATTTCATTTATTAACCTATGTACTAATGACACGTTTATATTTCCATTTCACGCTTCTCTCTTGAAGAGTAATCCTGTATGTTCATTGGCTCCTGGTCATCTTCGCTTGCACATCTCACAGACAACTCAAGTGCCCAGTCCCAAGTGATTCGTTACTGCGCTCTACCCTCTTCCTCTTCCACAAACAGACAAATACAAAAAGTTACTCCTCTTTTTGGCTATTCCATATCTTCCTTTCAAATGACACTCAAGTCAAAACCTGCTTGTCATTCCCAGCTCACTACCCTCTTCCCCAGAAACAGCATCATCGGATCCTTTCAGTTCTTTCTCCAAAGTTTCTAGCCCCTTCTCTTGATCTCTTCTCCCACTGCCCCAGTTCATTTACTCTAACAATTTTTTCCCATATTGTTGTAAATTTCTCCTTAAATGTCTCTGTGCCTCTAGTCCTGCTGTTCTCTGAAAGTATCTTCTACACATTCATCAGATCATGTATAGTATCTCTGCTTTCCATAAAATCATTTGATGGCTTCCCTTCAATTTTGCATTAAATCTGTACTCCTTAGCATGGCTTCAGAAGTCTTCCTTGGTTAGACACTGCTTACCCCTTGAATTATTCCTTCCAACCACCTATTTTTTCTCTTTTTCTTCTTCCTTTCTCCACCCTTGGCTCTCCCAGACCCCAACTATATCAACCCACACATCTTTTCCTTTGTGTTTCTGTCTCCCCAGAGTGCCCTTCATACCCCTGGTCCCCTGGTGTACACCTTCATATACGGTTATCTTGTATTTCTTTGTAAATCAAAACCTATACAAATGAAGTGGCACTCAACACTTCTTACAGCTGTTTTGATCCATTAAGACGAAAGCAGTGAAAATTCATGTACTGAATTTCTAAAAGCAGTGTTATAAACCCACTGGATGAGCAAATCTAAATAATCTAGAGTAGTCTACGGAATGGAATGGAATTTCATAGCAAAATAGGAATTTTTATGATTTATGAGATATTCATGGGATTTGTAAATGCAGATAAGCTATCTTTTCTGTTTTTTAAGCTATTTGAGGGCAGGAGCTGTGTGTTTTCATTTTGTAAGCTCCTTAGCCCATACTTCCACATTTTATACACACTTGGCATTCAACAATAAGCGTTCACTCTAAAGAATTCTTTATTTGAAGGCAGTTGAACAAAATGATGTATTAGCTGTCTTTTATGAATAACTTCTACAGATCTAAAATGGAAAAGTAGGGGGCGAAGCACTAGCATTTCGAGGTAGGAAGCCGTCAGGTAACACAGGTGAAAAGTAACCTTTAAATGTTCTCCCTTTGTTTCCCCAGTTTTCACTTTCTTGTCGTAAATAAAGGCACACAGAAGTGGTGGCGTGCTAGTTAGCACATTGATAGTGACTTAGTATGAATTAACCACTTGTTTCCATTCATGGACACCTGGAATAATTAGCAACTGGGACATGTGAATCTAATTTGCAATTTATCCTGTAACAGAATTTCATAGGACATGTGGTTAAATAGAAAACATTATTATTTTTCTTCTTGATAAATATGTTAAATCATCATTTTGTTTTCAAAAGTGAGTATTATATGCCTAGGAGTGAGAAGTTACATAAAAATATTTATGTGTATTGGAGCTTTTTTAATTAAAAAGGAAAGCATATATTATTGTAATGTTTAAATTTGACAGTAATTTAAGGAAGAAAGTTTTAAGTTTATATGCGCTGAAGTAATGCATTGAATTGATAGATATTACTTCTATCTCATAATAGCTAGCATCTTCTGCGTCATAGAAAACGGTATTATTGTGTGCCAGGGGACTCACCGAAGCAAATGGAGTGAAAGGTACAAACTTGTGGAATATTTCCTCATAGAGATCATTCTTTGAGGCCACATGTAGAAAAGGATTAGTCACCCCATGGGCAAAGATATGTGTTTATTTTTGTAATAAACCACTCAAGTAATCTATAACATATACTATACGATTTAATTTCTACTATATCATTTTTATTCTGTTGAAATAACTTTATCTCGATGAATGATTTGAATCATGTCTGTCATTTTGCAGACCCAGGGCTTCCTGCTGCTTTTCTCTGCCTGGGGATAAGGTGAGAGGAGAGAGAGAGAGAGACAGAGACAGAGAGAGAGACAGAGAGAGACAAGAGAGGCAGAGAGTCAGAGAGACAGAGGGGATGGTGATTGATAGATGATAGGCATCCATATTTATGTTTTAAAAATTAGGAAACATTATAGACAAAAGCATTTTGCTGAACAAGAAGTTAAAGATAATTGTTTCTGCCTTTTCATTGACTGTCACTAACTTTTTAGAGGACCACATCATTATTATCCGAAAAACATTTTGAAGACTCCTGCTGCGTTTACACTCTTTAGAGCTGTTTAGACTAATAGAATTCTTGTATTCTAGGTGCTTATAACCCAAACCAAGTAATGCTGACATGAGTCTACAAGGCAGAGATTTTATAACAGAATAAATACAGAAAAAGGAAATTAATTTAGGAGACGTCCCAGATACAAGAGAGTGATGAGTAGACAAAAAAACATTGCTGAAGTTTGATATTCTCAAATGTAGCGTCTGCAGATGCTCTGGCCCCAAGATCTCCCAGAACCTGGATCAGAAAGCTTGCTGTTTATTAAGATAAATGTGGATTTGTCTGCAAGGGAGCCCTTCAAAGTAACAGACCTCCTTAATGCCATGTGACTAGTTTGGAATGTTCTTAATCATTTGCTTTATCATTTGCTTTAGATCATTTCTGAGAACTGTATTGTGTCAGTAACTAGATTTTGCTATGATTTAAGCTTATTTCTTCATATTTAAAAAGGTTTCCAGGGCTAGCCTTCTCTGGTTTGCACTTAAGTGAAATTAAAAGTCTGACTGTTAGGTATTGCCTTTAGACTAGCTAAAACAGCTCCTCCAGCTTACATCCTTGGGGCCTCATTAGGGAGAGGCTCACAGCACGCCTGACACTGGTTAATATTTGCAGAGCTCATTTACCTACATTGGAAACAAACCCAAAAAAAGGCCAGACAAATCCTCCTGAAGTGAGGAAGGCTGAGGGCATCAGTGCCCATCATCTGGGTCACCCTTCTCTGTCGGAAGCAGATGACCCACCAGGCAGTGACTTCTTCTTTCATCTAAGCTGAACAGAGACCTGTTGAGAATGTCTTCAAATACCTTTGTTGTTAAAGATTCCACAGGACAAAATAGGGAACCCATAACCTTGAGAGAAAAAGGGAGTTAAGGAAAGGATTCCTTTCCAAAACAAAATGTGTTCTTCACATAAACCTAGTTAGCCAGAGGGTTTATCTTCCAAGAGGACGAGGGACAGTCTCCGCACTGCCTCTTCCCTGTTAATTTTCCCTTCTCAGAAATGCAGGGCAGGGTGATCTGCAGTTTCTCTGAGAAAACTGGCCAACCCTTTCTTCACTCCTGTTTCTCTGGATTATTTTAAAAGCTCCGCTTTGTGGTATTGTCGGATAGATGCCGTTTAGATTAATGTATTCATGTGAGGAAATCTGGTGTGAGTAATTATGGGTAAAAAATCCTCAGCAGTTGAACTCTTGTCTTCTCATTATCTCAAACTTATTTAGGAACCACTGTGTGTGTTCATTTATGAGGGTGATTTTGGCTAAATCTAGATGAGTGTGCTTAAATCATAGGCGCTAGCTGGTTAATCCAGGAAGCATCCTCAGCCTTTGGGCTAGCTGTATCGTTGGGCTAGCTGGAGACAATGAAGGAGCTGGTCTGTTTACTGAAGAAGGCCTGGTCTATTATACATCATTCGATAAAAGCCTTCTGGAGAGCATGTGTCAAAAGCTCTTAAACTCTAGTAGGCACTTTTTTTAACTTAATTACTGTCAAAGATTGGCAATGATCAGCTCTAGGTTCAGGATTTTTCTGTTTCCTCTACTTATCCTTTTCCTTCTGTTTACTGCCAGTGTCATTTAAGGCATGAAGCTCCTGCACATTGCACAGCAGTTTCCTCACCAGTGGTTTCCATTAAATTCTCATGTAAACCATAATTTTTTTTTTCAAAACCATATTTGATATTCTTAGGTTGTTTGTGGAATTCTGATTGTTTTTAAATGGGAAAAGTTGTAGAATTTGAAATTGTTGAGAAAGAGTGATACACATTTGGGGGCTCTTGTTACTTAATAATCCAGTTACATTCCAAAGAGCCTAGTGTGACTTTCCCCTTTCCCAGGACCCTAACAACGGTGTGTTAATTTTATTTTTAACTTTGGGGACGTTTCTGGACGATAGTTTTTATTATTATGAGAAATAACTTCTTAAATTGTCAAACTCAGCGAAGCGTTATTAGTAGTCACTCTCCTTTTCCTCTTTGGAACATTTGCTTCTGTTGGGTATAGTAATTACTTGAAACTCTCATCTCCTTACATTTTACACTCCTCTTAATTGGCGTTTACCTTACTGTTCTTATTTGTTCTCCTTAGCTAATGCTCATTAATAGTAAACATACAGGCCCTGGCACTGACTCTCTAATATTTATATTCTCTGCTTCGGGAAGCAGATCCTGTGGGTATATTCGGAGTTTACCTCTGTGTACTTTACAACTGAGCTATGAAACGTGGCCTGTGTGACGTTGCTGCTGGAAATAGTAGCTATCCTCAGGTACTTGACAGAGGGTGGGATTTAGAATACCGGTCAGTGCCAGAGGCACTTTAAATACATGCTTTTATTATATTGTCACAACAGCTGAGGCTTAGCAAGAAGTAGCTTTCTTGGCCAAGAGTTTATGGTTAATAAATGGAAGATTCAAGACTTTGTAGAAAAGGTCCTCTGGAGGATTATCTAGAAATCTGCCACTTTCTTTCAGGCAGGAATAAAACCACACTAGGATAACAACATCTCAGAGTAGGAAGGTGTGGAGTTAAGCCCCCCATATCACAATTGAATGAGCCCATAAAAATGGAGTCATCTCTGTGTTTCAGTTTTCTCAACTGCAAAGTGGGGATAATGAAACCTGTTTCAACAAAGTTGTTGAGATCATTAAGGAATGCATATGAAAGCGCTTTATTAACTCCAAAGCCCTGTAGCTGGGGAGTGTGTATGTTTATGTGTGTTGTTACTGTTTGTGCCTGGAGCTGCGTAAGTGAGTCATCTCCTGAAAAGTAACTTTTACAACTTCCCTTTAAGACACGTCATGTCTTCGCCGTCTAGAACTTTTTATATTAAGCTACTCTTCTCACAGATGTTGACATTTAGTCAGTTCAGTTTGGGCCATAAACATATAGAGAAAGAAACACTTCAGTGAGGTTGAACCTAGTATATTAGTCAGAAGTGTCTCTCGTGTCCCTCCCTCCCTCCCTTTAAGCGTCACTAGGATTCAGTTTCACACCTTTTTCATCCTTTCATGTTGTAGACTTTTAGCTAATCTCCCTTCATCCAATCCCCTCTCTTGCATCAATCTTCCATGCTGCCAGTGGAGTGATCTTTCTAACAACAGAAATTTGATCATTTCACTTCATTGATTATAAACATTTAATGTTCATCATCGCTCACAGCATGCCATGAAAATGTCCTGAGGGCTTATAAAGCTCATCTGCCCTCCTCTGGTCACCTGCCATTCTTCTCTTTTTTACCACGAGCATCAAGATAGAGTTCAAGAAAGAAGATGACTTAGGGTAATGCTCTTCCTTGCTCTAGAAATATAATCATTAAAACCTCAGGAATGTTATAACATTTAACATGTCTAACTACATTTGATTTATTTCTTGTATATTTTGTTTTTCTTTGTTAAACTTACCAACCTTTTTCTAGACAGACTTACATTTGATTTTTTTTCCCTTTCATCATCTTCATAGTAGGAAAATAGTGGCCTGTAAAGCTAAAGGCTAAGAATTTAATTTTTGTCTCTTGATTGAAGGAGCAATGTGTATGGCAGTAATCAGTAGATGTTGCTTGTACTTTTCTAGTTGTAATTGTTATTGACATTAAAACTTTGACTGTTAAAACAACTTTGATTATTGGATTATGAGGGATAGGAATCTTTGCCTAAAGTCATATCCTGGTTAAAAATACTTTATTATAAAATAAACAAAAGTTATAAAAATACTATAAAAACATTTTATTTATAATAGTCTGTTGTTGAAAACATTGGAGTGAATATACTTTTCTGTCCAAGTACAATATTCTGAATAATGTTACATCCATAAGGATTGCAGATCTTCCCAGTCTGTTGGCATCCTGTTTCTGCATAATTATTCACCTTGTCAATTACTTGGATGTGAGTGTTGAATGAGTAGAGTGTTAGTTTGAATGATACTGATCCCAGAATATTCCTCGGAATCTGTTCCTTAAAATAACTGATAATATGAATTTGTTTTATTATCATATGCTATCTTCTAAAATTAGGATTAGAGAATGAGAATATTATATGATTAAGAGCTGTTAATGAGATACTGGGTGATTAAGTAATTTCTGTGCCTGAATAATGGATAGTGAGTTCATTGGGGGAAATTTATTGAGTTTCAAAACCAACTGACAGGTTATTCTAAGTTGTTGGCAGTAACAGGAAAAACACAAGAATCTCAAAGTCAGTAAATTCATTGAGTATTTTCTCTTAGAATAGACTTTGTTACAAAATAAATGTTTCCTTAAGATTCAGATTATTTTAAGCGATTTCCTATTTAGGAACAGATAATTGAATTTGCAATGTTTGCGGGGAAAATCCAAGAACATAAAAGAGTAATAGGGACTGTCTTACTTATCTTGTGCCCTTGGGTTTAGCCTGGTATGTTGTAATAGTTCACAAGTGTTTGATTAATAAATCAATGAATGGTTAAAGGGATGGATGGATGCATGAGAGAATGACATAAAGACTTTTGGAGAAGTCAGGGGATTAGACATAATAAATGTAAACAATGATTTTATCAAACCCATATATATATATAATCTACCTAAGAATGATTTCTCACCCCAACACATCATATCCCTTCAAATGAATGTCACTTTATTACTTTGGTCTGTAATTGCTACTGTTTGAAGTAATTTTGAAAATATTTTATATTTAATTTCATAGTAATTTAGAAGTTATGTGGTGCGACAGTCCCCATGCTTCATTATTTATAAGAACGTCACAAAACTTTACCCAAATGTGTTACCAGGTATTTTCACCCAATTCAGTAGACAAAAACAGGTTTTGCTTATCAAGAAGGATCTCAAAAAATACGTTGCAGTTTCTAAATGACAATTCCAGAAACAGAGCAATGGAATTACTGGAATAAGTTTGTTGTTTCCAAGGAGACTTCTTTGAAGGGCAAAATTCATTTCCAAATGTAAAAAGCAGTGCTATTAAATTGTTATCTGCACCGCAAAGCTGTGTTTAATGACAGAAAGATAATGTGACTTGACCCACTAAGGAAGTTACACATATGTATCAATGATTTTCCATAAAGTCAGTATTTTTTCTAAATACATACTCATTCTGGGTAAATGTGAGTTGTTCCTGTGGCATCTTGGCCAACGATAATTCAGTTTGATTCCTTCTATAAAATATTTTCCTCTATAGAAGGAAATTCTGAAATTTTAGACTGTAGTATTAGTGGCTTGTTGATTCCAAGAGGATCAAGGATTTTTATTTCGTTAGATAAACATTTTTATTCTGTTAGTTATTGTGGTGTAAAGCAGTGAAATGATATGCTGCCTTTTCTACCACGTTGTCTTCTTTTGTGGGAGTGTTAATATGACCTACATGCTAATTAATAGAGTAAAATCATTTGAAAGGTTTTGGTTTTCCAAATGTGTTAGACTTTTTGTTTGGAGAAACTGACCTTAGTAAAACTGCCTTGAATAATTAGTTCACCTATAACCTGAGTCTTAAAAACTCTCCTTTTGTAAGGAACAGAAGTAAAATATAAGTAAGGTTTGCTGAATTGATAATTACTCAAACAAATTACATACACCATTTTATTTTGAAACACTCAGGATTATTGTATAGAACACAGACGAATTAAGTATAAAAGAAGAATAAGAGAAGAAGCCTGCTTAATGAGTACTGGAGCCCGTGTAACTGCCATACTGTCAGCCTCTTTATTTACTCTTGAATTGTACATTTTTGTGCACTAAACATTGGTGCTTCACTTCATGTGACTGAGAGATTCAAGGGGAATGTCTTAGCTGACTAATTTTTTCGTCTCCGTAATATCAAAGCAGTGTTTGTTAGATTTCTATCAGGACAGGTCATCTTAAAAGAATTCATTTGCAAACCAGTCATTGAAATTCAGAGTGCGTTGCCCATAGGATTACTGCTATGAACTGGATCTGCAATCTACTCAACCAAATCCCATCCAGATAGCTAGTTAACACGTTTAGTTTTGTTGCCCTAGACTTGTTAAATTGATCAACCAGTGAACAAATGGTTCAATGAAGATTAAATGAAATTAAATGAAAAAATACGCCCTCTAAGTTATATCTGTTGACATTAAAAACGTGAGAAGAAACTTGACTATAAGAGTTGCATTTGTTTCTGTGCATTTAATTATTGTTTTAATTAGGCTTATAGTTTCTACAGTGTAATGTTAAATATATTTCACCTATTTTGAACTTAGTACAGTATTTAAATGTGTTATAATAATTGCGTGCAATCCTAAGCAGTAATTTAGTTCAATGAAGAATTTTGTTTTGAATTTATATTTATTTAATGAAATATTTATACATTTTAAGAAGTTTTAAAAAGGCTTAACTATATATAAGAATGCCAAAGTGCCATAGATATGCTAATTAAACAAAATGGAGATCGAATAGCTTATGAAGGTAAAATGAAACTCCATTGCAATGAAAATGGAAAGAGAACACGGAAGGTGAAAAATTAGAAATGAGAAGGAAAGTAGGATGTTCTTAGGCTAATCAAAGAGAAATAATGAATATTAAACAGAAATAATTTGTAATTATCACAGACAAATGTAAGATAGAATATATCTTATAACTTGGAACACTGCAGAGAACTTGAGTAATGTTTTCATACCACACATACCTCTCATTTCATGTGATCAAACACTGTTATTTACAAAAGCACATTTTCCCACAAATTTACAGCTTCTTATGAACTATTCATCAATAGATTTTTAAGTCCATGGACAGAATATGGTAATACCTTTAGAATCCTATATTTCCTTTGTTGTGGATAACTTTTGCTGTTCCTTTGGGAATCGGTCATGGAACTCATTAATTGCTGTATCTAAGAAAAATAAGTTTCTAAATTGTTCTTGCAATGAAGTCTTTGAATATATGACTTAATTGCATAATATTTTATGAAGTGCTAAGTTCTCTTAGAATTTTACTTGGTTCAGCTGGTTTAATATATCTAGGACAGATAAACTAGGAATAATGATCTGGCATGAGTTCTGGGGACTGAAGTCAGGAAGGGGTGAATTCAGGAGGGTAGAACAGGAGGAAGGTGAGGAGGAGGAGGGAGGAAGGAAAAATGGTGATGTGTTCCACTTTCTGAGATGTACAGTAGTATAGTTCCCCAGAAGCAGACCCTGAGACAAGGATTCATGTGCAAGTTATTGATTAAGGAAGTGCTCCCAAGAGAAACCAATAAGAGAGTGGAGGGAGCAGGACAGAGAAGGCTGGAAGCCAAACAGGGTATGATTCCAGACCTAGTCTTGTGGAGGGCTTGGAATGTAAATTACACCTTAGAGTTTTTATCATCTCAAGGCAAAGGAGTTGGTTGTCATCCTGCCAGGGACTGTCAGCTGTCATCCCTACCAGGCAGTCTTAGATTATAAGCCCACAGGACCAGGCAGGAGGGGATAAAACCCACATTGCCAGGCACTTCCAGCCCCTGCTCTTACAGTGCAACGGGCCCCAGTAGCCTAAGGGGAGTCCTCAAAAGAAAAGTTGCAAGTGCCAAGGGGGAGAAACAAAGCCTACAGAAGCTGGGAGTTGGGTCCTCAGAATCACTGAAGATGGGATCTGATCTGAGGGGATAGTTGTCCATCCTATTCATGTCCATTCAAAATATAAGCTCTGTTTTTGTTGCATTTCCTCCCTCTATTTCTACATCTACTTTTTACCTCCTGTTGCTTTTTTGAGTTTCAAGTACCTGACACCCTACAGATGCCATCCAGCTGCCTGCATCCAGGTCCGAACTCCTTCCTCAGACAGATCCACCTGTTTTCTTTCCACGCTTGAATGAAAGTCTCGTTTTCTTAGCTCAGCTCAGCTAAGCATTGAGAAGAGACAGGTTCAAATTCACTTGCCTTACTTTATCTTTTGTTTTCAACCCCTATTTATTAACAACCTAAGTGAACATCCTGGTCATATTGTTTTAGACAATTTAGTGAAGAGAACCTGACACTGTACAAGGGAAGAGGTTTTTCAGGACGGAGGCCACCGCATGGGCAGAACATAGCCGTAGGTTGCTAGACTTGCTTTCTGCACCTCTGAACCCAAAAGTTTTTCAATAGCTGCAACTTTTGGGGTTTGTTTCAGAATAACTTCATGTCATGATTGTAGCATTAAGGAAGCAATGTCTTCCGAAATAAGAGAGTTTGATAAGGATGTTTGGAACCTCTTTCAAAATACCCCAAATAATTCAACAAACAAATGATGAATCAAGAAAAATATCTAAAACCAACGTTTTTCATCTGTCTTGGAAAGCAAGAATCTATTTTCTCTATTCCCATGACTACCAGTAGAGGATGATTAACTAAATTCTCCTGTCTTATCTAGGTTTGACATACATGTAATTTATTTGCAAGAAAACGGTGGACTTCATATGTATCGGGAGTGATCATTATATTAATTCTTTAGATATTTATAAAGAAGCTTCAGTATGAGGAGACCACCCTGAGCAGTGCTCAGGAACAAGAATTCCTGTTCTCAAGGAAGATACACTCATTTATATTTAATTTCAAGTTCTTAGCAGAGCCTAGAGGTTCAAATAAAAATAAGAAAGAAAATATTCTCAAAGTATGAATTTGTTCCTGATTATAAGGCATAATTTACTTCTACAACTAACTCATGATAAGTTTAGATTTTCTTCTAATGAAAAAAATTAAGCTTACACTAATTTTCAGCATGAAGCAGCATGTTATTTTGTTATTATTTATCATCAAATTTAATATACTAATTATAATTATTATATTATGAAAAATAAGGGCAGAAGAAAGAAAAGAAACATAAATGCATTTTACCCACTACCATAAGATAACCACTTTAAATGCTTTTTTTCTGTCCAAATATTTTATTCTTTATATGTCCAAACAATTTTTGTATCCTAGTTTTTTTCTCTGAACTTTGAACATGTCTTTCTGTTGTTGTAAACGCTTCATAAATCTTTTTCAATGCTTCCCAAGCATTTTATTGAATAGATTATTAGGCTAACAATTCCCTGATTGTTGGGCATCTAACTTGTTTACAAATTTTTCTCTTTTCCCCTTTCAAAAGGGTAATCTGCCAGACGCTAAGTGATCAGACCGCTCCGTGTAGCTGTGCAGAAGGTGCATTAACACTTTAAAGTCCTTTGTTGTATAGGGAGCCTCCACGATACTCTCATGTTTCCTCCTCCTGCCATCTATTTGGAATAAAACTTTCCATGTATGAACAGGCCCTCGACAGGGCTGATTAGGCCTGGAGCCCTGACCGCCATCCAAAGTCAAGCAACCTCGGTCTGAATGACCCTAAAGGGCTTACACTTTAGAGATGTATCCACAGGCCGAGACCCTCCAGTCGCAAAAGGAAGCTGTGTATTTTGAGATCAGAAGGAACCTTGAGGGATGCTCTTGGGTAACGTGGAAGTGACTGCAATTCTTCTGGTTTACCCGGGCAATCTCCTAGAGGAAGAGGATTCTCTTGAGCTGTTTGCATAAAAGAAAGCATGTTGAATTGGAGGTTGGGTGTTCCGGGCATGAGTTAGTCTGGTTGGCTGAATGTTCCTTCCCAGTCTCTCAATTCCAGGGACTTAGGGCCTCAGGAACTAGGGAGGCAAGAGTCCTCTGGAGAAAAGCACGACTGTGGGGGTGGTGTGTGTGTGAGTGTGTGTGTAGGCTTTTAAATGAGAATATTTATTTTTGTTAAAAGGCCTGACTAGGCTTTGAAGCTGATACAATCCCTTGTACTTTTCAAAGACCAGGATAATCTCTTTGGTAAGAATTTAGGGCAACAATTAGCCCTGTGCTGATGTCTACACCAGAACCTTTATGTATGTTTAATGTCTTAGACTCACTTAAGTTTTATTGTAAAGTTACCTCTTGCCATGATTTCAGCAAGGTGTGCAAGAACAAAGGTAAAGTGACAAGGATCCAGGGAAGATGTTGTGCGTGAAACTGTGAAAACAGGATCATAGGTAGGAGGGGTCAGAGCCAGGATAAGTTTACTTGTTCCAATAGTCTGAGCTTTTCTAGAAAACTGTTTTAGAAAGCACATATTACTTGAAACAGCAGTAGGCAAAGCAAGACCAAATTGTGATGTAATCATCAAGAAAACCATATTTGTAATAAGGTTAATTAAATTTGCTGCAATCTTGAGACAAGCATCCTGTCAGCCTGCCAGTAAATCTGGTCTAGCTTTATCAAGCTGAAGGGCACCCCCTCCTTCTCCTGGAACGAGGAGCTCATTGCCAGGGGACACACACAGGCTGGCAACAATAACTAATACGTTATGAGAGGTTAGACAAGTTTAAATAGAATTCGTCTCTGAACTGAAGGGCAAATTGTAAGAAATTTCTTTGTCTGCTGGTGATGCTGTTAAATTGAAAGCTCACTGGGAGGTTTGGTAGAAGCAACAATGGTTGAAATGACGGCCTGCTGTTCGGAGCAAGCATCCTGGCTCCACCGATGGTCCAGACATCTGCTAACAGCTCCTTGTCAGGTTCTGCCCCACACAGGGCACAAGAGCACTTTGCAACATTTAACTCATCAGAGTCTTCGAGCTCTACCCTGCGCTCTATATCAAGAATGTTTATGTAATAAAACCACGCTAATTAAACATTTCAAAGGGAAACATTATTTTAGCACTAATTAGATATGATTACTGTTTTTTTTTTTCCCTATGCCATGGCTGGGCTGCACTAAGCACCTTCATTTTCTTCCTGCAATTTTATAACCAAGTCTTACCAAATAATGCGTGCTATCCTGTCTGATGGTATTCATTCCAGTATGTTGACAAGTTCAAAAACCTTTGCCAAATTTAAGAAGATTTAAACAAAGAACAACAACAACAACAACAACAGTATATTGAATGTATTTGTCTTGATAGAAGAGCATGTTGAGTTATGTCCCACTTACGATTTTGTGAGACACTTTACAGGTGATGTTCTGTTATTTTTTGTTTCAGACCTGTAAGTTTGGTAGAGGCCACCTGTATCTCTATTTCACAGGTGAGGGAATCCAAGGCACGGATAGGATGAGCAGGTCTGGGGCAGAGCAAGACTGGCTCACATGTGCAGCTCAGCGCTTCCTTTCTGGGAGGCATCCCTTTACAAGAGCTACCAAAGTACTTTTGCCCAAGGTAGTTAAATTCCGCCAGATAAAAACTCATAAAATGTACGTGAAAGTCATGCTGGATTGGTAATAAATACAAGACTTTTAAAATCAATGACATATGACATGCTGTGATACACTTTTAGCTAATGACCACAACAATCTTTGAAATCTGAAAAAAACTGGTTTTACCCAGGCGTATGACAACTTACATCTTTATTTATGTATGTAGTATATTAATGGAAGCCTAAAGAAATTTAAAAACATTCAAGAGAAGATTTTTACAGAGTACAAAATGCTTGTATGTTGAGAAACAGGTCAGTTGAAAGCCTTTCAGTGATAGAGGAAAACTGAGAGTTTTAAATGTTAGAATATTTCTCAATGTATTCAATGAGATGATACATTTCCTAGCTTCTTAAAGCTATTTATGATTAAGAATAAAGCACAGGGGAATATATATCAACCGGTATTATGATAGAATGAATATATATTATTTTGTGTGGTCTTGAGTAATGGTAAGCTTATTTTTTACCTCTTTCCTCAAGTTCTATGAAATCATACTTTTTTAAGAAATACAGAAATTGATTCTCAGCAGTCCTAATTAAAGAGAACTTCAATGAGAAACTTCAGCCCAAGCTTGAGGGCATAGCAGTAGCTGGAGAGCATTGTGTTCCTTCCGCTGTTTGAGTAGCTCAGGAAGGAGTTGCCTTTCAAACAGCAAGCAGCTCACATGATGCCCTCAGGATACCACTGTCACGTCAGAACTTTCTTACCACACAGCGCATATCGTCGTCATCACCACCAAGGAGCTAAAGTTTTAACAAATATATCAGATGTATTTTTCCTCAATTATAATTACACAGTTGAAATTATGGCTATGATTTTTACCAATAACACCCCAATAAAAATAGGTGAGGCACTACCTCATTAAGTCAGTATACCTAAATTTAATGACAATTTCCACAACTGTAGGATTTCTTTTTCATGAATTATGGATTCGTTATGTACACCTTCACAGATATCTTTAAAACTTGGAATAGGAAACTACAGAAAGATAAAAATACTTTCTAGATTAGAATGTTCCTCTCTCCTCCACCAATCAGGTCTCATTCCCGATTTTTTCATTGCTATTAATATCCCTATCTTTCCAATCTGCCATGACTCTAAACATGGCATCTCCTTTTAGTTCTCAATGTCCTTTGACATTTGCATCTAATACATTACTAAATTATATGATTTTTTTCTCTGTGATGTTGTACAGTGATCTCCCCTGCTATTCCACTGACACTACTTTTATACAGACCCTGTTCACCTCCCTCCAGTACATTGTGTTACAAATAGTCTTCCTTCTTAATTCTCTTTACATTCGTCTCTCATGCAGGATATTTCATGATATCTTCCTAAAACAAGACCGTTGCTTTGTTGATTTTTTTTGTTCGAGAACTTTCTTCCTTCCCACTAAGACCTTGCCTTTACCAACAAGCTTGCCACAACTCTGTTTCAGCCATGGCTCCAGAGCCTCTCAGTTACTGTGTCCAGAAGCTATGTATGATTCAGCCCTGATTTTACTTAGTGTCTGTGCTTCATGCTAGATGTTGACTATTTCTCTTTTTTAAATTTTTCATTTCTTTTGGCTTTTGAGACAACATTAAACTGACTTTTCCTCCATCTTTTTACCTACCCAGTATTAATATCCTTAATAGCATCGTCTTCCCCTGCCCATCCCTGAAATGGTGGCTTTCTTGTAGCTTATTTGGCATTTTCCCTCTTAGTCAGCTTTCTTTGAGTCATTTTGTTGACATCAATGGCTTTGACTATCACCTAAATGTCGGTGGTCACTAAATTTTTATCTTTAGCCCATGAACTCGTCTATTACAACTACTTACTGAACATCTGCCCTTGAAGGTACCATGAATACCTCAGTTTTACATTTGCAAGTTGACATCATTTTCCCCAGATCTTTTCTTGCTTCTGTAGTATACATCGTTGTGAATGAACTCATTACTTCTGCATTAGGGTGAGTCAGAACCCGAGAATCTTCCTAGATTGCTCATCACACAAATATTTATTTAGCACCTACTGTCAGGTGGGCATTGCTTTAGGCATTGAGGATACAACAGTGGAGTAAACAGACAAAAATTCATGGTTGCATGAAGTATTCACTCTTCATGTAGAAGAAGAACCTAAAATAACAGACATATACAGTATAATAATAATAATTACAATAGTTTCTAAGTTTATTGGGATATAATTGATATATATTTGCACATATTCAAAGTGTACAATTTGGTAAGTATTGATATATGTATACGTCCCCCGAACAGTCACCCCAATCAAGATAGTGAATATGCCATCACCCCCCAAAGTTTTCTCATGTCTTTATCTACTGTCATTATAAATTAGTTTGCATCATCCAGAATTTTATACAAATGGAATCATCCATTATATACACTTTTTTCTTTGGTCTGGTTTCTTTAACTTGTCATAATTATTTAGATTTATCCATGTTATCATGTGTATCAACAGTTCACTCCTTATTATTACTGAGTAGTATTCATTGTACGTATATACATAGTTTATTTAGTCACCTGTTGATAGATGCTGAATTGTTGCCAGTTTGACTGTTACCTGTAAGGCTGCTATTAGCATTCATGTCTATGTATTTTATGGCCATTTTTAATGTGTCTGGAGTAAACACCTTGAAGTGGAATGACTGGATCACAGGGTAGATGTGTATTTAACTTTTTAAGAAACTAGCATTGTTTTCCCACCAGCAGCGTAGAGGAGCCCCACTTCCTGCACATCCTCACCACAACTTGGTGTGGTTGGTCTTTTTAATGTTAGTAGTTACATCTCACAGTGGTTAACTTATATTTACCAAATGACTAATGATATGAGGAATATTTTCATGTGCCTGTTTACTATCTTCATATCTTCATGGCGAAATGTCTGTTCATATCTCTTGACCATGTTTAAACTGGGTTATCTGATTTTTTTATTATTGAGTTTCGAGAGTCTCATATATTCTGGATACAGATCCTTCATCAGTATATTGATTTGGAAATATTTTCTTGTGGCGTATGACTTGACTGTTTATTCTTTAAAAAGTGTATTTTGAAGAATTAAAATTTTTTATTTTTGATGAAGTCAGCCTATTTTTTTCTTCTGTGGATTATGCTTTTGGTTTTGTACCTAAGGAATATTTGCCTAACCCAAAGTCATAAAGATTTTTTTTCTATGTATTCTTCTAGAAGTTCTATAGATTTAAGGTTTATGTTTAGGTCTATGGCCCATTTTGAGTTGATACTGTAAATGGTGCAAGTTATGGACTAAAGTTTTTTTCCCACATGGATGCCCACTTGTTCTAGCACCAATCTTTGAAAAGGCTATATACTTTCTCCACTGAATTTCCATTTTGCACTTCTGTCAAAAATCAATTTTCCATATATCTGTAGGTCAATTTCCAAACTCTCTGTGATGTTCCATTGATCTATTTGTCCCTCGTTGTGCCAGTACCATACTTTTTTTTTTTTTTAATTGCTGTCGCTTTATAGTATGACTTGAAATCAGGTCAGGTTAGTACACAAACTTTGTAAGTTTTTTTCCTTTAAGGTGTATGACTATTCCAGTACCTTGCATTTCTTCTCAATTTTAGAAGGAATTGGTCCATTTCTACAAAAAAAAAAAAAAGCCTTCTGGGATTTTGATTGAAATTATGTTGCAATTGTTCTTTGTAATCTGTAGAATGATTTGAGAAGAACTGACATCTTAACGATATTGGGTTTTTAGCAATGAATGAAGTATATACCTTTCCATTTATGTGCATCTTCTTTATCTTGGGAATGATTATAATATTCAGTGTGTAGGTACTGCAGTTACTTTTCAGGTGAATCCATATTTTATCATTTTGATGCTATTATAAATGATATTGTATTTTAAATTTCAATTTCTGAATTTTCATTTTTGGTATAGCATACAATTGATTTTTGTGTATTGCTTTTATATTCTGCAACCCTCCCAACTCATTAGTTTTAGTAACTTTATTGGGAATTCAATTAGATTTTCTAATATATACAATTATATTGTCAGTGAATAAAGACAGTATTGCTTATCGCTTTCATATCTAGCTGCCTTTTATTGCTTTTTCTGCTTGTTGCACTCCAGTACAACCTCCAATACAAGGTTGAAAGAAATTGTGATAGTGGACGCCTTGTCTTATTCCTGATCTTAGGAATTTATTCTTTCTTATTTAAGTATGATGCTACCTCCTAGTTTTTTTTGGTAGATGTTCTTTATCATGTTGAGAAAGTCCTTTGTATTTCTAGTATACTGAGCATCTTCATGAAGAGTAGATGTTGGACTTTTAAATACATTTTCTCTATCTACTGATATGATCACATAGTTTGTTACAATTTTTGTATTTTGTATTTTGTATTCTGTATGTTTCTTGTAAGTCTTTGTCTGGTTTAATATCAGGATATGTTGCCCTCATAGAATGACTTGAGAGGTATTCTTTCCTTTTCAACTTTGTGTAAGAGCTTGCAGAGAAATTAATTTATCTATATAATGTTTGGTAGAATTTACCAGTGAAGCAAGATGGGCCTAGATTTTTCTTTGTGGAAAGGGTTTCATTTTGTTTTGTTTTTGTAACTACAATCTCATTTAAAAAATAAACATAAAGTTATTTGTGTTACCTATTTTTTTCTTGAGTGAGCATTGGTAATTTGTATCTTTTAGTGAGTATGTCTGTTTTGTACAAGTTGTGAAATTTGTTGCCATAAAGTTGATTATAATATAATCATTTTAACATTTGAAGACTCTCAAGTGATGTCATTTTTCTCATTCCTCATATTGGTTATTTGTGTCTTCTTTCTCTCTCTTTTCTTTTTCTGATCAGACAGCTAAAGATTTATCAATTTTATTGGTCTTCTCAAAGAACCAGATTTTGTTCGCATTAATTTTATCTACTGATATTTTATTTTTTATCTCACTTAAATAATCCTTCTGCTTGAATGGTTTCCTTTAAAATTTCTGTGTGGTGTATCCTCTAGTGATTTTATTTTATTTTACTTTTTTACTTTTGTAATAGTATTTTCTACTTTCTATTTTACTTTTCTTTTTGAAAGATATTTTTGCTGGGTATAGAATTCAAGGTTGTCAATTATTTTCTTTCTTTTATCTGTAGGTTTATACTTTTCATCAATTCAAAATTTTTCATACCATTATTTCTTCAAACATTGTTTTCCTGTCCTCACCTGCTTTACCCCATGTGCACATATATCAGAATGTGCAGTTCCTGGAGTTGTCCCACAACTCACTGATTCTCTGTTGTTCCCTAGAAACATTGTAGTTTTATTATCTAGAAGGTAGGTTTGGATCTTTTTTGTATTTTCCATGTCTTTGGTTAATATTTTCTATCTTTCACCTAGGTTTTTGATTGTACAGAATGAAATTAAATAACTAACAATTATTATTCAACATTTCTGCTATTTCTAACATCTCTGTCAGTTTGGGGTCAGTTTTGAGTGATTGACTTTTCTTCTAATTGTGGTTCATATTTTCCTGCTTCTTTATGTACCTGGTAATTTTTTATAGGATGCCAAATTTTGTAAAGTTTACCTCATTGGATCCTGGATATTTTTGTACTCCTATAAATACTTTTTAGCTATTTTCTAGAACTCAGTGGAAACAGATCAATACTTTTAGGTCTTGCTTTTATGGTTTATTAGGTGGGAACCAAACTGGCATTTTTTTCTAGAGTCACTTTTTCCCTACTCTGAAGGCAAGGCACTTCTGAGTACTTAACATAGTTCTGTGAATTGTGAGTCTTTCCTTCCCAGTGAGGGTGATGAAAATAGGCCCTATGCCTAGCTTGTGTGAAACTTAAGTTACGATTTCCTCTAATTTTGGTTCTTTTTCTAGCTATGGGCAGTTTCCTCACACATATACTGATCTCTGCTGAATGCTTGAGGGGAAGCCTCTAAATCTCCCAAATTCTCTGTGCAGCTCTTTTCTCTAAGAATTGGTCATATGAATCCTGACTGCCTTTGTCTTCTTGGATTCATTTCTGTCTCGTTAACTCAGGGAATCTGTCAGACCCACCTGAACTCCCTTTTCCTGAGCAACAGCCTGCAAAATCTCTCAAGAGAGTAACCTAATTTTACTTGTTTCTCAATAATCAATATCCTCTGTTGCCTGGTGTCTAATATTTTACAAAGTATTGTTTCACGTATTTTGCTAATTTTTTGTTGTTGTTTCTGGTAGAATAGTAAATCCAGTCCCTCCTACTCCACCTTGGCCCCAGTGATGTGTGTTTTAAATGAAAAATACAAATACGTAAGTGAGTAGATAAAGTGAATGTTGATGAGAATCAAAGTTAATAGATTTGTCAAGGATTAGAGAAGGTGTCTTTATCAAGCACCCTCTCCACCAGCTTCCCATTATAGAGGAGAAAAAGGAAATAAAGAAGATGATATTTCTGTATACCCCTATTAATACTACTAGCAACAAACCTTTGGACATAGTCTGGAACAGATCTACTGTAATCCGTATTTTATACCTCATTAGAGGCTTGCCACTTTAGCTCATGTGTGCAGCAACCAGTACCCTGCATCTCCTTTCTGTATTTTGGGGGCTCAGTGTTACAGGTATCCTTGGCTTAAATTCAGTCCCAAGAGCTGGAATGGAGAAAGCAGCTGGAGAGGAGAGGCAGCTCTGTGTATTCTGTCCCCTGGCTTCTTCTCTCCGACCCTGTACTAGCGAGCACCTGCTGTACATTTAATGTCTCTCTGTTCCTGGGAAAAGCCTCCTTTTGTTGAGCGTGGTAGTTCCTTTTTCTAAGTGGGAAATAGTAGAATAAGGAGAAATTTTCTATATTTCTCAAAATTTAATTCAAAGGGGAGTGCGTAAAAGGGGAAATATAAAGTCAAATCTGGTTAATTTGATCCCAGATATTTTACTATTAAGAAAATTCTAGCAGATTTTGGCGGGGAGTGATAGAATGTGCATTTAGCATGCATGAGGTATTGGGTTCAATCCCCAGCACCTCCATTAAAAAAATAAATAAATAAACTTAATTACCTACCCCCTTCCCACAAAAAGAAACTTCTAACAGACTTTAAATGCTTACCTCATTTTATAATTGAGAATTCCTTTCCATTCAAAAAATCCACCATACCTAAATATAAACATGATTCAGCCAGTGATTAATTCAACAGTTTGGGTAATTACATTCCCCAGCCTCCTGAAAACTATACTAACTTGTCTTTTATCAGATTTCAGACCCTAATAGCCCACATTTTTATTACCACCTGTTTACATTGTTACTAGAATTTGGGGCATATGGCACATTGATGTATTCATGTAAATAATAAATAATCAAACAGACCAGTTTATAGTATTTGAGAAAAAAAAGACTCTGTTATTCAAATAGGTTTTATAAAATCTGTTCCATTTGTTTGTATTAGCATTAACTAGTGTTACAGAAGGGAGTTGTCCTTTGGGACAGTGAGTGTCCTTTCTCAATGGGCAGGGGGTCATTTGGCTCCTGAAGAATTATTCCAACCATTTTACAATAAAAGAGACCGTACTGGACAAAAGAGATGGTATAATCTAGTATTCTTTCTTAGTCAGAATCTTTCTTTGTAACCACAGGTAATATTATTAATAAACTTGTGTACTTGTTATCAACCTATGCACATATTTAGATGTGAAAACCTTCTAATTCTCTTTCAATATATCCACCATCTTTCATTACCTGAGTACAGTCCCCAGCCGTTTTTTCCTTAAAACTTCTTGCTGACAGATTTTTCCTTCATTTAATAATACTTTGCAACACTTTGGATATAAATATGTTTCACCTGGTAAGCCATTTTAATAGCAACCTGAATTAAATCATGTAGGAGAAGAAAGATTTCAAAGGAGGTTTAAAACACTCCATATATACCTTGTTTTTTAGCGTTGAAGAGAAATCTTTGCAGAAAGGTTTCAGAGTCATTTATAAAGTTTTGGCAAGGTGTATCTTTTTTCCCAGAACATTCTGATGGGTTTATATTTATTCTTCTATTTCTGATCCGGAAATACTTAATGCATATGCTCTGTCCTTTCTTTTGAGGATTAGTGATTAAAAAAAAAACTGTCTTTAAAAAATATGGGTGATTTGATAGAAATATAGTTATCTGCTACTCAGAGTGTTAGGATATTTAGTTCAGTTTTTCTACAAATTTAACTGAAAATTTTGAAGCTGATTTCAGTTGGTATTAAGCAACCTCAGTTTTTTAAAAAAGAGATTTTGGTTGCATCTGTGCATTTTTTGGAAAGGTAGAAGAGTTATTCTGACTTTCTGTTAAATATCAGCAATGAATTATAGACTATTTAGTAGTGGGTACTCACATTGTTGAAAAAATTTTAAGATCTTTTATTATTAAGGAGGAAGAGTTTGTTACCTGTCTTTGTGGTGCAGATTACGAGGTTTAATCTTTTTTCTCAAAACAGAAAACTCTCAAACCAATAACTTTTTTTGATAATATCTGAATATGTATAAAAACATCTCATGATTCAGAACTGGGCTATAAAATGAAACTATACTGAAATGGCATTGGTTTCTTAGTTAAGAGAAATCATTGGGATAAGCATTACCTATATGATCGCAGTCTATCTATAAGGGTAAATATGATCAAATCTACATGCCATTTTTGGAAAAATGCTTTTTTTTCTCATTTCCATTCTTAGTGCATGCCAGTTCTCTAGGCATGTGTTACTCATCACCCCTTTATGAAAAAAGCTTTGGCCAATTCACATATCCTTCTTAACAAAACCTTTTTTTCTGAACACCACTCCCTCTCTTACTCTCTGCTAACATGCTCACTGCATCCCTAACCCTACAGCTTCCCATCAATGACAGCATCTGTATGATTAGGACCAGAAATGCCAACCAGCCAGCACTGACCTGCGCTGTAAGACCATCCATTACTTTGGACTCTTTATCCTTGAAAAGCACTTAAGTAATGTGCATTATGGTATAGGTTTTTCTATATTTTGTTTTCACAACCAGGGTGAATTTGCTCATAGAAGTTAAGAAGTAAGTTGTTTATTCAGAAAACAAACCCTGTTAAATGGAATTTACATCACCTCAGTAATGGTCTGAAGGCTGTGGTGTTTTCTTTTCAGTTTGGATTCTAATTGTGGAGCATGTATTCATTTATGTTTCCAAAGGAAAGCATTCTCTGATCCAGGCAGAGGCAGGCAGGCAGTGCACTCCTGTGTCCCACAAGGGTTGCCTTAGACCTCACTTCTTAGCACCCGAAGCAGTCTCCCTAAGGCACATTCCATTGGCTAAAAAGAATCACCCTTTGAGCCGAATTTGAAATGCTCCAACTTCAAATATGGGCGCATAGAGAGCCAGTGTCCTCTAAAAGATGAAAAATTACAGTGTGTCTTTAAATATAAAATTGTTCAAAACAGCAAGATTGAGATGGTCCTTTTTTTTTCTTTTTTTTTTTTTTTTTGAAAAACCAACAAACAAGAAACAGTTTTGTGGGCTAACCACAGAAACAGGTTCTAAATACATTAAAATATTTTATCCCATTATTTGTTTTGACCAATTGACCACAATATTAAAAATTCAATCATGGAGCAGCTGACAAGTGCAGTTGCCTAATTTTATTTAAGAGTTTTTTTCCTTTTTCCATTTTTCCATCCTGTTAACGCTGCTGCCTGTGCCCAGACAGTAATGGGCTTCTTGTATGCCCACGACTGTTATGATCATGTAAATTTATTGGTGCTTAGAAGAAGCGAGCTATTAAAACATTACAACAGCCATTACAGCCGGGCTCGTGTTGGCTTTCGCTCCCAATGAACATATGCTTCCGAGTGAATGCCTAAACTCTTATTTATGGATTTAATTTAATATGCGGAAAGAATTCAAAATTAAATTTTGTGTCTGCCTCCAGAGAGTGTCAGTGTATAATAACATGGTAATTTTTACACATCTTTATGAGAAATGGGAAAATTAATTCTTTCTGACAAGTTGTAATTATTCGACTTGGAACAGTTGCAGCTGAGCAGTTTGCATGCCTGTTGTCGGGTGTTTCGCAGTGTAAGGGGAAAACTCAGGGATGGAGATATATTGTGCATCTGAGAGTTTCTAATAGCTTCTGACATTCTAGCCTTGCATATTATCAGGGTGCTGTTTAAGGAGTCGAGATATAATCTATTACGTTGCCTGGGACACACACAGATGCAATAGCTGGGACATCCTACAGCAGCTCTTTAAATGTGGGGAGTATCTCTGGGATCATCCCGTGGATGTAAGCGGCTGAAACTGATGTGACACACTTTTATGTGTCTTAAGTGTTCCTCTTATTGTCTGCTCTTTCCCCTGCGCGTACTTAGAACAGAAGGTCATTTCCTACAAGCAGAATTTTAGACCGGTGTTTTTAAGAGGGAATGTTTAAAATGAAAATGTATGTTTTCTTACCTGTCCTGCAAACAGGTTTCCCCACCCCAACCCCCCACGCACACAAATGCTTCCATAACGAATGCCCACTATCCACCTACTCTTTAGATTCGATGTTTAAGAGTTCGTGAAATTGTATGACTAATTTAACGCACAACTAAACCCAAACACCACTGGCTACATTAGCTAAGAAAATATGGAACATGCTGTATGTGAAGAGACAGTACTCTGATTGACAGGCCAGCCTGGAGGGGAGTGGTGTCATCTCTGTGTGTAGGATCAGTGTAGTCTCTGCAAAATAAATGCAGACTTACAGTGTAAGGAAGTGTTAGCAGATGAACATGAGAAAAACTCAATTGTCAAAAGCAAGCACATTTCCTTTTTTGCTTTGGTACTTCTGCTCCAGAACACAGGGATAAACAAATGGTATGCCTCTGTGGTCTCAGTTGTTATACTGAAACTTACTCTGACATTATTTTAAGTGGCAAGGCTATACTAAAGGTATATATTTAAGAATGAGATGTAAAGCAGTTGCCTCCAGAATAACATGATGCCTTTCGCATGTCCAGGCGAGAGTCCTGCCAAGCTTCTAAGCGGGCGATTGCATTGTCCTGTGCACGTATTTCTTACAGGTGCCACTAGCTACCAGTCTCTCTGCTGTCCATCCAGAGCTGCCCAGGAGTGGGCAATCTCTCATCCAAGAGATGCTGCATCCCACCATTGGTGGTGAATTTGATCTTCTCTAGTTAAAAGGCACAAACCACATCATGATCCTGGATGGAGACAACTTTGGAATTTACACATTTTCTTTTCACTCATTCTTGCAAATCTGCACTCGTGCATTCTCACATTGTGATGTAAGATCAAGAAATATGATGTTTGCGGGTTGGAAATTTATGCATGATAGTTTGTCAGGACTGATGTTAAAAAGCTCTAGAACAGAGTTTCCCGACTTGTTGAAGGGAGATTGATACCGGATTCCTCCTCCAGACTTCCCGCACCTCCTCACTACAAGGCGCAGCAGAATCTCAGGAGAGGAGGTGCCCGGCGTAGACATGTTATTTTGCTTTGTTAGACCACATATGCCACTTATAATTGTCAGTAATGACTGCACTTATTTTGGTGTTTATTTAATAAATTAGCTTTCTTTTTCTATGTACTACAAACCCATAAAAAGGAGTTGGGTTTTGGAAACTGGAAGATCACTTTGAAATGCAAATAGTACACTTCATTCTTATCTGTTCTTATAAGACCCAGATACTTTAAAGTTCCAGACCTTTATTAGCCCTCTTCAGGAGTAAATGGTATTTTTGAAGTATAATGTAAGATTTTGAGTGATAGATCTAAAAGGATATTTATAGCAAAATAGACTTATTAAAACTCTAATTTATTTGAGGTAGAGTAACAAATTAAAGGCCCTCAGTCCATCTGAACGCGTCAGATAACACCCACATTTAGAAACAACCCCCAACAAACCAAAAGCAACTCTAGAAGCATAAGTAGGGGTTCTTTCCAAGCGTGGGCTTTGATGCTAAAGCAGCTTTTTGAAAACAGGTATAGCAAGTCACGCCTTGTGGATACGCTCACAGAGGGCCAGAGGGAGCCCCTGACCCGTCAGAGCTGTAGTCCCCACCTCCTCCCACTGCCGCGGGGGCTGAATCCCACTTGCAAGCTAGCAGCCCTTGGCCAAGCACTCTGCTTCCCCCACTCGTTTAATTTAGTCATTCACTGCCCCTCTCTAAGACAGGCACTGTTAGAATTCCCTTTGCACAGAGGAAGACTTTCAGGGTTAGAGTGGTTAATAATTGCCAAGATCACAGAGCCAGTAATGGCTGAAAGTGAAACTGAAACCCATGTTTCACTGTAAGTCGCTCACTTCCTTTAGTTGAAAATGCTGCCCGCTCTCTCTCTAGGATAGCTATTAAAACAGAACGGAGAAGGGGTGAGAATCTGGACCTCTGTGGAGTGGACTGAAACAGAACGTACACCCAGGACTCTCCTCCACTGCGTCATCTCCCCTCTGATTTCCCCACTTCTTTTAAGGGTCTTCAGTCTCCCAGCCACCCAGGCTCCGCCCCTCAGCCCTCCCTGGTCCCTCTCTCTGGATCCCCCTGTTCTGTTCTGTCCTGTCCGTCACCGCCCTCTGATACTTCACCTTCCGTGTTTGTCTTAGGTGCTTCTTTCCTTTCCGCTCTTGTTTCTCCATCCTGCTTGGAACCCTGGTTAACTCCCACTAGGACTGTTTAAAATAGCCTTCTGTCTGCCAACAGTCTCTCCTCGACCAAGCTTTGGTCAGGCTTCTCTGAACACTCTTCTCCACCAGGCTCTGACGTTTGTGCTTCCATCTCTGCCTCTGCCTTGCCCAGGTTTAGCAAGAATCTTGCGGAGTCGGTTTAGCTGGAATCCCGCATCCTCGATATCTGCTCACCCTCCGTGTCTGCTCAGGGGCTTCCTCTCCCTCCATCCCCTACGCGACGTCTGACCACCTGCCTGCCTCCAGCAAGAGTCTTGTTGGGTTAGGTTGGTTTAGCCAGAAATCCCTCCTCACCTCTGATGTTTCCTCTCAGGAATTTTCCGTTCACTGACCCCCGACCCCTACCCAACTCCTTGGCTGTAAAGTCCCACTTTTCCTTTCTGTATTACGTCGGGTCCCATCTCTCCCTAATGCAAAATCCGGTTGTAGCACTGCGGTCCCTAGTCCTGCTGCCGTAGTTCCTGTGTGTGAAGTCAGCCTGCCCTTTAACAAGTGTAAGAATGAGTACTTTTTTTCTATAACACTTTCCAGTCTCTCATGACATTATTGGATAAACCATCCTCAAGTATACCTCTGACAGAGCCATTGCCTTTTTCAGAGACCTTTCGTGCTTCCACATCACCTACCAAATAAAATATAGGTTTTAGTGTCAGATTTCAGGCTGACTTCCCAGTAATCTGAACTGCGTACTTTGTGTTCTGACTATAGGAGACTGCCATTCTCTGGTCACACGTGGTTCATCCCAGTCTCTGCACCTTGGTTCCTCTTTTCCCCTCCACGGGGACTGCCTGTTTTCAGGCTCAGGAAATCTCTTTTAAGGTCCAGGCCATCTGCTGCTTTCTCTCTAAGCATCCCCAGATCCCATCCTGACGTCTGCCCTTCTGTCCTCTGAACCTCCAGACTACTGTTCTGTTGTAATGATTATTTGTGGTGTTTATTCACATTGTTATAAATCTCTGTCCTACCTCTCCAAGGTTAGTGGGACCTCAGGAAAGCAAGAAATGGTACTAATTTTCATTTATCTTTCCCAGAACACCAATGCATTCCACATGGTAGAAACTCAGTAATTGCTTACTGAATGTATAAAAACCTAATTCGCTAAAGGCCAACAACAGCAAGCCTGTGGTCCGACCAGATCGGATATATTGACTCATAGTGAGGGAGGGAATTCCAGAGAACCATGGAATTCCCTTGACGAGAGTTAGGAGGGAGCAGCTTTTGAGGCTCGGTTCTGCTGGAGGATTCTGAGGAGAATCTCAGGGAAGGAGGGGACGGTTTTGGACTGATTACTGTTTCTAAAGTGGGATTAGAAGTGGAAATTAACTAGGAGTTGGATGTTGTTAGGTTTTGACCAGCGCGGTTTAGCAGCAGTTGGGTACTCCTAATAAGAGATGAAAATAGCCAAGGGGATCTGGGGTGACTTCGGTAAAACTGAGAGGGGTTCTAATGGCGTTTTGCAGCTACTACATGGCCTTGGAAGAAAGAGTGTTTTCTGTTTTAAATATTTGGCTTTTTCTGTGTCTGTCCTCCAAGCCTGATTCATGGCAAGGCTTCCTTTCTCCTTTTCAGTCAGAGCTGATTTTCAGTCTTTCTGTTCAGGAGAGATTTTTTGACACTTATAAATAAATAAATTAACTAAAAAATACAGAGGAAAGATAATCTTATTTTTCTGGATTATTACTTAAATAGCTAGAACCTGAAACTAAAATTTTGGAAGAGTTGGGAGACTGGCACCCCCCCTGTGGTTGATAGTTAAAAGTGACTCTTACACACGTGTCTCACGCCAAGTGTTTGCACTTCTTACTTTTCCTTTGAGTGACTTTCGTTTTCTTGCACCACCAGATAATTCTGTATTTTTATTCAACTCTCCCATCTCTGGCTCATTGTTTATTCTTTAATTACAGATACGGAGCTATAGAAATGTGCTAAGAACCTTTTCACGATTTCTTCACTTTCTTGTCCATCTCCCTCCCTCTCAAGTGCCTTTGGTTTAATGGATCAGAAGTCAGCTTCTGTTATGTGTGTTTGTGGGTGTGTGGTGTGCATGACACACATTTACGCCCCCCCAAACACACACATATACACACACGAAAAAGGGGATATGAGACAATTTTTATTAAGGTTTTCTCTAGAGCAGAAACAAGTACAATCAATGTTAGAAATTCTTAAGCCATTTCTTCTGATCCTGCAATCTTTAAAATTAGGTTAGAACTCTCTATGGTGGGCTTTTTCATGTCGTCAGACACTGTACTCTGTGCTGTAGAATTTCTCATGGTGGTGAGTTTTAAAAGGTACCAGATTCCATCCATTCCAGTATACTTTCCCTCATTCCTTCTGAGTGAACCCACTAATAAAACCCTAAAAATTTATTATTTTTTCTTTAAATGGATACCACAGCTGAAATCGTGTATTATTTGGCTCAATTTAAACATTAATGTTTCTTCACCTGCATTTATCAACCTGTCTACAACCACAATGTTTAGAAGCAACAATCTTAAAAAAAAAAAAAAAAAAAGTGACCTCACCATGCTAGAATTCACAAGGAGAGGTGTGCCATGAGCAGACTGCTCAATTTCAGATTCAACAGAACAAAGTAATTTGTCTTCAAGTAGAACCCTCCCTTCCCAGTTTTGTTGAATGCTACCTGGTCACAAGACAGAGAGAGAGCATGTCAATATTTTGGGTGTGCGCTGTATATCAGATGCGATTATAATCATTATGTCCCTCTTTGCATTTCTCTGGCTCTCTGTTTCCTTTTTAATTGGGTTATAAAACAATTAGTTAACACCATGTCTTCTCAGAACTCCCCGAGTGGGCCAGGAGCTGTTTGTTCTCCCTGGACCTAAGAGGGAGGGAGCCCTCAGGAATCTCATTTTATTTGCAGCAGGGTGAAGGTCAGAGAGAAACCGTTTTTGTTCTTGTGCTGTTGCTTTCTGTCTTGACCTCTCTCGCATTGTTTGGCTTCCCTGCACCCCCCCTCGTGCTTTGAAGAGCCGCACACCAGGTGTTCCTGTTCTGAATTACACATGAAAGAACCTCATCCCTGGACTAATTAACTAGTAAACTGTACCCGCCTCCCCTGGGTTTAATTGATGCTCTTAAAAGGGAAAGGCAGTGCCCCCTCCCACCCTGGATTTCACACCACAGTCATCTCTTCTTTATCTTTCTTAAATGTAGAGGATGGTCCAGATGATTTTGGCATCTACGTAAGGCACCGGGGCCACTAGCATAGTTCATAAAACGATTACCCCGGATGAAAGGAAACTACTGTGGACTTTTCTTCATGACTTTTTAAAGCTGTGCATGTGTCTGTTTCTCCAGGGAGCGTCATGTCCTGGGTGATCTACTTGCTCACAGTAGCAAGACCCAGAATCTCATCAGTAGCTTTCCGCGTTTCTGCATTTGCTTTTCCTTCTTCTCAAAGCAGAGCAGGAAGCCAGTATGCCAACCAGTGTTTTCTGGCTTTTTATTTTATGGTGGTATTGGAAATAATAGAGAAATGTTCACATTTGTAGAATCACATAGTATATCATCTTGTCTTCCAGGACCCCAAAGCTAGGTTGCTTTTATTTTTCACCTGCAGGGATCCTGGTCTCCTGATGCAGTGGACCTACTTACACTGTGGGCAGTCTTTTTAGTCATTGCCCTGTATTCCAGGCAAGTGCAGTCAGTACTGGGTGCCTGTGTAATGCAACAGCCTAGCCTTTCCTTTCTTCTGGACCTCACCTTTAAAGTGTCTGATTCTATTGTTTTTAATGTCAGGATTTAAAACTTAGTGTATGAATTCTGTAACTTGTTCCATCATCATTCAGCTGTGATTATATTATTTGTTGGCTTTGTTTGATTTTAAAACTAGAATCAAAATACTTAGAATAAGTTTTTGTGTGTGAGGGCATTTAAAATGCTCTCTTTGAGAAAAATTTCTTATATAACCTCTTATGTAATTTCTTAAACTATGAATATAGTTACCGGTGATGTACTATATATTTGAAAGTACTTTATTGTGGTGATCATTTCACAATATATAGCAAATAAAAGGGAAAGGTATTTCTGTATAAATTTTCTGTATAAATTTTCCTCGGACTGCTTCTTAAAATTCCAGCCCAAGTATATAGCTATTCTTGGTGCAGTTTCCTCTGGAGTAACTTAACTTTAAGAGCCCTTCTTGTCTTTTCTTGTTTTCCTCTTCATTTGAGCACTGATGGACGTTTATTCTGGTACTGCCTTCCAGAACAGGGCATGAAAAATACAATTAAGAAAAAAACATCATATGTATAATTATTTCTCTAACATGTTAGTAAGAAAATCATTGTTTTTGTTTTTGTAAAAGGCATTAAACCTTAAAAAAAATCGATCATCCTATTGGAAAACTCTGCTCTGTGACTGAAGAGTTTACTTATTAGATTGCACACTAGGTAGGCATGATAAGATTAGAGAGTTTAAACACTTTTGTTCTGAACTTTTTAGTCTGCTTAATTGAAAGCTACTTGAGAATGGGTGTGGTCTGAATATATCATTTCTGTATCCCAGTCCATAGCAGAATGCTTTGGTGTATGTGTGATCAATACATGTTTGTTGAATGTAACTGAATTAACTAAGTAAATTTTTACTTGGTACTGGGTATTGGAGAGAGCCAAGAATGGGAACTTGACAGAATGGTAGAGCAAACAATCTCTCTTAAATTATTAACAAGATGATAACAAAGCTGTGGTCATGCTCCCTGAGTCCTTTAGGAGTTCAGTGAGTCTGAATTAGCCTCTGACATGAGGGGGGGGGGGAAGTAAAGGGAAAACATGCTGAGAATCTAGTTCAGTGTAGACCAAATGTGGAGGTAGCGGATTTGTACCCAGTGATCCTGTGAAGTCTGAAAATACTTGTTTTAAACATAGACACAGTTTTAATAACACAGATGTGTACCACTCTGTCTCCGTCTCTTTCTCACATATCCTGCACACGGCAGGCACATGCATTTATACTATATGCCGTTACTCATATAGTTCGTAATTCTGAAAGTGTAAATAATGGCAGCGGCAGATCTAAAGTCATCCACCTGATACTCACTTCTGTTGTCCGTTTTCATCCTCTGCATGTTCTTACAGTCAGGCTATAAATATACGTTAAGTTAGTGCAGCATGTTTAAGATGTCAGGTTAGTAATGCATTTCGGCAGAAAACGATTAATTACTCTGTGAAATGGGGTCAAGTGGTTTAAATAAATGAATCCAGTGAACAATAGCTGAGCTTTTATTTATGTGATAGATACAGTATGATAGATACGGCAGATACGATAGATTGAAAAATGCCTTAGATAAATCTCTGGCCATCTAGAAACTTGTAGTCTAATGTCAAAGGATGTCATATGCAGAAAACCATGCCATACAGTATTATCAATGCTAGAATGTAGACATTTTAAAAAACTACAGCTGTGCTCAGAAATGTTAGTAACTCTGAGGAGGTTGATAAGTTTCAGAGGAAATACCACTGGAGCTGAATCTTGAAGGATGAATTTTTGAGGGCAGTTCAGAGATTTTTTCTAGTTTGGATACTTAGATGAATGGGATGCTCTGGGGACGAGAAGAAGGTATAGGTTTGAGGAATGGAGGAATGGACTCTAAGAAATCACTTGTGGATATGTTTGATGTTAGTGGCTTGAACCGCCTAAAGAGAGAGCTCTCGGTAAAAATATGGAGCTGGCACTTAGGGTAGGAATGAGAGCTGAGCATGTGTGTACGCACGTACACACTTGGTTGTCTTTGAGGTGTAGGTGCTCGTTGAAGAAAGCCAGGTGTTGAGTGGCTTTGCCCACGCAGGTGTGGAGGGAGAGGAGGAACGTCTGCAGGGAAAGCGCCCCAGAGGTGGGGAGGAGCCACACCGGCCAGTGTCGTGAACTCCTGAGGCAACTGCATTCTCTGCCTCCTTTCTGTTCCCCTGGAGGACCTGGGCCGTGTGCTGCCATGGCTTGTTTCTTTTCCTCTTCTCTGTCTCCCCCGTTTCCGCGGTCCTCAGTCTAGGAAAATACACGTCTCTTCCAGCAGACCAGCTTCGGCCAGTGAAATGAAACATCCACACGTGAAGACGTTACAAATTGTGAATTCCGAAGTCCAGCGGATTGGAGCTGCTTCAGACTTCCGTGAGAGGCGCACAGAACGGGAGTTTTTCCCTCTGCCCCCGTCCCGTTCAGATGAGCAGGCTGTCCTTACTCTTTCACGTGCTCTCCCAGTGTGTATCTTACTCACTGGAGCTGAACACACTTTCCGAAGACACACTGGCCACACACATTATTCACCCTAGACTCCGTTTTCGTCAGTAGTGCTCTCATGTAACCGTTTATCGAAGCATCTGGATGTATCAGCTGCATGTATGTTCACACCACTTCTTCCAAATACGTTGTTTCAGATCTACCTTTCCTTCTCCCTGGTTGTACTCAGCTTTCACCTTTAAAAGCTTTTACCCCGTATCTTTTGGGTTCTTTTTATTAAATGTATTTCCCTCTCTATGAGTTAGGACTCTCAGTTGTAGTAAAATACACTCAGCTCAGATTAACTTAAACTGGCTTGATTTTAGAAACTTCCTTTTCCTCCCCTCCTTTTCTACTATCTTCTAATTGATTCTGCTCTGATTTACTACTGCGGCTCAGGCCGAACTCGGGGGTCCTCCATACTGACAGCTCCAGCTCTCAATTAGGGAGGGAGCACCACCCACTATGTGCAATTCAGAAAAACCCAGAGAAAGCCTGATTTGGGTACATCCCCATTCCTGCACAGTTTTTTTTTTTTTTTTTTTTTTTTTGGTCTGGCCACAGAGGTCAGGTACAGAGCCAGGGATGGGCCAAGTGCACACACCCAAGCCACAAGTATGAAAGAGGAACACCCCCAAAGAAAAATGGATGAGGAATGGGATAGCATGCTGGGCCAGTGAAATGTGTAGCTAACACAGTCCACAGCATCTCTTTTAAATAATTAGTAAAAGGTACATTAGCCATGGGAAAAGTAATATTCCTGTTGTACTGAACTTTTTAACAGACATAGACTAAAGCCCTTAATATGTTGCTAATGACTATAAATGGCTTATTCAACTGAAAAGGTGTTTAACATTCCTTCAAAGGGACCTTCATTATGGATATATTTTCAAGATTCTCTCTAAATTATTCTTCGCTTTAAGTTAGTATCATCCATCCACCTGATTATGGAATCACAATGGAAGTTAACTCATGACTGAATGTTTGTATAGATTTGTGGTAGTCAGATATTCTGGTAAAGGTATGTAATTATGTTTAAATCTATTAGCAAATCCCAGTTTTCCTATTTGCAGATTCTGTCTTGACACTTTCCTCATCTGTTCTTTTCTCCATTGCCACCTTCCTACTTTACCCTTTTTCTTCTGGACTTAGCAGTGGTGTTCCAGTTGGTCACTCTGCTTACCCTCTTGTCCCTCTCCCACAAATCTGTTTCTCACACAGCCCTAGTGATCCCTTTAAAATATAAATCAGGTTATAAGATATAAATCATACCATGTTATTCTCCTATTTAATGCCCTCCAATGGCTTCTCATTATAACTGGAATTAAATCCAAATTTTTTGCCATGACCAATAGTCTTTGCAGGATATGGCTTCTGTTCTCTACTGGGACTTCAGTTTGAGCCATTACTCTCTTATTTATGAAGTTCAAATCACACTACCGTTCAGTTTGGCAAACATGGCAAAAGCTATCCCCAAATTAGGACCTTTGCATGCACTGTTCCCGCTCAGTAGAACTGCCCCCTCCCCTTCCCTCCCTCCCCCCCTGCTTTTTCTTATCCTTCAGGGCTCTGCCAAAATGTCAAGTTTCTTCCTTGCTTTCCTATCTAAATTCGTATCCTGCCCTTTTTTTTCTGGCTTTTCATCATGTTTGTTTTTCTTCATATGCTTACAATTATAGAATTTTATGTCATTATGTTTACTTATTTACTGCCTTTCTCCCCCACGACGTTGTCAGCTTCCTGAGAGAGGAGTAAAGGTCGATGCCTGTTTCTTCACAGTGTACTGTTAATATTTAGCACAGTGGTCGGCACAGAAGTTTTGCTCAGAACGTCCTTATCAGATATCTAACAGAATGCATTTAATAATCTCATTGAAAAATCCATTCATCTGAGAATTAATTTAAAATATTGCTCTATATGCTAATAAAAATAACAAAAAACTCAACAGCAGCAGCATACACTGCTAAAAAGAGAAAGGAAGTTTGTTATAGCTGAGGGACAAAAAACCCAAGAAACCCTCCAGAGAAAGTAGCCAAGGCTGGCTGGATGCTTATAGAAGGAAAAAAAAAATGATCCGTAGGGTAAAAATTATCCATGAGAAAGCATTTTTTACCAAATCACAGGAGATTATGCTATGTATCTACCAGAGTGGATCTGCCATGGGGGCTGTGGGCTAACCTGAGGGCTGCAGGGAGCAACTGATATAAAAATTAGACCAAACTAGATGGTGTTACTGTAATGCGCTCACTTTTCTATGTGTTTGGTTTGGGGCTCAAGCTTCCCAAGTTAGAGTCCAGGATGTTTCATCCTCATCCAAAGGGAGTACTGGTTTGTTGTCTCATTGGAGAGGAGACTTAAGAATTTAATGCCTTGCCAAGGCTGTAGGATAAAGGAGGGTCTCCAATTTTATTCCTACCCTGTGGCAGCAAGAATGATGGCAAAAGTATGGAGGGGAAGCTTAGGAACTTTCTTAATCTCTGCTTTCAAGTTGCTTATAAGTGAATCTAGGGATACAGAAATTTAGAACTGTCCTGGCAGAGACTCGATGGCATTAGTAAGGTAATGAGCTAACCTCAGTACCCAACTTAATTTATTGTATTTGGTCTTCATTTAAAAATATGATATTTATTTATCATGTGCAATCATCTGTTAAATCCATTTGTAATATATACCAGTCATATGATAGTTAATACGAGCACAGAACCATAACACTAGTTTGTTGAGCTTCAGGGAAGGCATCCCTGAGAAGCCAAGATCAGACCTGAAGCAGGGTGTAATTAAGTGAAGGGTGGGAGGAAAGGAAAGAATTCCACTGAAGGAGCAGTTTGTATGAAGGTGGGTGCTGGGATGAGTCAAGCCATCATGGGCAGTGACTCCAGAGAGCATAGGGACAGAGACGTGCTGAATTATAAGATAGAGGGCTATGTCCAGCTAGATGAGGAAGGATTCTGTACACAGGTGTTGGATTTTGACAGAAGGAAGCCAAGGAACTTATTTCATCTGGACAATGACAGGGTAGATTTGCACTATAAAACAGTGTTACTGTAGCCTGTTTCATCAGTCCAGACAAAAGATGCTTGTGGGCTGAATGGATGTTGTGGAGAAGCAGGGAAGCTCAGATTAAAGACCTGTTCAGTCATGTAGACTTTCCAGGGCATAGTTGTTTACTATTTGAGTAAGTGAGTTATGAGCATATTGTAAGGGTCTAGGAAGGAGAGCCAGATTTTTGAAGGCATTGGCATGTAGGTGGGAGTTTAACCTACGGGAGCGGACAGGATTGTATCGTGACTCAAAAGAGGACCTGGAATGTAGCTCTGAGGAACTCTTACCTTCAAGGGTTGGGCTGTGGAGGAAAGAGGGTTTAGAGAGAAGGTAGAGAGTGTCCTGAAAACCCAGAGAAGAGAGCGGGCGTGAGGAGGGAAGTGGCCGTGCTGGTTGAAGTCCTGCGGAGACGTCAGGCGCAGTGCGGCTCTAAAAGCGCCCCTCAGATGCAGCGCTGTGGGGGCCACTGGAGGCCTCGTGGGGGCCACTGGAGGCCTCGCGCTGGCAGCCTTGGGAGAGCGGTGGTGAGAAGCCAACGAGGTGTGAGTAGAGAAGAGAGTGAAAAGTGAGGGAATGCCGAAAAAAGAAAGTCCCAGACTTTTCTCTCTTTGGAGGTAAAGTGATGTCTACGGAAGGTTTTTTGGTTTTTTTTTATTTTTTTTGATTTTATGTCTTTAAGATGAGAGAGACTTCAGTTGGTTTAAATGCTTGTTGGAAGGAAAGGAAGGGGTTCAAGTACAGGTATTGAAAATGTACATTATTTTAAGTTCAGTGCATCTATTAGACACACATCGAGACAGTCTTTAAATGTTTTCTGAGTTTTCTTTTTCTTAGTACTCAGAGATCACGGTCCGAAGAGAGTGAGGAAAATAGAAGAGGCTGAGAGGCATTTTGCAGCGATGGGGAAGCCTGATGTTAGTTAGTTGCTCTGCGCTGTTTGTAGTTTTGTTGACACGGAGTCCGTGGGTGCTCAGTAACTATTTGCTGAATGACTGAGTACATGTTGTGTCTGTCATGCTATGAGAGATGGAGGTGAGGGGAGGAAGACGGATGGGGAGGAATAAGTCCGCCACTGGTGTTTCCTCATGGGGGTCTGTGTTCATGTCTTCCAAACCTTTACATCCCTCATGAAATTGCTCTGAGATTCCTCCTTCAGGAAAGTTTGACCTATATAATAAATCCAAGAAAAGAACTTTTTCAATGGGGAATTGTATTTGCATTCAAAAATCAGGGTTTTTATATATTTTTGACCCAGGATTAAAAGTCAATCTAATTTTAATGTAATTCATCATTCTCTCTTTTTGAAAAATAAGCTATATTTATCATCATCAGAAAATGTCTCTCATCTTCCTTTCCACAGAGATTCTCTTTGTGCTTAGAGTTTGAGGAGATCTATGATATCACTACATTATTCAGAATGGAATCTGGCGGAAAACAAAACCCTGCTTTACACTTACCAGTGTATCTGAATATGTATCACAAATACTGCCATCATGTATTTATGGTTACTCTTCATTTCTTATCTGCTGAATGACTAAATTATAATAAAGGCTGAATAACCTCTTTTAGATTTAAAAAGGATAGTGGCTATCTTTGAGAAATATTTTATTCCAATTAGTCCATTAGTTTCCAGTGGAGACCAGTGGTGAATGTAGCTCACTGGACCCTAATTCTTCTTTTCTGAGAACTCTTGACCAGATTTGTATCACGATGGAGTCTTGCAGATCCATTCAAAATGCATTTCTTTTCTTTTCTTTCTTTCTTTTTCTTTTTTTTTTCGGTCATATTTCATGATATTCCAGAAGCGATTTATGCAAGGACATTTGCATAATGGAAGGTGGTTTTGACGTATGCTATTTACAATGAAACCTGCCTTCCTTGTTGCTGGAGTAATTACTGGAGTGTCCCAGAAGATTGACTTTCACTCTCTTCTGTGAACTAATCAGTGAATGGTTTTGTCGGGTAAAGCCATCCTCCAAATTTCCAAGGTCTGTTGTTAGAACAGACCTGTTGTATGCATTGTATGATTTTGGTTTCCAAGTAATTTCTGTGCAGGAGGTACAAAGAAATTTTTCCTACCCTACTTTAAAATCTACATTAGCCAATAAGAACGGCTTGCCGCTGAGCAAACACCTTAATGAAAGATTATTACAAAGGAGAAGAAAGTACAATTACAAAGTGGATTGGGGCAGCAGGAGGGGATCAAGGGAGGATAGAAAGACTCTTTAATTAAAAAAAGAAAAACGGCATACAGTATTTAACATGAGTCTCTGACTGTTCTAGATTTCCTTACAAGATGAAGCTTTACACAAATATTTTACCAGCCATTTGATTTCACTTAAATAATCAAACTTTTTGTCACAAAGAGGGTGGGATTGTCCTTTCAGGGAGAGGCGAGACTCCTAAAGTTAGTGCACAGCTTCTGGAAGGACACATCGAGAATGAGAGGGGATGGGGTCACTCACCCAGCTGGGAGTGCCAGCTTCTCAGCCCTGGTCCTCAATGGGATGAGGCTGTTTTAGAAAGAACATCTTTATATTATGCATGTCAGTAATGCGATGCTGTTTGGTTTTGTACGCACAGTTATAACTACTTCTCTTTTTTGGAATATGCCTAATATTTATGTCAAATGGTTTATAGTCAACTCCTGATTGAATCTGGAGGTTGGTACAAGGAATAAAAGGAAAGATGTGTATCTTATTGTAAGTTAAATTGCTTTGGAGGTATGCCCTTTGACTTACTGCAGCATACACAATTTCCTTATAATGCTTAGTGAAATTATCCATCTATTTGAATTTCAGCCTCATTATGGTTGGGGAATGAAAAGCAGCCTGCAAGTAAGCTTTGATGAAGGGAAAGGGTTTGCAGGAGGCACAAGCTGAAGTTGCTTTTCTGTGGAAACTTGCCTGTTAATAATCGAGAGAAGGACTGTTTATCTTGCTAGTTAGTATGTTTATTCCGTGTAATTCAGGGAATTTAAAAAGGAGAGAAGGTGTTTTTCTAACTAGGTCTCTTAGATGTATCGATGCACTTTGTGGTGTTATTGGCTATTTGAATTAGTTACCTTTTTTTTTTTTAATAGTATTGGTCAATGGAATTTTTCCTATGCCAATACTTCTTTTCAACAGAGAAACAAAAGAAGCGTCTATGAGGATGCTAGTGGATTAGAAGAAATGGGCAGTGAGGAAGGCGCTCTGAAGATGATGCTGTAGCAAGTAGTTGTCTCTTCACCTGCGTGAGGCCAGGTGAAGTGCACAGTCAGTGGGGGACCTGGCCATGACTGCTCTGCTCGCTTTCAGTAATGATTTTAATGAAAACACGCTGGTCAAATCTTGGCTTTTGTTGGCGAACTTTATGCGTAACCTCTCACCTTGGTTGACATTGAACTTGCCTCTAATGGCTTCACAGCAGCCCAGCAGCAGTTTCTCAGCTCCTTAAGTAAACATCACATTACTTCAAGTTAACATCACATTGTGTCCTTCAAACACTTTTTCCGTAGAGTTATGTTCTGCTGACCTCTAATTCACTTATAGAAATTGCTTTTGAGAAACTTTCTTTTTCATATTTTTCAGCAAAGCGATGGAAACAAACAGCAGCAAAACAAAAATATAATAGCTTATATAAAAATATAACAGTGTACTGTTTCAGGGGTTATTATGCCTTATAATGTAAACTAAATATCCACTAGGAGTACATTCATTTTACTAAATAGCTTAAAACCTTATTTGTCATACTCTGGTATATTTTTAGGATATACATTACCTTTTAATATTCTGATCTGTGTTCACTTTTGTCTTATGGACAAAATATCAAAAGGTTGTGTAACATTCTGTGAAGGGACTACTCTGCTTGGGGTGATAACTTGTTTTAATCTGTGATGGCACTTTGTCTTGAATCATAACCTTCCCCTTCTTAATGAACCAGACTTTGATCTTGGACAGATACTTCTGATGCCACTGTCAAGCAATTTAGAATTTCATAACCCTTAAAAGTGGAGGAGGAACTTCCATCTGAGGAAAGATCCCCAGAACCCAGTGTCCCAGTGTCCTACCTGGCCTGTAAGTCAGTTCCTCCCCTGTGCTATATCTTTATGATTCTGTAGTCATTGTCAGTTGTCATAAAAACGTATATAATCTGGAGCCATTTTCTAAAATTCTCAAAGTCCTTGATAGCGTCGTTATAAAATGTTGATGCTCCAAAATTGTGTCTGTTTTGTAAGCATTTTAACCCCAGATGAGGAAGGTAATGCAGTGGGTGAAATGGGCCTCGTGTAAGAATTCAACTGTCCCAAAATTTGCTTCGTCGGAACTCAGTTCTGCTCTGGGCCCAGACCTCATGTTAGGGATAATTGGAAATAAAATAGATACCTTGGAAAAGTCGGAGAGCACCAGCTTCAACCAAAGGGGGATGTTACTATTTTTCTTTTTGCTGAGTGTGTTAGGTTTGTTGTTACCTAGTCTTATTTTTTTCCAGCAAAGTCAGAAGTGTAGATGCTTGTGTAAAATGTCCCGACTTTTAAATCTTTCTCAAAAAAGGGGGACAAAATCATACTGAAGGCTAAATAAAACATAATTCTTGAATCAGATCAGAGCCTTAAATAATCCATTTGAGTCTTCTGCCATAAGGAAAAGCTACAGGTACACTGTATTTCTTTGTCTGTCAATAAATAGATTATCTCTTTACTTAGTCTTAAGATGACTCATAGGCCGGTAGACTTCATGATATTTCTTAGGAGAAGGGTTGTTCAACTCTGTTTTTGAAGGCCATGTCACCATTTCTAATGGTATCTTCCTTTTCTTATTCTAAATAAAATCATTTTTCTTTGTGTTGGTTAGGTGATGGAGGGTTGGATAGTTCTGAAATAATAGTTTGAAAAGGTATTTTATATAATAAAAGATTTTGCTCTCTGGATCTTTACCACTTGTGATATTTAGAAAAGTAACCTATTTAAAGTGGCTAACTTTAGTAAGTATAGTATGACTATTCACTAAATTAAAAGTAAGATTTTTTTTTAAACAAAATACTTAGTTTTGGGATAGAGAAAAACCAGAGCTCTAATACTCTGCTGGTGAGAATGTAAATTGGCATAACCACTTACGAAACTGTTTAGTATGTACTAATGTTGAACATATGAGTGAATACCTGTAATTCCAATTCCGCCTCTATGTGTACATCCAGCAAATACACACATATACATGTTCCCTGAAAGATATGTACTAGAATGTTCAGAGTAGCGCTGTTACAATAGCCCGAACCAAGAAACCACACAAATGCCCAACGAATATAGAATGTATAAATAAATTGTTGTTTATTTTTGAAGTGGGAAGCTATACAGTAATGAAAATGTGTGGTCTGCAACAGCACACAGCTATATATGAATTCCACAAGCATAATGCTGAGTGTGTGAGCCAAACACAAACTAGTATACATATATGATTCCACTTATATAAAGTATATATATAAATTGACGAAGCTGACTTATGCTGCTTCTAAAGTGAGAGTAGTTGTTACCCTGGGAATATTTGGAAACGGCTACAAAGGGAAGGCCTTTTGGGGTGCTGGTGATGTTTTATTTCTTGATTTAGGTGCAGGATTTCACAGATAAGTTTAATTGTTACAGATACTGAGCTGGACACTATGTGCACTTTTTCCATGTATATTACTCTTTAATAACACATTAAATGAAAAAGAGTAAAAGATCTTTTTAATTCAGTGAAATAATTATTTGTATTGGAAGGACATGTATTTATTTTTAATATTCTCCAATATCTTATTACCTATTTTAGTTTCACATTAAGATAGAGTGGAGTGGATTGTTAAATGGAGGTGCTCTATAAATTATGGTTTTACATAGTTACATTTAAAATGTGATTCTTGCCAAGTTCAGAGATATTTTTAAGAATCTGCATTCATTTACAAAATTTAAAAAGTAAAATGTAACCTCAAGTGTAAATCAGCTAGTCATGTATACAGCATGCCCAATATAATGCCTTTCATTTTTCAGTGATTTCTTACAATTGCTAGTGAATAGTTCTAATGATGCAAAAAAATTTATAAAATGGGAAACCTCTGTTTACATTTTGTTCACTATGGAGGTTAAGGAATTTTAGATTTGTTTTATAAAGAATCAAACCCAGAGGAAGTTAAGGAATATTTTTTTTCAAACAACCAGATTCTTAATGTGTAGTGTCTAATGCCAATAAGAAAAAATACCAGTTTAAATTTAAATCATAGATTAAATTCAAAATCTTTAGAATTGTGTAGGACCAAATACTGTTTCAGAATAATCCCTCTTTACTTTTTTGCACGAGCAGACAGTCTCAGAAAGGTTAAGGGGTATGTCTAAAGACAACATCATTAATACTTCTTCTATTGAGATCAGAACTCTCCTGTATTTCTCAACGCCTGTCTTTTCAGTCTGCAGAGAACATTCACATGCATAATCTCAGTTACTGCTAGGTTTCATAGGAACACATTTGTGTAATTTCAAGTCGTTCTCATGTTATCTTCCAGATGCCTGTTTATAATAACCCTACTGTGGTATTGGTGTATTTTTCTGTTATGCTGTTCTCCTTGAAGCTGTCGATGCCTTGATTAAGAAGTAACACAGGTCAATTAGATTCTATTTCACTTGAAGCTTTTTCACGTTTGACCAAGACTATGATGCCTGCTTTCATCTGCAGATGCATTTTCCTGCCTACAATTGAATAAATACAATTACTGATGAATAGGGATTTCCTAGGGTTTTAAAAAATGATCTGTGACCATGTCAAGTAACCTCATCTAATTGTTTGATAGTATCAAGATATTTAATGACCTTTGATAGTTTTTTTTTTTTTTATTGAGGCTTTGAGAACTGTCTCTGCCAATGATTTCAAGGTAAGTAAGGGCTTAGGAATTTTTCATTTTTAGATAATTATCAGGTTTGAGAAATATAAGGCCCAGCATATTATATTATTATATCGTATATTATATACATACATGTATTGCATTACATATGAACATTTTTTTAAGTAAAGTGTTTTAAATATTGTTACCAAAGTAATACATACATGTGCTTAAAAAAAAACCAAACAGTACCTAGCAGTGGTTCTGTACTTTATCACATCCATTAGCCCTACAGCATTTTCCAGAGGCAAGCATTCTTACTTTATTTTAATTTCTTCTCCATTCTTCTAAGTCAGGCATTTTTAACCTGGAGTCAATGAATAGAATTCATGAAGTCTGTGTGCTTGGATGGGGGAAAAAGTTACATCCAAATTGAAATTTAGCTTAGGCAACTGTCCACAGTAGTGTTCCCAGAACTGTGACTTTAATCAGTGATCGAATTCAGAAGTATTTTCATATGACATTAAGTAGTTGCAGAATCTATCTTGAAATATTATTTACACTCGTCTCTACTTCCAAAATTAGACCTTGTTATTTAATGCATTAGTGAAGAAGCATGTCTGTTGCTCTATCACGTATTTTGTTTAGTATTTTTTATTTCAGTATAATTGATTTCCTTTGCATTTCTATGTATTTTATTTTCTGCATTTGAAATATTATTTTGTGAGGAGTTCCATAGTCTTCACCAGACTGCTAGTGGAATCCATGCCAAGTATATGTTGAAAGTCTATGTTGTCGATACTATGTATACAGCACTGTTTCTTGATTTATCAAATTCAGGCGTTTGAGGGATCCGCTGCTGTGACAGAAAAGGATTCAGCTCACTTACAACATTCTCTCACCCTTTCTCCTATCCTTTGATAGAGTTATAGTGCTCGACTTTGCTTCTCTTTTGGTTGTCTTTTAAATTTAGGAATCTACTCATACTTTTAATTAATATTGCTACTTACTGTATCTCTTGATGTTCCGTTTTACTAAGGGAAGACATTAGCATTCTTATCCTTTTTTTTTTTTTTGGCTTTCATTTCCACCCTCCTCCTTCACAATTTCTGTCATCTACACTTCTGTATTAACAATGTCAAAGATAATAGCATTTGCGTTCTGTTCTAAAAGCATCATGATGTTCTGAAAGCATCATTAAATCCCCAATTATTTATCTATATGTTGATTCTAAAAGTTCAAGATCAGTATACAGTATTTACCTTGTTATGACTGTGCAAATTTTTACTGTACATCTAACAAGCAGACTATGATTATATATCCTTTATGGGCAGCTCTTTGTTTTTCATGTTGAAGTTTCTAATTGCCTTCCTTTCTTTTTATTTATTTATTTCTTTGCAATATTTGCCTTTATCATATCCTCAATTTTTCAGACTCTGGCATATCCCTTATTCTACTGCATACCTTCCTCCCACTTAGGGTTTCTTTGGTTTGTTTGTTTGTTTGTTTTTTTCCCTCTTATTTCTTCCTGGAGACTTTATTTTCTGAATGCTCTTTGGACTGTTCTCATTATTTTTTGGACTTGCTTCAGAGCTTATCAGGGTCTATCCCCCAATAACTTACTAAGAAACTTTGCATAAGAACAGAAGTTTCTGAGACTCCACATGTCTGAACATGATTTTACTCCGCTCAAACACTTGACTTCCTTAGTTCTATGAGACACAGAAGTCTAAGTTTTCTAAACCATTTCAGTTTTTCAAAATTTCACAAAAGATATGTCAAGATGAGTAATTTATTTAATTGATATTTTGCTTTTTAAAAAACAGCTTATTTTTTGACTAATAAGATTAGGTTATCTGTCGGTCCTTTTATGAAGAATAGTAATGTCTTCTGGATTTGAATAATCTTTAATTTCTGTCGCTTCCTTTTATCTTTTTTTATATATTAAAACTTTTTGTGTTGATTCTTCGTGGCTATTTTCTTATATATTCCATTTATATTTTTGTTCCATTTCAATCTCTGTCTTGGAGTTAAAAAAATTCAGCCCACCCATTTAAAATTTTTAAGTGTACTTTTTCCTTTTCTGATACTTCACTATTCGTAGAATCTTATCATTTTATAATTCAATGTCTTTTCAAGTCTCTCTGAAGATTTTGAGATTTATTTTAAAAAAAATTTCTCTGCCCTGAGTTATTTGCTTTCCCTGGAATCTTTTTTTTTTTAAATTTGGTTGTTCCTTTTCAGGCTACAAACTTTCCTCAAATGTTTACTGATTCTTTCCTCCTTTCTTTCTCTCTTTCTTTCTTTCTCTCTTTCTTTCTTTCTCTCTTTCTTTCTTTCTTTCTTTCTTTCTTTCTTTCTTTCTTTCTTTCTTTCTTTCTTTCTTTCTTCCTTCCTTCCTTCCTTCCTTCCTTCCTTCCTTCCTTCCTTCCTTCCTTTCTTTCCTTTCTTTCCTTTCTTTCCTTTCTTTCTTTGTATATATATTTTTATGGAAGTATAGTCAGTTTACAATATTGTGTCAATTTCTGTGTACAGCATAATGCTTCAGTCGTACACAAACATGCATATATTTGTTTTCATAAAATGTTTGCGGATTTTTATTTGCCTGTATGAAATTGTAAAGAGAAGGAATAGACTCAGGTCTACATCTGAACAGAAATTGTCAATAAGTAAGCTTTACTTGAGGTGAGGTGGTGGTCAGAAGTCCAGCCACAGTTCTAATCTCCTCAGTCCTTCAAACCAGAGAGGGCTTTTCTTAGAGGATTGTCAATCTCTTTAGCAAAAATTCCTCCTTTTGTTTTTCCTTCACAGGATTTTTGTGTATTGCTGAATTTTGAGCAATATGCACACAGACATGAAGCTACTGAGTGGAATTTTGAGTTCCTTAATGGTCAAGTTTTCCATTTCACTTTCCCTTCCTGCTCTCCGAGTTGGCCCTAATTTCCAAGTGCTGAGCCTTCCTGAAGTGTAGCAGGGTACCTAGTTACATTGTCATTTGTGCTCCTTTCCCGGCTCTTCCAGACTGTGGTTTTCCCCTTTCTATTTTATCAGTCATTCTTTCTCTCATTCCTTTAGATTGTCCAGAAATCTGTTGAAAATTCTTATCCACTGATCATTTCATCCCATGTTTTTTATTGTTGTTGTGTTTTATATCTCTTTACACTTTATTATTATATTTAAGAGATTGGAGAGGAATGCCCACAATCCTAAATCAGAAGCTCTGTATATCACAGCATAGTAATAAAAAATTTATATGGTTTACAATTATTTGAGCCAGAGATCTAATTTTGTATTATATATCAAAACAAAGTATTTTTGTATAGTTTAATATACATTAATTTTTTTCAGACATGCAACCCAAAAATGGTAAAACAAAGAGAGATTATATTTCATTTTGTTCCATGCTTCACTTACGTGTTCATTATTTAAAATGTTAGGTCACCTTGTGATACGTGAGTTACCAAGTAACAGCCCAACTGTATTGATCTGTACTTTTACCTCTGGATTTTTAGCGATTTACACATAGTTGCAAATATATGACTTGATCATTTTTCCTTCCAGCGTAGACATATTGAGAATTTACATATTTTAATACATATCAATTTAATTTAAATTACTCCTTTTTATTTTCTCCTTTATATTATAGCTAGGACATTATATTGATTTTGTTATAATCTGTGTCCAAGTAATTTATATTATTTATGACTTTCATTTCAGAGTAATAAGGGGACAATGAAAATCTTTATTTAAAAATATGTCTTGGGTCTGATAAGATTGAGAATCAGTAATTGGTAAGTCATAGGAATAATTTTTTTTTTTTTTTTTTGCTTTTCAGTCTTTATAAGGAATATGAGAATAAACTTCTAAATATTGAAGGAGAAAAAGGAATTCTAGAAAAATTCTTTCCATTGATGCTTTCTGAAAGCAATGATTCAAATACAAGGACCAGGCAGTGTTCTGTGTGCCTGCACCTCACAGGAAATCAACCACATTCCGTCTGTTTGTTTTCTACTTGATGACTCTTATTTGATGTTCTGCAGAAAAGGCCAACAAACCTTTTCTGTAAAGGGCCAAAGAGTACACACTTTAGGCTTCAAGCACTAGATAGCCTCTGTTACAACTTAACTCTGCCATATTAGCATGGAAGCAGCTGTACACAATTCACCAACATAGAGTGTGGCTGTGTTCCAATAAATCTTTATTGAAAAAAATAATGGCAGCCTGAATTTGGCATACAGGCTGTGGTTTACCAATCACTGGTCTTTGAGATGATCAGATCTCTCGGTATCAGTGAACTGTCATTAGTGATGACGTCATTATCCCTTCCAATGACAAAACCATTTAAACATCTTGAAATATTTGACTACCAAATTTTGGTAGTCAAGCCGTAGTAAAATGGCTTTAGAGGTCTCTTATTTTTGTTAAAGCTTTGTTCCTCCCTATTTGGCTATTTGTTGTGACGATTGATAAGCTTAGCTACTTTATATATAGAGAAAAAAAAAAACAAAAAACCAGTACTGTTAATCTCTCACCATTCTTGGTGATGGCAAGACACTTTACAGAAGCTGAACCAAAAAGAGATTGTTCCATTAAGAAGGAATGTAGAGAAAGGGGAAAATATCTACAGTGGATTAACCTAAAATAATTAAAGGTCAAGGAAAAATACTTTATGAGTAATGATTGAAGTTGTGATTAGTAAAGAAAAGGGGAAGCTTTTGAGGGCCTCCGATGAGTCATCACATATTTGAAGAATTACCATCAAGAATTCTGAGTTTTAATGGTAGTTTTTTTTTTTTTCAGCTTTGAGATTTTTAACAAGAAAAGCTTTTTAAAAGAAACCCCACTTCATTATAAGTTTACATATGAGAAATCTCATGGTTGTAAAGATCAGTAGATTTCAAGTCATCTTACAATCTGAATTATTGGAATTTCCAATTTTAAGAGATGTATATTCAATAAATATTGATTTTGAGCTAAACCAGACAGATAACGGATTTGTTTCTCAATGATGTACACAGATTTGTTAGGCATTAAAACAACCAATACATTAATATATTGCAATGCTCTTATTAGTGATACTATCATATGACTTCTATTTCTGGTAATTGTTTTAATTAGACTTGGTAAGACCCAAGAGCTGACAGGGTTGGCTAGTCTAATATATCACTCATGGACTGCATTGTACGCACTCTTCATTCCCTGCAGCCCAAACAGAGATGTTGACTTTGCCCTTTGATAGACATTATCTGATGTTTAAAATAATCCATGAAGCCTTTTCTAGATTCCTCTTGGTGATTTCACATTTAGAAATGTGATATGCTTAGTGCAGTATTCTCAACTGGGGGTGATTTTAACCCCCAGGGGACATTTGGCAATGTCAGGAGACATGTTTGCTTGTCACAATCAAGGGCTGCTATTGGGATGTAGGTAGTAGAAGCTTAGGGTGCTTCTAGATGTCCCGTAATGCACAGCAGTCTTCCATGTTTGACCCAGACTGTCAATAATGCTGAGGTTGAGTAACTCTGACCTAGTGTAAAATTTGGGAAATAGGCCTTAGGACCTCTTAAATTCACTCCACCTTGATGCTCATCAATCAGGCACTTTATGTATTTTTTATAGAGATATTTGAAAATGCAGCATTTTCCTATATACATTTGAATCACAGGGAAATCATTGGTTGTCATTGTTTCTTCCTAGATCAGTCATCCATTTGTTTATCAAATATTTAATGTCTTTGATGTAAGACCTAGGCTGACCATATAAAACTGAGTAAGAGAAGGTCTTAATCTATATTACTGCTAGGCTGTTAAAATGGTCTGAGACCAATTCCAACATGGGGATGGGGATTTCCTCGTACTTCCAACAAGCAATTCTTGGACAGCAGCAGGGTGTTCAGGAATTCATCTCAGTTATGAAACAGTCTATCTGGAAATAGCACCAGCTTCCATAGGTTAAGGGTTCAGTCCTACAAGACTGCTCCCCAGGCCCCACTGCAGATGCCCATCTCAAACCAAATTTACTACCTGTGCTTCTGACTGACTGACTATAGTTTGGAGATTTTTATGATCCCCTTCTTGGGTTCCATCAGTTTGCTAGAGCAACTCAGAGAACTCAGAGAAACACTTGATGAACTAGATCACCAGTTTATTGAGAAAGGATGTAACCCAACAACCACCAAACCAAGGATGCAGAGGTCTCTGTAAGTGTGTCACTCTCCCAGTGCCTCCACATGTTCACCAACCTGGGGGCTCCCCAAACCCTATCCTTTGGGGTTTTTACAGAGGCTTCATGACATAGGCAGGATTGATTAAATCATCAGCAGTTGGTGATTGATTCCATCGCCAACTCCTCTCCCCTCCCTGGAAGTAGGAGGCGAGACTGAAAGTTCCAACCTAGTACTCAGTTCAAACTTGTTCTGCTTGCTGCGTGACAGGCCAGTAAATTGGTAAACGAGGTGCAGGAGCAAGGAATAATGACCTTATTCGGAAAGCCAGCAGACTGAGAAGATGGGTACTTATTTCCTAGAGAACCGTTTTTCCCAAGTCAGAATTCTAGCTCCTTTTATACTGAAAAGGGCTGGGGAGGGGGTGTAGTTGGTTGTTGCAAACTTCTTGATGTCGGAGTCATTTGTTCTTGTAGCTGTCCACGTGGGTCAGGTCACGATGTTCCTGTAAACCTCCAACAAGACAAATGTTAATCTCTGTTCTGCAAGTTTTTATCTCCACTTGAATGGGAAATGACCTTATACCCTTAAGGTCAGAGCCTTGAGAAAGGACTGTCCTGTGTATTTCAAGGTATAGGCAACATTCTTTTACAAAAGATGCAGATCCAGTATGACTAAGCCCAGGAAACAGAGCACAAGGCTAGAACCAAAGGAGCAGATCTAATATGGAGTCAGATTTGTTCTTCCCTATTACAAACATTCTAATCACATGATTGGCTCCTCTGGCAACCAGCTCCTGTCCCTAACCTGCTTTTCAGAAGTCACCACATTAACATTAAAAAAGACACCTTGATCACTCTCAACACTCAGGAAATTCTAAGGGTTTGTGGGAGCTGTGAGGCAGGAAGGCCAAATATATATTTTTCTTTTAGTTCACAATATCTCAGCCATAAAGGTGCCTGCGTTATTGTTGTGTTGTTTCCTATGAGTTTTGTAACATTTGGTTAGATGATAGCTAATCTTTGGACTTTATTAAAAGCAAGACTAGGTTTGTCATGAATTTTTGGAAGCTTTATTTGCATTGGGAAGAGGATGGGGCAAGATAGTTGATTTACAGAATCTTTAGTTCTATGTTTTTGCTTAAGGAGTCCGTAGACCAAACCTGTTGAAGAACCACTGGTGAGTGGTGATACTTCATTCATCGATTTGGGGCAGAGGGATGCAGTCGATGACTTTTGTAAGTTTCTTTAAAAATATGAACATCGTTATTCCATAATGTATCATCAGACAAAAGTTTCAATGACTTTAGCATTAAAGTAAGTTTGTGTTATAGCAGAGTTGAACTTGTGGATGTATGCTTCCCAGGGACTCTGCTTCTGCCTTTATTTTTTGGAAACTAGGAATATGCACTGTACGCTTAGTTTCCAAATGTGGATTTTAAAATAGTAGCTTTATTTAAAAATAAACAGGAATATTTTTCAGCATCCAGTTTTATTGAAATCTTTACCATTAGTTCTGTTGAAGTGATTTTTGTCGTTGTTGTTGAAAACTTATTTTCTCCTTCGTGCTATTAAGTGAGAAAGTAAGGAAGCACCTATGAAGAGCCCAGCCTATTTTTACTGTGTAATGAGCCCCCTAGTGGATATGAGAAGCAGCTAGATTCAGGATTTGCATAAAGAGGCAGGTGATTGTGGGTGAGACTTCACGACTTGTTTCTCACTTTCAAAGTGTTTTATTACAGGATCAGTTCTGTCTCTACTATTTTAATAAAGGAACTCCCCATGATTAAATTGCCTATTTAGAAAGCTTTAATGAGGCAGGAAGTGATTGAAGTGCATAATTCTTTAAAATTAGAAAAAGATAAATATCTTAAACAAAAGTAGGAGTGATGCTTTTGTAGTTTTTCAAAACACTACTTGAAAAGGATTTTACTGATTATTTTGGGCTCTTTGAATTGGCTATTTTCAAATTGTCATAATGCAGCCTAGTGCTGCTATGTGTCTGACCTGGAATGAGAAGATTTTTTAAAGCAAGAATAAATGTGAAGGAAAATTGATCATATAAAAGTTGGTTACTTACAATGAAAGTGCTGTCAAAGTAAGATGTGGAAGGCAACTATTTGTAGTAGCAGTGTAATAAAACTTACAAAAGATTCACTTTGATTGCGTATGAAGTGTTATTGCAATATTAAACCTACAGCTTTCAAATATGCTACTATTCAGAACATTGGAAATAAGACCAGGAGAATAGAGAGAAATGCCCTGGGGGGTGGAGAAGATTTAAAACACTGCTAGCTCAAAGAACTTTACTGTGTTTAAGTAAAAGTAATGTTAATGATGACCATGTAAGGAACTTGATATCAGTGGAACATTGTACTGCCTGAGTGAACAGTGCTATTCCATCCCTCCCTGAGATACCTTGCTGGCTCATGGAAATGCAACTATTCTGAGAAAGGTAACATTTGAGTTGCAAAATAGCCTGTTTCTTTGTAAAGGGCTTAAATAGCGGTAGACGATAGTACTGTGTTAAACAAGATGCATTTTGCAAATGCAGTATATAAGAAAGTCGGATTTGGTAATCATTTCTGTTACAATAGTTATGTAAAATATAGAGCAAACGTGTATAATATTCTTGTAAATTTTGTAATGGCCATCAGTAATGTGATTTTAAACTTTTTACTATTTTTTTAATTATAGAAAGGTATCTGTAGGACAAATAACTAAATAGCTAACTTGTTGACAGAGTGAATGATACAGAGTGTGTGTGATATTACAATAAATGACATATAACATCATTCAGGTAATGAGAAGTTCTACAAGTTTTGCTTGATTATTGAAAAGAAAACCACATTTTTTCCAGTGATGAACATTCTTTGATGACAGTAATGATGATGCAGGAATTGGATGAGGAGATAGGAAACGAGAAGATAAAAGGATGGAAAATCTATAATTAACAAAAACCATACACAAACAATAATTAGTGTAAGTGAAATATATTTCTGCAGAATAAAAATGGAACAAAATGAACAATGAAAATCATAGACAATTAGGGTGGATGTAGCTTGGATCATAGAAATGGTGAAAAGCAAAAGATAATGTAATACAACTTGCATAGAGAAACAATAGATTCTGTTCAAAAGCTCTTTTAAAAGGCCTCCCCCTCACGCATGTTGTATCCTGTTCTGCCTTTTCATTAGCATGTTTTCTTTAATGTTTCTAACTTAGAAGATGCCTGAGGAAAATAAACACTTGGCTTGATTTTAAAACTTTGTAGCTTGGCCACAGCATATTTTACATAAGCCTATATATTCTACGGATTGACTTAAACGTGTGCTGGGCTTTGCTTTTGAGTGGCCTGCTGCTCCAAACTGCCTGATGTGTAAATGTTACCATAGCGATGAGTAGTGGACACTGTCATCTTTCTCTTTTTAATTAAGGAACAGATGCAGGTAATGCTGATCTCTCAGTGACCCTCTTTAAGCTGGCATCAACACATTGATTGTTTCAGTTCCTTTCTCTCCCCTGCAATCTTAGCTTTGTCCTTCCTTCATATCAAGGTCTTCATCCTCTTAGGTTAAAGATGCAGGAATCCCTTTTAAACCCTTCCTTTGGGAGCTTTAGCTTAGAAGGAATAAAACACACTTCCACTAAACACCAGTGAAACACTAATGCATTTTTTTTTCCAGCAAGAAACCCTGGCTTTCTCCACTTTAAACTTCAGTCATGTGTGAGTGGTAGTTTGTTAAAATTCTCTGTAGCCTGCGAGGACCATAAATATTTCTACTTCCACAACTTTTTTGAGGAAACAAACATGCCCTTTCACATTTAGTATATTTGGAAAGTTTAAATGATGTTATCAATGCAATCATTCTTCCTTAAGCTATCATCTCCTAAACCACACTGGTACCATGATTACGTGCATGGTGCTGTTTTAGATGTTTTTTTCAACTAAAAAGAGTTGGTGCCTCAAAGATGCTCACACAGTTTGCTTGTATGTAAAGCAAACAGTAGTGAGTATCGTACCTCAGTCATAATGTGCTCTGGTGGAAGAAACAGTATTTTCTGGAGAGATTAGAAAAGAGGATTGCTAGGTAGCCAGTAGTCAGAGATACAGGGAGGTGCAGAGGAAATGGCATATGCCAATAAAAGTCTGTCCTAATCAATTTTCATTCATTCCACTTAGGACTATTAATGTTAACTCAATACTTTTAGGGTTCTTCTCTATCTCACCTCAATTTTGAGGCAGTTTTGTCTCATTTGAGTTTTGTATTAGATTTCATTGATATTGGAGACTGGATAATCAAATTTCTTATCCCTTTTAAGATATTTCTGATTTCTTTTATGCATGTTAAACAGCATGGGTTCCAATGCATTTTTCTTTTTATTTTCAACCCTTTTGACTTTACTTGTTTTTGTAATCATTAGCAGACACATTTTCATGAATTACTTCACACTTTACATTGCATCTAGGGGCCATATGTACTTTTGAATGCTTTCCTAATAGATAGATGGTCTGTAAGTGTGCACAATCATATTTATTTTCAGTTTTCAAACAATGACCAAAAGAGGTTACTTCTTTTTTAACAATCAACTTTATTGAAGCTTAATTTACATTTGACTAACTGTACTCATTAAAAGTATATGATTCAGTGAATTTTGACAGATGGGTAAACCCATGAAGTCACTGTCACCATCAAGTTACAGAGCACTTCCATCCCCCCTATTTGCCGATGCCCCTTTGTGTTCAGTCACTTCCTTTACCTCTGGCCCCAGACAGTCATTGATCTGCTTTCCCTAGACTTGTTTGCCTTCTCTAGAATTTCAGATGAAAGGAATCATACAGCATGAACTGTTTCTGTCCTTTCGCCAGCATGTTTTTGAGATTCAGCACGTTATTGTATATGTCAATAGTTTGTTCCTTTTTATTATGTATTTCATTATACGGCCATATAACCTTTTGTTTATCCCTTCTTCTGATGAACATTGGAGGATTTTGTTTTTTTCTTTTTTTCTTTTTTGCTATTCTGAATAAAGATGCTGAACGTTTGTGTGCAAGTGTTTGTCTGACATACATTTTTCTCTCTGGGACAGTTACCTAGGCGTGCAATGCTGACTCATATATTTAGTGAATGTATATAAAAAAACTGGCAGTGTTCCAAAGTAGATGTGACATTTTTATATTTCCATCAGCCATGTATGAGTGTTCCAGTTTCTCCATATCCTCTCCAACACTCAGCATTGTCAGTCTTTTAAATTGTAGTTATTTAAAGAGGTAGAGAGTGGTATCTTATTGTGCTTTTAACTTATATTCCCCTATTCCTAATGAAGTTAATTGTCTTTTTGTGAGTTAATTGATCATTCATATTTTTTTAATAAAAAAAAATCTGTTCAAATACTTAGCCCATTTTTTATTGGATTGTTTGCTTAATTATAGGCTTGTAAGAGATTTTTTCTTTTTCTTGATACAAGTTGTCAGATACTTCCATTGAAAACATACTTTCCCCAATTCTTTTTGCTTGCCTTCATTTTTTAACATTGTCTTTTTAATTTGCAAATATTTGTGATTTTTATAAAATCCAATTTTTACCATTTTTTTCTTTTATACTTTGTGCTTTTTATGTCTCATTTGAGAAATCTTTGTATATTCGAAGGGCAAAAGTTTGCTCCTATTTCTTTTAACATTTTTAAGATTAAGAAGTACGCAGTAGTTTGGTAGACTAACCTCTTTTCTTACTGAGGGAGGGTATTCCCCACTATTAAGGAAGAGATTGAAACATGATTTCCTAAATTGTGAAAAAAGGGTGCTTCTTGAATTGTTTGTGGTTGTACTAAAGCTTTTTTCTGTCCTTTTTATCTCTGAGCAAAGCTTACTCTGAATGCTTTCCCTATCAGAAAATTCTCTTTTACTCACATACTCTGAATATAGTAACATTAGATGATCAAGTCATTGATGATAAAAAGGATTGTCTTAGAGTTGAGGAAATATTTCATATTCTTTATGTGCAAATTGAAATTGAATGAAATTGTATTATATTTTTACCAAATCTTTAGTTTACAGATTACAGATTTGTCATGGTTCCATCTAAATGTTCTGAGAAGCAAATGGAATTAAATAGTTTACTTTTTTTTTCAACAAGAGGATTTGGATGAAAAACTGATAGTATAAACTCTAAGTGTGCTTTAGGGATGAGTTCATCTTTGACATAGTTGGCAGTAGGGAAACAAGTTAAGAGGCTGCAAAAAAGTTTTGAGTCTCTATTTTGCAACCAAGTTTTGAATCTCTTTGTTTTTTAAATGTTATAATTTCACATACATCCTGATAATAAGTAGTGAATAAATAAAGTAAGAGAGAGGCATTGAGATGAATTTATCAGCTGCCAATCATGTAGCAGATGTCATCAGGAGGACCAAACTAATGGCTGCCTTCATTCTGCACTGAATAATATGTAGTGTCTCTTCTTCTAATGATCTTCTAGCAATCATTCTAAAGTAGTGATCTGAACAACTCAAAATAATAAGTCAAATCTGATTGGACTATATGTGGCTTGAGCGAAACAACAGTAGTCTGAGGCTTTACTTACTGGTGAACAAGGCCACAGCTGTACTGCTGTTCTGGAATAAAGCAATTGCACAAAAAACCCAACTGTTGTGTTGGGACCATACTGTTGTCAGTCCCATTCAAGATAGGCCAGCGCTCTGAATTAATCTGCGTTTATCTGCAAAGAGCTCCTTTGTTGGAGACACTTCTGCAGGAGTACTGCTCCTGGCACTGCTCGCTGGTCTGTGTTGACGGTGTATTGGATTGGAAGGTATTACATCATGGTGAGCTCTGAGTTAACCTTTTGCAGTGACACTGTATCAGGAGTAATGATGATGGTGTCAGTAAGCATTCTCTATGTATCTTAGATATTATAGTTATTTAAATTTTTCTTTAAAAATCATTACTTTAATGGAAAATTTTCAGAGGTTGCTTAAATTAAATCCATAAAGTCTCCAAATTGTATGACCTCATAGAGATGTGCATTTGGTTTCCCAGAAGTTATCCTTAGATTATAAAAGTATCCCTTACCGAGAGCAAATTTTTTTTGGCCTTTGGAGAAATAAAATCTGTAGATGGTGTTTCCTACTGCTTAAAATAAATCATCAGTTGAAGCTAACGGTAGTCATTTCAGTATAGAATTTGTGAACTCATTTTATTGTGATAATCTTTTCTGATTTCTCTGTTTCTCAACATGTTGGTTTTCCAATTTCAGTATTAACGTACATTCAATAAACTTACTTTTGTGTATGTTCACATTGAATTGACCAAAGACACAGGTAAAATTATATTCACTATTTATATCAGGATGCATGTGAAATTATAACATTTAAAAAACAAAGAGATTCAAAGCTTGGTTGCAAAATAGAGACTCAGTATTTTTTTGTACCCTCCTGACTTGTTCTGGAAAAACATCACTTGCAACAACAGTTTTATTCCTTCCAGCTTTAAACCTCCAAGACTTTCCTTAATGATTTTTTTCTCATCAGAAGACACATTTGCTGGCTAGGAGGGAAACACTGGCATTGTTTTTCAGGAAGAAGATAATGTTAATGAGCTACAATAAGGTCATATCTCCTCTCCATCTTGCACGTAGTCTTTTATCCCCTATTTGAGAAATACTACTTGAATCATCGTCAGAGCATAACTTTGACACAGAACGTTGGCTTGTTCATATGATGTTATATAAAGTTCCATTCACAATTCTTTCTTAGGTTAGACTATCTTAAGATGTTTTTATATTTTATTCTTTAGAGTCCAAGTGAGAATTAAGATAATGATGTTGAGGGGAAAATTAGTATTGAAGATTTTTGAGTTCCTAAAAACCAAGAAGGCTGAGGTATTCGTAAAATATAAAGCAAAGATTTTAGCATTTTCTCAAACAAACAAAAAAGCTTCTTCAATAACAACAGTTTACTCTTAATGCTTCTAAACTTGCTCCTTGTATATGAACCTCTTGTGCAGCCTCTAACAGTTAGAGGCCGACTTGAATTTGCTTTGCAGTTTGAACTTTGCAGTAACAGGGTGTATGCATTATGGCTCCTTAGAGGAGCCTCTGGCTTCGGCCCGAGATTGTTCTCCTTCACATCCTCACCCTTCCTCTGCTGGCCGGGCCTATTAGTCAGGGATTTCATTTCACCACCTCAAAACTCCTAAGGCAACCTTGTCATTGTAATTTTCACGCCATTTCTTTTTCTTTGTTCTATGTGTCAGTGAAATCTTATCTTCACAGTCTTCTGTCATAGGTTAATAGCTTGGAACAAAGTTCAATTAGAGTCTCTGGCATAATAAAACAATATGCGCAGATGAAAAAATTAGTAGCCACTGCCCTTCCCTGTGCTTTGTTCAAGCCCTGCTTGTTGAATTTTGCCCGTCAGTGAAACTGAATTAGTGGATTTGGGTGGAATATTGTCAAATGTGTACATAACGTGTGGATCTGGGAGACTTCAGTGCAACTGTGTTCTCGAAGATGTCCCAATGACACTACAGTGCCCTGGAAATGTTCTTGATGTCGATTGTATTCTCTTGACGGCATGGTATTTAATCATATTGTTAAATCCCAAAACTCTAAATAATGGAAATTGAACATCCGAACACCATCTTAACATTTTTATGCTTTTTGAAAAGAAGTATTGGTTCATTTGCAAATACTGCATTTATTCAATTCAAATCACCTTTGCTAACTGGTTAAAGTCATGGGTCATTGCACTTATTCTCCTCATGCTGCTCTCTGCTCAAGGTCATTTGGAAATGATGTGGCAGATAAATTTTCCAAAGAAATAAGTGACATTAGTGCAAATTTACTAGCTAGATTATTTGAAAAGAAATATGTTGACACCATTGAACATTATCAACAATCCACTGCCATCACGTCCTCCTCCTCCTCCACTCAGTGAGCTGTTAAAAGACACAATTTGTTGTACTATGCAGCTAACAAGAACTAAATAACACACAGCAGGGGCTACACAGGAAGGCACTGAGTGCCACTGTACTAACTGCCTGACTAATTCTAGCCAGAACAACAACTCTGTATTCACTAAAGGAGGAGAACAGATAATTTAACGGAGATTTGGAGCCTACTTGTTTGTAGTGTCGGGGCTATACTTGGAAAATAGAACCAGGTGAGAGATACGGCCAGAGGAAATCCTTAGCTCCAGAGACCTCATACTCAACTCATGAGAATCCAATTCAATGGACAATAAATGGTATGCAGATGATTTAAAATACTGGATAATCCAAGTTTTTTCTATATGTTTTGAAAAAGAACTACGTGATTATTTTGGCATGGAGCTACCCTCTACATAATACTTCTTTTAAATTAATGTTAAAAGTAACTTGTGTTCCCTGAGCATGTCGACCCAGTTTATACTAAAGGAAGGGAAGGTGAGGGGCACAGCATATAGTAAAGGGAAGGAAAGCTAGAAGTAACATTTTGCCATTAATAATCTGCAGAGGGAATAGAAAATTTTGAGTGATACAGATATTCGTTTTCTCTCTCCTCCCAGTGAGTTGATGTATATTGTTCTGATCACTCATTTATTCAGTAAGCACCAATTATTACACATAGCACCTACTGTATGTTAGGAACTGTGGACAGAGCAAAACACAAGACAGATGAGATCCTGCTTGTGTAGTGCCTGTATTCCAGGGGAGGTAGACAATTATTAAGTTAAAAGGGCAATTATAGATTGAAATGGATGTTATTTCTGAAGGAAATAAGGAATGTGCAGTCACTCGGAGAGCTCCTATAGGAAGATTTCCTTTAAACTTCAAGGTGAAAGATGGAAAGGGGCCAAAGATGCAGAAATTGAGAGGAAGATTTTCCTGGACAAGGAACGGCAAGGGAAATGTCTTGGAAGGGAGCAAAGTATTGCCAAGTTCAAGGAACAGTGAGGAAGCAGGTGTGGTTAGAGCATCATAACTGGTGAGGAGCATAATTTTAGGAGAGGGAAATTAGAGAGGTGGGCAAGAGCCAGATCAAGGGAGGGCCTCTTAGGCAGTGGTTTGAAGTTTTCATTCTGTGAATAATAGAACCTATTGAAGCATTTAAAGAAGGGAGGGACTTGAGCTGATTGAGTTTTCTAAGAAAGACCACTGTCCTCTCTGTGGAGAGGGGGTTGGAGAGGGGAAGGGTAGAATGGAAGGATTTGTTAGGAGGTTATTGCAAATAGAATTGATAAATTGCAGACTAGGATGGTGATTGCAGAGGTGAAGAGGAACGTGGGGTTTGATGCACGCAGCCTTTACATTCAAGACTACCATCATCATTCCAAGGAAGGAGGCTTTACTTATAAATGATTTACTTGGGGAAGCAAAAGAAAGGCGGAAGTAATTTTGGAGAAGTACAGATTTGGGGGTGAATTTCTTGAAAAATCTCATTACATATTATAAAACCCAAAAATGTAGACATTGTGGAACTGGCATTAAGTCCATCCTATAGACCAGAGAGGGAAGAAGTGAGAGTGTAGGAACAGTTAAATTCATATATGAAAGCTTGATACCTGACAGGGGTGGCATTAAAAATCAGTAGGGAAAGTATGGGCTCTTCAGTGTATGGTGCTAGGACAATTGCTTATCCATATGGAAAAAAGTAAAATTAGATCCTGGTGACAGAATAAATTCCAGGTGGCTTAAAAAACTGTAAGAGGAAAGCAAAAGATTAAAAATTCTACAGTCAAAAATAGGAGTATTTTTATGACCTCAGGTGAAGGAAGGATTTCATACAGGAAATTTTACCTCATTAAAATTGCATTTTCTATACATCAAAAGAGTCCATTAAAAAAAAAACAACAACAACAGAAAAACAAGCCATTGACAGAGGGCAGATATTGGAGAATCTACAACCACTGAAGGATAAACATTTAGGACTTTAGCTGTAGGAGACAGACAAACAACCTAATAGTAAAATGGGCAAAGGAAATACGCAGGCATTTTACAGAAGAAGAACTATAAATGTCCAGTCAAATGATCTACACTTTCACTGGTAGTGATAGAAATTTAAATGAAAATAATATACCATTTCAAGCTCATCAGATTGCCAAAACCGAATGACAATACCAGTAGCAGTGAGATGAAGAACAATGGGAACTCTCCTACAATTTTAGTGGCAGTGGAAATTGGTATAGTATGGAGAGTAATTTGGCAATATTCAACTGGAAAAAAATGAACAACTGAAATATCTTCAACAGACACAAAATAAATTATAGTGTTTATGCATGCAATAGTTACAATGAATGAAACAGGATGACAGGTATCAATATAGATGAATATGAAAATATTACAATCTTTTGATACAATGAATCCTTTTTGGACAAAATGGAGAAAGGTTGCTTTGAAAGTGTTGATTATGGAATGCACAGTTCAGTGATACTTCAGCTGGTTGGATAGTACTAACTGCAAAGTATTGATCAGTGGATTGGGTGCGGTATGACATCCAATAGCATTTCTGATAATTAACAAACCACCCCAAAACTTAGTCGCTTAAAACAGCTACCATCTTATTTAGCTCACGATCTGGTGGGTTGGCCGGGGTGGTGGAGGCAGCTTGGACGGTTGCAGCCTCTCACCATGTGGTCCTACATCTTCCAGTAGATGAGTCCAGCCTTCATGTGGCGATCTCTGGTTTCTGAAGACTAGCAAGAGAGGACACGTCCCAGAGGACAGGTACTTTCTAGGACCACTGCTAATCTTCAGTGTTCCAAAGCAAGTCACACCTCCAAGCCCAGATTTAGGGGTGGAGGAATAGACTCCACCTTTTAAGGAGGAGCTGTAAAGTTACACTGCAAAAGGGTACTTGTACAGGTGTGGGGAGAATTTGTGGACATTTTTGCAATCTCGTGCAGGTGTCTTTGTATAGGTATCTGTACTTGGTCTGTAAAACTTTGATCAGTTACTTGGATGATGGGCCTTCCCTTGGGGCCAGCTGGAGATGCAGCTTTTAGTAGAATTTCTTTACCTGCATTTTAGTACGCAGGACCACTGTTTCTAATGACTCTCTGCCACAGAGGCTGTAAACTTTCTGGGCTTGACCATCTCTAGTGGAGTGGGACTTACTGCTGAAGCAGCCGACTTCAGGGGTTGTCGTGTAGTTCAGCCTCTAAAGGTTAAGACAGACATTACTTCCCAAGACTGGTTACAAAATATAATGTCTTGCTTCCTCAGTGATGTCTAGGCCCTCTTTGTGAGGAGAGAGTTTCCCTTGGGTGGGATCTTTAAAGTAGATCCAAGAAGATAATTGAAAAAAAAAAATCAACAGCATTTGGCTCAAGTCCTTCTTTAGAGATTTATTCTCCAGAATCACAGAGAGGGCAAGGAATGAATCAGACATTCAGCCTCATCCCTGTTTCTATAACTTGAGAACTTTCTTCAGGAATGGAGGTGGGATGAGGACCCAGGCCCTTGGGGTCCAGTGAGCTTCCCTTCTCTTTGTCACCAATGTTCTAGGTGGGCTCTGGTTGAAAGTATGTAGCGGTAACCAGCTAAGCAGTGACCAGCTTAGCTTCTAGCTGTGATAAAAGGTATCAGGGGTGGGGGCCGTGAGGGTGGGGGTGAGGGCACAGGGTGGAGGGTGCAGACCAGAAGGAGGTATGCCAAAAACCTTCATAGTGACCCTCCCCTTGGCAACTGAGTCATGAGTCATCGATATTTTCTTCTTTATGTTTCCTGAAGTTCTCTATATCTGTATGAGCACATATTATGTTAAAAATCAGGTTTAGGGGGTAACTGTCACAGAGCCAGGATTTAAATGCAGGCCAGAAACTATACATCATTCAAATGTATACCTCATGCCTACTTTCATCCTGTATAGGTAGATATGGTGCCCACTCTCCGAACATTTGAATGTAGGTTAAAATAATAGGGAGGTCAGTTTGGCTCACTGAAAGAAAGAATTTTCTCGCATGTAAAGTTGTTAAAAAATGAAGCCCTCTGTCCAGCAGTAAACTCCGTCCCTGAAAGCATCCACATGGAAACTGGATTAAATAAGCAATATTTTGGGAAGAGTTAATAGTCTGATTGCAGATTTTAGGGAAGACATCATGGGGAAACTTGCATTAAATGGATGAGTAGGATTTCAGTAGATGAAAAAAGAGAAAGGGTAGGTAGAAATGAAAGAATAGTTAGTAAAAAGAAATGATTGGATAAATCCACAAGCCCCCACCTCACTGGGATTTTCATATGTCACAGCTTGAATGGTTGGAGTCTTTTAATGAAAAGTACTATTTTACCAATCTTAGCATGGATTTCCTGTGTCCTAGAAAGGAATATCTGCCATTTGCCTCTATCTCACTCAATATGGGACCATCTTATTAAATTATTATAAAATAGTGTCCTCTGTTTACTTTATACTTCTTTTGGGGGGGACTAATTTTTATTTTTTACTTTTAGAAACTTGTCAGATTTGAAATTTTGCCACTGGCTTTAACCAGTAAAACACCATTGACTGATAGTGTGGATGATCATAATGTATCATAGTTTTGTTATGATAGAGAATTATATTTCATTCATATTCTATATCCTCTTCATCATGTGTCAGTTTAAATACAAGACCTGTGATATTTAAAAACATCAGTGCTCGGTGTGTATTCCTCTCAGAAGTCAAGCGTCTCTGAAATACTGTGATTTCTGGTCAGGCAGTGTCACAAAGCAAGATTATTTTTTGAATCGGTGAACAAAGAACCAAACTTAAGAATGCACTTGGTCTTTGTTCTCCCAAAGTTGTTCTGAATGACAATTAAAAGAAAGAAAGTAAAGAAAATATAGCAGCAGAACGCTTGCTTACTGAAATGTTTTTCTGGTTTTCCCATAAGGTGTCGACAGTTCTCTGTCAACTTGTAGGCTTGAAAAACAAAAAGCAGTCTTGTTTGTCAGGTGTTCTGCGGCGTCCCTCCTCACATTCTCCCAAGTGCTCAGAGCTCGGGTTCAGATGTTTCAGTGTTACGTAATTTATTCTGTCTCTAAATGTCGTTTCCCCACCATCGCATAATTTGCTTTCAGATTGGATGCCTACAGCACACCGCCAGTTGCCCTGAAAGTGCTTATGGTACAAGACTTCCTCTATCTTACGCTGATAGTGTGTTGGTAAAATTATCAACTTTGTTTGGTTGTTAGCAAAAATTATGAAAACGCTTATAGTAAAATATGTGTATATTTTGGATATATTTAATCCAAATATTTTTACTTATCCAAATACTTACCCAGTATTTTGATACATTATTTTCACTGAGGGAACTCCTTGACCATACAGTTGTTTTCTTATTTTATCTATTTTTGTTTACAGAGACTCATACTAATATATAATTTTATCATTTCACTTACTGGCATTATATATGTCTCCTTGAAGTCTTGGAGTGATTCAGTCTGTGGTCTTTGACCGAACAGTAAGAAAGAACACTTTATAATTCCAGAAGTCTTCTTCGTGGTCGCACAGAAATGTAGTGAATGTGAGTTTTTGCTTCCCTTTTGTTAGCCAACTATCATTCATTCCAAAATGAGGTAAATGATTACTTTCACTGAGTTTAAAGTCAAGGATTTGGAAAGGGCCCTTGTAAACTGTAGATCTGCTGTTTCTCTTAAAATCAAGATCTAAGTAAATGAAACGTGATGAAAAATATTTCAACAAGGCTTTTCATAAAAGTACATTTTTAAAAAATGAGGTGATCTCCATTTTCTGGGGATTTCAAGGTATTTTTAAATCACCTATTCTGATTCCGTTAAACATCTAAAATGTTTAATCCTTAAATGTCCATCTGGAGCATAACTGGTTCATTATCCATAAATTAGTCTATCTGGTCTTAGGTATCATTTCCTTTCAATGGAGGAAAAAAATACGTGTATACTTTCCATTTCCTATATAACAGAGGTGGTTTAATAACTACAAAAAGCCATTAGAACTGCCTTATAAGGTTTATTATACCAAACGCTCGTGGAGAGCCAACTAACTTCCCAGAAATGAAGGAGAAGAAATAGTATCTGAGAATCCCCGTATTCAGAACACATCTCTCATTCACTTTAACTATTCAGGTCTCATCGTAAAGAATCCCTTATAGGAATCTCTATGGCAATCTGGTGTTTAGACCAGAGAGGCAAGCACATAAGGCATGGCATTTTACCAGTCTTTCTGCTCTTTGTCATATGCTGTTTGGTTATCACCTAGAGGGTACTTCTGTGCCTCAATTTCCCACATTTATCAAAGATGACAATATAGCTCTGTAGTATATACATTAAAAATTATAACCGAAGTGAAATTTTCTACTTGGTTAAATTTTTTTCTATGCATGAATATTAAAAAGTATGTATAGTCATAAATCAAGTCTTAATATTCATATATAAATACAAACCTAAAGCTTATCCTTTAGAATGTCAGGGCATTTAAATATTCATGCCAGGTTTCCAATATATCAATTTGTGGGACTGGATCTGGCAAAGCTATCATTTGTAATGATGACTGGAATGCAGATGGATTTTAGTGACTGTATATAGAAACTGGGGGGAAGGGAGTAGCGATCGTTCTTTGTTTTTTAGGATGAAGCAGAAAAATCTGCTCTCTCCTATATATGGAGGAATTTGTTAGAAGCAAGGACTAAAATAAGGAATTACCGATCAGCTAGAAATTACATTTCTTTTATCTTCCCACTTAACTAATATTTTTACCCTCTGAAAAATGTATGGATATTTTTACAGAGATACATGACTGACTTTTGGATGAATACCAGTATTTTTCACTTGCAACTAGGAGTATATTACTGGTGTTATCTAAATACTCCTTAACGAGTCATCAGCAATTTTATTATAGGCATCTCAGGCATAAAAACTGATAATTAAACATTTTGTTCCATTCTTAAGTAAGTTGGCAATGAATCTCAACCATAGGACACAGCATTTCTATGGGGTGCGATTCAGAAGGCCGGATAAGGAAGGCACTTTTAAAAATACTTCTAATTTTAAATGTATGTCCTTAAATAAGATTTACTGCTGTAATTGGCCACTGTTGCCAATAGGATTGCATAACGTTTCTCCAGTGGGTTGAGACAGAGAAGTTCACGAATGACTGATTTAGGGGATAAGATGATGTTTGATCAATATAAGACTACAGTCATATTCAAGTGGCAATGTCAGATCACCTGAAATAGTAGTGATTAGAGGGTAGGTAGACAGAAGGAAGGCTGAAATTAGCCCTTAGTGTTTAATAAGTCACTCAAAATATCTTCTTTAATATTAGATGGCCGAGTTACGCACTTCCGTTCAAGTAATCAAATCCATATCTGTGTCTCCTCTTCGTGCTCCCCCTGTTCACCAGCTAGTATCTTAGTATCTTTTCACAATTCAGCAGGTATGCGTGGGGAGGTTTTGTAGTTCAGTGTCTCTGCAAACCTCATCAAGGCAGCTTTTAGTAGCGGAAGTAGTGATACAATACTGTTCTTATTATATAAATGGAAGAAAATCGTTACCTCATATAAATGAAAACAGTAGACAACTGCTAAGACAGCTTATTCAGAAATCATAATTACAAGGAATAGGGAGAATTCCATCTTCAGAATGAACCCTTTTCCCCTAAAATCTACGCTCACCATTAGATTGATGTTGAAAATATGTAAGATCAACATGTTTTTGATTCAGTAGCCCTGTGTTCATACAGCCTTGACTATTTTTGAAGGTGAGATTTATGGACAGGGGTAGCTATACTTCTAGTATTTCTAAAATATGAGGGCAGAGATTCTTATCCATTGCTCACAGCTTTCCTGGGGGATGGAAGTGTCTCCTGCTTTTTGGCCCATTTCTGACATATCAGGAGAGACTCACTAGTTAGAACAATAGTGAGAACTAAAGACCCCTGTCTCTCTTCTTCCCTACGCTGAGACCCTGTTAGTTCTGGTAGTAGGGGAGGGAAACAAGAGTTGCTTTTATTTTTGCCTGTTGTTCAAATAAATGGAGGCTGTGAATATTTAGAACAGCCTATTTTTAAATACTAGCTCCTTTCAATATTTTAAAAGGAAGATTTCCAGTGGAGGGGGAAAGTATTTAAGAATCATCTCCTAGAAAATGTGATTTTTCCCACAGATTCTAAATGTATGATAGTAAATTAAATGATCTCATAATTTATAATCGGGGGTCACACCTTAACTTGAAGTTCATTGCTCCCCGGTATATCACATTCATAATTATTTTTCAGAGTATTTGCTCTTAGCTGAAACAAAAAGCATATAATCTGCCATTTTAATCATTTTATCAAAGATAAAATAAATTCATCCTTCCCGCCTAGACCTTTACACCCTGGTAACCAAGTAAATTTGCCTGACACTTGTAGGCAAAGCACACGGTTAGTTTTACCCTGTACACTTTCATAAACACACAAGGTAAAAATAGAAATAAGAGAAGATGAGTGATAAAGATAAATATTTATTGCCTCACAGTACTCTTTTATATATACGTGCAGGGGGGGTGTTGCAATTAAAGCATAACATCTCCCTGAAAATGTGTCAATATTGCCTTTTGTCTTAATTCATTTCACTCATAAATTATTAAAATTTTAGTAATTTATGGGAAAATAATTATGATGAATTATTATGAGTAGTGATTGTATAATTAAAACAGTTCTAAAACGCTATATGTATATGTAGACACACATATGAAAAATAGATACGGTAGCGAGGGAGAGAGAAACAGTTGATAGTTCTTTAAACACGGGGCTGTGGTGTGGCTACCCGGGCAGCGTCCAACATGTAGAAACATGCAGGAGCCCTTGGCTCTAAGTTAATTAAATGTATATTTAAATAATTAAGAAAACAGGTCACTGTAAATTTTGCAAAAGAAACATGATTTTTGTACATCATTTTTGTTTAATAATCTTGAAACTCTGTCTTTAATTGGTACTTTCTAAAGTATTCTTAAAATATATTGTGACAGGAATAAAGATTCATGGAACGTATGAATTACAACTTTCTAAATCTTGAATATTCGATTGTGTTGTCGCATTTTACAGCTGTGTGTTAACTGAGTCTGGAACTTCTCACCAGCCTTAGTGAATTTGTATCTAGTGACTAATTTAAAGAAAGGACAGTTTGAAAGCATCGTGGTTTTCTTGAATTTTTGACTCTCCTGGGTCTATCAGGCCACTCAGATTCTACAGAGAGAACTGTGGATACTAGAAATGAAATGATAACGTGATGTCTGAAGTTTGGTTTTGTGGATGAAACATCTGTACCTGGGAATTCATTTCTGAGGTTTTCTCCTCTGAGTAGCTCCATCACTGGTATATTTTGAAAGGAGTGTTTCCTGAGGCATGGCAGTGTGCTTTTCCTCCTCCTCCTGTCCCTCTGCTACTTGTTTGCTAAGTCCTGTAATCCAAAGTCTACACGTTTAAGATTTACTTTAAAAACAAGCAGATAGGTTTCCTATTCTTGCGGCAGCTCTGCAAACACTGTAGGAAGTTAGCACTGCACCCCAGCTGTTTCCTGAATCATTTCTTACGGGAAAAACACACTAAGAGTCTATGTAGTCTGCAGTATATACTGATTTTACCCGGTGCTTCAGAGGGTTTACACTATTTCCGACGAGGACTTTCTTAACTAAGAGTTTATTTTGACAATGAAAGAAAAAAAAAAAAAACCTGCTCAGTATTTGCTCTCCCTTAACAGCCAAATTGTGTTTGCCAATCCTTCCTTTGGAGACATGGATAGTAATAGGTAAAATGGTTTTAAAATCGTTTTGGATACGCTTGGCTTTCTTAACCACCCAAAAGAAAACTTTTCATTTGGAAAAACTATTTTGAGTTGAGAAATACTTTGAGAAGTATTTTACTACCAAGTAAAATATTTGAAGTGTAATTTAAATTCTTTTTTGGGGGGGGGGGGCTATTCTTTCTTGTGTGGACAGCTTTCACTGTTTACCTAACTTTGGTTTTTTTTTTTTTTTAACTAATTTACATATGCTGACTTAAAGCTTTTGTTTTGAAGAGGGTGTCAGAGAGAGGGATATTTTCAGAATTAATTTCTTTACCCATTTAAAAATTAGTAGTTTTTTTTCTTTTCTGTTAATAACAAGGTGGTTATTATTCTTTTTTCAAAATGAAGACTCTTTTCTTCTTTCAAATATGACAAATTTGAAACCATTGTACCCCTCCCTCCCGTTTATTAGGAAGTAGTTGCGTAAGGAAACAGCAGACTAAAGTGTGTTTGTGCGACTTATTCAGCCCATGACCACTATAATAGCCAAGTAATTAATGAACTATAGTTATATAAAAAATGAAATAAACTCCTGGTTTAAGGTAATAATACTTGCAATAATTTATTGTGCATTTAAGGGCTGTGAAGTCAGAATGCCTATCCAACAACCTAGATGCTTCCACTGACTGGGTGTGACCTTTTTTTAAATTAATTTTAAAAATGAGGACCATTTTTAAAATTAATGATGGTAATTGATAATGACTGCAAAGTTATTGTAACAGGTAGGATGGACAGATGGATGTTTGGGTAGGTAATGTGTACCATATTTATATTTTACTTTCAATATTTTTTCTGAAGTTCATAATGAACTCTGTAGTTAAATGTATAGAAGAATGTTTTTAACCTGAAATTTTATTTTAAGAGGGTAGAGCTCAGTGTTAGCATATATGCTTAGCATGTACGAGGTCCTGGGTTCAATCCCCAGTACCTCCATTTAAAAATAAATAAATAAATAAATAAATAAATAAATAAACAAACAAACAAACAAACAAACAACCTCCCAAAGAAACAAACAACAAAAAATTCAAAATAAGTCAACTTGAGAACTGTAATCAAAAAGTACTTTTCTTTAAAAAGTCACACATGGGTTTTTAATGAAAGGACAATGAAGGGGCAGAAAAGTGAGTTAAGAATCTTGGGTCTTGGAGAGACACACAAAATGTGAAATCTCTTTTATTTTGAAGCTAACACTGGAGGAAAAACCCAGGCACTCTCCCGTGTTTTCAGTAATACGAAGGAAGTTAAGTGTGAATCCAAATTCTGTGAGGAGACTGTCTCAAGTAACCATTTTACTGACTCCATCTCACCCTCTGCTTCCTGAATCTAGACACAAACCATATTTTTCTCCTTGGCCCTCTCTTCTCTCTCTCTACCCTCCCCACTCCCCATTCAGGTATATCACTTAGATGTATTAGGTTGACAGTTTGACATAATTCAATCATACAGATACAGCCAGCCTGGTGTAAAACCTTCGAGATCACATTAACCCACTTCCACTTCTCAGCCACCATGTCCGGCTTCCAAAGCACACAGATTTTTCTCTCTCTTTAATGCATTTCTCCTTTCCTTTGGCACAACAGATACCATACCCTCATCTCTTCTCAGCAGAAATCCTGAAGTAACCTTGAAATTCTTTTTCTGGCTTCCTGTCTCTTCCTAGACCAGTCAGCTGTCTTAAGGGTAGCACTTAAAAACCGTTGACTGTGCTATGGCCCCAGTCCTGGTTTCTAGATCTATCCCACATAAATAGCCTCCTTAGAGACATAACGGGCCACTAAATATTTTCTCGTTATGATCCACGTGTTTCTGTTTCCTTTGTGTTAGTGTTTTGTTCCTTCTTTTTCCTCCTCTACTCCTTCTCCAGTGTAAACTCTGTATTTCAACCCTGTCCTGAACCCTAATGTGATGCTTTTCAGATGAGTACTCAGTAACTGCCGTGAATTACCCTCAGGCTGTGTGCCATAGTTCTGGAGAATTTGTAAAATTCTTTCAACTTGTAATGAAAGAAATCTTGTACCTCCTTTGTGTTATCTACAGCCCTTCACACAATGTGAGTGATTACATTGGTTTAGTTGTTTGTCTTTCCAGTAGACTGTAAGCTGCATGAAGACATCTTTCAGTGTGTACTTTTCTGTTGTTTGATACAGTGCCTAGCAGACAGCATATGCTGAATAAATACGGTAGAATAGACGTCGCAGAATTTTGGTGCTCAATACACATTTTAAACCGCATGCATGTAATTATATATATTTGGTCTTTATAATTCACAGCATAATATCTGATGATAGTCACTATTAATATTTTTCTATCTGCTGTAGGAAGGAGTTGTCTTAGTACACTTTGTAATGTTTAACCTTATAGAGTATGGAAAGGAAAAATGAAAATTTTGTTATAAAGTTAATTGAATAGAACTGAGAAATTACCAGTCGTTTGATTAGTAAATGTGTTTTTAATTTTCATAATACATGAACATTTATATGTTGTAAAGGAAATGGTCATTCTAGCAGTAAGTGATTATACAAATTCTGTTCTATAATAGGAGAAGAAGCCCTATTTTTAGTGTTAGGGCAGCTGAGAATATCCAAAATAATTGAGAATTCTGTTATCTTTGTCATCATTATGTATATGTATATATATTACAGTTTTGTAAAATACCCAAATAAGCTGAGATATGTTCCTAATAATCAGAATAATCAGAATAACTGTGAAAAAATAACTTATAAAGTGTATTAATGATAAGAGAATTACCTGATTGAAAACTCAACAACACAGGTATCTATGACTTAAGTTCAAAAGAAAATTAAGGGGGGAAAAGGCAATATTTATATTCCTGCATTTCCGGTGAGGTATCTACATTTTCCTTGTATTTTTTTTTTCTCATTAACTGTCGAAACCCATAGAAATAAGTCTCTGTGCAGCTCCAAATGTCCCCATTTCAGTTTAGATGGTATTTCCAATAAGGGCACTGTTTCTTGCAAAGAATATTACATCTCACTAATTGTCCTACAAATCCCATTCTTAATTAAAATTAAAATCTTCATCATAACAACTTTACTATATAGTTTGCAAATATGTGTTCTTCTTGTCTGTGTGGAAGATGATGCTCTGGATACATCTCCCCCCACCACCCCTTCAAAAAGGAGCAGCCCTGGTGAGAAACATTTACAGCAGTTGATTTTGTTTGTTTGTGGCTGCAGCCATAAAAACTCCCATGCTTGTGGGGCACGGGTCTGGTGGTTCAAGGGCAAACAGTAAGTTTCATAATACTGCTAATGCTAGACAGTAAGACAAGGTATAATCATTCTGATTTCATCATCTGCCTCTGTTTTGTACTAAATTGTGCACTCCATCACGCATATGCTGGTTATAATGTGGCATATTTAATTCTGCATTTAGTCTCTGCTTTGCTACCCATGCACGAATATAGCTAGTCCGCTTCTCAAATGTCATGTACCAGCCCTCTAAGAACAACGACAGAAAAATTAAATCCAAAATAAGTTTGAATAACAGTAATGGTGGGAAAATCTATCCCAGGGTTCATTCTTTTTACAGGGAGTTGGCGAACGAGGAAGAATAGACTTTGTCATGTGCAAATATGGTGACCATAAATGGTGCTGGAGGCTTTTCCATTGTCCTCTGAGTTTGCCATGAGAGAAAGCGGGTGAGAGAAAGAAAGACACGTTTGATAGAGTTGTGGAGAATGTTTGAATGGCTACCGGGTGTTGGTCATTGTCTTGCAGTGACCTCAATTCGGTACAGTAGAGACCCTTGAAAGCGCTGCCTGAAGTCACAATACCACTATTCTCCTCCATTTACTAAAAGGGACTAGTTAAAAGGGTGACGTTCCGTGCAGAGAGTTCCAAGTATTCCATGAAACAAAAGGCTCTGAAATGTTTTTGAAGTTATTTTTAATTGAGTTGAACTAATTTAATAAAGGTCCTAAGGAGGAAAAAAAAAAATAAAGGAATGTGATTGTTTTATGATTCCTCACAGATGGAATGGACATTTATAGCATACTTTTCCTTTAGTGTTCCAGAGAACAGTAGCTCCATTTACAGCTACTGTTAGCAATTTAAAACTGCTCCAAAATGAAGTCTTTCAAGAAGTTGACAGCTTATAAATAAATCTGTCTGATAAAATTGAACATAAACTGCATCTGTGGTTAGTTTGCCAAAATTAATTCTACATTTAATTAGAGATAGCAGTCAAACATATTTAATAAAAAACAGTCTTGGAGAGTAAATCAAATGAAGTCAGATTTTAGCAGACGTTTTGCATTTTTTTTGCAAGGAGTGATGAAATGACCTCACCTCTCTGATTCCCGGTTATATGGCAGCTCTGTAGAGTTATGAGGAAGCCAATGAGTTCACACTGTTTGGAAAGGTTCCTTGCTCAGCTTAGGGTAAAGAGAGAAAACGATCATTTTGTGATTTTGCTTGATTTCATCATTGGGTTTTACTTTGATGCCATGTGTATTAAACTAACAAGTTAATAAGCATATTACTGCTAATGATTACAGAGACCAGCTAAGATAATCCTAATTTTTATATAGTAGATAGTACATAGAATTATATATATACACATAATTACAAATACATAGAATTGCCCTTAAATTTTTTTTTTTTTTGCTTTCTTGGAAATCTTTTTTTTTTTTCTATTTTAAGTTCAGCCATTGCAGTGAGAAGTATTAAAATCATATACTAGATACAATGCTATTTCTTCCCCCTCAAAGACTTCAAAAAATCAGCTTTGCTTATCAAATATTTGTGCTCTCTCTGCATGGTTTAAGCAATGTGGCATAGCTCTGGAATCCCGGGGAAGATATGAAAACACACAGATCAATCAGAATGCAGCAAACAATATTTTGGGACAAGAGTGACTTACAGTTCAAAGGACAGAGAAGCAGATCTTCAAACATTGGAAGTTTCAACACACAGTCCATAGTCCTAGGTGAAGTATACAGACAGACAATAGAAACTAGCATTAGCAATAACAGTTTCAAATATGTGTAAAAATTATATGTGTCTGCAGTAATACATACAAAAATTAATACCAATTAAGCCAAATTTTATTTTGATCTTTTATAGTGTGATGTTACTTTCCAGCAATGTGGAAGAATTTAAGAAATATTGTGGTGATAACAGTGTTGTACTTAGTTAATATAATATTTGGATTAAAGGTTTATTTTTGAGCTCCTCTATACTCTTAGCATTGCAATCATAGAGATAGTTAATCTAAACTAAATATTTTTCTAAAGTATCTACATATTTTGGTGTCATGTACTTACTTATTCATGCAATTTCTGACTGAAATATGCAAAGACTTTATTTTTTCAATTCTTCAGGTTTCCTTTAGCTGTTTTGTCCTTTCAGAAGAGCATTTTTATTTTACATACATGAATTTGCACCCCCTCAAGTAGCTTTATCAAAATTTTGGTAAAATTTTTTTGAATGGTAGGAAGGAAAAGTAGTACATCTTTATTCCTGAACTGAAACAATATATCATTGTTTTGAGATGTGATTTGTGAGCCTTACATTACCTGTATTCCGAATAAATAAATCAGTGGTAAATGTATACAACACAAAAATTCTATCTCCTGGTCACTTTCAGATCTGTCTTGGAATAATTATGCTGTTTTAAAACTCACAGGTAGACTTAGGTGTTAATGCATTATAGTTACTTGATCATTTATCAAAATACAAACACGCTATAGGCTATACATTTTTTTTAAGTATTAAAAATTAGTTTATCTCAAAAAGAGGAGTCAACCAGTTCAGTCATGCTGTAGCATCTAAATCATTGATGGACATATCTCAAAGGAGTGGCTGATCTCCTTAACAATTCACATATTGGTCAGTTTACAATCATTTTAAGTAACTGTTTCAAACTAGGTATATGTGTCTCAGTACCATTTCAGGATTATCCCATTTTGTGGGATAAATACTAAATGTCTCTCTCATTTAATAAAAAATATAACTAAAACATTGTCCTTAATTTAGGAAACATGTAGAAATATATTTTTTATTCTCATCATGTATTTTTGTCAGTCCTTAGAAAGTAACTTTTTAAAAAAAAATTTCCTTAACTTTGTTATCACGTAAAATAAACAGCTTCAGAAATATGGGTTAACAGTTACGTGGTGTCTGTGGTCTTGTTAGAAAAGCCCTTTCAGCAATTGATTTTATCTTGGGCAAATCACTTAATCTCGCTGGATCAAAGTTTCTTCATCTTCAAAATGAAAATATTGACTAAATAAATTCTTATGCAGCTTCTTTGTATTTAATTCCTATGCATTCTACTTTTTCTCTAATTTCAAGTAAATGCCATGTCTTTTCATCATTTTGGCTGGCTTCATGAGGTGACATTGAACAGCCCAAAACTCATGGGGAAGGGAGACAGTTTGCAACTGACAGAGCTGTAGTTTTTGCTTTGTCATCAGGTGTAAAAGAATTAATGACAGATGGAGAAGCAGGTCAGTTGATGTTCTCAAGACACTGGTGTAGAGGTGCTAAGTCCTAGTAATAATATTTTTATTAAAAAATTCAGCAGTGAGAGTAAACTTGTCATTCTTTCATTGCTAAGTAGGTTGAGAGGTTTGGTTAGGAAATACCTAAAAAGGTGCTCTGCAAAGTTTTTTAAAGCCTTGTAGTTCCTTGTAATCAATACCTTGGCTCTGTAAGGTTAGGACTTTATGGAGAGCAGAGAGAAAATTGCTCTCAGACGTCAGTGCTCCCACCATATTTGAGGTTCTCACCATCTGTCAGTGTATCACAGAATCCTCCTGAGTGGGCTACTCGCCTCCTGTCTCTTGTTACAGGTCCATTTATCTCACTGATGATGCCAGTTATGTTTTGAAAATGCAGATCTGGTTATGCCATCTTCCTGACTGAAAACCTCTAGTGACTTCCAGTTACCTACTGGGTAAAGTCTCAACACCCAAGCCAGGTAAACAAGACCCTCAGCTGTCTTACCACTACACAGCTTTCCATCCTTTTTGCTTACGGTGGTCCAGGATGTGTGCCCTTTCATTCACAGCCTTCAAAAACTGTGCATCATCTTCTAAAGCCAAAACAAGTATCATCCCTTCTGCCATGCTATCCTTTTCTCAGGCACCTCTCTGATTTGGGGTTCTCTCTGTGTATCTCTCTCTCTCTGTGTCTCCCCTCTTCCATACTTAGTGTGCCTCTTAGTCATCTTTTTTATTTCTAATCTGCTTTTTAAAAAATATCCATTACCAAGCACAACATAAATATTTAAGAATAAATAATTGAAAGCTAACTCTGTGGGACAGTGAAATTCAAATAAATGAGATTTATTTTGTTGCCATGTCTTTTATGGAGGTCATTTTATCTATGTACATATTGTAAATATAAAATTTATGTCTTTTCCCAAATTTGAATAATATGTCTATGCCTTGTGTTTCAATGAAAATATAAGTTGCAGTTTTCTATAGTTTTTAATATTATTTAAATATTTCCAAATTATTCTTAAGGTTTTTCAAAAGTGATGTATTTCATGTAACATTCATAATTGTTATGGGTATGTTGTTTAGATGTTAAATTGCCATTTTGAAGCCCAAAGTGAGATTTCAGTTTATACATATATGTGTGTGCATATATATATGTATGAAAATACCTTTCAAAGAGAAGTACCACCTTATATAAATTAGTAATTTCTTTTAATTGCCTCAAATGTTTCAGTCTCATGTGGGTTTTTGAAGTTGCATGCAGCTTTGATGTTTTATTAATTATTTTCAAGGTGGCTTTCTTTCCAGAGCGAAGCATACATATTGATTTTGTGTATGGTGAAGACTGAAATTTCTATCTTGGCACTGATACTTCTTGCAATCAGATCTAGAAAGGGTTTGATCGTTTTTAAGCAACTCTCCAACAGTTAACTGTTGGCTGCCAAAGTTCAATTTAGATAAGTGAAGGGGAAGAGTTTAGAAATTTCACACATTAAATGTGTGATGGGAAAAACCCAATATAATGTATTAAAAATGCAGCCTTTGGAAGGAAAACATGGAGCATCGTGAGAATTGTGTGCCAGTCTCCAAAGGTTTTCAGTCAGGTTTGGTTCAGAAAAGCCCTTGAATATGTTGGAAGCAGATCTTGGAAGGGACTGTGTGGTGTGTCGGGGAAAGCACCAGAGTAAGTCTTGGTTACACATAGTCTGTAAAATCGACTGGGGTAGCATGACAAAACTTGGTCTGTGTAGTTTGCCACTGCCAATCTTCATGATTGATACAGATTGTTGGAGCCATATCTATCATATGGTGCTCCATATTGATTGTTAAAATCTGCAAAAATGAATTATTTGGAGTGTATTTTTCCATCTCATTGGCTAATTTTTCCTGTGTCAAAGAGTTGAAAAGCATTTGACCTTTGCTCTGAATTCCTAGTTGTTACCATGACTAGAAGGAAACGGTATCACCATTCCTTTAACTACTATACTTGAAAAATGATACTGTAATCGAATTCTTAAGAAATATGGTAAACGGTGGCTGCACATTTGAAAAGTCATTGTGTGAAGGTTCTCAGTAAGTGAGTTAATTCTATTTTTAGGGATGGTTTAGATATTTTGTTTTCAAAAATTGCCATCTAGACTTTAGAGAATTAGAAGTCTCATGCCAAATAAACTCTTTTGGAAGAGCTTTTGGTCTTACCAACCTTACCCCAAACAAAGCAAAAATGGCTTTGAATCTTTTTTAGTATTGGGATTGGTCCTATTTATCTATAGAATTCAAATGTAATCAACATGAATATGAAAATACTCCAGACTTCTTCAAATTGAAAAGATTCTGCATATTTGCAAGAGGCAAGTGGCATAGAAGAGTTTCCTTTAAATCACCTATAATGTCAGGATCATTATAAGTAAGCAACCAGAATGCTGAGTTGTACAGCTGGAAAGAACCCACATAAGAATGAAAACAGATGGTATTATCATTCTGTCCCAGGCAGTGTGTGGATTTTTTTGGTCGGGGTCTGATTAAGGTTTCTGAAATTATTAAGTGGATAGATAATAGAGAATATGAACATGCGAGCACAGAGGGCTTGCCAAGTCTTTAATGCTCACTTAAACGGCACCGCCTGCAGGTTCAACAAACCCGTGCCTGGGTTTTGTGGGTTTACAAGGTCCCTCTCCAGAAAAGTTGTTTTGGGTGATGGTCACCATTTTAATTAAAGGAATATCAAACTATATGTTTAGAAAGATAATAATAAGCCACCCAAACCCAGATGCTAAATGCCACACATGTTGGGGAAGGGCTGAAGGAGAAGGAAAACCAAAAAAGACAAAGAGCAAAAGCAAAACCCCAAACCCTCCCTCATTCTACAGGCTGGATTTAAGTTAAACCAATGGGGATAAAGTTACGACCATTTTCATTTTCCATCTCCTGCGACCTTCCTCCCCAGTTTCCTCACTCCCTTACTGCACATCTGATTGTCGGCTCTTGCTGTTTCTTACTCTCCAGTGAGCGTCTGTACGTTCTGAGTGTTTCCTTTGCATCACATTGCACCGTAGTGTAATTTTACTTTGGCCTCCTTGGCTCCTTTGAAAAATAGTTATGAATTAAACAGTTTAGCAAAAAATCAAACAAGCAAACAAAACTCAAGCCATGAGTTTCTGTGATTACTTTCAGTTTGATTCCAACTGAGGCATACTCAAATTTTGAGTTTGCTTATTTCAGCCACTTAAAAAAAAACAAAAAACAAAAAACAAAACTGTGGTTTAGCCATGTCTTTTAAAAGTATAATTATCTTAATTAAAATAATAAAAAGTTTCTCAAATTCAGGTGGGCCACTTTGGATAATGGCTCCATCCCTGTATCTGTCTGCAGTTTTACTGTAACCACTTTTAAAAGGAAATATTTTTTCTTTCTTTCTACATACAGTTGACTTAGATCATAGCCCTCTGATGGGAAAAATAGAATTTTTAACTGACATACTTGTCTCTCGAAAGAAGAGTTTAACCAATGTATTCTTGACTTTCCATTTAAGTCTTACATAGTATAAATTTAGGAAAACTCACAGGTCAAGTTTCAGAATGTCAGTACTTGTTAATGAAGTAAAGTCTTTCTATCAGCAGGACGGTAGCAAATTTATTTGCGAAGGATAAAAAGTAAAGCAATCCAAAAAGTAGAAACCAAATTTCTCAGGTCATACAGTACTTTAAAGTTAAGATTTCTGAGTAGGACACAGAACTTTTCAGAGAGGTGTGATAAATGCTTCTGATAAATACTGAAAGCAAATTCAAAAGTGTGGTTTGAAAGGCTTTGGGATTTTCTTTTTCATGCACAAGTTTTGTTCATGTGAAAAAAAAAGTAAGACTTCTTAAATTGAATATTGAGCTTTATTTGGTAATTTACAGAAATAAACATTGAGCATGACACCAGGTTTGTGTGGGAGTAAGGTAAATTTGGGTAAATGACTGATGTACTGTTTGGGTATAAACATTAGATTCCATATTGCAACTGTCTGTCACTACTCTTGTCATTAATCAAATAGGTACTAAAATGTACAGGAATGTTTAACTGTAGTTAATGTAGTTAGTTTTTATAATCATTGCTGGTAGCTATCCAGGTGCAGGTGGTAGCTGCTTCTTTTTTTTTTTTTCTTCCCGATCTGAGATTGTGAGATCATTCACTGTCTTTCTATAGAATTAGAATCTGAATGTACAGGTTTGATCTGATTTGTGGAGTTTGGTATCGTCCATGGTCTTGTGGCAATGCAGGGCTTAACAATCGTGAACGTTACTGAAGTGTTGGGAGAAGAGGAAGTAAACTCACTTGATTTTTGTGTGTGGCCTGATAGATCAAGCACATCTATATTCTCATATGGAAAAAACTCTATGAATTTGCAAATAAAAAGTATATTTGGAAAAAAAAACCCTGAAAGCAGTGTAGTTCCATTGAACTTAACTCTGTATATGTCTACATTGAACTTTGATAGAAACAAAGGTAAACATATTTTGAGTGTGAATTAACATATTCAGTATCTTTATAGTAAATAGTAGTGTTTAATTTCCAGTGAACCAATTTTAATTTAAGACTTAAGGTAGCTTTTAAAGACAAGATGTCTTAAGTATCCATGCTAACATTATTTTAATTGGCTCACTGTTTAAAGTCATGTTAAAAGGGACTAAAAAAAAAAGCAGTGAAATTTATAGATTATCCAAAAAAGTTACCTTGTTAGACCACTTTATTAGAAATTTATCAAGAAGTTTGATAAAGGTTTCACTTCTCCTCTAAGTTCAAGTTTATTTTTCGTACATTGCCTATGAAATAGCCAAAAGCTGGGAGCACAAGTAAAGTAGAAACCAATAAATAAATAAAAATTATAGTCTATTCTTTCTGCATGGGCATGGTTTTATACAACTGCTTAAATTCATTGTATATATATATATTTCTTTTTCTTCTAAGAAGATATCAGAAGTGTGTAATTGGAGCACTTTCTAGGTAGAAGGTCTAAATTTGAATCACTATGGAAAAACTCTGTTTTCTAATACAGATGTTCATCTGAAAATGATAGATGGTCCTTCAGGGACCCTGAAGTGTTTTCATAGATTCTTATGCCTGGTTGGCAGTTTTATTGAAAATGGCTGTAAATCAGGAAAGAGAGCTGAAAATACATTTCATGTCATCTTTAAAGCAACTGTAAGTTATTGTCCCAGAAAATGAAGAGACCATTTTTACAGAAGATAGCAAGATAAGGTGTTGAAATGGATATAAAGAAAAAAAACAAAACAAAACAAAACAAAACTATGTTCCCACAGAAGTATCCCCAACAGTTACTCATTAGTTCCAGTATATATGGGAGGAGTACGGGAGATTAAAATCAAGATTGTCCAGGGAGGCTAAACTTGTAAATTATCAGAGTCCAGTGAGTTTGTTTGTTTGTTTGTTTTGGTTTTCTTTTTTTTTTTTTTCTTTTTTTTTTTTGGTCATGGTGGTTGTTCTTTTACAAGATGTTTATTCACTAGCAAATTGAATTTGAGCTCATATGCTATATAAACCAGGTGAACTCACATTCTCCAAATGCATCTGTTGTTTGCTTCTTCTAAAATAAATATTACAATTCTTGATGAACAACAGCTGGAAGGCTTGCATGTGGTTGCATTCCTCAAGGGTTCACAGGAGGAAATCCCTTGTGCACCATTGGCAATTTTAAATGGAGAAGAAAAGTATATTCCATCATAAGATGTCAGAGCAAAATCTTTTAGAAAATGTATTTTTCATTTTTGAGCTATATATTTTCGCATAGTGAATGAATCAGAGCATCTATTTTGTACTCCCCCACAATTCTCTGTGACCTATCTATGCGTGTCTTTTTAAGTAATCTTTTAGCAATTAATGTGTTGTTAGTGCCGAAGTCCAGTGTGACAATGCATTCAAAATAGAAGCGATTGGATGATTATACTGCTAAGTGGTATTTGTATGGATATCTTTCAAGGCATGTGAGCTACTTTACTAATATTAATGTTTTAATTTATTTTACTTTCTCGGGTGAGGAGCGGGTTTTCTCTGTCAATGTCTCATGGAGAGAGAAGTGGGTAAAACGGTGCTAATGGACAGAATCCTGGATTGAAAGTGAGTGGCTGTGGCCACACTGTTGCTTCCAGGGAGCTTTGTGGCCCCGGGAGAGACTTTCATCTCCTTGTGCCCACTTCCTCCTGTATAAAACGAGGGGGTTGGCATTCTTGATTTGTCTTTTCAAACCTGTGAGCCTACAGTGACTTCTAAACAGGTCTCAAGCTTCTTGATATTTGCTGCCAACACTGATCTCATCCCTTTCTGACTTTCACTGTGGGTACTCTCTGTTCCATATATTGTGGGAGTTGAGTAAGTTTAATTATATACTTTATCATGCAGATCTTTTATATTGCAATCTGTTTTTCTTTCAGCAGCACACATTTTTATAACAGTCATGTCTCATAAGGTTAATTCTTATCTTGACAATGAACTATCTAAGCATCTCAAGACAAGTAACCTTGCTGTTTCCTCTTTTTTCCCTTTCTCCTCTGGACACATTACAGAATAGTTGTCGCAGCTGTTTGAAGTGTTGATAAACTTAACAAATTCTGTTGTATATGTATTTAGAACCCATGTAGCATGCTTGATTCAGAACCAAAGAAATGGAACATAGCTGACACTTTAGTGGGAATCCAGAAACCGAAATTCCCATCTGAGGATCAGCATTATCTGACTTTGGACCCTTGAACAAGTCACTTTGTGTCTCAGTACATTCACATCTAAAATGAGGGGAAAAAGACTAAGTAATGTCTAAGATCCATATAATTTTCAAATTCTGTATTTTTTTTCCTGTAAATGCTACCACGCAAGTGAACAACTTTGCTTTTAGCATTCTCAAAACATAGTCTACTATTCCTGAAGCATTTTTATTCCTCCATTAATTTAGTGATTCAACACATACTTACTGAGCACTTACTATGAACTAAGCACTTGGAGTCAGAAAGTACAAGATTTGAGTCCAGTTATTATTTAAATGTAGGCAAATCTTTTCACCTTCCTGAGCCATCTGTGAAATGGAGACAGCAAGAGCTGCCTTCCAGAGTTGATGCGAGGATTAAATGAGGCAATAAAGTCAATCATTGAGCCCAGTACCTACCAAATAGAATGGGACTGATACTCTCATTAACACTGTTTTATGTGATGCATTTAATTTTTAAAGCATTAATTGTGGGGCATATTTAATGGTCTGTACAATATAAATACAGCATAACTGATTATGTGAGTGTAATGGATTTAGAATTTTAGATGCAGTTTTATGTTGAGCAAGTTACCTATCCTCTTGGAAACTTGGGACAGAAATACTTGTCTCCTCTTGTTCTTAGGATTAAATGAGTTTAAAATGAGATAATGTCCAGGAAATTTGCAGCATAATATTTGGCATGTCAGGTTCAAAGATCTTTGTTTTAGGTAAAACTAACCTGTGGTGATTAGGCAAAGCTAGCCTATTTTTTTTCTAGGCAAACTTAATCTCTGGAGGCTACTTCTGGTGGAGAATTGACTCAGAAAGGGCATGAATAAACTATCTGGGGTGACAGAAATATGCTGTAACTTAATCTGAGTGTTATCACACAGATACTACATAGGTAAAGATTCTTTGAGCTGTACAGTTAAGACTTTTCATTTTGCTAAATGTAAATTATGCCTAAGAATGTTTTCTTCCCTAAACATAAATACCATGTGACATTTGATAACTAGGAAAAAAAATCTCAATTCATAATTTTATTTTTCTAATGTCACAGCTAAAATGTTACCTCCATACAATTTTTTTTTCAACAGTACATAAAAATGAAAAAGGATGCCATGATTCCTTGAACCCCTTGATGTCAGAAAGCAGTTGGAGGAACACTCTGTGGTTCTGTATATTTCACCACCCAATTGTTTCAATTTGGCACACCATATTTTAGAATATTTATTGCCTGCCTAGTTCTTGAATCTACTCTTTTCCCTGGTGCAAACGAAACCATACATTATGGAGTATTATTTTTACGAGGGTCTGGTCAAAAGGACCTGATCAGTTCTATTGCCTCTTTCTTCAAGTATTTGTCTGAGATGAGGAATAGCTTCTGATTTATTCCAATCAAGCTTTATTTAGGATCGGGTCTGTAGGAAGGGGTGGAAATGGCGGAGGAGGGAGTGGAGGGGACAGCACAAATATATACATACAGTGTGTGAAAATAAAGAAAGGCATCTTTTGTTACAGCCAGTTGCAGAAGAAGTTTCTGCTTGCACTGCTCAAGACAGTATGAGATTAGTGGAGTTGTAGCAGAGTCAGGACAAAGACGGGCTGTGTGAGGGGGATCAGTGTGTTTGCTCAGCAGAGCTTTCTCTCCAGTTGTTGACAGATTTAACTAGTGTAATGTTAGGCCTGGCTAGCTCCTCCCCACGATTGTCAAGAGGCAATCTTTGCAGTAGTAATGGCCATGTGGAGTATACCATGAATTCCCTATTTGTATAGTAGCTGTAGCTTAGGGTGGGGATTTAATATTGAATGGACTCCAGATTGTCTAAATTGCAATCACAGTGTTTATTTAAATAGCCTATGGGGACCATTAAAGCATTTTAACTTTTGCTCCTATGTTTCTCATGTTATGAAATCCTGAAGCACATTGGGGAGAAAAGAAAAATCCAGCCTTGTAAAAGCATTAGGATGCTAAAAGTTCTCCCTGCTGCCAAAAATGCTTCAAGAGTTTTAGTTCTCTGAACTAACATGTGATGTGATGGATGGGATCCTGCTGTGGTCCCTAACTAGGGGATTTTCCTTATGCAGATACACTCATCTGTCACAGTGTAATCACTGCTTTCTCAGCTCAGGAGATCCTTTCCAGTTTCGGATCTTCACTTGTAAAGCTGCTCTGTTCTGCTCACAATAATTTTTTATAATGCTGTAGCTTTAAAACTATGCAAAACTCTGGTTTAATCACGTAGATGCTATGAAATTATTAAGACTTTAGCTTTACATACAGAAACGCTGTTTCTTTTACCCTACTGGGCAAGCCAGGGTGATGGTGAAACTTTCATTTGGTGTGCGAGGTCATAAACTTGAGCTACAGAGGAAACAGATACATCGTACATCTATTTCTAAGGCAGGACTTCTGAACAGAAAGCATGAGTTTGGTTTCCATGCTCTGATTTAAAACAAAGTCTAAAAATTCACCAATCATTGTCACTTCAAATACTAACAGAAATTTCTACAGTTGGTTCCCTTCTTCAGGAAGACTTGCCTATTGTTTCGAAGACCCTAAATCTAGATTCCGTTTGATGATGCTGAACATTCTTTTCTATTTTATATAAATTACTTTATTTTAGCTTTTTTTGCGGGAGGAGGTAATTGGGCTTACTTATTTATTTTTAACGGGGTGCTGGGCATTGAACCCAGGACCTCGTGCATGCTAAGCACAGTCTACCACTGAGCTAAAACCTCCCGTCTAAACACTATTTTCTGATATGGTAGCAACCTCGTCCCAGAGATCTTTCTGAATCGCTGAGCTCAATTTTCAACTTAAAAAAGATTCCTACTTAGTTTCTAGGGCTGTGCTAACTGCTTGGGAGCTGTACTGAAACAGCTTCCTGTTCTTGAAGCTCCGGCTCTGGGTGAGAGGACAAGGTATGCCTCGTTAGACTTGTTCAGGGCACTCCCAGGGCTCCCTCAGGCAACCCTCCTGTGTCTTTTTGCCATGTGTTTATCCTGTTGATAATAATACCTCTCTACCTCAGAAATAAACTGGAGGCTAAGGTGCTAATGTATATAAAAAGCTTTGTCCTTTCCTGAAATAAAGATACTATGAGAGTTGTTTTGCTGAGGGCATGAGAAAATCCATAATAGCATTTTGCAGCTGGACAGTGGCCATTTACTTTGACTCAGACCATACACAACTGAAGGTTCTTTTCCATCACAAGTTTTCTGCAATATCGCTTTATTTATCATCCTAATATACAACTAGAGGGTTAATTACTTCCAAATGCATCATGATCTAGGAGTAGTTATTTTTTCTTAAAATTTGCTACATTGCTCTGTGTTTCATATTAGAATCAAAAGTTTCAAATTCCTTTTGATTCAGTGTTCCAAATTCCTGGAACAGTATCATCTGTATTTCCCACTATCCTGTTGTGTACTTGCCTCTCTAATTCTTTTTCTGGGAAACATTGTTGACAAAAATCCATAAATTTTATAGAAACCTCACTTACTCTATGAAATTCCTTTTCCTTATCACCATAAAAGTTGTCTCAAGAGTTGACCCATTGCTTGTTAAGTTTCCCTTTCTTGCTATTCAGCTACCTCCTTTCCTCCCCACCTTCTCTTCCCTTCTTTCCTGACTATCCAAAGAAAATGTAAACTATACAGAGGGAACTGAAAAGTATGTTTAATCCATAAAACTGATGATCAGTCTCAGAAATAACAAGGAGTTGACCATATGTCTCCTACTGTTTAACGGGGAGCGATAAAGTATATGAGACTGATTAGAAGAGCCTCTGCTTGTTCTAAGAGTTATACTAGGTAATACTATCTATCTTTCTTTTATCTGCTATCCCTCTAATTTCTAGGAATACTCTTTCTAGGACTGCCACCCTCCAGAAGGGATGTTTAACTAAATTGGTGAAAGGCGCTAGAGTTTGGGACTACAAGGGAATCTGAATTATTTTATTTTTCTGGAGCAAACTCTTGGTACTAATGCTGTTGATGGTTGTTTTGACTGTATTACATTTTGCTGAGCCTCGGGACTGCTTTTGGAAGGTTTAGAAGTATCCAGGGAGGCGCCTGCCACTTTGATTATTCATACCCAGCTCTTTATTTTTATTTGAGACATTAAATAAAAACACACCCTGGCTTCTGCTCAACCTCAACTGGCGTTCATTTTAAAAACAAACCCCAAACTGACCAAATGGCAGCAATACAAGTTTTTCTGTGAGTGAGTCATCGTTCATGTCAATCAGAGTTCATTTATGGAAGCATTAAATTCTGGTGCTGGCCAGGCCACCTTTAGACAATTTAAAATGGGTTGGGATTTGGTAGGCTTGGAATAGAGGACTGAAAGGAAAACCAGGGTGATATTATGACTCAGAAAGTGACTCTTTTCCTTCTGAATCAGAATTGAGCCACTAGTCGAATTAGTTCTCTCAGGAAGATGGCAAGTTTTAGGTGAAAGGTTAAATGGAATCTCTGACCACCAATGTTCATCTTGTTGTTGGTTCAACTCTCTGCCTTTTTGGATAATTACTTACTCTTCACCTTTTCCCCTGTTGCTTAGTTGCAGGTAGGAGTAACGTTTTCCTTTCCGCATGTCTTAAAACATTTTTCAGGGTGACTATGCACTTTTAACCACTGGTTTTGTTTCAGGAATGTGTTAACTAATTTCTGCAGAGATGTACCACATTTTTTTCTACTCTGCTTTTCTGATAAACACTGGAAAATACCTCTCTAGGTATTTACCTTCTGGAATTTGCTGCTTACCTTACTCTGTTTGTGTACAAACAACATCAGTTCTAGTTTTCACCAATTTTTGTTCAATCTTTGTCTTAGTGTTTGTATCTTTATACTTCTAAAAATGATCTTTCCAAGGATTCATTCTTTCAGCAGACACTTACTGATCACCTGTTATGTGTGGCCGTTTCACCTTTTTCACTGTGTCTCCATCAGAAGTTGTTTAGAGTATTTTCATTTTCTTAATTGATTGATTTCTACTTCATACCATCTGAACGTTCAGGATGTTATTAAACCTTACAAATACCTACATGGGTCATACTCGTGTGTGTGTGTGTGTGTGTGTGTATTTGTATCGACTTTTGTTAGTTTAACAGTAAGAGCACATTTTAAGTCCTCTGTACATTTCTCAGCCTCCGTATCAACTGATAATCAAGAGAAGGGTTTATATCTTTTTAGCAAATGTACATGGTTGGTCCATTACAGAATAACCATTTAAATCCCCGGCATATTTGTTCATTCTGTATTTATTTATTTAATGCAGAATTCTTGACATCTTACTATATATCATTAAATTATAAGTTCCTTGAGGCACTATACTACTTTTGGAAGGAAAGAATAAAGGAATACATAGATTGATAAGCATGGTCCCTTCTCAAGAACTTGAAGAACTTGTAGTGAAGTTGCCTTTGTCTTCCCCCTACTCCAAATTAATTCAGGATTTATGTGGTTTTGTATTTATGGGTGCTTAGCCTTTGTGTTATTTGTAAAGCAGAGACTGAAAAGGTAAGAATTAATGCTTCATGGAGACCAAGGGCCTAGGTATGACATGAAGAGGTGGGAAGGTTGACAGTGGTCGTTGCAGGCAATTGACAAATAAAAATCATGAACTTTAGCATTCAACCCACTTAGTGATTATTTATTTTGGAGGTATCTGTTCCCCAACCCTTACCTTATTAGCGCATATATTCTCAAATCCATCTTCATGCAGCCCAAGAGGTGATTAGAACCAAATGGCTTCCCTGTGGAAACTGGATTGTTGCCCTTTGATTAGTAAGGACATCATTGCCAAACAACATCCACATGGTTCTCTTGTGTTCTTCTTATCACTGTTGTTAATACCTGCAACTAGTTACCCTTCCTTCATCTTTGAGGGGTTGGAGAACACAGAATAATCAGACAAGACCTGGAGCCCAGGGTACAGCAGCTAGTCAGGACCAGGCTTTTGTTAACATCTCTGCCAGCCCATTGTCATCATTCGGGTAACTGTAGGAGAATCTGGCTATTACACACCCTCCGATCCCAAAATTATTATATCCTTTTGCCCCTTAGTGCAAAACAAAGTGTCATTCTTCATCAGGAAGGCTTCTGTATGCAACTGGGTTTAATTTTAAAATAAAAGCATTTGGAAATTGAGGATAATGATCTTCCAATTTGCATTTTCAACCTCAGCTTAAAAATTAGTATCTCAGAGGAATATACATGAAATTTCTTTAGCTGATAACCAATATTTGTGCCCTGTGTCCTTGCATTCTTCTGAGAAAGAGAACTTGGGCTATTAACTCTGTCATATGTACTCATCCTTATGTATTAAAAGACATATTTTAAGCCAAGGACTCTTCTAAGACATGGGTTCATGAGACATGAGTACGTCATGAACTGTGAGCAAGGTCACTCTTATGTATATATGACTGTATGTGTGTGCGTGCATGTGTGTGTGTGTGTGTGTGTGTGTGTGTGTGTATAGAGCCATTGTTCAGTTCAACAAATATTTATTAAACGTCTACTATGTGCCAGACCCTTTTTGAGGCCAGGATACAGCAGGGAGCAAAGCAAGGTCCAGAACCATGTAGAGCACAGTCTCACAGGGAGACAAAGACAATAATTATATAATGTTTCAAGGAAATACTGACCACATTTAAACTTATTATGGATGCAACTGTATTTTTTAATTACATTACCTTACATTTGTGATTACTATAAATTTTTAACGATTTCTCATTGTTTTTGATGCTGTATTGCATGTATTTGAAAGCAGTTAGTAAACTGTAAAAAGCTGGATGTGTAAAACAGACGAGTTGAGAGCACATCCCCGCTCTGATGGAGCTGATCTTGTGCACAGCTACTGGATGTTCAGAAGTAAATTTCAAGCCTACTGTACCAGTGTGTACAAGCATTATCTCGGGTGCTCGAAATATTGTGTTACAGTCTCCTTGGATGAATTTTGGGAGCCTGTGTTTTTAACAAACAAACTAGCCAAATCTACTGCTGGCTGTGGGAGGACCACACTTTGAAGAATGCCATATTAGAGAGTTTATCAGAGGGGAGCTTGGAAGGGCCTCTCTGAGAACTGAATGCACATATCTTGTTGGTGCCTCCGATTCAGTGACTGACATTGGTGGTTCATGTGAATTAGTTTAGGCCACGTGCTAGGTGCACAAACCACAGAGATGAGTAAGTCATGAACCCGGCACTGGAAGATCTCACAGTTGACTTACACCATAGACTTCTCTGCTACTTTACAGCTAGTTGTCATGTGATCATGTGGCATTTTCCATTAATATACTACTTATATACTTACATATTATTTGACTTTTTAAATTGTCTCATTGATCCTAGATGCATGAGTTTTAAAAAATTGTTTGTAGTTGTCTTTACAGATGAAAACAGAGGCTCAGAGGAAACTGGTTATATGGAAAACTTCTGGTTATGTAAAGCAAGTATGGGGTGAGGCTAGATGCTATGATGCCAAGGACTGAGTTTTTTCCGTTTCAAGACCTTGGTGTGTCTTATGGTAATATTAGTTCAGAATTTAGAGTGTTTCTTCACCTGTTGCAGGTATATTATTAATATTCAAGAGATTCTTCAGTCCGCCTAAAGGTTGTCATGTACCATGTTCCCAGCCATTGAGAAATGAAATCATTCGTCACCCTTAAGTAAAGCCAGATGCCTCCACTGCGAATGGCAAGGATCTCTTGTAATAGGATTACTTGTACATTCCAGAAAGTTATGACAAGTGGCAAATGAACTAATACAAGGAAATAACATATAGACTTGCTGGGAAGAAGCCAATCTTTGACCGCCTCCGCCTTGAGTGTTTCTTGCATTAGAGGCTCTTCTTAGTCTAGGCAGTGCCATGACTAAGTTTTATTCTTTGATTTACTGTGTCTGACTATTACCTGTTTGTTCTTTCATTCATTCATTCAATAAACATTTCCTGAGGACTAATTGTATACGAGAACAGGCCAAGTCACTAGTTATAAAATTATGAATTAGACATGCTCCCTACCCAAGTATGAAGCATACTGTATGTAATTACCACAGAGACATGAATAAGTATCTATTCTATGATTTCTCAATTCTGACAGTTACCAGTGGAAATACTGGTTGGAGAAGCGAGTGTGTGGGTGAATTCTTCAGTAAGGGTTGAAATTTGTTATAGCTACGCATCTGGCAGTACTTAAGAATTATGACTGATTTCATGTTTCCATGGGCACACGGTACATTGTAACACATTAGGTAATATGCTGGTTGATAAAGCACTTTCTAACAGTGTAACATGGTGCCTTTATTCCTTCATCCTTAAGTCACCGTACACCCCATCAGTTCTCACAATATTGTTCCTAGGAGCTGTTGTCAGGATGTTTCCATTATCAGTAATAGCTGCAGTAACAACAGTCTATAGGTGAAGACAGTGGGACATAGAAGAACTTGCCCGGGGCGACTCCACAAAAGACTGGCGGCCTCCCATCTCGTGATACTCTGTTCAGTTTCTAAGCCTCAAAATTGCTTTGAAAGAATTGCTAGCCTGGATATTTTGCTCTTTTATTTTCCTATAACTTAGTGTGATGCTTCATATATGCAGCAGGATTTTCCATGGGTGGCCCACTGGCAGGCTCTAACTCTTCCCGGCCTTGTCTTTAGAAAGCTGTCAGAAAGCCCCACCCTCCACTTTTTCTACAGAGAAACCATAGTTGAAGAGCTCTGGTCTGTACTCACGGTATGAGTCTGCTGGCTTGAATGTAAGACACTGTGCTACATCCACTCATCGGTCTCTGCCACCCACGAACACTCAGAGCTACTGATATTTAATCAGTGGTCCAGTTAGTTTCTTTTCGGCGAACATCTGCGTTCTTCATACGTCATATAGACAGACCACAGACTGACAGTGTGGAAGATCCACTTTGCTGACACCAGAAAGAGAAGTCAAAACTAAAAGTGAAAATCTTTTCAGACTTGATTCCACTCAATACTTACTAGCTCTGCAGTAGAGAGGCCTGGAGGAAAACACAGCATTTCAGAGCCAGAGAAGGATTTTCTTTGCTTGGGCAGGTCAGGTCAGATGCTTGTCCCTTTCTTGTGGTGTGACACGTCAGTTTGCCACGTGTGCTGTCGGGATGTGAGTCTGCCTCTTGGGTCTAGGAGCCTACGGTGTATGACTCTATGCAAATATGAGGGTACCATTTTATGACAGTTAGTTGATTCAACTATTTTAATATTGGTTTGTTTCTTGAATATATCTTAAAAAATTTTTATTCTCTCTCTCAAATTGCTATTTTAAAGAAGAACGAAACTCCCGTTCGAACACAACAATTATTTGAAACCATTTTCCACAGAGCAGGAGAATACTTTACACAGTAATGACTAGCAAGCCGCGTTTTAATGTTCACGTGGCTGCTGCGGTGTCACAACAGCTCCTCTGGAACCATTCCTGCTTCTTACATTATCAGGCCTGTTCAGAGAAGGGAGCAGAAGAGAGAAAGTTTCTTTTCTGTCAAATGGATGCAATGGGTATATGGTGACCGTATAAACCTCAAGTGACTCAGTTATTACTAGGGACCTAATTACTGACCTTAGACTTTTAGGTGACATGGAAGGAGGTTCTCAGAACCAGACTGCTTGGCTTTTTGCAAAAACTCTAGAGTTTTGTACAAAAGTTAGCACTGACACTGCAGTAGTAGCAAAATAAAGTGGGGCCTTGGTTTTCAGAAAATGTTATTTCTGTCTGGATAACCATTTGGACATATGACTGAACATCATGACTATAACGTGGGAGCATGGTAATAATTGGTTCTGGCTCCTCTAGAGACACCGGGGGGCCAGTGGGAATGCTGACGCTGGCTGGGAGGCAACGCAGGCTGACTTCTGGTGTTCCTTAGTGCTTAGTACTTAGGACCCCTTAAAGACTTGTCCCTCTGTTCTTTGATTACACCTGCTATAGGGAGACTGAATCATGGTCATTTCTTTTTTTCCCCCAACCCTGGTTTTCATCCAAGTGTCCCCCTTTTGGTATGGAAACCTGACAGCAGTAATAACTAAAATCTCAAGGAAACAGCCAACGTTCGGTGAGTACTTACCCATTACAAGCATCTTTTGAGTTTTTCACGTACGTTGTCTCTGTGAGGCGATCAATGAGCCTTGGCTCTCTTGGTCGTGAGTGACAGAAACCCAACTGAAATGTGCTTGAACGTAAAAGGGGAGGGCGTGTTGTTGGCTCACGTAAATGGACATTTCAGGAGCTGCCTAGCGTTTGGTGTGACAATCCCAGGGCTCATTCGCTCTCTTTCTCTGTGTTGGCTTTTTTTGACAGGCTTTCTGCATACGGCCTCTGCCCAAGCAACTCCAGTCCTTTATCCTAAAATTAAAAAGTTAGGGCTTCTTTCTTTATAACTCGATCAAAGGGTCCCACATAAGTCATCTGTTGGTTTGGCCTGTGTATTGGGTCCATACCTGAACCCATCCTTGTGGCTAAGAAGATAAAATGCTTTTTTTTTTTTTTTTTGGCCAGGGCATGGTTTGAGAATGAGGGACGAATTGTTTCCTACAGAAAAAGATGGACTTTTTTAAGAGAAGATGCCAGGCAGGTCAAAACAATTAATCTCCATAACAACAGAACAGCGTTATTTTTCCTAGTTTACAAATGTGAGAACTTTGCCTCAGGTCCTAGCAATTGCACAGGAGGATGTGGATTATAACCCCATCTGTCTGATTCCAAAGTGCACATACCCACAAGAGAGGGATCAAGGTTAAGTGTGTAAGGCTAGAGTCAGACTGTCTAGGTGTGATTCCTGGCTCCACCAGTCACTTCCTAGCACTGCGCTTTGAGGAAGTATGTAATCTTTACAAGCCTTAGCTTCATTACCTGTAAAATGGGGGTAATAATTGTATCTGCTTCACAGGGTAACTGTGAAGATTAAGTGACATCAGTGTATGTGGACTGCTTTGCACAGTTCCTAACACATTGTAATTGCTGGCTCTTGTTATAGTGTTCTGTTTTGTAGTTTTAATTACCACAAAACTATGATTCAGATCACCAGTTGTTCTGACTTCACTTTTATTTGCTAATTTACTCTAGGTTAAACACTGGATTTGTAAACCCAAACATCACCTGATAAAAATTCCCAGTTTCTTCAACATGGCCAATTCCATGCATTTAATTTATTATTTTTAATATTTCAAATATTATTTTTATAGTCTAATATGATTAACTTTTTTATTATTACTTAATGAAGCTGTAGGTTTGTACCGAAAGGGAGCCCCATTTTCCCCTGTTATATCATTCGCAGCACTTAGAGCTACCTCGTGTATACTGTATATTTTGTAAATATTTATTGATTTCTTTTTTCTTTTCTTTTTTAATACTTTGAACATGGTTGTGTCTTGAAATACCATTCATAGGGAATTAGGGGAGATGTGATTCCTTTTTCTTGAGCTGTGTAGGTGAATCCAACTTTGAGGGGGAAGCTGGAAATCAGATACCAGACACCAGAGGAAGTATGCCCCACCCCACCTTAGGTGGGGGGCTGGGCAGCAGGGAGGACCCCGTCCTGGGCTCCTAGGGAGCTGTCCTTTCTTGTTTGCCTCATTTTCAGATAAAGTCAAGGCAGCATGGTGAGAATAGAATTTTCTTTAGCAAATCAATTAAAAACCAAACTTTGAACTAGGACAGTAGTTTTCTAAATTATTTCAGTGCTTCGCAATGCCTCAGTGCTAAATGCTGATCTTATTTACCTGAGATGAAGAAAGCTAGCTATTCAGCAAGTATCACTCTCCTAACCACCAATCTAGCCTATTTCCTTTTAAGGTAATTAAAGATTTTGGTATAAGGGGAGTGTTTTGAATATGGATTTACTATCAAGAACACACAGGAGAGCTGTTTTCAGAGTAAGGTGGAATTTAATGCCAGAATTTCAGTATTTAAATGTCTTAGAGATTAGACTATAGTGATAAAGATGAAATGTGATACGCATATAGTGTATGTGTATTTGTATGTATAAAACACTGTATATAATTACAGAGAGAACACCTCTCTAGCAAGTGATAATTTTAAACTCCTTAAATGTTACAATAACGTGAAACAGCATAGTTAGAATAATGCAGTCTTTCCTGAGTGTTGGTTATAGACTATTCAAAAAGGAAACATATATTTGAGAGATCTCCTCATAGGAATTGTGAACGGCTCCTTGACATTTTGTGTTCACCTTATTTAATCCTCCCACCAGGAGAAGGGGCTTGAACAGAGTCTTATACAAAGCTATTTAAACAGCCTTTATTTACTTATTTTTTAAGGGACTCATTACAGCAACCCGGTCAAGGTTCAAGGTCATTTACTTTTCATGTGGTAAAATAGTGTGACCACTTCTAAACAGTAGCACTCGGACGGGCAGCCTAAAGGCTAAAAAGCCTGTATCTTTTAGCCAACCGAAGACAGTAACTATTCTCTCTGTATTTACAGATTTTTTATTTTCTTTGCAGAAGTAATAACACTCAGTAAACAAGAAAGCGCTTCTAGCATTTTGGAGTTTTCGACTAATTTCTCAGCAAAGAAGATAAACTGTTGTATTTAGTGTAAAAATAGGAGGAACATCCTAGAGACGGAAGTGATTTTTCTAGTGTGTTACCTACAAGGGGATGTATTGATTTCTATGGGTGGTGCTCTGTTTCTGCCTCAGATGTACATTGTATCCAGGGGTTTAGAAAACAGAGCTTTTAATTCTTTGTAAATAGTAGCATTGTATAAAAGGGGATTTTTTTTTCAACTGCAACTACAAAAAATATTGTGCACATCGGTTTAAAATGAATTGACCTTTTGTTTCAGTGAGGGTGGTGTGTTACTTGTTATGGAGTGACTCCATTTGCCCATGCAAATAAGCACAAAGCCAGGATATTATCAGGCAATGGCAAAATTAAGAGGTAGGTCAGATTTAATGGAAACATCTGTCATTAACCCTTTTACAGAAACTGCCTCGGGGAATCCTTGCAGATAAAAGCTATGCTAAGCTATCTTACCTTGCTTTGCAGAGCTGCAAAGGGGTGGCAATCGTAATGCAAAAATTCTGCTCAGAGGATTTACTTTTAAAGAATGGCACATTTTAGAATATGGAAGAAAACTACAAGGCTTATGTTGTGTATCGTTCTCTTTATAAAAAATTTAAAGACTGTGGAACATTTAAGGCTGCTATTAATTTTTAGATTTTACACCAGCAGATTTATTCCCTGCTGTTGGCTACATTATGCCATTCCAGTGAGTGCCATCTTATTAATACCTGTAATTGAAAATGAAATATTTACATGCTGTTTTCTGAAATTACGTAAAACATAAAATTAGAAATAAAAAGGTATCCATAGCTGCACACAGTAATACATTTTTGCCTGTGTTTTGCAGTGGTACGAAAAGTTAATTTTACTGAGCATTTATTAAAGATAATTCAATTTATAAACATTTAACAGTCACTTGGATGCCATTTATTTTTGCTGCTTTAAATGATCAGTTACTAATAACAAAAGTACGTATCAGTTGAATTGCATTTGCAGTGAAATTTAAAACACCAGCTTTAAAAGATTACAGTCGTGCAATACACTGTATTCAAAAATAGTTTCAAAAGATTACAGTTGTGCAATACACTGTATTTGAAAATAGTTTATTTTTTAAATTTAGGTAAGTGAACACAAAAGTGTTCATATCAATTTGTTAGGAGGAAAAGAGGGCAGGGGTAAGTCCCTGATTATCTCCGGAGGCAGGAGAAAGTCCAAAACAATGATTCTGGTATTTTAGTTATGTTTATTCACAATATAGTTGTTCTTAAAATTATTTTGCCCCTCTTTTCTCTTAATATTGTTATTTCCACACTTGCCTTCATCATAATATCTTGTTAATTCTTTCTTTACATGATCTTTTGTGTCTTTTCTCTTTTAACCTTCTTTGTCTTCATAACACTCTTTTTTTGATATTTACATTTATTAATTCAGTCATTCAACAAGCACTTGTATAGTTTCAATGATATGCAAAGCATTGTTAAACTGAGATAGAGAGATTTTAAAACATAACATTGTGAAATCAGTGTATCCTGGCCTTTTCTTTCTTTTACCTTCTTGAAAGTAGGAAGCACAGATTAAAACGCACCTCTCTTTTGTTTATTTCTTCTTCTAAATAAGAGTTTAAACTTATCTAACTAAAAAAGCATTGTAAAATGAATAGAGAGGCCATTCACTTTCTCTTTCTTGGGGACTGTTTATACAATGTCTGATCCCCTTTCTTTGAGTAGGGGGACCTACAAAGATTTGTGCCAGCAGCTGAATGATGACCCATTTTTAACACATACCCAGACTCCTCAAAGTCATGGGATTCAATTGTGTAGAATTATTCCAAATATTACTTTGGGCAGATGAAGGAGGTATGGCATGAAAGAGAGTTAGTGCAACCATGGATATTTATCTTCCCTAAAAATGACAGTATTCATTTTGTAAATTTAAGCATTATAATGTCTGAAAACTATTGTTGGACTTTAGGGGGAAAAAAAAAGCCATGTAATCTTAAGCTCCAAATGTAGAATTAAAAGGACTTGAAATGATTTTGTGCTGTTTCAGAATTCACCTATTTAGAAGTTAGCATTTTATTTCAAAATATAAGTCACCTCTTTTGCTTTCTGTGGTTGTGTGAGCGTGTATTCCTATCAGTGGGCCTGTCCCTTGTGGACCGTGAACGGCTCAGAGGTGGAAACAAGTCTATCCACACTGATCGTTGTAAAGTAAAGCATTTATTTCAACCACATACACAATTAGGCACCTAATTAGTGTGGTTCTTTACTGACAAATGCTTTCATACACGAATACTTGATTTCAGTGTGTAACTCTGCTGTGTACAGGAAGGAATGGCATAAGAACGATCAAAAAAGTGGCAGCACACATGACCCTCGACTTGTTAAAGACGGAGAACCTTCAGTGTCACCCCTCCCTCTCTGTCATAGTGTTGTAGGCTCTTGGTCCCAGAGGCAAAGCTGACCTGCTTAGTTAGTTGGTTAAGTGCAGGCTTCATGGAGTGCCAGCTACCTTCCAACAGCTCACAGAAGCATGATCTGAGAAGATCTTGCCTTTTTACCTGGTTAATAAACCATGGTATCTCCTAGGTGTCATTGTATTTTGTTCTTATTTCTTCACTCTTAATATCCTTTGCATCTAATGATAGGATAAGATTTTTAGGGATACTGAAATTTAGCTGAAATGCCTGTTTATTTTGAAAGAATTTTTACTTTTGAAAATTTTATCAGGTTTTAATGATTCTCTTCTAAGAACCCTTTTGATGACTAAATGTTCAGAGCAAGACCTGTCAGTCAAAAAACATCTGGTTCCTGGTTCACAGGGGAAAACACTATATTGAAAAGAGGGTATAGGTCATTTAAGGTGGTAAAGATTTGTCTTTTTCTATGTACTTTTTTTTGTTACAGAGAGCTGTGAAATTCTGTCTCTGATTTTTAATTTGAGGCAAGACACTGTCTTTTTCCTTCCATATCCCATGGACGGTTGACCTGTAGCTAGAAGACCCCTGTCAGTTAACTGGGCTGTTGGGAAGCCTTGCCTCCTTGTCTCTCTCTTTGATAATCAGGACATGAATCTCTGACTTCTGTCAATAGGTACCTCTTTCTTGAAGGAGTTATCGCAAGTAGAAGAAGCAGTGTTCCTGACTGATTAACCTGCTTTGCCTAAATCTTAGGATGAAATTTTCCCCCTAAGCCAAAACACAACATATTGTTATACTAATAAGATACTCAGAATAGTCTGTTGGAATTATCTTTTTATCCTCATTTGGGGAAAATTGCAATTCACTTACTGCTTTTTTGAATATAGTCACATGGTTCAAAATTCAAAAAGTATAAAAGATGTGTCCCACGAAAATATTTCCCCATTCCCTTCCTCCATTTGCCCAGTGTCTACTCCCTTTGCTCCCTGGAAGTAACAGCTGTGACTGGTAGTTTGCGTGTTCTTCTACACTTTGTCTACTTGCTGATCCTTTTTAATGGGTCATACCTGTTCCCAGTCTCAGATTTTATACATGTCCATGTTCTCTTGACGTTCATAAAGTGCCTTTCTATGAAGTGACATTTAACAATGTGCACGTTAAATCTGGGTGCTTTTTGCTTGGCTTTGCATTCATCTTTCCACTTATGTTTTGAAGAGGAATTTCATATTTTCTTTGCTCTAATTCTGGTTGCCAGGATGGCTGAATGCCATTCCTGGAAGGGGTGTGTGTTAGAGTTGGCACAGACGGAACAGCTGGCATGGGAAAAGGAAACCATTCCTGTGTCAAGGAGATTTATCTATTCATTATTTTAAAAATTGTGATTGTTACCATCATTGACCATTTGTTGTGTGCGACCCATGTTCTGGGTACCATTTTAAACAAAGAACAAGGCATGTTCTTGGGTAGTGTCCAAGGAACTCCCAGCTGGGCATGTTGGGACTCTGTCTATGGTAAGATTACGATTTTGGTAGCCAGATCGTTAGCAGTGAGTAGAAAATAGTCTAGTACAATTGTTTCAAACTGTACTCGGAGGAGGGCTGTAGGTTTTTTAACACGTAACCCTGGGGCCAGTTAGTGAAGGGAAGGGAAAGGACATAATCCTGTTACTTTTATCTGTTTTTCAAATTGTGCCCTTGTAAGATTTCTATTGGAGGAATATTTCAATGGCTTTAAAAAAGTTTGAAATCCACTGCTCTAGAAAAGTTAATGCTGGAGTCAAGGAATTGTGTTCTGTAAGTCTGGCTGTGCCTCATTTTCAACTCCACATTGCATGAGGTGCAACAATCTGATGGGAACAAGTTGCAGCCCACTCTGCAAAATGGATCTGATTTTGGAAAAGTTGACTACATGTTATTTAATTGAGTTATGCTTTTCATGCGCTAGAGAAAATCACTATTTACAAGGATTGTGTAGGCAATTTTTTGTAAAGTTAAGGACCTCTTTGTAGAGTGAATAATGCCCTATTTAATGTTGTCCAGGTTTGAGATTTTTATTTATATTTTCTTTGAGGGAGGAACATCTATCAAATGAGAGCACAGTTGCACTGACTTCCTAAATTATCCAAAAGGTATAACATTAAGGGATATGCATACCAGAGGAAGGAAAAGAAGAAGCAAAGTATGGAGAGGAGTTTTATTTACAAATAATGTGTGAAGTGGCTTCCCAGTTTACAGTGGCAGGGGAGGAGAACAGAGCAGCAGAAAATGATGTGGCAGTAATTTGAAGATGAGAGAATGGAGAAAGATGATCTAGTTTGCTAGAGTGTTTTATTGAGAGACTGACGACTGTGTAATGACTTTAAAGATACCTATGTAATTCACTGCGATATTTTTGTTTAATTTTACTATTTGGTTAAAAATTAGGGAAAGAAGGTTATTTCAGAGTTGACATGATTAAAACGTCAGCACTTTCTTAAAGTTGTGACTGTGTGTTTTGAAGTCAGTCAGTCAGTCAGTCAGTCAGTTTCATTTATGTAACGTCTGGTTGAAGTTTGTACATTCAAGATGACTGTAACAACAGCGTTTCACATGCCACCGGCATTCAGTAAATGACTGCTCAAGTCTATTAAATTACGTTCAGATACATCCCAGTAATTCTAACAACACTAACTGCCTTTCAGTTAAATAAGCTGTGAAAGGTTAAAAGTCAAGATAATGCAAAATTAGAAAACTCCTATTTTTTTCATTTAAATTGGTTAATTCATTATAGATGTCAATATTTAAGACAATTGAGTAATACCAGAAAAGAGATTCATTATGTTAAATATTAAAAACTGTTCTTTATAGTTAGTAGGATTGTAGTAAACATATTGAAGGTAATATAAGTCGAGATTGTCCACGTTGTAAAAAAAAATGTATTTCACTTAAACTGTAACCTGAAAAGTTGAAAGTCGTGTGTATTTGTTTGTTTAATGCAGTCTTCTGTTTACTTTGTTTATCAATAGTTTCCTGGTTCTGTCATTCCTTTTTAACTTTGATCTACATGCTTTAGGCAGGGCACGAATTAAAGGGGCGAACATAGACTCTGAGGATCCCTCTTGTCAAGGCGCAGGTGGAGGAGAATGAGGGGCCAAGCAAAGAGGCAGGCGAGGCAAGCCAGAGGCACTCCCAGGCGGAGGGAGGCCAAGGGCTGAGGGGTTTGCTATGATGGGCTTAAATGCTGAAAAGAGGTTACAGAGGATGAGGCCAGCGACGAGGCCACGGGACTTGGAGGTTAAGTGGTTATCGGTCACCTTTGAGAAGAGAGCTTCTGGAAGAGCGTAGGAGCAGAAGCGTTTGCAGTGGGTTGAAAAGTGTGCAGATGAGTCGGAAGAGGCCGGGGACAGGGCCAAGCTCACAGGCAGTGCGGCTGTTGGTGAAAAGAAAAAGGAAGCAAAAAAGAAGGGAAGCTGGGTCAACAAAAGAAAACTTGACTATTTTACCAGGAACCGTGGGTCTGATTGCTGTTCATTACAAATCAACTCCCTCAGAAGGCAGTTTTCTTATCTTCCTGACATGCACTAAACAGCTCCGGAATGGTTGGCGCCTTTTTTCAAAGACTTTTAACAATTTGCTTGTGGGTTTTCACTTGTCTACTTTTTTAAATGGAAAACATTACTTGAGAAGATATTTTTGTATTGAATCAGCATTCCACCCTTGCAATGAACGCCCTGTGGTTATGTTGCATTATTCTTTAATTCACTCTTGATATCTATTCACTAGAATTTTGCTTCTTCAGTTTCAGATGAGTTTGGCCTGTAGTTGTGTGTGTGTGTGTGTGTGTGCATGCACACTATACTGTCTTGGTCATGACTTGGTATCAGGCTTGTGCTAATGCTGCAAAAGAATTTTGAATCTTTTAATCACTTTAATATTTTGAGACTGTTTAAACAAGAACAAAAATCTCTTCAACTTAGTTTTGTTAGAACTAACATAAAACTACCCAGCTAAGGGGAAAAAATCTACTTGTGTCTGGCGTTTTTTAGAAATGGATCTTTAATACTCTTTTCAGTTTCTTCTGTGGTCGTTGTCCTATTTACGCTTTCTGTCTCTTCTGTTACTCAGTAATTTCTCTTTAAGAAAATTATTTTAGGTTGGGGAAAATGAGTATATTTTAGGCTAAGGAGAAGGAACTAGTGGATGAGAAGGAATTTATGATAAAAACAGACAGAGGAATCATGTAATTAAGGAGAAAATTATTCTGGTGGAAGGAGTGATGGAATAAAAATACAGTTGGAAGGGTCAGAAGGAAGTAGAGGCATTTGAGAGAAGCAGGTAAGGATGGGCAAAAATAGACTAAATTTAGAGGCGGGGGAAACTTAGCAATTAAAGAGGAAGGAAAAGGAAGCAAAAATTTATTCATTGTTCTCTGCCAGGCATTGTACAATGTGTTACATAGAAATAATCTCACTTAATCTTCATACAACCCTATGAAGCAGGTTTTTTTCCCCTCTATTCTGTAGCTAAGGACACAGACAGGTTCAGTAATTTACCCAAAGTATTGCTTCAGGAAACCGTGAAAAGCTTTTATTAGTATTTGCTTAATGTGATCATAGGAGCTTTAAGTCAAAATACTCATTTTTGTTTCCTGTGATTGGACAGATCGCGTCTACTATTAATCATATATGCTTGTATTTGTGTATATTTGCATAAATGTGCACAACAGCATGTAGGTCTTATGTGCATCTAAATATACAAATATATAAGGCTAGGTGTATATTTACGTAACTCATGTGAGCAAATTCCCCAGTTAGGGATTTAACCTAGAAGGAGCCCTTGCCAGATAATGTCAGTATTAACAACAGCTTCATTTATTGAGCAACTATATACTTGCTAACGGTTTGCATTTTTTCATATTTCTAATCTCACTACCTTCATAAAAGGTAGACTTGTTATCACCATTTTAATAGATGAGCTTATTGAAGCTTGGAGAATTGCAGAAACTTGCCTGGTATCTCGTTGCTGGAATGTGCCCAGCAGGCATGTAAACCTAACTTTAAAGAACTATACGTCAATATATATCAGGCACTCCCTCTTTTTTGATATTCACTTATTATCCGTCAGAATTGTTCAGGATGCTCTTTTCTGTTCACAGAAGCCACTCATTACCACTTCCCAGAATCAACGCTGTGAACTTCCATTGTTAGGACTCTGCTAGGTAGGTCTTCTTTGCCTATGATAGTCTATTTGAATAAGCAAAATAAAACTAAACAGACCGTCACTTTTATTTCACTGAAATGGCCAGCCCAGTTCCAAGCACAGGGTAGACCGTTACCAAATGTTTGTTGATGACGTCTGTGACCCTCTGGGTAAGGCATGCCTACTCAACACGACTAAAGAAACTGTACACCTGTTTATCTGTACAGAAATGAAAAATGAAACATTTACAAAGAAATCCTGTGACCACATGACTGGTGATTTTTCTACTTGGTAGAAATTAATCAACGTAGACGTTGGAAAATTCACATTTCAGGACACTTCAAAGACATTTGTAGTGATCGTACGCTGTCACTTACTTATCCACTCCCTTTTGCTTTTTCCCTTTTACTTTTATGCCTCTGTACCCACAGCATGTGAAAGCATTGAAAGAAAATAAGAATCTTAAACTCATAAACATACCTGCTTACCATCTGGCAGGCATCCCAGCAGTCTGGTGATCTCCTTAGTTATCCAGCAGATAGTAGAAAAACAAGAGTCCTGTGAAGATTTCACATGTTGCCATATCCCTGCCAGATGGTGATTTGTAAAACATGGACAAATTGCACTGGCTCCACTTCCCTCCGACAATCACAACAGAAACACTGCAGCAATGGTGTTTAATTTGAAGGCAACTGCAACTGAATAACTTTTAAGGCATAAACATCTAAAGATTATCAGAATAAAATGTGTCCTTATCTCCAGAGAGCTGGTCCTTCATAAACCTGCCATCCTGTGCACTGCTACTTCTAAGATTCTCCCTGGGGGGGAAAAATCTATGGAGGGCTGTGAAGTGTCAATATCATGGGACATCTGATTACTACCTACTGATTCTTTGCCACAACATGATGTTTTTCTGTCACCCAGTGATGGGCTGTGGGACTAAAAATTATATTGATAAATTTGCCATTTGGGCAACTTACTTCACATTGAAACACGAAGAACTGAGTCTATGTAGAAGCAGGGAATTCTCTAAATGTTAATAAAACAGTAAGGAGTTTTACAATAATATTTTCCCACTGTTTCCGTTGTTCTTTGTGGTTGTCTACACAATACTCAAATCACTGGTCAGTTTGGATGAAAAATGTCAAACAAGCGGTTTAGCATTGGGTAAACAAACTACCAGTTTGTGGTTTTCAAACTTTTTCAACCAGCTTTGGTCTTACAGCATACTTGGCCAGGGAGGGGTATCTTTTCAGGTCTTTCAGTGATTCAGAAGTCCACCTGGACATAGCAGACCAGAACTTGTGTGGTCTCGAGGGAAAAGGATAGAAGATAACCAGCTCTTCTTCCCCGCGGCAGTAGCTGGATTTGCTCAGCAGTTTCTCTTCTCTGTAGGGAGTACGCTGCCTGTTTCTTCTTGAGGATATAGATGCCAAGGTTTTATGTCAACATTTTCATCACCCAGAAAGAAATCCCAAGCATATCAATAGTCGCTCCTAATTTCTCCCCAAAATCCACAGCCACAGGCAACCGTTGATCTACTTTCTGTCTTTCTAGAGTTGCCTATTCTGGACATTTAAGTTAAATGGAATCATATAGTGTGTGTGGTCTTTTTGAGTGGCTTCTTTGACCTGATGTTTTCAAGGTTCACTCATGTTGTGTGTCAGTACTTCATCTTTTTATTGTCAAATAATACTCCCTTGTATGGATATACCACCTTTTATTTATCCATTTATCAGTTGATGGACATCAGGGTTATGCCCACTTTTTGTGGAAATGTGGCCATGTACAATAGGGTACAAGTTTTTGTGTGAATGTGTTTTATTTTTCTTGAGTGTGGAAACCTGTGGGTGGATTGCTGTTGTCTGTTGGTAACTCTATTTTTAACCATCTGAAGAGCACAAGGGCTGCTTTTGTCTGTAACTCCCTATTCCATACAGGCAAGGAACACAGTTGGACTTTACACACATGGAATGTCTGTAATCTAGCATTTTAATTCCCATTCCACAGTAGTCTAATAGAATTAGACAAACCTAAATTTGAATCCTAATCTCACCACCCACAACCTCTATGATCTTGGACATATTACTTAGTATCTCTTAAATTTCATTCCATCATCTGTAAAATGAGGATCATAACACTCACTTTGCCTGGAGTTTGTGTGCATGGAGTGTGGTGACGTGCAGAAAGCAGCTAGCACAGTGCTGATTACACAGCAGCTTTCCAGTAAATGTTGTTTGCTTTTGAGTTTTTGCTTTTGAGTTAATCTGAGATGTATGAACAGACTTAAGGAAAAGTTTTGGGAGTTGATTTAGGTGTTCAGGTGAGGCTCTTCTTGGCTGATTTATCGGCTCCTTGGAGGAAAAAACATCACATTTTTATGTTTACTCTTTAGGATTGTATTAGAATTTAATGATCAGAAAACATTAAAAACAATGTATCCAAAACATTGTTTGCTATAAACTTTTAAGAATTTAGTGTTTAAAAATGAGACTTTATTGCAATTCTTATGTAGTTGTGTCTACCATATTTTACTATCTGGGGGCTCATTCCACATGTAGACCATCTCATAAGGAACTGAATAATACTTCCTTAGTATGATCTGAGGAATATTTGGGGGGGGTGTTTACTGAAATATAGTTGACATATAATAATGTGTAAGGTGTACTGAGGAATAATTTCTAGTTGGAGTTTCAAGGTGAGACTTTTCTATAAAGACCTTTCAAATCATTTATAATTTGCAGACAGCGGGCCCTTGGCTGCCACAGTCTGGTGATGTCCACGCAGTTCCATAGAGATGAGTATGGCTTCCTAAAGGAGGTGTTATAAGTCATAAACATGTAAAATCTTTTAGATGTCTTTAGGGCTGTCTTCCTGACTTCATCATAAACCATACTTACCACACACAGAACAATGTGAGTGTTGAAAGATCATGAGCAAAGGGGATTTCATCATCTTTCCCAAGAATGGAATACCCATGTGAAATAATTTTCTGCATGCCTCACGTGTAACTTAAATCCTTTTTGCTTCATTTAAAGTCCATTTCCATTAAATCCATTTTTTCCTGAGGCCAAAGGATTATTAAATGGCATGACAGTCTGTTAAAAGAACAGGAAAGTATTTCTCTAGATTAGCAAGTTTTCTCCATGTCCCCCAATCTTTTAAACTATCCCAGAGAGGTTCAGTTCAGCATAAACGGTGTGACCAGTGAAACTGAGATGTTTCCTTTCTCCAGTCTTTGGGTGGCCATCCTGCTGACCCTTTGAAACTCTAGAGGTATTAGAAGAAACCAAGAAAGTTTTATTCACGCCTCCGAAGCGGGGGACAGGGGGGAAGAAGGAAAGGCAAAGTGTAAATGGATTAGGAGATGTGGCTCAGATATATTCTTGTTTATACTTAAATTCAGACAAAATTTTAAACCCTTTTTTATGGCTTCAGGTATTATTTGTTACATTTAACTTTTTAAAATACTGAATTTGACTTTATTAATTTATGCACATTATCATAATAATAATTATTATATTTATTAATTATGTATAGTATCTCCTATATTTTTATATCAAACCAAACAGGAATATTTGAATTCCAAAAATTATTCCAATTTAACTGATTAGAAACACACTCAACTTAGGCTACCAGAGATATTAATAAGCTTCGTTAAACCTTTCTCAACAGACAGCGCGTGCTCTCTTTTAAAGCCAAATTTGAATTTCAAGCCTAGATTACTTCACAGTGTCATTTTAAATCGATAACATCTGGAGGGGGGCGTGGGGAGAAAAGTTCCCCTTTCAGCTCTTCAGAACAGATTCCATTTCAAGCCCGCCAGAAAATTTAGACCTGCTGCAAGTTTAACTTTTTTTTTTTTTTTTTTTTTTTTTAATTCTCTCCTTGCGCACTCCTCCCCTCTGATTATCCTCTCCTCCCCGGCTCTTAAATGTGTCTATTACCCTCAGGCTTTGACCTTGGGCAGACTGTGAGCACAAAGTCATGTTATTTAGAGTGAAGTAACACCAGTAGTCAGGAAGGAACAATGTAGCTCAAGCCAGATAAAATAAATCTCTCATTTCCTGTCAAGGGACTGAGCCAAAAGCAGTGATGAGAGACAGAGGGGGCAAACCGCGCAAGGCGAAACACAGACACTGGGGGTAGACGTGACCACAGGCCTCCTTTGAATACAGACAACAAAACCAAAACCAGCCAGAGTGACAGGAGACACATGATAGTGATGGAATAAACCAACACACATGAAACAGAGGGGGATCTTGGCATCGCCCTGGCCACAGAAACGACATATTTGAATTGCTGGAGTAGAGAATTCTAAGCACAGGACTGACACGTGTGAGGGATTCCTCTGAGAAGACTGGGAGTTTCGTAAACTTTGAAACACACCTGTGTAGCTGCCACTTTGGACCAAGACAGCTTTAGAATGAGAACCAACCATCGATCTCTGAGTCCTGCGGGCTGCACATTAAATATGTAAATAGCCGTGGGAAGGAGGGACCTCCCATACTCAGCAGAGTGACACAGTGGTGATCACTGACCCATCATTAAGAATTTTGCCTTCTTAATGACTGCTCAATTATTACACGAGCATCAATAGAGTGGCTGCTATCTGCAGGTGCTGTCTCAAGTTATTTCAAGTTTTTTTATACCTCTCATCCTTGAAACAACCCTTAGAGGAGGTATCATTGTTCTTTTATTTTTTAATTGAGAAGCCTGAGGCCCTGGGAGGTGAAGTAACTTACTTAGTCGAGAGGGATGGAAGCTTGATCTAAACGCCAGCACTGGGGTCCAGAGTCCACTCCCTTAATTGCTGCACTTTGCTGAATACGTGACCATGCTCTGCTAACATGACGTGTTACTTACCCTACTTGTTGGCAAGCCCTGCTCAGATCTTTCTGAAATCCACTCTTGTTTCAGTAACACATTGAGACTTCTGAATGCTCATGTCAGAGCCAAAAGAAATAGGAGAAAGAGTGAGAGCATGCTACGTTCATTAACAAATGCCGAGTATTTCACTTCTACCCAAAGCTCATCCAAGATGGTAAGGGACTGAGAGTTCATTCATTCATTCAGTTGCTTCTTCAACAAATGCTCATCATTGAGTGCTTACTACATGTTAGGCACTCTGTTGCGCGATGCAGTAGTCTCCTGGCTGACACGTAGTCAGTCAAGGCTACATTTTAGATCCAGTTTGGTGCAGGATATACGGTGTAAGAAATCTTTATGGAGACAGCAGAATTCTTCAAGATGAATATTAGTTTACATTTGGAGATAGTTAGGAATTTTTTTAAGATGAAATACCATTTAACCTTTTGAATCAAACGTTATACGGAAACATTCTTTAAGACTATGCACCCAAAGACTGTCCGCTTAGTGCCAAAATGACAGTGGATATCCGTACTTTCGAAAAATCATGCCTCATTGTGAAAATGTTTCTAAGAAGGTTACAAATCTTAATTTGTAGGCTTCTGTAATCCCCTCTGCACCTCTGAGACCAGAAAAGGTAGCAGTATTTTGGCTCTAACATATAGACTGTGCGTAATTCTCGTTTCTCCTATTATATTACACTTATGTATTAGATGCAACAGCTTTATACTTACCTGATAAACTAAGCTTTCTGAGGGGGGTATTGTGTTTTTCATCTTTGTGTCCCACTGACTGTCATAGTATCTGGAATATAGACGGTATTCAGTATATGACTGTTACATGAATGGGTAAATACATTTTGCCAACACATAATCAGAGGCATGCACACACACACCTTTGTATGTGTAATATTATGCAAATAGTGGATGGTTCAAGATAAATTGTGCTACTAAAGGCAATGATTATTCCTTTATAAAATAATAACCATAATGATGTAATAGATAATTTATTTGAATGTTTACTCTACAAGGCCTAGTAACACCTGCCTCTGTGTGTTTAGCATGGGCTATTTAATTTAATCCTTACCCTGATTCTGTGAAACAAGGGTATGCTTTGTTTTAAGGTTAAATTGAAAATGATCATAAAATGATGTATCTTTTGGCTTTAAGTATTATTTGATTAAATTTACTGTGTTACTATTAAAATTGGAAAAAAAACCGAGGAAAATAAAAAATATTAATCCCGCTGCCCCTTTCTAAGAAATAATATAGTAGTCCGAGTTCAAGAGGCAATGGTAGCTCGCATTTATATTTTGGGGGCAATCTCATACATTTTTGCACATCCACAGAGAGGAAAACTCATGGTGACATGTGCGTGGGTAGAGCAAGAGATTGCTCCAGCTCTGACATGCTTTCATTTGAATCAGAAAGAGGCCGTTTATAGACTTTGAACTTTATTTGAAAAGGCAGGCCTTTATATTTATTGTATGTTTAGTAACCTGTTCATTTATGATGGTGACACGGAATGCAGAATATTCTAACAAGATTAGAAAATAAAATCAGACATTTCAGATATCTTCGTTTCCTAATACTTGCACATCCAGGTACCCCATAAATCCTGGCTAGTCTTTTTCTTTCCGATATTTATTGACCTTTTTACCTCTCTGCTTTGTCTTCTGTTGACAGAAAATGGGACTTTTGCTTAATCCAACCCAGGATGTTTCCTTTAAACAAAAACAATTACTTCCTTTCTGCAGGAAATTTATGAATCAGTAAGTCTGTGGAGACAACTCATCTCTTCTTTTGGTGGTTCGCAGCCCAGCGTGCACCTAAGGTCGTCTCAGGCTCTGGCAGGGAGTGATAGCAGTTATTTTTAGGTGCCCCAACTTAGGCTATTGGTTCTAGTTTCTCCTCTCCAAAAATTCATATTTTGGGTATGACAGTTAAGCTTTGATAAATAGTGCATAATACATACTTGGAGAAGCATGTTTGCTGAAGGTTCTGCGTGCTTCACAAAAGGAGAAAATGAAATCGTTGAGAAACGAGGAATTACAAACACCAGCACTGACTATATTGTAACCATAAGTAAAAGACAAAACTCAAATAAAAATTACTCTCGGTAAGGACTGAAAGTGATCATGAAAAATACATATCTCTTGGTGGATATCATTAGCTTTCCTCATGAAACACCCAATGAGATCAAATATCATGACCCAGATAGTTAAAAGGAAGTGTATCTTATGCAATATACAGCTAAACCATAGAATCCATTGCTGCTGGCGATCACTGAAGTGAATGGCACAGTGAGTATAGTTTGTGAAAAAGTCAGTCATTTTTATGAATGGGGAGAACATTGTAATTACATTATCGAGAGAAACTTTAAGAGATTGCAGTCAGTTACACTTCAGAGCAGATCAATAGCTTGGTCAGGAAGACATATGTCCATATTTTGTTGGGATAGCACACTTGATATATTACTGATCTCTAGGCTCTACTGTGAATACCGGGCAATATTCAAGACAGAGTCCAGTTTAGGATAAAATTTGTAAATCTGTTTTATCAATTGTAACTGCTTTCTTACTACTATTTTGTGTATATGATACTATAAAGGTACATACTGACATTACTGTGCAAAAATTAATGCATAATTACTAGGACCAATAATACCAAGGCTTCCTAAAACTTGTATTCTTTGTTTATTTGTGTCTTTAGTTCTTTACTTTTGTAATAAAAAATTAATGTTTATCCAGTTCTACCTTAACTTTTTCATGGTATTTGAAGACTTCTCTTAAAAAGGGTTAAGTGCAGTGTTGGTTAATCACTTTAAAATACAGTTAAAGTGCTCAGTACTGTCTCTTGTCCATGGTAGATATTAAGCAAACAAACAACTTTAATGATTGATTTGGGGCTTTTACAAGTGGACCTGGTATTATTTAATGTACCCTTAATGTTCGGTTTTAAGTGCAGTTCAAAACAACGGTTATAGTTTATTATTAACCAATATATTAAATAAGGCAGATCTTATCCAAATTTATTAATTTGTCATTTATCACAAGGACATTCTCAAATTCAGGGTTTTGTTTTGTTTTTTTTTTAATTACTGATTATTTCTTTACAGACAGGCAGAGAAATTGTTACCTATTAGTGTTATCAAATTTTCACTCAGGCATTTTGATGTTTCCTGATTTCCTGAAATGGGAAACCAATTTTTGTTTCACTTGTGTTTTAATTTTTATGAAGATCTTTTACTGATTTTGTTCATCATTAGGCTCCTCTCATATGAACAGTTTGGAAAGAGATTTTTTTTCCTTGCAGTTATAAATTCACAAGAGGAGCTCAACTTTGATAAAGAGATAAAAATCATTGGTTTAAGGACTTTAACATATGTGGTTCTGGTATTCTGTTCTATATATGCAGTCTCTAATCAAAGGAACTCCAAACACTTCAACATCCTCATAAAATTCTTTTTTGTAACTGACAGTTTTTATTAAATCCCAGATTGAGTCCTGTCTCCACCTTCTGAATCCAAGAATTTGTCACTTTTCTTGCACATGGTATCACTGGTAAGCAGTTCTCCGGAGCTTATAACTTCAGCATCCTCATCTTGACAAACATGTTTACCGTTTAGGACAGAGGGAGTGAAAGTGTACACATATCCAAAATAGGTTTCACTCAGTTCACAAGTATTCAGGGAGCCTAATGATATGCAAAGCTCTTCCATAGGATTCAGAAGATAGAGGAAGCCCCCTTACTGATCCCCCCCAGGACCATCAAAACTGAGTTTTGGGATTATTCAGTGCTGGTGTCTCCAGTCCCTTTGTAGAAAAATTAGTTTTCCTAGATGTCCAGATTTTCTAGTTTAAGAAATATTAGTGTATTTTGATTATTGATAAGGGGGAAATATTCTTTAAAAGTTATACTTAATTAATATATGATTGGGGTTCTTTATAAATTTCTCCCCAATCACAAGATATTCCAAATGTTTAAAGGAGTTTTTAATAAGCATTGCAGATATATAGCTCAAGTACATATTTAATATTTGTAGGGAAACATCGAAAACATTTATGTTTTTCAGTTATCAGCAAATTCATGTAGATTAAGAGCGAATTGCATAATGTTTTCTGACAATATATTAATAATATTGCTACAATTATTTCCTTTCTACCATGAGCAAGTATTTACTAAGAATTTATGTGGGGAAAATCTGTGATCTTTTTTACTTGATAGAATTTTATCACAAACCATTTTAGAGTTTAGAATGTGAGACTCAGGGTTGTACAATAGTGTGTCCATGGACAGACAGTGAGAAAGTTAGGACTGTGGTTACTTTCAACTCTAATTTCTGTTCATTTGTCTAACTGCTAAAAGGGTAACATTTTAGAACTAAAATTTTTAATATGCTGATCCTTTGAAATTATCTCAGATATTTCTACAGTTTTGTATTAAACATCACCATACATTCACTGGAGTCCTAGGTTTCACACACACATGGCACAGAAGTTATGTCCCATCTTCCTGGGAAAATAATGCTAACATAATTGAACCAGGACAATGCAATAGACTGGCCTGTCAGAGCACACTGGCACGAATTGAATTTTTATTTTAAAAAATTGATATGTCTACCTGGTTTCCATAATAAGATTAAGATCAGCAAAATTAGGAAATAAGTGTTCACTTCTATTGTATCTGCATAGTTTGGCTTCCTGCAGGACTGAGCCACTTCCGATTGGATACAATAGGCAGTTGATAAGTTTCTTGATTAAATGAATGGCTTTTCCTTGGTTAAGTTTTTAATTGAATGTGTTTAATACATTATCCTCCTTGTATTTCTGTCATTAGAAAACATGAAAAATATCAAAGGAGTGGGGGAAATTCCCAGGTATATATTGTAGGATTTGGATAAAATTTTCACTGGTAAGAAAATGCTGAGACTGTTCTATTGTCATTATACCAAGAAAACAATTTTACCCTTTTCGCAATCATTTGAGCTTTAGCTACTCAAGTGTATATGCTTTCCCTTTTATTATTAAATGTGAACCATGTCAGATTTGTTAATATGCAAGCAAGAATATTTTACTTTTAATTGACTTTTTTGGTTGCAACAACATTGCAGAGGGTTTTTGTTTGTTTGTTTCTATAATCAATGAATTCAAGAATAGCCCTTTGCATCTAACTCATCTCCGTATTATCTATCCTGTGTTGACTTTAGTGAGACCTTGAACAGTCACCGCTACACAATACACTTTAAAGTTTTAAAAGCTGTTTGTTTTGGCTTGTTTTAGTCTAGCAATTGAGAAATTTATTTAGTCATAGCCGATCTTACTTAGACACAGGAAAAACCATAAAATCATCATCTCTGAATCTCTGTGTTTTTTCAGAAGGCTTCATTACTTCTGGGGATATAAGTGACTCATATGTGTTGGGAAAACTCACATTTTCCATGATTGCTCACATTTTTTGACTTTAGTATTTACCATTAGAAATGACATTTTATCCTGCCAGGGATGTGGGAAAGGGGTCGAGCTCCGGAAGTCTATTTCCTAATAAAACTCTGGTTGGATAGCCCATGCAATAAACGCAGGTAATTTTTCTCATGTTGATGCTAGGAATCAGAAGAAAATATACACATAAACTAGTTTTTAAAAGCAGTGATAATTGTGAGAGTAACAATTTATAACAATATATAATTTTTAATGAGGACATTTACAGGAAAATGCTAGGGAGCTCTGCAGCTAAGTTGAGTCTGATGTAATACACATCTGTAAACAGGAGTGAGACATGGTAAATATTGATGGAAGTATTACAGCTTAGGAAGAAGACTGAGAAATAGCAGGCATTCTCTATCACGTACCACTCAAGTGAATGGCACCAAGTTGAATTATTTTCGATTGGGCTTCAAATCTAAAATATGTAACTTCCCGCCATGGGTAGTGAATAAAAACATCTTCTGTCTTTTTTATCTTCCTTTACTCGAATTATATTGGGACTCCACCTGGATCTCTTTTTACTCCTTTGCAAAAATACAAAGCAAAGTGGGGGGATGAGGTTCCCATTATGTCAATAGGTCTCAAGAATGTGGCAATATTTGGTTGTGTAATTAATTTGTTTCACAAAGGGAAGAGCCCTCCTTAGGATTTTGGAGCTGTCACTGGAACTCCCAGACCTAATCACATGTCACAGGACTGTGGTGAAATCCGGCTCTCTGGGTCACTGGGAATCACAACAGAGCGATTCCCTCTTGACCTCTGGTTTCTAGAGCTGGCATTGTCACTACTCCAGAGGGCAACAGGAAAGCTTGGGTGCGGTGACTATTCAGGACCACTGAGTTCCACGTCCCCGCCACCGACAGAGCTGCCTGCGAGCTCAAGGCACATGTTTCGCTCTGAAGACACCTCCACATCCACTTGGTTTCTGGCTGAAAGAAAGGTTTATTTGGTGACTCATTTATCTCTACCTACCTCTATTAATTTTAGTAGGGTTTTGTTTTTCCTTCTAGAAACTGTATGATGAAAGCTCTCTAAACATTAAGAAAATACACAGGATAGTTTTGTCAGATTTCAAATCTCCATTTCTAGTCTTTCCTCCTTTTTGGATTTCGTTTTAGGGGATGGGGAGTGAGTGGCTTCAGAAAGCATCCTTAAAGTATTTACAGCATCATGCATGAGTCTTTATGCATCTCACTGTCACGTTTGGGCTACTCCTTTTATCACTACTCTGTGTAACAATTTGCAGGAGACCCAGTAATACTAGCATTAAATGTACATTTAAAACTGTAGCACGTAGTGCCACGAAAGTGGAGAAATAGCACTGGAAACTGCTAGACAGACACCAATTAGTCTCTATTTTGAGGAAATATTTTAGTAAAAATGAATAAATAATTCTTGTAACTATAGATATGTACAAGTGCACATTCATGAGATGTAACATCTTTTCAGAAAATTTTATATTTAACTTTGGAATAGAAATAAGTTTGACTGGAATATTTTGAACTTTTTAAGCTAAATGTCACTTAAATGATGTATTTCATCATATACTTCTCACTGCATTTTATATTTGCCAGCTTCCTTGACACTCCCCCAGTATAACTACGATCGTATATTGAAAAATTCTAAGTCAACATGGGGACAAGGTGGCTCTCCTTTTTTCTTAACTCACTCAGGGTTTTAGCTGTAGTTGCTTCACAGCAAATTTATATCCCGACGCACAGGATTATTGATTAACATCATGAAATGTTACCATTCATAAACGGAAGTTCTTTGCCGTCAGGGACAACGCCAAGAAGCAGGCTTCAAGAGGGTTAATTTCTAGGTATCAACCTAGAACCGCTTTATCAGGATTCTCTCCTTTACTATCTATATTTCTGCTCTATGTATGTGTATATACGTTATTTATTTGAATTGTCTTAAGTGCATACTTGAATAGCTTGCGAGGGTCAAAGAGAGTTCAAATGATAGAAAAATGCTTTGTTATTTTCTCCCTCCCCCGCCCCCCTATTGCTAATGCTAACTGATGAAGAGTGCAAGGCAGTGTCCTTCCATTTAAAGAGACAGCCTTGTTCATTTGGAGGGTGTGAATGCCATTCTTGTGAAATACTGTAAATAGTAATTCACAAGAGGGTGACTTTTTTATTGCTTTTACATTGATAGCATGCTTTGTGAAGACTTACAGTTATGCTGCTGAATTTAAGACAGATAAGAATGGAATGTGTGTGTTAATTTAAACATCTGTACATACAATAAAAGAATCCTTTATTATCAGGAAATCAGATCCTTTTATATGTTTACCAATATTAAATAGCTTCTAAAGTTGTTATCCAATATGTAAATAGTTTATTACTTTACTCAATTTTTCCCCCCACACTGCCTTCCTGAAATATTTAGTGAAGGGCTGTGATCATAATATAAATCACCGAATCTACAGTTTCTAAACATGAATTTGCGGCACATCGAGAAGCAGTGTGACTTGCCACAGTAGCATCAGAGCAAACCACAAGGACTGAGAGTCTGTGGCGACAGAAATAGGGGTGCAGCTTACTGTGTGTTCATTTGCATAGAGCTTATTCTTCAGCTTGATGAAAACATAAAGCCCACATATAAAGGTGGCTGGTGAACATTAAAATTACAGACTGATTCAGGTCTCAAGAGAAGGGCCAGAGTAATCCCAGTCAGTTACCGTGCAGATTAACCCTGTGTACCTTCACAGTATTTAATTATTTGGTAAGGTACTACAGTAGAAGCATTTGAGAATTTGAATGCCAAAAGCTGTTAAGTAAGTGTAATGTTGGAATGTTTAATGGTATTAATTATCATTTATACATGGACCGACTCCTCCTTAAGGCCCAGGAGGCAGTGACTCACTGGGTTGTCATTAACTGTCATTATTGCTAGTAAAGTCAACTTCCTATTCATAAAAATAAAGAACAAAATAATGTTGAAAACCACGTCATTCTATAATACACTATTTGTGTTGCTAACTCACTTCTGTATTTTAGAATTTTTCTGGCATTTTGAGATGTAGATGAATCTCAGTATTTTTATCACTGCAGTTAAAGCCTTTTAAAAATATGTGTGTGTGTGTGTGTGTGTGTGATTTTTCCTTTCCCAAGGTTCTCCTGGTATGGGGAAAAAAAAACACCTTACAAAAGATCTGCAGAGGAGTTTTGTTTTTGTTTTAACTTGATCATTTCTAAGAGGGACAGAGATCGTTTTGGAAGGATAACCATCTAGAGATGGGAGCAAACAGCTGGCCAGCTCAGGGCCAAACCTCCTCTAGTCTGAGGCTCTGACACTGTATAGTTAAACCATTCACATTTTGTAATGAACCAGGGGCACGTAGTAGGGTAAATAGTCGTAGAAATTTAAGTTGCATAAAGTTAAAATACTTTCAGTTATACATAGTGAGGAAGATGCTTTTCTTTCTTTCATTAAAAAATTATTTATGCATAATGGCCAATGAGTTTAAGGGCTGTGATTCACTTATTTTTTGACCTAATATGCTTATTACATTTTATTTATGATCACATGATCACTGTTCCTGGATGTGATATCATTTAGTTTTGGTTTCTGGTAAAAGAAGAAAAAATATTCCCCTTCTATGCTGCTTGTTGGTGCACTTCTTTGTTTCAGAGATGCTCCTTGGTTTGACTTATACATTGTCATAGCTTCAGACGATCCATTAAGAAAGCCAGTTTTTATTTCCGATTGTGAGTTTTTATCTGTAAATGTTTATTTATCACTTAATAGTTACAGGGGTTCATGTGCTGACTGTGTGTATGTTAAGAGTGTAATACAGGCTGAAATGTGAGCTGTGGTTGTTATCATTGGTTATCATTTACTGAGAACACTGCATATTCTACGACCAGAGTTGGTGAAATTAAAAAGTACATGGCCTTAGGATAAGATATAGGTACAAGTTGCCAAAATAATTATATTACGTTTTCCACCCTCGGAGTCACTTAGAATCTTCTCACAAAGGCTGTTCCTGCCATCATACCGTATTTAGTGAGAACTCGTAATTTGCTAACTACAGGAAAAAAAGCATTGGAAGGAAAGAACCGTGATTTCAGACAGAAATGTGAAACAGGATTTGGGAGACTTTGAGCTTACATTGTCAGGAGACGCTGGGGTTTAGCGTTCTGTTTCATGTGGAGACCCGCAGTTAATATGGTCCTTGCTGAAACTTAAAACAGCTCTATTAGTAGCTTGATTGAGAAGTGGGGGGAGAGGCCTAGAGTAAACAAAAGTGTGCTTTTTCAAGACAGCCTAATTGTATACAGTACTTTTGCTTCCGCGGTTCCTTCTAATCCATCCAATGGTAAAACACACAAGTTTATTCTAATAAAGTAGATAAAATTGTTAGGTAAGTAGGATGCCTGGACCAAAGGGGGAAACGGCGTCTGTTTAACAATCCTCTATTGTTCAGAGGATCACAGAAGTACTGTGGCCTGCCTGTCGCCTTCAATCAGCTTGGGTAAAACGCTGCTTTGGAGGAAAGGAAGGAGGAAACTTTGAAAGGATTTGCTTACACCTTTTTTCAAAAACTCCTCCAGAGCGGTAGTGATGAGAGTCCCAGGGGCAGGGAGAGATGGGGTTTGTGAAGGGAAGGAGTTCCTGGCTCCCCCGCACCCCCACGCCGGTCTCTTACTTTGGTACTGCCCAGGAAGGCGGCTCGGCAGTCGGAACTAATTGTAACTCACTCAGGAAAGTCTTCATTAGCACTGCCACACATGGTCACCAGATGTGCCACCCGCCGGCCGGGCAGAGGAGGGCTGAGGCATCCGCCGACCGGAGAGGAACAAGTAGCTTCGCTTGAAAACTTCATAATCTGCCCTTTGTTTCCAAGTGTATTGTGTTAGCGAAATGAGAGAGAAGGGAGCTTGGGAAGATGAAATGCCGTCTTGGTCACTCCTTCTCCGGAAGCTGAATGGAATTCTTTGTCTCCTCCCAAACATCAGAACTTTGTGTGACTCTCAGTGTGTCAGGAATGTTTTAGTCTCTTCATCAGAAGTGAGCATTACCTGGATTATCAAGAGGGTAATGTTTTTCTCCTGGCTGAGATGGATAGTCCTAAATTTGGGATCTTTGAATAGAGAGACTGGACTTACAAACTCTGTGAATGACATGTAAAAACTGTTATCTCCTGATTACCATTCCAAAGACACATCCTTGCCAACCAGAGAACAGGGTTCTCATCTCTTCCCAACCCTCATCCGAGTCTGGTAGACGAGGGTGGCATTACAACTTCTTTTGTACAACTGTGCTACTTTTGGCAGAAAAAGAGTACTGATTACAGACCTCTGAGATTCTGTTTTTTATTTGCACTACTTATAGGTAAATTCCCTGGGAATTTGGATTTATTCCTCCTCACTGTGCGCCACAGGAGATTAAATGCAGTCACAGAATTTCTACTGTTCCTTAAAATGTATTCACCATCTTCTTACTTAACTGTATACATCCATCTATAGACACGGATTATTTTGGAAGGCCAGGAAGAAATATCCTATCTAGATGAAACCTCACCTCTGGTTCTCAAAACAGAACCTTTTGGCCCTGCAGGAAATTATGGCATTAAAAAAAATTGTGCCGTGATTTGGATTCTCATAAAAAACATAGAAACTTTGCTATTTATTTATTTATTTTGCACCTGAATTGATTATTTTATTTTTATTTTTTAATTTCACTTTGCAACAACCCTGGAGTTTCAGAGTAATTTTTAAAGTTAGATGTCAAAAACCCTGAGTAAATGACTTGTAAAAATCTTGATTTCTACAACTGAAAATTTCAAGATGGGCTACATGTTTTACTAGCAATTTTAGGGCAGTGCCTTTCTGGGTGGTGTTTTATCATTTCTATTCCTAATCCTGCAGTAGAATCATTAAGATACTTAGAAAAAAAATATAGCAAGTTAGAAGAGAAGAGTTACTTCAATTGGTCTTGGAAAAACACAGTTTAGTTTCATTTTGTATTTAGATAAACGACCCAATGATTATTAACCTGTTGGGTGTCATGGAACCATTTGAAATTTTGATGAAATTTATGGACCTTTTTCTCACAAATGCGCTTATACACAGATTTTAATGTAATTTAGGACCTTCCAAAATCCCATTTCTGTTTGAGATATCTAGCTTAGAGCCTTCCAATATCCACAGTGCCCCACCACCACCAACAAAAAATACCCACAAAGTTCAAGTGTTACAAAGTGTGAAATAAATGACCTGCTCTATTTAGTCCTGATGAGCAGCAGAAGAGAGTACAGGCTGAAGGAAATTCCATTGAAAATGAAATGTTCTTCACCAACATGTTTAGTTACTACTATTAAAAGGGATGCACCTATATTTAGTTTCCTTAGGGAAGTTTTAAGTTTCTTTCAGATAGTAATCACGCTTTCTTTCCCAGTGAGACGTCCCAGAGAGCTTAGCGTAGCTTTACCCATCCAGTACCTTCTGGAATGGTCTGACTGAGTAATTGAATGAATGAATGAGTTAATTTTCAAGGTCATTTCTTGGTAGTTGCTATAGTTAATAAGCAGAAAATGCTACCACATTTTATTAATTCTTAATACTAAAATTGCCATGAGAATGTTGCCTGTAATTGTAGTTTTTATAATGCAACGAGAAAAATATATTCAATCTTCAATTTTTAGTGTATTTATATCAAAGCCTTACTATACCAAATATACTGGCCAATGCTAGCTGATTTTGTTATAGGTAAAATTACAAAAAATGCCGGTATTTTCTGGAAGTAAATTACTTGAAGTGATATTTAAAAATACAGATTTAAAAAAATTTTCAATGCTAGAATAGTGTATAACAAAACTAATATTTATAGTGCTAGCTCTTTTTTTTCTGCCACATCTTATGTATCATTCTTGGGTTGACTATGATTTTTTGTGGAAAATCAGACACTGATATTTATGTAATATTAGCTGTTGCCATAATTTCCCCATAATTTATTAGCTCATCAACAGCCCCAGTGTTATCAGTTACCAACTCAAATTTATCCACTGTCTCCGTGTCGATTTTTTGTGCAGTCTTCTTCTTCCCCACTCTGAATACTTTAACTTAAACTTCGTCATTGCTTATAAACACTAACCTCACTTTACATAACTTCCTGGTTTCCAATTTCTATTTAATATTTCCCCTGTTATGATCCTTCTAGGGCTAAAGTCACTTTTGGTATCCTCAGTCCCTTATGGGTAAAATCGGGAAGTCACAGTTGGCACCGTAGTTCATTGTAAGGCAGCCCCTGCCTTAGCTTCTGCTGCTCTCCCCACACTGTGATCTCCAACCATATTGTGTTACTCTTTTTCCCTTTTTTATGTTGTGTGCCAGCAATTCTCTTCTTCGAGATGTGTAAAAATGGGGCATTATATAATCTTTTATGGCTTAATGTGGTCAGAATGCTAAGCTGATAATTTATAAATGACTTTTAAGAAGACTAGTGCATAATTTGTAAGTTAGAAACTAGCACACATAAGAACATCATAGTCTGAGAACACTTTTGTCAGTGAACTATGCAGAAATTACCACTGTTTGTGTTTTACGGAACTGGCACAATACAGCCACACGGACACTAGAAGTCAACTGGCTAAGTTCTCTCCCAAGCCCTTTCCTTCACTCACCTTGTGACCCAGCACGTGACTTCACCCCCGTGGGCTTGTTTCCCATCAGTAAAGGAGGGGTGAAAACACCTACCTCAAAGGCTGTTATAAGAATTAAATGTGTTAATACATATAAAGCAGTTAGAACCAAGCCTGGCACATATGAGGTGCTGCACTGATGTGGTACATTTGGGCTACCGATGTGCCTCAGTTCTTTAATTAAATAGAGCTCTCCACACATACCTTATGAAACACAATGTTAAAAGTTGATTGTCCTCCTATGAAGAAATATTTTATCCTTAAATTACTATGTTTTGAATTATTAGGGCTTCTTTCCTAATTTCTTCTTCATTCAGAAACTTAAAGAAGCATAAGAACTTAGAAGAGAAATAATACTAGAAAACAATGGTCAACATTAAAAAAAAAATATATATATATAAATACAAAAGCATCAACCTAATTAAAGAAATATTCACTGGTCAACAAAGCAAAAGCAAAATGGAGTCTATCTAAAAACAGAAGTGTTGGGAAAGTTTTGGCTCTTGGTAAATATTTCATTGAGGTACGTTTAACTGTGGTATAAAACTGATGAGGAGAACGCTCAATTTTAAAATCATTATGAACAGTTGCTAAGCAATATAGAAAACAGAAAACAATGTAAATTAGCTACTAAAATGTCATCATTGCGTGGGAAAAAGTACATTTTAAAATTTCTTCCTGTGTATCCATATATGAGTATATTAAGTCATTATTTCTCATAAAAATAAAATACAGTTATTTATTTTTGAAATACGATTGCTTTTGCTTCTTCGTGGCACCAACTTATTGACTTAGGTCCTTGCAGTTCTTATCTTTGGGTAAAGTGTTTTTCCTCTTATTTGTTTTTAGAAACAAATAAAAACATATATTTTAAACTTACTAAATAATATTACATAGATGCTTGCAGCTAATTAGTGTATGGTTTGAATTATAATTATGTCATCCAAAGGGACTTTATAAATGTAGTCTAGTTAAAATGTGATTCAATCTTCAATCATTCACAGAGGCATACATTCATTATTATGCATTTAGTGCTCTATGATTTGAGCTCTAAATGTAATCCAAGAAAAGATGGAGGGATTTTACTTTTATTGTCATGATTTAATATAGCAGATCCCTTAGTTATCATCCTGTACTAATCCAGGGATTGTTACAACTTCTTAGAGTCTGTTATTTGATTTTTAAATCAGGCTGTTTATCATACCAGCAGAGCAACATGTAAATTCAAGAGGTTAGAGGAAGATAACCCATCTCAATATGAGACAATCAGCATATATTTTTCTACTGTCCAAATTTTAGTTTACCTTCAGACAAACCTTCGTTTCAGCTATTTGATATATTACTACTTTAAAACTCTTACCTGTGGCTTCGGTTAATCTAAATTATAAAGAAACTACCAACTTCATTTATCCAACAGTATTTAGTAAGTCCCTGCTGTGTGACAGGCATGGTGCAAAGTGCTAGGAATTTTGCACTGAATAGGACAGTTGTGATCTCCTGTGCTGAGGGATCTTGCAGAATAGAAGAGAACATGGTCATTGAAAAAGTACTGTTATTATGAAAGTGTTGACTGCTATAGAATCTTTGATTGCACAGGGTGCTTAAGAGTAAAGGAGACCAGGGAAACTCATCTCACCCCCAAACCCTGGAAGTCATAGAATAGCATTTTCTAAGACGAAGAAGTGAGAGAAAGCATGATGAAATTAAGAAACCACAAGGTAAGAGAATGGTGAACAAGTATTTAACAGGAACCAGACTGCGGAGGTCCCTGGAAGCTTGTTTAAAAATGTTGGAATGTTCTTAGATTTGTGGTGGTGATGGAAAGTTTGATGTGATTGGCTCTGCATTTTTAAGACGTGAGTTTAGATGTGGGGTGGAAGATGTGTTGGAGGGGAACAGGACTAGTGACAGAGAGATAAGAGTGGCATGCTGGAGTGGTCTGGAGAGAGAGCATGGTAACCTAAAGTTAAAGGCAGAGCCAGGTTCTAAAATGGGGGAACTTGAGGGCAGGAAGATGATTTTGACTGGAGGAAGCGTAGGCACATGAAGAAGGAGCTTCCACATGAGGGCCTCTGTGTATGTCCCAGCCTTGCTTTCGCATTGCCCTGCTTATGACTTTTCATCCTGGTCTTAAATAATACTATATTATATTACCCTCAAATAACAAACTTGAATAACCTCTCAACAGAAAGGACACTGCTTGTGAAATCAGTGTTGAAGGTGAGTTACCATCCACTGATTGATGTCTTACCGTGCTGTGCTTCTGCTCAATATAGAGTGAAGTGATGATGGAGTCAAACTTGACAGGTGTTCAGGAGGATAGATAAATATGACCTAATCATTTTCTGGATGTTAGGGATTATTCCTAAATTTCTAGCTCTGGAGTTCAGTGAATGATGGGGTTGTTTAGAAAATATTGGGGGGAAACAGGGGAGATAAGGAATTTAATTTGCTGAACTTTAGATCCCTTCAAGACATCCAAATAAAGACATGGAGGGCAGGACCGTATGGTAGTCTGGAGTGCAGAGAGCCAATTTGCGTGTCCTTTTCACATAGATGGTGCTTGAAGTCATGCGAGTAAATAACATATAAAGCAAATAAAGAAAGTGGCCTCATGGAAGATCATGAAGAATTTCAAATTTTGAAGTTCTGAAATCTCAAAAGCCAAGGAACAAGCTGTTTTGAGGAAACAGGATTATTCAGTAGTGATAGATGTGTTGTGGATTTAAGCAAGTGAAGGGATATGTGAATCGGTGTCCACTAGTTTTGTCAATATAAATGAAGGGTTTTAGTGGATTAGAATGGGCCGAGTGGTAGGTGAATTAGAGGCAAGTTGAGATGTTCTGCTACAAAAAATTCATGTTAAGCAATGAGAGTATAGCCATACCAATATGATATGAAGCTTTGTGTGCTCACCTGGCTTTCAAATTAAGGTTTAAAAGTTTACCTATGTATAAATCTTCCTTAAATGCTTCATTGCTGCTGAAGCATGGGGTTTTATATTTATATTCACAGTCTCTGCAATGTCCTTGGAGCTCGGTGTGAGTTTGTGATGGCGATACACTATTCCCTTGGTGGCTTTCTCTTCTCCTGAGTGGATGAGTTTGCATTAACTCTGTTGCCGATGTGCAGTGGGGAACTTTAAAGGACTCTTTGCACGCAATTTAACATCCATCCAAAGTTAGCAGCTCCTCTGTAGTCAAGGCCCCATCAGCTCTACCCACAATACTAATTGGGATTTTCCCAGCCACTGTTTATTCACAATCAGTGATTTTTTTGGGAAGATTTTTTTCCCTCAAATTTCTCTCTTTTGTGATAAGAAATCTTTTATACTCAAAACATCTAATATAGATTTGGAGAGACTTTTTGCATGTTAAAAGTATGTCATCTCCTGTAGTCCAGGAAGTAAGTATCATTGAAACCTTCTCTCCCGTGGTTATCCTGTCAAAATCACTTTCTTTAGGAAGCAAATGCCAAGGCCAACTTTAATTTTCCTTTGCTTTCTTTTTCGTTATGTTTACCCTAAATATCATGAGACATTTTGCTTCTTAATGTTTTGAAGAGTGTAGCTATGTTGAATCTGGCTATGCAGAGAGAATTGAGTGTGTTCCGATTATAAGATTTTATTTGCAGACAGTAATCCAGTCTGTTATAGGGATGTGGGTTAGAAAGAAAATCTGGTCTCCAGGAGCTAATTGTTGAGTATACAGAGCTCCTATGTTTATTATTCTATTCCTACTAATCTTAATATTCACCTTAATGAAAGCCAGTTCACTTTTCTGATTTATTTGAGAAGAAAATTGGGTGTCCATAAAAGAGTATTGTTATTTATTCCATGGAATTTTTTTTCAGTAATTACAGTCACTGGTATTTTTTTAAGTGTGCTGTTTTATTTTGTGAGTAATTTTGAAAGTTTCTTTTGGTATTTTACCATCTCCGACTTGTTTATTAGCTGTCGACTAATTTGGGGGATTTGAGAGGAATATTTTACTCTTCCCTGTAATAAGCATCAGGTTCCACTAGGTAGGGGTAGAGAGTGTCTACAAGCCTGAGATGGACTCACTTCTGTGGATATTGAAAGGCCAGACAGAGTCAGGTTTTTGTATCTAAAATAATATTTTCTTTTGGAAAACTGCTAGCCAATGTATTATGAACTAGTATCTTTGAATTCCTTCTCTCTAGATTGGGTTCCTGTCATTGTCTTTGTAATCTTCAGATTTTTTGGTATGAATTCTGAAAAATAGGTTGCATTCCTTTAGAGACATGCTGAGTTTATCATCGTCTCAGATTCCTGGCTGCCACACTCTGGGTTACAGTCTTTATAGCCCTGTCTTTCCATTTCTCATTTGAGTGTTAGCCTTTAAGTACAAAGGCTCATCCTCTCCAACTTTGCCCAGATTCCTCTATTTGGGGGCTTTCTGTTTTGTTTCTTTTTTTATTTTCCCTCTCTTTCTTTTTTTGTATTTTACACCCTAATAGTTAACATTTAAAAAATATTTTCCACAGGTTTCTTTACATGATTAGTAAAGACTTCTTTCAAGAAGCTGCAAATTTAAAATTTAGTAAAGGGAGGGATTTTAGTAATCATATTATGAATATACATATATTATGTTCAGAGCGTGTGTCATGTTCAGAGAAACCATTTCTAGATGATGGAATTCCCTAGATGATGCAGAAATTCAGTGTGGATTATCAATCGTACTCTACTTTGCTCAGTGAAAATCTAAGTGCTTAAAATTAGGCTTTATAATCTTTTCATAATTAGGTCAAATAACATTCTGAACACTGAGAGTTACAGACCGGGTATGCTGCAGGGATTAAGAGTTGTCCTTTTTGGTGCATTCTGTCCAACCCTAACACGTGATGGACCCCTTCTGCTTGCTACTTTGTCAGCATCTGTGAGGGTAATAATTTGGAATTAATGTTTGAAAATTATTACATATATTTAGAAATGTCTGAAATGTAGTCAAATTTAGTCAGCTCAACTTGTTTTGAAGCAAAATATTCATGTTGAACAAATGCCTATGAATTCTCATATTTTCTGAATTCTGGTGGCTATTTTTAAGCTCTACTCCTTACTTTTCATAACTGGCATATAGCAGTTGTTTAAGAGGTTAAATCTAAATTGATTTTTATTGCTCTAAAATTTGGTTTTGTTTGGTTAATGTAATATGGTACGATGTAGATGGAAACAGACTGAGTTCATTCTCTTAATATAAAATTAAGTTGATATTTTGATTGGGTGAACGAGATACACTTTATAATATGGCAATAGAGATTGTTTTGTAGTTAAAACAAGGTAGGCCTTGACAAGTTATAAAATAGAAGTCTGCCATCTTGGAAAGCATAATTAATTAGCTTATTCTAACCATTACATTCCATTACTGTTGTATTCCAGAATGCTGAAGCGATAAAGAATATTCTCAAAGTACTTACTTTAGTCTAAGGTAGTTTCTGACATGAGGGAATCTGGCTCGATGCTTATTACAAGGTCACATTATTTTAAGAAAAGCATAGCAGAATGGTCAAAACCTAACACTCTGTATTTCAGAAACATGGGTTTGCCACTTGCTTAGGTAAACCCAGTGCAATTTACATATTGCCCTAAGCCACAATGTCCTTACCTGTCAAAAAGGTAATTAAAGCACCTGGAGGGCAGGGATTGTATCTGTTGTAGTCACTGCTGTGTTCACAGTGCCTGGCATATAACAAGCATTCAGTAAATACTAAATGAATTAACAAGTGGATACCTGTACCTCATGGCTCTTACAAAGATTCACTCAAAAAATAAATACTTAAAAAGTAAAATAAATAAACAGATAAATAAATACATGTATATATATATATATATATATATAGCTAAGCATATGATACATTTAATTGCTCAACTAATGGACCTTATTTTTATGATCCTTCTATGTCAATTCTAAGGATACGTATTTTACATGGCCCCAAATGTTGGACTGTGTATGCCAATGTCACAGTTAAGTAACAGGAACAATCAGGATTAGCAATTAATTTGGTTGTTTATCTTGTTGAGTATCATTTGAAGTAATGTTTACAAACTGTCTAAAACAGTCAACAAGTTCTGTACTGAGTTAAATTTTCCTCCTCCAAATCAGATGCCATAAGACTTAAAATGCCTACAAGATAATTGTACATTTTATATCTGGGATTTGGACAGCTTTTCTGGATTTCAGACTAATATGAAAAATTTAACATTCATCCAATTTCAGAGGTTTGTCTTAACTATGCAGATCAAGTAATAGCGCTTTTTCAGAAAGGAAATGAAGTGGCTTTAAGAGAAACTTGAGGAATAATCCTCAAAAAGCTCTCGATGCAGCTGTTGTATCATGTGAAACAAACATCTGAATGTGCTCATTATTTGATAGTTGTATGTCACATAAGGAGCATAGCTTGCCTGAATGCTCCCTGGGAATTATGACTCACAGATACATTTATAACTTTTTTGATATCCATTACATTGAAATATAGAACTTTAGTTTTCATATTTGGGGGTTAATTTGCCAAAAGCAATGCCCCTACACCTTTGGATATCTTAGAAGGCAGAAATTGTCACCTTCCCTGGAGAAGACACCAATCCAAACAACAGCAATCAGTTTCAAGGAGGCAAGCACGCCACTTCTTTACTCGTGGTCAGAAGTTTCGTAGAGAGTGCTGACTGCCATCTTCAGTGGTACCGCTAAGTTAAAAGCCATTCATTCATTCAGTGGCAATGAACAAACATCATATTAAAATGCTTTTAAATTTAACTGCATTGAAATTATCTTTCATCAAGGAGTGGTTCTCTTTCTGAGAAGACCATCCCCTTCGATCAGGCTCATGGCTTACACGTGGGAGCACCTTTGGGGCTGTGATCTCAACTGACTCAGCATTGACAGTCCTTGAGAGGGAGGTGCCACTCTACTATGCAGAAGCATTGGGCTAGGCACTGGGAAAGGACAACGGTGAGTCACTCAGCCACTAGATATCTCGTAGAATGGGGGGCAGATTACAACAGCTGCACAATCCTGATTGCATCTTGACCACTTAAAGAATTTCAGAACTCTCTTTCTATTTTTTAGGATGACTCACCAGAATTCTTGACATGGCCTAAGGTTGCTTTTTATGTTTTAAGGTCCACCTACTCCTGGAGACTCAGCTCACACTCCTCTCTTTTTTGCTGCCTGAGGTCTGGCCCTCTTCAGACCAATTCACTTGTCATGCTGTCTCTGACAGTGAAGACTCTGTCTCTGCCTTCTCTCTTTCCACAAAGTTCAATCCACATTTTTACTTCACATCTGAGAAAAAAAAGTGTCTATTCCTCAGGGAATCTTCCCTTGATAGAACTTAAAACTTCATTATACCATGCACCTCCTTTGTGGCCCATACCACATTTAAATTTTACATTTATGTAAGCATTTGTTTGATTATTTGTCCCATTGGCTAAACTATGAAGACCAGGAGAGCAAGGATAGTGTCTGCTTTTAGTGATCCTTCTCTCTCCAGTGCCTTGCACAGTGCCTGACACATACTTAAAAAATGTTTGATCAATGAGTAAAGGGGTAAATGAATGAATGGCTAATATACATGGGAAAATGCTATGTTCAGTAAAAGAAGTCCTACCCAAACACTATGGGACTTTAGAGAAATAAACGAATTTCCCAAATGACTAGTCTAGAACACGTGAAGGTAACAACTGTTACTGCATTCTGTAAAGGTAGAGGCTGAAAATCTTGCCATGTCAGATAGGGCGATACAAACCCTGACAGGCCACAATTACTGAGCATCTGTCCTGTAAAGGGCACTTTATTAAGCACTTCAGCAAATCCCTCAGATAAGAATTATATTCACCGTCATTACCTTGAGACACTGGTGCTGATTCCATTAGTCCAAAAGTCTACCTGGGAATTCTCATTAAAATCTCCCTGAAATCATCCTTTTGTCATTTGGAAGAACTCCTCAACTTGCTGTTTCATTTGAGGAGCTCTGGGCCTTGATTATGGTAGGACAATGGTATAATGGTCCTGAGAAGTTACCATTAGTAACTCTTCGGCGTTGACAGGGCGAGAAGTGTTAACACTGCAGGGTAAGCCGTCACATCTTCAGAGCACTTAAACCGTCTTGCTAATGAGAGTCTGCCGTTCTCAGCCTACCTCTGTCCTTAGTGCCGGCTCTGGGAGCAAGAAACCCTGAATGTGGATGAACTCCAGAACTGCTGGGGAAGGGTTGGGGGTGCCTGGCTGTGCCCCTCAGGTCTCCTGAGGCACTGAGACCCCTGTCCCCACCTCGCGCAAAGATTCTAATGTAGCCGGAGGAGACAGCTGCCTTCCGATACCTGCAGCCTAAGGTAATGATGGACTTTGCTTTTCATTCACTTTCCTTTTAGTTAATAGGCAGACCTTACCTATTTTTCTCATCATCTTTTGATGAATGTCCTGTAGTCACAGCCCTGCCAGTGTTCTGCCGGTGACATCACCCCCTGGTGGTTGTAACTTCGTCACTGCGGGTGAAGACCTTTCTCTGGAAAGGGAACAGGCCCTGTAGGCTTGGTGCCAGCAGTGTCCAGCTCCCTCCATAAAACAGCAGTTGTTGGGATGTTTTCAGCAGGGCAATCTCTTCTTTAATCCCTGGTAAGAATGAAGTTTTTGTCATATTAAAGGGGAAAGAAGAGAAGCGATTGAGAATCGCTTGAGAGGATGGCTGTGCCGTCCCTCAGGTCCAGCGACAAGAGGACTACAATGGGTAGCTTTCAGAACTACATATGGTCTTCCTTCCGAGGGACTTGATTAAGCGACTCCGGATGAAATTGAAATCCTGTGATTTGACCTTTGTCTGGCCTGGGAGGGCTGCAATTCGCATAACAATTTCCTTTTGTTCTTTGTTTGGCGTTATTAATCCAACATGAGCCTCGAATTAATCAGGGGTAGTGCGTAGCTACACTTCTAATTCACAGCTCCTCTCCTTGTGTCTTTTTTAATTAAGGCCGAATGATAGCAGGCCTTCGCCCTGATTGCCACACTTGCTAACACACGTTGAGGGATGAACAGTCTAAACAGGCGGAATGAGATTACTTCAAGGTTTTCACTTAATTGTTTTCTTCCTTTAAAGAGCACTGACAGAACGTCGTTAATTCCTGGCTGGGAGAGCTTGTTGTACATTTGTTGCTTGTGTTGACTTTGGGATGGGGTGGAGAGAAATTCAGAAGCTTGTGAGTACCCTCAGGTGTAATGACTAAAGGGATTATTACCCAAGTCACAGTTTCAGTCATGGATTGGAACTGTGCCTCACATCTTCATGGGGAATGCGAGGTTGACTAGTATTGGGACCCTCGTCAAAGAACCTCGACGCTTGGTTACCTTACGTTGGGTAGGGTTTGGCGCCTTTGGGGTGCTAAGGACTGCTCAGCATTGCTCAGTCAAAACTTTGCGAGAGTGAATCAGTTGGAAATGCACTCTAATGTGACTCTTGTTGTTCTAGAATTCAGGCTCACACGGTTCTGTCTGCTACTTGGTTCAAAGGGGTGTAATTACTAGAAGGACCTAATGGCAGATGGACTTTACCAGCCAGGCTCTGCCGAATGGCGTGGAACCCAGGATGTAGCATGTGGGGTTTTAGTAACAACTTTCTTCCTTTTGGTATAAAGTTATTCATTGCCTTCATTCCTTCAACTGCTTCTTGTAGTTTAGAAGGGAAATACGACATACAGATAAAGATCAAACGATGTTAAGTAAAACTGAACTCCAACTTACTGAGTTACTTTGCCTCTCCCTGAAAGAAAATCAGCTGAGACACCGGGGACCATTAATTAACCACTGTTGCAGCAGGCTTATTAGGGGCTTTATACAACTCCACTGGTACCTCGCTCTTCCCCTCAAATGTCTGACTGACCTAGAAGACATGGACTGTTCGTTACCATTTAGTTCAGGCTTGGACAAAGGTGTAGAGTGGAATAAACACAGCAGTTTATAAGTTTACAATCTTTTCCTTTCTGAGACTCAGGTTTAAAATAAACGAACAAATAACCGGAAGTTGGGCCAGACAATATATGTGGTTCCTTTCATCTTGAAAACTATCATTCCATGTTTACATGTTCCATTTCAGATCCCAGATTTGGTCATTTGTTTCTCTAATCTCTGTTATGTCTCTGTCTGTGAAAATAGTGGGCTTCCATTGGCTGGAGATGTCTGTATATTTTCCACAGAACTAAAGGCTGGAAAACACTTTAATTTAAATATGCTATTGTATTTCCAATTGTCCTCCTCTTATGGTTGTGCTTAATGTTATATTTGTTAATATTTGAATAAGAATTATATGTGAAGAGGAATATTTTAAGAATAGAATCGATTTGTAGAGGAAGGAGCACTGAACTGGGCGTCAGGGGATCTGACGCGAGGTCAGAGCTCTGCTCTTAACTTGCTGTATGACCTTAAGTGTTTAGGTCTCATTTCTAACTCAGGAAGAATAAACCAAAGATGTCTTCCAACTCCGACTTTCTATGATTCTGATAGTTTCACTATGATTTAGGTCTTTGATGCATTAGATGGGTTGAATATTGTGTTTTTCATTGTAGGATATTTTCAGCTCTTTATTGATAGATGCATAAAAGTATAGGTAACATTTCTAAGCAAATGATAAAAACAGAAATAAACTTCAAGGAAAAATATATTTCTGCCTGCATTTTACTTTGTTTTTAATTTAAAAAAAAATTTTTTTTTGGGCTGGGGGAAGTAATTAGGTTTAATTAGTAATTAGGTACTAGGGATTGAACCCAGGACTTCTTGCATGGCATGCGCTCTACTACTTGAGCTATAGCTCCCCCTTTGCCTGCATTTTAAAATCTAATTTTTACTTTTAGAATAATAGGCTGCAGAAGTGACCAATGAGGTTGGGCTGAAAAGAAGAATCTTTGAGAAAGAGGACAGGGTGGCAGGTAAAGGGAGACAGGGGTGTGAAGGAAGGTTTAACAGGATGAGAATGATTTGAGTGTGTTTATAGGTTTAGAAGAATGAGTTGATAGAACAGAAGATTATACTCAGGATGGGGAAAAGTGATGAAGCAAGGTCCTGGGGTGATGTGAGCAGAGTGGATCCCAACTGTTAGTGCGGGGTTGACCTCAAGCAGAGGGGAGAGATGCCGCATCCTCTGACTCTGAGGAGAAGTTGACTAGATGGGTTGCAGACAATGATGTGTGTGTGTGGATGGGGCAGGCAGTGCATACTTAAGGGAAGTGAGGTCATCTGAAAGTGAGAGGGTGGTTTATTAAAGAGAGTGGTGAAGGTTTAAGACCACTACTACTGGGAGTGAGAGGAGGTGGGAAAGGCAACTGAAAGGATTCTTGAATGGAGTTAGAGTACAGGTGTGGGTGGGGTAGTGGCAAGGATCTGTGCTGTTCTGTGATTTTCCTCAGCTGTGTTTGGCTGCACCAGCTGGGGATTGTGGAGTTCATTCAGAGGGGAGCTCTGGCGGAAGGGATGAGCTGGGATAAAGGGGAGTTCATATGCCTTGGTGAACTGATCTTTTTCATACCTCAAACAACCCTAAAAGATAAACACAATTATGGACAGTTTAGAGAGAGGGGAACAGAGGCTACGAGAAGTTAGATAATGCATTGAAGTCAGACATTCTTGTCCCTACACCATAAACTGTCATTTAATAGTTCAACACTCTCCTGGTCATTATTGCCACCAAAATCATTGAGTCGTTAAGTGAATTATATGGACGAGAACATTTCTTGTAAGGATGACATGAAAGTCAAAAGTAAACCTTGTTTGGTGAGTAGATTCCATTTTACGGTAAATGTCAAGTCCATGGAAAATCTAAAAGCGGAAGCCCAGACTTTGATGACCACCAGTCTCTGGCTTTCAGCACTGTGTCCCAGCCTTTGCTCTCTTTTTCTCTTGGCTGAGGTTCAAAAAATAATTTTTTTTCATCTTTGGGAAAGGTTGATAGCCCTATGCAAGTCAAGATATTATTGCCACATTTCCAAAATGTGGATGCCAAACTCTTTGGGGTTGTGATACACCCAGATGGTCTTCATTTTTTGCATTTTTGCAAATGTTATTACCAAATACAACAATTTTTCCTCCAAAGTCATTAGAGCCCATTTGGCACCTTCTCTAATCTGTCCTACTTGTTACCTTTTAATTACTTTGTGAGGGGATCTAGTTGTCTTGTTGTTGCTGAGGGCCAAATGACCAAGGGGTTAATGGTTTTTCTGTCCCTGGCCAATTGGTTTTTAGTCAGCAGTTATTTATGGGGAAGTCCAGGGGCCATTAGTTTTCAAGTATGTGCAGCTGTACTCTTCACAATTACTAGTCCATAAGCAAACGTGGCCTTACTTTTTTGTGTACAATTGTTTTTTTTCCCCCTGATTGGTTAGACAATCTGTTGCCATTTATGAGTGATTCTTGTTGATGCAAAACATGGTATTGGATTCTATCTTATTATTTGGATTCCATGTTTCATAGGATGCTGTAATCTTGATTCAGACAAGGCACAGGATACGTGCCTCCTGTCACTAGTGACAAATTGCTCCTGCGTAGCAAAATGTCAAGCCTTGCCCACCGCCTGTTAGCTGTACTGTTCTCCATAAATCGGCATCGGCATAGGTGCTGTTGATCCTCATTGTGAGATCAGTGACCAGTTGGCCTTGGCCTTTTTTTTTTTTTTTTTTTTTTTCTTTTGCTCGTGCTCTGTTCTTTTGGACATAAGGTAGAGATTACTATTAATGGTTCTTTCAGTTCCTAGGAGCTCCTCCCTCTGTGCTGTCTTACTGTGATTTTTTTTTTTCTGCCCTCATTGAATGGTAGTCTTTGATGTCACACAAGAGAATACTGTTGGCTAACAGTCTGGAGACTGCTTCATTTGAGCTAACCACCACATGAAAACAAATGTGATCCATCATATTTCATTAACTAGCTGTCCTCCTTTTGGGTGCCCTTTTTTGATGTCAGAGTGCATCCTGACAGGAATCAGAAAGATATGTGTGATTAAGAACAGTAATAATGCTTATTGCATTGTATTGTAAATTACCTTCCTGGGCCCTGCTACTTTATCAGCCCCACTGGCATTGGCTCCCGTACATTTTTGACTACTCAGTATATACAGTGTATTAGCGCAATGGAGATCATTATGTGGCCTGTATTTGAGTCATTTTTATTTAAGATGCCAAACAATAAGCTGTTGATTGGGGGAACAAGAGGCGAACAATAATGTTCTGTGTCACATAATACACCACCATTTTCCAGCTTTGCTTTAGAAGGGCCCTCTTTATTGTTTTTGTATAAAAATGGTTCTTAGGAGGAGGAATATTTTGCTGAGGTATGTCATTATTTTGCAAATTTCTATTATCTCATCATGTTGTCTTCATTGTAAATTGCAGCTAATTAGGAACCTAGTTAGAGCCCCAGCTTTGAGGCTGGCTTTTTTGTGAAAAGAGCCCACCGATTACCGCACTACAAGAGAGGAAGGGAGAGAAAAAGGAGATTAATCTGGTTACCTAGGCGACACTCGCTTCCATCTGCGAGGAACAATACATTTTTGTTTCCTTGGCTCAGTTCAGATCTGTTTTGTTTAGAGGGGAAAAAAAGAGAGAGAGAGAAAGAGAGAGAGAGAAAGAGAGAGAAAGAGAGGGAGAGAGGGAACCTAGGTCCACAACAATGCTGAATTCTGTCTAGCCCAGGCGTACAGGCTTGATTCCTCTGCAAGTTAGGGGTCTCAGGGGAGTGAGAAGATGAAAGAGATAAGCTCCAGAGTTGTCAAAGGTCATGACCTTGCCACACAAAGCCAGCAGTTTTACCTCTAAATCCCCTTCTCCCAAAAAGCACTTAAGGAAATAATATACTGTGCTTCTCAACACCCCGTAGTCTATATTAAGGGACAAGGTCCCCAAATTTGTGCCTTGAAGGAGTCATTTAAAATTTCATACTAAATAATCAGTGACTCTGAAAGCTACTTATGGGCCCAGTTTTTGTCCTGGCAAGTTAACTTTGACTTTCCTACTTTTTTTTTTTTCCAAGTGGCTTTCCCCAAACCTACCATTTTATTGTGGTGACACATAATGTTTCAGTTATGATTTTACTTTCCAGTGAATCAAACAAATCTATTGAATCAACCCAAGATTGGTGCTTATTAACTACTTGCTTCCACTTACTTTTGTTGTACATCAAACTTTTAAGTCTTTAGAATAGGATGGCCATTTATTTCGCTCAGGGGTAATGTGTGGGTGTTGCCAGGCTGTTTGCTGCTTCATAGATGGTCGCCAGAGAAAGGGCTGAGAATGGCAAGAAGCTGAAAAGAGTCAGGCTAAAAGGCTCGGAAATCTCAGGGCTTCTTTGGGAGAATTGGTTAAACCCACAGCCTCTGATGAGCATAATGCTTTCGGCATCATGTTCTCACTGGTTGGTGTGCCATCCTGCATAATGAGTAGTTACCCAGGAAGGTTATGTGTGATGACATACAGTTAAAGGAGGCTCCAAGAGAGGAGTGCTGGCTTATCTGAGCTTTCCAGTCATAAAATGCATTGATTAAGTCGGAGCAACTGGCTTCTTTGAAAATACCCTGCAGAATCCACGCTTCAGGCCCCTGGATGTCTCCTCATCAGTCCTCTTTCCAAAATGCATTCTTAATAAAGAGAACATGAATCTTTTCATAACAACTACAAGATACTACTGGTTCTCTCAGTGTGCTGTATACACTAATAGACACTTCTCCTCCAAGGGGATTACCCATCTCTCTTGTTTTATTTGCAAACAGGAAAAAGGTACTTACCCCAATTATTCTGTGCTTATCACTTATCCAGCCCTCTAGAGCATCTGCACTCTTTCTTATTCCCAGTATAGCATTTGGGCAACTCCAAATGATACATCTCATAGGGTTTATAAGGAGTCCTAGAAAACTATGGGGAAAGAAAGGAAACTCATGCAATTCTAATTCATTCTAATACTAATAGATTTTATGGATAAAAACAAAGCAAGCTCTTGCTTCTTATCCCAAACTTAAGCCCTCAAAATGGTACTCTGTTTTCTGAGCCTTTGCAGGAAATCAGATAAGCTTTCCAATTTACCCATGAGTACCTCAAATACGACAAGATACAAATTAGTTTCCGTGGCAAACCCTCCACGAGAGTCTTCTCTCCATAACATTCCACTATATAAGGACAAATGATCAAATACCACGTTGTTATTCAAAGCTGGAACATCTCACTGAAGTTTGTGAAACCACGGTTACTCTGGGCAATGGCAGAGACTAAATGTGCAATTGTATCTTGGAAATCTACTTTTAAACAGACAAACGAAGTTGTCTCTTGTTATCTGAAAATGAACTTTTTGATTAAAATTATGAAACCTTTTTAAGTTTTGAGAGAACATGATCTCAGTACCTTTTTTTTTTTTGAATGAAAAACTTTAGTAGGGTGCATAGTTATGCGGAGAAGTAGTTGTAACAAGTCAGTCAACGCAGCTCTGAATAGTTTTCTTTACAGAATATATTTGAGCTCGAACGAGCCCTCACTAGGACTCCCATGTCCTTTCCTCATGTGTCTGCAGTCAGTCCATCCAATTCCTGTTCTCAGCTGACTGGAGTCACATAGGGAAACTAATCTCTTTATAAGGCTTTGATTGATTATATGCTGGGAAGGTGGAGAAATTAAAACAAGACAACTGTTTAGTATGTGCAGAAACATATTTTTGTTCATGTTGGATAAGACAGGATTCTTTAACCACAAAATGTGTTAATCTAGTGTGGGAATGCGATTATCACCAGATGAGATGGCAGTGGCCACTCACTCACCTCTGTGACTGGTGTTAAGAGACAGTGAAGAAGGGCGCATGTACCTGATGGATTTAGGAAGGATTTGGTAGTTCTCTAATGCGTAAGTGTCTCTTGTATTCAGTGCTGACTTATTGTTGCTCTCTCAAGACTTTAGGTTCCCCCCACTTAGGAAGTAACTTCTAATATTCTGCCCTGAAAAAGTGGTTCAAAATAGATGCAGAGGAAAGAGTGCCACCTGCTGATTTCTCATCCTAAAGCAATTCTGATTTCCATGGAGATTTCTCAGACCAGATCTAGTAATGCCTGGTACTGTTTATTAAGTCATAAATGACAAGCACAAAGCTTAGAGTTGTGGGGCTACAGTTTGGTGAGTTACAAAGTAGATTTCAGAGGAACTCAAGGATTGATTACAAAAGGTTACCATTTGGTTCAAAGTTCTCTACGTAATTTTGTGGGTTTCAAAAAAAATTTAAATCCATCATTTCATCAGTTTTTCAGATTTTTCTTCTTATTAGTTACAGGGAAAATTGTGGACAAGAGGAAAGTGACTTCCTTGTCAGATGAAATTTCTTTGTCCTGAATTTCTTCTGGGTTCTTCTCAGAGTTAAAAAAAAAAGAAGTCTAATGAAAGCCACTTTGTGATGTTGACCTGGAAGTTGCTCTCATGAACATGACTTTTTCTTCATTCTGTCTTGCAAGGGAACATGTGTCTTTCTGGTTGCCTGTGACACTATGCAAGAAAATTGTTTACAGCAAAATAAAAAAATATATTAAGCTGGCTCCTAAATGGCTCATTTGCAAATTAAGATTGTAGAAATTCATCATTTCTGTTTTTCCTGCTGAAGTTTGCAATTCAGGGAAATTTTATAAATTTTTAAACAATTATTAAGGTATCACAAAATACTGGGAAGTTAGGAGAAGTAATGTATATCTAAGAAAGACAGCAACTTTTAGCTGATGAATAAAAAAATTTGAAGTAACCCCTAAGAAGAACTTTTAACTGAGCGTGATTCTGCCATCATATATATCAGTGTAACTTTTGGGGGGGGGGGCACGCTTGTCTCACCAATTAATAGGAGAAAACACTGTTTTTCTTAGTCAAATGGCAAAGAGAATGGTCCATACTAATACTCATTCTTTAAAAAATGACTCCCAATTAAGTATAATTTTCAAAGTTAACGAAAATAATGGGTGGGCTAATCCCTGCTTATCCAAAGTGAAACTCATCACCTATTGTAGTTTATTTATCCTTAATTGTTACTTTAAAACAGTTACCATTAACCTCTGCCTCCAGTCTTAAGGTAGTTTTATCTCTCATCAACTCAGGCATGAATCAGGTTGCAGGCACAGCACGAAGAATGAGCAACAAAGGAGTTGTTACCACAAAGGAACAACTCTAGAAATGGGCCAGAGCTGTCAGTATCTCTTCCTACTCTGCAAAGTAAAAGTTAACCACAAAAGATGGAATCCTCTTCTTTTGGAGACATTAAAAAGAGAATAGATGGAAAGAAAAAAAATAAGGAAAATACAGTCACAAAGCATTTATTTATAATGTTAGTAAAATAAAACGTATTTTCCAATCCTTAGAAAATAGAAAACGGTTAGCATATGATGGGTATGCGTGACCACGGTGGCCATTTGTATTTAGGTGAGATCAAGCTGAGTGTGTGTGTATGCGTGCATATGTGTGTGTGTTTGTACACATGTGCATTGTAAGGAACACTTTGCTGTTTTTCAATTTGATTATTTTCTGTAGACATTTTGCAAATAAGCAATCCTACTTATATGTAAGTAACCCTACTATATTATAAACAGTTTCCTAAATAGAACATTTTATTGCTCCTTCCATGTTATGATTTCTCCATTGATATGTCTATTTACTTTTTAAAATGGGAAAAAGTGTGGTTAGTAATTATATGTCATTTGGAATTTAGTCCATTAGTGTATTTGGCACCAACAGACTATTAATATTTTAGAACATTATTCTAATTTCTAAAGAAGGATTCTCCAAGAAAGACACAGCCACTGGTAATAATGGCAGTTTTCATGTAAGTCATGAGGTCTCTTCATTCCTCTTTCCTGGGTGCTGGTTGTTAGTCCTTTGGTTTAACTTCTTGTGTTAACTATTTAGGCAGAAGGACTGCTACCTCCCTTTTCTGTCTCCATCTATAACTTTTTTCTTACAGGGACCATACCTCTCAGGATGCAATTTAATGCATTACTGCTAGTTATGTCAATGCCTTTCTTGTATTTCTCCCAAAACACACACACACAGTCATTCATTTGTTTTACACATATTTATTAAGGCCTTGCATGTGCTAGCATTGTTCCAGGATATACCTTGGGATATATTGTGTATCCAGGAAAACAAAAACTGACAAAGATCACTGCCCCTGTGGAACTACATTCTAGTAGGAGAGAGGTCAAAAAGTAGTAAGTGCATCTTGACTCTGAAACTTTGACAAATGCACTGAGTAATGAAAAGTAGAATGCTTCCTGGCACATAGTAGTTGTTCAATACTTTTGATTGTTTCCATTGAGAAGTTGTTTTATTGTGAGGAAATGCATGGGAAATAGTTCTATGTCTGCAGTGGTAAAATAAATCCAAGGCATAGACTAGATTTTGATGGTTGAATGAAGCGAAGAAAATTCCAGGTAATGGGGACCATACAAGAGATTGAATGATATCTTCTTTGGAAGAATGCAAGAGCCACAAAATAATTCCAGAAAGAAATATCAAACTTTGCTCATTTTTCCTTCTGTAACTCTTCAAAACTTGTATCTTAATTTGGAAGATTTTTCTGGTGAAATATTGGGGGAGGGTATTAAAGATGAGTGGGAACACAGTATTACTTTGACCAAACAAATATTATGAGGCAGTCTTAAATAAAATGAGACCTGATATCTTTGGCTTATAAAATTCTAAATGCAAAAAAATTCTTGATTAACTACTGCAGGCTATCTTTAAGCTTCCATTTTCTTTTTGATTTTCATACAGTCATGGAAGTTTCTAGCTGAAGGCTATAGAGATACTCTGGTGTTATTATTCACCTCTTGGGGTTTAGTATCCCTTTGAAAATCTGCTGAAAACCATAGACCCTGTCATTCCAAAATTTAATATATGTACATAAAATGCTGCTTTAAAGTTCAGGTAATTTACAGATACTATGAATTCATTCAGTGGTCCTCAGATTTGACCTAGATCTAGTCAGTCTGTTTAGTTTATAGATAAGAATATAGAGATGCAAGTAGTTATGATTTACTTAAGACCACACAAGTAGTGAATGTCAGCCTAAAAATAAAGTTTTCTGATTCCTACCATATGAATTATTTCCACTTTACGTCCCAGTCTGGATATTTATAGCTGTATTATAACCCATCCCACAACTTTTAAACTTACACTGTATTATTGCCTCTCATCATTCTGAGACTTGATTGGATTTTTCTGGATGGTTCTCACTTGGGGTCTGTCCTATAGTTGCAGTCAAATCACAGCTTGGGCTGGAGTCATCTGATGGCCTAACTGGCTGGATATCTAAGATGATTTCTTCGCCTAAATGTCTGATACAACAGCTGGGATGGCTGGAACAACAGGAAACATGGCATGGTTCTCCCTCCATGCTGTCTCTTCATATGCCTAACTCTTATGAAGCATGGCAGTCTCTTATGTGGTAACTGGCTTCCTCCAGGAGACCTAGCTGGAGGCTGCAAGATTCATCATGACCTAGCCTTAGAAATCAAGGAGCATCACTTCTGCTGCATTCTGTTGATCAAAAAGCAAATCCCAGGGCCCATTCCAGGTTAAAAGCAAGTGAACTTGCTTGGGTATGAATATCGAAAGCATGGTGCATTGGGGGACCATCTTTGGAAACTGGTTACCATCATCCTTCTTTTATTAGCTAAATCTGACTTTTTGGAAGGAACTTCTAAATAACATAGAAATTTACCAGTAAGTTATTCAAAATTTAAATTTTTAAGTTAGCCTCTTGAAAATGACATATTTTAATAGAGTACTTTTTTCAGTTCATATTACAAAGGAGGGTCATAATACCTTAGAAAAAATGACAAGGAATTGAGAACTTAGATTTCTTTTCTATTTGAAACAGATCTTAAAAATGTATGTGCAGATTTAATCCAAGCTCTGTATCTAGGGTGTCCATCCGTTCCTCCTGGTAATTGAATTCCACTGACTGACATAATTAGGCCCTATCTGTTAAACCTGTTGTGTCAAAATCTTCTTGAAGTGTCTTCATTTACATATTTCTAACGTTGCAGAAACAATCATAATAGTTGTTTCTGTCAAGGCCTGTTGTAGAATGCTTTCATTCTCTGATTGACAGTGATAATAGTTGATACTATGGGTCCTTTATATTAGAGTAGTTGTTTATTTGACATAATATTCTAGAAAACGTGCACCGAAAAATCCTTAAAAAGTGTTTTGGTAAAAGTAGCTTCATCAATTTTTCATCCACTTTTCACTCCTGTCATCTCAAATGGTGTGGATCAAACTGTCCCTAAATTAGTAGACTGGAAAAAGAGCAGTCTTAGTTTCTTATTTCAGGTATTTTCTGGTCTCTATAGTCATTCCTCTCTATAATCATTTACCATTTACTGAGTGGCAGATATACTTAAAATATTTAAGGGGTTTATACCAAAGAAGATATCATTTTTATCTTACCCATTCCTTAAATTTAATTAGGAAGACTTTGCAAGACCATTTAGTAACTAAGGAAATGGACACATTATAAAATAATTCAAAAATATGGAGCATTAGGGACTTAAGTACTCCCTAACTCTTACTGCCTGCTCCCTAATTCTTGCTGCCTCTGTTTTTTCATTTAAAATATTAACACTGGTTAGCTAAGACCTATTTGGAGTTATTTGAGGTGGACTAATACAAAAATCTTTTCTGCCTGATTAAAAACAAAACAAAACAAAACAAAACCCAGTCATTCTACAAAGTAGTGAGATAAATGAGAGCTAAAAGTTTACCTTTATTGCTGATAAATAAAGGTGATATCAGAGAAGGTGGGCAGGACTTCTTGCTAATACTGAGTGCCAGGGTTAGTCAGATTTGCCCATCCAGTCATGGAAGGAGTGGACAGGAACATGCCTTGTTTCACAGGGACAGAACCAAGCAGAACTTGTGATCTCTGCAAGCATCTAGCTCCCAAGAGAAAAAAGAGGAAGGAGCTGAGCAACTTATGTTCAGTGTCTCCTACCAAAGCCACTGACACACACACACACACACACACACACACACACAAGTTACTGCCTCTCCCTTAAAAAGCAGTAATAGAGGGGACAGTGAGAAACCAGGAGTACAGGATAATGGGAGTGACTCCATAAGTTAGGACAACAAAAGCAAAAGCATATTGCCACTCATTTTCCCTGGTTTTTTGTTCTCTTAACATCTTAGGTTTAATCATTAAACCATTAACAAGATAATATATGAAAAGAGTCCTTTTCAAGACAATCTCTTATTTTAATATTCTTTCTGTTCTACTGTCCTGATGAAAAGATGGGGATTCTCTTTATGTGCATAAGAGTGACCATGGGATGCTCTGACAAAAGCTTTCCTATTCACTGACTGGGTCAGGATAATAATTCTTTTCCATTGATGATTACTACAAAGGCCTTTGGCATCAATAGCCCATTTAAATAAGCCAGTGATAAACCTAGCCAAAGGAATGAATCCAGAATGGCTATCAATGCAAAACAATTCCAGATGCAAATGGAGAGTTCAAGCACCATTTAGGGGAACTTTTTCCTATGTGTTCTTTATTTCCTATATTTTCTATATTTCCTATATTTTGTTCCATTAGAAGTTTTCCTGAAATGATTGTATAATCAGTCTGTCCAAGCTTTGATAATTTATGTTAAAGCTGATGAAACAAATACACATTTTTGCTTATGTTTGACTTCTCTGTATTTTATAAAAGATTTCTAAAAGATAGTTTCAAGTTCTCTTGTTCAGTGGTGATAGTTCTTTCTGTGACATGATTCATTCTTTCAGCAAATATTTGTTGAGATTCTGATATATACCAGATACTATTCCAGGGCACTTCTGTTATTTAATAATAGATTTCAAAGAAATATAATGAGGGAAAATATGTTAAGTAAAGGGGATGTGAGGATAGAGGGCTGATTTCAGATAGAGAAGTTCTCTTCAAAAAGGGGTCAGCTGATCAGAGTGCTTAACGAAGTGAAGGAATGAGCCATGAGGATGTCATACTAATTATGGAATTGCATGCCACGCAGAGGATTGTAAATGCAAGAGCTCTGAGGCAGAAATGTGCTCAGCAGGCAACTTGCATGAACATGTGGCCAGATGTGACAAAAAGGGCTGCATTTTCAACATGAATTTGATATTTAGTAGTAAGGAAAAAACCAGAATATTTTATTAAAAAAAAAATGTGTTCTATCCCATGGATGCCTCTTTTCCAATAATCATGTGGTTAAAGGTCATTCAAGTTGCTCTTCTTCAATCATTTGTGACGGCTTCTTGAGATGCCTTTTACATCATTTAAAATTTACCTACTTAAGTACATAATTCAGTGACCATCTAAAATAAATTTATAGAGCTGTGCAACTATCACCACAATCCAGTTTTAGAACATTTCCGTCATCCTCAAAAGATCCCTCATACCTTCAGAAGATCTCCCAGTGGGAGTCTCTTTCCCACTCCCAGCTCTTGGCAACCAATGGTCTACTTTAGAGATTCGCTTTTTTGGACATTTTTGTGTAATCGGAATTAAAATGTGTGGTTTTCTGTATGTGGCTTCTTGCGCGTAGTGTAGCGTTTTTGAGGTTACTCCCTACGCGAGCATGGATCAGCTATTTGTTACTTATTATTGCCAAATAATACTCCATTGAATGGATACACGTTTTGTTTTTCTTTCACCTGTTGGTGGAAATCTGTACTTTTTTTTTACTCATTGGATATCATGAAAAATGCTGCTATCACATTCACATTGAAGTCATTGTATGGACATATGTTTTCATTTCTTTGGTTGGACACCTAAAAGTGGAATTGCTGGTTTTATGGTAAATTTGTCCTTAACTGTTAACAAAATTGCCAAACTGTTTTCCAAAGTGGCTTCATGGTTTTATGTATAAAACCAACAATGCATGCCTTTTCCTGTTTCTCCACATCTAGACAGCATTTGTTATTGTGTGTCTTTTTGAATATAGTCATCATTGTGGGTTTGAAGTGGCATCTCATTGTGGTTTTAATTTGCATCACTAATGATCAATGTTTTTGAGCACATGTCCATATGTATTTATCTTCTTTGGTGAAATGTACATTCAGATCTCTAACGTGTTTTTGACTGGGCTATTTGTTTTATTGAATTCTTTACTTATTCTAGATACAAGTTCTTTATCTTAAATATAATTTATAGGTATTTTTTTTTTCCAGTCTGTGACTTATATTTTCATATTCCTTATGGTGTCTTTTGAGGATCAAGAGTTTTAATTTTGATAAAGTTTATCATTTTTTTCTTTTATGTATATTTGAGAAAGGAAGTTTTTTTCTGAACATTATATAGCTGTGAGTTTTACATTTAGGTCTATGATCAATTATGAGTGCTTTTAAATTTTTGATGCCAGTAAGGGTCTTTTAGCACATGGGACATCTAATTATTTCAGCACTATTAGTAGTTGTTGTAGAGATTATATGATGCATTTTAAATGATCACAATCTAGATTAGATTAATACTAACCTAATTCTTATAAAATACACTCTGCTCTAATATACTTATATCTTCCCCTCTTTGTGCAAGTATTATAATATCCATTATGTATATATGTTTTTCACTCCGTGATACAATAGTATAATTATTGATTCATGCAATCTATGCCTCTTAAAGAAGCTTGGAGGAAAAAGGACAAAAATATATTACATATGTTTAATGTCAACTCACATATTTACCTTTTCTGGTACTCTTCATTTTTTTCATTTTTGTTCCTGTGTATTGAGTAACTATCTTCAATCTGCTCTAATTTTCTTGCTCCATTACAGCTCAATTTCCTCCACCTTCTTTTTGCTGATACATATATATGTTATGTATGTATAATATTGTAAGTAATATTTATGTATAGAAGTGATTTTCATTTGATATGAGGCCAACAATACAGTTTTACAATTATTTTATAATTATTATTTTATGAAATTACTTTCATAAACATCTGTTAAAGGATGATGAGAAAAAATACATATGTTTATACTGACTTTACACAGCTCTTTACTTCTTTATGTGGAATCAAGGTACCATTTGTTGTAATTTACTTTCAGCCTGTGTTTCTTTAGTGTTTCTTGTAAGAAAGGTATAGTAATAATTAGTTCTTTCATTTTATGTTAATCTGGAAATATCTTTTATTTCTCTTTCATTTTTTAAAATTGAAATATAGTTGATGTATAATATGATGGTAGTTTTAGGTGTACTCCATAGTGATTTGACACTTGGGTGATTATGAAATGATCATCATGATAAGTCTAGTAACCATCTGTCCCCAGACAAAGTTATATTGTTGACTGTATTTCTCATGCTGTATATTACATTCCTGTGACTTATTTATTATACAGCTGGAGGTTTGTGCCTCTTAATCCCCTTCACCTATTTCACTTCCCTTCCTGCTCCTCTCTGGTAACCACCTGCTTTTTTTCTCTGTATCTATGAGTCTGTTTTCATATGTTTGTTTGTTTTGTTTATTTAGATTCCACATAGCAAGGTCACATAGGATTTATCTTTCTCTCTGACTTATTTTACTTAACATTTCTTCTACATCCATCCATGTTGTCACAATTAGCAAGATTTCATTTTTTATGGCTGAATGATATTCCATTATATATATTATATATATGTATGTATATAATGTCTTCTTTATCCATTTATCTATTGATGGACACTTAAGTTTCTTCCATATCTTGGCCGTTGTAAATTATTCTGCAGTGAACATTGGTTGTGCATATATCTTTCTGAATTAGTGTTTTTGTTTTCTTTGGGTAAATGCTATTTCTCCTTTAACCTTGAAAGATAATTTTGCTGGATATAAAATTCTTAATCAACAGAGATTTTTTTCCCCCTCCTGGCATTTTAATTATAGTATAGTTTTGTACTTACTGCTTTATCAAATTGTGTTTTTAATCACTTAAGAAAAGCAAAGATGTTTTTGCATGCACACACATACACTCTTGTATATTTGCAATTATAAATATCCTGTCCCACTTCCTTCAGGCCCCTAAGGTTTCTTTGGAGAATTTGTTGTTAAATTTACTGTGATTCCCTTGAATATGATGAATCATTTCCCCATTGCTGCTTTCAAATTTTTCTGATGTTCTTTAGTTCTTAATAACTTCATTGTTAGATTTCTAAATGTGGATCTGTTTCATTTATCTTGAGGTTTGTTGAACTTCTTGGACATGCACTTTATGTTTTTCAGCACAGTTTGGAAGTTTGTGATCATTATTTTTTCTAATATTTTTTAAGCCCCTTTCTTTTTCTGCTTTCCTTCTAGGACCCCTATTATGCATACGTTGTTGTACTTAAGGTTTTCCCTTATGTTTCTATGCTTTATTAATCTTCCTTCAATTTTTTCCTTCCTTCTTTTTAAGATTAGATAAGCTTGATTGGTCTGTCTTCAATTTAGGTGATGCTTTTTTCTGCTACTCAGATTTGCTGTTGAGTCCCCTCCAGTACATTTTTCATTTTATTCACTATATTTTTCCAACTCTAAAATATCCATTTCAAAAAAAATTAACCTTTTGATTTATATTCTATATTTGATGGCTTATTGCTGTCAAGTTTTCCTTCCTTCTAAAGCATATTTTAAAAATATTTTTTGGACATAATTATGACAGTTGCTTGAAGCTTTTGCCTGCCAAGTCCAACATCTGGGGCCCCTCAGAGGCAGTTTCTAGTAACTGATTTTCCCAGTGTGTGGATTACAATTTCCTGTTTCTTTTATGTTATTGCTGAAAACTGAACAATCTGCCAGCATACTGCAGTCACTGTCGTGTCTGATCTACCCCTCCCCCGCCTCAGGAGTTGTTGTTGCTGCTGCTGCTATATTTACTTGCTTAGCAACTTGCCTGGACTCATTTTGTGGATTTTATCTTGCCCTCAGTGTGCCATCATTGATGTCTCTTCCTTGTGTTTTTAATTTATTTCTTCTTTTTTTTTTTAAAGTCTAGCTTCCTATATTTCCCCTGGATCAGTTTAACAGTCAGACAATGATTAGTCAGAGGTTGTGCTTACATTTCTGAGCCAGTAATATTTTCACCCTTTGCTCATGGGTCAGTGTGTGAGTTGAGAAACACAAAATTCAGGCAGTTAATGAATCTGCCCCAGCTTTTACTTTTTGCATGCACAAGGCCTCACGGTCAGGAAAGCATGAGTAAATAGCTAGAGCTGTCTCCGGGATCTTATAATTATATTCATAGCCTTTCTGACCCCGGGGGTACGTGGGACTCTGTCAAGGCCCACAAGGGCTGTCTCTTTCACTGGCTCTCCTGTAAAACTCCTGATGTTTGTCTGAAAGTCTGTTGCTAACTCCAAACAGTATTGCAGCCTCCTGTAAACTATAATATTCGCTTTTCCTGATTGTTTGCCTCAGAGCTTGCTGTTGTTTTTGACAGAGCACCTCAAGGCATGAGCCTTTTCAAGCACTGCTCCAACTCAGTTCTTCCCTGTCTGGCAGAAAAGCTGATGTTCCTTCTAGCTTGTCCTGCCCTGGGAAATACAGCAACAAGGAGCTGGGAGCTAGTGAAGAGGGTCGTAGCAGCTCCACGACAAAATGCTGCACAGACTCCCATTGTTTCTTGGAGATTTAGTAGTTTTTATTGAATAAACATTTCACTACATTTTTGTACACCTGTGGTCAGTTTTCAGAGCTCTGAAATGGTGGTTCTTGGCAGTGTTATCCAGTTTTATTGTGGTTTTGTGTGGAGAAAATTTGCTGAGCTTTTCACATGGACATTTAGGAAAGCTCTTCAGGGTTTTTTTGTTTTTGTTGTTTTGTTGTTGTTGAAATTTGCATAACAAAATAATTAGCTATCTCAAAGTGTAAAATTCAGAGTCATAGTCATTCACAATGTTGTGCAATCACCACTTCTATATGGCTGCAAACATTTTCATCACCCCAAAGAAAACTGTTCCCATTCAATAATGACTCCCTGTTCTCCCCTATTCTCTCATTACACCAGCCTCCAGTAACCACAGATCTGCTTTCTAGCTTATGGATTTACCTGCTGTAAATATTTCATATAAATGGAATCATTTTGTGTCTTTTGTGTCTGTGTTCTTTCACTTAGCATATTGGTTTGAGACCCATTCACATAACAGTGTGTGTTAGTACTTTATTCTTTTTTATGGTTAAGTAATATTCGTATATTTATACCAAATTTTGTTTATGTACTCATCTGTTGGTAGACATTTGGGTTATTTCCATCTTTCATCTATTGTGAATAGTGCTGCTGTGAACATTCGTGTTCAGATATTTGTTTGAGCACCATATTCAATTCCTTTGGGTGTATACACAGAAGTAGGATTGCTGGCTAACTCTGTTTAACTTTTTTGAGGAACTGCCAAATTGTTTTCTGTGGCAGCTCTACCATTTTATATTCTCATCAGAAATGTATGTGTGTTCCAGTTTCTTCCCATTCTTACCAACACTTATTGTCCTTTTTTTTTTTTTATTACTATAGCCATCCTAGTGGATGTGAAGCAGTATCTCATTGTGGTTTTCATTTAGAATTTCCCTAATGACTACTAACGTTGAACATCTTTTTATTCTTCTTCAATTTTAAACTAAAATTAGAAATTTCCACGAATTATCTTTCAGATCTCTGCAATTTAAGTTCAGCGATCTTTTCCCAGTATAACATCTTTTACTTCATGTTGTATGATATCATTTAATGTCCTGAGTTTGCCTTGCCCTTATTCGTTTTACTCAAGCAGCCAATCATGCAGATCTATCTTTCTTGAATTAAATAGAGTCATTCTAACAACCAAAATGAATCAAATAAGTCAACTTCTCTATATATATTTTAGTCTTACATTCCATAGATGACGTGCATATATCTTGGGATATAAGATGTATTGAAAGAGCTTTTGTGCTTAAAAACTTTACAGTGAATTTTGTTCCAATAAAAGATTTAACTTGCTATTGAAAATGTCCACTTTGTTTCAGTTATACAAGGTGAACAAGTTCTAGAGATCCTACTAATGGCATAGTGCCTATAGTTAGTACCAAAATTAATACTGTACTGTATACTTAGATTTTTGCTAAAAGGATAGGTCTTATGTTGTGTCCTTATTATAAAAAGTGATAATAGTACTAATAAGTAAGAGGGATGGAGGAAGCCTTTGAAGGTGCTGGACAAGTTTATGGCTTAGATTGTAGTGATGGTTTCACAGGTGTATACTTATCTCCAAACACATCAAGTCGTATATCTTAAATATAAACAGCTTTTTGCATGTCAAAAAACAGTCAGTAATAAGAATATAAATAATCCAATTAAAATATGGGCAAAATATTTTGAACAGACACTTCATCAAGTAAGATGGACAGATGGCAAATAGCACATGAAAAGATGGTCAACATTACTGTCCATTAGGGATGTGATTATTAAAACCACATTAGGATACCACTATATATCTATTAAAATATCAGAAATTAAGTAGATGCATATCTGTTGTGTGCTCTTTGGGATATATTAAGTTAAAAAAAAACAAAAAAAACAAAAAAAGCAAGATGAAGAAATTTTGTGTAGTATGCCATCATTTCACTAAGGCAAAGGGGAAGAATCAAAGGAAAACCATATTTTGTGATTTTCTTCTTAAAGGAGAGGGCCCCTAGACAGGGGTAGAAGTTAGGCTTTTCTAATATACTTTGTTTTGTAGGTTTGCCTTTAATACCGTGTAAATACATGTATTTTTCAGACAAAATTACACAAAAACTTCAAAAAAGGAGTTGTTAATCAATCAAAGCAAAATTAAAAAATGAAAAGTTAAAAAAAATCTACTTCAGGATCCAGAGCTGGGCAGTTTTATTAGGTGAGTGATGTGGAACTACCACGAGCAGAGGATTAGCCTGTGATGTCACTTAGCCACTATCCTTGTAGCTGGGAATTCTGAAATCAGATCTGGTCCCCCTTGGATCTCAAGTAGTCAGCAGCACTGCTGTTTTTCTTTCACATTTGAAGATGCTATTATCTTTTTTCTTCTAGCAATTTGACACCATACATCTATTAGTAACTCTAAATTATTACTTACTCTAAACATGCTTTTTTTGTTTAAACCTGTTTTTGTTTGTTTAAAGACTGTGGATTTAAATTTTCTTCAGTTGATTTCCATTATTTTTAGTCCACTGAAAGCCACAAGAAAAGATAATTTTCTAAAGGGCTGACAATAAGTCTTGAAAATAAGTACTCTTTGGCTATTTATTATGAAAAGCATATGTTATCAGTGATGATCAGGAAGATAGTGAGTGTACTGTCTCATTCATTTCATTCATTTGTTCATTCATTTGGTCATTTAAGTCGTGTATCTTGTGTACCTAATATGTGCCAAGTGTTCTACTGGCCTTAAAAACACATTGAGAGAGTGATCTTCCCTTCATTCATGGAATTTTCATCTTAATAGGGAGTGTGTTCATATATAATCATACAAACTAATAAAATGCAGCTGTAATAAAGTGCTATGAAGCAGAGTTTCACTGAGTTGTGGCTCTGCGGGGAAGAGCCAGGCAGGCTTCTCTGGGGAATTATATTTGAAACCTTCAAGGAGTCAGTGAAGCAATGAGAGGGCAGGAAGATCTTTCCAGATAGAGGAGACAGTATTTGCAAAAACCCCATAGCAGGAGGAGTACGGTGAATTCGGAGACCATTATGAAGACTCATGTGAATGTTGTAGAGAATAAGAGAGAACATGGTACAAGATCCAACGGGAGAGGTACGGGGTAAAGACCATGCTTTGCTTTGTAGATTTTCATCCAACAATATGGTGTAGGTGATCCTGGATGAAATGGTCAACTTCACTTTTGAAAAATAATTCTAGTTGCTGTGTGGATAACCAAGAAAGTTGGAGCATCATTAGATAAGAATAGACAAACTAATAGACTATTACAGTGTTTCAAACAAGTTGTCATGGTACCTGGAGCTAGATAGAGAGGATGGAGAGGTGCATTTGGAATGGAGATTTTTTTAAGAGGTAAATTGTCCACCCTTGGATTTCTTAGAATATACACTTATAAAACAGATTCCGTCTGAATTGGTTCAGGTGAGCAAATAAGGAGTAATGACAAGTTAATTTCCATCTTTCTCCTAAGCATTTATTATCCCATCAATATTTATATTCATAATCTTTCTTGCTAAATGTCAGATGTATATATTTAAATACCATATTCTCTGTTTCGTTTACTATAGGGCTAGTAAAAACTTAATAGACACTAATTGTTATCAAATTTGCCAAGAAAAGACTCTCACAAATCTTGTTAGTTTTTAACATTCTGTTCATTTTGGAGCCTATAATGTATCCCCAGCAGGGACTGTGCTTGGAAGCACCAGGGACTTCTTGGAAGAAAATATACTTGACAGATCTTGGGTCAAACCACAATCATCCCTCACGAAGATTGATTCTGGCCATAATGTAGTGATAGATATATTTTTGTACCGTCGGGATTTATGTCATTTTGTTGTCTCATTGTTCTAGACATTTTGCCCATCAAATCATGAGCATCTACAGAGATGTATACAATAACAGCTTGTTTTCTTACATTAAACCACCGGCACAAAAATGCTCATTCCAACTTTTCCATAGATCTCTATGAGAGTTTGGAAAATTTGTTACTGAATCTCATCTAGTGACCATAAGTGTGGATAATATTAGCCTATAAAGAAAATAAATCTCATTATTTCTTTAATTTAGACATCTCCTCTCTCCTTCCTCCAGCAAGCCCCCTTCTCCTGCCCCTCATCATGCCAGGCTCACGCTGGAGTTTTCTCTCCTGGAAGAACGAGTACAGACAATAAGAAGTTAGAGCAAAACCTCAGAGAAAACAGATTGGTAGTATGTGCTCAAATACGGTAATAATTTAGAGAAAATACAGCCAGGTATTTAGACATAGATACAGACACAGTTGTAGACACAGGTTTCTATATCCGTATCTGTGTTTGTTAATCAGTCTCTCTTGATCCACAGCACACGTTTATACACCTTTTTCTGCAGAGGGAATTCAGATTATTTTGTCATGTTTACATTGTAAAATGGATAATTTATTACTGTTCTCTAAAATTTAAAAGTTACTTGAGAAGTTTTTTTTTCATATAAGGAAAATTCAAGTAATAATTCCTCTTATTTCTTTACTGCTATTCTTCCGTCATTTTGCTCTAAAATTCCTTCCCTTTACTATCTCACTTTTTTCTTTATTCCCATATGTCTTTCCTCATTCATTTCAGATTCCTTCCTTATGCTGTATCTTTGTACAGATACTCTTTTATGTCCATTGCTTCTTAAAGTTTCTCTCACTATTCTTTACTTCAAGTAATAACTTAAAAGAATGTTTTTAACCAAAAGACTCCTGGAAAAAGTCTTTCTCGTTTTGGATCCCTTGTGGCTTTGGGACAACGAGGGAGTAGGTGGGGGGTTGCAAGTGGAAAGGTTACTGCATCTGCACCACAGAGGTATCTGGGAGAAATGTGTGGCATGTTGACAGTCTGAGATGAAGTTGTCATGATGACAATTTGGAGTCTTGTCTGATCTGACAGCATTTACTTGCTTTGCTGCTCCAACTGAAAAAATAAACATTGTGTCTGGGGACTAAATCTACTTGTGTATTCTTGAACTGGATTAAAGGCAGATGCTAAAGTGTCTATTTGGGGGTTTTTTGTTCGTGTTTTTTTTTTTTTTTTGTATTAATACTCTGATTTACCAAAGTTCTATTTTTGTTCTATTTAAAAGGAAGTGATTTGAAATATACATTGGTGTCACTGTGAAGTCAGCTCGTTAAAACTGAAATTCTGTATTATGTTGATCATATATTTATTGTTCTGAATAGTGCCCATAAATGTGAAGTGACTTGTGGGGTGTTTTAATTCTGTATTGTCTGTGACATCTAACTTATGGACCCAGAGTGTGGATTAGCACAAATTCTGAGTACGAAATGTCCAGCAAAGGAATGGAGTTAACTCTTTGCAGAATTGTCCCAGTCCCCCAGGTAGGATTATTTGTCAATATGCCTGATGATAAGGAAGGGACAGAGAAGAGCAGAATGAGAAGTAATTTGTTATTATCATTTTGTTATCATTCTTCTTTCTTCCACATCCTACTGTGCAGAGGGGTTTAGTAGAAGTGTTACCAGCATGGAGTTGTCTCATGCTTTCATGATTGTGACACAGAGCTCTCTAACCAAATTTTCAGTGGACCTAAAGAAAGGTCATGCTGGCTTTGAGTAATCTGTTGTATAATGAAAGGAGGGTTTCCTTTCTCTTTTTGATCTAAATGGTACTGTGTTGTATACCATGGGCTTTAAAGAAGAAATTATGAAAAATACATATATATTTAAATGGTTTTCCATACCTGCATTCTTAAGAGTCCCAAAGACAATTGCTTCTTAACAATCTATAGGATGATTATTGGACAGTGGATGAGAACTCATGGAAATTTTTTTTTCTGAAAATAAGATACATTTATGGAATAGATAAAGAAAAGATATTAAACTTCTGAGTGACTATTATTATTTTAATAATTCATATTATAAAAAATGGTTATTGATGGCTGTTTTGCAAATACTGTATTAAATATTTTAATAGTTTATTTATGTAATTTGACTTTGAAACAATGACAATACATATATTCAAATTAATAAGTTGATTAGGAAAGGAATTTTTCTGTGGCACATCATTTTCTGTGCAGATTTTCTGAAGTAATATTCTAACTGAGGACAAGAAGGTGAACAACCCAGCTTTCCAAAATGTCTCCTTGCCACACCAAGCGTCAACGCTCTTCAGAAAATATTTATAAGCTTTTAAGATACAGATTTTAAGGAAACTTATTAAAGAAGGGATTTTCTTCTTTAATAAGCTCCAACCAGCACTGATCAGAGTTTTCCTAGAACTGCAAATTTATTATTTTCGCTTTTGCTGTTAATGACAATGAAGGCTGATAACATTATATATGTGCAAAGAATATGATTTTGGGAAAGCTGCACAGTAGAAAATAGGTTTTATATTGTCTCTGTCTTTAAAGAGCTAAAGACATTTTAGCAAGTAATACCTGGAAATTATTGACAAGATGGTCTTGAAACCTGTCAAAAGTGTTACCAGAGAAATATGGATCCATCCAGGATGCGATGATTTGGGCTGTATTATTTGTGTTCTATTCTTTTAAATACTCCAACAACATAATTATAGAAAAAGTTTAAAAATATTTCCTGTATTCATTTCTCTGGTTACTGCATTTGATCTATTATGTTAATACAACATTTTATTATCACATGAAGAAAATTGAAGTAGTTATAGTAGTAACTGCCTATGACAGTATTGACTATGAATTTTTTAGTATCTACAAAATAGCATTTTAATACAGGTTTACAATTCCTTTTTTGTAGTTTTAAAATTTTTTTGTAAGTCACTTTGCACTTGGAAATTTAGGAATTATTATACAATTTTTGGTAATTCATTTAGAGGAAAACCTAAGTGGACCTGACATGAGGCTGTCTGTTGAGTGTGGGTATTTGTATATGTCATGGCAGAAATATTAACATGTTTGATTATGGGATATTGCCCAGACCTCATTAATAGTGCTGTGTAATATACAATATATGCACCATATTGTATTTCTGTGATCCAATTTTTTTCAGTACTCTAAAGCTTATTTGGCCTCTGGGGTTTGGGATAAGAATATTCACCTATATAAACAGTTACATTTAAGTCTACCAGTATCATAGAAAAATGTAAAAAAAGTTCTAGTCCTATCTGATTGCTGTTCAAACCTTCCGCCTTATGTTATACAGCATCTTTCATTAATTCTTTTTCTAGCCTTCCACCTTATATTAAATAACATCTATTCGGCAGACTACCGAGCACCTACTGTGTAATAGGCATTTTGCTAGGTCCTAAGGAAAGAGACAATGTCAGTGCCCCTGAGACGGTTAGAGACCTTGCTAAAAATAATGTGAGGGAATGTATGGAATAATAGAAGCGAAGTGCAGAAGTGCAGTGTAGAGTAGGAAGTGATAGGGTGATGGTTCTTTCTTGGCACTGAGATGTCGGGAAATGGACAATGGGACAGGTGGAGAATTAGAGGAGTCATAGAGAACATGATGCAGTTTTCAGAGTACATCAGAGTTAAAGGGAATAGCCTGAGCATAACACAGATGTGAGAAGTGACATGGTTTTTTTCATGGAAGGAAAAGTAATTGTATTGCAAGGAAATTATGGGGAATGTGGTGGAAATGTGTCTGGAGGAATAGGCAGTGATCAGATCATCAAGGTCCTTGATTGCCACACTAAGGAGCTTGGACATTATTCTGTGGATAATGAATGGGAAGCTATTGAAGGGTTTATGGAGGTGAGTGCTATAATCCATTTTGCATTTTAAAAAGCTCTCTTGTGAAGCCTTGTAAAGATGGACCAGATGGGAACAAGACAGAGACCGTTTAAGAGAATAATGCAATTAATGGGACAGATGCCATAGTCTGTAGCACAGTCTTTTGGTCCTGATTTGTCAAAACCTATCTTCCTTACTTTCTTTTTATTCCTTTGTTCTTCCCTCCCTCCCTCCATTTCACTCTCCCTTCTTCCTATCTTCCTTTTTTCCCTTCTAGAATTATACTATGGTTAATTATGACACTCTCTTCACATGGTTTTTAAATGTAATTAATGTTTGTTTACATTTTCCTTTGTATCTCAATATCTTCTCTTTCTAAAGTTAAGCCCTTATGATTTTTTAATGTCATCTGTTGTGGCAGTTTTCATGCCTCTTTCTTAGAAGACTTTAATGTTCATGAACTGTCTGTTCAATATCCTACACTCAGTCTGTCTTACTAACAGTCTATGAAGTCACTTATTCACATGACCAAACTCCATTTCTTGTCATTAGAAATGTCCCACATCTGCAATGATCACTTCCTAGTCAATACTCTAACTACGAACTTCGATTTCTCCAGCTCTCCTCTAAGGGTGCCACATAGGATGACCCTAGGAAACTGTTCACATTGTTCCTTCTGTGAGTACAGTGCTAGGAATTTGATAGGAATGACTCCTCCTGGAGTTGTGCAGAGGAAGCTCGAACTTCCCTGCTTCACCTGTTGTACTTCAGTCTTACCAAATTTCAACCCTTTGAGTCTTCTCTTTCTCTTTACCTACAGTCCCTCCAACTCCACGTTACTCCCTGTTAATTCCAGACCATTTGGGTGTCACTTCTTTTGCTCTCATGAGAGCGTCAAAGTCTGACTTCAATCTTTTATTACATCCTCTTTGATTTAAACAACCTTCGCTGTTTTTATATGCGACTGTGAAGCATTTCTGAAGGGAATCATATAATTTTATTAATGCTTGCTGATTTTTGGTCTTCTTCCTTAACTGGGACCTTCCTATACCTCTCTCCCACATCACTCTCAAATTTGCTTCACCGGACACACTTGTATCTCTCATGATCCAAAGAAGCTAATCCAAAATACAGAATGCAACCAACATTAATTTCCTCCAATCCCCAAACACTTGTCTATGTCTCAGGCTCTCTTCTCTTCATAGCTACTCTTCCTAGGTGACCTCATACAGCCTTGTATACCAAAACCTATCAGTAGTCTGATGACGTTAAAACTTTTATTGTCAGTCCAGGTCTCTTCCTGGAATTCCCAGGTTTATACATTCAATTGATTACTTGACATTCCTACCCCAATGTCTGGTAAGCATCTGAAACCTAATGCAGGTGAAATAGAACTCTTCATTCCCCTCCAAACCCTGCTCTTCTCTTTGTCTTCTCTGTTATTGTAAATAGCATGATCTTCCAACTACTTTTTCAACTCAAAAACCCGTGAGTTATTACTGATTCTTTTCTTTATCTCTTCCACATCCAGTCACCAACTCTTTTATACTACCTCCCAAAAATAACACAAAGCCAGTCATTTTTTTCTTATTTCTGGTACAGTATTTTAGTCAAATCACCATCACCTCTCACTTGGATTACTGTAATACAATCCTGTTTGGTTTTTTTCTACTTCCAGTTTTACCCCCTAATAATTGATTGTCCTCTCACACAGCAGCCAGGATAATCTTTTCACAATGTATATCAATGATATCCTCTTCTTGCTTTAAGCCTATTGATCAATTCCCGTCATTTGTTTTACTATGGCTTTCAGAATCCTCTATGATGTGGTTGTGAATGCCTCTTTAAGATCATTTTGTACTCTTGTTCTTCTAGCCTGCTAGTCTACTGTGTTCCAGCTCCACTGATCTTCGGTACCTCAAACACACCAAGTTTGCATTAATGCTCACTTCCATTAGTGCTCCCACTGGACCACTGGAGTGCGCCTCTACCAATCGGTGCATGCTTGGCTTCTCCTTGTTATTTTGGTCTCAGCTTAAATGTCATCCTTTGAGGGATTCATCTCTGACCACACAGCCTGGACACGCAGTCACTCTAGACCACATCATTCATTTGAATTCTCTGCATAGCAGTTATCACCATTTGATCTTTTTCTCTGGCTTATTTATGGATTTTTTTTGTCTCTCCTTGTCTGTCTCATTTTCTGCTGCATCCACACCTTCTAGAATAGTACTGACAGTAGTCAGTCAATACCATGTTAAATAAATCATTGAAGTTCAGCCTTATTAACGGTAATAGCAAGTAAAATCTGCACATTTTCTGAACTGTGCTACATTTGAACTTGAGAGAAGAAAATAATCATTCTTTTCTAACAAAAAGTTAAGGAATAACTTTATATATAATATATATATATATATTTTAAATAGACAACTACATTCAAAGAATGAAAGGAATAATATTTTTAGGTGAGTCTTTGATTAGCACAAAAAGAAGAGAAACTCCAAGTAGGATTTTAAGCTTTTTTTTTTTTTTTTTCCTGGAAGAGAATGGAGTATAAAGAAGAAGTTTGGCTAACTTGATAAAGTCTGTAATACAAATCTTTGAAGGATCATAAATGAGAATTATGATCCCCAAACTATTTTTTTTCCTTCTTAGACCATTAAAAGTAGGTATTCATTGATACTTTAATAGTCTGGTACCACCCATACTTGATACTATCTTGGTCTGTCACTTCAATGAAAAAAAAAAAAATCATTCATTCTGGTGAAATAAAAGATCATTCAAATCAGTTGTTTAGAATCATGTAGCTTAGTCAGTTGATTGACTCAATTTTTTACTTTCTCCACAGACCTATGAATCACCCAAGCGATGAAAAACACATTTTGTTCTTCTAATATTAAATTATGATTCATGTAATGAAATATAATTGTTATTATTGCTGCATTATCTAATTAATTTGATTGATGTTGGTAAACAACTTTTTTTTTTTACTTAACAGGTACTTAAAGTGATGAAAGGTCCTCGTCCCAAAAGATTTTTATTTTGTTCATGTGTATTTATATTTTCTCTCTGCAAAATTCATGAGGACAGGGATTTTGCCTTATTTATTCTTTGAGATTGCATGAAAGCCTGGCATCATGTTCCAATCAAATTTTACTGGACAAAAACAAAATAGAGTTAATATCCAGTATAGGTTAAAAGTTTTCTTACCCTGATAGTTTCTGTGGTAGGCAGAATAATGCCTCTGCCCAAAGATACCCACATGTTAATCGCTGCAACCTGTAAAAAATTATGTTATATTACATAATAAATGGGAATTTTAGTTGCAAATGAAATTGCTAATGAGTTCAAATAGGAGATCATCCTGGATTACCCAGATGGGCCCAATATAATCATAAAGTCCCTTCAGTGGGGAAGAAGGAGGCAGAGAGATGGCGCTCTGAGAAAGACTCAACTTAATGTTGCTGATTTTGACTTTTTTTAATTGAAATATAATCAGTTTACAATGTTGTGTCAATTTCTGTTGTACAGCAGAATGTCTCAGTCATACATAGACATGCGTACATTCCTTTTCATATTCTTTTTCGTTATAGATTACTACAAGGTATTGACTGTAGTTCCCTGTGCTCTACAGTAGAAACTTGTTGTTTATCTATTTTGTACATAGTAGTTAGTATCTGCTAATCCCAAACTCACGCTTTATCCCTCCTCACCCCCTTTCCTCCCATGGTAACCATAAGTTTGTTTTCTATGTCTGTGAGTCTGTTTCTGTTTTGTAAATAAGTTCATTTGTGTCTTAATGTTGCTGACTTTGAACATGGATGAGGCCATGAGGCAAATAATGCAGGCAGCCTTAAGAAGTAAAAAAGGTGAGGAAACAAATTATCTCCAAGATCCTCCAGAAGGGAATGTAGCCTTGCCAAGACCTTGATTTTAGCCCATTGAGAACCCCTTTTGGAATTCTGACCTCCAAAACTATAAAATAATAAATTTATGTTGTTTTAAGCCACTAAGCTTATGATAATTTGTTAAAACAGCAGCAGGAAACTAATACAGGTTCCCTCAGAAACAAAAAATGAAAGCATTTCAAGGAAGGGGTGGATTGTTTCTTTGTGTATCTATGAAGGCTTTTCACTTAGCAATGGTATTTCAATTTTTTTTCAAGTTCTTTTTGTTCACTGCACACATTCTGTAGGTCATGTATTGTGAGGAACCAAAAACCCAACTTGGCCATTGTAATTTAATTACAAACTACGTTGTCTGTTTTTAGTATGTATGTCAACTTAATATCAGTTAGAGAAGGAAGTGTATAAAAACAAAAATATAGCAAAAAACTAATCATCTTGATTTCACCAGTTTACATACACACATCTTTTTTACAAATACTGGGCAGTAGTTTTTCTCGTCAACAACAGCAAAAAGGTGATGCAAATAAAGTTTGTAATATAGGAGCCTACAGAGGGAGTGCTTAAAATGCTTAAGAGAACAAATGATTTTAAAGCATTTTCCAGTACTTTAAAGACACATATTTACAGAGAAACAATTGCTATACTAATTACAGTTATTCTTATCTGTCCATTATATCAAATACCCACTCACTATTTACTACGCAACATTTTCGAACTTTGATTTGCTGGATCTATAGCAAAGTCTAATTCAATCATTTAGGGCCAATTTAATGGAAGCAATAGGTTTCCAGAATGAAAATGTGTAGTGTTTGAAATTTACCCTACTTTGGCATTTTCAACTGTTGACTCATTCAAATAATTCCTATGGATTTCCTCCTGTATCAGACAGTGAGGATGAGAACCCGGATTCAACATTCCTATCCTGTCTCTCTTCACTATTTCACTAAGTCGGTGATCCAGCCGTACGAGGCACCCTGTTATTCCCCACAGTGGGCCACATTCTCTCTCATTTCTGGGATTGTGAGCATGATGTTCCTTTGCAGGAAACATGCCGATCTCTGCAGCCAGCCTCTACTTCCACCGCGTGATGGGTTTCTGAATCACCCAGGGCTCAGCTGCAGCTGAAAAGTCCCTTCCCTAGAAAGCTTCCCCTCACTGATCCAAGACTGAGCGAAATGTTTCTCCTCTTCTCCCTTGTGCATCTTGTAGGCCCTTGTAATCCAAGTTTGCTCCACACCTAGCTTAGGCAGCATGTTGAAATTGCCTTTTCACTTGTCTGTCTCCCTCAGTTTCTGCAAGCTTCCCAGTGTTCTCTCTCTGAGGCTTAGAACAGAACTGGCCTATAATAGGTTTTTAATTAGTAGTTACTAAATAAATGAACCAATGGCTATGAACCAATGGCTATGGAAAGAAGTATTGAGAAAAATCAAAAGAGGAGAGGTGGTTCTTTTGAAAAAAATTTTTCTGGAGTCTGTAGTCTCAGAGTTGGAAAACAATTTAGAAATCAGGCTGTTTCTGTGGTTGTCTCAGATCCTTCTTGAGGATTCTAATTTCCCAAGCTACACAGGGAGCTTTACTTTGCTTTTTAATATTGTTTAAATTTCTGTTTTAATTCATTTTGTCTTAAAATACATTTAAAGGACACTACAGTAAACTTTGATCTGTAAAAATCCCATCCCTTGCTCCACAGGAAATACTTTGACAAATTGTGAATTGGGACAAAATTTAAGGGAAATCTGGTGAGTAAGTAAGTTCTCTCCTTGGTCAACATCTATCCCCTAGAAATTTCATTTTCTGTTAAAAAAAAATAAAAAACCTTTTTTTCTGCAATAACATTTTGTAAATTCAGCTTTTCATAGATTAGAAGGTACTTACTGTGATTCTTAATAAGGTTTGAGTGCATTTGGTAAATGATTTTAGATTTATGCCTTTCTGATATTTACTTAATTGAAATAGTAATCATATAATTTAGCAGAGGAAGGAACTTCGCAGCTCATCTAGCCCAACTTAGTTTTACAGATGAGGAGTAAATCATTTCACTATCTTTGGGGAAGCTGAACATCTACTTAGAAAGCATGACTTGAGCGTTGGAGCCACCCAGCAGAGGCTGGAGAGAGAGGGAAGCGGGGGATGCTTAGACACCGCCCAAGAACCACACAGTCTGTTCCAGTGTCCCACTACTGGTATAAAGTAGTGAAGAGGACACCGTGGGCCCATTTTTAAACACAGATGTATAAGGCTTCCGTTAGGGACCCTGGGTATCAGGCCTTGGTTCAGCACAATGGGCGCCAGATCCCAGTGACTGGCTAGCCTGAATCTTTTCTGCTACTTGCCCTCCAAGATTAGCTCAGGTTCTTGAGCGTGCTGAGCTGGTGGTTTGCAGAAACCTGAAAAGGGCTGACAAAGGCATAAAATGACACATCTGCTGAGCTGTCCCACAGGGTAACCATTGGATGTGGCTACTGAACACCTGAAATTCAGCTAGTCCAAATTAAGATGTGCTAAATGTGCACTGAATTCAAAGGCTTAGTAAGAAAATGTGAATTTAAAATATATTATTTTTTAATATAATTACATGTTGAATTGAATTTTGAATATATTGAGTTAAGTAAATTATTCAGATTATTTTTACCTTTTTCTTTATAACTTTAAAAAGTGTGGCTACTTAGAAAACATATATTTTATATATGTGATTCATACATATCTTTCCACTGGAAAGCGGTCCTTTAAGGGTAGAGTAGGTAATGTTAAAAACTACAGTTTCAATGGCTGGTACCAAGACTCTCAGTCACCAAACCATGATCACTCTCAACTGTATAAATTGTAGCATCCCCGATCTATTCTGAATGGATGTTCACTGTAGGGCTCTAGACACAGTCATACACATCTCTGAATGGAGAGTTAGGAGAATTGTTGGCTTACGAATAAAAGCAGCAATGATTCTACATCCTGCCCCCTGCCTAGTTCTCTGTAGGAAGTGGGAAAAGTTTCACCCACTTGAAGGTTATGAGCATTCCAGTTCTTTCCTACTTCAAAGGTGGATGTGGCATCTCTCCTGGCTTGAGGGTGAAAACTGTGAGGTAGGGAGAGGAATTGTTCTGTAGGTCATAAAAATGAGCTTTTATGAAAAGCAGGCAGTTTATGGTTATGTTCATGCAAAAGACTTTTTCCAAACACATTTCCCAAGGCTTAGAATTAGAGTTCAAGTTCAAAATGTTCTGTAGTGCTCACTTCCTTCTCAGGGAGATCATTCTATGTACAAATCCCCATCAGTCATACTTCACTGAATATTATGGACGCTGATCACATACAGAAAAAGACATGGTCTCTACCCTCTAGGTAGTACACTACAGGACTTCGTAAATTATTAAATCAATATCATATATTACAATACAGTATTGCCATAAATATTCTAGTGACATAGGCAATATTTTCACATATCAGCATGTAAGGAACTCAAGTTAATTTTCCTAGCAATCATTGAGTACACTTGTAGAAAACAAGGAACTATATTTATGAATTGGGAAGAATAACTGTTGGCTATTAAGTGACAATTTAGAAAAATGAATATCAATTTGATAACATTTCTGAGCTTCTTGAAGAAATATGTCTAAGAACTTATATCTTGGAAAAGAAACAAAACAAAAACAAGCAAATGAATCTTATCCTCTATTTCAGAATTCTTCATTCAGAAATCATTTGTTTAATGCCCATATTCAATGATTTTCTTTTAAAAAAAAGTAAGTGAACTAAATCAATCAGAAATGAAAACCAAACTACTCACAACTGTGTGTATGTGTGTGTGTATTTGTGCATATAAAATGTATGTAGAAAAATAATACATTGTGATGATAGCCAAGGTGTAGTTAGTCACTGTCAAGGAACTTTTGATTAGTATCAAGGCCATATATTGACTAAAATGTTGGCCATTAAAGATTAGGAAACACAATTTAACACATTTTAAAGAATTCAAAGAAAGCATGTAGGTAGTGAAATTAGCCTTAGAGGTCTCTTAGTAGATCCTGGCTACTGGCTAAGAACCCCTACCATACAGACATAATTTAAAAGTGTTACAAAATCTCTTAAAATCTGTAGCTTCTCAGTAGCTTCAGACTCAGACTACACTACCATTTAGAGGGACTCTTGTTGCCCCTGTTCTGATGATGACATGCTTCCCAAAAAGAAGAATGTAAGAGGCCGAGGTGTATGCCCAAGCAGACCCAAGACTCCATCTCTTGCTCTTCTATTCCGTACCTCAGGGACGCAGAGCCAGGCTTTCTTGTCCAGAGAACACAAGCCACTGCCAAGGTCTCCCCAGACCTTCTCCAGCCCAGCCTCCGAGGGGTGACCTTGTTACTAGGCACTCACTCTTGGGCCCAAGCCGTCGTTCAGGAGCCATGTGGTTCCCTGGAAGAGAGGAGGAGAAAGAGCAGATACAGCACGGCGTCTGGGGGGTGAGGGTGAGGAGGAAAGAAGGAGAAAGCCCTCTCTCTTTCTGTCAGAAAAAATAAATAGGGATAGGCCACAAGTGTTGCCATTTTGGCATATTGTTTAGATATGTTAGGAAGAAGACAACCACAAAATGGAAATTGTTAAAAGAATAGCATTTTGAAACATCTCCCCTAATATGGCTTAGGGTTCTTTGTTGATGTTACCTCTCCGTATTGCTGGTAGTCATTTCATAAACAGGGGCTATTAAGGATAGTTCCGCCCCTCAGCACATTCTGTTCAGATTTTAGAACTCATCTCCTTCCCAGAATTTTATATTCATAATGTATATATGACATGTCATATGGATTGAAAGCATATATATGTGCATATACATATATAAGGAGATATACTACATTTAAAGGAGTGAGACTTTTATTGATGTTAAAATGTCACCAGTGATTATATAAAGAAAATGAAGCAATGTCTTCAAAGTTGGAAGGAAAAGAAGATATTTAACTGTATTTTATATTATGCAAGACACTTTCAATCATGCAATAACTTAGGTTATTATTTACTTGCCTTGTATGAAAAGATTGGTCAAGATGATAAACTAGAAAAAAAAAGAAATCTTAGAAAAATGCATATGCAAAATACAGGCAGTTAAGTATGACTGTAAGAAAGGAAGGAAGCCAAAAAGTAAGTGAAAAAGAATTTGTTCGATACTGATGCTTGGGAGATTCTCCTTCAAAAATAAAAAATTAAGATATAAGATTGCATTTTTTATAAGGCCAATAATATATCTCAGTCTATAATTAAAAACAATGTTGTAAGTGTTAATTACCATTTTTTAATTTTTCAAATCTATAGTTGTCATGTGACAAAAATGATATGAATGATAAAACTTTATAATATAAAAATAGAATTATAGCTAATTCTTTTGAGGTGAGGGAGAAGAGATAGAGAAAAGGTTCACTAATTACCGAATCTTTCATAGGATGAATTAAATAGATATAGCCTTAATTGACAACTTTTAAAAATTGTTATTAAGTATATTACTTAAATTCAGAAAGGCAGTGATTAAAAGAACTAAAGAAAAAATGGATCTAAAAACTTGAAGGAGGAAAGAAGAGATGTGATAGTTTATTTCCTGAATACTCAGTTTTAATATGTGTTATCTAAAGGTGGTATATTATTTAGTACAGTAAATGAGAACAGTTATTTAATTCTTTTATAGGGATGCAAAAATCAGATAGTTATTTGGTAACTCTCTGTTAATGCTGACCAATCTTAATTTTCAAATAAATGAGCAACATAATCTATATCTAGGTGGTATGGAACCCAGATTGAGACAGATCTACAGGTTCTCACTGACATGGCTGTATATTCACTTATGATAAAGGCAGCAGACTTTATATCATATAGATTGAAAGCAGATATTTCACATTATTTCTAATGTTTATTGTGAAGAATTGGATAATGATGGCAATGGCCATTGAACAGCTGAGAAAGTTATTTATAGCAATAGCAAGTGATATATATGAGGAAGCTTGGTATCACATCTAGTCTCATGATTTAGTTTTTGTGTGTGATTAATCTGTGCATGTTTTCTATTATTAATTCCAAAGTTTTGTTTCCTATTAAAAATAGATCAAATGAAACCGTTTTAAACTTCGATGTTCTTGATTGGTTCATGTTATTGGCTACATTTAGACTTCATTTTTATTTAAGATTGAAGACATAAGTGTTGAAATGTGCAACATGGTATTCTTTAGTTTATGATGGAAAGACAAATTTTTGGACATTGAAAATATCATGAGTCAATCTGCTCTTGGAAAATTACCAACCAAACCTTGCAGAGGTTTAAATTAAGTTAGCACACCTTTGGGTACTTACTTCAGCAGAATTTACTGAAGATTAATAATAGTTGTATGAATCACATGTCATAATAAATTTTTATCCAGTAAGGTGTCGTTTAACTTTCTAAATCCAAAACACACAGTGTGCAAGCTGTCCCAAACTTGTGAACAGGTTGTTTCAAGTAGTTTGTTTGGAATTTGAAATTCACAACACATTTTCCTACAGAAATAAGGTTATGAATTGTGTTTGGATAACTGGACCAGCCCACAAAACTTACTTAATCCACAAATTAGTACCTGGGCTACTGGTAGTCAAGGGAAGCTTGTGGATCAAGAGGGACAAGAAAAGTATTTTTTTTTCTTTTCTTAGGTGCAGGGGTAGCCTAGATAAAATAATGAGATAAATTTTGTCTTCAACACTTTCTGCTTCTTTTTACGCATCTTCCTCTTTTTCTATTAAATCACGTTCTGTTTATTCAAACGTCAGTCGGATTGACTCTACTTTTTTGGGGAGTTGGAAGGTGGGAAAGTGGTAGAGTAACACAGCATCATTTTATAGCATATTTCAAATTCCAGAATTATCTCTTACTACCTCCCTCTGAGATCCTCCATATTGTGTTGATGAACTCAATGAGATGTTGGAAGAAATTAATCTTTACTAAATTAATTCATATTAAGTAACAGATGATAGTCTCAATGCAAACCTTATCTCCTTGCTGTTGTCTCTGTTTCTCATCCCCAAGTAGTTTTTATGCAAGTATGAACTTAATGGTAGTTCAGAGAAAGTAATGAGGTTAAATACAAAGTTCAGTCTCAGTGAAGTGGGGTATTTTACTATATTTGAGAAAAGGGTCCATCTTATAGAATCTGAATTCTCTTCTAATTTCCTCCTTCCCTGTCTTTGCCTCCTGTATTTGCTGTTGACAACTTACTTTCTTCTTCTAATTCTAAACCAACAGATTTCTATGAGAGTTGGTATTTTGTTTTGTTCTTTAAACAGGTGGTGGGTTGACAGTGAATATGAGGTCTTGGAAAGAGGAGTTATCAGTGGTTTTTGATATTCTTTGTACAATCTAGACATATGAAAGGGACTCAGTGTATTACCATAACAATAGACATAGTTTACTGATTTTTGTGACAGCTATAAATCTGCCTTCAAATGAATGTCTAATGGACTTCCGAGTCACCTCCTAAGTAACATTCCTTTTATTATCCAAATCTATTTATAATCATGTGATTTTCCAGTCTTAGCATTATGTTCATCTGCTCTTCAATAAAATTACTGTAAGTGTGCCTATCCCTAGATTTGTTTCTTGGTTTCTGCTAACTTGTACTATTTTCCCTTTCTTTTCCTGCATTTACCCCCTTCCTCTCTCTCTCTCTCTCTCTCTCTTTTTTTCTTTAATGAGCTCATAGAAATGAATGTGAAACTAGACAGTTGACCTCTTTAAAACCTCTTCATAACATCACACTGCCCCACTGGAAGGAAACATAGCACCTCCCAAAGTTTCTGTAACACAAACAGATGATTCATAGCAGGTCACTAAATGACTGTAATAAAGACAAAACTAGCCACACTTCAGAGTAACCAACCAACCAACCAACCAACCAACACAAATGACCAAAAAAAAAAAAAAAAAAAGAGTTAGATTTGGATACATGAAGAATCAATAGTACCCTAATCAATGAACTTGGTGTTTGTTGGTATTTGGTCTTTCGTGTTTTATTTATTTATTTTTTAAAGTAAGTACATAGGATTCATCTTAAAAGTTGGGGTCTGGTTTGCCTCTCTTGTTACTGTACTAAGTTGTCAATGAGAAAAGAAACCAGTAAAGGGATATTTAGCTGGCACTCTTTCATTGTCTATCTATGTAACATTTCTAGATTTTTGCAGATCTAATTTTGTTTAATAAAGTATTTGAACATTTTCCATTGCCATATGCCTATTTCTAGTGATCAGGAGTCTAGAATGCCTACATATAAATAAAAAAGACTAATAGAAATTAATTTATTTTAATTCTTGTAACTGACAAATTTAATATGAGCAGAGGTATGGTGAAATAAAAGTGATTGCTTTAACATAATCTTCAAGTAGAAATGATTCACTTTTAGATTGATATTTTAGGTCCTTTTTGTCAAATCTGCTTTTATAGTTTTTTCTCCAGACATATCTGGAAGATTGTCTTCCTTCATATTTTATCTTTTCCTTTCATTTCAAAATTTCCTTTTATTAATTTCTTCTAATTTTTCTATTTTTTTCTCTGAGTTTTCCTTTATTTTCCTATCACCAAAACTTTATCCTTAATCTTTTGTTTTTCCTTTTCTGTATCAATCCATTCATTTTAAAATTATGATTTCACAAATTACTTTTATGTTTCATTGTCTTGCAAAATGATTCATTCTCATCCCATACTGTCTTCCTGCCATTCCTGCCCAGAGCCTACTGGTTTCAGAGAACTAAAGCATGGACATAATTGTTTACAGGAAGCTCATAATCCAGATTGTGAAAAGAAAAGATAGGCTGGTTAGGCATTTATCTATCTTTAATGATTCTTCTCCCCATAATCCCTTTATCTTTTAATACTAGCTCATGTCTAGGTGATTTGTTTTTCCTCTGATGTGGAATAAGATTGTAGAATTATGTTTGAGTCAGTAAGATAAACAATGTTATTGTCAATAACTACAGCCAAAACATAAAATGTTTTAAAAGAGAGAGAAAAGAAAAGAAAAAAAAGTTGGGACTCTGTCCAGGAAATGTTTAATGTCTTAGCTTTTTCATTTTGTAATCTGTGTTATCCTGAGGTGTCTATGCTTAGTTTCTGACTCCTATGTAAAAATACTCAACTGATGTTACAGCTTGAAGACCACTGGTCTCATCCAGTCTTTTTCTATGTCAGTCTGCAGACATATGTGCATCCTTGGTGTACAAGGTCTCAGGGTGCATCTCCTAGCGTTTTCCCATCTTTTAATCAAAGCTGTATAATTTTTCTCTCTTTTGCATTTGGAGATGCTATGCAAGACTTTATTAAATCCCTAATTTATATTTATTTAATGCAGAGATGAGTGACTGTGGTAAAATTTTGAGAACCATTAAGTTATTGTAGTTCTGCTCTTTTTGTAAATACGGTTCTTTTAGAGCTGAAGCTCCTTCATTTATAAAATGGAAAGATAATAACTACTTATTATTATCTATTTTGAGGAATATACAATATAGTGGGTATAAAAGTGCTTGCACAGTATTTAGCACTAAGTACCTCTCGATCTTTGTTGATTTTTCCCCTCCTCAAATCTCTTAACTGGCAAAATGTAATTAACAGACTTGGAAAAAATAAAGGATTTAACAGACATTCTAGTTCTCTCTCCAAAATATGAGAATTATTGAAAAGACATTCAACTGATTATTCTTTATTTTGTATTTCCTAGTCTTAAGGAAATCTGGAAAAAAAAAAAAAACTACACAGCTCTACTATCGGTGACTCAGTTATGTAGTTTACGTGTTTAATTTGTATTTATTTAAAGCTAAATCTCTACACTGTAGAAGAAGGGACAGCGGTTAATTATGGTGGTAATCTCCCTGGATAAATCTGTATTAGGTGCACAAAAATAAGTTGTACTAAAAAACAAAGCACACGAAACAGAAGAAATGGAAAATAATAAATGTTGACAAGGATGTGGAGAAATTGGAAACCTCTTAATGTTGCTTGTGGGAATGCTCTAGAAAAGACTTTGGTGGTTCTTCAGAAGCTAAACAGAATTACCATATGATCCAGAAATTCTATTCTGTTATGTACCCAAAGGAATTGAAAACAGAGACTCTAACACGTACTTGTTGTATATCAGTGTTCACTGTAGCACTATCACAATGGGCAAGACGTGGAGACAGCCTACGTATCCATTAATTGGTATATTCATACAATGGAATATTGTTTAGCTAGAAAAGGAATCATATATGCTACAATACGTATGAACCTTGAAAACATTATGCTAAGTGCAATAAGCCAGACACAAAGGGGTAAATATTGTATGATTTCATTTATATTAAATACCTATAATAGGCAAATTCATAGAGACAGAAAGTAGATTAGGGGTTACCAGAGGCTGGAGCAGAAAGGAGGATGGGGAATACAGAGTCTCTGTTTAGGGCAATGAAAGCATTTTGGAAATAGAAAGTGATGATAGTTGTACAACATTGTGAATGTCATTAATACCACTGAATTGTACACTTTAAATAGTACATTACATATATATATATATATTTATCTCCATAGTTTTAAAAATTAATAATAGCTCACAAACCATTAAATTGTACATTTTAAATGGGTGAATTGCATGGTAGGTGAATTATATCTCTGTGAAGTTGATAAAAAGCTGAAAGTCTGTGAGATCTTCCTTTGTTAGGCAGAAAGGAGTCATTCCTTTTCTGTTCACATGATAGGCTGTGGGCTAGGCCAGACTAATTAATGTCACAGTGTAAAAGAGAACGCTACTGTGATTAACTGTTCCGCAGCAACAATGTGGTCTGTGTTAACCGTGAACCTGTGCATGCTGAACATGCTAGTAGGCTATTAGAGGCTTCTGGGCTTCTCCTGCTTGGTGAATAGGTCACTCATCTGTGGGAGGGAACTGTTGACCACAGAACTTCAAAGTCCTGCTTCTTAGAAAGTCATTGTGGAGCTTTGTCCTCATGTGTGTATCCTTGAACTCAGGTAAAATATTTGTACTGTTTGCTAGTTTGATAATAAACCAAAAAAATACAAGCTGGAAGCATACCCAGCTGTCTTTGAAATGATGCTGACTCGAGCTCTAATATTGTTTCAGACATTTTAAACTTTTATACCGTGTGAAACTATCACTTTTCACCCTGAAAATAAGTGGAATATCAACAACTGATGCTCCAGCGATGAAAACTAGCTTGAGCTAGCTTAGTTCGGAGCTAAAGAAAAGTCACGCTGCACCAGTGGAAATTAAATTGAAATAAAGTGTAAATAGACATGAGCCACATCAAAGTTTGGATAAACGTTATTTTAAACAGAGAAAATAGTAGAGGACGGAAGCCTTAGTTTCAGAGATGACTTAGTATTTCCTAATGACAGAGACAAAACTGCTGTGAATGGAGCTTGGTAGGAATAAAAAGGTGTCCTATAGACCACAATAAGGGTGATGGATTTTATTCTAAGTGAAAATGTGAAGACTGAAGGATTATAAGCATGAGAAATGACTTGATTTTTGCTGGAAGACCATCAGTTTGGGTATTATGTGGGGGAAACGAGAGTGGGTAGAGACAGACAGAGGAAATTGTGTTACTTTAGCAGGAGATGATATGCTTTGGACTACTGTGGTGATAGTGGCTTTAGAGACAATGAAATAATTCAAGACACATTTAGGACAGAACTAGAAAGACTTGGAGACAAAACAGATTTGGGAGCCTGAAGGAAAGGAAAGTGTCAAGAATAACTGAATCCTAGTTTTGGGGCCCAAACAATTGGGTGGCTGATAGAAAAACATGGTGTTGACAGTAGAGAGGTGATGAGTTTACTTTTGGGACATGTGGAGTTTGAGATGCCTATGAGACATCCAGGTACAGATATGAAATAAGAAGAGGGATCTGAGATAGAAATATTATTTTGGAGTCTTGACATATAGATGTTATCAAAATTGAGAGATTAAATGAAATTGTCCAGTGGGAGAGAGAAGAGTGAGAATTGATGCACAAAGCAAGTAGCCACAACATCCAAATGCTGAGCATAGCAGGAACAACACTCAAAGAAGTCCAAGAAGGGACAGATGGAGAAGGATGATGAAAAACAGGGGTCCTGCTCTAATGGACATAATGAGAAGAGAATGTTAAAGAGAGGAAGGCTTGGCCAAGGTCAAGTAGTATGAGGATTGACGTTTTCATTAGATTTAGTAATAAGGTCAGTGTTAATCGTAGACATAATAGTTCTGGTAGTGCTGTGGGTAGGTGAGAGCCATACTGTGTTTCACTGAGATGTAAATGTAAGGTGGTTAAATGGTAACAGCAAGAGAAGACACTCTTTTGAGGAAGATTAGCTGAAAAGAGTTCAAGAACCAGTACTAGAGAGGCATGTAGAACCCAGTTCTGCCACCCACTGTTTGTCTGACCATTGGCAAATTATTTAATATATATGATTTTGTATGGTCCTGGGGATGATGCTAACAAGGTGCCTACCTCAAAGGGTTGGTCGAAGAGTGTTTATGGCAATGCTTTACTACTTAGTAAGCACTTCAAAAATGTAAGCTATGATTATCTGGCTATTATAACCATGCTATCATAGGGATCTGCTCAGCCACAAAACTAAACTTTATATTCTTCAAAAGATTTCCAACTGGGAATTCCAAAGCCAGGCCAATCAGAAGACAAAAACAGATAGGAAAATTAAGCTCTGTTTATCCTAAATAATCATTTTAATTTCTTATTACTAATAATTGGTTTAAAAGTCTTTCCAGGTTCCCATTTTCTTATATCCAATTTTTTTTATGTGTTTCCTACTGTCCTACAATGTTCTGTTGCAGATAAAAATGCAGTGCTTCTGTTATAGCTATTGGCTTAAGATTATTTTGAATTTATAAGAATTTTTTAAAATTACTGTTTTTAATCAGAAAAGACATTTATCAAGGGAATTGTTATTCTAAATAACTTAGGGACTGTACATTATCTTCGTATTTCTACTCCATGTTGCATATTGTCACTATAATTTTATGAAAATAAACTGTTTTGGTAGATCCTAAGTCACTAAATTAAAAAATAATTTAGACTATCCTGCATATTTACTTTTTATATTTCATCTCCATATAATATGCCTTTAAAAATACCAGTTGAACTTTTCAAATTACTCTATTTCAGTTGGTTTTTTTTGAGCTGTAATGCATCTATTTTAAACAGAGAGATTTCTCACATTTCGATTTAAAATGTTCAGTTCATTACTATGGACCCACCTAGTGTCGACTTCTTAAATTCATTTCCTTACTGTGTGTATGCATGCTTATGCTATACATCATATAAGCTGTATAATAAATGAAATGCTTAAGTAATCTTAACTTTTAAAAAAACTCATTTCCAGAATCTTAATGTTTTTCTTTCCTTTCTTATGGTATGCATTGTGTACAACATAAACAATCTGAAAATAATTGACTATGGGTTAAACATACAGCTGCTAGAAAGCATCTTATTTGCTCTTTTCAGCATCATTCACTCAACAGGAAAATGTAATCACTAGTATGAAGAGTAGTATTATTGAAAGAGGTCATTTTACATAGGAATTTGTTTGATTTACTTTATGCACTAGAGTTACTTTTCTAAGTTTATAAACAATACCTTACTGGCTGAAACACTGGCTGCTAACACTTACACTGCATTTCACAGTTTACAAAGCATTTTTCATGTATAGTATGCTATTAAATATTTATAACATCTTTGCAAGACAGGTATTGTTATCATCCCCAGTTTACAAGTGAGGCAGCTGAGGATCAGAGAGGTATGAGGGCAGAATAATGACTTGAACCTAGGTTCTCTGAATTCACATAATGAATGTTTGTGTTTATTCACTATATTATATTGCTTCTGAGATTTTGGTATATAACCAAATCAATGCATTATCTATTATAGCTAACTATGGGCTCAGTATGCATATTACATAAAACTTGGCCAGGCTAACATGTACATAAAATGTCCAGAAACTGGCCTATTTGGTAATTACATTAATAAGATTTCATTAACATTAGTGGGCAGTTGAATATATTTTTCTTCACTGCATTTTTATAATCTTACTTTTGGTCAAATAAAATAATTTATTTACATCAACTTAATTTTAATGTGTTTATTTTCAATATATACAATATATTGAAATATAAAACTTACTAAATTTTTATGTCAATCACTGCACAAAATTTCCTGCCTTTCAGTTACTGCTAAAATAGAAACAAACTTGTTTCTTTCCCTTGTCTGGGAGGAAAAAAAGTCCAGTACAGGCCATTTACCCACTCAAACCTCTTAAAGCATTCACTTACTTTTTATTTTTATTTTTTATTTTTGAATGTTGTGTTTGAAGGGAGGAGAAGGGAAAAAAAGAGTTGGATTCTCATCCCTTCTTACCCTACACTACTGCTCCTTAACTGAGAAGACTGACTATGCAATGGGACTTTCTACAACTTCTTTCAAATCGAATAAATAAGGAAATAATCTGCATCAGGTAATAGACAACCCAGAGCTTCTAAGGCTGCATGTTACTGTGGTCTGAAAGTCTCCAAGTGCTACAAAGCCAATTGTAAGAATGCAAAAATATGTGTCACTTACATCTGATGCAAAAACATGTGTCCAAAAACATGTATCACTTAAGTCTGCATGTCTGCCTAGAGATCATGGTTGTTAAAACACTCAGATAATCACAAGAAGATTGTAAGCCCCTATGCGGAGGGTCAGCCCACAATTGGTCCAGGAAGTTGTCCAGTGCTGGGGTGCTTTACTTCTGGTCTTCGTGCCTGAGGTCCCCACCACCAGCTGTGGTGGCCAGTGTTTTGCAGGCAGGATCTGACAATAGTACAACATACTCTGGTGACTAGTGCCAAACCCGAAACTGTCAGTAAAACCAAAGGACACACTGATAGGCGGATAGGTCATCTCCGCACATACGGCGGCACAGGCCCCCAGAGACTGATCGGACATCGGCCACGCCTAGTGTTCAGGCCGCACATGCCCCTGGACCACCTGTGCTGGACCCTGGACATAGACAAGTTGCACCGGCTCCGCGAGAAGGGCAGTGGGTGGACAGCGCCGCCGCCTTCGCAACAGCCCTGCCACTGTAGGTGGTGCCTACGCAGGGCACGTTGGTGACGTCGTTGTGCACGCCTGGCACGTTCCCCTCATGCCCTGCCCGCGCACGGGCTGCCGGGAATGCCGTGCCCCCCCCCCCCCCCTCCCCGCCACCGCCGCCGCCGCCGCCGCCATTGCCAAGGTACGCGGCCCAAGTGGCTGCTGCTTCAGGTTGAGTTCTTTTGCGAGCACAGCCGTCCAGCTTTCCGGCGTTATGGGTGACTGTCAAACATTCGTTTCTCAAGGTGGGCCAAAACTTAGTATAAACATGTAAATATACTTTTAATTTTCTAGACATGTTGATACCCACATATGAACAACCATACATTTGTATTTAAAATAATCAAACAAAGCCTTTTTGGCTCTAGTTGAGGTGCTTGAAGTGTTTGAAAGACACTAAGGTAAATGGTTGTACCGAGTTAGCTGGTGTATTACATATTTGTGTGTGTATGACGTACATATGTAATACGCATATATTAATCAGTAATACAGTCTATGGCCAGTGCTTCGGGAGCTATTTATTGTTATGCTGCGCTTTACACATTCAGACAGTTCAGTCTCCTCTCGAAGACTACGCACGCTACTTTTTCAAGGGTGGCCTGGAAGGAGATGTGAACGTGTATTCTTGTGGACATCCTGGATTGGAGCCCCTCACTAACAGGACAGCATTGTATCTTTCTGGGAGAAGTAAAATTCTTACTAATTTAGGTATGTCTTTTCTGCCCCAGGATTAGCTGCAAAGTAAATAAAGGGAATATAGTAAAAGAGTGATTCTGAGGAATACATGGAATTGTGGGAGATATGATGACCATTATAGTTGTATAGTATTTTGGGATAGTGAAAAAATAAGAGGGAAAAAAGCAAACTTGAGGTGAAATAAGGCATTTTATGGTACATGATTTAAGATGTTTACAAGTATCTAATTTAAATTCTTTTAATATTTATCTCCCATAATATATCTTAATTTGTTTCTGCAGACCTAATTATTTTGGTGTGATACTTTTCGATCTATACTTCAAGGGGAGAGAGGTTTAGTGAAATACTCTTCAATCCCAATTCTGCTCCAAAACCCCCATCACACAAACTCACTCCTGTTCTGTAATTTAATATTTCTATTCTCTGTTGGTTTTGGATTTTTGTTTTTGTTTGTCTTTAAGGAAGTGTTCCAAGGCTGAAATGTTTGAAGACTACTGCTTTAGATCTTTACTAAACAGTCATAAACGAGCTCGTTTTATTTGCAGAATGCTTATTTAAATATTATACACTTCAAATGCAATAACTATCCATGGAATTGAATTTGTTGTCTTCCAACTTTTTGTACTTCATTCATTTATGCATGTGGGCATGCTCGACTCGGGATGTAGTCAATTGTTGTAATTCTTTAAACATATCTCTGAAAGCTCTGTGAGGTCAGGTCATTAAATTAACCAGTCTAGTTCTCCCTGATACTGAATTTTGCTTTTATATGGATATGTCAGATTAAGGAATCAAGGACAATTCCTTGAATTCTGCATCTGCTTTTGTAATTTCTGAGACTGTAGGTATGAAGACAGAGCTGCATAGATGTGACAGAAAAGCATGATTATATTTATTTGACAGAAATTACAGAAAAATAGAAATGAGATAAATGTATTGCTTTTGAACTAATAGAATGTAAGTGATTTCTCATTTGCGTTTTTCATAACTAGTCTTATGTTTAGGCAGCAATTCCTACTTTCTCCTGTGCTTCCTCAGTATGATAATAAGATAGCTTCCTATTTGTTTAATTGGCTTAAGGATTTATTTAAATATGTTTTAATTTAGAAGGTCGTTTGCCCTTTTCTTTGTACTTAGATGCATCCGTTAGAATGTCCTTTATGTAATAGTGTAGTTTACTTTTAAAAGACTTTGCTTGCTTTACTTAAACTAAAAAGAGTGGGCATCTTTAACATATGTGTTGGTATTTATCGTTCCCCTGCCATGCTTCCAGAATATCAGAATGATAAGGGGAAATCATTAGATTCTCTCCATTTAATTCAACAGTTTTAATTGGACAGGCTCATTATTGCATTTTCTTTCAGTGAATTGTGGGTTGCTTTTCCAGTGAATCAAACTGTTCAGGTTGCTTATGAGGTTCAGCCCTTGGCATAATGTCACTAATGATTTCTACAGAACCTAGAAATGAAGGGACAGGAAAATCTATCAACAAAGAGATATAAATGGAATATTTTAAGATCAAAACTATGATTCAAATCTTTATACTGGAAGAAAAGGACAACAGTGGGCAATTGCATCCTTGATCACTGTAAATGCAGTCAAAATGGCAGTGCCTACCTAATTGCCAAAATAGCATCTGGGCACCTGGAAAAATGGAACGGCAGTTGTATTTGACAGGGATTATTGCCATTAGGAAATTAATAAAGAAGTCCATTATGTTACGAAAGCAGTGGCTAGTCCATTATTTTTCCCTCAAAAACTTCAGACGTTTTAAATTTTATGCAGTTTTTTCTCTCACTGGTATATTTTTCCTAGAGTATTCCTTCAGTTGATGCTTTTCTTTTTCTGATGCGGTGTTTAATATGGAGACCCCGTGTTGTTTCTAGAATCTTTTCTAATGGAAGGGAATAAAGTGTGTGTGTGTGTGTGTGTGTGTGTGTGTGTAGGCATGGAATTTATGGTTTCATTTTACCAGAGGTGAACTCTGTTCTTCTGGTATTTCAAGAGCATCTCTCACCAGTCACTGCCTAAATGCCAGAATCAAAGGCTTTTTAAATAGGCCTCTTAAAAAATTGTCATTATGTTGTTTGTCCTTTCTTGAAACTTTATTTTTTTCTGGTTTAGTACTTTACTCATCTTATTAAACAGCCTTTCATACTTATGAAATAAAATCTACGTTTCCTGTATCTTTACACACTTCAGTATAATATTTCCATCTCTAAGTTAGAAACTGCTACTCAGATGTTCTACTATTATGTCAAATTCACTTTTCCCCACAAAAAATCCTATCTTTCAAACGTCTGTTAATACCACCACTGTTGTCTGTGGACTTTGATGCTCCACAATATGTTGTTTCTTACACTTCAGTCCTGGTCTAGGGAAGGCTTCTTTGAGAGAGTAATATTTAAACGTGGTGTAAAGGTGATGAGAGCATGTCCCAGTCTTGGGAAACAGATTATACAGTGGCCTGGTACCAGGACACACAAAAATAAGGTCCCAAAGTCTCTGAAGGAATTTTTTCCTTCAGATAAAGAATGCTGTGGATACCACAGAACACTGAAATGGTCTGGAGGATACAATAATAAGACAGAGCATCTATCTTTTTAGAGGTTAAAGTTAAATAGTGGAAATTTACATTCTACCTGGTGTTATGGGAGTCCCAGGAAGGACAACAGGTGGGGGACCAACATGGGATTCCAGTGGAGTCTGCTGCTTCAACAGATCTCGAAGGATGAGTAGAAACTAGCCTGATAAAAGGGGGTAAGGTAGTATGGAAGGTATTCTAGGAAGAATGTACATTTCACACAAAAGCATTGAAAGAAGAATCAACAGGCTGTTTGCTGGCACCTTTACCAGGCTGGTCAGGAGCATGAAGTTCATGGCGTTTAGGGAGAGCTGTGGCTGGATGAGGAGGCCATGCCAGAGCATGAAGAGTCAAATATGACATGTTAAGGACTTTTTACTTGTAGTTAAGCTATCATCTCTCAGATTCTTCAAGCTATATACAAGCCACCTTGAAAGAAAAAAAATTATATACCCCTAAGGATATATTCACTGGGGTCTTTGAATTTCAGTTAAAAAATGTTTATTTCAGAAACTAAAATCATACTATATGAAAATATCATTAAATTGAGGGTTATTATTAAAAGTGAGAATTTTGGGCTTTCTAGCAGGTAAAATACTTTTTAATGACAAAAATTACATATTAATGACAGGCCTCTAAAAATAGGGTGTGTGGGATCTGCTGATATGAGTTTGTGAAATATTGTGTAGAGCTGATGAGTAGCCTTTAGAGAGAGTTTTTAGTTTAATTAGATGTGTATGTAACTAATTTAATTTATGTGTATTTAACTATTTTTGAAAAAGTAATGGATTCTCATTCAAAATAAAGAAAAAATATAAAAAGTTTACAAAAGCACCCAGCAAAAAGGCTGTAATCTCATACCCGTCTTCCTTCTGTCCAGTTCTGACCTCCCTCTGCCACCACCATTATAACAATTTTGTTTCATTTTCTGATATATTCTTCCAAAGTTTTCTTATGTACATATAAGCAAAAAGAAACTTGATGTCTTACTTTCATACATTTTGTAGCACATTGTACTCAGTTCCCAGATATGTACCTTGCTTTTTTCACCTTAGATATATATCAACAATTTATATATTGATGATGTTTTCATGTCAGTGTGTAGTTACATCCTTTTTACTTTTATTAATAGATTTATAATATACCATTGTTTTGTTGTATCCCTGATCAGTGGACCTTTGGGCTGTTAACAATTGTGTGCTATTATGGGCTGTTCTTCAGTGACTAACTTTGAATACATAGCATTCTTCACATTTGAAAGTATGTCTCTAATAAATTCCTAGAAGTGGAATTGCATTCATAGTTTTGGTAGATATTTCCAAATTGCTGTTCATAAGAGTTATATTGATACACTTTTCTACTAGTAATATACAAGAGCACTTATTTCCCTAAGTCACAGGCAGACTGTTAGTAAGCTTTTGCTGTGTTAACAAACAACCCCACTTTCTCTGTGTATTAGTTTTTTTAAAAGAATTTTTTCTTGCATGTGTAACATGAGGTCTCTGTGTGTCAGCTGCATATTGACTTGATTGGACTGGGCTGGGGTCCACTTGGCTCCATGTCTCTTTCATTCCGGGTAGACTAGCCCTTGTCTGGGATATGCTGTTTTCATGGTGGATGGCAAAAATAACATAAAGAAGCTGAGACATTCACAGAGAAAGCCCTCTGTTCCATTGGCCAAAGCAAGTAACATGTTTAAAACAAAGTCAGTGGGCTAGGAAGTAAATTCTATTACAGAGAAGTTTAGCAAGGTAGAGGACAAATTATTTATACATGCATAATGCAGTCTAACATAAAACATTGAAATTACTATTTTTTGCCAAGCTGATAGGTTAAAAAATAGTAATCACATTGTAGTTGTAAACTACATTTAAGTTAAAAGATATTGAGCATCTTTCCTTTGTTTAAGAACCATTTCTATTTCCTTTTCTTTGAACAAGTCATATTATTTGCCTGTTTTACTATTGGATTGTTGATTTTTTTCTTGTTGATTTCAGATAACTCTTTACATATCATGGAGACTGGCTCTTTCCTTTGATATGGATTGAATATATTGTTTTTCTAAACTTTTGATTTGTTTATGGTACCTTTTGTAACTCAGAAGTTGTTAGTGTTTATATGGTTGGATTTATTACTTTTATGGCTTCTAAATTTTGACCCATTGTTAGTAAGATTTCTCTACTCCAAGATTATATTGCAGCTTTCTCATGTTCTCTTCTGGTAGATTTATATTTTTTTCTTTATGGCTAAATTTTTATCTGTTTGGAATTTATGTTCCTGTTTGATTAGTCATGAGGTAATCATAGAGCATTTGTTGAATGCCACCTATATCATTTACTAAATAGATTGTATTGAATTTCCTCTCTGGGTTTTTTCTATACCTTCTTTTCTATTCCTTTGGCCTTTCAATCCATTCAGTATACATTGTTTTAATCATCAAGACTCTACATTACATTTTAATGTCTGGTAAGCTGAGCCCTTATTCTTTTTCAGTTTTTTTTTTTTTTTGATTATTTTAATTTACTTATTTCAGGTAAGCTTTTGAATTAGTTTTCTGGTGTTTTAAGCAGATACTGGTATTTTAATTTGAGCTTATTAAATGTATACATTCATTTAGAAAGAAATTATATTGATGCTACCTATCCAGGAACATGGTATGTCTTTCTATATTGTGTCAAGCTTTTTTCATATAGGTCTTTATGTGAGTGATTTTATTCTTGGATACTTTATCTTTTGTGTCCCTAATGCTGATGGGGTCTTTTTTTCCCATTATCTTTTGATAACTGAATGTAATCATATATATGAAAGTTATTGATTTCTACATATTACATTGTTCTCCACTGTAATTTGAATTCTCATAGTGCTTCTGAGATTTTCAATTGATTCTCTAATCTATATTTTATCAGCTTCAACAAATTAATTCTAAGTTGTTGAAGTTCAGAAAATGGTTATCTTGCTTCAAAATCAGTTGTCACTTAAACTCCCACAGAATTTTGTTTGACTAAATACCACTTTTATCATTTTATCTTATATTGTGATAACTTTTGGAAGCAGCTCTCTGGCAGTGGAACAGGCACTAGGTTTGTAATTGGAAGACTTGGGCTCAAATTGTGGTTCTGCCTATTACTAGTTGTGTGATCAGACACTAGTTAATTTTTGTTCCTGAACTTTACGTTTTCTGTGACGTGGAACTAATATTCATAACTGACATTTCAGATTTGTTTTGAAAAATAAATGAATTAATGTGTGAAAATTGTAGATTTCTAGTTAATAATAACTTGATAATTGCTTTTATTGGAGCAAGGAAGAATGCCCACATTTTGCACTAGGTCATAATTTCTTGAAAAAAAAGTTTATCTTTGTGTCCTCACCTTTTATCAGTGTTCTCTGGTTAGAAAAGATGCTCATAGAAAGCATAATATGTATTGATTTGTTTTTTTTTCCTTTAATATGTCTAGTGAAATTCAAGGAACACATTCAATACTAGAACAATGCTTATTAAGTTGACTTGTTCATTAAAATTAAAAACAATTGTCCACCTTTACAGACTGAGTAAATCTGAAGTTTGGTCCCGAAACCAGGAAGAACATGTTTTACCTTAGATACTTTTTTTTTTTTAAGATGTGCCTAGGATGCTGGCGTATCTTACAAATGCTTATAGTTTTTTAGTCTGTGCTTTGACTTTAAGCAAAACTTAAAAATAAGTATTTCAGATTACAGACCCATGATTTGTTTAGAGTTAATTAACATTTAAGTGTTTTTAAATACTGAATATACCATTTGATACCTAAATAGTTCTTCAGCTTCAGGGAAATTTACAAGTATCAATTTCTCCTTTTTCCTGTTTATGAAAAAGTATACATTATAAACAATACAGTCTTAATATATAGATGATTTACAATACAAGTGTAAATTAAACATTGTATACATACTGAGTAGTCGAATGAATACATTCTTTTGATAATGTCTGTTTTCTTACATTTTTCGTTCTGTGCATAGTTTGACTGAATTATTTTCTAAATTATGGCAGTAAGTCATTTTTGTTAACAATAACATGAAAAAAAAAGAAGCTGTGTATTTGGCAGGAGTTCTACAGAGTGTCCACGAAATTCGTTTTAAAAACTAGGTTTTCTTGAACACAATTTGCCTGTCAGGATTTCTAACATTTCAACTTTTTAGTTTGTCTTTGAGTTTCTCATTTGATGTTTTGAAATTTTGAATAAAAGCAGAATCCCTTGTATTTATTTCTCCCTACAGTACTGGTCACTGCCATCACACGCACATGACGTACTCAGTATAGTAATAAACTGCTTTTACTTCTCTCATTGAATTAGGTAATGCCATTCAATGTAGTTGTACTTATCAGAAAAAATGAAAACTGTGTTTTGAAAATTCAAGCACAGAAATTTTCAGAATCATAAATAGGTTAATTTAGTCATAATATTAGTTCTTTTGAAAATGTGGTCACTTTTTCGTGACCAGTTAAGTTCTCCTGGTTGTTTTAACTTAATTGAATTTAGATGAACTAACTTTAATTAATAAAATATTTTTCCTTCAGTCTTATATTGATATGTGAATATAGAGTTATGCTGTGCTTTAAAGGGTTAAAACAAACTACAAGGATTATTCTTAAAACATTTTTTAAAGGATATATAACTGGGACAAAATAAGAAGGGTAAGAAATTTTATGTAAATTATAAATTGATTTATTGAAAAAAAGATTACAGAGTCAGAATTTGAGAGTGGAGAGGGACCTTAAAAATTGTCTTCCTTGAGTAGTTAAAGATGTACGTAGAACCGCTAATAAGGAAGGAATCGTGGCTCTCTTGGAGCACAGGCCTCCTAACTTTCAGCTTAGCCATAATTCTTTCCTCTGTGCTGTCCTAGATATAAGCAGACTGAACATTGTTAATAGGTAACATTTTCATTTACTGTGAATAAACATGCAATCAAAGAAGAATATAGGGAATAGACGAGTAGAATCAACTTAAAAATGAAGCTGAGTGTTCAAATGTTTTCATACTTTACTCAGTTTCCTTCTTATTTCTACTCTGATTAGTTAATATCAAGAAATACATACCACGACTACAGTGCCAAAACTCCCCTGAAAGATGTGCACTAAAATACTTTGCAGAAATTATCTAATGATTAAGAACCCAAGCCCCAGTGCAGTAATGTTATGGTGCTACTTTTCACTTTGCTGCTGCCTGTGGGTAAAGGGTCAGTGCAGTGTGTTCCCTGAATTTCTTTCCAGGTTGAGAAATTAAATAACAAAGTTTTGTGGTCAAGAGCACTTTTTAAGGTATGGTGCCATTTGAATGACTTCTTTTCTCATGAGTTGTATGGTTTTTTTTTTTTTTTAAATCAGTAGAAGTCTTTTGATTTTTACCACCAGAGTGATTGGTTCATGTCTTTTTCAACATCATGAACTGACAACAATGAGACAACACCACTTATCACAAATAGAGATGATTGTGTAATGAGTAAAACCTTTTGCCTGACATGATTCTTTATATAAGACAGAAATTTCATTGCAAAGTAGTTACATGGCGACCGGAAGATTGGCGCCTGTGCAGTAGTAGTTCCCCTTTATCCACGGTTTCATTTTCTGTGCTTTCAGTAACCCGTGGTCAGCCATGGTCTGAAAACATTAAATGGAAAATTCCAGAAATAAACATTTCATAAGTTTTAAATTACACGTCCACTCTGAGTAGGGTAATGAAATCTCATGCCATTCCGCTTCATTCTGCCCATGATCCCCATCCATCGACCTCGTTATGGCTCCATGATCCAAGATCACCTAAGGAGATGATCCTCCTTCTGACATATCATAAGAAGGTCAATAGTAGCTTAATGCTGTGTCACAGTGCCTGCGTCATTCACCTCACTTCATCTCATTATGTGGACATGTTATCATCCCATATTATCACGAAAAGAAGGGTGAGTACAGTACAATGATATTTTGAGACCGAGAGAGACAACACTCACCTAACTTGTATTATAGTATTTTGTTATCATTATTTTACTTTAGTTATTGCTAATCTCTTACTGTGTCTAATTTAGAAATTAAACTTCATCACATGTAGGTATGGGAAAAACGTACTATGTAAAGGTTTAGTATGGTTTGCAGTTTTAGGCATCCACTGGGGGCCTTGAAACATATCCCCCACAGAAATGGGGGGACTACTGTATTTTCCATTGGATTTCAAAAATGGAAACTATTTTTAAAAAGAGAGCTAGATTTTATGATGAGTGTGCTAATTCTGTTTATTATACCATAAATAGGATGAGCATACTATTCTTTAACTGTTCTCAATTCTTGTATAAATAACTATCATTTATATCAACTTTTGTGAGTATGGGGTAATCATTGCTCAACCTAACTTAGTCTAATGTTTAAACACTCAGCATTAAAACATGTTTATTAAGCGCTTGCCTGTGCACTTGGTATTTAGTGGCTGTTAGGGTATATTTGAGATACATTAGTATATGGTGCCTTTTGAGAACTCTGGAGGAAAGTTGTCATAACTTTGGTGTTCCCCATCTCTGCACTTCCTAGTTTTGAGACCTCAGACAGGTACTTCTCTTCATAGGCTGTGGTTCCTTCATTTGTAGTTGGGATGATACGACTACGTATCTCATATTGTTGCTTTGAATATTAAATGAGATAACTTATTTTTATATGCATTGCAGTGACTGGTGCAAAGTCCTCAAACAATAAAATCTATCATTTTAAGATTACTTCAGATTATTCTGAAGGAAGTAAATAGTAAGATACCATACAGTGGGAGCTGTAATGAGGCATGGCATCATCTCTTTGAGGGAAGTATGAGACTAGAGTTTCTACAGTGAACATATTCTCAAAGAATGTATTGTTGAAGAGCACTAGTTGGTCAAAAATCTGATCTGAGGACAATTCGTGTGTATATTCTAACTAACCAATTGACAATACAGAAGAGTATGAAGGTAGAAAAACCTTGAACTTATATAAAGCTCCTACATGCCAATTCCCTTGCATGAGTGTATTATGAGGAATTGAATTTTAGGTCTTTAAAAAGGAGGAGGGGCTATTAAGTTTCTTAGGAGTTTTTCTAAAGAGGTCCAGTTAAAAGGCTCTAAGTCCGAGTTTTAAGCTACATGGGACAGGGCAATGGTGCGCTTGTCAGGCGTTTGGTGAATGGCTCGCAGATGCACATGGCTTGGAATTTTTTTTTTTTTTTTTGAAAGAGGAATTTTTTTTTTTTTTTTTTACATTTTTGTGACAAAGTAAATAACTGCAGGGAAAAAAAGTAGCTGAACTTTTTCTTCATGCTTTTTGTGTCAGCTGAAGTCTATATATTGATACTGTCTGACACTGGTATTAAATTCATTGTGGATATAATGCTAAAATTTTCATTTCTCAACACTAACCTTTCACATTCCATAAAATGTGAAAACTATAGCTTGATGATAGGAACATATATCAGATATTAATGTATAATCCATACCTGTGACTACATATTTCAATTTCAGTTATTAAAAGTAAAGATGTTTAACAATTCTACCTTAGAATAGGGGAATGGAAAAATCTTCCCTTTAAATTGATAAGAGGGTATTAGAAAAACTTGCTTGAAACAGTGTCTGAAAGGGGTTAAATTTGGAAATAACTTGTTTATGATCTTAAAAGTTTTTGATATTCTCTTTGAGAATTTTCTAGTAGTGTTCACTAGCATATCTTATATTTCCTTAGCCTGTGTGAGTCTCCTTTGTATATTTGCAATGGAAACAACATAAACTCAAAAGCACACTTTCAGGTTCATCCTATTTTCCATAATACTTTTGCAGCAATATAAAAGTTTGTGGTTTGTGCTCTCATCCTCTCTGAAGATACATTTATATTTGTATATCTATGTTTATAGATCATTTTTGTATTTCCCACAATTCAATTAATGTTCAGTAAGTTCTTGTCATTGCTTTTTGTTCACTTACTTATTTATTTTGGTTTTAACTTTTCTTACTATATTTACCTAGAGGACTTGAATATGAAACAGTTAGCTTGAATTTTGGTCACACGTATTTTTTAAAATTAGACTTGTTACAAATTTTTGTTGAATTATTCTCTTAAAGTCATAGTACTTAATATGTTGTTAAGCATTTAATAGATGTTCAGTGAATGCTGTAGTGTGTCTCAATCTACATATATTGTGAAGCCTTCTGGAGACCTGCTTATAATAGTAGAACAAATCTTACTGGAGTGTTAGTTTTGAGGAAGGGAATATCAGATATATAGCCAATTGAATATTTGAGTATATTAAAATTTTCAGGTAATTGATAAAGAATATAGATTTATTTAGCATGTATTATGTATTAATCATTAACACATGTTTAACATTTAAATATTTTAACATTTAATGTAAAATAAAAAGATTTATAATAGTAATTTACTGTTAAGCATTGCATTGATTGGATTGATTCAGTTATTTTATAAAACTGTCAACAACAGGATTTGATGAGGACATTTTGGAACTGCCTTCTCTTTTGCTGACTTCTAAAATCTTGCAGAAATGCTAATTTGCAACATAGAGTTCAAATGAAAGAAAACTTTTACAACCTAGAGAGGTACATTTAGAAATATTTATTTCATCCAACTATCAATACAGTACTAACTTGGTGACAATGAGATTATATCAAATTTAAATTCATTAGCAGTTACTCGAAAGCTTTTGCATTCACTTAGAAAGTGAGTACCATCTTGGGATTTTTTATTCAACTATAAATACTGTTATTTTATTCTGTATTATTGTATCACAAGTGAAATAAGATCTGTCTTCAAGTAACAAATGGGCCACTAACCAGTTGTGTGACTTTAAATTTGCCCAAGTTTAAACCCTGAGAAATGAGGGATGTACCTAGCTGTTCTTTTCTGTGCTGCATGTGATCCGTGAGCTAATCTGTGTGAACAAAATTTTTTATGAGCTAGGAGTTCCATTAGTTCAGATTATCATTATTAGGATGATCATTATTATATTTGGCAAATTTTCAAATTATTTCCTAGTCTGTTTCAATTCCTGCAGCAGGGATGATTTTGCAAGAAATAATTTGTTTTTGAATGGCTACAGGAATGTTTATAGAAATGTTGAGATCTTAAACTAACTTCCAAACCATTTAACATTTTCCTATATGTTCTTTGTGTTTATTTGGCATATGTATACTTACACATGCATATATTACATGTCCATAAAAACAAATCCAAAGACAAGGAAGATTCTGATATGAGCATCCTTCCCTTACAGAATAGTTGACCTCAAACACTCATGCTCTCTCTCTTACCTGCTCTGGTGACCTTCTGGATTAGAGTTTCAGAGAAACAACCAGAGGTAGTAGCTGTAGCAAGACAGCAGCTGGGACCATACGGATCTCAGCATCCTGCCTTATGGCCATTATCTCTGTTTCTATCTTTATGCTGCCACTATGTCTCCTCTTGTGCTCTCTCCGCATCCTCTCCTTGCTGCCTCCTCCTCTTCCTGACTCCAGCTCCCACTGCCCCTTGTAACTTACCCTTCCTCTTTCATTTTTCTCTATTAATACAAGATGAAACAAGATTCTCTAATTAGGAGAAAATTTAAAAACTATTTTTTAAAGTGTATGTAGCCAGGCAGCTACCATTCCCTAAATCCCATAACCACCGTTAACAATAGAAAAAATTATTTTTGTATACTTTATCAATTAGAGTGTATTAGATTGTAGGTCTCTTTAAGTGCTGAAATAAAGATATTTAAAAGAAATGGCACCGTTTTTCTCATTTTTCTATGAAGGAATGGGTTGTTGCTGTAATAAAAAATAATTTGAGGCTAACGACAAGAAAGAATAGTGAGTAATAGCCTTTCCCCTTCCCCAACTGCTGAAAACGAAAATCATGTCAGCATCAAGTCATTTTTGCCACATCCCTTGTTAACAGCTTTTTCAGGGTGGGTCATAATTCTGTGTTTTGTTAGTCTCTTAACTCCATAGTGACATGCTTAAATCTTCTTCCACATTGATTTTGTAAGTATACGTACGTTTATTTTTAGGATACCCTGTGAATGATGGATCTCACTATTAAGTTATTATCAACTTTGGCAAAAAATGTATAACCTTTGAAGAATAAATTTACTAATATGATAATGTTAATCACTGATTTTGCTATTTGGAATTTGTGTGTGGTGTCTCATTGTGTATGTCTAAAAAAGTAAACTTACTGTCTGCCTGTCGCCAGGGAAAAAAAAGTGGGACCTAATCAAACTGCTGTGGGGTCAACCCTTGTGGTTTTAAAGGCCCTTAATGTTGTCCAGCTGCAAAATAAAAGGAATTGGGAGGGGAAGTTGGAAGGAGTGGAGGGGGCTGGGGGGGAATGTGTGGAAAAGAACAGGGAGTCTGGCTTTTATTTTTTTTTTAAAGTGAGTTCAGTGCCAGCCTGGACATTGGCTGTGCAGACTGTTGAGCCATTGTCTGCTCCATTTCCAGAATAGCCCCCAGTTAATCACTTCGGCTTTGAAGGGAATTTCCTCGTGGAATTCTCCACAGAAAATCTAATCAACTGACCTGCCCTCTCAACAATGGAAGGCTTTTTTTTCTCTCTTTCCCTTATTGGGGCGGGCTCTGTAATGTAGCCTTTTGTGCAGAATGAACCCTCCCAGTAGGAGTGGAGAGCGTGTGTGAGTGACTGAGAGTGTGTGTGTGTGTGTGTGTGTGTGTGTGTGTGTGTGTGTGTGAAGAATGCACACTATCTCGTGTTGGTGAGTGTGTGCTTACTCCCTGACCAGATGCTGCGGTGCACGGGGCAGCCACCATCTCTGCATGCGTGTGTGTGTAAGTGTCTCTCTCTGTGTGTGTATGTGCCTCTGTCATTTCATGTCAAAGGTACATTACCTGATTACCTTCCTTGCCTGCCAGATTTTTATCTAGATAATTGGAACTGCTATGGAGGCTGTGCCTTGCCAGCCAGCTTAGGAGCTGTAAAGCCAGAGTTTGTCCACCTTGTTATCTGTGGCTGCCTGGGCAGAGGAAATTAAAGAGATCCCCAGCCAGGGGAGCGCCTCCCGCCCCGACCTCCCCCGCAATCCCAAACAGGACAGTTTGTTAGTGCCCTTTTTTTGTTTTCATTTTTTGGTTTGGCTTGTGGTTTTGTTCCCTCGAGTGTGCGTTATTTTGGCATGTGGATACCTATTCCCTTCCACATCGCACATCGGGTTTTATGGAGTTTGGAGCCGAGGAAACTTTGGTTGGGTTGCCAGGACGTTCGCACCACTTTGTGGAAAGCACGAGCTAACAGTGAGACCGACAGAGTGAGTGACAAGTTGTTTACAGGTTTCCTTGAAGGGGCCTCTGCTATATTTCAATCTGTCAAAGTTGCTTTTCTTCCCTCAGAACAATGCCTGATTGTTGCGTGTGAGTGTGTGTGTGTGTGTGTGTGCGTGTGTTTCCGTGTGCGCACGGAGGGAGAGAGCCTAGAAGAGGGTGAGAAGGCATAACAATTCTTTGTGTGAAAATGCTATTACTAACATTAAATCTTTTTGCCTAATTAGTTAATACATGCAGTTTAATCGGGGTTCTGTCAGTGTACAGATTTCTCTTTTAATCAGTAGCAAATGCATTTAAAAAATCATATTGTGTGTGAGTGTGTGTGCATGCATGTGCATGTGTGTGACTTTTATTATTTAGAGGAGAGAGAGTATGGGAGATGCGTCAAATGAGTTGACTTCTCACATTCGGTGATGTCTAGAAGGGAGAATTAAAAGGAAAGGACAGGCACCCTGAGGTTGTCTAGTGCCTTGCAGCCCAAGCGCGGCTGGGCTGGCGGAGGGGGGAGCGGCCAGACCCCGCTGCTGGAAGTGCGCTACCCCTTTAAGAGACTGGTCAAGGAGTCCTAGGAGAGGGAGGGGGGAGAGGGGGAGAGGGGGGAGAGAGAGATTGAGAGAGAGAGAGAGAGAGAGAGACAGAGAGAGAGAGAGAGAGAGAGAGAGAGAGAGGGAGAGAGAGAGAATCAATTGGTTTAGAAGGTTTGGACTCACTTGACAGGTTCAGTTGGAGACGATCATAGGTGGCTGCTGTGACAAAGGGAAATTGTGCTTTTCCAGCATGCTTACTGACCCTGATTTACCTCAGGAGTTTGAAAGGTGAGTACAGTTTTTCCCCCCTAATATATTGAAGTACAACTCTCCCATTTTACAGTAGTCTCTGGCTCAGTTGAAAGATGCTCCCTTAAAACGTGTTTGTTAGAGAAGCTTTTAGCTAGTGCTTCTGCAATCTTGTTAGCTGATTTTTGTTGTGATTGCCCAGACCAAATGGAAATGATTTGCAAAGTCTCCGAGATTTCTGCTAATGTTTGTAGGTTGCGTCCTATAACAGGAAATTAAATGAACATTAAGCATCTCTCTCTCCCACTCGCTGCTTTTCTCTTTCTCATTCGCTCTCTTACTTTCTTCCTTCATTGATATTTTTCTCCCCTTCTGCACCTTTTAAAACGCTTTTGTGTGCAGAGTGTTACCGTTTTCAACATCTCTGTCTCGTAATTTCTGGGGTGACAGAAGGTTTTTAGTGGTGGTTAAAACGGAGGCTATAAGTTCTTATTTGATCCTTCTGTAAAACTTTGGAAGCTGCTCAGTAAAGCACATGACCTTTTGTTGATATAAGAGAGCGGATTTTTTTTTTAAAGAAAATTTAATATCACAGTAGTCTGTTAGTAGATTACTCTTGAAATGTCAAAAAAAGGGAAATGGGGATGATCTCTTTTTAAGTTTTAGTGGCCACTTTTTATGCTGTCTTAAGCTGAATTTTGATTTACTATATTTTTCCTTTTGCTATGATGGGAATAAGTGTATTTGTAATTAAGTAGTTCCTATTAGAGAAATATGTGCAATATCCTTCCATTTGATGTTGTTGCAAGTAAAGCAGGGCTTTGAAAGAATTCTAGCCTTCTTCGTGCTCCTGTAAGTACACATTGCAATTTTTAAATTTGAGTTCTTATCCCAGCATAAGTTCATTTTTTGGAACTATAAATAGAATTTTGTTTGCCATTAAAAAGAATTCAAACTTTGTATTCTGTATGGTGAATTAGAAAAAAAAAAAAGCTAAAAAAAGCCAGGATGCATGATACCCAGGCTTTTTTTTTTTTCATTTTCATGAAAGCTACCTTCTGTATAAACATTTGTTGTATCTGACTATGCAATGCAAGCTAGGTGCTAGACCAGCTGGTTAAAAATATGCTAAGTCAAGCTGTTCATCGCTCAAAAGACTGAATTTGATATGAAAAGACGAAAAAAGAAAGGACAAAGATTAAAACATTCTAGAAGTGAAGCAGTGGAAGAGAAGGGTATTGAGAATAAAATAATACTTGAATGTGGTCAGATATTGGAGAAGCCAATATCAGATCAGGGAAGAAAGTAAAATAGCCAACATGTATACTTCAGTGCTGTCTTCTTTCTTTCATTTCCTCCTCTTCTTTTTTTTTTTTTTAATTTAAGGTGCATCCTCACTAGATAATTCCAGTGAATGGTTGAGCTTTCTTGACAGTTTTGAATAATTTTTTCAAAGTTCTATATATTAACTCTTTAAAATACTTAGCTTTTGTTTGCAAACATAGCGTGTCTCTTATGTAGATATTGAAGTTATTTATATTGGAACGTGCTATTGCTTAATACCACAGGAAGTTTTCAGTATGTACAGAGCAGCACTTAAATGATAGTATTCTTCAACTCTATACTTTTTGAAAATAAAACTCTGAGTCTGATTTGTAAGCCTGTTAACCGACTATTCTTATAAAAAGGTAGTTACATATTAACAGGCTGTAGCCTATTTCTTTATATAGGCAAGCTTTCCTGCTGTGAACTTTATTTGTATTTTTTTCAATTATCTCTTTTTAAACTAAACTTTTCCCTTTCCTATTCTGATGCTCAAATTTCTTAATATTTTTTTTCCTCCTGGTGAGAATTTCATTTTTTGTCACCCAGAGGCATGCTTTTCTAACTGGCTAATTAAATAAGCAAGTGATAATCAATAGAGTTGTTAGTACAGACAGCATACTTGGAAATATTAGTAGCTAAAACAATTTTGAAAAATGTCCTACAATATAAAATTTCTTAATAATTTCCCCTGTGGTTGTAGTGGGGACATACAAAAATCTCAGTAAATCATTACTATTTGTTTACATTGAATTTGTACGGGTGACTGTATCTGTACTCTCATACAGTATATATCATGCAGACTCAATATTTAATATGTATATTCTCCAAAGGAGGTATATATGCAGTAATTACAGTGTCACATATAGTCGGCTTTTTTTTTTTTTTGTCTTTTCAGCTATCTGCAACTTTCATTGAATAAGTAGTTCATTTCTATTGAGTGTTAATTTTTATTCTATTTGCTCACCTGCTATAGATGAGTTATTCACTCAAACTTAGTCAGAAATCTGAAAAGAAGACTTCTAAATTTCTTTATGAAGTGGAGAACATTGCTTTAGGGGATATTAATAAGTTGCTTGGGGTTTATGTGTTTCTGAAGTTTATGTGATTTTTTTTCTAGTTTCCTCGGTAGAGTCTTGTCTATCTTCTATTATTCTTTCCAACCTGTAGACTAGTTGGAACTTTAAGGCATATTCAAAACTTAAATATCAGGATCACAGTTTGGATATAGATTTGTCATGTCTGTATTACGAGCCCTAGAAATGAACATGGTCAATACTGTCAGACTGATAAACAGTTGTTTAGTAATTCAGAAGTAGCAACAATTTCATTGTCTGCCAAAAAATATTTAGGAGGTAAAGAAAATTGAACAGTGATTCTAAAAAGCAAGCAGGTTGAAATATATTATTTTTATTTTCAAGCATTCCTAACATAGTTGATTATGATTAATGAAAACACAGTTCTCAGGTGGGAGGTGAATAGACAAAGTATGTTGTAAGGAATTATTTGTAAGCAGAGTCTTGTGCATCATATTATTTAGAGAGAACATAACTGGCAACATGGTCTAAGTGTTAGTAAAGTGTCATTAGAATGAACACTTGAACTCTTCTAGAATTTTTACAATGAAGATGGTCGATTTATATATTTACCTGAAAATAAATAATAAAAAATTATGACAAGATTTTTCCTTTCAGAATACCATTTTTTTATGTTCCTAGAATGAAAATATTTAAAATATTGGTCTTAATTGTCAATATCAGTTTATTTCTGATGAATGGAAAAAAAGCAGTTTTTGTTACTATCAATAATAGTATGTGTTCTATTTCTTTTCTTCTGTTTATATTTATCCTATTTAATTGTAGCATTATAGTTTTATGACTAAGCTACTTGTTACACTTTCTGATTGCTTTATCTTAGAGACATCATTAAAAAGCAAGTGTAAGATGATTACTTGAGAAGACAGTCTGATAAAGTCTAGAAAGAAAAAAAGTTGGACGTGAAGGTAGTGGGATGAAGCAAATGCAGCTTATAATAGTACCTATTTGATTGCTTCTCTCAAAACGGGTGCAGACAACACACTGCCTCTTTTCTACATGTTGAAGAGATTACAAGAGTAAAACCTTCTGCAGTAAAAATTTAACTTTTTATTTACTTTATATGCCCATCAAATTTACTTATGGTCGTATTGACTAAAGAAATGCTTTTTTCACAGTAAGAAACTTTTAAGTTTTTCTGAAGAAAGAAATATATATCAGGTACTGTGAAAAACTATTTTGTAAAATTACCATGAAAAATTGCTATTAGTGGGCTGCAAGAATATTTCTGACATTAGCAGTACTTTAGTTACCTAAAGTTTGGCCATAGTAATAAAATATTTATTCCCTGGACAGATTGATTTAGCTTAATTAAAAACTTTTTTTTTTTTTTAACCATTGTGCTCATGAATGATAAATACTTCCAGTTAGCAGGTCACCTCTAGGTGTCAATCAAAGGGAAGTTATCTGTTCACATTCTGTCACCTTATGGTAACTGTAAACCTGTAAGTTTGATACTGTTTTGGGGATGTTCTGATATCTGCCTTTGTTCATTTTTTTAAGTTTATTTTTTATTTATTATTACTTTGTAGAGGAAAAGGTGCCTGATTATAGATTTTAATTACCACCCCAATAATTGGTAAGTTAACTGAGCTAAGGGATTAGTTTGGAGCGCAGCTTGCCTGAAGCAGTGGGCAAACTATACTTCTCTCCCGCTCCCGCTGGAGTACTGTCCTGTAGACTTAGCGGGTGACCCGGCTGATTACCAGGAACAATTAAGGGTTAGATGTCAGGTAGCTCAGTGTTCAGTAGGTTGATAGGTTGATGGAGAAATGTGCGGGTGTTATAATCACTTCACGCGTTGGTGGGCTCTCACCTTATGTTTCTCAAATATAGTAAGCATACAATAAAGTGTTTACCTGTGCTTAGGGAGCTTTTAACTAAAGTCTGAATATGCATCGTACCTGGGAGGCAGGTAATAAGGCCTGTTCTGATACTTTAGCACATTACTCCTCCATAGAGTTGGAAGCTATTTCAAATGGATTACATTCATAATGCATTTTAAAAAACAAAATTACATTCGTGGATAAAGTCTGATTTTTATTGTCTGTTCTTTTCACTATCAATTCTTCAGCCACTAATGAGTATATGTATAATGCAGATGTGTATTATGTATGTTGAATACCTCCCTTTCTATAGACTAGTTAAATAAATAAAATTGATGGATTTTTTTGTTTTCTTCCATAATTTGTTACTCATGTATAGTTTCAGTGAGGTTAACTAACAGCATGGGAAATAAACCAAGCTTGATGCTTCCCTTCTTCTGGCTTACATGTAGCTTAATATGTGAGGTCTCTGACTCTAATGATGGCAGTCAGATGGAAAGATGTTCAAAGATTTAACCAAAACGTGAAACATCTTCCTTTTAATGGAAAAATTTTGTTCAACAAGAAATAGACTAAAACGTAGCCAGGTCTTTCTTGCTTCATTCATGCTGTCCTTTTTTTTTTTTTTTTTTCTTTTCATTGATTGAGAGCATCATCATTTATATTAAATGTAAGACGTGAATGTCATATAGGTGAACAGGATTAAGTAACATTGCTAGAGAAGGAAAAAATGTGAAGACTATGTTCACTGAAGGAACAACATTTATCTGGGCATTCTGTAAGAGAATGCCTCATATTCCTTCATTTTAATCAGAAACTGGTAATGGTTCAGGAGACCTTTTCATCCCTTCTGACTTCTCTGTTTTCTCCTGTAGTTTGGAAGCTGCACTCTTGTCTCCTTAGCATTATCTGTTCTCCTCTTCACTTACTAGTTGAGAGTTCATACATCTCTGGAGATACTGTGGCGTATGGTTCTGCTTGTCCAATGGGGGGTGTTGCATGCTCCACGTTCAGTATCCCTTTCCCTTGGAGCCTGAGAGGAAACCTCAGCAGTACTCCCTGCCTTTGCCAGCCTGAGGAGGCAGAGGCTCAAAGTTGTTCCCAGCTCTTGCGCCTTCACTGTAGAGCTGCATTCTGCTCAGTGGGCTGCCGAGAAGGACCAGACCGAAACAAGATTTAGAAGAATTCTGGTGAGAACTGTTTATAGGGATATGGTATTTTAAAAGAATGTAGTAAACAAACAGAATTGTGGCATAAACAAAGATAATTAGCATAAACAATGTCGTTTTAGGACAGGTGGTTTAAAAAAACAAACAAAACAAAAAACCCAAATATGAACCCAACTTGAATGCTGCCAGTTTGGAACCACTGAACCTTAATCTGTACTTCATGAGAATTACCCAGGTTTGGTGATAAACCTATTAACCTGCTTTTTCTGTTTCTTTTGTATCATTTTCCAGTCATTATGCCCTTTTGTCACCCAGCTTGAAAGTAATTAATCTATTACAAGGCAGGTTAAGGACTTTTTACCCATAAAATATGACAGAAGGAAAATTAAAAACAAAAGCTTGTGGTTGTTCATAGACATTTGAAATCAGTGTTGAAGCTGAAATCAATTCAAATCTGAACTCAGCTCGTTGTATTTCAAATCTCTTTCTTTTTATCGAAGTGACATTTCAGTCTCTTGGCTCTTTAGTGTTAATACACCGACTTTTGTCTTGCCTTAGAATTCAGAGATACTTGCTCTGGCTGAATCATCACTTATGTTATATGCTTATTTCTAAGTTCTGCTTATATCTGCTTCCTATTTTTCTCTTTATCTTTGTGAAGGTGGTACAGCAGGATCTAACTGTAGCTGGTGATCATGCAATGTGAGGACGCTAACTATCGTGAACCATGTTATCTAAACCTCTTGTGCCGTTATGAATTTTTATCTGGAGACATTTAGGTTTATTACTAAATGGCATTTTTTTCTTAATGCCTCGTACTGGAATATTTTGACTTAGATGGAATGTGGAGTGTGGCGAACAGAAAGCTGTTTATTTTTCTTGCATTAAGGACCGAAGTTCTTTATTGAAATTAAAACGCTTTTTTTCTCTTCATTTTCTCGTGGAGAAAGGGGACTAGGAATTCGAAATAGGCAGTTCTGGTATGCTGTAGCCTTTCCCTTCTCTGAAATGAAAGCATTTGTGAATGAGTTTTGGTTTCTTGGAGTTATAAAGATGTGTGTAAACTAGTAAACCATGTCTCATTCATGTGCTATGGAGATTTCTCCTACTTCAGGGACAAAAATAATTTGGCTACTAACGAATTGGGGCTACCTGCCAGTGCCAACACATACTGTAGGTAAGAGGAACACTATAAAGAAAAGCTGCTGGCAGCAAATCCTTTGAAACTTTCATATGTAACAGTGTTTCTATTTCTGCTCTTCACATCTTTGAAAGAATGTGTTCTTTAGAAAAGAAAATGTTAAAAAACAGAAGATATGATCTTTCTTAAAAATGTATTAGTAGCTTCATTGTTAATACTTCTCATTGTGGAGATGCATAGGGTTTTATCATGTCCTATGCACATGAGCCTTCCCTCTTATCCCAACCATTTCTGTCACATTGAAGCCTAAGAATCAGATACATTGAGAGGAGATGTAATATGAAGAAATGAAATTCACTGCATAGGGCCAAAAAAAGGCACCCTCAAAACCTTATAAGGTTTTTATATTGGCAGTTTAAGAGAGTTAGATCAGTTGGGACACTGAGCAGCAATTTCATAAAGAATGTGTCTTCTCCTTTAGGGCTTCGGGAGCATTATTGAGAAAAGAAAGGAAAGAGTTAACCAGCTTTGCTTGTTGACAATTATTTAATCTAGTAGTAAAAGAAGACACAGGCCTGAATCCTGTTTTCTTGGCATATTTTTAATCAAAATTTACTTTAAATGTGGTAAATGATTTACTTTAGTACAGATTTTGGTTTTGTTTTCTGTTTTTATATTAATTAGGATGACGATACCAAGGCTTAGGCTGTTTGAGAATTGGTTTGTGGCCCTTCCACATGTGATCTGTTGATTTGTCATGTTAAGCAATTTTCATCTAGTAAAAGAGCATCCTAATGAAAAAGAAACACCAACACTGAAAGTTAAAAAGTATCCCTTCACATAAGAGGGCACACTATGAAAAAGTAAGGCTTTATTTATGCTATTAATTTTTCATTCACAGTTAGTATAGGTTGCTTTACAAAGTTTGAAAACATTTTTATTCTAATTCTGGAGTCAAGATATTACTTGTTTGCTTATAATTCTTCATTTGGGTTATTTGCCCTGAGCCAAAAGTCCAAAGCCTTTTTTAAAACTCATTTTCTGATGTCCTTTTGTTTGAACCCCCTATTTAAAAAATTTGCTATTGAATTTCATAATACGTTTGAGAAGACTTTGCAGGGAGATGTCATAAAATTAATGTTAATATTACCTCTTTTTTATCTGCACTACAAGAGGTCTTTGTTGCAGATTTGTTAGAATAATGTATAGTATTCTTGTTCTTTAATAGAAAAAGGAATGAACTGGTAGTCAAACTTCAATTTCTGATTCATTCACTAATTCCACTTTGACCTTGAATAAGTGATAGCTGAACGTACAGTCATCGCCCCCATAGTATCATCAGGACGTGGAGAAAACTTACGTAATATGCAAAGTACCATTAATCAAACAGAGCACCTTGGAATGGAAAAACAAAGATAACAATGAATGCTATTTCTGAGACAAGAACTTCTATTTCTCTCCAGTGCTAAACATAGTTAGAATTTGGGAAACAGAGGAAAATGTATTGTTTTTAGAGCCCTAAGGATTATGGGATATAAATATGGTAGTGTAATTGTTTCTAAAATTTTTAGCATTACCGGAAAAATAAAATGGATCTCATTTGACCTATAAACAGTTTAGGAATATTTAATGCTTTAAAAGCATTCTTCCAGAGAAAAAAAGCATATCCAAAAGCTCCTGATAGCAATTTAAGGAAGAAAAGTGAAGGAGCAGAATGTAAAGACTTTTAAAAGTAAATTAAAAGATAATTGGGAGTCACTAGCAATTATGTGAAGAATTTGCTTTTGAGAAGTGTAATAGTTGCACACATATATGCGTATGAAAAATTGAAATTCAGGAGAAGGTTTTTCACTTTTAGTGTAATATAATTTTCAATAAATTGATTTTGATTAAATCACTCCAAATCTTGAAGAAACTGCAGTTTTAGGGAGAAAAATCTTGAAGAAATAGTTCATAAGACTAGAAATAAGGTCCATTTGCACTTCCTCATGTGCAGCACAGAATCCTGTGATCGGAGTTTTAGGGACCTATAATGACATTCCAGCTTTAAAAATCTGAAGGTGGTATTGTAGTCCATATTTAGTGGAAAATTTGCATTCAAGAAGTTGACTAAATCAAGGTATGCTCGAGTAACATTTGGGGCTATTTGAGATTTCGGGTTGAGGTTAGAAATTTAAGTGTTAGAAGGTTAAGGCACACACACAAAATAGACAGGTTGTGTATGTGTGTGTGTGTGTGTTTTGTATTTCTCCTGAAGCATAGAACAATTTCCTCTTTTTCAGTAAAGATTTACATTTGTCAGTGTCTTCACTGACTTGTTTTTGGAAGTATAGCATAACAGGAAGTGTTACTAGCTGGGTTCGGATCTCAAGTTCTAGTTCTTCCCCACAGACTGAGAAGAGATTTGGGGTCTTAACATATTCATCTGTAAAATATGAAGATGGGCTGGATAATTTCTAAAATCTCTCAACTCTAAAATTTCATCACTTTGAACTAAATTTGAAAGATTCCTAGCTCCTAGCTTCCTAGTGGTCAGAATTCTTGCATTTGTGCATCTACTTGGAGGCAGAATATTTCATACCACTAGCCTTTAACATGTGGAATCACTTCTCAATTTACTTGTCAGTTGAGTGGTGATGTGCAAGAGCAAGGACCCATAGTATATTTTAGGAGTTTTAAATCTAAGTACTGTGTATAATTCTTACTCAGGATTAAGTGCTCAAATCTACTGTGAACTATTTTGAAGCTAAATGTTTCAAAAGATACAGTTCACGTTCTATGTGTTTGAAACTCTTAGGTGCGTCAGGTCACTATCTTCAACTATCACAAATACTGTGAAAATAAATTATATATAGGTTACTAAACAAGGCATTGTGGGGGAATATGAAAAGCCAGAGAGTGGCATTTTACGTCAAAGAACTGAAAGTCTATTTGTAAGGATGAGATAAAAGAAAAAAAAAAAAAGACTAGACTAGATAGTACTTCATTAGGACAACACCGGGGCTCTGGACAGGATTCTTTATATGAGTAAATAAAACATTGGCCTGGAAAGTGGCAAGATCAGCTAAGATTACAAACAGGTAGTCCAAAGAAAGATTTTAAGTAGTTCTCAAAATAAATTGGGCAACTATTAGCTAATGCAGCAGGCCAGTCAACCTAATATGCATTAATTGGTATTTGGCAATTTCAAGAAAAATGTTAAACCCTGTGAAGCAAGAGTAGAGCAGTGTAAGATGCACTTAAAAAGCTATGCGATCTGAGAGGGCAAGCTTCGCATACTGTTAATATCTTACATTCGGCAGATTGCGTGCTTTTATTTTTAACACAGTGTTTAAAAAAAAAGTACAGTTATACCATCACTAGCTTAATCTTTGACTACATATCTAGGGACCTTCCGTATTATGTGTACTTTGAAAATATGACTATGGTATCAGAAAGTTCTTGTACAAATTAGTTGTGAATGTTAAATATAGATTTGTATGTTTGAGATAACACAGGAATGGGCTATATATGTTAAAATTAATTATTTGCTTAATAATTATGATGCTGAATTTTTTAATTCTATTCCTGCCACTTTTAATTTAGGAATAAAGAATGGATATTATTCTCTACTTATCCTGGTTACAGGTATGAATATTATTAAAAAAAATAAGCAGAACATTATTGAACCAGAATTACATTTAGAGGGAGGGAACTGTGCATATTTCCTACTGTTAAACAAGAAAGAAAATCTGGAAATCATCCCAGTTGGGCAACTTACTGCTAATATATTTTATAATCCAGCATTTAGTGATATACGAAGTTGGCATATGTTCCTACAGTTTCTAAATCAAGAATTAAAAGTTTGTGATGTATAAGTCACTTAAATTCTTTGGGTTTCAGCCATGCGTCTATAAAATGGGCTTTAAAATGAGTATAAAATTATTTATCCTCTGATGCTCATGAGGCATCTTAAACTTATGAAAATTTATAAAAATATTTGGATAGCTCTGAACACAAACCACTGAATTCAAACTTTGAAAACAAGTTTAATTTTTGACAAATGTAATATAGTCAGAACTTCAATAAAAATTATGTATTTTGTTTGATATTTGAAAATTATTGTAGCATATGAAGTAATACCTGTAAGAAATTTATTGACTTATTTTTTAAATCTGTAGTTAATACAACTACAATTGTTTAAAATGCACTTATGATTATTGATCCCAGGTAACTTGTACCTGCATACCAGCAATATAGCTATAGTTCCCTCTGACTGCTTACTGCTAACAGTGAAATATCCTTAAAACACATCTCTTTTCCATTGTAGATGTAGGAAATCTGATACATCATAGGTTACGTTTGCATATGCCCATGTAACAAGTATTTAAGTAATGAATTTGCTGATTTAACATACTCCTATGCTTCAACCTATGCAAGTTAAAATTCATTTATTTGTGTATGATCATAAAAATGAATCATTTTATAGAACAAATTATTGGACAACAAAAAAGAGTGACTTTATGTTAAATTAAAAACGTCACACTCTATATTGCTTTTTAAAGTATTATTTGTACAAATATTTTGAAAATTAGAAAATATTAAATAGCTTGAAGAAACTTATCTATGCAAATACAGTATACCATAGATTTTCATAGTAAAAGTAGTATGACTTGTTTTGCATCAGCTACCCAGTCCTTAGACAGGAGGTAAAGCTTGGGGAAATTTATAGATTTATTTTTATGGGCAGCTGTATAGCAAGCAAACAAAACACCCCAGAAACAGAACCCTTATTTTTGATATAAAATTGTTTTCCACTGATATAATCTTTTGAAAGCCAGAAGCCATCCAAAGTGCTGATACCAATTTAAGAAGATGATCTTTTGCCTTAATTATACATCTGGGAAATATTAGCTGAACATTTTGTGGAGAACAGTGAATACCTTATTTGCCAGTTGTCTAAAATGCTGCTAATGATCGACATAGTGCCAGTGTTTTGATGGCTCAAACCTAGGCTGAATATGAATACAAAGAACACAGTTGGGGGAAAAAAGCGCACATTTTATACAAAACAGATTTCAACCATCTGCTTGGCACTTAAGTTTGCGACTATAGGCGATATATGAAAGAGACCACTGTCCACGTTATGAATGGTATCACTTTTATTGGTACCTTAGAAAAACCATAGGGTTTTGAAAGCGAATATAACCGATGATTTTCTTCAGCTAAATAATGAAAACAAGGGCCTCAGCCAAAATTTTGTTCTCTCTATAATCTCTTCTATGTCAGTTGTCTTTTCCTAGCAAAATGGGTTTCACTAAAGTAGGTCTTAGTATATTAAAATACACCAGATAGCACTATGCAAGTGGCCCTTAGGAGGAGAACCCCAGATGGTTATGAGATAAAATACTGTTTGCTTTAGGAATAGGTTGTATGCCTGAGTCTGTTGCCTGAATACTATGGTGCGTGTCAAATCAGCATGGAAGTTAATGGTCCAGAAGCACTTCTGATTTTAATGCTTTCCCATTTGTTCTGAATTTATAGTATTAAGTCAGACCAGGGCTGTTTCATCACTAGTTCAGGAAGAGAAACTCATGCTCTAGACAGTAAATTATAAGCAAAATCTAATTATTTGACCCATTTCATTTACTTTAAAGGTATGAGAGAAACTCTCAATACTGGAATATTGGCAAATATTACATACCAGAAATTTGTAAATTTATAGAGTAGGTGGTAAGAGTATATAGTTTGTCACTTAGGACATTGTAAGCAAAAAATGAATTTTTGACTCAGTAATTTGACCTATCTGACCTCAGTTTTTTCCTTATCTGAAGTATATTTTGTATTATAAATATTAGGAAAATCAAGCTATTGGTGTGTGTTATCTTATTGATTTGTCTACATTGTATGAAATACCATGGGTACATTGAGACCTTAGCTTGTAGGGAAGAAGTACGTGATTTAGTTAAAAAAAAAGTGTAAATAAATGTTCTCAGAATCTTTCTATATCTGTACTTTCCAGTATGGTAGCCACTGGCCACTTGCCGCTATTGAGTACTTGGAATGAGGCTAATCTGAACTGAGATTTGCTGTAAGTATAAAATACAGACTGAATTTTGAAGACTTAGTTTGAAAGAAAGGGTGTAAAATACCTTATGAAGGATTTTAGAATATCGATTATGTGTTGAAATGATAATATTTGGATATATTGGCTTAAAAAATATGTTGCTATTTTCACCTGGTTCTTTTCACTTTATTAATGTGACACCTTGAAAATTTCAAATTATCTATGTGGCTTGTATTTGTGGCTCAGATTATATTTCTGTTAGATGGCGCTATGTTATCCCTTTCTGTGGAGGAAGGAAGATTAAAACTTCTATCTTTGTCTAGATTCTAGCAGTTCACAGCTCAGTAGAGTAGCAATGACTCAGAAAAACTTAGATTTTTATTAACTGTCTTCCTTTTTAGCTTTCTTCTACAAGATGGTGAAATTTTATCACTTTTAAAAAAAGCCCTAATAGTAACACTGACTTGCACAGATGTTTATATCATTTACCCAGTGAATATTGTCAGTTTATCAAAACTTCCATGGAGTTACAGCGGAAAAACGATGTTTGCTAAGGATTGTCTAGATTATTTTAGAGATTATATGTTGGAAGGTACAACTGTATTTGCTTTTATGAAATCTAGTATATCTGTCATTTCTTCACTGGGTTTAAAGAAGTTTGTGGTTGGGTAGGAATACCTTCTCCTTTTGCATCCCAGCTGATACTACACAGTTTCTAAACCTGACCCGCTAGTTGAGATCCAAGCTCTTTCTCTGTGGATATAAAGACAGCACTAACAGTCAGTATGTACTTAATATGTGCCGGACTTAGACTCACAAAAAACTTGTTTGTTACCCTGATTTCGTGAATGAAGAAAATGAAACAGAGAGAATTGCCTCATTTCTGACAGGTAGTAAGTGGCAGAACTGCAGTACCAGCCGAAACAGTCCGCTTGCAGAGACCTCGCTCTTAACCATCAAACTGTAGTACTGATCTTGATAATAAAGTGCTTCCAGAACTTTATAATTATTATTCATTTTAGTGTCAGAAATTTCTTTATTCATTCCACAAATGTATTGCATATACCTGCTATGCCAGGAATTACTTTTGTTGCTGAATAACTATTATAAAAGTGCAGACACTATAAATCAATAACATACAATGACTGCGATATAAACTTCTAACTTTTCTTCTCTGAATGAATTCGTTCGTTCATGGCACAAGGTGAATGAAGTGCTAGGTGGTGGATATCCAGATACCTGGATAAGTATACAAAGGGTTTCTTGGTAAAGGCTACCTGAAACTGTTTTTGAGAGATACCAATTTCCAATTCACATTGTAGATGGACACTCCTTATTGTGAGAAGTGTGACTGTATAAAATTTCTCAAATATCTCTTTCTTAAGTCCTTTGCAGGGACTACCTGTCGAAATAATATCTGTATGGACAGGCAGTGCCTTTTCTCAGGAACTTTGCCTCATTAGTTTTTGCTGTCTTAATTGAGCAGGAAGCATCTTTACAGTACAGTAAATTTTAAGTATGTCAGTGTTCACATCTTACATGGTGATTTTGTATGGAAAACTTTCTGACGAATTAGTAAATAGTGATATAATTAATATGATATTAATCTTTCGATCTAACTTGCAGCCATGACATACCTGTTTTATTGGGTAGCAGGCAGGAGTGTTAGTAATTTTGAGTAGAAAACTTAACTAGGTATGTGACAGGTAAAAATCTGCAGATTCCTGGGAACAATAGGGTATTTGGGAATAGAGATGAACCTTGTGATTTTAATTCCACAGATTTCTCCATTTTACTATTAAATAAGTATATATAGATAAGGTTTGAATTGTTCTGTGAATCTGTTTTAAGTCTTGATCTTTTAAGTGTTTTTTCCATGTAGATATGGCTGAGGTTTCTGGGGCTTTCTTTGATTTCTTGATACCTTGCTAAGGAGAGGTTACTGATGGGCCTTGGAGTTAGACTGCTTAAATTTATTCTTCACCACTTATTAGCCATTTGATTTTTGCAAATTACATGAACTCTCCATGCCTTAATTTTTTCATCTGTGGAATGGAGATTATACTATTTCCCACCATTTTGATCAGTTTTCTGCTTAAATAAGAAAGCATATATAACTTAGTATGCTCAAGAAGTGGATTTAATTTCTTCAAAAAGATTTTAATCATATAGAAAAAATTCCAAGAATATTTCACATAAAATGGCAAATGACATTGGACTGTATACATATATATTAAATACTTAGTAAATAATGGTGAAGCCAATGATTTGCACAGGATTTACTAGTATTTCAAGTATTTCCTAAAAGGATTAAAAATATTAAAAATAAAAATAAAATCTTCCTGTCATAGAATCACTTATATTTTACATATTATACAAATAAATATATTTGTTCTATATAATATATACATTTATACAGTTATATATTATGCATGTATAAAGCATACCATATATGTTTATGTAAGTGTGCATATTGAGAGATAAAATAAGGGAAGAGAATTAGTTCTAAAATCTTGTCTAAGGATAACTATTACTTGACAATCATAATGGAGTTATAGTTATCATATTGTGATTTTTTTTTTAAAGCTTACCATTTTATCAGTGACTGTGATTGTTTTAGGGGGCCCTGATGTCTGTGGGGGTAATCTATTTTATAAATCCTTAAATCGTCTTTAATAGAAGCACTGAAGAAGATTTGTAAGGCATTCTTCACACTGCCGTTTTCAGTGGAGACCAGATAAGAGAGAGAATGTTGAAAGATAACTAACTTAGTGAAGGAAGGCATTTCTATAAGTAGCTAAACTAACGTTTGCCAGGTATGTAGATTTCCTGGTGAAAGGATACTGGCAGAGATCTAAGAAAAGGCTAACGTGTCCCTTAAACTATCTCCTTTAAATAACAGTTGTTACATCCAGGCTGTTGCTAAGAGATGAGGAACAATCACTTCTTGACTGAGTTGTATTCTTGCCTAGATTGAGGGCACTCCCACCTCCTTCCTTAAAGTGACTCCTAAGTTTAGGGGTACAGTGAGACAGAGCGAGAATGTTCCTCAGGAAGCAGTCTTGGACCTGCTCGAGTGCCTGAAGACCATCAAGCTGAGACCCTAGAGTTTGGTATAGTACAGCAATTAGGGGTTACTGTCATTTGAAGCTCGTTAAGGCTGTCTGTTACTAACTGTCCACTCTGGTGAATGTTTTGTTTCTCCAGATTTTGAACAATACAGCAACTCATTGGGCCCTCTAGGTTGACTTAACTTTAAAAATCATTCTAGATTAACTAAATGAAATAAATTAGCAGATAGTTTTTATGCTTTCATGTGACTTAGTAGGACATGTACAATTTAGAGTGATGTAGACACAGAAACATTACCATCTTGACTTATTCATTTAAAAATCTTTGGTGAGTACTTACTATGTGAATAATTTGGCAACAGGAAAGTACACATCAGTGTGAGAAAAGGAATGGGAAGGAGTGGCAACAGCAGAAAGAGTGTAGAATCAGAAAAGATATCTACAATTTATCACACTTTTTATCAATACAAGAGTATCATTTAGAAGTACTGCTTTTTTTTTTTTCCATGTGCAAACTAAAGCATTGCCAAAACTGATGGTTTTGGTTTAGGCATAATGATTTTAAAACTGTTCTTCATGATAGCATTTAGGCATTTATAGATCATGATGGCAAATCTAAGCCATAAGCCTGGAAGATTTTTGACTACATTTGTTACAACTGAAAATATGCTGGTCATCTAAAAAAAAATGCCACAATTATTTAGAGATACAGAGCTCTTCTTAGTGTTTCCCTTTCTTTATTTCAGTAACTTTAAATCTACAAAAAAGTTGAAAGAGTAACGCAATAAACATCCGTATACTTTTCACCTCGTTTTGCAAATTACTAACTTTTGGCCCCTCTGCTTTTCTTTTTATTTTTTTCCCTTTTGAAAAGAAAGCAAGTTTCAGGCTAACAGGGTTAAGAACTAGGACTTTCTCCTCCATAGCCACGGTAACATCAGCACAACCAAGAAAGTAACATTAATACAGTAATGTTATAATCCATATTTGATATAATCCATATTCACATTTTCTGATTGTCCCAATAATGATGTTTTAAGCTTTTTTTTCTCTTTAAATCCAGGATCGAGTCAAGCATCAGGTGCTGCATTTACTTGTCATGTCTCTCTGGGCGTCTTCTGATTGTAAATAGTACCTGCCATCTTATTGTCTTGACATTAATGTTTGGCTTTTATAATGTCTCACAGTTGAATTTGTGTGGTTGTATCCTCATGATTAGATTCAGATTACATACAGATTTTAAAGACTGGTATTAGAATATTGTCCTTTTTGAAATCACTTAAGATTATAATTAGATCTCTCAGAAGTGGTTACCTCCAAGTTCAAATTTTGTGTACCAAATTCATGGAGACTTTCTTTTTCCTTGGCTTAGATTTTAAGAGATATAATCTGTCATCAGAAAGCTGTCCAAGCCATGGTGATTTGTCTCATAGAGGGCTGTTTGGTACTAGTTGGTACTAGCTGGGAAAAATAGGACTTCTTTAATCCAAGAAACCATCACAATTTATCCATAAAGTCTGCTCTGAAGATGGCCATAAATATCAAAGCTTTTGCTGGTAATCATCTAAAAATATTGATCACAAAGTCTGTGTAATAGCATTGTAAAAGTGTATTTTGTTAGATTGGAATTCATACTTATAACTACAATGTTTGCTCTTTATGACAAAACATTAGAAGTCAACTACCTCAATCAAAACAAATTCAACTCTTTTCCTCATTCTTCATTCACCATTCCCACATCTTGAAAGTCAGAATAATCTTCTTAAGGTTTCTAAAGTATTTTTTTAATTTTTGGAAAAAATTTAGAGGCAAGTATGGGCTATTCTTTTCTGTTTATCTCTACCACTCTACTATTTAATAAATATGTTAAGATTATGGAATGGAGATCTTTTTTGTTAGCAGTATTTTCCAATTCTCCAGCTGCTTTATGGCGCAAAGCAGTTACTCAGACAGGGAATTTAAGAATTTGGAAATTGCACCTCTGTACATTTAGCGGAAGGCTCAGCCTCTGGAGTTGGATGCCTGCGTTCGGATCCTGGCTGTATGGTTCACTAACTTTGATGTGCGGCTGGCTGCGTGACTTACCTGAATTTCATTTTCCTCTTATGTAAAAAAGGTTGTGTAGCTATTAAGTAATTGAATATAAATAAAGTGCTTAGAGTGGACCTAAGACAGTAAGTACTAAATACATATTAGCTATTATTATTGATGAATTGTCAATTTTTGTAGTTCCCAACAGAAATTTCAGAATGGCACTTGGGAGAACAGATTTTTAAAGCAACAGTAAAATGTGCATGCCTTCATGAAATACTCAGTGAACACGCTGTATATACAGACAGTTCTGGCTTCTGGAGATTTCATAATGAACAAGACACGTCTTGACTCTTGTCCTCATCAGGCTTATAGTCTGATAAGGAGACTGACGTTAAGCAAACAGTTGCAATAAATAAAGGCAAAGATTGTGAGTGGAGAAGTTAGTAGGAGGTGTTGTGGGAACCAGTTCTGTTCTGTGTGTTGGAGCTTTTGTGAGGATGAGCAACTTTTCAAAGCTGAATGGTAGAATTTTCCATACCTGACATTCATGTGGGGCACTAGTGTGGCTGTACAATAAGACTGCCTAGTCTACAAACTTGTTGCAATTTTATGCAAAAGAGTCCCTTGGGTAAGTCGTTTAGCCTGTCTGCTCAGCCTCAGTTTCTTCACTTGTGAAGTGGAGTAGAAATAATGCCTACATCATAGAGCTGTTCTGAAGATGAAAAGAGATGAATCATGGACAACTCAAAGCTGTCCTTTTGACATTGTATGTAACCAATAAACGTTGGCTTATGTTATCAGAGGATTCAGTTTATACTAAATCCTGATAACACCAGTATAATTAATTAACTGAAGGACCTCAAGTGCCTTAATGTATTCCTTGCATGTGACTGTGCCTTGATCCTGTGTTGCAGATTTCCTTCAGCTTTCTTCTTCCTGCCCCTGTAAATGGTTACAGAGCCTTCTTTTTGTAGATGTATAGTAGTTTGATCTGCAGAACGTAAGTCAGAATATCAAGTTGAACATATTTATATTTGTCCTTGGTGTGTCGATAAAAATGGCACTTTGTGAGAGCAAAAAATAACCCAGTCAAATTACTGCAGTCAGGTAAATTTTAAATGGATTTGAATGAATTAAAGATGAAATATTCCACCAGTGTTCTTGGAAAGTTAATGGAACAAAGTCGGCTTTACCAGTGTGAACAACTGAGCCATTTTCTCTGGGTGTTGCCCTGCTCCCCACATGACTCAGTAACATAGTGACAGTTACTGGTTGTTTACCTACTTCTAATGCCCTTCATTCCACTCAGGTTTGTGAGGGGCGAGAAGACGAGTTCCAGTTGGATGGTTTGAATTGAAAAGAGACGTTGTATGGTCAGAGGGAGGATGAGTGGAGAAACTGTAGGGAAGTGTTGGTTTTGAACAGTCTGTTGATTGTCTCTTTTTATTAAGTGGAAATGCTGAAGAATGATTTAATTTGACGAAGCTATTGACTTGTTATTATCCTGCTAATTGATGGAATCATAAACTTCAGTGCTTTTTTTTAAGCTGTAAAATTTCTAAACATAATATTTTCAGTTGCTTCAGTACAAGCTGTCATGTTATGTTAGGGGTCAATAAATAGTAGTTCTAAAAATTGTTTTCAGAGGTATTCGATTTCCTCAGGTGAAAACATGTATGTTTATAAAAATTAAAATTGTTATACAATTATAGGTTATGTTTATCCTGATATCATTTATATCAGCAATTTAATTATATTCTCTGTTGTGACCTTACTATGTATGATCAGTTAGATTTTGTGTTTTTAGAAAAGTTGGGGTTTTTTTTCTTTCACACTGGTCTTTAATTTCACTTTATCTGTATTTGATATTTATTGTCAAATGCTCAGATAAAGGCCATACCCATGATATGTGAACCTTGACTTATACTTTGAAGACCCCTTAATTTAGTTGGCTATCAAGCATTATTCAGCTCACAATGAAGAATTTAAACTTTTTTTTATTACTAAGGAAAGAACATTAAGGACAGGAGATAAAAGAACATTTATTACTTTTTTAACAGTTTTTCGACTAATGCTTCTGCTTTTTTTTCTTTTTCATTTATATCATGGTCAAATATGTAACTTTCGCTTGTTTCCACAATGTAACCGTATTATATGATTTTTATAAGATTTTTTATTAGTTCGTTGATTTTACAGATTTTAAGGTGAGAGTAATCCATATTTGGGGAAAATTGACCACTTTATCTAAGGAGGTGCGCTCTGTACGATGGTATCAAATTCTCTGTTTATTGTTTCACTTTAAATTTATACATCTCTCTGAAATGTGTTTTTTAATGTTAAGCTTTTCTACTTTTATATTTTCTAGAAACAGATTTTTAAAATATTATCAGAAAAGCTAACTAACTTATGATTTCTATTGGATATTAATTTAATATTTATATTTATTTACGTAAATTATTAACACAGCTAATTGATTATGAATAGGCTATTTAACATAGTGGTGGCTAACACAAATTAAGGCATTTATATAATAGACAGTTTTCTTTTGAGTTCCTGATTTTTAAGAGTCCAAATTTTCACTTATCAGCTCTTGCTTGCTACTTTTATTAGGTATAAGACCTAGGATGCTTAAAGATCATTGTCAGTAAGACAGCTACAGTTTTTTTAATTGAAAGTCAAGCAAATGAAAGAGCTATCTGTACTACTGTACCTGTGAACAGCCAACATTGATTTCCTTATTTATGAGTGACTATTTTGCATATGGAGTGAATGTTGAAAAGTCAAAGAACAGTGTTTATATTGCTTTATAATAAATATATATATAAATTTTTCTATACTTAAGTTAACTTAGAGATTAATAAAAATGCATCAGAGTGTTTTTTAAAGGTTTAGAAATTCAGATGTCTATTAAGTTATATTAAAGGGAAAAAGTTTTATGTATCCGCCTAATGTCAGTTTGATAGACTTCAGTATTTTAAAGCGTTCTGTTTCAGTTAAATGTGACTTGTTGATTGCCATAAAATTCCTTGGCCACACACATACTGAGCTCCATTCAGGACAGAAAAGAAAATTCACATATGTGCCTCAAAAGGGCCTTCTGCTAATAGATATTGAATCTCTGAGATCTCAGTTTTCTTGGCTGCTTGGACTCAATGCAGGACAATCCTGTGTTTTTCCTGGTGCCTGGCCCTACTCAGAGTTCTTGGCTTTTGCTCTGTATTTTCTTGGGCTGATCTGGCTTCCCTTCAGGTTTTCCTTCTTCTCCTGGGAGTCATGCTACAACCCAGTGTCCTTTCTCATTTGCCCAATGGGTTTTCACTGGGGAGCTCCATGACTGTTAGATGCCCTGCTTCCATCATCCTGTTACTTTGGAGTGCATTCCACAGCCATCTAATGGACACTAAATCTTTGGGGCTCTGGAAAATGTAACACCCTTCGAAGACAAATGAATTTCAAGGTGAGCTTCTTTCTGAAATCAAGTGAAATCAAACAGAAGCACTATTTTGCATATTTGTCAAAGATGAATTTTTACATCATAGTTTTTTTTCTTTGCAACAAAATATAGATGGTATAACTTGTCATTAAACATGATGGAGAGTGATTTGTAGGTATTATATAGCCTGGGTGTAAAATGGAAAGGTAGAACAGCTGTTCGTGGTGATCATCATCATTTTAATAAGGTGAAGTGTTTTCCACTAATTATGCAAAATACACTGTCTCAGACTTTTGAGTCTTGTAGCCCTGCTTGTATGTATGTGTGTATATGTATGCATACAAAGCAAGACTGAAAGAGAGTAAGAGCAGGAGAGAGAGAGAGAGAGAGAGAGAGGGAGGGAGAGGTGGCAACTTGGAGACAAATAGAGAAAGCAATGAAAAATGAGAGGGAGTGCCTTTAGTAAAATACCATGAATTCTTCACTGAAGTGATATACTTGCAGTGGAAAGGATAACCCTACTTTCTCTCACACGTAGAAGTTATCATAGGACCAAGAACCTCTCCCGAAGAGCTTATGCAGCTTATTTCAGGTGAATTTGAATAGTTGCTATAATTAGGGACAGTGAAAAGGGACTTTGCCTATTTGTAAGAATTTTTGATATAGTTCATACATGTAATCCAGACTACTAACCTTTTAGAAAAACAAAGCAAGGGATGTTCAGTTTTTAAAATCCGGTTCTCGAATTAATTGTGATTATTCTGATTTTATTTTTATTTGTGTAAGATAGATCCTTTGCTTCTTGTTCATTTTTTGTACTGAAAATAATAGAGAAGAATTGTGGGGTCCTTCATGGCATGCAGCAAAAAGTTCTTTATCGTAGTGACTAATGCAGGGCTATGTTAAGTCCTCTTTGAAATAGGCTTCTTGACATCTCCCTCTCTTCTGAGGTTGGTGAACCTTCCAGTCTGAGTTTCTGAGAATTGTGCTTCCAATAAAGAGACCTCATGAGCAGCCTTACACATCATCTTTAATACTGTTCTTTAAAAAATCACTCAAATCTGTCATCAAAATGATGCCTTTTTTTTATTATAGGACAGAAATGGATGTGATAATGCTTTAGAACCAAGAAACAAAGTGCCATTGGAAAAAAGCATAGAATTTTGACTGTACTGAATATAATCCATAAGTTGAGTTATCCACATTGGGATATTGATCAAAAGTGGATTTAAACCTATGAATTGAGAATGTTTTATGTCTTTAATAATATTGACTTTTACCATGTAGATGATTCTTTACCTGAAAAACACAGTTTATTTTTATTTTCTCCTCCCATTGCATACATTACAGGCTCAGACAAGTCCTTCAGTAAAGAAAAAGAAAGAAAACTTGTTTAATGTGGCTTTCTCCTGATTTATTTGAAAGGAACTTTCTTCTTACAACACCGATGTACTTCTTGGAAGATGCATCACCGAAAACAATACTGAAAATGCCTATGTAAAGATAATCTATAAATATGAGAGTAAGGAATACAACTCCTGATTTAACCAAATCCAATAATACAGAAATATCATCATAAATAAATATAAGTCAACTATTAATTAAGATATCAAGTCATCCTGGTGTTGTGGAAATATTGATTATGGATATAGAACACTCTGGCGTGTTCCTTATCCTTACTAAATCTGTATTATCATCCAGCACCTTGCAGGGCGGATATGTAGTTGCTATAAACCAGGGTCACTGTATTGGTTATTGATAACCAGCATCCACGCTGCTTGGTCGGTGCCACACTATACTCCCTGGTGGGATATGTTAATTATCATCTTTTAACACAGTTTGTTGTGAGGATTAAATGCAATAAAATATTACATACAATATTGTCAGAGCAGTATACACAAATATAACCTTTGCCAGGTTGCTTCCAAGATGCAGTTATTTATGGGAAAATTGGGATAAGCAAATTGATTTTATATCATCTAAAAAAATGTTATTGAATTTAAAATATTTGTTTTGGTGACATCATTTATGGCATTGAATATTTACCTGCAAATAATGTAATGTGGTTATAAACCTCTCAAAATTTAAAACTAGCACTGTAATTAGTTTCCTGTGTACAAATTACTATTCATACTTGTGAATGTATGGAAAATACTTGTGGCACCTATCACTAAATTACCAATTATATTATGAAATTGCATGTGAAGTTTTTCTTGTTTTTCTTACAAGAGGAGTATTACAAAAGATTCTGACATGGACCAACTATGAACCACTCTACGATAATTTGAATATTAAGGAGATGCTAAAAATCACACTAATGTAGCACTTGCTTTCCACTAACATTAAATCTGTTCCATAAATTAATTCAAACATAACACATAGAATTATCAGAGCATTGTGAATATTCTTGGTCTGTGAGAGAAATTCCATTGAATTTTACCTGTAATAGAGAGCCAAAGTATTGTGCTGATGTGTGAGGTTATAATTGGGATCTGTGGCTATATTATGAAAACAGTATATAACTATGATAATTGCAAAAATTCAAATCCATGGTAACATATTTGTGATAATTTATTGGTATGATACATGGAAAATAGACCATGGTTTGAATTTTCTATTTACTTATTTCATGAGACAAGAATAAGAGAAATTTAAAATTAAAACAATATGAATTTAACTATAGCTTAGCCAAGCTTTTGTTAGGCTGAAAATGTTGACCGTGTTGCAGTGTCAATTATTAGATGTCCTGAAGTCAATAATAATAATTTGAATATCTTAAAAAACCTCCTTGTTATATTCATTCTGTGAATTCCTTAATACATTTTTCCAGAAATTTTTCCTTATATTTAACATTTTAGTGAATATTCACTTATCCTTTAAGATTATATCAAATAGATGTTTAGGATATTAATAGCCTATTTGCTTATTTCTAGGATAATTTATAGGATATTGTAGACCTTACAAATGTTGTAATATTTCTCCATTGCACCGGATTGAAAAATGTATAGTTTTTATTTGTAACTGAGTAACATCTGATTTAAAAAGAAGAAAACATTACCTCAGTGTTTTTGGTGGTTTCACTAAAATTTCACCTTCATTTGTCAAATTGTATAAGATTTGTAAATTTAGCTTCCAAATATTTTATTCTACATATTGCCTTGTATAATTTTTTGATGTTAAGTCTGATTCTGGGTAAAAAAGAAAAATTCAAGAAGGCTTCCCACCAGAGTTGCACAAGCTAAAGAAGTAGTGACTGCGTAGGACTTACTGTAAGGAAGGAGCGGTGGTGTGACGTGCTGCACGTGGCTTCACCGCTGATGGTGAATTCCTATCAGATGTTTGATATTTCTGTTACCTTTATACATTCTTAACATCACTTTAAAAAAATACAAATGCACCCATATATTTTAGGTGCAACTCAATAAGTATTCTTTGGACATACTCTAAATCTAAAATCTTTTTATTCAACATTGAGGGAAAAAAAATCTTACCTCAGTAGCCTTCATTGGGATGGTAGAGAAGTTCGTGTAAACATCCCAAAACTACATTATATAACAGCTGCAATAGATAATTCACAGAATACCACGGGAGCTCAAAGTAGGGAAACAACAGTTCAAACCCTGAAGATAGAAGAGAGTTTTATAAAGGTGCTGACGTTAGAGATGGATCCTGGAGGTTGTCTGGGCTCTTGGAGCACCTGAGTTCATTGCATGAAGTGAATCGTATAATCATACTTAGCTATGGACTTGACAAGAATCTTGTGCGACTCAAGTCCGGGGGGAGAATGCTTGGTTGGGGACAGCCTGTGGAGGGCCCCAGAGGACAGGCTTGGCTGTTACTCTGCAGGTAGTGGAGAAGTGTTGCGTTTTGAGCTTGGGGCAGGGATTGCATGATGGACTTTATGTGACTTACCTTTTGTGCATGGCACTTCTCAATTTAATAGCTTCTGATAACTCTGCGGCATGCTCATGCCCCAGTGGTAGGTACGTTATTGGTATTCAGGGGATGTTCATTAAATAATCAGCCCTTCTGGCCGTTTATTCCGCGACCTATCTAGCTATTCAGCTACCCATTCCATCTGTGCCCCAGGCCCTAGCCGCTCTGTATCACTCTAACCATTTGAACTTCTTTCAGTTCTGTGCTTTTTTTGAGGGGGGAGGTACAACCTCCTCCTTTAAGTATCCCTTTGGATGCTATCTCCTTTCTGAAGCGTCTTTTGTCTGAGGAAGCCCTGTTCTCCCTCCATGACTTTCACGGCGTCTTCTTTCTACCTCTGTTTATAGCGTTTCTCACAGTTGTGTCTCCTTACCAGATTGTGATGTCACTAGATTGTGAGTGCACCAGCGAAGATCTGTTCATCTTTATTTCCTCACACCAAGCATGGTGTCAACATTCAAGAAATGCTTGTTGAATTGGATTGAACTTTCAAACAATATAGATTTAATGGACGTTCAATTTATATATTTTTATTGTAGGATATACCTGACACATGTTACATATGAATATTGTATGAAAAATAGAATTTTTTTGGACACAAAACCCTGGGTTTATTTTGTGTGTTTTTAATTCTCAATTTAAAGGGGAAAACCAGGAGCACCGTGTGTGAGTAGAGTTTCGAAACTGGTATCTTTTGAAGAATCTTAGTAATAGTCTTGTATTCTGAATGATATATTAATAAGCAGTGGCAGCATGACATTAGACATTTTGTCTTATTCTTTTCTTTTCTTTTTTTTTCTTCTTTTTTTAATCAAGACTGAACAGGAAGCTGTGTTGGCAACCACCACATTGGGTGGAATTCAGGAGGAGGTATACTAGAAAGGAGTGAAAACAAAGATTGCTTTGGTCATTTTTAAGGAGGAACACACTGGCTGGTTTATAGTCTTCTTCCTCTCTTAAAAAAGTGGGAGCCCAAGGAGAGACTGTCCGGTGTGCCGACTGGTCCATTTTTCAGCCCTGCAGATTGTAATCACTTCTGTGTTCTCTTCGCCCCTACTGAAATAATTGTTCTATTCTGGAAGTTAGTGATTGCTGTTTGGGTAGAATGAAGGAGTTTCACTTTGGAAAAAAAATAAATTAGTAATGGAGTGGCAGGGAAGAAAAGACAGAACAGCTTTTCTGTTTTCCGGTTTGGATTCTGCTAGTGGCTTTGCTGCCTTGCCTGCAGTGATGGGTATTGCCAGAACTTAGGGAAAAACAAAGCTAAAATGGCAACATCTCTTAGGAAAATCTGTAAGATTGTAAGAAGGCTGGGTGGTTGTGGGGAGTGTGAGTTGGAGAGCAGATGCCTTTGGTCTGAGTTTCAGTCCTCACAGTCTGTTTGCTTTCTTGCTTTGAAATATTTTTTGTTTCTACCTCCTTGGTTTACAGGGAGCTGGGGAGGCTCGTTTTTGTTGTTGTTTTGAAATGTAAGTTTGCCAACAAGTGAAACAGAAAATAACTGCTGTGACAGACATGTCCCCTAAGACCTTTGCTTCTAAGGGAAACACCTCTGCTTCGTGTCTACAAACAGAGGCCCCAACATTGGAATACCAGATTCTTTTTGTCTGCAGTGCAGTATGAAAATGTAAAATTGTCCCTTTGGATTTTTACTTTTTTTTTTTTTAAGGTCATATCAACTTTGAGGTCTTCGAGCAATAGTTTCTCTGCTGACTTGATCTGCTTTTTTTTTTTTTCTTTTCTTTTTTAAGTCTTAGGGCAGACATTGTGCTAGTTGTGTACTAGTGGTGAACAGCTGCTTTAAATTCTGCTTATGAACGGAAATTTGAGGTTTTTAAAATGCTCTTATTTAATCATGATCAGACCTCCTCAGAGTGATGCTCTGCTCCTGTTGGTGATTTGTGTGCTTCCCTGGTAGTGCAGAGCCCACTGTGGGTTAGATTTCCTTCGAAAAGGGAGTGTTAGGTGGATTGTGTACCAGTAATTGTTTAAACGGTGTAGATGGAAGAATTATGTTATATATTTGGACAGTCACTCAAAAAATATTTTATGTGTCAGACACTGTGTTAACCCTAGCAGAAATGAAGAAAATGTACATGGTTTCTGTCCTTATAAAGTTGCCAGTCTAAATAGTAGTTCTACCTAGTTACCTATTAATTTTTTAATGTGTTCTTTTCACAGTGTTATTAGCCTTTATCAGTATTGTTCATAGACAGTGTCTTAATAAGATACTTCTATTTTGAATCATGCTATTGTACATCTTTTACAGATTTTTTTTTTTTTGAGACCCTCGAAGTCACTATGGAAATTTAGATCTAGGTAAGATTTTTTTTTTCCAGATTTGCCCACTAATAGTCTTCTTTTCTCCTATGTACAGTTTTTGGCAAGCGTATCTTGTAAGGGGTAGGTCCATGGGTCAAACCAGTAACAGTCTTCTTTTCTTTTTAACCTTCATGAGGTGATTTCATGGAGACAATGCCGAGAAGCTTCTACTTCCAATCCGTATATAATCTGTGACAGTTACGATTCTTGGAGTCAAGTAAGACCTGAGTCAAATGGGAAGTGGGATACGCGAAGCAGAAATGTTACTGATCCAGACTGGGAGCTATGTCTTCAAAGTAGTTTGCTACTAATCTCGAGAACCACCTGGTGAGGGCTGCGAGGTTCTCTTGAAGACTAGACCAGGCAGTATTAAAGTTGGTCTCTTGAAATACACACCGAGGGTAATCTCCCAAGTGAAATGCAAACAACATCTGGGAATTAGGGGATTGTTTTTGAGACAGATTAAATTGAATAATGGCAAATTATTAACACAACTTCTTTTCTATTGGTTTGGCATTATATTAGAAAATTTCTATTTAGGGGTTTATTAAAACTACTATTTTTAAACCTTTTATTTTTTTTTTTTTTGCAGCAGAGATGAGAAAAACTATTTCAGAGGAGACAATATGCCATATGTGAAGAGACTTTTAGGCAAAAGAATTGCTGATTAAATGAATGCTGATATTTGGCAACAGGGCTACAGACAATAGATTAGATTTATAATGGAATCTACTAATCATGTGTACAGCATTTTCTGGGACAATTGTAATGTCAAATATAATAAACCATCCATATTATCCAAAGGTTTCAGCATTTTGGAATCTAAGTTATATTGTCCAGACTGTCTGACTCATTCATAAATGGTACAAATATGTTTGCCAGAAGATATTTCATTTGGGGGAGGGGTTAGGCTTGTTTTGTTGTAAAAGTTTGTGTATTTCCTGCACATCATAGAAATAGGCAGTAGAAACAGTGTAGTGGATAAAAGCATACGTTCTGGGACCAAAGGCTCAGAATTGAATTCTGCGCTGCAGCCTACTGATTGTGTGACTTTGGGCAAGTCATTTCGCCTCTGTCCCTTGGCTTCCTTAGCCATAAATAGGGACAGAAGTAGTGACTACTTGTAGGGTGGTAAAGATTAGATAAGCAGGTAGGTCAGTAGATAGGTAGGGAGATAGGTAATAGAGGTATATTTCACTTAGTGTGATATGTTAGGTGTTGTGTAGACATTTTGTTGTTACCGCATTTAAGTGAGAGAACTATAGCTAAAGTGGCAGTGGATGCGGGATAGTTCTAATATCAGATACTCTTCACTGTTAGATTTGCATTGAACAGAAGGTCACAAACTGATGGACTGGCTGTGGGTATTTGTTGTTTTTCTTTTGATTTTAGTAACATTAAAATTTTGAAAATTTCTTAACAACAGTTCAGATTTTGGATTTTCCTCATAATTGGATGTTGTGACCACATTGAGCCATCAATCCCCCTGAAAACCGTGAACCTGGGCTAAGTCACAGCGGCCACTCTAGTCTGGGCAAATGCTCTGCAAATTCTACAGTACCTGCCACCAGCATCCCCACAGATGGGGGCATTTGCACAGTCATATTCTTAACTCATTAATATTACCTGCCCAGTGCCTGTCAGTCTCTGGATTTTTTATGACTTCCTACAGTGTGCATCCTGATTTTTAATTGAATTTTTTAAATAATGTCACCTGTTTTAGACAAAATGTTAAAATGGATGATTTAGAGAGCGTTGTTCTCTTTATGTATAAGTTCTTGAAATGTAAGTAGACATACATTTGAAAGCTGTGATCAAGTATAGCAGAACTTTAGTATGTGCAAATACTTACACCTAGGAATATTGTCAGCAAAAAAAGAACCAGATTCATTCCTGAATGAGTTATAGGGTAAAATTTTTATTCTTAGTTTTTGGTTGATCCTAAGATGTTGATGATTACTAACTTCAGGTATTTTAACTGGTAATTTAATACAGTATTAGTTCTTCCTTTGTGGTAGATTACATGACACTTGGAGGAAAGAGAGGATGTTAAAATTGCATGCCCATGTTACCTCAAATTAGAAATCTCTAAGAACCATGTGCTTTGAAATACTTTGAATAAGAAAAAAGTTCTAGATAAAAGACCCTAAAAATTAATTAGGAAATGGAAAAACAGAAAGTCAAGGAAGGTACTAGAGTTGTATTGTTAGTAAGCATAAAGCATACATAAAATATATATGTGCTTTATTTATATTAAACGTGAATGCAATGGCTTGAAAGAAGAAAGAGGAAAGATCAGTCTTTTCAAACCTACCGTCAGTCTTAGAGTATAACTCATGTAGTAGGTGTTCAGTTGATTGGTTCTCATGAAACTAATTAAGACTATTATAATGTCCATTTTCCAACATTTTATATTTTGACCTTAGACCCGTTAAATTCTGTTGCTCACCATAATATATACTCTCTATATATGTTATACCATATGCCATATATAGAAATATATCTATACACACACACACACACACACACACACACACACACACACATACCATATACCATATGGTGTACCATTCTTACCCATTCTCCCCATTCTTTTTAAGAATTAAATCTCAGCTTTGGAAGGGAGCCGTAAAGGTCAACTTGTCCAGCCTGTTAGTGGTAGGCGTGAATCCTCGCAGTAGCATTTCTGATATGTGATCTGTCTTCTGTTTGGATACTTAAAGTGTTGTGATGTTCAGTATCTCATGAGACAAGCAATTACATTTTTGATTGGCTTCGACAGTTAGAAGGATCTTTTTAACACTGAGCTTAAATCTTAAATGTACCTTCTTATAACTTCTGCTTTTAACTCTTCTTTCATTCTCTCATCACTGTTTGTAAATCTTTTGTATATTATATAGCATTATAATTATCTATGTATATGCTAGGATCCATAAGATAGGGCATACTGGCTCAAAGCAGACACTCAGTAAATATTAAGTGAATGAATTAATAGTTCTGACTGTCCTCTAAACCCACACAAAATAAATCAAAAAAATGTTTCTGCCACATCAGAAGGTTACCTTTCAGCAGTTTTCTTTGATCTATATAGTGAGCTATGTGTGCTTGTATATAGCACAAAAAAATCTATGTGTAAGCTTTTAGAAGTTAATACTTCTTTAGGTATTCAAAAATCCCTGACAGAAATTCCCATTGGCAAATATTGCCACACAAGTTGGTAAAAACGTTTAAGACCTGAACTTCAGTGGTGGCTCCAGGAATGATGCCCATGTTAATACAGAAGTGGGAATTCTGATAGTACATTCCTTGGTAATGCTCTGTGGGTTTCCAAGAATCAGGAAGGCTACCTTGATTATTATAAAACATCTTTTACGCAGTGTTAGCAATTAAAACAATGCTGCTAACATTGAGGTTCAACAAACGATATGATTTAAATGTGTTAATTTCCCTTAGATTATAATTCTGTGCTGTTTCTTGTATTGCCCACAGCCCCCACATGTGAAAGAGAGTTTACAGTTCTTGGCAGTACTGTGACAGCAGTGCTTATTAATTCTGAATAGTTTCTAAATACTCCATGAGCTGAGGGGATATAGTCCATATGGCAAGTAATTGGTGGTGTTTAAACTGTCTTGACATAACTCCATTTTGAAGTAGCTATTATTTTGGTCGGCTTTTTGTTGATAGCCAGCAGACATCTACCTGGAACTGAAATTCTATTGGTTTTCTCTTGCCAAATGATGGACCGAGCATTCTAACCCAGCTGTTTTCTCTTGGCGTTTTTGTGGTTATACTAATTTGTTTTAAAACATTTATTAAAAGAACAAAATGTTTTTTAGGTGAACCACATGGTCATTTTGAGAATGAATATGGCTAAAATTATTGATAATAATTTATAGGAAAAGGGCACTATTAATCAACTGTTTTAGCAGCTAAATCGTTGCAAAGATTGAAAAGGAAATTCTTACTAGTTTTTTTTTCTTTGACTCCTTTGTGATAGCTGGATTTCTCAGGTTGAAAGTCATCCTTTTTGGGTTTAGCCTCATGGTCCTCAGATGGCCTTACAAAATGCTAGGTATTGGTCTAAGCCAAACTCTTGAGTTCTTACAGTGCTAGTGCAGCAAGTCCCCTGATACGATATACCTGTGTTCCACATTTACTCTTCACAACAGAAACTCATGTTTTTGGATCTGAAATTCTTAAGTCCTGTACACAGAATGGGGAAACTGTTCACGTAAATAGCAATTTCTAATGGAACTTTTACAATGTGTAAATTTTATAATAATATGTCCTACTCTTCCTTTATCCTAAGAGGATTCAGCTTACCTTCAAGAAGGGGTAGAAGGAACCTATTTTACATAAGTTGTTTGGAAATAAATGTCATGTATGTGGCAAAAACCATATTCTGAATTCCTAGCAATGGGGTGAGGTTTCCGTACATCAGTAGTAGGAAGACTGCCAGCATAGCTCTTGGTGTCACTCATGAGTGATTTCTTTTAACTTAGTTTGAGGCTAAAATTATTTAAAGGTGCAAAGTGCTGCAGTGCCAGATAGTAGAACGTGATTACTCACTTTTCCAGCAAGATTCAGAAATCTTAGCCTTGCACAGTGAGTTCTAAATCTTACTTTTTAAATTCAGAAATAAAAATTTTGGCTGTATGGATATATTAAAATAAACTTTGGCTCTTTAGCGTAAGTCCAAATGTATTAAACACAGATGGATTCTCATAGTTAATTAGTTGTGTCGTTCCTTAACCTTAACTGTGCTTTACAAGGTAGTGGTTTAAATTAGATTCAATTCAAGTCAATTCAATTCCAAATAACAACAACAATAATAAATAACGTTTATTCAGTGCATATATTGTGTTTGGTCCAGTGCTACTTGCTTTCATATGTACTCATTTACTTCCCTCAAAATGCATAACTAGTACTTCCTATAGCAAGAGAATGGAGACTTAGAGAGGGTAAGTAACATGGTCAAGGTCACGGAGCTAGGAAATAGCATAACTAAGACTCAGCCTAGGTTTTGTCTATTAAAGTTCATGCTCTTAAATATTACCCTCGTGCCTTTAATCTGGTTTGTTGTACCCTGTGCTACATCTTACATTAGACTGAAAAATGAGTAATATTGATTGTGGCTCAAAGAGTTTATAGTTCTAAGTGAGTAACTCACAGAATAACTCATGAAATTGAAAATCCAGAGTGAATAAACTCACTTTGATTTTGGTTAAAAAGCTTTCTTGGGATGCAAAAGTCTATTAGGTGGGTTTCAGTATTGGAGATAAAGACCAGAGTGTGAGATTTTTATATTTAAATCTAGAATTTTCAAGTGGATTACTTACTGTAGTACAAAAGTTGTGCTAAATTTGAACAAAGATAAAAATGAATAAATGTGAACTACCAGCACAGATTAATTTTTTTAATTAGTAATGATAATAGTAATTGATTATTTAAATGTCTGGGTCCTTGGAAATCAATAAATTCCTGTGCTTTATTGCTCTTCTTACATGTTGTGTAGTTGTTGTTGTTGTTACCCCAGTGTCTGGGCCTCTTCTCTCTAGTTCATTTTTCGTTCTCCACCATGATAGAGTGTAAATTATTTTTAAAGAAATGAAAATAGAAACACTTGCTTCTAGATATGCCTCTCGGAAATCCTGAGTTCTAAATTGGTTTCAAGTTACTTATTTAGGCAAATCAATGTCTATTCAATTAAACCTATGTTGAGTTGACCTAAATTAAATCAAACTACTAAAGCATCTTGTAATGTATCATGGAATAGTAATAATTGAGGATTATATTTTACTTTTATAATGGTGAAAATTTATTGTGAATGCACTACTAAGAAAAACATTTAAACTTACCTTATCTATTCTACTTCCTCTCTGTAATTTGTAAAAAGAGTTTATGATACAGCTAACACCAACAATAGTTGATTTCATAGGAGATGAATTAATCTTGAGCTCTCTTGAAGAGACACGTCAACAGCTAATGATAATTATTTTGGAGATTGTTTCACAAATTATTTACAAAAGTTGTGGTTCCTTGAGAAATTTCCTTGGATAAACTGGAGGTTAAGTTACCTTTCCAAAGCTTCACCTGTCTTAACAAGATTGAAACCCTGGATCAGACTGCTCCAGATTGAACTATTTTGGCTGTAATATAACACATGCTATCTTTTGTAAGCATTTAAATAGAGAATTAGTAAGAACCGAAATAAAAATTGACAGCCTACCACTGGGAACATATCCTGGAGGAACAAGACATCGTCTGCCCGTGTGTACATTAGGCATGAGTTGTGATTCTATACAGTGTTTTCTTTTAGAACAGTCATTAAATACTTGCTTATCATGGTTCCAAGAAGATGACAGTGCAAAGAGGGTGTTAAAAACAAAACAAAACAAAACAAAAAAACTAATGAGAAGTTAGAAGGAAAAAAAAGAACATTTACTTAGTGTAGGTCTAAGAAGAATGTTCAATAAAAGCTTGTCAAATAAAAGCAACAGAAATTATAAAAATGCTTCTAATTCTTGGGAGAAAAAATCAATTTCAAAGTGTATATTTATGTGTCTTCATAAGAAGATGTTCCATAATGAAAATGCGACAGTACTTGGATCAGGTCCAGCTCCAAATTCTAGTTCAGCTGCCTTTAACTGCCAGGACTTTTATCAACTTAGGTAATGACTCTAAGCCAGTTTCTGTAGGTAAAATGGAAGCAATAATGACTACTTTGTCGAGTTTTGAAAAATTCTTGATTGAGATATAATTCATAGACCATTAAGATCAACCCATTTAGTGTACTGTTCAATGATTTCTAGTGTATTCACAGTTATGCAGCTATCACAATTGAATCTTGGAATATTTTCATCATTCTAAAAGCCATCTTGTACCCATTAGTAATCATTTCCCATTCTCTTCAATCTCCACCACACCCCCATCTTAGGCAACCACTAATCTACTTTCCTTATAAATAGATTTATTTATTATTGACATTTCATATAAATGTAATTATACAATATATATCCTTTCTAAACTGGCTTCTTTCACTTGGCATAATATTTTCAAGATTCATCTATGATGTGCTGTGCATCAGTACTTCATTTCTTTTTATTACCAAATTTTGTTTCATTGTATGGATATACCAGAGTTTGTTTTTCCATCCATTATTTGGCAAATAGCTGCAGTATTTCTACTTTTTTGGCCACTAGGAATAATACTGCTGTGTGCATTTGTGTACAAGTTTCTGTGTGGATATGTTTTCATTTCTCTTGGGTATAGACCTAGGGGGGTGAGTTACTGGGTCTTATGGTTACTCTGTGTTTAACATTTTAGAAACTGCCAAAGTTTTCCAAAGAAGCCACGCTATTTTGTATTCCTGCCAGCAGTCTAGGATGATTCCAGTGTCTCCACATCCTCTCCAACACTTGTTATTGTCTGTCTTTTTTAACTTTAGCTGTCTTAGTGGATGAGAGCTATTGTATTGTGGTTTTGGTTTGTGCTCTTGTGATGGCTAATAATGTTATAAAGTATCATATGTGCTTGTTGGTCATTTGTGTATCTTCTTTGAAGAAATGTCTATTCATATCTTTCATCCATTTTTAAAATGGATTATTTGTCCTTTTATTTCAAGAGTTGTACAGTAGTTCTTTATATATTTATATATATACTTGAGTTGCTAAAATTCTTTATATAGTCTAGATACAATTCCCTTATCAGATATAAGATTTGTCAGATTTATCAGTCCCTTATCAGGTATCCAAATATTTTCTCAGATTCTTTGGATTGTCTTTTCACTTTCTTTATACTATCATGTCCAGCACAAAAGTTTTTAATTTTGAGGGAGAACAATTAATCTATTTTTTTCTTCTGTCACTTGTGGTTTTGGTGTCAAATCTAAGAAACCGTTGCCTAACCCATGGCCATGAAGATTTACTCCTGTGTTTCCTTCTAAGAAGTTAATGATTTAAGTTTAAAGTCAAAGCGAGAGTAGTTACGATGACCAGAAGAAGTCCACGTCAGGCATCTGGCACGTATCGGGGCACAGTTAGTGAGAGTCACCCATACCTCTCAGAAACCAGAGTAAATAAGTATGTCCTAGAAAATTTCTTTAGGTCCCTCTCACAATACTGTTGTTACTACTGGTTATATATAACAAGAGGTCTACATTATTTTAAAAAAACATTTCCATAGAGATTTGAATCATTATTGGTTTTTACTGGTGTCATTTAAAATACCAAGAATGCAAGGAGGTGGAATAAAAAAACTATCAAACAGGTTGGAGCAGATTAAGAGTCTGTTGCTCATTTATGAAAAGTTTGTAAACATGAAGACATGTCATAGTCTAATCAAAATATTCTCTTTGGGAAATGTATTGAAACTGAGGAAATTTGGATTATGTGTAATGATTATTTAAATTAATATTAATTTTCTTAAGATGTCACAGAACTGTGCTATATTTAGTGGCTTCATTTTCCTTTTTAAAATAATATTTTAGTGGGTGTTGTGAATGTCTGACAGATATCCACAAATGTTTCTGGAGGGTTTAGTAAGTATTTTAAGGAAAGGCAAGGTGAGAAGTCCATGATGGTAAAGAAGTGAGTTTTTAAACGCTGCTCCCCTTAGCACTGGAGTATAGAACTTTTTTTCTCTATTCTACTTTCTTCTGTGTGATGATTTGAATATGACATTGGCTGGTATTGTTTTGATGCGCTTGGATATTCTCAGCTTGTTTCATAAGACCCAAATGTTTATCAGAGGGGAATTATGTAATTATTTCTAAAGGTAGACGACGGCACGAAGCAGGTTGGAATATGCATGGCTGTTGCTCTAGAACCGGCTCCAGCTGTGGGTGTGGCAAGAGGTAGACTCTGAAAGCAACTGTAGTTCATAGTTTACTCTGAAAACCCACGTTTTGTATTCTGAATGTACATTTTCTGTTGAATGGAAAAGTGTACTGATTGGTGAAGGAATCGCATTTTACCTCATCTCAAAAAGGCTAATCCTTTTAGGTCAGGAGCAGGGCAGTGTGAAGAAGCCTTGCGCTGCAGCTGCGGCGGTCTTTGGATAAACAGAGGTTTTAATAACATTCAAATCATTCAAATATTTGTCCCAACCTCAAAGGACATCCCGAAATAGAACTAACTCACAGATGATGCAGCTCCCTCTACACAGGTTCTGGGGGCCCTCGCCCAGGGATTTCCTTGGGCATTTAATGTGTGCCACTGACTCTTCATCCAGTGAAGTTACGGTAGCTCTCTGAGCGAGGCTGGCTTTGGTCCTGTGTGAAAAATGTCAGCATAGTATAAGAATGACAAACTTGAAAATAGGAAATGCGTATTTAAATCTCTGGAAAATCTTCCCCTTGATTTGATATTCTTAGATACACACGAGAAGTAGGTTTTTAAAGGATTCATTGGCTCGGTCTAAATTTCCTTCAGACTTCAGAACCATTTCTCACAGTTGTTACAGACTCTTAAGTGTGCATGTAGCTGACTCCCTTCATATTCTATGGAAAACACATTGTTTAAAATAAAAGATACCTACCCATGATTTCAGCATTTATTTTATCTCGATAAAATATGCTTTACTCTCTCTTAATTAAGTGTGTCATTTTCTAAAGTCCTAGGCAGAAATAACTGTCTTGCAGTTAAAAGCAGTTGATAATGTTTTAGTAACAAGGAATCCAAAGCAAGTAAGTTTATGTAGCCCTTAAAAATGTTTTCAGGGAACTGTGTGTGTGGATGGTTTCACAGAGAGGAAACTAGTATTTTAAGAAGTCTTTAAATGATTTTACCTCCATAAAATTGCCATCAGCAAAAAACCAAAAAACAAAACAAAACAAAACAAAAAAAAGAGGAGGGAAGGGAAGGTTGAGAAGGATTCCGTCCCCTTTGGAACACAAAGGTCTTTCAGTTGTGGGTGATTGGAATGGGGGTGTTTGGGTAGTGGAAAAAAAAATGTTCTAGCATGTGGTAATGAGGTTTAAAAAAAAAAGCCAGCAATGGATGATTACTTTTCTCCATCAAGGCTCCTTTATCCTCATAAGCTCAGACAGTGGTCAACATGTTAGACACCCCTCCCTGTTTTATCCATCCCTTAACTGTGTTCTTTGACAGGACTGGTTTATACAGCTGGGCCTTTGTTAAGCTTTGGGGGAAGTACTACAGAGTAGCAGAAAATGTGGCAGAGCACCTACAAAATGGTAAACGGTAAGCACTCTATTGAAGTGCAGGATTCCACCTCTAAAGTTTTGCTTTTGTTTGATTTGTAAAGTGAACACCTTGAAAATCTTTGGTTTCTGTACTGACAGGTTTTGTGGCGATGTGGGGATAATGACTGTGTTAATCAGTAAAATTCCTTTATCAGCGACATTTTAATAAACAAAATAGAAAAGAACTCATCTCTCTTACTGACTAAAATTACAATCTAAAATTGGGCATTTCTATGATAGCAACATAGTATTTTAAAGAACATCTCCCTTGTGCTTAGCCATAGAACTGATTAAAAAGAGAGAGCAATTAGGAAAAGCTATTGATTTCAAAAAGTTTATGTAACATAGTTTGAAATTTTTTTAAATGGGCATTTGTTAGTGACATTACTGTCAGCCCCGTTTGAAACCTAGTGCAAACCTTATACTGAGATCTTACTGTGTCTTTATCCTCGTCATACCTTCATAGGCATTTGATGATTTACTTCTCTACAGTATATGCCATATCCTTTGAATTTTTATTTCACGGACAGGAAGCTGATAGCCTTTAAGTTCTTGCTAAAGAGTCCGTACCCATTTATAGAAAAGAACTAACATTCCTAACTAGTGCACAGTGGCAGTATGGACCATACTTTTAAAGTTTTTTTTTTTTTCCTAAAAACAACAAGGAATGTGCTAAAACCAGAAAGATTAATGGGGGAAGAAGATAAACAGTTAAGACGTAAAATGAGTTTAGAGGTCAAGCTAGAAAAATAAGAAAGCTTATGGATTTAATTCATATTCATCCAAGCAAAGAAGCTTTGGCATGAAAGGAACCAATGAAGAGGCTCAGCATTCTTACAACACCAACCAGAGCTGCATCCCGCTGTTTTGGAGTTTGGGTTGATAGATGCTCATCGTCTTTGGCACTGCACCCTTGCTTTTGGATTTTTCATGATTATAATGGCAGATTCTTCATTTTGCTGAGAAGTTCAGAGAATTTGTCTTTACTTAGCATGCCTGTCCCTCACATCAAAAGCTGTTGTCCCAGGAGAGATTTGTGCACTGTGTATATGTTCTTTGCTGTCTATTTTGAATATAACATAAATATTTTCTACTTTGTTCATTTTTCAACAGCTGTTGTAGAAACAGGCTGGAACCAAGTCTGTATGGGGCATGGAAAGAAAGAGTGAGTCCCCTAAATTGGCCAGAAGTTAGCAATGTGTAAACTTTTCCTTGTCAGGATTATTTGGATTCCAAAGAGGGGTAGGGGCCATAATATTTTTCGTCATTGGACTACTTAGACAGTCATTCTCAACAAATCTGATGCTGATGCTCAGTACTCCTTTTAGCTGTGAGCCTCCTTTCTCGTTTCTACTAGGGGAAAAAAAAAAAACCAAAACAAAAGCCTTACACCATTCTCTAGAGGTTTGCTTTTGAAGGCTTAACTTGCTTGATTTCACAATGACCTTTGAAAACAAAAGAAATTAAAACTCGACTGGTTACTTAATTACTTTTGTCATCATTATTAGATCCTAAATAAATTAAACATGCCACAGATTTTATTTCAAGACATACACCATGCTAAGAATAAGTCACTTTTGATTATGGAGCAATTGGCTATTTATTTAGACTTAGCCAGTAATGCGAGAGAGGAGAGAGAGAGAAAGAGTGGGGGTGGCACCGTAAGAGGACGCTCAGATAAGGAGACAGGGAGGGAGGCTCAAAACAAGTACTTAGCTGTATTATTTCAGGAAAAAAATGATATCCTATTTGCAGTTCTGCCGTAGGGAGATTCTCCTGGGAGAGTCAAGATGACCAAGTCATTAGAGTAAGTGAAATGGTATTTCAGAGGGGTCAGTATCACTAAGTAGATATTCCTTTCTATTTCAAACTCTGTTTTTTGTTTTGACGTATGCACCTTACCTGACCAGTGATGTTCATGAATGAAAAGCTGTCTTTCCATTGTGAGTATGAGTATGGTGAACTCTTTTTGTAAGTTATGACAAACATGTCCTCATATATATGTGCACGTGAACACATGTGGACACTCATACATCCTCATGAGGTAAACATGAAAAAAACCGAATGGCAGTATTTTAGAAAACAATAATTAACAGATTAGTATTATTCACTGTAATGATAGTATTTAGAAATTATATTTCCTTTGGCTTTTTTCTTTATTTTTTATAGGCTAACAAATTGGAAGGAGTTTTATACTTACTCATTTTTTCCTTCAAAATACATACAACTTTCAACCAAATAGTTTTGAATTATATAGTAAATGAAAGTCGTTAGCCTATGATTGTGATGAAATTAAGGTGGTCCTGTCTAACCTTTCACAGAGAGGTTCCATAAAAAAGAAAAAATATTAATGCTTATTAATATATAATTTGACAGTGAATGTCTTTTCTTTCTTCCCTTCCTCCTCCTCCTCTCCTTCTTTTCTCTCTCTGTCTGTCTGTCTGTCTCTCTCTCTCTCTCACACACACACACACACACACAGACACGACTGCATAAATACGCAAGACACAGACACCTCTCAAACTTCTCTAAAAGGTCAAGGATAGAACAACAGAAATTGAATTAATCCCTGTTTCACTAGCAGTTGTTCTGCTCGAGAGCAGAGAAGATTGTCCCTTTGCAGGTAGTCTACAGACAGCTTTTAAAGATATGTTTTTAGAGATCTTGAGAATGGACATACATTTCATACATTATTCTTTGACGATGCCATCCAGCTGACTATAACCTGAAATTTATACATGTGGCAACCATGTGTCTCAGAAACATCCAAAAGGCTTTTGATTTTTTTAGACTTTATTTCTTTAAGTCGAAGCACAGAATTACTTGCTGAACAGTTTGTCCCAACTTTTGAGTCAGAAAAATGGTACCTATATATTTTTGTTGTTGTTACTTCTTATTATGAATTAAAGAGTTTTACAGCATGTATAGGAAGAGATAGTTTTTGTTAAATTTTCCCCTTCAGTCCTCTGTCTGTCCCAGGAATGGAGTGTGTGGCTACTCAGTGCTCAGCTTTCAGACTCACAAGGAGCCGAGCATCTGGGGAAACTCAGGAGGTGAGCACTTTCACGCTGACTCAGAGACCAGCCGTGTGACTCCAGTCTGGCGCTGTCACGCCTGGTTATGGAAAGGCAAGAACAATGCCTCCCTTGAGAAAGGGGAAAAAAGTCTAGTGCAGTCACAATTTTGATGTAAAATTTAAATCATCCTTCCACATCCTGTGGACTTAGAGCTGTCAGAAAGGCAAAACCCATGCTCAAATGGAAAAAAGCTTTTTATTTCCTTAAAAAGTATACCCTCTCTAACTGTAATAACAAGTTTCAGAACCACAAATCTTAATGCTAGATTATTCCAAGTAATTTATAATAATCAGAACAAAAGGACTTTGACATTTTTAACCTGTAAATAGCTGAAGGTTAAACATCCTTTTTCTCCTCATTTCTGATTAATGACAGATGCATAACAACATGTGAATTAAATAATTGACAGCAAGTTAGTACTTATGTTTTTTTTCTCATCCAAGCTCATACATTTGGTCATTTTACCTACACCTTAAAAGAAATTTCTCTTCAACATTTAAAGGTCTTAATCATTTCTGTTATGTTTTCTTCAAGTAGACTGGCTGAAATTTAGTGTATTTGGTGATTAGAAAGAATCAGATCAAATGTTCAATAACTCCAACACAGGTGTTACTATTTTTGAGATAAGGAAATGAAATTTTAACAACTATTAAATAAGTCAAAGTTAGGTTATTTTTTAAGTACAAAATACTTATTCCCATTTTCTTGTGCTGTAAAGGATGAGAACAGTTTTGATGAATTTTTTCAAAAGAATCTAGAATTCTGTAAAAACATTTACTCACTCTTCTCTTTATGAAAATGACTGTCTATGAGACCTAAAGTTCCCCTAACCAGCTTTTCTTCAGTCTTGTCAGCCTTGTAATGAACTCTGTCTTTTCTGAGTATTTGAATGTTGCATAACGACTAGCGTTTAATTAAATTTAATACTCTTTCTGCCTTTTTATTTATCAGGAATACTTTTGCTTTAGGCACTTAGTAAGTGTGGATTAATTTTAAAGTAAGACAATAAAGCATACAGATGAGAAATTTTAGCTGGCAGATACATTCATTTAGGTAAGCTTTGGTTCCAGAAGCCAGCTATTAGGTTACTCATAATAAAGCCATCTTCTTATTTAGAAAATTGTCTTGGAGTCTTCATCCAATAACATATGGTCTAACTTTGGAGTCAGTTTTTAGTGATTTACAATTATTAGTCAGACAGTAAGAGAAGAAAGTAGACAAGGAATCCAGTTTTGAATTCTGAATCATTGTAACCTGAAATTTTGCTATCATAAACTGTTGCTAAACGCTTATGTTTGGTATTTGTCTCCCTTGTTTAGAAAAAAAAAGAAAGACATTTTAAAGTTAATTTTACTGCATAGTTTAGGTGCATTAATTCAGTTCTGAAACATCCTGTGTCCAGCTAATAGGGAGGAACTCACTTCTTTCAGGCACTGACAAGCGTTAAGTTCTGTTTTTGAGTCTTTCCTTACTTCTCGCTAACTTTTGATTTATTTTTCCTTTTCCTTTTCCTTTTCCACACCTTCCTTGGAGAACTCTGTGCCTCTTCACTTTTTGCTCTTCTTATGCTACCCCTCTTTCTCTGACTCTTTCCTGGGCTGGACACGGCTGGGGAAAGCTATTTGGTAGGAGAGAGATGTTAATAAAGAGAAGGGCAAAAAGGTGTTGGAGAAGTTCAAAGTGGTGCTGTTCTTACCGGAGAGAAGGGATGGCAGAATGAACTGCCTGATCTCAGTACAGGAGATTCTCAGAAACTAAACATATGACAAGGTAAACACAGGAACAGCCTTGGTGAAGGTCACTTTGAAAGTTCTTGGTGACTACAACAATCTTAATTAACACGGTCTTAAATAGAGTTTAAACTTTCATAACATTTATTAAATTTTTCCATAAATTCAGGTTCTATTTCAGAACAGAGTAACAAATTTATTGTTACTGTGTGTGGCTCAAAATTACTTTTCTTTAGATTTCCATGTCATGGTATATTTTGTTTTTAAATATTAGTAGAGATAAGTTTCTACTCTGGTGAAATGTATAGTAAGGAATACAAGGGAAATCTAGTCTTATGTATTACTTTATGTTTTCTGTTTTTATATTTCTATGAAATCTGTGTTTCTACTTCCATTTATAGTGTATACCAGGACCTGATGAACTTGTTCATGCCTCGAAATAACAATATAATGAATGAGGTCTTTGTATGTGGGAGCAATGGATAGAGTACTATGTTCTGTATGAGAAACTGATGGTCAAGAGGATTTATAGAAAAGAGAAGACAAATGTAAACATTTGAAAGACTACATATTTACCCAAGTAAATTTTCTATCTAAAAGACTTCTGAATATTACATAAGACAGGTTTGGTTAAAACGTTTGCATAGAATTCACAGGGTAAACACAAAGCTGATTCTAAATTTAGTGGGAAAATGAAGATGTTCAAAACATGGAAGAGGGAAAAAGAAAGACTAACCCTGAAGATGTAAATAGTAATAATTGAGATTTATAGATTAAAAGTAATGAAACTGATTTTTTCTTTAATAAAATGATATGCGAAGTTTGTGTAATTCTCTATTTATAAGTCACAAAGAGATGTTGGTTTTTTTCATTCATTTGAATCAACACCATACATTCACGCTAAATGTCTACGTTGATTCCCATATTGGATAGTTACTATTCAATTGTGAAAAAATCTTTGATAAACAGTAGAGTTTAATTCCTAATATTGATTAATCTTCTCACAACAACTTTAATTACAAAGATAACCAGACAAGTAAATGTAAATGTCCTGAAGTAGTTTTATTACTAGAAAAACTTGAGGAACATAACTTCCAGAAAAATAGTACACTTTTTGGATATGAAGGGTTGCCAGTTTTTATTTTATTTTGTTATATCCCATGTTTGTTGTTCTCTTAAAAGAAGACACATCCTTTCAAGTATTTTTAATTACTTTTAAAATATATTCTGCCATATTTAAGATTTAACATGAGAGATGGAATGTTAAAATTGAGTATTTAGGAAAGCAATCAATGGAAGTTCTAAGTTAAATAAACATCATGGTCCAGAATTTTTAAAGTTTATATTCAGAATGTTTCATTTTGCAGAGCTGTTTAGAGAGTAATTATGCTTCCTCGCATATCACTTTGACTTCTCTTTATATGTCTTTGCTCAGTCCTTTTCATACACTGTTCTCCCAAAATTGGATGGACTGCAAAACTCAAAATTTCCCCACCTTTGCTCTGTTTTCTTCCTATGACTCTCTTGGAGAGACAGTTCTGTTGTTGAACTGCTGTTTATTATAATGCGAAGACCAAGCAGTGTAACGAAAGATACTTAACCACTTTATGACTCAGTTTCCTTTTTTATAAATTAAGGATAATAAAAACAGTGATACAGAACATTGTGGAAGAAGTCAATGAAATTTAATTACGATTATTGGTTAACTCTACATGTGTTTAAAAGACTACACTGCCTTAGTTACTTCTACGGAAGTCCTGCATTTCCTGATTAGCTGCTATTTCTTTTTTAAAATTCTCCAATCAACAAAGATCTATTTCTAAAACTGAATTTCATATTTGTCTCCAAGTTGGCCTTTCTTTCTATCTTATGAATTTCTCTTATCAGCAGTATTGTTCTCTAAAGTATACAATCAAGTAATCTGCTTACCTTTGAATTGTCTCACCTACTCATTCTCCTTCTCTGGTTCCCACCCTCCATCTTCTATCACTAATTTCTGAGGGCTTTTCTTCCGAACATACAATTCTGACTGTTACTGTGTCACCCGGAAACTGTCTCCAGTTCCCTCTGCCTGCAGTGTCAGTTTCACGTTTTGGCTCAGCCATTCACAATTGTTAGGATTTAACCAGAATCACTATCATCTGGTCCCTAGTTTTCATTCTTATCTGCATTTACTTCTAGAATCTCCTCCTTTTTTAAAATTTTTTTTATTGAGGTATAATAAGTTTACAATGTTGTGTCAATTTCTGGCCTACAGCACGATTCTTCAGTCATACATAGAATCTACTTCTTGAACCAAACCATTCTACTCATGATCCTGTGTCATTTTATGAATTTCTTTAATTTGCTAATTTCATTTCTCCTGTCTGGAATCTTACCTTCTTTGTGTCTGTTGACATCTGGTCCATCTTTCACTGCCCTGTTGAATTCTCATGATTTGTAGGAAGCATTCTTTGATTATTTTGAGTGAGACATTACATCTCTATTATTGGTCCCCCTTAGTACTCATATTTATAACAAGTCATTTGCCTTAAAATATTCTACCTTGGTTTCTTAATTATGTTGCTATCTCAAGGCACAGTAGTCGTTCCATGAATGTTTTTCCACTGGTGAATGACTGAGTGGATATATTTCTTCTATTTCCATCTAGAGTGTTTTCTGTTTCAATCTAGACAGTACTTCCTTAAGGGTAAACCAAAAAGGTTTTCATATCTAAGTTGCCTTTTTCTTCTGTAACACGAAGGTAATTTGCCTGGCACAAAATAAACACTCATGCATGCAATTCATTCATTTATTTGTAGAAAAAATACATTGAGTGCCAGCTATGTGGTAGGAATTAATTATAACTCTTTCAGCATAGAGGATCAGACTATTTAGAGGAAAAATACGGAGCAATTTGGAAAGACTTTTATCATGCAGTCATAGCTTTAGTGTTAAATCTTGGAAAAATCAGGTAAAATGGTCAAAAATAGACCTGTACTTATTAAAATCCTGTGTCCTAGTTTTAAATACTAATAATAGGAAAAACTAAGCTATGAATAAATGTCTTAGGTTATAATGATGTTCAGTTTTTTTCATCTGGGCAACAAACAAGAGTTGATATATTTTGAGTGGGGCAAAGCCACTTCAACTATGGTGGTTAGGGAAGAAAAGCTGGGACTTTTAGTTTGCTGTATATAAATAGTTTTTATAATTTTTGTTTTTTTAAAAATATGGAACTGCAATCCTTAAAGGAAATAATATTATCATTCCAAAAGACAGACCAGTAGAAGGTACTACTTCCTAGGACTTTATCTCTGAATTAATAGTCAGAAGTTAAGGGATTTAGAGAAAGACAAAAGCTTTAAAAAGAAACTATTATATACAGAAAGCAGTTTCTATTCTGTGCCTTCCATTTTTTGCTTGTTCCACATACAAATTTCTTTGACTTTGTACTGTTGTCATTTTCCAGAATAACTGCAGCAAAGGAAAGACATATCCTAAGCAGACAGTAGTCAAGTTTAAAGCTGTGAGTAGATGATTCCTTAGTAACAGACCTATTACTAATTAACTGCAGCATTTTATATAAAGTTACTTCGCTTTTATAGTCTTTTACTTATTACATTTTTAAAAGAACTGTAGGATTGTTCACAAATACTTAAAAAACCTTGATTAAACAAGGTTTACCAGTTCCTTTATATAGAAATTATTAAAAAGAAGGATAGTGCTGTCACTGAGCTGAATTTCCTTTTTCTGACAATATTGAGGCATTTTCTAAGCATACTTGTCCTGTAAGACTTGATCTTGCAACTATCTACAGTTAGAGAATAGTTAAAAATTGCTGGTTTTAATTAGTAGCTCTCGTTTAACACATACTGATTGAAAGACTACTATTTTCAGAATGGATTTCAAGTACTGGGTAAGTAGCTCTGGATAAAAATAAAGCCTGCCCTCTTGGATCTTAAAGTTGGAGAGAAATACAAAGAAAGAAAGAATATAAAATATGTCAGGTGAAAAGTGCTGGGAAATGATGTTGGAGCAGAAAATTAAATGAAGTGAGGGAACTGGCAAATGTATGTCTGGGGTGGGATTTCAGATTGAGAAAATACCAGTTGTGAAAGAAAGATGTTTAAGTTAGTGGTAAATTAGTTTCCTGTTGCTGTTGTGACAGATTATCACAAGTTTAGTGCCTTAAGCAATACAAATGTGTTCACTTACAGTTCTGGAGGTCAGAAATCTTACAGTCAAGGTGTTGGCCAAGCTCATTATTTCTAGAGGTTCTAGGGGACAGTCTGTTTCACTGCCTTTTCTAGCTTCTAGAGGTCGACTACATTCCTTGGCCCATGGCCCCTTCTTCCATTTTCCAAGCCAGCTGCATAGTGTCATCCAGCCTCTTTCTCTAACTCTGGTCCTCTTCCCTCCCTCCCTTACAAGGAGCTTTATGACTACTTTGGGCCCACCCAAAATACCCAGAACAATCGCCTCATCTTAAGATCCTTAACTTAATCATGTTTGCAAAGTCCCTTTGGCCTTGTAAGGTAATAAGGTCACAGGTTTCAGGGGTTAGGATTTGACATCTTGGATGAGGGGCATTAGTCTGACTAACACAAAAGATTTGCAACCTTCATTGTAGATTAGAATCAACTGGGAGCTTTAAAAAATTCTGATACCCTGCCTGCACTCCAAAACCAAAAACATCAAAATATCTGGCGGTAGGACCCGGGCAGCAGTATTTTTAAACCAGTTCCAATGTGTATTCAAATATGAGAAAGAACCACTGGTTTAGATTTCTGCTGCAGTCTCACACCCTCTACCCTTATCTCTAAGTTTGCTACGTATATCCGAATACAATTGGGGACATCCTATTTATATAAAGTTACTTCACTTTTATAGTCTTCAGCCTTCACCCAGTAGCAAAGAACTCCAGTAGTTTTAAAATTACTTTCACGTATAGACTAGAGTAGCCTGATTGTGCAGACTCCTATGCAGAAAACTAAAGGAAAAGTGACTCTTGGCAAAAGCAAGTTGCCCCTTACAAGGGACTCTCTTTCTTATCTTATATTATTGCCATTTATGTAGCTCAGCGACTCCAGGAATGTTATAGACTAGAAATGAGATTTGGTCCATATTCCTCTGTCTCCCCTTTTCCTAAGTAAGCTTGAAACTAATTTATAATTGTATGTTCTAAAAGGATCTCTGCATCTTTTCTTTCATCATGACTCCTACAAGAGATATACTCTCCATGTACCCTGAGGTTTCCATTTGTTCTTTTTTTTTCCCTCAAAAATCCAACTGGTCAGCCATTCCCTGAAGCATTCCATGATCCTCTGACTCTCTTGAAGCCCTCAGGTGCTTAACTATCGTGTCATTTGGCCCTTAACCTGGACTGTCTTTCATCATTATTTCTCCTTTTGTTTAAAATCTTCTCAAGCAGTTCATAAGCTTAAAGCAGAGAACGTGAATCACGTTTTAAAATTCCGTTTAGATTAGTGTCTTGCACATAGTAAGTGGTCAGTAGAGGGCTGTTGATGACTTAAAGAGTCCTTTTTGTCTTGGAATTAGACATCGATACTTTCAAGATTTTCTTGTCCACACACAAAAAAGTGAGTTAAAGACTACTGTTATGTTAACTAACAACACAAGTTAGTTTCACACTAAATTGTATTTGTCTGCCTCATGTCAGTTTCTTTGAAGTCTGAGTTTTGCTCATTGGTAGGTCTGGCATCTACCACAGGAATGACAAAAATCATCTCTGAAGAACACATAGAGCACCCCCCAGCCTCGATACTCAAGGTATTCTCAGGTGTCCTTGCAATGAAGCACAGCCATGTAGTTTGAGCTGCAGAAATTGGAACCCTGCATATCCCAGACAGACAATATATCAAAACTTGCAGTGCTTCCTTAATGCTTTTTTAAAATTAATGAGACTTTCTTCTGTCCAAAAGGAAACCTGTTGGTAGACAAATAAAAGTCCAAGAATCTAATGGTATTGATAATCTCATTATCAATATTTTTAGAAGTACAGTGAGTCAGACTAAACATGGATAATGTAACCAACAGATTGCTAGCTCTACATAATTTGTTATGTGCTGTACTTTTTTTTCTCATTTTTGTAGCCTATTGATATGGTCATAGTTATTTTATTGTAATAATTTAAAAATTCTTTAAGAAATCTTTTACCTGAACTGCATAAAAATATTATCAAGTCTAACATATTAAGGACATTCTGTAAGTCTCAGAAAATGGAATTGAAATAAACATGAAATACATAATATTCTAGGAACAGTTGCCTTCTGACACTGTAACTCCTTCATTTTCAGTGTTTTAGACCTTATACTTTTTTCACCATAGAATGACATGCATTTGGAGAGAATGTTTATTCACTGGACTATAGTGATAATTTAGATATTGAAAGAACCAAAAGTTTTGAGAAGAGTAGTGATGTCTTATCTGTCTTCCTTATCTACCTTATGCCTACTTTTAGACTTTCAATTTTCATAGTCAGTACTGATAATGATACTAATAAAGTAGAAGTCAACAAAAAGGTCATGCCTTCTGAAAGTCATAGAATTATATTCGCTTAAGAAAGGCCAGCTGGTCTAACTTCCTCCTTTGATAACCCAGAAACTGGCTCTTGCCAGTAGCCTGGAGTTTTCAGACAATTAAGCAATTGATTGTACAAAAGACTGAGGTAGACGCTGAAATACCAATTTATTAATTATGGCAAGGATAGTAATGCCCACAAAGACCATAAATGTTACGGTTTATGTAATAAATGAGTAATCTCCTTGTAGGCAAGCTTCATGTAAAACCAAGAAATAATGAAAAGTCTCTTTATTGATTTAATATGTCAAATCACAAAGACTTTATATATTTTCGCTCTGTTCTGTCAGCCTATTCTCTTTAAGGGAATCAGAAGTTTGCTTGAAGAGCATAGAAACAGAACAGTGGAAATTAAATATCTCTAGAGTTGAGTTCTTACCTATAGTTTAATCTATCAGCTTGGTGATAGATATGGTGTTCCCAATGAAACTAAGACCACTCTGTTAACTCCAGCCCCTGACGTCTTTTCTACGTATTTGGAGTATACTTGGAGGAAACCTTGGTAACGAGACCAGAAATAGTTAAAGATACCTGAAATGTGATGGCCCATTCTGCTTCTCCTTTAAACACTGCTTACGTGGTAACACTAACATTTCCTCTTCCTCTGTTCTTCTCCTCTGATCAAGATCCCTATTAACATTTCTTTTTAACATGTGCTAATATATTTGATGGGTTTACTGTCAAGTGTGACTGGCCAGGGAGCATTTCTCTACTTTGAGACTGTGTATTTCATGTTGATTTTACAGTTTAACTCTTAGAAGGCAATCTGCTTTCCACATTTTGGGATTTTTTTTTATGTTTTTGAGGAGAGAAGGTCACATTGTAGTTTTAAAGTTTGTAAAATAGACAACAGCTATTGTTTATGGAGTGTCTACTCTGAGCTAAATGCTCCACAAGTCATTTTTCATATGTACAGTTCATTCTTAAAAAGCACTGCAAGTAAATATTACATCTCACTTTAAAGATGAGTAAATTTAAGTAGAGAGTAAAGTAAACCTCACATCTAGTAAGTAGCAGAATCAGGGTTTTAATTCATGCTTGTCTGATTCCGCAGCCCTTAGTTTTTCTACTCTGCCATTATACCTTAATCGAATATCTTTAGTACTCGAATGCACTTTTCTTTTGAAACTTCTAACACTAAGAATAGTATTATTCAGCAGTGATTAGAGGCCTCTCTTTCGGTAGTACACTTTAAATTTAAAAATCAGTGATACATAGGAAAGAAGTGATACCACAGTTAGTTAATGCTTCCCTGCCTCCTGTTCCACTGGTCTAGAATAAGAATGGATGATTCTGTAAATACTCTTTGTTTGTTGAACAAAAATTAGGGCATTTTCAAGGGCAGACCAAGTTGGAAATAAAAGAGAGTTTTTTTCTGAATTAAACATTTTACCTCTGTACTGCTTCTTTATAAAAGCTTTTAATGAAAAGAAAAGGATGTCTTCTATTTAACAAAAAATATTTGCCACATATTTTTAACCTCTGGTAATATTCTCAATCAGACTCAAGTACAAAAAATATTTAATTTTTGTTCAGTTATCTAAGTGTATTGTCATATAGGCATTCGCTAGTCAAAGCAAAACACTTTTTCTTTTGCTTTTTTTTCCTTTTACTTAGGTATTCTAAAGAAGTAAATAAGTCTGAGAATCCACATCTAAATAGTTTTTGGAACTGTGGAAAACAATTAAAATATTTTTATATTCTTACCTTTTTTTTAAACTACTTTGCAAATTTTATATTAGAACTGAATGCCAAAACTGAGTGATTTGGGGAGGCAAGAGAGAAAAATTCTCAAACGTTTCAAGATTAAAAGTGATTGTAAAACTTACTCAATTCTTAATAAGTTTTAAACAAATACCAAACTTCTTATTTTGTGGTCTGAGGTTTGCTTATAACCAGTATTTCTACATTTCACAATAATCTTAATAAAATGCAAATTTGTTATGATGGCAATTATTCAGTTACTTTGTTTATTTTTTGATGAAAGAAATTTTAGTTATTTCCCTTCTTTTAACTGCCAACAGTATTTGCTATTCATAGATGGTCTGTCTTCAATAAGGTCTATCAAAGTGTAAAACGAGATGGGTATTTTTCTTTCCCTTAAAATGGAATAGTCTTTCATTATGCAGTGTTCTTAGGTGAATTCTCTTGTTTAAGAAGCCAGAATACAAGAGAGTGCTATATTAGTGTATTATTCTCACAACAAACAAGCACTGTTCTGCTGCTACCTGCTTGGCCATTGTTTCTGATTGTGTGTGCTTTGCAGTGGTATTTGGATGGTTTCCTGCTCTCTGCCAGCACAAAAAGGCATTTCTGTTACAATGGCCCCTAACCACACAATGACGGCATTAAGGATTTATGTGGAGGTTTCATTATTTTCTCCTCTTTTGTTCCTTCCAGGATGTCTTCCAAGCGACCAGCCTCTCCGTATGGGGAAGCAGATGGAGAGGTAGCCATGGTGACAAGCAGACAGAAAGTGGAAGAAGAGGAGAGTGACGGGCTCCCAGCCTTTCACCTTCCCTTGCATGTGAGTTTTCCCAACAAGCCTCACTCTGAGGAATTTCAGCCAGTTTCTCTGCTGACGCAAGAGACTTGTGGCCATAGGACTCCCACTTCTCAGCACAATACAATGGTAGGTTTCTCATGGTCTGTTGTGCCTACACTCACTTTGTGACCCGTCTACTCCTCTAATAGTTTGGCTTCAGTCCTTTGCTTCGTAATTATCATCCACTTAACAGCCGTACACAAGATTCACCCCTAGCATGTTAGAATTCTTGACAAGTAAATTGATCCCAGTAGGGAGAGCAAGATGAACTATTTTTGTTTATTTGTTTTATTTTTCAAGAACTCTGCTTTTGAGACAATTTAATTAGAGGAAAAAACAAAAATAATGTTAAAGTAACACATTTAAAATTAGTACATATGAAAGTTAGGGGTCATGCTATGTCTAGTAGAGGACTTTTCCAGTTAGAGTTGCAATATAGTTTGAACGTTTCTATCATGATAAATCAGTGTTTCCCACTCCCCCACAATTTTGCTTTGCCCAGATTGGATTCCAGTATTTCTTACAGTACTGGGAATATTACAGAATATTATTTCATGGAGATGATAGTTTTCTAATGTGATTATACTAATTTCTAACTCAGTCCCATTCACTCTGTTGCTTTGATAAATAATAATTCCCTGGTATATCTTATTCCAGAATTTGCAACCCAGGATATTTATCTGGCCCCTTATCCTGGGGTCTGCATCACTACAGAAGAGTAGGAAGCTGTGGTTTCATGGATGAGAGGGATGAAGGCAGCATAGCATCTTTGGCTGAAGTTTAAATGGCAGACGGACACACAAACAAATAAAGCTTTTAGGCCCTTCTTAAGAACTTAAATACATAGAATCGGCATGCTGGCGAGGTAGCAGGGCACTTAGCTGCCAGTAAAGTCACCTTCGCCTTTTCAGCATGGCTGCTTGGATGGATGTTGCGTTTTTGTGGCCCCTCTTCTACTTCAAGGATGCCAGTGATGTTAATTTTAACCAAATCACACCAACAAAAATGTTTCATCACACATTCCCATACCTTAGAAAACAGCTCTGATTCTGTTAAATCCTCTTTTTTTTCTTGGCCTTCTCTAGGAAGTTATTACACATCATAAGTGTACTTGGTACTGAAATATGCCCACTTGTTTATGTCCTTGCATTGCTGTATGTAGAATTAAATCAATAAGAAACAGATTGTTCCCTAATGTCTGTGAAATAAACACTATTCTTTGATAATTCACATTAGATTTAAATATTCCCGTTCAACATTTTAAGCCTTGCAAGTCAAAATTTCTCTGGGTATTTTCTGCTGTGTGGTAGAATTTTCTTACCCAAGAGTAACGTTTTAGCTAACACTTGTATAGCGCTTTTATAGATGTATTTTAAGCACATGACATGTATTAACTCATTTAACCTTCACCATAATTCAGGGAGGTGTTATCATTAATCTCATTTTACAGGTGAGGAAACTGAGGCACAGAGAGGTTAAATAATTTGCTCCAGCTTACAGCTAGTAAGTGGAGAACCAGGTTTTCCCGGGCAGTCTGGCTTTGGATTCCACGCTTATAAACATTATAGCTCTTCACAAGGGCACGCTCAGATGTAATTTTCTAACGACCTTTCACTCATCAAGCTAAATCACACTATCCATCATTCCTTCCTTCTCCCCCTGCTATGAGTTCATGTTCGTTATGTGCAACAACATAACTCCTTGGCCTCCTCTCACAAAGGGTAAATGAGGAAAAGAAAGGGGGCAGTGGTGGTTCGCAGCTTAGCAGGGTAAGAAGGCCAGGCTCTCCATTTGACACTGCGCCAGTGCTAATGCCTTATCCTGCTCAGTATTTTGACCACAGGGCATACCCTGTTGAGAGGGCTTTGTGGCTTGGTTTTCCTGTGATACTGCTATAAATATAAACACAAATTTAAAACAGTGAATGTAAACAGTTATGACTAGAAGAATACAACAGAGATAAAGGGGAGATTATTTTAAGTATCCTCAAGGATGGGTGTGAGAAATGTACATTAAATTACACACTGCGGTTGGCATGAATGGAGGCTGCGATGCAGCATGTTCGTGAAAATGTAACTACTCGGCCTGTAATGGAGACTCCAGTCCAACCAAATAGAAGCTATGAACTGCTTGCTTTGCACCACACTTCTTGTTGTGCACTGTGGAAGGAGATTCGCACGAGGCATAGCTCCTCTCCTCAGGCAGCTTCATGTGGGGGAGCAGTTCTTAACTGGGGTCTGTGGGTCTTCTGAAGACGAATGGAGAGTTGTGTATTTGCACACGTGTGAGTAGGATTATGGTTTTCCTCAGACTCTCGAGTAGATCTGTAACCCCAAAGGGTTCAGACCTGCTGTTCTGAAAGCCGCTGCAGTTGGTATACAAGTGGTTTAACTTAACTGTAGCGGCTCCAGCGCTGGCGTTTTCTTTTACTGTGGCTCTAGCTGACTACTAAACTTGTTTCTGCCTCGGATGTTTCCTGATTCCACCAGCTTTTCATCTTTGACGGTTGGAAGAGTCTCCTGTATGATCTCAAATTTCCAGCCTCTCTTTGCTCCTGTCTTTCAAGTTCCACTAGGTTTATTTCCCTGGGAAATGAGTTGGATTGTTTACCCGACTTTGGAAACTAATGTGTGTCCTTGTTGCTTACATGATTTAGTCTAAAACTCTTTATCTTAGCACAGAACTCCCTATAGATTAGCACCAAAATATGGCTTTTGTCTCCTCGCGGCTGCAGCCTGCCTCACACCCAGTGTTTCAGTCACGTGGAGATCTTCATACATGTTCATAAAGATACCAGGTGATCTCAAATGACACAGACACTCTTTCTGCCTGGAAAACTGTCTTTTTCATATTTCACCTTCCTGGTGAATTGTGTTTCTCCCACAAGACTGAGTTCAAAACTGCTTTTTAGATACTTTTACTGACATCCCAAGGCAGAATGGTTGCTGCATTATTCTTTTATCCATGGTACTTGTTTGTATCTTTTCTCATGGCCTATGTTATAATTTATGTGTTTACCTGTCTGCCTTTCCATGAAGGCATACATATACAAATACATACACAGGTATCTGGTTGTCACCGAGCATGTAATATACTCAGTTTATGAGTAAATGCAGAGTTTATATGGATGTTTAACTAGTAACTATGTTTCGGGCAAAGTTGTCAAGATGTTATTCATGGTAAGTATGCTGATAGAAATAAAGTAGAAATGTATTATATTCAGAAAACAGAGAGTATATTACAATAGTCATGATATATTCAGCTATTAAGCTGATTAAGATATATTTTACTCATTTATCAGAATGATTGAATATATTCATAGAATTGTTCAACACAAATTAGTTATATTTTCTTCTGGATACTAGGCCATTGTCATAGTCACATAACAGGTCCTCTTATTTCAAAAGTGAAATATATTATTTTTTCCTTTTTTAGTATCTTTGAAAAACAGAGACTTTCATGGTGTTTATCATAAACCTCAATTTAAGGAAAAACACCAGATTTCATTGTCAATTTATGTGTGACTTTCATACTCCATTCTTTAATAAAAAGAGAGGTGTTGAGAGATCTACATTTTGTATTGCCCACGTGGTTTAGAGTCTAAGTAATCTCTGTAATGCTAGCTTGAAGTTATAGAGAAATGCTTTCAGATAACATTTAGGTTGGAAGATATTTCCTGAGATAGAAGTTCTGACACCTCATGACTATTACCATATAAAGATTTTTGGAAATTAGGGTTCTGTGTTCATGTTCAGGGTATACAAGTGTTAAAGTTTGGAATTGGATCAGATAAAGAGGGAATTCTTTCTTTCTGAAGCTGTGTCTTTTGCCATAATATTTTGGAAAAAATAACCAAGTGGCTGACGAAGAGCAACTCCCCAGACGACTGTAACTGGTTTAAATGCTGCCGGTTCCTCTGTTCTTCAAGGGTGTTGCTCACTGTTGAGAGTGCACTGTGGGTGAGCTGTCTTAAGCAGGGTGTTCGCATACATTTATAAAATTCTGTCGAACTTCTGATCAGTGTAAGAGTGAGGCACTGATGACTGCAAGTATGAAAAAGACTGAGTCTGTGGGTTTCTTCTCTGAAGATCTCATCATCTTGCCAAGGAATTAATAGCAAAATTTGTTTCCCATATAATTGTGAAAAAGGTAAAAGGCAAGGTTGGCAAGTCTGGTTCTGACATGAGTGGAAAGGCAGTCCTGGACTTTTTTTTTTTTATGAGGGTTTGATCTACCCTTCTTATCCCCTCTGCTCCCTTTTTTAACATGGGTTTGGAAGCTGTCACTTCAGAGTTTCAGAGACAAGCAAGAGACACTATAATTGCTGGCTCATTTTTGATAATAGTTCTTATAGATGGATTTATTTCATGAATCATAGAACTAGCCAGAAGATGTCCTCATGGCGGTCAGCGTAATCATTTATGAGTACCAGAAGGGAAGAGAGTAAGTTTGAAGAGAAACCAGGTAGCAGCCTGAGAGGCAGCCGGGGGGCTCCACAGCGGCCATGTTGGCGGCTTGTTTTCATCTGGCTGCCTCCTCCTTCTGTCCGTTAGATGGTTGTTCTGGTGTCAAACGTGTTGTGAAACGAAAGTCTTGACCACCTGTGGTTACTGAATAATCAGTTGTCTTCTTTTTTTCCCTACTAAATGTTTACTGTAATCTTAGCCAAACTCTATTTTGACTCAAGTTCCTCTAGAGTTGAGTGAATAGTTTTGTATACCTGTAGAATGGCTGCTTCCCATATTGACTGTTAAAATACATAATTATTTATTGTAACAATACAGTATTCTATTAAAAATAATTTGAGTTGCTTTCTATAGATAGCTGAGTATCATATGAAATAAAGATACATTTGTGTGTAACATTTTAACATTTAAATATCCAATAGATTTGGAAATACGATGTTATAATATGTTTTGGTATCTCATTTTTTACTTGTAACGATAACATTTTCCTGGAATTGTTAAAACAACTCTGGGCATATGGTAGACTGATTAGATTTAATAATTTGATGTATCTCAATGTTAATGTGACAATAGTTATCATAAAGCAACATTCAGGGTGAGTCAGTTTCTTCCTGAAGTCCATCATGAAAAGAAAAAGCTTTCTGTTTAAGTTGATCTTCTATAGAAGTTGGATATACAGCTGAGAATGGAGTATAAAATTATAGCACGGCTCCAACACATGAAATGCAGCCTTAAACACTGAAAGAATTCATTCGATGCACAGAGAGGCTTTTACTTACTCAGGCTCAACCTCAACTCCTGGGATTCTTTATTTACCCAATATAATTTTAATTGCTATATGATAGCTGTATCTTGAAATACCCTTTATATAAATTTTGCTTATAATCTCAACAGTTGTTAGAAATGTATTTTTGATGTTTGACTAGGATAATTTTATGTGAGAAGTACTGTTCAAAACTTAAGAAGGAAAAGAGAAAACTACATATGTGTTATTTAAAAATAAGTCACAGAATAAGACCTTAATTATGATATGATAGAGATTCCTATTTTTATATGGTGGTTTTTATAAGCTTTTAAATGTCTGGTTACCTTTGTACATCAGAATTGCATAAGTTATTGTGATGGCATAATGCATACTGTTGTTAACACCAGTACGGTTATTGTGCCAGTTCTAATAATGAGAATTTCATTGTTTAGGGAGAGCAGTCTCCTACACTCTAGACAAAAGTGTAATTACTTTTGAACGATGTGGAATGTGCTCAGTTTAATAGCATGGAGAATAGATTCAGAAAGATTCAGATAAAGTAAGCTTGGAAGCCATATGTGCAGTGTGGCAGTATAAAATTATGAGAGTAGGCAGTATAATTCGACACACACATACCCAGTTTCACACACTTTATCTATAAACTGTTGTTTCTGTAAGAGAGAGTCTTGCTTATCTGAACAAGGCCAGTTCAGCTGAAACAAGGTGAAAATGGTGACAAGTTTGTATTTGTTTTTTGTACTAAATTGATGTTTATCATACAATGAAATTACATTGTTACAAACATTATTCTGTAAATGTTGTCAGAAAATACCACACAGAGCTATTTATCTAGATAAAATCCTAGGCTTGTGTTTGAATGTAAGTGGTTCAATCTTTATTCTTGCATTGTTTCCGAAAATTACCCCCAGGGCTAGAAGGAATGAGGACATGTGAAAAACAATCACATGTTTGGGGTCCATCAGAGCCTCTGGATTAAGTTGTGCAATAGATCTAGTTTTGTCCAGTTGCCATCAACTCCATGCCCGGGGTTGGGAGAGAGTCTGATGTGAAATGGAGAAAACCTTGAGCCATGTGATGTCCACAGTATTTGAAGTGCTACTGTTGAGTTGAAACTTAACTGGGCCTTGAGAAATTAATGAATGTGCTCTCACATGGAAAAAGAAAAACCGCTACGTGGGAATTGTCAGATAGTTCAGGACACTTAATGAGGGTCTGCTGTGAGCTTCTTCACAGCGTGCTGTGCGGTGACAGGGGAGTGAATAAAAACTTCTAATGCTAAGGTAATGGGGGAAAGTGTGTTTGCTTAGGAAGATTTGGCCTAATGGAATTTAATGACCTTCATTTAATAGGTGGTGTTTTGGAAAGACTCAGCTCAAATATATGCAGTGAGCACTTACCAGCAGAGACAGAGAAGTGGGGAAGAACTAGCCTCTTCCCTCATGTAGCTTTTTGTTTAGTATGGAGGTAAGACAAGCACAAAAATCACCAGACTGTAATATGAAATCTTAGAACCCTGATGCAAGCCAGCAGGTGCTAAGGAGAGTCACAGCTGAAAGATGTCTCATTCATGTGGATCAGAAACATCAATTTGAAATTGTTTCCACAATAAAATTGCTGGATGCCAAGATATTAAAAATATATACACATTGGATCATTACCATTAACGCAAGGACTTTATACTTGTGTACGGTTTTGCTTTTGCCATAAACATTTTGTTCCCAGAAGAAATGACCAAGTAAGGGAAAAGAGCAAATTAGAAAAATACACTAAAGACAAAATGCCCTGTGAGGCTCTTAATGTAAAATGTAGGGAAGTTAGTAAAATATTTGCCTTGTATTAATAGGAATAAGAGCAACTACTTTAGTTATTAGTGTTTTGAATGTTTCCTGTCTTTAATCTGGGTCGCCACCTTGACTGGAGTGGAAAGAATGATGGGACACTTGGCTAGGGTATTGAAAACAGCAAGGACGCTAGTGAGCTATGCTGGGAAAATACTTGAATTGTGTTCCTGATTTTGTTGAAGGGATAGGCGTTCATCTTCATCTCATTTGTTACTCTCTGACCTGCATGGTAGGATCGTTTGTAATTGGAAGTTAAAAATAATGAAAAATTTGGGAACCATCCTTCATTCTGTATCTTAGATGTTTGTTTTAAATTCTTCCTCATTTTCTTCCTTTGACTCCTTTCCTCGTTTGTTCCTCCTCTTCCTCTCTCTTTCAGTTTGCCTCTATCAGAAAACATTCTTAATGGAGCCTCTTGTGGATCAATGGAGCCATTATCAGGAAGGGCGAGGGGAGAGAATCAACACCATTGTGCTCAGATACATACTTCCTTCTTATTTACATATACTGCCTCTTGGGGGGTTGCCAAACCTTCCTGCAGTCAGGCCAGGTTTCTCTGAGGGTATGTGATTAATAAAGATCAGATGGTTCTATGATACAGTTTTTACTGACTTTTTTAGTAAACAGAGACAGTGTAGTTAGTTTTTCACAAAACTATATGATGTATTTCTTCCATTTATTTAGAGATTATATTCTGTAAGTTTTTTCTCATGATTCAGTGTTGATAGTAGTGATCATTTTATTTTTAACATCCTTATTTGGCAAACAAACAAAAAAAACAATAAATACTTAGAACCTTATGTTGGTTTGCAATTTATTTTTTGAAATTGTACTTACCGGTGAGTCCAGATGTCTGATACCTAGTGCCATGGCGGATGCCTGTGCTCTCTGTGTGCCGCTGACCGCTTCCATTTGAGATTATTTAACGGCCTCTGTCACTATTTTCATTCAGTCCTAGATTGTTCTTTAACTCAATTAATTTTTTGTTTTCTTACTTATTTCCAAAATTTGAGATTTTATAGAGACATAAAAATGAGAAATAGGGAATGGAGATCATTCACCTACCTAGAAAGTAGTTTTGATGTTAGTGTCACTATATTAACTTAATATGAGTGATAATAGCAATGAGTTTGTCATCATTTCTTATTTTATACTTGAAAAAGACAGTTACCTGAGGGAATCCAAAATAAGTAAGAATTTTGCAGTGTTGAATGCTAGGAATTGGAATGAAATCTGTAAGACTTGCTAACTAAATTACTAATGGGAACTCAAAATATTTCAAATAATACACCATACTTCATGTTGGCTATATTGGTTATATACAACTATCCACTATATCTGGAAAGGACAAATGGTTTTTGTATAATAGTCTCTTATAAAAGCACAACCATTAGGACTTAATTTGGATCTTAAGAAAGTAAAGTCGTAACAATAATGTAATGTAGAATTGGGCTTTCATCGTAATTTCTTTTTCTCATGTATTTCGGCAGTTAGATTCACGCAGTTTTCTCTTTTAAAAATACAGACAAAGACAAATACCTAGATCTGGAGGTGATAAGCTAAAAGGTAGAAGGAAATTCCATAATATAGGATTAATAGGAAGATTGGGGGGAGCACTTTCAAGAGAAATGATTTTTTAAGAAGTGACAATCTGAATTCAAAATGCTCAGAAAACTTAATGCCACATTAGGTGCTTGTAAAAGCACTAAATGTATTTAAATTTTTACTTCCTCCACAAGATCTGAGATGCCTATAATTTGTACTGGTATTAAAACCAAATTCATGATAATATTTTAATGTGCCAGCAGTTTTGATCATTGTGTGCCATTTTTCTCCATTTCTTGTTAGAAAGTAAATTTTACATTTTTCTCTATTCTACTAGATACGGGGAGCAAGTTTTTTGTTATTTGAAATGGGAAATAAGTGTAAAGCTAACCTTGGTTGACAACTGTAATCTATCCCTTTGGTAACATGTCTTCTTTATACAAAGACAAAACACTTTAAGAAATATTTTTCCCGTAGACCATTTTTAGGAAGGCTCCATGTGAGCAGATGAGGTGTGAATGTAAGGAGAGCAGCCTTGGCCGGCTCTGTGACACTGACATCACATGATGAAGTAAATGAACACAAGTGACTGGATTTTGTGTCTTATTTAGTCAAGGCTGCTTCTGTGGCAGCAGAGCAAACAATGTTATCATTATATAGAGAAGCAGTGTTTACTTCAGTGTCTCTTCTTAGCTCTTAAAAATCCAGCCTGACTCCAGATAAAACAGTTAATCTTGTTGGTCGATATCCCTAAATGAGAAAAATAATATTCTAAGGGTTAACAAAACACTTAAAATGGAGGCAGGATGTGAAAAGGGAATATAATTGCAAAGCTCCCATTTAGTAGCTTCGTATTTATGTTCAAATATAAAATATGTACCATGAAAAAAGCCAAAACCTGTATTGATGAGTAACAGAAAACGAATTCCAGTAACTTAAAGCGTTACATTTGAAGACGCACTAAGCCTGGTAACCGCCTCTCCTGCGCCTCCTGGACCCTCCGCGCTGTGTCAGCCTACGGCTCGGTGGAGGAGAGTGCCGGGCTGCTGTCAGGATCCGTCTTTTAGGCCTTGTAGCTGAGGCTGGCGTGCTTTGCACACCAGGGACGCAGCAGTCAGAGAACACGTTTCTTGTATGTCTGAGATTATGATTTTCCCAGGGTCATCAGCAGAACATAAGAAGCAACTTTGAAAGTCTTGTGTGAGTATATTTTACAGCCTGTCTACAGTCTGATCATTGCAGCCCAAATATGGGAGACTTCAAACAGTCAATGCCCTTTAAAATATGATATCTAATTATTAATAATAATAGGAATATATAATGTTTCAATGTTTTCTGTTTACCCGTTGCCCTACATTCATTATCTTAGCCAATTTTGTCAGCCTGGCGAGTTCAGCAACTGCGATTATCCCCATTTTACAAACAAGTAGCCTCCCTACATAAAGCGGTTTGCCCGACGAGTAAGTGGTGGGGTTTGGAGTCATAAGTTCAGAACTTGACCACTCTGCTCATTGTCTCCACTCATACAAACATTAAAATAATTTTTGTAGTTTATCAGAATAAATAATTTTAAAAGCCTTTAGAAAGACTTGTGTGAAAATGCAGGCGGAACAATGGCTGCTTGATTATCTACCTTCACTCAGAGGTAACTTGATTTTTAAACTTTTTTAGCTGGCTTTAAGTGGACCAACAGATTTAACTATTGCAGAATGTGTACTAGAAGTTCTGCATAGACCGTTGGGCAGTATACGGATCTTCAAAGGATTATTTGCTAAACCTTTCACATAAAGATTGGTATCAGTTTGTGCTCTGGCTATAAGGCTGTTGGCATAACATAGTGCTTATTAGCACAAGGCCTCTAGTGACAAAATTACTGAGTAAATTCCAAGTTCCAGTGGTATTTGGCAAGTTATGGAAATTCTCTGTACCTTATTTTTGCCATCTGTAAAATGGGGGTGATTATACTAGCATCTCATTTAGAGGGTGCTTATAATATTTAAAGCAGTCAATTCACACAAAGCAATCTGGTGCTTGGAAGATAGCAGGAATTTAGTAAATGTTAGTGATTAGTTGAGTGAGTACTTAAAGAAACATTTAAGTTTTGTGATCCTGGAGAAAAATATTACATTGTATTAAATATCAGATTCCTGTCAATTAAGTAATCTAGAAAAAAACTCTAAGATAAGGAAAAACAGTTTTAAAATGAGAAATGCAATAGAAATCTTAAGTTCTTGTCATTAAAAGGTTTCTTTTATTGGGGTTTTTTTTTTGTATTTTATCCATTAAAAAAGACCATTCATTCAATCTGAGATACTGTCCCGCAGTCAAATATTTTTGACAGATTCAGTTGCCGTAAATACTGTTCATTGGCAGTTAAATTTTTGCTTAATGTTGTTAATGTTGTTCATCAACTGCAACCACCATCACGGCAAAAATCTAAGTAAACCAAGTCAGAACTGCATTTTAATAAGATAATGAGATACAGAGTAGAGTGGTAAGGAGCCCACACTCTCCCTTAAACAGTTGGGTTTCAGTCATAATTCCGTGTTTTATGAGGCATTTGAGCTTGTCTCAGTTTTGTGGCATCTCACTGTGCCTTTGTTTTCTCATCTGAAAATGGGGATAATAATAATAATAATAATAATAATAATAATAATAATAATAATAATAATAATAATAATAATACCTCCCAACAGATACCGGACTTGAAAGGGTTAGATAGTAGAATTCTCCGAAGTGGCTTTGACCACGCCTGTCATTTAGGAAGCACTTAGCAGAAGCGATAGTTCTTGAGTAGTTTGTACTCTGTTGACCAGTTGCTATTAATTACCAAACCAAAACACTGTGCTTTCTATTGGTCTCCCAATAGTCATGCTTCCGTTTGGAAACCTAGAGGAATGTTACCCACATTCGTCTCCCATCCTAAGTGGGTCAGTAGTCTTTCCAGTGAGCTCTGTCAGTATCTTTGGTTGTAATTCACCTTGAACATGAGATGCAGATTCATTTAAGGAGAACGAGCTATGGACCCCATGGGTAAAAGACCCCCTAGAGTCTGACACAGCAAGTATCTCAGGAGACTTGAAAGGCTGAGTCTCCAAAGCCTGTGCTCACAGAAGATATTCTGAGTGCAACTTTCCGTATCTACATGTTGAAATAAGGGGTTGATATAATAATTAAATGAAATAATTGCCTAGCACAGTGCTTGTCATAGAGAGAGTGCTCAGTTAATGTGAACTCCCTTTCCATCACCCTTCTGAGTCTCTCAGCCCAGTTACTCTAAATCCTGATAGAAATCACAGCATTCTTCTGTAACTTCATATATTATACCTCTCTCTAAGTAGTTTACCACAGGGAAGCAACATCAAGGCAAAACAAAACAACAAAAAATATTTTGGAACAGATTATATTTAAAAATTGCTTCCATTTTCTTGCATGAACATTAAAAAAGCTACATACTGATCTTCTTTTAGGACATGGTTAATGAGGTTCAAGTATATTACTATGGTTTTATTAGCAGATTCACTTTCTGTTTTGATTTTTAAGTTTCAGTATATTTTAAAATTCCTTTTTGATTTCAGGAAACTTAGAGGTATTGTAGGGGATTTGGCTTTTTTTAAATTAGTATTGTGTTTATTGCTTTTTTAGTCCTTTAATCTCTCATTTCTGTTTACCCATGAGGGCAGCTTGAGATGATGTAAAAAGGATGTGATACAGATAAGAGGCACAATATCAATGAATTTTTGTAATATAACAGCTTGATCTGTCAGAATTCTGACATGTTCTATCTGTTAAAAAACAAAGTTCAACTGAGTAGATTTTAAAGATCTCATTGCCTTTATTCAGTGATTGATGAATCGGACAGCATCCCATCTAGCAAACAGAAAGGCGCTCTGAGGACCTGTACAAAATGGAAGCCTTTTAAAGACTGAAGGGAGCAGGACAAGGAAGTTACGCTAGCAAGAAAGCAGATTGGCTGTGACAAGGTCACTTTGCTTTAGGGGACTGCAGTGGTCTAACAGGCAGATTACCTCACAGTGATTCCTGATTGACTGGTTTAAGATTTCATTTCTGGGAGAAGCCAAAACTGTAATTAACTCTCAGTTTGGTGACATGAGGCTTAGCATAAGTGACTCCATTTTGGGCCTACTGTCTTGCTTTTTAACACATCTAAAACTGACACACCTAACCAAAATAAGTGTATCTCCAGCTGGTAATTCTTGATGGTTAAACATATTAATTCTTAGTGATTAATCTCCGTCCTTGTTTTATTAGGTAAAATGTTGGCTCATCACTTTCCTAATGTGTTCCCTGTGCTCTTTTTATTTCCTATCATATAAATTCTTCTGTTCACTTATGTCCTCTTCAGTGATTTCTATGATTATTTTTGTTTTACATGGATAAAAACATGGTTTACCCCCCTTTTTTACATATGATATTTTTGCTTCATGTGGAGAGAACTACAGATGACATTTTTAAAAAATACAAATTTTATTCAGTTTTACATTCTTATGTTTACAACCCTGAATATCTCCAAAATGTCCTTACCTAAAACGCTTTATAGTGTTATTACTAGATTTATACCAGTAAAGATACATCAGCTTTCTTAGGGATAATCTCTAAGCAGAATTTACTGAGACAAGCTTTGAAAACTATCATTCCTAGGGAAGTAAATCTCGAATCATGAAACATCAGTTTAATCGCTCCCCTTGACAACTTAACACGACAGATTGAAATATAAAAGCCAATGCAAGTGGGATCAATGGATTATCTAAGTCCCTGAACATCTCCTCTTAAACTGGGGACTTGACAGAGTGGTTGTGAGGGGGTGTGTATTGTGTGTCCCTTGTCATGTTCAGAGCATTAAGTTTTCAGAGATTAGTGCTGAGTAGATGTGGTCTACGTGGACGTGAAGCAGGGAGAGAAGAATTGGGAAGGAATGAAACAGAAAAGAGGGGGCTACAGGGAGAGCAGGCTGGAGAGATTTACATGTGAGAACTCAGGGGGCTTTGTCATGGCAATTGTATAGAGTGATATACAGTGCAAATTGACTTGAGCCTGTCCCCGGATAGCAGGCGGTTTACAGCCTCCATGAGCTGAGATTACTGCTTTATCTTGTCATACTAAATTAACATGGCAACACACTGTTAAACAGTGGTGACCTCTTCATCTGGGGAAATTGCTGCCTAGAAGAGAGATGGTATTTAACGCTCTCTCTCACTCTCTCTCTATCTGTCTCTCCCCCCACCCCTTTCTCTCTCGCCTTATACCCTTAAAGCAATTTGAGGTTAGACTATAGCCATTTTAAAATTATTATCAAAAAATATTTTTTACATTAAGATGACAGTAGATAGGATGCAATTAGATCAAATGGCCACTTTGGGTAGAATAATACGATTTTTTCATTCAATATTCTAAAAATGACATGTTATTTTTATACATTGGAATTTAGAATATATTTGTTGTATTTTCATTTTAGTCCCTTGTTATTCTACAGATAGGCCATTTGTGTAAGAGTTAATTTTCATACTTTCCATAAGAATTGGTTGGTGGTGAAGAGATAGCGGGAAATAAGGTTTATGCTTTAGTTCCCCCACTAGTCAAGGAGAGGGATAGCTCAAGAGAACTAGCAAAGGGACTATGCCCTAAATAGAAGCACCCAAGTTATTTCTTCATCCAGAGCTTACGAGGTACTGCTTCATTCTTCAGGCTCTTTTTAATTTCTTTATTAAAAGGAGAGGGAGAGAGAGAAGGTCATAAGATTAATTTGCCTCATCCTTCTGCCAGCCTACAGCTATTCCCTGCATGTGTTTTCTAAGTTCTACATATAGGAAATATCCTCTTTTTCTCCTGTCGTAAAATGTTGATAAATCAGCCAAAATCCAGTGCTCATTTTTCTGTGCTCAGTACATGCTATTGGAATTTGAATCAAAGAAGGGGCAAAGCTTCAAAATACCATGTGAGTGTGTATTCCTCTGTGTCCCCAGCTGAAGGCTCTTCATCCCTGAAGTGTAGCTCTGAGAATTGCTTCCTCACTAACCTCTAGAGCAAGTGTTTTAAACCTAGTGTTAAATCACATTAAGGATTGTGGGATGACCTTTATCTAATCTTTGAACCCCCAGGAACTGTGTGACACACCCACAAATTTTTCCTGAGAGTGTCCATAGCTTGCCCCAAGGAGCCTGAGCCACCAAAACAGATGATGACTTTTCTCCAGTGTTCGCATGTCGTAGGGCGTTACTGGGGTGCCTCCTCACCCGGGGGCTATATGTCTAGCAAGAGAGATACTGACTTCCAGACACAGTTATCATCCTGCTTACTTTGTAATCAGGAAGTGTGTTCACCAGGCCTGCCTTGGAGCTCTTTCAGAGGGCTGCCGTGCTGGGAGTGGTCCTGTAGTCCACGCACTGCTCCTGAGCACGTAAGACCATTTCTCTTAACATCCTTTCCCTGGGTCCACTTTTTGAGCGTAGATTGGCTGTAATTCCAGTATAAGGTTGTGGTTCAGTTCTCCAGGGCCCTGGGTAGAGTCCAGACCCCTGAATCAAAAAGATCATTTAACTTGCAAGAGATGTAGAACAGGGGCAATGTGTTTTTGTGTTTTTGGTTTTTCTTTTTTCTTGGACTTCCTTCTGCCCACTTAACCCCAAGTCAGTATGTTACCAGAACTAGGAAGAAGAAAACACACTTTAACTTGGTAGAAGGCGGGGCCTGACTAGTTAAATCCTTCCTGAGATGCCCTGAAATTGTACTGTTTGACTAACACAGGATTTTTAGTGTCAAGGAAGTTTGCTTATGTTCAATATTGTCACAAACGTGATGTTTTTCAAAGAAAAGTAAATGAAAAAATTTTCTAAAGCTCATGATCTGTATTGTTTGAGAGGTGATATTAAAGAGTGACTTTTGAACTCAGTCTTTTTCTTCTTTTTCTCCCTGTTGGTAATTTCTTCTTCACGAGTGTATATTTTTGTTAGATAAGAGGCATTAGCAACTTTTTTTTAGTTAAAATAAAAAGTCACTAAGTAGCCACTCTCTCCTACGTTTAAGTATTTCTAACATTGAGAAGTAAATTTTTACTTAAGCTCAGGCCTTCGAGGTAAGTTGATACGGTGTTATCAAAAATATTAAGCTTTCCCTTACCCCTTACTTCCCATTCCCCTTTACTTATTTAATAAATATGTTTAATGAGCACTCTCTGTGCACTTAGATATTAAAACTTTGAAGGATTTTCTCAGGTAAATTGTGAATTTGATACAGAAAGCCATGGAAGACAGATGCCATTCTGTGTTATATGAAACAGCAATATGAGAAAAAAATAACAGGAAACAGACCCTGGCAAACTTCACTGTCACCTCTTCATTCAGAGCCATGGGGGTTGGGGGAGAACAGCCTGAAGGGCAGGCAGCTGTAATCGCCAGAAACATGGAATGGTAGCCTTATTCTAGGACTGGAGGCTTGCAATAAATAGAATAATAGAATACCCGAGATGATTTTTGAGGAGATTTTTAATATTTAGAAAGTCAGTATGACATAGTATTTTCCACAATATGCAGAAAAACTAAGAGAAAGAAAAAAATACAAACAGAAAGAGAAAGCCTATAAAACAAGAAGTAAAAAAGTTGTCAGTTATCACAGTAAATGTAAATGGGTAAACTTTCCTTTTAAAAGGTTGATATTTCCTGGATTTGTTTTAAGTCTATTTTAGACTCCTTAAAAACGATAGACATATGACAAAATAATGCGGCAGTATTAAAAGGAAGGGTAAAAATATAATGAGCATCCACAGATGGAAGTCAGAGGTGTCATTATTATTTTCTGACCAGGTTGAATCAAATGCCTGGTATAGAGCACTTTTTTGTTGTTGTATAGAAATAAAATGTCCTGTATTATGTATTAAATGAACCTTTATAAAGGAGAAAGTTACCTTTAATATATTAAACTACAGAAAGGGGAAAATATTAGGAATATGAGATGTTGACAGAAACATACAATTTTAAGTATTCTTTTCTCTTTCATAGGTTTATTAAATAGAACACAAACATGTGAAGCATTTGATGTATATAAGTTTGATTTAATAGCTATATGTAGATTACTTAAAATTTTTAAGAAAATGTGCTATTCAAAAATTCTTCTGTTAAAATAAAAAGAAAATAAGTCCAATCTCATTTTGAATATCTATGCAGAAATTCTAAATAAAATATTAGAGAAGGTAATCAGTGCCTTTTACTAGACTTCATAGACCATGCCTTAAACAAGTTACTTGGGAAAATGCAAGCAGAGTTTGATAAACAGAAATCTGTATTAGCATAATCTATGTTAGAGGTCAGCACACCACAGCTCGCTGGCTGACTGGCTAAACCTGGCTCGTTGGCAGTATCTGCCCACTAATTGTACTTGTTAAAAAAAACAGAAAAGTTTTATTGCACTGCTTTTAAAAAGCCTTTGTAAATAATCAATAGAGTGATGCTAGTACAATCTCGAAATAACAGGTGCTTCAAATTTAATGGTAAAATCTCTAGTTTCCTTTAAAATCAGGAACAAATCAGGTTCATTCATTCTCACTACTTTTATTTAGTATTATTTTATCAGGTTTATCCCTGTCTCGTTTCCTCCTTCCTCTGTCCTTTTTACTCTCCCTTCCTTCTTTCCTTCCCTGTTTCTCCTCCTCCTTCCTTCATTCCTTTATTTCCATTAAAAAAAAAAAAGTGGAACTTTTTACTCAAGAAAACTCAGTGGGGAATTTTTCCAAAATTATGAGAAATTTTAATTAGGAAGAAAAGGGTAGGGGAATTTTTGTAGAATTATAGAACCTAAAATGAACTTCTGAAGTCCTTAGGTATCCTAATGAAAACGTTTTAGCAGACAGCTTTCTTAATGCTACAGAACAAATGATTTTCTCTGTGCGCTTTGATTTCTATTTTTTTTTAACAAAATTAGTTGACAGTGTATTTTGATAATGTGTCTTTGTGTTTTATTGTTTTTAAGTCAAAAGATTCTACTTCATGATTACTGAATATAAGCATCCTGCTCTGTTTTAAGGTTCCTTACTTTTATGGACAACGAAAAACTTCCTCTTAGTTTGTTACTGGTTTGACATCAGTTAACCTACACATTCTCAATTTAAAACTACACAGTCTCAAATTAAAATATGCCAAGAAAACTCACTGTCCTGTGGTCATAGCCTTGAGTCAGGACCCTGAGATAGAAGGGAGGTTGATGGCTTACTCTTAAGCTCTTTATTGGTCCTAGAAATTGTCTATTAAAAGCTTCAGGGTTTTTGAGCTGTAAGTGAGTATGCATCCAGCAAATTCTATTGCCTTTCCCTCTTTCTTTTGACACTCAGTGGTTTGAGTTGGGAAATGGTATGAATACAAGACTTCAGGGAGTTTGTTTTAGGTACAGTCTGTCTTTCAGAGCATTTTCTCATGATTTATAGGGCTATTCCTTTCCCTTGAGACTTCCTCAGTTTTGATTCTGGCTCTGTCTCCCTGCAGAGTTTACTGATGCTCAGCAGAGCCCTGGACTCACCTTGTGCCTCTTCAAGTTCACCTCGGGTGGGGATCTAGATCATTTTCAGATCATTTTTTCATTCTGTCTCCCATCCTGTAAATCTAGCTTTTGGTTACATTCTAAGTTGCTACTTATAATATTTCAAATTTCTTTTCTACATGGTTTTCAACTACTGAATGAAACCTGTCATGTCTTTACCAAATGCTCTCTTCTTGTTTCCTCTCCCCTTAGGGGAATTTTTAAAAGACAGTAGTTTTATGAGGCCCCTCTCAAATGTCTGGAGATTTCTGCGAGCCGCTAGATTATCGTGTTGTCTGTTACAGCGCTTCACTGAACTTGATTGCCTCACTGCTGCCAGGAGTCCACGACCAGCAGTGGGAACCCAAGGACAAAATGAGGCACTGGGACTGATTTCCTCTTTGAATAGCTATGGTGTCAATCTGTTAAACATAAATAAACCAATATTAAAATACCATTTCATAAGATTGTTCCCCTAAGAATTTAGATGAAGAAACATCATTTTGAACCTTACTAGAAATGAATTGTCTTCAGTTTTCTAGGGCAGAGAAAAATTATCCTCATCTTTCCCTTTTCTTTCTGATATGATTTGGCCTTATATACATATTTTTATGCCTATTTATAATTCTTCGATTTATTACACAACACAATGTAGTTTTGTGAATTACCATCATTCAAGTACCTAAAATTCAACATTTTTTCAAGTCAGAAAATCCACTGAAGAGTCTCACAGTTAACCGTGCTTGTACCAAAGCCTTCTGCTCAGTAGTAAAGTCCATCCGGTGCAAGTCTTTTATAAAGTTCTTTATTTAATAATAAGTTAAATGTTGGTAGCACAATGACCGGTAAACACGTGTAACTCTTTTAACTTGCTTCATGAATCTCTTAAATAAAATTCATCCTCATGTGCTTTCTTTCCATAGTGGTAGTAATCCTTTACTCATAGGATCCCATCTATCCTTTGTGGAGAAGAAAAGATATGATATAATCTAAAGCAGAAATAAGAGACTGTTTTGATTTAATAACAAATATAGTATGGAAATTAAATTATATGCAGAGAATTTGCAGTTGAGGTGTGCATGACAATGAACACCTTGGCTGGCAGACTTATACACTGGTATTTTATAATAAAGCTTCATTAGCATGTAAACAAGTGGGTTATTTTTGGTGTCAGCAGTGATATTGCCCTTAATTCTTGGCCCTGGAATCAAATGCTCAGGTATATTGATTTAATGAATAACACAAATATCAAGTTTGAGTTACAGTGGGGAAAAAAACATTTTTGTTTATTAGCTAAACATAATACAACTTTTAAAAATGGTTCCTTTTTCATTTGCTAGAGCTGCCTCATGTGAGGAAAGTAAGGTATTAAACTAAACTTTGCTAATATTTTACAGGTTTAGAGAGTTTGAGAGCAAAGGTCATTTTAACTGTCTATGAATTTGGTGAAAACATTTTCTTCCACTGGTTTAGCTTTCTTTGATTTCCAGGGTGCACTAGCTAACATGGCTGGCAATATTTATGCCTCCTTTTCTTGCACAGTTCCATAGGCAGCCTTTAGAATTTTTTTGAATATAGCCATTTTCCTAGTTGTTCTAAAATCAAGGGTATATTCATAACTTATATGATATAACTCTCAAGCTCTATTGCAAACTAGTTACTCAATAGTCCAGTTAAGTAGCAATGTGATCATAGAAGTGTGTACTAAGAACTGTGATTTCATAGTTCAAGAAAAGTATGGAAAAATAAAACTTAAATGTAAACCAATTAATGGAATTTTAATAGTTCTACTGTCATTCTGTACCCAAAACAAATATACAGTTCCAATGTTATTTATTTTAAAATTTTTATTGAGATATAATTGACATATAACATTGCGTTAAGTTTAAGGTGTACAGCATGCTGATGTGATACGTAAGTATTGCAATACGAATACTACTGTAGTGTTAGCTGACAAACACCTCTGTCACATCACAAGATTATCAGTTCTTTTTTATGGTGGGAACAATTAAGATCTACTCTCTTAGCAACTTTGAATTTTATGATACAATATTGTCTGTATAGTTCTCAAATTTTTTGAATGCTTTGTCTCATATCAAACCATGAGAGACTGTATTTTCAGGTCTTTCAATGACAGATAGTATACCTTCTAGAAGAAGAGAAGCAGTCTGCCTATATGTGCATTTGTGCTTGTGGTTTTGAGTATTTAAGTTGAAGGCTCATAAAATCATCAGTCAACAAGTTGAAGGTATAGAAGTAGAGAAATGTAATATACAAAAGATTCATTGAGAATAAATGTAACATAATACTTGTGTTAAATCTATCTTTGCAAAAATGTTACATTATTAAATATTCTTAGACTAATAAGAAGAAAGAAAAGGTACTTGGTGAGAAAACCTATTGTCATAGGCAGGGCCATTTTTCCCATTAGGCACTGCAGGCACAGTACTTTCAGGGCCCCTGAGAATCCCTGTATTCATCTACTGTCTAGTCCAAAACAAAGATGAAGTTATTATTCACTTCAGACCCGTGTTAATTTGTGTGTTATATGGCTGTCGCTGTAATATGTATGTATCAGGTAGAAATTTTCAGTAACCCTGTGTAATACAATTAATAATAAGAAAACAAATTTAATAAAAAGTGAAACAAACAAAACAGGTGTTACTTTAGTACTATTTTTCCATATTTTATTTCTTTTTTACTTGTTGGGTAGTTCATTATGTAAGGAAACAGTCAAAGCTGACATCAAAAATAAAACTTTTGATTATTTGTAATTGAGATGCTTTTAGTTCAATATGTGAGCTATACACAGGCATTTTGTTTCTTTTAAACATTTCTCTGAAAGATATTGTTCATTACTTTTGAGGAAAATATATAATATGATTTCAGATTTTTATTTTATAAGTTAAGAAAGACACAATAGTCCCTTCATCAAATTTTGAATAGTTAAGTATTTTTGTTACATTCAGATAGCTACCAGATTTCCATGGTGGCTAAGGGGATTTTTATATGATCTTTGTAATTATAAAGAGATTTCCTTAGTGAGTGAAGTGCCTCATTTATGCACCTCTACTGAAAAAGAAAAAAAAAAGACTATATCATAGTAAATCATTTACACAAGTAGCAATAGTGAAAAAATCGAAAGATCAGTACAACCAGAAATAGTATTAAGTAATATGAGCACTGGGGGGTGGCACAAATCCAGTTTAGAATAAAATTTAGCAGAGTTCTGTTGTCGTGTTCGAACACTTAGTCTGTATAGCTGAAGGGGAAACATAGGTTGAGTAGTTACTGTGGGGTTGCGATGAGAACCTCACACCTTGTAGCTTAGCTGCAGAGAGGCCTGGCGGCAGTGCTGGGCCACACAAGTGCATCTGTGTCGGTTTTCTAGTGTAGCCTAAGTAGCTTGAAATACTGCATTTTTTAATTTTATAAGCTCTATGTGAAGTTTTAAATCTATGTATTTTTTCATATATATATATACATTCAAGGTTATCTTAATTTTCATTACTTTTTAAAATTTGCATTTACATGCTTTCTTGTCTGGAGAAGAATGGGTAGAGTTTAGATTTGCTGAGGAAATGTTTTAAGCATTTGAAAGGCCTCTAGGTTTACAGTGCAGAGCACAAACAAACAAACAAATGAACCTTTGCTGTAGGGAAGAAGTTTGGAATGAGGTTTAATCTTCCCTGTACTTTTGCTTCTGTCCCATTCCTCCATCTCCATAATCTAGTTGAGTTCCGGATGGTTTCTCAATACTCGGTTACATCTGTGAGAAATACTTCAATTATCCTTGTACTTATGACCTGAAGTTCTACATACTACTCTTTTCTTCTTCATTTTGCTTTCAATTACTTCTCTTCCCCAGTCTTTGTTTCATTCTAAGCACCTTCTACATTTAGCCTTTACTTCAATTCTGTACTCTCTAATGCTGCAGTATAGGTATAGAATGAGTGCCAGTATGATGGGAGAAAATTGTCACAGAGAAGGAGGCTTGCTTTTATCTAACTTGTAAATGCTTCATCCTTCTGTGTAATGATAGGGGAGAGAAGTCATCTCAATTAAACTAACATTTATGGGCTATCTCTTATATATTAATTATATTGGATGCAAACATGAAAATGGCACATTTTTATCCTGAAAATTCGCAATCTCAGAAAATGGATACACATGTAAATCCTGATCAAGGCTTTGAAGGTATTCTGGTGAGTGTTACGGATGGAGGGGTTTATGATATGTTATGAGGGAAGAGTAACATTTTCTGACTAAAGGAGAAAAGGAAACTGCTGAGCAAATGGTTCTAGAGCAGTGCTTCTCAAAGTGTGGTCTGTGCTGCTTCCTTCATCAGGAAAGACTCGCTATGAATAGAGCGTCCGTTGAGTTAAGGATGCTTAGTGGTATGTTCGGCTTCTGTTCCAGGGAAGCTCATTATCTTGTTGTGGACTGAGACTTTGAGGGCCACTCCTCTAACGCATGCGATATACACGTACAAATCACAGCACGTCAGAGGCGCATTGGGTCAGTTTCACATGTGGGGAAGCAGAGTGGTTCTCGGAGGGATCTCACCGAGAGGGTGAAAGTGAAGAGAGACTTTCTAAAAACCGTAAGATGATTAAGCTGAGGCTTGAAGGGTAGCTTTGGTTTGAAAATGCAAGATGAAATGGAGAGAACTTGAGAGGAAAAAGGTATCCCAAGTAAGACTAAGAGAAAAGAGCTCACAAAAAGGAGCGAATCCAGGTGTAGTTGTGAAAATTGTATAATGTACAGTGTACTACTGTTTGTGTCTTTTCAGGGAATTTCTAGGTATTTGTGCGGAACAATAGGCAATTTAGGTTATTTGATTAGAGTATGCTTTCAAGGAATCTGTAAAAAGGAAGTAACATTTATCAAAAAGTAAATATGGACTAGGAATTGTGCTGAACATTTATATTTGTCAAGTCATGTAATGTTCACAACCTCTGCAAAGAAAATATCAGTGTTCCCATTTTACTGATATGGATACCAAAGTGGAGAGAATAGAAGTCACAAGTCCAGTAAGAAGGGGACTGACTCAAAAGACCATGTTTTAATGGAATAAAGTCAAAAAGGTGGATTAATGGCAGATGTTGTAAAGAGTCTTGAATAATATTAGAAGTTTGGAGTTTATAATCTGTAATTGTTGGGGACCCATGAAAAGTTGTAGGTGCATAAATGGCTTTATCAACATCCTATTTCATGAATTAAACATTAATTTATGATTTAGTTTAGACTCTAAATAGGTACCTTAGGGAAAAAAAGTAAAAAAGTCGAATCCTGATTTGTTTCCAGACCAAATCTGTGGAAGCAAAAGTGGAACTAGGGTTTAGTCTGTGATGGAGTGGGAATGAGGGGAGATGGGTGCTCTGTTTAAGCAAAGCCTTCAAATATTTTGGCTAGTAATTGGCTAATTTGTAGTTAGAGAAACACGTAAAGTGTCAAGTAAGACTTTTTTTTTTTGTCTGTTCTGTAGCAGGAAAAAAAAAATTTACATGTAATTGAGAGTTGGATTATGGTGAGATTGCAGTCGGCCATGTGAAAGGTATGAGCAACGATCAGGAGTGTCTGTATTTACTTTTCTTGCTCAAATATGAAAAAACAAAATTTCATTTGCTTCAAAGTGCTTCTAATATATTTTCTTCCCGGCCTTAAGATCATTCTACCAGGCCAGTCAAAATGTGGTAAAAATCAGATAAGTAATTGAGCATTTTAGAGAGATTAGCAAAAAGAAATCTTAATTGTCTTGTTCCTAGAAATACTGAGTAGGGTCATGGAACAGAACAGTTTACTGCAAGCAGGAATGGCAACATGTGAAATTGGGGTTAAACCAGTTAATAAGAAAATTAGTTGAAGTTTTATCACATCTGTTGAAAAACCAGAAAAAGGAAAGGAAAGAGAAAAGGAGAGAAGAAAGGAAGAGAAAGAAATTAAAGTTATGTACCTCGATTTTTATCATTTCACATTTTCTTCAAAATGTCATTTTCTTTTCAATTGAAGATAAGACTACCTGACTAGTATTTAGTTTAAAAAGAATATATATATAAAATATATATACACACGTATAAATTATGTATACATATTATTAGCAACAAAATCATAATTTTATATTAACTATGTATGTAGAATTTATTTGTAGTGTCTCCTTTGTTATTTACACCCAGCTAGAGCTTAATTCACAGATCTGCTTTTCACAGTGAGAGGCACACTGTCCATTTGGTGGTGGCATAGTGCCTAGGAACAGCCCATTCTTTTGCATAGGGACAGACTTAGGCCATTTAATTCATCTCAGTGGTGGCAAATAATAAAAATTCCTAGTTTACCTTACTGTAAATCCGTATTTTTTATTTAAAGAAAGATGAGAGGAAAACTAAAGTTCACAGAGGTTAGCAGACTCACTTATGATCAAAAGTAGTGACTTTTTTTGCTACACTCCTGTGTGATTGGGAGAATTTTGCTATGAATTTGAGGAGGGAAAACAAAAGTGAGCCAAGAGCAGTAGCTAGTTTGGGTGACAAAATCTGGAATTCACATTTTTATTTATGTATGTTGGATCTGAGGTACTGAGATATTTAGGTGGAAAACAGACTATTGGGAATGTATGATTGAAACTTCCCTGCCAGGAGATAGAAATGTGAAAATTACCTGTGTTGACATAAGATTTGAAATTGTGAATGTAAGAAGAGCCATTTATTTCACAAGTTGTTAATGAGAATTTACAATTTCCCAAGAGAGTAAACCTAAGTCAAATTTCAAGGGTTGAAGTTAGTTCAAATGAGGCAGGGAAGTGAGAAAATAAGGACTGTGTGGCCTTGGGAAGGCAAGGAGTTAAATTGTGGTTGGATTACTAAGTGGAGTGGAGAGTGATGATCAATAAGTCTGTTTGTCATCTGGAGGAGTTCTTAAGTTATTTTTCTGAAAGCTGGGTGGAAGCAACTGAAAGATCTTGAGTACACAATGTGAAGATCATATCCTTAAGAGAGAAGGCTTAGAAAGAATAGCAGGAAATTTTTATGGCTGTTGAATACGTAGCAGAGGATGTGAGGTCATAGCGTGCAGTGCCTGGGATAAGAATGAACGGCAGAGGGTGAACCATCAGAAATCTAGGAAAAGAACTGTCAGTAGTCTCAGATATTTTGAGGAAGCCATGAAAGATGTTGGATTTGACTATTGGAAGATTATTTGTATTCCCTCTAGGACCCAGAATAATGTTTTCAAAAGTGGTTAATAAATTATGTGTGCATGCTTCATTGGTGTGTATGTGGCAGGAGGTGGAGAAGTATTTAAAATGTTATTCAGAAGTTTGACAAAACTTCTTAAATTCACGTGGAACTGCAAGTCAAGGAAATTTAAATGTAAGAGGTGGCTGATTAAAAATAGTAAGGAAAATGGAATATGTTAATAAAGTACATTATGAAATTATACTGGCATGTTAGAAACATTGTATGGGACTGAGAGATGACATACATGGAGATAAAACAAACTTTGAATAGAAAATTAGAAATTAGAAAAGTTAGAGCAATTGGGCCTTTTCAGCCCAGTGAGAAGCTATATAGCATAATGGTTAAAAGCACAGTCGAAGGAAGCAAAGAGATATGAGTTCAAGATATTTGTTAAAAAAAAAACAAAAACAGAAAACAAAATACTTGTGATTGAAGTGAGGTGCGCGGCTTAAACTCAGTTTCTATACGTGTGAAAGCAGTGATAGTAACACTTACTTCATAGGTCTATTAGGAGGGATCAAAGTAATAGCCTACTAAAAACCCCAGTGTAGTTATTGGCACATTAATAAGTTTAATAAATGGTACTTTTATTACTTTGCTAAGAATACACCCTTAGGTTCTGAATGAAATCTGAGGTTAATTATGATAAAGAATATTATAGTACAAATATATTAAATGGAAGTATCAAAAGAACATTCTAACACAAATAAATTAAATGGAAGAATCATCCTCACGCATCTTGCAATCAGAGTGGTATGTAAGATGGCCATAGAAAAATTCACAGTTACTCAGATGGTCCAGTTTTGGAATTGACACCTAGGTGAAGTGGTGAAAGCTTCATCATCTGAGTCATTCTAAACTTGATTCTACCACACTCAAGAAATCCTGTGGTCAAATTCTTATCCTTTCCACCAGTTGTATGGCTTGTCCAGGCACAGACCTGCTATTGACTCCCCTGTTTCCATGCACAAAGCTGCTATTCACTTCCAGGAAGATCGGTGGCTCTGTGGAATTGGATAAGAATTTGGCCTACAATGAGTGATTTGAATGAATGAATTTGGAATTGGCAAGAAAATACAAACATATGCCACATTTACTTGGTACATTCACGCTTCAAGAGAACTCAGGTAGCACATAAATTCTGTGTAAAAAGCCAGAGATTTTCAGCAAGAGCCTATTACAAAAGAAGCCTAAATCTTATCAGTGTATTTTCGCCCTGTTTAAAGGACAAGGCAGAAATACCATATTTAATTACTACTTATTGGAATATCTCTTCTGATAAAGGAGTTTCTTCTGTTAAAGCCGTGTGTCGCACCTACTATTTATAATACTGCTATCAGAGGACAAGACTAACTGTCGTGTTATAGGCAATCTAATATGTGGATTTATTAACTTTTTTTTTTTTTTGATGCATTTTTTTTTAAGCTGGTCTTCATTGGCTTGATTGGTACTGGACTACTTGCAAATTGAACGTTATTTTTTGCTTTTTGTATGGTATATGGGGTAACCAAGGTGGATGGTATATGGTGAATCCAAGGTATATGGGGACCCACTTATGTGCTGGCATGAAGTTGGAGTGAGTCTGAACCTTCTCCTGTTTCCAGTAGAGGCAGATTTCTTCCCTTGATATTATTGCTCATGCAGTTTTCAGTACCAGAGACACTGGGCGTTTATAAAGGAAGAGATGTTACGTTTTTGAGAGCTTCTCCCTTCCGCTGACTGAAACAATAAAAATAAACATGAAGCTGTCGGAATGGCCTCGCGTATAATGTCATTTGCATGTGATTTCCTTTGCTTCTCTAGATAATTGAATTTATTCAGGCAACTTATTTTTTAAATGTGTAGTCTCTATGAATGGAAACATCTTAACTAAAGACAATCCTTTTATTTCCTCTTAATGAAATATATACATGTATGTGTATGCTTCTGTTAGAACCAAGGGAGAAGAAGAATAAATGGAAACACCAAAAATGTACCATAAAAAAATTAATTAAAAGAGTGAAGTGTGACTCTTGTAACCAAATATTCTTTCTTTGTGTTCACCCCCTATCTATGTTCAAGGTCTCTAGGTGCTCAATGGGAGCTTTTTAATTATTTTTCCCTGTTTGATGTTGCTAAGTATAATGAATGGAGAGCAAAGGACTTCTGTAAGAAGCCACTACATTTGTATCATCTTAGAGCTGGCAAGCACAGCAATACCTGGTTGGTTCCCATCCTGAGACTCAGTCTTAATAAATTTCAGGCTTAAAGAGAATGACTATTTAAATTGAGCTCTATTAGTCAAACAGTGTAGCTTTCTTGGTATGAGGAATAGAAAGAATACATGCTATTACTTTGGATTGGCATTTTTGTGGGTTATTGAGCACCAAGCCAGAATCACTTGGGATATCAGAAATATCCAGGGATATTCAGAAGCCAGGAATTCAAGTAGAATTGTAGAAGAGAATGCAGTCTGTCCAGAATTCAGAATTATTTGTCACCTGTTTATACTCTCTCAGATTTAATATAATACAATTTTTTTTTATACAATATACCCCCAAATACCCCTTGACGGGATATTTTATTAAAGGGGCAAAAACACCATCAGTTCTTATTTTTCACCTGTGATCACAACTCTATCATAAAGTACTCATGGCAATAGATTCCTGCAGAACTTTTTGGTTGTTGATAAGTTTCATTTTTGTTTTTAAGTTATTCTAACATCTATATGGCAGGAATTTTGGAGGTTGAACATGCAGTATCAAGAACTCAGAATTCTGAGAGCCCATTCATTGTAAATAAGGGAAAATGTGTCAGCTTCTCATTTTCTTCTTATTTTTACAGTGCTTTTTGTCTTCCTAGAAGGACAATAATCCTTATTCTGATGTTTTTATTCTAGAGTCTTTTCATTTTCCAGTTTCTGTTTTGCATGTTCTATTGGTGCTCATTATTATTTCCAGGTACCTGTTTCGCTTTACAAAGCATTGTTTATTTTTCAGCATCTAATTATAAATAACAATAAAATTTTGAAAACTTACATGGTAAACCCGAGTCACTGAGAAGGTGATACTGACCTTTAACTGCCATTTTTAGACATACGTGAAGAGGACTGGGCCATTTGCTCTTCTACCTGGGTGGACATTTTCTGGGAGTTCATGAACTAAAATGTATTTAACCATTCACTGGAAAATTATGATTCGTAAGTCACTGTTCTACAACCTTTATTTTTTAACATGAATCTTGTATTTTGAGGTGCATCTACATTTAGATAGTTCATATACAAATTTAAAGATCTCAAACAATAAATTCTTCATTTGAATTCCAAGAGAGATTATATGACATCTGCTATTTATAGTACGGGGGTCAGAAGTTAGGGCTAATGCTCAAATTATAGAGTAATTTTCTTATATTAAATTTATTAATTTTTAAAGATATATTGATTCTATTTTAATAATCAGCTCTGTTTGCTAACCATTTTGTTTTTGTCAATACTGTTATCATTACTTCAACCTCCCAAGCAACAACTCTGTTTATTTGGACTGAATTTGTCTCTAGGAGTTGGAAACAAATAGTTCTTTCAACTCCTACAGCTACAATCTAGGGGAAGGCTTTTTATCATCACATATATGGCATGGTAACAGCTTCCTATTCAGTAAAGATCTTTCTCTTCTACTCAGTCCATCCTCCCTACCACTCCTAGGCTAAACTTCCAAACATTCTACTTTAAGAGTAAATGCCCAGTGTAGAGTCTAGAATAGTTTTCCTTTGCCTGTTAGGTCAAATGTAAATAATTCTTTTTGGTTTACATGACCCTTCATAAAATGACCCCCCTATGATAGTCACTCTTATTTATTATTCTCCATTTCTTTGGTTTAAGCCGCTACCTTCTTGTGTGTGTGTGTGTGTGTGTGTGTGTGTGTGTGTACACTATAAAATTTTCTGGATGATGCTTCTGGGGAGCAATTGTCTAACTCTTTCCCTCTACCTATTCTTTCTAAAGTTCGACCGAAGGACTATATATATGTAACACTTTAATAAACCAATTAATATATTTATGAAGCACTAATAATAAGGTCTGTGGTACATGTCTGTGAATAATCAGACATATTCCCTGCCTTCATGGTATAGAAAGAAAATTAAATAAGTGATCCCAAAACAGTGTGCTAAGTGCTAGTTATCGATAAAGAAGTTTCCTCCTTCCTTTGATTTCCAATGTTCTCTCTTTAAACTACTTCTGAGTGTATAATTTCCTATTATACAACTTAGTATTTATTATAGTTGTTATGATTACTAATTATTTCTTGTGTATTTATTTTTTATTTATTCATTTTAATTCAAGTATGGTCAGTCACAATGTGTCAGTTTCTGGTGTACAGCACAGTGTCCCAGTCATGCATATACATACATATGTTTGTTTTCATATTCTTTTTCATTAAAGGTTATTACAAGATATTGAATATAACTCCATGTGCTATACAGAAGAAATTTGTTTTTTTAACCTATTTTTACATATAGTGGCTAACATTTGCAAATCTCAAACTCTCAAATTTATCCCTTCCCACCCCCTTTCCTCTGGTAACCATAAGATTGTTTACTATGTCTGAGAGTCTGTTTTTGTTTTGTAGATGAGTTCATTAGCGTCCTCTATTTTCTCTTTTTTTAAATTCCACATAAGAGTGATATCATATGATATTTTTCTTTCTCTTTCTGGCTTACTTCACTTAGAATGACAATCTCTAGGTCCATCCTTCTTGCTGCAAATGGCACTATTTATTCTTTTATTATGGCTGAGAAGTATTCCATTGCGTATATATACCACAACTTCTTTATCCAGTCATCTGTCGATGGACATGCTTCCATGTCTTGGCTATTGTAAATAGTGCTGCTGTGAACACTGGGGTGCATGTGTCTTTAAAAATTAAAGTTCCCTCCAGGTATATGCCCAGGAGTGGGGTTGCTGAATCATATGGTAAGTCTATTACTAATTGTTTCTTGTATATTTAAATAACTCTCAAACTTCATTTTCAGCTCTCTGAGGAGCGAGAACTAGCTTGATTTTTTTTCATACTTTCGGCACCTCTTACCACACCTGAATCAGTTGAGTAAGGCAGTATAATTTCATGATGACCAGCGTGGATGTTAAAGTTAGATGATCTTGGGTGTAATTCCCCAATTTACCATTTCCTACTATTACCTTGGGTAAATTACTCTTACAGTCTTAATATCCTCATCTGTTAAATAGGAAAAACAGTCTTTCTGCAATTTCTCTGAGAATTATTAAATGTAATGTCCATAAAACTTTTAGAACAGTGCGTTTAAGAACTCCAAGTATAGTAGCTTTATTTTTACTTAAACATTAGTAAATTTTAACAGATTTTATATACGTGGTCAGGAAAATGCCTAATAGTTTAGAAACATTTTTTAGATTCTTCAAAACTATGACCAAAATAAAATTTATATGTAACATTACTCATATTAACTGCAAAAAATAATCTTTGCTGAGAACCCAGTGTTTTACGTAAAGAAACCAGGGCCTCAGTGATTGTGGATGCTACAAGATGGTCCTTATACAGCTGCTAAAATAGGCTCAAGAAATTCTGATTTATATGATGAGTAAATAGCTTGGCTTGTTGGTGAATTTCGTTAAGTGTGCGTGGACTGCTTAATGGCTCATTAATGAGAACTGCAGCTTGTACTTCTTATGTCTCGGATCACTGGTTAATGTTAATTCGTGCTAAAAGCCCCTTCCAAAGAAAAAGTACTGCTTTTTGCTATAAACAGAATGCTCTATTGAAAGTCTTACTCAGTATAGAAAAATACTTCTGTAACTTTTTTTTAATAGGAAGATGGGATTAGTACAGTACCCTGACATGTGACTGACACTGGGCTATGAAATCAGTCTGATCTAGTGAGGAGACATGCTGCTGGTGAGGGCCTCTAACTCAGGCGCTAAGGGAGCACAGACGAGGACGGCTGGCAAAATTAGAGCCAGTCCTTAATCCGCCTTTCCTCACATTGCCTCTGCTGCTGCTTTGTATTTATAATGTGAAGAAACCTAAACATTTATCTGCAGGAGAATGTAGTGGGGCTGATATTCTCACGAAGAAAGAACAATTTTGATATGTCTGTATAAAGTAAAGAAGAAAGAGGAATATGAAAGTAGAAATGTGGCATAAGTAATTGGTATCATGTATTTATAAAAAGTAATTCATTACTCTATTTTTTTTCAGACTTTGACTTTAAAAAAGTTTTATTTCGTAATGAGGAGTAATTGAACGTTCTTTCTTTGATCACTTTCTGGAGTTATCACTTTGTAGAGAACCATGAAACTGTGAAATTTGAAAATTGAGTATGCAACAGAGTTAAAAGCACACTAATGTCGCCTGATATTTTGAGAACTACTTTTTTTTTCCTTAAAAAAAGTTTTTATTAGTTTGATGTTTAAAAATGGGCCACCTCACAAATATTTAAATTATCCTTAAAAAAAGATTCCATGAGTGCAGTTTGATTTCAGCAGAAAGAACTGTGAAACTACATATATAAGCTTTGTGTGTGTGGGGGGGGGGTGTGGGGGTGAGTAGGGAAAGGGGTTTGCCTTCTCTTCTCCACTTTCCTGGTAAAGGGCCTGACTTTTTCTTTATGTATTTGTATATATTCTGTGTTTTGTTCATTGTTATATCCCAATATGATGGCCTGAAGTGTACTTATTTTAACAAATACTTAAGTAGCTCTTGCCATTTCTCAGTTACCATTTTATGAGTTTTACAATTTGTAACACATATATTAACTCATGTAATCCCTTAACTAATATAACTCATTATTTCATGACTTACGATCCACTAACAACCCAATGAGGTGGATAATTGTATTATACCCATTTTACAGATGAAGAAACTTAGAAAGATTAAATGACCTGCCTGGGGTCACACAGCTAGTAAATGTGGAACCAGGATTTGAACCAAATCTATTTGGCTTCAAATTCTCTGCACTTAATTGTGAACATAATTATGCTGCTTCACAAGTTAGCAGTCAAATTGTTTTTATTACACTGAGAGAGAAAACTGAGTGAAATATTTCTTTTTAATAATTGTTTTCACTACTACTAAGTTTTAGAGGTCAGCGGTAATATATAATAGCAAGTATGAGTTATGTGTCACTTATTATCCTGTTTTATAGATGAGGAAACTGTGGTTTCAAAAGTTTAAATAACTTGTCCAAGATTACTAAAGGACAGACTTTGCATTTGAACCCTAACATCCTGACTCCTGACTCCAGTTTGCTTAACCATTGCTGCTTTGCTGATGCCGTATTTTACTACATGAGGGATCATAGTTTATTTCACTTATCCCTGAACATGTAGTTAGTTTCCAGTTATAAGTGACGCTAGCAAACACTTAGCTTACTGGCATTACCAAGTATGTATTCTGTGTAAGAAACTGTGCTCATTGCTCTGTGGGATAAAAAGAATTCATTTCCCAAACAGATCACAATTTGAGGAATTACTCAAGTATCATTTCTTTCTTCCAACTCAGAGTGAATGGTAGATGAATTATTTTAATTAGTGGCTAGTTTTTCTTTATTAAAATATTGTTATATAGCCCACAGTGCTAGTGTTAAATGGAAGTGTTTTGATGTGTAGTCTAATATTTGTTTAGAAACATCTTATTGTTGACCTTTGAGTGCTCAGGGAAGAGATTATCAAATGTCTTAAAAGTGTTCTTGCTAGATGTTTAAACGTAAGTAAGACGCAGCACACAGATCATCAGCAGGAAGATAATGAGGCTGTCACAGCACAAAATGTTCTTTGTTTTTACAGGTTCTATTAGTTAATGTATTAGAATTCTCTAAATGCCACTTTTGCTTATTAAGTGGTTTTGAGAGCACATGAAAACATACGTTTTATTCTTGAATGGAGTGTTTCTAAGATTCTTAGCAAATGTGATTCTGGAAAAAAACAACCATTAGACATTTCTGCCTATGTAGCATCCACATGCAAATGAAGATATTTTCCAAAACCTCTTCCTATTTGTACAATCCTTTATTAAGTCAGAAAATTTGCCTTTAAATTTCTGTTTCATTCAATGAAATGAAATTAGGTGGCAAATATTGTATTGGTTTAAAAAAATGGAGACATACTATCATTGTTCTATTTTTATATTATAAGTGAGATTAAACTATTAATAAATTCAAACCAAAGTTTTTAGTGTATTTCTAGAATTAAGCTCTTTCCACAGTGCAGTTTTGACCTAAATCTCAGATTCTTTAATCTGTACAGTTAGTATGAAATCAGTAAAAATAAGCCTGTTTCAATATGTACCCAAATGGCTATTAAAAAAATTGTCAGTGTCATTTTCCTCCAACATGTATTGGTCAGTTTTACCTCTGCATGTTTGCTAACTCTTCTACCTCTCCCCCCACCCCCGGAATATGTTACCTTTTGGCTTATCGCTCAGATCCAGTAAGTCCCATCACTTTATGACATCTGTCTTCACCGCTGCGGATTTTAGTCCTCTCTTTCCTCCGCTCCCTCTTTTCCTCCGTTAACTGTTTTTCCTATACCAGTACTTCTCTAGCTTTAAGGTGTATCAGTCTTCCCTGGAAGACTTGTTAAATCACATTTTGGGGCTTCATCTTTTGAGTTTCTGATTTAGGAAGTCTGGGTTGAGGCCTGAGAAAAATGTATAAAGTATTTCCAGGTCATGCCAATGGCGTTGTTCACTAACCACGTTTGAAAACCTTATTTGTACAAATCACCTGTCTTTTATTGTTTAATACCATGTGACTGCATTTTAAGAAAGAATGCACTTTTAAGTGTTTATTTAGTCTTCTGATCAATAATGAAGTTTGAGCCTAAGCTAACATTTCATCTCAATGCTTGGCAAAAAACTGCAAACCAAATTAGACTTTTGCTTAATTTCCATTCTATCGCACAGGAAGGGAGTTTTTTAAAGATTCTATGTTTTAGGCTTTGAAAAAACATCAAATAGCTTTCACGTCTTCTATTTTTATTGTCCAAAATACATTTAAAAATCTTTGAAGTATGAGTAGATCCTATATTTGAAATATAATGGAACCATTTTTATAAAATAATAATAATTTAATTAATAAACTTGATGAGAGCTGTCACTGTTTAGGATATTAGATCTGTCCCAAGAGTGGGTTGTGTCTGCATTACAGTTGCAGATGAACCGCTTAAGCTTGCTACAGCATTCTTTAAAAATTAGAACTGAGCAGGTTATGGAATATGGAACTTTCTGTAGATCATAGAGAAAAAAATGTACAGTACATGTTTGAATATTTTGGAATTTCTATCCACTTTTTTATATTGTGATTGAATGACTATAAGAATTTAGAGTACCAATATTCAGGGAATTTCTGTAATCTTATAAAATTTTAAAATATGTAAAATATAAACTTTCCTTAAAACCTGACTTTGGATTCCTATGACTGTCTTGTGAACAGTCTAGAGGAGGCCAGTGCATCCAAGCCTAGCATCTGAAAAAAAACGCATGTACATAACTTGCTGGTCCTGTCCCTAGACAGATTTATGAACCACTCATCTAATATCTGGAACCTCAGTTAGTTTGCCTTGTAGTAGTTTAAACAATAAGAGTTGTTGATCTTACAAAACTAAGTGAGTTTTACAAATCTGTTTTGGTGGTTTTTTCCAATACAGAAAGGTAACCAGTTATGGTGAGCTTTGTATGTAGATGATTGAATATAGCCCAAGCAAAACTGTCTCTGTCAATTTTTCATTTATTTGAACCACTGAATCTAAGTACACATTAGACAGCTCTTATTTAGACAGAAGTTTAGAGAAGATTTTAAATTGATGGCATTAACACCAACAGTAATCACAAGCATAACAGACACCCTTCATAGATCTGCGTGTAAGTGCTGACTTTTGTTTTATAGGTCTTGGGAGCTGACCTGTATCGTGTTTCCAGAATACTGGATTTGGTCATATTAACCAAAGAAAGACTCTTAGTGTTTGCTGCTGAGCTTTTTTAAGTGTTGGCTTTTGACTCAGTATATCCTTCTTCATATGTTTCCATCCTCTTTCCAGGAAAATTCCTATTTGAAATTTAACTGATATGACTTCTTAACATGGTAACATTCACTTTATAAAAGTTAACAACTTGTTCTGCCTTCCATTTCAAATTTATGTGTGCGTTATCACAAGGTGACTGCTGAGCAAGAAGATGGCGATTGCCCTTAGTGATGTACTCTTTTCTTCAATGTATTTATTAAAGTATAATTAAAATGTTGATCTCTTTCTAAATGCTTTTCTTAGGAGCAGTAAAATTTCAGGTTATTGACACATATGCTTTTATATTTATCTGAAATAAAATCAATAGTTTGAGGCTCTTTTTCCAATAATAACTAGTCCTTTAAAAATCATCTAATTGTATATATTGATGAGCTTGTAGTGCTTTTCTGGAAAGATATACGTTTAGGTCAGAGCTTCTCAACCTGGAACCCACGGTTTATAAGAGTTCCTACAGGAATTCATGGAAGAAGTTCATAGTTGGAACCATGGGAGTAGAAAATTAACTCTCTAAAACTGTATGTGAAATCCTGTGTGCAGTTGCATGCGTGTGTGTCTGCCTGTATGTATGCCTGAGCATGTGTGTTAGGAGAGCATCTATAGCTATCATCAAGAGGTCTGTCATCCAAAAGGAGGAAGCACTACTGGTTTGGAGTATCATATAGAAGTACAATGAAAAATTTCTTAACCAAAAAACTTCAAAAAGTTAAGTTTTTTACACAATTTTTTATTATTAAATTAATTTTGACATCTAATTAGACAGAATAGGTTACAAATAGTGCAATTTAGTTTCAGAATAAACCTTTGTGATAATGTATTTTTATCCAATTTTTAAAGAATGTAAAGAATAGCTAAATAATATAGCTCTTTTAAAAAACTGAGGTATAATTGACGTAATAGTTTCAGAAATACAACATAATGATTTGCTATCTGTATATATTCCAAAATGATCACCACAGTAAGTCTGATCAATGTTCATCACCTGAGTTACAATTTTTTTTTTCTTGTGATAAGAACTTTTAAGATCTACCCTCTTAGCAACTTTCAAATATAGTATACAGTATTATTAACTGTGGTCATCATGCTGTACATTACTTTCCAGGATTTATTTTAAAACAAATGTTGTGCCTTTTGACCATCTTCACCCTTTTCAACCAAATCATACAGATTTTAAGATATTTTTCAAAGTTTTGTTTTGTCCTGTCCTGGTAATATTTACAAGAACAGCCTATTGCTGGAAGAACATGGCCATGTCAAAACTTGTTCAGCACAAAAGCACTTTATCTGTGTACCTGTGGTTCATTTTATGCTATGTTTATGCAATACCAAAATTAATGAACTTGCATTAATGAGACTCTAATTAAAGATCATCCAAATTTTCTGTACTGTTTTTTCTAAGTTCAAAACTTTGAAAAACTAGAAAGAATGCTAAAGATGCCCACACATTTCATAAAGATAGACTGAAAAAATCAAAAGCTGCCGGGAACCATTATTTTGGTTAACCACTGAGAGCTCAAATTTATGTGTTTAGTTTAAATAATCATTTAAACGTTAAAGTTCATATTTTTGAATATGACATCAGCTAGTTTCTGTTTAGGTGGAGAGAACTTTATAAGTCTACAATATAGTTGGATTAACTAATTTCAGTGCATTTATATCATTTCTTTAGAAGTTGAACATATTGGGACAGAAACCTCTCCTTTTCGTGCTTAGTTATTGAGAAGCATATCTTGTTCACCTATAAAATTGATAGATACAGACATCTTAAGGGATTTTGCCTTTGTTTTGAGACAGAGGGGATTAGAACTGGTTGCGAACCAGGGTTCTGCAGGCCAAGAGGCTGGGGTTGATTATCTGTTTCATGTTTTACTAGTTATATGATCTCAGGCATTTACTTGAGTCTGTGTGTCTCAGTTTCTCTGAAATGCAAATCATAATTAGGCTTGCCATGATAATTAACTGAGTTAAGGCATAGAAGGCACTTTAAACAATGCTTGACACAAATTAAATATTTCAGTAAATATTGGTTATTCTTTTTAGTAATTATAGTCTGTTAAGACTATTAAATGCAGTGTTTTTACTACCTTATATGGATTTAATTTTATAGGACCAAAAAATAAGCATGATAATGTTTTTCTTGAGGCCAGAAGTCAAGGATGAAATGTCATTTGGACAATAAAAGTAACACGTATCTGGCTGAGTCTATATATATAATCTCTCTTTTTCAAGTAAATTAGTTTTTCTTAAGCACCAATTTGTCTATACTAAAATTTGAATCTTAAGGTTAAAATATTTTTCTCAAAGAGTTCATAGGAAAATATTGTCTGTAGAATTAATAAGAATGCATTTTTAACAGCTATTTCAGTGAGGATAGGTACATAGATACATTAGGCAGACCTTTCCTTTTGTCTCATGGCTGCAAAGGTGCAAAGAGGGCAAGATTAAGTAGTTTGTTCAAGAATAATGAATATTATTAACCTCATTCTAAAAGTTTAGAACACTCTTTTATCATTATACTTTATTTTCTTGGGATGGGGCTAAATCTTTTTATTTAGTTTTTAATGGAGGTTCTGGGGATGGAACCTGGGACCTCGTGCATGCTAAGCACATGCTTTACCACTGAGCTGTACCTTCCCCCTATTCTTAGACTTTAGAAGTCATACATCACAGTGCTGAGAGCTCGTCTGTAAAATACTGAAGCTTGTCCTTGTTATTCATAAAATTTGATTAAATATGTATTGCTGGCTGAGGCCACGAATGCATTTATTAGTGGCCTCTCTGGTTGTTCACCTTGTTCAGCAAAGTGAAGGGAAACATGCAGTCAATACTTCAGGTAAATGCAGTCCCAGGGCAGAAACGGAAAACTATGGGACTTCTGTGACTGAAGGCTGTGCCGGCACTCCTTAACTGGCCGCACACCATGCGCGTGAACAGTGGAGCCCCACACTGAAACCTCTGGTAACTGTGTAAAACTGTTACAGGGAGTAACAGTGCCAGAGGCTGAATCCGACAGGTGACATAGCATTAAGATAAATATGCCTTCATGAAACAGCAGTGACGTTTGATTAATTTTTTTTTATATTGCTGTGATAACTGAGTCTATATACTTGGGAAATATATTAAACTCTTTACAATACGTCCTCCCTCTTTGCAAGGGGCAGAAAGTTTAGAGACATGCAAAATGGGATGTCATTTTATTTTATTTTAATTTGAAATGTCGTCTGATATTTTAATAGATGTCACTGTGTACAATTTGGGTGCCATTCTCTGTATTGATGCAGCCAGAAGATATGTGTGATTTTCAGTTATGGCAAGTGAAGTTCAGCTCCCAAGTTCTCATTTGTAAAGTTTATTATCATCATATAATGTACAAATAGAGTATAAAATAGAAATGTTTGAAGTGAAACTAAAACTGGGTGTCCCTGCTTTTGATCCTAGATATAAATGGGAAGAAAGATGTGTGAAAAGTAAATACAGCAGTTTTGCTATATTCCAGTTTGCGCATTAAACTGTTTATGATGGGTCATTCATAAAAACATTCCTTAGTTTAATGATTGAATTTGTCATTTCCCTTCTCAGAGGTGCCTATGTGTGTGTATCTGTGTTTATATGTTTGCTTGTATTTATGTGTCAGTTTTAAATAAATAATTACAGAGGTATCTCTTCACTTAGCCTGCAGGGGCTTGTAATTATTACATTACGCGTATTGATTTCTAAATCCAAGTACATTATAAGCTAAGATTCTTCTATTAATGTGCTGTCTTTAGAACATTCAGTCAAGACATAGTAATCATCAGAGGCATTTTGCTTGTAAGTAATGGAAACCATTTTTGGGTTTAGAATTATAATTTTGAAGATTCTGTTAGCACATGTTTTTTACCTTTACTTACCCTGCATTGCCTTGGACACACCCCACACACTGATGTCTGTATCATAGCTAATGTCCTGGTACTCACTAATTTTCACAGACAAAAAAAATCATATGAACAGATTATGATTATATTTGTGTTCAAAACTGTATTTTAATATATTTTTAAAAATGAGAATGACAGTTTTATCATGTATTTTTAATATATATTTTAAGCTAGTCAAAAATATTAGCATTAATTTATTAAAGATTAGATATCAACTCAATGTGATTTATCATTTTTCTGGGGTCAGCAGATCCTTATTACCATGTCTTAAATGAAAGACAGATGTATAAACATGGGTCTAAGCTATTGCCCTGAAGATTAAACATGCACACACTCAAATATATTTTAATGGAAACTTTTAATGCTGTAGAATTAAGAAATACACCTAGGGGGAGTCGAACTTCCTCAAAGATGTTAGGATACAGATTTATTTTTAAGAAAAGCTCTACTTTGTGGAAAGGTAAAGGGTTATGGAAGTAAGAGATTATGCAAGGAAAACTTTTAAGTTAGAAAATAAATTTTTCTTTGTCATTTCAATATCCGTTCTCTTGAAAATTTCAAAAAAAAAATCAATTTAGTGCCTTTTATACAAAATATACCCCAAACATTATACAGATTGTTAAAGTTTTGCTAGAAATTGTGGAGGAAATAATGACAAAAGAAACACCAAAAATATGCTTACATTTTAAAATTATAGAATAATTTGTTTCATACACATACACAATTATGAAGAGGCAAAGACTGCAAGAAACTTTATTTTGTAGGGCAAATGAGGCTTAAAGTGCAAAATAGCAAAGAGTATCATCAGAAGCAGTGCTTCAGGTAACAGTTGCGGTTGGAAATATCTTCCACATAAGCAGAAATGGATTTGCACTATTCCTATCTGATGTCAGAATAAGCTATGTGACTGATGTCTTCTTAAAAGCATGAGAGGGAGGTGGAGAACTGAAAGAGGAGTTAATTAGGAGTACCAGCAAGAAGAGGCAGCTGCTTAAAAAGAAAATTAAATATATGGAATGTTATTTGTTTAAAAATTATAAGGTCTTCAGAAAGTTCATTACAGATGACCACTACATTTAATGTTCATAGGAAAATCTAAGACTGTCAAACGCAGGAAAATAGACGAATCTAATCAATACAGGCTCGGTAGAAGGCTGAATTGCCATGTATACTGCGTCTAAGGGAGAGAATCTTCGTATTTTTATTTCTCCTATGAATTGATCTTTGTCTCACTCTAGTGCCAGCCTGTAAAGTTAATGTATTCTTTTTTGAAATTTCTTTATTCTTTTTGCTCTTGCAGAGTGCCATTTCACTGTATAATGTTTCAGCTGAATAAGCCACATAACCGATTAAAATGAAAAATTTAAAATGTTTTTAAAACTGAATTTTAAGCAAATGTATATATATTTTTTTCCTTTGCTTGCTCTTTCAGGAAGTTGATGGCAATAAAGTTATGTCTTCATTTGCCCCACACAACTCATCTACCTCACCTCAGAAGGCAGAAGAAGGTGGGCGACAGAGTGGCGAGTCCTTGTCCAGCACGGCCCTGGGAACCCCTGAGCGGCGCAAAGGCAGCTTAGCTGACGTCGTTGACACCTTGAAGCAGAGGAAAATGGAAGAGCTCATCAAAAATGAGCCAGAAGGTAAAGAATGAAAAAGAAAACAAAGTTATTGTCTATAGATTTTAGGGGTTTGATTTGAACCTCCAGTTCTGGTTTTCTCTTTCTCAGAGTTAAATACAGGAAATAGAAACCTAACACTATGAAGATAGTATTTTTTTCTGAAACATGTAAATATATCTACCCCCGGCTTTTAAATCATTAATTTCTGTTGTGATGTCTTAATTTTCACGCATGAGTAAGTTGTAGTTGAGTAAAAACTTACAGAGGCAAGAATAGAATGTGGCAGCCGAGTCCAGGGTAGTCACCGCCTGCGGGCCAGACAGCTGCAGTCTTGTTGCTGCATCTCTAGTTTTCCCCTTCAGGCCATTTTTACAGCTTTGCTACTTTTTATAACCTTTATACAAATGAATGCGTCTTAGGCTACCTTGACATGTCTGTTCTCTGTGTAGCCCACCATTCGTAGGGTTAGCCCTGTCGTGTATGTGAAAAGCAGTGATTCTCTAACGTCTGCTAGGTCTGCTGAAGTTCTGGTTTTTTCACCTTCCGGGATGTCTTTCTTTTAAGATTTCATTTTCTAAATCTCTTCAGTAGTTACTGATAGTGTCCTACAGGTGATATGCTCATGGACTAATCTTAAAGCAAACAAACTAGTGAAACAGTTGACGCAGATGTTATAATTTCTGGTAACTGGGTCACCCTTTATGTGACGGAGGTTTGCTAACTCCTGTTTAAACCTTTGTCCATCCTAAGCGTGGGTGCCACATTGCACACACGCCTCCTATTTCTGAGTCAGATGGAAAATTAAAACAAAACAAACAAACATAAAACAGTGACATAAAAAGACACACTTTACACCAAAAATATACTGCATTTATACTGTTTTACACTGAGTTGGGCTCATTTCTAGTCTGTTGTTAGGACACTGGTAAATTATGAGTATATCTGGCACAAAATGTATGTTAACCAGTATTGGGAGTCATGTGGTAATTAAATATTTCTGGGTCCTTACCAGACGCATAGCTGGGACATGGATTTTAGTTAAAATTTATGTAATTCATATGATCTTACAGTTGGAAGGAATTTTAGAGATAATCTAGTCAGCCAAAGAGTTTTTGGCTCTAATCTGCATGGAGATAAAAATGGGGTTTTGAGGAGAACCCAGACAACCTTTTTTTGTTAACATGCTGCAGTTTTTCCTGATATTAAAACTGTTTTCCTACTATAAGAATTGTTAAAAAAAAAAAAACAGAACAATTAAAAGGGAGATGGTAAAATCACCCAGAATTTTTGCTTTCTGATATAACATCTCTTAACTTTATGATGTAGTTCCTTTTCCTTGTTTTTATATACTCTGTTCATTTTATACGAGTAACTTCCTGCTTTTAAAATTATTTTGCATCTATTATGTTGCGATACATTATTATTAACTAAAGTCCATAGTTTATTCAGATTTCTTTAGTTTTCACCAAGTGTGATTTTTCTGTTCCAGGATGCCATCAAATCACAGGTTAGATTTAGCTGCTTAGTTGTCATGTCTTCTTGGGCTCTTTTTGGCTATGACAGTTTTTCAGACTGTTCTTGTTTTTGATAACCTTGAAAATTTGAGGAATATTGTTCAGGTATATTGTAGAATGCCCTTCTATTGGAATTTGTCTAGTGGTTTTCTCTTAAACTGGGATTATGGGTTTTGGAAGAAGGACCACAGAAACCAAGTACATTTTGTCACATCATATTAAGAGTGCATACTTTCTGTGTGATTTATGAATGTTGCTGTTGACTTTGATCATCTGGCTGATACAGTGTTTGTCAGGCTTCTCCACCGTAAGTCCCCCTGCTCCCTTTCTGTACCATGCTCTTTGAAGGAAGGTGCTGTGTGCAACCCACATTTAAGGAGTAGGGAGCCTTGCTCCCCACCTTCAGAGTGGAGTGTCTGCATGATTTATTTGGAATTCTTCTCCATGGGAGATTTTTCTCTTCTCTACTTTATTTTGTTCAGTCACTTATTTATGTCAGTATGACTCATGGATGTTTATTTTATGCTTTGAGTTATAAAACAGTTCTTTATTTATTTTGTTGATCAAATTGTTCATTGGAAATACCTTCTATGTGACTTTGGCATACTACTGTGATTGTGTGTGTGTGTTTTTTTTTTTTCTGTTGAGCACTTACTTACTTTCTAGCACTATATGATGCTGCAGATTCATCCTGTATATGTCCTTCTTCTAGTCCTAGAATCAGCCATATCTCTAAGAAGTCTTGTTTCCTTCCGTGGAAGAATGATGTTAGAAAGCAAGACCTGGGTATGAAGTGTGCTCTTTGCTACTGAGGTGCCATTATTTTAGGGTCTCTCAACTGACAAAAAAAGAAATTTATGTATATGTATTAACCTGTATAGTTACATATTTTAAAATATTTCTGTGTTTAACTATCTCTGTCTATACTAAAGTAAACATGGGTTCTTACTAATATCTCCAACTCTAATCCGTTTCCACACGAATCATTCTAACCTCATTCCTTGTTGTTACGTACATCCTTTCCCCACCACCAACTGAGAAATTTAGATCCTACCATCTGTCATCCATTTACTTACCATCAAGTTCCAGTATACATGTACAGCAGTATCAGAATTATTAGCTGGTACCACCATGGAAAACATCTTTACCAGTGGAATACAGTACTTTTGTGCAGTTCATTTTGCCTTTAATTTTAGATTCCATTCATTTCCAAAGGTAACTTAGATAACTTACTTTTTCCCCATCCCAGTCAGCGAGGTTGTTCCATGCATTTGTAAACAATTACATTTTTCTTATTTTTTCCTGGTGTGTCTCAAATTCCTAATTTGTTTTATTTGCTTGCATTGTTTTAATCTTTGTGCTGTACATTCCTTTGTGTTTTGATAAGTACATATTGTCACTTATCCAGCATTGTAGTATCATCCGGAATAGCTTCATCACCATAAAAATCCCCTGTGTTTCACCTGTTCATCTCTCCCACCTTCTCTGCAATCCTAGGCAATCACTGATTTTTCTGCAGTCTCTATATTTTCATCTTTTCTAGTCTGTTCTTGCCTTGATAGCTCATTTCTGTTTGGTGCAAAATAATACTGTTATTGTATAAATGGATCACATTTGTTTGTCCATTCACCTATCAAAGAACATCTTAGTTGTTTTTTAGTTTTCTATTATTATGTATAAAGCTTCTATAAATATTTTTTGCAGATTTTTGTATGCACATACATTTTTAACTCAGTTGGATAAATACCTAGGAATGTGATTGCTAAAATGTATGGTAAGATTATGCTTAGCCTTGTAAGTAACTGCCAAACTGTCTTCCAAAATGTCTGTAAGATTTTATATTCCCACCAGAAACGAATATGTTTCTGTTACTCCACATCCTCACCAGCATTTGATATTGTCAGTCTTTCTAAACTTTATCTATTCAAACTGGTTTGTAGCGGTATCTCCTTGTTTTAAGTTGTAACTCTCTGTTGATAAGTGATGTTTATCATCTTATATGTCATCTCTTGGTCTGTTTAGATCTTTTGCCCAGTTACTGAGGGTTTTTTTTTTTTTTTGAATTTTAGGAATTCTTTGTATATTTTAGACATAAATCCTTTATCAGCGATGTGTTTTGCAGCTATTTTCTCTCAGGCTGTGGCTTTTCTTTGCATTCTCTTAACATTGTCTTTGAGGAACTAAAGTTTTTAATTTTCATGAAATCCAGTTTGTCCATTTTTTTGGTATGGGTCACACTTCTGATGCTGTATCTAAACACACATGGCCTAAGCCAACATCATTTAGATTTTCTCTTTTGTTATCTTTTAGAAGCCTTTGTAATTTTGAATTTTGGAGTTTAGTTCAATCATCTGTTTTGAGTTAATTTTTGTAAAAAGTATAGGTTCTGAATCTAGTTCATTTTTTGCATGTATGTGTCCATTTTTTCCAGCACCATTTGTTGAAAAGACTCTTCTTTCTCCATTGACTTGCCTTTGTTCCTTCACCAAAGATTAGTTGATTATACCTCTGTGGGTCTGTTTCTACCCTTTGTATTTTGCTCATTGATCAGTTGCCTATTCTTGTGCCAGTATGTTGCTGTCTTGATCACTGTAACTTGATAGTTAGTCTTGATGCTGAGTAGTGCAGTCCTCCAGCTTTTTCCCTTTCTTCAGTATTGTGTTGGTTATCCTGTGTCTTTTGCCTTTCTTTGTAAAATCTAGAACCAGTCTTTTGATATCTATAAGATAGCTTGCTGGGATTCTGATTGAGATTGCATTGAATCTGTAGATCAAATCGGAAAGAACTGACATTTTAGCAGTAGTCTTCCTATCCATGAATACAAGCTTTCCATTTATTAAGATCTTTGATTTATCTCAAGTTTTATAGATTCTCTGCATATTGATTCTGAATATTAATTGATTTTATTACATTTATATCCAATATTTTATCTTTTTAGAGAGTTAATATAAATTACATTGTGTTTTTTAATTTCAGATTCCTATTGTTCATTGCTGGTATACAGAAAAGCAGGTGACTTTGGTATATTAACCTGTTCCTGTGACTTTGCTATATTTGTATTAGCTCCAGGAGTTTTTGTCAGTTCTTTAATATTTTCTATGTAGATAATCATGTCATCTGCAAATGAAGACAGTTTTATTTCTGCCTTCCCAAACTGTCTACCTTTGGTTTCCCTGTCTCGTCTTACTGCATTAGCTGACTTCCAGTACAGTGTTGAATAAGTTGGTAAGAGGAGACATCCTTGTCTTGTTATTGATTATAAAGGGAAAGCATCTACTTCTTACCATTAAGTACGATTCTACCTGTAGATTTTTATAGATGTTCTTTATCAAGTTGAGAAAGTTCCCTCTATTGCAAGTTTGATGAAAATTTTGATCATGAATGATTGTTAGAATTTGTCAAATTTTTTTCTGCATCAATTGATATCATGTATGATTTTTCTCCTTTAGCCTGGTAATGTGGTTTGATTTTCAAATACAGAACAAGTCTTGCATACTTGGAATAAATCCTACTTGGTTGTGTGTTATAATTCTTTTTATATACTGTTAGAATTGAATTTAGTAATATTTCACTGAGGATTTTGCATCTATGTTACTGAGAGATAATGCTCTATAGTTTTTTTTCCATGGAATGTATTTATCTGATTTCATAGATAATGCTGGCTTCATAACATGAGTTAGATAGTATTTCTCTCATGTTAATGTTTAACTTTTATTTGAGGTGTGTTCATGGTCTAGGGGTAAGGTCTAGGAGTCAGCATTACTGTGGTATGTACTGTTCTGCAAAGTAGTTTTGGTGGATTTATCTTTAGATAATATCTTCTATGGAAATCTGTTAGGTACATAAGACCTTGCTAGTCCCTCAGTGTATCATGTTGAGTTCCTTCCAAGGGGGTGCACAGACCTTTTATTTGGAAGTGTATGATGGACCGAAGTAAATAATTCCCAACAGAAAGAGGCCATGAGACAGTGCCCTCCAATTTGCTTAGCAGGAAACATTCAGAGATATTGAGAATTAGGATAAAATTATAATATCTGGTAACAACTACATAGGCAAAAGAGCAGAGGTAGAACTTCCATGGCAGGAAGTGCTGACAGGAAGAACCATCACTCTTGCATGTGGATCTTAGACTGTGTTCATTATTGTATTGCCCACAGCTTTTTTAAAAATACTTTTCTCCCTATAAATATATTAAAAGCTCAGCTCAAGTGACATGTTATTGAATAATATAAAGACATTGAGAAAATACAGAGATAGTCTTTGTAGAATAATGAGATATGGATTGAACATGGCAAACATCTAAAGCATTCTCAGTTCCAGAAAGATAATTTCTGTATGAATACCTGACCACCAAGAGGGATTTATGTTTATGTACACAAGATTCTTAGACATGCTTTGAGTACACCGGAATGTAAATAGAATCACTGTTATCAGTAAAGAAATTTGCCAAGGCAGGAACGTTTAATAACTGCAGTTGTTGGGAGATTTATCAAGGAGCAACTTATGTATTTGAATAAAGTGATGATCTTAATCACCAAGAAAAAAAAATAACAGGAAGGCATAAAATTGTAACATAGAAAAAGAATAGAATGTTGAAGGAAATTTCTGTCTATCTTTTTAACTGCAGAGAGAGAAAAGTGGAGAAATTTATCTAGGGAGATGTGTGAAAGGCTCAACAGCAAGTGGAAAGTGACTTCCTAAATATTCTGATTCTGATGATTGCTATTTTCAGATTAGGAAACTGATGGTTAAGTATGTCACAGAATGACTGTCAGGGTCAGTATTCAAACTGGTTAAAAATGCCACTAGTCAGAGGTATGGTTGGACATGAGAATGGACACCAACACCTGACATCATCCAAGCATCAGGGCAAGTGACACTGTGCAGTACAGTGATCTGTGGTTCTGTAATGTATGATAGCATCAAAAGACTGAAATACCTTGGAACAAATTTAATGAAAGAACTGCAAAACCTCGTTACAGCTCTGTGGTGAGTGCAGCAATACGGGATGAGAAGAGAGGAGATCAGGTGAAGGGAACTAACTGTGAAGCTCACAGGTCTCTGCCACAGAAAAATCTTTTCTTCCCTCAAGCGGTTTTTTCCATTGTTTTTCAAAGGCCATTAAAATGTACAGCAGGTTGTGATGAAAATTTCATTAAGCCCAAGCTACATCATTATGAGGGGGCCATATTCATGCCTTTGCTTCCTCTCATTGAGCGGGGGGATGCAGATTTCAGTAGAAAGTCCGTTTTATTCCACCCTTATCCGTGCCCACAGCAGACTAACAGAAATTCAGAAGTTAGAAGAGAATGACATGTCGTACAAAAGGAGGCCGCCGAGATGAAGTGATTAGAAAGGAAGTTAGATTTGCATATGGGTTGAAGAAAAAAAAAGGCTTTTTTATTCCAGTTAGCTTATCTTTTCAAATAATTAATTAAAATATTTTAAAAGTTATAATAGGAGAAAATATATTGATGTATTTTTGTTTGTATCCTTTTCCTCCATCAGAATTTTTGCCGGTCATTACTCAGAAAGTTCTGGTGCTAAAGATTCTCATTTGTCCAGTGACACTTTAACTGATGTGCAGCTTACCAAAGTTCATAGTAAATTCTCAGCTCAAAATGTCTGGCCTATGTAATATATAGATATTTTATATTTGGTAGTAACTCTGCTCTATCTGTTGGTTTTTAACTCTTAGACTTAGAAGTTAAGAATGGCAATGAGAAAAAAAAAAAGAATGGCAATGAGGTTTAACATAGTAATGTGTGATACATAGTTCCTATAACAGGGCATTGAATAAAAATATGTATTTGGGGAAGAAAAGGTAGCACGTATTAAGTGCATATCATGTTAACAATAGTGCTAAGTAATTCATATAAAACTCTTCATTTAATCCTTACATAAACCTAATAACCAGGGCTATTCCAAGTTCAGGAAATGCCATACACGTGAACTAAATATTCTGATTCTTATGATCTCCATTTTTGGATGAGGAAACTGATGATTAAATATGTCACAGAGTAACTGTCAGGATCATTATTCAAACTGAAGTCAACCTAAAACTAGAATTCATGCCCTTAATCACTAGCTGTACTGTTCCTCCTAATTAGGAATTTTGCAGTAATAATTTAATGTTACACATTAGCACATGTGTCCCTAAGTCCCTTTGAAATATTGATTAATAAAACAGTATTCAGTAATTTTCTACTAAAGTAAATTTCTGATTCCTCAAATGATGATCAAATTTCCAGAGTTTTTAATGGAAAATCAGCTCAGTTTAAACTGTTTGAGTTTAAAGTGCTCCCTGCTCCCCCCAACAAAAATGCCTTGAAAGACATCTAAAGAAAAAAATTGTTTTAGAAAAATGTCTGGGAGAAAATTAGTTGGAATAATAGAAATTCAGAATTGGAATGAAATGTAGACACATTTCAGCCCTCTGTCGTCATTTTGAGAGAGACAACTGAGGCAGAGATGTACTTGAAATCACCCAGCAAGTTAGTGTTAAAGCCGGAGCAGAAATCCAGTTCACACCCTACAGGACCAGGCACACCCCCCCACCTTTTTTCCTGTTCAGTTTACATCATACATTCTGGTATTCTTTACTGTCTTTGTTTTGGTTTTTTTTGCAAGTAAGGTCATCACCTCATCTTAGTTTGAAAGAGTATATCACTGTTCACTAAATTTGAACAAACTAAGGTAACCAGTTGTCTCAACTTGGCTGACAAAGTCAAGATAGATGGGTATCTGAAATGTCTTTTGTTCTGAAGTTCCAGGTAGCTAGGGATGGTCTATAAATATAAATCAGCATTAAATTTAGGGATCGGATCCAGATTTTAACTTGATTTTCATTGAAATCTTCGGCTTATTAACAGTGCAGGTGAACGTAATTTTTCCCTTGATGAGAACTTTATATATCATTTAAAATAGAGTCCTTTTAGATAGAAGTTTATAACAAGCTTCATGTTTTAACTTTCTTATATTAATGTCTGTGTTACCTCCTATGGCTCTTTGGAATGGCCATTTCAGCTTATTTACATCTCTTCCTCCTAGAAACACTCACTTTTTCTTGATTCCCATCTCCTCTATCTGTTATCCTGCTCCTCCAAGTTGCTAGGAGGAGTTATTTACTGCATTCTCTGCATTAGTTTTTTCATCTTTTTAAGACCTGTTACTTGCCTCCCCTCATTGTTCCAGTGACTCCATTGTATTATGATTGTCCATTTATTTTTCAGTTTCTTTCTCTGTGTTAAGCTCCTTAAGGGTGAGGATAGTACACATACTAAATATTTGAAATATTTGTTGAGAGGACATTTATACAGCTTCAGTGCTGCCCAACTGCTGTCTTGGGAAAATGAGAAGAAAGACCTTAATAAATATATGACTCTTCTGCCAAATGTTACGTGAGCTACCTCGTTTAATCCTCAGACTCTGAAGTTAGTATTATTTCTTATCTTAAAAATGAAAAATGGAGGCTTAGTAACTTGTTCGTGTTCCTGTTATATGGACGAACTAGAATTAGAACAAATTTATTATCCTCTGCAAAACTACTTGGCATTGAACACAAGACCATATATAAACTGACCCGACCCTTTTTTCCCCTTCACCTTACTTTCCACCACTCTCTAAGGTGCATGCTCTCATGCTGTCTCATTAAATAAACTGCTTGCAGTGCTCTTAGCACTGTATTTTTAATACTGCTCTGCCTTTTCATACGCTCCTTCCTCTGCCTTAAATACCATTCCTCGTCATATTGACCTAATGAATTTATATTCACGTTTTAAGAGTCACCACCTTCTCTGAACACTTTTGTGAGAATTTGGCTCCATCTGCACTGCTAACACTAACTCATCTCTATTAGTCTGACTACATTACCATCATTGTTTATTTTCCCTCCATCTTCCACGGTTTTAAGTGTGCGAATGTTGAAATGAAAAGTTCTTGATTCAATTATCTGTGCCTCTCTGCTTCCTGATAATTAACTTGGCACATAGTAGGTAATTGTTTGTGTTAGCCATGGATGACAGTCAGCCCACTAATTGACATGCTATAGCCTTTGCTAACCATTCCCTAAAACTTGAATAGATTTCATTGGTTTTCTTGTTTTTACCAACCTCTTTTTTTCATTTCTGATTCAGTTAATCTCCTTACTGTTTATCTCATTCATCCAGTCTTCTCCATCCTTCTCATCATTATTGAATCTTTGAGATCATTACTTTCAATTCTTTCTGTGATTTAGAGGTTAAAGTATTGTCCCAGGTCACAAAACTAGATATTGGATCCAGCATAGAAAACTAAAATACATGCATAACAAAACTTTATATGCTTTGTCTTCACATTAATCTTTTTAAATAACTCCAGTATTGCTAATATATTGGCATTATCTATGAATTTGTAGCCATAGGTTATTATAATTTTTTCCCACTACTATAGGCAAAGTGAAAAGTGAATTGGATTGATATATGAATAATTTTCCGGAATACAAAACTGTACTTGTTTCTTTAGTAGTGTTTCAACATGATGGAGACCACCACCCTTTTCTAGGAAAGAGCTGGACATGGCAGAAAGAGTTACTATTTCTAATGCTGGGTTCAGGATGGGGGCAGCGTAGAGCTGGATCTGTCGTCCCACATTCCCCACCCTGCCGCACACACAGTTCATCTCAGAAGGCCTGTGGTCAGAGAAAAATAACTGATTTCCTTTCTGCATCTTTCTTGTTCCCTCCGGTCTTTCAAGGACTCTCACGTATTCCCTCAAGGGTAGAGTTTCCAAACTCAGGATTCATGAATTCCTTCAGAGGACTTATAAATTCTGGAAATTTTATGCAGAAAGCAAAATGGTGAAAAAATATGTGTATTTGTGCTTTTGAGGGGACCTACTTCATAATTCTTATCTGACTTTCAAATCAATTCATAATGAAAAAGAGTAACTACACTGTGAGTCAGCATTTGAGTTTTAGTCCTGATTCTGCCATTGATTACTGTGTGATTGTGGTATAAGATATTTATCCATATAGTTTAGTCTCTGATCAATTTTGAGACAATAACTTATATGTATTTAACAATATTTGGGAATGTCATTTTATCATCTTGCCCCATTTTGGGGAAATGCAGCTTTTAATTTTAAACAAGGCTTTCTCTGAGTAAAGTACCTGCCTTATAATTTGCATTGTAAAAACATGATATTTACTTGCCTTTAAGTTGCTTTAATAACCGTGTTAATATAATGCATATCTGCCCTCGATTGGCTATGCTGACTGCCCTACTTTCATCAGAGGGTTGTTGAAGGAAACAAATGAGGTGATACACATGAAAGTACTTTATAAATTACCACCAACTTGAAATTGTACGTTATTGTCATTATCACATGCTGACTGGTTAGCAGCGTCGTGTAGGCACACCGGAAACGTTACACAGCCTGCGGTGCTGCTTTCTAAGGATGCTTCCGGGTACTGGCAGCTCTGATTCAGACCTGCAGGATTCTGGAAATTTAGGGTGTGTTATCCACAAACCCAACATTCATGAAAATCCTGGGATAGGTAGTTGCTCTGAAGTTTATTTATATAAATTTCCCTGAATAAAATGTGGTTAGGCAAGTTTCTACCTGAAGAATTACCTTTCAGAAAGAAAGATTTTGCTAAACTGACAAAGATAAAGTTGCAAAATACGATTACCACGAAACTGGGAGAAGCACTTTAATATTGGATTTGTGGATCTCTTGTATTCGTATTTTTATGATAAGTGTGACTTTGTCCTGAAGACAAATATAATTGAGGGCTCCCTTGGACAAGAGTTTCTTAATTTTCTAAGATTTTAGCCTTCTCTTGTTTGGTCTGTTTGTTCTTTCTTTCCTCCCCTATTTTGATTTTTTTTCTTTTCATTGCTTTTGTACATACACGTGAGTATGTGTGTCATCCTCCTTTCAGATCCCACATATGCTTGGGTTTATTTAGCATCTGTATCTGACAGTGTTCTTCCTTCTCAGTGTGACGCCCACACCTCCAGAGTTGCTGCTCCATGATGAGTGTCTTCCTTGTGTGTGAGGTACTGCAGTTATTTGTGAAATTTTGTTTCTTCTCAAACTAGACTTTATCATTATGTACACAACTGGGACTTTTTTTCTGAGCTTTTTCAGAAAATCTTTGCTCACAGTTTTGTATCACAAGACCCTAAAGGCACAACCTATTACCTTACCACAGTCACCCAGTGTTACATGAAACAGTTCATTGCTTTCAGTATAGACCTCACAAAAAAGTTAGTTCTCTTTTTGTAAGAATTAATAAAATAATGGAATGATTTTGGAAAAGTATATATTGTGATAGATAACAAGTCTTCACCCTCAGAGTCATCTACAAACCGTAGACCATCATTGGGAGAGGGAAATACCGCAAATTTGATTCTCACTCATTCTCTTTCCCTGTCTGTCTCTCTCTCTCTAGCAAATACAATGGGAAATATTGTTCTCTTAGGTAGAAAAATTTCCATGGATATGACTCTGACACCACCCAGGCAGTGTACTACCAATTCTCAGAGGCAAATGTCAGAAATTTCCACTTAACTTTGTTTGCGCCATTTCTAGGATTGGATTGGACATTTTGTAGTTTATAACCAAACAAAAAAGTGAGATTTGTTGGTCATGAATTATACTCTCTTAAAACTTAAAAATACGTATGGATATTATTGCATAATGTATCTTTTCGATGTTTGCTTCTGTCACACCTATTGAAAATAATGCAGTTTAGTTTCTTGTACCTTCTATATTTTACTTGTGCCTTTTTTCCCAAAATAATTATGTGTTAATGGCCTTTTAATTTTTATTGCAAATATGTTGACATATAGAACTGGTTGATTCTCTAAATTCATATAAATCCTTCCCCTTGTTTTAAGACTTCTTCCAGAGGCCCTGAAGAAGATGTTAGCAGCAGCACATTTTCGTCTGGGCTGTGCTGCCCCGTTATATGTAATTACTCTGCGGAGAGGACAGGCCCCTAGTGCGTGATATTTGGCCCTGTGAACATCCCTACAGGCACTGAGTGTTTGATGTGCGAGTTTACATTATAAATCACAATGGCTGCTCTTACACTTTAAATGTCTGTTGTTGAGCAGCCCTTCAGAATTTAAATTGAACCGTATTACATTAACAGACAGGTTGAAATAGAAATTCAAAATTATCGCCTAATTTTACCAACGTTTTAATTATTATTTTATAGGGAAGTTACATAGATATTGGCTTTCCTAAATTCAGAATCCCAAAGCCTTCTTCCATTAAATTAAGAATACTGAAATTCACTTTGAAATTCACTCTTGTTTTAAAACCACATCTGATGAGGTGGGAAAAATAAAAAGTGAACGGATCTGGGGAGAGCCTAAAGATACTTTTTTAAAAAGATACTTTAATTGGCAGAGGTTTGAGTTGCTTTTGTTTAGTTACTCACTGTCCTTTTGACAAAGTACATGTTGAAGAGGCTTTGTAAGTGCTGTTCCACTGAAGGACAAACAAGGGTACTTTTCAATTGAGCCCTTTTAAGTTGTGTTCCTCACACTCCGCTGCTGTTGGAGGCTGCTCCTAATGCATTGTGGCTCCGTGCTCGTCTGTGCCGTCTGTCACTGGAAACCGTCTCTCTTCTTGTTGAGCGTGCTGGAGTCTAACCTGCAGGCACCCTTTTCAAAGGCACCACTGTATGGAAATCGACACTCATAAAAGGATGATAAAGAAAAGAGTTTACTTTTTAAAGGTCAGGACAAGAAGACACCCTCAAATGCTGTAGAGCCTATTTCTTCAGGGATAAGTGTTTTAACTTCAGCACCGAATACGCTGAGTTTGACGCCTTGTAATTTTTCAACCCTGAAGTGAAACTTACTCACAGTCATCTCCTTTTCAAGTGGCGTCCGTCATAGCGGTTTATCTTGATACTGTTGATTCCATTAAGTGTTATAGAAAATTAGTTTATATTTCCTTGAAAGACCTTCTGCCTTGGATTGTGAAGGCTCAGGGTTTGCTTTCAGGATCTTCCTTAGAGTGGCAGGTCCCTGAGCTGAGGTGCAGGGTTGTTTGTACAAGAAGCCCATTTGGCCAAGAAAGCTTCTATTTTCTTGTTAATCAGAACTTGTACTTTTGTTAATAAAATGTAATAGTATTTAAGACTGTCCTTAGTGTTCATCCTCCTGTGAACAATCAGGCCAGCATTCTTTTTTCCGGTGGCTGTTTGTCTGTTACGGGGAGTTCAGTTTGGTTCCAGCTCCTCCGTGAGTTTGTCTACCGACAGGACTGTATAAATCAATCCAAACATCTCTTGACCCAGATGTTTCTAATATTTCCTAAACCGCTCAGATAAGTAAGGTACCCCTGTTTTCCTGGTCCATAACTAAAACCGTCAGCTCCAGACTTTGAGTTATGATGCATGGAGCACTTGAAAGTGACCCGCCGACCCAGGCCACAGCCTGACATGAGGGGAGTGTGCCAGCCTCCTTGCTGCTCGTGGCCCACGGCTTCTGGAGACATGACTTATTCAAGAGTGCAAAGCCAGCCACCTGTTTCAGAGAGGTCCAGGCCCTTGCTGAATAGTAACAGTCTCGTCTGGGGAACACACAGCGTTTGCTGAGCCTGGTGTGTCAGACCGGACTAACCGGAGGGTTTTGTGGGTTTGCGCACGCTTGTGTTTTGCACTCAGTTACCCTGGGGGCACTTGTCACGACCGTGCATATTAAAATTAATCAGACCTCCTAGGCCTGTGTGGCTGTGTGTTTAACATGAAGAAGTGGATATCAAGCAAATGCCCTCATTAAATAGGCTGCTTGGTTTTGTTCTAGTGGATGCTTGGTCTTTTTTTTTAATAAGAGTTGCTTACGGGGAAGGCACGGACAGCGCTAGCGTTGGTGGAGAGCTCACTCAGAGTTTCCTTTGCCACCTGCTCCCAGAGTCCTGAGACCTCAAGGACTCCCAGTGTGCCCTCCTCAACTACCCTTCACGTGGAGAAGAAATATGGCCAGGATCGTGAGGGAGCAGGGAGGCTAGGGCAGAACAGGATGAGCATATGACCTGGACATCTGGGTTGATTAAGATCGTCCCTCTTATATGTTGATTCCAGATTGTGCTCTGTGCTCCCATTTTTGAAAGATGAACTTTGACACTGAGGAGAAGATCTTGTGTGAAATTCAGAACAAACGATCTTTCTTATATGTCCTGAATTTGAAAGCCAACTTTTATTCATATATCTTTTCAATCAATACTTCTTAGGTCATCTGCATATCATATAGAAACCATTTATGAGGCAATAGGTGAAAAAAATATATATATATAGTGTGTGTGTCCACTTCTGCCCTGATAGCTTTTGGGCCTTAGCCTGTTTTTCATTTTTCATTTCATTTCAGTGAGACTTTTCTCATCGCTTTAGGGAAGACTGTCACGGGACATTTGGAGACAAGCTTTAATAAAGAGTAAGCTCAAAACACTGAAAATGTCTCAGGCTGACAAAACATAGTAGATTTCTTGTTAGAGTATTTGATGTCATAAATGAGGTAAACTTTTAACACCCTGATCACTGAGCCGATGGATTTTAGTTCCAGTTCATGTGTACTATTTGGCCTTTTATTTTTTCATATTTCAGAAGACAGAAACAGAAAGTTTTATTCAGAATACTTCAAATTTGATCTGAATTTATATATTTGGAATAAAGCATGGAGCCAACATTTGGATAGCAATTGGAAAAATAATGAAAATCTCTTAAATGTTAAAGAGTTTGGAGTTACAGATTAGCAGATTTCCAAATAACCACAGCAAGTTATCTGGTAAAAGATTACTCTGGCAGGACATGGTCCATAAAATTGATTTGTTCCTTCCCAAATAGAAAGGGTTGGACAATTCCAAAAAAACTAACCATTGCATTCCAGCCTTCCTTCCTTTCCTTCCATTGTATCTAAGAGGTGAAAAATCCATTAACCTATAAGCTCCCTTCTCTCTGTGGGCGTGTAACTTCCACGTCGAGCACTATATCAGCAGTGCCAAGCAACTGTCTGGTACCTGACAGCATCATAGAAACCCCTCCTCTGTTCACTCAGGTTGCTGCTGGTTATTTATTAACAATGCAGACTGTTCAGTGTGGGTGTATATGAAACAGAAAGGAAAATAAAGGCCCTGAACAAGTAAATACATCTTTCATCATTTCTTTTGTTTGGTGTGTTTACTGTGTGCTATTCTTGGTCGATAGAAGTTGTTTGACAGTTCTGCAAAAGGGTGAGGAAATTTTTCTTGAACTTTATCCTTTTGTTTTGTCTGTAGGAAGAGTTTTCTATTTGCCATTCTCTTTTATTTCCAACCTGTCTACGTAGAATGTTTTTCTTGAAGATTGTTATTGCTTTTAATATGACAAGTACAGGTGATTATGAAACATGATAGACAGTTTTATCTACTTTGTTTGAAATGGACAGTTAAGAGACTAGAATTCTTAGATTGATTTCATTTCTAAATTTTTAACGAGAAGTTAAGAAATAAGGTATTATACAAATCACCTTTTTTACCTTTTTCTAAGAAACAAACCATTGTTCTCAGGCCTTACATAAGCGTCACTGAAATACTGAGCCTTGATTTAATTTGCATTTAAGTTCTATCCTCCCTGCATGTTAACGCAATACGAGTGCAGCCCTTAGTGTATGACAGAATTGCTGGAGAGGTGGTGGCTGGGAGAGCACATCGTAACTGAGCGTATCTGTTTGTTATACAGGACAGTGCGCTTCTGCGCTGGTATGTCGTGTGTTAATAGGTAAGAATTGATTTGCTGTTTTGAGATGAATTAGATCTCTGTTTCATTAGGCCTTTCTTTTCTGAGAAGTTACGCTTTGTAGAAATTTGTGTGAAAGGTTCATGCATCATCGTGTGATGTTAGTCATGTGGAAGACTTAGGAGCAGAAAGCTGTAGAAATGAACAAAACGCACCCTTCTCCCTTTGGAGTTTTGTTTTCTTTCTCTCTCTCTCTCTTTTTTAACCCTGGTGTTTTCTGCTTCAGTCCTCGCTCTGGCGCTCTTACTATTTTTCATCTGTGTCGAGATACCACCTGTAAGGAAACAAAAGCACATAAACAGGGATGTTGCACCACTGAGAGCGGTACCATGTGAATCGGAGAGGTCAGTCCTCCGTCTTCACATGGAGGATCGCACTCCAACCTCCGGGGGGAGCCACTCCCGGTAACAAAGTTAAATGGATAGGAGTTAGACGTGTTTTACGTCAGTGCAGCTTAGCTGTCCTTGTTCTGCGTTGTGGCAGGACAGCCACCTTGCTGTTTTACTTCGTCTTTTCTCCTTTCAGTTCATGAGGATCATTGAGAAGGAACCATCAGAGCTGAAGATGAATTGAAGTTGTGTATGTTTTTAGGACATCTTTTTCACTTAAAGAACATTGTAATTAGGGATTAAAAAAGAGTATTAAGTCAAAAAGCATAGTGAACGTCAGAGTCCTTATTTTTTATTTCCAGTATTCTTTTCTTTTGTTTTCTAAATTTAAAATATTCAAATTAAAGATATTTGCAAATTTCAAAGTATATCCTATTAAATAGAATAGTATTACCTTTTGAGATGGTTTATCTAAACTCCAAGCAACGTGAAACCTTTTGAAATAATGTATAATAATTGGTTTTGAAGACTTATAATAAATCTCTGTATCAGTTATTTTTATCTACGTTTTTCTGGATGTGACATACACAGGGCAAAATCTTCCCAACTTGGTTAAATTTCCAAAATTTCCTTATAATTAATGAATACAGACACACACACACAAAATAAATATAATAAATTATAATTAGATTCCCATACATGTATAAAATAAATATAATATATTCTAATTAGGTTTTAGGAGATTTATCTTACTTCAATCTATGAACTAAAAATTTTGGCCAAGAAAAAATTTGGACAAGAAAGTACACAGGTCAGGCTCTCAGTACAGAACAGAACCGCCCATTCTAGTCTGTTTCAGTTTTTCATTACCTTTGGACTCCTGTTAACGTCCTGTGTGAAGTCTCTCTTGATGCCCAGGAGAGAGTCAATACCTCCTTTCTCTGTAGCACATTTGTTTTTTGTTCGCTCACCTATTCACTCATTCTCTCATTCTGACAGAAAAACAGTTATTGAGATCCTTTTATATGCTAGTTATTTTATAGCTTAATGAGAACAGAAATCAAAGATATAGTTCCTGTCCTTAAGTTGGTCATGATCTTTTAGGTGAAACAAACCATGCGACTTCTTGGTGAAGGGTGCCATTAAGGATGAGATAAAGGAGGCTCTGTAAGTGGTGGGGGAGGTGGGCTTATACAAAAAGTGAACATATAATCAGTGGGTGTGATAATTTATCCTCTAAACTGAATTGATATTTACATACTGATGGACATATTTTTTATGCCACCTATGGAGGGCACATGGCTATTATGACTACTCTAGCCAATTCTGTTTACATGCTTATGTACAAAGCTGTTACAATACTCACTGAATCTATCTCTCTATGACATAATGTCTTTTAACGTAGTTTCACTCATCATCGCATCTTTTCTGGGTATTTTCAGGTTACTGATTTCTGCTTATCCACAGCCTTCTGAGAAAAATTTACAGCCCTAAGGAAATATTCTAATTACCTGCACTCAGGTTTTCTAGCTAATGAGGCTAAACAGATAATGTACTATTTCTCCTTTATCCATCTTTAACCTTTGCTCAGTAAAATAGTAGAAGATTTTATCTTTGAACTCTCGTTTTAGCAGGATGGTGTTTGGAAAGTTGAGTCAAAAATCATATTATAATAGTAATGAGTACCCAACCTAAATCTTCGAGAGCTAAAGTACACTTAGCTTTGTAAACTCTTAATTCATGTGCTGATCCATTATCAAAATTTAAATGTTTAGCCAAAACTTAAAAGATTGTTTGCCCTGTGATTATAACCTCAATTGTAAACAAACCTTTGAACTCTAATGCATGTAAGTATATAACAGATACATATAGGGCAAAGTATTACAACATTTTTTTCTGACAGGCTTACATGTCATGCTGGCAGTTAATAAAATGCAGTCCTTTTTTTTTTAATTCTTTGCCCAAGGAAAAGAGACAGTGATGGAGCAGCCTCAGGGATATGAAAGTAGCCTTAACTTAATTTCTTCCCAAGAGTGGAAAAAGAGCCTCAGTTGGCATTTGATGTGGTCCTTGTGCCATCCTACATATTTTATTGGGTCTCCCAGAGACCTCTATTAAACTGGGTGGGTAGGTCGGCCTGCAGCTGCAGTGAGCTCACTTCCTGTCTTACTCTCCAGCCTCATTTCTTATTTCCTGCCACTCCCTGCATCACTCTTTATGACTTTTGTTCTAGTGAGGCCGAATTGCCTGTGGCTTTTCACAGCTGCCATGTTGTTCTTTGCTTATGATTTCTGTTTGCAATGCCTTTTACCTTACTTTGTACCTGGATGATGGCCATTCGTTCTTAATATTGAGTTTGTTTCACCTCTACCAGAAATTCTCTGCTAATTCTAATCACCCCCATTCTCCCTCCCTTAAGAAATTTTGTCATGTCTCCCTTCATTGGATTTTGACTTCCTAAAGCAGTGGTCAGCCAACTGTGGCCCGTACACCAAATCTAGGCTCTGCCTGGTTTTGTATGACCTATGAAATAAGAATTTTTTTTCCATTTTTAAATTGTTGGGAAAAAATCAAAAGAAAAAAATACTTTACTACACATGAGTATTATATTAAACTCAAATATTTGTCTATAAATGACATTTTGTTGGAACAGTGCCATGTCCACGCATTTACGTACCAAGGTAGTATCCTGTCATGTGATATAATTTAGTGATGTGATGGTGGAGTTGATGAGTACAGCCTATGCAAAGCCTGAAATATTCACCACCTGGCCCTTTACAACAAAGCCCGCCAGCCCGTCCCAGAGGTCAGGACAGAGTCCCAGTCTCCCACTATCAAGAGTTCCCAGCACAGTGACTCCTGATTCAGTAAGTTATAACTAGGTGGTCGAATAAGCAACCTCTGACTTGAACCAAGGCATCCACCCCAGGGTTTCTAGCTCTCTGTGTCATAAAGGAAGTTTAATAAAGGAAATACTGAATTGTGAAGACCTGCATGCTTGTTTTGCTCTATCATTATCTGTGTAATCTTGGACAAGTGCTTTGTTTTCCTTTATTTGAAAATTAAATAATTTTATAGTTCTTTCTAGACACAAAATTCTAGAGATATGTTAATGTTTTTGCTAAGTCAATATGCAAAAGAAGAGAAAAACAGCCAATTGGAGAACTCTTTATTAAGAAATATGAGCAAAAAAAAAAACGCAACAGTGAACTGTCACAGATCTGTTATATACCAGCTCAATCATTGGTGCCAATTAGGTGCTCTGTAGTAATCCAAATAAAAATAAAGTTTGCCATGGGTTTCAGCTATGAATCTCTGGTACTTTAGTATGTTGGAATAGAAGATAAGATCTTTTGTTGTAAGATTTGTGGCTTATAATTTATCTACATCGCTTTGAGTGACAATTTTGTTCAAATAATGAAAGACACTTTTAATGTTAGTTTTTGCTAGAATCCAGAATTGTTCTGTGTTTTCTTCTCTTTTTTTTTAAGTCACGCTCTTCTCTCTCATATGAACCTGATTTCCCCAGAGATATTGCAAGCTAGATGAAGGCTAGTGTTGATAACCAACCTGTATATCTTATTTTATAGATTATGAGAATTATGGAGTTCTTACATCTCTAAAGTGACTTCTTTAATTCTAATGGAGGTGCCTGCTGTCATCTTGGACAGTCATATAGGTACTTTGAATGAAAATATTGCAACATAATTTAGTTTCTTTGGATGAAAACCTTTTTTGCGATTTATACCTATTCCTAACCTATTTTAAAAGGCAATCAAAACAGTAAACAAAATTATACTTTTGTTTTAAAATACTCTTACTTCCATGAGAATATTCTTGAGTAAAATTGGTCGTCACCAAAACCTGTAAAAATAATACAGGTGTAAAAGAACTAAAATGGAAAGAGAATTCTAAAAATATTTTTAAATGGATAATTGTATATATTTCTACCTTTTGCTTTGTATGGCATTAAAATTTAAAATAATGTGTCCTGCAGTGTTTTCTAAAAAGCCTAACAGGTTATTTGGAATGCTCAGAATAGGAATGGCCTCCAAATTCACCTTTCCCAGTTTTCCCGAATGTAGGACTTCTATCTTAAAGTTGATGTAGTAGGAAAAATGCTTTCAGTAATTTAAAAGCTGCTAAAGAAAGTGAAAAACTTATGTATATCCAGGAAGAATTTCAGAAAAAAATATTTTTAGAAGTTCTGTGTCAATTTTTATGCAATGACTTCAAGAAATAACTTAATAAATAGACCATTTTGCATAGTCTCCTAGCATTAAGGTCCCGCTGCTGAGCTGTACCACCCCTTCCGTTGCATTCTGCAGGTAGCTCTTATACCGAAGCCTGCAGCCCTCCAGTGCGGGGCCCCTCATTGTGGAAGAGAATACATTTCCTATGAATCCACTTGCTTCAGGGTTTGCTATTGTCGATCATTGAATCAGGTCAGCTACTAGCAAGTATGTAAAGGGCAATTCAAGAGGAACAGCTTCAGTGAGATCAGAGCATTTTATGTGTAAAACACTTTTAATTCTACAGGGAATATATGTTGGGGAAAATTAGTATTATTGCTACTACTTTCAGGTTTCTTATTCTGTTTTTCACTCAACAAGTATTTGCCAAGCACCTATTGTCTATTTGGAATTCTGAATGTTACAAAAAACATAGCTGTTGCGCATCTATGAATGAATATTCTTTTACTTTAAAAAATGAAAAGCATTTTAACACTCTTACATTCCCATTTGGAATTTTTTTTCTGAAAATTCATTATTGCATTAATGTCAAGATCCACTTTGTGATTTTAAAGGAAAAATACTGCCCTTATTTTGCTGCTTTTGATATAATCATAGCCTAACTAAATGTCAAAATATTGGTAGCATTATTTGTTAAATGTATGAAATTATTTCAGTGAGAATAATTTACCAATTATGCCTTATTACATTCATAAACTATAAGGAGATTATTTTAATAATTGTTAAGATTATACACTTTCCAGAATGCCGAAATAAGTTCCTTAAGAAAAGTCAGATTTGCATGCTTTTTCTTCTGGAGCACAAATGGTACATGGATGAGAAGTGACAGTTAAAAAAAATACATAATTTGTGTGTAAAACAAAATAAGCATTTACTTGGCTGAAGACAGGTTTCTACCTGGGATGGTGATTACAGAACAACGTGTGCTTTTACAAAAAGACATCTGAAACACCTTTCTGCATATTCACTTTTTGGCTTCCTGGAAACATTTACTGTTTAGGAACGTGCTGATCAAATCCTGTGATTTTTATGTAGATGAATGAGCCGATGCTTCTGCTCCCTTCCTTTCCTTGTCTTCTCTGGGTCTCCCTGAGCTCTCCCCAGGCTGGGACAGATGGCTGCTGGTTTAGTTATGTGCGTGGGAGAGAGGGACTTCCACATGTGATTTTTACCATTTGGTAGTAATTAGTTTGTTGTATAAATTAACATTAACTGAACCGTTCTTCAGGCATTGTTTGTAATTATCTTCTTTGAGTCTCTGAGTTGTGTAAAGAGATAAAAAGCAGGGAAGAAATTGTTCTCTATTTTACAAAAGCTGAAGAATCTAGCATTAGGCTGAATAAGACCACCAATTACTGTTTGTATGCCCAGTAGGCCAAAAACTTTGAAATAACTGTAAAACAGAAAAACAAACAAACAAAAAATGGCAACTTAACGGTTTAGAAATAGAGTTCCTGAAATTGTGTGATTTTTATTTTAAGACAGAACTGAATGTAAGAGAAAAATGAAATATAGTTTGAGATATTTTTCTTCACATTATTTAGCCAATAATTGTTTTAGTTCTCACAAGAACTTCCACTTGAATGTCTGTCTGTCTTAATCTTTTTTCTTCTTTATATGTTACGTACTTGGTTTCGATGCTTTAGATGCTTCAAATAGAAGTATTTTGAGATTAGTATGTCAATATTCATCTGTTCAGGCATAGCTGTTCATTAATAAATGGGCCTTTGATAATTCAGGTTTTAAACTTGGTGGAGTCACAGTTCCCTCTCCCCCCATCCCAGATAAAGGTATTGGGCATGAAGGAAACAAACAATAAACAACCTATGTTTAAAATTCCCCTTCAGTTTGGTTTTGGCCTTTCTCATATTATTTCTGGGTTTGAAATTTTCTTCTTGTGTCTTTCTCTAAAGAGATCTAATAAGTAATATCATATAACAGATTGTCCTTTAAAGCATAAATGTTTCTTTCTGAAAAAAAAATTCCCATCTGTGTTTTTTCTTTGGAAATTGCTCTAAGAAACTATCAAGAAGAACAAATTATTGCTAGACATATTTTGACCCAAAGTATTTAAAGTATGTCATTGCACTTTTACTGTCCATAACGCAGTCATAACTTTGATGTTGACAAGAAAATATGATGGGCATTATTCTACCAAGAGCTTCTTTACTGCAGCCCATAAGGTGATAAAACCTCAGTCACACCAGAATTAGTATTTGTGTTACCCTGTTATTAGATTATTAATAAAAATGCATACCACAAATAGCTATTTTCTATCATACAACCTTCAGATATTGATCAGATGTTCCTTCTAGAAACTGTAACTACCAGATGTAATTCTTCGCTTTTTAAAAAAAATGTTGTTGCATTTAATTTCATGGAGTTCAATTATTTAATGAGTCTGAAAGATTTAAAAATATTCCAACACCATTGCAAACTACTTGGAATAGTAAGAACAGTTTCCCCTTTTTTAGAATAACTGCACTTAACTGAGCTTTTTTTTTTTTCAGTGAATGAACAAAACTAAGGTCCCCCCCACCTTTTTTTTTACCATAAGTAGGAGGTTTATTTCTGAAATGCAAGATGGCATTTTGTATGACGGTAATACACCTTATTAACAGAATGAAGGAAAACTTTTAAAGAATAGAAAATATACGAAGTATGTCCTCAGGCAACAATGAAATTAAACTAGAAAACAGTAAGAGAGAGATGCCTAGAAAATTCCTAAATATGTGGAAATTACACAGCTCACTTTTATTAAAATTAAGGCACTTTAAAAGCTTTTTTGTTTTGAGTTGTTGGATGAACCATTCACATATCTATATTATTCTGAGGTTAACAGAGATATGCCTTTTTTTCTTTTATAATGGGAGTGTTTTAAGAAGAGTTTGTGGATTACAATAAATGAGGTGTATTTTTAAAGTACTTCTAACACAGAACTTATTTTTATGAAATAGGAAAACTAGAAGTACTGTATGCCTAGAAGTTGGCCTCCGGTGAAGTGTATCATCTTGCATCTCCCATAATTAACCAAGATTCTAAATCATGCTTCTCCTTTAAATGTAATCACTATTGACAATTTTAAAAGCTCCAGAGTTTCTGAATTTTCAAAAATTTTGCCTCCTCAAAATAGCTTATGCACATGTATTTTCCCCAAATGAGAAAAAATCCTTATTGTCTTATATCTTTATTTTGGCTGTAAATCAAATAGACATAAAAACCTTATGCGCTGTGCTTTTCAAAACCTAGAGCTGGCAAAGAAGGAAGCAGCCTTAATCCTGAAGATATTTCCTTTCCCTGCTTTACCAGATAGTAGTGTATTTTCTTCTAAATTGGACAGGTATAAAATTTGGTAAAATTTTGAAGGGCAAAATTTGTGTCTGCTCAAAATCATTCCATATACTATATGCTCTCTGTAAACGACATGAGTATAATTTTGGCAAAATATTTCATTAGGATAGTTTTTGATTTGTACATATTAGGATTCTTAATATTAGGCCAAAATATGGCTCTGTGTGAGGGAAAATAGACTTTATGTTCTTCAAGTAAATGTAGATCCTCTTTCCTGAAAGTGAGGCAAGATAAACACTTCTGCTTCCAGACTGTTTGATTTTGTTTCATTTATGTACTTGTGTTCATAAGAATACATAAATCTAGGCTTACCTGCACCTTTTGAGGAAGTTACAATATCCCAGCTTCCCCACCCACACAAGCCTAAACCATTTTTTCATTACTCCCCAATTCAGAAATTTTTATTTAGTATTTCTTGTTTGTTTGTTTTTAGATTAAAACAATCAACTGTTGACAAATACTCTACACAAAACCCAACTCTGAAAAATATTTTTGGCCACCATTTGAAATGCAGACTCCTGTATGACGTGCTATATTTTGGATCCAGAGATAAGAAGGAAAGGGGAGAAAATAAAAGCAGCTCCTCTGTGGCTGTGGCTGTGGCTGTGAAGCTCAAAGAGAATGCATTAATTAACCCAAGAGAATTTCTAGGAAGCTGTAGTGAGAAACTGTAGCTTTGAAATCTAGTGATCTTTATCCACTGTTGGGTTTGGGTCAAAGACCTTGGACAGAGAAGGAAAAAGGGAAGGAGGTACATTATAGGAACCAGATGTTAAAAACTGATAAAGGCTGACCAGCCCCCTGCTGCTGAAATCTACCCCCACCTCCATCAAAAAGGTGACATTCTCCTCTGAAGCCCCTCTGTCCTTAGAGGAGAGAAGGAGACACAATTCTGGCTCTGCATTTTTCCTTTCGCCTACCTTGTCGAATGGCCCGAGAAGACTAAACAGGTGTTATCTACTTTTGATTTCAGTGCATTTAAATTAATCCTGTCAGCTCAGCTGTTAAAACAACTGTCATCTCCAGCTGTTAGTAATTTTCAACTGGGCACTTTCACAGGTTGCCAAGATCTGAGCCTGCATCGTGCGTCTCTCTGAATGCAGTAGAGTAACAGTTGTGGGTTTTTTTAAAGGGGCTTGTATTGTAATGCTGCACACATGAAATGGTCGTAATAACAATAATTTCTGAAGATTCTCTGGTGCCATGTTGTGTGGTATATAAATAAACCATGTGCTAAATGCCACTTCTATCTATATTCTGGGATGTGTTACATAACATTTTGGGATATTTAATTTGATGACCAGTAAGTCAACTTGGAAAGGGTAAAAGAGGGAGGTCTGATAAAGACCTTAGGAGACAGAGAGCGTACAGCACCTGCTTATGATGATTTTTTGTTTCCAGAAACAGTAGCTGCTTCTGGTAGATTTACGGTTTTTCTTTCACTGAAATATTCAGTAAAATACATTGTTATTTTTTAACAATTTGAGTAACTGCACTTTCAAGCCAAATATGAGGTTTCTGGCTAGATCTCTTGCTACTGAAATTTTAAATCATAAGAGACCTTTCTTGGATAATTTCAAAGTTATTTGTTTATTTAGGGGAGGTAATTAGGCTTATTTATTTACTTTTAGTGGAGGTACTGGAGATTGAACCCAGGACCTTGCTCATGCTAAGCACGCACTCTACCACTGAGTTGTACCCTCCCTCTCTTGCATAATTTCAGTATTTGGGATCTATTTCAGTCAGTATGCATCCAAAGCTGATATAGTGGAGAGGAGGAAAGGCTATCAGGAAGTGCAGTCTATTATTAACAATTGGATCCCACTGAAAATGTACAGTAATCTCAACTCTTATCAAGGGAGGACCTTCATTTGCCATGGATGTGACCACCTGGAACCAATGAGTTGTCCTCCTGTCCTAACCATACACATTGTACAATGGGAAAATTATAATAGATTTTCTGTTCCTTTTACACAGTATGAATCTGAGTGTTAGCTTTTTACTATAAAAGTATGTTTCAAAAGAAAAATAAATATACAAGTGACAAATTAATTTTAAATTGTTTATGTTTAAGAATAATATCAGATCAATAATGAAAATGATTTTCAATAAAATGTACTAGTCATAAAATTTCTGGCTAACTTAAAATATTTTATTTGAATTTATGTGATACTGATGTTGGATAAATTTGTATTGATTAGTTTGACTATGGTCTACACTGATTAATTTCTAAGGAATTTCTGATTCTGTATTTATTTTAATTTATAAAAATATGCCTAATTTTTAGGAGGCTATTACATGCACAAAGTAAACAGTAATAAAATGTGTATAATGAAAGTATCTCTCCTTCCTAACCCTGTTCTTCACTTGTTAAACATTAGGGAAGTTTATGCATAGAAATATGGAAAGATATCTATGATTTATATTTAAAGTTTAAAAAGTTGCATAATAGTAAATATAGGATTATCTTATTTTTAAAAAGTATGTATGTGTGTTTGTATGCACATTTAAGTATTAGATATTCATCTAAAATATATGTTATTAATACATATTTTACCTTGGATATTTACTTTTGGTGTTTTCTGTTAACATGTGGCTAGTTACTAGGGATTAGATATTTTGAAAAATGAACAATCTTCAGTAATGCTAATAAGAATCGGTTACTGATGGATTTTGTTTCTAGTTTCTATAAACGTTAATTTACATAACAAGAATGAGCTGTTAAAAACTAACGTAATATAGGAAATATGTATGTGTAGGCACTAAATCAGAGACGATAGGGTGTAGATGGGGGTAATACAGAGGATCATAGGAAGGGCATGCAAAGGGGTATTACTATAGAGTTAGCTTTGCTTCCTTTATTTTCAAAGCTATATTTGCTGAAGTATCTACCTTTAAAAAATTGATGAAAAAAAGGAAAAAGCAGAGTATGCTTGCTCAGACGAGCATACAAACATCGAGTCTGAATGGGAAACAGGTATAATGAAAAACATGTTCTGCAACCATTCTTGTAAAGACTAATATGTTTAATTAATGAGATACTCTGTATTGGTTTCCTGGGGCTGCTGTAACAAAGTAACACAAACTAGGTGTCTTAAAACAATGAAAATTTATTCTTTCACAATTCTAGAGGCTAGAAATCTGAAGTCAGGGTGTTGGCCAAGCCATGCTCCCTCTGAGACCCTCGGTAGAATCCTCCTCGCCCTCGCCTCTTAGCTTCTTGTGCTGGCCCTCAAGCCTTGTGTTCCTTGGCTTTCAACTGCATGACTCTCATCTCTGCCTCAGTTGTCACATGGTTTTCTTTCTGTGTCTATGTTCTTACACGGCCGTCTTCTTATAAGGACCCCAGTCATACTGAATTAGGGCCCACCCTTACAACTTCATCTTAACTTGATTAAATCTACAAAGATTCTATTTCCAAATAAGGTTAGATTCACAGGCACTAGATGTTAGGACTTCAGAATAACTTTCTTGTGGACAACAGTTCAACTCATAACACTCTTTGAAATATAAACACAAATGGGATAGATAAACCAACTAACTATTCATACATATCTATGAATTTATTTAATCACAGTATAAGTTTAAATTGGTATGTAAGAATACACTTTGGAGTATAAAAGAGGAATACTAACTTCAGAGCTTACACAGGCATTGATACAGGGCACTCCACCTACGTGAACTCTTGTGTTGGAAGTCTGCACATCTAATAGTTGACCTGAAGATGCTGGGCAGATACCTAGAAGTGGAGAAAAGGGAGGAAATTGTGCTGAAAGGAAGATGAGAAGATTACAGAATAAAACAGACACATTTATTTTCCTTGTAGCAGAAAATGCTCATTTATGTGCCCTTGAAAGCCACCTTGTTGTCCAAAGCTGCAGATCCTGGCCCGGGTGTAGTCATTCACAGGGTTACAGTACCTTGTGACTGCAAAGGCTGTGTATAGAGTTTGTGGATGTTTTATTGTAACTTACATTCCATTGTCACTGGGGTTGTGACTACTTTGCCAAACACACTATTGTTTAAAAAACAAAGTCAACAATTGCTGCAGTGCACTAAATAAAACCCTGTCTTTCCCTCCATGCCACTATTCTTACTATAGGAAAAGTTTTTGTGGTTTTTTTTTTTCTTTTAATGGAACAAGGGTAAGTTTTACATCGTAATAGCACCTCAGTTTTTGGTTTACATTTTACATTGATTCCGATGTTATAAACCAAGATCAAAAGAAATATTTGAGTAAAGCTGACTCAGTGAACCTCTTTGTAGTTATGCCAGAGTTAAACATGTCTCTACCACCTATTAGGAGCCGAGTGTTGCAGTCAAAGCCAATCCTCCCATCTGAGTGCTCAAGATGGAGAGGAGAAGACGTGGGTGCATCTGCTCGACCTTTCCTCTGGGAAACAAGGATGCCTTCTGTATTCCTGCCCTGTGCTTTCTCACAGCATTCTTAGGAGCAGTGCTGAGAAATATTAGGTCTAAGTGTAGAAGACTGATTTTCCACTGAACTATGGAAGGTTAATGGAAGATGAAAAAAAAAAAAAAAACAGGAGGGAAAATGGAAGACTTTTACTTTTCCTTGGCTCTGTAAGGCTGTTACTGTAAGTCAGGGCAGCGGAAGAATGGAAATGATGGCCACTTGCCTTTTTTCATATGCATTTTGCCAGAAAGAAATACAATTAGTCATAAAGTTAATTATCTAGACTTTAAAATATTCCCAATTTCATAAATTCGAAGAACATATTACAGGGATGTGTTCTATCTGTATCTGCAGTCCCCTCAGAGGAGTGGTGAGCAAATGCTTTACACAGCATTCACTGTCTGATGAGGCACATTTCAAAATTTAACTGTATGCACAGTAAATTATTCAGTCAAAATATTATATTTCAAGCTTAAAAGGAAGTGACAGCAGTATATAGAAAATTTGCAGATGGCTAAAACTTTGGCTTAGATGATAATCTTGACTTTGTTCTGAATTATCATGTTGGGTTGTATGTATTTATATAGACCAGTCAGATTCTTGTCTATCAGATTCCTAAGATGTTGTGTTGAGGTTATATAAGATGGATAAACAGATTTCTCTTTTAATGGTAGAAAATGGAAACAACAACAACAAAGCTTTGATTAGCTTGAAAGATTATACTAACCTTAGTAATGCTACTTTTTAATAACAGATAACATTTATTAAGCATATAGTTTTTTCTCAGGCATCAACGTACTTTATATGTTTTCTCTACCTACCCACCTACCTATATGCCACTATAGATGAGGAAACTGAAATCCAGATGGACTAAACACATTGACTAAAAAGTTAGTAAAAGCAGGGCTTGAACTTGGAGATGTCTGGTGGAAAACATCATCCATTATATTATCCATTATCATTTCCTGTAGGGTCACATATGATGCACACAGTTAATATGAGAGCAGTTGTGAAGTAACGAATAAGTTAATCATTCCCTCATTCATTTCACAGATTTTTTTTTTTGAACAGTCGGGCTTACAGAATACTCTGACATACAGCAAAACAAATGACATGCCAACCTTGTCACACAGAACGTTATGTTCTCTTGGTGAATACTTTTTTCCAGATGTGTGAATATGGATATGCAGTGACAGGTAGCTAAGAGAAAAAGTTAGATATCAGGAAATGATAAATTTCATTTAAAAAGGCAGAGATATCCTGATGGGGGATAAAAAGTGGATTTTTTGATGACAGGGTGATATCATTGAAGATGGCCAGTGTCTGTCTAGGCAGAGATGGGGGAAGACACTCTAGGGCTTTGGCAAGGGTGTTTGAGCGGGGTGAATGCTTTAATAGTTCAAAGCACAGAGCTTAAAATGCATTGGGTATCATCAGGGGTGATAAATAAATAAACTAATTTATTGGGAATAACAGACAAATGAATTGAGAAAAGCAAACCAAATTAGATTCTAAATGTAGTTTAGGATCAGGTTGGAGAAGCCCTCAATGCCACACTAAGGAGTTGAAATATATTGAAAATCTATTGATGATTTTCCAGCAAAGGAATATTCTGATCAAAATTCCATTCTCAGAAACCATTTTCTTCATTGATTATTCTGCCTTAGTACACACTTTCTTGAGTTGCTTTGGGCAACAACAATAACCAAACAGTGGTGCCAAGGATGTGCTGATATAGATCAATATCTATGGACTTGTTTTCCATCTTAGGATTTTAGGTTCCATAGATAGCGGCGGTACACAGAGAGTGTAATCAGTTAGGCCCAAGTTCAGATGATGTATCCAGTCTGGATTTTATGTTACTTTTTAATAGAACTTGTATTTTACTGTAATCCTTGCAGTACTTATTTCTGCCATGAGATTTTAAGTATCTTGAGGTCCAGAAACTTGTTTATTTACTAAATAGCATGTGTTGAAGCAGACTATAGTACATCATAGTTGTTTAATTATTGTATATTGAAATAAGGGCCTTGATGAGATGCTGGATGTTTTGTAAAATAATTACTTACTAAATGGATAAAATTTAAACAAACAGAGTCAAAATCGTACGGCTCTGTAGCTCTGAACAGACATTCATACCTGAGGTTTTGTGACCATATCATAGTTTTCACATTGCTGAGATAGCATTCATGTCGTTCCATCTTTATGAAAGCTTTCAGCCCTTCATTTTCCAGGATAATGTTAATATGTCTTTTCAAATTCAGCTGAACAGTACTTCTTTGAAAAAGGATTTCCTTAACGTCTTGTCTGGCTGGTTAGAAGTACAGCCTTTGTGCTCGTTTTTTCTTCTTACATTAGATTTACTGTTCATACCCGATCACACTTAATCAGTCTATTTCACACTTTCTCCACCAGACTGTAAATGTCTTGAGGGCAGGGAGGATGTCATTTCATTTTTGTGTTCCAAGGCTAATCCAGTATTTGGTAGGTAGCAAATTAGTGTTAAATATTTGATGGAAGGGTGATGGATTCAAGGTTGGAAGGTTAGTTAGAAGGCTATCAAGAGGGCTCTATGATAGAGGTAGTTGAGACCTAAACAATTTTTATCTTTACAAGTGGAGAGGAGAGTAAGAATTTCAGAGATATTGAAGGGTAAAAATTAATGAGACTTGGTGGCAAGTAGTATGTGATGATAAAAAGTTAAAGATGCAGAGTGACTTGCACTATGAAGGTGCCATTAAAGGAGGTTGAGGAGGCAAGAGTAGGACCTGATTTCTTGCTGAGACAGTTGATGGGTCTTCTTCTGGATGTAATAATTTTGAGACACCATTGGGCAATACTGAGATGTTTAGGAAGAAGTTAGTAAGAAATTGAAATCTGAATGAGATCAGGAAAGGACATAAGAATTTGCAAACCATCCACATAATGATGACATAGTGATGAAGTGTGTTGGTGAAAGAGATATTAATGGAGACTTTAGAGGAGAGAGGGATGACTGAACCTGGTAAGACCTACTTGAGGCACATTCGGAAAAGAGTCCTGGAAAATAAATAGTGAGAGAAGAAAGCAAGGAGGGGACGATTTCAGGAAAGTTAAATTTGAATTGAATGTAATTTTCTGTGGGATTTTTTTTCCAGCTCTGCAGGTATAATTGACAAAATTGGTAAAATATTTAAAGATTGGATATACTTACACATTGTGAAAGGATTCCCTCATTTAGTTAATTATGTAGTTTCAAGAATATTAGGGAAGAATGGCTGGAGTCGTAATTGTTAACAGAATAATATTCCATACTGTGATTTATAAACAGATAATTACTGATCTAGTCAGAAGCCAGATTTCAAGAATACAAAAAGGAAAGCAAGTAAGACGATAAATTACGTGAGCAGCAGATTTAAGGTAAATAATTGTTTATTGGACATTTCTATTTCCACCTAAAATAGCATACAGACCCATGGAGGATGCTTACGTCGATTGTACTGAAGTGCATTGTAGAAACACACATTTCACGAACTCTTACAGTTGTCAGTTATCTTCCCTGTGTATCTGGGAAGGTATAAAAGTTACAGTAGACTCTTTTTGACGATCCTACTTTTTTGTATTAAGGATAAGCACACAGCCAAACCATGTCGATTTCCATGAGTAAACCATGTTTTATGAATGTGTTGTATTTTGAGGTATGACGCCAGAGTTAGTACATACATGAGGAATCGGAATGGCTGGTGTTTTTAATCTAAGTCACATGGTGCATATCCATTGACTTGTCCCTTTATAAAACTATGCATCAGGTCTCATGTTTAAAAAGTAAAAAGAGAATTAAATGTCCCTAAAGTTTGTTCTGTGTCTAATATTTTGCATTTTATATTTGTAGCATGTGTTTCCTGAAAAGGGTTTTCTTCTTATGGTAGCTGAAAAGTGGGTTTCTGAAGACCATCATCTTCTTTACCAGGATTGCAAGGACATGGTAATAGCAGAGAGAGTGAGATTAACTAAAATACCTGATCTGCTTCTCCCTAACAACAGAATTTTGTCAGTAATACTGAAAGCATGAAAGCCATTTACATTTGAAGGCAGCAATAGGAGTGAAATTTAAATCCAAGTACTGCTGTAATTTAATAAATAGTAATCAACTGAAAAACACGTTTAAGTAAAATTTTGGTATGAAAGTAAATAATGTTTAAAAGTGTGGAGAAAAACCTAGGTGTAAGAATTCAAGCTTTGCTAAAAAGTGAAAAAGTAAAAATTCTGTACATAAAATACGGGAAATATTATGACCTAATATTTAACTGCATCAAGATAATTTTTCACATTTCACCAACAGAAGTTCTGTTGTTGTTGTTTTAGTGGAAGTACTGGGGATTGAACCCAGGACCTCGTGCATGCTAAGCACATGCTCTACCACTGAGCTATACTCCCCCACCCTCACCCCCAAAAGGTGTGTTTTTTAAGGAATCATTCCGGTAGAAATGTGTGCTCTACTGTCCTGAGCTTTAGCTTGATAGATAATCCACTGGACTAGCCAGAGGTTGACTGTGGTTGAATTACTGCCTTATGTTGACAACCCAAAATTCTGTAGGCTACATGGGGTTTGGAAGATTGAAGGAAGGCATTAATGCTGCCACACTGTTTTCTTATTCCTTGTTCATATTCTCTCTTCCTCCCTCTCTCCTTCTCTTGTTTTTCCCCTTTTCCTTTCTCTTTCTTCTTCTTAACCACTGTTTCATAATTAAACCAGGTCCCCAGTTCTATCATGGCCAGCAGGTCATCTCCACTGGGTTTTGCTGATAGGCTGTCACTGGGTTTGGGTGCTGTAAAGCTGCCCCAGGAGCCAAGGGAAATGGGTCACAAGACTGTTCCTGGCGAGGCTTCTCATCTGTTTTTTAGGACAGTAAGTCCAGAGACGAAGGGGATGCCCCAGTGATGGCTATTTCCTAAACGAGTGTTTCTCAAAGTGTGGCCCAGTGCCCTCCTAACTGCTTCTCACACACAGTGCTTTTTATTATGCCTACCTTTTAACGAGGTCTCCAGAGAACTAAATGCTTTGCATTATTATCTAATTTAATTTTATAATCCTACAAGGCAGGATTATCCCAATTTTACAAATAAGGAAATGGTCATAAAGACTGTATACGATACTCTTAAAGAAATTCTAATGAAGATGCTTGCTTGTTTTATGATATACTTTCCTCTTCCAGGGCTGTTGCTTTTGTCAGCATAGTTTCCCAGGTGGGCAGCTGCAGTGATCTTTTCCTCCAAATGCAGTGATTTAGATGAGTATTTAGAGGAGTAGGACAGATATGAAGGGAAACGGGAAGAATAAACTTTTCTGCTCTCCATTTGTGTTAGTGGATTAATGGTGTAGATATTTAACCCTATGATTGTGTATTCAGAAGTTTTGTTTTGTAAAGAAAAGTGATAGCTAAACATTATATTATGTCCTAATTTTGACATATTGCCATATTCTACTTACCATTAATGTGTATATTTTAAACATTCTTTTCTCACTGTGTTTATTCCTTTGGTTCATCCATCTGACAGTGACTCATTCACATGTTAACAAATATTTGTGGAGTTCTTAGTATGTTTGAGAACTGGGTTGACACAATTTCATGAAAGTCTTCTCAGCATTTTATATCAGGATTCAGTAAGTGTTAAGACGTCTTCCATTATTCTCACTGACATTTTGGATCTCTCAGAATATTTCATGTCTTTCAAGTGCACTGTCATTTATGCTAGTGACAAATTTTTAAAAACTGTACATTTATATTCAATACTTTTAGAAGATTGTCAATGAAATTACATCATTGAAAATTAATCTAGGTTATTATTATTGTGAAATGCATTATATCCAACTTTGGATTATATCCAGAGATAAAATAAGTTGTTAAACTTTATATAATTGTTTCAGGCAGAAGCAGCTATAGTTATGAAATATAGTTTGATTAATCTTATCTCTAGAATATTGTCTATAATTTTCTGTTGGATAAACTTTGTTCAGATTAATAATATTGAAAAGGTTTTCTTTATTATGTACTTTATAAACAAAAGTGTTAGTTGAGACAGGCTGAACTGATTTACCTTGTTGAATAAACAGTTTAGTAGCTGGAATATGAACCCTGCCTCTGATTCTAATAAGAGTATGAATTCTTAATTTGCAGTATTTCAAAATGGCAACCATGAGAATGAGAAAGACAATAATCTTGTATTTTTTTGGAGGTAGCACAGATCTTTAGAACCTTAGATTTAATTCAGTCAAACATATATTTACTGAATGCTTCTTATATCCAAGTCAGTGTTCTCAATACAGGAAATACAGCAGAGGACGAGACAGAAAGCCCTAAATGTATGGATCTCCAATGAGAAGAGTCAGATTATAAATGTAATGAATAGGTAAAGCAAATCATTTTGTATCACATACAAATAAGTGATATGGGGAAATGTGGTGTGGAGATTGGGAAATGTAAGGGATGATAACTTTATAAATTCTTCCTGAGGAAATGACATTTGAGCAGACTTGAAGGAGATGAGGGAGAGAGCTAAGTGGGTAACTGGGGGGCAGATCATTGTGTTAGAGAGCAGAGTACAAAAGGCCTGGTATGTTTGAAGGACAGCAAGGAGCCCAGTGTGGCTGGAATGAAATGGGCTGAGGAGGCCAGGTGGAAGTGAGTTCAGAGAGGTGAGGGGCCCTGGACGATGGAATGCTGGAGGCTACTTAGGGGACTTAGGATTTTACTGAAAGGAGTGAAAGCTGTCAGAGGGGTCTGAGCAGAGGAGTGCTGTGAAACGTCTTAGCCATCAAATATTTCTTATACTTCCAGACGTCTCTGGAATAGTGCCATAGTTTTAGAGGTTTCCGGAGTTTTGCCAGAACTTTTAATTCCAAATCATTTAGGTACAGGGAATTTGCTGTCACTACTGGACCTTTTTTTTTTTTTTTTTCCAAGCACCCATTACGACCTGCTCTAAGATTTGGATTTCTTGTATTTGAACCAAATAAACAGAATTTCAGTTTTCAGTCTTTTATTCAGAAATATTTATAGCCAAAAACTCAAATGAAGGCTGACTCAGTGGTCCTATCATGACTTCATAATTCAGAAATTTGGCCAGGTGACCCACATGTCCTGATGCTTTCAATAAAAGCATGTTCTGTGGCCAAGAGGTACCTGTCTATGTCCTCAACACTTTAAAAGCAGATTTCTGAAACACTGCCCTAAATATTAAAGACAAAACTTATAAATATCTTGTAATCTGGTTGTGCCAGTACCTAGTCTGAGAAAAAAAATACTGCTTTCCTTTTAGAAGAGTTCAAACAATTAGGTACCAAAGGCGGGCATCAGAAGTCCATTGCAGCAATATGACTTAAACTAATTACGCATCTGGTGGTGGTTAAGACCGCTTTGAAGCTGTATTTTTCAGGTTTGGCATTCAAGTTAGACTCATGTTTTGCTTTTTTTTAAGATATATAAAATACGGTAGCTAATTTCTCCTGAAGTAAAAAATATCTCTTGTGAAATAGTACAGAGATAAGCATGCACGCTTAGTTAGCTCCACCTTCTCTCATGTGGTTATAATAAATATGCTTTACCCTAAAGCTTTGGCAGTGTGGGAGATGTTTAAGTGCAGACGTATAATGTTATGTAAGAATGAATAAGCACAGTAAGTTAGAATGGAACTTACTATATTGCTGATCTCGAGGTAGTCTTTTGTTAGTTCTTTCACGCAGTGGAATTGTAAAACTCTACTGTCTTGCAGTTAGGAACAGTTGGTCTTCAATTAGGAGATCCAGTTTAGGAGCTAAATACAGTTTGAGAGTTCAATCCAGATTTAATCCCTCCTACCTAGTTCCTAGTAGAATATGAAAATTTCACCACCACTGATAACCATTTTTTTTTTTTTGCCTGTCTATTCTCCAGCTTCCACTGTCATTAAACTCCTTGATACAATTTTAAGCGTTAGTGCTGCAACTCAGCTATGAATATGTGCTCTTTGCTGGTAACTTATGAAATTCCAACTACGCATTCAAATCTACTTTACTTGTACCCTCTCTCTGAAGTTTATCCCCCAGGGATACTTAAAAGTCTTTAGAATAATGATACATTTACTTTCCCTTCTTTTCTCCATTGACCATCGTGATCTTATTGGGTTCTGAGGGGCTTTGTTCAATGTTGCATCACACTTCCTACTAAGAAAGAAAGAATTCAGCTGCCAGGCAAGACTTTAGACAAAAGGACTGTGGATGGAATGGCAATATGTAATTTGAGTTGTAAGCACCGTGGATTCATTGTAGTTTAGAAGTTTTCATCATAAGTGAGTTGTAGTTAAAAGGATTTGGTAGACGATTGGGTATCGATAGGTAACAGTTAGGGTTTTCCAGACTCCCTTTTATGTGGCGGAATGGGAGCTGTGTATCAGTCAGGTTCAGACTCTTAAATTACACCCTCCCTCTTGACCTTGTCTTCCAGACTCCAGAGTATTTTTTAGTTTATTAGTTAAGTACTACCCGGTCATTTAAATACCAGAAAGCTCCATTTTGGGGGAAGATTGTTTCCAGCAAGGGAAAATGGTAATCAATAGAGACGTTGCAGATACTTTTATATTTTGCACACACACATGTGTGCACACAAACACACACATTCCTGAGGGTGGCCTTCTGTAAACTGTAGCTTCATTGTATGGCAGCAACTTTTGGAAATTCACTAACTAATAATGCACAGCAAAAGCTCTGTTCTGTGGCTAGTTCTACCCACAGAACTCCCATTCAGCATTTTTTCTGTTTTCCTGGATTATTTGAACAGTTAATAGGCACATACACATGAGCACACACTCAAACATACATGCTTCTCCCACATCACAAAAACCACCCTCGCATTTGGCTCTCATCTGATCCTCAATTTAGCCACAAGGCAAAACTTTTAACAAGCTTGTGTTAACTCTATTAAAAAGGTATCCAAAAGTAGTCTCAAAAAGTAATATTTGAGGAACGTAGTTGAGGTAAGGAAAGGGGAAATGATATTTAAAATCATAATATAACTTTTCTGTACTAACAGAATAAAATCTCTGGGGCATCTCTTGCTAGTGTTTTTCATCAGCTCTCTGTCCTTTGAAAAATCTCAAGCGAAGTCCATCCTTTAAACATAAAGGATAGTAGCTCTAGATACTTGATGGTATTGCAGTTTATTCTTGAGGGTCTCTTATTTATATTTTTTTTAATACATTAGCTGGGTTATCAGAAATCATCTTTCTAATCTAAGTTAAATGGTACAGTTTAAAAACTGTTATTAAGAAATAATTAGCATTTGTAGGAGAGTCTAAATTTTGTTTGACTAAGAAGCAATACTATTTTAAAGCTGATACTCTAAAAATGAGATATTCTTTTGTAAACTAAATAAATGAGCCCTAACTTAATCAGTATTTTTATCAGGTGAATAGATGAACATATATATCTGACAGTCATAGTTTTATGAAAAAGGCTAAATTCAAAACAATCTGTCTTTTGCAGAAATATTGTTCTTAAATGTCCTTATTGCCAGGAACACAAAATATTTCCAGTAAGAATTATGTTTTTGTTTTTCTTACAGTTATTAAATGGCTACTCTGTGAAAGACATTATCCTTTCAATGCAGGGAATGCTTAAATAAATAAGACCTGACCTCTGAGTACCAAGGGAGAAATGAAGAATAGCCCTAGCATTTCATGGCAGTTTTCTTATGGCATCTCATTTAATCCAGTAGTTCATAATCTCCCAGGAGACAGTGATACCTGTATCTGTAACTGTTAGACTGCAGAACTTGTGAAAAAGTATTCTGACATCAACTATATGATTGTATCCTTGGAAACTCTCATAGGAAGAGAGTTTAAGACCGAGGTAATTAGAATTTATAAGTCAGCCTCTATAAATGTATATTTAGGTAAATACTGGCAAATACATATATATAATGCTTACTTTTATACTCACTAAAATAAACTAGTGAGAACAGCATATTAAAGAGAAAGTCAATAAAGTCTTTCATATCATATATGAGTATATTAAAATAGAAGGTCATTCCTTTTTAGACAAAACTTTTCCAATATTCTTCCCCTGTGGTTTCAATGAAATGCTTAATTCATTTTACACCAATCATTTCAATGAAGAATCAAACAGAAAGCACATGCATCTTTATAGGTTTATCTTTAACAAAACGAACAGCCATAGTCACCATACCCTGTGAAAGTAAGCAGACTGGAGAACCATTGCCTCTCAGGAAAGTTGATAGAAAATATATCCAGGTCACAAATTGTAAGAAGGCACACAGTCTGTGTCCTGCGATGCGGAGTCAGCAGTGAGAATCTCTTCAAGTTCTGCCCCCTGGGTGCCTCTTGCCTCATCCTTACCCAGCTCCGAAGGCAGAACCCAGGTTTATCTTGCTTCTGGCTCCACCATGTAGTCGCAACATACGTGAAGGTACTAAATTCAGAATGTTACTCCCTACAGCTTCACGTGATTTTGCTTAATCCTCCTACAACATTATCTTGCTTAACCTAAACATGCATCGAGCAGTTGAGTAAATTCTGCAGAAAGACAGGAACCTTTTAAAACTCTCTGTTCCCCATTCTTAGATCAGGGATTTGATGGGTTTCCTAAACACAGAATGTTTTTAGTGTTTATGTAGGCATTCTGTTTGTTTTTCCTTTAGTCTAATTTAGTTGATTCTTAAACAGTAACTTTTAAGCATATGAATGTTTAGGATTGGGTATCACAAAATGCTTACTGTACCTTCTGGGCAAATAAAAAGATTTTCCAGGGTTATTTTCTTTATAAGCTACTTTTGACTAATGTACTGATTTTAGTCTGTCCCTCAACCCAGGAGTGTAGCAGGGTACAGGGCATTGAGTAGGCACTTAATGTCTATTGAAAAAATGACTTATACTGTAACTACCAATTTTTTACTTTAAAACGTGGAGTCACTTGTGATTCACGTGTATTTCATCAAGAATGCTTGCAGCAGTGAAAAAAGTATACAAATATATATCCACTTATTTTCACATGAGGAGAATTTACAGTTAGGGGAAGATTACTGTAATTTCAGTGGAAGTTCTAAAACCGCTAGGTGAAAGTCTTGTAAGGGGAAAGTTTCAAGTTTTTCCCATATTTGCCTGGTTTTGTCTTTGAATTTTTTTGCCTTGATAATTGGGTTTAAATTTCAGAAACCTTAATTAAGATCTCAGTGGCTTTCTTTACAACACCCCATATTACATACATAATTTTCATACATAAAAATCCAGACTCATAAGTACAATTAATTTTTTTTCTGATTAGGAGTAAACTGATAAAGAGCTATGGGATGATTTTACCCCATATCCTCTACTAATTTTTGCTAGACTCTCTTGTCTACAGACATATTTGAAACAGATAAACCTTTTATTTTACTATTTGTCAAACTGTGGGAGCATCAGTATTTCAGTTAATCTGTGCTGTTTGCAAAGAGCCACATTAGCCACCACTTACAATTTAGTTACTGGGTCCCAGTAACTCATATAAACAAACCACTCTAAATGGATGGCCAACATTCACAGTTCAGATCATCTTGTTTTTTGTTTTTTGTTTTTTCAAATTGGCTGAATTTGTAGTCAAATTCATCCAAACTTTAGGATTTGTTGTACTTTCACAAGAACACAGATTGTGGATACGGAACTTGTAATAAAGTTTCAATAGAACGTAGTAGTCTTTATAAGGCTCAAAATAGCTGTCAATGGCCAATTCATTAAACACTGCAGATGAAACACAGTGTTTTACCCCAGTAAAAACAACTGGAAATTCAAGCATGCTTCCACATTTAGGCAAACCATGTCTTAGAGAACAGAGAATAGAACTGGAACACAAAATGCTTTATTACTCTGTATTTGTAAGTTGAACCCTAGAACATTTTTTTGTCTGTGTAGCATGAGTATTAATGGCATTGCACACCTATGGTAATAGCCACTTTGTCTTAAAAAAAAAAAAAAAGAAGTGCTTCTGTGTAATTAATGTGTGATGTCGGGTAGATGGGTTGAAAACAAAATAGAAGTTTGCGTTGAAATTTTGATCCTCAACAGCTGGAAATTGGTAACATGGCTTATTGAGATAGGGAACACTGGAAGCATTGAAAAATATAGGGTTTTGCCAAGTCCAAATGGCAATTTAGCTAATTACTTACTGTAAGAATATAGGCAACTTTTCCTTCATTATAAAGGAATACTAATTACCCCACTCATAGTGCAGGTGTAAGGATTAAATGAGATTACACATGGAAATCTTGGTCCTTGGGATGTACTCAGTATTTGGATATTGTTCACAGAACTTTCCTATGTGTTTGTGTGTGTGTGTGTGTGTGAGAGAGAGAGAGAGAGAGAAAGGGTAGGGGACAGGTCTAGAAGAAGAGACAGTGAAGTTGTTGTAAGAGAAATACTAGAACTGAGTGTAATATCATAAAAATTGCTGTTGAGTTATTTATTGCATGCATCATAGCCAGCTCTTGATAAAATTTTTCTTTCTTAAAGCAATACTTTTCCTAAAAACTTTATCCAGATTTAAGAGATGCTCATGTATGTTTTGCAAATCATGAGATGATTATGAAATAATAAAACTCACAGAAACATAGAAAAATTATTTACATGAAGCGAAATAATACCTTCTGGCAATTAAGTAGAATGCATAAACTGGGACAATTAAAGCGAATGTTACTCTATTATGTACTTTTGTTCTCCAGTTTTATAGTTATAGTGATTAACGCCCGAACTGGTGGGTGCATTCTCTATGAATGTATTTTCTATATTTGATGATCTTGTGCACAGATTAAAGATTTGTTACTAGTTTACCTTACATGGTTAGTTCTCTTAAGAATACTTACAGCAAACATTTAATTCATTCAAAGAATGACTCGTGGGGTTGAGCTTGATAAAGCTGAAGTGTTAAATTTTACTGAAAGACATAGATTTGTTGTTTTTGAAAAGTATGGAACGTATCAATGTTTATATATATATATAATCTTTTAATTTTCCTCTTCACATATGTCTAGTAATATCCAGACCAAGAAGATTTGCTTTGCTTTGTTGTATTCAAACAATAGTAAAAGTGATTTTGTGTTCTATTACCTTTTTCTCTGATCTCCTTGTAGACCTTGAAATTGAAGTTGGCATATTTGTAAATATGATTTTTTTCCCTAGGTCTTTTTAAAGTTTATTTACTTGGCATATAAATTATTTTGAGAATTCAGTGGTAACTTTGGCTATATTGACACAATAGTTGATTAGCTTTCAGAGATCTAGGTTACTGGTTCTCTATGTGCTACTACTATGTAGGCAATTGGTTCCAACATTGTAACTTAAAAATTGAGGCTCTCAGTGCATAACTGAGAAATAGGTTAGGCAAGAAAGTTGAAGTGTATAACACAAATATAAATCCTGTCTGTAGCAGTTTTAACTTTGAAACAGCTAGCCAGGCACAATCTATATTGAAACCAACACTTAAGAAGGGTGTTTGAATGGACAGATGAACACCCGTACCCCGTTATAGAAAAACAGTAGGGAAAGCTGGCTTACTTAGGAATCTTTCCCAGTCGTAGTGATATATTTGCACTGGTTAATTCTCATATTCTGGGCTTCTTGTAATTAATAGCATGTGGCCAAAGAACAGTTTAAAACTCTCTGGCTTGCATAGATATTTAACCCTGACTTTGCCCTTATATACATGATGCTTTAATTTAGAGAGTAATCTAAAAAGAAACATTGTATTCTCCTTTAAGAATAGACTAAAGGCAGAATAAGGAAAAATTACAAGTAATGTTTAACCTTCTCCTTGATATCACATTTACTAGAAAGGGTATTTTTTGTTTTATCACTGCTGGTAAGAATAGGAAAAAACATGTTTTCATTGACTGTTATCGCAAATAAGTATTATTACTGGTGGACTTAAAATATATGTTAGTGACAGGGTAAGACAGCCTTTGAAAATATTAATGTAATTTAATGTTTTCTGTTAGAAAAAATGATCATAGTTAAATTATGAAAAAGGATAATCTTTGATTGCATTATGATTCAGTCATCTATTTAATTCTTTCTCTTTCTTTTCTTTCTCTTTGTTTTCTTTCTCTCTCTTTGTTGCATTCCTTCCCTCCCTCCCTCCTTCCTTCCTTCCCTCCCTCCCTCCCCTTCCTCTGTTTCAGAGATGGTCTATGTCATATATCATATTAGATGCCAGGTAGAAAGGATACAAGAACTACTGATACACAAGAACTGTGAATCACTACATTATACACCTGTAATAATATTGTAAAACAACATACTTACTTAAAATTACTGCTATAATTCCTACCTGGTAATAGGAGACCCCAAAATTCCCATTCAGCATTCTTTGTGTTGTAAATGTTTTGGGAGACAAGGAAGGACGTCTGAGAAACAGGCGAGGAGAACAGTCAGAAAAGAAAGCTGGTTTCATCTACCACCTCATGCCTTTCTCCTTTACACATAGTAATTTGTGTACCTTTCTTATACAACTAAATTTCTTGGACATATTTTTTTCTTACATTAGCCATGGAGATTTATGATTTTATACTTAAGGTTTTGAGAACATTTGTACTTAAATGTGTACGTTCTACAATCTGAAGAAAAGATTCATGGACAGACCTTAGGGGATAGGTTACAAATATTCTCTATGGTCTTTAATATACTTATTTTTATCTCATATGGGACTTCTGCAGCTACAGTAAACACAGAAACAGAGCAGTTTATTGGTACTTAATTCATTTCTTTTTTTAAACTCAGTACTATTCTCCATTTCCAATGAATGATACCTGGCCTGCATTATATGCTCAATAAATATTTATTGAAATCAATCTAGTAAGCAATAATGATTTCTACATTCCATGTTCTTGTTAAATTGTGTAAAACCATACTCTGTTGTTTAATTATTGTCAAAAGCCCAGTTGCAAAATAGAGTATTCATATCTGATTACTCTTAGTCTAAGAGTAATTTTCTAAATGTTTCAAAATTTTATCCCTAGATGAAACAGAATTTTATGTTCCATTCTTAGGCCATTGTACAATTGCTTTTATTAAACTGTGCTTCGGCATTATATCATTAGTCTGAATTGAAGAATTTAAAAAGAAACGTTCATAAAAGACATGCTATGGCAAGGATATAGTTCACTAAATCAAATCAGGTGTTTCATTAATGAGGACCCACGGGAAGATTTTCACTCAGATTTGTGCAGCAGGAGAAGCTTATTTATACGTAGCAGCTGATTTGTTTGTCGCTGATGGACATCATAAAACTGTAAACTGGTTTGTACATGCTGTTCTGTGAGCTGACCCCGGCAGTTCATTTTATTTCAAATCTTTCTTTTTCTACATTTTCTCACTTATTTTTATTGTTGCATTTTATGTCTACCTATAACTCCAATTCTTTTTTTTTTCTTTTTTTAATAAGCAGAGGGCGTAAAAACAAGAATGAATATTTCAGTTCTTTCAAGACACTTTCACATCTATTTTGGCTATCAATCATACTTTTTATTACACCTACTAAAGTACCCATAGAAATAGCAATATTAAATAAATATATGAGCTGTTATCCTTTTCGCTGTGTTCACATGATAAGACAACTTTCCATCTTCTCAGCTTGTTATTTCTTCTGCTGTGTCTCAGATCCAAACAAGAGCACTTTCTCATTTCCCCCCTTATTTCTACCCTGCTGATGTTGGTGAGACATGGTTGAACCTTGAACCATAGTATCATGAATTTGTATCCTTGAAATCTTATTTTACTTTACAATAAGCCAAAGTATCTTCGATTGACTAGAAGGTAGCTTGCAGTATGGTTTGTTTCTCGAGTTATGCAGTGTTACATACAGTACTGTGTTCTCATAATAACAACTTAAAATTCCCATGTTAGCAATGAGTTTTTCTAATAAGAAATATAATTATAATTATAATTAGGTTGGTATTGATATGTTTCATATGGCAGTGTTCATCATATGTGCAAACCTTTGATCAAAGCAAATGTGTAATTCTCTTTAACCAATAATAAGGAAAAGAAATTTTTAATTGCCCTTCAGTGTAATATAGTATAAAACATTTGGGGCTAGAATTCAGGAGGCAGAGTCTAGTCCATGCACTTCTGCTGACTCAACGTAAAATCTAAATATCAAATTACTTTGTCATTTCTGTTTCCCATTTGTGTCACATTTAAAACTACCCTGAACAATACCTTACAATGACATTTTTAGGATGAATAAGATTTTAGAGTCTCATTGCTCTCTATTCAAAACTCATTGATACAAAATTTGTTTTCTTAAGAACACAGAAGCATTTTAACTCCAATAGCTTGTAAAATTACATGACCACTGTATTATACCCTTGATATTTTTAAGAAGTTAAATGTACTGTAGAGTAGACTTATATAACCTTAAATTGCCAAAGCCATTTAGTTCAGCTCTAAATTGATTTGTGGAATTTTATATATTAACCAATATTTACTGTGTGCCCACTTTGTCTTAGGCACTGTTCTAACTCTTGGGGATACAAAGAAAATAGGGAAATAAGATATAGTCCCTTCTCTCAGAGACCGTACTGTCTCCCAACAGAGACAGAAAAAAAAGTGTGTAAATTATAGCACACTTTTACAGATGTTTTGGTAAGACAGAGCTGATATTCAGCACGTACACATTAGTAACATTGAAATTACTCTGTATCATTGGTTACTAGTCAGTGTCTCAAGGCCCTGAATGCCCCGTTACTACCCGAGATGTGTCTGCCCTTCCCAGGACCACCTTGGCCTCTCTAAAATCCAAGGATTCCATGCCTGACCATTAAAATGGGGTTTCCATGAGTATGCTTTAGTTGGGTCTGCAGTACTCATTGTTAAGTGTTTTAGTTTTTTTTTTTTTAAACAAATTTTGAATATAAGCCCAGGATACAGATTGCATAGTGATATCCAAATCAAACTGGGGTCTCAGAGAGAGCTTTCTGAAGGAGGATGTGCTTAAGCTGACTTTAAAAAAACAAGCGAGCATTAGTTAGAGGAAAAGAGAACGGTGGCTCTTTATAGCATCCCCGGTAATTGGTTCATCATTCAGTCCTTATTTGTACAAGTCTTGAGTCATGAGGCAACTGAGTTTGTGACGGGATACCTTCAGTTCTCAAAAACTTCTTTCCCTTATGGGGCTGGATTCAGTTAAAAGTATACTTTCCACACCTTCATCCTTGTTTCATCCTAAGCTTAAAATAATTGCCAAATATGAATTCTGTTTTGTGCTTAGTGAGTTTGAGCTCCTTTTTGAATATAATTATGAAAGAATTGATAATGGGAAAAAAGTGAACTGAAAATTCTTTGGTATTTCCTAAAATAGCATGTTTATACTACCGACAGCATTGGTACTTTAGAATTTCAGATCTCTTCCTGATCCATATATTCAAAATCTTAGGTACTTTACCATATGATTAACTTTCATGTATCATGAGTACTTGCTTATCAGTTATTTGTACTGAGATAAACCTGAATGAATAGTTAATTTTAAAAATATATAGCTTGAAGATATGTAGTTTTGCGGTTCTAGTTCATCCTCTACCTCTCCACCCCAGTACTTGGGACGGAAAGAAGTTCTGGTTTACCTAAAGCTAAGTAACTTTGGCAGAGAACCCATGGGAGAAATAGTTTATCCTGACCTTTGTTGTTCTGCCTTACAAGAACTACATGGGCAGTATTAGTGATTCTCAAACTGTCATCATGGTGAACCCTGCCTTTCGCTACTAAAATCAAAAGAACAATCTTACTAAATCATAAAAAAAGAAGACAAGAACATGTTAATAGAAATTATTTGCTTAATTGTGTTTTTCTTTTATAATTTTTCTTTTAAACCTTTGATGCTATTCCTTGCTTATCTGATACAAGACAAATGAAGAATGGTGCAGGTAAATATCAATACAAATGTGAAAACAGTAGAAGTTACTTAGCATAACATGTATTTTATTCATGGATTTGGCATACTTTGAAGTAAGAGTTACATATCTACTCTACTGATAAAATTTCTTCTAGAAAAATAATTCCTGAATGATAGGAGCATTGGCCTCCTATAGGCACACTGTGAGGTCTAGGTTTTTGCCACTAGAAAAATAGGTGTTTATTAAATATTTATTAAATTGAAATAAATTTGTTATTTCCAAAATAGTATTTTATTCCATTCATGTCATCATTTTCCCAGAATTTTCTTAAAATTTCTTATTTACCAATCAGGATATAAGCATTAATTATTGTCATTGAAAAGAAAAATGTGTGTTAAAATAAGGACATTTTATAATTTAAATAACTATATACAGTGGTTTGAACTTATTGCCTAAAACCTGTTACCAAGAGTGTAGAATCTACCTTTCAATATTCCAAGTGGGAGGATGTCTTTCTGGTATAACTGGAACACCAGCTGTTGTGGGATAAACCAGTGATTTCTTAAGATCTTTATCCTATTATACTAAGACTTCATTATCCTTGGGAAAAGAATTGGGTGAGTATCAGAAAAAGAACGGTCTAATGGTTCTTTTTCAAATAAAAGACACTGAATTTATAACAGAAAAATTGTTCTTATTTTAAATTCAAAGACGCTTAGATAACTTGTTTTCACTTCTATTTTAAATATCTTCTTAGTCTGCTTTCCTGTTTGTAATTCTGGTCCAAACAAGAAAAAGAAATGCCAACAAAAATGGGAGAAAAAAATTTAATTTAACAACACCATGAAAAATACCTATAATTCTTCTATTCTCATTTAATTTTAGAGAAATTAAGTAGATTTAAGTGGACTTATTAAAGTTAAGGAATCATATGTTTTCTTTACATCAAAAGGTATTCCCAGTTCATTCTAGTGTTTATATTTTTCAAACTGTAAATCACTTCGTGTTTTATGAACACTTTTTAAAAATACATAGTGTTAATTAACATTATTATCCATATAAGTGATTTATTCTTGGGTTTTTAATGAGTGAAATTGGAATTGATAAAAACAAAACAAAAATTTTGTTCAGCTATGTATTTTGTTCATAGAATTCTTTCTTAGGAAAGCAATTAGATAAAAAAATAACCTTTGGAAATAAACATCAAAATTTACTAAATATTTGTAATGATTTAGACTTTTCATTGAAATGTTTTTATTTTATTTTGCAACCTTCATCCACTTTAATTTTTTCCACAAATAATTCAATGTTTCGTTTAAACACAAATGACACCAGTTCAGCATTTATACTAATCCTATAACAACAAATGGGTAAAAATGGAAAAATCAGGTATTTAAGAAAGTAAATTTTGATGTACAAATTCTAACAGTGAAACATGAATTCTATGGCTGTCCAAATGTCTAAATTCTCAATAAAAGCTGTCAGGTTGGAAAACAATCACCTCATAAAATTTACCTTATGGAACTCATGTTATAAATGTTTTTTTTTTAAAATGTGTATCAAAGGAACTTGTCAGTTGTTGTGATCTTTCCCAAAGAGGAAGTGCAAAGCTTTGACTAAATAGATGACAGGGCTTTTTTTTAATGCCATGAAGAAAGCACTGCAATACTTCTTCAAAGCTGAAATAATCAGTAGACCTTTGGAGAAGTCTCTGTACGCCACAGGATCATTTTTTGTTCCATGTCCCCATTTTATTTCTGTTTATATGTGAATGTATGTATTAATCAGAGAAATCAGAAAGCTATCCATGGATCTAGATGGAACTTAAGAGGTTCTCTCATCCAGTCCATCTCACCAAGGAGCAGCCTCCAAGGGTAACATTTTACTTAAAGCTATTCAGTGACTAACAGAAAAGCCAGGGAAGCAACCAGGTCCTCCGTGCACAAGCATGTGCTTCCTCCACTGCTCCTTGTTTACTAGTTAAAAAACCTAAAATAACCAGGTCACAGAAGTTTAATTTATTTCTTATAGCAATCCTCCGGGTTATTAACTCCATGGAAGTGACAGTATTCAATTTGTTGTTCATCGCTGAATTTCCAGATGTTTGTCCAATGTCTGGTTCATAGTAGGATCTCTATAAATGTTTGTTGAATGAAGTAGCAGTGAACTTTAATGGCCTCTGTGGAGTCTCTCAGGTCCATGTCAACCGAACATTAACAAAATACATGACAAATTTTGTATAAAATTTGGATAAATTACTATAAAGACAAAAATAAAATGAAAATTTATTTGTCCTTGATGGTTTTCATATGCTAGTCATTTAATCTGTGGATTAATATCTTCCTGTGCGCTCTTGCAGCAGTATTATTAGTATTAGTATCATTTTCTATTTGCTAGAATAAGGACAAAAGCAAAGTCTAGACAGAGAGTAGTTTTTAAATTAAATTCATGTTTGGCTAAATGAAGTGAACTTCACTTTCACTCAGTTACTCATCATTTGGTCCTATCGCTAACTACTTTAAAATTTTTGCGTAATCCTATCTGATCAAACAAAATCATTTGATCATCCCCTAACCTCCCCAAATGGGTAGATCTTTCAGGATTATACAGTGACTAAGGGCCTGTTCATTGCATCAAATTACTATTTCTTACACTTACAGAAGCTGAGCATACTTCCTCTAACTTTCATTTATTTGATATTTATTTAACATTTAAAAGTTGTTTTGTATAATTTGCACATTGATTAGCAAGGTAGACTCTCATAGAACTTACATTCTAGTAGATGGAGATCATTTCCTATAATGTACGCTATGAAGAAAATATATCCCTGTAATAAGCAGTGACTGATGAGCTAATTTAGATAATGGTCAGAAAAGGTTGGCAAAGGAAGTGGCATTTGCATTGAGAACTAACAAGGACAGTAGAGTGTTTTTTTTTTTTTTTTTTTTTTTTTCATAAGAAAGGCTTTCAAGGTATCTTATGGAAGAGCATTCATTAATTTGGTGATCAGATAGCTTACAGGCTTGTAAATCTGATTTTACCAGCACAGTGAGAGCAGATTCGTCTTCCTGCAGTAGATTCACTTTATCTAAGCTCAAGAGATTAATTTATTTAACCAAAATGCAAAAATATACTTTCGGAATAAAGAATAACTACTACAAAGTTCAGAGTACTGAAAATCCTTACGGAAATTCTTTTTCTTTTCCTGTAGATAGCTTCATGAGGAAAGCCAAATAATTGTCTTAAAGATGCTGGTAAGCATATTATTGGAACAAGGGAGTTACATGAGTTTGTTATTTATAGCTAACGTACCTACAACAATAAAGATGTTTTTGCTGATGGGACTGACTTAGGTTGGCTCTAAGTTTAGGTGTCCATCTCAACCTTAGGGATGGTCTAGCCAATGTGGTTGTTTTGGTTGAATCTTTCATTCTCTTTCGCTCTATTCATCCAGCCTCAGTCTTTACCTGCCCAACCCCCCCCACCCCCAATTTTTGGATGCCCAGAACTTTCTCTCTGACTGACATTTTGTTTTTAGATATGTTAATCCCTTCAAACTAAGTACTTTAGGACCTGAAGAGACATTCTTCTTTTACGTATCTCTGATTTTGTCCATTATGTTTTGATTCTGAGTTTTTAAGCTATTAGAGAGTTGTACTTTTTACTACCAAATAGTAAAAGCTGCATATATTCACAGTCTTTATGTCTGTCTAGTTGAAGATGACTGAAGATAAAAGCTTATATATAGAAGAGTGTGATTCTCAACTATTACTAAAAAAATATATAATACACAATATAAAAATATAAAATATATATATAATAGAGATATTTTTAGCTCTATACTTCTATCCATTCTAAACCTTTCCTTAGGGTTGAAAACTGAAAACATGCTAGGATACCTCATGATATGATAATTGAGATTAGAATGAAGTACATGTCTGTTGCATGCCTCAAATGTGCCAGATACAATGCCATGGAAATGTCTCGTCCACTAAAAAAAAAAAACATATATATATATACATATATATATATATGTATTCAATTTCATCATGAAATCTCAATCTTTTTAAGTTCCCTTTAGTTTCTTTTAACCTTAAAAAGTTATTTTCTGTCAGTTTAACAATCATCATGACTCATTGTTCCAGTTTAACTCAGCCTAAATAAAAGTAGTGTCTGGATTTGGCCTTTAATTTGGCTGCAGTTTTCCAAATTCTTTCAACTGTGTTGGTTTAGGAATAAAGAAAAAACATACTCTCCAAAGAAAGACTGATTGTATTCTGAAGAACGGACAGGGAAGAACACAGAGGGAGGTAGAAAGAGGAGGAGAGAGAGCGGTAGAGGGAGAGGGAGAGAGAGAGAGAGGAAATAGAACATATTTAAGTATGTTTTAAGTTTTACTTTGTGTCCAGTTTTCTTTGGTTGGTATCTTTCTTCAGATAGAGTATTAAAAAATAGCTTTTTAAAAAATAGGTTTTTAAAAACTGAAATATTTTAGATAGTCTACCTGAAACCTTTTTCCCTTCTTTTACTTTTAATAATGTAAAAGTAATTTTTGAATTATTTTAAATGCAGGAGGATAGTGGGTAATAAAATTAAACTATGTTTTGTTTTCCCTTACTTTCTTTTCAAAAAGGACAGTCACAGCTGTTTTTAACAATCAGACCTTGTGTGCGTGCATGTTTTCTTTATTTCTGTGTTTTTTTGCAATTATCTATTACTAGCAGTCATCTGTTAGCAGTATCATAACACATAGATTAGAAAGGAGGCAGCTTTAGCCTTGTGGGTAGTTGGCCAGAGTGGAGATGAGAGATTTAGAAAAAATAAATCCTCCAAAGCAGCAGCAGACATTTCTATTAAAAACACGAAAGAAAGGATGTACAGAAAAGTCGAGCTCCTACTTCTCGCGTAGGTAAGAAATCTTACCTTTGGTGCCTTGCCCTCTATCCAAAATATGAGTACTGTTATCACAGTCTTCATAGAACATTTAAGCTCTGGGGTGAGGCGTGGGAATCACCAGGGAACGTGACTGCCAAAACAAGTAAATGAAATAAAAGTGGTTAATAATGACAAAGCGAGCTCCCCTGTTTCAGAGCCGCAGGGCCGCCATGCTCCCCCGACTCTTCCCTCCCTTCCCGAAGGACTTCACTCTGACACCCAAGCCTCGGTCTCTCCACATGTAGGTTTAGAGAGGAGCTTTTTATCTCTCTGCCACTCTCCTGCTCTGTACTGAGACACACTATCTTATCATGCTGGACTCAAGTTTTAAAACACCACTTTTCGTATTTTACAGTCCCGTTTAAAACACTCCTATGGCTGTATAATATCCACTCCATCAAAAGCAAACTCTTACCACCTTCCCACGGCCTCCCAAATCTGATCAAATTAATTGCTCATTTTACATCAAACACCTACCAATAATGACAAGTAGAAATTCTCTGCTTATTCTACATGCTTGCTCATTCTATCCCCTGCTTTTGTTCTCTTGCTTTAATCTCCTCTGCTGGTTTAAAATAAATTGTGTGTCATTCAAGAAGTTTTGACTAACTTTAGCTCTGCAGGATCACCTCTGTAGTACTTATTTTTTCCTTTTGCTCTATACACACCAGCACGCTTCAGTTTTTTCCTCTGGCTTTATTGTGAGACCCTTGAAAGCAGGGATTCATCTCTTAAAATCTTGCTTTTTAATGCACAAAATACCCAACAAAGTGTTGAACGTGTAACTTAATTTTTTCATTTATTGACATAATCTGCAGTATTTTCGTAGGAAAACTCAAAATTTACTTTCAAAATTAAGGAAAAATGACTCTGCTAATTCTTCTGACATAAAGCCATTAAGGATTAACCAGATGTTAAGTAAATAATGGAATGTATAAAGTGTATTACCTCTATTTAATATATAAAATATACAGTATCCAAATTTTTTAGGCAGTTCTAATATGACATTATGAATCTTTATTAGAAATAAAAACTTTAAAAATTTTGTCCAGAGATTTTAAACAAATAAATATTGATTAGGGGAAAACTGCTTGGGTCAGCATGATTACCTACTAACAATCTGATCCAGCATCATCCGTTAGACTGGAACGTGCTCGCACACACATACACACGTGCACACAGCCACACACGCACACAGACACACATGCACACAGAACTTTTATCTAATTAAAACACAACATATTGGGTTATTAGGTTATTTATCACTATGCACATATATACTTATGTAAGTATATATTCATATTTATTTTGTGTGTGCATGTACATGTATATCTGTGTGTATATGTATGATCATATATTAAAGAGACAAGGAAAACTTCTGGGAAATTTCCCAAAGCTATATGTTTGAGATCAAAAATTGCCAGAGAACTGAAATTAACAAGAAATCCCCATGCAGTTAATTTTAGGCCAGTATGTCTTATTCATAATGCACTTTGCTTCAAACCCTGAAAAAAAAATTAATTTCATCAGAAGAACTACAAATAGTTTTAGCAGAGATATGCTAATACAATAATAGAATATTTCAATACAAATCACTGCACAGGCCCATACAGTGCAGTTTGGGTTTCTCAGCCCTTTCTTCTAAAGAGGCGGAAATTGCCAATCTGATTATGTCAATTCCCTGCATAAATTCAAAGCCTTGAGATCTCTTTATTATGGTATTCAAGATTCATCATGGTCTATTTCTCCCTGCCTTTCTAGTTTTAGCTCTGTCCACTTTCTGATACCTATCTTGTGCCCTAAACATGTCTAACTTCTTTTGGTTTCTTAAACATGCTGTGCTGGCCCTCTTGTGTTACCATCCCTTTTTCCATGTTGCCTTCCCTGCCTGGGTGATACTGTCCTCTTCATTCACATGAAAAACTCCTCTTAGGTCTCAAAACTTAGCTCGGGTAACCTAGTTGTCCTTTGTAGACCTTCCTGCATTAATGCCCTTCCTACCCTAAGCTGGGAAGCCTCATTCTGTGTTCAGAGTGTCGTGAGCATTCTTCTGTCACTGCTTCTGGTACAGTGGTAATTTGTGTGTCTAACTTGTAAGCATTTTTAGGTCAGGGAATATATCTTTCATCTTTGTATCTACAGTGCATGGCATAGTGACTGACACACGATGGGAATAAATGAATATTTGTTATATAAATTAGTTAATGAACAGTAGGCATTAATGTTCTCAGTCAGCTCATGTCGATTTTTGAAGCGTTTATAAAGATTTGCAATATTATGCCCAAAAATCTTTTTTAAAAAGTGAAAACGTGGAAAAATGTGACTTACTCTCACCTATACATTCATAGTAAAGTAGAGATTCAATATATAATTGATCTTTTATTTGAAATACAGTAGCATCGCATTTAAAGTGGGTTTAGATTCTAAAGTCAGTGGGAAGGACAGAATTACACTCGGAGATACCTCAGAACTTGCCACGGTGGAGACCGTCCTACCATTATCATGTGGTCAGTCCACCAAACATTGCAACATGTCGCATTTCCTTTGGTTCAGCCTCCAGTAAAGTTGTTGACCTGAGTTTCATATTGAATGAAAAGTTTGTGCCTTCAGACATGAAACCCACCTTTGGCAGAATGACACGCTCACACTGGGAGAGGCAAACAGGACCTGAGGCCAGTGAGGGAACAGCAGCCTCAAATCATGTGTCATGTATCAACTCACTCAGTGACGTTTATTGGTATCGGTGACAAACAAAATCATCTGCCCTACCTAAATTGTTATTTTTTTAACTTTTCTTTTAATTTATCTTACAAATGAATGTAGTTAAATTTAAGTGAATTAAATATTTGTAAAATCTGACTCCATAGTAAAGGAATGAAAGGGGATTTTTTGCTCCATTTACTCTAATAATCGTTACAGTTTTATAGATCCTTCAGAGAACACACTTGTAGATATAAGTTAAATGTATGTGCAGTAAGAAGTTAATGTGTATTTTATGTATATACAGAAATCTGGGAACAGAGGCAGATGTCATGGTTGCTAGTTATATCTCTCTGATATAATCAGTGCATCCAGAAAGAGCCTAAACTCATCCAAAATTAGGGAAAATGTGAGCCCAGAATCTTTTAAAGGACAAGGAAATTATATAGCTGTTAGTTTCCTGTCACCTATGCTTTTCTGATTACTTTATCACTTAATGTATTTAATTAGAGATAACAGATATAGCTTTGCCTATATCCACAGTAAAACTCTTTTGATGTATAGCATCTATGAGAGATAGTTAAGAAACCTGGGTGATGCAAATTTATCATTTTATACTCTAATTACAGGTAACTCAAAGAGTGGTTTGCCCACAGCAGGAATGACTTTCAGTTTATACATAACCTTGAGTCATCTTAAAGCAAAGAGGATCTCTAAGAATCTGGCAGAAATTCATATATACACTCATTCATTCATTCAACAAATATTTTTGTGTGTGTCTGATATATGCAGGGCTTCATTTTAGGAAATGAAAGTACATAATGAACAAGACAGATAAGTCCTCAGTTTTCTTCATATTTTAGTGGAAAGGAAGAGTGGATAAATAAGATGATTTCCATTAGAGATAAGTGCTATAAAAAATAAAGGAAATTGGACAGAAATTGGCTGGAAGTGATAGCAGGGCTATATTGCTGTAGATGGTCTGTCAGAGAAAGCCTTTCTGAAAAGATGTGAGTAAGAGGAGTCAGTCATGTGAAGTTTTTGGAGAAGAGTCTCCAAAATAAAGTGAACAGACAGTGCAGACACACAGAAGTGAGGGTGAACATAGCTAACTGAAGTGTAAAGGTGGCCACAGTGGCCACTGCATGATGGGGAGAGTAGCGGAAAGTGACTGGAGAAACAAAGGAGGCCGAAGCTCATAGAGCCCTGTAGACCTTGGTGAGAGGTTTGCATTTTATTCTAAGTCCCCAGACAAGGATTCCCTTGAAAATTCAGAACCATCACCAGGAGGATCTCAGCACAGTACTGATATCTTATGCCCTCCATTCTGTTTGCAGTATATCACCTATTGTTAACTGTTAGCAGGCTTGGTGAGTCAGTACGGTTACTGGCTAAGAGAACAAACTTGGAAATCCAACAGACATGAGTTTGAATTCTGGTTTATTTCCTCACGAGGTTTCTGTTCTTGAGAAATGACCTAACCTTTCCAAGCCCTGGTTTCCTCTGTAAAATACGTGATAATAGTAGTACCTACTTCTTAAGGTTGTTTTAAGAATTAAATGGGATAATTGCATAAACTACCTACATGGTACATAGTAAACACTCAATAAACATTAACGATTTCACTATTATCATAATCATTTGGCTCCAAAATGTGCAATATGCATGACATTTAGAGCATTTGTTTAGTTGATTTGGGGTTACAAAGTTGTCTTTTTGTTTTTGAAATTTTTATTGTTTGTCAAGCTATGTAAGTTTGTCATAGCTATTACAAATGAGAGTCTAAAGGTAAATTCTGTTTTGCATGTACACAGAAGGAGATAGGTGCTGAATTTTGCATTCTTAAATTGAAGTATAGTCAATTTACAATGTTGCATTAATTTTTAGTGTACAGTATAGTGAGTTAGTTATGTGTGTGTGTGTGTATATATATATATATATTCCTTTTCCTATTCTTTTTCATTCTAGGCTGTTACAAGGTATTGAATATAGTTGGCTGTGCTATACAGTTGGACCTTATTGTTTATCTATTTTATTTATAGATAGGTAGTATTCCAGTATTTTAAAAGAGCATCACTGCAGAAAATCTCCTTAAAAGTCCTGGATTCAAATTAAAGGTGTATCTCAGAACAGAAATTTGAATAGTTGAATACTTACCTGTGTAGATTGTATAATATTACTTTCTTCAGTTTTTCTCCAGGTATCTGGTATAATATTCCAGCATTAGTTAACTATTTTTTTTTCCTTCAGAGAAAATGACCAAAAGAACAAGACTCAGTGTGAAAATAGAGGACTTCTTAGTGCACAATTGCTCTTTTCCTCAGGGTGACAGAATATGAAGGATTTCTCATCTGCCTTCACTTTTTCTCTTTGCTATACTGATAATACTGGAGTATAATTATAATAGGAGTCAAAACATTAATAATTTGGAGAACTGAAAGAAAAAAAATACTACTTTTCAATGCCAGCCTTTCATATTATTCCAAAATTTGAATGAAACTCATTATATAAATATTTTAACTAATTATATTTATAATTATAGCCAAAATATGTAAAGGAGTAGAGGGTTTTTTTTTTTTCCTCTCTTCCTTACCATTGTCCAGTTTTAGGCCCCAGATCAGAACATCAGTTTACTTTAGAAAGCATACATTTAAACAAATAACTGCTTGGAGTCACTAGTTCTGGAATACTGCTTAGTAAGAAGATTGCTCCGCTTACAGATATATTCACAGTGGCGGTAAAAGGGTAACACGTTGATGAAGATGAGGAAGATGCAGGTAGCAGCCATCCTCTATTAAGCACTTAATGTGTGTTAGACACTGTAATGGTCTCTCTCTCTCTCTCTGTCCCTCTCTCTTCTTCCTGTAAGGCAAGCAGGCATCTCAACTTCCCTTTTAAAAATGAACAAACTGAAATTGGTTAAATAACCTTGCCTGAAACCACTTGTTAGTAAAGAACAGAACCAAGATTCAGGATTCAAACCGAGTTCTGACTCTGAAGTTTTCTTCTCCCTATACTGTACTCCTTTTGATAAAGTAATGAAACTGATTTTTTTTTTTCAGCCACCTGCAAATGTTAGCCTTATTCCACTTGATTCTTATTAACATTTTAATGTTTCATGTTGATGGTAAGGTTTCATATGGGCTTCCATGGCTTTTTTTTTTAAAGAGATACATCTTCCTATCTTTAAAACCTGCCAAAATGTTGAAACTTTTTTTTTTTTTTTTTTGCCTTTTTCAAAGATGAGCAACGAGTTCTGACTTAGCGAATGTCCTGGTAACAGTGAAAGGTTTACGCCGAGTCTTTATGTTGACAGTTCACAGTTCTGTGTTTCTGAATAGATTCTGCCCCTCCTATCCACACCGCCCCTGGATTTAGTGATCAAATTATTTCTAGTTGCAGATGAGGGTCAAGAAATTAGAAGTATTTATGCTTTTACACAGAACATAACCAAAGCAATCATGCTTAAAACCTTTAGCTAGAATTAATAATGATTCAAAGGAAGCCTATGGTAGAATTCAGAATCTTGGGTATTTATATCACACCCAGGAGTTGCAAAAATAAGATTAGACCTCTTTATTAGAATAGTCTTTCTGCTACTTTTGCTTTGCAAATAGCTAAACATAGAAATGTTCTATAAATAAAGACTGATGTTATTATTAATAAGCGACCCAAACGTAAAATTCTCACAGATACTGAATTGCTTCCAGAAGCAAAATTTGTTATGAGCCTCGTCACTCACTGTGCTGCTTGAGATTTGGTTATTTGAGCAGTAAATTACTTTTAAGGATGGAGATTATGATGAGGAAGAAGAGGAGAGGGAGGAGGAGGGGGAGAAGCAGAGCAATGATGACAAACACCTAAAAATACTGTATTGAGACATTTCACTTCGAGAAAGTCATTTAATGCCTTCAGTAGCCCATATGGTAGGTGTATTAGGTTTATGCTAATTTTACAATACTGAGGCGCAGGAGGTTAAGTAATTTTATAAGATGTCTAAGCTCTTAAAAGAAGGAGGAAGACTCTGGCTGCAAAGGCCCTGCTCTTAACAGTTACAAATGGGATTTTGCAAGAATTAAAAAGAATTACATGTAAAGCATTTAAAAATTAACACCACTTAAGCTCTCCATTAGTTGTTAGCAGTTGCCTAGCTACTATTATTATCATTACACTATACGATTATATGAAAAGTTAGTTTTCATTGTGGACTTCGAGGAGACTTTTCCTCTTTTAATTACAAGTGAAAAAAGACCTTCTGATATTTGAAGACGTAGATGGTATTTCATAATATTGGTCATTTTTGTTTTTAACCAGTTTTGTTACTAAATGTTGATGTGGTTTTTTATATAATCCAAGTGATATCGCTTACATCTCTAGAAGGAATCTGTATTATTGATTTTAAAGTAAAAAAGCCTCTGGAGAAGATAAGCCCACACCCTATAAAGTGCCAGTTAGCACCAAGCGTGGAGTGAAAATAAAAGGGCAAAGACCAAGGCATCAAAAAAAAAAAAAAAAAAGCCAGCTCCTTCATAGCCACTTGATATTTCTACCATTTCTCTTACTCTGTTTATTGAGTTGGAAGGTAGTCATTCAGGAATTTCAGGTTTGTAGAGATTTAGGAAAAGTACTTGAAATTCTATTTCTATTTTTTATTTCCATCGCAACCACTTTGTATAAAGGCAGGCATGCAAATATGCTGGAAAAAAAGTGGAGATCTTGAACTTTGAGAGAGACGTCCATTTTGGCAAAGGGGGAGGCACACATTTGGATAAATGTATGTGTGCTCCTCAAATTTGGGTGCTAGTCCGAACCACCAGAGCTCAGAATTTTCCCATTTTTAATATACCAAGGTGGGTTAAAGCAGCCTATTAGTAAAGAGAGTATTTTTAAAACTGTTGACATTTGGCTACTGTTCTTTCATCCACTGTTCTGTAGTCTTGACAGAAACTTGGTTTAGCCTGCAGAGAGAAAGTGAAAGACAGAGAAAGGTGTCTATACGAAGTGCCCCAGAGAGCAGCAGAACTCCTGTATGGCAGTATTTAGGCATTGAGTGTGACACTGTATTAACCTTTTTAATGGATGTATGCAATAAAGTGACATGTAAATGGAGCACAAGGGGAGATATGACACTATATCTGGAAAAGGATAAAACAGTTGGTTGAATACTGGGCTATTATAGCAGTTTGCAAACCTTGGATAAACTCAGTCAGCGGTTGTATAATTGGTTATTCAATCCCGACCCTTGTTCACAGCTCAAAGCCAGGAACACTGAGACCTGTTGCCAATTTGAGTGAATATAGTGACTGTACTCGGCCGGGGCCTAACTTTGGAGCCAGGCCTTTTCCTGTGGGCTGGTTTCCACCATGTCTGGGACTGGCTCAGTGACAGTGGGTCTTTTGTTGTGAAAGGCTGGCTGGTACTCCCCTCCTTTGCAAAATGTCTAACAGCTACACAAATATAAGAAAATAGGAAAAGAGACTTACTGTAGCTTTTCTCTTAGTAAGTTAATGTAGAGTTATTAGTTTTCCTTTCATTTTCTTTCTTTTCTTTCTTTTTCTTTTTTTTTTTTTTGCTCCTTTTTGAGGAAAGTCTGAGTTAAATAAATAAACTTAAAGAGTGATAGAAAAATCTGCTTCTAGATAAGAACTGAACCTTGGAAGTCTCTGATTAGAATATGATATGTATGGAAAATTTTATAATAATTCGATTCACAAAGATAGGTTTCTAAATAAGATGTTTTTACTTTTCCTCCTTTCCTCTACGAACATGCATGTACGGAGAAGATTGTTTTTCTTGAATAGCTCCTCCATGACTGAAAGATATCGCATGTTTATAAACCTGTTATGTATTTGACTTTAGGAAACAAGCACCCCGCCTTCTCTGCCCAGATTCACTGGACAGAGGCCAACAGACTAACCACTTACTGTTTCTAGTCTAGTAAAATTTGAGAAATAAATCAGTGAAGATTTTGAGTTGAGTGTGTGGTATAAAGCATGCCCGGTCTTACAGTGCCCAGTTCAGAAAGGAATCTGTAACAAGCTCACAGTATTTGCCAGGTAGGTGCTGCTTGCTGATGGGGTGACAGTTCCCAGCTGCAATCAATTATGCTTCCATTATTTCTGTTGTTTAAACATGCCTCGGAATACCAGTTAAGAGGATTTTACAAAATGTATCTAAGTTCCAAAACAAAGTAAAGAGCATGTTAAAAAAAAAAAAAAAAACCAAATGCATTCTGAATCAAGGATTTTTTTTTTTCTGAGAGTGGTTGTGATCTCTTTGCTACCCCCTCACCTCCCTGTTTCCACCTCACACACCCAGCATTTAGAAAATCACACACATAGCACATAGTGGCTGATTTAATGCAGGGTTGCAATTCAATCAAGAGGCTGCTGAGGTCATATCATATAAATGGCTACAGTATTTCTTGGCTCAGTTATAGCCTTGATCATTCAGGGCTTTGTTTTTGTTAATTGAGTAGCCTCCTGCTGGGGGGAGCTCCTAAATATTTTGGACTATGTGTCACTAAAGAGAAATTTGGAGGCCAGAGGGTAGTTGGTCCTCGGGGGTGGGAGGTGGGGGCGAGTGTGAGTTTCTGCAATGGATGAGGGAAAAGGAAAGAGGGTGTTCTGAAACCATGACAGGACAAAGGAAAAAAAAAAAGCAAATTGTTTTTGAATAGAAAATTAATCATTGAAAAGGGACTGGCTATTGTGAAGCCAACATAAAAATAGAGGGAGCATTTAACTTGAAATATATGAGAAAAAGCACTATAGAAACTCCAGCGGAGGCCTTTAATGGAAAATACACCCGGCCATCTCATTATAAGTACATCCCTGGGAGCCAAGTGTTACGAGCATTAGTAAGAAGGTGGTATTATAAAAAAAAATTGATTATAACCAAGCTTAATGTATTTGCAGCTTAATAAAAGTATTGTATGGAGGTAGTGAGTGTCATGGCATAATACAGACCTCTTAGTATTGGATTGTTCGTAAGTATTGTTCGTAAGTGTTAATCTGTGGAGGCCTTTACTTACTGATGGGAAAATGGAAACTTGTATTGGTAAAGAGATCACAGAATTGTAGACCGGCCCCTATTAACCCCAGAAAATACAGTTCAACATATATCTTATCATCTTAATCTCCCAAATATTTTTCTAGTTTATATTATAATACAATATTGTATATAACAAACAGATGTCTCCCTGAGGTCACTGTTTGTAATTTAGTAAATTGTAGGTGTCCAACTGGAGAGCCTAGAGCTGCTGGTGAGGGATGAAAGCTTGAGATGCCTCATTAATTTAATGTAGGTAAGAGGCTGGTGGGCTTAAAGGATTTGGTAGTAGCCCCATAGAGAACTACCTAAATGAATTCAAATAGTGTGGAATAAACTTTTTTTTTTTTCCTATTATTTTTCCCCCCTCCATGCTGTGAAACCTCACTGATCATTATTTTTTAGTCACTTCATGTGTCACCACAAAAACAGAAAGGCTGAAATATGTATGAAAACAAGAGTTTCAATTAAACTCAAACCAAGTATTTTTTAAAGGTGTTGGTTTTTAGTTTTTATGCAGCTTCGTTTGGCACATAACTCTTTACGTGTTTTGAGATTTGGCTTTGCTGCCTTATAATTTTGAGGGTACTGCACTATAAGCTGAACAATTTGCTGAGAAGAAAAGACAGAGAAATAAGTAAGCCAGGGTTTTTGTCTAGAACTATGAGCTAAAATAATAAATTGGCACCTACTATATAAAACGAAAACCTGCTAGATTATGTATCTACTTTAATATACCTTATAAATTTTGGAAATAGTCTTGTAAATAATGTAATCCCCTAATTAATCTGAGTAATTTCTTGTTCTTCAGTAGCTGCCATAGAACAATGAGGTTTTTCTCTTTCTCTCTTTACAAATGGAACCCTCTCTTTTATTTTTAATTTCATAAACATATATTTTAAGAAGATAATGTGCCTTTTTATATTTACCCCCATCAAGTAATAAAGGTCAGTTTTGATGTTTACTAATTTATTGCAATGACTTAAAAGTTTAGTTTACCAAATTCCTTGCAATAAGTTATTTCCTTTCTGCAAATAAGAGTATAGGCAGCTACCTCACTTGAATGATTTATTTGGAATGCTTGTAATTTAACTAAGGATCTCAACTCCTATTATTGGAGCCCCTTAATTTATGAGAATGATTAAATATATGTTTCTAATTTATCATAATTTTTAACAATGTTTTATCTGAATCTTCTTCCTAGAATGATTACTAGCTTTTTGCAAGTAGTTGAGGGCAGTGAAGGCTTTTGAAACCACCTTCAGTGTCTGTCCCAGAGTTCACTTTGGACAGGAGATCTAATGTCCAACAACAGAGACCCTGCAGGGCTTAAATATGCTCTGCACCGTTTTGTGAGAACTAAGATAGCAGGTTCCTGGGGGATTTCAATTCCCTCAGGGAAAATTCTCAGAGATATAAACACTTTCAAATTTCCGACATGTGGAACACAGATCTTTGTGGCTTTTGAAAGACCATTCCCAAGTTTATAAAAGCTTGCTCTCTGACCCCCAGGTCAGAAAATTGGGTGGTCTGTCATTTTACTGGATTCATCCATCCTTTTGTGATAAAATTCTGACCTTTATCTTAAGTTTTAGACTGCTGGTGTTTCATTGTACTTCACCAAAATCTCTATAAACAGTTTTAAATAAGCTTTTCCCTGTCTTTTTTATTTCATTCTTTTATATCAGAAAATTATTAGGAAAGGATGGGATACATGGCTTAAATATGATGGACATCCATTGAGCCCTTTCTACCTCCACCCACTTTTTCTCCTCAGATATACTTCTAATGAGATAAATGAGTTCAAATTATATTAAATATTACATATTAATTTTACTAAATATGTATGTGAAAAGATTTTGGTGATACATATTTCTATCATTTCTTACATATATGAGAGTGAAGTTCAATGATTAATTCTGATTGCTAAGCACAGGAGAAAGAAGACTGTTCAGTCCACCTCTCTCTCTTCCCTCCTCTTCTCTCTCTCCCCGCATATTTCATTGTTCTTTAAAAACTCTGTGTATCATGTTTGTCTCTCAGTTATTAGATTGGAGACACAGGCTATAGACATTACTGACTGGTGTTTTTAAGAATATGGAAAGAATAGGCAAGCAAAGTGCTGCTGTGCTATAGGAATCCAAGTTAATTGTATTCAAAGTATAGATTATTTTATTTTCTACCATTAACACCCTTTCCAGGATTTGTGATTTGTTGTCCTGCCATTCCTTTAAATGAATAATGAGGGTTGTATCCCATTGATTCTTCTCTGATTTACCAAATTACTAGTAACATTATTCCGCCATTCCTCCCTGAACCTGCCCCCCTCAGTTCTCAATCATCCCGGGAGGATGCCATCTTCATTTGGCTGACATCTCAGGAGTCTCTCTTTTATCTTTGCCACTTACATAAGCGTATGTGTATCTCTTATATTATGTGTGTACTGCATTACGGTGAAGGATACATAGGTATTTCTAGCATGTGATCACATGATTCATGGTCCCTTATTTCAGATTTTTTTTTTTTAATGGAGGTACTGGGGATTGAACCAGGACCTCATGCATGCTAAGCATTAATTATTAGCTCTACCACTGAGCTATACCCACCCTCTTAAGATTTTTAAACAAAATTTTTTTTTCACAGTACTTCACTAAGAATTCTTCTTCATTTTCCCCCTTTTTAATAAATAAAATATATATCATCAGCTCCTGACAGTTCATTATTGCATTTTACTGTGAGTTTTTTTTTAAATTTGAAATGCTGCATTTCACTGAGTTGTAGAATAGAAAAGTATTGAAATGTATTTGAATGCTTTTAGTTGATAATGTTTAAATTACCACTTAAAGGACATTTTGGTGATAGTAAAATTCTTTTACCTTTCTAAAAAGAATTCAGCAGATTCTACTTCAAGTCTTATGCACTTGAAAAAAGTTTTTAATTCAAGTTTCTGAAGGTTTAATAGAATGTTTTTATACATATTTTTATACCCTGATGTGTGTTTACTCATCAAAAAATTACCTCAGGGCTTGGAAAAGTACAGATTCCTGGGATTCCACAAAAACATTATGAGCTGGACTCTCCAGTGGCCTTGGAATTTTGCACTTTAAAGAAGTTTCTCGGTAACTGTGAACTCTAGATGGATAGGGTCCACTTTTGTTCTGCTCCTGTTAATATCCTTCATACCTGGACAAATACGTAGTACACACTGTTGAATTAGTCCACTCTATTATTCTCAATATACTTATCTTTTAATTTACCCTTATATTGCTAGCATGATTTAATTCATGTTATTTTCCTAGTTATGGACAAGATGACAAATTGGCCCCACTTCTGGAAATTATTGCCTAGTATAATCTTTTTTTTTTTTTTTTACAGCAGGTTCAATTGATAAACAGAAGACTATTTTAGAACTCTTTATGGCAATGCTACGATAGTAACATTTAGGAAAAAAAAATCTATCAGCACATTTATTTACTATTCATTAATCTAGTGCTTGAAGTCAGGCATTATTGTCTTTACCTTTATTTCAATAAATAAAACAATAGGGGAGCAACTCAGATGACGCTGTAGCAATTTGAGTCAAAGGTTTATTGTCTGATCACTGTTAGTCTATACATTTAACAGTGTATGCTGAGTTTATTGAAGTTCAGAGGCCATGTCTCAGTTACTATCACAGTGCCACAGTAGTGGCTTAACAGAAAACTGTTAGATAAAAGAATGAATAAATGGATAGAGTATGAGGCCTTCTGATCTTGTGTGTGTGTGCGTGTGTCTGCCCTCGTGTGTGTGAATTGTGCAAAATAAAGAAAATGTAAGTGTCCATGTTTGACGTACATTTCTTAAAGTAGTCTGATAACTCAGGACATTATGCCGCTAAAAGCAAAGACAATGTTTTTGTACAGTCATTCAATTCAAATTAAATGAATAAATGAACAGACTGTACCTGCTTGATTTTATACCCACTGCCTACAGTGAGATCGGTTAAGTTGCTGATACAAGAAAATTGAAAATCAAATTGTGCTTTTCTCTTTTGCTATTTTTCCAGAGTTGTTTTTTTTTTTGTTTGTTTTCTTTGCTTCCTTTTTGTCTTCTTTCACTTGTCTCTTTTTAAATGAGAATGCTTCTTAGAGGTTGATTTTTTTTGCTGTTCTGCATTTTTGGGGTTCACAGCAAGTCTTTCCTAACACACAACTTTAAATTTCGTTGTTGATTAGATTGTGTCTAAGCTTGTGAACATTAAATGCCATTTGCAAATAAAACTATTGTATTTTCTCATCTAAAATTACTGTAAAGATGACACGATCCAAAATCCATGAAAGGTTATGAGAGACCAAATATAACAAGTTGTTAAGGCAGATGGACTACTTCGGTTGAGAAGGCTAAGTGCAAATTTAGATATATGATTTTAAGCAAACCAGAGGGATTTTTTTTCCTAATTTTAAAATCTAATGCTATGTATTAGAACATAAACTATAATTTGAATTCTAAGTAGTTTTTCAGCTCAACTGTTCAGCTACCTGCAAATCACAATCTCTGATTTATCATATGAATCATGCCAGCTTTTATTGTTCATATCTTTTCAGGCATCTGGCAAGCTGAGATTGCGATTTGTTTTCACATATGTTGTGATAGAGAAGATTCAGGATGTGTCGTGCTTTAGCATCAGGCTGTATGCACTTTAATTCTCACTTCCAGTGGTAAAACATTCTGTCATATTTTTAAAGTATTGGAATTCTTATTCTAATGTATGTTAAGTGGTTTTCTATTTCTATGCTTTTTGTATCTCCTTTATCATCTCTACCACCCACCTTCGTAATTTTAAACAACCACAACAGAATTCTACAATTATGATCATTAATTTTTGTTTTCAGCATGGTCTTGATATCTAATTAAATGGATGATTGTGTGAATACACTCTTATAGTACGATAATTGCTTTATTTATAATTCCAATACATATTTAGGTAATTCTTTCCTTAAGTATATCAATAGGCATATATATTTTGCTTAGAACTATTCATTCTCTTTACTAAGCTATCTTAAACTTTCCCTGTTTGTCTATAAATTTGTCTTATGAAATTAAGACTTTGTTTTAAATATGCCATATACTCATATACCTTTTGCTATAATTTCATTCTTATGGCTTGTCTTTTGTTTTTCCTTCTTGTTCTATCTCATATGTACACAATTGAGAAAATACTGTTTCAAATAAAATATATGGAAAATAACAGATATGTATTATAATTTGTCTTTGAGAAGGTTGGTTATTTGCTGGGTGAAATAACAAAAACAGTCATGGAATTCTTTTATGAGAAATAGTTCAAGTGTTACAAATCGACCATTAACTGCTGCCATCATGAGCATCTTCTCCCCAGTTTTCTTTCAAGTTCCCTTAGCTTTTCTGTTCCACCCCTCTTGCCTTAGTAGCCCCTTTGCTTCCTCCTACTCTTCACTCTCACCCCTCTCATCGTGACTAATGGCTAGGACTTAATTCACGTTTCACCACCCACACTTTGCTGACATCATAAATTATTTGGGTACAGATGGACAATATTCATTAGCCATGCACTTTACTGAAAGCCTTCCACAGGAGTGCCTCACTCTCCCATTTTTATTAAAAGTTAAAATGCTTTTCCTGTCATGGGGGTTGGAGTGAGTTAGCCATGAGAGAGGACAGCGCTACGGCGCTAATAAATAAAAATAGTAAATGTTCCCGTTGGTTGAGTGACCCTGGGAAAGGAGCACTACAGAGCTGTTTGTTGTTCCCTCTCACTTGTCAACAGCACTGGCTGAAAAGCTTTAGCCATTGTTGAGGACCTAATAGAACCCTTGGAAAGTTAGAAAGACAACTGTCAAAAAAAAAAAAAAAAACACTCAGGCAAAGATGAGTTGAGTACTTTTGTATTTCTGTGCAATTTGGGGACAATTCCTACATTAACCTAATGGAAATGACACCTGTCTTTGTCCCCCTTAACCACTACATCTCTTCCTGTGTCATCTTTATTGACATGAACCAACTGAAAAATTCATAGGAATGACAGATAAACCAGTGAAACTACAGCTTATCAATCAGTATCATAAAAATATGTAGAGATAGAACCTTTGATGAGGTGTTTGAGTTCTGGGTAGTTTCTGGGCAAAGTGAAGCATATGTGTATATATTTCATTTGATCTTTGAAGGCGTTCTCTTAGGTTGTTGTATATGTTGTAGTTGTAATGTTAGTCAACCTTTTTAAATGTTACTGTGTGCCCAGAACTGTTTTAAACACTTAATTACATAAATTATTTCATTTAATTATTTTGACAATCATACAAGTAGAGTTATTATCCCCTTTTACCGATGAATAAATTGAAGCATAGAGAGGTTGAATTACCTGCCAAAGGCCACAAAACTAGTTATGGTAAGTGATGGAGTCACGTTGTATAATTTTTTTACATTTAGTAGCAAGACATAAGAGAGATTTTGTACATGAAGAATAACTCTGCAATTTCTTTCTGAAATGCTGCCCTCAAATTACTTACGTTATTTTTGCTGGGACCTAATATTTAAAACAAGAAAAAGAGTAAAGTGTTGTAGTCTAAGCCAGGAAATGTACTTACCTTTCTTGAGTGATGGAGTGAATAAAACTATGAGAGTTTTATAAGTCCATCTCTTAATGGTTACTTTGTGTAGAAGACATAGAGCCATCTTTTGAGGAGTAAACCCAAGTTTATTGATGTGTAGCAATTATGTCATATGGATTATGGTATATTTAATCATGTGATAAAAAATTCTTCTAAAATGTGGTAGAAGATTGAGTATAATTAAACAGATAGGTGAATAGTTTTAGCCTATACATTCAGAAAATTAAAGCCTGTGGGTAATGATTTAAATATCGCAATATTCCCAAAACTGATTACACATTAGAATTTTCAAAACTTGAGTCAGCAGGCCAAAGGTTTTTTTTTTTCCCCCCTGTTAACCAAGCTCTTATTAAATTTCAAGTGGAAACAAAGAAGTATTTTGGCACCACTAAAAGTAAAGTATTTCTAGAGCTTAATTCACTTCAGGGTAATTACATGTAAAAATGAGGCATTTTGAAATCCTAATGCTTTGGAATTTCAGATGTGTTTCTATTGTGCCTTGTGGTGTGTGTTATTTTTTAACATTTCCTCAAAGAACTTGACATTTCCAGTAGCAGACTAGCTGTAGCGCTTGGCTAATGGGACTGTTACAAGGCCTTCTGGTCTTCGGTGCACAGATACTTTCCAGATATGTAAAAGTCGTTATATTACTTCCATTGTGTTGTTTAATATTTGCCCCAAAATGTTGTCTAGACATGCAGCTGTTGTCAACATGAATTGAACTCTTACTGGTACATGATTTCCAGATTTAGCCCAATCTTCCCCTCAAAAATAATCCTATTATCAGTAATTGAATAACCAAATAGCAACATATTGAACTGTAATTAGCTTTTGAAGAAAAATATAGTTGGCCAAATGCACTAACTTGCGTTTGTTCTTTAATTTCATGGGGCCATCAGTGAAAACTTCCAAGGGGAGAATATTGAATTAACAGACCCTAATTCTAACAGATGTTCACCACTCAGACGACCTATCATCTAATTAATTATTGTCTAAAACTGGATGAGGTGAATAAAACTGGACTAACATTTCATTTCTGAAAAGTTTGACTCTTTCTTAAAAGAGTTGTTGGGGTGTGTAGTATATGGAAAAGAATACCAAACTAGGAGTTAACCTTCAAGTTCTGCTCTATCATTAACTAGGTGTATGATCTTAGTTAAGCTTTATCCTTAATTGATAATTTTCAGTCTGTAAAATGAAGAGGCTAGTCTAGACTTGTTATTACCCAGTTTATATTGATAAGACAAGTTATCTCCCAACACTAATGTCCTTGATCGAATAAAGAATCCTGTATAATCCATAAATCACTTCAAGATTAACAGTCAGACAGCACATAAATAGATCTAAATCTTGTAAAAAGAAATGTAAATTTGTTTAGTGTTAATTAGATTTACATAACAATGGAATGCTTATTTTATGTTTGTTTCAGTTTTACTTTTAAGTAACCAAGAAATTTTTGTTCCATTAATTTCCAGTATGTATTGTAGCAAATTACTTTTGTAAAATACTTCTCTAAATGTTATCTAAAGATCCTTCCAGGTTTACAATGCTGATTCTGTGACATGAATAATCTACATATGCTTTTACTTCTTGACTTTGAAGGAGGTATTGGTATATTTTGACATTCAGCCATATTGTTGTTCCTTCCAAAAGACAGCTTTCACCCCTAAATATGCACCGTATCACATGTCAGGAATAACACAGCTTAGTTTAAGCCACAAAATTAAAGTATAAACAGTAGTAGATTTGGTCTGATCTAAACTCCTGAGACTTTGTTTAAAAAGTCAAATATTACACGTACATATTTTTTTGCTTGTTCGATTTTTCAATGAGCTCTGCCACTGCAGCTCGAGGGAGATTAAGGGGGAAAAAAACCCTACATAAACACAAAGCAAAAACCTGAGCTTGTGTGTAAAGCTACTGCACTGGAGCGAATGTGGTTTAATTCTTGGCACTGGGAGCTTGTTGGAGAATTACAATATGTTGGCATGAGTCTCCAGGTCTCATTGTTCCAGATGAGGGAGTCGGTCTTGAGAGTGTTTGGCGCTGAAGGGAAAAAGGAGTGAGAGTTATAGGGAATGAACGGGCTCTAAAGAGGCAGGATGCTGTTGTAACAATGGCTGGCACAGTTAGGGGGGCCATTCACTAGTGGGGATTGCAATAGGCATTGATGTGCAGAAGCATATGTGAGCAAAACAGAGGCAAGGGTGAGAAGGGAAATGCAAGCAAACATAGCAAAAGGATCCTGATGGCAGGAGACGAGTAATCCAGGTACAGTCCCCTTACTATTAATGGGGTGACTGATAAGGATGACTTTCATTTCTCTCTAATGTATCTTCCTGCTTACCTCTTAACGTTTATTTTATTTTCTCTTTTAAAGTATACATGCATTTACCTTTCCCCTAAAAAACAGATCCTTGAATCAGATCCTTGAATTAAGAGGCCATGGTTTTGTATTCCGTCTGTTCTACTTTCTTGCTAGGTGATCCTGGGCCTTGGCTTTCTCTCTGAGTCTTAGTTTTCTCATCTGCAAAATGGATATAATAATGGTCTGTAACATTGACAGAGTTATTGTATCTGACAGCATTCTGTAAACTGAAATGCAGTGCAGTTAATAGCAACAATTACTATCTGTCATACTTATTTTAGTATAGAGAGCCCTAGCTTTAATTTTGATGATAATCATGGTACTCCAGTGCTTGAGAAAAGTAAATCTTAGGAGAAACTTTAAAGCGTTTAAGTAAAAGTATGACATATCTTAACACAAATGTAATGGATAATCCAGAATTTGAACATTTGGAAATAACTCTATGTCCACAGACATACCATACGCACAATATAAAATACGACTCTACATGTATTTTTTTTTAATCACATTGTAGAGAATGGAATATTTAATAGATAACTGCTATCTCTTTTGCTCCATGAGCGCTGAAGTTACATAATTGTGTCACATTTCACTTTAATTATATTCACACATTAATGGACCAATGTATTATAAATATTGAGATTTTGCCTTTGGTCTTTTGTAGTTGTAATCATTTATATCCTATGGAATCTTTACCATTTTCAGAGAAATTCAGTCATTGTTTTCTGTCCATTTATTGTGCTCGTTATTGTGAGATCATTTTTTACCACTTCTTCATGAACTACCAGTGGAAGCAGATTGTATCATTGCACTTGGTAGAATACTGAACATGAATTTACTTAATTCAGATACAGAGGTGAAGTGGGTGAAATGGGACACTTTAGAACCCCTTGAGCTAGACAGTGTCGAAGTTATGGTGAGAACCCAGGTTGCTTGCCTTTTAACCCAGTAGTCCTTCCATCAAATGTATACATTTTCATTTCGTGACCACTATGTGTTCATAAGTTTTCCTTAAATCGAATTCTAAAGTTCAGAGCCATATAGTGGCTTCACTACATCCTGAACATTTGAAAACCATAAGGAATCTTTGCTTTTAATCTCATCATGCTGCTAATAGGTGCATGTTACCCTGGGATATTCAATTTATTCTTTCAAATTTTTACTTCATCCAGCCAATCGAGTTAATAACAATAGTCTTTCCAACTCTCCAAGACTATTTTGCAGGTGAAATGAAGTCGTGTGTGTATACCAGAGAGAACAAAAGACTCTGGGATCCAGTAGGTTGAATTTAGCTCCGTATTGGGCAAGTCATGATTTTTCCTAAAGCTTTGGTTTCTTAGTGGTGAAACAGATGTACCAATATCTAATTCAGGAGATTATTAGGAAACAGTTGAGATACCACATTTAAAGGGCCTGATACACTGTTTAGCACTGAACCCTCAAAATAGTAGCTGTCATTATCATTTTGTTGTCAACAAGAGAGTTAGGAATTTTATGGGGAAATAAATCCTTGGTTCAAGATTCAGCTCTGCCCGTCAGGTATTGTGAAACCCCAGACAAGTCTTTTTCTTCTTCGTCTTCATCTTTTTTTTTTTTTTAAAGCTGGAAGATGGACGTAATAACACAATCTGAGTCTTCAGGTCTTCGCTCTGATTAAATGAGAAAATACAGGTGAAAGCATCTAGCATAGTTCCTGGCACATAGGCTGCTCAATGAATGTTTATAGAATCTTATTTTAAAGTATATACCTCATCGAAATTGCAAATATTATTATCTTTATTCATCCACAGGCATGACAGCCCCGAGTTAGATATATTTCTGATTTTACATCTTCCAAATTACTTGGTTTTAAAGAAGTTATTCATTTTTCTGTAGTGTATGTTACAAATCAAGTACTTGAAAAGAGTGGCATGGTATAGGAGCCTTCTATCTTTATGCAAGTTAATAAAGAGGCCAAGAATGTTCTGCAGGTTTCAGAAATCTGGCGGCTGTTTCTTTAACTCTGCGACTTAGACAGAAGACTTCTGTTTCTTTACGAGCACACTACAGTGAATATTTTGTCTAGCTTCAGGGAAAAAGCTTTGTCATGGACTTTGCAGACAATAGCCTTAAAAGTAAAATGGTCTGCTTTTGGTGCCGGGAGGTTCAGGGGCCTATTGTTAGTGCACAATGGGTTTCTATTGCTGCATTCCTGCTTCGCAAAGGTTTGTTAGCTTTTAATGACTGACAGTGCTCTATTGCAAATACCATATTGGCTGTGCCCTGTTTACATGCTACTCAAGAATTTTTGTAGAGTGCTGGAAAAAAGAAACAGTGGTGTTTGTTTGACCTACTCTGATAAGGTTTAAAAAATGATTTCACTCACGAAGTGTTTACTGGGAATGTAGAAACATTGGAAATCCCTGCAGAAATATTTTAAAGTTACTTTTAAAGCCTCAGTGAACAGAAGTATTGATTACAATCAGAAGAGATTGAATGCATTTTATTACTCAGAATTGTCATTACCATTGTCAACACAGTGGTGTAGAAATAGGGATATTTTAAGAAAAAGTAAAAGTAAAATCTTTAGACTCTTGTTTTCCTTAAATGTGAAAAATGGAGAGATATATTTTGTCATGAAGGAAAAAAAATAGCATTTCACACATTCTGTAGTCAATGTGCACACAGCAGTTGTAGGGGTGTGTGTGTGTGTGTGTGTGTGTGTGTGTGTATGTATACACTATATATACAGGCTATATAAAGAAGTAATCATTCAGAGCTTTTCACCATTTTATTTTCTTCAAGTTATTGACATCTGAAAGAGAAGCATTCCATGTTGTCAGTTTTTCCAAGGAAAATTTCGTCTCCACTTAGTTGAAAACGCCACACAGGCTTTTGTGACTCCGATAGCTGATGACTTTAAGATGCGGGCCTAAGAAAAGTAGATAGCATTAGCTAAGATGATGCAGAAGACGCTTTAATAGGCATTTTACTGTGGAGAGAATTAACCCGTTTCCAATAATCTTATGGTCTCTAGGCCAGACGGTCCCTTTGATAAGTTAACATGTACTCCCTTTATGCTCCTAGTAGGGGGTAAACAAATGTCTGAACAAACACAAATACACATAAACACCAATGTGGAGAATGGCGGTGTGGGTCTTCGATCTGGATAATAAGTGTGGGTATTGTTATTTAGATGGAACATACTGGGACACTTATCTTTTAGTACACACCATTTTCTAACTGAATGCAGTGCTAATCGTGGGATTGAAAGCCATTGTAATTGTGTACCCATCAAAATGCTGACAAGAATATACAATTACATTATTTGGAACTGAGTTTAATGTTTGGGAGTTTTATTAGCATTTATATTTACTTACACATTAAAGTTCAACACAGAAGAAGAGATCAAAACCATATGATGCACAAAAACAAATCTCAGATGAACACATAACCCTGCTCTCTAAGTATCCGTGCCCTGTCTTAATACGAGGCATTGTAAAAGAGTGCGCTGCAAATCTGAAATAAGCAAATAATGTTTCCGTTTTAGGCATTACTCACTTCTCTAGATTTTGCAATCTTTGTAAAGCTTCTTTTATGCGAACTTTTTAAAAAAAAATGTTCATGGTACTGGCAAATCTTTCCACAGTGTGCTTACCACCACACGATGTTAAACACATATTATAAAGTGGATGTAATTGTAAACACACAGAGGGATATAATTACATGTAGCAGATTTAAGAGCTAATTCTTTGCCTTTTTTTACTCTGTATTTTATCAACATAATTATTTTTTGACTGCAGACTAACACCCTGAAATTGACAAGCATCCATTATAGCAGGAATTTGTTCACCAAATTGAAAAACAATGAACTGCAGGTTTATATGTACCCATTGTCATAAAGAATTAGTATGGCTTTGTTCCACAAGACGGAAAAGCTAATGATTTTGAAACAGCAGGTGACAAAATACATTCTTTTTTTCCCTGCCCTGTTATCAGTTTGTTGATGAAGTCATTATGAACTGGGGCTGGGATAGGGATGGCCTTATTTTTAGTGGGTAGATTTTTAATGAGCTACATTATAAAGATAGTCATGTTGATTTCCTTGCATTTTTTTTCTACTTAGAAACCCCCAGTATTGAAAAGCTACTCTCAAAGGACTGGAAAGACAAGCTTCTTGCAATGGGATCAGGGAATTTCGGTGAAATAAAAGGTAATACGTTCGCAATTATTTTGATCCAAAATGTACCAAAATGAATTTGATATTCAAGACTATTAATGGTGATAACATACTTCTGCCCCCACGCATTCTTTGTCTTGGGTGTTTCTTTTTTCCATCTTGAAAAGGGGATGAACCAGGGCTCTTATTTTTCCTCTTTGTGTGTCCACTGTATCTTTACAGTCTTGATTTACATCACTTTTTAAAAATTCAAAGGACTTACTTTATAAGTACTAATCAAAATGATAGGGTTAAAAACTGCATATTTTGAGATGATTTTGTACAGTCTATGTATGAGAAGTATGAATGCACATAATCATTTAAAATCAGAAATAAGGGGATGAGATTTAATTTCTCATATAAAAATAAAATCAAATGATCCTTTCAATTAATTAAAAAGTGTGGTTTCTCAGGGCATAGTAGGCAATCTGTAGTTTTTCTATTCGTTGCCAATAGGACACTTGATTCTGAGTTCTAAAGGATTAATTTTAAGGAAAAAATACTTATTCATCAATATTAAATTATTTACTTATATATTACTGTGTATATTTTTGATAGAGGCTGAATATATATTTAAAATATCACCAGATTTATATTAATATACATGTAGAAATGTGTGTAAAAATAACTTTTTTTTGCATATGTGTGTACATGCACGTGTTCTCCCAGTGAGAGAGGCAATTGTCTTAAGTCTCTTAAGACTCTACTACATAAGAGCATCCTGGAGAAAGGCAGAGCATACATCAGTCTTCTCAAATGTTTGACCTTCTTGACAGTAGCATCTCCATTCTGGAAACTTCCAGAAAATGTTTGCCTGAATATTTCATTTTTCATCCATCTATTTGGAGTTTACATATATTCAGGCTGTGATTAGGATGTGACTGGGTGGGGAAAGAATGAATTCCTGCTAACCAGCAAATTAAGTAACCAAACTCTGGAATGGAATGAAATTCAAGCAAATAATGATCAATATCGGTTGAAGAGCTCGAAGGCAAAGTTTAGAGAGAACAGAGGAGTTTCTGTTTCTTGATTTTGTTGGATTTTAACCCATTTGCACCTGAGATACAGGGTGTCTTCTCCAAGGTTCTTTATTCTCCTCCAACCTAGGTGATAACTGACAGCAAAGCAGGCGGGACCGCCCGCTCCAGGCCGTGTGATCTCATTCCGTTGGAGGACAGACATTTTTCCCTCCCTGGCTTTCCTCACAAGTCTGACTTAAAAGCAGCAACAGCAGTGATGATAAGCACAGAGGAAAGAAGCTCAGCTGTCCTTTCAGGCTTGCCTGTGGGGTTAGTTCAGGAAGCTGCAGTACCGTCACAAAAGAAGTTTCTGTCTTTAATTTTGAGTTTTTTAAGCTTCACATTCAGAGCACAAGTTTGGTTATTGTCCTCTGGTTCTGTTCAAAAAGCTGTTTTCTGATGCGTTTTAAAAGCAACTGTAGATCTTTCTTCTGTGTTAGGTGCTCGGATCAGGTTTGGCAGAAAACTGGGGAAAAAAGCGCCGGGTGACTTTTCCTACCTACTGCCCGTGACAGTTACAATTACTGCCCATTGTTCACAGGTGGCTGGAGAGGGGAGAGGATACAATAGCGTGTTGCCCTCTGGGGGTAAATGAATTCTTCTTGATGGTTCTTGGAGGGTCGGAGGCGATGATTAGGTACTGCCCAGGAATGTGGTTTTCACGCCACCTCAGAAGTTAGTCCAGAACAATGGCCCGACTGTTTGGCAGCTTTTTTTTTTTTTTAAATGAGGCAAGTAAAGATGGAAGTCTCCTGTCTGTGTACAGTTTTCAGTCAGGGTAAGGAAGGATAAGCATGACCTTTTTTTAAAAAAAAAATGAAAATGTGAACTTACTCAATTCTCAGATGATTTATTGGTGATAATTTGGAACAATGTATTTGAGTAGAACCTTTGCATATATTAGGATGTTTACAGTTTTTACCAAGTTTTCGTGTGGATTGAAACTTTTCTCCTCCATTTTTACTGGGTCAGTTTTCATTTAACTTTTAATTTGTTCCAGGAGACATTTGAGTGAGTGAATGAGTGTGTATGTGTGTGCGTGCACGCGCGTGCACACACATGCCCATTCTGAAATCTCTAAGACAGGTGAGGACAGAACTCAGTTCCTGAGGGCTGCCTTCAAGTTTCTGTAAGTGAATTACTTCCAAGGCATTTGGACAAAGAATAAACTTACAGCTCGGCAAAGTTCAAAGAAGTGTTTCTTACTATTAGTATTGAAAAAGTAAAAATGATAAGCCTTTAGAAATAGGAGAAATAAATAGCGTTTGGTTTGGGTAGTTTAGCCATCAATAAGTAGTTGTCATACCCACTTAAAATCAATCTCATTTTTCAAGAAACAACGTGAGTTAATAAAGGAAACCCACTTCTAAAAGCATAAAATTATCTTTCATGTTGGGTGATCTTGCCTGTTAGAATGTATACCATTTTATAAAATGGTCTGGCACTTTGGAAATGTGAAGTAATTAGGTTTTAAAGTTACATTAGAAACAATCCTCTAAAAAACACACAAAAAGAACACTAGATTCCGTTTTGCAGAACAAAACAATTTGACTAAAAAGCTCTACCGACAGCAGTCAGTCAGTATATGTTATGAACAGATTAGCTGCCTGAACACATGGGTTATTCCTTCTTCTCCAATCAGCCACGTAGTGGAACTGGCCAGTTTACAGAGGTGTCTTGCCCTTACCTGTAGCAGAAGCACTGAGTACTGGCCGTGTGAAAGGTGAAGGAATGTATTTCTGTAGCCTCACAGTTACTGAGAAGAGGAAAGAACAGTGCCTGCATTCCAGTTGGCAGCCAGGACTGTCACACATTGTCTCAGCTAGCACGAAATGCCATTACACTGAAGGTCACTGCATTGGCACCTCACCTGAGGACAGTAGCTGGGGATCCATGGCAGCTTTGACTAAACGAAACATCGTTTGTTTTTCAACAGAGTCATTGCAAAATGTGTATTTTACTGACTTAAATTTATTTATAGAATTATAGCAAAAATATTGGCATACAAAATTCTCTCAAATATTTCTGTTTTGGTCTAAAAGCAGGACATTGTTTGAGAGGTCTTCTGACTAGGTCACTCAGAAAAGCCTAGCTCAGTTTCTCCACCTGCCTTGTGTGAAGAATTCTTTAGAGCCGGGTTTATTTCCTGTTGGTATCCCTGGTGGACCCTTCTCATCCGCTCAGAGGGTATTAACTGGGGCCAGGAAAGTGTTGTAGCTGGTATTAAGGAAAATGCCAGCTGCAGTTGGTATAATAAAACATTGGCTCTCCTTGAAAGCTATAATTTTGTTCTTTCTAGAAGATGGGGCATAAAGGCTTTCTAGAATGCCAGTATAATGGATTCAAGGAAAGAACCCACTCAGCAAGGTAGTGGCCTTTCAGAACTTGTGAATCAAAGACATGCTGTGTAGATTCAACCCGTGAATTAAAGTAGAGCCTCTCTCAGGTGACATGAAACTTTGAGAGAAAAAGAGATATGTTGATTCAGTGTATGGCTTGAAAGAGATAAGTCTATTGGACTAACATCAGAGGATTTGAAAATAAGCAGGCTTGGAATGGGAATCAGGCCCCAGGTAGTAAATCTAGTAAGGTATCCTTGGAGTTTTGGAAATTTAAAACACGGACACTAAAATCTCAGCATTTAGATATGTAAGCGTTTGTATAACTTTGAAAGTTGTTTTATCCCCATTCTTTAAAAATCCAGTAACTATTGAAAAAACATGCGGTTTGCTAATTACCTTGTGACTCTTTCATTCGTACATAAAATATATGTCTTCACATTTTTCCAGCGGGGTTGGAAATGTTGATTATTTTCTGAGGGAACTGTTGGATCTGGAACTTGTTTAACATAAGAGTCAGCCATAAGGAAGGTACATAATATATAGTCATTTACTTCTAAATAAAGTAAATGTTTAATGTTTTTAATCTACTAAGCTTGTTTTATAGTCCCTTGTAGTTGCTTGTGAGTAATGTTCTCACTTTTTCTAAAAACCGGATCATAAGAACTGAAGAAAGACTACCAGTGCACAGAATATAGATCTTTAAAATAAGTTTGGCATTGTCTATCAAGTAGAAAGTGACTTTATGTTTTCGGCAAATCAATTAGTTGCTCTGTCTTAGAAAGCCACAGTCCCTGTGCCAGTGTGTAAACACAGCCAGTGACAGGGAAAGTGGTTAGCTGCTGGATCGCGTCAATCTGCATATCAATAATCCAGTTCACCTGTTAAGAAGTTTCATATACCTTTTCCAATGGGTACTTAAAAATGCATGCTTTAAGAAGATACTCTTACATATTTAATCTGGATTTCATATTTGAAAACAAAAATATCCTCTCCTCAACATTTTTCTCATTTAATAAACATTCATTCATTTAACAAGTATTCATTTGTGTGAGGGGTGTGAAGATTCTAAAATTAAAATAATTATAAGAACATTATTTTTTCTTGTAGATGCAGGCTTCAGAGCTTACGCCATCCAGATCATCGGATAACAGAATTAACCTAAAACCTTTTCCTCTTTGAAATTAACATTTCCGTCACTCAGGAAGCATGGTGTAGTCAAAAAGATGAGGTGTCACGTTGCCCTGATACTTTCAAGCAGTTGTGGAAATCAGGCTACCTCTTTTGGTTTATTTCCCCCCCATCCCCTCATTTAAGCACAGTTGCAGATTACTATTGATTACATGCCCATTTATGTATCAGCGCTTTGTTAACATCTCCCTTAAAAGATTACTGTAACAAAGCCTTTTGTTCCCAAAACCATGTACTTTAGTTGTGACGGGGTCAACTTGTAAAACTAATTCTGTCTGTCTCTAAAGCCTGAGCTTTTTACATGATGCTTGGTAGTCTGTCTTCAGTAAAGTTGGAATGGGTGATCTCGCAAATCCTTTAAAACTTGAAAACATCCAGACCCACTACAGCTAGATGATGAGTCCCTCTGAGATGCACCCATCGTTAGCCTGCTTACGTGGTGAAATTTCCTGGTGGACTATCTTGCTTACTGTTGGCCCAAAGTTTGGAACCCAGTATGTATTTGATGAATGAATGACCAAAAGTGCCATGTTTTGAGATGACTGTTTTTGACTACATTCTAGTCTGTAAATGCAGCAAATTTAATGTGATTTTTTAAAAATGTTTTTTACATTTTACATACAGTATCCAAGTAAGTGAATGGAATGATTTTGGGGAAAGTGTGTAAAATTACAATCTGCATTAAAAAGTAGCCATTTGTAAAAGACATTGTATAGAACCATACTTAAAAAAAAAAAAAAAAGAATGACCCTTGCATTCACTACACCACTGATATTGCAAACATCTTGTTCATATTGTCCCAGAAGCACAGCATCCAGCCCTGGAGTAACAACGGTAAAGATTATAGATGCTTTTCAAGTGTTCCATTTTACTCTTATGATAGTCACCCTTAAAGCTGAAGCTATATAGTACATATATTTTAAATTCCAAGCCAAAGGCCACCTTTTAAGATATTGAAGCAAAAAGAATTAAACTATTTTTTTTCAAAACACATTATAGAAATCTGGAAGAAGGTAAGAATATTTTTAATATTAACAGTGTACATTGGAATATTAATTTACATTGTCATGTAATAAATGACAGTATTTCCTATGTAATTTTAATTGATTCCAACTTCTGAGGGTATCTATATTTCCATCAAGGCTATGTAACTAAATTTTATTAAAGTTTGACTTCATTTATTAGCAACAAAAAAAGACCAATTCACAGATGTTTTTAAGTTGGGTAACTTAACAGTTACTCCTTTCTGTTGATTTTGAAAAATGCCATTCACACCTTCTGATGAGGGGTCTAACTTTGTTCCTCTTGTTGGATATAAGATTGTCATTGGAAAAAAAAAAAAAAGACCGTCATTGAAAAAAGCTTTAGATGTAAATTTAGAATAACTTAAGTTAGTTTCTAGTTGTTATATTCATTCAACAAATTCTGCTGTCTGTCTTGCCACATGCTGTGTTCTGGGGATGCAGTGGTAGCAAGTGGAGTAGACACACTGCTGCCCTCCTGGGGCTTACGGTCTCGTAGAGGCTCTTTCATTAGGCAGAATTTTAAAGGCAACACAGCAAATGACTTTTAGATCCCTCAAATCGAATACCAGTTGAAAATAACATTTCCATAAAAAAATTAAACCAAGTAAAGACCTATTCAAATTATGACACTGCTAATCTAAGGAATACCAACAGTAAAAGAAAAAAAAAAGATTGTGGCTAAGATTCACTGTTGTTTTGAAACAAAGAATTAAATGTGTGTTAATTTTTTTGAGGAAAGAAACAATCTTCAGTTTACTCTTAGCCTCAAAATTCTAGGACTTTTCCTTTCCTGAGTGATTCTTCCTTCCTTTTACTTTTCCTTTAGTTGGGACAAAACTGCTCCAGATTTACAGTGATTTTGATTGTTTATTTCAATTTGATTGTTTATATACATTTCATTTTGGTAGAATAAAACAATATTGGGGAAGTATCAGCTTCCAAAATTTTTTAAATTATTATTTCAAATGTATTTGAGACCATCCTTAATATAAGAAATCTTGATAATGGTTATTTATCCATTTTCATGGAATTGTACATTACCAGTCAGGTAAGGACTTTTGTCTGTTGTTAAGAAGGCTATTTTCTTCATTTAATAAAAGGTTTTTGGGGTGTCTGCTTTGTGCTAGGCATTACTCCAGGGATATAGTATTGAACAAAACAGACAAGCCAGTATTCTACTATCATTGAGCTTATGCTCTGCTGGGAGGGTCAAAAAATAAGTAACTGTGTCAGTAACAGTACAACATACAGTGCTAACTACTATGTGCAGAATGAAAATGGAGTGACATGATAGAATGTGAGATGGTGGCCTCTGTAATTTCACTGTTTGAGGAAAGCGTTCGGAGTAGTTGGAATCTAAGTTGCCATCTGGTTGGATCTGAATCTGTGTATTATCTCCTCCACTTAAATATAAGCTCTGTGAGGCATGTTCTTGTCTGGCTTGTACCGTGTAGTCTCCCCAACCCCTAGGACAGTGTGAAACATACAGGAGGAACTCTGTGACTGTGTGTTGAATGAATGAAAGGAAAAAGCTAGTCATTTGAAGTAGTTCTCTAGCAGGAGAAACCTGGCGATGTCGGAGTCGTCTGGGGCATTAAGGCAAGGCGGGGAGTGCTGCCAGCACTCCGTACGCAGCACGGCTCCCCGGCAAGAGAACGTGCAGCCTGCAGCGTCAGCGATGCGGGGCTGGAGAAGCCCTGGTCCAGGGGAGGGCCTTCCAGAGGGAAAGAGTTGAGGTGCAGAGGCCCTGAAGTGGGAGCGAGTTTGCATGTGGGTATCAGAGAAACTCAAAAGAGGCCACGTGCCTGAAGCATTTTGGCAAAGAGAAAATGGGAGGAGATGGTGCCAAGAAGGCAAAGGTCTGACCATTCAGGACTTGGGAGGGGAGGGAGTTTGGCTGTTACTCTGTACAACATAAAGCTGTTAAGTGGTTTTCTACAGGCGTGTGGCGCGATCTGATGTGCCTTCTAATGAGCACCCTGAACTGCTGCCTGGAGAATGGGCTCTAGGAGGAGAAGGAGTGCAGGAAGGTAGAACGTTTAGAAACTGTCGTAGTGGTCAAGGCAAGAGAGAGAGCTGGCGGCTTCCTGGATTAAGAGGCTTCAAGTGGAGATGCGGATACATGGGCTGGTTTATGGTATGTTCTAGGGTTGATAGGATTACCAGTGAATTCGGGGTGGAAGATGAGGCAGATAAAAGACTATAAACAGCGTATGCCTGGTGAGATCTCTTGCTCAGATGGTGACTCAAGCTCAGTCCCTCCCTCATGAGTTCTGTCACTCTGTGTTAAGGAGTGTCCTCACTGACCTACACATCCTCTGTGGAACCTGCAGAACTATAAGAATCACTCAAATGATAAACATTCCTGTAGTTACTGGGAAGTAGAAAGGAGCGAAACAGGGCATTTCTGTCTCTTAAGCAGTCCTTCACTCTTAGGGGATCAGAGCAGGTCTAGCATAGACTAAAACACATGAGAGTGCACATAATGGAAACGTGAAAGTTGAGGGGAGGTGGGCTAAAGGTTCAAAGAGTTTGAATTGAACCCAGACAATAAAATTAGATTTCAAGTACATCTTATTGATGTCTGTATGACTAAGTGGAAACAAAGGGCTTTTGTTAATATTTTATATACTGGATGGGAAAATGGTATCTGTTTATATTCATCATCAAATAAATGTCTTTACACGTTGGTATTACATCAGTTATTAAAATGGATAATGTCATCTTAAGCTTTTAAATTATACTTCCACATACTTACCTGAAAAACATTTTTCTGATTATGCAGTTGATAATAATAGTGATCATGTTCATTGTAGAAAAGTTTCTAAGCATAAAAAGATGAAGAAAACATTAAAATGACCCATATCCCACCACCTAGAAATAGTCACTATTAATATATAGATAAACTTTCTTCTAGTGTTTTTTTAAATGTAGATATGTGCATGCATTGAGGTATTAATGCAAATATTTCATTTTTGTCCAGCTTTTCACCTAGCTTTATATCATGAACAAGTTTCCATATCATTAAATGTTCTTAAAAAAGCCTTTTCTCATGGATGCAAAATACTCTACCATGTGGATGTCTCATCATTTTTTGATTATTCCTATTCGACATTTAGGTGGTTTCTAATATTTTATTTAAAATACTTATTAATAGTTCATTTCCTACAGTTTTCCTTGGCTGGATTTTTAGGAGTGAAACTACCTCCTTGAAGTTCATGAGGGTCACGAGACGTGATCTGTATTACAGCTCCTAGTGTGTATTTATAGGACCGTGGTAGCAGTTTACTCCTCTGCTGAGGATGTATGAAGATGCGCATTTTACTGTCATTTGAATATTTTCACTAAAACATCTTTCCAGTGTATATTCAGATTATTTAATATTAAGATTCTAATTATAGTAGTCATATAGTTATTAGTCTGAGAATAAATGTTCTTCTGTTTGGTGGACCCCAAATATCTGAGGTATAATAAATTATTAGCGATGATTTATTGAGCACCTACCCTGAATAAGGCTAAGAATTGATAATAAGGAGTATAAGGCAAGATTCTTGCCTTGTATTCCACTCAGAATTTCTTTTCTGGTTGTTTGTTCTCTAACTATGTAAATTACTTCAGAAACTTTATCTCCCTTCCAAACAGACACATGAAAATTATAAGCCACTAACTATAGCTCGTACTTCCAAAAAAAAAAGCACTTGCTTTTTCAGCATAAATTGGGGGGGGGGGGCGGAGAAATGCAGTGGGATGGGGAAGGGTGACTGAGTTATAACAGAGCCTTCTATCTAATTACACATACAGGTGGCAAATGCATTATTGAAACAGTGCTTAGTGTCTCATGTTTGAAGTGAAAATTGTAATTAAAAAGCGTGTTCTCTCCTACTGCTCGCACTTTACCATAGGGGTCTTGTCTATCTGGTGAATCTTAAAAGAACAATTAAAAGTGATACTGTTTCTATTTCAGTGAACTGCTCACATTTCCGGTGTATCAAATAAGTGTTTTAACCTGACTTGGAAGATTCGCTGGCATGTTTTAAGTATCTTGAGCATACTGTTTATTTTAAATGACTGTGTGACTTGTTCTCCAAATCTTGAATTTAACTGTAATCTTGAGTGGCCATAATGCGATCTGTTAGTTTTCCAACTACATTTCATTCTTTCATGATAGCCTAAATTTATATTCTCAAACTTGAATATTTTTTTCTGCTACCTATATTCTATTTTTGAAGAAAGCCTTGTGAAAGGCATATGAGAAAATAATCTAAAACACAACTGGCTAACAGATATTTTTCCTTTTTAAATGTAGGATTCCTTAGTTCTGATTCTTCAAGATTCTCTTTTTTAAGAAAAGGAGAATCATATCACTGATAATAAAACTTCAATCTCAATAATTATGGTTATTAAACTTTCATATTTTTGTCTTCTTTAATTTGGTTTAACAAAAACTACCTAGGGCCAAGGACTGTGCTCTAAACCTCTTTTTATTTCCATCAGGCCCCAGCATAGACCATTAAGAATAATAAATGCTCAGTTTATGATTTACTTGTAAAATAAGGTTTTTTATTTACTTATATAATAAAAGAGGAAAAAGCTATAGATTATAGCTTTTCATTAAAAAAAGAAAATATTTGTACATTCTGATATTTTGTAATGGGTAAATAGCCATCACTTTTACTGTTGAGTTCCAATCTAAAAGAAAGTAACTACATGTTTGGGTGTCAAACCATATATTTCTAATAGTTCTCTATACACCAGAGTCATTGTCCTTGAAAAGCCACTGTCTTCTCATTTCTCTTTTCTTATATGTTTTACTACCATTACTTTTACTACTTTCAGGGACTCCCGAAAGCCTCGCTGAGAAGGAGAGGCAGCTCATGGGTATGATCAATCAGCTCACCAGTCTGCGAGAGCAGCTGTTGGCTGCCCACGATGAGCAGAAGAAACTGGCTGCATCTCAGATTGAGAAACAGCGTCAGCAAATGGAGCTGGCCAAGCAGCAGCAAGAGCAGGTGAGCGGGCGCTGGAGACGCGCTCGGATTCCGCAGGCAGCACTCTGCCTGCAGTGTCACTCTTCGAGGCAAACGAAGATCAGTAAAAGCCTCTTCCCCCAACCCAACCCCGCCTCACAGAAGTAAATGAAAAGGCAAAATACCAAAACAAGTATCTAAACTAGATAGGGTAATGACCCTGGGAGAAGAGACAGAATAAACAGGTGGAAGAATTATGGTTAGCTGAATTTTTTAAAGTGGGCTAAAGAGAAAAAGTATTGAGCCCGGGCAATAGGAAAAGTCAAGAGGAGGGCAGATTTGGAAAAATTACGTGTTTTATTATGTTGAATTAGAGCTATTGTCAGATTGTCCATCTGAAAGTATGTGAGAGGCAGGTAGAAATACCAATTAACGGTTTTGAAGAGAGGGCTGAGCTAAGTATCTTTGACTAGCTACGTACGGGTGGTCGTTTAAACCGCTGGAGAAGATAAGATTCATTTCTTTATTCCAGAGAAAAAGTTATCAAGGGCTTCTTGTTTGCCAGACGCTGTGCCACAGTCACCTCGATTACCCAGAAAGACAAAGCCCTTAAAAGCTAATGGGAAGAGAAAGACAGTTAACACAGGAAAACAAAAATTAGCAAAATAACTTCAGAGAGTGATAAGTAGCTGGAAGAGGTGTGAGCGGGGTGATTTGAGAGACACTGACTGATAGGGCAGTGCAGTGCTTCTCAGTTTGGGAGGCTGGATCTGGTGATTAAGCCCAGATCTAAATATCCAGGGCCAAGGTGTTTCCTGCAGAGGAGCGGCAGGTGTACAGGCCTTAAGTCAGAGTAGTGGTGATAATTATGAGAAAATAGAACGTAAGTAAGGGTAGATAGCTGGTAGAGAGAGGAAAGTGAACGTATCCAAAAGCAAGAAGCTACTAGATTTGTCATTTAGATTCTTATTGTTGGTGTTTAAGCCTGTGGCCTCTAAGGAACTTTAGTAGCAGAAATCAGATGATATGAATAGACACGTCGAAGAATGATGTGTAGTGGGCAAATGGAGGTGATGCATAAGGACTGTTACTTAAAGGAAAACTGGCAGCAGTGGGAATGGAAGATAGAAGGTGTCGTGGGGGCTTATATATAAAGACAGCACATCTGTTCTCAGACTGACTCATTTTTCTGTCCCGTCTTCTGGGTTCAGTCCACTCACCATCTGAAGTGGAAGGGGGTGGTCATGATTTTAGTCAAGTAGATTTTTGTGTCTACACAAATACTGCCAAACCTTCTAAACAGTTTTCAAAGTGTAAACTAGCAGAGTTGAAAGAGGTGAAGAAGTACTCAGATTATATTTGAGGAGACCTCTTTTTTTCCCATTTACTCTTCTCTACTTAGTGGTTCATCTCTGCTCGAAAGATGATATTTTTGTTTTCCATGAAACACCTCCACGTTTTCCTTAAGGATATGTTTGGCTTATTACTGGAGATGGCCCATAGCCCTCTTGGTTTACCCCTGTGATGAAACAGGTCAGAATGATTGCCTATGAGAGTCTAGAAAGAACACCATTCTTTTTTTGTTCATAACTCTCAGTATCTTCAGACATCTGAATTCTAAAAAATCCTAGGAGCCTCTGAAACTGAAGCTCAGATGGAGATACTTCTTTGTAGAGAACCCCTACTTTGATGGGCCTGAGGGCATGCTTGTCCTAAACAACCTGAGCCCTTATGAACGGAGAGAAAAGTTCCTTTCTTTCTCTTTCACATTCTGGCCCATCCTCAGGTATCATCAGCAGATTCTAGAATTTTTCTTACTCTGACATTCTCCTTAGAACTTCAGAAACCCTTGGGCTCCTCCAGAATTCTCCCCGTATTGCAGAGATGCCAGGCAACAGCGATGCCTCCGCAGCCTGAGAGAAGACCCCTCCCGAGAGCCACAGGTCAGGCTCCTGAAGCGCATTGTGCTCTCCCAAACCCCCCGCCATGCACATGGTCACCGCCTCTGCGGCCACGAACCCTTTCATCAGGACACAGGGACATTTCTGAAGGTCATTTAGGACTTATTCCCTAAGATTCAAGTTTGGTTTATCTCCTCTTGAGAATTCCTTTTGTGACCCTGCTCCCAACAGCCCCTACTCAGTGTAGCGCGTCCCTACTCTGTGCTCACTAATACTACTGTTCCAGTCCTTCCAGCTGCTAGTGAACCTGTTTGAGCTCCAGTCCACATTCGCCTATTCAACAGGTATCTGGTATATCTGAGCACCAGTTTGATGCCAGGTTCTGTTCTACTTACTGGATGCAGCGATGAATAAAACAGATAAAAGCCCTCATGTATCGAATTCTAGCTGGGAAGAGGTAGACAATACACAGGAAAATATAGTGTGTGTTGATAAGGATTATGCTGAAAAATAAAGCAGAGAAATGGGGATGAGGGGGCCAGGTAGAGAGACTCCTTTAAAATGAGTGCTCAGAGAAGACCTCATTGACAGGGTAACAGATAAGCAGAGACTTGCAGGAGGTGAGGGGGCAAGCAGTGCAGTTATCTAGGGAAAGAGTGGAGGGGAAAGCAAGTGCCAAGGCCCAGAGGCAGGAGTATCCCTGGGAAATAGGCATGTCCTTGGTACGTTCAAGAGACAGGGGAGCAGCATGGCAAGAGTGGAGTGACAAAGGAGGGAGTGGGGGAGATGAAATCAGAGAGGGAGCAGGAAGCCAGATCATGCAGGGCCTTGCAGGCTTGGTGTGGAAACTGGCTCTTACTCTGCATGAGACAGAGGGTTTGGAAAACACTTAACATGACACAGCTTATATTCTAACGGGATCCCTCCTGAGGCTGGTTTATAATAGGCTGCCTGGAGCAAGGGCAGAAGCAGAAAGAGCGAATAGGAGGGTCTTAACAGCCGTCTAGGCAAGAAGCAACAGTGACTTCGAACAGGAGGAAGTGAGGAGGGCTGTGGAGTGGCCAGTTACTTGATAAAATCTTTAAGGTGCTTATAAAAGGGTTTAAATATCAGCTGAGATATTGATATGTGGGAGGTAAGAACTAGACTTGAGGAAAAGAGTGTTATTTCTTTTTCTACCCTTTTCTTTCCTACTCTTCTTCAAGAAAAAAAAAAAAGGAATATTTTAAGTGAATTCCTAAGACAAAATGAAGGCATGAAAATAACTATAATCATACCGCTGTACACAGGGGAAATTAAAAATCCACTGTGCAGCCCTGCAGCCCCATCCTCACCATGTAGATTCTTTACTTTCATTCATAGCAGTGGACTCTGCATGTATCAGTTTTTTCCTGATTTTTTAGCTTTCTGATACAAAGGTTAAGGGATAGACTTTTGTAATGACCATAGTGATTAAATCATTGAGAATAAGAAATAGAGCTTATTTTATAAGAGAGCGATACGTTTCATGAGGTTAGAAGTTACAGCCTTCTGAGAAATGGGAGAAAGTTTCCTACTCTGGCTCATGTAATGAAGTGTTTAAAATTTTCTTCTCACCTATTCATTTATACATTCTTCATTGAATATTCATTTTGTACTCCTTTTGCACCAGGCATGTGCAAATGGTGAGAACAAAATCTACATGGTCCCTGACCTCACTGTATTTATGGATCTCGAACTAGAAGATAGAAACCTGTTAATTAAAACAAAAAAAAAATAAATATAAAATCACAGAATGTGGTATAGAAGTAAGTATGTCGAGGAAGGTATCAGAGTAGGTCACAGGGTGACTGTGGCATCTGGCTTAGGAGGCACTTAGGATGACCACACTGAGGACTAACTCCTGAGTTCAGTTTTGAATCTGTTGAATCTGAAGTGCCTTTGAGCATGTCATTTACATGGGTCTGAAGCTTAAAGCAAAGGTCTAGGCTAGAGAAATAAATTTGTAATCACTTGGCATCCTGTGGACGTAGGTATAGAGGGAAAAGAATGGAGTCTAAAACTGAGCCTACAGCACTGAGTGGCTGGCAGAGCCGCTGGCGGTGAGCAAGAAGGAGCAGACTGAGAGGTAGGAGCAAGTCCAGGAAGACGGGATGTCGGAGGAGCCCAGGAGGGAAGTTCAAGATCAAGGGAAAGCACTGGAGTATTGAATTCTGACGAACGGAGAGGACTAGGAAACACTTCAGAATTTAAAAAACTGGAAGTGACTGGTGACTTTATTAAGGATCCCTTTAGTGGAGAGTGGGGGCAGAGACCAGAATTGAGTGTGCTGAGGAGCTGGCAGTTAGGAGTTTGTGGGAGGGAGAAATGACAGTATTTACCAAAACACAGAGACATACCAAAACCTCACTAAGGAATACGGCATCTTAAAAATACCTTGTGCTGCTCTGAACTTCTTTGTCACAACACCCTCCTGTGTATGAAATACAACCTTTCTTTTCTAAGGACTGAAAATGTCAGAGGCAGTACTTTCTTAACATGTTGCCAGGAAGAGGGATTTTTGAAACCCTAACATTTCACACCGGATTGGATCACGGTTGTCATGTCTAGGCTTCATTTGTTTTGGGCCAAAAGAAACAGAACTGTTCCTGAAGTCTGAATACCTTGTTTGATCTGACTTCAGGACGCATTGCTGGTACGGAGGGGCGCAGGCACATCTATTTTCATAAATGTAATCAGTGTCAAACCTTGAGGCGTAGAACCCTGGTGATTTCCCCCCGGGAATACAGTATACTTTTAAATGTTTCATGTGCAATTTCTCCGCAGATTGCAAGACAGCAGCAGCAGCTTCTGCAGCAACAACACAAAATCAATTTGCTCCAACAGCAGATCCAGGTCAGAAATCATAATTTCATACGTACTTCCGATTAAGAAATAGATTTTTTTTTTTGGTTCTCATTTTTAGATGCCCTAACTGGAATGAGGCCCCAAAATAAAAATTACTTTCAGCCTAACTATGACACGTGGCCCCCCATGCCATGGGAATCTTGCACATGGTGGCTCTATCACTGGCCCCACTGTGTTGGTTTCAGGCGAAGCAAGCTGACAGTAATTTTTAATCCTATACTGAAAGGAAATTATTGTGGAGAATTGTTAGAAATGTTTCATTTTTCTCTGTTCTTTAATGTTGAAAATATGCCTGTAAATGTTCTTGATGGGGGAGGTGTGGGGGAACCAAAGCAGAAAGGAGCCGTGGGTTTTCAGTGAGATGGCAGAGGCAGAGGGACCTTTCTGTGGTATGCTCCGGAGCACGTGTGAGCAAGGTGGAAGCTAGGGAAGGTGGGTCGGCGTCAGGTCAAATTTCACTCTTCATATTGCCTAGAGAAAGCAAGATTGAGGGCTTTCTAACCTCCATATTTTTCTTATGTGGAAATCTGCAATGAGAAGCCAAGTTCCCAGGGATATCCCGTCTCCACCACCTGCTAGCAACATACACTTTGACAACATTTGTTTCCCTTTCTGAAAATTCCCTTTCTTATCTGAGCATTTGTGAGGATTTAATAAAGTCATGGATGGAGAGCTCTAGCGTGGTGTCAAGGCACGTAGTAAGTGCTCAATACATGCTTGCTGTGACTAACAAGAAAAGAAATCTAGTTCATGGAGCACTGAATCCAGCCTGACTTGACATCATCCATCTGGAAGCAACTGTTGGATTTGCAATCACCTTATCTGGGGAGAAATTCATCATTCTCTTGAAGTTATAGCTTGAGAAGCCTATATATTTTATTAAGTGTAAATATCATAAATGACAGAAGCAAACATGTCAAAATTACTTCATTTGAATGTTAATCATGTTTAGACTTCTTTGCCAACAAAGTTTATCCCATTTTGTCTAACGGGTCAGGTACCCTTAATTTCTTTACTTCGGATTATGTAGCCCAGGCAAGGTTTACTCATTTTTGTTCTACCTGAGATTTTAGTGAGCTGGTCACAGCTTCAGTGCAACAGAGAAACATCAGTGAAATGTTCCAGCCAGGACTCCTAGCCTTCCTTAATTATGAGCAGTATATTCCTAATAGGAAATTTCTATCTATTCATATCCGGAGGGTGGTTATTCAGTTCAGTGGTTAAAAACTGTTTATTGGATTTCTTGTTTAGCCTAAGCATGCTGACTTTGAATATAGTTTTAGTTGATGGTACCAGGTTATCGTCACTTAAAATGTTTTTAATTATTGAAAACTGAAGATAATAGTTATGGCAATTATCATTATAAATAAGAATAAATTCCATGAGTGAGGTGGACCTTTGCAAGTTGTTTGGTTTCCTTTAATTTGATGAGGATATCAGTGGTTTTAAGTTGGTATAATTTTTAGGAGACTGAGATCTTCTGTTAAACAGAATTGCAAAAATATATCTAAACGCGTATCATAAATAGGTAGAAGACTCGATCAGCTGTGTTTTCTGACCATTTAAATTGAGCCAACACCTTCAGTACTTTTTTGGGAATTATTCCACATCTGTGGCCACTGCATTCATAATGTGGATTTAAAGCTCTGTCATAATGACAAAATGTTGAAATTGGTGGATTTCTTGCTCCAGAGCATGGAGCATTGTAATTTATAAGTCAGAGCATTTTTTAAATGAAGTGCCTTAAAAATTATCTGTTCTAGAATTGACATGACTATAGAAACTGTACTCCAGCCAAGTTTAATGACTTAACTCGAGATCACACACTATTTACAGGCAAAACTAGGATCGGAAGCAAAGCTTTCTGACTGTTAATAGAAATTTTGCTGAGTGTGAGAATTTTAAAAGCTTCAAATTTCTATTTGATCAAAATATTATGCTTCTGGTCTCCACTAGTTCACAGAGTAGAAAAGAAAAATAGTCCCTAAAGGAAAGAATGTCATACTGATAGTAATTTAGGGGAAACATTAAGAGATGTTGAGATATTATATCTATGTATTTGTCCTCTTTCTAGTGTTAGTACAGATAAATGATACCGAAACAGTCAAAATTCATCGAGCTATTATTATAAAAAAAAAACTCTGGGAATGTTTCAGGCACAAAATAAGTATTGAGCAAGAGTGACAATCTGAAAGGAATTAATTTTCACAGCTTCTAGTATATTCATTATCTAAAAGTATAGTTCTAAAGTATAAATTGTTAATTTGAAGCAGTCTTAAAAACACTTAATAGTTATGAAAATCACAATATGTTTTAATTAGTCTATTGAGAGATTGTTCATACAGTTATGGGAAGCCCTGATTTAGTGGCATGTGTAAGAAATAGTAGAATAAAAGAAAAAGAAGAGATCCTTTTTCTCCCCCCACATAAATCTCCTATTTCTTTTTTAGAATGTTTTCTCTCCCTTTTCTTCTTTCTACTTCCTCCTTTTCTTTGGTAGCATAAGCGCAGGAGGAAAAAGATGAAAAACCAAACCTGCTATAGTGGAAGGCAAATTAAATTTATAAAAATTTATTATGAAATTAAGTTTTTTCAATGCATACATAATCAATGTTCACATAAGAGTTTACCATAGATTAAATTATCTTTGATATCTGGAAATCCTTATATAGTGTATTTTTAATTTGATCTACTTTTTTTCTTTCTTAAATATGGGGCCTTAAGACCCTGTAGAAATAAGCATATCACTTACTTTTTTTCCCAGAAATTCCCAGTTTTATTGACCATTAATTAGAAATGTATTTTTCTTTTTTTAAACTTTTTGAATTGAAGTACAGTTAGTGACAATGTGTCAATTTCTGGTGTACAGCACAATGTCCCAGTCATGTGTATACTTACATACATTCGTTTTCATATTCTTTTTCATTAAAGAACATACCACTTACATTATTCACCTTGATTGCATTTTTTTATGTTTTGTGCCATTGTTCCTTTGAACCATAGAAAACAATGCATTCCAGTTCCTTCACTGATACTAGTCCACGATTAAGGCTGTCTTAAAAATTTTTGTTTCAACTATAAATACACAAGACATTACCTTGGTTCAGATATTGGGAAAGGCATGCAATGCATTAGATGGATTAAGCAGATCCGCTAGATGGATTAGGTTGGTAGGTCAGAGAACACAACAGATTCTCATGCTAGATATGTTAAATGACAGGAGGGTGATGCTCCCCAACATTTCCTCGTCATTTTACTGATGTCTTTTTAAAGGAGGGGTTAGTTTAGCCATCTTTATTCCATTTGAAGTATATGTCATTCAACTTTAAAAACATATGAACAACTTTGTACATATGTGTTTGAACAAACATTCATATATTCTAATGACCCAGGTTATTTAAAATTTCTCTTGACCTGTTAATTCTATCTACTTTCAACTCCAGATGAAAAGAGTGGCAGGTTTGACTCTTTATTTATTCAAGGAGAAAAATGCCATAAAAATTAGCAGTTAACCAGTTTTTATTCAATCACTTAGAATCAATTCTTTATGAACTGTTCTTATCTCTTTAAAAAGCAACCTTAGCTCTCAAATTGCATGATTCTAATTGAATTGAAAACTTAATCTACATTACTTCTTTATAAAGACTTTATAGAGCTATAGTCTTCTTCCAGGTTTATTCACTTAACTCATTAGAATTAAAAGAAGAAGTAGGAAAGTTTTCTGTCATTCTTGGGAGATCATAAATTAGTTCATTCTGCAAATGAAACCATGCGTAATACCAGAAACATCTCATCTGCCATCAAGAATTTGTTCATTTCTTAATGAGAGTCTTAATTTTAGGAACCATAAGAAGTTTTAGTCTTTTTCTACTATTCAGTAGCATTTTCCTTTAATATTTTTGTTTGTTGTCCTTAAAAATAAAAAAATTTTTGCATTTCTACTTACTGTATCCAGCTAACTTTTAATGCACATTAGTACGTGAGGGTGAAATTTATAAATATTTCAGAGAAAAATATCCTAGATTTTTCTTGAAGGTAATCTTTTATGTTTTAATTTAACCCTCTTGATTGTGCTATGATGCACATCTTTAGCAGTTTTATTTCCTGACTAATCTCTTTTTTATATTAAGTCAACCTGTTTCTAATACTGTTAGATGGTTTATATTTCCAATAATAATCCTAGACCGATGGTTCGTCTTGACCTGATTCACTGTTACCAAAACTTTTTAAAGTAAATGAATGAGTGACCTCTACTTAGCAACAAACTGAATGTTCCTGAAGACTCAGGTTCCTTGTATCTTGAAGCTTTGTGCAAGACGCGGTTTCTGGAACTCTGGGTGTGTAGGGGAAGCATGTCCTAGTTTTACATTTCTTACCAGATTTTTAAGAATACTTAAGGGAATTTAAGATTCTCACTAGCATCTTACAGGGTCAATACAACAACATAGTCTAGTATGAAATTGACTTAAATATTCTTAAGGGCAAATTTAAAGATACTGTACTTTTCAAATGCACATTTTCATGATTTCCATACTGGAAGGGCAGTGTTTGAACTTTCAAAAGAGATTCCAAAAATTTGTTGCATTCGCTCTTCTGATAAACTGTTCCAACTGTTTCCATCGTGTTCTCCTGGGGGCAAAGAATGGGTACTTAATAAGCCCCGTCATTGTTTCTGATTCATAAGGGAAGCACGTGCAGGCCTGATAGTAGGTTGGGGTCGTTAATTCCGTCTGGTGCTAAGGGTTGAGCAAAGGACAAATATCTGTTCCTTTGTATTCTTGGCTGTGCAGTGTGCATTTCATAGTATGTAGGAAAGAGGTTGGTTCTTTAATAGGATTATATGTATCTGTATGGAATTTGTATTAAACAATTAAGCAAAAAGATAGCAGGCTCTCTGGATTTAGACATACTCATATTCAGTTTCTGCGTCTTTACACCTCATCTGCTGTGTGATCTTGGGACAACTGCTAAATCCCTCTGAGTTTCATTATTCCCATCTATTAAATGAGAACTATAATGCCAAAGTCACAGCTGATTAGTCTAAGGATTAAATGGAGTCATCCCTGGCATGTAGTGGGAACACAGTGCTAAAATATTTTTGCCTAAGTCATTAGAGAAAAAAACTTCTTTCTATATTTCTGATGATGGACAATTTAATGAGCATTTCCAACAAAAAGAGAATTTCTAGGGTGGGGGGAAAGAATATAATCTATATGGCAGTAACTAGTGAAAACTGTTAAGTTCAGTGTTCCAAATCTATGATTTTAGAACAACAGATTTTTAGAAAACCTTTATTTAGACCTATCTCTCATTTTGACATTTGTAAACTGAAACCAAGTAGGGTTAGAAGATTTTCCCGATGTCGTGTAAGTTGTTACTGTGGAACGATGGCTGGATTCCAAGTTTCCCAAGTCTTGGCCCAGTTCATTTTTATTTCACCGATGTTCTACCATTTAAGGCTTAATGGCCCAAAGTTTCAAAATGAGTTTTCTTTCCCTGGGAACTTATCCCTACACAGTAAAAATACATCTTGACTTATGTACAATTGAATGATTAAGTTGCAGTCATGGGCTCAACCAATTTGTGATAAAGGTTTCATTTTATTGGAGCCAAAGTTCTCTGAGCTCATTAAGAGTTTTGGTAATTCTTGATAAATTATTATGCAGAATGAAATCCATTGAAATATCGTATTAAAAACATAATAACGTTAAAGGTGAAATAATAGTACCTGACTGACCTGCTGATTTATGATTTCTTTCTCTGAGTGTGGTAAGTTGGAAGCATTTTACCCGCCTCAACAAGACCCCACACACATACATGAACACAAAGAGGTTGCAGAGTAACCTTGTCTCTTTATGAAACTGGAAATGCCAAGAATAAACACCATATAATTAAGGTAGCATTTCAACCTGAGAAGGAAATGTGTTAACTCCTTGAGATCCAACTTATGTTTGGCTGCATGAAATAAAATAGACCACAACTGGAAGGATATAGTTCCTGGCATTCAGATAGATTATTAGGGGAGAAAGTGTGGAGATACAGAGTAACGGCTTTAGAAATGACTGTCCTCTCCTCCTTGTACTTCGTGGAAGGAGAACTTCCTATTGAGAAGATGGGTGGCCTCTCCTGAAAAAACAGTGATGGTAACTGTAGGTCTGTCCTTTACCCAGAGGGAGCCACTTTGAAATCCTATAAGCATTCTTTTTTTTTTTCTAAGTATATCTCCTCGCGATCACCTAATGATAGAATTTCCGTCACTTATAGTATTTCTCTTTCTAGACAAGTCTGTATTTGTAGGTAAGAGATACAGATAAATTCATATGCATATATATTTTAATTTTTATTGATATGACACATGGCTGAAAGAGAACAGGGGAGCAATGAAAGCAACCATCCTCTGTACTATGCCCAGTCAGAAAGAGCCTCCTTAAAATCTGTTTTTATTTTTAATAGCCTCCTAGTGTTTACTTCCGTATATCAAAAATATAATTATAGTGCTATTTCTGACTTATCAACTTGAAATATCATTAACTTGGAAACTGGAAGACTTACTTAGTCCCAGTGTTGCCACCCCAACATCTTCTCCTATTCCCCTCCCTCACCTCACAGTATAGTTACGTAAGTCATTTAAGTTCTTCCAACAGGTACTTTTAAACTTCAGTTTACTTACACCTCTTTTCCTGTTCAATCAACTGTAAATAGTGTCTCTTAACACTCGCCTTGTCAGATGAGGATGGCATCTCTCTTCTCTCACAGCCAGCCGCCAATTTCTGTTATCTGTATGTTTGAATATGTCATAATGCATGTCGGATGGGTGGATGGATGGATGGATATATGTACATATACATACACATACCTGTTGTGCTTTACCTGTTGTTCAATCCTAAGAAATTGAAAATCAACAACGGGTGTTTACATTAAAATATAAGTCTATGTAGTGTTTTCTGGGCAGTCTAATAGGGTACTTCTTATCTCCTTTCTGGTAGCATTGAGCTTTCCAATTGCCTTTTCTTTAATTTTTCTTCCTTGTGCTATTTGCCTTATTATCTCCATAAACTCTCAAGAATAAATCACATCTCCAGAATCTGCCTTCCCTGGATACTGACTTCCTAGTCCTCCGTTCTCCTACTTTCTTTTAGTTTGGTTGGTCCAGCTGACATTTAGGATGTCTGTTCATGGCTCTCCAGAATCAGAATCACTGTTTCCTATATTGTCCTCCTCCTTGGTTTAGCTTCTTGTTTTGTTCTAGAACCACACCAAGGGACTTCCTGAAAGAAAAGGAGGGGCAGAGAATGCATAGGATATAAAGTTTCTGGTATTAAAAAGTTCTAAGTGTATGTGTATGTAATAATGTTCCATTTTACCCTCCATTTGATTGATAGTTTGGCTGCAAATAAAATAAGCTGGAAATCATTTTCCATATATTTTAAATCCATTGATTCATCATCTTCTAGCATCTAAGAGAAATAAGATGCTGACCTGATTTTTTTGTTATGGTGATCAGTCTTTCCTTTCTGAAAGCTTTTAGTGTTTTCTATTTACTGTGACATTTCACTAGGATATATACTGATGTTTTTATTTTGTAAGCACCATGGATCTTTTATTTTAAAGAGTTAACTGTCTTTCTCTCTGGGAAATTATCTTGTCTTTTTTCTCTGGCCATTTTATCCCCTTTGTTTTCTAGTTCTTTCTGGATCTCCTGTTAGGCAGACATTATATTTTCTGGGTTAATAACTATGTTTCTTATTGGTTGTATTTTTTTGTTTCTGTTTCTTGATTCTTCTTTTTAGGGTACTACCTAAACTTTATCTTCTAAACTTTTCATTGAATCTTATTTGAGAAATAACCTTATTAATTTTCATGAGCTGCTTCTTGTTCTCTGATAAGTTTTTTTCAGGTTATCATATTCTTGTTTAATGGGTCATTTCTCCTTGAATATCTCAGGTAATACAAATTTGATGGTGTTTTTAAAAAATTAAATTCTCATTTCCTTTAAAGTGTTTTTTACCTCCTTGTTTATCTTGATTTTTTTCTTCCAGCTTGAAGTTCTAATCAAATTAAAAATGATTGGTTACCCATTCATATTTAAGAAAGAGATAAAGAAAAGTAGGTTAGGAGCTCCAACTATGAATAAGACTATCAACAGTTAGGCACTACTTTAGTGAGGACAGAAACCTGGCCATGCACTACATGAATCTTATATATCAGTACAGATAGGTCTTTGATCTGGGATTCCAGTGATCATGCTAGCGATCTTAAGTTCCCTTAGACTGTTGAGTTTCTGTTGAGGGAGTGCAGTGTAGCTGGGTTAGGGATGGACTGATGGGAGCCATTCCAACTAATGCTGCTGTTTCCAACCCAGGTCTTACCACTGTTCTGTCTCATACTTGGGATTTCAGGTCCTAAGACTTCTCAGCAGTTTGGAGGGCAAATTAAGCCCCATTTTCACTTAACCCCCTTCGTGTATACTTTAGTCTGTTTTTACCATCTCCATCAGTTAACATTCTACAGTTGCTTTTCATCTTTCAAAACTTTGGTCAAATTTTCTACCTGTGCATGCCTCTTATTCTTAATTATCTTATGTGACATGGCTTTATACATTTTAAAAATCATTTTAATGGTGTTTCAAGAAAGAATGGAGATAAATGCACGTGGCCAGTCTATCTTGGATTGTAAATCAGGACATTTAAAAAAATTATTTCTTTTTAAATAGGAGAAAATATTGAAGACAATAACTGGGAGTGAAGGAGTTCTTGTAAAGTAGATAAGTTATTGCAGGAAGGTGAAGCTTTAGGATCCAAAACCAAAATTTACAGTTCTAATGTTTGTATAATGTGTAATATATTTTTTTTAGATTCATTGGGGGAAATAGTGGGGACAAGGAACATAGATATGGAGAGTTTCACTATCTTTTTTCCTTTTTTGTTAAAATTTATCAAACAATATGCGTTTATATTTATGTATAATATTAAATTATGACCTCAATATTTTAAACTGATTAATATCATTATGGAGCCCCTAGTTGAAAGGACAACTATATTTGATGATTATACTGAATTGCCCGTGACGACAAGTTTTGAAAGTTGTAATCCTGGTTCTGTAATTCGTTCATCCTGACTTGAGCTCCTCACTAAAAACATAAACAATGCATTTCCTGGAGGGAGTTTTTTTTTTCCTTAATTTTTGTATGTGGAATCTCAATCTTCCTTTTTCTGTTATCCCATTTATGTGTTTCTTCTTCTCCATTCTTTGCAGTATGATTTCTGAAGTGAATCCTGGTTTCATTTAACCCAATATGGCCATTTTGGAATCACTGAGACTGGCCCAGAAAGCAGACTGAAAGCAGTGTTTCCCATGACTTTCGCCACCTTTTCCAGAATAGCCCAAACAATATATTGTTTTTAATATTATATTTGGTTTTTATCGTAGAGCACACGTATCAGGGCAAAGTGCTACACACACAACTACAAGTCATTTTTGGGAAGAAAGCTGTAAAAAAAAAATAAAACTGCAGCTGCGTTAGTTACGCAGTCCCGACCTTTGGGAAGAGTTGACCAGTGTTCTCCCCTGAGTTCTGCAGGCCACAGCTTCCCAGTTAACAAAGCAGCGTCCGTCAGTGCCCAGGTAACACCCTGGGAGTGTGATGATCAGATAGTGGGAAACAGAAGAAGGTACCACAAGTAGCTTTGAGGAATATAGGTTGGAAGTCAATATCTTGGCCTAAAATGAACTTCTTTTATTTCGCCTTAGTTTATACAGTTAGTGTGGTAAATAAATGCTTCAGCAGGCAGTGCTCACAGAGTCTTTCGAAAGAATTTCTGTCTCCTGTCTTTGAAGAGAGTTGTTAAATAGGTAGAAAATTCGATGCCAATGAAATTAGCAGAGTGTTTACATAAAATGAATTCATCTATGAAGAGTACTTACTCCATGTGTTGAGGCTTACATTCCAGGCACCTGTGGCAGGTGGCAGGTTTCCTTCAGCTCTCTAGCCAGGGTACTGATTCCTACTCAAAAGTTGATACACTTTTATGTAACTTACAATGAGAAACTGACTGACTTTTTAATCTGTGTATATGTGTATTATTTGTCTGTTTTTCTTCAAAAAAGAGGGACTAACAGTTGAATAAAATGAGAAAGGGAAGATAGAACACAAAATACCTTTATGATACTAAGATGGTCCTGAGTTTTTCCTTGAAGGAGAAACAAAAGGAAAAACTAGAGTTGCTTCTTCTGCAATGAATATTGTGTAAATGGTAAATTCTCAGTCTTAATTACAGTAGAACTCACAGCAGCTTTGATAAAGCCGATAACTTCTACTTTCTGGCACACTCTTCAGTTGGCCTCCAGAGGACCACAATCTGCTTTTCTTCTCTATCCTCAGTTTCATTTGGTAGATTCTTTCCTATCCTTAAAATGCTGATTTTGCTGTGATTCTCTGACATCTGACTTCTTTATCCTCACTTATTTTTTTAAATGACCTCATCTAATAGCTTTATATACTGTCCTATAGATAATACTCCAGAATTTCTCTCTCTTGCCTCTCTCTCTCACCTAATATTTAGCTGTCTACTCAGCCTGTTTATATGGGTAACTAATAGGCACTTTAAATTTCATATTTTTAAAACAGAACCTTTAATCATCTCCCCAAAACTAATTGTTGACTGACTTAACCCACTATGAATATACCATTTGTCTACCTTATTGCCAGAGACCTAGGAGCTATCTGTGCATCCTCCCATCCTCTTATGTCTCACAACTAACCCATCAGAACTGGCTTTTACCCTCAACAATCTGTCAGTTGATCAGCTTCTTCCACAACTGCTCTAGTCTAGGTCACCATCATTCCTCACCTGGATTACTGTAGGAGGCCCCTAACCAAACTGGCCACCCTCTTCCTCTGTTGACCTGCTAAGTAGATTTTTCACGTAGCTGCTAGAGTGATCTTTTAAATTTAGTTGTGCTGTAACCATGCTCAAAATCATGTCATTTAAGGTAAATTCACTCTCCTTTTCTTAGTCTATTGGGCTGAGCTTGATTGCATCACTGCCAGCCTCCAACTTTCCCCTTATTTCTTCCATTTTAGAAACCTGTCCTTCCTGGTTTCAAGGTATATGCCAACAATATTTCAGCATCAGAATATTTGTATATGTCATTCTCTTGGCCTGGAATGCTTTCTTTAGCCCATCACATAACTCAGACCCTCACTTCATTCAGGTCTCTGTTCAAATGCCATCCTCCTTAGGGAGACCGTCTCTGACAACCAGAATAGTCCCTGCATCCTCCATCAAGCCTCTGATCTCTTTTCCTGCTTGCTTGTCTTTACAGCACTGTTACCCCCTTAAATTTACTTGGCTTTTGCTGTGTCCCTGCCACCGTCAAATACACACCCAGCGAAAAGTTCTGTGGGGTCATGGCTTTTATCTGTCTTGATCACTGCTGTATCCAGAGTATCTGTAATTGTTCTTGGCATTTGATAAGGACTTAAAAATTTGGATTGAAGGCATGAGTGGATGAATGAATACAGTGGGGCACATTATCCATTCTGTAGTGTACATAAAAATAAGTGAGATGGTAATTTTCTCAAGGGATTAAAATAGCTGCTTTGGGAGCCATCACAAACAGATAACCGACATTCCCAGCACTGTACGTGATTTGTAAAATCATTCTGTACTTTGCACTATACTGGTAAGAAAGAGAGGCCCACTGCTTATTAAGTGGTTGGCACTTTGTGGAAGTCATTTCAAATGATTATCACAAGAATTCAGATAGGACATGGCATTATCTCAGTTTTATAGACAATGGAACTGAGGGATGTGTGTGTGTGTGTATGTGAGATTCAGGGACCCTGACACTTGGGTACTATGTAGTCTAAAAGGTGCCTTCTTCCTGTCTCTGCTTGTTGGGATAGCGATGAGGGAATTAACTCAGATAATCCCTAGAAAATAAGAGTAGTTGATCTTATCAAACTGAGTTAAATCTATTAAACTAGCAAATGTGGCAGGATTTTTTTTTTAAGTAATTTAGTTGTGCTTTCTACAATAGACCAGGTAGAGGGTGCCCTTTTATAAATAGAGGAAATAAATATTTATAAATGGAGGAAAGATAAGTTTCACAGAAGTAAATATTGCCTATAACTAAATCTTCACTTGTAAATGAAAACAGAAGACTGGTTACCATGTTTATAAAAGATAAATATCTTTTAAAATAATTGTTTGATGTGGACAATTTTGTTATACCTCAAAAGGAAATTAGAAGGGAGGAACTAATGATCTTCCATAGCATACACATATGTTTAACTTAAAGAGGTAAACTACTGAGCTAATTTTGATATCGTACACATATATTTAATTAGAGATTTATATTAATATAGCTCAGTATACACAAGTATCTGTACATACATCTTTTTGAATCATTGTTTTCCCTTTTTTTTTCTGCTTATTGCCACAATATATATTCAGTTTTTTTCTTCTCCCATAACCATCATCTAATTCTGAACACATTTCTTGCTGCCTGTCTACCTCTGTGTTCCTTTCCATGACTGTGCCAATATCTGTCTCCGTACCTGCTGCCTGACCATCTGACGTAGCCACTAGTCATTCCTTTTACTGTTTTTATGTAATTTTCTCTTCCCCCAAATTCCTTTCTCTGGCTAACTTCTCTCCTCTCTCTTCTTGTTATTGAATTGGATCTTATGTTTCCATTGAATCAAAATCTGTTCACTAATAAACCAAGTGAGTCTAAAAGGTTGTTTTAATTTTAAAAGTAAATTATCTGAATTACTACAGGGTGATTTAAGAGGGAGGGAGCAAAAGAAAACATGAACAGGCTCCAACAGAGGTTTCGCAGGGCGTGAGTATAATATATTGCTGCAATCTTTTCGTGATAGAGGGTGTGTTGTCATGAGTGCCCGTGTCAAGCAGCCAGAAAACGAGGGAGGGAGGGGGCTGGCATAAGGTAAATCAAGAGATAACAATAAAATTCTTCTGTTGCCTGGTGGAGGTGTTTAGGATGTGTTTTCTTTGTATCTTCATCCGCCCCTAATTGAGAATGCTTTAAAATTGAATGACTAGCAGTCAAAACGTGTTTGCTTCAAGCTGAGAAGAAAAATGCTGGTGTCTCCGCTTCCAAACTGATGGCGCTTTGTACACAACTGACAGCTACAGTCACTTTGAGTGACTGATAAGTGGGAAGCTTTGCCACTTATCAAGGAATGCAGGCTGAAAAGAAAAGACTGGAGCCGTTTAGATGCTTTGGCAAGTTCAAAATAACATCTTACATCAGTCAGATTCAGAAGCCCTAAAAGACATTTAAAATGAAGTAATGTATATAGAAATGTGGTACATGAGTATGTGTATATGGAGAGAGGCAAAAATTACTCAACAAACAAGCTGCAAAGCAGTGAAAGAGAAAGCATGGTGGTTAGGGGTCAACATTTGTGAAATGAATCAGTGGTTAAAAAATTTACACATTTGGTGAAATTTACCGTTAGTTTGAAACAAACATTTAAAAATATGTAACTATAGAGTGCCACCATTATTTATATTAGCAACTAGCTTTGACCAAATGGATGCCTTGAAGCACCTGAATAATAAAAATTCATCCACTTTGTAGATAGTAATTTTTACCCTGAGGAAGAATCCCAATTCTCATTCCCCCGCTCTTCTCTTGTGTAAATATTTAGTTTTTAAAATAAATGTTTAAAATATTCTGTTCTATCTGACTAAATAATATGACTATGTAATAAAATAGAATAGGGATATGTTGTAATTTTAAACATAATTTTGAGACTATGCTAGTGAAAGAACATACAGATTCACTGGACTGCAATTTCCACAAATAGAAACTTTCGAAAGTGACAATTTTTGGTGCTCAGCTATTGGGCTTGTATGTACAGCTCATGTATGACCTGCTCTGGGTTTTCTAGGACATTCGTATTTCAGATATTTTCTCTGTTCACATGAGTTATTCGTTCTTCTATACTCTTTGGATCGCTAATAAGAAAGATGCACTATACCTCAATGATTTTAACCCTTCTGCAAACACCATGCTGTCTATGTGAATAACTTGCTTAACTAACTTGCCTGAGTTTGAAAAACCCATAAATACATTTGATTTTGTCAGGCCATGTGTCCCACTTTAAGGTTGGAGGAAAAAGTCACAGTAACCGTAGCCATGCTTAAGTCCTCAAGCTTGTTTGGCTTGAGCCTGTGTCTTACGAGGCTAAATTTAATGTATAGTCTCTTAATTATTTAAGGAACAGCCAACTGCATGCTTGAGGGGTATACTTATGAAACCTGCAAATTATTTTACTCTTTTCAATTGCTCTAGGACTGAAGACTGCTAATGTTTACATCACTATAGAAACTTTTGGGTATGCTGGAAGATAATCATTTGAGTGAGCAGGAATAAGAATGTTTGGGCACATTATGGCCCTCAGACCAGTCTGTGAACTACTTCTGCAAGTCCTCCTTTGGGTCAGGAGCTTGCTAAACCCATTTTAATTCAGCTATCATTCTTTTTCACTGCAAGCATTTCTTGATGAAGGAAGCAGTTTGATGGTTTAATCCTAGTAACAAGCTCCTGACCTCATCACAGACCAGCACCTTGAATGATACCGAACTAGAACTCTTTGATCAACAAAATGTTATTATAGAAAAATAGACTTTAGAGATAATTTAGTTCAACTTTTGCTTCTATAGATGGAGAAAATGTGGTCCAGAAAAGATAAGGGCTATGCCCAAGTGCCATATTAATTAGGTATAGACCCTGTTCTCTTAGTCCTGGTTAATCATATTACATTACCAGGATCCAAAGCATTACTGAGCACAGAATGAACAGCAGTCCTGCAGAGGCCATCAAATTGTGTTTATTACTTCATCGGGAATCTGACACAGATATTAAATCTTTTGCTAAAGAAATTTGGAACAGTATTTAAATGGTTCCATAAAAATTGTAAATGACACATCACTTAGGAGAGAACAATTAGGAAATGTTCATCAAATTCTGATTCACTAGAATTATCAGTATATCATTTTGGAAGGCATACATACAAAACTTTCTTAACGTGTATTTCATTGTTTCATGATGATTTTTGTATTTTAAAAAGTTATCATTTTTGCAGTGAGCTAGTGTCTATGCTTGATCCATTTTGGATCAAAATTTATAACATTATATTTTCAGAGTATGTAAACTAAAGAAAAAAAAACAATGTTCTAGTAGGAAAATAATGTCTGATTTCTTCTCTAAGAAAAATGTTCTTTTGATAAACAGTAGCTGAAGCTCTTTCCAGAGTAAAACTAAAATATTTTAAAGGGCCTCTTTGATTTCTAGATATGTTTTAAAAACCTAAATTAGGAAATGAATATTTTGACAAAGGAAAATATTTTCCCATCATGCAATTGACTTTTCTTTTTCTCCCACTGAAAATGAAGCCCATTCCTCAGCCTCCCTATTTAGGGCATTTGATATACTTCTCTCATTTATTGAATGCTTTATCTTTCAGTCTCCTATTATTTTAAAAACATCCTCTTTTTGTCCTATAAAGTGCTTCATTCATGTAAGGGAACAGGAAAGATGATCTTTCTCTAAAATCTTTATCCCTTGAGACATTGAGTGAAATCTCTTTTGTGATTAAAAAAGGCTTCTGCTCTTAAACGTGTTACAAGCACAATCTTGAGGTGTACAAATACTTCCATCAACGTGTCGTTACTTTAACCTGTCTTCTTCTACCTCATATCCTTTTTTTTTTCCTCTTTTTTTTCCTCTTTTTAACTCCGTCTCTTACTCAGTTGCTTTCTCTTCAGTTATTCTCATGTTCGTGACACAAACTCATTCCTAGACAACAGATCATCTCAGTGAAAATTTAGGAGAAAGAACACAATGCAGAAATAAGTATCCATTGGAAGTTATTTTGTAAATACCTCCTTAAAAAAATTAGTCTCCCGTTAGCATGAAAATACTAGTAATCCTTAAAATCATAGGAAAGTTTAGTTATCTGTGCATCTCACTTCTCGCAGTAGTATCATTATATTTTATTTCTCTTATGTGGCCACTAGAAGATACAGTGTTAATACAAGTAAACAAGATTCCACTTTGAGTAATGTAGCCATTAGATTTTAACTCACTTGATATATGTGTGTTCATCCATGTCATGACACAGTTCACGTATCTGACAATTTTCTTCTTTCATACAGTCATGACCATGGAAATGATGCACGAGTCTATTGCAGGAAAAAAGTAAATGATGAAGCCAATCAATGGACATTCTCTGCTTATTTCTAAATTAAAGAAAATCATGATCACAGCACTTACGAGACATAATGCTGAAGTTCTCAAATGCATGTATGCTATTATTTTGCCCACATTTCAAGGATTATTAATTATTAATGGATTCTGATGCTAAGATATGATAATATCCTCATTTCCTTCTTTTTCTGATTAAATCCTCAGAACTTTATGTTTTGTCTAGAATGGAAAGGAAGTGCTCTTCTGTAATCTTTTTAGTACCATGTTCAGAGCCACGCTGAATTAATACTCTCTTTTAGCCCATCTTCTCCATATATCTTTATTTAACAGCCAGTTTTTGTATCTTTCTTTTCCTTTTTCTTTCTTTTTTAAAATCATTTGATTTTCTTCACCTTGAGACTTGATCAGGGAAAGTAGAAAAGAAATATGGAAAAAAATTCTTACAAATTAATACTAAGTTTGATGTTTTAATGAGGTTTCATACACAGACTAATACACAATGACATAAATAATATCTGGAAAATGGAGACAGGGAGACTTAGAAAATTCAAAATTATTTGAGTTTTCACCAGAAAAGATGAAAGGATTAAATGTTGCTTGTGAAAACATTGTGTTTTACAACCATCCCAGTCCAATTTAGATCAGCCTTCTGTCATATAATTCTGACAAGTTCCTGAAATTATGGAACCTAAGACGTTGAATGTCTTTGTCCAATCTCCTGGATGTAAAGATTATGATAGGGGGTTTTGTCCTTATATTTAAGGGTTTTACAGCCTCAGAATGAAACTGAAATGCCTATGCGGAGAAATAATTTCTGATTTTTTAAATATATTTTCACTGAGAGCATTCTAGAAAGCTCAAAGAATGTGTCTACCCCAGGATAATTATTCCAATTTATTTTTTTAACTTCTATAAATAGTGACTTCTAGTTTTAAATTAGTATCAAGAAGTGATAATATGCTAAAATTTTCATATTTTTGTTTCAAATCTCTATCCCATAAATGCATATTTATGACTTGGTTCCTTTTATTGATTCCTTTGCATAAAGATTAAAAATATTAAATATCTTGCACTTGGATTGTGCCTTCTATTTTTAGATGTTTTAAGGATGCTAATGACATGTTTATGAAATTTTAATCTTTTCCCTTTATAACAACCATGTGGACAGTAAGGCAAACATTATAATTTACCTATTGAAATCATAAAGGAAAAACTCATCAAGGAAAGATGTACAAAGTTAGGTAGGTATCTTCCCCCAGTGCCACTGACTGTTCGGATAACTCGAAAATAGTCATGAGCCTTTTCTCCTTATGGTACTGCTTTAACTTAAAGGAGAAACAGAAAATAATGTCAGGATGTGCTATACTTATTTCATTACTACTTGTCCCTTCTCTCCACCTTGACCACTGTTAAGTTTTATTCCATCCTGTCTGTGTTAAGCCGCACTAAATGTCAGTGGGATATCTGCCCACATCATCTGTTATAATGATCTGTTCCTGCTCACGGGGACTCATTCATTGATGCTCTCTTTTTATAATCCTGCATACCCACCTGCTTGCGTAGGAAATGTAATTCTCCCCTTATGCAGTCCTGAGCTGGTCCTAATAAACATGGTGGTGAGAAATGCTATAGGCCTCTTTTCACTATTTAATAGCTTGCTAAAAGTAAAAGAGAAGTTAAAAAAAAAAAAAGTCAAAGAGGAGTAATTAAGTAAGGATGTAAATGTTTCTCATTGGTGTTTGGTTACTGAGGCAAAAGAAAAAAAATCAAGGTTGAGGATTGACTAAAACTTATGAAATATAGATTATATTTTCAAAGTATTGTAATACATAGTTTATAACTCATTGCAATGTATAAAGCAAAGTCAGTTGGATTTTTTTGGCCTTTTACAGTCTAGATCAGGATGTTTACATACCTTTATGCAAAATATAAAGGACCTCAAAGTACTACCAATTAGGTAGCGATCACATATCCCAGATACTCTGCTCAACTATAATGAATATATTTTTATCTTCCTTTAAACAATGCTCACACATTATCAAGATTTTCAAAATCCTGTGGGAAAAAGCCAATGATATAGTTTCATTTATTACAAGAGTAAACTGAGACAGTATTTGTAGCTGTTTTAAATCTTGAATGGCCAAAGTAAACTAGGGATAAGAAATGTGAGCAAAAAGGCAACAGGAAATCCAAAGGACTTGGAAGAGCTAAGCGCAGAAGTGCAGAGGCGTTTCTTAGAGTTTGGGGATGGTGGCCATATATTTAAGGAAGAGGGGGCCTTTGGGGACACAGAGAACAGACTGGAGGAAGAATGGTGGTCTATTCCTTGAAAGGCTATATGCACTGTACGTAGAACATAAGGTTTAGAAACTGAAGAGACTTCGCTATTTTCTAGTTGTATGACTTTGGACAAGTTATTTAAAGTCATTGGTTTTCAGCTTCTTAATCTGTAGGTTGGAAATTTGAGTAACTCTCACATAATAATCAGGATAAAATAGTCAAATGCTATATAATGCAAGTGTGCCTTAAAATTTGTGGAGCACTAGCACAAATGCTTGGTGGTGGTAGTGATCTGTCTTTCCCTTCCTCTGCTTCTTATCATGACTCTGAACCTGAATTTTGAGTAACCAGCATCCTAGAAAGGTTTTTGTATGTTTCTTGGTTGCTTTTATCCCCCTGCGCCCCACCTCCACCCCAAGGGAACAGCAGGAAAGAAAAAGCAGAATTTGAATTTACTTTACAGTTGCTATAAATTAGCTTTAATTTGTCAGATACATAGTAGCATGTACGTTAATATTGTGTCTAAAGGAATTGGCTTGATCACAACCCCATCTCCCAGTGTTATCCCTTACACAGTTCATTATCATACATACAAAATAATAAACATTTCTGCCTATTGTCCAAAACAGTGGAAAAGACAGTTATCTGACAAAATCATTGATGATTCTAAGGCTCTTTTTTTTTTCTTTTCCTTCATTAATAATAGTGAATGCTGGATTTCTGTATTTTGATTTACACCTCTGAATTAACTTTGTCCTTTATCTGACTGAATTCAAGTATCAGCCTATTTTCTACGTCTTTAAAGTGATTAATTTATATGTAAGCACACTAAATCATATGAGTTACCAAAATTTAATTCTAGTTTCACAGTGGATCACAGTATCTCCTGAGTGTGCCAGAACTTAAGGTTCATTCATATCTTTTGATTCAAATTTTTGGTAAACTTGAAAATCTCAGAATCATCTGTATGAAGAATTTAAATCAGTTATTTATCAAGTCTCTGGAGACCAGGAAATATTTAAGCTGAGTTCACATTTCAGAAGAGGTGTCACTAAAGGTAATCATGCTTAGATGCTAGATGGTGAGATTAAAGTTCTTTGGTTGTTAACTGAATTGTTAACTATTCTTTGAGGCCAAGCATTTCTTTGGAGAAATGACTACTCTTTCCATTTAACATCCCTTAATGGACTCAGTGCTAAGTTGCTGCATGCCTTACCACTGATATTTCTGTGTCGAATTCATTCTTTAGAAGGACCATATGGGAGCAGTTGATTGCTTCATCACAACTGGCACTTGCCTCCAGCTGTGTCCAATAACCTGGCATAGCCATATTTAGTGGATAACTACTGATGTTGTTATTGGTCATAAAAATTAGGTACTTAGAGTAATAATGAGATTTCTGCAGAGTAGAAACAAGAATATAATTTCTGTCTGACCTTTTAAATGTTACTAACCTATCATGTAATATAAAATTAATATAAGTGTAAGTGATAACCATTTTATTTCATTTTAAATATTGTTTCTGAATTTGTTAGGGTTTACTACATCCTATGTCACTAGTCAGATGATAGGAAATGAAGAGACTCACATTTAGCTTTAAATTCCAGAAAAATTAACTTTCCCAGTGCCATCATGGGTTGCATTTTTTTAAAAAATAGGAAACCTTATGATTCTCAAAGAGATAGTTACCAGTTGCAAACAATTCCATGAAATTTCACTATATATTAATTTTTGACGTAAAATTAACATTGATTTCTCCCTACTGACATATGCATAGATATTTGAACAAATCTTTATAAATAAATAGTTTTAATAAAAATGACACTTTAAAATTTGAATGGAGCATTTAAAGACTTACATTGATTTAGTCTTTTGAAAAGCAATTTTCTTCAAATATAGATTGTTTCTCACTATATTTTTTTTGCAGTTGGATTTTTATGTATAATAAGTCAAATTATCATAAAGCCAGACATACTTAGATAACAAATGATATACAACTGAAGCCATACAGTTAAAAATTGCTTTAAATATTTCTAACTTCAGTGAGAACTTATGGTATAAAATAAGGATGGGCAAATATATCAACCAGAAAACATGACCAGTATATATTGTTAAGTTATGGAACAAAATGTAGACTGTTCATCCCAAATAATTTAAATACAGAAAGAGAGAGACAGACAAAGAAAAAATGTATCAATCCCTAATGCTGTTAGTGGAGCATGAAACCTGTAGGACAACATAATGCCCCAGCCTTCGTGATCCGACAATACTGATAAAACCAACAGCCTCGAAATCCTCTTGGGCTAAATTAATAATGTTAGAATCTGTATCATCCACGACTGCAAGGAATTTTGCGTACTTCAGTACCATACATTAGGGAAGTAAATCTTTCATCCTTTCATTTTAGAGCTGCTGTTAGTATCATAGCCTTGCCATAACAAACGCCCACAAACTTGGTGGTCTACAACAGAAATGTATTCTCTCACAGTTCTGGAGGCCAGAGTCTGATATCAAGATGTTAGGTTGGTTCCTTCTGCGGCTCTGAGGGAGAATCTGTGGCGTGCCTCTCCCCTGGCTTCTGTCAGCTGCCGGGCATCCTTGGGGTTCCTTGGCTTCCTGTAGGTGCATCATTCCAGTCTCTGCCTCCGTCTTCACATCCTCTTCTCCCCTCCGTCTCTGTATGTCTCAGACATCCCTCTCTCTTCTTTTATAAGTACACTAGTGTTTGGATTAAGGTCTAGCCTGAATCCAGGATGATCTCATCTCTAAAGTCTTAATTTAATTATATCAACATAGACCCTAATTCCAAAAAAGCCATATTCACAAGCACCGGGGGTTAGGACTTGAACATCTTTTTGAGGGACACAATTCAACCTACTACAGCTGTTAAGATTGTTTATACATTGTGCTATAATTATTTTGACTATTAGGTATCTTGTTTCTTTGAGAGGGTGTTGAGTATTGAGAAGAATAAGTACATGACTGCCAGGAACACTCTCAACACACAAAACTGCTTTATCATTCCAGATATATTTACATTTTAACTTTCGATCAGACTGCAGAGTTGTTTTTCAGTGTGGCTGTAACTTGCAAAGACACTGTATTATCACTGAGTGATGCAGTTGATAGTATTATGAAGTTAGCTTCAGAGGACTTTCTGTTTAAGCCTTGGCTCCGTCACTTAGTCATTGCATAAACTTAGAAAGCTGTTTAATCTTTTCGAGTTCCAACTTATTCATCTGTAAATTCTAGGTAATACTAGCGTGTGTAAAGTTTATAATTAATGACGGTTATTGTAATCATATGTTTCCTCCAGGTGGACCCTGGCTGCTTGGTTTGTCCTGAGGTTACAATCAATAGAAGTCTCTTACAGCTCGACGCTGAGCATGTGGGCACAGCCTAAGGGTCATTTGTATCTAATCCATATTTGTTCAGCTGATGAAACCTGTAAAAATTGCCTTCATCATTAAGAAATGTTACAGTATCAGTTTTACATATTTTTCACTACTCTTATCATCATACACTAGACTCCTGACCATCTGGAAAGAGAATTATAGATCACTTTTGGGCTGTGTCTAATATGATGCCAAAATACTTGATGAATTCAGGCAGATCTTCAAACAAGCGGTTGTGATTAAGTTTTTTTTGAGTTAACAGCAGTGCCTGGTGTATTAGCATCATTCTGACACGGTTATATCACAGGAGAGGTATAGGGGAAATAGTGAGGACTCCAGGCAGATAGAACAGAGTTTGAAAAGGCTGCATTGCTTGTCTCTAGTGTAGGACCTGAACAGTTTACTCCCTCTCCTCCTGTCTAAAACACAAACGATACATCTTTATTTCAGTTTTGTTACACTCATTAGGAGTAAATTCAAGCACCGAGTTAGTACCTAGCTACCAGAAGATGCTTAGTAAATGGTAATTAAAAAGAAAATATTCTTAGCGTCTGTGTGGTGAAGATGATGATGATGAAGAAATAGAATTTTCCAGTGAAGTGATTTGTTTCGTTTTGAAGTAAGAACCAGGATTTGTCATCTTGTGTTAGGACAATTGCTTTATCACTGTAGTATTTTAAAGCCTTCCAATCCTGCTTTCCCATTGGAATTACTTCAGGTTCCTACTAACATTTTTCTGTTTAGTTTTGTAGACACATAACTAATACTCCATCTTTTGTTTTAAAGGCTATATCAAGTTGATTAGCATTATTTTCATAAATTGCATTTATATACAGAAATGTATCTAATACATCAGAAGATACAGAAATATGCTTTTAATCTCAAATTTATTAATAATACATTTTTGCCTCAAAGATTTACAGCAGACGTGTGCCAACACTGTTGATTTGTTATAAATACATATTCAAATGCATAATTGTTTTCTTTGTATACCTACACATGCACACACACTTTGTTGCCTGTATTTCAAAGTTTGACAAATATCATACCAAAAACAAGACACAAGTTGTGTTTGGTAAATATTAACTGATGATGCTAAAGTTTAAAATCATATGAAACTATCCAGCTGTATTATGTATGTACATTGTCTTATTTATTTTCTGTTTGGGAGGTATCAAGGAACAGAGTTTTCTTAAAGTGACACATGATTATATGTCACATTTTAAAGTAAACATGACAAAAAGGCAAAATAGAAATAGACTCTTTGAAAATGAAATACCTCTTTGCTTTTGTTATGAGAATAGCACATTTATAATTAAGGGAATATAGAACTGCATACTTTGTACATTTATAATTTCAAGGACTCCCAGAACTGGTGGATCTATATTGAAAATATTGTTTTTAATATCATATGATGCACTGAAAATGTCCCAGGCACATTTCTGTACCACATATAACAAACTGTCTAATCCAATAGAGGACTCGTTTTTCCTCCATATATGAGTGTGTGTATCAGAGAGAGAGGGCGTGTGTGTTTATGTGTAACTTCTTATCCTGTAATAAAACCAGGTATTTTTTTGAGTAAGTGACTTTATCCATCAAAATACTATAGAAATAATACTTTTCAGAAAAGTAGACCTTCCTATTACCAAAATTACAAGAGAAAGAGCTGAAATATTTCATTCTTTCTTAGCTTCAAACTGTTGAAATATTGGACTATTCAAAAGTTCAATGTAAATGTATTAGTACTAATAACAATACAACTAATATGCTGTAATAAAATTTCCAAAACTCATCCAATTTCCCATGTCAACCTTATATCCAAAATACTGCTATGTGACTATATCGATACTATAGAGATTTAGTATTTTGCATACTGATTTAGTCCCTAATATAGGTCACAAACATACACAGAAACACATTTACTATCCACTTCTAAACCGGTAGAAGTGTCATTACATTAGGAATAGTGTTTGAATTAGTGATATAGGAATGATGTCTTCATTCCTTAACTCCTGCACTGTCTGTATTTACTTCCACTGGAGTAGAATTAAAGTTGTCTTAGGATTTTGATCTTTCTCAGGGTACTTATTAATGGATCTGGACCATAAGAATACTGCTGTTTGAATACATTTTTTCATTTTCTTTTTTTGTAAAACCTCAAAAGTCTGGGTGTGCACTAAAGGTTTCTTCTATAATTAGGCTTTTGATAGTTCTGAACCTATTTTTTTAAATACCTAACCCCATACTCCATGGGAAATAGTTCTGGACTTAGCAAAAAAAAGATTCTTAGGCAAGGCAAAAGGGCTTCTAGCTCTATGAAATGATTTCCATGTTGTTGGTATATGCTGAAGTGGAATGTGATGTATGAGACAGACAAGCCACGTATATTAACACTCTATCACTGAAGCATCAGTCAAGGGTTATATGAAGTTACAGTTTTACAGATTTGTTTTCTGGAAATAGCTACTGATGTTATCTGCAGCCTCCTAATTACTAAACTTAAACACTTTGAATTTATTTTTGATATCTTCTTCCTCACATTCTGCTTTGTATAAAGTTGTGGGTATACTGATTTGCCTTTAAGATGACCCTTACATCTTTTCTTGTTTCCTTTTTCCTGCCTCAAATTCAAGTTCTCATTCCACTCATCTCTTCAGTGGCTACCTCCCTGTCCTGTTTGACTCTAGTAGCTTTACTCTCCAGTTGGCTTTCTGCACTGCTGTCAAATCCGCCTCCTTGAAGAAAAACTCTCCTGATGCCCATCCCTTGTTCAAAAGTCTTTGACAGGACCCAACTATCTGCAAGATTAAATGGTTTGTTATTAGCCTGTCATTCACCCTCTGCCATATGGTGCTAGCTTGCTTGTCTAACTTTACTTTCACTTATTTCCTTTTGTGAACTTGATGATTCAGCTAACTTAACTATTCTTCACAATTTCACACTTTGTGGCTTCTGTGTTTTTACTTATGTGGATTCCTGAAATAGTATCCTCTATTCTCTTCATGTCAAGAATAATATACTAAGACCAAATTCATATGTCCTCTGATCCATAAATAGCTCCCTAATCTTCCTAGAAAAAAAAATTCTTCTGAACGCCTCTCTTTCACCATTTTATTCTTCTTTTGTTGTCTTACTCCTTTCTACCTTGTGTTACACTTATTTGAGTGATTTATTTTCTCTCAGTGAAAAGAGAATTTCAATAGAGTTTATCTTTATATTTTCATGACATATATTTGATTGTCTTATGAAATGGATATTAATTGCTCAATAAAGACATCAATTAAAAAGAATTAAAAGTCCTCAGCTTCCTCTTTTATAAAAGGCTGCTATAGATAACAAAACTTCAGTCTTTAAAACTCAGTGATGCTTTAATCAAATCGAGAGTCTTTTTTTATCAGCAGCATTATCAAACTGGCTTTTGAAATCTGTATATGTACAAATTAATATTTTAGCCAATTCCTGAAGAACAAGGAAATAAGTGCCTATTTTTAAATACTAGTGTCATTATGTTTATGAAGTCCCTAAAAGGAAAATGTAACCTTAAAATGAATAAATGTTCAATTATTTTAATTTTAGGTCTAAAAAAGAAGCCCAAAGCTAAAACTCAGTCTGCAAATGTGAAATGATCCTACAGTTTATGAGACTTTTTTAAAAAAAGTTAAATTGTAGCACATAATTATTGCTTTCTATGTATTCTGCTCTCATCTCTAGTGTAAAAGACCCTAGTCTATTCAGGATGCAGATTTTTATAACACTGAGCTCTTCTCAAAGCCAACCTAAAGCCATGCACATTTATCTGACTCATGCTCCTGAAACCTGGACCAGTTCACTCAGAGTGGCTAGGACTAAGGTGACCAACAGACAGGAATTTCTGTAGTTTGCTTTGGTGTTTAGAAGTCGTCTTATAAATCTGCTTCTAAGCTGGGCCTCTCTTGATGTCTAGTGCCTGCTAAAGATTGGGTGACCTAAAGCACCAGGTTGGAAGCAAAATAAACCCCTCTCCATGAGTCATGGTCACCAAGACAGTGAAGAGACTTTTTTATTAGGACTTTTTTATTAGGAGGAGAAAGGTTCAAGATGGTGTCTAAGGCAGTAGTTTCCATAGCATAAGACTTAAATCTGGTCCTATAACATTACCCAGGTTAATGATTTAATTATTTATTTTAGAATTGCACATATAGAAAATCTAGCTTCTATTTCTGGCCGTTTGGACAGCATAGAGAATTTTTTAAAACTGTGAACTAAGTAAAAAATGTCTTAAAATACATGTATTTTAAGCATAGATATACAGTCTAAAGTGTGATTTGTAACCATAGCAATTGTGAATTATGTAGATATAGGTATATCCTCTATCCCGTTCTGCAGGGATTTCAAATATATCAATAATTACATTGGATTAAGACTAAAATATCATAATATCCACATAATAAGTAGTTTATATTGACATAAAATGCGAATGTAACACTTTATTAATAAAACCTCCCGATTTTTAATTTTTTAGACTTTTAAACAGAATTTTCAACAAAAAGGAAATTTAAAAATACTGTTTACTTGAACTTTTGTATATTGACCTTATGTGTTTTAACTTAAAAAGTTTAGCCCTATTGTGAATAAATGTGCTTTTCTTTATTACTAAAAATATTTGGAGTAATTTGTAATTATACAATTTAAGTTTTTTCACTTATCATAAAGTGCAGTTTATTTTGTTCCTCTGAAGTAGCGACTTCCTGCTTTTTTATTAGTACTTGGAGTTATGTTGTTCCTGGGGCCAGGCAGTATGCATGGTTTCACTTTTAATCCATGCTACCCAGTCCTATGAGAATTTATCTGCATAACTAGGTAGAACTTACCCAGCAGTTGACTAAATATCTAATTTGTGGAATTTATGTGCGTCCTAATAACGTTTGGTCTTTAGTTTCAACAGTGTGTATAAATACCAATCATATTATTTCATACCAGAGCCAGTAATTGGGAAAGATCATCACATGACCATAATTTATACTCTTTTATCTACTTTTATGGCTGACTCATATAATTTTTTTTCCTCTTTGCCTTTGTTTACTATATTCCAAATTGTTTTTAAACTGTTACACAGAGGATTATGTCCCTTGGGAATGGTCCATTACATTGTGAATATCAGTGCCATTCCAAGTTATTTCAACCATGGCATTAATCTCACTTAAAGCAATAAAAAGCAAATAGTAGTAAGAGGCAAGATGCATAAAGCATTACTTTAAACAGTTAAAAAAAAGATGTTAAATGTTCCCTCTGTAGGAGCTCCTGCCGCTCTTGATACATTTGTGTGCAGCTGAGCAAGAGAAGAGTAGCAGTGGGATTATTAGCGGAGAGAGAAGCTTACAAGGAACATGAAAAGGGGACGCTCCACATTCTGGCTCCTTTCTTCCCGCATGCCGTTAAAAAGAGAGAATCATTTAAACGAGCTCCTGTAGAACTCCCTTTTATTGGTTTCTTTTCTTACGTAAAGTTACCAACAGGTTCATTCATAAGGTGATCTTGAAGGTTGTTTCACTGTCACTGAGCCACAGATAAGGTGGTTTGTAAAGGGTACCACCCAAGTATAAAGATGCCTGGTAGGAAAATAAGGCCTTTATACAAAAAGAGCAGCAGCCCATCAGATCTTTGCTTTTCAAACCAGGCAGGTTCCCCCTTACAAAGATTAATTACAGTCAGGTTGAGAAGACAGCCTTGCTCTGGGTGTGTGTGTGTGTGTGTTTCCCCCTCTAACATTAGAAAGATAAAGGGTGTGATTAGTGTGCACAAAGCCTCTGATCAAACCAGCTCAGAGGTTTGCGACAGGCGGTTCAAACACTTTCTGGATCACTGGTGCTGACAGGTAGATCACACAGGCCTTAAACAGATGTTTAATGAGAAGATGAATGTGTGAGATCTCAAAGGTGCAGCGCCCTTTTACTTGGCCATTTTAGTCTGTGAAGTATTCGACATTGCTAAAGCAACCTACTCCTTTAAAAAGGGCAAAAAAGTTACTAACAAGCTTTCATTAAATCTCAACCTTTCTCTTATCAAGATTTAGTATGGCTTAGATTAGAAAGTTCTCAAACTTTCTGCAGGAACTGATGAACGTGACCACACTTTATCTTATAGTTTATGAAATGCTTACTGATGAGTTTATGAGTGTTCTGTCTCATAAACTGTATGTGAGAAGTTTAGTTGGAATAGACAGGAGATGTTCAAAGTAAATCACATTTAGCCAAAAACCAGAGATGTTCAAGGAGCATGTCTTTCCTATTCTTATATACAATTTTGAGATAATATTGGATGAAAAAATTTCATAGTCATGAAAATATACCAAATGTATATGTTTAACTGAATTTCCATAGTGCATTGTATGTCATTAATAATTCTTTAAAAGTATATGTAACTAGGAAATGTTATGAATGTTTTCATTTTCCTTCTTTGACAATAAGTAAAATATATATGTGTGCATGTATGTGTATATATACGTACATGTAAATATAGATTCCACAGATAAATATGTAGTATTACCAATTATTGTATTTCATTGCTATCACATGGGAATGTGGATTCGAGATTTCTGTGAGTTGTAGTAATATGTCTGGCTGGTGGTAACTTTGCTAAGTGTCACCAAGCATCACCTTCACATTATTATTGGAGAATCATACAAACTGATAGGAAAGAATATTCAACTGATCTCAGTACTTTTGAAACCTTAAGGCCACAGGTTGATGAGAATGGCCATGATTGACAAAATAAGGGAGAAGTTTCTGCATATTTTTCAGTAGAAAGCACAGTAGTCATTACAAGCTAACAGTGTTTCAACTCTTTCAATATTAAATTCAAGCTAAACAAAATATGGCTGTGAATCCTAACACCACTGATAGAAAGATTAATGAACCAAAAGAAAGATTAGAGAGCTTGTAGGCACAGAAAATTATTGTGAAATATCGTTTATGAGAGTACTTTATAAAAACTTCATACAGATGCAAACTATTGAAAAGGAGGAAGAGCAGGGTGAAGGAAGGAGAAGAAGAAAATAAAAAGTGGAAAGGGAAAGACAGTGATGACTGTTGAATGGAAAGAGCCCTGTAGTTCTGTCTGCTATGTCTATTGCGGTTGTATCTAAGGCTGCCTCTCAGAAAACACACGGTATGAATCTGCTTCTCCCATTGCCCCTGTCTGTTTTCAGTAGTGGTGCCCAAATCATTGAGAATCCCAAAGTATCTTCTACATTTAACCAATATTTACTAAAGATAGTATGTGCAGGGTTCTGTTAACACTCACAGACAATAAAAAGGTGAATATGATGCAGTCCCAGTGGCTGAAAAGTTTAGGTTAGGGGCAAAATGTGCTTAAGAGTATTGGAACTTAAAATTGTTTTGAAGTATTTTTCAAACTGTATCGATGTGTGTGTGTTTCCCATGGAAATTAGGGGGAAGCATTCGGTATATAGCTCAAAAATTTCACGTGAAAAATTACTTTGTCTATCCCCTAATTTAATCTGCCCAGATCTGCGCTGAATTTCAGTCACCTTGAAGGATCCCGTTGTGTGGTGGTTGGATCCTTAGTGCCTGGGGTGTCAGAAGGGAAGCAGCTTTACCTCATCTCCTTCTGCTCTTCAGCTTTTTCACTCACTGATTATTTCTTTTCTTAAAAAAAAAAAAATAATAAAGATGTAAGAGTTGTTTGTAAGCAACTTTCACAATTATTTCTTACCCAGAGTGTGGGACTGCCTGTTTGAATGTTTCCAAGAAAGTATTGTTCTTATGTGACAACAGGTCAGAAAGACTCTGCATTAATTACACTAACATATGGTTATTAACAGATTCTAGCTCAGGGAGCAATACTTTACAATGTTATCTTCCACATAGTCAGATGTGAGCCATATTGTCAGTGCTGGCAGCTATTGTTTCACTCATTTACTTCACAGAGCTAATTACTCCCTAATAATAACTTTACCTTGGAGTTTTTCACTTGCTTGTGCCAGCAAACCTGTTCACACTACATATGCTAATTATTGGCACTTACTCATTATGTTAAGATAGCTTTAAGTTCAAGCTGTGCAGCCTGGCTTTCGGTATGGAGCCAGCTGGCTGCAAAGTTCCACCTTTTTTTACTAAAGTCATTAAAAGTTTTAATATGGGCCCATCTTGTTCTCTTTACAAGATTCAGTCTTTCAGGAATTCAAATGAATGTGCAGCTACCCGTGGACAATTACAAATTATAATAAGAAGGTCTTTGGTTTCTGTGAGAAATCCTTCCAGCTTGCACTCATTGTGGCCTTTTCTGTTAGATTAGCAAAGATGAGCAAATTCTTTTACATTTAAACTATATGGTCGCTTTATCAGTTTGAGTCCTCTCTACACAAACACACACGTGTGCATACATACATGTACACAAACGTTCGCTCCCTTTTTGATTCATTTTCTTTCAGGATGAATTTAACTCACGGTGCTGTTTAATTGATGAATGTCTAAATGGTAGAAAATCTGGTATTTTACTATTTGTGTAACATCCTTTCTCACGTTTTTTTCTTATCATTTCAAGAGACGTAGGATTACTGCCAGGGCCAGACACTGTCCTTGAATTCTGCTCAGGATTCCCATTGATGTCAGCAGGAGTTAATACTTAAGTGTTGTTTCAGTCAAAGTAAAATATGGTCCTCTAGTTTTAATGAACAAGTAGCTTCATTTGGTTCACATCCAAATATAATTAGTAACTTCTACCACTCAATGAACTAACCCAACTTTGATGTGTGTGAATTTGACCTTTTTAGGTGGTAAATTTGGGGAGGAATCTTTTGAGACTTAGAAATGAATATATACTCAGCCATAAACTTCATCTAACGAAGGTTTTTATCTTGAAAAGATAACTTTTAAAAGATTCAACCTTCTGATCTTTGCCTTAGATACAGTGAGTCTCCTTAATTTTTTATATTACTTATATTGTAAAATAGGCACTAAACTTAGGAATCCTGAGTCTACAGATACTTAATAAAATCCGGTTGAGGCATATAATGTGTGTAAAAGAGAACATTGGAGGATATGAATATTTCAGCCACAGGCAAAGGCGAGAGGCTTGGGTTATGCTTTCAGCTTTCCATTCCATGAGGTAAATCATTCTTCATTTTTTTTCCTCCTTATATTTTCTATATTTTGTTACTCAGTGATTTTCTTTTTTTTTCTTCTTAAATTAATAGATTTTATTTTTTTTCTTTTGGAGCAGTTTCAGGTTTACAGCAGAATTGAGCAGAAAATACAGGGTTTCCACATAGCCCTCCCCGCCCACACATACATGCTCCCCTACCCGCAACACCCCTCATCCGTGTGGCATGTTTGGTACTCAGTGATTTTCTACTAGGGTACTCATGGATAGTGTTCATTTTAGTCTATGAAATGCTTACCTCCAAGTTTCCGGTATTTTTAAGGATTGTTGTAATTTAGTGTGTGTTAGAGGTGGGGAGGGGATATTTGACAACACAGAATTAGAAGAGGAATGAAAGAGAATGTAAGCATCTTTTGCTTTCTACCTACCAGGCGCTCCCCGTGAGTGGTGATAATGGTTGGAGAGAGTCAGTACCAGTTACCAGGATGTTGAGAAGTGGGTTGCATGTCCATACAAATTTACCCTTGTGAGAGGCCTAAAAATGTTTCCTGGAACAAAACCTCTATTAAGTGTCTTATTTACATGTTAAATAATTATATGATAACATGGTTGGCTGATGAGAAAAACAGGTAGTCATTGTTGAAAGAATTATTAATTAACTGCTGGTTCTAATACTCACCCGAGTTGGGAAAGTGCATTTGAATTTACTATTATGTTTATAAAGATTAACAATCACTTGTTGGTTTAATTCTTTAATATATGAGTTACCCATTGCTATATTCATGATGGAAAAAGAAAGAGTTTGGGGGAAGAGGTAAACAATGCTAATAAAACTAACACATTTAGCTCCGACTTAAGAAAACGATACTTTTTATTTTAAAAAAAAGTTTTCAGCAGACTCTAAAATTCCAATTTGTATGTATCATTGCCCAAAAGATGTTTTTGTGATTTCTGATTATGCTGGGTCTGTGTGAGATAAGAAGACAGGGTTGCAGTGCCACACGTGTGGGCTCACACTGAGAATTACCACAGGTTCTATTCAGAGCGGCTAGAAAGTTTGATCAAGATAAAATAAAATAAAAGTCTAATTGCAGTTTTTTTTTACTCTAAAATGGTCTAAATAGGTATTTAAAAATCTGTATGGAGTGAATTACAGATTAAATAATGAAACTAGCTCAATGAAAATAGTAAACTTTAATTTTTAAACCATTAAATTCTCCATAAAAAGCTCTCAGACTGGGATATATGTTGTATGTTTCTATTTGAAGATTTTGAAACTTTTATTAGCTATCAACCTAATAAAAACATTTAATGATACCTAAGTAGCCACAGGGGACTGAGGAAGACCTCGTTAGGCACTCTATCTTCTGGGTCATCTGGTTTAGTGCTTTTTTATTTAGCTTGAGTAATTTTTGTCACCTTGATTCTTCTCTGCATGCTTATAGAAGCTCTGAACCCAGTCTCTATTTCAGAAAGGAAAGGGGGTTGATAATTTTTTACCCTCTCTTCCACATTTTAACATTTAAAGTTACAGTGGTCACCACCCAAGGGAAGAGAGTGTTTTGGAGCCCTTATGAGCAGGAGAGGATGCTCAACTTTTGCTCCCCTCCCTCCATTCACCCCAAATTGTGAGACTTTTACCTGTGGCTGTTTGAAGGAACAACTGTTCAAAGGCTTTATGCTACAAAAGAACTTGTTTCTGGGTAAAAATACCTTTGAATGTATTTCAGTGCTTATGGGAATTAAAGGAAAAATCTCAAGAAATTAATGTAAGAAAAAATATTTAAGATGAGTTCAGAACATAGAGGACTGTGCTATAAGCTATTATAAAAGCTGGACTTCCCCTGGGGCCAAATACCAACACCAACATTAGGATCGGAAAATAAACTTTAGATCACCCAGAAGGTGGTGGAACTTAACCTGAGACTCCCTCATTAAGCTTATGCGAACTTAAAACAGTAGCATAACCAAACCGATACAAAACAAAAATCAAAAAAGAAAAAAACCCAAACCTCGGAGATGGGAATTTTACTCATCTTTCTGTCCATTGTGTGTCAGCAGCAGCTTTGCTCCGCATTCTCTTCAATCCAAAGTGAAGGCTTAAGGAGCATCACTCTGGTTTGGGACATGATAGTCCAATAACAAAGGGGAAAAGTTAAGCAGAAAAATTCAAGAGCTCTTACAGAGTGTTGCTCAGAGTTGCACCCATGATTCCCTCTCATGTTTTATGGGCCAAAGCAAGTCACATGGCCAAGCCTGACATCAGTGGTATGAGAAGTAAAAATCTCCTTCAGGAATCCTGTAAATAGGTCATCAGCTATTTTTAAAATGACTCTACCATAGGACCTTAGGTGTTCGAGTTCAGCAGTGCTCCTGAAAACCTAGCAGAATAAAACAATGCTCTCTGGAGGAAAAGCATCTCTAATTTAGTTCCCCAAGATTCCCACAAAGGCAGGTTAAAGAAACATATATTAAGATTAAAAATTGCAGCGCACACAAGCAGCAATCCAGAAAGAATGAGTCAGCAGAAATACTGAAGAATGTAGCCCTACCACTTCATGAATTCAGATATTAGAATTATCGTACAGTGTAAAATAAATATGCACAAAATGCGTAGGCAAATAAATACTGAAATCACAAAAAAGAACAGAAATTAACAGAAATATCTGAAAAAATTCAGTAGAAATTAAAATGATGATAATGGAATTAAAAATTCAATTAAATGGGCAGGTTCTGGCTTTTCCTTCCAAGGACCAGACTCGTCATCGCACCTCAAACAACTAGAAAACCAGACAGAAAACAAAACAAAAGTATGCAGTGGTGGTTCAGTGTTCCCAGAGAGGAAAGGCAGTGAGTGAGGGGAGCCCTGGGAGTGTCACAGCTTTCTGTCTGCAGAGAGGGGTGCCCGGGCAGAGCCTTGACAGTCTTTCTGAGTTGAAGAGACAGACAGCAGGTTTAAAGAGCACCAAGACAGGTAAATACAGATATATTTGCAGGACAGAGCACTGGGGAGGATAGCTTTGCAGAGGGGAGAAAATGAGAGAGACAGACTGACTGTTAACTCTCTGGAAATCTACAGAGGGTGTTTCCGTCAGATCTTTGCTGAATAGTGAGCAGTGCATATGTATGCAGACTACTGAAGTCAGGTAAAGAACCTTTGAGAAAGAGCTGGAAGAAATGGAAACCCCCAGTTCTCACATGTGGCTAGTATATTTAGCCTTTACCTGCCAAAATAGAGAAACTAGCACATGGGGAATTGAGTCGAGCCTTCAAGAAGGATGTTACCTTAGTAGTGGAACCAAATTAACTTTAGGCTGACAGCTATTCTAAAGCTAACTTCAAAAAAGTAAGTGACTTGAAAGGATCAAATTGTTTCAAAGTGCACCCCAGAATTACCCCCAGAATGATACTTGATGAGATTACAAAAAAGGGCAAAATTTAGAACATTTGTTATCCAATCAAAAATTAGCATGCATGTAAAGAAGCAATAAAATATAACACATAATCAGGAGAAAAATCAATCAATAAAAACCAAACCCAAAGTGGCACAGATGTTACAGTTAGTAGACAAAGATGTTGAAACAGCTATAACAAATACTCTCCATATGTTCAAGATCATGATGAGAAAATGCATGAAAGATAGTTTTTAAAAAGTGCAAGATTGTACTCTTAGAGATGAAAAGTGCAGTGTCTGAGACAAAAATATGCTGAATGAGATTAGAAACTGCAGAAAATTAGTGCTTTTAAAGACAGCAGTAGAAACTATTCAGAAATAATAAGGAAAAAAAATTTAAAAATAGAGTATCAGTGATCTCTGAGTCATGGGAGGGGGTGAAAGAAAAATATTTGAAGAAATAATGTCCAGAATTTTTCAAAATCAATTATAAGTTATAAGCCCACGTATCTAAGAACTTCAGTGAACCCCAAGCAGAAGAAAAATGACCAAATTGGTGAACAGCAGTGATGAAGAGGTAGCCTTAAAAAAGCAGCCAGAGATAAAAATTACAATCCACACAGAGGAAGTAAATTGAGAGATGCTCTTCTTATGCTGTACATGAAGTGGCATAACAGTATTTGAAGGAGACAGTGATAAATTTAAAAAGTATACTGTAAATCGTGGAGCATCCACTAAAAACCAGGCAGAAAATAGTATCTAATAAGGAAGGCAATAATGGAGATAAAATGGAATCATGGAAGACAATTCTGCAGAAGGGAAAAAGTGATAAAAAAAAGAACAACAAAAAAAAATTAGATAAGTAGAAAACAGCAAGATTGTAGACTTATTCCCAATCATATAATTAATCGCAGTAAATATAAATGATCTAAACAAACTAAGTAAAATCAGAGATTGCCATATTAGTTTTTTTGAAAATAAAAGCAAGACCCACCTACATGTTGTCTGCAGGAAATCGCTGTAAATGTAAAGAGCAGCAGGTTAAGATGGAATTAGGAAATGATATAGTAAGTTCACACTAAAAAAAAAAAAAAAGAAGAAGAAGAGAATGGCTATACTCATATAAAGTCGATTCCAGAGCAAAGATACCAACATATCAGGGATATTGAGATTCATTTCATAATGATGAAGTAGTTAGTTTATCAGGAAGATGCAAGTTGGATATTTCAATAACTCTCCTTCTCAATAATTGAACAAGTTGGAAAATTAGTAAGAGTCCCAACCTGACCTAATTGACATTTACTGAACACTCAACAAGAACAAAATAATTATTCTTTTAGCATACACATAGAAAATTTAACAATCAAATCATATTCTGGACCATGAAAATCTTAATGCATGTAAAATGATTGAAATAATTTAAGTATATTCTCAGATTAAAATGGAATTAAATTAGAAATTAGTAGGCAAATAGTATCTATAAAATTCCAAGTTATTTGGAAACTAAATAACACACTTCTAAATAACCTGTGGGGCAAAGAAGCCACCAGAAAATCAGGAAATACTTTTAACTGAATGAAAATCAAATCACATATTCCAAATCTATGACACATAGCTAAAGCAGTGTTTAGAGGGAATTGTATAGCATTGAATGTTTATACTAGAAAAGAAGAAAGGTTTAAAAATCAGTTACCTAACTTTCCCCTTAAAAAACTTGAAATAGAAGAGCAAGAGAAAATTTAACCCAAATTATGCAAAAGAAGAGAAAAAATAGAGTAGCAATCACTGTAATGTAAAATAGAAAAACAAGAGAGAAAAAAGTGAATTTAAAAGCTGATTCTTTGAGTGAACAAAATTGATAAACTTCTAATTAAATTGCTGTGGAAAATAAGTAGACACAAATTAGAAATACCAGGAATGAGAAAAAAATCACTGCAGATTCTGCAGACTGTAAAACAGCAAGGAGTTATAATAAAAACAGTTCTATGTCCATACATTTGACAGCTTAGAGATAAAGGAAACATTCCTTGAAAGACAAACTACTGAAGGTTACTCAAAAAGAAACACATACCCTGAATATGTCTACATTATCAAAGAATTTGAATTTTCAGTTAAAAATCTTCTCACAAAGAAAATTCCAGGCCCAGATGGCTTCACTGGTGAATTGTACCAAATATTTAAGGAATGAAAAATAATGCCAATTCTATACAAACTTTCTTCAAAAAATAGATGAGGAGTGATGTTTCCCAAAACCAAATGAAGGTATGTCACGGAGAGAAATCTGTAAACCAGTGTCCCTCAGAGACGTAGATCTGAAACCTCACAGTTTTAGCAAACCTAATCTAACAACATATTAAAAGGATAATACGTTATGATTAAGTGGTGTTTTTATTCAGAGTGCAAGGTTGATTTCGCATCAAAAATTAAATTAATGTAATTTACCAGATTAATGAAATTATCTATTATAAATTGGTTATTAATTGAATAATCATCTAAATGATACAGAAAGAGCAACTGACAAACATTAAAACCTACTCATGATCAAATCATCTCAGCAAATTAAGAATAGAAGGAAATTTCTCAATTGGCTAAAGAATTTCCACAAAGAACATTACTACTTTCAAATGTTGAACATTGAACATTTTTCTCGTAAGGTTGACTCATTTTTATTCATCGTTTTATAGGAGGTCCAATCCTCCACTGCAGTAAGTCAGCAAAAATAAATAAAAGGCATGCAGATTGGAAAGGAAGAAATTAAACTGTATTTATTCACAAATAACATGATTATCTATGTGGAATATCCTAAGGAATCTATTAAAATGATACTAGTGTTTTAGCAAGGACATAAGGTACAGTGTCAACACACAAAATACTAGAAACAAACCATCAGAAATTGAAATGTGTAAAAAGGATTTAAAAATTCATCAAAAAATGAAATGTGTGGAAATAAATTTGAACAAAACTATGCAAGACCTGTATGAGGTAAATCACAAAAATTTTGCTGAGTGAGTTAAAAAGACCTAAAGAAGAGATATGCCACGTTCATGGACTGGAAAACTCAATAATTCAAGATATTACTTTTTCATAACTTTATTAGTAGATTCAGTGTCATCTGAATCAAAATCTTAGGTTTTGTTGTCATAGTTGATAAGCCAATACTAAATTTCTTATTGACATTAAAAACATTTTCAAAAAAGATGAACAAAGTAGAGTATTTACACTTCCTGATTTTGGCTTATTTTCAAGCTACCCTGAACAATGTGTGTTATTGGCATAATGGCAGATACATAGATAAGTAGAACAGACTAGAGAGTCCAGAAATATACACACACAAATGTGTCTTCAATCAATATTTGATAAAAGTATTCAGGCAGTTCAATGGAAAAAAATAATAACTTTTTAAATGAATGGTGTAGGGACAATTATATATTGATATGCAAACAAATGGATATCAATTATTCTATTCTCTCATACCATATGCAAAAACTAATTCAAAATTGATCTACAGATGTAAATATAAGCAATAAAACCATACACTATCTAGAAAACATAGGAGAAGTATTTTTAGTTACCTTGGTTTGGGCCAAGATTATTAAATAGCAACCCCCCCAAAAGAAAAAAATGACATGATGGGAAAATGCACTGATTAAGTTTTATCTGACAGTAAAAGCATGAAAATAGATGGGAAGGGGTGGTCAGAACTCCAGAGATGGAAATAAAATGCAGAATGACGAGTCAGTTGGAGAAGTATGGTCAATAAAAATGAAAATAGAATAGCAGTGCATGTCCAGGGGAAAAGTGAACAGGAAATGTTTGAATGCTGGTCTGTGAATGAGAACAGAAGAAGCGTCCCTGAGCCATTAGAGATAACCAGTTCGACAGCAGATAACCATCAAGTCTGCCAAGTTCTCTAAAAGTTGGTTTTAAAAGCATGTATGGCAATACAACCTAATTAAGAATATACAGCTTCGGTATCTAAACCACAAACTCCTCTGTATGAATTTAGTTAGACCTGTAGAAGAATGCGGTAGCCAATCTGATTGTAGAGGAGAAAACAAAGAATGCTCATATATTAGGAGAGGCTAGATAAATTAGATCCAAATGGCTTGGGGGAAAATAGTACTGATATTGACTTGGTAACAAACATCAAATCTATGAAGGAGCTGTTTCAGTTTGCATGGAAAGGAAAACAGAGAAAATGAGTTTATACCACAGCTTAGGGGTTTCTTCAGATAATTTTCTGAAAGACGTGCTTATGAAATATTGTAATAGATGGGGAAATTATACAAAATTTCCTGGTCTTTAAAAAGGGCATATGCAGTCATCCCTCGGTATCCCTGGGGGATTTGTTTCCGATCTCACTGTGGATACCAAAATCCATGGATGATCAGGTCTCATAATCGGCCATCTGTATCTGCCTTTTCATATCTTTGGATTCAACCAATCATCGATCATATTGTGCTGTAGTATTTATTGAAAAAAATTCCACCTGTAAGTGAATCTGAACAATTCAAACCCATGTTGTTCAAGGATCAGCTGAGCTCTCATCCTTTTTATTATTCATTTATTGAATACCTAATGTTTCAGACAGTCCCTCTGCCTGACTGGTGAAAATAAAAATAGTAAACAAGAACTATGCAATCCCTGCCCCGTAGACCATACAACCTAGTTAATATATGTGATATTGTTTGCATGATTGTGAGTATATTGAGATGTGGTTTTTTTTTTTTAGTTAACGATGGAGTTATTCACACAAAAATGAAAATGTGAGACCCGTTGATGGCAATTACTTAGATAGCATTTAGCAGAGGATCTCTGAAAACTTGCTAAACCACTGGAAGTGAATAAGGGGAGGCAGAGGTATAGAATGTAAGTGAAGCACGAGAAACCACTAGTTACACGGACTGGTTAGACCATTCATATAACTTTATAGCCACTCCCATTATGCAGTTAAATCTTTATTATTATTACGTAGCCATATGAATCTGATGAAATTATTTTACAGTGGAAGTACAAGTTACTAAGCTGTTCGTAAAAACTGCTTGAGTAAAATGTAAGGTTTGCAGTGTTTCCAGCTCTGAGAGTATATCAAAACCATTTGATTAACCGAAGATGTTACTTCCTGATTATTTAATAGCACAGTATAGTTGGAAGCTTGTCATTAATGTTGTCATATGTCTAAAAACTAATTTTCTAAGTGCCGCTCAGTATGAGAGGTGACTAAATATCACATTATAATTGAGATGAGAACTGTATCATTGTATTGTTGAATTAGTGATGGCAGGCCATTCTGCTCCACAGCCCCAAAGGACCGTGCAAAAGGCATTTGCAAGCAAGATGTTCGTACAGCATCAGCATAATTGTAGCCGAACGGACCTACCGGGAGTTTGCATGTATGGGGCCCAAAGGTCCAGCTGTTCTTGAAGGATTACCAGGATTTAATGGAAAGCACAGATGGAACCAATGCCGTTGTCTAGAGTATTCCAGGGCAGAGGCTAGTATGTGAAAGGTGATCAGTGGCAGGCTGATTTTAACACAAAACAAAACTTTCTTGTTAAGATGGAAAAAATTTGAATTGATGCTACTCAAATAACACTGATTCAGAGGAAATAGTCCCCATGTTTGCTTCATTTTAGCCGTTGTAAAGATGTCGTATGTGGTGTACAGCTGTAAGTGGCTTTTTCTGAGTTATTAGAGACTGAGCCATTATTCTGGGTGTTTAGGCAGTTTTACTGGATATGGACCATCGCAATCGTATAAGCTCTCTATTGTGTGACTACTAATTTAGAGTGCTACCATTAGCCGGTACTTGGCTTCTGTGGGTGAAGGAGTCAAACTGACTCTGAATGTGCATTCTCGGATTTATTATTTAAGAGTTTAGATGTGTTTAAAATTCTGTGAATTCCTTGTCAGAAGTTTAGTTGGGTTAAGTCAATAAACACATTGGTTTCATCCAAAAAAAGTGCTTTTTGAAAATAATATTGTCGTTTTTTTCTTACACTAAGTATAACACACTTCTATGCTAAGTGTGATATATATATATAATATTATATATATATATATACACACACACACACACACACACACACTTCCAAATGTTGTGGGACATCAGCATGCATTTCAGAAGCCCCAGTCATGATCATAAAATATTTTGCCTTAGGTTTACAAAATTCTATCTTGGAAAAACCACTGTTGTTCCTTAAGACCACACATGTAGGCCTAGACACTTTTTTGAGGTTAAGGGGCATTACTATGACTAGTGCCTATTTATAATATATATGAAGACATAAAATGTCATAATGCTGTCTCATCGAACTTCAACACAGTCATCTTCACCCATACTCAATACCAAAGCGTAAAGTAAATCTTCAGTAACAAATCGCTGGTTCGCAATGGTTCATGTATAATTTGACACTAAATTCATACTAAAGGCCCTCTGTTTTTATAAAGGCTGCCTGTCCGTAGAAGCGACTTTGTAAATACCCCTGGAATTAGTTCTAATGGAAAAGCACCTGGCATAGTGAACTGTTTCACTCAGTGTTATTGTCTCTTCCCGTTTTCAATAGTAAATAGATCTCTTTTCACATTTTTCTACTCTGTACCAATAAAACGCAACTTTTGAGAGGCATAATGTAGCCTTGAGGACTGCAGAAGGGAAACTCCCCTTTCTGCCACTGCCCTACTCAAAAAAAAAAAAAAAAAAAAAAACCAGCTGAGCAGGTAATTACTGCAATGTTACAGGATAAAGAAAAGATATGTCATATGCTTCTCTTAAAAGAGAATTTGTATTTCTGTGAAAGCAATTGATATTTGAACCATTTCCTAGTTTTCTTTTGAATAATTAAAATCAGTTTGAGAGCCCAGTATTTGTGAAGTTTGAATGGCATTAGCGAGTCGCCAATTGGCATTGCTTGGTAGTTCTACTATTTGTTTCAGTTTTGAGTTGGGGAATATTTTTGTATTCTGGGAGAAGCTGTTCTAAAATATGTCATCCATTTCACATTTTCCCTTCTTAAGCTGATGTTTTTATGCAGTACAAAAATAAATAAATAAAACACTTACTGGGGCTACAGGATGGTCATAATATTCGAAAAATGGCCCTTGGCCAAATTAACCAGGAAGTGGCAAGGATATAGCCAATTTTTTTTTCATTCTGAATTTAATATCTGGCTCCTTTTTAAGCATAAATTTTGCGCTAAGTTGAGTTATTTTCATTCAGAAGAACCTGATACTATTTTGGCATTCTCTTTTTATAGACTGTACTCTATTCTGCAAATGTTTGGTCTCTAATTATAGCTCACTTCAGTACCTGGATTAAAGAATTAGCAACTATACCAGGGGTTTATACTATAAGTGAATTTCATGCCTAAGGGAAAATTAATTCTGTGACTATTGTATAGAAGATATTGTGCTTAACTTTTATTTAGAAGCTGTAAAGACTCAAAGTGGGAACAGGCCTGTGTATTAGAAGTTACAGTTTGTGTTACACGAAAATAATTGAGCCCATGATCCTGTTATGTAGGCACAGTGTTACATACTGTGTCATCTGTGTCATTAGATTTTGGTATTAATCTAATGGTAGGAAAAGTGTTAAGTCAGAGGAAGTGTTAAACCAGTACTTTTTAAATTGTGGTGACGGGACCCGTAGAGTTCCTTCAGTGGACACCTGGGGTTGGATCGTGGTATTGAGGAAAAGAGCGCCAGGCGGGTGTTTCATAATTACAGTTCCACACTGGGTTTGTCCAGGAAAAAATAAAAAAGATTGTTCTGCCTTGAAAAAAATATTTGAAACCAACAAACTTAAGATTCTCCTCACAGACTAACATAATTCAGTGAGTGAGTGATCTAGGCACAAGGAATCCATTGTCTTCATTACGTTATTCTTACTTGCTAATCCAAATATATAGACAGACACAATTAAAATTTTAAGCTGCTGGCATTCTCAAGTCCACTTTTGTTTTCACTTCTCAATAAAGGAGCTATCTTTGAGCTCTTTTCTGGTTTTCAGGGTATCTTGGCCATAAGTTAGAGTGTTTCTAACCATGAAGTTATAATTTTTCTACCCTCTTCCTTGTCCACTTTTTAAAATAAAAGTGGGAAAATTATAAAAAGAAGAAAACAAAGGAAAAGACTAGAAAAAAGAACATGGGAAGAGAAAAGGAGATCTCTTTCAGCCGTTTTCATTGACACTGCGCTTTTCTGCTCACTGGCCCAGTTCACCATCGACTACCTTGTTTCTTAGTAGGTCTCAAGACCTATGAAGTGTGATTCAGAGCTAGTCTGACTGATAGCTGGCTGTGCCTATGAGAAATAGTCAAGGGAGGTGACCGTTTCTGCATGCACCTATATTTACACAGGTGCAGAAACTGCTTCTGTACCTCTAAATATTTTTACAGTAATATGCTTAGGCTTCTACTTTTTGGTCATGATAAATTAAAATTAATATTAAAGAATAACAAAGAAGACTTTGATGGCCATGATTATGTGAATTGCCTCCATTTTTGTTTTAAAAATTAAAACTATAGAAAGAAGCCAGTTGTACTGTTAAGAAGTCATGTAATTTAAATGATAGATGAGATAACCCACAGTTCAGAAGCCTTTACCATCACTTTAGGCACCACCGGGTAGCTGTGAGGAAGCATTTTTGAACTTACACTTTTGAATTTGCAGTCCTTTGTATTAACTATCATTATATTAAATGTTTTTAAGGTACATTTATCTATAGGCCTATATTCCAGACACACAAAATCTCATGTTCTTTTAAGAATATGCAAATACATAATTAAAATAACTGAACAAATAGCAAGTCCATAAAGGAAAACCTGCAGTTTGTCATTTGCATCAGGACAGATAAGTGAAGGATCCTGAAAAGAAACACTGAGCAGAGCAATACTAGAAAGTTCCAGCTGATCTAGTAGCTGCCTTTATGTAGGACAATAGATCTTGTGAATATTCCTCTTTCTCTCCAGGCAGCTAGCTAGTCTGGTTAACCAAAATTGTTGAGTAATTGTTCTGTGGTTGAGAACAAAATGCTGAATTAAACTGTTCCCAGCACAATAATTGTGTGATTATAGCATTTATGTTGCTGGCCAAAGGAACAGTCATTAGGTTTGGAAGACTTACCAAAACCACAAGTACAAAAAAAATGCAAATCACATGTAAATTGCTGTTTAATACCTATAGTGGCTTAGAAATGGAACGAAGAGTAGAGCACTTTTCTAGTTAAAAAAGATGAACCTGGAAATCTTGTTTATACAGTTAGTATTCTGCTGAAAGTAGAAAGATGTTGAAGTACATCTTCCGTGTCTTTTTCCCCTGTCTACACTGCTTTTATTCTCAGTCATGCATTTGTTTCTCTCGCATCACCCTCTCCCCTTTTCCTGCACTCCCAGGCCCATCTTTCTTAACCCCTTAGTTAATTTCAATACTTATAACTCTGTTGTCTCAATTTTTTTTTTCTTTTCTTTTGTTCCTTTTCAAAATTATACAGTGAAAAGAACTTACGAACCAATGGGGTGTGAGGGCCAGTGCAGAGAAGGATTTAATAAGAAAACTGTCAGCGAATACATACAAAATGTCAGATAAAAACCAGTTGCTACTAAAATTGAAATACTGTTATTTCTTTTCATTCTGAACTGTTGTACTTTCCATTGCTGATAAATACAGGTACTGAAACATTGGAGATTTTTCCTCTTGTCCCAGCATTCTTCCAAGGGAACCATTAACAGACTATGAAGTCTCCCTTGAAGAGGATAAGGTCTTGCTAAATACATGTATAACGTTGAAAACCAGTCATGAGCTTTGGGGGTGGTAGGGATGGAAGCAGTGTTCATGGAGTTAAGACTAATGAATAAGAAACAGCTGTTTTGAAAGATGAATGACCCAATAAGAACGAATGATAGGCACACTGACATCTTTCTAGATCAGTTCTGAACTTAGTTCAAGGAAGTGAATAGATGACTTTACAGAAGTTTTCAGGCTTCTGATACATTTCACTTTTAAAAATATACAATGAAATGCATTGAAGAATAATCCCACTGGCCGTGAGGAAGTAGAATACTTCCTCACACGAAGTAGAATAACTGAAAGGCTGAAAATTCTTTGCTCTGCATGTCCCTCTTCTGCAATTAGAAATACGTTCAACGTTGAGATTTACACCAAAATTAGGATTTAGTGTTCCTATATACTTGCATATCTCATTGGAGAATTTACTTCCTTTTATAAATTTGTGTAGAAGATACAATCATTATTTAAAATTAGTCTTTGTAAGCTATTTCATATTGATACAAATATGGCCTTAATGGACATCAAAATATACAGTTATAGTTTTTCCTGTATTACACATGTTTTTATTCTTTTGAAGTGTATTGCACTCAAGAAGTCAATTTAAAATATGGAGATTTGGTGAAAATTTTAAAGATTTCAGATTTATTAGAGTCTATACTCAGCATGTTAAATGTCATTTTATTTTACAGGATTAGATCACCTTTCACTTTCTTTACTGCTGATATCTCAATAATTTCCTTGCCAAGATTTTCTTCAAATTTTTGAAAAACGTGGTCATTCATACCATGTATATATTTTTCAAACATCTACAGTGTTTTTAGTCCATTTTGTTATTTCAGTGCACAAAATGTTTTACACACAGCTTAAAATATATGTTCAGAGTTTAGAAACTTTGTGTGACTTAAAAAAAACATTGTGTCTTTAAATTTATTCTTCTTGATTGTTTTCCCCAATGGTGCAATCTTCAAACTGTACAGGTTTTGAATTGCTAACCACTACATGATATTAAGTAACCTCTAATTCCTGCCAATCACCCACACATTAATTAGAACAAACACAGAAGTTTTAATGATCCCACTTGTCAATTGTAAAGCACATTTAGAAAATAAGGATCATATTTCAGTAATCAAATTGTACTTTTCATAGAAACATAGAGTCAGTTCCCAGGTAAATATTGCAGTCTGTTCTAAAATATACCTCATAAACCTGAAGCTAGACAAAATCACTCATTCAAAAAGAGAAGTTGTTATTTTTGGAGTTCATATTTAAAAACTAACATTTTTCCCTCCATCTAAAACCAAATGCTTTCATCACAGCTTTGCACAGTACTAAATCTCTGAAATCTGGCTTAGTGTGTGGACAATTTTTGTAAAGGTTCTGTCTGTCTTGAAAATGTTTGTATTCTGTTATTATCAGGTGCAGAACTCTGTATATGTCCATTAGACTAAGCTTTCTAATTGTGTTGTCCAAATTACCTATGTCTTAACTAATTTATTTTTGTCGACTTGAGCTGCTACTAATTAAGAAAGTTGTGCTAAAATGGCCCATGGTAATAAGGGTTTATTAATTTCTCCTTGTAGCTCTCTCAATTTTTGTTTTGTAAACTATGAGACTCTTCTATTAGTTGCCTGTAACTTTAGAATTATTGTATCTTCCACATGAATTGAAACTGTTACTGTTATTTATGGGACCTCTGTATCCATAATAATTCTTTTTTGTGTCAAAGTCTACTTTGATACTAAAATAGGTACGTTAGGCTTTTTTGTTTAATTTTTTGGCAAATATTTGCCAGATGTATCTCTTTGTCATGATGATTTAAGTATCTCTTGTAAACTAGATATAGCTAGATTTTCTTAAAAATTTAATTTGTTGGTCTCTTTTTTGTAACTTATGATTTAGTCCCCTTAACACTTGTTGTGATTAAACTTAAGTGTGTCTTTATTCATGCTTTCTATTTGTACCATATTTTGTATGTATTTTTTTACTTTTTAATTTTTTAAGTATTAATTTTTAGTTTTGTCATATTATTTTTTTCTCTTTATTGGTCTGGACATTATCTACTCTATTTTTATCTTTTATGGGCTGCCTTTCTTTGATAATTAAAAAATGTCTTCTTATGGTAAGAGAGCTTAAAATTGACAAATACTGTATTCCTCCTCTTGAATTATAAGGTAATCTTAGAACTCCTAACTGAACATTTCTCTTTTGTTTTATATATTATTTTTGTTTGATTTAGCCCTGTCTGAATTTTTTAACCAAATATTGGACATTATTTTCATTGAACAAAATTTTTTAAACTTATTCACATATTCACTAATTTCTTCTTCTGTCTCCCCATTCTCTACCATTTAGAAGTTCATTGTCAAACTAATTGTCATTGGTTGATGGCTTCTGTCTTGCTGCTTTTAAGATTTCTCTGTGCCTTTATTTTTCTGCAATTTTGTTACGAGTATGAAGTGATACCTTCTTCTCATTTATTCTGATTGTGTATATTTTGCTTATTGAGTCTATGAGCCTGTATCTTTCAAATTCAGAAAAAATTCTTAACCTGATTTTTTCTTCATTCTAATTTTTAGAATTGTGGCTATCTCTGTTTTTTGTTGTTGTTGTTTTCTTCTATTCTCTCCTAAAATTTTGACTAGGTATTGGTTGGAGCATCTCATTCTAGCCTCCATGACACTTAACTAGAATTTTACATGTTCCATTTCTTCATCTCCTTGTGACTGAAATCTAGCTGATTTCTTCAGATATCTTTTCCAATTAATGATGTTTTTCATCACCTGTGTCTAATTTTCTATATATCTATTCAATGAATTTTAAATTCAGTCATTTTCATTCCTCAAAATTGTATTCAAGTATTTTTAAAATCTTCGTGAACATCTGTGATCATTTTTAAATTTGTTTTAATAAGTTTTATTCTATCTTTTTCTTAAGTAAACATTTTAAGCATATTATTTTATTTGTCATCTGATAATCGAATAATTGAATGTCTTTGGGTGTCCAGAGACACTGGATTATTCTGCATGGATTTGTTGAACTTTTTATTGTGAGCTTATATTTGGAAGAACTTAATCTGTGGGAAGTCAAAGTATTTAAATTGGTGATGCTTGTCTACTGGACTGGATTATTCTGCCAGGATCCAGGTGGAAGCACAATCCAGAGAACCCTTACTTCTAATTTTGTAGCTTTGGTTTTCACTGGCCAAATAGAAAATTTGATATGAATTCCAGGCCCAAGTGATGTAAGGTCTGTGGTTGTATAGTGAAGTATATTATTATCATCAGTATTTCATAGTACTAGAATGTAAACTCCATGAAATCAGGAATTTTAATCTGTTTTTTTTTTCCTTTTTTTTTTTTTTTTTTGTACTGTCGTTATTTCAAGTACCTGGGAGAATGTCTGGTTACTCTGTAGGCACTCCATAAATATTTGTCGAAGAACCATCATCATCATCAGTGGTTTTCCACCACTGCTGTTGTAGAAACATCCTAGCATGCTTACCTTAATTGCAATATTTTCTTTTCAGTCATCTTTTATTAGTGTTATTTCCCCTCACTGATTGTCTTAGGTCAGTGCAGAAGTCTGGAGTTTAGCTTTTTAGGGACCCAAGGCTACATCATGAGTTTCGAGTGCTGTTACCTACATGTGCCACGAAGTTAACCCTCATTCTCCCCACCTACTTTCAACTCACTAGTCCTTCCTTTCTTCCATGTGCAACTTTCTTGGAGGCTCTTCATCAAAAGGTTTGTTGGTAATTATCTAACCAGGGATCTACTTGTATTGTAGCAACAGGCATTTCTAGGATATCTAATATTTAAAACTGTTCTATTATACTTTTTTAAAAGTATGTGTTGGAATAATTATTTTCAAGCTGTGTCACTCTGTGTGTATCCCTTGAAAAAATTTTCAAGTTTTTGTCATTTAAAAAATTGTCATGCAGGTTATAATTTATTTTGATGTGGTGAGATATACTTATAAGTATTGCATCATTATTCAAGGGACTGTAAAGCATAGTGGTTAAAAGCCTACTTTGTAGCTAAGCTGCATGGATTTGAATTCCAGCTCTTTTACTTTACTTTCTAATTGTCTGACTTGAGGAGTGCCTCAGTTTCCTCATCTGTAAAATAGGGGTGATGGAAGAATCTATCTCTTTTTGTGAGTCTGGTTGAGTTAAAATAAAAGTTAACATGAAAAACATGCATGATGAGAGAAGCTTGAGGAAATAGAATATTTATTAATATTAACAATCATTTATCAAATACTTCTGGTAAAAGGCAGGAAGAAGGAAAGAATTCATGTAGTCAGTCCATGTTTTCATATATGGACGTTTTATTGGATGAAAAGAGACACAATTTAGTCACAAAATTATTATAATTTTGATGACTTAAAGGAAAATTCTTTCTAAGCAGCAGTCTGTGGATTTAGCAAAATACCCACCCATGGTGTTGCATCATTCATGTTAATTTAAATGATGTCATTATGTGTAGGCAAGTTGCAGTGTTTTTTACTGGAAAGTATCAAGTAAATTTGCCAAGTATTACAATTAGCCATACTTACATAGATTATTGCAAGTAATAGAAAAGTCCCTGTTTTTGAAGGTACTTACAGTGATGTATTGTATAGTAATCCTTCTTGACTGGAAGATTTAAAAACTCTTGATTATATAAATGACACTGTGTTCAATGGATTGTCCAGTTACAAAAATATTTCACATTTTCAGCTTCAGAAACATCTAGCATGCCCTTTCTGGTAATTTCACACGTTTTATTTTCAGTGACAAATGTTCTAGTGAGGGCTCACTGCTAGAGTGTCCGAGCTGCAGTGGAGTGAGACAAGCATCTGAGCGCTGAGTTCCACCAGCGACTGGAGGCAGCTTCCATTATTGCTCGGAGTGTGGATTTTTTACGTCCTCAGGAAGGGAACTGAACATTAACTCTCCCCTACTATGGTTGCATTTGGGGGAGATGTTTGCAATGTTATTTTTGGTTTTGTTTGCAGGAACATGGCCTCAAAGGCATCTTCCCATACATCTAACAGTGTTCCTTACTGACTCAGTCTGCTCTTTGCATGCTGCAAACAAATCCCCATACACTAGCCATTCACCCCAGTCTAGCAACTGCTAGCCAGAAATTTGAAATTACTCATTGGGAAGAGTTTGAACAGAAGGTAAGCAGTATAATCACATTTGTTTTCTTAAAGAAAACAAGAATAATGTATAAAGTTTGAGGATGCAGCTGTTTACTGTTTACTTGAATTTTTAGTTGAGAGGTTTTAGGTCTGCGGGTGTTTTTGGTTTTTTGTTTTGTTTTTTTTTTTTTTTTAAGCATATACAAGATCATGTTTACAAACCCAGCTCAGTATTCTTTATATGTTTCCATAGCTTTAAGTTACATTACTTTATATATTGATGACTGAGATAGCAAAAAGTTCAAGTGTATTTAACAGCACATAGTGTCTCATATTTGAAATTATGGTCTAATCTTTTTTTATGTGAGTGTGTATAGTTTTATCATGAACATCACCTAACTGCATTTCTTGGGTTATTTCTGTAAGGACACATCAGAGTTCTCATTTCTCTAATCTTCTAAAAAATAATGAAATACCCAAAACCAAACTGTTCATGTTACTGACACTAAAACTGGGATCTGAAAAGGATGATGGATTGGGTAGTAAACAGTGGCATCAGTTATTTGCCATGTTTTGAGGCATTACTTTGAGGAAAAGTCTTGAATCCTGAATGAAAGTTAAACAAAGCGTAAGACCCACTGTGTAAAAGGAATGTTTTAATAAACTGGTTATTGTTATAAGAAGAAACCAAAGCTAAAACATGAGTAGACATTTCTAGCAGCGTATTGCTTCTTAAATAATCAGTGCAGTTGATATGTGTTGAGCACCTACTACGTGCTAGGCCTTGAGCTGGGTGTTGTGGATACCGGTATGAGTGAGCTAGGCCTTTCCCTTAATGCAGCTTAGCCATGGAACTAGGCACAATTTCAATCTAATGGGATAGTCCTATGGCGTACAGACAGGAGAAGGAAACATTATTTGTTGAACACAGCATGTGTACTCTTACCTTAGGTTTTTAGCATCTCCTCTTCCATTTGCCTGGAGTACTTTTTCCCCAGACAACTGAGACGTTTATTGTCTCACTTATTCCAGGTCTTTATTTGTCACCGTCTCATTGATTCCACATTTAAACTTGTAGCCTCCACCCCAGCATTCCTTTTCCACTGCGCTCGCTCTAAGTTTTCCACAGTACTTGCCTGCCTTATTTATTACAATGCTCCTAGGGACTGTAACAGTGCCTAGCAAGAGTGGGCCCTCAGTAAATGAATGAATGTATTTTGCTTGGAGTGTTTGGTTAGTCTTTATAGAGGCAGTGATGCTTAAGCTGGATTTTGAAGAAAAAGTAATTCTTGAGTCTAAGTCAGGTGAAGTTTTCAGCTACACCTCCTAGTCTCCAATTTGAGAAGAGGTCAGTGAATAAAAGGTCTCTTGTCTGGAAAGAATCATAAGTCTAGTGAGGAAGTGTAAACTAACACAGGCAAGACAGAAAATGTTGAAAGATTTCATAATCCAGTGCGCACTGCATAGAATAAATACTAGTGGTGTAGGATATTTCAGCAAGAAGTAAACCAACAGAGGTCAAAGTCATTGGTAATGATTTCAGGAAATTCTGAAGTAAATGTTAATATCATATACTTTTTATGAAAATCAGAGTGGAAGTTTTACATTTTACTTTCATTCCTTCTTTAGTCAAATATCAAGGAATTTTTTTCTACCAAAATAGGCAGTGAAGACTCATAATTTAGGATCTTTAGAATAAGGTCTATCAAGCAGTTACTGTAGGGTAGGAATTTCCGTGTTAATTACCCTTCTGTTATATGCTGGGCATTTGATGTTCTATTGCATCTCTGTTTTTCTAAGCAATTTTCAGATTATTAAAGTAATATACATACACACGGAAAATTTGGAAACATTTTGTTCAGAAAACATGAAGTAAAATAAAATGCAATATAAAAGTGAAAAAGTCCAAAACGCCACCCTTGCTATAAAGATCTTTTAAATAAATCATAATAGAATTTTATTTTTAAAAGATAGTTTAAATATGATAAATTTTATGCTGATAAATATATGGAAATTAATTTTGTCACAATGTTTCTGTATTTATTTAAATCAGTATTTTTATTTCAGAAAGTTACTGTATCTTTGTTTTATAATTTTTTTGAGAAGAATCAAAGAGTTTAAGTCCTAGACTTATTGTTTTGGCTAGCTATGTGATAATGTGTAAGTCTCCAAATTATTTGTTTTTCTATCAGTTTTGCTCATTAATTAGAATTGGAAATGACAACACCTGACCTGCTGATGATCTCCAAGAGGCTGGATAAAGTATAAACGAACTAACACATGTACAAGTGCTTTATAAAAATACAGGACACTATTCTACTAATATAATATCTAATATGAGTATTTCAAAGCACGTTCAGTCCTGCTTCAGGCAGTCGTGAAGTTATACATATTTTAAGGTGGTCTTCATTTTTTGCTTTGGTTATTTTTTTAAGTTGAAATATAGTTTACATACTATAAAATTTACCCTTTCAAAAGTGTACAATTCAGTGGGTTTTAGTATAGTCACAGTGTTTTGTAGCCATCACTACTAATTCTAGAACATTTTCATCATATTTTTTAAAAAAGCCCTTACCCGTTAGCAGTCATTCCTAACTTAACCTTCTCCACAAAGTGATAATTTTTTGAGGCATAATATTTTTAAGCGCTTATGTTGAACCGAGATTTATATTGTGTGAGAAAAAAATCACTAATAATCTATTATAAACCATTGAGCAAAACATCATAAATCAGGAATCAATAAACAGTGAATTGTATTAAGTTTTCTAATCATGGACTCCTGAGAGATATAATTGGAAAAAAGTTATATTTCATGTTGACCATTATAGTTGTCTTTCATTTGCGTGTAAATGACAATTGACATAACAGGGTATGGCATAAAATAAGATTGTATTAGTATTTACAAAGTCTAATTCTGCTCACGTGAGCAGAGAACCATGCATACGCCTATGAACTAGGCTGGTTTGTCATCAAAAACCATGATAAGTAATACAAATAATCACACACGTTTGAGGAAACAAATAGCTTTTCATTATAAAGACAGACTTCCATTTTATCAAGTAACAGCTGTCAAGCTATGTAAAACATTACCTTTAATAAATAGATGATAATCTGACCACAAATAGTGCATCATTTGAGATATTTTAATCATTGCCTTTTAAAATTCTTTTATTCAGCTCAAAATTGTCCTTGGCCAATAAAATAGCTGTGTTTTTCCCTTACTCTTTCATGACTGCTTTCTTACTTTACACCTTATTTTTGCCATGCTCAAGTTTCTTTGATTACCAACTTTTAAAACAGATTTTTTTCCCTGAAGTCAGCAAATATGCTTTGTTTCAGCATGTGTTATGTTTACAGTGTGTCATCATTGTGGTTGACATGAGTTTAATATATATTAAAATTGTGCTTTATAATAACGTGATGCTTAAGTTCTGAAAATAAAGGCTCCTGTTAGGCACGAACACTGAAGTCAAACCTGCATCGTGTTAAGAATGAAATTTCACCGCCCTTAAGTGACAGAGGTCTTAATTCTACGCCATTTGAAAATGGCCGTATCCTAGTAACAATACTAACAATAAACACATCACGCGAAAGTAAAAGTGCAGTAGTGAAATGAGCCATTGAAAGGAAGAGTCAGTGACCATATAATATTTCAGCTTCTATTGTATCTAGTAGCAATCTGGTTAAAAAGAAATGACAGTTGCCCTGAAGGAAATAAAGTGGAGGTATTATTGTAGTAGTAGTTTGGGAAGAAAATTGCGCTGTGTCTTGACTGGATTATTTCTCTATCCTGGCAAACTGTCCCCACCTCTCTGTAGTGCTGCTTCTTCCCTTCTTTATACAAATTGAGTTTGTATCATCTAAACTCATAGAGCCCAGGGGCCCTTTGGTGACAGGGAGGGAGGAGGAAAAGGGGAATTAGAAAAAGAAAATGTGACAGGCAGTTTTGAAAAGAAAAGCAATTTTCCTTGTGGGTCTGTTTCTAAATAGGAGTTCCTCGATGCAGTATTTCGCTTCTGCAGAGCAGTCGCAATCAAGTGCATGCTTGTGCTGTTTGGTGGGGCTTGGCACTGACAGGTTTTATTTAGGAGGGGTGGGAATGTAGGGGGATCGGATGTGAGGAAGTTAGTATTTTGGCTGTATCAGCCCGGGAGGCAGAGCTAGCACTTGCTTTGGGACAAAAGTATTTGTAGTCATCAGATAACTTTGCAGTCAGCTTCAATAGCATCACTCTTTTTTTTTTTTTTTCCTAGGTTTGTGGGGTTTTTTTTCTTCTTTTTTTTTTTTTTTTTTGGCAGCCAAGCTCTTAGTAGAACCATCTGTCTTTCTATTAGTATTTTTGAGGCCTGTTTTGAAGCCACTTTGCTTGGCAAAGTCATTTTCATCCTTGGAAACGATTTTTTTAAAAAAAGTTCTGTGGCTTTTTGCCGAAGAAGACTACTATGTAAAAAATCCACATGGCTGTTCATTTTTGTTCTAAAAGAATATGGCTACTTTGTCTTTGTCTTGAATCAAATGAAATTAGAGGTGCTACAACTCCAGCGTGACTGTTGGGGAGTGAGAGGCAGAGATTGTAATTTTAGCAGTGTTCTTATGTTCCCGTATCTCTCAATGAGATTTTCTTTAGTCTTCCTAGTAGAGTAACTGGAAGATAAATTGACTCCTCTATTCTAAATGTTAGTGTAGTTTTGTTTTGTTTTGTTTTTTCGTTTTCTAAATGCCATTGCTTTGGGTAGGATAAACTTACAAATTGACTTTCTGGTGTATGAAATGAGAAAACACAGACTATTAGTGGTCACTGCAGATCCCATACCTCTTCTTGCTAATGGTGGAAAGTCAGCTTTGTTTTCCTGGTTACTCCAGCTTGGGTAATTATATCCTGCCTACCTAAACCCCGCTTGTCATCTCATTTGGATATTATATTTTCCATTTTCTCAAAAACTGCTGTATAGCATCGCTGTGTGCTTCTAAACAGCCGCTGTGTTCCCCATCGAAGGCGGTTGAATTTCAGTTGTAGGTGAACTGATCCCTGGAGATGATGTGTGCTTGAATTCTATGGTACTCATCAGACTAAACTCTTCAGGAACATTTGAAAAGTTTCAGATTTTACATTTTGTTTGTAATTGTGCTGACTTCAGTCACATAGCTGCCTTTCGTTTTCACATTTGTGTATGTGGTTTAAACTAGTCTTACACCGTAGCTTCCGGTTTTTTGAGCTGTCACACAAACTGCTGCCTGGTATCATGCAGTCCCTCTGGTTTTCTGATTCCTCTGTTTCCCAGTCTAGTAGTGCCTTCCAGGCCTCGCTTCCTGGAGTGAAGTCTAAAGCCCATTGTTCAGAAGCAACTTTGATTTCCTCATAAGCCCCCCTTACTGAGGCCTCCCGGATTTCCTTCCTTTCCCCTGTTTGAATGCTAGAACTCATCTTCTCTGAGCCTCACAGTGGGTCAGGAACTCAGAAAAGTCACAGAAAAGGAAAGACTGACAGCATCATAATTCATTTGGTCTCTTCCAAGGCCTTAGCGTTTTCCATCATCCTTTTTAATTGTCCATGGTTACTTTCTTTTTCATTTCCCGCAATGACCATCCAAAACTTCTACACCTTTGCTGAACTCCCTTCCTCAATCCGCACGTCTCTCGCTTTCAGGATATGACCTTGCCTTCAACATCGAGAAAATTTCTGCCATCAGGCCTGATTTTCCTCACCTCCTCATTCCCCTACCTGTAAAACGTACCCGCTTATTATGCCCAGTCTAGAGTTCTGTTCCTCAGGGCCCAGAGCATGCGATGTCATTCCCCGTCGAAGCTGATCCCTACACCTCTGCCTTGCCTTGCAGCGTCCTCTGCAGTTTTGGTCCACCAGCTAATGTCTCTCTTTCCTACATGTCAAATTTTGAATTTCCATTTGCTCCTTACAGCCAGTAAATGAGCAGCTGCCCTTCAGACCCCGTGCCTGCTGTGCCTGTCTCCAGGAGACCTGCCTTGACCTCTGGCTGTGTTGAGTCTCTTGCTTGTGCCTCTGTAGTATCCTGCACACGTCTCTGTTGTTGAGTTAACGGCAGTGTATTATAGTTATCCATCCATTTGCCCCACCAGACTTAGAGCTCCTGGAGAGCAGGTGTTGCACATGAATTCATCTTTGTATCCCTAGTTACCAAAAAAGCTCACATTTCTATTTAGTAAAAATGTTGATTGAATGAATAAACTAATAAACAGACCCACGGGAGTGGAAACTAAATTAATAATCTTAAGTATCTACTTGATATATTAGTTTCAGAGAACCACTGAAGGGTTTTGCAATAGAATATTTACATAAAACATAAAATATTTAATAATGAATAATTGATAAGTATTTACTTTTTTTTTTTTTTTTTACAAGTGTGGTTGTGTTGGACTCATAAGATTTTAGATGGCGAGACTACATGGAGTATCTATGTGGTAGAATTGTAAAAAGTGTTCAAATGTATTATTTCATCTTAAAGTTTAAAAAATATAGGAAGTAGCCTCTTAAATTTATTACGAATTATTCTCATAATAACATGTCCCCTATTAAAAAGACCAAAATTTTGTGACAAAAGTACTTTACCAAAGTTTGATTATAAATGTCACAAATCTTAAACTTTAATTAGGAGCTTTAGGGACATTTAATCCATTAAATAAAAGAAAATGAATGAAGTCAGCAGTGAAAAGGATTTGGAAATATTCAAAACTGGCAAATATATAAGAATGGATTACCCTAGAACAAATTTGTTTTAGAACTTATCCAGGAAACATGATACTAGTTTGATGTAAGTTGTCCTTTTCTCCCAAACACTGGCTAAATTGCAGCAGCAAGGGACTGAAAATTAGTTAAGATACAGCAGTAATTCCGTTAGTGCTCATCATTTGTGCTCGTTACGTTCTATAAAGTTGCCATGAACACTGAATTAGCAAATACTGAACAAATGCTCCTAGAGGAAATGCAGAGTTAGGTTCCTGAGAGCCTTGGGTCACACCGTTTTCATCAACTGACTAATACGTAGGCTTGTTTTATGTGTGTTTCTGTTTAGACATCTTATTAATGTTTATTATTGATTCTATGTGCATTTTAAACAGCAAAATCTCCAAAAATTTCTTGCTACTTTGCACAGGTCTGTGCGTGACAGCAAAGGCACTAGTGCAAGTGAATTTTAGTGAGTAGGCAAATTGGCAAATAACAGAATCTGCAAATAGTGAGGATCAACTGTATTTGAAATGGGTGTTTAGTTGCGTACATGAATTAACCACACATTTCGGATTGTATTTATTTTACTGTTTACTTTCTTCTGAATATTACTACAGTGCTCTTTAATCTTCCCTCGGATAGTCTAAGGAAAACACATCATTGGAATTATGAAATTAGGCTTATTTTTTGTCTTAGTTCTTCCTCTCCTTTGTAGTTCCTCCTGCACCCTTCTCCTGATTTTCGTAAGTGTTGGAAAAGAGTACTAGATTAAGTGTTAGGAGATGTGCTTTCAGGTAATTCAAGTAATTGTTCAAGATCCCGCATTTAGGTTACTCTGCTTGTACCTAAATGCGGGATCTTGAACAACTTATTTGGCCAAGTTAAGTCTCATTTCTTTATCAGCACAGTGATTGTGTTGGGCCAGATAATCCCTACGCTCTTTCTCAGCCTTAAAACTGGTATCCTGTGTATGTGGATCTTGGAAAATTCAGGCACTAAAACAAATGATAATACTAAAACAAAATGTATTTCAATAATCATAATAGGATAAAAGTTTAAAATACACAGACTTTGAAAAGCCCCAGAATTTATTGCAATTTGTCTTTAAAATACTAAATTTTCACCTGAAGCATAATTATAAATTATTAGACTATAAATGCATTACCTGGGTGAAAACTGTCACACACAAGTAGATAGAAATATATGTGCAACAACCAGCTAAGCAATATAGCAGGAAAACTTTAACTTTACAATATTAATAAAATATTTTTAAAACCTTAAAAATAAAATTACTGAGAAGTATGTGAAGCAAAAGAACATTTAAATAAATTGAAAGCAATAATCTGCTATTGGCCATCAAGCCATTAGGTTAATAAATTCAAAGAGAAATTCTGTATCCTACAATTAATGTGGAAAAATAAATGTAAAAACAGCCAGGAGATATTTGAAAAAGAAAATAGTAATGACAGAGTAGTAACATATTGCAAAGCTGCAATAATGAAAAAACATCATGTTATTAAAACACGATAGATAGGCATGTCTGTCCATTACAGAAGTATGTAATAAATTTCCAGTATTTCTGTATTACTTTTCTATTTCTTCATGCATGCATAATTTCAGAAATCATGGATTTATCATAATGACGTTTTATCTGTATCTTAAGAGTAGAAACACAAAGCGGCTGGTACTTTGTGCTGCCATTCTTCTGTGGTGAAATTGAATTCCTCTCTGGTCATTAAATAACTTTGTCATCCATAGGCCTTTTGTGGACATTTGGAGTTGGTGCACAAAGATGTAATTACAAAGCTGGGACTATATAATATATTCTTCTTTATTTATGAATTGCCAATTCATATGTAATTTCAGGGGGGAGGGTATAGCTCAGTGGTAGAGCACATACTTAGCATGCACAGGGTCCTGGGTTCAATCTCCAGTACCTCCTCTAAAAATAAATAATAAAACCTAATCACCTCCCCCCATCAAAAAAAAATAACAATGCAATAATAATTAGTTAAAAAAATAATTTCAGCTGGTGCTCTAAAGTCTCAAGTTACAATAATAAGTAAATTACAACCCCTTTACTAAAGAAGCTCATAGGTCATAAGGGAGACTCAAGCTATACAAGTAACTGTTATTCAAAACAGTAAGTATTGTATTAGTTTTATGAGGTTAAAGAAGTAACAGTTCTTTCTCCCTGAAAATTGGCACCGTAAGAAAGAAGTGCTTCACAGGCAGAGACATTATGTGGGTCTCAAAAGCCTTTGAAAAATAAGTAGAATTTTGCCAAGATAAAAAGGAAAAGAGAAATTACTCAAAACAGAGGAGAAAACACTTTAGAGCATTTTCAAGCATGGAAAAATACCGAGTATGCAAGGAAGTCTTCATGATGCATTGAGACGAGCACAGGATATCCGAAAGAGGGCGGCAGAAAAGCCTGGAATGATGGGCTAGAGACAGATTGTGAAGAATCCTGAATACCATGTGGAGAGATCTGGTCGTTATTCTTCAGGTGAAAGCAAACCATCAAAAGTTTTTCACAAGAGGGGCATATGAAATTCAGATACGAGACCCATTTAGAAGGAATTTATGAGGAATATGATTTAATATCCCGTGGGCACCAGACTTGTAAAAGTCAGGCAGAATCTCCCTTTCAATTACTTATATACCTGAAAAGTCCTTTGTAACTCAAGGCAAAATATGAAGAAGGCAAAAAGTTTTGAGAGTGACCTCAGCATTGTTGAAGATGGCACTTCTTAAACGTGGATGCACATTGGAATCATCAGGGGAACGTTAAAAAATGCTGATGGCTGGGTCTCACCCCTATAGATTCAGATTTCATTGGTCTGAGAAACAGTCTGGGCACTGAGAGTTTTTCAAAGCTTGCTAAGTGATTCATTCTAAAATACACCTTCGAGTTTAAGAACTACTGCAGTAAAACAAGAACCTACCATTTCTGCAAGTCGAGAAATTATTTCCCAAATTTTAAGGTATCTGAAATTTGGATGCCTCTTTCTAAACCTTGTATGTGTTTCATTTGAAGATCCTTTCTTCTTCCCTCTAAAATACTCTTGTTAAATTTATAACAATCGTATACATCTTATAGCAAATGGCTTCTTAGAAAGGAGAGGGCTTACTATATAAAATAGAGTAACTTACAAACAATGAAATAGAAAGGATGCAGAGTAGCTGGTGGTAACCCTTAACCAGTGTGGCCAGTTTGTTGTTCGTTTTGTTTGTTTATTTGTTTGCTAAGTATTCTGGTCAGTAACCTATTCTTACACAGAACTAGCACCCATGCTGTTTTGCCTTCAAATGTACCGCTTGTTTCAGGCCACACATTCCCACATATTTGCTCAATATGCAATCTCTGATTTTTGAGAATTAAATCAATTGTTTTCTATTGGTTTCTACATAAAGTTTAATCTTAAACCATTGTCTTTTTGTTTCCCTGGTTGTGCTGTTTGCTTTTAGTTTTACTCTGGTGGCATTGATAGTTTAAAAATTATTTTGGCTGAAAAAAATGCTTTCCAATTTGGAGACATTGCTGAAAACAGATCCCTCATTCATATAATGCTTATTTCTCTGTCTGCCTGTCTGTCTGTCTCTCACTGTGTCTTTCTCTCCCTGCACCCTTCCTCCTCCCCTCTCTCTCTCTCCCACCCTTCCCCCGGGACACCCACACTCACCAACCTAAATTTCAGAAATAGCTCAGAGGTTTACTGTGAAAGATGAAATGAAGGAGAAACTGAAAGTAGACCTTTAATGTAAGAAATTATGAGAATTACAAGAATCGTAAGTGTCTTCCTAAAATGTGCAATGCCAGTGAGAGGAGGGGAAAGCAAGTCTGAAGGTTATTTCAGAGTTGCTGTTAAGGTTAGCAACTGAGTGATTTTTTTTTTTTTTTTTTTTTTTGGTATATGTGTTTGTTTTACTTTTTGCCATTTCCCCCACTGTAACGTAAGCTCCATGAGCATAGGATCTGATTTTCTTGTTCACTGTTGTGTTTACACTGCCTCGCTCATTTTCTTGTACATAATATATGTGCATTCAGTGTTTTCCAAATAACTGAATTAATGTGAAGAAGGAGAAATACAGGAGAATAAAGTGTCAGATGTGTGATTTTTAGCAGGATCCTAAATTCTTATTCATATGTTCATTGGCAGACACTAACCAATAACCATGTCCACCAGGGAAATCTTGCTTATATCTTTGGGAAAGATCCTAAGTACTTTAGTTAATGACATCCTCTGCATTAGTCACTAATGTGACATGGCTGCAGAAATGACAGCATTAGGTTATATTTCTAGAAATTACTGTTCAATACAAAGATAGCGATTCCACTGTATTAGATTATTTAATGATATGAACTCTGTATTCTGAGAATCACACCAAAAAATTAAAGTGTATTCCAAAGATGGCAACCAAAACAGAGGCCATGTGGTTTGAGGAATGGTTCAATTGCTTGAAAAAGGGTAGATGAAGACAAAACTATAGCTCAGAGCAGGATCCAAGGGACTAGATTCCAGACAGTTTTGACTACCCCATTCCATGGCCATGGGCAAGTCAGTTCTCTGGCCCAGTCACCTCTTTCATAAAGAAAGGGGAAAGGCTTAATTACCCTCTAAGCTATCTTCCAGCTCTTTTCTTCAAGAATTTAAAATTTTCAGTATTATGCGTGAACGTGGGAATCATCTTCAAGTGATGAAGAACTGTTCATATATAAAATTATACCCATGTAGTTAGTTTTGTTTTAGAAATCAGAATTAGTTCTAACAAGTGGGATTTACAGAAGAAGATTGTAGTTCAACCTAAGGGCAAAGTTTTTAATTGTTACATTAATGCAATAAAAAAAGATTTGCAGTGTGAAGTATTGATGCTTCATCACTGTCCAGGATATCATGTAGGGAAATAATTCATCAAGTTAAAAAGTGAACTTGATAATACCTTCCAATTATAGTATTCAGTATTCTGATTTTCCTGTCTAAAGTAGTCCTAAGCATAGCCTCATGTCCAGTGTTCTAGCAAGCTTATATGCCAGTATATTGAACTGAGTAATTTTTTTTCTTTTATCATAAAATAAGGGAGGGTTGGAAGCATAGAGCACCAAAACTTCTTCTCTTTGATTCGCTCTAATACGTTCAGCAGGTTCAAGGTCAACTGCCGCCATTAATGATTCCCGTATTCCCTCCTGATCAACGGACACTGGCCGCAGCCGCCCAGCAAGGATTCCTCCTTCCTCCAGGCTTCAGCTATAAGGCTGGATGTAGTAAGTACCATTGATTTTTCATTTGGGAGTGGGTGGAGGGCATGGCTTTAGGCAATTTAATATTCCTGCCACACCAAGAAATGAGATCACCCGTATATCATTTTTATTTTAAAGAGGAAACACAGAAAGTGTAGAAAGGGATTTATGTTGGTATTTAAGAGTGTACATTATTTCTGTGCTTCTGAAGGCAATATTTGCTTTTTATAATTCAGTTTCATAACTTTTATTCCCAGTGTATTCTTAAAATAGGGGTATAATTTTTAGGTTCTATTTATTTTTGCATAGGTAAGATAAGAATCTGCATTTTAATAGCTTTCCATAGCCCTTTAATTGACAAACCCAAGTTTCCCAATATGCGTTAGTCGGCCTTCCATTTTCAGTCTCCTCTCTGTATTTACAGCCTAATTTCTCACTAGTCTTCTTTAAGTTCTTAGACCAAACCAAGCTCTTTCTTGACTTTGGACTTGAATTGTATGTGTTCACTCTCCTTGAACCTCTTCCAACTCAGATCAGGGAGAACTGTCCTGAGCTAGGTAGATCCCTGTCTCCACGTTCCCTTGGATCTTGTGTATTTTCTCTTTGACGTTAATTGTAAACTCTATAAGGGCAAGTGCTGATTCTGTCTTATTTATTGTTACATCTAAACGTTTAGTACAACATTCAACTGCTTGTTGAATGAACGACTATACAAATGAATGAGCACTCATTACAAACAATACAAGGGCATTTTTGCACTAAATGATGTTACATCAAGATAACTGTTTATATTACTTATTAACTTTAGCTGCCTATGATTTTATAACTTTTTTACCAAAATCAAGATAATGTACTTATTAATTTTGGAAACAATACTTCATTTTCTAAAATTCAAATAACCACAATGCCGACTACAATCTGTTAGATAAAAATAGCAACAAATTCCAAAGAGGGGCTAGACTTCTGAGCTAAGTATCTTCCAGAACATCATGACTATGGCCAGAAAAAAATATAGAGAAAGCAAGTATATTGAAATATTTTCATTGATCAAAGTAGAATACCATTGAAAACAGTTAGTGAAATACTATCATATTAGATATTTATAGAGAATATTACTTTGTAAATTCCAGTAGATTTTGGTTCATTTATATGTTAATAAATTGTCCCATTAGCATCTTGCTATGCTTCAGTACTTATCGTATTTGAGAAACTCTATCCAACATTACAAGAAATCAGATGTTTCCTGCAAATAATGTCTTGAATTTTCATATTTTAACATGTATTCCTACTCTTTAAACCTTTCTTTGTATAATAATGAAGAAATGCGATGTCATTTTTTAAAAATACAAAGTCATTTGAGGGAGGTGGCTCCAACCGTCGAGTCTAGGTAAAAGTGAACTGAACTCAGGACTATAAAAATTCACTGCTCTTTGCAGTTTTTAATACAGTTCTTGCACATCTTTCTCTTGACTTTGGTTTCCTGTGTTTTAAGATGGTGTTCTCACTCTGGACCTTAATTTATTCATGTAATAATTTATTTGTCACATAATTCTATCTTTGTAGATTGATTCATCCAGAAACACCAACTTCTTTTTAGAATTGAGGACTATATATTCTAAATATTTAAAATCTAAGAATAATTTAAACTTTAAGATTTTTAAATTCTGTTTTTACAGTAACTTTTGAGTTTTTAATTATAAAAGATTTTTTGTTTTGTTCCCATTTTTCCTAAGGAATTAGTATTCACATTAAACACATGTTGCCAATGTGTTTTTGGTAGCCTTGGTTACTAAAATGAAAAAAAAAGGACACTTTTAAAAATCATCATCAGTTGCCTCAGACTGCACCTGCAGTATATTCATATAGACTAGTTCTGTTTTCCAAAAGGAAAATTTTTAAGCAACTATTGAAATAAATCCCATTAGCAAATATTGTGCTGAAGAGAAAACCACATTCAGTTTGAACAATAGCATAACTGTAGGCCTGGAAAAGGTCAAGAACACCACTGCCTCACTCCCACTTGACAGAGTTGGCATACTAAATTTATTCAGTGTTAATGTAACGTGGCTTGGAGAAATTTTTCCCTTCCTCAGGTTGTTAGTGTATTAACCATTTGATATTCATGCCTTCAGTGCGCAGGGTTATAAATGATACCACTTACGTGTCCTTGGAAATAAAATAGAAAAAAAGCTTCTGCAGCTGCTGGCAAGCTTGAGACTAGCGTCAGGCCAAACTCAAACCAAGAAGCAGCCCATAGCAAAAGAAAGTGCCTCCCTGTTGACACTCACTCTGAGTCAGTTTGAATGGGGCGCTGGGTGGAAGCGATAAACAGTCCGGACTATTTTCTGCATGATCGTATTGCAGGAAAGGAATGGAAGTGGGGAAAGAAATCTTGTCATCTTCTCTCTTCAGGGGGACTTCCTATTTTACTCCCGTATAATTGTCAGGCACACGTGACTTCTCTGCTTGACACGTGTTCTAATTTGAGTAACATTCCGCAATTCTCAATGAAGGAGACTCTGACCAACCCATCTTGATTTGAGTTTCACGTAAACATGAAAGAGATACTATTTTTTGTTATCAAAAACTCAAGTGCTTTTCATCAATCCATTCAAAGAAAGTATTGATGATAAGTTTTTCTGTTTAGACTATGTGTCTTGATAAGTAAAATAAAAATCTCTGAAACTACATAAGGAAGTTAAAATGTTCTCAATGGGGTAAGAAAGAAAAACACACGTTGAGCAAACTAACCATTGTAGGTTGAGTTAGTATTTCCTGTTTTCCAAAATAAAGATGCTTTTATTTGGACATAAAGGTATTTTCCCTTTAAGAAATAAAATGATAGATGTACAGTGTGAAATGGATATCTACAGAATATAGTTGCTGGAAATTCTCTCAACAGCTAGAAAGCCTGTCATTAAACAATATAAGAGCAAATGAATAGCGCAGTCAGACTTTAGAGCAAACTGGCTACACAGAAGAGAAGCTTTGAGAATGTTGTAGTCCACTCTTATCTGTGAATATGTAGCTCAGTTTACAAGCATTGATATATTAATATCAGTATCTCAATTGTGTTTGGGCATTTGCTGTTAGTGAAATCAAGCATGAAGCACTCTTCTTCATGGATTTGTATCTAGTTATTGCTTTTCCTACCTGCTTCTTAAAATCTAAAAATACTTCCAAACTTCTAAGGAGGTAAAAATAGCAGTGTGTTATTAAATTGAATGGGTTTAATATATAAGAGTAATTTGAAAGCAATTATGTAAATACACTGGTTTGATCAATCAACTCAATTCAGAGGCTGTTCCACTTATGGAAAAAAATAATCCAATAATCTGTATTTTTAACTTGTCAGTTCTATGAAAACTGTCAATTCAGTTGCTATATGTAAACATACCCCAGATTTTATATTGCATAATTAAAAATCTCAAGTTTAAATTACATTTGTGGATACTAGTTCATTTTAATCAGAAAAAAAGTCATTAAAGTCCTTGAATTAAATTTGAAAAACTAAATAAGGTTCCAATTCTGAAATTATAAAATAAATGTATGTACAAATGAACTGGTTCAAGTACATTTTGGATGGTTGAAGAATCCAAGGACACAGTCCATTTGCTTCTGCTAGAAAGGCTGAGTGGAATCCTAGGCTCTTAACCAAAGACTTGAACCTGTGAACTGCAAAGCTTGTATCAGGTAGATATTTTTTGAAATAACATGTACACAGCATTGACGCCTGCAGAACAATTCTAGATTGTTTGCTCATCATAGAAAAAAGTCTACCAAAATTAAAAAGAATCTTGAATATGTATGTTGGTTTTAGCCCAACATTTTAGACTTGAGAGAGAAGTTTGCAATAAGGTGGTTGAAGGTCATAAGTTTGGTCAATACCAGTTTCTCTGACCTCAACTTTCAGTTCTCTTCCCACAACACACAGCTTCCTCACATGCCCTCCCGCAATCAGGTTAAGTGCTGTTCCTTCAGAGCACATCTTTTATAGGCAGAAATGAAAGGAGTAGGTGCTTCTCTTTTTACTAATGACTGCAGTCCTCTGGCCCTCTCCTCACTGTTAGGGTGTAAAATTTCTAGACCCATATTCTAATCGATGCTTCAGAAATTTTTGACAGATATTTTATGTGGAAATTAAAAAAAATCTACAGGAAGGCAAAATCTAATAAAATAATTCATTTTCTATATACAGTAGAAAGCAAACAGTTGTGAAAGAGTTGGGTTGATAGTTTGGCCCAGTGTCAAGTTGAACGTATCACGCACCTGCCGGTGTGGTCTCTCTCCCCAGAGGTGGGCTGCAGTTCCCAAACCATTGGGCTCTTAGTCCCAAACTTGTGTGCTAAGGTACCAGGATGGGGTAGCTGATTCACAGGGTCACACACAATGTTGTAAAATTTCAAGGAAAATAGAGAGGCATCTGTCAGACACTGCATAAAACTGCCTTAGTTGTTTGGGACTCACTACTTAATAAAATGAAGCTGCTGGGCATTTCTTTTGTCCTAAGGGTGCCATGAGAGAATTATTGAGCCACTGATGGTGTCTGAATCCAAGAAGTTTAGGAACTTGTGGCCTAGTCTATTATATATTCATTTTTTAAATGTTATGACCTTTTTTACTTGGAAGTTACTGTCGCCGACCTATCACATTACAACCACAGGGCAGAATGTTATAACAAGATTTATCTTGCACTTACAGAGATATGTGTAATATTATACAGATAAGCAATTGATTCATTTATCTGTACCAATGGGCTATTTTGTCTGTATGATTTCAAACATTCCGTTGTTTTGTTTGTTTTGATTTAATTCGATCTCCAAGAGGCAATTACAAATTGAGAGGTGCTTAGAATGAGAGAACACGGACTGGGGAGCCCTTCACCTCAGCGTGCTTTGTTTAATTGTCCTCGTGCACTTTTCTGAGCTTCAGTTTCCTGACCTGCAAGATGGATTAATGACACCCATTTTACTGACTTGCTACAGAGATTAAATAGGATTATACATGGAAGAGTGCCTAGCAGTGTGTCTGTCTTACTAGGTTTATTTATAAATGATAAATACTGAGTATAATACCAGCAAAACACGAATCCTGTGTCCACTCCCCCCCTAAAAAAAGATTTTAGAACCACACCCAGCATGAATTACGTTTCACATCCTATGTAGACTCAAGTTCATTCTGCCACGCCTAAATGAGGCTTCCTCTGACTGGGAAAAGTATAATTGTTGAGAGAAAAGTATTATAGTGCCGATGGAAACATTTGTCTCATGTAGTTGCAGTCTTAACCTCAACTATTTTATTTCTAATCACCAAGTTTTAAACTTTTTTTATTATCATTTTCCACTTGTCTATTTATCAGAGCTTATGTTGGAAAAGATCATGTGGTTTTCTGAAAATGTATTTAGTCATTGTTTTGGCTGTATGAAACCAGAAATATATTCATATACTCATTCTGCATTTTAACACATTGATTAATTTTTCAGAAATGTGGTAAATAAAATAGCCATATAAAGTTACTGATTGAAATATTTAATTGCCTTATGAGATTAGCTTAAATAAATAGAAGTTGATGAGCCAAGCTTAATAAACTTAAAATATGCTGTATTTACTCTTCATCAGTTTTCTGAACAGTATTTCCGCTTCCAATAAAAAAAGGAAACTCTCAGTTAATTAGTTCCTCATATACCACGATAAAATTAATGTTTAGGAGTTAAATACCATAAACTTCCTCAGGCACATTTGCTGATGTGTTCCTGTTTTCAGTTAATGTCACATGTTTCGTTGTTTAATGGGGGCATCACGTGCGTTCCATTATACTCTTCGGTGCAGCGGGTCCATGTGTCCGGCATTTTCGGAGACTGCATGCTAATTTCTGATGTAACTGTGTTAGCTGACAGACAGGTCATTGAAACAATCAGTGCTGAAACAATCACCAAATCACAAGCTAAAAACCATTGACGTGGTTTGCTTTTATGGAACTGACAAAATGGGAAACATGTGTTGTCAGGATCACATACTGTAGGTTCTTTGTAAATAAGCAGAGAGAAGATGTAATCGTATCTGCAGGCTTCTGTGTTGTGTGTTAGAATTATTATGACCAGCTCTTCCCCTTACCTGCTCTCCCCTCCCCATATCTTAGAAACCAGTGACTTTGGGTGAACCTGACTTAGTTCAGAGCTTTGTAAATATTTATTTTTGTAAAGAAGAACTTTGGTACCTAAACAGCCAATCATTTCAAGTCGCATCTTAGATCAGTGGCATGAAAATATAAAATGATAAAAAGTAAAGAGAATTGAGTACAAGAAAGTAGATAACATTCCACAATTATATGGTGACAGCCACACTCCAGTTCTCAGGGGAGAGATGTTTGAAGGTCAATAAAATGTGTTTGTTTTTTTTTTTTGCTAAAAAATGGAGTTTATATTTTTCAGTATTCATCACTGAGAAAAGGAACTATATATGTCTGTATTGTAGACTTAGAATAAAAATGATAGCTTATTTTGTGCCTTATTGTTTATAAAACATAGAGACATAATTAAATTGAAGCGCTGTAACTCTGTGAGGCGATAACTGTGCTATGTGAGTAACCAGTGTTTGATCGTCCCCCCTGCACATACACACAGTACCACCACCAAAACACACACGTACAACACAACAAAAAAAGCGAAAGCCTTTTCTTTGATAAAGTCCTCAGATTTTATTAGACTAAAACTATAATCTTTTAATCCGTCTTGCTTGCTTTTTAACATTAAGAATATTAAGAATGCCATTCAACTTAAATATAAACCCACTGAGCTCAGTATTTTCTTTTTGACAGAGTTCTCTTTCTTGATAATGTAGATGTTTCAGATGGAAAGAGTGTTTGGCTACTTACACTCTGTGCTTTCAGCCAAGAGGCCTCAAAGTGTGGCATTACTGTATGAGTTTGCCTAACCCTCAGAATTCTAGGTTTGTATTTTTGTTGCCACAGCAAACACGGAATCTCATCTTAGTATTAAATTCATACTCACTAAGGTCATCAAGCTGAAGTGTAAGCCCAGAGGAGCAATATCTTATTTTATTTGAATAGATGTAACTGTTAACAATACTGGACAACTCTGTCGTCCAATAAGCGTGCTCTTTACTGTAGAAAGCTCCACTAGAAGGCAGACTTCAATCATAAGGTCAATAGAAGAGTATGGAAGCAGAAAAAGCATTTAATAAAATAGGCTAAGGTAGTGTCTTGCTTCTAACGCTACCATAGATGTCAGTCTTCCGTGAGGATCGAACAAGTCATGCTCTGGGAATATCGCGTGACTCAGATACGGTGTTAAACTTAACTCTGCTATAACAAGCCAAAATAATACCAGCTTAAACGTGGAAAAAAAGAATATTTCTCACTCACGTAATAGTCCAAGCATTGCTCATGTGGTGGCCCCATGGTATCAGGCCCATGGCTTGTTCTTTTCTTGATTCCATCCGCAGGCTACGGCTCCATCCCATGCTCTACACATCGTCTCCAGCTCCCACATCCCCACCCCCACCAGTGGAAGAGGCCCAAGCCCAGGGAACTACAACTACTTTTAAAACTTACTGTTTTAAACTGTTTCCCTAATAATTTATTTTGGTCCTATTTTTGAAGAATATATTTAAACCTTTCTTAAACCTGTTTATATAGCCAGCTGAAAACAACGCTTCACATTTTTTTTTTCAAATATATTAAAAGATAGCACTTGCTGACTGTACAGACCTCAGCGAGAAAGTATATGGAACGGAAACTGAAAGTTAGCTGCCTGCACTCGTGCACCCCTGTCATCCCATCCCCGGCAGTAATTACTGTTAACAAGTGGGAATGTATTTCTCTAGAACTAGTTATAGATATAACTATATTATATATTCATACATAAATATGTATATACATCTATTTATATCTAGTCTAAATATGTAATATGCAGGGTGTGAACATGCTTGTATATTATAATATAAGCTATGATTTTATATATGTATATACACTGTATATGATGTGTACTATATAATATAGAATGTGTGGGATGGTAAATATTATATATATGATATTCTACTTACAAATATAAGAATATCATGACCATCTTTCTTCCGCACTTTTAGACTTAGATTATCCTGCAATACACTTCATTAAACTGGATGCACCATATTTTATTTGCATTCCCCTCTAAGGAACATTTAAGTTTGTCTATAATACTTAACAGTTTTAGGCAATATGACAATAAACATTTTTGGATGCACATATTTGTCCCAAATGAATTATCCATGGAAAAAATTCCATTCTTGTGTGATATTTTACTTTCATTTATTTTGTTCCCTTTTGAATGTTTTTCACCGGAGAGATCACCTCTACATTCTGATGCTCTCTGAGTTGATTAATGGAGGGTTTAAAACTTTAAAGGGGACTCATCTGAATTAAGCTATGAATAAGCATCAGTGAGCTTTGTAATCGGAAACTATTAATTATTTCAATTTAGTAAATCTGTCAGAAAAAAGTTACTCACAAGGTGTCAGAAGACCTTGGTAGTCACAGTCCCATTTTGTGTTATTCTGTGCCCTTGGGCAAATCATCCTCCTCTTTGTGCCTTAGCTTTTTACTCTTTAAGGTAGCTCCAGTAATGTCTGCCCCACTCACTTCATAAGGAGGTTGTAAAAGTTAGATGGGATGAGTCTGTGCATTTCTAAAGAAGTTACATCATTGTATAATACATCATTATTATTTATTAATTGTATATGCCCATTTTGAAAATTGAATCTGTGATGTAATGAAAAAGATTTCAGGAGTTACCTATTTTAGGTCGCTATATTTCTGACCAGTAAAGACATTTGCATTAATTGTTTTTCACGTTTTAGGGGGAGGGAAAATTTCATAGCATTTCTTAATTTCCAGAGGTTTAAAATGTACCCTTAGAGTAGAAAGCTCTAGGCCAGGAGTCTTCCCAAATGTATATTTTGCAGGCTTCTTGTTACAGTGGTTTAGGAAGCCTCGTGTTCTCACTCTACAGATCACAGACTCTGGACGCACCCTAGGAGGAAGGCTGTCTATCAAAAGGCCTGATAGACAGAAAAGTGGAGAGGCTGTAAGACTGTTAAAAAATAAAATACTTTTAAAAAATGAAATGCTTGGTAAATGAAATGAAAAACTTTAATATTAAAAGTGGAAAATAAAAGGGAAATAGCATTTGAATTGGTCTTAAGTAGCTTAAATGAATACCTCTCTTCCAAACCCCTACTTCTGATCCCTTAATCGTTTTGGATGCTTTTCTGTACCTTTCATTTCTTCATAAGACACAGAGGCGAAATTTAGACATCATACTCTGGTATAGATGTACATATAGAAGCAATTTCTTAATTAATTAATGATTCTCTTCGAACAGCTTAAAATGAGTTATTATGCAGTAGTTAAACGAGGCCTTGGTTGTAATGCTGGAATGCAGAAGGAAAAGGAGACTTGTTTGATTCTTGTCACCTTTTCAGGGATACTCAGATTTCTTAAGATCATCAATCCAAGAATTTTCATTGGTACTAGGATTCATTAGTTTTATGGGCAAAGAAGTGAAGAAAAAAAATGCTGTATTTTTTATAAGCAGAAATGTCTTCCCATTTTGAAAGTGTTTCTTAAAGCATTTATAAGGTAATCTATTTTGAAACTAGCCAATTAGGCAACTATTAAATTAAGTAGAATAAAGTTTTCAGTTGCAATGCTACATTAAGAAGGCAAAAAAAGTTTTTTATTTTTAAAAAATCTCTTACTGAAAAAATTTAGCCTGTAACAAAGCAGTTAAGAACTAAAAATCACCTCAAAATAGCTTCTTTTAAAAGAGCTGTATAAAAAAATAGAAAAATGAAAAAATAGCTGCATAGTCAAACAAGAGATAATTTATTAATTTTACTTTCTCAAAATTCTTATGAAATATTTATTTCATTATTTATTTTATGAGAGTTACTACAAAATATTAGCATTTCTCATAAAAAGTTTGCAATATTAAAGTCACATCATGCTATTCTAGCAAATCTAGAAAGGCTTTACAGACTTTTCTGCAGTTAGAAACCCTTCACCTTTGTTGGGCAAAAAACCGACATCAGTTGTTTCGAACTTCTTTTGTTCCACAAGATGATTTAGGAGAATGGTTTTAAATTTAACTACTTAAAATGGGGGATGAAATGTAGCTGAACTTACTGCTATTTGAAGGCAAAGTTCAACTTGCTTTGGTTTCAGAAAGTCTAAGGTGATTTGAAACAGTCGCTGTGAGGAAGGATTTTGTTTTTATCATTTGCTTATATATAAAGCGTCTTTCCTAGTAAGCACCTTGACCGTGCTCAGGTGCTTTAATGGCATAATAATAGAGGATTCTTGTTAGTGAACAGAAATTATTGTAAGGCTTTGGAAATTCATATTATTTTTCATACCCAAGGGGATATAAATTGCTTTTAAAATCAAAGTTTATGAGATAAACTATGAGATATTAAAAATTGATGTGTAAAAATATGTTACAAAAGATTCTTTCACCATCTGCTTCAGGTCCTCATTTCCTCATATCCTGAAAGTCTATTAAAGTCTAAGCTTCTCTCTCCCCTTCATTTTCTGTCCTTCTTTGGTATCATTGGCAGCTGATCTTAAACACCATTATTGTTTGCATTAAACCATGTGCAAAAAACTAATTTGTTCCTTATTTGTATAATTATTTGCTTACAATCTATTTCTTCTGCTAAACCCAAGCTTTAATATGGGAAAATTGTTCTCCTGTGTTTGAAATTTGTTAATTTCTTATTTAAATAAAATATTGTTTTCTTTATTCAGTTAATAAATATTTAACAGTCCTAAGTGGGCAAGGCACTATGCTGGGAACTGGGAATTAAAGATGATAAAATACAGCCCTGCCTTTAGGATGCTCACAGTCTAGCTGGGGAGGAAGCGCTGTAAGCAGGTGTAATAGAGACATGCACAGCATTTTAACAGAAGTGAATGGGAAGGGAATGAGTTCAGTTCAAGACTGACAGGAGGGATCAGGGAAGGCGTCTTGTAGTAGGGATTCCCGAAGTCAGATCCTACAGGATGAAGTGCAGCTGAACAATTGAAGAAGTTGTTGGGGTGGAAGTATCCAGCAACAACATTCCCGGCAAAAAGAAATGGCCTTGATAACAGCTGGGAAACAGGAGATGGAATAAGGTATACATGGACCTATAAACAGTTCGGTGTTGAGAGTATACTTTAAGACGAGAAATGACAGGTGAATAGTTTGAAGACATAAGTGGGTACCAATTCAAGGAAATATTTATAGACCTTATATGCTGGAGGAACTGAAAAACCATTTAAGGGCTGAAACTCGGGGTTGAGGTCACACTGGCGTTTATCTATCCATTCATCCATTTATCGATTCATCCCTGTCAAGACATACTTTCCTTGCTCACTTTTGAACTTTTCAGTCCTTAACACATAGTATACAATCAATAAAGATTTATTATACTTCAAATACAACAGTGAGTATTTATTGTGTACCTGTAATGAGTGCCACTGGAGACTGAGTGGAGAAGTTGTTTCTTTAGCACAGGACTGGAGCCTTGGAGACTAATTGGTAGGTTCTTCCAGTGGTAAGAAATGAAAACCTGAGAGTTAAAAAAGCAGAGCTTGTGATGGATTGGCCACGGAGGATGAAAGAGGGGGAGAAATCAAGGATCCTTTAGATGTACGGCCTAGGTGACTGGGTATCACCCAAAAAAGATAGAAATACCAGGAGTAGAAGCAGGTTTTTCAAGAAAGATGATGAATTAAGTTTTGCACCTGTGAAGACTGAACTTCCTATGACACAGCTTGGGCAGGTGGAGTGGGATTGTCCAAAAACAATGTGAGAGGCCTAGGCTGGAGTCACTGATTTAGAATATGTTAGTTTGTATATGGTCGTGGAACAAGACACTGGATAAGATCATTCAGATTAAGGGGATCGAATGAGAAAAGCCAAGCACCAAGGATTAGACCCTAAGGAGTACCAGTACTTAGGGAAAGAGTGGAGACAGGTGGAACAGCCTACTGCAGCAATAACAGCAAGGTGTGAGGAGAACCAGAAGAGCATGTTGTAAGAAAACTCGGGGTGTAGATGTAGTTAGATGTAGAAGAGGGGGTCCTTAACAGGATCAGCTGTTGCAAAACGGTATTCATTGAAGTGTGGCAATTCAGAGGTCGCTAGTAAGTGTGCAGAGTATTTCCAGGGATGCTCATGAATTGAGAACTAAAGTGTAGGAGGCTTTAGGATTATCACTGAAGACTAGTTTCTATCAATTCGGATGAGAATAAGATGGAAAGAAAATAAATTGCTCCATATTAAACACTAAAAAAAGTGTTTTAGAGAGATTTTGGAATCTAGACAGTTGGTTGTTTTTTTAGGATCGGAGGTAGTTGTATGTATGTTTAGGGACATGCTGTGAACAGATTCTTACCTTGGCATCTGAGTTACTCAGTGTGCTCTAACCGACCTTCTGAGTATTTCTTGCTGCTGTATGAAATGGGTCCAAATGCAGGCTAGTCCACAAAGACATTCTGCTCACCTGTGTGTCCCATCCTTACTTTTAGGCTCAACTATCTATTCATTAAGCAGGTGTTAATCGAACATCTACTGTGCACTAGGCTTTGCAGTTTTAGACTTCTTTCCTCATTTCTAGTTTCGTTTTATTCAAGGCCTAACTCAAGCCCAGCCCTCCTCTGATTCTTTTGCCAATGACTTCAGCTCGAATAAATTCCTCCTTTCTTTGGTAATTACTCCCTTTCTTATTCATGTGATTTTAATTGTGTGGCTTTGATTCATTTCACTTTCCATATTTGTCCTATTTCCATATTATTTCACTTTCCATATTCTTATTTTTGTAACTGAAAGTGTCATGAAGGCAAGGACTGCACCTTTTATTTCTCTGTGTCCTGCATGTAGTGTTTGACACATGTTAATTGAATGAACGTTAAATGAATTTATCTGTTTTGAAAATTTAAGTATATATTTATATTATGCTTTAAAAATAGTCTGTGATGTTTTCTAAGGCTTAATACTTTCCTTACTATAATAGTAAGGACTGTAGTATTTACTATTTGTGAGATCCTGAATATCTTTTTTAAATTTGTGAATGAGAATAGTAATCGACCCTACTGAATTGTTACCAAGATTAAATGAGATTTTAAACGCAGACCAGTAAATATTTTTATATCTGTGTGAATCTGTATATGTGTATTTATATGTATACATATGCAAAATATTTTAGCAGAGTGCCAACAGTCAACAAGCATTAGTGGTCCACATTTCACATCAGTGGGAGCATAAGTGAATTATTAAAAAATGATATTGGAACAATTGATATTGGAACTGTTTGTGTAAAAAATGATTTTTTTTCTCTAAACCACATATGAAAATAAAATATAAGCCCAACTATGATTTTTTCCTTTTTCTCCCAGTATCTCTTTTTCTCCCATCACATTGGCCGACAAATCTGTCTTCCCCATATGTTCCTTTCTCTGTTTCCCTTGTGATTAGTTTAGGCCATTATCATTTCCCACCTGATTTACTGCAGTAATTTTTAACGTGTCTATTTGTCTCCAGTCTCTCCCTCTTCCAGTCGATTCTCTCCCTTGCCACAAAATTGATCTATCTAAAACACAAATCAGACTGTCACTTTCCTGCTTAAAACCTTTTGGTAAAGGTTTAACGTTGCCTTCAAAGTAATGCACAGGGCTTTGCAAGATGTGTGTTCTACCTGCTTCTTTAGCTGTATAGTTTAATGTTCCCTTTCTGCATCAGATACACTGGGAACATTAAAATATCCCTGGAAGTAGGGGCCAATAAAGGATAATGGTCACTGTTAGCACTGTCCTGTGAGTGGCGAGGGGCTCCTTCCAAGCAGAAGGAACCCACCAGTTCATCTGTTGGCCTATGAAACAAAAGAAAGCAACTTCTTTCAAAAGTACCATTTGTAGTGTCCTTTTAAACTTCATTTTGTCTTAGACTCCTACAGAACTCCCTCCACTGGGAAGTTAGAATGCTGAGAGCAAGGTGTTTTAAGTACCAGTCTGAGAAGATGATTAATAAGAGCATCCTTGTTGCACTAAGTGGTGGAGGCTTCCTGTGTGACTCTTCAACAGTCACAAGACATGGAAGGTCCCTACGTAAAGATAATTTGGTGGAGAAGTACCATTTTTAAGAGATACTTTGCAGATACTTACTACTATATATAAAATAGATAACAAGGTCCTCACTGTATAGCACAGGGAACTATATTCAATACCTTGTAATAGCCTACACTAAAAAGGAATATGAAAAGGAATATACATGTATAACTGAATCACTACCAGACATTAACACAACATTGTAAACTGACTATATTTCAATAATAATAATAATAATAATAATAACCTTCCTTGATGCTCTTTCCAGGTAAAGTTCTTTTCTGGAGGTTTCTGGACTACCTTCTCCACTGGTCTGCTTTGCTCATTGTATTACTGGATCTGTTTATCTCCCTTGCTTTATTAGGAACTCTTCCTAGGCAGGGATTGTAGATGTGGATACATTTTAGTTTTTATAGTGCCACAACATTTTCCAGATCCTTTATATTGGTTCAGTGGATGAAAAGATTTGTGAAGTTGACCCTGGATAAGAACATACTTGCTTTTGACTATCTTCCTCAGCTTTAATAACCTTACTGGAAAATGTGTTTTTCTTATTCCGTGTATAACAACAACAACAAAAAAAAACAGAGAGAGACTCTTCAGTGTCACTAGAGATTATGGTTATCTAAATATTCATTACTTTACTACTAATATAAGTAACATGCTTTCCAAGGGGTTATTGGGTTATTTAATATTAGCTATATCATTTGTATCAACAGATACTATGTACCTCAGTTTATTTTTCAACTTCTTGAAAAATTTTAGTTTTGAGCTAGAATTTTCCATACTTGGCTTGAAATAAGAAGCAAATTAATTTTGGAAAGGTTTAGGGAAAAACTGTTCAAATGGTTAAAACCTAGGAAAGAGCAAAAGAAATTACTCTAACTAGTTGAAAGTCAATTTGAATAGCTTACACATGTTTGAACTTTTTAAAAGTCCGAATTTTCCATTATCTACTTTTTACTAAGTAAGTATCTCATGAAGTATTTACAAAATAAAACTGTTGTAATATTTTTAGTGCAGTTAACTGAGGGATGGTGTAAATAGATGACAGTATTTACTTCAATGAAAGATCTATTTTTATCCCCAGCTGTTTCTGAATTTCTCTTTTGCCATTAAGAACTACCTCTGACCTGGTCTTGAAGTCTTATATATTCTATGTCCACTTTGGAACACATGCATATATTTTTCATTTCTTTAATTAATAATTAAATTTCTATATTGGCCATTTTCACAGTTACTGTATTTGTACTTACTGAGTAACGGGCAAATTTCAGTCGAACTAGTTCTGGATATTCTAGACCCTAAAAATTGATAGTAAGGTAGATACACTTCAATTTATGTATGTCTGTATGTTGGGTGGAGATGGTTGCATTAATATGGTGCCTTAGGCACAAACCTTTGAAATTAGTTGATATTTATATCTTGGAAACTATAAATGATTCCAGGTACATAATAGCAGTAGTACTTTTTAAAATTCCTGCTGCCAGCCTTTTGTTTTCTCCAGTTGACTTAATCATCAAACACATTGATATGAAACAGTATATGGCAAACACATTGTATTAGTTTGCAAGGGCTGCCATGACCAGAAACCACAAATTGGATGGTTTAAGCAACAGAAGTTTATTTTTTTTTCACAGTTCTGGGAGCTAGAAATGTAAGATCAAGGTGTCAAACTGCGTGGATTTCATTCTGAGGCCTTTCCCTGACTTCTATCCTCACATGGTTGTCCCTTCTTATAAGAACACTGGTTATACTGGATTATAGCCCACTCAGATGACCTCATTTTGCCCTAATTGCCTCTTAAACACACTATCTCCAAATACAGTTATATTCTGAGATTCTAGGGTTTTGGACTTCAACATATAAAACTTGGTGGGGAGGGTACAATTCAGCCCATAACACACATATAAATTATTTGTAACATTATATTATGCGTATGTATACATATTCAAAAGAAAGACAACTATATTCATTTCATTAATATACATCCATGAATGCAGGAGATGAAAAATGATAAGATTCTAATAATGAGGGTGAAAGTACAGCTCAGTGGTAGAGTGTGTGCCTAGCACGCGTGAGGTCCTGGGTTCAATCCCTAGTACCGCCACTAAAAATAAATAAACATAATTACCTCCCCCCCAAAAAATAACAGCCAAAACATAAAAATTTTTAAAAAGATTCTAACATGTACATGCATTTTAAAAATGTTATGGAATAGTCTCACTTTTAACTAATGACCTTTAATGCCCATATAATACAAATTTTGTTGTTAATTGGATGCTAGTAATTGGAAAGTACCCAAAACACCTTTGTGGGTGTTTGCCATCAGTCCAAATTTATGAGTGAATCTGTATCTCTAGGTTTGAATCCGGGGTCTTCTTTAAGACCTCCTATTACTTAAACTCTTTAATTAAAATTGTAAATATTGTAAAACTTCATTTCATATCCATCACCTTTTATGTCCAAATATCCTCAGGTCTGGAGTATGAACACTCTCCCAGCTTCCTGCTTTCTCTCTTCCCTGTACCTTCTTCTATCACCTGTGAGTTAAACTGGTTTTCCCTCCATGTCTTCAGCACGTCACACTCATGCTATGTTGCGTTTCACCCTACCTGAAACAGCTCGCCCCTCCTCACCTGCCAGATCTTCCAGGCCAAACTCCCTCTTAATTTCCATCTTCATTCTCTAAAGACTGAAGCCTGGAATTAGTTCTTCCTTAGCTCCTACAGCGCCCACTCATGGGCACTACTGCCCAGACAGGTGCTTTCCTTGGAGAAGCCAGGCAGGTAGCAGATGGCTGGAGACCAAGTTCTGTGCGTTTCCTTGTTTTTGTCTCCTATGGCACCTGGCAGAGTTCTGATCACGTGGTAGATGATATGAGTGCTTATTAATTGATTTTCAACAGGGGAAATAAATTATATAAATGGATTATCACTGTGAAGACACCACAGTCTCTTACTTTTGCTGTAATTTTAACATTATATTCATTAAATAAGGAATATTAATGAACTACAGAATTTCAAGTATTTAAGTTGGCAATTCTAATTGGCATACTGTAATATTTGCTATTTCAGCTAGTTTGCATAAATTCAAATTCAGCTTTTAAACATTTAAACTTTTCTTTATAAAACCAGATAGAGTGTTTTCTGGATTAAATGACAAGTAAAGCCTCCCAGGTAACATCAGTTGTCTCCTCTCCTGTATCACCAATGTTTTTTTTCCCTGTATACTAGATCTGTCTCACTGGCATACAAGCATGCTCCAATTTTTACCAGTGTATACTTCTGTAGTAAAGTTTTCTTAACCACTTATCCTTCATTAGCAACACACCTCACTGAAACTGTCTGTTTCAGTACTTCTCAAACGCATACAGATAGTCTGGGAATCTTGTTACAATTTAAATTCTAATTCAGAAGGTGTATGCTCACTGCCTTAAAAAATTGTCCCAAAGCCTAGTGGCTTAAAGTAACAATTATCTGGACACAGCCCCACTCAGGCTCAGAATCTTTCACATCACTGAGACCAGGGTGCTGGCCTGGACTCTGGTCATCTCTAGGCTTGGCTTGGGGAGGAGTCTGCTTCCAAGCTCCCTCCTTGGGTTGTTGGCAGGCCTTGTGTGTTTGCTTGCTGTTGGCCTGAGGACATCAGTCTTCTGCAGTGTGAGCCTCTCCATAGGGCAGCTCACAACATAGCTGCTAGCTGGGGTGAGGGGGACGGGGGAGCAAGCAGGACAGAGTCGGAGTCTTTTTGTAACCTAATCTGAAAAGTAACATCACAGCACTTTTGCCTTATTCTGTTGATGACAAGGCAGTTACTAGGCCCAGCCCACAGGGCAGAGAACTGCACAAGGACGAAACACCAAGAAGTGAGAGTCATCTGAGAGCCTGCCTTCCACGTTAAATTTGGGGTGGGGTCTGAAATTCTGTGTTTCTAACAAACTTTTAGGTGATGCCAGAGCTGCGCTTGAGAACTTCACTTTGGAAAGCAAGGATTTACATTTACTGCCTCCAGTTCCTTTCTTTTAGTCATTCTCTATTGATCACACTCACTCCAATTAACACCCTCCCCTACTCCAGTGAAACAGTCCTTGCTGAAGTTACCAGTGACTTCATTACTCAGTCCCGAATTTGATAAAACTGATCATTCTTACTGAAAATCTTTCTTCACCATTTACAGTTCTTCCCAGTTTTTCTGCTAATTACCTATCTCCCTAACTCTAAATGTTGGTATAGCCCATAATCCAATCCTGGGACCTCTTTTTTATCTACAGTTCACTTCTAAATGGTCTCATGAAGGCTTAGAGCTTAAACTCCAGATATTTGCTGACCACTTTCAAATTTATGTCTCCTATGTAGATTTCTGCCCTAACATTCTAACATGTTTATCAGGTGCCTCAGTGAACACCTCTATTTGGATATCTGATAGTAATACCAAACTTAACACGTCTCAAACAGAACTCTTTATTCCTTCCCCTTTACCTCCCCACCCTGACAGGCTCAACCTGGCAATCTTGCTTCTCATCCATATTTGCAAACCCAACAAATAGTTCCACTCTCCAGTCAGCTGTTCAAGTGAAAAATCTTGGGAGTCATCTTTGAGTCTTTTCTTACTCTCATATGTAAACAGCCATTAAGTTTTGCCAGTTTTGTCTCTTAAGTTATCACTTGACTTTCTCCATCATTCTTCCTTCCAGCATCACCACCCTAACCTAGGCCATCGTTACATACTATACAGAGTTTTGCATCTTTTTAGTATAGATTACAGCTTCCAACTAAGTGATTTTACTCAACCCATCTTTTTCCCATGTTCGTAGTTACCTTTATCCCATAAGATACACTTTATCTGCTTTATGTCGTTTATAAGCAATACATAATCTGGCTCCTGATTCCCTCTCCAGCCCGATTTATCTCTACTTTCCCACCTGAACTCTATCTGTACTTGAGCATTTCAGGGACTGGACTGTGATATAACACTCGCATTTGACACTGAGTCTTAACAAAAATTATTTTCTTTCCTGCAACATTCGTCCTTTTTTCTTTACCTGGCTAACTTTCATTTAATTCAAGTTTCAGCTTAACCATGAGTTCATCCTAGAGGCCATCTTTGACCTTTTAGACCAGGTTTGGGGCACTCTCAGTGTAGTCCATGGCATTATATACTCCCCTGTCCTACTAGTCATTATATTTTATACTAGTCATTGAATTATCTCCATCTTTTTCTCCTATTAAGCTGTAAGGCCTGATCAGCAGAGGTAGATTCATGTATTTTGAAGCCTGAAACATACAATTTGGGGGACCTTATTTAAGAATAAAAATATGATAACTGTATATATGTGATTTTCATATATATATATAAAGTGTAAAAGAGGATATTCATTTATAAGAAGAAATCACAATAGAGTTAAAAATTGAGGAAGTTTACGAATATAAAAACATATGACCCTGTGAACACACTATTGGGGACCCTTCCCAGAACCCCAAAGAAAGCTTCAGTAAATTCCCACTAAATCTACCTCTGAACATGAGTCTTCTTTAAACCTCTCTTTCTAGTATCAACAGCAGTGCTTGACACATAGTGGGTGCTCAGTAAATATTTTTGAGTGAATATATTAATGAGTTATTTTCAGTTTTATTTCCATACATTTGGCATTCAACAAGCTTTCACAAATTAGAATTCTAAAAAAACCTTTGTATGTTAGAAAGTTGCTCTTACAGTTATTAAATTCCATTATTTGCTATGGTTATATTTCAAATAACATGTCACTGGGTTCTGTGCAAAAAGTCTGTTGCATCTCTTTACTAAGTGGGAAAAAATTTTTATTTGCATCAAAAACATACGTTACAGTCTTCTGTATGTGTATATATGTTTGTGTGTGTCTCTATATGTATATAGATCATATATATAGAACTTTAATTTGAATTACTAAAATTTTATTTTTTCCAACATTCCCACAAACAGAAGTCCCTTGAGGGAGAAACTATGTTCTGTTTTCTTTACAGTTTATTTTATAAACATTTGTCTCTGGAATAATAAAGATAACCAATATTTTATATAACTTTTAAAGATGCATTAAATATTTTCTTTATGATGAATTTGTCCTGAAGACAAATTTAAGAGGTTATTTGAATCGAGGCAGTAACGTAGCATTCACAAGATAAGCTCCTTGGCCTAAATTTTCAGCGTCTAGTTTGTTAAAATAGATTAAAGTTTAGTTAAGTTCCCTGTCTAATAACATTTTAACTTCGCTAAGGAGTCGGTGTGTCTTATCAGGATTATCGGGGGGTGTGTGTGTGTGTGTGTGTGTGTGTGTAATAAAGTGCAGCCCTCTGATCAGTGTGCACTTTTTCCTCCCATTTTCCTAAATACATCATGAAAAAAGGATGAGGTTTCCGCCTTAATTGCTTGTGCCTTTTATTCACATTCCTCTCTCAGCCAGAATTGTGAAAAGAGTGTTAGTAAAAAGCTGCACAATAGCGCTTTTCATTAGGCCTCAGCAAGGCGCACAAAAGCAGGCTTTTGGAAGGAGTGAATGCGTGAGTTTAATTTGCAGGTGGAGAGTAGATAAAAGGTGCTGACGCTTCTGTGATTCTCTTCCGTAGGTGACCCTTACCCTGTTCAGCTGATCCCAACGACCATGGCAGCTGCTGCCGCCGCAACGCCGGGCTTAGGTCCGCTCCAGCTGCAGGTAAGTCAGCGGACGCTACGCCAGAGACAAAGGTTAAGTAAACATCGAAAACAGCTATTATCCTGCTAAAGCAAAATAAAACTCACGCGTGATATTTGTCTCACACTCTTTTGTTTTTGAATTTGTGTGTACTGATTCTCCAACCAGAAGTTGATTCTTTTAATTTTTAGCCCCGTTTTCCATGCTAAAGATAGCTTATTGTAATTTTTTTATTGCCTGGTATGATTTAACAAAATGAGCTGTGGTTTTGCTTTGATTACTGTATGCCATAATTTCATCACAGAATGGTCCTCATCAAGATAGAATAACAAAAAACTACAAAAGAGATTCAGATGCTTATGGATCAAGACAACTTAACAAAAATTACGTTTAAAATTGTGCAAGATGCCCAGTATTTTTGAAGCACTCTGTAGATCTCTTTATTCTCCTGCTAATACCAGCTCAGTTGGATAAGCATGGATAAGTAGACCAAAAAAGCAGGTGCCTAAATGAGCTCAACTGTATCCAGACATCCTCATTAAGACCTTTTTCAGCCCTGCAGAAGATATATATCCATGTATCCGTGAATGTCAGTGACAGCTTTACCAGACATCCAAGTGACTTTAGACATTTTGTCTCTGGAGTTGGAAGGAATATCAAGGAAATTATATTAAAGATATCTTTTCATCAACTGTTTAAATCCTGGAATCAACATCCTATTCCCCTAGTGTCTGTTGTTACGGACTTTATATAGTTACACAATTATTTAATAGGAATAACAGGTCATCTAATAGTAGGGTTAATCTCTCCTTGTGAGAAGGTTTGTATTTTCCTTTGCCTAAAAGACACAGTATGCTGGTGAGGCCAGATATAAAGCACTGGTGCTTAATAAAATAAAATTGTATTCATGAAGATGCACTGTCATGATAGATGACCTCAGTCAATAAGCAAAATACAGCTTTATATTGTAGCATCAAGAGACAGGTACATCTGGTCAGCACAGGGAATTGTGGGAAGACCTGGTGGGTTTCTGAGAAGCCGGTTGAGTCTCATGGGAGGAGCTGAGGCATAATGTGTTCTGTAGAGGTTAACAACAGTCACTCCTATTCTGCCTTTTCTCTGAATGGCTACAGTGTATCTGTTTCTTTGAGCTGGAAATACCTTGGGAAGTGTTGGAGCCATGGGGACAATAAAAGTAACAATATTTGTAATCCTTTGAAATCTGGGAAATACCTGCAGCACGGAGAAGTGGTTGTCATCAGTGAAGCTAAAACGAGATGTGGAATTATAGGAAGAGGGAGGAATATCCAGCAAAAGATTTGAATGTGGAAAATCGGAGTTTTAGGGATTGAGGCTGTCAGTTTTCAGAGCAAATGAAACATTCTCATTTCCTTTCACCACCGGATTAGTGATGAGCGTGGGAGAGTTGGAGGCTCTATGTTTCATTGCAGGGTTCTGGTAGGCAGTAGCTTCATTAGACAGCAATCCAAACCTCTTTTCCTAGAAAGATAGTATTAGAATATTAGGCACAAATTTTTATCTCCAGCCTTATGATACCACATTCCCTTAAAATTTAAAGATACCAAAAAATTTGTTTATCAGAAAACAAGAAAAGGACACCAAATGTATTAACTCTTACTTCAACTAAAATTGATCTATAAATGGGATAAAGATCTTTTTATGTAAGTGGCATCTACCCATTAAAATATATGACTTTTATAGAATCTCAGTAAATCAACACTGTAGTATAATAAGAGAATTAATAATCTAAAACTCTTTGATGATAGGCCATTAGCACTAATAGAACACATATACATAAGCAACACACACGTTTTGCTCATGATTTTAAAATAGTACTCAAATCCAAGCATGTGTTTAAACGCGTGTCATGACAGAGAATCTGGCTTTTCTTTGAAGTAGACCGACTCTCGTCTTTGGTGGGGCGCCTACACCAACCTACTGTTCTCCTCATAAACCCAACACTATGTTCATTGATTCTGGACCTTGACTTCAGCTCTCTCCAGAGCTGCAAAGGAGACCTTGTAATACTCTCCCTCCCTTTGCATTAAAATAGCATCCAGATTCTTTTCTTCTCCACAAACCTGCCCAGATGGATCAGAGACAGGCTAACTGCAATGCCTCATCAGAAGTCACATCTCAGCCCGCACCTAACATTCTCCCCAGTCTTGTGAACCTGCATCTGAGGAGTTCTGTCATGGTGGAGTATAATGCATGAGCCAGTTTTAATTTTCTCCAAACTCTGCTTTTAATTACACTCTGATAAGTCTCCATTTTCCATCCCTTTATAATACCTGGAGTAGACTTCATCACTTCTGACTCCCTTTCAGTTACTAAGATTCTCTTTTAAGTTATTAAGATTCAGTCCTAGATTCTAATACTGGGTTCTCTGGTAAGACTTTCACAAGGATTATCTAATTTAATTCTTACTACAGTACTCTGTGTTATGTATTAATAATAACTCCATTTAACAAGGAAGAAAACTGGGTCACAGAGTCCAAAATCCATGGTTTTGAAACAATTATATTTGCTTTTTCCAAGTACAGGCGATTTTGTTTTAAACTTTGGAAACATTGCCCTTCTTAGGACATTTGCTAACTCAGTAACCTGCTAATAAACTTATACAATAATACTGATTAATTGGTACTAATATAAATTTCTTTATGCACTGTGATACTGAAGGAGGTAGAAGGGCTCATAATGACAGCCATCTGCTTCGGACTTTGCGTGTTCAATTTCATGCCTCTTTACACAGGCTTATGTTAATCCAGGCTTCTCTTTTTGAACATCTACATCTAAGAAGGGACACTATAAATTTATTTCTACTCATGGTTGCCTTTGTTTAGCTACCCTTTGTGTTTTCTTTTGAAATAACCTTCTGCATGTAATTGTTCGCACTCGGATAATATTATCTTAAGTAAAACCAATAACCAAGGCCTTTATTAAATAAAGAGGGAATAATGATGAGTACAGTTGTTTTAAAAGACCAGCAAAATGAAAAAAGCATGTTTTAAGCTAAACCACTGTTTACTACTTACATATCATTTTATATTCCTGGATGAAATAATGAAAAAATTACCATGGAATAAAATATAATTTACATTTTAAAAATCATCTTACTGTGTACTTTTAGGAGCAGTTAAAATGGTCTAAATGTTGTCAAATATTTATTTTCTTTCTTTATAGAGAAAAAATGGCTTAATCTGAATTATGCATATAAAGCATACAAATTAACATGTTGTGCCAAGGCACCAATTTATTTATTTCTCTTCTAATGAAATATCTGTCCTTGTCTCCTCTGAGCTTTTTCTGTGCTTTTAAGTCTCTTCGGAGCTTCAGATTCATACAGACAACTGTGTGTTGGCTAGCGGGAGGAAGCACAGGTGTTTACAGACACAATAAACCAACTATAACACGGACCTTGCCAGTTCTCTTCCTTGCTCCCAGACCAGCTCATTGTCTGGCCTTAGCAAATGGCTCCATTCCATCTATTGGTCAACCCCAGAAACCATGAGCGCTGTTATTAACTTCTCTTCTTCCCTCTTCCTCTACACCTATTCATTCATTACCTATTCATTCCACCTGCTAACTACATCAGGAATCCATCTGTTTCTTTCCGTATTAACTGTCACTCTGTGGGTCAGGCCTCCCTCACTGCCTGCACGATTTACCACAGTAGCCCCTGAACTGGTCTTTCTGTCTCCATCTTGCTCCTGTCAACACACTCTCTACATTTGTCAGAATGGTCTTCCTGATTTTAGAAAACCTGATCATGCCCTTCTGCTAATTAAAGGGGAGATGATCCCCATGACCCTCTCTCTCCCCTCCAGTCTTTACAGGTGGCATTTGCTCTTCCAGAAAACTTGCTACCCACCGTCTTTTACCAAGCCAGCTCCCACCTGTCCCTGACATTGCAAGTGAAAACCTCACTTTTTCAGTGAAGTTTTCATTGTCCCCAAGTCTGGATTACCAACTCTTAAGGATTTCCAGAGCACACTGTATTTCCCCCCTCATAGCGCTTGTAGAATACGTTTTAAATCCTACTTTCTGGCTTCTACCAGATGATAAAATCTATGAAGTCATTGACTCACCATCGTTTGCACTTAACTAAGTGCTTGAAATATTTTATGAACTCAATAAATATTCACTAAATGAAAGGGTGAAGAATTAATCTTAGCATTACACTTAAAATAAATTATGTATCTGTTTTTGTTAGTTAGCTGTTCTTCTTTATAACATTGGAATTAAGCTGAATATTAATGATTAGTTTCCTATGTAAATTGATTTTCATCCTTGTGAAAACACTATGCCTAGTACCATGCTTGGCACTACAGTGTTTTAAAAATTATGTGTATAAATGCTCCCACTACCGTATTCAGTGTGCTCCAACTCTTTGCTGTCCCTTGACTTGCCAAGGTACGCTCCCACCTTAGAGTTTTTTTTTTTTTTTTCAGTTGGTTAGCTACCATGTGATGAATGGATTTTTTTTAATTGAAGTATAGTCGATTTACAATGTTGTATTAATTTCTGTTGTACAGCATAGTGATTCATTTACACATATATTCCTTTTCATATCTTATTCATTATGGGTTATATAAGATATTGGGTATAGTTCCCTGTGCTGTCCAGTAGAGCCTTATTGTTTATCTGTTTTAATAAAGCCACCTTAGAGTTTTTATTACCTGTGCCTCTACCTGCAAGACTCTTCTCTCTACCTGGAAGGCTAATTCTTATCTCAACCTCATTCAAGAATTTGCTCTGACATCATCTCTCCGAGGCTTACTCTAACCCCTGAAATCATAAAATTACCCTCCCAGAGATAACGCATTTCCTGTTTCCCTTATTCTGCTTGTTTCCTATAGCACTAGTCATCTTCAGACATACTGCATAACTTCCTTATCATGTTCCTTATTTATTGTCTGTCTGTTTCAAGTATCCTCTAAGCTCCACCAGAGCAGGAACTGTCCTCTTGCTGTTATTCAGTAATGTCTCTCACGTGCTCAGGAGAAGGCTGAACAACTTGCTGGTGCTCAGTACATAAGTATAAAATAAAAACCTATCATGAGCTAATGCTCATAATCACTTTTAATAAAATAACAGATCAGCATATGATTAATTTCTGGAATAAATGATGTTAATTTTGAAGACCAGGGAACATTATATATTTTTTTCAACCCCTATTAGAGGATTCTTAGTATATGAGAAAATTGTAGCTCTCTCTTGTGCTCCTCCCTCCCTTTATCTTATTATAACCGTGGACTGCTGCATAAAAAAATGTGTTTTAGCATTTATTACAGTTTGTATAGTTCTTTTAAAGTCATAATTTGAAAGAGAGAGAGAGAGAGAGAGACCAAACACTGCAACGTTAGTTTAACTTGTACATCATTTGTTAGTGTGTGTACCGAAGTATGCAGAAGCGTGAGCTGCTGGAGGTGCTTTGACTCAGTCTGACTCACCTTGCCAATACAACACTAAAGTAAGCGGTTTCTATGTAACAGAAGGATGCATTATCAAAATAGTAACTAGCCAATTAGCAGTTTCATTTACTGAGTTTACCCCCTTCTCTTTGTTCTTTCCCCTTCCTCTTCAAACTACTTTCTTCTTCCAAGAACCAGGGATACTTTCTGATATATGTTCTCCTGATATTGTCTCTTTTCAAAGGAGGGAGATTATCTTATATGGAAATTTAATCTAGCTTCATTTCAATATTAAGAAGTGAGTATAATTATTTAAGCAAGAGAGCGTACACTTTGAATCTTTTGGACATTTGTGACTAGATAAAATCAGCTAAGGAAATCGTCTGTTTCTAATTAATGAAACCAAATGATGGCAACAGTCCATCTAACATTTATTTCTCATATTCATTGTCTTTAATTTGCATTTTACTTAATAGGCATCATGAACTTTTTAATAGTAGAAACTATAGTGCAGTATTCAATTTCTATTTTGTAACTAGACTTCTAAGATTTGAAATTAGAAGGAAATATTTATCCACTTATTTCTCAGTTTATAAATACTGTATTCGTGTTGGCCAAAAGATTGTTGCCACCTGTTCTACCTATAGGAAGCCAAAAATGTTGACTCCAACCAATGATTAATAGTGATAAGCGGGGAAAAAAAGAGACTGAAATCTTCCTGGATAGTTGTATTTTACTCAAATAAGCAAGTAGCATTCATTCAAGAATTTTTATTGAGTTAATTCACCTTTTACTGATTGTTGGTAGGATTATTTTTTAAATGCATAATAATATTTTTGCAATAAAGACTCAGTCACAAATTGTCATAAATGAAATCACATAAGGCTACACTTCCAGCAGCCAGTAACATCAGTAACATGCATTCTCTGGGATGAAGAAAATGATGGATGACGTGTGATAACAGTAGAGAATGAATTACCCAAAATATCAACTAAAATCCGTCTTTTTTCCTATCTGTCAAGGGTACTGGTAGTCATAGTGGGAATGGCTTCAGTTTTTATCTTATACAGAGTAACATCAAGGTAGATGTGGATGAAAAAATGAAGTTCATCTTTTTATCAGTCTTCTGCCAGTCTCTGAAGGAGGTCAATAATTATGACAGGCCACAGATGAATGTTTCATATTTCCCAGAGCACTGTGAGTGACTGAGCGTGGCTTTCGTGTCTGACCAAGAGAAACCCCCAGAAAATCAATAAGGAGGAAGTAACCATATGGAGAGGTCTAGGTGTGAGGCTTTTTACCTCCTTATTGAAGGAATTACTTACAGGGATGAATACTTGCAAAGATTCTCCACTATTCAGTGTAACTTTTAGGTCACAGTCATTGCCATGCCAGGTGACAAATGATCAGCTGCTCTTCATTTCAGTCGCAGCCCTGGTGTGTGGTTTGCTGCCGTACTTCTGTCTGCATGAGTGAGTTTTCTCGCAGGTTAGAAGAATGAATTCCCTCTTTTCCTCTCCCTTCGACCCTGAGCCTACAGGGCAGACAGACAGAAGCGCACGTATGATTAATACAGCACAGCTGCAAGTGTGAGTCATTTGCATATGTATTAATAGAGGCAAAAAAAAACCCCAACAACAATTAAATTATACACAGAGACATTCTGCATACTAAAGAACATATGCAAATAGGCCTGAGAAAGTGCAGCCAACATTTTCTCTGACTTTTCCCAGCCCACACGGACCAGAGTCAGAACCCAGCAGTGTTCGAGGGGCTCCTTTAGGGAGGAACCTGGTAGGAACCGCTTCCACAGCTGTTACCGCCCCTAGGGTTCCCGGGGGCTGTGTGACACTTGGACAGTGGAGAAAGTGCACGCAGTGTCTTCTTCACGCTATTTCCGTATTTCCTTGTTTCTAGCAGCTTCATGGTGTCTTGTTACATGCTAACAGAAGCCTCGGTACACATGCACTTCTCCACAGAGTACCCATTTTTATTGTAATGACCGATCAAATGGTAAACTTTAAAACTGTATTTGAAGTTCTGTCATTGCCTACACTTAAATTAATACAGACTATTTATCAACGCCAGACTTCCTGCTCACCAGTCCATGCCCATTCCTCGATGGCGTTCTGTGTTCTCTTAATCAAAACATGGTTAGGTTACTCGAAAATGTTTCTAGGCTAATTACCATACATAAGAGGTTTGCTAGGCTCAAGGCCAATAGTAGGTGCAATGTTAGGAACAATACCGATTTGTCATAATTTTTAAAGTATACAGCTTTTTTATTTTATCAAGAAAAACGGAGCTACTCAATTCTCTAGTCTTGGCTATATTTAAGTAGGGAGAGAAACTAATATTCCTTAGAGTACCAGATTGTGTTGTGGGGGGTGGGTATAGCTCAGTGGTAGAGCGCAAGCTTAGCATGCATGAGGTCTTGGGTTCAATCCCCAGTACCTCCACTTAAAAAAAAAAAAAAAACAGATTATATTTATATTAGAAATTTGTTCTTCAACCCAATTGTCAATTTAGTTTATATTACTAGTATCTTTCAGTTTGTTCAAGGAATGTTTTATGAAGATAAATTCAACCTTAGGAGTAAAATTCTACATAAGTAAATTTATCACCTTAATAGAACCAGTAAGAATCTTGAGCCTAAAGAACCCAACTGAGGACAGAGTCTCCTTAAGAGGATCAGACTCTGGTCTTAGTACCAGAAAATTGTTGAATATTTTCCACGAATATGATCCATTATTTGTACGGCTAAATCACAAAGCGTGCAGCTGGAATATGTACATTATATTATACGCAACTGGCAAACATAGGGCAGAAGTCTTCATAGTTAATTAATTACATACAGAAAAACTTAGTCTCTCAGCAGGAGATAATTGGAGGGAAAATAACAGACTAAAGCAAAATTTTGTATTATTGTATTAAGGCATTATCTTCAGATAAATATTTTAAGAGGCACTATTACTTAATGAGAGGCAGGATAACATAATGGTTAAAAGTGTGGTACCTGCAGCCGTCTGTTCCTTAAATCCTGGTGCCATCCACAGGCTCTGTGATTTGGGGCAAGTCACTTAACCTCTCCATGCCTTAGTTTTCTAGTCTGTAAAAGGTGGGTATAAATGATACCTTGTTGTGAGGATTAAATGCGATAATATACATAAGGCGTTTAGAGCAACAGAAGTATTAATTACCGTTTATCAAATGCTATGTCCTAGGTAATAATAAATGCTTGGTATTCTTAGTTGATTAATAACTGTTATTAGCTAGTAGTAAAACTAAGTTTTTCTTGCTTAAAGTAAGGCAGTCTCACAAACTTGTACACGGCAGACTTTTCTTATATGGATTTATTTCACAGGGCAACATCTAAAGCAAGTTAGTAAAATTGAGGCACATTGTCTTATTGATGAGGAAATAAGTTTTCCCCCATGTGGTATAATTTTAAGGCCCATCACAAAAATCTTTAGGAAGCAATGAGTTTACTTATCCAGAAAAAAAAAATCTGAGTAGTTACTTGGAGGATCGTGTTCTATGTTTTGCTGTGGCTCACTCTTTATCTCAATATTTATACCTATAAAATGAAAATAATGCCTCCTGTCAGGCCTGTTTCCCCATGGGTATAATGCAGATGAATTGTCTCTATGAGCTGCCAGCAACTACTCTGAACAAATAACTTATACAATTTAAAATGAGTTAGTTACATACATGCTTTTAATGTAATAATGCATTTCTAAATAAATAATATTTTAAAAAAGATTTTCTGATATAACCCTTCAAAGCTTACTTTTTTCTAGATATGTTAGTAGAATATATGCTAAGACACCTTATCTCTTATTCTGCTCCTTTATTGTCTGGGGCTAAACTCTTTCTCATATAAACCTGAGAAAATTTATAAACTTTTTATTACTTCCTTTAAAGAAATAGTTCCTATGTTTTCAAACTTGAATGTGGAAGCGATGGAGTGTGAAAGTAGGGTAGAATCTGAAGAAAGTCATACAGCCTCGTGTCCTAACAAGTGTGTCTGACGTAAAAAGGACCTCAGAGACCATTAAAAGCAGTTGTTCCAAACTATTCACAGGAATCTGAGTGGCTTTCCTACCCCTGAACAGCAGCATTCAGTTTTATTTGTTTTATAGACTGAGTTCTACCGGCTGAGAGTGTTTCAATTAAAGATTCTGCTACTAAAACAAAATTTTAAAAATCATTTTTCTATTCCAATCCTGAATTTTATTGATGAAGCAATTTAGACTTTAAGTAGTGACCTGGCTAAATCAGATAGTAACAGAAGTGTGCCTGGAATCCTAATGGCTAAAAGCTAAATTTACCTTCTTCCCGTTTCATCACAGTATTCTTAAAAATAAATGTGTATATTCGTATATATTATTTTTATGTTGTTCTGTGTAAAAGGAGGGGAAAAAATTGCTATTTTTGCATTTAGGCTATTAAATTAAGAATGAATAAAACAATGGGTAGGATTTGCATATTAGTAACAATGGCAACCTTCTGATTGCTTTCATTTTGCTGAGTTCAACGATTGTGCTCTGTGAATTAATTCTTTTGTGAAAACCTATTGAAAGATCAAGGAATTCAGAAAACAAAACAACAGAGAAGCGTGCAGTTTCATATCTATTTGTTCATAAAAGGTTCAAAGTGAGATTGTTTACATCACAAGTCTTGTTGATATTTTATTTGCTTCTTAGAAGAAAGATAGTATTCAAAGATGATTATATAATCATGCAGATAAGATTTTGCAACCATGAATGAAATGTTCTGAGAGAAGGGCTAAGGAGAAAAACCATGTTACAGTTTTGAGCTATGTTTGGTTGGCACGTGCCTTCATGAGAATTGAAAATAGAGCTCTATTCAGTTCTTTCAGATAAAAAGCTTACACCAGTCCAGCGTATTTCAAATTTGCTGTTTCCTGTGAAAGTTTCTTAGTACCGTCCTGCCAAACTGAGGGCGTTTTTGAAAAGAAAAGGGAGGAGGGAAACGAGCCCTTAATTATTCCATCTTTCTTAATCCTGACCTTTTCTTTAATGCCATCCTCCTTTTTCTGACCCAGCTGCTTCTTGGATTAAGGAAGCAGACAGGAAGCGATGGAGGAACAGACTGGCAGTGTGCTCCCAGCTAGCACAGGGCCAGCAGACTCAGTGCCTCCAGCGGGGCAATTCCAACAGTCTTCTCTCCTGCTTCTGCCATCACTAGACCTCTTCAACTTGGAGTGAAAAAAAGTAATAGCAATAGTTGAAATTACAGTTACTTCCTTTTTGAGATGAGGCAGAACTACAGAAAACATTGGCCCTCCATCTATAGTAAGTAATTAAAATAACACGTTTTCATCGAAAATTTGACAGTACTGTGCTCTGCATGCAACCCCTGCTGCTTCAAGTATGTGCCCTAAATAATTTTCATATGGCTAGTTTTCCCCTGAATTGAGTTCTTCAGTTTTAAAGGAACTTCAAATTGTTAGAAATAGGACAGTGAAAACATTTGGTTAACATATAGAAGATAAGCCAGGACATTTAACTAAACAATAAAAGAAAAAGAAAAGCAAAAGTCCTTAAGGGTTCTTCATTTTTATTCTCATCTTAATTTGATTCTTCTTGCATCTGGTGTCCTTCCTGAGAAATTTTAGGTTTTGATGTTTTAGTGTCACCTTAAACACAAGGTACCATTAAATACAGTATGAAACTATGAAGTATCAAGTTTCCTAGGCTCAGTCTTCGCACTGTAACCATTTAGTAGTTTACTGGCATCGTGGTGTACAATCAGTTAGGTGACCTGATGACTTAAGGGTTTTTTTCTTCTTTCCTTAAAAAATGTTCCCCAAATTTTATTTAAACATCTTAAAAACTATTTTTAAGTAAATATTTTATTATAAAATAAATCTCACAAATAAATGATATTTATATGACACATATAGTATGATGAGTTAGGAGTTTGAGCTCTAGGGACTCAGTTTCTTCCCCTGCGAAATGTCACAGCATTGTTCCTACATGATAAAGCCATTGCGAGGATTATATGAGAGAGTTCATACAAAATGCTTAGCATAGCATAAGCATTCAGCCATCATTAGTGGCTATCATCCTCGCCATTATATCCTGTATTCAAGGATCTTCCACTGTCAGAAATGAACTTAACAAATTAATCCGTATTTCAAGTTAGCAGGTCAATTTCTATGATATAGAAATGATGTTCTATAGTACAGAGGTGTATGAGAGAATGGAGAAATCTGTCTTAATTTAATCTGGGGCTGAACATCTTCTTTGGGAGCCATGTACCCCTATGTAACGCAAGCAGAAAGTTTTTATGAAAATAAATTGTCCTTTCATATAAAAATTTTTCTTCTACATATAAGACTACAGAAAAACCTGAATTCTTCCTAAAAATATAAGAAATGTATCTCTGTTCTTTTCCATTCCATAAGAGGTACTAGAGCATCTTTGTTTTTATGACACTGATAATTATTTGTGAAAGGAACAAACTTTTCCCTTTGAAGGGAAAGCTGTGTGTTATTGGAAAGTTACAGTGTTTTGTTATAATGGGGGGAGATGTACAGCAGACTCAATAGTTAGGGGATAATAAAGACAAGCCAAAGCAGTTGGTCTGTCTTGATCCCTCTAACCTCCCAAACTGCTCTCAACCTACTTCTGAAGTGGTATGTGAGTCAGGTCTCAAGTCATTTAACCTGGCGAGAACTCAAGTCTTCTTATTTCCAAAATACATAGAAAACCTACCTATATATCATGGAAGAAGGGGAAAATGAAGCAAATGAAGCATTAATGAAAGTAGCTGTGAGACCCAGAAATCCCCAGAAGGAGTCTTTGCACCTGACCAGTGGACTTCTCTGGTTCGTGATACGTTTATTCATGTGCTGTCAAGGAAAGCATGAGAGAAGGGGTGCTGAGGCAGTCATTGATCTGAGGCATTCCCCACCAACGCTTTAGAAACTCGACAATAGTCAAGCGAGCCCTGAAGATCTCATTAGGCAAGAAAGTGTATATTGTTTCCGTTACATCTCCATGGAATGAGAAGGAAAACCAGCAGATCAGACCAGTGCTAGACTACCCGATAGACAACCTAACAGCGTGCGTGCGTGCAGCAAAAGGAGGGCCGCGGAGACAGAAGGAAGTAGAGATTTGATACGAAACAGCTTCATGCTAGTCATCAGAGGGCTGGGTTGTTCTGAATTCCGCAGCCAGCTGCTTGGGCACTGTAAACTTTTTGATCCTTAGGACTGCTAAAGATTTTAAAATAGGAACTTATGTCCAAAACTAAACCTGTTTCTATTGACAGTCTTTCTCTGTCTCTTTTTTAATATTATGTCTTCCTTCTCCCCTCCCCTGTCTTTCTTCATTTAACCTTTCCTCTACATTTTTAGCTGCCCTCCGCTGTTAATCCTGCTCTGCCTTCTTCCCCTTTTCTCTGTTCTTCGGTTTTTCCCTTCTCTCTCTTGTTCATCAAGATCTGGGATTCTAGCCACTTTCTTATTCCCCTGCAATTGTGAAAAAACGGTGGAACTATCTCCTTTAGAACTGTTTGCTTGTTGTCTAAACAATTATAATAGCACTCCAGGTTTGAGCAGACGAGTCGGGGTTTTATTTGGGAATACCGAAGGGCAAGGATGGAGGCTGTCAGAGGAAAAAGTATCTGGGCCTCTTTTTTTGGTCTAAATAGATTTGATAACATTCTAAATGATCTTAGAAGATCCTAGCCCAGAGATATTTTCATCCATAATTCATCTCTGTTAAGAAAGCCAGACAACACCATGCACGCATCAGTGACAGAGGCTTCCATTTAAACTGTAACACCAGTAACGGTCCTGGTTTCACCCACTGTCCAGAGATTGGGAAAGAAGAGTGAGTTCTCTTGGAGAAGAAAAACATAAAGGTAGAAGCACAGTTCATTATTTTTATACTAAGAAAGTACCGCACAGCTGGTCTCTTAGCATTGGCTGAAATGGAAAGAACTGCTTTTCACCTTGTTTATTTACTAATCGGCTATCAGTACTTAATACTCCTGTTACCTCAGACGGTGGGTAGTGACCCCTGGCTGCCTGCTCCCCTGCACACTCAAACCATTTATTATTCATTCTTTATACACCAATAGACATATTAAAGATACAGAGAGATTAAGTCTAAATTTTGTAGTTTTTAAAAATCTTTACAATCTGCAGTGTTAGCAAGTTTGCATTTTTCTGGATTTCTTCTTGGGAAGAAAGATCAGAATGTTTAAGAATTATTAGTTACCAATGTTAAATAAGATTTTTTTCATATGTATGCTTGTGTTTTTTACTTCTTAATTTAAAAAAATAACATACTTAAATTTGATTGTATTTTGGTTATACAGTTCTGTAAGTTTTCACTACTACCACAGTCAAGATGCAACACAGTTCTGTTATACCCCCAAAATTCCCTTGGTCTCTTTGACCACCTAGGAAAGGAATTCTCTCATCTCTTGCCCAGGAAGTCTCAGCGTGGCTGACAGGACAGCTGAAACTAAGAGAAGCCAGCTGTCTTACAGTTCGATAGGTGTTCTTTAAGTCCCCCCATTGTAATACAGTTTTCAGCTCTGTCTGCTATCCTTGACTCCAACATTTCTTTGTTCACACTCGAGAGTAAACATTTGGTTTTTTCTTTATATTAATTTCTCATCTTATTTTGTTGGAGCAATGACTTAAGTATTTAATATCTGCTTTTAATTTAATTTTTAAACTTTTGTTTTTGTGATCCAAAGCTTTGCCAATTTTTATTAATCTTATGTATACTTATTTTTCATCATAGTAAAATATACATGACATGAAATTTGCTGTTTGAACCATTTTTAAGTGTATAGTTTCGTGGCATTAAGCATATTGACACTATCGTGCAACCATCACCACTGCCCATCTCCAAAACCTTTTCATCATTTCAGTCTGAAAGTCCATACCCATTAAATAATAACTTCTAATTTTTGTCACACACCCCCAGCCCCTGGTAACCACTACTCTAATTTTTGTCTCTGTGAATTATCTGTTCAAGAGACTGCCTATAAATGGCTTTTACAAAATCTGACTTCTGGGTTATTCATTTAACACAGTGTCTTCAGCGTTCATCCAGGTAGTAGCATGTGTCAGAGTTTTCTTCCTTTTTAAGGCTGGATAATACTCTGCTGTTTGTGTGTGCTACCTTTTGTTTATCAGTCCATCTGTCAGTAGATACTCGGGCTGCTTCTGCCTTTTGGCTGTTGGGAATAATGTCGCTGTGAACATGGATGTGCAAATATCTGTTCTAGTCCCTGCTTTCAAGTATGTTGGGCGTGTCACCAGAAGTGGGATTGCCGGATTATGTAGTAATTCTGTTTAATTTTTTGAGGGACTCGCATGATGTTTTCCAGAGACTTCACTGTTTTATGTTTCTTCCAGCAATGCACAAGGGCTCCAATTTTTCCATATCCTCGTCAACATTTGTTATGTTCTGTGTGATAGTTTGTTGTCTGTTTGTTTTGATAATAGCCATCCTAATGGGTCTGAGATGGTACCTCACTGTGATTTTGGTTTGTACTTCCCTGTAGGTAGTAATGTTAAATGGGTGTAGCAGTATTGCCCCACTGCATTGTTATGCAGATTAAATATTCTGTAAAATAATTTTGAAACAATGACATATCAACATGAAATTAAAAGTTGCTAACAAAAATGGTAATTAATATTTATACTTAGATGTTCAAGTTTTATCATACTTAAATGCTGACTCTTTGTGTTTCTGTGCTGTTCATATGTTAGGATCGCCCTCAAAATAATTCTAAAAATGTTTCAAATATAAACTTTACAGGAAATAGCTCAATATCTTTTAAGAGGTGTATGTTGACTCAGTTGAAGAATGATGAACAAATGCACACACACACACACACACACACACACACACAATTTTAAGTTGTGTTTGAGCTCCGTGGATTGTAAGTTTCACTGGGTGACTTTTCTCATTACCAGCAGTGAATCCAAAATATTGTGTTGCCTCAAACTCTGTTGGATTGATATTTAAAGAACTATTAAGTCTTTGGTAAGAGTATTGAGTTAAAGGGAAAGAGCAAGAGTTGGGTTTGGTTTGGTTTGGTTTTGATGGCTTAAAATAATAAACTATAGGTGACTTTATCTGAATTTTGTATCTGAGTTTTCTTCTGATTAATTCTACTGCTTTAGTAACATTCTCCTTCTTATTCTCTGTTAATAAAGTAATAGTAATAAGATTCAGTAATTAAGTTGATAAGGCTATGGTGTGGCATTTAAGAGGATTTTGTGAACCTTTCATTTAAGTTTGTGGAAGTGTGATGTACCAGAAAAATGCAGGATCAATGGTAAGTCAATTTCGTGTTGCTGTACTTTAATGGGTAAATTTCCCCAGTTATGTGGGAGGAGACGCTCCTGAAAAATAGGTGTTCTTGTACTAAAATATTTTCACTTTAAATCAGATTGACTTTATCTTCATTTTTCAAATCATTCTTTTTATTTTCAAACTGGCTGAGATCTGAGGTTGGTGTTCACATACTGATTTAAACCACACGTCAAAGTGTAGGATCAGAAGAGGAATAAAAGACGGTCCAAATAAAAAAGAGAAATGTTAGATTTTTTTAAAAAAGCTAATTTGTCACTTCACTCATTGAGTATGAACTGAATAGACTTCTAACCCTTAAAATACTTTTTTTCCCCTCTTTTTATTGCCTGGAATCTTAAGAGCTTTATCATTTGCAGTCATAAAATGAAAATATACACCAAACCCTCAAAGGGCAAGTATGAAATTAAATTATATTTGGGCAGCTGTAACCTTTTAAAACGATCAGATTCCAGTTAATGTATTTCTTCCTGTTCCAAGTGCTGCCATGGTGTTTGATGGTGGGAAGCAGTCCAAAGGGCATTGGGAGATAATAAATTCACTGTAAATTTCACCCCAAGGCATGTCTCGATACACCAAGGCCCCCATTTAGCAAGGCTGACCTAAAACTCTTGTCACATCCAAAGGTCATTTAGGTTGGGGTTGGTGTGTCCCATCTATCTTTCCTTGATGTAAAGAGTGACAGTTGAAACAGGAATGAGCTCATAAACAGTCATCTGAATATGAAAAAGAAGCTAGCTTTGGAGTAGGTGGGGAAAGTGAAGAGAGAACTCTTTTACAGTAGGACTGGCAAATACTGTGCTTTTTGCAGTGTCAGGGAGGGGTCGGCATGATCTCTTAGCTTCTGTTTCAGAGCAACTATTAGTTTGAAAGGGGCATTACTGGGTTGGGTTGATTTAGAATCAGGTGCTCTTTCTTTTTGCTTTTATTTATATTCGTTTCCCAATGCCGAGGGCAATTTTTAGTAAGTATTTTTAAAAGAATCTAATGTTTCTAACTTCCTTTTACTTTCAAATAATACTCCTTCCCCCATTTAAATCTGTTCTCTTCCGTTAATTTACAAGAGGAACATGTGAACAAATTAGGAGAAAAATTGTTTAAAAAAATAAAGCTTAATGTGGTACTGGAAAATAACAATTTTTCTCCCTATTGTCCACATAATCATAATTTTTTTTATTGTGGTGAAATATGCATGAAATAAAATTTATCATTTTAACCATTTTAAAGTATAAATTCAGTCACATTAAATTTCTTCACAGTGTTGTATAACCATCACCAGTATTTATTTCCAGAACCTTTTAATCACCCCAAATGGAAACTCTATACCCCTTAAATAACTCCCCGTCCCCCAAGACCCCCTCCCCCCACCCCTGGTGACTTCAGCGCCACTTTCTGTCTCTATAAGTTTACCTACTCTTGGTGTGTCGTATAAGTGAATCGCACAATATTTGTCCATTTGTGTCTGGCTTATTTCGCTTAGCGTAATGTTTTCCAGGTTCATCAGTGTTGTAGCATGTATCTCTCAATCAGACGCTTTTAAGAACGACCCCAGTTCTTTCAAAAACAATATTCATTTTAAAATATTAAGAATCATAGATATATAAATTACTCATTATAATAGTCATAAGTAATATATAGTGTCACATGGAGAAATAATAGACAACTACTCGATAGATATAAAAAAGATTGAGGTCTTAAAATTCTTCTTGGGGAAGAACATTAAAAATCCTTCCGTTAAGGCAGAGTTCTCTGTTTATCGATATGTTCTAAGTGTTTAGAACAGTGCTTGGTACATAATAGGTAACCAATAAATAAATACTGAGTGAATCAATCAATTTAAGTCAGGAAAGCAGAAGTTACAATTGATTATTTGTCAGACAGCCTGGGTGATGTATGAGAAATATGTTCTGTGCAATTAGAAAGGAAACCTTTGGTGATCAGAGGAGCTAATGCAAGTCAAAACACATTGTAAATGCAAGGTATATTTTTGTTAATTTAATTGATTTAAGAGTAATGTGTGATTTTTGTAGTATAAATGGCTTATTTTAAATATATCTTTCTTATCTTTTTAAAATAATTTAGAAAAATCAAGGTTAGTGACTATGAATCTTAGCAAAATACAAAGTTTTTAAAATATGATTACATTCTTACTATAAATTATACAGGAAAGAATAAATATTTAAATAAGGATGAGACTCAGAATGTTGAAAGTTATATGTCCACATTTACTTACTAATTGATTTTAAGTCATATAAAAAAGTGATTAGGTGAATATCATTCTAATTAAAAGTGGATTATAGGCGAACCAAACCGTTTCAACCAGTTCTTCATATTATATCTAGACTAACCTTGTGGAAACGCAAGTCTAGTTACGTCATTCCTCTTCTTAAACTGTACTGGCTTCGCATCTACTTTTCCAAACAGCTCTCCCAGCGCCCTGGAGCCTCACTACCCTTCTTCCAATACCCAGCACTTGCCGTGTTCTCTCCTCCCATGAGGTCGTTCTGCCAGTGCTTTGTCCTGCTCCTTGTGCGTAGCTACACTAGCTCTTCTGTCTGACCTCCCAGTAATAATCATATTTATAGGAAGCCTTTCCTTGTCTGTCTGACCATGTTATAACTCTCTCTTAAATGTTCTTACAGCACCATGAATTGAGAAGAAAACCAAACTAAAGCATTTTTTACTGTCAGTGGCCAAGAGGAAGGGGCAGGATGAGACTACTGTGAAAAATGCCCTCTTGGGTTCTTCTCACTTCCTTCCCGGCATCTGCAGTAGAGCAGTTATTATCAGAAGAGTGCAGTCTGTCAGAAGTCCTGTGAGATTTGCCCTCCCCAGGCTTGTCCAACTCTTTGCTGCAAAGCCCCAGCCCCTACCACAGTGTTAAAATGACCAGAAAAGAGGTTCTTAAGGGATAGAGGTTAAGAGTTACAAGCACTGTTAAAAGACAGATTCTCACCACACCTGTGCCTCCTACCTATGTGACTTTGGGCAGATGACATCTTTCTCTGCGCTTCAGTGTCCTCTGCCACAAATAATAATAGTATCTATTTTCCTAAGGTTGTTGAGAAGGTTCAGAGAGAGATGGCCTGGGCCTGGCATCCAACCCAGTAAGCATCCTGTCAACTCAAGTTAATGTCTATGATTCCTGCTGCTGCTGTTACCATTCTGTATCCAGATTTCTCTTGAACTTTAGATTAATTCATCTTAATTTATGTACTCAACCAATACTGTTAGCAATATACAATATTTTCTTAATCTCAAAGGTTTAACAATGGAAAAAATGAAGGAAAAACTTAAGGGGGAAATCTGTTGGAAGAAGTCTTTCATTTTAACCCTTTGTACGTGTTGTCTGTTATTACCATCAGTAGAACAAAACAGCTAGAGAAATCTTTAATGGCTGTGGGCTTTCTTTAGGGAGAGTAGAGTTCTGTAGAGTTCCATCACCAGCGATTCAAGAATTTTTTTACTCTTGAAGCCTTGTAACCCTTGGTCTTGGAAACTATCATTAACTCAGAGCTTAGGCAAAATCTCTGTCACTACTGACCAGCCCGTAGGGGAATCCCGCTGCAGGGGTGGGAGATAACGTCATCGCGCAGAGTCTAAGCTGGGAGAGCACTTTCTTGCAGCGGTGGTACGACGCGTGCGGCTAGTCTGTGTGGCACATGATAGAGAGGGAGCTTTCAGGGACACTCAGACTTCTGAGCCTAGTGGTTATTTATCCTTTGCCAACTGACTGAACCGTTGTGAGCTTTCACTTTCCCCATCAAGCACACAGAATTGTTCTGGTGATTCCTGAAATAGCATGCAGACTTCTAGCAAAGTGGGGGAGTTCACCACAGTCACTGAGAAAATTGTGCACGTCCCCTCCCTATGTGCGCCGAGTATTTTCAAGCATCCAGTATGTATGCATTCCGGGAGTCTGTTTTTTATAATATACAAAATAATACATAAAATCTGATTTAATATGAACTAACACATTTTCTTTTCATATTGAGTTAAAATGCCCACTATTTTTAGTGTTTTGATGACTGTTATACAGCCCCCCAAGTCTACTGGGATAGCATGAACAGTGAGTTCACAGTTACGAACTTAGCCAAAGATAAATGTTTGCTTTAAAAATTTCTCCTGTAATACTCAGCTTTTCTATATATAATGAATATTTGGTAACAAAAGATTCTCCCCCCTGGTAAACAAGTATTCCTGTCTTATTGTTTCTTTGAATGGAATTTCAGTAGTTTTTTTTTTAACCATAAATTAAAGTAATTAAAGATATGAGTATAGTCATGGATACGTAAAAGATTCGAAGAGCTTTCCAGCCAGTGTCCTCCTTACCTTGCCAAATGGAGATGCATTTACTGGTTGGTGACCTCGGGAATAGATGCAGAGTGTTCATCCTCCCACAGTAATGAACAGAAAGTCTGGAGCGGCATAAAAAGGGTCAATCGAATAGGTCATACATCATATGGGGAGGCAGATGTTGGAACATATTGTAATGGATTACTGTGCAGTACATGAAGATGGCTCGTGGAGGAGAAAAAACGAGGAGGGAGTGAGAGAGAAAGAGATAAACTATCAGTTGGTTTTTTCTTGCATGACTCTCACGAATATATCTGGTTCTTTAAGGGGCTGCTTCAATTAGAAAAGTCAAAATGTTTTTCAAGCTGTGTGCGATTTATTGGTGTGTAATAAAATGAAGAAAGCCCTTTAAAATCCAGTGCATTTGAAGTGTTTCTTATTTATATGCTTCAGTATCTGCAGTGTGACAGAAGCAGCGTGAGAGCATCATACCTGTGAAAAAGGTCTTAAGATTTAAGTAAGTTCAAATGTATTCTTTCATTTTTAGCAGGATGCCATCTTCACACCCTCTCAACACCGCATCCCTCTTTGATAGTTCTGTATTCCACCCAAGTATCACACTGAGTGGGACTGAATTTGGAATAAAAATATAAAGATTGTCTATGTATTATTAATACTTGGTGATAGCAGCTTTACATGGAAAATATAGCTTTTGTACCTGAATTCACTGTGGCCTTTTAATAGTAAAACCACACTATAGCCAGACATAATATTTTACTTTTGTATTCTAGCTTTTCTAAGACATACCACCCAGGAGTAATATCTTTAAGGAGATTTTCATAATGGTGGTAGTGTCTGCCTTGAAGCCCCTACCAGGCAGCCCCATATACCCTTAGGCATATCTTCCAAGTGGCTCACCAGTTTTCTCTGAAGACAGAACGTTCCTTTTCTGAAGTGGATAACATTTATTTGCCCCTTGTGGCTTGTCCTCTTGCCATCTTGAGCTCACCTCTGCATGTCGGCTGACCATCCAGCCTTTCCACTCAGGTCGTTTCCTTGCTTTAACCCTCTGTTGAAACTCATATTCCAACAGTTTCAACCTGTTCGTTTTTTAAATTGTGCACCATGGGTGTAGTGACTATTAGTTATCCTCCATCTTGACAAACCTGTACTGTTTACTTACTTTTTCAGTTTGATACAGTTTTTTCTTTTCCTCGAGTCTCTTTAGGAATTGTGTCCAAACGCAAAAGATCCTGCATCCCCCACGTTGTGTGTACTTCCTTGAACTTGCTTGTCCAGGTGACTCTTGTCCCTTATATACTCAATTCCCTTCGCTCCCTTGAGAACAGCTCCCCAGTTGGAACTCTAGACAGGAGGTGAAGTGAAAATCCTTCCCAAATTCCCCCAGGCACCTTTCCCCTTCTCCCGTAGTCTGTGGAGGATCTGGTGCAGCAGCAGGAGAAACACTTGACTCCCTAGCCCCGCCCCACTTACATGGGTTAGCCACCAAGGAGATTAGGGGAGAACTCTAACCATCTACCCCCTATCCCAAGCCTTTCACCCTCACACAGTCAAGACTTTGACTTGACAGAGAGTCTCAGTCTTAAGAGCTGGCTGTCAGCCCTAACTGTCTGGCTTTCTTTTTTTCCCAGCAGTCCTCTTAGTAGTTAATAAAAATCATCAACTCAGAGCTCACTTTGATATGCTGGTATTCTTTGATGGATACCAAAAGCACATAGTCCTTTACAAACCTTCATTGCACTTCTCTGCTAGGATTTTTGGAAATTAAACAATATAAAATTTATTATTGTGTAATTATATAAAAATTATACAAGAGGAAAATATGTTTATTTGTATTACTTTTTATTGTCATTATATTTGTATCATTATGAACCTTTTGATAAAAACTATGCACTGCTATTAAATTGGACCCTCACACAGTTTTTCTAATAGGTTTTACTCTTTAAAATTAAATTTGAAAATCAAGACCTCTTACAACTCAATAATAAAATAACCCAGTTTTTTTTTAAAAAGCAAAAGATTTGAATGGACATTTTACCAAAGAAGACAGAGAAATGGCTAATGAGCACAAGAAAAGATGCTCAATGTCATCAGTCATTAGGGAGATGCAAATTAAAACTACAATGAGATACCACGTTACTTCTACTAGAATAGTTATAATCAAAAAGTATTGTTGATAATACACTGCTAGTAGGAACGCCAAATGGTTCAGCCACTTTTGAAAGTTTGGCAGTTTCTTAAAGAAGTAAACATGAACTTACCATATGACCTGGCAGGTCCAATCCTAGGAATTGGGTAGCCAAGAGAAATGAAAGCACACAAAGATTTGTACTGGAGTATTCATAGCAGGATTATTCATAATAGCCTAAAATTGGAAACAATCCAAACATCCATCAACTGGATAAATGGATAAACAAATATGGTATATGCATACCAATGAACACTATTCAGCAATGCAACAGAGCAGATTACTGATACGTGCTACAATATGGTGGAACCTCGAAAACCTGCTAAGTAAAAGAAGTCAGATCTCTGCTTCTTTGGTCTCTTACAGCACTGCCCCAGTAGTGTTGACTGCAAAAGAAAATAACCTCACAGCTAATCTAGAAGAAGTAGGAGGAACTCATTCTTTTGTTTTAAAAAGAAAAGGGGAGAGTTTCTTTTTTTTTTTTTAAGTTTCTTCTGTGATATACAGGAAAATCTTCAATACGTATAAACATGTTTTGATGGTTGATTCAAAAGTTAACTGTTCATTGGCACTAAGTACATTCACGTTGTTGTGCAACCATCATCACCATCCATCACCAGAACATTTTCATCTTCCCAAATGAAATTTTGTTCCTATTAAACAATCACATCCCTTCCTGCTCCCCACCCCTTGCCCAACTCCTGGACCCACCATTCTTTCTGTCTCAATAAAACTGGCTACTCTAGATACTTCATATAAGAGAAATCATGCCATATTTGGCCTTTTATCATTGGCTTCTTTCACTTAGCACAGTGTCTTCAAGATTCATCCATGTTGTAGCAAGTGTCAGAATTTCCTTGCTTTTTAAGGCTGAATAATACTCCACTGTACATATCTGACACACTTTGCTTCTCCATTTCTCCCTTGATGGCCACTTTGGTTTCTCCCACCTTTTGGCTGTTGGGACAAATGCTTCTCTGAACATGGGCATACAGGTATCTGTTTCAGTCCCTGCATTCAATTATTTTGGATATACACCCAGAAGAGGGATTGTTGGATCGTATGGTAATTCTGTTTCCTTTTTCGAGGAATTGTCAATAGCAGCTACACCATTTTACATTCCCAGCAGAAAAACTTATGAATTCAAGGGTTCTAATGTTTCCACATCTTTGACAATATTTGTTATTATTTATTTCTTTTATTAATAGCTGTCCTAGTGGGGTTGAAGGGGTATCTCATTGTGGTATTCATTTGTGCCCAGCGATTTTTAAGGTATGTTTGCCCAGCTGGGAGAATGAACTGTATTTATTAAATACTTCATTAGCTTGATTTTTAAATTGTAAATTTTAATATGTTTATCACGAGTAAGTTTCTGTTTGCACTTTTGCCCTGGAATTGAGCAAATTTAAGGCCTATCCTGTTTTTCATACAGTATACTTGAATAACACCAAAAACAAAAGCTGACAATATTAGAGAAAGAAGTCCATGTTTAAACTCAAGTTGCTCTGATAATTTTCTGTGAAGAAACATTATGAAAAATAATGTGCAAAGCAAATTTATTCACATTGAAACATGCTGATATGTTTTGAAAGATTTTCTTCAGTACATTAGTTTCTCTTTAAACTCCACATTTAAGTTACATTAAGAAGCTGAAATTAAGCTATAAAGATAACACTTACGGAGCCTTGAAATTGCTTTCTGAATTTTTTCCTCACAAATGTTATTCCTTGCCCCTTCCCTTTAAAAAAAAATGCTTTTCATACACATCATATCTAACATAAATCTTTCTGGTTGGATTTAAGCTTTAGAAGTACACATTTATCGATTTTTAAAATCATAGTAGAAAATAAAGGCAGTATGACCCAGAATTTATTAAAGTTATAATAAAATACTTTTCAATGCATATAAACAATAATAAAAAAAATCATAGTATACTACAACACACAGATTTTTAAATCTCTAATCAAAATGGTTAACACATTATATGTATGTTAACTTTTGTTGCCAGATTTTCATCCCTGCACTTAAAAAAAATCACCTGCCATTTCTGTGCATACATTTGAACTTCAAGATGCTATTAATCAGGGAGTTTTTAGCTCCATCGTGTTCTTTTTGAAGATTTACATCTATCTGTGTTTGCTCGTGTAAGAGTTTAGAAGTGACTACTACTTATTTCTGAGTGAGAGAGCTTTCTTGATCACCAGGTGTGATAAAGCACTTCAGCTTTCATCCCTATATCTATTTAAGGGCCGATTAAAACAACCTCCTTGGTCTCATTTGGCTAAATATTAAAAATATGTCAAATTCATTTATGGTGATAGTATATCTCTTTTTTCTCTCTTTCAAGTATTGGTGTTTGATATGAGATTTTATTCAGAGAAGATGATTTTACCTATAAAAATTATAAACAATCTAGCAAAAAGAATATTAAATGGTTGCACAGTATATTAGCACTCACCATCCAGATCTTGGAATCATTTTTTTCCCTTTTCATTTTCACAACTGTTCTTTCAACTCAAGTTATCTATTAAAATGATTGCTACTAAATTTTGATAACCTCATAACTGATATTACTACTCGTATGTTTTTTCTAGTTTAAAACACTATATATATTGCTCTCAGACATTCAGTGGCTTTCTCTTGCCTCCATATTAAATTTAAACTATTTTGCTTATATTTCAAGATTTCCTGTAAGGTGAAGTTAGCCTCCAAACCCAGTACTGTTTTGTCCTTTTCAGGGTTTGTACCTAATTAGGTGATGGTTCACTGTTCTACACCATCCTCTCTGTTCCTTTTCCGACAGCCAACTCATTCCTGCTTCTGTGCCTTGCTTTAAAATGTACTTCTTTCCTAGAAGGCCACATCCTTTTTTATGCTCAGCTTGGCTACACCTCTGTAAGGAAAACGTATCAGGATGCACTGACACATCTCCTTTTTCACTGTGCATTTAACAGTGGCGTACAGTTATAGTACACTACGGTCTCGATATTTTATGTTTATCAGTCTTAACTTAGGGAAGAAACTATACTTATACATTTTCTGTATCCTCCACTGTGCCTCGCACAGTCCAGATTATAGAGTAGGAGATCAAGATATATATATTGCCTAGTTTCTTACTTGGTATAATTAATCCATTAATAATTAAAACTATTATTTATTCATCAAGCATTCTTTACCATGTGTTTTTCTGAGTATTTTATATACATTATGTGATTTATTTCTCACAGCAATCATGTAAGGTCAGTTTTATTTATCCCTGAATTTGCAGGTATAAAGGAATTGTGGTTCGGATTAATCACTCAAGGTCACTAGTCAGATCTGAGATTAGAACTGTGGTTTACCTTACTTTTAACTCTTCCTCTAAAAGTAGAAACCATAGTCCTTGAAGGAGCTTAAAATGATGAAGACACAAAAATGTAGCTTTAAGGAACAATTTGAGACAAAAGTGAGGGTCACTGATATGTATAGATAGATATATATAAACATACTTATGAACACATGAGCGCCAAACACTAAGTAACCAATGGATAGATTCCAGCCTAATTGTATGTGACTGTCTCCATTAAAAAAAAAAAAAAATCATTGTCTGAAGTAAGTGTAGGGATCAGGGAAGGAAAAGGGAATAAGAATGTAATATTTTAAATAATATAAAGAATGGAAGACCTAATGCTCTGTGGAGTTGGGGAGTTTTTAAGAGATCAAACCAAATCCCTAACATGGTCGTTTCAAGATCAGGGTCAAGTTATTCTGCACAGCAGAAATGTGACTCTGTTAGCTTGGATAACTTCACATCCCGAGTGTTCTCATTAAGCTTTAGCTTTTTATGTTTAGGTCCCTCAGTGTCTTTCTGATGTGAACAACTTAATTGTTTTTCATATAAGTACATTTATCATGATACACCTTATTTTTAACTCCAGGTTTTATCTGCCATCCTTTAAAGAAAAATGTTAGCCAGGTTTTCTTTGAACCATTTTATTTGCATATAATTACATATGAATGTAATTATATAGGAACATAATATGTAAATGAGTTATGCAGTCCACAGGCTGCTTGTCACTTCAGGTGGCTTTCCAGTGTCCATAGATTCCAAGCCCCTTCCCTCCCAACAAGGCCACCGGTGAGTCTGTGATTGTAGACCACCCCCAGCACAGACACCTGTTATTGTTCTTGATTTTGCTTTAAGAACATTTAGTAAATGAAATAAAATATTAATCGTCTGTTGACTTTCTTGTTTTAAAATCAGTTCCCTCCCAACAGACCCATGTTAATGAATAGACAGATGGACTTAATTTTTTGAAAGAATGAATTAAAATAAGTCTCAGTAGCGTTTATTTTTTAAGTTGCTCACCCTTACGCGTATAACCAGGTACGTAAGCCACGGTCAGCTTTTTTGAATCTCCTGAAGAATTTTTTTTAGCTTTTGAATGGCCAAATTAGGGGTAAGCTGTATTAAAATTTTCATTTTATTTGTGCAGACCCAAAGTAAGTTAGATTCTTTAAGGCGTGAGGCCTTTTTATGCTCCCGTCTTATAATGTAAATTTAAGGAACACATATATTTGACACAAAATAAAATGTCTTGGAAATAGTTATTTCCTACTTCCAAACCTTGGCAAACTAGGAAAATCAGATATGCTTGGTGGCAAATGTAATGATCTGAGAATAGTGAAAAGTTGATCAGAATTGGGGAAAAGCAGGTCTATATTTCGTTCCCTTGCATAAAGAAAGCCGAGTATGAGGAAAAGGATATGGAAGATTGAGGGGGATGAAGTGCTTGCTACCTAATAGTAGCCACAGTGAGCGAGCAGTAAGCCTGTGACTTTTCTTGTCACTAATTACTCTAAATCTCTGTTTTCTGTAAAAGTATCAGTCAGGTGGATGATAGTATACTGTTTAGGAAAAAATATGCATTTAAATGGGTTAAATATATCTAAGTGAGTTTCATGTATTTTACCAATTTATCTTCTTTTCTACTCAAAAGAATTTTTTAGGACTTAATTCCATATTTAGAAGTTTAAAATAATGCATTTATCTGAATGAGGGAAGAGCATGTATAATTTTTTAATTCCAAGCATGTACCATCTCCTACCTTTAAATTCAGTAAAGTATTTCAGAATATATTTATACTTGGTTTTTTGGTTTTTTTTTAGCTTCTTTGGGGGTGGGTAGGGAGGTAATTAGATTTATTTATTTATTTACTTTTTAGAGGAGGTACCAGGGATTGAACCCAGGACCCTCGTGCATGCTAAGCATGAGCTATACCCTGCCCCCTATGCTTGTATTTTTAATATTAGTTCTAATACTTCTTGAAAGTTGTGAATCTGTTTATAGTGGTTGATATTTAAACATCTTTTATGAGTAATTGGTCCATATATTTAACTAATAGTGAATTTTTAAAAAATTTTTGAAATAATTCTTTAACAATCAAATTTGAGTTTTGAATAACCACTTTGTTCACATTTTTCTTTTTAGCTACAGGTGTTATGATATCCCATGTCATCTTTAGTATTTATGAAGCAATCTTAGATTTTGTGTGTACTAAACCAGTAATATGTGTTATTTTCCAGGAATAATAGCCACTAGAATCACTTTTAAAGAAAAGGATGTAATTTATACTGCAATATGAAATTTATGAGATGTAATATATTTATCCAGACAGTATTTAAAAATACATATATTTAAAAAATTCAGTCTCAGTACATTGGACAAAATTTTAATTTGCAAAGTGATATCCTGGGATATTGGTTATTTCTTAATGGCTTCATTAACAGTTCAGAATGATGACAAAAAATTACTTTGTGAATTGCAGAATTTAATACTTAGGTTTTTAATACAAGTGTGGGAAATGAATCATCTCTGACGCTTTGAAAGTGACAAACTCTCAGGCATCATATTTGACACCATATCCTCTTACTTTTTATGTGGTCTGAGACTTATAAATTAAATCTTATTCTTCTTTCTGATTGACTGGGATAAGAAATAATACAATTCTAAAATATGCAAAAAAAATTGGGGGCAAGGGAGGGACAGTCATTATTGATGGTATAAATATGTTTCTTTAGTGTTTCTTTTTTAGTTTGGAGTGTATCTTGCATTTGTTGACATTAAAAAAATAAGCCATAATTTTTATCAATAATTTTAATGTCCCGTTTTCATTTAGATCCAAGTATCTGAAAACCGTGAAAAGTGTGAATGTATTTTTATGTACATATGTGCCGGTCTTCAGTGTTCATTGTTTCATCTTCAGAGACCCCGCTCGCCAGGGCCTCTGGCTTGTCCTGAGTAGCTTCATCCTTTGCGATTTCTCTTCCCAAGAAAAACCGAGATAATCCAGACAGCTATTTCACAGGACTTTTCCTTGAGAGCTTTTCTCTTTAACACCAGTCTTTTTATTACAGAAGTTCTAGCTTGCGTAATAAGATCAGACAAATGAGAAATAGGAAATTGGGTTGTATTTTACATATTATATATTCTTATGTATTTATATTTATATATATATATATTGCTTCCTCAATCAGATTTTTAAATTTTTCCAAACTGCCAAATAGAGATGAAAGAGTATTAATCTAAACATTTGAAGTGACTGAATCTAAAGCAGCCTCTTTGTTTTAAGATACTACATGATATGACTGTCATTATCAAAGTAAAATTTTCCTCTGTTATTATCAAATTACTAAATTAAATTATTATTGATTTGTTGAGTACTTTTTTGGTTATTTAGTAAGAATGGTGATGTGATGACTTAGTCTAAGAGTGTGTGTTTTAAATCGTATTCCTTAAAACTCTAATCCTCAAGTTTATTTCAGGGTTGTCTGTGTTTATATATCATGAGGTAAAGTGGAGTTCTGGCAAGTATCCAGTTAACTTTTATCAATGGAGGTAGACTGATCAGATAATGTTCTTCAGATTTCCTCCTTCCATTTCCTCCCAGTTGCTTTTTGATTGTATTTCTACACAACTAATAATCAGAAAAAAATTGTTACCGATGCACATTTCTGCACATCAAAGAAAGGAAGTACACAGAGCTTGAACCAAAATGGATAGTAAGAAAATTACTTTGTATATAAAACTGCATTCTTGTGTAACACAATGTGTAAATTTTAAAATAGTGGGGAAAATAGGTCTTAGCCAGATAATATGATCTACTTTTCCTCCATTGATATTGGCAAAGAGTAAGTATGGATGGCTGTTATTTGCTCTGAGTCCCTGGATCTGCTGAAGCAAAGTGGTATTTGTCATTTCTCCGCTGAGAAGTCAGTCATGAAAGTTGAGATGACAGCTTCTTTAAATATTCTAGGGCACTAAGCAGAAATACCCATAGGAAAAACACCACATCTGATTAGAGGTACTTTCTGAGAGGTGCGTTTATTTTGTTGATGATAGTCCTGTTTTTTCTTTCCCCCCCTCTCTCCTGTAGCAGTTGTATGCTGCCCAGCTAGCTGCCATGCAGGTGTCTCCAGGAGGGAAGCTCGCAGGCATACCCCAAGGCAACCTTGGTGCTGCTGTGTCTCCTACCAGCATTCACACAGACAAGAGCACAAACAGCCCACCACCCAAAAGCAAGGTACCCTTTTGAAGTAGCTACATGTTTGGACACGTAGACTTTTACTTTTCATTCAGTCATATTTATTGAATATTTGTTATGTGCCAGCAACTGGGCTTAACTCTAGATCTTCAAGGAACTAATAGTCCAGTAGGATCAGGAAAGAGTGCCTATAAAGGCGTTTAGTCATTCATTTTTTCAACAGACTTGCACTGATAGCTGTAGTAGGAAGGGTGAGTAATGCAAAGATTCGTAAGATAGGTGTGCTGTCACCAAGTACCTTACAGTCATAAAATAGATACATGTACTCTGTGATGCAAAGTCTTATAAAGACTTAGAGATAAAGTGCGTTGGACGTTATTAGGACCAAGAGATTATTACCTTAAGTGAGAGTTCCTGGGAAGAATTTCCCAAAGGAGGGGCAGCTGAAATAGACCATAAAATATGAAAATAATTAGGGCCTACTAAAAATGTTTTATTTAAATATCAGTAACTTACTATGTGGTACAATATAGATGTAATTTTAGATGTATCATTCATCCAGTGAAATGACTGTGTGAAAATATGAAGATAACAGTAACAGCAGAAGTAAGACTGTTTAGAGGCAGTTTTGTTTTTAGAGCTACAGAAACACTTCCTGAGAGAACATGGAAATGGATCAGTGGAGTTTCAGATAATTCATTTCTTGGCTTAGAAGAAAAGAGAATCTGCAGAAAAATTAATTTTAATTTGTGGTTTTCAGTATCTTACCTAGATGATAATATATGAATGTATTAAACCTTCTATAGAAGTGAGAAGAAGAACCATAAATAATTTTTGTGATGTCACTCAGGGAAATAATCACATATTTTCTGACAACTAGAAAATACTAAGTAGAAAGCTGACACAATTTACCCACAAAATAATACTGTTTTGTCTTTTGCCGAATTACCTAGAAAATTGCTCCTGTTCTTCACTTCATGAAATCATGTTGAGATGTCTAAAGCGTAATAGGGTAAAAGTAGTCACAACAGTTGAAAGAAATGCACAGAGAAAAAAATTAGGACTGAGAGTGGGAAAACTCCAAGAACTTCTTTTAATCCTTCTGTAGTGCCCTGGCAGATGCTTCTCACTGTCGATGTATTAATCCAGGGTAGGAATCAGGAGAGAGAAAGGGATTGGTTGGTGAAATGCACTCTCGCCACCATCTTCTCAAAGCCCCCAAGTCCTGTTTTATATGTTAAGAGATGAAGGCATTTAGAATTGCAGCTTAACCTGGACAAGGAACTTAGACCATGGTTGACCAGAACACGTGCAAATAAATAGTGCAAAATACAGTACTTACTGCTGTGACATTAGGAAATAAACATCTCCCACCTTTAAGAGTTCTTCCAGCGTGTGAATGGACCGTGTATGTTCTGTGCTTGATCTGTACCTAAGGCCTGGTCGGCTTTTCTTTATATTCACAGCAGAACATACATTTTTAAAACTTGGTAGTAACTAACATTTATTAAATATAATTTAATTTCAAAGCAGTGATATTTTGGTGTCTCTGTGGACCAGCGGTTTCAGTGTAGCACATGGACAGCTAACTTTGACTAAAATAAAAATCTGCATTGTCATACACAAATAACTCTGTGAGGTATTATCTGCTGTTTTTCCGTGATTTATTAATCTGATTTCACATCATGTTTCATAATGATGCTTTTACATTAGGACATTTCATTTTATGATTTTAGAGTATATAGTTCACTTATAAATGACTAGCGGGTGTTTTTCTTGCCCCTAGAATAACTTTCATCCTTAATGTCTTCTCCCCAGATCACTTACGCAGATAGTCATGAAGCTTTTGAAGGCAGTCAGCCTCATCTGTGTGTGCATCTGTTTATTTGTTCATTCATTCACTCATCCATTCTAAAGTTTATAGAGCAGTAGCTGCAGTGATGCTTCCTTAGGTGACCGTGACAGGTGTAAAAGCGCCTGAAAGCTTGCTTTGCCACGATCGGAACACTGCTTTATGAGCTGTATGGTTCCAGACCCTCAGAGAACCCCACAGATGAGGTGCCAAGACTGATTATTTCAGTAATGTTAGAATTCTGCCGTATTCTGTGGTTTCATATACCTCCATTTATTTAGTACTAGTGAAAAAGCAGATTGTATTTCTATAGCTATGTTTTTATACAATTTAAAAAATATGTTTATAGTTTGTCTTTAAAGTTTGGTTACTTTTTGAAAATTAGCCTTCATGAATTTTCTATCATATAAAGTTTAAGCAAACTGTAGATGTTGTTTTTCTTCCCATCTGCAATTATTGTAAAATACATTAAAAGTTTAACCAAGAATAAAGTGCCTCTTTTTAAAGTAATAGCCATAATTTAATAATAAAAAAAAAGTCCTTTCTTTGCTCAGGGTCCTCTAGCACACTGTCTACAACCAATTTTGTTGTCAGAAAAAAATGTCTAAAATGTCTTTGTGTTTTGGCTCAGCAGTGAAGTTGAGTGGGTTAAAAATAGCCAGACCAATAAATATTACCATTGTCAGTTTAATGAAGAATAGGGCTTAAAAAATACAACCAACAGTAAATAAGGAGGACTCATTTCAGTACATAAATTCAGTTGCTTATAGGCTGGAATTGATATTCGTACATAGCGTGATGAACATTTTGCCCTTACAGAGCCATTTTTACTTATATGTAATAGTTATTATTTATTCTTATATTTATATTTTTAAATAGTCAATTCTCTGTGTCCTGGGGGGGCATTTTCTATGTGTTTTATTGGTAGATTTTCACATCTATCTGACTATAAAATAGAATTCTTTTACTAAATGGCTTTGTGTTATCTGCCTACCTACCTGGCACAAACGAAGCTGATGATTTGTATTAAAAGTACGTTTATTGTTTGGAACAATGGAATCGTAAGCCACATCCAGGTGATGATTAAGGAAAACGATCTCATTGGCAGCTGTCAAAAATCAGCTGTGTTCTCTGGGTTTTCTTGCGTGCCCTTCTTCCGAGGTGTGCCTTTGCCTTTGCCTCACGACTCTAGAGAAGGACACAAACAAAACTTATTTGCAATTTGCAAAAAAAAATGGAAGGGGGGAATCAAAAGGAAGGGGCTCCAAAAGACTGTAAAATTGTACAGCATGAGTCCTCTGATGCATGCTGTTTTCAATCTGCTGTGTGCCAGTTGGAGGCTCGGGGAGTGTGTGCGCGGGTGAGAAAGGATAATGCTGAGAAATGATAGAGTGGCTGTGACCTCCAAGCTCAGCCTGGAAATCCAAGACATTGATTTCACTTAGCATTCCTGCTGAGAAATCTGGCGGAGTTCAGTTGTAATAAAAGAACAAGATTCTGTTCTAATGGTAATGGCGTATGACAGACATATCACTTTGTCTGTCCTCAGCACCAGAGAGAGGAGAATTGGAGAAAGGTCACCTGACCTTCCTGTGGTGTTGTACGAGTGCTGGACTGAGCTTTGAACCGCTGCCTAGGAACATAATTATTTATAATATTAAATGATAAAGAAACCCTTAGAGGACTCACAGTGACCCTCCAAAAACCGCAGACAGGAATTGTGCCCTGTAAATGCGAAAACACAGAAAGAAATCTGCTCTCTTCCAAATCTGCACTGGAGAACGTGGGTAGCGTCACTTGTTGAGTGATGCGTCTTTAAACTTACTATTTTGAACTGTTTTCCTTAATGCCTGGCATGCTGTCATTGGTTAATTTTTCTTTTTTATGCCTTGATTTTATTATGCACAAAGACAAGAAATTTTTTTCATACTCTGTTTTGCCAGAGTGAAAAATCAAGGCCATCATTTCTCAAGTGTGACATAAAATCTTTCTTAATACATATACACTTGTCTCTTTTCCACTTACTTAATTTTTTGTCCTCTGGATCCTACTCCAAGAGTAATTTTGTCATTGACCAACAAAAGGAAATATATTTAGTTCTTCAGAGATATTCTCGTAGCTCATGTGTGTCCTCGCAGCAGAGTTCATGGCTAAATATTGGTAATAAACTTTGAATGGAAGTATGAAATGTTGAACTTCCATGCACAAGAGATCCTGCTTAAAAGAAATTTTAGAAATCATTCTACTTCTTACATTATGGAGAATGATTTAGCTAAAGTATCGTTTAGCAGTATTGGTCCTTGAATCTCATAGACAATATTGCTGCTCTGAATCTGCTTATATTCCTTAACAAATGTTTAAACTGATTTGTTTATAGCTTAGCATTCTGCTGCAGGATGGACGCAATTTACTCAGTGACTTTCATTTTGCACCACGTATTTCTTTATTTAAATGGTTTTCTGCATTGTTTGCTGCAATCTTTTAAAAAACCTAGAAAGCCCTTATGTTGTGATAGTAGTTACTCTCTTAATAATATTTGTTTAATAAGAATAAATTATTTCTTTTAAAAATAATAGAATCAATATCAGCCTTAAGATAGTTAGGAGGAGGAGGCTTTTTATTTGGTTTCACACACAACTCAGGCAGTTGTTAGTAAAGAATAAGCTTATAATTTCGTGTGACCAAGAAATCCTCACATGTTGTAGATGTGCTAACCATCTGAACTTCAGATTTTAAGTGTTTTGCCTTTGCGAAAGTAACCACCTTTTGGGAAAATTTTAAGTGCAACTTATAAATACTATGAAACATCTCTTGGTATTTGAGGAAAACTTAAACATTGCCTGCAGCTAACCAAAGAGTAGTTAGTTTGAAAAGCTGATGACAAGAGAGAATTCCTGGGTGCTTTTCTTTTAACCTTCCTATGACCCCAGTCATACCCCTGGTCACAGTTGTGTCTCTGTCAATGACAGAAGCACATAGATTGTCCAAATCAATTTTTTTTTGTTGTTCTTTTCAAATACTTCTGGCCATGATGTTCCCATTTGCTCAGCAGTAGCACCTGGGAGGTATGACAAGGAAAAGAAATATTTTTCCAACAAGCCAGAAGAAGCCCAAGCCAGCTGACCAGACACAGTCAGATAGTTTCAGGGGCCGTATCGCTTCAAATTCAGAAGCAGGAAGTGAAGCTGTGTTGTTTTATCTGATGCTCTTTCACAGACGCAGAAGTGAAGATCTCCTCTGATTTTGTAGCCAGGTGCTTACGTTAGTAATGTCAGATGTGACTCCTAGTAAAGCACTTATTTTTTGCTGTAATGGTACCAATCACATAGTTTCATGCTATCAAGGAAGTACTTTAGCAGTCACACTGATCTCCAGGGTAGAACTGTGTAGTGTAGTACCATGAGTCACAAAGTGTGGTACACATACACACAAATTAGCAATTTCTGTTGGCGGTATGAACAATCAGAGGGTAATCATGATTCATCTTAATTGAAAATTAGTTCCAACAGGAGAGTTAGGAAAAGAAGCTTTTTTTGCTCACTTTGAGACAGTTATAATGCCAATTATAATGCTATGCCGGTGCCAGTTGGGGCGAAAGGTTGACTAAAAAAAGTGCACGTCCAGTATGACCACTACCCAGTCAGACCGGCATCACACTGACTATAAAAACACTATTTTTAATATTTGACAGAAACATCCTTTCAAGATAAAGCAAAAGACATCAAAGAGATTTCGTAAATTTGAAATGGACCAGGAAATGCTAAGGTCTCCACAGTAATATTTTCATTATGAAAAGTTCAGAAAGCAAGAAAGCACTGCTCAATACGATCACAACTTCATTTAGCATTTTCACATTTCACCTGGCCGTGGAAAATGTTTAGTAGTAGTAACTGCTGGAGATGTGATTTCCAGCATGTAAAAATTCCTGGACTACTACTACTTGACTTATTCTTAGAGCTTTTCAGGTCAAGAACTCAAATAATCGTTACTCACTACACAGAGCTAGCACTGGTCTCCGAATGTAGTGCTTCTGAGTAATCCACAGTGCTTGAATAGCGTTAATCAAAGAGGGGCGTCCATTTGTCTGTGTATGTAAGATCAAATAAAATCACTGATCCATCCTGAAACTATTGGACCTAGTACTTTTGTAGATCTCCTTTCTCCTAAAACTTCGAAACAGAATGGAATGTTGGTCTCAGCTAATAATAACCACATTTAAATTGGCTGCTTTCTAGTCCTCTGCTTGAAACACTGTCCGGCATATCAATTAAATGCCAGAATCTTCCGAACACCTTGCCCTGTTCAGCTGCTCTGTGCTTTGTTGAATAGCTTTTGAACACCCCTCCTTCCCCCATATTTCAGTATCTATGAAATAACAATTTTGTGAGCCTTTGAGATGCGATATGGATGTGTCGGACTCAAGAGGTGAAATGTGGCCACTATCGTTGTCATCTCTTCCTGGGTGGGACATGTTTACAGTAGGTATCACATAGTAGCCCTGTCATTTTAAATAAAATAGTTTTCTTTTTGTGGTCCCATGTTGCTAAACTGAAATATGTTAAATGAAGTGTTATCAGCAGAACCCCTGTGATGAGCCTCCTCCTTTCCTTTTCATCTGTATTCAGTTAACAGGAATCTCAAACAGCTAGGTACTTAAACAGCAGCTTGTCTGAGCGCAGTGGTATTAAATGTCCAAGTAGGTCATTTGGTGATACATTGTTATGACCCAGAAAGAGGGGGATGGGTCACGTTTGTAACATTAAAAACAATAAAAAATTATACAGCAAAGAGACAGACTAGTTATAATTTTGGCAATTTTTTTTTTTAAAAAAGGCAAAATACACAGAGGGATTTAGGTAGTTTCCCCTGAATTTAGCTGGCCTGGCCTGTGTTCCCCAGTATACTGATTCTGTTTTGACAGGAACCTGTCTAGAACACGGCAGCCAGCTCTGATGAGCCATGTCAGAGCTTTTTAATAATGCAAACCATGGGGAAAGCCAGAGGAGGTTGAGCCTGTGCAGACATGGGAAGAGTCACAGAATCACATTTTTTAAAGTGGAAGTTGTCATCAAAAATAGGTCTAACCCAAAACAGATTTACCATCCAAAAAGCTAAGCATCTAACTCATTTTGCTGTTAAACCCTAAATAGTGTAGGGAAGAAAGACCGAACAATGTGAAGGGGTGTCCCTGTACAGGAGGGCTGGCTGGTACAGCACCAAGAAACATCGTGGCTAAACCGAGTCATTAACACGTCAGAGACTGAGACAGCGAAAGTGCACTTCTGTGGTCTTCTTTCCTTTTAGGGAATCATTTATAATTCGAGCTTCCTAAAACAGTCTTCAAATCAATTAAAGTGTTTAATTTGCCGTCTTAAATTATTGATCATTTGAACTATTGATTCACCCCCTTCCCTCCTTTAGCCTTGACCTGTGCTAGAACTGATGAATAGATTGAGAAGTGAAACCGTGGATGACTGCCCGCTCTAAAGCTCGGGTCTGAGTCTCTCTCTCCATGTAATTGAGCACATTCTGCTTACTCATTCTCTCCTGTTCGTAAAACAGGAAGAATTTTAGTAGTCTCTTTCACAGAGCTGCCCCGAAGTATAGATTCATTCTCTACATGACAACACATATTAATACCTTAATAGATTGATGGGAAATAGAATATATGCATATTTATTTGTTAAATTTCATCAGTAGATTTTTCTCTAGAGAGAGCAAAGCATTCTAATATTTTTAAGTATTATGAAATAAAGAATGGAAAGAAAGCAATACAGTAAACAGATGTGAATGTAAGAGTCAAAGAGATGTTACCTAAGACAGATGCAAAACTCAAAGTATTCAGAAGTTTTATTTATATAACAAAATGTATCAGATGCTTTGTTTATAGAATTATGGAAGTTTAAGAAGGAAATTCAGGAAGTATTCCATCCAACACACAGTAACTCAGTCACAAGGTCACTTTGCCTCTGCCTAGTCTCCATCAACGACGCAGGGAGTCCACCACTCCATGAAGTGGCGTCATTATTCAGAGTTACTCAGTGTCAACAATATTCTTATTTAAATGGAACTGTAATCAGCTTTCCTGGATTTCAAATTACGGCTTCACTTAAATGACTACTGTATTTGTTAGTAAAGTAGTAGAAAACGCAACCCAAACTGGATTAAGCTGAAAGGAAACATATTCAGTCACAGTAAAAAAAAAAAAAGTTTTATTTCTTTATTAAACATTCATTATTAATTAATATAAATAACTTTATTTTAAAAAGGTATTCTGATTTCAGGTGTGGTTTAATAGAGAGACAGGCAGTATCACTGGGAATTGATTTCCGGCTCTCAGCTCTGTTCTTCTCTCGTTCTCCGAGGCACTGTCCTTTCCGGTGCTCTGGCGCCCTATGCTTACATCCTCCGTTCACTGATTAATGCGTGCCCGTTGTGTACCAAGTTCAGTTCAGGACAGTAGAACCACAGCTCCTACAGCTGTGAACAGGACAGTTTGTCTTAAGATCGTGCAGTCTAATGGGAAGTGATAAACTGTGAGCAGTTAAACAGATAATTTCAGATATTAGTAAGTGCTATGAAGGAAATAAAACGTGGTGAGAGTGCCGAGGACAGGCATGGGACTCTCCCTGAGACAGAGTACGAGGGAAGCCCTCTCTGAGACGGCAGTCGTGCACAGGAAAGTACCTGCAGAGGTCTGAGGAAAAGATACTCCAAACAGGAGGACCCGCTATTGCAGAGACCCTCGCATGTGGGCGAGGTGACAGATTCCAGGCTTAGAAAACAGGCTGGGGTAGCTGAAATGCAGTGAGCGTGAGGGAGAATCAGAAATGAAGTTAGGAATGAGAAAGACCACATCATATAGGGCTGTTACATGTTAAGGAGTTTGAATTCTATTCTAAGTGCATTCACTTTTAAAGAGAAATTTTATCTTTTCCGTGTGTCATACCACTTGTTAAACTCTTGCAATTATCTACTCATTGTCTTCCTTTCTTAGGGTGTTACGTCTTTTCCTTTTATCCTTTGGATCAATCAATTAATACTTTAAGCATGTCTGCATTACTTCCCTAGAAGCACCCTGGAATCTGAGCCCTAATGACATATCCTGGACCTTGCCATTAGAGAGACAAAATTTAATTCAACAAATATCTATTAATCTATGTGTCTGTCAGAGTCCTAGCACCTGAGGATACTGGTGAACGGGGTAGACAGATCTCCGTCCTCATGGAGCACTGTGTAGGTGGTGAGGCATGTGGTGAGGGATCCAGACAGAAAAAGACGGTCACCTACAGTCTGTTAAGAGCAGCAAGTAAGGGCCTGCAGTATGGATTTAACCTAGAATATTTCCTGGGTTTTCTTTGGATTCACTTTATCAGCTTTTTTCATTAGTAATATAAGAAAACACTCACAATCGATAGTACCTGTCACCACCTATATGAAGCAAATTGCGTGGTTGAGTTTTTGGAGTGAGTGTTTTGGTACTAAAAAAAATTGTTGATTTTTAAATCGTCACCTTAAAAAATAATTGCTATATATTAGTACTCATGAGTTTTAGAATTCTTATTTTCCTTAACGTCTTTTGAGTAGATTAACAAGTCACATAAGAAAACAGACCCTAATTTCTAATCAGATTTTTAGTTTTGATACTAGTTTTTTAATTTTTGATTTTTACCCCAAACTTTGTAACCCAGTGTGATTTCAGTGGATCTGCCCAAGTGCAGCAGACTTTTAGCTGTCTTTAAAAACAATTACTGAAAAGTGTGCTGCAAACTTAAAACAGTTACAACAGGGTAGTTTTAAAGTTATGAATAACATTATTTTTGTCATTGGGATAAACCTGCAGTGTCCTGAACTGAGCATTTTGGACAGGACAGCATTCTTGCAAAGTGAATCACACACTCTCTGTTACTCTCCGTCTCTCTCTCCCACCTCCCTTCTCCCTTCCTCCAGTTATAAGCTTTATTAAAGTCACACCTTTTGTCCTATAAACATGGAATGCCACTCACTTAAAAAAAAACTTTTCTTAAGTTTATGTAAAACTTGTATAAATAATGTGTTTATTTTCTTGTTAAAAATTCAGTATATGGTTTATTTAAGCATGTACATTCATAATGCACTTAAAATTCTATTTATTATACTTACATTGAGTTTATACACAAACTTCTAATGTATCTATTTTATTGTATTATATTCTATAAAGTGAGATTCTTTTTTAGTTATGCCTCTTTTCACATTTTCTCATGCACATACGATATGGTAGTGGCATTAATTGCACAAAGTTAACTTAAGTTAATCCAGAGCCTGTCCAAAAAGTTGTAGTGAACTTCTCCATCATCATTCCTGCAGTTACTCATTTCTTCTAATAATCAACTAAAGCAGACAGTCATTCTTCATCGTAGTTTTTTAAACAAAGACCAGAAAAGTTGTGTAACTTGATTAGCGTTAAATGTGGGGGGAAATGCCTTCGAGAGATGGACAGTAAGTGGTGTAATTCACCTTGACGGTGAGTTATTGCTAGGGTCTGCTTAATATGATCAGGGAAGTTTGCAAGCACACGTTCCTTATGTCACGTATCTTAAAGTTTAAGAGCAAAGGAGATACAAAATAACATTCAAAATGCAGAAAAGCTCTTTTTTTTTTTTGAAATAGAGAATAATTTTATAGTCCTCTAGTTTTACTTAAAAATAGATTTGAAATTTTTTCTGTACTAAAGAAAGGATTTTGCTCATGGAAATTTTAATCATAAATATTAAATTTGAAAATTGCATTCTTAATGGCTCAGAATATTGAATATTGCTCAGAACTTGTTTAACAGAGTGCTGCTGGGAAAGCAGCATGCCTGAAAATGCAAGTGGCAAAGTATCATAGCTGTTTTCTTTAACCTGAATCGAACTTACATGTCCTCAGATTCTCAGGGAAAGAATGTACCCGTTTCCTAGTCCTGGACATCCTTGTAGATAATATAATTGAATGCTTCTTAGAATTACACTTCCCTCCCCTTGTGAGTTGCAAGACTTACAATATTGCAATTACAAAGTTGCAATATCCTATAGCTTTTAGCCCTTGCAACTTACAGCTATGGACTAGCTGATTCCATTGGGTGACTTTTTCAGAACCCAGCAGTTCATCCTTTATGATTATGGTTTCTCAAACCAAAGGATAAGGATGAGCTCACTAAATTTAGAGAAAATGAGGACCAGAATTTTCGTTTTACAGGTTTTCCATTACCAAAACAGTATGAAGAGAAAAAATGTATACTTAAATAGGAAAAAAATTGTATCCCCCCCACCCCATTGTTTCCCAATACCAGAAAAGATGAAAAACCTTACATTTTCATAAAACCACGAAATACTTTTTATTAAAGTTCTGTTAGAGTTCTTTGCAGGACCAGTGATCAGTACTGAGATTCCATACGAGACTTTCATTTAAATACCAGGCCTTTCAATAACCAACAAATTTTCTTTTTTTCTATTTTATTATATAATTTGAGCTGGTATGGTTTGTTGAGTAATTTTGATGACTTTTGATAGTGTAGATATTTCATAAATAGGAGAAAAAGAAATTGAGACCAAAAATAGAAGGGATGAAATACTGCAAAAAATTTTCTCTTGTGGTATTTCCAGTAGCACCTAAAATAACATAAGGAAAAATTGCTGTTGTGAAGTATGTATAAAAGCCTTGTGACAGCAATAGGAATGTCCTTAAATAGGTACTGATTTTTGTTTTCTAAACTTCTCCATGCAACTCTTCTGAGGATCAAAGTTTCATTTTAAGTCTGCGGGAGCTCAATATTCAGGTCAACCCTATATAAATACAGGGCAAGAAAAGAATTTTGGGTCAAATGGTGGAATTTTTAGTGCCAGTTTTCATGCACATAGTGCTGTCATTTATCTAAAAAGGATGGTTCTGATCCAATTTTAAGAGAACCTCTGGTAATTTTTGTTTGATTTGGTTTTGCTTGTCTTTTTCTATTAGCATTCATAGATTTGCAGTGAGCTGGAATTCTGATCTGCTATATATGGGACTATAATTTATGGACTTGCAACAAACTAAATGAAGGAAAGATCAATTCCATAAGATTGATTATATTAGGAACACTTCCTTTACCCATTGAATTTAAGTGGCTGGCCCATAATACGAGCTCAATAAATGTTTACTAAATGAAATGTTTATATTACACAACTCAATCTTAATAATAGGAATTGAAACCTTAGTTATCACTGTGACATAATTTTCACTGTTTGTTTTTGTGGTTAAATTTATTAATGCAACATTATCTAAGAGAATGTATCTGTATAATTTTTTAAATTCAATAATATATTTTTTAGCTATTGTCAGGTAAGCTTTTGGGCCTTTGGTGTAACCATGTTATTTTCTACAATTCTAGGCATATACAATAAAACACTGAGGAATTTAATGAGCAAAAAGAAATATTTTTAAATTTTTTAAAAATATTCCTTCAAAATGTATTTGAATCCTGTTTGTACAAACAAGATTCACTTCGAATGCACAGTTAATAAAATAGGGAGGAAAGGAAGAAAGTTCCCAACACAGCCGGGGAAGAAATAGGGTAAGGAAAGACTTCCAGGAGATGTGTCGTGTAGAAGGTTTTCAAAGGAAAGTCAGACAGCCTGTGCAAAGACACGTAGGTTGAATTTCCTCTGAATTTTAAAGAAACAAATAGGTTGACTGTAATGCATCTCTAGAACTTTGGGAATGACTTAAGAAGAATGAAAACGTAAAGTTAAAAATGTCTAGAGGATGAAATCTAACCGCCCTACCGTGGCCTTCTGTGATCTGGCCCCAGTCAGCTCACTAGCGTCATTTATTACTTCTGCCTTTCTCCCAGTCCCAGCAATTTGATCTCCAAATGGAATCGCTTCCTCATACATCATTTTATTTCACCTCTTTTTGCCCGTGTTTGTGCCATTCTACCTCTCTGGAATGCTTTTGCCCTCTTCATTCCACGTTTCTCTCCTGCCTGGCACCAACTCATAAGATCTATCTCAATATCATCTCTATGTAGAATTGGTGATTCCATCATATCTGACCACACTGCACAGATACACTCTCCTTGTGTAATATCACAGCACCCTTACAACACCCTTATAACACTTTCCTTGAATGACTGTGAGTCCCTTGAGGGCAGGTGTTATATCTCATTCACCCTTACTACCCAGCATAATACTTGACATGTAACCATTTGCTGTAGTTCTGTTGAAAGAATAAACAAACAAACAAATAAGCAAACCCTCTGTGGAAGTAAGCTAAAATATTATGTCCAAAAATATGACTGAGTTTAGGACCCCTTAGGTCAAAGATCAGTATCTTGGATTATCGGAGGCAACTCTCAGTGCAGGATGAACAGAATACAATTGTACCTAAGAAAAGTGAAACAGTACTATTGTACTACATAGAAAGACCTTGCATACAGAACAGTCATGGAACAAGAAAGTAAGATTTGTTATTGCTTATCCCGTCAGTCTAGATGAGATATACTAGATTTAGGAAATATGAGTGTTCTGATCATTTGAGGGATACCATGAAGCAAAAAATGCATCATTTACCAGCCCTAACTATGGTCTGAGTGAAGTACAGTCAGTCTTCCCTTGGTATCTGTGGAGGATTGGTTCCAGGACCTCCCTGGCCACCCAAAATCCATGGATGTTCGACTGCCCTATGTAAAATGGTATAGGACAGTCGGTCCTCTGTGTCAGCTATAGTTGGCTGAATCTGTGGATGTGGAACCCGCGGATCTGGAGGGCAGGCTATACTCACTGCTGCTTTTTGCCCTGATTCTGATAGTGAAATTTGCTTTTTGAGGTTTCTTCAAATTAGAAAAAGGGTACCTTAAAAAACTCAGCAATATTCTGGTCAGGTCTAAACTAATTAATTAGCACTCTGGCCTACGCATTTACTATGAATACATCTTCAAGTGAATTTCCTCCCTTATGCATGTTGAAGAATTAACTGTGCACTGAAATGAGAGACACAGACTTACACCAATACAGGCTGCTTTTGTTATATTGTTTAACTGACAGTTCAAACAAAGTTTTAGGAGGGAAACTTTTGGTTTTCCCTCATATTTTTAAGATTATCTTTCTCTGCTTCCCTCTTATGCCAGTCTAACTCAAATATGGCAGAGAACTATTTCACCAATACATACTCACACATTTGTTTATATTATATATAAACATTATGGATATTACATACAAACATATATATACATATATTCATTCTTTACTATTATAATCAAGAATACAGGTTCATTTTATTTGGCAATCTAATGACCCAAAGCAACATTCAAAATAAAGTCGAATGTAAGGTAAATATGCTTGTTCTTCCTCCTTAATTCAGTTTAAAAGATATCATTGAAACTCATGTAATGATACCATTAAACAGTTGCTGTAAAAAAAATCTTTTATGCCATCCAGACCGTGAAATGTATTATTCTTTTAATGTTATGGGTTGGGAAAAATTAAACATGAGGCATTACAGCTGAGTTTCACTACACATTAATTATTATAATTGACTATTTCTTAAATGAATATCTGATAAATCAATCTTGCAATTCCTCATGCTTCATGATATGCTTAACTCAATACAGACACTTAAGAATCATTATGCTGTGAGAGCTTTAACACAAATTTGAGATCATTATAATTAAAATCAGACTCTTACCTGATGCTCAGTTCTAAGCCTTTTCATCTGTATTGAATTTTCTTTGGCCTATACCTTGAATTTAATATTATAACAAAGATAGGCAGAATATATAATCAAGCTAAGCATCTTCAATATGTTGAGAAAAAAATTTCTTGTCTCCAGGGTGCAACATAAAAACTGTCCTTAACTGACATTCTATATAAATAGTCATCACCCTTAGAATTTTTTAAAGACATCAGTTCCCTTCTGGTCACTGCCGTGAAGACAAAGAATGCCTTAATGACTTTATTGAGGTTACCATTAAAATAAAAGGAGATTTGCAGACATCAGCTATAAATCACTATAAAATGGCCTGTGGGTAACCTTTGACACAACTCATTTGAAATAAACCTGAGACAGATTCAGAGCCTTTGGCCAAGCCAGTAGGTGGGCTAAAGGTCTTTACCATCCTCTCCTTCATTTCTTGCAATATTAGTTCGTCTCTAAGTGACTGCACAGCACTTGGATATATATATAAATTGACATGTGTTTTGTGTTGAAACAAAATAGATCCACTTGGATAGTGTTGAGGATGTTTATGGCATTTACTTGAATATGGGTACTCTTTTGATGCACTTATGATATATGAATCCATTTGGAATTTACTTTTAGCTGTTTTGTTAAAATATTTCATAATTAGGTGTCACATACTTTTTGCAAGGGTCCAGACTAATAATTCCCGAATTGAGCTCTTGATGGTTTCTATGATAATGAAGTAAAAACGTTTCTTCAGAATTAAGAAAAATTGCAAAACTTCAGATGTTACTTTGATTTTCAAAGAAATTATTGCTAAACTTTTTTTTTTTTCCTGTTGGCGTTTAGATGAGAGAGAGGCAGCTCTGAAAAGTTGCCTAGGCTTGTAGGCTTTTGAGTCCCAAGCTTAATAAAGTTACAGCTATTTACAAATCTCTGAATATCTCTAACCTTAGTGTCTTTATCTGTGAAGTGAGATTGATAATATCTCACACTCTTGCTATAAGACTTAAAATAAAATATGTAAGGATGCTCTATAACTTGAAAGTTTAGATGTCAGGGAGTAAATTGAATGGTATTGGAAAAATCAGCCTTAAAATTGAACAGATGTAAAAGTATTCAAATTATTTTAAAAATTTATTAATATTTGGATTACTAAACTTATTAAATGTACTTTTATATGTCTTGCAATATTTTGACTGATTCCCTCAAATACTTACATAGCAAATTGTGTACAGAACTATTACCATTTTCTTCTTTGGAAGCTAGCTCCCTTTTTAACAATATTGCATTATAAAATCAGCATTTCTTTTGGAGTTGGTAGAAGTTCCCAGGTAAAATTTGTATAACTTTTGTATTCAGTTAGACATATACAATGCCTTTTGTCTTATTCACTCTCTAATAGGTCAATTATGAGAGAAGGACAAAGGAAGAAAACACTTTGTCAGTCATAATTGGAAAGCAGTTATTTTTGATGAATATCTCTGGAAAGGGAAAATAATCTTTATTTCTAGTAAAAATCATCTAATCCCAAATAGCAAATTTTATAGGACTTAATGTTCCAGGAGCCCGTGCTCTTCATAGCTTTCTGTGGTTTCAGACTCTTCAGAAAAAGAGGTGTGAGGGTCAACAGAATAAGGAAATTATAACCTCTTGGAAATTCTGAAAATTGAATTTTAATTAAACATCTAAGATCCAAAATCCAAATCCCAGTCCTAGTCCAGTTAGTCAGCTGCATTTGTGACAGAGAATTAGGTCTAAATAATCCAGACTAAATAAAATACAAATTTTTTTTTCAAGAGAACTTTTATGATACTTTTAGATTCATCACCGTGATATTTCTATTAAGTGCAGCTGGACCCTTAAACAGCATGGGTTTGAACTACATGGGTCCACTTACTACACAAGGCTTTTTTTCAGCAAATATATTGGAAAGTTTTTTGGAGATTTGTGACAGTTTGAAAAAATTTACAAACAAATTGCGTAGATTAGAAATACCAAAAAAAAATTAAGAAAAAGTTATGTCATGAATGCATAAAAATATATGTAGATATGTATACAACATACAGACTATGTGTTAGTCAACTGTTTATGTTAGTAAGGCTTCCAGCCAACAGTAGGCTATTAGTAGTTAAATTTGGGAGTATCAAAAGTTATGCTCAGATTTTGGTCAGTGCCCCAAATCTAAGCATTGGTCAAGGGTCAACTCTATTAAAATTTCCTAGCAAGTTACACAGCCTTAAACTGTTGTATCATTTAGTGTCTGTTTATTGCTTCACCAACTGGAATATAAATTCCTTTTCCCCCATGACTAGCACTGTTGGAAATGAGGCCTAAAAGATGCTTTTGGAACAAATTAAAGAATAAACCTATCACAAGAGGAAAAAAAAAAGTGAGGCCAGGGCAGATGGGACAATTCTTCTAAATCTATATTCGGAAAGAAAAATCACCAATACCACCCTTCATCTGAAGGGTAAAAATCAGTCTGGGTTAAAACAAGTGGGAGTAAGAAAAGTGAGTTTTGCATTTACATTTTATTTTTACTTATCTTTGGACTTTCTGACCCTTTGTCTTCAATGACTGCCCCTCTTTCTCTGTCTGCAATGAACGGAGTGAAAAGAGTTGAAGTTTGAATGTACTAACCTAATAAAGTTTCAAGTTAAATAATAGGAAGCCTGTCACGAAGGAGTTCCTAACAATGGCTCTGTTAGCTGACATCTTTGAGTAGAAATCAGTGAGGTCCCAAGATGTCAAGCTTTCAACCCTAAGGGAGAAAGCAAGAAGAAAAGGGAGCAGAGTTCTGAAGACTGGGAAGAACTATGGAATTCAAGTGGTGAGAAGAATTCATTTGAAGAGATTTAAATGTGGAGGGACCCAGGGCAGTGCGTATGCCCCTTTTTTGTTATTCACGAGTCAAAATGACATTTGCATTGTATGTAGATGTAAAGAATTTTTAAAACACTTTATGAGAAAACGATAGAAAAAAACTTAGAATTTATCAAGAGTTAGCCATTGATTAATCTTAACAATCCATGTAGTTAATATTTACTAGTTAATAATTAGTGTTCTTTCTATTCAAAGTGTATGTGGGTAATAAAAACCAATAGACTAATGTCTACCCTCAAGAAAGTTGTACCGTAAAGGGTGGGAGTATCAGCTAATCTGTAAAGATCCCTTTAAAGAGTAAAGTCTTCTTAAGCTATTTAAAATCTGATTATTTTGCTACCAACCATTCTGGAAAATAACTAATGCAATAAAATGCAATACAATGATACGATTGTTATAGTCACGAATAGTAGAGTGCCACCTTAATCTTCCCTGACCTTCTTGCTTTATGTCTCATTCTCCCTCAAATTTGTCACATGCTTGCATGCGACACATACGCATACATTATACATGCCCATCCTTCCCCAAGGTTCTGTGCCTTAGACAATTTGGCCCTAACTCAAGTCTCCAAAATACACCAGTACACTGGCTATCTGTCGTAACTGTATTAAACATTAAACAGTCAGTCACAGTGGGCTCACCAGACTATTGGGGTTGGATCTGTGCCCGTTAGAACCTATACATGCATGTGGGGGAATTGGAAATGAGGTCTTTGATTTAATTAATTAGTATTAAGTGACTTATGTATGATTGTGCCTTCTATTTCTTCTTCTTCTTTCTCCTGGGTTAGCTATTTATGACCTATCTGCTTATAACTCAGACCAAAGTTTCCCCAGGATCTAGGACAATTTCAACCCCTTAAAGAGCTCTAGATATTTTTTAAAGAAATGTTTTTAGCCCTCTGTGGATCTTCCAAGTATTTGATTTTGTTGTGTTTCAAGATCCACTCATTATTTTTACATTTTTATGACTGTTTACCCATCCCCACCCCTGAATAAAGGTTTGCAAGTGGTATATTTACCTCTTCTTTCTATGACCCCAGTGGGACAGAGTCTACACTCATTTGTATTGATACTATTTATATTGTTCTGCTGTTCTTTGATATTAAATCCTTTTGTAAATTCAGGTAGAGAGATTGCTGTGTTGGTTTTGCACAATCAGGTGCAGGTAGAGGTGCCGTCTCCAGCATAGAGGTGGGAATAGGATTTGATCTGTTGTAGTGTCTATTTCCTTAAATTTTATTTTGTGAATCTGCATTGCCCTGAGAGCTTCTGCTTTTTTGTATGTGAATCTGTTCCATCGTTTGGTAACTTTGTAGTTCTCGATTTTTTTTTCCACATTATCTTCAAGTGAAACTAACAGAAAAATAGCAGTGACAAATGCTTTTTAATTATGAATCTAAGGACTGATCGGGTGGTGCCAAGAAAACGTTAAATTCTTGTATGTGGAATGATCAACTCTTTAATTTCTCTAAAGCACTTTTTAAAAGCTTTTGGAGTTATACATTTAGAGGTTAATAAGAGGAACTGGTATGATTATTAACATCAGCTCTTACTGCTCTATGCTTTCTTTTAGCCTCTCGGTAGAACTGTTAATCATTTTAAAAGATAATAGCAATCGTCTGGATGTAATGAACACCATAGGACAAAATAACGCTTATTGTTAGGAATTTGAAGTTGTCTGGGGACCGGAGGTTAAACAAAGTTGAATCTGAAACACCATACATTTGATACTATTTCTTGTTATAATTTCTCATCAGATATTATTGTTGACACTTGTATTCCTCCTGTTCTCCTTTTCAAATAGTTCAAAAACTTTACTCTGCAGAATTTCTGTGAGTGGGTTTTCATTTGGTATTGTGAGCTAAAGGTCTTCTCATATGACATTCTTCTAAGTAAATATATAGAAACAAATATTTTCCCAGGAGTTAAAATGAGATCTTGGTTAAAAAAAAAATGCTTTGGAATCATGTAACAACTTAAGTTAGGGTTATATATGTTAACGTATATCGACTACACTCTTTTCTATAGAGGATAGATTAGGTATCACTGCCTAACAAAATAACCCCAAATTTAGAGACTGTAGATAAATAAATACTTGTCTCACACAGTTTCTGTGGGTCATGAATTTGAGAGTAGCTTACTTGGGTGGATCTGGCCAAGAGCCTCATGTGGTTGCAGTCAAGTTGTCAGCAGGGGTTGCAGTCATTTGAAAGCTTGACTGGTGCTGGTCTATCTACTTACAAAGTGGCTCACTCGCATGCCTAACAAGTAAGTACTGGTTATCGGCAGGAGGCCTCACTTCCTTTCCAGGTGCATCTCCCCATTGGTTGTTTGAGTGTCCTCATGACATGGCAGCTGGCTTCTCCCTGAGGGTGATTTTGTCCCCCAAGAAACAGTTGGCAATGTCTGGAGACATTCTGGTTACTGCAGCTTGGGCAGGAATGTTACAAGCATCTGAGGGTAGAGGGCAGGGATACTGCTAAACACTCTACCACGCACAGGACAATCACTCATGACAAAGAATTATTCAGCTGAAAATCAGTCGTGCTGAAGTTGAGAAATCCTGCCCCAGAGCAACTGACCCACAAAAGCAGAAGGTAGAAGTTGCAGTGTCTTTTATAACTTAGCATCAGGAGTCAAACTGACATTTTTGCACTGTCCTGTTGGTTACGTAGGTCAGTCCTGTCCATTGAGGTAGGAACGTAAGTGCCAGGAGGCAAGAATTATTGGGGGCCATCTTGGAGGCTGGCTATTCCTGAGAACTTTGTGTGTAGAAAGAATGACTTTTTTTTTTGCATTCTTTTTTATTGAAGTATAGTCATTTTACAATGTTGTGTCAATTTCTGGTGTACAGCATAATGTTTCAGTCATACATATACATACATATTTTCATATTCTTTTTCATTTTAGGTTACTACAAGATACTGGATTTAGTTCCCTGTGCTATACAGCAGAAACTTGTTGTTTATTTTATACGTAGCAGTTAGTATCTGCAAATTTCAAACTCCCAATTTATCCCTTCCTACCCCCTTTACCTTCCGGTAACTATAAGTTCTCTATGAAGAATGACATTATTTGGTTTATGTATTTCAAAGAAATTTTTTAATTAAAAAATGAATGTAAAATATTATTGATCTTCCAGAAGCTACAGTTTTCCTCTCCTTGTTTTCAAATATGTATGTGTGTGTTTGTGGGTATAATTTACAGTTTTGAGTCATTAAATCAACAAAGTCAGAACACAAGGAAAATAATCTATTAAAGTATTAACAGGGAAAGAATAGGGAACATTTAAAATAACAAATTAAATGATGAATGCTATTTGAATACCTTTAAATTAATTAAGGGCCAACAATATAAAAGTAAAAGCAATGTGTAATTACCACACTGAAGCTAATGTTCCCCTAACTACACTGCTAGCATCCACTTTTAAAAGAAGCAGGTGTACATTAAGGGAAAGAGTAAAATGGCAGAATGAGGAACTAGAACATATTACCCTCAGCTAAATAACTTAAGACTTGAATTTAAATGGCAATCAAGTCTAATGATAGCATTAACACAGCAAAAGCATACCTATCGGAGAATTCCTGGAGCTCTGTCTGCCTGGTTAACAAGGCATCTTGCAATCTGTAAGTCCAAAATCAAGTTCATGAAAAGGGCTTTAGGGCTATGTGCTCTCTAAGATGACAGGCTTGGTTTTTAGGTAACAGGAAGCTGGTAATTAAGGATGGAGCTGGGGTGGCCACCTAGTAGGAATCCTAATTTTTCAGGAATTTTCTAAGAAAATAATTTTAGGATTGTTAGTTTTGTATTATATTGCCTTGACTCTTGTGTATAAATGTAAACCCCTTCTCATCTAAGTTCTTCATGAAGGATGGATCAGGGATACACCAGTCTTTTTGGGGATCTCTGATATTTGTTTTGTTTTTCTCTCTTAAACCTCAACTAAACTGTAGGGGGAAAATGCTTTTATGTGGGTGGGAAATCCAGGTGAAAGAGGGCTCTTACAGTGAACAGTAAGGCTAGAAGAAGAAAAAGATGAATATGAACACAAGCTAGGGAAGAGGAGTGTGCCCACAGCGCACGTTATGCAGTCCAGCCTGCTGTGTAACTTCCCCACTTTAATTTAATACGATTATTTCATCAGAGGGGATAACAGCAGCATCATGATTAATTTTGAACATGTTTCATGAATGGGTCCATTCCTCCCCATGTGTTATGACTGCTACTTCCTTTACGTGAGTATTTATAATAGATAGGAGACAACCACAGTTGTCAAATTGTGCAGAGGAGATAGCCTGAAATTATATATGTTTTGTATTAAATCACTGCATGGTTATCAAAGAATCAAAGCATATTTATAAATGAAACAGTATATTAAATGCACAGGCAACCTGTCCTCAAAGAGTTCAGTTTAATAAAACACAATTCCACATGACTGTATACCTAGGGCTTGAATAAAAAGTAAATGCACCTCTTTGTTCCTTTATTACTGACCATACAAAACTAAAGTCTCAAAGCCACATGCCTAGATGTCAAGTGATTTGCATTTCTCTAAGGCCTGACATAAAACAGCCATTACTAAATAGCTGAAATTCCACTGAGTAAACAATGAATAAATGGGTGGATGATTGAATAAATGTGTATGTTCTTGATCTTTGCCATTAGAATGCTCTAAAGTTGTTAACTACCAAATAAACGTTTGGTTTTCAATAGCTACTTTAGGTAAATATTTAAGGAAGTGGAATTTGGGGACAACTGTGATGTGGCATGAACTAGACCATCGATTATATAACGAGAATGAATAAAGATGTAAATAAAGATGAAATGTTTATTCTGGAGGGTATAGTCATTTGCACATCCTTAATGGCACATCTTGTGGTCCAAGGTCCAGCATGTAGGTATAGGTCCCTGTTGTGAAGGCCAAGAGGGCAGCAGGAAGAAAGGAGTGGGCTTCTCTAGAATACTGGCATCTCTGTTCTCTAGTTCTCTATTGAAATTCCTTAGCAAAAAGTGATGGAAGGTTGAGGAGTGGGGACAGAGAAATAACCCTCCAAGATTCTGGAGAACAACTTTTCCTTTGATAAATTGTTTGACTTCTGTAACTAATTTGGTCTCTGCACATTATATAGTTATGAATATTATAAAGTTCTAATAGAGTAACATGTTCTTCCTAAAATGAACTTATGATTTGAAAACCATGTAAATGAAATATATTTTAATTTTATATAGCTTTTTCTATGGTGTTTGTTAAGTTTGTGCGGAATACCCCCGTGTTCATGATCACAATTGGTCTTTCCTCAGTGCATCTGAGGCCATATATTTGTGTCAAATTCTTTCCTTTATCTAATTTATAATTTATGTGTGGAGGGGGTTTTCATTGGCTGGGATGCAAATTCATTAGGATCTCCACAGTATTTCCAGTGCTGTGACCACAGGCCGATGGTACGTGAAGTGTTTTCTTCCCGACAAGTCATAGTAACTGTAAGTAAGTGGAACATGCCTGATTGCACTTGCTTTGCATTCTAGCCCAGACAGTGAAGATTAGGTGATTCTTTATGAGGGGAAGTTATAATCATGAAGAGGTTCCTCAAACTTGTATTGGCATGTACAAAATAGTACGTATTATACATGAACTCTTAGTATTTTTCTCAAAGAATAGTCTAACTTAACAAGTGTTTAGTATTACTGAAGGAAATCTTCAGCGCTATATAGTGTAGAGAACAGAGAAGCATTAAAAAAAATCACCAAAATAAGTTCACAATTTGTGCTTTAACTTTTAAACTAATATGTAAAATACCAAATGTGTGTAGTAGTTCATTTTATTGCGTGCGTACTGACCTTTATGTGGTTTATTATGTGATAGAATTATATAGTTAGGGCTGAACTCCAGAAAATACATTTCATCAACATCTTTTTAAATTTAAGTTTAAATTCGTCATGTAAATGAAAAGAGTATTGTATGCCGAGTCCAAAAACCTGGGTTTCATTAGACCTTTCTGAGCCTGATTTCCTCTCTGAAGTTATTAATTACTTTATAGTATTAAAGATTAAATAAATGATTTGAAATATTTATAATGAATTCTATAAATATGTGGAGAATAGCCTTCTGTTAGTTGAAACCTGCTTACCTTGGCTTACGCATTTACTTGAACTTAAATGCTTGCTTTATAATTGCCATATACAAGATTAGGGCTCTCAGCAGCTGCAGAGGATTCTTCTTAACTATTACTTTATGTAAAAATAAAATAACTATGAAATACTCTATTTTCAAGTTTTAACTGACAGCGTCGTTTAACAGTTGGACAAGTAATTAAAAGGAAATTGCTTTCCTCACTGTTTGATGGTGTACTTGATAGAAATGCTCTCTTTTCCAATGCTTTCCTGACCTTGAAAATTACTTATATTCTTTTATATGTAAATGGTTTATTTATTATTTTAAAATGTATGTTTTATTTGTTAAGAACATAGGTTAATCATGCTCAGCTTTCACATTTCTCCTAAATAATAGGATATTGCAAATGAAAAACAAAGTAGAAAAAGCCTTACTTTTGGTGTTTATTGTGTATATTCATAATCTGGAAGTGCATGTCATAAATAAATAGTTCACTTCCATTTTATAGTTAGATTTTTTAATTTTTCACCTAGTCAAATGAAAAATAATTAATAGAAAATGGGAAACTACTGTAATTTTTGTATTATTCATGAATAATAGGCATGTGGTATAGTAGCTCAGTGGTAAATTATTAAAAGAACCAAATTGTGAAATAATATCATATAATGGGTCAAAATTATTTATATAGTTACCAGTATGAGGATCAAGTGTGTGAGTTCTTATTAATATACCATTAGCCTGGTCAGAGAATGAAAGGGCAATTTTGAATGACATTTCTATCAACTTTGGAACTGTCAACCTCTATTATGTCCTTGGGGCTTTGCACTTTTTGGCTTTCAGACATCTGTGCTGCCTTGAATGGAGGAGAATATTAAGATTTCCAGTGGGTCTCTTGCTCTAATAAATGCTTTGGGTAGTCATTTTTTAGTATGCGCATGTAATAGTTCCTAGTGCTTAAAGCCAAGCATAGGACATTTTATCCCATCAGCGCCCAGGTCTGCATCATCTTCATAGACACCACCTTTCCCCCAATATGGACACTCACACTCTGTTTTCTCTTTGCTCATAAATCTCTGTTGCAACTCAGGGAATACGTTCCTTTCTTTCTGCACAGTCAAGTGAAGCAGCCACCTTTAATTTCTGCAGGTATCCCCTCGAAACTTGTACAAGAGTTGTGATGCTGTCAAAAGCAGTTTTCAGGCCATCGTGACAAAAGCCAGTAGTTTCATACAGAAAGTAGTGAGCAGGTACAACTTTTGACAGGGAGGAAAGTGCCGAGAATATTTATAGTTGCGTAGTAAACAGTTTATAAAACTCCTCTATGACGGGATATTTGGGCTGAATGGCGGGGAGACAATGTGAATTCTAACCCTTATTGGCCCACCGCGTCTCAGGAACGTTTGGCTTGTTACAGATTCACGTTTTCACGTGTTATTGGTAGCATGTGATGTGTTCTGATAAAATTTTGAAGATTGGGATAGCACTACATATTTTTAATGTTACCTCCTTATATTGAGGAAGCTTTTCAAAGGGTTTTGAAGCCTAATAAATTTTTTTTAATAATCTCCCTTTATAAGGCAGTATCTCTCAAATGTTAGTGTCCACCAGAATCACCTGGGAGTGCTTATTAAAACTCTACCTCCTAAGTTTCTACAGAGGAGAGAGAATTTGCCTTTCTAACAACTTTCCAGGTGGTGCTGATGGCACTAGTGCAAGGACCGCCTTTTGAGAAGTTCCCATCCATGCTGGAGGGAGAAAAGACACGTGTGTACTCCTGGGCCCTGCCACCTTCTATAAGAATTACGGCTGACCAGCTCAAGTAGTATGGGAAGACCTAGGAATGATTTCTGCCCTGTAGTTTTTAAAATGCTTAAGTAAACTTTTCAAAATCATATATTGAGCCAGTCATGGAATTATCTGATTTTACTTCCTTCCAAGATTCTGTGAATCCATATAAATTTGGTATCATGGTCAATAATTTATTATGCATCTAGCATGAATCCCAGATTGCCACTTGAATTATCTCATGGATTTTCAAATAAATGTTATTTTCTCTGAAACAGAAAACAGAATGGAAAAAAATGTGTAAGAGTAAATTTCCCTAGCCTGTTTATGGGTTTCCTAAGTGAAGCTAACCATGGAATCAAATAACAGTAAGCCATTTTTAAAACTATAAACTTGAAATGTCATACTATACCATTTTTACCATTTTTGTTAAGTGATTTTTCAGCGTTTTGGAGTAGAAATATACATAAACTTTTGTACACATTAATTAATACATGTTTCCGTGTCACCAGGTCACACCATTTGATTCTAAATTGTCCCAATTTCAATAAATATCCTGCTACTACGGGTAGATAGTTCATGTTCTTAATTCGTGAAGATGAAACAGCAGCTAACTGGAAACTAAATTTTTCTACAATAGTACCTAAGTAAAGTTGGATATAATGTAAACAATAAAGCACAAATAAATGACACAGTATTCCAATTTTAGAGCACAGGAAACTTTCTCAAGTTTGCAGTAAAAAAAAAAAAGTAATACAATGTTAAGTTTTCTGATTCTTATATATTGTGATAGAAGTTTTAGTGATAATCGTATCCATAAATTTTACACATGAACTTACATAAAAGCTAATATAGAAGGGTATAAAATAGAATGTAAAGTATGTAAACTTGACCTACTCGAGTATAAAACAATTGGAAATTGCCATCCATGCTGAACTGACCACATGCAGATCTGTATACCGCCATGTAGTCCACTGTAAAGAGAACCTGGGAAACAAATCGGATCTTAACAAATGTAACATTCATTGTTTAGAACAGTGTTGCATATAAACAAATAGTACATATTAGTATAATGTTAATTGTGTTTATTTTCATTTTTAGGTCAAACCCAAAAGTGTTTGTGTGAACCTTAGGAGAAAAGATTATTTCCTAGGAAAGTTAGAAAGTTTTCTTCCTTTTTGTATTTCCTGTGGAGAACAGTTCTGATCGGGGTACACACCATTTAACTCCCCCATCAGGGATGTTCCAGGTACTCTAAGCACCTGGGTACAAAGATGCTTGGGATTCAACACCTGTTCTTCGGAGGTTGAAAAAAGCTATCTGCATCATAATTTTACGTGAATTGTGCACTGTCTCTCAATAAAGATGAATAGTACAAATAATATCTTTTTAAAGAATATTTCTAGGTGACATCACTTACATGCTTTTTGGATAGTTGAGTGCATATGTACTTTCTCTTATACAGAAGGTTTTTCATTGTATGTAGTTGGAAGTGTCATTGTTGACAGCTAACCAAACACGGTAATGTTCAGACTGAATGTTTAGATCACTGATTGGTGGAGTATTTGATGGGAAATGACAGGCAGTGTACCTGTGTTTTTCTAGGCATTTTTAATCAGCCTTTCCTTATCACAGCTCATGTTCTAATGATCATTGCAGGATGAAGTGGCACAGCCACTGAACCTATCAGCTAAACCCAAGACCTCTGATGGCAAATCACCCACATCACCCACCTCTCCCCATATGCCAGCTCTGAGAATAAACAGTGGGGCAGCCCCCCTCAAAGCCTCTGTCCCAGCAGCATTAGCTAGTCCTTCAGCCAGAGTTAGCACAATAGGTAAGTTCTGTTTCTTTTGTTCTTGCTGATTTTCTGTTTATGGCAATTGAATGAAAGCATCTTTTAATGGTAAATCACGCATACCCTGTGCATGGCTTTAGTTCCGTCGGAGAGTTGCATACAATGAACCTCATAGATCTGTTTTAAACATGCAATTGAAGTTTGTAACTGCAGTCCAAGTTATAATGTCCCCCCGAAAATCTAATTGAACTGAACATGTTTGTTGATGTAACTGATGTTCTTAAGTTTATGAAAAAGAGGCTTAACTGACTAATCACAGACAACAGTGGTTTCTGGTTGTTGTTAGGTGACTTGCCTGTTCAGTCACTGAAATTTATTTCCATTTTTTTTATGATGTGTGCAAAGTATACATTATGATGAAGCGCATTCTGCCTGGGTCAGCAGTCAACCATCAGGATGTCAAGTTCCTTTCCGTTCCATACTGCTTGAGATTTACTTGAACACACCAAAGTATTATAAAAAGTTGATCGCTTCATTTCTCCATAATTGTTATCTCAATAGAGTAAGCAAACATTAGAAAATGGCATTAAAAAAAAAATCCCATGAATTTGATTTTAGTAACACACAAATTAAACTATAAATACTTCAACCCACATTTATTGATGTGTGTATTATTTGCATGCAGTTATGAGGAGGCTAGCACAGATCAGCCCTCAAGGAGCTAGGGTGTAGTTGGGGCAGAGTCTTACAGTACAAAGCAGCTATAGCGAGGGCTACTCCGGAGCACAGGTAACAGTCCTGCAGTCAGGAAGAGGAGGGTGTTGGAGTCTGTCTGGAAGGATCAGGAAGCCTGAGCTGGGGACAGGCTAATTCAGATGGAGCCTTGAAGAAGAGACATTTCAAGCTGTAAGACAAAACCTGGCATGAAATAGCATATTTTTTGAGAAATGCACTGATTTGGCTAGAATATAGAACGAGTGTGCAGTGGACAGTGATCAGAGTTAAAGCCAGAAGGGGCTGATGGAATCTGTTTGAATGTTATCCTAAGAAATTTTTGACTTTTTTTCCAGAGAGCAATCTCATCAGAACTTTAAGAAGAGTGTTATATTAACAGCAGAAAGAGATTGGAATCAGGGGGATCATCGATTTAGTGCAGGACAAGAGTAAGTTACATGACATAGGAATAAGCAATGATAAAGCAAAGGAGGGAATACATTGAAGACATACTATTAAAGAAGAATTGATATAACTTATCCACAATAGAGTGTACCTGGTGAGGTTCAAATTGGAGACAGAAGAGTCTAGGATTTTGAATTTATAAAATAGAAAGGCTAGTGCCTTCCTTAACTATGAAAGAGAAGACAAGAAGCGGGTTTGGCAGAAGACATAAATATGAAAATTTTTGAAGTATTGAATTTGAAACATAAGGAGCCATGTAGGTGGAGAAGTTCAGGGGGAAATGGTCAAAGTAAATGTAATATGTGAAAGGAGTACTAGAGTTTTAAACATGGAAATTATTCCTTAAGGATGTTCTTGTATCCATCAGAGTAAACGAGTTCACCCAGAAAGCGTGTGTATGGCAGGAAGAGAAGTGAGATAAAGCATCTTAGGTATTACCTGTTGCATTAGTTATCTCTTACTGTGTAGCAAACTGGCCTAAATCTCACCAGCTTAAAACAACCAGCAGTGATTATCTCTTGGCTTCTCAGGATCAAGAGTCTGGAAGCACCTTAGCTGGGTGGTTCTGGCTTGGGCTCTGTCTTAAGGTTGCAGTCAAGCCGGGTTCCAGGACTTTACTGGAGATGGATGATCCTTTTCCAAGATGATTTACTCGCATGGCTTTTGGTTACAGACCCCAGTTCTTTGCTCCATGGGTCTTTCTGTAGAGCTGCTCACAGCATGACAGCGAGCTTTCCCCAGAGTGAGTGGTCCAAGAGGCAGAGCAAAGAGAAGGCCACGGTGCATTTTATGATCTGGTCTCCAGAGTCACACACAGCCAGTTCTGCTTTATTCTTTTCATTGTAAGACGGTCACTAAGTCCAGCCCCACTCAAGGAAAGGGGAATGAGACTCCAGCTCTGAAGGAAGTATATCAAAGTGTCTTTGGACGTATTTTTAAAGCACCACACTTCTTTTTTTTTTCCAGAGGAAAACTGATAAAGAGCAAGTGAGTGTCTTAGACTAGAATGAAGATAAGGCAGTGTCCTCCTTGCCGAGGACAAATTAAAGTTTGGAATTGGAGGAGTTATTTAAATGGTCTCGCATTCTGTAGAGAAGTTAAAGAACGTGGAGAAGAGCCTTGGGTTTAGCTGGAGCTCGTGGATGGTGGGGAGGTAGACTTGCTGGAGAGGCTTCAGTAGGATGGTAGAGCAGAACTCCAGTCATAAGGATTCGGAGAACATGAGGGCAGCAAATGCAGCTGATACGTGACCAGCCTTTCTGTAAGCGCGGTGTTGAGAAGTGATTTTACTTTGAGAAGGCTGAGTAGAGCCAGGCTTTAGAATAGGAAATCTTATGTCTGTATATAAACAAAGACAAGTTGCAGAGACCTAGCAAGAAGAAATGAGAGAGAATTATCTTTGGAAAGAAGAAATGCCTCTTCTTTTCTCTAAGGCTGAAGGAAATGAGGGAAAAGGGGGTAAAGTTAGAGAAGTTGTGGAATAGACAGCCAGAAAGCGGAAGGGGTATATATTCAAATGCTTCCATCTCTACAAAGTTGAATTCCAGACTCTTTGCCAAGAGGAAGTCAGTCTGGGGCAGGGGCGGTGGTAAGGGGACAGCAGTGAGAAGAGAAACAGTGAAGCCTGAAGTTTTGAGAAGTTTGAGAAGAGCTTGGGGTATACGTGTTCTTTTTATCATTGTGCACCATCCTGTTACGATCTCTCAGTCACTCTTCTCAGCATCCTAAATGGACACCAAGATAAGATTTGCTTTCATGTCTTAAGCATGTAACAGAGAAAAATGTTTTATTTGGCAAGAATGATTCACTTCTGTACTAGACATAGAGGCCCATAAATATCATAGAGTTGGTACACGAGCTCCTTTTGCAGTGTCGCCAGAACTGGAGTATTTCACTAAAGGGATAACTAATATATTTGCATGTTTATCATGTGAGGATTTTTCACTTCAGCATTCCAAGGGTTTAAGTATGACAAAATATTTTAGAAAGGCAAGAATGTATTTAACGACATTTATCATCTGACTTTTTCCACTACTAAAACTTCTCTTATTTTTTTTCCCCTGAAAAGTCCCTTCAGCACATACACATTGCTCATATTTTCCAAGGATTTGATGCCACTACAATTTACTTTTCTCTTTTCAACACATGCAGATGTTGAAAGCTGAAACTGTAATGAGTAATAATGTAGTTGGATAAAAGCTGTGAGCATTAATGGTGTTGTAAAGGTCACCCCTGAAAGAAGAATTAATGTGTTATGCCATTAATAAACCATGGAAAATTGTGAACCAAAAGATAACTTAAGTTATCGTTAATGACATGGGGCTCTTTGCTATATATCTATTAGCTACAAATATAGAAAGTGAGTTTTTGAGGCTGGTGACCAGTATTACAGTGTATTCTGTAAGAATGCTTTTGATAAGGTATGCAGGTGATGGGCAGTTCCAATGAAAAGGGATCCTTAAAAAGCATGAATAGTTCAGAAGAATGATGGATAATTTTAGAATCTTGTGACCAGATGTTATCTTTCCCTTACTGGCCGTTTCCCCCCAGGCTGTGCCATACGTGTAACACTTCAGACTTTTCTCAAAGCAGGTTTAATCTATTTTCTCACTGCAGCTCATTTTCGAATTATGGATCTTTAACTAGATAGAGCAAATATCCATACCATCTCTTGAAAACGTATTATTTTCCAGATAAGGAGCTGAGGCCTAAAGGGGCCAAGTGCTTACCCAGGGCTTCTCAGTCCTGGGAGTCTGAGGTTATTGCCTTTGTTTTAATTTCAAGGAGACACGTGTACATGAAGACCTGGTAACCGGCCCAGTGGGGGTCGAGGCCTCACGGTCGTGGTCCCTGGGCTCCATGCTTTCATTTCATTAGTCGTTGCCTAGCGACAGCCTCTCTGTACCGGTTGTTGTTCTCAATCACCTGTTTTCCTTTCCCTCATCCATCCCATAAATGAGTGTTGAATGTCTTCTCTCTGCCATACAATTGCTAACTCTGGAGGGTAAGTAGATAAATGTCTTGGACTGGGGCTTCAGAGGCCTGTAGTCTTTGTTCTGTCCTGTCTTTGGAAGACATTAAAACATATTCTTACCCTTCATTCCTCAGAGGCAGTAACGCATGAAAATTAAAACTTTACTGAGCAAATGTAGTAGATGCACACTGATTCAATGAAATGAGGGGAAGTACCTTCAAGTCTGTTAATTTGGTATTTTATTTCTACAACTTGCTAATTTAAAATACGATGGTAGGAAGGAGGTTAAACTTTCATTAGTTTGCATTTCTAAGGGAAAAAACTTCTATGAGGGAAAGGTATTAAACAAGAGTAGTATAAGAGTTTCATAGAAAGCCATTGGATTCTCAGGAAGTCAGGGATATTATTTAACATCAGACAGTTAATATTTGCATAGCACTTTACAGTTTACAAATTGCTTTCACATTTATTATCTAATTCTCATGAATTTTCACAGACAAAGAAATAGCTACATATCAGGCTGCCAAAAATTTGATAACTGACCTCAAAAATAGAAAAAAAAGTATTTGTTGAAAGTAACTTGAAACATATGTGCCCTTACTTTTGCCTATAGCTAAGAAGTTCTATGTAAGATAATTAAATGTAGTAAAAAAGAACTTGTATTACCCAGATAGCACCTGTGAAATCTATGAATTTTAACAAATCTGTGTCATATGGTACAGGCTTCTATTGATAGGGTGACAGAGATAATCAATGAAGTTGGAATTCTAAAGGTAGATACTTTCAACTTGGAAATATGCATTTATTCCTTCAACAGGCTGTGGGCCAAAGGAATAAAAAACTGAAAGAAAAGAAATACTCTCAAATAGTTCATAGATTGATGTGCAGTACAAACTTAGAAAAACAAAAGCATTGTGAACAGTGAAAGCATCTCCAAGGTTTTGCATTAGCATGGAGGTGGGAAGTACTAATGATGTGAAGGAGTGTGTCTGGGGTATGTCAGAAAAGTCCTTACAAAAGGGGTGATGTTTGAGTAGATTTCAAAACACACCAGAAAGAAAGTATTTCAGTGTAAGAGAAAAGCTCCAGAGACAGGAGTGAGGGTGGGACGAGGAAGGCCTGTCCTTGGAACAGGAAATAGTTCGGTACAGCTTAAGCACAGAACTCTTGAGAGACCAGCAGGAAATGACGCGGGAAGGATAAGTAGAGTTGATACCGTGAAGAGACTTAAAGTATTTGGAATTTATCCCAGAATGATGTTTTGGGGAAAACATTAAAGAGTTTCGTGTTTCAAGATATTTGGGAAATGCTGCCTACTGCTTTTATCTCTTGAAGATTTGCAATGCACATTAACAGAGTCAAGATTCTGAGAATTCATGCAATGGAGAAACTGTTTTAACTATAACTAAGTATTTCCCACATTTCTTTGAACATGGAGTTTTTTTTTTACAGTATATGTAGGTCAGCAGTTTAGGAAATGGCTCCTCTAATAGGCACAGTGAGAGATGAGTGTTTAATCAGGTAAAGTGAAGTGAACCAAATTCCCTTTTTTGGAATATTTCAGAATGCTGCATCTGGGAGCAGAGTAGGGAACAGATTCAAGGAGCGTAAGCTTGAAGACTGGGAAGCCAGTTAAAGAGGTTAAGGCATTAGCCCAAGTGAGAGATGAGGTGGCTTCAGCGAAAGCAGGGGCCAGTGGGGATGGAGAAAAGGCACGTTTGAGAGCAGAGGAGGAGGCACAGCTCCTGCGCGTGGTTGCCGTTCATACACGTGGGGTACAGGAGCGCTGAGGTGGCTCCCGAGCGACTGGATGCGCAACCGGAAAGGGATTTGGGATATGGAAAAAACAGCCTGAGGGAGGATGATGACTTCTGTGCTAGACACGCTGCATGGGACGTTGCAGTGGAGGAGCCTGGGAGACAGGTGTGTCTGTCTGGAAGGCATGAGAGGTCTGAGGCAGGCAGTCGATATTTTACAGCCATTGCGATCACCCCGCGAGTCTCGCGAGCGCACTTAAGACCAATTGCGGTATATTGGTTTGGAAAGCCGCCACAACAAATTACTATAAACTGGGCCACTTAAAACAAATTCATTCTCTCACCGTTTGGAAGCTAGAAATCCAAAGTGAGGGTATCCGTGGGGTGAGTTCCTTCTGGAGGCTGTTTGGGGGAGCCTGTCCCAGGCCTGTCGCCCAGCTCCCAGGGGCTCTGGCAGCCCTCGGTGTCTTTGGCTTGTAGATGGGTAACTCCAGCCTCTGCCTCCATCGTCACCTGGCCTTCCCTCCCCGTGTCTCTGTGTGTCAAATCTCCCTCTCTTTTCTCTCGTAAGAACACCAGTCATTGCACTTAATGCCCACCCAAAACCTGGGGTGATCTCATTTCAAGATCTGTAATTTAAACATCTGCAAAGGCGCCCTTTCCAAATAAGGTCACTTCGCAGATTCAGGGGTGAGGACACAGACATACCTCTTTGAGAGCCACAGTTCAACCCCCTACAGGCAGCTTACTCCTTTTCGTCTGCCTTTTGTGGGCTCTTCCTGGCGGAGCAGCCGTGTACTCACTCCTTCTGTTTAGATCTTACCCCATCTACGATTGGACTTTCTAGTTTTTCCCTTTTTTTTTTTAACCCCTAAAAATATATAACAGGGGCCTTTTTTAATTGTGAGAATTTTGTTAGTTATGGTTAAGAAGAAACGCCAAGGTACAAAAAAAAACAAATTGTGGTCAATTTAACAAGGTTATAGAATCTCACATTTCTTACATTTACGATTCCTAACCTGCATTTCCCAAATCTCACTTGAGGGGCCAACTGGCCTTTCCCCTGACATTTTCCTTCTAAGATGCTCACTAAACCTCTCCTTAAGACACACCCTTCCTTCTGGTCCTCTCCTAAAATGTAAATTGCTGCCGGAATATATACTGAAGGCAGAATAAGATGCATCAGATGATGATTTGGGGCCTTTTGACCTCTGATGGGTGACTGCCATTTCACTGGACCTCGGTACCAATGGGAAATTGTGTCCCCTCGCAGGTTTTATCACACTAGTCAAAGCCGTGCAACAGGACTGCTGGGGATGAGTACACAGGGAAAATGAAAGAGGGAAAAAAGAAAAGAATTAACATCTTTTACCACCTCCTCAGGTGTACCAAGTGTTATCTACATGTGTTATTTCATTTAATTCTTCCATCAACCTTATGTTCATTTTACAGTTGAGAGAAATGGAAACGCAGTGGAATTAACTGTTATAATTTGGCATATATCACACTTCCTAAGGAGTAGAAACCCAGATGCATTTGAATCCAATGCCCACATTCTACCTAAGTCACTCTGCCATTTTGTGAATAATCTGACAGTTACTAAACAACTGTCATTTATTATGTGAAGAGACCATATTAACTCATTTAATCTTTACAAATTCATGTTTTTATCTAGTGAGGTTGTTTCTGTTTAACCAGTAAGACAGTTGAGATTTATAGACGTAAAACAACATGTATAATTTATATAGCTAGGAAGTAGCAAAGTTAGGATTTTAATTAAGGCTTGTCCAACTCCAAAACGTTAATATTTTTACTGGTGATTGAGACCTTAGACCAAATCTAAGGGGCAGATTAAGAAAGGATCCCAGGCAAGGATATGAAGATGGAGGAATCAGATATGGGAACCAGGGCTAAGATGAGAAACAAGGAAGGAAGGAGTTTCAGTAACAAAGGAACTGTCAGTGCCTGGAATGGGAAGCGTCCCTTGGTTTGGAATTTGAAAGAGCAATGGAGTGGAAACAAGACTATAGCAGGAGTGGGAGCGTGAGGGAGGGAGTGGGGAGTATGAGCTAAAGCTTTGAGAAGCTTGGCTTGGAAGGTGAAGAGACAGGATTGGAAAGACAGGGCAACACAAGTGGAGAGAGACTTTATTTGCTTGTTTAAGGAGGAGAATCTTAAGCACTTACAAGTTGAGGTGGTAGAGATGGGAGAGAAGCTCAAGGGGATGATGTAAATGTGAAAGAGAATGACTGGTAGAGAGTTACAGAAACCCAGAGCACGGATTTAGGGGATTTGCCCGGAATAAAAGGGTGGGCACCATTTTCACTGAAACAAGAGGAGGCAATGGGCATAAATGGAGATAGATTTGAAGCTAGCCTGGTGTAGGAGTTGGGATGGGGCCGGAAGGTGAGAGTTCAGCCTTCTCGATCTTTCCAAAATCAGAGGTGAGACCATTTACTGAGAGAGGGAATCAGCAAGGCTGGGAATTTGGTGACTGTGATAAGAATAAAATGTTAAGAACCAGCAAACAATCCAATTATGATCCAACCCTGTAATATATAAATGGCTTTATGATTTAAGCAGATACAAATGTTAGAATTTCAGATAGCATTTTAACTAAAGCTCCAGTCTCTGAAAGCAAGAATGTCTATTTTAAAGTGAACACCTATTTCCACCTGCACGGGAACACACACCTCAAATTGGAACTAGCCAGTACAGAACATATGTGTGTCTGTCAGTTGTTCACCCCCGTCATAATTTGCATCCTTTTTGCATCTATATTAATCATTTTTCCTACACAGTGTCATCTTGGCAGTGCCTAAAAAGCATAAAGAATTCATACTTTTGTTCAGTGCCAGGTGCCAACCCACTTCAAATATACTTGTGCTCTGGAGAAGCCAAAGAGGCTACAAAAACGCTTGGTACCAGGTTGTACATGAACAGGGGTTAGAGGAGAAGGAAACCAGGCTGGTTCTCAGAAGGATCATAGACCAAGACCATCACTGTCATTTAAGACCGCATTTATTTCTAGAGGAGCAGTGTTCATGAACAGAGTAAGTTCAAGAACAATATATTAAGGCTGTTCAAGATAACTGTCAAGTCAAGGATGTGGAGGATAAAGATGAGGTTAAAAACAACCAAAAGCTAAAGTAAATATTAACCCTAAAGTTCTGACCTAGGTTTAAATAGTTGTTTATGATTCATATTGTACTTCTAATGAGCAAGGATGTTTTGTTTTGTTTTCTAATAAGTTCCAATGAGTTTAGCATGGAAAAGCAAAATGTGTAGTAGCTCTCAAGACTCTCCTTTCTATTGGCTGCCCTGGGACTTACCTTTCTGCCTCAAGATTAGAGGTCTAATCTGTACGTAGTAAAGGGGAAAAGACACACGGACCACTTAGAAGCCTTCCAGCACTGGAGCACTGCACTCATCTGACATCAGCTTCTTCGATAGAAATGTTTAAGCAGCAAGAAAGTAGTCTATGTTTTTTGGCAATCAGCAGATCAGATAGAAGAGTCTCGCAGTACGACGAGGATGTGTAATCTGACATGATTAGACAAGGCTCTTTAGTACCAGAACATTCATAATTGAGACAAAGAAAGAGTATTAATAACACTTTCCTAACACGGCAGTTAGCCATTTTATATTTCCTTTCTTTAATCTTAGTGTTTTTCAACAAATCATGGGATTTAATAGCGTGTTTTGGCAGATTAGAGGATTTATGGCCCAGATGTTTTTTGTTCTAAAAATGGATTAGGGTGTAAAGTTTGCTGGAATCCAGGGAACATGTTGAGGCAAGCCGGTCATTTTATGTGTGATTAGTGCCTGCCTTCTGTCTCACAGTCCCTCCATCTGTCACAATTCACCAATGGATCTGGTTAGATTTAGCCTCATGTCACAAACAAGTCCCTTTTCTGGGCAATTTCATATTATAGATTCAGTTTATGCCATTTTATGCCCTAGTTAAAATATAGGGAGAGTGAAAGATGATATATTAGCTTTCCTTTTAATATTTGCAAAACAATCCCTTCCCATCGGGTTGCTACCCGAAAATCATGCAGATTATCATCAGAATGTGCATCAAAGAAATAAATGACCAGTGTTAAAACTAAAATTAAGTTAAAATTAGTTTGTCTCCTTACACCTGTTATTCTTTAAAAGACATTTTTTGGCTTTTTTTTTTTTTTTTTTTTTTTTTTTTTTTTACCAACTCCGGATTGTGGGGTTGCGGACACAAGTTGGTCATTTGACCATCTTATTAAAAGTGTGAATCAAGTGTGATTATATTTACCCAGTAGCCACAATATCTTACCAGGCAATTACAGGTGCTGGGGTTACTGTCTGTGCTTGAAATTTAGCCTCTTGACTGTTGCAGGTTTGTGTCTGTGACAAGCCACTGCCACCTGTGGTTTATTTCATCATAGATGAACGCAGGGGGGAAATGCTCTTCTTTCACTCAGTTAATGATGATTTGTTCCTTCTGTATAGAACAAACCACACAGTGCCATTTTCAAACTCTAAATTGACCTTTCCAATACTAAGAGAGTGTCAACGATTAATAGTGATAATTATCAATAACTGTAACCTATGGTAACATTCAAATGATCCTTATAGGAAAAAAAATCAAAGATAGTTTGTATTTTTGCACTACAAAATATTCAAATAACTAAAAAAGTTTATTCAAAAATTATATTTTAAATGTCTTTCCAAACATGTGGGAACAACTGTATTTCACTTAACTATGATTGATGTTTTGATAACAGATCATGGCACCATGTTGGTATATGACTGTGTGAATCAGTTGTCACTGGTCCTTCATTCATTCATTGTAGATTGATTCCACTGAGAAATTATTAAATGCCAGACACTAGCCATTCCCAAAAAAGAAGCGATTTTTATGGTTAAAAGTTAACCGATCCATGCATTTGTACAAAACATATCCTTCGTTCTGTTACATCTTCAGGTTACTTAAATGACCATGATGCTGTCACCAAGGCAATCCAGGAGGCTCGGCAGATGAAGGAGCAGCTGCGGCGGGAGCAGCAGGTGCTGGATGGGAAGGTGGCGGTTGTGAACAGTCTAGGTCTTAACAACTGCCGGACGGAAAAGGTTGGTTCATAAAATGACTGACTTTCCCAAAATACTTAAAGTGCCAGAATGTTTTTCTTCTTAATCTTTTTATCTTCTCCTCATCCTCAGAAGGATGGTTCTTCCTCCCTTTTTCCTTCTGTCAGTCCGGAACTCCTCATGCCCATGGGGAGAGTTGTAATTCTCTTCTGTCCATCGCCAAACCTTATGGGCAAGTAACACCCCCTTTTTGGCCATGACTTTGTATTAAAATGAAAGGGCATCTGAAGTATCTGAGTCTGAGGGAGAATTTTGCTTTGCAGAGATGGCTCAACTTGTATTTGGGGTTGAGCTGGATTTGAAAATGTTGAATCTTCTTTAATCAGCATAAGCTTGGATGATACTCATGCTCGTCGTCAAAGTATCTAGGATCCTGAGCTTGTCAGAACATGTTTCCACTGCAAAGCACTGTCAAGTTTTAGGTGACTGTGACTTTATTATAAAACGAATTTTGCTCTTTAAAAATGCGGACATTATTATCATACCTGTTATTAAACCTATGCCTTGAAATGTCTGGATTTATCAGAGATATAATAATTTCAAACTATTTTTTCTAAATTACATTGTGTCTTATTCAGAAAAATATTATGCTATTGTAGAATGCTCAGAGTGGTGTACTTCTTTCCCTAATATTTGATATTATTAATTGAAATTTTCAAGTGTTCCTGAATCTCCTTTTCTCACAATCCTGTGGCTAAATAGATAAAGTAGAGAAGAGAAAAAATGATCAGCTACTTAGTGATAACTTGAAAGTTAATCATCGTGGGAAGCTTTCAAGTCAGTCTTGTCCAGGATGAACAGATTGCTAATTTGGATGGCTTTCTAGTTTCCCAGGTTTTGTATGGAATTTTGCATATAATCTCTAAGAAACTAGCAATTTGCACAGTGAAGGGGAAATGTATGTGTGATTCTGTCACAACTGTACTTTTCCTCTGGTCCCAACATGGGTCAAAAGGATGGAGAAATGATTTCCATTCTGTTCTGTTCCGGAGGGGAGAGCAAAGCATGGTCAAGTTATCCATCCCTCGCAGTCTCACGGTGTAAGAAGAGCGACATTGGTCTGCTCGAAGGGCACACAAATCTTCTAGCTAAGCACCAGAAGGGAAGGGAGAAAGCAAAGTGACAGCTCTGAGAAGGAATGATAGCAAGCATAAAGGAATTTATATTCAAATATTTAAACATTCTTGAAAGGATGCTTGAACAGAAATTCCTTTTCTCTGCACCCCATGTAGAAATGAGTTTAACACTCAGCCAGATGCTAATGCAAAGTGACTCAAGCTATTCCTCGCAAGCATAGCTAAATTGCCGTTATTTGCTAAGCGCATTGAATTCAGCTGTGGATACAGCAGTTGGTTGCATTCAGCAAGCATCTGTACCCCTTTTTTTTTTTTTTTAATCCTCTAAAGCAGAGACAACTCTACCTATCTCCCCCCTCTCCTCCCCTGTGCTGGCTGGGAATTGTCAAGTGACAACCGACCAAATCCTTTTGGACAGGAAGCCTTCATCCCGAGTTCTATATACTTGCAAAACAGACCTTGTGGTTGGATCAGGGAGCCCATTAAAAGCACTTTGATGGTATGGAAATTCATCTTCATGAAGTTCCTAGGCCCCTAAGCAGCATGCTGTTTAGCTGTGGTTACAGATCAGTCATTCACATCGGAGGGCAATAATTGTGCTGACGGCTTGTAAGGCAGTGGAAGTACATAAAATAATCCCGGGCCCTCCACCACGGCACTGCGAGTTAATCTTCTCTAATACAGATCAGCTGTTGTTCTAACACATGACTTCATGCCGGCTCCAGTGACTCTGCTCAGCCTTTTGATTAAGTAACAAGAGTGGAACCATCTGCATTCATTTTAGTCCATCGATGTCCATTGTTAGGGGCCTTATTTCCACCTCTCGTTCCACCTCCGCGATCGGGCTGTCTTTGATTTCTCTGATTAGCACCTCCTATTTGGGTTGCAGGAGTGAGAGTCGCCTCTGTGGAAAACTACTGCTTTCAATCTGCCTTTCTCTTTTGTAGAATTATAATAACTTTGAAAAAATCTGTTTTGGGAGTAATACCTGCCAAAATCTTTTGGCCAATTGAGATGTCTCTGTGTTCAAGAAGTTTATGTTCCTAATCTCTTCACCATGCACTTTCAGAGCAGTTGAGTTACATCTTTAACTATAATCTTCTATTTTTATGCATTTTTAAGTGAAAAATCTTAAAATATGATATTGTACCATTGTAATGGTAAAATATAAAAATGTCTAAATCATTGTTGGAATAGTCTGGCAAAATTCTTGGAATGTGTAAGTAAACCTTCTCAGCAGAAGGATTCGAATTAATTCGTCCCTATTACCCTTGATACTTGAGTTTGAAGCTCTTCCAGAAGCAGGTATTACTGTGGTTGCCTTTTCCTGTTGAATGAGCTTAGCTGACATTTCTGCAGAATTAATGATCAATCTATGTCTGTGCAACTCATGGGAATGAAATAATGTCAAATTTATATCTTTTAATTGGTAATGATTCAACATTAGCGCCCTTATGTATTAGGGACGGTGCTGTGCACTTGAGGTGCTGTATTGAACAAGAAAATATGTCATCTGCCTTTATAGAGCTTCCAGTTTAGATCAAACTATGATTTTGACTGTTAATCATGGCATATTTATGTGTGTGAGTTCCTATGGGGGCTGAATTCAGACCCGACGTTGCTGAGCTTATCAGTTATATACCTGCTTATCCTTCCACACAAAGTGACATCACTAGACATATTGCATTGTTACCTTCCTCATACCTACCTTTTTAATAGATTTTCATAATCGTCCAACTTTATCCATAGCCAAGGCATAGTTATAGTTAGATCAGTAGTTGGTTTGAAATTTTGCTCCACAGTTTCTAACGAAAGACATAAACGCAATATATGAAAAGTTCCCCTTATAGTTTGCACAGTCACCTTCTCATATCATTTGAATCCCCAAAGAAGGACATGTTTTCTCTCTTAAAACAATACTCCCAACTTCCTAAACCCTGCAAGTGTATGAAATGAGTGTAAGGAGTCGGGGAGATGAAGGAGAGAGAAAGAAAGGAACTGGGAGAAAGGAAAGGAGGAAAGAAAAAAGCAGAGTAATTCCGCCAGCTGCCTCCCATCAGTCTAAAAGGGGGTAACGTGGCCCTCAAGCCAGGTGACTGGAAACCTGTAGAGGAGATCTGTTTTCTTGAGTACGCAAGCCTTACATGTATTCACTTTTCTCCACATTTCAAATGACCAACATACTTGTCTCAACTCGAATGTCTTAATTCTGAAAAGCTGTAATTGGGCAGCGAGAACAATTAGAGGTGTGAAGATAGGGACAAATGTTTTCCAGTCATATGTACCAAAACACATAATGAAAGTCATTTTTACTGAAACACATTTTAATTGAAGACTTTGAAAAGATTTTTCATTTCTTTACTTTTCTTGGAAGTGTTTCAGCATACCCAGGAACTGTGTATGTCAGGTTTCTTGGAAACTCTGGGACGCAGTGTTATTTATAATTGTCATCTCTGGTTAATTATAGCCTGATTGTATATTCAAATAATGTTATCTTTTATCACCCAGCTTTGTTACAGATTAGTGTTATGGATGAATAAATAAGCTTCTCAGGTAGGAAGAATCAGAAGAACCTCATGTATTTGCTTTGTAAAAACCACCTCCTTTGCTTCAGTAACACCCAAATGGCAGATGGCACGGTGTTGCCCAGCTATATACTCAGGATCTGACCCTGTATCTGAAGGTATCCATATCTAATAGGAGGCGATAAAAACCTCCGTTTTTGTCCTGATCCCACCAGGCAACAGTAATACAATAGAGACCCCGTGCTCCGAAATGAGGAGCAGACCAGAAGTTTCCCTGATTACTTGCCTCACTCCCAAGTAGCCGTCCTGGGAAGAGGAGGTCTGCGCTGTAGTATCTGTTAGAAATGGTTTTCATCACATGTATTAGGATCTCTAAGTACAGTAGCTTCCAACAACTAATGATTCATTTTGAGCACATCATGAAATTTAGGAGCAGGGGGCTGGGTGGCGTTAGTTTATCAGCTCAGTGATGTCAGCGTGATTATCCCTTAGAGTCACAAAATGTTGCTGCAAGTACGACTGTCCCATAGAGGCGGGTCGATTCAGAAAGAAGTTATATTTTCCCTTGGCTGAAGTTCATTCCTCATTCATGTGGGGATGTTTCACTGCCCCCCTCAAGCCGACTTCCACACACGTCTCACTTGTGTAGAGCTGGGCCATCGCACGTCTTTGCGGCAGTTACCGGCCCAGGAAGGGGGCTGCTTGAAATTGATGAGGAGTTGTTTTCGGGGACTGAGTTAGAGATCTTGTCCCGTCCCTCCAGAGATCAAAGGCCATCTTTTGCTGTAAGAAAGGCAGGCTGCCACTTGCAGCACCTCGTTTGGATGTGTCTGGACTTCTGGAAGCTTGATTACCGTACTTTCTTCTACAAATGGACCTTGAGAGCGTGTTGGGAAGTTCTGGTAGGGAAGCATAGCTACACGTGTACCCTTGACTGACGAAGGGCCGTCCTCTATGGGGGAAGGTCATCCTCTTCAGCGAGTGTGCAGCTCTGGGAGGGACGCACATGGAGCGGTGGGGGAGGAGGAGGGCACCTGTCTGACTAGCCAGATCAGCCAGTCAACCCTGGTGATCAGTGAGTGGCAGACGTGGCAGCCAGATCGCACTCACATCTAGGGGATATCTTAAGAGCAAAGATGATATTGGTAGAGACAAAAAGAAGGACCAGAATGGCTATTGGGTAGGAAAAGGCCATTGTCAGCCACAGCTACATTATAAAAGTGGCATCAGAACTCTCAAATATTTCTTTCGTAAAGCTGGTTAGTTTTGATTGGATTCTATTTGTTGTCATCTGTCTAACTCCTTAGGTCTTCACTGTTACATGTCCAGGTCTTCTACCTTGTCTGTGTTACAGAGAGTTAAATTACATACAAGCACGTGTACAGGAAAACATTGCGTGGCGCCAGGTTAAATCAGTAAATATGTGGGTTCACATATGTGCTCTCTGCATGTTGAAGCCAACTTCTCTATTGCTTTTGTATATAAAATAGGCATCAGAGATATACACATACCAATGCATACATGTAATTTTCAAGGCAGAGAATGTATTCATCGAACATTAGATGCCTGCAGTATACCTGAAATCTAAAGAGCTACACATGCTATGAATTCATCAGTAACTGCACAGAATAGCTGGGGAAATATCTCACATCCTTGTGAGATTCGGGTAAAATTCTTTGCAAATTTCCACAGCATAAGATGAAAATTTGGTGAATAATATATATTTTTTAAATAATGAAAGCAGTTTCTCTTTCCGGGGTCAGTCATGTTCATAAGAAGCCTTGCCCCATACTGTGTAGATGGACTTGTACACCAAGCTTAGTTTGCTTCCCGTGGCACTTGGAAACTCTTCCTTTACAACCTTCTCTTCTCTGCCATTGTCAGCCCTTTCCTCTCCCTTTAACAGAGTGCCAAACATGAAATGACAGTGACCAATGTTGATTTAATGTGGATGTTTAATAATGAAAAAAAGTGTGTCAGTCCCAGCATTAGTTACAAATGGCAGTAAGTGTATCGGATGGCAGCCCTGTAATAATTTTACATCCATCATTCTTTCCTGATGCTTCGCTGGCCATCTGATGGATGGAGCCGGCAGTGTTAACTCTTCAGAAACTGACAGTGTATCTAGTTCAGCATTACCGAACACGTGCTCCTTCCCCTCGACAAGGAGAAGGCATGTGAGGAATTGTGAATTACAGGTTTGCTTTGAGAAAGTGAATGTGAAGGAACTCAGACCTTTGCATTCAGTGGCAGATACTACAATTAATTAATGATTTATGGATGGCTTTGTAGTTGTTGCTGTTCGCTAAAATGAATTAGAGAAGTCAGACCAGACCTAGACATTTCAGTGGTTAGAGGAAAAACTCCGTGAAGGAGGAAGGCATGTTAGGTAGATCATTCAGGAGGAAAGGAGTTAGATCATTGCCACAGTGTGACAAAACAGGAGCTTTTTCTAGGGGTGCTGTGTGTGTCCCCAGACTTTTAAATCCTTTGGTTAGAATTTACCTAGGAACAAATTAAAATAACACAAATGATTAAGATTTTCTCTCTATAAAAAGGAATATATAATATTTTTTAATCTCTACATTTACATGTAATTATTTATTTCGTGACTTTAATGAAAAGATACACAAAATCTGAAGTTGAGTATTTGCCTTTTTATTCCTGGAGTCTCTGTACTCCGAAAATGTATATACAATGGACGGAGAACTGCTTTCTAGGCAACTGATTATTAGAAAATCTAGACCAGCTTCTTATGTGCAAGTTGGCATTTGCTCCTTAGGTTTTCTTTTCCTTTGTTTTTCATTCATACAACCTTCTTAATTCTGAGTGTCTTAGCTAGGGAACACTTCTTATGGGACAGGAGGGGCGAGGAAAGCCCCTTAGTGAATATTATCAGCACAGAGCAGCCAGTTTTCAAAGACCACGACAAAAAGGCAAATAGGTATTATGTCATCACCCATCCATCACTCTGTATGTCAGCCTTTCAATAATTCCAATCGACATTCTCGACAGGCTGGTGCAAGTTAAAGGGGCTGTTTGTTTCTAGAAATTGAGTATAGGCTGTCTATAGCCTTTTGTTCCAGATGGTTTTCTTCTGTGTCTTTTCATTTCTTTCTTTTTCTTTCTTTTCTTTTTGGGGGTATTTAATTGAAATACATGCCGAGTTTGCAGACTGCAAAGATCAGAGCTGTTTTCGTCCAGCAGTGGTAACTATGCATTAAACATTTTGATTTGTTTGAGCTTGAAGTTTAGTCCTTTTTTGCCATTTGCTTCATGGAGTTTGTGTATATTTACAGCCTCTGCATTTAATGGCCACATGCCTTATTTTCACAGATGGCCAGTGGAAGACTTTTTCTTTCTCTTAGTATAGCCTGCTTTCAGCTTTGCTACACTTGTCACAGTGCCACTACTTACAGCTAGCAAGTGCCCACGCTTGGTGGGGAGCAATTATGGTGTGAGTTTTTAAGGAGCTTTTTAAAGGTTTTTTTTTTTCCCCAGTAAACTTTTTATGGTTTAATTTTCTAGCCTTGAAAAGCTGTGCATGTTTTCAAACAGAGAGTCTTGTGTTCTTTACATCATTCTGGTGGAGGGGTTAGTGCAGGATGGTCCAATAAAATGAGACACACAGGGCATGCCAAATTGAGCTTTCAGATAAGACACCCACAGGCCTCTCCGATGATTGAAATTGTCTATTCATCTAAAGATATAAGGATATGCTCACAATAGTACTTCTGAAGAGAGCAAGTTTGAAAACACCGTGTGGAAAACGATCTAGATATTTTTAAAGCACATTTCCATGGAGCGTAGATAACAGGCTAGAAGAATAAAACCATGACTATGCCAAGGTGATGGTGCTGTACATTTACATGTATGTCCCACACTTCAGATTTTTTTCAAAGTTTCTATAAGTAAAACAAGAATCACTTTTGTTGTTGGAGCAGAAGTGCGATTTTTAAAACCCTAGTCTAGTAAGAATGGTCTTTCCTTCCCTCTCCCCTTGTTCCCTGCCTCAACGCCAAGGTCAGATGGCTGTCTTCAAGACAGGTAAACATGGAGGCAATGAAGGAGTCAAAGGGACATTTGTTTTTCAGTTACCCTCTCACATTTAGTAGGTATGTTGTATTCTCCAGTGTCATTTACTGCAGGTGACTTTAACAATATGGATTAAAATTATGAGGAAAATGTCCTGAATTTAGCATTTGCTTCAAAGAACCTCATTGAACCTTCCTCTTTTACGAATGGGAAAGGCTGGCTTATGCGTCATAGGAGTAATAACAGCTATTGATCCTTATTTTGTATCTTACCTTTTCAAAGTGCTTTTACATCAAATGTCAGTCTTGTAATATAAGCAAAATAGTATTCATATCTTCATTTTAAAAATAAATACAACTTGAGACGTGAGATTGTTACAGGAATTCAAGTGGTGGGTCAGTTTCTAAACCAAAGTCTTCTGGCTCCAATTTCAGTCTCTTTTCTAAAGGACCACACTTAAAGAAGTTAAAGTAACCAGTGCCTGTTTGATTAACTTGTACCCCAGAGTTGGTCGTATGTTAAGTAATACATAGTAAGTAATGTACATTTTTGAGGGTTTATCACAGAAATCTCCTTTAATCAGTCAGCATCTCCACAGTTTGTGTAACCCTTTTCCCATTATTTTCCCTGTTTCTGCCCCTGCCTCGGTCTCCCTCTCCTCACCCCAACCCAGCCCCTTCACTAGAGAATGAGCTAGAAAACAGAAAGAATATGTTCAGTCTTATTTACTTAGCTTCTCACAGCAGCTCTCATAAAACATGTGAAGTTTTAGCTGTTCATTAAGATGAGATTTTAAATGTCTATTCTAATCTAAATTTTTTTGCCTTAAAACTACCACGGATAATTGAAAAGTGAACTATACCCCTGGTCTTCCTGTTTCTGCTAGTCAGGTCCAGCGTTTCTGAACCAAACCATTTCTCCTTAAAATAGTCCAATTACATTTATTTAACTGAGGCAACTACTGGCTACTGAGGCTCCATTCATACGAATGCAGGCGGTTTTATAGCTTTTATTCCATGGAAAGGAAAACTTAGACTGAAAAATAATTCCGTACAGTCCTGTAGCTCAGCAGCTGAGTTCGCCATGGTTTATAGAACAGTTGTCATCAGACAACATCCAGTTTTGTGTTTACATCTGTGCCGCCCTCCCACCTATCGGACATCCTGTGTGGGTTGTGAATTCTGTTATTTTTCTTTGTTGGCCTCCTATTTTTCTCACATTAAGCCCTCTGATTTGACTTGGTGTGCACAGGACCTACCTCTGCCCTGGTGTGAAATAACAAAGTCTTTTTTCGTTTCTAGACTTTGGCTAAATGCTGAACATACATACAGACATCTGAAAACACAGGTTTTTAGTTTTTCCCTCTTCTTCCTTCCCTCTTCCACAGGTACACGCCATAAGCACCACTGTGACAAGTAAGCAAGGGCCAGTATTTTACCACGATATCACTCACGTGTACCTTCTTTGTGAATGGTGTGTTTTCTGCAGACTCCTTTGAGTGGCTGTTCTGTGCATTACACCCCAGACCTCAGTGAATTCTCCCTCTCCGTGGCAGTAGTGTTGAATTTGGTCCTGTAACTGTGTGTTTCACAATGTCCCTATATCTGTAATTCTGATTGTTATTGGACAATCTTTTCACAAATATATTTCAAGAATCATTATTTCTTGGGTTTTGTTTCATAATTGGAAAGATCTTCCTTGAATTTAAGAAAATTATTATAGACTTCTCAATTACAAATGGAGTCCTTTACATTTTGGAGCATAATTAACGACTCCGGAGGACATTATCATCCTGGATAGAGAAACATGTATAGTTTCACACATTTGTCAGAATATTTAGTTTTGCTGGAGGGACTCCAGTCAAGTGGGACATAGAACTGAGACAAAATGAAGAGGGCCTTTAATTCAGCCTGCCATCTGACATTGAATTGCCAGGCAGGTAGTCATGGGGCCAATACCTGAAAACCTCCAGGAAGGGGAACCTTTTGCATCCTGAGATAGCCCACTCAGTGGGGAGGCAGCTCTTTTAGATAGCTCTTCCTTCAGGGATTCATTAGCTTTCACCTGATGACTTACAGCCATTGGTCAGTGTTCTGTCTCTTGACAACATATGGCTAAATTCTATCTCTTTTTCACAAATAATGAGGCTTGATCCTTTTTAAACATTAGAGGTTCTTAAGACACTTAAAGACAGATTGTTGGTCTCCTCTTCAACTCTCTCTTCCAAGGTCCTGTGCAATTTCTCCATTAGGACAATGAGGATATTGATAGGAGCATAACCCAAAGTTGAATGAAGTCCGAAGCATTATGGCCGTCACGCTCCCCTGGTCTGCATTCCAATTTTTGCAGGAAAAGAAACTAGACCATTACAACATAGATTTTTCTTAATGAATCCACACTAGCTGCTTCTTGTTACCACATCCTCTACTTGGTGCTCTCAGCTGATCCTTCAACAACCAGCTCTGTCTTTTCTGGAGCATACATTAAGGGCTCAGGTCAAATTCTCTTTTCATTCATGAAAATCAGAATTTATCATTTTTCTAATATTTCTCCCACTTTAAAATCAATTCTTTAAAAAAAAAAATCACAGAGATTCATCAATTTTTATCCAGAAGTCATTTTCCTATCTTGGGAAGTTTTTCATCCAGAGTAAGACTTGAATTCATAGAAGCTGTGTGTTTCCTTTGAAACAATTCCATCTATCTTCAGTCACATAATACTTCTTAAGAAAACTTGATCTTCCAATACATTTCACTTTGATCAGATTGCCTGATGAAACTAAGTTTCTATGAAATTTAGCAAGAATTGCACTTCAAGGAACATTTCATGAAGCTGGCTACCAACATTCACAAAAGGAAATAAGATTGTGAAACAAAGTTATGGGTTCTAAATTCATTATTTTCACCATTAGGGGAATCTCTGAATTTAGAAGGGGAAAAAAATAGGATCAGATAAGGCTTTTTAAAATAGATAACTAGACCAAAGGGTGTTTATGGACCTTTCCAACCTGTGAGCTCACAGATCCATACGATTCTCCAATGGAGAAAATGAATGGGAAATACTCCTAAGGCGTACTAGACTTCGGCGTACCAGAGTGTCTGCAAATACCCTAATGGACAGATTCACATTTGATCAGAATAAAATTAGTAAAAGACTTCTTTAGCTTGCATTTTTGAGGGTGTTGTTTGTGTGTGTTTGTGTGTGTTTGTGTGTGTTTGTGTGTATTTGTGTGTAATTTATAAACAATTTACAAGAAAGCTTTCTCTACCATGTGTGTTGTTAGATTATGTGGGTGGGTGCTTATTTTTAACAAAATGGCCATCTTGGTAAACGGGGGTGAAACCGAGAGGTTGAGGGGGGTCTTAGACACAGCCCTTGTTTCTTTATAATTTGCTTTACTTTGCTGATGAAAAAAAAATCTCCAACTGATCAATCTTACGACATTATAAATAATCTTTCATCTTCTTTGGTGGTCTGTGAGGTTCACATAATCGGAGGGTTAAAAACCTCTTTTGTTTCTTTCTTCTTCCCGTGTCATTAGTATAGAAGGAGATCATAAAAAAGTGCAGCCAGGAGGGGTGTGACTGTAAGTGAGTCAACATTTGACAGTCACACTCTATTCTGTCATTTCATGGATGTGCTTTTTATGAGTTTTACAGCTTTGTGAGCTTCATTTCAGGGGTGTCCATTATGACAGCTAATCCGCAGCTCATCTCTCTCTCTGTGTATGTGTGTCTGGTAGGGAGCAAAGCTCATCACTTACATGAATCCCATTTTCAAGAAGTGATAAAGGAACCATCTACTCGTGCGCTGTTTGACTTAGGCTTCGATAACTAAGGAAATACCTACTTTCTATGAAGTACAATTTTTGTTTGTTTTGACTGCTCTATGAAATATTAACAAAGGATGTGCATCTGAGTCTTTATGAACACAGTGACGTTTTAGTTGTTTTCCGTAGAAGGTAAAGTAATAGACTAGGAGAACTTTTCAATTTAAATTTGTACTAAACATGGCGCTGTAAACCATCATGCTTGAGCATTGAATGGAAAATTTAAAAAGATTAAATACATCGTCAGAGATGATGGACAAGAGGAAAGAAAAAAATCTCAACAATTTTAGAATTGTTACCAACATTCTCCTTTTTAATGCATATTTGTCCACTACTTGGCCATGGACCATAAAGGCTCATAACCACAGTAGGATACTTAATACTCATATCTGAACTAATTATTCCTGTGATTCTTGTATATTGGAAAGAATTTTTATCTTTTCTATTTCCTCCATTTACGTTTTCCCCTCATAATAAAGGCATCCTTTTCATTGTTTAAATTAATGAGAAGCTATCATATATTTAAACCCCAGTTTACAAGTTAGGATTCTGAAACTCAGGGAGGTTAATTGATTGGAGGTTAATATACCTAATATGTATGGCAGAGTTTGGTTAAAATGTCACATTCCTGATCCCAAAGCCCTTATTTTCTGTATTTTCAGGTATGTCCTTTTCCCATTAATCTCTGTGGTCTTGTGCCATTCAGAGCAGAAAGCACAGGTTTTACTGACCACTTCTAATCAGCTAAGTACCCACATCTCTTTAGATATTTCTGAGCTCTCCTTGTTGATTCCCACCACCGCCTGGTGTCATGTGCGAACAATACACATGCTGTTTTTCATTACACACGTCATTGGATAAGCCACAGAGCCCAAGACCAGTTGCCAAATTCCCTAAGTGAATATTAACACATTAATAATAGTTCTTTGAATGTTGAGTTCTAGAGTTACTCACTTGACCCCAAGAAATTATATTGTCTAAAACTTTCTTGTCTTCTGTAGATGAGATACAGTTCACTTGAGTGTTTGTTCAAGTCTGCATAGGATCACAAAAATTTTCAAATAAAAACAGACTTTACCCAGTGTTTCCCCTTGATCTTAGTAAACCTGCAGAATTGTGTAAGACCTGGTTAGCCAGCTGGGACTCAGGGAATTCTGGTTGTTATCCAATAGCTAGTTTGGGGTTTATTTTTTTTTTTTCCCCAAGAGAGAAAGCATACAGATCATCTTGTTTGGTCCTTATTTATAAATCCTCAGGACTATTTCATTTTGGTTACTTTGTAGTGATTAATCTGTTTGCACTCTTTGATGTTCCTCAGAGCAGTTCAGAATTTTGGCCAATATTTCTTTAAATGTGTATTTTGTTTTTTTCATTTCTAAATAGAAAAAAAAAAAAAGTAGAGGAGAGAAGACGGGTGAACCTTGGAAGTTTCAGTCCTGCTTTGGGACACGGTCAAGTGTAGGTGCCGTACTGGGTTTGTGCTCAAGAACACTGACCTTAAACTGGGGGCCTGGGGAGGGGGTCTTTTTTTGTACAAATTCTTGACTAATGTGCTTTTGATCAGTTGGAACTAAGAGTGTATACGTTTGGTAAAAAATTGTCACTTGTGCCCAAGATTTTTTCTGTTTCCACAAGCTCAATTTCTTTGGTGTTTCTTATTTTCAACATCTTCCCATTTACCACCTCCCCACCTGATATTTTTTTGCTCTCATTTTGTTTCAGCTGCCTCTGTTTAGAAAGGATTAATTTAATGATAAGAACTCTGAAAATGAAAGTATTGCCTTTTCAGTAATATTCGCACATTTGAAAAGAGGCTTTGGAAAGGGAAATATTCGACCCAGGGTGCAGAACCACAAATGGTCTTGTTTTAGACGTGGTAGGGCATAGGGGGCCCTTTGGGGAGGATGACAGCCAGGGCTGGGCGGGCTTAGAAGAAGTAGGGTGCGAGGGGTCTCCAGTGTATCAACGTTTGTGCTTTGTAACGCTTGGCTGATTCTCCTCCTGTACGCCTGAGTAGATTCCAATTTAAACTTCTGAGAACTATTCTTAAAGCCAACTCATTGTTTTGGTGGTTCAGTATATTATCTAGAATCCTAATCCCACATAGATCTGTGTCTACCTCTGTACATAAGAACTTAATATGAGCCTTTTTACTATGGGATCAGTTTTCATATGGAATTATACAGCTAATGGTTTACCACATAAGCACAATATTTGTATATACCATGTATTTACCATATAACATTTGAGTTTTAAGATATATCCCCTCACCGCGATTCCATTATGTGTTCAGAATTTATCATCAGCCAGTGTTCGGAAATTGTGGCAATGTTACCACTTTGATTTACGTGCTGTTGTAAAGTGTCTTAATTAAAGGCACACCGTGCATTCTCCAGTTCCTACAGTCACCTCTCATTTTCCCTGTTCACACGTCTGAGAATTAGCCTAAATGACTATGCAAAAGGTCACAAAAGAAGGGCAGCTTACTGTGTTTACTCCCGCTGTCTTCCACTGACATCCTCTTAAGAAGTAGCGTAAATTCCACTTTTGGATAACTAATTGAACCATCTTATTATACTATGTGCTTTAGAGGTAGCTGATTTGAGGTTACTTATTGTAAAACAACAACAACAACAACAACAACAACAACAACAACAACAACAGCAACAACAAAACTACTTGTGACTTTCCAGCTCGTCGTTTGCTAGTTTTAGCTTCTTGTAGGATGGCACAGGATCCATACAGCTGAGCTCAGAACCTTCAGAGACATTTAACATTTCATTTGTTTTCTACTCCAATGGCCTTCATTTTGTTTTTTTCTCCTCGAAAGACTTTACTTCAAAATGGAAAACCCTAGAAAATATGTAGCACTATTGTCCTGTCCGCTGTTAAATCGGAACCTGAGAGACTGTCTGTGCTGGGTGCCTTCCCCCAGGACAGTAAAGTCTTCATTGACCCGTGGACTATCAGATCATGTTGATGGAATGTGGGGTTTTTTTTAATGTAACTGTCTTCTATTTCAACAGCTACATTTACTATAAAGAGAGCCTGTTAAGCTGGTGTCTGTGGTGCTTCTGGGCTCAGCTGAATATATATAGCAGACTCTCTCGGCAAAAGAAATTCAGAACATAGAAAGCAACTGAAAATACAATTTCATACATAAAACAAATTGAGTGAGGGTCTACATTTTTAAATATATCATTTCTTTCAACTTTAGTACTACATAATCCTATAGAACTAAAGTTGATGTAAAGTATTTTGTTTCCAGTTTCCTTACTTTATTTTATAGTGACTGACAGCTTTAAAATATTTTTTCCATTAAATCATGTTTAGACTTTGATGAACAGAGACGTGGGTTCCAGGGCAACTAAATTAAGTGACTTTTTCATCACGTGTGTACAATTGTAACACTGTCGGAGAGTTTTGTAGAGATAAAGTCTATACTTACTCTATGAGGAATTTCCATGCCCTCTTGGCTCTTGGTGGGAACGTTTGTTGGGCCCTTTACCTGTGATACTATCTTAAATAGTTGATTATTTTCTGTGAACATTTTATTGTGTTAATAGCTACTCCACAATTACTGTGGTTCACTTGTGTGATTCATGACTGTGTCCCTTCAAAAATGAGGTGCATAATTATAAAGAAACATGAGCAAATTTTATGAAATCCAATAGGTGCTTTCCTTAAAGCTGTTTGGAACCACATCATCCTCAGGGCAATGATGGGGAGTGCTAAAGAAAGTTGTAAACCTTTTACTGTATGCTTTTCTGTTCTTAAAATTACCCAATTACTTAATTTGAAAGTAGTTTAAAATCTCATGGGGTTTAGATTAAGCATTAGATTTTTCTTGAAAATAATTTGGTTTGTAGTGCCATGTTCTCCATGCATGAATTCAAATCATGCACTGCATGCTTTCAAATGACTTGATGTCTTTGCAGATCTAATTTTGGTATATTTGTATCTCAAATAATTCGCCAACTCAATATTTTGGCTTAGCAATCCAAATCAAATTGTAGTCCAAGTAGCAGGCACTCACATTGAATGTACAGAGACTTGACAAGCAGTTAGCAATGAATATTTAAACGTCTTCATTACCCTTGCATGAGGAATGCAGATGGCATGTAGGGAGATGGCAACAAGAGGGCACTACTGCGAATTATGGTTCTATCATTTGGTCACCTGACTATTGGAAGACTTTCTCTGGGCCCCATGCCACTTCTATACTTTTACTGTCTGGCTAAAAATAAAGCAGGCCTTCCAAATGTTGTAAAAACAGGTTGCTTCCATGAAATTTCTATGCACATTTTGTGATTTGGGAAGGTTGTCTCCAAGAATCCCAGCATACCTCCTTCAGGCTTATCAAAGCCAAATGCCAAGACCATATAGGGGCTTCTAAGTTCCTTCAAATCTCCTGCTGATCATTTGCTTCAATTACCTCAGTATCATGGGCTGAACGTGCAAAGGTGAATAAATCGACATCTCACCCCTTCCAGAAGCGAATGTATTTATTATATGCGGCCCAGGGAAAAAAAAAATGTCTTTGAATAATTACAATTTCCAGATTGAGTCCTCATTATAAATTTCTTTTTTAAAGGAAAAAACAACACTGGAGAGTCTGACTCAGCAACTGGCAGTTAAACAGAACGAAGAAGGAAAATTTAGCCATGCCATGATGGATTTCAATATGAGTGGAGATTCTGATGGTTTGTGAAATTTTTCGCATATATTCCTATAGCATGCAGAAGTGTCTATTTAGTGCCAATTAAAAGTAATAAAAACAACATACAAGACAGCCACCTCATACCCGATTATTACAATAAGAGCTCACATGGACTGGGGGGTTCCCCTGTGCCAAGCACTCTGCCGGGTGCTTTGCATAAATCACCTCATTACTCCCCAGCACAACCTGTGAGATGAGTAAGTACTATTACTGAGAAAGAGATTGGCCCTTAGGAATTTGGAGTCATTTTTTCCCAAGACTTCCGGGCCGTAAGTGCCAAAGGCAGGTCTTGGATTCAAGATCACGTGGTTCTAAAGCAAATGCTCTCAGTCACCATCTTCCCCATCTTTCTCTGCCCTGTTTTTCACACCTGATACAAACCTTTCAGAAATGTGTCCCTGTAAGCTCAGCTTTAAATTTTCATTGTCAAATCTGGACGAGAGCACATGGCTCAGAGGACATTTTCAGGATGGTTTCTTGCACTTGGGAGCCCTTCCCTCTTATCCCATGTGCCATGCAGTCCGGTGCCCTGCCTTCCCTCTGCACCCCGTCTGGGACTCCAGCTGTGCAGCCGCATGCTTCCCTCCTGTGCCTCGAGACTGCAGTCGTCTGCAGCATCTCCGAACATTCTAAGCATCCACAAGGACGACAGGAAAAATAGATGCTCTAATTCGAATAGCATAGCAAAGAGGGAAAAAGGAGGTGCGAGTCCTCTTATGCTGAGTCCTAACGAGGGGACCTCATTCCAGTGTCAGGTGACATGCACGCATCTTAAGAGCACAGCCCTCAACTTTGTTACTATGGCAGAAGCTCCCTGCATACAGCAAAGCCTGCACGAGGGCACACCAGTGAGAAGCATACTTTAGGACAGAGGGACTTCTGTGAATCCCCCAAAATACACACCTGTCTACTCTGTGCCTGGGGCCAACTCTGCTTTTAAGTCCAGTTCTGAGCTAGCCAAGGGACTAGCCAGACTTGAGCATGTAACCCGGTAATTCTATCGAGACCAAGTTTTACTGAAATGGATATCCAAGTGAAATCTGTGTTCTTCTAGCCCATTATATCCAAACATTTCCTTCTATTTTCTGCTTTGCTTAGGCTAATTTAAAGCTGGCCTAAGTTTATCTTACATACAAAGAGCTTGTTTAGCTTTGATGAAGTCACATAATGTTCATTTTATTGCTTCTGTTGCTGTAAGGTGTAAGAACAAGGAAAGACAGATGTGCAAATGATCATTTGCTAGTTACAAACCCATTTTAGAAAGATGTCACCATATATTAGCACTCATTTTTGTCAATAAAAAGACAATTACTGGTAATAACACATTTCATAAATTTTAAGTTGTATTAGCATGATAAAATATACCCATGGTAATCAGCATTAAAACATCAACACTTCTGTTGCTGTTATTTGTTAAATTCAGTCATGCTTGTATGCAAAATATTTTCTAATCTTTGTCAGACCAAAGAGCATATTATTGAAAGGGAAATAATGAGAAGCTCCTAATATGCTGTGTTTTTTGTTTGCTGCTACAGGGTCTTCAAGTCTGGGTAATTTGGGTTAATTTCTATTCCTTCAAATTAAGAAAGGAAAAGGAGTATGGAGGAAGAAAAGCAGTGCTTTTATTGATTATATAAGCCCCAAACCCCAAAAATATTTTACATTTTTACACACTACAGAAGTATATCTCTCTCATCTTCTGAAATGAAAACCCTGGACAACTTGGTGTCAGAGTTCTACATTTTATTCTGTTTCTCCTTATCTGCTGTGCTTAAATTCAAGTATCTCTGGAAGCAGTTTAATCTGCTGAATCCAATGTACAAAGTCAGATAAAGCCTGGAGGAGTGACTGCGGCTCCCACAGGATCCATGTGACTCTTGCTTGCATTTCATCACCCTGAGTCTTGCTGAATGGAATGTGACTATCAGTGGGTCTCTTTGGATAACTCAGATGTCAGGGAGAAAACTAAGGGGAATGAATTCATTATATTATTTTTCACCTTAAATATGTGACTGTGCACTTCCTAAGAAGCCATAGTAATGTAACTATTCATTTGTTCTTTTTCTGCCATTTTCAAACATCTTTCAGGGACCAGACTGTCACTGCTTTATCAGCATATTTCATGCAGTTATTAGCACATAATTTCAAAGAAAAGCCAAACATATTACAGGAAATATCTATATTGTGTTTTGACCTCAAACATTTATTTAGCAGTGTTTTTATTTATACAACCTCAGAGAGAGAAAAGGGCATGAGTAGGCTATGTCCTAACAGTCTTTAGATAGCAGAGACACATCCTTACCTGTTGTCCATTCTGCTGAACAGATTGGTGCTTCACAATTTTGTGAGCTCTTTGACTTATTTAATATTTCAACAGCAGCGGTATACCTATGGATCAATCCAACTGTTCTCTTTCCAGTTTGCATCAAAGATCACATACTCAAGTTCCTGGTGTCCTCTTTAAAGTAAGTGGTGAAACAGTCCATAGTCCATTGAAAGAAAGGAAAAATATATTAGAAATGGATTAAAAAATATAAGTAAAACATTTGCCACCACAAGGCTTATCACAGAAACGTCCTAAGCAGGCATGTGCCCCAAGAACTGGAAGTACCAGTATCAAATGTACTTTTTGTCTTCAGGTATCTTAGACTGAGAACAAATCACAAAAGAAGAGAATTGCCAGAAGTGTTGACACTAATGTGAAGCCATGTTGCCTGTTTTTAGGAAGTGCTGGAGTCTCAGAATCAAGAATTTACAGAGAATCCAGGGGGCGTGGTAGCAACGAACCCCACATAAAGCGTCCAATGAATGCCTTCATGGTGTGGGCTAAAGATGAACGAAGGAAAATCCTTCAAGCCTTTCCTGACATGCACAACTCCAACATCAGCAAGATACTGGGTAAGAAAAGTATTGAGGGCCAAGTGAAGTATGAAGGAAAGGTACGGTTCTGTTTTCTGCATTTGTTGAAAGACATGGGGTTTGGAAGCCCGACAGCTCGTGTTTTCTGCTTATCTAAGCAGTAAGCGCCATCACTGAGCATTTTCTTCTGATGATGAAGCAGTCCATGTTCGTCAAGAAATTATGCCCAAATTCTGTAGCTAATTTAGCTGTGTGTTTCTATACTAGTTGTTGTAATATTTTCTCTTCTTTAAAAATCTAAAAATATTTGTACTAAGAGTAGGAAAAATATTCTTTTCCTATAAACCAACATTGGTATTGACCGTATTTATTCTTTTTCTTTGCAGACTATAGAATTCAGCGTGTTGTCTGGGTGGGGGTGGGCTGTCCTAGTACTACCACTGAAAACCAGTTTAGATTGTCAAGACACAGAAGATGTCAAATATGCATTTTTTAATTTTTACTTTCAGTTACCCATGTTTTCAGTATCATAAACTTATTTCATATTTTAATGTTAGTTGTTCTCAAATTAGAAGTCCCCAAATGTCAAAATAAATTTTAAAAAAACAAACTAAAAGTTAAGATTGTTTAACCTGTCTTTAAATCATTCAATTTATGTGTCTGAATTCTAAAAAAAATAATAATAATCACTGATTAAAACTCCATCCTAAGTATAAGAGAAGTATCTGTTTGATTACATGAAGTATTTTAGGAAATAGAGCAAAAGCCTTCATGGAAAAAGAGGACTAAAAGAATGTCTTTCTGGTTTGAAGGAGAGAATATTAGAATGATCATATGATTGTATCATAATAGGCTACATGAAAGAGAATGCTGCCTAATTTAATTAAGATTTTCCAGTGAAATTGTATTAATTAAAGATATAGCAGGGAAAAAGCCCACTGAGGTGTTCCGGGCCTCAGTATTTAGTCATAGCTTCAAATAAATGAGTGATCTTCAAATACCCGCAAGATCATTCTAAATGGCTCATTTCATATAAAAGTACAAAGAAAGCTTGATGTTTTCCTTTTTCCTGATTGTTTTGGATAACAGCCTCCGACAGCACGCCGCTAATTCATTCTGCTTAAAACAGGCGCCTGAGCTGGGCTGACATTTTACGTGGTCTCTGGGGATCCTAGTTGACATTTTAAAGGGCTTCTAAGCATTTTATAATACCCTAAAATCTGGTTTTAATAAGCCATTCTGCTGAAATTGTTAACATAAGGAATCACCTTTTACTGTTTGGCGCTAGATCAGGGGATGGGGGACATCTTTTTCTGATTAGATATACAGTAGTTGGAGGAAAATGTGCAAATTCATTACAGACCCCGTGGAGATGACACTGTTGCTCAGCTCAAACTCTCCATTTTTATTGTATTGCCAGATTTAGAAAGGAAAAGAGCACTTCCAAGACCAATTTTTTTTTCTTATTTTGAACATCGCATCTTTTTGACTGAATCTTCCGTTTCATCATCAGGAGAAGCGCCTAAATGTATACTTCACTCTTTTTTTTATTGTAGAAGCCCAGTCCTTTGAACAGAACAGGGAACTTACTCCCTGTACGTGGTCCAGGGTGAGCAACCAGCCACACCCAAATCGAGGAGATGTTTTCACCTCTTCTGGAGACACCTAAAGCACTGTCCTGCCATTCTCATTTAGTGTCTTTCAGGGCTTTACATCACAGTTACAGACGGTGGTTGTACCTGCAGAGCCATTAAAACCAAAACCACACCTGTCATTTGGTGAAGGGGTTACCCTTCAAAAGTTATTAATAAAAAAAGTAAACTGTTTGCCACCAAATCAAACCACTGTTCTGCTCTGTCATAAAATGGAGTAAGTAGCTTAAGTATTAACTGGGTCAAAATGGTACCTTAATTCTTAATTTTGAACAGACGTGTAACAATGATATGACCATATTTTTTTAAAAACCATTTTTTATTTATGTATTTATTTTATAATATCATATTTTTAAATTGAAGTGTAGTGATGTACACTGTATGTCTGATATGACCATATTTTAAAATGTAGCATAGAATTCAGGGATACTTCCAGAGAAATTATATTATCCAGTATCAAAATATTTTGATTCCAATTCGTGCCAGAGTTAGAAGCCAACTTATTTGAGAATTTACACATCTTTTATCATCCTTTTCTCCTGTGCATTTTAGCCAGAACAACTTTCCTTAAGTTCCTCCAGGCCCCCTTCGCACTGCGAGGCCTGGACCATTCTACTTTTCCTCTGTGAGATGCTCTTCTCTTTCCCAGCCCTAGAGGAGTCCTCTTTGCAGCAGTGCCTTCCTGACCTACTGAAGACTGGTCCCACCTCCTTATCATATGTCCTCATACCTTCCCGTACTTTGCACATTATAATTAAAATAATACATTTTGTACTTAGCTATTTAATAAATTTCTTCTCCACTGGCATAAGAGCTCCAAAGAAATAAGAACCATAAGAATTCACCCCTGCATATCCAGTAGTTAATGCAGCATCATGCACATAGTAGGAAATCTAAAAATAGCTCTTACATTCCAAGCAGGCTACTATGAGGCAAAAACATCCTTTTTACTTAGAGAAACATATTCTTTTTTGAGCTTATAGAAAAGTTAGACTTAGGGAAGACTCTTTGGCAGCTCCTATACTAGCTAAGAATGCTAGTTTCTTTGTTCTCTGTGGTGATAAAAAGAGCCAGTGAACTTAAGTCAACCATTCTTGATCCACTGTTCAATTTCTGTAATAATTCAGCAAGTTGTTTCTTTTCCACTCCCTATTATGAGATCCAGAATTCTGAAATACATACCTATAAGAAACTCCACAAGAAGAATTGATCCAATTCAACACTATTATAGCTTTACCTGTGTTTATATCGGCCCTGAGAACAACATAATGATTTTCGGGTACCTCTGGAGAATGATGTTGGTCAGTAAGGAGTGTGAGATTGTACAAATGATACGGCCCGACCAGCTGACTCAATGTTGGACACAGCATTGAAATACAAGTTTGAGAAAGGAATAGAAAAATCGACTCTATTATTTGAACTGTAACCTAAGTTTCTGTTGTTAATATAATAACATCATATTGGCTGTCTAGATTGGAAAAAAAATCTGTTTATAAATCTTTGTGACACCTACGTGGAGATACCCCCCCCCCCCCCGCCACCCCAGCCAACATCTGTTCCAATAGGAAACAGTTCTAAGGGAAGAGATGCTCTTCGCGTTCCTTTAACAGATATAACTGCCAGTATTGAGCAATTCTCTGCATCTGTAGGAAAGCGCTGTTCACCAGTAAGCTGGTTTGCATTTGAGATTCGGAGTTAAGGCTGAGCAATGAGCTCATGCAGAAGGCTGAAGAGCTTGCTCAGGTGACTTTGGAAGGCAGGTAGAGGCAGCAGTGCTAGGACGTCTTTGGCAGGGATCTCCTCATTCCAGTGATTTTGGTCTTTGTGGATCTGGCTAGAGTTGAGCTGATTACTTGCAGATAAACACATTTCATCTGCGAATGGATTTTCCTCACATGCTTAGTGGAAAATAAACATTATTACTACTTCTATTACCCCCTACACATAGCCATATGATAGAATCAAAACTTTAAATCATATCTATATTGAAAACTAGCATAAACTATTCTAATTAAGATTCAAACAGTTGTTTCTCACCATCGTAGTTGAATCCAAACCAGAATTAAATGTGAAAAGAAAGGGAAAACCAATTTGGGTTAACATCAGTAATGCATACTACAGCACAGGAAGTGACATTTTAACAGATGACTGCAGGTGATTTACAAGGGAAAAATACTGCTGAACACACACTTCTTATTGTAAGTTTTGACCTCTGCTGGGTCATATGTAGTAGGTGGGGGCAGGGCTATAGGGACATACATGGTACCACACTTCCACTTCCATCAAACCTGAGTTTGAGTCACTGATCTACAATTTAATAGTTGTGTGACCTTGGGTAAGTTACTTCATCTATTTGAACTTCAGTTTTATCACTGGAAAATAATTGCTGTGTTATAAGGTTATGGTGAAAAGTAAAAATGAAACAACTTACGTAAAGTTTTTAGCACAGGATCTAACACACAGTCGTTACCCAGTGCATGTTCATTAATATGCTTTTTATAATTAAAATTTTAATGAAATGAATTTTTAACTGTAATCATGTAAGGATCCTTAAACATTTGGTGGAGAATGAGAATTATATGTAATACATGTAAGAGATATTTGTAGTAAGTAATGTACCCCCACATAAAAATACTCAGTAACTAGACAGTTCCCCTCAGATTCAAAATATGTTAAAAGTTTGTGCATCACTCTTTAGTTCACAGTTGGGTTACACCATGGTCTAATGTAGAAATGAAAGGTATCTCCATTAAATCATCTGTGAACTTCTCAGTACATAATGTACAAGTTTGGCTAAATTGTTCATTCAAGACAGAAAAAAAATATTGCTCAGTGTTTTGTCTCTGGGTACACAGTTTCTTTGCAGACACGGCCACCAACACCTCTGCGCTGGTGGGATCTCACCTCCCATGTCAGAGCTCATGAATCATACTCTTTTTATGTATTTCTGGGATTTGGCCAGCGTTTTCACTTGAGATGTTCATGTTCTCAGTTCTATTTTTTTTCTTTAGGCTCCTCAGCTGCTGGGCAAATGGGAACGCTAACCTTCTCTTCCCCCTAGGATCTCGCTGGAAAGCTATGACAAACCTAGAGAAACAGCCATATTATGAGGAGCAAGCCCGTCTCAGCAAGCAGCACCTGGAGAAGTACCCGGACTACAAGTACAAGCCGCGGCCCAAGCGCACGTGCCTCGTGGACGGCAAGAAGCTGCGCATCGGCGAGTACAAGGCCATCATGCGGAACCGGCGGCAGGAGATGCGGCAGTACTTCAATGTTGGGTACGGCCGGCGGCCGCGCGCCCTTCGGGAGCACTTCCTGTTACACTTAGCGGGATGTGAAACGTGTTTGCTCAGTTGCGCAGCAGCATTTTGAGAAAGAACTTGAGCACTGTATTTACAGAGACTAACCTCCCCCCCCCCCCCATATAGTCCCGAGAAAGAACACTTCCAGGTGAATCCACTCCACGCTCCTAGAACAGTGGCTCCAACGTGAGCTTTGCTCATGGCTGGTTTGAAAATAAAACATCTGGAAGGAAACAATCTTGAAGTTTGCTGTTAGACACTTAAGGAGTCTTCCTGGTTCTTTTCCTTGCTGCTTTTCCTGACTTGCAGGATTGCCCAGTGATAAGTTCCACAACCCCTAAGAACTTAGTTATGTTGAGACAATACAACATAAAAGTGATTCCAGAAGCAAGAAGCACTTGTTTCTGAATATCGAGGGGACTCTGGGCTCTCAAGGCACATGTGTGGCCTTAGAAGATTACATACAGTAGGGGTTCTGTTTAGGGCGGAGCGTTGTGAATGGGGAAGTTTCCTTCTGAATTACAGGTGCCTCTCTCACTGTGTCTTTCCCTGCTGCTTAAGGCGCGGCCTGCAGCCACGTTGCTTCTGCAGAATTTTGTCGATCGATCGATCGATAGATAGATAAGATAGATAGATCCATCCTGGGAGCTTCTTAGAATAATAAACACTGTTCTGAAAATGGCCAGAGGATACCTTAGAAAAAAGCCTTTTCCAGTCTGCCCTGTCCCCTCCATTCCCCTGAAAGTATCCCTTGCTCTGTCCAAAGGATCTGTGATTTACATCCCAGTGCATGACTCTTCTCAATGCTGAGCGCAAAATCCAGCACTCCTTGGGGAAACAGTAAACATGAATGAATGAAAGAAGCATAAATGGACATCTTCTATTAATCCCTTCCCCCTCAGACCAGCCACGGAATTTGTAGAGCCCAGGGTAAAACGAAAACGTGGGGTCTTTGTTACAGAGTTTCCAAGAATTTCAAGATTGTGACAACAGAACTTTAAATCAAGTGTAAGGTCTTTCTAAGCCCCGGGGTCTGTACAACTGCAGGGGTGGTTCACCCGTGAGGCTGGCCCTACTTCCTCGCCCCACCAAAACTTATTTCAAGGAAGAGGTGATATTACTCAGTTTCAGTGAGTTTTAGGCAGTCAAGTTTCACTTGGGAAGTTCTAATACTTTAGGAGCTTTCCATTAAAATTGAATCTTTAGATTCAGTTCTTTTTAAAAGCTGTTTTGATGTGTCACAGTGAAGTGACCCTTAACTTGGGGTCAAGGACTTGAGTTCATCTGCTTTATCTTTCTGCACCTCAGTTTCTTTTCATACAATAGATTGGTAACAACACAGAATCATTTTAAGAATCAATGGGTAACCCACGCAAAGGCCTTGTACTTTACAAAGCACTGCATTGAAGTAAGGCATTGGGGTCAAAGGAGGATCCAGTTTTGAAAATGTCAGGTGAAACCCACTACCTTGGAGTTGAACAAGCAGAGCAAATTAGTTATGCAGCCAGACGTGCACCCAACTGTCCGCTCACCCATGGTTTCCTCTCTGACAGGCAACAAGCACAGATCCCCATCGCCACCGCTGGAGTTGTGTACCCTGGAGCCATCGCCATGGCCGGGATGCCCTCCCCTCACCTGCCCTCTGAGCACTCAAGCGTGTCGAGCAGCCCGGAGCCTGGGATGCCTGTCATCCAGAGCACTTACGGTGTGAAAGGAGAGGAGCCACATATCAAAGAAGAGATACAGGCTGAGGACATCAACGGAGAGATTTATGATGAGTACGATGAGGAAGAGGATGATCCCGATGTAGATTATGGGAGTGACAGTGAAAACCATATTGCAGGACAAGCCAACTGATAAGGGTCGAAAGATGGTTGTGACCTTAGGACTTAAAGAAGCCCTAGCTGGTTCATCCTTACCAGTGGCCAAGCACATTAACTTTCTCATACACTGACTGTTACTTTAACTGTTAGTCTTAAATAGTTGGGACATCAGCTGACTAATAGACCTTAGCCTCAAAAGGCTTGGAAAGGAAATAAAAATACAACAAGCAAACAACAATATCAACAACAAGAGATTGAAATAAGCTATGGGTAAAATAATGCCAGTAATTCAGCTGCTACATCCAAGCACTGAAGTCTTACCCGTCAACTTTTTTTTTTAATAAACTTTATGGCTGTTTGTTCTACAATGTTCTAGAAATTCTCACTCAGGTACACAGTGCCAACAAGTGGCTTGTGAATGTGTTTTGTTGTTTTGTGCTACAATTTTTAAAAAGAAATAAGTTTTGTTTTGTTTTGGGGGGGGGTTCTGGGTTTTTTCCTTTCCTTCCTTTCCTTTTTTTTTTTTTTTTTTTTTTTTTTTTTGGTAATGCACCTGACAGAAAAAAAAAAAAGAAAGATGATGAATTTCTCTTTACTTCTCTCCACTTTCTCCATCTCTATACTTTAAAGATGGAAGTCTGTGCATGGGGGGGAAAGAGGGAAAAAGAGCCTGTTTTTAACTTCCTTGCTATCCACCGCAAAGTAAGCAATCATTTTCTTTAGAGGACTTTGTCTATTGCACACCACACTACATCTTTGAGCAAGTGCCAAATTTGTACTGAAGTGTTGACGCAGTTGATTTTCTTCCCTTTCCTTTTCCCTGTTCCTTCTTAAATTAGGACAGTGTTATATCTTAGACAATCCCTTGAAAAACCTGAAATACCAGCAGCTGGTGAGATTTGACTTTTTTTTTTTTTTAATGGAAACTGTAGGTGCTGTTCTCAGGTGAAAAAGAGAGAGAGAAAGAGAGACATTAAGAAATTTAGAGAAAAAAATATTTTCTGATCTTGGATTTTTGTGTGTATGTATGTGTGTGATTATGGTACTAATAGGAATAACAGTGGACCATTGCGAGTTAAACCCACATCTGGGGATGAAAGCCCACATCCCCCCAAGTGACTGGTCTGGAAGCAGCCTTGACCTTGACTTTGCACTTCAAGTGACAGCTTAATGACTACAGGGCTCAGAAATTATATCTTTAAACCTCTGCTATGATGACGATTGGATGAATCAGGTGGCCCTGTGTAATGGGTGCATGAGTAACACGGACGCTGCCATCAGTCTGCTCCCAGATGTCCCTTCTCCCTGGTCAGTTGGTTCCACTAACGTTTGCTTCTTAATGATTTCTGTTTGTTTTTCCTGTTGATAACTTCGAGCAAAACAATCCTTGTTTTCCTTGAATATATCTGCCCATTTTCCAGAAACATAGAATTAGCTTGTTTCTTCAACATTCCATCCTTTCCTGAACAGGAAATGGAACCGATGATCTTTACAAGGTATTTTTCATCTCTCCATGAAATGAGGTGGAGGCCATTTACGTTTCAGAATTGTGGGCCATATGCATCTCATGCTATAAAAAGCAGGATTTGATCAAAAGTCATTGCACCCCAACAAGATGGAGCCTGGCCAAGCCCAGCAATCTTTGCCACTACTCTACTCTTGCTGTAAGATGAATCCGCTGACGTCTGCTTGGTTGATTCCAGCAGAGTATGTGCCGAGAGCCACAGCTGATGGTGATGGGACTTAGATTTTGCCAGCCGAGTGCCAGGGCAGTTGTAGGGCTCATACAGGTAGATGCAAAATCACTTAAAGTCAGTCACCATGGTCTTTGCTGAAGCATCAGACAGTAAATACTCCCACCAGTGGCTTGGATGTGCTATGGTTTTCACTCCAGTCATCATTTTCCTATCCCATCCCCCAAACCTGACCCTAAAGTTTGATTTTTCTTTTTTTTACATAGAAAGAAGAAAAAAATTCTTTTTTATTTTTCTCTCTCTCAAAAGACTTGCTCTGGGGTTTTGCTTGGAGGAGCTGATCATAACCTGCATGTCAGAGATTTTGTTTTGTTTGTTTTTCTGTTTGTTTCTGATGACTGTATTTTCATTTGATCTGCCTCTTTTTGCTAGTGTTGTAATAATGATGATGATGATAAAATAATAATAATAATAATAGTAATAATAATAATAATGGTCAGCTGTTCCCAGATTAGTAAGTTATGTATAATTTATTTCTCCCTTTCTATTTTATTCTGCTCTGATTTGGAAGTGCAGCCAATAAGTTGTTAGGTATTTAAAACAAATTTTCATCTCCAACATATATGTATATATATATATATATACATATATATACACACACACGCACACATACACATATGTTCACTCACACAATTTCACGTCTCCTTCCATAAGTCTTCTCCTTTTTAAAAATTTGGCCCCAACAATGTCAGGTTCTGATGTTTAATACGTAACGACTGAATTGATAGGAGGGTCGTGTTCAGTCTTAATTAACTTATGCTCTCATCACTCATTTTAGTTATTTAATTGCCACAGTTATCTAGAGCCAATTTCTTTTTTGTTTTTGTTTGTTTTGTTTTTAAGCACTCTGGATTAAAAAAAATAGACACTTGTTTTTATATCGTTATTATGTACAATGTGAAAACAGATTTTTAAAACTTTGTTCTGTCTTTGTTAAATGCTTTCTGACTCATGTGGGTTCACCCCTCACGTTTGCTGGATACTTACCTTACACCACGTTATAAGGACGCTTCGTTTTCATTTCATGGCTTTGGGCTACAAGAATACTTTGTTTTAGCTCCAGGTAGATGCCACTGAGGGCGTTCATGGCTGAAACCAGTTCTAACGCACTTACCCGTGAATTGACAAAACACTTCTGTTTGGTCTTTTTTTGTTTGTTTCTTATTTTGTTTTACTTGAAGGGGAACGTAAAAATTGTTCATGGTGACCTTTACCTACGAAATTCAGAAGTTAGTTTTAATTTTATTTAGTTAGGTTTCTATCAGAGAGACAAAGCTGTGCATGGACTGAAACAGACAGCAGATCCATAGCCCTGCATTATGTTTTCTTGTTCTGATAGCTAATTCTCGGACTGCCACAATTTCTTTGCCTTAATTTTCCCTAAAAGAAAACAAACAAAAAGAATCATATTAATGTTTAAAGTACTTTGAAGTCATTTGATAAAAGGTGCTATGAATGGTAACCTAACTGGGTTAGCACATTGCCTTTTTGGCATTTGATTGGTTTATACCTTTTGTAAAGGATCCTAAAACCTTGTATTCTTTTTTGGTGCCCCATGATGACAAAAAAAGATAAGGGAGAGGAAAGGAGAGTAAGATCAAACTAGAATGAACGTAAATTCTCCCTCCCCACCCCCGTTCCTACTCGCATTTCACGTTTTCTTTCTCTCTCTCTCTCTCTCACACACACACACACAGACACACACACACACACACACACACACACACACACACACACACACACACACACGGGCTCAACCCAGTACTGAGGGATAATCTTGCCAGAATTCTGGGGTTTTTTTTAATGGTTATTGAAATCAGTTCCTCTAAAAGTAGTCATGTTTTAATACGAATCTAAGCATCACTGGAGAGAATAGGTTAAAGTTACACACTTATAAGTCACTAATAATTTGGCTCGTTACCACAATTGAATCAAATGCAAAACCGTTCTTCAGTACACTTGTACCTAAATTAGTCAAGTCAATGTTTAACATTTATTTGGCATCTGCAGCTAAGAGTTAACCATGTATAAAATCCCTCCCAAAGAACATAATCATTATTGAAACCAAATCCTCTTAGAAGGGACAAATAGGAAAGAATTTCTTTGATGAACCTATTTCATAGGTTTGATTTTGGAGTAGACTTTTTACCTTTAATTCATTTAAAAATTTTATCTTTAACTCTTTCATGGTCCGATTTCAGATATTTTCTTAAGCCAGAAGATGTTACTGTTCCCAAAAGAAACCTCTCATACCACATTTAAAACATCAGAAGCAGTTACGTTCTTATTCATTCCATTGGGTAAATTATTTGAATTGTAATAAACAATTGTATATTTACAAACAGGTTTATAAAATATTTGTCTATCAAGTTAATAGTAAAATAAAAATGGGGTCTGCAAGGAAAAATTTGAAGCCCACTTAAAGTGGTTCAGAGATCTCTTTTGTCTTATAGGGCATAGGGTTTCGTTTAGACAGGCTTTTACAGTATTTAATTTTAAAGTTTCCTGTAACTATCAGTTTCCCAGGTTGAAGATGATGTTTTTTCTACTGACTGATTCCTGTCCTCCCCAGTGTTTCTGTCACTGGTTCACTAAAACAGTATTTATATAGCTCCACTGGCTCTAAAGCTCTTAGTCCTTCTAACAGTTTGGATTTTATGAGTAAAAATGGGAAAAAAGTAGAAAAAAAAAAGACAATCAAATGCCTGGAGCTTAAAACAAAGTATGTGCAACCTACCATCTCACTTGAAATTTAATAAAATAAATAATTATGTAAATATAACATAGAGTTATAGATTTATATTTTGTTCATAACACATAGTGTAATATAAGTTGTATATTTTCATGTTTTTGGTTTTATGTTATCATTCATGCCACAATAAAAATAAAACAGGAGTTTATGTACTCTTAAAAAAAAAGATGTGGGTTGCCACCAACCTGTTTTTTGTTTGTTTGTTTTTTGTTTTTTGTTTTTGCATTCTCTTTTTTCAGTATTACTGCCATGCAAGGCACCAATAAAAACAGCAAATGTGCTCTTTACCTATTATACTGTGTTTCTTTTCACAATTCTTCTTATGGAGTTTCAATCATTAGTTTTCTTACGAAAAGAGCAAAAGTATGAACAATAATTTTGCTTTCTGTATAAATAACCCCACTTCCTGAAGTTGACTTTGAATTGAGAATTAAGGGTTGAAATCTTAAAGTGGGACATTCTAGAAAGCCCTGTTAGACTGCGTCTCTTCACACAGCTTCGCCATCAAGTCAAAAGACACCCTTCAAGTATGCAGCTGTCTAACACACTAAAAACACCTGCAGCCCGAAGCACCCTTCATCTTTTCCCAAGCCTGACACTACCATTGGGGCTGGGTTTCTGTGCTTTGGAATTGAATTTCATTCTGTGGTTGTACAGAAAAATTTCTATATTTTGATTTGTGAGATTCTTAAGAACTATCATTTTCACCTGAGTGGTATCTAATTTAGAAGAATGGATATTTTATTTCATTGTTTAACTTTCTGGCATTAACCTCTGGAGTCTCCCTTCAACTTTTTAAGCCAAATGTTGAAACAGATTTCCTTTCCTTCCAATGGCCATTTTTGCTTGCCTTCCACCATAGTGTGTGTTCCTGTCTTGATAGTTCTGTGTTTAATAGTTTCCCAGAAGAGCTTTTGTTTGGTCGGTTGGTTAGTTGGTTTTTAAATGAGTATCAAGACGCTGGGTCAGATAACATCTGGCTCAAATGAATACGAAGTGTATAAAGAGGCCATCTCCTGCTGACGCATTGCCCACTGACTCCCTTAACAGAAGTAGTTCACAATGTCTGGTCCATGGGCTACCTGCTTTAGAATTAACTGTTAAAAATGTAGATCCCTCGGCCCGACTTCTGATGCAGTGAATCAGAATCTCTAGGGGCAGAGAGAAAGCTCTTGCAATTAACCAGCTCCGAATTATTCTGCATGCGCTGGTGTTTCCAAACAGCCAGGAGGTGGGGCTGTTTTCCCGTTAGCTGCCTTGTTTGCATGTCAAATTCTGCAGATTATTGCCTGCCATGCTTTTAACCCTCGACCTCTATAAACACCTCTATGAAATTGAGGGGCAGTGGGTAGGCAAACATTGGAGGTTGAAAGGAGCTCTCAGTCTGTCTCTTCATAGACTGTTGTTGAGGGCCTTGGATCCACCAGTACCATGTCCATCTTTTTCCTTGTTTCTGTGCTTCTCATGTTGTTCATCATGGCAAAGCAGTTGGCTTCAGAGACTCCAGACCACTGGAACACTGAAAATACAACTGATATGATACCTACTTAATATTTGCCAAAAAAAAAAAAAAAGAGATTCTTTTGGAAGGAAAATATTCATTGTAGAAGTGGAGAAATAGTCATTCCATGTAGTGTTTTTAATAGACCACCTATGGCTAAGTTGGTCAGAGTCCATCCTGTTCCTTCAGGAAACAGCATCGTCAGGATGTGTGAAGTGGGTGTGGGTGGGAAAATCTTGTCTGCTGATGGAAACGTGGCTCACTCAAGGTGCGAAGTCCCACCTTTGCTCTCTCCTACCAAATAAAGCGCACTGAGTTTTGTCCTGTCATACTCTATTTTAGAAACATTCTGTTCCTGGCCGTCATTTTTTTTAATATCTTATGGAATATTTAAGACTAGCATGCAATAATAGATTGATTTCTTACTGCCAATGCCTTGAACAACCAAAAAAAAAAAAAAATACTGGCAACAGTGAAAAGAAACCCATTCTTTTTTTTTTTAATCTCAATTTTGACAGTTTTAGTTGTTGGTGTTTGAGGAAGTTCCCACATGTATTTTTTAAAAAATCAGGATACTCTTTTCATTCTTATCAAATGTTAAAGTTCAGAAGTCATCCCTATTTATAACTTGACATCATCATTGGAACCTCAGCTTTAACAATAGAGGTGAAGGGAAGCATGAATTAGTTCAATGTCTGAGTTAAAGAATATTTACGAAAAAAAATCCAGTTTATTTTTCTTGAGTTTCTAAAGCAACCTAATAATTAGCTGAGAAGAACTGGTTTATAAGTAGGCATTGTAATTAGTATGTAAAGTGTGTGCAACAGTATTGCTAAAAGTTCTTAAAAACAGCTATGTTTTATTAAACAGGCTGAACAGTTGCCCTACAATTTTGTTTGTTCTACCAATTTGCTTAGCAAACTATTTTTACCACCAGAAATGAACCAGTTCAGCTCTGATCACAATAGTTCATCATTTTTCAATTAGTCAGGTCCAGATACATATTTTACTCTCCCTATTTACTACCATTTCCTAAATATACAAGGGAATATGGAACGGAACGGTACTTTGTTCGTATTCAAAATACAACCAAGGGGGTGAAAGTTTTATCATTAATGTCTCTACTGATTCAATTTAAAAAGGGAAAATAAAATTACCAGAACAATCGTAGGAATTCAATTGTAGGCCTAAGTAAACACCACCATTTTGTACATTGCCTGTTCAATTTAGTATTAAATTTCAGTCTGGAAAGCAATCCTAATTACACACAAACTGTAAAATATATTTGAAATAAAGTCTTGTTTATACAAATCACGGCTGTGATAACTTTTTTTAGATAAATTCATGTAGTCCTGGTAGAAAGTTGGAGAAACCATAGGAAATATTTAGACAATTACTTACCCAGAAGACTGGCTTCATTCAGCTTGCGCTAACACTGGCCTTCACTAAGCATTTTGCCTTACATTCCAAACCTGCAACTGACTACAGTTCACAAGTTCATAAATAGTGCTTGCATGAACTGAAGTTTGATTCAGGGCTACAATCATTATTAGTAGGCCCCAAATAATTACACAAATTGTTCTTTTTATTTGGAAATGATCTTTCAAGCCACATTGTCTTCTGTTGGGTTAACATGCACAAGAGGAGTTAACCTGGCTTCTTACGGGTAGGGCTGATTTGACATCTGGAAAATGAATGAAATTGCCAGTGGTATAACATTTGGGCACAAATGCTAACTACAGATATTGAAGAGAAAATCTTGGACTGTCCTCATTAAAAAGTTACCCACTTCCCTGTAACCCATTGGTTTTACAGATTTATAAGCTTTGATATTATAGCCTCTTATGTTACCTATATCTTAGACCCTTTCTTATAAAATCCTCTGCTGTAGCTTTATCTTTGTTTCCTGTGTTAGAGTAAAAATTTTCAAAGGTGACTTAATTTTTCAGATACTTCAAGATTCCTGAAGTTTATGTCGGCAAACTTTGATAACATTTTACAAATTTTGCACTTTTCATGTAAATTTTAAACACAGAGAGCCCAAGTTTGTATCATGGAAAAATATTTAGACATTTTTATGAGTAAAAAATTTAAGTCAGGGAAAATGATAAAAAAATCATAAAAGATGGTATGGTTTTCTTCCCTTGTCTTCAGGATTTCATATTTAGCAGATATTAAATTAATGATGCTAACCTGGTCCTTCTTGCAATAAAAAGCCAAACTTCTGTCAAAGTTGATGGATCTCTGTTCCCTAGTGCATCATGTTGGCTTTATATCAGTTCATAGGCTCTCCCACCCACTTTCAAAATTTGGAATGGCTTACAATAAATACACAAGTACAAAAATGCCAGCACAATTAGCATATAGCAATTAAAGAGACAAAAGGTAGAGAGTAAGGAATAAAAAGGAATCACACGTATGTTCACACACTGTAGAAACACACACATAGTCCTCTTTACTTCTTACTGTTTGTGTTTCATCTCTCCAAAGGAGACGTGTGTGTGTAGACACTGTCTGAGGAAGACAACTCTAATCACTAAACAGAAAACAGCTCTTATTTTCTTAGCAGCCAGGGTAAAGAAGAAACTACATGGATTAAAGAATTCTCATTGCTTAATTGAAGGAAGCATGCAAGTTTATCACGAGAAATAAACCTTCATTGCCCTAAATTGTCGGATGGATTTCACACTTAAGGGATAAGAAACAATGCAAAGAGCCACTTTTATGTAAGCAGATTTACAAATGCTGTAGATTTGTTTAATATATGCTTACTCTTTCAGTCTTTGAACAGTGTTTTATAAAGACAATTTGCAGGGGGTCAGAGAGAAAGATGGTATACATATGAATAGATAACTGGATATATGGATTAAACAAGGATTTACAAGGATAAAGCAGGAAGAATCCTTATTGTGATGAATTATTTATCATGTCTCATAGACTAGCTTTTTTCAGCTATCAGATGTTTCAAATTGGCTTTTAATTATACTATGTTCAGTGTTATGATAGGTTTATACAAGATACAATGCAACTAAGACTAGCACATGTTAAGCAATAAAACAATATAAGAATATGATTAATGAACCAGACTGATAAAGGATTTCAAATCAGAACAAAAATTATTTTAATATTTACTGAGACTTCAGCTTCTAGGTAAATGTAATGAGTGGTAAATGGGCAACCTCCCATTGGAACAACCAGAAAAAGCTGGAAAATTACATTTTAGGGCATTAGACAGCTGTGGAACATATGAGGGTTAGATGAATCATAATTTCAGGAAAGCAGAATTCATCCAAGGTGAAGCTGATGATTGCTAGCCATTCCTATTTAGTGAAAACATTATCAAATTCTGGGCTTTACTATAAAAGACTTGGCAACTTCTAGGTAAAAGAGAAACCAGCAAAATAGTTGTGTGGATCCAAACTGCCTAAGTGGAAACTTAAAGGACCTCAAATGCAAGACTGGTTTTTACTAATGGCATGTTTGCTGAGTTCTAGGACTGTGTGGAATGTTGGAGATTTATGGTTAAATCTTCCAAAAGAAAGATTGAAATGACAATATTGAGTCTCTATCCATGAACATGGAATATCTCCCTCTTTATTTAGTTCTTCTTTGATTTTATTCATCAGAGTTTTATAGTTTTCCTCATATAGATTTTATATATATATTTCAGATAATATCTAAATGTTTCATTTTGGGGGGTGAGTTTCATTGAGTTTTTAAATGTTGTTGCTATCTATGGCATTGTTTAGGAATGAAGTTTGTAACATTTCACTAATCAGCAGACTTTCTTTTAAAACTGTATCTTCTTGAATGGGGCTGGGAACACAACAAAAAATCTCCAGTATACAAATAATCTGATTGATACTCTACAGCCACGGACTTGGGAGTGCATTATCAAAGCCTAAGAACATCAAGGAATCTTCATAAGGGAGACACAAAAATATCTAATATAAGTGACATATGACAATGATACATAAGCTAACCATAATTTAAGAGTCAAAGAATAAAAGATGAAAGCAAAAAAAAAAAAAAAAAGAAGAAGAAGAAATGCTTGAAGGAAATGATTAAAATTCAAAATGACAAATTCACTTTTGGGTTCTCTAAAAGGTGTAAAACTGTACTACCCTATTACTCATCATCACATACAAATGAGTTGAGTAGAAAAGATGATCAGTTTTATAAAATGTATATCTTATTTTTCAATGTAATAATCAAAAGTCATTTAAGAATTGTTTGTATAGGGACATCATTACGATATTCTGGGGGAAAAAAACTTCAATTTTCTGTTCCCCACGTCAGTTGCACCGCTTACTGCAACGGCTGCTGGGTTACTTTGCTAGGGCTGCCGTACAGCAGGCTGCTTCACAAGGCAAGAGAAAGGCCCTGAGGTGTGGGGTTAGGTTCTCAGTTTAAAGTAAAAGTAGACAGAGTACAGTCTGTCTCACTTAGAATGGAAAGCGGCCTCGAGGCGTGGGGGCTGTTAGTTTTTAATGGGCTCAATAGCTTTGTAAGCTAGCAAGTGGGAGGATTATTCCAACCACTTTTGGGGAAGGGGCAGGGATTGCCAAGAATTGGGCTACCGCCCACTTTTTGATTTTTTATGGTCAGCGTCAGAACTGTCAAGGCGCCTGTGGGCGTGCCATTTACCATGTTAATATATTACAACAAGTGTCTAATAAAGCTCAAGGCCTCCTGGGAGTTGAATCATCCACCATCTTGGTGTTAATCGCTGCGTCATTCCTTGAATGACTGTGCCCTGCCCTCTTCCTTCCTGTCTCACTTCTGGTTGCTCCAGCAGCAGCCCCTCCTCCAGCCTCATTGCCTCAGGCTGGGCTCTGTGTCCCACTGCAGCATCACGCAAGTCCCCGCCTTTTCTTGATAAAAGTGATGCAGACCGAGCACTAGAAACACACCTTCCCCTGCCCCATTTCCCTGGGATAAGACCACAGTCTGTGTAAATTTCTATTCTTTGCCCCATAAAGTATCAACTGAACTGCTTGTGCTCCAATCACAAGGAGTAAAATGCTTATTAGTCAAACTTTGATTAAGTTTCTCTCCGCGGCTCTCCGAACTTGACCCATCCTCTGTTTGAACCAGCCAGTGCACAGCCCCTTCTGAGAAAAGGCTGGCCTCAGAGTCAAGCATTCTCTGACCTACTGTCCCATCAGGCCTACTTCTTCACACTTGGTTCTTTCTATTGTTTATTCCTCCCTATGAAAAGAAAACCATTTGTGCCCAACCCTTAAGACTCTTGCGGATGTTATGGTCAGAGTTCTAACTATTATAATGGTCCGTCTTCTTCCACTGCAACAGTCCCTCACCCCTCATTCTCTTGCTGTGATGTTATCCGAAAACTGGGTTTGTCTATTGGTGGGTGTGGAGCCAAAAGATGCAATCAAGCCAAGGATCAGAACAAGGAAGGATTTATCACTTGCAGCAAGGAGGGAGAACACCTGGGATTTTTCCCAAAATTGTGTTTCCCCAAACAGCAAAATTGGGGGAAGTTTTAAGCTAAGGATACATGCATATTCATGAAGGGTCTTGGGTGGTTGAGAGTCCAAGCTTAATTGAACTGAAGTCGGGAGGGTCAGAAAAGGTCAACACCATCATCCCTTAGGGTCCAGTTGATCCAGTAGGTGAACATTTCAAGCTAATCTTTACCACTGAAATAGAACTGGGAGCCTTTACAACTGGTATATTATCTTTGATATGTTACTTTTCTGGCTTGATAACAATCTGCATTCTTTTATTCCTTTAAGATCATTAATTACTGAGACCTGTTCGAGGGCAAGCATTGCAGCCAGGCTTAGACCACAGAATGGCTTAGGACCAAAATGGCTTCCCTTATGTCAAGAAAGCCATGTCTGGTTTTCTTTCTCTGGTAACCCCTACCCTATCTGCTTACAATAATCCTTTCTCGAGTTAGTATCTCCTTACAAAATCCGGATTTGCTTTTTATTTCACAACATAAACCCCCAAATGAATGTAATTCCTTTTCCTTCATTTCCAAACTGCAAGGTATTGATGCCTATGGTAGGTTTTCCTGAAAGTTGAAGAAGACAAAGAGGGTTCAACTTGCAGCCAAGCAACTACATTAAAATGCCAGTTATGCTTCCTTAAATGCTCTCAGACCTTGACAAATTGGGGCTCCAGCTTGAAGGCTCTGCTTTTTGATTCTCTTCTTACTCCACACCCAAGCCTCTTTACATTTCTTATTCTGAACAGTTGTTCATTTCGTTCTTACATTTCACTCATGTCCTCTAGGGTTCCCACTCCCATACCCTTAGCGTATTTTTTGAGGACACAAAGAAGAAAGCAAGTTCTTTCCCTCAAATTATCAACTGGAGATGGACCTTGGGTATTGTGACCACCCAGAGAAGGGACAATTTAGACACAAGGGGCAATGCCTGGACCAGGTGGTCCTAGAGCTACTCTGCAGCTAACTAGCTTTATAATTTCCTAGAGTCACTTAATGTCTCTAGCACCATTTTTTTTTCTCCTGTTGTGAAAGAACAATGTTGAATTAATGGCTTCAAAGATCTCTTTCAGTTCCAAAATTCCCATTGTTCATTGACCCTAAATAAAATGAAGTTTGAAAAAAGGAAGAAATATCTTGAATAACGATGGTCTTGAAAACAAGTAAGCAGAGTATGAGAGAAGTGTTTACAGGGGGCTCCTGGACCAGGAGTCGGGGGAGTGAGTGGTGCTGTGTAGTGGAACCAGCATGGGTTTAAGGAGAGTTAATGGCTTGGATTCAAAATCTGACGGGACTTCTAGTCACTAAGCAACTTCAGGCAAGTTAACTAATCTCCTTAAACTCCAATTCTAATAGGAAATGGTAACTCTTCTTTTTTTTTTTTTTTTTTTTTTTTTTGGATAAGGAGTCAAGATAAGAGTAATTTATATCATTTTAATATAACCTTGCCATGTTTCTCTGCTTAAGTGTCTTCCATGATATCTTTTTTGATATTCCTTATTTGTAATGGAATTTACAATTTTTGTGTGTGTCTCCCTGTGAGCTGCACATACCTTAAAAATAATATTTAAAATACAAATTGTATTTATTACCTTGCAAACCTGTTTTGCTAATTAGATTGTGAACTCCTTGAGGAAAGGGAATATATCACTTTTGGTTGTATATTCTCAGGGCCTCAGATGGTGAATGACACTTGACAAGAAGTTTTGTAAGATAAATAAGATAATAAAATGATGGTTGGACAGATGATGGACATGGGGGCTTCGCTAATGGGTCTTGTGCATAATTTCATATCAATCATTCTTCTATTCGTATCTGCAAAAGCAGTTGCCTGAAAAATTAACTTAAAATAAGTAAAGGAGTTTAGTGACATCAGTGGGACTGTAATTAAATTTTGAAGAATAACAGTCATTGACACTTGATAACTTGTCCCCAAGGCTGCTCAAGCTATATCTCAACCTTCAGGCACTGGACTTACTAATGCCTGAGAGGTCATTTTTATTAAATGTATTAACCTAATCTGAGTAAATAATTTGCTTTATATTCATTACTCTTTCCTCCTAATTATGGGAGCATACTCTAATCCTTAACACTCTGGAAAACTAAATTAAATAAGTAAAACATGATTTTAACCGTCTTAGCAATAACACACACACAAAACAAAAACCTACTCGCAGAAACCATGTCTTTATAGCGTCCATAATACACATATTTTCTTCCTTAGGAATAAAAGAAGAGGCGGATTAGAGCTGCCACTGCTCCTGGCTTCTCTGTTGAGCACGTTCTATCTCTGAATTTTCAGAAACTATTTTTTCTGATTTTTCCTTTCTCTCTCTCATTAGAAAGCGGGACAACTTATGAATGGGTTGATTTTGAGCGGAAGTTTGCAAATCTTTAAACCTTGATCAGTGTTCAACCTCAGTTTCCAAATTCCACCTGAAAAGCATACTGGGGAAATGAAGTAGAAGTGATTGTGATTCTCAAAGGTTCTTTTGTCTCTTTCCTGATAGAAAGCGAAGTTATATGTGGGAGGCGGGTAGCGTCATCCTAACCTACTTTATTCTGCCTGAATGAGGAGGGTCAACATATTATCCTATCAGGGAGTAGGTAATTGCATAGACGACTCCCAGAATGACAATAAAGACGTCCTTGACAGCGTGTTGAAAAGATCGGCAAAACTTTTTTTTTTCCCCATAGAGAAAAAAGATCAGTATTTAAATGACAGATAAAGGTAGATGATGGACAAAATGCATTATTCTGAAAGTGTCTCCCAGTTTTTCTGAAAGAATTGTTGAATTTTGAAGACAGAATTCAAACGGTTTTAATAATAATACATCAGCTTATCAATAAGACAGTGGAGCTATTCTTCGAAGCCATGTTTTCAAAATTTCTAGTGTTAGCTTTGTCTCCAAGCTTCTAGTGCCATAAAAACATCTGAGAAACAGAAAAAAAAACCTTTTAATTTATTTTAATATAGGAATTTTAAAATAGAGTTCACAGTTTATGGATTTTAACTTCAGAAATAACAAACTGTTAGGTAGTTTAGATAGAAACAAGCACTGGGCAGGGGGAGAGGAAGGGGAAAGGAACAACCCAGAAAATGGCAGTGTGTCTGCATTCAGGGAAAGGGACTCCAGAAATTTTTACTTTTTCTAAATGAGGGCCAGTAAAAGAAGCCAGTTAAAATCAAAGCACTGCAGCTGCTCATGGAAGGGGGTCCTGGGATAACTTGACCCAATGAACCTGCCCCAAAGGGGATGGGCGTGCCAGAGTGCAGGGAACCTGAGCTGTCAATCAATCAATCAATCAATTAGTCAACCAATTTCAAAACCAGGCTATAAAAACAGGAAAAAGGGGGACCAGCGCCATGTTTCCTCTCTTGGATTCGCCCGCTCCCAGTTCTCGGGAGTGTACTATTTTTTATTATCTCTTTACTTTAATAATAAAAATCTTGCTTGTATCACGCTTTCTGTCTCTCGTTAAAAATTCTTTTTTTTCAAGTGATTAAGAACTGAGGTAATTCTTATTTTCCCTTTTCCCAGTAACAAAATGATAGAGGTTTTGAAAATGTCAATGACTATTCTCTTGAGGGGTTTAGCCAAACAGAAACCGCCTTCACTTGAGCCAGTATTTTGGGCAGCTTAATAATTCATGTTTATAATATGTGGTGATTCAGCAAATCGCTAAAATGACAGTGCATTTGGGTTGGTCTTGATTTCAACTAGCAAAGCTGATAAGTTACCATTTTCATTCTATTCTATCAGGATGGGCTTAACCCAAACAAGAGATTCACAATGTAAAGAAATCTCAATTTAAGATATTATGATCTCATAACTTAATAATCCAAAAGGAACAGTATGGGTGAGCACCATTGGAAAAAATATATATGTATGTCTTTTTAGTTTTAAAAGAAATGCATTGAAAAATGTGAGAAGTATAAAATAGGAAAACATTTAAGAAATAGTCATTTTGGAGTTTTTAACCTCAGGAGGCTGTTTTTAAAAGTTGAGACTACACATATGACACATCTCCCTCCACTTATGTTGGGACTACACCTGAAATAAACCCAGGGTGAAACTGAAAATATCTTGAGTCAAAAATGCATTTAATACACCTGATTTACCAAACATCCTAGCTTAGCCTAGCCTACCCTGCACCTGCTCAGAACACTTACATCAGCTGACAGTTGGGCAAAATCAGCTAACACTAAATGTATTTGATAATGAAGTGTTGACTGTCTCTTGTAATCCACTGAATATTGTACGGAAAGTGAAAAGCAGAATGGGTGTACGTGACTCCCTTGTGGTGGTGAGGCTGCCATGCTCCTGCGGCTCTTCGCTGCTGCCCAGTATCGGGAAGAGCAGAGGGTATCACCACGTATCACTAGACCTGGAAAAGATCAAAATTCAGAGCACTGTTTCTACTGAAATGCATAGCACCTTCACACCATCATAAAGTCAAAAAATCATAAGTCAAACTGCTGTAAGTCAAGGACCTTCTATATAATAAATGTAATATTATCCTTTTGTTTAAAATCTGAACTTTCTAATGAAACATATAGATCATTTTGAATTTTTGTTTTATAAATAATGCTGTGAGCATTTACATATTATAAATCTTTGTTAGTACTTTTTTATTCCTTATAGATACTAATACAGGTCAAAATATTTGAAATATTTCTGGCCAAATTTCTTTCCAGTAAATTTCCTTTTTGCTTCTAGTCAGTTTTGTACCATCTTCACTTTGAGGCAATTGGATCTCCACTCCAAACCTCAGTTCATTTTGCCTCAGAAAAGATTTCTCTTGTTTTGAATAGAAGGAGCCTAGCATCTTCATGGAAGGAATAACTGACCTGCATTTGTGATAAAGGACTCCTTTTCACACCCAATTCTTACATCGTGAGTCAAGTAAAACCCCTCACTTTTTTTTAAACCCCTCATTTCTGCCTGGGACATCCTGCTAGATAGAAATTGCAAAAAGAAGTGAGAAGTTTAGAGTATCCACATTCTAGGATGGAATGATGCCCCACTTTACCACCAGCTGTATACATGACTTGGGGGTGTGCAGACCAGTCTTTACCCCTGTAAAATAATGTCATTGGATCTTCTCGAGTTTTCTTCCAGTTTCAAAATTTTTCATGAATCACCTTCTTGAAGCCCTCTGTGATCACCTCAGTCAGAATCAAATTCTCCTTCTTCTCACCTCCAGTGGTAACCTGTTTACTGCCCAAGTGCCTTGATCAACATAGGTGCTGGGGAAAACCATTCCCAAGTTAACACATTAATTTAATTTTTAAATTATTTAATAAATATCATCATCATATCCATGAAATAACCAGATCACATGGCTTGGAAATAATAGATCTTTTCATTTTGAAAATATCTCAATCAGCCAAAACCACTTATTTAAAAAAAAAAAAAAGATGTGAGGTAGTACGTAGTGTCTTATCATTTTTATAAAACTTACTTAGCTGTTTTGAATACAGAACACAGGCTTTAGGTCATCTCCTATATGTTTAAGAATTGTTAGAATTATTAATTGTTCACTTCATGCTACAGTGAGAAATTCAAAATAATAATTATTATTTTAATTAAAACTTCACACAGGTTACAATGACTATTATCAAAAAGACAAAAGATAACAAGTATTGGCAAAGATGTGGAGAAAAGGGAAACTGCGTACACTGTGGGTGGGAATGTAAATTGGTGCAGCCACTGTGGAAAACGGTGTGAAGGTTCCTCGAAGCGTTCAAATCTGGAACTACCATATAATCCTGGAATCCCAAGTCTGGGTATATATCCAGAAGAACTGAAATCAGGATCTCGAAGATATATCTGTATGCCCACATTCATTGCAGCATTACTCATAATTGCTGTGTAAAGGAAGCAGCTTAAATGTCCATCGACAGATGAATAGAAAAAGGGAATGTATACACACATTCCTTTAAAAAGAAGAAAACCCTGTCATTTGTTACAGCATGGGTGAACCTGGAGGACATTGTGCTTATTTTAGCAGGGGCGGGATTAGGTTTATTTATTTACTTTTTAATGGATGTGCTGGGGATTGAACCCAGGACCATGTGCGTGCTAAGCAAGTGCTCTACCACCGAGTCATACCCGCCCCCCGCGAGGGCGCCATGCTGAGTGAAACAAGCCAGACACAGGAAGGTGGCTGCTACCTGACCTCACTTACCTGAGGCATCTAAACTCGTCAAGCTCATACGTGCAGAGAGTAGAGTGGCGGTTGCCAGGGTCTGGAAAAGGGAAAAATGGGAAGCTGTGGGTCAAAGAGCACAGAAGTTTTAGTTATGCGAGGTGAGGACATTCTGGAGGTCTAGTGGGCTGCATGGTGACCACAGTTAACAAAACTGTATTACATACTTGAAATTTGCTGAGGTAGATTTTAAGTATTTTCACCACACAAAAAAAGAGAGAGAGAGAGAGAGAAAGAAAGAAAATGGTACCTGTGTGAGGTGATGGACTGTTAATTAGCTTGACTGGGATCATTTCACAACGCATATGTATAACAAAACTTCAAGTTGTACACCTGCCCTACATAAAGGTTTTATTTGTTAATTATACCCTGATAAAGCTGAAAAAAAAAATGAAGCTGCTTTTGCTAGAAGATTGTCTCTCCCTTGCGGGCTTTAAAGAAACAAGCTGTGGGGTCCTATTGGGAGCTGCCCAAGCAGAGGGCCAAGTGGCAAGGCTCACAGGGCAGATTCTGGCCAAGAGTTGGCAAGAAAGTAGGCCTCCAAGGCCTTACAAAGATCTGAGCCCTACCAACTACCACACGAGTTTGGAACTGGATCCTAGCCAAGCCTCAGAGGAGACCACAGACCCCGCTCTTGTCTTGACTGCAACTTCGTGAGACCTTGAACCAGAGAACCCAGCTAGGCTCTGCTCAGACTCCCACCAGTAGCAACTGTGAGGTAATGAATGGGTGTCATTTTAGGGGCTCTATTTGTGGCAATAGTGTGACAGCAACAGATAACCACTACAATGGGGAAACGGAACCTTAGCGTGAGGTCCGTGAATGGGCTGAAGGGACATCTCAATGAGCACCCACTAGTCCATTCTTCATGGGGGAGCAACCCTAACTTCCCTCAGTTCCTCAAAATTCTCCAGAACCAAGCAGCTAATGGATACTGTTGTGTATCACTGAGAACGGTTACGGTGTTCATTACACCTGGACGCAGTGATATTTCATAGTTACCAGAGAAGCTGTTGAGTCAAACCACCTGCCAAACATAAATCACAACACAAAAAAGAGGGAGAAACCAACCGAATTGTGACTGCCCTCTTACGAGGCAGTAATTAATTATTACACTAGAAAAGGCTTCCAATAAAATGGACAGAGAAGTCCCAGGAAAGGTTCCTACCAAAAAAGTGGGAGCCATTCCACACCTTACAATTAAGAAATCACCACCTTAGCGCACACACTATTTTATTTCTTCTCCTCGCGTATCTTAGCCTCATCCACGAATACAAGTTAAATCATTCCGAAAATCTTCGCGTCTGCAGCTCTAGGTATTTGAAAATATTCAAAAGAAGATCTCACAACTTCTAAAGGGCATTATGGTCATTTTTGCTAAATAAAAATGAGCCCTCAAGAAAATACTATTTTGGGGTGACAAAGTGATAATGAAAGAAATGTGCTTAAAATGGACAACAAATATGCTTTCAAACTGAAATGATTAAATAAAGATATGCCTGTGGAAGTGATTGAAACTGGAGAAGTGCTGAAATTCAGGGCTGTGCTCAGAACATCTAAACTGGAATAGCTTTAGCAATGTCTGCCAGGAAAATCAAACTTCATTTAAAATTTTCTCTTAGAATTTCTTCATGTCAGTGACATTCTGTGTGTGAGGGCTCCGTTAACATACAATCTAACAGAAGCTGTGTACAGCTGATTGGGGGAAGAATACCATGGTTTACTCTGGTATTTTAAAATGTGCTATCCTCTCCTTGTGTTCTGAATATTTCTGTTCATGGAAATGTGATTTTTTTAACAAGAGCATTTCTTTATGACATTTTAGATCTCAGACACTCAACTCGCCTCACTGAGCCCAAGCAAAGGGCTTTTCAAAGGATAAAGCAAAAGGAAAGTGTAGCTCCGGAGTCATGTGACTGGAAGTGGTTTCTAACCTTGACATTTTTCTTTGACAATGAAGGGGTAGGATCAAGGGGTCACAATTACTTCCTGAACATAAAGGCGAAAGGAATGAAGGAAAAAATGTGTCCGTGGGCGAGACTTCATCTCCATCTCATAGTTTCCTTTAATGCTATAGATTTCTATGATTACTTTTATCATGATTTTAAGTCTCTAGTTACTTTTTATAGTTACATTTTTCCTAGGAGCGTAAGTGATGAATTTCACACAGCTTGATCCGTTCCTGGGTAAACCCAGCCTGGTTAAGGCTTCTCTTCTTTACAATGTGATGGTGGATGTTCATTTCCTTACAGAATCTCGAGAGGCTGTTATGGTGATCTCATTGACCTGTTTTTACAAGAAATGAACAATGGGGGGAAAAATGACAAGAAGATTTTTACTATTGGCTGAAATATTACTGAGAAACCAAAAATTTAGAGGTTGTGCCCTTATTCATTTGTAAGAAATTAAAACACAGCCCTATCTTATACTGTATGGGTCAGTGTTCTGCCAAAATGTTTGTTTGAATTAATCTAGTATTGCTATTATGAATTTACCTCTCAACTCATACCCGCAATTTATTACTTCCCTTAACATGAATAATATCCTGATAGATTAAATATTTAAGCTTTAGCAGTGCAGTAAAGTTACTCATAAAAATGTGGGAGACTACATGCACATGTAAGGGGAGAATTTTTAACCATGATGGTATATGAGAAACCATCAGAGGAAAAAATATTTTTTTATATATTTATATAAATATTTTTACAGGAAGGATATTTACAGGAAAAGATACTACAAATGCCATAAAGAGAAAATGACTGATTTGGAAAAAATAATCTGTGACTTAGAGGTTAATAACTATAACAAAGCTCTTACAAACTGATAAAGCAACAGAAACCTCAGTTATAAATTGGGCAGAGCACACAAAGTAGAAATTCACAGAGAAGTAAATCCAAGTGGCTTGCAGACATTTGAAAAGTTGTTTGAATTTATTTGTTGTCAGAAAAACAAATGCAAGTTACATTTTGAAAAAAGATCACTGTAAAATCGTCATAGTGTCAGAGTTAAAATGATCTATAACACCTATGTTCAGCCATGAAGGCATGTGAAGTTACATGCCTTCAAGTTTTCGAAAAGCAAAGTACTGCTGTTTAGCTAGACACACACACACACACACACACACACACACACACACACACACACACATCGATAGTGCCCACTGCTCTCCAAAATTGATTTTTCTCTATTTCCTTGACATGGGTATAGATTACATTTCCCCACCTCACTTGCCTGAATTCTGGCCAATGACTAAGCAAGATTGGTATGTTGTCTGGTCTTTCTTCCTCTTTTTATAAGGACACTAATGCCGTCATGGAGGCCCCACCCTGAGGATCTCATCTAAACCTAATTACAACTCTAAATGCCATCTTACTGGAAGTTAGTAATTCATCTTCATCATATGAATGTCAAGGGTGGGATACAAGCATTCAATCCATAACAGTTTCCCCACTGGGCGGGGCCCATATGAACCTCCCGCATCGAATGTGCTCTTCTATGCTCTTGTCTCCTTCCAGCTGATCAGGAGGCTGGGCTGGGCAGCCAAGAAGATGGTAGAGCGCGAGTCACACCATCCAGCCTGAAGTAACTGATACAGTATGCCTTGACCTAGTAATTCTTCTCTGGGGCGTCTACTCTAAAGAATTGACAGCACCAGTGTGCATGGAAATATGTACATGGATAATTATTGCAGAATTGTTCATAGTTATTAGAGTTTTAAAAAAAATTGGAAACAGATGGAATGACTGTGATGAGGGATATGATTGGACAAATTATAGTAAAGCCATACTTTGGAATGTTTTGTGGTCATTCAAAATAATAAATTAAAATCACACTACTTGACTGGAAAGGATTTCCAAGAACTTCTGCTGAAGAAGAGCAGGATATAAAAGGTGTATTTACTATCATGCCATCTTTGTAGACTAATCTAAGGCTTAAAAATCTCACGTGTGTGTCTGTGTTTGTATAGACAGATACATATATTCATTTAATAGAATTACATAAGCAGGGACAGCATAACTATCACCATACTGAACTGTAAGATGGTTTCCCTGTGTCAGTATTTGTGGAAGGTGGTGGCAATATTAGAATAAGAGAGGAGAAGGTTTTGCTTAATTCTTGAGTAAAAAGAGGAAATTAAAAAGAGAGCACACTCAAAAAGCATATATGGGGTATGCATTATATCATTGTATATATGCATTTATGTAAATTATAGTCAATGCATTTCATTAAAAAATTTAATCAATAACAAAGTTGGGACTTGTTGATATACATTTACAAAATAGTTCTCTCTGTGCTACCTAAGAACCCCTTCCTTTCTCCCTCACTAGGTCTCTATTTAATTTTATTAAAATGAGATTCGTACAGGAAACTAACACTTGGCATTAGAATATTACTCACTTAATCAAGAATTATGGAAGTTACCCTTTATGCATAAATAAATGAGAAGAACCAGTAGAAGAAGAAATACAAATACACAAGTAATACATTATAAAGAATTCTATTCACCTCCCATGTTCTCACCTGAAGGATTTTTATGAAGGAATATTTGGCAGCAGTTTCGTGGAGGAGTTTCTTCATCTCAAAAGAAACCTGAGTGAGTAAGCATTTGCCAAGAACAGATACAATTCTGCCATATACAAATTATTCACCACGACAAAGAGCTTAGGGCCAGAGGCAGTGATGTGAGTGAGTTTTTTTGTTTTAGTTGTTTCACTTGGGCACATGCCCAGACAGTAGTGGTCAAAGTTTTAATGAACTTCGGATGTAACTTTGATTGAACGTATTACTTGGGACGCTCAAGTGTCCTCCGTTAGAATTTTTACCAGCTACTGCTGCAGAGTTAAACAAGTTTCCTTTAACAAAGAGAGGGAAGATGAACTTGCTGGCCCCAAACTCCACTGGCAACACCAAAAGCCCCCAAACAGCATGATATTAAGGCAAGACCAAAGCATCAACAGACGCTAAGGATGGTGGCCAATTTGTCACCAGTGTCCTACCTACTGTTTTCTCTTTCATTAAGTTTTGGGGACAGTGGAACCAAGCTAGAAACAAAATCACACGCCTGTCCTACTATTTTTTTCTCTTCTACCTTGATTCAGTCTTCCAAAGTTTATAGGGCTGTCTCAGTTAATTCAAGGTGCTGTAACAAAAATACCATACACTGGATGGCTTAAATAACAAACATTTATTTCTCACAGTTCTGGAGGCTGGAAAGCCCAAGATCAAGTTGCTTGTAGATTTAGTGTCTGATGAGGACTTTCTTCCTAACTTCCAGAGGGCTGTCATATTGTATCCTCATGTGCTTGAGAGAGCTCTATATTCTTTCTCTTTTTAGGAGGACACTAATCCCATTATTGGGGCTTCACCCTCATAACCTGATCTAAACCTAAGTACCTCCCAAATGCTCCACCTCCTAATATCAGATGTTTGGAGGTTAGAGTTTCAACATAAGACTTTGGGCAGGAGGTGGAGAACACAAACATGCAGTTCATTACAAGGGCTTTAACTGGGCTCTAGGAATTATTGTTTGGGAACTTGAGTTTGGAGAAAATTTCCTGCTTCTTGTTTTTTTTTTTTTTCACCAAGTAACTTATAGCATTGAAATTAATTTGACTACTGATTCTCTTGAGGATGAAGACGTGATTATTCTATGGTGAAACCAGTTGGATGTTTGAGAACTATTCATTTTCAAAAAAAAAAGGTAAATCATAATACTTGTCCTTCAGAGATGCTGTAAGTTTGTGGCTAATTCAGTAAAGTGTCTGACACATTGTGTGGAGTCAGTCAGTATTAGTTAAATGCCATTTGCACCTGTGCAGTCTTGGTCACGTTTCTTATGTTCCTAAGTCTTAAGGTTCTCATACATGAAAGCACTATTGATAAATTCTGCCTTGATAAATCATTGTGAAGTATCTATTAAGATATGTGAAAAATACAAGTAATTTTGCATCTCAACAATTAAGGATAATAAAAACGAAATTCTGGTAATGCATCACCTCAGGTTTTTTCCACTCTGGGTATAAGAATCTTGAGTGAAAGTTATCACTCACCAGTAAAAAATGTGTTATTTATTTTAGCATGTACTTTATGTCTCATTCCTGGCTTAACATGCCCACCTTCTTTTTTTTTTCTTCAGTCATTTCACTTTTACTTTTCACTATCAATTTGAGTTATGTATGTCCTTGTAAAATATTTAAAATTACCCTGGATAAATGAGGAAAGAAACCTATATTCATACATTCCCAATTACCATACTAGTCATCAATATGCTTAGGCTCAAATATTATCCACCTTCTAGTAATATTTTTAAATGTATTTGGCTGGATATTAATATCTATCATCTAAAAATAGAAAAAAATTTTCAAAATTTGAGAAAATATATGACTAAACAAAATGAAACAGTTTCTTTACTAAGAGACTTTACATGTTACTATCAATTATATACAAAGACAAAGAATACAGCATTTTTCAAAATTGGTTTTCTTAACTCAGAATGTTATTGAAGAAAACACAAGGATTAGTTGAGAGTAATTAACCCTACACTTGTTTCCTATTCTTTTCAGAGTGGCATGAGGCTGAGTAGCTAGATCACTGCTTTTTGGGTTTTGATAGAATGTAAAGCAGCCTCACTGCACTTAGGAAACAAAGATGCAGAGGGAAAGTGCCTACGTCAAGCCACGACCTTTTTCTCCTCAGGGTATTTGCTAGATTTTGAAGTTGCCAAAAGTGGAATGCTGGAAAACTGAGCTGGGAAACTCTTAAGGACAAAGCAGGCTTTCCTAAAGTATCGTACAGTGAGCAAGACAAAGATCCAAGAGCTTCTAAATCAAAAGCCCAGGAAGCCATGCTCTACAAATAGAAGGAAACCAGAGGTAGACTGAGTCTTTTACTAAAATTCAATCCTTCCAGATCCAGCTGAATTCCTGATTGAAATTAGCAACCCCTCAATGATCTCTTTAAAAGAAAAAAGGGACAAGGTCTTCGGAACAAAATATTATTATGTGGGAGTCTCTATGTGTCTTTTATCCATAACTTATCATTGAGTGAAATATTACTAAATGTGAATAGAGAAAACAACAATAATGACAAAACAATGAGCAAGAGGAAAAAAAAAACAAAATAAATGGTTCAGTCACTGGAATTAACACATAAAGATTTTAAAATAACTGTGATTATTATATTCGAAAAAGGGAATAAAAATGAACAAACTGATGAGAGTAGAGAACTTTGGCATTCATAAGAATCATGCAGTGGATGCTCTAGATCTGAATATCTGAAATTAAAAATTCAGTGAATGTATTTTGTAACAGATTGGAATCATTAGAACACAAGATTGGGAAACTAGGAAGCAGAAAAATGGGTAATACACAAACTAAATCAAAAAGAAGAAAAGAAAAAATATAGCAGTAATCCTTACATTTCTGGTGAATTGATTTCAACAAAGATACCAAGACAATTAAATGGGAAAGAATAGTCTTATCAGCAAAGGGTGCTGGAACAACTAGGTAGCTATGCAAAGAATGCAGTTGGGCCCACATATACAAAAATTAACTCAAAATTGATCAGAGATCTAAATGTAAGACCTAAAATTATAAAGCTGTTGGTCACTTTGGTAAACAGTTTGGCACTTCCTCAAAAGTTAAACATGAAGTTACATTCCCAAGAGAACTGAAATCATGTCCCCACTAGACCTTGTACACATATATTAATAGCAACTTTATTCAGAATATCCAAAAAAGGAGAAACAACACAAATTTTCATTAATTGCTGAATGCATAAACAAAATATGGTACATCCATACAATGGAATATTATTCAACCATAAAAATGAAGTATACTTATACATACCTCAACATGGGTGAACCTTAGAAACATTCTGCTAAGTAAAAGAAGTCAGTGACAAAAGATCACATATTGTATGATGTCAGTTATTTGTAACGTCCAGAGCAGATAAATTTACAGAAAAAAAATTAGATTAGTGGTTGCCAGTCCTGGTGGAAAGACAATGGGGTGGAGATGCTAATGTGTACAGGGTTTGGGGATGATGAAAATATTCGGAACTTAAATAGCGGTAAAGGCTGCACAGCTCTAAGGAGAGAGTGAAAAAAATAAACAATGAATTATACACTTTAAAAGAGTGATTTTTAAATTGTACCAAAATATGCAAAACATAAAGTTGATCATTTAAGCCATTTTTAGATGTAAAGTTCCATGTACACCTAAACACTGTACATTCATAGTAAGTACACGCATACTATCACCAGAACCATCTCTGTCACCATCACCAGAACTTTCTTTATTTTGAGAGATGGAAACTCTATGCCCATTAAACAATAGTCTCTTATTCCTCCCTCCCCCTGCCCTCTGTAAAATACCATACTACTTTCTATCTCTATGAACCTATATATAATAAAAGTATAGTTTGTTGATATTATGAACCAATACATCGTGAAAATATTATATATTAACCTATATAATATATAATGTTATACATTGATAAAATATGTTAAATATACAACACACCTCATTTTATTGCACTTTATTTTATTGCACTTTGTAGATAAAGTGCTTTTTACAAACTGAAAGATTGTGGCAACTCTGCATTGAGCAACAGTATAGGTGCCATTTTTCCAACAGCATTGGCACACTTCATGTCTCTGTGTCACATTTTGGTAATTCTTATAATATCTCAAACCCTCCACCAGCAAAAAGATTAGGAACTGCTGAAGGCTCAGATGATGGTTAGCATTTTTTTTTAGCAATAAAGTTTTTTTAAATTAAGGTATGCACATTAGTTTAGATCACTTAATAGACTATACTATGGTTTAAAATAACTTCTGGATGCACTGGGAAACCAAAATCTCATGTGACTTGTTCTATTGAGATATTTGCTTTATTGTGGTGGTCTGGAACTGAGCCTGCAGTAACTTCAAGCTTTGCCTGTCTATTAGAACATATAAGACATATTCAAATATATAAATAGAGAAATAAAATCTTATTACAATATATTGTTTGACAATAATAATAAACTACCCTTTTAATATTACCTTTTTTCTCTTTTTATAACAGCTTTATGGAGATATAATTTATAGACTGTAAAATCCACCCTTCTAAAGCATACAATGCAGTGGGTTTTACAATAGTCACAGAAATGTGTAAACAATACCACGATCTAATTTTTGAACATGATCATCCCACCCAAAGTGAACTTTATACCCATCATCAGAGTCTGTTTTTCCTTTTTAAAGAAAACCTCTGAAAGTTTTAGTATAACCTCATCACAAAAAATGATTTACTTTTTATTGACATGGTCACTTATTATGATTTTAAAATACATAGAGGATGATAAAACACACAGAATAACTTATGATTTGGGGAAATTCCCAAGAATCCACAGGAATTCTGATTTCTTTTTCTCAGATCCGGAAGATTCGTGTCTGTCGGGAATATGGACATCCTATCCCTGAGAAAAGAGATGGAGCAGAGATTCCAGTTGACCTGTGATGAACACACAGCATGAGTAAGGGGAAAACCTTTTCTTGAGCCATTAAGATTTATGGTTGCTTGTTATCCAGCTTAACTAAGTTCTCCTGATCACTCTGGTCATAAACCATGGTTTATGGTTTATGGTTTTATAAACCATAAAAACAATAACTCAGCTAACAAAAATGAGGGAAGGAGAGGAAATGGGAGGCAACTCCCATGGGCTGAGAAAGGAAGACATAGAATTTATTTAAACATGAAATTGTAGTTGAAAACGAAGCCACCAATTTTTAAGTTTTTCATCATTATTTAAAAATCACTGTATCAGTTAATGATTTTTCACAATAAGCAACAGAAACAAACTCTGTTAAAGCTTCAGAAAAAAAAAGATATTTAATAGAAAGTTAATAGAGTAGGTCACAAAATCCAAAAGAAAGAAAGAATTGGCATCAGAAGGATAGTCATTTAGAAAAGATTTGGGGAACTAGAGAGCTGGAGTTAATGAATAATTTCTTGCGAGCACCACACTCATTGAATCAGCTTTCACTATTTCCTGTCCTAGCATTACTCCACTCAAGATTCAAATATCTTGGGGAATACAATGATTTGTGTCTGCAAAATAAGCATATATCTCTTGACTAAGATTTGTCAGGGCATCTTGATTGACACTCCTACCCAGAGCGCATGCACTGGGGCTAGATCATTCTCCAATTTAGAATGCCAGCAAAAGGGGGAGCTTAAAGAATAGAAATTTACAGCTTTAATAAGAAGAGTCTTCTACAACCAACTATTTCATGTGAAAAATAAAATTTTCTCTGTTCAGCAAACCTTTCAGTTTCATTTCAATTAACTTTCTTGAAGGAATTAAATAATTTTAAGGAACAATTTTATGTGTAGTAAGATCTCATTAAGAGAACATATTTGCAGTAGAGGAATCTGACAAATACTCTCAGCAAGTGATTGGGATCAATATGAACAATGATAAATCACGTTGATAGTAGGTATCTAGATGTGATGTGATGAAAATAACACTTTACATCTACGGTCATTCTCCCCAAAACCCAGAGCCCTAGATTAATCATGAGAAAAACAGACAGATCCCATTAAAGGTGTTGGCGGAGAATAGGTTCTTGTCTCATGCAGGAAAGAACTCAAGAGCAAGGCATAGTAAAGAGAAGGTAAGTTTATTTAGAGACAGAGGTACACACTCCATAGACAGAGTGTAGGCATCTCAGAAGACAAGGGTGAGAGTGACCGAAGGTGCAGGTGGTAGTTTTCATGGCCTTAGTAATTTCACACACTAACAAGTGGATGGATTATTCCAACTATGTTGGGGAAGAGGCAGGGATTTCCAGGAATTGGGCCCTTGCCCACTTTTGGATCTTTTATGGTCAGTCTAGGAACTATCATGGTGCCTGTGGGTGTGCCATGAGACTCAAGGTCTACTGGAAATCTAATCTTCTGCCATCTTGGTTCTAACCAGTTTTCCTGTCCTCATTTGCTGTGTCATTCCTTCAGTGGTTATGCCCTGCTCCCTTCCCTCCTGTCTCAAAGGGACATGCTACAAAATACCTGATCAGTTTTTCTCAAAACTGTCAAGGTCATCTAAAACAAGGAAAGCCATAACCAAGAGGACCCTAAGGAGACATAAGGCCTAAAATGTAATATAATATCTTGGATGGGACCCTGAACAGAAAAAGTGTTAGGAGAAAAACTAAGGAAATGTGAATAAAGTTAATGGACTATTTTTCAGTAAATATAAAGATGCTCTAAAAATTAAAGCTTATTTTTAAAAAGACTATTTTAATCACTCTATTATTTACCTATACTTATCCATTGATGATGTCTGAAAATAAGTTCACCAACCTTGCCTAATGATAATTCTCACATCATTATTTTTAGCTCATATTTTTCCTTGACCTACACATACACACACACACCAATATATACATTATATATGCATGTGTGAATGTGTGTATACATTGTCAGACAAATGTCTTGATTTGGACATCTTTCAAATCTCTGTGGTTGATTGCTAGTTTCATGCCCTTGTGGTCAGAGAAGATGCTTGAAATAATTTCCATCCTGGTAAATTTGTTGAGGCTTCTTTTGTGCCTGAGTATGTGGTCTATCCTAGAGAATGTTCTGTGAGCACTTGAAAAGAATGTGTATCATGGTTTGAGGGGATGAAAAGTCCTAAAAATGTCAACCAGGTCCAACTGTTCTACTGTGTCATTTAGTATCTCCGTTGCCTTATTGATTTTCTGTCTGGAAAACCTGTCCAGTGATGTTAGTGGGGTGTTAAAATCTTTGTATTTTATCTTATAAAATCTTTGTATGGAAATTATTGTATTTCCATCAAATTCTCCCTTTATGTCTGTTAGTATTTGTTTTATATATTTAGGCGCTCCTATATTGGGTGCGTATGTGTTAACGAGTGTAATATCCTTACCTTGTATTGCTCCTTTGATCATTATATAGTATCCTTTATCTTTCTTTGTGGCCTTTGTTTTAAAGTCTGTTTTGTCCAATGTGAGTATTTCTATTCCCACTTTCTTGTCATTTCCATTTGCATGAAGTATCTTTTTCCATCCTCTCACTTTCAACCTATGCGTAACCTGCACTTTAAAGTGCGTCTCTTATAGGCAGCATATTGGAGGCTTTTGTTTTATTATCCAATCGGCGGCTCTGTGTCTTTTGATTGGAGCATTTAGTCCATTGACATTTATAGTAATTAGTGATAGATGTGTGTTTATTGCTATTTTGAACTTCGTTTCCCAGTTGATTTGGTATTTCTTCTGATTTCCTTTTTCTTTTTTTCTCTTACCGTATTTTGTGAGGAATCCTCCTGTATTTTGAAGTGAGAGACACTGTCAGAGTTCAGGGGGTGTTCTGTGTGATTCAGTGGGTTTGTAGATGAAATTCTTGGTGTATTTGTGGGAGAGGGTGAGCTGTGAGTCTCTCTGCTCTGCCATTGTGGCACCCCATCTTTCTGATCTCAACATACCTCTTGGTAAGTAACAGTTAATTGATGTTACTATGACAGTGTGCTGTAGGAACATACTTTTAATGTCATATAACAATTTATGTAATAAATGTTTACACAGTGGCTATTATATGGCATTGCTGTAGATACTGTAGATTTATAAGTGAAGAAGAGACACACATGTCCTGTTGTCAAGGAGTTTACAATCTATTGAGGGATACAGACCTTAGCAAGTCTTAACACAATGAGCTCTGAAATAAACCAAAGTTCATCCACAACCATACCTCACCTTCCCTTTTACTGTAGCACCTCTCACACTTCATTGCACTCATGGAGTCACGAGTGAGTCATGTCACTTACATCGTGCGCATGATAGATCTTCAATAAAAGTTTGTGGAAACAACTAGTTCCTTTTTTGTTCGTTTCCTTTGTTGAGTAATTACAGGCAGGAGAGGACTGCACTACTTGCTGAGTCATGTTTATGACACTGAGGGATAAATGGTCGAGAAAAAAGCATACAGTTGGTTTTGATTCTTTTCCAGAGTCCAGCTAACTTTTGGCACAGTTCTCACTCACTAGGTCTTCATGGCTCCTGAGTAAAAGCTATGGTGACAACCATCGCAGTTTGCCAAGGACTCTTCTCTTAGCACTGAATGTCCTACATCCTTGAAAAATTCCAGTCCTGGACCAAACTGGATGGTGGGTCACCCTCACAGCAGTCCTATGAGGGAAGGAGCTGATGGCTCACCTCCACTTGACAGATACTGAAAATAAGCACAGATTTTTAAGACTTGGAACTGGATTCCAAACCCAGGGTTTTCCAAATCTGAGCTTAAGTCCTTGTTCAAGATGTTTAAATGCAGTGAAATAGCAAGTCATGTTGTTACTGGGTTTTTTTTCCAACTCTCAGAAACTCCCAAGTCCACCCCAGGTCAACTACACTTTTTAGGTTCTCCTGCCTCTAAAACAAACAAACAAAAATTAGCCTGGGTAAACTCTGCAGATTTGTCTTGAAAAATTAGTTTTCTTAGAACAAGTATGTGTGAAGCTTCTTCAGTTTAATTGTCCTGAAAGTCAACCCATTTGGAAAAAAACTGACCATTGCACTCTTGGAAGGATTGCTTGTTTGTTTGCGTAGCTTACAGTTAGCTTGCCCCTGTGGAATGTTTCTAGCTGAAGTCGCTTTCTCCAAGCATCTGATTTAAACATTTATAGTCCCTCAGATTCCATGGGCTTGGGTGAGCTTTTCCAGACAGGTTAGTGATTTCGAGTTTGGCAAGCTCTTTGGCTTTTCAGTCTGTTTTGAGTGAAAATCAATTTACACTCTTTGCAAACATGTGACAGCATAAATCAGGCAATTGAGTTCACTCTTAAAACACAATAGGGGCTTGTTTCATTTTGCTGAGGAGATGGACAAAACACTTTCTACAAGTTTCAAGCATATCCCTTGTCATACCATGGCAATTTGACAAGCATAGTGTTCCACCATCCTGAATTCAATAGATGATAAAAACAGAAGCAAGAGAGGTTAGATTCTCTGTCAAGGGCAGCACACAGGAAGGCAGGAATGGAGTCAGGTTCAGAATTCACAGGTTCTAAATATACTGACCATTCTGGGCTGTTTAATGCCTCTCTGTAGCCCCCTGATATTTGATGTTGAGATTTGGCAGCGTCCATTGTCCTAAAGAACCTATTCAGAAAGGTTTCCCATTCAGATATCTTTTAATTAAAGATGGTCTAAAGAAAAGTGGAGCTTTCAATCAAAACTCCCAAACAGTTGGGTGCTATAAAACTAATTTAAAATGGAATAAAGTGGAAGAGAAAAAGCCGGTTACAATTACACTTCTAGGCTTTAAATGGCAAGTAATTCTAGTAATTAAGAACCTATTGAGGTAATGTGGTTTTTTTTTTTTTTTTAAAAACATAAAGCAAGAAGGAGTTGAAATTGGGAGTGGATCATTTTTCATATCTGTCCTGGGAGCACTGATAGTAGACTTAAGAGAATATTCTGTTGTAGAAAACTAACAATCACTAAAAATATAACTTTTTTGTTCTCTCCAGTTTCACTTGCAAATTCTAACTTTGTTTATGTCATCTCTTTGCTAAATATACACATTCCGGAACATTCAGCTATCAGCTTTTCAATATTTTGGAAAGAAATTATCCTGATTTTCTTGCCTCAGTTGCTTAGCTAGGTTTTATCAAAGTAGGCTTTGTGTTTTTCACGACAGTAGACTGAATTTCTGGTAGTGTTAAATGATTTACCCCACCCTCAAATGTCTGGAGACTTACAGGAAAGTTCTGTAAGTTTTTAAAGAAATTTTTAATTAAAAAAGTTTTTTCCCTTTAATGGAGGCACTGGGGATTGAACCCAGGACCTCATGCACGCTAAGCACATACTCTGCCACTGAGCTATACCCTCGCTGCCAAAAGTTCTGTAAGTTTTGTGTGGATTTTTTTTCTTTCTGTTTTGTTTGTGTTTCAACCTGTAAGCACGTTCAGTATGAAGAATTGTGAGGTGAGCTTTTCTTTGGAGAAAACCTCTTAAATTTGAGCTAAACTAGAGAGCAGTTTTGCCTGGAAATAGGGCCTTCAGCTAAGGGTGGACACTTCACAGATTTTAGCTGTGAGGCTGAATCACTGTGGCCATCGTCTCCAAGACGAAAACCAAGGACTTAAAAGAGGGCGAGTCTAGTGTTCAGGGCTACCCCAGTGACGGGCCGGCGCCGACTCTCCTGCTGTCTAAATCATTTTGAGAACCTGTGACTGAGTTCGTGCTGCATAAAAGCCGGTCAATTCTGCGGCAGCTATGCTGTGGTGACCCCGAGTAATGCAGTAGAAATCAAAAGCATTTTCAGTTGATTTGGGGAGCCTGATGGCAGACGCAAGTTCATAAACTTCATAAAGGTTAGTGGTGTTTAGTTTAGAGCAATGTTTTACTTTATCCACTTGGACCCGAGTCTGGGTCTCTTTGTACTTTCATCTTCATCACTACAGCCTGATTCCCAAAGTCAGACTTACTGAGACGTAGTACGGTGAACGCCAAAGCGGGCAAGGGCTTTTGTAATTAATCAGAGGGTCAACCTTGAATGAGATGGTTGAGGCCGGTTTAAAATACCACCACACATTTTCTAAACATGAGTTCCCCGGGAGTATTTCCCAGATGTAGCCGATCTGGGTAAATTTATGTCAGCCTAGAAGCCTTTGAAGACTATTTCTATATTTTAAGGCAGCTTTCTGCATTACGATTTTCTCTTCTCCAAGTCTGAGGCTAAGACCTCACCGTTCTGTCTCCATTGCAGGTGAGGCACAGGGCCCAACAATCCGATGGAACGAAGAAGGTGACTTCCCTGTAGCAGAGAGGAATGAGACGTGGGCAGCATCCATTTTGCTGACATGTGCAGAGGAGAATGGCCCAGGGACCCTGAACTCTCAGGTGTAGCAGGGACAGAGGTCCTAGACATAACTCTCCAAGTTTCTATGCTCATCTTCCCAGGGAAGTGATATGACGCCTGCAAGCATTCCAGTGACATATTTGGATTTTTTCTTTTTCCTGTAGCTAGTGAGCCTGATTTGCTGGACCTTATGCAGATTATGTGAACTCCAGAGTGTGATTTAAAAGATTTGTTTCCTGCTTAGTTGGAGTAAGAGTCTGGTTTTGCTTTGTTTTGTTTTGCAGTTAAGACCCTCACCAATGCAGAAGTTGGGATCAGAAGTGACTGCAAACAATGAACCTTCAAGGAAATAAAATCTGTGGATTTACTGTCAGGTCTGATTGGTTTGGCAAACAAAAAACAGTGATAATCCACTTGTTAGTAGTGAATAGAGCACTGGCAGCCCATGTTGAAAAGTGGCAAAACCCTTGAGAAAATTATTACTCTGGTCACCTCGAATTAGGTGTCCGTGGAGGGAAAATTACTGCACTTTGAAACATTATCAAGGCCACAAGGAATACTAAATCTGCAGGTTGGGAAGAGGCTTTAAACTCTACTAGGGAATGAAGGAAAGAGAATGATGGTCTCAGACTACAAGATTCCAGGCTCAAAATGTGATCAGACCAACAGAATACTCCAAAAAAAAAAAAAAAAAATCCTTCAACTGGTACATTTGGAAAAGGCTACTTTTTACTGACATTGGGTTTCTCTTGATATCATAAACACACTGATCACTAATGATATCACAAATAAACTAATTGATATTCATAACACTTTTCACTCTCAGCTACAACCGTGCAGTAGAAATTATCTTTAAGATACGTGTCTGCCTCCATCTAACAAGAACTAAACAAATTTCACAAAATTAGACTTTGTTTCAAGCTTGTGGTCTTCTATATTCCTTTTCCCTTAAAGCCTGTTTTCTCATTATTCCAATAGTCAGAAAGCAGACTTGCAAAGTTATGTCTTTGTGGACTTAAAACTTAATAATGTGATAAGAGAAGAAATCTTTTCGTTAAACAGGTGTCTGCTTTGGTAAGTGCTAGATGGTCAAGCTGACTCCTTTTTTAAGAAAATCGTGTTGTGACCTGTCAGTCTGAATTGACAATATGGACCAAACATTGACTTTTCTTCCAAACAGCTATTTTTTGACTCTGAAAATGAATGTTTTTGCAAGCACTAAATACAGTTTATCGATTGTGTGTTTCTGTTTTGTGTCTATGTCTTGGCTCTTAAGGGAGGATGCTTTCACCCTTAATAAAATAACAGAGTCATTTATTAGGGTTCAAAGGGAAGAGTGCCAAGAAGTGGCAGTGATCTATTAATGTGAACCTGAGTCCTTGTAGGGCTCTCAAGTTTCTACACTATTTATAAAATAAATTAATCTACATGATGTAATTTTACATTCTATTTATATCATTATTCTTTATACAACATAAACAGAACTCTGTGATGTTATTACATGTCATAAATGTCATCATAATTTGTCTTTACACATCATAAATATCTTACTTTGTGACATTATTACACCTTCGGGTGTCTCTTTCCATATTTATGGTAATTACATCAAAGTATTTACTGTAATTATGTCATTTGATGAAATTACAGTAATTACTTCGAAAAATGATAGCCCATGACTAATGAATTAAAATAGCATGGAAATTCACATTAAAAATGACATTAAAAAATGCTAAGGATCTAAGATAACCCACAAGAACAAGAACAGTCATCACTGAGTTTTTAACCTCCAAACTTGACTCTACAGGTTTTCCCTTGTTGAAAATTTTATCTTTATTGAGGACAGGAAAATGCTTTGTAATGGTGTGGTAACCATCAAGACATTTAAAAAAAAAAATTGAAACCTAGTTGCTGACGTTATTTTTGGCAAGTTGGTAAAAGCAAAATATAACTTAAAAAATAACTTACTAACCCTCATAGAAGATAATTTAAATCCTCTACAGTCTCACTTATCCTCTCTCTATTATTTACAGTCCATCAAAAATGGGCTTTTCTGATCAATGTTTTATATATATAAAACTGGGTACATGCTGACTCATGAGGGATTGGTTTTCATGCTGAAATTCATATTTGCATATCACAAGACAGAAATCATTTCATTCATTCTGCCTCCAGCTAGACCAACTTAACAATGGCTGAGAAATGGCTCTCTATTTTTAGCAGTCTGCATGGAAAGAGACCGCATCACATCCCACGAAAGTCTTTTTTGAGGCCACGGTTGATTACTGTGGAGAACGTGTCCATCTACTGCTCTGCTGTATTAACACACTGCCCGTCAGGCTTTGCTCACACTTAACATCTTGCCTCCTCCCCTTTACCCATCTTTGTCTTTTTAGCCTCACCAGGGACATTTTCCGCTCCTTCTTGATGCCACACCTCTCAGATTTTGATATAAATATTTAGACATTAAACAAACATTTGAGTGCCTACTGGGTACACTATGTATTCTGAAACCTGGGAATACGTGGATCAGTGAATAAAGCAAACACTGTCCTTATGGAGCATATGCACAAAGAAAATGAGCAAAATTGGTGCCCAAGGGAAAGAAACAAATTACAAGTTATATAATAAATATGTAATTTTTGAATATGTAATGTATGCTATAATATGATCATATGGTGGCTAGAAGTAGGCAAGAAAGTGGTAGGAAAAAGTGAGGAGCAGAGATTTAAAATTTTATTTTATTTTTTAATTTTTTTAACTTTTTTATTGATTTATAATCATTTTACAATGTTGTGTCAAATTCCGGTGTTCAGCACAATTTTTCAGTCATTCATGGACATATACACACTCATTGTCACATTTTTAAAATTTTAATATGTCTTGCAGTGTTTAAACAGGTCTGACTGAAAAAGTGCCATCAGAACAAGGATTAAATAAGAAGGGATCCGCTGGTGCATTTGGAGGAAGAGCACTGTAGGTGGAGAGAAGAGCTGTTAAAAGGAGTCAAGGCAGGAGCTTGGGTGCTGCGTTGGACGAAGGCATAGGAGACTGGTCAGTAAGGTGGGGTAGGGTTTGCTTGTAGGCTTATGAATTATGAGCTTCTTACTGGCCATCTAAGAAGATATGCAAAGCAGGCAGCTGGTTATTCAAGTTTAGGGGTGCAATGTTGGGGTTTGTCAGCACAGAGATGCTATTTATGGCCATGAGATGGGATGAGGTGGTTAGGGAGGAGTGTAGATGAAGTGGAGAAGAGGGACAAGGCTAGTGCCCTGGGGAGAAGCGTGGAGACAGCAGAGACAACTGAGGAAGAGTGGCAGGTAACAAAACGGGGAGCAGTCTTCCCATAAAGAGAAGTGTTTAAAGGGAGAGAGATGGATAAACAGCGTCAAATATTTCAGCAGGGCAAGTATGATGAGGACTAAAGTGTCACTAGACATAGTGCTGAAGCAGAACATGTCCATTCTCTCTCGTCTAGGCATCCACACGCTAATTATCCTTTGAATCTCAATTCAAGATGCTACTAAACAAAAGTAATAGTGAGCATAAAAAGCTTTATATCTCACAAAGCCTTTATATATATACTAGCTCATTACATTCTCATAGCAACCTTGGATAGTGCAGACAATGAAACTGAAATGCAGAAAGGTTTAAATGACTCATGAAGTCTCAAATCCAAGTCTTTAAACTTGAACTTGTTCCAGTATAGACACTTCAATATATGTCCTATTCAAGGTTTTCCCACTCTTCCAGCTTTATCACTGCCTCTCCTCTCTCAGACTTCCTATGCCAGAGAGCCCCACACTGTGGCCCAGTGAGCCCCAGGGACCCCACATCCTCTCAGGGGATCAGTGGTGAGATCAAAAGTATTTTTGTAATCAGACTAAGATATTATTGGCCTTTCTCTCTTATCTTCTCAGGAGTATGGTGTGGAATTTTCCAGAGGCTACTTGACATGTAGAATCTTGAGAAAATGAACACAGAAGCAAACATAAGAATCCAGCTGACTTCTAGTAAGTCGGCTAGTGAAGAGACTTGAAACAAGTCAGTGTGACTCTTCTTATTTTTTATGTTTTGATAAATACAGCTAGTTTTCCTCAAAGTAAATATTACTGTTAACATGAAATGAATTTTCACTGCTGTTTTAAAGCTGAATTAATGAATTCTTTAAAATCTTGTCTTAACTGTCAATATGGCAAATATCAATAGATTAGCTTACATTTAAATAAAACTCTTTGGGGTCCTTAATAACTTTGCTAACTGCTGTCTGCAGTATTTGAGTCCATGCCTCTCCACTTTGGGGTCTCTAATGTAGGGGTTGTTACTTTTTTGGTTTCCCTTATATAATCCTCATTTATTCTTCTACAATATTGGCCTTTCAGATTGGACCATCTTTTTAATTTTTATTTTTTGGGGGGGTTATTAAGCACTTTCCAACTAACACTTAGTGGTTTTTCATAGATTGGTTGATTTCCTAAATCCCTTTTCTAGTTAGTTAAAAAAAATAAGCCAAATCTGCTTGTAACTTCCCCATTTTTGAAGATAACTTCTTCCCTTAGGAATTCAGTTATTTAACAGATATTTATTGAACAATGTTGTGTAGAAGGGCCTGTGGAAAACACTGAGATAGGTGAGACACAGTTCTTTCCTTTAAGGCGTTTATAATCCAGTAGGAGAGATAAGATGGGATATATTATCATAGACATGGTATATCTGTGATTCAAAGCATGTAGTGTATATCCAGGTAATTGTGCCACCATTTTCCTCAAAGCTGTTTCTTCACAGATTCCATTATTTTAAAATTTGATGTCATTTAATTTACTTTTATGTTATTTCCTTATTACCTTACAATATGGAGCCTTCAAACCAGCATTTCAAACTGAGCCTTCGTCAAGACTTCTAAAGCTGAACACTGAGAAAGAATTGCTTGCCAGAGATGCTCCATAATTTGTCAAGAAAGAGATTTTCCATAGGCCTTACCTGCTGTGTAGAAGAAATGGCCTGGGGTCCTCATATTTGGACAATATGTTAAAAAGAAAGTACCTAACAAGTGAGAATTTTATACTTTGTCCACCATATTCTTTCTGCACAGTTCCTACCAAGATCCCAGGTAATTTACCATATGGATTTATATACAGAAAGTGAGTTCAGAGATCGTAGAGTTACCATTACAATAACACTCAATTCAGCAGTTAACTAGCTGAAACTGATTAGTTGGATACCAGCTAATCATGGCCATAAATGAGCTAATATTTTTTCTCTTCTCATTTTTGGGAGAAAGAGAAAAAAATACAGGAATTCAATCACATACTAGTGTGAGCAAAACCAGGTCACGTATAAAGCCAGTCTAGTTTCTTCTACCATCTAAATGAAGATTCCTTATTAGGGTCATAAGACACTATAAAAAATTCCGTAGTCATTTTCGTTTACTGTATTATTGAGGTAGTACTTATACATATGCAAAAGTTAGTGAGACTTGAACTAAAGCAAAAGCAAAAACAAAAATAAAACAAATAAACAATGTTTTGTTTATTAGAAAATTAAATTTGTCTTAAGAAAACACTCTATTCTTTGGCTATAATCCTGGCATCATTTTGTTATACATTGATCTGACTGTTGTGAGTGAGACAATAATTATAATAATGTTTTCTATTTTGGAGTTAACCAAACAGGAAAACAAATGTGGCAAATTTTCATTATTCTTGTTTCTGGCTCTCTCAGATGAAAGAAAGAAGCATAAAGTTTTGCAAAAAACACCTATTATTTGGTTCAGTATCTGTTGAAGCATTTGATTTTGGCCACGATTTCCAAATTAGTTACCTTAATGCTGCTCCATGGCTTCAAGTTTGTTTCTACATTAATGTTGCATGTGTAATCATATCTTGGAAGGAGTGGTTAGCTTGAAAGAATTAGAAATAAGATATGGAATCTGGTCCCCTTAGGTCATTTGTTTGTATCCAGCTGAAGTCAGCAGTGGCTAAAATTCATTACCATCTGGCAGTTTTTCCATGGCCTCTGTGACAGAACCTGTGGTCCTAGCCTAGTACATACTAGACAGATGTCCAGGTCATAAAAATCACAACGATACTTGGCATTCTGTCACCCCCTTGTTGACAGTACCATCACACAGGCCAGAGATCGAAGTGGAATAAAGAATGAGCTGTCTTCATCCCATCCAGTGGTCTGTTGGCAAACAGATACTCAGGCCTTATGTATTCTGTGTAGGGGGATGAAACTCTTGGCTATAGTCAAAGGAAATGCAAATAATGCTAACAAGTACAGCATCTCACTGCACAACATGGTCAGGTGTTCTGATTTATCTCCTTGCACAAACACAAAATTAGATGACTTGGTTAAACTTTCAAATCTTTCCTTTTGGATGGCAAGTGATGTTTCATGTACTCCTGTTGTTTTAAGGTTTCCAAATTACTGGATGAAGTGTGGAGGGCCAGCCACATCCGTGGTTATAACCATAGCCTGTAAACTTGAGCGAGTTATGCGAACTGTGCTTCTTTACAAGCTCTGTATATAGTCAGCCCTCCTTATCCACAGGTTTAGCATCCAAGGATTCAATCAAGTAAGCTTAGATTGCACGATCCATCGTTACCCATCATTGTCATTTCTCTTGTATAGACCCCTTCTTTCTTGTCTCTCTCTCCCTCTGTCATATATAACTGATAAAAATCCAACTTTGTTAAACCCCAGCTCCTCTCTTGCTATGAGCTTACTGTCAAGGAATAGGATGTGACAATCACAATCAAACAGCTACAATGTCTGGCCTCAAACTGGATTCATGATCCTGCAAATGGACCCCCGATAGTGACTGTCAGTTCTATTAAGTTTTCTTAGTCGTTTTTTTCTATTCGGTTCACTCTCATTGTCCAGGAGAGGGTTTCGCATCTAAAACTTTCAATATGCCTTCCTCCTCTTAACTCACAGCTTAGAACCAGGTTTCATATTCCATTGATTAAAAACAGAAGCAACTCAATGTAGGCTCACCAACTGTAACAAAGGTAACACGCTGGTGGGGGAAGCTGATAACGGGGGAAGCTATGCATGTGTGGGGGTTGGAGGTGGGTGAAAAATCTCTGTACCTTTGCCAATTTTGTTGTGAACCTAAAACTGCTCTAAAAAAAAGTCTTTAAAAAATCCTACAAGATGGAAAACAACCAAAAAACTAAAAGTGACCAGAAGAGAACTCCTATACCTTCCCACCGCTGTATACATCAACTTTATCCCACACTGTCATTTCTCCAGTGTCACTAGATTTTTCCATTAGTGGTCTATAGACCATAAGAACATACATTAAAAAAAAAGGTACCACACACACAAAAATACAAAAGCGTAGCCTTGATCACATATTCTCTCCAGCTTCTGCAGCATTTCTAAATTTCTCTTTGGGGTAAAAAGTCTCTAGAAGATTGGTCAGAGCTTGTCCTAACTATCTCTCCTTTCCCATCTTACCTCTAACTCAATCCAACCATTTCACTCAAAGAACTCTGTTAAGGACAATTTATTGAAAGATCCAATGGTCAATTTTCAACCTTATTTTTATTCAAACTCTCAGCATCATTTAACAGAGTTCGTCATTCTTATTTTTTTTATTGAAGTGTAGTTGATTTACAGTATTGTCTTAGTTTCAGGTGTAAGCAAAGTGATTCAGCTGTATGTATATATATATATTACAAGATACTGAATATAGTTCCCTGTGCTGTACATTAAGTCCTGGCTGCTTACCTATTTTACATATAGCAGATTGTACCTAGTAGTAGTTTAATCCCATACTCCTAATTACCCTCTTTGCTCCCATTTCCCCTTTGGTAACTGTAAGTTTGTTTTCTATGTCTGGGAGTCGGTTTTTGTTTTGTAAATAAGATCATTTGTACTATTTTTAAAATTCCACGTATAAGCAATACCATTTGTCTTTCTCTATCTGACTAACTTCACTTAATATCATATTCTCTAGGTCCATCCATGTTGCTGCAAATGGAAATATTTCGTTCTTTCTTACAGCTGAATAATATTACACTGTATGTGTGTGTGTGTGTGTGTGTGTGTGTGTGTGTATCACATCTTCTTAAGCCAGTCATCTGTTGATAGACACTTCAGTTGCTTCCATGTGTTGGTTATTGTAAGTAGTGCTTCTATGGACATTGGAGTGCAAGTTAGTCATTCTTTTTTCCTTAAAATACTTTCTTCACTGGCTTTCAGTGCTCTATTTTCTCCTTGTTAGCCTCTTACCTGATTGACTTCTCCATTTTATCTCCATATAATGGAATATTTAAGTACTTAAAATCAGCTTATTATTTTTTGCAAAGGATTGAGATTGACAACCAGAGGAACAATGTCTATCTGAGAGGAGAGAAGAAAAAATTTGAGACAGATAAGAGGCTATGTCCTAGTGATTCATGTTATTCTCACTACCTGTAGAGCAGTGAAGACATCACTCATACACACAAATGAAAGAAGAATGAATTGTTCACTAGCTTTCTACTGATGCTTTTCAGTAAGATGGGGAATATCCCAGTTGGAGTTTAAATTGATTCATTTCTCTAAATCTCAAGCTTATCAGTTTTATCATAGGAGATAATTTGTATAATGTATGCAAAACCCACTAGTAATGTAAGAAATAAAATAATTTAAGATGAGACTGCATATGGCAGGAAGAACGATTTCTTGTGGGTCTTAATAATATTTCCAGTATGAGTAATTAGGAAGACATGGAATCCGACTTGTCCACCATATTTGGCATCAACTATTTAAAGCACCCTTACATAACCTCGTATTTCATCATATTCAGTGACATAATTTCAGAAGGCAAACAACTTGTTTGACAAGTTTTTAAAAATAATGAGTTGATGCATCTTGTATTCCAGAAGTTTTGACAGCTCTTGCTGCAGCTTGCCTATAACCTTTCCTTTCAATCTCTAATTTGTTACTTAATCTCCATCCTGAAGATAATTTGTAGACAGGGTAGCTGTCTTTCAATTTCGATCTACAGTGCCTAACCCAGTGCCATGTGACAGTGGGTGAGTATTGAATAATAATAATAATAATAATAATAATAATAATAATAATAATAAAATATATACTAGCAATAAATGCTTACTGAATACATGAATGACTCTTAAGGCATTCTTATAAGTAAGAGACAAAAAAAATGTGACTGGTTGAGCTTCACAAATTTTGTTTTGAAGTAGACAAGTTGAAATGAACAGCAAAATATAATCTAGGTAACTGAAAAAGAGGATCTGAGGAAGAGGATCATAGCTTCACTCCATTCTCAACTATCTTGCTATACATTTCAGAGTCAGAGAATGAAATGGCAAGAGATGAGTGGCAAGGGTGACACAGAACAGTTACTTACACTGCATGTAGTCAAATGTTTTCTATTGCAGATCTTAGCAGTTGTCACTCCTTTCACATTTCAATTTCCCAACTGTAATAAGGCTACAAATATGCAATCTTCCCATTCAGATGAGACTGAGTTCCTATTCATATAATCACAACCCAAGTTATCATGAATTAAGTCATGTGCCATTCAAGAATGCGATGTTCACATTTACGAAAGAATTAATATGTGCAGCTACATTGCTTTTAACAAATTATTATTAGGCAGGGTATGAAATGCATTGGTAAGAAATACTTAACAGATGATGCTGTGACAATGTGCTATTAAGCATGTTACTGTAATGTCAATATTATTAAACCTATGTACCCAGCTAATCCATGAATATAAATTACTTTTGTATCAGACACACTTTATTATTTATTAGGATCGGTGTAATAGCTATGACTATTCCATTGAGGCAACCTAAGGGCATGTCTCCATCAAAACTGGAGCCTAGAGAACCATTGAATTCAGATATTATCTAATGGTGCATCCCTTAGGCACTGTTTCTCCAGACCATTTTGTTGAATCAGATGTGACTAAAAGATGTGGTTGTTTTCCAGTGCAAATCAAGATAGCCACAATAACTATTGCCATAATTTGTTGAGGTCTTTTAGCTACCTGCACGGTAGCCAAGTATCTTCACACATTGTTGCAAATTATCTCTCAATTTCTGTAAGGCATTATTCCCAAATGCAGGAAAAACAAATTATGACTAAAAGAGAGTAGAAAGTACCCTGCCTAAAGTGTTGAAGCTTCAGTGTGAAATCTTGGGTCCAAACTCAGTTGTCTTTTTTATACCAGACACAGATTTTTATATAGGTCTGAGTTACATGATAAGCCATGGGCATGTGAAATAATTGGAAAAATTGGAAAATTTGGAATAACTTTTATTTGAGTTCGCTGCCAGCTGATGATACTATGTTTTTTTTTTTCCCCTCAGCTTCTCTCTTTGCAAAACAGAGATGGCACTTTATTATAAAAATTGTTGTATGCCATAAGTGTGAAATTATTTTAAAAGGTTTTCCACAAAATCACTGCTATTTCTGAAGTACAATTGGACATTTGGTTTTATTATCCCCATTAGGAAAGTCTGGTGTAATGCACAAGATTATTTCCTTCCTTTCAGCCCTTCTTCCATCCAGTTTAATGCTTAGTTTTGAGATTCAGAATCAGTCTTTACTGAGGCTGTCTTCTATTTCCCAATATTATCTTTGTCAGTAATTTTCCCCACTTTTAGGTATTTTGGGTAATTAAATAAGTATGTATATGTGTTCCCACAAAACTTTCTTCTCTTTTGCACCGTCATCAAAGGCTGAGGGCTGGTAAAGTCAGCACAGGATGTAGAGAGGATGGGGTTAGGGGAGAGAGATCATTTGCTGAGATGAGGGAGAAGTGGCCCGGAGCCTGCAGATCTTCTTGTCTTCATAACCTGCTAAGTACAAGTAACAGACATTGCAACTCAAACTCTGATCTTTCCTCCAAAAAGTGCCATCTCCCTGAAAACAAATACGTCTGTAAGACTCATTAGCAATTACACATATCCCAAACACCACCACAGTCCTTTAATATTTGGATTCATTTTCACAGCTCTCAAGAACAAGATGTAGGCTGCAAGTTTCTTGGAAAGGATGTTAAGTCAACAGCTGGCCATTTCTCTCTTCCTCTTTCTATTTTTCTTGCATGGAAATTTCTATGTTGTGTGATGCTTCTGCTCTAAAATAAAATCTGGGGATGAACTTATGACACTCTCAGAGATGACTGAAATCTACCCTATGTTGTTGCCCTATCTCTTCATCATTTTAATTTAATTTTTATTTTTGCAGTCCAGCTCTTTACTTATTTAAAAGTGTAAACCAGAGGACAGAACCAATGAGTTGGTCTGTGAAGGTCAGTAAAAGCTCCATGGAGGATGTAACAAGTAGAACTGAATTTTGAATTTGGCTATATGTGTTTACTTCATCTATGGAATGGACAGACAACTGAATTCCACATGCTATGCTTCCAGAATGGTGTAAAAGGACAACATCCTTTGAGTAATTAAAATTAAGCAGATTACACTCGCTTAATAGCTGTTGCTGAAAACCACTGTTTCAGTTTCAAAGTTTTAGTTTTTTAGATCAGGTCCTTGTTGTTAGGTTGCCTTATGTCTTTTAGTTGAGAAAAAAAAATCTTCTGGAATGTTAATATCCCTCTCACAGGGTTAAAAATTGAATCAGATTTTAGTAAATCCCAAATTAACCTCAATTAGGGCATCATCATTGTCAAGACTTTAATATCCTTAATTGCTGAGCTGAATGTTTACCACTTTCAGCAGAGAAAAAATAGGACTCAGATGAATGGGATGAAATAGTTGGATATGAATTTACAGGTACTTGAAATACACATAAGTTTAAGAGTTTGAATTCTATTTTTTATTACATAGTCTCTATTACAAAGATGCAGAAAATTCAGTCTTACAGACATTTGTTTAATGTTTACTTAACATCAATTCATTTAATAAATACCTATTGTATGGACTGCTCCTTATCAGTTACTTCGTGTGCTGTGCTAGGTGCCAGGAAAGGGAACATTTATAAAACCCAGGCTCATTGAAATCTGCGTTGGCTATAAATTAACGATCTTCTACAGTTTTGATCTATTTTTTCCTTTACTAAGATGGCATTTTAAGGATATTGTGGAAATGCAAACAATTCTGTTTAATGTCTTCTAGGATTATTAAAAATTTAACAGATGTCACATGCGAAGCACCTAGTACTTTGTCTTGTGTATTGTAAGTTCTCAACACTTTAAAACGTACGATGCTGCTACTGCTCCTTCTATTACTACTGATACAACTGCTATATTTAAGCTGCATGACTGAGGCTCGAATTTCCTGGATCCTGGATGCAGAGGAATTTAAATCATCTGAGAATGTTGGCATACAAGAAAATAGAAAAGTAGAGAGTTTGCAGCAATGATTTTTAAAAAATGTGCTACAAATTTTGTTACAAGTTTAAATAGAGTCTTGAAATTCCTTGGGTAGTTTGGCGAAAAATTTTCTCAGCCAGATTAAATAAAATTTTAACCTTGAATATAGTTTTGATCAATAGGATAGTAGGAATTGGTCAATTTAATTAACATGGTTTATATATATATATATACACACACACACACACATATATATATAAAATCTTGCTTTTATACATATATATATATATGTAAAATCTTGATTATACATATATAATCTTGCTTGAGCAAGACATAGTCTTTCTTATTCAAGCCAAATTGTAAATTTGAGGTCTTCTTGAATCACACTTATTCCTCTTCCAATCAACATGTTGACCCTTTTATTACTGAATAAACCAGATTAAGTAGAAGCCAGCCAATCAAAAAATAATCTTACTATTCCTATTGCTCCATTTCTTCTGCTGAATCTCCTTTTCTTACCTCTTGAGACATTTTGAGCTGATCCTTAATCCTTCCTCATCATTTTCAAATATGAACTAGTTAATTCATTTTCTAATTGTAGTAAAAGGTACAGTCCAATCTAATAATTAAATGTTAAATCTCTCATCCAATTAAAACTTATTTTTTCTCCCACAGCTCAGAAATTTTATCATCAGCCCCACCTTTCTCTTCCACTCTTCCTCTCCCATTCACGACCTGGTCTCCGGGCTCCCTCTGGGGGTGCCATGGGAAGAGGGAATAGAGACAAAGGGTACCGGGGTATAACTTGACTGGTAAACGTGCAATCTGGCATGGGAGCAGCTATCCAGTTGCTGATCCTGTCTCTGACGGGTTCCCTAGAGACTACCCCACTGGGAACTCTGGCTTCAGTTCCCAGAGCACATTCTTTATATCTCCCAAGTGATCCCTGGGTTCCGTAAGTCCACTTTTCCTTGTTTAAAACTTGTATAGAGTTTCAACGCAATTCAAGGTCACATTCCTTCATCATCAGAGTCCACATACGGCTTCAGGAAACAAACTTTTACTCCACCATTGGTAAGAACGTGGCACGTTCTTTTTAACATTCCAGCAAAGACTCAGCCAGCCTTTTACTTTTAGACTACTTTTCAGACAAGAATCAGATATCAGTTCCTGAATTTCTCAAGTTTGAGAAGGCACCAGAGTAGGTCCCAGTAAGGTTCTCTTGACATCCCCTCCCTCCCATATCCCTATGTGCTTTCAAGGTGAGTGATGACTAAGTGTTGCCTGATATATTTTGAATCATCTCTTAGAAAGTTCTGCAAGGATGATCTAACACATCTTTATTATTGTGAAAGGATATTAATATCCTTTGTTCTCAGATTTTGGGACCTCAGCCAAAACTGAGACAACAGGAATCATCAGAATAGAGAGAGTAACTAATGACATTTCGCCCTTTGTTTAAATGTTCTCTTGAGGTGAGGGGTCGTGTCTTGAGCAGAGGGTTCCTGTCACAACATTATAGCTGTTATAGAAAAGATCACAGTGCCTTACATATATTTTCAATATACATTTACTGATTGATTGTATGGTTAGGAACAGTTTGGCTACTCCCCTATTTTTCCAAAACAGAGCCAAAAATCTCTTCATTATTAAATTCAGTCTGGTTCTTGGGAGGAATGAAACAGCATAGTCAAAGGTTTTAGCTAGAGAGAGGTCGGTGAAGGAACTAATTAGAGTAGTGGGACAGGGTCAAGGAAGCCAAGAGCGTAAAGCCCCTTGAAGTCAGCAGCAGTGGGGAGACATTGCCACCCTTACGTCTGAGGGAATAAGAGGAGAGTGTGATGTTCTTGAAGCAGGAGGAAGCTGGACTTGTCTGCTGGGCTCCAAGGTCACAGTGGAGCACATTGGCTGTCAGACCAATGGCAAGGCAGGAAGGGAGCAGATATACGGGCCCAGGGTGATACACACCCAATCTTTATCCTTCTCCACCCTTCAGCCTCCCGTGGGTGCCTGCCATTGGCTGAATCCAACTGCACACCAGATGGCAAGGGGACCTGAGCAATGCTGCTCTGGAGGTCACCCCTGAGGGACAGAAAAATACAGATAATGGATCAGGGGAGGAGGGGGTGGCAGAGAACAAGAGCATGTTCATTATAGTTTATAAAAATCAAACTGGTGTATATAAGCCATTAGAAAAGATATTATATATAGTCTTTCTTATAAATATAAGAATATTACATAATATAAAACATCATTATATAATGATCTATGTACTATATTTTACATGCACTCTGTAAGGAACCTAAAATACACCACAAAACAAGTAATTAACTATATCTAATATCATATAAATAGTAAAGTATATGATGCATAGCATCATATATAATACATAGCATAATATGTAATGTATAATATATCATATGTATATTTGAATACTTGTTTTGTGGTGTACTCAGGTTCATTTCAGAGTAAACGTATTTGGGGGAATAACCTGAAATCTAAACTTACTTTGACTTTTTGTTCATTTGTTTATTTGTACGCTGTCTTACGCCAAAAATAGTTTGGACAATTCACTTAGATACATACAACATAGTGAGATGAAGTCAGATAATGAACAGAAAAATAAAGGGATAAATGTTGGAAGAATTGAAGTTGGTTCACAAAATGCAGGCCATATTGTAGGCCAAAAATTTGGTTCAAAGATTTCTTGCAGTCAGTTCCAAAAATACTTCTCTCATATAATATTTACTGAGTCCCTGTGATGTTTGTAGGTGCTGGGGATATAATGCAGTGAGCACAAAAACAAAGTCACAAGGAATTTACATTTTCTTGGAAGATACAGAAACAAAAAGAAAGCAAACATTTAAGATAATGTCAGATTGAGATAAAGGCTATGAAGAAAATAAAATAGGGTTATGAGATAGTGCCAGGGGCAACTTTAGATATTGTAATGAGAGAAAAAAGCCTCTGTGAGGAATAATACTTATACTGAAATTTCAATGATGAAATTATTGCAGTCAAGGGAGGTGGGAGCAGAGAACAGAATACAAAAAGATCTGACCCAGCTAAATTCAACTAGCAAGTATCACATTTTTTCCTAAAGGGAAATATCTTCAATTAACACATACAGAGTATTTGGATGTAAAAACTTCCTACTTACACATAGCTGGGAATATCTTATTTTATTCATCATTGCATATGCTGCTGCTTTTTCATAACTTTAGATGCTTTCATCTTTATTTTTTAACTCTAATTAGTTTGACAAAACATTAATAATTACCACATGTCCAAATATATGCTGTGTATCAGTGTGATAGTCTGCTAGGGTTACTGTAACAGAGGACCATGCACTGGGTGTCTTAAACAATAAACCATTGTTTTCTCACCCTTCTGGAGACTGTAAGCACAAGATCGAGGTGCTCTCAGGGTTGGTTTTGGGTAAGAACTCTCCTCCTGTCTCTTTCTCACTGTGTCTTCCACGTGGCCTTTCCTCTGTGTGTGTGTAGAGAGAGAGATCTAATGTTCTCTTCTCGGAAGAACACCAGTCTTAGTGGATTAGGGCCCCACCCTTATGGCCTCATTTAACCTTTATTACCTTCAAAGGCTGGTCTCCAAGCAGTCAGACAGGGGGTTAAGGCTTCAACATACGGGTTTTGGGAAGACATAATTCAGTCTGTAACAGTCACAAAGAACTTATATGTGAGGACTTAAAACAGTTTTGAAAACAATCTATCAGGTATCTGATTGTGTGACACAAAATGTTCTAAAGGGAACATTAAAGAAGCCTCAAGTTGTTAAAAAGTCATTTACAGAGAAGAAGCAGTAGGACCTGAACGTCAATGATCAGTGAACCAGGAGAGGCTTTCCTTGCTCCTCTGGCAGTTGATCATAAGGAATACTCTATCAGGCCATAGGTGTGAGCTGAGAAAGAGAAATATGTGCACCAGAGATGGATGGCATGGGGTCTAGGTCATGTGATTTACCTGTGGCCAGTATGCATGTGTTCTGTTCCCATGCCAAATCCAGAATTATGACTTTGTGAGTTTGACAATGCCCAGCTTGTGATGAGCATCTCTGGGTGCATAGTCATTTGATGCTTCATGGTAATGTTCTTTGTGTCTACTAGCACTCAGTAGCATCCAGGAGATGCTTTTTGAATGGTTAATATTTCTCTGTTGCAGATGGCATGACCTTGCTAAAGGATGGGTTCAGGAACCCACTGGGTCTGCTGTGGGATGGATCTGAGCCTTGACCTCCATAACTCACCCCTCAGATGTTCTCATGTTGAAGGATCAGGACATCTGGCTCTTGGTCTTGGCTCCTGTTCTGTCTGGCTCTGTGATCTTTGTGCCTTATCCAAACATATACCCACAGCACAGCACCGTAGATGCTTTATTGTGCATCATTTTTACACATTAACACTCTCTACCAAAAGGTATGCCCCCTGAGAGCAGCCACTCTGTTTTGGTTGTCTTTGTATCTGCAGTACTCCTGACAGTACTTGACAGTGGTGCTTAGTAAATAATTATGAAGTCCGTTATCTTGGGGTTCTTAATGTTTATAGGAGTCATTTTTATCATCTGTAGTGTGACAGTGTAGACTCAGAAACTATCTCAGATATAGATCTACAACCTCTTATCTGCAGTTCTGAAATCTATAAGGCTCTGGAAACAGAAAGTTTGTGTTTATAATTCACTTGGCAGTAATATCTGACCCGACCTGAGTTCCTTTGGCTGCAAACCTGATCTGAAGTGACACAAGGCTACTTGTCATCTTTATTTATCAGACTTAAAATAAATATTAATCCATATCCCTGCAGGAGTCATGTACTTTGGCTTTCTGCCCCAGACTCCATCAGGAATGTTACCAAAACATTTGTGAATTTGAGAGAGGAGGGAAGGGGGCAGGGCACAGCCATTCAAGGAATGAAGCAGCAATTAACACCAAAGTGGTGGCAGATTCAACTTCCAGGAGGTCTTGAGGACAAAAAGGCAGGAGATTTGACTTCCAGTAGACCTTGGGCTTCTATGCTCTTTGTAATATATTAGCATGATAAATAACATGCCCACAGGCACCATGACAGTTCCAAGGTTAGCCACAAAAGGTCAAAGAGTAGACAGTGGCCCAGTTCCTGGGAATTGCAGCCCCTTGCCCAGGGTAGATGGAATGGTCCTCCCACTTGTTGGCATGTGAAGCTACCGAGCCCATAAAAGCTGGGAACACTGTGCCTCACAGCTGCCTCTCTAGCTCCTTCATCCTTGGAGATAGCCCACACTGTCTGTGGAGTGTGTACCCACTTTTACTTCAACCTGAGAGCACCCAAGCCCCGCACCTTGTGGCCTTTCTCTTGCCTTCTGAAATAGCATGTACTCTATGAAGCACGTATCTCTCTAAACCTATCTTTACTCAACTGTGGCTCCCTCTTGAATTCTTTCCTGTGCGAAGCCAAGGACTCACACTTGGTGGGGCACATCTCTGGGACTCAACCGAGATCTGGAACATGACACTCGTCTTGCCCCCACATTCGTTTTTTTCCTGTGTCAAATTCCCTTATGCATCGGTCTCTTTTGGCTAAGGGAGCATGACCTGTGCTTTCTGGTGGGCCCTAACCTTTTGTGCCCTGCTCCTTGCTTTAACCACTCAGTGCCCCTCCTTCATCCTCCTTCTATGAGTCTAATCAGTCAGATCTTTGGACATGGTGGGGGGGGGGGCACAATTTTAATGGTAGGGAGATTTTTGTTTAAGTTATTTATTGAAGAAAAGCAATGAGATGATTACTATTGAATGTTATATGATACAAGGATTTCAGTTGTAAAGCACTGAGTGTCCAGGTAAGGTCTTGATGGTGTCACGATGGGACGAAGCCAGAGAACGAGGCATATATGAACTCTGCCTTGTCAATTACCCACTTCCCTTTGAGGTTTTGAACTGAGGGAGCCAGACTCAACCTGCACTAAGCTACACGAAGAGGCTTTCAAATCAAGGCTTAAACCCACAGTTCACGTAACTGGCTGCACATTAGAATTATCTGGTAGAACGTCTAAAAAATCCTGTAGCCCTGGTCTCATCCCACAGATTCTAATTTAATGGGTCTAGATTAGGGTCTCAGAGTTGGAAATGTCTTAAAAGTGCATCCGATGACTTTCAGGTGCATTCAGCTCAAGCACCCCTGGACCGAACAGCCTGGGTCGTCTTTCCTGTTATTAACGATGATATTGTTTCATCTGAAGATGGTTGTGGTGGGTTGTATAAAAGACACTAATTCAAGGATCTTTTATATCCACACTGTTTGCAATATGACATCACATTTTTCCTGCCATGGCCAATAAAATCAGGTGGCAGTGAGGGTTTGCCAGTTCTGAGACTGGGCTTTAAGGAGACTCTCTCTGCCTGTCCCTTTTGCGTGGCCTGCTATTACCATACGCCTAGCGTCCTCCACTTAGCTGCTGCCCTGTCAATTCGGGGCAAGAATAAAAACACACGAAGTAAATCTAAGCACAAACCTATTCAAGAAGTGGAGCCCAACTTGAAGTGGAGGCATGAGTTGAGCCCAGCCTAGGGCAGCACACTTCCCACCTGCGCACAGACGTATCACCTAAATAAATGTTCATATTAATCTTTCGGTTTATGATGCAGTCTGGCTGTGGCAATAGCTGGCGAATACGGCAGTGAATACAGAGATTTTATAACAACTCATGATTAAACTCTTCTGATTATTTTTATTGTACATAAAATGATTTTAAATATATTTATTAATACACACATTGCAGAATGTTATCTGGCAGGTAATGTTTTTCAAATTTAAGTTTTTTCTTAAGGTCAAGTTTTTAGAGTGAAAATCTTGAATTAAATGACACCAATATCCATTTAGTATCACAGGGTTTCAAATTAAAAGTGTATTCTTACTTTAAAGTATATTTTTCTTTTTTTAGACCAAAGATTTTACATCACTGACTTTTTAAAAATGTATCAGGTCAATGTGACTATTGGATTGTGTTGAGAGAGTTCTTACAGTTTTGACTGTTTCAAGCAATATAAAGCAATGACACCTTTCACTTTAGGGCTACTGGTAACCACGCCCATCATTTAAAAAATATCCTTTCTTGATTCAAATCCTTGATTCATGCAGTGGGTAAAAGAGTGATCATCTCATATGATAAAGACATCTTTGATGCAATGCAGTTGGTGGTGAATAGTTTGTCTGGTTTTGCAAAGAAATTGTTTTGTCAACATTGTACTAGAGTCTAGGAGTGTGAAATTGTGGTTTCTACAAAGTATAAACAAGTCTCATAGCTTGAAAGTCAAGTAAATTAATTTTAGTACTTGACTTAAACTACGGCTAGGAAGTACTTTGTTTCCTGATTCTTCCTTCTCTAAATAGATTAAGGGTTACATGAAAGTCAAGTTGTGCTCATTTGTCCTCCTTCCAGAGAGATTTTAATTGACTGCTTATTTATCAGTTTCTCTTTAACACAACTGGTTTCTGAAATTTCTCTCTCTCTCTGCTCCCCAGGCCCCTCTCAATTCCTTCCTTCTTTTTTTTTCCCCACCTTCTTCCCTGCTTTCTGTTGCTGTTATCCTCTCTCTTTTCTTTCCTTCTTTCCTTCCTTCCTTCCTTTCTCTCTCTCCCTTCCTTCCTTACTTCCTCTCTCTCTCTTTTTTTCTTTCTCTCCTTCTTCCTATCTTCATTATTTTGATCGACCAAAATGAAAAATCCAAGGCAAAGAGTCTTAATCCTTTAAGAAGGAAAACAAAACAAAGCAAAACTGTTTAGAATAAAACTATTTAATAATTTTATCTCATGGGATTATTACAAAAATTAGGACATGAATCTTTCTTGTACCTTTTTTTGATTCAATTCATGGTGCCTATGCTGTACTCAGTTTATCTGGTGTTCAAGAAGTCCTTATTGATCAATAAATTATGTTTGGAATGATGCTTTGATTTATAATAAGAACAAAAATTATAAAGTAGAGAGGAATGACAATATTGGCTAGTTTCTCTGGAAGATTATTACGATCATAAACCAGAACTTGGCTTTCCTAAATATGCAAAAAATTCTCTTCAAGAAGAATTGTTCAGATTTATTGATCACTTTTGTTGTGCCAGTCACTGTACATATACACAAAAAAATCCTTATTCTCACAGAGGAATCTACAGAACAGAAAAGTTAAGAATCTTGCTAATTCACAGATCCAGGAAGTGATGGACATGGATCAGTCCTAGGTCTTCATTACTCTGGAGTCGGCATCTTTATTTTCTCTTCCAAAACTGCTTAGACCTATAAAATTAAAAAATAGAGAGATTCAATTCAAATCAAAGGAATTTCTAGTAAATTCATCCAACCACAGATCCGTATGTAAAACAACTTAGCATTTTTAACAGGCAGGAAAGATTAAAAAAGTTTATCAGAAAAACTTGAATTTACATGAATTATACCCAAAAATATTTCAAAAAATAATTATCCTCAAATTTTTTTACAGGTAGCTTTAAACATTTAAATATTTGTTTGGATAATAGCTATTTGGAAGGAATTTATCTGTACTCACTTCTAGTGGAAACGAACGTGTTGTGTACCTCTGTCTGAAGTTGCTTTAGAGAAGTACATGTGGTAAGAATTATACAAAGGGGGAGGACCCCATGCCCCAACCTTGTGTCAGCTCATCTCAGAAAGGAGAAAATATGGACAAGCAAACTTCTCTAACTCAAATAAATCACACCCACCTAGTGAGCACTTAACATACGCAGGGCATTAGGTTTGGAAAAGTAGTCGGTACCAAAGGCTGATGGGCCATCAGAACATGAATTCTATCTGGAGGAAAGATACTTACACAGTAGAAAAGGGATGGCACATAGTCATTTTGCAAAAGTGTTACAGACAATACGTTCTATAATAATTGACAAGAAGAGCTCTCCAGTTAGAAGTGATGAAGAAAAGGAAGATATCAAGGGGGGGAAAAATCTCACCTGGGGCAAGTAAGGCAGACAAAATACCTGCTCTTGAAAACACTATCTGCAACAGAATGTATTAATGTGGGATAGACAGACAGGGCTATGTCATCCTATAGGGATGAGATCAGTATTAAGCCGCCACTGGACGCTGTGTAATAATCATACATAACGCTTGTTTAATCCTTACCACGTGCCAGTCACTTTAATGAATCCTTGTTACTATAAGTATGAGTCACAGAACAACACCTTAAGTATTACCTAGCACACGTCAGAAATGCAGTATTTCCATCTCCTCCCCAGACTTCCTAAAACAGAACTGGCATCTTAACAAGATTCCCAGGTGGTTCACGTGCACATGCATGTTACAGTTTGAGAAGCACTGTATCAGAATGCTTTACTTGGGTAATCCTTCCGGCAACAAAATGGGAAAGATGCCATTAATATCCCCATTTTATAGATGACAGAACTGAGGCACAGAGAAGATAAATAAATTGAGTTAACTAAGTGCCCGCAATTAGTGGCAGAGCAAGGTTCAGACCCATGGATCCAGAGCTCACATCTTACCAACTGCATTTTCAGTTCCCGAGATCAGCTCACAGTGGGCATAAGAAACTTAATGGCGATTGCCAATTAGATTTGCTGAATATTATCCTTCAAGAGCATTTCAATTTATTCTTTTGATTCAGGGCTAAGGGATAATTTCAGAGTCTCCACTGAGATCAGAGGTAGCCTGAGTCTGAAATGAGAACTAAATTCTGGCTACTATTCAAGATATTTAAAAAGAAATGAATATGCATGTGATTGCAAATAGTAAATAGTGTGGTTCTATTTAATTTCTCCTTCCTAGGAAGAGGGAGCGTGGCTAAAGCAGGTGTCTCCTCTCTGGATGCAGGTTCAGCTTTGTTCCTCCTCTTTGCTTCCCAAATCAGCTTGCGCAGAGATGGCCTCTTTTTTCTTACAGAAAGCAGAATTCCAATCGCAGAGAACCTCTGTCTCTCCATCTACAGTTGCGCACAATTCAAACTCTGAGTTCTGAGTCTATGCTTTTAATTATACCTAAATCAGAATGACGGACTTCTGTTTTAAGTGTATTCCAGAAAAGTCCCATCCCCCCCCACTACCCCCCCCCCCGGAAGTAGGCTTTCCTTTGTGTGACGCCACTGTGTCTCCATCTCTCTAAAGACTCTCATTGACTCATTGACTTTCCTGTTACAGTCATGGTGGCGCCGCATCCTAATTCTGGATCTTTGGGTAATGAAACATCTCCATGTTGAACTGTCATGAAAAGGCTCTGAAAGAAGACAGAGACTCTTGAAGCAAAGGGTAATTTCTGGGCATTCCATTTATTGTCCATCTTGACTCCTTGCAACCCCCTGGAACTTTAAAGTCAACCATTTGCTTGCTGTCATGCAGGCTGCATATGTTCCAAATGAGTCTAGCAAGTAATGAGACCACAATCTTTTGTACAATGTGTGTAGATACTAATAAGATTATGTCAATCTCTCGAGACCTGTTTTCCTATTGATTCTGAAAATCATCTTGTAAGCTTAGAGTTAACAAGAATGAAAATATACCAAATAAATAATCAAATGAAAATGGGGCAATTCTTGTAGGCATCTTATATGAATCTAAACACACAAGTCAAAGACAACTGGCTAAATTTTTTTTCATAAGTAAATTCTTTTCAACGTTGTAAAATAAGGCACTGGCAAATTAATGGAAATAACTTTATTTCTAAATATAAACATCATTGTTTTTGTTCTTCAGAGAAATAAGACCTTTAAAATTTTTTTAATTGAAATATAGTCGATTTACAACGTGTTAATTTCTGGTGTACAGCATAAGAAAGGTTTTTATTGGTTGTTATAGAAGGAAGCTAAAGGTCTCAAGAGTTATATTTTGAGGTTCTAAGAAACACTTCGTATGTAAAATGCAAAAGGAAAAGACAAGAGGCCAGCTCTATCTACATTGGAGTACACCAGAGTGTGCGGAAGTTGGGGAGACCGAGATTCTATTGTTACAATGTTACTATTATTTGTTTCTGTACCTTTTTTTGTGTGACCTGAGATCGATTCCCTGCTCAGCTCTGTACCTCAAGAGGCTGACACCTGCAAACTATAATCCAGCTAAGAACCACCAATCTGGGGGGGGGAGGTTGGAGGACGGGAGTAAGGATGTCAGAGTATCGCTTTCCTTTTCTGTGTCAGGCTCACCAAAGTGGTGACATCCCTTCCCAGGTCTCTCTGGACATCCCTTTCCACAGAGGTCCCTGATGGGCTGCTTCTGACTGCTGAAAATGCCACCGCCTCCTTATGGATGGTAGCAGCGTCCTTCTGCTGCTAATCTTGAGGCTGTCTCTCTGCACCGTGTTTGGCTTCTTAGCCCTTCTGACACCGTCCAGTAGCTCCTTGTATTGGTGGGGCTTCAGGATGGTGGAAAGAAGTATTTCTTTGTATCAGATTCCTTTTACTGAATTACTGGAGGTCAGCTCAGTTTTCCCAGTGAAATCTTAAGTATACTAAATCTGTTTGAATCCTAGTTTCTTCGTCTAAAAAGTAAATTTAGCAATAGCTTTCTGATGTTTGTTCTAATGACTACAGACAATGGTATATATCAGAGGTCAGTGACCTATGGCTTTCCAGCCATATGTAGGCCACTGTTGGTTTTTATAAAGAAAATGTTATTTGGAACACAGCTAAGCTCACTTATTTGCTGCTTTCCTGATGCTGCTTTTGGGCTGCAATGGCAGGGTTGAGGAGTTTCTACAGAGACCACAAAGCTTTTAATGCCTAAAATATTTACTATTTGGCCCTTGGCAGAAAATCTTTGCTGATCCCTGGCATAGAGCATAATGCCTGTCTCATAGTGGATGTTCCATAATTGGTAGCTTTTATTTTCTTTGTATATTGTACAGGGATATTTCTAGTTACACAGTCCTAATTATGATGGTGCATAGAGAAATATTCTCAAGGTGCTATTAAATAATCCCTGTAAATTAAAATTGGTAAGGGACATTAGAAATTATCTAAGCCTTTCCTCCCAATTTCAATTGATCCCTGTAGTCTATTTCCACACTCAGAGTCTTTGACGGTAGATCAGATCCAGTACATGGAAGAGTAGCTTGCCACGGCTGATCCACACAATCTGTGAAAGAGTTTACATCATCCAGGTCATATATCAACTGCATACTGAAGTGATGAATTTATCCCACAAAGTACTTTTCAAGTCCTTGCTTGTGTACGTGATGCAGTTCCCACAGACTATATGAAACTGTAATAACTACAGTCAATAAAAAATCAGTGGAAGAAAAATGGCTTAATCTACTCTATAAAGCAAAAGTGAACTCTTATTTTTGAAAGAATTGGCAGGTTAATTAAGAAGTCCGTTAGTGATTATGCTAAGAACATCGACTCATTTTAAATTTAGCTTGATGTTCCTTGACATGGAGATGCAACTGACGTTTGTGTGAGAAGTTTAAAATCAGGCATACGGGAAATTTGTCATACATTTTGCAGGTGACATTTGCCCAAAAGTTAAGCGTGATTTCATAATTGAAAGACAGACAAATAAATTCAAGGAATTCCATAAGGATGTACTTGAAAAAGCATGAAAATCTTGCCCCAAACACTCTATAAAGTTTATTTTCTATAATTATAAAATGGAAATTATTATATGATCTTTTATGGGAAGTAAGTGGGTAGAAAGATGTAATGTTCCTAGAACATAGTAATCACTCAGACAATTGTAATTTCCTTCTGCATTTCTTCAGGACACAAAATAAAGCCAGTTGATTCTCATTTAAAACATATTTATCTTGTTCTAACTGATTTATATCACACACTACATTCCAAATATGAGAGACTCACTCTTCGTATTTCTCAGAATATTTGATTGATGGAAATCCAAATATCAAAGTATAAAACAGTGGATTGGCATTATGACAAAACAGGAATCTAATCAAGGTTTTTGCATCTTTATATGCATCACATCTTTTAAATAAAGAAATATTAGAAAAGACGTGATCTCAATAAACTGTAAGTTTCATTTCATTTCGCAAAGAATAAAGAATGAATATTTTGCATTCACGTTGTCCTAACCATTATTAGAGAAACACCATTGTTCTAGTCTATAAAGGAAGTTAAGGGAAATTATTTGAGTACTCTTAATTCAATTCTACTATAATTAATATAGTTAAATATGTTTCCTACAGAGTTTATTAGCCATAGACAAGGCTCAGTTATTATTAGCACACACTCGAGGTAGAGACTATAAAATTATTGAAATATTTTCTTAAGACTCAGGACATGAATATCACTTAAAAATGATGGCAGAGAAATGATGTGGTCTTATTATCAGCCCTGTGGATGATTTCAGATCATTCAAAATATTGCATGCTGAATCAAGTGCTTTTAAAGGTACTCTTGTGTGTGAAAAAATCCTTACTGGGTAGACAAGTTAAGAAATCAATACTATGAGCATCTACAACTCAGGAAAAATGCTTTCAATTCACATTTACCAGAAAATGCTGGGGCTAATCAAAACCCCACAGACCCATTAAAAATCCATTCACATCCTGCGACTTACAGCATATTTTGATCAAAGGACCCCCAGGTTTGGTCAAAGTGAACAACTGGGTAGATGAAGAGCCAAAAAAATATATTGTTTTTTTTGTTTTAGGGACTAGAGTCAGTGTGATGATTAAGACAATGAGATCAAACCTCTGTTAGTCTGGCAACCATATTTTAGGCTACTTGGAAAACTGCTTGGTCATTTAAAAACCTAATATTCTGAGTGCTGTGAACCTGGACTTTATTTCAGAAAATTAATTAAAACATGCCTGACTTTGTAAAACCCAATAACCTAACAACCAGAACTTCTCAGCTGCAAGATCACATTTCAGAATTTCTCAGTTCTGATCACAATGAATATCAAATGAATGAGGTGGAAAGAAAAGCAGCAGGCAGCATATTTAAAACCCTGAGTGCTGCAAAAATAATAACAATAATGTTATTTATGGCAAATGTGTCATATTGTCAATTTAAAAGCCATGCACACTCTGTGACAATGTTTCTGAGTTCATCTGATCATGCATTGAACTTCTGCACTCCAATTTCATAATATTTTTACTCTTACAAACCGATTTTATGCAAAAGATGCTTTCCTTTTCTAGTTTTCTAGAAACTAGCCTTAAAATGGGACTCACTGAAGAGCAATACTCTGGAATCTTCTTTCCAATAAGCTTGGAAAATCGGCAAGACAATATGTTGATTTTGTATTTCTACTTCTTGAACGAAAAGGAATTCCACTTCCTAGAGAGAGGTACGGAAATGCAGTTCATCATAATTAGGACTGTGTAATGAGAAATGTGAGGCATAAACATATTTACTACAAAATGTAAATATTGCACCAAAGTGGATTGGGCACCTGGGTCTCATCTGGATTTCCCTAGAACCAGTTCTAGTGCACAGGTAAACACAGGTGTGGATCTTTTCAAATTTGCAGTATGCGATTCTAAAATTATGCGCTAAATCATCTTGTAATGGCCACTTTAATTAACAGCTGCACAAGCCTCAAAAATTAACTAGCATGCAATAACTTTGGGCAGTAGCTGAGGAAGTTTGTATATTCACCCACATCCAGGTATATATGTAAAATAAAAATATGTACCTGGAGAGAAAAATTTTTTTAGAATATTATGATAATAGATGGAAGTAGATAAACCTAAATGGAATCGAGGTATGGCAGGGTATCTGGGGACGAGAAATAACTTCTAGATAATGATTTAAAGATAAAGTGGTGAAAAATAGAAATGTGAAGTGGTTGCTTAACTTTGTTTACTTACTCAGGAAGGATGCTTGTCTAAAACTAAGATGCCTCTTTATTAGCTCAGAGGAGAGTGAGTGCTTGATGGTACCAGGGACCACTTCTTTCCTGGCCCTCTTCCCGTGACTCTCTGCGGTGCATCAGAGAACGGAGCTGTGATCTCAGCCTTTCAGGGGAGGCTAAGTTCCAAGGTTTTTGCTACCTACTTTCCAGATTTTGCTTCTCATGGAGCCCACTGCATACAAGAATGCTTAAAGATTTGAAAAGCCATTGCGAGGTAGGACTGGCGCTTTCCCAAGTGAAGCTTCTAACTGAATTATGACACCTAATTGACTGGTAACTCAGGACTTGATCTAGGAAAATCGACAGTAGTCTTAACATTTTAATACTGACTGCTGCAGATAAGAGCGATACAAATTTGGGGATGATGGATGTTGAAATTCCACAGTGAGCACTGAGAGATGGAAACAGAACATAGTCCAACTCTTTGCATGCTCGATGCCGTTTAAATAAATAACTACTCCTAATGCCGACATTGGGAAGGGCTTGCGGGAAAGAGGCTGGAGGTGAAGGTGAAGGTTCCAAAGGATGTTCAAAGTGAATTGATACTATTTAATGATTCTGTAGTCTCCCATGCCAGTCTCCTATCATATCTTAATACAGTGTTCACACATCCTTTATGTGAAGTAACAAAAAGTTGGCAATTTTAATGAGCTGGGGCTTCCTGTGACCCCTGGCAGGGTGCAGGGTGGCGGGAGACCACTGCCCCAAGAATGCTGCATATTTAAAACAAGTATCCCAAAGCATTCCAGTCCATGAGTTTTAGAATAAGTAAAACTCAAAACCTCTGTTTTGAGTATAGACTGATGACCAAGCCCTTTGCTCACCCTTGACAGTCTTGTTCAGTTAGATCTGATAGGACCTCGTGGTGTCTCAGATACACTCAGGAATAATGCTGTAATGTTCTGAGGCTCCCACCCGCAGCCCCTCACATCTGCTACTTAGAAGCCTGCTTGAGAATGGCAACTAGTCACTTGCTACTTTTTACCACCAGTGAGGGATGGGGCTTCCAATACCATCAATGTTTCTGGGGCCAATTAGAGGCATTTCCTACACCATCACTGAACTGAAGTCACTCTGTCTTCCACCCAGAAGCGGGGAGAACTTTGTCCCCTATGCCTCAGAGAAGTCCTGCTGGTGACCCCAAGACTAACAAACATTCTTTATTAAAATAGCTCCTTTGGCCCCAGCCAGCAGCCTTGCTGTGAGGGTGCCCAGCAATAGTCCTAGGGGAGGACCAGGAGTTGGACACTTGCAGCCTTCTCCAGGTTTTGCTAACACACCAAGCTCTTCTTTGGGGATCCCTTGGCTCCATGAAAGTCTACTGAAAAAAAAAATCAGTGAGTCCACCTATCAATTCCTCAGACATGCCCAGCTTTCTTAGAATTCTCTTAGCTCCTGCTTTCCTGTATTTTACTGAAGTAAATGGAAGATTAGTGGCATTTTGGATTTTGGATTTTCACTCACATTGTACCAGATGCCTCTCACTCCCTCCATGACTTCCTCCAGCTTCTGTTTTTATTTCTAGGTAAATTACAAAAATGGGTTGTTTTTATGGTTATTGTCCCTCCAACTCCCCGCCCCTCGTCCAAAGTCAAATATAAAAGCCCTGAACTCGGACACTCTGCCACCCCTCATTTTACTGGAAATGTAGTCTGTTTCCTGTTAAAACAACATGGTAGCAGTTTTTGACTCATCAAAATGGTCAGGATCTCATAAAATAATTTTAAATGAGAAGTAGAGATCTGTGTTCTAGCCATTCCTCTACCAATGAGGGGTTCCATGACCTTTGGCAAGATATTCAATTTTCCCTTGAACTGATTCTATAAAATACAAATTGTGATAGGCATTAGTTCATGATGTCATAGAAATATCCATATATACATATTTGGATATCAAATCTGTGATAATACTTTAAATAATTTAAACTAAGTGAATGCCTTTCAAACTACAGACCTCTCAATTCACCAAACGATTTAGCCTTTAAAAAATGGCTTTATTTTTATTTTTTGAAAATACAGATTGCATCTTGCTTTTCCTAAGTATGTCGAAGTTAGTTTGTGAACAGATAAATCTTATGCACCCCATACACTATAATCAAAAAACAAAACATTTGCAATAAGTTGGTATTGAAACCTGCTGTTCTCTTTCCCAGTTTTTCCAATTTAGTTCAAATGTTCCACTGTTTAGCAGGCTCAGATAACTTAATCAATGAAGCTCTTATTTTTGGCATTCTCACATTCCAAATTAAAATTACATTATATTTTTTGGGGAAAACCCCCCACCAGTACCATCTGTGAATTGAATGGTGTCATTACATCAAAGTACTGCAATTAGAACAATAGGGTAAAATTAATGCCAATGTTAAGTACAGATGTGCCAAATATGATGGGTAGTTGATACACAATTCAAATTGACAACCACGTGCAACGTGGAAAGTATCCAGGCATAACCCCGGATCCAGTTGGCCAATGGATGTCATGATTGCCTCACAGAGAACATATTTAAAAGAGATTTATTTGGCAGTAAGAAAAAGTTAGCTTCAAAAGAACATAGTCTATCCTAGGTTACTCATGCAAAGCTTTCATTATCCCAGGATGAAAAAGGGTCCAGGGAAGATAATCCAAAGGGAACATAACATTCCATAGCCACAGAGCAAAATTCCCATTTTTTTCCTTCGGGAATATAACACTTGGGATTTGCATTATATGGCAGATCATTCGGCATTATTAGTCTAATGGCGCTGCTTTTCCAATTTTGTAGCTATGACAAGCTATTAGATTTAGCAGGCAACGGGGGTTTCTTAGTATAGGTTAATAGGATAATCCATTTTATTATTTAGGTTCACCATCTGTAAAATCAGATTTTTAGAATGTGTGGTCATGGGCTAGAGTTCCATTCAGTTTAGGATGTTCTGATGTTTGGAATGACTGCTCATGCTAAAACAGTGGCTTTACTTGCAAAATCACGAGATGTTTAATCTCTGCCATTTTAAGTTGACAAAGTGTGGTATTAACAAAGAGCTGTAAGTTGTTCGAGGTGTAAGAGTGTGGATGAGTCAGTGGCAGATATCACTATCAGCCCTTAATATAATAAGTGGTAAATAGCATTTCCCTATGTTAAAATAATTTTGCTTTACTAGATCCAGAAATTTTTAGCAACAAATTTAAAGCAAACTTTTTGTGTGTGTGAATAGGCATAATTAACCGATAAGCCTCATAGCAGCAGCTTTTATTTAAGCAAATAAGTTTCACAAATGAGACAATATTTATAAAGCAAGGAGATCAGTTGCTAGGTCAACAATTATATGGAGATATCAACTGATGCGTTTCTGCTCACGAAGGCTATCTTGAACTGAGGTCATAATGATATTTCTCTATAGAACAAAAAATTGCAGCCCAAGGATAATGGCATATTCATGTTCTTTTCTGAAATGCCACATTTCCACATTCCTTGCTTTCATTATTGCTCAATTTTCTCAGTCTTAAGCAAAGTTTAGAGTGGAAAAGGGAACAAAAATAATGTAAATATAGGGTACTAAGAGGCATAAATTCTCATCTGTTTATCACTCATCATTACTAATCTTAAAATTTACCCAAAATTCCTTTATAGGTAGTAGTAGAGTATCTCTTAATATTTCCCTCAAGGACACTTATCTCAATAATAAAAAGCTAGGTTACTTTTTAATAACTTAGCCTAATAAATACTTACTCAGAACATAGGATATATGAGGTGTTGCAGATAAACAGTGTTGACTAAAACTGCTCTCGATACGATTATCATCTTGTAAGAGGTCCCATATAACTACAAACAAAGCAAAAATGAAAAAATCACAGAAGAAAAGGAGTTTTAATGAGGGAGAAGTCACTTCAGTTTGGAGGGATCAGTGGCGATGACATAGGAATTCTGAAATTATTTTTTGTGAGTTGTGGGAATAAGGAAATGAGTAAATATGTTGATATTGTTAGCAACTAATATTCTCACTGTGGCTGAAGGGAGATTTTAATAAATTGGGGATTGCAAGGAAGAATTCTATGGTGTTGGATTGAAATTATGGTTAGTAATGTGAACCCATGATATATATTCATGATACATATCAGATATCTATGTTTCATGATCTGTATGTAACTCATAGTGTATGTGTACATATATATGAAATTCACTACACACACACACACACACACACACACACACACACACACAAGTATGTATTTTTTGTTTTAAATTCTGGCCACTGAATGTTCCTGGCAACAGTGACATCACTATAAGCAATGAGCTGATTTAACACCCAAGTCTTGGTTTCTAAATACCTTTTCCCATTGAAAGGAACAAGACCACCTTATAGAAATGGTTGGTTACAGAGCTAAGAAAAAGAAAAGACAAGTTGAGCTTAAAACACTTTGTTGTACCAGAAAACGAGAGAATGCTCAGAAACTAAGGGGGAGCATACCAAAAGGAGACAGGAGCCAGCTTGTGGGACTCCCATTGGCCAAATCTGGGTTAGTTTGATTATTACACATTGAACTAAAAAAAAATCTAATAAAGGCAGGAAGGAGGAAGAAAGACGACTGGAAAGGATTTTATGATAGAAAGTCAACAACACATGTTAAAGGAATGACAGACTTGAGAAATCACTGTTTAAAACCATAGAATAATTGATCCAGTGCATGCTAAAACAATGGGAGGATGGTTTGGGGGAACAGAATATTTTATACAGTCTCATGTTTTTTCAGGTGTAATTTATTAATTATACAAATTAAATAAATGTACCTTAATGGTACAAAAATTCGATGGCCACCGTAAGCCAAGTGATCAGATTTAACAACAATAATATGACAAAGTGCCATGCTGTGACTCCCGTGGTGATGCTTGAGAAGCACAACATTGGTCACGTAGAATCCCTTCCCCAAATGCATAGCCTCAATCTAATTGCAAACAGTCAGATGAACCCAAAACGTGTGACACTTTATAAAATGTCACTGTCATAGAAGAGGAGAGGAAGTAACGCTTGTGGAAGGATCACTGTTGTATGTAGAAATTCAGACGTGTCTTGTGGTGCACGATTAACTTGGCCTTGGATAAAGTTTACTTCAAATGGACTCAGCTCTTCTGCGACTGTGATGAAGAAAACTGATGCGTGGTGACAGCACTCGGGGCTGGGAAGTGACACAGGGATTCTCTGTTTTTCTTTCCCTTCTCCTTTCATCTCTTCTTTTTTTAAAAAAAAATTTTCTCCGTATGTTTGAGCAATTACAGTGCGAATGTCACCCAAATAAATGCATGATTAAATCATAAAATTTGAGGTAGTTCATGGCAAAGTTTGCATTCAAATCCTCAAGTTACTTCACTTATGTGTGCTTTAGCTTTCTCATCTAGCAAATGGGCATGATAATACTACCTATCTTGCAAGGATGCTAAGGACTAAGTGAGTTAAAAATACTTAAGAAGAACGGTGGTGGTATAGGGTAAGTATTCAACAAGTCATAGCTATTGTTAAAGAATGAAATAATTTATTGTCTGAAGCATGATACTTTTGAGAACAACTTGAATACTTAGGCTGGGATAGCAGGTGTAAATAAGGACTTTTCCAGGAAAACCAGGATGTGGACTAGTCGGGGTTCTCCAGAGAAACAGAGCCAATAGGAGATATATATACATACACACACATATAGGAAAATTTATCATGCAAATAGGCTCATGCAATTATAGAAGCCAAGAAGTCCCCACGATCTGCTGTCTGAAAGTTGGAGAGCCAAGAAAGCTGGTGGTGTAACTCGTAAGTCCAAAGGCCCAAGAACCAGGGGAGCCAATGGTATAAGTCTCAGTCTTAGTCCAAAGGCCCAAGAACTAAGGGGCCAATGATGTAAGTACCCCCCTGAGTCCAAAGGCCTGAGAATCAGGAGCACTAATGTCTGAGGCCAGGAAAAAAATTGTTATCCCAACTCAGGAAGAGAGGAAATTTGTCCTTTCTCTGCTTTTTTGTTCTATTCTGGCCCTCAGCAGATTGGATCCTGCCCACCCGCACTGGTGAGGGTAATCTATACTCAGTCTACAGATTCAAAATTCTAATCTCTTCTGGAAACATCTTCACCGACACACCCTGAGATCATGTTTCACCAGCTCTCTGGATATCACTTAGCCTGGTCAAATTGACACATAAAATTAACCACCACATATGGCCACCTCAGCTATTATGGTTGTGCTCCTCAGAGTAATTGCTATGTCTTTTGAATGAGAATTTATTATGTCTATGGCACTGAGTAAGTTATGATTTTATTTAATCTGATCAAACTATGTTTAGGGAAATGTTCATTGTCCTCTTATTCTGGATAGGGAAACCAAGTGACAGAAATTTTAATTGACTTCCCATGGTCACATGTCTAGAAAAGGCTTAACTGGGATTGAAAGAGGCTGTCTCTGATTTCAAGACCCATATTCTTAGCAACTATTCTGTATGCTTACCCCACTCAAATGAATCCATGATCTCTCACTGCACTGATGCACGGAGTATTTATTGGCCTCCAGACTTCAGACAATCCATTTCGTCTAGCCTTAATACTTGCTCTTGGTGTATAGGAACATGCGGTCTTTTTCATAAATATTTGACTTCTGCTTCCATCTGTCCATAGTACCCTCTATGGTAAGTAATGGTATCTGATTTAGCACTCAGTTATATGTTGTGGTCTTTTTAAACGCACTGCGATAAGGGGGCAGTGTAACAGAGTGGCTCTTGGTTGGACAGCCTGGATGAAAGTCCTCATTCCACACGTATTGTCCATCCGACACCATCGCAGTCCTTCAATGAATGTGTTCAGATTTGAGGAGATAAGGGAAGATGGCAGCCTTAAAGAGGGTCAAGTTCAGGGTACAGTGCTCTCATCAATCAAACCATCACCGTTTCTGAATACGTCTGCTTACCTGCAAGTCACCACAGCAATTCTAAAAGGTACCCTCCCCCCCCCATAAGGCTTAGGTCTCCCATAACCACATGCCCTCTTTGCTGTATTGCTTCCTTTCTCTCTTTTCTTCACTCATCTATTTTAAAAAGTCCATTTTCACTTCTGCCCCCTGTTTCCTCCCACCAGATCTCTCATACTCCGCTATGCGTGCTTCCGCTATGAATAACACATCAAACACTGGAATAATGGGTGATTTAACTAATATCCTATAATGCAATACCCATTAGTGCAATACAAAATAATATTATGAGATTTTATTAGCTCATATTAGTAAACACAGATTGCATTGAAAGCTGTTCTTGTTTTATTTTTGAAATGCTTGAATACGATAGACTAATATAAAATACCCAAATTATGCTGTTCTGAAACTGTAAAGTTGAGTTTCCTGCTGAGCAGGTTATGTTAAATCTTTTCCTTTTTCTTTATTCTTATGAAGAATAAGGAAATGGTGGCTACGGGGTTTCTCTTTGTTCGCCTTCCCTGCTGCCGAGGAAACAGTTGAAGAGCACTTCCCAGGAAACTGTGTCTGACCTCCTGTCCCTTGCTTTCCACCAAATACTAGTAACAACATCAAATGCCACTTCTTAGCATTAAAAATTGGATATTATCTAACATTAGCGTCTACATAGCACAAGGTAAAGGGGCTTTTTGGCAGAGAGCCAGGTAATTAGTTCAGTGCAGACCAAACAAGACCATTCGAAGCCTCATTGGAGAGTCCTGGCTGTGCTTCTAAAGTCTCTCTCTCATCCTTGCTATAGGAAAACCTGTCAAAGGGTGAATTTAATATTTTCACTTTAAGTATTCCTCTTTTGAATTTTTACCACCCCCTACAATTATACCAGCTCTTTCATTGAACAAAGCCACTATCACATCAAGGTCATGGCTATATAGGAAAAAAAAAAATCTCACTCAAAATAATAATGCCATATCTATATCTTCTTATGCGAATAATTTTGAGGATGAGAATAGAGTGACACCAAATGACCATTTCTGAAGTCTGTCAGTCAAAAGGCTTTTCTCCTATTAAGCAAGGAAAGGATCGTGCGTTGGTAATAGAATCAATGTTGCTAAATCTAACTGAAATATTACAATTTTTACTTTGTGAGTAATGGATCTTTAATGTCTGTAAACAGGGTATGGAATGCTTCAAAGTTCTTTGGCTTGAACTATCATGAATGTCTCAGTGATACTCACAGATTATAGATCATAGAAAAACATTTTACCCCATGGTTGGCTACTTCTTGAACATAAGCTGAGTTATTTTTACCAGAAGTATTAATTAATCAATAAAGAAGAAAGGGATCCTCTACTGATAATACACAAGCCATACACAAAATTCTCCAGTAAGCGTCTCCTCCATGCTAACGTTTAGTTAGCGTGGCTTCTTACTTGGCTAAACCCTTGAACTGCTGCCTTATCTCTCTCCTTACCGATAAATTTCTCAGAAAAATTCTTATAGTTATTTCCTCTATTTCCTCATCATCTAGTTTATTCTTAGTCCATTAACATTCAAATGTTACCTATGGTCTTTCTGAAACTGTTCTTCGTAGGTTGACTTATTGGCCACTTAATTATAGGTAAATACTTTCTGGGTTCCGACAGGAGCAAGAGGAAGGAGGATTGCAGTGTTTTCCCCTGGTCAATGGTTCCTCCTTTCTAGACTTCCCAGATGCTACGTTCTGGGACTTCCCGTCCGGTCTCTTTCAGGATGGAGGAAATGCTGGTAGATGAATCTAATGGACAATGAGTGGCAAACAGACAGGAGTTATCAAAGATACATTTCCAATGTAGAGACTCTCAGGGGGAAAACAAAATACTTTTATATAGTTTTCAGTGATCACAATTGCCAAGGAAGAAATCATGACTGATCACATTGCTGATTTCTGAAGCTTTTTTAATTTCTCTCATTTTCCAAGTAGTTTTCATTCCAAAAACATTGGAGGCATAACCTCCTGCCCTTATGATTATATCTTAATATTTAAAGACAATACATTTCATTGGCTTTCACCTTCATTAGCCACCTTTCATTTTTTTTTAACATTTTTTATTGATTTATAATCATTTTACAATGTTGTGTCAAATTCCAGTGTTCAGCACAATTTTTCAGTCATTTATGGACATATACACACTCATTGTCGCATTTTTTTCTCTGTGAGTTATCATAACATTTTGTGTATATTTCCCTGTGCTATACAGTGTAATCTTGTTTATCTATTCTACAATTTTGAAATCCCAGCCACCTTTCATTTTTAAACATTGCTGACTAACTCCGTTTCCTCTTTGACTTGCTTTCTCGCTCGTTTGCTTTTCCTGGTATAGCAAACTGGTTTCTCTTCTTCTCCCTCTTTGCAGGTCTTCCTCTTCTCCACGTTGAGATCTTATAGTTTATTCTGACCCTTTCATTGGAAAAACATAACTTTTCAGGCTGAGTACAGCCAGAAAACCAATCCCCGTCAGCTCTTGGACATGTCTCCTATCATGTGATCAAATATCCCTCTGTCTAGAGCAGTCATCCGTTTTGTGTCTCTCTTGTTTAAGCTAAACAGAGTAAAAGCAATCCAAGAGAGGGGACAAGGCTATTAAACAATTCCTTTCTATTCATACAGAGCAAATTGTATCATATATCTATAATATGCATGAGGGCATAGCATAGCCCCAACTTTTCCTAAAATAGAAGTTAGCAGTGGAAAGTAAGAGACTTACAAACTTTTAAAGAGAATAAAGAGGTGCATAGATAATCATTGATATACACACCATTGATTTAATTATGTGAAATGAAAGTCCTGATTTCTAAGAATGACATCCTTGGTGGCAATGATTAGGTAGTTTTTGATATGGTAATGGATAGACCATAGAGAATGGATTGATCCAATGTATTTCTTGTGTTCTTATGAACTTCAATTTACATTTAAAATAAATTATAACTCTTCTCCTCTGACCTATCTGTGCACCAATAATTGGGGGAGGAAGCTTTAGACTTGATACACTTTTTACTCCTCTTCATATATCATCATTACTTTAAATTATAAAAACAAATCTTGTCCATGTTTTTTCTTAGAAGTGGGCAAAGGAAAAAAAGGTTATGCATAACAATGGACTGAAGATTTACATGTTTCTAAAAGACATCTCAATTGCAATTTTCTGATCCCACTGCCCAGGGATTGTACCTTCCCATAGAACCATAGCTAATAACTGAGCCCTCAGATTACCAGTGGTGTAAATGACAAGCTTTCATTTTGCTGCAGTTGATCACATTGCCTCAAATTGTGTTTCATTTTATGGGAACATACACACCTTTATGAGTGGAATATTTTTGATTCTACAGCCTGTGGAATGGGATAGCTAGCACCCAGTCATGCAATTTATTACAACACAGTCATTCCTCATCTTGAAAACTTACATTTCTAGGTTCTTAGCAACACACAAGGTAATCTTTTTTTTTTTTTTCTTTGCTGGAACTTTACTCACAAATAGACAGGGTTTTTTTTGTTTTTGTTTTTGTTTTTTTGAGAAGGCAGTTAGAGCACAGTACTTGATAAAGCCCCTTGAGTCTTTAATAGCAAAGTGGAAGCCAAAAGTTGTGTCTCTGTGGAGAAAAGCTACAGTGTTCAACAGTGAGGCATAGACAATGGAATTATGCATTCCTTTCTTGTTTTTTTTTCTCCGTAATATTTTCCTTGAACTGTTCGCTTGTTATTATTTTAATTGAAGGCATTCTTTCTCAGGGCTGAGGTTGTCGCAAATGAGTCAGAGCAGTTTAACTTGTCAAAACATTGAGGGATCTAGATAAAATAATTAAAAATTGTATGGAAGACTACTACATGAGCAAATGCCAAACAATGTTACAGAGAGATATTATGATCAAAAAGTAGGCAAAATAAAGGCCCAACATGGCAACAAAATTCTGTAATTGATGCTATGATTCCTGAAAAGGAAAATTCTATACAGACACAAAAAGACAATATTAACATGGCAATTTATGTCAGACCAAAAAAAAAAAAATTCTTAATGTAAGCCATAGAATGTTGCAGGCAGAATATTATTTGGCTGAAGAGATGGGAGTTTAACAGGGTAGAGATTTTATGACTGACCTGCACTTAATCTTTCCCCTGATGAACATGACTTGTCTCTTTCTCCAACCCTGAGCTCTGTCAACTAAGGTGCAAAATAAAGGGTGACAATCCTTGGCATGTCAGCTGGCTCTTCATGTAGCTCATGACATGGACAGTCCCATCCCAGTGTTCTCAAGGAATCAAATGTCAACTCCCCAAGGTCCGCAGGGCAGCATCAAAAGGAATTAACTCTCAATTTTACTTTTTTTATTTTTTCAAATGGAATGTTTCCCAATGAAACAGCGAGGCCCCTGCTGGTGGAGATGTTTTTTTAAATTTATTTTCTCTCTTTTTCTTTTGAATGGAGGTACTGGGGATTGAACCCAGGACCTCATGCATGTTAAGCACACGCTCTACCACTGAGTTACACCCACCCCCTCAATTTTACTTTGTTGTTAATTTACAAATTTCTTCTTCGGAGATGAGTCTGCTCCTTGGATTGGCTGTCATCCAATCTTATTCTGTGCAGTAACAGAAATAAGCAACATGTGTCCCTGCTTAATATTTTAAATACCTTTACTCCCACTAAACAACACGTAAGACTAGAAAGTTCATGAGGACAATTCTACATGAACCCAGACCCCTGTATCTCATCTTAGAAAGATAAACCAGGTACAGAGAGTCCAAAGTGATTCAATCAAGATGAATCTTGAATCTCAAAAGAGCATAACTTTGCTGTGGTTTTTAAATTGTCTATTTCTTTGGGCAACTAGAGAGAATGCCCTCTTCATTACTGTATTGCAGCAACTACCACAGGTCTTATTCATGGTAGGTGGGCATCCAATAACCGTTTGCTGAGAGACGGATTGGGTGTATTAAAAGTTCATAACATACCAAGAATAAAACTAATATTTCTAGAATGCGTGTTTTAACATAATACACTATATGCAGGCTTGAAGGCTGTGTGGAGTGGGATTCATTCACATAAACTGGACACTTTAACGTTAATACAACCTACTACTAGACTAGCTCTTCTTGGTGGCCACATCACTCTATAGCGATAACATCATAAACAGGAAAAAAAAAAAATCACAGCGCTATCCTGTACTACTTATACCAGAATTTATAGTAACTGACATATATTTATGAATAGAATGGTCTCCCAGTTTCAAAGTGTAACTCAGATTATAGAACACGATGAACTTCACTTAAAATTTCTTAGATTTTTTTCTATCTTGCATGTCAACTTTTATATTGTTTTAAAAATTCCTTTATGCTTAATTTGCTGCTTCATTTGGATTATGCTAATGGGCTGTTATTGACTAATGTCTCCAGTTCAGTTCATCGCGCACTGGGCAGTATTCATCAAATGCTCCTTATATGCCAGCTGAAATTGGTAGTGGTTTGAAGGCAGAGAGCCAAATTCATCAAAAGGATAATGGCTAAATATATTTTGTTTTGTTTTCTGAATTTTAATGACTGAATGGAAGATTTATTCATTATTTATCTATTTTTGAATTTTATCAAATAGTTCTTGTGGTAATTACCCTATCTCTGTATTTATAGAAAAGTGGCACATTATCCAGATAATAGCCTGATTCCATATTTATGAAGTTTCTGTTAAAATTATAAATATAGATACATGGAACGATGTGGTTAATGCCAAGGAAAGCCACTTATAGGTTAAAAATGGGGGAAAACTACAACTAGCTAGCACCTTTTGGTGAAATTAGTATTCTGCATTTGAATTCCATGGGGAAAAAATTATTCTCCTTTAAAATGCAATTTATTTTAAAGGGAAATGTTCATTTATTCTTATTGATCAATAACATCAAATTAAAAAAATAAAAAATAAAATTTAATTATACATTAAAGATTAAATTACATTGAACCTGACTTTTTTTTTTTCTTTTAGTGTAAAAAACACTAAATTAAACAGTGGGCATGGGTGTCAGTGATGTCATATAGCTACACTTTTAGTTATCATATTTCTGAAAACTCATATTGATATTTATCCCTTTAAAGGGAAACACCAAGAGAACTCTACTTTTATTGAGAAGGAATTTAAAAATAAAGACAAAACAACTTTTAAAAGAGAGCGGTTTAGAAATAGGGAATATAGAATAATAAATTTCCAAGGCATCTGAATTTTCTGCATTGGAAATAAAATTGTATAAAATTATTATTCTAAATTCATATTTGCAAGTTGGAAATTGATAACTTTGCAAAATTCTCTATTTACATTTTTTGACTGAAATTTGACAGATTTAGGTTACTCGGAAGTCTCTCAACTTCATTTTTTCTTCTAGATATATACAATATACATATCTAAGTGTGTGTATTATGCTTTTTCCACTGATTAAAAGTAGACTGAATTGGAAGTGAGTTTTTCTCCCCAAAATAAATGGAATTGAACTTCACTTAAATTCCCAGAGTAAGGCAGACTGGGCTTCCATCAAATTTGGTGGCTTGAATCCCTGACAATCGTTTTCCCTATTCAGAGATTATTCTGTGAAGGCGTGTTATCTGTGATTCACCAGAAAAACAAAGACCACTGAATCTCTGCAATTTGACACCTAAATACAGGACTTCAAAAACTCAGCTAAAGGAATGAATATAGAAGAATGAAGTTCACTATTAAATAAATTTTGAACAATTCATTTAACTGTATTCTCTATAGTAACTTATAAGTACACAGTAACTGTAAATCCCTATGTATTAGGGTGTTAGTAGAAACAGCCTGGGTTCTGAGTGTCCAGAGTAGTGTCTGCTGGGGTTCTGGTGTAGGCCTTTTCCCTTTCTTTGCTTTGTTTATCCTCACTCTCTTATCAATTTCTGTGTCCTATGATATGGACATCCTAATCTGGTGATAATCCTGTGTCAGAGCTGACACAACTTACAAATTAATAAACTGCAGAGGTGATTATAACAAAAGCTTTACTTTAAAATATTTTATTGATTTTTGAGAGGCTCACAAACTTATAAAAAGTTGCAAATATGGTGCAGAGATCATTTCTTTTTCCAGAACCATTGAAGAGTAAGTGGTTAACCTAAGCCTCATTACTTTTAAATACTTTAGTTTGTTACTTCCTACAAATAAGGACATTCTCCTATATAAACACAAAACAACCATCAAAATCAGGAAGTCAGCACTGATGCATTGTCACCATTTGATCCTCAGACCCCATTCATGATTTGCCAGGCATTGCAATGAGATCCTTTATAACAAAGGATTCAACCCAAAATCTCGAGTTGCATTTATTTGTCATGTCTCTTTAGTTCCTTTATTCTGGAACGGTTCCTTAGTCTTACCCTTCATGCTGTTTATACTTTTCATGATAAGAAGCCAGACAGAACAGCTCTTAAACTGAATTTGTCTGATGTTCCTCATGACTATAAAATGGGGGTGATCACCATATCCACCTCATAGGATTACATGAGGTAACAAGTGCAAATTATTTCATGCCTTAAGAGTAAGGAACCAAGAATGTTATTTATGATCAACATTAATATTGTCATTGTCACAATTCAAGCATTGATGAGTCAATGTTTCCCCTCTAACTAAGAAGGAACTAAGCATAATGATTTCTTCTTATTTGAACAAGGCTTGACTTATCTTAATAATTTCTCTTGATCTTCTGTATATCACTGAACTGGAGCCATTCAGAGGGTTTCCAGGGGGTGGTTATTTGATGGTGTACATTACACCTGCAAGTTTAGAAATAGTGATAAAGACCACTGCTCACAGTTAGAATAGAAATTCAGAAAAGCATTTAGATATGTTCTATGTCAAAGTCTCACTTTGTCCCAAGAGATTTCAGCTAGAGTTATCCAAACGGATGTCCCAGGAGCGTACCATTAGTCCCCTTCAGCCCACATCAGGCGTGCTGCTTCGGCATTTCTTGGGATGGAATCCATTTCAGGCAGGACAGAGATTCAGCTCTTAGGCAAAGCAGGGGACTCTAGGAATTTAATTCACACGGGGACACATCCCTCGTGGCATATTTAATTTCACATAGGCTAAAAGCAACTCAAAAATTCCTCATATTCTTTGACAACATACCCACTCAGTGGGCAAGCTGTAAGAGTTGTATCCTAGAGAAACTTTAAAAAATTTTATTTACATAAAGGATGGAACAATTCATTACAGGAAAAGAAATCCACTTTTAACACAAAGTCCATCTTATGCCCATATGGTTTTCCTTTTCTTTGAGTTTGAGGATTCCACCCACCAGTCATCTTTGGAAAAAGGAAAGCATCTAATGTCATGTGTTACTTACTTTCTCTGAGGCATGTGAAAGTCGCAGGGTAAATTTAGATAGTTTTGCCCACCTTGCTGCCTGTAAGCAAATCTGATTGTGAGAGATTCCACTGAAAGCCTCACATGCTCCTTGGGAAGAGAAGGGGTCATTTTTGGCTTCCAGAGATCCTGGACACTGCTTGTACCCCAAGAACAAAACTGGGGATATAATATAGATGGCATGTTGCGTGCTGCCCACTCTATTCCAAGTTCCTGAGCTTGGCTGACAAGGATAATATATTGGAGAATTCAAATAAATACCCGTAACACCACTATTATTACTTAGAAACTTTTTAATAATTAAAAATCAAATATAATCTCTAAGCAATAACGGAAACAAGTAAGAAAAATGGAAACCCTATTGAACAAAATAAAGGAGATGCGTACGCAGTAATTGCATTCATCAAATACATCTTGAGAAATAATGTATCAGTAACTCATATGCTGAGGGAATAGAGCCGGCTTTTCCAGTCCAGCCTGAATGGAGGGGTTTTCCAGGATGTGGGACCTCCAGTGATAAAACTGGGATGTGCTGGTACGCTAAGCGCACCAGGTTGGTTAACAGAGATAAGGCAGTGAACTTGGCTTAGTGTGCGGTATTGGTGGGTAAGATGCTGTCACGTGCTCCTTCACCCCAGCCATGCAACCTCTGAAACATATAACTTATTGGATATTCCAGAGCCTCTTACACAGACTTGTTTGCCAGAATGAGTAGTAGGAGGTGTAATTAATAGAAGACCTGCAGCAGACATCACGTTAACTACAAGTACTATAGTTTTTTTTTAATATGCAACTAAGAGTATCAATTAATCACCTTCTGAGGGAAGGTGTTACCTGAGGGAATTCTCCATTTTATGATTCCTGAGTTTGAGGCACTATGCTCAGACGCCCCACCCTAGCCCCAGGCTGTCTTCACAATGGCAGTTTTGTCCTGGAGAACGTTTGCTCCCTCAGGCAGTCTCCGTGATTTCTACTGATCAGCTGGGTCCATATCTTCTTTTGGAAAACAGAGACTTTTTTTTTTTTTTCAGTCAACCTTTGGCATCCTTGACTTTAGAAGAGAAAATCTCAGAAATTTGTTTTTTATTCACTCATTTGTTCATTCACTCATCTCTTTAACAAATATTTCTTCAGCAACTACTCTGTGCCAGATCATGTGCCAGGTACTAAGAATTCAGCCGAAGACTCTCTAACATTGTCTCCACCATCACTGAGTTTTCAGTCTAGGAAAGAATGTAACAATAAATAGGCTTCACCTAAATGACCCCAGATAGCATCAGCCCCAGAGCACAGATGTGATTGTATTATCATTAAACAATCAGATTTCCCATTGTCCCTGCCGACCCACTCTCCATCCTCATCCACCCTGCTCTATGACCAGCGGGGAATAAATCCATGGGTTCCATGCCCCCTGCCTTCTGCTTCTCCTGCACCCACTCCTTTGCAAATTCTACCTCTGCAGATAAACCCTCCAGGCACTCCCCTATTGCGTGTTCCCTCTGTTTCCTGTTGGGACATTGATGATCGCACAAAGTAACCTTTGTCTATTTCTGGGGCTCAGAAGAGACAATTTCGCCAGCCTCCAAGAACATACTCACGCCCTTTGGGCTACTGTTCTCCTACCAGTCTCCCTTTGGCATCTCTAGTGTCCACGGGGTATTTGGAGCATCTGCTTTCTCCCATAGGTGTCCTGCCATTTCTGTAACCACCCCTCCATCTGGGGCATTCGAGAGCTGCAGAACACTCAAGATGCCACACCAGCATCAGAGGAGCTTCAGTCTGGGCTGACTCAGGTAGACACAGCACACAGGACTCACAATACTTTCAAGTCCCCATGAAAATTCTTTAATTCCTTTTAGGATCAGAGAAAGAAGAACTTTCAGGTTGAAGAAAATGCTTTCTTATGGAATATTAATATATTCATCTTGATGCCAAATTATTCAAACATATTTCTTAATGTGTGTGTGTGTGTGTGTGTGTGTGTGTGTGTGTGTGTGTGTGTGTGTGTGTAGGAAGTGGGCTATGGAGATAAAAGTGCCTAGAGCCCACAAAAGTCATAATGTAACCCTGCCTCACCTTATGCATGAATCCCACAGGGAATTGGATGCAATCATACCTCTTCCTCTTAATATCCTACTTTTATTCAAGCATTCAAGCGCCCTTCTTTTCTCATCCTTCAGCAGAAAGTCACTCATGCTCAACTCATACATAAATATGTCTTGCAAGGCTACCAATGACATTACACCCTCTGACTTACCCAGCCAAATCAAGACCCTCTCTATGACGTAGCAACCGCCGTACCGTGTGAAACGAGCTGTGCTATTGAAAAAGTTGACCTGAGTCCTGACATCGCCTAACCCAACGTCCTGGGGATGGGGAAGGGCTGGCAGAGGTGGCTTCTAAGCTGAGACCTGGAGGAAATGGGTCAGGAAAGAGAGCCCAGGCAGAGGGAAGGGCGTGTTTAAATTCCCCTCAACCAGTGAAAGCAGGTAGTAGGACAGAGTGCGGTTGAATGGATACGGCGAACTCATTAAAGGATTCAGAATTACTTGAACTTTAATCTGAGTGCAAACTGAATGCAGTTGGTTTTGCATTTTAGAAAGAGAACTCCAGCTGCACTGCAGGGAACTAGAGAACCAATAGGAAAGGGGGCAGGAGCAGGCCCAGGCAGGGCTAATGGCAGGTTGCTGGAGGAAAAGGGAAGCTGGTCGTCTGAACTTACAGTGGCAGAAGATATTTGGTAGAAATATTACCTGGTATTTGGTAGAAAAAAATCAATAGAAATTGTTAATAGATTAAAAGGAAAACTGAGGAGAGTGGAGTTTTAATTCCTCACGGACTTACTGAGAGGCCTTAGAAACTATGGAGCTGAAACAGAGCAGGAAGGAGGATCATTTCAGTCCATCCAGACAAGGGACTTCATATCCTGTGGCACAAACTCCCTCATTCAATAGGTATTTTTGAGGACCTCCTTACTCGGCATCTGGGATATATTATGAATTAGGGCAGATAAGAGTCCTTGCTCTTTGGAGCTTACAGTGGAGCAGGAGAGAGAAACCTTAATCCAATGTAAAGCATCCACGTTGTAAATGTTACCCAAGATGGGTACCTGGCTCTGTGGCAATGTATTTCAGGGGAATTTGCAATAGTGAAGAAGATGAGGGGTGATTCTTGTAGTAAAGTCATGGTTGAGCTGACCTATGAAAAACATGTATGTGTTAGCAGGGCTGAGAGTGGACAGGTCTCTTCAAACTGATGGAGCATCACATATAAAGGTTTGGTGGAAAGATAGACCATGATGCCCTCATGAACTTGAAAGGCACCCAGGGTGGCAGGGGCGCAGAGAGTAAAGGAACCATCACACGGGATTAAGCAGAGAAGTATACGGAAGCAAGTGCTGGCAAAATCCAGACCAGTTAGTTCAGGCATCCAAATTCACAGTAAGGAGTCTTGTTCTCCCAGGTTTGCCTTAAACATGGACAGTGGTGGAGAGATGCCAGTTTGTATTTCTAAAGCTCTCTCTGCCTGTTGGATGAAGAATAAACTTGAGGGCTGAAGAATCGACAGGGGGTATCCGTGAGCGGGCTGTTGCAGCGGTCCAGACGAGAGATGATAATTGCTTGAACTGTGTGATGGCGGTGGAGATGGGGAATTTCGACAGATTGGAGAGATGTTTAGAAGGAAAATAAGCAGGACTTGGTGATGGACTGGTTCTGGGAGGTGAGGGAAAGGAAGGTGCCTGCGTTGATAACTGGGGTTGATGGGAGTGTCAGGAATGGAGATAAAGACCACTGGGAGGGGCCAGATGGACGCAGGTGGTGATGGGAGGGTGGGAAAGTGGGATGCGCGGGTCTGATTTTGGGCAGGTTGAGTTTGAGTGAGCTTTAGAACCCAAGTGAAGGTGGAGAGCATGTGCCTAGTTGCTCACTTGTGGCCTGGTCCTTAATCAGAGCATTAGTCCTTTGAGGACACAGTCCATGTTTTTCTCAGTCATAAGGGAGTGATCTCATAACTTTGCAAATAGTTGAAACTGTAGTTCTTGGCGACAAATAGAGTTGGCTTGCCCCGAAGGGAACTGTCAATAATTCTTCTTTAAAAGGATGAGTGACACACTCTTCCCTCTTCTGGGCTCTCCATCCCAGCATTAGCTCAATGAATCTCTCATTCTGGATCCCTGAGGAAGAAAGCCTCTTGTTACTCCAAAGGTAATGTGCTGTCTGTTCCTGGAACTGACTTTCAACATTATTAACCCTTCAACGTCTTCCCAGTGCACTTCCAATAAAGCCCAGACTCTTTGTGATTTGGCCTTGCCTGTCCCTTGGCCCCCTTCCACATTCTGATCCCTTTTCTCACTCTCGTTTTCGCTGTACTGACCTATTTCCAATTCCTTCCACAAGCTCGTTCCCACTCAGACCTCTGCACATGCCCTTTCTCACCCTTTGCTTGGCTACTTCCTACCCATCCTTCAGATCCCAACTGAAATGCCACACATTCAGAGATACCTTCTCTGCCCCTCTGCTCTTCCCTCCCTTCCTTACTCTCTGTCTTGTCCTCTGCCCTTTTCTGTGAAAGCACACATCACAGACCATAGCTGAATATTCATTTGTGTATTTGACTAGTGTCTCTCTCCCTGACTAAATTATACCCTGTGACAGCAGAGACCGTGTGTAATATGTTTTTCAATATTAAGCCAGCAAAGATGCCATGTTTATTCAACGCATGAATGAATGAATGACTAACTGAAGTGCTTCCTCTGTGCCAGGGAGAAATCTAGACAGAAAGATGCCTAAGGTACCAGCTCCACGCTCAGTGTCCAGTGGAGAGAGCAATGCAGGGCAGTATTTCGCTCTAGCAGGTGCACAGACGGGGTGGGGTTGAAGCTGCAGCAGGTGAATACTAACTCTCCCTGTGAGTTTTGGGAAAGGCTCCCAGGAAGGCAGCATTTAATGTGGGTCTTCAAGGATAAGCCGGAGTTCAGTGGGAGGAGAAGGGGAGGAAGGGCAGACAGACAGAGCACCGTTTGTGGAGAGGCTGAGAGGTGTGAGAGAACGCGATGCTTTTTGGGCAGCACTGAAATGTCTGGCCCATGAGCAGGAGTTCACGGAAAGGAAAGGGCAGAGATTAGGCTGGTAAGGGGTGTTGGAACAGATCAGAAAGCCCATGCTGTTTTGTTTAGATTTCATCCAACAGGGAATGGCAAATCATTGGAGATTTCTAAGCCAGGGGATAATTTGGTCAGGATTGTGTCTCAGTAAGGCTACTTCGGCAGCAGATGCACACATGTTTGTGTGTGTGTGTGTGTGTGTGTGAGAGAGAGAGAGAGAGATGCCTGGAGTTCAGGATGTGGGCGAGAAGTTGGTAGCCCACAGGGAAGATGATGTCACAGACTCGGAGGCAGTGGCTGTGAAGAAAGACAGTGGAAGATGGATTTTGAGGGATCTTGAGGAGGAAGAATCGTTAGAACTTGGACTCTATACTCTCTGACCTCATTTTTACTCCTAAGATTCTGTGACCGATATATTAACTCCTACTCGGGCCTCAGAATTTGGGAGAAATATATTCTTAAAGTGTTTCTGCTTTTCCAAAAATAAACTCAAGGAACTTGGATCTCTTAGATGAAAACACAACAGAACTATACATTATACAGCAGTATGGGTTCCCTGGGGTGGAGTCAGAGATGCATGTATGAGAAAAGTGGTCTGACTGGGTTACTTTGGTTAGGATAGCAGAGCGGACAATCTGTGTAGACCTTGGGCCAAACATCCTAATAAACCTCTCCTGCTTCCTTCTCATGACGTGGCCTTAGATGAATACATTGCAAGTTAAAAAAAAATGCCCCAGACGTAATTTGAGGCAGTAGGAGGAATTGATATTTCCACATCCCTACTTTTTCACTGTCACTAGTGTGTATTTTTGATTTATCAATTTATAGGAGTTTAATAGCAATCAATAGATGAATTTAGATATAGTAGACTTAAGAATTGCCAGAAGGCTGGTGTGGAGTAGGGGATAATATAAACCAAATGGTGGCTGATATTAAGTTTGGGTGAAACTGAGAACCACAGAGAGAGGGCAGATCTGAGGAATTATTATTTAATAATAATCAAATTAACCAATCTTTGAGTGAAATGAGCACACGTGAATTTGCGGAACTGTTCAGATCAGTGTTTATTAGGTCTATGTTAAATTCATTTCCTAATTGTCCTTAATGTATGGCATCAGGAAAACACAGAAGATGGAAGAAATACCTTCGCAGTCCCCAGGGATGGTTCCCCGGGGGTGCTGTCCAACAACAGCCAGCAGCTAACACGGGGGAGAGTGTGACCAGCCAAACTGAAACTGTTCAGTGGCTTCAAAGAAAAGTTTCATATCCTGGCCAATGTGGTATTTTTCTCCTTGCAGTGAAAATTAGTGGAAAAAAATATCCAGAGCCATAACAAGTCATTTGAAAAACTTGAGGGGAAGGGGATTACTCACATTCTTTAAATAGTAATTTGTTGATTTATTTCACTCTTGGGAGAAGAAACAGTTCTGTGAATAGTTTTCCTTATTTCCAGAAAAGCCTTTATGTAAACTTCAGGTGTCTCGAGGACCTTATCTTGTACCCCCAACACAAACATTGCATTAAAAACAGTTTCAAAACTATTTAGTTAAAGTTTGTAGCACATGATCCTCACCTAACATTTCTCTGCAGAGGTTTTAACTAAAATAGATACAAAACAAGAGATTAATCCTGTTACGGAGAGCCTGACCTCAGAATGATGGCCTTCCGAACAATATTAACCTGTGCCATATGCCCAGTTCCTTCAGCTAATTAATTACTAGCTACTCGTTTCTAGCAGTTTCTACATTTGATTCAAGTGCTAGCTTTGCTGGCTGTTGAGTCATTTACTACGAACATTTTAGTCTTCCTCACTTGTAAAACAGAATTTATATTAGGGCCTCCGTACAATTTGTGTTGTAAGAGTTAACTAAACACAAAAATGTGTTTTTCAGTATGTGTGTGTGTGATCATAGGGCCACAAATTATTTTCAAGATGGTTAACTTATCCTTTCCCCAAGCCATTCTCCTGGAGCTACACCACTACTGAAAATATGACTTATTTACAAATTATCTGTCACACAAACAATTCAAGGGTGTATACTATGCTTTCAAAAAACCTTTAAGTCTTTGCAATCATTGTTTGCATTCAGATCTTTACATATTGTGGGGATCGGGGGCCATCATTCCTAGTACAGTGTCATGGTTAAGACTTCTCCACTTACTACTAGTTCTGTGTGTACTAGCAGGTTATAACCTACACGCGTCTAACCTAACTGTGTCTTACTTTCCTCATCTGAAAAATGGGGATCATAATAGTAATAGGACTTTGCATCATAGGACTGTTAGGACTCACTGATTGGGAGATATTATTGACAAGAGGATTCAAGAATGGTTTCCAGATTTCTGATAAGGACAACTGGGAGTACAGAGAGCCATCATTTGAAATATGGACTCCAGGGGTAGGAGAAGATATAAGAGGAAAGCCATGGTTAAGATGTTCTCAGTTTGTGCTGCTCACCAATTCTCTTAGATGTGAGGAAGGGTCAGTGTGGATTTGAAAATAAGCCTAAGGTTGTATGGGTTTGGGAGTCCGTTTTCCTGAAATATTATACCGTATTGAATGGCTCAGGGAGCTCTGGACTATTAAAGGTAGACTTTAATCTAGAGCAACCTCTTCATTCGACGGTTCTTCAGGTCACACTACTTGTGATAAAGTAGCGTGTTATGTTGGTGGTCCCCAAAGAACCACACCTGCTGATAGCCACACACCTGCGCGGTCCTCTCCTCTTGACTCTACAATTCACTATAATGAGTAGAATCCAGCAAAAGCAACACTGTACTAATTTCAAGTCTAAAGCTTAAGATGATGTGGGTGCTTCTGCTTTTGTGTTCTTGGAATCCCTAAGCCCCACTGAGAAGTCTGGCTGTTCTGTAGGAGAGGCGATGTGGATAGGGAGATAACCTGACACACTGGGGAGAGAGACAGTCCAGCTGACCCAGTGTCCTGATACCAGGTGTCACTCCCCACGAGCTGAATGCAGCTCCTGGGTGATCACCCTCAAGACTGGGCTTAGCTAAGTACAGCCAACCCACACCATCATTAGAGATATGTATTTTTTAAGCTACTAAGTTTTAGGGTGGTGTGTTATGTATTAATAGCTTATCAAAACAACTGCAGAACCAGGACAAGAATCTAGGTCTTCTGAGTTCTAAGGTCGTCTAGGTAAGAAATATGTTCTGTTAGAGTTTCCTCTCAACTTTCCCAAAAACTTAATAAAGAATGCAGGTTGAATAACTCTACTTCTTTTTTCCTAGTTGGCTCAAGTGCAAAATTTGTGTAATGATTAACTTCTTGACGTAAATAAACTATATATCCTGAGATTAATGAAAGTTACCTGTCAATTAACCATGAGATAGATCTATCTAGCCATCTATCCATCCATCCATCCATCCATCCATCCATCCATCCATCCATCCATTTATTATCTATTAATTTATATCAAAGAACTAGATGGAAGCTCTCTATCAAACATCTGTGGCTTTCTGAGTCATCATGAAGTACAAGAGAGGTGGAATGAGAAAGCCACTTTTTCTTTCTTGTCACTTCAATTTTAAATCTTTATAATTCTCATGGGGGAATATCAATGGTGGCAGGTTTTACTTTGTTGAATGTTTAAAACTTTGATTGAATTTTAACCGTTCATGAAATATGATTGCTTGAGAAAAATCACCAGAACTTCAAGACCATAGACACCATCTTCTGAAAACAAACTACTCTCCAAGTAAATGAAGTTTAGAGGATGACCACATGTCATCTCTCAAGGAGGCAACGTAGATCTGGCATGGGTCTGTAAAAGAAAGCATCTTTTTATTTATTTATTTTTTTTAGCATGCAGTCTTCTGTTTGTGGGTTCAAATATTAGATATCACTGTAGAACGGCAGGAATCCTATCCATTTCTAAATTAGAATTACATTTGTTTGGGAACTGCTCAGAAGTCTGTCTCATGGCATCTGACAGCTTGACAAGGCTTGTTGCCATGGAAAACGTTTGTGATGTTATATAAATATACTCCCAGGTCATGAGCTGCCGTGTATTTTTTGGACATTGCTGCTGAGAGGGAAATGACTAAACATCTTTTTTAGAAAGGAAGAATAACATAGTAAACAAACAATAATAACAAGTAATAAATATGTGTGTATCCAGTAAATTGGTGCTCTGTTTTCCTAAGAATTAGACTTATGTTCTAAGAACCATTTTAGCTATAAAAGTTCATTTATTGCAAAGGCTTTCCCCCACTTAAAATATTCTTATTACCAGTAATTTTGCAGTATTAATGGTTCCACTATTAATAGACTGAGAGACAAGGGACCTATTCTTCTTGTTCTCTATCTGTTATTCCATTAAGTAAGACTGCCAACCTCGGACTGCAGCTCTATAATGAACCGTGTGCTCAAGCCACAGGGTATATCCTCAGTGAAGGTTGTCCTCACATGTTGTTTTTGGTGCATGTTACGACTAGACAGGAAAAAAGTACAACAACAAGATGCAAGGGGGAAACACTCAATTCAGGTTAGGATCTAAAATAGCCGTTTTCTTTGGAATTGGTGGGAGGTGAAGAAGTGTTGGGGAAATGATGTGGAAAGTCATGGGTGACATCTCTGTAATTTGGCCCCTTCTTATGACTGATGCCCTTTGTGTGAGCTCCCGTGGTACCTACAGTCTGACACACACAAGCCTGTCCTCCACCCTCGCTTTCTCTGACACACTATCATTTATTCAGCCATGAATGCGACCTGCCAGATTCTTATGCTTGGGCAAACAGTGCCTACCTTAGGAGTCAGTGCTGACTGCCCGTGGGGATGCTGCCTTTGCTGTTGCCACGGTGGCCTCTGCTGCTGTTCACCCCTTAAGTCAATAAGGGATGTTACAAATACCACCGCCTTACGCCACAGTGGAGCGGGAACATGGCCTCCTCATCTGTAAGTACGCCATCTTTCTCTTAAGCAGATGCCGAAGTCACTTTCTACCACAGTCTGGACCCTCTGAAGAAGAGTAATGCCACTCGTGTTTTACAAGTCCACGTATTTGAAAACTACTTATTTTTTTTTAATGGATTTGCAGGCGTTCCGCAATAGGAGCAATACCACTCCTATTGACTTATGCTGTGCGTCGTTGAGAGCGGGTTGGGATGGAATGGGACACAGCTATCTATTACACCAGGGTGTCGGGCCTCACCGAGCCGCATCACCCCGTGTGTATAGAAAGAAAAATGGACAGAGGTCGAGGCCACATTGATGGAGAAAACATAACCAGACATTTATCTGATTTTTCACCCTGGCAGATCACTTTTACCAGCATCACATGCTTTGATTCTCTCTTAAGCCCAGCAAGGTGTAGATGCAAGTGATATTTCATCACTGTACAAACGAGGAAACGGGGGTTTGGAGAGCTTTAGGGGTTGGCTCAAGCTGCACATCATGTATGTGACAGAGGTGGGCTTCTCACTGAGCAGTAGCACCTTGCTGACAAGGCATACGGGGCTCACTGCGCGCTGAAGTCGCTCTGGCATGCTTTCTCCACACTACACTGAGCACACTTTTTCATGAAGAAGTCCTCAGCCCAGGGTGGAGCCAGGAGAGGGGTGAGGGGGCGGAGATTCACTTCTCCCTGGCTCCTCTGGCTCCCTTCACCGCCCGTGGAGGCTGCTGTCTTGGGGTGAGATGCCCTGTTGTTTTTCTCTCTACAGGACTGACGCTCTCTTTGCACTGGAAACTGAAGGCACAGAAACAGAAGGAATCTGATGTCATCCAAACGAAGGAAAGCAACTCATTTTATTTTTAAACACTGCACCTCTGACTGTTTTTGCTGTAATCTATCCAGGTAGCTCTGTCTGCAGGAAAAATGAAGCAAAATTAACAGTTGCTTGAATTATCTCCATTCTTGAATTTACTCCATGGATACAAACACAACTCACAAGGAGATTAAAAAAAACAAAAACAAAAACAGGTCCGTATATACTGGTAAATTTGAAACAAAAAGTTTTTCAATTTTTAAAATTTATTTATTTAAAGTTAACATTCTTAATTTTTTAAATAAAAATTTTAAACTTTGGAAACTGAAACGTGGATCTTAGTTTTTCTATTTTTAAATTATTTTTACTTTAATTTTTTTTTTTTTTTTTGCCAATGGATGTACTGGGTAATAAATCCAGGATCTCATGCATGTTAAGCAGAAGCTCTACCACTGAGCTATATCCTCACCCAGTGTACCTTAATTTTTTTAAATAGAGTTGTTTTGTACTTTTTGACAGCCTCAAGCATCCTCACAGTCTTTGTACATGATAATCTTGTAAAATTATAATAAGATCTGAAGTTTCCATATGATTAAGCCTATTAAGGTATTCTATGTCATACGGTACCGTTCTTAGAATATTTAGTTTCTTTTACTTTAAAAATAAATACAAACAAAATACAGTCATTGATTAAGCATGTTGTATTCCAAGTATTTTCAAGTAAGTAATTTTATTTATTCTAGAGAGTAATAGTACTATTTATAAACAGTCTAGTTTTTCTCCTTTCAGGCATATGATAGGATTGCACTTCCTCACTCCTTTGTAGCTGGATATAGGCACATGACTTGCTTTAACTAATGAAATTTAATCAGAAGTGACATATATCACTTACGTGCAGAAACACTTAATTGCTGGAGCAACTTTTCTTCTCTCGTGGCAATCATGAAGGCACAGAATATAGCCTCCATAAGCCTGGGTTCTTGAGTTACTGCCATGAAGAATCACTACATTTTGGTGATTATTTGTTACTGTAGCATAGCCTAGCCCATTCTGACTAATATAGCATTTAACAGATGAGGAAACAAAGACTAGGAGAAATGAAGGGACTCACTCAAATTGGCATAACAGAGTTACAGACCGACTTCACTGGTTCTTCTGGTCCAGATTTGCAACGTCATTCCAGGCTCGAATAATACGTTCTCCAAGAATCTCAAAATTAAAAACACCTGATTTAACAAACATGTGCTATGTGTCCACATTCAAATTAACTGGTTCTTTTAATTGAATGGGAAAATTACATCAGTTAAAGGAATAGTGGTATCGGATATTTAAATGAACAAAGATTGAACATACTAACACAAGTCATTTTATGGATAAACACAAAACTGCTATGCTGTGGTCTTAAAAATATTTAGAAAAGTGACATCTCTGAGTTACTTAAACCTTCTAGCTTTTTCATTCAGACAGGCGACTTCCAAATAGTTAATTCTACCTACTTATTATAAGAGATTGAGAAAGGGAATATCAGCCAGGAAGACAGTCCCTAAACTACTCTGAGTACATGAGACTTCTAACATAGTTGTAAGAAGCTTAGAAAATTCACTTGCCATTTCCACTAATACTCACGGATCCCTGTCATCTGAACACACTGATCTATGTTCAAGTGAAAATGCACTTTGCAAACAGGCTTTTGGTTGAAAATATATTTTTGCAAGATTTCATGACTTGGCAGCCCAATTTCTTCTTTTATACTAAAGAGATTTTTGAAAGATGAATATCTTGGCCACTTCAAAGTCACACAAATTTCACTCAGTTTTCACTTCGTGTTTGCTCTTACTAGTGATATTTTAATATCCCTTGTTTAACTGCTTTTGATGTCGTTTATTTGCTGTATTTTTTGGCAGCCCGTGCCCCACTTCCTTTCAGCTTTCACCAATGCCAGTTACTTTATTTCTTTACCTGATGTTTTTGCACATTTCCTCCAGAATCTAATCTACCAGGATTTATGAGAGAGATATGATTTCTTATTCAAAATAGTCTTAGAAGCAGTAGAGCTCAAACTCCACAGGAAACATTTTTTAAAAATAATATTCAGTCTACTTTTATGTGTCAGATTGGTCTGTCACAACTCACTTAACCCTTCAATTCCTTAGTTTCCCCATCTACTAAGTATGAATAACTGCCATCTTCCTCAGCTTAAACTCCAAGACTGTTTTGAGAAAAATTATGTTTCTAAAGCTTTCTCAGCCTTATATAAAGAACTAGGTATACCTAAAACATATGAATCAAACCTCTAGACATTTGGGACAGAGGCATTTTAAAACAATTATGCTAAAACCTTTGGAATGAGCTGGCATGTTCAAAGTTCAACAGAATTGGTGTTTCCAAGTATCAAAGCCGATCACAAGTTGATTTCACAAAGAACTTAGCAGACTTGCATCATTTTAGACTTCAATGTCTGAAAAACAGATGTTCCAATATTTCAAATAATCATAACCAAAAAAAGGAACTTGATTACCTGAATAAAGCATCATGCTAATTACCATGACTGGAAGTATTCTTGGTGTTAATAGAAACAGCTAACAGTTCTAACAGTGCTTACTGTATTTCTGTTCCTATGTGGGTTGTTTACTACCTTATCTAATTTACTGTAAATTTCTAACAACAACCAAATAAGATTCCCCATTTTACAAACTCAGAAAGGGTCTTAAGAAGTCAATCAGTTGGTTCAAGTTTACAGAGCCAGTTATCAGCAGTGCTCAAATTTGGAGACAGGAAGTCTAATTCCTGAGCCACACTTTAACTACTACCATATAAGCTTTAGTGATTATTGATCAAATTATTTTAGGAAACTTATGGTAAGATTCCAGGTTAATAGACAAAACAGGAAGTAATATGGAAGAGTTCCTACCACAGAAGTTTCGTCAGGAATATCTCGCCAGAGTAGAGGAATGTGGAGTTACCTGTATTGGCTCAGAGATAAGCAGATGACAAGAATGTGGGAAAATCTCTGAACCACATCAAGCGATGCGTGTTTTCTTAAGATTTGATGGGTTTAGTTCACAGGAGATCGGAGGAGCATTACCACTGTGTTAAAACATTTTAAAAGCTGTCTTATGTTAAAGGAAGGAGGCTGACTCTGGGTTGATCCAAAGGCACAAATAAGGGCCCTTCAATAAAAGTTACAGCGTGGAGACAGATTTGGAGTTAATTTGTTAAACAGCCGTCCTTCTGGGAACATCCTATCATCCTATCATCCAGCTTCTCTGGAGGGCAGTTCACAAATGGAGAACCAGATGAGAGCCTGCATCAGAAGCCTCTGATTTGTTCTCAATGAACATCAATGAACATTTTTTTCAATGAACATTTTCAACGTGCATCTGCAGTTGGGGGAACTCTTTTTTAAGAAACTTTTAAATAGATTAATTTACTTTATCTTTATTTCACTTGTATTTTTGAAGTGGGGAGGTAATCAGGTTTATTTATTTACTTACTTTTTAGTGGAGGTACTGGGGATTGAACTCAGAACCTCATGCATGCTAAGCATGCACTCTACCACTGAGCTATGCCCTCTCCTGCTGCTCAGGGGAACTCTTAAAGGGTGAAGAGCAGCACTGGCATTCGGAAGAAGCCAGAACTCCTGAAACCTACCCAGGGAGACTTCCACAGAAGTTCTGCACATCTAGCATCCTCAGCATACATATATAGGAAAAGCACTTAATTGTCACTCCCTCTCATTCAAGTTGTAACATTTGGAGTGTTCTTAATTATAAGAGCATGAGGAAGGCTGATCAATTGTTTAAAATGAGAAAGCCCATGTCAGGCTTCTATCGGATTTACTGAAATAATAAAATTGCTTTGGAGACGACATGCATATACACTTTTTCCCCCAAGTCATCTAATCACCTGGAAGTTGAAAGCGCTTAGACTGGAAATCCCACGCAGTCAGGGAGTTGAGGTTTGTTGCTGAATTCTCAGCACCCAGCACACAACCTCGCACCTCGCAGGTCCTCACTAGATAGTCACTGAGTAAAGCAAAGGGAATGCAATAGGCAGTCCCAGGAATTGTATAAACGTGATGATCAGGAGTGAACTGAGATTCAGTTACAGAGCTTCTGGAAATATTTTTAATCTTTCCTGCTGCTTTATGCTTTGACTCCAAAGGCCTGAGTTCAGAACTTAAGAAAATCAGAGAAAAGTGGTCTAGACAGTTCTGGTTAAAACAACAGAGCATCTCATCCATTCTAAAGAAAGAGCCTTTCTTTTGTCGTTAGACTGAGCTTAGCTGTATTTCCAGAAAGCCCTATTTTCATAAAAAGCGGTTTGTATCCACTGCAACTTAAACAGTGAGCAGACTTCTGGATTTAACAGCTTTCTTAAAAATTAAGAACACGGAACCAGACAGCCTGCAGGATAGCACTGAAAAAATTTTTCATTATATTTAAACAATTGAATGTCAACACTAATCACTGATTCCTGCTGGGTTCTATTCTTTCCCAACAAAAAAGGAAACCATTTATTCACACTGTAATGCGTCCTTCGTGTGAAACATTCTAAGTTGTATTCATGTGTAACAGATGATCTTGTCAAGAACGGCTCCTGACCCTGGAAGGGCTACTGAGCAACTTGGGAGTTTGTTATCCTGCCTTGATTCTCTTCCTTTCCGGGAACACTTGATGTGTTTCTAGCCACTGGAGAAAGTGTGCACACAATAGAATCAAACCATGTACGATGAAGGGAACTGAGAGACTGCAGTTGGGAGGGTAATGGTCTGGAGTCTGCAGTCAGAGACGTTCTTTCCTATTATTTTCTCTCCTCTGTTGGAGTTTTGAACAAGTTACATTTTAGAGAATGAAACGTTGTATGTCTCATTCACATGAACGCGGGATCGCTATGAACAAGAGTATTCTTTAACTCATGTTATTTCTGTTTTGGAAGTTATGAATAAGAAAATGCGGACCCTCCCCCCCTGCCCCCGGAGCATTAATTACTGCCATGTACATTCTTAGGTTGCTCGCAAACTTTTCCACAGTTATATGTTTAACCACTAAAGGGTAAAAAACTAAAAGAAAAATTCGAGTGAAGAAACTAGATCGATGAGACCCCCTATGACCTACCTCCCATATCGTGAAAAGGACAGAGTATCCTTATGAAACCTCAAAAGCTCCCTGTTTCATTTCTTTGAGGATAAACAGATTAATCAGTCAACAACTAATTATTGAATTATCTACCAGACACATAGAGGCACAGCCCTACACCAAATCTAGGCAAGCCATGCCAAGATAAATACCTTCATTTGTTTTAAAATTAACCCCATGGCTCTAATAATGTAGTTTGACAGAATACATAAACCCAAATCAGTGATTGATTTTCCGGCATGAGAATGTGAAAGCTTTGATTGAAAATGTTCTAAACATTTTTTAATCTCTCTTTCTTCCTACCCATAATAGTAAAACTGAAAATAAGCACTTACACAACCTGGCCAAATATTTAGATAAAGAATGAGTCCGTAACCAGCAATATCTTAAAATGTGTTTGAGTTATTCTATATGCTACTTAAATAGTTAAACTGTCAGCCTGGGATTTTGTATATATTCCTCATTAGGTTGCCTCAAAGACCCCAGGGTAGGTATATCTGCATTTTAAAATTTTGTATTTTTCCATGGTTTATATACCCCATAAAATGCCTTGAGAACTTTATGAGGGATGTTACATTAATATGTGTTATTATAAATATGATTTAAATATCTAAAGCATTACGGAGTGATTACTGTTCAATAAGGCAGCATGCATAAAAGGGTTATCTCCATGCTGTGCTTAGGTTTCCACAGTATAATATAATGAATTGTTCAATATAGTTTGCATGCTATTTGTCTCTGTTTCTTCCTGGGCTCGAGGGAAGCTGATGTGCAATCCTCTAACAAGGCAATCATAAATTGCAGAACAATAAACAGCCCTTGAGATTTTTAGATAGTATGTGGTTAGCATGCAATCCATCTTGGGAAACTTGATTTAATACCTCAAAGGAACCTCCCTGACAATGCTCAACATTGTTTTAAACTGCTGCTAAATCAATTAGTGCATTGCAGAATCCTAATGCCTCTGCCTCCTTCATAGCCCACCCCAAGAACTCCAGCTGGTCATTCTGTAAGGCAAAAGATTTAGGGAGCCACTGCATGGATGCACTTGCGTTTCCCTGGAAAACATTAAAGGTAATCCGGCATGAAAGGAAGGATGAACCAGCTTCCCTAAATCATCAAGATCAATGAGGGTGTCATCTTCAAAATTCATTTCAATTTTTCTGAATTACCCTTCTTGCGGCCAAGAAGAATAAATTTAGATAAAAGGTAACACTTATTCTAAAGTCAAGACTATAAGTTTAAGTACCCCTTCTCCTCCAAAATGTATATATTTTTGCTTTAATTTGCACATTTCCTTTGGTGTATATAATGTATTCTGCAACTATGATATTGAAGGATCTCAAGACATTTATAGAAATTAACTCATCCTCACATATCTATTAACTTGTAAAGTAGAAACAAAAGTTAAAAAACAATGATAAACAAAACCCTCCCAGTGGTAAAAGAGATAATGTCAACAATTTCTTAGTTCATGATAGATTATTCAATCTTTTTTCCTATGGCACTAAATGCAATAATTAGAGTGACCCTTGCTGTGAGAGGAGGAGGATCATGACCTCCCTTTAAGGTTTATGGTACTGCCTCCTTTTCTTAAATGGTGTCCTTTTATTTTTCCACATTAATTTATTGAAGACAATTCTCTGGCAATCCCTCGCCTTTCCTTACATCTTTTGTCATAGTGCAATAGTCTTGCTTTTTCAATATCTCACAGTCCCAGCTGGTTCCCGTTGCCTGCAGGGTGAAGCCACAGATTGTGCTAAGGAGAGAGCCTCAGTCATACCCCAACCACAAGAGTTCTTTCCTTCTAAGGCAAGTTCACTCAACTTGTGCAACTGGGACTAATTGGCTGGATTAGGAAACAAAGCGAAGTGAAACAAAGCAGTTAAATCAGTCCAACTAAAAGAAACTTCTTTTTGTTTTTCCTTAAACAAGACTAAGTACTTGTTTTACTTGATTTAAAAAAAGAAAAGCAGCAGCCTGTTCTGGTGATGTGTAAACACAATCAATGCTTTCCTCAGTCCAAGGATAGTTTCCTCTGACCAAGCGATAATTTCAACGTTTTATGTCTCTGCTCTTTCCTTTAAAGATGCGCAAGGCGTGATTTTCTGCAAGCCATCTAAACTTAATATTAACTCCCATATATAATGGGAATCCTTACCATATTAGTTCCCATACGTAATAGGAAGCTGAAAGATAAAGGCTTTCCCCACCCCCCCACCTCTCCAAATAAATGAAAGAGTATTTAAAAAACCTGATTCATAATTTAGAGCCAGGATAAAGCTCATTTTTCTAACTCATAAGAGCTATGGACATTGCTATATTTCCCTTTCTTTATAATGTTATTTCTAGACAAAGTGAGAAATAATTGCATATTCTCCGAATTACTTATATCTCTGGCTTCATTCTGTGGCTCCTTCTTGGGGTCGTTAAATAATAAATTACCATATAACTGACAATAATTGTTTGCGTGTTTTTAAAATTTATCAGTCCTGTATGTGTATTTGTTTAGTCTCACTATAATGCTACGATACAGCTTGGCAGATTATCCTCATTTTATTTTTTAATGGAGGCACTGGGGATGGAACCCGGGACCTCGTGCATGCTAAGCATGCGCTCTACTGCTGAGCTATTCCTTCCCCACCGCTCCTCATTTTATAGAAGTGAAAATGGAGGCATAAAATGGAAAAGTAGCAAAAGGAACGAGGAAAAACCAAGACCAAAGTCAGGCAATTTAAATGTTTTAATAACTTTTGTAGTGTTTTGATTGGAAAGGAGGCTTATAGTAAAAATTGAGAGAATGTTTTGGTACTAGGTGTCTTTTAAAAATTATCCAAGAGTTCATTCTCACACTTTCTCTCTTTGTCCTCTTAGGTATCAATGAAACTTTATTACACACTGGCGCTTGCCAAAGGCAGCTGTATTTAGTTTAGCAGTCCTTAATAAAAAAAGTGATTCTGATCACAGAATTGGTTTCAATAAATCCTATTCCCGTGTTATCTTTCACAGAACCTAAATAACATCTTCCTCATAGTCAAACCTTTCAGTGATTTCAAAACCGAACAGGACCTGCCACACAGCAGGGGCTCAATAGTTCGTACCTGTTTCATTGATTGTTATAGAAACCACTCTTGTTCAAAACATGAACTCCCAAGATATAAGGGAAAAAATGACATAGTAGAGCTTCTTTCTTGTCATTTCCTTTCTGGAGTGATCCTATTCAAGTGTCTTTTCTACAATTTTCTCCTTTCACCTCATTCAGATGTATCTCTGTAGTACAGTCTGACCACATTTTTAAGTAATCAGAGGCTCATGGGGCAGTTTGTAGGTTATTCTGGCACACTGTTATTATTGTTTCCTGAAGCTTTTGGATGCCGCATGACCACTTCTTTTCTTGTTAGTGTCTTTATCAGAAAGTGAAAACAAAAAGGTGTTGAACTGAAATCAGTTTGGTTTGTGAATTTCTATTTCTATAGAGCCTCCCCAAAGAGAATGGTTGAAAGATACATTCTCTTCATTGGAGTAATCCAAACTCTTTATACCATTAACACAGACAGTCAGGAGTTAGGTTTTTATATAATCATATCTTCAAAAATGCTTTCTAGCTACTCATTTCTAATTGTTATTCAACAAACAGTTCTTGGTCTTTTTGTTGTGTTAGTTGCTGTACATAAACATTGAAAAAGCGGAGACAATGCAGAATGCTCTAATACAAGGTAGTTTTATTGAGTATTGTAAAAAATATGTTAATTAAATGTGCCAAAGAGGGCAGAGAAAATGAATTCTCTGGGAGAATCCAGGAGGCCTTTATGGGAGAGGTGGCTTTGAGTTTGGTGTTGAATGGTGGAGTTAGATTGTAGGCTTAAATACTCAGCTAGGACATAGATTTTATTCTGTAAGAGGAAGGAGTCATCAGTCATTTTTAAAGCTAGAAAAGAACAGGATCCAAAAGCTTGATTCGTAATATTTAAGCTTTTCTCTAATTGCTTTCTATTCTTAAATTTCCTGCAACCACTTGATATTTAGCTCATCTTTTATTTAGATTATCTTTTATTGTCCTCTAACAGCAAATTTCCGATCCTTTGCCTACTCTTTCAAGTCAAAACTGGAACTTGAAAATCAGGGTAACCTAATGTTGCTTCTGAAAAGCAAAGCAATCAAAAGCATTGGAAATTAGTCTCATTCACTTTAAATGGATGGTTTTTAAAAATGGATCTTAATAAATGATCTGAGGGTGATAGATGTATTAAACTTAAGAGTCCTGGTCATCTCAGCGACCCCCACGCAGAGACCGCCTCTTCACCAATTCAAATGCCTTTCTCAGGTGCTCCACAGGCTTCTCAAGATGAGTTATTGTGTTAATTACTTCATTCTTACCCCCAGTATTTTCTGAATCTGTAGTAGCTTCCGATGACTGTGCCAGGAGTTGAGGATCGGAGGATAGAAAGTGCATGATCCATCTTCAATAATCATAATTTTTAAATGAGATTTTGCTGAAATGAACATTTTTGAAGGTAAGAAGCATGTTTTACATGTCTGTATACCCCCAAGCGTTATGAGTACTAGCAAGTTACCTAACTTCTATAGATCTCATGTTGATTTTTTTGGAGGGTTATTTTGGGGATTAAATGAGTTGTGTATCCAAAACTCATCATAAAAACTCAAATATTACACCGGCACACCTCGTTTTATTGGGCTTTGCTTTACTGTGCTTCACAGACACTGCGTTTTTTACAAGTGGGACATTTGCAGTAATCCTGCATTAAGCAAGGCTCTCCACACCACTTTCCCAAAGGCATTTGCTCCCTTCATGCCTCTGTGTCACATTGTGGTTCTTCTCACAATATTTCAAACTTTATTATTATTGTTATTATGTTTGCTATGGTGACCTGTGGTCAGTTTTCCTTGATGTTACTGCTGTGGCTTGCTGAGGGCTCAGATGATGAACAGCATTTTTTAGCAATAAAGTATTTTTTAAATTAAGGTGCATATACATTGTTTTTCAAAGCCACAATGCTAGTGAGCAATTAATAGACGACAGTACAGTGGAAGCGGGACTTTTATACGCACTGGGAAACCAAATAACTTGTGTGACTCTATTGCGATGGGTCTGGAACAGAATCCACAACATCTTTGAGGTATGCCTGTGTTTATTACACAAAGTAGATGTTCTATCGAAAATTAGTGAATGAATGGCTAATTTAATTGGGGCCTCCCTCCTTTGCACTTCCCAGATTGAGAATTAACTTCTTACTTCTTACAAACTCATTTTATAATGAAAGGCAACTTGCTAATGTCACATCTCATTGACACTGAAGTGCAGATATGTTGCAGTCATTATAGTTAACTTGGCTTCAAAGTAGTTATGTTGTTTTCAGGAAATTGTACTTTGTGGCTTTATCTCCCCACGTCGCTTCTGAACTCCAGCAAGAAAACAATGAGGGGTAACATTACAGTAAAAGGGACTGTCTCTTCTATTGCTTATGTTAGTCTCTAGAACCCCACCTGCAGCAAGGATTTGATACCATGTGGAAGGATGGTATTCCTGGCTGTCAGGATATGGACCTGTGATGTTGTACATAGCTCCCTTTTCCTCATTAAAGGCCTACAAAAGTCTAGAAATTAATCTTCTTCTCTTCATCCTTCTTTTTTTTTTTTAGCAAACCTCTGGGGACGACTGCCGGCCAGCCAGTTCAGGTGAGGAAAGCAAAGTTGAAGTACTCAGAGGGCAAAGCAGGGAGGCAGAAAACTCAAGCTACAGGATCAGAATTAAAGGTAGGGTGGGGTCAAGAACTTGCTAGTAAGATTCTGACCTTCATGCTTCACATTAGGTTAGTCCTGGAGGATTTTATACCCCCAAAACTCTAAGAAGGTTGAGATAGCTAGTCAGTCACCTGGGCTGTTGCTGTTGTGTAAGGACTTGGAATAACAGCAAAAACAATAGGCGGGGAGTGTTGAGGGGGGGTGGTGAGGGTTGGCAAGTCTAGCCTTGTCTCAAGGCCCAGCGTCTGTGCAAAAACTGTGACTCCTGTTGTTCTGATTTCATAGGCACTGAAACTCTTGCCCCCAAATGCCTCCTCACTTGTCTTGCCATCGTGCCTAAAATCTCTGCGGTACTCAGCCTCTGGTTGTTACAGACAGGCCATCTTGGAAGAACATCAGATAAAACCATTCTGAGCCAATCAAATTTCAAATCCAGTTAATGTATCGGTTTAGTTTTGTCTTCCAGGAGAACTCAAAGGGATTTAGACATAGAACTGGCAACTTTCAAAGAGGGGAGCTCTCCTTGAGGAAGACAAGAGCAAAATCTGGATCACTGGACTGTCCATGAAGAGTACTCTAGCAGTGCTAAGCAGGAGGTGTGCACACAGGAAGTGATGGATGGTGCTGAAGACCACCCTGACCACGTCAGCAAAGTGCCCAAAGGCTCCCTCTACCCTCTCCTTACTCTCTGTGAAACTGTATCACTTCGGGTCTATGGCTTAGAGCATTTAATGAACAGCAAATAAATTGTGGGATTTTTAATTTTACAGTATGGTTTGTATCTTTGTTCCCACACAGATAAAAATACTGAATTCCAAAATAGTCATTTGGAGTATCTGTCTCTTAAAATGATATCCAATTAAGATTATCTTTTGCTTTTTTCCCCAGTTTTGTTCCATATGACCTAAGGAATATCTAGAAAAAAAAAAAAGACAATTCTATCTTCAACTCAAACCCATAGATTCTTGAAATTCTCAGTATTGTTTTATTCATTTTCTTTATTTTGAATCCTCAGAAGTCTTGGTTTCTTTCTCATTAAAAAAATCAGAATATTCTATAAGTGGTAAGACTTTATTAAGGGAAATTCTGCTTCCATTTGCATTGGGCTCTGGTAGACTTGATAAAAGCAAACATTGTTATTGCAGGAAAAAAATCATAGTTTAACTTTGATTTTACTTTAACTTAACCATCTTTTTGGACTAAGTTTTATCAAATGAAGAACTGAGCTTAGGTAGTCTTGAAGGTAATATTTACATCAGAGCCTGGATTTTTAAAGAGTCTACAGACACTGTGAGTTAAATCAAATAATTTACACTGTGAGTTAAGTCAAATAATTTATCTGCATACAGTCTGAATATTCTATTTGCCAGAGCTTCAGAACATTTTTTTCTATATTATTCCCTTTAGAAATCCATATGTTCAGAATCTCAAGAAATATAGATGGATAGATAGACATAGATATAATTTTTCCTACATACGTACTTTTTCTTTCCAAAATGTCTTTTGCTTGATCTGATTTAACTGGTATTGGGAGACGGCTGAGATTCCTGGGCATATATGGAGTATTTTTGTAATGTTTTGTTCAATTTCAAATATTTCTGTGTTTTCACTCTTTCTTTCAGACTGTTTGATCTTTTAACTATATCAAACATCTTGCTAGGTTTAAGATTTCAGAAAGTGCTTTCTTCTCTTCCATTTTTAAACTAACATGAATCCATTTATTCAAGGGAATTTTATTGAACACAGAAGTTTGAAAGACTACTTATAAAACAGCATTATGAAATAAGATCAGGGACAACTAAATTGTTAACTTTATGGATTGACTATGTAAAGCAGTCTAAACTCACTCAGAGAGAAGCGCTGAGGGGCTAAGTTCATTGCAGGGCAATTAAACAGAAATTTCATGCAATGTGAACTCAGCTTTCAACCTAGAATTAAAGGGCTTCAGGAATCATACATTGCAGCTTGCACTAGATGTGGAAAAGACATATATATGTGCACTTGCAAAGGTAAAAAAAAAAAAAAAAGAAATGTTTTTAAATTGTTTGATATATCCCTTAGAATTTCTTGTTCCAGGTCTCAAGAAAGAATGCTAACATTCATAAACATAAAGTATAGATATATATAATCACCACTTTAGGGACTCCTGCATAAAGACATATTGCAACCTCTTCTATTAATTACCCAAAAGATTCCTCAGTTTTCTGGTTGGTAGGAAGGAAGCTGACAACAAATGTATAAATCAAGAACAAAACCAAAACCCCACACCAGGCACATAGAAAGCAATCAACATGCCAAGTCGCTCCTGTTAACTCATGTGTGCACATACCAAGAAGCAATGACAAACACATGACTGTAGGCACAGAAGGAGTCTAAAACATAGGGTACAGGACATATAAATATAACAAGATTCTCTGTTTTGATAAGAAGCTCTAAGTATGATCGCTAGGACAAGGCGTATCTATGAAACACTGAGATAACCTGTTTAAGGGCTAAATGAAGGACCCAGCTCATGCATGGGGTGGAAATTGCACATTCCAACCCGCAAATATCCCATTAGAGAGCATTCTTCTCCTCTTTTCTTCTGCCTCTGTATCTTGACATACACTTCGCTGTTGCGTATTCCCTGTGTTTTTCCTCTCCCCGTAGCCTTCCTCACTTTACATATTTGGGGGGGTCTACAGTCTCCCTCCTCCTCTCTCCCTTTTGGTTGCATGTGGTATCTGCAGATGCAGCCCGCACAGTTCTCTCTATGAACGTCCACTGATAGACAGGTGCAGAGATTGATCATGGCTCCGTAACAGTGCTGGAAATGGCCGCCAGTTGTGAAGAAGAATAACAGCTGGCAGCCGTTCTGATTGGTGCTGGCACCGAGGCTTTCTTACGAGATCCAAATGCCTTGAGAACCAAATGTTCCTGGGATTCAGGCTTTCTGCAGCCAACAAAGCTTAGGTCAAAAAGCTAATTGGCTACTTGAAACTTTCCTTAGATATCTTCAAGAGAAACAAAAAGGGTTGCTTCTGCTAACTCACGTACGCATATACCGAGGAGCGATGGCTAAAGAGATAGACGAGAAAAAGCCAAATGCTTCTTTGGGAGAAGCTTTTCTTTCGGGGTAAGATGAGGAAAGGTTTTGAAATAACAATGCAAGATACATTTTCTATAGAAACCAAACTGTTATTTCTCACCTTCACCGTGTCACTGTGTCTTTAGTGATATAAAATCTTCTCCATTGTAATTGTTCAAAGCTGAATGGGTCTAGGGAAAGAAAGAAGGAAAGGAAGAAAGAAAGGAAGAAAGAAAGACCCTTTTCAGAAGAGAGTTTGGTGCGGTTCAAATAGAAATCACAAGTCCACACCAATAAAACACCACGACCTAAATCTTCTGTATCATTGCCTATGTGAAAAATTGGTATTCTCTCTCCTTTGCCCCCCACTCAAATGCCAGGGCCACTGTAGGGCATGACACAAAGCATGAAATAGTACTGTGGCATTCTGATTAGACTCTAACAAAAGCATTTTCCAAAATGCCCTTTCACTAGTAGACAGTTCAATAAAAGAGGGAACTGGAAAGGCAGAACCTCCTGGCCAGTGTCATTAATGAACATCCCGTCTGCACTGACCTCTGTGTAGTGCCGTGCTGGACACCATACGGAGCGGTTCACAGACACGCTCCCTGCTGCTCTTTAAAGTTTACAATTGAAAACAGATGACAATAGGCGGAGACAACTGATAACAAGCCAGCACAAGATCAGGTACTGAAATTAAAGCACCAAGCAAACAGAAAGGGAAAAAAAAATTAAGAGTTGTACAATAGATTAGGATACAAAAAGTTACTCTGGGTCATTCCTTGAGAAGGATCTTCGTTTTTATTTCATGAGAAAAAGTCTCATCATGGAAATCAAGCTTGAATAGGTCTTCCCATAAAGAAATCAGCTAAGTAATGTTGGCAAACTAGGGGAAGGATGGAGCCCCAGATGTGGGGCTCGTCGATGGACCGGGTCAAGCATCGTGCAAGGGAGCAGAGGACAGACCAGCACTGGCCAAGTGGAAGACGTGGACTGACATAGTGAGAAAGGAGACTGTAGCTAGACACCACTGGATACAAAATTAAAGCTCCTCCTTTATTTGCTCCAGAATGTTATTATATAACATGAATGAATATGTCCATTGCCTATGGTTATTTCTCACCTTGGAGTAGGCAGCTGTCTGGTGCCTCTTTGCCATTCTGCCTCAGGAAAGGGAGAAAAGTGGGACCTGGATGGGGACCGGAACTGAATTTGACCGGTTCCTTTGACGGTGCTTCAGTGGTAGGCTCTGAGCAGAGAGAGGATCTTGAGTGAGAAGGAAAGAATACAAAAACCACACAGGGAAGAGAGAACATTCATTCATTCTGTTTCTTCCTCCAATTTATTACTAGAGTTACTTGTGGGTTTAATGAATGCTTTGTTTCTGTGTATGAATGTAGAAAGTATCTCATGTTCAAGATTTGCAAATACTAACTATCATATACAAAATAGATACACAACAAGTTTCTTCTGTATAGCACAGGGAACTATATTCAATTTCTTGTAGTAAACTATAATGGAAAAGAATATGCAAATGAATATATGTATGTATATGTTTGACTGAAACATTATGCTGTACACCAGAAGCTGACACATTGTAACTGACTATACTTCAATTTTAAAAAAAAGGGAAGAAAAAAAAAAGAAAGTATCCCATGAACTCTCTTCTATTTATTTGCAGTGTTACCTCATTTGGGCTAAGGTGAATTTTTATTTTCTGAAGGGGATCCTCTTCCCCAGGTAGCGTGGTCTACTAACCAGCCATCATGGATATGGTCCAGCCTGTGTTAAGGGAGTTGCATTTAACCAGCAATGTAGCCCTCTTGAATAAACAAGACCCAAACGCATAATTGTGGGGAGTTGCTTGCTCTGTGAATAGTGCCCTGAGCCTTTTCACGGTACAGTATCATCGCTTTGTAAATGTCTAAGTTTCCAAACCATGAGAGCCTATGAAAGTTGGGGTGGCTTAGACAAGAACAATCAGAGAAAGGCTACAAGGGCTCTGAAGAAAAGTCATAGGAATTAGCACTATTTTGTCCGGGGAAGAGAAAATTAAAGAGCGACTGCAAAGACCAGCCTCACTTAACTGAGAAAACATGGTTGATTTGTGTATGTAAATGCTTCGGTTAGACTAAAGGGAGAACTCCTAGAGTAGGAAGGTACGATGGAGAAGATTTTGGAGTTGTAACAATGGTGATCTTTGAAACTGGGATGGACACACTTGCCTAATTGCAGTAATTCACTTTTCTGGGGACACCTGGGGCTTGATTCAGACCCTCTCTTTCAAAGCTGTCATTTTTGATGTTACTTCCTGCCTAATGCATATGTAAAACAATGTGAAAAGATGAGGTGTTGCTGTAAATCTTTATTAGCGACCTCACATTCACTGTTGTAAAGAACCAGGAGGGTGAATGTCATCTCCTTCTGACTCAAATCTGGTAACTGTTCTCTCATCTTGTACCCAAATTCAGATTCACTTTCTTTTCATCAGAATTTTCTTGGGAAAATTCAAGGATAATATAGAAGCGTGTATTTGGTTCACTACTCATATATTTTCTCATTACTGTGTTTCTTTCACTCAGCAGAGTTTTTTTTATCAATATAAACAGTACCTTTTTTTTAAGATTTCCATTTTCATAGTGTCATTACTGACACTGACAGCTGCCTAACAGTCATGTGAAATATATAATTGCCTAAGGAAGAACATTCCATGACCGAGTCTTTCTCTTTTATATTAAAAAGAAGTTAGACAGGCTTGCTAAGCCTCGGGCTTCTGAACTTCATGTCAGCTCAGGAATTCTTTTTATTTTCCAGATACTGTATTCATACATTTTTCTACATATATATCAAATGAATTTCTCTGGAATAAGTTTAGCAATTTATGCCTTCTCTGCTTTGTCCCAGGGATTGCCTTCTTGCATTTGTTCTAGATCTTTCTCTATAGCACCTCTCACAGGTCCAGTGCGACAGAATTAATTCCTGCTCTTACTATGTCTCTAGTAATGGTATAATCCTCTCCCCCCATTTCAAATATTATCTAATCTGCTTTCTAAATTTTGAGTCTGAATTTAATGTCATTTTTTAAAGATGAACTACGGTACTTATATTTTATTTTCTTTCTGATGGTGCTTTGATTAATTTTTCACCGTTTGCTCGAAAGAACCATCCTTCGAGGCACCCCCCACCTCCAACTGCAGGAACATTCCTTCGCTTCCCCACTCTGTATCCCTTTAACCTCATCAAAAACTCTCACTGGGGACTGAAAAGGAAATGCCTGAACTTTTTATGACGGCATCTTTACTTTTTTCAAGGACACATCACTCGGATTCCTTTAACATTTTCTAACTGCTCATTTTAACACCTTGATCATTTTTGTGATGAGCCTTTGGACCCTTTCCAAGCAATCCCTAAGAATGACATTCCTTTGTCTTTGCAAACTGGTAGGGGAAAGATGACATTATATCAATGGCAGAGAGTGATTCCCCAAGGAATAAAATCTTGAGGAGAGTTAGAGAATCGAGGGCCGAGAAATTAATACACACTGTGCAATTTATGTCAGACTGCATGTCCGTCTTAGACTTCAGGCTACTGTCATTTTAAGTTACTTTCTTTATGCCTTGGTACATTTCCCCTAGCCACAGCCAACTTTAAGTAAGAAAGAGATAGTATTTCCTTGTTTCTTTCTTATCACCCTCCGAATACTACAAGTCTTCGAGGCCCTGTCCCGTACTCTCCCCGTGTATTTTTGGGGTCCCAGGAAGATGTCACAGGTGTATTCATGAACACATTCACGTGGCTACTCTTCATTTTCTCCGCTAACCACCAGGAGTACGTATGCATATTTTCATTCCTGCTCTTGCTGGTTCCTGTTATCAAGAGAAACGAGGCCACTTCGGAGTACTGAAGCCTCTGCTCTGTCCAACTTTTTTATGCAGGCACTCTTCTGAGGTGCCGGACGTGGCCACGACACTGCCAGCCTGGTTGGTGCCACTGCTTTGCCGGCGCTCCAGGATTTCCGTGTAAGTAATGTTCGGGCACAGCAGTCGGGGAGGAGAAGGAGCTTGGCGGGATTTGTTCTGAGGCTTTGTTCCTATTATTTATTTACATTTTGGGTTTCCTTGCATACCTTTAGAGGAGAAGGCATTGATGGATCTGAGCTAACTCATCACCGAGCTCACGTCCATCCATCAGAGAGTGCCCGGTGCTGTGGTGGCATCTCAGGACTCCTTCAGGGCTTCAGTCGGCTCCGGTGTACCATTTTGGGGGGTCAAGATTAGCTCCCGACATGAAGTCATCACTCAGGGCTGTTTTGCAAACACTCGCACCTCCAAATTCACTCTATTCCTAGAAACTCAAGGTGGGAAAGAAGATGGGGACAGGGAAGCAGGGCTGGCATTCCTGGTGGCAAATTCCTCTTGGCAGTGACAATGTGGTTCGTCCTCTCAGGGGCACCTTGGTAAGGACTTGCCTCTTCTGCTCCCACCGTTTTTCCTTTCATACAGAATCCAAAGGTTGGTGGGGAGTTGAGGCAGATGGCAATGTAGTGGCAGGTTGGGGTGCTCAATTTGGATAGAAACTTTGTTTGTTCAGGCAGGTCTGTGCCCACTGGAGAACCAACGTGACAACCCCTCTTGTGCATCTGGGGCTGGCAAGAACCCTGGAAAGAATGGAAGGCACTCGTAAAGCTAAGAGGAGAGCACAATCGTCTTTTTCCCACCAAGACGGTGCCGACAGGGAAATATTCTGACTCAGGAGATGGAGAACAAGAGGAAGTGTCTCTGAGTGCCGAAAACAAACTTTGGCTTTTCAAATACTTACCTCCTCAATTTATTTTTTGTTCTCCTTCTTTGAGTTTGTAATTTCATTTTTTCTTTTACTATAGTTATTGCTTTTGAATTATTGTTAATGTGTATCCTTTGAAATTTTTTTCAAGATTTTAGAGTTTGATTTTGCTCTGGAATAGAATCCTGCTGTTTTCTTTCCATTTGTTTTATTCCTCAACTTTTTAAAATGTGAACTACTTTTCTACTTATTTTATTTTATTCCATAAGTTATGTTTCTTTTATTTTGGTAGGGGGGTCAGCTTTGTTTAATCATCTTTATTTATTTATTTCACCTCAATTATTCCTTTCTCATTAGATACTTCTCTTTTAAAATTGCTTCTATGTCTTCTTTGTAGAAGTCAGGAAGCAGGCGTGGTCATGGATGCAGACAAAGTCACCAAAAACAGGGAAGCCTTGAAAATGGCAGCATTTCTGTACTCCCTTAATGGTTCCCAAATCCCTTTTAATGTTGAATCTGCTAAAACTTTAACTTGAGTGACTCAGGAGACCACCAAGTTTCAAATTTCCTTCCAGGATAATGCTAATATTACCTGCGCTAGGAGCACATTCGAACTGCCGGAATGGCGGTGTTTTCTCAGCTCCCTTGTGAAGGGAAACATTATTTAAAATCCACAGTCTCTGGCATATACGACTGTAGACACTGGGCAGAGCTCCAGGTTCAGAGCTGGGCAAAGTCACACGAAACAGAGGGAGGTAAGAAAGAGATTCCTTTCAGGCAAAGAACGTTAACAAAATCTCCCTAGTTTGACTTCAACCAGGACTTAGGCTGTCTGTACATTTTTACTAAGACACTCAGAAAGGTGACATTGGAGAGTCCTCTTGATGGGTACATTACAAGGAATTATGAAGGGTAAACAAAAGCTAACATGCTTTTTGGGGTTTTTTGGCTACTAGTGACTGTAGAGGAAGAATAGAGCGTCTTCCCCTCCAGAAGACGAGATCGACATGGTTTTGTCGTAAAGGGCTGAATGTTAAAAACAAAAACAAAACTCCAAATTAATGAAACTTTAGAAAGAAAGCCCTCAGGAAAGGGGAGTTGGAAGAAGGGAAATGCCTTGAGCAGGAGGGAGCATGGACACCCAGCCTCAGGGATGGCAAAGCTTTAAGAGGGTGGTGAGATCCATGCCCCACCCTCCTGACTCTTTGCTGGAGTGTGAAATGCTTGGGGGAAATGACCCTCAAGGCTGAAGCCTTGAAAACAGTGGCAACTGGTCACTTACGTCTGTGAGCAAAGTCCAAGAGACCAGAAAGCCATTTTTATAGGCATGAATACTATGAATTTGTATAACTTGCTGGGTTGTATTTAAAAGATTATCTTGATTTGTCTTCATGGCTTAAGTCATCATTATGACTTACTAAATTTAATAGTGCTCATCCCTCCTTAAGTCCCTTAATTTCCTCCCCTTTGAGAGAGAAAACTACTCCTTTAGTGGTGCTGCCAACATTCCTCCCCACATTTAATCCTGTGTTAGGATACTATCCTAAATCTTTTTCTTACTGAAGGCTTATATTCCCAGATTTCCCCTTATCAATATCCAGCTTCTTTCTCTCCAGAAGCAAAAAAAATGTATCTGAAGTTTTTAAACCATTAACTTTAACAGCAAAAAATGAAAAGCAAGCTAAAGTCTAATATTAGAAGGATGATTATATAAATTATGGAACAAGGCATTATGGAATATTATATGACCAAATCATGATTACAATGAAAGGAATATTATTATTGGGGTAAAAAGAAACATGTAAAACTTCAAGGTTTTTGCAGAAAACTCATTAATTAACCAATAAACCTGCCTTTTTGGAAACTAAAAAGCACATTTATAAATCACTTCTGGGTTGAAAAGGAAATCTAAATAGAAATGATAAACATTTATAACTGAATGACCATGAAAACACCATGTATCAAACTTCTGCATAAATTAGAAAGATTAAAAATATGAAAATATATGTATGTATAAGTATGACTGAAACATTATGCTGTACACCAGAAATAGACACAACATTGTAAACTGACTATACTTCAATAAAGTTTCTTACCTGAAAAAAAGTTACTTGATCTACATAAATAAATAAGTAAAGAAAGAAAGAAAGAATGGATGAAAGAAAGAAAGAAAGAAAGAAAGAAAGAAAGAAAGAAAGAAAGAAAGAAAGAAATTCAGCTCAAGAAAACTTCCTTGCAGAAGGAAAAGAAAATAAATCTAAATAAAATGGGGGGAAGTAAATATAAGACAGGAATAATGAAAAAGTGGTGGTAATACAACTCCTACAACCAGTGGTGGTAATAAAAAATCCAAAAGATCATTCTTTAAAAGAGCTGACAAAGTAGACAGGCTCCCCCTGCCAAATTCATCAAGAGAGAAAGTAAAAATAACATTAAGAATGGAAAAGAAGAAAAAACTACAGAGACAGTAAGGATATTAAACTCTGTAAGAGACCATTGTAAATAAATCTACTTAATAAAAATTTAGAAATCTTGGTATAGTGAAAGTGAAAAAATTAGAGATATAAATTAATAAAAAATGTTTGAATAGACCAATTACAGTAAGAGAAGATAAAATGCTGGTAAAGATATCCTTCTGCAAAAGGTAGCAGACAAAGATGATTTTATGAGAGATCTACTAACCTATCAAGGGACAGATCATTCCTATTTTTAATCATTTGTTACATAATATGAAATATGACAGTAAATTATGCAACTAATTGTTTGAGGTTGGTAATTCTTGATACAAAATCAGGCAAAAACTTCACAGAAAAGATCAACTGGTGGATAATTTCATTATGGAGATAGACACAAATTATATATGTTAATACAGCAGCCCACTCCAAGAATAATGCATCATGACCAAATCTGGTTAACCCCTGGAATGCAAAGTTAGTTCAATATCAGAAAACCTAGTATTGTAAAGCATTGTAATTAGTTTTTAATAGATCTGGGGTTAAAATAAAAATTGAGGTATAAGAGTTACCCTGAAACAAATGAAAATTTCCCACAATCATACTGGAGCAAAAACTGAGATGGACTTCCATGTTCTGGGGCCCAAAGAGAACTGGGCCTGCACTTTACAGTGTGGATATAACTGAAGATCCTGGTGGCGGGAGGGCAATGACTCTGCTATGGGAAGTTCTGACAATGGCAGTAAACCTGGCTTTAAATATGGGAGTCCTAAGAAAAGACACAGTTAAAGGGGTATATGCTAGTGGGTGTGTCTCTTTTCTCAAGCCTTCACAGGTCTTGTTTACTTTCTCCCTTTTGTGTGAGTTATACTATGGCCAGTTGAAAGATCAGTGCTTCTTTTCCATGGCCAGAGTGGGGCCCCACAGGGCGTCCATCCCATGAAGGTCCGTGGCAGTGACCACAATGTGACATTGAGACACAAAGCCTGGAGTGATATAAACTGAGGGGTACAGTTTGGGGGTGATGGTTTTAGCAAATATATCATAATCAGTTTATGTATTAAAAGGGTGGAGAATCTCATTCTTTAGCCATAATCTGAAAAGTCCAGGAGGTATGAATTTCTCATTTGCTCCTAAACTCTAGTATTCCCTAAGGTGTTTTTTCATTCTTTAGAATTTTTTCTTTTTCCCATATTTTGTAGTTTTCTACCAGTTTCATTTAGTAGAAGTACAATATGTTAATATTTACCACTTTTGGAGTTTCAGGCTTAGTAAATATTAATTCATTATTGAATTTAATTCTCACACTACAGGTAGGTATTATCTTCCACGTACTAGAGCTGTGGACACAAATTCAGAAAAAAGGGACTTGCCCAGGTGATTTGAACCATTATTTACCTGGATCTGAAACCTATGCCCTTAGTCACTAAACTCTATTGCCTGTTCTCTATCCTTTTGATCTCAAAAATTACAAATGATAGCTTTCTCATTCACCTCGCCTTCCAGCTCTCCTTAGCAATATTTGGTTATAATCAGACTTTGCAGTGATGATCTACAGGAGGGCCATGAAATGTGCTTCATTTTAATTAACGAGTATCTGTTGTATCCATCAATGTTCAGTGCAGGAAAAATGCAAGACTCTCTAGGTCTATTGAGAAGGAAGAGATTAATAGAGAATTGGGGAATTTACAAAATTATTGGAAGAGCTGGGGGAGGAGCCTTTAGGCCAATCCTCCAAAGTAACACAAGAGCGAAGGAGAATGGCCCTTTTTGTAAAACTACCAATTCTGAGGCTACCTTGGGAAATCATGGGTTGGAAAGCCACTGCTGCCAGTCAGCGACCAGAAAGTCCCTTCCACTGCCGTGTCTGCTGCAAATACTTCACACAACCCGGGCAGCTAGGGAATGGGTGGTGGTGGCTGCATGCTGGCCAAGACAGGGGCTGGGAAAAACGGACCCCTCCTCTCCACACCTCGTGAAACACCACGAGTACACCCAACAGACAAGACCTAATTTCCATCTGGAATCCTCAGAGATAGAGGGTCTAGAAATATATTTTTAGCTCTCTCTACTTTCCAAATAGGACAGGAAGCGTGGAACCCACACTCCCAACTGCACCCAAGGAATCCTGAAGTCGAGAACCTTCCAAACGTTTGTTGGGCCCATGAATTTTTTTCTCCTGTGCATTTAAATGTTCACATCCATTGCTGACTTTTCTTTTCAGCTGGCTGCATTCTCCTTATGATTTATAGACATTGACATATGAATTTAATCTGAACACTAAACATGGTGGGTTGCATGCAGTGCAGGTATCTTTTTTCAGTCTGTGGTTTTTTTTTTCCTGTCATGAAACAACTTTTATTGTAATGGCATCAAATTTATCAGTGCTTTTCCTTATGATTTGGGCTTCTTGTGCAATTTTTCAGAAGTTATCCTCTAACCTGAAGTCAGAAGCCAAATCTGCCCATTTTCTTCTCAATGCTTTAAAATTTGACTCTTCACATTTAGATTTTCATCCATCTGGGATGTATTTCTGAGAATTGTAAGTTTTATTTTATATAATGATGGACAAATAATTGTGCAATTTCACCATTTGTTATTTCATCCTTTCCCTCACTGATGCTTGATGCCCTTCGTCTCATGAACTCGGTTCCCTTTTCTGCCTGGGGCTCTTCCACAGCCCTTTACTTTGGTCCAATTATCTTTTTGTCTATTTCTATTGCAATTCCACAGTTTTAGTTACCATAATTTCATAATATATTTTTACGACTCAGAATGGTGCCAAGTTATTATTACCTTTTTTTTAGATCACTGGCTCTTCTTGACCCTTTACCATCCCATAAGGATTTTAGAATCAGTAAATTCCCATTAAAAAAAGTTGGAGTTTTGTTTAGAATTATATTACATTTACAGATTCATTTGGAGGTGATGTACACTGTTGAAATATCTAGCATTCACATCTCCATGCATGATCCATTTTATTTGAGTGGATCTTCTTTGATGTCTTTCAATAAATTTTGTAAATGTCTTCGTAAAGTCCTTCATGTATTTTGTTGAACTTAGTAGTAGGTATATCATTGCTTTTTGAATGGAAACATCTTACTCCGTTTTTTGTTTATTGACGATGTATAGAAAGACCATCAATCTTGCAGTCTAGCTAAACTTGTATTTGTTCTTAAAGCTTCATTTGGATTTTCTCCCTATGGCTAATCGTAGCTTCTGAGAATACTGACAGTTCTGTTGTTTCTTTCCCAATTCTTACACCTCCTATTTCTTGTCTCATGTGCTAAGAAGTCCAGCACAACGTTGAATAGCAAATGCACTCTGAGTGAGGGACAAGTGGATTAAGGGCCAGCTGGTTCTCACCAGGGGTGCTAATCTGTAAGGGGCGCTAAAACTTCAGTGGAATAAATCAAATATACGGTGCCAAAAAACTCAGGTTTCCACAAGCAATTCCTTACATTATTGGCAAAATGAATATTGGTCCTGCTCCCACCAAAGTGGTGATGCCCTGAATGGAAATTTATTAAAAAAAACCATTCCTTGCCAGCCAACTCTGAAGCTAGCTCGTAGACAGTCACCTGAAATTAGCAGTCAGCAGCAGCTTAAGTTCTGAAGCAAAATAATGATTGCATAGTGCTATGTCCAGGGAACAAGTGACTTTCTTTATTATCTAAACTTTAATCACTTGACAATGATGTTTCCCAAAGGTACCTGACTCAGGAAAAGAAAAAACAAAAAACAAAAAACAAAAAACAGAAAAACTGAAGATGGAATGTAAACCTCAAGAATTAGAAAGCATTTCGCCCTTTTTACTTCAGTCCTTGGAAGCAAATCAGTAAGCAAATTTATGTGTGAATATAATACTTATTAATAGAAAATTGGTGTCTCTCCATCTTCATGAAATCAATTTGAATGAAAATTGCTTAAAGATCATTTTCAAAGGGCACCAAATTATTAGCTTGTTCAATTTAGGTACTGAGTGAGGGCCTACCAATTGCCCCATGAAAAAAGATCTGAGCATTACACATCTTTGAGAATGTTTTGATTACCAGTTACCTAAATCCACCACTTTCCAGGTAGTAGAAATCGTCAGAAAGTCACGCACAATTGTGCGTGCGTGCACGCGCGCACACACACACACACACACTGAAATGTATAAATTTAGAACAGAGGTTCCGGACATTTGTCCATCTGCCTTTTGGGAAGAGAAGATCCTTTGATATACATTTGACATATCCTTGGTTTTCCTTCCTCCTTTAATTCACAGCCAAACATTTATATTATTTTGGTCTTTGTTTTCGGACAGTTTTTTGGATCTATGCCAGCATCTCCTAATTCAGCCCTGCCACTCACTCATTTCATTTTTGCTTCAAGTTTTTCTTTTTCTTTTTTTTTTTTTTCTATATCCATGTCATCCTTTCTTTTGGTCTTTGTTAGATTTTTTTGTTTGTTTTTTTGCTTTTTCCTGTCACTCACTCTGTAGCAGCTCAGAAGCTCTGCACCATATACATACTTGTGGAGAAAGATGCTAACCCAGACTGGGGTGTGTGTTTGAGTGTGTGTGTGTAGAGATTTGAAGAACAAAAAGGAGACTTTTCTGAGGATCAACAAAACTTGTGTGCATCAGCTACCAAGTAGGTCTGAGATACACACAGCAAGTTACAAATTTAGAGCAGGCCACTGTGCCTGTTGCCAAGTAATAAGTGTATTTTTCACTTACAGACACACAAAAAGTTTTAAAACACACACAGTGTGTTTATTAAAGATGAAAGTGAAGTAATGACAATTAGGATAAGAATGGATATGACGAGAACTAAACAAACAGCAGAGGAAATCCCCAGTTGAGCATAATATACACATAGAATCATTTTGTTCCTAAGAGAGCAAATATTTATCATCTGACTCCACTTAAAAGTTTATTTGAATACCTGACACGGGCCCCCTACCTCCCGTGATGTTTAGAGACACGTATTTGTTCAGAGGATCTGGCTGGTACCCTCCCAGCTGTTGTTGAATATTCACGCCACAAGGGATCCCTTCCAAACGGTCCTGCCATTCTCTGTCAAAATCATCTCAAGGATGGAAACAGAAGCAGAAACAGAAGTGCTACCGACTGCACTGCTTTTCCACAGGAGCCCGCTTTCTAGTGGAGAGATGCAGACATAAAAAGAGGTTACAGCGTGATGATGGGACAACAGTGAAGAACACGGTGCTGCTTGGAAGAGGGGGTGGGCAGCTCCACTGGAGAAGGACGAAGGTCAGGAAGAGCTTCTAGCAGAGGGCTCACCCAGGAAGGAGGTCTGGGAGGCTGTGAGATATCAAAATCCCATGAGACGTTAGCGCTCTTCTGCAAACTAAGTTTTGTGAGCAGAGGGCAGAAGTGAGGGTGGACAGGTGGGTGGCATTCACTTAGGATCTTTATGACTTGCTAGGGAACTTGGAATTCTTCCTGGGTGAGACGGGAAGCCCTTGGAGGCTGGGGAAGGGAGGAGGAGTCGGGAGGCTTAGATGCTAGGACTGACTGCCGTCACTGACTGGATGACAGTAGGTAAATTACCTAATTTGGTGGGTTTCCATTTCACACCTATGAGAAGAGAAGGAGCAGACAGAGTCTTATCAATTTTGACCCATACTATTGATAAGAGTTATTATTTATGAGTACTTACGATGTACCAGACACTTCATTTGCTTTGTCTCATTTAATCCTTACAAAATCCGGAGACAGATACGACCACCCTTCATTTATTAACAAGAGGTTGAGTAATATTGACACACTCAGTAAGTAAAGAACCTAGATTTGAACGTACATGTATCTTCCCAAAGCCAATTGAGGTTTTCACAGGTTTTTTTTTTTTCTTGGTACTTCCTTAATTCTAAACCTTTTAAGGACATTTTTAATATCTTAATAAAATTTTAAAAATTTAATTAAAAATGTATTTTAAATTTTAATTAAAAATTGAATAAAGTGAGGTGTGACATAGATCTTATTTGAAAGATGGTGGCCAATTCTATCGCCTATGAAGATAGCATAAAAAGAAATGGGTTGCAAAGGCAGTATGTCAACAGTGATTCCATTTAAGAGTAAGGAGAGTTTTTAGATAGCGGAGGCTATTAGCCTTGGTTGTGTTTATAGGCATGTTTTTGCTAGAGTTTTTTCATGAATGGAAGTTTTGACTGTCTGAATTTTTTAAAGCATTGTTCTGAGCAGATGTAAGCAGTTGAATGGGACATAGACTTATGGTTCTTTTTGACTTACAGTCTAATCTGGAAACGTTGCCTGATAACCAAATGGGCTCCCCCTACTGGAAGGGATAGAAATTGTTTGTCTAACATGATAATTCTTAAATTATCCCAATATCATAACATATACTTAGGAATTGTTTTATGAAATGGAGAGCTCAGTTGTTCTAAATTAATTTTTAAAAATTCTCCTTGAATTGAATTATTATTATTGTAATCAAGCTATGTGTCTATGTATATACATACATATATATCTTATGCATACATATGCTTGAAGGAAAAAAAAAGACCTGTGGAAATTCAAACTTAACGATAGTCATAATTAAGTAATTTATTTAAATCAGCGTTTCTGAACTTGTAAAGATACTTGTCCCTTTAGATAAAACTGAAAATTCCATACACATGCCTTGCAGTATTCTGATATAAGAGTGTTTCTTTTCCAAGAGACTCAGTATCTCCTAAGTGTGTCTCCTGGTCCGTACGGTTTTACTAAGCTTCATTCTATACAGTATCTCTTACAAAGAAGAATAATTTTTCCTCTTTTAGTATACAATCATAACATAGCATGTGTTTTTAAAATTACATCTTTTCAGCCCACCTCTTCTAAAAATTCGAATTTGCCACTACAGTCTAACCTCTTTGTGAATCTCAAATTTAAATGTATACTTGAATGATTTTGCATAATCTTGGCCCACTTACTCAGGGGAGCTGGGCGAAAACAGGGAAGAAAACCTTAAAGCTAAAATAGAAGAAATAATTCCCAAATAACTAGGCATGAAGGTTTTGGAATTGTGATATGCTCCACAACAATGCAGTAAGAAGCTGACTTTTCAGCTGCCTTAAAGTGAAATGCACTTGTCTGCAGTCTCACTGGTTTCCCCTTTTTGATTATGAGATGCTCTTTCAAACAGGTACCGAAACAACTTTGCTAGACTTCAGTTGAATTATGCTTGTATTTTTCAGGCAAATTAATTAAAGCACAGTTGAAATTCTATTAGAAAACTCTTCAGCATTTCTACGTAGAGGGAACAGCCCTAAGAGGACCTCCTCCCATGCTGCTCAGCTGACATTTCAGATGTGTCTACTGCTCTTGGAAGCTGTCCTTGAGGAAACAATATGCCATAAACGAACGCAAAATACTAGCTTCCCCATGGTTATAAAAATAAAAATTACTCAATGCCTAACTACCCTCTTAGATACAGTGACACATTTGTAAATAGTCATGAATGAAAAAGAGAAATGATTATGTTTGAAATTTGGTCACTGACGTTACTAATAATCTGGTTAATTCCATTTTCCCCATGCTCCAGCATCAAACGCCAAAAATCTCACTCATTGGGTGGTTGCCACGGCATAGAAAACCCCAATAAAGAATGTTAACAGAGTTATTAAGTTATTACTTTTCTGATAACTCCCTGTCTTCTTCTCTCTTCTGCTTTTCTTTCCTCTACTCCCCAAATAGGCACATTGTCTACAGATGGGCTAATCATGTCTTTGATGCTTTCAAAGTCAATGGAAACAGCATTGTAGCCATCCCCACAGAAAAGTGAGGTATCTACAGTGCACATGTATTAGAAACTACAACTATGATACCTGCAGTAGAAAGGTACTCATTAGAAGTACTGAATAAGACATTTGAGATTTGGAAAAAAGAATTCACTTTGATGAATCAGCAAAGTGATGAAAGTCACTGAGCCCTGTTTACGTCTTCTTACCACTCTGATAGTTTGTATCTATTCCCTTGTGTGCAAATGCCTATCAAATTAATATTTACAGCTAGGAACTTGGCATCTTCACTTGGATGTTAAAGGGATCTCTGCTCCAATATTTTCAAACAGCTTTACTGAGATATAATTCACATATCCACTTACAGAGTACTACTCATTGCTTTTTTTTTTTTTTAGTAAGTTCACAGAGTTGTGCAACCATCAGCATGATCCAGTTTTATATTTTCTTCTCTATACCCATAAGCAGTCATCTACTACCCACCCCCAGCCCTAGGCAACCATTAATTTACTTTCTGTAAATTAGATATGCTTATTATGGACAATTCATATAAATAGAATCATAAAATATATGGTCCTTTACGGCTGGCTTCTTTCACTTAACATAATATTTCTAAGTTTCATCCATGTTGTGGTATTTTATTTCTTCTTATGGCTTAATAATATTCCATTCTATAGGTGTAGCACATTTTGTTCATTTATTCACCAATAGATGGACGTTTGGGTTGTTTCCACCTTTTGGCTTATGAATAATGGTGCCATGGACTTGAGGTGGTGGCATCTCATTGTGGTTTTGATTTGCATTTTCCTAATAACTAATGATGTTGAGCATTCTTTCTTTTTTTAATTTGTATTTTTTACTGAAGTGTAGTCAATTTACAATGTTAGTTTCAGGTGTACAGCAAAGCAATTCAGTTGTACATATACATACATAAATATATATTTTTTTGGATTCTTTTCCATTACAGCTCATTACGAGAAATTGTATATCATTCTTTTTACTTGTTGCTGAATTTGCAAACTAGCATTTTTTTGAGGATTTTTGTGTGTCTCTTCATAAGGAATATTCATTTGTAGTTTTCTTGTGATATCCTTGTCTGGTTTTGATATCAGGTTAATACTGGTCTCATTGAGTGAGTTGCGAAGTATTACCTCCTCTCTATTCCTTAGGAGAGTTTGTGGTGTTAATTCTTTAAATGTTTGGTAGAATTCACCAGGGAAACCATCTGGTCTTTGAGTTTTTTTTGTGGGAAGTTTTGTTTTTTTTTTTTAATTACAAATTCAGTCTGTGTACTTGTTATAGGTACATTCAGGCTTTCTGTTTCTTCTTGATCTGCTTCCGTAGTCCGTGTCTTTTCAAGAATTTGTCCATTTCACCTGAATCACCTAGTTTGTCGGCATACAGGTATTCACAGTATTCCCTTACAATTCTTCTTCATTTCTGTACGGCTCGTGGTGATGTCCTCTTCGTCATCCTTGCGTTTACTAATTTGAAACTTCTCTCTTTTTCTCTTGGTCAGTATAGCTAAAACTTCTTCAATTTTGTTGATCTTTTAAAAAAGCAACTTTTGGCTTTGATATTCACTATTAGTTTTCTATTCTCTACTTCATTTATTTTCATTCTACCCTTAATTATTTCTTTCCTCCTCCTTGGTATAAGGATAGTTCGTGTTGCCTTTTCTAGGTGCTTAAGATAGACTACCATGGCCTTGATCTAAGATCTTTTTTAAGACATTTGCAGCTTCCAGTTTCTCTCTAAACTTTAGCTGCAATTCCATAGATTTTGGAATGAATATCATGTTCTCATTTTTATTCATATCAAAGTATTTCCTAGTTTCTTTTTGATTCTTCTTTGACCCATTTGTTATTTAAGATCATGTTAATTTCCATGTATTTCTGAATTTTCCAAATTTCCTTCCATTGATTTTGATTTTATTCTATTCTGGTTAGAGAGTATCCTGGGTGTGATTTCAGTCCTTTTAAATTTATTGAGGCTTATTTTATAGCCTACCATATGGTCTATCTTGGAGAATATTCCATGTGCAATTAAGAAGAGTTTGTGTTCTGCTGTTGTTAGGTGGAATTTTCTATAGATGTCGGTAGATCTGGTTGGTTTATAGTTGTTCAAGTCTTCAATGTCCTTGTTGATCCTCTGTGTAGTCATTCTATCCCTTATTGAAAGTGAGGTATTGACATTCTCAACTGCTGTTGTTGAATCTCTGTTTCTCCCTTTGATTCTGTTAGTTGCTTCATGCATTTTACAACTGTGTTGTTAAGTGCATATGTTTTTATATAATTGCTTTATCTTCCTGATGGATTAACCCTTTTGTCATGGTGAATTGGCCCTATTTATTTCTAGCAACATTTCTTTTTTAGTTTTAAACCTACAGTCACTCTTCTGTCATTGTAAATCACCTATATGTTAAAGGTAATGCTTACGTTCCCTTTCCCAGTTAGATTTTAACTCTTTACTGTGAATGCACTGCACGTATGGTTTGGAGGCGGCTAGCACAGAATAGGGAGTTTACATTTTTTGCCCCATGTCCAGTTAGACACTGTTAACTTAGAGTTTCCTTCTCTGGTCCTTTCTGAGGGGGTGCAGCCTTGAGCATTCACACAGTCTTTCAGACTGCCCGGATGACTGTGATTTTATTTTTAATCCTGGATTTCTAGGAATCACCCCTTGGCTAGAGTAGTTTACTAATTTAGTGTTAAGTTAGAGAGTGTGCTTAAGCTATTTGTACCAGTGAGGCTTCTACTCTGCTTTGATCAGACTGCGCGTGGCTTGGGAGAAACTTTTATGTCCACTCCACGTTCTGCTCTGAGTGATTCTGAGTGGAGGCAGCCTAGGGCGTGCGCGTACCCTTCTCAACCCTCGGAGTTGTCTGTGGTCCCAAAAGGGCTCTTCTTGGTTGTTTCTTCCTCTGGTTCTTTCTGTTAAACTTTTGGCTACTCCAGGTTTTACTGGTATCACAGAGCTACCAGCCTCCTCTTAATTGCTCTCTACAAAGATGTCTGTTGATAAGACGATGCCTTTAGGCATGGAATCTCCTTGCTCCATTCCAAATCAAGTTGGTTCCCTCAGGTAGAACTCTAGAATCTTTAGTCGGATGGCCTGCCTTTGCCTTTGGGCAGAATCCATGCAGCACTGCATCAGAGCTGGGGGAGGAAGCTGAGGTAGGGACAAATGTGGACCAAGTATTTTCAGCCTGCCACCCTTGGAGAAGTACTTCCATCCTAAAAGTGGGGACTGAAGTAAGAAAGAGAGATCCAGTCCTCTACTATACTTGCCCTTAACAGACCTCCTGCTATATGAGACTGGGGGTAGGAGTCGGGGAATGAAAAATGCTGTTGGTCTGACCCTCCTAGGGTAAATCTGTAGCTCCAGACTTGGAGATGGGAAGACAGGGAGCCCCATCTTCTTGGCTGCTCCTGCTTGGGGTGGTGCTTCCCTAGCACAGAACTAAAGAGAGTTGTTAAGGGAGCAGCCATGACTCTTGCTTTTCTCACTGAGAGCTGGTAGATTGTCCTGAATGCTTCTTTCTTCACTCACTGTATGCCCTTAGGACAATCTCCAGAGGTCTTAATGGTTTTTTTGAAAAAAAAATTATCAGCTAAACTATTGTTTTCTGGGAGATGCTCCGAAGAGGTTATTATACTGCATTCTGAAAGTTCTGCCTCCTTCTCCTCAACCAATATTTCTTATCTCATTAAATGGATCCATCATCCTTGCTTTCAGTAGACTTAAAGGGAGACTCAAATTTCCACTATCACCCTTATCTAATACAAGTCATTATTAGCTCCTTCATTAAATATTGCAATGACTTCATTATTAGTAATAGCAGAAAATTAAACTATTGCAATAAAGAAATCCTCAAATTCTTATGGTAGCTCAGAGAGAAAAAATGTGACAATGAATATATATATATGTTCATGTATAACTGAAAATTTGTGCTCTACACTGGAATTTGACACAACATTGTAAAATGATTATAAATCAATAATAATAAAAAAAAGAAATCCTCAAATGCAATGCACTGAAGAATGCAACTCTGCTCTCTTTTTTCCTTATTCTTTCTTTGGCTGTGTTGAGTCTACTTATAGGTTCATTGAAGGAAATCTTCATCTCTGTTATTGTATTTTTCAATTATAGCATTTTCATTTGATTCTTTTTTATAGTTTATATCTCTATGCTGAAATAATTTAGCTTATTTTTGTTTTCCGCCTTGTCCATTAGAGCATTAAAAATATTAACTACAGTTCTTTTAAATTCCCTGTCTTGATAGTTCCAACATCTGTGTCATGTCTGAGTCTGGTTCAAATCCAAGAGATTGCTTTGTCTTTTGCCATTGTGTTGTTTTTCCTTGACTTTTTTTTTTTAATGCCTTATGGTTTTTTTCATTGAAATTTGAACATCATATTTAGGATAGCAGAGGCTGAGATTTTATGACTGGAATTAGGCATGCCTTTTCTTGTTCTAGGCCATTAGTGTGAGATTTAGAGTCTGTTTTTCCAGAGTTGAGCAGGATTTGGGATTTGTTACTGCTATGGTTATTGTAAGTGTACAACTGGCTTCAAATTCCTTTAAACTTTGTATTTAGGGTGGCAGCTGGTTTGCTAGAGAGTTTCTCTAGTATCTGTTGCAATCTTAGTTGTGGTCTTCCCTTTGATCTGTCGTTCAGGGAGGGTCTCTCTACACGCTCCTGTCCATTAGACATACTCTTACACCGACATACTGCTGTTACTTGTTACTCTAAACTTTAGCCTGGGGGTAGGAAGGAGTATGGAGTTCTCTGTTTTTCTGATTAAGTCTCCACCTTAGGAAGCACTGTCCCTGGACTTCAGTTATGTGAACTTATTGGTGCCCCTGCCCTTTTCCAGCTTTACTTCTTGGCACAGCACATATTCCTGCCACTACCCCAGGAGTAGAGGATTTTTTTTTTTTCTGTTGCCCTCCCCCAGCTGCAGTGGGCTGTTTTTAAATCTTATGAATAGTCAGCTTGTGTTTTTAGAACATATTTCTACAAGTCATAAATAGTTCATTTTAACCAGAAATCCATTATAATCACATATTTGGTCTCTCAACATTCCCACCAACGATAAAATTACAATCTCATCAACTCATTACTGGAATGACTTTTTAACAGTGCCCTAAGAGGGGGTATTATTTGTTGTCTGTCTCACAATTTAAGAACTTTATTCAATAAAGAAGATGGGGGAGGAGGACCAGCGTGGTGGTGGGAGGGAGCAATGTTCACGACTTTCTCATGGTGCCTGCTCTTTCCCTCTTCCCACAGTACCACCGACAAGTAATGTTTCCTCTGGACTTTTCCCCCATATACCTGTACCCCTCGAGTTCAATCCTTGTGTTAGCCCACACTCAGCTTTTACCAATTTCTTAGAAATTTTTAGCTGAATCATTTTGACCATTGCTCTGTGGCATCTGCTTCAAATAAGGGAGTGTTAATGTCACATCTCTCTTTGCATGCACCTGGCTGCTTTGGACTTCAGGTTAGTTGCTTATCCTGTGATCCTTGCTATATAAATAGTTCAAGAAAACATGTGCATTTGTAGATGGTTCAGTGTTTTTGTTTTTGTAAGGATGGGAGTGATTTTCCTTTCAGTTTTCTCCATCCTAAGCAGAAAAACGAAATCTATAACGTATGACATAATTTTAAGGTTGCAGTGTGGCAAATAAATGCGGCATTACAAGAAAATGGATGCCAGAAAACCAAGGAGCCAGTCTTTAATAGCTCAGAAGGAAGCTGATGATTGATTAGACTAAAGTAGTGATGGTAGACATAGAGATGAATTAACCTACTCAAGAGATAGGCAAGAAGTAAAATTAACATGTTTGATTACACATTAGATAAGGGAGAGGAGGAAGATGGACCCTGATTTTCTGGTCTTTAAGGTAAGATAACAGAAAGGGAACATTAGAAGGGGATGTTTTTCAAAGGAAGTTAACAGTCTGATTGTGTACATTTGGAATTTGAGGAGCCTTTGAGGCAGTCAGTTGGAGACCTTGAGTAGACTTCTATATAACTATGCAGAGTTCAGAAGAGATGACTGATTTACAGAAATAAAATTGTAAACTATTTTCTTGTAAATCATAATAAAAGTCATGGTCCACTGAGGTCACAGACACAGTATATATACAATGAGAAGAAAAGAGGGCTTAGAACAGAGATTCAAGGAACCCTCCTTAAGAAACACCTTATTTGTTCTCAGTGCTCCAGTCATATTAACTCTTAGTACGTGGACAGCAGTAGACTCTTCCTGTGTTTTCTCTGCTGCGATTGTTGTTCTTTTTTTTTGGAAGTGTGGTCAATTTACAATGTTAGTTTCAGGTGTATAGCAAAATGATTCATATGTATATATGTATATATATACACACACATACACACATATATATTTGCAGCTTCTTTGGGATTGTTGTTTTAATCTCCATCAACTCCCCTTTCTCACGCCCAAACATTTTTACTAACTTCTGTAAGGCTTCAGCAATTCATTTAAAATTGTCTTCTACCAGGATGCCTTTCTTCACTTTCTCGGAATCAACTGGTCCCATTCCAGAATAGTTCGGGTCTCCACTGCCTACTTCTATCCTGTCCTTCTTCTTTATGAGATTTTCACTTTAATTTCTTAATCAGCGCCTGTCTATTCCCAGACTATCAGCTTCATGATTGCATGGATTTCTAGCTCTCCTTCTCACCAGTAAATTTGTTGTCCCAGACCAGAGCATTCAATAAGTCTTTGAAAAAATGAATTATTGTATTACCAGGTTTTTTTCTGTTTATTGATCACCTGTGGTTGAGAACTAGGACTCATCTGAAATTGATGTAATAATACTGAATGATTCCTGAACTATTATAGAGAAGGTTTGAGATGACATCTTATAACCATTGGTCTTTAACTCACTGAAATGTAAAAGAAAGAAGAACTGAAAATTGGGAGATGGAGAGGACAACATGGATGGTAGGCAGTTTTTTTGATGATCTGCTTGGGTGAAAGCCAAACTTTCGGACAGTAAGAAAGTGAGAATATGGAGTGAAAATGACGTTCTTCTCCTGATTCAAATCTCTCTTTCTCCTGAACACTTCTTTGTTCAATGCCTTCCTGTTAAAAGTGTCTGTGTCCTGGAGAAGAAGAAGGAAGAAATCTGGAGGGACCTGGATATATTACCTGTACTTTTGTCATCAGTTTAATTATATTAATCATAATCAGTGCTTTTATTTGGAACCACTCCTGTCAACATTCGCTGTTAGTCCTGCGTCATATCCCATCCTCTTTGCTAATAAGGTAACAGAGAAGAGTGTATAATACTAAAGCAATAAGGTGTAAAAAGGTGTGCAATTATTGTACAATAACTTTCTCTTGGGGAGCAAAAAAAAAAAAAGATATTGAACAAAGGGCAAGATGCTTGGAAACCCTTGCTGTGCAGTTATTATAACCTAGCTGTGCAGCATTTATATCACTTTTGTGAAGATTTTTTTAAATTATAATGTAAATTGTTAAAAAAAAAAAGGAAAGAAAAACACTGGGAAGAATTGTAAAGAAAATGCCAATTTATGAAATAAGTTTTTCTATTTTTAACTTCATTCCAGTTAATGTTGCAGCAGATGATAATTTCCTTGCCTGTTGGAGACTAGTTTTAAAAAAAAAAAAAAGTCTTCCAAGATTAGGTGAAATGTTATAACAGAACTTACTTTTCTGGAGCAAAGAGTTGAAATGATGGTTTATGAAAAGTGCTTATTAAACAAAGTAGAAATACAAAGTTCATAATTTCAAGCTCTTGGAGACACCAGCATTCAAACTTTTCAGAGCAGAAACTGAACAGTTCATAAGGCTGTCAGTAAGGGACATAAAGAACCCCAAATTAAACTAAATATGACTATGTGGCTTAATATCTGTATTTAACTGCATGTAGGTGGTTCAGTAGGGGAGGCAGTCTATTGACGCTGGGGTATCTTTAGGCTAGCATTGTCCTCTTGCTGCCCTAGAGAATATTATTCCAGCCGTGGGTCTTTTATCATTTCCTTCAGATTCAAACATTTTAGAGACATGGAAGAAGCCTTAACTAAATGAGTGGTGAACATTTCTGTAACCGCCAATGCTCTCGGGACAGAACTGTGCCTCTTGGACCTTTCCATCGCCTTATTCCTAAAACAATGCTGCAGAAATTGTGAGAGCTCAAAAAATACTTGTTGAGTCAACTAAATATACTGAGATAAAATTAATTGGAGAAGCTAGTGTTTTTAAACTGAAGTATAGTTGATGTAAAATATTATATGTTTTAGGTGTACAACACTGTGATTCACAATTTTCAAAGGTTATATTCCATTTATAGTTGTTATAAAATATAAGCTCTATTCCCTGGGTTGTACAATACATCTTTGTAGCTTATTTATTTTATACATAGTAGTGTGTACCTCTTAATCTCCAGCTCCTATCTTGACTCTCCCCTCTGGTAAGCAATGGCTTGCTCTCTGTATCTGTGAGTCTGTTTCTTACTTGTTATGTTCACTAGTTTGTTTCATTTTTTAGATTCCACCTGTAAGTGAAATCACACATTATTTGTCTTTCTCCATCTGGCTTATTTCACTGAGCCTAATACCCTCCAAGTCCTGTTCTGGTCCTGTTTCTAGAACATCTTCTACATGTGGACCGAAGGCGCGGCCAGACTATTAGTCATTAGCCAGGAATGACTATACAACCTAACCTTGATTTATCCTTCCTTTGTTTCTAAGGGAAGAAATCTTAGACAGGAAGGAAGGTTTCAGGGTCATGCTGAATGGCGCTGGGTACCACAGCAGTCCACTTCAGTTTATGTTAACGTATCAAGAAAAGCTAATAAATTAGACTTGAAGTTGCTTCACTCCCAGCCAGCTGATCATGGGAAACTCTCCAGAAAGCCATACTAACCTGAGAAGAGGAAGCAACATAGCACTAGAAAAGCTAAGAGTGTGAGTAATTGGCGTATGCAACTAACTTTTACTCTCAGGATCAGCTTATTTTTTTCCCACGGACACTATTTCCATTTGACTGCTGCTGTATGTGTTCAACTTCATAGCCAGAAGGAGAAAGAGTAGCCAGCTCATGATGGTAACTTAAAAACGATGAAGGGTCTAAGGTTTTACCCTGCTTGCGGCTGAGAAGTGAGCTTGCCACAGTTTCATACCGATGCTGGCAGAAGACCCCTGGGTCAGGACTTTTATCACTCATGGCCCAGCAGGTAGCCTGTCTTTATCAGCCACAAGGGGAAGATGCGGAGGTCCACCCAAATGGGTGCTGCATACACAGTGCATTTGTGTTTCAAGGAGGTAAGCAAATAAATGTCTGGCTTCCACAAAAGAAGCCCAGTCCTGAGGGTACTCTTTGAAGGAAAGTGTTCACAAGCATTGGGGCATTCAGTGGGACTTACACCAGTTGGTGGCAAGGGTTGACAGATCTTCCTAAATGGCCTCTTGTCTGACCTGTTGGAGGGACTATCTGAGGGCAGCCAGTCCAATCTCTCCTGTTCATCCAGGACCCCAGTCAATTTACCACATTACATGACTGAGAATAAGGATGGGGGGCAGCGTCTGGAGATAGATGCTCTGTCTGAGAGGAACAGGAGCTCAGACCATGCCCAGCTGCCTCTGATAGGCTTCACTGTAAGACTGAAGGAAGCAGTGATCAAATCATAGTCAAAGCCACCTGGCGAGGAATGGTAGACCAGCAGTCTGATTGTTGAAGGCACTTGCAGCAGTTTGGGAGGGCTACGTCAGGATGCTATCCATCTGGAGGAAGCAGCCAAAATTGTCACTGTCCCTTCCTGCCTTTATGTCTCAGGGTATGAGGTGGCCCCTCCCCAAGTTCCAGGCTGTTGCCCTCCCTCCCCCATCACAAAATCACTGGACCCAACGTCACCTTTTTCCCAGCCGCACTTTACTTGCACCCAGTCTCTTCACTTGGAATGGTCATGTGCAAGACAGCCAAGGTCACTTTTGTAAAACTTAACCGGAATTAAGCTTGATTCCTTTTGACCCCCTTCTGGCTAGGCACCCACCAGCAGGTTGTATGGACCAGGCCACCCTGGGATACAGTCAGGGAGGAAAAAGATCCATCATCCCCCATAACGTTCAAAATGGAACCCCAAATTTTCAAAATAAATCTGTTTGACCTCCAACCATTTTCATCCTGAAAATCACCCTGAAGCAGATGAAAGAGGATTATGCCTTTCTGGGCACTATCGCATCCAATGACCAAATTTCGTTGATAAGGTATGTGGCCTAGGGGAAGGGGAGGGAGCTGGGGGAGAGAGTTTGTGTGATCAAAGACGCATCCTTGTCAGATGGCAAAAGGCCTGGGAAGCCAAAGACGTGACATTGGCTAGTTTTCAAGGGCTACTATGGAGTCAGCTGATCAGGAGCCCAAAAAAGTGTCAACACTGGTGAGCCAGGCCCAGGCATTTTGGAGAATCTCTGTGCATCAGGGTCTCGATTGAGCCAGTAGCTTAGTTTCACACAGAGGAGTAAGAGATAAAGTTTCCCCCAGAAGGAGAGCTGCCACCTCTCCATGTAAAACTGAGATGCCACCGGGGCTAGGCAAGGTACATTCTCGAATACATCATCACACTTGATAAACGATGCTTTTTGATCCCTTCCCACTGTTAGTTATTGGGTCCAAATTAAACCACCTAAAAATGGAATGTCAGGTCAGAGTGTCATAAGATCTCTATGGGCCAGATATTAAGTTTTGATAAGAGCTCAGTAACAAGCTGGCAGCTGCTTTTCTAAAAGTGCACACCTGGTAGACATGTCAGGGAAGATACAAGTTTAAAACCCAAGGGCTGCTTCCAGGTGGAGGCCAGCTCCCTTTGCTAGACGTTCCAACTGGCAAAAGCATCAGTTCCAGAGACTTGGACCATCTCTGATACCCAGTGTGTCGCATAAGGTGCTGGACCTCCTTTCTGGTGACGAGGTTGCCAAAGACACAGCAGTTGTTCTTTGGCTGGTGGGTGGACTGAGCGTTGTGAACTCATCCTTGTAGTCCCCAAAAGATTTACTTAGCAAACATGAGTTTTCTCAAAGTTTACCCCTGTTGGCAGAAATAGAGCGTCCTCACTGGGGCTGTTGAGACTAAGACTTCTGACTTGTTGAACAAAAAGGCATCTTCTCTATAAGGAAAGCTCTGAATATCAGAGGCAAGAATTATACTGATATTCGATCCTGAAGCCCCTCTGGTGGCAAATGGCAGTGGAAGTGCCACTAGTAATTCTCTGTACCTGCAGCTCTTCCCAGATTGGGATAATCTTTTTGGGCACGTTTACGACAAGGAAGTACAAGCATATAGCACATCCCTTTGCAGAGGCAGCAAACTCAATACTTAAAACTGGCCACAGGGCCCTACTCAACAGGCCTTGCTTGCTTCTCTCCCCCATTTGATCCCTGCTGAAAAACCTATCAGTGGGATCCAGGCACTTCTTCGCTCCTGGGTCTATGTAGGATGGAGACTTGACTCTCATATCCAACAGAGCCAAAGCAGGTGGGGTCCTTCCTTTTCCAGTATTCCCCCACATACTGAGGAAGTAGCTGAGGTCGGGGTCGCGCACAGGGAGGGAACAGGGTTGGAGAGAGAGAGAGAGACGCCAGAGCAGTAAGGAAGGCATATTGACTTTGGTGCCAGTAAGCAAGGCATTTCCAGGTTTAGTGACTCATGATTCAGCCGAATGAACTTCTGATGTTTCGTTCCACCCAGAGCTCTGTGTCAGATCTGGAGCTTCTTGACTCTCCCCCACCTGCCTGGAGGAACGTGAACAACAACAAACACTCCATCCAGGCAGCTTGTTTCTACTCTGCATCCTGGTGCTCAGCCTCACTGAAACGTGAGACAGCTGGAGACCCTTACCCTCCCATCTCACCCACTACTTGAGTAAGAGCATTTGCTACTGGACCCTGAGAAAGCTTTGCAGATCCCCTAACCCAGTCTGCAAAGAGCCCTTGTCCTTTCCTCTTCCAGAAAGCCATGTCTGTCTCTGTCGGCATCCCATCCTTGTCACCAAAACTGTCATAGACTTTGATGAGTCTGAGGTTTCACTCTTCTGACGAGCTAACAAGTTAGCCTGCTATGGTTTCACAGAAGCTGGAAAAAGACCCACAATTCCTGGGTTAAAGACAAAGGACTTTATGACTCACGGCAGAGTAGAAAGACAAAGTTTCATGTTGGCATCAGTCCTTTTGTCCCCCAAATCCCACAGGGCCCAGGTGGATGCTGCACACACCTGACTGGTTTGTGTCACAGCTGAGGAACCCTGCACTTTGGAAACCCCAGTCTTTCAAAGGGGCTGTTAGCAAACCCGCCCAACCTTTGCACCGATGGGACACACGACCTCTATATTTCCAGGCTGTTTGTTATGCAAACATCCACAAAAATAGAGTCCACAACATGGACCTGAAAACAAGATGTGCAGAAACCTGACAGATTCATGGAGAATAGTCTTCCAGCACATTTTTACCTGTTGTTCTGTGATTAAGGATTCATTCTCCATCAGAATTCAATAACAAGTTAAACCATTAGCTATTTCCCAAAAGGAGAACAAACACTTAACAAAGATGAAACGGCTTCATTTCAAAACCCTAAGGAATTCTGCTGCGATTCTTGTGTTTGGGCTTGTTACAAGCCCCATATAACCTGCCTTAGACCCTGTGGAGGTAGAATAACCCCCCCAAAGATGTGTCTGTACACCCTAACCCCTAGAACCCGTGACCGTGTAACCTCACACGGCAAAGGGCCATCCAGGTTGCTCATCCCCTAAGCTCTGCACTCCGTGTCCTGCTTCTTCAATTTTGATGTACTCCGGGCACCGTGGCACAAAAGAAAAGAGTATCAGCTTTGGATCAGGAAAACCAGGGTTTAGAATTCTATTTCTACAGTTTGGACAGGTTATTTAACCTGAGTCTCAATTCACTCCTGTGTATATTAAGGATGAGAAGACCTGTGTTACAGAAATGTGATATTTAAATGAGATGATATTACCAAAAATGCTTAAGAGATGCTCATTTCCAACTTCTCATTCTTATGTTCAAAGATGACTAGATAATCAGTGTAATCTTCACTCAGAGACCTAAGTATTAGTCTGCTATGTCTGATGCACCACAAACGGAACGACTTAAATAACAGAAATAAACTGTCGCATGATTCTAGAGGTTCAAAGTCCAACATCAAGGTGTCAGCAGAGTTTGTTCCTTCTGAAGGCTGTGTGGAGACTCTGTTCTATGCCTCTTGTCCATCTTCTGGTGATTTTCTGGAAACCTTTGACATCCCTTGGCTTGCAAAAGCATCCTCTGTATCTCTGCCTTCATCCTCACATGACATTCCCCCTGTGTGTAACCAAATTTCCCTTCTTTATAAGGACATCAGTCTATTGGATTAGGGACTCACCCTACTCCAGTATGACTTCATCTTATCTAATTATATCTACAATGACCCTACTTCCAAATAAGGCCACATTCTGAGATACTGGGGGTTAGAACTCCAATGTATAAGATGAGGGGGAACAGAATTCAATCCATAAGAGTATTCTAAGTCATCTTCACTAGTGACAGCTTTTTGTAAATCCAGGGATTTAATGTTATTAATTGTCAATTCAATATCATTTTCTTCCACTAAAGAGTGCAAGTTTGTCAGATTGTCAGGTAATAATGTCTAATATAATAATCTGTGCGGAATGTTTAATGAAAGCAATTACTGAAACATTTCTTTAGCTAAACATCATATAATTGTCTTCCCACAACAAGGCAGTCTAACCAGAGAAGTTCAAATCGTTATCCATGAAAAAGCCTCTATAATTCAGAGCACTGTAGTACTTAGTACTATCAGACTAAGTTCAACAATATTGCTTGATTTTCATATTATAATACCGCATTTTTCATGGGCTTGGATTAATGGTGATAAATAGTACATGCATTATGTATTGATTACCATTCCTTAAGTGGCTTTGTAGGCAGCCTTGCTTCAAGATAAGTATTGGAGAATTCAGTCTTGTGTTTACAGGGTCCTGGGGATCCCTGGAGAAGATGTAGGGTCCATTGAATTGTTTCTTTCTTTCTCACTTTTGTCTAAAAACCCCACTGAGAAAGTACTATGTGTAAAACACAGCACTGCACTGGGCACTAGAAATGCAAAGCCCTACTATTAAGGACCTCGCAGTTTAGCAAGGGGAAATACAGTCCTACATTAATAATTGCAATCTAATCTGGCATTTCCACTTCTGAGCAAGATGAAATAACAGGGAGTTAGCCTCCTGCTGAAACAACTTAAAAAAGGACAGAAATCTATAAATCAATGAGTCTTAAGACATTGAACATCCGGCAACAAAGGACAGTGATTTCTGGGAGATAAGACATAAGTTAGGTGAGCCTTAAGAGTGCCCCATACTGTCTGGAGAGAGTTTCCAGGACATTGTGCCAAGAAGAGGTAGGCAGTCAGAGCTCAGTGGATTCTTTGAGCTGAGGAGTTGGAGCTGAGAATTCTGGGAGATCAAGCAGCTGGAGTTATGGCAGGAAGAAGAGAACCACACACTGCACGGAGAGAGCCGTGGGGGCCCAAGGCAGCACCCCTTCCATCGTCAAGTGAGCACTGAGGGGACCACCCAAGGCCAAGGGAAGAGCCACCTGAATGGATTGAAGAAATACTTGGCGCTCACACAGGGTTGAGAATAGCTTGTTTTCCCACCAGCCAGAGTGGAAAACTTCATAATTCCCAGAGCATCAAGCTGACTATTTAGTCGTGGGCCAAAATTAGCCATAGACTAAAGGCTGCTCTTTTCCAGTTTAGCAAAGCTTAAAACCGAGACCCCAAAGGGGTCAAACTATTTTCAAGTAACTTAAATGTGTCTCAGAACCAAGCAATACAAAAATATCCATACCTAACAAGGTAAATTTACAGTGCCTGGTGTCCAATCCCATATTGTCAGGCATATAAAGAAACTGGAAAGTGTGACCCATGTGAGAAAAATTTCATAATGTGGGTTGTAATATTGGGGATATTCATAAGCAATTATGAGAGGACAGAGGGAAGGACAGTTAACTCTGCCTGGTCAGTATGCCTGAGGCAGGTCGTCAAAGAAAGCTTCCTGGAGGAGAAGAGAGTTGATACGAAAATTAAAGACTGAGTAGGTGTCAGCCAGCTGAAGATAAGAGGAAAGGCACTTGGGATGCGCCACACACAAAGGCATGGGATTACAGATTCTCTGTGACTAAACAACAAAGATGTGGTTCAGTGTGGCTGAAGGGAGGGAGGGGCAATAAAAAACTCAGCAGAGCTGTGTGCGGGTCAGGACTTGGAGGCTGTCCTGCCAGGCAAACGTTTTCTGTCAAGGTCCAGAGAGTAAAAATATTTTAGACTTTACAGACCACAGACAGTCTGTTGCACACTTTTTTTTTTTTTTTGTGGTCCTTGAACTATAGATTGCAGATCCTGAGTAGATGATGGGGCATGATGGATGCTTTTCCAAAGGGAAAGACACATTAGAGCTGCATTTAAGAGGATGATTTTGCCACATGTGTGGAGGATGCATTTGAGAGAATAAGGCAGGCAGACTGTTTAGAGGCTACGGTGTTAGCCCAATTGAGAGAGAATGGGGCCGGAGGGTGGGGGGGAGTGGACAGGCTTCATGAGTCTGAGACACGGAAGAGAAGTATTTATTATAGGGCTGTATCATAGATTTGGAAATTACCTGCATCTACCTCAGTCTAAACCTCAAGCATGGATGAGATCGTGCAAGAACAGGCTGAGGGAGAAGCGTTTGGATTGAAAGACTGGTATGTGCCAGACACATTTACTGGTAGAGCATTTGTCCTTAATATAACCCCGTGTAGACAGATTTCATGACCCCCATTTTACAGATGGTGAACTAAGGCTCTGAGAAGTTAAGCAGCTTACCCAGAGCCACCAATTAGAAAGACAAGCTTGGAATGTAAAACCAGTCCATTTCATCTGAAACCTCCTATTCTGTTCTCTGTGGACACTTTCTTGGCTCTCCTTACAGCATGGAGCTGGTGGCCTCCAGCCACCATGGTGGCTTCTGTCCACAGCGCTCTCCTCCTCAGTGCATGGGTCTCGCAGCACTTTGCCTTCACCTATTTGCCTGTGATCCAGAGTCACAAGACCTGGCCAAGATGCTCACAAAGAAAGAGACCCTCTATTGCAGCCGAACACCTATCACGCGGCCACTTCTGAACAGTGTGCCACCCCTCTTTGCCACCTATTCTGCCTCCCTGCCCTTGAATTTCAACCAACCCTGCTGCCCTGCCACTAATCCTTCCAAACTTAAAAATTCATACAGTTCACACGCACAAAACTCACATGATCCTTGAGACACTCTACTGTAGTGAGGAATTTCTAAAAGTCAGTCCTAGCACTGCAACTGTTCGCAAAGAGAAACTGGCCAATATTCATAATTCTACAAACATATGGTAAGGCAGAGCATATTTTAAATATCAAGAACATTTACTCGAGACCTTCCCAAATGGTTTCAAATTTTTATTTGGGGTTTGGACACGTATCAAAATCTGTATTTACCTGCAAGATCGTGGTCTGCCTAAACCTTTGGGGTGTGCATATTTCTCATGCCGTGATACTGAACATACAAATTAATTAAATTTTGTATTCAATTTTGCACCCAAACTGGGAACGGCTTTGATAGATAGGCAGTACTTCACTAAAGTAACTCTAACATACTTCTCTTAACATGAGTTTCCCCTTTTTATTTGTTCAGCACGAAAAACAAACACTGAGCATATGGAAGAATAACAGGGAGGGCTGAAAACTTGGAAAAATATTTTCTGTAGGTTTAATTTTGGTTACACAGGACTTAATGTTTTGAAGGATTTAGTGCAAATTTTTCTTCAATCCTAGGGAATTTGCCGATAGGAGAAAAATAGAATTGTGTTTGTCCTTGAACAAGTACAAGCTTTGGGAAGGAGGCAGCACCTCCTTTTAGATTCATTTGACTAACGGGAAGCTGAAAAACAGAGACGAGGGCAGATTTCACAGATTTTTATCAATATTGTAAGAAAACCTGAAAAGACCCCCACTTTTTAATTTTCCTAATATTTCACAGATCTGCCCTTCTAAAACTAGAAGTGAATAGAAATACTAAAGAGAAATACTTTTTGAATGTATTAAGATTGAATCTCTCTATCAGAAATCTTTAGTAACATGATCCTGAAACAATGAGGTTACATAAATGCGATAGAAGCATGCTACCAGTTTAATGACAAAACATTTCCAACTCCACGGATTGCTTTAAAGTGCTCAGTTCTAATTTCCCGAATTCTTAGCTTCTCCCCATACCTATTTCTGCTACAGGTCCTGTATCGTTTCTTTCATATCATCACTTTGTTTCCACTGAGTGGTGTTCCTCTGTCCAAAGTATCTAAAATTCTGCTTTTCCTAAGATCTGCTTTGATTACAGGGCGGGCGGGGGGATGCAGAGATGGGAAAATGAAAATGTTCTCCTTCTTTCCAGCAGACTCATAAACATCTGGCTGTTCTTTGGCTTTGATTTCAAGTAAAATCAAATGTAAAGCATCCCTTAGACAAACCCCTTACTATGTCCTGTTGCACCTTTTCATACCTTTCTAAGAATGTGGCTTATTGATAAGCATTCCTATAATATTAAATCCATGGACATATTTATTCCTTTTCATTAAAAGATCCAAAAGACAGTGATGTTTTCTTCCATATGAAAGTAAGTAATACTTGTATGGATACATATATGTGTGTAGATATATATGTATATATATTTACACTATTATTTTCCTTGTTTAAATGTAGCATTTAGATTCCTTTTTTAACAGCAAACATAATAGCATATTTTGTCTTTGGAACGGGATTGTTTCTGTGAAACATGAGATCTCTTGTAGATTTATAAGCTGTGAGAAATATGAATATAATAAAAGAGGCCAGTGTCACTGACATATCGTGAACACCCACCACTTGTTTTTAAATAGTAAATGCAAAACACATTCTAATTAGTAGCTATAATCCTGTTGCTTGAAAGATTTATCATGTTGACTCCATTGCAAGTGTACCACCTTACAGATCAGAAATTTCCAGAGAAGTGGAGATTTGCTCTACAAATAAAAGAAGACATGGCTGCATATAAATCTGGGTGTGTGCATAACTGAAGAGCTATAGAAACGAAAATGGGGAGGGAACTAGCAATTCCTGGAATTGATGCCCATTGAATCTCTGCCCATTTCTAAAAAAGAACCTTGAAAAAAAAAAAAAAACATATCCTGGCAAAATACTGGTTTCCATTACTTTTCATTTTCTCTTGCCAGGATCAGAACCAGATGTTCTGTAATATAGCAAAGTCTGTTCTATTGGCATTTTTGGTTGTATTAACTTCAGGAACTACTGGAAATTTTATGTGAGAAGATTCACAGGTGATTAGCGTCCAAATTTCCTGAGACTTCAGGGGTTTTGATGGGGTTGGGGAAGAGATGGCATGCAGTGAAAGTGTTCAAATATCCTGTGTTCTCTTCTTGGTGTGCTCACATTCATAATGAAATACATATGCTCAGATAACTTATCTTACAACATATGGTGCAATATAATTGAAGAAAGTCTATGCAATTATTTCACCCCTCCAAAAAAAGAAAACCGTTCTACATTATTAATGAAAATGAATCAGGGCTTTGGTGTGTGCTAGAGATACAGATCTCCAATCTAGCCTACGCGAATATCTCACAAGTTGAAGTGCAAATAAGAATGGGACACTGAGTGACCAGGTTACAGTTCGGGTAAGTGTCATTTCCCTCCCCCCCCCCCCCAGCTCTTAACATCTAACCTGACTATCAAGGAAATGATTTCAAAACTGACTATTCAGTCATTTAGAACTTGAACTATGTGCGTAATCATACTTAAAATTAGGTCCATGGCTTTCATTCTCTGCAAATTTTGTCATCTCAGTTAATGGTGGGAATGCGTCTGAAAAGGCAATACCGTATTTAGAAGTACTCCCCCCATCTGCCCAAAGCACACACATAGTATATTTGAAGGGCTGATCAAAGTGCTTTCATTTAATAAAAACTCTGGGATATTCAGGCAATTGCTACAATAGTCTGGCTGCCGCAAGAGGCTTACCACCCCTGGAGGCTCTCTCCTGATGGTCTAGCTAGCTTCATAGCATTGACTACGTGAGTAAGTTTCAGTCGGATACACTTATTTTTAATTCTGTAATGGATATTGAGTAAGGCAGTGAAAGGCATGTGTGCTGCTAAAGAAAAACAGGAAAATGTAGAGAATAATATTCTGCTTTAGTGAAATAACCTCTCTGAAGAGGCTCTCAAGCCTTCATTCTTTTTGCTACCTCAACTGTGTTGTGGAAACAAATGTGGTAAGACAGAGCCAGTCCTCTGCAAGAGTGGGAGGGGTCTTACATTTAGATTTTTAATCCATTTCAAATTTGTCATTGTATCTGGTGTTAGAGAGTGTTCTAACTTCATTCTTTGACATGTAGCTGTCCAGTTTTCTCAGCACCGCTTATGAAAGAGACTGTCTTTTCTCAATTTGTCATAGACTAATTGCCTTTTTTTTTTGGTCATAGATTAATTGGTCACAAGTATTTGGGTTTATTTCTGGGCTCTCTGTTCTGTTCCATTGATCTATATGTCTGTTTCTGTGCCAGTACCATATTGTTTGGATTACTGTAGCTTTGTAGGATAGTCTGAAGTCAGGAAGCATGATTCCTCCAGCTCTGTTCTTCTTTTTCAAGATTCTTTTGGCTGCTTGGGGTCTTCTGTGTTTGCATACAAATTTTAAAATTATTTGTTTTATTTCTATGAAAAATGCCATAGGTATTTTGATAGGGATTTCATTGAATATGTAGATTGTCTTGAGTACTATGGTCATTTTAACAACACTTATCCTCTCAATCCACGAACATGGTATATTTTCCCATCTGTGCTCTCTTCAAGTTCTGTCATCAGTGTCTTACAGTCTTCCAAGCACAGGGTTTTTACCTCCTTAGGTAGATTTATTCCTAGGTATTTTATTCTTTCTGATGTGATGGTAAATGAGGCTGTTTCCTTAATTTCTTTCTGATAGTTTGTTATCAGTGTATAGAAGTGCAACAGATTTCTGTACATCAATTTTGTATCCTGCAACTTTACTGAATTCATTGATAAACTCTAGTAGTTTTCTGGTGGCGTCTTTAGGTTTTTCTATGTAAAGTATCATGTTATCTGCAAACAGTTGACAGTTAAACTTCCAGCGGAAAACATAAGTGGGACACTCTTTGACATAAAACGTAGCAATATTTTTTGGATCTGTCATCCTAAAGCAAAGGAAATAAAAGCAAAAATAAACAAATGGGATCTAATTAAATTCAAAACTTTTCCATAGCAAAGGAAACCAGTGACAAAACAAAAAGAGGAACCTACTGAATAGGAGAAAATATTTGCAAGTGGTATGACTGATAAGGGGTTAAAAAAAAAACCCAATTAAAAAATGGGAAGAGAACTTAACAGATATTTTTTCCAAGGATGAAATGCAGATGACCAACAGGCACTTGAAAAGACTTTCAGCATTGCTAATTATCAGGGAAATGCAAACCTAAACCATGATGAGACAACACCTCATACCTGTCATTATGGCTATCATCAAAAATAACACCAATAACAAATGTTGGCAAGGATAGGGAGAAAAGGGAACCCTCATGTACTATTGGTGGGAATGTAAATTGGTGCAGCCACTGTAGAAAACAGTATGGAGCATTCTCAAAAACTAAAAATAGAACTACCATATGACCCAGCAATTCTACACCTGGGTATATACCCAAAAACAAAACAAAACAAAAAGCCCAAAATACTAATTCTAAAAGATACATGCACCCCAGGGTTCATAGTATCATTGTTTACAATAGCCAATACATGGAAGCAACATGTGTCCATCAACAGATGACTGGATAAAGAAGGTGTGGTGGATATATACAATGGAATACTACTCAGCCAAATAAAAGAATGAAAATTTGCCATTTGTAGCAACATGGATGGACTTGGAGGGTATTATGCTCAGTGAAATAAGTCAGACAAAGAAAGACAAATACTGCATTATATCACTTATATGAAAAATCAAAAAAAAAAAAAAAACCCAAAAACCAAAAACCACCAAAGTATTGAATATAACATAAAAGAAGTAGACTCACAATTATAAAGAACAAACTAGTGGTTACCAATGGGGAGATGGAAGAGGGTGGGGAAATTTAGGGGTAGGGGAGTAAGTATGAACTATTAGGTATAAAATAAGCTACAAGGATATTTTACAAGACAGAGAGTATAGCCAATATTTTAAATAACTATAAATGGAGTAGAACATTTCAAAATTGTGAATCACTCTATTGTACACCTATACCTTATATGATATTGCACAGCAACTATACATCAATTAAAAAAAAAGAGTAGGAGGGGAAGAGGATCACTGAAGTGTCAAACTCCCCAACTCCACCCCATCCCACACACAAAGACGGTGTTATGGGTGAGTTTCCAGCACATATTTCATTTCCTGTGGGAAGAACGAGGATCAGAAAAGGTTGTTGATGAAATCAGGCAGGCTAGTACAAGATGTGCAGGGAATCCCTCATCACAAGGCTGAGAGGCTGAGCTGTGGGACCTGACATTTTCCAAAAACCCCTGTAGCAGGGCTTCTGTGACCAGGTCAATGCAAAATATTAGACAATACTCCCCCAGACATATGCAACCTATAATGTATCAAAAGACCCAGCAAAGCCAATGCTCCTTGCACAGAATTTCCCCTTACTATTTACTAGTGAACTTCACCTTAGTTACTAGTTAAAGCCTTAGCAGGAATTAGTTGATAACTCCCTGAAAGAAAGGGAAGCACACATCTGAGAGGTCCTTCCTGAGGGCTTGAGTGTTAAAATTGTAGGGACTAGGAGAAACAGAATGGGAAACGGAACTGATGAGGTAGAGGGCAAGGTGTTAACGTTTGGTCTCTATCTGTTTCACAATTTTCCCTCAAACTGGCTTTGAGAATGAGACTCAAAATGAAATTCAGACATGTCATAGCTTGCCAATGCTGTGGACGATGCTTTGTTTTTCTCCATTCATGCTGCCCAGGGATGGATTACAAGTGTGTAGTACTATCCTAATTCCTAAAATGGTAAATTACCTTTGGAAAGAGGCTGAGGCACTTCCAAAAGGTGGGTTTTGGGATCTCTGAAAATATCAGGAGATGTTTTTCTTAAAAAGTTGGCAAAGTGCCCCATTGCCTGAGGAAAGGGTTTGTTATCATATTTGCCAGAGTATAAAATATAATTATCCCCTCTGTACCCATATGCTTCAAGCTGCTCCCAAACAGAGAATCAGAGTTGATCTCAGTTACTCTCCTTACCTTCCCAGATGAAAGAGACTTTCAAACCTTGACACCAGGGGACTTCTAGGTGGCCTTCTTGACTGTCTGACATTCCCCTGGGGTGATGAGAGGGTTTGCAAAGAGACCCAGCCTGGAGGAGAGTAGGAGGGCAGTACTTAAAAGCATTAAAATGTAAATTAAGATATGTCAGATGCAGATGTGTCTTACAGTCAATGGATACGATGATCAGACACTTTATGTTCTGAAAGTTTAGAAGAAAGCAGCCCACTCACTCTCTGTAGGTGAGTGCTATGAAGGGAAGAACGTGGTGGTTCCGGTTCAGAATGATGGCAAACACTGTAACAAATCACGTCCTCATCCTGGTTGGGCACCCGGAGAAAGTTGAGTTTAGGATTCAAAGACCTGAGAACTAATTGTTCTCAGCCCAAGAGCTGACCAAACTGACACAAGTGATCGTCTTTTTCTGTTCTTTGTTTTTTATTGAAGTATAGTTGATTTACAATATTGTGTACACTATATGTACAGCACAGTGATTCAGCTGTAGACATATATACATATTCTTTTTCATTATAGGTTATTACAAGATATTGGAATATAGTTCCTTGTGCTAGACAGTAAGACCTTGCTGTTTATCTATTTTACATTTAGTAGTTTGTATCTGCTAACCCAAACTCCTAATTTATCCCTCCCCTCCTCCTTTCCCCTTTGGTAACTGTAAGTTTGTTTTCTATGTCTGAGAGTGTGTTTCTGTTCTGTAAATAAGTTCATTTGTATCATTTCTTTAGATTCCCCCTAATTAGTGGTATCATCTCTTCACCCTGGTGATTTAGCCTCCTTCCTTATTCTTCCCTCTTCCTGTCTTCTCTCAAACTTACATTCCCTTTCCCTTCAGAGGAAGACAAAAATTGATAGAGAGACTTTTAAGTGCTTTCACCTAGGTGCTCTAGCAGAAATCAGAGCATTAGAATAAACAAATTCCTAGCAGAATTTAAACCCAACTAGTACCATAGCTGGACGGTCAAGGATGGGTTGCAGGAGGTAGAGCATAAGGAAACATTTCAACACTATTGGATCCTTCTGGGCTCTGAGTCTCAGAGTTGGGGGATCACAACCGTTGATGCCATTTTGGTTAGTATTCAAGTGCTTTTTATTACATAGATAATACGTTATGAAATCTAAACTGATATTCAGAAGTTTGGGCTATTTTAAGGTATTAAATCTTATCATTTTTGCTATTGCTTATTAGCAAACCATTAGCTCATACTTGTTCACAGATTTAGAAATTGTCAACAATATATCAAGTATTTTTTATTAGATATGAGTTTATGTAGCTCAAGCACATAATTCATAGGCACTGTATTTTTCTAAAAATATCAAAACATGTACATATTTAAACTGACCTTATCTTTAATCCTACATGTAGATGTTGAAAAATCCCATCGTCAAAAAACCTACAGAGACGAGAGACAACAGAAAAATGAAAACTCACAAATATTAATACCACAGAAAGAAAGACAGACGTACACCAGAATCTTGAAGAAATCCCACCAACTGTAAGGCAGACGAAATTTGACCCGGGAAAAGCTTTTCCCAGACTTCACCTTTGAGTGGATATTGCCTGAAAAAAACATTTTAAGATATATTGTACTTCTCATTAACTCAGAGACCCAAGCTTATGCCAGCTTAAGTCTGCCCACAAGGTGCTGATTTGGGAGAAGCCTGAAGACTGTTTCTGTCCTTGTTTCTTCAATCCCAGCTATCTGCATCCACTCAGATTTAACCAAATTACAAAAGCCAAGAGAGCAGTAAATTAACAACACGCTTGCTGCGCCATGTGAGAGGGACAGTCTTTAGGTGGAAAGTGCATTAGGTTAAATAGAGATTTTAAAAAAATCCCAAAGCAGTGCCAACTTAGTGCTGTAACACTTCATATGCTCCACTAGTTATTAAATAATACATTAATGCATGCAAAAATTAAGACAATTAGGTAGGTGCTGTGCAACTTGAACTCCAGCTAAGAAAAATAATAGGAGAAATTTGATTATGTCTCAGTGTTAGGCAACCTACACTCACATTCATTAGTAAATATTAAGTCTGGAAACATTCTGCCTCATTTGAGTAAAATCAAAGTAAAAAAAAAAAGAAAAAAAATATATATACAGCTTTTGAAAAAGATATTTGTAAATAATGAAGTAACAAATTCTAAAAAGAAATCTCTAAAAATAGGTTTGGAAATGAGAAGAAAAGTTTCAGACAACAAATTGGCACACAATAAAATTTAAGACGATATGGCTACTGTAATGCTGTTACACTGTTGAGAGACAAAATCTAATAGGAAAATCAATAGGATGGACCATAAAAGGTTATAAATAGGAAACAGTTGCAGGAAACACATATGCAACAACAGGAGGTAGTAAAGTACAGAAAAGACAAAGAAGCAAATTTAATTAGTCATTTGGTGGACGGACTTGTAAATTATCTCACAGCTTAGAGTGAAAAGATAAAGACATTGAAGACAAGTACTGAGAAAGTGAGAGACTTGGACAACAGAGAATAAAAATTTTTAAGTATAAGCAATGCATCTGAGGAAGAAGCAAGAGCCGTTGGTCGCAATCAAAGACACCATTGGAGAAACTATTCTGAACTAAAAAGGGTTCATGCTAGCAAACTCATAGGGTTCCCAGATTTTGTGTTAAATAACTGGGAGAAAGACACGTCATTAAACATTCCCAGAAGAAATGTTTAAAGCCGGAGAAGTATGAAAATCTCAAGCATTGTGACTGTGTCACAGTGGCACTGACTTTCCTTCACAATTCTACTCAAAGGCAATGTAGCTAGATACGCAGAGATCCGAGGGGAAACTTTTGTAAAATGAGATGCCAGAAAATTTCTCTTTCATATGTGAATTACATTTCGTATGTAAAATATATTCTCAGATATTCAAGAACATGGAAAATACTCTGCCTTGTGTTTAATTTGCAACCGAAGACCTAAGAAAACAGACATAAGGTAAGATAAAAAATGTGAAATTTAAGCACATGCAATAAGTAATGAAAGAAGTTAAGCATAAGTTTATTTTAAATAATTATTTTATACATGACTTTAAGATTACATGTTACAATGTCAAAATTTTTCAGGAAGCAGTAAGTATAACATAAATTTTAATAAATGACGATCTTATTCTAATATTGGTATACGTACGTGTAAAGAAGAGCATGATTAAGTTAGATGAAAGTATAATTATGATTAATAATGTATCTTGAAGAGAAATTAAGAGTTACGATTTCAGCTTATGTTCAGCTAAATGGAAAATTACAGTTAATATTTTTTTGCAAAACATAAGATAACCACTAACAGATACACAATTTATACTTCTTAGAATAACAGACTTTTAGATAAATGCAGAAAAAAATAATCTATTTAACAAAGATAAAAATAAATTAGCAAACAATATAATGTGTAAGATGGCATAACTAAAGTTGACTATGTCAAAAATAATGATAAATACAAATAGGCCATATTTTTATGAAAGAAAAAAGATTCTTAGATTGGTTTGATAAATTAGATGATATTGCATGGTGTCTATACAAGATTCACTTATTCCTAGTGAAATAAAAAGATTAAAAGTTAAAAGATCAGCAAGACATCATACAAATGTAAATACAAAATAGAAGTGGGTCATGAAGACTAATTCAAAGAAAATACTGAAACAAAGATTATTTCATATTGACTAAAGTGCACACTGAAGACAGAACTGCTAAATATACGACTGTACACAACAAGAAATATTTAGATATATGAAAAAAAGTACAAAGTTACCAATGATAATGAAAGAAGACTTTATTAGAAAGTTATACAATAATCTTGGTAGAAAGACTCAGTAATGTATAAAATATCAAAGTTCTCAAAATTAATCTTTATATTTAATAACACTATGAATTGAAAGTAGCAATTTTTAAAACAAAATTACTTCACTCATCAATAAGCATAGTATATAAATATTTTTAGAAAAGATAGCAAAGCAAGATTTACTTAACCAAATATTAAAATATAATAAAACAATGATATGAAAATAGATAAAAATAAAACAGAAGTCAGATCAGTGAAAAGGATATAGAAATCCCATCAAAATCCCATCAAAATTCCATAATATCTATTAAATGTATATAAAATAACATGGCATTTCAAGTTAGCAAATAATAAATGGATTGTTTGACAAATGAATCTAAGATAAATGGTTAAGTACTTCAAACAAAATATATATTACAACCATCTCATGCTACCAAAAAAAAAAAAAATCCCAGAGTAATAATAGTTAAGTAACAAAGTAGGTAAAAATTGATCTAATTATAGCAAAGGAATGACTCTATTAAACATAAAAAAAAAAAAAACCAATAAAATTAAAAGAAATGTTGCCAGAAAATGAAAGGATTGCTAGATGTTGCTAAACCAAATATGAAAATATATGTATATTAAAACTATAAATAAAACAAATAGACAAATTAAAGATTAAAAAACAATGTCTATCATATATGAAAGACAATGGGTTAATGTTGCTAATATGGAAAAAACTCTTAAAAATTAAAAATAGCATCCCACAAGTGGGTAAGGTCTGTGAAGAAATTATTCATAAACAGCTAATACAAACGATAAAAATGTTCAAACTCAACTGCTAAATAAATAAAAAATTCAAACTATTAGGGAGACATTATTTTTATCTATTCAATTCACACTCTTTAAAAAATAAAAGCTCTCAAGCTCTCAAGTTTGGAGAGAGAGTACTGGTATATGTTGATATAAACATTTGTAGGGCTGTTTTGAAATGTATATTAAAATATATGAATATATTCATACCCATTATCTAACATCTCACTTCTAAGGCTAAATCCACAGGAAATGATGAAATATTTTCCTAAGTAAATTTTATCAAAGATTCATAAGATGAACTTAATTGCAGCCGTTAAACTTATTTACTAGTAGATGACAATAATAAATAAAAAAGGATAAAAGGTGATCAATGTTAAATTTCATAGAGCATATGTTCTATTTTAATTATATAATTATTATATGCATATTCAATAATTCAAAAATATTCACTGGGTACCTAATATAGACTGAAGATGACAGCAATAAACTAAACAAGGTAAAAATAAATCCCTACCCTAATGGAGCTTATGTTCAGCTTGATACAATACATAATAGTAGATATAATATAGTACATAATATTACATACAATACAGGCAAATATGTAGTCATTTCTGCATGGTGAAATTATGGATGGCTTTCAAAAATAGTTTTTTATTTTAATTCTCTCCCATAATCATATATTGTTTTTATACAAAAAATACATTTTAAAATGACTTCTCAATCAGATTTCTTATTGTAAGATGTACTTCCATAGAACTTTTTAATGTTAATATAGTATTTAGCTGTTTTTTATATTGTTGGACATACCTTGTATTCATGATCCAAAATTAAAATCAGAAGCATTATTTTCATTCTGGTTACCTACTTAAAATTCCAAATAGAGGCATTTCTCTAGCCTACTTTTCCTAGAAACCGCCTCCTTATGTACCCCAGTGGAATTTATAGGCATGGCAAGTATTTCCCAGGCACTTTTGATGCCCTAATTCCAGTTATTTATTTTAAATAATTTAATTTTGTTTGTATTGCATTCCTTTCCTCCTGCACTGAGTTTCTGTCTAACATTAGCGGAAACAAATTGCAAAACAGCACAACAAAGGTTTTCCTCACAGCTGCTTCAACCAGATGGTAGATCTGAGCTTCTGGAAACATATTAGGAAAGCCTATTCCCATATAAAGTCTGTCTCAAGCTTAGACATTCCTAAGGCCCTTGCAAGACAGAGAGGACTGCTAAGTTTGAGGCGTTTTTCTGTACAGTAATTTCTATATTTGTGCTATTCAACTGTCATGAGCACACAGGTTATCTCTGACTCCCTCACCACCATAGAAGACCTTATATAACACCACGAACTCAAACACATATAGTAGGTAATCCTGTTTGTGCCTTTCCCCCTATCCAGACTCCTTATATTTCAAGACGCCATTTCAGAGAACCATTATAATCTATGATAATCCTTTTCCCTGATGAGATGATCTTTTTGAAGAACAAGACATGAAGATACTGTTAAGAGCAGCTATAATCTATTCAAATGTTGCTACAAGCAGTCTCAGAAACTCATCAAGGTTTAAGAAACAAGTGGTCCCACTCTTCCGGCCACTCATCTCTGCATTTTCTTTGTATGGATAAGCAAGAAACAGACGAATCTAATTACTTGATTATAGGGTGACATTTTATTACACATAGTGGCAGTGACCATTGCAAGCTTTTCTTGTTTTTAAACACACACAATTTGTGTTCCTGGGTTGGCAGTTTGCCACATGGAAACCAGTGAGCCGAAGAATTGCTGACTTGGTGTTCGATATCCAGATAGCAAGCCCAGAGCCTAATTTCTTCCACCTCTGGGTAAGAATTTGAGTAAAATTATTGTCTGATTTGTTACCCTAAGGAGCAGCTCCAATCAATTAATTTCAACGGACAAAGATTTCCCATGGCACTCAACACCTACAGAAAGATGTCCTTAGTCTAGTACTTAAGAAGGTATCCAATATGATCTAACTGTTTTCCTGTTTTGTCTTTCTTAGACTTATGCATCCCAGCATTTCTCAAAACATGAATGGTGCACATCTTGAGAATAACCATATCAAAATAAAACTTGTCAGTCTGTTTGTCACTCGAATTCCCAGTTTCACCCCCAAACATCAGCTCACACTACTTCCTCACTCTTCTTTCTTCAAGACTCGGCTCTAATGCTTATTATTTATTGAGGTCTTTCTTACCTAAGCGGAGAAGGACTCTTTTCCACCTCTTATTCTACATGGATAATCCACTGGAAAGGTCACTGGATTTGGGAACTGGAAGCTACTAGTATAATTTGGACAAGTCTCCAAACTTTCCACAAACTTCCATTTCTCGATTCATAAGATGGACCATTCATTTATTTGTCCACCCATCCGGCAAGGTTTTATTAAATATTTCTATACATTAAGCACTTTCCTAAGAACTCAAGATATGTAAATGAGCCAACATTCATGGCTCCCCAGCATAGTGGCTGGTTTAGACCTCCACAGTCCTATGTGCTTTGGGAAAGCACCAGATATTACAGCTTCCTGGTTTTGAAGTATTAAAGAAGCGTTTCTCAAAGTGGTCCCTGGAACAGCTGCAGTAAGATCACCTGGGATTGTGTCAGAAATGAAAATTCTCAGGTCTCACTCTAGATTACTGAGGAAGAAATTCTGGAGGTGAGACCTGCCTATCTGGGCACTAACAAACCTTCTGGATGATACAAATGCACGCAGATGTTTGAGAAATACTGTCTTAGGCAAAATAAGGCTAAAATAAAATCCTCACTGACTTCTCAAAACACTGTTAATTCTCCTTCTAGTCTCTTCTCTAGCCATCCAAATGTATTCAATTACCCATCATCCAGGCACTCCCGTTTCTGCACTGCTGTCTCCATCACGTCTGAGCCTTATTCTCATCTTACCCTTTAAAAACTTCCCACGGTACCCTGATTCATTCAGCTTGCCACTTTCTAATCTTACATCAGCCCCTTCCTGTGCTCTCCTTCTGGACCTCAGAGCAAGAGCCTTAATCATATTAATCATATTGTTTGGTTTGTTACACAATGCCATCTTTGTTCCACCTAATATTTCTCTTTAAAAAAAATTGTTTTCATTTCTCTCAGTCCACTCCCATTTTCTCCCCTCCCCATAGGCCACCTCTGTACTGTGTTTGCTATTTATCCATGAGTATATGTTTTAGTTTATGTGACCAGAATTATACTTTATAAACTCTTTGGTTTATTAGCATTCTCACTCAGCACTGTGCGATCGTGTGTGCCTGTGTGTCTGTGATGGTGTATTCTGGTTTCTAATTGATGCATAATATTAGATTTTTCCATTTTTCCATTCCACTTTAATTAGCTCTTCTACCAATGGTGGACTAGAAGTGCGTGTCTAATTCCCTGCTAACAAAAACAAGTCTTCAGTGAACAGATTAGCACACATCTCTCTGTAGTCCTGTGAGGGAGAATTGCTGGGTCAGCTTGACTGAGGACTGTCAGATTGCCCTCTGGGAGGCCTGCACCATTTACATGACCATTTTCAAAATTATAATGATAGGGATAATATTAAGTGTAAACACACTGGCTTTATGTAATTCACAAGTTTTACTATGTCTCTAAACAAACTGTGGTTAAGCTGACTTTTTCTTTTTGTAGTAAGACTTCCTCAGTGACGGAAGAGGCGCGTCGATTCGCTTTCTGGTACAAACGCCTTCATCTGCTTAATCACTCCACAACGTTTCCCTGTCATTTCAGCTACTCCATGGAACATATTCCTACACAGAACTTGAACTCTAAACCAAATTTGTTGGTAGTGCAATCTTTTGTAACAGTAGACAGTTCAAAGATTGTTGTTTGTCCTCAGTAAAGTGAAAAAAATTTTCCTTCACAGTATCATGCTCAAATTGCTTATATACTAAAAAAAAAAAAAAGTCATATTAGGAATATTTGTGCATTCATCAAGTTGCAATACAAAAATTTGCTAGCATTACCTGAGTTATCGTATCTTCCATGGTGCAGATTTGCCCAACAATTCTGAGCAAATCTATTTAATGCACACTTAACTAATGTTTTGACAATTATCTTCGAGTTTTTTACTTATATATACCTGCAAGGTATATATATACCTACAAGGTATATATCAATGCACTATGAAATAATGATATCTGCTTCTGAGGTTTCAAATCAATAGTTTTTCCTTTGGTATAGTTTTAAAATTTTATTTCTTTATGTCATTTTCAAATGTAAATACTGCTTCCCTTACAACAGTTCCATTGTTTCAATACCTCATGTATCTCTGTAAACAACACACCTGAGTTTTGCACTTTGGCATCAGTTATAGCCACAAAATTGAACTCAACATGAGGAGATCTGTCCTTCCGAGTAAAATTCATATGAACTCTTTTGGTTTTCATGTATTTGAAATCACTTTCATAACCATCATTTAACTTGTCACTATTAATGCAATAAAATTTTTTTACAAGAACTTTCAGATGAAGCTTGTTTGCCATCCTCCAATTAGGGTTAAAGCATGTAAATTATACTTTCCTAATATAGTAAATAATGCTAAACTATAAATTAAAAAACAGTTTTGGCTGAAAATTAAAGTGATTGCTAAAATAGTAAGTTACAAGAATAAATAAATGCTTTCTTTTTCTAGAATTTTACCCTTGAAGGTTACCACTGTGAAACTGACCTTAATGCATTAGCGTTGTAATGTGGTGCCATGTGCATGACCAGTATGCCTTGTCCCACGTGGGACTTACCACAAGAGTTCAACAGTATGCAACGTGATCTATGTCCTGTACCATGAACAAGCCCACCAATCAGGTGCTTGGACGCTGACACAATGTCACATTTCTATGAAATTTTCTAAGCACTCTAGATTTCTCTATTTATCACAGACTGATAACAAATAGTTCCCAAACCAGTTCCAGGGAAGCTGGCTAGGACCTGACTTTGGGCTGTGAGTTTGGGGGCAAACACTTGACGATCTACAAACTGGTAGAACTATTCTTTTTTAGGTTTCTCTCAGTTTCTAAAAATTATGTTTCATAAATTGACCTCCGAGGGGTAAAGTGGAACTGGTGTTATTTTTCCAAGGCAGTTTTATTTCCCTAATAGTCCCAGACGTGGCTCCTACATAACGGATCTTTTATTTTGATGCTGACTAGAATTTTTATCCTTTTTTGTTTCATTCAAATGTGTAGTTTGAGAAGCTGTGTCAGGTGCTGTAAACCAAAACTGGTTGGCATATCATTTTTATTGTTGTCAGAGGTTAAAAAGAAAAACCCTGAAATTTTGAGGAAGGATATTGAGCCAAAATCACCCTAAGTCAATGTGTGGCTATCAGTGATGGGATTAATTTATTATGCTGCTCATTAAATAAACTCTGAAGTCAATTTCAACAAGGGAGTTTGAAAACTGCTTTGAATAATGACAATATCATTGCAAACAGTGATCTTCCTAAAATAGAGATTGATTATGTTAAAATCTGTCAAAAATTTTCTGGATAAACTTCTTGGTTTATTAATAAGATCTTTATAATCTAGGTAATGTCTAGTATTGCTTCTTTTGCCCACATAATATCATTCACTTCCAACCTCCCCCAATTTTTGTAATTCTCTAATTATACAGATTAAACTGTCTGAAAGTCACAGCATTCACTATATTTTACACACTTGTTGATCTTGTCTTCTTAGTGTCTGGCACCATCGCTAGCACATTGTAGGCAATGAGATGTTTGTTGAATGACTGAATTAGTATAAAAACCTCCCAAGCTAATTCTCTTTAAAAAAAAAAAAAGGATGTATTTGATTTTATAAATCCTAGTATTTTTAAAAGGAGTTATTGTTACATTATAATCAATAGCAATATAATGTTTTGGCACAATTTTTACGTTTAAGGTTAATGCTTGCAAGCTCATCTCTTGATTTTTTTTTTTTTAATTTTCTCCGGAATACCTTCCTATATTTAGGAAAATGATGCTTCAGTTATGGATTTCTGGGTTGCACAGCCAGAGCACCATGGAAATGGATAACTCAGAAGATTAACATATTTTCCCACTCAAGAGCTCTTTTGTGAAAATGAAAACAAATATTTTCTTAATAGCTAAGCTTGGTATTAACGATTTTGCACCCACCTGCATACACAAATAAAAAGCACAATTCAGTCCTGTTCTTGCTCACATTTCCCTGCTATTTCGACTTAAGTATCACCATGGTGGTTAACTCCAGGTAAACTTAGAAAGTTAATTTTAATCTATCTGAATTTCTTCCTTATGCCTTTCTGTAGGACGTGGATGGTCCTGGATTCCTGGATTCCTGGATTTTGAAGCAGTGTAATGTGATGGAAAGAGCCCTACATCATATTTAGGGCACCAGATCCTGCTCTTTTTCTCACTCACATATTAACTGGAATATATCTGATTAATTTCCCTATACCCTTCGTTTCTTCAAATAAAACATACCCTCAGGTGTCGACTCAAGCTCTGATGATCTGTGAATCAAGCAAGAGGACCTCTGAGCTTCTCCTGACCTCTAGCATCCTAAGGTCCTCTTTTGTTTTCATCTTTAGTGGAAAACTTCTCCCTCTAGAGAGCTCCTGGTAAGACATTGTTTGTTTTCCCCTAATGAATTACAAAATTTCCTTTTTCCTATGCATCTGCAAAAATAAAGTGATTGTTAGCATTAAGTATCCTCATATGTTTCTTTTTTAATAATGTGTTTTTGTTCTTCATCTGATGACCTTGCCATCTTTGTTTTTTGCATAAAATTCTCGTTAAGCATTTGTTCTTTTATTAGGCATTTGGTTTATACCAATGACCATCAATTGTAATTATACCTTAAAAATGTATGGGGAATTTTCTAAAATATTGGTACCAGGCCTCATTCAAAGCCAATTATTTAAAACTAGAGGTCAGACCTGCACATGAGAATATTTAAAGATCTACAGGTGATTCTAATTTTAGCCAAGACTGAAAACTTCACACTAACATGCATTAGTCTCCTTAGAAACTCATAGGATTACTTATCCTTTCTAGATATATATAATTTTTCGAATGGCTTTAGCTAAAAGTACAGAGTTTAAGCTGTAGGTTTAAAAACCATATTTAAAAAGAAAAGAGAGTTTCAAAATATTTTAGCCACAATATAGTCCCATGAAAAATAACCATATGTTAAATATGTGAATATTAAAGAAAGGGATTATCAAAAATTATCTTGGGATAAGTAGAGGTAATGTGTTTACTGTGTATCAGATAGAATAACTAAAGGTTGAGAAAGAACCAATCAAAAGTAAAAAAAAACGGGTTGCCAATCACCTAGTTACAGAAAACAATCTTGTTTATATCAGTGCCCCACGCTCTTTTCAATTTTTTAAGCAGCTGTTTCTTAAAATGATCAGGCAGCCTTTGATAGTGATGATTGCTGACACCCCATCTCTTTCTCTGCCACATCTTAATATAAATCTTATATTATCAGATGAAAAGCAAGACTTTCCTTGGTGGCATTTGGAGAAAGTACAATGCAGCAATCCTGGACGCAATCTAGCTCAAGGCAACACAGTCAAGATGGCTGTGAAAAACATGACTTTCCTGAACAGCATCAGTGTTTGAGATCCTGGTGGATGGAAAGTGAGAGGCCCCCAGATCCTAAACTAAGGATGTCTCTTTAGGATTAGAAGCTTAGTCAACCTGTTTCTTACCTTTAATAAACCTGAAAAAGAACTCAAGGATATAACTTTCTGATGCTTTACCGTCTTGTGAATTGCCTTAAAATAAGAATTCTTTTTTTTTCCCCTTTGAAAATAACTTAAAAAAACTTACCTAGATATACATTTTCCTCTCAACTAAAGATCTAAAGGACCACTAACTATTTAGCCAGATGGCATTGTCGTGATGGGACATGTAGATACTCTTGGAAAGTTTGGTTTGAGCATCATTTGTACTTTGAGAGAACACCATTGTGGGAAATACGGCAGCACTAAGTGAGCGTGACTATAAATTCAGATCAATCTGTGACGGTGATAGAAAATGCAGGGCATACCTAATCCAGCTAACTATACCCCTGACAAATGCAGTGTGAGCAGTGTGTCACCGGTGCCTTTCCTTTCTTTATTTGCATTATCCATCAGGACGGCCCATGAGGGAACGCCTGGGAAGCATGGAGCTCTCTGTAATAAGCCACAGCACTAATGAGCCATAACAAACTTAGCAAGTATCATGTATAATCTTGATCTTTCATTGACACTATTACCCATATACATTACACGTTGCCATTTGTTATCTGCCTAATGCAGATGAAATGGGAGGGTGTCGCTGGAGTTACTCCTTCTGTAGTTAAACAATTTTTAGCGAATTGTCATCCTCCGAGACAAAAAACTCCATAGTCCTGGCCTCTGTTTTCGCTGCTGCTGCCTCTCAGCAGGGTTGGCTGGTTGTTTTTGCAGAAGGTCAGCCAGATTTTGTCTTTCTCACAGTTTCAGTTTCCTCCTGGGAGTGAGGGTCTAATATATTTCTGTAACACACCAACTGAACCCAAGATAAACAAGTGCCCAGAGAAACATGGCCCTAGTATATATATGCCTCTCTTTAGTTCAGCGATCTAGAAGTCAGATGTCTGCAGTGATCTTTGTTTGTAGGAATTGTTGAGCCTCAGCCAAGAGAAGGAGGTTGCGGTGAGGCCATGTGTCAGTGATGAGACTTTTGAATTAAAGCTGCAATAATAACTTTTAAAGAATTTCTGTATATTATTATTTCACAGAACTTTTTAAAAAAGGTTGATTCATTGTCCCTCAAAAGACCTCTTGGGATGAACCTAAAGTTTGTTCCATTTTACAAATGAATGCATTTTCTAAACAGAGGAGTCATTACAGTAGAAGGGAAACATTCTCTGCATCCTGGTGTTCAGCTCTGAAGTTTTCTGTAAAATGGGAAATAATCCTAAATGTACCCACATATGAAATACACTTGAGAACAGTTTAAGGGATCATGAAAATGTACAGGACCCCTTATTTCTCTCCTTTTTTATTCTTATTCAAATCTTTGGAATGAATTTTGCACTTATCTCTACTAAGTTCTCTATAAAAAGAAATTTGCGCTGGCTAAAGTGTTTCACATAAATGCAGACTCAGAAATGACAAAACTGTAACCCGCATTTTCATTCCCTCCAAATCCTAAATTTTTAAAATCAAAAAAAGGAAAACTGATTTTAGTTCATCACAAATCAGTCTTACTTGATACCATTAAACTAACTGAAATGGGTCAGACTAGGGAAAAAGACAAAGGGAAGAAACGGAAGGTACTACCCGCTTTATTCATAAGTAAACACTTACGAAGTTTCCCTTAATGAGCCATGTACCCAGAAAGCTTGCTACCTTCCACCTTTCAACTACTGAATCGGTCCAGTGAAAATTCTTGTTCGGGAGTTCTAGGTGTTCAGGGTGGGGTAGGAGGAAGAGAAGACAGGGCGGAAGTTTATGGACATTAACATTGCCGACTGCCCAGTTTTACCTGGTACTAGATCTAGGTTCATAGGCTAAAATCTCCGTCATCTTGTTCCTGTTGATGCATAATTTCTGCATCTCTCTTGCCTTCTTAATGTACTTTTGATCAGACTTTGTCACTGATGCCTTACAGCCTTTTTCTATGTTTGTTTATTTTCCATGTTATGGAAATTTGTGTGCGGTGGCACTAATCAAAACCACAAGGGGACACTACCATGCACCTGTGAGAACTGTGGTCATCAAAAAGCTTAGAAACAGCGGTGGGTGAAGACATGGAGAAAACGGAACCTTCTTGTATTGTTGGTAGGAGTGTAAATTGGCGCAGCCACTGTGGAAACAGCATGGAGTTTCCTCAAGAAACTGAAAAACATAACCATCATATGATCCAGCAATCCCACTTCTGGCTATTTATCTGAAGGAAAGGAAAATACTAATTTGAAAAGGTGAATGTACCTCTGTGTTCATTGCAGCACTATTTACAACAGTCAGGCTATGGAAGCATCCTAAGTGTCCGTCGATAGTGACAAAGCTGAATGGATAAAGACGATGTGGTGATAGCACATTACTCAGCCATGAAAAGAATGGAATCTTGCCATTTGAGACAACATAGATGGACCCTGAGTGCATTATGCTGTTACGCTAAGTGGAATAAATCAGACAGAGAAAGACAAATACTGTATGAATGGAATTACTTCTGCAGAAATGAAGATTCAAGTGCTATGTAAGTGCAGCTGCTTCCAAAGCAGAAGTACTGTGGGTGCAAGATTCATTATCCTTCAGTCAATAAACTGGCAAGTCATTGTTGAGGTCCACCACGTCGGGCAAAGGACTGGAACAGGGTCTAGTGAATTCAGAAAGTAACATGAATTGTGTTAGCATCTAATGACAGAAGCCAGCATGGGTAGCTATTTTAAAAATAACTTTGAGAAAATAATGTGAGTCCTAGCTAAAAAAAAAAGAAAAAAATTCATATTCTGTTTTTCTTTTCTAGACTAGTATTTTTTGTGACTATGGTAGTTTGTTAAGAAGCATTTCTGCACATGTTATGTGTATATTTCTAGGGAGAAAGCAGACTAACTTAATAGAATAAATAAACATAAGCAGAAATTTGGAAAGTCTCAAATATTTGAGTTAAGGCTTCACCTTTGTTTCAGGTTTATCATCAAATTCCTGTTTGCTTTTATATGTCTATTAAGTGCTATTCCATTGAATATTTTATCACCGAGACATGTTGGATAGAATAATTTGCCTGCTAGCTATGAACAGACAAATTGGAAGATCTGTTTGCTTTGGTATTAGCAAAACATTATTGCAATTCTGACCGAGAAACATGCTTCCTCCACCAATTTGACTACGAGATAAGCTTTTAGTTTCAAGATTTTTTATTTAAGTATACTTACTTAGGTTTCTTTTTTAAGAAAAATATAAAAGTTTTCTTTTAGCCTCATTTATTCTTTCTTTGATGATCTTCCTTACTTTACTTAGGTGCCTGCTTTTTACCTATATTATTTTTCTTCTCTCTAAAGAACTTCCTTTAACACTTCTTCTTGCACAGCCAGGTTCACTGGGAACAAATACCCTCAATTTATTTTGTTTGTCCAAGGAAGTCTTTATTTCTCCTTCACTTTTTTTTTGGAAATTTGAACGCTGATAGATTTATTGTCAATTTCAGATGTAAACCTGGTATTTTCCCCGTTTCTTAAAAAGAGCTCTTATAGTTTACATATATATTGAAATATTTATGGATGAAACGATAGAACATCAAGGGTATGATGGAAAATCATCAGGTGAGGGGAAAGGAAGAGGTTACAGAAAACAAGACTGGTTATGAGTTAAAACTATGGAAGCTGAGTGATGGTTACAGGCAGGTTCATTAGAGTGGCCCCTTACTTTTGTATCTGAACACTTTCCATAATAAAAAGAAAAAAAAAAATAGAGCATGAGACTTCCTTGGATGTAGGTTCCCTGGGTTCCACACCAACTCCTGCAGAAAGCTTTGCAGAGCCTCTGAAACAGGGGCCATGCCTCCTCCGGTGGGTTCAGGCCCAAGGGGCCTGAAAACCAACCAACCATCCCTCAGAGGTAAAACAGGAAAAGGATAAGAGGATGAAGGAGGAATCCCAAAGACGGTATTTGTCCTGGCAAGGGACATGCTTTCCGCCTGCCAGTGCCTAAGCAGTACCTGACTGCAGAGTCAGACATCCTGGGTTCCAGAGCTGCCCCACCACCTACCAGCTGTGTGACCTTGGGCAGGTTTCTTAACGTCTCTGTTTCCTCACCTATAAAATGGGGATAACAGTATCAATTTCATAAGGTTCTTGTGAGGATTCGCGTTAATGCCTGGCACAGAGTAAGTGCTAAATAAATGTTAGCTGGTATTATTATCATCATCGTCTTAATCTGTGGCAAAGTGCACGTGGGGGTAAAGCGCAGCGCTGAGGAAATGCAGAGCTGGGACTTCTGTCCTGCAAAGCCTCCGCAGGAAGGCTCACTCCGCTGCGCTGACCATCTGCAGCAACCAGACCCCGAAAGGCTCCCACGGCCGCTGATGGGACGCTATTTTTATCCCCAGACTGTGCCGAAGGGTGGGGAGCTGAGGATTGCTCCACACCGCAGGCCCCCCGGGACCTCCCCTGACAGAAGGGACTCACTGGGCGTGTGGACGCACGCAGCCCTCTCCGGGAAGCGGTTTCCTTGGATGGGGCGGGTGGCCCTGCCCCGAGGCCCGTCACCGACCTGTGCTGCACGCGGCTTCTGAGGGCTGACAGACGGCGGCGGCGGAGGAGGGTGGGGACCCCGTGGAAGAGCTGGCTGGCTCCTTCCCTTCCAGCGTGGCCGCAGGCAGAAAGCAGCAGGTTCTGCGCCAGGTGGCTGGGTTGGGGGTGAGGGCTGGCGGGGCTGCCTGCGGTTCAGCAGCAGGAAGTCATCCAGGCCCGGGTACTCCAGTTGCAAGACTCGCCATCACATGAGATGGTCTTGTCAGGTGCGCCACATGAGGGTGGCTGAGAGGGGGCCGCGTTGCTGGGCTGAGGCCTCCTCCTCCTCCAGCTTTTCCTTCCCCTTTTCCCTATTGAGGGGCGGGTCTCACAGCGGGGGTGGGGGGAGGGGGAGTTCTCCATCACCTTCTTCAGGACCAGAAGGACGGAGGCCTGCAGGCCTCTCTCCCCAGTTGCCCCCAGGGTTCCGATTCTTCAGATGGGATGAAAACACTCTCCTTCACTTCTGAAGGCTAATTTCTAGGGTACCAGAATTCTAGGTCAGTGAGGTTTTTTCCCTTTCACCAGATTAAATGTCTCACTCCACTCTCTTCTTGGCTTGAATGGCTTCCGAGAAGTTCGATGTAATTTTGATCTTTGTTCCTCTATAGGTAAGGTGCATTTTTCCTTTGAATTGTTTTAGGACTTTTTCCCCTTTAATTTAGATATATATTCAAAATTCAGAAAGCCAATGTATAAAACTTGGGTTTTTAAAAACTGAATTAACTGAAACTCAGCTAAAGTTATTTCAATAAGCACAGATTCTTTTAGAATTTTACACTTCAAATGTTTATCAGAACCCTAAGTCTTAATTAGAATCAATAGCTTTCCACATTTTTATGAATGAATGTTACTTTTTATGGAATAAAGAGCCATATGAATTAAAATGTAGCAGCCTGCTATAATTGAGGATACTAATTTTTTTGAAATGAAAGTACTATTTTTTTAAAAAAAAATGGATTACTTTCTGAAAAAAAAAAACTCGCAAGGATGTACAGATAATGTATTTTTCTTTGAAATATGTATTAACAGAAGCAATAACAAAAATATTGTTCAGAAACAAAGTCTCAGGTTTTAGATGTGTGTTCAATTGAAATCTTTTCTGTGCGCTGTCTAAATAAAATATTCTGAAGAATTACCTGAAAAACTACGAGAGAATTTACTTAAAATAGATTTGAATTTTGCTGAAATCCAGGATTTAAAAAATAAGACAAAACAACAGTTTGAACACACTGGAACCCCTGTCCGTTTATATTCTAAAAACGCACCGTGGTTTATTTCAGCTCAGTTTCCCAAGCAGCCGTTGAGTGTTTACTGCTGTATGTTAGTTCAAGAGAGGGCTCCTTTTGGATCTTACAACACGTTTTGCGTTCCTTTGTATTAATTAGGGAAGAGCCTGTTTATTCAAACCTGGGAACCCAAGAACAACAATGATATTTTGGTCAGTAATTCAATAGATGTATGCTTCTCAATTTACTTATTTTAAACAGTATTTAGTGCAAGAAAATTCAAGTATACTTACACAATTTTGTCACTCTTTTGTGCTGAAGACTTGCGGGCAAGCATTTGTCTTGGCATCAGATGTCAGAATCTTGAGGCGAGTCTCTACCTAAGTCTTTGACTGTAGGTTGCCACTGCAGCTGGTCTTAAGGGTCTGTCAGGTTCTATGGGTCTGGGACGACAGGGTGACAAACGAGGACTGTGTCCATGCCTGAGTGTTCTGTACTGTACTGTCCTCTATAGGCATGCTGTGTGCTGCATAATTCCAAGACTGATGAGGTCCACCTGGTTGCCTGAGGGGGTCTCTAGGACATTTCCTGATGACCGTAAGTGCAGGGGTGCTAGAGTCCTACGAATGTCAAGCTGGTCTGTGTCTGACTGAAAAGAGCGAAGGATTAAAGCGAAAGGCCCAGGTCCTCTCCTTAGACTTCCTGGGGTCTGACTCCGGAATACTAGGCGTGTTGAGCTTTGCAAAATGATTCCAGATATTTCTGGATTCATAAATTCAGCTGCTTCCAAGTTGTCCACTGTGTAGCCTCTGGCCTGAGAGCAAGGAGATGGTCCCCACCCAACATTTAGTAATCAAATTTATGAACAGGCAATCCAGTTTTCTCTCATTTGACAATGAAGATTACATTTAATAAAATTACAATATTGGCTTAAGCAATGACTTCAGACAACTCTAAATACATTATAAAAACCTGTCCCCTTGGCAGTCATTCTTTACAGTTAGTTTAGTGCCTTTGAAAGCAGTTCAAAGTTTTTGAGATAGTCTCATGAAGTTCTGAATCAAAACCCATACAGATCCCTATGTGAAGATGCAGAATGATTCATAATACCTCAGTAGAATGAGCACATAAGAAATGACCTTAAATATATACTGATGAAATAAACTTACTCCAAAATCTGAAGTACAAAGAACACAGTTATAGAAGCCTTTGGAATTTACTTTGCCTTTTGTGTCTGTTTCCTCATCTATAAAATGGGAATAATAATGGTACCTACCTCATTAGGTCGTTTCTTAATATGCTGAAGTATATAGTAGAAAAAGATGGAAAACATGCATAACAGGTAAGACATTTCAGCAGAAAGACAGAATCTGTAAAAAAGAGACAAATGGAAATCACAGGAATGAACACAGTATCAGAGACAAAAAGTTCCCTCTGTAAGCGGAGCAGCTACTGGACATGGAGAGAAAAGATCAGTGAACTGAAAGTTCAGTTAATAGAAATCACCTGAACTGAAATGCAATGAGGAAAAATTTGGAAAGGAAAAATAACCCAGGGCACCCAAGATCTGTTAAAAAATCAAAGAGTTTAACATGCATCTAATTGAAGTACCAGATATAGAAGAGAGAGTGAATTGGGCATAAAAATATATATGAAGACCAACAGGACCTGCAGACACTACGGGATAAAAAGAAAGTTTTATGACTAATGTTTTGCCATTAAGTTAGACAATTTAGGGCAGACTACTCAAAAGACACAGATATCACCTGTATAGTTCTATACTTATTAAATTTGTAATTATAAATTTCTCACAAACAAACGATGGGCTCAGATGACTTAACTGGTAAATTCTACTAAATGGTCAAAAAAGAAAGAAAACAAATTGTACACAAACTCTTTCAAAAAAAGAGAAAAACAAGGATCACTTCCCAGCACATTTCATGATGCCAGGATTACCCTGATTAAAAAAAAAAAACATAAAGAGAAGGAAACTATAGAAAAATGGCCCTTATTGACATAGGCACAAAAGTCTATAACACAATTTTATGCAACTGAATGCAGCCATATATATATATTAAAGGGTAATACAACATGATCAAGTTGGTTTATCTCCAGAATACAACGTTGATTTAACATCTGGAAATAATTCAATGTAATTAATCTATTAGCGAACTGAAAAACAAAAACAAAATATCAAAAAACAAAAACCACCATTATCTCAATAGATGCAGAAAAAGCATTAGACAAAATAGAGCATCCATTCACTTGGAAATTCTCAGCAAACTAAAATAGAAGGGAACTTCCCTGACCTGTGCATCTAAGGAAAACCAGCTATCATGATACTTAATTAGGGAGGATTGAAGATTATCCCTTTGTGGTTGAAAAAAGGAAAGCAAAATCATTTTCCATCTGGAGAGGGTTGGAATGAGAAAAAAAGCTATTTTTGAACCCAGTAAGCCCTGACACATTTATATTATATTTAACAATTAATTTTTTAGCTCAATTCTCTTCTCTCTCATTTTCTAATAGGCAGCTAGAAGAAGCTAGGAGGCAGCTTCAACATTCTGCTTGGAAATCTCTTGAGAAAATTTTTTTTTGAAAACAGACTTTATTTTTTCACAGCAGTTTTAGATTTACAAAAATATTGAGAAGATAGTACCAAGAGTACTCCAATGACCCACACTCAGTTTTCCCTCTTTATTTAATTGAAGTATAGTCAGTTTGCAATGCATCAGTTATTTCTGGTGTACAGCATAACGTTTCAGTCATACATATACATACATATATTTGTCTTCATATTCTTTTTCATTACAGGTTACTATAAGATATTGAATATAGTTTGAAGTGCTACACAGAAGAAACTTGTCATTTATCTATTTTATATATACTAGTTAATATTCGCAACTCTCAAACTCCCAATTTATTCCTTCTCACCCGCCGTCCCCCTGATAATCATAAGATTGTTTACTATGTCTATGAATATGTTCCTATTTTGTAGATGTGTTCATTAGTGTCTTTTTTTTCCTCTTTTTAAAGATTCTACATATGAGTGATATCATATGGTATTTTTCTTTCACTTTCTGGCTTACTTCACTTAGAATGACCATCTCCAGGTTGATCCACATTGCTGCAAAGGGCATTATTTTATTCTTTTTTATGGCTGAGTAGTATTCCATTTTATAAATATACCACAGCTTCTTTATCCTGTCATCTGTTGATGGACATTTAGATTGTTTCCATGACTTGGCTATTGTAAATAGTGCTGCTATGAATATCGGGGTGCATGTGTCTTTTCAAATTAGAGTTCCCTCCCGGTATATGCCCAGGAGTGGGATTGCTGGATCATAGGGTAAGTCTGTTTTTAGTTTTTTGAGGAATCCCCATACTGTTTTCCATAATGGCTGCACCAAACTGCATTCCCACCAACAATGTAGGAGGGTTCCCCTTTTCTCCACAGCCTCTCCAGCATTTATTGTTTGTGGACTTTTGAATGATGATCATTCTGACTGGTGTGGGGTGATACCTCATTGGTCTTCTGATTTGCATTTCTCTGCTAATTAGCAATATTGAGCATTTTTTCATGTGCCTATGGGACATTTGTATGTTTTCATTGGAGAATTGCTTGTTTAGGTCTTCTGCCCATTTTGGGATTGGGTTGGTTGTTTTTTTCTTCTTAAGTTGTATGAGCTGTTTATATATTCTGGAGATTAAACCTTTGTCATTGCATCATTTGCACATGCGTTCTCCCATTCTGTAGGTTGTCGTTTTGTTTTGCTCATGGTTCTGGAAATCTCTTTAACTAAATCATCCAGTTTATCAGAAAACTGCAAACAACAATGTTAAAATTCCTCCACCTCTTGACAGAAAGAGTATAAAAGAGTTTGAGAACACTTTGAAAAAGAATCACCCAGCAGCATAAATTATATGGGTACCAACTAGAGAACCGTACTGGGAATATGAACACTAAGCACAGGGTCCTCCAAATTCTTAGGCATTCCACTGCACCTACTGCAACAAACCTGGGGTCCAGAAAGCATCAGGACACTACTGCATTGGAGAAGGTTCTATAGGGACTTCCTCATGACTCGAGCTCCCGTCCCAGGTCCAGTTTAGTTCTGTGAATACTGCCAGACTCCCTACCTCTTGCCTCTTCCAGCTCTGTGTCTGGAGCCTCTTAACTATTTTTTTTCTCCCTGTAACTCCACAGGCTCTCGCAGCCCAAATGTGCATCTTGCCGTGGTCTCTGTGATCACTGGATATAAGGTAGATCAACGTCTCCAGTACCGAGGCTTTGCATCATGTGTGCCTCCTTTCTGGTCTCTTTCTGACTGTATTTCTTTCTCTTGTTTCCCAGGGTCTAGGCTAAGCTTTTGCGCCCTGGCTGGAGGAAGTAGGTCCTTGTCAACCCTCTCATCTCTTGCCGATTTTCCTGCCTGCCAGCCCCAATTGTTTTAAAGACAAAAGTCTCCACCTGAGCCCCATTCCTCATGGCTGGGACCCTATCTGCTGCTGCCAACTCGCCCTTGTCCTGTGCTCTGCCCACCTGCCAGGGAGACATCCAGTGCTCACCTCTGGATATCCTCCATGCCAACCACCTGCCTGCCTGGACTTCCAGCTCCTACCTGTTGCCAAAGCCCTGGACAGCAGATTCTGCTGTCTTTTTGGACTTCCCAGCTGCCGGGCCCTTCTCCAAAAGACTATTTATTCTCCAGGTCTGGCCCTCTCCCACTATATCTAGTTCCTAGACCTGACATGTACCAAGGAGCAACTGACTTTCTCTCTGGCTGCCACTGCCTCCTTTTCACGCCTCTGATCCACGCCCAGTGAAATCTATGGAAACAATTAGCGAGGGAAAAATTCATCGTGTGAAGATCTGTCCAATTTTGCTACTTCAGTTAAAAATTTACATGGGATCAAACTCCCTCACCTTCTCTACTGCTTCATCTCTAGGAAAACTGCTCCAACCTTCCCTGACTGGTTCTTACGCTTCCTCCCCTTGGCTTCCAAGACCTGAAAACTCCATGCCTATGGCGGGCTGCCCTGGATTTCAAATTCCTGGCACCTTCCCCATTCAGCAGTCATCTGGCCCTCAACACTCAGGCCACACATTGTACGCTCAGCTTTCTGGCCCCTGCATAACCAGCCCTACTAGCTGCCACCCACATTTGGTTAGGTTTGCTTATTATATCTGGAGAAGTGGGAGCAAATGAAATTATTTTGCTTCTATAGTACCAGACTTTATTTCTGCCACTTGTACATATTTTAGACTTTTAAATGCATAACAGACAAGAGAGCCTTTGCTAAGTTTTCCTTGACCTTGCCCCACTTAATGGAAGCTTGAGAGTTTGATTCTACATTTGTGATATGTGTGTTTTTCCCTCCTCTTAGATTGCTCAAAACTGGCATGAATTTTTGATGGGAAGAATAATATGGTTAGCATGTTTATAAATTAACAGTCAAGGAGGTGTACAAACCCAAAATTATTCCCACAGGAAACAAGTTGCTGGCTCTGACATCCCCTCTCTTTCTTTGCTTGCCAGAAACAGATGTTGACAGTTCTCTCATTTGGGGAATATATCCAGAAGGATGAATATTACCCTTGAGAAACACAATATACTGTACACAGCTTCTTATAAGCAAAGAAGTAGTTTATCTAAGCTTAGGGAAAGTACATACTGACAACCTGTGCAAAGAAAAGAAAGAATGCCATAAAGCAGTCTAAAAGCTGAGCCAGCCCTCAACTTCGTGGAAGTTTCTAGGCTAGTTGAAAGGGGCAATTGATAGCGCCAGAGGGTTGCAGATGGAATCAGACCTAAGAGACCAAAGTCTTCTCCACACAAAGCCAGAATTCTCTGAGAAGTGAAAAATATCAGCCATCCAGCTGGCAGTTTTGCCCACATTTCACAAAGAAATCCAACTTCTTTTAACACATAAAAAACTATAATTAACCTGTTTTCACTTAAATCAAATGGTCTTTATAAGGAGCTTCTCGTATCCCAAACACTATACATGCTAATATGTTTGCACGTATGCATGGAAATTGTCTATGACAGTCCCTGTTCTCAAAGACTTCAAAATATAAATTGTCAGATTCTGAAAAGTAAGAAGTCTGGTGAAAAACAAAAATGAATCTAGTTTATTTTGTCTAGTGGCGCCTGGAAAATCAAGCCTACATTTTAAGTGTTAGGCATTCGTAGCAAAAATAGTTTTTCTTTTTGTTTTTTAATGAAGCATGCCTGATTTTGCTGCGGGAGGTGGGGTGGGGTGTCGGAACTGACATGCAACTCACAGAAATGCGTCTGCATTATGAAATGAATGAAACCATATATTGGGGAAGAAATGGAATAGCTCAGAGATTCCACTAGACGGGGAAAGTGTTGAAGCCACCAGAGCCCAGTGGTGTGCGGCAATCAGAGATGGATGACTCCCTTTGAACAAAAATGTCATGCTGACCTGGTGGAAAAGATGGCAGGATGTAAACCCTGCAAGTGGTCTCTGTCAGCTGCTATCAAAAGGACAGAGTCAATGTATAATCAGGGTGACCTGAAACCGCCAATCACACACCACTGTCTTCGGGGACTCAAGGCTCCGGTTCTTTCAGATATGCAGTACTCCCGTCTCCGCTCATCAAGCAGGAAGCACGTGTGCATCCTGGGGTCGGCAGACCTCTTCACACAACAGGTGCAGGGACACTGAGCTGCTGGTCTGTGTGACTTTGATGTCCGTGGACAGAGCCCTACCTGGCATTTGGTCTGGACATTGAATGGTCATTAAAATGTGTCATATTTGTTCCAAATGTCAATACATTGTATACCGAAAGTTCATGATCTTCTTACGACCAGAAGTTTTGACAATTTTGTTGGTTCACAAAGCATTGACTGATTTAAGAGTATAATGTACCTAATATTTACAGCTGCTGATGACTTAGTTCAGGGTCAGTGTTGTTGGTTGGTGCTTGTCAAAATATCTAAAAAAAGGAAAGTCTTATTTTATAAAATCATGGATATGATTTAAGCCAATATTTCTATTTCTGTGAATCTGTGTTAGGAAATGATCATAATGCGGCAGAAATTTATGTAAAAAGAAGTGTGTGAAAAATTATGAAGTCGAAAAATTACATAAACTATAAATGGTGATACAGATCAGGCACATTGGTACCTTGGAGGATAAGGACATTAGAATAGAATAGAAGGTTAAATTTCTAGGCTAGTTGAAATGATAAAAGCACGTCACAAATATTCATTCAACAAATATTTATTGATTGCCAGGCATGAAACGAGAATTGTTTCAAGTCTAGAGGTATTACTAGAGACCAAAAAAAAAAAAAAAAAAGCAAAACCCTCTTCCTTTGTGGTGATTACATTCTGGTGTATCTTATAGGTAAACAAACAACCAAGCAAGCAAACAAAATAAGTAAGCATAGAAAAAAAAAAGTGGGAGGGAACAGTAGCGGACGCTCCATCCGTATCCCTTGGATCTCTTAACCATCTTTGTGCACAGCGTCACCCATGTGCTCACCCTCCCAAAGCCAGCACCTGCGTCTCTCTTGAAAGACAGCTCGCCAGCCTGCTACAGAGCCTGCTTTGCTAGAGGTGTCTGGGAAGGCACAGGCCCCGGGGCAGCCCTCAGCCAAGGACTGAAGGAAGCACCATGTCATTACTGCATCTCCTTTGCTCCAACTGGGACATACTCTCCAGGGATCAAGCCAGAACTACTCCACGTATGACCTAGCTCGCTATCACCCTTTTACTGCTGGGGAGCCCATCAAAGACCATTTGAACAGAGATGACAGGCTACAAATAGGCATAGCTTAGATTCACTGAGTGCCTCTTATGTCTCAGATTTCAACATGGATTATCTTAATTTTCACAGCAACACTTTGAGATGAATACTACTATTATACTTGGAGTACAGGTGAATACAAGGCCGTGGGCATTTTCTTTTCCTTCCGCATACTTCTGTCGCCTTTCCAATGTTCTACCAAGATATGTTTGCTTTTACCAGCATATAGGACATGAGCCCGCGTTTTCTGGGGTGCTGGCTTTAGAAGCTGCAGAGCGTTACTGCTTGTATTTGACTGCATTTCTTTGTCAATCAACACACGGTAAAATAATTGCATCATCGCCAAGGATGTCTCTTAATCTTTATCAATTAATTCCTTTATGAAAGGGAACAAAAAGTGCACACATTAGAGTGGATTTCTGCTATTGCCCCCCTAAAACTTGCTTCATTACCTGGGAATTCTTGTTCAGCCTAACTTACTGTAAATTTTCAGAACCACCTGTATTTAAAAATATTATCCTTTTACTTATTCTTTTAATTTACTCTAAAATGCCCCAATTTTATAATCTCAGTTAATAAGGAGTCACTCAGGTCTTAATGCTACACTTACATTTAGTTTAACATTTTTTTCTAAGCTAATGCCATTTTCACATGAAGTTTCTGATGCAATCTGCATTTGTCTAAGCGCCTCACGTGCCACTTCCTAAGCAAAATCTACTTTGTTCTTCACCTGTTCCAGAAGACCAAAAGGAAGAAAGACCACAACTGAAGCTGAATCACACACATCAACATGTACGATTCTTCTGTGCTGACCGAAAATAAGAAACCAGCCAACTAGGAGAGTGGCTCTCTACATCATTCCACAGTAGAAGAGGCCATCTTGGACCAGAGCAATTCTCTTCTTGTTAGAGCTGTTAACCTTTATGGGTAGTAATTCCTAAAGATCGATGTTACTTGGATGTTGGTCATATGGGACGAGCTCAAACTAAATAGCTGAGACAAAAGGCGAATTTAAAGACTGGTGAAATCTGAGGAAGTTTGAAGCTGTCAAGCCAAAGGGGTAGCAGAGATGTGCTGGGCTTCAGCAATGCCCCTTGACCAGGAGTGAAATCTTTAATAGTGTCCAGCATTCCTATGAGTAGTGTTTGCTTTGTTTTCATTTTGTTTTGTTTTTTGTTTGTTTGTATCTTTGGTGGGGAGGGGGGAGTTGGGAGGTAATTAGGTTTATTTATTTTATACTAATTTTTTTAAAATAGGGGTACTGGGGATTGAACCCAGGACCCCATGCATGCTAAGCATGCACTCTACCACTGAGCTATACCCTTCCCCCGTTTTGTTTTTTTTTTTTTTTTTACATATTTAGTTGTATGAGTACTTAATCCTTTTAAGATTAGATGAGAAGGGAGAAACATCAAGAAATTGTTTGCGTCTTAGCTGAATTTTGAAGGAAAACAATAAAAACGACAGGAGCGTGATGGAGAAAATGGCTCTTGGCACAGGGCAAGGCAGTGGCGTCGTCTGTGAGGAGCTGGAAGCAATCTATTTTACGCCAGAGCAAAAGGTGCCTACAGGGAAGTAGAAACAGAAAATAAAGGTACTTATGGAGAAATGGAAAAATAGAAAGTGAAAGTACATAGGAAGGGAATACAATATTGATTACACTAGAGTGTTTGAATACTTTGCAGAGTGCAAGCAATGAGAATAAGCTAATTTTTGGATATTTCATATTTTGCTTGTAGATAGAGATGTTGGAGAGGCTATCAGAATAACTTACCTGCAGCTCAGAAGAGGCCTGGGCTAGAGATATTACTTCAAGAGAATGGGTACAAAAAGAAGAAAAGAGAGGAAGAAAGCTTCAGCTGGGTTGGTTTTATTATCAAGAGCCTTAAGAAAGAATTATGAAGGCCTAGGTCGTTCGTGCCATGGCCCAGGAGTGCTATGCTGAAGTTCGTGAACCCTAAGAGGGTTCACTCAGAAGTAATGCCATCAGTCAGGCCTCAACAGGGGTCCCTGACTCATGGAGGGGGCAGGAGTGGGGAGGGGACTTCACCCTTCCTAACACCTGAGTTCTCTTCTGCACCCCGGCTGTCCTCTGGAGCAGGTCAGGGGACTGACATCTGGATCTGTCAACACCACTCCGGGCGTAGATTTACAGGAAATAGCTTCACCCCGGACTTCAGCGGAGGTCCTGCACTGATAACGAGGGATTCAGATTAAAGACTCTTGTTCCAAAGGTGGATTCTCCTTGCGTTTGACACTGTTACTAGGTTGCTTTCCTCGGGATTGTAAAATGACTTTATATAGGTCATCTAGGGGAAGTGAGTTTTCAGGGTGTTGTCTCAGGAGCTAAAAATAAAATTAGCTTAGCAGTAATTAGTGAAGTGGGTGTAATTTCATACCTTTGACTGTAATCATTTCCCAAAGGGGCTTTCTCTTGAGTTTTGCTTTCCAGTGCGTTATATCCTTTGTTGAAAGGAAATATCCCCTGGAAGGGCAATTTTAAGGAAAGTACAGTAAACATAAACTAATGTAATGATGGGCTGCAGAGAATGTTCTTTTGTCGTGAAATAAACCACCAAAAATACTTCTTGCGACAACAATTCGAAAGTAGTAATATTGTAGTGCAAAACAATTCCAAGCTATTATTTTATTTTGCAAGATGTTGTTGGCAGAATTGAGTCTCAATAATTACTTTTTTAAGAAGACAGAAAAAAACAATTTAATGCACTCCAATGCTGACTCTAAAAATATCAGAGAACCAAGTATACAGGGATCAAGCTATTAATAGCTTGAAACACTGTCAGTTGGTGGGATGGGACACACTTTTTTTTAAGATTGTGAGCCAAAATCTAAATTTTACTGCAGAGATATGTTCTTTGAATCTGTAGCACGCTTTGAAGGTGAGAAAAGGCTGTAAGTGATTAAAACCTCTTGTTTTGCAACACCCTGCGGGACACATTCATTGTTTCAAGAGACGCAGAAATTCTCAAACGTGATTGAGTCAGCTATAATTAATTTAAAATGAAACCTATAATATGGCACTTTTACAAAATTGGTAAGAATCATATGCAAACTAAGTTATGATTTATTGTCACAATTCCAAAAATCTAGGATATCTTACACTGAGCATCAGTACCAGTTCCAGTAAATGTAGTAGCAGATGAGACGAAAGTTCAGCAAACAGTCTCCTTTCAGCTGCTGTGGGTACTGGGGCAGCTGTCACCTTCTACAGTTTACTCAGACCCACATTCTGGGGAACGACTTCACCTGTGGTCATTTCCCTGACCTGGTCTTTCATTGCAAAACTGTATAACTCCAAACACCGTGAATCTGATATTATGACTAAAAAGGTTGAAAGGACTTTATTTATGCCTATGAAGAGAAGACAAGTGACTTCATGGAAAAGTAGGGAACTCAGGTGTTAGCCTCAGAAAGGGAAGACAGCTGGAATTCTGTCCATGGAGATGATTTGGGAAAAGGTACTGAAGTACATAATAGCTCAGCAAACCTGTATAAATAGTCCTGCAGCAACAGCAAGTAGCAGCGTTCATTTGCCTCAAGCTGAAAAAAGCATCTATTTTATTTTTCTTTTCTATGGAGATATAGCTTACATATATATAGTACAGTGTATACATCTTAATTGTACAACTCAATGAATTTTTGAACATATGCTCATATCCAAATTAAGATATGGAACATATCTAGCATCTTAGCCGACTTGCACGTGCCTCTTCCCTATCGACAGTCCCATTATTCTGACAGCACCCTCAGGAGAGCCTCCATTATTTCACATTGTCCCCAATACTTGTATTGTCAGTTTCAATATCTTAATATTAACCCTTCTGGTTGCAGTGTTGTGATATCACATTGTAATTTTAATTTACATTCCTCTGGTGGCTAATAATGTGGAACACCTTTTTGTGTGCTTATTGGCTGCTAGGATATCTTCTTTTGCAAAATCCTTGTAAATGTCCTTTGCCCAATGTTTAGGATGGGCAAGATTTTAAAAATCACTAAGCATAAAAGACAAGACTGACACCATATTTTTATTAAAATTATGAACTTCTCTTCATCAAACAACAAAGTTAAAAGGGTGAAAAGGCAAGGAGAGGAGAAGAAATTTTATATCTGAAATTTCAAAGTGACTAGGGTTAAACATGCCTTCATTTCCATGAACATTGAAGACAAGGGTGCTACCTGAAGCTTTCTGGGTGCTGCATACGGTGCTTGGCGTAGAGTAGGTGATGAGTGAATATATGTGAATGAATGCGTGAATGCCTGAGCGAATGAATAAAGGGAGTAGTCCCCATTTAAAGATATACAGATTATGACAATCTGATGCACTATTTGTTTTCCCTAAAGGCTAAGAGAAGGGCCAGTATTAGCAGGAACAGGGACTCTGAATATGATTCTATTCCTGGAGTGATATCAACCTGGGAGCTGGCTCAGATGACAGCCAGTCCCTAGAGCTGATGTACAGATTCCAGTTGAGGGCTGTCAGACCCCCAGCCATACTTCAGTGGTGCCCTGGGTCATGGTAGATATCCGACCAAAGAGCACCCTCTCCTCTGCAGAGCAGCAGGGGTGGAGACCACCCGAGAGGCTTCCTGGTCTTCTAGAAAGATAATGATGCTGAAGTCTGAATACTTACGCACTGCCACAAATGGACCACAAATAAATGATTTCCCATTTTTGGTTTCAGTGTCCCAAACTGTAAAATAAAAGAGATCCCCTATGAGCTCTCTAGACCCTCCTTGCTGCGACATTCTGTCACTGGAGAGTCCAGGGGAAACAGCTTTTATGGGAGAAACAGTACTAGATGCCCTGGAGGTCAAGATGACCTGAACGGTGAACTCAAGTCCCAGAAGACCCACAGAACCTTTATACTTGAGCCCAAAAGGCAGTCTTTCAAGTTGTCCCAGCACCTAGCTACTCTCTTCTGTAGGCTGAGATGAAAAAACTTCCAGAATTCTCTGGAAAGGGAGCCCAAACTCAAAACAACAATGCTCCTTGGATACAAGAAACATTTTCTTCTAGAAATAGAAAATGTCCTCCAGCTTAGTTATAATTTCTGCAATCTGTTCTGCCAATTTTTTTTTTTGGTTTGCATAACTGCTATTCAGAGTTCTTTTGGCAAAAATAAAAATCTAGCTTATTTCTAATAGCCTGATAATTTTCATGGGATGTCCCATTTAAGAACAGTTAAAAAAGTCACCAGAGAAGTCTTGTTATAAAGAAGTTAACCCTAGGTGTTTATTATTGAGAAATGATGTATTTGAAGAAGAGATGCTTCTTTTTGAAATAAAAATACTGAAAGATTTCACCCTGTTATAAACATTATTTCCTCCTTTCTCACTTGAAAACAAATCTTTATTTTCAGCTTAAAGAGCAGTTATTCTAGAACACATTATGGGTCATAGAGCATGTTAATTATTTTGCCTTTTAAAAAAGTAGCTTATTCTGAATCACCAAATTCAGTAGTAGAAGAGATTGCTGGTTTGCCTGAAAAACCAGTTTGGACTCCAGGGAAGAAGACAGGAAAGAAAGATATAGGAATGATATGCCACTAACCAATCAAAAGCAAGGTAGCGAATCCTAGTCTATGGAGAAAGCATTTATGTAACTGACTTAAGATGTGATTCACAGCAGTCATCATGGGAGGGAAGAGGAGGTTTGATGCCTAGTCCTTCAAATGAATTTGGAATTTGGGCTTAATGGATATACACTACTATACATAAAATAGATGAACAACAAGGATCTACTGTATAGCACATTTAAATGTATGTTTTTTCTTAAATCTATATTAACCATAATTAGGGGTATAAAACAGAATTGTGTAGCAAAAATGGGAGAGACAAAAGGAGATTTTTTTGATTGCTGAATAACATGGTAGACACAAGAGGAGAATGAGCATAAAGACAATACTATGGGCGTTTGTACTTTTCATCATGTAGCATCCATTTACCTTTTCCCAGAAAAGAAATGGGTACCAACCGTCTCTGCTACAATCTACCCTCCGGTCACTAAGTATCGTTTTTGTTCATACTCCTCATATGCTAACCACACTCATTCCCCTGCAAAAGGAAACAGTCACTGCATCCACTCCAGGACCTCCTGCTGATGCCCAGTGACATCCGTCAAGCCTCAGTTTGATTAACTACTTTGGCCTAATGACCTGTAAACTCAAAAGACAAGGAATCCAGCTTCTCCTTCTCCATACAGACTTGGTTTACAAATTGTGGAAAGGGAGGCTGGAAGCTGACAGTAACTCCCATTTACAGAGTGAAAGAGTGGGAAACATTTGAAGGTCCGTGACATAAAGGTGCGGAAATTTCTCTGAATAGACCTTAATTCTGCTCTCTGGGAAGAACTCCCCTGCCATTTTTTGTGTGTGTGACCTCTTGATCCACCCGCCTCCATAAAGTTGCTCCTTGTCTATCAAACAGCTCAGTCACGTCTCAAGTGGATATTGAGGAGTGTATCCCAGCGGGGAGGAGTAGGGTGTACCAGTCAGTATCTCCCCAGAAAAGAGATGGCATGCTCAAATTAGGATAATTTAAGAGGGTTTATTTACAAAAGGACCATTATCAGAGGTGAGGGAAGGGGAAGGAGAGCAACAAAGAATAATGCAGTCATTCCAGGTTTAGTAAGCATCATAGAGGGGTATTTACCCCATGAAAACATTAATTCAAAAAGACATATGCACTCCATGTTCATTGCAGCATTAGGTACAATAGCCAAGATAGAGAAGCAACCTAAGTATTCATTGATGGATGAATGGATAAAGAAGTTGTGGCGTATACACAATGGAATATTACTCAGCCATAAAAAATGAAATCCTGCAATTTGTGATAACATAGATGAATCTAGAGAGTATTATGCTAAGTGAAATGTTAGATAGAGGAAGGCAAAAACCATATGATCTCACTTATATGTGGAATCTAAAAACAAAACCAATCAACCAAAGCAAACTATATAAAAATAAACTCAGAGGACAAATGAGTGATGAACAGAAGGGAGGTGGGATGGAGTGTGGAGGAAATAGGTGAAGGAGATTAGGGGGTACAAATCTTCAGTTATGTGACAACTAAGTCATGGAGATGTGATACACAGCATAAGGAACTTGGTTAACAATATTGTAATGACTTTGTATGGGGACAGATAGTTACTAGACTTATTGTGCTGATCATTTTATAATGTATGCAAATGTCAAATCACTATGTAGTCCACCTGAAACTAACATAATATTGTATGTCAACTATATTTTAATGAAAATAATTTTTAAATAAGTAAATAAAATAAAATGCCAGTCTTATTCTTGCTTTTAAAAAGATTGGATAAATATAAAATGTAAAGAAATACGGGTTAAATGAAAAAAAAAAAAAAAAGGTACAGTAGTCCAGAATTGACTGTATTAAGAAAATACGGTGTAAACCGAGGTGGTCAAAAGGAGAAGCTGAGAATTTGTAGACAGGGCTTCTTTTTGAGACATGCTGAATGGACCTCCAACTAATTGTTTTAATCATGCTTCTGTTTCGTTAGCTACACACAGTTCAGATCACACCTAACCTCTCACAGAAAAAGGCACCGATTAAGATTCATCTACTTCCAATTAGCATATTTATTTCTGCTAACTGAAACACTTCTGACACCCTGTGAAAAGGAAATTCTTGAAAAATCTTTGCACACAGCAAGTCTGTCCACTTGGAAACGCACTTGTGTACTTCACGCTTCTGTAGGTTTTTCAATTTAAAGTGCTTATACATGTAATTTCAATTAATCTTCCCAAATATAACGTTGTTAGTATTTATTTCCATTTGTACTTAAAAAAAAAAAAGTGAGGCTCAAAGCAGTTAAATTACCTGCCGGAGGATGGGGGAAGGGGGTTACAGATCAGGTCTTTCGTGCACTTTAGTTTCGCGATACTGACCTTCACCTGTAAGCAGTAAACACTTCAGTCTCGTTGTCCAGAATGCATGATGTCTCATAGGATGCAGAGACGTTCCTGGAATTAGGGTACCAGGTGGCATTACAGCACTCTGATCACAGGAGGTTTGCTCACACTCTCCTGTCCTGATTCTTACCTCTGTAATGCTTCTACGCTCATGCTGCCTGGTTTCCCTGTCCCCACACAAGTCATAGTGTGCCATGCACCATATTCTTTCAGTAAATGTCTATTCAACTGAATTTGCCATTCCCATAAGAAAGTTAGCACAGGGCAACATTTTTTGCAAAGAGCGTCTCCCCACTCCCCTCACACCTTAATCACTGAACTCAGCAAAAAAACTTTTACGCTCATTTGTTGTATAAAAGATAGTTCAAAATTTTAGCTTTGTATTCACTGTTCTCCCAAATCTGATTCAAATCTTTCAACTTTTATTTTTACTACCTCCAAGAATGTCTTCTACTCTAGACAAATATCCTCCAATCATACAACTTACATCCCTGACTCCAGGACCTAGCTCAGTCCATGCCTCCTGCAGGAATGGGTCCCCCATCTAAATTCTACCAGAATGCCCTGATCTTTCCAGTGGCTAAGGACAACTATTGTTTTGGCTCTTTGCGTCAGTCAGAGTCCAGCCCGGGAAACAGAAACTACCCCAGGTATTTCAAGCAGAAGTAGATTTACCCCAGGTGTTTCAATGCAGGAAGATAGTTGGAAGAGCTGGAAGGTCAGGATGCTGCCCCTTTGGGAGGTCGCACTGTTTTAGTTGCAACCCAGCAGTGAGGAAGTTGTTATTATTATAGCCTCTGATACCTACTGAGCTGATGACCACACATTCAAATGCAAAACCCAGCCATCACAAAACTCACAACTCTTGAAACTTGCCTTAACCTCTTTCCCATTCCTGGCATCCAAATCTCATTAGGAGAACCCAGTTTGGCAGAACCTAATTTGAATCCACAGTTCTAGTTGCAAAGGAGCCTGGCAATGCATTTTTAGCCTTCCTTTCTCCCCAAATACAAGGAGAGTAAAATGCAGGTAAGGAGTATTTATTAAAGGCATCTAGCTCGCTGATTCTTGTTGTAATTTGTTAACATGACTTTGATCTGTATTTTGTTTTATGTCCTATCCATTTATTTATGAGACTATAAGTTTCCTGAGCCAAATGCCTTTCACATATTTATTTTGTCTAATGAACGCTGATAGAGTGCTACCATGTGTTGTAGGTGCTCTGCAAATATTAGCTCATTTAATTCTAGTAACAACCCCAGGAGGTAGGTGCTATTATTACCATCATACTAGAGATGATAAATCTGAGATACGGAGATGTTCAAGTAACTCACTCAAGGCCACACAGTTAGAAAGTGTTGGGACTAGGATTTGATCACAAGCAGCCTGTCTCGAGTCCATCTCCTTATCCATGGTGTTTTGTCCCTTACAATGAACACAAGGATGGACCAAAGCAAATCAAATGATTGTGTGTTAAGTTAGCCATGGACCTAACAGCAAGCCATTCTACAGAGACGGCTTAAGGACCGCTTTGATGAAATCAATGGGCAAATGCCATCAAGTTTTGCAGACTAAGTATGCATTGGCTCGTTTCAGAGAATCTCCGACTTCAATTCTTTGTACTAGAAAATATTTTAAGTAACAAAAATAGTGTATTCTAAACTGAGAAATGCTCAAATGGTATGGAAATTAGTAATCTGAGGACTTCTCCCACCAAAGCTCATGCCCCAGAGGTAATTACTGTGCATAGCTGATCTCTAGCTTTCAAACCTTTTCGTGGTATTATACTACACACACACACACACACACACACACACACACACACGTAGTACTTTTTCCCCAAAATGCAATCATATTATGCACATGACATTGACAACTGGCCTTTCCACTTAATTACATATGACTTCTGTCTGTTTCAGCATATGCTCTTTTTCAGGGCAGTGAAATATTCCATTCCATGCAATGTTTTACATGCAATTTCTCCCCTTGGATCATCATTTAAAGTTTGCAAAGCATCTTCATGTTCATCACCTCATGGCCAAAAAAGCTTTGGTTCACCAGATCTATACTCATTTTAATAAAAAGAAGGATTCTGCAGTCGTTTTTCACATTAGTACTCTCTATCAACATGAGCTAAGAACACAAAAGGAGCTTGTTAGTGTGGTCTGAATTTGTTGGTATTGTAAAATATTTTTATGAATGACTACATCAATAAGAGACCAAATGGAAATGAAGATTGGATGTGTTTCTGCTTTTGTTGTGATCTCAGTGAGTTCCTGAGCACTGGTGAGGAGGGGTAAATTGCATTAGTCAGCGTGTGACCAGAGGACTAAGTCCCACCCAGGGACTTCATCTGAGCTGTGACATTTACCCTGATTTCATAGGATACCCCTTAGGGGCTCAGAGGGACTTGAAAAACAGACTCAGTGTTGGCTGGAAGTGAATCTACTTTATCCGGCAGCCATACGGGGGAGGAGAATGTTATTCTAACACTTGTACTCGGCACACCAGTGGACGGCCCAGCGTCCCTGCCTCTCTGCGCACAACGTAAGCAGGCGTTTTATTCTGCACTAGGACGACATCTCCTGTAGCAAAGAGCAATCCCTGCATTGCTGCAAAGTACAGAGTTGTCAGCTCAGTGCCATTTGACCCTCTTTCAGACACCTCGGTGTTCAATTTCAACCCATCCAACGTGACTTGAGATTTACACCGTTACACCGTGAGACTAGGCAGAGACCCTGAAACGCTTTTGTCATACTTTTTAAAACATTGATCCAATAATGGGTATTAGTGATACCCAACCCTGGCCAAATTATGGCTCCTCCAAGATACGCTCTGACACTAAGTTTCTCAGGATATTTTATTTTCATTAAGAAAAACACAGAGTTTGAACTTCAGCATAGATATTTATTATAGAATCAAAGGTGAGATTCAGCATAGATATTTATTAAAGAATCAAAAGGGAAGCAGAAAATAGTGTCATCAAAGCTCATCATAAGATAGTCTAGACTTCACAGTGGGAGGAAGGGCAAGGCCACCACTTAGATGGGTATCAAAGAGACAGAAGGAAAAGAATATGAATTCTGGTGGCAGCTTTGACTGTGGTCTTACCATCCCCAAGACTGCGTGTGTGTGTGTATCTGTGTGTGTTTGTGTGTGAGATATCTCTGTTAGAAAGAACAGAACTGTGTGTGAAACTTCCAGTTTCAGTCTTTCCAGTGACAGTACGAGGTCTCAGGATGGTAGGACTTGAATTGTTTCCCTTCGACTAAGCGGGCGAAAGAGAAAGCTGCTTGGAGAATATTGTATTACGCACAGCAGCGAGGACGGCCTGCGCAGGAAGGCGGGGAGCGTGATAGATGGCCAAAGCGCTGGTGGCACCCTGCCAGCTCGCGACACAGATCTGGCACATCGGCAGCATCGCCGAGTGGTCCCTGCTTTAGCAGAAGCATCATAAAGATATTCGGTGTCGTCAAAGTACCACTTTATTTAACCTTCCTGTACAAACTTTAGAAGCATTAATCTGTCACAGTGGGCTCTATCTTGTACATGTAAATGGATGAGATTCTGTAATCAAATCCTAAATGTGTATTTGTAGCAATGCGGCTTTTCAGAAGAATGTTTGATGGGAAGTAACGGACGGAGCAGGGGACAATTAAAGGGAGGGCACCACACTCAGTGAGACTTCTTACTGCCCGAATGGAGTTTCCCAGGACCACACTGATTTCTGAATTTCCATCTTTATTTGCCAGCTAGCACACCTTTATTGGGACCCCCACAAAACCTCTCCTACTCTTATCGCTGGCAATGAGGACTCATTTAGGAGGAGAGAAACCTTGCGTGGATGTGATTCAAGGCACATTCTAATTTCCTTTCAATACCAACTCCAATTATGGGTTGCAGCTCTGTGTTCAGAATATTTGGAGTCTGAGAACAGTCCGAAAGAGCAAAAGCTTTGTGAGTCTCAGACTTGAAAAGGGCAGGCTGTGGCTTCAGGTCTGGGGATCTGGACTCAATGCTGCTCCCACCCAGCTTGTCCCAGAGAGGAAGGAGGCCTTCGGAGACACTGCCAGGCCCCCTGGATACTTGCCAGCAAGTTTGCAGTTTGTGATTTATTGAACCTTACATTTCAGCCATCAGAAACAAATTCCTCTTGACCCAAAACAAAAATCTGAGACTGCTTTTGTATAAACTATTCATTGTCAGGGGTGGAGGCAGAGGAGGAAGGCAATGATTTGAATTTGACTTCAGATCAGAGCAAGGATGCAATTAAATGATATTAATATGAATAATATCAGCACATTTTTCTCCTTCAAAATCTTTGCAAGATTTGCATACGTGTTTATTGTGCAAAATATGTGCATCTTGCCTGGAATATATTTCATTGTGTAGCATATGGTTCCTTTCAGCAAAGGATCTTAAATGACTTTAACAGAAAGAGCTCCTCCTTTCATTCACTCCCGGAGAGTAAGGTGCTATTTAAGAGGCAATCACTCTTTCCTGCGGGGTCCACTTAGGCCCTTGTAACCGCCTTGTATGTTCCACGTGCATCAGTTTCTCCCCCATCACTCTCTCTTGGCAGGGCAGGCTGCGCTTAACCGCCCTGGGCAACCCAGGCCCTGCAAATTCATAATAGGAAGCAGAAGTGTCTCTTGCTCAGAGTCTAGATGTGGGATTCCCGAAGGGAAAACCAGAGGAATTATAACCCAGGGCCACGTTGTCCAACAGAACTACCATAGGAGCCACACCTGCAAGTCACAGACAGAATTTTGAATTTTCTACTAACCACATTTTAAAATGTATGAAGAAACAGGAGAAATTAATTTTATATATTTTATGCATTCAGCTGTATTAAAGATATTGTCATTTCAACCCGTACTCGACATAAACGTTATTGATGAGAAATTTCACATACTTTTTTTTTGTACCACGTCTTCTAAATCCAGCATGTCTTTTATCTTCCTGGCATCTCTCCACTTGAACGAGCTACATTTCAAGTACTCAGTAGCCACATGTGGCTAGTGGCTACCATGTTGCATAGCACAGTTCTAGGGAGAATGCGGAGGGTAAGCCAAAGAATTACAGCCAAGGGAATTTTATTCTGTAGCACGACAGGCAAGGACCAGGGGCTGAGACAATGATAATGATGACGATGATGATGGCGGTGCTAGTGATGATGTTAACAGCTTATACCTACTGTCACTGTTTCACATTGTACTGCTATTGTATTTATTTTTATTACTTTATACATTTATTTATTATTTACTACTGCTAATACTATTGTGGGCTTTTTTTTTCTTTTTAAAATTTATTTATTTTTAGTGAAGTATAGCTGATTTACAATGTTGCGTTAGTTTCAGGTGTACAGCATAGTGATTCAGTCATATGTATACATATATTTATTCGTTTTCAGATTCTTTTCCGTTATAGGTTATTACAAGATACTGAATATAATTCTCCGTGCTATCCAGTAGGTCCTATTTTATACAGAGTAATGCACATAATTTAATTATCATGGGCTCTTTTAAATGCTTTATGTGTCTTTACTCAATTCTCGGAAGATCCTAGAGAGTGCATGATATTATTATTCCCCTTTATAGATGAAGAGACTGAGGCACAGATATGACACTGAGAGAGTCTGGACGACCCTGGAGGAGGATGAGGGCAAGGAGCAGGTGACAGTGACAGGTGAACGGGGGACAGTCCAAACAAGGTTGATGGCAGTGTATTTTCAGGCACTCCTTTTGTGGGGTCGAGGGGAAAGTTAGGGCCACTGCATCAGCTCTGTGATGCTCTGGGGCCTCCGAGCCACCATAAAACTAATGCAATTCCCCAGGCACCTAATTTACTGCCATAAAAGGCAAGTTGAGAGAGAAACTGAAGATGAAAAGTGTTGAGAGCCAGTTTTTACAAGTGAAGGGAAAAGTACATTGGGAGAGAATCCACTGTCCTTCATCACCAGAGTAAATATTCTGTGACAACCTGTGTGCAGGTCACTGGAGGGCAGATTTCTGGCGTGGTTCCTGATGGAATTGTGCCCCTAGGGACCCTGCCCCGTGTTCATTTCCAGATTGTTCTGCTCTAGAATAATAAGGATTATCCAAAACGAATAATGCATAGACCCAAAGTGGCCCCATTTATTGGAGAAGACTGAATTTTGCTACATAATTCTAAGACTATGCAGTAAAGTCTGTGTAAGCCCCACAAGCAAGAGAGAGGAGGCAGTCAGGGAAAAGTTGTGGAGGGGCAGGAGCTGTGTCTGGGGACCTGGCAAGGCAAGAGTTAACACTGAGCAGAAATTCAGAAGGTTGAGGAGAGCTCCCAGAGGGAAAGTGGGAGAGGCATCCCGGAGATGTAAGTCCTCCTTATTCATCTTATAAATCGTGCTGACAGCACACCCTCACTTTTTAACGGAGCAACAGGAACACACATCCAGTCAGAAAACTGAGTCACTTGGCATTAGCAACATGCTCACATGCCAAAACATGGCCTGACCCACATCCCTCTTCAGCACACCGAATAGAATATATATTCATTTGAAGAAGTGATGAGAAGCAGTTTTTTTTCCTCTTCTTTCCATGGCTGCGCTTCTGGGCCACACCCAGTGTTCTGTGCAATTCACACGTGGGAAAGACCGGAAAGGTCATGTACCATCAGCTCAGCCCACACATGGGAATGGAAATCTGCTGGCCCACGGCAGGCTCTTGGTCCTGCGGAATTAATGGAGATGGGAACGCTGACCTGTGAGAACACGGTTTCTTTGGTGTGTGCTTATTTTTGCAACACCATTTAGGAAAATGACACGAATATCCCAAAGCATGTATTTTTGAATGTGAATGAAACTCAGTGGAGAAGAAGGGAAAGAAACAGGTAGAGCAGAGGAAAGCAAAAGACAGCCTATCATTTTTCAAGATGTGACTCTAAGCACCTCTTTTTTTCTGCCCAGAAAGCACTGAATGTTGATAACGATCGTGACGCCTCGGAGGCGGCCTCCCGGTATTTTGGAGAACATTTCACAAAGCAAACTTTAGTCATGTAAAATGGGTAAACATGATGTGAAATGTATTAACACATTTGGTGAATTCTGCAAATATATTTTTACACAATTAGCTTAATTATTTAGATACATATTAAACCTTGCTTGCCTCAAGCAATTTAACATGAAATGCAATTTCACATATTATCACAAGAAAAACACATTTATAGAAAATCTGTGTCTCTCCTTTCATAATAACACTTCAACCCATCATTATTTGAGATATAAATAGATAGCTTGTATTTCAAGGATGGTGAACACCGCGTTTCCAGGGAAAGTGTCTCCTAACCCAGTGAAAAGGAGACCCTCTAAATCCTGCCCTGTTCACTTGCTGTATTGAAATAAATCCTGGTACTGCTCCATCGGTGATACTACAAGATACAAAACAGGGTGCCCCCACCGCATTCTGAACAGAAAGCATTTGTTACCATTTATTTTGAGGGGCTTTAAAGGCAAAGACAAACCAACAACAACAACAAAAGAGTCGCAAAGGATGACCGTATTTCTTCATATTCTCACGCTTGCAAAGCATAAGTAGTTACTTCAACTTTGAAAAGCCTGCTTAATAGTCATCATTTACTGTCTTTCCATTAATATTTTCAAGAGACAGTGGGGAGCATTACTTCCTGAGAGGGAAAATTATTTTGGGGAATCTGTTGTGTCAGTCACCTTTGCAACAGGAAAAAAAAAAAGGGAGCATTAATGATAAGAAGTACTTTATGTCTGGATGGTGATTAAAAGATTTTTAAAGAGCGTCCACATCCACTATTTTATTACTTCATTGTGAAGTAAATTGGCCATCTAGGCAGTTTTTAGTATTGGCCCCCTACCTTTGGAGACACTCCATTTTACGAAGGGAGAAAATAAATTATTGAAGAGAGGTGACATGCCAGAGTCACCAAAACTGTGGCCACACAGGCAGAATTATTTTTATCAAATATGTTTTTGGCATTTTGCTACATGACAGGCAAGAGCATTTTGCAGTGAAGGCGAATATATAGATATATCTGTATCTGTATCAACTCATACGTCTTCCAAAAATCCTTTTAACTCCCAGTTAGGTAGATCTGAGCTCCAGAACAATTGTCTTTACTACATTTTGTAATCGAAAAGCTTCTGGAGGCCGGAATACGAGGAAATTTTCCGCTGGAGGGAGGGACCAGCGAAGAAGGAGAACAGAACGGTAACAACAAGGGCTGAGACCACTGTGCACCGAACTGGCACCTGCTTGTCTTGAAAGAATGTTCTTTTGGGGTAGAAACAGTCACCCGGGAAGAAAGAGCCCTTGATTCCATTTGCGTTGCTTTTCATGCAGAGGGTTGGGGACTGTCTCCGGAGCCAGTCTGAGTATATAGCAGGCAGTGACTCCAGGGGTCCAAGGCAGGACTTGATGAGGGAGACTGGCGGAGACCCAGGGCGGCAGGATGGAGAGACTTCCCTCGCAGACGTGTGTCTGCACAACTCAGGTGGGTGTTAATGTCAGTTTAAATCCTTTTCCACTCAACAGCGGAGCCTGGAGCGGGGCCTAGGGCTGCCAGTCTGACTGAGGGTTGATACCTCCATTAGAAAAGCTGAAAGAAAGTTCAGGGAAGGCCCAGGAATGCAAGAATGAGGCCGCCATCCACTGACGTCACACACCCAGAAAAGGCCAGCCCAGCGTTCCCGGGGAGGACAGGACCATGCAGCTGACCTTTGACCTTCTCGTTTTCACTGTGTTCATTCTCTACGAAGCTGAGGGTCCCTGGCTGAGCTGTCGGTAAGGCTGAAGCTCGATTTTAAATCCTGTTTATCAGAAGGAAAAATTTCCTTAGTCAGTGAAGGAGCCCAGCTAACAACCCGGGACCCACCTCTCACTGTGGGTCCTTCACTCTCCCCTCCTCCTCCAGCACGTTATCTTAGAGGAAGATTTTTTTTTAATGCCTCTATGGGAAAAGTGGTCACTGTGTGTGTGGCAGGGACTGCAATACCCCCCCGATGGTCCACTTGCTCCTCGCAGGTAGGCTGGGGCCATGCGACGGAAACCTTGACGCGCGTGCGCAAAGACTACGTCGCTTCCAGGCTGCACCGCAAAACCCCCACGTGTGACCCTCAATTCTCCCTTTCCTGCAGCGGCAGGTGCGGAAGGCGCGTGTGTTCCAGCGCAGCGGCTGCACGGCCGGCTGAGCCTCCAGGGGGCTGGTTCCCCGAGGGACTGCGTGGAGCTGGCTCCTCGCTCACTCACGCTGAGGATGGCGCAGAAGTGCGAGTAAAGGCAGGCGGGATTAAGCCGCGGGGGTTTCACCACTGCTACCCCAGTGTCGCCTAGCCCTTCCTAACTAACGCAGCGGGAGAGCTCCCACGTTGGCAAATAATCTAAAGCAATTAAATCCTGAAATGAAGACCCACTTCAGGAGACTAAAAAAATATGCCCATGTTCGCAGAATTGAGGTTTGTCTTTCTCTGTTACAGCTCCTGATGTAAAGAATTTAGCAATAGAAGCTGAAATAAGATGTTCAGTAGCAGGGCCTTTTGGAAGATTCACATCTGATCGGCTGCCAAGTTTGCTCTTTTACCTACGAAACACACCCCACATTTGTCTGTTCTCTCCACATCTCCAGGCATGAAGTAGAAGCCATGCTGGTCCTCGGTACCCTCTAATCCTCTGGCCTCATTTTGTCCCAAGTCCCTCTGACTCCCCGAGTGAGAACTCCTCCATAGGTTCTCATTGCTCGTAAAATAAATTCCAAAATGCTAGACTATGGCTCCGAAGGCCAGGCGTGAGTGGATGACAAGGGTGACAGGCGTGGAAGGTCATCCCACTTAAGCTACCCTGAGCGTCCCACGGGCTCCTAGGGCCAGCTTGTCTGTGGCCTGATCAGCTAGTGGAGATTTATCTCTGGGTTCAACAGGGTGTTTGGCAAACAGCTATTCTGTGTTCGCAGCATCCGTTTCCAAAACTGAGGATGGGGGAAGGGAGGGAGATAACGATATGGTTATAATAAAATGGATTAGCATTTCTCTAAGTCACATGCCTCCGTAAAATTTAGCTTTTTGATAAAAGTTATTTTCTTAAAACTCATTTGGATCTTGGGACCTCCCTTTGAAGGCTCTCTGCTAGTCCTTACATAACATTCAAGGCCCTGCATGCTTCTCCTTGTCCCCAAGATGCACCATGCCTTTTCACAACTTTATGATTTATAGGCACATTTATAGGGGGAGGGTGGCTGAAAGAAAAGGTTCTCCTTTTCATGTTCTCCTCCCTTCATCACTTTCAAGACCTGATGGGAAACACCTTCTTGGGAACACCTCCCTTAATCTCTCAGAGTTAACTGAGTTCTCCTGGCAATGGCTCTGCACGAGGGTCCACTGTGGGTGTTAAGATTCTCACTGTTGCTACATCATGTAAGTATCATTATGTGGGTATCATATCATTGCATGTTTCTTTCTCCCTAGATTGTAAGCTGCATGAGGACAGGGACACCACATCGTCTCAGAACCTCTCCCACTTCCTTAAATCCACAGACCAGTTCTAACATCTAATGTACACCACAAGCTCTCAAAAAACGCTCTTTTACCTTCGTTCCTTTTGGATATTGCAAGAGGAGGAAATATAAACCACTGGGAGATATACATATCCATATTTCTTTTTTTTTTTATTGTTATCCTGAGTGATTACAACACAAAGCCTTATTAATAGATATCACTTATAAATGATGTATTCTTTAAAAAAAAAAAAAAAGATGTTGTTGCTTCACTCAAGGTGCTATTTCTGTGGTTCCCCCAAGATCCTTGACGGCCAGGAGGAGGCAAAGGGCAAAGTGCTACTGGGGACCACGCGGAGCGATAAAAATGGTGCATCTGCCATCTAGTGGTAATGATGAGTAAATGCACTTGGACTTGCTAAGGAAATCTGGAGGGTCAGTCTAGGGTGAACACGAAGTAAAAATAACGCCTCACATGTACTGAGCTCCGACTATGTCTCAGGTGCTGTGATAAGTGCTTTATATGGCTTATTTCATTTACTATTCAAAACAATCATAAGCAGTATACCCTCTCTTCACACCCATTCTAGAGATGAAAAGTTTGAGGCACTGAAATGTTATGGTTTCTAACCCTTATAAGCCTGGCTTGGGAGCCCATATTCTTAACAATTACAGTGTAATAAATGATGGCCAGCTGAGCTAAGCTCCACGTGAAAGCACTAATTTCTGTGTTAATATCTATAATGATATTAAAATGTGTTTATAATTTTAGAGTTGGAAGAATACATTCACATTTGTTTTATCTTTACAACGACCCAATTTCAACCCACCCTTGTGTTACAGGTGGGAAAACTAGCTCAGGAGAAATGAAATAATCACGAAGGTCTCACAGCCAGGAACTGACTGAAGCAGGACGCAAGCTTGGGTCTTCGTTTCCAAACTCCCCATCGCATCCACTGCATTTCATTTCAAGTAGAGAGATGACAAAAATGTCACGAAGGGTTCTTACAAGCCTGTTTTTCTAAAGATAGGTTTTCACTCTTCAAATGTTTAGTGACCCAGTTTCCGTGAAGGTTGAGTGCATTGAGGGTTTGAAGGAGGGCTGGGAACGATCAGAGAACAAACGGCACGAGTCACCGATTCTCTTCTATCCCAGAGCCTGTACCATGCCCTGTGCTCCATCTGCCAGGACATTCATCCACCAACGAATCAAGTAACCAGCACCAGCTTCCAGACCCAAAAATGCCTCACTCTCTGACCATGACTGACTTTAACACATTATGTTTTCGTTGTGTCGATAAACACCAAATAACTGATTGCTGCTTCTTACCAACATCCCACACCTCTAGGACGTCTGCTCAGACACTGCTCCAGGCTGTCAGTCAGTAGGGAAGCGCCAACCAGCTCCTGTATCTCCTGGTGCTCAGATCAGGGCTACGTGTAACTTTACGACACAGATCTCAGCTTCTGATGATAGAATGTTTTTTCCCCCTTCATTGAAGTGCTCTCTCTGTTCATTTTGGCCATAATTCAAGCTTTTGTATCTTTTGTCTATTCAATACTCCATTTTAGTTCTTTTTTAAAATAGGGATTAAGTGCCTGTTTTGTAGTCCCTAACCTCAAGGAGCTTGCAGTCTGGTAGAAAGATAGACACAAATTAAATTTATAGATAAGATAATTACAGTTTGTACCAAGAGACAGGGAAGGAAATAAACAGCTGATGGATGGAGAATAAGAGTGCACTTGCATGTCTGGGCGTTTGAGCTGAAACCCGGATGACTAAAGGGCCAGGGCCAGGCGGGAGTTACCATAGAGGGAATGGTTGTTCGAGCTCCTTTCAGACTTAAACGTCCACAGACGATTGTTACTGCAGTCACACCTCCAGTCTCCTTCCTACCTTCTCACTGTCCCATCTGTCCTCTGAGCTCGTGGCATTTGCAGTCTATCAGCTCACATCCTTACGCAGGTCTGTGCATCCCTGCCCCTTACATTTGGGCTTCATACTTACACGCAAACTCCTTAAAAGCCTGTTTTCAAAGTTCTTCATGTTTATAACTCTCTTGACTGCCTTGGGGTGGAGGAGTGAGTAAGAGACAGTAACAGGCAGATTTTGGTGGTAAGAGAAAGGAAATGGGAAAAGAAATGACTCTGGATGGACAATGGGTTTGATTATGGAAGGCTCAGGGCAGATGAGAGTTACATGACCACAACACTGGCAAGAATTTCATATGATATAAAACTAGCTGTTCTCTTAGCACATGGATGATTTTGAATTACTTGCATTTTGTGACATCAGATGAGAATTAAACTCTTAAATATTTTGCTGCCCACAGAAATCATCTCCTTATCACAGCAGTGACAAGTGTGTGGGTTGTTCTTCGGTGAGATGCAGAGAGCCTCAATTACCATCCCTTCATAAAGGCTACATTATATGGAGGAAAATTCAAAGTATCTCTATAAAAGTAGAATTGTCAATAATTTTGTGCTCTGTATTTTCACATCCTACCTCCTCACTTTCTTAATCCCTGCCATGATCTACAAACAAACATAAAAACAATGACCAAAAAAAAAAAAAAAAAAAAAAGGAAACCCTCATTTTTCTGTATTCTTCGGCTAGCAGAGCCAGGAAATCCTTCACAGAAGAGACAAGTTAGATTATATTCAACCTCACACACCATCAACACAGTTGTCAGCCATGTAGCGTGTTCATCATGGTGACAGTATAAGACTCAAAGTGAACACAGCTGGATTTTGAGATCCCAGGTTGAATCTGCAGGGCTGACTGGTAGAAATCTCATCTTCTCACTTAGACACTGAGAAAATTTGACCTGGAAGTCACTGGGGGGAGAATACGGAAGTCCCACGATGTCACTCTTCCAGAGTGACTTCTATTTCTGGGCGCTGGTTGAACACAGGCAATGGGCAACCTAAAGCAAAGGGATTATTAAAATACTATTGATAGGTATACGACGACCTGATGTTTGGGATTTTGTAACAGATACGTTTCTTTCAGATAATTCATAATCCCAAAGTATTTTTTCAAAATAATGAATCCCACACTTTAAAAACTGTATTTATTCTTTCCTCTCATTTCTATCCCCCAAAGCCATTCTTCTGCTTTGCTAGAAAACTACCGAAGGCAAACCAGACTCACCAGGAAAGAAATGCAATGAATAGTTAAAGTAACAGCAGTGAAAGAATTACTCTGATTGTGTGTCTTTTATGGATCTTTGGTTGAGGATTGAATTTTCATTGTGTTTGTTTTTAAATGTCATATTTAGAATTATTTTGTTTGAGCTCTTAAACAAGTGGACCTTTGTTTCTCTTCCAGACGTTATCGAAATGCAAGCCAAGGTATTCCATATGCTCTCTTTTTACTGAACTGCTTAATCAACCATCTCCTGGAGGAAAGAAGATCCCTTTATTCATTCTTCACCGCCCATTTAATTAATCGATTTTCTTCATAGAGGACATAAAATTGATGTTTGGGACGAGGTCCCTGAAAAAAAGAATGAATCTAATATCTGCGTATGTGTGTCTTTTTCACCATTCACACATCCTCTCTCCCGACCATCACGGAATGTCGCAAACAGCTGGCATTTACCTGGCAATGTCGCAAAACACACCTGTTGCCTTCCGGACACAGATCAAAGTAGAGTGCCTACTTTGTTTCTTGCATTCTTTGAATGTCTCAAGACTCCCTTGGATGGTGTAGACTTTTCACATCCTCTAAAACTTGCAGTTCCCTGCAATGGAAACATTCTTGGAGAAACAGATTCTAAAACATTCCTGCTTACTTCTCATACAACAGGCCACTAACCCCGTCTTGAGCTACTCTATCCAATTCAGCTATTTTCATTTTATCAAAAGTAAAGATGTATTTAACATGTTACCAATCTCCTGACGCAGTCTATTATCCTTTTTCTTCCTTGAGCTCTTTCTTGTATTTGTGCAAATCGTGATGAACCTTAGTTAGGGCATTAAAATTCTCCACAACGATCCTCTTTTGTCACTGGAATAGAAGGGCTATCTTTTGGCACGTCCCCCACACTGTCCTTTAAAATATTTAAAGGCAAAAAAAAAAAAAAATCACAAGCTCAGCTTATGTAATGCGCTTTATCTTTGCTGAATCACAATATAAAGGGCCAAACCTTCAAATACTGCAAACTGTTATGGTATCTGGTAGGTCCACATGTGTCAGTTGTCTATTTTAGAAGTTTGGAATGAAGATGCCTTTATCATTTTAAAATACTCAGCCATGCATCGCCAGAAAATTACGAAAAAAAGGACTCAAAGAAATGTACCGTATCAGACAAGATATGCAGCCCTTCTGATTTCAATCAGGCCTAGTGTTCTGTCCATGTGGTTTTACCACCTGGGAATGGCTGGCTGGCTGCCTCTGTGTCTCTGTCTCTGTCTCTCTCCTGTGTCTCTCAGTCACAGCCTCATGCCCCAAGTGCTTGGCTACCCGCCGATTCTCAATTATGTGGAATCTGTGTCCCAAGTTGTCACTAAAAAGGCCAGATGCTGTTGCAACCCAGAAGCTCAAGGGAATTACTCCTCATATGTGAACTCTGACCGATGGCTTAGGAGATGGAGAGCTGGATAAGTCCCCTCTGTCCTTTATCCAATTCATGAACTGCTCTGAGGTCTTGTCACCTGGTTGTCCAGAGAAGTATCACGTGTCCCACTATTAAGTGACCTTCTAGGTCTTCGCAGCTCATCACGAAGCCCAGGTGAAGTCCACTTTGCATCACTTCCTATCTTTTTCTGCTTCATTTCCTCTCTATCGTTCTCATTTCCTTGGGTTGGTGCCTCCAAGTGAAGTATCTGCACTTAATTCTAGCCTCATCTTCTGCTTTCTAGGGAGCTCAGTCAAAGGCAAATGCAATGACAACAAAAGGCTTGTTTCTCTTTTTTTCAATTTGAGAAGCTATGAAGATTACTGAGAAACATTAGCTTCAATGTTGGAATCTCCAGTGGCACATTTACCCTCTATTTATGACTTTCAAAGTTTGACTTCATACTCTAGCTGAAATGTGAGTGTCCTTACATAAATTATTTAGTTCCTGATTCCTTTAAATATTCATATTTGGAATGTTAAAAGATCTATGCTTTTGTTTATGTTTTTAACCTAGAAGTTATTATTTGAAATATTTACTTTTTTAAGATGATATCACCTTGTTAACTTTACCGTAGAGAACCCTGGCAGACATTAGTCTAATCAGATGATCAAACTTAACAACATTAACACTGAGATAATCCAACATCACGCTCTGCCTAATGTAGAGAAGAACAGGCCATCACTAGTGTGTCAGGATACACTGCCTGTACTGGTAGGAGTCCTGACCAGAATACACTGTATAAATCTAACCATGAGAAAACAACAGGCAAGCCCAAAAGGAGGGATAGATTCTAAAAAGAAACTGGACTGTAGTCTTCAAAAATACAAGGTCAAGAAAGACGAGAAAGGCTGAGGACTCATTCCTTATTTGAGGAGGCTAAAATGATGTGACAAATAAATTCAGTGCACACTCTTTGATTGGACTCTGGAGCAGGAAGAAAATAACTCTAAAAGATAACATTGGAGCAACTGATGAAATTTCCATATCAACTGTGGATGCTCTAATATAATTGTATCAACATTAAATGATACCCAAGGGGAGAAACTTGGGTAGAGCAGTTCTTAGGAGAGGCAAAGGGTTGAAGAAAGGGTGTCTGTGTGTGTGTGTGTTTATTGCTTAGTGTAATACAAATGATTGATAACAAACAAACCTGAAGTTTCCAGAGACATACAAAAGACTAGTTTATTTCTTGCTCATGTAACAATGATGAGCAGCTTTCCTCCGCCCAATGATTCAGGCACCTACTTCTTTCCATCTCATGGCTCCATTATCCCTTAGCATTTCACAGAGATCTGTATCTGGCAGAGGGGAAGAGAGAATGGATAAGACATGACCGCTTCTACCGACTTTGGCCTGCGACACATCAGTTCCCTTCACATTGTGTTGGGAATAATTAGCACATGACCTCACCTAGAAGCAAGTCGGGGTGGGGCTGAGAAACAGGGTGACCGTGTGGGCAACCGCCTCCTCCTGATAACAAAACTATGAAGAATGGAGCATAGATTCATTTGCGGATGGGTCAGCAGGGGGCAAAGACCTTCCGGTGTTATGTAATTGGCAACAAAATGACTGCTATTTATTGAGCACTTACTGTGTGTCATGAGTAATGCTAAAAGTTTTACATGTCATTCACTCAAAGTTCCTAAGAAATAAGAATCCTTGTCTCCATTCTAAAGATAAAGAGCCAGAAGCTTTCTGAAATGAGAAGCAACTTGCCCAAGGGCACACAACTGGCTGATGGTTTTCTGAGGTTTGCCTGGCTCTCCATCTCCCGTAGTGGTTACACGCATAAACGTAGGATGGAGAGTCTGATTCACATCTTGGCTCTGACTTTTTCATTCCATGACCTTTGGCAAGTTACTTCAGCTTTTTAAGCTGTAATTTTACCGTCTATAAATGGGAATAACGCTGATGTCACAGAGTATTTTTTTTAAGAAAAAAAGATAATGCTTATAAAGTTCTGATACTGGTATTCCACCACGTGCGAGGATCTCACTAGGCAAACCCCCCCTGAGTCCCAGGACCAGCACTGATTAGCCCTGGAACCCTCAGTCTCTCCCACCGCCTGCTTCCTCACCTGTCAAAATCAAAGAATCGTTAAAATTCAATGGCTTCATATGTAAAGAGATTAGCTCGGTTTATGTTGCACAGTAAGCATTTCATAAGTATTTGCATTAGTTTCTGCAGTGACCACAAATTTATTAGCTTAAAACAATACATACTTGTTATCTTACAATTCTTGTGGTCAGAGGTCCAAATCAGTGTCACTGAGCTAAAGCCAAAATGTCAGCATTCTTTCTGGAGGTATCCAGGTTCTAGAGGTCGCCTGTATTCCTCAGCTTGTGGTCCTTCCCTCCATCTCCAAGCCATCAGTGTACTTCTCTTTTCTCCATCCTTTGCTTCTGTCCTTACACCTACCTTCCCGGACCCTAACCTCCTGCCTATGTCTTAGAAGGACCAATGTGATCACATTAGGCCCAGCCAGATCATACCACCCCTTGGAGTCGCCCATCCCAAATTCCTTCACTTAATTACATCCGCAAAGTTCTTTTTGCCCTAGAAGGTAACATACTCACAATTTCTGAGGATTGGGATGTGAACAGCTTCGGGGACCATTATTCAACCTGCCATGTTGTTAGCAGTAATATTTGTATAATTGGAAGTTATTCCACATTAAACGAGATAATTCACAAATGAGTATGATGCCTGGCATTCAGGAAGAACTCGATAAGGCTTGGCTCTCTCATCTCTCAAAAGATCCTTAATAACCTCTGGTACTTAAAGAGGCCATTTTGGTTCCCCAGATAGAATAAGAAGAATCAAAGAAATTATCCAGCCAATTCAATCCAAGAGAGAAAAAACTGACAAGACAATAAGCAAATAAACAGAGCTGATTCTGAGTTGGTATAAAAATTCTGGAGGAAGTGGAGGGATTTTGTTTTGTTTTGTTTAATTGCTTCCTTAGGGAAAATCGGAATATTTTAGGCTTCGTCTATTTTGTGACGAAGACCTGGCTCAAGTGTCCTTTCTATTTTCTTATAGTTTAGCTAGCACTATTATCTTCTTAGCTTTTCCTCTTGTGACATGGGCCTCCTGCAGGATCCTGGAAGACTGTGTGCTTTGCCAGGCCCTAAGGAGAGTTCATCTTTGGGCTTCCAATGGGAGAAGTCGTCACAGACACGGCAGGGCTAGACATTTTTAGAAACTTCCGCATCCATGGGAAGCTTAAAAAGGAATAATTGTTTAAAAAAGCCAAATTGCCTGACTAAACCTATAGATGATCTGGCTTTCAATTAGTTTAAGGTATATTTTGTGACACTAGAAACACGAGAACATGGTTATCCAGCCTGGGATGTAAAGCAGCTCCCCTACATTCTAATCATTTATTTCACCATCCAAAGGAAATCTCTTAAGGCTTTAAAAGGTTGGGTTAACAACACTGAAAATATTTTTATTTTTCACACTCCTCTGCTTTTCTTGGTTCCATCTGGGACCAGAAGCCAGCACGTTGAAATACCAGGAGAAAGGCGGTCCTCAAACAGTTCCAGCCTGACGAGAGGCAGGAAATAGCAGAAAGCTCAGAAGGGCAGATTTTTTCTTCTGCTAACAAGATTTCCAGGCTAATTTAATATATTAACAAGTGTGTATATGTATTACTTAATGTGACTTGGGACTACCCAAGGCTTGAAACCTGTTAGGGTTTTTTTGTGTTCCCCAAAATGGAGATTCATCTTTATTGTCATTGTGTTATTAATTGTTAATATGTGACATCATTTTTATTTATGTAACAGCTTTCTTTGTGGGAATTCCAACATCTTTAAATAACACAACTAGGGCAATTATTTGCTCTCAAAAGGTCTCAGCAGATCAGAGTTGAGATGGAAAGTTATGAGTTTTTAAGAGGCAAGCATGATGTTGGTTTCAGTTCACTGACAAATGCAGTTAAATCTTTATTTAGTTATATGAATAAATGCAAGAAAAAGTGGGAGGAATACCAATTGTTTAAGAAAACCAAAATGATTTAGCAAAGAATGTAAAAAAAAAAAAAAACCTCAATATTTTCTGCACATAAGTAAACTCACGGACTCAAAGTTCTCCAAATATGGCTTCAGAGTGCTTTGGAGGAGCCAGAGCCAATTCTCATGAGTCAACAAAATAAAAATACCTTAAGGGAATGATTTAATAGCTACTTCCCATTCCTGGTTGTAATAGATAGGCCTAATTTTTTTTTTTTAATCTACAAGACATTGCGAATTTGGGCTTGGTTTGATGCTTGGACCTTTTTTATATGCATCTGGAATAACATGAGAGACTCTAGGGGAAGGAATAATTAGCTTTTGGTCCCAAGGGACTTAACAGATCATCGTGATCAATGAGACCAAGTTTCACACTTTCCCCAAACAGTGCAAAAACAATGGATTGAATTCACACCAAGCGTACATTCATCTGAGACTTGTTTGCACTGGGTCCTTTTGATTTTATTTTTTTTTAATCTTTTTTTTTTATTATTGAAGTACAGTCAGTTACAATGTGTCAGTTTCTGATCTGCAGCACAATGTCCCCATCATGCATCTACATACATATATTCATTTTCATATTCTTTTTCATTAAAGGTTATTACAAGATATTGAATATAGTTCCCTGGGCTATACAGAAGAAATCTGTTTTTTTAAAACCTATTTTTATATATAGTGGTTAACATTAGCAAATCTCCAACTCCCAGATTTATCCCCCTCCTATCCTCTCCCTCCTGGTAACCATAGATTGCTTACTATGTCTGCGAGTCTGTTTCTGTTTTGTAGATGAGTTCATCAGTGTCCTTTTTTCTCTTTTTTTAGATTCCACATATAAGTGATATCATGTGGTATTTTTCTTTCTCTTTCTGGCTTACTTCACTTAGAATGACGATCTCTAGGTCCATCCATGTTGCAAATGGCATTATTTTATATTTTTATGGCTGAGTAGTATTCCATTGTATAAATATACCACAATTTCTTCATCCAGTCATCTGTTGGTGAACATGTAGATTGCTTCCACATCCTGGCTATTGTATATAGTGCTGATATGAACATTGAGGTGCATGTATTTTTTGAATTAGAGTTCCCTTTGGATATATGTGTACTGGGTCCTTTCTGATCATTAACATTCTGAAGACAGGACTTATCTCCGTATTGTGTCTCATATAACATCTCTAGTAGGTCTTCATCACCATTCAACGAGTATGGGGCAGCCAGCCCTAGATATCAGAAACTGGGTTCTCTTAGACCAGAACCGTGGCTTCCTAACCATCTTTGATAAAATGATTAATTTATGTATCTTGTCATTAAACATTTATTAGCTGTCTACTATATGCCTTAGATGAGACAATGCCTTTGATATTCAGAAACCTCTGTCTTTAGGGAGCTTACAGTGTCACGAGAGAACACAGACAATAAGTGGGTTCACAAACATGAAGTTACAAATTCAGAAATCTGCTGAAAAAGAACAAAATGGAATGGGAGAGGAGGGTTCAGGAAAATCCTATAGTAATTAACGTGTAATATGGATTCATTAAAAGAACCAAAGAAGAGCATTCCAAGGAACTGCAGGTGGTACCCATGTTACAGGATAGTGTGTGATGTGGTCAAGTGAGCCCGTGTCTTATCTATCAGCCAAAGTGTGTCATCTGTCTTCTGGCCTGACCCCATTTGGCTTCGTCAAGAACATTTTTTGACCCCCCTTAACTCAACCTTGCTATGGCTCACTCTTTTTCTTATCTACTTATGGTCCCACCACTGCTGGGGAAAAGTTAAGCTAAGGGTTCTAGCCAGCATTAAGTGCCTTCCCCATTGTCCCAGCAATGTGGCTTCCCAAGCCCACGATTCTCTGATACCATCTTTACCCATCATTTCTAAGTCTCCTCACAATTTTGTTCAGTATGAAGACTCTGCTGGAACATATGGTACTAGTGTTGGAGAGAAGTGGACGTTGAAGCCAACACAGACCAAGGCAACGGGATGGAGAGAAGGTCTGTGGTATCTGTAGGAGCTGGTGACCGGCTGCATGCAATGTTAAGAGAGTCAGAGAAATCTAAGGTGCCTCCTGGAAGCTTTTGAGTTGACTTGGATGCAGAAGAACATGGAGTGATTTGTCAGTGGCTGCAATCTGTACTGGGGCCGAAGTGGATAATTAGAGCAATGCCCAAGCTGCTCTCTGCCAGCTTACAGTAATAGTTAACAGGCCGTGTGGGCTGGCTCTGCCCCAGGCGCTGGTCTTAGCATGTTCCATGTGCACAGCATAAGGATAGAGAGCACTGACTCAGGATCCAGAGGGAGTTCAAGCCTACCTTTGCCACTAACTGACTGTACGGTCTCTGGCAAGTTACTTACTCTACACCTCAGTTTCCTCATCTGTAAAGTGGGGGTGATAATAATAAAACTGACCTCATGATATGGTTATAAGGATTAAACAGTTTAAGTAATTCGCTTAGATGGCTAAATGGCATCTGAAACATTTTTACTGACCGTTTTTATTATTGTTATCACATGTACTAATTTATGCAAACTCACAAAATCTACAGAGATAGGCATTATTATCTTTCTCAGAAGGAAATTGTGGCGCTGAAGAATGGTAAAGCTAGGACATCGAACCAAGCAGTAAGACTCAGGAGCCTTTACTCTGCTTCACCAGAGTCCTCTGTATGGTGCCTTGGGAGGCAAATTCAGGGTACTAACTGAAAGGGACTGTTCCGGGTAGAGGCAGGTAGAGGTCGCCATGGTCCAAGGAAGGAGGTCCCAACATTCACCATTGTATTCAAAGCAAACTCACTATGAAAATGAATACATGTATAGCTATATGTATGACTGGGACATTGTGCTGTACACCAGAAACTGACACATTGTAACTGACTATACTTCAATTAAAAAAAAAAAAAAGCAAACCTGAATTTGATACTTTTCTGGAAGCCATAATAGTCATGTCACCATGCTGACCTCATGACAAGCACTCAATACCTCTTAGTAGGGAGGCCAACATCTCCCCACGCTGCTCTCAGACTGTTCAATGAGTTCTGCTTTCCTCCACCTTATTCTAGGACTGCAACACAGACAAAAGAAATGCCTGTCACACCACTGCTATAAATTAGCTTAATTTGTTCCACTTTCAGTGCTATTTTTTTCTGTCTGAATAAGCAATAGCTTTTTGTTAAATTGGGGGTTTTCAAACTTTATTTTTATGGAAAGAGGCAGTTTAGTGTAGTGGTTAAGAGTTTTAGCTTGGGAATCAGAAAGACTTGTTTGACTCTGCCAATAATAACTAGCCAAATTTAACAAATAAAAATGCTGGATGCTCAGTTAAATTTGAATTTCAGACAAACAATGGATATGTATTTTTTTAGTATATTGGTATATGTTTCCTGGGCTATGCTGATACTAAAAAAAAAATCCATTGTTTATTTGAAGTTCAAATTTAACTAGGCATCTTGTCATTTATCTGGCAATTCTAGGTGGGGCTTAATTTCCCAGTGTCTCTATTTTCTCACCTACAACATAAGGATAATAAAAAGACAGTGATTATGATTGATAATTTGCTATAAAGGTTAAATGAGATAATATGTGTTAGGCACATAGGAAATATTCAATATATGTTGACTGTTGTCACTGTTATTCTGGGATGATGGTAGGCTTGCAAAGGATGGGAAATTTTCCAGCCCTGAGTCTTCTGATAACATTTAAGAAGCTTTAGAATTGAGAATGAAGGATGTTCTGCCCAAGCTACCTGTGTGCATCTCAAGAATGGAAATATAAATCCAACTTCATTTTTCTGTTTTTTTCCCCAAGGGGACCTGGTTAAATAGCTCTGATTTCCCAACATAATTTGCATATTTTCTCCTAACTCTTCTGACCATCAACTGCCTGCCAAGCTAACTTTTATAAAGAAGGAGAGGTTCCAGACACTTAGGCTTTTATTATTAAAAATAAAGTGGAAAGAAGATGAGGTGGTGCTCATTAGTCTTCCCCTATTTCCCTGGGAAAATGTGGTCAAAACAGATCCTACAAACTCAGCCAGCCATCTTTGAAGGCTATTTGCCCTGGGCCAATTATATATCACACAATAAGTATACCCAATAATTAACTAATGAATTGGTTTCTTTGGGAAACGGTCAGAAGTGTCAGGGATTGAAGAATATTTAGATTGCTTCTCTGAGCCCTGCTGAAGAAACATCTGGTTCTTTTTTCTTCAATCAACATGCACCCTGAAGGGTCCCAAATTCAAAAATGATTATATTTCATGTCATTTATGTGCCTTACAGTTTGACAAATTTAACTTGTAAGAATAAGTGATTCCATGTTCAATTTACGTTGATCCGATTTTCATCCAAACATCCAAAGAGAGAGAAGCATTATAGATTGATAAAAGCTGCTGATTGATCTATTGATTTCCAGACCTTAAATCTCCTGGGGAAGTCTTTGTAAAGTTCGTGTTCATAAAATTCTTGTTCTGCCACAAAAGCTCCCAGTGGATTGTGTTTCTCAACTACAAGGAAAATCATCAGGGACAAACCCAGAAAGTGTTTCTTTAGTATACACCAGGCAGGAGGGCCTTCCAAATTCAGTCTCAATCTGGGTTCTTCAAAGGTTTATTTTTATTTCATTTTTGAAAACTTTTAATTTGAAGAGGGGGGAAAAAGCCCTTTAAAGCGTAACAACCCGCAGTGATGTAAGTGCCTGTCTGTCTCATATATAATCACGTCTGTTTGGACGTGCTGGGTGTCATGTCCAGGGCTATGGTGCCACGTTGAGAACAATATTGAACTAAATAGTTTTGACAGAACAGCCAGACCTTTTCTTGGGGCTCCTGCTATATTGCATATCTGCTTCTTTGTACACAACGGGGTGAGCGAGCGATGGAAAGCCGCGAGTTCAATTGTGGCGAGAGTCGGAAAAGAGCCATCAATGGAAACTCTTTACTGATTTGCACTAACACCTGGGGGACAGAGGACAGATGACTGTATTTTCCAGGTTATCAGGTAGAAGGAAGAGGAAAATCATTTTTCTAAAACGTGTGCTCTAGTGCAATAAATGCCGTGGGTTTTATCCATGCAGATTTATGTCTCCGGTGGGGGCTGGACTGAAAGAACTTCGTTAATCCCAGCTCCTCCCTTCCATTACTTTATGGAGGTACTTTATGGGTATTGGGTTGTATGGGTGAACTCGAGACGCATTTAGCTCTTCGCAGAGTGTGGTGTGTATTTATTGAAAACCAGCTCGTTTTTCTGACTGTATAGTTTCCTGAGATAATTTATTGAGATTTTTAACTCCATAATATTGGGTTAATGCCACCCTCCCAGACCCCCACCCTTATCCCAGAAGGTAGCCCAGCTTGTAGTTAGTTCTGCATGCCCCAGGGTGGCGATAACAGGCTTTGTTTTCAAAAAGAGTTGAATTGACCAAAGGAAAAGGAGAAACTCTGAGTGGGGAGGCAGGATCTACCAAACTGGTAGATATTTTCCAAGAGGCAGAGAAGGAGATTGGGTTCTGGGGCCTTCACAAGGGATAGGACACCTGTATCAAGCTGCCAAGCAGCATTCAGTTGGATGACAACCATCTAATGGGGCAAGAGGCGAATGCTGATGGGACCTCACTCTAAGGGCACTGGCCTTTTGAGTCTCGCTAGAGGATCATGGTGACCATTGTGTTGGCCACAAAGGTTTGTTCAGTGAACACATGGGGTTACTTAATTACTCCAATGGACTAAAGACTGAATCTCATTCAACTGCTAGTAATGGTGATCTTCCCTCAAAGGTTATTTTGACTGTCACCTTTTTCAGAAGATTTATTTATCATCACCAGGAAATTTGGAATCCCTTCATCCTGGGGTTGAGGTCATCCTAGCACGTATGGTGGCTAAAAACTTTTAAAAGTTGCAATTTAACAACTCATGGCTAAATTCAGCCAGTAGATTAACTTTATTTAATTAACACGGTGTTATTCAAATTTGAGCAGCACTTAATCCTTTAATCAGAAGATTTCTTATAAAAATCTGGATTTCTGGCTTCTTAAAAAAAAAAACCAGATAATCTGGCATCATTTGGCCCACATTCCCACTGTATCCATCTCTCAGGTCAGATATTGAATGTAATGGAAGCTCTCCAGCTACCTGCAACCCCTTCTACTCTCTTGTCTCCCTTCCTGGGTCAGCTTCCTTTGTTTGCACGTTTTACATGGTCTTTGGAGGCATATTTATTTGTTTCTTTACATTGAACAGAAATGGACAGGTTAACTGGAAACAAGGGTGAAGTTCAAGGACTGAAATGTGAAGAATCCAACTCTCAAACAAAAGTGATAAGTTGAATATAGTTTACTAACTGGGGAATCCTACGTGGGAGATGCAGCCAGGTATTAATAATGTATGAATATATTAGTCTCTTGCTAGGTAACAAATTACCCCAATGCTGAGCGACTTGAATTGACGACAGTTTTCATCTCTCATGGTTCCTGTGGGTCAGGAATGTGACAGTGGCCTGACTGGTCAGTTCTGGCTGGGGTTTCTCACGAGAGTGCGGTCACACAGCAGCTGGGGGAGGGGCCCTCACGAAGGCCTCTTCACCTTGGGTCTGCAGCCTGGGGGCATTCTCTCAGCTGGGAGAGCTGGGGTTCCTCGGCATGGGTGTCCACTCCTCTGTGATCTCTCTACCTGGTCTCCCCAGCCTAGCAGTCAGGGCTCCAAGGTCAAGCGCCTCAAGGGAGAGAACCAGGTGATGGTTGCATCCTTTTTATGACAGCCTCAGATATCCCATGTCTGCCTCATTTTAGAGTTGGAACCGTCATAAGCCCCCACCCAGATGTGAGGGACAGGAACAGTCAGACCGGCCTCTTGGTGACAGGGGCACCAGTCACATTGGAAGTAGAGCAGGTGGGATGGGACCCATAGGGTGGTGGCATCCACCTTTGCAAAATGCAGTCTGCCACAAAATAAACAAACAAACAAAAAACAGAAAGTAAGGCCAGAACCCAGAAAATCTGAATGATATAAAAGCAAATAAGAATTCAGTTTTCTTAGCCAGAACAAGAAATAGAAGAGATAGTCTGGAGACCGAAAATCCTGCTTGCAAGTGTTGGTTTGGTTTTTCTCCACCAGACTGTAGCTCAGAGAATAACTCGAGCATGCCCAGACCACTTAACATCACTAGGTTCTGAAGCTGTCTCTCAGCCCCACCCCGGCCAGTATCATTTGCTATTACCCAGTTTCCCACTTCGGCCCAGCGCCCTGCCTCACTGTCTCCGGCGCCCAGCTAGCCTCTCAGTCGCTGCCTGCCTCCTTTGATCTGGGTTTCTCTCCCCTTTGTTCAATCTGGGCCCCTTTCTGCCTTCAGAATTCAGGGCCAGATTCTCCAGGCGACCTTTCAGCTTCTGCAGGACACTCCCATCAGGAACCACCACGTAGGGTACAGATTATTCAACATGGCAACCAGTCCTTTACTATTTTTATACCTTTTAAAAAACGTGGGTGGATTTTAAAAATCATTTTGCCCCTTTCTCTCCATTTGAATAGAATATTAGACATATAAGGAGCTTCCATGTTTTCATTTTGCAGACGGGGAAACAGAAGCCAGGATGGGTGAGACTGCCCGCGCTTACGGAGCTGCAGCTTGGCAGAGAACGGGCCACAGCCTGCACCTTCTGACCTGTGGTTTGGAACTCTTTTTGCTACTCAGGGGTCAAAACCGATAGGCAGCCCATAGGCCTGGATGAGCCTGGCCCAAAGACGTGTCTTGATTGGCTGGTACACAGGGTTGTGTTTTCATTTAAGCTTTTAAGTGGGACATCTACTTTGCAGTTCTCTGCAGACTCCACGAATCTCTACCAACAAGTCACTCACATGGCTCATTGCCTGCCTGGCCTCTGAAGGCATCTGAGTTTCTGCACCCCTGCACCCCCAGTACAACTTCCCGTCCTAAAGGGAGGACTTTTACTCAATAGTAATAGTAACAGCTGATGCTTGCTGCCCTTCTACTAAGTGCCAGACGATTTACATGCATTAACCTGTTTGATTCTCACAGCCCCCCTCTGTTGTTACCCCCATTTTATGGATGAGAAAACTGAGACACTGAGAGGTTGAGCAATTTGCCCACATTCTAGCACACAGCAAGGGTGGAGAACTGGAATTTGAACCCCTGCACCTGGACAGCAAAACTCATAATTTCAACCACTCTGCGAAAGAAAGTCTAAATAGACAAAAGGCCACTATAATAAATTTAGGTGGATCTAATCAACACTTTTAAAGTAGTCATTATATTTTCAGATTTCTATCTGTAGGTTTATATTTGAAAGAATTGGATGGCAGGGCATAAATGCTTTAATATGGCTCATCTGCTAAATGAGATATATATTTGTCCATGCATCATGCAAGGTGAATTTCACTACCTCAGAAATGCCTACCATCTGGGTTTGATTTTTCAGGCTAAATCTCAGATTTTAAGCATTTTAACCAAATCACCATCTAAATCTTTATTTTAGTCCCTAAATGCTTTTGTGGCAAGTGTAAAGATGAATGGAATTCGAAAGTGGCCATTAAGATCACAACCGCATGATGGAAACTAAAATCTACTATATAAATCTAAATCCCTCCAATAAATTAAAAAAAAAAAAGATTTACTGCTCAAAAATAAAAATATAAATCATTCTCATTTTCTAAATCATTGCTGTTGCTGATCATACTCAGCGTGGGGAGAGATCACTATATTATCCTGAACATAGTACTACACCTAAATTTTCCAAGTAGCCTCAACTGCCCAGGGGATTTACTGCTTCATGTACTTGCCAGGATAGAAGGTATTTCTGCATAATTCCTGTAGCTGAACATTATTGATGCTCTAAATGCATGGAACATTTAATATGTGAGACTAGTCCAGCAGGATCAGTTATTGACATGAATTATGATTTTTACACCAAACCATTGAAGGCTCAATTAGAAAATTGATCACTTTTGAAGAGTCTGTCTCCTTAATCTCTCTTATTTACAGAACAGGATTTGGCAGCGGGAGCAATTCACCATAGGATCAGATGGTGACGAGCCCTGAACGCCAAACTAAAGCATTTGAACCCCTACCGAGAACAGAGGGCCATTTAAGGGTTTTTCTTTTTTATTTTGAACAAACTGAGTGACAGGATCAAAGAAGTGTTTGGGGGAAGGTTAACCTGGCAGCCGTGTGTAGAATGTTCTCCATCATGCAATGACAAGAAAATGGGGGTGTGGCAGAGCACAGTGAATTAACTCATGTCAGCCTACAAAGAACAAACCAAGTTCAGGAGCTATCAATCCAGACCAACGTTCAGGTCCCTTATCATGAACGCTTGGATCACTTTCAAGCCAGAGCTTTAAAACTCTGGGTCAGAAGGACTTTGCAAGACTGCATTTGGAGGTCTGGGGAGAAAGACAGGAGGAAGGAAACCTGAGAAGCTGTGACACAGTGAGAGGAATACCTCGGGTGTCACACCAGTTGAACAGACGAGAACCAGCGAGCCACAGTAAGTCTAACTTCATGGGCGAGCTTTTCATGGGTCCTGGGATTATTTCTGATTTCCTGTTGCTTCCCTGAGCTGCTTTGTTCCTTTCCAGATTATTGTTTTTCTTGTTCCTTCTGCAGCAGACGCCCAGACATCCAAGCACTTTTGATCGCTTTGTACACTGGTACAGTCTGGGGAAGTTTCCACTCTCTCTAGCGCTGAGTGGGTGGGAAGGACTTTCTCAAATAACCCATTACCATTATCTAAAGACATAAGAGCAGGCATCTTCTACCATGCAAGTGCTAAATCACTGACCACACATTCTCATCCAAAATCTTTTCCTAGCTTATTTAGATGATAATGTTTTATGGTTGTATTGTTTCAGGAAACTCACCAGAATGGGGAACGGCTCTCACATGAAAAATCCCTGCTTTTGTTACTTACAGTCTGGCACGCAGCCAGATCTGTCTCAAATCAGGGGTGAGGGAACTTGTCCTCAGGGAAGCCCCGTCTTAAGACTTTTTGCCGTGCCCCAGTTCTGCTGCATGGCCTGTCTAGAGACATGAATCAATCAGCTGGAAAATAAACAGGCTAGGAAGCTGAGCGACTTCTGAGCTAATGCTTATCTCGGAACGAGATGGCCTCTCCCATCATGTTTTTTCCTTTGGACTTCCCCTCTCTTGTTTATCCGTTCAGCAAATAGCCATTGGGCATCAGTGGTATGCCCATGCTGCACTAAATGTCTGGAAATACAGAGGAAAAAAAGACGGGATGGTACCTGCCTCACGGGGCTTATATACCGAGGGAAAGCAGATAGTAAACAAATGAACAATCAACTGGATATAGAATTAAAAATCATGATAAGTGCTATGAAGGAAAAGAAACTGGGTGGATGGATAAGAGAGAACTTGGCAGGGTATATCTACTTGAGATAAATTGATCAGGGGAAAATCTCTCTGAAGAAGTGATGTTACCCCAAAAGCATTAACAAGCACTGGGCATGTAAAGGGGTTTGCAGGAAAGGGCATGACAGCATAGGACACAGGAGGTGCAAAGGCCCCGGGGCAGGAAAGAGATGCTGGTAAGTTCAAGGAACTAAGTGACAGAGTCTCTCTCTATTACTCTTCCTCTCTCAGTTTTTCCATCTCTCTCTTTCCTTATCCTTCATAATTTCTGTTTTTCTCCTATTACCTCTCTTTCATCATATTCTTCTTGTTACTACTATTTCTCCATAAATTAGTATATAAAATACAAACACAGTTTCAGGGTGGGCTAGAATTCCAACCTGTATTTTGCTACTGAGAAGTTAAACAACACTTCTTAAAGGTCATCTGTGTTATCTAGGACTTTAAATACCACTGTGGGGAAAGATAATCCCCTGATTTTAAGAGTTCCAGAACCTCATAGGAAAAGACATAAATCCACAGACAGGGATCTACTGACATATCTGAGAAACAGAGCCTTGATAGAAGCCACATTGCAAGGAAGAACAATGGAGCTTCTGAAAGAAAACCAACAAAAGAGAAGAGGGATGAACTGGTCCCCTAAATGTAGAATCTAAATGCTAGAAAAAATTGTGACTTAACATAAAGCATAAGACTAACTGAGATCTTGCTTTAAATCAGGTATCTGTGATGCCTCCCGGCCCTGGGAGGACAGGGCTGGCTTCAGAGACTGCTAGTAATTTTGCTTGGAGAGTTGCTGTGGCCAGCTAAAAGACTAAGTATCTCAGCTTCCTTTGCAACAAGGTGTGGTCGTGTGACTAAATTCTGGCCCCGTGGTAATGCTGTATGGGCCTACCAGAAAGACTCCTTAAAGGGAGCTGATTCAGCCAGGAGACATGCCTCTTTGGCTCTTTTCTCACTTTTCTTCCTGCTGGCTGGAATATAGCTATGATAGCTGGAGCTCTAGCCGCTGTCTTAGGTCATGAGGTTGAGATAGGAAGGAAGGGGGCAGGGCACAGCCGTTCAAGAAATAACAGCAACTAACACCAAGGTGGTGGAAAATTCAACTCCCAACAGGCCTTGAGGCCCAAGATGTTGGGCGATTTGACTTCCAGTAGACCTTGAACTTCATTATACATTCATTGTAATATATTAGCATGGTAAATTGCACTTCCACAGGCGCCATGACAGTTCCAAGGTTAACCATAAAAAGTCAAAAAGTGGGCATTGTCCCAGTTCCTGGGCATCCCAGCCCCTTCCCCAAAGTCATTGGAATAATCCTCCCACTTGTTAGCATGTAAAGTTACTGAGCCTATAAAAATTAACAACCCCCACACCTCGTGGCCTCTCTGCCTTCTGAGTGAGACGGACTGCACCCTGTCTATGGAGTCTGTATCTACTGAGTGCCCAACCTCCGTGCCTCGTGGCCTTTCTCTTGCCTTTCAGTGTATCTCTCTGAATAGGTCCACCTTTACTCAACTCTGGCTCGCTCTTGAATTCTTTCCTGCATGAAGCCAAGGATCTGCACTTTGCAGGGCGTACCCCAGGGACTCAACTGAGACCTGGGACATGGCCAACCTCTCGCCCCACATTCACTTTTCCTATATCAAGGTGACCTTAGAATGAAAACGCATGTTAAGACCACAGAGCAGAATGAAGTAGCTTTAGGGCCTGATGACAATAAAACTTCCATATTAGCCCTAAATTGTTCACCTTGACATTTATGTTATATGCACAAGAAATACACCTCTGTGTTGTGGGAGGTAGTGCTTTGCTTATGATTTCTTCTGTTTTATGCATAAAAGATAATTTCTAAAATATGCAACCAAACCTAGCCTTAATTCAAGGCTGCATGTTTGATTCAGTTATCTATTATGGACAACCATGATTTGTTAGTTCTCATGATTCTGTGGGTCAGGGATTTGGGAAGGATCCCACACAGGAGGGCCATTCTCAGGTTCCATGTGGTGCTAGAGTCACTCATGCAGCTGCATTCATCTCAGAGCTTGGCTAAGCCCGGGACAGCCAGGATGGCCTCTCCATCTCCAGGACCTCTTTCCACGCAGCCTCTAGGCATTCAGGAGTTTTCGTTGAACTTCTAGAACGCCAGCTCAGTCTCAAGAAGGAAGAGAGAACTGACAGTTCTTTTCAACCTGTTCTCAGAAGTCCCAGAATATCAACTCTACCACCTTCTATGATCAGAACAAGTCTCAAGCCCAACCAAGATTCAAGAAGAGGGAAATTAAGTCTCCTCTCTAGGTTGGGAGCAGCATGCATAAACAAGAATGGCAGGAATAACTGGCAGTTTATTCAAGGACTACTTTACCCAATTAGTTAAAATAAAATAATAACGTGTCACCAGCCATTCTGAGCTCCTCTCCTACAAAACTGTCCGCTGAGGACTAGGTGGAGAAACTGAAAACCTACCCTGAGGATGCTGTAAGGCTGGTGATGCGGGATATGATGGGGGAGATGAGAGACAGGTCACCACCACCGACGGTGTGGCCGAGGGGTTGCGATGACATCGGTGTGGAACAGCATGCAGCAACAGTGAGAGCAGAATGATTCCAGGTCACAGGGACTGGTTCAAATGACATGTGAGAGCTTCCTCCTCTGCCTCCCCTCTCCTCTCACTCTAGTCTCAGCACAGACCCCTAAAGAGACTCCCCCCCCCTCAATTTGGAAGATGAGTCAATGGATCAGATGGACCGTGGTATCAACTGTTAAAGTGACTTTTCTAGGGTGCACAAACTGGTGATGTCCGAGGGACATTTAAGTTACATAAGGATATAATACTTGCATATTCTTCCTTCTTAATTTAAACGTAAGTTTATTTACATATTTTTTTTCCATATATGTCGGCACATAGGAAAAGTTCAGGAAGGTATACACAAAATTTTAATTGTTATTCTCATTAAGTTATGAGATTACTAAGTGAGTTTACTTATCTGTATACTTTTTATCTTTCTAAAATGAATGTGTATTATTTGCCTAATTTTTTACATGTAATTTTAGTAAAGATGTGAAATTAACTATTTCATGTTTCCCAGAGGGAAAAGTAACTTATAAGTTACTTCGCACTTATAAGTGGCCTTTAATTGATCATTTTTCAGCAAGTTGGCAGTCGTCATCGCTAGGAAAGGTCCCCAGCCTTGTCTCAGATCTGCTCGGTGTAATGTAACACTCTTGCACAAAGATTCACAGTCCCATGACATACATCTTAGGTGTTTCAGTGCCAAAGATTAAAGAAATTTCAAAGGAACTACTAGAAGGTTGAATTATTGAAATGCTAATGAAGACGTGCCCTCAGAGAACATTGCAGGGAGTCTTCACAGTTTTTAAGGCTTCCTCCGAAAGACCTTTGCACAATAAACACGGTATTCAATTTATGTTTCTCAAAAGGGCTGTTGGAATTTGAACTGGTGCTCCCAGAGCGTACTTAAGGCGCCAGTTAGATCACTGCTTGGTATTTTACTTTCTGTTTGGCATCCATTTGATCCATGCTTCTGAAATAAAATTTTTTATTTAATTTCAAAACAAATGAACCTACACAGTGGGTCTACAGATGTATGAAATGCTGAATGGAGTAGGCTGGCCTGGGCCGGACGAGTTACATAATGCTAGGAAGTGTTGCACTATATTTACATAAAAAGTTGTCATGTCTACGTGTTTTAAATGAGAGTCCTTTTAAAAGATGGCACCTCCCAATGAAGTAAAGATTTTGTAGGTTTACTGTTCACCTCTTAAACGTCCCTGTGGTACAGATATTAAACATCTCCTTTCTTGTGAAAAAACCTACAGAGAACAACCAGACATAAGTAGCCTTAATGACTGTAATGTTGCCTCTAGAAATATTTTGAGTATGATATATTATATGTATATGAATGTGTGTATATGTAGATAGATGGAAGGAAAGGTGGATTGATAAATAGATAAATAAATAAATGCCAATTTAGATAGTTAGATGATAGATATAGTTATTCCATATATAATATGCATTATGTATATACCATATGTATATAGTGTGTGTGTATAGATGGAAGGAAAGAGGGATAGATGGATAGATAGGTAGATAGATAGATAGATAGATAGATAGATAGATAGATAGATATGATAGATAATATATAAATATTCCATAAACAATATACACTATGCATAGATGTACATAGTGTAATAAGAAGCATATTTATCAGGTCAAAAATATCACCCATAATCATAATTAAAATATCTCTTCATAGATTAAAAATTATGCAGATTTTTAAAATATTCTCTTATTAGTTTGACCTGTAAAATTATTTGAATACCATGATATAACAGAGAAAAATTCCACATTTTGTGTCACTCCTGGAACACCAGAGAAGAGAGATCAAATACCGTGGCCCTCATTACTGACAGTTTTTCGTACACGATTCAATTATTTTTAAAAGTCCTCCTGCTTAGGAATGTGAATGTGGCACTCTAATTCCCATGAATGGGGTGTTGCCTGGACTAGTGCCTCACACTTTGGGGCATTTAATAGATGTTTGTTGAATGAGAGGATGATCCCACGGTGTCGAGTGTTGACATGTAAATATCTTCTGGCTCCATTCCTGGGGAATATGCTCATTTTTATACAGAAGGGATTATAAACTCAAAAGATACATGTATGGAGAGAAAGACAGAGAGAAAGAGAGACACACACACAGACTGATTTAGACCAAAAGACTAAAGGAATGAGACCAACAGTGGAGCTTCAGTTCCACTGCTCCTGCTCAGCACTGATGGCCGTGGCTGCATCTGAAAAAGTGGAGAATAAAAACAGCAGCTAAGGAGTGACAAAGTGACAGAAATGATGAAAGCCAGGAGGCATAGGACCAGCAGGGCCTTTAGCAGCAGTCAAGCCACACAGCAGATTTTCAGGGTCGATTGCGAGCTGTAGGTGTCCCCACGTTGGGAATGTCCATGGAGATGGGGAAAGAGAAGGTAGGAATTCAGGAATAACGCTGCAGTAGTGGGTGAGGACTCAGGGAACATTGTTAGCATCCTTCTTACTCACGGCTTTGAGCTGAAACTGCTGGCATGGTTCAGGGAAACAAGGGTTACACACACGTTCACAAGGACCTGAATCTACTACCCTCCAGCTGTACCAACACAGAGCTAGGGAAACGGGCCATAGCATGGAAAATATAGTGTGTGATTTACTTCTGTCAACTTGTAAAGCTGAGACAGATTTCTGCAGCTGCATTGGGCACACAGAGATCCACTGAGCTCATTAAGATGTCAAAAGCCCATCATGTGCACCATGTTTTCCTAGGTCCACGGCTCTGCCCACAATTTTCAAGTCCGGGATCTTCTGAAAGTGCACATTTTAAATTGTTTATAAATTTGATGATTGAACAGATATAAGGCTACTTTCAATTTTTGTCTCATTTACTGTGAATAGTCACTCCTTGGCTGCTGAAACTTAATGATTGTGGGCTGCCCCAGATACTGCTGGAGGCATTGCATCATGGAAGGGACACGCACCACATTACCTTCCTAAAACCCTAAACTTTCTGTATTCTGATGCCCATCTGGCCTCAGAGACTTCAGATAAAGGATTGTACACCTGTATTCTACTTTTTTCTTTCATAGGAACAGTTTTATTTTGGATTTAGAAGCATTTCATAGCAATTCTTTTTATTGACCCTGTCCAAAAAGAGAGTTGTTTCTATTTTTCAACTTGTAATTGCCCATTTCCATGCCTTCCAAAATGAAAAAAAACAGTAATAATAATAATAATAATAATAATAATAATAATAATAATAATAATAATAACTAACCTTAAGTGCTTACTATATGCTGGACCCTGTGCTAAAAGCTTTAGATTTGTTCTCTCTTAAGACACGTGGCTGGGTCTAGCCCCTGGCACCTTGTAAATATCAATGACACGTGTTTGCATTCCTTTTGGCTCCTTGTGACCATTGTCACTGAATCTTCTTTAGACCTCTGCCCTAATGCTGCCAAATAACTCCAGCAGCACCTGTAGACAGCTCCAGCTTGACCCTGTGGGGTCCCTGAGCTCGTCACATTGCCTTGTTCCTTCTCTTCATAGAACTGATCCCATTTGTCATTGTATTTTTCTTTCTCTGTCTAATGTGGTTTTCTCCACCAGGAAGTGAGGACCATGTCTATTTTAGTGACCATGGTTTCTGGTGCATAATAATGGGTTTCATAAACACTTAATTATTGCTACATAATAATACAGCATCCCCAGATGTAATTGCTTAAGAAGGAAAACAAAATATTGCTTTCACAATCCTGTGGCTTTCTGGGCAGCTCTTCCACTGGTTTCACTGGAGCTCACTAATTTGGTACACGGTTGTGTGGACTAGAAGGTCTGGGATGGCCACACTGACACGTCTGGTAGTCGGTACTGGATACTGACAAGACTGGCTTCCTTGAGTGGACGTCTTGGGGTTTCAACAGAAAAATGGTAGAAGCATGAAGGCTTCTTACTGCGCAAACTTCAGCGCTCACAAGTTGTCACTTTTGCCACATTCTGTTTGTCAAAGCAAGTCACAAGGCCAGTCCAGATTGAAAGGGATGGAAAAATATAGTCCATTTCCAGATGAAAAGAGCAGCAAGGGGGCATGCACACTGGAACTGGGTGGAATTCATGGCTATGAAGCAATTTGCCATCTTCTACCTTCAGGTCACAAGTTTCTCACAATCCTCCCACGTGTAAAACAGGTGTGCTCCTGTCCCAGTACCTGCAAAGGTCTCAGTCCAGCTATTGCATCAGGCTGGAAATTCACTAGCTTGTGCTTTACTTCTGGTCCACGTGAGATGAGTTTTCTCTGTGGGCCCCTCTGCTCTCTAGAGACCTGTGAGCCAAAACTGTAAGGGATCTGCCCTCTCCCACCCAAATACCTAAGATCTACCGGTGAGCAAAGAAGAGATAATCACACTCTTTCCTTAAAAAGAGAAAGAACTGGAAGCGCGTAGTCACTGGTCTGTAGCAATTGTGAGATCCCAACAGACACATGTCCAGCGACAGGAATGTTCTCTGATCAGGGCCCATTTCTTCTCCTTCGGCATGGTCCTCCGATCCCTTTTGTTCCTACACAGGGGACTGTTTGCTTAGCCCTCTGAGGGGGTCTTCCTCTTTCTGTAAGAAATAGTCCATGCCTGCACCTCTCAGTCCACTTTGAAGGAAGTTGTAGGAAGTTGACGGCCCAGTTAAACTCCTTCTGTCCTCTTTAATCCAAATCGATACAGCACCTTTAAAAATCTTTGTGGGATTTCTATGGGTCAGACTAAAGTCTACTCTATTCAACCACACCCAGGCTCACTATTCTTATCAAGACAGGCTTCTCTCTACTTTGAGAGACGTGTCAACTTGTAAAGAATTTGGGTGACACGTCTAGATTCATAGAAGATCTTTTGTTTAGGTGTGAGATCTACCAGGTACCACTTTAAATCATTCTGAGATTTTATGAAAGGGTCGTATTGCCACACCTTTCATTTGCTCTTGCCCCTGAGGCCTCATTTTATTGACTGTAGCCTGGCATTAATTTTTATGAACATTTTACTTTTCTTTGATTATCTTTTCCAACCCAGCACATCCTCAGTCTTCTATATTTTCTTCAAGTTCTACTTGCAAACTGAAAGGTTCTTTCTTTAGTTAATCTCTCCCTTCCTGCATTTTATTATGCACAGCTATAAAAAGCCAACTCACACTTCTAACATTCTGCCTGGAAATCTCCTAGCCAGATCCATGAGTTCATTAGAAAAAAATCCTAGCTTCCAAGTGTAGCAGGCGGCACTGGCCAGTTGTTTGGCTACTGTATAACAAGGGTGTTTTTTTTCTTTTTTTCTCCACCCTCCAATAACAATTTCCTTACTAGTCTCCCAGCGTCTCTCGACACCAATCATTTTCTCACCTTCTCTAGACACCAATCTTCCCCAGTACCAAAGCCAATGCCACACGGTTTAGATTTTTCTTATGACAGCATCCCCCCAGCCACCACCACGTACCAACTTCTGTTCTAGGGAACTACTTCTGTGTAACAAACTGCCCTAAAACCCAGGGGCTTAGACATGACTTCTTACTCCCTGGGTAGTTCCCCAAGTTGGCTGGGATGCTCCTCTGCTGGTTTCACGTGCTTGCTGGTGCTGGAGAGCTGTCTGAGCTGGGAGGCTCAACATGGCCTCGCTCTCAGGTCTGATGATTGGTGCTGACTATGGCTGGGGAGTCTTCATTCTCTTTGACGTGGTGTCTCATCTCCTGGCAGACTCGGCTGGCTTTCTTAAATAGTGACCTCAAGGCATCATTCTAGGGAGATGAGGGCAGAATCTCCAAGACATCACGAGCCCCAGGCTCTGGCACCTGTGCAATGTCACTGCTGCCACATGCTTTTGTCAAACAGACTCACAGAGCCGGTTTCCCAAATGACTGTTTATCCTCTGACCTCCCCACATTCTCAGGCCTGCCTGTCTTCTCTCTGCTGTTCTCTGGGTCATATTCTAGACTTGTCTGGAGGAACAGAGAGATCCGATTTCGAATCTTGGCTTTATCACTTATTCATTGCGTGACCTTGAGCAGGTTATTTAAATTATTTGAAATAACCTGCCTCATCCTATTTGTAAGATAAAATGGCACGTTGAATTAAAGTTCCTAGCGCATCGTAGTACATAAATGAATGTCAGTTTTCTTCCTTTGTCTATGTCACTAGATAGTAAAGGACATTTAATACAAGATTAGGGCTATGGATTTACAGGAAAAAAGTTAGCCATTGACAGCTTGTAAACCAGGAAGTTACAAAAAGGGGTTGGGAATTAAATTCTCAGCTATGTGCGACTTTTATATTATATTATATTCTTCCACATTATTCTGCATTGTACATATAATTTCAGAGATCGTAAAGAAGTGTATTACTATAATCCCCATCCAGTAATAGATTATCCAATTAATCCCTAAAGATACAGTTAAGACACTAGAAAATCAGGGCATTGAGCAAAAATTAGAGAATTATAATAAGTGGTATTTCACGATTTTTAAAAAGGCTATGAAACAGTTACCAAGGGAAAACCTAAAACTTTGTCAGGCCTTCCTACACAAACGTATTTTAAAATTTTGTTTTGTTTTCATTTTTAAACACATGGTGTAGAAGTTACCATAGTCTTATCTGTCCTACATGTCTCTAATCTAGCTTTTCCTTCACGTAATGTATAAAATCTGAGCCTTAGAACAGTGTTATTAGAAATAAAATGGAGACTAAATATGAAACCCATTTCATAATAAGAATAAATAATAAATCTTAGTTGCTGGTGGATTGTAAAGATTGATGGCAGGAGAAAGGTCAAAGATCTCACTGCAATCCTACTATGACGTACTCAAGAAAATTCTATAAAATGAAAAATCAGCAGTTATGACCCTGGTGTGCCTAGAATTCCATAGATAAAATATTCTGTTTGACTTTCTGTAACGTGCTTCATCCACATGAAGTATGTCCAGCTTGGTCCCCAGTTTGAGCTGAGAATGTTCAGTCAAATATTTGTGACCTCACCTGAGTTTATATCATCAAAGGGATATTTTTCTTCTTTTACACATTTTTGAGTCCAGGAAACCTTTCCACTGTGTTTTTAATGCCCCAGAACTCTTAGACCTGTGGGACCTGAAGGTAATGGAGTAGATACAAATGAAACATGTCCGTCACAACCATACTTTTCTTCCAAAGACCCGCCGAGATTTGAAACAGTTTGAAAACCTGTAGACCAAGACAATGAATTAAAATATCTTCTCTTTTCACTTGCGACATAGGTTTAACTTCAGTGTAGAAATCCAAGGGAGACAGTGTCAACACTGTCTTCTGATTTTTTTTCCTGACAGATTTCTATTTTTCCAAAGGACAGATGAGTTTATTGAAAAGCCACAGAGTCATAGCATCTAAACTCCACAAAGGTGCTTATATCTGGTAAACGGGATCTTACCTCTGGTGAACTGTTTGCAATTCAAATAAAAGTACCACATGAGCCGAAGCCATGTAACATACACACACACACACACACTTTCATCTCAGTAATGATAAACTCTTATGTTGTCTATCTTTTTTAAAGGACTGATCATTATTTTATTCTTCAGCCTCCAAATGTCTCTTTTGGGATGCAGGTGGTATTCTGAGGCATATCAGAAATAACCCAAGTAGCACAGACAAATTTCTTCTCTGGCAGGAAGCGGCGCCTTGGGTTCCAACAGTAAGTCAGCAGCAAGAATCCAGTATGAGTTATTAAGTGGACCATAGAAACCTCCTCTCGGTAATTGCGACCTCTTCTTCCTCCAGCCCTTGAATAGAAGAGCACGAGACGGTCCTACGCTTTGTGATTGGAAGCAATCAATGTATATTATTACCTATTTAACCGTGAATTTAAAACACTATTAAACATTGTCTTCCTAAGGCTTTATTTCCAGATATATGAGCACTTTTTAGTTGATCTTATGAAACTCAACAAAAGCTATTATGCTTGTTTAAAAAAAAAAAAAAAGAAAAAGAAAATCCTCTAGTGAACATGTAATAGTGAGTTCTAGTAAGCCAGATAATTTCTTTGCTTAATAACAGTTTTCTTCCCTCTTGGCTGCGGATTCTCATAACTAGCACCATGCCAAACATTCGAAGATTGGATTATGGCCTGTCGTCCTTGATTATTTTTGTCAGCATGCTGACCCGGGGTGCCCTTTTCTTGTGTTGTTCCTTCTGTTTCCATTTTTCATGTCATCCAGCTTTTCATCTTGTCAATCAGCTTTTGACTTCCTGATTAAAGTGTCTGTCACAGGAGCAGCCTGGTCTCCAGTCAGTTGTTTAATTTGTTCCTCATGGCATCCAATTGAGTTATTCATCTGGCCCAGCTGTTCCCAAGTGCTTCCAGCATCACTTTTTCATGTGTTTGGGTTTAACCTCTATATCTATGTACAACAGTGTGAATTGTTCCATTCATACTGTTGACTGTGTGTTGCTCTGCCTTCCGAATGCCTTGACACTACTAGGCTGGCTGCTAGGCTGTGGCCAAACTGATGGAGAGAGGCACATATTTCAACCTGATGTTATGGTAACGACTGCAACTAAACAGACTAGTTTTCAAGAATTATAGCCTCCCCCTTCCCTTTTTTTTTTTTTTTAAACAATTAGGACAATGTAATGGAAACTCTGGACTATTCGGATTCAGATCCACCCAAAAATAATGTTGATGGTGCTTGGCAGAGGAAAGGAAACCTTAGTCTGCCAACACTGGATATTGCCATGAGTGCTCCAGGACGTATTTGTTGCATTTGGTGACATGAGATACTCTCTAGTCCTGAATGGGTGCCGATATCCAACTGGAAAAATGAAATTAAGTAAATATGCTGAGTCCGCAAGCTAAAACTTGTCTTCTAGTGGTAAGATGATTTATATTATGCAACATTCAAGAAGCCACATAATGCCACAGGAAATTGGAGGGAAAGAAAACTAGGGTACATTTCCCCATGCTCCCTGTTAGCGACTCAAACCTAATCAATCCAAAATTTCAGGAGACTGTTCATGAGCAAGCCATTCCTTCCTGCTATTCCTGTCAAGTTTCTCCTCCACCCCCTACAAACCTGAAATGGTAATTCCATCATAGCAGTCGGGGAAATAACCAGAGACTATGTGCCTAGGACTTAAAAGAATGTAGAACAAGTCTAATAAGAATCAGGCAGCAGGTTAACACAACTTCACAACCTACTTCCCATTTTGGTTTGATTTCATGGAAATATTTGCAAGGGATTCAGTTGCTCCTATAAGAATATGTATTTGTTTCCTTAGGCTAATAATACAGAATATGGTAAAATGATGTAGAAATCCTGAACACAATAAAAAGTTAGTACCATGACATGTGGGGAAGGCTATTGCCAACTGAACAGAGGAAATAAAATTATTTTTGTGACTATGGACTTTTACAAAATATTTTGAATTTTCTCTGAGAAGTACTGTCTATATACTAACTTATATCATTAACAATAATATTGCAACTTATTGACAGAGGCTTTACATATTTCATTTTTAATTAGAAAAACTATCATCAAGTAAATTTGGTTTCAAGTGGTAAAAATAAATTGTTGGAGGGGTCATAAATCGTGGAGAAAAATGTACTTTGAAATGTGCATTTCTGGTTTTATTCTGGGTGAATAAATCCCACAGGCTCCCCAGGGGAGGTTTTCCATGACGCATTTCTCAGGAAAATAGTGCTTTCAGTCTCTTCCCTGGAACGTTTTCCTTGTTGTCTTCAGTAGATTCCATTTCTCCGTACACGTTTCTGGAAGAATATCCCCCATGAGTCTTTCTCATTATTATCCCCAAGAAAGTGAATATAATGAATTGGTACTCAGTATTCATTCCATTCTTCTAGTGTGTCTTTCTGTGCTGCAGAGGCTACAGAGGTAAAAATCACACTTGCTAGACTCCCTTGCAGCTATGGTTCCAGATACGCTTTTGATCTGTCCCATTAGATACACTTGTGAAATATTTGGATAGGGGAAATGAAGGCAAGGCCACTCTTTTACCATTTGTGTTGACTATGTTGGGAAGCACATCTCTGAAATGACTGAGTTTGGCTGTAGTAGTGCTAGCAGATGCCCCTGGTGTCAAAAGGCAAGATGAGGGAGGAGACTGTTTCCAGGGGAGAGATCTGATAGGCAAAGCATGCCTATGATGCCACCAGTTGTAAATGCAGCACTCTAAGTGTATCATACCCAGTGTGCCCTTGGAGCTTACAGTACAGGTGATGGCTTCCGGGTCCCCTGCCTTTCTGACTGTGGCTCCCCTGGTGGGCCAGTTCTGTGTTATTCCTCTAGGAGATATTCCTGGACTTCTAACCCAGAGACTGCTCTTCTGGTCCTTCTAATGGACTGACATCCTTACTCCCTGTATCAAATCCCTCTCTGATTTAGTAAGAGTAATTTTTTAACTGCAAATTCATCCTGATTGGTACAGTTTATCTTTTCCTCTTTACTGTCAACGTCAAAGAGCAGATGCTTTGAAGTCAGATGCATCATTATCAGTTATGCCACCTTGGAAAAATTTATGAGCTTATCCAAGCTTCAGTTCCCTCATCTTACAAAATGAGAAGTAATACCTAAGTGCATAGCTGATATAGAGATAAAGTGAGATAATAAATGTTTAGTGTCTGGAACCCAGATGCAAAAGCTTTCAATAAATGTCAGTACTCTTCTTCAATGTTTAAATTTGAACAGTCAGTTTCCAGTATGGTAGTTTTCCCCACTAAGTTAATCAAGGATCACATTTAGTGAGGCGAACAAAAGGCTATGAAACAACATTGTCTATTTGTTTAAAAGCACATTCCTGGGTCAGTGTGTGTCAGTCATCCGGTGAGTCAATGACTTGGGGATAACAGTACTGAGTTATACACAGAGAGCCAGACCCACTGAGATTTCCAGGTGGCTATACTTAATTCTTTGGAAAATCAAATAAAATAAATTTTATATACATTCCACGGAAGGAAAGAGGACCAGGTGCTACTTAGATACATGCTTGCTTAATGCCATTGAAAAAAAAAAATGAAGCAATTGACCCTTAATCCAAGAAGACTGTTAAAGGTGATAGTATAATTTTAACCCTGCCTCCTTACCTAAGCCTAGGGACATTTCCAACTAGTAACACAATAAAACAGCATTCTCATTCTTTCAGACAAAATAACACTGGGTTGTCAGCAGTCATTTTCTTTGAAAAGGAATCATCTTAGCCGCATGAGGCACTAAGACACTCTAGAATCCTTCTTGACCTTCCAGCCAGATTTAGGAATTTTACTATATCCCATATTATTAACCTAACAAGTGCACATTCTTCTAGGAATAATGGGATAAAATAGAAAGATGCACTCGAAGAAAAAAAGAGATGTACCCAGATGCCAAAGTAAAAGTGGACCTAAAATTCAGCAGCTGCATTTGTTAGAAAATACTGTGGTCACCTGGAAATAGGCTCTAACATTTACAGGTTTAAGTTTAAAACTCAGTAAATGTCACAAAAAGAGAGGAAGCTTTGAGCACATGTGAATAGGAAGGTAGAAATGAGGACCCTATAAGCCAGCACCATCAATGGCTTCATCCTCAGTTAAAAGAGATATTGGACACACACACACTGGGCCAGGGATTTCCAGGGATTTGGCAAGAAATTTTGCCATCGCCTGGGGATCTGGGTCAAAAAGGAAAAAAAAAAAACAAAACGGAAATTTGATATATGAACTACGAGCAAATGAGGTCTGGATTGCAGGTTTTGGGGGACACAAGAATTATCAAGAAACAACTGGTATCAGGCACTTTACATCAGCAAATGCAAATTCAAAACTCTTTTGGAGAAACACTTCCACAGCTAAAGCTCATTTAGGACCCTCTCTGTCTCAGACACACACACACACACACACCCCCAAGCACACACAATGCCCACTGCTAATGACTTCCCAATAAAACACTTCAAAAAACACACAAGGAAACAATACTTCACTGGCAAGATTAAATACACATAATCCTCAAGTATGAGATTACAGAAAAATTTGGAAAATCTATAGCTGCTTAACATGATAACATAAGGAGTAGAAACCATATGGCAAGAATAAAGCACTATCAAAAAGGCAAATTTAAAAAGAACCAATGACATAAAAATAATAGAGCTTTTGAAATTAAAAACTCATTGGACATATTAAAAAGCAGATTAGCTATGAGCACAAAAATAGTTAAATGGAACTAGGTCTTAGGATCTCATGTAGAATATGCCCAGACATACAAAAGGGTAGGAATTGCAAAGTGTTAAGAGATATGAAGGATAAATTAAGGTAAAATAAAAAGGCAACTAACAGAAGTTCTGGGTCAGATATTAGACCATGGTAATAACACATCAAAAAGAAAAAGAAAAAAACGAGTTGAGACCTTTCCCTAAATGACATGTATCTTCAGATTCAACAATCATGATGACTGAAGAGAAATACGGTAACAACCCCCTTTTGTACGAGATGATGTTCGATGCTCTGTACACATTCCCTTGATCTCTTCCTTCCTCCCTCCCCTCAGTATTGGCTCCAGGTGTGTCTTCATTCTCAGCTCTAAGACCTGCATCTCTTTGGCAAGAGTTCCCTTTACTGCACATCCTCACCAATACTTGTTATCTCTGGTCTTTTTGATAAGAGCCATTCTAAGAGATGTGAGGTGAGACCTCATCATGGCGTTGTTGATTCGTATTTCTCCAGTGATTAGTGATGTTGAGCACCTTTTCATGTACCTGTTGGTCATTTGTATGTCTTCTTTAGAAAAATGTCTTTTTGGGTTCTTTGCCCATTTTTAATTGGATTCATTTTTTGATTTTGCTATTGAGTTAGCAAATAAGTTTCTTTTTGTTTTCTTTAAGATGTGCACTTTATTGAACTGGTCTCAAGTCAGTGTACAAGTGTCTTACATATTTTGGATATTAACCCTAATCAGATGGATGATTTGCAAATATTTTCTTCCAGTCTATAGGTTTCTTTTTCATTTTGTTGATTCTTTCTTTTGCTGTTCAGTACTTTCTAGTTTGATGTAGTTCTATTTATTTATGTTTGTTTTTGTTGCTTGTGCTTTTGGTGTCGTGTCCAAAAATTATTGCCAAGACCAATGTTAAAGAGCTTCGCCCCCATGTTTTCTTGTAGGAGTTTTATGAGTGGTATAAAAAAGGGGTACACTTTCATTTTCCTGCAAGTGATTTCCAGTTTCCCCAGCACCATTTATTAAAGAGACTATGCTCTCCCCATTGAGTATTCTTGGCTCCCTTTTCAAATATTAGCTGACTGTATTTTTGAGGGTCCATTACTGGGCTCTGTATTCTGTTCATTGTTCTATGTGTTTATTTTTATGCAAACATCATCCTGTTTTGATTACTACAGCTTTGAAATATAGTTTGAAGTCAGAAAACATGATGCTTCCAGATTTGTTCTTCTTTTTCAAGATTTCTTTAGCTATTCAGGGTTTGTGATTCCATTATGAACGTTAGGAAATTTTTTTCTATTTCTGTGAAAAAATACCATTAGAATTTGGTAGGGATTGCATTGACTTTACAGATAGCCTGGAGTGCTAGAGGTAATTTAGCAACATTAATTTTTCTGATTCATGAACATGGGAAATCTTTCCATTTGTTTTTGTCTTCTTCAGTTTCATTTGCCAAAGTCTTATAGCTTTCAGTGCAAAGATATTTCTCCAACTTGGTTAAAAATTTACTCCAAGCATTTTATTGCTTGTAATGCTAATATTATTACTGTCTTTGTAGGTGAAAAGCATTGCATAATAAAACATAATTAACATAGTGTGTCAAGCTGCACATAAACCCAAGAGGTCAGAAACGAGCCCAAAATATCATTATTCCCTATGACCCAAATATTTGTTAATTGAAATAATTACAATAAGATTCATTTCTCGGATGTTTTTGTAGGACTGTGTCACAAAGGTTCTCACCCCTTTTAGTTTGTCTTGTTTATATTAATAGGCAGAAAAACAGCAGGTTGCATTAAAGGACACTTAAGAGTCCCCTTCTGTTCTACTTGACGCATTCATGTCATAAAACCATTACATCTTGAAGAGCAAATTTATTGCAGAGCGTGCCAGAATAGAGCGGAAGCAGGCCTGAAGGCGTGGATTTGCACATGCTGAGTGGTGGTACCCTTCTGATTCACCCAGATGTATAGGAAGTCCCCAAGAAATTGCTGGGACTGTTTTTAGTTACTTCTGCTTGGTGATCAGACAGGCATGTAACCAGAGTCTTCAGATTATTTGGGAGGGCCAGAAAGTTATAAATATTCTTAGGAGATCAGCCAGTAGGAGCATCTCAAAAAGCCTGACAGTACCGTCTCCAAATCAGATGGCATCATTGACAGGGACCCTGGGGGACTCTGAGTGGGACAGAAGCTTGCCCACCTGACCTGGAGTGCTGCTGGGTCCCTGGTACTAAGTAGCCACCTTACTTACTCGAAAGCAAGTTGACCCTTGGCTTCGTCTGTTGGTGCCTTTGTATCGATCACATCACCCGCGCCCTTAGCCAGCCATTCACGGGGCTACCATGAGATCGGACATAAGCTCCATCACCATTAAGGTCACCCATCTAAAAGCATGTAGGAGAAGACTAGCAGCAGATGAAAGATTGTAAAAATATTTAGATCATGTTATGTACAGTGACATAGAAGACATAGAAATCTCTTTTTCTCTTCTTTCAGAGAGATAGGAACAGTGCAGCTGAACCCCAGAAAAGTTCCTTGGCTTTCTTATCTGTTGCCCTTCTCCCCAGTGGCAAGAGTCCATTTCCCCCTTTCATTCATCAAACACTTACCCAATATTTATGGAGTACCCACTAAGTGCCAAGCCCCTTGGCCTATCAGGCTTATGTTGTCCCCTCAGCCTGAAATATTCTTCCCGTGTTCTTCTTTCTTGGATAAATCCTTCCTCAGCCTTTAAATACCATCTGTAAGTGCCCCTCTGCGAGGGTTTCCCCTCCGCTGTGCTACGAGAGCATCACTTCCCACTCCTGGTGCAAACCTCATCATGTCTGTTGTTCTCATTCATCTGTGTACTTCAGGAGAGCGACGGTCATGCCTTCTTCTTCTTTGTGTCTTTCATTAAACTTGGTACAACTTTAGTGAGCACATAGCTCAATATTATTTTTCACTCAAGGTATAAGTAAATATATGAGCGAGAGCTGGGTGATATTTTCCACACATTGGATTTTACATGGAAATTTGGGCAAGTCACTAAATCACCTTTTTGGTTCTGGCTGCTTCTTTGTACAATGAAATGATAACGCTTGCCCTCTCTCCTTCTGTCAGCTGTCACAATGCTTTAGAACTTTTAAGTGTGGAACCCTAGAAGCCTTATTGTTGCTCTTGGATCCATTGTCACCTTGCAGTTGATTTTGTGGCCTCAGTGCAAATCGATGTTGGATCCAATGATTTAGAACAGCAGATAGTAACAATAGAGTTTATATGCTCTGCATCACATTTATTATGTAGTTAACTTCCTCAATGACTGCTTATTAAGCAAGATCGGTTTTAGTGGATTTCTAGGGCAGCAAGAAAAACTGAAGCAATTTGAGAAGTGAGAGATGAGGAAATAATGGCATTGTGTCTAGATAACTCTTTGACAAATTGATTCTGAGGTTAAAGAAATCGAGTGGTGTCTGGTGAGGAGTAAGGCCAGACCCACTTTGTTAAGCAGCCAACTGGGGACACAGATAGAAGGATGCTCATTGCAGCATCATTTGTCACAGTGAAGAGAATGGAAGGATACATTCATATATTCACATGATGAAATAGTATGTATAAGAAAACTAGCATGAACTAAAACTATATGTATCAATATAAATAGATTTCAGGACATAGTATTGAATAAAATATCAGAATGACATATATATAGCATGATACTATTTATGAAAAAGATTTAAACTCACAAAGCAGTGATATACATGGCTTATGTGTACACAGATTTGTTGTAAACATATAAAGATTGGGATTGCAAAGCAAGGGTGTTCATCAAATTCACGAGGATGGTTGCTTTTGCGCAAAAATAGAAGGAGAACTAAGATGGAAAAAAAGAACAAAGTGTGTTTGTTTTACAATTTCTGTATAATTATAAATTGTTCTATGTAGTGCAACTCTAAGGCGTAAACTGGAAAACATTAACCATTTATTAATACGAATGAGCATTTGTAATGTTATTTTCTTAAACGTTCTACGTTGTTTAAACAGACAATCGAAGAAAAGCAAAAGTCAATAGGAAAGATCCAGTTGAAAGAGGGAGCTATTGAATCAACAGAAGCAAGGAAGGCTAAATAAAGGTAGAGTTTCTCCAAAGCAAGAAAGGAATGCAGAAAAAAAACTGGAAAAGAAAGCTGAATTCTTAACATTAGGAGAGGGAGTATCAGGAGATGATGGGGGCGTATTTGGGTAGGATATTTGTTTGATTTTGGAGTAGCAAGGGGTTCCTTCATGCTAGGGAGTGGCAAGATATAAGAAATATAAGTTTGAAGACAATAGAGGATATCATTAAAAATGATTTGGGGGAGTAACTGTGAGCTGCCTTAAAAAAGGTTGCAAAGCTGCCATGTAAGGGGGTTTCCTTTTTTGGAGAGCACGAATTTCTAGTGAAACCAGTCTGTCCTATTGTGTGAATTTCTTTAGAGGGTGCAGGCCCAAAGAAAGCAGGGTTACCTTATTTTAGGATTTTTTTTTGGACATATGTGACAAAGAGTTAGAGGGGCAAATAAATTCAGGTTTTAAGGAATATTATAACTCAGTGATGTATAAGGGAATCTAATCTGGATACAAGAGAGATGAATAAAGAGAGAACTTATGAACTGGGAGAAAGCAGAGAATTCATGAGACAGGAAGTCTCACTGAGGTCACAGAATGATGATGGTGGTCAAAACGGAACTAATTGTGTAATTACTGATTTTGGAGGTAGAACAGTTCTGGGTGATGACATGAATGAGTGATTTGGACCAAAGGAGGGAATAGCTAAAGTATGGCCAAGGGAAGCTCATGGAGATGGGACATTCAAGGGTTTAAGAGGATTCTTGGCCACAGGGTCAACGAATGTGAACATCTAAATCATACTGGTTGAAGACAGAGTTTGGTTTCTCTCTCACTGGGAAGATGACAGCTCCCTGCTGTCTCTGTTTCTAATTTATCTGCCACTGTTAACATGTTTTCTGTGCTCCCATTTTTTTTTTTTTTTAAAGAGAATCTATCTGGTTCCATCAGTCATCATTCAGTTTGAGGTTCTTTGTTGGGATTCTCAGGTTGTCTCTGAGTCATTCTTGGCCTCGTCTGTCCAGAGTAGATTTTAGAAACCATGAAGACCAGTGCAAGGTTTTCAGAAGAAAGCTGTGCATTGGGTGAATGTAATAAGCACTGGGTTTGTGTGTGTGTGTGCGTGTGTGTGTGTGAGAGAGAGAGAGAGATTTCATCACATGCCATTTCTCCATATACACTCATGTGTATATGCCTTAATTCAACCAAGTAAAATTCTTCCTGGCGCTACTTACCAATATTTTTCCACTGGAAGAGCCAGGGAAGGAGATAAAGCAGCGTGCGCTGAGTCTGCAAGGCATAGGAATCACCAGTCAGCAAGCACACAAAGCAAGCACACCTTCTTTTCAAAGATGTCCAGGATCCAGGAACTGTGGGGGCATTGAGGAGTAGAGGGCTAGGGCCGGCAAAACAAGGGGCGCTATGTGCAGTTGGCCAGGGCTGTGGTTAGATGCCCAGGGGCACTTATTCCGGGCTTGGAAGCAAGCACCTCCTATACGTGTGACTGATTTAACTACTATAAAAAATTATTTCTTATTTTTGCACCTTGAAGACCAGGGAAAAAGAAGGAGGGGCTGGCAAAAGAAATCCAAAATAAATGAATAAAATCAATATATTTTTTGCTGGAAAATGCGAGTGAACAGTACAGTAAACTCTCACAATATTTCCATCTGCTAGGTAGATGAATCCAGAATGGTTTTACATTTATAATTACAGAGGGAACGTGTGAAAGACCCTTATTCCTTATTTCCCTTCTCTTAAAAAAAAATGGTGAATAGGGCCTTTAATACCCAATCTTAAGTGAATGTTGTATACTTTGGCAGGGTGTCAAAGTGTTAACAGAACTCATACTATGGTCTTCTAAAGGGAAAAAACAAATAGTTTAACACTGAGGTATTTTGAAGCAGGTGCTCTGGACAATTAAAGACCTTTGTGGCTTTTGAAGGCACCCTTCCAAGAACTAGAAATCTGAAAAATGAATACCACACTGTCACTTTGATAAAATATCTGGTTTTTGCTTCTAGGGGGGAAAGAAACCAGAACTCAACGAGCACAAAGTTATGCTTTTTAAGGTGTAAGACACAAGACACTGCTTGAAAGCTGCCAATGACTCAAGAAAAAACATAGGCTCCTTGGTTATTTAGATCCAATAACAAAACACCAACAGTTCAGTTACTCTTAGATTTTTGACTGAACTTATGGTCATCATGATATAGACAGAAAGGTATAAAAACTACAATTTAAGATAGACAGGACTGCGACTGAGAACAGAATTTTGCAATATAAAGCAAAGGGAAAAGATGTGTAAGAGAACAAATTACAAATAACACGGGATTAAAGGAAAATAAGAGAAGAAAAAGAGAACGAAAGAGAAATTGTGGCGGAGTGGGGTGGGTGGTGAGGACAAGGAAACTGCAGCGCAAAATGCAAATGCAAGAAAATGAAAAGAAAAATCACCTGGACTGCTGAACAAAACCTGAGTTCTAGACCCGGATATTTTCAACAGAAGTAGGACTGTTACTAGCCATTAGTAGTGATGTCAAGTAGCGCTGTGACATGAGGGAACTGACTCAATGTTTTTGAGTTTTCAATCTGTTTTTAGCATCCGTAAGTGGAAAATATAACCTCTGCTCTGTGAACGTTATGGGATTTTAGTGAGTTTCAAATGAGAAAATGGTTCTTCAAGCATCATAGTGATATCTAGTGGGTATTTCTGTGAAGGTTCAACCTAGAATCCTATAAAGGGAAACCAATAATCTAGAAGAACATGCCGTCAAAACCTTGGTGACCTATGACCTAAGTGAAGGAGAAGAAAAACAGCCAAGCAAACAATGCCCAGGTGCCCTGCGGGGGAAGATCTGAGTTGGGATTCTTTCTTAGAAGAAGGAAATGATGACCTCAGGCTACGAATACTTCCCCATTAACTTGGAGGACCACACAATTGTTCTAGTAATTCACACTGCGGCCAAAAGCCAGTCTTGTTCCTATGGGTACACAGATTGTCCTTAGCTGAAGAAACAATTGTCTAAATCTTTATTTACATTGAAGTATAGATAAAGCCTTTAAAACAGGTTATTTAACCCCACTGGGCTTTCAATAATTACTGCAACCATTAGAGGATTAAAAAAATTTGTTTACCTTAGAAATTTCATTATCTGTACTCTTGAATAAAACTTGGGGGGCACGTACTCAATTCACTGCTAAAATTCATCTGGAAGTTAGAGTTTAAATGTATTTTCCCAGACACATACTTTATTATTTTTTTTATTACTCTTTAATTCCTAAGAAGCTTTCTCAAGGTCTATTTCATTTTGTATCTTATTCTCTATTTTTTCAATTAAGTATTTGCATATTTATCTTCATTACCAAATAACTATATTATATAACATTTATAAGTTTAAATTTTCTCTGTGAAACTCAAAGAAGTTAATGGGTTTTGTGTAATTTATCCTCCTCCCACCCCACTGAACCAAAGAATCAGAAAGCACCATGGCCCTCATTTCTGACCAGGGGTCAGTCTATTTCTGTCTCACACGCGGGTCAAGGCTTCGTTTTACTAGGTCATATTTCCCAGGTCTACTGGTTCTTAAGAAGTACCTAGTGAGCATTGGAAAAATAGCCATGCCCAACCCTTAAGTCAAACCAATTGAATCGGAACCTCTGATGGTGGGGCCTGAACATCAGTAATCTTTCTAAACACATTAGGTAATTCTACAGTACAGCCAAGGTTCAGAACAATTGCTGTAAAACAGTGCCTTTCAAATTGTAATGTGGGTAGAAATCATAAGAAGATATTGTGGAAATAGGGATTCTGATCCAGTAGGTCTGGATGGCCCCTGAAAGTCTGTGTGTCTAACAGACTCTCAGGTGATGCAAATGCATCAAACCCCAGAACACAGAAAATTATTTGAGTGACGATTTTCTCAATTCTTCTAAGGATAGTACATGACTAGAACCACTCTAAACGCATAGGTGAGAGGTTACATACAACAGACTCCTTAGGACATTGGGGCAGAGATCTAACAAAATCTAGGTTGAGAAAGCCTACTCCGTCTGTGACTGGAAACTGAAGCATAACGGTAACTCATATCCTTTTACACCTTGACAGCACATCCTAGTCATTCCTATCTTGATAACTTCCACTAATTAGTTGGCTAGGCTGGAGCTTTCTAGATTCACAGGGCATCTTCCTTCTTCATCCACTTCCACCCTTGCAACCTGCCATTTATTCAAATTCTATTCACTTCTCAAATCCCTAAACTTTTGCCTCTGTCTTGCAACTTCTCTGAAGTTAAAGCACCCCCTCTAAGATCAACAACTTCTTTGGTTAAATCCAATAAACTCTCTTTCAACTCCACCTGATTTGACTTCTTTTTCACACTATGGGCCACCTTGCCCTTGAAACGCTCTCCTTCCTGGATTCTGTGCTGCTGAAATCCACTCCTATCTCTCAGCTCAGCCTTTCTTCCTCTGTTCTTTCCTCCTCTTCCTCTCTTCCTGTATCTTTTAAATTTTGGCTATCCTTGGACTATTACCATTGTCTTCTCAACATTTTCACCCTTCCTGAGGTATCTGGCCTAATTCTATTGCTTCCTTCAATGTTCTAGTGACTTCCAAATCCCTGGTGACTTCCAAATCCTTGTCTCCAGACCAGAGCAATTTCTAGACTCATATTTCAACTGCCATTTACATCTCTAGTCCTTCATTACCTAATGTAAACCTATCGCCGTCCTCAACACTCTCTTTCCCCTAAATCCTCTATAATGAATATTGTAAACACTAAAATTAGTGAGAAACAAGAGAGAGGTGATGACACCTGGGAAAAAATAGCTGGTCACTTCTTCAGGTCCCCTCTGGGAAGCAGCACCTCATGAAATTCCCTAAGTCCAAATTCCACCCTTCAGTCTTCCAGGTTCAGAAGCCTTATTGGATTGGGATCTGCCTGGCTATAACCAATACCATCAAACAATGTATAAAAACTGTAAGCCAAGTTATTTTAATAAATTTCAGCTCTAATATTTCCATCCACGTGACCAGAAAATGTTCTCCCTATAGAAAAGCCTACATGAGAAGTCAAATTATAACCAAATGTTCACTCAGCAAGCATGGAATCAGTGCAGAGGAGGTGTTAGATAATTCAAATGTATAATAGTCAGGCTAGGATTCAACCCTTCATTTTTCCTACAAATATTAATTGAGCACAATGACTGAAGCTTTGTTATGGATTATAATTCTTAGTTCATCATTCAGTAACCCCTTACCCAAGAAACTGCTTCCTGACAGCTGCTGGCCTTCGTGACATTCCTTTGTCTTTCTTTACATCTTTGATTATCTCTGTTTTCACTCATACTGTCTGTTAATTGATGTCTTCATATATCATTGATGTCTTGATGCTTTCTTTCTCTCTTTCTTTTTGTTAATTGAAGTACCATCAGCTACAATTTGTCAATTTCTGGTGGACAGCACATTATCCCAGTCATGCATATACATGCATATATTCATTTTCATATTCTTTTTCATTAAAGGTTATTACAAGATATTGAACATAGTTCCCTGTGCTATACAAAAGAAACTTGATTTTTAAATCTATTTTTATATATAGTAACTAACATTTGCAAATCTCAAACTCCCAAATTTATTCCTTCTCACCCCCTTTCCCCAGTAACCATAAGATTGTTTACTATGTCTGCGAGTCTATTTCTGTTTTGTAGATGAGTTCATAGTGTATTCTTTTTTTAAGATTCCACATATAAGTGATATATGGTATTTTTCTTTTTCTTTCTGGCTTACTTCACTTAGAATGATGATCCCCAGGTCCATCCATGTTGCTACAAATGGCATTATTTTAGTCTTTTTTTATGGCTGAGTAGTATTCTATTGTATAAATACACCACAACATCTTTATCCAGTCATCTATTGAGATTTTCTTCATATTTTCAATCTGCTTTCTGTCTTGTCCAGCCTCAATGTTCTGGAAGCCATTCCTACTCTTTAAAATAACTGCACTTCTCTCCTCTGTCTACTTACTACTTATTACATATTTTAACTCTTAGAGGAGAATTTTGTTTTTAATTCATAGGGTTCCTCACTCGCCCTCACCCAAGTGACACTTACAGATACCATCATTCACCTATTTTAAAATCCTGGATATCACAGTGACTCCCTTTCATCTTTTATTTCCAAAGACACTTAGATACAACTATGGTACCTTACTGAATCCTCATTTTTTTTTCACTAGGATCACTGCTACAACATCTATCTGCCCTCTGCCTTCAGTATGGAACCTCTCCAACTCCTTCTCTTCTTATTTTTGTATCACTCTCTCTTCAATTGCTTTTAGCCTCCATGAGATGACCACATGTCTAATTTACCTTTGTATCCCCAGCAACTAACACAGCACATGGCATATAGCTGTCGACACGGCTCTCTCCACCCCTCCCCGCATGTGCTCTCGTGCTCTCAGTTGCCCTTGGAATTTGTAACAGGAAGAACAGTCAAGGGAGCAGAATACTCCAGTTTATAAACACCAATAAGAAGATAAATGCCATAGATCAGTCTTAGAGGATGTCCACACAATGATATTAACTGTTTGCACAGTGTCCAAGCCAGTCAGAGACTCAACAAGCTTGCATATCCCTTCTTTGTTATAACCCTAATACTGGCTGGTTTTCTTCCACGTTTTGCAAACAATATTATGTTCCTGTGCTCAAAACTATGTAAGATCTAAATGGTCTCCTCTCATATTTTTATAATGCAAGTTTGTATGAAGTTGGACTACTTTTTTTTCCATTTGCCTTGTATGTTTCATTCTGCTTTCAGAAGAGGTTCATATTTCTCTGCACATGCCTACAGATTTCTTATAAACTCTTAAGGTTCTATTTTATATTTTATTTTACTCTCTACAAGCAGTAGGCACTCAATAAATGCTGACTCCTGAAAGGATTACAGTTTTGAGGAACTCATGGTCCTTGTGTGGTAGAATAGCAGATGAATTCCCAACCTAGACAGAAAGTACCCATTAGCCTGTGCTCTCAGAACAATGACCCAATATCACCAATAGGATTTGCTTTCATAGTTCTTTCTCCTTCTGCTAGACATAAACAAATTTATTGAACGTAAGACTCCATCTTATGTCTTTAGTAACCTCACCTCCTAATACAGTGCTTTTCAAAGTGTGGACACTCAATGTTTGTTGGATGCATAAAATAGTGAGTGAATAACAGTGAAGAACAGTCTCCTCCACACGCTTTTTTTATGCAATATTGAGGGACACCATCCACAAAAATATGGTAATTAACAGACGTACATGCATATCTGCCATGTTTATATTCTGGAATATTACACGAATGAAAATCCTTACAAAATAAGAACTCTCAATGGTAAAAAAAAACCACTGCTACTTATATAACCTAAAGATAATTCTTTTCTCTGTGTCTTAGTACAAAAATGTAGGACTATCTATTATATAAAATCATTAGATACTAATAATTTTTGAGAAGGAATTTTTATAAATAAACAATTCCAAATAAAAGTTAAAAAAAATCTAAACAGATGCCTTAAGAAGATGCCTCTGTCCATCTTTTCACTTCTTGTGTTGACAAGGCATAAACCGGGGTTGGTTCATAGAGGTTAACAACTTGAAAGCAACTTCTGACCTATATTTCTTTGACTAAAATCTAGGTGAAATATTAAACAGAATTTCAAAAAACAAGAGTTTTGAAAATGTCCATTTAAAAATAACATCTTACATTTCTTTGGGCTCTCTTGGTTTTTACAACAGTGTCTTAAATTGACTGTATTGACTTGGTATGTGGCTGTTAAACAACTGTCACACGTCTTCATTTCAGGCATAACTATTTTAAATGATGAGTGATGTACGTATACACACTAAGACAAAGTGTTGATAAGCTGATTCTTTGGAATGAAAGGCATACAGAGTCATTAAATTGCTACAATTGGAAATTCCCTATTGAACTTTCACTTCAGATCATTTTAATAATCTTTATGTCATGATAAAGCTAAAAGTTCTCCCTTAAATGTGTTTCAATCCTTAATTTATTCAAGCCCTTAGTGTCAGTACCTGATTTTTAAAATGATTTAACATATTTTTTTTAAAAACCTGAAAAGACACTAATTCTCCTTCCACAATTAGAGCCTGAACTCTCCTAGCCAATTTATTGAACTATTTCATTACAACCAATTTTCTTAACTCGACTACCTCCTTCCTATTGTGTTTATTGAGAAAAAAAAAATATCAATAGCTATTCATTATTTTATTCAACAAGTATTTTTCTGCCTACTAGGTGCCCCTCAGTTCAGGACCATAGGGGATGCAACAAATAAGAAAAGCAAAAACAGACAAAGTCATTGCCCACATAGAGTTTACATTTTAATGAAAATATTTAGGAAAAGAAAGAAGCCAATGACAAACTATAGCATCAAGTAATAAAAGTGCCAAGAAGAAAATTAAAGCAGGCTAAAAGGATAGAGCGTTGGTGATGGCATTTATGAGGAAGTGAAAATTGGTCAAATACGGGAATGAATTAAAAGAAACAAGGAATACAAGAATCTTGGGAAAAGTGCTTCTGCAGAGGGAACCATACCACAGAGGCCTGGAGCAGGAACAGTGCTGTATTTTCCGGGCAGAGCAAGAAATCCAGTGTGTCTGGAGCAGTGTGATGGGGCAGGGGGGTGGGAGATGGTAAGCAATCAGATCAAAGATAGCCAGAGGACAGGTTATAAAGGGTCTGGTGGGACACTGTGATGAGGACTTTGGACCTCATCTAAGTGTGAGAGGAAGCCATTGGAAGATAGAGTGGACAAGTGACAGAATATGGTTTTGGTTTTGAAAGGCTCACTCTGGCTGCTGTATGAAGATTGGAATATTATGCGGGGGGCAAGAGGAGAGAAAGCAGGGATGCTGGTTGGAAGACCCTGCAGTTGTCAGGTGAGAACAACTGCACCTTGACTTAAGGTGGGAGACGTATAAATGGCAAGAGGTGATCTGGTTCCAAACATATTTTAAATAACACTGACAGGATTTCTGTTAGATTGAATATGGTGTATGAAAAAGAGAATTAAGGATACTTCCAACTGGACAAATGATGATGCTGTTTACTGAGAAGGGAAACACTGATGGGAGAGCTGCTTGCAGAGCTGGAGTAGAGTAGAAAGACAAGACTTAGTAACTAACAGAAAACTGATGAATGATATCTTGCCAAGACTCAAGAAGCACTATGAATCTCAAGACATGTTCCAAGAAAATCTATTTCAGGGCCATCATAATAAGGAGAACATCTTAAAAGGAAATAAAAGGAATAAAGTGGATTCTCTTCAAAGGAATAATATTTAAACTGACTAAAAAAATACTATTTACAATAAAGTCAACATAGTAAAATATCTAGGAATAAACCCAATAAAAGAAGAATAAAATTCCTATGCAGAACTTTATATAACACTATTGAGAGAAATTTAAAAAAAATGTAAATAAATGTTTATGGACTGGAAGATTCAGTTGGTTTGTAGATTTAATACAATCTTAATAAAAATCCCAAGATGGATTTATGTGTGTAAGTGTAATGTGACAAGTTGATTCTCACAGGTATGCAAATTGAAAGAACCAAGATTAATTAGACACAATTAAGAAAGAAAAATGCAGTGGAAGAACTTGCTCTGCTAGATGTCAATTTAAAGTTACAGTAATTAAGACAATGAAGTACTATTGCAAGAATAGACAGATTAAGGTACAGATTACAGACCTGGCACATAGGAATGATTGATTTATGAGAAAGGTGCAAAAGGGCTGAGCAGTGGAAGAAATATTTAAAAATGTAGCTGAGACGATAGGATAGCCAACTGACAAAAATACTGAACGTCAAATTTTACTCTAGTTGTATGCAAATGTGAAGTCCAGGTACACTGTAGATCTAAATGTCAAAGGAAGTCAACAAAGTTTCTTGAAGATAAAATAGAGAAATATCGTCATTCCCTCACTGGGGTAAAATGATCCCCCCAAAATACTAACCATGAAAGAAAAAATTGTAAAATTATGTTATAGTGGGGATCCAACTTTTGGTCAGAAAGAGACAAAGAATGAAAAAGCAAAGCACAGGATGAGAGAGATTTAGAACATATAATTTACAGGAGGCTTAGGTCTAGAATAGATGAAGAATTTCAACAAATCAATAAGAAGAGAAACCATTAGGAAAAAAAAGGGCAAGAGACTTGAGCAGTGCTTCACACACATGAAAAAGAATATCGAAACAGTCAGAGAGGTATGAAAAGGTGCTCACTGTAGTCAGGAAAGTAGAATTTAAAACCAAAATAAGACATGCTACAAGGCAAAGGGCCTCTAATCAAACAGACTGCCGGTGACAATGTTGTCAAGAATTGAGAGCAATAAGAACATTCATTCATTGCTGGTGGGAGTGTAAATTGGTATAAACACTTTGGAAAGAGTTTAGTGTTATATCAGTTTTTAGGCTACAATAATGAATGCTATGTATCAAACAACCAAAAACACATCTCATTGAGACATATCAAAGGGCACTGATAAGCTCATGCATCTCCATGGTAGCTGAGCTCGGTGCATCTAGACTGGCATCTCTGGTGGGTTGCTGTGATGGGCCAGGGCTTGGTCCCTGGTCTGCAGATCAGTTAGGAATCTTGGTCGGGGCTGGGCTTAGTTGGAACAGTTCATCTGTCTGGGCTACTGGAATTTGTCTTTGTTTAATGAGATCTGTCATGAAGAAAGATGTAAGGCTGACTACTCTGTAAGCAAATAGCAGTTTGAGTTGGCTGAATATAATTATTTGAAGGAAGTGTAATCTCTGTTCTTTATAGCTATTAAAAATATTTGAGAGATTGGCAGAAAAGGCAAGAAAAGGAGTGAAAGTTAATCATTCTAATTTATGCAAAAGAACGTTTAATATTTGGCTCTTTCTCTCTCCTCTAGGAGAGGAATAAGTAAATTTTCCATCCCTTCTTCTCCCCAGTTTCTCCCCTCCTCTCCACCATTTACCCACTAACACAACTGCTTTCTGGTTTTCTAGAAAGTGTTTAAGTAGTTTCTTGAGATTTTTACACACATTTTTATCCCTTACCCTAAGCTGCCGCTCTTATTCATTTCATTGCAATTACCAAAATTTATGACGACAGCTACTGTTTTTCAGAGCTAATTTTCCTCAAGATCCTTTTCTCAGTCTTCCTAAGAAAGATGAAGGAAGTGGGAGGAAGGTGAGAGCATGTTGATAAGCCTGATTCTCATTCTGTCCTAGTGATGTCTGAGGTGTTAATCTCACCTTTTCTTTTAATCTAGGTAATGATAATGGGCTGTTTTTCAATATTGTTGCAGCATCATTAATATGTATGTTGTCCGCTGTAATTTCTTCTTCACTCAAACAGTACTTTGAAGCTAACTTTAGAAGCCTCTCTCCTGTTTCAGGACTAACTGACTTTCTTTTTTGAACTCTTGTTATGTTTTCTCTCCATTTGCCCCCTGTGCTTTGTGCTTCCTGTCTCACTGCAGCTCCTGGTTCTTCTGCTCACTGTCCAGCATTATTCTACCACATATTTTGTGTTTGACGTTTGGTCTTTTCAGTAGCTTATCAATTTCATGTTTATGAAAACTATGTAGTGGAGTTTTAACAATAGTAACTCTCAGTTATGTATTTATTCAATTTGTATCCGTGCTTGTCCCAAGGCAGGCACCGCCCTAAGTTAACCATCTTGCATAACTCTTGTATGACCTGGTGCTCCTGCTTCACGGGGATGAAGAATTTGGGGATATGGACACTGAACACTAATATGCATCTTCACTGGGTAGCTGGCACCCAAACGCAGCCTGTTCTCCCACGACCCCCATCAGGCTACCCGTATATTCACAGAAGTCCCCACTGTCAGTTCTTCTGTAAAAGCAGCATGGCGAGATTTGAGGCTGTCTCTCCTAGAACATTTGGGGCAGGACATCCAGTTGGAATCTAGTCCCTGCATCCCTCTTGGTGTGTAATACTGAGAGCACAGGGTTTTTGCATCTCATTCAGCCAAGCATCTGCCTTTAAGTTGTTTCAATAACGCTTGCTTTGCACTTGCATCGCCCGTGAGAGATGGCTGCTTTCACCTACTGCTCCACAGCATGGAATATAACAAGGAATCCCTGTCTTCATGGGACCTCCGTGAGCTAGAGATACTATGAAAATAGAGATCACGTGTATTTAAGGCCCTCGGATAGCATTTGGGGTGTTATTTTTTGCCTGGTAAACTCCATTGGTTTGGATACTTTTGGCTTATTTCCATCCTGGTCCCCTTAACAACTTGGCCCTGTTCCACAGCCACAGATGGTACCTCCTGACAAGTCATCCACTTTGCGCACCCATAGGCACTGGAAGAAGGAAGTTAAGAAAGCAAATAGATTAGCTTCAACTCACAACATCATTGAAGAACAGAATACCCTCCGGCAATAGTCAGTACCATCATCTCCCTACTTGGGGAGCAGAAGCTAGTATTTGACTCATTGCTTCAGTATACTTTCCTTTTTTCTTTCTTACCTAATTTATAGGAATTATAAATGAGGGGAGGCAAAAGGGGTTCTAAAACTTTGACACACAGAAACTGATAATAAATTTTTTTATTATTTATTACAAGGTTATGATTGTTTCAGTATAATCTCCTAGCTAAAATAATCAGCATAAATGGATGAGATGAACCATAAGTACACATTTTACTAGGAAGAACTAAGATATTCATTCATTCATTCATTCATGTATTCATTGATTCACTCCTTAAACACAAATTCTGAGGTGGATCAACTGTTTAAGCCCAAGTTTTAAGCCCTGGGATAGTGGAAAGAGAAGAGGTGATGGTGGGGGTGGGGGAGGAGTTCAAAGTCCAACAAGGCACATTCTCTAACCTCAGGGAGTTCACAGCTTAGTGTGAGGTGCAGGGAAGTGTCATAAGTGCTGGAATAGGATATGCAGTAAAATCTTCCAGGTCCAGGACACCGTCCATTGGTTTTGGCCCTCTCAGGTTAACAAGGTAAATATAGTAACAACAAAGATTAATATAGCTTATCAGTTTTTCAGGTAAAATATTGACTGCCAGATGCACACCCACAGTATGAGCATCTCCAGTACAGCCCCAAGTTGTAAGTTGCAGACACATTGTAATAAAGCCCATCCCTGGACTCTGATGGTTCTGCCAGTCTACTCCCTGTTTGATTGGTCTGACTTACATCACAATAACAACCTGCAACCCATGAAACAGTTCTGATGCATCTCTTGGCATCTGGTGTTTTATAGCACCGAACTGTCAGCAAGGACAACCTTTTATCTGGGAGCGTGTAATCCTACCATCAGCCATGAGAGACACCACGTTGGACAACTCCGTGTCTTTCTAATATCCTTTCTCCACCATCGAAGCTAAAGCATCCCAGAGATTACACTTAAAAGTCTACATAGCAAAAGGGATGTAGACTTAGAGTTTAATATAATATATAATTAAAGAGTTATACATAATTATAGAATATGTAGAATATGTAATTCTAGTTATTCACATTATATGTGGCTAATCTAATTGTAGAATATACATGTACCCACACAGTATCACTCATCAAACTCAGTAGGATGAACACGATTTATCAGAACTTTTACAAAAGCCCCTGTTTATCTGTGTTCTTTTTTATTGTGACCATTGAGATCATATGAAGCCAAGACCTGAATCCAATCCACCTGTGTATGTGTCCCTCTATTTCTATGAAACTCACATATGAAATGGTGCTATAATTGAAAAAACTATTCCCAGAATATGTTTTCTTTTTTGGTACTATTGTCATTATTTCCCCTTCTTTGAATTTGAACAAATTATTTCATATCATGTTTGCTTCACATTTTGCCGGTAATATCAAACTTGCTACTGACCAGTTAACAGAGTTGATCTGGTAATGTTAAAATAGGTCTCTAGCTTTTTAATTATAATTTCCACAATATGAATAAATCATTATAATGAATTATTTATGTACTGATATGGATCGATAAAAACACACTGTTAAATGAACATGCTCTATGTTATTATTAAACAGTTGAACAGTTCTACTTCTAGTCCACAATTATTTTTCGTTTTGTAAAATCTGGGTTTAAATTTAACTCTGCTGACTTATTAGGAAGACAATATTCTCTCTGGCATCATTATTTTTTCATGCTAAAATTTGTGGAGAGCAATTTAAAAAAAGGGTAGTGATCTTGCCAAGTACGGGAAATATATATTATAAATGTGGTGATAACAATTTAAGGACTTCTTAACTATTTGTAAGAGCATTAATAAAATGACAATTTATTCAATGTCTAATACCTTTCTACACCATATGACACTGTTTATAATTCTTTCAGCAACCCTATGAAGTAAGTCTCCTCATCGCACTTTTACGTGTTAAGTCATTGAGACTGAAAATTTGAACTAAGTAGTTATTAATATTATTAACATCACTGTTTGTAGTTTAGGAAATGAAGGATTCAGGAAGTTTAGTGATTTTCCCAAGACAGTGTGGGCAGCCCCACTAGCGCTTGTTTTACAGGGCTCCTAGACATCCTGCTTGGTGTAAGGGCACCAAGATTTTACCCCTCCGTGAGCAATCATTTGTTATGAACTTGCTGCATCTAGCACCCCTGGTACTACTGAAACTACTTATGTTGTAACATATCTATATTCCTATAGGAAAATGAACACACACACACACACACACTGTATATATATATAATCCCATTCTAATTTCAAATCCACATCACAAAAGAAAACTCATCTCCACCCAGGGCTCTGTAGTCAAAGCCAAGGTTGAAGGATGTTCCTAGATTTTTGAGATCAGCGCTGATCCATCCTCCCACATCATCCTATTACCAGAAAAGTCTCAGTTACAGACGAAGATACAAGAAAGATGAGGTTATGATGTTAATTAGAATACAGATGTTCGGTGGAGAGAAAATCTATTTATATGGAATGAACACAGGTAAAGAAGAGTCTAACTGTGCTGTGTCCTATCTACTAATTAGCTCCTCCAAGACCACTGGAGGTGGTGTGAGGAGACCTATTCTGCTGTTGCCTATGTTGGCTAATAAGAAGCCGACTCGAAAGGTTAATAAAAAAGTTAATCGAGAGGTTAATAAAAGTCTTTCATCCTCAAGTCAAAATAAAGCCTATAATGTTCATTGTTTCTAAACTTTTTAAAGAATTTCTATCATTGGTACACTTACATATGGGTGAAAAAAAAATACACTTTAGCAGCAAAAATAATTTTTTAAGAAACACTAAAGCTACATATTATATGTGGCTATTTTAATTGCAGCCCCATTAAATATTTAAATGTCATTGAAATAATAAATTGTCTTCTTTTTAAAATATGGCTTTTTAATTGAAAGAAAAATGTACAAAGACATGGAAATATTTTATTAATGGCCATCCAATTTCATTGGAAGTTTAGAGCCTTAGTTCTTATTTCTAACTTTCCTCAGCTCAGGAAGATGTAGATTTTCTTGGCAACAGTTGCTGTGTAAAATATTCTGAGATAGAATTTTTTATCATAATTAATAATAGATGAAAATTTCTGAGTTTTTGATGTTCTAAACTCTATGCTGTTTGATTTACGGTGTCTTTATAGTTGTTTTTCTGGTAATGCTCAGCCTCTTCCTGTTGGTATAAAGGTTACTCATCTTTTTTTTTTTTCTAGATGGATCTGATATATTTTTTTCCCTTTTTCCCTTATCTTCATGCTTTACTTGTATATATAACTTAATAAAAAAAAACCCAATTCTGTCATAATGAGATTGGACTACAAGTTGCCTAAGTTTCAGGTGGAATTTTTGGCATGTCACTCTGCAGCTCCTGGCGCACCCTTGTTGTATGCATCCTTGCAATGGAAACATTACACGGGGCACCACAACTTTCAAAACTTAGTTCCAAAACAGGCGCTCACCCTTGTGGCAATTATCAGAGCTAAGACATGCATCTCATTCACTGCAAAGGGTTTACCACAAGTACTTGCACAATATCATCACTATAGGATCATTTGCATTTTTTAATTTTTTGTAGTTATTTGAGGCCATTTCAAATGGAAAGTTGGGATATAGTTTCAATCCATATGGTGCAGACAGGAATTTTTCAAAAACACTTTTCATAGAGAGCAATGATAGAGATTGTAATCCTTAGAATGCCTTCTGGGTTTTTTTTTTTTTTTTCTCTATGCTATTTCTTTCTCTTTTTTTACACATAGGCTCTTGGGCAGGCAGCCCCAATACAAGTGCTCCGTTCCTTTGTCTTCTCCCTTGCTAATATCTGCAGCCTGACTGCTAATTTGCACCTCAGCCATGGAATAACTTCATTGTTTTGATGTTCAGTGATCAATTTGCACCTACAAAGACATGAAATATTTGTCAGATTTATTGCTGAGCTTCGGTGCGTTTCGGTGGAAACGGATAATGCTCTCTGCCTATACCACTTGGAGTTATACTAAAGGCAGAGCTGGTTGGTTTTCAGCCGTCTACATCTCAATTTACAGCACTGCAAATTTTGTTAAATATTTTGGTAAAAAGGCTCATGACTCATAACTAAGTGTAGTTATTTTAGTGAAATCCTGCTTGACTGACCACTTGTATTTTTCATCATTATAACTTCATAAATAGCCACTTATTTTTCCTCTGATAACCTCAGCAATAGCACGCTTTTGCAAATTTGGCCTTGTAAAAACTGTGCTTGGGTGGGCTATGATTACTACGATATAGTCAGGCAATTCTCAGGGAGTAATTCTTTTTTGAGAATTAAAGAATGTTTGGTGAGAAAATAGGTTCTTTGCAAACAGCTGCATTTCTGCATGTTTTCTAGGAAATAAGAAATTATGCCCACTGTAAACTGGGGCACTTCCATTCTCAAAATGAGGTAATCACTTTCCTTGCAGACTGAGTTGGCAAAGCATTCAGGACAGTTCCTAAAAAACAACTACTTTTTTGTTGCCTTCTTAAGAACAGCTATTCTGCATCAGTGTCCCAGATTGTTTAAATGCAAACACAGTCCCGTAATTTGACGGTCTGACAGTCTGAAGAAACAGTTAACAGTTTACCTAAGATTTATCACCGAGACACAGGAATCATTAAATATTAACACAAAGAAATACAATTTCCTGATATGGTTAACCAGTTCTAAATTGTTACATTTAAGCTCTAATTTTCTATTTACTTTTTAAAATATATGATTTTGTTTTTATGTTTATCCTGTACTTGTACCCTGTCACTTGGATACCAGAAGCTTTTTAAAAAAAGAATATATAAAGAACAATATATTTTTTCTAGGTATGCTTGGAGATTGGGAGTAATGAATAACAAATTACATATTTATTGAAACACTGGAGGGTACACAAATGATTAGGAACAACATCAGTCTGTGAAAGGGTCTGATTATATAAAGATTTATGTCATAGATTATATAAGGGTTGATGTCCCAGTGATACCAGTAAGAAACAGCATGACCTTAACTCTCCCACCCTCCAGCTCTAAACTGGAGCCAAACTTGAACACCAAGGTCCCTTCTCATGCTAAGTTTCTGTCACCTTCTTAGATCACAGCATACACAGAGAAAATGAGATCTGTCAATGACCAAAACCACACTTAACATCAAAGTGCCATTTCTTCAGGTTAATTAATCCCCTTTAATTTCTCAAACCTCATCTCTCTGCATGGCCTGTTGCTTTAGTCAAGACCAGAGGAGACTAGCTCACCCTAAGACCCCCTGTGCTTTCACTTATAAAACCACTATATGCTCTATCCATTTTTTAAGAAGTAGTTACGACTTCACCTAACCCAACAAGCATGTGTACCAGGATGTTAAATGCAACTCTCGGCTTCCCACGATTTCAATAGAAGCATTGCAAGTCAATGCCATAGCCTGGGTTCCCCAGATAGCAGAACCACAGGCTGAGGACGTATTTGTATTTATATTTTTTTTATTAGGGATCTGGAATGAGGGAAAGGGCAGCGAAGCAGGGAAGAAGAAAAGGCCAACAGAAGGATGCCTGACTAAGCAGAGCCGGCCATTGCTAAATGAAACTAATTGCTTTATCTTTCAAACTGTAAGACTGCATCCCAGAATAGTCCGTCCTATGCAGGGGAAGATAAAGAAGGAGGCAAGAATTTATCCATCTCCCACTGAGTTCTGCCTAGAAAGGCAACAAAGCCCCTGTGCTTCTAGGTCTAGCTTGCGTGAGTGTTGATGGGGTCCTGTGGTTTCTCACGCCTCCATGTCAGTGAAGAGGGGCCAGCACCCAGCTGGAGTCCGCGCCGAGGCAATGGTAGCCTGCTTCCATTGTGTGATGTTCCTTGGAACTCATGTAGCCCTGGCGGCTGCCGTGTGTGGGTACAGAAACAGGGTGGGTGTGTGGTGCTGCTGAGAACAAAACCTAAGAGCCAAATAGCCCTACATTCTAAACCAGGGTGCCAGACCACCTACGCAGGACACACTAAGGGATTATGGAATTAGTTCTGCCAAAGCGAGCTCACCACCCATTTTCAAACTAGTTAGGAGACTGTTTCTCAAAAAAATTATTGGGAGGGATGAAATAAATAAGAGTAAGAAATTCTCTGGAGAATCGTTCAATGTGCTGTTAATCATTCCATCCCACCCCACACTCCCACAACAGGGAAGAGGAAAGGGGACACGCCTCCACCGCAAGCTTAGTGAGGGAGGCTCAACGTGATGCACAGAGTTGGAAGGACTCGGCAAGTCGTTTCTGACTCATGCCAGCTTGTTCCGAAGTTGTAAGGCTCTGACTGAAGCGGTCTGTCCTTGATGGCAGGTCCCAGGGAGGCAAGGCTGCATGGGGTGTTGGCTGCTTTGCCACCTAGGGTAGAGCCAGGGGGGCTAATCACCCAGGGACCAGATTCTATGGGAGGAGATCAGACTGTGCTGGCTTGAAAGGTACCCTTCCTAGAAGTCTTACTGGAGAGGCTGAGTGACGTCAGCCTGGGTGGTCCCTGAGAAGCTGGCAATTGGGCGGGGGGGTGCGTATTCACAAACCACCACCAGAGAGGAGAGCTCTAAGAGAGAGATCCAGCACCGGAGTGAATCTGCAGAGACGAGGGAAATGGACCAGTTCATGTGCATCCAGATTACAACGCTAGGAAGACCTCTCGTCACCTCTTTTTCATTGCAACTTTGGAGGAGATCAAACAACAACTAGTAAGTGGTAGGAGAGAGAGAAAAAGAGAAGGAAAGAATCCCACCTGGCCCCCCACTGCAGGTTCCTTGCTGCCCCAGGCAGGAACAGTGGGAGGAGGAACATTTAAGTTGGAGAAAAGGTGGAAGTGTTCACTGGATGAAAAACTGTAATTCCTAACATGGGCTCTGATGACTAAATGGGGACAGAACATCTGCTAGTGCTGCCCAAGATTCTGGCAAAGGGGAAATGTCCAGAACATGGGGTCTGAAAGGAAAGTAGGATTAAAAAAAAAATTTTTTTTTCCTGTTTGCCCTCTATACACTCAAGGTTTCTCAGTAGCATGCTCATATCACACTGCCCGCTTCGGTCCTGTTCTGCCCCTGGGTCTGGGTCTTCACATGCCATTCATCTTTCTTCATTTTCCATTTTCTCTGTGGTTCTGCATTTCACCTCCATTTTACCTTTACACTAGATCACATGCTTCTTAAAAGCTCTTATACCTCACTTTCCAAAGCATCTTCCTTAACTATACTGCCACGCTTTCATCAGTGACCGTAGGGTGTGGAGGACCTGGCTGGGTGGTCAGTCCCCGCCATGCATATCTCTCCATTTACTTCCTTTGTTATAGAAAGTCACCACCTTCCTGCCCTCAGCACCAGGGCCTAGGGATTCTCCATGGTAAATCTTATTAAAAGTTTTAGAGACCCAGGTAGCACCAAAAATGGAACCTCAGTGATTATTTTTGTCTTTAAACCTGGTGGCTAAAATTCCTGAAGAACATACTGTATATTATCAAGTTAATATACAATGATGCCAACAGCTAGCCCTGTTTGGGTTTCCCTCAGGGGTCAGCAATCACACAAAGTACCTCACGTGCATTTGCCCACTTAATCCTGAGAGCAGGACTTCGTAATCGATATAAGTTGCCCCTCATTTCAGGGATGAGGCTCAAAGGGGTCTGGAGACATGCCAAAGGCCGAATGTCCAGAAAAATGACAGAGATGTGAATCTGAGTTCAGAGACTGAGAACTTAACCACTGGGTTCTACTATTTCTCAGTGACAACACGTTTTTAAAGAGCAGAACTTGGTGAAAACAGAAATAAAGGTTATGTTTTCCACCATGAATCAGAGGTCTGCTCTGAAACCCAGCAGAACTAAGTTTCTTGACACTGTGGGCCTGGTGTCACCAAAGCATGAGGGGAATTTAGCCTTAAGTTGAGAAAAATCTTCCAGGCGTGAAGGGGAACTTGAGGTCACTTGCATGACTAGAAACAGCCCTGTTCTACCAGCATTTCATTTGCTTTGTAGCATCAATGTGGAAAGAATTTTTACCCTTATTTAACCAATGAGGAAACAGAAACAAAAGTATTAGTAGACCCAGCAAAATTCACCACCTTAGGATCTGACCTGCTGAGTTTCTAACATCTGGCCTTTCAGAGAATTGGGCAAGAAATCACCACCTCTCTGGGTGACCTAATTTATTAAAACATACGCCAAATGAAATGGTCGGCCAATTTAACTAAGCTTAAGAGACACCCTATGACCTATAGAACACTGCAAAAAGTTTCCTTAAAAACATTCTCTTTTTAATTGATCCAGGATGTATTTACGGGACCTCTACAGTGACCGAGGTGTTGCAGCTCTGATGTAGAAGGAAGGCAAACACAGGGCAGAATAAAGTCCTCATAGCAGAGCTTTGGAGGATGCTCTAATCTATTCCATGTTGATTCAGTCTACTCCTCACACAGCATCACTGTAGTTATGAACTCTCTGAAGAGTTTCTATAGATATGTTGTTATGTCAGGGCACGGATAGACAGAAACTGACTCTGCCTTCAAGGGGGCTTTCAATGTGGGGTAACGTAGGTCATAGACCTCCCTCCTCTCTAGCTTAAAATAAATATTAAAAACGCTTAACTTGGATGAATCAACTTGCTTACTCCTAACTTAGTTATATTTTGTCACTGAATATCTGCAAAACAGCTTTAACAGAATCTATCATTTATGAACACAGCATATAGAATGCTGTCCAAAATTTACATTCTAAACATAAATGTGCATTGCTGGCTTTAAATATTTTATTGTCTCCCATACAGTATTTCAGAGTAAATTTTTAAAACATGCAACTTTGAGTGACCATGTGTATGGGTTACCTAAAAATATGATTGAATTAAAACTAAAGTAATTCGATTCTTATAATATGATGTTTCTAAATATTTCTTTTCTGTAACTTCTAAACCTATCAGCTTCCTTGCTGTTAGCTCCCTTTTGTAAGAAATCGGCAGAAGTTGAAAATTTACTCTATAAAGAAATATTTAAATCTGCATTTCTGATAACTGCTTGTATTTTAAATTTAATGCATGCAGTAGTTAGAAGCACAAATTGGTCAATTAAAAAAGTAGATGTTCTTTGAAGTCCCTTTGTAAAAGAAAAGACAGTCACTAATTCTGGAGAATTTAACCTGAAGTTATCTTCATCAAAGGCCAAAGACTTATTTCATGACACCTAGTATTTGTCGTTTCCTCTAATGTCTTAAAAAATATATATCCTGAAGAAAGGAAGTATGTTAGGAGCACAGGAAGGGACAGAAAACTTGGCAGGAAAAGAATGCACAGTTCACTGGAACAGCTTTGTGGAACATGTGGGCTGCAGAGAGGGAGGTAACTTATGGTTGTTGTTTCGTACATAAAGACAGCATGAGAGAAAGGTGACAGGAGTAGAGGTGATACCAAGCAGTTTCAAAAAATATTCAATGTCTTTTCTGTCCAGGATAGGGCCCCCCAAAGTCAAAAATTCTTTATTTTCCTTATAGTCGGGCCACATGGTACAAAATAGAGAGTTCACCAGCATTTGGGAATAAATTCAGCAAATGTCACCATCTGAAACTGAGGCGAATAAGAATCAATATAAAATGGATAAACTTGGCCATCTGCGGAAGTAACTCACTTGAATATATTGCTCATGAGAACAGGGGAATTCCCCATTTCCAGTTTTTAAGGTTCCGGGGTATTGTTCATAATTCATCAAGGCGACCATGTCACAAAGACGTGACTAAAATGTTTAAGTTGAGAAACCCACAATCTGCATGACAATTACATAACAACTGTGGCATGAATGAAAACTGCTTTGGATGACAAATAAAATGGATAATTTGATATTGAGATTTTTCCCTCTGTTTTTTGGGGCCCAAAGGGGGCTCTTGACATTTACTTGCCTGACCCTGGTTCTTTAAGCAGAAATATTTTAGAAATAAGAAAAATTATTCCAAGTAGACTTCTGTCCTCCCCACTCCGATGACAGTTCTCTTGTTCCGGTCCCCAGTGTGTGCCATCTTGCCAAATCAATTGTACGTCTTTACCTGGCTGGGACCCTCAGCAGTAGTCAACGTCCTCCCTCCTGAGGCACTCTCTTTTTCTGACGCTGTGACAAGTCCCTCTCCAGGGTTCCTTCCATCCTACTGGCTGCTTAATTTTCTTCTCCTTTGCTGACTTCTTTACTGCTTAATCTCTAAATACCAGGATTCTCTGAAGCTTAATACTTTGTCCTCTTTTTCCCTTCCCTGTATCTACATATTCTTCCTAGGTGATCTCATTCAGACCCATGGATACCATCTATACTCAGATGACACTCAATATCGTATCTTTAGTCCTGAGTTAAAAGTTTGTATCTCCAACTGTCTACTTGTCATTTCCACTTAGATGGATAACACGTATCTCAAAGTGAATGTGACAGAGAAATTTTCATGCCTCAATCTGCTCAATCAGCAAGTGAGATCTTCATTTGTCCAGGTGATCAAGTCAGAAACTACAGCATAACCTTGATTTCCTTCCTGTTTCACAAAGGTGCTGTCCGTTCATCTAGTTCCAAAGCATAGCTGTCATCTGTCCGCTTCCCTCAACTCAAACAATACCCTAGTCCAAGTCACTGAGGCTGTGGAATTGGCCTCATAATTGATTCCTACTTCCCTTCTGGAGCATCCCTCCAATTCTTTCCTGAGATACTTAACAGATATCATTTCTTCCCTATGGAACACTTCACTGCCTTCCCTCTGCAGTCAGAATGACCGCCCAGGACTTTGGCCTCCAGCCCCAGTGATGTTCCAAGACTACGTCTTGCATTTTTCTCCTTCTCAGTCACTAGACTCCAGTCACACTAGCCTTTCCTGTTTTTACACACGCTTAACTCATGCCTGAGCTTTGAACTCGGCACTTGCTGTCCTCTCTCCCAGTAGCAGTCTCTCCCCAGATGCTCATATGCCCAAGTTCTCTATAATATTTAAATATCACCTCTTAGGTCATTTCTTCTAAGATGTCTTTCCTGACCACCTGGTTTGAAGCAGTCTTTCCCCTACCCGAGTCTCTCTGATCACATTACAATGTTTCGTTGTCTGTGCAATATTTATCACAATCTGAAATCACTGTGCTCATTTATTTAATTGTTTATTTTCCATCTCCTTCTATCATTTGCTCCAGAAATGTAAGGTCCTTTTCTGTCTTGTAAACAGCTGTATCTCTATATCCTGGAATAGGATCTGACATATGGTATAAAACCTTAGTAAATATTTTAAATTACTTAGCAATCTGGAATTATATATATTTATATTAAAAATATATTATATACACTAAATATATGATATACAAATAAATTTTTGCTGTGTATATTTGCTGTTCTCCTCTTTAAAAGAGATACATAGATAAACTTAATAATATCTCCCCTGTAAGGTTGTGTGAGACTAATATATTTTAAATATACTTTACATAAAGAAAGTATATATGTATATCATATATTTAATACATAATAATATATGATATGTAAATACAGTTATATATATATATACAATATACTATCCATACACAATCCTACAGGGGAGATATTATTAAGTTTATCTATATATTCCACCTGAAATAGGAGGATACAATCAGAGTAGCTGGGAGTTTTGAAGTTGGCTTGTGAATGCAGGTTGAGATTTAAACTCATGATTTAAAACAAGATTATTATTCTACCATGTCCTCCCAGAAGGTTAAACAAATCTAGACATTTTTATTATGGTTTAATAGCTTTGTGAAAGTTAATTTATGGGGCCAAGTCTCTCAGGGTCTCATAATCTCTGGGTGTTCAAACAACTGTGCATTTGTGGACCTGCAAAGTTGAGTCTGGATTCTAGAGGCATGGTGACTCCTTCCAGGAACTGACTTTCTGAGAGGCCTGATCTCAGTAGTCAGTCAGCCAGGCTCTCACAAGTAAGTTCACAAAATCTCATTGGTTTGATCTCTGATTCCTTTATTACAGCCCAGAAATCATGATAAATCTAGTCTGGACAATGCAGATCAATCTGAACAGGTGAGAGATCCTCTAAACCTCAATAGAAGGAAGTTTAATTTTTTTGCAACAGAGAGTAGCAATCTGTCCTCTTGGTGGTCCTATGAGGAATGGTTAAGACCCAGAGATAGAAATATCTTCATTCTTCTGTTGCTTTACTCTTTAGGAAGTGTCTAAATCAGTTCAGAGGGGAGGGGAGATAATTAAGAAGGGCCCTACCTTGTTACAATGCCAAGTACAGATTATTTGAGAACTCTAGGTTCTGAGAAATTGCTGGAAAGGAAGAGTAGTGTTTACATATTAAAGCCACTGAAATCAATAATTCCTTTATTGAAATATATCTTTTAATACACTGTGGCATGTTTCCTTTGAATGCCTAATTCATGCTTAGGAAGATAGTGAAGAAATGAGTGGGTATAATTAACATATAATGTCATCTTTTACTTGAAGAAGCCTGCCAGATCAAATTATTCCTGGCCAGAATAAAAGGAGGGAAAGAGGAGAACAGAATGGAAAATCTCACAGCCAAAAAATGTGGACTATGAGCCTCAGTGGTGGCTTTTAAATGAGAATATCATAGTGACAGAAACTCAAGTGCTTTTAAAATGAATTAATAAGCTTCAATATGGGATTCTCCACAGCCAAACCATGCACATATATTGCTTTAAAATTGTAAAAATGGCCTTGGTGTGAAAATGAAGTTTGCAGTGGTTAGTTATGCTAATAATAAAGCATAGCTATTATTAAGCTAATAAAGCATGTTTCTTCATAAAAATAACAAAATTATGTACAGATGGGAAAACTTACTTTTGCTTAGAATGAACTGATTTTTAGTAATATAATAATGAATCCAATAATAATAAATGTGTTATGTACTATTACAAATTTTATTCACATGACCTAAATTATATTATAAAACTTTGTTATAGATATGTAAAACAATGAATTATAAGTGCTTTAAAAGTAAGATCTTCATATACTAACAACGGTATTCCCATGTTATAATCCACTTGTATATTGAATTTTCACCAAGTCCAATTCATCGAGCTCAACACTGACAGAAATGTAGGCACATCCAGTATTCTTTTAACTCTGTTGTTAATTTATTTGGTGATTAAAATCATGACTTTTCCTTACGTTAGGCATTAAATTAGCTTTTTTAAGGCACTAAAAGATGACGTTGAAAACAGAAGTGGAGTTTCTAAATAACACCTGATGTGTGCAGAGATGACTAAAAGCTGTTGACTCTTGTCATCAGAATGTGACCCGGTTCACATCCTTTGAGGAAAGTACAATTTGGCCATATCTAAATTTCCAAAGAAACTGGTGTAGTGGCACCATTGTTCTCTAGCATCAATATAAGAATCTTGAAGTAGGGATTGATTTAGAGAGAATCTTAATAACTGATTATGCGATAATACAGTACAATATACATACCAGACCACCTTGAAGAGACCCCTTTGATGAATGAATTACTTCCTCCTTGGTTTTAAGTACTTTTGTGAAGAATATAAGATCTATGAGCTTAATGAGCTGGGGAGGGTAAAGACAGTCCAAATATCTTGTGTATGGCAAATTGAGCTTCCTTCTTCTTTCAGTTCCACTGGCCAGGAGAACAGATGAGGGAGGAGAGTGTCTAATCAATCAGATGATAGGACTTGTGTAGTGCCCTTCATGCAGCATGATCACAGGGCACTTAACTTTAAGGCAACTCGCTTTCCTGACTACAACAGAAGGGAGGCAGAATAAAACAAATTAGTCTAAGACTCAAAAATGCCAAGGGCCCTATTAAGTATAAAAAGCTAATAGGGTATGTGCTTAAACCCACAAGTGTGTGCATGTGTCTCAGAGAGTGGCAGTGTAAAAAGAAATTAGCAGCACATGCTGCTTTCGCAAGACTCTGCAGAGTTTTCTTGATTCATAAAACCTGACTTACAAGCAAATCTCATACAAAACTAAGCAGCTTTAAAAGCAGAGCTCAGATGGAAAGACAACAGGGTTACTTAGACACAAATGCTACTTTTTTTTTTAACATCACCAAAGCAATTCATGTTATGTTTTGATGTTACATTGGTGGGTATACTGGAAAAAAGAAGAAAAGTAAACTTTTCATATATAAGAATTTTGTGTATGAGGGAAAAATTAGAGAGAAAATTTATTATAGTAGTAACATCAAGTGAAATTTTGATGATTATGTGCAATTTTACATCGTCTATTTTTCCTCAGTTTTTTCTATTACTATTTTATTAAGTCCAGTCATTTTTTTCTCTTAAAAATTCACTGTAATAGTTGATGAAAATGTTAGCTATCTTGACTGTGGTGGTGGTTTCATTGGTATATACATCTATCAAAATTCATCAAATTCAGGGTCGGAAGAGAGTATGAAGGAATAAATTGGGAGTTCAAGATTTGCAGATGCTAATATATATAAAATAGATAAACAACAAGTTTATACTGTAGAGCACAGGGAACTATATTCAATATCTTGCAGTAACTTATGGTGAAAAAGAGTATGAAAACAAATATATGTATGCTTCTATATGACTGGAGTACTGTGCTGTATACCAGAAACTGACACAACATTGTAAACTGACTATACTTCAATAAAAATATTTTTAAAAACCATCAAATTGTGTATCTGAAATATGTGTAGTTTACTGTACAGGAATCATGCCACAATAAAGGTGTTAAAAATAAAAATAAAAAGTTTAAAAAAGTAGTTCTTTTACAGATAAAAAATACACTGCAATAAAGGTATCCACATGATTCCATGGATCCATAATTAAAATCACTAATGGTGGGGCAGTTGCAGAAGCTGTTATCTAAAAGATAGGTTATGTGAACAAATTTCAATATAAAATAGAACTGGAGGTTATAAAATGGAGCATCTCACGCATGTGCCCTCAGGAAGACAAAACTTAAGGACTGAAACTGATTTTCCATAAATACCTGATTTATAGAAAAGTGATAGTGTCAAAACTTTCTCTGATGACAGGGGGTTGATCAGAGGTTGCTTTGGATCAACTTTGGGAAGTTTTGCCAGAGGAATGAATGGAAGATGACTGACTCGGGTTGGGTGTGTCTTAGAGTGGGTTCAGTTGAGCTTTTTTTGTGTGACTGGACTGATGTTGTCTGCTTGGGAAGTTTTCAAGGCTAGTCTCTGTTTATCTTTACTTTAACTGACTGTAACTGAACTCTCCTCCCTTTACATTCCCTGCCCATAAATACAAACTACCCCCAAACTCTCAGTGGATTCTCCTGTGGCTTGCTATGATTTTCTTGTCCCACACTGCAATTCTTCTGCTTTTCCTGAATAAACTTATATTTTTGAGCTTGCCTCCATTTACCCCTTTATTGAAGTAAACATTTATGGTGTCAGAAGTGGGATTCAAGGGAGATTCTCAACAGTTTCCAGACCAGTGAGCAAACAGGTACTGGTACACACAAAGTCCACTGAGCTCACTATTTTCTCACCAACCCTGGAGTTTGAGAGTAAGCCTCAGATTCTGAGCTTCCTCCCTTTTTGGTTGAGCTCTCTAAGTTTATTTGGGATGTATTTAAATTCTTCATCCTTTTTGGTCAGTACTTGATTGTTTTCTTGTTGATAACACACTAGAATTTTAATATACTTCCTTTGGAATTCTTCACAGCAAAACAAAATAATAAGAATAGTAAAATTAGTGAGCACAGTTGAGGAATTAAACACCACCAGACCATCTAGAGATTTTTCTTTTGCCCTCAAGAGAACTTCTGAGAAATGGGACTGCTATCACCTAAATGCTCTGAGGGTAGACCTCCTTCAAGGATCCCAGCCAGTTTTATGTTACAATATCTCCAAATTTGTTTTTCTCTAGACCAAATTAAAAGACTGTAGCAAGAGAATTATTTTAATTGGTACTTAGAGGCTTCCAAACATATTTAGGATTCTAAAATTGCCTCTTTGCAAAATACTATTTCTAAGTTAACTGAAGCAAATAAACAACTAAAAGGAAATTTAAAAAAAAATCCGAGTCTTCTTCATTGGCAGCACCAACTGAGGTTTCCCAAAACCCATTTTTTTATTTGAACTCCCCTAATTCTCTAGTGTTGAACCCTCACCAATTTTGCCTGTTTGAAAAAAAGAAAAACATTCTTGATTTGAACCCAAAATCAACTCAGACCTTTTGCAATTTTCCTTCAGACATTTGCAGATACTGTGAAAAATCAGGACATTGGAAATACAACTGTCCTGCATTTAAGAAAAAGAAGGGAGAAATTTAAATAGTAATTACTCTAGACTTCTGATAATAGAAAAATATACTCAAAAAAAAAAAAAAAAAAACCCTGGCATTTTTCCCCTACACCTTGAAATTATAAATCTTATTATGTCTTTGAAATGTAAACAACCAGGAGATAACAAAAACATTGCCCACACAGAGTAAAAGAAAATAAAGGAAAAAAGAGTCTTTTGAAAGATAGAACTTAATAGAAGTTTTCTTGCCAAAATTAACTTGTAAATAGCTCTGTTTGATTGGCTTAAAGAAAATTAAGCATTTACATAAATATGATACTTTCAGAAACATAGAAACTAATCCAAATGTTTTTCAAGTTTACGTAATCTGGGATAATCTTTGATAAATAAATGCTAGTCTACGTTCGTTGGTTTAATTAATTCAGACATGTCTTTAGAGTTATCAACATTTAGTATAACGCTTTCTCTTCTACTTACGTTTATCAAATACAAACATTTAGTGTAATACTTTCCTTCTACCCAGGAAAATCAAATAAGCTCATCCTATTTCTGTTATGAAATTCGTCAGGAAGAATAATAACTTAAGGTGACAGTTAGCTGTTTAATGTCCAATCCAAGCATAATTGCTAAAAATAAGTATTTAAAATACATAATCAAAGTTTCTACTAAGTTAAACTAAACAATGAATGTTTGTCGAATATCTAGCTCATTTCCAAATAAGATAAGGTATTGAGACATTGATTGCTAAACATAAGTTTATCTCCTTTTGGCTTTTTAATTTCTTTACAGAGACAAAATATATTTGGGTCTATTAATAAACATGTTTTGTGCCATATTAAAATTTTTTTTACTATGAGGAAGAAGAGCTGAGATTGGAAAGGGACATGTGTTTTTCACTACCACTCTGTTAGCTTCAGAGCTGGCAGAGAAGGTGGGAAAGAAAGATTATAAGCTGGAGACCTTAGGATGCCATTTTGCAAAGGTCAGAGGGCACAAAATGCCACAGATTAAGATCCACTCACTTATGACAAAGTTTAATTAGGATGCTAGGAAATGGAATCTCTGGGAAAATAATAAAAACAAAAAGGAGGATGCTATGGTAATTGAAAATGACTGTACATGAAAAGTAGAATATATGCTGTCACTAAGAAAAAGTATGAGAAATAATTGCATGTTTATTGGGGGAAAAGAAAGTAATTTTGCTCTAAAGTAAAATGATTATTCCAAAAATAAGAAAGGAAAAAGACAGGACAAAACCTAAACAGATACGGTAAGGTGTGTGGAAAATTCCTTGAGAAAGGAATTTTATGTGTGGTCAAATTGACTAAGATTGGAACAGATTTAAGTTTTTAAAAAAGAAGAATTTTAATAGCAAAGGTACACTGGTACAAAATTAGAATTTGGTTTTCTTCCTGTTAAAAGGATAAAATCTGTTTAGGCTTCTCTTGATAAGAAAGTGTAAACAGAGACTTTTCTTTACCTTTAATGTAAATTGCCTAGGAAACAAAAATAATGTGTTTTGTGTTTATCAGGTCTCTGATTATTTAAGTGAACCTAGTTTTCTCAATATCAAGAGCTAAATATTGCTCAGAGGCATGTTACCGTCTATATTTGCCTGTGAAATATTTTGTTGTCACTTGAGTTAGTAGATAATTCTCTCTCCATATGAAAAGGGGAATATTACACTGATTAGATTTATTTGGTATGAACTAGGTAAGAATTTCTAAAACTCAGATGTGAAAACTGATGAATTCATAAACCTGCTAATGAAAGATGAAGCAAAACAAAAATTAATTCTATAAGACTGAGAAAATTGATAAAGATGGTTATAATTTTCATGACTTCATTTAAAACGTTGCTGGGTCTTTAATGTTGCTTTCCAGATTCAAAACACTCCTTTTCTCCTCTTTTTAAAACTACCTATAACCTACAGCAACTCAGCAAAGTGCATCTTTGCAACAAAAGTTGAAACATTTATTTGTTTTCACCTTACCTGATTCCTCCAGAATTCAGAAACTCTTATTTAATAGTCTTTTTTTTCATGGCAATATATGTATTTGCATATGTTCAGTAGGAACCTGTTCTCCTTGTAATAGGACACAATTGGACAAGTCTTTGGCTTGGCTTCTTAGCCTAAAAAGACTTTAAAAAGTTAAGATTCTTTATGAAAAGTTTAAGCAAAGCAAATTTTAAAAAGCCTATATGATCACGATTCTTGCTGTATTTATATAAAATAATAGGCCAAGTTTATTAAAACTGGACTTAATTTATAATCAACCAAGTCTTTCTGTGGCTATCTTTGATAAAAACAGGGATGATTATGGAGAGAAAAATTATGTTTCAATAATACACCTTTATGGATATCAATCAGACTCTAGTGCTTTTTAAAACTAAATTATATGACAACAAAAGCAGACAAATATATGAAGAAAAGACTAAATTAAAAAGAACCCCCTCATTCACTTGCCTAAGAGGCTATCTACTTATCTTACTGATTTAATAAAATCTGAGTCTTAACTTTATGTCAGAAACCTCCCAGCAGCTTGTCCTCAACTCTAAAAAGCAGGTGCCTGGTTGGCAATATTCTGGTCCCAGAAAGCTTCTAAAATGATCAAGGAGAAAGCCTTTGTTTACCTGTCTGGTTTTCACGTGGTTTATTCCTTTACCCTCTAGGGATGGAATAAAATGATCTGCTTCCCTCTGCAATTACTAATACACACCAGTACTTATTTTTTGTCTTAGAGGTGCCTTAGGCTACTATTTGGCGGTATTTTTTTAAAGAAATAAGATTAAAACTTTAAACTGAGATTCAACATGTTTTTCACTGGTTTCATATCTGCGGAATTTAAGCTTTTCTCCCGAAGACCCTTCAAAAAAGACTCTAAAAAAGCACCAAATCGACATGCTTTCAATAGCCCAAAAATTTAGTGCTGGCAAAAGTTATTAATTCCTTTTAAAAGAACTACCACGGAGGTGAATTTCCAACATGTGAAATTTGCTTTTGGGAATCTGACACTGAAGTAACGCAGAAACAACACATGTGAGGGCAACCATGGCTCTTTTGGAACACAACTTTCCACCGACATCCCCCGAAAGTAAAAACTTTAAATGCAGAAGATCCTTGCATGGGGCGATTTCCCATTTGTGATTCTGAGTATCCATGAGTATTCCCACGGGTCTCATTACGTGTAATCATCTGTGCTTTCCGTTGAGGCATGTGCGTTTCAATCACGGCTAGCTGGTTTGCCTAACTCACAGCTGAGTCTTGCCAACCTCCCAGCATCAGCATGTCGTCATGCTCGTCATATTCTCTCCTGATCCCTGGGAGCCATTAGTGCAATTAAAGTAAAATCCAGAGCTCTTAAATGGCCAGCAAGTCCCTATATGGTCTGCCCCTTTCCACCCCACCCAACGTTCTGGCCTCATTTCAAACTACCCTTCTCTCTTATTCTCCTACAGCCATCCTGGCCTCCTCACTGAGCACAGAAAGTGCATCTTGAAGCAGTATCTTTGCCCTTACTGTTCCCCGTTCCCGAAGTTTTCTTTCTTCCCCCTGCTGGGCATAGTCTCTCAGTTCAAGCAGGTGTCTGCTTCTTAATGTTTTATCAGAGAGGATTTTTGACCCATTATATCAAAGAAGACTCCTGAATACTGATGCTTCTTTATCTCCCTTACCTCGAGTCATTGTTCTTCATGCTACTTACCACTCTTTAAAACACCGTATTTATTTGTTTCTTGGTCTACTCTCATTTTGAGCACTGACCTTCCTGCTTCCTGTTTCTTGGTCCTCTAGAGCACTTTTACTTCTGACTCTTACAAAGCCTAGTTGCTAAGCTGGCCTCCAAGCCCCTGGGAGCCCCAGCTATCCTCTAGAAAATTCCTTTCGCTCTCAGTTACAGTCTAACCAAAATTTCCTTACACAAAGAATTTTTAACTGGCACGCCAGACTTCTGCTTTCTTATCCCCGACATAAAAAGGAATTGTTTACCTTCCAAAGGTCCTTTTGTCATAAAAGAATCTTTTAAAAGTTGGGCTGCATGGTTCTTAGGAGAAAATGACAATCCTTTTGGATGGTCAGTTGAACTCAGTTTCTAGTTACAATCAGATCCCTTGATTTAAAAAAAAAATAATAATAGTGGTTACCATATGAGACAGCAAATTACCTGTCAATGGAGTCCTGCCAAAAGGACATTCTGAAAATTAAAGCTCTGTAGATGCAGGCCGGGTTGGCAGTACCTTGGAAATTTCATATGCTCTCCGGCAACCCCACCACAGTGAAAGTGTTTACATCAGGGATGTGAAGTCTGGCATGCAATGGTGCACCCCCAACTCCAACCTGGACTGTTAAGGCTACTTTTGATAATCCTCTCCAGCCGCCTCAAGGCAGGAACATCAAAAGGGCACATCAAAGCTCCCAGTCACAGTGGAGAGGAGTGACTGCAAACCAGGTGATGCCTTTTTCTTCGGGCTTCACAACAAATGCAAGTCTTCCAGCCTTCCCCCAAGGAGGAGAGAGTAATTTTTAAAAATTCTCGCCTGCCTGCCCTGAGGGAGGAGAGACACCATCACTGCAGGTCGAGGATAAAACCATGTCTCCCAATCAGACATTTCTGAGAGTTGGAAGGCTGTACTCGCCAAGCGCGCGCGCGTGCTCCCCCGCCCCCACAGAAAAGTTTGATCCATGCTTCACTGGTGTGTGTATTTCAAAATGCAAATAACAAAAGCTGAAAATGATGAAGTGAGCATGTGCTGCCTCACTGACATGTGAGACAGGCAATTAATGAAACTCCGGGCCACAATATCAGCTGCCTGCTGACTTCTGCAATTGAATTAAAACTATCATAAGAATAATACAAGGACTTGCCCTTGTCCTTCTTGTCTATGTGTTTATTTAATTTTCTGTCCAACTGACTCTCAAATAAATTGGAAACAGCTGCCATTTTTTGATTCAGTAGCTCCATTACCCCCTTGTGACATCATTCTGGGCACAAACACTAACAATAGGTCATTATGTAGCAATTACTTTATTGATTTATGGAAGTTTTTAAGCTCCATCAGGAATATGCACATTCAAGGGGAAAAAAGACCACTTCTGTGCTCTTGTTAAGGAGAAAAACTGAGCTGCAGTGGTTGGAATAATGTTACTCATATGGGACTTTCCTTACAAAGGAAAACTGTGGGAATGATTCCTGATATGTTGATCTTCTTTAAGCAAGAGAGAAATGGGGAAAGACTGTAAGGTTTGAGCGTTATAGGACCCATAATTGAATGAAGTAACTAAGTAAACAGATTACTCAAATGCTGCTGTAAGGGCTTCAGTGATATAATAGAAGTTGCTAAAAACAAATTAACAATGTTCAAACTGCCATGATGAATGAATTTTCTGAGCTTACACACAACATCTCAAGAACACTGCTGTGTACGACCATGCTTTCTTCCTCAATTCAAGTGGATATCATAAGACTTCACATTTCAGTGTTAAATGCCTCCCCCCACACCATTCAGAGGATCATGCTTTTAACTGCCCATTAGTTTTTAATCAGGCTGTTTTCTTGGGCCCCTAAATATAAACAAGCAAGAGTTTCTTCTCTTATAAACAGCTGATTTTATTTCACATTCTTCTGGTTTGGGGAACTCTGATCTAGAGATAAAAAAAAATTAAAAAAGGAATAATGTGCCCTCTGGGTAGTAACTTCACAGTGTGATTCTAACCTGATGAGCTAAGCAACAGCCTGCCTACATTTTGAGGGAAATGGTTGTTTCTCTGTTGAAATCTGTATCTGAGATTTGTTGGCTTCTATTGGAGGTCAAGAGTTGACTATCTTGGCTCTTCTGTCAAAGCTCTAATAGAGGAAACATTCTAGGCCCAACATCTGGCTTGGTTCCCAATGGGAAGAATGCGATGGACGAGACATCCCTGTTGGAAACACATGGAGCTGTGGCTTGGCCTAGGTGAGCAGCCCCGGGGTGAGCAAGGACGCTGAAACCTGTGTGTTTCAGAGGAAAGAGACAGCATACGATGAGCTGAGCTTCTCCTATAGATTTTTTTCTTTTTCAATTATGACCAGATCCTGAAAGGCATTGGGAGATAAAGGATTATTCAGGAAATAAAGAAAAGCAGTAGGTGATCTTGTTTGGGAAGTCCATCTTCTTAGCTCATAGCTATGACAAATTTTAGGAGTCCTTCATCGTTCACAAGTCTTTAATCCTATATCCTTAAATATCCGAAAAGAGATTTAGGGGAGAAACCTCTATTCTGTTTCTGAAAACATGACTAAGGGTCTTCCAGGTGGAGCATGACTTGAGGGAAGCAAGTAAATGCTCCAGGGAGGAGGGCTCTGGAGAAAGTCAAAGTAAACAAAGGCATGGTTCCTGACCTCTGGGAGCGCGTGATGCAGCCTGGGTCTTACTTGAGTTGGGTTTACAAACAACATGGGCGATGCTATGTAATATAAAAATACCTGCACTTTATATTAAGAGAACTGGGTCATCATCACCATTATGCTATTAATTAGAGGTGAGATCTTGGGTAAGTCACAGTTTTCCTAGGGCTGTATTTCCCTCAGTCGTGAACTGGAGAAGGTGCTTAAGTAACACTTAGGCCCCATTCAGTCCTCATAAATCCCATAATCATGATAACTCGTGTATCACACACTTTCTTGCCTGAGTTCATATGCCACCATTTATGACCATATTCCAGCTAATGCCTGAAAAGAGTAAATGAGTCTCCATTTATAATTCAAAAGAACAGGAATATTTTACCTTGCTTATACACAATACATCGTTCACACATCTGAATGTCCCAAGTCTTGCATTCCTCACAAAATGGCCCAAAATCCATTAACTCTTTTTCGGAAAAACATTTGTAGTCAATGAAAAAAAGCACATGTTAACATAGATCCTTTTGTGTTGTAATATCATTTCTGAACCACCAAATGGTGCTTCCTTGATATCTGCTCTTTAATATTTATAGACTGAAAATATTAAGAAAATGTAAAGTAAAAGGGACATTTCATTGGGGATAATACAGTTCATTGAGCTCTTTTGGAAAGAGGTCCATCTGGAGCCAAGTCTTGAAGAAAGTTATGGGCGTAGCTTAATAAAAAAAGAAGAGGTGGTCATTCCATGGGACCATCAGAATAATGACAAGGAAGCAGGCATAACAAAGACACTGAGTTTTGTGAGGTGTAGTGGCTGACTATGCCGGAGACAGATGAGCTTTGCATGCACATGGTGTGCAATAACTGAGGGCTGGATAGCTTAGATACAGGGAGTCTACTTTGCTTCTCGGGGGAAATGCATGATTGAAGTAATGTCTAAGGAAGACTGTGCTGTTGGCTATGGGGTGAGTAGGCTGAAGAACAAAGGGATTAGAAACAAACAATACAACCAAGAGAAAGTTAACATCGTCAAGGAATGAACTTATAAAACTCTGCACTAGAATAGCGACGATGGAAATGGAAAAGGCGGCTCAAATCCAAAAACCCAGCAGGAAGAATTACTGTGATATGAGAACTAACTTGATTTGTAAAGACAAATGAGATTTTTTTAAAAGGAAGTAGTGAAAACTAACTATTTGATGACTGTTCCAGAGAACTAATTGGACAGTTGAGTCATCGGAAGAGGAACGCAGAAGGAGAGAGAATGTTTATTTCATCGAATTCAGGGCAAAAGTGTCCCACTGGAAGCACAGCTAAACAAAAATATTTAGTTGATAAATACATATAGGAGAGTTGGAGCATCATTCTTTCATTCAGCAAACACTTATGAAATATTTATCAAATATCTTTTGTGAGTCAGGCACTGTTCTTGATACCAGGAATAAAGAACAGATATAATCCTTGCACTTTAGTGTAAGAGACAGAAAATTACTTAGCTAAGCATCTTATAATCAACCACAGAATATATAATCAACATTATTAAATACGAATCAAAAGGAGATGGCACAGCCCAGATTACTACATGACTCTGAAGGAAAATTAAGGATACTGCCTGGAGCAGGGGATTTCTACTTAAAACGACATATCAGGAGGGAGAAAAATCTAGAGATTATAGTTTGAGCACAACTGGTAGTGGGATAAAATAAAAAAAATAGTAGAAAGAATTCAAGGGAGTTTATTATCATCACTTCTATTCAACATTGTATCAGATCTTGTCCTGTGCAACTAAAACAAAATAAAAGATACACAGCCTGAAAAGAAATAGAAAACTGCCATCGTTTACAGGTGATTCTGCATGTAGACTAAACCAAAAGACTCTACATAAAAAATTTTAAAATTAGTAAGGTTACTATATTAAAGTAGTACAATAAAGGTCAATGCTTAGAATTAATGTATGTCTTTCAGCTTCTAGCAAAAATAGGAAAGTAAACATTTTTTAAAGAATATTATTTAATATTGCAACAAAATGCATCAAACACCTAAGAATAAATATAATAAAAGATACATAAAACATTTGTTATGAAAGCTATAAAGCAATGTTGAGACAAATTAAAGAACTAAAAAATTAAGAAATATACCATGTTCATTGACTGAAGGAATCAATATGACAATTCTTCTGCAATTGCTCTGTGCACTTTATGTAATCATAATCAAATCCCAGCAGATGTTTGCAGAAATAGCTAAACTGCTTCTACAGTTACATGAAAATACAAAGGACCTAGAAAATCACAGTAGTTTAGAAGAAAAATAAATCTTGCCCTACCAGATCTCAAGATTTTTATAAGTCTAAAATAATTAGGATAATGTACAAAACTAGCCTCAGAACAAGACAGAAAGTCCAGGAATGATCCCACACATACACAATCTAATGATATATGGCCAAAGTACTGCTGAAGTTCACCGGGGCAGAGGATGGTCTTTTCAATAAGTGATATTGCATTAATTGAGTATCTACATTAAAAAGAATAGGGGAGGATATAGCTTAATTGCTAGAGCACATGTTTAGCATGCACAAGGTCCAGGGTTCAATCTCCAGTACCTCCTCTAAAAATAAATAAACAAATAAACCTAATTACCCGCCACCCAAAAAAAATGATGAAGGAGAAGGAATGGCTATTTACTTGTGTAGCAGTCAACAATGTCTACTACACAAGTAAAAATGTAGCTTTCCTAAATCTTAAACTATAATGAACATGTAATTTACATTAAAAAGAGTAAACCTTGACCTGTCTTTTATACCATACACAGAAGTTAACTCAAGATGCATCAAAGCCTAAAGAAATGGTTCTCAAACAAAACATAGGGCATAATTTTTATGATATTATTTTTAAGATTTCTTAAATGAAGCATTAAAACATAAGCCTTTTATGAAAATATTGAAAAGTTAGGGGTTCTAAAATTAAGTTCTCAAATTAAGAACTTCCATATGTCCAACAAAGAATTCATATCCAAAATATATAAGCATTTAAAGAACTTGTACAAATAAACAAGCATATTTTAAATGAGAAAGGACCTGAATAGGCACTTCAAAAAAAAGGGAATATCCAAATGACCTATAAACATATTCAATATGTTTGTCATCATTTTTTCTTAAGGAAATGCAAATTAAACCAGAATTAGATGCTATTACATGCCCTCTAAAGTTACTAAAGAAAGATTGACAGTATCAGGTTTCGGTGAGGAAGTAGAACTCTCACACACCATTGTTAAGAAATTAAAATCAGTATGCTCACTTTATAAAGTTTTTGGCAGTATCTGCAAGAGCTACGCATTTTCACACCCTATGACCCAGAAATTCTACACCTAAGTATATGCCCAACTGAGGTTACTGCTTATGTTGCCAGAAGACAAGAATGTCCATATCAGCATTTTTCATAAGAGGAAGGAACCGGAAACAATTAAAATGTTCATCAACATACAATGGAAATGTCCATCATATTTAGTTTCTTGACTTTCTCCTTTGGCATAGAGTCTGTTCCTCCAGGACATGATCCTGGTCTCTGTCTTCTGTATTTACGAAGAAAAACATAGGTGAAGGGTTGTCTCTGCCACATGGCCTGCCATACTTCTATCATAAATGCCCCAGATGGGGCCGGTGTGATTTCTTACCTGTCACTATCTGAACATTGGGTGGGATAGCAGGGGAAGTGGGGTGGGTAAGAGAGCAGGGACACAGGACATGACCTGAACAAACCAAGTAAGAAACAGCTGAATGGCAGGGAGAAAAGGAGAAAGAATGTCTGAATGGTTCAGATGCTAGCAGGGGTCACCATATCTGCTTCAGGGGATCACAGTAACCTCGGAGAAAGCAGAAACAGAAAAGAATAAACAGGAACAGATTATGGTGAAGGGGGAATGGTGAGTAGGTGGAAATATTCAACATAATCTTTTAAGAAAGTCATGAATTTGGGAAATATTTATAGAGAAAGCAGAATTAAGTGCAGGATTTTTGTTTTATCATGTGAATGTTATGAATAGGGAAAAGAAACTGTCTGGGAAGAGGATTTGGTACAACTTTTTTTTTAAATGCTTGGGGAAGGAGTGAATAAACCCATCCAATTTAACTTCTAGCATAAAATGGTGAGAAACAGTTTCTGTGTCTTCCAGCCTTGTTTTTATTACACAGGTTTGTGTGTGTATTTGTGGGGGGGGGGGGGGCGGGTGTACGAATAGACATGGCTGTCATGGAATTTGAAAGAGGAAGGAGGTGATATGGACTGGAGATGGCCACTCTGAACGGTAAAAATCTCAAAACTGCTAGAGAGCAAGCCAGTGTTCTGAAAATCAGAAGTACAAAACAGGCTCCTTGGGTCTTGTGGTTCAAAGCAATTGACCTGTCAGGTGAGACAACACGAATCAAGAGCTCAAAGAACGTATCTGGAATTTTAGATGCTCACTAAGAGAAGAATCCCCAGACTGAGCAGTACGGCAGCATTTAGACAACCTGCACCCTGACTTCTTGTAAACTTCGTGTTGAGTGGGTCATGCTGAGCCCACTGGTGTATGGGAGGCAATGGCTGCCAAAGGGAGAGTGAAGTACCCTGAGAAGTTGTTACATTCATATATTTCATTTTTGGTTACCTTCCAATCTAAATTATCAGCTTGCCAAAGATGAATAAAATGATATAATGTGATTAAAAGATTTAAAACTACTAAGGTTAAAGAGTCATTACACATTTTAATTGAAGCAGATGTGAAGTGGCCCTTTCCAAAGGTACAAGATCCATGTATAAACATCACTCTGCTATCCAACCAAGCCAACCTGAGTTTCCAATCCAAGAACACTAAGTTCTTAAATACACACACACACACACACACACACGCATACACACATATATGTATGTATATCAAGCATGCTGGTGAGTTTAATAATTCCTATGCCATTAAATGGAGACAAAAAGATGCTGCAGGAGAGGAAAAAAGGGAGAGGGAAGGAAAAGGCTATACATTCTAGCTGAGATGGGAGATGGCTAGTCTTCAACAATTTCTGTCCCCTTTTCAAACCACTATTTACTCCTTTGTGTAGTCCCTCCCTTTTAATCTGGGCAGGCACTGTGACTTGTCTTTGACCACTAGAATATGGCACAGGTAAGCTTCTAATACTAAGTCTCAAGAAGCCTTGTAGCTTTGGCTAGGGTTTCTCAAACTCTCACTTTTGAGATGCTTCCTCTCACAGCCCAGCCGTCAAGCCATGTGCATAGCCTGCAAGGAAGCGTCCAATCACAAGTATCTACTGATCTCCCAGGTGATCACCAGCATCATTTGCCAGCCACCTGCAAAAGTCAGCTCAGAAATTCCAGTCCAGTCTTATTCCTACACAACCTCGATATCCAACAGCCTGTGAAGCAGTAGTGCCCAGTCAACCCAGAGAATAATTAAAGATAAGAAATTGGTTGTTGTTTAAGCCATTAAATTTAAAAATGGTTTATTTATTTAGCAAGAATGACCAAAATGATTGATCAATTTCTTAATGTGATAACACCCCAGTCAGATATTGCTGTGTAACAAGTCACCCCAAAACTTGGGATTTAACCTAGAGGAATCATCCATACTTTTTTGTAAAGTGCCAGATAATAAATATTTTGGGTTTTGTGGACCATTACAGTGTCCATCCCAATGATTCAATGCTGCCATCATAGTGTGAATGGAGCCATAAACCATACACAAACAAATGGGCATGGCTGTGTTCCAATAAAACTTTACAAAAACTAGAAGCTGGCCTAGGGCCATAGTTTGCCAATCATTCTTTCAAAAAAAAAAAGAAGCATGTATTATTGCTCACAGTTCTATAGGTTAGAGGGATGGTTCTGAGCCAGGTCTAGCTGATCTCAGCTTGGCTCATTCATGCACCTGTCATCAGCTGGCAGGTTAGTTAAGGGGCTGGTTGGTCTATGATGGCCTCGTGTACATCTGGTGTTTTGCTGGCTGCCAGCTGGAGTGACAGGGGTGACTGGGCCACATGTCTTTTATCATTCATCAAACTAGCCTAGGCTTATTCATACAGAGGTGGCAGGATTCCAAGAAAATAAGCAAAAGCACACAAGCCTTTCAAGACCTAGACTCAGAATTGGTACATTCTTACTTCTGTTCTCTTTTATTGGCCAAAATAAGTCACAAGGCCAATCCACATTCAACGATGGGAGAACAGACTCACCCCCTTAATGGAAGAGCGGCAAAGTCATGATGCAAATGGCCTGGGGACAGGGAGAGGTGGAGAATTGTACCATTTTTGCAAATCATGAAACTATGAATATGTGAAGCTAAGAGTTAAGATTCTGATGGGAGTTGTTCCACTTCCTTTATTTACAAAGAAAGAAAATAAAACCTAGGGACAGGGATTGACCCACGCAAGTTATTCTTCAAGGTAGCACAGCCCTGGAGTGAGTTACTAACTGTGTGTGATTAGGAGATTATGGCTTTTCTGACTCTATATGGGAGGGTCCATATAGGGTCTTCAGGGTTCCCTAACACAACTGTGTATTTCCTCTTCTACAAACGATCCCCGTCAGGTGACCTCCACCTCAAGTTCTCCAATTCTAGCAAAGGCACACTTGGGATGGGAAATATTTATTATCCACCAAGGTCCCTTATACTCCCTCTCACATACAGAAAGTCCCTCTTATTATACACTTAGAACCTTAATTCCCAATTTAGCATATCTTCAGCCTAAAATGTCTCCAAACATCTGTATCACTTGGTCCCATGCCATGAATGTGGAGTGGCCTGGTGATAATAGGTCTAGTGAGAATGACTCTCACTCAAACAGTTGAGCCAAAGACTTGCTGTAAACACACTTAGAATGAGGTGGCTACAGGCTACAAGTTACTCACCAGCTGCCACAGTTAAAGGCAACATCCCTGCTAGTCAGTCCATAATCCATTGGGACTTATGAGGATGCTCAAGCTGAAACCTTCCCTTCTACACTCAATTGCTGTACTGTTGGAAAAACAGAAGAATTATCTTTCCCACCCTAATTTAATGGCTTCTGGTAAGAATACAGCCCTATATTAAGTTCAGTCTTTTATTTACAATTTAATGGTTTGTAAAAGTTAAGTTTTCTGCCTCTCTTTACCCAATGGACCGGAATGAACTAAGCCAGAGCATATGTAACAAGAAGTTGTGTCCCTGACTCCAGAATCTTATATTATAATTTGTCCTGAAATCTGAACTGTACCAAATTCAGCTGAATTTTCTTAAGCAAATAAGTTATTCTGATATTTATGTTTTCATGACTCAAAAAAAAAAAAAAAAAAACAACCAAGATTCCTTTGCGGCTTGTTCGTAAAGCAGAATTCTAGTATTTTTGTCTCTACATTAAGCACCCTTTACGTAATTCAAAACTTTTAAGAGTCCAACCTAAATCCAATATTAGGCAATAAACAATCTCCTACACATGATCAGAGACTAATTCTCATGCCATGACAATAAACTGAACTCTGAGGCTCCAACATAAATGTTTCTGAACTCAGAAGGCGCTGCTCCATCACTCCCATGCTCCCTTGTTTTTATGGCTTCCGTGGTAATGCTATAGCGTCATGATCTGTGTTCATTTCCTTCCACCCACATACAGATTGCCAAAGCCTTTAGATTCACATCTTGGCAGTTGGTTTCTTCTTTTTATTCCCTTTGCCCTCCACGTGCACGAACCTCTTGTGCAGGCAATTTCTGTGTTCATGCTATTCCTTTAATAAAATGTCTTTCCTCACCACCTCTGCCTAACGTTTCATTTACAGTACAGTAACACTTGATTTTCCTTAACGAAATCAGATCACTTATTTCATTATAAATGAAAATTACTGTGTCCTTTGTAGGACACAATTCATTTTTTCGTTGTATAATGCCCCCTTTCCCTACAGCAAGATAATTTTCCTCTCACTTAAGGTATGCCTTTAGCAAACCTGACATAGACATTTAACTTTCCAAGGCAAGATCTGCAAAGGACCCTGCTGTACCGTCTAATTCTTTCTGTTGATACAGCAGCCGTTGTACCAAATCCAGCAATAAGAGTCTCACGGGGAATAGAACCCACATTTCCACAATCACGTAGGAAGTGTAAAGGCAAAATTGTTAATAGTCTCCCTAGGGTTTCATCTCTTGCTATCGATGCCTTCCATGATTTCATCATGGTTTAAGTAGTGAAATATCTCAATTCAGGTTTCAAAGCATAAAATAAAAACAAGTGTGCTTTAGTCATCTTTTCCAAAGCTTGGTTTTATTTTTATTATGAAGGTTTCTTTCATATGTAATTACATGAAAGTATCGAAATTCATTTCTAAGACAGGAAGTATTATCATGTATCTTGTTATAATGTTTTTAGTATCAAATACTATATATATTGTTTTATACCTCTTTTCTTCAGTGCAAGATTGACCTGTCTTCTTTTTGAGTTACCTTCTAACTTCACTAACTTCTTTACTAACAATGTTCTCTCTCTCTCTTTTTTTTTTCCAGCCAAATTACTACACATTCCTTTAAGATTCTGAAGCCTTTGTGTGTGCAAAGATGAGAGAAGGGAGAAATTCAGTGGTCCCATAGTATTCTCAAAACAGCTATATTATAATTAGGGTAATTACCACTAGACACAGAGCAACAGTATTTAAACAAAATTTGTGCACATAACTTTGTACTCATAATTGTGTCTTTCACTGATGCTTGCTTTTTTGTTTTTAGCTTTACTGTATAATAGTGACTGAAAGCAAGTTGACAGGTCAGATCTCATGTGAATTAACTGGTTTTGTCCCATTCTACAGCAGCTTTCTTCATTGAGTGCCTAGTCTGGGTCAGTCATCGTGATATGCTTTTTGTACACCTATCTCAAAAACCACCAAATCTGGTCCCCTATCTACACTTCTTTCTGTGGACGGTACCAGCCTCTGTCCAGTTGATAGACATACCTGTTGCTTCCTTTCTCACAACCCTTATTTCTGATTCACACCAAGTTCTGTGAATTTAATTCTAAGTACACCTAGAGTCAGTCCACATCTCTTTTGCTTCACTGCCATTCTCCAATTTGAAACTGAAATCATCTCCAACCCAAACTTCTGAAAGACTACTAACCGGTTATCTTGCATTAACTCTGGGGTTCCTTTCTCTACTCTCCACCCTCACGTCTGTCCAAGTTTTGGCCCATTTTTAAGTTTTTTTTTTTTTCTTCTTATTATTGAGCTTTAGGAGTTCTTTGATGTTCTGGATATGTGTCCTTTTCAAAATATACAGCCAGTTCCTGGGAAACAATAGGAAGTCAGTGTTCCTTGTTGAATGGATGAATGAATAAACCCTTTGGAGCATAAATCACTGCAGTTTATGGCTAAAGAAACAGACTGTCTGAGAGATTATGTTACTCGCACAAGGTCACATAACTAATAAATTGCAGAACAAGGATTGGAAACCGGAAACCACGTCTACCTGATTTCAAAGACAGATCTTTCCATGTGCTGTACTGATTCCAAATTCATCGTCATAAAAATATGTGCTTAAATTTGTTGAACCATCTTACAAGTGTGTGTCTTTGTTAACTGCTGGGTAGGGAAAGGCGGGAATCTTAAGAAAGTGTAAAGGAATAGAGATACGGGAGGTATCAGTAGTAGAAAATTATGCAAAGCTTATGCTTCGTTGTGATTGGGTGTGTAACTCTGTCTATCCATCCATCCATCCATCCATCCATCTATCTATCCATCTATCTATCCATCTATCCATCCATCATCTATCATCAGCACCATCATCTATCTACCATCTGTCCATCCATAGTCTATCTAAAAGGATAGCTTCTCTACACGGTGTGTGGTCTAAGTCATACCCCTTTTATCCTATAAAGAAAGCTTATAATATTAAACATATCAAGAGGAGTTATTTTTTACAGTTCATTTTTTGGTAAAATTTGCCTTCAGAAAAATGCGTATATCTTAAGGGTCCGATAAGATGAATTTGACAAGTGAGTGCAACTGTATAACCCACACCACTGTCAAGATAAAGAACATTTCTATCACCTAGAAAGTTCCTTCCTGCCCCCATGCAATCAGTCTCACTCAACCCAGAGGCAACTATTTTTCAATCTCTTTCATCATAGACTAGTTTTGCTTGTTCAAGAATTTTATATGAATGGAGTCATTGTATAAATCCTTTTTTTTGGCTTCTTTTCTTCAGCCTAATGTCTTTAAGATGTATCATATTGCTACATCAGTCCCTCATTCCTTTTTGTTTTTATAGCTGAGTACTATTCTATTACATAAATACACCACAATATTTTTTTTATCAATTCTCCTTTTGATTCACATTTGGGTTATTTCTGGTTTTGAGGTATTAGGACTAAAGCTGCTATGAGTCATTTTGAGCGAGTATTTTTGTGGACATATGCTTTTCACTTCTTTTGGCCTAATGCTTAGAAGCAGAATGCTGGGTTACATGGTTAGTGTATGTTTCACTTTATGAGAAATTGACAAACTTTCTTCCAAAGTGGTTGTGTGACTTTTTCATGCCTACCAGCAATGTAGGAGAACTCTAGTTTCTCCATATTCTGGCCAGTATATGGTGATGGCATTGTTTTCCATTTTAACCATTCTATGTGTGAATAGTGGGATCTCGTTGAGTCCTTAGTTTGCATTTCCTTGATGATTAGAGATGCTGAATACTTTTCATGTGCTTGTTGGCTATATATATATATATATATATATATACACCTTTGTGAAGTGTCTGAACAAGTTTTTGCCAATTTTAAAATAGGGTACTTTATCCTTTTATTAGTGAGTTTTAGGAGTTCTTTATATGCTCTGGATACAGGTCTTTGTCAGATGTGTGTTTATGAATATTTTGTGGCTCACCTGCCCTTGTTTTTTCATGGAGACTTTTGGTGAGCAGATTTTTTAAAGTCTAATTTTCAATTTTTTTCTTTATGATGTTTGCTTTATATTTCTTATCTAAGAACCTATGCTCACTACCAGATGTCAAAAATGTTCTTTTAGGGGAAAGAGATGACTAGAATGGTCACAGAGGATTTGAAGGGCAGTGAAAATTGTGTGTATGATACCATAATGATGGACATAGGTCATTATGCATTTGAACAAACCCATAAAATGTACAATACCAAGCATGAACTATATTATAAATTATAGACTTTGGTTAATTATGATGTGTCAGTATAGGTTCATGAATTGTAACAAAGGTACCACTCTGGTGGGGGATGCTGATAGCTGGGTGGCTATGCATGTTTGGGGGCAGGGACTTCATGAGAGATCGTTGTACCTTCCCTTCAATTTTGCTATGAACTACTCTTAAAAAATGGTCCTAATTAAAAAAAAACCAAAAAATAGAAATGTCCCATCACTGCATCAGGAAATCTCTGCTACACCTCTCGCCATCTTGTATTAGCACATGCATCTCAGTGGTTTTTCAAGGCCATATGGTAACTCCTATGAAGACTTTTAGACAAATCTTCTGTGAAGCTTTATCTTCTTAGGTAACTTGCCCAACAAATTCTAGGGACTGGAACAAACTGGAACTCCAGTCTGCTCCTCAGCAGCACGAGACTGCTGTTCTATTTAATAGTTACTCTGTCAAGACTAGAAGTGGAAGTTGTCAAGGCATAATCCTTTAAAATTATCTCTGACTAACCCTTTGTGATATATGATTCTCTTAGCTGCACATTTCTATTAATTACTTCCTCAGCAATATATAGTAAACAGATAACTCATATTACGAATGCAAAAGCATCTTGTTGTTAACAAAAGTATGCTTTAATTCACAGAAATGCAAAAATAAAAAATCGGTTAAAAACATATATATGACATATATAAATATACACACTCACACACACACACACACACACACTTTCCCCCCTAAATCTAGAGAGTGGTGGCAGGAGGGAAGGAGTGGAGGAGCTGGCCCAGGCAGCAACTCTATTCTTATAAGTAGCAAAACCAAGACTGAATTCTAGGACATAGCTCAGTATATTTTTGAACAGCTATAAGAAAACTGTCCTGGCTTATGTGAGCTTAAAGTTAATCAGAGGAATAATAAACAATGCTCCAAACAAGGAAAGTGTGCCTCCTTTTGTGTAATGTAAGTGAGGACTAGGCTTTCGAGAGAGTCGGATGACTCTACATGCTCTCTCCAGCTGAAATTTCAGACTGCTTTCCTCATGAAAAGAGAAAGGACAAAGTGGCTTATAACAAAACATTTTCCCAAAAGTATAGTGAAAGACACTCATAGTATTTGACTATAAGTATACATTAGGGGTCCAAACATATGAAAAAGATAAAGCAAAGGGAAATAAAGGAAAAAAGGAATACCAACAGTTTTTCAAGTCAGAAACATATTCTAAGAAGGGTAAATGGTGATGACAAAGAGAAATTGCTGAGTTTCAAGGAGTAATAGAAAGATAACTATTTGAACGTCACAGGGGAACAAAAGATGAGAAGTAAGTGCAGGAGAAAGAAGGGGCAAAGGGGGAGGGGAAGGGCTTCACTATCTAGGTTCTGTACGGCAGTTGTTGTAAGTGATTTACAGAGATTCACTTATGTAATCCTCACTCTGACCCTGCAGATTAGACTTTGGCAAGGAGGCTAACTGACCACCGGAGAGTCCTGCTTTCCCTCCTGAGTGGAGAGTTATTACCGGAAAACAGCTGTCCAGCAGGACTCATTCCCTTGCCCCCTTATATCTACGAGTGGGATGTATCACTAGTCCTCACCAGTGAGGTGCGAGTGGAAGTGATGTGTGTCATTTACAGGCTGGAGTGGCCGTGCATCCATGCTTCCTTCCCCACAGTCATTTCCCCTTCCCCTGAAAACTTAGAAACCACATGTGAAGAAGGTGAATTCACAGTATGGAGACAACCTGGTCCTTGAACCACTTTTGGAAGGGATCTGCTCAATCAGGAACACTCACACTGGACGAGTAATAGATTTTATGTTATTAAAGCATGGAGAATTTGGAGTTTATCAGTTATGGCCACTAGCATTACCTTAACAGTGAAGGTAACAAGGAGACCAAATATGTGATCTCCACGTACAGACAAGGAAACTGAGACATAGGGAGAAAATATCACCATCACCAGGAGAAAAATAATTTCATTTCATTTTTGTATTAATTATAATTTTCATAAGCACAAGATTGTAGTAACAAGAAATAATGAACTCTACCCAGTGACCTGGCTTTTGAATAAATAGAGACATTAATAAAGCATATTGTCCTCTACATAAATTGACGATAAACATGTTGTCTCTTTGGAATGACAACAAAAATGATTGATTGATATTAGGTTAGCAGTGGTGGCTATTATTTTAGAATTAACCTGGAAAGCTTCTTTCATTATCTGTGAGGTCAGATGTGTGGGATGGAATGACTCAGGTTGAGACAGAAAGGCTGAGAGGCAGGCAGGAGAGCAGCCTAACTGACAAGCTTATCCCAAACGAGTCCAAACAAGCAAAATCTGGGCACTGGCTTTTAGACCATTGATACCATTTTATCCCAGGAGCCAAAAACTGTGATTGGAACCTGCACATAAATATGCCTCTATTCTAGACTTTTTTTTTGATACTGTTTCTTTTATATGCTAAATATTAAACATACAAACTTAGAAAGAGAATGTTTTAGTAAAGAATAAAGCAACCAAGGACAAGTTCCAGTTTTTACAATAAAAGCCAGCTTTCCCATCACAAGACAAATATTTCATTTCCAAAGGTTAAATTGGTTAACACTTAAAAGGAAGAATTCCACTGAAAAAAAAAAAGAAAGAATCTAATCCAAACTATTCTCTGGCATTGTGGCCATTGTGTTTTCATGTGATTATCTGTGGATACATCTTCATGCACTTTAATTCTTTGCCACCCTGTGTTGTATAATTCTCCTCAAACAGATTTTTACACATCTAAAAACGCCACCAGCTCAATGACTCTGCCTTTCACGGTATCTGCTTTACTTACATTTATTCCTATCTTAAAATAGATCAATGTTTGCAGATGAGTCTTTAGTAAATGATTATGCTACTAGAATTTATTGGAGGCTTGGTCATTTATGATCCTGGTTTTATCCCACTTTTCCTTATGTGGTATCTAGTATCTTTTAAGCTAATGGCTGAGCAGAAGTTTCATGCATTCTTTTAGTATTTTTTCAACTCTTTAGGTGTTAGCACGGCTATAAGTTCCCATTCCCCACCAAGATGCTCCAAGCTCAAAGTAATTGTTTTGAGGCACACAGATAATCCCCTAATTGGTGGGGAAAGACTAAACGCTGTTAAAGAACATACAATAGAAGAACAACATAGGTATGTGACATTCAAATAATTACCAATTGTCATTTCTAAGAGTTCCCTCAGAAAAAAAGATCACTGTTGCCTTGAGTCTTGAAGGAACTATAGAATCTGGGCTGGTAGTGGTCAGTATTTCAGAAGAGAAGAAAATTAGATTTTATAATATTTTTCAATAAATCAGTTTTTGAGTCCTTAGATGTCAAGATCTGGTCTAAGCCCTGGGAACTAGATTACACCTTGCAAAACATGCCCAAAAGGACATGAATGGACACCCTTTCTAATTCTTACTGTTGGTGCTAGAAGAGGCCTTGATTAAAGCAGACATGGCCCTGCCCTTAAGAAGCTTGGAGTCCAGGAGACAGACATGAAACAAATAAGCAAGTAAGATGATATAAAGTTACAAATTGTGACAAGCGTTATGAAGGAGATAGGCAGGATGCTAAGAGAGAGAATGACAAGAACAAGAGGTTTCTTAATCAAGGTCTCTTGTCACCTCTCTGATGACGTGACATTGAGGCTGAGACCTAGTGGATCTCTGGATGGATATGGAGTCTGGCAATATGGAAACAGGGGCATGGAGTGGGCTGTCCAGGCAGAGGAAACAACATGAACAGAGGTCCTCCCTCAAGCTGCAAAAAACTCAAAAAAAAAAAAAAATCCTGCAAGAAGACCAGAATGACTTCAGCTTCTATTGAGTTAGCCCAAAAATAGAACTGAAAATGCCTTTTTGCCTGAGCCGTAATGTAAATTATTTACACTCTTCCATCTTAATGCCAACCCTTCCAACATCTTACGTTCTGTTAATTCCTTGATCACAGATCACTCCTTGCTTGAAAGCAGCTGGACACAAGGTGTTTTGGGAGTCAGGGCATAGGTCCTCAAATTCTGTCTCACCTCAGAATGCAAAGCCTACCACTCTCTCCTGGAAAAAGGAGGAAGTCAAGTGCAGCAAAGGCCCTAGTTTGACAGCCTAACCTTGAACACCCTGCAGGCTCACAAAATCGGGGCTGACCTGTAGGCCCAACATTAGGGGTCTGGTTTGCATGAGAGACTGAAGCCCTTGAGAATGACCTTCCCTGCTCACAGCAGAGGGTTGAGGAGTAGAAGTTTGGCCCATCGAGGTCATAGGGAAGGGCAAAACTGAAGTGTAGCAAAGCAGATGGTACTAACATTGGCCTTCGGTCTGTTTAGGTTGGAGATGGTGCCTCGGGAGCTGGTTAAAATAAAAGATCTGGAGCACAAAATCCACGTAACACATGAATGAGAGTCACAGGAGAGATAAAGGCCCCCATCCTTCCTCGCCCCTGCGGGTGGCTGGAGCACAAAACAGAGGGTGGTACGTCATCCTAGCCACTTGGATTGGAGACAGCTACAAACGAGTGATAAGGATAGGAGAGCAATAAGCACCCAGGTGTGAGGCTCTGCTCCAGGCTCTGGGTGCAACACGCACACAGCCCTTGCCCTCACAAAGCAGAAGGCAGCCACTGATCAATAATTTCGTCAATCTGTAAATATAAACTGTGACAAGGGCTATGAAAGAACTGTATTAAGTGTCGGACAGTCCTATTAGTTGTGTGACTTTGGGCATGTATCTCTATGGACCACAATTTCTTTTTGTTGTTCTGTTGTAGTGACTGAATAAGTTAACGTATGTAAACCACTTGACACGGTTTGTCTATAATGGGCTAAACCAATGGTCACTATTAATAATATCTGGGAATATGATAAGTCTTCAATTATTCAGGTTGTGGCTGATCTAGAGAAATGTTCTTTTGTCACTGTCACTTTGGTTCTGTTTTGGCTCCTAGTCATTTTTCCAGACAGGAAATGTAGACTATATAGATATTTCGGGATTCTGTAACTGTCTTAAATTTCCCTTTGCATGGCTCCATTGTTCCCCTGCCATGGAGAACTGGGAAATGAGTGCAAACCCAGATCTGTGGACAACTCAAGGTATTCCATAGTTTCTTAAGGCAATCAATTAAAATTTGAAAATGGTTGTTTCTGGTCTCCAGCACGTGGCCCCTCAGCAAATTGTTTACCTACTTCCTAAAAGTATTTGGATTTACAAAACTAAGCTTACTGAAATGCAAATCAAAACTATAATGAGGTACCACCTCACGTCAGTCAGAATGGCCATTATTAAAAAGTCTACAAATAATAAATGCTGGAGAGGGTGAGGAGAAAAGGGAACCTTCCTACACTGTTGGTGAGAATGTTGATTGGTGTAGCCACTACGGAGAACAACATAGAGGTTCCTAAAACTAAAAATAGAATTACCACATGATTCATCAGTCCCACTCCTGGACACATATCCAGAGAGAACTCTAATTCAAAAAGATACATGCACCCCAGTGTTCACAACAGCACTATTTACAATAGCCAAGACACAGAAACAACCTAAATGTCCACTGACAGATGACTGGATAAAGAGTTGTGGTTATATATATAGAACAGAATACTACTCAGCCATAAAAAAGAATGAAATAATGCCATTTGCAGCAACATGGATGGACCTAGAGATTATCATATTGAGTGAAGTAAGTCAGACAGAGAAAGACAAATATCATATGATATCAATTATATGTGGAATCTAAAAAAATTATACAAATGAACTTATTTTAAAAAACAGAAATAGACTCACAGACATAGAAAACACACCATGGTTACTAAAGGGGAAAGGGGTATGCGGGGGGTAAATTAGGAATTTGGGATTAACGTATACACACTACTATTTACAAAACAGATAAACAACAAGGACCAATTGTATAGCACAGGGAATTATATTCAATATCTTGTAATAACCTGTAATGGAAAAGAATCTAAAAAAGAATATGTATCTATATCTATATATATGTATAACAGAATCACTGCTGTACACCTGAAACTAACACAACATTGTAAATCAACTATCCTTAAGTTAAAAAAAAAAGAAACTAAGCTTACTGGAACAAGGCATTTAAAAGCTATTTAAACGGAATATTGAAGGGTTTTTAAGCAGATAGCTTATGAGGTTTCTCCACCTACACAATATGGGAAATGGGAAGTTGTTGACACTTTTCAGTCTGTCTTGTGGGAATTCCTCCAGCATCATATCATGCGTATGTCTTTCCATTAAACAAATGAAATAAGCTCTATACCTGAATAAATGTGTGTTATACTTTAAACAGATACAGATGCACTGACCTAGCTTTAAGGTTATCTTCAAAGCATAAATCACAAAAAAGTAGACAGAGTATAATGATCACAACACATTGGAGGTGAGAACACCTCCAGTTTCTAGATACCAAATCAAAGACTGAAGGCGCCAGTATTTCTACAAAACAACTTTATGTGAGAATCAAGCTAGCTAGCTAGCTAGTTTAGTAGAGGAGGGTGGCCTTGGCCATGAGAACTACCACAGAATGCCCAGTACGGTGCCTGGCATGTAGTAGGTAATCTTCTCATGGTGCTCCATTATTTCTGATTTTCTGCTCAGAGATCCAAATGTCTACCCTGATTTTACATACGTAGATAGGTTTGTTGACGTATCCATCTTTATATCCTCGCATTTTGCAGGTAACTAAAACATTCTCTTTGAAATGGATTTTTTTTGAAGGAAACATTTTTAAAATGTAAAAGCACATCCTGTTTTTCTTCCACATAGTAGCTTGAACATGATTTGAAACTTTCTTCACGAATCAAGGCCACTTTTACGAACATCATGTCCTGAACTGTGCCGCACTTCTTAGAGACCATTGATTTTCTTTTCATCTGTGCTCCACCCAAGAATTCTGGAAACCTCCTTGTAATGCAAAATGTTTACTCCTTAATGAACCAGTATATTTTTAGATGTAAACATGCCAGTTTAGTTTTCATAGGTTTTGCTCATAAGACTATATTTATGCCTACTCATATGCACAATTTGGAAAGAAAAAAGTTGGGCCAATGAGGAAGCGTCACCAAATGCTGCGTATGACGTTACATGCCTGTCTTCTTGTTGAATAGATGTCCAAGAAACAAGACCTTTCTTCTTCCCACTACTACCTGGTTATCACTAATCGCATTCATTTACTAATTTCCAACTTTTGACCATTTAGGAATGTTCATTCGAAAGAATATTTTATCCAGTTAATATGAAGTCCTTGAAGGCCAGGCGCCATATTTGAGTGAATAAATAAACAAAACAGTACACTCAACAAGCACCAAAATTTATCAACCTGTAAGAGTTGTTTTACCCCTCAAGCTACACAGGCAATTCTTTTTTTTTTTTTTTTTTTTTTTTTGGTGATATAAAAGAGGAAAGACAGAAAAAGAGAGAAAACAACCAACAACATAACAAGTGAAACATTCGGCCCTACAACAAATTGGCCTCAAGCGCACAAGTGAATAATTTGCAGAACTACTGGTGGTTTTGTTTTCATTTTTGTTTTGCTTTGTATTTCTATCTTTAATAAATGTCTCTGCAAAAATTGTGAAGGCTTCTTCTGCTTCAGAAGTCTTTGGTTTCCTGGGGCATCGGCACAAAATACAGGAGAGTATTTAGTTTTCACTCACACTGAGTGGCAGGAGAACTTTTCCTAAAAGCTACAGTGCGCGGAACAATTGCGGAAAATAATTACCAGGTCAAGCAGACCCTTTATCCTCAGTAGCCATCTGTCCAAAGTCCCACTGAAAGATCTAAAAACCTTAACCTTTCTTCTAAAAAGTCCCTTTGGATACAAACCTCCTTAAAACACCCTACGAAGAGTCAGTTCTAGAAGGCCTGCCAGTAACCACGTGAACGAGGCAAATTATGTCCCTCAGGCTTGTATTTCTCTGTTAGATATTATCTCATATCCTTACATAAAGTCTGAATTATACAAATTGGCTCATTTTCTGAGGATTTGCTGTTCTTTTAAACACAGCTTTTCAGTCAAACTTCACTTTCGGTGGAAACACATTTTTGATAGCCAGGGCTGAACATAAAATTCCATTATTTAAGTGGCAAAGAGTTGGTAAGTCCAGTCCACGAGGCCTGTGGCAGTAACCTACTCTGTTTGTGGTTTCTACTTTGTTAGACTCTGTGGAGCCATGAATCTATCTTGTCCTTACAAAACTGAAAGAGGGGGCTTTTAAAATGAATGTAATGCTAAATTTATGTGCCCCCGGAGCAGCGTATCAAGGCCTCTGGACTGATTAGAGCCAGATGTGGGTAACAATGTTAGTGTTATGGACCAACTGCAGGTGTGGGAATAGATCCCCTTCCCTGGGACCCTCAGCAATCAGACTGGTGGTTTCTTCTGGCTCTCAGTTTGGAGTTTTCAATTAACACTACAATGGCATTGTTGTTCTCCGGCATTAGATCATATGTCATGTAAATGAAGCTGAATATACAGTTAAACTTGACAAGGTGATTTAGGCCAAGGATACATGTGTTCAGTATTATGACTTGATTGAGGTTAAATAATAATAATAAAAAAAAGCCCTGACATGCTATAAAGTTTTTATTATTTGGCTTATCAGTAGATTTTCACATTAGGCTTTCGTAAAACAGAATGTCATTTATAGGAGGGCGAGACGCTTATGAAAAGGGAGACACAAACCTACTTATAAATGACTGAAATGATTAATTCCAGATTGGATGCTTTTACACAGTCAGGATGGCAACTGGAAGTTTTCTCTCTGCTTTTGTTATTTGCCTGTTGCCATCTCCCAAAATTCTGTCTTCGTTCTTTACCTTCTCCTTTAGCGTGAGTGACCGGTACCTGTATGCTTACCGCCCCGCCCTGGTGACAGCAGCAGTGGCGTTCCGGCTGGGATCGTTCGGAAATGTTACTCGACTTAAAGCACTGAATCCAGCTCGGCAATGACCAGGACCATATTCTACTGTCCTACGGGTGTCATGATGTTTAGGAGAGAAGCCCCCGGCTCACTAAAACGTACCCCGACAGCTGTCATCTCTCTAAGTTAGACTGTAAGCTTCTCAGGGCAGGAACCTTATCTGCTGTGTGTTTATAGGCACCACAGAGACTGATCACCCCGCGAATAAATAGCAATAGAAACAGTGTCGCTCGTCCACTTTGTACTTCACACTCACAGAGCGTTCATAACTCTCACTGAAGCTGATGGACCATCCACAGTGCAGAACTCTCCTGTTCTACTGATGCCTTCATTCACGGCAGCAATCTCTAAGAGACCAGACCACGTTGTACGTCAGCTCAATAAAAGGTGCCTTGGCGTGCTGGTGTCTAAGGAAAAGCTTTATACCCTACAAATGTGTGCATTACAGATGTAAAGAAGAACAAGGCTTATTTTTTCTGAATTAATAAGCTCATGGACGGAAATTTTTTCTTTTTGTATTATTCAGCTTTGCATCCAAGTGCCCTGCACCATGCTTTGCACATTACAGATGCTCAAGATGTGCTGAATAAATGCCTGAATAAATGATATGCCAAAATACAGTGTAGTGTCTTGAAAAAATTTATCCACAAATAATACTTGACTTTTTTCTCCAAGATTATTAGCTCACTTGTTCCATCTCGTGTTTACACTGCAGATAGGTAAATTGAGAATCACTAGAAACTTGCCTAAGTATTTGTAATTATGCCAGGAATCAATGTTTCTAGCTATTGTGGACAATTTATAAATTTAAAGAGGAAATAGTACACGTACACACATATATGAGCTGTAACAAAAAGAGAGTGGAATGCCATCTGCCCTTTCTGATCACAACAGAGAGGTGAAGTGTCCGTCTCAGGACTAACTTCGTTTCCCAGTTATTTATCACTCACTGAAAGAAGTTATTTCTGAGTCGTGATAGTGTTGGGTTGTGAAAGATTTTGTCCTTTCCTTGAGGGAAGACAGACATAAACTGACGTGCCATAAAGCAATTTTATAAGAGAAATGATGGAGGTCCGTGGCGTATCGTGGAAAATATGTCAACAGCGAAATGAAGACATGAAATTAAACAGCTATGAGTGTATATTTTTTAAGGCTGCCCTATTTGTTCTCAACACAAAGGAGACTGTAAACAATAGCATTTACACAGTGGGAAAACGTGACTCGAGTCATTCTGTCAGAGCCACCGTCAGCACCAATTAAAATGAGCGCAAATGTGTGACATGAAAAGTGAAGATGTTTGGCCACTGACATAAAATAAATTCTAATTGCTTGCTCTTCTAGGATAACCTAGGTATATTAATCATTAATATTCTAACTTAATTTTCATCTAGATATTCTTCTTTATCAAGCTTTTCCTGGGGCCCTCTCAAATGTTTATAATCTATGGAACACTACATAACTGTCCCCATATGCAATGATAAAATGCAGCCCATTGATTTTTCTGCCAAGGAGGTGGAAGACTTATGAATACAGTTATTCTATTTTGTATGATCCCTGCCTTACAGTAATGTACTCTTTCCCTCCTCCAACAGTGTCCAAAAGCATGAAGAAAATGAGAAGTAATGACGTCCATAACTGAAATTACCATAGGAAAAATAATTCATTGTGTCACTTAAATTTCCAGGGCTGCTTCTGGTAACTCACACACTTACTCCAGCGGAAAGCGAGAGCAGAGCAAGTAAACATTTCTGTTACGAAGAAATCAAAGGGTAATTCGGTTTAGGAGAGTCACTATTATTTTCAAATCACTTTCAAAAAAACCATAGGCAACTGCTTTCTCTCTGAGAAACACCAAAATGAAATGAAGGGATTGCTCGTGGCTTGGGTGTAGCGACATTTCACACAAATTATTCCAGTATCAGTCGTGACTATTACACTCCATCAGTCGTGTAAAAGGAAGTACTATTCAGCCTATATCACAGATGAGAAAACTGAGGACAAAATGGCAATGAAACTCATCTATTGTCATATGGATCTTAAGTTGACTGAGAAAGCAAGCATGATGCATAATTCAACTTTTAATTCCCTGTTGCAAACACCTAGTGACCCCTGTAGTGGAAGCCACTGTGCTAGGTAGGGCGTAGGACACAAAGGTAAATAAAACCTTACCTTGTGCTGCACACCAGAAATCGACACATTGTAACTGGCTATAATTCAACTGAAAGAAACAATTTATCTGTTTAAAGGAGCTTACGAGAAAAATTACTCAGGACATCTGCATGTTAGCAAGATTGGGGGACTCTGATAAGATGTGCAACAAGGAAACATTTTCCCTTAGGCTTTCTGGTCTATGTAGCAGTGATCTCTACCACATACTACACCCAAGAACGCTCCGTGTATCACCTAAACTACTTCAAGCACTTTTCCTGAAGGTGAGAATCTTCAGCCGAGTATGAATGGTTCTAACCCTGGGCTGGTGCTGCCCACCCATGGTTAGGGAAAAACTCTTGTTCACAATCACAAGACATCAAGTTTTAGAAAAGCAAGTGAGCATTTTGGCTCTTTATTATCATGAGCAGGAATTTTGGATCCATGTTAAAATCCAAACTCCTTTTGCTTCATTTGGGGCATAAAAGAACAAGCCATTCTATACTCTATACGTATCGAAAAGAGCAAGCTAATAAGCACAATTTCTTTAAAGGGGTAACCAGGTATTATTTACGCCCCCCAGAGTATACACGGAAAGGGCAGTGACAATAGCACAATCCCACTGTATTGTTGGCTGCATCTGCTCCTATTAAGAGGGAAAAGTCACTACATGGTGGTGTGCATCATTGGGAGCGTTCTTGAGGAGCCCCCAGAGAGAGAAAAAAAAAAATTCTTGAAACTAAAACCTTGACCCATTTCTCTGCTTTCTGATGAGAGTGTCATATTTTACATTATGGTTGAAAAAATTCAGTATGCTCTACGTTTATGTTCCCAGAAAGTGGTAAGTAAGGAAAAGAAGAAGGTTGAAATGTCAGAGAGCCTGTGGCTCTTGGTCCCGGTAAGTGCAGGATGAGGTAGATGGACTACCCGCGGACAAGCAGAACACATCCATGTAGCTTTGAATGTGCAAAAAAAAAAAAAAAAAAAATAAGAGAGAGAGAGAGAGATGTTAAAAAGTTAAAATGCGGGGCTTAGAGTAATTTAGAAGTCAGTAGATTGAGCACCCCAGTATTGGGCTCCTGCCAAAGATGATCCACAGAGAGGTCATTCTGGCAGCTATAGACCATGAGAAAGAACTTTCCAGCTCTCATATTTAGGATCAGAGAAGCACAAGGAGGTTTGCACACACTCGGCGGGAATCCAACATTAAGGCTATTGAAGTACAGTGCAGATCGCTGAGAACTTCTTGTATGTACATGTATTATCTGTGCATGAATCTAAAATTATTAAGATATAGAAATTTCTAAAAACATATACAAGAAATGTAAACAGTGAGACCCCAGGAAGTGAAAATAAGCAATTGTGTTGGAGGAAGTAAAGCATTTGCTGAAAAAAAAAAAATCCTTCTGCTCTATTTGAGTTTTCTAATAAGCACGTTATAGTTATATATTTTTCAGCTTGATTGAGGTACAACAGAGAAATAAAATTTTAAGATATTTAAGTAGTAAAACATGATGATTAAAATATGTATTGTGAAAAGATTTCCCTCCATTAAGTTAATTAACACATCCATCACCTCACATATTTACCTTTTATGTGTGAGAACATTTCAAGTTCACCGTTTTAGTAAATTTCAATTATATCAATACAGTGTCATCAACCACAGTCATCACGTCACACATCAGATCCTCAGATCTTCCTCATCTTTTAACTTAAATTTGGTACCCTTTTATCCCCTGCTACCTATTTTCCCTAACCCCTAGCCCTGGCCATCCCCATTCTACTCTGCTTCTGTGAGTTTGGATTTCACATATAAGTGATACCATGCAGTCTTTCGCTGTCTGGCTAATTTCACTTGCCATAATCCCTCCAGCTTCATCCATGTAGTCTCAAATAGCAGAATTCCCTTCTTTTTTAAGGCTGAATAATATTCCATTTATGCATTTTTCTTGATTCATTCATCTGTTGATAGACACTTAAGTTGTTTTATACTTTTTAAACTAATAATTGCAAAAGTTGATTAAGAGCAAAAACATTGAGACAAGTAAAACAAGAAAGTATACCTTTGAGCTTGAAATTAGCTTTAATTGGTGTTTTAAAGAGACGAAATGATTTTGCCCATACCATAAGAAAAAATATGTCTTGTTAAAATAGGAGAGCAATAAATGCTGGCTTTTCCATCCTTAGCTTCCATCCTTCTGTACATGCAAGGAAATATATCCAAATAAGTATCACTATCAATGCTTAGATTGAATCAATGAAACAACTTGCCAAAGAAGTTTCATTCAGAAACTGAACTGTCTAAAGAGAAAATCTTCCTACTGCATAGCACAGGGAGCTATAGCCAATATCTTTTAACAGCCTATAATGAAAAAAAATATGAAAAGGAATACATATCTATTATATATAATAGATATATAAAACTGAATCACTACACTGTACACCAGAAACTAACAAAACGTAAATTGACTATACTTCAATTAAAAAAGAAGTCAGGTGGAAAATTTTTAAAAATTAAAAAATTAAAAAAATAAAGACAAAATCTTGCTTTGCCCTCTCCGCCTCTTTTATCTGACTTCTCTCCCATTACTCCCACACCTTCTGGTGTCTGTTTTCATCCTGTCATGTTCGTGTTCTCAGTACACACCTCCTTCCTGAGCAATGTGGCTCATTGAATGGCTTTGTCTGCCCTTACGTCTGCCAGTGACTTCCAAGTCTATAGTCCTCGCCCCGACTTCTCTCCCGTACCCCAGACACAACTTCTCTCTGCTAATCTGCCATCTCCACTTGGATTTCTACTTCATATTTAGCACATCTAAAACTGAACTCATCTTCCACCCAAACATGTTCCTTTCCCTATTTCTGCCATCTCTATTAATAATATTATCATCCCAAGTGAGAAGCTCTAAAGTCATTATCTAATTCTCTCTCTATCCTTTACATCCAATTTTGCCAATGCAGCCTCTAAAATGTCCCACAGGAAAAGCCAAACCAGCAAACCAAATCCCACCTTTGCAACTGCTTTAGTCCTGTCTTGTCTAATCTATTGCAACAGATTCTTTTAAATAACTCTTCTCCCCATTTTTAAAGCTCTCCTCTCAACTTTTTCTTGCCACGAGATAGTGAAACATTCTGCTAGAAAAACCTTCAAAGGCTCCTCGCATCCTAGAGGATTTAGCACAGACCCAGCCTACCTGTGCTGGTTTATCTCCATCACTGTTTCAGCCAAACAGAACCGCTTGCTTTTTCCCTGGACGATGGCGTGCACTTTTATGCTGTTGCATCTTTCATCTGCCTCTTCCTTAGCCAGAAATATGACAGGTTCTGTGGGGTCACATAAGGTGGTAACTTTTTCTAAACTTCACCTTCCGTCCCCCATCTGGTGGCAGCGCTGTGTTAGAGACGGGAGCACGAGCCAAGAGAGTGAAAAAAGAGCTCTTTGCCAACTCGTTGCCAGGAATTGCTTAGTCCAACAATGCCTGAGAAAGTCTTAGACACCGTGACAACTGTTAGTCAAAGAAGGTGAATAAAAAGTCACAGGTGTTTCTGAGGAGTATCCAGCATAAGGGAAAAAGAGACATGACGCTGGGAAATAAACTGTCATCGCTTTGCATCAGTATAGCTGTGAAATAATGACTGGTCTCTGCTGGCTCTGAGGTGCCATCATTCTATATGTCTTACTCAGAGAGACAGAATCGAATGTTTTTGTCTGATGACAAGGGAGAGATTGTTCTTTGCAGTTAATGCATTCTTATGAGAAAATAAGCCACTAGCCTAATGCTATAGTAAGTGTTCAGATGTAAATAAACTACAAAGCAGTACAACTGAACTGTACTTAAGTAGAGTGAATTAAATAAATAGAGTATGCCCACTGTAAACTGACCCTAGAGGATGCTGATAAGCCAAGGCCGTCCAAATCCATTTATCCTAAAAATCATGCGGTACAAGTGCATCTCATTCAACGATAATACTTCAGGTCTCTGAGTAAATATGCCTGCCTTCTCAGCAAAACCTGTCTGGATTAATGCCTCCCTGGAGATGACTCATGCCTCTTTAAAAAAAATAGCAGAAAAATAGGAGCTATTACTTGGCCCACTGTTTTCAAGTCAGTGATCGGAATAACAGAAAGGATGGGGAAAAACAAAACAAATAAAAGAACATTTGATTTCTGAAGACAAATCAAATTGGGGTGCTTGGTAAACAAGAAGCAGCTGGTATCTTTACACGTGTGAAACAGCCTTTAGCTGAAAGGCTCTCCCCATCCTCTGTGTCTTTGCATAAGCCGGAAAGCAGGGGTCGACGTTCAGAGACCTAGGATGAGAAACTGCCTGTGGTAACCAGCATTCCTTTTCCTGGTTGTATCTGCCATCCAGATGGTGAGGGTCCCCCACAACTCCTGGAGGGAAGCCACCCAGAATATTCCTTATAATTTCCTCTTGCTCCTAGAAGCCAAGATGAAAATGGGAGCAATCGGGATGATTCAGCCAAATATCCAGAAGGAGGTGTGAGAGTTTTAATGATCATCTATTTCATAAACCTGACTTTGGACCCCTGGATTTTTCACATAACAGGCATTTAACGATGTTTATTGAATGGCACCAAAGAGCATCAGAGAGTAAGGAATATTCTCGTCATTTATTCTAGATATCATGATCTATCAGGAATCATCCCAAACTCTCTCCACCTGAATCACCTTCCTCAAGTATGTGTGGTTTCTTCTTTTTTTAAAAATTTCATTGATGTATAGTTAATTTATGATATTCTGTTCTTTTCAGGTATACAATGATTTCTTGATATTTAATGCATTCATGTGTTGCTGCACTGGGATCTGGGCATAAAATCAGAGGAGCTAGCCCAGAGAAGCTCCCCACAGGCTCCCTTCAGGTTTGCCTTCACCAAAGCCCAACTTCCAGAAGTATCCCCCAAGATTGCCAAGAGCCCCACCTCCAGGAGTGGAGGCCACCTGAACTGAATGTTGCCTCTTCTTACATGGACACTTACCAGGTGGCACAGAATGACTTTCCTTGGATTCTAGACACACATTATTTCATGCATTTTGTACTTCCAAAAGGCTAAAGTACCATGTATCAACGCAATTGAAGTGTAGAATTGAATCTGCACGTTGACTGGAATTTCACAGACTGTCGTTACGGGACACCCTGCTGGATGTTCTTTAGACAAAGGCCAGTGAGGAGCGCTCTCCCTCTGCTATGATGTGGTGTCAGTCATAAGGCAAATTTGGTGAGCAATAACACAAGCAGTAAGGTCAGTTATAGTCCTGGTGACATCAGCTGTAGAATTTATGCTGCTTCGCGATGGGCTTCCTTCATTGATTAACTTCTTTCACGCAGCCGTCAAGAGTGAGCAGAAGCCCTTCACAAAAGGTTTTCATGAGCGTTAACTGTGTCTTTTTATAAAATGGAGTCAAAGTTTTAAAAATGTATGCTGCAACTAAAATGACCAGCATTTCTGAACAGAGCATAATGGTGCTGATGAAACATCGACCATTAGGTCTTTTATTTTCTGCTAACTTGCTGTAGATAACAAAACAGATCCATCCAGGCAAAACATTTCCAGGTTTTCGTAGGCATCGAAACCTCTAATCACATGCACCACCCTGAAAATCAACTTCTACGACATTTGGTTATATAGAAAGATGGGATGGACTTGCGTTTATTGGGTAATATCAGAACAAACACCTACTTTGAGTTTACTACTTTTCTCTTTGGTTAGTTTTAGAAACAATTCTGTGTTTATTCTCTCCTATAATTAATGCTCTGTGTGTGTGTGTGTGTGTGTGTGTGTGTGTGTGTATTTGTGCTAAAGCATTATAAACTATAGCATTTATAAGATCTCAAATTACTAATTACTTTCTTATAGATACTAAGAAAATTTTTTTCACCATTCTCTTTGCAATTTGCTATCAGTCAGCAAAGATTAAAAATACTTAAGTACACTCTATCACTTAACTGTTTTCATGATGAAGTCATATCAGAATGCCTTGACTTTTCAAAACTGGACTAGAAAGAGTGTTTGAAGTCCCATTCTCTGTTCATCTTTCCCTTCCCAAATCCCAAAATGTGAAATTATGTAAAATGGAGAAAAGTTAATAGGACGATGGATATGTGTCTGTGTGTTTTTCAAATTTTTGATTCATGTTAGGATGTCTGAAAATTGCTTCATCAGATTTTCATAAGAAGCAAATAATTCTGCCAAAATTGCAGCATTATGATATAAATATGGGTATCGACAACTTGAAGAGGACCCTTGGAACATTAATCTCATTAATTGCTTCTCTTCTTGTCATAGTGATCATTTACTATTAGGTCCCCTAAGACAGAAATGCTGGGAGAGTTGGACAGTATAGAAAGCTAATAGTCAGAAGATCAAATGTGGCAGGAATTTATGGAGGCGAACTCCAGCATTTATATATGCCAAACCCCCCAAACGTGAAATCTTCTGAGCTTCTGATGACACATGGCCAAACTGAGATTTACGGAGAAAGTTCTAGTCCATTTATAGAGTTGACTTTGAACAGATACAGACAGCGATAGAGAGAAGACGTGGTGGGAGTAGGCTGAGGGAATGAAAGGAGAATGCGTAGAAAAATTAAACGTAAAGGTAAGAAAACACATATGCATCCTTGGAAAGCACCCTTTTAATCCAAATTTCTAAAAAAAATTAACGTTACTTGATTTTACAAATTTTACCAGGTACTTTTTCCTTCTCATATAAGTGAGAATAAATTGAATGAGCAGAGATCAGGATAAAAAAGATGAAGTGAGATTTGATAGAATCCACACTAGCTAAGAACACTTCACTCAGTTCAATTCAGTAAACACTTCTTAGTGTCAGCATGGTGTCTGGTGCTGTGCTTGGTACCACAGAGATGAAAATGAATCCAACTAGGCCCCTGACCTCAAGAAATGTATTGTCTAGGTTGGGAGAGAAATGTTTAAACAAATAAACAAATGTTCATGTGATAAATGCAATATCAGAAGCACAGAAGTAGAACAGAGGAAGGGATGAGCCCAGGAGGGAGAGAAAAAAGGAGGTACCTCCTGACCAGAGTTTTGAAAGATGGATGAAAAGTTCAAGGATAAAATCTGAAGGGACTTCTAAGCAGATGGAACAACATATGCAAAAATACAGAGCCAGGGAGCAGCAGGTTATGCGAAACAAGCAAGGGGCAAATTTCGAGTGAGTTAATGGAGATAGACAAGAATTAGATACGACCAGAGTCTTGAATTCCACGCCAGACAACTTGCTTCAATGTTATCCTGAAGATTTTATCCAAGATGGATGGAGATGAAACTCAGAACCCACAGGGTCAGATTTACATCCTAGAAACTGTGCCCATGGCAGGGAGGAAGACGGATGGATGAGTTGTAAGAACAGAAGCACAGAGACCAACAGAAGCCTCTGTTACAGGAAAGCCTCTGTAAGTTTCTGCTGCACTGATTGTGACCATTGAAATGCAGATCTTTCTACCTTCTACAAAACATGGAGAGGCCAAATTTTCAGGTACCAAACCTTTTCAAGATTTGGACTTGTAAGAAAAGAAATGAAATGGTTAATTTAAAAGCATAAAGAGATTGTGTGACACTTAGAAGCATCATTCATGGTCACTATTGCCTGGCATATGGTGGGCACTAAATATTTATGAAATAAATGAATAAATTAAAAAATACAATTGCCCTTCAGATGGGGACTTTTTCATATTGTTTACAAACCATTCTTAGTAATTTATCACTCTGAATACAAAATAGAGTTAATTTAGCTTAAAATACTTAAAAGTAATCAAACTGAGTTTATTTAAATTTTTTTTCTAGAAATCAGAGTTTTATTGAGTCAGGCTGCCCTTTACCCCAATTAATCCAAATCAGTGAGCTTTTACTGTAATTGAAAGTTGTGCATACTTGCCATTTTCAGTGACCCTCTGAGAGCCTGTAATGGCAATTGGAAAATTTCCAAGGTGCTGGTACCTTTAATTTCTCCTTTACTCTTCTTACGGACAATAGAATTTTGCATTGTCAGGTTTAAATCTCTGATAATGCCCCCTCATATCTTAAACACATCCTTTAGAAGTTTTGCTATTTCTTAACCTGGCTTTACATAACAAATCTGTACATGGAAATTAAGTAAACCCCTTGTATTTGGCATCTCCATTTATTTCGATTACCCATCACCAAGACAGACCTTGTCTCTCCCTCACTCAGGCAATCAGTTATCAAGCCCTGTTCATCCTACCGCTGAAACGCCACTCAAATCTGTTGTTTCCACTCTATTCCCCTGCTGTTCCCTAACTTCAAGCTCTCACCATTTCTAGCCCAGATCTTTCCAAAGGTCTCCCACCTAGAGAATGTCATCACTGTCCAATCCATCCAGAACTGTTGTCCATGGTATGTCTACTCTCAGATGCAAATCTGATCATGTGACTTCTCTCTGTGGCTTTAAAATCCTTCAGTGGCTCCCCGTTATTCAAAGCCCAAATCCAAACCCTTCAGTATGACCCAAATGATCTTTTGGGTCCCACAGGCTCTTTTCATGTACTTTTTTTTAAAATTGAAGTATAGTCAGTTACAATGTGTCCATTTCTGGTGTACAGCGTAATGCCCCAGTCATACAATGTATGCATACATCCATTTTCATATTCTCCATGTACTTTTACACCTCTGTACTTTTGCACATATTTTTCCCTCTGCCTGAAATACTTCTCTGCTTTGTCCCTTTCTTCAACCAGCAAATTCACATACATCCTTTCAAGATGAACTCAAGGGGGAAGGAGATATAATTTAGTGGTTAAGGGCATGAGAGCTAGCGTACTTAAACCTTGGTGGGAATCCAGCATTGCTTCTGGATGCACCCCAGCTCTACCGCCTCCTGGCTCCGGGACCTGGGCAAATCACCGTCCTCCTGAGGCTCACTGTCCTCCATCAATGAAGAATCGTTTTACAGAGCACTGTGATGATTCAATGAGATCAAGTCTCTAAAGTGCCTGCAATGTCATCCCTGTGTAGTGGTGATTATTATTTTTAAATGTCATCTTTCCTATGAGGTTCTCTTAAAGCCACCATTTCTTTATGTCAGAATAGATGGAATTCTCCTTCGATGTCCTTAGAATATTTTGTTTAGACTTCTGTAGCGCTTACCCTATTATTGGGTGTTAATATTAATCGGAGTTAACCGTTCATTCAGCACTTTCCATGTATGTCACTTTTGCAAACCTTTAACGTGTGGTATCTAATTTAACCCTCGGCAGCCCCATGAGGTGGGTAAGATTGTGATCTCCATATTAACAATGAGGAAGCTGAAGCCAGAGAGGATAAGCAACTCATCCACACGTACTCAACTGGTTGTAGCAGAAGGAGTCTTTGAAACCAGGTAACCTTGCTTAAAATACGCTCTCTTAACCATGGATAGCCCATGGTTAGTTCCTTGAGTACAGAAATCATATCCCTCTCATCTCTATGGCATTAACATACACACAATTTCTACAGACAAGGAAGGTTTATTATGAACTTCTGAATAGAGTCCTGAAACCCGGGATCTGTGCTGCAGCTGAACCCAGGCACAAAAGCCATCCATTCAGACTTCTTCTCTTCTCTTTGCAAAATCAGCTCCTCTGCTTTGGTCCAAGAAAGGTATGGGAAATCTTCTTATACTAAATGTGATCCAGTCCCCTGCCCCCTCCACAAGGGAGGCAGGAAAAAGATTTCTGTGTGTTGAGAAGTTACTCCAAAGCATATGGACAAACCCAGTATATTCCAGCTTTATATATGTTTTAGCAAGCAGATGAATGTGAAATTGTACTTGGCAAGCTAGTCTCAAAGAATCTTTTGTTACTGCGGAGAAATTTTGCCACTTGATAATTGACTGCACTTAAGAAAATTCTGGAGAGAATATACCTTCACATTTACTTTTAAAGAGACTAATGTAAAGAAGCTAGACATTGTTTTTGAATTGTTTAATAGGAAACAGCATGCCTCTGAAATATGAAGTTTTTACCAACTAAAAATCACACTGCCTTTAATATCAGGTAGGATTGCATACAGAGGCCCAGATACACATGTCATCCTCAATTTCAGCCATTCGTGCCCTTATTTCCATTTATAAAGTAGGTGAATATAAAACTCCCCAGGATTGCTCCATGTCGTTTAAAAAATTGTGAGCCTTGTATATTCTGTGTAAAATTTGTATCTGCCTTGCGAGCATCACTTAGTAAATCTAGAATTTAAACACACAGTGCCTTCCTACCGCCCAGGTTCTCGCTGGGTCTGAGGTCGTACCATCGGCACGCACACGTTCAGAGCATTTCATGAACTGTACGGTGTCGGCAGGTCATTAATAAAAACTGGAAAAGTAAAAAGCCCCATAATTAGCTCCCGAGGTAACTTTGAATGTAACATTTTCACCTCAGATTCAACACCATTAAACAAAATGACGGAGGTCTATTCACTAATGTAGCCTGAGAACCATTCCACTGTAGTTAAACTTTGCCAAATTGAGGGACACTCAAATAGCAATATGTTGTGATTCATCGAATCAAAGGCCACAGACAAATCAATAGAGATAGTTGCTGCATTAAAAAATGATAATGAACACATGTAATGGTATCACCAAGGTTACCTTGAGACGAGCAAAGAAGTGGTTTAAAACCATCACTAAAAATAGGGTCAATACAGCAGCCTTGAATGAGGAGGTAAAGAACAGAAAACCAGTACACCAGATTAGTGAGTCAATCCATGCTTATTTTAAAAGTCTTGACGTGAAGAAGCAGCATATTAGTCAAATGACAGACGAAGGAAAAAAGGATGTGTAATCATTTCATTCTTTCCTTATTTTAACTCTGCTTGATTTTTTATCTTTGAACAAAGCCCAGTCCCTGGAGGAGATGATAATACTTACCTGAATTACCCATGTGGCTCTTTGGATGATTTCTTAACATAAAGAATGCAGTTAACAAATCATTGCTTATTCAGATAAAAAGTGTTACACTGATGTAAACTTAAATAAGCGCTTTAAATCGTTGGTGGGAAATGATCATTTTTTTACCCAGTGATAGAAGTTTAAAATCATCCAGCTAGAATCTGCCTTTAAGGTGGTTTACTCCAGCCCCGAATCAGTTATCTCCTTCCTTCGTGGCATCCTTTCTCGATGTATTACAGAATTAAAATGCTTTTTTGTATTGATTGTTCGGTGAGTTTCTCTAAGTGGTTTTTAAACATTTCAATAGTAATAATATTGGCAAATTTCACCTAATATTTAAACATTTTTCTAAACCACAAAATCACTGTATGTAAAACAATGAAATCATAAAGTAGATAAATCTCATTTAAAAAAGTAAAGGTTGAATTTAAGCTTGATCAGGAATCTGAATGTTAAACTCTTAGGAAAAGGTCACAGGCATGTTGTCACATCTTCTCAGTTGTGAGAATATCTTTTTTACTTAAAATAAGAAATTTAAATAATTTGCTTTGTATTTTAGCCACACGGGATAAACAATATTTTTTTTTTCCTTAGTAAAATAGTTTATAGGTTGCTTTGATTTTGAGCCCTTGAGTAGTATTTAGTTTTTAGAAATCATCATTTTGTTTAATACACATACAAAGATAAATTTCTCAATTGTTCTATCTTGGAATCCTAGCACGATGTCCACATTGGTATAGTTTTTGGGAATTCATACTCTTAACTAGCTTTAAGCAAAAAAAAAAAAAAAAAAAAAAAAAAAAAAAAAAAAAAGTGCAGAGTTTTACAGCAAGAATCGCTGTGTTTATCTGAGCCATCACAAGCAAAGTTTTATGAATGCTATGAATCTTGGATAACCATCCAAATGATAACCATAGTTAAGTGATCCATACAATTCCAGTTTATGGCATGATTTTACTCTTGGTCACAGAATTGGGGATTACAAACTTGCCGTTTATGTCGCTACAGACAGTTCCCAAGTTCACCTGATAGCTTCTGAATTATTGATTGTTTTCAGTAAAGCCCAGTTTAGAACAAAAACCTTTTCATTAGGACTGTAATTTTAACCTCCAAAATTCAAATAGGATGCAAAAAAACAGAATAAGAAATAGGTAATCTTGCTACATCGTAGAAAACAAAGACAATGTTCTGGCACGTGATTAACTGACCTTTGACCCGAGTGGGACCACCTGAGTGCACAGTTTATTTAACTTGCTGAATTTTGCCTTTGTAACTAATACTTTTAAAACGTGGTCTCCCTAATTCATATTGCAGAGCTGGATGGCTGAAATTACAGCAGTGGTTCTTAATTATTTGAGGAACGGATCCCTTTGATTACCTGATAAAAGCCTCAGACCTGCCCTCTTAAACAAAAGTGTGCAGGTACAGATTTCTGCACACTATTGCAGGGGTCATGGACCATCCAGCTGAGGCCCACGCGCTGATCCCTGCTCTAGATTAGGTCAGAAAAATTGGAAAACATTCTTTTTCAACAGAAAATGAGTACATTATTTTAACTACTATGGCGTTTGAATGATGTTTTAAATATATTGCTGGTTTTTAGCAACACAATTTCCTTTCTTCTACTTTATTTGCGAAATACATGAAGAAGGGACGACACCGGATGTTTTGGTCTCTGTACAATGATACATAAGCAGCAGTCTATGGCCAGGACCCTTCTTCATGTATCTTCTCCAGCACTGTACATGCAGAGAATCAAGGGCAGAAGGGAAGTAGAATTTTGGTAATTTCACTTAAAACGTAAGGTCTTGCAGACATGAAGAGATCAGCATAAATTTTGAAGCGTAAAATTATCCATCTAAATTAGTCTGGCCAGGCATGAAATGGTTTCAGTTTACCTAGCGAACGCCTACAATGAACCATGATGTCACCTCAAGAAGGACCTTCTCCCTGAGTATCTGGCTTTTCTAAGACAAGTCGTAATAGTTGCAACCACATCAGTAAAGTTTGACTAGGTCTCCACTTTCTAATTTGCAGAGACAAACATCTGCAGAACGGCTGTCAAAGAGCCTTCCATGTCCACTTCTATCTGTCTGGCTGTTAGATAAGCAGCAGGAGAATCCACTGAGGCTCTGGACTGAGAATCACTGAGCACAGCACTCACTCCTGTAGGTCTGCGTTGTTCCCAACAGTCAACCCACAACTATGTTACTGAGCGTTTCTGTGGCAGGTATTGTGTTCAGGATAAAATTAATACCAATAAAACCATTAGAACAGTGCCGACTCACGATCCGCACTTAATACATGTTAACCATTGTTATCATTATTATTGCTTTCTTGTTTACTTTTTAACATTTTTTATTGATTTATAATCATTTTACAATGCTGTATCAAATTCCAGTGTAGAGCACAATTTTTCAGTTATACATGAACATATATATATATTCATTATCACATTTTTTTCTCCATGAGCTACCATAAGATCTTGTATATATTTCCCTGTGCTATTCAATATAATCTTGTTTATCTATTCTACAATTTTGAAATCCCAGTCTATCCCTTCCCACCCTCCACCCCCTTGGCAACAACAAGTTTGTATTCTATGTCTATGAGTCTATTTCTGTTTTGTATTTATGCTTTGTTTGTGTTTTATTTTTGTTTTTGTTTTTTTAGATTCTACATATGAGCGATCTCATATGGTATTTTCTTTCTCTTTCTGGCTTACTTCACTTAGAATGACATTCTCCAGGAGCATCCATGTTGCTGCAAATGGTGTTATGTTGTTGGTTTTTATGGCTGAGTAGTATTCCATTACATAAATATACCACATCTTCTTTATCCAGTCACCTATTGATGGACATTTAGGCTGTCTCCATGTCTTGGCTATTGTAACTAGTGCTGCTATGAACATTGGGGTGCAGGTGTCATCCTGAAGTAGGGTTCCTTCTGGATATATGCCCAGGAGCAGGATTCCTGGGTCATACGGTAATTGCTTTCATGTTTATACAAATACAAGTGGGTCATCCTTCCTGTGATCTAGTGAGGAATTTAAAATAAAGTGTGGTAAGGTCAGGATGGAAGCATATGGCCTTGCCACAGAAACCATGATGTGGGCCATGGAAGTCCACCTAGTGAGTTGGGAAACGTTTCCTAGCAGAGAAAGAGGGGTGGTTAGCTAGACAAATCAGGAAGGAGGCGTGGCCTTCTAATGAGGCAATTCTGTATGCAAAGCATGGTACATCACACATTCGGGTGACTACAGTAGTTTTAGCTTGATGGGAGCAAAGACTACATGCAGAAGTTTGACACAGATAAGACCAGAAAAGAATAAAGAGCAAGATTTTATGACAAATCATTAGAGACTTAGGTAAGGAGTTTTAACTTTACTGCGCATGCTATGGAGAGTTACATTTTTTTAAACTTCTACACTGCAGAGTTCTGCCACTATTCACTGCATAACTTTGACTCATTCACTTAACCTTTTGGGGTTTTGGTTCTCATGTGTGACACAAATGAAAAGGTAGAGTTCATGGTGGTCCTGCTTGTCTTTTAAAAATGATCCCTTGTTCTCATGCCAAGAATGCCCAAAATAAAAGGAAGGTTAAAAAGTTCTCATTTTTCAGTGGCCAAATGTAATTGTGGAGACACTTATACGAGTTTTGACCTTTATATTTAGCTTATCTCTGGATGAAGTAAACAAATTACTTTCTAATTTAGGTTTATGCAAATTAAAAAAAAAAATAGACTTCTCCAAATTCCTGCTATCTCCTTCAAAATCATAATCCAAATGTACTTGAGGGCCCACTTATAATTTGCATATGATATTTTTCTGTTTTGAAATTGAAAAAGAAGAAAAAACTCTACCAATGATTGCTCAGTCATTAACACAGTCAGGTACCACTTCAGTGGCTGGTACTCAGTCAGCCGATCAAAATCACCTAGTCAGTTACCTTATGATTTTCCAATTTTATAGTCAGGTCAGTTGGAGATGTAAGTAACTAATACATATCTAAACTTTCAACAGTTTTAGTTTTGTGCATCTCATTAAATCCTAATTTTGATTGACGAGTATAAAATTTAACTTTCCAAGGCTTCAGTACTTTCGTTGTTCTACTGAGTTTAAAAGCGCTCTTCATAAACTGCATGCATGCCTCAAGCAAACACGTGAAATCTGATGAAACCGCTATAAGCTCTATTGGGCCACCCTCCTCTGCATTCTTCCCATTTGAGAAATAGAGCCGAGCAACCAAAACCTTTCTGAAATGAGGTTATGTTTTGTGGCAGTGGAAGATCAGCAGAAGATGGAAGAACGTGACAGTGCAAAAGTGAAGGTTTAAAAGCAAGTTAACAGAAAACGAATGGCAATAATTGCTCCTCACCATCTCTCTGCAACACTCCTCATTCTTCCTGAAGGCCCCACCCTCACTCTACTGCTGCTCTCAACTAACCCCCTAAGTCCCCATTCGCTAGACTGAAATGATCAAATTCAAGGGTCAACTGTGAGTGGATTTTGTGTTGTATTGAAATGTCTTCTCCTCTGTCTCCACTTTTCAGTTAAAATCAAAAGCCTTGAGGCCAAACTAAGTATGTGCAGGTCTGTCATCTCCCTTCTTCTCATTGTCCTTGCCTCCAGCACATCCCTCCACGCCAGCTTCTCTACACTCTTTGCTTTCCTCTCTTGACTTTCCGCCAAGCTTTCCAACTAGGACTGGCTTAAAATCGCCGTCTTTCTGGAAGACATTCATGACAATTTAAATCTAAATATAAATTCTACTCAAGCCCCTTTGTCTAGTAAATGTCACCAATCTTCTCCATTTTATCTAACTTGCTAGTATTTTATCCATTTTATATTGAAATTTCAGTAGGTGAAGATCAAATCCACTTTTGTATGTTTAAAATTTCTGGGTTTCTGGTGCTCAGATGTCTTCCTATAATGCTGGCCTGGCTGTCTACAATGGTGACCTAGGTTTTTGTGGGGGCCCCAGGCAGGCAGTCCCAAAATACACCTCAATGGCATATTGATTATTTTAAATTAAAGTTACTTGAGAAACAGCTGATTGGGAAAAAAAAATGATATAAAAAAACCCACTCTGACCCTCACCTTTCTCCCTGAAAGTGGAAAATAAATCTTCCATGTGAAGTTCTCCTCCCTTTACTGGGAGGATAGAAAACATTGTTATCATCAGGGTTAGGGAATTCAAGGCTAAGAGAGCCGTATAAACAAACTTTGTTACTTCCTCATTAGTCTGTTACTCCAAGCACAAGCTCCTTTGTTTTGTTAAATCTTCACAAATAATTGTTTGTCTAAAAATAATATGTAAACAGCTTACTTTGGTCGCTTTGGGAGTCCCATTTCTAGGACCTCAGTGCATACAAATTAATTTTTTTATTCTGTTAACCTGTCTTGTGTCAATTTAATAATTAGACCAGCTACAAGAACTCAGGAAGGGGAAACTTTCCCCTCCCTGGCAGTCGGCAAAGTCAGCAAGGTACTAGGGGACCTCGCTCCTGTCCCTCCCTCCCCACCATCTCCCATGAGGCTGCTGCTGCTGAGAGATCCTGGGACCTCGACAAAGGCCAGCAGAAGGGGAGTGTTCTCACCACGTCGTCCTCCTGAGTCGGCCTGCAGGGTCTGGTGGAAGGGAAAAGTCACGAAGAGTCCTTTTTCTCTTTTCTAAACTTAGATTAGCAGGAGAAAATATTTGCCGCGCTGGTTTCTTGGGGCAGAGCCATTCTGGTGTTTGGTAAATGAGTACTCTCAATTTTTATCGAGTCTTTCCTCCCCAGAGGTGGTCACAGTTTTCCTTTGTCTTTGTCTATCGTGTTGTTTGTCAGAAGGAGGAAGAACCACAGGGCCAAACAGCAGGCACAGGTCCATTTACACGCCTACTGTTTGAACCAGCCCCACAGACGAGTGAGTTAACAGTTCTCACCAGACCAGCGTCTGTTTAGATAAACTTTGCTGTGGGTTCCCTGTGTAAAAACTGAATGAGGTTTTCCCTTCTGCCTTGTTCTCTGTCCTGAGGGCTTAGCTTTGTAACCGATAAGAACATTCTCTCTGATCTCCATCACCCAGAAGATGCACTTACTGGGGTGCATCTGGCGGCCAGCTGAATGGAAGTCATAAGCAGCACTTTCTTAATGCAGCTGGGCGAGGTCTCAGGGGAACTTGTCGTACGTGGTCTCAGCCCATTCAGGGCCTCTGTCATCTCCACCTTTGTTGCCGTCAGTGCTGGAAAAGTTCTATGCCAGTGGTACCGGCCCGGTGTCACAGATTAACAGGTCTATGACTGGAGGTATCCCACATTCCCGTGGGAAACCAGAGACACTGGTTCACTACACCATTTACTGCCTGTGGCAACAAAGGGCTTCCACTTTCTTAGACTAACTCTGGGAATGAACTTTCTGGCTCCTGTGTGGCCTACATACTCTCCTGTGAAACACATCTTCTACCTTTGGTTAAGCCATAAAAAAGGCTTATTGGTTTGAGTTGCTATTTAGAATTAATGGCTACTACTCATCAATGGCTAGAAAATGGATTCTTTAAATTGACTATATATATTTGGGGGAGGGGTAATTAAGTTTATTTTTAATATTGCCACTGGGAACCCAGGACCTCATGCATGCTAGGCACACAATCTACCACTATATCCTCCCCGTTAAATTGACTATATTTTAAAAGAAAAAAATTTTTTTGAGAACTCTCGTCATGAACAGCTGTCCTATGAGTACTTAGGGGAAGATCATGTAGAAAGGAGAACACACACACACACACATATAATGTCTAGCTTTATAGAATTCCTCACTAAGATGAAAGAACAGAAATCAGACTCAAAACAAAGATCCAACATAAATTGTCCTTCTTAAAAAAATTGCCCCATCTCCTCAGCAATTCCCCAGGCCCTCCTGCAAGTAATCAAGAAACAGATCAGCTGGGAGCCAATGTTCAGGGACTAATGGAAACAGTTGTCTCTGTCTTGCAAATTGCTACAAAACTAGAAATGCAACTCTAAAAACAAGTCAAAACTCACCCATCTTTACCAAGCTCTCAACCTTGCTTATTCTTCTTAAAATGCTTACAGATATTACTTTAAAAATCAAGATATTGGAGCAAAATTGTTCTCTCAGGGAAAAAAGGAATTTTTGGAAAGGAATTTAATATATGGTTAGGACTAAGATTGGAATAAATTCAATTAAGTAAATAAATCTTAATGTCAAAAGTAAACTGATACAAAATTAAAACTTGGTTTTTCTCTCTATTAAAAGGACTAACTTGTCCTTGATGAGAAATTGTAAACAAAGATTTTCTTTACCTGTAATGCAATCAGTCTAGAAAAACAAGGATTCTGTATTTCATATTTATTAGACCTTTGATTACTTAGGGGGAAAAAAGTGAGTCTTTTCAACATTAAAAGAGCTAAGACTTTTGTAACTATTTAACTTTCTGTATTTGCCTGCAAAGTCTTTGTCACTGTGATTAAATGGATAACTAAGTATTGTTTCATAATGAACTATGATCCTATTTGACCAAGTGTTTTGAAATATTTTTGATATTTTCAACAAACTTCCCAAAAGTCAAATTCTAAATGAAGTCTTATTGCCCTAAGAATAAATTTGAGATCTTCCAGAGGACCCCAGGAACACCTCAAAAGATCTGTTTTCTCTCCTTGTAAAAGAGATAAGAACTAATTAGGCTTATTTGGCGTGTTAAATTATGTGAGAAGCGCTGTCAAATAAATGATGACAACCCTTCTTAAATTATATTGTATGGGTAATGTTGCTAGTATAAATGTTCTAAAAATCATATGCAATTCCTGAAATTTGGATATGTCCTTATATAATTTTTCAGTCATAATTCTAGTTGTTATCTTAAAATGTTGTGTATCACAGTAATAATCAAATTTCCATTATAATGAATCAGAACTTTAATAATGGACATTTTAAAGTCTTCTGTTATATACGGTTACTGTTTATTCAGATGCTTTTGTAAGTTTCCTGCAAATGTGTTTTATCTTCAGAGAAATTCATGGAAAGGAATCTAACAAGTACTCTAGAATTAAAGTTTCTGATGACTTTCAAATCATACCACTAAACTGGGGAAGAATTTAGAGAACCCTAGTGGAGAAACTGATAGTTTCATAAAACTTCTAACAAAAGATCAAGCAAAACAAAAATGAATTACCTGGGACTAACTAAGTGAACTGAAAAAGATGACTGTAATTTTGTATGATTTTAAAAATTTGAAACATTGCCAATTTTCTCATGTTTTATTTCTCCAGATCTAAGAAAACCTTTTTCTCTTTTCTCTTAAACTAATTTGATAAATGATACCTTTGTAAGCAGAACTGAAACATTTATTGGATATTATTCCTGGAGCTCCTGGGCCATGGGCTCTGCCCTGCCAGGAATTTGCTGTGTTGTCTGCAGTCAGTCACTTACCCCCTTTCTGCTTCAGTTTCTCATCTGCAAAGCAGGAATGCCAACACTGCTACTACTAATAACAACAAAAATAACCGATAACAGTAACCACAACACATATCGTATCATTAATAATACCAGTGATAAAACGGTAGCACTCTTGCCTGCGAATAGCAGGTAACAAATCCTAGAACTGAAGACAAGTATTTTCTAGTAAATACAAAGGAAAATGGTCAAAGCCCAGGCTTTCTCTCCTAAAAATACTGACCCAAAAGCCCATCAAAGAACCACTCAGGAATTCCCACCCATGGTGGGGAGCTGAGTGGGACATCTTCAGCTGTCTTATTTTAAAGACTGATTCTGCCCCTAAATAGTGATGTTGTTTCTTGGAATTTAAATGCCAAGTACATCTCTTAGGCCTTTCTAAATTTTATTAACTTTTAGCATTTTAAAAATTCTTAAAGATGCTCCCAGATCTGTCCACATTCAAGTATTTCTCTTACTTGTACTCTGTTCCTTTCCTCTAATTTTTCCCCTAGCTTACTGGTTTAATATAATCTTATTAAAAATAAAATTAAAACTTTCATTCATTATTTAACACCTTAGCCATATTTATCATTATTCATTCCATCGTTAATGTGGTCCTTTTAATTTCTAATGCATTCCATTGTCTATTTAAACTGAAATCCTTCCAGTTTTAGTTCTTTTTTGTTTTTATTTCTATATATTGCCTTATCTTCCTAAATTTTAATCTCCAAAATTTTCTCCCCAAAAATGTGATTTTTTTTTTTTTTTTGGCATTGCTTTTATTTACCTGGCCCTTTTAAATAATGGCAAGGATGTGTGACTGGGATAAAGGGAGAACTATGAAAGCAAGTCAGGTCTAGGTCAGGAGAGGCTGGATTTCTTTTTTGTAGTTAAACCAACAGTGATATTTTAAAGCCCCCTACTACTGCTCCTTCCAGAGTTCAACTTCTGACTTCAAAACTTGCAAGCTAAGTAAACTAGTAGACTCAGAGGTTAAGTCTCCAGAATAACAAATCTTCTCCCAGTGGCAATGCAGCTGACCAGCTGGAATGGTACTGTCTTCTCATATTATGTTTATAGGGGAATCTTTGGGAAAATCTCTGTCCAGGGACTAAAATTCCAAGCTCCTGACATGCAATGATTTTTCCTTTCTAAGGAAACATAGATTGTAGCCATTTTTTTCAACTGAAGTCTACTGTGTCCATCCCAGTAAAATATCTGCACTGAGGGAAAATAAATAACCTGCGAAAATCTCCAGCTTAAATATAAGTCTCTCTAGTCTATTAAGAAGGCACTTGGCCCTTTTGTTTGAGGTTAAATAAGACTTTGCCGAAGAGCAGGACTTGAAGGAGACATTTTATTTTTAATAGACAAAATAGGGTGAGGAGGTGGGGGGACTAAGATACAACTACCCTCTTTGCTTGCTGAATAGTGGCCCCGAATGTCACTGGCGGGGCTTGGCTCTAGACTGAAGGCACCGCCCTACTGTCATCCATCCTTACTTATGGCTGAGTCATGCAAAGCAGACAGGGAGAGTCCCATGGTCAGACATTAGGGCTCGAGCACCCTGATGGGGCGTCTAAACATTATACAGACAATGCACACAACCAAGACTGAAAGAGTAAGGAAACCCTTTGCCTTTTTCACTGGGGGTCTGAAGATTTTTTTCTATATATGATTAAAACATTGTAAATATTATCTAGCCCACAGAAGGAAACTTCCTTAATTGTACAAATCCTAAATCAGTTTCCATCCCTTTATGAAAGTATATCTGACCTCATCACTATCAACTCTACGTATGAACCCCAACACACTGATAGGATAAAGGGTGCAGGAGGCCAGGGGCGCCCATCCAAGCAGGAACAGTCAACGTTATAACTTAGGTTTAATCTTAAAAACAACCAAAGATCATGAACCTTCCAATAACGCCTGTTAAAACGAGCTACATTAACAGTCCACAGTCAAGCTAGTAGATTGTTTTCTTTCATCCTGCCTCTAGCATAATTGGGTTTTAAAAATGATTAAGGTCTTTTAGTGTATAGATCTCCTCAACCACCTTTCTTTATCCTAAGAGATAGGAAAATTTTGACAAGGCCCGAGATTACCCTCAGGAAGACTTTCAGTACTGAGAAAAATACATTGAAAGGACTCAGAACCCCAATTTAATAATCCAGGCCTGTCTGGAACTCTAGGGATGAAAAGAATGAAGAATCTCAATCACTGGTGATTAGACCCCTTAACTTCCAGCAGAAAGAGTTCTCTCTGCCACAGGTGAGCAGGCCCTTCCCTCTAACCGCTCACTCACCTACGGCTGTCGGTTGAATTGGGTCCCCCCGCAAAAGGAGGGCTTGAAGTCCTAACATTTAGCACTTCTAAATGGCACCTAATTTGAAAATAAGGTTTTTGCAGATTTAATCAACTTAAAATGAGGTCATTAGTGTAGATCCCAATTCGATGAGGCAGGTGTCCTTAGAAGAGGAAAAGAGACAGAGATGGATGCAGCAGGGAGAAGGCTGTGTAGAACAGAGGTAGAGACTGGAGTGATGGAGATGCATTGCCAAGGAACACCAAGGTTTGATGCTACCACCAGATGCCAAGAGGAAGCGAGGAAGGATTCTGTGCAGAGTCTAGAGAGAGCATGGCCCTGCTAACACCTTGATTTCGGACTTCTAGCCTCCAGAAAGACAACATTTCCATTGTTTGTTCCATTTGTGGCACTTTGTCACAGAGGTCCTAGATAAACGAATCCATCTGCTTAAGTGAAAAGAAAATTACTTGAAGGGCAGCTTTGACTTCTTAGTAAATGAGTTGATTACGGACATAGATTAGACTTTTACAGATACAATATTTCCACCCACTGAAGCTCCCATTTGCTGTGCCCTGGTGTCCAACCAGCCACAGAACCTGCTCACCTTCCTGCCAACAATGTCTGATGCTCGCAATCAGACAGGATGCTCAAGAGTTTACATCTGATGGTCCCCTTAGTCCCTCCAGTAGCACTCTAAAGTATGCATTATTTTCCCTACTTTGCAGATTAAAAAAAAAAATGAGGGTTGGAAAGGTTAAACAAGTAACTCGCCCCAGGTCACAAAGCTAGTGAGTAAGAACCTGTGATTTAAAGCAGGTCTGTTTGCTATTCATTTCCAGGCTCTTAGCCATAATGTGTATTGATTTTACTTCTCACTTTGTCCAACGATGTTTAACCTCTTCAAGTGTTCTTTTCTATACCCTGGCCCAGAACACTGTCTCTAAACTGGGCAGGGGGAAGAGGCCAAAACCATCTCAAAGGATACTTTCTCAAACCTTGTAACCCCCTTAAAATATTAGCACAGAACTTCAAATACTTCCTGTCTCTCTCTCTTTTTTTTTCCCCTCTAACATTCTACGTAACTCTACAACCTCATCGCTTTCTCAGGCTAAATACCACTCATCCTTCCTTCATGTGTCCACTTAAATGTCATTTATCCAGTGATCTTCGCTTGATGTCACAGTCTAGTTGGGGCCTATAATGCAGCCTCACAGCTCCCTGTAGTTCTCCCTCATGCTACTTATCACAATCAAAATGTAATAATTATTGGGTAGCAAGACAGACCTGCTAACTAGACTAAGGACCTGTTAGCACGCCTTACACAGAAGTCTAGGGGGCTGACTGTTGTACTAGTTCCATCACTTTAAGACTAGGAAAACATGTAGACGATGCTGCCTTAGTCTGGGGAGGTGACCGGTAAGGCATGTATTCATGCTGGAGTGTGTTCCCGGTGCTGCCTCCACCGCCATATCCAACGTTCACAAAAATGAGATGGCTCATTTGATGGGTCCTGATCATGTCCAGACTAGACAGTGCACACAGCTGCTCTTGTCTTAGGTATAGAAGGCTTTGCTCAAGGGAGGGGAGAAGATCTGATGTGACCCTCTCACTCAGTTTCTCCCCTACTAGGTATCTGATAGCTCTTATGTCTGCAGCCAGAGAGCATCACCATTCTCTCTGCTGTGGGTCTGCCTATGCTGATTTCCTCCTGACTTCGGCAGACAGTAAATCTAATTCCCCAGGTGATGTTTACTCCGTAAAATAAATTCCTGCATTTCCCAAGTCCTCGTAAGCATGGGCTATGTCTCCTCGATAATCTTAAGAGTCTTCTTTCAGACTGAAGAAGGATGAAATGTTAAATACAGATCCAAATCTTCTAACTTTTCTTGGCGGACTCTAAAAGTTCTTGACTGTAACAAACACGGATGATAGAAAACAAATTCATTCCCTAAGGATTAGGTTTACATTTATAAAACAACGCCGACAGAGGAAGACGTAGGCTGATCCTGTTAATCCAAGTAAATGACAAGGAAAGTCTCTCATTTCACTCCCACATCTTCAATCAGTTCTATGTCTTAGTTCATATATCTCTCCTGGCTGAGAGCATAGAAGCTGTTTAGGTGTCAGGCCTGAAATTAACAATCTCTTTGCTCTCAATATTATATGCACCAAATGTCTGACATAATTTTGTGTCACCAAAGACACTGCCAAAGATCTGTCTCACAAACAGCTATGGCCCATAGACGGCATTCAGTCTATAGATGTATTTAATTGGGCTGCAGTGTTTGTTGAAAAAATGTTTAAATTGCTCAGGATTTGGTACATAACAAACAACCCCGAAACTCAATGGCTTACAACCATAAATATTTCTTACTCACAGTTCTGCCTGTGAGCTGGGGCTCTGCTGGGCTCAGCAAGAACCCACTGACGTCTGCTGGGACTGACTGAGCTTGGTTGTAAACTGCAGGTAAGGTTTCAGTCTTGGTTCAATCTAGGACATCAGAGGGAGCCTTTCTCAAGGTCATTGCAGGAGCATAAGGTGGGGTGGGAGACAAAAAGTGCTTCTTAAAGGTATAGCTTGCATTTTCCCACATTTCATTGGGCCACCCAAATAACATGACCAAATCCAAAACCAATGAGGTGAGTGATGTATCCCCTATTTGTTCTATTGGGAAGGGTGTGGATGTGTAATTCTACTATCAGAAAGGAATGAAGAGTTGGGAACAAAGACCCAAATGAACACAGTTGTCAACATTCAAAAATTGGCATGGTGTCCATAAAAATCTGAATATTCAGCTTTTCTTGAAAAGCCAGAAGATTTGGTAATGTGAGCCCAGAGCTCAAAATATAATCTATCCTATATTCAAAAAGGGATCTATAGAAATAGACTCCCCAAAGAAGACAAAGCAGTTCTTGTCTCTTTGAATCAAGAAATATGGATGAATAATCACCCGCACAAGCAGTGACTCTTAGTCTAAGGGAAAGCCCACTGTGTCTGGCTTCAAATGTCTGGGTTCAAATCCTGGCTCATCACTTACTACCTACATAACCTTGGGTAAGTCACTTCAACTCTCTGAACTTCCATTTCTTCATCTCAGAGGGTTTTAGTGAAGACTAATTGAGATAATAGACATAAAAGTTGCGCTATGAATTGAACCGTGCTACACAGATGTTGGTTGTCATTATTAGCAGGGCTCACCCGGTGAAACTCAGATGACTATTTAAGGAAATGACCAATTTGCATAGCCAGCTGGATTTTTACTGTCAACGACTTTGACTGGGATTCAAATACTTTAACGGCGGGGTGATTTCATTCACTGACGGTCCAGCTGGGGTAGCAGTTTGGGATGTGCTCTGAAAGATGCTTGGAAATACCTGCTGGTCTTTTGCTATAAAACCAGGTGGGGGAATCCTTTTATCATTTCCACAGCTGAATATGCTTTCAACCCCCTCACAGAGCCAAAATTGTCAGACCAAATTCCACTTGTGATGAAACCCAACCAGGTTAACATGCTCTTTCCTTGTTAACCACCCAGGCTTTTCTGGATGAAATCCTGCAGCCCTAAAACAGGCAAAACTTGACTTAACTTCAAGGCAAGTTTTGGATTTCAATGGACCTTTGAAGTCCCTTCAAAAGAGATAAGGACTTCAATGAGAGGTTTGCCTATATAGAGGACCACAGAGGCGGGCCATTTGTAGAAATTCAGTTCATCTGGGAGCAGAAGTTGTCTGGTGAAAATTGGTTCGGAAAGGAGGGGCTAAGTGAAGCATGTGAGTTCAAACTCAGCAGAATGAGAGTGAGTCTATTTAGAGAATCAGACGTTGTTGTTTTGTATTTGTATTTTATGAATGCAAATGTTTTATGAGTTTATAAAAGCAAGCCTTTCATTTTTTACAGCCGTGAAGGCTAATCAAATTGATAACTGTGGTTAAATTAGGGCCAGTATACACTACACAAACTTTAGGAAATGCCTGACACATGATATAGTTTCAACATATATTTGGTTAATTATGTAATTAACAAACATACGTTTTAAAATAGAGATTTCCACAAAGGCTATGAATTCAGACTTTGACTCGTACATAAAGACCTTCCGTTTCTATCAAGTGCATTCTTCAACTTCAGGTAAGTTAAAGTGGCATTTCTTCAAATAGTTTTTATCACACAGTGTTTTCCATAGCAAGCTAATAATAATTGCATATGGAGGATCTTTAGCTCAAAACATTTCTATCAGAGCACATTATGCTGTAACTAAATCATTTTTACTGTGAAAGTTATTGTTTTCTAAGCTGCAAGAAGTGTCAAACGGTGCCACAGGAAGTTAATTATAGCAAATGTATTTAACCAGAGCTCGTGGCAGAAGAGATCCCATCAAATAGCAGTAATCCATTTCTATACATACAGCCGACATTCCACAAGAAGAGTTTTCTGCCTGGAAAATGTGTTTCTTGAATATGCATTGGAATTCCTGGAGCCAGTTCAACTTGGAAGACAGTAACTCTATCAGGTATGAACCAAAGGATGGAAGAAAGTTGTTATTATACCAACTCAAATCTGCTAGAGATTTTGCAAATTTTGTTAGCAGGAAGTTGTAATAAAATCCAGCAATGGTCAAAACAGGAATTCCAAAACACAATATTTTTTTCCCAGAAAAAAATATAGCACGTTGTATTCTGTGCTGAATTCTTGTGCTTCTTAGGAAGCTAAGAATTTTATTTAGCCCACCGATTAAGATCTTAGAGCAAATATAATAAAAATACTTTAAAGGTTATGTATCAACAAGGTGTCAGTGTGCATAAGGATGAAGTATTCTAGTCATAATTAAATTTCCAATCTAATTATAATTTGAGTCGTTCTTTTAATTACATTGCAATATTTTCTTTTCCTAGGAAGATGAGTAGTCTAGCATCTTTTATCTGTAATTTTCATTTAATTAAAAATGTAAATAAATCAAACCGCCTTCTTAAAAATATTTACTTTGCACATAAAAAAGAGGATTTATAAAGTTGGGTTTTATCTAGTTAATCACATTTACTTCCACCCATAAATATATGAGGTATGAATATATAGGAGTAGAGGTCTGAGTTTTCCTAAATATTATGAAGCAGGAAAAAAAAATGTTGCCAGTAATTATCTTTATTGCCATTGAGAATTCTTCCATCACTTCTAGCAAAATCCTACTAATCCTTCAAAGCCAAGTTCAAATGTCACCTCCTTTGTGTGAAGCCTTCCCTAATTCCCAAAGCCAAGTGTAGGGGAGGGCCACCGAGCCACAACCAGCGACCTAAATCCATAAGCGGTACTGAAATATCCCTGGGATTTTACTAAACCCCTGGAGAAAAGAGTCTTTACCAGAGTTGCCTCAGATAGAGGACTGTCTGTCATTAGAAAGAAACCTGAGCCATTTGGGGCAGGAGGTACAGTAGGCCCCTCCCCCAAGGGGCGCATGTGAATATCGGGGAACACTGAGCTTCTTCCTAAAGATCTGTCCCCCTGACCAGCTTAGAAGTTTCTCTGTGGGTTGTGCAAGTTTAAAGCCAAAATGATATTCTTGGGAAAAAAGGCTGGAACAGGCTTGGGCATGTCTCCTCTGCCCTACCTCTAAACAGTGATAGATCTCTTCTCTAAATTACGGTTAAATATTTGCAAACACCTCCTGGTCCCATTTCCTTATGCTCTTCTGACATCAGACCATGGACTATAAACTAGGAAGGGAGGGATGTGAGAACATGAGGGAGCAAGGCACAGTGAACAGATGATAAGGCCAACAAATGGCAGAACCTATGGGGTGGGAGGAGTTTTGGAATGGAGGGTGAGCTGGAAACATAGGAGGGGGTGATCAGAGAGTCAGGGCTGCAACCTGAGGGTATAGAGACGTTTCAATTATTTATTTGTAATAATGAAGTTCTGGCTAAGAAAAGGGAACCAGTGGTTGAGATAGAGTAGTCATCAGAGACAAAGTCATCGGAGCAAAGGAAGCCAAGAGAAGCAAGAGAGTGGAAGGACGGTCCCCAAGAAGAATGAAATCACCAAGAATTATGACAACGTTGGAGTCAGTGACAGTGAACCAGGAACTCAAATGTTCATGAAATTAGGAAGAGTGGCCCAGGGTGTCTTAGATCTCGACAGGAAGGAGGAGGAGAGGAGTAAGTAGTTTGATGGTTTGATGACTTCAGACTCAAAGCTAGAGTTTGTAATCAGGGATGAGGAAGAAGAGCTGGAAGTTGTAATTAGGAGCAAGAAGGGGATCTAACCAGTCTCCACACAACAACGAGGGGAAGAAAACGGATCTCATTTGGAAGGGGAAGCCGTGGCTTTAAGGGAGAACCGGGATTTTTAGCTAGTGAAATGATGTGACTTCATTCAGAAGCAATGCGAATGAATGTTCACAGAAGACATTGAGCATAAACAGGGTTTTGGCTGATGGCTGATTATAGTTTCTAAGAGACAGGGAGGAAATGTTGGTGGTATTGGAGAGAGATGGGCAATGGAGAGGTCGTGACAGAAGATCAATTAAATATTTTTGAGGATAAGAATGATAAAATTCAACATGTTTTAGGAAAATCTGGTGTCTTTTAATGGTCTCAGAGGGCCAATGGGCAACGATGCAGCCTCCCAGATTTCTCACTGGAAGGAAGATCTTCAGATCATCAGCAGCCTAGACACTGCCCCTGCCTTTTCAAATAATCAGAAAGAATCAGAAAACATTCCTTTCAGTGCAAAACCTTAGAGGTTCCAGATTGCATTTTATTGAGAAGTCTTTACTTCTTGAAAGGAAGTCACGTTAAAAACTATTGGATTCACTGATGCCTTTGTGAGGACGTCCTTCCCTATTTGAAAGTGGTCCCCTTTCGATTCCTCCAGACTGTGTTTTATAGCTCTTTCCTTTTTTCTTTTTTTTTTTTTTTTTGGTCATCAGTCCAGGAGTGTTTGTTTCTTCTGTCCCCTCTTACATTCCTGGACAACAATGAGTATCTAATAAATATTTGTAAACAAATCTGGCTTCATCTCTACTTTTCCAGACTCCTGTTTCCCCCTCATCATGAATGCACTGATACGTACTTTTAGCACAGGCTGCTGGGCATCCCTGAGCAATCTGTTCAGACAACTCCCAGATTGCCCCTCCTCCCACTTACGCTGCCCAGGAAGTGTCTTCCCTAGAAACCACTCTTCCTGTGGCCATGATGCACCTCCAACATCTCAGTTCTGTCTGCTCAACACCTCTGGCTACCGTCATCTCATCAGGCTCCCTTCTTTATCTCCTTAAAAATGGTCAATCCTCCTTAAAGAGCTTCTGCCTCTTCTTGATTTCAGTCCAAGTATGGAGCTCATGTCAATATCTGACTCTCCCAGTGGAACCCAGAATGCTAACCCCATTCAGTTCTAACAATGACCACTCACTATGTGCTGGACACTATGCTAGGCACGAGGAAATCAAAGACAAATCATGCTTTTGCTCTTAAGGATTGACAATTGAATGATACTCCGGCTCTTTCTGGATCATGCATCCCCTCTCCCACAACTGGGAGGGTGGGACAAACACAGGTGCATACACACAGTTCACCCTCCCTTGCGGCTCTGTGGCTGGGGAGCTGCTTCCGCCTTCCTTAATGATGCTCAGGCTGTGACTCGACCCTTAGGATCAACCTCTGTGAGGTCCAGCGGATCTCATTGTGTGAACATCCCTTTAACATAAAAGTGTCTCTGCTTCGGGGAAGCAGGCAGTGTGAAATCTTATTTTCCACTTTTCTGTAGTCAGATTTCACTCTTACCCTAGACTTCCGGGTCCAGTGACTCAAACACTCACAAGTTCCTTTTTCTGGGAGAGCCACACCCACATGATCCCCAAGGACAGCAACACAAGAGGTCATCACAATATCCCTGGCCTTATTTTTTTTTTAATTTTGAGTCAAAATATGTATACCACCATTGTCTTTCATCCTAGAAATCAGCATTTCTAAGTATGTTTCAGTGGCAAAGCTCAGCGCTTACAAGTTTATTAAAAAAAAAAAAAAAGCAAACGTTCCCCAAATAGGGGAAAAAGCACTCATGTTTTTATCAGAATTGTCATAGAAAAGATTCAGAACCTTTTCAAGAGAGATGGAGGGTTATCTGATACCCTGTTTTGGTTTGACATACTCACACAAGCCGTTACACCTGTGCCTAAGGGTTTTTCGAGACTTCATCTTTGCAAAGCCCCGAAGTATTCTTTCTTCAGTTGGCACATTATTTTTGCACACGAAGAGTTTTGGATCCGAAAGCCTGCGATGGAAGCGCTCCGTGGTAGTGTTCTTTTTCTAACTTGGCTTGCGTAGCTGCCGTTCCTCCCCATCCTCCTGAAAACACACACGATTCCCTGGTCCTGCCCCGCCTCAGTGTATAGCACCATCCTGCAGGCCTCTCACAGAGGCCCCCAGGACTTTCCTACACGAATTGTCTCCCCGCCAGTGGCTGCCTCCCCTCCAGCAGCCCCAGCCAGACTTGGTTGCAGCCTGTGAATATTTTCCACTCCAGCATGCGATGCCAAGATCCTTCCACCGGGCCCGCTCCAAGTTTTCCTGTCAAGATAAGCTTCCAGCCTGATGTACAGTAGATTAGCATAGAGCATTAAGACCACACTCACAATCTTATAAACCTGGAAGCCAGGCTTCCTAAGCTGAACAATGGAATGGATCGAACCTTTAAAACTGAAAGGTAGAATAGACTTTCAGAAAGGATATCAATTTCCACAAGACCTATTTATTTAAGGATTTAGAGAACTTAGTTAAAACTAGTTTTTAAAAGTGACTATTCTTGCAGAAGCACAAAAATACAGTAATTTGTGTTACATAATTTTATCAAGCAGCAGCAGCATTTACAAATTTGCCCTTTGTCCATTAGATCTTATTTATTTCTACTGCTTCTTCACAAGCGTTTAGAAAACAGATGTCTGGGTGCCAAGGTCCTTCTGTCAGTACACGGTCTTTTAGTAAGAACCAAAGAGAAGAGTCATGCTGGGTTAGAACAACCTAGAACAGTAGCCTGGCTTTGACCATTCTGCCACCGAAGTATCTTCTGTTGAGGTGAACTATAGGTTAACAAATGTTTATTGTCTACCTGTAGACAGATGATTCATTTTCTAATTACCAGTGTCTACAAGGAGTACATTTATTTATTGAATGAATGAATGAGAGAATGAATAAATGAACGAACACCCCCGTTCTTCTAAAGCTGTTCATTTACCCACTCTTCTTTGGGCATATTGATTCTTGAAGACATTCAAGGTCCTTGGATCACAAGTTCTCCATGTTGGCCACTCTTAGGGAACCGTTTAATAGCTATGTTTAAAAACCTGTAGCGTTTTCTTTCTGCTTACATTATATTGTTCTGCGGTTTTTTTTAAAAAATAGAGATACATAAGGGCTTTCCAAAGAGAATCCTGGCAGAATTAGAGATGTTAGTGTCCCCAAGCTCTATAAAAGGAAGCTTTTGAGTTTTTAAGAAAAGTAGGAGTGCTGTTTCTTGACTCTTGTGTCTCCTCCTTCAGGAAGCTTCCTTAACTTCTACTTCACTTTCCCCTGGACTTCTGCCTCTGCCTTCAATGTTGCTTCCTGATGCCTCCTAAATTCTTGTGCCTTTTTTTAAAATTGAAGTATATTCGATTTACAGTGTTGTGTTAGTTTCTGGTGTACAGCATAGTGAGTCAGGTATACATACATATATTCTTTTTCGTTATAGGTCATTACAAGCTATCGAATAGAGTTCCCTGTGTTCAGACTCACGACATATCACTGTCCTTTCATTGATCCCTTTCCTGGACTGTGGACTCAGTGTAGGCAATGGCTGGCAGTTTTTCTTGGTACCTTTAGTTCCTGGCATAGACACTGCCCTTGGTGGTACTTATCAGTCTTGAAAGTAATATATGAAGGCGTGGACCATGGTATTAAATTTACCTGCGATATGGGTTTATCTAGAGGCTGGAAAACATTTGGAATGCTCCAAGAGTGGGAAGGTTACTTTCTTCTATTTGGAGAAAAGATTAAAGAGTTACAGCTTGAGAAGAGGCCTCCATATGGTTTTTATTGTCATCTTTCTTTCTTTTTTCCTGACTGATTAAAAATAAAAAAGAGAGAGTCCAAACTAATTTGGGAGACTGGCAGAACTGTGAAAAGGCTGAGAAATCCTATTTTTAGGACCTTCTGGCAATCCTTGTTAACCCAGGCAAAGCTGGCCCAGGGTTGGGGCCCTCAGGTCCTGGATGCATGGGGGGACAGCCAGCCTCTTGAAGGCAGGTTCAGAGCCTGCTCTGTCAGCCCGGCCCTCTCCTCGCACTAGTGCCTCCTGCCCAGAACTCATCGGGGCTCACAGGTGCCCTCTTGTTCTGCAGACTTTCCAGCGAAGGTTAGTGTTACCACTCTGCTGCCTCTTACACTAGATTCTGTCTGAGTTGTTGCCAGTCCCCTATCCTGACCCCTCTTGTTTGTCTGCCTAGTCACTTTACTCTGCATCCCTTGCAGAGATTTGGACACATATCCTGATCCGGACAGGGATCCATCCCTTCCTTGTCCGCAGATTTCTTCTACCTGAAGAATCTGGCAGGTGTACCCATTCACAGTTGAGTAAGTCATTGATGAAGCTTTCTGCGTGGGGCAGGCATTGAGGATCATAAAGGCAACAAGTGTATGATGTAGGAAGACAGCCAGGGCAATGGGAAATCTAGAAAATAGGCAGAAAGACTATGTTACGGGGGATTACGAACCGAAACAAGGAATTGGTGTCACAGAGGCCAGGAAGTCAAACAAAGAGGATGAGAAATAGCTACAGGGTTAGAGCAGCAAGCCCTTGCTTCTGCATGAATTCTTTGCTTCTGTCAAATAAATGCACAGTCATGTCCTATTAGTGAACAAGAAAGCCCCGGAGAAGAACTATGTATGGTTTTGGATTGGGACTCCCTACATGTAAGCTCCTTTGCTCCGGCCTCTCTGCCTTTATTTCCTCTTCTGTGAAATGGAGCTAATAATGGTACCTACATAGGAAGCTTTTCTGGGCATTAAATGAGATCATGTAAATAAAGCGTTGGCATACCCTGTTTGGCAGAAAGTTCTCAGTGAGAACCAGCTGTTATTATTACAGCAAAGGCAATGGTGTGTAGTGTGACTAGCATGGGTCATGCTGATAGAAGTTATGGTTTTAGGATCTCCCGAATAAAAATGGAAAGAACCAGCAGAATAACATTTGCTGATAGGCAGCTCTGAAATGGAAAAATATTAAAAGTTTACTTATTTCTATCTAGAATTGTTCTTATGGCTGTTTTGAGGCATAATTAGCATATAATACATTGCATATTTAAAGTGTGCAATTTGATGAGTTTTGACATACGCATATACCCGGAGAGCCATCACCACAATCAAGATAATGAACATAGCCATCACCCCTAAAAGTTTTCCCCAGCCCTTTCATAACTGCTCCCTCTCTCTCCTCCCCACCCAAGACCTCATCATCCTCAGGCAACCACTGATCTGCTTTCTGTCACTGTAGATTAATTTAGATTTCCCTGGAATTTATATAAATGGAATCATACAAGATTCTTTTTTTTTCCTAATTTGATTTTGGTCTAGCATCTTTGACTTCCTGTGATTATTTTAAAATTAATCTATATTGTTGTTTGTGTCAATAGCTCACTCCTTTTAATTGCTAAGTAGTATTCCATCATATAGCACGATTTGTTTAGCCATTCATCTGCTCACGGACATTTGGGTTGTTTCCACAGGTTGGAGCTATTACAAATAAAGCATCAGTGAATGTTCATGGACAAGTCTTTGTATGAACCCTGACTTTCATTCCTCTTGAGTCAGGTTTGTTCCTCTCTGTTACACTATCACACGGATGTACGCTCTTCAGCCCAGCCATCTGGGCAGCAGAAAAACCTGGCAAGTGTCAATTCCCGCAGAAGATCTTAACCATAGAACTGTGTCTGTTAGAGGCTGGACTTAATGAAATCATGTTACAATTTTAAAAGATGTTGTTTGTTGTGGAAGGTTCAATTTGGTCAATTATCAGTGTTCCAGAAAACAGATATGCAAGACAGACATGACCTGAGATTATCAGGTCAACTAGGAGCAAGAAGGAGCTCCCGCTAAAGCAGTCCCTGGGGAGGATGTTCAGGCACAGCTGACAGAGGAAAGCAGCTACCTGAGCGCATCTGACCTGAAGCTGGAGTAGGAATCATCAACAGCTGAGAGTGGTCTCTTTACCAGAGGAGTTACCACCTCCCAGAGAGAGATGAAGGTTTGGGTGGCTATGTGTTACTTTGAGGTCTGCAAAGAAATCTGCCTCTGACCTGGGAGTTTTTCCAGCTTCAAGTCCCAACTTTAGGCTCAAGGAAGAAGGAAGCCATTAAGCTCTGCCAAGACCCAGGAGTGGCGGTGTGCCTTCACTCCCCTGTGCTTGCCCTCCTGCTTGGCTGGAATGCTCTCTTTTGGAAGACACCATCAGGCATCTCCTTGAAAAGACCATCCCAACACTCTCTTTAGTGCCCACTACCCCCCAGCCCATGGCTCTCTGAAGGCCCTAGAACAATGGAGCACATTCATTTGTTCTCAAGTCTGTCTCTCCATACATTAAGGTGGAAAGAGGCAGGAACCCTGTACTATTCACCTCTCGCTCAGTACAGGACACAATCTATTTTTAGAATGAAGGGATGACGATGGGGAGTTGGTACAAACTTCAACAAAGGAAACCAGGCTTGCTAGAAATCCTCAACTCTCTTCCAACTTTTTTGTACCTTCCCCTGGGCCAGCATTGCTCCTCCCTCACTACAGGGTTTGGGAACACTGGTAATAATATGTGACAGATGGACACTGTCCTCGGAACATCTTCCCCAAGCCCCAGGCCTCAGAGGCACCCAACTGACAGCTCCCACGATGGATGAGATTGCTCGAAAAGGAGAGGCCGGCCAGAGCTGGCGATGCTGCGGCTGATGCAAAGAGACCAGGGCAAACGGGAGATTTAGGGATGTCAGAACAGAGGCTGTCAGTGTAATCCCTGTCCCTGTCTAACGTGCTGCACAACAGGCAAGGGCCCTGTCCAGGCATGGCTTCAAATCTGAGACACAAAGAGAAGACTTTTCTGAAAATGGAAGTTGGTACCACAGTCCCAACTTTGTCATCTGCGGTACCAACACTTGGGCATTTTTTGACTTTCAGACATTCCTTCAAGAACAACTTCCTCCATCTCCTTCTTACAAGCAGGGTGAAGGGAGGACAAGAGAAGAATGATTTCAGCATACATTTATCCTGGCATCTTCTGATTTTATTCCGTCTGCCTTGCTAGGGTCTCCGTAGTAGTAGTAAGAGCTGTGTCTTCCAAGTCGTTCCGTTGACATGTCCATGAGAACACGGACTCCTGTAAAGCTTCTAGCTTTTAAGAATGTTTCATGAAATGTAAAATACAATAAAAATAAAACTGATATTAATTATCCGTAAGACTTTTTTTTTTAAAGAGAATATAGGCCTTCCTAAGGCTTAAGGATACCTAAAACAGATTTTGTCTTTGAGTATGGGTGTGGGGGTTAATTTACCATATTGATTCCTCTGGGACATCCCTTGAGCTATCAATTGATGTTAATTATTCATAGCCGAGAGAAGTCCTATATTAGAAGAAAATTTCTCCATTGAGATTTAATTCGTTAGCTCAACACTTTAAGAAGTGGATGCCTGGGTTAATGCAGTGATAGAAATGGTAATACCCTCATCATGGCAGCCTGGGGATGAATCTGACCTGCCTGCCTAGTGCAACTGACTAGGGAGAGAGGAACTAACTAGCCAAAATCTCCCTCTTGCTTACATTATTTACAGAGAGTCATTGTCATTATCACCGTCCAGATAAAAAGTCTCTTGGCTGAAACCCCAAGATCATCTTCCTCAATAATAGAGGGCTTTGTTCCAATCTTTTGTGCCCACTCTTTTTGTTTTTATTATTTCTCTACTACGACAAATATACTCACAAAAATCTTCCCCAATCTTTCTCCTCCATAGGGAATTGACCACAGGTCATGAACCATGGAATGACATACTACATTATCATCCAATCAAAAAAATAAAAAAATAAACAGGAGGAACTAGCTATGAGGTCTTGAAAGCACAGACCTCATAGCCATTTCTGCCTTTGAAGTTTCACTTTTTTATTCAATACTGATGTGGTGTTGTTCTTAGCCTCTGACCTGTGTGCCGTCCCCTGCAGATGGTGGAGATCTGAGGACCATTGTTGTGGAGTGTGTTCATTAGATATGAAAAAAGAGACTGTGAATGAATGAAACAAAATGTCAACTCCCTTCAGATTCTTTAAGAATAAAAGCAAACAAGCCAGATACTGAATACTGCTAGGTTTTATGTGTGTCGGGCAACTGAATTAATATTGTCTACTAAATCTACTCTATCAAAGGGGACAAAAAGCAGGAAGCGATCTCCAAATTAAGTTTTTTAAAAAAATAATATTTCCAAATCTAGGTGATATTGTTGCATCCTTTTTCAAAAAAATACCATTTGTACCTTGTGTAGAGTATTTACCAAGGCCTCCTCGTTTGACTTTGAAAGGGGTGAAATTCCTCAACAGATGCAGAAAGAATGGATGCCCGGATGCTGAAGACAGAGATTATCCATATGCTGGGGAACTCTGCAAAACAGCTCACTTCATGGAACGGAAAGGTCAGTCATTAGGATGAAAATTCAAATTCATCAGGCTGGTCTTGTCTTCCTTCATTTCTCCTTTCACGTATTTACAGAGTGCCTGCTACCTGCCCACTCTGTCCTTGGCTCTGCAGATACAGCGATGAGGAAGAGCAGACCCCTACCCTCAAGAAGATGACAGTCCAGTCTGGGTACCACAGCCCGCCACACCCTTGTCACTCTAGCTATCTAGTGTGTCACAGATCAAGGAAGAAATCTTGCTTGTCCAGGATGCATAATAAAGCCTGACCCTTATTTTTAAGACTTATGGCTCTTCCTTCATCAGTTCCTTCCTTAATCCTCCACTGGACTGGAAGGTCACATTCCCCTCCACCCAGTGTCCACTGCCCACTTCTTGCCACTCCCACCTGCTCACAGATGTCTTCTCTTTGTGCACTTAGCATCTCCCCATCTCCATCCAAAGGAAGAGGTCTAGCTTGTTTGTTCATGCATTTTTTTGTGGAAAAGAATCGGGAGAGTCTGTAGAAAGTGACTGGGGCAGAGGGTGGTCAATAGAAGCGTGAAGGGGATTGGGACAAAAATAAGCATCTCACTCCAGAGTTAAAGGATGACCTGAGGAGACAGATTTCAGAGAGAGGGCATGAGAGAGAGATGCCCTGGTACACAGGCAGGATGGGACAGGTGTAGAGGAGAAAATGAAGGCAAAGTTTTAAAACACTACTCTGCATCACGACCTAGATTCCTCTTAATGTTAAGAGACGCAAGTAACAATTGGAGTCACCTAATTCCTTTTTTCTTTTCGCCATGCCATCTGAGAACCAGAAGTTTTCAAGTGAATAGTTCTTTTTCTCATTTTCCAACTGACATAGCAGAGTCACAGATAAATGGAAGGATTCACAGGCTCACAGAGCCATTTAGGCAAGGGTTTCAGACTGGAACCTGGATCTCCGAACTCAAGGCTTTGGATCTTTTCCACTAGAAGCAGACTCTGGGGCCAAACTGCTGACATGGGAATCACAGCCTTGCTACTTACTAACTGTGCCTCGATTTCCCTAGCGATAATGTAACAGAGAAGAACAAACCTGGCTCCATATTGAAGCTGTTCCTTTAGCTCTAATCTTTGTGCTCTGTTGCCTGAGCTTAGTCACGCTGATTCAGGTCCTTTATAAAAGAATGTTGCCTAGAGCTTGAAGTATACAGGATAGCCCATTCTCAAGGCTCTGAACTTTAAATGAATAACACTTCTCCTTTCGTATAGAGATAAAAAGCCACAGAACAGAGACTAACATTTGTCTTGTTGGAGACTTACAGGAACACGGTGACCAGACCTACACAGACAGCTGTAAGAGCAAAGGACTCCAGCGCCAATCAGTCTGCAACAACCTGTCACCCCCTCTCCCCTTTTAGCAAATTCTATCTAAGGTAGGATGGTTCTCTGGGACGCTCGTCCACCTCCTTCTCTGTCTGCTCATTTTCCAAATAAAGTTGCTATTCCTTGCCCCAAAAACTTGTCTCTAGATTTGTTGGCTTGTTGTGCAGTGGGCAGTATGAGCTTGGGCTTGGTGACAATAGTTTCCACCTCCGAGAGTGGGTATGAGGATAAATAGATTAGTATATGAGACATTTTACAATAATCACAGTAAGTACTCAAGAAATGCAGGTAGCAACGGTAGCAGTATGAGCATTAATAATAGTAACAGTAATAGAGGTAGAATTAGTGATGGGACTAAAATCTGTAGAAATCATTTCGCCACAGGTCTTGTATTTCACTGAAAAAAATCTACAGACTGGGTTCTTGTTCCTGATACATGGGAATATTATACGCCCCGTAGGCTTACTAAACATACAATATGATTTTTAAAAATAGTTCATTTCCCTTTCAAAACTGCGGGTACAGGTAAACTCCTTAGCCACTGAATCAGAATACAGCCTCAAGGCAACAAAGAAAATGGTCTTTCAAAATTCCGTGTTGAAAAGGGACCTTAGGGGCGTGGCTTGGTGAAGTGAAAAAAAACTTCCCCCACCTGCTTTCCTCAATGGGATGATGTTCAGAACTCTTGGTCTTGACACATGTGAAAACAACACACTTTATGCTAATTTTTTTCCTAGAAAAGAAAGAGGGATTGGCATCCTTGTTGGAAACCAAGACCCACAGCTGATGAAAGGTACACTCTGCCCAGGCTCTCACAACAGTAAGTAACACGGAGAGAAAGCTGCTACCCATCCAGTGCGCGTCCCGCAGCTTTAAGAGGTTTAAATGATCTCCTTCTTCCCACGGTGGCTGCTCACAGGCCTTGGGAGGAGGGGCAGTCTACTCAGCGCTGGGCCCTCTCACATCCACTCTCTCAGAATCCTCCCAACTGCATACTGACTCTCAGTTCAGGCCTCTTTGCAGCACACCGCAGTTTCCAGGGCCGGAAGTGTCACCCCGACATATCCCAGGGAGCGGAAAGATCTCTGCTTTAACCTACTTCTATTCTTGTTCCCAAACACCTGATGTTTGTCACAGATGTTTTTCAGTCACACCTCAAAGGAAACGTGATGGTCTTCCGCCCTGAACCGGTTCCAGCTTAACTACAGGGGCAGCGCCTGCACAGAGGAAACCTACAAGTGCCCGAAAGTTGCCTTTGCTTCACACTAAGATCTCCTCCCGAAGAGGGGACTTGTGCCTTGCTAGGCACAACTAGTGCTGTGTGCAGGGGAGCCTGAGGGGCTGTAAATGACCTTGCGGTTCCTGGAAATCTCCGCCCTTTCCCCCAGTTTCTGATGGTGCACCTGCCTTTTATCCCTGGAAAGTCCCCCAGCTTCCTCCCCTTTGGGGAAAAGGGGTCTTTAGAGCACAAGCCTTTCCTTCTCCGTTCCTTGATCAACGAATAAATTTTCTGCTCTGCTTTGCCAAACCTGGTCTCATTCAACCAGCGCAAGTGGCACCGAGCAAGGGAAGGACCCAGCTGGGGTCCATCTGATCCGAGAGCATCAGTTAACACAAGCATGAGACAGGGCTGGACTTCTACAAAAGTATGAAGATATTATTAGCTTTTTTAAAAAATTGAAGTAGAGTTGATTTACAATGTTGTGTTGGTTTCAGGTGTACAGTAAACTGGCTCAGTTATACATATATATAGTCTTTTTCATATTCTTGTCCATCATAGGCTATTACAAGATGTTGAATATAGTTCCCTGCACCATACAGTAGGTCCTTGCTCTTTATCTATTTTATGTATAGTAGTGTATGTCCAAAGATACTTCGAGCCACGAAGCCACCTGTGCTGGTCTGCTCGCTAGCCTTCGTCAAGTTAATTTTCACTTCCAACTTCAGCCCCGAAACATCTCAGGTTAACATTTTCCTGCAGCCAACCTATTCTTCTACAGCCCTTGCAAGTTATTTGATGAACTAATTTGAGTTTTACACTCTCCTCACTCTCCCATCTGGGTAGCATATGTTCATCCGGCTACTGAACATTTATTGAGCAACATCATGTGAAAATATCCTTGCTAGGTATCAGCCGTGCAGAGGAAGAATGGAGAAAAAGCAAAGTTCTTTTCTTGCCCGAACTCATCACCAGGTAAGGAGGCACAGAAGAGCAGAAATGATCCCAGCAGAAAGCGCGGAGTGCCGGGTGCCTCGGGAGCATGACAAATAGAAAAGCCTGTCCACACTGACTTTTCTGGGGAGAAAGCTTCCCGAACACTTTTAGACTCAGACTCAGGGACACCACAGATCATGCTGAAAGCAAATCAATAAAATGTCAATAAAAATCTGTAATTATGCAAAAAAGGTAGGCCACCCAGAGAAAAATCAACTGAATATGTGCAAGGCACATGGCTATGGGAGCGGCACTCTTTCCAGAGATAGAGCTTTTACAGGAAAAAAAGAGAGGAAACAAACAAAAAAAGGCCTTGATATTGATCTAGCTACACAGCCATCCAGGAACAGCAGGTTATTTTGTTCCAAAAATCTATAATGCAATCAATCCCTGATTAAGAATTGTTTATTATTCTTGATAAAGTTGATCTAGCATTTCTACATCCAGACAAACCAAATAATTTTCACTCATTTAATTTTAAAAAGAGATGTCCACTGAATACGTTTAAAGAACAAAGGATGCCCAGAGATTAAGCTGAGGAGGTGTCTGAACGGGTGTTAACGCTCTTTTGTTACAAAAGCGTTATCTATTGCTCTGATGCCAGTCCCATCTTTCTTTTTTAACCCGGCACACTGGAAAAAGTCTGCAGAAACGTGAGTCTGGTTTCGTGATCCTGGAGTATTTTTGGGGGCCAATTAGGGGAAACTGATGAAGGACATTAGATACAATGATGCACGCGTAATCACCGATTTATAGATTCCCTCCTCTACTTGCTAATTCATTCCTGCTGATAGTCAGGGTTTTCGAGGTCTTCACGTTTTTTCCGATCCCAATTACTCAATGTAAACAAACGAAGAGGAAGTATGGGTATTCAGTGTGATTCATTTGAACAGAAGGTAGGAAACATTAGTATCGATGTATTCCAGGACTTGCAAGCAAAGCACAACTAAATTTAGCAGCCAGTGATATTGATTTGATTAAAAATGGTTTAAGACTTGTAAATGTCACTGGAACTTAGCAAAATGAATATTATTAAATCCTTCTGGTGATGGGGAAAACTAACAAAGGGATTTGCAGTGGTTTCTGTAATTAATTGCTCTGTCATGATTTATATTAACTTACAGTACAACTCCATTAGCTCAGACCTGTCATCTCTGCTCAAGGAACCACCGAGTAATCACTAGCACATTAAAGAATAAATTAGTTTTTGGCTTGGAGCCTAGTTGTAGAATGTTTCATTTGTGTCTGCTGCAGACATATGTACCTAATAAAGTTGGGACGAATGACTTAAAGTACATATATATCAATGTCAGCGGGTTATATTTGAGAGACAATATGCTCAGCATTGTTCATTAGGGCTAACGAATCATGGCCTCTCGGCTGCATCACCTTGTGTTTTGCAAATGCCTTCAGGTAAGCTGAGATGCAAAAGATGCCTTGAAAATAGGTACGTCTCCAGAGACTTTACCCTCTTAGCAGTCTGTGGCCTGTGGTTGTAATAATAGCTTCATGTGGTTTTTGTTAACACTTCATTACCCTAAAGTTGGATAAATTATCCTCCCGCTTCTGCCCTACATGCAAACACAGAGCCAAAGACTTAGCTACCACTACTTACCGTAGATTATGGGGATTTGTAAGGTTCTATCAAATCATCTTCGACTTTGATAGTTGGATGATACTTTAAGCAGTGCTTGATAGAAGACTGTTTTACATTTCAAAGAAAGCTCCCATTGCCTTGAGGGTTTGTAAGCTAAAACTTGAACCACTTCCTTTTCATTTCAGGCCCCCGGAAAGCTAAATTGGCTTTCCGCTGGCCAGGCTGCTGACTGACGCGGAGAGCAGGACCTGTGGGGAGATGTCCTACGGAGGCTGCGCCGGGGAAGGCTCGTGGCCCCAAGAGCTCACCCAAATCTGCCAGGCTCCAAGGGCAAAGTCATTTCAGCTCAGAATCTCTGGGCACTTCAGACGTTCATAATTTGTCCTGGATCATTTCTGCAATTTGAATCATCAGATGTCAGTGACTCCTTCACAGATGCTCTGCCTGCCGTGCAAGGAGCTTGCTACACAGGGGCTTCTCCTGCCTGGCTGAATAGAGTGACAAATGTCCAAAATGCAGAAAGATTGCAGCCTTAGCCAGCTGGAAAATGCATACATTATTGAGGAGAAAGTATGAAGAGTGTGAGTCGATTTGTGAAATATGGGGAGGCTTATTTTTGCTCTTATAATGTGCTAAATGATTAGATTTCATGTTCGCTGTGAGTAATGCTGATGGCTTTTCACTTAATTGGAGGAAAACCTGGAAGCACCCCTTTCCCAACAAAAAAGTATTCTGTGTCCTACATATTACTGTATTGCCCTGACTTTGTTATAAATAGGGAACGAAGCAAAAGAAACACTTTCTCCTGAAATAAAACAATTTTTTTCTAAGGTGGCATCAGAGGAAGGAAAAAGACATGACAAGATCTTAGGGAAAGGGGAGGGATGAGGTTAGAGGATGGTAATGTAAGTCACAGCTCAAGGGGGCTGTATACTTTTTTTGTAAAATAAGAATTATTTCTAAATATTTATAAAACATTGGTTTCAACTCACTAATAGACGAAGAATGAAACATGAAACTGTGAAGTTATCCATGTGATGCCCTTACTAAAATCACTCCCCATATCCAGACAGGATTTAAAAATCATGTCTGTGAAATAACTTCTCAGCGAAGTCGTCTCTTTATTTGTTTGGAATTTGATAATGATTTACCTTTGATTCTAATATATTGGCCATTAGATACAAAAATATGTCCCAACTAGACATTGATAGTGTAACAGCTAGTATTTAACATTTGTTCAGTCCTGACTGAAGCATCTCATCAAAGTAAGAAGAAAGTGAAAACAGGGGAGACAAAGAAGGAAAAAAATCAATCAATTCGTTAGTCAAAACGGATTCATTTGGCTGATTTTTTTTTTTTTAATGGAATCACCCCCTTATTTTCAGGTCTTTCTTATTTGCTGTTGCTCTTAGAGCCAAGCCGATGAGTTCAGAGAGAATTCACAGACTCTCGTGTGTGGACAGAATTAAGAGGCGCTACGTGTAACACAAAGAGAATCCTTTCCTTAGGCGGTGCTTTGTGATTCCTGCCCTTTTGTTTATGCTTCCCCAAAGGACTTGGAAATATCAAATACAGGTCCTAAATCTATTAGAACAGTAGATTCCCTGTGGACACAAAAGAAGCACATGCAGATCAAACATCCGGATTTTCTCATCTTTCCCAGATGGGTAACACCGAACCAACTGTATTACCCAAACGGTTACAAAAACACGGGTGATTCAGGAAGCAGCGACAGTCCCCTTTCTCAAATCCTTTTGTTTGAGTTAACTGCTAATCTAGATAGAGAAATTAAAATATCATTTTTCGTCTTGTTTCTCCCATCTGTGGGTCAGTTTTTGTGTGCTGGACAACTTCAAACAAATTACATAGCTTTTCTCTCTCTTTTTTTTCCCCTCCACTTTGAGCTCCGGCGGAAGTTTCACATGCAGGGTTGAGCCCCAAGTCCTACAGCAAAGCAAATGTTTCATTTTCGGCAGAGCCCACATATTCCATTCAGACTGGCTTCTTTCACTTCTAGATGTGAAGAGCAGCTGTGTCTCCCGAGTCGCTAAAGAAGATCCTATGTACAAAGTTAACAAAACACAGCTCGGACAATGGGTTTGATCTCTGCCGCAGGGAAGCTGTACTTTTCAAATTCCAGCCCTTTCTGGCTCCAGCAAATTACAGGTCCCTGAAAAGATCTGGTGACCCTTTTTAAGTGTGTTTGTTGAACAAGCTCAGAGGTGACCATATGATTTAGTACAGCATGTTAACATTTCGCCAAGCACTAGGGTCCAGGAGAGACCATCTATGGACGACAGGCTCCCTCCGTTGGTGGCACTGAGGGGATCCATTAACTCTGCCCAAACTCTTTATTCAACCGCTTTCAACTGATTGAGGGAAGTATTTCCCCCTCCCCACGTAGGCTGGATGTGATGCCGATACATGGTATGGGTCTCTTCTCCTTTGCCCCGACAAGATACTCTTTTACCTCCACAAAATGGTGTTCTTTAAATATTTGTTCTTCATTTATTTGATGGGATGGGGAAAGCATGATTTTATTAGCAAACTTAAATAGCCCTGCGTTTACATCCTTAGGAGACACAGTCTAGCACTTAGAAGATAAATAATAAATAGGTCATTCCTATGGAAAAGCATCATGCCATAAATTAGTCTAGCTCAGGTTTTCCACTGACTTCAGGTGATGGGCGCTTGGGGGTTCAGAGTTAGTGCTGAGGTCTGTGCAATTTGCATATGTCGCTTGCAAAAGATACTCAACAAAGTCAGATCAAAGCTAGAACAATGTACTTAGTAATTCTTACTTGGGTATGTGGCAGAAACAGTATTAATTTACGTTTTTTTCCAATTAGGTAATGTGCATGGGAACACAAGTTGAAGGGTGCTTTGTGTCTGATTTAGTGCACTGATTTTACTGCCTCTTAAATACTGACATCCTGGCCAGCTGGTTGGGCAACCCAAGCCTTATACTGGCTCTGCCTTTCTGTCTTCAAATTCAACCAGAGTTGCTCATCTTCTTGTGAGCTGGACCTTTCCCTACTAGCAAAGGAGGCACTGTTCCTCCCTCTTGAAGAAATAATTCCTATTGTATATTTATTTCCATATCTTACTACTAAGTGATTTATGTTTTGAATTCTTTGCGTGACCCCACAAGAGACTGAATTCTGACTTCTTGATTCTCCCTCTGTAGTCAGCTCAAGCTCTGGAACTTTACCTAAGAACCCCCTGGTCACGAAATAAAGATTAACTAAAGTGATAATTCAGTGAAGACTAAATTTGAATATTGTGACAAGCAAATGTCCCACCTCTACTTTCAGCATCTCCATCTTTACTCACATTCCTACATTTTCTGCGAATTCATGTTTACATGTACGAATGCTGGATAAGATGAGAGCCCTAAAGAGGTACCCAGTTTGCATCAAATTTGCCTCAGGGGTATAGTGTCAGGGGAGATGTTTGCTGTCTTTTAGGGTAAAAAAAAAATCTATTCACAAGGCTTCTTTATGCTTCACACAATGGAAAGTTAGTGCCCTTTGTCTGGAGTTAATAGTAATTTAATGGCATTAAACTCAGAAAATGTCAAACCAAACAGAATCTGTTTCAAAATACAGATTCATGAAGATGGGTAATAAATTTACTTACATAATGACAGAATAAAATTCAGAAGAGACTCTAAAGGGTCTATGTTTAACTAATTAATCATACAGAGAGCTTGACATGAATCAAAAAGAAAAAGTGAAAAAATGGAATGTTCTTACTTAATAAGTCACTTAGAGCTCTCTTTCACCATCTCTTTGCTCCATGAAGAACCTATAGAGAGTCAGTAGAAAAGATCTGCTATTTGGATTCATGCTTTAAAAGATGCTTTAAAAAAAAAAAAGCCATGAACATAAAATCTGCATGGTCAAATCCGCTTCATCAGCTACAGTGTCTTAGAAGCAGCCGTGGCCCAGCTGACTCACAATGCGGACTGTTCATCAGATGGGAACATCAGTGGAAGTGTGGGTGAACCAGCACAAGATTTATCCCCACATTTTACTTTAAATATTTACGTTTTTAATTTTTTCTATGAGGTCACTACTATAAAGAAGAAAAGTAGCTTTAAGGCACAAATACTCTAACAATGATGAGTCCTTTGTTAAATACAAAAGAAACAAACATATACAAGGGTTTGGTATCACTCGGCGTGGAGCTTGGAGCCTGTCCCACCTAAAGCAATATGACTTTGGTCAAGTCACAATTTCCCAAAGCTATCTTAGAAAGCATAACACTCCTAGTGTTGTGAGAAGCACTCAACAAGAAGTAATTATAGACAGATTTAAATCTTTCTATTTAAAAAGGGGACATCTACTGTAGATGCCTTCAATATAAATCACCCTGCCTGTCTTCCTTGTTCCTCCATTTTGGTAGCTTTCCCTATAAATGAACACCATCGTGATTCCTGCCTGTGATTTCATTTTGTCCACTAGGGCTTAGGAGCGTAATTTTCTTGTACACAACTTCAAAGCCTTAAAACATCAATCACAGGATAACACAGCAGGTACGTACCTCCCTGATAATGATTTATCACCTTGAATGAGTCATTTGCTGCTTGGGTAACTGTCTTCCTGGGGTTATTTTTGGACCCTTGATAAGAAAAGAAAAGAAAAGAAAAGAAAAGAAAAGAAAAGAAAAGAAAAGAAAAGAAAAGAAAAGAAAAGAAAAGAAAACTCCCCCAGAATTTTACTAAAATTACTAAAGCCCTCATAATTACAGCCATTAATTCAACCATTAATTTACTCAACAAAAGTTTTCTTAAGCAACTAATATGTTCTAGGGACTATAGATTCAATAATAAATGCCATGGTCCATCCCTGCCTTCACGGACCATATAATCTAGTGATGGAGATAGACACATGAACGGCTATTCATCATACAAGGCAAACGTGGTTTAAGAGGGAAGAAGAAGAAGTCAAACGCTGCATTATAAAAGGAAGTTCCGAGTTTTCCCAGAAGAGGTAAATTGCGAGTTGGGCCTTCAGAAATGAGTAGAACTTGAAAAGGCAGAGAAAGGAACTTCTGCTGTGATCACAGTGACTTCCACAGATTTGGAACATCAGTAACAGCAAGTCATTTGGAAGGATGAGAACATAGTCCAAATGAACAGATACCACGATAGATGAGGCAGGTCATTGGAGTAAAAAGGCAGTGTGCAGGGTGTCATGCTAAGGAGCTAGGAATGTTCCAAAGGGTGGAGGTAATGCAAAGTTTTGGAGAGGAGTCACATAAACAGATGAATATCTTCAAAAGAAAACTCTTCAGGCTAGAACTGGATGGGAGAGGCAAGAGCTGGGAAGAGACTATGAGCAGTGAAGAGCTAGAAAAAGAGATTCACAGTGAGGTTAGAAAATACAGCATGCGCTGGTGAACTTGAGAAATCTTAGCAGTTGGTTGGCTATGGACAAAAGAAAGAAGATTGAAGTGAAGCGGGGATTGTAGCCTGAATATGGCTATTACCCAGGGACACTGAAAAGAAGAGCAGGTTTGGGGAAAGGGGAAATACCTAACCTGTTTTTGGACACGGAGGAAAAGAAGATGGAAGGGGAAGAAAGGGGCTTGGGGTGGGGAAGGAAGAGGCAAGAGAAAGAGGGGGGAGAACAGAAAGAGAAGAAAAATAGCGCATTTTTATTAAACAGAAAAGGAGGCTTTCCCGTCAAAGAATCAGTTTTAGTCAAAGTTAAAGTGGTCATTTCAAAAAGCCTAATTTTTTGATGTCATATGGAGAGGAAAACCAACTGACTTTTTTAACTTGTCAATTGCCATGATTTATCTCTACCTTTCTTGCAATTGTATTCATCCATCACTAAACTACTTGAATTTCAGATTTCTCATTCAAAACCATAATGCAATGGGTCAACTACAAATGCATTTGTTCATTTATTTATTTAACAAATATTTATTGAGTGCCTACTGTCTGCCAGGCACTGTGGTTAAGACTGGACACACAATAGGGAATATAACAAAAATCCCCACCCTCAGAGATTCTATCATCCTATCAAGGGAGACTTTGTGTCCTTTGAAAAAAGCACATTGAAGGGCAATAAAGTTGTCAAATTATGACCTTATTTCTCATTTTCACCTGAAAGGATACTAGACATACTCATTAATACATTTACAAAGGAAGTTCAAGGACATGGCTGCTGCAAACTTCAACTTGGTTAAGAAATGTTATCCTGTCGGTCCTGGCTCTGTCCCCTCTCTTGTGTGATCTTTCTATTCATCCATGAAACTGAGATAGTTTAAATTCAAATCAGCGTTTTGAAACTGGTTACTCGTTAGGATCACCTGAGGGAGTCTGAAACCCAAACAAGCACTTCACTCCACCCCAGGCCAATTAAAACAACTTCTCTGAGGATGGAGTGTTTCATTTCTAAAGCTCCCCCAGTGCTTTCTAAAGGGCACCACTAGGACTGAGAACCATCGATTATAGAATAAATTCTCAGTTTCACAGAGTAGGAAATTGAGACCCACACCCTTGCCCACTGTATCACATAACCCCACATTGCTACATGACCAGTCTTTGGGCTCTTAGGTTTGGATACACTAATTTCTTGAAGGTACACTCCATTCAGAAACCTAAGGTCACATTACCTGACCTCTAAACACTACTGTCAAGGAAGGTCTAATGAAGATGCACATGGCCTTAAACCAGACTTGTGAAAATACGGAATTCTTTGGAATCCAAAGTAAAACTAAGTTTCCCTGATCAGAACTCCGAATTGATGATACTATTTTGCAATTCAATTCATCTAAACCGTCTTCTTTTATCCCTCTTTCAAACTGCCCTCCCCGTCATAGGCTCTAAGAACTCAACACCTCCGATGGTTTGATTAAAATTGGTTGTTAAAATTTAAGATCAGAGATTTCTCTTCATGCGTTCACTCCCTGCTTCGGTGGCTTCTTGGCTTTACAGGAGGCTCATTAATAGGCCAGCTTGCCCAGTTTGTCATCTGTTTCATTATGCAAAATATATACTTTTCAATTACTTTTCCTGGGTGAAAATCTCTTAACTCTAACCCGACATAATGATTTCTTTGGGTTTCTTCTCAACCTCTGAATGACACAGCTTTCCTAAAGTCTCAACTGGGGGTAGAATCCTTGCAAACCCTGATGGGAATTAATTTTAATGTAATGATCTTCATGTGCCCATTAAAATAGGAGTGAAATAGCTTGCAAAGCTGACCACTGGGCAAACCTAGTGTTGACCTCAAAGGAAGAAAAAAAAAAAAACAACTGGTTAAAGCTTTCTGATCATTTTGTTTAATCTCTTTAACGTGGAATGTAAAGAAGTTATTCCTAAAATAAAGCTTTGACTCGCAACACTGATTTTATTTCAGTGAATAAAGTGGGAAAACTTAGAATGGGACCCTCTCATCTTCAATGGTCTCATCTAAAGTTAAATCTTTTACATCAGTAGTAATTGGAGTCACACACACACACATAATAAGAAGCTGTAACAGTTATTACAATAACAGGTGTTTGATGGCCAACTTCGCTCTGACATCCAAAACATTTTTCTTTAATTTACCATGTGTATTTCTTCTTCTATAGAAGAATTTGGATACATCAAGATTTGCCCAAACATAGATCTTTCTGGGTGTCTTCTAAGTAGGTTCAGACACATTTACATGCCCACGACTCTACTTACCAGGCCCCCATAAAATATGAATGCATTAATCTGGTTATCTTGGCTCATTTGACTTAAAATATTTTCTTTCCAAAGCCTGACTGCACAATATATTTTTAAAGTATTAATACCCCTAAATGATGTAATTTGTAGGAGAAGGCATGGAAAGCAAGTCTAAAGACTTTCCTAATTGCCATGATTCTTCCTTCTGGAAAACAAGTAGGCGATATTTGCTCAGATGATGCCTCGGTGAGAGTCAAGGAAAACTGCAGCTTCCTCAACACACTTTGCTATGATCTGCCTTTAAATTGCTGTCAATCAATGCACAGATATATGATATTACAAATGTAGGTGGTGATCCTTAGGGGTGTGAAATGCACTATTTGCACAACTGTACATAGCAGCCCTTGGAAGAAGTTCAAAGAAAACAGAAAACTCACTTCTGGTTTTGCTTCCCTGAGGGTTCATCCTACTTCAATCAAGTACTAGAAAGGAATGACTTTTATTGTATGACACTCTATGAATGAGAAATTGAAGCTACACACACACACACACAGGAAGAAATCCTATTTCTGAATCCATTGGTTGGTATTTACAGCCCAAAAGAACGAGGGATATTTAAGGTGTTCCTTTAAAGCCTCCAGAACCCAGAAAAATCCATTCTTCTACCATACATTGTCTGAAACTTGGTTGAGAGCAGGATTGTCCAAACTAAAGACAGCCCGAAGGGCAGAAAATAGATTATGCAGGGGAAGGATATTTAAGTTTGGAAGGTTCCAGAAGTAAGCCTCTGAGAAACTCAAGGTGTGGTCACAGGATTGCAGTGGGAGTCCAGACAGGCTATGGATGTCCAAGAAGGTGCAGAAAGTATCATTTCAGGCTTCTGGAATTAGGCAGAAGGTAGAGAGCTTTGACACTGTACTCACATAATTCAAATCCACTTCTTAGTCACTGAGTGACTTAGAGACAATTATTTAATTTTCCTGATCTCAGTTTCCTCATTAAAAACTAAAACTTAAAGTATTTACCTTTCAGGTTGCTTTCAGCAAGCAACAAGTTTCCTATACCTTTCTGCTTCATTATAATAGTGAAGTATAGCAGGTAACCAAACAAACCTAATGTGTGTGTTTTTAGGTTTGAAATTCATAAATCAGATAGAAGACAACATTATTTAAAATAAATGCTTGTCATTAAACCAGCTTCATCATAATTCTGATGCCTCTTCTCTCTTCATATTAAAAACAATTCACTTGACATTAGCTCTTTTTTGAGCGCACGGATTAGAGTATTTGACAAAACATGAGTGCATTCATAATAGAAATATTTCCCAGTAATTTATTAATTATATTTAAAATTGAATCACATCCATTTAGTGCCTTTCCCGTCACAGCTGACCAGTGCGCACTGACAAATTTACTGACATAAAGTCACTGTGATCTTACATAAAGCAGCAAGGATGTCAGAAATACCTTCCAGTTGCAAATGATAAAATAGGCAGTGTCTGGAAACAAGGATGCTGTTACCAAAAGTGCCTCATCAGTTACCAGAGGAGGCTGGCAGGGTGTAGGATGCAGTGACTTCACTGTGATTGACTATGACACGCAAATGCTGTGAGAACCGGCACCACCCAGAGACTGACCCTTCGTCTTCCCAGCGAATTATTGATGGCACTTCTGTTTGACCAGAAGGAAACTTTGCTTGACTTTAGTTTGGCCATATAATCCAGAAGATCCCAGCTGGAACAAGTGTGGAGGCAGAGGGGGGGAAAATGTCTTATCAAACCCATTGCACGTTTTCTCTAGGAAATTGGCACGGAGTGACCGCAGTCTGTTTTGCCAGATCTGTCTTCAATTGGTAGAATTTATTCAAATGACAGATAGACACCCTATTACTCTGAGCTAAACAGTAATGTCCCTAAATGTACAGATGTTGAAAGTGCTGTGATAAAATGAATAATTAATCAACAAATATTTATCAAAACCCCAGTACGTTAGAGGTTATTCTGCTAAGCTTTATATGGGATTTAAAGAAAAATATTATCTTGTCCTTAGAAACTTAAAATTTACATTGAGCAAACCAACATTTGAATGTCCATCCAATGAAGGATAACCATCAGTCAGTTTAGGCTTAGCTATGTTACACTGACAAATGACCCCAAAATCTTAGTGGCTTACAAAAGCAAAGGTTGATTTCTTACACTTGTTACTTGTTCATTATCATCAGCTGTGATTCTGCTCCATGTTTCTTCAGCCAAGACCCAGCCTGATGGAACATCCTTTCTTTGGGATGTTGCTCATCTTGCAGCAGAGGACAATCAAAATGGAGGGGCCCTATGGTGGACTTTAAAGTTTCTGCTTATAAATGGCACATGTCACTTCTGGGGTAACCACTTGTTATGTTTTGTCCAGTATTTATTACATCTTAGCATGGAAAGTTCTACATCCCAGGAGTCCCCGTGAGTCCCAGGTAAACCAGGATGGTTTGCCTGCATGGTTCTGGTTTTATAACTGAGAGCCTCACATTCCAGGAACCCCCTCAAGCCTGATAAACTGGGACAACTGGTCACCTGGACGCACTTCCACTTCCACATCATTGGTCAAAGCAACTCATAAGCCTATTTTGAGTTTAACAGGGAGTAGTTATATATTCATCCCACAGAGAGGGCCAACTCTCATGTTGACTTCAATGGCGTGGGAACAAAATAAGCCTTTGCCAGAAAGGGACAGCAAAAAAAAAAAAAAAAAAAGAAAGAAAAGAAAATTAATACAATTGACCATAACAACAAAAAATAAAAGGCATGCTTGAAACCCAACACAATTTTTTGGTTGGACACCATTTGCTAAATTCCTATCATACGTCAGACTCTACACAGGTCTGTGAATCTCAGAGACAAAACAATACTGCTCTCGTAGAGCTCACATTCTAGCAGGAAAAGCAGACATCTGAACTGTAATTGAAGTGTCATGTGATTAACTTTAAAAGAAGGTAACTATGCATTCTTACTCTCCCAAGATATGTCAGTTCAAATCTGTTGTGTTGATGTATTTTTGAAAGAGTCTCCTTTTACTCTGAAATGTGACCCAATTTGGATGATAAAGTATATATATTTTCCTGGGGAGAACAGAGAAGACAGTCAGTTCCTGGGGATTTACTTCCCCAAGACAGGTGATATTTGGGCTAGGTTTCAATGGATGAGTAGGTGTGTGCCTGGTGGAGAAAGGAGTAGACAATTGTATCAGAGAAGATGCTTGCACACACACACAGTAAGCATGGAACAACACAGTTAGGAAACCTGCAGCCATCAAATATCACCAGTGCTCCAAATAATTCTCCTTCTCCCTAGAGATGAAGTCCGTAATGTTCACAGCTCCCAAGATCTTCATGATCTGGGCCCTGTGGCCTCTTTTCTTCTACCACTCTCCCCTTGCCAGCTCTACACAAGGTACACTGGCCTCCTAAATATTCCTCACACACACTTCCTCCTTGGTGCATCTGCATGGTCTCTTCTCTCCGCTTGGAGCACTTTTCCCCCTCGTTACATCTGCATGACTTGTTCCCTCACTGTGTTCAGGTCTCTGCTCAAATTTCTCATTATTAGGGAAGCCTTCCTACATGAAGTGTAACATCAATAATTCTCTATTCCTGCTTCAGTTTTCTGCACAGCACTTAGCATCATCTCACCCGGTAGAGTCACGTTTCATTGACTGACTGCCGCTTGCCCTTCCACGCCAGCTCTTTGAGGACAAGGGCTCTGTTTATCCTGCTCACTGCTACTTCCTGTATCCTTTGTACCTGGAAGAACTCCTGGCACCTCATAGGTGCCCAACAAATAGTTCTTGAATGACTAAAGCATAGGAATCAGGAAGACAATGTAAGGTGGCAACAAGAGATGAAGTTAGAGGGTTACACGCATTCCAGAGGGTTGATGTGTGTTTGCTGGGGCTGGGGAATCCATAATAAGCATCCATCATGAACAGACCCCTCCCAAGACATTGGAACCATTATAATTTGATTCTTAATTTTCCTAGAAAGATGAGTCTTAAAATAGAAGTGGATGAAAATGCTGTATTTGTCCCAAATTTTTATTGTTCCATATTTATAAATACAACCAGTAGAAAGCAAAAATGATGAGATCTAATGAAACCATAAAGTAACTTGCATTCCTCTTTCTTCCCCACATTCTACAACCTTTTACAAAAGGCCATAAGGAAAGGGCTTTCCCGACCAGCTAGAGGAAAAGGCGGGTGTGTCAGTCAGCTATTGCTGTATAGTACCTCAACTCTAAGTGGCTTACAACAACCGTTCACTGCTTCTCATCAGTCAGTGGGTTAACTGGGTGCTTCTGATAAGCCTCAGGCCAGGCCTAGATGACTTTCCTAGGTTTGCTTATGAGTCTGAGTTGACAGGTCAGCTAAGCTAGTTTTTCTGTCTGTCATCACTCAGGTGATGACACTTGTTCCCATAAACAAACACAAAGATGTCTATGTCTTTGTGTCCATCACAAAGATGATGTGGCCAAGGCCTCTTGAGTCGTAGGCTTGGTCCCAACACACAGACACAGCCACTGGATTCTGTTACCAAAGCAAGTCACAAGGCTGGCCTAAAAGGTGGGGAAAGAGGCTCTACCTTTACACAGAAGGAACAGCAAAATCACATCGCAAAAGGCGCAGAAACAAAGAAGGGTGAAGCATTGGAGCCATTTTCGCAGTCTGTCACAGTCTGCCCTGTGGCCACAGTATTATTCATATTCTACCCATATGGTAAATATGCTTACTCTCTCCTATCAATGAAACACCTGCTCACTGAATTATCCATTAGCTTACACTAAGATCACTTTTTAAGCTTACATTTCAAGAAACATAATAACATCTGGCACTACTAATAAGTTGGTTTAGGAAGAACCCTGCATGCATATGGAGCTGACTATTCATAGCCCCTGAGATTGAGCTGTCAGTGAATAATATTTGCCAAGAAAAAAACAGGGGGAGAGAAATGAACACAAACCATGACTGGCACAACCGTAGTCCTGTTTTTTTTTTTAATGTAAATTTTGGAAGATGATGGATAATTTATATATAATATATTTACAACATTTCATATTCCCAGTCCTTGGTAGAATCAACAGGCTTCCAGATAACCTACCGGGAGTAGTTGGGGAACCAAACCATAAATTATCTTTGCAGATTTATCCTTTCATGTCACTTAAAAACTTGGCAAATAATATAATTATTTTACAATGGTAGCTTAACATAAACGGAAAGACTGGACTTTGGTCTCAGAAGTGTAAATATGGCTAGTTGGAGCAGGCTTAATTTTCTGCCCAAGCATTTGGCCACCCAGAGGCATGTAATGAAAAGCAATTGAACTTGTTTCCGTAAGATTCTATACTCCCTTCAGCTGCTGGGTTTATGGACCCATTGTTCAACAGTTCTTTCTTGGATTTCAACGCATGCTTGATTGGTTGCTAAGCAAAATTATAAACAATGCCAAAAAGTGTAGCAGGTATTTGGACAAATTAGGTGATAAAGTACCATAATTATGCAATCAACAATTAAAAGGCCAAATTGAAAATTTTAAAGGCCGGGGCCCAAATTTTTGTTTGTAGTTATCATCCCAGTATACACTTGGAACAAGGTGCACCAACAAGTGTGGGCAGCCAATTTAAATCTTTCAAACAGTGCCACCCCTGTTTATTTTCCCCATCTGGAATGCACTTTAACGTAGTGAACTCAATTGAATAAAATGTGTATCACACAGGAGAGCTGCCACTATTATTCCAGGTTCCTATGCAAATTCATGGCTGGTAAAACGGGGCTCTCAGAAGTACTACTGGGAAGACACTTTGAGAGGAGCTACTAAGTAAGGGGTAATTTGTTGGACTAGAATTTTAGTGACATCAATTCCAAGTCCAAGCTACTCTCTTTATGAGAAATAGGAGCAACAACGAATGCTAACATTATCACACAATGCAGGAGCTGTGGGAGACTGGTCTAGTAATGTGCCTTAATGAATATTGCCTCCTTTATTGAGACCCTCATTTCATTCTCTCCCACATTGATTCTGAGCTGGGCCATGTGACTAGGTTTGCTCAATGCAACACTGGCCAAATAACATATGCAAAGATTTGAAAAGTGTTTGTGCACTGGGCCTTATTCTCTTGGAACTCAGCTGCCAGGTGGGAAACTGAATTAGTCTAATAAAGACACATGGTTTAGCCAACAGGCAGCAACAACCACTAGACATGGGAGCGATGCCATCTTAGACCATCTAACCCCAGCTGAGCTGCGAGATGCTTGCAATCACGTGCATGACCCCAGCAAAACTTGCAGAAGAACTACCCAGCTGAACTCAGCCGAGGTTCTTAACCCATAGACTTGGGAGCACATAAGATGGTTATTGTTTTAGCCACTGCATTTTGGCGTAGCTATAATATAGGATGAGGTAACTGATAATGGCAGTTTCTTCTCTTAAGGTTTGATCATATCTTTGCTCATATTTCCAATCCTACCAGTTTCTTTGGCTTCCCAGACCATCCTATTCATCCTCTCTGTACCTGTCCACAGTCTCTGAGATGCTACCAGTTCAATTCAACTCAATTCAACAAATAATTTACTGAGCAAGTATTCTTTGTTCAGCCTTCCATTAAATTTCCAAAGATGCTATCAGTTACCCATTCACTAAATGGGCTTCTCTTCTGGTCTAGCCTCTTTGTGTGAATACATGTTGGACAATGCCTGTACTACAGAGTTAAGTTATATGAAAAACACAGTTGACTTTTTAAGAGGGAGTTACAGCCTATTAAGAGAGCTTAATAATGGATTCATGTGAAACTGAATTTTGGAGCAGAGAAAAGTGTGGTGAATCCAGGAAGGTATAAGTCTGGATGGTGGGATTAAGAGTAGGATGGTTGGAAGGAAAATCAAAAATCCACCCAAAAAAAGTCATGGAAATCAATATCAACAGATTTCATGCCTTTTCTTTATATCTCCAGTCATCCTTCTCCTTGACATCTTTTCTTTATCATTTACTGACTACTTTATTATACCCCTCTTATACTTCCCTCCTCTTCCAGGCCTATTCTAAGTATCATGAAGCTTCAATATAGATAGAAAAGTGCATCAAGTATGTTCATTTTCTTGAAATTCTTGCAGGGAAAAGCACAGTAGTCCACTGGCATCTCCCCTACCATAGTGTTTATATCATCATTAGCCACAAAATCTGGCTGAAAGTGCAATAAAAATAAAGTGGTGGGTGAGGATGAGCCACATGGCTGGACAGGCTTCAACAGCAGGCGTCTGGCCAGCCATGTCAACAAATGTGGTCCACATGGCATAGAGTGGTGTGGTGGAACGGGCCATGTAGTAAGGAGAGAAGTAGCCAGTCCTCCCTCCCGGTGTAGATGCTGCCCCAAACCACCACAGTACACAATCACCTGGAATCATGTGGTGCGGCAGTTCAGTTTTGTCCCAGGAATGGGAATTTAAACTTTTTCTTCTCTGATCTGCCCTCTTCTTTGCTTAATTGGCCATGCCTACTTAGAACAACCACCGAGAAGGTGCTGCTTCTGGGTAGAACAGAATCTACTTTGGGCTCTGGGCCACAGAACAATAACCTAAGATGGTGTGGGACATCATCATGTTTCAGATGGGACAATAAAGTCCTTTCACGCCACCAAATTCTGTTGGACCTCTATATGTATGTCCAGACAAGGTTAACCACTGTAGCCGAAAACCAGTGCAGGACATGGGTAGACTGTCTCAGCACAGCAAATGAGGGATTATTTAATTTAGAAATGTTTCAGTAAAATGAAAAAGAAAAAGTGACAATTCAAAACACAGTATCTTAGTAACCACATCTCCATTTACTATGTTAGTCTAACTCTTTAAACTGTTTGCAGAAAAGTATGAAAATATTCCCAGATAATTTCTTTTTCATAAAAGAAAAAACAAGAAGTGATTTTATTCAAAGAAATTTATTGACTCAAACTATAAATCAAAATCTGTAATGAACTACACTACTATGCTGATTCCAAAACAGCAAAATGAAACCCACATCTATTTATCTACAAACCAAAATTACTTTTGAAATTGCTTTAATCTAAAAATGTTTTACCTTCTCTAATTTCGTTTTTTTTTTTTTTGCAGTTCTTTCCTTCACCTGCCTCTCCAGCTCTATTACTATAGTTAAGCATTTGTCTTTCTAATAATACTTTGTATATATTTTGTCCTGTATAGTTATCCAAACAATTTCTGCAGAATTTTCTCATTAGATAAACATAGAACCGTTAGACAGGCCATTTTTCAGAGGAGAAAACTGAGATTTAGTCCATTTCAAGATTTAGCCATGCCCACAAGAGGAATGCCGTAACCATGGGGTTCAAATTCAGGCTAGATTCCTACTCTCTCTCCCGCCCCAAGTTTCTCCCCTGCTCGCTGGTACCTTGCCCAACATAGGGATGTTACACACCACTTAACAGACCCAGGCTACATTCGCCCAAGGGTGTTGTCTGTGGAGGGTATGTTACATTTGCTCAGGTTCCCTGTTCCTTTGTGTTTATGATCGATTTATATTCACTACAAACTGTGTCTCCACCTTTTTATAAATACATTGTATTTGGAATGCTCAGGTATGGTAAACTTTGCAAGAGAAAGACATTTGTGACATGTCAAATTTAAAATGTAAACCATAATAGTATGTCTCTTAACTTTATTATTTCCTGATTTTTCTGGAACTTGAATAGACTAGCAATTCTGGTAGCTAAAATAAATACGTGAAAAGAATGCGTTTTTTACGTTTATAACTGTAGAAAAGATTTCCAAAATGGGAATTTGGAAGATACCTAAAAATTCATTTGGGGACTACATCTATAATTCATTTTTAATGTATTTTTAAAGAAATTAATATGTGAAAAGGAAACAAATCCTATAAGGTATCCTTTGCATCTAATTCTAAAAATGTTATTCTTTCCACAAAACTAGTGGTTTTTATAGGTCATCAAAATATTCAGTAAAAATAGCCTGGAAACAGTAATAGTATAAGTTATCAAAGAAATTGGATTAAAAGATTGAAACACTGTACAATCAAAAAAGAAAAAAAAAAGTATTCTTTTCCTTTAGGAACATTTTTGCTTACCTATTCTCAACATGGAATTAAAGTATGTATTTTTTATCTAACATACAAACATTAGAACTATTGAGTATGTTATATCTAATGTAACTATTAAGTATATTCATTTTACTTAGTTTTTTTTATCTTTTAGAGATATTTGAAATCCATAGTAATATTTAAGGCATAAAATCAAGCTAAAGATATTTGTGTGCTTGTCAGTTTTTTTCCTTGAGTAAACTACCTAAAGCCTACATATTTTTCAAGACTCTCAACGGTAGCATGAAATATTTTCTGATACAAACTTGAACTGGACTATGTCACTTAAGCCTTGGATAATGAGTAAAAATATGTGAAATTTTCACAGTATTTTATCACTTACAAAGTACCAATTCTAAGAGAAGGATGTTTTGTTTTAACTGAAACTAAAAGCAAATATTTAATCTGGATTATTTGGGGACTTCCATATTGAAAAACCTTACACAGAAATATGTGAACTGTTTTTAGCATAGGTGGCAGCTAAAGGGAAACCAGAGAGACGAGAGAAATGACAACAGAGACAGAGATCGTAAAAGAGAGAAAGAAAAGGTACTTCTAAAAGATAGGGAAATAAGAAAGAGCTTTAATGTAAATGTGATACAGTAGTGATGATTTAACTCATACATAAGTACACGAGGCAAAAAAATGGCCACATAAACGTGCTGGGTAAACTTTAAGTATCCAGAAGGAGCCATTTATTGCCCTGTAACCTCAGTGGCAAGCTAAAATTATTTCCCAATAACAGACTTCCAGTCTCGCTGAATTATTGTGCAGCAGAAGCCCAATAACTCCCGTGGAATCTCTCCCTTGGCTGCCTGTAAAATGAGCAACATGAACTCGATCCAGGGAATCTCAGGTGCCGTTTTCCCGAAAACTCATGTCTTGGAAACTTTTCCACAAAAATAGTCAACCAACAGTTCAGGTTTGGAGAGTTTTAATTGACTACGTAAGTGACTGAAATCTAGCAAATAAGATAAAATAGCATCGTGCTAATTTAAAACTTTTGATAACACATGTTATTTTTCCTTTTATATCCCATCATTATGAAGAAGTACATTAAGTTTGGCCAGACTTTTTTCAGAACCTCTGTTGCTAGAAAATGTTCACTCAGATACCATAAAAATTTCTCTCATCAAATGCTGAAATTTCCAAAGAACACTTAAGTCTCCCAACAATGTCATAAGTCAGTTTTAAAATTCACGTCTATCAATAATTAAAACAAGTGGGAGATGACAAATTTATACTGGTTTTTATAATAATTCATTCATATATTTATTTAATAGATTTTTCACCTGATTCAGACATATGGGATTAGCCAATGGAGTCCTTTTTTTCTTCTTCTTCTAGTATTTATGCAATTTCAAATTTAGTACAACATACCATTATGACTTTACTGGGTGATGGTAGTTTTGTTAAATATACAATTTTTATTTGAGACTTTTTATGAAAATAAACTATTTAGATATAGATTCATATAAGTGCATATATGTCCTTAATTATTGTTATTATAGGGTTGAAAATTTAATCTTTGTTTTCTGTGTAAGGATTTTAACTTGCTTTAAAGCACCATATTGATACATCATACTTTTTAAATAATACTTTGAAAACCTGTAGAAAATAAAGAGAAAAAATTAAGCTTATATCATATGCCTTATGAATAAAAGGTAAGGAAATTAAAGTCATATAACTTGGGGAAAACTCTGTTTAGATAACCGTTGATTCACTCTTTAAGAAAACCGAGTAAGTGTTAAAACTTTAAATCTCTATGTCTTGTTTGAGTTCAAGGAGGAAAATTGGGCACACACCATGGCCAACCATATTCCCTGAGAAAACACTGTAATATAACATAGAAAAAAATTTTAATAAAATAATGGAGGATAAAAACTTACCACAGAGTATGTTGTGTTCAGAGCTTCAGAGAAGGAGAATGCTGATCCGCCCTTGATAACACAAGACAGACTTTAGGTTCAGAGTTGAAAGGTCCTATGGAGGGAAAAAGTTATAAATGAGGCTAAAAACAGAGAATTAATTGAAGATTTCTTTATCCATCAGGCACCAGCATTTATCCCCAGACTAAAAAGGGGGACAGAGAGTTTGCTATAGATAGAAAAGTGGTAGAAGATGTCAGAAGGAAACAAAGGATTCAAGTGAGAATATTGGTCCCCCAGAGTAGTTGCCTGTCTTCTAGAATTTGAGAAGGCTTTATTCTGCCAGTAAATTATTTTGCCTGCTTATTCTAAAGTGAAGCCTTCTAAAGGACACATCTCACCTGACTCCACTCCACTTCACGTAGAACTGCCAGTTATGGGAAAGATACTTTGGGAAAATTAATTGTCTTACATAAACAACAGGGGAGGAAACCCACACCATCTATATATTGTCTTTCTTAAAATATGAGTGAGTAAAACAAGGCATATTAAGGGACTCAGTAGCAGTAGCATGGGAGAAAAAGAATATATAAGATTCTTAGAGAAAAAGAATGGAGAAAGTAGAGAAGTAGAAGAAAAAGAATTAAAGAAATAATAGAAGACACTTTCCGAGAGGAAATATAGTCACAAGTCTACAGTTTGAACTTGAATACGGTGTCCACCATATTAAATGATAAAATGCCACACTTAGACACATCCTTGAGAAATTTGAATACCTCAATGAGAAAGAGAAAGTCCTAAAAACTTATGGAGACAATAATAAGTAACTACAAAGGAAGATATATATATATACACACACACACACACATATACATACACACACACATATATATGTAAAATAAATGCAAATATAGAATATAAAGCTATATATATATAATATATATGTAAAATAAAATGATGCACATATAGAATAATATGGGATCAAAGTATAACAAATATTGAGAATAGGAATGAAAGAAGTCAACAGGCAGTGATCCAAATATAATGGCTTTACCAGAAGGCAGCCAATGGATACGTTATAAAGTTGAGAAATTAAGAAATGTAAAGAAATAGTAACCAGAGATATGAAGATAATCAACAGAAAACCTAAAAATGAAAATGATTGACAGTGCCTCTAAGGACTGGACCTAGGGATGGCTGTGGACGGTATGCCTCCCCAGCCTATTTCTTGCAATGTTCATCTATTAATTCAATAAAACTCTTTTTCCAAATTAAAAAATTTTAAATTTTAAATGACTAAACTTTGCTTAGTCAAAAAAGAGAACTGTCAAGACAATGTAATTCTGGACCAGTCCTTCTGCTGGAGAAGAGGCTTGTAGCTACTATTTTGTGAGCACCTACTTTGTATAAGATGAGATGCTAAGCATTTTATTTTCCTTGTTTCTAAAGTTCAAAACCAGGTAGAAAGGGTGATGCTCATTTCACAGATGTGGAAACTGAGCTTCAGGGAACTTAAGTAATAAAGGTTTGAGGTAACAAAGTGGTGGAGTGGTAGGGCAGAACCTATGTCAAAGCCCCCAGATTAAAAGCCAAACGAGAGCAGTCACATTAGATGGTCCCTCAAGGTAGAGTTCAAATCTGACATTCTCTGATTCCACAAGCAGAACGAAAACAAATTCCATTCACTTTTCCATGTCAAGCTAAAAATCCACCCAGACACCCAAAAGAATGCAGGTCACCAGATAAGGTTCCATTTCCAGCGGTTGTGTGTAGGGTCCAAAAGTGTCATTATCTAGCAAGGGGCTCAAATTTTCCCTTGCTGGCCCCTCCTACACCTGGTGTGTCTGCATCACATTTCTCTATACTGTATTCAGCTAACGTTTTCGTGCATCTACAACATTTCTGCATACACAAATATTACAGTGTTACAGGATAACAGTAAATCCAACCAAAAAAAAAAAATCTCTTTATCAAAGCTTAGTTTATGTTTATTTTAAGAGTGTTCAAAAATCCACTCCATGCGGTTAGGTTTTACAGCTCTTGAAAACAAGCTCCAAATTTACAGCTATTTCATAACATTCCTATCAGCATATAAGAGCTTCTTTCACAGCTGGCACAGAGTGTCCTTTCTTCTGTCTCTTCTAAATCGGTAGGAAGCTCCTTAGATCTCCTTTAGCGAACATTTTCTCTCCTGGCAGTGGGGAGTCACAAAGGGGATGCTATTGATCTGGCGCTGGAGTGAAAATTTCCCCACGATGAGATAGCTAACATAAGTACAACTTCAGGCAGGAAACCAATGATTGTATTAATTATTGCTGGTCGTGTCATTATTAAAAAAAAATACTCAGGCTAAAAGGAAAAACACAGAATGCGAGTGTCTGAGTGTGTGCGTGTGTGTGTGTAAGAATGAGAGAGAGGAAGAGAAAAGAGAAAGGGAACAAGAGATGAGAATGAATGCCATCCTGCAGACACCCCACCAGCACTCACCAGAGGAAATCAAGTTACCGCCAGTTTGGCTGGGGTTCAGCGCCATCTGCATAGTATTTAAAAGTGAGAGCCAAGCTCTGAGCTATTTTATTGGAGTTAGTAAGGAAGCTCTCCAATCTATATCTGAAACTCAAGCGTTCCAGCTTCTGAGCATCACTAAAAAGAGCTGACGGAGGTCAAGGAGCTTAAAAACAGCAAGAGGAGCCGCTTTGCAGTCGGTCCATATAGAACTAGGAATCCATCGCCTGAGCATTTCAGAAGACCATGTTGTCTCTCGTGAATGATGGGAAAATCCTGAGGCGGCTCTTGGGGGAAAATGTCTGAGAGAAAGTATGATAATAGCACTCGTAGATAAAATACACAGAAGGCTCACTTGGAGCCAGGCACTGTGGTAAGGTTCTAACATTCACTAATTCATTCCAACCTCATAGTAACCCGGTGTGGTTAAGAATTATTATCATCCCTAGGTTACAGAGGAGGGATCTCCCACGACCAAGTCCCTAAGATAAGAATTCTCTTCCTAATGTTAGTTTTCAATTTTTGCTCTCTCAAAATCCAGTACTTGTTTTTGTGCCCAAGTGACTCAGAGGTAAGTAAGCAAATGTGATTCTTTGTTTCTTGCAGTATCCATGAAGCATTTAAGAGAAACAGATTTGATAGATTAGTAAGACTTATCTTGACATACAGTTCATGGTAATAATAGCTAACCTTTATAGAGTCCTTTCTACTGCCAAGCTCTGCTTTTCACATAATAAGTTAACCCCTACAATAAACCTGTAAGGTAGGTACTATTATGATACACATTTTCAAATGAAGAAACTGAGGCATAAAATGTTAGGTAACCTGCCCAAGATCACAAAGCCAGCAAGGAGCTGAGACAGGACCGAGGACAAGCCAATTGGCTTTTGAGTCCCAGCTGTGATTCTGGTGTCTATTACTGCCCTCAAAAATTAGTGGCTAAAACCAACAATTTCTTATTATTTCTGTCAAGACAACTGGGCTCAGAGAGCATTCTCACTTGGGGTCCCTCAAGCAGTTATAATCAGATGGCAGCTGGGGCTGGAGTCACATGAAGACATAACTGGGCTGGACATCCGAAATGGCTTTTCACTCACAAGTTTGGCACCTCCACAGGGATGTCTAGAATCACTGGGGAGTGGCTGTCCTTCTTTCTCTGTATCTACGGTCCTTCCAGCGTGGGTAGCTCGTGCTTCCTCACAGCATCATGGTCTCAAGATAGTCAGATTTCTTACCTGGCAGCTGGCTTCCCCCTCTGTGAGAAATCCAAGAAATCCAAGAAGAAGCTGGAAAGTTTCTATTTACCTAACCTTGAAGGTCATTCAGCATCACTTCCCTCCATTCTGTTGGTCAAAAGCAAGTCACAGGGTCCACCCAGATTCCAGGGGAGGAGATTACACAGAGTGTAAATACTGGGGAGTGTGATTCACAGGGGGGACCCCTCTTTGGAGACCAGCACCACAGCTCTTAGCTACAATGATTTGCTGCTTATACTGTAAACTACAGAGCTAAAGACTTGAGCCCAGTTTGAACAAGGCACAACAATGCGGCTGAAAATAAGTACACAGGAAATCCTTTCCAAAATTATTGTCTTTTTCTACTAGAGAAATCTGTAGAGGTGGCACTGAGTTGCCTCAAGATGATACCAGTGAGAGGATTTCCAAAAATGTCTGGAAAGATTCTAAGCCTCATTAAGTAAGATAAAAATGAGCATTTTTCTTATTCTTTCACTCTTTGGAACTAAGTTTAAAGTCTCCTTAGAAGGCAGGCATCTTCCTGATTGAGTTCTCATCCTAGCTCTGCTGCTAATTAGCCTTGACTAACTTCTCAGCAAGTTTCCTCTTCCTTTAGAAGCAATTATTAATGTTCTCCATCACAGAATTGATGGAAAGATCAAATAACATTATGTACATGAAAGTGTGTTGAAAACTGAAAAAGCAGAGCACTTCTCACTATTGGGTCTTGCTATTGGTGGATTATTGGTTTGATGTATGTCTCCTCTACCAGGCTGCTAGCTTCACGACATGGGGGACTGTCTTGTGCACTGTACCATCTTTATTGCCTAGTACAGTGCTGAACTCATGGTTAAGAAGGTCAGAGGCTTTGTCATCCAAGTAGGAACACCTTCAAGAGTGAAAGGGGACATTTTTTGCTGGAGAGGGTGTGGAGAAAAGGGAACCATCCTACACTGTTGGTGCAGCCACTATGGAAAACAGTATGGAGATTCCTTAAAAAACTAAAAATAGATATCATATGATCCAGAAATCCCACTCCTGGGCATATGTCTGAACAAGACAGAAACTCTAATTCAAAAAGATACACACATCCCAATGTTCATAGTGGCCCTATATACAACAGCCAAGACATGGAAGCAGCCTAAATGGCCATCAACGGATGACTGGATAAAGCAGATGTGGTACATATACACAATGGAATGGAACTCAGCCCTAAAAAAGAATGAAATAATGCCATTTGCGGCAACAGAGATGGACCTAGGGATTATCATACTAAGTGAAGTAAGCCAGACAAAGAAAGACAAATATCATATGATATCACTTACTTGTGGAATCTAAAATAAACAACACAAATGAATTTATTTACAAAACAGAAATAGATTCACAGACATAGAAAGCAAACTTATGGTTACCAAAGGGGAAAAGAGGGGGGAGGTATAATTAGGAGTTTGGGATTAACAGATACACACTACTATATATAAAATAGATAAACAGCGAGAACCTACTGTATACCAAAGGGAACTATATTCAATACCTTGTAATAACCTGTAATGGAAAAGAATCTGAAAAAGAATATGTGTGTGTGTGTATGTGTGTGTATAACTGAATCATTTTGCTGTATCCCAGAAACTAGCACAACATTGTGAATCAACTATGCTTCAATAAAAATAAAAGAGTGAAAGGGGACATTTTTAATAATTATGCTCTAGACCAACAGATGTAAAATGGACCTATGGTCATCCTATCCTAGTAAATACTGAATAAACATTTCTTCAATATAAATATTATTTATATAATTTATTTTTATATTTATTTTTGTTCCTTTCTCATTATGAATCTTGTAATTCTCTCTGAATGCATACTTCCTTCCCTGTCATCCAATGTTATCTTTATTTTCAAAGTCAGAATTCAAATTATATCCCATCTCTAATGGCAAATTAACTCTTCCATTAATGGACTACCACTACCCTGAATGTCAAACCACCTCCTAGGAACTAAGAGTTACACTTGATTAATTCCAAATATGACTGTTTGGTTCCTGATACCTAGCAAACTCTGTCTTAGCTGGGCGAGGCAGTAGTGACCAAGACAAGCAAAATCTTTGTCGTCAACATTCTTGTGCAGTTAGGCAGATGACAAACAGACAGATATTACAATCTCAGATTGTGGTGAATGTTGTGAAGGATATGAAATAGAAGGATATGAAATAGTCAGAAACTCGGCAGTCAGTGATGTCACGGGTTTCAGAAAAGACAAGTCTAGAGAAAGGAGACGTTGAACCTAAAATCTGAATGAATAAAAGACCCAGGCACAAGAAGGGCTGGGGAAAGTGCTCGAAACAGAGACGGTAGCAAATACTGAGGGCAGGTGAGCTTGACAGCACACTGAGGAACGGCGAGGTCATGTAGCCAGGGCAGGGTGATCGAGGAGGAGAGTTGTGCAGCTGTGGGTGGAGAGCACTGGCTTTGAAGAAGGACAGACCCGCGTTAGAATGCTGGCTCTCCTTACCCCAGTGTGAAGCGTCCAGTGCACAGTAGGTGCCACATACATGGGAGATGCTATAGAGTTATAAAATCACCTTGAGTTTCCTAAATAAATGGTCTTAAAATAATGCACAAAGAGCTATATTTGTAACCTATTAACCCAAAGAATAGACACAAAAATCAAAACTAGTGTCATCTTTAAGCTATTATTTTCTGCTTTGTTTTTACATTTCTCCGATGGTCATTGAAAATTCACATATGGGGTCGATCTGAATAGAGATTGGGCCGAATAAAGATTGGAATAAGTCACTTCTTGTTTCTGGAAACTCCTCTGGCATCCCAGACCTGGTGCCCTTTACCTATGTCCAAATCCCCTTTCCTCAGTGCCCCTTACACATCACTGTTACTTCTCCAACTAATATAACTCGTACTCAGGCACCAGGTTTCCTATCCTCTCTGTAACCCTCACCACGTCCTACTCTGCATCTTTCATAGCGCTGTTATCTAAAGAAATCTCAAGCTCGTCAGTCCATGCTGAAAGGGATTAAGTTTTCTAGTTAGAACTTGGCCTTTCTGTGCTTGTCCTGAGCTGCACCTGTTGTGCAGATGCCAATCCGGCTGCTTTCCACTGAAATGGACAGTGTATGAAGTCCTTTGCACAGCTCTGCAGGTGCATTAATTATAGACTACCTGAATGCATCTAGAACACTTGGCAGTAGCAAGATGGTAGTTAATGTTCTGTTGAACAATGTTTCCAATGGTGTGTATTGTGCAGAATTATAAGAGACAGTCAGTTAATAGCTTAGTATAATCCAGGAATCATTGGATCGCCCCAATTGCATCCCTCCTCAATTTTGCTGCAAAACAAATCTTTTTCTTTGACAATAATTCTTCAAAATTGATAATAGATATCAGCCTTGGAACAAGGTAGGAGAAAGTTATATTTACTGCCATGAAAATAATTTCTAGTCAGGGAAGTTCATTAGCATGACTAAAATGTTGGCTGTTGAATGGATATGCCCTAGTTCTTCTCTGAAGCCAGGAATCCCAAAGGCATTTTCTTACTTTGATTTCAATTGTGGAAAAACTCAGTACTGCCAAAGATTGCACTTTTTTTAAAAAAGAGATGAATCTGAGTGGATTTTTCACCAAATGCAGAAGACAAGGAAGCAATTTGAATGACCTGTGGTGGAAATTAAAAAGCGCTCATGTGGAAGAATCAGCAGGTGGATCTATCATTTGAAAAAGAATGAACGTAATTAAATCATCCTTTATTTTAGTTGGCCCAAGGAAAACCCACTAAGATCAAACCAGTTTGCCAGCTTATCAGGCACACAAAGGTAGTCAGAATTATCTTAGCTTCCTGGAAGCTCAGGGTAAGGGAACAGACCAACCAAAATAGAAAGACTGACCAGGTACACGCCCCACCAACACACTCTCAGAGAACATCTCCTCTACCAAGAGGACGGCCCATTTCCCTAGACTTATTTTTATTTAGCTAAGAAGGGGTTTTTGAGAGGAATTTCTTGACTCATGGAGGACGATGCAGGTGACGGCAGGTCCCGGGGGATTTCTTAGTAGATGGAAAAGAATTACTCTGTTGGAACTCACCAGTTCCAGAGGAAGTGAGTTTTCAGTTATTTGATTTCATTCATCTTGTATTAATATCAAGGAAGGCTCTACAAACATTTTTTTATTGGCTAAGTTTTAGCAGCATCTTCAGTTGCCTCATTGGACCATGAGGCACTAATGAAAACAGCCACACTGAGTGTGAGAAAGGATAAAGTGGAGAAAACAAGAAAGGAATTCTTTGGGAAGGGAAACAAGCAGATGTGTGCAAATACTTGTATTTTAATACTCGCTGTAAAGTAGGTCTTTTCTTGTTCTTCTGTGTTTACCACTTCCAGAGGACACAGCCTGAGACTCATGGAAAAAAAAAAAAAAAGGCTGCCTTTTATCTCCCTCCATGACTTTATTTACAATCCCATCACCGTAAACTGGGGAAAATGTGATTTAAATCGCATAATGGTATTTCATTTCCCTCTGGAATCTTGGACTCACAAATACAAGAAAAGTATTTTTCTTAAAGTCAAATTTCCGATGTTTCCATTGAAAACTCCAATCCTCTTCTCTAATCCTTAGCACCTAGACTGCGTCCCAGCCCCCATCTCATTCTCACTGAGTTCCATGTGCACAGACTCCAATAGGATATCGCCACTGAGGCATCTCTTTAGCACTGAAATTTACGCTGAATTCATACCCTCTTTGGTTTTCCCATCGCGGCACAATTAACCTCCAGATTCTCACACTTCTACTCTCAGAATCACTTTGGAGATAATGCTCCTCTTCTTCATTGATAATTCAGTTCCACTTTTTGCAGTAAATATGTGTTGGACACTAATAACTGCATGAGATATAAAGTTAAATAAAAGAACAGTCCTACCTTCAAGAGACTCAGAGTGTGGTGTGAAACAGAGACACATAAACAAGTGACAACAACACAAGTTGGACCCAGATCAGCTCAAGCGTAGACGTGCCGAGTGAGATGACTGAGGAGTAGAGTTTCAACAGGCAGAATGTGAGGAAAAGCATTCGAAGCAACTGTGACAACATGAGCTCAAGCAAAGCACGAGAAGCTAGCGAGGAGTTTCAAGGAAACGAAAGTGATCTGTACGTGGAGGGGAGGGTGGGATGCAGTCAGAGCGGAGGCTGGACAGTGCATCCATGTCCTCTGTCTATCAGCACAGATCACCGACAGCGATCTTTCCTCTACCCTGCATCCTTTTAACCCATTTTCTCTTGTTCCTGTTGCCAGGGAAGATTTTTCAGCTAGTTGATTTCTTCATGTTGGTCTGTTTAACGAGGTTCTAAATCCCGCAGGAAAGAAACCATGTCTTCTATGTTTTGTGTGTACTCCAAATAAAAGCAGGTATTGTACACAAAAATCACTTCTTGGTGATTCTAGGTTGCACAGGGCACACTCCCCCAGTGCCCTTGTTCTTATTGGCAATTTTCTTCACATATGAAGACTCCATTGGAGAAGTCAGCATCCTTGGGAAGTACCACTAGTGACCAAGGTTGGGCAAGGGGAGGAACCCCACTTTTGTTAAATAGAAGGAGGCCTGGAAGACCATAACATTCATGATTCCCTGATTATTAGGAAATGGGGGAACTCTTAAGATGCTCTGAAATTCCTACTGCCTCTTTCAGCAACTGTCTCAGACTAGAAACAATGGATTAGAAAGTCCAATTTCAAGATCTACTGAAAATCATCAGCCTGAGACACTTTATTCTTTTTTTATCTCCTCCTACAACAATATTTCACAGTTCAAGTTTTGTCTTTGCTTGTCCTTTTTACAATCTTTTTCACAATTTTAAAGTATGTAACATGCATTCTGTGGAAAGGGAAAAAAAAGACAGGATAGCACCAGATTTACTCTGACCTTTTTAAGGTTCCAAATTTAGTTAGTTAGCCATTTCTATCCTCCTAGATTTTCAGAAGCTCATGTGTTAGAGAGAACTAAAAATGGCAAACCCCTCCAAATTACCAGCATTTAAAAGGTTAAACAGTTTATTTTTATCCTACTAGCAGGGAACTAAAGCTCGGATGTGTTCAGGCTTGCTATGACAAAGATTACAGCAAGGAACTAGAAATTATCTATGCTTAACCCTTTCCACTTAGAATCCTCAAATCTCCCTCTGGGGATTTTCTTCCCAAATCTAGCTAACTGTTAAACTGTGGCTCTCAGAATGGGTCACCAGGCAGCCCAGTTGCTCCACTTCTTCCCCTGTGTTGATCATCTCTGTCCTCGGGAGTCCAGAATGCTAGATTCAAAGCCCCCTGAATGTGGAACTCTCACTGCAACAGACAGACTTCCCCCTCTGGGCTGCCTCAGGGAGCGTATGATTCTTCTATGTAGGGCAGGTTTCCTGCAAATGAACTTTCTGGTTCAGGCTAATGGATTGTTTTCTCTCTGACCAGAAATAACTATTTTCAAGGATATCAAGTGAAGCAAGAGCCAGTGTCCCACACCTTTCATGTAAAGAGGTACCGTGGCATAAAAAAGCAGTCGGGAACTTCAGAAGTAAATACTTAACCATTTGTAAGGTATATGTTTCCTCTCTCATTCTCTCTCTTCAAAGATTATCTGTGACAATTACTCTTCTAAGTCCATCACACATGAACTTAGAAAGTGAGAATTCCCAGCTGTAGACGGTGGATGCTTTGTCTTATCACCTGCGAATTAGGCTTGTGTGAGGTGCTCAAGAGAAATGGGGTCACCAAGAATCAGGCTCAGCAAAGGAAGGACACATCCAGCTCCTTAACAGCTTTGATCCTTTCTTCTCCTCCTCCAGACAACTCTCAATTTTCTACCAAAATAGCCATGGCTTGTCTTTTCTTGCTCATTTCAAAACCTGCTTTGAAAACACAGAAATGGGTGGCAGAATTTTCAAGCAGGAGAAGAGTGAACTACCCACTCTCACAAAACAAAGAAAGCCTGCTGGGCTGTTTGAAAAAAAAAAACATGAAAGAATTAAAAAGGGAGTTTTTTTGTTTCTGATGCGAGAACGCTTGGTTTGGACTTTGGAGGTAGAGTTTGGGCTTTTGTGATGTGGGCTCTGAGAGTCATCCTGGTAAGGATATTTAGGAGGTGTGGTTAAAATGCAGGTCTTAGATAAAAAAATTTACTTATGCAAAAGTGATTCTCTCTGGGGTCCTAAAACTACACCTCTATGCTCAGAAAACTAAAATGGAAGTGATAATAAGGTGTTACATTCCTTGAATATATCAGCCTTACAAACCCCCTGCTAGCCTAGGTTTTTAAAAATGTATTTGCTCTCTTCAAGGGATTTCCCTGCATAATATAAAAGTTCTCCTCTTTGGCTATCTTTAGAGCACGGGGATGATCAGAACTTTATGCAGAGCTAATTTCTCAATTCAGCATGTAAGGTGAAAATTACATAGTCAAAATCACCCTTTTCATCCCTCAAATTATTCATAAAGCAGAGTATACATATTTTTGTATATACAACATTCTACAGTAATTTTTATTCATGCTAAATCGTGGGAACTTCAATGCTGGATTAATGGAAGGAATAAAAGGAAAGTCTATGAAATCTACACAGCTCTCTGGGCATTCAAAATAAGAAACATAGGGAAAGATAGAGAATTGTGAATCTTTCATTTGTTTGCATGATTTGTCCTATTCTCTGTTAATATTAGCCTCTGTAACCTTAATACATGTGCACAGAATGTTTTTGGCATTAAACAAAGTTAGTAGAGTCAAATCACACCCCAAAATATGCATATGCAGGCTTGACGGGACTCCTCTGTCATCAGTTATGATTCTACAATCCTAATCATTTTATCAAATGTGTTCGCATCCATTATGTTATCTGACCCTCATTAGGTAGCAGGGACAAGTGTGAGCATTCTCAGTTGTACATGAGGAAAAGGTGACCCGGAGTTTAAGCTGCTCATTCAAGGTCACTCTGCTCATTAGGGGCAGAACCGGGAATGCAAATCAGATCATCTCATTCCCAGTGTAGCAGCTCTTCCAAAGGATCCGCCCATTCAGAAGGCAGCTGACACAGAAACTTAGTGTAACCGTCCTTTGAGGGGCTCTGGGGATGGGAAAAATGAAAAGAGGAAGGAAGAAAAAGCAAAACCTGTGTGGTCACCCACTTTGAGGCCCATCTTTGGGAGGACAATGAGATTTGTGAAGGAACAAGACAGAAGTAATTTTAAAAGCTATGGATGGTTTCTGAGAATTCAGAAAAGAAAATTTGGGAAAAGAGGAAACAAGAACCTAGTAACGTGGGAACGCCTGGACATTCAGTTACCTGGAAAGACTTACCCTGACACTAACCATGGTAGAATTAGGAATTTTGCACCAACTCTTGAATACTTCAAAAGTATATCAAGGAAGAAGAGGAAAAAGGAGAATGAAAATAAAGAGGGAATAAGGAGAATGAAGAACAGAAAAAAAATACAGCAATATGTCCTCAATAGTCATTTCCTCAGATTCTAGAGTCTGCTCAGAGTCCATTTATACACAAACACAATAATCATCCACATTTATGTTTTAGGAAGCACGGAGGAAGGGGAACTCTACTTTTGAATTATTGAATAAATACAATAAAAATTGACATCGTGAACTAAGCAGCCAAGGGGTTCATGTAAAATAGGATGGTTCTGCCATAAAACTAGCAAAGGAAAAGACTGCTCTTCACTATTGAGGAAATCCTTTAAGAGTTTAATATTCTACTTTAATCTAATGAGAAAACAATCAATGCTGGCAGTAACCAAAGGATTTTTTTTCTCCATGTTGGGATTACCTAGTCCATTTCCAAGAATTAGTGGCAGATATTTATTCTCATTCTCAGTCCCATAGTAAAATGGAAAAATTAGTTGGACCCCCAAAAGTCTTGAAATAAGACACAATGATTTTTTTGACGAAAAACATAAGATAATTATTTTATCACCCAAATAAGCAAACGTATTCTAATCAGTATTAACCTGGAGTTGAGGGGATCCAGCGAACCTCACAAGTAAATGTTAACCATTTCTCTTTGCAAGGAGGTGAAGAACGTGTTAACTTTATGAGAGTGCGAGGATTCCTGATGATTGACAGCTTGGAGGGAAGAAAACACGGATGGGAATGCTGCGCACAATGGAGGGGAGTACAGGAATTAGGAAGAGGGGGTAAGGCAGGGAATTCTTAGAGAGAAGTGGCCAGTAAATATTCAACACTTAAAAGAAGTTAAAGACTTTCTTAAGAATTTTTAAATATTTGAAGAATGGAATTCCCTAATATCAATTTGTTATCTTTTAAATTACTTCTGTGATTTAAAGTTCTTTACTCTCTCCCCATTCCAGTGTGTATGTGTGTAAATTAGGTGGGAATTAACCTAAAGTCTATTATTTCTATCAGTGTGTGGTCTGGAAGAGTTTTTGGTTGCAGCCAATGAGTTGAGTTTCTCATCTCAGCTTTCCAAGTGTATAATAAAGGAAACAGACACCCAGAGGCAGTAACTAGCACTCATTCCTTCATTTAATCAGGATATATTAATTGAATACCCATATGTACTTGCTCTATTCTAGGCAAGCAGGATAAAAATGTGGACAAAAACACAAATTCCCTTTTTCATGGAGGTTAGAATCTAGTGGGTAAGAAAGATAATAAATCAAGATACAAAATATTATCAGGTAATACTAAGATAAAGAAAGTACTTTGAAAGAAAAACAGAGATAAATGACATATTATGCATCATAGAACAATGATCAGTATTTCTACTGACTTCTCAAGTCAGAAGATAATAGAACAACATCTCTAAAGTGCTAAAACAGTCATTTCAGAATTCTTCATCACAAAAATATCCTTAAAAAATGAGGGTGACTAGTCTGAGAAGGCTACATGGTGTATGATTCCAACTATATTACATTATGGAAAAGGCAAAGCTTGGAGACAATACAAATATCAGTGTTCACTAGGGGCTGGGGAAGAGGGAAGGGATAAATAGGCAGAGCACAGAGGATTTTTAGGACAGAGAAAATATTCTGTAGGACACCATAATGATGGGTATCTGTCATTATACATTTGTTCAAACCCACTGAATGTACAAGACTAAGACTGAACCCATAGATGAATATGGACTTTGGGTATTTATGATATGTCAATGTAAGTTAATCCTAGATTTAAAAAAAATAGTAGTACCATTCTGGTGACTAACGTTGACAATGGGAGAGACTATGCATATGTGGGGGCAGAGGGCATATGGGCAATCTCTGTACCTTCCTCTCATTTTAATATAAAATACAAAACTGTTCTTAAAATTGAAGTCTTTTTAGAAGATGAATAGGACTTGGTCTGGAATACCAAATGTGAGATCATTTTAATGACAAAGTTGTGAAATCTGGACTCTAGTCCTGATGTTATAGGACCCAAAATTCCATGGGGAAATAGAGAGTTGCCAAAACACAAAGGCAGTGCTAAAAAAAAAAAAAAAGAAGAAGAACATTTCCTGTTTATACTCTGAATGGTTTTTTAAACCATTCAATAAACATATTACATATTTTTTAAATAAGGTTGAAATAGAAAATTTTTCAGATAAAAGAAAACTGAGAGAATTCATTGCCAGGAGACCTGCACTGAAAGAAGTTCTTCAAGCTGAAGGGAAATGATACTGGATATAAAGTCAAATCTGCATAAAGGACTGAAGAACATCAAAAATAACAATTCAGTATGTAAATAAGAGATTTTGTTACTTATTTCCTTCCTGAAATTTTCTTAAATGACAACTGACCATTTTAAACAAAACTATGGTGATAAAATTCAGAAAACAGTAGTTATTTAACGGGAGGAGTAGTGGTGCAAATGTTCTATATCTTGAGCTATGTGGGATTATATGAGTTCGTTTGTAAATTAAAAGTCATCAAACTTCAAAATAGGATATACATTCTTTTCAAGTGCACATGGAACATTTTCTAGGGTTGATCAAGTACTTCATCATGTGCTAGGATTGATCACAAAAGAAGCCTCAACAATTTTAAGAAGATAGAAATTATCTCAAGCATCTTTACTGACCACTATGCTATGAAACTAGGAATCAACTACAGAGAAAAAAAGGAGAAAAAAAAGGAAAGCATGGAGGTTAAACAACATGCTATTAAAAAACCAGTGGGTCAATGATGAAATCAAAGTTGAAATTAAAAAATACTTTGAGACAAATGAAAATGAAAACACAACCACACAAAATTTATGGGATGTAGCAAAGGCACTGCTAACAGGGAAGTTTATAGCAATACAGGCCTTCTTCAAAAAAGAAGAACAATCTCAAATAAACAATCTAACCCATCAGCTAAAAGAATTAGAAAAAAAGAGCAAAAAACCCCAAAAGGCAGCAGAAGGAAGGAAATAATAAAGATCAGGGAGGAAATAAATAAAACAGAGATTTAAAAACAATAGAAAAATCCATCAAACCAAAAGCTGGTTTTTTGAAAAAGTAAATAAAATCGACAAACCTCTGGCCAAACTCACAAAGAAGAAAAAAGAGAGAGCACAAATAAGCAAAATAAGAAAGGAAAATGGAGAAATTACAACAAATAACATGGACATACAGAATATCATACAAGAATATTATGAAAAACTATATGGAACCAAAATGGATAACCTAGAGGAGATGGAAACATACAGTCCACCAAGACTGAACCAAGAAGACACTGACCACTTGAACAAACCAATCACTAAAAATGAAATCGAATTAGTAATAAAAACCTCCCTACAAGAAAGGGGAACCCTCCTACACTACTGGTGGGAATGCAGTTTGGTGCAGCCACTGTGGAAAACAGTATGGAGATTCCTCAAAAGACTAGGAATAGACTCACCGTATGACCCAAGAATCCCGCTCCTGGGCATATATCCAGAAGGAACCCTACTTCAGTATGACACCTGCACCCCAATGTTCATAGCAGCACTATTTACAATAGCTAAGACATGGAGACAGCCTAAATGTCCATCAACAAATGACTGGATAAAGAAGATGCAGTATATTATACAATAGAATACTACTCAGCCATAAAAACCAACAACATAACACCATTTGCAGCAACATGGATGCTCCTGGAGAATGTCATTCTAAGTGAAGTAAGCCAGAAAGAGAAAGAAAAACACCATATGAGATCGCTCGTATGTGGAATCTAAAAAAAAACAAAACATAAGTACAAAACAGGAACAGACTCATAGACATGGAATACAAACTGGTGGTTGCCGAGGGGGTGGGGGATGGGAAGGGACAGACTGGGATTTTTAAAATGCAGAATAGATAAACAAGATTATACTGTATAGCACAGGGAAATATATACAAGATTTTATGGTAGCTCACAGGGAAAAAATGTGACAATGAATATATATATATGTTCATGTATAACTGAAAAATTGTGCTCTACACTGGAATTTGACACAACATTGCAAAATGACTGTAACTCAATAAAAAATGTTAAAAAGAAAAAAAATAAACAAAACTATGGTGATGAAAGTCAGAAAACAGTAGTTATTTAACCAGAGGGGTAGTGGTGCAAATGTTCTATATCTTGAGCTATGTGGGATTATATGAGTTCATATGTAAATTAAAAGTCATCAAACTCTCGCAAGTCATATTTCATTTTACTGTATGGAACTCTACTCGATAAAGTAGTGTTAGAAGGAATAAAACATAAGTGCACAGATAGATGTAAAGTCAAGTGATATAAAAAGATAACAGGAAATAATAAAAGAAAGTAGTGTAGCTACATTAATATTTAGTCTTAATAATCTTTAAGGATAATTATCATAGATAAAAGTTGTGGTTTATAATAAAAAAAGTTTAATATACCAAAAAGATTTTTAAATGTAGCCTCAAAATCAACAAAACTAGAAGAAAAAAAAAATAAAAATCTACCTTCATAGCAGGACATTTCAGCACATCTTTCCCAGGAATTGATAGATCAAACGGGGGGGGGGGGGGGGGGAATCAGTAAGGTTATATAAAATTTGAACAGTAAAGCTAATAAGTTTGATCTAATGAACATGTATCGACTATTCAACCCAACAATTGGAGGTGTACATTCTTTTCAGGCACAAAGGGTACATTTGCAAAGATTGACCATGTGTCAGCCCATAATTACAGCAAGCCTCAAACGATTCCATTTATCTCAATGTAATTAAATTAAAAAGTCAGTAATCAAAACAATATTAGTTAAGAAATCCCTAAAAATGTCCTACTAAACTAGGTGTTGGTCAAGGAAGGAACGATCATGCGTGTAAAAGTGGGAGTTTTGCTATCAATTAGAGCAGAGAGATGGTGTGGTTGTTGGAAAAGAATACAGAGTTCACGGAGGTCTTGGTTTTACCACGGGGGGATATAAGAGTGTGCATGTGTAATAATGGGGAACTTTTTTAGTTTCCTGGGATCACAGAAAAGTGACTCCAGCTTATCTTCACTATATTTTAAGAAGCAAGGTTGTCATATATGACATCGAACAATGAAGTTTTAAGCTACTTTGTGAATTTTATCTAATTTGATTTTCAAAACAGCCTTAATAAATTAGACACTTAAGTTCACTGAGAGTGATGGCCATGATTACTGCCATATTCCTGGCTCTACAGGCTTAATAATCATGTGTCCCATGAATTAATACCCAACGTAAGGAATAAGAGATGAGAGCAAGAATGGTCACAGAACTTTTCTGAGGTCCAAGAGGCAAAAATAAATGGAGTCACTTTAGGTCTTGGTCTTCTGACTTCTAGACCAATTCCTTTTCCATAGACCCATGCTACCCTGGGATAACATGAGACTGACATGGAGGCAGGGAATTATCCTAGAGGAATCAGCTAATCCTCCTATGCTATCGCTATGTCCTTCTTCCACAGTTAAGCTAAAGGAAAGAACAAGACATATGAAAGATTGGGGGAGATGGGGAGGGGACGACTCAACAGATGACCCCAATATGTCATATCCTAGAGTGCTGGCTTCCAAAACTGTTTGACTGTGACTCACTGATAACATATACATTGTCTTAATCTCTCAAATTATTATAACACATACCACAGACTGGGCGGTTTTGACAATGGACATTTATCTCTTGGCTAGGAAGTCCAAGTTCAAGATGACAGCAGATTCAGAGAACCCAACTTCCTGGCTTGTAGACAGCTGCCTTCTCACTGTGTCCTCACAGATCTAAGAGAGATCATCTCTCTCATGTCTCTTTTTATAAAGGGACTAATGTCTATTCATGAGGGCTCCACCTTCATGACCTAATGTACTCCCCCCCAAAGCCCCACCTCCTATATCATCACTCTGCTGACTAGGGCTTCAGCACATGAACTGTGGGAGCAGGGTGGACAGACATTCAGTCTATAACATATGTATTGCACCACAACCCAGCATTTATACACACGCGTGCGTGCACACACACACATGCACACACATACACACACACATGCACAATGATACAAAAGTTTCATGAAGCAATACTACCCTTACCTATGGGTACTTTCTCTTACTTGTGAGATATAAACACTGATATTTCCTATCATATTCCAACATTTCTATTTTATCTTATTTTTTAAAATGCTAGTAGCAGCTAATTTCACAACCTTAGTGCGTAGCAATCTAAAGTTTGAAAAATACTACCTTTGAATGACTTAATTCTTGCCATTCTCTCTTGTTTCCCACGTGGAAGGCAGTGATCTCAATAGCTTTTGCAGTAGGCTCTGGGATAGCTTATTGTCACCATCACAGAAATGCAGCCACCCCACATGTACAAAATGCTTTAAAGTCTTCTGAATGCTGACCTCTGCTTTCTTGCCATGCAACAAGTACCCGAGCCCAATGATTTAAGCGGAGAAATGCATTAACCACATTTATAGCTTAGGGAACTAAGGTTAAAAGACTTTAGACAACTTGACCAAGGTCACAGTCAACTAGCAGCACACCGATCACTGGTCACCGCTTGTTCTGCCTCCAGATCTCAACTGTGCCTCTGTCACTGAAAACCAAAATGTACGATAAGAACTGAATTCAACCCCATTTCTGGGAGACCCAGAATAAAGGAAGCAGGTGGGATAACAAAGTAAAAAGGATCCTGGTTGGAAATCAAAGGAGAGGGAAGAGACATATAAGAGGCGAAGTAAATGCTAATATTCTATGGACAAAGGGCTAACATAAATACATATGCATATGAATATGGATACATACAAAGTAGGACAGCTTATCATTAAGATCATTTGAAACAATAAGTGCCTATCTTGTTACCTCGTTTATGTTGGACTAGCATTCACGCTTAAAACTGATGTCTTTGTTCTAATTATCAAATTAATAGAGCTCCGGTTTTCAACAATAAAAAATGAAAAGAAGAAAAAGCTATTCAAAAATTCCTGCCTTTAAAAAAATCATGCCTTCATTCTCCTTGGCACCGTGAGAAATATTCCCTCAGGAAATTAAAAACCATCCACCATCGTGTGCCTATCTCACCGCGGTGTTGCAATTACAGAAGCACTGAAGATTAGAAGACAAAGGCTTAACTGTTTTTAGAGGCAAATTTATTTCCTGTAAGACCATAGGTTATCTCCTGTATTTATATACACCTTACACATCCTAGGTAAAACAGATGGTGATAACAAGATAAACCTATATTTAAAGTGAATAATAGCAGAAAGTTAACAAGCACTAGTTCCAGATAAAAAAACAAAGAGCACATGTGTTTTCCTTACACCACTGTCTAATGTGGTTGGAAAACTCACACACAACAGTGCTCCACCCTAGGAAATTTCTTTGTTGCCAGTCTTGGCAAAGAATCTTCTCTCTACGATTTATCAAATATAAAGTTGGACCACTCCTAGCAAGGATAAACTACCCTGGAAATGCAATAATACCGATCATAAAGTTGCTTCAGGGAAGGTTTCAGACTGCTTTATTGGAAGCCAATAGATGGGTCAGAACTTGGAAGCTACCTTGAAAAACTCCTGCATTAACAACTTTCGGAAACACTTTCAAGGTGATTTAAGGACAGTCTTTTGGAGTTGATTTTAAACAATGAAAACCAGGTTTAGTGTCTCCATATGGAAAACCAAAGATTTAACGGGAAAAGCACTTAACTTTGTTATGTTACAGGAGTTCTCCTGCATAGCGTTTGTATTATTTTTAACGACTCTCTTTGTACACTCTTGCCATGTGTTTACCCTACAGTTCCCTTTTGTTTCCTTGTCAACACACTGACTCCAGACAAGCGGATTCTATTATTTTAGCTTACTCATTGGCTCTTAGATTGTTCATTGAGAAGATCACGTCACATCTCACCACAGCTGTTGGCAACATGTCTTGCCTGAAATAAACAAACAGATTTTATTTCTTCAATATAGAGTTCAGCTAATTTATTTTACCAGTGAACTCAAACGTCCCTTTAAAAATCTGAAACGTTTTGAATTTAAGATACACTAGTATGCCAGTCCCTAATGTCTTTTTCTAGGATAAGAAAGCAACGTGAATAGCCTTAATACTATTCCACATATAAGCTAGATTTTTGAAAGTAACGAATACTCTGCATTCTACTTTCAATGAGGGTTCCCACTGTAAAAACTGTGACACCAAGTGGAAACCTTGAAACGCTTTCATTTTCAGTCCAAGGGCTTGGAGTCAGGCTCCCAGCCTCTGTTTTAAGAGTGACTACAGTGCACTCCCCTGTTACCTGATTGGCTCAAAGCTGGGCACATGACGTAACAAGGCCAATCAGAGGGATTATTGCTGGAACTAAGAACAGGGCGTTGTCTTCTCTCTCTCCACTACCCCTCCCAACCCCTTTTCTTATTCCTGAGCTAAAAAGGTACTAAAGAGCAAATAAAAGTAATCCTAGAACAGGTACCATCTCCACCAATGCATACAGAGAGCCTGTCTGAGAAGGATGCCAACGTGGAAAGAAGCAAAGTCAAGGATGGAAAGAGTGGTGCCCCAGTGATGTCATTTCACCACCTGCATTCTGCTGGGCTTGAGAGAGAGATAGACGTTGAGTTCCACTTTTATATGCTCTGGGTTTCTGCCACCTGCAAGCCAGAGTGACTCGGGCAAGCGTTGCAGATGGCAAGAAAGGGTGAAGCATTGCCCTTCATGCTATACCCTATTGACAGAAAGTTACTTAAGGTGAACATGTAAACTTTCTCTCTCTGGGCCCAGCATCCCGTGATGCTCTTTGCTCTGCCCTGGGCCTCCTCTCAGCCCACTGTGCTCCTCCAGGTCTCTGTGCTCCAACCTCGCCTTCCCGAAGTCCAAGCCTGCTCACAAGTAGAGCTGATAGCAATCATTCCCATCTTAGTATAAACATCTTCACTTAAGAACCCTCTTAGGAATATCTGCACATTAAGATTGATTTCCAGTTGCAGAATAATGGAAGTTGTATTTGAGTTTTTCATGTTATCCTATTTTCTTTCTGCGACCACCACTCAGTCTCGAGGGCTTGAAATCGTTAACATTTCACTCTTCTCTACTGCATCTTCTCCAATCAGCCTAATATCAAGTCCTGGTTTTTAAAAGTTCTTTTGCATTATTTTAACATTAGTCCCTTTATAACACTCAATTCCTTATCATTTTAGCCCTATCTAATTTCCACTGACTCCTATCTAACTGGTCTCCCTGCTGGGCCCTTCTAATCCATTCTCTTGTCAAAATAATACTTTCCAATCACCATTTTTATTTCATCATGTTAACAGTGATTTCATGTTCTCAGTTACACGGGCCTAAAAACTAGGATGACGCATCCATTCCTCTTTCCTCATTCTTCATATTAAGCTGGTCACCAAGTCCTGTCAAGTCTACCTCCATAGTCATCTCTAAATATCCTCCTTGGGGATAAAATATGAGGACATAGTTTAAAAAAAAAACAACATGATTCTTAATCTCATGAAATCATATTCAGCCTCATTAGTAATGGAAATAGCCAAACAACTACTTCATACCTACTAGGATGGCTATTCTTTAAAAAAAAAAAAAAAAAAGAAGAAGATAATAAGTATTGACAAGGATGTGGAAAAATTGGAACTATCATACACTACTAGTAGAAATGTAAAATGATGCAGCTGCTATGGGAAACAGTTTGGCAGTTTCTCAAAAAGTTAAACATAAAATTACCATATGATTCAGTTATTCCATTCCCAAGTACATACCCAAAAGAATTGAAAACAGGGACTTAAATGGATAGTTTTGCATGAGAGTACATTGCAGCATTATTCACAATAGCTTAAAAGTGGAAAACACCCAAGTGTCCATCAACAGATGAATGGATAAACAAAATGTTACCTACATACAATGGAATATTATTCAGCTATAAAAGGAATGATGGTCTAATAGATGTTACAACATGAATGAACTTTGAAAACATTAGGCTAAATAAAATAAGCCAGTCACAAGAGGACAAATATTGTATGATTCCACTTCTATGAAATATCTAGAATAGGCATTTGTAGACAGAAAGTACATTATAGGCTACCAAGAATGAGGGGGAGCCATTGAGGGGTTATTGCTTACTGGTTGCAGAGTTTCCACTTGGGGTGATGGAAAAGATTTGGAAACAGTGGCAGTGGTTTCACAACACTGAATAAAATTAATGCCATGGAATACACACTTAAACTAGTTAAAATGGCAGAGTTTATATTATATATTATCACAATAAAAATTTTAATAACACTATGATACTTCTCTGTTAGGCAAAGATCGAACATTTTGATGCTGTATTATTGTCATTGAGGCTATATGGAAATTGGTAGTCATACAATGCCGGGAGGGAGGTAAAAATGATATAATCCCTACAGAGGAGAATTTGGGAATATCTAGAAAAATTATGTATGTCTCCTCTACCTTTTAACTCAGCAATTCTACTTTTAGGTATCTATCTTAAAGATACACTGCAAAATTACAAAATGACATATGGCCAAGATCTTTCATGTCAGTGCTGTTTGTAACAGCAAAAGGTTGGAAACAAGAGGGGAATGAAGATGACAGAGTTTCCAATTTTTTTTAAGACTTTAGTTTTATAGAGCAGTTTAAGGTTTGAAGCAAAACTGAAAGTAAGAAATCTATTAAAGTTACACATATAAATGAGGATACTACATGGCCCTATATATCTATATATAAATTTTCTTTCAATTTTATGTATAAGTCCCCTGCCCCAACACATACAGAGCCTCCCCCATTGTCAGCATTCTCCACCAGAGTGGTACATTTGTTTCAATTGATGAACCTGAAATGACACATCATGATCACACAAAGTCCATAGTTTACATAAGAGTTCACTCTTGTTTTACAAATGTATAATGATATTTACCCATCATTATAGTATCATACAGAGCATTTTCACTGCCTTAAAAATCTTCTGTGCTCCACCTATTCAACACCTGCCCCCCACCAAAGCCCTAATACTTTTACTGTCCCCTGTACATTCACCTACTGAAAGACATCTTGGTTGCTTCCAAGGTTCGGCAGCTATGAATAAAGCAGCTATAAACATCCATGTGCAGGGTTTTGTGGGGGCATTGATTTCCAGCCTCTCCTGGTAAATATTAAGAAGCAAAATTGTTGGATTGTATAGTAAAAGCATGATTGGTTTTGTAAGAAACCACCAAAATGTCTTCCAAGGTGGCTGAACCGTTCTGCATTTCTACCTGCAACGTATGAGACATGATTCTTTTCATGTGCTTATTTGCCATCTGTATATCTTCTTTCATGAGGCATCTGTTAAGGTCTTTGACCCATTTTTTAATTGAGTTGTTTGTTCTTATTGTTGAGTTTTAAGACTTCTTTGTATATTTTGAGCAAGAGTTCTTTATCAGAGGTAAGTTTTGCAGATTTTTTTCCCAGTCCGTGGCTTGCCTTCTCATACACTTGGTGCTGCTTTTGCAGGTCAGTTGACTAGATTCATGTAGGTCTATTTCTGGGCTCTCTGTTTTATTCAGTTGATCTATTTGTCTGTTCTTTGACCAATACCACAGTCTTGACCTCTGCGTATTTGTAATAAGTCTTGATGTTGGTAGTGTAAGTAAGTCCTCCGATTTCATCCTTCTCCTTCAATATTGAGTTGGCTATTCTGGGTCCTTTGCCTCTGCATAAAAACTTTAGAATCAGTTCATCCACATTAACAAAATAATTTACCAGAACTTTTGTTGGAATTACATTGAATATATAGATCAATTTGGGATAACAATATTGGGTCTTCCTGTCTATGAACATGGAATATCTCTTCTGTTACTTATTCTTTGATATCACTCATCAGGTGTCTGTCGTTTTCTTACATAGATCTTGTATGTATTTAGATTTAAACCTAAGTATTTCATTTTGAGGGGTGCTAATATAAATTGTATTCTGTTTTTAATTTTAAATTCCACTTAGTCATTGCTGGTGTATGGAAAGCAATTGACTTTTGTATATTAATTTTATATCCTGAAATCTTGCTAAATATGCTTATTAGTTCCAGAAGTTGTAGATTTCAGAAGCAGAATTATAACGGGTAGCCTTTGCCTATAAATTTTGCACCTATAAATTTTGGTGAAGATATTTCATTGTTTTCCTTAGGTTTCCTTAGGTTAAACAATAGGATACAGTGGTGAGATGGAAGGCTAAAATGTTCTTAGAATAAAAAGTTAATTGTCCCCAGGAAAAGAATTATTTTGACATCAAAGTAAAGGGCAATGGGAAAATCAAAAGAGGGGCGAAAAGGAAAAAAATAAGTTTTAAGTCTAATTCTAAAATTATTTTATTTTAAAAACTTAAAATATATAGCTTAGCAGAAATTATTAATGATTTTAAAGCCCTTTCTAGTGTAATTTATCTTATTTAATTAATTTTCAAAGCCTAAATTTTGTTAGTCAGTGATGCAGCCTCTATGCTATGCATATACTGAAATGGTATTAGTATTATTTTAAGATTCTATTGTGATGCCTGAATGTAGGATTGGCAGTATTTAAATGATTCTGGCCTGTAGCACATCATTTCAGGCTGTGAATTCATTAAGTCTGAAAAGAAGCAGGTGAAGATTCATTTTGAATGGGAGATATCCAGGAGAATGAGCAGGCTGGTCCAGGAGTTGCTGTTGGGTGCCTTTGAAGAATGGTAGCAAACCTTTCCCTAAGTAAGGACTGAATGTTTCAGCATATGGTGTTTGTGAACACACATGCACTCTCTTGGTAAAATAGAAAACAGCCTCTGATCACCTAAGCTGTCCAAATGGAAATGATCCTTCTGTCTCATCCATCACTGCTTGGTCTGAGCACTGTATAATTCATTTCCTCCTCTTGGGCCTCTGTACACTATCGCAAGCACAACTGCAATATTTGGTCTTTCAGGTTGGAAATGTGCAGCGATACACAGACACAGTTCTTAGTTTGAGACGATTACACGAAACCATGACTTGTAAAATGTTCTCAGAAATAAGTAAGTTCATGACTCAACTTGAGACTTTAACATTAAAAGAATGACTGCCAAGAGAATTGTCTGCATTTTCTGAGGACGTGGCTTTTTGGTGGGATAATATTGGATTTTGAAGCTTTTCTTAATCACAGTGAAGCACACTTCAAACCGGCTTTAAGATTCATTTGGAGGCTTAAAAATCTCCCTTTAGGAAAGGTGGGACTGGCAGGTAACCTAGCATGGAAAGGGAAAGAAATGAACAAATATATTTGCTCTTCCTGTGAGAATTCTGAACTTAAAGAGTAATGTAAAAAGACAGTTTGATTTCCTTTTCTTTTTCAAAATCACCATAAAGTGATAATGACCTCAGGAGTCTGTGTGTGGCCCATTTGATGTGGTTTGGGCCCAAGTTAAAGATAAAAGCTAAATGTATTTTAACTGGGCTAAAATCAAGATAAACACATCCCTGAGGTCATTATTTCCATCAGTTGACAGCCTATATACAATATTAAAAGCATTGTAAAAACAATATGCATGTTTCCAGGTTTACTTTTGAAGAGCATTTATCCACACTCAGTTTCTGAACCCTGACTCAAAGGAAAAGTAACTTTTATTCTGTAGGGGAAGCAATGCTTAAACAAACAAACAACAAACAAACAAGTAAACAGACTACGGTTCACAGAGTAGAGACATCTTTTTCAGTAAATATCCTAAACACAGAGCTGTGTAAAACAAGACACAGAGGCTAACAAGAGTGCATGGTATACATAACAAACATGCCAGAAGTGTTCAGCAGTCAGTGTTTAACAGATCGCATAGTTACTGATCTTTGTGAAATATATCCCACTTGTTTTGTCCAAAATCAATTTAAGGAAGCAGGCCCAATACTCAGTATGAAATAAACGGCCAGTAAGCTAAGTTTTATTTTAGCCACATCTCAGACTGGATTGGGTTAAAAATGATTTTACATTATGAACCGGTACAGCCGTATTTCGGGGTTGCACATTGTGCCACCCTTCAGTGAAAATGCAGCTAACATGGTAAACTACTGGCTCTCTTCTCATCTGCTCCTTTCGCTAACCCAACCCTGGAGATGCCACAGAAGTAAAAGGGGTGGGGGAGATAATGCGTTTGATGAGTTAATGGGAAGGCCAAGGACGTGGCCAGGCTGAGGAACTAGGGAGGAAGAGACAGTCTAGCAGGGAACAGAGCTGGGCCCTGCTAACCAGGAGATGAAGCGCGGGCAACGCTTTTAGCAGAGCTTGTTGCTTGACCCCACAAGGGCATGAGTGAGCTGCTGCCGCCCCGTCACTGCTGAAAGAACTCGAAACAGCAGCCAGCCCAGCAGCAGGCAGGGACTGGGAGGTAGCTTTGGACATTTAAGCAGCCAGTTGGAGCAATGAGCAAGAGATGCGCAGGCTCTGAGGCTTTCCTCTCCCACCCCGTCCCTCTTAACCAGATGGCCAGGTGATGACAACTGACCAAGATATCTCTTAAGAAAAAGAAATGCCGGGGCACAGGCCCTTGACCTTGAGGGAATTCTGCCCCAACCCACAGGCAGGACACAAAGTAAGGCTAGGCTTTACCTCTTGCCCAAACACGCACCCAGAAGAAGCTAGCACCTCTAAGGAGTAAAAGCTCCAAAGAATTTGATGGCTTCATCTTAGAAGAATAACAGCTATGAAAGAAAGGCCACAAAGTGACAATCAGAGTCAGAGAAAGCAGAATTAGTGGACAAGACCAAAGAATACTTTTAAATAGTCTTAGGCATATAAGGTAGGATATTACAACCCAGAAGCCAAAACAAGAAGACATAAAGAAGAACCAACTGGTTATGCTCGGCTTACAAAATATGACAATTAAGAACAAAGGGTTGAATAACAGAAAGGACACAATGTAGTATACTGTTGAGAGAAAAATAGATCAAGAATAAATAATCACCACGAACATATATCAGCCTACCAATATGTCCCCAGAATATATAAACCAATCAGAAAGTAAAGCTTAATCTTTGCACTTCATGTTGCCTCTCTCAGAAACTGTTAGATCAGACGGACTTCAAAATAAGTAAGTAGTATTGAAGAGCTAAATAACATACTGTTAATTATTAATTTACTGATATATAAAACTTTATGCCCCCCAAATGATGCATATTCTTTAAAAACACATGCAAATATTTACAAAATTAACTATATACTCAGTCACAAAGGAAGTCTCAATAAATTCCACAGAATCAACATCGTGGAGATTATGTTCTCTCACCATGATACAATAAAATTTAAAATCAACACCAAAGGATAGATTTTTAAATCTCCTAAGTCCAAAAACATGATATCATACTACTGAATAATCATTATGTTTAAGAGAAAATTATAAGGAGAATTATGAAATATTATAAACTAAACAGTAATGAAACATCAAAATTTTGGTATGCAACTAAAGCAGTACTTAAAATATAAGTTATAGTTTTAAATACATTTATTGGAAACCAAGAAGGCATAAGAACAAATGAGCAAAGCATTCAACTCAAAATAAAACCAGAAAAAGAGCAGTAAGTAAACACAAGGAGTCATGTAGAAAGAAAATAATAAAGATGAGGACAAAAATCAATGAAATAGATCATTGAAAAAACAAATAGGGATGTTTAGTAAAATCAAAAGCTGGTTTTGAAAAAATTAATAAGGTAAAGTTCTGATAAAACTGGAAAAAGAAAATAAGCAAAATGCAAAATGAAAGGGAGAAATAACTCAGACCCAATAGATATTTTTAAAAATACGGTAAGAGTAACAACAGTGTAATAATGGATTAAGAAAACCTAGACAATAGGGATCATTTCCAGGAAATTGTAAAACCCCACAAATGGCACTAGAAATATAGGAATTTTGCACTTAAATTCAAAGGAGATTATTTTAGACAAAACTAAAAAGCGATTGTGACAGATTTAGAGAATATATTTGTAATGTCAAACATCAATGAGAAAGTGCTATTTAGAACCAGTAAGGAACTCGAACAAAACAAGACAGAAAACCCAGGAGAAAAATGAGCACAGGAAATGAACTGCTGTAATTCACAGGGGAGAAACCATATGTCTCACAATGCTTGACCTTACTAGGAAAGAGAAAAACACAAATTAAAAGTTTTTTTTTTTTTACCTTCAAAACACTTTACTCTTCAGATTGTTAAAAAAAAAAAAAAAAAAGAGCGAGAGAGAGAGAAAGAAATTGCCAAATATGGACAAACATGAGGAAATGGAAACCTTCATAGGCTGCTCTTGGGAGTGTAGACTAGTGAAATTATTCTGGAAATTTGGTGACGCTTTCTGAAATTAAGCACGCATAGCCTGAGGTCCAGCAATCCCATTGTTGCGTACATATACTCCCAAAGAAACCCATTATAATTCCATAAAGGTGTGTGCACAGGCATCCTCAGCCCCGCCTCTTTGTAGGAGTGGGTGTAGGGTATCATTCAGGTGTCCATCTCCTGCGCTCCATGTAAGTGGCACATGGTAGGTGAACACCATGAAGCAACAAACCATAAACGCATACTGGACTGATGCTAAAAATATGTGGTTGAGAGAAATATGTAGGACTGCAGTACAAAAGCGTTTAAGTAAATTGTAAAATACATATTCATAAAAATAAATACGATGGATGAAAAGCCTGGATGAAACCTGACCTTTTGACCACTTTATCATCCTAATGAAAACATCAAAACATCTGCCAGAAACCTGTGGGAACCCTTACCCTAAAACAACTCGTGACAGCTCCTCCCTTAGAACAAATATTCCTTTTCTTGTGTCAGAATGAAGCCTTGTGGCTTCTGCCTTTGTTAGACTCTTTTTTCTTTCTTTCTGGAACACCCTTTTGGGTTTACCTAAGTCTGTGTCTCCCGAGTTGCAACTCTTGAGACCCTAAATAAGGCTCTTTGTTCTTCTCAATGCTGATTATTGTTCGACCGTACGTCGTCAAGTGCATGTATCACTTATGTGTTTGTGTATCAATCACATTACGCTGGATGCCTTTAGTGGGCAGGGAAGGAGACGGAGGTGAGGAGCAGTAACACAGGAGAGACGCAGAAGTGTCGGGGGTGGGGACGTGATAGAAAGGCAGTGGAGTTTCCTCGTCAACACCAGTCCTACTTGTATTCTGCATATGATCAAGGATTTCAAATTAGGCAAGACAAGCACACTCTGCCCAGCAACTGAGAGCAGTTTACAATTCCGAGAAGGACAAATAGCAATGTAAGAACAAATAGGGACCCCACTTGGGGCTGAAGGATGGATACTGGCCATTGTAAAGTAGATGATAAAACCAGTGGGGTGCAGCAGAAAATAAATATTTAGTCTTTATCCCCAGTTCCTGGCAGAGAAGTTTTAAAACCTTGGGATGTCCTGAATAAGAATGTCTTTGCATGCTAATGATATTCTGGCCTTTAGATAGCTTCAGGATGGGAACCAGTCACCAGGAAGACCCAAGCCATCCTTGGAGAGTTGGACTTTTCAGCCAACCTAACTCTCCCCCTATGCCAACCAGGGAAAAAGGGCTGGAGATCAGCTTCAATCACCAATGGCCAATGACTTAATCAATCATATCTACATAATGAAATCTTCATACAAACCCCTCAATGATGGGGTTTGGAGAGCTTCCAGGGGACACAGAAAGGATCTGTACCCAGGAGGGCCCCACAGGGTCCTGCTTAGTTTCAGAAGTACTGGTGGCCTAGGATTTACAACTGGCATCTAAAGTGGGGGCAGTCTTGTAGTGCTGAGGGGTCTGATGCTAACTCCAAGTAAATATCGTCAAAATTGGTTGAAGTGTTGGACACCTAGTTGGTGTCGGAGAATTAGAGAAGTGGTGTCAGATGGATTCATAGAACTGGCCAGATCAGTAATTGATAGCTTAGGCTGTGAAGGACTTGTCAACTTCCTGTGATAATCACCAAATAAAAATAATCTGATACTATTTTATGTCAATTAAATGTATTAATGAAACTCAAGTCTTTAAAGAAATGATGTGTGCTGAAGATCTCTATCAGCCCCAAATACTTGGGTGGAAGAAATTTTTCTCTATCCTTCTAGTCTAAGAATTAAGTTGACATGAGACAGATTAACAGGAGAAAATCAATAAAATCTAATAGCATGTATACATGAGAGAGACCCAGGAGAACTGAGTAGCACTTGGGACTTCAAAGGGGAGGCAAGCCATTGACATGGAGATGGAAAAGCAAATGTTTGGTAAATGAATGTCTGCTGGGCCACGCAGGGACAATGGGGCACAGAGAGGAATTTTAACGGACTTTGCGAGGCTCCACCCCGTCTACACGCCTGGTTCATTCTTTAGTTATCTGTAGTGTTAGCTCCCTTCCTGGAACAGGTCCTCTGTCTTCATTGTTTAGGCAGCTATGGGGAAGGTAAGAAGAAAAGCTTCCTGAATCTTCTGTTTCTTAAAAATAATGAGCCTAAAATAATCTTCATGCCAAAGGCACACATTTTGGGGCAGCAAATTTTGCTCCCCTACATAATGCATCATGTAAAAATTATGCAAAATAATCCACGTTGTTTTTGAAATTTTAGCCACGTGATTTAGATGACATTGACCCCCCCCCCCCTTCCTGTTCCAGAAGCCTGATTAGACTACGGAGAGGTGGTGATAATGTTGTGAAATAACATTTCTGAGAGGGGAGTTTGGAAATCATCTTTTCCCCTCTCCACCCTTTTTTCTGGCTAATCCTCTCCTTGCTCCCCTTCAAACAGGATCCACCTCTGTGCTTATTTCCTCAAGGGAAAGACTGGAAAGCAGAACAAAAAGGCTCTCCCTGGTTTTCCCTTCTCAGGATAGCGGAGGCGATTTTGGGTATTAGGCATGGATACAATGTTGACAAGAAGCATTTGGAAGGAGAGTAGGCTTCCTTGCCTCAAGCAGAAGACATTTACTTAGGCTGATGGCGAGAGGAGAAAAGAGAAGGGATGGAGAAGTGAGCAGAATAGAGTTATGCAGTGTCCCAGGGACAGGGGCCCTGGGTCCTGATTTCCAGGTTAGGGTTCTGGGGAGAAGAGCAAGTCTTTGGATTAGATGACGTCAAAATCAGCAGCTCTGAGATCCCTGGGCTCCAGCAGAATGATTTTATGCCTCCTAGAGTGGCATGGAAGTAACAGTGAGGATAGCTGGTCCTACAGGGGCTTTGTATCAACCAGCATGCACTCATAAGCCCGGGCAACCCATCTACCCACTGGGATGCTGGTGTCTCACAAGATGCTCTTGAGGACTACCAACAGTTAGGGTCCCTACCCCCTCTTACTGACCAATGTTTGTTTCAGACCCCCAGCATTTGGACACAGCCACAAGTTGAATTTGGAGAATTGGGAGCCCAAACTAGAAATTAAATTGTTACGGAATAATAAAGAAAGTTGCATTTTTCACACCTGTGTTCATGTCCCGCCTTTCATAGGGTGTATAAAATATTTGTTTTCTTTTCCTTATGACTGAATTCCCATGGAGTTACAAGAGGACATAACTTCTAGGTGGATAAAGACTCTTTATAGTTATAATGGCAGCCAACAAAAATGTTCATTGTTGGGTACACAGGCTTCAGCCCACCTGGTCGTTAGGTAAATGCTACAAATCTGGGCCAACATCAGGTTTTCCACACTGAGATGCAGAGGGGCCATTTTGCTAATATGGAAGCAGCTTGACTGAAAAAACAAACTACTCTATCAGCATTAGACCCCGTAATATTTACTGTGTCTATTTTCAGTGGAAAGGTATGCAGATAGAACAGTATGTTAGTGAACTTTCTGGTCAGAAGAAAATCCTGTGCAAACTAGTTTGGGGGGCTGAGGAGTGTATTTTACTGCACAGCTTTCATGCCTCTTGTTGCAGTAACAGAGGAAGGGATTAAAATTTTAAGAGTATTCCACTTTGGTGTGTTGGCCTGAAACAAACAGTCTGCCAGTTACCTCTCCAGCAAAGATGAGTTTGTTTGGAATCAGCAGAGAATTGAAATTTGGGGTCTGCGACCATGGTGAGCCATGTTCAAGTCCCTGCAGAGCAAGGGACGAGGAAGGCTTTTATAGAGGGGAAAAGGAAGTTGGGAGGGCGATAGTAAGCAGAGAGTCCATGGCTTTTCTTTCGCTCAGTCCTTGCCAGGAAAGAAGAGGAGTTTTTCTTTTTCCTGTTGGGCTCTGCTGTCGATGTGGGCTGTGGCAACGCCCCCTTCTGGTATCCCAACTCTCACTGAGGTTTCTGTTTATTTATTGTTTACAGGGGTGCGTTACACCTGTAGGGGAGTGGAGTTTGCTATCCCCAAATGTCTCTTTGGCGTGCAGATTATTTCAAGCTAAAAACAACCAAGGCCCAACAGACTCAGGAAGAAACTCTGACCTTCCCCCTAACTGCCTACAGAATGTAGAGGACCTGTTCCAGGAGGGGAGCTATCACCATCGATAGGTGTGAACCAGGTGTGTAGACAGGGAGGAACCTAGCAAAGTCTGTTAAAATTCCTCTCTGTGTCCGCTTGTCTCTGCATGGCCCAGCAACCCTAGTTTACCAAACATTGGCTTTTCAATCTCCATGTCAATAGCCTTCTTTCCCTTTGAGGTCTCAAACCCTATCCCCAGCATCCTCATTTGTCCTTAGCTGAAGATGGTATTTAAGGTGAAGGTTTTAGCCTTTTTGGCCAGTTACTCAGTTCTCCTGGGTTTCTCCCATATATGCACACTATTAAATTTTGTTGATTTTCTCCTGTTAAACTGTCTCATGTCAATTGAATTCTTAGACCAGCCAGAAGAATCCAGAAGAGTAGAGGAAAATTTCTTCTCCCTGACAATTATTATCTCACATTTTTCAATCAGTGGAGGAAAATATGAGCTTGGAAGAAGTACTTACTACAGTATGTCTAAAAAAAATATTGGGAGTAAGAGAGTTAACATTATTTGATTCCCCAAATTTCTATTGCCTAAGAAACTGACCTAGTTGGTCTCTTTTGAGATATCAGTACCAAATTCATCAAAAATAATACAGAGTGAGTGCCTTCATTTTGATAGACATAATAGTTGCTTCCCTGGCTATTAACCTGAGAAAGGACAATCAAAGCAGTAAAGCATCTGTTTAATGGCAAAATAAACCAACCAACAAATACCGAACCTCCAGCAGCATAGTTGATATAATACAACTTGACTCCATCCTCAAACCATTTGTCCCTGTCCAGGCACAGAATGAGGTTTAGGGGCTTACGACTCAAAAAACACCGTAGTTGCTACCTGCTCCTGAAGTTGAGGGCAGTCATCAGTTAGATCCCTTAAACCATAACTTGCTTAATAAACGATATCCTGTAACATACCTTCCCCGACCAAGCTTGCTTTAATTGTTCTTGTAGGTTGCATACCCTTCCAGCTTGCATACCCTTCCAGCTTACCATGGCTTAGGCAATGCATTACAAGATTTCTTTACCTGACCTCTGTAGATGACACTTCCAGCATAGAGTAATGATTGCTTACGTTATTTTTTTCAGGACCATGGAACTAGTCTTGCCTGGTTCAAACTGGTGGAGACCACTGACCATTGAAGTGGACCTGCATGAGTGTCTGATGGATGACTTTTTGATGTCAGAGAGCCCAAAATCATGCTCAGATCATGCTAACGTTTCTGAACATGTGTCCTATAAAGAAGCAGTGTGACTCAGATACACCTGTGCAAAGCCACGATGACATCACCTTTTTCTTGCCTCCAATCATCTTTCCTCAGACCTCAACCCACTCTGCTGCTTTATCCTATAAATATCCCAAACTCCTCTCCTTTAGGGAGGCCAATTGGAGACTTATTCTCCCATCTCCTCACTGAATCACTCCGTGGCTACCCGCTCCACCTCTTCTTAGCTGGAACTACTGTGAACCATTATTGCTTTGCATTCAAATAGTGTTTAAGGGGGAAAAAATGAAATTTTGATTTTTTTTTAAGCCAAGAGTGATGCAGGCTTGCTTTCTTTCTGAAATACTCCTTATTCGATAATAAAACACTAAAGTATATGGATGAGATATCCTTGATATATGAAAATGATACTCCTGAAATATTTTATGGGGACAAGTGCTTTAAGTTACATTTTTATTAGTAATGACAAATTTTCCCTGACTAATAGAATTAACCATTCTATTCTGCCTTATCAGAGGCAACGGCAGGCAGAGTTTGGGAGCATGGTTTAAGGTATACAATGACAATATTAGTCAACCCTTTAACATGATGGTTTAATAGACTTGACCAGTCACCAGTGTAGCATTGAGCAAATTTCTGAGCAAAAGTGAGTTAGAATAGGGAGCAAAAATTACTCATATTTATTTAAGTCTGGGGAGAAAATCTAAAAGAAAAAAAAAAGTTGTCCACATCAACATTGGTTCAGAACAGAGATGCAATTACTACCCGACCACCGGAATGATGGCTGCATGGACCACAGAAAGAAGAGAGGCCACTGAGAGAGGTCAGAATCTAGGTCTTAGATTTCAATTATATCTCAGTAACACTGTCAATTTATACCAAGTGGAGGGCATGGGTTTGAAATTACTACTAGGTTAAAAACTAATTCTAATGCAAAAAACTTTTTTCACAGAATTAACAAACTGTCCAATTTTAGCTCTGATTTCTAAGACAGTTTCCTTCTGTGACACCACATTCAAAGACCCATAGAGCAGCATTTTTTGGATTTATTTCGCATTCCGCTAGCAGATCCCACAGTGTTCAAAGGAGCGACAGCCAGAATTGGCACAGTGGTTTCCGGTATTTTCCTTGTATCTGAGGAGAAACAGGTTGTAAAGGACTAATCAAATGCTGTCCTCGCAACAGCAGGAGCTGGAGCCGCAGAGGAGGAAGGCACTTCCTGCCAGTCTCTACTCCCCCTCCACCGGCCCTCATGCACCTGCAGTGACCCCCAAACCCCAGAGGCTGGGATCAACATGGAGAGAATCCAATTAATACGTGTGAGAAGACAAAGTGAAATCTTCATAAAATATAAGGGCAACCTGGATTCATGCTTTTTCGTGGGGGAAAAAAAATCATTAGGATAATTGACTAATATATGACAAGCTACAGCTGGTCTGCCTCCTGCTGGATCCTGGGTTTGCCCCGTGCAGAGAAACCCCCAAGAACTCGTTCAAATATGTCACTCATCCCTCTTGTGACAGCTTTCACTAAATAGTTGGGGTAGAGAGGCTTTGAATGGTGCTTTTATTTTTTTCCATCAAGTTGTTCTGTGTTTGCAAAATCGAGTTATTTTCAAATGAACGGATTCTAACTTTTTACTAAAAGTCATGGAGAACTTGGAAGAATATAACTTCCCTGGAATTAAGTCTAGTGACTAAAGGGGCACTATCCAGCCATTTTCATCCCTGTTTGGATACTCTGTGAGGCCCTGGGAATGAATAGGAAAGCCAGGGCCGTGGAGGCAAGCTCAGAGTTTTCCCGTAACCATGGATGAAACCACAGGATGTGGAGGCCTGATGGAGAGGGCAAGACTGTTACGGCTTTTAAAGGCAGAGTTGAGAATATGAAAACAAATATATGTATGTATATGCATGACTGGGACATTGTGCTGTACACCAGAAATTGACACATTGTAGCTGACTATACTTCAATTAAAAATAAATAAATATAAATAGAGGCATGGAGTTGACTTTGTACATTAAGAGGATGAAGAAAAGGGAAGAGAAAAGTATAACACTGAGGCATCAGAGGCCCTGTGTGAGTTCAGCTAAAATTCCGAAGATTGCTCATGCTCCACTGACACCTAAAATTTGGAAAATTTAATTAAATTAAATGCATTTATGGAGGAAGAGTTAAAAAAATAATAATTCCATCATGCATGACTAGTAGTGAGGGGTCAGAGTGTGGGCACGAGCTCACAGTGACGCAGTGCTGTGTGCCCACACGGGCTGCGTTGGAAGAACCAAGCTAGGCGTGTTCTTACGGCAGTGAAAATGTTTTCAGAATTTGCAACCCATCAGACACAGATACTTTTGTAAAATAAATGTTAAAGGAATTATCAGAAAAACAATTACGTGCTTAGATGCTATGACAATGCCAGACTGCTATAAACGTGTTAAATTTATTCTCTATATTCTCTTTATTTCTTTGTTACTCTCATCTCAGACCAGGAACACTTAGTTCAAAAAGGGACACTAGCCTGTGGACCATACTTTGAAAAGCACTTGCTTATGGCACAGAGACTGTCTCTAAGGATCACACAGGCAATGCATCCTTCAGCTTGGGGGATGTGAGCATCCATGGAATGACTTTTCAAAGGCAGAAATTCTGGGTCCCAGCTCCCCATAAAAACCTAAATACTGACAACAGAGATATAACTTTAAGCCAGCGGAAGGTGGTGGCACAAAAGATAAAGGCAGATAGGAATTTGTTAAAATGGAAATCATATCATGAAAAGTAGTCTAGTGACTGAAAGATGCCTTGAGCAGAGGTAGGGAGAGCAGATAAGAGCATAAATCGTAAGTAAGTAGAGAAAGGAGTGTCCCCAGCAGGAACTACAGGAGCAGGAGGCAGATGGCCCCTGAAGTTGCCTGGATGATGGGTGGTGGTTTGTCTACTATCTACCCCGAAGCCACAGGCTGAGCCCCTCTGACTCAGAGCAGGGCTGCTCAAGGCTCTACAGCAATGAGGACGCCACCATCAATACCTGGCAGGAAGCTGAGAAGAAGGCTCAGCTCATCACATTTACCCAAGAGGTCACCCATCATTGCCCTGCATCTATTTTCCTGATAGCTCAAGTCATATGTTGTCCCTTAATTTTACTTATGTGTTTTGGAAGCTTCGCAGCTTCTCCGTTTATTAAATCTTCTTTCTGCCTCTTCCCAGAAGCTCCTCTTTAAAAACACATAAACAGTTCAATGTGAAAATTAGCTGTGGTTGATTTATAATTCATTCTGGAAGAGCAGCTTTTAAAAAGACAGAAGGAATTAAGTTGAGAGTCAGGCTTGAGATGTACGTGCCTCCCTCGGCTTTTGAATTAGATGTGTTTAATGGGAACGTGGGCACTGGGGCTCCGGGTAGTGGTTAAAATCTATTGGCCCTGCTGATACTAAACATTCCAGCTGTGAGTGGAATTCGTTTTGGAATACATAAAGTGAATGAGCCTGGACAGGCTTTGAAGCATCGTTAAAAAGACCCGGTCTCCCCCTACCTTCATCAGTCCACCAGGAATCCCTTCTGTAGAAATACTGCTCTTTCTCAAAGAGAAGCTCAAAACCCAAAGCTCTTCATCCTAGCCATCGGTGGAAAGTAATTTTGAAATTTTCATTGTAGTCCCTCTCTTGAGGACCAACACTTCCTCCAAACACTGACCGGTAGGGTATTCCACCTGGTTAGCAGGTGATGCCCCCACAGCCCTGCTTGAGGAAGCTTTAGCTCCAGATGGAAAACTAAATGTGCATCGAAGGAGTCCCAGAATACAAAAACTCGAGAGGCGGAGGGAGTCTGCCTTGTTCCTTCATTTACTGCATTGTTTTAAGTGGTGTTAGCAAAACTACAAAAGCACACGAAGTTTGAGCAGAATTCAGTTAGGAGAGGGGAGATCAGGCCAGGGCTGAGAAGGCGAAAGAATGTCAAAAACTAACCTTAAAGAAATTCCTTCAGCGATTCGCCTTTGATGAGAATAAAAACACTTACAACGGCTATGCATGAGGCAATTTCTGACAAATCAATCTATTTTATTTTTAAAACTTTCAATATTACGGTTCATACAGTCCAAGATTCTGAGTTTGAGAGTGGCTCCCAGGGACATGTCTGAAAGAGCCTGGATGTGCTGTGTGAGGTCACCCTGGAAGGGAAGTTTCTGGTCCCAGTTTCTCCAAGGAGCCTCAGTCACTGAGAAACGCACACACACTCTATTGCAGTCCATTATCAACTCTTGATGTTTTATAAAATTCAAAGAATGTTTTCTGCTCTGAGTAGTAATTCTGATTATCTTCTGTTTACTTTTTTAATGTTTTAAGGTTTAATAAACTAGTCAAAAATTTACCTTATACATCCTTTTACAGAATTTATAGATTTAAATCATGTTTCTTTAAAACCTTCAACTCTCCAAGATTCTTTTTTTAGCTGTTTTTAATTTCTCCATACATGGCATCTGTTTTTACATTGTAGTTGCCCTTTTATGGAACTCTTCTGATTGTAGTACTCAGAAAGCAAATCTATGGGTTAACATTGTGACATATCTCTTATTAGCTGCATCATTTTACAGAGTTGAGAACTCCCTCACAAGGCACTGGGTTCTCATTTCTTACAAGCTATCTAATGTCCCTCCTGAGTACTTTACTTTCTGCTATGTAAAAGAACACACACACACACAATCACTGCCCTGCACTCATCATTTTCACACACAGTATCTCTTTTAACCCTGAGACATTACTGTCAGGCGTATTTTACAGTCCAGGAAACTGAGGTTCTAAAAGACAAAGCCAAACTGACGAAAATTATCAAACTAGTAAAAAGTACAGTCAGAGTGTTAAACCAGGTCTTCTGGTCTCTTTACTTAATTTACTTATCTCTATTATGTAAAGAAAACATGTACAGTTTAATAAATAATTAGAGAAAGATACCATGACATCATTAGCCAGCTCAGAAAAAAACAGAATACTGCCAGGAACTCAGTGAAGCAGTACAGTTCACCTCCAGTGATCTCCCTCTTTTCTCTCTAAGGGTAGCTACCACCTTGTTTCCTGTACTGATAATTTTGTTTCTTTATAGTTTTTCTGTTTTTTATTTTAACTGTTTTTCATTAAAGTACAGTTAATTTACACTGCTGTGTTAATTTCAGGTGTACAGTAAAGTGATTCATTTATGCTTCTTCTTCAGATTCTTTTCCATTATAGGTTATTACAAGCTATTGAATATAGTTCCCTGTGCCATACAGTAGGTCCTGGTTGTTTATATATTTTATGTATAATAGCGTTTATTTCTTAATCCCATACTCCTAATTTATCCCTCCCACCAGTTTCCCCTTTGGCACCCATAAATCTGTTTTCTATGTCTGTGAGTCTATTTCTGTTTTGTAAATTAGTTCATTTGAATCATTTTTTTGTTCTATGTGTAAGTGATATCATAGGATATTTGTTTTTCTCTGACTCATTTCATTTAATATGATAATCTCTAGGTCCATCCATGTTGCTGCAGATGGCATTATTTTATTACTTTTTATGGCTGAGTAATATTCCGACATATATATATACATATATATATACACACACATATATACACACCACATCTTCATTATCCATTCTTCTGTTGATGGACATTTAGGTTTCTTCCATGTCTTGGCTGTTGTAAATAGTGCTGCTGTGAACACTGGAGTGTGTTATCTTTTTGTTATCTTGAAAAGTTATCTTTTCAAAATAGCATATTCCATATGCAAAAATAAACTCGAAATGGATTAAAAACCTAACTGTAAGATTGGATACTCTAAAACTCCTAGAGGAAAACACAAACAGAGCACTCTTTGACATAAATCTCAACGATATTTTTTGGATCCGTCTCCTAGAGTAATGAAAATAAAAACAAAAGTAAACAAATGGGACCTAATTAAATTTAAAAGCCTTTAAACAGCAAAGGAAACCGTAAACAAAATGAAAAGACAACCTACGGGCAGGGAGGAAATATTTGCAAAAGATGCTACTGACAAGGGATTAATTTCCAAAATATACAAACAGCTCTTACAGCTTAATATTTTATAGTTTTATCAACACCAAATGCATGCCTAAATGACATAATTAAATGTTGTCTGTTTTTTGAAATTTACATGAATGGAATCATATAGTGCAAATGATTGTATGACTTGCACTGTATGATTTGTGCACATGCTGCTCCCTATGGCTGTAGTTCCTTCATTGGCACTGCTGCGTGACATTCTACTATGTGCAGAGCTGACGTTCAGGAACATGTCTGTTCATTGCACTTGTTTTCAGTCAATGTCATTCTGACTGGGTCAGTTTCTGTTCTGATTGGTTAGTGCCAAAGTCATAAGAGTTTGAGCAACACCCTGATTGTAACTATACATCACAATATGTTTATTCCATTCTACCGTTGAGAGACATCTATCCTGCAATTTTATGATTATTTACTATTATTTATTTCTGATAAAAAGAAGCTTGAAAGAAAATACCTAACTCATCAGAGAAACTTTTTTTTATCTATATTTAACAATCCTTTTTTCTAACTATATATAATTTACATAACCTGAAGTTCACCCATTTGAAGTGTTTATTCACAGAATTGTACAACCACCACCACTATTTTCAGAATATTTTTATCATCCCCAAATGAATCCTTCTACTCAATAGCATTTCTCCCCAGTCTCCCTTCCCAATCCTAGGCAACTAGAAATCTACTTTCTATCTCCATGGATTTGCCTATCTGGACATTTCCTATAAATGGGGTCATATAATATGTGGTCTTCTGTGACTGACTTCTTTCATTTAGCATAATGTTTCAATCTTCCTTCATGCTGTAGCATGTGTTAGTACTTCATAACTTTTTAAGACTCCATACCATTCCATTACATGGATATACCACATTTTGTTTATAGATTTATCAGTTGATAGACATGGGGATTGTTTCTAATCTTTGGATATTATTTATAATGCTACTATGAACAATTATATACAAGTATTTTTGTGGACGTGTTTTCATTTTTCTTGGGCAGATACCTAGAAGTAGAATTGCTGGGTCATGGGGTAACTCTGTTTAACATTTTGAGGAACTTCCAACTGTTTATCAAAGTGAATATACCATTTTTTACATTCCCACCAGCAACATACAAGTGTTTCAATTTTGCCACATACCTACCAACACTTATAACTGTTTGTCTTTTTTATTATAGCCATTTTAGCAAATGTGAAGTGGTATCTCATTGTGATGTTGAAATTTGCATTTTTCTAATGACTAATCATGTCAAGCATCTCTTTGTGAGCTTACTGGCCATTTGTACATCTTTGGAGAAACGTCTTTTCAAGTTATTTGCCCATTTTAAATTTGTTTTCTTTGTCTTTTTATTGTTGAGTTATAAGAATAATTTATTTATTCTAGATAAAAGTCCCTTATCAGATATATGATTTGCAAATATTCCTTCCATAAAGTGGATTGTGTTTTTGCCTTCTTGTTGGTATTCCTTAAAGAACAAGTTTTTAACTTTGACAAAGTCCAAATTTTCAATTTCTCTATTATCATTTGTGCTTTTGGTGTCACATCTAAGAAATTATTATCTAACTCAAGATTAGAAGATTTACTCCTGTGTTTTTGTCTAAGAGTTTTGTTGTTTTAGCTCTTATTTAGGTCTGAGTCCTATTTTGAATTAATTTTAAAATACAGTCTAAGGTAGGAGTCCAAGTTCATTATTTTGCATGTATATATCCAGTCTCCCTAGAAGCATTTGTGAAGACTAATCTTTCCTACTGAATTGAATTGACCTTTCCTAAAACATTTGTAATGCTAAAGTTAAAAGTCATAAAAATTATTTATGAGTGTGGTTTGTTCTGTAATACAACTATAAAAATAGAAAAATTTTAATAAATGCATATGTATTATGTTTTAACAGAGTAAATATACACATAGATGTGTACTATAAACTAAGATGGTGACAGAGGAGTGCTGGCTAGAAACATTATTTCCCGTGGTCAGGGTAGGTGGTAGCACTATCAAGAATTCATCTGAAGTACTAAAAGAAAATTTTCTTTTCAAAGGAAGAGGACTAGATTATAGAGAAAATGGAAGACCCATTAATAAGTGGGGGAAGATCACCATCTTTGGTAAGAGTTTAACTGCTAGAATTGATAGACCAAGACTCACCACTTTAAAAGCCAGGCTGCATCCAATTGAGGAGTTACAAACTTTAAGTATGCCAACTCAAATGGATTGGGTTTACTGATTATACTCTATTGGAGCTCCTGAGGGGTGTCCCTATTGGTCCACTCTCTTCTGAGCCCAGGAAAACTACAGATGTGTAACATTAGCTAACAGGACCTCAGTCCTTTAAGACACAAACCAGCTAAAATAGGCATAAGCTCCCACTCCTTCTATAGCTTCCTTTTCTTGTGTTAATTCTCTGAACAAATAGAACTGGGAAAAGGGTTTTATGATCTTTTAAAGACTTCTTTTGTCCCTATTCCTGAAGTAGACTTGGTACAAAGCTCCCTGATAAAATGAAAAACAAAAATTAAGAACTTTAATTAGAGTTTTTGAAATTCAAATGCAAAATAATCCCTAAGAGTATTATATCACTCTTGGCTGCATTAAAATTCATCCACCACTTGTGGACCCACTTAAACAACCCTTTTAAGATCTCTCTGTCATCTCTCTCCATCTGCTTGGCTCTTCTAGTTTTACGACTTCTGCAAACATGAAGACTTCATGACTTTGAGATCCCAGTAAAGATTTTCATTAAGAATAGTACCACCAATGATGAGATGAACTGATTGGAGCCTGAACTGACGAGGAGAAAACTATAAAGTGACTTTCGAGAAGATAGTTTGAAAAATTTAAATAAGAACTATATACTAGATAATTTTATTGTATCAATTTTAAATTTCTCTGGACTGTGATAATCATTGTGCTTATGTAGAATTTCTTTGTTCTTAAGAGATAAATGCTAAAATATTCTAGAGTGAGGTGACATAATGTCTGTAACTTACTTTAAAATGGTTCAGAAAATATAAATGACCACACACATACAAGTACAGAGAAATGTAAAAAGTATAGCAAATACGCAGAATGTTTTATTTAAAATTCACAATGTTGTAAATATGATATAATTAAATATCAACAATTGTATATGATTCAACTAAACGGATTAAGAGTATATGACTTAATCTTTCTATGAAGCCGCCATCACTGTGATACCAAAATGAGAAGAACAAAGGACAGTACCAAAAAAGAAAGTTACAGACCAATATTTGATGAATATAAGTGAAAAATTCTCAATAAAATATTAGCAAACTGAATCCTACAACATTAAAAAATATCATACACCACGGTCAAGTTGGAGTCATCCCAGGGTTACAAGGATGGTTCAATATGCACAAACAAATCAATGTGATACACCACATCAACAAAAGAAAAGACAAAAACCACATGATCATCTCAATAGATGCAGAAAAAGCATTTGATAAAATTCAACATCCATTCATGATAAATAAAATCTTACCAAAGAAGATATAGAGGGAACATATCTCAATATAATAGAAGCTATTTATAGCAAACCCATAGCCAACATAATACTCAATGGTGAAAAATTGAAAGCCTGTCCTCTAAAATAAGAAACAAGACAAGAATGTCCACTCTCACCACTTCTACACAATGTAGTAGTATTGAAAGTACTAGCCACAGCAATCAGATAAGAAAAATAAATAAAAGGGATCCAAATTGGAAGGGAAGAGGTAAAACTGTCACTATAAGCAGATGATATGATACATATAGAAAACCCTAAAGACTCCACACAAAAACTACTCCCACAAGAACTGATAAAAGAATTCAGCAAGGTATCAGGATATGAGATTAACATATAAAAATCTGTTACATTTCTTTACACTAGCAATGATATATCAGAAAGGGAGAATTTTTTTTAAAAAATCCCTTTTAAAAATTGCATCCAAAAAAAAAAAAAAAAAAACCAACAACAACAACTTACCAAGAAGGTAAAAGACACATACGCTGAGAACTATAAAACATTGATAAAGGAAACTGAAGTTGATTCAAAGAAGTAGAAAGATATCCCACGATTTTAGATTGGAAGAATTAATATTGTTAAATTGAACATACTACCCAAAGCAATCTACAGATTTAATGTGATCCCAATCAAATTTTGCACAGAAGCAAAACAAATAATTCTAAAATGTATTTGGAATCATACAAGATCCAGAATTGACAAAGCAATCCTGAAGAAAAAGAATGAAGCTGAAGGCATAGCCCTCCCAGACTTCAGACAATAGTACAAAGTTACAGTAATCAAAACAGCATGGTATTGGCACAAAAACAGATATATGGCTCAATGGAACAGAATAGAAAGCCCAGAAATAAACCCACACACATATGGCCAATTAGTCTATGACAAAGGAGGCAAGAATATATAGTGGAGAAAAGACAGTCTCTTCAGCAAGTGTTGGGAAAGCTGCACATGTATCAATGAAGTTAGAACACTCCCTCATACCATATGCAAAAATAAACTCAAAATGGCTTAAAGACTTGTTAATACACAACACCATAAAACTCCTAGAAGAGAATACAGGCTAAACATTCTTTAACATAAATTACAGCAATATTTTCTTAGTTCAGTCTCCCAAGGCAATAGAAATAAAAGCAAAAATAAACAAACGGAACCTAATTAAACTTATAAATTTTTGTACAGCAAAGGAAACCATGAACAAAACAAACAGACAACCTATGGAATGGGAGAAAAATATTTGCAAACAATGCACCTGACAAGGGCTCATTTCCAGAATATACAAACAGTTCATACAACTCAGTAACAAAAACAAACAAACAAACAGCTCAATCAAAAAAATGGGCAGAAGACCTACATGGACATTTCTCCAAACACATACAGAAGGCCAATAGGCATGTGAAAACATGCCCAACACCGTCAATTATCAGAGAAATGCAAATCAAAACTGCAGGGAGGTACAGCCTCACACAAGTCAGAATGGCCATTGTTAAAAAACCTACAAATAATAAATGCTGGAGAGGATGTGGAGAAAAGGGAACCCTCCTACAATGTTGGTGGGAACGTAATTTGGTGCAGTCAAAGAGAACAGTATGGAGGTTCCTTAAAAAACTAAAAACAGAGTTGTTACCTTATGACCCAGCTTATCTTTCTGTCTCTCTCCCCACTCCAACTTGATTGGCTTTTTCTCCTACTGAACACCCTCAGGGAATTACCTTCTGCACCTTCCTCTCCACAAACACAAGCAAAGAGAAAATAATTCTCCTTCAAAGGAATGCTGGTGCTAGTTGCTAAGACTTTTTCACCTTACTACACCTGGAAGGTCTCTAACACCTTGTCTTCCAACTTCCTTGTAGACTTAAAACTTTTTAAATGTTAAAACATTTCCAGTATGTTAAAGTATTTTTTAAAAATAACGCCTTGTACATGGTGAGCACTTACTAGGTGTTAGATGCTGCATTGTTGTTGCTCTTATTCAAGAGCATCCAACCTTCCACCAAGAGTTTCTTCAAAGATAAAGAAAAACAAATACAATACAGTTCTGGTAATTGTACAACTAAGTTTTCAATTTGATTTAAATGTCTTTTAATTAGCTGATATTTTATATAGTAACTTTTTCGCTCAGAAATTGGTTTATTCTTTGGAATCTTCCACCATAATGTAAGACTAGAGTTTTTAAAATATCTGTTCATTTTGAAACAGAAGACCATGTTTAGAAAATGTGGGGTTGGGGGTGTTTTTTTTTGTTCTCCCTTCCACTATTTTTGGATCACTCACATCGCCCAGCCTGCCCCTTCTCCAACCCCACTCTCTCTCACACAGTTTACTTTCCTTACATTTACCAATACATTGACTAAAGAAGGTGAGGGTTCCATTTGGAGGTAAAAGAAATACCTTCAATCTTGGATCTCAACTTTCTTTCCCAGGCAGTCTAAAATTTCTGTAAAATCTTTTCATGGTCATATTGGGGTCGACGAGGACGCACTAGAAGTACTGAAAGGGTATTTCTTTCTAATGGTATGTACCCTCAGATTAATTTATCAGAGTAGAAAAGGCAGAAAAGGGTCTTAAGGGAAAAGGTCGTACTGCAGCTTGGGAGGGGTTGGAAAGAGAAGAAGGAACGTTAAGAACATTCAAGATAATTGGACTTTTACGAGGAGCCAGACTAGATTAGAGGGAGGAGGGTGTGCAGTGCAGGAAATGTCCAAAGCATGGTGAAACCAGTCCCTTCTTCACACCTTCACATTCCTACCTTTGGAAGGAGTGCTTTGTTCGATTTCTCGTGTATGTAAGACTCTACCATAAATAGACAACATGTTTTTACTTCATGGCCTGGTGTCCCAAGGTGTTTGTGAGTATTCTTTGCAGATCACACAACTGCAGGTCCAGAGTATCCTCACAGACTCTGACAATTCAAAGCAAGGACAAAGAGTTGGAACTGCCATCAAATTGGTATGTGGGAGGGGAAATAAGTTGGAGCCATGGAGACATCTTACTTCCCTGAAAACCATTCACAGTGTAACGAAAAGAACATAGTCGAATTGCACCCCTGTCTTATCTTTGCCATGTTCTCTCCGGGTACTATGAGAAAATTCACTGAACATCTGATTACTGGGGTTCTAAGTAAAATGGAAATAATAAGAGGCAGATATAGCTCAGTGGTAGAGCATGAGCTTAGTGAGCATGAGGTCCTGCATTCAATCTCCAGTACCTCCATCCATCCATCAATCAATCCATACAGCTAATTAGCACCACCCCAACATTTTTTTAACTGAAAAAAAAGTGAAGTAATAAGAATACATACATTTAGATTTTCTGTGAAGTACAAATAAAAGAAAGATATTAAAAGTGCTTTATAAGCTTTAAAATATAATAAACAATAGACGATCATTGCATGTACCTCACCTGGTAGGCCCTAACACGAAGCAGATGTCCTGCTCCATTTCTGTTCAAGCAGAATTCCTGTATGTTCCTGCCTGAGTGAAATTTCCATACTTCATACTTGTTCTGAACATCACCAATATAAAAAAAAAAAAAATGATGAAGAGGGAGAAAATAAATAGTTGAATGCCAAGAACATCCCCAAAGTAAACAGTCATTCTCTTTACACAAGGAGAGAAAGGCATTTTACTACTCAAAGCTCTAGATAGTTCACCTCTTTAGGGAAAGGTCTGCCCTGGCAACAGAACCATGAATCACAATTACCTGTTTCTTTTGGATATCGGTTCTGCTAATTACCCACCAAAGTTTAGATCGGACAGCTGCTACTTGACATCATTTAGTATCCAATATGGAATGCTTTTGGCAGAGAATTGATTTCTCTTTTCCCACCAGCAAAATGAAAAATGATTTGGAAGACTTTACTAATAATTAGTAAAATATTTAGAAAAAAAAACCCCAAAACCCTGTAGCTCTAGGTGTTTGAATATTGGATTAACTGCTGAGGGTTCAATCACTGGGTCAAGCAAAAGTGCTACCACGTAAGTGGATGATATGTTGAAGGTGGATTGAAAACAGGAGTGGGGACTAGAAATGCTAGCAGGTTAAAAGAATAACTTGTGTGTTTTAACAAAATCTGTATTTAATTTTGGCTTGTATACGAGAAGAGACATCTGGAACTTGGGTGTTGGTGCTGAAATTACCAGCAGCATCTGTTCATCCTTAGTTTTACCCCTTAAATCAGAGGGAAACTACATCATAGTTACAAATATCTGAGTAAAATAGTAGATGAAAATATGGCATGTTCCATTTAATATGCAGGCATAAAATAATGCTATAATAATTTGCTAATTTTAGTCTTAGATTCTATTCCTAGCCACTAATTAAAATATGATTAATAAATGCTTCCATTTTCTATTCAATTTATTTATGGTTTATGGAAGTATCAAATATAAAAGCTAAGCTTTCTATTTCTGTTTTTACTCAAGCAATTAACAACTAGGAAATGCTAAGTAAGTTGTAGGTATGAGTCAGCAAAAGTCCGACAGGCTGTGTAGAAATTAACCTGCCTAAATTCTTTTAATCCTGAAAATATTTAACATAATTAAACCAGACAAGCCACATAAGGCAAAATAGAAGAGGGAGAGTTTACGAAACAACTGTGAAAAAACACTCCAGGAGTATGTCTGTTATGAAATTTTACTTATCATTAGTGAAAAATATTGATTCCCCTTAACAGAAAAGGGGAGTCTTGCCCAGGCATGCCCAAAACACCAGTTGTGAATCCTAAGAGTGAATCCTTCGCATGAAAAAAGAAACAAACTTTTTGTTGCAATAGCTCTATCATCAGAAAGATAACTGAATAAGAAGCAGAAGATGCAACAGTAATAATGCTCCAGCAACTGTACACAAACTAGCAAAATAACTAAAACAACATCAAGATTTTCTAAGTGATCCTTTCCTCCTTCCTTCCTTCCCTCCTTTCTTCCTAATTTTTCTTCTTCATTTCACTGCTTTCTTTCCTCCTTCAGGTTTTTGACATTTGTAAAGTTAACTTTACAGTTTTTCTTTTTTAATTTCAAGGAACAGTTTCCAAACAATTGTAGGATTTTAGTGCTTTAGTATTTAAGTAGTCCCTCTCCATCATTTCATAGGTGAGGAGACTGAGGGCTAGAGGGGGTCCCATTCTACTAGCTTATTGCAGAGCAATGAATAATAACATGTGATAATTACTGCTGAGTTGTTTTTATTTTTAGAAAAAAAAATGTATATATACATATATAAATTTTAAACTTTTTTGGATGTTTCTGAACAAATTTACACTTTCTTTCTAACAGGATCAAAAAATACAAGGATGTTTAAAGACTAATCATCTTTCCTCTCCACCTCACTTTACTCTCCATTACACCCACCTCAGGTATCCAGTGTTAAAGATGAACGAACTCCTTGGTAATATACATACACACAACCTAAATACACACGTATAGACTATTTGTTTGTATCTTCTCTGTTTTTCCCAATGTTGGATTATAATACATACATTTTGTACTCTTTTCTCTGCTGTTTGTTTTTTCACATGGCAGTATACATGTCCAGCCCTAAAAGAATGTGCGCATATATTTTTAAAATCTATGCATATATAAAAATATATAATTTTCCATTGAGGTGGAAAATACATGTTGGGGAGTTTCCAAATCTACCCTGCTTTTCTCTTTCTTTCTTTTTCTGTTGTTGTTTGCCTCATATCACTCTCTCCCTCTCTTCCCTGAGGTTTTCCATTTAAACACACACTCACACACACACACACACACACACACACACACACGGGCTTTGTGGATTTCTACCTTTTATAATCGCATACTATTGTTAAAAGATAAAATTAAACCAAGTAAATTTGAAGATCTGGTCGGCTTTATTAGATGATCTATGGATCAAGCAGCACCCCATTTAGCCACTAGAAGGGTGCTCCATGGAGTTGCACAAAATGGAAGGTCTTTATAGGCAGACAGAAGGTGGGGCAAGGTAGTTACAAGCAAAAGAAAAGAAAGCATTGCTTCAGGCCTGGGCATCTTCTTTTGGGGGGAAGAAAACAGCAGGGGTCTTATTACACAGAATATCTATCTCACTAGTGCTGATCAGGAAACTTTGCATTGTCTGTTTAAAGGTCATATTCCTGGGAGAGTTTGAAACTGTCTTTGTTTGCTATTATGGGAGCAAATGACTCCATTTTGGCCTTTCTTTTTTTTTCAATAGCAATATAAACATACATACACACAAAATGGCAGGCATCCTTTTCTCTCTTCTCCCATCAGAGAAACACACAGACACACAAACATACACGCACAAGCACACATTCAACTGACCAGAAAATCTCTGATCTTCATACTCCAGTGTTAAAGTACAATTTTCAAAAAATTAAAACCAAGGCTTCCTCACAAACTTAGAATGAACACGTATTAAAGATTAGTTTATTAATGAGGGCACCAGAAAGATGGCAAAACTGCTTCAAAAATAGAATTCAAGAACTAGAAGTTTATACAGTCAATTAGAAAAGGGATGTTAAAATGAATTTCCTAAAAAATAAAATAAAATAAAATAAAATAAAATAAAATGAATTTTCTAAGTGCTGATGAAAAACATTAATCAATAGTTGGTCTAAGAAAGAAATAGAAAATTTTATTTGAGTCAGCCTGAGGATTATAACCCTAGACACAGTCTTTCGAAAAGCTCTGAAGACTGTTCCACTGTCAAAGAACAGTTCTATAAGTTTTTGAGACAAGGAGTCATACATCAAATGACATATTATTGATAGTTTATATAATCCAGATCTATAAGTACAAAACAAGTAGTGGGCCACAGGTCATCATGGCCCCTTAAAAGATTAAGAAAGAAAGTTATCTATAAGGAATTGTGACCCTTTAGGAGATTAAGAAAAAAATGTTATCTCCTGAGAAATATGTGAATGCAGATTCACAATATACACTAAAGGGGAGGGAGGAGGCCCAAATGACCAGAGAAAAATTTGTTTAAAATTCTTGTCTTGCCATAAAATATGAATTTCATTGCATCATTGAGTTAGAGACAAGATCACTTCGTATCCTGCCAGACAATAAAACCATAATCTTTCATGTCTCCTCTACCTGACAGAAAGCATTTTCTTCTAATGGACCAAAAGTTGCAAGTTAACAAGGAACTTGCACAGAGTCCATGTCCTAGTAAATAGTAAGTAAAACAAAAGTCCATCTCCTTGTCTGATATTATTAGGCAATGCTTCAGTATGACATTGAAAGACTATGCAGTCATCCTTTTGCCTTATATTCTGGTTTTGAATAATTTTTCTTAATACCAGGCTGACATCATTAGACTTTGGAACTGTACCAAGCTTGAGTCACACCCTGAGAAAATTTAGAGATTCCTCAGGATGACCACTTCATGTTGTTCCTTCTGTTAGTCATGATGACACCCTTGGACCTGCCTTTTTGGTCTACTTGATTATATGAAAGCCAAACCCTTACTGGTTCCCATTAAGACTGTGAGCTCCTCTGTCACCTTTAGTGGGCATGAAAAGTAACTACTCTAAATCTTTCACATAAAAAGCCTTCATATAACTGATATGTTTATTATTACTGCAAATAAATTTAATAGTTATAATGATCTAAAAAATTAGTGTTAATTAGCACTTCTCATTGACCAATATAAAAGAACTCTCCAGTAGGGGTATATTTCTGGTAAGTTGCACTAATCCACTTAATTTTTTTAGCAAGGAATGAATGTTTAGACTCTTTAAGCTTAAAATTTGATGGTTGTGCTTTTCTTCTCTTTCTTAGGTACTCTAGAGGACGGAATCAAATGTTTCTTCTCACTTTCCTGCCCATGAAGAGGGATGGTTTTTAGGTTGCTAATAATTTGGAATTTATGTTCAGTAGGCACAAACAGCCTGCTGTGAATGATCAGAAGAGTTGACAGTTTAAGATAAGACAGGTAGGGAAGAGAAATGCCTTAGGCCGAAAGGGATTTAAGCATCACAGTGCCCCTTGCAAGCAGCCAGCCCTCAGAGTGAATAATCTCATGATTTATCTAGAAAGTTAAGACCTATGCACTAAAGTCTGCAGCTTTGGCAAAGCTTCCCACACTTGCAAAGCTAAAACTGAGAGGAGGCAAGAATAAAAACATTGTCTTATGACTCATAGCCAACAACTGGCAGAGCCAGTCCTCAAACATAGTTTTATTTCTATATCATTTCCTATTAAATTATATAGCCTCATGGAATAAGTATTTTGGGGCTTAGGCAGAAAGGGATGTAAAAGAGGTTCTGAAAAAAGAACAACTTTTTCAACAGTTGGTAGCATAAATCACAAATGGACAGGATAAAAATTATAAATATTAATTATTTATAGGACTCTCATCCTTTTTGGGAAAATGGATCCTTAAGAGGGCTTATGTTTTGCTCAAATCAAAGTCATCATCCATAAGATGATCATTTTTAATATTGAAGATAGAGTTCAGTGATGTATAGGAAATTCATTGTTGGGGAAGCTAAGACAACAACATTGCTCTAAGAAAGAAGCCAGAACATACACATCTAGAAAGGCAATGTTGAAGGAGAAAGAGACCAATCAGCCACGGGCAGAAAATGAAATTCAGCTGAACAGAAACATCTCATAAGTAATCTTAATAAATTTCTGGTTAATAAAATATGGATCTTTGTTCCTGACAATGAAACATGTAAATCTGACATTATTAGTCAATACTTCCATAGTGTTTTTGTAGTATTTTTGATACGTGACAATAAATAACTGAATTTTGCCTCATGATGGCAAGGAGTGAAATCAAAGATGGTCCAGCAATATCTCCTGCTACATTTAATACATAAAGCAATAAATTAAAATAGACATTTCAGTACACAAGCAACCTGACATAAAGAGGAAGAAACGTCAAATACTTCTACACAAAGAGCTATGAAAATTCACAAATAATTTAAATAAGTGGAGAGATATACCATGTTCATGGATGAAATGATTTAACATAGTAAAAATTTTAATCCCCCTGAAAGAAATCTATCTAAAACCGTCCTTATAGGATGGGGTTTTTAGTGGAAATCCTAACTGTATTTATAGAATTTAACAAATTCTATATTTAAACATACAAATTAAAAATGTAACAAATAGCTGATTCAACTCTTTAAAATAGAGAATAAGATGTAGAAATTTTCCCCACCAGATATTAAAAGAGATATGTCCACAAATCCATAGTATCAAAAAAGGTAATTTGCAGCAACGATAAATACAAGAATGAAAACAAATACAGCACATAGAAATAGGACTATATGGCAATTTGAAATATGATCGAGGTGGTAATAGCAAACGATGAGAAAAACTAGGTTGTAGATGATATTGGAAAAACAGGCTTCCTATATAGAGAGAAATAAGGCTGGACTCCCCCTTGCCTTACATGCAAAGGGAAGTCCAAGTGAATTAAAGACTTAAATGAGAAAGTAAATAAAATAAGCTAACGGAATAAAATGTAGGAAAATATTTCTCTGATGTGTTAGTTTTCTATTGCATCTGTAACAAATGACCATAAATTTAGTGATCTAAACAATATAAATTTATTTTCTTATACCTCTATGGGTCAGAAGTCCATCAGAGTCTTACCTTATGTCAAGGTTTTGGCACAGCTGCATTCCTTTCCAGAGACTCTACGAATCATTTTTTCCTGCCTTTTTTAGTTTCTAAAGACAATCAGTCTTCCTTGGTTTGCAGTATCCTTCCTCTATTTTCAAAGGCAACAATACAGCATCTCTCTGATCCTGTTTCTGTTTTCACTTCTCTATCTCTCTGATAAACTACAGCAAAGAAAAGTTCTCCACTATTAAGGATTCATGTGATTGGATTAGGCCTAGCTGGATAAGTCAAAATAATCTCCCCCATTTCAAGGTCCTAAATCTTAATTACATCTGCAAAAAGTCCCTTTGAATATATGAGATGACATAGTCATGTGATCCAGGGATTAGCACATGGACATCTTTGAAAGGTCATCATCTTACCTGCCATAATGGCCTAGGAGAATATTTTTATAACCTAAGAAGAAGAAAAACTTTAAAAAGCCAAAAAAAAAAAAATCATAAAACTTAAGGTTAAAATTTAATTCACTTGATGAAAGATTTCTGTAGACTCACAGAAATAAAAAACAAACTTATGGTTACCAAAGGGGAAAGGAAGTAGGGGAGGGTACATTAGAAATTTGGGATTAAAATATATACATTACTATTACTATATATAAAATAAATAAATAAACAACGAGGACCTACCGTATAGCACAGAGAACTATACTCAATATCTTGTAATAAACTATAATGGAAAAGAATCTGAAAAAGAATATATATATGCAACTGAATCACCTTGCTGTACACCTAAAACATTGTAAATCAACTATACTTCAATTTAAAAATTTTTTTAAAAATTAAAGATTTCTGTTCAATGGAGAACACCAATAATCACTGTGACTAAATATTTGCAAAGTCAAAATCTGGCAAATGGTTAGTATCTAGAGGATTCTAGATACTGAGGATTCTATCTTATTAGTAATTACTTTAAATGTAAGTGGACTGAACACTCCAATAAAACATCAGAGATTGGCAGGATAAACTTTAAAAGGTGTAAGTATATGCTATCTACTAGAGGTATGCCTTAGATTCAGGGACACAAATATGTGGAAAGCAAAAGGATGCGAAAAGCTTTATCATAAAAATAATAACCCAAGACAGCTGGAGTGGCTATTACCAATATCAGACAAAATAGATTTTAAGGCAAAAATTGTTACTAGAAACAAAGAAGGACATTTTTTAATGACAGAGAACTGTCCATCAGGAAGATATAGTACGTATAGGCATAAATGCACCCAAAAATAGACCTCCAAAACAGGTGAAACAAAACTAACAAAACTGAAGTTAGACATGAACAATTCAACAATAATAGTTGGACAATTCAACCCCATTATCCAATACCAGATAGAATAACTAGGAAGAATATCAACAAGGAAATAGGAAACTTAAAAATACTATTAACTAATGAGACCTAAAGAAACGTCCATGGAACACTCCACCCACTGTCAGCAGATTACACAGTCTTCTCGAGTGAATATGGAGCATTCTCCAGGACAGACCGTGTAATAGCCCATAAAACAAACCTCAGTAAATTTAAAGGATTAAAATCATACCAAGTACTCTGACCACAATGGAATTGAAAATCAGTAACAGAAGGAAACATTAGAAATTCATAAATATGTGAATTAAATAATAAATAGGTTGTTTAAATAAAAATAAATTTAAGATTTAATTTTCAATAAAAAATAGGGCAAAGAAGAAATCCCAAGAGAAATCAGAAAATACATTGAGGCAAACACACATGCAAAACACAACATACCAAACACAACATACCAAAACTTATGGGCTGAAGCGAAAGCAGTGCTTACAGGGAAATCAACAGCTATAAATAAATAAAATGTTTGTTCAAATTTGGTTTATGTGTTACCAAAATAAAAGATTGATAATTTCCCTATATTTGACAGAAATTCTATGTTATTTCCTGGCATAAAAGCACTGTAAACTTGATGGAGAGTATGACACACCACATTTCTTCCCTTTTATCCTTTACAGAAGAGCTTCTACCCTGTTTTAAAATAGACTGCCTGCACCATGGCAGCTTCACTGATGCTGATATTAAATATGATGAAAATAATCCAAAAATGAAAAGAAATAAAATGCTTGAGCCAGTGTTATTTAATTGCAATTAATCAAGTATTTAGTATTCCAGTAGGTGTCCTGAACCACGTTGTTTTTAAGCAATGAAATCTTACCAACAGGAGACCTCAGCAGATACATTATTATTAAATCCTCATTGAGAGGTTAGGCCACTGTTTTCCTGCGATCATTACTGAGTTTGCAAATTTTTAAAAAATAGAAAATTATACAGGCCTCGCTGCTTTATGTGACTTTCCATAGTGTATGTCTGACAAGCTGAAATTTTTAGGCTAAGAGGAAAGTTGAGTAAAAATGTAACCAACTGCTTTCTTACTTCCTTTTTTCTCTAAACACAAAAGATAACTATCTAAAAGCTAATCCATTTTATGTTCTTTCCTCTACCGATGAACTACATAATTTAACTCAAAAACATTTCTCTCACATTAGCAGTAATACAAAAGGAAAAATTATGAAAAATTAGTCCTAGCCTGCTAAGATTTAGCTATGACCTCATCCCGCCATATTCCTTTATTATTCTGCATAATTACCAGTTCAGAATACCTAACTCCATTTCGAAATGCAGAGTTTAGAAAAATTCTTTGTAATTGATAAGAAAAAAATCAGTTGAGGGGGGTGTGTGTGTGTGTGTGCGCGCACGCGTGTGGGTTTCTATTCCTATGCTAGAGAGTAAAGTACTCAGGAGGGAGGTTAGCTTGGTTATAGAAAACAAAGAATTAGTGTAGTGTGAGTGAACTTTTAACTCAGTAAAATTAGAAGTGGTTGTACTTGTGAATAATTAAGTCATCACCTGTATACCCCAGGCATACCATGGCATTCTAATCCAGCGGACTGCCACAATACAAAAACCTCAACACACTTTTATAAGGAAGGAGGAACATGGCCTTCTCTCTAAAAGGCTGGAGTTAAATGTTTGCCTTACCCAGGAGCGGGCTGGGGAGTCCTCTCTCACAGATGTAATAACAGGATTGGTAAAAAGTAATAGCCAGCATTTATTGAGCCAGGAAATGCTCTTCTGTATTTTTCCAGCCTTTAGTTTGAAATTTTTCAAACTAAACATCTACAGAACATTTGAAAATATAGCACAATGAACATGCATACACTGCTGGCATTAATTAACCAGTTTTTAACAACCTGATGCATTTCTCTCCATAGTTGCAGATGTATATAGATATATAGAATTCACTACTGAATTTATATAAAACTGTTTCCATTGTCTATCATGAGAAGTATATAGAAGGTTCTTAAGACTTGTTCAGTTAGATTGAGTTAAATTCCATTTCTGGCCTTTTAGAATCACTAAAAAGGAAATTGCTCGAAATAAGTAAATGCCAAGGATAAATTCAGAGATACATGCGCTTGTATACACACCTTACACACACACGCCCACCTTTTTCTTGGTTAAACGATCTGAAAGTCATTTTCAGACATCATGACAGTTTTTACATTTCTTTCAATAAGCTACCCGAGTTTAAAAGCTGGCCAGCAGAAGTGCTGGGCTTGGAACCTTGGCAGTCTAAGGTGGCGCCTACGGTCACTACTGACACTGTTCTAAATCAAGGACGTAGCATAATTTAGGTAGATAAATACCTAGTAACTTTCTTTCAAATGGAAAGTGGGAAAGCACCTTGGCTAAGTATTTATTTTCCAATTGTTTTAAACACTGACTTAATTTGAAAAAGCTCTTTTTTTTTTTTTTTTTTTTGTAAGACAGAGGGTTGCAATTACCCTGAAACTGTAACATATATACTTAGGCAGCATTTAATAGATTAAAATATTTCCTCTCATTGACTTAAATAAGATAAACCCATCATTCTGGATATTTATCAGCAGAGTGTGTGTGTGTGCGCGCGCGTGTGCGGGCACACGCATGCATGCACCCACACGAATATATTTTGCCTGGGATGTGGACACTTCATCAACTCTATCTGTACCATATATGATTTCCATAAGGTAACTGAGTACATTTCACACTTGTGACATTATCACACACCTTTGCTGAGTAAACTCTCCCCAAACAGATTTTGACTGAATAAGCCTTTAAACTTCTCAAATATTTATGAAATCTACCTCTCTGAATCTGAGTAATACTTTTTTATTCTTCTATAAGTTATTTCTAAATATCTACAAGGTGGGGGGAAGGTATAGCTTAGTGGCGGAGTGCATGCCTAGCATGCACGAGGTCCTGAGTTCAATCTCCAGTACCCCCATTAAAAATAAATAAATAAACCTAATTACCACCCCCAAACAAACAAATCTGTAAAATAAAAGAAGGCACCAATCTTGATAAAACCAAATGACAAAACAGACTCAAAACACGTATGAAAACCAAGCTCAGAAGAGAGCCTCTGTCTAAGATATTTTTCCTCTTGGCTGCCTCTCTCTCTCTTTTTCTCTCTCTCTGTGTTCTCACTTGGTCTGTCCAAATGCCATCCTCCTGGGGTTTTTTTTTTTTTTTCTTATTCACTTTCATTACTTGTGATGATATTTTCTCTTTTATGTCTCAGGAAAATATTTGAGCAGCATTTGTAATGCTCACGAGCTCCGGTTTTTCTGGGTGAAGGCTCAGAGACCAATATGTTTATGCAGAACGGATACTGAAGGTTCTGTAGGCTTTAAAAAATGCAAGTGTACTGTCCTCATTTTTTAATCTCAATTCATCCTATTCATGAGATACTTAAGGGAAATCACACCAGGAATAAAAGGCTTCAAACAACTGTCCGGTTGCATGGCAGATCAATTTTTTTTAGCAAGTTGATTATGTGTCATTGCCTGGATGATGCTGGACAGAATGGAAAGTGCAGGTGTTGCTAGTATTTTTATAATGTTCTGGATTTGGATAACATTTCCTGTTTATTAGAAAAAAATTATTCAGCTCCAGGCTATTTACATTATTTTTGTGTTTTATGTTACTAAGTATGGAAGAGTACCAGGGGGGAATTTCTTAGTTCATAGTTATTTTCATTCTCAGTACTTTTCACTACATTCATTGTCCTTTTGTAGAAGGACACTGAGGTTTGGTTGAACTTACTCTGATTTGGGAAGATAGATTTTTTTTTCTATCATTTCTGCAAATAGGTAAGGTTGAAGGCAACTGCTTAGATCGAACACAAACTTTTAGACTCTAATGCTAACACAAAGGCTTGCTACTTAAGTTTTAAATGAAGGTATTTCTTGGTAAGTCCCTCTTTACACACCTAGACACAAACTAACAAAGTAAGTCTCCTTTAAAACGCTGCCTTTATTACAGTTATATCAGTTATATAGGCTGCCTGTTCTAGACACTACAGATCCGATACTGCATGAGGTCTAAATAAGACTTATTGTGCTGTCATTTGATATTTTCTTTATGTTTAGAACCACACTTGTTTCAAACCACAATGCCAGGAATAAGTGTTGAATTCAATGTGTATAGTTTGCATAACCGCACTGTTTGCCAGTGACACATGCTCTTCACACAGAAAGAATTCACAGGATGTGAGTTTCCCAAACGTTAAAGTGTATCTAAATTAGGAGGAGTAAAGACAGAGGGGGGAAGAGAGAGAGAGAATAGGGAGGAGGGAGAAGGAATGGGTACCAAGTTCTGAGTGTATGTGATTTACAGCATCACTCTATGTAGGATAAAGATATTATAAATCCAAGTAGTGTCATCATAGCAGAAAACAAAATAAAACAAAACAAAAAAGCAGAAACAGGCAGAGTTAGAAGTCTAGTGGAAGAAGTATTCCAGTCCCTGGGGGCTTATGGAGAGGACTGAGGGGGAGGGAGGGGAGGGGAGAGGTGTGGAGAGGTGGGGAGTCGTGTAGGAGGAAGGATGTGAAAAAGGGAAAGAGAAAAAAGTCAGGAGTGACCATCCATGAATGTGAGAGTGAATGTCTTTGCTGACCTTCCACCAGTCTTCTGGAAATTGAAAGAAGGAGGGAAACCAGACAGCCCTCCTTTCCCTCACCATCCTCATCCAGCACCGAACCCCATCACGCCCGCTGGGAACACCACTCCTGGCTGCCCTGCACCCCACTTGCTCCTCCCTATCACAGGGCTGCACAAACTAGTCGTCTTCAGCCACTGTCTGCAGGATAAAATCCACAGCTTATAAAGCCCTTCTCCAACCCTTCCTTCCCTACCTCTGTAGCCTCACTTCTCACGCTGGGATGGGAGACGGCAGAGAAGTTGTTTGTCCATGGTCTTGACACCAGCCACATTACCTGGATGACACCATACTCTCCTCACCTTTCTGTCTCCCCTACTCATTGTCCTGTGGCCCCAGTTATCCTCCCTACACCCCTACCACCCCCTCCTCGGCCCTCTACTTTGTTCAGACAACTCCCTGAAGTCCCAGCCCCCAAAGGCAATGTAACATGTCTGAGGATGGAGCAGCTCCTTGGAGAATCTCTTATGGACAGAATCAAAATGGAAGTGTGTTTGAGGTCCCCTCATTTATGGAGGCATTCCCTCTGGGATACTCTTTTCTTCCTTTGTATCAATTACATTCTCATGCAAAGGCATTAGATTAGACCTCAACCCCACCCTCCCGGGGGTGGGGGGCGGGGACGGGACAAGCCCCTGGATGACGTCCTGCCGTTCCCCCCACCAGGCTCCAGCCCATCGCTTAGGGTCCAGCCAGCGCTTCCAACCAGCTGAAGCAGTTTACCTCCTAGATCCTCTGCAGGGCTAAATGCTCAGACCTCCACCCTCAGCCTGACAACCTGTCTCAGTGTTGAAAAACAGTTCAAGGTAGCACTTGGGACCAAACGTGTCATTTTCCTTGTCAAAATGAAAGCTGTAAATTTTAAACCTAATGCTTAATGTATCCAGATATTGAACACAGGGACTTTTATCCTCGGCTTAATGGTCTGTCTAAAAATATCAGAAAAGATTACTTAAAAACTCTGGGCCTCAGAGGTCCTATAAAATTACATGAAGCACCCCCCACCACCTCCTCCAAGTTTTAAAAAATTTATTGGGAAACACTTATGCAGTATATGAACTCCCTTTTCCTTAGCCTTGGACCCCAAGAATATGTGCCTGATTGCTGGAGGGTGGTTAAGAAAAGCAATAGGATAAGATGAAATTTTATTAGATTACAATCTAAAATTTTAATAGACTTTCTGCTTCTGGGAATGGATGGCAAACCTTATTCAGCATCTTCTTGAACAGGAAAAACGTAAAAGCATGGCTTTCCTCCTTTAATATAATGTGACAATAAAGAATGGCAGAGCTTTTAATTTTTTTTTAATTCAGGTATTTATAGAGACCCAATTAGAACAGAAAGTAAGTTAGTGAAAGCCATAGGAAGAGAGTTAGAATGTAATTATTTTCTCAATAAAAGGAGACTTGGAGTAAAGGCTAATTGCTAAGAGTTTAGGAATGGGGAAATTCTAACACTGGACCTCAGGAGCTTTATCAAAAACTTGCCCATAAGGATACATTAATCTGAGGCTTTAAAATCCACTCCAGAGCCAGAGTATGTGTGACAGTGATGTGGCCAAGTTTGCTTCCAAGGTCTTCCTGACATAACCCTAAAAATTCTTTGTTGACATAAACAGACTCTTTATTGTCTCTAGGCTATAAAGAGACAGGGAGTGTTTTGCATACAACCATTATCTTTCTGCCCAGAGAAAATTATGAACCATGAAGTTCCGAGGGGTCAAGACTGCTTTCAATTGTTGTATTAAATCCAAGACTTCATACTGTACCCTGCTGCCTGTTCTAGAGAACAGAGTTGCTAATTAGGGGAGAGAAGATGTTTGGGAAAATGGAAAGCTTCCAAGTTCTTCCTGAATTGAAACTTTCCAAGATTTTTTTAAAGCACTGTAGATTCACAGATGGTAATAATATCATTTGCTTTACCCGCCTTAAGAATGCTCTGTGATGTACCTGCTTCTGATATAGTAACAACTCCATTATAGGTGGAGTTTTTGAGGTTTTTACTTTAACGCCCCAGCGTCTTGATGTGTGTCTGGCGGCACCGTCACAACACAGCAGCCTCATTAAGGATTACTTCCGGGCTAAGGCAGCATTCAAGGGGTTAATGAGGCTGGCCGTTCCCGGCTTAAGCAGCAGGCTGGGCAAAGCTCTGTTGATTTTCATTCTTCACCGCTGAGTGATGGAGGGTAACCTATATGCTCAAAGCCTGGTCAGGCCACAACCTGTACTCATGTACAAAAAAATTCAATTCAATCCATGCCCCAGGTCAACAATTACTCCATGATATATGATATAAGGCTAAAGTCAGTGCATTCACAGTGTAGAAGAGGCTAAAACCACAGAGTTTGGAGGTTAGTCAGTCTTTTGATTATCCTTTACTGTGGAAAGTTAAGATGCGACCGGATCTGATCTAGAATCTGAATAGTTCTTTGATCGATGATGATATGCATCTTGATTGATTGTATGGGTGCTGTCAGCAATGAGATTTCTTAGCTGGTCACTTGGGATCTCGGCACTCACTGGGGGATACAGAGCCCCAAACTCTACTACTAAACATAGCACACTGCTTTCTAACAAAAATACTAATTTTTCAAAGATGAAATAATTTTAATGCAAAAAGAAAGTGTCACAAAAGGTGCTCCTGATACAACGGAAACATCTCCTTTGTTTGACTTTGCTGTGTAAAAGAATCACCTGGAGTGTTTGTTAAAAGATTCCTGAGGTGGGAGGTCCATCTCCAGAGAGTCTTATTCAGTAGGTCTGGGGTGGGGTCTGAGAATTTATTTTTCTAAAAAGCTCGCGGGTGACACTGGTGTTGCAGGTCCACCAACCATTCCAGGAGCACTGCTCTAGGGTACTGCTTCCTTAATCTTTCTCATTCCCCTTTGCTGGGCTCTTCTCTTCCCTCTGACCTCTAACTTGGCATGGCTCAGGCTTACCCCTCCTGTACCCTCCCTCCGGTAGCAACTCTTTCAATCCCCTGGCTCTATACCATATCTATAAGCTGATAAAACCTGATTTCCCCCCTAAATTCATGATCGTGTGTCTACTTGCTATTTGACAGCTCCTGATTCTCCTTTCAAGCCCCAAACCTCATCCTCTCCAATGTTCTCCAAATGGCATCAACACTTAGAAAATTGTTCAAGCCGATTCATCATCCTTAACTCTTCCTTTCTTCTCATCCCACTCCAATTCATCAGTAAATCTTGTTGGCTCTCCTTTCAAAGTATATCCAGAACCAGCCCATTGCTTTCTGTCTGTCCTGCTCAGGCCACCATCATCTCTTGCCTGGATTATTGCTAGTATTTTCCAGCTGATCTCCTCCCTTGTCTCCTACCCTATTGTCTACACAGAGCAGAGTGATCCTTTAAAATAATAAGTCTTCACTATTCCACTCTCAACTCTCCCCATAGAACTCAGAATGAAAAGCTGGAGGTCTGACAGTACCCCATCAGGTTCTCCATGATCTGACCACATCCCTCCTTACTTCTCTCACATCCTATGCTTGCAGTTTCCCCCTCATTCACACGCTCTGGCCACACCAGCCTCCTTGAGACTCTTTTCATTCCTAAACCCATTTCTGCCTCAGTGCCTTTGCACAGGCTATTTCCGCAGCCTGGAATACTTTCCCCCGGTTGTCTCTGGGGCTCACTCCCTCAGTCTGTTCAGGTCTCTGCTCAAATGTCTACGAAAGGGGCTTCCCCAGCTCCCTCTCCAAAAGATACATGGAGTGGAGAGGGTATAGCTCAGTGTTAGAACACGTGCTTGGCATGCATGAGGTCCTGGGTTCAATCCCCAGTACCTCCATTTAAACAAACAAACAAACAAACAAACCTAATTACCTCCTACCCCCACCAAAAAGCAAAACAAAACAAAATTTTTAATTAAAAAAAAAAATTAAATGCACAACTGTGACCCACATTCATTTCCAATCTTCTTACCTCGTTTCACTTTTTTGGCTTTGGCATTTATCATCCTTGGTGATTTCTTTATATTTTCCAACTCTTTGCTAAAACCTTTGCTCTGTGCAGCTATACTCCTCATGAGTTCTCTGAACATCTTCACCATCATCCTTCCAAACTCTTTCTCAGACAAATTGTCTATCTCCTTGTCACATTTATTCCTCTGGGATTTTATCTTGTGCCTTGGCCTGGGAGATATTCCTCTGCCGCCTCATACTGTCTATCTTTGGATTAGCATTTTTAGGTAGGTTAGCTATGTTTCTCAACCTTGGAGACGTGTCCCTCTGGGAGACATCCTGTGCATCACAGCAGTACACTCTTCTCTTGTCACCCAAGGGCCAGGGTCCAGCAGGTCCCAGGGTGGAGTCTGGCCTGTGTTTGTGGGTTCCTTCCACAGGCTTTGGGATTGTTGTTTTCTTATTTCTGGTATCTGCCCCCTGGTGGATGAGGCTGGACTAGAGGCTTGTGCAGGTTTCCTGGCAGGAGGAGCAGGTGCCTGCCCACTGCTGGGTGAAGCTTGGCCCTGGACCTCTGGTGGGTAGGGCCGTGTCTAGAGGTGTTTGTGGCTCAGGGAGTCTGCTGATGGGTGGGGCTGCGTTGGCACCAGTATGTTGTTTGGCCTGAGGCATCCCAGCTCTTAAGCCTACAGGCTGTTGGGGGGGGCTAGGTCTTGGTGCTACTGATTCAATCAAGATGTCAGCCTCCAGGCAAGCTCACTTAGATGAACACTCCTGGAATGACTGGAATGTCCGTCACCGGCTTTTTTGTCCCCAAGGTGAGCCACAGGCGTCCCCTACCTCCCCAGGAGAACTTCCAAAACCAGCAGGCAGGCCTGGCCCAGGTTCCCATGAAATCACTGCTCTGCCCTTGGGCCTGGCAACGTGAAATTGTGTGTGCGCGTCACAGGAGAATGAAGTCTGAGTCCCGTGGGGCTACTCGGCCCTAACAACCAGATGTCCTGGGGTCTCTTCCTCCTCCCAATGCCACCTGGGGCTGGGGAGCCTGGCGTGGGGCTCAGAACCCTCACTCCTGTGGGACGGCCTCTGCGACTTAATTCTTCTTCAGCTTGTGGGTCACCCACCCCGGCGGGTACCGGCCAGATTATTTCATAAGCACGCCCCTCCTACCTTCCCACTCTGGTTCCCTCCTTATGTTTCCAGGTGAAGAAGATCTTTTTTGCTAGGTTCTAGTCTTTTTTTCGATGGTTGTTTAGCAGTCAGCGGTGATTTCGTTGCAGCCGCGAGGAGAGGCGAGCTCCCGGCCCCGCGGCTCCGCCATCTTGACTGGAAAGCCCCACCCCTGGCAGCGTCTTCTTTACGCGTTTGTTGATTGCTTCCCTCCCTCCACCAGGAGGCAAGCGCCACGCCGGAAGAAATTCTTTTTCTATCAACCGTTACATCCCTGGTACCAGAAATAGTATCTGGTCTGCTGTAGGACCTTGGTAACTATTCTGTGACTACGTGAATAAACTGATTGAAAGGTAAACACTTTAGTCTGTAAAAAAACAAAATTGACTAATTTTCCACCCCCTGGAATTATGCTCCTCAGCCTTCACCTTTAAGGTACAACATTTATGCAATATTTACTTCAAGAGAATTTTATGATAATTTATTTTGGTAAAAGTTACCCAAAAGACTGTTTCTGCACAAGTTTTTGTTTCAGACTCCCAATAAAATTCTACGAAACTCTCAGTCCACCCCCCTCCCTTCCCCCACACGCATTCTTCCTCAAGCCCAAGGTTCCCAAGAACCCTGAGCCTGAGAAACACGGTCTTTCTGAGTGATTGTAGGCACAGAAAGAGCTGCCAAGTCCATATAACAAACTGACTGGCCACAGGTGGTCACAACGTTACACAAAGAATGTACATTTTTCAACACTGTGGTAACTGCACAGAGTGGTTCTGCCTGTTTGAAATTACTACAGCTAATTAATGCAGCTCGAGGGTTCTCACAGTTGATAAATACAAGAGATAGAAATAGTTTGAGAGTTAGGTAAAGGACCCAGTATGAAAATAGCTTTGGAGAGGACACTAATGAACTCATCTACAAAACAGAAACAGACTCATAGACTTAATAAACATCTTATGGTTACCGGGGGGGAGGGGTGGTGATAAATTTGGGAGTTTGAGATTTCCAAATGTTGGCCACAATATGTAAAAATAGATTTTTAAAAAAAGTTTCTTCTGTATAGCGCAGAGGACTATATTCAATATCTTGCAATAACCTTTAATGAAAAAGAATATGAAAACGAATATATGTATGTAATGCATGACTGGGACATTGTGCTGTACACCAGAAATTGACACATTGTAACTGACTGTACTCCAATTAAAAAAGAAAAAAAAAAAGAAAATAGCTTTGGAAAAATACTCGGCAGTACACTGCCACCATTCATCCCTTTCACTGAAAAACTGTATTAGTGCCTAAAATGACTTCTCTCACTAACTTTCCACCCAACTCAATTTAATTTAACTCAATTTAGGCTTAGATGCTTATACTCTGAACTCCACCGTCTTTGCGCTTTTGAAAGACTAATGACATTGATAGTTGAACCCGTGGACCATGTTTTCCAATGTTATTTGTTGGACTGAGGCTTGCAATGAAAAGCAACTATTAAAAAAATAAATGCGTGGCGAGATTAGAGCCCACATTTTGAAATGTCAGTAAATACAGTATTTGTGTGACAGATTATAATGACTTGTAAAAGGCGGCCATATGTGTATCAAGCTCTCAGTCTTCCTAATGTTTTTTTCTTTAAAAATCTTTTATTTTTAAATCTGGAGGGGAAAAAAAAACCACCAGGCATTAAACAAGAACTATCTTTCAAAATTTTTGAGGAATTCAGACAGAAATCCAGCGTCCTCAGCCCGCGGATTTTTCTCTTTCAAAGAGAAACCAGGGGAACATTTCCAGCTTGTGCGCTAGTGTTATATCACAACATTTAGGGCTATAGAAAGATTTAAGAAAAAGAAATCAAGGCTAGAACATTAGAGTCAGTTCTTCAGTCTTTAATGTACTGTTTCACTACTTAACAGTGCCTAAAGGTAGTTTGCCGGTGTAATCTCAGAAATAGCACCATTAACAGAATTTTACATGCCTAGGTCACTTTCCTTTGATCCCAAAGAAGTCTTAAAACATCATACAAACAACAGACTTGAGGCTACATCCCTGAACGACAGCCACTTCTGGGGAGTAGAGGTGGTACCTGACATAGCAACAGAACGTGCAGAACAATTTCAGACAAAGAACAAAAGCAAACGAGGGTCCTTCTGAAAACCGCCAAGGATGTAAAGTGTTTTCAGAGAGTGAAATCAAACACAACAGCCTAAGGCCGGTGGAGAATTTTCCTCGGAGATAGAACCTCTGCTTAAAAGTGATTAAGTACTTAATGGTCATCACAGACCTCCACATTTCATGGTCCTATGTCCATAAACCACGTCTCCAAATGCACTGAAATTATATCTCAGACATAAGCTTTCTTTTGTTCTAATGCCAGTTTGTAAGAGATCTTTGCGTGAACAAAAGCTTCTGTCTTTACAATAACCCATCGTTCATTAGAAAAAGCAAGCAATACACTTTTGGGATGCCAAACCACACAATAGAGGAAACCAAGTAATTCCAGCGAGGTTTGACGAGTCCTCCGCAAATCCTACAACAATTCTAGTCACCTGTCACTCAGGAAGTATCTCATAAAGAACAGCGTGGCATCGCTACTGTCTATCACCTGCGATATTCCTCTTGGTTCACTTGAGATTTTTTTTTTAAAATATATAATGAATGCATTCAATAATTGTTTGAATTGCTGCTGTGCATTCTCTCGTAAATGGTTTATGGATAACCATCAATTGGTTCTGCTCATCAGTCTAACAAGTTCAATGTACTGCTCTGAGCAAAGGATGACTATTTATTTAACAGATCTTGGCAGGAAAATTTGTTGCATGCCACAACTTTACAAAGAACATTAAAATCAATGACAATTTATAAACCAAAGGCTGGGAATTATGCTTTGGATTCCCATAATTCATCAGAATAAAGCTGTCAGATACCTTTTATTATAAATTAATAGCATGTTGTTTAAGAGCGCTCCGGAGCAGATGTTTTGCTAGTTCAGTACTGACATCTAGTGGACAATGAAAAAATATTCTCCCATCTCCTCCCAACTCTGGATTTTCCCCTTTCCCAAAAGATGTTTGCTGCTGCTGCCTCGGTCAGAAGATTTTTATCATGCAAGAAGCTGCACTTAAATTTAGGTTTTGTGTATTTGTGTTTGAGTTTACAAATACAAGTTTGAAATTTTAGTGATAAACATTGGCAATGTGTATTTATCATAATTTAAAACCTACTCAGCTTTTTTTTAAAAAAATCTGTTTCTATATTTTAAACATTTTAGGATTCTGCACACTTGACTTAATTACTTCAATTCTCTACTATTAAATTTACTATTTTAAGCATCAAACTTCCAACTCCAATGTTCTCATAAAGAAATAGTAAAATAATTCTAAATATAGTTCTAAAATAAGCATCTACTTAGCTTGTATGTGATTAAAAGTTAGGGTTCAACTTAATTATTGTGAATTTTCCTCTCCAGTTTAATATGATTCGTGAATGGCTAAAATATTGCAAAAAGAGAGAGAGAGTTTGAGAGAGAAACTACTTAAATCCATAAGCCAGAAAGAGAAAGAAAAATACCATATGATATCACTTGTATGTGGAATCCAAAATAAAAGACAAATGAACTTATTTACAAAATAGAAACAGACTCACAGACACAGAAAACAAACTTACGGTTACTGCGGGTTGGCGGGGGAAGAGGTAGGAAGGGATAAACTGGGAGTCTGAGATTTGCAGAGACTAACTAATATATATGAAATAGATGTAAAATAGATCATACTATATAGCTTAGGGTTATATTCAATACCTTACAGTAACTTACAGTGAAAACAAAGATATGTATGTTCATGTATGACTGAAGCACTATGCTGTAACCAGAAATTGATGCAACATTGTGAACTGACTTCAATTAAAACTATATATATATATATAATAAACTTCAATAAATATATATATATAAAAGAAACTACTTAAATCCATTGTTTGTGGATTTTGCTTCCTTCTGTTTAGTTTACACAATAACATTCCATGGTCATTAACGTATTAAAAAACTGAAAAACACCCTCATGTACACTGGCAACCTCTCAGATACACAGTCTTGGCAAAGGTACCACCGGGAGCTGGCTAGGAAATTTTTATGCCCCAGATAAGGGGCCAATCTGAGACTTTCAAGTGTTCCAGGTGACCTGATCTGGACCCGCGCTGGACTTTTGACTATTCAGGGGATTTAGGAGGCTAAAGAGGGCATCCTCTTCAGAGCCTTTTAGAATTTAGAGTTCCTGCAAGTGAAGAAAAGAGAAATGAAACTAGTGTTTCCTGTGTATTTGCTTTTGTGTCTGGCCCCACAGTAGGCATTTTACACATGAGATGAATGAAGTGTGGATCAAGGATGAACACTGGTCCAACTTCATGCGCCTTAAATACAACACGGGTGATGTGCTACAGGACAGGCATCAAGCTGAAGTTTCTAGGCAAGAAGGAATAATCTCTCCACGTTGACTTTTACTGGAAGACGAGGGTAAAACTCAACCGGAATCATAATCTCCCTCATTCCACTTTCCCGAATTATAAAATGTGAAGTTTATAAAATCCATTTTAGGTTACTTTGAAAGCAACCCATGACAATTACTTTAGAAGGCCTATGTGATTATTATGAAGGTGAATAAATAGAACAGAACATAATAGCCTCTCACAATAAAGAGAAATCAACTTCAGAAATTCTTTATGTGAAAGTGGGGGGTAAACTTACTTAAAGCAAAGCCCATAATTTTTTTTACAGAGTAACATAAAAGGAACTATTTCAGGATTTTCTTGTTTAAGAAATTCTTCAATCCAGTCCGAACCATCAAATTGCCATTTGAACATCTTTCTAAATAAGCTTTTTGCAAGTCATTTAAAAAAAAAAAAAATTCATTGCATGAGTAAGGACAACTGAGTAGCATTTTATTAACTAACTTATTCTCTCAATGGGCAGCTTTTTTATATTAATGAAAAGACAAACTATGCTATCTTCTGTTATCATAAATACCTAACTTTAGTTCTTTTAATAAAAGAACCCCCATCACCCCTCTTCGTCTTTGAGTAAATTTCCCTCATTCTAAAAATAATTTTTGACTCTCCAGTCATTCTGAATCTTATATTCTCATCTAATCTATAGACCTGCACAAACTCCCCTCTGTATGGAGACATTTCAAAGACCCCCACTGATGGACCACCAACTCACATTTAGCCCTGGAAGCAGTGAGAAGAGCTGGTCAGAGGAGGCAGGGCTTGGGCACCAGATAGACAGGACATTCCAAAACTGGACAAATGCAAGTCTAGAAGCTTAGGGTGGGTATTTTTTTTAATCCTTATTTTTTTATTGAAGTGTAGTTGATTTATCATGTTAGTTTCAGGTGTACAGCAAAGCAATTCAGTTATACATACACACACGTAGATTTTTTTTTTCAGATTCTTTTCCATTATAAGAAATTAAATATAGTTCCCTGTGCTATACAACAAATTTTATTTACAAACAAATAGATTCATGGACATAGAAAAAAACTCCAGTTACAAGCAGGGAAACGGAGGGAGGGATAAATTAGGAGTATGGGATTAATAGATACACATGACTGTATATAAACTAGATAAGCAGCAAATGTGGGTGCTTTAAGTCAGAAGGAAATAGGTTAAGTTGAGTAAAAAAAAACTTCTTAATGTGGAAAGGACAACAAGCAAATGGGACCCGCAGGTCTAAAAGGAATGATCACGTGGAGGAGACAATACTGAACTCTAATCCTTGGAAGAGTCACTGTCCCTTCACGCACTCCCCGCCGCGCAGACAAGTTGGGCAGAAAAGTGCACCAGGAGAACCAGAGACCTGCAAGGCCAACTTCCTCCTTTTTAACATAAGGTCAAGTTACAACAGCTTTTATTAAAGCCTTCCTCTCACTGTTATTATTTTAGATTGTGAGTGAAGTAAACAGAATCATTACAGATTAGATCCAGAAGGGACCTCAAAGAACACTTCATCCAACCTCTCAGCCCAGACAAGGGAATGAGACCTGGAGAGGTTAGGGGTGTTGGATGCAGTGATACAGTAATGGAGTGCCACTGCGTGATGGGATGGGAGGTCGTCAGGGCTGAGACTGTAGGAAGCCATCAAGCCCGGGAAAGATTCAGGGCCCGGAGGGATGAGGTGGGTTTAGGAAGAAAGATTAGGAGAGAGCCATGGGAACAGGGAAGACCTGTCCCAGAACTGCTGGGCAGGCAGAGCCAAAATTCTCCAAAGAGGGGAGCGGGACACAGCCAGGTGCCCAAGACAGAACCAAGCTTTTTTTTTTTAATCAGAACTCAAGGAGGCAAGCAGCCCAAGAAAGGAATGCAGAGCAAGGCAGATAAATAAGTACCTGGAGACCCACAAAAGGAAAAAGAACAGTCAAGCTCACAGTCCAAAGCAAGACTTCAACCCCAATATCTGCTACCCGGAAAGGACTTCAGAAGCTAACGTGACCCTGACTCAGGCTCAGAGATTCTACAGGGCTCTGTGAGATAGGATGCAATCCCAGCACAGCTAACTTGGCAGGCTGAGCTGGTCACTGGATCCCCTGGACACAGGGATGAGTATGTGGGGATTAGGCAACCAGGGTTCCCAAAAGGCAGCCCTTAATAGAACCTGCGTCAGCTGAACACACTCTGTGCATCTGAAACCGTGAACCAATGAGATGTGTGGTTTATACACGTGCACAGGTGGTTTATACACTTGCAGAGACCACAACGTGATAGTCTAGAGACACTCCATGTTCATTTCCTCCCTGTATTTCCTCTCCCTTCAACTTTCAGTCATTTTACTGTTTGTTAATAGTCTTTCTGTCCCAGACTCTTCAATGCATTTAAAAATCATTTTCTTGGATGAATTCACATCTTCTATTTATTTTTCAATGTTGTTTAGGAAAAAACAATGTCTACTTCAAACTGCCATTTCCTAAAGAGACATGGTACATATTTGTTTAATAAATGTTTCTGCTTTGCTTTTTCTGACTCTGCCATAATCTTCCATGTCCAGCTAGGGGCTCAAGAAAAAGACGTGGTGTATTCAGTCTCTGCTCTAGCTGAGAATTTTGAATCTAAAGATTTTGAATTTCCCTAAAGCACACATCTTTTTACTGTGTACTTTTCTAAAAACCAAGTAAATTCTAATTAAATGCTTTAGTTGATATGATGAAAAATAAAGTTACATCTAAAGGAATTTTTAACTGAATAATCTCAGGTTAATCAGTAAATAGCAGTGGAAAGGAAGCTGGGTGGTTTATAAATTAATGGCTTTAATCAATGATTTATGGTTAATTTACTTCACTTAAGTCCCTCCTTCAATCAGTCCCTAAGACTTTTTTAATCTTTGCATTTCAGAATAAAAAAGCCAAACTATTATTTGGAGAAATGGGCAGAGGTGGGAGGGGGAGCAATTGAAAACTCCAACAGCTCTCTGTGCATTTCTTTTGATATTTTATCAGTAAGGCTGTAACAGTTCCACAAGAACCGCATGTTGATGTTATGTGATAGTCCCAAGCAGAGATACCGATGACTGTTGCTGATGAAATAACTAAGTATCAACAGTAAAGGGACCTCCATGATGGTGAAAAAGAACATCACAGAGGGGGGAAAATGAGTTGCTGGCCAACATGTAAACAAGAATTTGACTCTGTTTATTTCTTCCTTCCTTCAGATACACTGGAGAATTGCTTTGTGCCTTGTACCTCTCATGGTCCAATTTAACATCTTCCTGTTTTTTTAGAAGGTAGTTTATGCAGCTTATTGGAATATTTCCAGAAAAGACTGAGAGAGAAACTGAAAAAGAGAGAGGAAAGGAAGGAAGGAAGGAAGGAAAGAAGTAAGAAAGGAAGGAAGGGAGGGAGGGAGGAAGAGAAACTCATAGAAATATACGGTTCAGCATATAATAATGCCCTTGGCAAAAGTTTTCCAAGCCCCCCACTCCTGTCTTCAATTCCATTTATTTTGCTATGATATATGGTGTCAAAATAATGAAGATCTCTATTTCACCCCCAGGCCAGTTTATAAAGAGCAGAGCAAATTTCCCTGAACTCATGTTTGTTTACAACTCTGGCATGATCTCGTTCACAGACTACAAAGTCTATCAAGAGAATTTCTGAAGCTCAATAGTAAAAGACCTACCCCTTTCCACGTTCTTACTAATTGTGAAATTGGGGCAAATGACTGGGAAGATGAAGGGTTGAGCTCCATGTATGATTATCACATGTTGAATCAAGCCAAGGAACATGCCAAGACCCTTTCTGCTTCAAGGACAGAGATGCCATCTCCTGCTTCCATCTGCACTCAGAAACTCCTGCAGACAAGGAGCAACACAGTGAATACCCATCTCCTCCCCTGACTTTTCTCAAGTTGCTTAGGAAGAGTTTGAAGCTTCACCCTAGCTCTGTGAACTCTAAATGTGGAAATTCCCAGCTGCCCTTGCTCCCAGCCTCCAAAATGGACCACACTACAGCAGCGTGTTGTGTAAATGCTACTGTATCTGTTTACGGGCGAGTTTTCTGTGATTCACTGTGTGCATGATGTATAGTTGTCTGTCTACACCTGCACTGACCAGAGTTTCTCAGAGAGCAGGAATTGGATCTCTATACAGATATATTTTTCTTTTAAAAACTCCAGTATGTGAAACTGTCAACAAAGATAAATCTTTGCACCAGAAGACATCTTGGAGATCATTTTGTCTAAATTCCTCATTTTTTAGGATTTATTTATTCATACATCTAACAGATATTTATTAATCCCAGAATTTCCCAAAGACTTTAAATGACTTGTTCAGAGAAATTAAATATGGTGCTCAGTGTTGCACAGAAATTTAAAGAGAATTTGAAAGAGAATGGTATCATTTATATGTGGAACTTTAAAAAAAAAAAAAAAAGAAAGAAAGAAAGCTGATCTCATAGAAAAAGAGAGTAGTATTGTGGTTGCCAGAAGCCAGGGGGAGGGGGGCCTGGGGAAATACAGGTCAAAGAGTACAAATTTCAGTTTTAAGATGAATATGTTCTGAGGATCAAATGTACAGCTTGGAGACAATAGTTAGTAATTTGATATTTTATACTTGAAATTTGCTAAGAGTAGGTCTTAAGCGTTTTCACTGTGCATACATACATGCACAAAGTTAACTGTGTGAGGTGATGTATATATTAATTAACTTGATCTTGGTAATCATTTCACAGTGTATATGTATATGGAATCATCACACTGTACACTTCAAATATATACTATTTTATTTGTGAATTATTCCTCAATGAAGCAGGAAAAACAAATTTTAAGTAGAGTTTAAAGTTTTCTAAATTGTCATCCTTGTTACTTCAGTTCCAATGTTGAGGAAGTATTATTTCCAGGCCTTCAAATCAAAGCAAATGTTACAAATGTTTGCTTTTAGTTCCCCAATTTCACTCTGTAAGGCTCTTCTCTGACATTCTTTCTTTTTCTAAATTCACCATAGTCCCTATTCCCAGCCTCTTCTTTTTCCTCAGTGGCAAAATGAATATGGAATTAATCATATAGACCAGGGGCAGCAAACTTTTCCTGTAAAGGACCAGATATTTTAGGCTTGCAGCCGTATGGTATCCACAAAGCAGTCATAGACAATAAGTAAATGAGTAGGCTGTGGCTGTGTTCCAATAAAACTTTATTTACAAAAACAAACTGAGGGCCAGATTTGCCCCATGGGCTGTAGTTTGCTGACCTTCAGTAGACTGCTACCTGGGGGTGTGCCAGCTAATTAACCATCTTTCTTGGAAGATAGATTGCCTTTCCCCCTAATCACAATTCTCATCATTTGACAAAATCCCTAAGGTGGTGCTCTCCAACAGAACTTTCAGCCATACAGGAAACATTCTCTATCTGTGCTGTCCAAGATGATCACCACTAGCCATATGCAGCTCCTGGACCCTTGAAATGTGGCTAGGTGACTAAGGACCTGAATTTTAAATTAAATTTTATTAATTAGGAGCTAGTGGCTACCTTGCTGGACAATGCAGCCTTAAGTTGTGATGAAGACCATCTGGCACTATTTCAAAAAGAGCCAAAATGTTGGACAGTCTATTGTGCTCTCAAATCACAATGTGTAATCAATAAAAAATAAAAAATAGAAAAGGGCAGGATCCAGCACAAGGAATACATGTTTTCTCTCCAATACCCCTATGTCCACTCTCCCCTAAACACTGCCTCATCTCTGGCTGGCTTTAAAATTCACACTGAGTTTATATTTAATTCTTGCTATGGCTTTAAAAGCAAACAAAACTTATTATTATTACATTGGAAAAAATCCACAATGTGTAGATAGGTACCTATACCAGGATGCCTATGACATGCCCTGGTCATATCAAAGGCTTATAAAATAATGCTTTTAGATAACTCTCCCAGGACAAAAAGTGTAATTTAATTTATATACTTTGTATTTTTAAACAACTTTCAGGACTCCATCAATTGGATTAAATGTGTGACATCTTTATGTCTCTTCACGTAGCATTGTGTCAAGTTTGAACTAATAAATTGCACCTACAACTGTAGGAGTTGAGGATTTATCCCTGCCTTCAGCGTGCTCACTACCTGTCTGAAAATACAGATCGTGAAAGCAAATCCGTATCCTACAACGTCTTAACTTCTCTATTAAAGGTATGTATTTCATTAACAGGAGCACGAAACAACTAAATTGCCTGGAAGTGGGTGAATCGGAGAAAACTAAGAAGAGCAGGAGACGTTTGAATTGGGTATTGACCAGCAATAGGGAGGGAACGCATTTCAGGAAAAGGGATCGCGTTAGCAAAGTCATGCACAAATGGGTAATGCATACTAGTTTTGGAGAATGATGAGTAATCTGGTATGACTAGTGCGTAGGATGGAGAGCAGGAATGGCTAGAGAGAAATTCAGAAAGGTAAGCTAGGACAAGATTGAAAAAATCATTTTATGTTTGGAAAATACGTTACAGGCACTGAGGAGTTATCATAGGAGGGGTGACGCAGTTACAATCTTTGTTATAATCTTGGCAGCAGTATGGAAGACAGTTTACAAAGACTGGCGGCAGGGACCGAGTGCAAATAAAAGCTTTGTATTAAATTTTAATGCTGAAGATAGAAAAGATTAAGAAGATCATACATTTCTGGATTAATGGTCACGAATGCTACCCCCAAACTTGGTAAAACATAGGGCAGAGGTCATAAACTATTAGGTCATCTGACCAAATTTAGCCCACAAATGTGTTCTGTTTGTCTTACAATGTTCTTTTAATACCTTGATTTGGTTGCCAGTATTTATATATCAGGGGATTTTACACGAAAATCCAGATTTCTCTTTAGAAGTTCCAATTCCTTTTAAAAAATCATAAAATTGGACCACAGCGGGTCTGGGTTCTGTCCTGGCTACATCCAGCTGTGACTGCATAGCAGTTGTCACTCTCTCCCCACAGACCTGCCACTGTCTAGTTCTCTATGGTCCCCTCACCCCATTTCCTAACTTGACATCTTATAGGTTTCACACATTTGTAACACCCACCCAGTGTTCAGAGGCATTTGAGTCTTCTTACCCCCAACTCAAGAGACTCGATTTGATTGAAAGTTTAAAATTTCATTTGGTGTCAGAAACTTCCTCTATGAATGTTATCTTCTGCAATATCCACTCTATTTTTATTCTAACCACAATGACTTAAAATTTTGCTTTCTTTAGACAAATGTCATATGATATCACTTATATGTGGAATCTTAAAAAAAAAAGATAAATGTTTTATTTACAAACTAGAAATAGACTTAAGGATATAGAAAATAAACTATGGTTACCAAAAAAGAAGTGGGGGGAGGGGTAGATTAGGGGTTTGGGATTAACAGAAACACACTACTATATATAAAATAGATATGCAACAGGTACCTACTGTACAGCACAGGGAACTATATTCAATATCTTGTAATAGGCTATAATGGAAAAGAATCTGAAAATATATGTATATATAATATGTATATATATAACTGAATCATTTTGCTCTATACCTGAAACTAACATTGTAAATCAACTCCACTCCAATAAAAAAAAATTTTTTTAAGAAAAAAAATTGCTTTCTTTAAAATACTCAACATTTCCAACCTCTTAGAAGACAGTCAGTAATTGGTGACATATTTTCTTCCTGATTTGCAAAACTGCAAGCTATTCGTTCATGTATTTCTTTAGAACTATTTCTTTTGTCCAAAAAGGCTGGGTGAGAGTGAAACACGTTTCTTACATGTTTGTATAAAGCCTCTATGATCTTAAACAGAATAGTGTAAAACCACATTTGCCTGAGAAGAAGTCTGTATTCGTTTGAAGCTGCATACCGTGTGGAGGAGATGGAGCTGTGAAGCCATAAATAATCCTCATTATGATGCCATGACTGCAGGGACAAGAGAGCAAGGAAGGTTTATGAAGAACAGTTTTCACTCTGTCTTTGATTAAGGGTTTAGAATGTCCCATTCTTCTAAGTTTTAAAAAAAATGGGGGCTGGGTTGGAGGGCAGAAATTGTTTCACGTGTGGATCCTTCTCCTAGAACCACAAGTAATTGTGATATTTAAACACCAGATCCTACCCTTAGGCCAGTTTGAGAGAGATGATTCTGTCAAGCCCTCAGGTCTCTAAATACCTTCCCAGTGCACGTAGCCAACCCCCGCAGAGCTGCTGGGTTGAGGAGCACAGCACAGGGGCACTTCTGCTCTCTGCTCCAGACTCAGAACTTTGATCCCATAAGACTCTCGCTGAGCTGCTGACACTGGGCAGAGTTGGGGCAGAGAGGGTTGTTTTGCTACCTAGGGCTAAAATTACTCCTTCATCAGCATCACTAAACTAATGCAGCCAATCAAATGCTTAGGAAAAAAGTCCTTGCCAAGACTCAACAGCAGGAAGCCAAAGAGGAAAAAAGATCGAGAAGGTTTAGGTCCAGGGCTACATCTTTGAGGCATAAGCTTAATTCTATAAGCCTAGTCTACCTAAGGAGACTTTTAGGCATCTTTAGGGCAACACACAGAACGATAACATTGATGTTGTCGATGGCACTGGTCTTCCATGCTTGATAAGTTCTCTTTTAACTTCAAAGGAGGGGCAAAAACATCCACACAAATCCTCGCTCTCTCCACGTTTTTTAAGAACGCCAGTCCTGCCTCAGCAAATTCTTCCCCTGTTCACAAGGGGCCCACAGGAGTCCTGGCTTTGGGGTTGTTTTCTAAATCAGGACAATTTTGACTCAGGGTCAAACATGTAATCCAAACGTGTAGACATCTTCCATCAGCCATTTGAAGCAAAAAACAAACTGAAGGGAAAAAAAAAAAAGCAGTTAAAATAGGTGAGAGGAGACAACTGTGAAAGATTCTGAGACAGTGGGGTATTCATAAAAATTTAGGTTTCCATATTGCTTCCTGAAAATCTCTAGTTTCTCTCTATTATTTAAATAAACTGAAACTGCATTTTAGAATTATGGGTGTGCTTTAGGGAAGAAACACCAAGCAAACTCCAATCAGCAAATCCACACTGAATGAAGAGGCTTGCCTCTGTTTAAAAAAAAAAAAAATCGTGAATAAATGTACATATATGTTTTAAGTTAAAATAAAACATTTAAAAAGTGTGCATGTATCGCTTTTATGACCTGACTTTCACCACTTTTTTCAATTTATCAACCAACTACAAGTCTCAGTTACAGCAAATAGGAGGATTTCGAATATACCACATTCATAATCATTTCATATTAAATAAAGCTTTTTAAAATTTTGTATAACTAGGTTAGCCTTTCCGAGGAGAGTAAGCCCCTTACCCATAATAATCCTCATAAAAGAGTTATAGTATATTAAATATAACATACATATTACTGAGAGTGCTAAGAAAAAAACCATTAGCCACAGTCCATGAATTGGCATGCAGTCACACATCAGGCCATTTTTCCTTCCAAGCAAAGTGAGAAACCAAGTACAGTGCTCAAAGTTCTGCCCCCTGGGAGGATTTTTCTTCACCACTGACCTACAGCTGTTCGCTTTTTCAGTTGGTGCCAGCATACTATACAAAATTGTCTATAAATCAGGCTTGAGTTTCTTCTGCTTTGGTCAGCTGACTACAGAGAACTCTTCGTGAGACCATGCGTATGGGCTGAAAATGTAGCAAGAGGACTGAACCCAGGACCTCGTGCACGCTAAGCACATGCTCTAGCGCTGAGCTATACCTTCCCCCTCCGTCCCTTTCTTACAAAGTTTTCTCAAAGCTCTGGCATATGATTTTCACCTTTCCAGTATTTCAAGCATTTTTTTAGTTTACTTTTTTACTGAGGTAACATTGGTTTATAACATCATATAAGTTTCATGCATACAATATTGTATTTCTATTTCTGTATACAACATCTATGTTGTCAATGGCACTGGTCTTCCATGCTTGATAAATTCTTTTTTAACTTCAAAGTAGGGGCAAAAACATCCACACAAATCCTTTCTCTCTCCATGTTTCTTAAGAACTTCAGTCTTGCCTCAGCAAATCCCTTCCCTGTTCACAAGGAGCCCTCCTACCACTGTATACACTGCAGTGTTCTCACTACCAAAAATTTGGTTTCCATCTGTCACCATACAGTTGACCCCCTTTAACCATTTCATCCTCTCCCCTTGCCCCTCTAGTAACCACTCCTCTGTTCTCTTTATCTGTGTTTATTTTTGTTTAGTTTGGTTTGTTTGTTAGTTTTGTTTGTTTGTTATATGACACATATGAGTGAAATCATATGGCATTTGTCTTTCTCTGTCTGATTTATTTCACTTAGCATAATACCCTCAAGGTCCATCCATGTTGTTGCAAATGGCAAGATTTCATCTTTTTTTATGGCTGAACAATGTAAGATTTCATCATTTTTATGGCTGACCAGCATTCCCTTGGGTATATATACCACATCTTTTGTATCCACTCATTCGTTGATGGGCACTTAGGTTGCTTCCATGTGCTGTGATGAATCTAGGAGTGCATGTATCTTTTTAAATTTATGTTTTTGTGTTCTTTGAATATGTTATTTCTAACATTAATACAGTGTGTTGGATATTTATCCTTTTCTTTCAACATTACAGTGGAAATTTAGAAAGATTTTATTTACATGTAGTATAGATAAATAACATATATAATATATATTTTCAAGATGGCTTATACCCAGAAATCCTAGAAGTTTCAAATTTTTCAATAGACAGAACTATCAAGGGTTCTCTTTGTGATTACTGACATTTCTTTCAAGTTTAGAAACTCCTTCTCCATAGGAAATGTATTTCCTTCTAGCTTTTTCTATTGATATGATGATACTGTTTTTCAAATAGCATGACAACTATGTAAAATGAGAGGAGGGACTAAATTTATAAATTTGTAGGAAAGGTTACATTTGGAGATGGATCAATTTATGAAAAAATGTGGAAAGTGTTATAGTTCATAAATCTAAATTTATGCTCTAAATGTTATTCTTATATAAATCTGAGCATTTGTGCTCCTTGAGGTCCACGTATCTTTGTGAAATTTCTTCAGAAATAATTAAATATAGAAAAAAATAGGCATTATTCACCTTTGGCTTCTTTGGTTATCTAGCAATGAAAGCTACTGCTTAATTTTCAGACTTGATTAAAAAGACAATCATTAGCTTGCTAACATAAAGCTGGCAACATGGACACTCAGTCATGATGGTGTGGCTTCAGCATCACTATTATTTCTGAATAAATACTAACCCTTTGATCCATCCTTTTAATACAAGCAGAAATCCTCTTCTTTGAAAAAAAAGCAGGGTTCATTTACAGGTATGAAGATGACACAGTAAAACCTGAAATAATGGTATTCTCGCTAAACCAACATTTCTATTCTGCTACTTTCTACTTTAATGAGAATGAGGCAAGAAAACAAGTGGCTAACATTCACTGGAGCATCCTAGGGGCCAGACCCTGTGATAAGTGCTTTTTACAAATTAACTTACCTATAGTTTCTGAGCTACAATGAGTCAGGTGCTGATGGTGACTCCATTTTATAGTTAGGAAAGCAAGCCTTAGATAGGTTAGTTAAGACATTTTTCTTTAATAGCCATGAATCAAATATAACATTGAATTTGCCTGACATAAGTGGACATACTGCGTAATTGTGAACAGTGTTTTTCTCCTATAACCACAGGAACGTTTCTTCCTTGATACTGTCCCATATATATTTTTGTAAAGCTTTCCAATCTGCTCGATATTAAAGAAGACAATTCATTTCGTGAAACTTGTGTAGCTATTTTAATCATGAACAATTTATTTTACTGTGTATGGGATTCACATTGTGTATGAGATTCTTACAATAAATGTCATAAAACAAGTTCTACCTAACCTTACACTTTCTATTAATAATTATTTGATACATCTTTATACTCTACCTCAATGTTGAATTGAAAGCACATTTTTAATCTCAGCACTCTGATATGGCATCTTTTGCAATAATTATTAATGTACCTATTTCATATAAATGCAATATCACATACATTTCTGGGAGTTTTTTTTTAATGAAAAGAGCAGTGTCAAGGATCCTAAGACATATGTTTTAGATGGAATACATGCTGATGTTCTTGGTATTTTATCTTAAAAGGTTTTAAAGTATTATTTTCAAACATTTTTATTGTAACATGCTTCCTAAACCCTCCTACCACTCTCATCACCTAATCAGATGTTCTTCATTTTTAGTGTCCTCCACTATTATCCCCACTTCCTGACAGTTTGCCAGATTCTCGCAGACTTCCAGAATTGACAAAACATACTGTGAAAAAATGTCTTAACAATGTGCAAAGCTATTCATGTATTTTATTGAAATATGTGCAGATCACTTACAATATTGCTTAATAAGACATAAAACTGGAAAGTGTTCAAAAGTTAAAGCCCCGGCTGCTGTCATCATCTTCGTTCTTGTGAACTTAAATTACTTTTGTTGAAGAGAAAGGAAAAAGGAAATACTTTGGGGTTCACAAAATATCCCTTCTAGATACTTGAAAGCAACGCAGTTCTGTTTACAATCAGAGATTTCCAGCTACAATGAGTTTTGAAGGACGCCGAGTCTTAACCTCATTACTTTAACGACGTGGAAACCAAGGCCCATCAGTTTCCAGAGTTAACGAGTTGAGGAATCGAGAAAAAAACATGTTCTGATCTCACCTCAGTGCTTTTTCTCTTATGGCACCTAACCATATTCAGATGCATGTAGTTCTAGGAATAAGTCAATGATTTTATTAATGACTGAATTATTCATATTATCTCCATTTCAATAAACTGATAAAGAGCTTAAACTAAGCTAATAATTTACCAATTTCATCAAAAAATTTAAAAATAAGAGATTTCTTAGCCCTTTGGTGTTAAAAAAAATTAATAAATCTGCCCTCAAAGCTTTCCCTAATGACATAAAGAATATAAGATAGCTCATTTTTTAATAACAAAATTGTTAATAGCATTGACAACAATATTGTTCATCAACAGTGATCAGTATTGGAAAAAAACAGCTAGTAAATAAACCAGCTTGTGAGTCACACTTTAACTTGAAAATGAACTGTAGATTCATTCACTTTATCCAGATTTTGACTCTTAACTGCGATGTCAAATTTTTCTCTGTGAAGAAAAAATATGTATATATACATACAATTCCAAGTCTAAAATTTCTGACCAGTGTCTTTTAGTTGACAAGTTGGTGTCCCTCTGTGTGTCAGAGACAGTGTCAAAGTTTTTCCCCCATTTCATTATAAAATTGTTCTAAAAGATGAAAGTCAAATAAATAAGATTTATTTTTACTGAACACACTGAAGAACATTTTTTTCTGAAGAAAAATATTCTATCTGAGAAGTCCAGTCACTTCTGGCCTAACAAAGGTCCCCAGGTCTGGGATGGGCCACCCCTGTCCACAGGTTTAACTATCTAATCAATACAGTGTTTGCTAATAATTAGCATTCTTCTTAAAAATTTCCTGAAAGGCTTTTAATATATGACAATGTTATGATTTTATAATGAAGACAAGAGTCCTTCACACTGTAGACAACCATCTATATAGTGAGACACCCTAAAATGAACTCACCCATTGGTCTTGTACCAATGCCTTAGATTCGTGGTGCACCCGAGAAACAATGGCCTTCTCTGATTTTCCGAATTCTGTTTCTGACAGAATTATTATTTTTGGATCCACTGATAATTTGTTTAAATGTTATGACCCCCATTTCCTCATTTGTACAGTAAGGTCAATAATTCCTACCTTATCAGGTCATGGTGAGATTTCACACAGTTGAGCATTTAAAGCACAAAAACCACCCATAGAATAGACAGTCAATTCATCTTAGTAATTCATCTTATCCATTTTAATGTAAGACGCTGAAGGAATGGAAGGTCCCCGTTAAAAGGCAAGTGTTGCCTGGCAGAGGAGGAAGTGGCATTAGGTAGAACCAGGGGGAATGGCAGGGGCTGTGATGTGAAAAGGCAGAGAGTGCGGGGGTTTCAGGGGCCGGTTGGCACTCTCATGAACAGGGGACCATGACAGCTGTGCACACTTAGTGAGTTCTAGCCATGGCTGCTGGAATGAGTTAAGAAGTAAAGTAAAAAGATACTTTAAAAGGACAAGCCCCTAAAATAGGATAACAGTTAAGGTCTAAATAATCTTACCAAATCCCTGCCCTGGCTTAAACAAGAGAACAAGAATTTAGTCTGAGAGGCACTACACATTCCGCAAGGTTTAATTCAATGAGAACATTTTCCATGCTACACCCAGGCTATAAAGATATGAAAGTTTGGAAATTCCAGTCAAAATCTGGTGATTCTGCAGACAACAAGCTTTGCTAGCAGTCACTGGGTCATGATTTCACTCTGCTTTCTTGAATCATTTTCAAGAAGGTATATGACAGGCTTTGCTAGGAAACACGTATTATTTCTCTACTCAGAAGAGATTTCTTGAAAGTGCCCAAGTCACAGCAGGGTCAAGTAGCCCAATCTCTGTGGCGTAGAAACTGAAATGAAGAAAAGAACTGAAAGTAACATGTGAGTGGTACGATTTAATTACCAAACTCGAGAGGCATTCATTCTGAGGAGCTGATCTTTTTTTTTTCATAAATGTAATCAGCATTTAAAGACTTTGGCGTAACGGCAAATTATGAACTGGGCTTCTTTTTGGCAGTGTTTTTCAATTTGAAAATAAGGTCTTATTCATTTAGACGTCCTTCCAAAGACACAAAAAGGAACGGGGTGAGGGCCTTGATCAGAATCAGAAGTTGAGAACATTTATTGTAATTTTAATCCCTCCTTTGACATGCTTTTGTGACTACCCAATTTACTCAAACCATTCGGTGATTTTACAATATCTTGTGAAATCACCAAATTTCTCTGTGTTACTAAGGATGCCTTATCTTTACTAACTCAGAGAAATTTTACTAGAGTAATATTTATAAAATGATTTGGGACCTTTCATTTGAATGTTAAATTTTATTTGAACTATATTTATGCATTTAGGTTTTTTGATTGAACTAACTCAAATATATTTACCTAAAAAAAATGTAGAATGCTAAGGCCTTTTGAGTTAACCAAAAGCATTTTTTTTTCCAATAATACTGATAGTCTCCATGTCTTTTTGAGGAATAATACTGCCAGGAGCATTTTTGTAATATTTCATCCACTAAAGTAAAAACTTATGGCAATTTAATTCCCCATATAAAAAGGGGCTGCTGTAAACATAACTCAGCTACCAGGAAGCAGATGGTTTTAATTATCTACATAAAAAGCTATTTATACAGGGAATTTGGAAAAACAATCTAGAAACAATACTCATTGTAGAAACATACATTTTAATTAATTTGGGCTTTAAAAAGAATAACGAAGGATTATTAAGTGTTACCCAAAGTCAAATTGGCATTAAAGGCTTAATGTGGAAACCTTGAGTCCTCTGTGGCAAGCCTTAAATAATTGCAGTTGCATATGTAATTGCATATTTGATCTCTGATGAACAAATTGAGGGGCAGAGGATTATTTGAAATCAGCACAAGCCCACTTGCGTGATGATATACAGTAATAGCCGAGTTTGAGCCGGGAGGTAAAAAGTGCATAGTGTATTCCGTACAAAGCATCACAAATTTCACATCCAGGAACATTCATGGGGCCTTCAGAACCAAAGGCAAATCATGCTGGATAATTTTCTTCCTCTTTCCATGAAGTTTTTTTTAAGTTAGAATACAGCGTAGTGTGGTGGTTACCAGCAAACAATCCCTGGGAGCAGGCTTGCCAGATTTAGCAATAAAAATATAGGGCATCCGGGTAAATTTGAATTTTAGATAGACAACAAGTGATTTTTAAGTATAAGTGTATTCCTGTATTGTGGAGCAGTTAATCAAGGCCATATGCGGATAGCACTATACTATCTGGGAGGGAGAAAAATCTCACTCAAAATTCTAAGACTTGGTTCTTAAAGTGAATTTTCAGCAATATTTCCTAAAGTTTTAAATGGTGTTCAGGACCCCAAATGAGTTTCCTAAGGCTATTGTAAGAAATTCCCACAAATTGCTTAAAAACAGTAGAAATTACAACATTGTAAAATGATTATAAATCAATAAAAAATGTTAAAAAAAAAAAAAAAACAGTAGAAATTTATTCTCTCAAAGTTGTGGAGACCAGAAATCCAAAATCAAGATGCTGGCAGGTTTGATCCTTCTGGAGGCTCTGAGGAAGAATCTATTCCTTGCCTCTCTCCCAGTCTCTGGTGGTTGCCACCAATCCGTGACATTCATTGACTTGTAGAGGCGTCCCTTCCATCTCTGCCTCCATCTTCACATGGCTTTCTTCCCTGGGACCCTCTGTGTCCTCTTCGGTCTCTTAGAAAGGCCCACCCTGATTCAGGAGGATCTCCCCTCAAGATCCTTACTTCAGTTATATCTGCAAAATCCTTTATTCCAAATAAAGTCACATGGTGAGTTTCCTAGTAAACATATTATTTGGAGGCAGGAGAAGAGGGACACCATTCAACCCATTAGAGAGCCCAAAACAAGTAAATGACATTTCAGGGTAGACCAGCTCAGAAGGAGAACAAAACAGAGCGTTCAGAAGTGAATTAGTAGAACCTGGACAGCATAAGGTGAGAGGAATTTAGCGTAGACCTGAATGGAGATCTGCCTTTTAGAAATATTAGACTAAGAGTTTTCAACATTTACTTAGTGAAGAGGAATTAGAGAGTAATAATTAAAAACTCACTGTCACAGGCAATTTGCTAAAAGATAATTCCTAATAAATCTTATAGAGTTAAATTTTGGTCTTTCTTAACAAGTTTTTATTATCATCAAAATTCCCCAATTTATCCAGCTCCCCCTAATTCCAGCACAGAGATTGTTATAGTATAAATAATAACAAGAATGTGGTGCCCATAGTGAGAACTAGGAAAGTGGAATCATTCCGGGGAAAGCTGTCTTATCCAAACTTCTTTCTGTCTACACTTGGTACTTGCTACCCAGGAACATTCTGGAAACAGCCTGAGGTCTTCTGTAGTCTAATAATTTTAACTTTCATCTTTGAGAATCTATTAATTGCCAGCCACTAAACCAGGAGAGTTTTTTAATTAAGACTTTATTTTTTAGAGGAGTTTTAGATTCATAGCAAAATTGAGGGGACAGTGTGGGTATTTCCCATATATCGCCTGTCCCCACATAGGCATAGCCTCCCCCATTATCAACATCTCCCACCAGATTGGTACCATTTGTTGCAGTTGACAAACCTACATTGAAACATATGTAATTGACTGATACAATCATAATTACCCAAAGTCCCTAGTTTACATTACAGTTCACTCTTGATGTACATTCTATGGGTTTGGACACATGTCTAATGACATATATACACCATTATGATAGCATACAGAGCATTTTCACTGTCCTAAAAACCCTCTGTGCTCCACCTACTCATCCCTCCCTATCAACCCCTGGCAACCACTGATTTTTTTTTTTTTTTTACTGTCTCCATAGCTTTGCTTTGAGAGTTTGTTTTTAATATTTTATATAATTCTCACAGCCACACTATAATGTAGGTACATCCACATTTTGTAAATGCAAAGTCAGACTATGAACCTAGACCTTTCTGACAAATAAACTCATGCCATTCCCTTGATACGTTGCCTCCCAGTCCTCCAATGAGGTTGAAGAATACATTTTGAAGTTGGAAAACCCCTCCAGTTATGAGATTCCATCATTCTTCGCCACATTCTCCTTTTTATCCTTGCAACACGTAGCACAGTGCTATATGCTTAGTGTGCCTTGTATAACTTGGTCACAACTTGTTGAGTGCAAAGTGAAATGTTCTGCAACAAACCTGGGCTGACTAATTAGGCAGAACTCAATTCATTAGGCAGTACTAAGAAACTAGTTGTGAACTTCTGCAAATGTCTGAGAAGTTCAATTAGATAGAAGGATGAAATTTCACAGTAAATGCCTACAGTCTGGTCAGACAACCTTCAAGGGCTGGAACTTCTGACACAGAAAAGCATCTTTTCCTAAAAATGCAAAGGAAGCAATAAGAAGACAGCTGTGTTGATTCAGTGTAAGTAACAAGGCCATGCTGTTTCGAATACCATTTAAAGGTAGACCATATGAAACTCAGTATTTATACATTGCAATGCAGACTTTGTGGTTAGCTTTTTTAAAAAGTACCATGATTCTTTGAATTTAACAGAGTATTTTCCACCCATCCATCAAAACAATGCTTTAAACTAACTCTTGGTCATTCAAAGGTAGTTTACCCCATGTACCTAGACCCTTCGCTTCTCATTCTAATTAGTCATGACCGTGACGCTGAGTTTCCTTTTAAAAAGCAGAAGGGACATGGAAATAGACATGAACTTCAAACCAAACAATTTGGATACTAATTGGTAATTAGTATGAAAAGTTTGGTAGAGACAACAGCTACACTCACAAAATAGAACATTGATGAAAAGTTGTTTTTGACATACTAAACAATTTTATGGTTACCGGGGGAAAGGAGGTGGGAAGGGATAAATTTGGAAGTTTGAGATTTGCAAAGACTAACCACTGTATATAAAAATAGATTAAAAAAAAACCCAACAACTGCTGTATGACACAGGGAACTATATTCAATATCTTGTAATAACTTTTAGTGACAAAGAATATGAAAATGAATATATGTATGTATATGCATGACTGGGACATTATGCTGTACACCATAAATTGACACATTATAACTGACTATACTTCAATAAAAAATAAAAATAAAAATAAATGTTTCTAATTTTTTAAAAAGTTTTTGGAAATTCCCAGGTGTTTGGTGGTCTCACTGTCCTTCAGTACCATGCCACATCAGGAATTGGAGGAGTACTTCATTCTTGCTCTCAGTAAGTATATTGGTAGGAAAAAGAACCCCAGAGGGTACCATTTTGTTGCTTTGTAGGACAGGAACCAGTTTTGTCCTTAACTTTTGTGTCTCGTTTCTGTATTTTTTTCTTTCACCAGCTATACTATACTTAGTATTTCAGTGTCTCCATTGCTCAGCTTTATTGCTAATTTATGAGAAACAAAAATCTTTGACACGTGCTCTGAGTATTTGGATAAGGATTATGATTTTAACTTTTTGACAAGTACATCTTGACAGGGATAAAAGCGTAAAGTAGGAACCTGGAGAAGGATTTCTCTGAGGGACGCTAGCCTGTGAGTACCCCATCCACGTCCTTGGAGGAAGAGACATAAGCTTGCCCCTCCTCACCTTTAGAGAAGGGGCGTCATCGAGTCCCTACAGCGCTTGAGGCACCCCTCCTGCAGCATGCGGGATTCCGCATAAAGTCAAGGGCAAGTGACCATGGTTTCCTGGCTGCTCTGCTGTTGAAGTAAAGAGACTTGGCATCACTAAGGGTGCCCTACGCATCTAGGGTTTGTGAGGGTAAAGAATACTTGAGTATTTCCTCCTTTCCAGATGTGGAAGGCATTATCAAGGAACCAGCCAGAGTCAAGGGCTTGGGGGAGGGGGGAGTGTGTCCCCAAAGAACTCACAGGAAGCACCCTAAGAAGCCCAGAGAGGGCTGATATTACCCAACAAGAGCATCAGTCAAGTAAACCCTTTCCTGCTCCCTTGGTTTCTTCATTTTCCTGCTGTAATTCCAAGAGGATCCAAAAATCAGCCCAGTGGGTGGAGGGTAAAGGATGGATAAAATCTCTAGGCGGGGAAATGGAAAAGAAGTTGGCGTGCTGTGTTAACTACAGGCAGCCAGCTCTTACACACAAGCTGGGACAGAGGGAAAGCTTTCCGTTAAATGGCACATTTTGATTATTACACTGATCTGAGGACATTAATTACTAAACTGAGAATACAGTGATCAGAGCAATCTTTACCACCAAGAATGACCAGGAAGAAAGTCTTGAGTCTTTCCACAGAGAGCAGGTTTGTCCTTCAACAAGCAAAAGGAACAGGGTGGTTTTCTGATGACAGCCTCCCAGAGAGAGAAGAAGGTAAAAGTCTAGCTTCCTCAGGGGGAATAATGATAAGTACTCAGAGACTTTCTCATTTGGGAGGCACTTTGCTGTGCCTGGAATTCAGAGAATTAAGCCCACATAAGTCAATCAGGAAAGGATTACAAGTAGAAATGGGATGGATTCTGAGTGACAGCATTTCATGCTGGAGAGTCCATCTGATTTTTTTTTTTTTTTTTGCTAAAGAAAATTTTCTTAACCATATTTTAATTTGTTAATCATTCACCCTGTTCTTAAAAAACTGAGAGGCCATTTTCTAATGTAAATTTGCTTGATTTTCTAGTAAGATATGGAGATCAGTGATTCTCAACTAAAGATTTTGCCACCCAAGGGGTCAATATCTGAAGACCTTATTGGTCATCACAACTGGGGTAACACTATTGGCATCTACTGGGTAGAGGGTCAGGATTCTCGTGAACATCCTACAGTGGACAGGGCAGCTTTCCACAACAAAACATCATCTAGCACCAAATGTCAACAGTGCCAAGTTTAAGAAACCCTGATGCAAACTGATTTTCATAGAGAGGATGTTTTATTGTTTCAAAGCACAAAAGCAAAATACAGCCAGAACCCTCCTGTATAAGTTGTAGATTCTAACATGAGTGACAGTCAAATTTAAGAGTCTTAAAATTGTTAAGTCTGAATCTTATTTTTTCAAGTTTCATTTCAGGCTGGTTTCATTTAAGGTGTACACTTACATTCCCAGTTTTTTTTTTTTTTTTGGTTAAATAAATATGTTACAAACGTCCCATTGTTTATCTGGATCTAATCCTTCGTTTTCTTTATCGAACCCATTTTTATCCCCTACTGTTCTGAGAATTTATACGCTGCCAACTGCATATGCTTCTCACATGTTCATCACATGCTTATTTTTCAAGCAGCTTCTCAGAGAAGATGTTCCCGTACAGATAACTCTCCTCTCCACTGTTTACTGCCTTTCTACATAAATAACAGATTGCAGGAGTGATATCACTGGATCTGGTAGGGGAAAAAAAAACACCAATAATAATGTTTTTCTTTTCAGTCAACCTATTAGCAGTACATGTGCCTTTCCCATGAGCCATTTTTGCTACCCATTACCAGAGCTACCAACCGTCGGGGGGAAAAAAAATCTTTGCTTTTAAAAATAACTCTTTCCCTTCAGAATCCTGGCTGTCATTTATTAAGTTGGAAAACTGATTTTTGGTTTTGATATATGGATTTAGATTTTTGTCTTCCAATGTTTGTGATGAGAGACAAACTCATTATGGTCTCTGGTACGTCGTCACATTCTCAGGGTTCATAGAATTGAGAATGAACAGTGATGTTGAACTATCATATACATAATGTATATAATATGCATAAGATAGACAGACTGACAGGTAGACAGAAAGATAGATGATAGATAGATGGATAGATAGATAGATAGACAGGCAGACAGACAGACAGACAGACAGATAATAAATAAAGGTAGGAAACTCTCTCAGGTGTTAATTCCCAAGTTTCAAATCTCCTTTACTTTAAAACTTAAGTGTATATAAGGGAAAATAATTTATTTTTTTCTGACTTATTTACAATTAATTCAAGACATAAAGTCATGGATATCCAGAAGTCTGTGAAACGTATTTTTATCAATCTAAATCTGTTTCTTGAAATCTGAATGTTTGAGTGGAACCTCTATTTGAAAAGATTGAAGTTCCCTTCTAAAAAGGCCATATGGTCCAATTCTGCTGAGCGACATAAATAATTTCCTAAGGCAAGACTGGCTTGAAAGGTCAACTAGACAATGTCTAGCATTAATATCCTCTTTTTTTGTGTGGCTATGGCCAGCAGGCAGCCATACATAACTTTTCCCTCTTCTCACACCTGAAATTACCAACCTCCTTCCTCTCTCGTCCCTCTCCCTTCCCTCTGGTCCCTCCAAGGTTTATTTGATTGATCGATTGAATTATTTTAATTCTTGACTGCATTTATTCCGTACTCATTTAAATTAGCTTTGTACTCTGTCTAATGATTTTGACCTGAAACTCCAAAGGTATAGAAGTACTGCTGTGATTCAGAGTGGAAGGGGCTTGCTCCTTTAGTAGGAGCCACAAAGCTGAGATGAATAGCAAGAAACAGCTACAGATAATGAAACACTTCCACTCACCCAGGATTCATCAACTGCTTCTATTTCTGCTGTTGGCATATGCCTTGCTACTCATCCGCTGTAGATTGCAGAGCAAGACATTGCATTTCTATACTCCGGCTTTTCTTAACATTTAGAGATTTTTGAGTCTTGTGTAGAAGGAACGCAGTTTAATTAAATCGTTTGTATCTAGTCTCGTATGTTGTATGTGAAATCTCTCTCACCCTTCCAACTCCTATTTTTTGTTCAGAGTTACTTATGATTGATCAGTGCTCACTTGCCTTTTTATTTATAGGCATTGGCTTTCCATTTAATATTTCTTAGTGCACTTATTTTTTTAACTGCTGCTGCTTTGATTTTTTGGCATTCACACTGGTGCCTTCTGGACTGTGCTAAGCTTTGACAAGACTGAAGAGGAGGCCCGACTGAATTTGTCTAGTACAGCTAGCACTCCACTCAAAATAACTTTTCCTTTAAAAAATCTATTTTTACTGGTTCAAGCCTCGTCTAATCTTTCAATCATAAGGTTGAACCCTGCATTTTATTTTAAAGTGTGAGGGGGTAACGTTGAAGACAGTAATCAGTAGGGGAAAGAAAAATCACTCTTACCTCTGTACATTTAACATTTAATGGGTTAATCTGATAAAATTAAATCTGTTGTTTGATTCTTCTGTGCTAATCAGCTTTGTAGGCCAAAAATATCAAACATTTGGCCTTTTCCAGTAAAATATCTTATAGGGAAAATCTTTTTTCCCTTTGCCAGCTTTTGAGCTTCAGACATGACACGGAGCACTGTTTCCAATCATAAATGAATAAGCATGTAAGAGATTATCTAGCTTGTCCTAAAATGGTTTATAGTAGAACTTGTTCTAACATAACTGCCCGTCCGGTGTCTGTAGCTACAATTCGTGCTAACTTAGCACCATCTGAGTTTTTTGCTTTTTAGGAAAACAGGATTAACAAAGGAAATTGAAATTATTAGGAGATCGGGAGGAAAATCGTTTAATTGGTCCAAGTTTGCTTGTGGCTAACCAGAGCACTCCATCCTCTCCTGATGGGCTCTGGATTCAGTATGTTCCTTGAGGCTTTATAGGAAACTAATAATAAAATGAAATGGGAAGTGGCAAAACAAAATTAATTCAAGAAAAAATAGCTCATTACCTGTAGCTTCTCATGATTGTGGAAAGATTGTAACTACTAATTCAAGAGACAGAAGAATTTCATTTTATCTTATTCTACTTGGAGTACATTTAGGGAGTCAATGTACATGGTTACAAATTAAAACAATATTAAAAACAATGCAGTGAAAGTTCTCTCCCCCGCTCCTCCTTCTATCTGCCTTGTTCCCACCGGCCACTCCCAAAGGTAACCAAATTTATTAGTTCCTGTGTATCACTTCAGTTTCTTTTTTTCTTTTTTCTTTTCTTTTCTTTTTTTTTTTTTTTTTTGCATAGAAATTGTTAAGCAGTATTTTTTTTTATTGAACTATAATTGATTTACAATGTTTCAGGTGTACAACAAAGTGATTCAGTTATACATATACATATGTATCAATTGTTTATCAGATTCTTTCCCATTATAGGTTATTACAAGATATTGACTATAATTCCCTGGGCTATATACAGTAGGTCCTTGTTGTTTATCTGCTTTATGTATAATCTGATGTATCTGTTAATCTCAAATTCCTAACTGCTTCCTTCCACACCCCTTCCCCTTTGGTAACCATAAGTTTATTTTCTATTTTTATGAGTCTATTTCTGTTCTGTAAGTTCATTTGTATCATTTTTTTTAGATTCCACATACAAGTGATATCATGTGATAGCCGTCTTTCACTGTCTGACTTACTTTGCTTACTATCTTCAGAGTTTCTTTATGCAATTATAATCAAATGTAAATTTGTATTCATATTCTTCCCACAAAATATAGAATATTATATACATCATTCCAGATCTTTTTTATTTTACTACTCAATATATCTGGAAGAATTTTCCATTTGCATACGAAAAGAACTTTTTTTCTTTTTTAGAGCTACTTTGTATTGCATTGTAGGGAATGGACCAAAAAAAATTTTTAATCAGTTCCCTATTAATGGACACTTAGGTTATTTTCAACCTTTTGCTATTATAAGCAAGGTTACAACATATAAGCTTGCATGTAAGTCATTCTCTATGTGCAATGTTGTCTATAGGCTAAATTCGCAGAAGTGAAACTGCTGGGTCCAAGGGAAATGCATTTATAATTTTGACAGACAGTGCCAAACTGCACTTTATAGGGATGGTACCACTTCAAGCAGGTAGGTGAAAACTGCTTTTTGGTATAGGTTTAATTTGCATTTATCTTATTATGTGTGATTTGAATATATTTTACATTTTTAAAGGTCCAGTTGTATTTCTTTTCTTGTGAAGTGTCTGTTCATATTATTTGTCCACTTTATAAAACACATCATCTTTTCCTACCAAGCTCTGCAAACTGTCTATATTAGGGAGATAATTTTTTTATCCATCGCAAGAATTGCAGATTCTCTTTCCCAATGTCTTTTTTGTCTTTTGACAGTTTTTACCCTGCAGAAGTTTTTACTGTATTAATATATTTTTTAAAGGAGGTATCGGGGATTGAACCCAGGGCCTTGTGCGTGCTAAATATGTGTTCTACCACTGAGCTATTCCCACCCCCAGTATATATATGTATCTTTACTGTGATCAAAGTTAATGAGTCTCTTCTTTTATGACTTCTGGATTCTTAGTCACAGTTAGAAACCTTTTGCTATGCAAAAGCTAGAAAGTAATTCATGCATGGTTTTTTGTATTATTTTTATTATTTCATTTTTTATATTGAAATATTTACTACTTCTTGAGTTAATCATGGTATATAATACAAGCTATGGGTCAAACTTTATTTTTCCCAATAGACTTATTATCCTATATGAATATCATTGAATGAAATGTATTCCATCTTCTCCTCACTGATTAGAGGCAACACATAAAGTTTTAAAGAAACAAATCAATATATTTGTAAGATTTAGTAAGCAGATTGCTGATTTAAGCTAATTACTCCAACCATATTATCATACATCATTTTTTCAATTCTCTCTTCCTTGAAACAGAGGTAGAAGTTAACAGCAATTGTTTTTAAGTTGATTTTTGGCCCAAACTATAATGTATAAAAGAAATTCACTAAATTCATAGGAATATCTCTTTAATACTTCTTTGCAATAGCTTTGTGAAGATCACTCTAAAGGAACTATGATAAGAGATGACCATTGAAATTATGTAATAATAATAGACAATAGCCATTATTAGTAACTAGATAATTGATTAGGCAATATTGTATATTTTATGTCATTTAATTCTCACAGTAACCCTACAAAGCTTATTATATCCATTGTGCAATTTATAAATAACCAACGTTCAGTATGTACACAGCAGAGCCAGGATTGGAATTCATGTCTGCCTTTCTCCAAACTCATGTTCTATAATATAATGAGATTCATTTATTTCCTCTATTTTCTCCCCTGCCTCTCTCTCTATATATATATATGTGTGTGTGTATCTATATATATATACACACACACATATATAAATACTTCTATGGTTTATAAATATGCATTATATATATAAATACTTATGCTCATATATCACATAGACAAACTGTAATAAAAATACTTAATATTTATTGAGTGCTCATACATGCTGGGCATCATTAAGCACTTTACGTATTTAACTGAATTGATCCTCATTAAAAAAAATCTTTTATTAACTCCACTTCCCAGATGGGGAAACTGAAGCAAAGAAAGGTTGATTTGCCCAAAATCACACAAAATAAGGGACAGAATGAGAATTTAAACTCAGATAACATGGCTCGGTACCTTGCTCGTACCTACTTCACTCTGCCATCTCATTATACACGTGTTTTGCAGTAAACATAGTTAATAAGTTAAAGTTGATCCTGTATCAATAAATCTTCAATTAACCAGAATGCCCAGAGACTGGGGCCAGTAGACTTTTTGGTCCCCCAAGTGTTTTATGTATATGCCACTCCTCCTATTTGCTCCTTTTCCTTTTTTGAAGCATCTTACCCTAGTAAACACAGAATACAGAAAATAATGTCACCTTCCTTTATAATTAAATATCCTGTAGGAATATCCAGCCGTCAGAAATATTCGTTTGTCTCCTCCTCTCTAGGGCTTTCCTAACCACCTCCCTCTTCCAGCCACCCTCTCACATCCACCTCCATCACACTCCAGACCATCTTTGAACACATCTTTGTGACAGCCCTTGACACTTAACCTTACCCCCTTGTTTCCTGCCAATCTCCCTGCTTCTCCTTCATTCCATTTCTCATCTCATCACCTCTACACCCACCTCCACTCCCCTCCCATTTAAATGTACTTACTGATGTAAGTCCAGACTCAAGCCTAGCCCACAAGGGTGCTTGCATGTATTTGTTTTACTAAATAACATCTTCAATGATCTCTCACTTTCCCTTTGAGCACTTCACCTTGTTTCCTAGAATGTGTCACTCTCTCCTTCCCACCAGCCCCCAGCCCCACCTTTAGCCCTGTGCCTTCAAGTCACCCACCCATCACCAAACCCCTACCCAGGCAGTGTCCGGTGATGAGATTATTCTGTGCTTCAAATTATTCTTTCCTCACTTAATAAGATTCTTAGTGCTCTGATCTCAGCCAAATGGCCCTGAGGAAAAGCGAATCAGCTGAAACTGTTATGGACACTAAACAGCCCAGAGTGCTGGTTCTCCAAATGAAATCTATTTTTTAAAGAGGCAACGCTAAACCAATGAATGAACTGCTAATAAAGCATCAAAACTGCTTTGGCAGAGGAGGGAGACACCTTCCTCAGGTTCCTTGAATGCCACCAACACAGCTACCTACCTTTCAAACCTCCATTATGAACGTAGATGTATGTAAGAAATTTAACAAAAAGGAAACCAAACCCCAAACTACATTTTAAATATTTGGGTTTTATCTGTCATTCCTACAGTCTCCCTTTCCTAATACACTCTTTTTATTTTAAAGCCAAGTGCAGAAGGTTTTCAGTTAATTCAGGGTTCAGATTACAATCAATTTTAAGGTATACCTATTTACCATGCAATCTCATTATTCACTTTTTAGTTTAAGAAACCCCACTGAGAATTTTACCAACCTACACAGGCTGCTTTGCAGCTAATGGTGTTTTTATTTCATTGAAAACATAGAAAGAGCTGAAAAATATCATCAATTCCTACACATAAGAATGTTTATGACACATTAAATCATTGTCGAATCCATTCAACTCACTGTATTAACAAACTAAAAAACAAAACCATATGATCTTGTCATAGATTCAGAAAAGCATTGACAAATCCTGTATACATTTCTCATAAAAACACTCAGCACACTAAGAATAGAAAGGAACTTTCAGAACTTGATAAAAGTTATCTACCAAAGACCTACAGCTAATACCATACCTAATGGTTGTATTGATTTTCTAGGGCTGCCATACGAAACACTACTGACAGGGTGACTTCAGCAACAGAAATTTATTCTCTCTCTTTCTTTTTTTAGATTCCACATATGAGTGATATCATATGGTATTTTTCTTTCTCTTTCTGGCTTACTTCACTTAGAATGACCATCTCCACGTCCATTCATATTGCTGCAAATGGCATTATTTTATTCTTTTTTATGACTGAGTAATATTCCATTGTATAAATATACCACAACATCTTTATCCAGTCATCTGTCTATGGACATTTAAGTTGTTTCTATGTTTTGGCTATTGTAAATAGTGCTGCTATGAACATTGGGATGCAGGTATCTTTTTGAATTAAAGTTCCCTCTGGATATATGCCCAGGATTGGGATTGCTGGATCATATGGTAAGTCTATTTTTAGTTTTTTGAGGAATCTCTATACTGATTTCCATAATGGCATCACCAAACTACATTCCCACCAACAGTGTATGAGGGCTCCCTTTCCTCCACACCCTCTCCAGCATTTATTGTTTGTGGACTTCTGAATGATGGCCATTCTGACCAGTGTGAGGTGATACCTCATTGCAGTTTTGATATGCATTTCTCTGATAATTAGTGATACTGAGCATTTTTTTAATGTACCTATTGGCCATTCGTATGTCTTCATTGGAGAATTGCTTGCTTAGGTCTTCTGCTAATGTCCTTTAATGAAAAAGAATATGAAAATGAATATATGTATATATATATATACATGACTGGGGCATTATGCTGTACACCAGAGACTGACATATTGTAAATGACTATACTTCAATTAAATAAATAAATAAATAAAATTTTAAAAAGAAATGTATTTTCTCACATTTCCAGAGGCTGGGTTGGAGGCTGGAAGATCAAGGTAGGGGCAGGATTGGTTTCATTCTGAGGCCTCTCTGCTTGACTTGTAGATGGCAGTCTTTCTGTGTTAATGTGGTCTTTCCTCTGTACTTGTGCACACGTGTGTCCTAATCTCCCCTTCATCTAAAGACACCAGTCCTATTGGACTAGGGGCCACCCTCATAACCTCAGTCTTATTTTAGTTGCCTCTTTAAAGGCCCTATCTCCAAATGCAGTCACATTCTAAAGTGCTAGGGTTTAGGGCTTCAACATGTGAATTTGAGGAGACCACAATTCAGACAACAGCAATGGTGAAAGACAATGCTTTCCCCTGAGATCAGGACAAGGCAAGGTTATCTGTTCTCACTACTCTATTCAACATTGACCTGGGGGTCCTAGCCATTTCAGGAAGGCAGGAAATAGAAATAAAAGGTATCCAGATAGAAAAGGAAAAGATAAAACTGTCTTTATTCACAGACAAAATGATGATCATCTGTATAGAAAGATATAATGAAATCTACAAAAGTAGTTGTTAGAACTAATAAATAAGTTAGCAAAGTTTTAGGATAAAAGGCCAAAATACAAAACTCGAGTGAGTCTCTCTACACTGCCAATGAACAGTCAAAAAATAAAATGCTTAAAATATCGTTTGCAAGACCATCAAAAAACATGAAATACCTAAGGATAAATCTCGTAAAACAGGTGCTAAGTCTGTACAGTGAAAACAAGCAAACAAACAAAATTGCTGAAAGAAAGGAAAGAAGACCTAAATGTTGTTAGGATGTCAATGTCTCACAAGTTGATCTGTAGATTGAACTCAATCCCAATTAAAACCTCAGCAGGCTTTTCTGTAAAATTGGCAAACTGATTCTGAAAATGCAAAAGGCCTAGAATAGCCACGATGACTTGAAAAGGAAGAACAAAGTTGATGAACTAACTTTATATGATTTCAAGATTTATTATAAAAATGCACAACCATCTTTGCATAACTGTCTTCATCAATGAAAGACACTCAAGTAAACCAATGAAATGGAGCAAAGAGACCATAAACTTTCCTATCCAAATATGAAAAGCTGACTTTTTTGAGAAAGATGCAATTCAGTGAAGAAAGGATAATCTTTTCAATAAATGTATCATTTTCAACAAATAAGCCATTAAAAACATGAACTTCAACCCATATCTCACACCATATACAAAAATGAACTCAAAATAGATCATAGACTTAAATGTTAAACCCCAAAATACAAAACTTCTTTTAAAAAAACATAAATTGGAATCCTTGTGACCCTGGAGGAGGCAATAATTTCTTAGAAATAATGAAAAATATAGATATGTCTATCCTTAAAAAGAAAAACTAATGCATTGGAATTTACCAAAAATCAAAAATGTCTGCACCTCAAAAGACAGTTGAGAAAATGAAAAGACAAGCCACACAGTGGAAGAAAATATTTTAAAATCTCATAGAACTTGTGTCCAGTGAACTCTCAGAACTCAATATACAGGAAACAACCCAGTTAGTAAACAGGCAAATTTTAAAGAAATACTTCACCAAAGACTATACACTGATGGTAAATAAGTACATGAAAAGATGCTCAATATCATTAGTCTTTAGAAAAATGCAAATTAAATCACCATACATTGATTACAATAGCTAAAATTAAAAAGCCTGGTCAGAGGGGCCGTATAGCTCAGTGGTAGAGCACATGCTTTGCATGCATGAGGTCCTGGGTTGAATCCCCAGTACCTCCGTTAAAAAAAAAAAAAACAACAGAAGCAAAAAGCCTGGTGATACCAAGTGTTGACGAAGGTTTAGAAGAACTAAAACTCACTTACATTACTAATTGCAATATAAAATGGTACATGCATTTTGAGAAACAGTTTGGCAGTTTCTTAAAAGGTTAATTAAGCACACACTTACCATACAATCCCACCATTCTACCCCTAGGTGTTCACCCAAGAGAAATGATAACATACGCCCATGTCAACTTTTGTATGATTATTCACACAGCTTTATTTGTAATAGCCATAAACCAAAAATTATCAAATTGCCAGTAATAGGTGAATAGAGAAGCAAATGATGGTGCACCCATACAATGAGATACAACTCAGCAGTGTAAAGGAGTGAACTGCTGATACAGACATCAACAGAAATGAGTATCAAAATAATTACGCTAAGTGAGTGAAATCATAACCAAAATAGCTAACTGTGTAATTCCGTTTAAATAAAGCTTTAAAAAATGCGAACTAATCTACAGTGACAGAAAGGAGGTCAGTGCTTGTCTGAAGGGGCCAGAGGGTAGAATTACGCAGAGGCACAAGGAAACTTTGGAGGCCGTGGATATGTTCATTATCATGACTCTGATGAGTATTTCACAGGTATGTGTGTGTGTGTGTGTGTGTGTGTGTGTGTGTGTGTGTATAAACAATTCATAGGAAACACCTCCCTCTCCAGATATTTCCAAAATCTAATTTCATTAAAATTCACACTGCCTTTCCTTTTGTCTTCCCAGATTATGAAGCTCTCTCCTCTCCTACTCTTAGCCTCGTCACTCCACCTCTGTCTATTGAAATCCTTCTTGCTCTCCAAAGTCTAATCCAAGTTCAAATAAAATGCCATCTTCTCTACAAAGCCGCTCCCAATATTCCATGTCGGCATGAGCTGTTCTCGTCCTTACAACCTCATCCGTTGATTTCACTTTGCCTTAGCGGTCTGGTTAACGTGTGCACACTCATCAGCTCCCCTACGCTGAGAGTTTCTTGAGAGAGAGGGGCTGTGATTTTTTTTTCTTAAGTTCTATCCATAGCGTAGAGAGGTGCTGACTATCGAAGGTCTCTGTCACTGCTCCAGGGGTGGAGGGATGGGGCAGAAGATGACGGATTCCATTCCCTCAGCTCACGCTGTCTTCTGGAAGGCAACTTCGATTCTAATAATCCAGTGGGTGCAGATGTGCTAAATGGTGCTCATGTGTTGTCTGCACAAGGAGCTCATTTTAAACATGTCTCCCTGGAGATAACCTCTTAACCCAAAGGAGCTATTCTTGTGGTAGACATTTCAGACATTCTGGAAGGCTGGTGGGGAAAATAACATTAAGGAAAACAAAACCTTACAATGCCCTTGCAAGATCCCAGGCTGGCAGCCTGCCCTCAGAACAGCAGGGCAATAAATGACTCTCACCAGCTGAGCCAACAGGTCTTTTCAAGGCTCCTCAATGATCTCCAGGGAGTAGCTATGAGATTTCTTGAAGACTCTGACTTTCTGCCTCTGCTTTCTCTGAAAAGGAGAGATTTCTGTTACACTACTTAGTCTTTACAGATGAACAAATAGAGGGACCAAGGGGTCCGGAGGTCACAGAATAGTTTAGAAACAAAACAGATTATTAAGTATTTCCCCTGAGCCCAGGTCAGAGTGCCTTACAAAGGTCTTTCAGATTGTGTTGTTTTAATATTTCATTAAACACTGGGAAAATAGTTGACATCCTACCAAAATTATTGTGCACTAAAAATGTAATATAGCAACAGGAATATTAACAGTTTGGGAACACAGATTATTTATCTGGATGAAATAGAAAGTCCAATAATATTTTCATCAGTGGCTTAGTTTAAGAGCTCCTTTTTTGTAGGCTGATCTAACCCACTCCAAAGGAAATGGAATGTGTGTGTAACGTAGAAGCAGCTAAACAGAGGCTGCAAAGACTGTGGGAAGGAATTTTGGGGTTGAAGTTAAGAAATATGAACTCTTGACCACTTGTAAGCCCTGAGAGTGTGACAAATCATGCACTCTACAGGACTGTAAAATCTGTGAGTGTAGGAACTGTGTCTTGCTTCTTGAAATACTCCCATGTATTGGTTTACTTATCAAGTATTTTCTGTGCACCTAATACATGAAAGACTATTTTGCACTGGGAACATGGTCACAATGAGATAGACAAGAGTTCCCTCTCTCACAGAGCTTACACTGCAGTGGGAGGAGAGAGCCAATCAATCAACAAACCCACGGAGCAGAGGATGATAAATGCTCTTTAGAGAATTAAAATATGGCGAACGGAGTATTTGGCCATTAGATTAGGTCGTCAAGAGAGAACTGTCTGAAGGGTCAATATCCAGGCTGAGAACTGAATGATGAGAAACCAGGCACTCAAAGAGCCAAGAAAGCATCTTCCAGGCAGAAGGAATAGCCTGCTAAGGCATGAAGGAGGTTGGCATGTTCCAAAAAAACGTAGCGTAGCTGGAGGCTGGGAGTGGAAGAGAGGAGTGACGGGCCATGAGGAGGAAGAGGCAGTCACGGCAAAGCCAAAGAAGGTTCATGAGAGAGAGGAAGGAGCCCGGGTTTTATTCTAAGCAGGATGGGAACCCAGCAGAGGGTTTTGGGCGTTGGAGTCAAGTGATCTGGTTTACATTTTTACAAGACCCCTCTGGCTACTGCATGGAGAGCGGGGTGTGGGGAAGGCAAGAGTGGAAGGAAGGAAACTAGTTAGGGTAACCTCACAGTAGGACAGGAAAGAACGGATAGTGACTTGGACCAGGGTGGTAACAGCAGCAATAGAGAAAAATGGATGGGTTCCAGATGCTTTATCATTAGAATTGACAAGACGATGCTAAGTCAGATGTGGCATTTGTGCAAAAGGCGAATGTCGTATGGACTACATTTGGCGGGAAAGTCAGTAACTGAAAGATAATAAGGATGCTTAACATGCTTAAAAGGGGAAAATGTGAATAGGAAACAAAGAGGGATTGGACGAGTTCAAAATGAACTAATATTACACGAACATTTGCACAAGTATTTCCTTTCGCTTTCACTTATGTTCTCTCACAGAGGTCTTCCCTGACCGATCTGTAAAAAGTAGTTCACTCCATCACCCACCCCCCCCACCCCCTACCGCCCAAGGCAAACACTCTCTGATTACCTGCTTTATTTTCCTTTGCTCAATTACTACCCACCTTTATAGTATCTATTTGCTTGTCTGTCTTTCCCTCTGTAAGTTCCACAAGGGCAGGGAGTTTGTACTGTCTCATGTGACATCTCCCCTCCCCTCCAGCACCTGGTACGTGGTTGATGCACAGTAAATACTTGTTGAATGAATGAATGAAAACACTGTGCTACCCGAACAACTCGGTAACGTAGGGATTATCATAAAGAAACTCTTTCTCTAAGAGAAGGGATTACAACGTGCTCCAAATTGTGCAGTTTGTAACTGACTAAGCCCCAATTCAAACCTAGGCGTTCTGTGCTCTCGGGGGCAGGGCTGTGTCCACAGAATAGAACCCTTACTTGCCGAAAAGGCCGAAAGCGGGAGAGCAGTTCATTAACTCTGAATTTATTCATTCAGAGTGAGATCGCTGGCTGTTGGGACCAAACTGTGGGTGAAATACCCCAAAACATCTTCCAGATTCACTGAGAGGGTGAGGCTGGACAATCGCTCAGCATGGCAGTGCTTCTTGGTAATCCCAACAGATCTGAAGGTGGTGGGAGAGAGGTTCATTGGGAACCTGGGCTGAAGATGGGTGGAACTAGAGAACTGTGGGGAAGCGAGAAACAGACAGGGAGAAAGCTGCAATAAACGAGGTGCCTTATGAATCGTCCGTTACCTGACACACAGGTGCCACCCTGATCGTTGCCACTTTTCTTTCCCACCTGGGGAGAGTCTCCCAGAAAGTGGGCCCAAGCGACCTGCAGTACTGCTTGTTAAAAATGGAAATGTTGGTGCTTCACCCAGAACTGATGAATCACAGACTCTGATGGGGGTGCCTACAAATGCACCTCGTTAACAAGCATCCGGGCTGATTTCTATGCATGTAAAACTTTGATCACCGCAGACCTAAAAATTGGGATAATTACCATGTCGACATGATATGTAAACACATTAAAGAGCATGCAAGGTGAGGCTGATGTAAACACTCCCAGCCCAGGGCCAGTGTGGTTAAAACAAAATTAATAAACAGGTGTAGTTTGGTTATGATTTTGTTTCTGCACAACTGAACACAATCAGGGTAAGGCTCCCTAAAATGTTGGCTTTGATTTTTTTTTTTTTCTTCTTTGGTCACCATGAAATTTTCTATGAAAATATTCAATGAGAATAAACCTGTTTGCTTATGAATTACTGAGTAATTGGAAGGAAATTTTATTTTAAATTTTTCGTTTTCTATTTATATGATTTACTGGTGTGACTGTGGACACTAAATGACAGATTCCTGGGCAGGGTCTTTTTTTTTTTTAACTGAAGTATAGTCAGTTTACAATGTTGTGTTAATTTCTGGTGTACAGCATAATGTTTCAGCAATACATATATATATATATATATATATATATATATATATTGTTTTCATATTCTTTTTCATTATAGGTTACCACAAGAAATTGAATATAGTTCCCTGTGCTGTACAGTAGAAACTTGTTATTTATCTGTTTTATATATAGCAGTCAGTATCTGCAAATCTCAAACTCCCATTGCATCCCTTCCCACCCCTCTTCCCCTGGTAACCATAAGTTCGTTTTCTATGTCTGTGAGTCTGTTTCTGTTTTGTAAATGACTTCATTTCTGTCTTTTTTTTTTTTTAGATTCCATGCATGAGTGATATCATGTGGTATTTTTCTTTCTCTTTCTGGCTTATTTCACTTAATATGATGATCTCCAGGTCCATCCATGTTGCTAAAAATGGCATTATTTTATTCTTTTTATGGCTGAGTAGTATTCCATTGTATAAATATACTACAGCTTCTTTATCCAGTCCTGTCTTCACTTTTATCAGAATGGAATCTGCCCAGTTCCTCTTTTCTCCACCAGCTTCCCACACAAATATAGGCAGAGTGTGTGTTTTGGTAGAACTTCATAGTCATGCGTCCAGACTGTACCTGCAAGAATCACTGGGAAGGTGATTATCTGACATGTCCAGCTTGGAAGCAGTATCTGCCTCACAAGATGGGGGATTCCTAGATGTTGGAAAGTTAAGATGTTACATAGCCAAAAACAATAAGTAACTATCTACTACAGTAATTGATCTGCACATCTTTAGCAACTCAAATACAGGACATTATGGTGAACATATGATATCTTTTTGAATCAAGTTCTTTCCATAAGGGTAACTTCTTTTTTCCCCCTCATATGGGCCATCTAAAACTACAAACACAGAGATTAAGACAAAACAGGCATTTCCAATTTTTCACCAAGGAGAGAGAGGCCCAGTCCTTTGTATTTTCCAACTTAGCTCATGATTCCTTCTGATTTGCATCCATTGATGTTTTTCTTGGGAATGTGGCAAGTGAATGTATCCAGATTCTTGACTATATTCTCGATATACCTTAGCTAAAGAAACTTTAGGAAGATAGAGTAGCTCAGTGAAAAAAGAATAAATCCAGAACTTTATATCATGACGGATAATTGTTTATTACAGATCAAAGAATATTTCAAACACTGGATGACAATAATTACAGTTCCTAAACATAAATCCTCGATGGTACTTTTCTCACCATTACTCAAGCAGATTCTCCTGGATACTTGAGGTAACCCTGTAAGTATTGAGGGCTTTCTTGAGCCCTATGTCTTCCTAATATTTTCTGTTGACTTCAAATTCCCAGTTGTCTATCATGCTTTATATGGGCAATCAATAAACACTCATTGACTGAATAAGGTTGTGTCACTTGGGTTTTAAGAGGTCAACAGAAAGGATCCAAGAGCAGTCACTTTGGGAAACTAAGCCTCTGTCTCTGTTTTTGGGATATTTGCCAATCTGCCTTTTTGAAATTTACCTATGAGAGCTCACGTTAACTAATAATGAATCTATTAAATATTTGGTGAATGACTTACACATACATTCACTTATCTCCAAAATCAGAGGGAGAATTGTATTTTAAGACATTGTGTTAATACCATATTTGATATAGTTTCAAAAGAAAAGAAAGTCATGAATTCATTTTTGGGCAACGCAGAACACAAGTGGATAAAATATGCATGCAGAATATCTGAAGGCTGCCCACCCCCACCTCACCCTTCTTATAAAGGAGCAGGTACAGGATTCTTTGAGGTTCAGGAGACAGATGAGAAAGGCAGACAGAAAGAAGCTGGGCTGTGAATGGCATAGCAGCAAAAAGTATATAGGAGATGCTAAAAGAGTCAGGATGGGTCAGATCAGATCCAAAAGGGTTGATAGAGTGGAAATAAATGTGAGAACAAAATAAAGAGCCTGGGACCAGGAGGCAAGACCAGGAGACAAAATTGTGCAGAGACATGCTACATTCAAACAGAAAAGGCAGAGACAAGGAAGACAGTCCTGCACCCACCATTGCCTAGAGCAGTGTTTCTCAAATGTGGGTGAGTATGAGAATCACCCCAAGGTCTAATAAAGGGCAAAAGGCCAGAGGAGCTCCTGGGAGTAGGAGATGGCCTGGACCTTCATGCTTTCACCAAGTTCCCCAAGCCATCCTGATTCCAAGCAACGTTTGAGAATCACTGGCCTAGAGCATCAGCTGATGGATGAGGAGAGTGGACTTTGAAATATTTTAATGACTTCCATAAGTGAGAAATTAGATTTCCCTAAAATCGTCTGTGTTGGATTTCCTACTTCACAGACTGTGTTTTAGGATAGGCAATGACCCACCCCCCTGCGCCCTTCGCCGCAGGTCTGAGGAGGTGTGAGGTCTTCAGGCAGGTTCTCCTTTCTCCCCTCACCTGTGCCTCTGGCTGATTCATTTGTGTGGTCTAGTTCTGCCTAACTTCTGTCTGACTTAATTAACTAACTAGTTAGTTAATCAGTTAAGCTCAAAATTAAACAAAACAAAACATGCAAAAACTTATCTCAAACACATGACATTCTTGTTTAGGAAGTGTGCTTCATTCTCTTTTATGATAATGATTGACGTGTGGCCAAAAGATCTTCTTTAGGGCTTTATGCCATTTTGCCAGGTAGAGGAACATTGTAGAAAAAAGGGAACCATCCAAACTCTGATGTTTTAACAGCAACTGAGGTGTGTCTGTGTATGTGGAGGAGGGAGGGGGATGTGTCATCAGGGTGTTTGTGATGAAACAGGTTAGCTATTAGACTCATAAATTACACATACTGAATGCGAAGTCTTCTGTCACTTGAGAGAAATTGAAGGTCTTGCCCATAATTGACATGATCACTGACTCTAGCAGCCAAAATCTGTTTCATTTCACGTGAAGAGCAATCTTAAGGTTTTTGTATCCTTCTATTCTTTAAGACAACTTACCTTTGAACCAGTCACATCAGAAGCATAAATTAAATGCTTAATGCATTCATTTAAAGCTGTCTGAGTTACTCTGCCAGGCCTTGGGTATTCAAGATGAAAAAGGCATGTCTCTATCCTCCAAAAGTTCACAATCTAGTAGAAAAGCAGACGTAATTGAAAAACAGACTGGCTTACCCCTTTCCAACAATCTCCGTTTTCTTGGGAATCCCTTGATATAGTGATGCTCTTCTGTGAGTCTCTTTTTTCAAATCTATATTTATTATCTTCTTGTCTTTTTCTTTTCAAATCAAAGTGAATTCCTTTGAGTTTCCTTTCTGAAGCAGATTCAGAAGCATTTCAGTTCTATGATCAAAATGCATAAGAGCAATGGCACTTAAAGCACTAGAGCTATCTAGTTCTAGGATTTGCAAAACCCAAAGAATTCAAAACCTCCCCAGGAATGTAAAATGAGTGTGTTAAAAAAAAAAAAAAAGTACCTATGTGTAATGAAAAGCTTAAGGAGACCCAGAGCTACACAGCTGTCCACGTCGCAAAGAGAGATACAATATTGAAGAGAAAAGAAGGTGGGCTTGGAAGCAAATAGAACTGAGGTTAAATTTAAACTCAAACATTTCTGGCTATGTGATATTGAGGCATGTTGCTGAAGCTTTTGAAATTTAGTTTTCCAACGTTTAGGAGCATGTAAAAACTGCCCTGAACAGTGATGGTAGGACCAGAAACACGGGGCGTGCCTTGTACACAATGGCTTCTTTATAAATGGTGGCTACTACTGCTTTAACTCCTATCTCAGTCGCTTCTAAAAATTAAATTATTAAGAATGACTTGGTTAATTACACACCAATAAAATGACTTCAAAAATCTGGCTTCGTAATAAAGGCCTAGGATCAAATAGTTTTGCTTCTCAGAACAGTAAGTTTTCTTGCCTTATAGACTTAAAATTACATGATTACTGACTTAGCATGATCACTGCTGGAAGACGCCGAGTCATCGTAAGCCTGTCCTAGAAGAGGAAGAAGCGAAGAGCCTCACTCAGCATCTCTCTGGTCACTTGGTGGCTTCCTCAGCCCCGTGTCCCTTCTGCCCTTTCTCTTCCTCTTGCCACACATGCTTTGTGTGCTTCTCTCCTCTGTAGTACTTCCATCCTGGACAGGAGACATGAAAATCGTACAGGACAAAATATACCGAGTAGTCAGTGCTCCTTAGGAGCAATTTACAGAAGGAAGGCTCCCTCCCGATCTAGCTTCAGTCTTCCAAATTCTCCTTACATTGTCATGTGTTGACTAAAACTGCTAAAAATCACTAGTTATGGACAACGACTGCACCATGACAAGAGTCTGAGTACGCAAAGACCAATAAAAATACAAGCTTTCTAGATGAGGGTCCCCCAGACTAGTTCTAACAATTCCTAAATCTAAATAGCTTTATGACTAGTTTACTCATGATGAGGCTGAAAGGCAAAAAAACCCCCAAAAAATCTAATCTAATTGTTTCTCGTGAGAAATATAGCAACTGTGTGATCTGTCATCAATTATCTCATGCTGGTCAGAACCTTTGAGACTCACTTAGTGTGTATATAGCATTGAAAATAATGGGAAAACAAATCACTTTAACAACAACTGTGCCAAAGACAATGTTCCAAACCAAGGGATCTGTGAGTGAAAAAATAAAGCCTATTATTTGGAAGGTCAAATTTTGTAAGACAGTCTGTCTCATTTATCTAGCGGCGAGAATTGTATTAAACCATAACATGTTCTCAGCAGCCCTCCTCGTCGCCAACATCACACCTCTCAGAAGGGAGGGACTTGTGGCCGGTGATTGCTTGGGTGAGCCCCTTTATCTGTTCTTGGTGGTATCACACAGTTTCTAATGCCTCTCGCTGGCTAAATCATCAGCCACCATAGCTCAATGGATGATCAATACGGAGAACTAAAAGAATTAACATATTTTGTAAATTAAGTGCATTCTTGTGTTTTCCAGAACTGCATAATTTATAACAAAAAAATCAATTAGTCAAACTCATTCATTGTAATATATTCACAGAATACCTCCAGAGCTACAGTTAGAAATAAAATATACTGCCCTAAAGTGTTCTCAGGTTTGTTAACATCCAAATACCCAATTGTCAACCAAAGTATTTATCACAACAAACCTGCTATAATTAATTTTATTTATTTATGGGCCTCTCTTAATTGCATTTCCCTTAAAGGACTCACACCTTTCTAACACTGTATGGTAGGATAAAATATAAGTGTGTCTGCCAAGAACAAATTCTTGTTGGACAATTACTAAGGAATTTTGTCTATCAAGGTAGATATTAAAGGCCATTTCCTGTTGGTGAAATGGATGCTTGACTTGCCCAGCCAATCATTTCATCTCTGTGAAAGAAGAAATAATGAAGAAGACATGGAAATGCTGAGTCCAGTGGTGTTTAAGAAGTGAAGCTGGCTGGAGAACAAAAAGACCCCTGGAGGAATGCAATCATCTCATCTCAGTTATATTAACAGCCAGTGATGGGAAGACCAGAGCCCTAAGAAGATAGATTTCAAAAAGATGAGTTGGGTAGGGTCAAGTCGGATCCTTAGATCTGAGAAAGGAGATGGCCCCCAAGAGGGAAGGAAAGCTCACAAACACAAAATTCTGACAACACAATGTGAAATAATCCCACTGAGGAGGAAGAAAGAGAAGCCATGGCAATCCAAGGTAGGTGAGCGACAGACAAGTGACATGGAACCCAAAGAGCAGTGTCAGGGAGGGTGAAAGCCAAGAATGAGAAAAGGCTTTCAAAAATGCCAACAATCGGGGGAGGGTATAGCTCAGTGGTAGAGCCCATGCTTAGCATACACCAGGTCTTAGGTTCAATTCCCAGTACCTCCCTTAAATAAATAAAAACCTAGTTACTTTCCCCCAAAAGAAAAAAAATTTTTCAGAAATGCTAACAATCAACAAAAAGAGCTTTTTTTCTTTGAAGCAGATAAAGAAACTTAAAAAAAAAAAGAAAGAAAGAGAGAGGGGAAGAGAGTTACATGAGTTGGGGCCATGAAAAGTGAAGAAATGACAGGGAGTCCAGGATATCAGTTTCTGTTTTGTGTGTACCTTCCACCAAAGGAAATGTTAGCTAGCCAGGAAAGGCGAGAGTGAACCTCAGAATGTGGAATTAAAGACCAAGACTGGGCAGAATCACCTTCAAAATGCCAGGCAGTTTTATGAGATGAGCCAAGTGCTTCTGACCACGTGAATCCCATCCCAGGCTTCTGTCAGAAACCACAAAATTAAGTGGCTGAACCTCATTGGAATTTGCATCAGGGAAACTTGGTCTGAAGGAAACTTGGATAAAGAGAAGGCACCAGAAGATGCGGATGAGCTAATATTGACTTAATATACTTAGAAGATGAGGAATGGAAGAGCGTGAGTTTCATTAATGCACTCTTAAAACCTGTGTTGATTCTGAGCAGGGCTGGAGTTGAGAAAATCAAACAGGATCTGTATGGAACCAACCTAGATTTGTGATGAACAATTCACACCAGACCTAGATCATTTCCTTTTTTGATAAAATGACTAGAGTTGGGAGACGAGGAAAATACTGCGGATGTATGTGTCTGAGTTTCCCAGGGCATTTGACAGGCTCTCTCATTTTACCTTTGCAGGGAGTATTTCCCAAATTGGTGTCTGCAGAGAACAGACTTCCATGGGATGTGCATAGGTATTCAGGGAGCAGGAGTCATACACAAGAACATTTGGAAAGTACAAGTTAAGCAAAATATAGATTTTAAAGAAGAGAATGTAAAATAATGCTCACTGTAGCTCTCCAAGAAGAGAATGCAGTGAGGAGCATCTCCTAAACCTTTAAAAATATGGCACTGAATTTTGTTTAGGGACATCTCTTAACATCTTCTTGAAATAAAATTTGAGAACCACTTTATTGAGATGAGAAATATGTATTGACTAAAATCCACAGTTAGAAAGTGTCCTGATTATTAGATCAACCATATCCATAAACAGAGTACTGAGCTGAAGAGAGCCCTTCAGTGGGGGGGACATAGAAGTTTTGTCTGTAATGCCCCCCTTTACATCATCATCATTGACCTGTTTGAAGAATTGCATGGTACTTTTCAAAACTATGGATGCTATAGAAAAGGAATGGATAATCAATATGTCACCTTACAGAATCAAAATCCAGAAGGATTTCAGTTGGGTGCAACCATGAGTTGATTCAGACAAGATGAAGTTGGTCCTAACATAATAATATAAGGTCCTACAAGAGGTAGGGAGAAAAGGTACAAGGGAAAAGTGGAGGTAGATTGAGGGAGGAGAAAAGTTAATAGCTGTGTATATGAAAAAAAAAAAACACTTCAGATTTTGGCCAAAAAAACTCATCATAAAATAACAGCACAATTACCCCCCCAAAAAAAGATGCTAATATGGTCTTAGATATGAGTAGAATTCTAGAACTCCGGACAATGGAAGCAGTAGGCTACATCTACTCTGCTCTGGTCCCACCATATCTGGGAATCATGTTATGCTTCAAAAACACATCACCAAGCTGGAAGGGTCCAAAGGAGCTACCCATAAAGGGGTACACAATCATGTCATGTAGCACTAAGAAATGAGGCAGACGCTAAGACTACAGAAGGAGGACTGAGGGACACAATAGTTAGAGATATTTGGAGACATGTCTTGTGAAAATAGAACAATAAACTTCTACAGGACAAAACTGTTGCATGAAGGCGCCAGGAGGTACGGTTTTGCATGAACCTATTCTCATAATTAGAGCTGTTTGTAGATGAGCTGATGCTGACATCTGGGAATTCCCTGACCTTGGCGTGTTCAGAGGCTTGACAGCTGGTTAATGGAGACAGAGTAGAGGTGTCCTACAGGGAGAGGAATGGACCCTATGGTTTTTAGAACTTCCTTCAGATCCTACAGTTCATACTTTGGGCTCGGGACACAGGCATGTTGATCCTCACGTGATGGCCTAGAATTGTTGGAGAGACTCAAAAAGCCAGAACCGAAGCCAGAGCCTGTGCACTAGGACTAAAGTGAAGGAAGGCATAGGTCCTAAAATCCTAATCTCTTGGTCTTAGTCTTAGACTTGAGGGCAGCCAGGCCACTCCAGAAGCAAGAGGGAGCCTCAGCCTTTATGATAGGGTCATCAGGTCCCAAATCTTATCAAACAGGATGCGTTTGGAAATGTTGACCTGCCTCAAGTTATGTATTCCCACCATCAGAACAAGCCCAGCAACTGAAGCAAAACGAGCACGGGCCAGGAGCGGGTGGAGGGGCGCTAGGTTAAGATATTAGCAGATCCTTCCAACCGTGGGAAAGAAGAGCAGTAGACACCTGGAAATGATAAGTTCATTATTTATAAATCTTGGACCTGTAATTTTTTCTGCAAAAATATCATCTCCAATGTTACAATTTTAGATTAAATAGCAATACTTTCTATTTAAGTTTTAGTCTTAAGATAGAAAAAAGTGGTTTCCTATTTGGGTCCAAAAATGAATTTGAGTATGACTATTTGAAAAAAAAAATCATAGAACACGTGACTGTAAGAGAGAACAAGTAGACTGAATTTAAGATGGCTACATCATGGAGAATACATTAAAATTCAAAATAACCAAGGAAAGCTGGATTATCTAACACATAAAAATGATTTTCAAAGAGAAAAAGCAATAATAATGACCATAAGGATAGCGAAAGCCATGTGCCAAGCACTTTTCTATGCAGTGTCTACAAGAAAACAACAACATTGAGGTAACTACTGTCACTATGTCATTTTTTACAGAGGGAAAAATGAGACATAGAAAGGCAAAGTAATCAAGGTAAATACAGCTGAAGGGTAATACATTTAACAGAAAACAACCAAAAAACCCCACAAATTTAAAATGGAGCACACATTATAAAAGAGAAAAGAAGAGAATGCTAAAACCTCATGATGCTCGGGGTATAGGAAAGCAGACATCTCATATGCTGATGGTGGGAGTATAAACTGATATAGCATTTCTGGAAGGGAATTTGGCAATAGGTACAAGAACTCTTAAAAATATCCATTCTCTTCTTCAATCCAGTAATTCCACTTCTGGAACTTTTCCTAGAGAAAACTAAGTATGTGAACAAAGGTTTCTCCGTAAGATTATGCCTTGTGTCATTGCTTATAATGGGAAACGAATTGTTCCTGTAAATATGATGGCTAAAAATACTAAGACGCAATGCAGTCTCTGAAAGTTGTGCGGTAAATACACCCATACACATGTAAACATACTCCTAATATCTTCTGAGTGAAACAAGCAGCCAATTTGTTCTGGGAAAAAAGCTAGAAACACATGTAATCAAAATTAAAATGGAAGTTTATCTAAATGGTGGGATTATCAGTCAACGTTATTTTTTTTCCTTCGAGGTTTTTTTTGTATTTTTGGATATTGTGACAAGGAGCCCATGATATGAGAAGTAGCTAAGGGTGAATTCTGGAGCCGACATATTGGAGTTCAAATCCCAGCTCTACGGTTAGTCACTGAGTGATGGTGGGGAAGTTACTTAATTTCCTCATCTGTAAAATGGGAATAAAAATGGTACTTCTCAGGGTTCATATGGGAATTAAATGAATGAACGTAGTTAAAGCACCTAGCACAGTGCCTGGACCCTGGTAAGCAACAAAAGAACTAGTAACTATTATCGCTCATAATATTAAATTCTTAGCAACAACATAAAAAATATCATCAGCCAAGTCACATGTTCAGAATAGGAACTCCTTAACTTTCAACCTGTGTATTTGTGAATTCTCAGAGATAATAACCACGCAACATTCTAAAGAAGGAGAAAACTTAGTCCACTTGACCTGTTACCAAAAGATGGTGGAAACGGTCACACACAGCCACTGCCTTCTCAGCACCTGTGTGTTGTGTCTGCGTCTGGTTCTGAGGTATTTTATAGTTTACAGCTATTATTAGCCACACCGTGCCCAGTTGAAAAGCAAGTTTAAAGTAGAGCAATAAGAAGTATGTGATTGATTGAAATAAAGAGAGAAAACATTTTTAAAAACTAAAAGGAGTGGGAAGAGGATGAACGATGAGGTGAGATGGATCATGGGAACCGTAAGGAAAATTCTTTAGGGAGAAAGACAAATCATGTGACATGTGAAACATGCCAGACCTGGTTGATCTACAGCAATCAGGAACAGATGAGGAAAAGAAGTGAATAAGGACAAGGAACGACTTTGAGGATGTGGCTGGTTGAAGAGTATCAAAACTGGACACCTGGCCACCTAATGGCAATTCTCTGTAACCAACCATTCGCTTGAGAACGTTAATGATAAGCATGGTTAATATGCTGCAGATGATACCTTTGTTACAACCCACTGGTGAGTCCATTGGTCAAGATCTTATCTGAATCTGCCCAACTTCCTTACACAGCCGAGAGGTGATCCGAACTTCACCCAAGTCTCGGCGTTCCTCCGCAGGAAGTTATGCAGAGAACCAGGCAGCAAGATTTTAATGGCCTCAACAGATTTGCTATGTAGACAAAAACCAATATTGGGGGAAAGCTCTCGAATAGACTATGTGTTAATTGGGAGAACAGCGTGCCTTGTTTCAACTCTCCAAACCTATATTTTGTGGGAATGCGCTTGGAAAATGCAAGCTTATGCACTTTGTAGGAATATTGCTCTGGCTTTGTTATTAATTTTAGATCAAATCCTAAAGCCTGTATTAAAATTTTCAAGTAAAATTGTGTCATCCTAATTTATGTGCAAATGGATTTAGGAATGACTTTTTTTTTTTGTATGTAGAGGGACTTCTGTACTTAGCCTCAGTGATGTGCCCAGAAAACTTAGAAAGAAGGAAAATAAAACCAGCTGATGAATACATCATGTAGAGATACACAAAGCCATCTGGAGGAAGCAGAATGGTACCTGGGTCAGCAAGACTTAATGATAATTATACATTATTTTAATATATCAAAACAAAAAACAAATGAGGCAAAAAAAACCCCAAAAGTGTTCAGCCTGGAAAGTTTTAAAAAGTCATTGAGGAAAAGGCTGGCGGGGCCCATCCTAGCGTTGCCCAGGAAACAGGAGATGAGGCTAATGGTTAACTCTATGGAAAGATGGGTACATCTTATTATATCAGTTTGATTCCATTAAACATGAAATTCATCTAATTCTGCCCATTCTGTTTACTTGATCAGCGAGCAACCCTTAAATTATGAGCTGGCTTCCTATGTAGATATCCCTACAGAGACATAATGCTGTGTTGACAAAGCTCACGATAAACATTCTGGCTCTTGTGGCCATAATTTCACATGGTATATTATTAAATTGGCTGATTACTGCTTTGCTTTCTGTCTAGCTTGACAACAGAGGAAAAAATCCAGATTAATACTATGTCCATACATATGAAGTCATTTCTCACTGAAATTTTAAAAACTGACATTCTTATTTCTACTCAGTCTTCCTCAACTTGGTTAATGTGAGTCGGCCCTTAAGAAATGGATCCATTCTTCTTAAGGAGACAATGGGGGACGGAGGAACCTGAACTTGGGCATAGGTAGCCAAGGCCATCCTGTTCAGTTCCCATTGACCTTCCCTGAGAGTGATACTCTGATATTGCTGTTAGCTTCTGGTAAGCCGTCTACACTTCTACAAGGAATAAATTCAAGAATTCTCTCTGTAGGCAGTGGTGTTCAGGCTCCACTGAAAGACTCATAAATTGGGCATCATCCCTCGGCATCCGCAGGGAATTGGTTCCAGGAGCCCAGCGGATGCTCAAGTCCGTTGCATAAAATGACCGCTATAGTTGGCCCTCCATATCTGCAGGTGCCACATTTCCAAACTCAACCAACTGCAGATCAGTTTCAAATTTTGGTTAACACCATGGTGAAGAACCAGTGGGTGCTGAGGGCTGATTATAATACTCCTTTTTAAACGCGGTGCTCTCCTTGGCACTGGCTTAGAAACACCGAGGATCTGAATGCACTATGATTCTCTGCCTAGTATATAGTCGCACTGCTTGCTGTCCATGATAGTTATTAATCATATAGAAGCTACTTGGCCAAGTTACAAAATGTTACCACTTTGAATTCACTGCACAAATTTTACAATACGTGTCTGCCCCACAGTCACTTGAATGACTTAATCTAGACACACAGATCCTTCATCCTTTCCTCTGCTTCCTTGAGACAGTGCTTCTGATAAGTTCACTAGCAAGGACAGTTGACCCTCTCCTTAAGTCAGACTTTTTTTCCACTGCAAGAATGCGTCACCCACTAAAGCTCCTCAAGAGGTGCACAGAAAGGAAGCAGTTAAATGATAAAAATGTGAAATGTTATGTGGCAAGCTGTGTACAATTAACTAGAATTCAAATATACACCTTGTTCCAATCCAAGCCATTTATCAGATAAAAATAGTCTGCTACAAGAATGTCATGATTAATGAGGTGAGACTCCAGCTAATTACTGTTTCCTCCAGAAGTAATTAGGTTGGCATTGCTAATCAAGATGAATGAACACTCTGACCCGCTTTTTTAAATGTAAAACTATGAGCCGCTACTACAATAACAACATTTAGTTCAGGCAATGTAGTCTTTATTAGGCTTGTAGTTTGATTAAATTCTTTTGTTACACCAGGCTTTCCACACATGAACAGATGAATGCTGTGATGTTCAAAGAGTTTTTCACCCTTAATTAAAGACTGAAAAGGCTTGTTCAATTCACAGGGCGATACACAGGACAGCTCTAAATTGATAGCTTTTAAGGATAGAATCAGAGAAGGCGGCTGAGGGCTTGTCCACCTGCGAGAGGTTCCCCCTCCCCCTGTAATTCTACTTATTAGGGCTGAGAAATGAATGTGAAATACTTTTATTATGTTTTATTAAACAGCTTTTTCATTCCATCCCAGCCTCTTTTAAGGAACACAGTGCTTATATCTGTACTTACTTATTTTTTAATGCAATGAATACAAGTGGGGAAGAGCACAGCTGATTTAATAGCATCCATAGAACGACTGCGGTGTGCAACGCGGGGCTGTAAAAAGCCGCGGCGTCCACTGCAGGTTCCTGCCGATTAGTGAGCGACTAATGTTTCATACTCATGGTTATGGTGAAGGAAAAAACAAATTTTTCTCAAATGTGATTATATTTTACTTCCTTTGGAGCAAGGGAACTAACTCCTTGATCAGCAGCTAAATTTATCTCACATGAACTCTGAAGATGATCACTTATTAATCGTTCCCCCAAAATGTCAGTATCTTTGCTCCCAAATTAGTTTGCTAGTGGTTCGCCTTAAATCTTGGCGACCTCATTCCTGCCACACACTTAACAAGTTTTCTTCATCTGTCTCCCCTTGCTTTCCTTCTTCCCAAATTTCCATTTTCTGATTCTCAATGTTTTTCTATAGTTATTCCAAAAGAGCGGGATTATGCTCCCCACTCTTTCTCTGCCAGTTGGTTTATATTTCCACTTGCCAGGTTGGGAAATCCTATTTTTACATCTTCTACTTAATTATATTCCCAGTCTAGAATGTGCTGTCTCCTCTTTGATTGGCATGTTTAGACCTCCTGCTGCTTTGTTTTTCTCTGCAATTTTGTATACAGGAGGATAAAATAATCTTAAATGTTGACACCTTGTCTAGGTAGGAGTCAGTTTCTTTTTCGGGGTTTTTCCTTGTTGTAGAATTGTATAAATGGCTTTCAGTATTAGCGATTTCCTTTTTTTTTTTTTAATTCTGTCTTCATTTAGAACGATATAAATACAGCTGACCTGAAGGTCCTACAGTGTCTGCTCTGAACTCCTTTTAACAAGCAGCAGAAGCCAGGCACTCGAAGACACAGAGATGGAAAATGGGCCACAGTGGTACACAAAGCCCCATTGTGCACACAGAAAGCCAGACACCAGTGCCTGCAGCACCAGGATAGGTAAATGTGTCAGGACACGCCCCACTGCTCGAGGGTAATTGTCAGGGTGTCATTATACACGACACTTCATTCTCTTTCCTAATTTTCCAGTTGGGTTTTGAATTTGTCATAGTTCCGTGTCATTTACTTTACTCCATCATTATTCTACACCAGGCTGCCTCTCTTAAATGCGTCTCCCCTCACGTCTTCGGGTAGCGTTAGATTTCGTCTTAGGATGTTGTATTAAATAGCTCCCAAGCTTTTTTAGACTTGTCTCTCGGGTTCTCTCTTTTCCTTGGTGCCTGTCTGTTTAGCACGAGGATAGCTCCTGTTCTGCCTGATAAACCCAAGCTGGTATCTTGTGCTTTCTGCCATGTGTTATTTAATTAAAACATGTAGTTCTTTCTGGGTCTTCTAAATAGTTCTGGCATCAGAATAGTTGCTGAGACTCAGGGCAGCAAAAGAACTTAACACAGAGCTCTTGACCTTGATCTAGCCTTTTACAGTGTCAAAATTTTTTGTTTGTTTCTTGTATTATGTAGTCTCGACTCCCTGGTAAGAAGGATAAGCTCTTTGAGTTCAGATACAGTGCCAGGGACTTTCAACATATTTCCCTAAAGCTCCAATATATACAAGAAATTCTTATTGGACTGAATTATACTTTCTAAAAAAAAAAAAAAAAGCACCTCAGAAGAAATTTTCTATGAGAAAATAATGTCTTTAAGTTGGGCCCATGACACATCCACTGGTTGAGTTTATACAGAAAAAATGAAATTACATATTAAACCTGTAGCACAATATCCATCAGTGAAGTCATTCACAGTATTACCCTCCTGTCTTCATTCTTTTAAAATATCATCATATTTCATTGAATTATTCGGGTTTTCCGCAACTCTATACTTCACCAGTTTGTTTTGAAAATATTGCATGAAAAATAAAAGTTAATCTAATCCTCCTCAGGCTCTCTGTTCATTTTTTTCCAAGTTAGAGTTCCCGTGTTTCTAACCCAAGACTATAAGTTTTGTGATTCAATTTCCTAATTTTAAGGCAGGATTCTTTTTTTTAACTGAATTTTACTGAATTCATCAGAGTTGCATAAACGCTCAGTAAATACTACTGGCTGATCCCCAGAATCATGACCTCTAGGAGTGAGCAGGAATGAAAATTCTATCAAGGCAGCAGTGATAAGTTTAGAAAGTCAGAATCTCTTTTCTCACATTGTTACTTCAGGGATGGACAAAGGATGGACAGTGGCTTCTTGAATAAGATAGGTGAGGAAGCCAGAAGTTTGTGCACACCAATCTACCAAGCCCAAGACGCAAACCCAGCCAGGCACACAGCAGGGGCTCTTAGCAGTCAAGCAAGGCAAATGTCCAGGAAGAGTGGCAAATTCTGTCTTGATTTAGCCAACTGTCAGCACTAGGGTTGCAACAGATGGCGCCAGGTCCCAGCACAGTGAATGGAATCCAGGGAACCGCTGACATTTCGAAGCTTTGAGATCAGCCATTTCTAATCTAAGGCTAATCTAATCTAATCTATCCATTTAAATCACAGTGACTGGGAAAGAGGAAAGAGGACCGAGAATAGCAAGGCTTTATTCCCTTGCTGGGTTTCAAGAGCAAGGCTCCAGGAAGGGACTGTAAGCCAAGATCAAAGAAACCAAAGCATCAGCCCAGTCCAAGACAGTGGAGAACAGAGGAGAAGCAAAGCTATGACTTGACCGGAGCAACCCACTGGCCAACTGGTCTACCGAGGCACACTCACTTAACATCATTCAATTAGTGCCCACAATGTGCACTGCAAGAATGAGGGTTCCAATCCTCTCAGGGTTTACAAATGAGTGAGAAGTTCACTACAAGTCACTGGCAGTAAGGAAGTATGAAAATATAATAAAACAGCAGGAGTCCCTAACCGAGTCTGAGGTGGAAGGAGGAAGAAGTCAGGAAAGACCTCCCTGGAGGAACTTGTGCTTAAGCTGAAGCCAAATCCAGAGTCAGATCAGCTGCAAAGGAAAACCTGGGAGCAATTCCAGAGACCCATGTTCAAGCACACCTGCTAGACCCATGAGAATATGACAGAGGAAGTTAGGAAAATACACATTATTCTCTCACTAGCTAGGGATTTGACACTAGACAATTTTGTGGAAACCTTGATCCTGGTGAACTCATATGAGCAGAGAGTAATACTTTCTTCTTGGATGATAAGGGCTTTAAGCCATCTAGACTCACATTTTACCAAAATACGTTCCATGGATCACTAGTTCCATAGAATAATTCATGTCAAAATGATTGTATGGTCAAGAGCTTTTGAAAGCTTTGAATACTATTACCATCTCTTCAAGAATCATAAATCACATTATACAATTAAATAACAAACATAGATTATCTAATTCATCGAATAAATACTATTTTATATTTATATGTACAGTTATGAGATCTAGAATATTTATATAAATATGTATCTTTGTTTAAATATATAAATGAATAAGGACATATTAATTAAATACATATGCATTTAAGTTACTAAAAAGATTTACCATTAATAAATGTGCTTGAAGTTTTACAATCATGGTAATTCACAAACTTATTTAACCATGGAACTCATTTTTATGTGAAAACTATTAATATTTCTTGGAATTAGTGTTCTACATGCTGTCCATCAGCAAATTTTTTCTGTTAAGGGATCAAATATTAAATATTTTAGGCTTGTGTGGCAGCCCATATCTGTCACACTAATCAATTCCATTATAGTGCAAAAGCAGTCATGGAAAATACATAACTAAAACTCCAGGTACAAAAAGTAGAAGGAGAAAGCTCAAGAGATTACACTGAATAAAAACAAAACATTTAAATGTATTTGCTGAACATACAATGCTGCCATCACGTAGGACCATGGACTAATCATGTTCTTGGCCAGATCCCTCATCAGCATTTTCCTGGGTAGAGTGAGTGAGCAACACCTCAAGTCCCCCCAGAACCAGCATGCAGAAATACTTCAAGTAAAACTGAAGAAAGCAGAGACTGGAAGGTAAGAGTAGAGGTTGGCAATTGTCAGAGACGCCTCTCTCCACTCGTCCTGCTCCCTGTCTTCAACTAGCCAGTAATCGGGGTCTGCCCAAAGTAGGGGGTGATAAGGCAGCTTTATACCTCCTCAGGTTTCTGCAAATCTCTCCCCTTGCCCAAAATTCCATCTTAGGGATCTAAGTGATCCTGCATATTTTGTAGGAATGCAGAGTAGACAAGGGAACTGATGCTAGAACAGTCAGATACGTACTGTCCATGCTTCCAAGTCAAGGACCATCAAGAACACACCTGCAGTTAAACCAAGTGGGGCTTATCGACGTGTTGCAATGGAGGGGCATACACACCATGGAGAGTCATGGGGCCTCACAGTAAGAAACTCTTAAGAGTGTATTATAGGACCGGGGCTTGTCTTAGATGATAGTGGGAGGGTTTAAGGAGTGGAGGTTTGTTCTGGGTTAGATTTTTGTGATTGGATGATGCTTAGGTTTGAGGCTTTGTTTGGACATCATTATGGAATGGACTTGTTTTGTCTTGGACCCTCACAGTCACAGCGTGTCCTTGCCTAATGTTAATGTTCTATAACATTATAATGTTCTATAAAAATTGTTAGGTTCAACAAGAGGCCATGGTGTCAGGCCAATTTGTAGCAACACATCTTAGCTGAGCATGCCAGGTCAGTTCCTAGCTGTCAGGAGCTGCTTTTCCCTTTCTCAGTGCTGCAGATTTGAGAATAGCAGATTTGAGAAATAGCAGAGAGAAGACATGTGATTCAACAGGCATAAGGGTTACAAGGAAAGGTATCTAAAAGAGAGGAGACATTCTAAAACATAAAGTTAGGCAACATAATGTCAAGAAATTTCCAATGAAGAAGAAAAGGAGTGTGTTAAAAAAAAATTCACAACAGTAGCACAAGAAATACTTACATGTTCCAGGTTTTAGAGGGCTTATACAAAAGAAGAAAGGAGAAACACAAAACTAATGTTGGCTGAGAAAAGAGAGCATGAACAAATGGAATAGCGTAAACCCAGTGTAGTTGGTGACTTCCTCTTACTGCAGAGAATTTTTGATGGGGAGGAACGCTAGACTAAGTGACTTCTATATCAGAGAACCAGCAGGGAACAGATGGTATGCTCAACTGGGTAACTGAGAAGAGATTAATAAAGAAAGTCTTACAATCATTTAGGAAAAGGAATAGGAATGGCGTAGGCCCCCGGAGTTAGTGACAGCAGCAAGCTGTCACTATCTCCAGGTCTGAAGAGGCAAAGGGAGGGACGATCACTAGCACCAGAGGAGAGACAGTATGGAGAAGGCTGATGGCAATATGGCCTTTGCCAAAAGAAGGAGCCCACAGTGACGCAGCAGTGAGCAATCCGGGGAAATGAACACCCCGATCTCACTTTTCTTCCTCCCTCCCATCTCCCGCTGGTGACTCCCATCTTCTAACTCCAACTGGATACCAAAAGGCAAGGAAATCTGTGAATGCAGCCCATCCAGTCAGCCTCCTGGGGCACAGAGAAGGGTAGAGTGCAGATGTAGAGGGAAAAATGGAAAATAAGTCATCTTCAGCTCAAAGATTTCACTGCTCCATGGTACTCTTGAGCACCTGCCATTCCCAACCTGGCCAAGCAAATCAGTGCATAAAAATGAAGCTGCAACAGTCACATCCTAGTTTCCCCTTTCAACATGGACATACCTTGTAGGGTTTTTTCACTTTTTGCTAGTTGCCTGCAATCTTCACTCCCCTCCCCATCAGAGATCTACTCTCTCCTCTCCCTATTTGCACCAGTATCCTTCCCCCTGTTGCACTCAGCTAGTGGACCCCTCTGGGCTGGTTCCTGGATGTGTCTCCCCTCCTCCACTCCCAGCCTCTTGGCCCTATTCATACGACCTATACACAACTCCTCCCAGGTGGTCTGGTGCTCTTAAGGCCAAAACAAGTCATAATTCTTTAATGTATTAATTTGAGGGGAGTGAGAATAAGGAAACGTATTCAGAGCCAAAATTATTCAGAAATTGACTTCCTGACCTTTCCACAAGGAAACTCCACAATCTCACCATCCTATTAGTCTCAAACTGTTCAAGACATTATACAACTTACGAGTTTACACAGGCTCGTTTATCACCACATCCTAATTTAGGCAACAATTGGATTCAGGAAAATTCCTTTAGACTACTGTCTTGGTTAAAGTTTTCAGGCTAGAAACAGAAGTTGACTGTAATCTCCATGAGGGCAGGAACAACTTCACATTTTGTTCACTAATATCTCTAAAGCACCTAGCCAAAGGTTTGGCATAATTTTGGTTCTTAAAATTACCTAAGTTGAGTAAGTAATTAAATGATGACATCTACTGGATTTCCAAAAACAAAAAAAGGTGGCATCCCAATTTTAAGCATTATGTATTTTATATATTTTTCTTTTTTTTTTCCCCCTTTAAAAAAAAAAAAAAAACCTAGGCACAGAAATGAGCTTATCATTCCTGTCAGCTTCTGGCTCATACTCTTAATCCATTGAAAGATCTGCTAACTTTTTACTCTATTTTCCCCTTCATGTCTGTGGCCCATTCATAGTCCCCTCCTCAAAATAGGAGGAAGCTTAATGTATTTTTTACTTAAACTTTTTATTTTTGAAATAATTATGGATTCCAATGCCATTGTAAAGAATAATAGAGAGATCACTTTACTGATTTTCAGCATCTTGCAAAGCCAGATCCCAACCAGAATATTGAGATTGACGCAGTCAAAATTCAAAAGAGTTCCATTATCACAAGAATCCTTCATGTGGCCCACTTATAATCATACAGCTTTCCCCCTGCCCACACTGCCTCATTCAGCCCTGGCAACCGCAAATCTGTTCTCTATTGCCAAAATTTTGTTATCTCAAGAATGCTATACAAATGGAATTGTACAGTATATAATCCTTTGGAGACTGGGGTTTTCACTCAACATAACTCTGAAGATTCACCCAAGTTATTGCAAGTATCAAACATTTGTTCCTTTTCATTGGCAAATAATAGTCCATTGTATAAATGTGCCACAGTTTGTTTACCCATTCATCTGTTGTAGGACATTTTGATTATTTCCATTTCTGGCCACTTACAAATAAAGCTGCTATGGCCATTCAGCTTTGAGTAATGCCCAGAGAGCAAGCTATAACCAGGAAGCCGCCATACCCAAGGTCACCTGAGAACCAAGCAGAGGGCGTCACACAAGATGTTACAAGCTCCTTATCTCTAGTGCTTGAGGAAATTGGCTTATTTCATAGCCGGGGCAAAATTCTAATTTATCAACTTTCAAAGGCCTGTATCAAATATCAATTGCTGTGTAACAAATTGCTTCAAGACTTAGCACTTGAAACAACAAACATTTATTATTTCATAGTTTCTGTGGGTCGTGAATTCAGTAGCAGCTTAGCTGATTGGTGTGGCTCAAAGTCTCTCATGAGGTTCCAGGATAGATGACAGGAAAAGCTGCAGGTACCCGATAGCTTGACTAGAGCTTAGAGGATTGGCTTCGCTTAAATAAATAAATACCTAATTACCTTCCCCCGCCAAACAAACAAATAAAATAAAGAAACTAAAAAAAAAAAAAAAAAAAAGATTGGCAATCTGATTTTACAGTCTGACTCTGTTAATATAATAGGGACCCGTTCTTCATCAGATGAGAGATGACAGATTATCTAGTCTGTCTGACTTTTTGGTTTGTTCCTTAGTCTGCGTGTGAGCCCAACTCAATTAGGAAAAAGCTTTATGTGCCCTGAAAAGGAGAAAATCTCTTTGAGATACAGACTGGTGAGTTTTTTGCTTCTGTACACTTTAGACCTGTTTCTGTAACTGTAGAGTTGAAGCTTCAAGCCTTCTGCGTGTCTCTATGCCAATAATTGAGAAAAGCATTTACCTTTCAGCGTAAAGATGAACTATTTTCCTGCCTCTGGAGAGAATTAATACATTAAACCATAAAACCTCTTAAATTAAAGAAGCTCTATTCTGCTCGGGTACGGAGACCTTATAAGGGCTTGCATACATTTAGTATGTTCAGAATTATTATAAAATAAAGAAACTGAATTTCTAATGCTCTAGCAGAGTAGGCTTAAAAAAAAAACAGAACCTTTCACAGAAATTGCTAGCTCAGAAGCATGTTTTTAGATAATAATGCAAGTTCAAATAGTAAAAGTGAATATTATTGGGCAAATCACAATGGATTTTCTAATTTTGCTTAAAAAGAGCTTCTTGTTGGGGGGAGGGGATAGCTCAATTGGTAGAGTGCATGCTTAGCATGCACGAGGTCCTGGGTTCAATCCCCACTACCTCCACTAAGTAAATAAATTAATTAAATAAATAAGTAAATAAATAAACCTAAATACCTCCCCCCTCAAAAAATAAAAATAATAAAATAAAATTTTTTTAAAGAGCTTCTTGTCTTTTCCCTTCTTTATCAATGTGAAGGATAATAAAAGCATACTTTTTTTAAGATTTGTATTTTTTTATCACAAAGATGCTAGACATCTGAAGTTCCTAGATTTTTTATTTTTTATAACTTTGTAAGTTCAAATAATAATATTACATGCTTTTTTAATTGAGGAAAATTACACATTCAACTAAATAGAATTATAATTCTGATAAATATTTTATACCAACAGTAATTATGCCCTGTAGTGTATCAGCTAAAACTTGTTTTCAAAGTTTTTTAACTTTAAAACTAATATTAAATTGAGTTAGTGATTGGATTGTTCTTGGATTCCTGACATAATATCTAAGTAAGCATAATTTTAATGTATGTGCTTTTGTTTTTTTTTCTTTCCCACTGTAAAGAGACTATACCTCTGAGTTCTGTTAGCAAATGTGTTAGTTTTTGCTACTTTAAGAAGGTATAGAAAGATGTGTGTGGCTGTAGGTATAAAAAGATACATGTGCTAAGTTTTGTGATCTGCTAAAACCCTTGTGTATCATGAACAGTTCAAAATGAACTACCTCCAAATTTTCTCTGATTAATAGAAGCTATTTACTTTAGTTAAACACTGTTATTGAAGGTGTGCTGGGACAATTATGTGCAAATGTGAATGCAAGAAAGTGGAGTGTCTCAGAATTTTTTCCCAAAGGAAAAGGAGATTTGGTTTTGTTTTAAAGTGTCTTGTTTCAGAACATGGAAGAGAATAGCGGAAGAAAAACTTAAATGGATATAGAAAGTCATAGAAGTTTACAGGGTAAACTTTATTTGCTTTGGTTATGAATACCTGCAAAAACAATGAGTCCGAAAAGAAGAAATGATATGTGTAAAAGAAAATCAGCAAAATATGCTTAGTTTGATGCATTAATGAAAAATACAATGCTTTAATGAAAGACTAGAATTAGGTTTTCTCTCTACTGACATAAAAAATTGGTCTCAGAATAATTAATTTGCTCTTAATAAGAGATAGTGAAGAGATATTCTTCATATGCTCTGTTATCTGTGCAGGTAACAGAAATCCTATATATCACCAGGATGATGTTCTATGCTTTGTGCTGAATTTTTATGCTATTTATTTTTTAAAGTAAACAACAGAATCAAGACAGACAATAGAAATTATACAAACGGAGAAAGAAATAAAAGATTGAAAAACAAAATGAAGAGAGCTTAAAGGACTTGCAAAACACTGTTGAAATGTCTAATGTACATGTAATTGGCGATGCCAATGGTGACCAGGAGAAGTTGATTCTCTGTCTTATTAGCTACTCATCACCATAGGGCTCTAGATTTGTCCACCATATTCTAGAGAGGCTTACATGTGCACGTTAACATCACATCAATGTAAACGAACAGAACAAAACACAATGTAATGAAATTTTCGTGATCAAGAATAATCTTTGGAGTTAATTATTATTATCATGGGGTATGAGTTGTTAAGAAAAACTGCCCAAAAGTTGAAAATAGAGCAAAATGATGACAGCTTATCTTTTCTATGTCATACTGTGGCATTCTCTAATTGGTCTGCCCAAAATCTATTTAATTGTCTACAAGAATGTCCTTTTGCTTGACTTCTTTACCATTGATTATAACCCAGACTCTGAAGTCACACTCTAATTTGCAGACTTTTATCCAGCAGCGACACAAATGGTTTCTTTGATACGTGTTCACTTTCTATTTGTACAAGTCATAATTTTAATTTTTTCAAATATTTAATGTGACAGGAGGAAATCCCTGTAAGTCAATTTTTGGAAAGTCAAATGGCCGCATAGGAAACGTTGGTTGTAGGCAGAGATTGACACAGAATCTCCTCCAAAGAGTCACTTTGTGTGTCTGTTTTTTAGGGGATGACCGAAGTCACCTTAGACACTTTCATGTAGTAGCTGATTTCATGAGGCAAACAAAACCTAGATGTAGAGGATTAAATGCTGCTTTATAAGTCATTAAAAAACCATCCTAAAATCAATTCAAAAATTGACCAGAAGCCACTTCACTCTGCTCCAAAGAGAAACAACATGCTGAATAAGCAAAGCAAATGCTCCTTACTCTTCTCCAGACTGAAGGAAGCTGCTGGCTCAGCGTGGGGACAACAGCAGTAAAGCCAAAAAACAGTGAAACCTGCTGAATAAAAGCCAAAAGATGGAAATTTCATTTACTCTGTTGTTAGCGAGTATGTAAGTTTCTAGGAAATGCATAATGGCAGGACGTGGCGTAAAATCACATCCAAAAAAACCATTTGAAATACGCTCTAGAAAGCCATCTCAAAAACAAGAGAAATGGCATCAATTCCCATAAGAGAAGGTAATCAGTGTTTTCATATCATCTGATATGTATTGATCAAGAGCTCTAAACACAAATCAGTTAGAGGTTCTGACTTTAAAGGATCATGGCCACGCTGGTAACAGAAGCAGTATATTCTCACAGAAGACGTGGCTTCTTTACACGACTTTTTCTGAAGTCACCAGAATCAGGTCCTCTAAGCTCACGTAAATACACTAAGGTCTTGCTGGAATGGTACACTTAGAGCCCTCATGCTTTTACTGTAGGTGGTATTTTTTTAAGTGTCCTCTGGAATCTCAACTTAAACAGGCTCAGCTGGGTTCAGTAAATAAGTACAATCGTTTCCTTGCCCTCACCACCACCAACAAAAAACATAAAATTTCCAGATGATGCCTTATAGTAACGAGGGACGCGCTGCTAACTGAAGATGAGATGCACACCTAGAAAACAATCTGAGAAAATGGAACAGCAAATGCTCTTAAAATCTGATACATCGGAAGATCTTCACATAACTGCGTTGCTGTTTGGGCCTGAGATGACTACTTCCGGAAGCTTCCATTGGCATTGTGATGACAGCCGTGACGTGGAAAAGGAGTGGAAAGAGGCTAACCTTTCAAGTTTGTTTTATTTTCCTCACAAAGTCCGTGGATTGTGGGAGAAAAGTAAAAAACATGAGGAGAAAAATAAAGCATCATTTAGGGGACACAGTTTTCAACAAATTTGGGGGAAAAATGCGTATTTTTCTTTAGCTGTTTTGTTTCACTGTGTTTTATTTGTATGAGTCTGCTATGATCTGAGCTCTGTGGTCCTGGGGCTGTTCCAGTAACCCCAACTCCTAGTGCTTGTAGTACCGAGAATGTGGTAGGCACTATGTAAATATGTGTTAAGGACATGATAAAGTCAAATAACTAATGAGCTATTAAAAAGTGCTGTGACGATTACCGTTATTTATAGATCAGATTCTGGTTAAGGCTAGATATAAAGAAGTGTTTCCAGCCGGAGCTTCTCAAACTTCAGTGTTCATACAGATCACCTGGATGTCTTGTTCAAAAGCGGTTTCTGACTCAGTCATTTAGGGTGGGGCTGAAGAGTCAGCATTTCTAACAAATTCTTAGGTGATGCTAATGCTGCGGTTTCGTGGACCACATTGTGAGAACCAAGATTCTGGACCATCTGATGCTTTGTGTCAACAAGGAGGCTGCAGAGCAGGGTGTCCATGAGAAATGTTAGGACACAGGACCAGCTAGGAAAGAGGAAGGCTTGGGCTGGGCAGGGGCGGCAGTAGCGGGAGGAGAGATGACCATGCTACAGGTCTGCACACTGCCCCATTCCTTTCTGGCCCTGTAAAATGAAAGCTTTTAGTTCCTGTTTGAAAAAAAAAAAAAGTTCCAAGAATCAGCAGGCAAGTGGGAGAAGGGACCAGAAACTGTCTCCTTACCCTTGAAATCATATTATGACCATCCATGTGACTCTTTATCAGTATATATATGATAATAATGATTATTAAAATGTATATAATGTCTCAGGAAGGTATCCGGGACCTTTATTACCTGCTGGGGAACTAGTGAGGTCATCTCCTGGCTTTGTAATAGAAACACAACTTATTGTCTCCTATATAGATGATTGAGCATTCCTAATGCTCACACTTTTCAAGGACTAACGGATAATAGCAAACATGTCAGTTTATACTATTGGGAGTCTAATTTTAATTCAGCAATAACCTATAGGTTTTATTGTCGTTGGTATGTTTCCAAACCTGAAGTAAGAAGGGAAAAATTAGTAAAATTTCAACAAGAAATATACAAGAAAGATGAGCCACCTATAACGTAATCTACCCAAAGAGAAAAATTAAATGAGTAGTTGTGTTTCAGGAGAAACGAAAGACCAATCATGACTGGCATGTGTAATCCTTACCAAAAATAAGCAATGTTAAATGCTTGCCATTTTAAATGTAATGTGAAAAGCCACTGTGCTTAATCTCATTTAATCCTATCAACAATCCTATAAAATTGGTACAATTATTGTCTCCATTTCACCCCTAAGCAAAGGAAAGCACAAAGGGGATCAGTAACTCACCCAAGGCCATCGACTGGTGAGTCCAGGCTGGCTGGCTGCAGAGCCCAAGATTTTGCCACTAAGAAGTACAAAGTCCTTAGAACCAAAACCCACATTCAGCCCTCTGTACCTGACACTGAGCTGAGTGTTTTACATATACTATCTAAAGTATTAACATAAATCCATGGCCATATTCAGTTCTACTACAGCTAGTCTGAAAAAAGAAAGAGGGCTAGAAAAAGTGAGTCAAAAGAGGAAGAATTTCTTAAAGTTCATCCAGGACAGTCTGGGGGAGACAGCATTCTGGCCAAATGGTGTGAGCAGTCCAAATAATTTAGCCAAAAGGAGGGGTATTTCAGATCAAGATCATCCAACCATCCCCTTGTGCTGATGCCATAATTACCAAACCTTCTGATTATACTTCTATTTCTTAGGTTTTCTTTTTCCCCGACAAGGAGAGGATGGAGGAACCACTGGCATCCGTTCACAGCTTTCTCTGAGTAGAGTAATGAGTTGGTATTTTGGTTTATACATCAGTGCTTGTGAGTTGGGATAAAGCAAGTCTATCTGACTAAACAGTCAAAGCCAAGTTCTTTGATCCTTTACATCAAAGATCGCTCCGAAGATTGGCCATCTTGAGACACTGTTGGTAAGACAGCTGACCTCCTGGCCTTCCAAGAGGATATAGCTATTTTGTGCCAAACTAAATGTGTATTGTGCTCATTTTTTCACATGTTGTTTCTGCAGTCAGTCCCACACAATTTTTTAAACTAGGGGAAACATATCTGTTGACTATGAATTAGTTGCCATGAATTCTAAAGTATACAATTTCCTTGCAAGACATTTGATCTTGTTCAAAATGTCCAGAAGACATATGATCCACACCAAAATGTCCTTGAAATGTGGTCCTATCCAAAACGTCCATGAGCATATTTGGTCCGTGCCAAATGGTTTTGAACAGAACCAACTATCAAGGAATTTTTGGTGTGGACCAAATGTCTTATGAACATTTTAGACAGGACCAAATGTCTGCTAATCATACAACTCAACAAAAAGTTGAAAAAAAAGTGGAAAGAGAAGAGAAATAACCATTGATTAATAGCCAGTAGTAGTGCTTTTGGGAGAGAATGACTTTGAAAAAAAATTATTCATGTTCCCAATAGAAGAAGTTGAACAGAAATATAAACTAAAGTCACACAACATTAAGGCTAAAATAACAGCCTCAGAGAAAGTCAGAGTTCTTTGGTCTATTCCTAATTTCCAAAAACTGCTTTTTACAAATGGTCAGGCAACTGAGCATCTGAGATCTAATTGTGTCACATCTAACAAACTGGTTTGATGTTCTCCTTTTAGAAGAGCAGATGGAGTAAAGACTATGAGAAACCCCTGAAGAAAGATGTGACAGTCTGAGGAACAGACTTAAAACTAATGTTTAAAAACTAAATGCTTTCATGAATTAGCAAGGCTTTTGCGATCCAGATCTAAATGAGATTTTCATCATTCTTTAAACAATGCCAAAGTGATTTTCTGGTTTTAAAGAAGGAAAAGGGACAAAAATTTAAGACATTAAATAAAAAGCAATTGATGAGGGAGAGTTCAGCATGAATGCGACATCCAGGAAAATGGCTTTAGATAGCTTTTCTTCTATTAAAAATTTCTTTAAAACATAAGGCAGTGCAAAGAGTAATATCATAAACACTTATGCATCCAACACACAGTTTTAATAAATGCTAATATTTTGTCATACTTGCTTCAAGTCACTTTTGAGAGGAATAAAACCTTACATATACGGTTGAAGCTCCCTGTATTCAATTATTCCCATTCCCAGTTCAATTGTCCTCCTTTTCTACCCAAACCTCATTATAATGAGTGTTGATGTTTACTCCATTTACTATCTATGTATGTAGTATAAAAACAGATAATACCATATATGCAGGTATATAGATGAAATGTGGGTAGAATTAAAACACAGACTAGAAAAACACCAAACTTGTGTATTTCATGTAACTCATATTATCTCATATGTTTTCAAAATATGTTCTTACAATTGCTTTTAACCTGAGAAATTTTAGAGAATAGATTTCAGAGTTAGTTGATATGGCTAAAAACCAGTTGGCCATTTCTTCTTGGAAAATAATAAGAATAGAGACAAAATTCAGAGCAAGGACTTTCTGACAGCAAGCGAATTCTGACAGCTATTGTATAAATTCTGTGAAGATCCTGAGAGTGAAAAAGGAGTTCTCAGTTTGGTGATGTGACCGAAAATTCCACCAAGAAGCTCACATATTATAAATCTGAAATTAGAAATGAAACAAGTCCAGAATGGATTTCAAAGGTGAACTCAGGTACTATAAAACATTATGGTGGCTCATTGAACTCTCTTCCAAGCATGCTAAGTTTCTCTCTGGGAATAATTTACACAGATTCAGAAGTTACATTAACTCTTCAAACCTCTAGGGTACTGTTTAGTAGGTTATTATCTGATGTACTAAATTTTCTTAGCACCTAAATTATTCTCACAACATCAGCTATTCCTTGAGATTGTTATGGCCTCCATAAACCATATAGTTTTCCGATTGCATAAGAGTTCACATGACTTTCAAATGTGCTCAACTTATTCACAGAAGTGATTTAGGCCACTTAGAAAGTCCAGCTAAATAAGTGAAATTCACTCTGATACCACTGTGTCCATATGCTTAAAGACAACAGCACGGGGAAGGTCAATCTGATATACACACGCCTACTAAAAATAGGATCTATTGACCGTACCGTCAGTCCAAATGGCCACTGTGATTGGCAAGCAAAGCCAATTAAATAAAGAATGGTTCACTTACTGGTTTTATGTAGTCAGAGCTTCAGTAAGTTATAAATGCTCCATAAATCTGGCTCGCAGTCCAATTTTCTGGGATCATTAACAGTCCCCTGGTAATTTTATCAGAGAAAGAGGTATCGATCCCAGTATCTCAGCCAAATTCTAACTTACGGAATTATAGTGTACCCTTCCCAAATTCCCTCCGATTAAGTGAGATATTCTGAGAAGCCATCGACCCCTAGCTCCTTATGTGCTTCTCCCAACCCGAGCCTCTCTGGGAGGCCAAAATCAACTCTCTCTGGCCAACTCAGTAACACAGAAACCTTGATGGATTCACAGAAATCTCTTCTTCCCCCACACTCAACAGAAAAATGAACCTATTCTAATCCTTTTTTTAGCAAGAAATGTGTTCTTAGTCATTCCATTGGTAAGATCAACTGAACATGACATGAACAGATATTTATTTACCTAATAGCTAATATCTCTTTATTTACCACCTACTATCTCCTGCTGGAAGAAGAGAAAATCAATAATTAGACCGACTGTGATCTCCCTTGGAAATAAACATTAGCTTCAGTGGTTCAGAAATGGAGGCTGGCAAACATTGTACAAATACTTACATACATTAAATAAAATACATTATCTTAGCCAGTTCAGAAATATAATAATTACTTTTTTCCCTAAGAACACTTAGGGGAGAGCATCTTGAAAGGGGTACAAAGTGGCCGGGCAGGTGAGGTAACCAATGTGGTGTCCCACCAGTCTGTAGGATAACCTGGGATGAGAAACCATGGACTAGGTGATTTTTTTTTTTTAATCGTCATCAGTTTTATACATATATCAGCAGGAAACTAAATAATAGGGTATTGATTTGTCTGACTTCATTTGAAAAATCAGTTGATTCAATGAGAAAAAAAGTGAAATATCATGGTTTGGTATCACATAGATTTTAATCACATAGACATTAACAGGTTGACAGAGTTTTAGTTTTCATATGCTTGTTTTGTACGCATCAAGCTACCTATCAGCTCTAGGGAGGAATTTCGTTGGTAATAAAGATTCAGAGGCATGGTTATTGTGGGCAATAATACAAATGACCATAGCTCAGAAAACATTAATGCCATTTCTGTGCATTTAAACTACAGCATAGTTGGCTGTGAAACTTAAATACATCTAGTTAACACATAAGCACATATTGAGGGTCTAAAAAATAATCTTTTCTCTTTTTAAGCAATACTGACACTCATTAGCACCTTTGAATATAATTTCATGCAATTTAATTTTTTTATTTATAAAACTGTTTCCAGGTGTGATTGTTATTCATCCATCACGAGATATATTTTTAAAAATAAAAACTGACAGCATTCACTTCCAAAATTTTATGTATGCTGGTAGAATACTCTAATTATACAACAGAGTAATTTTGTTCATGTAATTTTTTTTTTTTTTTTTTTTTTGGAATTAGGTTATACTCCCTAAAGATGTTTGCAAAGTTACAAAGAAAATTAAACTCCAAAGTCCGGATATTTTCCATTAACTCTATTCACTATTTCCTTGTGGATTATAACTATGTAACCCAAGGTAATGGCTGGTAATTCTTTCTCAAGTTCCTTTTCTTAATCTGCATAACTGGAAACCCCAAGGATGGGGAGAAATAGCGTCTTTGATAGAATTGTGGGCTTACGGTTACCAGAGCAAACTGTGACAGGAGAGTATGAAAGAATTACTTCAGAAGGAAGGTCCTAAAAGTGAGAAAACTCAGGAAATTTGCAGACAGACAATCTGTTTGGGATTCCAGGCAATAAAAGTACAACAAATTACCCCCAATACCAGAGAACTCCAGAAAGGGGTTTCACTTCAGGTCCAGATACATCCATTCATTCATTCAGTATTTATTGAGTATCTATTAGAGGATAGGTAATATACTAGGTCACAGAGATCCAAGGATTAACAGGATGGGTCTCTGCTCCAGACTGATGGGGGAGACAGATACACGAGGGATTTGCCTGTGGTGGTGAAGACTGGGTATGGCGGATGAGATTCTCCTGAAAATGATGGTTATTCAGGAGAAACAGCAGCTCTGTAGGAAGATCGTCAGGTTACAGATCAACAAAGAGCAAAAGACACTGGTCTCCAGGCTCCCCTCCCCGCAACTGAGCATCAGAGTCAGCTGGCAGAGACCACCCCCCTTGCGTTATGAGTGATCACAGACAATGAGTCCTATAGGACACCCCCTGACAATGGTGCCCTGTGGGACTTCCTGCCTACTGCATTGTTTATTTTTCCTCTCTCATAATTAAACCTTCTTCTAATCCTACAAGTTAATAATATTTGCAAATGGAGAACACATGGCTATCCAACATGATAAATTTTCCGGGCTTCTGGGGAAAGAGTTTTTCAAACCAAGGGAAATCTAACACGCCCCCAGAAAGTAACCCGACCCCTTCGCAATATGAATACACGGGCGCAGGGGTTAAATGTTTAATGTATATTCAGCACCGAGAAACCATGGATCTCGTGCCTCTGTGTATGCGTGTGTGTGTGTGTGTGTATGCGCAACCACAGAATTCTAAGCTTGCAGGGTGTGCTTTACGTCTATATCATATGTTATCCAGATACCAGTTGTATATTATAAGCTGCATATGCAATACCATATGGACACCATAAAATATCACATGTGTTGTCAGGACAATTCTACATTTAGTGCATGATTAAAATGTCTTATATTATATACCTATCTCTTCTGGGTGCACATGGATTTGTCTCACAAATTGCTTTCATTATCAAATTCAGATAGAAATCAAAGTTAAAGTCTCTTGACTTAAATTTAATAAAAAGCAATATGGAAACGTGAATACAGTTTGTTTTTCTTCACTAGGTTTTTCTGCCGCGCAGCATTTAACACTGGTGCAGCTGTCAATATCCACTCATCTGCTATCGGGCAGCTTTTTCCCTTCACTCACTGTGACATTTTTAAAGTGGCAAAAAAAAAAGCTTAAAACAGCATATTTGTCACTTTTTTCTTTCTAGTGAACTTTTAAGCACTAGGGAAAATGACTCTATATGTACTCAACTCTTTAATCATTACACATACCTTTCACAATAGTGCTTTATACAGAGATATCCTGTAATTAAATTTAAGAAAGTTACATTGTACGTACTGCTGTTCATTTAATTTTTCAAAAATGTAAACATGAGGAAATCTCACAGCGTTTAGCTATGCAACCATGTGATGCAACTTTAATTTATATTAAGAATCATTTTTTCTAAATAGAATTTCAGAAATAACTTTGTACCCTCAGTTTCCAGCCTTTAAATCCTGATAGCTACATGAAGTACTTTTCTTCAGTATTTAACAATTTAAATTTCAGTCTGGTGAAGAGAAACAAACTGTGTTTATGTTTCCATATTGCTTTTTATTAAATTTAAGAAAAGTTAATATACACAAGATCTTATGGTAGCTCACAGAGAAAAAAATGTGACAATGAATATATATGTATGTTCATGTATAACTGAAAAATTGTGCTCTACACTGGAATTTGACACAACATTGTAAAATGATTATAAATCAATAAAAAATGTTAAAAAAAAAGAAAAGAGTAAAGTTAAGAAATTCAAGAAAAAAGATGAGTGGATGATGAGGCATTGCAGAGAACATTTTGAGGAGGAAGATGTTAAGATCCCAACCCTCTTTTGGATCAGCTGTGTGACCTTGAGGGTGTCACTGTGTATTTCTGATTGCACCTGGCATCTCATCAGATACAAAATAAGGTACAGATACCCATCACAGTGTGATTGTCAGGACCAAATTAGCAAATATTTATGAATATTCTCTGAAATCTATTTTAAAAATGAAGAGTAACATGACTTTTCATTCAAAAACAATTATTCTGTTTTCGAGAAGTGGTGAAGAAATTTTAAATTCTTGTAACACACCAGAAAGAAATCAAATGTTTCAAACAAGCTAAAATATCAACATTAGCCATACGTTATTAAAAATGAGTGTCCTTTCTAAAAATAGAAACCGAAATGCTGCCATACCTGCTATAAAATAGCATTAAAAATTGCAACAAGTAATAACTCTGGACTGTCCATTTAGTCTTATTTTCATTCTTATCACTTTCACCATAATTGGTATATCTTTAGAAGTAACCGGGTCTTTTTCCTCCTACCCTTGCTATTCTGTGACATCAAATAATGGAAAGTGAATGGTGTACAAAGCCTCAGACAAAATATCTACTTTACCACTTATGAGTAACTTAGCTTCTCAAAGCATCAGCTTCCTTGTCTCTGCAAAGAGAACATAATACCTGTCACATAAGGTTCTTTTGAGAGTCATAAATAGTGTATATTTAAGGTCTGGAACTTAATAAGCTCTGGACAAGTGGTATTTACCACCGCTGTTCTGGTAAGACATGGCTTACCCATACTTGGTTCTAACATTGACATGGAAGATTTATTAACTCCAGAGTTCAGCAAGAATCCAGCCAGGAATCAAGGTGCAGGTCTCCCCATCCTTCAAGCAGTCCTCTTGGAGGACTCACCAAAAGAAGACATACACATGGCAAATAAGCACATTAAAAGAATGCTGCACATCATGTATCATCAGGGAAATGCAAATTAAAGCAACAATGAATTATTACTCCCCATGTGGCTTTGGCATACCTGGTGAAGCAAAAGCTGGGAAGGACAGCCCTCTCCTCAAGGCCAAGGGAGGCTTACCTGGGAGCCTAACTTATGAGGCTTGTCTTGGGACCATAAGATGAGTAGACCTCCGCACCTGCTGGCCAGAATCTTAAAAGTTTTTTAGAGGCCTTAACTGGGTTCTTAGGTTTGACTCAAACTGTACAAAACACACTAACTATTACTCAGAAAATATGAGAAGGAAAAAAACCCCAATATCTTACCCCTTCTTTAGTTTTTAGAAGAAGTCTTATCTCTGTCTCTGAGTGTTGGTGTGACCCTAGGTAATTCGTGGACTATAACAGGAACTGCTAGTCCAGGGGTAGAGTTAGGAGCAAGATATGGAGGAGAACCACACTCTTGACTTTACCGCTGCCCTTGCCCTCTGCTTGGTTGAATCCCGAGGTGTTCTGGAGCTGGCTCACACTGGATCTAGAATTTTGTGAGCTGGCTGACAATATATTGGAAGCTTGTCACTGGCCGTGGCGATAGTATTTAAACCACAGAAACTGGGAGACGCTACACGTCAGTCCTCTCCCCATTGCCCAGAGCCAGTTGTTAAGCATGTACTGGAGTTCTCCTCCATCCTTGGGAAAGTTTGTCCCTGGGAAGGCATTTTATAAAAGCCCATTATCCTCTACGTCCCGTCTGGCTTCACAGGCTGCTCAACATAACTGCTTGGTGACGATGCTTAACGTGTTACTTGTGGACTCTTCAGTACCGTTTCTCTGAAGCATCCATGCCAGGGTCTCATGGACAGGCAGCTAAAATGACTCACCCTAAATAGACATCTCTGGGAAATCCTGCACTTCTATCTGGCAAGGCGTGCATTCCAGTCCTCCCCTAACCCTCTTACAGCAGCTAAGCTTTACTCAACGCTTCAGCCTGGCCATCGGAACAGACTCACTCCTTCTTCACTCAGTTGGCTGCCCCTGCAAGAGCAAGCTGGGCGAAGAGGCACAGTAGCCCCCAAAGCAAGCTGACACTGACAAATCCCTGAGCTTCAGTTTCAGGGCCAAGGAGAGTGAAGAGTTTTGTCAGCCTCCAGTCACTAGAGGCTTCAGATGTCAGTCAAGTCTGCTGACTCAACACATTTTGCTTTAAATAGGAAAATGCCAACTGAAGTTGAGTGGTGAAAGAGATTTCCAGGGAGTGGTGAAATTAAGGAGAAGGCAGGAGAAGGGAACATGCAGTGATAGTAACTATTCCTACCGCAAACACTCTGACAGCACTTTTACTGGTCATCCTGGCTCCTTTCTCCACCACATCCTCTGAGCTAAGTATTATTTTGGCAATTTTACAGGTGGCAAAATTCGATTGGTCAGGTAAATAAGCTAGTTCCAGGACATTTGGAGAAATCAGAACTAAAATCCTGGTCTCCTAAGATCTTCCTCTCACTCACTCTGACTCGAGGGGCGTGTTCCCCATTTGGTAACATGAAGATAACATAACTAAAATATCGCTTGAACTGCATCCATGCTTAGACTTTTATGTCCATGGATGTCTTTTAAAATAGTTGAAAATAGTCAAACATCCATTTAGTTCGATTGAATTCTAGTGCGTTTTTAAAAAAATCAATATGAGCTTTAATAGCTCCATAAAGTATTCAATCCTTACGCCTTTTTTCTCTTCTTCTTTTTTGAAAGCAGCTTTACTGAGATATACCAAGCATGCAATAAACATAGTGAAGTGTGCAATGTGCTAAGTTTTACACATGTATAAACTCATAAAACAATGACCGCATTTAAGATAATGATTTTTCTATCACCCTCAAAATTTCCTCATGACTTTTGTAATTCTTCCCACTTACCCATCCGACCTACCCCCTCGGGCTACACCTGTCAACAAAAATAAGTCAACATAGGTAAGCTTTCATTTTAAAAGTTTTATCAAAATGGATTCATACAATATATACTCAATTCCTGGCCTCTTTTATTTAGATAGTAATTTTGAGACATTTCCATAATGTTTTACAGACCATTTTGTTCCTTCCATTTTATTATTGAGTAGTATTCCATTGCACGAATATGCCATGATTTGTTCATCCATTCACCTACTGAAGGACATTTGGCTATTTTCCAGTTTGGGGCTATTACAAAGAAAGCTGCTATGAACACTCATGCAAAAGTCTCTGTGTGGACGAATGATTTCTTTTCTCTTGGGTTCATACCTTAGAGTGGAACGGCTGCATCATATGTAAGTGTCTGTTCAACTGTTGAGAAAGTTAAAGTGCCAAACTTTTCCGAAGCGACTTTACCATTTTATATTCCAACAGTATAGTTTGAACATTCCAGTTCCTCCACATCCTGCCCAACACGTAGTTTGTCAATCGTTTTCATTTTAGCCACACTAATAGGTGTGCAGTAGTATCTCATTATGGTTTTAACTTGCATTTTCCTAATAAATAGTGATATTATGGATCTGTTCATGTGTTTCTTTGCCATACATGTAGTTTCTTTGGTGAAGTCTGTTTAAATCAGTTGCCCATTTTTAATTGGATTATTTTCATATTATTGAGTATTGAGAGTTCTTTATATATTGTGGATACTGTGCTTTAGTAGCTTGTATTAATGTTTCACTGCATAGATCATATTTTCGGTGTCATATCTAAGAAATCTTTGTCTAAACAAATGTCACAAATATTTTTACTTATGTTTCCTTTTGGATGTCTTATAGTTTTAGGTTTTCCATTTAGGTCTATGATCCATTTTGAGATTCTGAGTTAATTTTTGTATATGGTATAAGGTTTAGATGGAAGTTTGTTTTTGTTTGTTTTGCAAATAGATATCTACTTTTTCCAGCATCATTGTTAAAAAGACTATCTTTTGTCCACTGAATGATCTTTGCACCTTTGTCAAAAATCAGTTCATATATGTGTGACTCTCTTTCTAGATCCTTCTGTTTCATTTATCTTTTTTCTATCTTTATGCTATCACCATAGTTTAGTGATTCCTGTAGCTTTATACATCTTGAAATTAGGTGATACTAGTCTCCTGATTTTGTTCTTTTTCAAAGTCATTTTGGCAAGTCTATTTCCTTTGCATTTCCATGTGAATTTTAGAGTCAGCTTGTCAGTATCACACACACATACACACACACACACACACACACACACACACACACACAGCCTGCTAGGATTTTGACTGGGTTTGTATTGATTCTACAGATCAATTTGGAAAGTACTGACAACTGTTTTTCTCTATATGTGCAACAAACATTCAAAAGTTCAGTATTAAAAATAATATCACTTACAATAGCATCAAAAATGTGAAATACTTAAAAATAAATATGATGGATGATGTGAAAGACCTGTTTCCCCAGCTCATAGAATCACAGAAGACCTAAATAACCAGAACAATATAGCTTGTTCATGAGTCAGAAGACTCAGTGTTGGAATGATTTCTTCCTTTTAATAATAGAAGCTACTGTATTTTAGCTTCTCCTGGAGGGTAGATGTAGACATTGGACTATGATCAGCCTGAAAGAATCTGAGCAGGAGAAATATGTGTGACCGCTGGGTCATATCTTTCTTATTTTCTGGCTTTCCCTTCCCACGGGCTGCTGAGGATGGGGCCAGCAGGCCAGGGCAATGTCTCTTCAAGTGTAGTCCCTCAGCCAGCATCATCATCACCCAGGTTTTCAGAAATGCAGGTTCTCATACCCCAGCCCAGACATATTGAATCAGAAACCCTGGAGTTGAAGCCCAGCACTCTGTGTCTTAAAAAGCCTTCTGGGGGGACTGATACATGCTAACCTTTGAAAACCGCTGCCCTGGGGAGGAATGAAAAGCATCCATTAGGACCTGATTGACTGATCCCCTCGCTGAGCAGAGTTGCCCACTCTCCCCAGTCTGCCAGCCTACCTCCATCCTCATATACGATGGAGAAAGAAACTTCTCTTGCTTGAGATTTCCATAATTTTTGTCCCTTTGTTATACCAGCTTAACCCATCCCTGACTAGGCCCCCTTCTCGCCTCCATGTGATGTTACCCTGTCCTCGCGTCAGGGAAGATTCTCTTTCAGGATATGCTGCTTACCTCAGTGATGTCAAGATCATCACTGCACGCCAAGGATTGTGTTTGGAAGGACTGCACACTGAGAGGTACATCATAATAATATGTCGTACCTTTCCTTAATAAATTCTGACACTTCGAAAGTTGGATAAATAATAAAGTTATATAATATGCTATATTCAAACAGATACAAATATGTATATATGAGTCAGTCTTAAAAATTAAAATATAAAACATGCATTTTCTGCCATCTTCTCTTTCTGCATAACTTCCTTTCTCTTTCTGCATAACTTCCTTTCTCTTTCTCTAACTTTGAAGAGAATCTATGGGGGTTTTCTTTTCCCTTCAAAGTATTAACTTTTTCCAATCCACTCCCATCTCATGGTACTTCAGCTATCAATGGCAGCAGGAAGTGCTCTGAAGACTTGTTTAAAGGAACTGAGAAGGTATGAGTAGCCCTAGTTGCTGAGAAGCAAAAGAAAAATACTTTAAATAAAATTCACACTTGACTGTCCTGATAAAATCTTCAAGCAGGAAAACAGAGAAAGAATTATAATGTGGGGGAAAAATTCTTATTATTTTAAACATTTAGATAAGTAGATAGAAACCTTTAATCATATAGATTATATATGTATATATGTATAGTAGATGCTTCCCCACATATAGTAAAATACAATCCAATAACTCTTGGTGGAAATTTTTCAACGATTCCTCATGAAACACTCCTTGTAACGCTTGGATGAGGCTGTCAAACAACTTGAATACTTCTGGTGGCAGGGGATTCAAGTGCTCACAGCTCATTCAATCTTCTACTTACTTGCTAAGCACTACTCTGTACCCGGCAGCCTCTTCAGGTTTTGAACAGCTGTAATTGTTTAGGAGTTTTAACTCACACTGAGATGAAATCCTCCCACAAAGAGCTTCCACACAGCTCTGCGGCAGAAACACACTGTCCCGGGGGCGCTGGGGACTTAGACCCGATCGCCTTCCGGGAGGGCACAGTGTCCTGAAGGCAGGGGCAAGGGGTCTGACAACGGGATTAATAAACACCAGTACACGGGCAGCCCCAGTGCTTTGAGAAACTGGAGGCCGAAGCCCCTACCTCTGCTAAGGGAGGGGTCAGAGACACCTTCGGAGAGAACATGGTATTGGGCCTGAATGATGAATAGGGATCAAAAGAGAAAGAATATTCCAGGTCCAAGGAAAAGTACAAATTCAAGCGTGGAGGCGTAGAAGAGTGTGACATGTTCAGGAAACTTCAAGTCGCTCGGTCTGTTCAGAATAAAAGGTGGTGGCGCGGAAGGGAAGACCGACAGAAGTCTGTAAGAGAAATATCAGGAAGAGACTTGTGCTTCCCGATAAGGCGTTTGGACTTCTGTCTCCAGGCAACGGGGAATCAGGAACGAATGTGAAGTGAGGGGGGGGACGCGATTACTTTCTGATTTGAACAATTACTGTGACTGGAGTCGAGAGGATGCGTCAGAGGACGGGGAAAACATAAGGAAGAACAGAGAAGAGAACTGAAAATGGTCTGTATCTTTCCCTTTCCTCCTCCTACCCTCTCTCGGTTCCTTCCTCCTGAAAGACGAAATACATCTAAACCAAGGTGGTAGAAGAGAGGAGAGAGATGAATGAAGAGATCCCAGAGAGAAGGAAGTAAGATCGTGGCCAATTCAATATGGGGACTGAGGGAGAGGACCCTAACTCTGTCCGAGCCCCCTGGAGCATCACAAAATTCTTCCCGAGGCTGACTCGTCATCTGAGAATAATGATCGCATCCTTTCCCTCGTCATTCAAACAAAGCACTCCTCCTCTTCAACCCCAAAACAATAGAAAGCCACTCCCCAGTCCTCCTGACGGCCAGTGCCTGATTAGATAAGGGGGTGCCCCACCTAAAACCCCTCACCTCAACAGTGTCCTCCAAAGTCAGTGAGTAGGTAATGGATTCTTCCTCGGCCTATAGGTATTTACGCCCCCCCAAAACATCTCCCTCCCTGATCAGTTGTCAGGAAAATATATTAACGCTTCTAAATCAAGAACAAAAATAAAAATCACTCAGAAATAAAGTTGAACATTTCATTTTTTTTTGGCACTTAAAATAGCCTTCTATTTGTGCTATCCTAACATAAGCATATGACTTGCAAAGCGAAGTAGCCATAAATCAGGCTACTCTAACACCCCTCCTCGCAGACATGTGTCAGGAAAAATAATTAATACACTGGCTAAGGGAACACTAATAAGGCAGTGCACTGCATTTCATTTGGTCCTTATTCAACAACGGCAAAGAGCTCCAAAGCAAAAGACAAAGAAAATTAGAATTATCATTATCCTATACTCTGCCCTACTGATGAAGCACATTCTTGATGCTGGCAAAACTCCTGGACCTAATCTCTATTTTTTAACCTACTGATCATTTTCCATCAGTGGCTGGCTTGTTCTGCCACAAGAGATGGGGTTCCAAATTGGCCTGAGGGAGGCATGTGGGTTAGAAACAATATTGTCATTGGCCTACTTTTGGCATGATTGGTAGAAAATCAGACAACTGTTCTGTTTTGGAGTTGTAGGCTAATCGTGCCCTCTGTTTCCCATTTTTGCTCCCATCAACAGAATTACCAGATGGCTAAGAAGCCGCTATAATAGAAATAATATTCCAATATAGTGGGGAAAAGATCAACCAATAAACACTCTAACATTGATCGAGTCGCTTAAAAATAGCAATCTCAATGTTTAAAGATAAAAATTTTTCAAAAAGGAAACATAGCAAAAAAAAAAAAAAAAACCTCTTGAAGCCTCATTCCTTTCACCAATATACTTGGTTTTTTTAGAGCAATAAATTCATTGCAGATTTCAGCACTCTCAAATTATCTCACCCATCCTCCCAAATGCCAAACTTTACAATCCAGTGGACCACAACCACCTGAGAGACTGAAAGACTCTTCCTAAACCTCCCAGAGATTCTGAGTCAGGGTGGGTACGATGGAGCATAGGAATCCGTAATTTCAAAATAAATCTTTCCTGAAGATTCTGTTAGTCGCATTGGGGAAACATTTGGGGGAGTCTGAGGTCTACCTGTGGGAGGAATTTTCAAGCGAGGGTGCTCGACAGGGAGAAACATAGTAAGTTGGGTAGCTTCTCAAGTTTATATGCGTCCTCTGCTCCCACTCCCGGGTTTCTATGTGTCTCCTAGTGGACAGAGGGCATAGCACCCAGGGTGAGTGTAACATGTGGGTTGGAAACCAGTGATCTTTGGAATAAAGAATCAAGGAACTGCCTGAAGAAAAAAAACAAAAACAGAAACAATTTCCTCTCTGAAAGTGTGACCACATGGAATGAGTAGAATTCAATGATCAAACCACTGTTTTCCTGTTTTCCTCATCACCACCCTCAATTTTGGTTCATTCTTCCTCTGCGCTTGTAAGAAATTCTTGGAAAATGGAATTGGTCTTTCCAGGTATTCTCAGATAGTAAAGTCATTTCCTCTGAAGTAGAGTCTCATCCTATAATGAACAGTTTAAGTCAAAACTACAAAATTTAAAGTTAAAATTTTCTTCCTTCCCCATTTGGACCTGCACTCCCATTTGGGGCCTGTACATTCAATCTCATCTCAGTTTCTTCTCTTGCTTCCCCTCCTCCCCCACCGCACTCAGTCGGCTCCGTCTCCCCTACGCAAGACTGCAAGTAGAACTGAGGTCAGGAGAGAGACGAGAGAAGAGGAAGGATACAGAGAGAAGGTGTTGCCTGGCCAGGACCAGTGCCGCCTGACACAGGCCGCCTCTGGTTGGCTGACGTTTAAAGCTGACTCACTCATGACATGCATGAAGGGCCCTTTCTAGAGCTCCTGGCCTCGCTGAGACCTCTCACCTGCAGAGCGAGGAGAATTCCTTTGCTCTGGCTCACGGCTCACAGGTCCTCCATCAGCTCCTGACATCCTGAACACACCTGCAGCCTTTCTTAATGAGCTCTCTTGCCCTCCATACCCCAAGTACTTGGGGAGGATTCAAGGCAGTTCAAGGCCAGCTTTCTTTTGTACATGTGGCCCAGGGAAAAGATTCATATGTCTTCCCCTGTCCCACCATCAAAGCAAAAAGCTCTAGCCAGAGAATCTTGCTTTTAGGTACTTCAAGCATGTGTCAGACATCAGTCAACTGTGCCCCTTGGACAACAGGAGACCAATGTGTTCCTCTGAAGCACAATTTCATCTCCTTGAGGAAAGGGGATGAGCAGCATATTAAAAACTCTAAAAGCTCCTCTCATATCTCCAACCAGCTCCTCTCAGCCTCTCCACCTTTGCTCATAGATTGGAGGTAGAGCGTTTGCAAAATCAGTTCATAACTACCATCTTCTCAAAATGTGTTTAAATGATCTTGCACCCCCCCTTGGCACACAGTGCTCCTATTGTCTTGAGGACTCAGATGAAACAGCAATTTAAAGAGTCCCCTGTTACATTTGGGTGGCTAACATCCTAGTCTTTCAGACTGCCAAACTGAGAAGGGCAATGGATTTCCATTAGAGGATCTGAACATGTCCAGACTGGCAGGTCCCATTTGCCAAGGAGCAATTACTTCTGCAGTAATTAGGTCTAAAATCATGTTCCCTCTTTGAATCAAAAGCAGTCATCTGCACAAGAGAACATTCAACCAGTGCAGACACGGAAGAATACATAAACAACCAATGTTTCTTCAACCAGATGCGGCACTAAATTTCTTAGCAGATAAAGATTCTGAGAGCATTAAACATTACAAGACAACACTCATAAGGATACCAAAGAGATTTATTAACTGAAGCCAAAATCTGAAAACATAAGCCAAAGTTATTATTATTTATATCACAATAGGAAAGGAACAAAGGGACAATGAGAGAAAAAAAAGAAGAAATCTTAAGTGATAAAATGGAAAGCAAAAATTCAGATACATCAAGGATTCTGAAGATCAACCAGTTTGATTGCTTTGTTTTACAAAAAATAATACCAATAGGAATAGCCAAACCTGCTGAGCATTTACTTTGTTTTTAAGCATACAGTATATGTTATTTAATTTAATCATCATGTATATGAAAGGCCGTGGTAGATTAGTGTTGTTCTTGGGTCTTCCCTCGCTCCTTTTTCTGCTATGTAGCCTGACAGCACACTGCAGTGAGCAGAGTATATGTCTCTACCCCACTGATGTTGGGCTGAGCCAAGGTCAATCAGTGAGTATCTTGAAGCAGCTTTGGCCCAGCAAATTTGCAGACCTACAAGCTAGGAAAATGAAGGCTGGGGTAAGCCACTAAGCTCTGGGCAGATACTGATGTGGCATTATTTTGGCAACAGCTAACTAATATGGAGGCCTCGATAAGGAAAAAGAATTTCTGCCTATTCCCAATACTGAAATAAAGTTCAAAATAGTCGTGTTTCCAGTTTTCCCCATACTACCAATGTATCTCAATTTATGTAACTTGACTCTAACCCCTGGTCACTGCTGGAAGTTAAGGATTTTGTTTGGATAAGAGTTCTCTAAGAAACTCACAGAAATTCTGAATTACTAAAAGAATTAAAAGTTTTGCCCCTCCCTTTTTTTTTGTTTTTGTTTTTGCTCTGAGTGGGATATAAAAACAAGCAAATGGACATCTACAGTTTGACTCAAGCAACATATCAGCTTTAGCATGAGTAAGAATCAGCAGATTGGCAAAAGTTTCCAGGCAAAATGAACCATCGAATCCCAGGACTAGAAGCATATAAATCTTAGACATTAATCAATGGGTGTTTACTGAGTGCTTATGCAATATTAAGCTGAGGACAAAGGTGGCCGTGGTGGGTGGGTGCTTGTGGAGTGGTTAAAAATAAAAGTATGAAAGACAGTTCTTCCCTTGAGAAATTTTACCCTCATTAAAAAGTAACTCACTTTGCTTCAAACATCAAAACATTTGGAACTGCATGAAAAGTCATTATTTGCTTTGAAAATAAATTTCAAATTTGCTAACAAAAACATCCACCCAACTCCCAAATAAAACCTACAGCAAATATCAACACAGTAGTGAAATTTTTAAAGTATTAACTTTAAAATTAAAAACAAGACAAAAACTCTGATATCACAACTTCTATTCACATTATACAGGATATCTGAACCAGTAAAATAGGAAAGAAAAAACAAGTCAAAATCATGAGAATGGAACAGGAAAAATCAACAGCCATCATTATATAATTGTATACATATAAAACCCAAAAAATTATATAGATAAAGTATTAGAACCATATATAGATTTTAATAAGGTATCTGGATATAAGATTGTTAGTTTTTAAATCCATATTAAAAAGTCAGTTGCACTTCTACCTACCAGGAACAAACATTTAGAATATATAACTTTTAGAAATACCACTTAAAAATCAACAATAAAAAGAAGCTGTGTGAATAAATTGAACAAAATCTTTGCAAGAGCTCCAAGAAGAAAAATATAATACTCTACTGGAAGGCATGAAATATGAGTTAAATAAATGAGACATTGCCCCTGTTCATGGATTACGTGAACATGAATGTATTGTAATCATGTCAATTATTCCTAACTTGTTCTGTATATTTAATTCCAATCACAGATTAATAAAGTTTTATGGAACATTGAAAGCTAATTTTTGATCATACGTAGATTAAAGGATGGACAGAGAGATGGACAGTTCTGTGACAAGGCAATATAATAAAATGTTCTAAGTAGTGGGTTCATGAGTGTTTGCTATAAAAGTCTTTCAACTTCTTTTCATCTTTCAATAATATGGAAATCATATGGAAATGTCCACAGCTAAGAATAGCCCAGACATTCGTAAAAAGGAAGAACCAAGTGCTTTACCACATAGAAGAAGTTTGAATTAAAGTTATAATAATTATATAATTATTTATATTTTGGAAATAATCCAAAACAAAGGTGTCACTGGCTTATACTTTACTTTGATAAATTTGGTAAAGCTTCTCTGAAGTATAATCTAGAAGCTTAAAAACCGTACAGGACTTCATGAAGTTCTTTTTTATTAGCTGCCTCAAAATTTACAAATTATAGCTAAGAATGCTTTTTCTGTTTTAGGAAAGACAGCAGGGGAGTGGAAATTATGATCAAATATCCTTCACTCCCTCCTTCCTTCCATCCTTTCTCTCTCCTTCTGCATTCGTTTTCTAATACTGTATAAAAATTTTTTTAAACCATAATCTTAAAATCAAGCAAATGTGTTATTTCACAATTTCAGGTCAGGAGCCTGGTCACGGGTTAACTGGGTCCTCCACTGAGGGTCTCGCCAGGCAGAAAACAAGGTAGTGACCAGGCCTGTGATCTCATCTGTGACTCTTCCAAGCTCATTCAGGTTGTTGTCAAAATTCAGTTCCTTGTGGTGGTAGGACTGAGGTCCCAGCAGTCTTTGCTCAGTGTTGACTGGGGGTCACTCTCAGATCCTAGAGGCTGCCCTCTGGTCCTAGTTTCATGACATTCTTCCAACCTGCAGCTTACTTCTTCAAAGGCAGTGGAAGAATCTCTCATGATTCAAATCTAACTTCTTTTAAGGGTTCACCTGATTAGGTCAGGCCATTCTAATCTCTCTTTTGATTAATACAAATTTAACTGAATTACCAGTCAGATACCACACATTATTTAAGATATCTGAAACTTAGAGTGAAAAGTGGCATTGAGTGGGAAAAAATTAAAGGAAAAAAGCTAAGTCACATAGGACTTTGTAAGCCATATATGGGATGTGGCTTTTATCCTAGCAACAGTCAGAACCCATTAACGGAGTAAAGGTTGTTAAGAACAAAAATGTTAGAATAGAATGGTTAGATCTGCATTTTAGAAGAACAGCTCTCAGGGGCAGTAAGAATGATAAAGAGGACAATTCATCTGAGCAAGTATTTTTGGGATGAAAGGGAAACCTGTGGTGACAATAACTCTAGAAACCCCCAGAATACAATAGCATGGTCTCAGAAATGCTTTAATTTGAAAAACAATTATTGAGTATCTAGTCTCTGCCCAAGAACAAAGATTATAACCCCCAAAACAGTGGGTGACATCAATGCAAGTGATTAATAGGGGCTCTCTAAGGTCTGGCGGGGGGATGCAGACAGACATTTCCCCCATGTGACAGTATAGGTCACCTCCTAATCAACCTTTGAAAACACACACCCTGATACTCTCCATACTAATGGAACATTTCTAATTAAGATTTAGACTATCCATAGGAATTCTGTTTTGCACTGGTACCAGCGGTTTTTCACAAGCGTATGAGACCTCCTCAGTGCTGTAAAACAGAATTCATTAACTCAACGTTGTTTAGTCATTCTAGAAGCATCAGTAGTAGCGGCAGAATGAAAGTCAAATCCAGGGTGAATCAGTCATAGTTTTCCTGTGATGCTGTTTTGAAAAAAGGGGCATTAGCTAACATTTTTATTCCATTGACCCCTGCACCGTCCTGGTTGTCTACAGCCTAAATACTCACCACGGAGAAGCACACTCCTGTCTTCTCTCTTCCTTGTCTATTTACAGCCTGTCATGCTATCTTGGGGCCTGAGAGTCATTTCATCCAAATATCCACTTTCGCACAAAATGTTCCGACACCTTCCCAGTACAATCCTTGACATTTTCTCTCCCTTCCCTGAGGGGCGTGTGCTGTGAACCTGCTCCTTTTCGCATGTGAAATGGCAGCTGGGCTCATTAATGGTTCCCTCGGATCCTCTACCTCCTTTATTTCTCAAAATGAGCTCTTTGGCTCAGTTCATAACAGGTCTGATGACACCCTAAATAAAGTGCCACCGAGATTCTGCTTCCCACCAAAGGGGACCGGTTAAACCCAGATGGACGTGTAACACAGCACGTGTCCTATCAAAGCATTCCCAGATTCCCTTAATTACACTATGGAATCGTTCCCTTTGACTCCTCTAAACGAGTGGCGAGCAATCTTTTCTTTCTCCCTCCGGGGCCACTAGCTTCCATTGTAATCATTTAACTAAGGATTGCACAGGTTATGCTAATGTCATTCATTTTATAAGCATCTGGTATAGCTAGCATTCCTGAGCATATATGGTTACCATGCACTATGTGAAGCGATTTATATGCATTATTTCCATCAATCTTTACAATGATTCTGCAAGATATGTTCAGTTACCAATATCCATTTAAATGTAAGGAGACTGAGGCACAGGGAGGGTATGTAACTTGTCCAAAGCCACTCAGCTGGCGAGTGGCCAGACCAGGAGTCAGACCTGGTCTGCCTGGCCCCAGATCGTAGGCTGGACTCACTGACTGCCTTCCCCTTCACCATGGTGAAGCTGGGCTGTGGGTCCTAGAGTCATGTGGATAGATGAGTCACATGGATGCTGAAGACAATATTTCTGCCCCACCTCCACCTGGAGCATAAATTCCGAGAAAAACATGTAAAAACCTATTACAAGCACAGGAAAATATATTTAATTTCTTGTAATAATGTATAATGGAGAAGAATCTGAAAAGAAAAAATATATATGTATGTGTATAGATAACTGAATCACTTTGCTGTACACCTGAAACTAACACTGTAAGTCAACTACACATCAATAAAAAAGAAAAAGAAAAATCGTTAACCTCTGATCTACACCGCATACTTAACAATAAGTGTTCCTAGGAAAACTTTAAAAGGTGAAGTTCGACACGATTAGTCAATAGATTTTTTTGAAGAATGAAAGCCCTCGCAGACCACCATTCTCACCTGAAGCAAGGGCCAGGTGGTGCTACTGATTGATGATAAAACCGCATACGAGCTCCTCAGGTGAAATGTATTGGATCCAGCAAGGATATTATGATAGGATAATTATTTGGGCGTGTTTGTGGAACCAACTGATCATACAGAAGCATGATTTTGAAGGGAAAAAAAAATCTACTACAGAGCTAAGAACAGAGTGGCAGTCCAGCACGGTGAATGGAATAGCTAACTCAGCCTAGAGGATCTCAGAAAGCTTCCCCGGAGGGGTGACACTCAAGCCGTCAACGTGGTAAAGACAATATACTCTAAAGTACAGTGTTAGAGGCGGGGACAGACCAGCCAGGGCAAGAAACTTGACATGATGGCATGGGACGTGGGACCGTGGAGAGAGGAAGAGAGGACAGTGACAAGAGACTGAAAGGTTAAGTGAGGCCTTAATTGCAATTCTAAAAAGTCTGGATTGTATTTTCAGGTAAGGGGGCCAATTGCTCTTAAGCAAAAGGATTACATTATTAATGTTAACTCTTGGATTTGTTTGTTTGTTTCAAGGAATATTAGCCAAGTTGAAGTGCAGATAATGGAGCAGAGAGAACGAGCAGAAGCAAAGGCACTTGTTTTGGACACCAAGGCAATAACAAAAGCAAAACATGAAGAGGACGTGAGCCAGACCAGTGCAGATGACAGATCAGAACAAGACACGTTAAAAAATTTCTCTAATTTTAATCCAATCTCACACTAATTACTGCCATCTTTCATACCATGTATTTCCTTAATAATTTGCTTATTTTCTGTCTCCCAGTAGATTGTAAGTTCCAGGAGAGCAGGGGTTTTTGCTGAATCCCTAGAGCCTGGGGGGCTGCCCCCAGAGAACCCCCATAAGTCTATTTAGAATAAGTGAAGTAAATTCAAGGGAATTCAGGGATTGACTGGATTTAATAGAGAAGAGAGTTAAATGACTAGAATTTCTAGCTTGGGAAACTGAATGGATGGTGTTAGAGATCAAGAATCCACAAGACAGTTTCTGAAGTGTCTACAGAATTTCAGATTGATACGTGTTGAAGGCTGTTGAATGTTTGGAACTGGAATGCCAGGGGAAAGCTGAGACTGGTTTTAGAGATTTCAGAGTCACCACTATAGAGCTGGAAAGAGTGCTGAAGTCACAGGAATGGACAAAACCAGGCAGAGCTTATGAGGGGTAAAGAGGAAGGAGGTAGGGAAACCATGAGCAACCACAAATTTTAAGAGTTAGTGTAACTGACAAAGACCCTGTGGGGTCTTCCCAGGACAGATCCCACCCCCACCCCCATGTCCTCTGCTTGCTTCCTGTCTGTAGGAAAAAATTTAGCCAAAGAATAAATTTAATCAGAGAAGTGAGAAAATGCAAAAAAAAAAAAAAATGGAGAATAGTCGAACAAGATAAAATAATAATAGTTTAACCATTAAGCAAAGTCAAGGACCTTTAGTTCCTCCTCAAGGGCTACAGATAATATTCTGAGCCATGTCCTTTGAGCTGCCTTGCCGAGACTCAAACCCCCACCAGATGGAAGAAGTTAAGGACGAGGACCACACTGTAGCCATGACATAGCTGCTCCGTCTTACAGGCTCCTGAGAACTGGCCTCAAGGAAATGGGGAATAACAACCCTGGAACTGAAGATTAACTGTCCTTACAAGCATCAAGATAATGCTGATCAGACCACTGCATGACTAATTTCAAGATGACTGTCAGGGCTGACTGTGCTGTTCTGCACATAGCCCCCTCCCTCCTCCCATACACCCCCAGAATTCCTCTTTCAAAGCTCTTGCCCCGTGATCGGCAGCTGGGAGTTGGTTCTATGGAACATGAGTCTATCTTTTCCTCAAGTTGCCGGCCTCCTGAAGAAAGCGACCTTTCCTTTCCTATCAACACTTGCCTCTCAAGTATTGGCTTTTGAGTGGCAAGCAGCCTGACTTGAGTTTGGTAACAGTAGGAGAGCCGGCAATAGAAATAAAGAAGAAACAAGGAGAAAGCTAAGCAGGAAACTGGGAGAGAAGGGCATTCTGGGAACACCAGAGGGGAGAGTCTTGAAAAGTAGAACCTGGGGATGACCTTAACCATATCCGAGTAAAATCAAATGAAAACAATCAAATGAACATACAAAATAGGACTTTTTCCCCTTTATTAAAAAAAAAAAAAAGATAACTTGCACCAGGGCACCTGGCCTGGCAGGCAGAGTGACACCTCCTCTTGGGCTGAGAATCTTTGTGCAAAACAAAACCTGTCCGACACTATGAGGTGGGTCTTGCTAGGAATTAGGCAAGGAATTATTTCAGGATAATGAGACCAGAATGCAAGGACCAACAGCGCCGTCAATCTAAGATAAAGGAGAAAAGAAAACTAACGGAGATCAGGGCAGAAAATGGGAAGAATCCACCTTAGCGTTTAAGGAGCACAGGAGAGGTTGAAACAGAGGAAAACAGAACTTATTAGAGGCAAGAAAAGGGATGATCTGATCTGTTTTGATAGTTCACCTGACGTTGGATGCTAGTGCCCACGAATTGTACAGGTGTGTAATTTTTTTCCCACCAGGGTTCAGAAGCTCAGTAACAGGAACAAAGGAAACAAGTGGTTAGCTTCCTCTTAAATTTTTGGAAAAAAAATTGCAAAATGCTCGTATCCGTTTTAAAAATTGACAGCAATCAGAAGGGTCTAGACTTGTAGGAAACTCTAGGAAGAATAACTTTAGCTCCCTTAACAAATAAATTGCAAGGGGAAAGAAAGCAGGAATCTGTACAGTGTAAAAATATGAAAAGAAAGAGCCACTAATCACAATGTGTGGATTTATTTGGATTCTGATTCCAACAGGCAAATTATAAAATAATATTTTAAAACTGGCTTAGGGGGGGCATTGGAAACTTGAACATTAACTGGATCTTGTAATATTAAGGAATCATTAACATTTTTGGAGTGATACTGGCACTGTGGCTTAGTTTAAGAGTCTTCAGGTATGAGAGATAGATACGGATGTACTGACTTGGCACAGAACTGGAGCTTGCTTCAAAATAATTTGGGAAGCGGGAAAGTGAATGGGGATACAGGTAAAGAAAGCTTGGCTGTGAACTGACAACTTTGCAGCTGGATGATAGGAACCTAGGGACTCAAACTATTCTGTGCAGTTTCATATAGATATCAATATTTCTAAAACAGATTTTGTTTGAGGACAAAACAAGATTCTATTCAGTGAATAATGGAAAAATTGTATTCCTTCTAATGACGGCCAGTGAAGGAGATAAGAAATGAAAGACAAGGAAAAAATTTTAAAGGGAGGACACATAAGTCAGAAAAAGGCAGAAAGATGAAAAGGACTGGAACACAGAGAAATAAAGGCATAAATACAAACAGAAAAAGAGGAAGCAACCCAGTGAAAGACAGACTTGTGAAATGACATTACCACCTTGTGGTCTTCTCGGATATTGCCCCTAAATACGCAAGCCGTGATGTTTTTTCACACCTGTAGGCATTTGTGGGGATGGCGTGCCTGCACTTGCCCCGGTGTAACAGAGGTAACTGCCATACCTCAGCTTCGGTCTGCAGGTTTCTTATTTGTGACTTAAAGTTTGTTGACTCTCCTAATATTTTCAGACTATATCTCCCCTTGTTGTCACAAGGTCCCCACACTTACTAAGTTTTATTGTCTTAAATTTCCCATTTTACATATGCAGTGTTAGCTCCTCATTTGCTATTTTGGGACTTTATGAATAAATCTTTTTGCACCTCATCCAAGCCTTTAATGATTTTCTTTTTGAAAAACAGCTTTATTGAGATATAACTGACATACAAAAAAACTGGACATATTTAATGTATACAATTTGATGAACTTGGAGATGTGTTTGTACCTTCTCCAAAATCAAGGTAATAAATATCGCCTTTACTTACTGTGTCGTCTATTCACCCGTCTGTCTCCAGCCTGCCTAACCTTTATTTCTAACTCCTCCATCTCCCTGGGCACTCAGCTCACCTTTTTCCAGCCATTTCCAGCTCCACAGAAGTCATTTTTCTTGCGCTCTGTGATAAAGCAGGGTACGGTATTCACAGTGTGGGAGGGGCCCCCCAAGACAAGGGAAAGGGTTGGGGATGTGGAGCCACAGGGGTCCTACAGCTAAAATGGCCCCAGGATTCAGCCAGATGACCCAACTGAGAACACTCCGTCTCATACTTAACAGCCCAAAAGCCCCAGTGCTATCACCTCGTATTACCTTTTATTTTATTTTTTTACATTTTTTTATTGAGTTATAGTCATTTTACAATGTGTCAAATTCCAGTGTAGAGCGCAATTTTTCAGTCATACATGAACATACATACATTCATTGTCACATTTTTTTTTCACTGTGAGCTACCACAAGATCTTGTATATATTTCCCTGTGCTGTACAGTATAATCTTGTTTATCTGTTCTGCATATGCTTGTCAGTATCTACAAATTTTGAAATTCCAGTCTGTCCCTTCCCACCCCCCACACCCTTAGCAACTACAAGTTTGTATTCTATGTCTGGGAGTCTGTTTCTGGTATTACCTTTTAAATTTCTCCTCCTCCCCAGCCACAATGCTCCTGTGTGAGCTCCTGCTGGCATCTCTGACGAGGACAATGCTGGACGCCAAGCCAGCCTCCTTGCTTCCAGCCGGTCGCCTTGCCTACTGACCCTCCACACTGCATCCACTTACTTCTCCCAAATGCAGATTCATCCTGTGACTCTTTGCTTCGTATCTTCAAGCATTTCCTAACATCCACAAGACAAGAATTGCAAATCCAGACAGCCAAGCTCTTCCTAACACAGCTCCTGCTTCCTAGCCTCACGTACTGCAGTGCCCCCAACTTACACACTCTGCTCCAGCCATGCCAGGCTGCTGGCTGTCCCCAACAAGGCCACTGTTTGTGTCACACTGCCTTGGTAGAGATCCTTACCCCTGTCTGAAAACCGACTTTTATGCCTGGTTAACTCCTAATCTTGGTTTGTCTTAACTCAGACAGAGTTAGGACTCAGACCTAAGACTCATGATTGACCTCCCTTCCCCACTGAGTGTTCCCATAGCATTTTCACACTATTACCCTTAACTCACTGTGTTGTGATGTGTTTACTGGTCTCTCTACACCCCTGCCTCCAGCCCCATTAGACTCCAATGGAAGGGAACTGGAACTGTGCTGTATTTATTTAAGCTTTCCTAGAACTCAGCACTGTGCCCAGCAAGGCATGGATATGCAATGAAGATTGACTGCTTTCTCCTCTGCAGACATTTGTGGAAATCTGATCTCCAGCAGACAGAGTGGGTGGCCAGAGCTTTAATGAAGAAAAGAGGTAACATTTGGGGTTTATTATATTGGGTATTTTTTTAATGATAATTAGCCAGTGTTAGCAAACATTCTCAAACTTCAGGTCGTGTGGAAGAAAATACAACAAAATATATCAAAATATGCATATCATTAAACCCAGAATTCCACTTGTAGAAACTGAAATTGACAATATGCGCTAAGATCTGGATATAAGACTATTTGTATTAATACAGCCTAAAAAAGCCTGGGAACCCAAAATGTCCAGAATAACAGCTTAAGAAAGCAAATTGTGGTATAACCACATAATGGAATTCTAGGCAGTCATTAAAAATTATATAATATGAAATTTAAAAGTATTCTCTTAAAAAGCAAAAAAAACAAATGCTGGTTATAAACAACTGTGGTCAAGTTTAGAGTGCACGTATGAATGCTGTTTGTGTGTGTGTGTGTGTGTGTGTGTGTGTGTGTGCGCGCGCGCACGCGTGCCTGTTTGTTTCCATCATGGACTAACGCAGTAGACTTACATACAAACACTTACACACAAACGGAAGGCCCCCACGCATAATGAAAGTTTGGAAAATACCTATAACCAAAACGAAAATAGGTTTATAAATAACTTACTTGCTGTCTTCTCTGTATTTTCTGATTTTTATCCAGTGAACAGGTATCACCTTTATCACAATAAGGGGGAAAAATTAGGGTTTTTTTTTTTAAGAGAAGAGGAAGAAGAAAGGAAAGGCGAATGAGTCCCTGAGGCGATCAAGACGAGAACCTAGGAAGCTGGCCTGAATTTAAAAGAGCATCTGAAGCTTAATAACAGAAAGGCCTATGGAGTTTTACAGAAGGTTAAGCCAATTGGTCATATGTGCCAAGTGTCAAGTACTCAGATCAATACGTACCTGAGGGTCCGCGTCAGTGGATGGAAATGTCTGGGAGAGGAGGCAGTTAGGAAGAAGAGGTGATATCTGCCGATATTATGGGTCAGACTATTCACATAACCCTTCTTTCCTTGGTTGCCCCAGCCTGCCCCTCCACTATGCTGCTGCTCTTATTAGTACAGGGAGTTGGAGAATACTAGAAGCTTCCTTTATTCATGGAGAGCAGGAAAGATATCTGTGGAGGTGGTGCACAGAGAGCACCCGGGCCACACGCCTGCCCGGGCAATCAGGATCTGCGTCACCAGACTCGGCAGCCCTCGCCTCAGCAGAGCTCAGCGGACAGACCGATTCTCCCAAGTGCTTGGAAATTTAAGTGTAGGTTTCATCAAAAACTTCATACTGTGATTTTCTTTATGAAAATCTCATCTCTTTAGAAGGCATATCAAATATTCATTCTGAAAACTCTTTTGTTCCAACAACAAAAAATAAAACATTAAAATCAGGCCAGATGAAAGAGGAAGTTGCGACGGTTCATTTTATGTGCCAACTTGACGGTGCCAAGGGATACCCTGCGTGCGTTTCTGAGGCTGTTTCCTTTAGAGGTTAGCATTTGAATCGGTGGACTGGGTAGAGCAGATTATCCTCTAGAACTCTGACTGACAAATACAAAGATGAAGAAGTAGAGATAGCAAGTGTACACTAATTTTAAAATAGATAAACAACAAGTTTATACTGTATAGTACAGGGAACTATATTCAATATCTACCTTATAGGGACCTATAATAAAAAAAAATACGAAAACAAATAAATGTATGTATATGTAGGACTGAACTATTATGCTGCACACCAAAAACTGACACAACATTGTAAACTGACTATACTTCAATTAAAAAAAAAATAAGAGTACACTAATTTTAAAGAAATTTGGCTCTGAAGTTGAAAGAGACGGGTGCACGTAAAGCAAGGTATGTATTATTATTTTGTTCGCTTTAAGGCAAAAAGAGACTTACATTCTCATGTCTTATGAGGAAAGCCATTAAAGGAGAAATATTGAACATAAAGGAGGCGACACAGAAGGAGGCACTGGTATTGAACGAGGTAAAGAGCATCAGAGCGTCTCTACTTCTGAGGCTGCAGAAAGGTAGACGATGGGGACACGTAATATTTGTAGTTTTGAAGATGTAACGTGATGGGACTGTTTGATTCTTTGTGAAATTGGAAGCAAGATCAAGTGCTAGAGAGAAAAGAGGGTACAGGGGTGACATCGTGGTTTTAGGAGCATGATAGATTTTTGGAAAAGCCACAGAAGATACTATATTCTTGCAAAAGACAGATCTATCATCCCAGGTGACGTTCTCTGGGAAGGAGACGCTGGGACAGAGTTGGGAGTACCAGGGGTCTCTGGAAGGTAACACCTGTAGAGAGGAGTTACTCCATGCCACGGGCTCGGCGTCGTTCTCTATTGTTGGCTGCATGGACACTCAGAGGAAGCAGATCCAACTTGGTAGGTAGGAATTCATGCTATTGATCTCACCCACCGTAGCCTTCATCCTTCATCACTGCTAATGTGGCCACCTCATCTATGTGCCCACCGGGCTAGCCCTAGGGTGGTCACTGACAAAGTCTGGCTAACATCAAACAGCCAAGCCATTTTAACTGCTCAGCTGTTTAGTGCCTCTTCCATGGTGGATTCTAGCCAGGGCGTGGCTAATGTAAGAAAGATTTTTACACTTCGTGTCTACTCCGATGTAAGAAAGATTTTTACACTTCGTGTCCACTCGCATATATCCATCCGTATGTCTCTATCTTAGATCTTGTCACCAATCTTCCCACCTTTTTTCCTTCTGTCTCTGACTGGCTTGTCACTGCCACGAGTCCTTATATAGCATCACCTCCTTCCACACAAAGTGGACACCCTTGTGTATGACCCAGAACTCTGTCCACTGGAAATATTTTCCTTCCCACAGCTTTTCAAGACCACCCTGAATGGAGCAGTAATTCAGCTGCTGCCCCCATTTAGTTTACATCCATATACCAAGCCAGCCATCTATAAACCAAGCTGATGCCTTTTTCTCTTTCCTTCAGCTGGCCATACAGGCCCTCCCACAGGACCATAGGTGTGGACTGGAGGAAGGACCGATGCCAAGAGTTTGGAATGTAAAAGGCTTACTGGGAAATGGCACCTGCAAAAGGAAAGGGGAAGAAGCAGATTTCTCAGGGGGAAATTCCAGACGATGAAGCTGACCTGACAAAGTCTCCACCAGCTCAACGGGGACTTCTGTGGCAAAGATGTCATACCTGGGCAGAAATGGCTAGGTCTTTGTACCATTGCTGGGGGCTGCCCTGAAAAAAGTGTGATGTCAGTTTGAATGAGGTAGAGCCTAAAAGAGCTAACAGCTGAAGGCTGTCAGCTAATCACATTCCACACAAAGCAAGTTCTTTCTAGAAGGGAGATCTGAGCAGTGTATTTCCAGATCTGCCATAGATATTGATAGACATGCAAATATTGATAAGTTCAAATACCTCCTTCATTAGGATAAACAAATATGAGCATGGTCTACAAATTAAGGTCAACCACCATAGGAATAAAAATAGAATGTAAAAGTTTTAACCCAGCCCTGGTAAATTTTATATATACAACAGAAAGTAAAGAGTAAAAAGAAATGAGAATACAATACATAAAATGAAACAGTGAGATGGAACTGAGTTTTAATACAATAAATGCACCAAAAGTAAATGTTTTAACTCATCAATTAAAAGACAGAGACTCTCAGATTGAATTTAAAATGTACAATATGTTGTCTTCAAGAGCCACTCAAAGCAAAAAGACACAAAAATTTGAATATAATGGAAAAAAGATGTGCCAGGCAAATATGAACCAAAATAAATCTAGGAAATCCAATGGTAGCAGGTTTAATATCTGACAAAATATGTATATTCTGTATGAGGTAAGTGATAGATATAAATGTAGCAGAAACATTATTCACTGACAAAAGGAACATTAGAACAATCCAGAGAGCAATCTGGCACTTGCTGGTCAAAATAAACACAACGCATACTCTATGACCCAGCAAAAGCTAAGCAGAATGGCCTTTACTTGGCAGGAACCTACATAATATTTCAGAGATAAGAGAGTGGAAGAAGTAAAACTCAAAGGCTGAGACCTCCAAAGATAAGGTACCTCCCTGCGGTGGCCAGCGTTCAGACAAGGTGGAGCTAAGGGGACAGTCGGCTCGGGCACCAGCCGAGTGAGCTGGGAGCTGAAGTTGGGAGCACAAGGAAGGGCGAGCAGTGACGTGCCCAAGTGCAGAATAATACCAAAGAGTTCTAATTTTTACATGAAATCCTTTCAAAAACTATTTTGGTTACCATATTCCAGCATTTTAGAACCAGAAGAGACTCCAGGGGTAATCTCATTTAATCTGATCACTTTACACATGAGAAAACAACCCCACAGCACTCCTGGTCATCACTGGGAGTTCCTGCCACCTGAACGGGATCCTTCCAGTATGCAACACGTTCCCTCCAGTTTCTGGCTGTCTCCACGACGATACGGAGTTGACAAGGAAACAGAACAGAAACTAAACTCCACTCAACCTACACAAAGACTGGTGCTACTAGGCACCTCCCCTTAGCTTTCATTTTTTTATTGCAAAAGATAAATGAGCTGACGTTGTCAACACAGTTATCAGGTAACAGTGAGACGAAGGAAAAGAACTCTGCTCCTCTAATCAAGGAAGGAAACTTGCTGGCAAATGTAGCCACGTGGTTATGTTTTCTTTCTTGTTGATTTTTCTTTTTAGACCATTTCAAAAGCTGGAAATCTTTTTTAGCAGGATTGCTTTAAGTTCTTGTTAGGGATGTCACCACGACAGCCTTTTACAAGGCACCTACACAGCCTTCTGCTTTCGTGTGAAAAGGAGAAAAAAAAAAACTGCAAGAAGCACAATAAAATTTTAAATTTTTTTCAAAGTGTTACAAAGAGGAAAAAAGAACAGTTTGAGCTAGATTCTTAAAATGTGGTGAGATTAAAAAGGCAATCCTGTATCAATTAATTACTAAATAGATACAGTTTTTATAAAAGAGACTAAATAATTTCCAGCTAGTAAGATTTACAATATAAGGAGTTGTGAAAATCAACTAGAAAAATTGTGGTAGAAACTCAGATGTTTGATTCATGATCTTGTGTTGAATTATAACAGTACAGTAAAAATACTTGGTATGTCAGAGTCATCTCAGGCCGATTCCTCTTTTGTGATATTCAGGTTGTGTCAAGGGAACAGGAGACAATCCAACGCAACTGCCGAATCTTTGGAAAAAAGTAGATTGTTGCCTGCATAACAAATTATTAATGATGGCCACTTTCAAAAAATAATAAATTTCTGGTATAAGTCAATAATGCTTGGTTTTACTGACATTACTCAATATTATGAGAAAAACAATTACAGCTTTTGATGGAAACTCATCTAGAGAGAACAAGTCTTTCACTGCTCGTTATTTTAATGTTACGGACATACATTTTTAAAAATATACACTGGTTGGGGGGGCGGCTTGAAAAGCTGCTGGCATGCTAGATTCTAAGAACACTGAATTCTGGTCATCTCTAGGAAATCAACAACAGTTAACGAAATATCTACATGCTCCTCTAAATTTGGGCTCAACTAAATAAAGTAAAACCAAGATGTGCAGAAGTATGCAGTGAAAAATAAAATGCATTTCTGACTTCCAAAGTAGTGAAGCACAGCTTCACCCAGTGAAACAGCTTTCCAGGTGTCTCGTCAACTCGGGAAAAGTTCTTGCATTGTCATCTCCAAGGTTCACCTCTCTCCAGGATCAAATACTGATATTTTATTTACTTACTTTTTGCTTGATGGGAAATCTTTCCTAACCATTCAGTGCTTTGATTCATCCATCTAACAAACATAAAGTGAAACCCCAGTAGGTGCGCAGCACTGTGTAAAGTTATTACACCATAAAGACATATGAGACTCATGATGTCAAGGCCCACAGAGTCTATTCAGGGAGGCAAACTGATAAACAATGATAATGAGATAAGCTCATTGATCAGAGGCGTCCCTGGGCGCTGCAGTGAGGTAAGGGAAAAGGGCCAGGAGGGACACTTGTGCAAGCAGGGGTAGCTTTCTGGAAGTGACACTTCCAAAGCAGTTTGCAGAGGTTTTAAAAGCTTTACCAAAGTTAAGAATTAGCCTGGTCAAGAGGGTTAGAAGCACGGAAAAAAGCAGAGTTTTGAACAAGACTGCGACGTGCCAGAACTCTAAGCAGATGGGTGTGCCTCCGTCTGAAAGCACAAGGCAAGAGGGGAGGACTTGAAGGTGAAGAAAAGCGCTGAGACCAAGGAAGTTGTCGTAAATCGTGAAATCGCCAACAAAAAGCACAAAAATGCAAAAAAAAAAAAAAAAAGTGGTAAACACATAGTGAAAAAACATTTACGGTAAGAGAGCTGAAGCAAAAGGCAGAGTATCAGCTTGTTCAACCTTAGCTGGGAATTTAAGTGTCAGGTGCCTCACATTTTTCATCACTCTGCCCAGGCATGTGTCCGCAAATGGCAAGAAAAGTGCCCCAAAAACTGGCTTCGGGTTATAAATTTTAGCAGTCAGGCAAACTCACAGATATGGAATCCATGAGTAATGAGGATAGACTGTGTGTATACACACATGTACATAAATATATATATAAAACACATACACGCATAGCTGTGTGTATAACACCACCCACTGACAACAGAGAATATACCTTCTTCCCAAGGACAAAGGGAACATTCCCCAGAGTGGATCATATGTTAGGTCAGAACATCAATAGCTACCATAAAGTGGAAGTAGCAACACTCTCTGATTGCAATGGAATAAATTCAGATATGTTCTTAAGAACAAACCCAAAACTAAAAAGGCCATTCCACTTAGAAATTAAACAACTTTCTATTAAACAACTTGGGTAAGAAGAGAAACACATACAAATTATGCAATTTCTGAAAATTAATTAAAACACTGCAAGTTAGAATATATGGTATTTGTTGAAGTTGGTAATTGGAGAAAATTTCAGGACCTTTAACATCTATGCCAATTTACAGTATCAATTAAATCCCCAACTGAAAAAGCTACATTAAAGATTTCCACACTGAATGATAGAGGAATATTTCCTACTGAAACAAAGTTCCTACAGATAATTACAAAATTGAGATATGAAACTACCTAAAAGCACTAGAAAGCAATCAACAGCAAAAAGAAAACAGAGCAGATGTTACACTTAGAAAAAAGGAATGGCACTGAGTTTCCCATTTTATTAACCAGAGGACAAGCCACAAGTCAGAGGTTTGCAAGGCACCTAAAACTCAAAAAACCTGCTGCCTTCAGTTGCAGAACCAGAGAACAGAGTTCAAAGCAACCTCAAAGGCTAGAAAGTATGGAAACAAATTCCAAGAAAGATCCAGAGAGAGACGACACTAAAATCTGTGTACAGACTGCCCAGATCTCTGGCTGACCTCTGAACTACACACATGTGGGGCATAATCTCCAAATTTTAGTTGCGGTCCAAAGAGAAGCCAGAGTTTGAGGTTTGAGTACAGTCTAGTTATACGCCTGCTAAAACAAACAAAATCAATACTTTTCAGAGGATCGTAAGAGTCGAGAGTCTGTACAACGTATCAATCACAATGTCTAGGAAACAAATCAAAACTACTAGAAGCACAAGGAAACAAGATATAAACCACACTCAAAAGAAACCAAATCAGTACATGGTCCCTGAGATGACCCACTGTTGAAATTTGTGGACAAGGATTTTAAAGGAACCGTCGTGCTCAAGGACATACAGGAGACTATGCTTATACTGAATAAATAGAAAATTTTAAAAAAAGAAATAGAAACTCTAAAAAGAATAAAATGGAAATTATAGGACTGAAAATAACGTACAAAATTTAAAGTCACCGAATAGGCACAACAGCAGTTTGGAAATTAGAGGGGAGGAGAAAGTCAGTGAAGTGTGAAGACAGACCAACAGAAAGAATCCAGTCTGGGAAAGAGAAAACAGATACTGGAAACATAATGAACAGAGCACTGGAGACCTCTTAAACGATTTCACAAAGTCTAATCACGTGTAATTAAAGACTCATAAAGAGAAGGCAGAATGGGCCAAAACATATACTTGAAGAAATAATGGCCGAAAATTCCCCAAGTTCAGTAAAAGATAAATTTATGGATTCAAAATGGTCAAAACCAAAGGATAATAAATCAAAGAAAATCACATCTAAATGCAGCATAATCAAATTACTGAAAACCAGTTAAAAAGAGAAGGTCTTGAGAGCAAAAGAAAAATAACCCACTACAAACAGAGGAATATTCATCTGAACCAACACCAACTATCGGAGGAGGTCCAAAGAGACTGGTCTTTGGAAATACAAGTACTGAGAGGTAAAGATTTATGTGTGCAGACTGCTCAAGTAACTCACAAATTACGTGGAAAAGGATATAAGGGAGTGCACTGAACTATTCCTGTGACTTTTCTAGCATTTCCTAATTCTGTCAAACTAATGGAATTTAGAAGCGGTAACACCCAACAATGGACACACCTGGTATCCAGGTCTTAATTTCTAAATATTCTCTAAAAATCAAATGTCAAGGCTCCTTGAAGAAATAGTTGAATTGAGGGTTGGGGCAGGGAAGGTACAAGCCTAGCTTGGAACACCTTACGTTGCCAGAAACGGAAATGCTCAAAAAATGATGTGGGCAACGCAGAAAGAATACAGCAGCCAACTTGAAGGAGCCGTCCATCACCAAGCTGGAATAAACTGAGCAACAGAATGTGTGTGATAGTTTATAGCCTATAGAATTAAATATCCTTGAGTCCTTACTGATACGGTTAGATAAACAAATCAAGTGTTTAAGTAAATAAAGGTACAGCTCTTCCTTACAGTGAAACTCCAATTACGAATATAGAAGAAAAGGGGAATCGAAAATCAACATCATGTAAACACCACAATTGCTGCAGGCAAAACCTGACGACGGACACTAAAATTAATAGCAAACAACCCTGCATAGTTTCAGAGTATCCTCTCCCACGAGATACTTATTTAAAGGAAAAAATGGGGAGAAACCTGACAGACACTTTAATCAGGTAACTAAGGTTAAAATCACTAGTAACATACATATAAACATCTTATGCCTCATATAATACAGTTAGAAGGGCACATTTCTATGGTATTCTTAACAAAAATACAAACCTGTATTATCAGAGTAAGGAAAAAGGAGGAAAGTATGAAATGGGAGAGGCAACTCTGAAGTTGAATCAGAAATTAGAGGTGTCAGCAAGGACACATGACTTTTAAAACATTATTTATATCTGAGTGTGTGTGTGTGTGTGTGTGTGTGTGTGTGTGTGTGTGTGTGTGTGTTTCCTTGCTCTGCCAGTTAACAGGTCCTAGGATCAGTGACATCTCAGGGGCAGTAAGCGTCCCTGGGTCTCAAATATAAGTTTCTAAATACTATTCCTCCCCAAAGGAACCAGGCTCCTTGGAGAAAACGGTTGATTCCAGGGCTCAGGAAGGGAAGTACAAAATTAGTCTGGAATTTCTTATTTTACTAGAAAGTAAGGAAGTGCTCGAAAAATGTTGGGGTCTGACAAGGGGCACAATGCCCCACAGACTGCTTGCTAGTTACAACAGGGACAACAACTGGACAGGGAAGACACAACAATACTTTGACCAGGTGGTCAAAGTGAACATCAACAGTGACTCCCTCGAAGGGATACCCTAACAAGGACACAGCACTTCTGTGGTTGCTACCCAACCTAGTCATCAGAAAACACCAGAAAAACCCAAACTGGGAAACATTCTATAACTCTCTCTCTCTCTCTCTCTCTCTCTCTCTCACACACACACACACACACACACACACACACACACAGAGCTGACTATTTTTGTTATAGAGAATTGACATTCATGATAAACTCTATCTTAAGGGGGAAATCACATCTTATCTTTGTATTTCCACCATCGATCACACTCCCTGAGAATCAGAAGGAGCATAATAAACCTTAGTTGAATGGACAGTCCCTGCGTAGACAGATGTGAAGTCCCAGATGGTGCCTTTATTCATCTGTGCCTCCAGCCCCAAGCACAGTGAAGACACAAAGTACAGTGGTTAGAATAATGAATTTTTAAACTAGGTAAACAGAATTTGTTCATAAGTGATACAATATTCTATACTCTATCAATCAAATTTTCAAAAGTAAAACTTTCTGAAAACTTTTTAACACTATAAAACCAGAGAATTAGGAATGTAAAGAATCACTTCAGATATACAAATAGTTATGCACTAACTTTGAGAAGTTTTGTTTTTCTACAAAAGGAAAACCACAAAATAAGTTGAAGTAACAAGATTTATGGATACAAGCAGTTAGAACCCAACTTTATTGTTACAATTTTTATTTACAGAATATAAATCTCTTCAAAAAGATACATTCCTTCATTTAATCAATGGTAAAAGGCCTTATGAAACAGAAATAAAGCCTGAACATCACTTATATTTAAACAGAAATACAAACAGATTCATTAAAAGTTTATGAACACATAGCAAGAATGTATTTTTATTTAAGCAGTTACATGAATGGGGTTGTTTTTAATTACCTTCACTGGCAACCCCATTTTAACCACAGAACAAATTTTACTTAAATTAACAGTAGTAAAAATGTAAAAATTAAGTTTTAAACATGAAAATATGCAACAACAACAAAAAAAAAAAAAAAAAACCAGGAAGTATCTTCATTACCAAACAGATGAACAAGTTCTCAGACACTCAGATACTTTCCGAGGCGTATCAGAACACCTACATCAAACGCTGCGTTCATTTGAGAGGTATCGATACATTGTCAGTGCTGAGACTATCTGTAGCACTCACAGTATATACAGAGCAGCATTATACTACTGTGGTTCACATTTAATAAACACAATTTTAACCTCTAGGTCGCAATTTCCCAATTCAACATACAGCAAATGCAATGACAATTATTTTGTTTTTTTCTTCTGAAACTGATAAGGACGTTATCTTATAAGAACATGGAATAATGCCAGGTCTTCTTTCTTAAAATAACAGTGTATTTTAACATATTGTGGAAACTTCACACAGCTATACAAATGCTCCTAAATACAGTAGAGTTGAAACGTTTCCTCTTTGCAGATTCCACCAAACTATAGTTACTTTAAGTACACATAAGTAGCAGGAAACTTCTTCAGATTACTGGACAGTGAAAATTTCAGTGTGTCACTACGTAATCTAAGCAGCAGCACACCACTACCGTGTAAATACTCTCAATTCCTCCACTGCTTCTTAGGGGGTCTTTTCCAGTTCACAGGAGCTGGTTCACCTGGATACCATCAGGTCTCAACCTATCAAAGTCCTTTTCTTAAGAGTTTTGAAATGTAACTAATGGACCAATTCAAATCAGCCAGATTTTTCTTACCCCTTCAGTTATTAGTTCAAATAGAACATGTAATGTTTTCAATTTTTACAAACACCTTATAAGTGGTTTGTTAAAATGATTAATGGTATTTATCCATTAACAGGCAAGATGTAAACAAAAATATGCCTACATTTAGGGATTACGAGTATTTTAAAGAGCAATTTTTCAGAACTAGAAAAGCCATAGGATGCATAATGAATAAATTTTGACTTGCTATTTGATAACATCAGAAGCATAGTAAGGGCATTAAGTAAAGAAGAGAAAGCAGATCTCAGGACAGAAACCTACTACAAACTTGAATTCCAAATGCCTCAGACTCAAAGGGGTATTTTCTACAAGCACCATCATTATTTTTTCTATTCAAATAGTTGAAATCTGTCCATTTCAAAATATGATCCAGAAATGAAAATTTTAGTGTAAAAACTGTTCAGGAAAATCTAATTCATTATGTAATATATCTTCTTAATTTCAATTTTCAAGTATTCAAGTAATGCAAACCCAAGCATTTTCTTTTAGAGTAACATATTTACAGACTAAGCTTCAAAGACGGGGAAAAATTCATATAAAATAATTGATACACTTTTCTGTCTGAAGACATCAAACTCAATCCATAACACTGTATTCACACAAGCGGTATGTAATAGGACCACAGGCAGTTCCATGTAACTAATGTCTTTCTTAAAAAAAAAAAAAAAAAGAAACAAAACAAAACAGACTGCCTTACATGTAACTAAGTTTTCAAAGACATTCTAAAATCTAGTGAACTACAGAAGAAAAATCAGAGCAAACCAGTTTTGAAATAAAGATAAAGCTGCCTTACCACACACTTAATAATTCACTTTGCGTTGCGCATAACCGCTAGCACTTGCCTTTTGTGTGAAGTAGTGCAAGTCGCTGCCAATAACAAAACTCCCCCCCAGCATAAAGCGTTGTTAACTTTGTCTATCAACTGAATGACTGACTAGTAGTAAAAGCTTAAGTCTATATCACTTTGGAATGCAGTATAATATGCTTATTAAAAGCAATTTAAAGCAGAAAATCAAACTGTTAGTTTTCTCATTTATATCATGAAGGAATTCAAAAATGGTACAGAAGGCTTTGTGTAATTCAAAAAAGAAGTATCTATGTAAATTTAAAAGTCGAGGTTTTTAACTTTTAATTAAAAAGAGTATTTGGGTGAACTTTTTCCTTGAAATCTGGGAGCTTTCATAACATACTTCTGAAGTTAAATATTTTTCAGTTCAGCAAAAATGAAATTAGCAATCATTAAAAGATTACTTACATGTTTTCTATCTTTTACAACCCATAATGGTTTTTCTCTATACTCAGAGAAACCAACTGAGACATATGCTTAAGTTGAACTACGAGCTATTATTTATCATCTCTTGTATGGATGGGACCTAAGATTCACAATGAGATATATAAAAATTCAAAGATTATTTGTAGAAAAGGGTCAACAACCTTGAAAATAAGAAAGAATAATACTTCAGTATGCAATCATGAAATTATAATTTCAATTTGATTTAGCTTAGAATTATGACTCAAAAAATGGACGTCCTAACAATGTATTAATTTACTGCTTGCAGGAATATAACCCCTCAAAACTAATGGCCAACTAAAGAACGAAGGAAAGTCATATTAGGCACTGAGAGGCTAAATAAATATGTACTGACGTCAACAAAAATTGATAAACCCTATTTCCAGTTCCTCTTGTTATCCCACTGTGTGGCCAGAACTGTTGGCCATTTCCAGTCTAAAGCCAAAGAGCTGGATCATTCCCTTACACAAAAATGTCTACAAAAGGGGAGAGAATGCAAAAACAATACACAATCGCCTATGCAAGATACAATTCACACTAATTTACAAATCTTTATTTACACTTTTTTATATACATTCCAGGCAGACCTAGTTGAGTTTTGTGCTCATATTGATCTCAAATGATCATGTGAACAGTATGATTTACTACCACGTCTCTGATTCTCAGAAAGCAGTGGTAGCATCAGGTCAGGAGGGAAAAACATCAAGTATTACTGGTCAGAAGATCATACAAGTATGTAAGGAACAAAGAGAACAAAATTTGTGGAATTTTGCTTATTAAAGCATTCAGGCCACTATGGTCTACTGACTAACAATCCGTTACACATGAATGCCACTTCGCTAACAACCATTTTCATATTTACACAATGAGCTTACTACCAGTTAAGTTATTAGGTAAGGCATTCAAGTTCCTTAGCTTAACATAAAAAGGCAAAAGACATCTCAGCATGCCACAGGACAAATTTTAGAGGGATGTCCTCCCTTTAGAATCCCTTAAATGGTCAATAAAAAGGGAAGCAATCTTGAACCCTATTATTAGCCTTAAGTGTGATCCCAAAAACCTGAATAGGAAGTGGGAGAGTTAAAATAACCAAAATCTAGCCTAAGAGTTGGGGAAATATTTTAAATATCATATTTTGTTCCCAACACCCACTGCCTGGGGCTAAAGTGAGAGCCTTTATTCCCCTTTACATTCACTTCTATATGAACCTCTCTGCACCGCTTACAACAGTATCACAGCTCGCAGCTACGCACAGTCTACAGCAATGGCTCAGTGAATCTCTACTCAAAACAGTTTGAAGAACATGGAGTAAGGTAGAAAAATGATCTTCTCTCCTCCCATAGTTCTCCAAGATATACACCGCTGCACTTTAAGAAGTCAGAAAGCAAAAAAAAAAAAAAAAAAAAATCAAGAGTATTAAGCATTCTTCATTGTCTAAGAAAATGTTCCAACCACAGATGAAAATTCCATCAAAAACAACTTTTCAAGTCCATTCTAACATTACATAAAAAGCTATTGTTTAGTTGGTTCCTTTCATTTAGTTAATTACATAAAATTCTACTGATCCTACAGTAATATCGTTTATAAAAACAGAATTCAACATTTGTAACATTGGGGAGGTAGAAAACAAACCTTGGTCTAACACTGTTATAGATGCAAACAGATTTTAAGATTCTATTCATGTAACTAGAATTTACCATTTTAAATGGCCTGTAAGTGTTTCCACCTACTTTATTAACATTAAACATCTTGAGATAAGCCAAGTATTTCAAAGCACTTATCTGACACTCTAAGTCATTTGGAATAATACATCAGATTCCCCAGAAGATTTCTCAGAGGATAAATTTGTAGTTGCATATTCTGAATATGCAGATCCATTAAGCCAACTTTGTACATGGGCACTTATGTGACCAAAGTGCAAAGCTTGTCAGACTAATTTTCTAAGGGAAGTTAACCATGACTGCATAACCCCACACGGCAGTCTTCAGAACTTGAAGCCTGCTTATCTATCCCAACAACCTAACTTCCTTCCAAATAATAACTGCCATCCTCTCACTCTCAAACAAAACACTTAAACAAAAGCAAAAGAAATCAAAACAAACAGAAGCTCTCCTACCATGAATATTTCTGCTTAACTCATATTTCGTTGTATCAGATTTTACGTGTACAAGACCGATGTTCTAAAAGTTCCTTATTTAATTATTTTAACCACCTCAACTTATTTCTCTTAAACTACATGTATCAAGGAATCATCTGCTATCATTCTAAAGACATGGAGCCAAACTAAGACATAAAACCAAAATGTAAGGAATGAATCTGGAAAGGTTAAAAAGAATTAATCCACATGACACTTTCTTGTTCCCAGGGCTAATATGCATTCTACCTCTGCTTCAGAAATTAGCAACTGTTCTACTAGCGACTGTTTAGTAACAAACAAAACACAGAACATCTCAATAAGGAAAGCAAACTTTTTGGTTAGAAACAATTTGAGATAGTAAAATTTTAAAAACAAATTAGTAGTAACTAGTAACTAGTAACTTAAATGACCATATTTAGTATACGAAAACATCATTTAATGCAGGTTTTGGTAACATAACATCATCATATGTATTCCAGGATTATATGGTAAATACTAATATTTACACTGCCAGACTACACAGAAAGAGGGGAATTTAATTCTAAGGTATGTTCCCCCACCAAAAAAACTTTCTAACACTTCAGAAAGATGTACCACTAGCATAGATCGTGAATGTATTTCACTTTCCTAAACAGATATTTTTCTATGAACATCCTAAGTTACCTAAATCAGTGCCTGGCATTTCAAGAGTAAATGATTCACTTTACTTACAGTATGTCAAAATAAAAAGGTTATACTAAACATCTAAAATGCTTACTAAAATCAATCTTATTAAAGTAAAACTTAAAAAAACAATTTCTCTGGGAAATTTTCATTGCTTACACTCAACAAACATGAAACAGATGGAAGCAGTCGCAGAATCATGTTAAATTCATAATAAATAATTTACATATAACATAGATTAAATTATCAAAGGATTAAATCGACATCTTTATACCTTTTTGCTGATTTAACAAACTTCTAACCCACCACATACTGACAGCAGTAGGTATACTTCTCGACATCATTTGGACTATTTAAAAAATAAATTGGTTGTTTGGAGGCATAATTTGTAAAGCAAGATAACCAAATTAAAAGAATTTTAACAAATAATTGGCTTTTTGGAGTTTAAGATTCGCAAGCATTGTTCAGAATAGTTAAACGTCTTCTTTACTCAGGCACTTTTAATGCAGTAACCTCAGGCTTCATTTTAAAGTATTGGTTAAAGCGAACAATTGCATACCTAGTGAGAAACAAGAGTAACAACAGAATTAGAGCTAAAAATCTTAATCCTTCGTTATTTCCACTCACCCTTCTCAGCTGATTTTTTTAAGTTTTATAATTTTCAAAGGATATATTTTTAGTTTATTGCGCCACCTACTGGACATTTTTCTAACACTGAAAGCATTAAACAGATTCTACCAGATTTCTTTGCAGACCAATTAAATGCATGCAACCTTTATAACATTTAACTGAAAATAATAACTGCAATGTCCTCTGTGAGTTCTAAATGTTAATCCAAAAAAAAGTAGAGACAAACGTAATGCATACAGTCAAATTAAACTTACCCAAGGAAATCAAACTCAATAGTAGAGTATTTGGCTTGAATCAAAGCCCACAATCCCCAAAAGAAATGTGAAGCCTAAAAAGGAGGGAAGAAAAATCAAGAATTATGATAATGCATTTCTTTGTAAAATAAATATCACATTATTAATTTTTTTCTTTTTCATCAACTCCATGCACATTTTCTTGACGCTTTTTTAATATAAAGTGTCTAAAACATAGGTAATAGTTATCTGGGTGGTTTTTGATCACTTTTGTCCAAAAGACATTGTAGTAAATCATCATCACTTAAAAACAACAGAGCCCAGTTCCTGTAACCTGCTCGGTGTGGGCAGAGCTCAGCATGAGCACTGACAGACGTGGTTAGCTGTTTTTAATGGTTATAATCGCTAACAGGGTTTCCCATAAAACACATTATCAAAGGACTCTGTTACTTGCAATATAAACAAAAAGGAAAATCCAAATCTCAAAAACAAAAGATGTACTTGAATGTGAAGAATGTTCAAGGCATGCCAAATTTCTGAAACAATTTTTACTGACCCAACAATTCTGCAGAATCAGCCGTGATAATAAAGTTACATAACTTGACTTAAGTTGGAGAAAAATGAGTCTTAGGACTTAAAAACATGACTGTGTGATTAGGAGCTGTGCCGCAATCTTGTGTGTGTGCTTTGCAATCTATTTTTAGTTAAACATGATATGTTAAGATTCTGGTAACACTTCACTTCCCAAGAAATACTCTGTTTTAACTAGAAAAAAATTACTAGTTGTGTGGCTGTGAGCAACTTAACCCCCCTGCACCTTTGTTTCCTCATCTGTAAAATGTAGATGTGACAATTTATAATAAGAGATATATATTTGGTCTTCATCCACTGTTCCTGGCTCATAGCTCCCAAATCCTTGGAACTTCCTAAGCACAAGAGAACCTGGAAGCCTCTTCTATTGCATTTTGCCTTTTGTTCCTGAAGTAGTTCCAGAGTCATGAAAGTAAAAGGAATTCCTGTCATTCTTAACAAGCCCCTTTCAACCACACCTGAGTTTCTGTTAATAAGGTGTCTTTTGGAAAGCTCCTAAGGATGAGGGCTGGCTGCCAGGGGGAGCCAACCACATGATTGGAAGGTTTGGCCCCACCACTTCTATACCTCCAGGGAAAGAGAGAATGGAAATTAAGTTCAGTCAATGGCCAACGATTTAATCAATCTTGCCTAAGTAATGAAGAACCCATAAAAACCTAAAAGGAGGGGGTTTAGAGAGCTTCTAGACTGGTGAACCAGAACCCATGCACATTTTGGGAGGGTGGTGCACCCTAAACTTCATGAGAATAGAAGTTCCTGTGCTCAGGACATTTCCAGACCTCACCCTACTGTAAGCAGATAGGTTTAGGGGGTCCCTGGAGAAAAAGAACCAGGAATGGTTTTCTTGACATTCTGGCCTAAGTCATTCTGAGATCTAAGCCTGGCCAAAATGCTTGCCCTTGAACAGCTAATTCAGTAATTAATGAAAAGGTAATTCAGTAATTAATGATCTATGGGAACAAAGGAATGGCAGGAACAGAGAAAAGGCAGTCAACCAATAGAGCAGTGAGAAAGCAGAGTCCCAGTTCCTCCTCAAGGAATATACATAATGTATCTCTGAGTTCTGCAGGAACTAAGGCCCCCCATCCCAGTGGAAGATGGAATGATGATGTTGACCCTCTAGACCTCAATAAACTAAAGCTTGGACTCTGTTGCCCTTTGCCCCAATTCTATGCTGAATTCTCTGCTCAAGCCCCTTCATAAATATGCATGTACCCTTAGCTTAAAACGTCCCCAAATTAGCTGGGGGAGATACTGTTTTGGGAAAGATGCCTGGTGTTCTCCTTACTTGCTGCAGTAATAATAAATCCTTCCTTCTCCTAATCTTTGGCTTGGCTGTGTCTACTGACTCGACACCCAGCAAGAGGCAAGTGAACCCAGTTCCCAGGTAACACGACTGTACCTCTCTGTCTTGCTGTTCTTCTGTATCCTTGTGATATCCTTTACAATAAACTGGTAAAACATATGTAAATGTTTGAGTGCTGTGAGCTACTCTAGCAAATTAACAGACCCCCAAGGAGAGAGTTGTAGAAACCCATTTATAGCCAGTGAGTAAGAAGCACAGGTAACACCCTAGACTTGTGAGTGGCATCTGAAGGGAAAAGGGGGCAGTCTTGTGAGACTGAACTCTTAAAGTATCTCCAAGTGGGAAGTGTCAGACTTGAGTTAAATGTACAGGACATCCAATCACTGACTGCTGTGAATTCAAGAATTGCTCGGCGGTATAGAAAAAACACACACTGGAGCAGGTAATAATAGTATTTACACTCAGCATACAAAAAACATTCAATAAAATGTTAACTATATAACTGTTATATGAAGTCAGAATGACAAAAATGAAGAAGATGTTTTACAATGGTCTTCTTTCTAAGGAAATATCTCAGGTATTGAGAAGTAAATTATGAGATGAGATACCTTTTTTTTTTTGATAGTCTAAGTCAGTGGTTCTCAAAGTGGTCCATGAATCCATGGGAAGTTCTGAGGCCCCAAACTATTTTCATAATATGATACTTGTCTTTTTGACTATATTAACATTTGCAATGATGATTCAAAAGCAGTGGGGGGTGAAACTCCTGGGACCTTAACAGAAGTCAAGGCAGTGGCACCAAACAGTGTAGCCTTACTCTTCATCATCACACACTCACAGCGAAAATCCAGTCTCACTAAAGAGTGTCCTTTATGAAGTCATTAACACTATGTTATTAAATCTCCACCCTTGAGTACATGACATCCTCACATTCTGTGGGACGACGGGGGAGGGAAGAACACATAAAGCACACCTGCTGCGTCTTCGAAACAGGAAGGTGGTTCCAAGGAAAAATACGTCTGACTGAGCTGTGGTGCACATTTTTAATGGCACATCATTTTTACTTGAAAGAACGGACACATGAACTAGAGTTATTAGACTTGGGTATCTGGCAGACACTTCTCAAATATAAAAAAGAGAACTTGTCATTTCAATGAAAATAACTGACAGCATTTGTTGCCAATGATAGACTTTTGACTATTCAACCTACAGTTAGAACTTCGGAAAATCTGCATTCAACTCTGTGAGCTTACCAGCTTCTTAATAAAGTACTTTTCTCATACTGGTGATGATATCAGTAAATGCAGTTTTTTAATATCATATAATGAGATGTATCATCATTTAGAAGATCTATGCAGTTCAATGAATCCACACTTTCCAAATAACTAATGAATGATGTTAAAATTACAAAATCACACATTGGATAAAAGAGCCATTCAAAGTGCAAGATAAACTAACAGAGTTTACTGTAATAGAGTAAAAAGCTAACTGATGTGTCCACACTGCACATTACAATTAACCTAAAAGAAACTATCACTTGTCGAACTTTAGTGAAGCATCACAAATATCCCCAATTCTCTGAAAAGGCAAAACACTCCTCTTTTCCAATAACATATGTGTGTGAAACAGGACTTTCTTCATATCCTCAACCAAAGCAATACATTGCAAGACATGAAATACAGAAGCAAATATGAGAATCCAGCTTTTATTAAGCCAGACATTATAGAGATTTCCAAAAGTATAACAATGTCATTTTTCTCACTAACGTGTTTTTGTTTTGGAAAATAGTTATTTTTCATTTTTAAAATGCTGTTTATATTAACATGAGCTTTTTAAATATTTAATAAACACTTTGAATTTGTTTTAATTTCCAATACGGTAAATACTGATAATTAAACTATACAAACAAAATCTTGCAGAGGTCTTCAAAAAATTTTTGAACTATAAAAGGGTTCTGAGACCAAAAAGTTTGAGAATCAGCATATTCTAACGATATAAAAAACATCTGTGGGTGGTATCATACTCTCCTCCTTAATTAGCTTGGTTCTGCAGCAGAAAAGACTAAAATCAGGGGACATTCTACACCACAAAACAACATCAGACCAGCTCTTCCCACCAGTCCAGGCAGTACTGGCAACTGTATTTCTCATTTTTTATGTAATATAAAGTAAATGATTCTACACTAGAAAGCATTATACATAAAACCTTACAAAAACCTCCTCATTTTGGTAGTAACATCTTTTATAAGGTGAAAAATAAAAAAGTTTACATGTAACATCAGACTACTAAATGGATGAGAAGCACAGTGAGGAAAGACCCATTCATCCTTTTTAGTCTCAAAAAATGACACAGAGAGAATACTTAAGTATTATATTAAGAATTTCCCATTAATTACTTACACTTAAACTTACCAATGCAAACTGATTGACTTGAATAAAGAGGATTTCTACTTCCTTTTCAGTAACTTCAGTTGCAAAGCCCTTATACTCTTTATAGGCCTCGAGGTAAGAACGCAGCCACTGGCCCTGCAGCTCTCGATCTGGATAAAGGCTGTAGTCTACGTCACTCACACCTGAAGCGGGAACAAGTAAGCTGAGATGTCTAACACACAGCTTCTGCATGCTTTAATAATCCCCACCATCTGCATATTTTTCAGAAAAAAATTATTAGATGTTTCCATGTTTGGCTGAAATACTAGATAAACTGAGTAAACAGCATTTACTAAAGCAAATAATCATCATGTATTCCAAATTGAATTCTAATGTACAATACAGCTGATCACCACAATCGTCGTTGCCTCAATTTTTCCTCAAAGCGTGAACGAAGCTTGAACCACCTGCATCAGAAGCCGCAAATCTTCATTTTAATAAGTACCCCAGGAGATTCTTAGGAGATTCTTATGCACATTAATATCTAGAGCATTTCCTAGAACTGTGGCTCTAAAACTTTTTTAACTATTTACTCACAGAGTAAGAAATACATTGTATGTTGAAACCTTATACACGCACTTGACATTAAATTTCACAAAACAATATTTACCCTAACTATACCTTCCAATTCTGATTAATTTCTATTTCTTTTCCATTCCCTGCTTTAAAATAATTATCTTGCAAATCTGACTTCATGATGTGGTTTGAAAAATGCTCATCTAGTTCATAGTGTCTTGCCTAGCATTCAAGGTTCTCCCTAAATTGGTCCAAACTTACTTCTCTGGTCTATTCTCCATCATGAATTTTATACCCTACAGAAATATACTCACCTTGAAGTTTTCCTCCTTCCTACAGTGCCCTCCTTTCTCTTCAATCTGCACATCCAAATTCTACTTAACTCAAGTTTTAGCTCATTTTTTTTTCTACACAAAATCATATTAAGATCATTGAAGTTTCCACTTCATCTGTATCATTTGTATCACTGATAGCAGTAACTATCCACATTACTAGCAAGGTGGTATCTCATTATATGCACAACTGCTTTCCCTTCCTATAGATCTATATGTACAACATGTATGTGGGGATAAGGCATGTACATGATAAGCTTGGTGGAGGAAAATAACTAAAACCATGTAAATTAAAACTTTCCCCCAACTCTTTCCACAGTCCGGTAACTTAAAAGCGTATGAAAATACATGAATGCGTAAATGTATGCAAATACAAATTCAGCAATAAAAAATTCGCACTTAGGTGTAAACCATCCAGATGAATTTCCTAATCTTTAATTTTAGAATATTTCAAGTTTCTAAACATAGCCATAAAATGTATTTTAAATTAATTCCACTTACATTTTTAAAAAAGCTTTTATATTTGATGGTAAAAAAAGATTACTTTAAGGGGTAAAAATGATCAGCTTTCCAATTATTCATAGACAATGACAAAAAAAAATTCTTGCGCTTTTTTAATTAAACAACATTCCAAAAGTCCAAGTATACCATGGAAACAGCAAAGACTTTTAAATGAGAAAAAACTGGCTTCAAATCTTAGTTCTTTGTATTTTACTATGACCTTGGTGAGTTACTTTACTCATCTGTAAACTCGGAATATTACCCAACTTACAGGATTGTTGTGAAGAAAAAAATTAGATTAAGATTTATGAAGCAACTAGCATTATGTCAATTTTTAGTAAAAGCCATAATCATTATTTTTCTCTTATTTTCTTTAAATTAAGGAAGAAGTCATCACCTCTTTCCTTCAATAATAAAAAACAAAAACAAAAAGGTCAGGAAGAAAATAAAAATTGTTGCTCTAGCCCCTAGTTGATCTTTCAAGAGAAAAAAAAAAAATTCCAAAAGTATGATTTCAGTTACATGCTACTCCACTAGAGGAACATGTTCCTCTGGATTTTACCTGCGAATTCATTGAAATGATTTCCAATATCATATGCCAGGTAGTTGTATCCAGAATATTCATAATCAATGAACTGTACATCACCTATGTGAGACACAAAAACAAAGACATAAGAAATCACATACAGGATCAGAAAACCCCTATGCTATTTGTAATTAAACAGCTTCCAATTTTGTCTCATTGTACGTGCTTGGTTACATGCACTTCTGAGACAATACAGGGTAAGGCTGTGAATTTTATGGCAATGAGCTTTACAAAATTCAAATTATGTATCTTGGTCAACAGCTTCTCTGTGAACATTAATGTTCACTAAAGAAAAGTCAAAATACAGTCATTCTCCAAGTTCAAACAAAAGCAAAATATGTCTTTAACCACATGGGGGCATCAGTTACTTAAAAATTCAAGTTTAATTAGAAATGTAAATCCTATCTTTGGAAACTTAATAATCTGCAATTTAAACAAAAAACTAATCTATGATATTCCAACAGTGAACTGACAAGCTAATCTACATATGGAAATAAAATATAGACTTTCAAAGACCTGAATTCTATGAACCCTGCAATTATGCTATTAACACTTGCTGATCAATGTAACATCCCTAATTTAAGAAGTTAGTTGCTATCAAACTCTTAAATTTTTCTGGAATGCTACATAATTAAGTTCACAATAGCATACTTAAGCAGTATTAAGGTGGTTGTTTTATCATTTAAAAAGAGCAAACGTATAGTTGCTTTTAAACATTTTTTTAACTTGAGAAATTTTTATATAAACTAAATTAGTGGTAAATATATATATATATATATATATATATATATATATATATATGCATATTTCATTATAATTCTCCAAAGACTATCCTGTTCTGCCTGCCCAAGGGACATATTCCTGCTTAGGAACACTTCATTCTTGAGTACTGAGTACTATAGAGGATTTGGCTCAACAAAGAAACAGGTCCTATTGTTTAAGAGAGAGACAAGAGAAAAAGAGAGAGAGAAAGAGAGTGAAACATTAAAAAAAAAAAATAAAAGTGGGTCACTGTCTGCACCAGGGGATCACAAACTCAAAGGCTCACAGTTAAAATGGATACACGAACAGAGATGGCTGTAAGAACCATTTCTAAAGTGCTGATGCTGAGAAAATGTATAGCATATGAACTACCTTTTAAAACATCAAGCAGAGGTAACAAAACAAAATCCTGGTCTATACACATTGGCTTTCCCCAGATAAAAGAGCTTTTGAACTGTCATGTGCTGATGTAGATTTATATGTTTAATCTGGGGATGTATGCTGATCACATTCAAATTCAGAAAAAGAATGATAAGACAAAAAAAAAAGTCATGGCAAGAGGAATATTTTACACAAAAGCAAAAAAATTTATTGTAACTGCATTTAATATAAAATTCTAAACTTTTATAAATAGTCAAGTCTAGAGTAAAGTAAGTGAGATCATCAAAGTATAAAAGCTCAGTTACCAAATCTACATTCATATTGACAAAATAAAGTCTTTAAAAGTTGGTGACTACATAAACCACTGAAATTCAACCAATTTATATTCTTGAATTCACAAAAAAATGATCCCACACAAAGTCTTAAAGTTAACTAAATCACTTTACTAAACTACAGGATGGGAAGACAGAACAAGTTTTAACCAAATCACTTTATTAAATTGCAGAATGAAAAGCCAGAACGTATTTTAAATTTTTTTCTAGGTACCCTTGGGAATGTGAAGGTGAAGACCATACTTTGCAGCCATGATAAAAATGTCATTTAAAAAAATTATTTAATGACCAGGAGCATTACAAATGTCATATGAAAAAGGACACGAAACAGTAAACACAGTGATCCAGATTATTAAAAATATTATGCTGAAGAAAGAAAAAAACAATGCATAGGGGAAAAAAAAAAAAGATGAATGGAAATAAACCAAACAAAATGTTTCTAATTTCTTTTCAGGTGATAGACAAGTGACCTTTTTTCCTTATATTTGAAGTTCTTTACAATAAATATCACTTTAAGGAGGAAAGAAATGATAGTTTAAAAGGATAAGAAAAAATAAGAAACTAAACACAATGATTTGGGAAATACCTATCCACTCAACCTTCAAGAAATTAGGATTCCACAGAATTTACCAACACATTACTGAGTCAACTGAACAGTTTTAATAAACAATTTTTTAAATTGCAGCTGTTGACTGCGTTAGCTCTTTAAATACAAATTCTTGTAGAGCTCATATTAAGTGTTACATGCCAATAAAAATACACAGCCCAGTCCTGAAGCTTACTTTTGCCACATAAACAAAAGCTTCAATTTCAATTTTCAAAATTATATTTAGAATTTGGCAAATAGAAATAAAACGGCAGGTAAAACATGCCTGCTTGTAGAGTACATACAATTTAAATAAAGCACAGATCATTTTAACAAAAGTTAAAATCTGTTTCAGCATGAACATTTTAGCAATGACTTTTTGTAGTAGCATTAATTCATTAAAACTAGCCTTTATTTTTAAATACTATGTTGAGTTTAGAAATAATGAAATTTTAAAAATAAGAAAATGAAGCTAACAAGATACAGATGAGGCTGTTACCAGGCTCCGTGCATGTGAACAAGTGATGCGATAAACCTCCAGTCAGTGCGTTTAAGAAGCACGGGGTGCGCCGCCACATGGCAGCAACAATGGCATACCTAATCTGTAGCAGATGAAGAAAATTTGGCAAACTCACATTTTACAAGACACAAAGCTTAAAAGGAAAAAAAATTTTTTTTTAATCTGCATTAACTATTCTTTTCAAACTACTGCAAACAAAGTGGAACTCAACCTTAAATTTAATCTTCTGCAACAAAGTAAAATTAAAGAGGCCTGCTTCCCTTATTTCGGGCGCCAGAAAAATCAAATTACTGGAAAATGCTTTCCTACCAAAAAAAAAAAATTACACTGAATTTTTTTCTCCTGCAAATTTAACTCCTGATTTCTAGCATCTCCAACTATTTAGAGGAAAGTCCACATCACTATTAATAAGTGATAGTTCATAAGGAATAACTATTTTGTTAATTTATTAAGATAAGAATTTTTAATCAAGGATTCAAGGGCAGAAAGAAAATGAGAATACTCTAAAATTTTATACAAAATGTTATGTGTATGTGCATTTTCTGAGGGGATTCTCAAGAGATCCATGACCTCTAAAAAGTAAAGAAGCACTGCTGTAAGGGCCAGGACTATATTTTATGTATATAATTGGCACACTGACTAGCACATGACGAGTAAGGCATAAGATTAATGAATAAAACTATAATCTGAATTTTCAGAAGCTACATTTGTCTTTTTATTATATTTTTCTTATATATCTTCACAGTAATGAAATCCACACCCTACTGAGTTAAATAAATTGCTCAAATCTCAGTACAGCTGAAAATAAACAATATTTAAAGTACTTTAAAACCAAAAATTAAGTTTAGTTAACTAAGGCTATATAATTCACAAGACAAATTCATTTGGACTCCTTTATTTTGCTGTTAAGGAGGAATGGATAAAGATAAAAAGTAAAATAACCAATATGAGAACCTGAACATCTTTCTAACTCACTCCACTCGCTCTACAGTCCTATGTAATGCAGAAAGAGAACAGAGAGAAAAAGTAAGCATGATTACGTTAATGATGGCAAACTGCTTTCACTCTTACACAGAAAAAGGAAGTATTCTGCTCTAGGAAACTTTCTCTTCAGCTCTCACTCTGATGTCCAGAAACTTTACCCTGGACACGTACACTTTCACCACAGCACTTATCATTCTGAATGCAAATATCTGTTTGGTGATTTGACTCCTCCACCACACGGCATGCGGCTTCCTGGAGGGGTAGCAGGAGGGTAGGAGGTCCCTTCCATCTTTCATCATGCAATCCACAGAGCCATCCTGAGCACACAGGAAGTATTCAAATGCTAGTGAAATAAACGGAGTTTTTGCAAAGAATGCTCAGACACATTGATAACACATGCTTAAACGGGGGAGGTGGGATAGGCATGAAATATTAAGGAACAAAGTGTGGCCTGCCATTCTCATTCAAGTACATGATTGAACATACAGTGCGCTCAATGTATGAGGAGGGAAAAAACACTGAACTAGTAACTATTTTAGATATCTCTTCCTTAATAGTCCCAGTTTTTACAGTCCATTTAAGTGTTCTATGACCTGATATAGGGATATTTTATTTTATACTAGTGATCCAGAATACAAGTTAAAACAAGGTTAAGATTATCCTTCATAAAAATTCCACCCTGGAAAATATAGGTTAGCAAATTTAAAAATAAACTTATACTTGCTTATATTTTAAAATAAAATGAACAAAAAAATTCTCAGTAAAACATCAATAAAATAACTACAACCACAACAATGCCTTTTCATGAATAATGAAGTGGATTAGATTTAGAGCCAATCAAGTGGCTAAGAATGGTGACTCACTCTCACTCGTTTTCTATTTATATCATTTAAAATGCTAAAGGAAAACCTGGTTTACTCTACCACTCTCAGAAAAAGCTTTTCTTCCAACTCATTGTATTTCCTTAAGTAGCTGTAAATCAGCTTCGTGTATTTGCTGACAGAGTAAATAATCAATGGCTGCCATTACTAAAATTTAAAGTTATATATTAGATCTTTACATGAGCTTTTATGAAGAAATGGAGGGAAAGGAGAAACAAAACAGCCACCAATAAACATTCCGACAGAGCAGCAAGACACGGACAATAAACTCAAAAGCTTCTAACATTCAGCAGTTAAAAAGTTAGCTGAAATTAAAATATGAGATTTGAAGTCAACCAATAAGCAATATTGAAATTTGTTCTGTTCAGCATAAATTTTTTTAATTGCTGATTAATTTAAAAGATGACTGGTAAGTCATATCTTATCTAGAGCAAGAACCACTGCTTTTGGTTTTCTTATTGTGTAACAAATTCTATCATCATATCATTAAACATTCTTTTCTTACCTTTTTAAAGATGTCATTTCACTGAAGGCAAGGAATGGGCTGCTGTCTTACCAACCACCTAATTCCTGGCACTGACTAACTTTTCAAAAATCTTGACAGCTACCATCAACTTCAGAAAGGAAGCTTACTCTTCTCCCATATTCCTGAGTCCTGTCAACTGACATGACGAAAACAAGTAGAAGCAGTGTTTCTCCTGTGATGCCTACCAGTTCCCGTAACATTTGCAGGTGAAAATGCCTATAAACTGCAGGGTGCTCGTGGTCTTTGTGGTACATATACACTTTTAAACTTTAATCACTCAAGTTACAGTTAATAAGTAATCTGTAAGTTGTGCTTAAAGACAGTCTGAACTGTCATCTCATACCAATGAGTCATAAACCCTTCTGGCTTACAGTAAACCATTTTCACATTTTCAGAGTCAGATACATTTTATATAATGCATCCCATAAACATAATACTGGGCTGGCAAACAATGTGTTCTCAGGCCAAATCCAGCCCAGTGCCTGTTTTTGTAAATAAAGCTTTATTGGAACACAGGCACATGTATTTGTTTATGAATTATATGAACAGTATATGACTGGGTTCGTGCCACAACACAGAGCTGAATAGTGGAAACACAGGCTATAATATGGTATGCAAAGCCTAAAATACGTACTACCCAGCCCCTTACAGAAAATGTTTGCCAACCCCTGTCGTGGTATTAGCGCTGCAGCTAAAAGCTGTTAAGTACCCAGTCCGGTGCTACACACTTTACATGTTATCATCCAAAATCTTGTCAGGAACCATGTGAAGTAGGTATTATCTCTAAGCAACAAATAAAGCAAACTAAAGTTCCAGATTACCAACAGTATAAGCACTCCCTAGACACCTGTTTAATACGTAGAGTCTTAAGCCCAGAAATTCTTGTTCGGCTGATCTTGGATGGACCCAGAAAACTTCATTTTTTTCCAAGTACCTTAGGTGATTCTGGTACAGACAGTAAAGGATCAAATATAAACACTTAATGAAGAGACAAAATGAGCTGTCTAATACCACTTACTTCCATATGTGATTTGAGCAGGAATCTGAACACAAGTGTTCTTGATTCCAAAATCGGTATTCTTTTTGACTTCTCTTTTAAGTTACTTAAGAGTTAAAAGTTTGATTACTCTCTTTTAAGAGTAATATATGTGCTTTTAAGAGCTACTTAGAGATTTTTTAATGTAGTTACAATACACAAAATCTAAGTTATCATGGTTGAAAAGTACACATAAAGACTTCAAGATGATCAAATATAAACTCACGAAGTTTAACTAAAATTTGCAATCCCAAGAAACTAAGGGCCTGAGATACACTAGAGAGAGATACTGAGCTTGACAATGCAAAGGCCAGTCCTGTGGCTTCCAACTTACCATTTTTATATATCTCATAGGTGGGTACAAAATAGTGAAGCTCTGAGCTCACATCACATGAATGATTTAACAAGTGATAATAAATCAAACACATTTGTGAACATAATACACAGCTGAATCATTTATTCTATGTAGAATCTATTTTAATTCCACAAGATTTAACACTTGGCTTTTAGAAGCCATAACAATGTAAAATTTAAGGTAAAGAGCTCTGCAGTCCATATTTCTAACTTTAATGATTCTCCTTAAAAATGACAACTGTAAGTAAAGTACTAATGCTATGCTACAATTCAAATACAATTTTTTGCTTATTAAAAAATGAGAAGTATATAAATTTAGTAAATTTAAGTATGAGACATGGCATCTTCTCCTTATAACTAAAGACAAATATGTCATACAGTCACAATACTTCAAAACCATTAACTCCTAATCTGAAACAGAATAAGATGATAATAAGAAGAATAAGCTTCTTGCCATGTTTTCATGAGTTTTAGTTTTTACCTGAACAACATTCCAACCATGTTTTCTTAATGCTTATGTATCAACTAATCACAAAGGAATTAATTTTTTTAATGGATGCCATGAAGTCCAAAGTAGCCTTCCTAATAGACAGTATAAAACCATTGGTAAGAAAAAAATAACAGAACATCTCCATAACTAACACACAAACATAACCACAAAGACAAGGAGAAACAAATGGTACATAATAGATTTCTATGAAGAAGGGTAAACTCTAAAAACTGTATCAACACAGTTACACTTGTTGAACTGTGAGCTTTATTTCCGTGTAGGGAAGAAAAATTAGGTGCAAAAGTATGATTTAGGTAACTCTTGGTAAAGTAAACAAATGACAACCTTGAACTCTTAAAGCCAAACTGAAGCACAGAGATTTTATTTGAAAATATGAGAACTTCTCATATCACTAATCAACAGTTTAAATAGGCAACTGGTTAAATAAAAAAGTAAAAGTGTATTTTTTACACCTAAGACATAATAGTAATCTGATTTTTTTGGTCCCTTATATTTTAGTTTATAAACAAGTTTGTTCTGTGAAATGAATATGCAAAATAAACTTATAAAATAAAAATATGAAAAGTTAAAATTATATTCCAAAGGAAATAACAGTCTCTTGATTAACTTGCAGTTAAAAATAAAGCTGAGTGTCCACTTCAAATGTAAGATGAAGACCCTCACTTGAAACTCCATTATATAAAATAATGTGTTATTAGATCTTGCACTGAACTTAAAAGCTTATATATCGCTTTAATGCATGACTAATACTCTGTCTCACAAATGGCATTGAGATTTGGTTACCAGAATATAATGCAGTACATATATACTATGACAATTATATGTAATAAATGGGTAATAATAAATTAAAGGACACTGTCAAGTACTTTAATGTTTTAGGGTACACCTAAAGTTTAAAAAAAAATGATTCCATACAAATCCTTCAAGACATTCAAAATAAAGATGTTAGCTCAGAAAATTTTTAAAAACTAGAATCTCTAATTCACATTAAAATATCAAACATAAAAAATACTCAAGCATGTTTTTGAAAATACATGCTTCAGTCTACCACCCTTGACAGTGTTCTTTGATGGGTTTTCTTCAAATTAAAGTGAGTCACAAAAATTAAAAATAACCTTTGCATTACAGTAGTCTCAACCCACTATCTGATAATGGTCATAAATAATAATTTAGTATATTATGACCACTAAATCAGAATTCTCTGACTTCAATATTTTCACAACAGCACACTTTTAGTTCAAAATAATCTTTCAACTATAACACCTATCTTCAAAACCTGTCTCCCTCAAAATGCAACAGCTTCAAAGTTTCAAACAGATTTTTTGAATTAATACTAATTTCTTAACCAAAATTGCATTTTAAAAATTTTAATTCTGTATTGAAGGGTATCCACCATTTAGCAACCAAATCTCAAACCACTTTATCCAATAATATAAACAACCGAGTGTTTCTTAAATATGAAAACAAAGAATTTGAACACAGCAAGATAGGAACACTCTCAAAAAAACATTTCACCAAAAGGTATCACTGTCTACCTTAAAAAGTTATAAAACAATTTACTAGAGCATCTTGATTATTATTTTAGCAGATAGAAATTTCAACAACTACAAATAATATTTCCTCCATCTGTGGCTCTCTCTTAGCATCAAAATACCCAACAAAATCAGTATAATAAACAGGTAATAGGAAACCTGGAGACGTATTTGTTTCTAATACTGCTGTCTCCCCCAACACTCAGAAAATTTCTGTATTTATAAAACAGCGCAATGTCAGCTGGTTTTTCAATAACCCCCATTACAAGCATGTGCATTTTCAAACCATGATTACCAAGTAGGTTTTACAATTAAAATTTTTAAACAAAGTCATTTTATTATTTTTCATCTAAACCTCTAACACAAACCAAAAACTGTTTCTAATAAACCAATTCTAAGAAACGCATTTCATATAAATATGTATAGACATATTCATAATTCAGCACAGTTACCATGACTTTGTAACCAAAAGAAAACATTTGAAGACTTCATAAATATTTTTAATCTTTGCATCTGAATTAAATTTCTTGATAAAAAGATCAAAGGACCATTAAGAACATACAGAAAAAAACTTTACTTACTGCTAAAGTCAAATACCTACCTTGTTTCTCATTGTAGATTATATTCTTACACAATAGGTCATTATGGCAAAGCACAACAGGCGAGCCCAGGTTGGAAAGAATCTCCTTCATCCAAGTCATTTCTTCCTGAAGAATCTGAGAGCTCGGGATATCACTTAGGAACCTTTTAGTTTAAAACAAAACAAACAAAAAAAGTTACATCTTGTTTGTATTAATGACAACATTTTTTTAAAGTCTCATTAAGGATTAAAATCTTTTTTCGTTTTTTTTGGTCATATACAACTTAATTTTTTTCCCTCCAGTTTTATTAAAATATAATTGCATACAGCACTGTGTAAGTTTAAGGTGTACAGCATAATGATCTGATTTACACACATCATGAAATGATGACCACAATAAGCTTAGTAAGTATCCATCATCTCATACAGATACAAAGTAAAAGAAAAACGAAACAATTTTTTTTTACTTATGATGAGAACGCTCAGGATTTACTCTCTTAAAAACTTTCATATATAACACAGAGCAATGCTGATTTATGATGTTGTACATAACATCACTAATATTTATTTATTCTATAATTAGAAGTTTGTTACCTTTTGACTACCTTTTCAATTCCCCCTCCCCCATACTCCACAGATCCTCTTTCTCTGAGTTAGTCTGTTTGTTTTTGTAATATATATAAACTGTAACTATGTAGCTTCCTGGTACATGAAATAATGACTCACTATTCACATACTATAATATCGTAATGATTCACATACCAAAAAAATTTATTTTTAATGAGTTCTTTCCATTTAATTGCTCAGACTTCTGAATTATAACAAGCCAATTATTCTAAAAGTTGGAATTAAAAAGAAAACACTATAATGAACTTCAGCATAAATAAAAAGAAACTAAGCAACAGTAAAACTGAGGGGCAGAAAGGTAAAATATTTTTCAGTACAAATTTGGGTGTGGGAGTAATATATATAGCTAATAGCTAACTTCTACTAACACTACATTAATGTTTTATATTTATCTCTATTTTGTAGGTGAGGAAACCAAGACACAAGGAGTTTAATAAAAACAGGTTTAACTATATTATTTAAAGTTACAAAGATTGTCCATTAAAGAACTAAAACATCTATTTAAAGCTTGGTAGAGTGAATGTAGTAATATAAATCAGCTAAAGTCACATTTGAAAGTCAATACATACTATCTACTATTGATAAATCAACTCACATTATCATACAATCATTAATCATTATATCATCATGATAACAATATCACAGAATACTTATCTATTATAAAAATGGCCTCAGTAGTGAGACTGGGAAGGGTGGGAGTTCGTATGGCAAGCAGGATTACCGATCATGGCTTTTTATCCTACACTCCTGTCTGTGGTATTTATCATATTGTGTTTGTAATAATTTGATTAAAATAAAATGGAACAAAAATGGGTTGCTACTTCTTCAATAGCACCATCGGGCTTGCAAAACTGCTGTGAGTCTACTCTTTCTCTTCTTCCCTTCATACTTTAAGCCAAGTTCTCTTCATTCTTTCTCTATATAGTCTCTCAAATTACCCCTCGCGTGTCCATTTTACAACACCAAATTTACTTCAGTGAATTTGCCTTCAGGTGGCTGTGGCCAGGGTTCTCCCCACTGCTGCATTCTCTTCTGCACAGAGCTTCCAACAGAAATTCTTACATGCTCTTTTCAAAATGGTATAGTTATTCAAGAATTTATTTTAAAAGTATCGAATTGAATGGAAATAACAGAACTCAAAGGATTATTAACATGACAATTACAAACAAAAAGGAATGGAAGAAAGTATGAAAAATATTTTTAATATTTTAATTGTCTTTAATGTTTCAGTTGTATATTTTCTACCGGGCAAGGTGCTTTTGCTTTGTTATTTATGACACTGCATCTCTAGCTTTTCCAAAGTATCACTAACCTCAAGGATTTAAAGTATGCCTCGGCAAGTCTAGAAAATGTAACCCAAAATCTACCTAAACAACCTTCTCTGAATTGTAATAACAATAATTTTTAAAATAGTAGCTAACATTTATTTAGCGCTTTATGTGGCCAGGCACTGTTCTAAGCAATTTATATATACTGACTCAATTAAGCCTCACCAAAAATACCCATAAAAGGTAAATATACTACCTTTGCTACTTCCATAAGTCACACAACAGAACTGTTAATTAGCAGAACTGAGATTTTATCCCAGGCTGTCTGGCTCCAGTCTTGTACTCTTAACCCATACAATACCATACTGCCTCTCAACTCTGCCTCAAGTCAAGAAAATCTTGCATTTACCATTGCCACCTACTTCATTATTTTTACGTGTTTTTCCCCAAAATCTCTCAATAAGAAGCTATTTCAAAAGAGAATGTTTTGTCTTTATGTTATCACTTCCTGAATATCCAGCACACTGGACGCAGTTCCAGATGTGTGCCTATCCCAGTTAAAAGGGTCTAACAGCCCTATCCATTCAAAGCTTGACAAACTATATGCAAATAGAAACACATACTCAGAGTGAATCAAACTAATTTTTGAAATAATCAAACTCAAAAGAATAATACAGCTATTTTTCCCTAATGAATTATAAAAAATAAAAAGAAACAAGAAAAAAATCCTTAGGTCCTGCTTATCTCTGTCGTTCTTAAAACAGACTTCCTGAATATAAAAGGTGAAGTCTTCGTGTACATTTAGATATAAGGACAAAATAAAATTTCCAATTTTTGTACTAGTATTAATCACATTATGTGAAATCATGTTTGGTGTAAATTCTCAGGTGGGAGCCACAGAGTATGTCAGAGGGTCCCAGCAGGACTGTGCTCGGGGTAAAGAGTGGCCAAAATGGCAGAGGAGGAAGACTCTGAGCTCACCTGCTCCCACAAGCACACCAAATTACAACTATTTACAGAGCAACTACTGATGAGAAAGACCAGAAGGCTAACACAAAAGATTTTCTACAACTACAGATATAAATAAGGAACCACAGTGAGTTGAGTGGAAGGGGCTGGGATGTGGTGCAGTCAGTACCCACACCCCCGGGTGGGCGACCCACAAATGGGAGGATCATCACAACTGCAGGAGCTCTCCATGAGGAGTGAGAGGTCCAAGCCCACATCAGGCTCCCTAGTCCGGGAATCCTGCACCAGGAAGACCAGCCCCAGAATGTTTGGGTTTTGAAGGGCACACTTTTCGAGAGCCAGAGGGCTGTGGGAAACAAAGACTCCCTCCATTCTTAGAGGGCACACACAAAATCCCACATGCCCCGGGGCCCAGGGGAGAAGAGCCTGGCTCAGATCCACCCGCTGACCTTCAAGAGCGTCCGGAGAGGCAGAAGGCAACTGGCGCTCACCCTGGGGACCCTCACACTGGCAGCAGCCATTTGGGGAGCCCATTCTCCCAGGAGGACACTGGAGCTGGCAAGCGCCATATTGGAATCCTCACTTTAGCTTATTAGCACCAGAACACAGGCCCACCACAGCAGGCAAAGCTATAGGACAACTTGGGCCCCTCAGGCAGCACCCAGGGATCTGGCCCCACCCACCAGCAAGCTGACACTAACTTCCAGACACCCCGAAACCCAAGGCCAGCTGTGCCAGGAACCAGCCCCCATCTACTGGGTGGGCTGACACCAACTCTGGAGACCCCCAGGGCCCTGCAGCCAGAGACCCCGGAACCTGGATCCACCCAACAGCAGGCTGGTACTAGGTCCCAGACCCTCTGGGATCTGGGCCCTGTCCACCAGCAGGCCGCCACTAGATCTGGGATACTGGGCCCCATAACCACCCACCCTAGAACCTGGTTCCACCCAAGTGGGCCAGCACTAGACCCACTGACACTCCTGTATGCTATATATGGTAGTTGTTAAGAGAGTAAATCCTAAGAGTTCTCATCATAAAGGAAAAAATTTTTTCTATGTGTTTAACTTTGTGTCTATTTGAGACTACAGATGCTCACTAAACTTACTGTGGCCATCATTTCATGATGTGTGTAAGTCAGATCATTACGCGGTACATCTTAAACTCATACAGTGCTGTATGTCAATTATATCTCAATAAAACTGGGAGGAAAAAAAGTTCAAAAAATTGAGATTCTAAATACTGATTTACAAATTTTTCTATATAGGAAATAATGAAATACCTTAGTTTGAACCTGGAGAGTCAGTCTTACAAAAGCTGAGTAAGACTTCAGTAAATGAATTTTCAACCTCATTATTTGAGACTTAAATAGTCCCAAAGAACTAAGACAACCCAAACTTTTCCACACTCTGTTATTACTACACTGCCCAATATAGATCTCCAGGCCCATGCAAAACAGCTTTTCTTTGGACACAACGAACTTTTTTAAAAGGTCTCTATGGCCAACTCAAATTATGCAAAAATGCACCCATTCATAGTGATATTTATATCATGTTCACATTATGTTTACTTTCAAATAAATGTTCTATACTTGTTTCTTGCACCCCCCCCCATTTCCCCACTTTTATAAGGGTTGCTTTTTGGTTTTTTAAGTTGACTGGTAGAAGAGAAGTGGTTATTTCTGTAGTGCCTTCTGAGAGTCAAATGAATTAATGCTTATTTTACTTAAATGCAAAGCAGTAAACGAAACCAGATTTTATATACAGAAACCTTATAGTTATCTTTGAAACCCTATATATAGAACAAAGCAATGTAAAACATAATTTCAAATGTAAAAATAATTTTACCTTTTATTAATGTCTTCATCTGCAAATCCTGTGGGAATGAGAGAGAAATATTTTCCCATCTTTAGCCATAGATTAGATTTGGGAATCCAGCCATTGTGTGCATGAATAGCATGGATTTTAGCCAGCTGACGTGCTATTAGCCTGTTTAAAAACAAAACATAAAAAGAAAATGTTAAGCACCATACAGTTCATATCTACACAAAGGTAAACTAAAATAATTAGGGTGCATTTATCTTATAATATGATTTATTTTTACCATATATAAGATTCAAAATAATATGGCAAGCCAACTCTCACAAGGAGAGGCAAACAAATGTTTAAAGCGTAAGTAGGAAGAAATGCCTAAAATTAATACAGCAATTAAGTATTATGTCTAAAAGAGGATGAGTATCTGGAAGTAGGCAGCCTATTTTGTTTATACAGTGTTTGGGATCAGCAGAAAAACACACAACTATAAATCACTTCAAGGCACATATTTAGACATTAATCACTGATACATTTAAATTGTACTGAGTCGTTTTAACTTTGAGCTTTTGAAGTCACTGAAGTAAAAGGGCAAAAGGGACTAAAGTAAAAAGGTAACAGGGCAGAAACACAGGTTCTAAGAGCTGATTTCTATAAGGGTGTTAACCAATTCTCTGCAGAAACGTTAGGATTTTATGATTTTAGAATCAATCCTGATACAACAACAAAGTGATCTGAAGCTGTGTATACACTATCTTTGTACCTACAGAACTTAGCACAGCAAATGTTAAAGGAGGAATAAGCATACCAAACAGAAATAAGAAATAAATGACAATACAGCCCACAGAATTGTAGGTAGAAAAGTGACTTAACAGTCATCTACCAAAAAAAGAACTTAAAAATCGCAAATTTTCAAGATGCTAGCCATCTAACATAATATTCCTCAAAGTACAGCTGAAGGGTGTACAACAAAGCGCCACCTAGGGATGGCTGAGGTTCTGCCTCGGATCTGTTCAATCAGGATTCAGGGGTGGGACCCAGCACCCTCATTTTAAACAAGATTTACAGGTGATCTTAATCCACTGTAAAGTTCGAGGAGCACTGATATAATGCCCAATTCTGCTTTTGAAGTCACTGACGTTAAAGGGCAAAAGGGACTGAAGTAAAAAAGTGGGCAGATAAACAGGTTCTATGAATTAATTTCTGTAACTGTGTTAACAACAAATTCTCTGAAAAACATTAGCTTTGCTATGTACTGAAATCAACCTATGAAAATTAAAAAAAAAACAACACAGAGGCTGAGCACTACCCAACTACCCCCAGAAACTCTAATTTAATTGTTTCGGGGTACAGCCAGGGCATCAAGCTGTTTTTTAAAAGATTCCCAGATGAACTTAATATGCAAAAACCACCTAACTAAGGCACACAGGGAATCTAGCAGTGTAGTAATCCCTCACCAATCTGTGATTAAGTAACAGTTTTATCATATTTTTACACTACAATGAATATTTCTATCTACCTAAGAGTCCTGATTTTCCTTCGGTGAAACTTCCATCTCCTCACTTTCAGTTCATGTGCTTCATACTGAGCTGATCTCGATCCTAACTCCCTATTCCATCTGCACCGCTAACTTTAGGAGAGAACGTATGACACAGACTTGCCCAGAGCATTCAACCTTCAGGCCACAGTGACTGGTTCAGGACATATAACCCAAGCTAGGGCAAAAGGATTTGTCCCCAGGGCTCTTGTTGAAGCTACTGACTTTGATTGCAGCTATCAGGAAAAGAGGAACATACGCCGCATCCCTACAACACACACACTGCAAACTGACAAGTCAGAAACTGCTGATATTATATTTGCCCTTCTTAAAGCTTGCCAGAAAATAAAGCTAACGCACAATAAAACAGAGACTGATATTCCTAATGACACTGCTAGAGCCCCTGGATCTATCCATGCCTGACTTCAGTATTCTTAGATACATGCATCAACAAATTCCTTCTTCTTTGAGTCAATTTGAATTTTCAAATTATCATCCTCAATCAAGAGTCCTAATTCATTACCAAAATATTAAAATCTGTGATCTTTTTAGGTATGTGTGTTTTGGTTCATACCTCTCAAATCAGCAAATAAACATTTTTATATAAATTAAATAAATATTACTTAGCTGAATTTCCCTAAGAGCACATATTCTACAAGAATACAGGGGAAAAAATTCTATTTTTATGCCAATCTCTCATACATGCATAGAAAGCTAGGCCCAAATGAACATACAGTACTTTAAGCACTAGGAAACTTCATGAAAAAGCCAAGTGATAACAAAATCAAAACAAAGAAGAGTGCAAATACACACATACATATGCACACACATGTGTATGTATGTATGTATGTATACATATGTACGTGTGTGTGTGTGTGTGTAAGAACTGGTTTTAAAATTTTAAGGATGGAAGCTGGGACAAGAGGCTTGAAGAAAGGCAATCCACGTTACATAAAACTCACAGGGCAATCTATACCACTGTTCTGAATGTAATTCAGGAGAAGCATCACATATTAGAACAGGAATTCAATACTAACAAATTTTATTTGCTGTTTTAAAAATAAATCATAATGTCTTTTTTTTATAGTTTTACCCCAGAGTTTGTAGAAGACTCTAATTTGCAAAATACAAAATGTAGTCTCAGAAGTTGCCTGTATATAAGTTATTCAGCTAGGAGCGTCCGGAATGACAATTCTATGGTAAATACATCAAAAGTGAATAAAATATCATGGCCACGACTCCAAAGGGCTCTTAGATGATAACTGAATCTGTTGAACATGAACAGCTGCTAGAAGAAAAAGCACCTACTAATTCTGAGTGTCAGTTTTTCTAGAGGAATGGGGGCTCGCCAGAGCTGAGCCAGGATTTGAACTGGTGACGTGACGCAGAAGCCAAGGCCCTTCACTGCAGGGCACCGCAGTTAGCACTGCAGGGCACTGCAGTTAGCGCTGCAGAGCTAGCTGGGCTGTCATCGGGCTTTGCCACTGCATTTTCAGTCTAAACTTAAGCAAATCATTTCACTTCTCTGAGTCTCAGCTTCCTTACAAGGAAAATCAAATTACTGGCCTATTACACAATCTTAACTCTTCTTCAAATCTAACATGATACGCCCTGAATACCAGAAAAAAATTTACATAAAAATTTACTAAATTTAAAGATGTAAGTTCAATAATGACAGCATGAATTTCACATTTGTACTCATATACAAAGATCCTGAAGACTAACTTCCTATCTCATACCAATTTCCTACTAGTTACAATGGAAATATTAAACTATGGAATGAAAGAGGCAAAATTTTCCAAATGATATTGATATTTATCAAAAATTATCAAATGTAATTTTCTTCTTTGAACAAATTTCTAAAATTACAGGTGAAACAATAAAATTTTATATGAAATTTTAAAAACAGTTCTATATAACATGATATATACCTACTTAAATGGAAAACAAACTAAAATATTAATGATCATCATACAATAACAAAATTAATATTTACAAAAATGTGTATCAAAACTTAAGAGCTAATGTAATATCTTAAAAGTAAATTAGATATATGTGCCTTATTATAGGTGCACTGTTAAAACAGAATTTGATTATATAAGGGACAAAATTAGTATTAAATGATAGTATCATGTTTACATAATGGCAAAAATATATTCAGTGTTGTTTAAAATGTTTCACAGCATTTTCCTATGTAATTTTTCTAAATAGCAGCAAATAATAATAGCAATAGTTGAAACTGCTTTATTAACAGTTTTGATAAATACTGTCACTAAGTTATTCTACAAGGGGCAAAGACCATGCCTTATTCTATCTTAGCATTCAGCACTAAGAAAAGGTACTAGATATTTAATGAATGAGAGACATTACCCTGGCAACAGACTCAGGATTTAGAAATTTACCAAAGAATTCTACCACTTTAGATTTATTGTCAGGTAGGTTAAAATCTACCCTGGATTTTTTAAAAATCTCAAATAATAAGAATTGTACCAAAATTAATGCTTTGCTATAGAAAAACAAAGTGACTATCCACTTGAAATAGTCTTTGTTCTCTGACAAGTCATATCTTGTATAAGCCTTCTTTCAAAATCTAGAATTCAAGTCAATTTCTCAGAACTGTTGGTCTATCTTTTCTACAGCAAAATTAACAAGGAAAGGAAGAAAATCCATGTATTATACAAATATCCTCATGGAAATAAGTATAGTTCAATTGCAAGCATAGCAGCTACATATTTAAAAATAGGCTTTGCTAACAGATTTAAAAAATAAGTAAATCCTATTTACAAGTTCTATATTCATCTAAAGTTAATTGGGCTTTAACAAAACATGCAATTTGTGAAGGATGGCTTTGTTAAGAAAATGAATGGTTTTTATTAGTAAATGAACTCAACAAAGTGGCAGAACACAAAATCAATATATAACATCAGTTGTAGTTCTACATTAACAATAAGTAATCCAAAAAGAAAACTAAGAAAATAATTCCATTTACAACAGCATCAAAAAGAATACTTAGGAATAAACTTAACCAAGGAGGTGAAAGATTTCTACACTTAAAACAAAAGACTGCTGAAAAAAATTAAACACAGAAACAAACAGAAAGACATCCCATGTTCATGGACTGGAAGATAATATTGTTAAGATGTCAATATTACCCAAAATGATCTACAGATTCAAAATAATTCCTATCAAAATCCCAACTGCATTTTTTGCATAAATAGAAAAAAATCCACCCTAAAATTCAAATATAATTTTAAGGAAGCCCAGATAACTCAAACAACCTGGGGGAAAAAGTTAGAGGACTCACACTTCCTGATTTCAAAACTTACTACAAAGTTATAGTTATCAAAACAGTGGTAGTGGCACAGTGATGGATATATAGACCAATTGAACAAACAGCCCAGAAATAAACCCTCAAGTTTATGATCAAATGACTTTCAATAAGGATGCCAAGACCATTCAAAGACAAAGGACAGTCTTTTCAAAACTTGGTGTTGGAAAACAGGATATCCACAAGTAAAAGAAAGAAGTTCCTTAATACTTTCCTTAAATCATATACATATACAGTATTTGTAAGTCATACATGTGATAAGGGGTTAATGGCCAGGATATATAAAGTACTCTTATACCTCAACAACAAAAAATAAATAATCCAACTAGAAAATTGGTAAAGGACTAGAATTGACATTTCCTCCAAGAAGAGACACAAATGACCAACAAGCATAAGAAAAGATGCTAAACATGACTAACCCATCATTAGAGAAATAAAAATCAAAAGCACAATGAGACGTTACCTTCTTGCAATTAGGATGCCTACTATCAAAAAAACAAAGAAACTAAAAAGTGTTAGGAAGGACCTGGAGAAATCAGAACCCTTGTGCACTATTGGTGGGAATGTAAATTGGTGCCGCCGCTATGGAAAACAGCATAGCAGTTCCTAAAAGTATTAAAAATGGAATTACTGTATGACCTAGCAATTCTACTTCTGGTTATACACCCAAAAGAATTGAAAGTAGGGTCTCAAAAAGATATTTGCACTCTCACATTCATAAGAGCATTGTGAAAAAAAAAAAAAAAAGTAGAAGAAACCCAAATGTCTATCCATGGATTAATGGATAAACAAAACACAGTACATACATATAATGGAATATTATTCCACCTTAAAAAAAGGAAATTCTGTCTGACACATGCTACAACATGGATGAACCTTGAAGACATTGTGCTAAGTGAAATAAGCCAGCCACAAAAAGACAAAAGTAAGATTCCACTTACAAAAGGTACCTAGAGTCAAATTCATTCAGATAGAAAGCAGAATGATGGTTGCCAAGGATAGGGGTAGGGGAGAATGGGAAGCTGTTGTTTAATGCATATAAAATTTTAGTTTTGCAAGATGAAAAGAACTATGGAGACCAGCTGTACAACAACATGAATGTATTATGGAACAGTATACTTTAAAAATGATTTAAGATGGTAAATGTTGCTATATCTATTTTATCACAATTAAAAAGAAAAAAATTAAATAAATAAATGGTCATTAAAAAAGAATATAGTTCTTAAAAACACTTGATTAGAGCACTTTGCCTTCTAGAAGTAAATTTTATATACAACAGGAAAAAACTATTTTAAAAACATCTCTTTACTAAAGTAACTTAACATTATTTAATAAACTATTAATTTGTTTTTGTATATACAAAAGGGCAATAAAAAATTAAAGATTTCTGATTTCCACTATCATAGATTGGTCCTTCTACCTAGTCTCAGTAAGTAAGGTTTACTGCACTAAAATCAAGGCAAATGCTACTTTAAAATCCCATACTCAATAAAGCCAAATGCTTGAAAATCTCAAGGCTTCAGAAAATCTCCTCAAATACCCACTAATACTCACTAATTGCTCCCCCTTTTGGAAGCTTTTAAAAAATTAAGAGCATTATAAAAAGAATAGGCATTTTTTGAAACTGGAAAAAAATCCCTAATCCTACCTTCCTACCAGAATTTATTTCTTTTTTTTACAAACTCCCCTTGAGTCTTCACATAAGCAAATTATTGCCTGATTGTAGCCACAGTTCAACTATTAAGCTGATTTCTTTCCTCTTAGCCCTGCATCAGACATTTTGCATGTTTTAAACAATATTCAAAATCATCATTTCAATAGTTATGTAAACACTTACTTGTGCTGATATACCTTAGTTATAGCTAAACGTAAGAGCTGTTGTGACAGAAACAAGCATATAGCTTTTTTAATGAGTTACTGTATATTGCCCTATCGATTTCCAAAAGAGAACATTACCAATTTTACTTGCAACTCAGTGTACCAGTTCCACTACAACACCCTCAGTACTGGAAGTTGGTGTTTTTGGTTATGCTCCTTGATAAGTGTGCAATATAACTCATTTTAAATGTTTAAAATGAGTTATATTTGGGGAAAATGAGACATATTGGGAGAAATAGACATTTCTCCCAATATGTCTATTGCTGGCTGGTTTTAATTAAATCTCAGGCAGGATTCCCAGCCAAGAGGCAAGTTTTAGAGAAATATCTGATGAGAAAATTCCCAAACACCTTTGAATTAAAAAAAAAAAAAATTTAAGGTCTCTGCAATATTTGACTGCTACAGAAAAGTTCAAGTAAAAAATCTGAAAGGTCATAATAAATTTCCGTAAATCAAATTACTACTTAAACATTAACTTGATGCAACTCAGTCTTTAACCTGTCATCTCCCTCAGCCTTCTCCATGTTCTGCCTCATCCTTTAAAGTCCAGTTCAAATGTTATCACAGTTAAACATTGCCTAACTTCCCAACTATACCAAAGTAAACTATCTGTACTTCTTTGAAAACTGTTTCTGTTCCTCTGTATACTATTTAGCTTATTTTTTCCCAAGGTTATTGTCTGTCACAGACTAAATTTCTCCACTTAAGGTAGCTTTAAAAGATCAATTATGAAAAGCTTTCCTGTTAGAACAGCAATTCTGTGGTGAGCTTAATGATAATTAATTATATAAAAAGATCAGAAATCAATAAATAGGAAAACAAATCATTTATTTTCTTATTGAGTCTATTCACTTTATACAAATTTTCATAACAAGTTAATTATTATAAGTGGTATTACAAAGGCTTTACTATTTTCCTTACATTTTATGTTCTTTTCTCAATAAGTAAGTAGAAAGGTAGTTACTCACCATTAGTATTCTTTGGAGTTGTACTTTCACTAGTCATGTGATCTTAGGCAAATTACGTAAAATCTTTGCACTTCACTTTTCTTATCTATTAAAATGTGATCATATTACCTATCCCCTAGGATTGCTATGAGTTGAATGTATTAATATACATAAGGTGTTTAGAACAGTATCCAGCCAATTAAGTGCTATATCAGAATTAGCCACCATCATCACTTTATTATCTCTCCAAGTAACAGAACTGTAATATATGCATTACTATTGTTATTCAGTATTAGTGAAAAAAATAAATCCTGAATTTTTAGTATAAAATGATCTCTGCAAGGAAGTTAAAATAAAACCAAAACAAGAGAGAACCAATGGGTAATAATTACCTAAAACTGTCTAGCTGAAGGATTCTGAGGTCTCATCTAGGTTCAGGAAGAAAGAATTTCAAAATAGGTTAGTATTGTCTGTTACAAACCAAGGGCTGGAGGCGGGGGTGCAGGGAGGGGTAGTGGCAATAAATATTTGCTATGCCACATCCATATGCTGCTTTCCCACCTCAAGGAACACTATATGCCATAATAGCTAGTTTTCAAAAGCATAAAAGTCTGTCTGAATTTTAAAATTCAAGGTATGTTCCTAAAAGCATAACAAAGACAATAGATTGGTAATATCCATGATAATTTGCCTAAGTAGCATTTTAAAACTTTCTTCAGTTAATGTTCAAATTGTTAGAAGTTCTGTAGAAGTTGATAATGGTGTGAAAAGTCTTAAGAAAAACAATAATTATAAAAGCTAACTGTTTATTATGTGCCAGGAACTGTTCTAAGCTTTTTACATCCTTACAACAACCTTGGAGGTAGAAACTATTATTAATCCCATTGTTTAGATGAGGAAATAAAGGCAGAAAACATTTAAGTAGTATGCCCAAAGTCACAGTTCATAAAACTGAGTAAGGCAATCTGGCTCCACAGTGTACTCTTAGGGACAGAGCTATACCGCCTAAAACAGAATCTCACATGGCTCCTGATCCCACAACTTCCCAACATCACTGAAAGAGAAAAAACTGCTCCAGACATCCAGTTTCCATCATGTAATAGTAAAATGAGTTGAAAACCTCATGAATATGAACTTCTGAGCAGCAGACAGTACCATTGCCAGCAGTTCAACTGAAAGCTTAAATTCAGTATATTAAAGAGAGCTTAAGAATATCAAAGTAGAATGTATGAAAACGTGGTTTTTATAAAGTCAGCTAAGACTGCTACACCAGTGAAAACAGTATTAGTCTTAAACAACTTTTTTCTTAAATCTTCTGGACATTGACTCTTAAAACTAGTATTTTCCTCCCTGCTTTAGTTACTAGGAAGCTCGTATGTCCCTTCTCTAACAATATCATGGAATATATTTTTTTTGTAATTGAATCTAATTCCAGCTTTTCCTTTGGTGTAATTTATGCATCTATTCATTTTTAATCCTGTTACATAGATATTTCTCAACCACAATGAACAAGATTGAGGGTTTATAAATAAATAACTTACATGCAAACTTGAAGACTACAAAAAAATTCTAACACAAAAGAACAAACATAAATTAATCAGGATCCTTCAACATATTCTAAACAGCACACTCATGTAAGAGAAGAGACCATATCTGACAGCTAAAAACTAGGATTTAAGTAGATTCCTATGCCAAAATACCTTAAAATACGATTTGAAACAGGTTTAAAATAAATAAATGATACCAGTCCATTCTGTTTTTACCAGTGCGTTAACTCAGCAAGTATCAAAATGTAATCTAGGATCCCTAGACCCTAGTCCCTTTCAGGAGGTTTATGAGGTTAAAACTATTTTCATAAACTATTACTCACTTTTTTCACTCTCATTTTCTAATGAGTATACGGTGTAGTTCTGAGAAGCTACATGAACTGCTGTGATGATGTCATCACACTAACAGCTAAAAAAATATGCACTTGATAATCTTTTATTATAAAAAATCTGCCTTAATATCTAACATGGTATATATTGATAAATATAACTCATATAAACAAAAGCTCTTTGGGTCCTCAATAATCTTTTAGAGTTGTAAAAGGGTCTTGAGACCAAAATCATTGAGAACTTTTAAACTACAAATGAACTTGTTGTTTTCAAATCAAGCCCATTTACAAGTTTTCAAGAGCAGAAAGAGAGTTTTAAAAGATAGCAATTTTAGAAAAATGATCAAGCATATGCAAGACATTATTCTACAGAAAACATAGTATTCTGAATTAAATAATTAAAAGTTTAAAGAGTAACAAAGAAGCATTAAAAGAATGAAAAGAATCTTAATAAGCAAGAACTCAAACTATGAGCAGCTGAGTAACAAAACTTAGTAATAAGAAATATGTAATGCTTTAACTCAAGCACTGCTTTAAAAAATGAAGGGGAAGCCTTGACGCTCTGCAGCAGGCTCAGGTAACACTGCTCACAGTCCTTTCTTTTGCAAAGAGTTAGCTATAAGAATGGCAGATGGAATGTTTCTTCTTTAGCAAAAACAAGACAAAACAAACCCCAAACTAAAGGAAGTTTCTAAGTTAACCAAACAGCTGCTCAAAGGAAGAAAAGGCAGTTTTGAAAAATATTTCCTTAGTGCACTTAATACTCTCATTTTTCAAAAGGAAAAATTATTAAGAAAAAGAAATATACCTGAAAATGGCAGGGTTACAGACATGCTTTGGATCCAGTGCCTCTCCCTGTATAAATTCATAACACAGTCCGTTATTGAAGGTACAGTAGAGCTGTGGTGCACAGCCATGAGCCTGCAACACTCGGAAACTCTTCACTTCCTCATCTCGATCGACCAATAGTTCAGTCTTATTGCCATAAATTCGCACCAGGACTACATCCTCCATTGTATTACCCACATAACAGCCAATAAGTTTATTTGTGATTCCATCTGTGAAAAGCTGTCCAAAAAAAGAGAGAGAGATGGGGAAAAAACAATTATTTACTTTTAAGGAATAGGAGATAAGCTAAAAATAATTAAATACTAGATGAATGAAAATACCTACTTTTTAACACAACTTTTAAATACTTTTGCCTAACATAGCTATTATTTTAATTCTCGATTTAAACAAAAAGGAATGCTACTGTTTAATATATTACCCTTAATTCCTACAACATTTTGTCTTTTTTGATCTAAAAGTATTAATTATTCCATCTCCAGTATTTCTATACAATCTAGGGAGGGTACAGCTCAGTAATAAAGAGTGTGCCTAGCAAGCACGAGGCCCTGGGTTAAATCCCCAATACCTCCATTAAAATAGCTAAATAAATAAATACAACCTAATTATCTCCCCCCTCCACCAAAAAAAAAAAAAAAAAGTATACAGTGCTGTATGTCTCAGTAAAGCTGGAAGAAAATTTTTTTAAAAAACCTATTGTATCTCACTGCTTTGTACCAGAATCATTACAAATGTGTAGGCGTGTGTGTGTGTGTGTGTGTGTGTGTGTGTGTGTGTACAATACACACTCTCTCCCTCCTATGTCTAATAGATTAGAAAGTCTCTGAAGATAGGGAAAATGGCTTTCTTGCTAGCACAGTATGTGACATAAAGTCCTTAATAACGTTCACAATTTTAAATACATACATATAATGTACTATAACTTACAGTAAATCTCCAATTTATAAAAAACTATATTTTAAATGTTATTTTCAAAGATTACTTAACGTAATACGCATTAGACATTGTTTTAAATATTCAGGTTATAATTTAAAATTGAAAACTACAGCTAATAAAAGAACAACCTTAATTCGAGGAACACAGAGAAGTAGCTAAAGATTTCTCTGATATTTTCTAAAAGACAGTTTGGGGACTTTTCAAGAGCTTTAAGTCAAGTACTTAAAGTCCTTTTTTAGATTTGAGTACAAATTACATACTAAAATACAAACAGATCATTAGTAATATTAATTCTCTAACTCTATTCAAAAAGTGCAACTTTTGTTTTCCTCTACACTAGTTTGACGCTAAAACTAACTTCCTATTTACTCAATTATAATTCAGAGCTTTTGGAGGCTCTCAGGTGGAATAAAGGGATAAGAGGTAAAAGTGAAACCAAGAGTTAAGGACATTTTTCCCAAGACAACTAGGAAAGACCAGGAATAGTGCACAGAGGGTAAGTTATAACCGTAAACACATTTAACTAATGCTTGAGAAAGAGGGTAAATATTTTTATTTTCACAAGATTGTTGTAATGACATCTGAAAAGGCTTCAGATTAGATCTTCAGGTAAAATTTGAAAGAAAGTATTTACTAAAGTTAATGTAACTCTAACAAATTTTTATATTTTTTATTATATACAGATTTGACTGTTACCCTTATTCACCTAATACAGATAAATTTTATGAGCTAATGTGAAAAAACTTATTTTGAGTATCTGTTTTTCATATATGCAGAAACATACAAACATTGCTTTCCGCCTAGATTTCAAAAAGATTATATGTAGGAAGACATTGGCAAGAAGCATATGCACTTAAAACTCAATTCCAATCATCATTTTATTAAGATCTACGCTGAAGAGCACGCTATTTCTTTTTCTAAACATTTTTTAATTTTAATTTTTGATTTACAGTGTTGTATTAGTTTCTGGTGTACAGCATAGTGATTTAGTTATACATATACAGGTATATATACCTTTTCATTACAGGTTGCTACAAGCCATTGAATACAGTTTCCTGTGCTGTACACTAGGACCTTGTTTATCTACTCTGTCTACATATATATATCAAACATCATATAACATTAGTATTATCTCTGGCTAATGGGAATACAGGTCATTTTAATTTTCTTCCTGTTTTTCCACCATGTCTACAGTGAGTGTCTTTTAAGACTGTAATCAGACATAAAAGGAGCAACATTTTTAAAAAGAAAGAAAAAGCAATGGCTACTGTCCTGTAAAAGCATGTTATTTCTTACTAAAATGCCATATCAATTCACACATGTTTTTCTGTAACTTCTTCAGATGTCATGTAGGGATAAAATATTTCAATTACTGTAACAAAGTTTAAGAAACTAACATTCTGAACTGCTTATAATGAATGACACTCTATACTCCTCAAATGCCAGGACTCATAATCTATGTTTTATATACCCTCATAACAAATAGTAGGGACTTAAACACTAGAATTCATGTAGAATATTAATGTCATCTTGACCTAGCTTATAACAAATGCATTCTCTCACTCTTGCCTATAATAATAAATTTCCTTAATTGTGCATGCTATAATGTACATTTATGTGTACATACAGAAACATACACATAAAGACATATGCACTTAAAAGGACTAGAAATGGATAATATTACTGGATAAGATCACTAAACACTGTATAGACATTTATAATAATGACATAGGATCACAACTCCAATAACACTAACATATTTTATTGCACAGTCACGTATTTGCAATGAAATGATAGTAACAATAAATCCCTGGGATGAAAAACTAAATATACGAATAATGTAACTTCATCTATAAAAATATTTTATCTATAAATATGAATTAAAATGTCTGCAAAGATATCCAATAAAAATATTAGGTAGTTTAAATCTTATTTCTTGCTTTCTTGTTTCTCTCTTAAGTAGTTTAAATTTCTTTCTTTCGGCTACTGTATGTTTTCTTACTTTTTTTTCCTGCAATGAATCTAGTTTACATGTGTAAAAAATTAAGCTCGTGAGAGAAACAAAAGGAGCCCAATAGCTAGGAACTGACCTGACACACACAGCAAGGCCTTGAGATTCTGTTGAACATAAGCAATTTCACAAAACACCAACAACAGAGGAGGCCATTCTGTGGTCATAATGGATCAAGACAAAAACAAAACCACTCTGTAATCATGTCTGAACATAGACAAAACTACGACAATTTTCCAAACCACAAAAATGACCAGACATCACCCTATTCTGGCTAATATGAGAGACTCCTACTCCTCTTCCAGTCGCAGCTTTGACCTGCTTCACTCCTCCAGTCTTCTAGGTAAGATAAACTACTCACGGTCATAGACTTGCCCTCCTCCCTTCCTGACAGCACCCAATCCAGAGGAAAGCCTCGCTTCCTTGAACCCTCTTCCAAATCACCAGACAAATCCAAACCCTGTAAGTCCTTTCTAACACTCACTCACTGAGAGTCAAACCACTCCCTATGGAATAAATCTTCCTTAACTGCAGGGAGTAATAAACCCAATTTGTTCAGCTATTGGTATGTTCCTGGTGATCTCTTGACAGAGATTTCCGACTTTAAAGATGTATGGATGATGCTTTTTGCTCTTGGTAGTTTCCACCACATATATAAACCAGCAAGTAATTGAATGTGCTGAACTTTCCAAAACCTACAATTAAAATATAATAGGCACATACTAGATATGTGTACTGTATTAGGTATATGCTAGAAAAATAAAATTCCACCTCAAAGGAGGGGAAAAAACTAGTACAAATCTCATGGATCTCCTTTTCAGTTTGTCAAGTATTTAAGACAGTACTATTCAGCAGATGAGCTACAGAGCAAGACAACCTAAGTTTAAATTCTAGCTATGTATCTGTAACCTCAGGCAGGCCACTTAACCTGTATGAGCTTCATTCACTAAACTCATGTTTAGTATCAGCATATCAGAATCTACTTTATAGATTCTTACGAGGATTAATGAGTTCATACACACAGAAGCGCTTACAACAGTGCCTGACACACATTAAGCTCTTCACAAGTTTGTAGATAACTACATAAATTGTAACACAAAACAACGAAATAACTCATGATGAAATCATAGAATAAAATTAATTATGTATACAAAAAAGAATATAGTTATATTTACTATATTTATAAACACAGGTAGACAATGTATGCTAGTAAATCTATAATTTGATAATTTTTTATAAGTTCAAAAGAAACTGTTCACAAAATTACATTCGGGGAGAATCACTTGGTGTTGAGGGAGTTGGACTTTCTACCCTTCATTTTACAGCCTTGATTATGTTTTAAATATTTTACTAAGGGCATGTATCATTTGTAGTTTTTTAAACAAAATCAACAGGTTTATATAGAATATGAGTTCTAATTTTCTTCTGTATACTCCCTCTTCAGAAATTTTTAAAAACCTCATTTTAAAAATAATTAAGTCACGCGATGTTTAACATGACCAAATAATATGTAGCTTTCAAAAATTGTGGTCAATCCCATACAAACATGGAAAAATGTTTATGAAAGGCTACATAAAAAAAGGAATACAAAATTGTACATACGGGTCAATTACAATTATGTAAAATATTTCAGGGACAAGTCGAATGTAATAAAATAAAACAGTTGATTTCTTCAATAAAATATGAATAGGAAGTGGGGTCATTTTTCCTGTTCAAAGGTTTAACATTGTGGTTGGTACATCTTTTCAATAAAACTAAGTTACTTCGTGTCCATATATAGCCCCTTATCAAAAACTTCACACACTTACTATATTATTTTCCCAGAGTACTGACACAGTATTTAGTGTATTATTTTCTCAGAATACTGGAAAAAGTGACTAATTCAAAATATCCTGTTTTGTTAACTTAATTTTTTTTTTTTAACTGCTATTGTGATTACCGGTAGATGCAGAGAGAAGTTAGGAGAAGGAAGTGAAATGGGAGATTTTCTGGGTTGCTGGTAATATCTTCTTTCTTTTCCTGGGCTGGGGTTACAAAGGTATTTGTTCCACAATAATTAATGTTTCATGCATTTTTCTATATGTTTGTTGTATCTCACAATTTTTAAAAGGGTGATAGAAATTTATCTATTTATAGCCCATCTGTTAACTAAAGTAATTCCTATTAAGACAAAATCATGAGAAATATAACCTGATTCCTTAAATGTAGTTCTTTTATTACTTTCCTATCTTTGTCACCCACAGACACACACAAACCCTTAAGCTGCCCGCTTTCTCCCTCACCGGCAAGCAATTAACAAGTCCTGCACATTTATTTTTCTGAAATGTCAAATCTATACCTTATTTCCATCTTCAAGGCCACTGTCCTAATTTGGATCCCAGCATCTCTTTTCTGTACCAACAGTCTCTCCTAGGTTGTCTTTCACAAATGTTTTTAATGCAATATACAGAAAAATATATTTATCATCTAATTCAGTACATACATACTTTTATATAAAACTAAAACAAGCTTCACAAGATAATGCTTATCTTATTACTTGCAATGCTCTCTAATCTATCCTATCACATCTTATTCTAAGTCACCTTTTTAAACTGTAGTGGTTTTAACCCATATACGGATTTAGCATCCTCAGTAGGTGGTAACTGCCAGTGTTAAAACCAATGTCCTTCCCAAGGGATCACTTATTCTCCAATTCAAAACATTCCCTTCAATAGATGCTGCCTACATTGTAACCTGCCCATCTCTAAAAAATACATGATATAACTTACTTGCTTAAAAACATTCAACAGCTTCCCATTGTGTCCTAGATAATAAAATACCACCTCTTTAATGAGGTGTAGAACCTTCATACCTAACCAATCACTTTTCTGAAAATCACTCCTACTTCTTTTCTTGTTCGCACACCATTCTGCCCAAGATACTCATAGTCTAGCTTTGTGAAAGCAGTTTTTCTTTGCCCAGAAATACTTCCCCATTCCATCTATCTTTCCTTCCAAGCTCAGTTCAGGTACCGTCTCTTGTATGAAGCCTTCCCTCCTCCATTCTCCCACACCTACCTTCTGCTATAGTTAGTCATACAAAGCAAGGCTGCTGAAAATTAGTTATGCCTAGTACAAAAAACACCTGTTAAGATTACTAAATTTTAGGAGCTTAGAATTCTTTGAGATCAATTTTCCTCTTACAAATGGTGAGGGGAGAGCCAAGAGGAAGCTGGAGCTGAGAGATGGAGGCATGTAGTACTAAAACATACTATGTACAAATTTATGTATTTCATTGAATTTTCCTGATATTCTACGATTAATAGTAAAGTAGTAAAACTAGTACTGGTAGTTATATTACTGTTAGTAGTATAGTAGTTAAAGTCTACTATTCTCTACTGATCTACTATTTTCCAAGGTAGACAGCAATTCCATTTTTTTAGTTGGGGGCTGGTATAATTAGGTCTATTCATTTATTTGTTTGTTTTTAGAGAAAGTACTGGGATTGAACCCAGGACCTCACGCATGCTGAGCATGCGCTCGCTCTACCACTTGAGTATACCCTCCTCCCCCTCCATAGTAATTCCGCTTTATAGAGATTTTTAAACTTGTCAAAGGTGACAAATGGCTGGAATCAGGATTCAAAACCCATCCTCTTTCCACTACATCATGCTGAGGCCCCAGGGAGAAGTGAAGCGGTTTGCTCAGTCTAAGTCACACAGCTGTCAATACCTGAAAATGAACTAGCACGTCAGGCTCCTGACTTTTTGGTCACATGTTATCAAAATACATGGGAGCCTCTCAGACATTATCATACACACGTCTCTTAGCTGTAGTCAAGTAGTCTTAGGGCCTAACACCCACTCAAATACTTTACTATTAGATACTAACCGTCTTAAAAGAAAGTTAAGTGAATTCCTTTTCTAAAATGTCACATGTAGAAAAAGTAATGCAAATTTATGTCCAAGGGAAAATCTTCCTATGAGCCAAAGCTGTAATTTTTAAGAAATTAATCTTGCACAGAAATGGCTTTTCTGTCTTGATCATAATAAAGGAACATAAACTTTTCTTAGTCAAAGAGCAATAATTCATGAGATGAGTTCTCACTTGGCACTACAAACTACAAGTTCAGTTTCATTAACTATAAAATACACATTAACTGTCTTCATCTAGCTCACAGGATTGTTGAGAGAAACGTATGTGAAAGTGCTTTCTTCACAAACAGTAAAACATTGCTAAATAAAAAACATTGCGACTGGTATTGCTTTAGATCTGCTCTGCCTATCCTCAGATGCTACGCTCCGCAAAGCTAACCACTCCTTTCATATCGTATTCCTTTATTCTCATCTAGATAGGGGAAAAAAATTAAGCTTGTTAAGACCTTATCTAAAATGAGATATATTATTCCCTGTGTCCATAAGTTTTGAGCAAAGACTGGGCCCGCTCTCATTTTGAATGCACTTACGTCTTTTTTGCTTGCTTCTGGATTTTCCAATTTGCTCTGAATAATTCAGCTGGCAGGAATGAGTGCCAGGTAAAATAAGTTATTACTAGAGTAAGCCTCTAAGGTATGTTTAAAGCGTATTTTAAATCACATAAGAATTTTAGAAAAAAAATCTTTTTAAAATATAGGCTATATTACTGACACCTGGTTTAATCTGTTGACTGTATGGTACATCCCTTCCCCTTCTGAAGTGAGATATGACTTTCATATTTTTATACCTCAAAGGAAATAAAAGCAAAGCTCAAAAGAAAGTATTCCCATTGACATTTACTAAAGAAATCCTGAATCAATCATCACAAAAGCAGAGTTTATAATGACCTAGAAATGTGAGAGACAGATCTACTAAACTGAGAGATGAATAATCATCAATTAAGCTTAGTAGTTGTCCCAGCTTCCAGACCAAAAGCTTTGCTTGCTCGTGAAGGGATTGTATTTCTAAATAACAATCATCCTAAGTGCAAAATAAATGGTAGTATTTACCTTCACTTAAAAATAAGTATATCAGAAGTTTGGATAATGAGTCCAAAGGTCTTAAAAGTCAAAAGCTGCTACACACGTATCAGACAAGACTCAACCCCAAGTACTTTCCAACAATCAAAAACAGTTCAATGTTACCACATTTTATCCCTTTTTTTACATATATCCTGGCTTTACTTCACTGAGTTTCACCAAAAAAAAAAAAAAAGGTAGTACCTACTTACAACTGTTTTTTGAGCAATTAAATGATAAAAAATATAGATCACCTAACCCACAACCTGGCCCTCAGTACCTCTGGATTGCTATTTGCTACTATTCTACAAACATACGCATCATCTGAAATTCCAGGCTTCAAAGCTTCAAACTCTAAAGTCTCTGCTTTAAAAGTAATATGGGAGAGGGGAGGGTATAGCTCAAGTGCATGCTTAGTGTGCACGAGCGCCTGGGTTCAATCCCCAGTACCTCCATTTGAAAAAAAAAAAAAAAAAACTAATAATAAATAAATAAATAGACTTAGTGACTTCCCCCACACACAAAAAAAAAGTAATATGGTTTGCCAGTACCAGAGTGTTCCAGGAAGTAGCAATGCCTTTAATTAATATCTGTTTAACTTACAAATGACTGCTAGAATATAAATCATTTTAATAAATATAAAAATCTATAATAAACTACAAATAAGTTAATGAACAATAAACTAAAGGAGTCTAGAATTTCAACTTGGAAGTTTCAATTAAACTAATGTTCCTTAATTAAAGAAAATAATAATTTTTTTTAAACTGCACATGAAAATCACTTTGGATTCACTATGTCTTATATACTTGGCTAACAAACACTTCCTTCAATTTTCAAAATTTTTGTTGAACAACTTTTTTCCAAAACATACGGGTCCTTTTAATCTGCTCAAAACTCTTCTAGGTGGTAAGAACTGAAGCCAATATTCAAGAAAGCTTGAAGTGTCAGGAACTGTTCTGGGCCCTGGGGCACTGCTCATGTTTTATTCATTTTTGTATAGGTGACTACTTTAGCAAAGAATCTGATACACTGTTAAGTCAATTAACAATGTTTAAATTAATCAGTCAGCAAACAAGGCAGATAACTTGGCTACTTCAAGTGAAATATTCTTACATTATTGCTCAGATTTGAAACAAACCTCAAATATGCCAGCCTTTGAAATTACTCTGTGTTTGCAAGGGAAAAGGAGGTTCATTTTTGTCTACAGTAACTGAAACTCCGAAAGTTAAAAACAAATCAGTATTCAAAATAAATTTCATGTATACTAAATCGTCACTTATTAGAAATAAGCTATTGGAAAACGCCTATGTTCTTAAGGACTCCCCCCACTAATTTTTGTCTATCTGTGGCTCAAGAAAAAGAAATATTCAGAAGCCACTGATCATTCTAACACCAGATACTGCTGGTTTTACCAACATGACTTAAAATTTTTCAGAAATACCGATATAAGTAAAATAATTTGTGTGGGGCTACCTAAGAACCCACTCGAGTAACGCACGATGACCATGGTCGTTACTTTGGAATCAAGTGTTCTCGCCAATCCCAGGATTTGAGAAGATAAAACGCAGGGTGAGCATCAGTGGGAGTGCACCAACGGGGGAGGGGATGGGAGGGGAAGGAAAAGATCAGAGAGGATTAATTACTGCATTATTTGTGAAAGGGGAGGAGATGGTGACTTGGGCCTATGGGCGAGGACCCCCTTGCAAGGGGAGTGGAAAAGGTCCGTTTAGCAATTGGAAGGGAGAGGGGAGGGGGAGGAGGGGCAACTATCAACAGGAACCTTCCCAAGGTGGAATCGGTGCGTCACTAATGTAGCCCCTTCGGGAAAGAGAAAATCGGCCCCCAGGACAACCTCAGTAAGCAAATGTGAAGGAAGGGGGAGTGACCTTCCTAGATGTGATGAAGGAAATACAGGGTCACTCCCCAAAGAACGGAGGCAGAAGACGCTCCCGTGGGTCCTCCCGGGCCACGGCGGACGAGATGGGACGGTGAGCACCCCCAGGGCCGCGTCAAGGTCGGGAGAGACTGGGGGGCTGAGGTGTGGGCGTTACCTGCAGGGTCACCTCCTGAGGGTCCCAGTGCGGCCGCAGGTGTTGCAGGAGGCTCAGGGCCCCCTCCCGGCAGCGCTGCTCCTCCTGGTCCTGAACCGTGACGTCCAGCTTGGGGACCTCCGGGGAGCCGGGCGGGACGTGGATGTAATTGGCCATGGCCCAGACGACGGCAGAGACTATCACAACGACGACGGCGACGGCGACCACGAGAACGGCGGGCGCCGACAGGCTGCTGGATCCTTCCGTCCCGGGGCGCCCTCGCGGGAGGGCTGGGGGCGTTCAGGCGGACGGGCGAGCGGTAGGGGAACGGCTGGAGGCGGCAGTCGCGCCGACCCACGTCTGGACAGCGGCTGAACTGAGCCTGGGCTGCTCACGAGGAAAATTCCTCTCCTCTGCGCTCGGCCGCCGGCGGGCGCGGAGCATGCCGGGACTGGCCTGACGCTGGCGTCACGCGCGGGGCGGGGCCTCCGCTGCGTCAGGGGCCAAGGCCGACTTTCTAGCCCCGGGCGTGACGGGCCTGGTGCGCCGAGCTCGCTACCCGGCCGTTACGGAGGATGCTGTGCCCGCTGCTAGTCTGAAAAACGCGGGGCTCCCCCTCCGGAATGAGCCAGAGCCCTGCCTAGACCCGAACGAAAGGCATTGCAGCTTTAGCTCACCTGATCAGGAGGGTTTCGGGGTCTGGGTTTGAAGTAGGGCTGAGTTTGTCTGGAAAGCAAGGGACACGTCCTAAACTAACCTTGGGATCAGCCTCTGAATTTGGCCTGGGGCTGGGCAAGCTGGTTAACTGGGTCGCCTTCATCCCGGTGCTGCTGTGTACTGGGGACCATATGGTTGGGTGGGTTGGCAACTAAATTCCCGTCAGCAGATTTTTTGGGACAGTTAAGATATTTGGGCACTTAAACATTTATTTTTAAGGTCAGATGTTTGACCATACTGGAATTATACAGAGTCGGGAAAAACAGGTTATAGTCTGGGCAGAAGATGAAAAGGAAGTAGTTTGGGGGCTTAGCGCTAGAGCAGCTTCATGCCTATTTCAGGGTATCCCTGAGTAGACCTTAAAACGGCTACCTTCGTACATTAGTCTCACTGCCATGCAGCAGCTATTTGCCCTGCTAGGGGACTACGAAACTGGGTAATCCACAAGTGATTTACTGAGACCTCTTAATTTTCCTTATGATTCAGGAAGATGGGTTGAGATCTAACCTCAACCTTTCTTCCCTGCAGCGCTTGGTAAATGGTGAAAACGTTTTGTTAGTGGTAAATTAAATCAGTAACTGGACTCAGGTTAATTTGCATTCAAAATGTTTAATTACCTCATTAGCATCAGTTTACATTCTGATTGTTCAGAAAGAACCTACTTACCTTTGTAAATCAAATCGCAAAATAAGCAGCTCACTACCAATAAAGGTGAACTTAAACTGGAAAGGAGAAGAAAATAGTTTTATAGACGGCAAGAAAGTTGATTCAACATTTTCCAGACTGAGTCTTTTCAGTTTTAAATCATATACTACAAGAAACAGTAAATTATGCATGCCTTCCAATTTGGGGAGAAATAAGCAGTATACTAAATTTCACATTTTAGGTAGTATCTCTTATTTTTGAATAATTTGTATTTTTTATTAAACAGTTGGCATTTTAAGAATTTTGAAACTATGTTTTGAGTTGTAAAATGATTTAAGAACAGATTACAAAAATTACTTTGGGAAATGCACAGGTCCATAATTTTAAAGAAGTGTATATTAATTGAAAAAAAAAAAACTATTATGTACCTAAGAATAAAACTAATGAAAGATGTGTAAGACCTTTATAGGTGAAATTATATTAATGGAGAAATGAACCATATTCAAAAATAAGAAAAGATAGTTATTATAAGGATCTGTTTTCACTGAACTAATCAGTAAGTATAGTGCAATTACAATTAAATCTCAACTGGGTTTTTTCACAGAACTTGTTGACATTAAAATTCATACCAAAACTTAAGATCAAAAAAAAACTGCTATAATTCTTTCTGGGGGAGGCAGATTTGGAGAATAAGTTGAGAGAACCCATCCTACCAAGATTTATTATATAAACAGTTTAGGAATGGGCAAATAGATCAGTAGAACATAATAAAGATTCCAGAAAGAGACTTACAAATATATGAGATCTTTGACTAAGACAAAAATGGTATTAAAAGTTAGTGAGGAAATGATGGGCTAGTCAATAAATGGTACTGGAACAATTGCTATTTGGGAAAATTTTTTGATCCTGCTGTTACCAAAAACTGAGTTTACTCTTTGGTTGGTGTCAAGACAAAAGGCACAGCCAAGGCAAAGAGTTGGAGAAGGATTTATTACTTGCAGCAAGTAAGGAGAACACTGGAGATCTTTCTCAAAGCAGTGTCTCCTCGAACAGCAAAATTGGAGAAGTTTTAAGCTAAAGGTATATGCCTATTCATGAAGGGGCTTGAGCCGAGAATTCATCATCAAATTGGGGCAAAGATCAACAGAGTCCAAGCTTTAGTTGAGTGAAGTCATGAAGGTCAGAAAAGGTCAACATCTTCATTCCTCAGGTTCTGACTAGTTTGAGGTCTTAGCATGTTGTTAGCATACTCCACCTGGGAGGGGGGCCTTAGTTCCTGCAGGACAACTCAAAGACATGTATCATGTTATGTATATCCCTTGAGGAGGAATTAGGGCTCTGTTTTATACCTGCACTGTTGTTTCCTAACTGCTTTTCCTCTGTTCCTGCATTCCTTTGTCCCCTTAAGACCAATAATTACTGAGACTTTTTCTAGGGCAACATTGTGGCCAAGCTTAGATCACAAAATGATTTAGGCTAAAAGTGGCTTCTCTTACATCAAGAAACCATACCTGGTTTTCTTTCTCTGAGGACCTCCTATTTTATCTGCTTACAGACTTTATTAAACTTAAAAACTTCTGTGAAAAATTTCTCTGTGTTAAGAGAATGAAAAGTCAAGACACAGACTGGAAGAAGATATTTGTATAACACATATCTGATAAAAGGCTTGTACCCAAATATGCAAATAACTCTTTAAAGAAAATGAGCGATTTAAAAATGGGCAAAGGACCAGAAGAGCCACCTTATCAAGAAGATATAAAGACTTCAAACAAGTTTGTGAAGACATGTTCAACATCATGTCATTAGGTAATTGCGACTTAAAACAACAATGAGATACCACTACATGCCTAATAGAATGGCTAATATCCAAAATACAGACAGTAATTGCTGGTGAAGATGTGGAGAAAGAGGAACTTTCATTCATCACTGGTGGGATGTAAAATGGTACAGCCACTTTGGAAGAGAGTCTGGCAGATTCTTACAAACTAAACATAGTCTTAGCATATGATTCAGTAATCGTGCTCCTTGATATTTACCCCAAAAAGTTGAAAACTTATATCCCCACAAAAACCTGCACATGAATGTTTATAGCACCTCTATCCATAATTGCCAAAACTTGGAAACAACCAAGATATTCATCAATAGGCGAATAGGTAAAATGAAACAAAATTTTTAAAAACCACTGTGGTATATCTATACAATGGCATTTCATTCAGCAATAAAAAGAAATGAGGGATCAATCCAGGAAAAAAAAAACATGGAGGAACCTTAAATGCATATTGTTAGGTTAAGGCACTCAATCTGAAAAGGCTATATATTTTATGATTCCGACTATGTGACATTCTGGGGAAAACAAAACAATAATAGACAGTAAAAAGATCAGTGGTTACCAAGAGTTCGGCCAGAAGGAAGGATGCATAGATGGGGCACAGGGAATGTTAGAGCAGTGAAACTATTCTGTATGATACAGTAATGGTGGGCACATGACATTATGAACTTTTCAAAACCCATAAAACTGTACAACACAAAGAGTGAACCCTAATGTAAACTAAGACAGTAGTTACTCAAAAAATGTAAAAAAATGGGGTAAAAAAAGAAAGAAAATACAGGATCAAGTTTCTATGATTGCAAGTTAAGGAAAGATTTCCTAAAGAAAACTCATAAAGTGCACACCATAAAGGAAAAGGACTGACAAATTGGAAAACATTAAAATTTAAAACTTCATGAAATTAAATAACAAGCCATAAAAAAGAAAAAAGATAATGTGTGACATATAATAAAAAAATTAGTATTCAGAACACCGCTGATCAATAAGAAAGCCAATTCACCCAATAGATACTGGGCATAGAATATTAAGTTCCAGAAGAGGAAATCCAAACAGAAAAAAAAAGCTTATGAAAACATATCTCCTCTAACTAATCATCAAGGCAATGCAAATGAAAACAACAATTAGACAGCATTTTATATTCATCCATTAGATTGGGAACATTTTTTAATTCTCATAGTGCCAAGTGTACATTACTGGTAGGAAGGTGAATTTATTTAAAACAATAGAACCATGGAGATCAATTTTGCAGTATTTAATAAAGCTGAAGATTGGCATTCTTTACCATCCATCAGTTTCAATTCCAAGTATATACAGAAATCCCACACATGTACATGAGAAAGCGTGTACAAGAATGTACAATACAGTATTTTTCATAATAGCTTGAAACCGGCAAGAACCTAGCTGTTCCTCAATAGGCAAATAATTGGATAGACGGTTGATGGATGATCAATAGATAAGTAGACAGATAGGAAGAAATATCCTACTACAGAATAACAATGGCAGGTGGAATACATACATCTACTTATGCATACATTCAGGAGACAGCAGTGTCAGAAGTCTAGAAGTCAGAAATCGAGCAGTAGCTTTGAGGATCCACCGGCAATAATACCTCTGGTAGTTTGCAAACAGCTAACTTCTCTGCCTCTTCTCTCTCCGCTTGTCTTTATTTCTATTCCATTTCTAATAGTTTTTTTTCCTTCCTTGTGATTTCTGCCCACTGAATGCTCTCCATGTATCCCCTAACATTCAGACCTTCCTCAAAAGTTGTTCTCACAGAGGCCTTTCTATTGCTTCCCTTATCACAATAACCTGTTTTGTTTTGTTTTTTAATGTAGATCACTTATCACTGTGTAATTGATTTTGAAATCAATGTATTTATTTTTTTCAGCAGCTACCTTTTGTATTACAGTGTTAGCCCCAGGAGAACAAAGCCACAGCCCATCTTGTCTATTGCCTCATTTCTGCTGCCTAGCATAGTGCCCAGAAAATAAAAGGTTCTCAATAAATAAATGCTTAAGTTCACCCAGTTTGCTCCTGAAACTGTCAGTCTCACATAAGAATAGCCCTCAGCCAGGGGTCATATTAGCCGACCACCACAGAATACTCTGATCATGCTGAACTTTCCAGCCTCCAACCCCTTCCTAGGCCTTAGGCCAACTCATAAATTATCTTGAGCTTTGGAACAAATCCTTAGCTACAAGACATCGTTAAAACTGTCCAGCCCTTTGCAATATGTTTAGAGAATATCAGATAGTCATGAAGGTACACCAGCAATAAAAGGTGTCTAACACATTTTAGTCCCCTTCCTGTTTTTGGCACGACATTAGGGCCTTCAGACAACTTGAAAGACCTGCCTCCTATCTCTTCTTGAAATCACACTCATTCTTCAGAGCTTTACTCTCCAGCAATCATCTTCATGGAACTTACCTGGGTTTTCCTAGTCTAAGTTTACTTTCCCTTTCATACATCTGTTAGAACACCTAACAAATTCTGCCCTGTGCCACCCACATTGTGGAATTAAGTCATAAAGTTTGTGCCACACGTAAAAGACTAGTGAAACGTTTATAACTTGCTATATAATAAGCATTCTGTATAAGGGAATAAAAGGATCACTGTCTATAAATCCAGAAGTTCTAATCATAAATCTATTAATTACAATGGAGTTAACTTCAGTTACCAGAGTAATAACAAAAAGAATTTGCTGAAGAAAATATTCTGTGAAATAAGATGATGCGGGCACATCTAATAGCCAGATAAACCACCAAATTGAAAACATGTTTCAAATGAAATCACTCTTATATGCCTAACAGAGATTTGGGGTTAGTTAACGTCATTGCAGAGAGAACTAAAAATTCAGAAACCCCAAACATCTGTGATCTCTGACGCTCAAAGATATGCATGCTCTGTTCCTCTGCTCCCTCTCTAAAAAAAAAAAAGAAAAAAGAAAAGAAAAGAAAAAGGAAGCATATCTACGTGTTTAGATTTTCAGATGCTTCATAAAAGCAAAGCTGCATCTCCTGCACTTCACAGCTTTAAGACAGCCTAAGGGAGCTGGCCATCTATAAAGCTACCACAACGACCACATTAAACAGCTAAGAACGGCTGTGTTACTTATATGTGTGCTCAGTTTTAACAGTAATAAATGTTTAACTCTATAAAACATGTCTGTCAGTGCATATTCTAGCTTGCCTCTTTCCTATTCCTAGAATCAGATTATAACTCTATTACGTATAATAACTTTTTAAAGATACTCATATGGTTAATGAAAGGGGATGCACTTTCGCAAACATTGAATAATATTATAAAGCCACAAATTGTGAGGTTAGCACAGGAATAAGCAGATCAAAAATAAAGAAAAATCATGTATATAAATGGGTAATTGTATGTAATAAAGGTGATATTTTACTTCAGTGGGGGAAAGGAGGTTACTTAAAATATGTTGAGATCATATTTTTGTAGAACTTGTTGAAATTAGTTTAGCAGTTTTTGTTATTATTTAAGTAGTGTTAACTAAAAGTTCACAAGTGCTGATTAATATTTCACCTTAAATTCTATATCAATCAGTGGCAAAAAGCATCACTTTAAAAGTGAAAAAACAAGATATTTAGCTTACTTAAATCCTATGGGTTTTTTTTTTCTAATCTGTTTTTCCAGGACTTAGCTGATGATTGGCATTGAATAGGCACTGAAAAATTATTTGTTGATTAATAAAATGGGCGACAGGCTAAATATGTTCTACATTATAGTTTAAAGCAATTTTTTCAGACTCCTAAGGTATATTGACTCTATATTGTTTTACTATCATTCCAACTTCTCCCCAAGTGCATCTAATATCTTAAACACCAATTCCCAAGTTAAACATTTGATATCTGTATTCTCATCTGTATTCGGTCCTCCGTAAGAAGTGTTTGAAACAGTACTTTCATAGTTGGAAAGAAGGATTTTAAAGCAATTGTGTCTGCACGCAAACTACAAAGGGCTAATGCCTACTACTTGTCTGCCTACAGCGTATGGAAAACACACACCAGGAAAGGGCCACTCTCTCCAGCTTCAGACTCTACTCTATCCTGCTCCAAAGGATGAAGCTTTGCTTTCTAGCTCATTAAAGCACGTTATACAGAGGCTGGAGAGATCATGAAATGGATGAAAAGGATCTGAGCTTTGTAATCAGGCAGTTCTGCTATAGAATTTGAGCAATTTATTTAATCTCTTTTAACCTCAGTTTCCCCAACTGAAAAACAGTGATCATAACAGGGATGCTGGGAAGATTTAAATAGATGATTATCAACTCTTCAGGATAATGCCTGGTCCTAGTAAGGGCTCATTTGGGCCCTTATTGTTAAGTTTTTATCTGGATTAAATGAAATGGTTCATAATAATCAGCTATTTATTAAATGAGATGATGCTATTATTATTAGATAGTGAAAGATAAAAGACTTTCTTAACTTAGTTCAGGGGAATTGTTCCAATGCTTAAACCTTAGTTCGGTAAAGAGATTTCAAAATCTAGAAATAAATTATGGTTTTGGGTTCTGCTTAGCCTAAGGAAGCTTCTCTCTTCTTTCCTTGGGAGAGGTGTTATCGGAGGCTAGAGGAGATTCTGGGGGAAGGGTAAGGAGAATACCAAGGACCTACTTTCTCTGGCCCTTTGTAATCCACTAGGTCTGCTCATGTTACTCGCCTTTTCTTCTCATTGTATATTTTAAAGCTACCCTGAGTAACATGACCCGAGGAGAGGGCAAAATAGCAAGGAATGAGAAATGGCTGGCGGCTCAGTGATGAAGTCTGCAAAGGCACCTAAAACCAGAGCAGATGTGGGGAGATGGGCCATTATTTTGGAGGACTGATGGAAATGAAAACTCTGAAGACTGCTAAACAGTTAAATGAAACACTAGTTGTTTAAGGAAGATGGTTAGAATGTAGCCCTATTAATCGTCACCTGGTGAGATAAACCAGGATGCCCAGGTAACTACTAGGTAACAGATTATCAAGCAATCCAATTAATAGCCATCCAGAAGAGCTTTAAGTACAGCAAGGCAAAATCCTGGTGGCTTAAAAAGGACAAAGCCTACTGCCCTTTAATTAATTTAATTAACTTTTATGATAGTGTCAGGCCATTAGCAATAATGACGAAACATTGGATTTCATGTATTTGGACTTTGGTAAGATGTAATTCTTCCTTCTCGTCAACACGTTAGGACCACAGAATCTAGAATCCAGTATTATAAATTAGAAAGAAAATTGACTGAATATCTTATCCAAATGGTTAAAAGTACCATGGATGCTGAAATGTGACAAATGGGACTACTTAAGGATCAGTGCTAGGGTTTTTTTATACATATGACAAATATGAGACATTGTACCAAAACCAGCAGGAGATTCTACCCACTCCCACACCTCTGAGTCAGTGCTCAGTGGTAATAATAGCTAAACCAAGGTGTACCTTCTTGACCCAAAACCGTATGTCTGAAACAAATATAGAAGAGGTAGCTAATACACAAACCTTCTTATGGAAAAAATGAAAAGTTGGGATGGGGAGGAAAGAAAAAGGGGCAAAGTGGTAAAAAAAAAAAAAAGTCCAAATAATGTAAAATATTCTAATTAGCCATAAAAAAGAATATAAAACTTATGTATTTATATAGATACAAATGATTCTTTTACCGTTAATTGTATCTTGAGTTTATTACAATATAATAAATGTTAAAACAGGACACATGTCAAGTCATACAAAAATCAAAATTACTAACCTGTGCTTAAAAAGAAGGGCCCAATCTGAAGAAGCAAATGAATACTCTGTCAAAAAGGAAATTAAAAATATAGTAACAATATTTGGGAAATAATTGATATAAAAACAATACACACAAGATAGGCCTCTGTTAAATCAGGATTTACACTTGTAGATTGATTTATGATTTTGTATCATCAAAATAAAAAAAGAAAATAAGCATTGTATTTTTCATTAAAAAAATACCCCAAGAAGGGGAAATTGAGGGGTGGGGCACAAGCCCCATGAAATTCATCTCTCTTTTCAGCTCAACCAAGTCTCTCTTAGCTATAATAGGATATGCAAATATAAATGGGATTCCTCTGAACCACCAATAAGTAGTTTGGGAGAAAATTTTTTTTAATTATATTGGCAATTGCAGCAAAAAGAATGCATTACCCAGAAATACAGATGTGCAAGAATGTTTTTCCTATAGTACATACTCATTTTTTAAACTATAAAATATTAACATATATAAAGAAAAATCCGATATTCTCTTTTACTTAGCAATAATTATCAGTAAAGTTAGCTCCAGATGCTTTGGTTAAAAGTAATTTAATCAACACAGCAACTGAGCAAAATGACAGTAGTCAAAACATATTTCCAGTACCTTTAAATTTTACTCACAATGCCTTACTTAGCAATTTCTTTGTCTTTATATATCTTAAAACCTTTATCTGTTTCAGAATTTTTTTCAGCTTATTTTTGCTTTTCTTCCTAAGTATTTACTGCTCTGAGCAATTTAAAATAGTGAAGTTTGAAAGTAACTTAAATATTTAGAACTAGGGAGAAACAGACGATTTGTGATATGACTGTGCAGCATAAATTTATGTAATCAATAAAGTAAAATGTGATTTCAAAATTGTACCTTTTAAAATGAAAGACAAAATGAAAAGATGACCAGACAATGTGTATAATGTGTTTGCAAGTTAAAAAAACGTATGTGTGTGTGTTTGTGTGTGTGTGTGTCTTTGAGCAGAAAAGGAATTAGAGATACATGCCATTGCTTTAACAAATACCATGATTGCATTTTCTTTTCTAGTCAATCTTTTCTGATTATTCAATAGGAAATGAAAAGAAAATTATTAAAAGACAATGAAATTTTAAAACAAAATGATATTGAATTTAGGAGGAATGAAGTATCGTTTTTCAACTTTATTTTTTACTTTCTAATTTAGCCATCATAGCTCTTCTACATCTTTGGTGATGTTTTGTTTGTTTGTTTTTCCTTTTTTTCTTTTCTCTCTTGGTCTTGCCTTTTCCCCAGCTTGTCAAAACCAAATTATTATAATCAGTAGTTCCCATTTTTATCTCTTTCAAGACCAAAAAAATCATCATAAGCCTAACATCAATTGTTTTAAAGTTACTTAGGTATATAAAAGTGGAGGAGAAAAAATTCTGAAAATATCTGATAATCATAATATGAAAACTAATGACTGGAAATATTAATGTTTGAGCAAATTATTTTAAAGTTAATCTACTATATTTAACATACACCCCTAAATTATACATGGGTATATGTGTGTACACATAGATATACACAATTTTGCACAATATATTTTTACATGGCTTATACTATATTGTATATCAAGTTTTGTATAATGCTATTAATGTTATGTTATATGCCTTTCTTCATGTCTTTAAAATTCCTGGTAAGCATAATTTTGATGGTTGCATACTGTTGCATCATGTAACATAGTATGATTTGTATTACTTGGTTTGTGTGTGTGTGTGTGTGTGTGTGTGTGGTAAAAAGCCACATAATGTGAAATCTAGCCTCTGGATACAGTTTTAGCTGTATGGTGCTGCACTGTTACCTGTGTGCACACTGCTGTACAGCAGATCTCTAGAATTTTTTCATCTTGCATGACTGAAACTCTGTACCTATTGAACAGCAACACTCCATTTCCCCACTACCCCCAGCAGCTCCTGGCAACCACCATCGTACTTTCTGCTTCTAAGAGTTTGACTACCTCGGACACTTTATAGAAGTGAATCATGCAGTATTTGTCCTTTAGTGACTGGTTTATTTCACTCAACGTGATATCCTCCAAGTTCGCCCATGTTGTGGCATGTGATCGAATTCCCTTCGTTTTAAGGGTGAATAATATTCCATTGTTTGTATGTACCTCATTTTTTTAACCCATTTATTCATCTGTGGACTTTTAGATTGTTTCTATTTCTTGACTATTGTCAATAATGCTGCAAATAACATAATGGTGCAATTATCTCTTTGAGATCCTGTTTGCAGTTCTTTTGAATAAATCCCCAGAAATGAGATTGCTGGATCATGTTGTTCTACTTTTAATTTTTGAGGAACTTCCATACCATTTTCCATAGCGATTGTACCATTTTACAATCCTACCAAGAGTGTACAAAGGTTCCAATTTCCCTTGGTTCATATCTCTGCTGGCACTCATTTTGTTGTCATCTTTTTTTAATAATGGCCATTCTACCAAGTGTCAGGTGATATCTATTGTAGGTTTGAATGCATTTCCTTGATGATTAGTGATGCCGAACATCTTTTTACATACTTGTTGTCTATTTGTATGTCTCCTTTGGAGATATACTATTTATTAAGTCCTTTGCCCATTTTTAAATTGGATTATTTGGGATTTTTTTGCTATTGAATTGTAGGATTTTCTTATATATTTTGGATATTAGGCCTTTTTCAAATATATGGTTTGCAAATATTTTCTCTCATTCCATAGGTTGGTTACCTTTCACTCTGTTGATTGTTTGCTGCACAGGAAGTTTTTAGGTTGATGTTCTCCCACTTGTCTATTTTTGCATTTGCTGTATGTGCTTTTGGTGCACATATCCAAAAAAAAAAAAATATATATATATATATATATATATATATATATATATATATATATCATTGCCAAGACCACTGTTATAAAGTTTTCCCCCTCAGTTTTCTTCCGGGAATTTTATGTAGTTTCAGGTCTTATGCTTAAGTCTTTAATCCATTTTGCATTGATTTTTGGTTTGGTGTAACAGAAGGGTCCAATTTCACTTTTTTTGCAATCTTCCCATCATCATTCATTGAAGAGATTATCCTTTCCCTATTGTATATAGTCCTGGCACCCCTGTCAAAGATCATTTCCATGTATATGTATGGGTTTATTTCTGGATTCTGGATTCTGTTCAGTTGATCTATATGTTGAGCTCTATGCCAGTACCATACTATTTTGATTACTTTAGCTTTGTAATGTGTTTTGAAATTAGAAGTGTGAGGTCTCCAGCTTTATTCTTCTTTATCAAGATTGTTTTGGCAATTTAGGGTCCTTTATGGTTCCATATGAATTTTAAGATTTTTTTTCTATTTTACTAAATAACTTGAATTTGTTGAGTCTGAAAGGAAGAACTATTTAGGTCTCCCTAAATGACACAGACAAAATATAATTACAGCACGTGATATTTTGTGTCACTTTCTCACCTCACTAAACCTGTGGCAAAGATTTTCCAAATCAATTTTTGTTGAAATATAACAGATAAATAAAATTGTAAGGTATTTTAAAGGTACAACATGATGATTTGATATAGCCATTGACATTATAATAGGGACTGCCCTGAATCTGTAGCTTGTTTTGGGTAGTATGGACATTTTAACAATATTAATTCTTCTAATCCATGAACACAGAATGTCTTTTGATAGATTTGTGTCTAATTTCTCTCAGTAGTTTGTCTTATTGAATCATTCTATTTCAGTAGATTTTCTTGCTTTTCCCAAATGTCTTCTATTATAATTAACGTTTTTGAGTAACATCTTTGTGCATGCATTTTTACTTTCATTTCTGATTACTTCCTTATGGTAGGTTCGAAAAATAGAATCACTGTGTCAAAGGCTATAACTATATTTAAGATTTGATTCATGATGCCACACTGCCTTCCCAAAAGTCTTTTTCAGATTACATTTTTATAAGCTAACATGCATGCCCATCTGTCTTAATTGTTGAAGCCATGGAGATTTGGAGGACTATATGTTAGCTGCAATAAAATCCAGTCCACCCTCAATGATGCTTGTGAGTTAAAAAGTTTTCAGATTACAGCACGAAAATGATTAAAATTTGGGAAGATTTTATATGGTTTTTGAAATTTCATGGCACAAAGTAAAATCTAAATGTGAATCAAAAGCTTTGTATTAGGGAGCTAGAAGAAATTTTATACTGATATAAAATGTCTTTTGGAAACTCTGAAATGGAAACTCAATTAAGAGATCTTTCATGAAGCAGATGAAATGAAATTGGTTATGTCAGATAATATCACTGAGTATTAAATTCTTTCAAGTAACCGATAGGAAAATTTTACATGAGAACTATTCCTTTGAATCCCATTTGAAATTCTAGAGCCTTAAGTAAAGATGATTTGGATCATTATGGGACAGGCAATATAACTTAGCTGTTAATTATAGGCCTTTTATCAAAATTTTCAAATCCCAAAGGCTCTAAAAATTAAAAAAAAAAAAAATTTACATTTACCATAGATGAATTGGGTAACAAATTCAGACCTGAAGTGAAATCAAACTACTTGTAGTCCTCATTTGCTCCACTTTGCATGAATTCCTAAGTTTAAATAAGATATATTCATTTCTTTGCTTATGGGGCACTTCTCAGACTCTGCTGAAAATGTTATACAAAATTTGGTGAAAGCTTTCACTTACCTCCCTAAGATCTGAAAAATTCTGAATTCCAAAATATATCAAACTTCATGCGTTTCTGGCAAGCGGTTATGGACTTGTAATAGTTAAGTTTCTTTTTACAATGGGTGCTCTGTGCCAGATTATTCTAAGTGCTTTATTTTCACTTAATTTACCTCACAAAACTTGCAAGAAAGATAAAGCAGTTACTTCCATTTCACAGATGAGACAACTGACACGCAAAAAGGTGAAATAAGTTGCAAAACTAACAAGAGGTGACACCTAGCTTCAGATCACGCTCCAATCAGACAGCTGGACTAGCTCAGCTGGCTTTTGAATCAGAGGACAAGACTCACTTACCAGTAAAATCAGGCTCGTTTAATGACCCATCACGCTCGGTTTTCTCACTGTAAAATGAGAATAATATTACTAGCTAGCTTATCTGATTATTACCTAGATTAAATAAAACACGTAAATCACTTAACACAGCGGCACATGGTGCCTATTCAATGTATGTTTGCTATTGTTATAAGTGTTGGTCACTTTCAGTCAGCCTGAACATATCGATCACAATGGGGACCTTGAAATAGAAGCAACTTAGAATTTGCATCCAGAAAAAAGAAAATGTCTGTTCGGACTACCTAGGAAGGCACCTTAAAAATACATAATACTCCAAATGAAATTGATTTTGTCCATCGTGCTACGGTTTGACCTATGAAACAGTGTTTGACGTAGACTGGGAAATCAATAAATACTTCTTGAATGAACGGTGTTGTAAAGTTATAAAGAGGCAACCACATGCTTCAAATTGTGAAATGCTGACGATATATAATGGTAGATAATGAAAATGTTAATGGGTTTATTGACTTCCTGTAAACAAAGAGTAGAGTCCACAATCTGTATTTCATTAGAGTTGTGCTGGAGATCCTGCCATGCTTGTCTGACAAGGAGTCTGTGGAAGAATAAAAGAGAGTTTTGCTATCTGTCTCAATCCCTCAGGCCGCAGACTGGCTAACGTGGGGGAAGCCAGGTGCTTGGGTGAGCAGAAGTGGGTCAAAGGAGGCCGAATTTTAAATAACTGAGTATGATTGGGAAGCTCTGGGATCTGACTGGGATGTCCTTAAGAGATGAGTCAAAGGGATGTGATAGAACAGTTGAAATCATTTAGAAAAATATAAGCTTTCTGTTGTATTGAGGGGAGACTGATTATTAAACCAGTTATGTATATTTTTTTGACAAAAGGGCTCTGAAAATCTTTTAGAGCCCTGAAAGGGCTTAAGAACCCATAAGATACTTCAGATGAAAATAATTTATAATATGTATGCATCACCTGATATAACATTCGTAACTAATAGTGTACCAAACTATTACATTAGTTTCACTTACTTTTATCATGACAGAAATATCACTTGTGAATTGTGATTAATGAGTTATAATAAAAACAGTAGAACACTGGAACTATGTTCTTCCTTCAGTTTGGGCCTGAAAAAAGCTCCTACTCCTATTTCAAGTCCAGTACAGATCAACAAAATGAAAAGGCAACATATGGAATGGGAGAAAATATTTGCAAACCTAGTATCTGGTAAGTATTTAATATCCAAAATATGTAAGGCACTCAGACAACTCAACAGCAAAACAAGAAATTATCTGATTGCAAAATGGGCATCAGACCCAAATAGACATTTTTTCAAAGAAGACATACACATGGGCTACAGTGTATGTCTTCTTTGGAAAGGTACTCAACAGTATTAATCATCAGGAAAATGCAAATCAAAACCCCAATGAGGTATCACCTTTTACCTGTTAGAATGGCTGTCATCAAAAAGACAAGTGACAATAAGTACTAGTGAGGATGTGGAGAAAAGGGAACACTAGTGCACTGGTGGTGGGAATGTAAACTGATGCAGCTTCTAAGGAAAACAGTATGGAGGGGCCTCGAAAGTTAAAAATAGAACTACCATATGATCCAGCAACTCCACTTCTGGGTATTTATCCAAAGAAACTGAAAACAATAACTCAAAAAGATACATGCAACTGTATGTTTATTGCAGCATTACTTATAATAGCCAAAACATGGAAATAACTGAAGTGTCCATTGATAGATGGATGGATAAAGACAATTTGGCATATTTATATATATTATTCACCCATGAAAAAGAAACAAATCATGCCATTTTCTACAACATGAATGAAACTGGAAGGGCATTATGCTAAGTGAAATAAGACAGACAGAGAAAGACAAATATTGTATGATCTCATTAATATGTGGAATCTAAAACAATCAAACTCATACAAACAGAGAGCAGACTGGGCATGGGAGGTTAGGGAGAGAAAAGAATGAGTGAAGACAGTCAAAGGATACAAACTTCCAGTTATAAGATGATTAAGTTCTGGGGTCTGATGTTCAGAGTGGTGAGCAGAGTTAACTATACTGTATTGTACACTTGAAAGTTGCTGAAAGTGAATCCTAAAAATTTATACCACACCCACAAAAAGTGGTAACGGTGTGAGGTGATGGATGTGTTAACCTCATTGCACAATATATACTTAAATCATCACACTGTACACCTTAAACTTATACAGTGTTGTATGTCAATTATATCTCAATAAAGATAAAAACAAAAAGGAAAAGAAAGTGTTTTGGAACTAAATAGAGATGAATGTACTAAATGCCACTGAATTGTTGTTTTAAATGGTTAATTTTATATTATGTCAATTTCATGTCAGTAAAAAAAGAGAGAGAAAGACCATTACAAACGTCACCTTTAGTAAAGTTATTACTAATATATCTCCACATCATATTGTATTACAAGTATCCGTTTATGTTTCTATTTCCCTAACTGGATGTATGTTCTTAAGGATAGGAACTACATTTTACTTGTTTTGTATCCCCTACCTAGCACCATGCCTCAAATAGTAGACATTTAAGAAATCATTGAGATAATTACTGAATTGAATAAGTCACGTATATTTCTCATCAGCGAAAAGTTGAAGTTAAGTTTTGGATAACCAGCACATTTTTGGAAAGTCATTGATGTTCATGATCATGAAGTGCTAAATGTGCTAGGTTAATGAGACCTTTTTCCATAAAGTTTCAGGAGATTTACTTAACAGAGCTGATAATCGACTTTATTGCTCACCAAATTGCTGACAATAACAAAGCTGTTAAAATAATGAAAAACATCTAAATTGTGTCTGCTTTTTAAAGATTGGTCTGTTTACTGCAGGCTATGATGAATTTATTACTGGAAAGTCAGCGAACAGTTCTAAGAGATCTTAATTTCCCAGTAAGATGAGAGTGAGCTCAGTGGTGGAATATGACCCAAGGCTTGCAATTCAACACGAGTGTTTAACTTCTTCAGGTAACTCATTAACCATTTGCATTGCAAATATAAAGGGCATGATGCTTCTGAAAGCTTTAAATAGACTAATAAATATTTTGGAAGTGGGAAATCCTTCACACTTTTATGCTGTAATAGTGCTTCACTGCTTGTGAGCTGTCTTTCATTCTCTGAGATGGCCCCTCAGATTTTCACTCTGTGTGTAACTATCCCAGCTTCAAACATGGTGCAGTTAGTGTTGTAAATAAGACTCCAGCTGAACTTTGTTTTGTGACTCACTTCTCATAACAAGGAACTTTCAGCTTGGCTCAGACTCAAATATGTGTATGAAAGTATTCTTCAAAGAAATAAACACAGTGATACAGTAGTGAGTTAAGAAAACATTCTATTATAAAAGCTTATTTAATATTGTCTTTTTCAGATTTTTACATATGGTATACCTTTTAGATTCTAACTAAAGTAATACTGGTATTAATATGGCTATTATCTCAGTTTTACAAGCCTGGATAAAGGTATCTTCATATCTGTTGACTTGGGTAAAGAGTCTAATGTAAACATAAAATTTCCTTAAATAAAGACAGAACATTTTCAGAAGCGGTACTAAGTGAAAACCCAGCTTAGCAACAATCTAGATACTTACGTCTGTCTTGCTCATCTTTTGTTTTCCTGTGCAAAGAACCTGAATTAATTATTTTGCAATTTGTGCAAATAAACTGAACAATAATTAAAGAATTTTCTTCCTTTTTGGTACATAACTATGTTTTCCACGTGTAGATTGGTATCTTGAAAACTGGACTGAATGCATCAAACTTTTATAGGCTTGTTATTAATTTATAATGTCATTAAAATAAAGACAAAATAATGTCATTAAATAATGTCATTAAAATAAAGAAGAATAATACTCTTCTAATGAATATGTGGATAAATATAACCAGAAAATCTAAGCTGATTATATCTGTGCCTCCTGGGAGCAGAAGTAATATGGTAGTTACTAATACACAGCTAACATTTAATGATCATTACTCTATGGCAGCCAGTGGTCTACACACTTGTGAATATTATTAACTTTCACAAACACTATGAAAGAGAACCATGATGAGACACATAGTGCTCTTTAAGGAAAGAACTTTTTACTAAAACTTAGCAATATGAAACAATTGAGTCTGTTCCTCAAGGATATTTCCAACATAGTGGACAATTATTTTCAGTTGTAGCTTTACAGATGATGTCTAATGCCACATCTGAAATTCTGCGGTCAACTCTGGGCGAGTGAAGAAGGGTGCATCCAGGAATGTGGAGCGTTATTGAAGCATTTCCTAACGTTGCTGCTTGTGGACAGGTTAAAGTCACTGCAGCTCTTCGTCACAGAGAAAACAATACTTCAACAGCTGTCTTCAGACCTTGGAAGGGTATTTTAGACAGAACAGATTAGCTTTTGTTTTGTATTGCTTTGCGGCACAAAGAAGTAAATGAAATGGGAGAGTTTGTGAGTGAATGAGTTCCCTTTGCAGTGCTTGCAGAAAGCATTCAAGATTATATAAATATATTCAGATTATCTTCTATTATAGGTTATTACGAGACATTGAATACAGTTTGACTTGGTTTTCAAAGGCAACATTTGGGGAGAGAGTTGCAGCTTATGGAATTTCTTCTAATTGGTTAGTGATAAGATAACAGGGTGATGTTTCTGGAATCTTAACAATCAACCTTCTGGTTCCAACCAATCTGTGGTCTATGCGCTTATGGTCAGCATGTAGTCACCATCGTCTGCCTTGGGGGAGGGTCTTAGTTTCCACAAAACAACTCAGAGCCATGCATCAGATTGTTATGTTCTTTTTGGAGGAACCAAGACTCTGTCTTGTTGCAGCACTGTTGTTTAAACTATCATTACTTTTCCTGCTTGACTGCTTTTCCTTTGTTTCTGCATTCCCTCACTCCTTTAATTAGTAAACGCCTGAGTCTGCTCTTTGGAACTCAGAGAAGGCCTAGGAGACCAAAGCCTTTTTTCTACAAACAAGAAACAGGGGACACGGAGAGATCTTTGTACCCAGGGAGGCCCTGCAGGGTCCTGCTGGGTTTCAGTCTTCCCTTTTCTTTGATACTGCTCAATTCTGAGGGGAAAAGGGGCGGGACAGAAAAGAAAGAACGTTTTGGCTAGAGACATTAATTATAAACTCCACAGGGGAGCTCAGTTTTAGGGGGACCCAGTTTCAATTCTACTTCTGTGCATTTTTCCTAGTGAAATGTTCTTCAGTAAGAAAGAAGCTGTGAGTACAAATATACTCATCACAGTGGTTTTTAAATAGTAGAAAAATAGAAATAATATAAATCCAATTATAGATGAATGGTGCATTACAGTACAGTCACTTTTATATTCACCTTATGCTGTCATCAAAATGATGCTTCAAATAATGTGAACCAGTATCGAAAAATATTTGTTGATCAATGGAAACCCTCTTAAAGAAATATAGTTCAAAGAGCCAAACTATTTTTTAAAGGAATTCTAATAATTTACGTGGCTCTCCTCTAAAACTGTTAATAAATTCCCATTGATACACCCCAGTAACACTGCGCACATCTCTTCTCTCCTTTTCAAATTTCTGTAAGCCCATATTATCTTGGAGTCTCTTACAAACCACATTCTAATAACCTCTTCCCCCTTTCTCAAATGCTTTCCCTTTCTCTCCAGCCCTCTTTGTCACTTTTCTAAAAAAAAATTACCCTAGATTGGTTAGCTTTTCTAGTCTTCCCACCCCTTCCTAATCTTGAATTTTGCATCTCGAAAGTCCATCAATCCAGTCTGACAGAGTGACCTTTTCTCTGGAGGAAAAGGATGGGAGGCTAGAAAAAAAACAAAACCAACCAAACAGACCAAAAATACGCCACCAAATCAGCATTCTCTCTTTTAGCAGAGGGAGGGTCATTTCCATGTGAAGAATTGTTTATCCTGTTCAATTATGAACAGGCTTACAGAATTTAAGATACCAAAGATCGAAATTTGGTAGCAAGTTTCAAATATTGAAACTTGATATTCAAATCTTATTATCAAACTGGTTTTTTGTTTAAATCTATCAACTTCCAAATACTCCCACCAGAAATCCATCATATAAATCTTCATCAACATTAGGTATTTTATTTCTTTGTCTCTTTTTTCTCATGAGCAACTAAGAAAAAAGTCATGAATGCACAATTGCCCTCATAGTAACATAAATGAAAGTGCTAAATAGAAAGCACTAGAAAGCTCTCCTAGCAGGAAGGGCCAGGATTTTTTTTTAGTACAAATAAAAACTTCTATTGGACCTATGTCCTAGGATCCTGCCAATCCCTTGCTGAGTCACACAAGTCTGATCTACACATGTCCTAGTTACACTGAGGGGCCAGATGCTGAAAAGTAGCCAGTGGTTAATAGGCAATATGTCAAGAGGAAGGAAAACACAAGTGAGGGCTTAGAACTGCTTGAAACTGCTTCCTTGTTTTTTGAGTTTTTAAAAATTTCCACTTCTAAACATAATTGATGTGACTAGAGCCCTGCTGCTCTCTCTGATTAAATGAGAAAAAATTAATTGCTGCCCTTTGCACCTCACGAGATACTTCCTGTAATATCCTGTTTTCTGTTAACTACTTCATCAATAATTCAATTAAAACTCAGAATTATAAGTGGGTGGGATGAAGTCTCATGAGGTCTTGGATTTACTTTAAAATACTTTACTAATAGAAAGAAAAAGAGGGTAGATTAAGTCAGTATGGCTAATATTGATCATTTTTAAAATCTTTGTGTTACATGTTTTAGAGTTCATCATTATACAAAGGTGGAGAGACTAGTATAATTGTTCATAATAAGATTGTTTTCATAATATTTTTCTCAATAAGATTGTAATTTTTTGTAAGATTAAAATCCGTGGTTACACTGAAGGCAATTTTAAGCTCTTCGCTTTAAAAAAATAAAGTTTCATATCCCACCAACACCTTTTGTTACATCTTGATTTATCAAGAATAGTATTGAAAATTTCAGATATCTAAAAAGTTTCTAACTATCCAAGTTTGAAAAAAATGTATATGATAAATATCAGATTCAAGACATTTTGACATAAAAGTAATACCAATTTAAAAAAAAAAAGTAACACCAACTTGCATTTCCCGTCACAAGTGAAAAATCCTCTCTCCCAACTCCCATCTCACTCCTCTTCTTGCTCTTGTAACTCTGGAAATTTAGCTCTAAATTTTTTTTTTTATCCCATACCTCTACTTCCTTAAGAAAATTACCTATGTATAAAATAGTGTTGCCTGTATTTTAAAATTAAAGAAAAATAATTTAGAGACAGTTTTAGTGACGAAAGCAAGAAGTATTTAAATCCATACCACCTGCTCCACCGCCACAGACTTCCTCGTCCTAAACCCTGACTTAGTTCCCACTTACCTAAACCCACTTAACTAAACCCACTTAATTCCTTTCTTATCTGAATGGTTCTAATGCAATTTCCCACCACAAGTCTCATTTTCATCTTAAAATCTCACCAAGCATCTCACTTCACAGAGATGCGTTTCTGCCTCTGAATTCCTATCCTGTTTACCATTCATGTTTATATTCTATCTTTACATTTAAAGTATATGAACTAAAACATAACACATTCGGGAGCAGTGACTGCATTCTGGATCCCTCTGGACTCTTCCGGGGCTGAATGTGGTATTTTACACATAGGCTGAACATCAGACCAAGACTGATTTGGTCAGAAAACATGCATTCTTCCCCTACCTCTCTGGCTTTTTTTTAAGCTTGGTAACCGTCAGGGACAATTGAATGTGAATCTTAGGGCTGTTATTGGTCTACCTAGCAACCAGGAGGGTTCCCAAGGATACAAACCCTGAAGACAAACCCTTTTGATATGGTAATGGATGAAACAAAGGAGGACGTCCTAAAACAGAGCACAGTTCCATATAAACCGAAATCATATGTCAATATTAGAACTGCTGTATAATTGGCTGTGGCTTTATGGTCACAGGAGGAGCCTTTAATGCCTTCTATAATCAAACTTTTCATTACACAAATGTTATATAATACATAGCTTCCTGCAAACTGCTTCTTCGTTGAAAATTATGTACAGGTTTCCCTCACTATCGGAAAGTTCATAGAATGTTCCTATGAAAATTTTCCTAAGCCAAAATTATGTAAAGTGAAGAAACAATTTCCTTAGGACACATCCTGCTAACTGATTCACAAAATAAGTGAAGATAGAGCACAGGTGCTCACAGACAGTTCAAAGCTATGGCAGCTTGATGCTGAGATGCTGAGTGTAATTCCCAGGGAAGGAGTTTGGCCGGGCCATTCTCACTGCTTCAGCACACACTATCTCTATAATCACTGGCTGTAAAACAAATGCTGAAGGCTATTTTCACCTGTTACCTTTTTTCCTAAAGGCAAAAATCCTCTTTGGATTTCTTTCAGTTAGAATAAACAGGTACTAATGTAGGTCTTTGGTAAAAGGGAAGTGTTATATCGCACACTTTTGGAAAGTGAGGGATATCTGTATGTGAGCTTGATGCAAGCAGATATATGTAATAGATTCATTCCTATTCATTGCTGCATAGGATTCCACAGAGTGAATAACATGCAATTTGCTTATCTATTCTCTCATTGAAAAGCATTTAGATTATTTCCAGTGTTTTGGAAATTACACACACAAGCAAAGCTATAGTGAATAGCTTTTATATGACAACATGTATGAGAAATCTCTTTACTGTAAACATTTAACATGAAATGATCTTAATATGATAAATTGTCACAGATTTTTGGGGGGTTGGACCATGCTTATATTGATGGAATAAACCTTATCTGGGCACAACTTTTTTCAATTACCAGGTTGGAAAGAAATTTTGATTATGATCTATGGCTCTGCATTCATAAGTGAGGTTTGTCTATAATGTTATTTTCCTGTAGAGTCTTTACTTAATTTTGAGACCAAGGCTATACAGCTTCATAAAATGATTTGGTGAGTTCCTCACCATATTACTATTTCTAAAAAAGTCTGACTACAGCAAAAGTTATCTCACACTTTAAAAGCACTGGTGTATGTCTGTTTTGTTGATATATTCTGAACTTTTTCAATAAATATTGGAAAGTTAACTTTTCCAGAATATTACCCATTTAACAATGTTCTTATATTCATTGATGATTCATAATATTTTAAAAATCTAAACTAGATCTACAGTTATATTCTCTTTTCATCCAAATATTATTTATCTACAGCTTATCTTTATTCTTCATTTTTGCTGAAGGCTTACTATTTTATTTCTTCAAAGAATCAGCTTCTCAATTGCTTGTCTACTCTCATTACTTTCTACTATTATTATTTCTATTTTCTTTGGCATTAGTTTATTATTCTTTTTGTAAATATTCCACATGTGCTTAAAAATATACATATTTTCTGATTGTTGTGTGTAGGCCTATTAAAAGATGAATCAAACTCATTCAGTTATACCACTCAAATGTTCTATATCCTTTAAAATTACTAGTTCGATTCATCAGTTTCTACTAGTGTTAGTGGAGATTTGACAGTTTTACCTTGAAGTTTATTGTTAGGAAAACATATGCCAATCCTGCACTATTAAAGCTCTTAAGTAGGTTGACTCCTTTCCATGATGCAGCATTCATTTTTAACCCTACTAATTTTTTTTGCCTTTAATTTTTGTCTGCTTCTAATATTTCCATATTAAGGGGAGAGAGTAGCTCAAGTGGGACAATGTGTGCTCAGCATGCATGAGGTCCTGGGTTCAATCCCCAGTACCTCCTCCAAAAATAAAATAAATGAATAAACCTAATTACCCTCCCCCCACACACAGATTTCTATATCAACTGTCCTTATTATTTTTTTATTTAAAAATTTTATCAACTGTCTTTAGTGTAGTATTTGTCCTTACTTAATTTTTCCTTGTTTGACTTTTTCTATCATTTTACTTTCAGTCTTTTCACATTGTTTTGTACTCAGTATGTCTTTCCTAAGCCGTGTGTAGCTGTATTTTTATGAATTTCTATTTTGAAATTATTTTAGACTTGCAAAAAGTTGAAAAACTAGTACAAAGAATTCATATATACCCTTCACAAATCTTCCCCTAGCTGTTTACATTTTGAATAATTGGAATACAATGATCAAAATCAGGAAATTAACACCAATGCAATAATATTAACTAACCAATAGAATTTATTTAAATTTTGCCAATTATCCACTAATGTCATTTTTTAAGCCCAGGATTCAATCTAGATATTATCTTTCTTTAATCTTGACAATTTTCCAGTCTTTCTTTGTATATCATGACCTTAACACTTCTGAAGAGTACCAACAGTTGGCTTACACAATGTCCTCAATTTGGGTCTGATTTTTCCTCATGACGACATTCAGGTTATATATTTTTGACAAGAATACAACGTAAGTGATATTTTGTCCATCTCGGTGCATCATATCAAGACATGCATCCTACTGATGTGTAAACTGTAGTCACAAGTTAAGATAATGTCTTCTAGGTTTCTCCACTGTAAAATTTCTATTTTTCTTTTTATAATTAACGTGTATCTTATGAGAAGATACTCTAAGACTATGTAAACATCCTGTTTCTCAACACGTATTTGCCTACAACCATTGATGACACTTGTCTACAATAATTATTACTATGGTATTTGCCAAGTGGTTATTTTCTAAACGCACCATTCTTTCTACATTTGTTAATTAAATTTCCACTGTAAAGAAGAGTTTTCCCTCTCTGCCTGTGGAATAAAAAGAAACATATTTGGTCTTTGTTCCCAGTTCCTGGCACAGAGCTCCTAAAACCCTTGGAATTTCCTGAGTGATAAGGATGCTAGGAGTGTCTTTTGTTCTAATTCAGTGAGTCTTGGCTGGCCCCTAGATAGTTCAGGATGAGAACTGGTCTCCAGAAAGACCAAACATAGATTAGAAGCTTAGTTATGGTTTAATGACAACCATAACTCTGAAGCAGGATTGAGCATAAATGATAAAGTAATCTGAAAAAATGTTAACATGAGATGAAAATATTCTTTTCGGTGGCAAATTCACTGGAACTTCTAATACTACACTGTTTTTTTGACCTACATTCATAATTGAAGAAAATATTAATTTTGGCTCAGTTAGTGACTATAAGGATGTAATATATTCCCATCCATGTTCATGAAATAAGGTTAAGAACCCCTGCCCTAGGGTTTCTCTTTGGCTTGAAACTGAGTCCTAAGCAAATCAGTGTTCTTACTTACAGAAAGGGGAAGAGCATGAATATATAAGTGCACACTCAGTGTTTCAAAGTTACACTCTGGGAGTATACTACTGCTCAAAAGGACTCAGTCAGTGGCCACTTTTGCTACAACATAAGTTGGGAAATGTGGTCTTTAGCCCAGTACCCATGTGTCCAAATATAACTATGTTACATGAGTTTTAGTAAGTAACTAGCAATCTCTTCCATGTTCTTGTAAGAAAAAATGATTTTTACAAAATTTGACATACAGAACAGATAAATGAGAGAGTGGCTTTAACTGAGCATTTCTTTGATATGAAAACTTCACAAGCATTGGAAGCATTTTTCTATGTTTTAGTCAGATGAAATATATTTTCAAATTGCAAGCCTAAAGCAAATAACCTAAGCTAGGGTAGAACCAGTTGAATTAGCTCACCAGAAAGTTGTGAATTAGGTCAGATTTATTTCAGTCATTACAATATTCTTTTTCCAATCCATTTTTTTTCAAATAACCTCTCCTTTTCTCTCCCAATTTATGAATCTGCATCTTTTAGCCTTTATTTCCAACATTTTCTTTTGTAAACTTCCAAACAAACTGGAAAGTTGAAAAAATAGTGTAAATGAATATATACCTTCCACCTACATTCAATAACTGTTAACATTTGCTTTATCCCTCTTTATTTAATATTATATATATATATATATATATATATATATATTCTAAACAATTTGAATGTAGATTACAAATGTCTGGGAAGAAGAACTTTCCTCTACCCGACTGGATGTGGTCCAAGAATGAAATTGGCAAGAGACAGATTAATAGGAAAAAATCAAACAAGAGTTTAATAACATGCATATGTGAGAGAGATCCAGGAAAACTGAGTAACTTACCAAAATGGCTGAAGCCTTTACCTGAAATACCATCATCAGCTAAAGACAAAAGAGGATGTTGGGGGTAGTGGTTTGGGACTTCAAAGGGGAGGAAGGCAACTGACAAGGAGATGGAGAAGCAAGTGCTCCAGGTTGCAGGTTGGGTTCAGGTGTGCTCTGTGTGTTTCTGCAGCATCCCCAGGGGAGGATGCAGGGAGACTGTCGAGGGAGGCTGGAAAGGCAGGGAGGAGGCTGTCAATAAAGACCAGAAAAACTGAAAAGTAACACTTAGTGGAGACTGGAAAGGCAATAAGGAAGTTACTGCTGGGGACTCAGAAAGAGGAACCCAGAGTGTGGAGTGGCAGAACAATTAGCAAGCCTGCCATCCATAGCAACTTGGAAGAGAACAAAGTACTCAGTGAACCTATACATTTGTGTATGGGATTTTCCAGGCAGATCATTGGAAGTGATTGTTTTCCACTAACAACAGTATATGATAAGGTATTACAAGAGAAAGGTGAGGGTAAAAAAAGGGACTGTTCTGTTTTCGAGCAAAATTTAGAAGACATATAGAGGGCCTCGGACAGTACTTTCAGCAAGCAAAAAAACAAAACAAAACAAAAAAAACCCCTCAAAGGTCAGAAATATCCTGAGAGCAAAGTTAAAATTCAGATTTCTGACAGTAAAACACGCAGTTAAGAGCAAATCAAGGGTGCAGCTGTAAGACCCTTTGTTGAGACCTGAGAACGATTTAGAGAGTCTTGTGGACCCTAAGAGTTACACAGAAGGGCTTCTAAGAATCCTAAGGGCTTTGTCCCACTGCAGCCTAATATGCCCCAAATAGAGACACGTACCTCAACCTTCTAATGGTAAAAAGCAGGCTGGGAGAATGACTTATGGAGAAGGAATGATAACATAGGTGAAGCAAAGATCCCACAGAAGCCAAGCCAAGGATCAATAAAACAATGAATTTGGATACTGGGCAATGGGCCACAGACTGGCCAGACTTCAGTGCTAGGGACCTGTGACTTCTCTTTTTTCTTTTTCTTTTTTTTTTTTTTTTTTTTTTTTTAACTGGAGGTACTGGGGATTGAATCCAGGACCTGTGCATGCTAAGCATGCGCTCTACCACTGAGCTACACCCATCCCTGACCAGTGATTCTTAAGCGTCTCACATTTCCTTTTTCAGAGCACGAGTTCCTCCTGCAGCTATGCTATCCTTCTCTCATCAATGTATACTGATCTGTTGGGGAGCTGGGGGTGGGGGTGGGTAGACAGGTGTTTTTAACTCACAGGTCTCCAGATCAAGGTGAAGTTAACCTAAGGAATCTCGTCCACATCTGGACCTAGGAGAGAGGACAAGATCTTGCACTTTGAGCTAGCGGAGTAATGGGATGAGATTCACGGCAGAGGGAGAGATGAATGTATTGTGAAGGTGGGTGGAAGGTAAATTGTGTTGCCAGAGGACAGACTGTGGTAGGTTGTTTCTAAAGATAGCTACCAACAACTCCTCCCATCTCTGCATGTGTGTGTTACTCCATCAATCAGAAGGTACAGCCTCATTCCCCTCCCCCAGAAGTTGGGCTGGACTGTGATTTACATTGACCTATAGAATGTGTCAGAAGTAGCATTCTAGAACATTCAAGCACAACGCCTTAAGAGGCTTCTGGTTTAAGAGGGTTCCAGCAGCAATAAAAATAAGCCTGGGCTGGACTATCGAATAGTGAGAGACCAGGGACTTCAAAAGGCAACCCCTGGCTTCCAGTGCTCCTTGCCAAGTCCCCAGATGGGACAGAAGCCATCCCGGATATTTCAGCCCAGCTTAGCTCATAGATGCATGAACAACTTCAGCTGACAACATGTGAAACAGAGATAAACCATCACATCTGAACTCTGCTCAAACTATGGAATCACAAACGAATGAATGAGTGTTTTTAAAAGGCACTGAATTATTGGGTTGGTTTGTTTTGTGGCAATAACTAAAACAAGGTGCTTGAGAACATTTTTGGGGATGGTGGAACACATTTCAGGAAACAGAGAATGATCTAATAGTTAGGGATTCAAATAGGTTGAATTTGAAATCAGAGTGGGACATATAACAGAAATGTTCTGTTGACAAGTTTATAGCACCTTTAAGAAGAATAAATCAGGATTGTATATTTATATAACACATTAAGCACTGTCTGGTTTAACAACTATTTATCGATAATCTATTATGTTCCAGGCACTGGGCTAGGGGTTGAACGACAATGTAAGTATTTCAAGATGACTTAAGTCGATTCAGCCAATTTAGCAATTTTCAGAATACTTTTGTACACACTGGTAGCTTCTAGCAACGGTAGACAGGGCTGTTTCTCTGCGTCCCCTCCGCCTCTACTGCCAACAGCCTTGATATCAGTCATATCTTACAATTAAAGTCATGGATCAAATTCTGACAGATGTACTAACACTTACTAGAATATCGTTTTAATATATATAAAAATGTTGGCCCTTCCATGATGGGCCAACAGCATTCTATTTAAGAAATACATATTAAGATGATGAAGCAAGACAAAAATTACAATATTAATTTTTCATGGTAGGTTTGAGAATAAGCTATTTGTCTTTGGTATATTTTGATGTTTTATGTTTTACTGCTTTAAGCAGTTGGGCATATTTAATATTTTACAGATTATCCTTATGATCCCGATATAAAATGTTTTGTTGATTTATGTTTGCAATTTTAAGTTGAGAGGCATAAGACAAAGTAATTAGGTTTATAGATAGTATTCTATCTTTTAAAATAACTTGAGATTCAATATAAATATATATACATATTTAATTTTCTGGAGTTAGGAGTTATTAAAATACTTGTGAAGTTCCGCTGATCAGATAATTGAATATTTAACTAATATTATAAATGGGACTAAATATTAATCAAAAGCCTCTTAAAAGTAATTGTTAAAATTTTTTCAGATTTATAAATTAATAATTTGATTTGTAAGTGAAGTTAAAAGCTTAAGAAGAAATAATTTTTTCATGTATAACTTTAATAAATCTAACATTAATTTTAATAACCTCAAGTAATCTTCTCCTGAGTCATTGTCAAGGACACCAAAATATTCTTTTTGACATAATGTAGACTGAGAGTTCAGCAATGTTAGGTACAGCTTTTGTTGAAAAGGAAAAATGCTACCACGTATGTGTGTTCTTTTGCTTTGCTTTCATATTTGTTTAATTTAATGGTTGTTTGATTTAGTGGCTAAAATGTACATTTCTAAAATTCAGTTTGGATGTTTAAATATTTAAAGTAATAAAATGCTACAAAAGAGATTCTTCTCTTTTTTGAGTACTGCACTGAGAGCAGCAGAATTGTTCAAAAGTGGCCCAGAGAACTCACAGCAGGTTTCCCAGACAACAATAAACAGCTATCTCCCAGGGGGTAGGGCTGCAGTCCAACTCAGCTTTTCACCAGCTGGTGACTTCTTCTACCTAGCAGGAGGGTTACAATTTTCCACGGGTCAAAGATCTCCAGGAAGAGCTGGATCTAGGTCTTACAGGGGCCTGAAGTTTATAGTGTCCCTTTGCTAACCTTTCACTTTTATTTCCCAAATAAATCTTGTTCCTTAACCATGCCATGCGACACTGTAGCGTTCAATTTTACCCTCTTCATCTCAGCTTCTGCTGTTTGTGTGCTGATCCAGGGCTATTACTTTACATCCCTTTCACATGGAGCACTAGAGGAAATTAATTGGAAATTTTATCCTGGTCAAATACAATGGGAGTGTAAGATACAGCCTTGCAGTCACAATTATGTGTAAATGGAAAGTAAGAAAGCTTAAAAAGATACTTGAAATAATTAAATTAGAAATCATCATTCCAATGAGCAAATTGCGACTGAGGTGAAAAACATTTTAGGAATAAAAGTGGCTGTTGCTGCAAATTATGTCCTTTTGCCCTCTATAACACTTTTTTATTTATGCAACTTGTCTTTATTATTAATTCAGGGTCTTCAAGAGGAAACTTATCTTGAGCTGGGGATACAAAAAAAAATCTAAGTATATGGACTTTGGTTTCTTCAGATGGTCCTGGAGTGATAAATAGTTTTAGAAAGAAGACTAAGAGAGTGGGGTTTTGGTCCTGGCTCTTCCTTTTACTTGATTTAATGTGACTTCATTTTAGATCATATGTAAAGTGGAGACAGTACAGCTGACTCTGCCAACATCTGCAAATCTCAAACTCCCAAAGTTATCTCTTCCCACCCCTTTTCCCCCAGTAACCATAAGATTGTTTACTATGTCTGTGAATCTATTTCTGTTTTGTAGATGAGTTCATTAGTGTCCTCTTTTTTTCTTTTTTTTTAGATTCCACATATGAATGATATCATATGGTATTTTTCTTTCTCTCTCTGGCTTACTTCACTTAGAATGACGATCTCTAGGTCCATCCATGTTGCTGCAAATGGCATTATTTTATTCTTTTTTCTGGCTAAGTAGTATTCCATTGTATAAATATACCACAACTTTTTTATCCAGTCATCTGTTGATGGACATTTAGGTTGTTTCTATGTCAAGGATTATATATAGTGCTGCTATGAACATTGGGGTGCATGTATCTTTTCAAATTAGAGTTCCCTCTGCATATATATGCCCAGGAATGGGATTGCTGGATCATATGGTAAGTCTATTTTTAGTTTTTGAGAAATGGAGATAGAGACTTTAAAGCTAAATAAAGCCATACGAGTGTAGGGAGGCCTAATCCAAAAGGACTGGTGTTCTTATAAGAAGAGGGAGAGACACCAGCAATAGGCCTGTCTCCCACAATCTATTTTCCAAGGGAAGCTAACTGCAATACATGTGCAACACAATAAATGTGCAATCATGCCACGTTTCTGCTTAAAATTCAATGGATTACTCTCAGGCTAATTCGACAAGACCTCAGTCAGCTCAGTCTTTTTCCAGTTCCTGCTTACTATTTTAGCTTCTTCTCTCTGTTTCCTCTGCCTTCTTTTCTCACCATCACCGTGGCTAAGATTATATTTGAGCATGTAATAAGAATGAGCAAGTAAGAATGAACACGCTGTTCTTGAAGTTTTACCTGTATTGCCTCACCCTATATGACGAGGGGGGTTAAATACTCATTTTATTTATATACTACTTTATACCCAAAGACATCGAGCTATAAACTTCCATGACTCCTCTCTTCTAGGTTTTGTAGGGGTTTTTTTAGGCTTTTCTGCATGTTTCCACTACTTGAAAGAGCCCCTGACCTCCTCCTGTGGTTCCTTCCTGTGGCAGACTAACGGCTTTCCAAAGACATCCACATCCCAGTCCTTGGAACTTGTTACTTTACATGGCAAAAGGGACTTTGTAGATGTGATTAGTTAGGTTAAGAATTTCGAGATACGGAGATTGTCCTGGATTATCTGAATGGGTTCAGCGTCATCACAAACGCCCTTACAGGAAGGAGGCAGGAAGATCAGAGGGGAAGAGAGAGAGAGAGAATGTCATGTGGAAGCAGAGGTCAAAGTGATGCCATTGCTGGAAGCGGGCCATGAGCCAAGCAATGCAGGAGCTTACAGAAGCAGGAAAGGACAAGGAACTGATTCTCCCCTAGAGCATCCAGAAGGAATACAGCCCTGCTGACACCTTTGAAGGAGAATTAATAAAATGGGCTGCACTTATGCTAACAGATTGCTTATTCTTATGCTTGCCCTTAAAATGGTCAACTAACCTGACTGACCAGTTGCTACTTATAGCTCCAGGCCTGTTGTTAAAATAAAGCTATTAATTTTACTGTTTCTGCTTTATTCCAGTAATTGAAAGTAATAATCATACTTGGTTTCTGAGTCGATCTCCAGGGAGGTCAGGGAACCGTAACCTTACAAAATTGCCTGAATTACCAAGGAGACCATGCCTTAGGTACTTATGAGATAAAGAGACTGAAAAAGTGACAACCACTAGCCTCTACAGAATGGGTCGCCTGGAGGCATCATGACGCCATTGAGTCTTATGACGAGAATATGATTCTGTTGATTATTATCGGAGCTTTATTGTTTAAGCTATGACTTAAAATCACCCTGCCCCATCCCCAAGGTTCACAGTTTTGAAGGCACCTGACTGCTCTGAGTCCCATTTGCCCAGCAAATAAAGCTGTCTCTTTTCTTCTAAGCTCCATGACCCTACCTCTGAGTTTCAATTCGATTCATCAGGGATGGGGGCCGATCTTTCAGCAACACCTTGACTTTGGAATTCCCATGTCCAGAAGTGCAAGATAATAAAACTGTGAGGTTTTAAAAATGGAGACACAATTGACATAGAACACTAGATGAGTTCAGGTGTATGGCATAATGTTCAGTATCCGTACATAAGGCAAAATGAGCACCACAATAAATCTGGTTAACCTCCATTGCCACACATAGTCACATTTTTCTCCTCTTGTGATGAGAACTTCTAATGTCTATTCTCTTAACAACTTTCAAAAATGCAATACAATATTACTAACTCTAGTTACCACGCTGTACAAATGTGTGTTGTTTGACGTTACTAACTTTGTGGCAATTTGTTACAGCAGCAATAGGAAACACTTCCTCAGGGTAGTTGATGCCCCCAGGCTGAGTCAGACCCTTCTCCTCCATGCTCCCTCCCCTCCTTGTCCTTGCCTCTCTCATAGCATTTGCCTTGCTGTGTTGCATTTCTGGGTTAGGAGTGTAGGGGAGCAAAACTTGCCACCCCCAAATGTCTCTTTGGCATGTGAATTATTTTGAGCTTAAAACAATCAAGGCCCAAAAGACTCAGAAAGCAACTTTGACCTTCCCCCTAGCTGCTTATAAGAATTAGAGAGAGGACCTGCTACAGGAGGGGAGCTATCACCATAGGTAAGTACAGTGTGAACCAGGTTTGTAGACAGGGAGGAACCTAGCAAAGTCTGTCAAGATCCCTCTTTATGTCTCATTGTCTCTATGTGGCCCAGCAAACACTTGTTTACATTTGCTTTTCTCCATGTAAATTGCCTTCCTCCCCTCTGAAGTCTCAACTCACTGCCCCAGCATCCTCTTTCATGTTTGGCTGAAGATGGTGTTTCATGTGAGGGTTTCGGCCACTTGGGCGGGTTACTCAGTTTTCCTGGGTGTCTCCCATGTACACATGTTATTAAACTTTTCTTTGCTTTTTATCCTGTCCAGCAGTCTCACATCAATTTAATTCTTGGACCAGTCACAACAACACGGAGGGGTACAGGGAAATTTCTTCCTCCCCAATGGGAGACCGAGACCATCTCTACCTCTAGACTGTAAACTCCTTCAGAAGAGATCGTGTCAGTTCTTTGTATCCCCAGAGCCTAACTTAAAGACTCACAGCTTCAGTTCAATAGATATTTGTTGAGTGAATGAATGAAAATACGACCTCTCAATCAGAGGGCTGAGATGATGTGTTGACTGGAATCAAAATGCGCAACAGAAAAACCGTGAGTTAAGTTTTATTTGGGGATCTTACTGAAGACGATGGCCTGGGAGACACCCTCACAGAGACCTCTGAGCAACTGCTCTAAAGAGGTAAGGGGGGTGTCAGGACACATACAAATTGTTTTGTGCTTGAAGTCTGTCAAGCATAAAAATGATACTGCTCATCACAAAGAACAGGTATCTAAAGTTAATGATTTTAGTGCTTTTCTTTGGGAAGGTGCAGGAATCTGGGATCATTGAAATTTTTCCTTAGACATGTATCTTAACTGTCTAGGGGCCCAAGATATTCAAGGCACAGAACGCTTCTTGTTTTTCTCCACCATGAATTCCTCTCAGGCTGCACTGTCGGTGGGCGACTTAGGTGGCTAATGGCTTGACCCTTGTAGAATTAGAACAGGCAATATTTTTTTTTAACCTATGTTTATACTAAAATCATGTGTAGTGGCTATTAAGTTTAGAAGGCAGCTGAGTTTGTCTTCCTGGCCAGAAAAAAAATTAAAATTAAAAAGGCATGGAGCGGGCTTTTTCCTAAACGCCCCATGAATGCAGAGAGAGGGAGTGGTTACCTTGACAACAACGAGAAACCTGCTTTCCTTAGGGAAACAAATAAAAGCAACAAAGTGAGAGAGAGTGAACATTTGAGAAAATCTAAGGTTTAACAGGGGCTTCTAAGTTTTTTACACAGTAAGACACATGCTTAGTCATGACATGGGCACCAGATGCCAGAAGTTTTTATTCATCATAATCATGAATTGAATTGGGCTGGGCTGGTCTTGCTGCTACTGAATGTGACTCTGAGCTGAGTCAGGGCCACATGACGCTTTATTTATTCCTATTTTCCTTTTGTCGTGAATCTTTGCTATGCTCTAGTTTCATATGTAATTTTGGTATGCGAATGCTCAAAGGGAGAAATTACCAAGTTGTGATGGCTTGTTACAGAGCCACCTGAGTTTCTTTCCCATCCTCCCCCTCATCAATTGTTCAGAAGTCCAGCCTGATGTGGCTGGGTTTCTCTTCAGAGCATCACAAAGCTGAAATCAAAGTGCCAGCTGAACTGAGATTTGTGTCTGGAGGCTCTGGGGGAAAATTCATTTCCCAGTTCATTGGTGTCATTGGCAGAATTCAGTTCCCTGCAGTTGTTGTAGGACTGAAGTCCTGTTTCCTTGCTGGCTGTCAGCCAAGGGCTACTCTCGGCAACTAAAAGCTGCTCTAAGCCCCGTTCCCCATGGCTGCCATTGACAAACTTCACAACATGGAAGGCCAGTCGGTGGACAGTTCTCGAACTTTCTCTTCTTCAACTAGCTGGAGAAAATACCCTACTTTTAATCTAATTAGGTCAGGCCACCCAGAGCTTCTCCTTATCTTAAGGTCACTTCTTTCACGTAACAACATAATCACGGGAGGAAAAATTCATCATATTCACAGTCTCAGTGATTATCAGGGCACGCACAACATGTCAGCGGGAAATTTAGGGACCAATTTAGAATTCTGCCCACCACGCTACCACCCATGAAAGTTTATCAGAATGGGGAAAGGGAGTATATTTTGAAAACAATCCAGTAAGTAAACAAAGAACACTTAAGGATTTTCTTAGTAACTTTTTCCACATTCTCATCCAGAACCATTCCTTTAATGGAATTAAATCTGAACAACTTATAATTACATAATTAGTTTCTTTCATTATGACTTATATGGCCAATTCAGTTCCAACATGACTCAACTTCGATTGGTTACACAATGATGGTGCAGGTAATTAACCCTTGGTGGATATCCCTGTTGGCCAATGAGTTCACCTGATTTAGCTAACCCCTAAAATAACAACCAAACTTTTTTTTTTTTTTTTTGGAGAGCTGACAATATCAGGTGATGATTGTATTATTGTACTAGAGTTTTGCTTGCAAGATGCTACTTACTACTGGGTGAAACTGGGTAAAGGGTACATTGGATTTCTTTGTGTATTATGTCTGACAACTGCATGTGACTCTACAAATTTTACCTTAAAAATAAAAGTTTAATTTAAAAGCTACTAATTTTTTGGTGGCACGCTGAATCCCAGTGTCACATGTCAGTTGTCTGGAATGTAGGCATTCATTTAGTTCTTTCCAGAAGAAAAAGCTGTATGAATGAGGACAGGATAGAATTAGAAGCTTGAGGGGTGGGAAAGGGGTTCGGAATACCCTAAGAGAGGCATCTGACAAGAGCTCAATGGACAACGAACAAAAGCCCTAGACAGGCTCTTCTTCAGCTGACTTGGCAGTTTCTAGATTCTATGGAGTGGGTAAATGATCTACTCGTGCTTGGGGATTTGTGTATTTAGAAGATTAGAAATCCAAAGCTTCTCCTAAGTTCCCATTATATTATTCAGAGAACCAGATGTGTTGAGCACCACATTGTGACTTTTGTAACCAGGTGATAGTGAGTGATAGAAAAACATTCTAAGCCCCCAAAGAGTGAGGTACCTATTTTCTTCTAGACGTTGCTTCTGTGATTTCAGTTACCATCACCACGTGCCCAGGAGGGCTGTCAATGTGGTCTTCTCTGTGCACAGCCATAACCCAGGCAAGAAGAGAAGGCAGCTGAAACGAGGCTTTGATTTCCATCCATTATGATTTCTACTATAAAAAGGATTTTAAGGAACTATTAAATTTTAGCTTGCTACATCATGAAACATCTAAACAAAAGTATCGTATTTTAAGGTTGACTTCAACTTCTAACTTATCTATTCTATTGGACCTGAAACAAAAATTTCCCAGGCAATTTCCACCTGCCATCCAACTCTTTTCTCCTCCCATCTTAGTTATTAAATCCTCATGCATTATTACTCCAAGCCTGTAATAACTGAGGTCATTGACGAAGGTGTCCTCACTCTTGCTAATCCCTGCTTATTTTTCACAAAATCACTAATCTTCAGGGAACATCTCAAACCATCATTTCTATTTCTGAGTCAGAAAAACAAAACGTGGAGAAGGTTACGGGTGACAAGGACTCTTGGAACATCAGACTTCAGCATGGGCCATGTGACAATCTCTACTTTATCTGGAAAGAGAGAGATTTGATACACTGTCATTAGAAGTTCAAGGCACCAGAAAGCTAGGATCATTCTATTCTCAATATGTAACTTTTAAAAACTAAAACAAGACCTAGGGAAACTGTATGAAGGATGTTTTTGTCTTTGTGTCTTGCTCTGTGCCATGAGAATTTCTGTATGCCTGTGTTGGGGAGACAGAAATTCTCCCTTCTACCCCTCTTGCATTCTTGTGGCTGGATTAATCATAGCATTGATACAAGACTGATTACTAGGAGAAAAAGAAACAAAATTTAATTCATGCACTGGGAGTTCTCATAGAAATGGGACCTAAGTGGCCAAAGTAGGCAGCTCTTATACCTCTTAGATAAACAAACAATAAATTTGCGAGGAATTGACAGAGCAAAGAAACTTAGGTTTCGGGAGCCCAAATGGTGAAGGATCTAAAGAGAATTCGGGCTTGGGGTGGTAAGTGAAAGACATCACCAGGTTTATTCACACAGGCTTCCTAGCCTCAGTTGCCTATCTCTGGTGATAAGGGCTTCCTCCACCTCCAGATGAAGCGAGTGCAAATTTCACACGGGAGATTTGTTTTCTGACTTCAGGGAGACAGAAAGGCGTGTCAGACTATCTCTCTAGCATTGGCTGTTTCTTAAGAAACTTTATAATAATCAGTATGCTACTAAAGTACATTTTGGGGTGGCCTACTCTGAACTGCAACGTATGTGACACTTCAATTAATTAAAGGAAGCCCACCTCTTAAGGCCCTAAATATGAAAAATAAAATGTTTTAATTTGATGTCATTTAAGGTATCGAGGTCACTTTGCAAGGAAAGAGGTGATCAGGTCATGAAAATGGGTCCTGACCATAGATGGACTTTTCAAACTTTGGAAGAAGGCAAGAAATTTCACCAGCAGATAGCTTTGGTCCTACTGGAATGCTGCCTCAGACTACCATGTGAGAGCTAATCTACCCTACCACAGGAGGGCAGGCCATGCAGAGAACACCCGGGACCCCTCAGTGATAACCAGTGTCAAACTGCCAGCCTTATATGGCCACATTGCAGTCTGGCCAACCTATATGCAGCCACGTGAGTGAGCCCAGCAAAACTGACAGAGGAACCTTCCAACCAGCCCACAGAACTGGCATAATAAGTCTTTGCTGTTAAGTCACCAAGTTTTGGGGTGGTCAAAAGAAATTGGAACCATTGAGGAAGACTTCATGGACCTCAACATGGATCAAAAGAAACAACAGGCCCCAAATGGAGTACTTATGTTAAGCCCACATCACCAAACCAAGACTTGATACTCAACTTAATTGCTATCTCAACCCCCTGGGAATGTAATCTTTAACCAGCCAACCTGGAATTACCTGGTCGGCACTAAGGGAGGTAATCTGCCCAATGGGCCCTTTCTTTCCCCTTAGGAGGGTGGCCTTGCCTGAAACTGAATTCTTTGCTAATAATTTTCTGTTTCACCCCCTTTCTGCTTTTAGTAACCTTTCCTTTTCTCAGGGAAGCTTTTATCTAACTACTAGATGAGTGCCACCTGACTCACGAGTCATTTAATAAAGCCAATTTGACCCTTCAATTGACTCTGTTGAATTTCTGTTGTTTACCAACAGGTACAAAACTAGACTCATTTTTCTTGACTTGACTTGACTTTTTCTAGTAATGGTGCCTTCATTTCTCGTCCATTGCGTTTTGAAACAGAGGCACGCTTCCCCCTTCATTTTCTTTATTTCCCTCTGGATATATGATGTTTAAGCCTCGTCAGTTCTTCCTAATCATTTCCGCCTCAACTCTCCCTTCTATTAACACTGTTACCATGTTCACGTTAATTTAATAACGAAAGCACGGCAATGATTCTTTGTTTTCGGTCTTCAGCAGTTGAGTTTATCCCGAATCCTCACAGAACTGTCACTGTAACAAAATATTGCTCCAGTTACTCTTCTTTCCTCCAAAAAATCCTTAACTGGCTTCCTCTGCTACATAATAATGGTCTTGCTCCTTATCAATTGAATCACCTCCCTCCCAAGTCTCGTTGCCACGTGTACTCCGGCACATAACTAACTTTCTTCCAAGTTGTTCTTTTTCTCCACAAGTCCCAATTCCAGCCAAATAATCCTAGCAATTACTTCTAGAGTATGCCATAAGCATTCTTTGTTTAAAAACTTTGCTCTTGATTTTATTCCTCAAACGAATCCCCACTATCTAGACCTTGATCATCCAAAAATTTCCAATCAAATTTACCTTCTACGTGAGGCTTCCTCTCAGACCATTCCCAGATTATTTTTTAATTTCTTTAATATTTTGTCCAAATGATTCAGTTAAGACCCACTGTGTAATCATTTATTACAGTTACACTTGTCATGTGTAATAAATGTTTTATTCACACACCTAAACTGCAAACTTTTGGAGCTCAAGGTCCAATATCTTCCACCTTGTAGAAGTATAAAGTGTTGTCAGTAAATAGTAATTGGTGTTGAAGGAGGCAGTAAGGTTTAGGTAGGTGGGGAGAGAAAGAGCATATTAAAACAAGAGTAACAAGAGAAGATGCACTGTTTGTCCCGGAGACTGGAAAGATAACATCAAATAAAGGTTCAGTTTAATTCCCTAACCAAAACTACCACCACCACCACCACAAAAGCATCACTCAGCCATTCTTCTTCCCCTTGCTTACTTTTCTCCAAGGCACAAGGGTGCTCATTTGTGCCTCAAGACTTTTACACTTGTTGTGGAAAAATGTGATTACCAAAATAGAATTTTAAAATTACTTTGTTGTTTGCAAAAGCTGTGTCACAGGAAGGAAAGAGGCGGAGTGTTCACTAACCGTAGGCAAATTACCACCATACCCCAGTTCCTTAACATATAACATTATGGATCTATTTCGTACCCTCCCCCACGCCCCCAGAGCTGCCTTGTGGTTAGCAGGGGAGGAAATGCCTTCTAACACCCAGTGCCATGGGGAAGGGAGAGCCCTGTAGTCACAAGTTCAGGAGAGCTCTTGAAAGGGGTGTTGTTTGCATGTATTTGAAACAGTCACACAGTCAGTCCAGTAAGACACTCGGGAACCACCATTTATATGAGCCCTTAACTTTCTCTAACAAGTGACAGAGAAAGTTGCCTCTATTCAACAAATTCATTTATTCAACAAATAGTCTCAGTGACAACTACAGGATACACTCTTCTAGGGGAAACATGCCTCACAATAAAAATATACAAAAAAACCAAAGTTTTATGAAAGTAGGAAAAATATATATACCATGGGAATACTGAGCAAAAGAAAGCTAGTCTAGCTGTTGAAGGAGAATGAGGCGTGAGAGGATGGTCATGTCCCAGGTCTCAGGAGTCCCTGGGACTGGCCACCAAGTGAGGGTCCTTGGCTTCGTGCAGGAAAGAATTCAAGAGCGAGCCGAAGTAGAGTGGAAGTCGATTTATTCAGGGAGACGCACACTCCATAGGTAGAGTGTGGGCCGTCTTAGAAGGCAAGAGTGGCCCCAGGGTGCAGGGGTAGTTAATTTTTACAGGCTGGGTAATTTCATATGCTAACAAGTGGGAGGATTATTTCAACTGTTTAGGGGAAGGGGTGGGATTTCTAGGGACTGGGCCACCACCCACTTTTTGGCCTTTTATGGTCAGCCTCAACTGTCATGGCGCCTGTGGAAGTGCCATCCAGCATGCTGGTATACCACAATGAGTGTCTAATGAGGCCCAAGGTCTACTGGAAATGGAATCTTTCACCATCTGGGGCCCGGCTGATTTTGACCAGTATTTGTCCTATCCTCAATGGCTGTGTCATTCTTTCAATGGCTGTGCCCTCTCCCCTTCTTCCCTCCTGTCTCATTGCAACATGAATATAAATGAAACATACCTTAATGAAAAAAATATTACTACCAGTTCACTTTGTAATGTTGAGATGTTCATCAGGAAGATCACAATTTTATTTCTGTATCCTCTGAATAACAGTCTCAATATATATATAAAGCAAAAAGTTTGACAGGACTGTAGTAAAAAATAAATAAACCCACAATCATAACAGATTATAACGGAGAAGCTAACTTCTTTACCATCCCTTTTCTCCCTACATCTTTGCTCCTTTTTTTTTTTCCAGATATTATCTTCTTAGAGAGCTATTTTCAAGTTATTCTATTTAAAATAATGCCTCCCTATCATTCTTTATTGGATGTATACTTGCCCGAAGTTACAATATTCATTTATTGCTTATTAACTTCTCATCCACTGAAATGTATTCCATGAGGGCAGAGATGTTTCTCATCCACCATGAAATCTCTGGTTCCCTAAACAGTTTCTGTCACATAAAAATGTTTGCTGAATAAACAACAGTTAACAACTGTTGGATACTTCTGTGTACAAGAAACTTTAAATGCATTATCTTAATTCTCCCAGCAATTCATAATTTTATAGAAATCCTGATTTTTTTTTTTTTTTTTTTTTACAGAGTAATTTACTCAGGCTCACACAGTTAGTAGAAGACAGAGTTAAGATTTGAACCCAGGGACACTGTCTCCTTGCAAGTCCTTGGCAGTCCATTGAACTTGGGAATCCACCATGCTCTCTTCTTACACAGGGATGTGACATTTTATTCATCCAATAAACACGGATTAAATTGCTTACTCTGTGTAATATGCTAGAGATGCAATGGCGAGGCAGAAATAGACAGTGACTGGTTTCATGGGGCTTCTGTGTTATTAGGGCAGGAGACTTTAAACTAAACTACCTGCCTAATTATTGAATCACAATTATTTTAGTATCAGAAGCAGTCACTTGAAGTACTATGACATTGCACAAGAGGAGAAGCTGCCCTAGCCTGGGAATTCAGGGAAAGTTTCTTTGAGGAAGTGACATTTGGTTTGAAATTGATTCCAGTCATCTTTCCGATTTTAGCCCAAATATCAGGAGCACCCCTGACACAGAGTGAGTAAAGCAACTCATGGGAGAAGAAGCTTTAAAAGAAAACATATTAATTGCGTGAACTTCTTGTAGGGGGTGAAAAAAATTTCTCCTCTTCTAGGTTCTTTGGCTGCTCTGATTATTAAATATGACAGAATAACAGGAGAAAACATTTAAATACATGTGTATGGGAGCCCCACCGAGATGGTGAGACTCAAAGGCAGTCAGGAAATTGAGGCTTATATGCCATTTCGAGCTAAAGAGAAGTGGGTGGGAGGGGGGCTGGGGCTTCAAAGGGGAGGAAGAGAATTCACAGGAAGATGAGAAGAGTAGATGTTTGCTAGTCAGATGTCTGCCCTGCCATGCAAAGACTGGAGAAAAACACATTATTTGTTAAAGACAGAGCAGGCGGAGAAGACAGATGTCTGAACAGGTAGGAGAAGCTTGGAAGAGTATTTCAAGGGGAGTGTGATCAACTGTCAAGTGCCATTGAGAGTCATGGAAAATGCAAACTCTCCACTGGATTTTGCAAACAGAGTTTTAGTGATGGCTCTATGGACAGCTGTTTTGGTAGAGTGGTGGTAGCCAATATAGAAATAGTTTTAGGAGTGCCGGGGAGGTGAGGAGACGGCACCAGATACAGGCAATCCTTAAGAAGTCTTAACTTTGAGGGGATGGAGAGAGATTAAAAGATTTTAGGAAGCCAGGAAAGAAGAGCGAGCAAAGCAGTAATAGTGTACGTGCTGAAATGTTACTTAGATTTAACTCCACAAACATTTCTTGATCACATAAAGGGCACAGGGCAGGGGACTGACAACTGAGAGATGAGGGAGTAGGAACCAGCCCTTCCCCTCAAGGTGCTCAAAGTTGCACAGGGGAGAGAAGGTAAACAATTATGCATTTGGAGAGTGCAGTAATGCACGGACTAGATAAAGTGGTAGCATAGGGGTGGGAATGCAGAGGATGTTTATTAGGAAGGAGAACTGGAAGACATCTTAAAGTACATTTAAAATGAGTTAGGAGTTCTTAAGCATTTTCTAGGATGACTATGAGAAAGGCATTCCAGGCAGAGAAAAGCAGTTTATCAGAAAACCAGATGTAGACTTTAAAGAGCCTGGGTTCTTGGAATCACATTGTCTAGATAGAAATCCTGCCTCCAGCATTACCAGCTCCATGACTTGGTGTAATTACCATACCTTTGCAAAGCTTCGATTTCCTCATCTATAAAATGAAAGCTGATAACTCCTATCTCAGGATTTTAGAGAGGTTTAAGAGGTGTGATGCACTGAGTTCAGTAGCTGATATGCAGCAAATACTCAACATACATTAAGTCTTGTTATCACTGTAGGATGGAAAATGCAAAAAGAGCGGCAAAGTATAAAGATGAAGGTAATTGCAGCAAAGTATAAAGCTCTGAAGATAATCAGGAGCCCGATGGTGATAGATTTGTCAGGAAAGTTAGCATTGTTCTCGGCACTAATTAAAAGAAGCGAGTACAATTATTAGAAAATAAACTAAAGTTAGGCTTAATTCTACTAAAAAAAAAGTCTTCAGGAAGCATCTTAATTATAATCTGTCGATGAGGCCTCAGGCAACAGCGATGTACAAGTACTTACAGGCTACTAATTAAGAGGCTGAACAGCTAACTTCTAATTGTGCAATTTGCAATTTTTTTTTTTTTTACATTACAACATCTTGTTAATAGATGCCTTACTTTCCATTAAGATTGCGGCTAAACTTCAATTTTCTAACTTTTTTCTTTATGTGTTTTGGTATTTAAAAAATAAACTAGTACCATGGCAATACTGTGATTTCAGTAAAACAAACACACAGAAGAACGTTTTCAACTCTACTACCAAAACAAAGCAAAATACACCAGAATAGCTGATCACAGTGTGTAGATGACCTTGAGAGTATGGTCAGGGGATTTTAAGTGCACAGTTATAGACTCCACAAAAATCTGCAGGGAGATCTAAGGAAATGTGCATACGAACTGCGGTCTCCATCCTTTTTTGTCACAATGTGAATGGATAAAGGTTTCTCTAGTCCAACAAGTCAGCGATTTACCTTCCAGATTTTTACTTTCAGGGACTTTTTCTTTTCTCTTTGTGGGTCAACTGCTCACTTATGTGAACAATATTCCTTCTACAGAAGAAATTTTTGCCTTGAAAAGACAGTTCTGAGTCACCACTGTCTAGAGTACTTAATTTAAACTGCTGAGTATTTTTTTTTTGAGGCAAAACTAGTATATAACATTATATTAATTTCAGGCGGACAACATAATAATTTGATATTTGTATACACTACAAAGTGACCAACACATTAAGTGTAGCTACCATTCATTAACATACAATTGATACAGTTGATTGCCTTCACCCATTTTGCCCACCCCCACCCCTCTTCTCCTTCCGTAACCACAAATCTTTTCTCTGTATCTTTGACTTTGGTTTGGTTTTGTTTGTTTGCTTTTTTTGTTTTTTAGATTCCATGTATAACTGAAATCATATGGTATTTGTCTTTCTTTGACTTATTTCACTTAGCATGATACCCTCAAGGTCCATCCATGTTGTCACAAATGGCAAGATTTCCTTATTTTTTATGTTTAAGTAGTATTCCATTGTGTGTTACATATATATATTATATATATATATATATAATATATATATATACAAGCACACTTATTACATCTTCTTTATCCATTCATCTATCATAGGACACTTAGGTTGCTTCCATATCTTGGCTATTTTATAAATAATGCTGTAATGAAAATGCTTGCATCTTCTCAAATTAGTGTTTCCATGCTCTGCAGACAAATACCCACAAACAGAAGAGCTGGACCATATAGTAGTTTTATTTTTAATTTTTTGAGGAACGTCCATCATGTTTTCCACAATGGCTGCACTAACTTACACGTCCATTAACAATGTACAAGGGTTCCCTTTTCTTCACATCCTCTCCAACACCTTTTTTAGAATCTTTTTTTTTGAATTTTTTGTCTTTTTGAAAGTAGCCATCCTAATCAGTGTGAGTTATCTCATTAGTTTTGATTTGCATTTCCATGTCAATTAGTGATTAGATGGCCACATGCCTGTTAGGACTTCTCTAGAAAAATGTCTATTCAGAGCCTCTGTTCATTTTTTAATCAGATTGCTTAATTTTTTGCTATTGAGTTGTTTAAATTCTTTATGCATTTTGGATATTAACCTCTTATCAGCTATATGATTTGCCTTTCTATTCAGTAGGTTACCTTTTCATTTTGATAGTCTTCTTTGCTGTGCAGGAGCTTTCTAGTTTGAGGTAGTCCCACTTATTTATTTTTGCTTTTGTTGCCACTGCTTTTGGAGTCGGATCCAAAAATTCAATACCAAGGCCAGTGTCAAGGAGCTTACTGGCTATGTTTTCCTCTAGGGGTTTTAATGGTTTCAGGTCTTACATTCAAGTCTTAAATCCACTTTGAGTTAATTGTTGTGTATGGTGTAACACAGTGCTCTAGTTTCATTCTTTTGCATGTAGCTGTCCAGTTTCGTACTGTGTATTCTTGGCTTCTTTGTTGTAAGTTAATTGACTATATATGTGGGTCTATTTCTGGGCTCTCTATTCTGTTCCATTGATCTGTGTGCTTATTTTTAAGACAATACCATAGTGTTTAGATACTTTAGCTTTGCAGTGCCATTTGAAATTAGGGAGCATACCCCAGTATTGTTCTTCTTTCTCCAGATTACTTCGGCTATTCATAATCTTTTGCGGTTCCATATAAATTTTAGAATTGTTTGTTCTAGTCCTGTGTAAAATGCTATTGTAATTATGATAGGGATTGCAATGAATTGGTAGATTGCCTTGGGTAATATGAACATTTTTAAACAATATTAATTCCTCTAATCAATAAGCATGGAGTATTTTCAATTTTTTGTGTCTTACTTGATTTCTTTAGTCAATGTCTATAATTTCCAGTATATAAGTCTTTCACCTCTTTGGTTAAATTTATTCCTAGATATTTTATCCTTTTTGATACAATTATAAATGGGATTGCTTTCTTTCTCTTTCTAATAATTGGCTGTTAGTTTATAGAAAGCAACAGATTTCTGTATACTGATATTGTGTACTGCAACTATAGCGATTTCATTTATTTGGTCTAATAGTTTTTTAGTGGAGTCTTTATATATACAGTATCATGTCATCTGCAAACAGACAGTTTTACTTTTTCCTTTCCAATTTGGATGCCTTTCTTGTGGAGCATTCTTAAAGTTAAAATATCACCCTGATATCTTCCTGTGGGAATTTTCCACTCTCGATGAATCCAGTGGTATGATCTTCCTACCGAAATTGGTAATGCTGATTTTGGTACTGGATATGGCATGTACTGTTAATGTTGTTTTTGATAACTTGGTATGCAGTGATTGGCATTACTTCCTGTGTGTGTCTCAATTTCCCTAATCATTTTCTGATGGTCTGAGCCTATAGGTTAGGCCTCATTTTAGCACGTTTATATATATATAAAAAATTGGGTCGATTCTTCAAGAAGTTTAATCAAGCTCATCTAGTTCATTTCTTGTAGTTGAAGGTAAACTCCTATGGTAGGTCTTGAACTCTCGCCAGCATTGTGGACCTTATCTTTAGGTTTGTAGCTGTTTAATAACCATACGGAGAGTGCAGGGTAAATTCCCTCAAGCAGTGGCTTTGGATTTTGAAGTTTTTTTGTTTGTTTGTTTTGCCCAAGACCTACCGTAAATCTGCTACACAGTACACGTGCATATGACTGAATAAAGAATGTTACTACAAAAATAAATAAATAAAAAGAATGTTACTACAGAATACTTACTCGACTTTCCGAGATGTCTCTGAAATTTCTCACTCTGTTTCATATAAAACAAAAACTTCACCCCTTCCAGATAGAAATTAGTTGATTTCACGAACTACTAATTGGTCCTTAAAGGCAGCCCGAAATCGCTCCTCTAGCGGTCTCTGCTGCTGCTCCTTCTGTTCCAGCCTTTCGGAAATGCAGCGTTTGCAGCTGGGAGGCAGCGGCCCTCTGAAAAGTTACGGGGCCACACCTGCGATTCACCCCTGGAGGATGCAGCCGGCTTTCCTCCCGGGAGGCAGCAGGGCGCTACCCTACTCGGTGGATGACGCGGCGCTCGACCCGCTCCCCTGCCCTCCAGCTTCCTCGAAGTCCGCCCCGCCTCCTTGACTGGACTCCGCGAATTTAGTTTCTCCCCTGAGCGGTGGGCCGAGCGCCGAGTGATCGATGCCTCCTCCCCGCCCAGGGAGCCGCCATTTTCGGGGGAGGAGAAATACGGGTAGGGGCGGCAGCGGCTCAACGGGATGTTGACTGGCTTTTGCTTCTCTTGCCAGCGCTGTGGGGCCAGGGCAGAAGCCTCCACCGGGGCCACTCCTCGGGCTGCCTCTCCGGAATGAGGCCTCAGCGCCCGCGCGGGACGGGCCCCTTTCCCCTCCGAGAGTAAGTGGCTGCCGCTAGCGCGGCGCGCCCCCGCGCGCCCTCCGCTGTCAGTTACCCTGCGCGCTCCCGGCGGCGCGCGCCGCTCCCCGCGCGCTCCCGCCCCTCCCCCGCCCCGCTGGGCGCGCTCGGCGCAGACTCGCTTGTTTGTTTCTGCAGGAGCCCAAGGAGAGGCCGAAACCGAGACGATGCCTGGGAAGCTGAAGGTGAAAATCGTGGCCGGGCGCCATTTGCCAGTGATGGACAGAGCTAGTGACCTGACAGATGCCTTCGTGGAGGTTGGTGCAAGGTCCTGCCCCTCCAAACACAGGGAGCGCCAAGCCCTGTGAAGGATCCTACCCACCTCTCCCGCAGCCCCTCAGCCCGTTCCTCTTCCGACTGCCCTGCGGGGTGCGGTGCTTGGCCACCCCTCCGTCGAGGGCTGACTGCCGAGACTACAGCCCATGTGATGGATGCACCGCTCGCAGGCGTCCGCGGCACGCTCTGCCGCGCGGGGAGGCTGTTAGTGCTCTGCCTGCTGGGGTGACCCTGATGTCAGGACTCCTAACAGGCCACCTGCCAGTCAGGAGATCCCAAGGCGTGGCCGCGCGGCCACCGGAACACACACACACACACCCTTCTTTTGGGGGAGGGTAGCTGGCTCTTTTAATACTAGGGTGATGGAGCTGTTGTTTTAAGAATGTAGATACAGACCGTTATGGACACTTGGAGACCTAGAAGACGATCCACTCTTTGACATAGTATATTCTGAATCATCTTGTTAGGTTCTAAAGCGCAGTTGTAACACTTCCCTGCTCTTGTATAGACTGGTAGGTCTGATGAGCTGTTTCAGGGCAAATTAGTGCCTTGAGGTAGGAAGCCAATTAAGTGCCATAGATTTAAATTGCAAAATTACTTTTTACATCTAATGATTAGTTTAAAGCTCATGCAAATTAGCACAGGCCTAGGGCCCGGAAAGTAATAATCCAGAGTCTGAACGAAGCCAAGTAAAATTGTAATAAAAATTGCCATGAAGATCCCAGAGCCTTAGAACAGTAATCGTTTGGGCTATTAATGCTTAGAGTTGATAGGTACATGATAAAATACCACCTGATTTTATTTATTTTATGAAATATTGTTGATGTTCCTTAAAGATTCTCTAACCTAGTTAAACATTGCCACTGCAGTTCTGACTCTCAGCTTCATTTTTATTTGAGAAAGTTACTGAGTGTATTTTGGGGCCAGTTGATGGGTAGTGGAGATACACAGATTGTCAAAGCATAGTCTTTGCTTTCAGGTATCTCAGAGACCGACCCACACAGTTTAGGTTAATAAATAATAGCGAAAATGTATCATCTCATTATTGCCAGGTCTGTGCTGAATATTTTTTTAATTCTTAGTCTTTGCAGCAGTCCTGCTATTGTATTGTTATTATCCCATATTTCAGTGGAAGTACCTGAAAGTCACAACAGGGTATTTTGTTTGTTTTAATATCATATGGACTTTTGTTTCAGAGCAGTATATACATAAAATCAATAAAAAAAAAAAATCTGGAAAGGACCATGAAACCCAAGAAGTGCTAATGGAGATTTGCTGGTACATAGGAGCCTGGAAAATTCAGGCACCAAGGAGAAATGTTCTGAGATAACATTTGTGTTATCAACCTGTGTTGACGCTGTTTTTACAGGAAAAGCTATATTAGAACTTAAAAAAAAAAACCCTAGGAACAGTTAAAAAAAATTTGCCTAAGTTGACTTAACCTTGTAAATCTCCGCAGCCTTGTGGTCTGTTAAATCCACTGCCTCCGCAGACAAGATGATGAGAGTTGTAGAATGTGGAACCTTAATGTCTGTCTCTGAAGGTCTAAAGAGGCTTCCTAAGGCAGTAACCTTTGAGCTGGGACTTCTGGGCACCCAGGAGTTCACCAGGCAGAGGGAACATCAGAGGCACAGAATAAGATACGTGGCATGTGTAGAAAACCATCTTAGTTTTAGGGTGTGTCTGGAGTCAGAGGGGACGTACGGATAGTGGAGGTTGTGGAGGGGTAAGTCTGGAAAGGTAGGTTGGCACCAAACCTGCTTTTCTGTTTTAAAGGATTTTTTCTTTATTCTGTAAGCAGAGGGTAAGCCAGAGAAGCTTTTCAAGCAGAAGACTTGGTTCCTGTTTTTATGGCATTTAGGTTTTGGTGGGAGAGCCAGACATTAAAAAGTAAAGACACGATTGCGTTTATAATGTTACAAGTTGTGATGTGTGCCATGAAAGAAAATGATAGAAAGAAAAATCAGGAACTTTAGGTTGAATAATCAGGGGAGGCCTCCGAGAAAGTGTCAGTTGGGCAGACCTGCTGGGTGAGAAGGAGCTAGCTGCTCAGGGAGTGTGTGTGTGCGTGTGTGTGTGTGTGTGTGTGTGTGTAGAGGGCGGTGGGGCAAGAGAGGCTAGAGGAGAAGAGGGTCTCAGTGGAGGGAGGATCCTGAGGATTTGCTTTGTTTTAGGAAGTGAATGAATGTAGTGAGTGAAGGGGAGGGTGCCAGAAAGTAAGGTTGGAGAGTTAGTCAGGAAGCCAATTGTGCAGGACCTTAGAGACCATGACCAAAGTCTGGATTTTATTCTCAGTTCAGTGGGAACCACTTGTTAAGATGAGCCCTTCTGTTGCTGTCTGGAGAATGGTCTGCAGAGGGGAAAGACTAAAACAGCCAGCTACTTAGATTTCATCACAGTTCAAAAAGATGTGGTGAGGGTCAAGGTGATGGTTTTGGTAATAGAAAGAAGTGGATGGATTCCAGATGTACTTTGAAGATAGTAGAGGATTTGTTTGTAGATTGGAGTAGGTGAACAGGGAAAAAGAGGCTAAAAGATGACTCCTAGCTTTCGAGTCATTGGTGGAGACTGATTGATGGGTAGAGAATCAGCTTCCATTTGAGCATGTTAACTTTGAGCTGTCTTTGTGTCCTTTGATTGGAGTTGTCAAGGAGAAAGTTAGATATGTGAGTATGGTGTTTAGAAGAGAAGTATGGGTTAAAAGTGAACTCATACAGGCCAGTCCTCCTCAACTCTGTGAGGCCCAGGCCCCCTTTATACAGCAGGTGTTTTGACATCTACCCTCTACTATCTTGGCATGACATCCGTAGCTAATATAACCTATCTGTGCTCACAATTAAAAAAATCAGTATAATGATCTAACTGTAATGTGACAGAGAGATAAAAGTATTTTTTAATATGCATTTCAATATTGAAGTGCTTGTTTATGACCACAGTAGAAGACATGACCTAATCAGATTGAGTCCATGAATATTTATTGAGCCTTTGTATATATCAGATACTATATTGAATATTGTACTGCATGCTGGGGACAGAGCAATGAGTAAAACAAAAATTTCTTTATGCATTAAATTTAGGTTTTAGCGGGTGGAGGGAGTTATAAAATAATTAAGTAAAAGATAAAGTATGCTAGATGGTGAGAAGTGCCCCACGCGAAGAAAATAAAGCAGGGGTGCAGGAAAGGGAGCACCTCTCCTCCACGTAAAATCACCCGAATGTGGCTGCTTCTCTCCACAGTGAGTCAGTCGTGTCGTTCTGGTGACTCAGAAGGGCCTTCGCTGCCATTGGTTGTGTGATTTTCCAAAATGGTCAACTCATGGGAAAAAAAGAGAGTTGTCCATTAATTTTACATGACAGTTGTATTTCTTGGCAATTACATGTATTAAAACCCCATCACAATACTTAAATCTGTAAAGCTGAGTTAGTTCTAGGGAGGTTTTTCACCCATGTGGCTATCTGGTGGGGCCGTTTGAAGGTCATGACACAAGACGTGTCTTCATTGTTGGGGACTGTCCTTGAACTGCAGGACACCTAGCATCTCTGGGTTTGCTCACTTAATACTACCACTATTCATCCTGAAAACATCCCTAGACATTTCTGAAGTTCCCTTAGAAGCTGGTTCTGTCCCTTTTGCAAACCTCTGAGTTAGGGGGAGAGAAGAGGGATGGATCCTTGAATGAACTTGACATTAAGAGTTTTATTAGAGGTGGAGGACTAGGGGAAGGAAACTGAGATTGTTACCCTGGCGGGGGTGGGGGAAGTCAGGAAAGTAATGTCTCAGAAGACAAGAGAAGATGTTTCTAGAAAGAGGAAGCCCTCAACAGTCAAATGGCACTGAGAGGTCAAGTGAAAGGGACAGGGCAGTCACTGAATTGGACAACGCGGAGGTGTTACAGGTCCTGACTGGAGAAGTGAGAAGGACAGAAGCCCGTACTGGAGTGGTTTAAAGAGGGCTGAAGTACATGGGTGTAAGTTAGAGCAGCATGAATTGGCAACTGTTTCAAGAAACATGGCTCAAAGGGAGAGGAGAAATCGTGCGCTCTTTAGGGGAGTTTGTAGCTTTCAGTACTTAAAAAAAATAAGATAGATGATTTTAGAACATACTTGTGTACTAATGAGAATAATCCAGCAGGAAGGGAAAGATTAATGCAGGAAACAGGATAATGAAGGATTACGAGATAATAAAGGGCTAAATAGTGTGATGTCAACTCTTGAGAACTATAATGAAGCTGGGCTGGTGATGAGGAATCTTTGTACTGGGCTTGAAGGATGGTAGCATTTCCTTAGGCAGAAAGGAAAAAGGGGCGTTTTTTTTGATAAATAGACTTGATAAGAGCAAAAGGAGGGGATAGAGCAGGTGTAACTGGCAGGAGGGTTCTTGTTGAGTAGAAATGGGAAATAAGATTTGGCTGAGTGGAGGGGGAACAGATTACCGAGTGGGCTGGAAATGAGGTGGAGAAGTCTCTACATTAGAAGCTCTCAACCCATTCCCATTTACTGACTCCTTCAGTCTTCAGTGCTCTGCGTTTCTGCCATACACACATGCTTTTGTTCTTGTTTTATTTTCATATTCTTTTTCATCATAGGTTACTACAAGATACTGAATGTAGTTCCCTGTGCTATACAGAAGGAACTTGTTATTTCTCTATTTTATATATAGTAATTAGTATCTGCAAATCTCGAACTCCCAATTTATCCCTTCCCACCCTCTTTCCCCACTGGTAACCATGAGTTTGTTTTCTCTGTGAGTCTGGTAAACACATTCTTGAATACCCATGTTGTCGGATTATCCGCCAGCATGCCTGCTGCTTCCATTTGCTGGCTGATGTGCTTTACCAAGGGGCAGTTATGTTTATCCTCAAATCTGTCTACCCCAACTCTGTTTGTTATTTTTATTTATTTAAACCGGGTATAAATCAGTGGAAATAAGTGTGAAAATGAAATTGATAATGCTATGTGAAGACTTATGGATACAGTCACTAAAAATTACTCCTAAATTAGATGAAGATTGTGAAAGATCAAGGATTCTATGTTCATAGTTTTTCACAATTTTAAGTTCTACCATCACATTTTAAAGACACCCCAACTGGCAAACACAGATGATACATTAAGGGTGTGGTTTATGCAAAAAAAGATGACACAGAACTGTCAGCAGTGGATCCTTACTCAGAGAAGAGGCCTTAGTCTTATGATAAAAGATAGAGGAATGACTATTTATATACTTGCTTATTTGGAAATGTTTACTGTTTGCATCGTTTTTAATGATTATCTGATCTTACCAATTATTTGACTGACTGATCAAATACTGGTCCTGATTGCTTGGCTGAGTGAATTTTTACTGTATATGATCTGAGAAGTTTAGGAAGCCAGGGAAGACCAAGTAGTATTTAAAGATGATTATGGCAGGCATCTCCAGGGTGAATGGGATGGGAGTCTGCACAAGGGAAGGATTAATCAAAATATATCCCAGTATTAATGTACATGTTACAAACTGTTCTGCTAACCTACGCGGTCATTTTGTGTTTATCCAGGAGCCTTTGAGGGAACAGGGAGAGGAAAAGAAATTAATATTTAATGAGCATTTTCTACCAGACATCTTGCTAGGTCTCTGCATGCATGATCCCGCTTAATGCTTGCAGCAATTCCCCTTTCCAGAGGAGGAAGCGGCTTTAAATAACAGGTTAAATCTCTTTCTCAAGGTAATTTAGCTAATGAGTGGGGAAGGAGAATGCTTTTACTTTACTAGGGAATCTCGTTAAAATCCCTGATGTTCTCTGAGTTGTAAAGGCGTTCACTTAATTGCTGAGTAATAAAATCTTCCTTGGATTAAATAAGACCAAATGAACTGTGATTCTTCTTTAGTAGAAGGGGAATCTTCGCAATGCTGGCAAAGTACAAGCTCTAGCCTTTTTCTAAGATCTTGTCTTTTGCTTGTTTTTTTTAATGCAACAGGGGGACTATGAATCTTTACTACAGCTGGAGTGGACAGTTGACTATAAAAAGAAAAAAAGGCACAGTAAATAATCCATTAAAAAATAGGGACTATATGTGCATGGTTCAAAACTCAAAAGGTCCAAAATGAGTCAGCTTCTCACTGCCTTTCCTTTAACTGATCTGTTGAGTGGCCACTGTTGACATTTTTTGTATATCCTTCTAGAAATTACCTGTGCATATATCGGCATATATTACATGCTTTATAACACTTTGTCATTTTTTTTCCTCAGCAAAGAATGTCATACTGCTCTGCAGCATAGAGCTGTATCTTGGACCTTGTTCGGTACTAGTGCAGAGAGAAGTACTCGGTTCTTTTATTTAGCACTGCATTGTGTGGCTGTACCACACTTAATTTAGTCAGTGACAGATCAGTGGACCTCTAGGCTACTTCCAATCCTTGCTACTATAATGCTGCTGATATATGTCTTTGTGCACCTCTGTTTAAATTTAAAGGGTATAGGCATTTACATTTTTGATAAATGTTGTCAAAGTGCCCATCGTAAAGATTTTTCTAATCTGCACTCACACCATTGGAGTATGAGTGCCTCACCCACACTGTGTTTTCAAACTTTGATCTTTGCGAACCTGACTAGTAAAAATGCTGGTTTAGTTCGATTTCTCTTAGTATGAATGAGGTTATCATCTCGATATGTTTAAAAGACATCTGTATTTCCATTTCTTTGAATTTCCTTTTTTCTGTTTGTTGATCTTTTTCTTTTTGCTTTATAGGAACTTGTTGAAATTGAGGAAATTTGCTCTTTGTGACATATTTGGCAAATCCTTTCTCTCTGTTTCTTATTTATCTTTGACTTTGTCATACTCCTTACCATGTAAGAAGTTATTATTTTTATGTAATTTCTTAAAACTTTTCTATCCTCTAACCAAACTGCCTAGGTACCAAATGGTTGGTATCATTCCTGATAATTCACATTGAACGATAAAATGACTAGAAAAATAGACTGAAGATAATAACTATAGTTTTGGATATTTTTGCCTTTAGAAAGTTCTCTGGACTGATTAAACATTAATATCTGCAGGTAGTATAATACCAAAAATAGGATTGTAAGTCAAGAGGGAAAGGAGATTACATAGATTATCTGATTGAACCAGCATTGCCTAAGTGTCTACAATGTACAAAACTCTTTGCTGGGCATTGGGGTAAAAGGGAGAACCTTTAATGGATTTTGTGGTTAAGATAGATATGTAATGGTGATAATTGACAGAATTAGGGAAGAGCTTGAGAAAAAGATCAAATTTAGGAAAGGCGAGACAATCTAGGAAGTGGTTACCTAGCTATTTTGCTCCGAAGCTTCCTGACCACTTCTCAGGTCCAGTCTGAGGTTTCACAGCCTCCATTCTTTGTTAGGAGCAAATCCCAGAGATTTAGCCTGCTCTCTGCCTTCTGCATTTTCTTCTTATTTACTTTTGGATTTTGATTTAGTGCCCGCCAAGACTGGCTAAGAAATAAGATAGTCTCCCCACCCAGCCCCTTTTATTGTCCTTGAAGATAAGAACATAAAGCCCTTAATGATCATAGTTCATTGGTGCTCACTGTGTATGCCCAGATAAGGATTAAAAAAATAACAAAGATGAGGAAGTTAGGAAATACACCTACTGCTAAATTCTTAGAATAATAAGCTGTAGTTCTGAATTCCCTTGATGGGATGGTAAGAGTCAGCTGTCCTTTTTACCGTCTGATTTTATTTTGCTGGCTCTCCACCCTTAAGACTTTCCTCTTTTGTCTGAGCTCCTGTTTAGCGAAGGTGGTGTTGACTGCTTCCTCCAGACTGACACAGTGGTCTGTTTTTAATTCCCCTGTGGAACTAGTCAAGCAGAATGGTAGGCAATCCCTTGTTCCAGGTGTAGTCTGTAAACTTATCTGGACCCCTCCATAATTTCTTTCCTTTTGTCTCAGGGGATGGTTGTCCTTTTAACCCTGGTTGGCTAATCTTCCCATTGTTTGGCTGACATTCAATTTTATTTTTATTCACGTTTTTGACACTTATATTTATATTGTTTCTTACTTGTTTTTAGGTAAAATTTGGTAATACCACCTTTAAAACAGATGTGTGTCTCAAGTCCCTCAACCCTCAGTGGAACTCAGAATGGTTTAAATTTGAGGTAAGTTTTTAAATGTCAGCATTTTTGACTGTTTTTTTGAGGTGACCCCTTTTCCACAGGAATGGAGTACCTTTCATTTCAGGTATAGTGATTTTTTTCTAAAAATATTTCCTAGTAATAACTGAGGTCTTAAAAATCATGTTACAGTTTGGAAAATGATAGTATATGAATAGGAGAAGCCAGATTAAAAATGTATTATTATATAGTAATTTTCTCTGGATTTTAGCATATACCAAAAATTTTCTCTGGATTTTAGCATATACCAATGTACAGATTAAAAATTTTTTGAAATTGTAAAAAATGTATATCATAAATATTGTCATTTTAAGCATTTCTAAGAGTACGAGTTAGTAGCATTAATTGCATTCCCATGCATATAATGTGGAACCATCATGACTATTCCCAAAGCTTTTTCATTACTCCAAGGAGAAATGACTCATTCAGCAATAACTCCCCATGCCCTCCTCTCCCCAGCCCCTGGTAACTGCTAATCTACTTTCTACTTTAATTAATATTTCTATCTGGTATATGTACACATTGATGGTAATGAAGATTTTTAAATTACAAGATTTATTTTTAAAAGGTATACTTTTTTAGGTGGACGATGAAGATTTACAGGATGAACCTCTCCAGATCACAGTTCTTGACCACGATACTTACAGTGCAAATGATGCCATTGGCAAAGTCTACATTGATATCGATCCTTTACTCTACAGTGAGGCTGCCACTGTCATCTCAGGATGGTTTCCAATTTATGATACCATTCATGGTAAGCAGTATAGTTTAAGAAAATAAGTCACAATCCTTTAATTTATCTTTAAAGACTTCTGTGCTCTACTTGGTGGTTTAAAAAATATGTCTCTTCAAAAGATGTCTTCTTTTTAGTGGACATGTGGTAGTATGTATTGTTGATAGAGCTGTTACTTTTCTGAACATAATTTGATATAACGCCTGCTAACTTTGTACCAGACAGTAAGCAAATGCATCATTTAAAAATCATCTAATATTGGCACTCCGTTTCTAAAACATATTTTTAAGTGAATAATCTTGAAACTTGTCTGCCTAAAAAATTCTTCGAAGGAAAAAATATTCTTCAAAAGCTTTTTGTTGCCTAAAGCAAAGTTCTCAGAGTGTGGTCTGGGGACATCTAGGGTCCCTGAGATACTTCCACAGACTCTGTGAAGTAAGATGAGAACTGTTTTTAGCGTAATGCTTACATGTCATTGCCATTTTAATTCTAATTTTCTTACAGGTGTATAAAGAAGTTTTCTAGAGGTTTTATGATGTATGATGTTACCACACATTGATTGCAGAGCAGAAATGAGAACCTAACTATTCCATTAAGCTAGACACTAGAAATTTGCAAAAACGTAATATAATGCCACTCTTACTGCTAAATTTTTTTGTTTTTCAAGTTTTTATAAAAATGTTTATTTTAACATAAAGTGATTTACTATTATTACTTTAAATGAGTAAGTAAATATTTTTCTAAATTTTCAATTTAAATTTATAATATAGTAAATATTGAAGGTTTTAACCCACATAGACAAAGACTCTTTGAGGTCCTCAGTGATTTTGGAGATTGTAAAGGGGTCCTGTGATCAAAAAGTTTGAGAACTGCTGGTGTAGAAATATGTTCTCTCTTTACAATGGCAGATGGACCCATAAGGAACTGGCAGGTGCTTCTGTCTACAGTCTTGCATTCTTCTCCCTGTTTTACATTCTTGACCATTCGAGTCCATTAATATAGTTTATTATAAGAAAATAAGACGTTTGATGAGAGTTATGTATATTTGTTGTGGCAATATTTGTGTTCTACTCTTATTTACTAATATTTAAAATGGCAAAATAAATTGGAAAACAGGATTTACTTAAATAAATTTGAGCATATATAGACCATCAGTTATATAGCCGGAACAAAACACATGTTTTCAAAACAATGGCATAAGGAAATGTGCGTGATATACTACGAATTGCAAATTTCAGATCATAAAAGACTGTTATTAGACAATCTCCAGTTTGTTTAGAAACAAAAAAAAAATTACATATATGTGATATCATTGGATAAATTGGTAGAATAAGTGATAAAATGTTTATCCTTGAATAGTTTCATTTTGAGACTATAATTTAACTTTTCTTCTTTGTCCTCTTTTGCTTTATTTCCATATTTTCTACACTGTATGTATATAATCTTTGTAATCAGGAAATAAAATCCAGTCAAATGTTACATTACCAGTAAGAAAAGCTGCTGGAGAATTAATCTGGGCTTGGATTAAAGGCAGTAGCTATATGAGTGAAAGAATTTTCCAGACATTTCATATAAAATATCATTACAGTTGGTTTAATATGCTCAATGGGCCCTTTGTTAGGAAAGCAGTCATCTCTTATTTCATGGGTAATGAACAAGTCACTCTTCTTGGAAGGTCTTTCTCCACAAGTGTGAATTTGACATGAAGTCAGAGCAGTCAGAAATATTTAGCAAACATTTCGACATAGGGGCTAGGCCATTTTTATGTGTTCATTTCATCTTCTGAAAAAATTTTTTTCTTGGAAATTAAAGTTTAATAAAAGTTAAATAAGTTACATCGTGTCAATAGCTAGTTCAGAGGTGGGGCCAGGATTAAAAGTCAGATCTTTATTATCCCAAAGTAAATGCTCTTCACAACTAACACAAGAATCTGATTTAACACAAAAGAAGCTTTATTCGTCTCAGTGAATTAGTTAAAATAAGCTAACAAAGAGATTTCAAGAAAGAGGGTTTTTCAGAAGATGCCCTAACACATTAAAATGACTCAGCCCCTATCTCTGAACATTTATTAAATATTTTCATTTGACTGTCCTGACTTCATGTCAGAGTCATACTTGTGGCAGAAGACCTTATTTTAACTCATAATTCTATAGAAATTACCTTATTGGGTTGGTGTGTGCACTATGACATACTGCACCTAAAGCGTTTAGAACGTTATCAGTGCTCAGCAAACATTATTGTCATCATCATCATTGTCATCGATATAAATGGAACTCCTTTCCAGTTAGTCTTGGTTCCAGTAATTGGAGACTTGTGCTGAAGATGAAAATTACTCATTCCCTAATGCATACATAGTTTTCAGGAAATGTAAAAAAAAACTACTTAGGAATGAAAATAACACGGAGAAAAGTTAACCTTGCTATTTTGATTGGTACATTATTTTAAAATAATTGGCATTTATTTGCTTGATTGTTTAATTATACTTTAGATTCTTGAGGTAGTAACTTGATTTTCCTTTTGAAATTATAGGTATCCGTGGGGAAATCAATGTAGTTGTCAAAGTAGACCTCTTCAACGATTTAAACCGATTCAGGCAGTCGTCATGTGGAGTGAAATTCTTCTGCAGTGAGTAAATATATTTTATTACTCACTTGACAGGAAATTTAATAATGTTAAATATGGGAAGTCAAATTAATATTTCAGAAGGCCAATGGAAAACCTACTATACTTTGGTTTTAAGGCCAATGAGAAAATTGTTAATTTTTCAGAAACAATTCTGGGGACTCTCTCTGATTTTCAAAAATTATTTTTTAATTTATTATTTAAAAAAAAATTTTTTTCGTTTCGAACCCTTGTGTCAAGGGCTGACTTTCAGTAAATCACAGTGAGGGAGTTGCTCTGCTACGTACGAAGCCCTGACCCAGAAACAGACTCTACCTGATTTTAAAGTAAATGATACTTAATTTGTTTTACAAGTTCAGAGAAATTTTTTTTAAGAAAAATCCAGTGGCCATGTGCATACACACAGTAGTCATGTTGAACTTAGAAGACTGATTAGAAATATTACTATAATTGCATCGAGCTTATCACAGTAAATGATGTTCTCGTACTATATATCCAAAAGGTAAGAATTTAGTTGTACATTTTTAAAAAGTTGAATTTAACCTTGTGATAAATAGAAGCATAACAGATAATTTTCTTTTAACAGCAACATCTATTCCAAAATGCTACAGAGCTGTGATAATTCATGGATTTGTAGAAGAACTTGTGGTCAATGAAGACCCAGAATATCAATGGATTGATCGAATTCGCACACCAAGGGCATCAAATGAGGCCAGACAGAGACTCATTTCCTTAATGTCAGGTATTTTAAAAAAATAATAACTTCATTACTGATTGACTTAACATGCTAAAATTCTTCACTTCCTTTTGGCATGCCACCTAAAATTCTACAATGAAGACTGAATTGTAAGTGGCTGATTCCCTACCCCTGGCCCCATCCTCCTAAGGTGCATTGCCACCTCATAGCAAGAAGAAATCAGAATCAGAAACGTGTAGCTCCTTCTTAACTAGGTAGAAAAAGGAAATTGTGCTCATGAGGTAGCATAGTGGAAAGTTCCCTGCTGAGCAGAAAAGTAGGAAACTGGGTTCTGGTTTTCCTCCTTTGATCATTCCTTTGTAATCACAGTTTGCATAATCTCTCTAAGGCTTTTTGTTTAAATGTTGCCTTTTCATAGTCCTTCTCTGACATCTTGAAGCTCCTTCTGCACCTCGCCCCCCTCCCCCCCAGCCTTGCAACTCTTACTGTATTATCTTTATTTTTCTTTGAAGAACTTATTTCCATCTAAAATGTATATTTATGAGTGTGTGTGTATATATATATTAATAAAAATAAATGTTATATTTATATTTAACAAGTATATATTTGTATTTATAAGTACAAATGTTAATTTGTATATATTAAACATATAGTTAAATAGAAAAATACAACTATGTACTTATATTAATGCATTAATTGTATTTAATTGATATTTATAAGTATATATAAATGTTGTATGTAACGTAATATATGTTATACTTTATATACTAAATAGTAATTTAATTATATGCTTTATATTTGTATTTATTCTACATATTTGTATCATATATACATTACATACAATCATATGTAATGAATATATACTATATTTATATTAGAATATATTACATGCTGTGTATTCTGTATGTTATATTTATGTTGTATTTGTTTCCTTATTTTTTATCCATTTCTCCTGCCATTACATAAACTCTGATAGACTTGGGGCTTCGTCTTGTTCACCTCTGTGTCTCTAGCACTTAAAAGAAAGGAAAAGTGCCAGGCACATGGTGCACAAGCAGAAATTATTTGGTAAACGAATGCATGAATGAGTGAACCGCACTTGCCCCATCCGTGAAATGTAGCCAATAATATCTTACCTTCCTGAAAGTAGGAGGCTGGACCAGATAATCTTTTAGGTTCCCTTCAAGTTCTAAAGATCTACAATTTGGGGGTCTCTTTTCTGTTACTACTGTATCCGGCTTTATATTATGTAACGTGGAGCTATGAGGCCGACTGAGTTTTCTTCCTTTTCTCGTAGGCGAACTGCAGAGGAAGATTGGCTTGAAAGTGCTTGAAATGAGAGGAAATGCGGTGGTTGGGTACTTACAGTGCTTTGATCTGGAAGGCGAATCTGGGTTAGTGGTACGAGCCATAGGAACAGCGTGCACACTGGATAAATTAAGTAGCCCAGCAGCATTCCTTCCCGCATGTAATTCCCCATCCAAAGAAATGAAGGAGTAAGTATGACTCGATGAACTGTTCTTACGGAGCTTCTTTTCTTTCACCTACATTATTTTCATTTGATTTGAAGCATTTTAGTAGAATTGTTCAACATAACATTTTTCCTGTGGCGATTTTTCTTATCAGAGATGACCATCAAAGTTTGAAGCTTAAAACCATGTAGATATTCGTCGTATTTTCTTTATACTGTCTTAATATGAAATTCAAATCAAGTAACGTAAAATTAAACTCGTTTCAGATCTTTAGACACTGTATACCTAAAGCATAAAATGAATGTTTATGTATTGTGTGGGATTTTACTTATTGTCTGGGGAATGCTTAAAACTCTATACCTGATAATCCAATTATGCTCGTTACTAGCACACAGGATAGAGAGCAGGAAAGACTGACCTGTGCAGGGGTCTCAAACTCTGTATCTATAGAAGCCAAGCAGTTTATATAAATAAAATAATTGGGAATAAGTAAATGGGGAATACTGGGGAATGTGTAAAGCAGATGTTGGCAGATGTTTTCTATAAAAGGCCAGATAGTAAATATTTCAGGCACTGGCCATATATAGTTTTTATCTTTGTTTACCAAAAAAAAGAGTTTGTCAATCTTGATCTAAAGGAATTTAGACTCTTACATTTTTAAAAAAAACTATTTGTGATCCAACAAAACACTTCTCTTGGCTCGTTTTGGCTTCTTTGTCCTCATTTGTGCCTAAGGCAGAGATTCTCACCGTGGTGGTGGTGGTGCTGTCAACAAGGAATGCTTGAAATGAAAATTTGCTGTTGTAATAATTGGGGTGAGGGGGATGATTCTGTTGAGGACCAGGAATGCTGACTGTCTTACACAGCAAGGGACAACTCTGTACAACAAAGACCTGTTCCAACCTAAATGCCAGTAGTACTTCCACTGAGAACCATTGCTCTACAGATTCTTCTAGATCAAGGAAGGATCAGCAGAGTTTTTCTATAAATGACCAGAAGGGACATAATTTAGTCTTTGCCAACAGCAAGGACCCCACTCTGCCGGTGTTGCCTGAAAGCAGCCATCAATAGTAAATGAATGCCAGTATCTGTGTTCCAATAAACCTTATTTATTTCCCAAACAGATGGCAAGGTGGGTTTGGCCTGTAGCGTGTAGTTTGCTGACCCCTGTCCTGTGTCATCAGGGAGTCAGAGTTCTGTGGTCACAAAACCCGAAATGTTTTCCAGTTCAGCAGTAGTCAAGAGAGGTTGACTAGAAAGCAGTCCCAATCTTTGTAAAAGTGAGATTTTTCTCTTTATCTCAGCTTATTCTCTTTTAATCATTTCCCTTCTGCTGGCCTTTAGTGATTAGGATTAAATTTTAGTTACAAGAGGGAGCACAGTATTACATATGTTGCCTAATTTTATTCGGAAATACATTAATAAGTTAAAAATTTGTTTTAAATAAATTGAGTGACTTTGCTGTATATGCCATTTAAAATATGTCTTCAAAAGATATGAACTGCTTGCTGCTATAGGTTAAGTCAGATTGCTATAAGTAACTTTTTGAGGGATTTAGATTTGTTTTTTTCTCCTTCCGTAGTAAATTTAAGTAAAGACCTGGGTCCCTTCTTCTGCCACCCTCCCACTTTTTCTGTGCTGCCTGAAGGGGCCTGGCCTTTGCAGCTATGATGTCTGAAGTTCTCCTCTTTCCATTAAATTACTTAATGGAAAGAAAGCTGTACTTAGAATGGTATGTGGGTAATGGAGGAGCACATTTTGCCTGCATTCAGGAAGAGTTCCATTAATGTAAATCTGGGATTGTCTAATAAGTTTTCTTTTTTTCTAATTTTGTTGTAGCCATTTGCCTTAAATTATCTAACATTCACACCATGCTTCATTAAGATTTTCTGATGGCATCTTACTACCTAAGTCATGTTATTTAAAGAACAAAACAAAACCCTCAGGCCGCTTTATTTCAAGCAGTTTCTTTCTATTTTTGATAATGAATCCATTTGGGTGCTAGTTTAAAATTGTTTGACTCAGCTGATTATAATTATTCTGGTATTTAATTTTAACATTCTTGATTCTAGACAGGAATTTGATAAAAGGTAGTTTGAATTATGTCCCTGTCTGAATGGATTTAATGTTAGAAATAGTACTAGGGTTTTATTGTAAGGCAACCTTTCATGAAAGGAGACTGAAAGAATTAGTACTCCAGGAATACATTATGGTGAGGATCCCCGCAGTGTCCTTGGATTTTAATTTGATGTCATTATTTGACCGTTTATCAATGTTCATATTATTTTATTCATTTTATTTTACTTTTATTAATGGTATGTTCTACTCCATCAGTTTATGTTTTCCTTTTAGATGTTTAGTATAAGTCTCTTTGGTGTTCCCTAGTTGAACTATCCTGATGGTAGAAAGTGCATTTAAATGATCTATCGATTCTCTACTTTAAAAAAAAAGTACTTTCTAGGAGACTTGAGCCATAATTTATCCTCTATACAGCATTGATTCTTAGACTTTTTAACTCCATTAGTCACTTCAACAGAGAAAGAAAAAGCAAAAATAAAGCCTCACTCAATTGTTTGTATATAAACTGATCACCAATGGATATTTGATTTATATCAAATACGTTTAAAATTTAAATTAGCAACAAAAGCAGAATCACTTGTCCTATTGTAAAAGCAATGATATTTCAGAAAGTAGTCTACAGACCCTACAAAAGACCATTATTGTCCATTAATGGTAACTCATGTTTGGAATCTCGACAAATTGTGATTGTTGGGAATGTTCACTGGGCAATGGAAAAGGGGAAAAAAAGGCCAGGGAAGGTTGTGCTCTTGACCTCCTTTCAACTTGAATTCTGAAAAATGGGAATATGATAGTTTTTCAGAGGGCAGTCACTTACGATTCTTTTCATCTCATTGAGCTTAAGGGAAGGCATTACACAGTGAAATAATTGCTAATATGAAGTCTAGGATTCTTAATTATATGAGATACCATTTTGCCTCATCCACTATCACTAAACCCTTTTATCTAAATTTCTTCATGAAAATTTTAAATGACACAGATGAATACATATCTATGTGTCTGGTCTAATCTTTACACATGCATAGCTGCGGTCTCTTCCCGGATGTAAGTTGATATCTTACAAAATTTCAATTCAGAATGTAGTTTAAATAAGTTTTGTTTAAGTTTAAATAATATATTGTTAGAGAACTAGACAAAAGTCATTCATATTGCTTAGTTAGTGTGTTTTTAAAAGCAGTGCCCCTTTGCTTTGTTTTGTTCCCAGTGTAGCCTGGTTCTAAGCTCTGTACTTGGTGTGCTGAAATACGGAATGATCAGATCTGCTTACACTCATTCAGTTCACTCCTTTCTCTTGACGCTGTCTGTCTTTTTTATATTCTTAAGGACCCCTATCTTGAGATCCTAGATGGAAACAGTTCTGTTACATAAGCTTTCTTTATATAAAAATATAATTAATTACATCGGCAATTATCGATATCTCAGTTTCAAAGGTAGTATAAGAACTTCACCTTGGACTTTTCATTTTTATGAGTGTTTTCTCCCTGAAATACTGGTTAGAAAGCTCTATGGTGATCAAAATAATGACAAACATTTCAAAGCAAGCTAAAATCCAACTCTTAGTCTTTCTTAATCTAATGCCATTCACAGATCTGCTTGCAATTTTTCTTATTCACAATCCTAATTTATTAATCTGATCCTTGATACCTGTATCCTAACAAATTAATAATTAGCTGTTCCTTTTCATTTCAACCTGTTTTGTGCATGCCAGGGAATAAATAATAATTCCTCTCCCCTAACTAAAGCGCCTTTGAAATTATTTTAACATGACTTTGCTATCTGTTGTATGTATTGTTTTCTTTTCTTCCACTTTGACCACAAATTCCCCCAGGTCTCCGCTGGTTCATCCTCCAAGCCATGGATGCCGCTCGACTCACAACAGCCCAATTCACACTGCTACTGGCTCACGACTTACTCAGAACTTCTCTGTGTCTGTTCCCACTCTCATCTATACTGGTACGAGACCGCTCAGACTGCAGAGCTGGGGAGGCAGGCCACGGGCAGAGTGGCTGCAGAGGGCAGGCAGGCAGGGAGCGTAGGCAGGTACCACCAGTCTTTGCTTCCTCCCTTTCTCACTCCTAGTCCAGCGGCAGCGAAGAAATCCTGTGTTTAGCCGCCGCTCTGAGAAGCTCTAACTACATGGAAGTGAAAGTGTTCTTCCCACTTCCAAAGTCTCTTCCACAGATCCTCCAGGAACCCTATCTTGTGTATCTGTTCTGTGAGTTTTTAGGAGCATCCTCCAGTATGTATTTTTTGCTGATATTTCTGCATTTGGTTAGAAACAAAATTGCTGATTGGAAGACTCTAAACACGAAAGCTGCCAAAGCTTCCAATTTGTTTATTTTTTTACTTTATGTACAAAACTTGTTGCAGTAGGGTCTGATTTGTTCTGTGGAAGAGAGCTGTGGAAAACAGGTAAGTGACTATTCTGCATCAAGTGCAATGTTTCTGTGTAGCTGTATTCATGTTCCACTCTGCTGTGTTTTTAGCTGTGGCACTCTTGATGCTATAGGATAAGGAAACATGCTTTTCTTTTAAAGATATCTGTGTGTGCAAATATAAAAACTATTGTGAATATTTACACACACTGTTTGCAGTCATCATTTTTTCTTTTGTAACTTAAAAAAGCATTGTTTGAAAATATTTTGTCATGTATTTATTTTCTTTTACTTCTTCTTTTATTAATGTTTTTTACCCCCTTGGTCTGCCATTTCATGCTTTTTTGCTTTTTTATGTGGCTTATTAACTGTTTCAATGCAGATAATTATTTATCTGGAGAATGATGAATGGTTAAACAGCAATTGGATGTCTTTGGCCTCATACCCAGCTCCACTCTTAAGAAATGACTGCTGGCCCTGCCCAATACTTTCCTGGTGTTTGGATCATGCTGCCGCCGTCGAGTCCTTTGGCACATGATTACTTAATATTTTTCCACCTTCTTCTGGCAGGATTCCCTTCAATGAAGATCCCAACCCCAATACTCACTCATCAGGACCCTCAACCCCTCTGAAAAACCAAACTTATTCCTTTTCACCTTCCAAGTCCTACAGTCGACAGTCCTCTTCTTCTGACACAGATTTGAGTTTGACACCCAAAACTGGTAAGGCGCTTCCACTCACCTTTTCTTTTTTTCTTTTTTTTTTCTCCCAGATTTGTTTCTGTTCCTTATTAGCTTTCCATCCAAGCCTTTCTTCCTGTTTTTGGCGTTCAAGTTAAAAGAGAATGTGAATGCTGATCGTTTTCAGTTACAATTAAAATGTGAAAATTTTGTATAGTTCAGAAGTTATCTTGTTCAGAGATTGACATTTTGTTGATTGAATCATACTGTAGATATGAAATCTAGGATTTACTTTTGCATGTAGACATATTTCATTTCATTCTCAAATTAAAAGGAATAACATCTTAACACATTTGAATAGAAAGTGACATTAGTAGCTTGTAATCCAATTCCTCATGCAGTATAAGCATTTTTTAATTCATTGTTTTTATTTCTGGATTTAATTCTAAGATTTTTATTATGAAAAAATCTTAAGAACAGCTGATATGCTTATATTAGAGCACATATATCTGTCTATTAGCTTCTTATTTAAAATGTTTGATTTTGCTAGTCTTATTCTCTAGGTTAGAAAACAGCATTTTTGCTTTATTTATTCTTGCATATTTCTCAGTGTATGAAATTTATCATTTTTCCCTCTCCTATTTGTATTTTGATAATCTCTGCACTTTTATAAATGTTTTATGATACAAATTGATTAAAAAATCAAATTAGTTTCATACTCCTTAAAATAGAATTAGCTTATTTAAATCACTAAATTATTATTCTTAAGAAAAATAGGAAAGTAACAACATTTAAAAGTTAATAGTTTGCAATTTTTGTAGATAATATTTTTGTCTGAGAGATTTCTTGCCAGATTAATGAAAACATTTTGCCTGATTCTTGTTTGCATTTTTTAAACTTACCTTTAATAACCTATTTTTGTGTTAGGCAAGAAATTTATAAAATGACCCCAGATTTTATGAAAACAGTGAAAAGAAATCTAATTCTAGAACCAGGGCTAGTTCCAAGGTAAAGAAAGGGCATTTTTAAAAGGCCTATAGATCATAACATTTATTTTTATAAATATAGTCACAAAACATAAAGAAGATAATAATATCTACTTCTTTGAAAAGAATAGCCTTATTTTTACATATATAATTATGAGTAACATCTTAAAATAATATGACATTTGATAGTAATGGATGCTTTGGAATGTGGCATTTTAACCATATTCATGTCATAAAAACTGAACCACTGAAATTGTAAGGAAGTGGGTTTTTTTGTTTTGTTTGTTTTTAAATAAAGAATGAGAGTCTGGCCTTGAAATTCATGACAGTCAAAACAAGAAAGACTTCGGATAGTATTGAAGAGTAAGTTTTCTTAAAAATATTTTTGAGGCTTTGTCCACTGATGGTTTATTTGTGTATTCCAGGCCAATTTTCAGTATTCTTGTCTTTATTTTTCTTTGCCATTACTGTAGACCCAGTTTTGAAAGTCTTTCCTTGGTCTTTCTGCTGCTTTTTCTTTAATTCACCAGAAAGGCCAAGCCTAAAGAAAACTGAACCAGACTTTTCTCCCCTTAGCTTTCAAGTAGGCAGTCAATTGTATTATCAATGAAAACACTTTTGCATTTTATTTTCTAGCTTCAAATTTTTAGTTTCCAAGAATTCTTTTATAATAGAGGTATTGTTCTTATGTATTTATTTATAAGTTGCCTCTAAATAAGTTATTTTGTTTTGCCAATAATTATTCACTACCTCAATTTCATATTTATAGGATATTAGCAGGTTTTAGTCCTTTGGCCTTATCATGAGTCCCTAAAAATTTCTGAATACTCCTGAGGAAGGTTCCTATTTCTCATGGAAATTTAAAATGGCAAAATTATGAATGATCTAAAATTTCTAAAGCTGTAGTTCAGCAAGTGTTTCATGATTCTTTGCCTTCTGATTTACCTACATACAAACTCAATCTCTTAAATAGAATAGGTAAGTTGTTTATGATTGATTGATTCTGTGTAAATTGGAGAGCCAAAAATACAGTTAATAAAACTTAAACTGAGAAAGTTGGTTTTCTGTTTATTAAGCTATCACCTACCTTCAGATGGGTCTTGTTTTTAAAAGATTTCCTGTAACTTTATTTCTGTAGATTCTAATTTTTGACATTTTACAAGGCTTTACAATTTCATATATTTTTTTCAAGTACTCAATTAGTAGAATTGGAACTTTTAGAATGCTAGTATAAGGATATTGTTTTGACACCTGACTCAGGCTAATTTTTACTTTTTTTGGTCAGACTTTTTGCCACGTATGTTTTTTTCTTTGGCCCTTAGGTACTCTTTTTAAATGCAAACAATACTATGATCAGATTTGAGCATGTACAATTTTAGAGGAAAAAGAAAAGCGTAATTACATCTTGAAGCTGGACAGAAAGATGATAATATTTTATTTGAACTTAATAATGGCAACTGTCTGCTTAACATGGTAGCAAATATTTGATTTTTTTTATGGGTATTCAATTAAAAATACCCATAAGTGATATATTTTAGTTAGGAATATTTGAAGACCTGTACTTTTGCCACTTTAGTGTTTATTTTTTTGTAGAACTTATTTATTTTAATTTTGAGGGTAATTAGGTTTATTTATTTATTTATTTATTTATTTATTTATTTATGTATTTATGTATTTATGTATTTATGTATTTATGTATTTATTTATTTATTTAATGGAGGGACTGGGGGTTGAACCCAAGACCTCCTGCATGCTAAGTGTGCACTCTGCCACTGAGCCATACCCTCCCCCTTTAAATTAGTGTTTATATTTGAGTTAGCAAGTTTCCGGCTTTAAAAAATGTACATTTTAAACTTACACATTCTTCAGCAAAAAAGGCAGGTAATTTGTTTTTAAGAAGTCAGCTAAAAGTAGTTAGAATGGCATAAAATTCTTTATCAGTGATTTAAAAGTTTTTTAATGAATGCATAGTTTGTAAACATCTTGTTAAGTTTTAGACTGTACCTTTTATTTATGTTATGTTGAATAGATGATCTTGCTAATGACTTCATAAGCTTACTGTACTTTGTACATGCATTTTGCACTTCATTTTTACTGTTATGTTTTGCTTCATCATTGCTTTCCTTATTCTGCATTTTCTGATCATCTTCTGAATCTGCATCTTTTCTCTGCTACTTTCCTCCACAGCACCTTACCCACAGGGGCCTAGGATTTACCTGTGTCCCAGCTCCCCCTCTCTCTCTCGTGGTTCCCTTCATCTTAAAAAGTCCTGTCTCCTCCTCTCGGAATCTAGCCTTCCCCCTCATCCTTCTAGCCTTGTCAGCCCAGTTCTGAGGAAAAGTGTTTCTTTCAGTGAAGAGCTGTTCCTGGCTGCTTCTGGTAGGATCACATTATGTCAGCTTTTTAATCCCTTTATTTGAAAGAATCTTTGAAAAAAATTAATTATTTCATACCATAAACAAGTGTTGGGTATTTTATGCAGAATGTACTTCTGATTTTTCTTACTGACAGAGTTAAATGATTGGAATTATCATGAAGACGTAATTGAGAATTACTTGATGGATAGTTATGAATATTCTGCTAAAATTATTTTATATGTTAAAAATTATATGTCTGAGGACATAGATCTGCATATTTCCAATAATTTAGGTTCTCATTACTAGAGTTTCTGTTTTAGATGCTTTACTTTCTTTCCCTTCACACCAACTGCATTCATGTTGGACCCATATCATCATGTTGCTAAACCATATGGTTACATTATTAAATTATTCTGTTTGAATCAGTTTAAGTCTCATTTTTGTGACAATTCTTTCATTATGCATTTTTTTCTGTCCATTGCATTAATTTTCAAGTTACTCTGTATTTTCTGATGTTTCATTTATCTCGACAAAATTGCATTTTATTTTATGGCTTTCAGTATGCTTCATATAAAGATCTTAGTTTCATTTCTGTGTTTAGTATTGTATAGTCTCAAAAAACCGTATTTAGGTTACTACAAGAAAAATAAGTTTCTTTCTTATTTTTAAGGAACAAAATGGGACTATACACATGCTAACCTTTGTTTCCTTATCCAAGAACAGCTAAAAATGTAAAAGTAAATTAGTTCCTTTTTTAAGTCATTGTAGTAAATCTGCCTGTATGTATCTTTAGTTTTAAAAGGTGGGACTCAACTAATTAGCTGTAGTTCATAGAGTACTGGCTTTTCACCTGTCCCCTGCTTTCTATCATTCTTTGACCATAGTTGGTCTAGTAATATTATCAAAAGAATAAAACAAAGTAGGGAAAGAAATTTAAAATTAAGCCTTTAAAAAAATACATCTAAGAGCTTGGGAAATGTAATTATTTCATCCATAGTTGTATACATTTGTGATGTGTCTATTATATGTCCATGATTTTTAGTTTTTAAAAAGATTTTATGTTAATTTTTGTAAATGAGTGTTGAGAACTGTGATATGAGTATTAGTACTATGTTGTCATGAATGTTATGTTTAGCAATGGGAAGTTATCAGAAAACAGATATGACTGTGTTTCAAAGTTACCTAACTTTAGAGAATTTTAGAATATTTTAAGTGAGCACAGCTAGTGCTTTTTCTCTATATTTACTTTTAAATAAACATTTAATGTTTCTCTTATTTATTTGAGTATTCTTAAATTGTTAGCACAGTACAAGCAATTGATATTATATTGATTATTTTTTATTAGAAGTTTGAACTTTTAAAATGGAATATTATATAAAAATTCATTACCTTAGCATAATTTTACAAGTAACTTTTAGAATAAATTAAGTTTAAAACTAGCTGGGATTTGTAGGACTTTGACATCTTGCTTTTAAAGAAAACGTTGTGAATAAATAGAGTAAAATATGTTGCCATCACAAATGCTTTAAATATTTGGTTTGTTTTAACTGATTTTGATTCATGATATTTATGAAGATGAATGCAATTAAACTTTCTGTAGCTGTTTTTTGGTTGTCATTTATGTACTGATGTTCTGTAGGAATGGGAAGTGGTAGTGCTGGAAAAGAAGGGGGGCCCTTTAAAGCTCTTTTAAGACAACAGACTCAGTCAGCATTGGAACAGAGGGTAAGAGTCACTCAATATTCTTTATTCCTACACTGTTAATGTGATTTTATTATCATGTTTCCATGTACTTATAACTTATTTCCATAAACTGGTTTTGGTCATGTATCTATAATATTGTAATTTCAATCCAAAATGTACTTAAGGTATCAGAGTTTTGTTTTATGAATAATTACTTTTAATCTGGAATAATTCTATAACTATTTTTGTTTTGTCCTCCAGTCTTATATTAGAAATAGTCTATTTGGAAATATCCATTGAATGGTGAAATCATTTCTAATTTTATATGGAAATTATATAAAAGGAAAAGTAGACAGTTTCCTAGAAAAATATTTTATTTGTGTTGTATTAAAATAATTCTTTAGTATATTAATATTTATTTGCTGAATTTGATAAAATTAATATATTTGTTTTATCACTGGCCAATCTCTTATCAATAAGAAATGCAGATTCCATATTTCTGTAGATCAGCATAAATAATATGGTTGTTCAGTATGTGAATATATCTTTTAATTATTATAAATTTAATGTTTAGTTAAATATGTTAAATGGAACAATGAATAGTTAAAGTTTTTGGATGATTTTGTCTTTTTTTTTTTTTTTTTGTATAAACTTCATTGCTAAGGGAGGATCGCCTCATAGGTTCTGTAGAAGGCGGGTATGTTTCTGGATGTGTGAGAGCCTATTTCATGTGTTGATAGCTGTTCTAGTTTTAATCTTGATCATTTAAGTTTTTAAGCTCTTAACAAATGTTGCCAGCTTTTTTTTCTTTTCGTAATGCAAAGTCCTTTTTTTTTTTTAAATTTAATAGCACTATGAGGCTCATTTTTTTTTCTACTTAATAATACAGTGCATGATTTTATACGTCATGTCAGTTATTTTAAGGCACAGTTTCATAACTTTCATATGTCTGATTTGGAAGTTATAAGCGTTTACAGAGTTTTCTTTCACATGTTCCATTTTACACTAGCATTAAATAATAAAAAAAAAAGATGAAACATAAATACCTATAAAAGGATGCATTTTATAAAACAAAGATTTCTTCTCCAGAGGCTGGCTTTTAAGAATATTGTTTTTCAGATCCTGTTATTAGAAACAAAACAGCAAGTAATTTTTTTAGACTTTTCTTTTCTGGTGCTGAAATTATCTGTGTGCACTGTTTGCCTTGTAGACAAGGCTGGAAAGAACAGAGCTGACTAAGCAGAGTGATGGGACTTTAGCCATACCCAGTTCTTTGTTTTAAACCCTATCAGGCAGCAATCGCCTTTCAAGCTACTCTTGCATCTGGCTGGCATACCAGCCACTGCCCTCAAAGAGCCCACATAAGCATTCAAACTATACATTGAAACCAAATATAGAGAAAGACTGACAACACGGGGAAGAGGGGAAGAGTAAGGGTGTGTGTGTACACTTGTATTTTTGGACCAGAATGCTCTTCTCGCATCCCCCCTCCCTGTTTTACATTCTGTGGAGTCCCTCACACTAGGAATATTTCTTGTAATCTAATTACCATTTTAGAATTCACACGAACAGAAAAACTTGAGTTGCCTTGACATTTGATGTCATGAGATTTTGCCTGTATGTTGAGCCTGTGACTTCACTGTGTACTAAGAACTTTAAAAAGCACCTCGCTTTTAAAGAAAACAATACTAATCAATGGCAATTGTTTTGGCTTTAGTTTGGATGAAATCTGTGTTTTCAAATATGCTTTTAAACATTCTTAAAATTTTGGACACATGAACACATTGGGCACACATTACTAGATCATCCTGGCTGGCACTAACAGCAAAGGTGTGGACAACTATAGTTTACATTTCCAACTTTGTAAAACCCGAGTTGGCAATGTATTTACATTGCTGAACCTTGCAGTGGCAGTTACTTGAATTTGTGAGACTCCCTCCCCACCCTGTGTATATAATAGAAAAAGCATTATCATGTTTGGCTTTCCCATCACCTTTGGCTGCCATTAGTATGGTTTTGTTTTGGGGAAAATTTGTACAGAAGTATGAAGAATTTTGGCTGGATGTGTTCAGATATACCTTAACTCTGCCAAGTTGGACACTAAATAAGTTGAACACAAGACCTACTTATCATTTTATATCTTCATTTCAAAAATACTCCTTGCTGCTCTTAATAAATTACATGGCTTTTTTTTTCTTATAGAAAAGAGAAACTTTAATTTGCCTATTATCTTTTATTTCATGAGTTTTTCAAGCAGCAGTTCTCAAAAATATGTGTTGTTTTTTTCCTCTCACAAAAGCATTTAAAAATAAGTTGACAGGATCTTGGTAATAGATGTCAGGTTATTAGGAGATGAGAAATAGGATAAAAGATTTAGATTTAGATTCTGCCTATGAACTATTTTATGTAAAGCCAATAGACTTTGTTTTCCAATATGATTCTTTTTTCACTTATAAGCAAAGTAAAGTTACTTTTTAGATCATGGGATTTATATTTTTCTTCAGTAAAGAAACCTAATTAACTTAGTTTAACCTAGTATTTCCCAAATGTATTTTAACACGAAATATTCCATTTAAAATACCCATTAGGAGCCCACTTTGTGAAACATTGATGTAAAGTAGGCTCTTGATAAATTATGATCTTTCTGAAAGTGGGGGTAAAATTATGTAATAAATCATGGTAGGAATCTGGCATGGAGTTTTATATCTGGAACGTTCGCTCTGGTGTCTTGGGATAATAAAAAGAATCTTTGGTTTCAAAAAAACCCAAACTGCTTAAATATCTTCTAAGAAAACTTCTATTTAAAGCTTAAAAAATACCTGTTTTGTTCTCAGAATTTTCAACTAGCTCATCTTTGAGCACATGCTCTTAAATAGATGTAGGCTGCATGTACTTGTCTTCTGTCAGAGCATCGACATACGAAGTCTTACTAGGTTCCTCAGGGTGAGACAGTCTAACTATAAGAAGTTTCCAGGGGAGATATCTTCTCCAGTTCCTGGCATTCCCATCTGGACACTGAAAGCAGGGTGTGCTTGGACTGACCTTAAGGAAGCTGTCCTTCTTGGTGGAAGAGAACCTATAAATTCATCAGGTGTAGTAACAGACTAGAGGTTGAAATCAGTTCTTTAACTCAGCGTTTTAACCAGAAAGGGCAAGAAGCAAGATGCTAAAGTCAGTTGCTCAGAAAGAATCTACACCCTCTTCATCTAAGTCTTCCACCTGAAATGTGGAGATGATAGTACCTCCCTCTCAGGGTTCGGGAAAGATTATAAAGCATAGTTGCAAGATACTGTGGCCAGGACAGGCGCAGGGTGAGCCACTGGTGATGGTGGTGGAGATGGTTAGTACTTACCAGTCAGCTGGGAAACTGGCAGTAGTTCTTCTGAGAGAGCTGTCTGGAGATGGTAGTTCTGGTTGAGTAAGAAGGCCGTTTTTATTCTAGGTTAAGTTTTGTGTGTTCAGGTGAGGGCATGTGCAGACAGGATGAAATGGGGACCTGTAGGACAGAGTGGAACTTGGCACGGGGGGCCTCCGCCTCTGGGCAGCCAGCCTCCTCCTTCTTCTGTGACCAGCGTCAGAGTGGTGCTTTCTCTCCTGTCCCTTGGTCTCATCTTCTGAAATTTGGGGAGAAGAGTCAAAGAATCCCGAATAGAGAAATCACTTGGGTTCATTTTTTTTTCATACTTAGCTAAAATCTTACATGCATGTGTTTCCCAGTATGTGAATTTACCTGTTATTTCTCAATTTTAGGAGGAAGTACTACCTTCCATTTAAGCATGCAAAAATTTTATTTTCAGCGTCTCTCACCCAGAGAATTTAAAATGTTCAGTATAATGATTAAGTGCCAAGTGCTCAGTAGCTTGAGGAAATTTTAAAACTTCAGTATTCTTTAAACTGAAAACATATCTTAAAGCTCTAACTCATTAGGTAAAACACTCAGGTTTCTCATATCATAAGCTTACCTGTACATTGCTCATTAAAAAGATTTTTTTTAAACCTTCTTCTTTTTTATTTATTTTTGAAGGGGGAGGTAATTAGGTTTGTTTGTTTGTTTGTTTGTTTGTTTGTTTATTTATTTATTTTTAGAGGAGTAACTGGGGATTGAACCCAGGACCTTGTGCATGCTTAAATTTATGCTTAAAAATTTCAGATAGAAATTAGGAGGCATTCTGACTAACCATTTAATAATACTTTTAAGTGAAATTCCCCTCCTGTCCTCTCCCTTCTCTTCGTTTTCCTCTGCTGATCAGCTGTGCCACACCTGTCTGCCCCATTGACTGGGTTTTTACTCTTTTTTTTTTTTTACATAGCTGAGGTTTTTCTTGCCCTTGTTAATTTAAAAATTACTTTTAAACTTTAATGAATTTATTTCCAAATACGTGGAAATAATACATATTTTTTAATACCGTATCTTCGTGGATTGCTGAAGTGTGTAGGACTGTCTGCCTCTGTGCTAAATGACTCCAGGTTGCTGTGCTGTGTGAATTATGCTTTGGTCAGTTCGTATTCTCCATGCTTTAAGCAGCCAGTCAGTAATCTTGCTGTGTCAAAGGTGCCTGCTTCTATTAGTATTCTGTATCTCTCTATCTCCCAGCTTTTATTTGCTGCATTTAATCTGCGGTGGTCCAGAAAAAAAAGATACCGATAGATTTTAGAATATGTTCCTAAAATTATATATTTATAATGACCATATGTCATGGTATGAATAGGGCCCGTGGGGATCTCTTACAAATGAAGTACATGCAGTTGAGTGCTTGGGACGATAATAGTTCTTTGACTGTTGAGAGCCCTGTGCTGCTTACTTTCAGTTCTCAGTTATGTCCTGAACAGCTCAGGCTACTGATACGTGACTTCAGGTTAAGTGAGCTACATTAATATTGCAGCCAGATGAGTTGGCTGTTAAGTTTCCTTTACTTTGTATAATGTGAGAGGCATATTTGGGCAGTCTCAGGAACTCCCTGTCGTCCTGGCTGCTGTTTCAATGAATCTCCTTTCTCTGCTGCACCGTTTCTCTCTTGCATGCTTCTGTCAATTGATGAATTTGATGTCCTTGAGAGAGAAAGGGAGAATGAAGCCTGAAAGAACTCGTACAGTTGTATTCCCTCCCTTGCTGTCATCTACAGACCTGTCCCCTTCCTTTACCATGCACTTATGTACTCCCATTTTTCCCTGCTGCCCCTGTGTTGAGAGAGTAAATAGTCTCACAAGGCAATTCTCTGCCCACCTGAACTTAACATTTGCTCGTCTCTTCACCTTTCTCTGTAGCCCTAAAGCTACTCTGCTCATCCTCTCACTCCTCCTCGCTCAGTCCCACATTCTTTTAGATCTCCTGCCCCAGGCCTTCAGAGCCTTCACCTGTAGTCTGGAACTGAGTGTGTGTGTGTGTGTGTGTGTGTGTGTGTGTGTGTGTGTGTGTGTGTGTGTTTGTGTGTGTGTGTGTGTGTGTCTGTGTGTTGGGGGATCTACCCCACCAAGAAGTAGATGTGGGGAGTGGGGCAGGCAAATCCCCCCATCTCATTGCAAGGTTGAATCAGAGTAGGAGCTTGAGAGGAAGAATGTGTTTAGATATCCCAAACTGCAACTCTGAGAACGTTTTTTTTCTCATTGAGAATTGATAAAAAGAGTGTTCGGATTCTGTATAACATGATATATGTGGGAAAGTGGCTGCACAACTCTGACCATCCAAGGAGAATGACTTACAACACATCTGTAGTGTATAATGGGTATCTTTTGTTAAGGGATAGAATTCCTTTTCTTAATGACCGGCTTTTTAACAAGCACGTTGTTGTACTTTACACATGGTCAGTTGTGTTTCCCCCCCATTCTTTCCATTAGGAATTTCCGTTTTTCACCTTGACGGCGTTCCCTCCTGGATTTCTCGTGCACGTTGGGGGTGTAGTTAGCGCGCGCTCAGTGAAGCTTTTGGATCGTATCCACAATCCTGGTATGTTCTTTAAAAGTTTGTTTTCAGTGTTTCATTTACTTGCATGGTAATTATTAACATCGATTTTTGTAATTTTTTTAAAGCCAACTCTATTGGAAAAGAGAAATGAAGCAAAAGTATAAACTGGCACATGTTTCTTTAAATATTTGCAGTGATTTTTAATCTTTAATCAAACTAAGTATTCCTGTATATTTTAGTTACTTTTTTATACAAAGCAAACAAATCTTGATTCATCTTTGGCCAAAGCGGATCACTTTGAGGGGATCCTTAAGTCACTTTTTTTTTTTTTCAAACAAATATAGTCAGTTTACAGTGTTGTGTCAGTTCACTTTTGAGTCAGCTACTTTCTTTGACCCAGGCAGATAACAAATTTTACAATTTGACTATTGTGGCCATTAGCTTAAAATGTTAATTGTTTTCACTAGTAATAACTCTTTATAGATTATTTGAATAATTTTCTTATTCATAAAAGAATTACATCAATTGTAAACATTGTGTAGAGTACCTAAGAATTTTAAAAAAGCAAATACTCCTTCTGGGTCCTCGGCTTCTCTTATGAAGATGTTCTATCTAAGCAAACGGGGAAAAAATAGCTCTCTTCTTTAAAGCGTGGAGCCTTGTTATAAAAGAGGAAAGGCGTCCAAGTCCCAGTAATTTCAGGCCCTTGGATTAGAAATGCTTTGGTGATTTTTCTAAATCTAAAATAAGCACGACAAATGTGATACGAACTTTCCATAAGGAATGTGTTCTTGCATCTCTCATTGTCAAGATAGATGCCCAATGACTTGCGCAAGTCATTTAATATTCTGACGACATACCTTAAACCTGAAGCCATATGAGTCTTCTTACTTGGCACGTGTACATAAGTATTTTTGAAAATTTTAAATTGTCAATTCCGATAACCCCTTCCTGAGGCTTGTGCTCACAGCTATAAAAAGAGAAAAATGCTTTGAAATTACTGTATGCCAAACACAGATAGTTATTTTGAGGATCCAGAGCATTACCATTCTTTTATATTTTTAAAAAAATTTAATCTGTGCCCCGTGGTTTGTCATTTGAGTTAAACAGAATGGAATTTTTCAAGACCCTGAATGAGATTTCAGAAAAACAATACTAGCCAGGATTATTTAACTCTAAAACTGAGCAAATATGTCTTTAAGGCATCAGTCTTCTCTTTTTCTTCTCTGGTTTATTTTTTTTTCCCGTTTCTTATTTTTTGGGGCCAATTTAGGATCCTTTCTTCATGATATAGTATTTGTACATTCTGCAGTAATTAAAGACAAATTAGACTGATGCCAGTTTAGTATTTTGAGACCTGGAAGACTATGCCAGGTTTCATTTCTATGTGTTTAGGAACTTGAATTATTTGGAAAGTGCAAGGAAATACTGAGTTAAGATACCTGATGTTAGCTGGGTGACCCAAGGCTAGCTAGCTACCTGTGTTTCTGTTGACCATTGACTCAAATATTTTGATAGATGGCACCAATCCGTGGATCTAATTGCTCTAAAAATGGTTTCAGGAATACATTCAGTTGTTGGTGATGTTTTCCGTTTACTGTAAACATTTTGATTCCATTCTTGCTTCCATGTACTCTGAGTAAGTAAGCTATAGAGTCTGGGAGAACAGAGGTTACTTGAGTAAATTTAAGAGCCATATTTAAAATTGTATTACTTTTTACAAAAACCCCCCTTCTTTGGGGGGTTTTCCCTACTTAACAGTTTATTCTGGCTGTGTAAGAAATGTAAGAATCCAGGCCCAGGGAAGAATGGGTTTTGTATATCGCACTGCAGCTCATCCATTCTCTTCCTTTCCTCCCCTATCAGACTGTTTTTCTCAGTTCACATGTAGAAATCCTCAGTTACTAATGGACTATTTTCCAGAAGATTATGGGCATATACATACACATATTTTTAATGGTATATAAGTTATATTTCAATTTTGTTTCATTTTCAGTTAAATACAAATCAATTATATATGCTAACAGTCCAAATATTACATCATTTTGATATAATTATCATCTTTTTTGGATTATATATATATATATAAAATGCATTAAAAAGGAACATTTGCTTAACATTTTATTAATCTCCAGGCCCTTTAAATAATTATTTATGAAAATTTTTAATTTGTTGAGAAAAGCTGAATGTTAAAACTCAGTTAACAACTACTGTAATGATGGTGTATTGATTTTATGACGCTAAGTTACTCTACCAAGAGAAACTTAAGATGGATTGAGATGCATGTGCTAATATCAAAAGTGCTATATTTGCACCCTCAAAGGAATCTTGCTGCTGTTTTATGACTAGCAAATATGGGAAATTTTCATTTCACACTGAGTGTAGAAGAAAAAGTCTCATTTTAAAGCCACTACCACCTGCTAACTCTATGAGTTATTATTTTGGAGTTATTTCTTTTAGAACTTCTTCCTTTTAAAATATTAAGCAAACAGGGTCATACCGTAAGAGAAAGAATGGGGTGGTTTTGAAAGTCAAGGTAATTATCTGAAATAATTAGACTTGAGTTAATGTTAGATTATGATAGCATGTTCCTTCTTCTCTTTCTATTTCTTCTTGTTAACTCTGCTGTCTGTGTCTTTCCAGTTCCTGTTGAGTGGTGTTGTCAATTGTGTTCTTATTTGTAGTGTTTTTTGTTTTTTTCCTACTATTCTGCACCTAAAACTGATCTACTAATTTGCTGTTTTGAACTCAGCCTTTGTCGGAATTATGGGTAACACGAGATCTTACAAACTGCTAGACTGGAATAGTTTCAATTCAGGTATTTTAATGGTCATTCAGTACTACATATGCTGACAAAAATTATGGCAGCTCAGTGAAGTTTTTAGACATGTTCTGGATTAAATAGGTTTAATGTCAATTCAGTTACACAGATACATTTTGCATTACATACGTGAAACTTTCATAATTTCCGTGGAAATGTAAATACAAAAATGTGTTAATGAAAATGAATTAATCAAACCCATAGAAATACGATAAATTATGAATGACTTTTGTTTGGTGATTAACTTTCAGAATGATAATTTTAAATTATATTTATTTCATTTTGGACAGTTTTTTTCATATCAGGTAAATGACAGGCATTAACTTGATGATTAAAGACATATTAATTGTTAAATATATAAGTATTAAATGACTAGTTTGATAATCTTAAAGTACATTTAAACTTCAGTTTAGTTTTGAATATAATTTATTCAGTGTTCTATAAATACTATAAAAGTATAATTGTTAACATTTTTATTTATAATTCTAGAAGTGTTCCAGCATTTGACAAGAGCAGATTTTGGGGGGATTAACAGCTTTCATAAGCTTTCCTCCTTCCTTTTCTACATAAGAATATATTTTTCCTTTTTAAGTAATTTTATATATGGATATAGTTTGTAGTGTTTAAAGAAACTAAACTAAGATAACTTTACAGCTGATGATGTGGTTAGAGTCAAAGCCAATTAATTTTTCTTTTTGATAAAAGCATATTCTCTTAATACAAACATCTACATTTTATGTTATTTATAGTTTAGAATTAAATAGTAGAACTATTTTGATTTAGTATCAGGAACCGATATTTTGTCTAAAGAACTTTCTCAGTTATTTTTGTCAGAAAGATCATCTATTTATAGAAAAACAGAAACAGAAACACCAAGAGGATCAGCATTTTAGATAATATCCCATCATCTTTTCAATATTGTAAACCTTTTTTGTTCTTAAGAGTCCAGGATGTAAGTTCTGATGTAAGTAATGCATGTTTGATTATGAAGCAACTCATGTTCACCGTGAAGATTTACCTACAGTCAGTCTAGTAAACAATCTGACCAGGTCCAACCTTTGCAGATATAGACCGACATCAATTGGTAAATCTTTAGAGAAACTACCTCTGTTTCCTATCCAGGTTTTTGCCAGCATGTATCACATTGATTAGAATAGATGGAATCATTTGTAATGTCATGCTTTATACTTGGTTTTTAGTGAGAAATTAAAGATACCCTGCTGGATTCATTTAGTAAAAATAAGGATATATTTTTAAAACATGGCCAGATTAGTAGAGTGGACAGAAAAAAAGGCTAATTATTTAAGAAAAGGACATTGAGGGTATTGATCATTAGTGATTTAAGGAGCTGAAACCTTGTGGGGGCAAAGATGTTTAGGATGAGAGATGTATTAGATGATGGAACAGCACTGGAAAGTGGAAAAGGCAAAATTAAACCTTACAGCAACAAAAAAGACTTTGTCCCATGTACGCAGTATTACAGAATTTGGCAAGGAGAAACATGATTGAGGAAGCAGTATATCTTGCCATCATTTAAAATAAAGTCAAGTAGTAAGTATATGAAAGAAAAGATGGATATAAGCTCTAACATATTAAAAGATCATGAAAGATGATGCTTTCAGTGTAGTGGTCTCATAGTTGTATGCTTTTGATTGAGGTATTAGAATCTTTCTGGTAATAGTTGGTATATATTCAGAAATCAAGCTTTTAGTACTCGTTTAGAAAAATAACTCAGTAAGTCTAAAAAAATGTGATAGATTTGATAAATATATTCAAATAATTTATATATTAATCTCAGTAATTGGGGAGTATTTAGCCACTCCTGTTCTGTATTACCATAGGAAATCAAGAATTGACCATGTCAGTAAGAAAAGTAATTATTGATACAATTTCTATTAATGCTAGAAATTGTTCCTCAATACTGTACTTCCTGGACTCGGTGACACCATAGATTGTATGATGTATCACCAATTTATTAATAGCCTTCTAAGAGGAAAGAAAAAGAAGCACGTGGTAGTGAAACATTAATTATTAGACATTCTCATTTCAGAAACATTAAAATGTGGAAAGATATAGGAAAACATATCACACAACAATATTTCACAGAATCTATTGTGCAAGCATTTATTAGAATTTATCTTGTGCCATGCAGCTTGCTAGATAATAGGTGTGCAGGGAGGCTAATCCCCCTGTTTTCAGAAAGCTCATATTCTGGTAGGAGAGAAGGAAATGTGAATGGCTTACTGTGTGGTACGGTGTGTGAGACAAGATACAGGGTTAAAGGAAGGCAGGATTAACTCTATGTGCCGGGGGACCTTGTAGATGTGGTGATTCTTGATCTCAGTTTTGGATGATATATGGGAGGTTCACGTAGATTTATATTTCAGACTGTGTTTGGAGCCATGTTAGTATGTTCTTTGAATGTAGTTTTGAAACTTCAAGCATTTGTAAGACAGTATCCTAGTCGTTACTCGTTTGATGATGTTTGCATAGTTGCTTCATACTTGCTTTGGGTTGTTTGCCATTGAACACAAGATGTCTTGGTTAGCTTGGCTTTTTTTTTTTTTCTATCCCCTTTCCTCCTGCTTTGTTGTTTTAGTTTGTGTTAACTACAGTGATAGAAAATATTTTTATAGAGGAGGAATAAGGAAACTCAATATCTAAGGATTTATTTTTAAATGATTACTTTTTCTTATCTTGTTTCTTATTTTTCTGATGTGTCAACAGACTGTGAGAAAGACAAGATGAATCTTGCTGCTTGGAAGGAGGACATAGCACTTAAAAACTTGTGTGCGTGACATAGCAGGACCAGGAGGTGCACAGGAGTAAGACAGTGTAGCCCATGATCACATTTACGTTAAATCATTGACTATAGGACGGCGAATGGATTTAAAGACAGCAAGACTAGAGACAGGGAGACTGCTTGGTAGACTGCGGTGGTCCTGGCCAGATAAGTGCCGTAGGATTTGGTGGGGATAGGAGGGCTGACGGCTTATAAAGCACTTACTGTGTGCTACATACTCTTGGATCTGCTTTGCGGTAGTACCTCATTTAATCCTCAAAACACAGCCCTGAGATAGGCACTATTCCTGTTCTAGAGATGAACAGTATGAAATGTAGTGGTTTTCCCAAGGTAAGAAGCAAATGGCTGAGCCACAGTGTGAACCTTACTGCATTGGCTTCAGGGCTAATGCTCTTAACCGTAAACTTACAAAATATTTATGACTATGAAACCAGCAGGACTTGGTAACTGATAGAACGTGGCAAGTGAAACAGGCTCTTGGCAACTTTCAGCTGAGAGAGGAAGATAGCTTATGATTATCCTGCACATCTGCAAGTCTGAAATCCCAGGGAGCAAGTGAGGCCCATCTTTTGGAAACTCAAGTCTATTTGAAAGTTGAGTTGTGAATTTTAAGAGTAAATTTTAATGGTCCTAGGTCATTGTCTCTCAAATGGCTGTTGTCCTGTTTTTCTTCTGAGTTCACCACTAACAGCATTTCTGAATAGCTCACACACATATTTTTTAATTAGTAATAGTCTCAGTGAGTTGAGGAAAGTCTGTTATTCTTTCTTGTATGTCAGCTTAGATATTTTGGGGGGAAGTGACAAGAGGAAATGTAAAGTAGTGATACAACGTGGTTTAAAAAGTACTAGTTTGAAATAACGTACAAACTTAGACAGTATTTTTAAGAGTGAATGTTTTATATCTTGAATTAGTAAAACAAGATGTAACTAGATAACTTTTCTTTTTGGGAAGATTCTAGAAGGCTTTTTTTCTTTTTTAATGTTTTGGACAGATTGTAGATTTTAAGACATATTAGCCTTAAGGTTGTCTCAACCTTAAAATAAGTGAACTTTTGCTAGTGATAATGGAAGCTTTAGATTAGTGGTCTGAATTTAGAAGATGTTATTCCTTTTTGTTAGTTTTCAGAATTGTAGTTGTTTAGAAATTTTACTTTAGTTGGGGGGCAAAAATTAATAGTTAAAAACCTAAAAAAAGTATTAAGTATTTCTTTAAAATATTTAATTTTAACAAAAATGTGAGCCAGCTGATGTGTAAGGGAATATTTATAGAATATACATATCAGTGTGATCATCCAGACTTTTTCCAGTGGGTGTGGAGTGCCTGCCATGGCTTGAGCACAGTGTTAGAGGCTGGGAACACAATTTTCAGCCAGGCAAACATCCTGTTCACATACCCAGTCTAGGCTATCTCTTACGTTGTTTTGCTGTGTGTGTGTGTGTGTGTGTGTGTGTTAGTTACATGGAGATAGGCTTTCTTGGAACTCGAATTCTGCTAATGGTCTCAGCAGTTATTTTTGTACATCTGAGAGGCAGCAATGAGGAAATGTGCAAACTGAACCTGAAGTAATTAAGCAGCTTTTGGTTTTTAGTATTTAAATAAGGTTTTCAGGAAGTCGCTACATAGAATTCACGAAGGCATAAATATAGCATGTATGATATGTGAGCTTTTCTTTATATGTAATGTGACGTATAAATATAATATATAATTTTCCTTCTATACATAATGTAACTGGATATTCATTACTATCCATTCTTTACTGTCTGTAAAAAAAGTCAGTTATTTAATCTCCTTAATTGTGAAATTTCACTCTTTATATATTTATCTGTAAAATGTAACTGGATATTCCATTACATTATTATAGTATATTGTAAATGTAATAGATCATTTTCTCTCTATACAGAATAATGTAAACTGGTCTCCAGTTACAGTTACATTATATATATGAAGAGTGAAATTTCACAGTTAAGGAGTAGATTACATATTTGACTTTGTTTTTTAACAAACAGTGAAGACTCTAGCTTGGTTCAAAATGGATCATATCCCAGCTAGCATCCTAATATTCCGATTACGTCTTGATAATTTGCTCTGAATCTGCACGTCACCTCTTCTGTAGTGAGATTCTTCTTAGTCTGGTCCTAGAACCCAATTTGAAGGTGTATACTCCCTTGAGTCTGAACTTTCCAATTTCTGTTTCGTTAGGGGAAATTGATCTTCTTCAAAAGGTTGTTTTAGGTTGGAATATTACTTTTAGGTATTTGAGAATGTAGCTTTTTAGGCTGTACATTAACAAGATAGACTGTCATTGTATTAAAAATCCTACCTAACACTTTTTCTTGTTTATTTAAAAATTAGATTGAATAACTGTTTCCTCCTTTTTTTCTTTTAAGTAGGTTAAAAGATTCCTGAGGGCTGAGTTACTCTCTTCTAGAGCTGAATAAAAATAGAACTAAATTTAACAGTTTAGGGAGTCAGTGTTTCTTAGTTGCAAATGTATAATTTCTAAAACCTCAAAGGGGTTGAGTTTTATGAACACATACTAGGTTGAGTGTTCAGTTCTTTATTTTTTTGAGATGTAAACTATTACTGTCATTTGAGGAATCTCTGTTAGTGTCACCTGTACTTCAAAAACAAGATAAAATGCTAAAAAGATGGCAAGATATCAAACTATGGCTATGCGCTAAAAACCTAACAATAGAAAAATGAGTTAATTGTGATGTCAACCCAAGTGAGAAGGCCATTACCCCTAAAAGAGGCATCAGTGAGATATTGATCTAGAACTCAGTTCATACTTACAATTAAAAGGATATATTAAAAGATTTCTGATATTATCTATGAGTTTTGACCCAAAGAAGAAAAACATAAAATAGTATGAACTCTAACTTGTATAATTAATGTTATCACCTCCCCAAATGGTATCTTTTTATAATTATAAATAATTCTGTAGATTATTGGGAGGAGCGTGGTATTCAAAGGGAAGATATTTTTTCCTGACATCTCTGAAATGTTTTTTGGCAGCCTCACATCTTAGCTGTATATCCTTCAAGTGACCAAGTTGTATCCAGTTTCATATACGGCTTGTAAAGTTGCCAGTCAGTTTTTAAGCCAGACTCCTTGTTCTGCATTTTATGTAAGTGTGGTAAATCCTCAGATTTTACTTTTGTAGGGTGAATAAAACAATTCAAATTTACTAATGCATTTCCTATAAGAAGTGTAATTAGCAGTTTTTAAGCTTTAAAAATTCCATTAATAGAGATCAAATGCTATGACATTCCTGAATTTTCAGCGACCATAAATTAGGCTGAATCATAATTACTGCTTGAATATTCTCTGGCTCATCTCTGGCATAAGTATAATATAAGCTTTGAAGATAAATTTAGTTTTCCTGTAATATTAAATAAATTGATTTATCTTAATTAAACAACCCCTAAATTTAATAGCCAAAAAAACTCATCCTTTGGCTTCTTGCTTACAGTTGTAGGTAACTATTGTTAATCCAATGGCTAGTTTGTGATGAAGTGCTCCTACTGTATGCTTGCCTTGCTTCCACCTAGAATCTAGGGCCATTACTTTCTGTAACCATTTCAGTGAGCTGCCATAGTTTTCAGTCTGTACTGTCACCTGATCCAAGCATGCGCCAAAATACCCACTGTTTCTGGCTCCTGTCTGCTGAATCTGCTTCGCAAAACCCTTCGTTCTTTGAGCTTTTGCTTTAGCCAAAAACCAAACTTAAGAAATTCTTTGGAGTGTGGACATATGCCATTTGCTTCCTTAGCAACCCCCTGTGATGTTAACTCTTGAGCTTTTATTAAACTTGTAAATACTTTGTTAAACACAACAATGGCTTCCCTATGTGCAACTGTGTGGCTCATGTGTCAAAATAAAAGCTGCTTGTGAACTTGTCAGAAGAATACGAATGCTCCACTTGGCGCTGCGTTCAGCTGTTTGTTTTGTTTCTTTTTTCAAATCAGCCACTTATTCTTTCATAGTGTTTGGTTTAATTATCTGATTATTTTATGTGTTATACCAAGGTAAGTTTGATGTAAATAAACTTTGTATTCTTTGTGGTTACATGTATCTCATAGTAATTTTTATTACATACTTTTCCATTTAGGCATGCTGACCTTTCTAAATAAATCGATCTTGAACTTAATATCAGTAGCTTCCTCTGTTTTTCATTAATTAAAAAAAATACTGCAGACTACTTCCCGTAAAATTCATTTTTAAAACAAAAAAGCTATCATGGGTTGCTCATAGTAAGATGTAGGCAAACCTAATACGAGAAGATCTATTTTTATAAAAATGTAGTATACAATTATGTGGCTTAGCAAACAATATTTTAAACTTCTGGAATGGTTTAAAAAATAAATAGCAGGTTCTATTACAGTTAAGAAAAGTTAGACTTTTTATTTTACGTAGCTTTTCAGGAAGTATATTTCTCTTATTATTTGTGGTATCTATTTTTAGAGAATCATAAATAATTTGACGGATTGAGCAACTACTTGAATAATAGTTTGTCCTGTGATATAGAAATTCCCTATTAGGAAAGGATGATGTTAAGTCGATGTCCAAATTGGTCTGGAAACATGTATGTCTTAAAAAGAGAGAATGGATTTGAAAGTGTATTTGTGCTGTTAATGTCTACATTTCAGTTAGAATTAGAAAGAAATTCTCTAACGTAATGGTGTATGTGCAAAATAGGACCACCGAATTCCCTCACACATCTCAATTCATAATATTGATGTTAATACCCTATTGTAATATGTCCTATTTCTTTCCCTTCTTTATTTTATCTCATACTTTGATCTTTTCTCCAGTTTCCTGGAGTTTGCATTGCTTTCTTTTCTTCTGAAAGGAAGTCTTAAGGTAGTCTGTTTGGATCCAGAACTTTAAATCAGGAACTGCTGGCCTCATTTGTCAGTCCTGGCTTTTATCTCCTCATTTCTCCCTTTTGCTGGTTTCCTCCCCGTGGAGGAAACAAAATCACATCCTAGGAATGTGAGCTATAACAAGCCTTTTAACCTTTCGTACCTTGCTGTCTTCAGTATTTTACTAGTGAGTATGATTCTACTTGTTTTCCTTATTTTTAAAAAAACATATTTGAAACCTGCCTGTGTCCTGAGATTCAAAAAAAGGAGGCTTTTGGGTTGTTTGGTTTTCAGTTTTAATAGTGCCTTTTATGTGGAAAATTTACAACAGGAGCTTAGCATCTTGTTTAGAGTTGATGAAGATTTTTCTGTTTCAAATTGTTCCCAAACGGAATTGGCCACAAAAAGAAACACATTAGAATATGCTGATTATAGACTGTTTCCGTTTTTAACATCTTTGCACATAAAAAGTTACTGTACATGCAGCTGCTGCTCACCAGTAGTTTGCAGCTAAATACAAGCGATTAGGAAGTATGTGTGACAGATGTTCCATTTATGATGCTCCGTTCCAAGCAGTATTGGGCTTCTCTGCGATTGTAAAGTGCAGTTCTGTGATCCAAAGGCACTTTCTTAATGACAGAGCCATGTATGGAGTTACAGTGTTCTGTCTGAAATTTGTCCTAGTATACGTTAACCAAATTCTTTGTATTAATCTTTTAAATGTATTTGCTTTCTTTATTTTGAATTGGCCAGTCCCCTTATTTCTTGTCACTTTGCTTTAGGACCCACATCTCTTTAGAAGGTTGGCTACAGATGGCTTTCTCTTTTTTAGCATTGACAAATCTTTGCCTTGGAAAGAACCCAGAATATAGTGTGTTATAAAAAAAAATAGATACCAGGAAGTGAAATTAGAATTTAAATTAAATTTATGGATATGACTCATAAGGTGTTCACTCAGTGAGGTGAGACATGAGATGTCCTTGTAGTTTAAGATTAGAATCTGGAAACTCTGGGTCTACTTTTTAAGTTGTATCTAGTAAAATAAACTCCTGTAGATGCCCCTTAAAGTAATAAAGCAAAGAGAACTAGGTGGTTTATTTTCTAGCAATCAAGTTTAAAATGTTAAACTTTTTGAGCAGTAGCATCAAATTAAAGTGTCCATAAGCCTTTTGAGAAGTAGCATTTTAAAGATGTGAAGATTTCAAAGCTGCTATAGAACAGTACTTCTTTGCCTTCCAGAGTCTGCTTATTTTAAACATTTCTTGTTCCAGTAGACAATGTGCTATTGAGTAGTGAACTGATTTAAAATTTATTTTTCAGATGAACCAGAAACTCGAGACGCGTGGTGGGCAGAAATCAGACAAGAAATAAAGTCACATGCCAAAGCGTTAGGCTGTCATGCTGTAGTGGGCTACAGTGAATCAACTAGCATCTGGTAAATGATAATAACGACTTGATTTTCTAGATGGTGTAATTTACAGATTGTCATCTGAAAGGGGAAGAGCTTTATGCAAATGTAGAGGAAAGAATAGTGGAGTGATCCAGGAGCTTTTTTTTTTTTTTTTTTAAGAGTACGTCGGACTGAGGTTCATCTGCCATTTTTGCTATTTAATTAATGTGAAACTTTGAGAAAGTTACTCTACTCTTCTGAGCCCCAGTTTATATGTTGTGCTGGAGAGAATAACCACCCATCAATTAAGGTTCTTGAGGGATTAAATGAGAATATAATACTGGCACATAGCAGATATTAACTCCAGGCCAACTTTACTCCAGTTGGTGACTCCACTAACTCCTTCCTCTGGGATTTTGGAACACTTGATCTGTTGTAAATGAACGGCCACGTGTCTTTAGAGTTCATGTGTAAACTCTTTCTGTCTTCTTTTACTGACTGTAACTGAACTTTCCTGCCAACGAATCATCCTTCCTAACTCCATCCGGTTAGGAGGGGGCCTGCCATACTCTTAGTTCTCAATTCCTTTTACTCCTACTTTTCATTTGGACAACCTCTCCTCCTTAAAAAGTCCATGCCATTCCACAGTTCAGAATTTTCTACCTCCAAAACTTTCTCCTGCCTTTCTTAATTACTACTCTGCCCATCTCCTCCAGCTAAACACGAACATCTCCCTTCTCACAGCCTAACTTTGTCCTTTCTCATTCTGAAGTCCTCTGCCCTCACTTGACTTTCAGCCTTATTTTGGACCTCATTATGACTCGAAACTGTTCCTCTTTAAAAATTTGGAGCCGTAAAATTTCACTCTTGGATCGCAACTTGATGTTTTTCCACCCATCCCATTTGCTCATTTACATCTGGTTTGTTTTGACCGTTACTTTCACCAAGAGTTTTCCCAGTTCCTTTCTCAGGTTCTGACTTTACTTGCTGTCTGCTGTCTTTGAACCCTCCTTTCCATTTCTTCAAAAGTTTTATAAAAGATACCCCCTAGAAATGGTTTGACCGTTGGCTGTCTTTTCCAGCTTCTGTTGGACAGTTCTTACTGCTGCCTCTTGTGTGCATCACTCCCTTGCGGTTCTGGCGATCACTTTTGTTGGAGAAGCACGATTAGACTGTAGTAAATGAGGGTGTTGCAGAGCTACGCCATTCCACCTTCTGAGCACCCACCCCTTCTTTTCCTTTGCACACCACGTGTGATAGTCCGGAACTCCCTGTTCCCATTGTAGCTGTTCTGCTCTTGTTAAACTCCTAGCTATGCTATGCTTATCCTGCCCTATGCCCCAGTGGGTAGTCTTGCCTCATTGATGGATTTAGTGTCATACAGCCTTCAGGTCTTTGGGATATGGTTATAAAAGACATAGTTCTTGCCATCAGATTCACAGTCTTCTGGAGAATTTTGACAAGTATAATATATTTTATGGATAGAGATATCCCAGGATGCTTTAGGATTCCAGAGGGCTGGAGGTTAGATGTAGGATTGGAAGAAAGTGTTAATGATGTAACTGAAGCTTGAACTGAATCTCGAGAGATGAGTATGAAATATATAAATGAACAGAAAAGGTACAGGGAGAGTGTTCAAGGCCAAATGAATAGCACATGTACAATGACTGGAGAGAAATCACAGAGGCAGGCGTCTACAGAAATGCATCCAATGAATAATTAGAAGTTTGGATTCATCTGGAACAAGCTTCTCTTTTCCCTCTAGACCTCAAGAAATCTTTGTATTTAAATCCTGTCTTCACTAATTTTTTTTTTCTCTGTTCTGACCCATCCTACTTACTCTTACTGGATTAAATTCATTGAGATGCTCACCTGCTCCTGTAGCTCCTTGATGCAGTGACTTCAGTGGCTCTGTTATTTTTCCGATGTTCTCAGTTCCCACTTAAATGTTGTAAGCCTGGCCTCTCACAGATCAAGTGACCATTTCTTTAATGTCCTCTCTCCTGGTCTATTTATGCTTGGTTTCCGGTGTTGTGTCCCCAGGCTGCTCCTTTTCTCATTAGCTTTGGATGATCTCATTCAATAATTGTGTAGGTTAATTTTTTGGCTTTCAAGTTGGGTGATATGCAACAAAGGATTCTTTTGAAAATCAATTTTTGTGATACATATAATGATGTAGCTTAAGCTCTGTTTAGTATGTTTTAGATATTATTTGCTTCAGATATGTATCTTTTTATTACTAAGTTTAAATGAAGCTGTAGCAATGTAGATACTTATGTAGTTGGGCTTTTAGAATAATTTCAATAAAATTGAATATGCATTTAAAGAGTGTTTTGATACAGCTTAATGGGCTATTGCTGGATTCAGCAATATATTTTATTTCTACTTTTATTTTGAAACATTCTAGTCTTTTTCAGCTTTACCATATTTTAAAGGAATCAATTGTTATTAATATACTTCATCTTCTATAAATAAAGAACTCTTACCCTCTCCGTTTTAACAACATTACTTCTATTTTCTATCCTAGGTTTAGGAGGTAATCCTGTGATATTAGTATTTAGTAGAGTCTAATTGTGATCACTTTGATATTGAACATTTTCCAAAGTTAGATTGCCTGAAAATGTTAACGTGTTATGTTTTCTTCTTTTATAGTGAAGAGGTCTGTATTTTATCCGCGTCCGGCACGGCAGCTGTACTGAACCCTAGATTTCTGCAGGATGGCACCGTGGAGGGCTGTTTGGAACAGAGGTTGTCATGACAGCCTGGCTTGTTTTCCTTAAGGGTGGAGAAGGGAGGGACTGACTGTCTTCCTCTCAGAGCTGGGACGGTTCTTCTCTGTGAGGGCGGGTTTTAGGGGTGCAGCGTAGAAATCAGGACCAGGCACTTTACTGATTTTTACCTCATCTGTAGCAACAGAGACGTATTGGGTTCTGCACTGCATGATACACACTATTATTTCTAGTATCTTGATAAGTGACCCATGTGATTACCAGTTGAAGAGTTTCAGGCATACATTGTTTTGCTTGCTACAATGCAGAAAAAATTTTTCTGATTTGGTTTTTCTCTTCCTTTCCTTTTCCTTTCTCTTACCTCCAAAACAGAAAAAAAGGTTATGAAACAATTTTCTTAAAGAAAATCCTTAATTTACAAAACAATCAAAACACTATGTTGTATGAAAATTATGTATAAAAAGCTTCATGGAAAGTGAAATATAACTTTAATATGTGTGAAAGAGAAAGTAAAAGTGAAAGCATTAGGTAAAGTGAGATTACTTTTTGGTTTATTTGATAATTGTCCCTTTAATGTTACCTTCTATAAATGTCATAAGCACTTTCCATAAAAGGATAAAATGATCAAATTTATGTACAGAAAACTATCAGTCTGGTGGTAGAATTTACCCAAATAATATAAATTTTAAATACTCTTTACTTCAGTGTGCATTATCTGCTTTTTTCCTCCCAGTATTATGTATTAGTGTGTATTAAGGAAGAAAGCAAAAAAAAAAAACCTGCATGTGATCAAATTTAGTATAAATTTGCAAATCTCTATCTAGCAAAGAAAAATATGCTAGCTCTGGCAGGCAGACAGAAGACCCGGTCAGTTTCTTCTTTTGTCAGTGTTAAAAACGGATGTCGACTGTAGTATATTTCAGGGCATTAAAAGTCATAGTAATTAGGGAGATGAAGGTGGGAAATTTTGAAGTCTATTAAGCAACTGGAGTATTCTGTTGAGAAAACTGACTTTGCCAGTAAGTTGTCCCACTGCTGCCATTTGGTGGTCACAAATGACGGTAGATTTCATTCTTCAGGAGATAGAAGCCTCATTTAACAAGTGACTTTTCCCGTGCCACTTGCTTGTTCTGGTACTGTGGCTTGGATGGACACAGTGAATTCTCTTAAGTGGCAGCCTGATGCAACAGATACCATCCCTGTTTGTAAAAAAGGAAACTTTTTCTTTTCTGTTATGAAATGATTGGTGCTTACTAGAGAAACTGAAAAATATAGGAAAGTAGAAGGAAGAAAAAATTCCCTATGATATCAGTATTTGGAGAGAGTCCCTTTTGTACCTTCCCTATTTCAAATGCTTTCATAAATTTTAATACTTTTATTTTTTTATGCCTTATGTTATACGACTTTTGTTTGAATTTCTGTCAGGCTTTTAGTTAAAAATGGTCCCAGTTTTCATCTTTTTGTACCCTCTTGGAACATAGGGGCTTTGGATTCAAACAAAGTGGCATTAAAATCTGAGGTCTGCTACTTAGTACCTAATGTGACTGAGCACGTTGCATACTGTCTCAGGTTGGTTTTAGGCCGAGTGGAACTAGTTTTTGTTGCTCTCTGCCGTGCAGTATATTGCAGGGGGTGTGTGTTTGGCTAGTTTTCTTACTTAATCTTCAAAAAAAAAAAAAAAAAAGAACCTTTCTATAGAGATACATATTGTTGTTCTAGGATGGAAAAGGCTCTGAGAGGTTAAATGGCTTGGTCGGGGTCACACAGCTCCCCAGATCTGTCCGATGGCCCTTTGACTTCTAATAGGCCAGAATACCATCTCAACAAGAAAGGAGTTCTGTCTGGGAGTAACTTAGAAACTTAGAGGATGCCTGTTTTTTTATTGAAGTATAGAAGCTGTGTAATATTATGTAAGTTACAGGTATGCGACCTACTGATTCACAGTTTTTAAAGGCTGTGCTCCATTTATAGTTCTTATAAAATATTGGCTACATTCTCCGTGTTGTACAGCACATCCTTGTAGCTTATTTTATGCCTGTCTTTAACTTACTTTTTTCTTCTTAAATAGATTGGTTTTAATGGTAATGTTTTTCATATTGTTAGGTTGTCTGGTTAAAAAACACTTTTTTTTCCTTTTAGAATTTTTTTGTGTGATTGTATTTGAGTCCTATTTGTCAGACAGTAGGAAGATGTCAGCCTTACGGTCTAGCCATTTGTTTTTATGCTGAAAACCTTCGGGATAATCATGGGTTTTGTCAGGTTTTAAGTCATCAGACATAAAAATTGATGCAAAATGACTTTCTATTTATATAAGTTTTTTCTTTCATAGCGAAGTGTATGGTTCTGATTTGGTGGTCATTTCTTACCGGTCATAGTGGTACCTACCGTGGTGGAAGTTGTGGTGTAGCTTGTATGCAAGTACTGTATATATAACATATATTTCTGAAAAAATGTGTACAATTTTCAAGGATGCTTTTTTTTTTCTTACCTTATTTATATAGGCTAGAAGAAAATTTGCCTGCAGGCTGTGGATTTTGCCATATACCATATGATGAACTGAATATGCCATTTCCAGCTCATCTCACCCATTGCTACAACTGCAGGAAACAAAAAGTTCCTGATGTTCTCTTTACAACCATAGACCTGCCAGTGGATGCGACGGTTATAGGAAAAGGTTGTCTCATTCAAGCAAGGTACTTTTTTAGAGACAATATTTGGGATTCTTGAGGGAGAATGGGGTATGGAGTCAAATGGACCTATTTTCAGATATCTACTCTGCTGTTTCCTACCTGTGTGTTACTGCTCAGACAGGCTAGGCAGCTCTGTCCAAACCTTGTATTTTCCTGTATGGAAAATTGGGAGGGAAAAAAATCCTCTTTATGAAACTCTTAAGTTTTTTATGCAAAAACAATTTTAAATATTGAAATTCTGTACAAGTGTTCATCATTATGAGAATTGTTAATTAACCCATTACAGGCTAAGGATGTGATTCAGGATGCTTTAACAACATTAAATATGTAACACATTTGGAAAATTTAATTTTTTTTTTCCATTTAAAAAACGGTACACTGAAGTGTTTCTTTTACAACTACACCTAGCTATGAGGAGTTCCTTTTAAAGTGTCCTGGAGTAGGAAATGCTAAACTGTGGTAGGCACACAGGAAACAGCTGTGACTATCCAGGTTACTGATGGCTGCCAGGTTACCAAATCCAGTGAGCACTTCTGTCCTCTTTTTACTTGGCATCTCATCAGTAATCCCACAGCTGATCATCTTCTCCTTCTTGAAACCCCTTTGACTTCACTTTGCCACGCCTCCTCTTTCTGCCTACCTGTATGTATAGTTTCCAGTCTCCTTGCTGGTGCCTCCCTGGTGCCTCCTCATTTCTCAATCCTTGAGAGCCATGGGTTTGGACCCTCTTCTCGAAGCTAGTTGACTTCATCGACTCCTCTAAGTCTGTGTGCTGTCTGTAAGTCTACAACTGCCAAATTTATGGCTCTAGTCCAGAGCTTGCTTCTGCATTTCAGGCCCATACACTTCCCTGTCTACTTCACACCCCATTTTCATGGCATCTCATACTTGTTCCAAATTGAACTGCTGATTTTTTTCCACTTCTTTCATATTAGCCTTTTCTATTTTAAGAAATGAGACCTCGCTCCATCCAGTTCTTCATTCCAAATATGGTATTCTCAGACAGTGTCCTCTTTCCTAACCTCTTTCCCCACATCAAAGTTGTTACAAAGGCGTGTTGCATTCTCCTCTAAAATATATTTCTAATCCATTTGCTTTTGCTTTCATTCCCTCTTTCACCATAGACCTCCATTTAGCACTTGTAGTTTTTCTATTGCCTGAGCTATCTCAAGTATGTTTTTGGTGGGTCTGCTGGTGGTGAACTGTCTATTTTTGGTCGTGTGAAAATGTGTCTGTTTTATCTTTAAAAGATATTTTGGGCTGGCAGTTATTTTCTTTCAACACAGCAAAGATACCCTTCCACTGCCTTCTAGATTTCATTGTGACTGTTGAGAAACAGCCTGTTTGACTGTTGTTCCTGTGAGGGTTTTGCCTGTTTTGTTTTCCCCAGGCTGCACGTGAACGGTTCCATTTGTCTTTGGTTTTCTGCAGGTTCCTGTGACCCTGTGAAGTGTTAGGCATGCAGTTCCCTTCATCCTAATTGTTACACATTGAGCTGCTTGAATCTGTAGATTGGTGTCTTTCATGTGTTTTAGAAAAAATTTAGATTAGTTCTTCTATGTTTCAACTCTTCCCTCTTCTTGATACTCCAATTGAAAGTACGTTAGACTTTTTCACCGCCTCCTCTATGTCTGTTACTCCTTTGTATTTTTTATCTTTTGGTTTCTTTATGCTGTATTTTGGATATTTTCTTATTTATCTTTCAGTTCTTTAATTCTCCTTTCTGTTGTCTTTAATATGCTATTAAGCCTAATAATTGGGGTTTTTAATTTTTGATAGTCTATTTTTTCTGGAAGTTTTCTTTTCTTTAATATCACATACTATAGTCTGTGATTGATTCTGTAACTGATCATTTCAGTATCTAAAATTTCTTTGTCTTCTGTTGTTTCTGCTGGTTATGGTTCATTGCATTTTATTTGCTTTGACTCACAGGAAGTTGCAGAGATTGTACAGGGTCCTTCATCCCCTTCAACTAGCTCCCCCCATTGGTGACATCTGATTCAGCTGTAGTTGAGTACCAGCTGGGAAGTTGACATTGTTATGCTGCTGTTAACTATGCCACAGACCTTATTCAGTTTTTCCGTTTTTCAGACTTGCATTCATTTCTGTATTTGTGTATAAATGTATAGATCTGTGCAGTTTTATCCCACAAGTAGATTTGTGTAAACCGCCACCACATTCAAGATACAGAACGGTTCCACCACCACAGAAGAACTTCCCTGTGCTGCCTCCTTATAGTTATACCCTACACTTCCCCTTGCCCTGGTCCTGTGATGCTTTTAAGAAGACTTTTAAAAATACATAATTTACCCAGCTTTTTTGGTTTCAGGGAGGAGGGGATTAGTCTTCAGCAGCAGTCCTCAGAGTGTGCCCTCGACCAGTAGCATCACTGTCCTTGGGGGAATGTGCAGAAACGCAAATTCTCAGGCTCTGTGCCAGAACTGCTAAATCAGAAACTGCGGATGGAGCCCAGTAATTATTTTTTAACAAGCCCTCCCAATGATTCTGATGCAAGCTAAAGTTTGAGAACTCCTGGCCTAAATAGCCTGACTTGCCAGTTTGGGAGTCTTTCCTTCATCTTCACTGCTGCCTTTTCAGTCCAGGCTCACTGTCTCACACCTAAATAGCCTCTTGTCTACCATCCCCACGTCAGTTCTCTCATCTTTACTCCATTCTCGGTGTAGCAGTGTAAGTGATGTCCTTAAGTTTCCTTTTCATCATATTACTACTTAAAAACCTAGCTGGGTGTTCCCATTGCTGGTAGAATAAAATCGAACTCCTTACCATGACCCATAAACCCCTAAGGTGATCCCACCTCTGCTTACCTGCACCTCACCTGTGCTGCGCTCACCTCTGCTCCCCTCACCTGAGCTACAGTCATCTCCTTTGGTTCTTCGACTCCATTCTGCCAGCTCCATTCTGTCATCGTCTCTGTCTGGCTCTTCCAGTTCCATCGTGTCTTTACAATCTCAGCCCAGTTGTCGCCTCTGCTGTGAAGCCTGTATGGTTATTGTCACTTTCTTCACCTGATTTATTTTCTGCGCACACGTGATTCTTAAGCATTATCTGTGGTCGCCTTGTTGCTTTGTTTGTTCCTTCCCCACGTCCACTGAAATATAAGCATGAGCAGGGACTTTGTGTTTTATTCATCGATCAGTGCTCACCAACTGGAACAGTATCTGGCACACGGTAGATACTCAAGTTAAGGTTTTTATTCTTTAAATGAGTAAATTAGCTTTTTCCTTCTGCTATCCGCCCATCATATGATCACATGGAATTATGAAACCTAAGATTTAAAATTATATTCTCTAGTGCTTTTGATCTGTGTTTATTTCATTTGAGATTTCTCCTTTTTGTTTATTGAAACAGGACTTTTAGAAAATTTAAAAAATTGGACATTTCTTAAGGTTGTACCAACAACACCGTCCGCTGACGAAATGTTTTCCTTAACAGGTTGTGTCGCTTAAAAAAGAAAGCACAGGCAGAAGCAAATGCCACAGCTATCAGTAATCTGCTGCCATTTATGGAGTATGAAGTGCACACTCAGCTGATGAATAAGCTGAAACTCAAAGGAATGAATGCTTTATTTGGACTGAGAATCCAGATCTCAGTGGGTGAAAACATGCTCATGGGCTTAGCGGTGAGTTTAGAGGTCTTGGTTTTGTTTTGTGATTCCTGTAGTTGTGGTACATTCTCTTTCATGTGATTCAAAGAGTCTTTTAAAAATGGAAAAGAAAAAAAAAATATATATATATATATAAAATAGACTTACCTGAGGAACTGGCATCAAGACTTAAGCATTACAGGGACATTATATAGAAGTAAAAAAATCTAGTGATAGGCTTTCAAATACTTTTATATTTATTTATAGAATTATTATTTGAAATTAAATTAATAAATTATTATACAAGTTTTATCTATTTATATTTCTGTTATTACTATATTTTTGCATTCTGATCATGACCTCTGTAGTCAGATTTCTAAGAATCACCGTGTACAGCTTGTTTAGTAAGTTGGCCATCGTTGTTCTGGACTTTATTCTTGTTTATACGTTGCTAAAATAGGGTTTCTCCTCCTCGGCGCTGTTGACGTTTGGGGCTGGATAACTCTGTTTTAGGAGGCTGTCTTTGTCTTGTTCATTGCAGGATGTTCAGCATCCCTTGCCTCTGACCACGAGATGCTAACATCCTCCCCACAGTGTGACAGCCAGCACCGTCTCCAGACGTTACCGGTTGTCCTCTGGGGGATGGAGTCACTCCTGAGCGAGTGGACCACTGTGCCTGAAATAGTCTTCAGTTTTAATGGAGAAAATAAGGCAATACATTTGAGACACAAGCACCAGTGACCAGTAGTAGAATGTGCAATAAAATACACTTCTTAAGTGCTAATAAATTGTGAGGCAGTGAAAAGCTCTTCATCTCAGCTTCATGCTTGCCTTGGCTTGTCAGAAAGTAAGTTCTGACTAGAAAGTTGTCAGGGGAGAAAGTGAGAACTGCCTGAGACCCAGAGAACTCGAGGCCTACAAAATATTTATGGAAGTCCTCTCAAATGCTAGACATTTTGCCAGCCAGAATTTTTGTCTGTGTCACCAGCGTTTCTCAAATTGGTATTCTCTGCCATCTTTCTGAGACATGCATAGAAATGTAATTTTAAGAAATTTATGGAACTTGGATTCTTTTTCTCGGTATGAATTTACAGATAAAATGCTAAGTTGTTTCCTGTTTCATCTGTTCTTAAGAGCAAATACGCAGATTTCTGTATGTAAGGGATAATTGTGTAATGATGATAAACTAATTGGGTAATCTCAGGTTTTTAACAAGAGGAGTTTGTAGTGATTAATAAGATAATTTGATTCATATTAAAATATTTGATATTTAGATTAACTTGGGGAATAAAGCGTTCATTATGATTCATCCATCTGAAAACTCGTGTGCTTAGCAAGGGCATAACATAAATGTGTAATTGGGCTGAATGCAAAACTGTGGTTATTGGTGAGTGTCTTGGGAACTCAGAGCTTGGTTCAGATCCGGAAGGTTAGAGGATGCTGTGCCAACTGTATCAAATGATGGTTGAGCCCCAGGAAACCAGTTTGTGGTCCTGGTGTAATCCTTCAATGCCGGCCTGAAATACTGCCATTTCTGATTCTTAATAATTTTGTCTTCTTGATCACTAGTGACACGAATTATAACTGTTTGAGATTTTGATCTTTGTGCTGTTTTAGCCGGGCAGTTAAATCTCAAGAGTAGCTTCCACGATAGCGAGTCTCTGAAGAGGGCGTCCTGGGTGTCCGGCACCCGGCCGCTCCAGAGCGAGTGTGGGGTTATCTTCACGTTCGTTCTAAGAGGGGAGAACGGAGGCCGCGATAGGTTGAGACTTGTCCAGAGTGATGTGATGTGGTTACATGGACCAGAACTCGATTTCAAAGCCCTCGCCTGTCTCGTTCCAGAGTTTGTGTCATCAGTCTTCTGGGGCTGTTGCCTCATTAGTGAATGCAGTCCAGGAGGTGCTAGAGATGGTGCCCTAAGACCGCATGAGGCACAGAGGGCGTTCTGAGCTGGGTCGTGGGTGCAGTCGTGGGCACAGATGAGCAACCCAGGAGGGAGAGCTGGGGGTCAGTTTCATCTGCGGTACAGACTTCATCACAGAGCACCATACCTTTCTAGGATGGACTTCTGCAAAATCAGCACTTGTTTAATGTAATAATAATAACAACTTTAACAATTCAGAATATACAAGTATCCAGAGCTAAAGGATTATCTTCTCTTTCCCCATTCCGCTCTTTTTATGTCAACAATTTGATGTTTAAGCTTTTTTACATTTTTTTTGCTTTGCTTTGCTTATATAAGCATATATAAACATAAATCCACATAGGAGTGTGTGTGTGTGTGTGTGTGTGTGTGTGTGTATTTTTTTGCATTTCCCCTAGTAGTTTTTCAGTACTAATGGCATGTTAGTACTATTACAGAGTCAGAATTTAATAGTCCTTTGATTAAATATTTAAAATAAATCTGTATGAAGTTTTCTTTCTCGGTGATTATGGAGGCAAGATGGTATAGTGAAAAGTTCTTGGTTTTTGGAGTCAGAAACAGATTCAAATCTCGCCACCACGTTTATTGAGTGTGCTCTTGCCTAAGTTTCCTGTCCTTCCTGCTTCACTTGCTTTGTAGAAGTTTCCCTTCTCCTTTTGCCACTTTAAAGGTAGACTTCTCATTCATTAAAAAATTTACTTTTTAAACAACTTTCAATCACTTTTTCCTAAGCTGTTGTTTCAGTGCTGTTTTTTTTTTTCAACCATAAGGGAAACCTTTGAAATGCAGTTAGGTGCACAGTGGAAAGTAAATGAGCTTTTCACTGCTGTCCCCGAGCTGTGCAGGGTGCCCATCAGAAGGAACCACCCACCGTTTTTCTGGGCCCTTCCACGTATGTCCTGTGCAAACACTGGTGCTGATTATCTGTCTCTTGCAGGGCGAAGTCCACATCCCTGAATATGAAAACATAAGGACTGTTATTCTTTAGGCACTTTTTCTGATTATAGCCCCATTGTTTTCACCAGTCGGCTACAGGTGTGTACTTAGCAGCCTTACCAACGCCCGGAGGTATTCAGATTGCCGGCAAGACTCCTAACGATGGCTCTTACGAGCAGCACATATCTCACATGCAGAAGAAGATAAACGACACGATTGCTAAGAATAAAGAGCTGTATGAAATCAACCCTCCGGTAAGTAAAATCAATCAACACTGTGAATACGTAAGTTATTGTTTAGATATTAGTATATTTGTAAGTTATCTTAAGGAATTTTTTTCCCCCACTGCCTGGCTTTGCTCTCCTCATTACTCATTCTTTCACCTCCCTTTGTGTCCGTGCTCAAATGCCTTATTTTGGGGGGGGGAGGCCAACTCTGGCCACCCTATTTACAAAATTGTAACTCTCCCATCAATTCTGGGGACTTCCTACCCCCTTCTTTGTTTTGTTGTTTTCTGTTTCTTTTATCTCTGTGTGTCTCTGTGTGTGAGACATGTTTTTGGCTCTTGTCTCTTGCTTGATACTCCCAACAGAATGACCTTCCATCGGGGCTCTGTTCCTCATGGCCAGACCACTCCCTCCCAGCAGTAGCTTCTTAATAAATACTTGTTGGATGACTAAATAAATGGCTTAAAATTTTTTTTTTTTAGTGATAAGAAAGATTGCTTATCTATGGTAAAAACGTTAAAGGATACAGAGTTTTTAACTTTCTCATTTTGTAGTCACTGTAATAGGCACCCTGTCAGATTTATATGGGGCAGGTTAACGTAAGGTATGCACAAGCAGTGAGCATTTAAAACATAATTTCCTGATCCTTTTAAAAGATGGCTTTGTTACACCAACAACAGGCTATGTCTTTTGCATTTGTGCTCATATATCCACATTCTCTTGATATTTATTCCTTGTGGACAGTAGATATTTAGGACCTCCAGTCAGCTGTGATCTTTGGCTATAAAATAGGTAAAAGCTTACAAACCCATGTAAGATTGCACCATACACTGACCTCAATGAGATTGTTATTGTAACTGTCAAAGTTTATTTAGCTTAGTAAGTTGCACAGCAAAATACATGCATAATGTATGTATCTATATATATATGTGTACATATATTCTCCATTTTACTATCTGGGGCTTTGAAAAGTTCCTACTGAGTAAAATAGAAAAGATTAGAATCTTATTTGGGTATATAAATCTCTAATTATTGGTTATTAGGACTTTTAAATGCTGCGTAGACAATACCTTCTGAGGCTGGAAGGACTGCCAGTTCCCTACTGGTTGTAGTGTCTTCTTTGTACACTAGGTGTCAGTATTGCCTCGCCGTGTCTGTGACAATGTATGGATGGATTAGTGTATCAAGATTGCTCTTATTAATTAAAGGAAATATCTATGTACTCTGTAAAAGGTTAATTATCCACAAAAGTTATAATTAAATATGGACTTTGAATACATTTTACAGACCCCCTCCCCTGGTAGTTTTCTACTAAATATAAAAATTTAAAACCAAACTAAAACGTCCAACTATCAAATCATCATGCTGAACACCTGAAACTAATATGTTACATGTCAATGATACTTCAATTGAAAAAAAGAAAAAAAGATAAGACTGCAGTTTCCCCCCCAAAAAAAACCCCAAAGCAGAAAAAGACAGTCATGCTACAAAGCCATTATATTTCTTTTAGGAGATGTCTGAAGAGATTATAGGGTCACCCATTCCAGAACCGAGACAGCGCTCAAGACTTCTGAGATCGCAGTCAGAAAGCTCTGATGAAGTTGCCGAATTGGACCTTTCACATGGGAAAAAAGATGCATTTGTTTTGGAGGTATTATTGTATTGGACTAATTTTTTTTTAAGTTTTTGGAAGACGAGATATGTGTTTTTACAGTCAGATCCTACATTGGTGCAATGCTTTTGTACCATTACAGCTGTTATAAATATCAACTAATATTTTATTATAGAAGTTACAAAAAGCTTGAAAATATCAGAACTTGGTAATATGCTTTTTTTGTTTAGCCAGCAGATGACTGATACAATAATGTAGATGGTTCTGGGAAAATTAATGTTTGGGTTTAAATAAAATTAAATATTAAACTTTCGGAGCCATTTTTGTAAACTGGGACTAACTTAAATAAGAAAGTTCTTCTCTTCCACTTAGTACAATTAACTATAATTATTACCTGCTTTATATGTTATGTTACTATAATTATAATGGCATTTTACAGGTAATAATATAAGCACTATGAATTCTGATTGTAGTGGTTTCCTACTGAATTCAGAAGATGTAATTGAACTTTTATGATAAAAATACATTCAGAATGAACTTTCCTAGAGAGTAAAGGAGGCATGATTGGTCTATGGAGCCTCTGCCCTCACAGATCTACTTCCTTCCCCTCTGGGGTGATTAGAATCTCTTTGAAAGAGATAAATGATCTTCCTTTGATATTGAAGGAAAGGAAAATAAATGAGGAACTTAGAAATGTTTTCCAGTTAAGTGTCAGTTGAGAGGAAAAAAAATCAGATGCCTGGGTCTCAGAAAAGCAGGGAGCTGATGGTGGAATTGTATTGGGTTGGGATTGGGGGTTTGAAGATTCTAGAACAGTGCCTGTGACGGTGGTCAGGATGTCAGCTGTGGGGTGCGCGAGACTTCACCGAGGTGAGGGTGTTACCTGGTAGAAAACTCAGACTGGGTGGATTCGTGCCTCTTTTTCATGTATTCTTCAGCCTGAGAATTGGGGGGAAAAGGGAAGTTAGTGAAAGAATGTGTCAGGTTAAGGACGTGGAGTTTCCGGGGACCGCTCCGAGCTGTGCTGCTCAGTGTGCTGTGCCGGCGGCGGCAGCGTCTGGGCGCTTGTAAGAAATACACAAATCCCTCAGACCTGGTAAATGAACATTTCAAGGCGGGGCCCAGGAGTTTGTTAGCAAACCCTCCAGGTGATTCTTAGCATTACTTGAACTTTGATCTGGAGCGTTTTTGGAGTTTCTGATCCTGGGATCCAGGCTAAGCAGAGAACAGAAGTGCTTCGCGTGCGGGCAGAACGCTGAGGGGAAGGCGTTGGGTTCAGCAGGAGACGGGCGGGGAGGCGGGACTGCGGTTGGAAAACCCTTGAGATCTGCGTGCGGAGTACCTGGGGGACAGTGGATTGAGGTAGGGCCACAACTCGGCAGCTAAGGTGAAGTGCAGGGGAAAGTAGTGCTTGAAATCCCAAGGGCGTGAGTCAGAACTTACACCCCCAGGGTACAGGTGAATGTCAGTGTACGTCCATTTGGGTATGTTCACCGTTTATAATTCACAAGCGAATATTTTGTCGGAAAAATGGAATTTGGCCTTACTCTTTTAAGACGTACCTTTAAATTTAGTCCTACGTAATTTTATTTTAAAACAGTTCTATATTCAGTCAAAAGATTTTTTTAAATTGTACTTTATTAATTTAAACAAATAAAGGTAATGTGCTTATGTTATCTTTGAAAATATTTTGAGGGAGGAGGGTGTAGCTCTACTAGAGTTTGTGTGCTTAGCATGCACAAGGTCCTGGGTTCAAGCCCCAGTACTTCCACTAAAAAATAAAGTAAAATAAAAAATTAATTAAAAAGTGTATAAAGAAACTTAATTACCACCCCCCCCAAAAACAGAAGCAAAACAAAACAAAAAAATCTTTTGAAACATGCCCTTATAAAGGCTTCAGGAAAGGCTTGCTTTTTAAAATTCAATATACTTTATAATGTAAAAGATTTCATTTAGAAGTATTTATAAGTATAAATATTTATAAGTATTGATAATATAGAGAAATGTACAGGTACTGGAAACTTTTTTTTCAAGTTCTGTGTTTTAATTTAGGAAAACATGGCTCTGCTTGTCCTTGACCCTTATGTTTTCTCTTTAATAAATAATAAAAACAATTTTTTAGATGTGAAATGATTATATATTTACTACTTATGTGATAGTTTTAATCTTTTTATTTTCAGATCGACGACACAGATGCTATGGAAGACGTACATTCTCTCCTGACTGATGTTCCACCTCCTTCAGGTGAACAGAAAAAAATTACCTTTAGTTTGAGACTCATTTCGCGTATCAGTATTTTAGTTCATAATTGTTATAGCACTAACTTTATTTTAAAGGCTTTATCAAGTGTTTCACTGTCATGTTTTTTGCTGCTCCAAAAGCACATAGTTTAAAAATATTTACATTAGAACTTAGGTGAACTGATTTTTAATCTTTTTATGTTTACCTTATTATTTATTAAGATGGTCTGTAATTTCCCAAAGGTATAGAGTTTTAGGAAAAAAGAATAATGGATCTTATAGTTAGAACTTTATGTAATAATTAAAAAATATTACTAACACAAAAATGAATGAAATATTATCATATGTTTTAACTATAATTTATTTTGACAGGCTTTTATAGTTGTAATACAGAAATTATGCCTGGTATAAATAATTGGACATCTGAAATACAGGTAAACCTTTCTTAATTTTAAGCAAATACAGTGTATGTGATTTTGGCAAGTTTCTTCTTAATATGTGTTTTCTTTTTGGCCTCCTTGTTGTAATTAAAGTGTTCTTTTTTTTTTAATATCGCATTAGTTATTATTGTTTATTTTATTAACTGTTACAGTATTTAGTTAAAAATAATAAAATGACATGCTCTCGTGTCTCCCTGTGTTTAGATGTTCACATCAGTGAGAGTAATCCGATTAAGCAGCCTCAACCTGACAAATCAAGCTCTCAATAAGAACTTCAATGATCTCTGTGAAAATTTGCTTAAGGTAAGAATCTTCTTACTAACTGTATTTTAGATGCTCCTGAGAATCGTGAAATTTAAGAAAGGGGTTATGTGGTGCGGAACACCTTACACAGTTACAGGCCAAGTTATTTTTATTTACTGATCAATCTTAATCTGCCGTCAAGTAAAATGCTAAAGTTGTCCTCATCTTAATATACCATCTTCTAAAAGAAATATACTTTAAGTTATTTCATAACTTTAAGCTTGATAAAAATCCAGATGTGTCAATTTTAAAAACCCTTTTTTCTTTTTTTTAATGACTTACAAATGTGACTAAATCTTATTGTCCACTTAAGTATAAAAAAGGTATTCTTAATTTAAGAGTAGACAAAACAGGAGCATTTTAATCTCTTAAACTTCATTTGCCATAATATGCATTAAACATCAGCTTTTATAAATGTTTAAATTAAAAGAAGTGATGTTCCTAATATTTTCTGTTTGTTTAGAGCCTGTATTTTAAGCTACGGTCTATGATCCCCTGCTGCCTTTGCCATGTAAATTTCACAGTGTCTCTCCCAGAAGATGAATTAATTCAGGTAATTAAAGAGTCAGTCTGTTATTAAAGAAGATGTCTAACTTTGACAGGTTTTAATAGTGTAAGTTTGCCATAATTAAATAAGTATAAGCTGTTTTATTTCAAGGTGTTTTTAAACATATTAGTGTGAGTCAGACTGGGTATTCATTTTTGTGAACGCTGGTTATCTGAAGGTGGAATCACACGTGTGTTCCAGCATATATACACGTGTGCTTCTGTGGGGTTTCTCCAGGCCCCATCTTTTAGAGAAGGTTCTTGAGCTCTTTCTGGAATATCTAGGTTGAGGTATACATGTTGGGCTTAGCTGTGGTCTGAATATCTGAACTTATGTGTGAAAAGGCATGTTAGCCAGTTAGTGTCTAAGTTGTTCCATGGCACTGAAGAATATTTGTAAGGAGCTCATTTGGGGAGTGATTGTTGTGCTAATCATACTGTTTCTGTGATTCTAGGTTACAGTCACGGCAGTTGCAATAACTTTTGACAAAAATCAGGCTTTACAAACCGCAAAAACTCACGCTGAGAAGTCATTGCAAAGAGGTAAACCTGTGATGTGTGGGAGCATAGCTCATGCCTGTCGATGTGGTAGTTCAGTGATGAAATATGGAGGATCAGCAGAATAAGTCAATGGCTTGTTTCTTGACCAGATGCTGGCACATTTCTGTTTATCTTTATTGAGATAACCATGTGGATAAGCATATGGCTGACGTGATCTTTTTCACACACGAATAGGTAGTTGACTGATGTTTACATAGAGAATGCTGCTGTTTTTAGACTTACATTATGTAGCATATTAATTTTTCAGTAATTTAGAGGCTCCCATCCTGGGAACTCTGGAGAGATCCTCAAAGACATCTAAGAACCTACTGATGCAGTAAGCACCATGGGTTTTTCTCAGGAAAGGTCCTAAAGTGTTCAGCAGATTTTCAGAATTGTCCTTCTATCCAGTAAACTTTAGGAAGCACCATTCTTAGTATGTTCCAAAGAAACCCAAAATATTAGACACCATTTATGTATTTTGGAAAAAAAGAAGAGGGAAATAGTATACTTTCTAAAGTTTAATGACTTATTGGCTAAATAAATATTCATGATTACCCTGTAATTTTTTAAGTTGAATATATTCTGCATGGATAGCACTGAATTTATGTCAAATAGATATATTAAATGATTATGTGTTCAGATATTTATTGGAGAAGATAGACAATAACTGGTTTAAGTTTCCTAGAACTAGTACAGTACAAAGAGTAGGATGATTATTGAGTAGAATGATTTTGCTTATTTATAAACTTGCTTAAGTAATAATACTGCTTATTGTTTGCAAGGCACTGTGCTAAGAGGTTTGTCCACATTGTCCTTTCTAAATCTCCAACAGTCCTACCAGGGAACATAGCAACCACTCTTAGTGTCGTGCAGGGGAAGGGACCCCATCAAGGAGAAAATGACCAGAATAATCGAGTTGGGGGAAAATACATATGTTATCCTAGACTCTTAATATTTAAAAAAAAAATAATAGATCATTACTAAATAACTAGTGTTTTTCTTGCCTCTCAAGCCTCTACAGATAATGAAGAACTCCTGCAGTTTCCACTGGAGCTCTGCTCAGACTCACTCCCTTCTCATCCTTTTCCACCGGCTAAAGGTTGGTCAAGTAAGGGAAACACACAAATACTAGTGTCTGGTTCCTTTCACTTGCTTCTTCATTCTAGGTAATCTTACTTAATTTTGAGATGGAGATTTGTACTTCATTCCCTCATTGTATGTTTCTTCATGTTCATAAAGGGGAGCGAGTAATGTTGCTTTTAGTTTAATTTCTCAAATAACCTCATCATAAATTATTAAGGTAATTTTTCATAAGATATTCAATTCTTATACCTTAAACATATGATAGTTTTATTTTCAGAGATTTGGATTTCCCAAAATAATTGTTCACGTATGGTATATCTGATATTTATATTACATCTGGTAAACTTTTTTTCCAGCAACAGTCAAACCTTTGCAGAAATTTTTAGATTTTCATAGACAGCAAAATTCTTATTTTCTCCAGAAGATATGTGGAGAGATTTCAGGTGGAGGTCAGTACAAGTGAGAAAGGGGTGAGATTTCTGTCTTTCGGGTGGGTGCCTTGGTTATATTTGAGGAACATGGTTACTTACTTACAAGACGCTGCCATTTGTTCAAATACAAAATGATTGTCCCTTAACTCAGTAACAGCAAATCTCCTTAGATCTGTAACAATATTTGGAGAAAAATGGGAGAGAGTTTTTTCCATTCCTCTTACAATTTCAGTGTAATTTTTATTATAAAAATTCCAGAATTACTGTACCTTATATTGTAACATTATATACACAATAAATGTAGTTTGTGTTTTTTTCCTAAATTTTTTATTCCGAGAAATGATGCATTTGTTATTTAAAACAAAATTGGCTTTTCTAATTTTTGCATTTTGTAATGCAAGTGACATCATTTTATGGTTTCTACTTGGCAGTTATTTTATTGACATTAAATTAGTTATACTTTAACAGAACAGTTTTAGATTCACATTGTGTGGTTGTCTGTGGCGTCTTTACCAAATCACTGCAAGGCCTGTCTGTGTAGAGAAGTAGCTCCCGTCTCATGTCTTGAAGCTGAGGAGATAAGCTGCGTTCACATTCTGAACTTCCTAACGTGGTAACTGTGGTTCTTCTTCCTTTTTGTCTAAATTAAAATTCTAGTTTAGAACTCCATAGAGAATTTTAGCATACTCAACTCCTTGAAAGGATAGAGAGGAGAAATCAAATTCAAAGATAATCTGAGTTCAGATTTAAAAATTAAATACAGCTTCCAGAACAAAAAGCAAAATTGTCAAGAATCTTCCTTGAAATAACTAGATAGGAATTAAAAAAAACCCAAAAAAACAACTTGCATAGAAACTAACATTTAACACAGGGTTAGTTTCAAAGCACTTTTAAATATCACTTCATTTGTCCTTCCCTTGCAGTCGGGATTGAGGGGAAACTAAAACCAAAACCCCAGTCAACAACAGCAAAAAGATGTGACCCGTTGCTGATCTATACAAATACAGGTCTGTGGGTTTGGAGTCTCAGTGAGCTCGCTTTTACCATGTTAATGGCTACTGAATTCTGCAGATTAGATTTAAACTCTGTAAGTTTGTCATGTCTGTGTCTGTAACTTACAGATTCTGCAGGAGGTTTCAAAATGTTTTCAAAGGTGCTTAGAACTAGTGCTTATTGCAGGAAGGAAGAATTTGAGTAGAATACCGTCATATCTGAGCAGCACCTGAAGTACTTGTGATCCACTTTAAGGGGGTGTTGGCAGGGTAATAACGCAGCCGCCCTGGCTTCTCTCTGCAGTCCTGCTGCTGGGAACGCGTGGGCACCTGGGTCAGTTAGCCTCTGATGAAGCCAGTTCAGCCTCACATTGTAAAGTGTGAAAGGATTAGAATTCTCTCCGGCCTTTAAAATTCTCTGATTTCTTGGGTTTCCATAGTTTATGGTTCTTCAATGATTAACATGCCCCTTTTATTAAAAACATAAAAGCTAAATTATGCCTGAGGTCCCACTGAGCTTCTGTGAATTAAGTTTCCAAATAGTTTCAAATCGGTTAAACCGATAATTTTTCAATTCTGTTCCTCCAAATGGCAGAGTTTGTTTAGAGGTGCCTGATGGCCTTCCAGGAGGCAGGGGGTGGTGGGGTGACAGCCCAGGTCTCCCGCCCCCGCCTCAGAACTAGAGGAGCTTCGATCCAGCACACTTCACGTGTCAGTTTTCTATCTGTGATTTTGTTGGAAGGAAGAATTTCCACAAGTTTGTAAATCACTGAATGAGGTCATGCCACCTTCATCGTCACCGTCATCACCATTGTCAGCTTCATAATGATCCGTGTCATCACGTGTAATACTAATATGTATACAGCTTCTAACACTGAGTGCTTAACTACAAAACCTATGTGCCTTTCCTTGAATATTACATTTTAAAATCATCAGTGAACCCTGAAAAGTTTATCTGTACTTTTTTTTTTTTTTTTTTTTTTTTTACAGTTGTGTAAATTGTGGTCCATGTTGCATGCTAACTTACCGTCTTTGCTTCCTTGTGTCTTTTCAGGAGAACATGGGCTAAACTATGTATATTAGAAAAAGTTATTCCAAAGTATTTTGGAAAATTGGAGGACAGAATGGGTTTTGAAAAGGTCTGAAGGGTGTGAGAATAGTGTTACAACATGAAGGTAGTCATTGAGCATTGGAACATTTGAAGGAAGGCTTTGAATAGAGGATAGAAGTAGCTGGGGAAAGTTAAGCTCAGTGGTTTAGAGGAAATAGGTGGGAGGGAGAGAGGTCAGAGTGCTAGGAAGAAATGCTCAGAAAACCTCTGCTCTCTTTCATGCAACCGCAAGGGGCTTAAAAGTCGACTACCCCTGATAAGTAAAGAAATACATAGTTTTTTTTTTTTATAGTTTTGTTAGATCAGTTATCTAACCTGATCGAGCTTTATGCTGAATTCCAAAAGCCTTGAATAATTATTTATTTTATTTATTTTTCATGTTCTCATCACAGATAGGATGATTTATTAAATTTTTTGTTTCGTCTTAACACTGACAGTAGTTTCAAGAGCTGTGCACAGTATGTTTATCAATATTTCCATCTTTTCACTTGTAGATAAACCTTTCCTTATCGTTTTGTGTTGTTGAAAAGGAGTATTATGTGAAGAAAAGATGCTTCAGTTACATGTGTCCTAACTGACTGTGTAGAGTAAACCTGCGCCTGAATTGTCCATCCGTGTTCAATTTTTTTCCCTCCATCTTTTGTTATATGTGGTTTTGTTTCTCAAGGTAACAAAATAGTTTGATGGATTTCTCAAATTTATGGTTGATTTGGTTTTACCTTGCTAGTTATCTTGATTTTTCTGAGTTGAAATATTAAAAAGTGTCGAGCCTAAACAGTTTCTTCACGGACATTATCATGCGAAGGTCGTCAGGGTTCTTTGATGACTTCTGTGAGGAGCACAGGTGATGTGGCATCAGAATAAATTGCTTTTTAAAATATGAGGCTGTGTTATGAGAAAAAAATGACTATAGCAAATATTTTATACCATTTTCATGTTTTTTCCTCATCGTTAATGTCTACATGTCACCTTTCTGAATATCTACCACTTCACTGCAAAATGGTTTTTAAGAGAATTTTAAAATGACATATATAAAAAAAAAGAGAACACATATAGTAAAAGTGGGGAATATGAGTGAATGTCATCTTGGTGAAAATTTTTTAAAATATCAGTAAGACATTTCTCATAGGCTGTAATTAATCGCAAAAATTTTATGCATGTAATTTTTATAAAAGGTTAGCATGTTACATTAGATACATGTCTAAAGACCCGAATCTCGAGATGTTTAGATACTGTGGAACTTAAGAACTTATATTAGACAGATGTGTGTGAATCATATACCATATAAATAGATCTTTAATACTTTATAAATCTCATCTATAATGGGATAATAGTTTTCATTAAAATTCTGAGCATTGAAGGCTCTAATGATTAAGTCAAATTTAGTTTTTATATACTGTTGGATGAAACTGTATAGAGGAAGAGTTCTTTTGTCCCCCCGGTCCCTCAGCCGTGTTCCTGCATTCATTTTTCTTCATGCTGGGGTGATATTCTCATGTTCAGTGGCAGGAGCTATAGGCTGGCAAGAGTTCTCTCTTCACTGAGCAGTTGCTGACTGATGTGACAAGCAGAGGTCAGATTCTGGATTTCAGTGTAAAAGAAAACAAGTTTGCTTATAGCTTCAATACGTTGTACTCCATATTAGGTACCCACGTTTCAAGTTTTTTTATCTTTATTTTATTGTACGCTAGAAGAGTTACTTTTTGTTAAACCAATTTCAATTTTAAAAGAGAGTTTAACTTTTAAAATGTAATGACTTGTCACATGATTTTAAACTAGTAATTAGAAATATAAATTTATAAAAACTGTGAAAGTTAGGTTTTATTTTTTTCCTGCCAACTAATGATTCTGATTTCTTACAAGTGTATGTAATTCTTTATACTAACTAAAAATATTTTTATATATTAGCACTTCATTGCATGTTTTCTCCCTCTGTGTTATTTTTGTAAGATAATATTTTGTCACTATGACCAAATGGTGGCAACAGGAAAAATTGCTCAAGTTCTCCATGTTATTGGTGGCCACAACAATCAGTTGGGGTGGGGGATACTGAAAGGGGAGAGAAGCTGAGGGAAAGGAGAATGAGAGGAAAACAGAAACTGAAGAGTAGAAAACATGAAAAACTCATCCAAGAAATGGGAAGGGAGGAAAGGGAGATTTGATGGAGATGCAGGGATGAGGAATTGCAGCTTCTGCAAGGCAGCTTGAGGGCAGAGAAATCCAGAGTCAAAGGGAGAGGGAGTAAAAAGCACAGAAAATTGAATTGAAATTGAATTGACAGAAAACAGGGATTATTTGGAAAAAAAGATACAAAAGATGGGAGTGAGAGGAGGAGTGAATACCTGGAAACAGAGGAGGCAGGAAAATAGAAGATAGGGGTTGAAGAAGAAAGACAGGTGGGTTAGCGTGTTGTACACCTGTAGTTGGAGGCTTTCCTGACCCACAGAGAGCAGTTAATTGTCTTGTCACTTGCTGTGTGTGTTACCTGTGTATTGTAGCTGAATTGCTTTTCCCTAGTGGAATATCCAGATTGAAGCAGTTTCTGTCTTTCTCTGTGCCTTAGTTAGTTTTAACTGCAATATGGCAGTTTTTTTTCCATCAGTCCACCGATATTTGAATACCATTGTGGACCAGGTTTACACTGAGTGTTCATGTACATTATTTGTTTAACTCAACCATTAAGCCAGATTTTGTAGTTATATGACATAGCTGATCAATGCATTAGAGATTGATGGAAATGCCTAAATGGATATAAAGCCAAATTTTGATCATAATAATTTAAAACTGAAACTGCTTACATAGATCAATAAAACATATATTTTAAAGATCCCAGATTGCATATGTTTTAGTCAGCTAGAGAGTCTTTTCAGAATTTGCAGGGATTTTTTTCAGTGTTAATAATTCTCTTTTAAATTGGATAAGACTCTCAATCTGGGTAAGATTGTCTCAAATATTTTTTAACTATTCAGAGCAAAGATCGTCTGTAAATTCTAATGGTAAGTTGTCAGATGAGTAGTCAGCGTGAAACCTTACCAGAGCCAGCTCACACCTCTGTCGTTGGCGATGACAGATTATTCAGGACAGTGGAGAATTATCAAACCTTGGAAGCACTGGAGCACGTGTGATTGAGGGAGGAAGGATTCTTGCCACACTTCTTTCTGTTTGCCATAAGTATGCTCATTTCCACTAAACTGCTTTTTAACCTAGGTTAATCCTCCTCCCCATACCGCGAAGACTTGTTAAAAATTGCTAGAATGTACTAAGAGAATCGGAAAAGTGTGTGGTCTATTTGCCTTACTTTCTAGGGTTATTTGGGGAGAGGGGGATCATCACTTACTGGTGACTTCTTGAAAAGCAAAACTGTTCAGTGGGAAAGGATAAGGGGGTTGCTGCGGGACCTAGCGTGTTGGTCTCAAACTCTTCCACGTAGATGTTCAGATGGTCAGCACTGAGCATCAGCTCCTCAGCAAAGCCCCAGAGACTTTTAGTAAGATTTCTACCCCTGAATATGAAATAAATTCTTTATTTTTTTTATAAGCACTGGCTTAGAGATTGCATACAGATTTACTTCTTTTCAACCAGAATCACTGCTTTGTCATCGGGCCGGACAGCTTCTGTCTGCAGGACCTACTCTTTTGAAAAGCCTGTTACCTGGGAAGCCGAACTGCTCAGAAAGAGCGAGTGACTGAGAGTCTGAGTCACTAGATTATTTGAGGTGTTCAGACCAGTCCGAGGTGCCGATGTCCGTCTGCGGCCGGGACCAGCTGGCCTTGGGCCTTTTCCCTGAGAGAGAAAGTGAACATCATAGCGAGCACGTTGGGGGGGGACCCCGCTCCCCTTCAGTGAGGTCAGGTTTCTCCCTCAGCCTGTCCCTTCATGCCGCCGATGTAAAAACTTTATTCTTTTCAAATTTCACTTCAACCACATTCATACTTGAGGGCAGGGAATAAATACTTTCTCTCACTTTTTTTCTCCTCTTCCCCGCCTTCTGTAAAAAGTTTTTTGGGAAAAGTGATCAGTGTGCTAAGTGTCCATGGTGAAAATGTCAAATCCGATGAAAACTCATATAGTCCAGAATAAAGCTCCGTTCTCCCTTCATCTTCCTTCCTAAGAGGCAACTCTCGTTAACAGCGTCTCTGTCTTTGCAAGGATACCCTGTTTATCCTTTTTTTAAAAAACACAGATATTCTACAGATCATTGTATACTCTTGTTTTGTCCACTTGACACAGTTAGAGATGGGAACAGATACCTTCTACATGGTTAGACTATTTCCGTGGACGTTTGCCGTTAACTTACACACACTGGTTACTGGGGAATTTCATATTACCTAGACAGTATCAAGGTATAGAGGATCATTTTAGTAATGTTCACTTTTGCTTTTAGTTGTTCTCTGCTGTCCCCACATTTTTTAAACTTTTCATGGCATACCTGATGCCAACTGTATGTTCTGTAAGTCTATACTCACCGCATAGGACACATGAGAGCCCTGGGGCATGTAAGCCTGGGGTGGGCCGTTTGCTGCCCCAGCTTCTGCACTGGGTCTGTTTGGTCCTGAGCTGTCCCTAGGGGTCTGGTAAGCCTCTGACGGTCAGTTCTGTCCTGGTCTTCTTCCTCCTGGGCTTCCAGTGCCCCTCAGGATCCTGAATCAGGAGGACTCTCCCCGTCTAGGTGTACGGTCTGAGGGCATGATGGTCAGGGCGCATCCTCACAGTCACTTCGTGGACTCACCCAGTGATGCCTTTTACTGGGCAGCTCTGTATTGTAAGAGGAGTGTCAGGCCCTGCACACTCTCCGGTATTAGCTCGTGGTCACCTGCCTTATAAAAATGGGGGTGGGGGTGCAGGCAGTAGGTACTTCCACTGCACCCAGCTAGCAGAAACGTGCTGTACAAATCGTATTTTTGAGAAGTATAACTTTTATTAATTGAGGAAGATGACCAAAAGATCAACACACAAAGCAGGGACAAAAATATGTTTTTACTTAGGTTATCATTTAAAAAAAAAAACCCAAACCCTGGCTGACCCAGATATTCTTAGTGTTTTTTATGGGCTATTTCTGCCTTGGCAGCACTATTCTCTCAGTTATAAAATCCCTTGAAACGAAAATTCAAATATGCTAGTGCGGGTGGAGCCTGAGCACTAGAAACAGATTACAAAGTTTTCTTTGTAGTACTGTGTAAGTGCGTGCAGTTCCTTAAGTAGCTATTCTAACGAGATGAAGCATCAGGGAGAATTCAGGATGCTGCTTTTGTGAGGCTCCTGGAGAGCGAGTGATTCTGGATTGGGATTCCTGGTTATTTCTGCAGAGACCAGTCACCCTGTCGTTCCACAGAGTCCGGGGGGCTCCAGAGAGGGCTGTCGGTAGGAAAGGCTTTGAGCAAAGGGGCTGGTGGTGACGGGGTGGGTTGGGCTGGTGAGCAGTTGGTATTTATCTGTGAGACATGGGCCATTGCCTTGTGTGTAATTTTTAATCTTACTGGCTTCTTTCCTCCCACAAACATCTCCCTTCCATGTTTCCTGTCAGATTTCCTTCCCAGTGCACCGACTCTTCTCTGTTCCGTGTTCTCACGTCCTGTGGCTTCCATCCCACTAACATTTGTTACTGTGTGGACATTTCCTCACGTCTCTGGAGTCTCTGAAACGCTTTTTGTGTTATAGTAACAAGTCATCTTTCTTGGCACGGTATTTGTTAACTGAGCTAGTTTTCCTGTATCGATAGAAACCGCGTTTTAAACCTAAATATCGTATTTGGTTTGCTTTTATAATGACGCCGTGAAGATTTCCTCCTATTCGCCTGGCTTATAGAGAGAATTAACAGAGCAAAGAAGAGATAACTGGCTTGTTCTTAGCATCCAAGCTAATGTTGTTCGTATTGTCTTATTAGAACACCTGGAGAGTGCAAGTTCTAACTCAGGTATACCAGCTGCACAGAGAGGTGAGTTTGTCTCATTAAGCAACTAGTCACCAAAGGTGTGAAATTCTAGTGTGATGGTGCAGAAACATACGGACATCGGAGAAGTGCCCCGGACAAGGGAGTAGACACCAAAGTGTGGCTCTGTTGTAGTTGGAATGTGCCTTACAAAATACTAATTAAACTAACATTTAAGGGTTTGGTTTTTTTTGGCATTTTAATAGTTTCTCAGTTTCTGAAAATAAGATTTTAGCCTTTTCGCATTATTTTTTCAGTAATAGTAAAAGTTATTCTTTTTCAAAGGAGAACTTGTTAGGTACACACTTGTCCCTCACCCCATGTTATCAGAAGCTTAGCTGCCAAAATCAGACATGGAAATAGAATATTGACAAAAATAACCCTTTGGCTTTCCTGTTACTGCTGGTAGAAAGAAGGTATTTTAATAAAAGATAAATTCACTAGTGATTTTTTTTCATGTATTCTTCAATATACAGTTCTCATTTTTATATTTGGTTTTAGGATGGAAATAGGGAAGGGAATTACTCACAAAGTTTGGATTGTAAATTAAAGTCCTATGTGACTATAACAGCTAAAATGTTGTAAAGTAAAAAGAGTGGGGAAAGAAGTTAGTTAAAACCCAGCGTGCGGTCCTTTCACTGAGCTGTTAGACCCACTTCCCTTCCTCCTAAGCGACCACACAGCTGTGACATCACCAGCGATGCTCTGCCAGCTGAGAACCTGGTTTTGCGCAAATTAGTGTCTAAAGCTTGACTCATTAACGTTTCTCCTGTCTGACTTGAAAGGGACCCTTTTCCCCCTAAGTTACAGTTAAATTACGTCATCGGAAGCAGTGTTATGACGAGTAAGAGACGTCATCCATGTTTTTTCTTTGTTTTTTTCTTTTGTTTTTCTGTCTGTGTTTTCAGCGACGTCAGTTGATTACAGTTCCTTTGCAGACAGATGCAGCAGCTGGATAGAGCTCATTAAACTGAAAGCTCAGACCATAAGGCGCGGATCGATTAAGACAAGTAGGCGGAAGTTTCTACCACGTTTCGATCTGAGAAGCACATCCCTGATTTCCCGGTGGTGAAGGCTAGCTTTACTGCTCAGTGATAACATTGCCAATCAGCCACGCGCTGGAGTGTGAAAGCTGCAGACCCTGCTGGCCGTTTAGCAGAAGTTCCCGAAGGGCCTTTAGATTTGTTCATTTTGACTGTGGGCTTGTGTTTTTACAATTTTACCTTTTGTGAATGTATTCTTAAAAGTATACAAATAGATAGTATATCGTCTATTGGAAAGAAGTTACGAGGTCCCTTACGGAAGAGACCCTCTTCCAGGACCCAAGGTGCTAGAGAGTAAATGATGTTTGTCAGTTTACGAAGGGTGACATCCAGAGTGACAAAAGGGAGAGGAAGTAGTCAGGTCTCATCTCACTGCCAGAATCAGCGTCATTACTCGTATGTTCTTTATACTCCAGGTGTTTTGGCAGATTTGGAGGTAAATATATTTAAGTAAAAGAACTTACAGTACATTAAAGGGACGGAACTGTGTTTGAGAGGGACGATCACAGGGTACGGAACCAGCCAGATCTGGTTATGAATCCTGTAAGTGCCGTTTTAAGAGCTGTGTGGCCTTGGGCAAGTTATTTAGCTTTTGTGAGCCTTAGTTTCCTCACGTGTAACGTGGGGATAGTAACACCCAGGTTGCTGGGTTGTAAGGATTATGCATATATGTGTCTGGTTTATGGTAGTTATTCGCTAAGTGGTCGCTATTGTTTGTTCTTTCATGAACAGTCCACTTTCAGACAGCCCAGGTCATTTGTTAAGGTTTTTTAAATCACGAGTTTGAGCAACAAGGTTTGGAAAAGAAACCTACTACAACTAGTTATGATAAGGTTTATCTACAAGTTGACAATGATGAAGATGTCTGAAAAAAAGGTGGAAAAAACTGCACTGGGAAATATAACAACTTTCACACTCTCCTTGTAATGATTTGTTCCCACAGCAGATAATTTTTAATGCTTGACTGCTTTTTCTTTTTCTTCACTTAATAACGATCATCGTGTGTGTAGCTACACCGCATCAACATTTTCTTTTGCAGGAATGCCATTTTTCTTCCAAAAGATTCCATCCCAGCCTTTCCTCTTATGTTTTTCTTTCTCTCTCTATTTTTAATTGCATGCAGTGCATGAGAATTTCTTTTCTTTCATGACATGGCTTAGCCTCACAGATAGCTGAATGTTGTCACCGCTTATTTGGAAACCTTAAGGAATAATTGAATTACCAGCATATGATCTTGATTCTTTTTTTTATTTTTCTCTCCCATTTCAGCTGTGACAGTCGAAAAAGCGAGTCCAGTGGGTGAAGGAAATTTCCGGAATCGTTCTTCGCCACCTTGTGCCAATTCTACAGTTGGGGTTGTTAAGATGACACCCCTTTCTTTCATTCCTGGAGCAAAAATAACTAAATATCTTGGGATAATTAACATGTTTTTTATTCGGGAAACCACTTCTCTTCGTGAGGTAATTTTATAGTTGTTATTTCATCGTTTTTTGTGAATTTCCTTTGATTGAAGACATCAAAACCAAACAAGTTTCAAATTGGTTTTTTTTTTTTTGACCAAAAGTCTCTCACACACACACAACACACACACACACACACACACAAACACACACAACATGCACACACCCCTTTTTGTCAGTAACCTGCCTGGATTGGTTCTAGATTAGACTTACCCAGTTTTGCATAGCAGCTGGTGTTATCACAGGAACTGTGTGTTATTAGAAATTCCAGATCCTTATCATATGGTAAGTAAATAAATGTATCCATGTTTGATTAGAGGTTTAAAATAGCCCTGAACACAGGTTGATTTCCTCAGTGGGTATTTACCTGAGATCTATTTAAATAGCAGTTTTTTAGCATTTACATCTAGAAAGAGTAGGACCCTGTATCACAGATGTATGTCTGTGGGAATTGTGTATATAATTTAGCTCTGTGGGTTTTCTCCCTCTGAAAAAGAATGAGGCTGCGTATTTTCTTCCCTTCTCTCCATCCGTGCATGAGAATGCCATTTATTCCAATTCTTACTTTACACTGGGTATCACTAAACTTTAATTTGTTTTCTAAATAACAGCAGTTAAAATATTTTATTTGTTGTTTGTCAAAGTTAAGAATCAGAGTCAGCCTCTTTTATCTTGCATTACACAGGCATTTAAACTCAAGAAAACATATCGTGTCAGGTTTTGGAGCAGGGCTGCTGAGCAAATTAATATTGTGAATAGGGAAATTTGTAAATTATTTAGGTGTGAAACCCAGTAAACGCCAAAATTTACTAAAGTGAATTTAAAGCAGTAGTTTCTGTTTTTGAAAGGTGTGTTCATTACCAACATGACTTAGCTGTGTTTTTTTTTCCTCTCTTGCTTCACCAGCCGTGTTTCTATACTTTCTTGGGAATAACAGCCCATTTACTCTTTTTTTATATCACCCTCCCCATTGTGCCCCTAGCCCAGTGCCCGGCACAGAGGAAAACATAAGACGTTTTTGTGTAAATGAGTGAGTGACTTCGGGCTGATTAAGTAATAGATTGATGTTCCTTTGAGAGAAATCAGTTCTAATTGTGTTGAGATGGAAAAGAAGCTATCTTAATCAAGATATTCTCAAAAACCTTTTAATGTAGCATTAGATAGGTGACACTTTTAAGTCCATTTAAGTTTGACAAGGGAGTTTGGGTGTGAGTCGCTGCTGTAGACTGGTGAATTAACCTTTTCCAGTTGCTCTTAGTAGCATGTGGATGTTGTACCATTTTGAATCCATAAACTTTTATTTCCTCAGTGCCTTCCCTACTGCTTCAGCAACCATACCCCACAGTGCTGCTTCACAGATTTCCCTTTAGCAGAGATTTGTCATACTAACTGAACGGCATAAAATCCCAGAATTATTCATTGTTCGACGAGTTACTTGCTTACAATTATGTAATCTCTTAAAAATCACCTCTCTGTAGTCCTGTTACTCTGCTATCAGAATCTCTTGATTTGAGATGAAGGAGGAAAACTGATCAAAAGTGAAAGAAAAAACTCTCCTGGACTATGATTGAGTTGGGGGCAGGCTGAAACAACTCACTTAATTCCATAATCACAGAGATCCCTGTACAAAACCACATGTTCCTAGGATCCTGTGGCTTTTCAGAAGGATGTGATCTGGTCAAATGGTTTTTCTAACAGTGCATTAAATGTTGCCCTTAACTTCCAATGTAAAGTTGGACATTTCTTCCTCAACTATAAATAACCTCCAATAAAACTTTGTGGAAATTTTCAGTTGAAAAGCATGTTAAGCTGTCAGCTAGCCTTTCATTTCTGTTTTGTTTATGAACGCTGACAAAGTTCCCCACACTACTGGATTTCATTCCCTAACACTTACGTGTGGAGCACGTAGTATTTGCATCTGCTGCCCCGGGTGTTAGCGTGTGCGGTTGTGAGCAGCGAACGCAGTGCCTGACCTGATGGCGCTTACCGTCCAGAGGAGCCGGAGCCTGGTGGACATGAGATAATCAGGCTAGTAGATAATTACTAGTAATAGTAACATAAAGAAATACGGCAGAGGCTATCAGAGAATCTAACAGGGGAACTTAATTTAGGTCTGGTAGGGAAGGTTTCTCGGAGGAAGTCAACATGTAAACCAGGACCTGAAGGACTGAGTACGCATCACCCTGGTGGAAAACTGGGCGAGGAGCCTTCAGGTGCAGGGCGCCCGAGGCAGGGTGGGTGTCACATCTTTAAGAAGCTGAAAAAGACAAGTGTGACTGGAACATGGTTCTTCTTCATAATGGGAGATGTGTGAGCAGAGAAATGTCACTGTTTGTATTCACCATCGTTTATTTGAATGATGATGATGGGAACCATTTGATGGGGGCGACACTGAAGACTGAGGCACTGTTTGGAGCCTTGCTCTGCCATCTGTTTACTAGCTTTGTGGTCATAGCCAGTCGTGGGCACGTCACAGACTCTCCGCGCTTCCCTCCCGTCATCTGTGAAATGAAGATACAACCCATGTAGACACATGTTCAGTAAAGGCTGGCTTGTTCGTTCATGCAACAAATCCCCATTATGAAGAAGTCAAAATGTTCGTCCATTATGTTGAGGTCACTTAAGATGTTCCAGTGCACTCTGGTGTTTCACAGACCCTCGCCTGTGCAGGCGTGGGGCTGATTTTCTCGGGCGTTGCTGTTTAGGAAGGAGGAGTCAGCGGCTTCCTCCACGCCTTCATCGCTGAAGTGTTCGCGATGGTGAGAGCCCACGTGGCGGCGCTCGGCGGGAACGCTGTTGTCTCCTACATCATGAAGCAGTGCGTCTTCATGGAGAACCCGAATAAAAACCAGGTGAGACGTGGGTGGAAACCTCCGCTGGGGGAGCCTGCGGATTTCCCCCGTGGCCTTTTCTCCTCCTGCCCTGTCCCCAAAAAGAGAATTGCTCCTTAGAGCTCTTTGATTCTCGATGCTTAGAACGTATTTTAATGAGCAGATTGATAACCATGATCATATGTAGGTCAGATGCTGTCTTCACATCCCCAGGGACTAGTTATTTTTCTTAAATACCTCTGGAAGTTTTGCTCCAAATGATTGTTTACACCGTCTTCTTGGTGTGTCTTTGGAATACAGCGGTGGCTAAGTGAGGAGGGCTGAAGATGCTCTCGGGTTTGGACTGTGACGCTGCCCAGTTCTAACCACCATCCTGGTGAAGGGTACATGGTGATGGGGCCGCACTGGTCATTTCTAACCAGTAATGTAATTCTGTGAATGGGGACGAAGGGGTGTGGCTTAGGTTAAATTCTAGAATCAGTTTCTTTTGTCAGTAGTGTTAACATAATAACCCACTTACAATTGTTAAAGATCCCTTAAAAAATTAAATAACTGTCTTAATGAGTGTTTTTGTTTCCTTCCCTGTGCGTCGCCTTCTTGTCCTCGGCTCACGTTTCTCTTGGGTCGTTCGCTTTTTCGGCTACACGGCACTGCCCCCAGGAGGGCAAATCGCCGAGTGTGTGACTGAGCGTGCCCTGTTCTTCTTACAGGCACAATGTCTGATAAACGTCAGTGGTGACGCAGTGGTTTTTGTTCGTGAATCTGAGCTAGAAGTGGTATCAACCCAGCAACCCACTGCCAACTGCCAGCCAGCCTGCGCTGGAGGGGAAGTTACAACCTGAAGTCGGTCAGAAAGGAAGCGCCCAGCTGAGTGGCATTCACCTGTCTCCATGGTTTTCTCATTAATTATCTTTCTCAACTTAAAAAGTGAACTTCATTTGAGATGCTAAGAATTGCTACATCTTATGAGTGTGTTTGATTTGTCTGGAATCACTTGGAGGCAGGAGAACTTTCAAATCGTGCCGAGACAGGCAGCCCCGTGGGGCCTTGACCCCCAGTCAGTTCAGGTAAATTTCTCAGAGGACTGTAGCAACGATGGAAGCTGTTTGTAATTTATTTTGATTTTAATAAAATCATAATTTAAAAAATGAGATGGTAAGGTTATCAGGAAATTGGGATAGCTCTCCTAGTATAGTTTAGAAAAACTAAGCAAGAAATTCGCAGTTTGTTAATGAGTAAATCATCCGAATGTGTAATGGGAAAAATGGAGAAAAATTTTCAGAACACTGTGTGGGTTTCTTAGTGTGTGATTTTGATGAGGAATTTGGTAACAACTGAAAGGGAAGAGTGAGTCAGCCATCTTTAAAAAGAAGTTCAAATTCTGCAACCTGTATTCATAGTAAGTCCCAGAGACTGGAAAAGAAAAAGTCATTGATCAGAGCCAGTGTCCTTCCATTGGAAGTTTAAATAATGTCTGTAAGGAAGGAGGGGAAAAAAATACCGTATAACTTTGTTTCTGGCCAAGTTTCAGTTTATCAGTTTGTCTAAAAGAGGCTTGGCTTCAACTGGGAAGAAAAGGCCAGTGAATTTTGTTGAAGTGGTTAAAATATAACTGACCTAGGAGGAATGTAAAATTGTTTTCTCATAAAATTGTACTGCACTCCTCCCAAATAAACAGCATTTTAATAATATCTTAGGGATTTTTGATGGTAAGTCAGACTGTATTTGGCATAGACTCTGGAAATGTAACTTGAATGTAAATACAATGCAGAATGCTGAATGTATAGAGAGAAACTCTTTTTCTGTCAATGCCAAATACGTGTTACAAATGAACCTGCAAAAGTACATTCCTCCTTTGCACAATAAAATTTCTTCATAAAACTCATGGTTTTGCTCGTCCAGGATGGCAGCTGCCCTAACGATTAGGAGTCCTTTCCTGGTTATCACAGGCGTCAATATTTTTCTGTATTTTGTTTATAATTTTATTTTTTAAATAAAAAGTTTATAAAGATAAACGGGGATATTCCTAAATCTCTTTTTTTTTTTCCTCTTTGACCTAAGCTGGTCAGTGGTGGGAAATCACTTTCTTTCTGATCCGCGCCATTCTTTCCTCTAGCCAACAGACATCTTTTGTGCTTCTGCTACGTGTACGGCCCTGTTCTTGATTTGGGAGAGAAAAAACTATACATGTAATTGTGCCACTCATTGCCTTTGGCAGGAAAGCTGCACCACTGAGAGAAAACTTGCGTAGCTTGGGATGAAGGTCGCTTCCCAAAGAAAACAATATTCAAGTTGGGAAAAATAGGCAGTTCCCTGGAATTGATGGGCTGGTTCATAGTTTTATTCATCCATCCATCCGCCCATCCAACAGCTACTTTGTGATTCCTCAGTATGTTTCTGAGTCCTGTCTTTGCAGGGGGTTAATACTGTAACTGTCACTAATTGAAGACCTATTTTGTGCCGTGTCCTGTGCATATATATTATTACTAATTCTTAAAACAGAAAACCAGCTGGGTGGTGTTACTTATGTTTTGGCACGAGCAGCTGGACACTCAGCAGAGGCACAGGCTGATGTCTAGAAAAGCGGGCCGTTTGCGCCACCTCTGAAGCACCGTCAGCCCTCGCCAAGGCCGGCTCCTTCTAGAAAAGCTGATGTTACCTGATGCCCAAGAGCTGCTGCTGTTCCCCGTGTGCAGATTTCCTTAGAAATGCTGGTCATTTTAGACAGACGTGCCGGGACTGACTCTTGGAAATATTGAGGCCGGTTACAGAATTCATTGCAGTTCTTCATTGCTGCTCCAAAGCCAGACTACACAATTTGACCAATACTTTGTTAGATTTGCTGGACTCACTGCCCCACATCCTCCACCTCCTACTCTACCGTAATCCATTACCCACTGGCTTCCATCACCTAATCTGCCCCTGAACCGGACCATGCCAGGGATACAGGTATTGGACATTGCACAGCTGTACTGCAGGATTGGAGAGCTGGCAAGCTTTTTTATGCAGACACATACAGGTTTTCATCAGTGCATGAATGGGATCATGTACACAATTTTTAAAGTGGTTTTATTTTTTACCTTTTCCCCTGGCTTTCTCTTCTTCCCCATCACATCTCTCCCAATCCATGGTAATAGCCTGGTATGTATCCTTATGTATTAAAATACGGGAATGAGGCATAATTTACATTCAACAAAATTAATCTGTTTTTAAGGGTGCAGTTCAAGGAGTTTTACAAATGGATTCAGTTGTGTAGCCAGGATAAAGAACACTTCCATCACCCGAAGGGCCTCTGGCAGTCGGTGTGCTTCCCCTACTATGTAAATAGAATCCCATGTGCTTGGTAACTTTCACTGAGTATAATGGTTTCTAGATGCAGCCACATTTGGGCAACATTTTTGCTATTATGAATAATGCCTTTTTTTAAACATAAGTTTTATTTACATTTCCTATGAAAATTGGGTTTCTTTTCTACAGAGTTGACTTTTTCTAAATGTCGATAATTTGCCATACGTGTGACATAATTTCCCCTTTTTCTGTTCTCCATCTGTGTAGTTTACGGCAGCTTTTGTCATGTCCATAACTTTTACTATGGACAACGTGACCATTCTTCCTTAGATTCCCTTAGTTAAGATGATCTCCCCTTGATTTTTTGGCTGCCTTGAAGGTCCACCAGTTAAACTGGTCCTGGATTGCTCTCATCTTGGTGGCTTCCCCTCAAAGTTGCTACTACCTTCATTATTTGTTATTAGGTAAATGCCATTATCACTTGGCCAGTTTTAGCTTGAATCAGACACCCAAGAGCTTCAAATAACCAGTACTCTTCCCGTGACACCACCCAGTCTAAGAACAAGATGCCCAAAAATATGCAAGCATGAAAGTGTAGGCTGTGTGAAAGCAATACGTTTGTTTACAAACCCTTTTGTAGTTTTTTCCTTTTTTTCAGGGGAGGGTCTTTCAAAGAGGACTCTGAGAATCTAAGCTCTGGACCTTTTCTCCAGAAAAATAAGCATACATGTGCAATTCTGCACACAATTTCAGGAGGTTTACTGAAACCCCTTCATTGACCTCAAGTTTAATCTAGTTTAGGCTGAACGGAGGGGAATAAGGAACCAGGCAGAAGGGAACATTACGAATGATTAGGTAAATGCTGTTCTAAAAAGTTTGGCTTTTCTCGCAGAAAAGTCTAAAGATTTCTAAGATTAGACTTTTAAATATTAAAAATATATGTATATTTATGGTAGTCAGGGTAATTCCCTCCCACCCCCAAAGATGTGCACAGTCTAATCCTCAGGACCCGTGAATATATTACCTTATACGACAAAAGGGACTTGCAGGTGGGATCAAAGCTGAAGACCTCGAGATGAGGAAACTATCCAAGTTTATCTGCGAGTGTTCTAGAATCTAATCTCAATCCTTAAAAGTGAAAAAGAGCAGGTGGAAGAGTAGGTCAGAGAGATTCCGTGAGAGGTGGGCTCAACCTGCAATCGCTGACTTTGAAGAAGGAAGAAGGAAGCTACAAGCCACGGACTGCGGGCGGCGTCTGGACGCTGGGAATGGCCCGCAGCTGACAGCCAGCGAGGAAACGGGGTTCTCAGTTCTGCACCTGCATGGAACTGGATTTCGCCAACAACTCAAGTGGATGAGGAAACGGATCCTCCCTGCGAGCCACCGGGAAGGAACAGAGTCCTGCCACAACTTGGTTTTAGCCTTGTGAGACCCACTTCTCGCTTAGGAGCTCCTGAATATAAGGGAAACTTGTTTAAGTCTCTAAGTTTGTGATCATTTGTTATGGTAGTAACAAAAAACTAACACAAATTCTTGTAAGTTTGAATTACAGCGGTATATAAAGTGTCAAGTTACCATACAGTTGTGCTGTTTAGGGTAACATCATATAATATGAAATGTTTCACCAACTCAGGGTGCAAGTACAGTTGACTCTCTTTTATTCTCTAATTTTTCAATATGCTCATCTGAATAATTAGCAGGAATCCATAATCTTCAGCCTTTGAAGTCGTCTTCAATTCTAGGAGCTACTCGCAGTCCCCAAAAGGTTCAATTCAGCTTCCACACTCAAGCAGTTAATTGTACAGGAACCTCTTTGCTTTGCATTTGCTTCTCACTGCCACATGGTGTCGCTGTCGGAATGGGTTCCATACGGCAAAGCAGAAGATGCCGGTCTTCTGCAGTGAGGATGCCAAACTGGCCAAGACTCCCACCCAGGTTTCCAGGATTCTTCAGCAGTCTTATTCCCATCATCGCTACTCCATCCGTGGAAGCTTGGCAAGTTTCATTTCCTAGTGCTGCACGCAGCTGTCAGTTGGGTTGTGAGAATTTCTTGTAAATTGTAGAGATCAGGGTTTTTTTGGGTTTTTTTTTTTAACAAGATATGTATTTTGCAAATATTTCCCCTCAGTCTGTGGCTTATTTTGCATTCTTTAAACATCGTCTTTTAAGGAACATTCGTTTTTCATTTTGATGAAACCTAATTCTTTTTTTTTTTTTTTTTTTTTTTAATTTCGCAGTTTGTGTTTTCTGTGCTCTATCTGAGAAATTTTTGCCTGACCAACCTCACATTTTCACAGTTTGGGGCTTAACATTTAGGTACATGATCATTTCAAGTTAGTTTTTCATATGGGTGAGGTACTGGTTAGGGATTTATTTATGTATTCACTGATTTATTCATTCATTTATCCATCTGCTTACATATGGATGTCTAATTGCTTCAGCAATGGCACAGTGTTGACTAACTTTTCTAAATTGGATTGACTTGTCATCTTTGTGGAAAATTGCTTGGCATATTTATCTCTATCCATTTCTGGACTCTCTCATGGTCTACATATCTGTCCTTTTTCTAACGTCAGACTGTCTTGATTCTTGTAGCTTTATAGTAGGTCTGGTCTGGAAATCAAGAAATGTGAGTCATAAAACTTTGTTCATCACACCAGTTAGAATGGCCATCATTAAAAAGTCCACAAACGATAAATGCTGGATTGGGTGTGGAGGAAAGGGAATCCTCCTACACTGCTGGTGGGAATGTAGTTTAGTGCAGCCACTATGGAAAACAGTATGGAAATTCCTCAAGAGACTTAAAAAAAGACTTACCATATGATCCAGCAGTCCCTCTCCTGGGCAATATCCAGAGGGAATTCAAATTCGAAAAGATTCATGCACCCCAATGTTCATAGTGGCACTATTTACAGTAGCCAAGACAAGAAAACAACCTAAATATCCATCGACAGATGACTGGATAAAGAAGCTGTGGTATATTTATACAATGGAATACTACTCAGCCATAAAAAAGAGTGAAATAATGCCATTTGCAGCAACATGGATGGACCTAGAGATTATCATACTAAGTGAAGTAAGCCAGACAGAAAAAGATATCATATGATCTCTAACTTATACATATAAACTTAAGATTCTCTTGGGCTGATGTGGAGATCACCTTGCCTTGTGGTCCCAAAACAAGCATCCTGAGTAAGTTCCCTTCCTGGTTACACCTGCCACCTACTAATCGGGAGTGATCTGCCTCTTTCTTCGGTCTCTCCTTGCCCTCCGTGAACAGGGGTCAGTTTGAGAACCAATGAGTTGCCTCTCCCAGATCATCAGTCAGTGACATCATTTTGTTTCTGCCAGACAGGAGCAGGAAGGAGGGGCCCTGAGCAACTTAATAAAAACCACCGTAGGAACATGAGGAGCAGGAGCGGAAGCGTTCCTCCCAAGTAAGCCATCAGTGCCACGTCTGCCCTTTCAGTGGTCACCCTCACAGCCTTAATATGTTGGTTTCTTACAGCTGCTATAACAACGACCACAGGCTGGGCGGTTTAGAACAACATATGTTTATTCTTTTACAGTTTTGAAGGCCAGAAGTCAGAGAGAGGTGTCACTGGGCTGAGGCTGAGGTGATGGCAGGACTGTGTTCCTTTCAGGGGCTCTGGGGTGTGAATCTGTTTCCTTTTCTTTTCCACCACCTAGAGCTGCATTCCTTGCTTTCCTTGGCTCATGGTCCCTTTCCCCATCTTCAAAGCCAGAAGTTCAGCATCTTGCTTCAGTCATCACATTGCCTTCTGTCCGTGCTGTCATCAAATCTCTTATATGGAAATTTGTGGTTACATTTAGGACCCACCTGGATAACATGGGATAATCTCCTCATCCCAAGATTCCTTTTTTGTGTGTGTATATATATATATATATATATATATATATATATATATATATATTATTGAAATATAGTCAATTTACAGTGTTGTGTCAATTTCTGGTGTACAGCATAAGGTTCAGTCATACGTGAACATGTATTTTTTTCATATTCTTTTTCACCATAAGTTACTACAAGATATTAAATATAGTTCCCTCTGCTATATAGTATGAACTTGTTGTTTATCTATTTTATATATATTAGCTAGTATATGCAAATCTTGAGTTCCCAGTTTATCCCTTACTCCATGATAACCATAAATTTGTTTTCTGTGTCTGTGAGTCTGTTTCTGTTTTGTAAATAAGTTCATTTGTGTCTTTTTTTTTTTTTTTTTTTTTTTAGATTCCACATATGAGCGATCTCACATGGTATTTTTCTTTCTCTTTCTGGCTTACTTCACTTAGTGTGATGATCTCTAGGTCCATCCATGTTGCTGCAAATGGCATCATTTGATTATTTTTTATGTCTGAGCAGTATTCCACTGTATACGTATACCACATCTTCTTTATCCAGTCCTCTGTTGATGGACATGTCTTGGCTATTGTTTTATTGTTTTTTGATCCCAATGTTTCAAGATCTTTCGTTTTACCACTTTTTTTGTAGGCTTGTTTTTGGAATCTCTGATATTTTAAAACTAAGGCCACTGGCCAAGAACCCTTTCATTCATTCTTTTATAAACATCCTGGCTTTAAATACCTGCTGTCTACACAGCAATCAATGAAGAAGAGAATAAAAAGCCAGTGAGGTCAATTATCCCTCTGCCCAAACTCCAAATTGATACCCTTCAAGGATACTGGTATTGTCTAATTGTTTAAAGCTTTGGCAAAAGTCTTGATAAGAAAGTTGACATTAAGTATTTGTTTTCCTCCCTCCCTCCCTCCCTCCCTTCCCACCTTCCCTCTTTTCTTTTTTTCTTCAGCATTTCATAGGGCTTTTCAGGATTCATTCCTCCGAGGTCACTTACTGCATCAGAAATTCAATATGGTTGATGCATAAAACACCACCCAGCTAAGGTGTTTCCATTTAAAATGACCAGATGAAGGAGTAGGTGGCTCAAATAAAGTCCACATTCACTTTGAAATAAGAGCGAAAAAAGCCGTGCTGAGGCTTTGGCACAGGAATTACTCCGCCCGCCTGCCGAGGTGTGTTGGCAGAGGCGCTGGTTTCCAGGAGCTGCTTCCAGCCCTGGCTCTTCCTGGGAACCTCCTAGTATTATTGCCCCTTCAGCTTCAAGCTGCCTTCAGGAAGTGAGCGACTTGATGATTTAAAGAAGCCCCGCAATCTCTCTCTTTCACATCACCTAATGCTTATTCTCTAGGTGGCCCTTGTCACTCACTGTTTGATGTTTCCCTTGTTTATTTCTTTCGATTGTCCTCCTCGAATTCAAGCTCCAGAGACTTACCTATCTTTCTTCTTTGCTGAATATCCAGCAAAGATAGAAGAGAGTCAGGAATACACCATATCTCATCGAATCGAACACGACATCAATTGTAAGGTGCATCATCATTTTACGTGTGTATGAAAGATAACGCAACCATTTAAGCTATGGGACAATGCCTTCTTGTCATGTTAGACTTTTAATTTTAATATATTGAAGAGACATTTTAGATTTATTAGGAGGACCGTAAATTTATCATCCATCTTACTGGACACTTGAAAAATAAGAACATAAACAAAAATTAATTGGTTAAGCTTTTTCTGAAATAATTTCTCACTCAGAGTCCAACTCTCCAGTATCAATTTTTTTAATTGAAGTCTAGTCAATTTACAATGTTGTGTTAATATCTGAGGTACAGCATAGTGATTCATTTATACACATATATATATATTTTCTTTTTCATATTCTTTTTTTACTATAGGCCACTACAGGTATTGAATATAGTTCCCTGTTCTGTACAGTGGGACCTTGTGGTTTCCAGTATCAATTTGCAATGAAAAGTTGCCAGTACACACAGTTTTCCACACAATGTCATTGTGTTACCAAGAACATCAGTGAAGCAGTATTTCTTAAAAGATTGACCCACTATTGTCTTTGAGATTTTCTTCCCAGATGGTGACATTCACTCTGCAGATTCTGATGCTCCCACCTCGTCAATGCCTAGTGGACATCAACTCATCTTGATTTCCGAGATGTCAAAATGGGAAAAATTGTACATCCACAAATTGCAAAAATAGGATTGTAGATGATAAATCAGTGATTTTTTTGAATACTCAAATAAATGACTGTTTTCAGCTGTCTCTACCCTTGTTTATTGTTTGAGTCTTATTTTTCTTGTTTGGAAAATTAAGATGTCAGACTAGAAGCCCTCTAAGATCATTTTTTGCTAAAAGAAATTGCAAGTGCTTTGTAAGTGTGGCCAGAGTTTATAAATATAAGACAATATAGTTTTGGTGAATGGTTAAAAAAAAAAAGGTATTCTGTCCAACCTGGTCTTCAAAGGTTGAAGGCTCTAGTTCAAACAGCAAGAATCCCACCCAGCTGTTCTTTCAGATAATTGATCAGGATGGGGAGGTACAAAAGCTGAGCTCAGGAGATAAAGGTTGTGCAGTGTGTGGGGATTCGCGCCACACTTAACTGGCCCCTCTCTCTGTCTCCGTGGTGAATACAGTACACAGAGCACCGCCATCAGAGACCAAAAAAACTACTCAGAATTTACAAACAGGAAGAAATGTATGCTTCACCTGTACGTGGTCAGTTTCAGGATAGGAGGAAGAGATGACCTCTGGATTCTTTGCCAAGTGAGAAAGTACACGGAGGGGCCAAGCAGAGACCAGGACTGTGGTTGTAGCCGTAAAAATCTCTCACCAACACGGGACTCTGGCCTGACGGCAGGTGACCCATGGGTAGAAGTTAAAAAAATCTTGATTGTCAAGGTCTGTCCTAGTTCCGTCTATACATAGCCCTCAGAGTCCTATGTCTCCAGATATGGCTAAATGGTCGCTTTGTGAATACAGAATGGCTCCTGGAGCCTGAAGTCAATGCCTATAAATTTGGGGAGCAATGCCATGGCCCACCAGATAACCCGTGTATGTATGCAACCATCCAGCTACAAACGTCTGCGGACTTTGCCCCACGGGGCCACCTCTACCAGTCAATCTCTATGGCCTTGAACTTGCTGTACACCTCACTGTGTCCCAGGAGGCCCCATCTTAGACACAGGGACCTCCCGCACATCAGTGAAAGGACGGACACTAGAACAGGGGAGGCTGGGACTGGTTTCCCCTTTGTTTCTTCTATTCCTGAAAGTATCCAGCTCTATTGTAATCAATTTCCTCCTGCCTGTTCCTTTGCCTACGTTACGAGATACTCCCTAGAGAAGGAGGAAGAACAATGGAGCACGTTATTAACTAAAATCAGCACATTCCTTTTTTTTTCTTTTTCGTTTTAGCTATCCTGGAATAGATAATTTATTGGAGTTTGATGCCTTAGGAAACATTCCATTTTGGTTACATGACACGGAGAGGAACTGACTTAAACTTCCCTCACAGACCCCTTCATGCACTTGGCATGGCGCTAACGCCTCCCACTGGTGTGGAAATCTTCTCTCCCCAGCACAGTCTGAAATTCTGCTTCCAAGTCAGAATCAAAGAAGGATTAGAAAGATGTCCATTTCAATATTTAAAGACTGCTTCAGACGACGTATAATATCCTGCCGATTATGAATGTATTATATTTACTAAAAACTGCTAAGTACCCTGCCAAATTTTTTGCTAATATTATAATCAAACATCCTTAGTTATTGGTGCTTATGCAGCCACTGAAAATGCCAAGTAATTATATACAGAATATATTTTCTCCTTTGAAACTGCAAAGCCCCAGAGGTGCAAACTAATGGCCATGCTCTTCCACATACATTATTCATTATATACTGGCTTTCAAGAATCCTACATTATGGAAAACTAATTACCTGCCACATTTTAAGCCACATGTATGCTAATTTATATTATGAGCATTTTGAACAATCTTTCACTCCTGGTCAATTCGTTTTTTTGTTTTTTTTTTTTTCAATGATAAAGACACTGAAGATTTTTTGGTAAAGCTTAAAAAATAAGAAAAATAAGAAATTAGGACAATTCAACTAACCAAGAATTTGGTGGAATTCATTGTTAGACGCATGATAAACAAGTCAAATGGAAGATGGGTAAGAGATTTATGTGCTGGGTCAACTGTTTAAATGTGAGTCTTCATTGCTTATGATTCTGTACGGATGCTAAGTAAGGCCTGAAATGTCTCCCAGTTGAGGATGCGAAAGACACCACTTACCAGTCTGCAGGCAACACCTTTGAGAGGATTAGACAGGATGCTTTTTCTAGGCTCCCTGCTCCCCAAATATGGAAGCTTCCCAAGGGATAGTGTATGGAATTATATGCCCCGAAGGGGCTTTCGGTTTCCCGAGGCCAGTATTCTGTCCATTAAGTTTATTCTTTGCTACAGTTTTTAGGAAAGGATATTCAAAACTTTTCTCAAAGATAAGTCTTCAAAAACCCTAGGAAGCCCTGAAATATTATCACAGATAGAACAAATAGAGGGAAAATTAAACAGTAACAGCAAACCAGGTACGATTGTGTTAATGACCGCTAGAACACAGACTTCCGAGTCAAACTCTCTTCATTAACACCATGACTCCGCATGGATGTCATGCTAACTTAGGATGCAATTAAAATCCTGCAAGATTCTATGTGAATTGTCCTGTGCCACCATCTCTGGTGACATCAGCTCCTACCACTCTCTCCCAGCATCCCCCACTTCCTCTGCTTTAACTACAGGAAGGTGGCTACAATGTCTCTTGTTCATCACTGTGTCCCCCAGAGTGTTTCATGAATATTTATACAGGTCTACAAAATGGGGAAAGTTATATGTATACATATATATGTATATATATAAAAATACATGTTTCAGGGCATATATATATTATATATATATACACACATATATATATGTCATTATTTAAATAGCAGTGCTTTATATTTTTCAAAGGACTTTTACTTTTTTTCCCCTTTGATTTCTATCTTGTTTCTAGAAACTTTCTAGGAGTTTCTATCAGTTTTCTAAAAACTCACCTATTTTTGAATATTAAGATATTAGCAGTCAGGAGAAGTCACTGGTAAAAAGAGGAGTCAATCAATGTGGCACGTTGATGTCACTGAAAAATAAAGTAGTACCAACATAGAGGGGGAAAGTGCGTTTATTCGCTGTCAGAAAATACATGAAAACGTCGGTGATTCCGGTTAGAGAAGTTAGACCAAACGTGTGAATTTGAGCCCCGTCCTTCTAGACGTGAGGTAGCAGAAGGAGCACACAGGGTGGCTCAGCCAGCTGAGGTGGAGTTCATGCAAAGAAGCCGCACTTAGGGGAAACTTTGTGAGTCACAGGCAACGGCCTCAACCCAGAGCAAAAAGTCACGCATCCTTAGACTGGAAAATCTGTCACGCCCTTAAGCCTCACCCTTATGAAGGCGATGACAATGCTTTCCATGATGGTGCCACTTAAGGAGAGGAGACAACCTGGGTTCATGTGCCCTGGACAGGACGAGTCATTACCGATAATTCACACGTGTTCAGATGCTGTTTGTGCTTTTGCCATGAATGGAAGTCATTTCCTAGGTTACATGAAAACAAACTTTTTTTTCCCTAATAGAACTACAGTTGCTGTACAATATTATACGTTACAGGTGTGTGATATAGTAATTCACAATTTTTAAAGGTTCTACTCCATGCATAGTTATTATAGATTATTAGCAATGCTCCCTGTGCTGTACAATATATCCTGGCAGCTTATTTTATACATAGTGTTTGTACCTCTTAGTTCTCTACCCTGCACAGCCCCAACCCTTCCCTCTCCCCTCTGATAACCACGAGTTTGTTCTCTGTATCTGTGAGTCTGCTTCTTTTTTGTTATAGTCACAGGTTTGTTGTACTTTTTAGATTCCACATATGAGTGATATCTTTCAGTATTTGTCTTTCTCTGTCTGACTTATCTCACTTAGCATAAGGCCCTCCAAGGCCATCTACGTTGCTGCAGTTGGCAAAATTTCAGTCTTTCTATGGCTGAGTAGTATTCCATTGTGTTTATACATTCACCACATCTTCTTTATTCATTCATCTGTAGATGGACACTTAGGTTGTTTCCATATCTTGGCAATTGTAAATAACGCTGCGATGAGCATTGAGATGCACGTGTCTTTCGGAATGAGTGTGTTTATTTTTTTCAGATCGAGTGAAAACAATCTTACCTGCCTCATCGTAGCTCCAATTCCAGCTGCAGTGTGAGCTGGGTCCCGGCCACGTGGGCTGTGCGCCCTGCTCAGCACTGAGCCTTCCCCTCCCTTATTCAGGGTGGGACAAACATCAACAGAAAGTACTCGTGTATGTATCACCTGTCTCTGAGGTTGAAATTAAATGGTTTGGTTTAAAAGCGCTGTGGAGGTCTTTGAAGGCATCTGCATTTCTCATTTTTTTTGGAAGAGGAATCTTCTGCTGCCTTTAACCAGCTACATATAAAGTAATGTCTTGCTGATCCTCTTCGGGGGAGGCTGAGGTGCTTTGATATTTGTGTTGTTGAGGTTATAAAAATAAAGAAGTGGAAACATTGCATAAGTGGGTCAACGCGAGTACTTCCTAATATTGACTATATTTCCATTCTTATGGACAAAACTGCTTTTTGAATGACACGATTTTTCTTCTGCAGATCCCGAGGACTCATTTTATCTCTGTGCTCTGTGGACTGGAGATCTTGGAAAACGGGCATCTGTCTTCATATTTCAGTAATAAGCCTCAACAGCCTCTGTTCAAATACTTCCTGTGACAAGAAACATATTACTCACAAGACAGTTTATTCTATTTTCAAAAACAACAATTCAAAGTATGAGAACATTGATACTGACACCTGGTAATTGTCAGAAAACGTTTTCATGATGTGTAAATACAAAATATTCTGACAGAGGTGTAATCGGGCGTTGGCTGAGGTCTTTAATCCCTAGTTTAAAGGACTCTCTCCTGAACCCATGTTTGGCCCCATGGCTGTCCGCTATGCTCACCCCAAATTGGGACCTGAACTTGGGACACACTTTAGTGTAAGTCATGTACTTGGTGACACCACCCAACTGAGCTCTGACGCAGACAAACTCTTCCAGTAGAATATTTAGGAGAGCAAACCTCTATGATTATATTTCCTAAATTTCTACTCGAGACAGTTTTTAATTTTTTGGACCTAAGGAGCCAGACCTCTCGCACAAACAGCAGACTTGTTTCAAAATTACATTGAAAAATTGTGCTGGTAAACAAGGAAATTCCCCCTTCTAATTGTCATGCGGACATAAACAAGTTGAAACACTCATGAGACAAAGCCTCTCTAATTTTTCAAAATGAAATATCCACACTGAAGTTCCCAGTGTGGCTTTAAGACAATGGCTGTAACTCAACACTCATCCGGAAAAAGGGGTCGAAGAAGTAATTACTGGAAGTTGATTGTGTAATATCGGATCTGAGAGTCATCCAGGATGTTAGTGTTGTCCTGGAAAGGGACGTTATGATAGCCCCAAATACCACACGATAATATTTGTTACAAGCAGGGCTGGAAGATGAGGCGTGGGGAGGAAAAATTATTAATGTTTTTAGTAGTTTCCCTTCAAGAGTGAGAGCGTTGAACAGATAGGCACTTGAAACAGTGGCGTGGTGTCTTTTTCTTTCCTTTAAATTGTGGTGTCCTGGGACTTTCCACTTAATGAACCAGCGGGTTTCAGAGCTTCGGAGGAAGGACAGAACATGCTATTTATTGCTTGGATGCGGTTGGGACTCTCGTGAAAGCAGGCTCCTGAGAGACAAGGATTGTTGAGAGAGAAAAGGATTTCGACACTTTCAAACTCCTTAAAGATTGGAGGTCTGGGCTTCAGCTTTTCCTGGGGGTCTCAGGAAGAGGGAGCAGACAGGCTGTGAGGGAGGAAGGCTGCTCTTTGCATGGGGAAGGATGGGGGTCTCCAGGGGTGAGTGGAGAAGAAAGAGGACACAGTGGGATCTATGACATCCTCCTCCCCGCTTCAAGTCAAGTCCAAGGGTGAGGTGTTATAAACAATGGATAAGGTTCGAGGGTGTGAGAGAAGAGAGACTTTCCCATCATTGTCCTGGACACTGGCTGGAATTTCAAGTCCCCTCCGAGCGAGGGAGCAACCAACAAAGGTGCCCACGGGTGGCAGGTTGGACCGGTTGAGGGGACCTCTGTCAACAGAGAAGAGGAAGAGTCAGCTCGTCTTCTCTCCGGCCAGGGCCAAGTTCACTCCTCATGGAGGGGCCAGAATAACGATCGGGTCAGGACAGAGAAAAAACTGCAAATTTTCCCTCCGGGGGTTTCAGCACAAAGCCCAGTGTCCAGGCAGGACGAGAAACAGCCTCGGAGATGTCAGGGAGGGTCGGAAGCACAGTGCACAAGCCACCCCCAGAGCCCCAGGCCCAGGAGCCTTTTCTCCTCACCTCCACCCCGACGCGTCCTCTGATACGGGTGACACAGGATGGCTGAGCAATCACCTGAAATAAAAGAAGGTAAACTCCGATAGACCTTTACGAAACAAGGGAGCCCAAGTTACTTTTAATTGGCAAGTTTAATCGCCCTTTTGCTTCAAGTCTTTCCCGTCCATCCTTCCATCCATCTATTCCTGCAGCAAAGTTGATCTGCTTTTCCATGAGGCTAAACATGATTACTCACTCTAGCCTGCATCTGCCTCTCCCACTCTTGGACACTGCTTTGTTTCTCTGACATTCTCTTTTTAAATTGGTTCTGCCAGCTTGGCTGTGTCAAGGCTCTGCGTGTGCAGGGATGGGGGAGCTCCATGGTCTTGCTGGAGTTTGAACAGCACGTGTCAGCTTTCAGTGTAAGGACCTCTCCCTTCTTCCAGACTCCTGGTATCTAATGCATGCTGCCTAACTCTGAGAATATATTTTTTTCTTTGACTAACATCAGTCTTTAACATCCCTCTCTCCTTTTATGAAAGAATGTGGTGAAGGAGAATTCGAACTTTGACTTCTTTGCTAAGCAATTCAGAAACTACAGGAGCTATGCCCTCAAGCTAAGGTCTCAAACTACCTAAGCCATATAATTTTTTTCTCATTGCTTGAAATGTCAGTGAGGTCCCAATGTAATCCAGAGTGTTCCTATTATAGTTTATGAAGACCACTCTTACCTAACCATATTTATACCTGAAATAGAAAAGTAATAAAATAGAAGTATTTGGAATCATAAAAAAGTAGAATAAGAAATAGTAAAATAATAGAAAATTTTGACACTGTAGTGGCTTTGCCTGAGTGTCATTTTTTTAATTTAGTAAGACTGATCTCCCTGCAAATGGTGAAGCTTGTAAATGTCTCAAAGTCACTTAATCCGGATTATATTCTATTTTCCTTGGCCCAGATAATGTAGGTTTAAAAAGAAATAATGTTCTGTACATGTTGGCAATGAAAGTTTCAGGTATCTATTTAATATCTACCTCAAATAGAGAAGTGTTTCTAAGGCTCTGTATTTAAACAACAGATTTTTCTCTGAATCTGTTTTGTTTGTATAAATCTTAGTGACTCAGGCCAAGATGGTCACTAAGGAGAACAATTTTAGTTACATTTTAAAAGAGTTAGTTGAAAATATGAATTTATGAACCAGCATTGGAACTAAACTATTTCCGCATAATTAGCCTTGTTTCATTATATCAGATACACAATATATATTTATCATGTAATATTTTAAAGTGGAAAGACTTTTTTTCATAATAAGAGGGACTGTTCCTCTTAGATGCAGATTTCTGATGTGACCTGATTCTTTCCGTCTCCCCGACATGTATGTACCTTGGGAAGTCCCTTAACTTTCCTTGTGCCTTGGTTTCCTCCTCTACAAATTGGGTTAAATAACAGTAATCCATTTGCTAGAGCTGTGAGTGCTAGAAGCGTTAATAGATGTAAATATATTGGAACAGCTCCTGGTGCATAGTTAGCGTTAGGTGTTACCTGCGATGGTTATTAACATGAAAAGCATTTTATTAACTTTATTGTTTCAGATAAACAAGTTATTATTACTGTGATAAAAGTAATTTTAAAAATGTTATATCCTCAGAGGCACATATCCGACCTAGCCTTTTTGGTGTAATGACTTCTCTGTCACTCACCACCCCTTCAAACCTGGACAATCTACTCAACTTCTCAGCATGTTAGCTTCTTCATTCACAAAAACGGATATCACACTAGTGCCCGCTTACAAGGATGTTCTGAAGACCAGTTGAGTGGACATGTCAAACACCCAGAAAAGGGTGTGGATGACAGGAAGCATCCAACAGACGAGAACCATGCCCACATTTTTGTCACCATCACTGTGAAACTCCATATGTCTCCTTTCATTCCAAATTTTCTCTCACCCTGGTCCAGTCGAGTATTAAACAAAACTCAGTGATGTATCTTAGGTTTTATTCTCAACCTTGTAAATTTTTGTACTTTTGAATGCACCAGTATAACAGAGCATTTTACTAAAAGCAACTGTATATTTCTTTTACAGTTTTGGGAAGTCAAAGGTTAATTTTGAACATTTTTGTCCAGTGTCCCTTCTGATTTTCAGGATCGGGTCTCTGAAATGTAAAATAAAATAAAATAAAATAAAAACAACAACAGCAATCCCTGCTAACTCTAGGGGAGAGGGGGAAAGGTGTCAGTGTTTAGAGTAAAATAATAATGCTATCCATCTTTCAAATATTGTACTAAATCTTTACAAATCTTATCTCATTCGATCTCCATAGCAACCCTATAAGGTAGGTCCTGTTGTTACTGCCATTCACAGAGGAATACCCTGAGTCAGAAGATAGCTAACTGAGCGAAATGATTCGTCCGAGATGACACTACAGTTAAGTGGGTGAGCCACAGAAGTTGCACCCATGAAGTCTGGTTCTCAAGCATGATTCGGAGGAAGATTTTATAGTGGGGTAATTCAGTCTTCTCTGACAAGCACCTTCTCTCTGTGGGCTCTTTCTTTTCCTAAGAAAACATAATCAGAAAGACCTAAGGTAGGGACAGACAGATGCCAAGAGATAGTTTGTAAGATGAGTAATTTTCTTCTGGAGGGCTTCTGTGTAAAGGTGATTCTTCACTTTTATTTGTATGTCAATTAATATTTGTTTAATCCTTAATACAACATTTTCCAATTATTTACAAACTCTTTTTTACAACCATACGTAGAAACTTATTTATGGCGTCGACTAAATTTTCCAAATATTTAAACATAGATTGTAGTTGCAATGCTTGTAAATTCTAACACAGCCAGTTTTCTTAAATGTTTTAAAGGTTTTTTTTAAATGCACATAAGACACACCACAATGATTACAATTTTTCTTCCTTTGTTCTTATACCCAAACCAGCTTTTAAAGTATTACTGTTGTGGCTCAAAATTTAGCTTTATCTTTTCACTCTGACCGAGAGGATTCACTACCTACAAACAAGGGAATTTTTCAGCGTTGCTCTCATTCCCTTCCCCGTGCTCTGACTCTTTTGTGAGAGTAAAAGTTTTATCTATTTAGATTTTCTCAGTTTAAAAGAATAAAGAATTTTCTCTGATTTATTTCATATACACATCATCTGTTTCCTTAACAGAGTGAACCTAAATTTTGCAGTTCCAGTGGCCAGTATGACCTTGTAATTATGCTGGTGCTTCACACTGAAAGCTAGTTTCCATCTTTTCTCCCTTTTGCAATTAGTTTTAATAAGCGCCACAGGAATATTATTACTTCCTTAGTGGAGGCCAGCTGCGTGATCTTCGGAGCTGTGGAAGTTTCCATTCCCAGCCACAGGATCTGTTCCTCTTCACAATTTATGGGGCTGCATAAATCAGGGCTCTGCTGACAGAGAGTCAGAAACTGACAGCAAAAGAAAAAAAGAAAAAGAAAAGAATAAAATAGAGAAACTGACTGCAAATGGTCAGTATTCCTGAAAACATCTTTTTTTTTTTAAAGACTCTGCTAATGGATCCTGTGGTCTCTAATCCAGAACCAATGATGCTGATCAGAAAACCCCAAACATCCAAAACTACAAAAGCAACCAGAAACCCAAACAAGTACTTGATATAAAAATAAATACAGATAAAGATGTAGATGTTGATAAATGTAGATGAGCGTTTTCTAGCCGTGGTACTCTTGATATTTTGGGCTGGATAATTTTTCGTTATGGAAGGTGACCTGGTGCACGGCACAATATTTAACAGCATCCCTGTCCCTGGCCTCTATCACTGGATCCTAGGAGCACTCTTTCCCTAGTTATCACACTCAAAAGTATGTCTATCCAGACATTGCCCAGCGTTACTTGGAGCAAAATCTCCTTGGTTGAAGACTGCTGACATACTTATGCCATAATTCAAATGTATGTTGCTGATCGGAGACTCAGACCCAAGTAGAAACTAAAAAAGTCTTCTCTCAACTTGATCTTACTGCTGGGAGATGAGGAGCAGGGTATCTCCATGCTTTTCCTGTCTTTCCCTCTTCACTTTTGCAATTAGCTTCCATGTCTACTGGCCCTTCACTCTCCCCACTGGTTGTTCTGTTTTGTTTTTGTTTTGTCTTGCTTTGTTTTTTCAGGAACTTGAATGATAAATGGAGAGCAAGGCTAGTTTATAAATTTTATTAGCCTGGATGTTTTCCACTAGATGTGGCAGATTCTTAACTCAAACAGTCTAATGAACATAGTAAACTTTTTTCTCTCAGCAACTGAAAAGTTCAAAGGTAGAAATACAGAAATAGATCCAGAGACATGTGTGGTAGTATCAGGGACTCAGTTTCTGCATGTATCTCTCAGTTCTGCTTTCTCTGTGTTGGCTTCTTTCAACTCTCAGCACGTGGTAGTAAGATGGAAGCCAGTAGCTTAAGACGTGCACTCTACTAGTTCAAGTTCAATAGAAAAAGATCTTCACTTTCCCCACAATTAAAAAGAAAAGTCCTAAAACAGAGTATTATTGGCTCCAATTGGTCTGGGTTGGGTCAGGAGCCCATCCCTGAATCAAACACTGTAGTAAGAGGGGACTTAGAGTTCCGACTGTCCGTACTTAGTTCTCAAGAATAATTCTGAAACTGGGAGAGTCAGCTTCACCTGAGTCACCTGGACTGATATTAAAGGATGGTTGGCTCTCACTGTGCTCGGACCAGAAGAAGGGGAATTAGAGGCTTAGAAGGCAAAAAACTAAGATGTCCGCTCTGTGCTCATTGGGAATGCCAGGAAGTAGGTGCTGAGCTGTTTTGATCTCTAGTTGAAGACTGTTCTTAACAATACATCCCACAGACCATGCATTTAGTGGAACTCCTTGGAATTTGATGTGTCGTCTCTTAGCTTTCACTTATAGTGCTCTCGGCAGTCTTTCTGTGTATATTTTCATTGACATTTTAATGAATACAACTTGATTGGAAGAGTTTGGTGTTTCATTTTAATGAAAGATGTTATTTCCTTAGCCATGAAGATATCTATGCTACACTGCACTACTGTAAGTGTTAAAGCATCACATAGTTTACTGATAACTTTGGTAATCTTGTAAGTTGATTTTAATGAAATAAGTTGATTTCAACGGAACATCTATGGAGAAAGCCGTTTTCCGACACAAAGAAAATAAGAACCAGCATCTGAGATACTCAGAACATTTAGACAGTTTCATTTTCTGAGAAACACCATGATATTTTATATGCCAGCTCTAAGGGAAAATAATTGACAATATTTTTGCAAAGAAGAGGACTTTAAGCAATTTGTTTTGGTGTGTGAGAAACTTAATTCAACTTACCAAAAAGCTGTAACACTTTGTACCCAGTTGACGTTTTGGCTTTTATAGCTACATTATGGGAAATGTATTCTGCACAAGAAGGATAAAAAGATCTCATCCACTTCCTGTTTCTTCCATTTTATTTTCTCCCCCATTTATCTTGTCTTTCCTTTTCAACTCTACCTCTTCTCCCTTTATACACTGTATTCTTCTTTTACCCTGCCTTTTACGCTTCCATCTATTTCCTTTGGGTTAGTTTCTTCTTCCCTTAATAGTGTATTAAACAGCCTGCAATGGCTTTACTGAGTTTCTATACGGATGAGAGAATTGCTAATTTTCTTTTATTCTACTGCTGGCAAATTTTTAATCCTCTCATCATTTCTCTTTATGTACCTGTATACAACAATTCTTCTTTAGCTAGCAATCCCATACAGAATTAAACTTTTTACGGTGGAGACTTCTGATTGTCCACAGAAGTCTGTTCTCCCCTTAAAACAATTATTGCTAGAAACAAGCATCCAGGCACAATAAAAAGTACGTGGAGGTGGGGTCTAACAAGGTTTTATTTTAAAATTTATTTTTATTGTTACGTTTTGTTTTTACATACAGTAAAATTGACACTTTTTGGCGTAAAGTTCTATGCATTGTGAAACATGCACAAAGTTACATGGTCACCACCATCACAATCAAGAAACATAACAAGTTTTGTCACCTAAAACCTGTGTCTTGCGCTACCCTTTTGTAGTCAAGCAAGTTTGTATAATGTAACTTGTTTCGAGTACGTTAAGGTTAGTTTTATGGCCAAATATGTGGTTTCTCTTGGTGACTGTTCATGGAAGCTTGAAATGAATGTGTTGCATAGAATATTCTATATTCTTTTGTTGGGCAGAATATTCTATATCTTATAAAAGTCTATAAATGTCAACTAGGTCAAGGTGGTTGGTAGCATTATTTAAATCTTCTATATTCTTGCTGTTTGACTGTCTTCTTGTTCTAGAAATTACTAAAAGAAGACTTTTAAAGTCTCCAAGTATAACTGTGGATTTGTTTATTTTTTCTTTAAGTTTTATCAGTGTTGGACTCATATACTTTAAAGCTCTATCGTTAGGAGCAAAGCAATTTAGGATTTTAAGTGTGTTTGAAGAACTGAGGTTTTATCGTTATGTCGTGGCGGGAAAACTACGGCCAGCCTAACCTGAGCCAAGATGTCGCTGGTAAGTGGGTTCTTTGTTTTTGTTTCATTACACCCGCAGTGCCATAAATTAAAAAGGCATTTCTATTCCCTAGGGCTCAAACTGGTTGGGTTTTGACAAGGCAAGATCATTGCTTTGCATGCGGAACAGCGGGTCTCTACCCCAAATGTTCTGAATCAGAATCCACGTTGTAACAAGACCCCCAGGTAAATTGTATGTTCGTTAAAGTTTGGGGAGCCCTGCAATAGGCTTTCCCATCCTCCTCATGATGCAGGAGTGCCTCGATTCCTGTCAGTAGAGGAAGAAATAACAGGGACTTTACCTGGTTTTGATATTTACGAATATATTGTCTCACACAAAAGAGATTTTTGAACTGCCCAATGTTTACACAGAACCACCAGGTTACGTTTTTGTTGCTCCTTCTGTAGCCAGACATTTCTATCTGTCGTTGGCTGGGGCAGCTCTAGCAAGGATAGTGGGAGCTTCAGCTAAATCCCCATCCTGGCCCCTTTGACCTCATCTTCCCCCATCTCATTGTTTCATTTACAACTTGTATTAGAGTTCTCCAGAGACACAGAACCAATAGGAAATATGTATTATATTATATTATTTATATAACATATTATGTATTGTATATGCATAATACAATGAGGAATTGGTTCATGTGATTATGGGGGCTGAGAGTCTCACGGTCTGCCATCTGCGAGCTGGGGACCCAGGAAAGCTGGTGGTGTAATTTCAGTCCAAGTCTGAAAGCTTGAGAACCAGGGGAGTTGATGGTATAAATTCCAGTGCAAAAGCAGAAGACCAGTGTGCCAGCTCAAGCATGTAGGCAGGAAAAAAAAAAGGACCAATTCCTCCTTTCTCTGCTTTTTGTTCCATTCACGCCCTCAGTGGGTTGCACAATGCTTACCCATACTGGTAAGAGTGATGTGTATACGTTACTGAATCCACTGATTCAAATGCTCGTCTCCTGCAGAAACACCCTCACAGACGCACCCAGAAGTAGTGTTTAATATGGACACCCTGTTGGCACAGTCAAGTTGACAAATAAAATTTACCGTCAAACAACCAAAGCAATTTTGTAACTTCCCATCCTTTCTACGTTTATCACTCTGATTCTAACTCTAGGTGGCGTGTATGTAGGTATAATTGTAGAATTTTATAACTGGAGGGACCTTCAAGATTATCATGTACAATTTTCTAATTTTAGAGGAAAGAAATACATGGTCTAGAAAAAGTAAGTGACTTTGTAATCTGTTGTGGGAGGAATTTGGTATGGTGAACCTATTAACATTTGGGAAGAATAAATATATTATGCCAGATGGAGTGGGCTTTTAGTCTCCACTAGGTCTCATAAAATAGATTACCTTACAAAGTACACAAAGAATTTATTTGAACATGGCCCTGTGATAAAATCACCGTAGACCACTGAAACAGGATTCAATACAAGTTTGCTTCTGGCTATTTTTACTGTCAGGAGCAAAGGTATTTGACCGTGGAGGAGAGGAAATTTCTGTGCTTTAGACAGTGAACTTGGGAATACAGACTTGTCTTGATAAACTTTTTCATGTTCCTTTGGCACTTTGTGTAACATGAAAGTCTGTTTCATGATCTGCTAGGAGGAGTTATGGGTAGGCATGGTCACTGAATACGGTTTTATCTCCATTATAACATGAAGAACTGATCGGTGCTAAAAAAAGGATGGGCTTTAAGCAACGTGTGGATGGAGACTGGATCTGTCTTGTTCATAGTTGTATTTTTGTACCCAGTTTGGCTTTAAAAGATGGCCTTTTATCTGTATTTGATTGGTGGCTGCTCTGAGTAGTTTAAAATCTGAGCAGGCAAATCATGTAAATTCAATATGCAGATAGGAAAAGCGAGTGAAAATTCAAGCCATGTTGTAATTGTGCTACAAGCACTGCTGAAACAGGTTTATAGATATTGGCATATAATCCACAAGGGGGGGCTATGACCGTGGCCTGCAATGTTGTGGGAGAAAACATTCATGGAAGGGATGGGATTGGAAGATGGGTGGGATCTGTAGAGACCAAGCAAGTGAGACAGAATTTCAAATGAAGGTTTATATAAACGAAAGAAACACAAGAAAGGTAGGGACAGGAAGTAGAAGGACTTTGCGCGGTGTCCAAGCCATGCGGTCAGAAGCGGCTGGGGTCCTCCAGTGCCGTCTGTGGCCACTGCCTCATCCACTCCACAGTGGTCGCACACGGGCGGCTGGTTGGAGGCAATTGTTTGTCTGGGGATATAAGACTGAGAATAAGGGTCTCTCTAGAGAAGTAATCTCCTATTTTAAGCCAGGCTAGAGGATCATCCTGTTCCTGGAAGCATCACTGTTCCTTCTAAAGGCTTTCAAACAAACCTCTTATTTTATTTCATCTATCACCTCCATCCCCAGAAGTGCCAGGTGCTTCTAATTTCTGAGCCTTTCAAGAGCTCAGTAGTTAGCTTGATTCTTGTCGGCTTCAATCTATACTCCCTGACCCTATGTACACACACACACACACACACACACACACACACACACACACACAATTACTTGAAGGCCCAGAGCTTTCTCCATCCTAAAAAATCAGTTATCACTGTTCTATTGCTTACCTGCTTGTGAACTTTTTGACATCATCTGTCTACTTATGTATTCTTTTCTTTTCTCATTGTCTTTTGGTTTATGCCTCTTTTATTCCTTGAAGGTTCTTTTAGTGGGGTTGCAAGAGGAAGTGGAGATAAGCAAATGCATTTCTTCAGATAAACCATATTCACAGTCTTTCTCATCCTACAACCCTATTTGCGCCATTGTTGTAACTGGTTCTGAAAAGGGCATGCTTTTAACCCTTTCACTCTCCATTCCAAGCCATTCTGACAAGAACTTGAGACTGAAGACAGGGTGACAGTTTTGAATTTTTTAATCTCAAGTCACTGACAATTCTATTGAATCTTCTAATGAGAAACTTCTATGTGAGCATTAATATTTGTCTTCACACCATTAGCATCCAAGCTAGCTTGTAAACTGTGTGTGTCCCATTCATTCTGGTCACCTTTCCACATCCACCTTGGACTCTCTCAATTTTTCAAGGAGAGAGATTCCTTTTCATCTCTTCTCCACAGTTTCAGTGTTGTGGTGACCCCATCTCTAATTCCAGCTTTCGCCACAAGTCTGATATCACAAAAGCCCTGCCCGTTAAGTTTACTTACAGTATAAAGTAGTTTTGCACATCATGTTTACTGGGTTCAGTAAAAGACATTTATAGCGTTTTAACAGTTTAGTCCCTGAGCAAACCCTGCTTATGTACTCAGATGCTAAACTATAAAATGGTACCTGAAATATTGCAGCAAAGTGTGTTACAGCTCAGTTGTGACAGCAACCTGGATCTGGGCGAGAGACCAAACAGCACTCTAAGGGTTGGAGAACTCAGGTTTATTAACGCCAGCAGGCCCAGAAGAGTTAACACTCCAAGCTCTGGACCCCACCTGTAGGTTTACACAGCCTTTTATAGGCTACCAGTCTAGACTTCGCAACATTTTGTAACATCATATACAAATAAGGTATAACAAAGGTGATAAATTGGGAAGAAGCTTTGTAGAAATGGACCAATCAGGAGTGAAGGAAATGGACCAATCAGGAGTTAGCTCAGGGAACCAACAGAATCGTAGGGGTAAGTTCCGCTTTCCTAGAAGTAAGCCATTTCAGAGTTTAAAAAGCAAGATAATGCCACTGGGCCAGGGAACCAGATGGTGCCGGCAGGAGAGTAGTGGTCCTGCCAGTCTTTTTCATGGGGCTTCCCACCTCAAAACTACCTACTAAAAGTCATATAAACCAGAGAGCTAAATATCAGGTAAAATATTTTATTTAAAACATTGAACATGGGCTTTATACCTTTCCGTTAGACAGTGCTGCCTTAGCAACAGCCCAGAGAAATTTTTGAGGCCCTCCAATTTATCAAGCAAACAATCAAGCAACAATTATTTGTTGAATACGCGTGTGCTCAAGCCTGAGGTGGTACCTCCAGGAATATGAAAAAATGTAAAATATTGTCCCTGCTCTTTCCCCCAGACGCAGAGGGGTGTCACGTGGACGCCTCATTCGAATCAAAAGCACAGGATTGTCATGTGATATATGAGACCAAGTACGCTTACCGCCCCTTTGCTGAGACAAAATTACGTATGAAAAACGCTAGCAACATAACACAACAGCATATCGAAGTGTTAAATCATCTGTCAGAGCCAGCAGATATTATAGACATTCAGAGCAGGAAGTCAAAAGGAAAAGAAGCAGAAACCAGAAACATTTATTAAATTCCTACCCACAAAGCCTGTGTTTTAAGTGGGCTGGGACTACATGGAGGGGGAAATTCCTAGTCATTGGTGTTGCCCTTGAGTGATGCATTGGATTTGTATAGAGGGAGAGAAAAAAAAAAAAACATCCCGTGCAAGAGGAACGTGGACCACAAAACAGTGACAAAACGGATGCCTGTGTGAGTTGGAAGGGAAAAGGAAAAGGCGATGGCCTGACTAGATTCAGTGTTCACGCTACGAAGAAGCAGGCAATGAAGGTGGATTGTAGAGTGGGACAAAGCATCGACACAGGTAAGAGAATCTCAGTTTTCAGAAGAAGGAAAAACAGCACATTGCATCACAGAAGTCCCTCGATTTAAGGCAGAACTTTGCTGCATTTTTTTGGTGTTAAATAGGGAAACACTGACATAGCCCCTTCATGACTGCAATAGGTCTTGTTTTTGCTTGTTGTCTTATTTCTTTGTTACTTACTCCACAAGCATCCCTTGGACTCGGGGAAAAAAACAGAAATTGGGATGGTTTGTGTTCTACTGAAAAAAGATGGCAGATGATTTATCCGCCGCCTGGAAACTAAGGGAAAGTTTGCCTCCCGCGCCCCTAACCCCCTTTCCAGAACAGAAGAGACTGGGTTGGTTACTTTGCGGGACTTCAGATAATCTTCATTTCAAATAATCTGTATTAGGCTCCACTCTGGTAAAATGGAACTTTGGAATTTTACGCTTTCCCGCCTCTCCTGATTTCCCTAAGGAGGAGGGAATTCTAGGGCACGCTTGCGCGTGGAGGGCAGTGGGTCACTCTCCTAAAAGGGAGGAATGCGACTCTGGTGGTCGTTTGGTCATTTTTGGTAAATAACTTTCCATCAACTTCTCAAGTTCCATCTCTCGGTGGAGAAAGATGCTGAGGAAAGAAACATCAGGTCATGTAGCGGTCAGTGCGGGCTCGCGGGACGCTGCTGCCTGGTCGGTTGATCAGGTGGAGCTACGGCCAAGGCGACCCGTTTACTAGGCTTGGCGGCTTTCTTTGTCCCTGCACACTTTATGCTTGACAGGATGCTAAAGCAAATAGAACAGGCAACCGCTAGGAGGTAGCCGAGCCATTCGCCGTCTGCCAGGGCGAGCAGAAATGCCTAACTGTGGCTCCCTGGGCTCCGGTGGTCCAGGCGGGTGGCGCTCTCCCAAGGTCGGGGTTGCGGTAACCTTGTGAGTGGAGCGAGAAAGACCTGGAAGCACAAATGTCCCTTTAATCCAAAAGGCAGAGGCGGCGACCGCGTCTCCAAAGCATTGTCACGTCCCGAGGTCTGCTCGCCTGGGCGCAAGCTGCCTGCACATCTGGACGCAGCAGCGCCTTTCCCCGCAGGGCGGAGGCGAGGCAGAGGACCCCGGTGAGCACGCACCTCCTCGTGCGCGCGCGTGCGGGCCCGTGTGTGTCTGCGTGTGTGTGTGCGCGCGCGCGCGCACGGGGGTCGCTGGAGCCGCGGCTCCGGGACCGGGGGGGGGGTGGGGGTTGGGGGTTCAGGAAGGAACAAATCTCCGCCGGCCTCCCCGCGCCTCACTGCGGGTTAATAACCAACCAGTGAGATAGAGTCGAGGGTGACGGCGGCAGGGTGACAGCCCCGGCACGCCGGCTGCGTGTCGGAGGGTCAGCCTATCAGTCAGTCTCCGCCACACTCAGGGATTTGTATATATACACGTTGGGGAGGGGTGGTTTTTTGTTTATTTGTTTCCATCTCTCTCCAGAGGACAAGGGCGGGAGAGCGGGGCGCGCGCTCCTGCCGAGCGTCGCGGATCTGAACGGGTCGAAGGAGGCAATTTTGCGGGTGGGGGAGGGAGGGGAGACCTTGATTTCCACCAATCCCCGGGCGTCTGTCTGCGAAGTCCCGGGCGCAGCGGAAGGCTGCGGCGCGCCGCTGAATTAACTGATGAGAGCGAGTTCTTTTCTTCTCCGGGAGGGGTGGGGAGCGGGGGTCCCGGCTGGCGAGGCGGAGAAGCCCGGGGCGGGCTAGCGGTCCCGGGCCGCCGTGGAAATTTCCAAGGACTTGGCGCGGCGCGGGGAGCGCGTCTGGGGTGGGGGGGTGCCTGGCGGCGCAGCAGCGCGGGAGGCGGGGAGAGGCGGCGAAGGGCGCAGGAGCATCGCTCTGAAGGGGACGCCGCGGGCCAAATGTCTGGGGGCAACCCGAGCCTCTCCCCGGACCCAGGCCGAGGGCGACCGTGATGCTGCAGAACCGGCGGGAGCGACTCGCCGCCGCCGCTCCCCGAGCTCTCTCAGACCCCAGCGCCCGCCTTCTGCAGGGGAAGCGACCATGGCCATAGCTCGTGACTTGCTTCCCGGCCACTTCCCCTAGAAAGAAATCCTTGAAAAAGTTGCCTTGGGAAAAATCCTTGCGCTGACCTTTGGGGCCGCGGGCGCCGAAGGAGCGTGCGTGCCAGTGCGAGCAAGAAAGCGAAAGGTGTATGTGCATGGGGGGCCGGCGGTGGGGGGACCCTCCGCTGCCACTGCGCCTGGCGTTGTGCTGAGGCTCTGGCCCTCGCCCCCCGGGACCCCGGGGCTGCGATGAGCCCCTGCGGGCGGGCCCGGCGACATACATCCAGAGGGGCCATGGCCGTCCTGGCGTGGAAGTTCCCGCGGACTCGGCTGCCCGTGGGAGCCAGTGCCCTCTGCGTCGTGGTCCTCTGTTGGCTCTACATCTTCCCGGTCTACCGGCTGCCCAACGAGAAGGAGATCGTGCAGGGGGTGCTGCAACAGGGCACGGCGTGGAGGAGGAACCAGACGGCGGCCAGAGCCTTCAGGTACTCCTGCCCTCGCGGCTCCACCCCTCTCGTGTCCTTTCCTCCTGGTGCGTTGACGACAGGGTCACCGGCCCTCAGAGGCCCTTACGTCCGGTCCTCCTTGTCCTCCTCCCTTTCTTTGTCGTTCCTAACCTGGAGACATTAGTCAGGGGCCCTTTCCCAGCCCTTGACCCAGAAGATGTGCAGAAACTTGCTTTGGCCATGTAAAGTCTGTACGCGTTTCTTCCCAAGCCTGGGTTTCTTTCAACGATTTGCCGATAACCGGTGGGAATAAGAATCCAGGCTAACTTTGTCCCTTGAACTTAATGAGAATTTATCTCTTGGTCTCTGCAGACGTTTGAAGCTATAAAGAATTAGAAGCAGGTACCAGGCATCTTCCTGAGGTTTGGTGAATCATTGGTAACGTGCTTCACAAATGAGGGAGTCATGGGCAAGTCTTGGGCAGGGAGAACATGGACACCCAGCCGGGCTCTCGCTGCTTTGTGCAGTGTGCCTGCACAAAAACATAGGACACTTACTGATGCCCTACTAAGAGCCCAGTGCTGTGTAATCTTTACTGAACCTTCAACAACTTTCTGGTAACAGATATTCTGTCCCCATCTTACCAACCACAAACTGAGTCTTCAGAAGGAGGAGTTACTTCCCCAAGGTCATGTACCTTTGAAGGGTCTGTGCTGGAATTTCTGTCACATGAAGCTCGAAAGCTCCCAGTTCTTTTTCTTGGCTTGGACTGTGGATGCCTTCTGGAGGCTGGAAGATGTGCATTAGGCAGGGGCTTGAAGTCAGAAAGCAGACAACAAACTCAAACGAGGTTGGAAACCGGAACTCTGAGGACCCTCTCAGAGGTTGAGTTTCCCTGCGCTTCTGGGGATTTCAGTTTAAGTGTCTAAAAATAAGTTCTTTTGTGAAGTCAGATTGGAAGTGAGACAGGGCTGTTTCCCCTTCCTCCCCGCTGCCCTGTTCATGTTGAAGGGACAAGCGGATGCTTCTGCCACTGTCAGGTGCCCCTTTCACCTTCAGATCCCTGAGCTGACGATGCTGCAGTTAGTTCTAACTATGACTGTAGTGGTCCGGGAGTGGGGAGGGGGTATGGAGCGCTTTCCTTTGCTCTGTGCAAGATCTTTCCAAGCACTATATTGGTAGATGAGAGCCAACTTCAACATTTTTCACTCTCTTTAGTTGCAAATGTTCAGAAACATCTATAAATTAAAAAAAAAAAAAAAACAACTTTTAAACCATGTAATTTCTCTCTGCTTCTCAGGCCTGCTCCCGGAAAGAAGGTCAAATAGATAATAGCCAATCCTTGCAGGGAAAGGCAGCTGAATTCTCCTTTAAGCTGAGAGGGAAGACGTCTCTCTTTTTAGAATTCTGTCATTAAGTTTAAAAATAACCCCACTCCCCTTAAAAGTATATTAAAGCTAATTTTCTCTTGCCGTCACAGTATTGATTGTTAGACTCAAAAGACCCCAAAAGGCATATTATCCAGCAACTCTTTTCTCTAAAGACAGAAAGCATTTTCATTTCAAGTGATAGAAGGAAATGAGTTAAGAACTTCCCATTGGTTTGCAATGAAAGAGCCCCTTTTTTTTTAATATAGGAGGAGGAATAATGAAGCTCTGTTGGAGAATAAATTTCTCTTGGAGAACATAATTGAGTGGAAAATGCTTCATATTCTCAGAAGCCCAGGCGGGTTGCATGTGAGACACGTTTGCCCCTTGCTGTCTTGCCCGGGATGGTCTTCAGTGTGTTTGGCTGGCATTTTGTGAAAATCCATACGCTATACAAACTGCCTAAACACATACCCCTCGAAGTTAGTGTCTGTAAAACTGTGTAAGAGGCACCATTGCGCACGGAAAGGAGTTTGGGCTTTGGAGTAGAATCCTGAATGTTTAGGCTGACAGGGCCATGACGAGGTATGCCACCTCTTTGAGTTTTCATTTCCTTATTTATAAGCAAGTATAATGGCATCTACCTTGTGGGATTGGTATCAAGTTTAAATAAAAAACCGATGCCAGGCTGCTGGCACATTTACCCCGCCAATGGTGCTATTGTCATTGTCATAAATTATAAATTGTAAGCTGTATACGTTACAACTTAAATAAGAACATCTGGCCAGCCCATAAGAATTTAGAATGGTTCACTTGCCAGATTTGCAGGGAATCATTATTGGTCCATATTCTGAACACCGCCTCCCCGCCCACCCTTTGCCCTTAAGCTAATGAACAGCTATGAGGATTTTAAAAGATAGTCAAAGTATGGTGGTCTGTTAAGTCAGTTTTTTTTTTATTCTGCGTGTTTAATTGTTTTTTAACATCTGGTTGTTAGTATGTGATCAGTCGTGTCTTACTGGTAAATAATAGATCAGCCAGAAGTCTTTATTGTGTTAAGGAAACACCGCTTGGGGAAACAGGTATCTGTGTTTCCCAGTCTGTAACATCTGCACAAAGACAAGTATGTGTACGTAAATGTCCAAGGTGCACTTACGTGTGGGGATATATAGATACACCTTCATTCATAAACCATGGAATGGTGTATGTCAATGTATAAATATATGTATATTAATTCATACATACATACAAGGAATCGCAGTCTGTCAGTCAACCAGTCTCGAATGCACCAGATATGAGTTAGGCCCTGGGGGGGTGGCAGTGAAACAGGCTGGGCAGATTGCTTCCTCTGAGACAGCTTACCTCCTCCTAGGGGGTGACTGACAAAAACAAACGAGTAAGGAAATGCGATGGTTTATTGTTAAAATGCTGTGAGGATAAGAGAGAGTGTTTCACTGTGTTTAAAAGCATCAGAATCTCAGGTTCCATTTTGCCCAGTGTGTTTCCATGGACTTCTGTGATTTTCTTCTTCTCCAAGCTTAGACCTTGTTAAGTACTGACTTCTCAGAGGGGGGCTTTGACAAACTGCTCAGAGGAGAACAGCAAGAAAGTAACAAAGCTGCAAGGGTTTTTTGCTTAATAGGAAGTTTTGCTACCATCTGCGAGGAAGTAGAAAGATGAAGAAATGGATTCTCCCTGCTGTGGAAATGTAAGAACGTTTCTTGGTGACTCTTGTTAACTCTAGTCGAGTAGTGTGAGAAGTGCCAAACCCAAGTGGCTTTTATCTCTTCCTCCAGGTCCTTGCCCATTTCATTGGCTTCTTAGGAATAAATTTCAGCTCAGAATTTATGTGCAAGGCTTTATTCTTGGCACCTGACATAGTAAAAACAGCAACAACAAAAACCAACAAATTATTAGACTCTTGTTGTATGCATGGCGTGATGCTCAATGTTTTAAATGTCCTGTCTGATTATAATTCTCCTAAGAACCTTGTATAAATGCATACAGTATTATCCCTGTTTACCAAGATGAACATGCCCAGCAAGGTTAGCCTGCAAGTGATTGACATCACTTTTATTAATTGAAGTTAAGGACAAAAGCTGGTCACATTCAGAGATGAACTGGTCTCATTCAGATGATAAAACCACCCCTCTCTTTCTTGGTTAACCATCTCCTAATATCAAGGGATCACCACAATGTCTCTGGAAACATTTAAAATTGTCCTTTGAGGAAATCCGCCACCCCACCACGTGACAAAGGCTTGCCCACACGCACTGCCGGACACACCTCACCGGATATCATCATCACCAAACAGTCCTGGTCCCTGCCATCAAGGTCTCGCGGCCATCCCATGGGACAGGCTTCTATGTATATACCTGACAAATCAACTGGCAGTAGAGCCGTCGAAGAGAGGCAGCGGAGCCGAGTGAGAACCGAGGGATCCCGGGGCCGTCGGCACGTGGTTGGAGTCCCCTTTCTAGATGTGTGACCACCGGCAAGCCCAGCTCTCAGAACTTCACTTCCCCTGCTTCTAAAATGAGGTTTGTCATCATTTCTTAGAGGTGTATAGTGCAAATTACATGCTAGCATACAGTTAGCACCCAGGAGGAGGCCCCTGGTGGAGAATCACTGTTTTGGAGAAAACAAAACCAACCCAGTTGATAGGATTTTAAAAACCCAGAGAAACATAATACAATTGGGAGCTAAATTTAGAAACTGCAAACTGTAAATACTTTGACTTCTGCAAGAGGAGTGAACGAATTGCACTTGGATGGATGGCCGGGGCTTGGTTAGGGAAGCGTCCGGTCAGCAGATGCAGTTTGGGAAATTGACAAAAAGCAGCTGTTTCTGTTGGAAGCCAGTATGGGAACTGGCTAGGGGGGTCTCGTCAATGCCCCTCTTAGACCCTGGCAAGAAGAGCTCATGCTTTGTGTTGTGTTTCGGGGGCCTTGCTCTATTCCCCCTCTGGTCTCACCCCTTCTCAACTGGCCTCAATGGGGCCTTTGTAGGCTTTGGAATTCCCAGCCCAAATGACTGGAGCCCACTCCACAGTCTGCCTGCCTTCCTGGCATCCCTCATCCTCAGGGTGATTTGCCACAGTGCTGTGCGCCCTGCTAACCCGTGGGATGGCCAAGGAACGCTCTTTGCGGGAATGGGAGGATGTGAAAGGAACTTCGATACGGGACTGGGAGACGTCACGTGTACACGTGGAAAGGGGGCTCTCCGTGTTCTAGTACCAAACTTCCTGGAGTTTGAGAAGTTTAAATTTGAGTCTGGCGTTCTGGTTGGTTATGCAGGAGTATTTGTAGAGGAGAAAGGATAGAGGAGAGAACATTTTTTTAAAAACCTGTTTGTTAATTTGATTGTAACATCAAAACATTAGATATTTGCATACTTTTTGTCCTCAGCCTTGCAAATGGAGGTGTTTGTTTTTTGTTTTTGTTTTTGTTTTTTACAAGTTGGAAGCCTTTTTGTCTTCATTTTGGAGAGGAGCGTTTAGGAAGCTAGTTGATCAGTTGAATAATTATATAGGTTAGTGCAGAATACGGCCAGTTTGTCTTTTGACAGAGCTGTTGTGTTAGGAAGTCAGAGCTGGTGTATCAAATTAATGTGCAGATTGTCACCTGAAGAATGAGGAGACCCAGGCTGCCCCCTCGGGGCGGCAGGTGGCTCCCTCAGCATCCAGCTCTCACTTTGGGGAGGTGAAACCCTGGGGTCATATTGGCTGAAGATACAATTTCAGTGCACCCACAGGTGCAGTGAGCTCGGGGAGGGACAGACCTCCTTCCCAGGCCAGGAGCTAGTGAGCAGGCGATAGATAACAGAATAGCAAACACCTGTTACTTACATCGTAGTTGGGGTGGAGGTCACTCACTTCGTGGGCTTAACTCTAAGTGGTTATTTTAAAAGGTGCCTGGGGAAAAGCAAAGAGGGAACTTACGGCTGGCATCCTGAACTCAAGTCCTTATCAAACTGTCCAGACTCTGAATGTGAACAGGTGATCATACTGTAAAATGCCTAGCCTGCAGCTCAGAAAGACAAGTTTTTTTCTCAAAGGCTATTTTTCTCATCACAGTTGTGAATCATTTTGGAAGTGATGCCGACGATGTATCATTAATGTGGTCCCTTATGATGATTTCTAGTAAAAGACTTTCCAGCTTTTCATTCTATTTTGGCTCTGCTGGGAGCTGTGTGACCTTGGGCAAGTTGCTTAACCTCTCTGTTCCTTTGCTTTGTCATCTGAAAAATGGTATCATATGCTAACCCACTGCCAAGGTTTATGATGATAATTAAGGGAGCTAATTAGTGTGCTATCTGTAGTCATTCTCACCTGGCTTGGTGAGATGACAAGATGCTTCTTCCAGACTTTGGGGCCCCCGAGAATCAGGTTTTGATCCTGGTTCTGTCATTTATTAACTCTGTGACCTTGAAAAATTTAGCTGGCTTTTCTGAGCCTTAGCTGTGGGTGGCAGTTCTTACCTTGAGAGGATTAGGTGCTGTATAATTGCTAATTATTAAGCCATAATGAGGAGAAAAGCTGCTTTCTGGGCCACATCCTATGTCTGTTGCTTGTACTTTCAGGAATGGAATATATGACAATGAAATGTGACCTTTTTACAGCCTTCTTCTTCAAGTGTTAGTACTAAGGATGCATAAAATGGCCAGCAGAATTCTAAGGATGAGAGCAGACCCCAGTCATAAATCACTTATTCATTCATTCATTCATTTACCTACATTTAGTAAATGCTTGTTGTGTGCCCGTGAGGTGCTGGGATACAGTGATGAAAGTTAGATATGGTTCATGATTTTATAAAATTTACAGCCTGGACTAGTGTCGTTAGATCACTAGGAAATTGAGGTCATATGTTTCAAGGATGCTAGTTTGTCTGTTTTAGATAATTCTGCTGAGTTTTGAAGCTATTGATTTTCTCCCTTTCTGTTGGACCGTCTCCTAGCTATGGCATTGCCTGAGACGGAAGCAGCCAAGACCACAAGAGCTGTGTCACTCCTTTAATTAGGTGCCAGGAGGAAGCTGAGATGAATTCAGAGCTCCACGTTCTCCATTATTCAGGGCATGAGTACCAGAGTACACGACCAGAGATTTACAAGTGAGTGTAATGAGAAAGGGCTTTTTTTGAACAAAGCGCTTGTTTCAGTTATTCATAAAACAAATATATGTATGGTTTTATGCCCCTCATGCTTATTTTAAAAATTTATAATGTTTATTGTTCATCTGATTTTAGAAGTAATAGATACCTTCCATAGGAAAATTTAAAATGTAGAAAAAAGGAGAAAAAAAATCACTCATAATTCCGTGCCTCAGAAGTACTTATTGTAACACAGTTTCTTTTTTGTATATTTGCGTGCACATATATATTACTAAATTGTATATATTTTGTATATTTAGTTTTATATCCTCTTTTAATCACCCAATATTATATCTTTAACATTTTTCTCATCTAATTAATTTTTAACTTACAAGCTTGTGATAAAATAGCTTTGTGATTTTCGCTTTGGAAAAAAGTTACTTACCATGAGGTTTTAAAAAAAAAATGTCCCCACATTAAAGTAAATTACTTTCTTCCAAAGGATCCTTAAAAAGGATATTGAAATTTGCATGTTAGATTTTTTTCTTTAATTTCTTCATATATATTTGGGAAATACTGAACATAGGAAATCAATAAGCCTCTTCAAAGAGTTCTTTCTCAATGTTGGATTTAATGATAAGAGCAAAACTATTTTCATTTGTAAAAGTGACTCACATTTAATCACTCAGAGACAATTATTCAGTGCTCCTGTGTGTATATGTGATGAATCTGATAGTACATTCTGAATATTTTTGTAGTAATAATATATGTAGATCCACATCTTCCCTTTTTAATGGCTGTAAGATTTCCCCTTGTTAGGGTAGTTAATAATTTATTTAAGGAATCCACAGTTATTGGATATTCATGTTGCAGTTTCTCACCTTCATAAATAATGCTTTTATGAACATTTTTGTATATACATCTTAAACATTTATCTGTTGTTTTTCTCAGTATAAATTTCTAAAAGTAATTTCTTAACAGTTTTTTCTCCTACCATCAGTTCTTAGAATAGAATCTTTTTTTTTTTCGGGTGGGGAGGGGGAGTAACTGGGTTTATTTATTTATTTTAATGGAGGCACTGGGAATTGAACCCAGGACCTCATGCCTGCTAAGCACACACTACCGCTGAGCTGTACCCTTCCCCTTTTGCCGTCAGTTCTTATAACTGGTTTCTTCCATTGTTCATAAAAAATCTTTGACTTTGACTAAGGGCAGATTTGAGGTTTTCTCCACTTCAGTGTAGATAGTGATTGCATAAACAGCAGACATACAATGATTGTTAACATTGAATGATGAAATTCCCACTAGGGAATTTTCAAGAGGCCAAAGGAACTAAGAAAGATTCCCACACAACTGGATATGTCCAGTGGCAGTCTCCCCTCACTGAACATTGCAGAGACCTGGCTGTGGGGATTTATTTAGTGAAGTGGACTGTGTGCCTTTATCTGTCCTGGTGTTTATCCTCCCCTTTAGCATGGTCCTTCATCTACCTTTAAAAAGCAGTGCCTTGTTTTTAAATAAATTCATTTGTATTATTTTTTTAGATTCCTCATATGAGTGATATCATGCAATATTGATCTTTCTCTGTCTGACTTCCTTCACTTAGTATGATAATCTCTAGGTCCATCCATGTTGCTGCAAATGGCAATATTTCATTCTTTTTAATGGCTGAGTAATATTCCATTGTGTATATATACCACATCTTTATCCAGTCATCTGTTGATGGACACTTAGGTTGCTTCCATATCTTGGCTATTGTAAATAGTCCTGCTATGAGTATTGAAGTGCATATATCTTTTCAAATTAAAGTTTTCATCTTTTTCAGCAGACTCACAGACAAACAAACTTATGGTTATTAAAGGGGAAGAGGGGGATAAATTAGAAGAGATTAAAAGATAAACACTACTGTACATAAAATAAACAACAAGGACAATAATTATTCTATAGCACAGGGAACTATATTCAGTATCTTATAACCTATAATGAAAAAGAATCTGAAAAAGAATAGATCTATATGTGTATAACTGAATCACTTTGCTGTACACCTGAAACTAAAACAATATTGTAAATCAACTATACTTCAGTTTTAAAAAAAGCAGTGCCTTTATGGGACCATTTGCATCATTCTCCCAGAACTTAAGCAATTAAATAAAACTAAAAGGGAAAATGAACTTCGGCTTCACTCTGAGGTAGAGATTTCAAGGAAGAAGACAATTGTCTTAAAACAATTGCATTTTCTGACTCTGTTAAGAGTCATTTTCCTGTTTATTGAAATTAAATCTCTTGAGCTTGAATCTGGAGCAGATCACATCTACCTGAGGGGAGGGTGAAGGTGCAGGAAAAAGACACAAAAATCCTATGATGGTGTTTTGTTGGGTCGGGTTTTGGGAGGCTGAGTGTTGGTGATTGTCTTGACATTGGCTTATGTCCTCTCTACCTCTGTCCTTCTCCCCTTGGACCTGTTTGAAGCATCTTCCACACACTGTTGCTTTGGGGCTTCAGGGTCAAAGATTTACTCATGTTTATACTGGTCTGTTTTAGATCACTCATTGCAGCCTTACTAAGTGTCTAACAACTATTTGCTGTCTGAATGGAGACTTTAAATTGTCTGAAAGTCCTGGCCACAGCTTTCTGAATACCTTTTGGGGGTAGTTTTGTTTGTGGCCTAGTATTAAGTTTCCATGCCATAAATATTCACTCCCAATGCTTTCATTCCTCCTCCATTCATTCCTTTGTTCAGCAAACGTCCCTTCAGCGCCTTCTCTGTGCCAGGCGCTGTTGCTAGGCCCTGAGAATAAAGCGCTTAGCCAGGAGGATGCGGGCCTTCCCGCGGAGAACACAGCGCACAGTATTTATAGGGGCAGCTGTGTTCTCCAGAAAGCCTCCCAGCTCCTTTTTATGGAGGAAAACCAAGCCCAGGTTGACCTTCCCTTTCAGAATGGAGCTGTGCATGTCTGTGTTCGGTGGGGGCCAGAGAGGGCCCAATTCCCGCCTCTGGTCCCTTGAGGTTTTGGCCTGCGGGGTTGGTGGGGGGCGGGGGGACTGTGAGACCAGAGGCCTCCACGCAGTTCAGTGGTATGATCTCTCTCCACTCTGGATAACCTCTGCAACATGGGAGATGGTAGAGAGGAAAAGCCCCTGAAAACATTGCTGAAAGATACATGAGTCCGGGCGGTAAAGCAAAAGTCAGTCAGCGGTGGCATAAAAGAGATGGAGAGGCTGGTGGCTCGGATGGGGCTCGCTGACCTTGTGAGCAACTGATCTGCCCTCAGGCAGCCACCTCCCCACCCGACCCCCTCTCCCTCTCTTATCCTCCCTACCCCTCCCCCCTTCCCCACCCCTTTCCCCCGCCTCTCCCTCACCCCCCAGCCCCCGCATAGTGAGAGGAGCACAACAGGAAGGGGAGGGGCGGGACATTGTGGCGTCTCCATGTGGGGTCAAAACAAAGTCATTTTATTTTTGCCTGGAACGGGCTCCAGTATGCCTGGTCAAGTCTTCCTCCTGGCCCTCACCCCCTACTCCCCTTCTCTGACTCTAATGGGTCTCTGACCAGCTTGGCCAGATTTGATCAGTTTGCAGCACCTTGATCATTGAGATAGTCTTAGTCTGGTATTGAGCTCAGTTTTGTTGATGTTGGAGCACAGTGAAAGTTCTTGTGTCTGCCTGCCGTCTGTGCTTGCTTTGACCCCACGCGAACCTCCAGCCCCGGGGGTGGGAGTGTGAAGGGCGCCCTCTGACACTGCGCCGCCTGGTCCTGGGAGCTGCTCCCCCCACTGCTGCTCTGGGAGGACCAGGCTATTCCCTGTCTTTCTGTTGGAGGCCGAGCCTTGACAGGCTGCCCACGTCTTTTAAGGGCACATCGTCCTGGCTTCTTTGCCTGGTGGGCAGCCCTTTTAGGTGGGAGTAAAGATGCCATCCTTGCCCCACCGAAGGGACCCATCCGCCTCAGCCTCCCCGTGTCTTCCCATGTCTGTTTCTCCTTTCTAGACAGCGCAGGGTCCCTTCAGCAAAGCATCCAAGAATGAAATGACTGTTTCTCTTTAATGCAGACCCTTAGGGCCTTAATAAGTGGTTCTTTTGGAATTTCCCCCATCCCCTCTTCTTGCCTAGTTGGCAGGGAGGAAAGGCACTGTCTGCCCTCTCCACGGGGCGGAGGATCAACAGCATCCCGGAAAAAAACAGGACCCTCCAGAGACTGCTCGTGCCTCCCAGACCCTCTGGCTGCGTGGCGGCAGGACTGCACCTCTGCTCAGGTGCAGCTTAGAAGTCTTGTAGAGAGGTGACTGGCTCTGACTCCTGGCAGCTTTCTGAACTTAAAGCATGTTAACCACTTAGCACATGTTGGTCTCAGTTTGGGGCACTGACCAGAATTCCCAGGGAGAAGGGAAAAACCCTCATATTTTGTTGTACTTGTCCCCTAGATGGGTTTTTGCACCCTAAAATTCAGTCACTGTGCACTGCTTCTTAAAGGATCCCAGGTGGGTCCCAGGAATAGCAAATAAGATGCTCAACTGAATACTTTCATCTTAAGCAGATGATCAAGGTGTCTCATCCCCTAAGGCAGCCATCCTCCCCATCCCCCATTTAGGAGATTTACCACAAAAATCTTCAAATGTTGCTCCATCATTTAGCGTCTCTCTTCCCCTACTGATTCATTCTCATTTCCTTTTCTTCTCACTTGGGAAGCCTGGGGGGCAGACCAACAAGTGATAGGCTTAAGTTGACCCTAAAGGGAGGATGTCCCTCTGGCCAGGAACCCCCCAGGCTTGACTCTCTTGGGTGCTCCCTTTTCTTCAGGGAAGGGAAGAATGCCCACTCCTCAACATGTTTCTCTGGCTCCTAGTTTTTTCTTTTTTTGACCTTGATTGGGGGATGGGGGGGTGAGAGTGGAGAGGGCATTGATTGCTAATGAACCATCACTTAAGTCCTCCTGAAAGGCCAACCCCATATCATTCAGTGCGACTCTCAACTGTGAGGTACTTAGCAGTCGTATCTCCAGTTTGGACTTAAACCACAGTTCTAGCATAAAAATCCCACTGAACATCCTGTTACAAAAGGGAAAAACTTGTAAAGCAGCCAGGGGATTGGTCTAATTTATCAGATTTCATGATTTATAACTTTTTCAGTTCTTTTTTAAATTGAGGTCTAATTGATTTACAGTGTTGTGTTAGTTTCAGGCATACAACGAAGTGATTCAGTTATGCATACATACATATCTATTCTTTTTCAGATTCTTTTCCACTATAGACTATTACAAGATACTGAATATAGTTTCCCTGTGCTATATAGTAGGTCCTTGTTTTTTTTAAAATTAGATAGTTACACATTCTTTATTTTAAGAGTCTAAACTTCCTGCTAGTACTGGTTTCTAATCCTCCCTAATTTTCCTTTTTTTCTCCTTACAGTGGGTCCTTGTTCATTGTCTATCTTATATGAAGTAGTGTGTAAGACTTACGACTTTTAAGCAGTCTGAAAGATTCTCTTTGGATTTTTAAAATAGAAATGCAATATGGAAAATTAAGTTTACATTTAATTAGCATTTCTTGAGCACCAGTTACGTGAAAGCACTATGCTAGGTCCTCTCACACGCAATATATCCTAACCCTCGATTTTAAAATCAGCTCAATTTTTTGAACAATGATGATATTTTTAGTGATAGAGTTGTTATTTATTTCGTGTCTGCCATATGCCAGGCCCTGTTTTAAGCAGTGTTATCATTTAATTTTCACAAATGCTCTGTGAAGGAGATATTCTTATCCTTTTTTGACAAAGAAACAGGCTGTGAGTAATTATTTGCCTAAGGCTGTTTAGATTGTAGGTGGTGCTGAGAGCTAGCATTTAATGAACGCTTACTATGTGTCAGCTCCTCTTTTAAATACCTCATGTACGTTACCATCATCACAGGAGCCCTGTAAGATAGTCCTTCCCCACCTCGCACCCAGACAACACAAATTTATTATTTTACATCTTTGTAGAAGTCCGACATGGGCCTCTTGTCAGTGCGCTAAAGTCAAAGTGTCAGCAGGCTGCAGTCTTCTCTGGACGTTCTAGAGGAGGATCCATTGTCTTCCTCATCTGGGTTGTTGGCAGCATTCACTTCCTTGGGGATGAAGGACCAAGGTCTTCTCGCTGGCTGCCGACTGAAGGCTGTCCTCGGTTTCTAGAAGCCACCCTGGCTCCTTGGTTCAGGGTTCCTTTCTTCCTTCTGAGCAGCTCCCAAGGGTGAGTCAGGTCCCCCACCCCACCCCTCCTGCCTTTTGGAAGACTTTATTTTTTTTAGAGCAGTTTTAGGTTCACAGCAAAAGTGAGGGGAGATTATCAATCTCCCTGACCAGAGTGGTGCATTTGTTGCCGTGGATGAACCCACATTGACATTATAATCACCCCAAGTCCGCAGTGTACCTCAGGGTCCACTCTTGGTGGTGTATATCCTATGGGTTTGAATAAATGTGTAATGACATGTCTCCATCACTAGAGTACCATACAGTGGATTTTCACTGCCCTCAAAATCCTCTGCCTATTCATCCCTGCCCTCTCCCGCAGCCCTTGGCAACCACTGATCTTTTACTGACTCCACAGTTTTGCCTTTTCCAGAATGTACTAAGAGTTGGAATCATGCACTATATGTAGCCTTTTCAGATTGGCTTCTTTCCCTTAGTAAAATGCATTGACGCTTCTTCCATGTCTTGTCACAGCTTGATAGTACACTTTTTTTTTTCTTAGTACTGAGTAGTATTCTGTTGTATGAATCTACCAGTTTATTTATCCATTCACCTCCTGAAGGACGTGGTGGTTACTTCCAAGATTTGACAGCTATGAGTAAAGCTGCTGTAAACATGTGTGTGCTGGTTTTTTTGTGGATATAAGTTTTTAAATTTTGGGGGGTAAATACCAAGGAGTTTGATTGCTGGATTGTGTGGTAAGAATGTGTTTAGTTTTGTAAGAAGCTGCCAAATGGGCTTCCAAAGTGGCCGCAGCATTTTGCATTCCCACCAGCAATGAATGAGAGTTCCTGTTGCTCCACAGCCTCGTCAGCACTTGGTGTTGTCAGTGTTCCAGATTTGGGCTATCTCGTTGTGGTTTTAATGTGCGTTTCTCCAGTGACATCTGATACGGAGCATCTTTTCATATGCTTATTTGCCATCTGGTGGTGTATCTGTTAAGGTCTTCGGCCCATTTTTTTTTTTTTACATCGGATCTAATTGACATACAGCGTTATATTAGTTTCAGGTGTACAAAATAGTGATTCAATATTTGTACACATCATGAAATGATCACCACAGTAAGCCTGCTCAGCACCCACCACCATCCATAGCCACGAAGTTTTTTTTTCTTCTGATGAGAACTTTTAAGCTCTACTCTCTTAGCAATTTTGAAATATACAATATAGTATTATTAACTGAAGTCACCATGCCATATATTACATCCTCAAGACTTATTTACTTGAAAAACTCCAAGTTTGGACCTTTTGACCACCTTTACCCATTTGACCTACCTCCATCCCCATCCTTTGGCAAATACTAATCTGTTCGTAGTATCTATGAGTTTGCTTTTGTTTTTCGTTTTTGTTTTCCATTTAAAATTGTTTTTTTCTTCTTCTTATTGAACTTTAAGAGTTCTTGGGATATTTTAGATAACACTCCTTTATCAACTGTGTCTTTTCAGATGTTTCTCCCCAGTCTGTGGCTTACCTTCTCATTCTCTTGACATTGTCTTTTATGGAGCAGAAGTTTTTCATTTTAATGGAGTCCAGTCAATTTGCTAATAATTTTCAATTATTTCTTTCATGGATTGTGCCTTTGGTGTTACATCTAAAATGTCATTGCCATATCCAAGGTCATCTAGGTTTTCTCCCATGTTATCTTCTAGGAGTTTTACAGTTTTTTGCATTTTGCATTTAGGTCTGAGATCCATTTTGAATTTTTGTTTTGTAGAGGGTGTAAGGTTTGTGCCTACATGAACTTTTTTTGCATATGGATATCCAGTTGTCTCAGCACTGTTTGTTGAAAAAGCTAAGATAGTCCTGTTTTATTGATGGAAAAACTGAACCAAAGAGAGCTTAATGACCTTGCTTGGGCTTATGCAGTTAATAAGTGGTCTGTCTGGCTCTAGGGCTCATGGGATCTAGGGTTCTAGGGCTCCTTATGATGCTAGCCTGCCTCCTTTTCTGTAGGACCAGCATTGACATTGAGGGCTTCAAATTAAAGCCTGCTACTTCCTTATATCGCAGTGTTTTAACACAAAGAAAGGACTCTCAAATGGTAAAATTTTGGTCTGTGAAGGTGAATTAACATTTGCTGTATATTTCACTATTGTTAGTATCGAAGGCTGTTTTTATCACCTTGTCCTTAAGGAGCCTCCAAATCAAGCAAAGATCTTGGGTTCAAGTTAGTGGGAAGGTGTCACTCTGCCTAATGTTTCTAATTCATCCCAGTAGCTTGGTTTTAAGGTTGTTTTTTTTTCTTTCTTACCTAACTGTCGTAGCCCACTTTCTTAATTCTCATTTATCTCTGTGAGATGGATGCCAGGAAATAATACCAACATGCCATGGCCAGGGGACTAAAATCTATGAATCAGTGAGAAATAGGAGAGGAACAGCCAAACACGTGAAGACCTTTTCTGTGTTGCCGGAAAAGGAAAGTTACACTCTCTGTTCTCCCCACTCCTGGGATCCCCAGAGGCTTTTAAAACTTTCGGAGTCAGTCACTGTCACTTCCGAGATGGAAGCTATATGATACTATTTTGAGTTATTCCAAAAGATAAGATAGAGATCTAATGTGTAATGTCTGGTTTTTGAAAATTCTTTATTAAGATCGTGCATTTTTATTGTGAAAGCTAAAACTTACAAGTGGGTGTTAAGCAAATATAGACGTCTTCTTCGTCTCATTCCCTAGAGGATAAACAGTGTTAATATTTTGATGTGTAGCCTTTGAGATGTTTTTCTATTCAGAGTATATAATTTAGGATCCAAACTGGGATACTTGAGGTAAAATACAGTCATTATTCCGAGACAACAGCAATAGAACAAGACTGTTTCAAACAAACTGGGATATATAATCCCCTACTGTATATGAGTGTTTGTGTCTCTGTGTATAAAAACATCTGGATATCTGTATTACATAGTGACACCTTCTAAGATGGCTCCCAGTGCCTCCCACCTCTTGGCATTCACGTATCATACCCCCTCCTTAGTGACTCACTTCTAGAACAGGATAGATTACTGCAGAAGTGCTGGTATGTCACTCCTGAGATTAGGCTGTAAAGACCGGGGCTTCCATTTTGGGTGTTCTCTTTCTCTCTCCATTGGGTCCACTTGCTCCGGGAGAAGCCAGCTGCCATGTTGTGAGGGCCCGCAGGCGGTTTATGAAACTGAGGTAACTGGTAAGGAACTGAGACAGCTGGTCAACAGCCAGTGAGGAACCAAGGCCACCATCCACCACAGAAGTGAGCTATGAAGTGGACTCTCTGGCTTTTGAGGACGGCAGCTGAAACTTGACTGCAGCTTCATGAGAGACCCTCTCATCCAGCTCAGACACTCCTGCCCCTCAGAAACTGTGTGAGAAAATACGTCTGTGTTGTTTAAAGCTGCTGAATTTTGAAAGAATTTGTTATATGGTAATAAATAACTAACATATTTATTAAATAACAAATCACATGAAAATTATTTTTACAGCCTCCGTATTTTCCCGCCTACACCATTTCTCTCAGTAGGTACCCCATTTAGTATGGGTAGCACAAAGCAGTCCTATCCTGTTAATCAAAAAAGATGGAGAGATTATAACTTTCCATTTTAGAATTGACCATGGTGGGGTTTTTTCCCTTTTTTTTTTTTTTTTAAACCAGAAATGGCTTAAGAAACATCCTGGAAATAGATGTTTCTGCTTCTGCAATTATCCCCACAGGATAGCTTCTTAAACGGAAAATTTCAAGTTCATGAAGCAACGCACTGAATTAGATAGATTGATATTTACCAATTATCTTCCAATTGAATTTGTCTGTTTTGTGACCAAGAGGAGCCTTCTGGCCTGTCCACAATGGAGTATTATTAACTTTAAAACATTTTGCTAATACATAGATAAAACATTAAGATTTTAATGACTAGTGGGACTGAGCTTCATGTGGCTTTTTCATTATTGACCCTGAGGATTTCCTCTCCTGTGTAGGGTACTTCGTATATGTTGCCTACTTTCTTCTTGAGGTGGTCATTTTTTCTTTTTTGATACCCCGTGCCCTTTTGTTGTTAAAGAAATGTAGTTCTTTGTCATATCTGTGGCAAATATTTTTCCAGGTTTGTCTTTTGACTTTGCTTATGTTTATGTTTAAAAAACTTTTTTTTTTTTCTGTAAAGAGGTAAAAAATAATCAGGAAACCACCTTCATCAGTTTCTTCTTTTATGGTTTTTGAACCTTTGTGCCATGATGTCTGCAGCCCAAGATATTTTCATCTGGTATTTTTATGATTTAACTTTTTCATTTAAATTTTAGACCTGCCTGTGACTTACTCCAGTATCATGAGATAGAAATCCAGTATTTTCCCCATAGATTCTAGCAGGAATACTTAAAACAAAAAACTTACCTCCTGCTACTGATTTGAAATGTCAATTTTATCCATGCTGGACAGTCCTGCATGTGTGGGTCTGTTTCAGAAGTTCCACTTTCCTTGCATAGCCTTATCTTACTAGTTCTGTTTTACAGTCATAGTGTTTCAATTACTGTAGCTTTACAGTAAACTTTAATATCTCATAGGGCTAGTCACTGCTTCCTTGTCAGCGTTTCCTTTGCAGTTCTTTCCTCTTCTTCTCTTAGGTACAGTTGAGATTGCTTTTCAAGTTCAAGTGATTCTCACTGGTATGTTCATTTGAATTACATTAACTGATATCAGTTGAAAATTTCTATCCAAGAATGAGATCTGTTTACTTCCATGTACAATCCTTATTTTATTCCCCAAAACAGAGTATTTCATTTTTTTTCTTTCAGATTCTATACTTTGAGATGCTCCCAGTTGCTTTATGTAATGAGGCTTCTTTTTTTTTTTCCTACCCAGTAGTATCTTGCTTTCATAATTATTTCTGTGATTATTATTTATGGATAGGAAAGTTACTCATTTTATTTAGAACAATCCACCTTATTTAAGTTTCTTAGTTTTTTTTTTTTCAGCTTATCCTCTTGGGTTTTCCACCTATGCACTTGTATATTTATATATCTTATAATTAATGATCACTTGTTCCCTTTCCAAATGTCTCCTTGTGATTGGTGTTCTTTAATGGGCCTGCTTTTAGTGTTTCTTTAATGAATTCAACGCTGGATTTCTTTCTCCTTCCTCTTCTCTCTCTCTGTCCAGTTGCGTCTGACCCCACGTAAGTTTCGAGCGCTGTGACCTTGGACAGGTTACTGACGTAGGAAGAGAGTGGAGCTCAGAGAGGTAGTGAGTGGCTGAGGTGCAGGATGCAGACCAGGAACGTCTGACTCCAGGGCTCATGCTCTAAGCCCTGTCTCTGCGTAGGGCTTAGAAATGAGTTTAGAAGCTTGCTTGCTCCCCGTCTCTCGTCTTCCATTTTCTTTTTTCTTTTCTTTCTCCCTCCCTCCCTTCTTTGTTTCTTTTCTTTCCTCCTCTCTTCTTCCCTCCCTTCTCTTTTTCTTTCTCTCTTTCTCCTTCTCTGCTCCCTCCTTTCTCCCCTCTTCTTCCTCTTCTTTTTCCTCTCCTTCTCCTTTTTCTTCTTCTGCCCCACCCCCTCCCTCTCCTCCTTCCTCTCTCTCTTCCCCCTCCCCCACCCCTCCCTCCCTCCCTTCCTCTCTCCCTCCCTCCCTTCCTCTCTCATGCTTATTGTTTATAGATCCTCTAAATCTAGTCACCCAGTGTCACCCCTGGTTGCATCCTGTTTAAAGAGCTGTGGTGGAGATCTGTGACTGATGGGATCCGCATCCAGATAAACCATGATGGTGACTGGAAATAAGATAAGATGGACCTCTCTCTGACTTCCAGGAACAACGGGTTTCATCATACAGCATCACCTCTCTGTGACGCTAAATATTTTTTGCTGAGGGGTGGCTTCCTGAGTTACTCCGTTTGCCCTAACCATTTTCATCTTTTCTAGATTGTTCGGAGTCCTTATCTCTTCACAACTTTGAGGACTTTTGCTGCACATTCTCCTCTTAGCTTTCACTGCCACAAGGTCCTCAGTTTGAGAGGAAACACAGCTCACTGTGAGAGGCTTAAATGAATCTGGTTTCTGGAAATGTCATTATTTTAGGAGGGAGCGCAGGAGGGAGGGCAGGAAAATAGTTCAGATTTTTGTGGGGAAATGGAAAGCAAGAGGCAACACAGAAGTTCTGTTCAGAGGAGAGGAAATTGGTGATAGGTTTTAAAAATTGGTGTGTGTTAATTTTGCTATGTTTTCTCTGCATGTATCTTACACCCCAGAGAGAGGTTTGCTGCTGTTGTTTGTCGTTGTTGTTGTTGTTGTAGGTGAAGCTCAGGTCTGTCATGCGTGGTTGGAATAGGGATGGATAAGGAGTAGGAAAAATGACAAAAATAGAAACTTCTTACTTGCAAGTGATAGAATTTCAACTCTGCTTAGTACATCTTCTTTCATTCAACACATCGTCGTTAAACTCCTGCTATGATGATAGCTTTGGAAGGGGGGGAATTCAGGGAAAGGGTAAGGCATTGCCTCAGACACCCTGGTGCTTCTAGGTGATGGGTCAGACAACTAAGCGATGGTAGAGAAGAGTGCTGAGCTTCTTCCTAATGGATGAGTAGGTAGCATCTGAGTTGGTAGAGAAACAGTAATGGCACATTCCGAGGCTGAGAAATGGTGTTTGGTTGTAAGCTCGTGCTGGATGATTGGTTTTAGCAGAACTGTGTGAGTGAAGGGACTCAGTAGAAAACCCTCCAGGTTAAAAAATGATTTAGGAAGGTTAATGGAAGAGAAGGAAGATACAGGATAAATTAGGTTTGAGCCTCAAAACTGGACTGACAGGCACATTTGACATCGTCTGCATGCTCTTGTCTTGAGTCATGGAATCAGGGCTGGAGTCGAGTTCTTCTGCCAGGTTGAGCCAGTTATCATTTCATTTTTCTTCTTTAAACCTTTGTCCCATCGTTAGGTGGGATTCTCGATGCTTTCCCATAGCTCTTTCATCGGTTATGTGTTGACTTGTCCTCAAGTGACCCTCTGGTAGTTGTGCCAGTGAGTGAAAAGTCAAAGTTGTCACCATGTATGGTGTGAACAGAGGCGGGGTTAGACACGCCTGTTAGGAGACACCTTGCTGGCTTCCCTTTCTCTCTCTGATACTGTGGGGTAACTGTGTTTGAGAGCTCTCTGAAGACGAAAGATCTACAATGAATCCTGGTACCAGTGAGTGTGGAGGGGGGATGTGGAGGGAGTAAGGCTAGACCAGTTCCCTGAGTCACTTGGTCGGTTCCTCGTTCCGCCCACGTGCAGTGGCTGTGCACCAGGTGGGACTGAGTTCCTAGGGGTCTGGATGGAAGGCAGAGGCAGACTCCCTGACATTCCCTTTCTTTATCCCTCTTCAAATAGACCAACTCAATGCTTTAAGGTTCGCAGAGGGCTTATTCCAGACGCACCCTTTGTGCTGCAGTGCACCCAAACATAGACAAACACACACACACACACGGAGCAAATACAACCAAAATAATTTTTCAGTAGGCAAATGTTTAAAACAATGAAACATCTCTAAATTTGCATTATGATCAAATACCAAGGCATAAATAGAGCATATCTGCTGGGGGCTGGGTATCTGACCACTAGTTGGTCAGCCCAGATGGCCTAGGACACCTTCCCACTGGCAACACATGCCCTTGGCTTCATGGACATTCCGAGCATGTTCCAGGTATAAAAGCACCTGTGTGAGAAGGTTAAAGTGCTTACTATAAAAATTGGGAAATGGAGCTTATGCCTAAATTCATCAATTTTGGTACACTGCAGTGTACATTCCAATGATTCTGTTTTGTGGCTGATGGTCGGGGGAAATCTGGCTTAGCTGACCAGATGTCCAGAGTCACTGGAATTGGGTGACATTTTGGGACATGTGGTTACCCAAGGCCTTTGGCACAGGCTGGAATTCTCTTTCTTCTCATTTTCTGCTCCCTTGGATATTAGCCCATTTTCTATTCCGGATGGTTTCTCTGTGGAAATAACTCCTCCAACATTTGTTCTGTGTTTTTTCTGTTTTCTTTGTTGGCAAAACTCAAGTACGTTTATTGGGTGGCTTTAGTGCACGATGTCTTCTTGCCCCCCCCCCATATCACCTAGTTTTACTTTATGTTGAAAAAATGAACTCAAATAGTAATAATAATAATGGCTAACTTCGAGCAAGGTCACGGATTCAATGCAAAAGAATTTCCGTGATTGGTCTTATTTCAGTTTCTCTACTAACCTGTGAGGTAGGTACCGTTTTACTCCTATTTCCAATTGAGAAAATGGAGGCTTAGAGAGTTTACAGAACACACCCAAGGTCTCATATGTATTAAGGGTTAGGACTAGAATTCAAATTCAGATTAGCTTGCTTCCAGAGCTTACTAACCATGCGCTAATACTGTACCAACACATTTATGAGTGGTTCCTGTTTGATCTGTAACTAATAAAGACATGTCACAAATGAAAGTTATTCAAAAATTATAGTATAAAATACTGTCAACATTCTCACCTCTACCTGCTAAAGAGTTAGTCTCATAACGCACAAGAAACTAAAGATGTTGGGTAAATTAATCAAAAGTTCTGTCTAAAACTTATGGGGGACGTCACCTTTGAAAAGAATATGGGATGCTTGTTTTGGCAAAGATTTTTGAATTTGCTCATGATGATTACTTCCGTGTTTTTTAGGAATTCAAGTATATCAAACTATTCTTTTAAAAAATTTGTTGTTGTCTTTTCCATTTCTGGGATGCCCTTCCTTGGTTGGCACACTGTATGCAAACATAGTCCGCCTTTTGGTTAATCCAGCAATGACAGAAGTAATTTCTGTTTACAAACAAGAGCAGTAGCAGTTGACAATCACAGCCAATTCCCCACAACACTGATGATGCCCTGATACAACACGTCTTTTCTAACAGTTGTGGGAATTTCAAAACTGCATGTGTCAGGCACAAAGGAAGCATTGTTCTCCGGCCAAGAGTTGCACGACAGCCAGGCTTCTCTGCAGAATGTTGAATGAGGATTCTTGGTAAACTCTCCAAATGTGGTAATGCTCATATTTGAATACTAAATTTTTCATAACTCTTAAAAATGAAGTCGGTAGACTGTTAGGCGGCCTTGGTCACAGATGAAGATCAAACTCTGTGCAGAGACGTGTCATTCATTGATAAGAACTCAGGAAGAGCATCTTACTGTTTGTCATATCGTGTCCTATCAGTGGGACCCGCTGGTCCGGTATCCTGGCCAAAAGTGATGAGGTGGGGGCAGGGGAGAGTAGCAGGGGAGATTTTTAAAGCTTTTTAGTTTAAGTACTTATTTAGAGAAGTGGGAGGAATTTATTAATATTAACCCTTTACCTTTGGAGTATATACTAAAATTATGTCATAGGTATGTCATCAGCGTGTCTTAATTTTGATTCAAGCACCCATAAGTCTGGTAGGTGTGGTGTGGTTACCAGCATCGGCATTTTCCAAATACACAACAAAGAAAGAGAGTAAGTGACTTGTCCAACATCACACTTGCTAATTCGTCTGCCTTTTGAATGTCACTCCCCTCATTTTGGCCTGTGGGATTTTGAATGTCACTCCCCTCATTTTGGCCTGTGGGATAAAGTCTAAACTTATTAACCAGCCACAGAAAGCCCTTCATAATCTGGTCCTTGCCTCCTTTTTGAATTCAATCTCTTGTGTAAACTAATGCATATTTATTTGCCATGGGATCCTGCCTTCCCATCACGCCAAACACCCATGGATCTGTTCATCGTGTGCAGGGTTTCCCAAACTTAGGGTTTCATGGGCTAGAAAATTACCAAATAAATTAATACGTGGACATTAATAAATGGATGACTTTGCATTTTGGCAAATAAGGAAATTATCAGAGAAAGTTTACATGTTAACATCAAAATATAGAAAGGACAGAATCTCAGGAAAAAAAGGCTGCTGATTAAAATGAAATAAGAAAGCCTCACTCATTGCCTGCATTTTCCTCATTTTGCCAGAGATGGGTGAAAAAATTTGTTCTGAACTGGCTCTGGCCTGTGAGATTTGGGAACTTCGTGCCTTCGGACATGCCGTTTTCTTGGTCAGAAATTCGCGACTTTTCTCATGCCTCTAGCCATTGGCCTGTCTGACTAAATCCTGTTAGTCCTTCAATTCTCAGTTTCCAAGTTGACCTTAGAAAATCTTTTCCCATCTCCCTCCACCTGTTCTCTCTCCCCTCCGCATCCTGTGCGTCCTCATCCACACACTGATAAACTGTGCCGAGGTGGTTTTATTTGCTGCTCACTCCTGCTGCAAGGCCACGGGATTTCAGAAGACAGAGACCCATCTGATTCACTCTCATTCCTAAAGTTTAGCATATAATCTTTTGCACGCACTCAGTGTGTAATAAGCATTTAACAAATGAATGAATGAATGAATGAGTGAATAAATACCTGGGTACCCTTCATGCCCTTGGCTTTTGTCTCGTACATCTTCTATGACCTGCACTTTCAAGCACAGAGGATTTATTCCAACAAGCACAAGCACTCACTGAACTGAATTAATTTATGGATTTTGACCTCATCAGTTCTTCTGTTTTTCTTTGTCAAGGAAAAGTAATTATGTTCTCCATTAGCAGAGTGTCTGGGAACAGTCTGCAGCTGCTGTCTGAAATACTTCCAGGGGCTATAACGCTTCTCTCAGCTTCTCTGGTCAGTTTGTCTTTTTCCTGTAGTCTGTTCACTTTTGGTTTATCATGCTGACGATCACATTTTAATTTATTTTTATGGCAAAAGGAATGTTAAGACATGCTATAAAGGACAAGTGAAGAATATTTAGCATTTTTGTAGCCCGATGGCTCTAAATCCACAGGGGCTTGTGGTGCCTTCCCTTTCTTTTATTGATCCTTTGAAAAATATACACATTTTGTTTTGCCTTTTAAAAAATCTTGTCAAAACAATTTCTCCAGAAAGGATAGCCACGGCTTGTCATAAGATTCACTCTCATTTGGGGACATATGGTCTCTAGGCAGCAGGTGGTCCTGGGTCGAGCATTTTCCCAGCTCACAAGATGACTTTGACTTGTATGATTTCACAGACTCTGGCCCAGTCACAGGGGCACCTGCTTCTAGGCCTTTCTCACAGAGATGCCCTGTATTGGTAGAAAATTGCCTAGAGCTCTTCTCTACAGTTGTGTGGCCACAGGAGGCCTAGGCTTCAGCCTGGGCTTGGGTCTATGCTTTGGAAGAAACATTAACTCCTCTTCCTGAAACCCTCTTCCTTTGCTTCCCATAGCGTTCTCTTCTGTTATGAAAACATCCTGTCTTTATATAGAGTCAGAATAATAATAACCACAGCTACTTATGAGTGCTTCCCTGTATACTAAGTACCTTACACATCTTACTTACAGTGCTTTCATTTGTTATCAGCTGAGTTTGTCCTTATTTTACAAATGAGAAAGCTGAAAACCGAAGTGTTTAACGTGGTTTGGTTAAAGCCATGCAGCAGTAAGTGGCGAAGTTGAAGCCGTGTGACCACGGAGACTCTTTTCATTGCATTACACTGTGCTTCCTTCCTCATCAGCAGTCTGACCATAGCTATGTGGTTTTTGTGCTGCTGTTTAATTCTGGTAAAGATAAATAAAGTAACTGACTCACGGGACTGCTGAGAACGAAATGGGGTTGTATATATATGAAAGAACCTGGCATGGTGTCCTGTGCATAGTAAGAACTGAGTGCTTTTCTTAATTCCTTTTTTTCCTCTATATCCTCCTTTCTCCATTGGCCCAACCCTGCTTCCCAATTTTAGATATCTTCTGATGGTCCATTCTAGGACTGTTGTATTTCTCTACAAAATATTATTAGTGTTCGTGGGTTGAATATAAGGACTGTAGCTGTGGCTCAGTCTCCCATTATTATTAGAGTAAAAGGTACTGGGAACCAAAGTTTGAGCCTTGGAATATAACATTTGTGTGATGGGGGGAAGAAATGCTATTTTGTCAGGAAAGACAGAAAAAGCAAATTGAGAGGAGGTGGTTAGGTGGCTTGATACATTGCCGTGGGTATCCAGGGCAGAGAAGCTTGTAAAAAGGACAGAATTGTTCAACAATGCCAAATTCCAGGGTGGTCAGGTTGAGTAATAAATGAGGAAAGGCCACTTCATTCGATTTGGTCATTTGGATGTATTTGAAGACCATGGAGAGGGCAGTTTCAGTAAAGGTGATGGACTGGAGGCAAATGAAAAGGTTAGTGAAGAAATAGAAGCAAAAAGTGTTTTGAAATGTTTGGTTTATAAAAGTCCTCAGAGAGATTTTAGCATATCTTAAGGAAGTGGCATTTTTGAGGGCATTTTTCTTTAGCATAGGAAAAATATAAGTATTTTTATGGTTAGAAGGTAAAGATTTAGGTAAGAAGGAGACTTTGAGGATGCTGAAGAGCAGAGATAATTGATTAGTAAACCTAAGTCAAGTTTTGAAGAAAACTTGAGAATATGGCAATAAGATCACAGGGAGAAAAAATATTAATTGTATTTCTTTCTATGTGGTTCTATTTTTTTTAAACTTTTAATTTCTTCTTTATTGTTTTTAATATATTCCAGGTTTTGTAAAACAAGCATCTATAATTTTAAAATTTCAATAGCTCTAAAAATTGATCAAATTTAAGATCTTAAGATAATAAGTTTAAATAAATAATTAGAGTTGATATGAATGAATAAAAAATAAGTATGATAAATAAGTGATAAAATAATAAAGTAATAAAAATGATAATGTTCACAAGCACTAAAAAGGTTATAGAAACATAAACTATGAATATTAAAAGTATTTACATACCTAATACCCCATTTCCACTTCTTTAAAGCAACCATCATCAAAGTTTTTCCTGGTAGCCTTTTGGTTTTACACACATATGTTTTCAAATCAGAAAGCATCATCGAAAACCACAGATAAAGAAGTTAAACTTAAAAATATAATACCCCCTGGCTTCTGGTTTTCTGACTCCTCTTGAAAGACTAGTAAAGTTATAAGAGGGGGCTATAAATAGGAATAAACTTGTAAGAAAATAGTAGAAGAGACGATGGCAGACAAAAGACATCAACAAAATTTTAGGAGATGGAAAGCAGATGGCCCGGTCATGTCTGACAACATGTATAGTACAGAAACTGAAAACTTGAGTGTTTTTAATATGGTATACTGTTAAGAAGGGAGCCAGTTTATGTCTCAGAATTCTTGAAAGACTCGCAATTAGAGGTGAGTGCTAATGACACTTAAAACAGGAGGATTGGTTGGAAGTTTTCTGGATCTCCCCTTACCCACACACGTGCAGTTGTCTTTGCCCATCTGTTAGAAGAGTGGAGATGACAAAGAGAGACTTTGGACTTAGGACATAAGCTGAAAACAGGTTAATTAAGAGAAAGGCTGTATTCTGAAGAGTGAAACCTCCATACTCACCCCCTTTTTACTTAGCTCCCAGAAGGTTATCAACTAGGCTTATACTTTATCAAGAAATTGAAAGATTCCTCACTGGGAAAACTGACTAATGCAAGAGGAAAAGTTGTGGATACTGACATTTGGGGATTCTCTTGTGAAATGGCTGGGTTCCTGCTGGATCACACTCTCATGAGGCCCAGCAGCTAGTAATCACTACCCAAGCATAGTGCTTTCATTCATTGTTTAATACCTCATTCTTAAATTTAAACAGACAGGTATATAGATCTGTAAATATTTTTAGAAAACCTCTAACATGAAAGAGACAAAAGCAAAAACCAATAGAAAAAACACACAGGAAACAGACAATGTAGAAAGCAGAATAATATATAACAAATGATACGGATGTGATTCTCACAAAGAAAATGTAGTACATTCACAAAGGTTAGGAAGCTATGAAAATAAAATTCTCTGAAGATGAGAAAGAACTTTTTGATATTAAAATGTGGTAGTGGAAACTAAAAGGCCAATAGGTAGATTTGTAAAATAATTTTTAGGAAGTTATTTGCCTCCCAAATAGAAAAAATAAAACAGTGCAAAAATGGGGAAAACAAGGTGAGAAGTTTGGATAATAGGAATTTTGGAAAGAGAGATATGGAAGGAAGGGAGGGTAGAAGTTATTAAAGAAATAATAGAAAGCTGTTGCCAGAACTGAAGGACATGTTTTCTGGTTGCAAGGGAGCACCCAGTATCTAGCACAATGAATGCAAAAAGTCCTTTCCAAGGTGTATCATTGTGAAATTTCAGAATCCCTTATTTAAGATCTTAAATATCTTCAAAGATGAAAAATGATTAAAATCAAGTGATTGGATATAAGAATGATGCCAGATTTCTTAACAAAACACTGGAAGCTGGGAAACAGTGGATAATGCCTTCAAAATCTGAGAAAAATGACTTCTAAATTAGACTTTTATACCCAGCCAAACTAAGAAGTGTTTTCAACATCCAAAGGCTCAAAAAACTGTACTTTGCTTGCACCCTTTCTCAAGAAGGAAATTGAGTATATGCTATACCCAAGTGAGAAAGTACTAAAGAAGAGAAAAAAAAAATGGATAAAGGAAACTGGGTAATACAATACAGAAAAGAGGGGAAGGCATTTCCCAAGATGGTAAGTGTTTATCAAGGCTAGAGAGAAAGCAGCCCAGATTAGAGCCAGAGGACAAAAGGCTCCCGAAGAGATGTTTCCAAGAAAAAAAATAGAGCTAATTGATTTCTTGATGTGTTTGATCACATTGAGAAAATTTTACAGGTCTTTGAAGAATTAAAAGGGGAATTATTGAAAAGTGCATGATAAAGGAAGCAAATCTTAAACGTACGGCGATAGTTAACTCCAGGAAGAGCAAAATTTAAAAAGCCTGCAAGAAAGGAAATATGTGATAGTATTGTGTGACACAGCTATGAAATTGTACTTAGAGACTCTTAATACTATAATAATACTGGTTTAACTAAAAGTTTTTATGTAATTCTGTAGGGAATGTGGAGTGAAGATACATCTGTGCATGTCTGTCTGGGGACGGAGTAGAAAGTGATATCTTCACCTTCCATAGTAGTAAGTCAGTTGATAGTACAAATAAATGGAAAATAAAAATAACAATGTTTGAATGATAATCAGAAATAGGAAAACCATAGCCTTTTGGTCTAGACACAGGTGTAGGAAATAAGAAAGGAAACTCTTGTTTTTGTTGCCTTATAGTTGTTTAAGCTTTGTACATAATTTGTTTTGTTAAAAATAAACATTTTTAAAAAAAAATCCAAGGTGCTATAACGTCTTTTTTGAAGCAAGAGAACCCTCATTGGCATATACCTTTTAATTCAGCAAATACTTCTAGTAATTTATCCCAGGGCAATAATCACGGATATGTTCACAAATCTAAGTGTGAGAATGTTTACTGCAGTGTTGTTGGTTGTGTAGCATCAGTCAATTGTAAACAGATTCAATTCCAATTCAAAAGGGCAGGTGCTCACCCCATCGTGTTTACTGCTGTGTCTTCAGTCTCTAGCATATCTGACGTATACTAGGTACTCAATAAATACATGTTGAATATTTACTGACTAAGGGAATGATTGAATTAATGTCTAGGAAAAATTCACACAAAACAATCTATTAAGAGTGGTTATCTCTGTGTGAAGGGGTTATCTGTGATAACTTATTTTTACCTATTCTTTCTAATTTGTAGTTTTGAAAATTTCTAAACAATTTTTTTTAACATTTTAAAGTTATGAATTCCTATTATTTAAAAATATAGCACGTTAATTTTTAAAAATAACCGTTAATATTTTAAAAACACCCATTAATAGAGCAGTCCATAGAATCAAGGCTGAAATAGTCTTACAACTGCACTGTATTTACTTCTGAACTTCCTGATAACTTAGACCAAAGGACCACTTAACGGAGCAAAAGAATTCTTATCATTTCATAAGTAGAAGCATACATTTTTATGCAAGTAGAAAAAAAATTCCTGGCACTAAACTCAAGGAGGAAGTTATCATGTCAATAGACAAGACCATGGATACATAAGAAGTATTATTTTCAACTTCAGTTTCATAGAAAGTTGAATGCTATTCTTGACGTAGCTGTTTCTTATAGAGACTCTCAATAAAAGAATAGTTTTGTAATGTAACTTGGTGAAGGCATTTCTACAGGACGGTTAGTTTATTCAGAGACATCTCCACTTTTACACAGGTGACTGGTCCAAAAATTGTTGTTAAGTCTAAAATGACCAAGAGAGTTTTTGGCCTTGCATTCCACAATACATTTCTACCAAATAGAGTGTGAGTCTGTCCTTTGAAAGTATGTTCTTTTTGGTTTTATAGCCAATTAGGTACCTTTTCCCTAAATGGTTAGGTTTTGTCTGCATTGAAGGATTTTGAAGTAACTAAGCATTTTCCTTAATCTGTGGATGTTGTGAGGGATTCCTGAGCAGGTAATCCATAAACACTTGCCTCTGTCCCTTCTTCTGGGCGGATTCAGAGTGGCCTTGAACGTAAGGAAACATCCATGGTTTGCCATACATTTTCATCAGCAGTACTTGCCCCATCTGCTTTCAGTTTTTTTGTAATGCCCTCCCATTACCCTGAATCATCATTGGATTCATAGACATTTGACATCTATGCTTTTTCTTTCTTTTTTTTAAATGAGTACACTTTATTTTTTAGAGCAGTTTCAAGTTCACAGCCGAATTGAGCAGGAAATACAGAGAGTTCGCACATGGCCCTCCCCACCCACACGTACATACTCCCCTACCCTCAACGTCCTCATCAGTGTGGCATATTTGGTACAATCGATGAACCAACATGGACGCATTATTATCAGCCAAAGTCCATGGTTTACATTAGGATTCACTCCTGGTGGTGTACGTTCTATGGGTTTTGGCAAATGCATAATGACATGTAGCCACCACTATTGTGTCATACAGAATAATTTCATGACATCTGTGCTTTTTCATTAGCAATAAACTGAAACATCTTTGTACTTCCTCCGTTGAATGTAGTCTTGTTAATCTCTAACCACTGAAAACATCATAGGAGGTTTATCTGGTCTCTCATTTTCAGCCTCTGCTTATCCTTTATTGACAAACTAAAAACAAATTTTCCCTTCCATCCATCATTTTGCTTCTCTTTTTCCAATTGTTTCCTTACTCCCTCTTTGTCAAGTGACTCATTCCATCTACACTTACAGCATCCTTTGTTTTCTCAATGCTTTCAGTTTTTAAAAATCATCTCTACTTTTGTTTCTGTCTTTAAGCCTACGCTTCTCCGTAGCTGTTGCTGTCAACTCTCTCAATACCTCTGTACTTTTCTGTCACAACGGGGGTCAGTGATATTCACAAAACAATTCAAAATGAGGTACAAACATAGTGAGCATAGCAACAAGGTGAGGGATGATGGATGGATGAGGTGAAAATGCCTGGCTGATTGTTTTTGCAATCTGTTGATGGTAAGCTGAGTTGACACATTTGACCTTAGGAATAAGCTCTGTTCCCATCTATGAAAGTTTCTAAGGTGGGCATTTAAAAATAGCTACTTTAGGTAATGCCAGTAGCTGACTTGCTCGTGATCTGACTTGGTACAGAGAAAGAATCTACCCTAACTCCTAGGAGAACATGAGCTAATATGTCCCTTTTTCTCTCCCCAATACTCATTCCTTTAACCACACATTTAATGGGAACTAGATGACAATGAATTAAAGGTTGTTTAACCTGAGGTGCTGATAGTCTGTGCTGAGTAGAGAGAGACCTGTATGTTTTAGATAAGCAGGCGGCACCATTAATATTCTGGTAAGAAAATTGAAAGTCCCTAGTTTGTGGTGTTGCACAAGAACTCCATCCTGTGAAAATGGGTCATAACACAAAGCCAAAGAATTTTTTTTTCAGGAAATAATTTTTGAATATGTTCAAATACTGGAATGGTTATTCACAGAAATACCAGAAGTGTGGACCATAAATCATGACAGAGACAATTCTGGTCTGGAAAACTTGCAGGACAAATACTCCAGTCTTGTGTCTGGTAGGCAGGAGAGATGAGGGGAATCCAACGAACTTGACTCCTGGGCTTCAACCTCTGAAATTTACCTCTCCCCAGGTCATCTGGTGTTTGTTGGTTCAGTTTCCTAGTTTAGAAAAATCTGTATAATTTGGAAAACCCACAATGTAGTTTCTATCACATTTGTCTACTTCTTTTCGTTTGCTGTGCCTTCCACTAACTTCTGCTCATCTTTCACAGAGATAATCTCAAACCTAAGTGTCATGTTGTACATTGCATTCCTAGTACTTATTGATCTTATAACTGGTTCTGTACATTTTGACAACCTTCATCCAATTTCCCTTACTCCCACTCTGTCGCTTCTGGTAACTACAAATCTGATCTCTTTTTCTATGAGTTTTTTTGTTTGTTTGTTTTTGAACTGTAATCCACCCACAGCACTACAACCTAACTGACCTACAAAGCTATATTAGTTCCTGTTACACAAGATACTGATGTGATATTTCTATGCATTTCAAAATGATCACCGTGGTAAGTCTAGTTACCATCTGTCACTATGCAAAGATATTACATAATTATTCCCCACACCGTACATTTCATACCTGTGACTCATTTATTTTGTAATTGAAAGTTTGTACATCTTAATCTCCCACAACTGTTTCTCTTCTCCCTAACACCCTTTCCCCTCTGACAACCACCTGTTTGTTCTCTACAAGGCTATTTCTGTTTAGTTATGTTTGCGTATTTGTTTTTTTTAAATATTACACATATAATTGAAATAATACAGCCTTTGTCTTTCTCTGTCTAACTGATTTCACCTAGCATAATACCCTCTAGTTCTATCCATGTTTTCGCAAATGGCAAGGTTTCATTCTTTTTATTGGCTGAGCAATATTCCCTTGTGTGTGTGTATATATATATATTTCTCACATCTTCATCCATTTACCCATCAGTGGGCACTTAGGTTGCTTCCATAGTTTGGTTATTGTAAATAATGCTGCAGTGAACATAGGGGTGCATATATATTTTCAAATTAGTGGTCTTTGTTTTCTTCATATAAATGCCTAGGAGTAGAATTGCTAGGTCATATGGTTGTTCTGTTTTTAATTTTTTGAGTAATCTCCATACTACTTTCCATAGTGGCTGCACCAATTTACATTCCCACCAACTGTATGTGAGGGTTCCATTTTCTCCACATCCTCACCAACACTTTGTTGTCTTTTTGATGATAGCCATCTGACAAACATGAGGTGCTATGATTGTGGATTTTACTTGCATTCCCTGATTGCATTCCCTGATGAGTAGTTGAGCATCTTTTCTTGTGCTTGTTGGTCATTTGTATGTCTTTGGAAAAATGTCTGTTTAGATCCTCTGCCCATTTTTTAATTGTTTTTGTTTGTTTGTTTGATGTTGAGTTGTATGTGTTCTTTGTGTATTCTGGATATTAACCTCTCATGAGATACACCGTTTGCAAATACCATCTCCCCTTCAGTAAGCTGCCTTTTCATTTCATTGATAGTTTTCTTTGATGTGCAAAGCTTTTTTTTTTAGTGTGATGTACTCCTATTTGCTTTTTTTGGCTTTTGTTTCCCTTGCCTGAGGAAATATATCCAAAAAATATTGCTTAAGACTGATGTTACATAGTTTACTACCTATGTTTTCTTTTAGTTTTGTGTGTGTGTGTGTGTCTGTGTGTGTGTGTGTCTGTTTCAGGTCTTAAATTTAGGTCTTTAATCCATCTGCAGATTATTTTTGTGTATAGGATGAGAGAGGAGTCCAGTTTGGTTCTTTTGCGTATAGCTGTCTTTTGCACTTGTTTATCCTACCTGAATGCTCTTCTCCCGGATATCCTGAATATCTGGATGGCTTGCTCCCACACCTTTTCTGAGTAAACTCAGATGTCACCTACCCAGTGAGGACTTACTTAGTCCCTGTTGAAAATTGCTCCCCCACCCCTTATCCATGTACTTTATTTATCTTGTTTGTCTAGCTTCTCCATTAGAGTTTAAGAGGGCAAGGTATTCCCAGCTCTCCTCCTCCTTACCCCCATTCGTTCCCTAGTGCCTTGAACAGTACTGGGCATATAGAAATGCTCAAAAATATTTGTTGAGTGAATCAAATAATGCATGTTGCTCAAAGGAGCCTAGTCAGTTCCATTTACCAAAAAAGCAAACAGGCAATTCTCAAAGGATAATCATAGAGTTTTTCTAGCTATATAGACAAGTAAGTAGAAGGAGGAGGACTGAAGGTTAAGCACTCATTGAAATCTTTCCTGGAAAAATTGATGTTCTTCCATTCAAATAATCGCATGTAATTGTTAAGTACGTTGCAAAATAAAGATGTGTTAGGGAAGACCAGATCATCTTTGAAATACTTGTTTTCCAAACGTTCCTCTTTTAAGTCTGCTCTGCCTGATGTAGAGAAATGCAAATGACACGTGGCACAAGTTGATCTTTCTTTGGAATACTTTTTTCTGTATCATACAGTCGTTTTCCAACGTGAAGAACAAAATGCTGCTAAATAAAAGATTACCTGATGTCTTAAGTAGTACACCGGAGTTGTTTTTCTGTTTTTGTAGTCCTGGCAAATTATCTGAAAGATTACATTTGAAAAGCCTTTTTATTGTATCTGTAGAAAACATTGGTTTAAGCAATCATTTAATGAGAGTCATTCTCCTTCGCACCAGTCAAGAGAATTTTACAGAAGAATAAGATAAATACAAATCTCTACTCCGTATTGCATGTGTATTTTGAATCTCTTAGGCCACTGAGGGGACCACTCTGTGGACAGAAGGTGCTGCCTTTGCCTCAGAGATGGTACTGTCACCACTTGCTCCCACGTCAGCCACGGGCAGAGCCCTGTTGTTCATTCACTTCAGAGCAACTTCTGCTAATGCTTGTTCTGGATTCTGGGCGCTCAGTCAGCAGTGACCCCTGACTTTTAAAGTTGTTTCAAAACTGGTCATTTAAGACAAAGATTCCTTTCAGTTAGGGGGAAAAAACAACTTCATGATGGTCCAAACCCTACCTGCTGTAGTCTTTGTGAAATCTGCCACTTAGTTATCTAGAATAAGAAATTTCTCTCGTTTCTCTGTAGGCCACCAGGTTCTTCACTTAAAGAAAAGCCCTCTCATTGGATGCTGCATTTATCTTCTGCTCTTATCGGAGTGAACATATAATTTGTCATCTAAATAAGGACATGTTTGGGAATGGAAGGGGGTAATAATTATTAGTAATTATGTCTGGAAAACAGTCATAACTTAGGATTGTGTGAGGTGAGCAGAATCATATGGTCCCTTACTATTAAAGAAAATGAAGGGAATACCTATTGAAACCATATCATGTTCTAAACACTTTGTATATATTATCCCAATTTCAAAACCATCCTCTGATGTGAATGTGGGTATACTTTTAGCCATGAATCTGAGGCTCTGTGACATTAATCCAAGAAGTTAACATATGCTAATCTAAAAGGAATTTTAGGAACTCGACTCAGGACAGTTTACAGTAAGAACTATTGATTTAACTGTATGGAGGAAATGCATTAGATACACATTTTGGCCAAAAGCCAAATGTTAAAATCAATACTTGACTGAAGTCAGATATCACTAGAAAGGAAAGAAGTTTTTGGAGGCAAAATTAAATCTGAAAACTTATCCAACTTCTTAGAAGTTCAGATTTTGAAAGTTTGACACTATGGTGAAGGAAACAGAATTTATCAGCGCCATCAGCTGATGGACTGCTCCTCTGGTCCCTGTGCTGCAGGCCTCCAGACCAGAAGAGATCCTTGTTTTAATTTGACTAATATTTAGTGCACAGTATAAGGAACTTGGGATTCACCACTCTGCAAATGTCAAGAATCCTGGATCTGCTACTACAGAAAATGTTTACCAATGTGTAGCAGGGATTTTTGGGGGGAGGGTAATTAGGTTTATTTATATTTATTTATTATTTTTAACAGAGGTACTGAGGATTGAACGCAGGACCTCGTGCATGCTAAGCATGCGCTCTACCACTGAGCTATAGCCTCCCCCCATAGCAATTATTTTGACAAGCTTTTGTTTTTTGGTTTCCATAGGCTAAAACTATAAGGAATTGACTTCTTCAATTTGAATTTTGATTAGTGAGAACAAAACGTGCATTGAAGTTTTCTTGTTTCTGTAACATTTTCTTTTCTTCCTACTTGTAACTTACTCATTCAATCGATCAACATTTATCAAGCACCTGTTCAGTGTGTCAGCCACCGTTTCAGGAGATGCGGATACAGCAGTGAATGGAAGATGAAATTCTCTCCTCTCCTGGAGTTTGTATTCTGGGACTTGGGGAGACAGACAATAAACAAAACTATAAATAAAACTTAAGGATATAATAGTGTGAAGTGCTGTAGAGAAGAAGAAAGCAGTTAAGAAGGATATGAGGAGATTGATTTGTGGTGATCTCTTACGATGTTTTTTCAGAGTTTTTCTCCTTATGGAATTTTTTAGGGGCAAATTTGGCATTTAACTGTTAATTCTTTGTAACACAAAATGAAGAATTCCCAACTAGGATTTTTTCTTAAATAACTCTTTGTCTAAATGGAATTAAATAAGTGAAAATTGAATATAGTTCTTAAAGGTTATGTTGTTGAATATTTTGAATGCTAGTACATCAGATGGTTCTACAGAGATTTGAATTTTCATGTAATCTCAATTCTGTTTTTCTGCCTTATATTATTATTTAAAATTTTACAAATATTTGTTGGCAGAAAAACGATGTAGTATTTTTCTTAAGATTATCTTCCAAACACACTCTTTATATTTCCTCAAATTGACAATTTATTCTCCTCTGTAGTCAATAATCCTTCATAAATTTTGTACATAAAATTAATAGCTTTTACCATAACATTATTATTGCCTTTTCCTTTTGCAATATTAAAGATATATTAATACTTCACCTGACTGATAGAATTTCAACATAGAAAGCACCTGGAGAGAATTTCACTCCGTTTTCTTCTAGGTTGCTTGTCAGAATTTTAAATTGCATATTCAGTTGTAAACAGCAGACTTTGATGACGTTCCCTGTTTGTGTTGCTCACATCAGCACCCTGTGTGATGGTGACACGTGTGATCACACAGGCATTTGTCACATACGCGTTCAGGGAGGCCAGAAATGGCATTGAATTGGATGTTTAGCTGAGGCCAGAGCTGAAGGGTAACAGCCGAGTTTGGTCAAATGCTCCAACCGAAAGGAGTTTGGCCAACCAAAGGGGAATTCTCCTTCAGCTCTGCTTTCTGACACTCAGTCATTCCTCAGAAGGGCACAATAGTGTCCATCGTTGGAGGGGCAGCCTCCCAACCTTCTTCACGTCTGATGAGCAAAGCGATGAACGTGGCGCCCGAGAGAGGCCCAGCAAGGTTCACTCTGATACTGGGCATTATTCCGAGTGATGGGTTTCCCCCTGTTCGTCGGTTCAGTTTCCCCAGAACCCCAGCCCTCCTGGCACAATAAGCCAGTGTAGTCTTCTTGGCTTAGTTGTTATACACGACTTTCACTTGGAGGGATGAGATCCTGAGTATTAGCAAGTGGCTCCCAGGCTTCCTAAGTACTCACCTTCATGATATAACTTGGAGCATCATTTGAGAGGAGCTCTGCTGAAGCCTGAATTCAATTAATAAAAAACATTTACATGTTAACTCTAATACTCAGCTCACACTCAGCTGAGACTTAATACTCTGCAGACTTAACATTTTTCTTTTTTTTTTTTTTATTGAAGTATAGTCAGTTTACAATGATGTGCCAATTTCTGGTGTACAGCGTAAAGTTCCAGTCATACATATTCATATATATATTCCTTTTCATATTTTTTGGTATAGGTTACTAGATATTGAATGTAGTTCCTGTGCTGTACAGTAGAAAATTGTTGCTTATCTATTTTATATATAGTAGTTAGTATCTGCAAATCTTGAACTCCCAATTTATTCCTTCCCACTCCCTTTCCGCCTGGTAACCATAAGTTTGTTTTCTATGTCTGTGAGTCTGTTTCTGTTTTGTAAATAAGTTCATTTGTGTCTTTGTTTTAGATTCCACATATAAGTGATATCATGGTTTTTTCTTTCTCTTTCTGGCTTTCTTCACTTAGTTTGATGATCTCCAGGTCCATTCATATTACAACAAATGGCATTATTTTATTCTTTTTTATGGCTGAGTAGTATTCCCCCCTATATATATACTACAACTTACTTATCCAGTCATCTGTTGGTGGACATTTAGGTTGTTTCCATGTAAAGTAGAGCTGCTGTGAACACTGGGGTGCATGTATCTTTTCAAATTAGAGTTCCCTCTGGATATATGCCCAGGAGTGGGATTGCTGGATCATAGGGTAAGTCTATTTTTAGTTTTATAAGGAATCTCCATAATATTTTCCATAATGGCTGCACCAAACTACATTCCCACCAGCAGTGTAGGAGGGTTCCCCTTTCTCCATAGCGTCTCTAGCAGGCTCTGCAGATTTAAACTTGACAATAGCAATGGATTTACTTTTGCTTTTTCAACCCTGTGATTTTGTGGTCTGCCATAAAAGAGAAGCAAATAATGAGCAGCATCAGTACAAAGCTTGAGAAAGAGGGTAGGAACCCAATTTGCTAAACATCCTAAGAGCTGATGTATACTGTCTCAGCAGGATCACCTGCAGGTAGGATGGGGGTGAAATTCAAGTTTCCATCCCCCAAACCTAACACAGTGTGAGGCAAGAACTCCTTAGAAGTCATTACTGCTACTTCTCCGGTGGCTGTTACTCTGGCTGCTGGTCGGGCTGTGGTCCTGCTGCCTTTGCGGCTGCTGCTGTAGCCCGTATAGCTGATGAGCTAATGTGTCCTTCCCGGGCACGGGGAGCGAACCTACCCCCACCTAGTGGACCCTTTCGAGCCATCCTCTGGACGTGGGCGTGGCAGAAGACAGATAGGGAGGCACTCTGGAAGGAAGGGAAAGTTCAAACTTTTATGATAGGAAAAGCACTCCCATATTGCAGATGGCACTCTGATTGTTATGAATTTGCTATAACCCTTGGATTTTAAAAAGTGTCTGTACACGCTTGACACTTTCTACTTCCTTTTGAGTATTTGGTTTTCCCACTATCACAATTGTGTAATTGCCCTGATGATGATGCTGTAGGGACAGATGTGAATTTTAAGTCTGTCTAACCCATTTCACTAATCGTTAAACATATTTATTTTTTTAATCCAAATTAAGAGCCATTGCTTTTTTTTCTCTTTTAAAAAATACGTTGTTCATTTTTTAAATTTATTTGTAACACCTTCATTATAGTTTGATTCCTGTACAGTAAACTACACATGTTTCAGATCTACAATTTGATGAATTTTGATAGATGTGTACACCCATGAAAACACCCCCACATTTCCTCCCCAAGGTGCAAATTTCAAATCCCCAGTTTATCCCTTCCCACCTCTTTTACCCTCTGGTAACCATAAGTTTGTTCTCTGTGTCTGTGAGTCTTAAACAGACGTTTATTACCTAAAGAACGTGAACAAGTCTCATGGCCTGAGCTTCAGTTTCATTGTAAGTTCAGGATAATGTAATAAACTCTGTTTCCTTAGATTTTTTTTTCTTTTGAGGATGAAAAAAGGAAGCCAGTGTAAAAGTAGCATGGAAGTGGCCACACCAGAATGGGGGGCGGTTAGATGACTGTGACAGATTTTCCTTCTGAATTCTCTGTAGCACTTTGTGCTGGGTGGCAAGTTTAGCTTGGTTTGGAGGTGAGAGCTATGGTCTGGTTGGAAGTAGGTACAGACAAGAAGTAAAAAGGCTGGGAGCAGAATCACTCCCCCCGCCACTTCATTAATTATGTGACCCAAGTTACTGAAAAAGAACCCTGAATCTCTCTAGCTCCAAGGTCACTCACTGTGAGAATTGAGTGGGAAAAGATGTAGGAAGGCACCTTGTGTGTTGCCGGTGCTTGGCTGGTGCTTAGAAAGCATTTCTTCAGGGAAGAGAGAGGTAAGGGTGATTCCGAATGGTTCTGAGCAGGCAGCAGGCAGAGAGGAAAAAGCCCTTATACCGTCTCTTCAGATACGAGTTGGGAGTAATAGTAAGAATTCCGTGAATTATCTCTTAGGGTTACTGTAAGGGCTAAAAGTGGTAAGATACCACCAGAAATGGAATCATGCCTAAGACAATTCTCCTCATTTTTAAAGACAGCCTTAAGCCACGTCTAGTTCTGGTTTATGTTGGTTGACTACAGTGCCTAGGATGCTGCTTTGACAAAGTGCAGGCAGTTCATCATGAAACCTTCCTGCCTTGGTTCAGGCTGCTTTTTGGGTGATGAAACCCAGTAAGAATTAACCGAAGATGGAGGAGGAAGGGAAAGAGGTGCAGTAGGGAGAGATGGAAAGATGATGGAGGGGCAAGAAGTGACACACATCCTACCAACGTCGAGAGACAGCGGCCTTCTTCCCGAGCCCCTCTCCCCATCCTTTCTGTTGAAACCTTGGTGAAGGGGAACCCAACCAAAAAGCACCCGACAAAGCACCAGGTGGTGGGAGGAGCCCCAGGCCCTGACTCGGGTTATTCATCTCTGCGATGAGGCTGAACTTGCACTGTGTGCTCCACCTGTCTGTTCTCCGGGGATCTCGAAAACGGTGTCTGAGGCCGGTTCTGAAGCCCAGTCACATTCCTGGGTTACGGCAGAGCCACGGTTAGAAGCCAAGTACCGTTGCCTCCAAATCCTCATCCTCAGGTTCTGCATCCGAGGATTCAACTGGCGGTGTATCAAAAGTACTCACAAAAAATGAAAGATTCCAGAAAGTTCTAAAAAGCAAACCTTTTTGAATTTGCCGCACATTGGTAACTATTGACATGGTATTCACATTTGTATTTATAACTATTTACATAACACGTACATTGTATTAGCTGTGATAAGTAATCTAGAGGTGATTTAAGGTACCCAGGAGGGATTTGTAGATATCGGGCAAACACTGTGCCATTTTCTGTAAGGGACTTGAGCATCCGTGGGGTTTGGTGTCTGGCAGGGTAGGTCCTGGAACCAAATCCCACAGAGACCGAGCAGGACCGGACTCCAGTTCCCTGTCTCCTTTCAGCTCTCAGCTTGGGTACCACTGGTGGCCAAAGATGTCTGAGCAAGCAGGTCTTTGTGGGGGCGCCATCCAGACGTGGTTTATGCCAGTGGTTTGTTTTATTGGTCCTTCTAGAAGTGGGACTGGGGAATAAGCTCTTTCACTCCTGGAAGCTTGATGAGGACACGGAGTTGATTTCTCACAGGCTTTTAATTCAAGGAGATTGTGAAGATCGGCTTGTAGAACGGTAACAGGACCTACATGGGAGGGGCAAGCAGGGAAGCAGCCAGCCCAGAAGAGGGAGAAGACCCAGGATCCCCTGTGTTTCAGACACTGAGGGTGAGGAGCCCTTCGCCAAGTCCTGGTGCTCAGCCATGTCACACTCTGCTGAGAAGTCTAACAGGAGGAGAACCGGAAAGAACCGTGAGATTGACCCCCTGGAAGACAGGTTGCTTAGCCAGTGCCCAAACTCACATCCCTCATCTTGTTCTGTCTCTGTTTCAAAGGATTTCCCAGGGGTGGTTCCTTAATCGTGTCCTCGGTTTTGGCGGGGGGAGGGGGGTGCACCCTCTTTCGGGCCACATTGCGCATTCCCTGCTCCGTACAGCTTGTGCAAAGTCTCTGGTCCCTGAACTTAACCAGCTGATTATTAAAATCATCACGAAGGTGCATTTCTGCTGCGGCTGAAAAGCTCGACAGTCCAGAGTCTTAAAGTTAGCCATCCAGAGCCTTCTCTGCACCTGGAGAGTTAAATCAATCAATCCATGATTATAATGATTATTTTTGCCTTCGAACATATTTCAGCTGCCCGTGAGAGATGATGTTTTACTTTCTTTGTAAACATTATAGCGGTTTCAGGTGTACAGCATTATGCTCGGACATTTATATACACTACAAAGTAATCACCTCCACAAGTCTGGTTACCATCTATCACCACACAGTTGACTCCCTTGACCCATTTCACTCACTCTCCCACCACAATTTCCTTCCCTTCTGGTAACCACTAATCTGATCGCTGTACCTATGAGTTTGTTTTTGTTTTATTTTGTTTGTTTTGTTTTGTTTTGTTTTGTTTTGGATTCACATATGAGCAAAATCAGACAGTCTTTCTCTGTTTGACTTACCTCACTTAGCATAATACCTTCAAGTTTCATCCATGTTGTCGCAAATGGCAGGATTTCATTCTTTTTTATGGCTGAGTAGCATTCCGTTGTGCATCGATACCACATCTACTTTACCATTCATCCATGGATGGACACTTAAGTTGTTTTTCTATCTTGGCTATTGTGAATACAGTTGACCCCTTTGAACAGCATGGAATTGAACTGTGCAAGTTGACTTAAACATGGATTTTTTGTCAGTAAATACATACAGTACCACAACCATGGATGCAGAACCGCAGATACGGAGTGTCCACTGTGGGGGCTTGAGCGTCCGTGGAATTTGGTGTCTGAGGCAGGTCCTGGAACCAGTCCCTCGTGGATACCAAGGGACAACTGTGATGCTGCAGTGAACATAGGGGTGCACATGTCTTTTCAAATTAGGGTTCTTGTGCTCTTCTGATAAATACCCAGAATTGGGTCACATGAGAGTTCTACCCTTCATTTTATTTTATTTTTTTATTAATCTCCATACTGTTTTTCATGGTGGCTGCATCAATTTACAGTCCCATCAGCTGATGTATTTCTTTTTCTTAAATTTTTTAAAATTATGAAATATTCCAGTCATGCATTCTAATGTCTGGAAGAGTGAATTAATAGTCCTCTAATCACCATGGAGAGACAGATGCTTCTGTGAGCTGGCGCTGAGGTAAGGCTGCCCATCTCTGCGGGAAGGACAAGCGAATGAATCTGCTGCTCACTTAACCTGCTGTTCTCTTCTCTCTCTATTTTCTCTCCTAGGAAGCAGATGGAAGACTGCTGCGACCCCGCCCATCTCTTTGCTATGACTAAAATGAATTCCCCCATGGGGAAGAGCATGTGGTATGATGGGGAGTTTTTATACTCATTCACCATTGACAATTCAACTTATTCTCTCTTCCCCCAGGTTAGTATAGAGTTTATTGCCTTTCAATGTAGTTTCTTGTATGTCTCGCTGTCACGGGAAAAGGATCCTTGAGTTTGCTGGAATAACCAGATCTACTGCTTTTCATCATCTTTCTTCTCTTCTTAATGATAAATGCTTTCCTTTATACCTGTCATTTTTCCATGAAGAAATCACATAATGTTTTGATGCAGGGGCAGCAGTAGGGTAGGTATTACAGTGACAGATTTCCTAGCCCTTCTGATCTGAGTCATCTGAGACGGAAGGAAGCAAGCAGAGAAGGAAGGAACGTCAGGGAATTGTGGAATGCCAGTGTTTTGAGGTTGGCTGTGGGATGATCTTGAAGATTTGCGATACTGGAATGTTTTCTTAGGGCTGATGTTGCTCTCAGGGAATGGGGACCATATGGTCAGAAGTTGCTTCTTAGAGCTCTTGAATCTTAACCCCTGTGGTTAGACTCCTGCTATGAAGTGGAGGAGCAGTGGAGATGGAGAGAAAGAATTGAACCACTTTTGAAGTGGTCTAAATCAAGCTCTGCTTACTTAATGTTTTTCTTTGGGGTTTCCTGAGCATTGAAATCAAATGTTTTACTAAAATATTTCTGTGTAGCAAGTGGGGGAGGAAAAAAGGAAATCTTTATTTCTAGGGATATTGGAGAAGGGGATGGATCTTGGATGAAACTGACATTCTCTGAGGGAGAAATTGAGAAATGAATCTTGGCCTCCCAAATCTTCAAGCCACTCTTGGTTTGGCCAGATGATTGTGCAGAAAGAGAATCATGATCAGAGATGGAAAACAGGACTGAACCTTTCCTGTATCTGCATTAATAGCAAAGATTCTTCAAAGGAGGGATCCTATAATGTTTAAGGCACAGGTGTTACCAGATCCAAAGCCACACTCTCTTTGAAACAGTCCCTGTTTGCTAGTTCATCCTTAGGTATTTTAATCTAACTTACTGGTTTTAGAGTATAATGATAAGGTTTAAAATTTTTGTTTTAAAATAGGAAATAGAAGGGCTAATCCATGGTCAGCACCCTTGTGTTTTTCTCTCCTTCATTTTGTCCTTGGAAGGCTTCCTTGTGTCCAAGGAAATGACTGAGCATCAGAAAATGTAAGATTGAACTTCATCTCCATCTCTTACTAACTAAATGCCTTGCTAAGCCGCCTAACTCTTCTGAGACTCTGCTTTCTCATCTGTACGGTGGAGAGAGCATTACCTGTCCAGCGACCTCCCAGAGTCATGGTCAGGATCAGTTCGTGTAACACATGCCCAGGAACTTTGTAAACTACAGAGTGTTGTGGGCATGTTAGGTGTTCACATTGTCCTGGTTCATGTACTGCCTCTTCAGGCTGAGGAGTGAATATAATCTCATCAGTCGGAAATCTTCCTAGGTGTCTTCAGCAAAAGGATATTGCATGTTGGCCTTAGGCACTTGAAAACTCATTAAGGGAAGGGAGAGGTGGGGGTCAAGAGATGGCTCCTGGAATGACTTTGTCCAAGAACCTACGGCCGTAACTGTGGTTTAGGGATTAGAGAGCCCAGCTGCCTCTGTCATTAGCTTGGCCACAGCCACCTCCAACAGAAACAGGGTGAGGAAGATGGGTTCCAACTCCCCCCTCCTTCCAGATCTCCCTCAAGTGCATCTAATGGTTAAGATTAATTTGCATCCAGAACACGAGCTGCAAGGAAGTCCAGGAAGGGCAGTTTTTTAAAGCAATCAAGCTTCAACAGGAAGCTAACAAAAGGGTGGAATTGAGATTGAGTAAACCAATCCACAGTATCTTCTTTGTACAAAAACTGATGTCAACTCGCTATGAAATGAAGAGGAGATAAGGAAGCAATCTCCTTTTAACAGCTCATCAAATAGAAAGTGTTTAAAGAAATCCAAAATAAGATTTTTATAGATGAAGGCTCTCAGTCTTACTGACTTCCAACTTTGTGCTAAAAAATAGATTTGAAGAAAAGAGATGATTAAAGAAATACAAACTAGCCTCCCATCTTGTCTATAAGTTGCAGCAGTAAGATAGCAGGAAACATTTTCTTTTTAAAGGGTGTGCACATGAATTCTGTGTCTCGTGGTGCCAGCTGTAAGAACCTTCCCTGAATAATAAAGGAAAAATGCTTTTTTCTTGGAAAACGAAAGTCATGACATCATTTTGTTTGTTCACAGTCTTCCCACGGAGCTGAACCAGTTCAGTGAGTTAGACTTAAAAAGTTCCAGGTGTGTTTTTCTGCTGGGATTCTGAAATGACTAATTAAATTATCAGTTTGCATCAACACAAAGGGTGTATATTTCTTAGTGAAGTAGTTTCAGTTTGTCATCAGGAAGCTAAGCTGTCAGGTAGTCGTTAAGCTTCATGCGTGTTCCCCGTGGGAAGAAAGCTGGGTGTGCTGATTGGGCAGAAGTGCAGGTGAATGGGTTGGGCACCACTTTGTCAGCTGAATAAAGCTCCCCTCCTTTCCTTGCGTTTCAGCAAAATAATGCCAAATCACTCATTCTCCGACTCAGATGGATAATTTTATATCACACTTTTTAATTATGTACTTCAATATGTTTATCTTAATCATGCTTATATTTCTCCCCCAAATGCTCAATGTATGTTAACCATCACTTGTAGTGTTATTCCTTTGCCTGGTTTTATCCACTGCTTTTGTTGTCGTTGCTAAGATGCAATACAAGATTCTCTGTGTGATGTGAAAAGGTAGCGGGGTCCAGGAGGGCCTTATTGAGATGCTGTGTACTTTGAGATGTCCCATTGAACCTCCTTAATTATAGTTAGTTGCTTCTTATTTGACTCTCCCATGACTTCTCATAGCTTTATTGTCAGATTAATTCAATTCCGCCTCATATAGTGTTATTTACATCACTACTCATCTACGTACCACAGTTCTTATCAAGGTCTTTATCTGTTGATCTCCATACCAACTTGGGAGCTTTTGGGGGAACTCATTTTATGCCTTGTGCAGTGCTTCGCACTTAATACTAAAGATGCTTGTTTCCAGCTCCTCTTGTCAGTGTCCCACCTGGGCTGGACCACAGCAGCGCCCTTGCCTGAACTATACGATTCCAAGCAGGAGATTCTGATGCAACTGTTTCCAAAAGGCTCTATGAATGTATTTTGGTGAAATACATGTTGCATATTATCAGGCATGAAGGGCCGAATTTTAATCGATATGTAGGTTTTCTAGACTGCAGTGCGTGTGTGTGTGTGTGTGTGTGTGTGTGTATTGTGTGTTTGGAGGGGACAGTGTGATGGTAGGTGTTCCCACTTGGAGACTATTTGAGAGTACCTCCATTCCCTGGGTTGAGATTGCTCCTTCCTGCTCTGCCTGTCCTTTTTAAGCCTGCATGGTCCCATGTTTGTGGGTAACACCAAATAAATGCTATTTTGGCTTAAGGTACACTTACGGCCCCAAAGAGCATACGCTTCCTTGGAAATGAGTGAGGGAGTTACGGAATTTCAGAAACCACAAGTGTGCTGATATAATCTGAAAAATATTTCCTTTGGTGTAATAAAAACATGGTTGGCCCACCATTCTCTTACATGGTGCTGGATGGTCACGTGATGTACATCACAAACTAGACAAGCCCTTTTTCCTCAGAATATCCACCCAAGATCATGTGTAAATAATCACAAAACCTCATGAATGAATCTCAGACAGACACTCATTTCCTTCTCTTCTGGTCACCATAAGCTCCCTGATATGTCCACTTGGCCTGAATCCACAGTGCCCTTGGCCCGTGGGAATCCCAGCAGGACATTTTGAAGTAGTTTTGTCAAAATGGTTTTGTTAAAACGAAAATACACTTTTTTTTTTTCCTTCCCAGTGATGTGCTTAACAGAATCCTCTGAGTGCCTGGGCATCCCTGAGTCTCACAATGATTGTTTTTCTCCTAATGAAGCTTATTTAGATCATGCTATATAATCTATGGCATTAAGTTACTTTTTTACTTTCCAGTATGATTGGAATCATTTTCCAAACACATACCTTTTCAACGAGAGGGAAACAGGAGGCCAATGTTTGGCAGGCGTAGATTTCGCCAGGCCCATGTCGGTCCATGCTGTCAGGCTTGTGTTTGCCTGTTTTGTCACAGAGACCTGAGCCAGGGGCTAAACCAAGTGGGTTGCTCACTTACCTCAAACGATAATTAGGAATTAGGAGGTGAGTAGTTCAGGGATAGATGTCGCCTACACAGCGCCATCAAGCTCTCCACCTCCTGTCTTCCTGCTTGAACACCCTTGGCTCATGGCCAAGGAACCTCCCAGTTTTGAACCTGATCCTAGTAGGAGGAAGGAGGAAGCAAAAGAGGAAACATGGGCAGACACCTGCTGATGCGTCAGCGGTCGGGGCTGAATTGTGTGGGCGTGTCTAGCTGCAAGGGAGGCAGGAACCGTCAGTATTCCAGCTCTAGGCAGATGCACTCCGTGTGCTGACCTGAGCTGTCGGCCTCATTGCCTCCACACTGTAGCTCACTCTGTCCTCACAGCAACTCTCTGTGGTTGTTACCCTTGTCTTCATTTTATGAGTGAAACAGAGACTGAGAAAGGTTAAATAACTCATTCAAGGTTCCAGAGCTGGCAGGTGGAGATCTGGGATATGAAACCTGGCCTGTCTGATTCCAAAAGCTTTATTGTTTATTATCTTGTTTTGTTTTGTTTTTCTTAAAAAGACATGGGTTCTGGTGGATTCGTTGCTAATTTTTTTTTTCACTTAGTCACCTTGAAACCATTTAAAGTTTTTTTTTTTTTAACTTCCCTTATATGAATATTCTTAGAGGAAATGGAGACATTTCTTTTGCAGCTATTTGAGAGAAAAAAAAGTATACATGTGCAGGCTGAAGGACCCTACACAGTACTGGGGTTTCCCCTCTCAAACTAGTTTCCTATACAGCGTTTTAGTTTCCTTTTGAAACTGGCTTTCTGTGCAGCACTGTAGTTTCCCTTGGGCTTTGAGCTCCCCAGTGGCCCACTTTGGAAGGAGAAATAAGGCCAGTTATATGATATTGGTTTCAATCACATGGGTTCCTGGGCCCAGTTCCACCGTGTGTGCATGGAGGCTTCCCTACACCACCAAGCAATTCTCAGACACCAGCTGAGAGGGTCTTACAATTCAACTCAATTCTAACACTGCCTACATGGAGACAGCATCAGATTCCACAGGTTGAGGGCTCAGTCCCACTAGACCACCCTCCACTCTGGACATCAGTCACAAGCCCAGGTTACTACTGGTGCTTTTGACCGACCAGCCACAAATTGGAGGTTACAACAGCTCCCTCCAATTCAGGATGCCAATTGCAAGTCCAGATTGTTACCTGTTCTTTGACCAACTGGCTGTAAATCAGAGGTCCCCACACTCTCCTTCATGGCGTCTATTAATTCGCTAGAATGGCTCACAGAACTCAGGAAACCCGTTATACTCACTAGATTACTGGTTTACTACACGGGATAAATTAAAGGGTACAGGTCAACAGTCATGTGAAGAGAAACATAGGATGAGGTCCCCCAACAAAGGAACTTCTGTCCTCGTGGAGCTTGGGGCCCTGCATGGTGGCACATGGAAGAGTTCTGGTTCCCCAAGCTGGACGCGCTCTGAACCTCATCCTTCTGGTTTTTAATGGAGGTTTCATTTTGTAGGCACGACTGATTAATTAATCACTTGTTGGTGTTTGATTCAATCTCCAGCCCCTCTCCCATCCCTGGAGACCAGAGGGGTGGGACTGAAAGTTTCAATCTTATATTCATGGTTGGTTCCCTTGGCAACCAGCTCCCATCCTTAGGTGGTTTCCAGAAGTCACCTTCATTAACAGAAACCCAGTTGTGATGTAAAGGGGCTTTCTGTGAATAACAAGACACCTTTACTGCCTTTGTGGCTTGAAGGATTTTTCAGGAACTTGAGGGCAAGCGACCAAGTATTATAAAAGATGCTCCCTTTGCTCGTATTGCTTAGGAAATTCCAAGGGTTTGGGGAGCTGTGAGGCAAGAACTGGGGATGAAGACCAAATATGTATAAGAAACATATATATTTGATCATCAGAATGATGAGCAGACGTTTAGGACCCCAGACAAGTCACGTTTAACTGTCCTCAGCCTGAGTTTATACTTTTCAGTTCGGGACTAACAATACCTGGTGTTCATATTTCAGTGTTACTGTGAGAAACACAGTTGAAATGAGATTACAGATGTAAAAGTGCTTTGTAATGAATGCACTGTGCAAACGTATACTAATGTTGCTTTCACTATCTGTGTAAGCATTTACGTCAGATGAGCATTTCCTAGGCGTTTGGCTAATACAAAGAACCAGTGGGGGAAGAAAACACCACTAGAAAAGGGGTTGAATCAATTTTCCATGCTGGGCGTGGGGAGGAGAGATAAGTCTGTGGACTCTGGGATTTAGGGACATATAAAGTAGTAATGGAGACCACCTTAGACGCCGCTAGTTGTCCATTTGCATCTATAGTGGGATAATAATTATGCAGCGTGAAGTAAATTACTAATTTCTAGTGAATTAAGATTGTGTGTCTGCCCAATGGAATGGTAAGCACTAGTCCCTCCAGTTGTTCTGTAACTGAGTCGGTGAGGAGAGTGGATCATCACGGGACTTCCAAGCAATCTCTTTCCTCATAGGAAAGGAAAGCACATGATTAGGAGTGAGTTTCTCCACCAAGTAGCTGAAGGTAAACTGTAAGATGCCTTGTCTTTCGAACTTAGAAATAATTACAAATTAAGACCTTTCTTTAAAGAAGATTCACAGGTTGTCTGTGGTTGAGAACAAGATGAAAATGAGAGGTAAGGGATGTTCTGTCTTGCCACCTTGCGGACCTTTCTGAAGTATTTGACCAGTGTGTAAAATTTAGTACGAAGACTGATGATGGCTCAGGCTTGCAGCTTCCTGGAAACAATTGAAAAGGATGCATGACACCAGTTACCGCTGAGTCAGATCTCATCCCGCAGGTCTAATGGGAGTGATAGCTTTTTTCTGGAGGTGTTAATGTTCAGAGAAAAATTTTCTTCTGACAGGGTGTTTTCCCGCAGGGGGAAGAAAAACCCTGATGTATCCGTATTGGTTTTTCTTCAGTTGATTTCTTCATCTTGGCCCTTCTTACTGGCAAATGGCCAGCTGTAGAAAGACATTTCTGTCCTGTTTTGATTTGGTTTTGTTTCCTACCAGGAAGCCTCTGTTTCCTTTCTGCCCGGGATACACTTGTTTGCATTCCTTAACTCTATCAGTGATCTCTTAAATGCAGAAAGATCTGTTTGATTAACTTAGGGGGGAATGCCATATCAACACTGAATTTTCTCTGGCTTAGTTAATGTGATCAGAGAGTCAAAAGATACACATGAGTACAGAGAACATTTTCTTAATGTTTGTATCTGTTCAAACCAATTTACTCTCCTCTGCTAATTGCCCTGTAAAATTAGATCACATGGGAGATGGCACAATATTCTTGTCCTTGCTGGTGGCCTGACATACCTTCATCTGCAGGGTCAGAACTTCTGGGTAGACTTGCCCAACAGGATGGAGAAGGGGTGGGAGACGGGGACAGGAAAGGGGAGTGAACTTAGCTGCAGGGACTAAAAGGAAGTCCAGCCAGTAGACAGAAAGGATTATTAAGGTTCTCACCCTTGGTAACTGTTGGCAGGGACCAGAAGATAATGAGGAATAAAGTGATGTGCTAGGAGTGTGCAGAACTCAGAGAGGAAGAATAGGGGAAGGTGGAGCTCTACTCAGAGAGCCAGATCAAATGGTAATTGATTTCAAGTTCCAGCCACTAAGCTGAGGGGTTTGGCACCTGGCAGCTTCCAGGAGGTACTGGCCAGAGGACTGCAGGATCTCACCCTTCTAGAGACTTGGGAGCATTTAATCCCAGCAGGGACTCAAGGGAACGAGGTGGGAGTTTCTGTTACCGAGTCCAAACTCATTCTACTCGCTGCACGACAGGCCAGTAAATTGGGAAACGAGGTGTTGGGGCAAGGAATAATGACTTTATTTAGAAAGCCAGCAGACTGAGAAAATGGGTGCTAATGTCTTGGAGAACCATCTTCCCCAAGTCAGAATTCAAGCTTCTTTTATACTAAAAAGAAGAGGGGATGTGGTTGGTTGTTGCAAACTTGGTGTCAGAATCCTTTTTTCTTGCAGATGTCCACGTGGGTCAGGTCATGGTGTCCCTGTAAACTTCCAACAAAACAAATGTTATTTTCTCTTTTGCAAGTTTTTATCTTTATATGAATGGAAAGTGTTAATACCCTTAAAAGTCAGAGCCTTGAGAATGGGCTCTCCTGTGTATTTCAGGCTATAGGCAACATTCTTTTACAAAAGGCGCAGAACCAGCATGACTAAGCCCAGGAAACAGAGCACAGTTTAGAGCTAAAGGAGCAGATCTAATATGGAGTCAGATTTGTTCTTCTCTATTACATTTCCAGCATTGGGGTCAAAATTAGGAACTATCTTTGAGGACAAAGCAGAAGCACATTTCTGGAACTGAGTAGAAGCTGAGCACCAGGAATCTGGACGGGCAACCCAGGGCTATGTTTTGAAAAAAAGACAGAAGCCAAGATACCAGAACCACACCTCAAAGGCAGGATGGGAAGAATGCAGAGATAACCTGTTTGGTGATTCCCACAGTTTGGGGTGGCCACTCCCCAAATCATTTCCCAGAAGCCAGGATTGATGCACATTTCCCAGGGCTCAGGCTGAATCTGCAGTGGCCCTGATGTGGGTTCAGGACATATATAGTAGCTGAGAATTAAGCCTGATCAAGCAGGATTTTTTAGACAAATACGTTAGGTTCTTGCCTTCTCCTGTATCTCCCTCTGTGGAGGCTGATAGGACAGAGGGAACAGAAACTAAATGCAGGAGGGAGTCTGGGCAGATTGTTAATCCAGACAATATATTAGCAGTTTGTCAGAAAAATAGGGGAGACAAATGCGGTGGAGAAATTTAGGATCGATAGGGTGTGGGTCAAGATCTGCTGATCAAAATGGAAACAAAAGTGCTTTTTGAGGAGAACCAGCGTTTTATACTCTGAAAAGTATTATGCATAAAAATTTTCTTGCTAAATTTTCTTTTTTCTGTCTACCCAGACTCAGACTTTTAACTCTTTGCTAAGGAAAAAAAAAGGTCCTGAGAAAAAGGTGATAGCAAATTAAAGTCATTTAATAATCTTTTAACCTAAGGTGGGCTCCTGTTAATAAAGCACTACCCAACAGCTCCTTATAAAATGTATGATTATTTTGCTTAAATTTGTCTCTTTCTTACGGTTCAATCTACTCTGATTTTATATGCATTCGGGGTCTAATCTACTATTCAGATGATAGCGTTTTCACAAAGGATTGTTACTTCTGGAGCCATAAAGCTTATCCATTTCTTAATTGTATTTTCGTAGACTTTGACCGTAACACACAAGGTTATTAAGAACCGAAGTAACTATGGTTAGCGGTGCTTCCAGGTGCAAAGGGGGTGGTTGGAGGACTTTCTCAAACCGAAAGGCCAGCGACATAGGTATGAAGTTTGGAAACAGTTTAGTACTTCCATATGAGCTGTAAAATTTGGTTCAAATCGAGAATCACCACAATAAAATCAGAGGTGAGAGAAACTCTAAAATAAGGCTTTGATGCATCAGAAATTTCCTTTCAGATTTGTCAGACTCCTCATTGAAACGAATGTGCCCCGTGGCCAAGCAAAACTGTGCTTTCCTAAAATTTTGATGATTCTCTAAAATTAAATGTTCAGCCACTCATTTATCAAGCATTTATTTGCAACCACTGCTGTGTGCGAGGGACGGTGCTCGTTCCTGGGGAAGTAGTGGTCAGGAAAACAGACCCAGTCTCTCCCCTCACTGGGTGTCGTCTTCAGTGTCTCAGTTCCTTACCTTCTAGATGTTCAAAGTTAACCTCCCTCCCTCCCCACCCAGTTTCTCTTCTCTATTTCCTGCCTCGGGTGATGGTACTAAAACCTGCTCCATCACTTGAACTGGACAGCCTGGGTCTTCCATTTGAATCCATCCTTCATGCTAACCACTCTCCGAGTCCAGTTTCATTTGTAAATATCTGTTGAATCCATCCCCTCTTTTCTTACCTCTCTGCCACTGCAGCAGTTCAGGGTTGATCATCGACTATATGGACTCATTCAAGAACTTTCTGAAAAGTTTCACTCTTAGGAACTTGCCTCTCGGCCAACTTGCCACCCTGCTGCCAACGCTGTCATGATAAAATGTAAATCTGTTTCTGTAACTTGTCTCTCTCTTTTTTTTTTTTAATTGAAGTTCTGTCAATTACAATGTCATTTTCTGGCATTCAGCACAATGTCCCAGTTTTACAGATACATACATATATTCGTTTTCGTAAGTGTAACTTCTCTTAAGTCACTCTTCTGTGCCCACCGTGCAAACGGGAGCGAGCGGCCAGACCACACGCACCGAGGCTGCTGGAACAGTGTCCCTGGAGGAAACTCATGGAGAAGGACAAGTTAGCAGTGAGCAGAGGTTTTGCTGCCTTTTTCTATGACAAATGATTAGATTTGAGATGTTCTGAACTCCAGGAGACAGACCCTGGAACTGGGCTGGCATGTTAGATGTCTGATCAAGGGCGTCCTAACCTCCTCTCCAGTCTGATTCAAACACTGCGATACTCTAGTTCTAAGAGCCTTGGCTCTGGCTTGGTTTATCAGCTCAGTGTTTGTGGGTGATTGAAAGTCCTCTGTAGACATGATTGGCAGCTGGAAGATAAGCCTTACAAGTTGCAGGTGAATAACATAGTTGGCCAGAAAAGGGCCGATCCATCAGCTCATGGTTGGACAAGCGCTCGCCTCGTTCCTGGCCTGATGGCAGGGCTGGGCTCCCTGCCTCAGTATTGGCCATGATGGAGAGCTTTCAGCACCCGGCCAGCTCTGGTCTCCGTGGACCTTTACCAGAGGCCTCTTCCTTTTCTGGACTGCAGGGTATCCTATCCATCTTGGATGAGTTAATGCTGCCTGATTACCACCTACGAGATGAAGTTCAGCCTTCACAGGGGGCGCAGAGGCCTTCAATATCTGAACTCTCGGAGAGCGTAAGATAGTATAAGCTTATTAATAGCCATCCACCTTCTTTCCCCTGCTTATTACTTTATGCAGCTGGCCCTTGGTCCACATGGGTTTGAACTGCATGGGTCCATTTATACACAGATTTTTCCAATAGTAAACACCAAAGTTCTAGCCCACCCGCTGTTGGTTGAATCGTGGGTGCAGGACCGTGAATACGGAGGAACTACGTTGAGAAGGTCTGACTATGAGCTAACATGAGAATTTTTGACCGCTCAGAGAGTTGACGTCCCTAACCCCCCAGCACTGTTCAAGGTCAAATGAACTCTGGAATTACCATGTGGCTTGCGTTTCCCAAAGCAAGCTATGCTTTTTCATCTCCTCTTCACATTTGCATATGCTCTTCCCTCTGCCAGGAATAGTCTCCCTTTCCTCATCTGATGAATTTGTGTTTATCTTTCAAGATCCAGCCAGAGCATCTTCATGTCTGTATAACCCTAGTCTCTATTGCCTGCCATGTCAATGAAACATCTATCCCCACCCCCACTCCAAATTTGTATGTATCTCTGTTACTGTACTTTTGAATAACAATGATTGGTTCACATACTTCCTGCACACCAGACTTTTCAAGACCCTTGAGGGCGGCACCTAGATGGGGCCTGGCACATAGCATAGCAGGTGGTAAGTGAAAAGGAGCTGGACGAACATTGAATGGATGGCTTTTCTTCCAAAGCCTTTGCAACCGCATGACAGCAGCCTGATTCTTTTGGAAGGAGGTGCTGCCTGGGTGAGAACGACCCAGGATCATTCCCACGAAGGCAAGAGCGCTAGAAGAAGGGACTGGTGGGGGTTTAAGATAATGTATGGAGTGTGGGAGATGGGTCCACAGTCACCCTTTCAGTGCTCAGAATTTCGTCCTTGTCTTGAGATGAACACGATCCTGTGATTTAAAGTTGAGCCACAGTATTGGTGCTGGACGTTGATAGGGACTGAACTGTCAGGCAGGGCAGGCAGGGGAGTGAGGAATTCAAAACAAGCACCTCAAAAAAGACCTTGAAAAAGACCCGCCTTTCTCCTCATGGGCAAACAGAGGGTTCCCAGAAACGAGTGAAGATGCATACTTGGAAACTGGAAAATTCCATCCGTGGGGATACAGAAAAGCCCCTCCAGCCCCCTGCACAGACGCAGCTCCTTCGCTGTCCACAGAGGTCCTGTCCCTCTGTGCTGTTTCTTTACCTAATAAAAACTTGCCATGTGCAGTGGTCCCAGCGTCTGCTGTGAATTATTTCACCAAGGACCGTGGGCCATTGACCCCTTACCTGGGACAGACATGTCGTTGTTATGTTGTTTTGGTTTGTTTTGCTATTACTATTAATCACTTCTAAAACATTTCTCTTGAGAAATTGTTACTGGGTAGAGCTGCAGGACATTCTGATGTTTGTGAAGATTGTTTCTTTCTCTTTCTCATCGCTAGTCCTTCTTTTCCACCATTGCCTCTACTATCCTGTACCCGATGACAGTGGCCTCTTGCCTAGGATTCCACAGTACTCTCTTACTGGCCTTCTTGTACCTAATCTGGCCTCCTCTCCAGGCCATTTCCATGTTGCAGCCTGAGTTACTGTTTTAGAATGCCAATCGGATGATGCCATCGCATGGCTTAAAATCCTCGATTAGCTTCCCATTGATTTCAGGATAAGACAGACTTCTTAGGGCCCACAAGGCTCTGCCTGGTCTGGTCTCTGTCTGAGCCTCCTGCATCAATTTCCACGGCGTCCCCTCTCACCCTCTGCACATCACCTTCCTGGCCTTCTCTCAGCCCCTCCTAAATGCTGTGTTCTCTCTTTCTATAGAGCTTTTCGACCCACTGTCCCTTTTCCTGGGAGACTCTTGTCTCCTCTTATCTTGTTCACTGATGTTAATCCCTTGGATCCTGTTTGAGTGTCATTTCCTCAGAGGGACCGTGTTCCAGGTACCTCTCATTCGTCACTTCAGATTCAGTTGTTTGAGTATTTGATTCAGGTTTCTCTCTCTCACTCGCTGGAAGCTCCCAGGAACAGTGTTTAATTTGGGAGGGTGTTGTTACCAAGTCCAAGCTCATACTACTTGCCACAAGACAGGCGAATGAATCAAGAAATGACTCACTGGGTCAAGGAATAGCAACTTTCTTTGGAAAGCCAGCAGACTGAGAAGATGGCAGACTAGCGTCCCAAAGAACCATCTTACCTGAGTTAGAATTCAGGCTTCTTTTATAGTAAAAGGGGAGGGGGTGTGGCTGTTTGTTGCAAACTTCTTGGTGCCAGAATCCTTTGTTCTTGCAGCTGTTTAAGTGGGTTTGTAGGTCAGGTCACGCTGTTGCTGTAAACTTCCAACAAGACAAATGTTATTCTCTGTTCCGCAACTGTTTATCTCTGTGTAAATGAAAAGTGTTATGCTTTAAAGGTCAAGCCTGGGAGGCAGAGCCTTGAGAATGGGCTATCGTGTATATTTCAGATTTATTCCTCTCTGTTACAGCATCTCAGTTACGAGTGCAATGCCTGGGACTTGATAGACCTTCAGTAAGTTTTAGTGGCATGAACAAATTAACTAATGAAGCTGCTTGGTTTTGCCATATAAGATCACCAGCTGTAATCCTGGTAGACTCCACAGCCTAAATTTGGTATACATACAGAGAAACTTGGAGTTCATTGTCAGAGAGTGGAGGGGAAAAGTCCCACGTTGGAAGTGGTTGCTTGGGGAACCCCAGAATGACTGTCTCAGACTGGAGCCCATGAGAGAACCTGGTGATGGTGAGACAGGGTGATAGCGAGCGCCTTTCATTTCTGCAGCTTTTTTTTGCCGCTTTGTGGTCATCTGTCAATACAGAGTCTCAGGTCTTGCAGTGAGATCAATCTTCTGAAACCCCCCTATGATGAAACTGCTGTTCTTTCTGAAGATTTAAAATCACCATCAGAGAAGTCAGCTCAGCCAGTCTTTGCCCTCCGCCTAGGCAGAACTAAACAGCAGAAGCAGTGATGGAGCCAGAAGAGGGGGCGACTCCTGGGTCTCCTCCCTGCCGGGAGCTGGCGTCCTCAGGCTCGAGGCCCCTGTGTTGAGACCATTGTGCTGTCTCTTTTGTTCAGTCTTCTAACCATCAGATGTCCCTGCGTTAAGTTTCCTACAAAATGAATGTGTGGGATTTGTATTTTGAAATCACGGCTTTTATAATACCACCATCTTTTAAATTAACACATGGCTTCCCTGCTTGTTTTCAAGTTATCTTAGCTCAGCTGCTGAAGGGAAACAGTTTTTAGTCTTTGTAGCACCTCGGAGCCAAATGTTTAGGAATCAAGCCAGTCAATACAGCTCCCAAACCACCTCTCCCCAGAGACAGCAGTAGGTTTTTTAACCCCTTGGAAGTCCAACAAGGAAAAAGATTTCAGCCGATTATAGACACTAGACTAGTGTGTAGTGTGAGCAGTTAGAACAGTCATCCTTTGACTTGAAAACTTTGTGACTTTTCTGGAAATTAGTGAAGACCATAAATTAAGTAATCCTCTAAGACTTCTTTTTCAGATTGGACTCACATTTCATGGAAGAGGTTTTGAAACAGAAGTAGCAGAATGCTCCAATATTCAGAAGGAAGAATATAGAACAGGTCAAAAATTAGAAGTGAATGACAGGCATGAGGTTCTTAAGGCATTTTATTGTTTCATTGCAGACCTTTCGCCTGATGAACAAACAGGGGCAAGGAAGGTTTGGAACATGAAGATTTAGGTTTAGGGAAATAAACAGTGGTTAAGCATTTGTAAGATACGAGGTAGATGAAGTGAGGGCCAGGGAACCTTGTGGGGGAGGGGGAGGCAAACTATTACCATGTTAATAAAAACAGTGGCAATGAAATGTCATAGAGAATGTCATGTCTTCAAAAAGAGAGTGCCTGAAGAAAACACAAATTTTATGTTTTAGTTTGTAAAAACCATGGGAATCTTGATGAATCATGTTTCCAGATGGTGAAGAGAAGTTGTGAGCAGAACAGTGGAGGGGTGTGTAGCGGATGGGGACAGGCAGGGTAGGTGTGGGAAAGTGGGCGCTGGAAAAATGATAGAAAACAGTGAGGCGATCAGAGCAACGTGGTTATTGGTTATTTAAGTTAGTATTAAAGTTAGTAGTTGCTTATATTTATTGAGTGATTTCGAAACATCAGGCTTAACACTTCTTACATTTCTCAGCCTATTTAATTCTCTTAATACCTCTAGGAAGTTACTTTCTTTTTCAACAAGCTTTTTATTTTGGAGTAACTTCAGATTTACAAAAAGATGTAACGATACCATGGAGAGTACACACCTCACCCAGGTTCAGTTTCTCCTAATGTTCATATTTTAACATAACTTAGTCAAAACTAAAGAAGCCAGTGTTACTCTTGTATATTAGCACATTATTAGTAACCAAACTCCAGCCCTGACTTGAATTTCACCAGTGTTTCTACTAATATCCTTTTCCTGTTCCAGGATCTAATCCAGGACACACTTTGCATTTAGTTTCTCGTTAGTCTCCTCTAGTCTGTGATTGGTTCTCAAGCTTTCTTTGTTTTTCTGTGACCATGACAATGTTCAGAAATACTGATTAAGTATATTTGTAACATGTCCCTCAGACTGGGATTTGTTCGATGTTTGTATCTTGATTAGACAGAGCGACAGGTTTTTGGAAAGAACATCGCAGAGGCTAAGTGCCCTTCTCATCAGATGATAAAATGTGGGTACATGGTACCCGCACGATACTGGGAGATGTTAACCTTGATCACTTGGGTAAGGTGGTGTTTGCCAGGTTTCCCCACTGGAAGGTCACTTTCCTTTTGGGCAGGTAGTTTCGTTTATTTTCCTGTATTTTGTAGAAGAGAAAGCTGAGGCTAAGAGGGATCCAGTAATCATCTCAAGGTTACTCAGTTAGTAAGTGACAGGATCTCTTATTCTGCCATTTGTGTGCTTACCCATTATATTCTCCATGACTTTTGAGTCATTTTTATGACCTGGACACTTAGAAGATGACTTGACAAAGAATTCATATGTATTATGTTATGTGCGTAAATGTGGAGTCTGTGCATTTTACTGTTCTGTCTGCAAAGTTTTCTTCAATTAAGTTGTGCTTGAGAAGTGCTGAGGGTTAAACTGGCCAACCCCAAACTTTCTATTGCCAGCGCTGCTCTGGGGTTGGCATTATGTTCGACACACTTGAAAGGAAATCATTCTAGCCTCAAAAATCACCCTGTCAATGTGCATTTTTTTCTTCGCTGAGTCAATTAAGGGATATGTGAGCCAAAGAGTCCATCAAAGCCTCTGCTGACATAATGACGAAAGCTTCTTTTACTTGATAATCTTATTGGTAATTGCAAAAAAGAAAAAGGAAATCTGTGTATCTCTGGGAAATGAAGACTTCATGGAACTAGTGTACAGCACATGAAAGGCTGCAGTAATTGCAAGAGGGTAGCAGTGAAGAGTGGATCCAAATAAAGATGGTCAGATAAATAGGAAAAGACCTGTTTTAATGGAGTTTCAAATATGTTTCAGTGTACTAATTACGATTCTACAACAAGCACATATACACATAAAACGATGACTGAACTGTTTACAACTCCTATAGGTTTCTTAATTAAAATATTTCTATTTAAAAGAAAAATTATAATGAACACATTTTTGTTTCAACTCAGTGTTTTAATTTTAAATTAAAAATAATAGATATATTTATTTAAATAAATTAATTCAATTTCTAAAACTTACATTTAAATAAATTGTCTGAGAAATACTCATGAAAATTGAATGTATTAAATAAAATCTACTGAAGAGTGGGTTAACTATATTTTTGTAATTTGATTAGGTTTTGTTGATACAGTCTAGAGCTAGAGTTGGTTGAGAACTCACTCTGTGCTAGGCTTTTTGCTAAATGTTTTGCACACATTATCTGACAGTTCCAACATCTAAGGCTGGTGTTACTGTCTCCATCTTACATGTAGAAACTGAGGCTGAGAGAGGTTATGTGACCCAGGTCTCCCAGCTAGAAACGGGTTCCAAGCTGCGATTCTGAGCTAAGTCAGGATTCCAACTCAGGTCCGTCGAAGCCAAGCTCTGTGAATATAACCGTTTAAACTGCACCGTCTTTCCTCTTAGACTAAGTAATCCACCACAGAGCAGTTACAAACCTGTAACGTCTTTTCGCTGTTATGTCTGAAATAGCTGTAAGAGTGTAAAAGATTTCCCTTGTGTTTTTCTAATGGAAATGGATGAATACTTACTCAGTTGCTACCTTTTGTTGATAATGACCCAAGTTGTTTCAGGGTAGCCCGATGAGGTGGTGGACCTTGTGCACACGTGCACCTGTGTGCTCAGGGCATCCTGGTGCTGGTGAACTGGATAGTTTTTCTGGTGAGGAATTCAGCAATGCATATCAAAAGCCTTAAATATGTGCTTATTATCTGACCCAGCAACTCCACACCTAAGGATTTACCTTAAAGTAATTGATCAAGTTCTCAAGGTTGTATGTATCAGATCGGTAACAGCATGAGGAATTCTGTGTGGAACAGGTTAGGGATGGCAATCTTGTTGAAGAGACTCTTGCACGGTGCTTTATTTGAAATTAAGCAAACTTGGTTGTTTACACCAAGAGAGAAAACTGAGTGGGCTGATGATTGCTCCTTCCCCATCCACCTTTCTGGATTCGCTACAGTACAAAAGATGTTTATAGCAGGGTGGTTTATCATAGCGAAAAACTGGGAGCAACCTAAAATATTCACAGTAAGGAATCAGTTAAATGATGAGACACCTATCCAGTCAAACAGAATGCTGGCATTAAAACACTGACAAAGAGATAGATGTCCATCATATCCTGTTAAATAAGCAAGCATGTCACAACAGCATGGATAAGATGGTCCCATTTTGGTTAGAAAACAAACAACTGTTTCAGATGAGAGGCTTCGGCCACTGAGCGCTGAGAGATCACTGTGGATGATATCTGTATATGATCATGTTATTTTAAACTGAAATTAGGGAGACTTTCCAAAACCCTTTCATCTGTCTTAGTCACTTCGAATCCTGAATTTTTCACAAACTGCCTTCTCGAAGGACTTATTATTTCCTTGGGGCCTGGCAAAGCAAAGAAAATCTTTCCCAATCTTTGGCTGAAAGTTCCCTAAAATATGTATTTTCCTACATCTTTGTGAACAATTTAAGATTTATACTCACCCCTAACCTCCTACTCTTTGAATAAATAAGCCTGCCAGAGTCCTGCCTGGGGTCTAGTGTAGAAAAAGCTACTGGCGAGCCAAATCTGGCCCTCAGATGTATTTTGTTTGGCTTTTACTGTTTTTTAAAAAAGTCATTTGAATTTTATCGCCAACATTAAAAACTAGATTTCATATAAAAATCTGGATTTTTAATAATGCTTAGGAAAAAAAAATCAGTCTGTCAGCACTGGGTCCCAGTGCCCATCAGCAGGGCACAGAGCAATTTCTGATCATTCTGGTTTGGTCACATGTCCTCTTTTTGCCACAGTCCTTAGCCCTCCCTACTGTCTTCCCTCCACTCTGCTTGTGCTCCTTGTCTGGAGTCTGTAGGCATTTGGTTTTGCAGCTCCTGTGCACTAGACTTTGTTAGCTTAGCTGTGTATCCTTAACCTTTATACAGTGGGTGCAAAAGTTAACAGATTTACTTTATTTGCTTATATTCCTGGCATTTCTGGGTCAATCAGTCGATCAATCAATGAAGATTTCTACTTACTTATTGTGGTCAGTATATAATGTCCAAGGACATCAGGAGTTACAAGACATGCTTCATTCTCTATTTGTGGGGGGTGGGTGTATATCCAAAAGGAGGCTAGCAAATGGTACCAAATGCTAAGTGTCTAAAGTGTCTGGTTAGAGGGAGTGATGGTCAGTGCTGTGGGGTTTTTTGGTGGCAGTGGGCAGGGTCGTGGATGTTGATGCCAGAAGATGAGATCGGTCAGCGAAAGTTCTAAGGAAGGAAGACCTTGGGTTGTATTTGAGAGTTGGTAGGATCTGGTGGGTCACAGGCTTTATTGTGCACTTGAAGCGTGTAGGGAAACTTGAGTTTTTCCTGCTGTCTCCAGAGATTTTGACTCAAGAAGGCTGAATTGGGACCGAGAGTATGTCAGGGTGATCCTGATATACATGGCCCACAAAAGGGGAGAAGATGGTAGGATGAAATAAGCAGAGGTAGGGGCGTGAGTGGGGAATTTAGAAACTATAAAATTCAGAGGCCTGGGGGTTTGTACGGGGGAGGCCTGGGGGGTGATTAAGGGAGTGACGCTCAAAAGAAAGGGGTGCACTGGAAACAAATTCTTTACTTTTTTTCTCACAAGAAAGGATGACAGATACTTGTAAATTTGGTGGCGGGGTCGGGGGAAGCAGCAGAAGCCAATTATTCTCAAAGAGACTATTCTCTGCTTGATTTCTTCATTTTTTAATGGAATAGTTATGTACTAGACAATATTGGGTTTGCTTTAAAAAAAACTTAATTTAATAGTTAATTAGCAGGCAATTGATTTAGTTCTGCTGGTTCGTGTGCTTAATCAGTTAAATTGGATTAACAGTTTAAGAGTCTGCTGCATTACTGAGTAATCGTACAGTATTTATAGTTGAAAACAAAACAGATGTCTTAATTCCCACCACATTTCCGTGGAACTCTGTGCTGGGGGTCAGGGTTTTGGGCCCAGCACGTAATGCAGTGACTGGGTATATGGTTGGTTTATGGTTAATAAATACTTGCCCGATGTCCTTAGCTGAAATGTGTTTGATGTTGGTGATTCTTCTTTTCTGGGGGTGGAGAAAAAAAGGAGTTTGATTAGACAAAGTAGTTTTCTGCACCATCAAATTCCTTGGGGTGTCTCAGTGTCACCATGAGGTCGGTCAGGGGCGCTCATCTCAGCCTCAAACAATATCTTCTCCTTTTGTTTTTCTGTCTGTGTTTTTTAAATGGGCTTTTTCTGATCTTGTTTGAAAAACAACCAGAGAAGACTTTCACCTCAAAACAAAATAATAAGCATTGACAGTAATAAGTTTAAAAGTCTCTGAAGTATTGAAGAAATGATTTGATTCAATTCCACATGTATTTACAAACCACTGTGCACAGCTTTAATACCTAATTCTCATGACTCATCGAGCATGAATGAATTCTAATGTTCCTCTGATCTGCTTCAATTTTTGACTATTTCCTAGAATTTGAAGGGAATCTTATTGGACACAATATCTGTAGGCACTTCATAAATCTCAAGGGGGAAAAAATAGTTTGGTTGGTAGACAACAGAGCAGGGAAGTGGGGAGGGGGAGGCACTGGAGCAGCCTCAGCGAAAGTATAAAGAGACAAGAAGTTGGGGCTGTATTGGAGGAAACAGTGATAAATAAAATGGTGTGGAGGGAATAGTGGCTGAGAGCCTAGATGATGATGTGGTTTGAGAAAAGGATGAGCAGGGAGTTTGGGGTGTTGGAGAGTCCTGAGTGCCTCAGTGAAGATCTCAAATGGTTTTGTCTGTGCACAAGGGGCAAACGTGGTCCATTTTGTACATTTCTTTGTTGTTGTTGGGGAGTGATTTGCATTAGCTTTTGTTTAAAGATTTATTGAGGGATAATTGATATATATATTTAATGAGTACTTGTAGAGGCATTTGGACATACTGCAAACACCTGGGATACCACTGCTTTTGGTTTAGAAGAATAACTAGTATTTGAGAGTGAAGGATGGATGATGGACGAGAAGCCACGAACAGTAACCAGCCATTGTGAAAACATTTACAGTGAGGGTGGGAAGAGAAAAAGCATAGAAGAGCCTCTGCAGAGATGGGTGTTAGAGTGATACCGAGAGATGAGCAAACACGACTCCAAGACTTCTACGCTGTGTTGCTGAGCAAATCTGGGTCCAATAAAATAAAAAGGGTAGGTATCAGTCTCTCACCTCATACCAGACAGAACTCACTGAATCTTCTTAACAGCTGTACAAGGTGGGTACCGTTTACAAACGAGAAGACCGAGGCACTAAGGTTAAAGTAACTGCTAGTGGTCAGAGAAGAAACATGAAGCTGGGACCCAGATGCAGGCAAGCAAGCCTCCAGAGCAGTGCTCATCACCAGGAAGATGTACTGGGTGTATTTGCAGAAAAAGAATCTTTGGTGGTCCTTCCACCTCTGGAGTCGAGAAGACAAAGTCTCGCCATGGCATGAGGTGTAGTTCCTGCTGCCGCTGCCGCCACTGTCTGCCCCACCGCGAAGCATCGCTGGCTGCTGCCGTTGCAATGTGCATGCCTTTCATATTTCCTTTCCTTTCCACCATGAAGCGCCCCTCTCCCCCACCCCAGTTTTGAGAACTTTAGAAACGTGGCCAACCTCTGTCCTTAAGTATAGGCGCAGCCTTCTTTGTGGCTTTAGCATTGAATATGGGTCAGAAACATCAGGAACAAACTTCAGTGAATGAGTAATCGAGTAGGAGATGTTCAGTGAATTTGCTGGATGGTCCTCTGAACTGATGTTTTAGTTGGCTTCCAGAAGTTGTATCCAGAATAACAGATTCTATGTGAAAAAATACATAATGCTCCTTGGAATGCTCAAGTGTTTTTTTTTTTTTTTTCCTAATGGGCTGAGTCAAAAAGTTTAATGGGGAAACAAGACCCAATATATAAATATTCACATCAGTCAACTTCCAGGGATGCATCCTGTGTAGAAAGACTACTATTACTGAACTTACCTTTTTGAAATCATAATTTTATTAGTGGAATGGGGAATATGAATCTTAGCAACAGCTTTCTGGAAATTCATTTTTATATAATTGAAGAACCTTCTTCGAATGCGATGTGCAAATATTCTATAATTAGTATTTGTAAATACATATATCCCCAGGCAAAGTTTTGGGTAATGTTTTTTAAAGGCTTCAATAATTAAATATCTGTAATGAGAAGCATTTGTCTCTGAAATAAATTAACTAATTACTACATATTTTCATCATAAAAATTCTTACACATTCAAAGTAAGAAAGCAGCTGAAATTTTAATTTGGACTTCCAAAGGGCTGGTTAAGTAACTGAAAAAGCAAATACTGGAAAAAGCTTATTTACTGGAAAGGACCAAAGCTGCTTTTGATTCAGCTGCATCTTGTCATTATTTTGCCTGTTTAGCTGGGCGCCATGCTTACTGGGAATTTTCTTGGGGGAAGTTGCCGATCATTAGTTGAAATAATAAAACGGGGTACAGAGATAAAGAGATGTGCATCTGAGGAAGGTGGTTGGAGGGTTGGGGGTTTAACTGATGCATTGGTTAGAATGTAATTAGGTCCTTGAGCAGGGCAGTGCAATTAAATATGTCAAGGAGGGCATAATTAGATGGGTGGTGGAGTGGTGTAATTACATTCATAAGAGGGGGGCTGTAATTAGATGTGAGGCAGGGGGTGTATTTAGATGCCTAGGTTGAAGGTATAATTAACATATGGGGGAGAAATTAAATTATGTGTGTGGGTGAAACATAATTGTATGTGGGAGTCCGTGTACATAGAAATAAGTGCATTGGGTTTCAATTAGATGCATGAGTTCATGTTCTTATAGACAAAAACTTGGTATTTTCATCAATAAGGGAAAGCATATGTTTTGACATCGTGACTAACAGCAGCTGGCAGTGACAGCCTTTCAGGCCACTCTAAAGGGTTGCAAATCAAAAATCCCCATGTTTCTGTTAAAACTTATGACCAACTTCTAAATCTGACATTGACTCCTCTTCCTAATCATGGCACTTGGTGATAATTTTTCTAGCTTTAAAACACAACTGCATGACAAGGAAGACTTACTCCCCCTTCCTATCAAGGAAGGGTTTGGAGGGAGTCACCAGACAAAACCAAGAATTTTCCTTTGAATTGTAAGATGTGAAAACAGAAATGCCACCTCTTTTACCTGAAAGTATCAGAATAAAGTTCCATGTGTAACAAAATCAGCAAAATTAATCTTGACAGCCTCACTTTTTTTTTTTTTTTTTAGTTTATGAAACAGTGTTTATTTAGAAATATTTTTGGCATTTCTCCCCATTGTCCCAAGTATAAAGCCACAAGGCGAGGAATGTAGGTTGCAGGTACAGTAGAAAGAGGGAGGGACAGAAGGAGTCTGAAGGAAGAGGAATCCAGAGCCGGCGGGGTGCAGAACTGACTTAGTGCACCTGAGAAATTTACATACATCGAAGCAGCGGAGTATGGTGAGAGTTACAATAATCGGATGCATCCTCTACTGAATTGAAAACAATGGAGTCTGGTGTTGCCATCTTCAAAAGCAAGAGGGCATTTAAAAATACGAGTTCATTGCTTAGATAAATTCTTGATATTAAAGTTATTTAGTTGGCCACTAGTCTGCTTCATCTGATTCAGTCTGTTACTCAGTTCTTCTGATTCTGGGCATCTCAGAGCCTCCTGTCATCTGTTCAGGGCTAGAATCCAAGTGGGTCACTTCCGGGATTTCAAACTTTTTGGCTTCCTCATGCTCCCAGGAAGCCTAGATTTAAGGTTAGTTCTTTTTATAACTTAGATGGAGGGACGTTACAGCCTGCTCCCTAATCTCTGGTTTTATCCTTTCTGTAGAACATTTTTTTATCCTTTGATTTTGATTTTACATTGATGCGTGATTGATTTGTTTTCACATTGTAGACATGCCTAAAATATTCTCTCTCCCCACCCCACCCCCGCCTCAGACTATTGCAACTTAATTTGCAATCAGAGTTGCTCTTCCTAAAATTTTGCGAATTCCTGTGAAAATAGTTCCCACGGCATTGTTTAATCTAGTTCTTTATCTACTCAATAGTTTACATCCCCTCCTCCCAAGGCCAGCTCAAACTCTAAACGAGTTAGCGATGGATGGTGGTTACCTCAGTTGCTCATAGAGGTAGTGTAATTATCATTCAGGACATCTAGTTCTGTCTTGGGATGAAGGAGGAGGAAGTGACTGAGGTCCCTGGCTCTTGGTGCTTTGTTATCTTGTGAAGACAAGGAAGCAATGAGGCATCAGACTTTGGAAATGTCTTGGTAAATAAGGCTTCCTTCATTTAATTATAAAAACCATTCTGGGATGCTCTGGAGCTATTTACCTAAGACACAAAACACCAGGTTTAAGTTCTTTGGTCTTTAATAGCCTTCTTCAAAAGTCATATTCGCAGCTAGGAATATTTTCACAGTTGGCATTTGTACTTTGTTTCTGAAAATGTCTTCTAGCCTGTAACAAGTCTTTTCACCTTCATTCATCACGTGAAACATCAGAGACTCTAATTTTTGGTTGGTTTTTTCCCCCAACCTTTCTAAGATTGTCTAATAGACCAGAAATCTCACCTACCTTTCTTGTGCCTCAGAAACTCAGATCTCAGATTCCAGTGTCAGTTCCTCAGAGAGATTTTTCCTCACCTGATAGCACTCTGTACCTTCCTAGCCTATTTGTTAAATTCTGCCTTTCCTGTTAGAATGTGAGGAATGTTCATGAGCAGGGTATGGGGCTGTTTTGTTCACCATCCCCAGCATCCACAACAGCTCCTGGTCTATAAAGTGCTCAGCAAACAGTTGTTGAGTGAAAAGAGACGTCAGGCATCAGGGCTGTTTCGGAAGAGGCAGAGGCGGCATGGGCTGTGGACCATGTGAGGGTAAGGGTGTTTCAGAAGCAAGATTCTGAATGGCTTCAGTAAGTGGCTCATATTTAGAGAGTGGTGGGGCTCATCTCTGTTCTGGAAGTTTGGAGATGAAGTTAGACATCCATTCGGATGTTAAGGAAATACCACTTTTGGTCAGACACTGCTTTACAACAGATTGGCTGCTCAACAGAAATCTGCCGATGAAATAATTAACTGATTGAACGACGTGATTGTTTGATTCGTGCTTAGTTTGCGTGTAGTGTGCTGATCAAAAAAGGTACAGTGCTGACAGTGATTCATACAAAAATATGCATTTTAAAAACTCACTGATAGAAGTAGTAGATATACCTGCAAAGGGCCAATGATTAAAAAGTTCTTTGTTCAAAATCTGTGTACACCTTTGAAGTTGAAAGTATCTCACAACAAAGTTCCACTACATATAATCGTGGTCTAGCAATATAATGATAATTTTTCCCCAGAGAATCCAATTTTTTTAGTATTTAATAATGTACAAGGATCGTATGTTTATCTAGGGCTTTAGAGTTTCCTGCTGATGGTCAACACCTCAGCTCAAGCTGGATTCTCAGAATCGTACTGGGAGACAGATGGGGTAGTTATTATCATGCCTGACTTCCAGTGAGGCTCTGAGAGATTTGAGGAGCCTGGCAAACTGGGATCTGAACCCAGATGGTTAATATAATATAGTCATTAAGAAGATGGCCATTAACAGATGGAACAGTGGGATAGGTGAAAAAATTTGAACAAAGATTTATTTATAAGGTGAATTGGTGATCAAACAATATCTTGAGCTCATCACTATGGTCAGTCTGCTTCATCCATCTGTCCACTTAGAGTCGTATTTTTTACAGTTAGCAGGAAACCCAGTATTTTCTTACGGATGCAAAGAGACCAAGTAGTTATTTTCAGATTTAGTAGATAGTTTCTTACATGGATGCAAGGAGATACATTTGAAAAGAAAGGATGCAGTGCCTTCATTAAAAATACCCCTTGACAGCATCTTAATATTCAGCTGGAAATGGATGACCCCTACGTTCTTTCTATGTCATATACACACCAGAAGGAGAAGCTGTTGTTCACATAACATTCTGGTAAGCATTGACCATTGCCAAGTTGAGATATTCTGTGTTTCAAATAAAATAGTATTATCTCAATTAGTTAAAAAAAAATTTTTTTACAGTATTTTCTCAGGTAAGTTTTTCCTCTGTAAAACTTTGGTGAGCTCTTTTTTCCACTGATGCGGTACCAGTGGCCAGAAGAGTACACTCAGGCACTGGAGGAACAGCGAAGTGAACTTGCTCACGTGAGAGCAGTCAGTCGACCACATGAAGAAGGAGCAAGCAGATATTACCCGCAGAAACTCAGGGATGGCTTCCGCCATCCCTGGGCTTTTGTTCGAGAGCTTAAAAAAGTGTTACAGTACATGGCTATAGTAGTGAGATTTTTCTGCCAAATAAAATGATTCCAATTGGTCAGATAGAGTTTGATAAATCACTGTTTTACCATGTTCCCCCCAAACCCACGGAATCTGAGTATTTTGTGGCTTGAACAGGTCAGTGGAATCTGCTGGAAGGAGGAAAGAGATGAAAGAAGAAGGGGAGGAAGGTGGGCAGACCACCAGGCAAGCGGCTCAGCGAGACGCCTTGCACACGTCATCCCGTATAATCCCATATAATCCTGTGCAACGTTATCCCTCTTTGGAGACAAAAGTAGAACCGAGGGGGCCCCGTGATCTGGAAGTTAGAAGAGGGTATTTGTGCCCAGATTTATGCTGCTGCTGCCACTTCCCAGACATGCTGGTTCTGTGCCCAGATTCTTGCTTAGAAAACTGGGGTTGCTAATCGATCTGGCCCAGGAACCTTCCTTTAACAACTGTGAGGGCGGGGCGGGGTTTAAGTTGGCTTTTACAAAGCAAACTAGATATTAGTTGAGCATGAATGAGCCCAGAGCTTTCAAATAAACTACATATAAGTAGATATGCAGAGATCCATGTGTATGTAACTCACAGAACTCAGATCAGGCTTCTGTCTCCGCTCCTCAACCAGATTGTCCTGGCGAAGGTTATCAGTGACCTCCATGTTGCAAAATCTCACGGCAATTTTCAGCTGTTATTTCACTTAATCTGTTGATAGCATTTGCTGCAGTTCCCCTCTTCCTTCTTGAGTATCTTGAAATACTTTCTGTTGTTTTCCCCCATCCTTTTTAAAATTTTTTTAATGGAAGTACTAGGGATTGAACCCAGGACCTTGTGCTTGCTAAGCATGCACTCTACCAGTGAGCTACACGCCCCCCCACCATTTTTTTAACTTGGCTTCCAGGACACCCTGCTTTCCTATTTATTTCTCCTTTTCCGTTGGCCACTCCTCCTTAGTCTCCTTTACCGATTTCTTCTCAGTTCCTGACTTCTTGTTGGAGGGCCCCAGGATTCAGATCTTACACCTCTTCTCTTTTCTGTCTACACTCATTCACCAGCTAGTCCCCTAACTTTAAATACCTGGTATGCTGATTGCTCCCACCTCTCTATCTCGAGGAAAGACCAGTTCCCTGACTTTATTCTTGTATATACAATTGCCTACTGGACATTGCCACTTAAATGCCTAATAGGGGTCTCACGCTTGACATATTTAAAATTGAACTTCAAAGCATCCCCTCCCCAAAACCTGGTCCTCTGCCATCTTCCACATCTCAGTAAATGGCAAGTCCATCTCTACAGTTGTTGAAGCCCTAAACCTTGGCCTCGTTCTTGGTTCCACCTTTTTTCTCTTATCTTATTCCTGTTGCATCAGCAAATCCAGTCAGCTCTTCCTCCAAAGTATCTCCAGAATCTTCTTACTTCTCACTACCCCCACTGCTCTCACCCTACCTAGCCCAGGCCACCAAACTCTCTAACCTGTTGTTGTGGGAGCCTTGTAACTGGTCTCTCTCTTTCTGCACGTGATGTCGTACAGCCTGTTCACACAGCAGCAGAGAGACTGTTCCAAAATGTGGCATAATAATGTCACTCCTTTACTCACCCTACCTCGACTTGATTCTCATCTCAGAATAAAACACAAAGTCTTTACGATACCCTACGACGCCCGACAGAATTTGTTCCCCAACCTCCCCACCAGGTAGCTCTCTGATCTCCTCCCCTTCCCTGTCCCTTGCTTACTCATCTCCAGACACGCAAAGCTCTTTCCTCTTCCTTCCCCTCCTCCAGGTCTACCTCTGCAGTTCCTATGGGCTCACCACCTCCTCTCCTTCAGGGATCTCCTTCCCTCCCTACTTAAATGGCAAGTCCTCTTCAAAAGTATTTCCTGATCTCTGCATGCCCAGGATCAGTTTCTCTCCACTCCCCATGTCACCATCTGATATTCTGTGTATCTTGCTCGTTTGTCTTTATCTGTCATCCGTTTCCCCGCTAGGCTGCGAGCTCCTTGGGGACAGGGATGACTCCTTGTGTCCCTGTCTCCAGGACGGTGCCTGGAACATAGGAGGCAACTGATAAAGACTTGTGGATTAAAGGGACAGCTCATGTGAGCACAAGTAACTTAAATCCACGTCTAACAAGTCATAGACCTAACCTGTGTATTTCCAATGTTGATTTCAAACCTTCCTCTCAGGAGCGACTGAGAAAAATGCTGCGGCTCATCCTGGCTCATCCTGGGTGTTGGAGAGCCAGCTGTCGCCTGGCCCCCTTCTCTGTATCTTGCTGTGGAGTTCACTGGACGATCTCGGTTGTAGTCATGCAGAGAATTCTTTACTGTCTGCTGGCAAACGCTTAGACCCTATAGTTTCATGCCTGTATCTTTATCAACTATATTGTCACAGCACTGTCTGCTCCTTTTACAAACTAGAAATCACAGAAGTGAAATTCTCTTCTTGTGCTGCGGCTACTGGTGATCACGCAGACTCCTGCAGTTTTATTTTTCTGGTCTAATTCCTTTATGCCTGTGTGGACATATTCGCGTGTGCATTTCTTCTTTTGGTATAATCCGTATCATGTGCGTCGGGTTCATCCAGGTTGGCCAACTTAATATTGACATAGTTACTTTATGTCCCAGGTACGTGGACGTACGGTCTTCCTCCGGAAAACTCCAGCCACTCACCTGGTGTCAGGAAGGAGGAAATGCTGTGCCTCCTGGTTCTTGCTGACCCAGCTAAGAGAGACCGAATGTCACATTTCATCCCAGGGGCTGTTGATGGGTTCTGATATTCCCGGACACTATAAATAGCACTTCAGGGAACATTCAGGTACACTGAGCATTTCCTTTGCAGTCCAGTTCAGTGTCTGCAGAAAGAAAGTCACATGCTGCCTGGTTCAGCACGAGTCACTTGCCCATCAGTGCCTCCTAAATTCCGGGCAGACTCACCCAGAATGTTCATTTGCTCTCAGCATCCTCCTGTGCCTCTGTGTATGCTGCTGTCTCTGCCTGGCAAAATCCCACTCATCCTTAAAGATTCATCTCGAGTGAGAAAGCTTTCCCTAAGTTGCCTTGACAGATGTGCCTTCCTGCTCCTCTTTGAGATTCTCCACAGCATGTGAAGCATACCTCTTCTCCAGCAAGTTCAGCATGACAGTACATACGTTGAAATGTTCACGCTTTCCTCACATCACGCACTGTGAATCCTGAGGCCTGTGGCCTCTGTATCTCCCCAGCAGCGAGCATAGGAAATGGTCAGCAATGTTTGTTGAGTGAATGACTGATTGTATGAATGAGTGAAATTGCATCCAAATGGGAGACTAGAACTCATCTGAGTTTGTTCCAAGCTGAATGCCTTTAAAACTAATCCTATGTTTAATGGGGATTTTTCTGTTTTCCTCAGCAGACACTCCCTACTAGGTGCACAGCCAGTTTGATGCCAAACAGTGTTGTTATATTGAAATACATTTCAGGAAGTTAAAAAAATTTTTTTTTCTTTTATTTCAAGGAACAGGCTCATTTGTTCCTTACAAACTTCTTGGCATCTTTCTTTCTACGTGCTCTTTTCGCTCTGCCCAGCCTTTCAGTCAAAGTCTCGGGCCGGGTCTGCTGTAAACAATGAATGATGCTGTGAGCGGTGGTGTGTTCTCTGCAGTGAAAACCCGCCTTGTTTTCTGTTGCTAGGCAACCCCATTCCAGCTGCCCTTGAAGAAATGCGCGGTGGTGGGAAATGGTGGGATTCTGAAGAAGAGTGGCTGTGGCCGTCAAATAGATGAAGCAAATTTTGTCATGCGGTAAGAGAGAGCTCCCACGGAGCCTTCTGCCCCCCTCCCCCCATGCCTGCCAGCCCCGGGGCCTTTTGAAACCAGTCACTTGTGATTAATCAGCTGGAGCTGCTTTTCAGCCTCCCTTCAAGTTCATACACAAGTGAGTGCAGGAGAGGGCCGGGGAGCCAGGGAGCGGGGCCCCCAGAAAGTACAAAGCCGAGAAAGGCCCAGAGGTCGTGGGAAGACCCACGAAGTGGAAACACTCAGATTTTTTTTTTAGATCATGCAATCGGGTGGTTCCGACTCTGCTGCAACTTGTTCTTAAGGCGACTTCTTTGTGAATAAGCGTTTTCACTGACTCATTTCATTCTACACACTTTGCTGCTTTTGTTTTTCACAAAAGCATTTGTAAGTAGCGAATGGGGTTTGAAGAGGGATTGGATCTGTGCGGGGCTGGGAAAACTGAAAGGGGAGGGGGGTCAAGACAGTGCCAGCAAGGGGTTAGCCTGGTAAAGGGACTGAGCAGGGAGGTGACATGGTGTCGCTTTTACTGGAAGACAGGAGGCTCGTGCAGGGGTGTGTCAAGGAATTGCCACAACGCGTCCAGCTGAGAGTAGAGACCATGAAACTCACACAACCTGCACCGTTGGGTGATTTTGAGCAGAAGGGAAGACAGACCCTGAGAGGCGAGGAGAAAGAAAGGAAGGGGGCCCATGGGGCCAAAAAAATGGGGCCGTTCAGAGCTGGAGGTGGAGTGGGAAAGATGAGGGAACCTGGAATGATGAGAGCTGAGGTCATCATGGCCCGCTGGAGAAGTGACCTTGGAACTCGGCCTGTCTGGGGGACGATCAGATGTGTGGTAGGAAAAGAGGACACTTGTTACTGAGGACGTGTAGGGACTTGGAGGCTGTACTGTGGAGGGTCTTTCAGGTGGGCCCTGAAGTCTCCCTGAAGCGGGAATGACTCTGCACCAGGGGCCCAAAGGCTGCGAGGCCAGGAAAGCTGAGTCCTCCAGCCACACAGAGGGCAGAAAGCCGGAGGGCGGGGGGTGTGGTTGGGTTTTGTGTTCATTTTTAAGGATAAATAATGTCTAGAAGTGGCAAAAGGAGGCTGAGAGAACATAAACCACCTCTGAGCTCTGAGCTAAGGGGAGTGGGGAAGAGGAAACCTGTTGGAGAGAGTCAGGGAAGCCGCGTCCTCGGGGGAGGGCCAGGTGCCCTCTCGGGGAGCCAGGGGTGGGAGCTTGGTCTCCCTAGCGAAGCCTGTGGCAGGGGGGCGACCCTTTTCTCTCTCTTTCCTTTATGGTGGGGGCCCTGCCATAATTTTTCCATGTAAGACTGTGTTTTCCTCTCCATTGCAATTATTATTATTATTTATTATTATTATTAATTTTGCAATACATACAAACAATAGCCAAATGGAGACACTAAAAATGTAGTTCTCTGAATTCAGGTCTGCATCCGTTTAGTGAGCACCTGCCCTGCCCTGGGTCTCAGCTGGCACTGGAAGTGGCATGTTGCACGGCTCCGTCCTGCGTGAGCACCCGGAGACGTGCTGGGGCTGTGATCGGGGGTGATTCAGAGGCAGATGGTGGGTGAGTGGGGACCTTCGGAGGAGAAGTGGCATCCGGATGGAGCCCCGTCTCCATCCCACTCTGGGCACAGGCCAGCCTTTCCAAGCTCGAATGTGGGAAAGTCACCAAGTGTGGGCCACAGTGTCGTGAGCCATGGGGAGGGTAGGGTGAGATGGCATTTGAGCTGGGGAAGTGGATGCAGTCACCCAGGGAGCAGAGGGATGAAGAGAACAGAAGCACCCCCTGGAGTACTCTGGCTTTGGGTGCGGGCTGAGGAGCCAGCAAAGAAAGCAGGGAGGGAGGAGCACACGCCCTGGCCCCAGACTCGCTCTGACACCCGCAGCGCGCCTGTCCCCTCTACTGCGCGCGGCTTCCTGATCTATGTGAGGAGGTGGCAGCAGACAGTGCCTCAAGCCTTTGCGTTGTGGAAACTCTGATTCGACCTGTGATTCTGTGACTATGACACAGTTGTACACATTCACACAGTCGAGTTTACATTTTCCAGATGCTCTCGAGTATAGGGTGATTTGCTCTTTCCAAAGACGATGTAAGGAAAAAGGAGTGGAACTGTTATATTCACAGATTCAGGAAAGTTACGTGATTTTAAGAGGTCTTGATAGTGTGAAAGGAGGCGGTGCAATAAATGTGTTTTTATATTATTCCCGAGTGCACGTGTCCGTGTGTCGCTACGTTTAGGAAGACAGATATTATAAACGCGACATGCAGAAGACCAGGCCTGAGCATCTTAGGGGGTCATCTACACGTATTTATTACAAATGAACGAGACGAAGTTTGTACTGTATACAATCAGTGTTGATATGCTCAAGTTCAGAAGCAAGGAGTGATGAGCCCAGTGTTGCACAAATGTTCATAGAACGATGAGGGAAGTGAGGAATGAAAAGAATTCAAAGCAGGTAGCATGAGAACTAGAGGTGTGTGTGCACGTGCCTTTGGTTTACTTTCAAGAATGGCACCATTGTCATAACGCACTTGAATTTTTCAAAAGCCTTTCTTATGGTTTACAATATGGGAGTAATTCAATGTTGATAAATTGTAAATTATTCTTACTTGACTATTTCTGGATCTATTTATACATGGTTGCTAAATACACATTTTGGGGGGCACCCTGAGAAAATGGAGATAATATGATATATTCAAAATTAAACATTTAGTGAGTAACTATGATTAGAAAGCACACAGTATGTCTGGTCCCAGACTATAGGGTGCATGGACAGTTACAGTGAAAGATGAGATCCAGACAGAGCCTTACCTGTGTACAGTGGCATATCCAATGATAGTTCAAGATGGGTCCCAGGATTAGGATAAAACAACACCATCATTTTCTTTGCTGGACTTCCTAATACTACAAATCAATTGCCCATTTTTTCAAAGTAAATATTTGCTCTATAACCAAAAGCAATATTTTTTAAAATAATAATTGTTGAATAAAATTTATCTGGAAGTTCTGCACAGTAGAGGCTACAATGATTGTACTTGGAAAGGAACTGCAGGGCTCAGGGACATGAGTGAGGGCAATGCCACTTTTTGATGCCTTTGAATTAGGCTCAGTGAAGGGTCTTTAGCATATTTAACTATACATGCAGTTTAAAAAGGAGTTTCATCATTTTTTTCTATTTGACAATTCCTCTCCTCTGGGCCCATTCCCCACCCACCTGTACGCCCTACTTCAAAGAATATTCATTTCCCATCAATTCTGTGATCACATCTTCCAGGACCAGTGGTACAGTTACTAAGACACTTCAGCCATTAATATCTGTTAATTGTGCCAACAAGCGATAATGCAGAGTTTGAGACACTTTTACACAATTATGCCTTATTAGAAACAATTTGACTGTATTAAATGTGCCTTTTATGTAAATCTATGTAATTATCAATTTGGGAGTTGAGGAGCTAAAATTATAGCGTGCTTTTTCTAAGAAGAGCTACGGGGAAATATCAGACATTTGTACTTGGAGAGAAAGTTTACCCAGAAGAACAGATGTTTACACCAGAATACAATGCCATCATTTTCCAGGGATGAATTTATAAAATGTTATCTTTATTCTTTTAAGCAGTTCCCTCTGTTGTAGGATTTGGCAGTTAGTATCTGGGAGTGGTTTTTTTGAGCTTTTACTTTGTGATCTGGGCTACGAAGGGACCCAGACATATGAGTCACGGGTCAGCCTATCAGGAACACACAGAGAAACAAAGTATTTATTCATGAAAACCGAGTTGTTTTGTTTAATAATGACAAGACAAGTTGACCGCACTTTCTAGCAACATTCAGAGTTTGCAGTTTGAATATAATGTGGTTGATTCTTCAAATGTTATGAAGGGCAATTAAGATCAAAGCTGCTTAAGGAGACAGAGGTCCAAATTCTAGCCTGTATCTCATCCTGAAAGTCCTCTTCATCTTTGCAAAGATCAGTGAAATTCCAAGACCACAGTCGGCACCACTGTCAGATGAAACTGACTGTTAATGCGTAAGCTCGCTACCCGACAGGGATCCTCCAAAACCATGTGGCATATGGTGCGACCACTAGACCGTAGATGCCTCAAGGAGGCTCTCGGACTGAGCTTCCCCCAGGCTCCCCACACTGCCAGGCTGTGGTTGTGTTTGTTCTCAGTGGACACTCAGCGAAAGTCACCAACCAGGGAGCTGCCAGAAGAACCAGGATCTTGTTACCAGAGAGCAGATGAAAGGAAGGTTCCAAATGAACTGACAAATTTCCGCCTGGGAGGCTCTAATGTGGTCAGAATCACAGGGTAAAGAGAAGACAACATCAAGGAGCTTGTGTTGATCAGCCGATTAGGAGCTCAGACAACTCCGTGTCCTGGGGGCAGTTCGCAGGGAAATTTTAATAGTTGGGGAATGGCAGAGACATTAATATTTGTAAGATCTCTACCTGCAGATAAACGATGCTTTAGTTTGCTGAAGCAGTAAGAAGTGACAGATACTCTGACGTGGTTGGGAACAAGTTAGACCTATGGGTGGAGAGGAGAAATTAGGACCCCGTGATAAAAGGAAACCCAATGGAAGCTACAGTCTCATTTGGGATTGTTATGAATAATGAATATGTATTTAGTTATGTTTAAGTTATTTTTCTGATACACGATATTTTGGGGCTTTTACTATGTGTGAGGCATCAAAGTAGGGACTTTTTATTCATGTCTTACTTTAATCCTTACAACAACCTGATTAGAAAGGAAAAGTCATTATTCTTATTTTGTGTAATGGGGAGACTGAGGCACATGGCATCACTTGGTTAACGTCCCACTGGCAGAAAGCCATGGGACTGGGATTTGCCACTGCAATATTTTGCATTGTAAACATTCATGAGACACTGTGGTCAAGGAGCGCAACGGGGGCTGGGTGGTGTTTGTGTGTTAGGGAGGGGGAGCTGTTTCCGTCACCTGTACTCTTTCCTTTGCCTGGATGGTGGAGAATAGTGGCATTTCTTTGGTGGGCCACACCCTCCTGAGCTCTAATTTCAAGTCTACTATACTCTGTCCTATCACCTCGAAAAATATTTTGAGTGGAGTGTGGGAGGGTATAGCTCAAGTGGTAGAGCGCATGCCTAGCATGCATGAGGTCCTGGGTTCAATCCCCAGCACCTCCTCTAAAAATAAATAAGTAAACCTAATCACCCCCTGCCAAAAAAAATTAAAAAAATATTTTGAATGGAATAAATTCATTCTAGTTCTGTCTCTTTTCTTTCATAGATTCCTTACCTCTCCTACTGACATTTTCTTTCTTCTAAAACAGGACCAGTTTTTATGACAGCATTTTGAAGATGCTAACAGTCATCTAATGCCTACTAAAAGGGAGCGGTGATAAAAAGTTATTTGTGAATTGAGCTAGACTTAGTAAAATTCTTGTTTGTCATGAGAAGTGACTTGATTTTTTAAGTATGCAAATCATTCAGAAGTGCTTGCTCTTGTTTCTCTAGATGCAATCTGCCTCCTTTGTCAAGCGAATACACTAATGATGTTGGATCCAAAAGTCACTTGGTGACAGCCAACCCCAGCATCATTCGGCAGAGGTAAGAGTTTACGCCTTCTGTGTGTGAGGAACGAGAAAGATTGGCTTTGGAAGAATTTAACATCTTTACAGGCCGGCAACACAATTCAGTTTGGGAAACAAAGAAGGAAACCAGCTGGACAGGCAGGAAGGATGAAGGAAGGAATTGTAAATAAACCAGGCAGGATTATGGGAATCCAAACACTGTTTCATGCTTCCTCTTGGATTCTGTTTCTTGCCTTTAGAGATGGTAAAAATAACATGTGGATCCATTGTTTTGCTCAAAGAAGCAATATAATTTCCTGCTTGCTCATTTCTACTACTTTCCAGTTTGTTGGCTTCAGCTCCAATTTATTGATTGGCGTTGATGGGTGAACTGAAGTCCTGTCAGTTTTGTTAAAGAATAAAGACAAAGAAATGACCGCTTCACTGCATATGTATACATGAAAATAGCCAAATTGTGGGACTGTACAGGCATGTGTGAGTACATGATATTATAATATAGTACACAGCATTATGTCCAGTCAGATCTGGGAAAGCAGATGGAAAATTCTTGCTGTAGTATCGATTCCAGAAATCTTGGCAGTGGCTGTGGGAGCTTCTGGAGGTCAGTCTCTGGTGGATGCGGCCCATCAGTGAGCTGTGAGCTGTTTCTCCAAGGACTGTTCGTTGTAGAGAGTGACTCAGTCTCTGTGCAAAGAGCGGTCAAGGAAGGTTTGTGCATCGTGGGTACTGCACATGTTAAGTTTGCTTGACATTTAAAACATAACCAAAATGATGGACTATCTATTGTGTATAAAAGAAAGGCATGGAAACAGCAAGGGGGGTGCCAGTTTGATCTATAAGCAAATTATTATTTCAGAGAAGTGATGGCAGCAGCTTTACAGTGTCTTGTAAGGCAGCAAAATAAAGAAGGAAGAAAATACTCACAAGTGGATGAAGCTGTGTTACAGTTACTAAGATGGGTGCAAAATGATCGTCTCTATATGAATGTCAAACAATGCAAGTGAAAGCAGGAAACATTGCTCAGTTCCTTAGAGTGGATGAAAGAAATGTCAAAGCAAGAAGGGGCGAGTGCAAGACTGTCCATAGCACTGCTGTAAAAACATTGAGTCGCAGCTTCCTTGTCAATGTTCTTTTTTCTGTGTTATTGACAAATAATATGGTAGCCTCTTCGACTTAATGAAATATAATTTCCTTTACATAAACAATATCTGCCAATTACTCGGAAATAAAAACAATTAGATAGAAGAAAAGAGTGAATGTTTGGAAGGAGAATAATGCATAAAAGAAAGAAAATGCTGAACGCTGCACAGTCATTAGGACTGACACGTGGAGAGGCAAGTGATGTAGATGCTAGCATTCTCTTGATACTTCCATGAAAACCTTTGTCACAGTTGAGTTAGGTGATTTGTTTCAACCGGATAGTAAGTGTCCGAATTGGCTTGCACCTAGGACTTTGGACTCTTCTTTTCTTGGGAAGTAGTTGGAGAAATACCACTGAAGGGTTTACAGTTGCTCTTACAGCTTATATTTAGCTGCTGTTGCTGGGAGAGGAGAGAAGAGAAGACTCCAAGAGGCCAGTAATGAGTTTACCATTTAAAAGGGAAAGGGAGGATTTCTGATTAAGAGACGATTGGGTGAAATTCCTGAGGAGACCAAAAAAAAGTGATGTATGACTTTGTAATAATAGATTATGAAGATTCTGACAGTAACAGGACATAGAAAAGGGTGAAAGAACACGTTTGATAAGTGTTTTTAAAAAAAAAAAACCAAACGCCAGAGGAAGGCACAGGGTTACTAATGGAACATGGAGCATCAGCAGGAAAAAGACCCGGGCCGCTGCGAGTCGGTACAGGAAGCCTTGTATTAAGGTTTAAGTAATAATATGTCCTATTTCCAAGTTGACACAGGAAACCTTTTTATTAAGGTTTAATTAATAATACGTCCTATTTCCAAGTTGATACAGGAAGCCTTTTTATTAAGGTTTAATTAATAATACGTCCTATTTCCAAGTTGATACAGGAAGCCTTTTTATTAAGGTTTAATTAATAATACGTCCTATTTCCAAGTTGATACAGGAAGCCTTTTTATTAAGGTTTAATTAATAATATGTCCTATTTCCAGATTTTTTTTTTTTGGAGCTGTTTAAAACAGAAGCATCCCGTCACAGAATACTTGCTTGCACTATTAGCTTTAAACTAGTCCCTAAATATTTCCCATCTGGATAAAAGGTAATTGATGCTCATTTTCAGGATAAGTTGTGATTACCCCTCGCTGGGTTCTCTGCTTCTGTCATCATCCACCTTTGTACAATCAGTTCTCCCAGCCAAATTACCTTGTGATATTTTAACTGTGAGACCGTCTTTAAATTCTTCAAATTGCTTTCCTTCAAGTGACGCCAAGTCATCATGTTCTATTTCAAGCCGCTTCTCCAATGTGCGCGGTAGGAGCACTTGTCCTGAAGATGGCTCCTGCCACTTCCCCCCCGGGGCTGACCTCCTCTTAGCGACCGCACAGGCTTACAAGCCACATTCTCTACTTGCTGTCTTTTGTCTTCCTTCTGATATTAGACCACTTTTCTGCTTTCTTGCTGCCGTCACTCCGTTAGCTGTGTTTATTGGTCCAAAGAGACCACGAAGAACTGGTAGGTAGCTCCACTGCATGTTTCAAGCCCATGTGCCCTCCCACTTTGACCATATGCTGTCTTCCCCTCTCTCAGACTCCCAGAATCCTGCTCACCCCCCTTCCCTGAGGTGATAACCTTGCTTTCTACTTCTCAGAGGAAACCAGTGACGTGAAGGAAAGGTCCCTGCTTTTACTCCCATCCCACTCCCTCCTGCCTGGAGTTAATACATGTCTTATTTTTCCTTTTTTTTTTTCTTTAAGGTACCTTTTTGTAGAACAACTTCCTGAATCTTAACCAGTTTTTTAAATGACACTCAGTTGTATCAGTAGTCAATTTCAGCTTTTTAAAGAATGAATCCTGAACTGTTCTCACCTTCTAACATTTTTAATACAGTTAGAAATGCCTAATATGCTAATATAATTATTAGACATATCTAGTATTTCTTAAGTTCTAATACCTACTAGATGCAAGGTTGATTTCCTGGAGTCTTTCATTAGCATCATCCTAGGAATTCACTTCATCTTTTACCTGTGTTGGTCTCCTAATTCATATAACCTGTATCATCTTCTTCCTTGGATTATTTTTTTGATTGTGCTGGTGCACATTCTCCAGTAGCTTCTCAAGAAAAAGGTACAAGGGAATTAAAGGTTTTGAGACCTTATGTATCTGGAATTGTCTTTATTCTACCCTCATACTTGATTGATATTTTTGTTAGGATTTTAATTCTTGCTTGGAAATCCTTTTTTTTTTTTTTTTTTTTTTAGCATTTTGAAGACATTTCTCCACTGTGTTCTAGATCCCAGGATTGCATTTTGAGAAAACTGGTATCACTGTGATTCTTGACCTTTTGTATATGACCTGGATTTCTGTATCTCTGAATTCACACCTGGTTTTTATCTGGACCTCCTCCTCTTCCTGCACCCCCAATATTTTGAAATTTCACAACAATGTGCCTTATTATTGGCCGACTTTCATTTATCATGTTAGAGCTCAGTGGCCTTCTAATCTGCAAGCCCGTGTCCTCTCACTTTGGGAAATTTTCTTGAGTTATTTCTTTAACTTCACATTGTTAAAGACTCTCATCTTCCTTGACCTTTGAGTACCATGCGACACATTCCATCCTTCTCTCTCCGAATGTACTTTCTTCACGTAGCTTCCAAGTCAACACTCTTTTGATTCTCTTGCTGTTTCAAAAGCCACTACTTTTGGTAGCTAATTTTACTGGCTTCTCATCTCCTAAACCTATAAACATTGAAGTGGTCCAGGAATTTATCCTCTAACTTTTCTTTTTTCTCTATTTATTCATTCCTGATGGGATTTCTTTCAGCCTCCTGGCTTTAAATACTCTCTCTCCTCTGATGACGCCTACATTTGTACTGCATCCAGGACCTAATCCTTTATCTCCAGACCCATACACCCAACTGGCAGCTTGGCTAATCTATCTGGGTAACTAATATGAATATCAAACTCAAAATAATCTCTGGAGAACTATTTCCCCCCTTTAAAATCCATGTATTCTGCCATGTTCTCCATCTCAAAAACATGGAAACTATTTTTCCAGTTGCTCAATTCAAAAATGTTGGAATTTGCCTTGGCTTACGTCTTTCTTTCATACCTCACATTTGATTAAATTCAGTGCCGGTTATGTTGAACCTACTCTTAAACATTGTAACCATTTATCACCTTCTCCATGGCCACTACCCTGGTCCAGGCCACCATCATCTCTCTCCTCAATTACTGCAATAGTCTCCCAACAGATTTATGCCTCTGCCCTTTCCAACTGTGCCATGTGTCTCTCAGCTACAAACACGCTTTCCTGTACAGTGTTTTGTGATGTTGGAACCAAGACTCTACAAATAACATTTTTCTTTGGCCAGCTGGTTCCCTGTGAGGCCTTCCAGTAGGAGGCACTAAACAGAGGCTGGTGGAGGAGGAAGGAGCCTTTGTCTTTCCTGTTGGCATCCCATGGGTTTCCTGGCTGCATCCTTGGGTTTCCTGTCACCTTATGGTTCTTACAGCATCACCCTGGCAATGATTCCTTTCCATAGCACCAGCTGAATCCCACTGGCAGTTTTGTCTGACACTTTTTTTTTTTTTCAGATATATTCATTCCTTTTTTAAAAATTTTTTATTGAATTGTAGTTGATTTACAATGTTAGTTTCAGGTGTACAGCAAAGCAATTCATTTACACATATACATACATATATATTTTTCTGATTCTTTTCCATTATTTGTTATTACAAGAAATTGAATATAGTTCCCTATGCTATACAATAGGTCCTTGTTGTTTCTTTTTTTTTTTTAACATTTTTTATTGACTTATAATCATTTTACAATGTTGTGTCAAATTCCAGTGTTCAGCACAATTTTTCAGTCATACATGGACATATACACACTCATTGTCACATTTTTTTCTCTGTTAGTTACCATAACGTTTTGTGTAAATTTCCCTGTGCTATACAGTATAATCTTGTTTATCTATTTTACAATTTTGAAATCCCAGTCTATCCCTTCCCACCCTCCGCCCCCCTGGCAACCACAAGTCTGTATTCTCTGTCTATGAGTCTATTTCTGTCCTGTATTTATGCTTTGTTTTTGTTTGTTTGTTTGTTTGTTTGTTTTTTAGATTCCACATATGAGCGATCTCATATGGTATTTTTCTTTCTCTTTCTGGCTTACTTCACTTAGAATGACATTCTCCAGGAGCATCCATGTTGCTGCAAATGGCATTATGTTGTCGGTTTTTATGGCTGAGTAGTATTCCATTGTATAAATATACCACATCTTCTTTATCCAGTCACCTGTTGATGGACATTTAGGCTGTTTCCATGTTTTGGCTATTGTAAATAGTGCTGCTATGAACATTGGGGTGCAGGTGTCATCCTGAAGTAGATTTCCTTCTGGATACAAGCCCAGGAGTGGGATTCCTGGGTCATACGGTAAGTCTATTTGTCTGACACTTTTAAACCAATCAACACGCAAATTCTTATCCTTGTCTTTTTTTTTTTTTGCATGTATATGTTTTTATTAAAGTATAGTCAGTTTGCAATGTTGTGTCAATTTCTGGTGTACAGCACAGTGCTTCAGTCATACAGGAACATACATATATTCATTTTCATATTCTTTTTCACCATAAGTTACTACAAGATAGTGAATATAGTTCCCTGCGCTCTACAGCATAAACTTTTGCTTCAGCCTATAACACTTGTTTTCTACTCGAGGGAGTAGAAAAAATGTAGAAGAAAAAATGACTACTATTAGTTAATTTGATCAGTTGCTTGCCTCTTATCTGTCTTGGAGTGAAGATGTTAGTGAAGGGGTTAGTGACAGTGGAGCAGTTGGTATGCCAAGTCCGGATCTCCAGCAGGGCACGAGTGTTTGGAAAAACTTATGCAGTGTATTCACAGATATAGAGAACAAACTAGTGGTCACCTGTGGAGATGGGGGAGGGCCCATATAGGGGTAAGGGTAAAAAGGATTATTATGGTATTATGTGAAATCATGTGTGTGAGACTTTTGAAAATTATAAAACCCTGTAGAATTTAAAGAATCTTTCAGTCAATAAAAAAGTAAAATATATGCAGTATTATAAGTATAGTATTTAAATACTGACATTTGGAAAACTTAAGAAATGTCTTTATTATTTTCGCAATTCAAATTACAGGAAATCAAATTCAGGAACATTTTTTTTCTCGGTTTTTTGGGATTTACAGATTTCGGATTCTTAGGGAAGGTCACAGCCACCTTGAAAAGTATGTCAGAATCTGGAGGAACAGTGATCTGGGTTTTTTAAAAAGTCTGAGAACCTCTGCTTTGCATTGTGCCTTTCCTGTTTCAGCACCCTGCCTCTCATTGCCAGTGACATGGCGTTCCTCCTCCACAAGAGCCCTGTCCCAGGGCCAGTGCCTTATGAGTCAAATCTCAACACCCAGCCCCTACTCTTTTTTTCCCTAAGACGATAACATGTCATTTGACGTACAGATGTTTGTTGATGTATTAATGGTTGATAATGGGTTAGTGGTTTACTCCTCTCAGTGTTTTTATAGAACCACCTGGCGGAATCTAAGTGCTTTAGTAAATTAGAATAATTCTCTAACCAGAGCAATGGCAGGCACCTTGGCCGTCTTAGGGGTAAGGGCTGGGGGGGATGGTTGCGTATTTTAGGCGAAGGATTGGAAAGGAATCTTCAGTGTTGTTTATGTCACACCGTTTACATGGCTGGCTATTCCCAGGGCTGCCCCACTGCCACAAGATTAATGATGGTGTTTGGAGAACTAACGGGAAACAGACTCTCCTTTTCTGAATTACAGAGCCCCGTAGAGGGCAGGATTCAGTGTCTACTGCTGCCTCCTAAGACCAGAGGCTCTGGAAGGTTGTCTCCTTCTTGGGTTATATCTCTGCTCATCACTGCACCAAACTATGAAACAAAAAGGCTGCATCTTTCAAATATTTGCTGGATAGTAACCTGCACCTGGTACCACCAAACAGCCCGGAAGGCGGAGGCTCCTTAACACAAATTCCCATTAGATGGAAAGGTTTTCTGATTAGAAGCATTTGTGCTATTGTGCAAGCGCTCTCAGTTATTATTTGTTGGAACATTTGTTTTTCTGCTTCCTTGAAATTCTTTTCTCCCTTGGGCCCCAACACGCCTCTTTTTCCTGCTCCTTGTTTGCTTCCTTCGCTGGTTTTCGTTTCCCCTCCCCTCCCCACGTCATGTCGGTACCGCCCGGTGTAGCCTCTCTTTTCTCCTCGCTGGATTTGCCTTCTCTTGGGGGAAAGCATCCATGGTCTTCACCCTCAGCTGTAACCAGCGCTAGTGCACATTTGTCCCTAACCTTGGTTCTCTTCTGTGCTTCAGACAGCTGTGTCTCCTGGCTGTCTCCATTTATAAGTCCCGTGGACGCCTCCCATTCAGTGTGTCCCCGAAGCGAATTAATTCTCCTTCCCCTCAAACCTCCCTTGTCCCTGTAGTCCCTGTCACAGTTATTGGCCCCATCCCGCCAGACACGGAGGGGACTAACCTTTAAGTCATCCTCGCACCTTCTTGCATCCTCATCTACCTACAAAGCCCTGACGGGATGGCTTTCACATTATTCATTAACTTTGTCCTGTCTTGTTACTTCCACTGCCATTGTCCTTGTTCAAATGGTAACATTTCTTGCCAGGGCTCAAACAGTGCCCTGAGATCTTCCTTCAGTCCGTTTTCCCCTGCAGTACAGGTACGCCTTCTCTCGACTGGCTCCCCACTACTTTCTAATGGAGTCTCAGCTCAGCATCCCTCTCCACTCTGTCCCATTTGCCTCAGACTCTAGCATCACTCATTGTTCCCAGAAGGCGATGCTCACCAGTATCACTGCACCCATGCGGTGCCCTCTGCCTAGATTCTCCTTCTCCTCATCGACCCTCTCCAGGCCCAGCTCTCCAAAGGCTGGACTCTTGTCTTTTTCATCTTTTGATTACTGGTGTGTTTAACCCACACAGAGTGAGTCTTCAGCAAATGACTGGATTAATATGCGTCATTCGGGTGATATACTTTGTTCCAGCTTTTAAGTTAAATCACCATATATAGATAAGTGAACCCCCAAATCCACAAGATAACTGAAAAATAAGGCTAAAAGGAAATCAGATACTAGAATCATCAGGGAATTTCCACTAACTGTAGCGAGGAGAAAGTTGTTGGTAGTCATAATCCTAAACTAAGCCTGCTGAACCAGAATAGCACAGAAATCTGGGAAGAAGATGGGAAAAGATTATGACTCAACCTCACTCTATCCACGGGCCAAGAAACACAGAAAATTCCCAAAGCCGTGGGAACTCTTCTTAGCCTGATGGTGTCGTCCCCTTCCTTCTTCCCATCAGTCCTCTTCTTCGTCTGCTTGGAGACCGTACTTCACAACACATTGTGCTGCCGTGGGTAGGGAGTGACAGGTAGAGGTGTAGCCCTTTGCAGACTGCGATGGTGTGAGAGCTTCAGGGAGATGTGTAACAAGAGAAGATGGAGATGAGAGGAAGAGCCCTAAGAATAGTGCAGCTTGAAGTACAATTTTATTCCATCACTGACTAAAGAAGAACTGAAGCCTGTGTACAGCTCCGCAGCAGGCAGACAACTGGCCAGTAGGATTAGAACATTCTCCCCCAGTCCAGTAGAGACATGAGATGAATGCTTGCAAGATGCTAGAAACCAAGCTCAGGACTGAGCACTCCAGCATTCTTTCTAGGTATAGATCCAAAAGAGACACTGCACCAACACCTAAACGACCAGTAACTATGGCTAAGAGGACATCACGCACCCATTCTGTAGCCAGACATTGTTCTGGATCAGCTTAGTGGTTGTGCCCATGCACGTGTGCATGTGTGTGCATGTGTTTACTATTTAGGAAAAAAATTTTTGATACAGATTCCCCAAACGTTCTGCAATACAAGGGAAAGTGACTTGAAGACTCAGAAGAAAAACACAAATGAAACATTTTTTCCGAAAGGAATAGGAAACAATTTTTGAAGACTCAGCTTAATGGACTTAGGAATTGACCCCTTGGGTGCAAGGAACAATAGGAGAACAGAGACGAGCTGAAAGTGGAGTTGGGAGCAGATGTGGCTAAGGGCAGGCAGAATTGCAGAGAAAACAACACAGTCCACGTGGGACGCAGCAAGGAGCAGGGTTAGACCGCAGAAATCAGAGGTGGCTAAGGGCAGGCAGAATTGCAGAGAAAGCAATACAGTCCACGTGGGACGCAGCAAGGAGCAGGGTTAGACCGCAGAAATCAAAGTCTGTAACATTTAACTGTAGGGAGGAAAAAGAAACCAGAGAGGTACGTGACAAGAAATAATAAGATGGAGGGAAAAGAAAGGAGATTCATATAGGTTACAGGTTTTCTGAAGAAGAATCAAGAACGAACAACAACAACAAAAAAGAATAAGCAATTGTCAGGCCCAATAAGAAAAATAGTGAGAAAAAACTAAAAAAACTTTTCTGAAACAGGACACAGTCCACAGATTAAAAGCACTTCTCACATTGCCAAATTAAATTAATGGGAAAAGACCCGCATTCGATATATTCTGACAACATTTTTACATGTCAAGGATAAAGAGAAAAATCCTACAAGCGTTGAGGCAGAAGAACATGGTTTACTTATAAAGGAGTACGAATCAAGGTGGCTTCGGACGCCTTCATGTCGTTGAATTTCAGGAGAAAGGTCACAGTAGGTACAGAGATTTGAAGAGCAGAATTCTTTCTCCAGCCAAGTTGTCATTCATGTATTAAACAAGGGCTCAGAAATTATATTTCTCAAAAGTCCTTCTTAAATTACTTGAGCATATACTATGTTCTGTGTATGTATGTACACAGATACATGTACACCTGGGAGCCAAATACACAAGAATAAGAAATTAGAGTACAAGATACTAATAGTAGAAATCGAAAGCTGTTAAAAAGGCAGGGACTGAACGGTGGTGTGCTGGTCAGTGGTTTAAAACCAGCTCTGGGGATGAAACGGAACACCCTGACTTGTAGAGTTTGCCAACTTTAATGGTGTAAGAACAGCCATTGTGGGCGATTTCAAGCTGTCAGTGTGGAAAGGTTCTGAGTCAGTGTGGAAAGTTGAGAAGAAATGAACCCAAGTTGACTTTCACATGCCATTAGGAACTGGCTTCAGCTGGACCAGTGAGTTCAGAATTGGAGAAAAAAAAATTTTTTTAATTTTATCTCAGACCACATAACAAAATCAGGTGTGTACTCATTGTATGTTTATTTGGGCTGCGGTAAAAAAATCCCTGCAAACTGAGTGGCTTAAACCAACAGAAGTTGACTCTCTCGCAGCTCTGGAGGCTGGTAATTGGAAATCAAGGTACTGGCAAGGTCACACTGTCTCCACGTCTCTAGGGGAGGGTCCTTCCGTGCCTTTTCCTAGCTTCTGGTGGTGCCGGATATCCTTGGCGGTCCTTGGCTTACAGACTCATCACGCCGATCTCTGCCTCCCTCATCACATGGCATTCTCCCAGTGTGCTTCTGTGGGATGGTGTCTCTGTTTTCTCTTCTTACGCAGACATCAGTCATTGGATTAGGGCCCATCCTCATCTGCTATGACTTAATTTCAACAAAACTAATTACACTGCAAAGACCCTATTTCCAAATAAGGTCACATTCTGAGTTTTTGGGTGGATATGGACTTGGGGTGGGACACTACTCAACCCCGCTATGAGAATTAACTCCTGAAATGTAAGAAACAAACCACACAAAAAAATGGCTTTGATGTGAGTATATATTTCACCTGAGGATGGAATACTTTCTGCTGGAAGAAATCACAGGAAGATGACTTATTATTTGACTCCAAAGTTTTCAATTTTTTTTTTTTTTGCCAAAAACGTGAACAAAATGAAAAATCCAACTATACTTTTGGGGGCAATTGTATCAGATATGAAAAGGAAAAGGATACATCTCTTTCATATATAAAGACAGTATGTAAATAGATACGAAAAATATTACAGCCCCGGAGCTAATTGCATATTAGAGATGGAGAAGTCACAAGGGATTAAATACAGATGGCTCATGAAATTAGTAAGTATTCAGCCATCTTACTAATTAAATGCAGTTGCATTAAAATAGCCACAAGTGATCTATTTTTAACCATCAAAGTAGCAAAAATAAAGAGAAGAAAAAACAATGATGATGCATATTCTCATGGGAGAATATATTAGCGCAATTTTCTTTTCTTCCAGACAAACAAAAGAATTGACATGTATCAAGAGCCTTAAAAATGTTCCTGCCTTTTGAATTAGTAATGACACTTCTGAAATCCTACAATGGTGGTCTTGAAATTCATAAAGCATGAAGTAGAAAGCAAAAAAAAAAAAAAAAAAAAGATCAGAGAATTAAGTATTATCTTGAACAATTAGAAACATCCTATTGTTGAAGATTTTTTTGTAGAGAGTGTAATCCTTTCTAGCTCACTTAAGCATAAAGGGGTTTATTTAAATGGATTTTAAAATTGTCGGGAGGCTGACGGAACGTGGAGGAACAGAGAACTCCAAAAACCACAGTGCGGAACTTGGCTGTAATCAAGAGTATGGTGCAGGAAGCCACCTGTCACCCTGAGAAGCCACAGTGTCAGCTGCTGGCTTCAGACTTCTGCTACTTCAGTCCGAATTTGACTTTAGAAATGGACCCTGTCTCTCTCTCCTCATTTAATTCCATTCAGAATTCAAGACACATGAATGCATCTCATTGGCTGAACCTACACCACAGCTGGAAACCTACTGTAAAGAAGGCAGGGAGATGCAGTTTTTAGCATTCCAGCCGCTGAGCAGAAGGCACAGAAGGAGGTTGGAATGGATATTATGTGAGGCAGTCGATGTATTTGCCACACCTTAAACATCCAAAATGTAAGAAATGCATTCAGTGGCTTTAAATGATTTTGGAAATACTTTTGATTTAACATTTTTTTTTTCAAAAAAGCGTGGAATAGAAGATATGTGTAAGATCTCAACTGTGTAAAAATATGATACAGTGGACAAAGCATGCTAGAGAAATAGGCCAGTGTGTTAAACACTCGCATGAGACTGGGATTTCTTTTTCTTAAATATAAGTTTTACCTTTTCTTCAGCGGTCATAAATTAACTTTATTATAATCCTCATTTCTCTTCAAAACAGACAAACATTTGTTAAATAAATACCGGAATTAGTGACATGAATGAATAGAATATAAATATCCATTTCTATTTGTTTTGCTGTTCTCAGATTTAAAGAAATAAGAACGTGCTTGTTAGTTTCCCTCTAAACTTGGCTTTTTCAGAGCCGCCATGAGTTGTGGCTGCTGGTACAGTAGCGTGCTTAGCACAGTTAGCTGTTTAGATATTAATTTCGGGGCATGTGTATGTGTTGGTCTTAGGTAAAATGTAAAAAAATATATGTGGTGTTTATGTGAAAGTACATGACTGTTACATTAGTTAGGATCCTCCTCTGAGGAACAGCTTAACTGCCCCACCTCATTACAGGAAACCCCTACAGGTCGATGCTAAAAGATACAAGAATAACATGTGAAAAATAAAATTAACCCAGTAACAGATACAATAAATCAATGAACTCCTCCCACCCCAAATTCATCCTTAATATAAATACATATGATCTGTTATCCTAACACATTGTAATTAGAGAACATGGTATTAAGAAGATTCCAATATCCATGCTATTCTGTTTTCTTTTTTACTTTTTTTCATTTTTGAACAGAGGGAAGAGAATATTAGTAATAACTATATTTGAAAGAGATTGTAGAATGACTGCTGTGTGTATATATCACATAAAATCTGTTATCAAATACTTTTTAGCACAGGCAGGCAGTGCCTGAGGACAACTAGAAATGGAAGAAGTCTGTTTGCCCCACATCTCCTGTAGGTGTAAGTGGGGAAGACGGTGTACTTTAAAAGCTGATGTAATCCACGAACACTCGAATCACCATGTGAAATGAAAATAGATGTTCGGTTTTCAACAACTGTAATATAATTAACTCTTAGTCTCTGTTTTCGCCTAGCCGCAGAATCAGCTGGTTTGCCGTCTCCCGAGGTTGGTTTGGGGCTGTTTTCAGTCCATGATTTGAAAGAGTTGGAGGTGAGATGAAGTGAGTGTATAATTAGTCCTTGAAGTTGCAGAGAGCAAGTGAGACACACCTTCTCACCTCCTCTTTGCTATTTTCCACCCTTTGCTATTTCCCCCTCTGTTCCACGTGGCAGATAAAGAAATGGGGTCAGTAAGAGGGGAGGGAGCGATTTTTCTTCCTTTTGTCTCTTTGTTTCTCAAACTCTGCACCACACCAACTGTTGATCACCTGACTTTATCTTTCTTACAGGAAACCCCTTCAGGATGATGCTAAAAGATACAGACTAGCATGTTAAAAAATAAAATTGACCCAGTAACAGATACAATAAATCAAAGAACTTTCCCCCCAAATTCATCCTTCATATAAATCAGGTCTGTTATCCTAACACATTGTAATTAGAGGACATGGTATTAAGAAAATTCCAATATCCGTGCTGTTCTGTTTTCTTTTTCACTTTACTATTCCCCTCCTCCTCTTGTCCCTTTGTTTTGTGTTCTTCTTTTCTCTGTCTCCATTTCCCTTTCTTCCCCATCTGTCCTCACACCTCCTCTTCAGTTTTCCAGGTAATGGCATACCTTGGAGAGAGAGGGTGTAACAGTGTGGAGGAGTAGGGTGTGGGTCTGAAAGGACCGTGTGCCTCTCCAGGAAGACCGGCAGCCCAAGTGGAGTTCATCTTGGTGTGGGAGGTCAATTAAAAGTGGCTGAAGAGAGCATGTAGGGGTGGGGCTTGAGACGAAATCTCCAGTTCTCCATGGCCTGCATGTGACAGTTTGGGAATCATGACACTTCCATATTTCCAGTAGGAAGATACAGAGACAATTAAAGTACTGATGGAGAAGGAGAGGTCCAAGGTTGGGGAAAGGCATCTGTGGATTCCTGGGACAACAGAGCGGGTCACAGACTTGAGTAGTGGTGGGCCGGCTGGGTGTCCAGAAATACCCAGAGGTACTTGCCACACCTCGGAGACACCAGAGCCGGACCCCAAGGACCATGCAAGGTCAACCACACCACGTTAGAGATGGCCAAAGGGTCCACCACTTCTACGAGGAAATGGTGGCAGAGGAGGAGACCTCCTAAAGGGGGAAAACCAGCTCTGAAGGAGCTGTGCATTTTAAATGGATGAAACGTTTACCCCAGGGACTGTTAATTCAGAAGACACTGAATTACTTTTAATGGACAAATTTAAGGCTTTTGCCTGCCATTAGTAAGAATGGGACCACCAGAACAAGATGAAGGCCACTGTAGGCGGAAAAAAGGCTTGACTTTGCTGAGTTGTGTGTAAATTTCAGTCCTGTTTTTCGATGTGTGTGTGTGTGTGTGTGTGTGTGTTGAAAGACGGAAATCAATATGTTAATAGAGGTCATCTCTGAGGGTGGAATTGTTATGTAATTACTGTTTTATTTTTCCTTCTGTCATTCAGCATGTATCTGTTGAACGTTTACTAGATTCCAAACACACTTCTTTGTGCTTACTTTTATTTCATAATTTGTCTACAACTATAGAATCACCGTGTTTTGCTTTTGTAAAGAGAAAAGCATAATTCAGTGCTATTTAAAAATACATCTATTCAGTTCACACATTGTGGTATTTGAATGGTATTTAAATTTATGGCAGTGATTTTATTGGCAAAATTTTTAATTAGATAATAATTGAATAATGGAATATATCATTAATTAAATAAATGTGATGCCTAGAATGAATGTGCAGTACATTAAAAGTGGTCATGCAGATGCAAATGGTTCCATTAATTGTTTTAAATTACATTATGGAGGGCATAGATGAATTCTTTGTAATAAAATAGAGACGGTACATTTTATAATATTTTGGAGACATCTTATTCTCTTATAAAGCTTTGATTACATTTAGCGTTTTTCTTTTTGATTATAGAGATTATAGGAAAAGATTATTTAATATCCCCTTTTCTGTTCTAAGTAAACCTTTGACACACTACCTGAAATTGACCATCTTCACTGACCCTTATTCTTTCCTTGTTATTTCTAAGTATTCACTGACAGTTTGTAATATCAGTCAGTATTTAAATTTTTTTCACAAAATAATGAAAAATGACAAATGTACAGTTACACTCACCTCAGTATCCTAGTAATGCCTGTGTAAACACATGCCAGCCAGAGCCTGCCTAGGAATTGGTTTCTCTGTTGATTTATAACTTGCTTTTTTGAAGATACTGTTTATTTCTCTGGAGTTCTTTTAAGAATCTGTTTCTCATCACTTGTTCTTACAGAGAGAAGAGGATGAATGATGATGATGATGGTGATGATGGTGGTGATGGTGATAGCGATGATGATGATGGTGTTAATGGTGATGATGGTGGTGATGGTGATGGTGTTCATAGTGATGATGATTATGGTGATGATGATGTTGTTCATAATGATGGTGATTATGGTGATGGTGATGATGATTGTGTTCATAGTGATAACGGTGATGGTGTTCATAGTGATAGAAGTGATGATGATGATGATGATGGTGTTCATAGTGATGATGACAATGGCAATGGTGATGATGAAGATGATGAAAGAGTGAAAATTAGAAGATTTCCTATGCACCAGGCGCTATTCTAAGTGCATCACACATCTGAACTCACAGCGACCCTGTAACTAGCTACTCTTGTCGTCTCTATTTTTTTTAAGGTGAGAAAAATTGAGGCATAAGGAGATGAAATAACTTGCTTATAGCTGCATGGTTTGCTTGTGGAAGAGGCTGAATGTGCAATCTTCTCAAAGTACTCTTGCTACAATTGGACACCACATTTGAGAACATCGTCTATATTAAAAATTTTTGTAAGATACAAATATGGCAAACTCAGGTGGCTTCTAAAATGGAATCTGCAATTATTCCTCTGCGCCAACATGGCCATATTAATTCACTTAAATGGTGACATTCCACAGATTAGAATATACCTCACTTAATTTCCTATGTCTCAAAATGAATCAGTGTCTGTATTCAAAGTTAGCATGGCTTTAATTTCACATGGAAACTTAGAGAAATAAATATAATTGCTATTCTGAGAGCTGCAAAAGAGAAACCACAAAAGAGGAACACCTCTGATCAGAAAAACAAGCACAATTTTATTTGTCCTGGAAAACAGTGAAATTTTTCTAAATGTTTCCTGAGATTGAAAAATGATTATGTGATTCTTAGAGGGTTTGATGTTTGTCAAAAATTACCATATTCTGTTTACAAAAAATGAACTAGCTTCTAATGAGAGATTTGTATTTTAGAGTGCTGTTCAGTTTCTAATTACCCATTTTCTGATTTAAGACAGGGGAATAGTTTGTATAAAAACCAGTGAAAGAGAGTACTGTTTGACAAATGTAAAGGCAATCAAAAGTATCTCTTATATTTTCTCAGTATTACTGGAAAAAAGCGTTTTATTTTGTCCTGTAGCATATTTTGGAATGAATTAAATGCATTTGTGACAAAGATGCAGAAATGCTAAGAAACTGACTCATTCCTGTACGCATTTATTCACAATGAATGCCTACACCTTGTCAGGTACAGGGTTTTGGCTTAGGGAAAACAAAGATAAAGGGCATTAGCCTTTTCTGAAGGAATTCAATAAAGGAGCCATAAAAGTTAAAGAGGTAATTACATGACAAATGATAAGTAGCTTGATAAAACCAACATGCTCAGAGAGCACAAAGTTAGCTACCTAATCCAGGCTTGGGGTCATGGAAAACTCCCTGTAGCAGATGCCGTGAGTTGAGTCCTGAAGGATTAGTAGGAATTAATAGGGCAATGGAGTGTTGACTTCAGAAGGCGTAGCGTGTGCAAAGGCTTGGAGACATGGTGGGCATGGCCCATCTGAGGAATGTCAGGTAGTTGGGCCGGGCAAGGGCAGAGCGTGCTGATGAGCAGTAGCAAAGGGAGAGGCTGCAGAGGTAGGCAGGGGCTTTATCACGGAAGGTTTTGAATATCCAGATTGCTTGGACAAGTTGAGGACAAGCCATTGAAGAACTCCCCATTGATGGGGCATGACATGGTCAAATTGGGGCTTGGGACAGTGACTTGGGGAGCCTTGGGAAGTATGTATTGGAGACTGAGCGATCAGTTTGGATGCTGTTGCTATGATATAGAGGAGCATCAATGATGATCTGAAACTATGGCACTGAGGAGGTGCATTTGTTAGGGTGGGTTAATTCTGGTAACAAACGACTCCAAACCAACATGGCTTAATACAATAAAGTGTTCTTTCTCACTCGCATATAATTTGAGGGAACATGGGGAAGGGAAAGGGTTCTGCTCTAGGCTATCATTTATGAACCTAAACTTCTTCCATCCAGTGGTTTTACCATTCCTTTAGGGCTGTAGGATCCTCGACTGTGTCCAGTTTATTCTGTGTTATTGACAGAGGGAGGACTAGAGCAGATATTGAATATGAGGGAGAGATTTTTAGGGTCCAGCCTAGAAATATCACACAGGCATTCTATCCAGAACATATCACGTGGCTCCACCTAGCCACAAGCAATTCTGGGAAAGAGTTCTTCTGCACTCTCTGGAGGAAAACAAAATGGATTTGGTGAGCACATGCCAATTTTCACCTGTTTTTGACCTGTAGAATGTCCGTTTCATGTGGCTCAACCTGAACGTAATAGAAGTAGAGTCTGGAGTAAACTCAAGAGATGTTATAAAACGAGAACTTGGTGACCAGTTGGGCACAGAAGCTGCGAGAAAGGAAGGAATCTATGCTTTATGGTTGGGTGGAGTCACGGGTGGATGGCTGTACCGTTTGTTCAGATAAGGATTACGGTCTTTGCAAAGATGATGAAGGGGAAGTGCTGAGTTTGAGATGCTTCCCACAGTTCTCCACAGGACCTGCTGCCTCGTTTTCTCCAGAACTCTGTTAAAATATCACTCTGAGTATAATAGCTACAACCTTCACCCTCTGTTTTCCTGTTATCCTGCTTTTTTTCTTCATGGCACTCCCCACGTAGTGTCCATTTTTTGGTAACTGGCTGCCTCTTCTCACTTGTTCACTGCTCTGTCCTGTAGTGCAGAGAACAATGCCTGGCACATAACAGGTGCTCAGTTGTTGAGTGGGTACATGAGTCAAAATGGAAATGGCCAGCAGTCTATTGGTTGTAATAATAAATGCTAATACTTACTGAATGCTCACAATGGGACAGATACCGTTTCTAAATACTTTGCAAGTATTAATTCATGTAATAAAGCGTCCCTCTAAGCTAGATACAACTAGTATCTCTATTTTACAGATGAGGAACCTGAAGTACGTAGAGCTGAAGAAACTTGACCAAGCTCATAGTGTGAGTTAGAGATAAGATTGAAATGTAGGCGATAGAGCTTCAGAGGTCTACACCCTTAAACATTCTGCTGTTGTGCCAGGTCATTTTGGAATGTGGGAGAAATGGGCTGGAGCCAGAGGTTGGGAGGTCATCATTAGGAGTTGAGATGTGAGTAGAGGTCATCCTGTCCTTTGAGATTTTTTTTTTTTTCAGCTTGACCTGGAACTCCTATCCTGTATCTGCCAGAGAGTTCAATGCTCTCTTCAATATTTGGGGAATTTCCACAAGCATAAATTTACATGATTGTTTATTCCGATGACCTGTTTCCTTTCATGACCTTCAGTTTACATGTCTCCTCACCTCATCTCCTGTGACTGGTCCCCTCTTCCTGCTCTGCATCAGCACAGGCAGGGATTAAAGCTTTCCTTCCTTAACTTTTCCAGAACACTGTTCCCACAGGCATTATGTATATGTAGCAGAATTTATAGAAGATTTGAGGGGAGAGAGCAGAGACACTAAAGAACTATCAAGCAAAGAACATAAAAACTGAACAGCTGACATGTCTGTTCTTAAAAGTATTCCACCACCTTGTCCCTGAGAATGTCCCACGTGGTGGGTTACAGCTACTCTCTAGCCTCCCAAGGGTACTGTTGCTCTTTATTTTCTTTCTTTCTCCCTTTGTCTCACCCTTTGGCTCTCCCTTCTCCCAAATTCCTGTTAATTACGTATGCAGGAGAGGTTTCTTATCATTTATTTCCTTTTCTGCTCCCAGGAAATGTTTATAGGATTTCACCTTCAACACCCAAAGCACCCTCTACATTTAAACAAAAAGAGCTCTCTTTTCACAAGGAACTCTGTTGTGAAAATACTGAGTGTCTGTTTTAAAAGCGTGTTTTCCACTCCATTACCAGTTTGGGTCCTGGTTTGGGAAATGAAAGTGAATGAAATCTCCCAGAGAGTACGGGTGACTTGAGATAAGAAATCAGCTATGATTGGAAGGACAGAGATCAGGAGGCAGCTGGAAAAAGACATACTTTTGAGAACATTCTTATTTGTTGTCAGCTTGTTGTCAGTCAGGGAGAGTTGAATAGGCAGAGACAGAGTTTGTGGCATTGTTGTTACTGCAAATAAAATCTTTGAGAGATATGTGTGTGTGTGTATACACACATACATTAAATAGGTGCTTGCTCATGTGTAGGGAAGTTATAGGGTTTTCTTAAAGATTTTTTTTCAGAGCAGTTTAGGTTTGCAGCAAAATTGAGAGGAAAGTACAAAGATTTCCAATGTATCCCCAACGCCTACACATGCATAGCCTCCCCCATTATCGACATGTGCCGGTAGAGTGGTACCTTCGTTACAATTGATGAGCCAACAGTAACACATTATAATCACCTGAAGTCTGTAGTGCACATTACGGTTCACTCTTGGTGTTGTACATTCTGTAGGTTTGGACAAATGTATAGTGATGTGTATCCACATTATAGTATCATACAGAGTATTTTCACTGCTCTAAATATCCTCTATGCTCTGCCTGTTCAACCCTCTCTCCCCCTCCAACCACTGATCTTTTTATTGTATCCATGACTTTGCCTTTTGCAGAGTGTCATATAGTTGGAATCATACAGTTTACAGCCTTTTCAGATTGGCTCCTCGCACTTAGTAATATGCATTTAAGGTTTCTCCCTGTCTTTACATGGCTTGATAGCTCAGTTCATTTTAGCATTGATCAGATTCCACTGTATGGAAATAATAGTTTCTTTATCCATTCACCCACTGAAGGACATCTTGGTTGCTTCCAAGTTTTGGCAACTATTGCTAAAGCTGCTATTAAACATATGTGTGTGTGGACCTAAGTTTTCAGCATCTTTGGGTAAGTACTAAGGAGCGTGATTGCTGGATCATATGGTAAGAGTACGTTGAGTATGTTTAATTTTGTTAAGAAACCACCAAACTCTTCCAGAGTGGCTGTGCCGTTTCACTTCCCAGCAGCCATGACTGAGCGTCCCTGTTGCTCTACATCCTCACAGGCGTTCCGGTGGTGTCAGTATTCTGGATTTTGCGTCCTCATAGACGTGGGGTGGCATCTCGTTTTAATTTGCATATCCTTGATATTATATGACGTGGAACATCTTTTCATACGCTTATTTGCCATCTGGTGAGGTGTCTGTTAAAACTCTTTGGCCCATTATTTAAATTGAGTTGTTTGCTTTCTTATTGTTGAGTTTAAGAGTTCTTTGTATATTTTAGATAACAGCTCTTTATGTGTGTCTTTCGCATGTGTTTTCTCCCAGGCTGTGGCTTGTCTTCTCTTTCTCTTGACATTGCTTTCCCCAGAGCAGAAGTTCTTAATTTTAATGAAGTCCAGCTTATCACTTACTTCTCTCGTGGATCGTGCTTTTGGTGTTTTTATCTAAAAAGTCATCGCCATACCCAAGGACATCTAGATTTTCTCTTCCAATATCTTCTAGGAGTTTTATAGTTTTGCATTTCACATTGAGGTTTATGTTCCATTTTGAGTTAATTTTTGTGAAGGGTGTAAATTCTGCATCTAGATCTATTTTTCAGCGTACGGATGTCCACTTGTTCCAGCACCATTTGTTGAAATGACTATCTTTGCTCCACTGTGTTGCCTTTGATCCTTTGTCAAAGACCCACTGTATTTATGTGGGTGTATTTCTGGGCTCTCTATTCTGTTACATTGATCTATTTGTTTATTCTTTTTCCAGTTCCACACTGTATTGGTTTTTGTAGCTTCATAGTAAGCGTTGAAGTCAGGTAGTGTCAGTCCTTCAACTTCATTCTTCTTCAATGTCGTATTTTCTATTCTTAATTTTTTGCCTCTCCGTATAAATTTTAGAATCAATTTGTTGATATCCGCAAGACAACTTGCTGGGATTCTGACTGTCATTGCGTTGAATCTATAAATCAAGCTGGGAAGAACTGACATCTTGACAATATTGAGTCTTTCCTATTTGTGAACATGCAATGTCTCTTCATTTATGTAGTTCCTTGATTTTTGTTTCATTCATTAGAGTTTTATAGTTTTTCTCACATAAATCTTGTACATATTTTGTTAGATTTATGCCTAAGTATTTCATTTTGGAGATTGGTAGTGTAAGGTGTGTTTTGTTTTTTATTTCAAATTTCACTTGTTATTGCTGGGATATAGGAAAACGATTGACTTTTGTATATTAACCTTGTATAATCCTGCAACCTTGCTCTAATCGCTTTTTCATTCCAGAAGTATTTTCAGTTCTTTCAGATTTTTGACATGTGTGATCTGCAAAGATAGCTTTATTTATTCCTTCCTGATCTGTACACCTTTTATTTCCTTTTCTTACCTAATTGTACTGATAATGACTCCCAGTCGATGAGATCCCTGACTTAGGGACGTCCTCAGCTTGCTCCTGACCTTAGTGGGAGAGCTTCCAGTTTCTCACTGTGAAGTATGATGTTACGTGTAGATTTTTTATAGATATTCTTAATCAAGTTGAGGACATTCTTCCCTATCCTAGCTTAACTATGGATTTTTAAAAGTTGATCTTGTCTAAGTCCTTATTCGTTCTAATAAATAATTTTTCAAATGGTTCTCTTGTATATTCTGGATAGGTAATTATATCATCTATAAATATTGACAGATTTCCCCTTATAAACATGCTTGAAATATGTTTTTTTAAGCTTTCCTGTACAGTGTGTGTATTTTTATGTCATTCATTTCACATTTTATTACATTTTTGATCAGATGATATGGGCTTTATGATGATAATTGTTTTAATATATTTATAGATACCATATTATATATTTCCTTTTGTGACATAATATGTGGTCATTTTTAGAAACTTTCTATTTGTCTTTAAAAGTAATAGATATTTTAAAATTGAAGACATGATTTTGGATTTGTGAATATCTGTCTATCAGTTTTACTATATATATTTTGAAACTATCTTGTTAGGTACATAAAGTTTCTTTACTTATTTTTTGGGCAATATTCATTGGATCAATACACATTGCTTTATATTTTTATGAGTCAAAAAGTTTAATTCCCATTTTTATGAAAATAATATGTGTACAGAGTTTTCAAATTCAAGTAATACGACAAAGCTTATAATGGAAAGCAGCAATCTCCTATCTCACACTTCCCCAAGAAATGTTCCAAGACCTTCAACGTCTCTAGCTGACTTTTTGTCTTCTTACATTTGAAAGCAGCATGCTTAATTACAATTGAAAATTTTTCCATTTACCTATTGATTTCTTATGGAAAAATTAAGATTCTTTTCTGTCTTAAAATGCTCCTCGCAGCACCGCTCCCCCATACACACTTCCATGTTCCTGACCTCTCAATCCAATATATCACAAGCAAAATCAGTAGTCAGTGTTTACCTTAGTGTCCACCTGAGTACTGTTCACATCTGGGACAAAAAGTCTATTACAAATATTTAATATCCAGTTCAACTTTTCATTTTTCCCCAGAGTAAGTAAAGGCGTTGCATGCAGCAGTCACTAATTCATCTCCAGACTCCCATTAAAGCTGCAAATCTTCTTTCATTACTGCCAATATGCTACTCTGTCAGGGGTGCTTGTTGGCTATTGAGATACCCTTTCAGAAACTGTCTTTTTCTCTCCCTAGAATCTGATCGATGGCTTCCTCGGCCTGCTGTGTAGCTCTCTTTCTGGAGCTTTCCTTTACCGGAATCCGTCTGTTGTTATATGTTTTAATTACCAATAGCTCTTTCTTACTACCTTAATGTTCTTTTTCTTTTTATAACACCCCAGTCTTAGTTCGTGGATACAATAACTATTAATATTTCTAAACAAACTAGTTATAGATTTTTGAGAGTTTTATTCTGCCTTTTTAAAGACCTTGTTTTTTCCTGAGTTCTTTTGTTTTTCCATTTTGTTCTCTGACCCTCGTGTTGGAGGCTTTCCTTCAGTGTCTTCTGATCCTGAGTCTCTGTTCTTGTTTGGGGACTGGAAGCCCTGTGCAGAGGCTGGACCTGTTGACCGATGGGCTTCACTCTCAGTTGAAGAGAAGGTGGAAAGGTAGCTTTCTCTTGGGTAACTCCCAAATGTCATTTATCTATAGTCTTGGTCCATTAGTATCAAGCCTGGTATAAGCCTGGCAGGCAAAAGAATCCCCAGTTTCCCGTGCGCAGGACCAGATATCTCAGCCCACAGCCACTCTCCCTCCCGAGAGGCTGACACTTCCTCCCCAGTACACACAGTGAGAGTTGGCCAGTACACGATCTTAGGGTTCAGCCCACTTGGGTGTCCCTGCTGCCCCATAATCTGAACATTAACCTTGTTGATCGTTCCAAGACACCCACCTTCCTCACTGTCTCCTGCCTTAAGGCATAGGGCACGGCTGCCTCTGAGAACAATGCCTGGTGAGTTAGTGTATGTTCTACTTTCCTTCTGTAAGCTTTCCATTTTCGGAGAAGTTCCACATTTGGGGTCTCACCGAAGGTTTGCCTTTTCTTTTTTCAGGATACATGTAGATTTTAAAAAACATCTTTTCTCTCATTTCTGGAGATTTTCTATAGGAAGAGAGAGCTGGACCCTTACTTTCCCTGATTCTATTTAGTTTGCATCTTGATTAGCAACCTGAAGCATTTTAACACTCCTCATCGGTTGCAATTCCTTTTAACTGTCTGTTTTTGTCCATTTTCATGTCAATGTAACAATATATTTAGACTATAATGTTATCAATATTAACATTCTAATGGAAAACAGTATGGAGAGTCCTAAAAAAACTAAAAATAGACATATCATATGATCCAGCAATCCCACTCCTGGGTATATATCTAGGAGAAACTCTAATGCAAAAAGACACATGCACCCCAATGTTCATAGCAGCACTATCTACAATAGCTAAGACATGTAAGTAGCCTAAATTAAATGTCCACTGACAGATGACTGGTTAAAGAAGTTGTGGTGTATTTATACAATGGAACATTTCTCAGCCATAAAAAAGAATAAAATAATGCCATTTGCAGCAACATGGATGGACTTAGAGATTGTCATTCTGAGTGAAGTGGGCCGGAAAGAGAAAGAAAAATACCATATGACATCATTCATATGTGTAATCTAAAAAAAAAAGAGGACACTATGAACTCATCTACAAAACAGAGACAGACTCGCAGACATAGTAAACAATCTTACGGTTTCTGGGGAAAGGGGATAGGAAGGGATAAATTTGGGAGTTTGAGATTTACAAATGTTAGCCACTATAGATAAAAACAGATTTTAAAAGTTTCTTCTGTACAGCACAGGGAACTATGATCAATATCTTGTAATAACCTTTAATAAAAAAATATGAAAACGAATATATGTATGTATATGCATGACTAGGACATTATGCTGTACACCAGAAATCAACACATTGTAACTGACTGTACTTAAATAAAACAAACAAACAAAAAAACATTCTGTTAGTTGGAGGAGGGTAATAGGTCAGTGGTAGAGCACATGCTTAGCATGTATGAGGTCTTGGGTTAAATCCCCTGTCCCTCCATTATAAACCAACCAACCAACCAACCAACCTAATTAGCTTCCCCTCCAAAAACTTAAAAAAGAAAACATTCTATTAGTCATGTCAGCTGAGAGTTATTCCCTTTTTTCATTTGTTGCCTTATTTTTCATGGTGATGCAATTTCATATCTTAACATAATTCTGTCAATATCTCCTTTGTAGTAGATATTTTGTAAATGTCTGATAAGTTCACAGTTGTTTTCTTTAGTTTTCTTGTTTTCTTTAATGTAGACTTTAAATGTTTATCTTATTTACCCTGAATTTTTTTTTGTAATTTTCTCATCAAGTATAAATCTATTTCCCCTCAAATGCCCAAATTATTAACTAGTTATCTTGGCATTGTTTGTTAACTAATTCTTAAAATTTCATCAATTTCTTCTCATTATCGCATATTAAATTCATTTTTAAAATGTGCTGTATTTCTGTGCTTTGTGCTCTTCTCTACTGCTATATTTTTTCAGTTGCTTTCCCATATTCAGTATATATTAATCATTTCTATTTTTAATTTATTGACTGATCTGGTTTTATTTTTCTTCTTTTTTCAATTATTATTTAATAGTTTTCCATTCATACAGTATACAACTATTCTGAGCTATTCTCAAGAATGAGGAAGATAAAAAAAAATACAATATAATATATAGGCTGTTTTTTCAACAGTGTCAATGAAATTAGGAGTATAGTAAATCCAAGATGTGTGTTCCTTTCCAGAGTTAAAATGCAAGGAAGAAAGACTACCTTCTTCAAGAATAATCAGTCAGCTTTAAGACAGGGAACACAAAATCGATTGCCCTGATTTTTTATTGGCAACGTCTGTAATTTTCATTAGTATGTAGCCCACTACAAAAACAGGGATCAGTTCCATCAGGCAGCAGAGCCCCGTGGGGTAGGGGCCATTCTGCACAGCAATAAGGAGGGAGGGGATGGATGCAAGAAAGGGAACAAGTAGACGTGTACTCACGGCTCTAGAAGGTTGATGGTGGAATGAGAGAACCAGCGGGGAGCCCTGGGAACAGTCTGGGCATGTGACCAATTTTCTCTTATTAAGTTATAGCCATGGTTAAAAGATAGAAGGGAATAATTCAGTAGAGATGGAGAGGTTGAATGTTTTGAAGAGGGCAGAACCACTTCAAAACAGGAGTTCTTTAGGAAGTGTGAAACAGTGTGTTCCAAGACAGAGGGGAGGAGGGAGCACTTCTTCCTCTTAGAAATGCAACGAGGGTAAAATTAGAAGATGTAAAGAAAGAGATGCTGAGGGAGAGATGCAGAGAGCTAGACCGCTCACACTGATGGCTTTGATCTCCTAAGTAGGTACACTGCCCTGGACACAGGCATCAGAATCGGCAGGGAGCGCTGGATAAAAATCACCTCCCCGGATTGCTCTCATCAGAATCCAGGAATCTGTGAAACAGGTTATTCTAACCAAAGTTTGAGAACCATAGTTCAAACGAAGTAGGAAGTTCTCTGCAGGGTGTGACTGCATGACTGGGGAAGCATTCGTGAACAGGAAGAGACAGCAGCTTCCACGGGTGGGCAGTGGGGAGAATGGAAGGATGACGAAGCAGAGCCTGTTGGAGTTGGGGAGGCAGGATTTCATGCAGGAGAGACTGGCCCAGCTCCGGAGTATGGTTCCATGTGCTTCCATGACTTCTTAGACGGTAAAGTAATCCCACCTACAACCCCTGTCCTCACTTCTGTATCAGTCAGGGTGCAGGGAGGATGCTCAGGCAGACTGCCGAATCAAGGGCACGAAGAAAACTTGAGCAATTTCCCTTCCTTTGGGTTTGGCAGGCAGAGGTAGTAACACTGACTGCGACGTCAAACCCTGTGGATTTGTGTATTCTGACTTTGAGTTTTGCATTTTCATGATGAGCCCGGCCAGCGTGTCAGGCCAGACCTCCCTGTGTGGGTTGTGGCTCGGTTCCACCTTTAGCTGCTGCTTCTCCACCTGCACATCACCCAAGACGGGTTACGCCCTTGGGTGAAAGAAGAAGTTGCCTCGCTCATTGATTTTTTGTCTTTTTTTAACTTGAACTTCATCAACAACCTCTTAACTCCAGAGGCCTTTCTCTCAGCCACCAGCCTCTTCCTTCCCCAGGTGACCCGAGTTACCTTTTTTGACACAGACCGACAACTGAACAAGTGTTGAAATATTTGTAATCCAAATGGTAAATGCTATAAGCACTCCCTCTGTTTGGACCACAGAGGGAAGTCCAAACAAATTAGAGACACACCAGGGTTTTTGCAATGTGCCTCTACTTCAACCCCTGCCTCCACCATTCCTGCCTCGCTCGTTCCAGGGACACGGACTCCTCGTCGGTACACGGTGCACCCTTCCTGTGACCAAAGTGTCCCTTTTAGTTTCGTTGCTATGCTTCCTGATGTTCCCCTAAGGAGATGTATTCAAATGTCACCCCCTCTCGGAAGCTTTCTCAGACCACACTTCCCGTCCCAAGGCAGACTTAATGATTTTTCCATCTGTATTGCATAGTAATTTATACAAATGTCCACAGTTGCCCTTAGAACATGATAGTGTGTTCATTTCTATTTTTGTTTCCACAAATTGCATTTGAATTTTTGAGACCAAAAATTTGGTTGTTAAAATTTTAGTTCCCCTATGCTTGACGTGTAAGGATGTGTACCGTCAATTCTAGTTGAATACATTTGAATCAGAGATGCTCTTTTTATGGTATCCAAGCCGCCAGAACATAGGAAAGTAGAGTTCTTTGCAGCAAGCACTGTGGGCAACTCTCAGTGTCAGTTTATAATAGTAATGTTTTTTGTTTTCCATGCAATATTACAGTAACAGCATTTGTGGATTAATCTGCATACTTAAAGAATCAGAATTGCAAGAAGTATCTTAAAAGTGGTTCTTCTGATTTGCAGATGAGGAAACCAGCCCTGTGCTTATGTCTACCACACAAGGAGCTTCTTCTCAAAAATCCTGTCCAACAACCCACAACCCTTGTGAATTCATGAGTGTTAAATTATTTTCCCATTCCAGGCAAATCAATCCTGGAAGAGAACAAAATGTCCAATGCATTTTAGTTCAGAGGGAATGTCACTGAGGAGTCTTAACCTGAGTTTAAGATGCTGGGATGGGGGAAAGCCAGGCTACTTGATGAGCAATGATTGGTAAGTTCTGGGAGGATTTTAAATACCCCCCAAAAAGTGTTTTTCATGGTTTTTTGCTGAGTTGATATGAGCTCTCAGGGCCATCAGAAAAACGATAGGGTGGGTTTTGATGAGTTTATTTTCTCCAGGTTTAATTGAGCCTTTTCTCTTTAATAGGTTTCAGAACCTGCTGTGGTCCAGAAAGACGTTTGTGGACAACATGAAAATCTATAACCACAGTTACATCTACATGCCTGCCTTTTCTATGAAGACGGGAACAGAGCCATCCCTCCGGGTTTATTATACACTGTCAGACGTGGGTGCCAGTCAGACAGTGCTCTTTGCCAACCCCAACTTTCTGCGCAGCATCGGGAAGTTCTGGAAAAGCAGGGGGATTCGTGCCAAGCGCCTGTCCACGGGGCTGTTTCTGGTGAGCGCGGCCCTGGGCCTCTGCGAGGAGGTGGTCACCTACGGCTTCTGGCCCTTCTCTGTGAACATGCGTGAAGAGCCCATCAGCCACCACTACTATGATAATGTCTTGCCCTTTTCCGGCTTCCATGCCATGCCGGAGGAATTCCTCCAACTCTGGTATCTTCATAAAATTGGTGCACTGAGAATGCAGCTAGACCCGTGTGAGGGCACCTCCCTCCCACCCACGTCCTAGGGACCGTGGAAACAGGAAGAACCGAGCCAGGGTATTTTTGTTAGGTTTTCTACTTGACTCCGAAAGGAAATGGTCAGGTCATTTCATGGCTTAGCATGAGCCACTTGGAAACAACAATAAACCCCCCAAGGGAAACTCTACGTTTACTGTTGGCTTAGAGGGGCAAAAAAGAAATGAACCGTCCCAGGAAATATTTTATAGCACAGGGTGGATCTGTAACTAACTAGTGCCATGCTGATGAGATGATGTCGGTAAAACATGTTTCCACGGTTCCGGTCTAGACTGTGCGGTTCGCAAACAAGACGAAACTCTAATTGTTGAAACTGAGGAATGAATCAAGGTAGAAAAAAGGAAATAGCAGGGTGAAGGTGGTAGTGACTATCAACACAAACTGGCTTAACAAAAAACAAACTCTCTTATTAAGACTAACATTAGAACTATAGGTTTTTTAAAAATTACTATTTATTTTTGCCCTATTTAGGGGCAGTGAGTAGGTGATGGGGTAGATTTAAAAAATCCCTTACTGAGTAACATGGATACAAAACACTACAGCTGGTAATTGTGATTTGTCGAACCAAGTCTACGTTAACTATAGTTCCCCTCCCTTCCACTTAAAAAGTGTCAAATAAGAATTCCTTCCTCCTCTTCTGTCAAGCCTCCTTAGCATTGTTGAATTTAGACTGTGTTGACGCATAGTCGGGATGACAAGCCACTTTCCCTCCTCAGAATTTAGGGCATAAACTCAATTTTAGGTCTGCATTTTTGCATTACGATTATTGTTTTGGTGCAAACAAACTACAGACGTGAGTGCATTATTTATTTGCAAAGCAACATAATTGTCTTTATAAGTTAACACTCGGAGATGAAGTGAAGCACATTGACATAAAGCTTAGTCTCTGGGCTGGACAGGCTGGACAGGCGTGTCCCTTTTTCTATCCACCGTGGTATGTTCCCTCCAAGATGGAGGCCATGCGGGCGTACATAAATCACGTGTACATTCATGTCCACTCACACACACACAGTTACACAAAGCTCGTTCCCGTGCAACTGTGGAAGCCAAAGCTACATGAACAAAACTCTGGAACCCGTGTCGGAAAGCCACAAATGCAATAGGTACTACCTGCTACACCTTGATGTGAAACTGGCCAGCTTCCTGGGTGCTGCTTATAATGCTCATACCAGCACGAGATGCACGCCTTCTCCCCAAGTCACCCCGCGTGAGCAGAGCTGTTTTACTTATTCTCGCCCTCCCAGCACCTCACAAGGGACGCTGCGGTGAGCGTGGTCACGCAAGGCATGGTTCACACCAGTAAAGGGATGGAATTAGCAGCTGTTTATTCCCTTAGTGGCAGGTAGGACTGCTTAGAAAGCTTGTTACTTCAGCTTTGACACACTGCACACAAACTGTCGACAGATTACAAGCAGCTGGATGTGCTCACATATAAGAGAAAGATAAAGGAAGTCACATAACCTTTGTGCTTTGGGATGCCTTAATCTAAAAGGAGACACTGGAAATCACTAACTATATTCTTTTAAGGGTCACCAAATAGGTAAACTGTACCCAAAAGTTCTACTTCGGGTTTTTTTTTAATTTTTTTTTTAATTGAAGTACAGTTACAATGTGTCAATTTCTGGTCCTTTTTAGTGGTTGATATAATATAGACTAAAACAGGTGGCAGGTTTCGTGGGTTAATTTAAAAGATATCAAGGTAACAAAGCTCTTGGAAAAATTCTACATCATTGGAATAAGCAATTTCTAAATAAGATTGAATTACAGAGATCAGCAGTCAAATATGACTGGTTGACATAACACAGATTATATTGATACTTAGAAAGTTAAGATTTTGAGAGTATTTTTTAAAAAAGAGTTTGAGAGTATTGACTCTGTGCAGGGCTCATTTGCTATTTTGATCCTATTCGGCAGCAAAAATGTCATGAAAAATTGCTATAGGTGAGTTGTGTTAAATATTTGCTATGCATGCAACCCTGAATATATTTCCTCTTTTGAGCTATTTGTTGTTAATAATAATTACGTTAAAAGGAATACATTTTTACCTATACATTTTATCCAAATGTAAAAGGGCTAATGAAAAACACATATAAATGTTCATTACAATATGTGTCACTCAAAGGAGTACTTTAATTGTTAGAATGGGATTCGCGAGTGCCCTAAAGCCCATGCAATCCCAGTTCCACTGAAGGTTTCTTCTGGACATTTTACACCTCGTTGTGATTCCTGGGATAGGTTTATGCAATAGATTTGTACAACAATTAGTCTATGAATCTGGGGCTTCTGAAAGGCAAAACAGAAATGGCTTGAATGATGCTGGGGAATTAGATCAGGGCTTCTCAACTGGGGTGACTCCCCTCCCCTGCCTGGTGACATCTGGTGATGTCTGGAGACATTTTTGATCATCACGATTTGGAGGATGCTACCAGCATCTAGTGAAGAGATGCCAGGGATCCTGCTAAACACCCTACAACGCACAGGTCAGTCCCCCACAACGAAGAATTACCCGCTGTGAAATGCCAATAGTGCCAAGCTTGAAAAACCCTGAATTAGACCAAAGCGATATTTAGATTGTTCCATCATACTGTCTGTACTAAAGTATACACAGACGTGCTCATGTCATTCAAAGTATGACTACAATTTAATGAGAATATTTTCTTAGATTAGGTTACAGTTTGGCATTATTTTACAGTGACAGCTCATAGGAATGCCATACATAGTCCCTTTTCTGAGGTTAGATGTATCTAAATCTAGGAGTGTGGTGTGTGTGTTTGTACATGTGTGTAGCATGCAGTTATGTATATCCATTCTTAATGAGATACATGTGTTCCTAAGTGAATATCTCCCTAGATTGATCTTGTAGAGCACTCTGGAATACTCTATTATTATTAAGAAGTTGAATTCTAAACTCCCATTATTTTATTTTGTTCATTTGAAATTGAGACCTTCAGAATTGGACCTCATTCTTTGCCAAGTTTGCTTGATTACATTTTAATATTACTGACCCTTTAAGATTCAGCTGAAAAGATACTCATGTTGTCGTAGATACACTTCAATAAGAAAATGTTTCATCACTTACGATGCAGCTGCCAAGAGAAGGTATCACCCTCCCTCCAACATCAGTCTAATTTTTCAGTTGCTATTTAGTGACAAAAATTAGGTTGCTCTGTGGGGATAAAAGAGGGCTTGAAGAGACTGAAATTGAGCACCTGAGGTGAATTTTCATTTTTATTAGGTTCAATTTGAGAATTGCATTGATGCCAAGGATCACGAGTAATGATGATCTCTGTTTGATTTTAATTAGACTTTGGGAAAATTAAGATGGCTGAAGGATTAAGTCATTCTATAAGGAAGTAATTTTGTATATGAAAGATTTTTACATGGAAGAGGACACTGGCTTTACATAGCGTATTTGACTGTCAGTTTATACAACTTTGTGCATCTCAACCGCGGGTAACACAAGAAGCTGAGTGCTTCCTGTACTGTGTTTCTGTATAGTTCATTTTCAGCTCTTTTTAACAAGGGCAAATGATCCAGAAATCATACAAATGATCCTTAATGACAGGTATTCAAACAGCACCCTGTGTTTGGCTTTGCGATGTCTTATGTCCTTTTCCTGGCTAAAAGCCTTCTTTAGGTTAAATGTAACTGGTACCTGAAGCCATGGGCAACATGGCTTAAAAAAGTCTACACAGAAAATAACTGAGGAAATCCTTGGATTCTGAATTTGCCAAAAATATCCTGAGATTAGTCAAAAGCTTTACAGGCAGGAGTGTTTCAGACGATTTTAAATAGGAACTATATCAATAATGTTTCTTCTGTCAACAATGATGTAGGTTTGCAGTTTTATTATATACAACCTCCTATTTGTTTGGAAGAAATCAGCCTTTCGTAGTTTTAATTTCTATGTTTAAAAATACTGACTTTGTGAAATTTTTAACGGATAGATCCTTGTTAGGAGGGACCTAAGAGGGAAAAATGTCAGCCCGCTGAAAACTTCAGGAGATGCTTGTTGGGTTGTATGAAGAACTTTCCCACCAGGTAGTATCTGTTCTGTGTGTGGAGGTCCAAGGATCACGAGCGATAAGGACTTTTATGGGAATTTGAGGACAAGCATGTGGAAGAATAGGGCAGGAGAACAATCCTGTGCTTTTTACATCTTCATCTTTCCAGTGCCGAGGTCGACTCTGAGATGATTTTGGTGATCTGGACACAGCAGGGTCGACCGTGGGCAGAGGGCGCGGAGGCACCTGCAGCTGAGGCCAAGCCTCTTACAAAGTGAGCAGTGACGACGACTGAATATGACCTGCAGTTATGGCAGCTTCGGTGAACGGTGTGCTAGGGCGGGGACGAGGCAGGTGGAAAGGAGACACCAGCCCCCAAGCTCTCAGCATACAAAGGCTCGGAGAAGTCTCTGCCCCTGGCGTTGGCTTTCCAGCACTATCCATCTTAGTCCACTGCCAAGGTCGCTGGCCTGGCTCCAGGTTGAGCTAGTGGCCGTGTGGACTAGAGAGTTGATGTGGAAATTCGCTGAGAAGCTTAAATTTTTACACTGCCTTAAATTTTTTTTTTTGTCTTAAACTTGTGCTCCCTAAATTTCAGTGTCCTGTGACAGAATTCTGGTCATTCTGACATAATTATGGCCCTAAAAAGAGAGCTTCCCCCCTACACTTGGATGCATTTTCTAAGTTCTTAAAGTTGGGAAGGTATCAAATTCCTATGTAGCCTTTTTGAAAGCCCTGGAGACCAATCCACAGGCATTCTGAAGCCCAGACTCTTTGTTTATGGATATGAAAGCACCGTGCTTAGGTTGAGTGCTGTGAGATTCCTATTTCATAAGTGGAGGGAGAATCTACAATTTCTGTCATCTTTTTTAATTCCTCTCATAAGAAAATGGATACTAGGGGTTTACCCTCAGCCTAGGCTTGTCTTTGAATTTTTTTACCTACATCCAAGAGGTGAGAGATTGAAGTAAGAGTGTGAATGGAAAACTCATTCAAACAGAACCCAACCTCTGTTTGCCATTGTGATAAGGAAAAAAATTATATGCTTCTGCTTCCTTCTTCTGATTTTTTCTGGTGCCAGCATTTCTGATTTCTTCATCTCTAACCAATAAGGAGTGCATATAAATTCTTATAAATTACCTTAAAGATGCCCGTGAGCACTTGTATGACAGCCAAAGCCCCTAACTATAACTTTTTTTTAAAGCACAAAAGAGGAATTCTTTTTGGGTTATGGCCACTCATTTATCGACCTCCTGTGTTCGTATTAGTCTCTACATTGGGCTAAAATTCTTTCTGGTTTGCTTTCCTGCTGGAGCTGTGGGATATAATCAATGATGCAAAGCTCCCTGGGAGTTTTATGGAATAATATCTCAACATATTGATCATATCTCTCTCTGATTCTGTGTAATTAGATTTTTCTCTAGCTTTTAAAAGCTTATGTGTCACATGATACCAATAAACGTCTAAAAGACATGATTTTTATCCAGGAGAGAGAAAATCAGGAAATAGATAGGTCTGTTTTTCTCTACACAGTAAGAGAAATGAAGAATTACAATAAAAAAAAAAGGATTTGACCAAAATAACAAAGATTAAAAATCACAACTTTAAGTAGAAGGGATCTTAAGTATGCAGGGAAGCAGAAAGCAGCAGAGGCTATCGTCCTTGTGACGGTCCCAAGAATAGAACCTTTTCAAAACATTTTCAAGGAAACATATTGTCATGCAGTTGTTATGGCCAATGATGGAAAGACACTGGAGGAGGCGGCATGAGAGCCGGATTGTGAGAAGCTTGGAAGAAAGCAGAAGTGGCACCTGTTCACCTGCTTGGACCCTCACGGTCTGAACGCCTCCCCCTCCCTGTCCTCTCTAAGTTGTGCTTTCCTTGACGTCTGAGCCTGGATAGACAAACACTGCTATCTTGACACCGCTCTTCCATCTCCCAGAATGGAAGATCTCCTGTCATGACCAGGTGGCAATGGTAGGAAGTGTCGCCTTGAACTTGACCCTGTGAAACATGGTCGTCATACGCTATGCAGAGTTAGCTCTAGTCCACTGCTCCCACAGTTACCTCAGTAAAAGGCTTTTATATTCGTTGTTACTCAAGCAGAGATGCATTTTCTCCCCTACGTTCTAGTGTAAACACACACACACACACACACACACACATACACAACACGCCCCTTGCATCACTTATGTCCATTGAAAAGAGAGAGATGGCTGACCTGGAGGGGGGTGGCAGAGGGTGCCTTAACTTTTTCTGGCTTGGCTCCCATTTCCTTATGTCTTTCCTTCATGTACCCTGTCACTTTAGAGGTGTAACCACGTTTGTTCCAAGTCGTATCTTTATCATCAGCAAGAACTCTTCTAAGTGTAGTGAATGTGACTATTTTATATAAATGCACAATAGAGTCTAGGCCTTGGAGACGTCTGATAACAGTCTGTAAATATCCTTTGTTGAAGTAGTAGAACCTTCTCATTGGCAAAGCCTTAGGTGGCAGCCACACGCGGACACGTGGACTCAAAATGTTTGTTTTTCCAGAGAATTCTAGCATTCATGGAAGCAAGGAAACAATTTTTTTTTCTGTTTCTCATTCATTTTTCAGCGCCAATCCTTTGGGCTTTCTTGACTTGGTAGATTACTAGAAACATTGCTTTCATGGTATATAGGATTCACAATTTGTAATGACTGATGGCCAGTGGGGTACAGTAAAGTCAGAGACACTAGAAGAAAAGGGGCAACAACAGACAAGGAGAGCTCCAGCAAAAAGCCTGCCTAATTTTTTTTTAAAAGTCTGGAACGTTACTAGAACTCTTCTATGCAACCTAGCTGGTCTCAAAAGCTTTGAAAAAAGAAAGTTTCTCTTTAACTCGAAAATTGCACGTTGTATATTATTCCCCATGTGTGCAAGCTTGCAGAGACTGGAGCTAAACAGAAAAGTTCAAATATTCTTTCTCATACAGTGTAGTCTGAATAAAAGTCCATGGATGCAGTAATTCTGGAAAAGATTTTAGATTAGACCATAAAAGCAAAATCACTTGAAATGTACATGGAATTACTTCTTCCTAATAAAGCCAAACTCCAATGGCAGGAGGTTGGGGGAGGGAGGGAATCAATGCTCCTCTTTTCTCCTTCTTATTTTTTTTTTCTTTCTTTTTTTTAGTTCCATATAAAATGTAGCAGGTAAGAAAAAACTTTAACTGGTACTTTAAATAGTGTGACTTGAGAAGACGGTATCTCTGTTGGTTCTGCTGAGTTGTTACTTTCCACCGAATCTAAATGCAATGTCATAGGAGGAGGTTTGCTGTAAAACCATGTCTCTTACTTTGCTGTGTTCACTGTAATTACAGCGGGTCTGAGAAGGTTCAGTAAGTCTCAATTTCTCTACCTCCCTTACTTGGAGAAATTTTGGAAATGTATCCTGTGAATAAAATGGTTTTTTTTTTTATAGCTTGTGAAGTCTTTTTATTTCCCAGCAGCATGTGGGTAATTCTATTTCCTTTTCTTTTTTATTGAAGTATAGTCAGTTACAATATGTTAATTTCTGGTGCACAGCATAATGTTTCAGTCATACATATACATACATATACTCATTTTCATGTTCTTTTTCACCATAAGTTGCTACAAGATATTGAATATAGTTCCCTGTGCTATACAGAAGAAATTTGTTGTTTATCTATTTTAAATATAATAGTTAATATTTGAAAATTTTGTATCCATATCAGCTATACTGAATTTTTTTTCTTCCCAGTGAAAATTCACGCTGCTTACTTAGTAAGAAAATTATTTTAGAAAGGCAGAATTATAAATGCTATGAGTAGAATATAAGAACACTGTTCACAGCTCTTACGCAGATGAAAGGCACTATCTACTGGGCAAAGTAAAGTAGAAAGAAAATCGAGCATTTATTTAACATGATATACCTACTTTTTCCAGGGATAAAATTTTTCCTTTACGTAATGAGTCAATATCAGTGTGTGTGTCCTAGAGATACTTTAATAAATTGCTAACAAGATTCAAAATATTTAGATTCCCCTTCTGCTCGCATAGAGTGACTTTGACAAGCCCACGTGTGCCTTCCTGTCTGAATTATTTAGATAATTGCTTCAAACGCCCATTTCCCTTGAGCTCTGGTGGCCCCGTTCTGCCACTTTCTCAGAGGGAGAGAAAGCAGGAGAAGTGACCTTGGTCCATCCTTTACCGCACATTTCTCCTTAGAAATTGATCAAGGTGCTTTGTGCAGCTCTGCTTATTAATTCTCTGACTTCACTCTCACATAACAGCTTGTGGGACTACAGCTGTTTTAGGAAAGGATATTCTGTTACCTCATGTTAAATCTTCATGGTGTTCAGCTGAATCATTTGGGCGAAAAGGGCAGAGCTCCAGCATAAATGTGGGTTACTGTAATCCATTCTCAGCTCGCATGAGGAAAATAGATTTCACTTGTTTTCACCAACTATCATTAAGTTTTAAAAGTCTGGATATTACTGAGTCCTTCTGTTCTACTTTGTTTCGATTTCAGCATTCAAAAACAGATATTAAGAATCCAAAGGCATTAATTACTCAAGAATTCCTAAACCTAAAAGGCGGGTAATTACAAGTCACAGACTATATTTTTGCTTGAAAACTTATTATTTGGATATACAGTTAGATTCTTGATGACATGAAGAACTAAAGAATGTAGGATGATTGAATGAATCTTGTGACGTTCATTGCAAATGATCAGGAAACCAGGGGATGAAACTGAGGCCATGTCTAATTATGTTTAACCTCTGTAATTCTGGGACATACTATCTAGTTTCTAGGATTTTGAAAATATGGAAAAACAAGCCCTTTGTTATTTCTTTTATGCAGATTGAAAGCTTTTTCCTTCCTCCACAAGAGTCATAGTTTCCAGGCATGAATTAAAAAAATCAGCTTCAATATTTGGGAAATTTTTCATAATAAACAATTCAATCAAAAGTTACTTTACAAGGCAGTCAAGAGTTTATTGATCTCAAGATACTTCAGTCAAAAAGATTCTGACCTTTGCTTGGAGAGGAAGAGAGGACTGTAAGAATAGAGTATGAGTTGTCATTTGGTGGGTCCTCCATAATCAACATCTCACCAGGTGGGTTACTGATCTCTTGGGAAACAATTTTATATTGCAGGTTCAGCATTGGCTCATGCTTTTACTGACTGGGCACTCAGCAGTGGTGGAAGCCAGATTATTGATTCCATGCATAACCTCCATACCTGCTACCAAAACCACTCTGTAAAGAAGCTTATTGAGAAAGCATTGAAGTAATTGAGAAAAGAGATTAACTGGTATTCATTCAACCCACTGTTTTGTCTGGATCTCCTATAAAGGTTAAGACTGAGCTAGGGCAGTTAATGCCTTGAGAGGTCAAGAGTGTTTTCGGTGCTTTCCGTCATGGAGATGCAGCAAGCAATTTGTTCTCACTGAAACAGACATCTGTTCTGGATTTGTCATTCCTCAACGTTTTTGCCATCACCACCATCTACGACCTTACAGAACAACTTATGTGTCATCTTGCTTTATACAACATGCAACATCCTTTTGACTAAGGGCACATTTTATAGTAAAAGAAGTGTAGAAAGGATGTTATGCCTATGGGATTAACAAGTACTAACCTTTACCATGTCACGTAGAACATTCATTCTCAATGGGAGTGATATTGCCTCCATGACAGGCAAAAGATTGTTCTAAGGCAAAAAACAAACAAACAAACAAACAAAACATAGCTATTACAATAATTAGGGAAAAAAATCTTAGAAGTTTCCTTGGAATAAGGGTGGGGAGATAATGAAAAACATTTGAGAAACAATGACATAGAAACAGTTGCCTTACAGAAAGTTGGCAGGGCCCAGCAGGAAGCTTTAAGGACCATCTGAGAGATAGTATCTTAGGAAGTTGTGGCCCCATCTTACAAGAGATGACGTACATTTTTGACAGTGACCAATTTCTCCCATATTTAGGTATTTGGATCATATGTAGAATATTTGGATCTGGGGACCAAGGAATGGAAGTAGGAGTGGCCGTCACAAATTGTGATATCCTGTGCTTTTATTACTGTTTAATTCAAAATATTTTCCAATTATCTTGTGGTTCTTCTTTAACCCATGTGTTTTTAGAAGTATATATATATTTAACTTCCAAATATAGGAAGGGTTTACTCGTATCTTTTTGTTAATTCTAATTTAATTCTGCCATGATCAGAAAATATCCTATGTATCATTTCCATTTTTTGAAATGTATTGAGTCTTGTTTTATGGCCCAGCTTCCATGAGTACAGTTGTTGGTAGGAGTGTACTGAAAACGTTTATTAAGTCAAGTGTATCCTCATTGACATTTTACCTATTAATTAATTTACTCTATCAATTACAGAAAAAAAAAGTGTTAACGTCTTCATGTATATGCCCATTTCCTTTTTAGTTCTATAAATTCTAGCTTTATGTACTTGGCAATTCTGTGGTAAACCACGTATACTGAGGAGTCTGATTCCAGGCCACACAACTGTCTGATCCTTCATGCCCGACCAGAGGTAATTACAAGGCTTTGCCTGGCAGGCCTCGTGAGGAGAAGCTGTTCTGTCCACACCAGATTCGTACAGAGCCAATGCATTGATTTTTCTGGAGTGAATTGCAGTCAAGGACTCCAGACCCCCAGAACAGCCATTCTTAGATGCACGCCTGCTTTCCTAGCCCAATTCCTGCCCTCCTTATCAGGGGTCTAGGCTGAGACGCTTTTCTCTACTTTAACTCAGCACCTTTCCACTCCTAGCCCTGTTGTGTCTCCTAACTCCTGGCCCACAGGTACAAAAAGAGGCAGAAGCCTTTTGTTTAGGGCTCCTTGGTAGTGAAATGATCCCCCATCCGCACTGCATCCATTGGCTCTGGTCCAGTGCCATTCTGCAAGAAAAAATCAAACCCTTAGGAACTGGTTTTCATTTTCATTTTCAAAAACAAAACTACTTGTTTTTGCCTCTTGTTTGTCATGTCACAGAAAGTGAATAAAGCTTGCTCGTTACTTTCAAGTTGGCCAATTGTCCTAACTGACCACCTCGACAGCCAATTGCTTGAAATATTTTTAAGATTGTTATGTTTTCTTCATGAATTGAACTTTTAATGTAAGTTCCCTCTGCTATCTGAAAGTAGAGCGTCCCTGTGAAAACTCTGGTAAGCAGAAATGGCATAAAGTGAAGAAGCAATTACTTTAGGACACGTCTTGAAAACAGATGCACAAAATAAACTGAGATAAAGCTCAGATGCTCACAGTTCAAAGATATGGTGGCTGGATGCTGAGATGCTGAGTGTGGCTCCCGGGGAAGGACCTTGCAATGCCTCTCTCACCGCCCGGGGCGTGTGCAGCTTCTGTAAAAACTCACTGCAAAACAAAAGCTGAATGTTATTTTTGCCTTTTTTTTTTTTTTTTGTAAAAGCAAAAATCCTCTTCAGAATTCCTTCCAAACAGGTACTAACGTAGGTCTTTCATAGAAGTAACATCAGTATATGAAAGTCAAGTTCATTTTATATCACTAGTATTTCCTAACAGCTAGAAAATCCAATTTGAAAAGTAAAGTGATTTTATTTCATAGCAACAAAAACATAAAATGTCAATGTAACAAAAGATTCATAGGTCTTCTACCGAGTTAAATTAATGAAAGGCAGTTAAGAAGATCTACAGTAGTTGAGAGATGCATTGCAGTCATGAACAAAAAGATTCCATTTCTTCAAGATGTCAGTCATTGCTTCTAAAATTGATCTAGACCTAGAGAGCTTGTGGTGTAATTTAACTTGTAATTTATATTTTGGGAAAGGAAAGAGTCAAGAATAGCCAAGACATCCAACATTACTATAGTTTTCAATTTGCTTCTCCTTTAGCTGTTGAGATACATGGACATGAAATGCATCAGAAGTCAAACTACTGTGTGGGTTATGTGACGCTGTGGACACCAGTTCCAAGTAACTTTCAGGCTGTCCACCTCAACCATTATCCAAGTAGTTTACCACTCACACATAAGGCATTTTTGGAGATCTCATTCTTAGATTTCATGTTGTGGCTTAAAATTAAATATATGGAGATTATCGTTCAGTCGTCAATAATTATGCCTATTATCATAGTGATATGCTGATTGCTTTAATTTTATTGAGAAATAATGGATCCCCATCACTGTAAGTGTACAGCACACAGCATGGTGGTTTGATCTGCATATATTGTGAAATAATTACCACATCAGGTTCAGCTAACATCCATCTTCTTATATAGACACAATAAAAAGAAAAGAAAGAAGAAAAGAACAAAGGAAAATAATCTTTCTCCTTGTGATGTAACTCTTAGGATTTACTCTCTTAATTTTTCTATATATCATGCAGCAGTGTTAGCTTTGGTCGTATGTTGTCCATTACATTCCTAGTACTTACTTGTCTTAACTGGAAGTTTGTACCTTTTGAGCACCTTCCTCCAATTCCCTCTTCCCCCACCCTCTGCCTCTGGTAACCACAAATCTGGCCTCTTTTTCTATGAGTTTACTTTTTTAGTTGTTTTTTTTTTTTATATATATTCCACCTATACATGCGATCATCTAGTATTTGTTTTTCTCTGTCTGATTTATTTCACTTAGCATAATGCCTTCAAGGTCCAACCACATTGTTGTAAATGGTAGGATTTCCTCCTAGGTTTTTGTTTTTGGTGTTTTTGTCTTTGCTTTTTAATGGCCAAATGACTTTCCATTATATATACACCACAATTTCTTCATCCATTTATCCATTGATGGACCCTTAGGTTGTTTCCATGTCTTGGCTATTGTAAATAATGCTGCTATGAACACGGGGGTGTAGAAATCTTTACAAGTTCGTGCTTTTGTTACTTCTGGATCTAGTCCCAGCAGTGGAATTGCTGGATCATATGGTAGTTCTATTTTTAATTTTTTGAAGCTCCTTCATACCGTTTTCCATAGTGACTGTATTTATGCTGATTTTTCTTACTTGGGCTCATTGTCTTGATCTCTTTAACACTTTTAACACCATCAATAAGATTTTGAGAAATGTTTCTACTTTAAAGATTCACCAGGATTTTCAATTTACTACTACTAGCGTTTCCATTTTTACCTCAAGTGAATCATGTATCATTACAAGTAAACAGCTTCTGTTCCAAAAAAATCAAGAAGATGCTGACAAATTAACATCTTATTGATTGTCTCACACAACGTTCGAATAGTTCACAGCGGTCACTCATTACTTTGAAGTTTCTTTTATCTATTTAGAGGGACAGTTGCAAACTTTCCCACCTCTGGCACATACTAGGCAATCTTTTTGTTTGCATCTCAGTAATAGAATGCAATGCAGCTCTTGATTTCTGGGTATCTTCCCTTCTTAGGTGTTGTAGGAAGCTTTGTTGTTGTTGTTTTGCAGCACAACCTGGAATTCTTCCAAAAACTAATCAATTTATACTAGTCAGTTGACATCCCACTGAGTAATTTTTCTCCTGCCTTTTTTGCAAACACAATAGCTTTATGTTTTAATGCCAAGCATGGTGGTATCCCTCTCTATGTATATGTGTATATATATATAGAAACAGATATGCAATTGTTAGTGTATCTTAACATAGATCTTTTTAAAGATATTCAAATGGTAGGTCAATTTAACAAACAATGTACAAACAATGCTCATAACTCAACTGATGTGAGATTGTAGAACGGGGAGATGCGCCATAACCAAGTGTGCACACGTGTGGACCCTGACGGCTACGTCATGATTACTGCTTGGCTCAGAGTGAGTGAGTGTGAGAGGCATTGGACAGTACGATGCTGTTTGACTTCAGAAATGTTAAAATGTAAAAAGGTGTCTCTTAGAATCAATGACACCCTTTAGCTTCCATTTATGGAGTGAAAAAAGAAAAGTCATTTTGGAAGGAGACTGACACAGAGTCAGTGCTGTCATGGCCGAGAATGAATGAGTTTCGATGTTCTAAAACTGGCCTTTCCCCTCAGAAGGATAAATCATAGAGATGAGAAAAGAAAAGGATCTTGAATGAAAGAGGTAAGTCTGAGATCATTCCCTTGAAAACTTGTTCAAATTCCTGTGAATCTGGGCTCCTTCACACAGCTGTGTTTGTACACTAGGGGGCTCTGACACACAGCAGCATGTCAAATGAAAATATTGACAGCCTGTTTTTTTTTTTTTTTTTAATGTTGTTCCCTCAACAAATATTTATTGAGCTTGAGTTGTTAGGCAATATACTGAACTTTTTGAGAACTGTAACAATTACTATGTTCTGTGCTACAGTCTGTAGAAGATTTAAAGTTTTGGAAAGGGAGATAAAACATGTATAAAAATTAAAATAAAGGGAGGCGTGAGACAAGCAAACAAAGATTCATAAAAATGCAAAGTTTTTGGAGTAGTGAATCCTTGCCCAGTTTAAATTTCTTCGACTTGGGAAAAAAAATGTAATCTTCATTCAAGTGGCCAGACCCTGTCTTTCAGGGGCTCCTCCTTGCTGGGGTTTGTGGGACAGGCAGCAGAGGTAATGCCAGGGCCACAGACTTATTCTTGTCTTCCTTTTCTTTCTTCTGTCTTTGTCTTCTTTCTTGGGGTATTTCAAACCATAGTGACCTGACAGTGACTCTAAGGCTTCATCTTGAGGGTTGCATTGTGGACCAAAGAAGTTGCCCATTCCTGTTTCAAGGTAAATGCTGGAACATGTTTTTCTCTCCAGGAAATTATGGTGGCCGTCAATACCTCTTACTAGGAGGACTGTGTGTGCATTTTCCCAACGTTGCCAAAATTGCAAAGGTATGTTCAGAGCTCTCTGAATTAGAGAACCAAATTGGCACAGCAGGAGTAGAAATGAGGCTGCAGTAATACTGGCCTCCTCCCTTTACCATCACATGTACACAGTTTTGCCCACTTCCTATTCAAGCTACAGTCTGGCCTTACTTTCTGAGCTCCTAGGCCACCCAAAGTTATAGCCTTTGGGACATTTGAAAGTCTTTCCCAAGAATCCAAGAGGTCTACTCAATTCTAGAAGCCCAAGGCAAAAAACAATTCTCTGCTTTCTCATTTTGGCTTTTTTTTAAAATTGGGAAACAACTAGTTGAAGATTCATTTTAGTTATTTATTTTAAAATCTTAATTTAAAAGATCCATTAAACTTAAAAAGTCTTAAAATTTATACTCCCATATAACCTCTACTCAGAGGCAACAATCATTAGTGTCTTGCCTGTATTTGCTTTATTTACTTCTCTAATCATTGTTGTTATTATTACTGATGAACCATTTGAGAGTAAATTGCAGACACCATAATCCTTTAATCCCAAATACTTCTGTGTATATTTCCTAACAACAAGAACATTTTCCTATGTAACCAAAGTATAAAAATAATTTCAGAAATTCAATGTTCATATAGTAATACTATCTGTTTCTACAAGTTTCTATCCAAATTTTATCAATTGTCCCAGTAGTGTCATTTACATTTATTATTATTTTTTTCCTGTTCCAATAACCAATCTAGGATCACATACTGAATTTAGTTGCCATGTCCCTTTAGACTCCTTCAATCTGGAACTATTCCTCTGTCTTTAACACTGAAATCTTTTAATTAAGAGTTCAGATCAATTGAATGTCTCTGAGTTTGGGCTTGTCTGATATTGCCACATGATTAGATTCTGTTAACCCATTTTGGGGGCAGGAATGTTACATATTCTTGGGAATATATCAAGAGGCATACAAAATTGCCCTCCTTAGGGACTGAACAATTTTTTTTTCTTCCCCAAGCAACATAAGAGGGCCCATCACCCTACAGACTCACCAGCAAAGTATGCTGTCAAGCTTTTGAATTGACTGCCAATGTGATAGGTGAAAATGGTATCTTAATACAGTTTTCAGAAACTAATCTTTATTGAAGTAGGATTTAAAAGCAATAACATGAATACATTTTAAAGACACAGTGTGATGAATTTTGACAAACGATATAAGGAATAGACAAATGTCCATCCCTCTAAAAAGTTTCTCATTCCCCTTTTCAGTAAATCCTCCCAGTCCTAGGCCCAGAAAACCGCTATCTGCTTTCTGACACTAGGGACTAGGTTTCTGGACTCTCGAGCTTCACACAAATGGAAGCCTATGCTATGTACATGTTTGTGCTGGAAGGAAGAGGATAATGGTGGCACCCTCATGGCTGATTAGACAAAATGAGATTTCTTATTTTCAGTATGTTCCAATTCAGGCTAGATGGCCTTAATATATAGAGATTATAAGTAAAACTGAATTCTTCTAATTTTAAATAAAATGCACTCTCTATTCTGAATGTTTTAATTGGTCTTCTTACTATGGCAATATACTAAGCCCCAAAGAACAGCAGGATTACAGCATCTGTAGGAATCTCAAGGTATCATTTTTATGAGTTCTATCCTTACTATCAAATAACTTTTTGTAAACCTTCTGTGACAAGGATTCTGAATCTTCCAAAAAAATTACTGTCCATTTTAAGGAAACCTTCTTTCCCCTTTGGGAAGCTATATTGGGATCAGTGGTTAGTTCTTAAAAAGAAAAGGACTGTGAATAGAATTCTGCTTTTCCAAATAAATGCCTTCTGCACAAGGGTAGGCGGGGTTATGCGGGGGAGGGGTGGTCAATAAATGCCCTCATTCATTCAGTTGTCTTTTCTCTCCCGGTTCTTGATCTGTCAAAGACCACATCGCACCGGTGATTTTATTACAGAGTTGATCCCATTCCATCTTGACTTTCCACTGTGTCAGAGGTGTCTCTTCCAAGGTTTAGGAGAAAAAAAAGAAACTTTGCATCTCTGATACTTCTTTCAGCAGTGCCTTCAGTAGGTGTTATTGCCACTCTTAGCAACCTTTAACAGCACGTGTGTGAGCGCGGGGTACAAACCGAGCTGATGCAATAAAGGAAGATCCAACTTGACTGAAATATCGAACAGCCCCCTCACCAACCACTTCCCGCAATACTTGTATTCACAGCTAAGCTTCTCGGTAGCTCTGTCTTAATGCATGTGGAAGAGTCAGAAGAAGAAAAGCAATGAATCTTTGGGACTAAAGAGAAATAGGCAATGTTCCGGTATAAAATGCTTTCCCAAACTGACCCTTATTTGCGTACAGCGCATTTCTGATTCAACAGCTAAATGAGGAGATAGATAAAGCCCTGATATTTAAACTCAGTGATGCTTTGGTTCAGTTTGCCTTTTGATGTGGCACACTTACTTACTTATTTTGTTGGTTGATAGGTAATGACAGACTGAAAAGGGGTGGGGGAGGAGGTGAGAAGAGCAGGCTGGGAAGGCGGAGAAAACAAGGGCATATTTAGCCCCTGAAAAGACATAAAAACTAAATAACTAAGAAAGACACTGCATAATTGCATGATATTTCCAGTAGTTTTGCATCATTAATTTTAAAACTGCCGATCAAATCGCTAAATGAAAAAGACTTGTAACCAATTTTTAAAGATAAGTGATTTGTCAGACAATTTCAGCAGCATTGGTCAAGACCCACCTCATATCAAACATACACAAACACACATACACACAGACACAGACACACAGACACATTAAGTAGCAAAGAGTTTGCAGTAATCTTTGATTGTCAGATTCTGGACATTGAAATGTTTTCTGCAATAATTTTAACAGTTTCATTGAGGTAAAATTGGTATACAATAAACCACACGTTTGAAGTACACAGTTAGCATATGTACACACCTGCGAAAAACATCACTACGATCAACATAATGAACATTTTAATCACACCAAAAATATTCCTTGCACCCCTTTCTATTTCTGCCTCCTGCCTCTCCTACTTCCTTTCCAACCCCAGGCAAACACTAATCTCTATTCTGTCATTAAAGACAAATGTACATTTTTAGAATTTTATATAAATAAAATCACACAGTATATTGCCTGGCTTTTTATCTAGCAAAACTATTTTGAGATTCATCCATGTAGTTGCATGTATCAATTGTTTGTTCCTTTTTATTGGTGAATAGTACTCCATCACGTGGATATACCATAATTTATTTATCCATTTACTTCATGATAGACATTTGTTGTTTTATTTTGATTTCAGTTTTTGGCTATTACAATTCAAATTGCTAGGAGTTTTCATGTACACGTTTTTGTGTGGATATTTGTTTTCATTTCTCATACCTCTGTGTGGACTGTTTGGATCATGTGGTAGGAATATGTTTAACTTTTTAAGAAACTACCAAACTGTGTTACAAAGTGGTTGTAATCATTTTATATTCCCACTGGAGAGTTCTAGTTCTTCCAAATTCTCACCAAAACTTAGTATGCACTAAGTTCTTCTTAATTTCAGCCAATTAAACTTAGTCATTTAATAAGAAAAAAAGTAATATTGGCAGGCTAAACTGTTGCTGCTCTGCATCCATTGTCTTAAACCACACTGCTTCTTAAATCTTCTTATATTTTGCTCTTTTTTAAAAAATGAGATTGAACCCAGGACCTCATGCATGCTAAGCATGCGTTCTAACCACTGAGCTAGTCCCCTCCACCTCCCATTCCTTTATTTTTGTTTTTGTTTTTGTTTTAGTTGCTGGAAAGTATTCCAGCTCCCAGTTCCTCCATCTTTGCCAGAAGCCTCCCTCAACGTATATTAAAGGCAAGAAAACACTCCATGAGAGAAAAATAAAACAAAGAAAACAAATACATTAAAAACAAATTTTCACTTGCCAGCACTGCATTTTCATAATGCTGTATCTGTGTTCAGCTGAGAATTTGCCCTACTGCTGAGGAGAATTTAATAGATCAGACCTCTCTTAGCAAACTCCTCAATACCTGTGCTCCTCGGCCCGAGGTGCTTTTCTTGTCACTGTCTCATACGACCACACGTGTTAGACTCTAGATGATGTCCTCCCCTTGAACATAGAAACAGAAACTGGTCCCTCCTAGAGAAACCTCCTTACCACCCAAATTAAAGTAGCCCCCTGGTTATTCTCTACAGCATCTCTGTGGGTTTGTTATTTGTATTTTATTTATCATAACTCGATACTTTCTTGCTATCTATTTTTTAAAAAAATTGTCTCCTGAGCTAGAATTCTCTCCATAAAAGTGTATACTTTTCATTCATATTCACAGTCTATTTCCTGTAGCCAGAACAATGTCTGGCCCATTAGAAGTGTGCAGTAAAATATGTCAGAAGAATATTTTCTGCCTCTGGCCTTGGAGCCATGGTTGCTCTTAGAGAGCGTTCTAAAAGAAATGGAAACAGTTTAAAAAAAATTACTATCACATATAGTAATAGTCTGTGTTCGCTGACATCTGTGCTCCTCATGACTTCATCACTTGTGTTATTTGTGAGCCTTTCCTGAAATCTCCTTTTTATCTGATTTCTTTCTGCCAGTCAGTCTTCCTGTTATTTCACAGTTCCTGTTTTGGGGTCTGTCTTATCCTGGCAATTAAGGCCACCGTCATACCTTCCCCTGGTGTCAAAATCATGGGAGAAAGAAAAAAAATTTTTTTTTCTTGGGTTTTTGTTATTATTGAAAACCATCTCTACACTACGGGTTGTGTGTTGGTTTTGGGTTTGGGTTTGGGTTTTTTTCTTTTTTCCTCCCCACTTCCTGCTACCAAATCCCAGACATTCTCTTTTCACAGTCCTGTACACGAAAAGACCTTTCTATGTCCGCAGCTTCCTGCTCAAGCTTTTTGAAAGATGCCTTAAGTAGTCTGTCTACCTGCTTCCAAATTCTCCTTCTGCTTTAGTTCATTTCTTATCTGGCTCTCAGATAATGTTCCTATAGTAAATTCTAAACGTGTTTTTCTTTTATTCAAAAAACATTAATGATTTCCCAGGTGAAGGTGCAAATTAAGAGCCTACAGTTCTAATTTAGATGGGACATGTGTTTTATTTGTTTGGCTTACTCAGTTTTGTTTTTTTTTAATTTTTAATTTTTTTTAATGGAGGTACTGGGGATTGAATCCAGGACCTCACGCATGCTCAGCATATGTTCTATCACTGAGCTATTTCCCTCCCCCCATGGCTGACTCAGCTTTTAAAACAAATTTTTTAGCTGTTGTTAAATAATCAAGGGATTCTAATATCAAAATCAGCCTTTCTGATTTCTCATGAAAACCTCGAAGATCTGCAAACACTGGGCCCAGGCTCCCAAGAGGCAGTAAGGAGCTGAGTACTGAGTATGTCCTAGAGTCAGAGCAAACACACTTGAGTTTGTCTGAGTCCTCGGCTCCCCCTACTGAATGCCCGATGCTGGGGCTGAGTGTAATTTGTTACTTGTGGTTGTGTTTGTGCTGTTGTTTTTCTTAGAGTGGAGAAATATCTCCCTGTCCTCATCTCTCTTTCAAATGAACGATAGCCTGAGAAATTATATACTTAAATTATAATTTGAAAGCAACATATATGCTCAGAGAACTGAAGGTAATTTCTAAATGTTTGATATAAATAAAGTGTACGTCTGTGTCTTACTCTTGGCCCTCTTCACCCACTTACGTTGTCTCTCTGGGCTCCATGGGGCTGAGAATGTGTGACCCTATGCTGTTCATGTCCCAGACTGAGAGCAGACTCCTCTCTTGGGCACTCAGGACTGTCCGCAATGACCTGTTACCTTCGTCTTCTGCTGCTCCTGTTCTGTCTCCGACTCAAGCTCCTGCAGCTGAACTTCTCAAGCACTGTCCTCTGGGCCCAGATCTCTCTCCCACGGTCCCCTTATCCTGATCTCCTTCCCGAAGTCCCAGCCCACCTACACTTTGTTGGTGAAAATCTTCCCATCAAAGGCCACCCTCTCTAGGAGACATTCCTGATGGTCCATCAGACGGTCTCTCCCTCCACTCAGCTTTCAGAGCCCCGTGTTTCTCCCTCACCTGTGGGGCCTGGGTCTGCTCCAGGTTTCAGTTTCCCACCAGGAATTTATTTATTAGGACATTAAATGGCAGATAAAATGTCTGATATTTAAAGATTACTCAGGACATTTTACTCATACATGAGTACACACACACGCACACATGCACACATGCACACTTGCACTGTTACCGAACCTAAGTTCATGTGCCTGACACACCGTGAGGCCAAATAAATGGAAATGCTGGAGTTTGGAGCAGAGAAAGGTTTATTGCAGGGCTGAGCAAGGAGGACGGGGTGGCTCATGCTCTAGAAAACCCCGAACTCCCCGAAGTGTTTCAGCAAAGCATATTTAAAGGCCAGGTGAGGGAGGGGGGTGGCAGGGTACCTGATCAGCTCATGCGCAATCCTCTGATTGGTTGACGTGGAGGGAACACGGGAGTCAACGCTATCAACCCCTAGGCGCCAAATGGTCTGGGGGCCACGTGCTCTCCATCATCAAGTAGTTAATTTCTTCCCTTTGGTGGTGGTTTCTGCATTTGAAAAACTCAGGAAATACACATGAGGTACTGTCATCTGGGTGCTTCAGAGAGGAGCTACCGCAGAGGATATGGGGGGGGGGGGTCTGTCCCAGGAAGGCCCCACAGGGTCCTGCTTGTTTACAGCGTGAATTTGACCAGGAGGAACGTCCCACAGTGATTAAGAGCATGTGCTTTCAAGTTAATCGTATTTACCACTGATGGTGCTTTTCTAGCTAAGTATATTCTTAAGTAAATTACCTAATCCCATTGAGCATGTTTCTTTTCACTAAAATAAATGAGTTTAATACTATTTCTTTTATAGTGTTGTTGTAAGGATGTGCACACAGAATTCAGCACAAAGCCGGGCATGTAGTAAGTACACTATGAATGGTACTTGTTGTGCTAGAGGTAATTTTTAAAAATTAATTACTATCCTTCTCTTCTTTGACTTTCCAGCACACAAACTTCACCTCAGTACTCTTCCAGGTAGGAAAAGGGAATTAGCAAATTTACCAAAGAAGCAAACGGAAGATCATTTTCCACATTCAACATTGAAAATAGAATTATGCACTAGGACATATCCTAGTAAGCCAGATTATCATTTTGAAAGAAGACAAACTTTTCCTTAATAGTCTACCCCCACCACCACTTTTTTCAGCTTATGAAGGCTAGCTTCATTCCCTTCCTAACCAGGCCTGCCAGCTTAGGGTTTTCCTTAAGAGGGTCCAGAAAGGAAGATTAAAGAAGAGAGTTTGTCCCTTTCTGGCCCCAGGGGATTATGAGAAGAGGGAGTGGGGGAGGAGGCAAGGGTTCGCCCGTGTGTTCTGTCGGCACCAATGTGTGTGCTCAGTCACCACTGTCACACACACTGATGCTCTTCCTGCCCTGTCCCAACACTGCGATTGGCTCAGTCACCACACCACGAGGGTCCCCCACCTCCTCTCAGATGAGAGGAAAGCACTCCTGTGAGTACGATGCTGGAAGGGGCTTTCCTTCCCATCCAATTAGAGCTACTTTGGTCAACTTCTATTTCTGGAGCCACCAAAGCTCTCTTGCAGGTCCACCCATAGCTGCAACGAAGCCCATGTCTTGCTGATGGTCAACCAGACATCCTCTCAGCCCTTTTCTTACTCAAGACGTGTTCATCCAAAATTTATCCATCCTTCATCTCCTCATTTTTGAGGATGCAAGGATGTTCTCTGTTAAAAACAAAAACAAAAACAAAACAAAACAAGCAATTATTAACATAAATATAAGAAACTGATGCTTGAATTTCCTCTAGCCTGAAATAACTACCATTAAAATTGAATGTTTCGCCTTTCATATGTCTCTTCATGCATAAAGGCACACCTATATTGTATATATATAATTTTACATAATTTATATCATATTATATGTGCTGGTTTTCTCAGAAACAATCTTCTTGTTCTTTTTTATTATTATTATTGCCTCTTCCTCCCTCTGTTTCTTCTTACGCAGCCATAACACCCAGGTGTCATAAATTTTCTTATCTTTCTCCAGCTCACATTATCACATACACACAAATACCTCTGTGTACCATACATACATGTATAGAAATGTAAGGCTTTGGGGCGTACTGCTTTCTTTATAAAAATGGGACCATGTTATGCACATTTCCTTTTATGCTGCTTATACTTTCAATGGATCTTTTTAACAGTGACATAATATTTCCCAGTATGACTGTATCTGAATTTATACCACCATTTCCTTACTGATGGAAGTAAGGTTTCTATTATAAAATTTACCTTGATTTTGATCGGTGTAGTTTTTCTTATGCTTTTTGTGTTTCTTTTTTAAAATCAATTTTTAAATCTTCTTATTATAGATAAAAACACTATCTGCCATAGTGTTTTGAAAATATTTTTCACAATCTTTGTCTTCCAATTTATGATATCTTTTCCCATTACACACTTATTTTCTATCCGGTCAAATTTGTTTATTCTTTTATGTCTTGTAGTAAAATGTTAAGCCTCCTGGACCTGTCCTCCACTTATATCATTTTTACTTTATTTCTTTTAATTTTTGCCATGTGTTTTGTGATTTTTCTTTGATTGACTCTTACAGGTTACCTGTTGGGTATTCATCAGAAACCAATCTCTCCTTTGATTCACTTTCTGACTTCTGTAATTCTAAATCATTTTTAAAGGCCTTTTTTTTTAACGGTTTTAATAGCATCTCCCAAAATACTCTTATTCTTTGTTTTCTAAATTTAAGCTGTCATTTATTCCTTCCAGCAATTCTAATTCATAAAATCCTTCCAAACCCGAGAGTGCTGTTTGTTGTTCTTCTTTCTGGCTGCTGGCTGATGGATCGTAATTATCAGTCACTGATTCGTGGTTTTATACCTTTAGGGCTTAAACCAAGCTGTTAGGGACCCCATGTAGCTGCAAACCTACCAGTGGTGGGAGATGCAGCATACTTTGCTCCTGTGGCCAGAAACGCACCTGCAGACAAACTGTCAACACTTGGTCAAGACACCAGGGTGAGACTTCTTTCCTCCCAAGTTTCCTCATTGCAAAGACTAAAGTCTCAAAGTATCAAAGAGAAAAGAAAAGAAGGAAAGGAAGGAAGAAAGAAAGAAAGAAAGAAAGGGAAGGAAGGAAGGAAGGAAGGAAGGAAGGAAGGAAGGAAGGAAGGAAGGAAGGAAGGAAGGAAGGAAGGAAAGGAAGGAAAGGAAGGAAGGAAAGGAAGGAAGGAAAGGAAGGAAGGAAGGAAGGAAGGAAGGGGGAAAAAAGAAGGAAAGAAAGAAAGAAGAAAAGAGAGGCAGGAGAAGGAAGGTAAGAGAGAGAGAGAGAGAAACAAGAGTAGAAAGGAAAGGGGGAAAAAGAAGGAAGGGTGCCTGGTGAAGAGCGCTGTGTGGGCTCCCAGCCAGCAGTCAGCATCAGTTCTTGTCCGCGCAAGGGAGCCATCTTGGACGACTCACTCAGTCTTCAGGTGACTCTAGTCCCAGCTGCCATGAGAGACCCCAAATAAGAACTGCCCAGCTGAGCCAAGAAAAATCATAAAACCATGAGAGAGAATACATTGTTGCTTTAAAACATTATGCTTTGGCAATGGTTTGTTATTCAGCAAATATATCATGAAACAGAAATTGATACCTGTATGTGAGTTGTTTTTGTAACAAAAACCTAAAACATGTAACATTGGTTTGGGGTCTGGACAGTGAGAAGAAGCTTGACAAGGCATGAGGAAGCTTATCAGACTCTCAAAGGACAGTGAGGGTGTTATTCTTGGAGTCTGAATGACAGAGGTTGTATGGCTGAACAATTAGCAAGATTATCCCTTGAGTAAGTTTGGAAAATAGGAGTTCTTAACAAACATGTGGCTTTGCTAAGGAGATTTCCAGGCAGAATACTGAAAGTAAAAACTGGCTTCTTCCAGCGCCTGTAATAAAAATAGAAGAAGAGAGAGTTGAACTGAAAAAGGAATTGTCCAGTTTTTATTTATTCATTTATTGAAATATAGTCAGTTATAGTGTGTCAGTTTCTGGTGTACAGCACCATGCCCCAGTCTTGCATGTATACACATTTATTTGTTTTCATATTCTTTTTCATTAAGGGTTATTATAAGATATTGAATATAGCTCCCTGTAGTATACAGAAGAAATTTGTTTTTTAATCTGTTTTTATGTGTGGTAATGTCCAGTTTTTTACTAGAATTTATGAGGTAAATCCATGACAGTGTTTCTAGCTAGCAAAAGGTTCTCAACGTGAGAAATAACCTCTGAACAAAGATCACATCCTTGGCACTACCAGCAAAACATGGTGTCAGGGTAAACTGAAGTCAAGGATGTGCCCCAAGATCTTTTGTTGACACCTCAAAAAGATGAAAAGTGTGTGTGCTCCGTAGACCTCACAGGTAGACAAGAGACTTTCAAGAATCTTAAGGGCATGACTCTAAGACCTTATCAGCTAGACAAAAAAGCTTCTAAGAATTTCAAAAACATCATCTCATAGCACCCTGGTTCCTCATTTCAAGGAAGAACATGACCCATTCTGGAGATATTTATCAGTTTTTGTTTTTTTTTTTTTTTTTTTGTCTCATGAAGAGAGCAACAATAATAATCACAGAGAAATTATACCATTTTTTAAGAGTGTCGTGTTGACAAAAAAAAAAAAAATCGAAACCAAACCCAAACAAAAACCACCTACTTGGACTTAAGGGAAAAAGCCCTTGCTGCCTCCGATCTTCTGCAGGCCTGGTCAGTCTGAGAGGTCCTCTCAGCTGGTAAGAGTGCTGTTTCTTATGGAGAGGAAGGCGGGCTCAGAGTGTGGAGCCAAGAACCCTGAAGGCAGAGCCTAGAGCCAGAGGATCACTCGCAGGGAGGAGGTCCAGAATGGATGTAAGTAGCTCCCTGACAGCTACGTGCTTCCTCTTTTAAATAGAAGTGTCTCCTACAGTCTCCTTCTCCCTGTCTAACCTTGCACGTTGGGTGTGCATGAGGAAATAACCTGTCTCTTTAATTCATAAGTCTCCAGACTGAGAGAACCATGCCCTTGGAATTGCATTCAGTGACTTTCAGCAGAGGGGCTGGCCCCAAGGAGCTCCATTCATAACTGGACCTGATTTAGGTAATGAGATCACAGACTTCAAGCCTGATGACTTAATAGAGTGAGGCTTTGAAGGTCTTATGACGGTTGTGAGAATATTTTGCTACTCGAAGGGAAATGAGTCATTGGAGGTTAAAGGAGCTAGTTTCCCATGATGGCCCCCAGGGAACCACATTTCCCAGTACTCAAGTTCTGTGTAGGCCTCTCCCCGCTGAGTCTGGGCTGGCCCTGTGTAACTAGTAGAATGTGCTGAGGTGATGTCACGTGACTCCCAAGAATATGTCACAAGAAGCCTTGTGCTTTCTGCTTTGGTCTCTTGGAATGCTCCCTTTCCAAATACAGCTACCATGCTGTAAAAATTTTTAAAAGACTCTCTAGGGAAATCATTCCACTAGGTTCTCAGCTTCAGATGCCTTCAGGGACCATGCAGGAAGGTAGAGTCCCGCTGGGTCACAGAGAATAGGGAATGGTGAGGACTGTGGCAAATAGGATAGGGCAAATCACACCCAATGCAGTTCAAATTTAATTTTTCAAGCAGCAAAAATAGGCAAATGGGCAAAAAATGTTCAAACTGAATTTGGTCCGTGGTGTAGCCGCTTTGAGGCTTCTCTTGCTCCCTCATCCACCTAATTGGCTACTAATTCCTGGAGATTCTACCTTGAAGGCACTCTCAAATCTGCTCCTCTTTGCTCGTCCCCATTTGTTTCTGCTTTAGTTTCTGTCTCTTCCGGTTCAACTGCAACTTACCTCCATACGACTACCAGATGGTCTTTTTAGTATATAACCTGATGCTTAAGACCTTTTGTGGTTCCCACAGCTCTCTGGACAGTGTTCAGACTCCTTAGCTTAGCATCAAGGCTCTCTAACATACAGCCTGTTTCATTTCCTTTATACTTTCAAGCTTTGCCTACCAGCACAAGGCCTGGGTTCTACTCACACTCAACAGTGTAGACTTTGCCCATTTTTTAATTGGGTTGATTTATTTTTTAGTTGTAAGTGTTCTCTACATATTCTGGGCCCAAGTCCCTTACCAGATACAAGATTTGCAATTATTTTCTCTCATTCTGTGGGCTGCTTTTTCACATTCTTGAAGTTATCCTTTGAAGCAGCAAAGTTTTTAATTTTGATGAAGTCAAATATATCTAATTTTTTTCTCTTTTGCTTGTGCTTTTGGAGTTCTGTTTAAGAAGTCATTGTTTAACCCAAGGTCATGAATCTTTACTTGCATGTCTTTCCAAGGAATTTTATAGTTACAGCTCTTACAGTTAGGACCACAGTCCATTTTGAGTTAATTTTTTTGGTATTGAGGAAGTAGTCCAAATTCATTCTTTTGTATGTGGATATCCAGTCGTCCCATTAACAACTGTCGAAAATACCAGTTTTTGCTTTTGAATTGTCTTGGCATCCTTCTAAAAAACCAATTGACCATAAATATGGTGGTTTATTTCTGAATTCTACATATCTGTCTTTCCTTGTACCAGTAACTGACATCAGTACCTCACTACCTCGATTATCGATATCCGTAATTGTGAGTCTTCCAACTTTTATCATTTTCAAGTCTTTTGGCTATTTTAGATCACTTGAATTTCCATATGAATTTTAGGATCAACTTGCCAATTTCTTTAAAGAAGTCAGCTGGGATTTTAATACCATTTGCATTGAATCTGTAGATCAGTTCGAGGGGAGTATTGCCTTCTTAACAATATTAAGTCTTCCAAATTATTATTATTATTTTTTAACAATATAACATTTTTTATTGATTTATAATCATTTTATAATGTTGTATCAAATTCCAGTGTAGAGCACAATTTTTCAGTTATACATGAACATATATATATATATTCATTGTCACATTTTTTTTCTCTGTGCGCTACCATAAAATCTTGTGTATTAAGGCTTCCAAATTATGAACACAGGATATGTCTTTCTATTTCTTTACATCATCTTTAGTTTCTTTCTACAATGTTTTGTAGTTTTCAGAATGTAAATTTTGCGTTTTGTTAAATTTATTCCTAAATATTCTATTCTTTTGATGCTATTGTGAATAAATTTGTTTTCTTTATTTAATTTTTGGGTTATTCTTTGCTTTTCTATAGAAATAGAATTCTTTTGTGTATTAATCTTTGCTGCAATTTTGCTGAACTAGTTTATTAATTCTAATAACTTTTAGTAGATTCCTTGGGATTTTCTAGATACAAAATCATGCCTTATCTAAATAGAAATGGTTTTATTTCTTTCTTTCCCATCTGGAAAGTGGTTTTTTTTTTTTTTTAATTTGTTGTTGTTGTTCAATTTACCGTTTACTCTGGAGTTGGGTATGGGGACAGTGGCTCATTTCTCTTGGAGTGACTCACTTGTTTTTTTGTGTGCAGGAATTTGCTAAGTGGTGGAAGCCTCTGGTCTTCTTGGCTTGCCTCTTCTAATGCAGAAACTCTGGCCTATGAGCATGCTGGGCCAAAGGTGATCAGGGACCCCTTATTTTTAGCCTGACATACCAGGAGTAGGGCCTCCATCCTATGAGTGGGAACTGGATGGAGGAAGAAAGCTCTAAACCTCTTGGCTGCAGAACCGGGAATTTAGCCTCTGCAACACAGAGTTGGAGGGATGAGAAAAATTGGTGGCTTGCTCCTCCCAGGGAAGTATCAGGGAGGTATTTTTAGGGATTTGATTTTTTTTTTTCATATGATTGCCTGGAAGCCGGGGGAGAAGACCCATCTTCTTGGCCACACCTCTTGGAGTGAAGCTTTGATGCTTAGTTGGCAGGGGCAGTGGACGTGCGGAGGTAGGGAGGGTGTGGTTCAAGTGTAATAGACTCTTGCTGTTCTTACACTGATTCAGTGTATTTTCTCGAATAATTGTTTCTTCATTTGTTGTTTGCTTTTAGGACAATTTCTAGATTTAAAATATTTATTTGCTTGTTTTATTTTAAAAATAAGTGTCACCATTCATGGTTGTTTTATCAGCGAGTGGATCCACAGAGCTTCTCACGCCAACATTCCAGAAGTGGGTCTCCCCTACAATGTTAATTTCAGCTTGCAATTCCCCAACAACCAATAATGCTGAACATTTTTTCAAAAGCTTATTCAGATCTTTTGCTCTTTTTTTGTGGTTGAGTTATTTGATTTTTTTTTAAAAATATTGATTAGTCAGAGTTCTTTAAAGAGTCTAAAAGTGAGTATAATGTTGAATATATGTATTAAAATATTTTCTTTCAGTCTGTGGTTTGCCTTTTTTGCTCTCTTAATGGCAACTTTACTCAACAAAGGCTCTTAATTTAATGAAGTCTAGTTACAATTTTTTAATGGATATTTCTTCTGTGTATCATGTATGAGAAATCTCTGCCTTCCCAAAGATCATGAAGATTTTCTCCTACATTTTCTTCTAGAAGCTCTTTTTTTTTTTCCAGTTTAATTCTATGATCCATCTTGAATTTTTCTTTGTATATGACATGTAAGTTTTCTATTTTCCTTTATATGGATTTCATTGAATAAGCACCATTCATTTAAAAAGACCATTCCCCGCCTCACTGAATTGTACCTTTGTTACAAATCAAGTGACCATTTACATGTGGCTCTTTTCCTGTCCTCTTTATTTGTTCCATTGATCTATATGTGCAGCATTGGGCTCAGGCCACATTATCTTAATTAGTGTTGTTTTATGATAAATCTTGAAATATAATAATTTAAGCCTTACAGCTTTGTTCTTCTTTAAGAGACTATTCTGGGATCTTTGCACTTCCATACAAATGCTTGTCAACTTACACACATGCACACACACAGACACAAACACATACATACACACGCCTTTTAGGATTTTGATCAAACTAAATTGACTTTAGAGACCAAAAAGGAGACTTTTGACATTTTAATAATGTTGAGTCATCTAGTCCATGTACATAGTGTATTTCTTCATTCATTTAGGTCTTCTTTAACTAGTCTCACTAACATTTTGTAGCTTTCAGTGCCAGTCACCTCTAAATCTAATAGATTAGATTTATTTTTAGGGATCTAATTTTTTCATGTTATTATAAATAGTATTGGTTTTCAAATTGTTTTTTTTCAATTGTTTGCTGCTAGAATACAGAAATACATTTACTTTCATGTATTGACCTCATAATCCAGTAACCATGCTCAATTTACATATTCACTCTAATCATTTATATATTCTTTGGAATTTTCTATGTGTGTAATCATTTTTCCTTTTATTTCTGGCGCTATCATTTATAGCTTTCATCTTCAATTAGTTCTTCAACTTTTTTGTGCTCAACTAAAATGCTGATCATTTCCTTGCTGGTACACATGTCTTTTTAATGTTTAGACAAGCAAACCAAAAAAATTCAACTGTGGTTCACTGACGTAACTGGGCACTTCGCTGCCATGTCTAATTGAGTCAGAATGTAACAACATTGATGACAAAAGCTAAGAATGACTCAGACAAGAGTTTATTTAGTTCAGTCAAAAGCTTCCCGTGTACATCAAAGCTCAAGGTATTTTTTTTTCCTCCTTAGTTTTCCTGATTCCCGTGTTACCTTTAAATAGTTTTTATTTAAAGCATTTCCTGTAAAGTTTATCTTCAGTCGCAGCTTTATCTGCCAATTCCTGGAAAAAATTTATATTTTCTTACTCCAATCCTCTTCTCTTCCTGAAATGCAATTCTAGCTGCTTCCTCTACTATGTGTTAATATTAACTAGAAGAAGTTCAGTTTTCCCGATCTTTCCTATAATGACATAATCCATTGCAGCTACTAAAAGTCTTTCCTTATGTAGCCAAAGGATTTGATGAACCTTAATCCCTTAATACAATGATTACATTCTGATAGCTTGATAGCTGTGTATGTAAACTATCTGAGTCAAGTTGGAGGGAATATTTTGTAACATGTGTTATCAGCAAAATTCAGATAACATCATTTTCACAGTAGACTTTGGCTCAGTTATCGTTTAAAAATGACTCTTGTGAAGAATTGCAAAAGGTATTTATATGTTCCTCTAGTTGGAATGTCAGCTCAGTGCTTCTAAGATTGCATTGCCAGTGAGCTAGGATTAAAATCGAAGAGCACACTTGCTCTGTGCCTTCTGTAAAGTTAGTGTTTAGTAAATACCTTTTTGATTGATTTAATGAAAGATGTCATCCCAGGACCAGTGGAGTGTTCTTCATAAATTCAAAGGAATTCTCTTTTCTACTATGTCTTCAGAAGAACTTCTAAATTCCCTGGATTGTTTTGATGCAAGAGAAGATGATGTTTTTCTGGTTTCCTACCCCAAATCTGGTAAAGTTTATTTTAATGTGTTTTTAAAATGTAGAAATGCAATAATAATAATACATATAATAATAATTTTTATAATACACTTATTTTGCAGAATTCTTCCATAGGAAATTGAAGTATCTTAAATGCTTATTTTAATGAAAAATTTTGACATTAGAAAAGTCAAAACAATGTGATTTAAGAAAATGTCAACTGAAGAAATTAGAGCTTTACTACACTTCTGTTTCTATTTTATTTGTGAAGACATATAAATGTTGATATATATAATAAGCATAATGTCTATAATATGATAAAGTTCTCTTCCTACTTTGAGCCAGGCATGGTGGTAAATAGTTTTTGTTCAATTTATACTTAATGATTGATTTGTAAATAAATAATTATTTTCTTCTGGGCTAATAAGAGCCATAAATACTTTATTGTTAAAGTTTATGTGTTATCATACAAAGTTTACTCCCACATATAGGTACAGGCTCATGAAAGAACCATTAATATGAATAATGTCATTCTGTGAGTAATCAAAATTAGTTACATATTATTTTTGGTTCTGAGAGGTGACCAGGATATGTAATATTTAACTGCCTGTTGTTGTTTCCAGAAAAGTGGACGTGTGTGGATGGGCGTACGTCTGCTAGCATGAGTTAAACAATTAAGAACTAAGCTCCCTTCCAGTTATGTGTGTACTGCAGTCCCCTCATCTGATTGTAAGTCAGGCCCAAGAAGCCCTTCCTATTGGAAGGCCCAGAGTTGACATAGGGCCAGATCTCCCCGGGGGCTGTAGCAGAATAAACAGAAACTGTATGTGTATCTCCTTTATTGGAAAATATTGCTGCACATGGCAATTAAATGATTACCTCAAGAATACTTTGGTATTTTCCCTATGTAATAAGTTACTCTGTGAAAAATTTATCTTACCTTAAAATGATATGTTAATTTAGAAAGTAATTTATGATACTTTTAAGGTTCTTGGAACAGGCGGCTAATTTATACCACACACAACTGTATATAAAGCTTCCACTGTACATATGGGTGCCTATAAATTGACATCTCCATTAGCTGCCAGGGGGCCCCCTTCAGCAGCACAAAACTGTGTATTCTCTCTTCTTCATCAGAATCAATCAATACATTTAAAATAAGGCAGATATCACTACTATATGAATCACATTTATGTGAATATTACAATTATGAATATTTAACTTATTAACATTGTAATCTCCAATAGTCTTAAAATTTAAAACATACAGTGCAAAAGAGAGTACTGTTTAAACATTTATTCACCCGTAAATTTGTTAATACTGTATCAAACTGTAATTACAATGAGATAAATGGAAACTAAACCTAATTTAAACCCTTTAAGGACATTACTTTGGCAAAACACCCTCCCCACCCAAACTGTTACTTCTTTGCTCCAATTTACTAAGATCTACAACACTAGAGTGTATACTCATTTGCTTTACATAAAGTGGTATTTATCCCAGACTTCATGGTGGGAGGTTTGCATCTCCATAATGTTTGAATACAGCATTTATTTATTCTGCAAATGCTCTGTCTGCACAACTACTCTGTATCTGCACACAAACAAAAATAAGATTCAGTGTCTATATTCAGGAAGGAAATGGGGAAATAGACACAAATACAAGCGATGGTAACTCTACTCTGGTGCGTGCTGCCTTGGAGCTATTACGGTGGCGGAGTGGGGCAGGGTGGGGGACCCAGAAGACATTTTATAAAAGAGCAAGGTGCATGAGCTTGCAGGACCAGTAGGAATCATGAATGGAAAGATCTACGTGTTTGTGAATTGAAGAAGGTACCAGAAGTGAGTGGCAGCGTGCGAGAGTATTTGAAGCTGAGGAAACAGCGTATACAATGTTCAGAACTCTTCACGCTCTTTAAAATGTGATTCTTCCTGTGAAATAAATTAACATCTCAAATGTTTCAAGAAGTTTCAATGGGTGTCAGGAGGTAATAATAACTGTTTATAATAAAATTAATTGCATTCATTGCTTTTATAACCTTATGCTGATTTTCTATATTCATCTCATCGAGAATCATTTAATTAACAAATGCATTTCATTTTATTTTCTTATGAAGGCACTCACTGGATTGCAGAAGTCATTAAGAACATTCCCAATGCTAGAATTACCCTAACATCTCCTATTGAATTGGGAGACATTTCTAAATTTGAAGAGCTAAAAACATACTGTGAGAGAAGAGTTATTCCAACACATTTGAGCTATGACATGCTACCAACGAATGTTAAACAGAAACAATGCAAGGTAAGTTCAATGGTAAAGGGCAGAGGCTCGATGTCACGAGTCCAGACTTTCTCTGCTCCCCGCACAACAGGCCAGTAAATCGGGAGACAAGGTGTTGGGGCAAGGAATAATGACTTTATTCAGAAGGCCAGCAGACTAAGAAGATGGGGGGACTAATGTCTTAGAGAACCATCTTACCCAAGTCAGAATTCAGGCTCCTTTTATACTAAAAAGGGAAGGGAGTATGTCTAGTTGTTGCAAACTTCTTGGTGTCAGAATCCTTTGTTCTTGCAGCTGTCCACATAAGCCACATCATGATGTTCCTGTAAACCTCCAACAAGACAAATATTTTTCTCTGTTCTGCAACTTTTTATCTCTATATGAGTGGAAAAGTGTTATACCCTTAAAGGTATAAACAGGGCACAGGGTTAGAGCTAAAGGAACAGATCTAATAGAGAGTCAGATTTGTTCTTCCGTATTACATCGAGAGTACACAGAACTGGTCTTGGATTCTTGCTTTGCTGCTTTCAAGCTGTGTGATCTTTGAAAATTACTGATGCTCTCTGAGCTTTGGTTTCCTTATTTAATACAGGAATAACAGTATTCATCTCATACAGTGGGATGAAGATTAAACAAGATAATGCGTGTATAGGTGTTACCACAGAATCTAGCTCATAAGAATTATTTTCACATCTTTCAGTAATGAAGGAAATCTGAATATTACATCAGCGTATCAACTGTAATTATGCTGGACAGTGTCTTATTCTATTTTGAATCTGGCTTGAGTCTTTTTATCTTAAATATTGATGTCTAGAGAAAGAAAAACTGCCTTAATAATATTATTTAAATTATTTTATCTATCATTTTTGTAAGAGATTATGTAGGAAAAGAATAAAAAATAAATTGTAACATAGAACATTAAAGAATAGTTACCTCAAGCCATTTTTAAAGTCCCCACATTATTATTTTAAAAGTTAATTGTTATTTTAAAAATGTTTTCTATTTTCATATATTTCTTAATCAAATTTTTGTTTTTATGGAGAAATGCTCATGGAATAAGGTTAAGTAGAAAGCATGGTTTAAATCCATATATAATGAATGATCTCAATTTAGTTAAGATATACATATAAATGCATTAAAAAGGACTAAATGTAAATATATCAACATGCCAAGTGCTTTCAACGGTATAGCATTAGGGTTGGATTTTATTTTCTTTACAGATATCTGTATTTGAAGCATTTTAAAATTCTATTTTGATCAGAATAAAAAAGAGAATCATATTTGTAAAGCAACGGCAAGATACATATGTCCACGGTAAACAGTTTCCCAGTAATGAAGCATCTTTAGACATCAGTCATATTCCAAAAACAAACAAACAAACAAAAACCCTACCAAATGCGAATAAATCAAAGTAGATCTTCCAGCGATAATAACTCTATGACTGCAATGTCTCCATATGGCTACCTGCCACCCAAATAAAAATAAACACAACCAGAGGCAAACACCATGGAGTTTTGCTTTTATCCCAAGCAAATCTATCAGAACAGGTGACAGTGTGCTGACCTGATTACGCTTTCACTCAGCTGAGCATTTTCATCTCAAACAGACTGTCTCCAAGACAGAGAGAGAGAGAGATTTGGGGAGAAAAGGAGTCTTGCAGGCTCAATAACTAACCTGTACTCAGGGCAGTGCAATAACACTGATAAACACTACCAGGGATTAAGCGTGTTTTACAAACATTACAACAATGACAAGAGTAGGTATTTTTCCTTTTATAAGCAAGGAAACTGAAACTCAGAAAGGTTAGGGTGCTTCTTAAAACTCCCACACTTACCTTACAGCTTTAAGGTACAAGCCTTTCAATGTGACCTTTAATGGGAACTGAGACTGTCTGGTTGTCCCTAGTTACCCTGTCCTCTGCTGCTGATGGCTATCTCTGAGAGCCTAGGGGCTGGACGAGCCTTAATTGCCCCAACGGGGCTGATCAGATTGTATGCTCCTCCTCCAGTCTTCTTCCCTATCAGCTCTCTACCTACTTGGCCTCCTATATTTTCTTCCTAACCTTTGTCTCTCTTTAATTATGTTTCCAAACTTTCTTACATGCAATTTATGTTTTCAACTCATTTCATGATATTTAGTTAATATTTAATTTTTCCCCAGACTAACATTCTGCCTTCCCTTCGTATCCCTCAACCTCTCCCAAATATTTCTTATGTTTTCTTAGAATATATTCTTAGTGTGCGTTTGTGTTTGTTGAATGTAATTGACATATAACATTATATTATGTATGTTTCAGATGTACAGCATAGTGGTTCCATATTTGTGTATCTTGCAAAATGATCACCACAGTGTCCACTTAGCATTCATCACCATACACAGTCACAAAAAACATTCTTTTAACTTTTTTGGCAAAATATGTGTTAATGGGTTGCACTGTTCTTCCCACTAAACCATATTGACATGTAACTTTGAGGGTTCTTCAGAGACCCTAAAAAACTCTTCTCTCTACCAAAAAAAAATTTATATATATATATATCCAACTGGGTGACTAATGCTTAAAATTCTGCTATTTATTCCTTTTTGTTAAGGCAGTGGATTTTTTAAATTGTTGTCCGTGGGCCTTGGGGTTCTGTGAATCACTCAGGAAGCCAAGGGCAGTCAGAGAAAGACTGAGGTGTTGGGTCACTCCACAGTTATCTCTTGGGATGAAGAGAAGATAATGGCGGGGGGTAAAGGTGGTTCTTCATTCCTGGGTGCCGTGGTCTTCACATATCTCTCAAGAGAGGCAGGTACAGTTCATGAGGGTCACACACAATACCTGGACTATGAACACAGTAGGGAAAGATAGTTATGTATTAAAAATGACTCAGCAAATACTTTCTTATCTGGGTAAAATGTGTCCAGCCTGGGATTTCAATGAAAAAGCAAGTAAGACCTCTGGTACTCAGGTGATGTTGACCATGATCGAGGATCGTCCTGTAATACCCAGGCTTCTCACGCTGGTTTCCTGAGGTTTCTTATGTGCTCCTTCTGCCCCCTGGACTTCCCTAGTACAACCTTGATAACACTACACTGTCAAGACTGTGCTTAATTATCTGCATCCCTCACTTGACTGCAAGTTTTGAGAGGGCTGGAATCATTTCTGTCTTGCTCATTATTATATTCCTTGGCTCTGGAACATTGCACACTACCTGGTAGACAGTAGGTACTAAATAAATATTTATTGAATTGAATTAAATTGCCCTTGCTGCATTTGTGTAAATGGGGAGGGTATCTCAGGTACCCCACTTCCAAAACAGTATTCTCCCTGTAAATAAGAACAGCAGTTTGTAAGAAATCTTATTGTATGTAAATCATGTTTTATAATACATGGATATTAAAAAATGAGGAGGGGTGTCTCAGGTCTGCCCCTATAATAATAGAATTAAGCTGAGCACATGCATTCAAAAATGTGTGGTCAGTGAGCTGGCAGCGTCAACATCTTTTGGGCACTTGATTGAAATGCACGTTGCTAGGCCTCATCCTGGAATTTCTAAACCAGAATCTGTATTTTAATAAGATCCCCTGATGACTCGTGCACTTTAAGTCTTGGGAAACACAGGTCTAATAACCAGCTGAAGCTGCCAAAAAAGTGTGACTTGCACAGATAAGTTTAGCTGCTATTTTCTTGTAGGAAACATTTTGTATTGGGGCTACTTCCATTCAAAAATAAATTGATATTTTTTTAAACAGGTTATCTACATCATTAGGAATCCAAAAGACACAGCTGTTTCACTGTTCCACTACTACAGGGAAAACCCTAACCTCCCCGGGATTGAAACCTGGAACGAATTTTTTGAGCTGTTCCTAAGAGGAGATGGTAAATATAACAATGATTGTTATCCATAACATACAGGGAACATTTCTGCTCAAAATGAAACCATTTTTTTCCCCAAAAGTTCAAGTGGATTCTGACTGCCGACTTTTAGATATACATTTGAATAGATTATTCTTTTGCCTCTTCTAAGCAAATTCTTTCCTACTTTGCGTCTTCACGGTCTTTCTTATCACCGATGGGTAGTACATATTAGCAGCGACTTATTATTCAGACAAAGATGAATTCTGATCAAGCATTTCTTTTTTTCATATACCGTCAGTCTTTTCAGTGAAATAATTATTCACTGATTGGTACAGCAAGATACAGCTGAAACCTAGGCAGGTGGCTTGAGACTTGCCTTATGTGTACCTGCACAAGGAATAAAACAACACAAGCAAACAGTACACAAACACGCACACACACCACACACACACACACACGCCAGATTCCCCAGTTATAACAAATGTGAGAGAATTCACCATCTGGACACTTGGCAGAACGTAATTTATCCTGAAAACACCACAGTGATACATCATTTGACTGAGCTGCCCAGCACACGTTGGTCCTGCCACCACGCATGACCTTCGAATTTATCATTTTTGCCCTGACTCCGTGGTGTTTAGAGCACTTAAAAAAAAAAAAAGACTCTTATAATTCCCAAGGCTTTCATTAAACAAAAATAATATACCAAGATGATGCAGAATCTGGAAGAGACAGGATTTAGAAATGGTGTATTCCCAGAGGATTTGATCTCTTACTGGGCTTAATTACTACTTTCACTATTTTACTTGCAAATTGTTAAGCTTTTACTTGTTAATTTAAGAGAGCCCTCAGCAAGAGTAACCGCAGCATGAGGACATTGGAAACTCACCAGCAACAGGGTTTTATATTTTGTTTTGCTATGATCTCTGTGGAAGATGATGCTATGCTCACACTGCTTCACCCCTCTATTTTCTTTCCTCTTTGCTCCCTGTTTCCTCACACACTGAGTAGAACCGTCAAGTTTCAGGAATGACAGGTTCATTAAAAGTTACCTGGTTAAAACACCCACCTGATGTTTAAGTCCCCTTTACAACGTCCCCAAGAATTGTAGAGGCTAAGCTTGAACTTCTTCTCCTTGACGACAGGTTCACACCCCTCACTCCTGCCCTAAAGCAACACATTCAACATCGGCACTGCTAAGATGCTTTAAAAAAAATCTTACCGTGTCATATAGACTGTGCACGTCCCCCGTGATGCAGACACCTAGCTAAGTGCTATACAAACACTTGATCTCATTTCATCCTCACTAGACCACACGAGGTACATGTTACTATCCTCATTTTTCAGGTGAGGAGAGTGCAGACCTTGGGAGGTCAGATATCTTGTCCACAGATGCATAACTAATAAGGAGAGAGCCCAGATTTAATTCAGATGTCAGTTCCAAAATTTTTGCTCCTACTCCTGGACCATAACTCGTCCAGCAAAAAAAAAAAAAAAAAAAAAACAAAAAAAAAACCCAAAAAACTGTCCTTGATCATTAATTCATCTTCCACATGATAGCCTTCTAAATATTTGAAGATAGTTAGCATGCCTCACTCTGCCTCAATTCCATTTTTGGAAGAAGCAGAGTTTAAATACATTAGATTACATTAGAAAAAAGAAATCTGGAGTCTGCTTTTCCTCAAGAAAAGAGAAGCTTCATTCATCTCATACACACTGTGGCTCACCACCCCTCTCTCACCACCGCGTGGGCTGGAATTTGGTGCCGTCTCTAATATTTTGCAGTGCCCAGAAAGCAAAGCATCGTCTGCGTGTGGTCTGAGCAGGTCCCGCTCCTGTTCTTGAGGTGATTTGTCTGAGTGCAGCCGCGACTCAGGCCAGATGCAGGGAAGCCAGCTAGAGGCTGTAGAGCATCTATCTTTACTGCCATGCCATTGTCAGGAGTCGTGGCAGGGAGTCTGGGAAGGGCAGAGTGTGGCTGGAAAACATACTCCAGATGACTCTTTCACACCTTCTTAGGCAAGTTAATAGGGATTTGACTTGTAAGTATTCTACAGTTGGGTAATCCCGCCTAGACAAATCCTGTCAAAACATGAACCGTCACTGAATCACTATTTAAATTTAGCTGAATGGGAGCTTCATTGTTTACTATTTATAAGATAGGGTTGTTTGTTCTCGTGCATGTGTGGGAGGGGTTATGTGTGTGTGACTTTTGTTCTTCAGTGACTTTTTGAGAGGAGGGTTATTTCTCTTGCAACTGACTTGATATAATAGAAAGAACAGACTATGGAGGCAGAAGAGCTGGGATTAAGTCCGGACTGTATTTTATTCCCTGTGTGACTGTGGACAAGTTGTTTAAACTGTTCTGAGGTTCAGACTCCTCATGTAGACTAGGAGTAATAAAAATACCTATTTTGTAGAATTTAGAGGTTATAATTAAGTAATGGTTGAAGTTTGCTGTAGAAATCTACCCACTTGTTCTATGAGACACAGATGTTTAAGGACGCAAAGACTTAAACAGTTTCACCTTAGGGTGGAAATATTACCAGCAGATATTTATCTGGAAAGATTATTTAATAGCTGAGGGATCATGATATTCTGTACCCAACTCCAAACCATAAAAATAAATACACATGATATGAGAAGACAGTACAGTAAAGATATATACGTGTAACCACACATTTATCTAATCATTGAATTTTCTTTCAGTTTACAAATACGCTTTAAATTTTCAAGTTAAATAATAACTATAAATTGTGTGCTGGCAATATCCTGACAGATTAATATCTCAATGAAATATTAACATTTTACTGTGTTTTTCCTATAGCCTCCTCTCCAGTTTTATATTGGAACTCTGTATTTCCTGGGCCATTTTATCCTAATGAGTTCTGTTTTCTGCAGTTATCTGTCATCAGAATGCTTTTTAGAAACAAGAACCTAAGATCCTCATTATACCTGGATATAAGAGTGGGGCAGAGGGCTTGCAGAAAGTGTGGGAGGTTTGCAATAGCTGACGTGAGGAACAGGAGAATGTGTTAAGACAAATGGGTTTGCCAGGCAGCCCTGGGGCCCTCAAGGCTGGAAAAATGAGTTTGCAGTGGTGTAAACAGACAGAATTGTGTACATTTCTTCAGCAGAACTCAGCATCAAGGAGAGAGAAGGAAAAAGGACGAAGTGCTTTAGTTTCATAGTGGGTGTTTTTCGGTGATTGAAATAAACAACAAGGGGGCAAAAGTGTTGACGCTATTGGCAAGTAAAGAGTTGAGGGGATGAGTAAAAGGAAGAAAGTGAAAAGAAATGGTCAGAGTAGGGGATTGTAGAAGCCACCTACGAAGATTTTGATCTAAAATCAGAATCTTCAGTGACTGTAGAAGAGAGATCAGAAGGTTGATTTCTGATGGAGACAAGGATGGAAAGAGTCACGTGGTCAAAAACATGCGTCCCAGAGGAGCCTGAGTCCCATAGGAGGAAGGAGCTCTGAAAGTTGATAGGAATCAGTGAGATTTTTGAGTCACTATCCAGACCCTAAGACACATGGGTTGGTTGAGAAAGAGCTATCTGGGGGCATTTCAGAGGAAGGAGTAGTTTTGGATAGCAGGAGAAGGGCCATCGAGGCATATGTTAAGGCCAGGAGGTGGTGGAATCATTCTGTAGTTACGTGAATAATGTGTAGAAAACCATTTCCTATAAAAGGAAGATTTCAAATCTGTTTCAGAAGCTATATTTTCTTGAAAGCCAGAGGTCTACTAATGACCTAGACAATGAGGATTCTGATTAATAAATGAACCAAATTTGTAACTTCTTATATTAGTAAGGAAGCCACAGGCAGCCAATTGTTTTAGATTTTTTGGCTGGCTTACGTCCTTTCGGAACAAGGTGGAGTATAAAGTAATGAGTCAGCAATAGGATAGCTGGCTTTCAAATTATGACCAGGCTATGATGCAAAGCTTATTCTGAAACCTATTTGGGATATGTTGGAATACATTTCCTATTGAAAAACATAATGGACAAGTCAATTACACTTAATCACGGGGTATGACTCTGGGTCTCAATCCCTGCCCGACTCCCTAGCCACAGAAGCATCGGCTCCCTGACAGTATTGAGAGCGTCCGTAACATCAGTGACTCTAAGGCAACAACTGTCATCACCAGGGCTGGGCTGTGGCTGCTCTCCGGGTGAGGCAGGTTGAGACTGTGAGCATAGCCCAGGGTTCTAGAGACTTCCTAGATTTGCATGAGAGAAGATTAGTCTTCCTCCTACCAAGTGTTTTGTGCCTGGGAAAAAAGTTGACCACCCTTAGAAGATAAGCTTCTTATCACTGATAGGGTACTTTTGGTAATTCTAAGATAAAATATTATGTAAATTCGTGAAATAGCAGTGAGATTGCTAATAACTGACGATTGTATCAGGGCCGCCAGTTCTTATTATGCAGTCTTCTGGGCCCATGGAGTAGAAAATTGGGCTGGCTCTGTGACAATACCACTTTAGTCCCAGAAAATCTTGTTTTAAAAATTCATATGATTATTTTTTTTGCCCTTTGCTACGTCAGGAGCTGAAGCCATGAAAAATTGCAGTTAGTTTGGCGTTAATTTTATTTCAATTTATTCAAAGATTTAATGTTCTAAATGTCTGACAGACACCAAGGGTTTAATAAATATTTATTAAAGGAATCAATAGTCAGCAGATCTTTGGGAAATCACTAGCAGAGTAGCTCTTTTATGATTGAGGCATTAGCTAGTATTCAGTCTTTGGGTGGTAAGGAGATATTGACAAAAAATTAATCAACAGTCCAGCTAAGAGAAAAAAACGAAAAATTTTATTTAAGTCAACCTGAGGATTATAACCCAGGGGACAGTCTTTCAGAAAGCTCTGAGGACTGTTCTACATATTCGAGGTCAAAGCACAATTATATGTTTTGAGACAAAAGGTTATACATCAAATGATGTATTATTGGTAGTTTCCACAATCCAGAAGTACAAGGTGAATTATGAGTCATCATGACTTCTTACAAGATTAAGAAGGAATGTTATCTCTTAACAAGGTCTGGTTAATGCAGATGCACAGTACACTCTAATGGTGGGGGAGGAGACCCAAATAGGCAGAAAACACTTGTTATGCTTAACTTTTTCTTATCTTGCCATAAAGTATGAACTTTATTTCATCAATTTCTTGCTTTTGATCATTAATTTTTTTGATAGAAAGCATTAGATGGTCAAATATTTTGTGTGTTGGTGCTAGAGTTTTTGCTTACCTGCCCAGAGCCTGCCATGTCCCTTGATGTCGGGTCTTAATAGCCCAGTTCTTTCTTTCCTTTTAGGAGGTTGTACTAGTAAGATGTCTGGCAAAGAGTAACAGTCATTTCCAAGTTGTGCAGTAGAACTTATGCCAATTTTACCTTGCATGCCCATTGTGCACGTTTATTAACTTATAGAGCACTGTAGATATGATAAATAGTTTCAAGTTGTTCAGATATCATTATCTCAGTAGAAGTCAGGGATACACAGCTTGAGAGGCAAGAAACTATCACTTTATAAGTCACACAAACTGTAATCAGAATTGCCAATAGGAGTAACAATGTCGTTAGTAAAGACTGAAGCCAAGATCCTCCTCAAACGAATCATTTTCCTAGTATTTCCCTTCGATTGGGAAGTAGATCTTTCATCAGGGAAATCTGATTCTTCATGTGTGATAAGACAAGTTACATTAGAAGACACATCAGGTGTGAAAAATCAAGTAGAGGGAAAAGATAAATGTTTCGATTTTACTTCCAAATGTATAATTTACCAGATTGATGTAAGTCATAAACAGCTTGAGGGGAAGGGTTCCCTTGTATCTGGAAAACACACGTTAAAAAACAGTAATATTTCACACAAAAAACTAAAAAATCATAACCATATTCATCTGTTCACTCAGTCCCGTGATCCTTAATCTTAATCTTCTGTTAACGATTTTATGAAGTCATCAGGTTTCCCATTAGATTTCTTTAATTTCTTACTCAGTTCAGTGGTATGATCTGAAAGTTATCAGAAACCTGTGCATGTCAAAAAATTCTTCCTATGGATCTTCTCGAAGATGAAATGTTTTTGCAAAAGCATCAGAGAATAAAAATCACTGTCTATAAATGACAAAAGACTTAAACTGTGTGGTTAAAGACCTGATTATAATGCAATTGATAAAGAAACTTGGTTATTGCTATGGCACACAACATTTTAGGATAATAATTAGAATTGTGACTGACAACATTTTAGCAGAACATACCAAATTTTTAGGAGCTTCATATAATTTCTAGACTATCTATATTAATAGCATTTACCCATATGATATAACCTAAGAAGATTAAGCACCACTCATTTGACAATGCTTCCCATGTAATTTAACATACTGAATAAGGCTAATTAGTTTAATATCTTTCCTTGATAAGGAGAGAAAATAATTCTCTTGAGATGTTTCAGGGTGCCTTTGGGAAACCTCGAAGTTAGAGAGAAGTCAAACAAACTTCATTAGAATTTGATCTTCAAGAAGTTTGTCAAAAATAGCAAGAAGTTTTCAAAACATTTGGTCAAATAGGATCAGAGGTCACTGTGAAACAATACTCATTTAAGCAAAGTGAGAATGGATTTAGGAAGCAAATATGGAAATTTGTAAAAGATTACTTAAAAGGTAAAGAAACTTTATAAGCTGGTATCAAAAGTAGATTAATATCTAAGAAAACTTTGCCCTCTAAACAGAGAGAAAACCATATTCAGGTTTTGTACTACTTTACCTTTAATTTTCATTTACTCAGTTAAATTTGTTCCAACCTTAGTAAGTCCTGAAACACACACAGAAATCCTTTTCAAAGACTTTTTTCCCCACAAATCTTCTACAACTTTCTATATCCATATTAATTTGTGCCCTATTTTCTTTCCCATTTAGAAATAACCAGCTTTAGGAGACTACCTTCTTTTCCCTTAACAAAATGCATCTTTCCTTATACCTTCTTTTCTTGCATACAAAGATGTGCTCCTTATTAATTTTTAGTAGTATTAACATGTTAGAAGTCTTTCCAATTCTAAGAATCCAAGGAGCTAACCCTACAAATACTTTCCCCTGCTAATCTAATTTTAGAAAAGAGAAAAACTCTTACCACTCTCTTCTAGTGGGCCCTGCAGGCAGGGATCCAGGAGACCGACTGACATGGTAAGAACTGAATTTCCCCTGGCTCTTTCTAACTGTGCCCACAAAAACCAGTTTTGAAGGTCCCCAAAGAGCCCGTTCTTGGCCGTTTCAGGGCAGGTTTCCCTTTAATTCCCAATTAACACTTGCAAGCTTACATAAACCCAGCTGGTATCTCCATAGCTGGCTGTCCATCTGGGAGCTATTTGGCCTTTGAGGCACAATTTCCTATGGTCAGTCTGGTAGCCTAATTCAGACATGAGATGGATCTGAACAATGTTCTGAGGACAGTGTGGTGGATCAGCTGTGTGCTGCTTCTGAGTCTAGCTCCCAGAGGTGTCGCCCATAAGTCAGTTCCACTCTTTTATATGTCTCATTTCTCCCTCCAACAATCGAAAACTGCCATGGGTGCTCAGAGCACAAGATGATCTGGTTTTATATCATGTGTCCTTGGACGAGCAGTATTTGCTTGATGGTTGTGGTTTGGTTTCCTTGCTCTTCCCGTTTTACTAGCAAATGGTTTGTTCAGATCACACATCACCTTGATTTTTTTCAGTTTAAGTCAGATTTGAGAAAAACCCAGCCATCTCTGTTTCCATGGACTTCTTGCCCGGATCTCCTTAGGTCTCTGCCTAAAAAACACACCAAAGCACCTTAAGTTTCCAAGTCGTTAAGTTAAAAAACAACTTGAGTAAAATGTGTAGGATCACTTAAAAGCAATAGACCTGGATATCAGGAGAGCTCACTGGAGTATCTCAGGAGTACCGAGAGGCCAGTGGGGCTCAGTGGGTGCACCCAGGTACCGAGCGCCAGCTCAGGGCAGACTCCAGGTATTCTCAGCTACCCTGCTAGCCACGCCATGCATATGGATGAAAATTCAATCAACAGCCAGTCTAAGAAAGACGTGGGAAATTTTATTTGAGCCAATCTGAAGGTTATAACCCAGGAGATAATCTTTCAGAACACTCTGATGACTGTTCTGCACCTTAGAGGTCAAAGCACAGTTACATAAGTTTTTGAGACAAGGGGGTAATATGCAAATGAGGTAGTATTGGCAGTTGACACAATTCAGATCTACGTGTACAAAATGAGTCCTTTCAAGATTAAGGAGGAAAGTTATCTCCTAAGGATTTGAGATTAAGAAGGATCCTTGTCTCCTAAGGAGCTCTGGTTAAGGCAGATGCAAAACACAGGCGGAGGGACAAGGCCTAAACGGGCTGAGAAAACTGTTTGCTTGTCTTCCCTAAGATATAAATTTTGTTTCATCAGAGGCATGGAAAGATGTATATGTAGTATTTTAAATTACTGCGTTTTATGTTTTAGATTGTCATGCTAGTCAACTTTCTGTGGTGATGAGAAATTGCTCATTGTTTGTTTATAAACATCACAGCTTAGAGGTTATTTTGCATGATAACATTTTACTTTTAAACCCTGGGGATTTTTAAGGCTGTCAATTTAACAAAACGATGGAGAGGTATTATCAACTACAGATAAATCCTTAAGACTGTTTTTTCCTTGAACTAAGGTGAACAGAATTTATTTTTTTTGAGGAAGTTTAAAAACTTTTTATATTTAGAACTTATAATTATGAAAAAATGTCACTTTACAGGAAGAAAATGATAAATTCTCATTGTTTCCCTATTTCTCCCAAGAGCCAATGTAGTTATCAGAACACAATTATTGGGAAAATATGTATCTCTGAATTTCTGCTGTCACTTCTGATGATAAAAGAATATTTACTAGAAATAGGAAAAAACAAAACAAAACAAAACAAAAAACCACTGCCTAATTAAAAGAGATGGCCAGGCAGTTTCATTTCACAATATTGTATTTAGTTGAAATAGTGAAACTGAGCTCTCCTAAGGAAAATTCTTTCACTCGAGTCTAATATGTGTGTGCCTTACTTTGACTACCTCACTGAAGTGGGAAGACTCCAGGGACACAAAGCTATAATGTTTAATAAAAGCTTTTTTATAGAGTTTGACACTAATACGACAATTCACTTTTCTTCTAGTTGTATATGGATCTTGGTTTGATCACGTTTTAAGCTGGGAAGAACACAAAAATGCTCAAAATATCTTAATTATATTCTACGAAGAAATGAAGACAGTAAGTCCTTTCTAACATTTCAACAATGATAATTTAAGTAAAGTTAAAACAGAATATCAATCAATGAATGCCGCTTTCAGGTTTCAGAGAATGAATTTGGTGTCTTGATGAGTTACACTTTTTTACATACATTTATTTGCTTATTACTCAGGATCTTTCTAAAAACATAAAGAAAATAACTACTTTCCTTGGTTTAAACTTGACTGATGGTGAAATTAACATGATTGCTCGGAAAACGTCATTCAGTGAAATGAAAAATAATGCAGTCAAAGAAAACTGTGATCCGAATCATACCATCTGTGCCCTCACATCTAATAGGAGACTGGTATTTAGGAAAGGTAAGTCAAAGTTGCGACGCTTTGCCTGGGTTTATTTTTGGATTCTTTTTTTAATTGCAGTATATCCAGTTTACAATGTTGTGTCAATTTCTGGTGTACAGCATAACGTTTCAGTCACACGTACAAATACATAATTCCTTTTCATATTCTTTTTCATTATAGGTTACTACAAGTTCCTTGTGCTGTAAAGAGAAACTTGTTTATCTATTTTATATATAGTAATCAATATCCGCAAATCTTGAACTCCCAATTTATCCCTTCCCACTCCCTTTCCCCGCTGGTAACCATAAATTTGTTTTCTATGTCTGTGAGTCTGTTTCTGAGCCTGGGTTTATATTTGGAAGTAGTTCCATTCGCCATTTTTAATGTCTCATTTCACCTTCATACACCCCATACCTGCACAGGGGACTGTACCTTGTCAGTCCTCAGTGAATGTTTATTAAGTGAAATTCCTGAATTGCATTCTTTCCGGGTGTCAAGATCCCCAGGCTCAGTTAGGAACCATCTGAGAGGTAGACACGGGAACCAACCAGATGAAAATGATAAAGCTGTCTGAAGAAGTTTTAGAAGCAATTCCATTTCCTGACTCTGGGATCTTGCCTCTGATACTACTTTCTTTCCTTTTCTTTCTCCGCCAAACAGAAGAGTTCCACTTCACTTCTTAAACGCAATCTTTCGGACCAGGAATTGACAACACCTAGAATTTCTTAGGTTGTAATGTGTTTCTTTGCTATAGGTAACATTGTCTGACATTCAATCAAGCCGTGGGTTTTGATCGCACATGGACAAGACATCCTGTCCTTAACTTGAGAGAGTTTAAAGCTAATTGCAAAGAAAAGATAATAGAGAACAATGTAAGACAGTCTCTCATGGAGGGATGAAATGATGTGTTATGAGCTCTGGTGCACCTGGATTAGACCCCAGAGATGAAGCCTGGGGACAGAAGTGGCAAAGGGCCATGACGGGCCAGGTTGAGGGCTGGGGCTTGGCCTGGTGTGTGTTATGGAGGACAGAAGGGCAGTCCTGCAGGGCTGAGGCAGTGGCCAAGGCTGAGAAGGCAACTCTAACCATCAGGAAAGGCTGATGGACTGTGTGAAGTGCATGTCTCCAATTTATTTCAATTTCCAAACACCTTATATGTAAGGTGAGGACATCATACAAATAACTTGGTATTTATGTTTTCAGTTCTCCATTACTGATTTTGTAAAAGAAATTTCCTTAAAAATGAGACCAGATACCCATCCTTACGGTATGTTATCAGCACAGCCACAGCTGCAGTGGTGCCGGAGGCAGAGAAATAAATGAAGCATCATTACGTCCCCTTTGTCTGCTTTATGTCTGTATTGAGTTTAGGTGAGATCTTTCTTTGCCAGCTATAATAAAACCTAGGATATTTATATATATTTCAGTTTCCTTTCCTTTTAATAAGTAACTTTTTAAACTGTACAAATTAATATGCAACCATTACTGAAGAAATTGGAAACAACAGATAAGCAAATGAAGAAAAGAAAAATTCCCCATTATCTTGTCATCAGGAAATTGTTCACATTTTCTTAGAAATCTGCCAGATTTCTTTTTTGTGAATACTATATATTTAAATTGACTCTTGTCTAATTTCTTTCCGATTTTTTACAGGTGCAGTGGGTGATTGGATAAACTACTTTACTTCAAAGCAGAAGAGAGTATTTGATGAACTATTCACAGAGAAAATGAAACACAGTGAACTAGCAGGTCACTTTGGAGAGTACTCCTAATAGAAATGGGAAATGAAACCAATTTCCATTTTTTTGCAGTGCTGTGCTTGGGGAATACAAATTTTTCACCAAAGTGGAAAGCAAATATTTCTTTCAGTGAGATATACACACCTTATGAAAAAGTGTCATGTGTGAGAGACTATTATTAGCATACTTGGTGATACATAATTACTAATAAAAGGAAGTATATGATTTTTGAATGGCTGAATTATATATCTGCTTTCAGGATATTCATAAGGCAAAGGAGATTACTTCTATTCAGAGAGAGCATATTTCTGTGGGTGTTCTAGAAGCTGCATTAGTGTACTACAAAAGAGGTGAGGGATTATCTCAAATAACAAATGTCTGAGAAGAAATTATTTTCTGCCTGTTTGGACCATCATGACCTCTAGACATTTTTATTTCAACATTCCCTGGTGTCTGGGTAGAAATAGTCTCCAGTATCATACAGTGACAAACATAATTTTACTAAGGTGGGGATGTCTGATAGATTATATCAATGATCACAGTCAGTATATTGGTGAGAATAAAGAATGAAAAAAAAACCCAACTCTTTACCATTAAATTGACACTGGCATGGCATTCCAGTATTTTCTTTATCTTTCATAAAGTCAAGTTACAAAATTTCTTATTTTCCAGTTTTGAAATGTATAAGTTTCCTTGAATTATTTGTGATTTTTTACAGTGTTTTGAATATGGATACTTTCTCCCAGAAGCATTTCTAGTTTTAATATAATCTCTATAATTCTCTCTCTCCTATTGAATATTATTCTGAAGCTTTAGCCTAGAGGACATTGTAATGAAATTTCAATGAACTTATTTTAGGATTATTACCTAAACAACAATATACAAGTTATGAACATCTATGTCATATTGTTTACATCTTGACCATAATATCTAATTCAAAGCCAAGTGGAAAATCAAAATTGTATATTGTATATGACTCTGAGCTATAAACTCAAAGCAATGGGTTGAGTTAGTTAATTCAGCCACTTCGATTCTGTACCTCAGTGTATTGTAAATGTTATTTCCAGTAACAAATCTGTTGGGGTCTTTTGTATCAAGTTTATCACAATTCAGTAAGTATTAGATTTTGATAAATCTCCTTTATTAGATGTATTTGTTATCAATAAAATGTATTCCTGTGAACTTCATGCAATTCAGTCTTTTTTTTTTCACTTCAAAATTAACACGCATAGAGATTTACGTAGACATCTCCCTTCCCCAAATAAATGAGGTTAGTGAATGAGAAAGGCAGTCGGGTGTTGTCTTGGTCAAAGTTTTATCTTCAGATTGCAGCTAAAATCAGACTTATCTTTCCCTGATGTTGACGTGCAGAGAAAGACAAAGCCATTGGAGTGAGGCAAAGGGGGATCCGATGGGGCTGGCAAGTGGAGACCGTGACCGTGGTGTTCAAAGCACCAGGGCCGATTTTATCATTTTCTCATATTAAAATGATTGCTGAGATGGAAAGAACTGAAATAGGATTTCACTGGATGACATTATGGTAGTTTAGATCTGTAAGCTATGTTTGGGATCATTGTAATCCAATTTTGATAGCAAACTGTTTAGACCTATAACCATGGGCCTTAATTCCCACATCATTATGAGCCAGGCCAAAAAAAAATTTCTTTTGAGCATCTTCTATGTGCCAGGCCTGACTGTAGACTGTAGGGACACAGATGAACTTGAAAAGGCTCTCAGGATGCTTACATTATAGTAGGGGAAAGTATCTGATTAAAAAATAAAGTAAACATTTGAGATACGCCAGGTACCAATATGTGCTATAAAGCAGATCAAATAAGTTAATGTGGGAAACAGTGCCTGCCTTAGCTGGGTGCTGGGCTGAGGACTCTGAGGAGAGGAGGTCAGAGTTCCAATGCGAGTGATGAAGGGGGCTCCCCGGGCTCGGAGGAATGCCCACGGGAAGGCGTTTGTATTTCATGCCAGATGCTGGATTTTCCAGGCGGGAGTGAGACATTCTGACGGACACTTTCACAGGATCACTCAGACGATCAGATGGAGGACGGACCCAGGGTCAAGGGAAGAGGCAGGGGCAGATGGCTAGGACCTGGTGTGGGTGAGGGAGGAGGGGCTTCTAGGTAATGTAGCAGTGGGAGTGGTGAGATATTGAGCTTGCTCACCTATGAATCTAAGAATGAGAGATAGAAAGGAACAGAAGATGAAGCCTAGAGTTTTTGGCCAACGAACTGAGTATCTGAGGTACCATTTATTTAGATATGGAGGCTTGATGGCAGGATGATTTTGGTGGTGGTGGGCAGGGCTGTGGACCAAGCCCTCTCTCTGGCCACGCTGTTAGACACAGGTAATTGGTTGGTTAGGAGAATCTCTTGGATGACTGCTGTGCTGTTCCCTGGGGCCAAGCGGGAGGTTCCAGAAACTGGGGAGATGCGGGGAGTTGGGCTAGTTTAGAAGATTCACAGAGCACCTGGGACACGAGCAGCTGCATGATGATGCCAGCGTCTGGAGCCTGAAAGCCTGGTCCCCATGTCCATGGAGGTTTTGTCAAAGCTAAGTTTTGGATCTCTCCCCTTGAACTCCAACCCACCACATTGCTTTTTCACTTCCCTGGATCTGACAAGACAACTTATATCCATTTCCTCATTCAAACTGCTTCCCACTATTTCCCTATGGATTTGCCTGTCACTTACTTTCCACTCTTCCTCCTCCTTCATTTCTCTGACCTACGCCCCTCACCACATCCCCGCCCCCCGCCACCAAGTCGCTGTCCTTAATACGTCACTGCTGGGTCCTAATGATTCTTCTCACTTCCATGTATTTGTTTGTGACTTAAAGGCATTTCACCCCACATATGGTTTAACACCAACTCCCAGAAAACCTCTTACACTCGCAGTTCCCTACCCCGCTATTTTTCATATCTGTCTCAATGGCTCTTCATTGACCCTTCACTTCTATTTGACTTCCCACACTTAACAATCCAGACTTTGTTATTATTAGGTAAACACCTGCCTCCTAGTCTAGCTTGTAAGGTTCTTGCCAGTTCGAATCCCTGGGTGGATTGAAGGGAAGAATGAGTGAGTGAACGAATGATTTGAGGAATCAGTGAACACATCCCTGTCTGTCTACCTGCTCAGCCTCCTGGTCCTGCAGGTGTGAATGCTTAGGGTCGTATTTAAGCCGTTGCTTTTCCTTCGCTTTCCAACTCAAACCAGTCGCAAAATACTATTGATTCTTGCTTTTCAAAAATCTCTTAATACATTCTAAGTGTAATGAAAGACTTCATCAATTTCCCTTCAAGCATAAAGTAAGCAAAGATCAGTTACAAATGAAGGGGGGGTTAGCCTGTAGCTGCCACCTGCAGGGTAACTAAATCTCATGGAGAGGTCTGTGGGAAGTCACACAATGTGTGTGTGCTTTTAACATTTTCTTTCTTTCTTTTTTTTTTTTTTTTTTTTGGTAATTTCTCCTTGTCATGTGTAAGATGAGAAAATAGAAATATTTTTTTGTCTTCAAGCAGGTCTCTCACTTATTAATAAAATATTAGTTAGAGCCAGGTAATTGAAAGTGTCAAAGAGAAATCATGTAACGTTTAAATAAATTCACATTGATCTTATTAATTTTACCTTAGTTTAATAAAAGAATTGTCGATTCTTTCCCTAAATGCACAGGGACACTTCTAGATGGAATTTCCTAAGTTAGCAGAGGACGAAGCAAGAAATGGCCCTATGGTTACTTTGGATGAATAGCTACACAAGACATGAGCAACTGAGGGGTCATTGGCCATCTAACCAGCCCTCCCTCCACCAGCTGCCAACCTAGAAGCTAATCTCAGGGAAATTAATGACAGCACGCAGAGTTACATGGGGTGCGGGCCCCATTTGGATAAGGACACGCTGGGTTATTACCCTTCTGACGTGTGAAGGAATCTCACACTTGTAATCCCAGCCTAAAATGCACAGATTTGGGTAAATAAATATTGGAGTTTTGGGGGGCTTTTTTGCAATATAATCATTCAATAATTTAAATTTTGGTATATTACTGTGAGGGTTTACTAATCCTTAAGTGTTGACTGACTGTGTGATTATCTCTGGGATGAAAAGGAAAATCTTAAACTATAATTAATAATAGGAGTAGAAGAAGGGATAAACTGGGAGTTAGAGATTTGCAGATGCTGACTGATATATATAAAACAAATAAACAAGCCTATACTGTATAGCACAGGGAAATATATTAAATATCTTGTAGTAGCTCACAGTGAAAAAGAATATGAAAATGAATATATGTATGTTCATGTATGACTGAAGAATTACGCTGTACACCAGAAATTGACACAACATTGTAAACTGACTGTAACTCAATAAAAATAAATTAAAAAAAAATAGGAGTAGAAATTTGAGCCAGTCTATGTCTAGTTTATATATATATGCACATACATATGTATGCATATTTCTAAAAATATTATTTTGTTCAATACAAATTTGCTATTTATGTCAATGGCTTATGTCAATTTACAGTATCAAATTTGCTCTAATAGAGATGAGAAAATATAGGTCTTTAGGTGTTCTCAATTACTTAGATAACTCCTTCGTTTTGTGAAAGTTTCATAGTCTACCAGGATCTGTGCGAATGACACCTGAAGGGAGGTGCAGGCTGGCAGGGAGGGAGCCCCCTGTGATAACCAGACAGGTTAGGGAGGGAGGGCATGTTCCTTAGTAACTGGCCCAAAGGGAATTTTAATTAAAACAAATGAATGTGACCAGCCAAATCCTGCTAGGAGAGCTGAGCTGGAAAATGATACAGAGAAGTCTATTCACTCTGGACAGAAACATTTAAGTCATCAGGTAAGTACACAAATTAATAATGTGAATATTAAATTTGCTTCCAAAGGCACTTTTAGCCAGTCCACGAAATACCTCATCCCACCCTGCTTTTGCTTGCATAGTGAAGGTCAGCTCTATCCTGTTCTGTGAGAGTTCAGCTTCTGATTTACAGCTGAGGTTATAAGCATTCTGCAGCCAGCAGCGTGAAGTCAGGTTTCCGCCCAGAGGTTCATAAAACCTAAGCGGGAATTCCCTGAGGCCTCAACAGAGCGCAAATGAAACTAAGACCCAAGGGGGACGAGGCTGCAGTGACAAGCCTTGTCACAGTGCTCTTTCTGGGATGCCAGTCAAACAGAAGGGGCCAGGGTCGCAGGAAGGACGGCTAACAGGGGCACTGGTCGGGCCTCACTTGGTACCCAAGGACAGTCACCTGCTGGTTCAAGTTAAGCTCCAGGCTTCCACCAGAGGTGTTGGCTCTGAAAGCTTGGCTTGGGTCTCTGCTATGCAATAAGAGATTTGAAATTCAAAGAAAGAGAACCCGAGCAGCAGTGTTTATTTCTATGTAATGAGGAGACGTACAAAGACCCCTGGGGGCCCGTTAGCTCAGCACCTCTCCTGGGCCCTGAACTGCCTCCCTCAGGGACTCTCCCCCGAGGAAGTGGGAAGGATGAGGGACGTGGATGCCGGGTGCGGGTAGAGGATGCAGGAAACAGACATCTTCCCCAGCCACATCCGGACCTCCCTTTCCTCCGACTTCCGCCTGTGTTGCTCACTGGCTGCTGGTCCTTCAGGCTTTTTGCTCCGTTGGCACAAAAGGGTCTTCATTGAGAATGAGCCCACTATTTTCACAGGTGATGGAAAAAAGTATCGGGAATCCCTTAGAACGGACTCCAGGTGCTATTCTAGACCCTGAACATCCCTGGTGAATAAGCCAGATGCTACGTCTTCAGAGCTTACGACCAGAAGTGGAGGGTGATGATTAAAAAGTCCAATGACGGAGCTCTCACAGGCCTGAATCTCCGCGTGGGTTTAGGGATGGGTCCACACAGGAGCCCCATGGACTGCCATTGGCAGGGCAGTGGTCCCTCACACGTGAAGGACACCCGACGTGCAGCTGTGCTGGTGATGCCGATGTGTACCCGCGGTGCCCACGTAGCCAAGCAGGCCCCAGAGTTTGCAAAACACACCCACCCTGGCCAAGTGAGTCAGGCATGAAAAGAAAGAGGCTGAGGCTGGACTTGCCGGCCTTTTAATAGTCTCTTCTCACTCAACCTCTGACATGGGCCTCCTGGTCTCTGGATCTGGAAAACCAGCCCTACTTCAGGACCACCTGGAAGAGACTTAATCTAACTTTTTCTTTTCCCTCCTTGGCATTCTTTTCTCTGCCCTGTCTTTTATTCTTTGGGACAGTTTCTCACAGCGTATGTTGCAGAATTTGCACGAGAGTCACCTCTAAGGGACTTGTTCAAGATCTCATTTGAGAACTAATGCTCAAAAATACGAGTTATCAATTCTGGCTGCATGTGAGAATCACCTGGAAAAAAAAAAACAACCCTTTTTTAAAATACCAATTCTCTCGGCCCTGTACCCAGAGCCTCTGATTTTATTGGTCTGGGTTAGTTCTGATTCAGTAGCTCTAGTATGCAACATGGAATATGTACATTAACAGTTATACTTTACCCATGATTATGCACAATTTTGATGAAGGTAGTTGAGGTACCACGACATCTTGAGAACACTGTCTAGACCTTTTCTGATGAGGCAGTAATTCAGCCTTAGCCTGCCTGCCCCACTGGTCCACTCACTCAAGACACCCGAGTCATGGTTAAAAGAAATTCATCTCCATGTGATTTATCATAAAGAAAGACTAAAAGGACTAAAATTGTACTTTACAAAGAATTTGCTCTAGTGAATATTAATGTTCAGTGTATGATGGTTGAACGATGCAAATGTGTTATTAAATCTCATTAGACTCTATTAGTTATTTCCAAAAAAAAAGCCATCTTTTTAAAAGCTAGAACTGTGATGACACCCAGTGGCCAAAATGTTAACCACTGAGATTTTAAAAATAATATATATTTTCCTTCACATACAAATACTTAAAACGGCACCTACTTCATCTTTATATTTTGAGAGCAATTCAATAACAAAGCACGAAATAGTCTTGCGTTAGGGAATGTCATCAATCACATGCAGACAAACCAAAATTCCTTAGCACTGTTTTTGGTGGTAGAAGTTTTCCAGCCAGTTCAGGATTTTGGGCATTTCAAAGTCAACATAAGAATCAAGCATTTTCTTTCAAAGGTCACCCCCATTTTGGTCTAGATTTCTGGTCTCCTTTCTCACCATTTCCTTCTAGGTCCTGCAGGCCCTGTATGCCACAGGCCTCTTCCATTCTCTGGACATGTTAACCCCATTCCTCTCGTATTATCCTTTGACACACGGGAAATTTTCCGTAGTCTTTAAGGCTCAGCTCAAATTCCACCTTCACCTGAAAAGCGTTTCCTGCTTCAAGCTCTTTAAGGGCCTCTCTCTACCCTTAGTCTTAGAACAAAGTAAAAATTCCTTAACGTAACTCGTAAGGCCCTATGTGATCTGGTTTTAAATATCACTCCAGACTCATCTCTCATCCCATCCCCTACAGTTGTTGGCCAGCCTGGATGGTGAACTGGTGTCTTAGTTGCCTTTTGATCTTCAGGGACTACTGCTGTATCTTTAATATGACAAATGCTTAACTGCTGAACTGAAAAAAAGGAAACAGTCCTCACAGATTAAATTACTTTTTCATAGCGGCTGTTCCTCAAAGAACCACAGAATCTAATCAAGAGTATTTCCTTTCCAAGTTCATTTTTGTAATAACAAACTTTAAAGACTTCCACACTGTAATTCTGTAACCAGTGGTCCCCAGAGCCCTAAATACCTACATTTACCATAAATTTGGCATATATTTATTCTATGTGAAATGTTTCTTCTCAGTTAAACATCTGTACATTTGCAACTGCAGAATCAGAAGGGACCACGGAGGCGGTCTATTACATAAGCCCCTCAATTCATAGTCAGATAAACTAGTTGGAGGGTTTTAAATCATTTGAAAAATGTCACCTCGCTAGTTAGTGACAAAGTTGAAGCTGAAATCTAGAAGTCTTAATTGCTAAACCAATCAATCAGTCACCAATATCATCAATGCTTAGAGGCTCTACATGAGCCAGGTACTCCTCTAAACATGCTATTTACAGTATCTCATTTAATCTATGAGAGTGATACTATTATTAGCTCCAACTGGAGTAAGGAAGGTAGGGCATAGAGAGATTGACTAACTTACCCAAAGTGCATAATGCATAATATTATAACAAAAGCCCTCAAACATCTCTCTTTTTCCAGCTTCTTTAATTCCCAAACTCAAACACATCAACATAGACAGTGGATTAAAAGTAAAACTCCTTTCACCAGTAAGTAGACTCCATCACCCTACTTCTTGGTCTGGGCTGCAGAATCAGTGATGGCCTTACTGAAGTGACATTGGGTGACCTCTAAGAAAGCCCACAACGGGTGTTGCAGCTTCCGATCTCACCTTCTCGCTGCTCTGAGATTGTCATGCTCACAAGCCTAGGCTGGTCTCCTTAAAGTCGAAAGACTACAAGAAGAGAAATGTCCGCACAACAGCCAGCACGTGAGTAAAACTAACTTGGGTCATTCAGTCATGCTGGCCACCGGGTGACTGCAGCCACAGGAGTGAGCCCAGGTGAGACGAGAAGGACAGCCCTGCTGAGCTCTACCAAAACTGCTGACCTGAAGAACTATGTGAAATTAAGTGGCGGTTGTTTTAAGCAAATATATTTTGAAATAGTTCATGATTTAGCAATAGGTAACTGGTACAGCGTATGACATTATTATTTCATTAGTGTTAGCATGGTGTTTCTTTTTCCATCTCATTGCTTTTAACTTTTCTGAGTAATTATATTTAAAGTAGATTTGTGGTAGACAGGATAAATTTTTTAAAAATCCAACCTGAAGATCTCTGTCTTTTAACTAGTGTGTTTAGACCATAAACATTTAAAGTGATTATTTATATGGTTGGATTAAAGTTTACCATTTTTGTAACTGTTTTCTATACATTGCAGTTTTTCACTATTCCCTGATCCCCTTTTTTTAATGTCCATGGGATTAACTGCGAATTTTGTGTGATTCCATTTTACTTTGTTTCTTGATATATCATTTATGCTTAAAAAAAAGTTTTTAGTTGTTGCCCAAGGGATTACAATATACATTTTAAAATAACCTTAGCCCACCCTCAAATAACACTATACAGCTGTACTTTGTAAGAGTGTATTCTTGTCATCCTTCCCATCCCTTGAGACATTGCTGTCAATCATTTTATTTATCCATATGCTATACTCACTCTGGACAGATTACCCAGACAGAAAATCAATAAGGAAACAGCAGACCTGAATTACACTATAGGCCTAATGGACCTAACAGATATATAGAATATTCCAACCAACACCACCAAAATACATAGTCTTCGTAAGCAGACATGGAACATTCTCCAGGAGAGATCATATATTGGGTCATAAAACAAGACTTAACAAATTTAAAAATATTGAAATCATGTCAAGCATTTGTTCTGTCCAGAATGATATAAAACTACAAATGAGTAACAGGAGAAAAACTGGAAAATTCACAAATATGTGGAAATTAACACACTCCTCAGCAACCAATGGGTCAATAAAGAATTCAAAAGGAAAATTTTAAAAATATGTCAAGACAACTGAAAATGGAAACACAACATACCAAAACTTATGGAATACAGCAAAAGCAGCTCTAAGAGGGAATTTTATAGTGAGAAACACATACATTAAGAGAAAGAACTCAAATAAACAACCTAACTTTGCTTCAAAGAATTAGAAGAAGAACAAACTAAGCCCAAAGTTAACAGAAGGAAGGAAATAATAAAGATCAGAGCAGAAATGAATGAAATGGAGACTAAAAAGACAACAGAAAAAAAAATCAATGAAACTAAGAGTTGGTTTTTTGAAAACAAAATTGACAAACTTTTAACTAAACTAATGGAGACAAAAGAGAGGACTCATAAAATTATAAATGGAAGAGGAAGCATTACAGCTGGCACCACAGAAATACAAAGGATTGCAAAAATCTACTGTGAACTAGAGCATGCCGACAAATTGGATACCCTACAAGTGGATAAATTCCTGGATATATATGCCTTACCTAGACTGGGCTCTTAGGCAGCAGCTGGCAAAGAATGTAGTTAAGCTGCTTCTAAGGAGAAACTGTGAGATGGGTCTTTTTGCCTGCTTCCTCTGCACCGAGCCCTGGGGCATAGTGTTGGTTAAGTGCTTGCGTGCCCATTAACAATTGCTTCTTTGTGATAGTCTTTTGGGTCTCACATATGCAAACTTCACTGGCTTTCAGAGTTAGGTGTTTGGGGGGCTCATCCCTTGGGTGGGAGTCTTAAAAGTTGGGGTGTTAAATGTGGGGTCCAAACCCTTCCCTCCTCAGGGAGAAGCTGGGAGTTGGGGAGTTTGTACTGTGCTGGGAATGGGGTTTATCATAAGTCTGTCTCAGCCTTTCCTACCAGCTTCAGTGTGGGTTATTTTCTCATTTGTCTAATGTATAGGAGTCACTCAGCTAGTTTGTGGATTTCTTTCAGGGGAAATTGCTCTGTGTGGAGCCATTTGTTGTGTCTATATGAGGCATTCAGGAGTCCCCTGGGTCACCATCTTGGTTGGCCCTATATCTATGTCCTCCACTTAATAAGTGTTAATTTGACAAGTTCATAACACATGGAAACAACCTAAGTGTCAATGATGAAGAAAATGTAGTACACAGATGTATACAATGGAATAGTATTCAGCCCTAGAGGGGAAATTCTGACATTTGTGACAACATGGATAAACTGTAATGGCATTATGCTAAGTGAAATAAGTCAGAAGAGAAAGATAAATATCATAAGATCTAGCTTATACGTGGAATCTAAAACAAAACAAAACAAATTAATAGAGAATGTATTAATGGTGGTTGCCAGGGGCTGGGGAGTGAGGGAAATAAATGACATTGGTCAAAGGGTCCAAAGTTCTAGTTATAAGATACATACACTTCTGGGATCTAATGTATAGCATGATAACTGTAGTTAACAATGCCATTCTGTACACTTGAAAGTTACTAAGAAAATAATCTTAATGTTCTCATCACACACACACAAACACATACGGACTGGTAACTGTTGTTGACTAATATTATTGTGGGAATCATTTTGTAGTGTATACATATTTCAAATCATCACATTGTATACCTTAAACTTACACAATGCTATATGCCAAGTATAGCTCAATAAAGCTGGAAAAAATTAAAATGTAATAAAATATAACATGTAGTTTAGATGCATATGAGACAGGAAGGGGGCAGGGCGCAGCCATTCAAGGAATGCCACAGCAATTAACATCAAAATGGTGAAAGATTCAACCCCCAGGAGGCCTTGAGGCTCAGGATGATGAGAGATTTGACTTCTAGCAGATCTTGAACTTCATTAAATGCCCACTGTAATATATTAACATGGTGAATAACATGCCTACAGGCGCCATGGCAGTCCCAAGGCTAGCGACGAAAGGTCAAAGAGTGGGAAATGGCCAACTTCCTGGGAATCTCAGCCCCTTCCCCAGGCTACTTAGTCTCGTCCTTCCACTTACTAGCATATGAAGCCACCAAGCCCATAAAAACCAGCAACACGGCACCTGGCCTCATGGCTGCCCTTCTCTCCCTCTTCGGAGACGGCCCACACTCTGTCTATGGAGTGTGTACCTACTTTTAATCTGAGCACTCAACCCCTACACCTCGTGGCCTTTCTCTTGCCTTTCAATGTATCTCTCTAAATAAATCTGCCTTCGCTCAACTATGGCTCACTCTTGAATTCTTTCCTGCGCGAAGCCAAGGACCCACACTTGGCGGGGCACATCCCAGGGGCTCAATCCAGACCCGGGACACGGCCCTCCTCACGCCCCACACCCGTTTTCCTGCATCACCTAGAGAAACAAAAAATAAAACTGGCTAATATTTAAGTTCACCCATTCTTTCTTCAGCTGTTTCAAGTCTACTCAGCCACTCTCAAAGGCGTTCTTCATTCCTGTTACCGTGTTGGATTTCTAGCACTTCCTCATTTTCTTAGCGTTTACATCTCTCTACTGACATCACCTAACTGGTCTTTCACATTGTGTTCTTTTCCCATGACACCCTTTCAGATACTAATCATAGCTATTTAAATGGCCTGTCTGAGAATCCTAAAATCTGTGTCATATCTGAGTCTGGATCTGATGACTGCTTTGTGTCTTACTCTGCTTCTTCTTGCCTTTTGGTATGCTTTATAATTTTGTTGTCAAAAGCCAGAGATATGTTATTGGGTAATAGGTACTGAGACAAATAGGTCTCTTAGCGTGAAGAATTATGTTGATCTTGCCAGGAGGTGGGCTGTATTTAATGTTTCTTATAACTACAGGTATCAGAGACTTCAAATTCCTCCAATGTCCTTGTTTTTGGTCTCCCAGGACCTCTCTTTGTACGGCTCCCTGGAGAAAGTCTGTGCCATGTAGACTTTTAAGCTGCTGTCGACCGAAATAAATGCGCAGCCTAAAAGCTGCAAGTTATGTTTCATTTGGCGGACATTTCTGAGGACTCGAACCCCTTCAAGCCCCGATGACAGCCTCTCAGATGGCTCTGAGGGACTGCTCCCAAGAGGTAGGGGAGGAGCCAGGATATATAGGAGCTTTACAACAAAGACCAGGTAGTTGGAACATTAAAAGATTACTTGTTAACTAAAGAAGACCAGACACCTCAAGTTAAAGAATTTAGCGCTTTTCTATGTATGGGAGGAAGCAAACATTTGGGCTTATTGAATTCATTCCTTTGACAAGCACCTAGCTATCTAGGGCCAGTATCCTGACCCTTCTTATTCTGAGTCCCTCTGAGGGCACCACTGTGAGTGGCTGCAGAGGCTGGGCTGCAGGCTTGTCTTCACTAGGGGGTGGCGGCAGCCACTGATGACTTGATGGCTTCAGCAATCTCTGTTTACTGATTTGGCTTGCAGTATTTTTCATTCACGCTGCAATCCACTGTTATTAACCTGGCAACATCCTTGTGTGGCGGAGGGTGTGGAAGAGGGGGAGCGTTCTGAAACCTTCTAGCAGTCTTGTCTTGGGAGTATGCCTTCACAAGTGTTTCTGCCCCTCCTCCAGGGTACAGCTTTCTTCCCCTTGCTCCAACTGTCTTTCCTGCCTGCAGCGCTCACAGTCTCCCTCCCTCCTCCTCACCCTTAGGTGAGACAGGAAGGTTGGAGTGGAGCAGAGTTCCCTTCTCCCATCTGGGTCAGTTTTCAGTCTCGCCCTCTGGGGAAACCCCTTCCCACTGGAGCAGCCCTTTGTTAGTGAGAAGGATCCTGGAGGGCTTCAAGGTGGCTATTCTCTTGCCAGGGCCATGAGGGGATTTGGCCTGAATCCTCAGATCCACTCTGTGATGACCTGCTGGCCATTTCTGGAGGGAAAGCGTTCCCCGCTCCCACCCCCGTGACTGCAGTCTTCAGGAGTTTCTCGCTCTCAAATTGGTCCATGCAACCTCCATTAATTTTCAAAATCACTAGTTCCTACTAGCTTATGGCATCCAGTAGCTTTTGCTCCAGGCCAATGACTGTCAGGTGCTGAATCTCTGGAAGTCCCTGTCACTTCAGGTTTGGCAGTGGTTGTTTGTCTTTCCACCTCAGTTCTCTGAGAAGTCCAAGAAAAGTCACTGTTTGTCCAGTTTGTCTTGTAAGGAAGGGGCTGGCAACTTCTAAGTTCTTTACTTGTCAGAGCTGAACATGTATTTTCTAGACTAAGATCCCCTACCACTGGGCACACAGGAAGCAGGAGTCACGATGAGGACTGGACTGTCTCCTTGTATTTGGCTCAGGGTGACTGAAATGAAGCAAGGGCTCCAGGATAACCTATACTCATGCAGAGTATTCACTTTGGGAGGTATTGTGGCAGTTTTTATCAGGAATCAGTGACTCGTGTGGCAACTAAAGGTAGGACATGAGAATAGACTAACAGAGGAATTGTTGGAGAATTACACAGAATAGCTCGAATCGGGTGGAGAGACTCACAAGAAACAAGAACTGAGGCTGGAAATATTACGTGGTATCCAGGGAACATTAGGACTGGGAAATGTCTGATCACAGTCTGATCAGCATGAAGTCACTAAAGATTCTGTAAAGGATAACAGCAAATACACAGTCAATCAGTTGAGCAACCGCATGAGATAAACTGAAAGGTCACTCGGCCAGTTGCATCAAGCTCAAGACTTAGCATCTGACTAGAAATGAAAGGAGAAAATTGAGGAAGGCTGTGATGGCCTAATGAAAAAATCAGACGTTTGAGAGATGAGGTACAGGAGTCTGGCTTAAACATGAAGAGTTGGAGATGCAGCCAGAACTCACAACCGAGATTTGATTTTGGAGTCATCAGATTTTTGAGTCATCTGCATGGAGGCTACAGCTGAAACTGAACAGAGATGTAGCCTTCAGGAAGAACTGGGGTTACAGCCTTTGGGAATGTGTAAATTTAACAGGGTGGGAGAAAATGAAGTTAGCAGTGGAAAAGCAGCAAAGATGGGAGCAAAACCAGGTCAGGATGGAAAGAAAATCAAGGCAGAGGGTGATCTTTTCTTCTTCCAACTTTCTCCCCACGGGCAGGCTCTGAACCGTGCAGACCCACCCAGTCCTGCCAGGAAAACAGCTTCCTGCACAGCATGGTGTGAGTGGCTTGCTTCTTGCTAGAGTTTTACATGAGCTCTTTTCACAGTGGGAATAGATGAAAATGTTCCACAGGAAGTGGTTAGTGTTTATTAGGTAAGCGTCCACGTTCATTAGATAATGCCACATTCTTGGAATCTAACCAGGTAGGAGAAGGGTGGCTGTCAAACTGTGATAATAGCCAAATGGAGTACACAAAATTACCACGACTTCAGAGGTAACTGCGAAAGATTTACTGCAAATCATTACACACCCTGTACGACATGTGATTTCTTCAGGCAGCTGTGTCTGTATATTCGTGCTGTATGTCTCCTTATATGAAGTGCAATCGGATGCTCCACAGCTGGCATTTAGTGGCTTGTTTCTCACGCTATTGCATGGCCAGTGATTAGAGGAAATCACAGTGTTTGGTAAATCTCTTTGATATCAACAAGGTAGTTTTCATCAAGTTTGTGAAATGCAATTTTATTAATTAATAGAAGGGCATGTCTTACCAGACAAACTATCCCCAAATAAATAGTCTCGTATCATTAAAAGCACACAAACACACAGTTTTACAGGGTACAATACAAAGTCAATTTTGATGATGTTCTTACTTGCATTTACTAAAAATCTGAGAAAGACTGTAATCAATCTCTAAAGAATTATCCTGCATAAAGAGAAAAGTAGAGCACAATTATTTCATAGAAGGTTTTGGAGTGACAGTTTGAGAAGACTTCGCTTTAAAAGATGTTAAGATTATCACAAATTAAATCACACTCTCTGTAACATTACAGCATGGAATTGTACTTAGTCAAAAATTAAAGTGGCTGAAGAAGGCTGTATAATTTCTTTTCCAACATTATACTAATTTCTATTTTTGGCATGAGTTAATAACCTTTTCCATCAGTAGGAAAATGTGCTCTGCAAACTCTCGGAGGGCACCCCGGCCACCGTTGCATTTGCAAATATATCCAACAGCCTTCTGGGCAGCGGCACAGGCGTCGGCAGGAACACCGCTCAGGCCCACTTTCTTCAAGCACTCCTCATCAGACACTTCGTTCCCTACCAAGTCAAAGGGACACTGGTTGAATATTTAAAGAGACAAAGGATATTTTTTCTAAATAATGTAAATAGCAACCAGAAGTAATTCTGATACCTTCAGCAGACCTCAGGCACTGCATATAAGTACTAGAGAATCGATGGAAAAAAAATAAAGTATTTACAAGTGTAATAAATGCTGGAGGTCTAGGGTTTTTCTTAAGCAATCATAACAAGCTCTTACCAACCAGAAGAGAATGGCATATACTTTCTGCATGCCATGCATATTGCAATTAGTAGACATTCTATATATAAATGATAATTAAACGTTTTATTAAAGAAAATTTCAAACATGCAAGAATCCCAAATTCATGTAGAATAATTATTAATGTTTTGCATTATTTATCAGTTTCTTCTCTACTCCCTGCCCCCCAAGCTTTTTGGAGGAAAGGGAGAAGAAGGAATTCCCAGACATCATATTTTACCCAAAAACTCTTCAGCATCTATGTATGATACAAATATTTTTAAGAAAGTGACAATATCATTAAACTAACAAAATCAATAATATTTCCTTCATATCATCTAATAACCCAGTGCATGCTCACATATTCTCAGCTGTCTCAAAACTGTCTTTATAGTTGATTTATTTGAATCAGAAACCAAAGTCCACATACTGCATTTTGTTGATATATGTCTTGAGTCTCTGTTAATCTGTAATAGTTCTTATTTGTATGCTGCTTGTTGAAAAGTTACCATCACACTGATGTAACTACATCTTTTCTCTTCTTGCCTTACTTATTCTCTCCACAATACCCTTTTATTTTTTTATAGGATGAATTTCAGAAGCTCCCAGGACCTAAGATTCACCATCCTGAGTATAACTATTACTATACTATAGACCAAATATGCTAATAAAATGCTGGTTTAAAGAACTTGTTTTAAATTTGTTTTAAATTTATGCACTGAATTTTTTTTCTTTTATTATTAAATGTTTTGAAATTAGAATTGTTTTCAATGAAACATGATAAAATTAAAGTACTTCTTTGCATAATCCAGCCCTCAAACTAAGCTTTATTAATTAAATTTTATTTATAAAAGTGTTGCTTAGAACTAATGAATGAATTCAGTAAAGCTGTAGGATATAAAATTAATATATAAAATTAATTTTGTCTGTGTTTCTATACACTAATAATAAACTATCAGAAAGAGAAATTAGGAGAAAAATTCCATTTACAATTGCATCAAAAAGAATAAAATACCTAGGAATAAATCTAACTAAGGAGGTAAAAAACCTGTACTTAGAAAACTCTTAAGACACTGATAAAAGACACTGAAGGTGACACAAACAGATGGAAAGATACACTGTGCTCAGGGATTACAAGAATTAATATTGTTAAAATGACCGTAACCACCAAAGGCAATCTACAGATTCAGTGCAATTCCTATCAAAATGCCATAGGCATTTTTCACAGAACTAGAATAAATTAATCTAAAATGTGCGTGGAAACAAAAGATGCCAAACAGCCAAAACAAACTCGAGAAAGAACCGAGCTGGAGGTATCATGCTCTCTTGCTTTCAAAAGCTACACTCATCGGAACAGTGTGGTCCTGGCACAGAAGCAGACACACAGCCCAGTGGAACAGAACAGAGAGTTCAGAAATAAGCCCACACTTTTATGGTCAATTAATCTACAACAAAGGAGGCAAGAACATACAATGGGGAAGAGGCAGCCTCTTCAATAAATGGTGTTGGGAAAACTGGGCAGCCGCATGCAAGAGAATCAAAACAGGATCACTTTCTCACACAATATACAAAAATAAAATCCTTCAGCTTATACAGTGCTGTATGTCAGTTACATCTCAATAAACTGAAAGGAAAAAAGTGTCAGTATTTTTAAGGAATACATTTTTATACAGCAGACACCTGATAAATATACTTGCTTAATGCTAAAGTGAAAAATTTGTGACTTCTGACTATGTCAATGAATACACATTACAGCACTGGTTTTAATGGCTTCAGAGTATTTGTTTTTTATTTTTAAAAATTTTAAAAATTGAAGTATAGTTGATTTACATGTTGTGTTAGTTTCTGGTGTCCAGCATAGTGATTCAGTTCTACATATATATATTCTTTTTCATTATAGGTTATTATAAGACACTGAATGTAGGTCCCTGTGCTCTATGGTAGGACCTTGTTGTTTTGTTGCATGGTATTTGATTTCATGGATAACCTATTTTTGCTGGATATTTAAGTGAGTTATTTTTTTTTTCCTCCATTATTGGTACATTCGTCCAATGTTTTTCCTGGGAATGGAATTTGGGGATCAAATCGATGTATGTTTTAATAAGAGCAAGAAATAGTCAGAATGTATTTTCTATATATCAGGAACCTCTAATCCATTATTTCGGCTGAACAGATACCAACCGAGATAGGCCACTTCTTTCCAGCACAGGCCCATCTCCTTTCTCCACTCATCTAAGACTGCAAGCTTGTCTGGTACATTGACTTCCATTTTACAATCCAATTTTAGGGAAGAGAGAGTCTGCTTTGAACAGGCCCTTTCTGAGATTAACCTCACCTAAAAAAAAAAAAAAAAAAAAACGAAAAAAGAGAAATGAGGAAACAATTCTCATAATAAAGTAATACCTTATAAACAATACAAATGACAAATGAGCAGTCCTTTAACCTTCTGAAGGACTAATTAAGTAAAATCAACTAACTTATTTTAAAATGATGAACTTTAACACATTTTATTTCTAGTCGTCCAATAAAGGAGAACACTGTTTTCTGCAGTGAAAAAGATTCAGTCTACAGGTGAAAAATAAAATATACATTGTCTCATAATAATCTAAGATTCTCATATGATTCAGTATACCCAGAGGAAAGTCTATAATTTGTCTCTTGTGCTGCTTAGGAACAGATATTTAAGATTCCTAGGGAATTATAAGAAATCACCTTAACCTTCACTTTTGAAAATATACATAAATATTGTTATTTTGAATTAAAAATTTCAATCATAAGAATAAGCTACATTTAAAAAAATCCACCTGATATTTGCTTTTTTTCCAAATACTGACACCTATTTTCTATGAAATCTTTGTTGCAAGATCCTATGAGAAATACTAGACATAGTGCCCATTGAAAATAATAGTCGTACTCATTCAATAAACAAGAAATGTTATTTGTTGATAAACCAATTCCTAATTTTTACTAAAAGTAAATGGCATAATTTTATAGGCACATGAAGGCTAAATTTCAGGTATTTTAATAGATACTAGCAAAAGTGTACATCTCTTATTTCCCTCATACGTTCCTTGACCCTGAATCACAATCTTAAAACACACTGCTACGTTCAGGGGGAACATACCTCAATACCACTTTTCTTTAATAAACTTATCCCAATAGCATCTTTTACATCGTAAGATATTATTTCTTTCTGGTCTCCTGATACATAAATGTGGCCATTGGTGAGACATCCATCAATATTGCAAACAAAAAGTTTTATCTCCTTCAGCTTCTCTTTGCCAAAATAGCCAAATCTAAAAGAAACCAAAATAGACCTTTGATGATAAAGGCAATACTTATTCACTCCCTCTCGTCTGACTGGCACCAGTAAACTCAATAACCCATCTTCCATCAAATACTCAAACATTACCCTTCAAAGTGACTTCACATACACACTTCAACTTGCAGTGCAAGGACTTCAGGTGTGGTCTAACCAGACCCACATGCTTCTCAATTACTGAATAAGTCACCTATAGGCATATTTTATGTGTACGTCGTACTCAAATGAGCACACTAATTACAAAAGATCCCAAGATGTTTGGAGTATCAGAAATCAGTGTCTGTAAGTGAATTTAAATGTAGCTACTAAAAATAGTTTGCTATGGTCTAGTGCGAAGGCTCCCCAAGCCTTGTTTATACCTTAGCACTCTTTGTTCTGCAATAGGCCAGTCAATGTCCACATCAATGTCCACGCTGTGCTCGGCTCGCATTTCGTAGTACGCCATCTTCCCACCCTAAAGACAGCACAGATGCCACGGGGCTCTTTTCAACATGCATTCACACATATCAAAAAGTTTATTATAATACAGAACAATGAATTCATTTCTACAGCACTGAGAAAAATGAATACCAGACATATAATAAATATTTTTTTGGAGGCGAAAGAAAGCTTTTTGTTTCCGATATAGTCGAACCACATAAAACAAATAACTTTAACATTTTTCAAATTCTGTCTACACCGTGCAAGTCCCCATTTTTCTTTAAATAGATTTCTATTTTAAGATTGAAAAAAAAAAAAAAGCAGAAATAGTACACATCCTCCAGTATTCTAACCACAAGGAATTTTCTGGGAATCCCCATCTGTATCCCCTTTGTTCTGGCAGTCTCTCCCATCATGATCCAAAAGTAGCAGTGTAAGTGTTTTTGGAACTTCTGTTCCTGTCTGCCATGAGGGGCAAGATAGAAGAAGAAAAGTAACTGTACTACGTACTGCACAGAACTGTCTTAGATCCCTGCGCTACAGATGGGAGTGGACAATAACTGTCTGGGTCACATGCAAGCAAAGGCAGGAACGGTGCCGTGATCCTGGGCCTGGGGTATGAGGGCAAGAGGAGAGAGGCCTTTCCCATGACTGCAATCACTTCAATGCCAAGATCAATTATTAGAAAATTTCATTTTTCAGAACTGCCAGTCTCTTCGCAAATCTTGGTACAATGAGAAACTTCCATTTTTCTCTACACTTCAGGAAAGGGTCAAATCACAGTCCCCCTTAGCAAAGAGCTCAGGGAGGGTGGCATCTAGACATCGAATCTAACTTTCCTAAACACTCAAACTTAACTGAACATCCAGCCTACAGTCTTCCTATACGCTGACCAGAAGACTGGAAAAATTCTTTCCCCTCAGAGGATGAGTCACATTTGAATTTCTATTATAAAGAGTGAAGTCTGGGTTTTTTTTTTAAATGCTATTTTTTTGAGTAACATAAGGACTTGAATCCAAATCCTGACAGTATCATTTACTACGTGTTTTTGCTCTGAGCCAATCATTTCATTTTTCAGAGCTACTGTTTCCTCCTCTGAAACAGAACTAGGAATGCCCACTTTATCCTGGTGCTACGCAGATCACGGGAGCTCACCAGCTGAGCAAGTAGCAGTTATCACCAAAATGAACACACGGTATATGATGTAACTACAGAGGCTCTGAAGATGAGGAGACATCCAACCCACTTATAAAATGAGAGCATTAAGACTCAGAACACATAAAATGGTACGTTCACGGTTCCGCAGTTAGAGAGATGTTACCATAATCTGGTTTTCCTGACACCCAGGTTGGTGCTCGTTCACCTCTATGACACTGCTGTGATTTTGGCTCTTTTAAAAGCAATAGACGTTATTCAACAGTACAACCACAACTTGACAGTAACACAGCCATGGATTAAAAAGAGTTTTGAATGGAATAATATGAATATCAGGACACGTGTAGAACATTCAACACTTGATTCATTTCTCATCTTAATATTACAGTTGTAGCAGAATCCCTTGCACATTCACTGAATAAATTCCAAAGTCTGGGGTCAGTGTGCAGGATAAATGCCTCAGATGACAGATCTTGTCAGTTATTGCCTTTCCTCAAGGAGTTAACACTTTCCTTTATGAACTAAGCCAGACTTCTCTCCTAGAACTCAAAGTATACATATAAAAGGGTTTAAAAGGTTTTTTGCAGAACGAGAGCACAAACCTGTAAGTAACCCATCTCTATCAAATGTCTTTTAGCAAAATAAAACGAGCCATTTTCATACAATTCTCCATCCCAGTCTTGTCGGCGAGGTCGTTTCGCTGGATTCAAATTTAGAGGCTCAGTCATTTCACGAACTAAAAGCAAAAAGCTATAGTAAGTCCAAGGTGTTTTGAAAACCAAGTGTTCATTCAGTAATTTTTTAAAAAGGCACATAAAAATGAACTCAATGTAGAATATTTCTGTATCTGAATAAACAGAAGGATTTTTTTAAAGTAACAAAACCCGTACTAATTCTGATAATTTATCTTTGCTTTTCAATAACAGTAATGGAAAAATTAAGTATAGACAAATTCTGAATAATTATGGCTTTAGGTTACTTATGCAAATACGGTGCTTTGGGAGGACATAAAGGCAACCTTAAAGTAATTTCAAAAGAATTGAACATGTCATAAAATACCCATATTCAATATCCGAGCCCTTTAATCTACCTCTCCTATGTGCTGCTATAGAAATAATAATGTATGTGTTATTTATCTGGTGGGGCTGAGAAACTATTTTCAGAGAATTATTATAGAAAAATCAAGATTTGCACATTAAATTATTGAAGATTTCATACTGATAGAAATGTTTATATATTATATATTCTTACCAGAAGTTAAAAAATATACTAATATAAAATATACATAAGAATAAATAGTTTATTATCTTTGGTAATAATGAAGGATCTGCGATACCAACATATATGATTACAACATGATATAATAAACAAAGCCCTCAGTATTGGTATAGAGGGGCTCCCTTGCCCTTTCACTGATTTTTTCCCAATTCTGTGTTTGTGGATGTGTATAGACATTTCTTGGACCTTTTAAACTTCAATCATTTAGCATATAATGCTCAATATTCAGTTTACCACTGGGCTTCCTTGATTTGCTTCAAAAATGTGTTTTTGAAGCTTTAATCTTTCCTATATTCATTTCTGAGATTTGGTGAAGCTCAAAACACTATACATATATAATTTAGCACAGAAACATGGAATTCAACAAATGTTTACTGAATAAGATCAATAAATAAATGCATTCGTGGATGTATTTTATCGATTTTGGTAACATTCACATTTAGAGATGGAAAAATCACCATTTTCTGTCTATCTTTACCTTATTATCTAACCGCTCCTTTGTGTCCTTTCTCCACTTTCGCTGCATCTTCCTTACTATCTCCTTTAAGTCAGATACAGGTTAGAGACAAATGGGCCAGCTTTCCCATGTTCAACAAATGTCGGAGAGCTTAACAGAAATCATACTGCCTTTCTTCACATATGTTACATTTACCTGTCTGTTCTTTATTACATATTTTGCTAGTTCATCTGGCTAGAAATCAGGCTCCAGCTAAATATTATGGAACTCCTTTTGCACAAGGAGTTATGAATTTGGGGAAGCAATTCCACAAATTCATTCTAGAGGTTTTCCAGAACTTTTTGGTGGGAAGATTTCTATTCCCACAATTCTCTATGATTTATAGGGAGTTTATCAAACATAAAAGTATTTGCTCTAGAAAAATGACGCGTCTGCCTCAAAACATAAATAGATGGTTAAAGTGTCCCTTTGTTAAAATGTAAAGCAGAGAATTAATTTGGTCTCACTGTTTTGCCTCAATAATCACAAGATTTAGAACTGATTATAAACATCACTGCCTACTGGAGTTAAGAACCCCTGTTCCATTTTAGTGTTCCCTTTTTACTCTCCTCACTCCTACAGAATACTTACAACAAGAAAAAAAATCAGTTCATAAAATTAGCTAGAATAAAGATTGATACCACAGGTTACCTCCTTTCTGAATTTCACCCCATCGAAACTGATGGCGTCTCACAACAGAGAAAACAGAATCATATCCTTCTTCTCGAATCATTTCCGCAACTTTCTGAAGATCAGTAGGATGTAAACACGGAGAAGTAGCTTGAATGTTACCTATAATGTCAACCTCTTAAAAAGACAAAACAAATGAAAAGGACATCAAAATAAAGTTCTCTGCAAGCAAGTAGTACTAAGATCTAAGTTCAAATGTTAAAACAAGTCTTGTGAAAGGATAAGCAAGTTGGAAATTAGGTAAAATTTTGAATAAACTATTAGTCAAACTCATACCATTGTGATAATTAAGAAATTCTATGATGGCATCTAGTGAGGTAGAACTGTCTTTTGAAACTTCAGAACTTCTTCGATGAACTTGTGCACCAAATTGTTTGGCCACATTCTCAATTTCATCATGGTCTGTTGAAACCCACACACTGTACAGATATTAAAAAATAAAAAATAAAAAGCCAAATCACTAAAAAAAAATCATTAAAGATAAAAAGGAGCTCTGTAACTCCAAAAATACAGCTTAGATAATGTCAGATTCATTTTTGTACCATCAAAATAATGTTACCGATCCAATGTAACATAAAATTTAAAGAACTGTATTTTATATGTAAACTACATTTTTAAATGTCGGAATCAAAAAACGTGGTCCAAGAATAATATTTATATTTACATATATAAATAATCATACTACATATAACATATTATTGTTTATAGACATACTATTTACATAGCCCTAGATATAGTTTAATAAAATTAGAAAAAAAAAGGTAATTGGTATTTTTAAGGCTAGTATTATATTAAACAAAATAGTAGAAGGAGAAGTTCAAATTTAAAGGAAATGAAGAAGATCTTGCTTCTTATTCCCCATCTAAATCCAAAATATCGTATGAAGTATTTAATCTACTTGCTAAGAAAAAACGGACTTGGCTTTAGTCAAACCACAAAGCTGAAAGAGTTTCAAACTTAGCAGAGACCAAATGCCCAAGTCTGGGCTCCAAACAGTCCCTCAAGCCAACTTTACGTCTCTCCTTCTCTCTCTCTCATAATTGGGAAAACTGCCTATCAGCCCATCATTACAGGTAAGTGTTTGTTTTTTTTTAATGGAACAATGTTTCTGACAGAATACTATGAACATGACTGTAATGCCATATGCCGTAAAAATTTTATAACAAGTCATTTATTAGCATATTGGCTAAGCCACTGTGAAGCAACTGTATCTACAGTGTTTTGTATCACAGAAGACAACATTGATGTAGGTACTGACAGGTGATTCATTCTGTAAACAGACAAGGTAAACTTACAGTGTTGATAAATATAGTACAGTACTGTAAATGTATTTTCTCTTCCTTATGATTTTCTTGATAACATTTTCTTTTCTCTAGCTTACTTCACTATAATATAGTATATAACACATACACAAAATGTGTTCATTGATAATAAAAATAAATAAAACAAACAGAACAAAACTAAACATGAAACTAAATAAAACATCATGTGTTTCAGATATGGAGAACAAACTAGTGGTTACCAGTTTGGGAGAGGGGACAGGTGAGGGGCAACACAGGGGTAGGGGGAAAAGGGTTATTAAGGGATTATATGAAATCACGTGTGTGAAACTTTTGAAAATTGTAAAGCACTATAGAATTTAATGAATCTTTCATTCAATTAAAAAAATCAGATAATAAAACATAATGCGTTTATGTTATTGGTAAGGCTTTGGTCTACAGTAGCTATTAGTAGTTAAGTTCTGGGGGATCAAAAAGTAATATGGGACTTTAGACTGCAAGGGGGGGGTCCCAACCCCATGTTGTTCAAGGGTCAACAGTATTACTTTTATCTCTTTCATTTAATGTCTACTGAACGAAAGAGAAACTGCATTTTTCAAACATCTATGCTCAACTGTCAAGAAAAAACAAAAGAAAATTTTCTAACGTCTCTGGATTTCATTAATTAATTTAAATTCACTTATTCCCTTTACTATTTGCAGAAGGAAGACTTAAATCTAGAAATAAGCCAATAACCAACCATCCCCACAATTTTTTTCCCCCCAGAGGAAGCACAGTAAGCAAGATGAGCCACAGGCTAGGGGTGAAGTGTTTCATATCTACTCATGTCATTCTGCACAAGGCAGAATACAGGAGCCCTCATTTTCCTCCAGCTCAAAATCTGAAATAATTTGGGGTTAGGTTTTTCACTGCAGAAATGTCACAAAGGTATATAACAGAGTGAAGTACCAATGAAAATCCAGTAAATTTTTTAAAGCGAGGGTAAAGGGAGGATAGTAAGAGGGCGATGCAGTAAAAAGTAACCAGTAAAAGAAACAGATGAGTCTTTTGACATCTTGTTTACGTCACTAACGAAAATAAATTACTGAAGCCATTTATTTTACTATCCTGATCTTTACTGTAATAAAAATTCAACACCACAGGATACAGTGATCTTTCTGAAATGTTTAAAAGGTAAATAAAAAATAATAGAGGTTTTGAAAGAGGTTTGCTTGTGTTTCTTCTTTCCTCCCTTTTATTATTCATTCATTCCTTCATTCATGAAATGTTTCCTGAGCGCCTGTTGTATGTCAGGCCCTACTCCGGACACTGGGGATATATAATCCATTGTCTTGAGAAACTCTCAGCCTATTGGCAGAGACAGAGAGAGGCAAGGAAGCAATGACTAACCTTCCTATAAACCTTTTTAACTTTTTACAGTGTTTTTTAAAGGGCCTGCTACATAACAGGTGCTCAATATACATTTGTTGAATGAATGAAACAGTAAATGGTTGAGTATGAGCTTTGGAGGGGTTTAAATTCTTGGTCTACCACAAGCTAGCTGGATGACCCTAGGGCGAACCCACAGTCTCTCTAAGCCTCAATTTTCAGCAAAATGGAAGTGATAATAGTACCAATTATCTAAAATGGCTGTTATGAGAATTAAATATAAACCACAATGCAGAATAAACACTTAATAAATGCTAGCTATTGAAAATAATAAAATAGGAATAGAAATAAAAGAACAGCTACACAGTCTCATTTAATCCTCACACTGACTCTGCTGGAAGGAAAACTCAAGTTCCACTTTCAGACCTTCAAAGGTCCGAATGTCTAATTTGTTTGTATTCTGTAAGGCAATGGCACTGTACACATGAAAACACCACCCTATCTGTACACTTAAAACACAATGACCATCATTTGTTAAAGAGACTAAATAAGCCAATGATTTTCCTTTGATTCAGGGGCATCAGATGACGGAGGACAAAACAGAAACAATGAGCAACTGAACAAACAGGACTAATAAGCTTTAAAATCAAGTATAAAGTAAATGTCAAAGTCTAATGTCAACGGCTTTAGCCTCAAATGAAGTCACACTACATTTAACAGGATAAACAGGAACACCAACCATGACAGGGACAACACAGCACAGGCCTTGCATTAATCACACATCCACACCGCAGAAATGAAAGCAAACTTGTGCTTACTTTTCACAAGTATGCTAGGCAACATTTAAAAAAAAAAAATTTATTCTGAGATTTCCTTACACAGCACTCACCCACTGTTGAAAACCAAGCTCTTACAAACTCACCTCTAACAATAACTTTTTACTAGGTGAAAACACTTCGATCTCAGCATTTTTCTTGACTGCTAACTACCCAAGTTAGTACATAAAACTAGCAACCTGGGAAGTATTGTCAGCTTTGATTCTGAGCTGGTAAGAACACTCAACCAAGTCAAATCATGGTTTTGAACAAAATAATCTCCAAGATATCTCCCAGCCGCGAAAAACACAAATCAGGCAGCTGCAGTGCAGTCCAGTTCCTTCGCGGTGTTAAGTATGTGTTGAAGGAAGGAAGTAGAGGGTGAGCAGCAGGAGGCTGCTCCAAACTGACTGCAGCTTCAGAGTAAATCAAATAAATTCACACCTACCACATTTAGGTGGTAGATTAGATGTCAAAGGGCAGAGAAGGGATTTGTAATCGCAAACTTCCTAAAGTAATTGTTGTAGGAGAGCGGCCAGGGGCTATCTGCCGGGACAAAGGTAAATTCTCTTGGCAGCGGTGAGCAGGCTTTTTAGGGGGGCTGGGATCATTCTAAGAACAAGGCCTTAAGCTGCTAGAAACCATGACAGAGTTTGGTTGAACACGGAGGTTTGGATGGAGTTGTTTATGTGTGGAAAGTTCTGCAGCTCTCGGCACAATCATCTTGACACTATAAAGTAAGAGCCGATCAAGAACCAAGAACTGGAGGATTATGGTGGCCGAGTACACCCTCCCTTTACTTTCCTTCTCTTAAAAATATGTATTAGCACCTGATACGGTATATATTAATTTATTCGTACATTAACTGTCTCTCCCTATTATAATGCAAGCTCCACGAGACTAGGGACGGGCGCTACTGCTATAAACCCTGGTTAAGGACACAGAACAGTGCCTGTCACACGGCAGTTAGCCAATAAATATTTACTGAAGGAAGGAATCACTTTTGCCCCTGAATCTGACTATGCCTCGAACAAGCCCTACCTTTTTTTGTTAAGCCAGTCTGAAAGTGCTTTCCTGACATATGCAACCAAAGAGTTGTAAAAGAGTTTTGTCCTCAATCTATCAAGAAAGTGACTTTGATCTCTAGTTCATTTCATAAAAATAGGCTTTTACTACATCACTGCTGCCTGGATGCACCTCCTCTCCGTTTTTGTTTTTTTTCCCCCAGCGTGAACCCTTTTTAAGCAGGTAAAAACAACCAAAAGTCTGTGAGCTTCACAAGGAAAGAACCATGTCCCGTGCATCTCGGTACTCCCTTGGATGTGTTTGGCAGAAATTAGGGCTCAGTAAGTGTTTACTGAACTGAACCAAAACCCCAGGCCTTTCCCTATCTCTCCTTTGCACACTTCCTATTACACTAGTGTTATCTGCTGAGGGCCAGCTCCTATTTACTTCGCACCACTCAGGACTTCCTTTGGATTAAAACATTAAGAAAATTAGTGAATTTATACTTTTTTGATATCCCCTTTGTAAACAAGATTGGTTAAATGAAAATCATGTACCATTTATTAATGTGGGTAATGAATAAAACTTAAAATACAGCTATCTCTTTAAAAACCAAAACCCAAACATCAAAAGGTGAAAAATAATTTACTTTCCACGGTTACAAATTCAAGCATAATCAGGGTGCAATTCCCATGTGTAAATTCACTCTTGGCACAGAATTCCATCTCCCTTCTCTTATGAATGACATCAGCTTGTAACTCCTGACCAATATGGCATATGGCATTGTCTCCAAAAGATGCACAATTAAAACTGTCCTTGGGGCAAACGAGGTTCCAAAGGTAACGATAAAACCATTTATAACCGTTTCATCAAACAGCCCAGTGGGGCGCTTTCTCACTGTCTCTCACCTAGGTACAAATGTAGGGAGCTTTCTAGATTGTGCTGACTCACAGGCAAATAGCTTAGAGTGTTTTCCAAAGGTCAGGAAAGGAGCTCCAAGCTGAGCTTGAAATTAGAAAAGCCACTGACACCCAGCCTTGACACCTTGACACTCCATTCATGAACCTGATGCCGCCTGAATCGATCAGAACCAAGCGGGTCTCAGACGCTGAGCACAGGGGAGAGCCAGGGGCCTCTGCCTAAAGCAGTTCACGTATTCTCGAAGACGTTCCACAAGGGTGGCCTCCTTTCCTTTACCCTGGGAGGTCAACCCGCGCAGCGCAGACGGCTGAGATGGGGAAAGCCCCCCTTCTACGGATGTCATGCTCAAGGGCGGCGACAGGAACGGTCCCAAGTTCACGGCTATCAGCAGCTACGAAACAAGGAAGAAGCTGGAGCCCTTCCTCCCTGGGCTGCCAGCCGGGGCCCGGACACCCCGGGTCCGGCACACCCCCTCCGGGAGCGACTGCCCCCGAAGCCCCGGCCCCTCCGGCGGCCCGGCTCTCCCTCGCGACCCCCGCCCAGGCCGCGCCGCCCACTCTCGCACATGCGCACCTCTGGAAGACCCCCGAGTCCAGAGCCGCACGCAGGACCCAGCCAATGAGCGGGACCCCCGCCAGGTGCTTAATGTTCTTCAGGGGGATGCCCTTGCTGCCGCCCCGGGCCAGAATCAGGGCCGCCAGGTGCGGGGGCTTCTCCACGCCTCGGCCCTGGCCGCCGCGGGAGTTGCGCTGCAGCTTCGGCGGCCGGCCCCGCGAGGGCCGCCCCCGCGGGTTGGAGACGGAGGTGGCGGCCCCCTTCTCCACCGAGTCCATCTTCCTCCCACGCCTTCTCCCCAGCTTCTCCACATCCGGGAGCTCTTGCCTCGCCACCTCAGCTCGGCGCCGCCCGATCTCCCCGCCCGGCCGCTCGCGGGGGAGGCTGTCCCCGGCCCCGCCCACCGCCTTGTCCTGCGCCCTCGCGGGGCACGCCGGGAGTTGTAGTCCGCGGGGGGCTCGCAGGGTCCCGTCGGCCCAGCAGGTTCCGCCTGGGCGACCCCAACGAACCCAAGACGAGCAGCGAGAGGCCAGTCACGACTGGAAGGAGGTGCAGCCTCTGCGGGCTTGATAGTGTATGGAGATGAATAAAACAGGCACCATAGCTTCCCGATGTTTTGCTCAAGAACTTCCCCACTTAGGAATTGTGGTGGGGTTCCCACAGCACACCCAGATGCACCTTAACACGGATCAATTTTGTGTTTTAAAATTTCTATTTCCTACGTACGTCTTTCTGTTATGCTCCTGATTTCCAAGAAATTACCTCATTCGAATGTCCTCCGGGCACCTTAAATTCAGCATTTTAAAAACAACTCTGCCAATGGGCTCAAACTTCTTCTACCTCTGCATTTTCTTTTTCTTTCTTCTTTTTTTTTAGAAATTGAAGTATCACTGGCATAAACATATTAGTTTCAGGCCTACAATGTAATGATTCAATATTTGTGTGTATTGGAAAATAATCACCGCAGGAGGGCTAGGTAACACTTCTGCCTGCATTTTCTATCAACGTCACCACCCTTCTAGATGGAAAAACTTGGAAGTCAACCTTGACTACTCCCTTCTAGTGTAGTAGACATCTGTCGTTGTTTGTTTTTTGTTTTTGACCTGATGTAACTTTATTTCAGGAACCTGGTGAGTTTCACTCCAATCCTCAGCATTGGAGCCATGGGTATGTGACCCAAGCTGACCAAACTAAGTACCTCCCCTTCCTGAGCATAGCTGTGGTCTAGGGGCAGGCATATGACCAAGCAGAGCCCATTAGAGCCCTTTCCAGAGACTTTGAGAAAGAAAAGATCTTTTTCTTGCTACATTTTTGGGTGCTAAGGACCTTGTAAACCTGACTCCTCAGGGCAGGCCAAAGAAAGCAAGGGATGAGACCTGCAGGGAGAAGAGAGAAAGAGCCCCGAAGGCATCATTTAGCCTTTTGATCCAGTAAGGAGGTTCAGAGGTGTGCGTGCACACACACACACACACACACACAACTCTTTTTTCATCTTTTTTTTTTTTTTTTTTTTTTTTAGGAAAGTATCTCCTACCTATTTTGCGTTTTGTCTTTCACCACTTTTGCAAGCCAGCATCTGGAAGTAGAGCGTCTCCTTGTCTGTCCTGGGTGGAGGCTAATTCATCCAGAAGGAATACAGGTGGTGGTATTGTCTTTCTTCCTCAAGGCCTCTGTGTTTCTCAGGTCTAGGCCCTTTCTGAAGGAGACAAAATAAGCCTTTAGGGTTTTGGGTCCTGGGCAGGCACTGGAAGCGTCACATCTCACATCTCACATCTCACATCTCACATCATCTCATCTTTTTGTCTGGGAAGTAGCTGATGGCCCTGCCCTCTCTGGGACTGGTTCTAGGAGGGGAGCAATGGCTGAGCACCCAGGAACCATCCCAGCACTACAGGCCAAGTGGTCACTGAGTCCCTCACACACTGGCTCTTTGACTAGGAACTTTGCAGTTACTATACTTGAGAGACACAGACACTGTTGTTGGGGTAACCCTATGAGGATGACATCTGCTGCTTCTTACACACCAAAACCCCCTTTCTCCTCTCACCTCACTAACAATCTTAGTTCCCACTAATACTATAGTTGCCATTCTCTGCAGTAATTCCCTAGAGGCCCACAGACCCTAGTGAGCCACCTACATCTCAGTCGTTTGACTCTTCTGGTATATTGGTGTCCTCCAAGCTGGGGACAGAGCAAGTGACACCACTGTTTCTTATCAAAGGAGATTACGGCTATTTGCGTAAAAGCCATGACACTCTGGACTCCTCCAGGAGAGGGACTGTTCCTTCTTTGTCATCAAATCCAGGACAGTGTGTGGGTCTCAGTATCTGCTTATCAAATGGCAGTGAACTGCCTCTGATGTTACTTTTCCAGTCTCTGCCCACATGGACTTTTATAGATAGTTGCAGTCTCATGATAATAAAGCATTTTTGTACGCTTTGTATTTTTATAGTGCAGTTGTTGTTAGACTTGACAACTGGCTGATCCCAATCTTGAGAAAGAAACAGAGAAAGGGGTGAGGGGAGGAGATAGTAAAAGTGGAAGATGATCCATCTAGTTCAATATATGGCACATGGAAGTTTTTTTTTTTAATTGAAGTATAGTTGACTTACAATGTTGTGTTAGTTTCTGGTATACAACATAGTGATTCAGTGATACATACATATATACACATATATTCTTATTCAGATTCTTTTCATTGTAGGTCATTACAAGCTATTGAATAGAATTCCCTGCACTGTACAGTAGGACCTTGTTGTTTGGAAGTTTGATAAATATTTTTTCAATGAAATTAGAATATACTCATTGAATGTATTTTTATTCTGTGTAGTCAACAGGCATAAAGTTTCAAATAAGCAAGATGGATAAACTCCAGCGATCTGCTATACCACATTGAACTTATAGTCAACAATAATGCAGTTACGTTTAAAAATTTAAGATGACAGACCTCATGTTAAGTATTCCTGTCACAATAAATAAAATTTTTAAAAAGAGAGAGACTTTGCTAGGAGGAGGAAATGTTAGCTTGTCTTTGGCTTACTTTGAAGGAGTGAAAATAAATGGCCCTCAAAGCAAATCTTTGCACTCATCCTTCCTTTAAAGATGAGTGTGAAGTTTGCTGTCAGAGAATAATTCACTCAGGGGAAGAAAATATCTTTGTATCACCTCTTGTTTTATGATTCTGTATGTGAACAAACTCAATTCATCGATTTGCTCGTATTTATTGCATTCATCAATTTGCTCATATTATTGCATTCCACAAGCCAGGCCTTTAGGAATAAGATGTCCAGGACCCAGAGCTTAGCGTTCTGATGGGGAGACAGGCAAACCTCAGTGGAGTGTGCCAGAAGTACGTGTGAACAGGGGAGAAGTAGTTAGGCTACAGTGAGATTTTCGTTGGTTGAGATGACTCTTGAAATACTGTTCAAGTGTAAGAATGTTCTAGATTGAGGGAACAGCATTGGAAAAGGCACAGAGGAATGAAACAGCATAAGTTCAGAAACTTGAAGTGGGTCACTATAATTGGAGTATCTGATTCTTGTTGGTTCGTAGCAAAAGATGAGACCCGAGGGGAACACGTGGGCCAGATTACAGCATGTACGGGTATTATGGGCCAAGCTTTGTTAAGGAAGTTATGACAAGTTATGACATAATTCACTGCATTCTTTCAACAAAATTGTTCTTGGGTGACTTTTGTGTGTCAGGTACTTTTCTGGGCACTGGAAATACATTGAAGGTGCTGAAAGGTGCTTAATTTCTCAGTATATCTTAAAAGTAGAGCTAATTGGATTTGCTGACAGGCCAAATAAGGTGTGTGAGAGCAAGAGGGAGACAAGAATGATAGCAGGATCTTTGCCCATTGATGGGGGAGCTGCTATTAACTGAGATGGAAAAAAGTATAAAAGGACCAATTTTGGGGACAGAACTAGGAATTCTGTCTTATATACACCTATTAGACATCTGAAAAGATATAAAAGTGGGCTATTAAATACATTGGCCTGGAGATCACAGGAGACCTCTAGGACATAAATATAACTTTGGAGTCATCAGCGTACAGTAATATTCAAAGCTGTAGTACTAGAGATGTAGGAGGTGATGGAGGATAGGAAAGAGAAGAAACTAGATCAGATCAGCTAGAGTGAAAAAGTTGATAGAAAAGTCCAGAGACCAAGCCCTGGGGCCCTCCGCCATGCAGAGGTCAAGGAGATGAAAAGGACACAGCGAAACAGACTGAGACAGAATGGCCAAAACATGGGAAAGAAGCCAGTAAGGTAGCCTGAACTCTAAGTGGATGAAAGTGTCAGAAGGAGGAAAAAGCAACTGATTGTATCAAATGCTCTGTGATGGTTACATACAAAGGAGCTGTTGTACTTAGCAGTGTAGACTCTTCAGAGATCTTAAGGAAAGAGGGCCACTGGCTTGGTGGTGGCAACATCCTGATTGAAGTGGACTAAGGAAGGGATGGGAGGTGGGAAGGTGAAGGCCGTGAGTATGGACAACAGAAGAGTTTTGGTGTAAGAAAAAAGAGGAAAGGGACAGTCGTTGAAGGGTTAAGTGGGGTCCAAAGAGGTTTTATTGTTTCAATTAAGAAGCAGGAAATAGGAGTGCCTTTGTACAGTGATAGGGGAAAGCGGAGAGTGAAAAATTAATGATGCAGGAGAAAAAGGGAAGAATTGATGTAGCAGTCTCGAGTAGACCCCAGGATGCGATCTCATGCTGCGTGGTAGGACGGGCTTCGGCCAAGAACAGAAGGGAAGCTCACCTTATGCGCACGCGGTCAGGCATGTGGGTCGATGGATCCAGTGTTAACCTGGTCCCCAAACCAGACAGAGATATGTCAATAAAACTATGGACCAATAATATCCCCTATGAATATAGACATAAAAGTCCTCAGCAAAATACTGGTGTTTTAGTTTTCTATGAATGCTGGAACAAATTACTTCTAATCTGGTGGCTTAAAACAACAAAAACTTATTTTCTCATGGTTCTGGAAGCTGGAGATTCGAAAGCAACATCCTGGGCTAAAATCAAGGTGTCAGCAGGGCCATGCTCTCTCTTCAGGCTCTATGGGAGAATTTATTCTTTGCTTCTTCTAGCGTCTGGAGACAGCTGGCATTCTTTGGCTTGTGGCCGCATCGTTCCAATTGCTGTCTCTGTGGTCACATTGCCGCCTCCTCTCCTGTTTATAATCTCTCTCTGCCTCCTTGTGATGAAATGTTGAGCCCACTTGGGTAATCCTTGATAAACTCCTCATCTCGCAACCTTTAACTTCATCACGGCTGCGAAGTCTCTGTTATGTAAGGTCATGTTTCTCAGGGACTGTTGCAGAATCCGAAGTCTTCATTCCAGACTCACTCTTTCCTTCTGGTGAATTTTGTTTCAGGGGTCCTACTATCTCCTTTGTGAGTTTATGACTCTTTGCAGGAGCCCTCAGTCCCCCTGGCATGTGTATGTAACAGAATCCCCACCACAGACACTAGCTGAGTTCTTTTTCTAGAATGCTTCCCTCTGCTACTATTAGTAGTACTAATCTACTACTATGTAGATTAGTTTCACATGAAGGAAAACTGTGGAAGGGGTGTCAGGTAGCACCATCTGGCAGCCATGTCTATATCTCAGTTCTGGCTCAGGTGGATCATTTTTATGCTGGAATTAACTGAGATACTGTAAAAGTGCCAAGCCCAGATTTGGGCTCATAATTTTAAAATTGGTGAATTGTAGTGTTCATTATAGTTTTTAGGAGTGAAGCCACCCCGACATCAGAATCTAGGGATCAGTTGGTCTCTGGTGATGCAAGAACCCCCACTCTGTATAAAGTCCCCTTTCCTTTAGTATTTTGGTGATTCCTCAAAGGTGTCTTATTTGTGCCCATGAAAATGAAAGTCCTGGCTGCCACTCATAGTGGCTGCAGTTGCTAGAAACCCACCGACCTCACTCCTCTCTCTGGAGCTAAGCTAGGATTTTCTTACTAGTTTTTTAACACGTAGATTTTTACTGAGTTTTAAGTTTTATATATATATATATATATATGTATATATATACACACACAAAATATATATTTACTATATATTATATATATAATTTTATATTCTTTTGTTGTTATTTATATCATTATGAAGTCTTTAAACTTATTGTTAAGCATTGTTTAAAATTACTTTCAACTGACAGACCATAATTTCTTTTAGCAGTTCCTTATTGCCGAACACTTTTAGGTAAGGTTATAATCCCTAATAACTTTGTGTATGAATTGGTAATTACGTAGGTGATAGTTTCTGGAACAGATGTCTATCGATGAAATTACCTGATTAAAATGTAGTGATCATCTTCCTCTGAATCCAAACTCAGACCCAATGCTATCTGGGTATGTTGCGGGTTGTTACTAGTCACATATAAGTTATCTCTTGCCCCATAATAAATTACCCTAACAACAAACCTTTCTATCTCTCAGTTTCCGAGGGGCAGAGAGTGATATAAATGGAGGGTTCTGGTGCAGAATTTCTCATGAGGTTTCAGTCAAGCTCTTGGCTGGATCACAGTCATCTCAGGGCTTGACTGAGCTAGAGAATCCAGCTCCGAGGTGGTTCATCCACATGGCCATTGACAGGCCTCAGTTCTTTGCTGGCTGTTGGCCAGAGGCCTCCCGGAGATCCTTGCCACATGGGCCTCTCCATGAGGCAGCCCAAGTATGGCAGCTGGTGTGCCCAGAGCAAGTGATTCAATAGAGAGCGAAAAACAGCAAGCAAGATGGCAGCCATAATATCTCTTAAAGACCTAGTCTCCAAAGTCACACAATGTAACGTTTGTTTCATTCTATTTGTTAGAAATGAATTACTAAGTCCAGCCCACTCTCAAGGCAAGAGAAATTGGCTAACTTTTGAAGGGGAGAGTGTCAAAGTATCAACATATTTTAAAAAATCACCATAGAGTCTCCCTCTCTCCTTCCCTTTTCTTTCTTTCTTCCTTCCTTCCTTCCTTCCTTTCTTTCTTTCTTTCTCTTTCTTTCTTTCTTTCTTTCTTTCTTTCTTTCTTTCTTTCTTTCTTTCTTTCTTTCTTTCTTTCTTTCTTTCTTTCTTTCTTTCCTTTCTTTCTTTCCTTTCTTTCTTTCTTTCCTTTCTTTCTTTCTTTCCTTTCTTTCTTTCTTTCTTTTTCATTAGCTGTAGAAGGAAGGAGAAATTGCACTCTGGCTCCAGATTCCTAGGAAGAATCTTCAGGAGAAGATTAATAATACCCAAATAAGCTATAGCTTGGTGGAATTTTTTTTATAGCCCATGATAAAGCACACATGATCATCAGATAACAGGTACACCCAGAAGGTGTGATGACAGCACCCAAAGGGGAGAAATTTCATCTGTGGCTGGACCCTATTGCTGGGACATAACCCAAGATGCACATCCTTCGAGCAGAAGGAATAAATAGACTGAAAGAATCCTGAATAAGTGGGCTTCCACTACTACAAAGGCACTAGTGGTTTGGTGTTTGTGCCCTTATAATTATTAAGATTTGAATTGGCTTTTAATACCTGGGATGAACAGATTCATTTTCCAATCTATATCGAGATAAATGATTTTTTAATGGATATAATCTGAAAAAGCATGTGTGTATATATATAGATAGATATAGATATCTATCTATCTATCTATCTATATATCTTAAACAGAATCACTTTGCTGTATACCTGAAATGAACACAACATTGTAAATAAACTATACTTCAATAAAAAAAAAGTTTGTTTTGAAAAAAAAAAACATGGATCTATTAATGCTAGGGAAATTATTCCAAAAAGTAAGTTGGAAAGAAGCTGTAGAAAATAAACTTGAAAACCTGCATGGAGAAAGTGAGGGCAGGGTTAACCTGCAGGGAAATGGTTCTATGGAAGCTCAGATTATTTGCAAGACTTGAAGGACCCACTGGACCCGCACCTGCCTCTTCCTACCAAATTCTTACCGATAATGATTTGAGAAAGAGAAGGAAAGGCAGGTGTCTTAGAACTTCTGAGCTCAGAACTAGTGGGGCCTCCAGCTGTTCCAGACTTTGAACTCCATGGGAGGGTAGATAAGAGTGAGGCCTGGAGGCAGTGGAGCTGCTCGTGGTATTAAAAACATCTGATAAGAACCGTCTGCAATTAGAGAACCCCTGGGCAAAATATCAGGTCTTTACAGGCACTCGAGACCATGGTTCTGTGACTGGTTTAGGAGAATCAAAGGTGCAGGGAAGCAGATAAATTGTTCTTGCCACGGGAGCCGCTCTCTGTTATTGAGAACGCCAAGAAGCGGGGCAGGAGGAGGGGTGGGGGGCCAGGTCAGGAAGCCACCAGGACGTCGTGTTCCATACAACTATGGGACCAACCCCTCAAAGGCTAGATTTAAAGTCAAGAAAACTAGAGAAGGTTCTGCCTAGCCCTGAAAGGAAAATGTTTCTGGAACAACACTCTGCAGTGGTGTGAATGAAGGATGCCCACTACTTTGCGGATGTTAATGGGAAAGGATGGATTCGAAAGTTAACATTTCCTGAGAACTCGGTGCCATGTAGAATGCCAAGTCTCTACATACATTAACTGACTTCGTTTTCAAGACTTTTCCCTAACCCCTTAACTTCATCCCCAATTGTAGGTAAGAAAACTGAGCTCTACTTGGGTCTTTCAGCAACTTTAACTCCTGCTCAAAGTCCTGAGGCTGGCAAGTGGTCAAGGTGAGCTTTGAACCCAGAATTCAAACCCATTGTTCAACTCTACAATCTGAATTCTGAACCCCTGTGTTATGAGAACAAGTCTTGAATGATTTAATAGTTAGCTTTTGACTTGATGAGGAGAGGAGAGAACAGAGAGGACACACATTCAGAATAGATAGGGTCAGATAACAAGTTTCTCTTGCGTAAACAGAGTCATCGATCAGATCTTTGTCCCCAGAAGTTGTCTTGAGCAGAAGACAGTTCCCAGCCCCAGGTCACACAGGACCAAATAAACAGGCCCCAGCCTGAAGGTCCAGCCCCATTCTTGAAGAAGCCTGTAACCGGGAAAAAGAGGCTGCAGACGGAGGTGAGTTATCTATAGAGGATGTCACGAAGTTGCCCAGTGGACTGATCACAGGCACTGCTTTGCCCAGTGTGGGCATGGATCTGGCCAGCACTGCTCCTTTTAAGCATAAGGGAGTCTACGACCCTGGGAGGAAGCCATAAATACCAGTGTGTCCCAGTTAATAACGTTGCCTATTTCTCCAACTGCCACAGGGTGACGCCAAGAAGATCTTTGTGTGGGGTTGAAAGAGGACAGAGTGACTCCTCCGCATGCCTTGTGCTCAATAGTCTATGTGTTCAGACTTCCCCTTTACCACTTTTTAGCTGATTGACCTTGAGAAATGACTTAGCCTCCGTGAGTCTAAATTTTCTCAGATTTCCTTTGTAGAATTGATCAGTGAAACAGGTCATTTCCTCTAGCTGTTTGCCGGAATCTAGGGGTGTGAGGAAGGACCAGGTCTTTGTGGCAGAATAGTTGGATAGGCAACCATAAAGTTTGTTTGTCTTACAAGGTAAAATCTCTCCTCCACTCTTGCAGAGACAAACAGCTTCATTTAAAACGGCCCTTTTGAATGACTCCTTGTTTGGCTTTGCCTGAACCAATATTTGGAACCAAACTGAATACCTACAGCTCACGTACGCTCCTTCTACAGTTGTAGACCTTGGATATAGGATTCTGTACCTTAAGGTGTGTGCCTCTGTTTCAGGAAATGCATATTTATTCTGGATCTTTTGAGCTATACAACGGCAGCATTTTTTTTTTCTCTGCTTTTTTTGTGTGTGGGGGGGGGCATTTGTGGGCTTGATCCCAATTGCTTTTGAAAGCCCTTTCACCTATTTTCTGGTTTGGAGTTTTAAGTGTCTTCTGGTTTTGCCAAAAACAGCTTTAGTGTTTTTGTTTCTCTTTCTCCTCATTGCTTTTGGATGATTTCCCGCAAGAGAAGGCAGAAATGCCAACTTTTGAAACAAGATATTTCTAATCTTAAATTTGGACATTTTTTTATCCTTGCCTTTTTCTTTCTTCCTATTCACTTTTCTTTTTCTTTCTCTTTCTTTCTTTCTTTCTTTCTTTCTTTCTTTCTTTCTTTCTTTCTTTCTTTCTTTCTTTCTTTCTTTCTTTCTTTCTTTCTTTCTTTCATCTGAGCTCAGTTTCATCTGAATGAATTACTATTAAATTGTCATCTTTATCCCTGGCTTCTCTCCTTTTGATTATTCTCTCCTTCGTCTGTGGTTGATGTCACATGGATATTCCTCAGAAACTTCCAATATTATTGTCCTTCTCTATACTTTGATGGTCCTGATCAGTGGCATCACAGTTCTCTCAAGTAATCTAGTTGAAAATCCCAGAATCACGTCTGTACTTCATTTTGTGCATCCTATCTTCAGAGCATCTCCTGTCTTACCTTCTTTTTATTTCCACTGATACCACTGGAGTCTGCACCCTACACCTGGAATCCGCCGACTGTTATTCTTGGCTGTCTTATTCAATGACTATTCAGCTACTTATTGTGCCAGAGTTCACTTCCTTAAATACATCTGACCACGTTATTCCTTTCCTCAAAATCCTCCATGGTGCACCAATACAAACAGAATGTCTTTAACTTTCTGTAAATTGATGTCCTCACTCTCTAACAATGTAAAATGATTTGTTGTTTCCTAAGAACACTCTTCATTATCACCATAACTTGTTTATCTTTCGTCCTTCCATTGGTAGATGTATTTCTTCATCCTCATTTGCTGATGCCTTGACTGGCTTCCAAGGTTAAGCTTAATAAATCCCTTTCCATTTGCAGTCCATCACTCCTTGTCCTACACTCTTTAACCTATTTGTTGCACACATTATTGCACATCATGAATGTGTTTGCCTGCCCCATTGCTCTGAGTTCCTGAAGAAGAGGAGTCATGCCTTTCTCAGCTTCCGTTAGCCTCCCTGGGAGGAGGATAATTGACAACATCGTTCAAGGCTTGGTGGTCCAAGGTGATGTCTGGAACTGTGTGAGACTGGTAAAAATCCAGGGAGAAAATATTTCACCTTCAGCCCATTCCCAGGTCTCCTATGAACTGAATTTAGTTCTAAGAAATGCTCATTTCCACAGAGGTAACACTGTTTCTTCTGGGGCAGCGGCTTAGGGAAATATTTCCCACGGCTGAGATGACAATGGTGGGGGAGGGGGAGCAGGGCAGCAGGGCAAAGCTTTGGGGGAGGGTTTGGGAGAGGGGATGCCAGCCCTTGGTTAATAATATAGAATATATTACATACTATAATATATAACACATTATTATTTATAAACATATTATAATAATATATGATATATAATATATATATTTAAAGGCTTTTGTAATTTTGATGTTCTAATGCAATATCTTTTAGTATTTCTTCTAATTTTATTTTACAATAATTTTTTTAAGCTCCTAGATCTACTGTTCAAATTTCTTGAAAACTTTGCATGGTGGGGTATATTTTTACTGGTGACCAAATGATCAGCAGATTTAAAAATTCTTAGCTTGTTGGGGTAGTCCCTGTACTCTCTCTACAACATGTTAGTGCTTGCCAGGTACTCTCTCCTTTTAATTCTCAAAGCAGCAATAACACAGGGTTGTTGTAGATTTGCTGGGTTTTACTGGCTATGTGGGATTGCAGATGGCTGTTAGAGTGCTTAGCACGGAAGTCCCCAGTCACCTCTCAATGTGAAAGTTATCACCAGACATCCTCCTTAGGGTCCTGCTTGCTGACTCTTTACTTAGATGTTTCTCCCCAACTCCCAACTATTTTGCAAGATGCTTCTCTGTAATTCTGTTAACTCCCAAAGGGGTTGTCTATTTCACGTGCCAGGGTAAGGTTCAAAATTCTTGTTGCTTTAAGTACTGGGATGCTTCTGGTGAGTACAGAAAACCCCTTTCAAAGTGGCTTAAATCATAAGATGGTTTATTATCTCCCACATGAAATCCAGAGATAGGGAGGCTTCAGGTACTGTCAAGGGTTCAGTGATGCCATCAAGTAGCCTGGTTCTTTCTGGTTTGGTTTTCTTCTCTGCAATTCTTAGGATGCTGCCTTCTTTCTCAGACTACCTTTCTTCAGTAAATATGAGCAGCAGTTCTAGGCATCATAACTAAAACACAACATCCAGAAGTGGAGAGAGATTGTCTCATCCAGCTTCTTCTTTTTAAGAGAAAAGAACCCCCTCCCAAAAGCCTTAAAGCAGAACTCCCTCACATATCCACAGGGGGCCCCAGCCCTCCGCCATCACTGACTTAAATGGTCCGTATTTGAGTTAAGAATGTGCCACCCTTGCGTGGAGGCAGACTTGAATAGTCAGGATTTTGTTTGTATGAAAGAAGGAGGGAATTAATTTTGTATAGGCAACCAATAGTGCTTATGCACTTTATCATGCGTTACAGTTTAGCATGCTTTAATTTTTTTCTGCCTAAAAAGGTTGATGGAGGAAACTCACCTTTACAATCACACCAGCATTTTGAGGTATTGTCTCTAAAAAGAAGTGCAGGTCTTTGCTGCTTATGTTGTTTTGAGAGGAATTCTGCTTTCTTCCTAGGCTTGTTACCTCCCATGGCAGCAGTTAGCAATTAAATGACATGTTTTCTTCCTATTACAAGGTTTAGATTTTTAAATTTCTCTTGAGTTTTCCAAAATACTAGTGAGAGGCATAATATCCAGTTCTTTTGGACCTTATTTTTGGCCTCATCACCATAACATCAATTCAATACTTTGTCCTGGCTCTTAACTTACTGAAAGCTTGGTCAGGTCTCTTAATCTATTTGAATGAAAGTTGACCCTTGTGTTTGGGTATATATAAAGTAACTTCTTCTTCCAAAGTTTTAGGGTTTTGTAAAGCTGGTAATGGCAGAGAGAAGCCCTGGATGACTTGAGAAAGCTTCTTCTCGATGGTCTATTTAATCTTGACTTAATTATATCCATGATAATGAAATATCCCCTTTAATTGAATATGCAAATAAATAGTGAACGATGCTAATAACTTTAATAAGTGCTCATCACTATGCCAGAAAGATGCGTCAAAGCCAATCTTTAGTGTCTATTTTTTAATGTCCATATTTTTAGTATCACATTAGTGTTTTCAAAAAGGTATTTTGGGTTGTCTTTATAAAATGCCAGGATAGAGGTCAAAACTCCAAAGACGGGTTTAATGACCATATATGTATATTCGTTTTTTTTATGACGCAAGATCTTGAATATTATAAAATTCTCATGTCAATGGCTATAACAATTTTATAGGATGTAGAATAAAAAGGAAATTGAGCAAATTGATATTCATGGAATAACATTAACCTGGAAGAATAGAGAGTCTAATCCCATAGCTAGATCATATCTTTCTTACAACCCTGGCCAAAAATACGTGTGAATGATCTGCCAATCAAATGTAAGAAAGGACAACAAAGAATCTTGCTTGCTTAAAGTTTAAATAGAAATGAATTTAATTCCAGCGTGTACTTGTGGAGAATATATTTAAGATATCAAAGCAGGATAAAGATGAGAAAGTGCTCAGGATCTAAATAATAAGCTGACACACAAAAAATTATGTAAATTCACACATTATCTAAATCAAAGTTATTTCTATTTATGTTTATAAATTCTATGTGAATATACTTAGAAGTTATATTTCATTATGTTGTATCCTGCCACCATCATGGGAAGTTGTTTACTGTCAACATATTTTTATTTGCTATTAAAGGGAAGAAGAAACTCAAATGATAACAAAGATAACTAAGAACCCTACATTTAAAAACAGTTCAGGAGAATGCCTCAAATTCATAACAAACGGTGACATACATTCTTGAATAAAGAAGTCAGAACTGAGCGAAGTGGAAGAGAAAAGTCGATTCGTTTACAGAAGAACAAAGTCCTGAAAATCGTACCCCAGGATTTCTCCTCCCACAGTGCTCAGAAAACAGGGCAAATCTCATCTCACTCTTGGAAGTCTTCATCGTTCCTTCTTTCCTAATGAAATAAACTCTTATCTTACCTTACCTCATTACCTAGATCCTAAACTACTATTACAGTTATTTGCAGCAATCTTTTAATAAAAATTAAAAATCCTAACCAGAGCTACTGCTAGATGTTTTCTGCCTCGCTGCAGACGAAGTAAAGGGAGCATCTATAGAAAGCACTTATCTGGGGGCCTATTTCACACGGCTGGTATTCGAGTCACCGTGGTTGCAAGTCTAAATCCACTTTGAGCCCTTTGGGTTCCAGCACTCAATACCTTCATGTTGGTTCTGGACTATTTCTCTGACCACCTCCATCACAACCTGCCATTTTCCTTTGAGTTTTGGCTAAACTGAATTCACAGGCATTGTAGGCAGAAAATTTGCTAGGAAGCCTTCCCCAGAAATGACTGCAAAATGTGATTATTGCATATGTTTACCTTCCGGATGAGATGACAGAGTTTCTAATATTGTTCCTTTTGCTAAGTAAACAAAGTTGTGCACATCTTACTTATATCTTTTCGTCCGCTTTTGATTTGATCTTCCAAATACAAACGCTCTTTTGTATGCCTCACACTGTTTTGTGGGGAGGGAGGTTATCTCCTACTAGGCTTCAGAGAGCCAAAGAATTTTTATCACAACTTTTATTTTTCTCATAAAAATTTATGAACTGAAGATGAAAGACGATCTAGCAACCTGGAAAAGGATTTTATTTCATTCGGTGGGCTCTATTTGAGAGCACTCAAAAAGTGACTTTTTAAATTTAAAGTGATCCCTTAGGTACTATGAGAGAGTAGTTTATAGACTAGAACATTTCATCATGTGAAATATATATAGTTGTATAAAGTATAAATGATCATATTATGTGTATGCGTATACAGACACGCACCCACGCGCACACACACTTTTTAATTGACTGCATTTATATTCCAAGCTTTTAAAAGACAACAGGTGGTAAACAAATCAGTTTGATTTGTGTAACATTTGGCTGTAGGCGAATTCATTATGACTTTTAAAGGTTCAACCTGATCCAATATTTATTAAGTTCTTATTATGTAGAAGACACCAGAATGAGTAAGAGACAGCTTTTGTCCTCGAGGAATTTTTGAAGAGCTTTATACAAGTAGAGTTTACAGAAGGCGGGTGGAGAAACGTGAGTACCAAAGGATAAATAATAGAGTTTGGTATTTAAAGGGGAAACAAATTACCTCCAGTTCAGGGCATCAGGAAATACTTTAAGGAGGACATGGCCTTTTAAAACGAGCCCTACAGAGGGGTGGGATGGGACCCTCTGACAATCAGATGCTATACATGTTCTCATTTCACTGTCATGGCTACTCCTCCCGTCCACGCTACTCCTCCCAGGCCTCTGTGTCTACACCTACTAATAGGACACAGGTGAGTTTGAGAATTGCTGTCTCTTTAACACAATGGCTATTAATGTGAGCTGAAGAAGAGCTGGTTGAAGTAGAAATGAAATAAAAAGACCAGAACCTTTATCTTATATTTTTTGTTTTTGTTTCCTCCTTGCTCTTCCTAGTCCTCTGATTCCACTCTTAGCTTCTTGAGGCTAGCTGCACATTCAAAGCCTGCACATGACAGGAACTCAGTAAATATCTGGTTGAATAAATGGAAGGCTGGACGGAAGGAAGGGTGGAAGCACTGTTATTTCTTTATTTTACTTTACTGATCTCATCATTCAAGTTTACTATTTACCATTCTATAAATGAATTGTGATAATTAAAATGTTAACACAGGAAGATGACAGCTCACCTTCCTCACAGAGGCAGAGTGCTTAAAGCACAGAGATAAGAAAACAAAGCAGTAAACAATGACCTTCTACTATTATAAAAACCCAAAGTCCTATATCCGAGTGGAGTCTACAAATTAATCTTATTCAAATGAATAAAGTATTTTTGCATTGATTTCAAAGGAAGTAAAATCAAGGAGAGAATAAGGAGAGAAAATATTGAATATAAAACTTTGTTAAAGTGCATGAATATTTGATAAATTATACACAATTTTCTCTAATTTTTCACTTGACAGTATACCCTAGAGATAATTCTATATAGTAACTATAATATGTTAAACAAATGATTAGAGAAAAAATTGAGTTATAGTTCAAAGAAAATTGAAATTACTTGTAGACTTTTAATAAATATGTCAATGGCCAACTAATGTTACTGGATGCAAAACAATTGTTTATTAAACAAGCATATCAATTGCTTGGTAATTGGAAAGTAATATTTCAAGTATTTATTCTAACATAGTTTGCTGCATACATATGTATACATTTATACGTAGATTCACATATATGCTTTAGTGAGCTTTTGTTACATTTTGTAAAATTGGTAAGGATTTTGGGTTGATGTGAAACATGTTATCATTTTTCCTCACTGAAATGATGGGATATATTCTTTAGGTTAGTGTTATCACACAGAATGTCTGATTTCCAGAAAGAAGTTACTAATAATACTAAGATACTTACGTTTTGTTTCTTTATTCGATTTCACTAGTATGTTATGATCTTACTACCAAACAGTAGATGGCGCTATAAGTATGCACTCATTAGAGGCCAAATTAATTTCTATTAAACTGCGACATGTCATTTGTATTTTAATATTTGAAGTCGTTGTACCTAATGCTACTCAAAAAGGAATGAACCACTGCCCAAGTGTCTTGAAAGATATTTCTAGTATATTCAGATTTTTTGTTAAAAATTTATTTGAAATATTAGTAGCTATAACTACTAAGGGTTTTTGTGTAGATAAAGGTGATGTATGAAAAGATGAGTTTTAGTTTTTTTTTTTTTCAAAGCTGAGTGAACCAATGGTGGACTCACTAGAAGGAAGTTTTAAAATATTGGACAGCTGGCCTGGTTAAAAATAGAATTCACACAATTTAATGTATACTATGTAGGTGCTAATATCTGAGGAATGTTTAATATCTCGAATATCTAGATGTCCTAGCAAGGAAGGAAATTGACATAATTGACATTAATCAGACTGCTAACATATACATGTACGTATATATGTGACAAGACTAGGCTGTCACATACACATTACCATTTACTCTTTGCAACTCAGTGAGGTAGGTGACTCGGAGGTTTTGGCTCGGGGGAAAATAAAATGGCTTGACCAATGTCACATACTATAGCTGGTAGCCCCACTGGGATTCCAATCCAGTTTGGATTCCTAAGCTCATGATCTTTTCATGAGAGTCACTACCCTGACTCCCTTAATTTTTTAAGGTGAAATATACTTACATATGTATTGCACCAGGACCCAGACATATTAAAAGTCAAATAGTCCAATGGTTCTTGAACATTTATATCTCAGAGATGCCTCAGCTTCCAAACTCACCTCTAATTCCATCCTGGCCCAGAATGAACTTGATTTTATTTGATTATATTCTAGTTAAAAATAGGCTTAAAAGAAACACTGGTGTTCGGTCCCTATACACACATCCTAGATTTGGACAAGTGGGGCTAGACTGTTTCATCATGTTACACGTTGAATGATGTAGTCCTTCATCCTAAAGAATGCAGCAGTTTAATCCACACAGTAAAATTAACTCGACAAGAATACAGTGAGCTGAGTTACTTGGACCACTCTAACAACCCATCCAGATTTTGTCTTGATTCTCATAAAAAATTAACCTATCTCTAGACCTAAATTTGCATGGGAAAATAAGAATGGTACAAAATACTTCTGTCTGAAGTAGATTCTCCTTCCGATCCCAGACTCTGGCTGATAAGGATGAAGCCCAGAAGCAGTGCGTGTAGAGATCACATGCTGTTTAGGAGGGACGGGCAGTCACCCAGCAAACATGTCTGCTCCCCACACCTGGATCCCTGGAGGCTGCTGACGATCAGACAGAGCCCGCGTTCTCCCCACCCCCCACTTGTAGCAACACCACCAGGAAAAGTGTTCCTCCCCTGGCACTTAAGCTAGACTTTGGAGTCACAGAGTTCCTTCCTCTCTCATGCCCCGGTGTTAGCAGAGTGACTTTTTAGGTCTGGGGATGTTTCACATCACTTTTATTTTGGGATCCCATGTCTTGAGACAGCTGGCGAGTGTTAATGACCAGGCCCCAGTGCTCAGGTCTGCACGTCCACTCTCCTCGTTTCAGAACAAGGGAAACATCCTGGGACATGGTTCTCATAACACAAAAGAGACACTAAAGCCTCAGATGATTCTCAGTGGGAGAGGAGCTATTTTTCAACTTGGCTTGGAACCAAGTGCTGAAAAATGTGAAACCATCGATTACATATTACTCCTTTTGGCACCACAGTAGAAATCATACAAACATACAAGAAAAACTTTTTATATTTTTCCCGCATTCCTTCTTTTCCCCAGATATAATGTTTAAATTTGAACAGTCGTACAAAAGATCCCACGGGAATGGCACTTCCCGCATGGACAGCTTGCTTATAAGAGATTCAGTTCAGTTCTCTGGTGGCTGAGGGTCCAGTTTAAGGCTATATTTTAACCATAGAAGTCGTTATATGCCATTAGGTGGGGGAAGGGAAGGAAAGGATGATAAATCCCAAGTCTCTGTAAGCTGACTAAAGGGTGTCCTCCGTGGTGCTGGGTTTAGCATTGTCTCCACGCCACAGCTGCCAACACCAACACAAAATCCTGGTGACACGACAGAAAAATGAAGGAGGTCTCAGATAACTTTATTTAACTGTTTTATCATGTCATCAGTTTCCAAGTTTGGTTGTACATGTTGGAAAAAAGACAGTAGGTGCTAAAAATATACATGTATAATTTAGTGAATGGTTTATTTGTTGGACAAATCAGAACAGAACATTCATACAAGATAATTAAATGTAGATTTCATTGGAGAGACCAAATCTTAGGTCCCTGCTGTGTAATAGGTATTTAATAAATACTTGTGGACGAAACAGGGCAGGTTTTCCATAGGTCACTAAATAGATGTTAAATATCTTTCCAGGGTCATTGCACTCTTTAGTAATCTTAAAGTTTGCCAGCGCTGTCATCAACTTGTGCAGTGAGTAATGTTGAAGTCATTAACACCTGCAAGTTTAGAGGTTTCACGACATAGATCCTTAAACATAAGTGCAGTGGTTTCTTTTGCGGATGCAGATTATTTTGCAATGGCTACTGGCAAGTTTAAAGAATCACACACAGTAGTTGGCTGAATTCCTGGTTAAATTTAGGAATCCTTTTCTGTGTGGGACTACCATTTCAGGAGCTGCTTGGATGGTTATTTTGCCCGTAGTTATGACTAATTTTCAATTTACTAGGTTTGTCTCAAAGAATTAAGTGAAAATCTAACTTCTTAATAGGTCTTCCAAATGCAATGCTAATTCTTTGAATTTTCTTCTGTTAATCATCTTCTTTTATTAACCTGCAAATAAAAAATTACATGCTGAAAGGATCTTTAGAATCCTTTTAGAAATTCAGCAAGGCTTTAATCATGCTAATAATTTCCTAATTTAATAGTTTTATGGGTTGAGTTATTTATATATTATACTTCGCATGTCATTAAGCAAAGAATCAGGATAAAATTTGTCCTCTAAAGAAGTGAAAGGATTGTATAAAGGTTCACTTCTTTCTAGTTCCAGTCTCTCTCTCTGGGTATTGAAAATCATACTTTTAAGTTATAAATCACATTCTAATTCTTTAGAAATCTAGCAAGCTGAACTGAGGAGTGTGTTCAGAAATTTTCCAATGAATTTAGTCAAAGGAAATAGCTAAGGCTGAAAAGCAGCCAATAGTTTGTTCATTGCCTAAACTCAACAGACAATTGCTCATAATTCTATATTCCTTTGTTTACATAATGTAGATCTGACCCAAGTATACCAAAATATGTGGCTCATGGGGAGAATCCTGCACTTCTAGTACCCAAACTTGCTTTTACTCTTCCCCGTCTATGATGACCAAGACAGAGACTTCATCATCTTATTCAAGAATAGCGATGGTCCAGGCAGGGTATCACTGGCTCATGTTTCTCTCCTATATCCTCTACTTAAACCCTCCCCCACAAAACCTGAACTCTCCTTTGAGGTTTCCTGCATGTGAAGGGTAAAGTCGGAACATTTGCCAGTTAAGACAACAGAGCAATGTGAAAAGCTCGAATCCCACTCCCCCAGTACCCAAATGAAAGCAGGCAAAAGTAATAATCAGCAAAGCTAAGGCTTCGCCACAAGAAACCAATCACAGAACAAGATCGAGGTGTAAATTTCAAAATTTCCAAAAATTCTATTTTTTCAATAATAGAAGCCAAAGAATCTCAGGTGGCCAGGGTTTTTATTTTTTCCCAGCAACCTCATCCAAGAAGCAAAAGGGGACAAGATCCTGAGAAATACCACTTGGATTCTTTGACTTGGAAAGAAGTTGGCTAAGGGGGTGAGAAGACAGTGCAAGGAAAGAATCCATGAAGAGGTCAAGCAGGATCTCTCATGAGCAGTAACCCCCACATCCCCTCAGAAGACCTCAGAAGAGGTTCCATGTCACTGAGCTGAGACGGAGGAAATGAGTCACCCCCGACCAGATAGAAGCGTCTGATACAGAATAATTAAGGGGATCTTAGAAGATGAAGCAGAATCTAGAGCCTTAACAAGTATCTCATTCAACCCCATCTGGGCTTCCCCTTCCTTTCTCCACACATCGAGACTATTTATAAACAGTGTACAAACTATTGGGTACTTTAAGTGTAAAATATAAGGGAGTGGGAGGGAATAATCCAGAATAAATAGGAGGAATACTTTTACTATCCCTCTGCAGAAAAATTTCAAAACCAGTCATTTAGGAAAATGTCTTTCATGTTGTAGAAAGCTCTGGGATTGGCTTACAAGTCTGTTTCATGTGGACAAATAACCAAAGGAAGAATTTTGACATTAGTCCTCCAAGTGTGTCAATACAACAGAGTTATATTTTTCTAACCCCAAAGTGTATTAACACCACGTTTTCCCATAGTCATTTTGACTTTTCTGACGTTTCCTTGTAATCAAATTGTCATTAACATCTGTTTTAAGCAAAAAGACATTCCCACGGTAGCCAAACTATGATGATTTTTTCGTATGGAGGAAGTAATGGAAATACACAAATTGAGGGAAACAAACCAACAACCTGAAAAGTCTTGGGGTTAAGGGGAAAAAAACACCTTTGATCAATTAATGTAAACCTTATGCTGTGGGGAGGATTGTGAGAAGGGTGCACTCCTCACAGCAGGTTCTTTCTGGCTGAAAGCTCCAAAGGGCCCATCAGCAGCCACACTTTGGTTATTCCAAGACAAGCCTCAACTAAGTCGGCCTTATTGCCTTGCCTGGGGGACTTTCCAAAAACAAAAGGAGTCTTTTCAGACTTAAGTCTTTATTGTCATTAGTGGATCTTTATTGTCATGACCAATGTGGCAAGACAAAAAACTTTTCCTTAATAGCTCTAGTCCAGGGTAAACCTGGGCGTCAAAAGTTGTTAGATGATAACTGAGGGGGTGCTTGTCTTTGCTGTTATAGCCATTCAAGGGCTGAAACTGTGGGTGTCTCCCATCCCCACTGGTACAAACATTCCCCCGTTCCCATCACAGGAAAAGTACTGAAAGAGGGCAGATACCACAGCACTAACTTTGTCTGCACGTTCTTTTTAGAACAGATTCTTGATTACTTTCCACAAACAAGGGTCTTCTCAGGCTTATCAAGATGGATTATAAGTTCTGTGGCTCCTTTTAAACACCATACTTTAGTATTTTACCCCAAACAAGGCAAAGGGGAAGTTGATTGAGCAGAAGTGTTTTACAGAAGTGCCCTGAGAGGCTGACTAACATTCTAGAACATTCTTTGTGGAATCAAAATGAAAAAGATGAGCATCTTAGAGCCAGAAAAAAATAATCTCCAAGGTATCTAGTCTCTCTGCAGTATACTCTTGTTTGATATGTAATTTTTCTTAATGACATTCCTTCATTTATCTGTTCAACAGGTATTTACTGGGAGCCTATTAGTCTCTGCTAGGCGCGGGGTCTGGAGGACTGAACAAAACACGTAGTCTCTGGCCTCATGGAGTTTCAAATCCACTGGGAAAAACAAAACCGAATTATCATGCAGATAACTAATTCCAATTTGACAAATTTCAATTGCTTCAGTTCCATGGAATTTACTGTTTTTATAGGTAGCTATCTTGTTTGTATGAAAGTTCTCCTAAATCTGTTTCTATATCATGTAGTGTGAGCCATCACTTTCCAGAACTTTGAGGAACCATCTTAATATCATGTTTGCGCCATCTGCACCAGTCATGTCCAGGGTTTTAAATCCTATACCTTAGGCTAGTGTTCTTTCTTATTCAGGTTTATGTCCCACCCTTCTTGATCCCGTGAGCTCAGAATCCAGCTCTGCTAATACATGTTGGCTAGATCCTTCAGCTCCGTTGGGGTACAGCACCTTTTCCTCCTTATCAGGTCCAACCCATTCCAGCTGGGTTATTGCTAACCTAGTGGCCAGGAGAGGAGGTGGGGGTGGATCCTGATCGAGGTTCCTACTGGGCTTCAGGGAAGGATTTCTATATAATCTTCAAATCTTCAGTCCCTTGATGGGGAGGAGTAACCCGTTTCTGGGTTCCCAAGGCAGGGAAATCTAGAGATTCGAGAATTTCAGGGGAAGGGGCTATAGCTCAGTGGTAGAGTGCATGAATATACACAAGGTCCTGGGTTCAATCCCTAATGCCTTCGTTTAAAAAAAAAAAAAAAAAGAGTTTCAGATGATCCCAGTCATGTATCAGGGTCTCATTGTCTCATATAAATCCCGATCTTGGCGCAGCGGGTACAGAAGAACCTTGAGTTCCGCTACTCTTGTTAAGTGCTGGTCTTGGTCTCCAGTGTTCATTGCTCGCTAGCTAGTCCAGAAGCATGTCTGATGAAGTGTGAATGCTCTATGTGGTATCCAGACACAGAGAAGTATGCCAGTCCTAAACGTCTGCCCTCAGCAATATTCTAGAATTTTTATTAATTAACACAAGAAATCATCTTATTCAATTCTTACAGCTAGAATTCCCATCTTGCTTTATCTTCTTGTATACCCTTGTGGCTAACCTGATAATAATATTCCCTGACTTTAGGACAGTAACCTGTGCAAGCCAGCTGCTTCTGCCAACGGTGAGTCTTGCTCTCAAAGGAGTCTTTGCAAATATGGATGGGAAAGTTAACAATTAGCTATTTGCTTCCATAATTTAAAGAGGCACCGAGAGTGTCTTTAAACCTTGTGTAAACATTCAGAGAAGGACCAGAATTGAAACTACCAGAGATATGTTGTTCCCTCAGGGTGGTAAGAGTTTAAAATGCACTTTTTTTTCTTTTTTAAACCATTTTTCCTTCTCCAACCCTAATACACACTTTATGACATGGGTTAAAACACTTTAATACCTGTATGCTCTGAACCTCTCTTCTACTTTTGCCCACTTAAGAGGTACTAACTCTGTCTGCCAAGTTTCCTCTCCTCCTCCACTGCCTGAGAACCTCTCCCAGCTGGGTTTTTTTCTGAGCTTTGTGTAAGGAATCAGGAAGAACGTGATGGGAAGGGGACAAATACCACGAAAGACCATAGGATAGAAGAAGCAAAGATGCTGAAGAAGAGAGGGACCATGTATATGGGGAAAAAAGTCAAGGCATTGAGTTATTTTGAGATTACTATTTTTGTATATGGATTGTGTAATTTTGAGCTCTCACTCTGAGACTTTAACAAGGTCATGGACTTAAACCCTCGTAACTCGTAAGAGAGGGCCTCTCTAAACTAGACCCATGTTTCTCAACTGTTGAAAACCCAGGCTTTTTCAGATACACATAAAAATGTCATGACTGCTCTACTTCAGAGATTCTGACATGGCTCCCAAGGGCACAGGTGGAAGTCACTGGGCTATCTACAAGTTCCACCAGCCGAGGCAACCTGGTCAAGCTTTACTCCTGTAGATTGAATTATGAGAGCCACTAGAATGCTTATTCAAGAATATACGTATCATAATGGACTGACTAGTATATGACCTCCCTGGCCCCCAGATTGGGTATGTCTGTTTTTATCACTGTTACTTCAATGGAAAGTCCTTGCTCCAGATCTAAAGTGAGAGTTGCACGATCCCGGCCAATAACCTGCAAAGTCAAAGAGCAGAGTATGGTCAACTCGAGGAAGGAGCTGCTTGGATACAGAGGGGTTGGGGAGGAGAGGAGAAAACTAAAGACTGGAAGCAGACGGCTGACTGTTGAGAAGAGAGGGCAGGAGAACTCTCACAGGGCAGGTCTCACTGAGTCAAGTAAACTTTGTCAGAAGCTGCCACCAACCATCCCTAAGGGATTGTGGGATTCATGGCAGTTCAGTCCAGTAGCTCCAGATTGTGACATGCAGGCCAGTTCCTCAAAAGTCTGTGGGCACAATATCCAACTGTCAGAGTCACTTCTAAGTTGAAACTTGCTGGATTGCTTCTTTCAAGTGTTTTGGAATCATGTTTCTCATTCTTTGGAAAATGTAAAACAATTTTAAAAGAATTAATTATTCCTTTTTTCATAGCTAGTTAAATAATGCTATTTTACAATAAGATGTGTCTAAAAATTAAAGTGTCACTATAAAAGACACATCTTAAAATTAAAAATTAAAGACAGAGACAGTCAATTTTTTTTTTCGTTCTACGAAAGTATTCTCTCGGCAGTTTGGTTCAAAGGGTACGTGTTAGGAGTCAATGTCGCACTCACTGCTGGAGACATGGTGAAGAACAGCACCCTATCCCTGCCTTGCAGAAATGCTTTCAATGTGTAAATGCTATAATTCTGCAGTTACCTTTTCTTTTCTTGTTTTATTCTAAATTAAAGTGTAGTTGATTTGCAATGTGGGGTTAATTTCTGGTGTACAGCACAGTGATTCAATTATACATATTCTTTTTTATATTCTTTTTCATTGTAGGCTATTCCACGGTGTTGAATGTATTTCCCTGTGCTATACAGTAGGACCTTGTTGTTTATCTGTTTTATAGATAGTAGTTAGTGTCTCCAAATCGCAAGCTTCCAATTTATCCCTTCCCACCCCCCGGTAGCCATAAGTTTGTTTTCTATGCCTGTGAGCCTGTTTCTGTTTTGTAAAGAACTTCATTTGTGTCTTATTTCATATTCCACATATACATATGCATGATATCATATGGTACTTTTCTTTCTCTTCCTGGCTTACTTCACTTAGTATGATGATCTCTAGGTCCATCCATGTTGCTGCAAATGGCATTATTTTATTCTTTTTATGGCTGAAAAGTATTCCATTGTATATATATACGACATCTTCTTTATCCAGTCATATGTTGATGGACATTGAGGTTTGCTTCTGTGTCTTGGCTATCGTAAATAGTACTGCTATGAACATTGGGATGCATGTAACTTTTCCAATTAGAGTTTCCTCTGGATATATGCCCAGGAATGGAATTGCTGGATGATAGCGTAAGTCTATTTTTAGTTTCTTAAAGAAACTCCATACTGTTTTCCATAGTGGCTGCACCAAACTACATTCCCACCAACAGTGTAGGAGGGTTCTCTTCTCCACACCTTCTGCAGTTGCCTTTTCTATTCCTTGAATTAGCAAGATGCTTACATTATCTCGAGAATGGTCAGTCTCTTAACTCAGCACTAGGGGGAGCAACACTGCAGAAGAAAATTCGGGAACCTTTGTGCTTCCGGATCATCACAGGACTACTGAAAATTACAAAACTTAAGATATGAACGGCTGGGCAGTGGTAGAACGTCTAACCATCTGCATGGTGAGCGACTTCTCTAACCAGACAGGAGAGCACCTTCTAAGTGACGTTAGGTAGTGAAAGTTGGGAATGCTACTTTGGATAGCTAAAATCTTTTTTGGGGGAAATTTTCCCCAAGCCTGGGACTTTCCAAGTCCATACATTAAACAGTATCCAGGGCCTTGGTCATATCGCTCTTTTTTAAAAAGTTGAAGTTGCTATGCAAGGACGTATCGCTCTTAAGGACTTTGCTGCCAAGTTTTGTTAATTCTTGGGAATAATTTGGGAACTAGTAAGGAGAAAAAAAATTAGAATAAGTAGGGAGAAAAGTGTTTGGCCAAGAGCAATACAATTACGACCTGGTCATAATAAGTAGATCCTTGAATACAAAAGGACTTCTAGAATGACTGATCATTATATTATGCAGAGAACATACTATGTTGTTCGTGGTCAAAAACACTTTTAAAAATTCAAGAAAATTTGAATCAAGGACAAAGAATTAGGGGGAAAAATATTGCAACACAGAGGACAAAAAAAATAGCTAACATGTCCGAAGTGTCTGTCCTGGTTCTTCACATATGTCATTCTCCCGATTTCTTTACGACCCTGATGAGTTAGGTAGTGCCAACCACATTTTTCAAATTAGAAGACAGGCTTAATAGCAGCCATACTTGATGATTTGATCATCACACTATAATATATTAGTATCATGAATATGATCAGAATTGATACAAAACATGGTTAACTGTATTTTAAAATTTCCTACAAACACTGAAAGTGTATCTATCTAAGAAAAACTAATTTTTTGGCATTTGACATTTAGTCAAAAAAATTCATCCTTCAAAAGAAAACCGTGCATCCTATGACCAGGAGAGAAAGCTCAGCTCATGTTGTTCTTGACTCTTCAAAGTGGTGGTTTTAACGTTCACTTCACTGAGCTGAGTGTGTAATGGGGTGTGTTTATTCCCAGAAGTCACCAGTACCCCATAGAGTACCTGTAATTCCTTATGCCGGCTTTCTCTTGGTTGATGTCACTTTCTCTTGGTGGTTTCATAATATGAATGTGTTGACATGGGCATGTGATGTACTGACTCAGCCCTTCCAGTAATCCCATGGCGATAGTGACTGGTATGTAGGAGTTGCTAAACTCACAGCTGAGATTAAAAGCCACTATGAGCTCACATTTTGAACACCAGGAATGTCCCCTGCTCCCTAATCCTAAATTATGGGACACCCTACCATTGAGTTTACAAAGTGGTGAGTTCCCAGAGAATCCTGAGGGGAAAGAGAAAAATGGTATCTACTCCCCCAGAGAAAGTGTAGTTCCTGAAGGACTTGATTAGCTCCCAACCCCTAAACTGGAAGAGGCACTGGACTTGCATGCTCTGCAATTTCAGGGGCTCTAAGAATTGGGGAATGCCGTTGACTTTTCTTGGGAAATTTCTGAAGGCAGGAACCCCACTAATGAGGAGGTTCCCTGAAACAGAAGGCCAGAAGTCAGGAGAGTGTCACAGCATGAGAAAAAGAGAATGCACGAGGGCCACTTATCCTTGTTCCTAGAAGGCATGGAAGCTAATCCCCAAGATTCCACATGAGGGAGCCCAAAGTTGAGCAGAGGGACAGCAGCCACTTAGATTGCTGTTCAGCAGAATGTGTACCCAGAGGGGCGTGTGCACCACTGGTGAGAATCTGGGAGAGATGCGCATTGGCTAACAAACCCCGCCCACCACCTACATGGACACCCCCACATCAGCGGAAACAACTGACATCTGACTGACTCTGACGGAGCACATGGACCCCCCATCTCACCCCTCCGACAGCACCTGGCTGTGACTGTCTTTGGCCAGGAGCTCCAGTTCCAGGGGCCAGACCTGAGGATGACACCAGCAGCGGAAGCCTGAGAGGAGATACGGGATTGGAGGCGGGCAGAGAAAATCATAGAGGTAGAGAAGGACTCGGTGAGAAGATGACTTAGAGCTGTATAGGACACGTTTTCATGAAAAGATTAGAGGACAAAACCCAATGGGCAGGACTGAAATCATCAAGGAGGGACTGAATCAGTGTGGAGTAGTGGTTTACAGACTTCAAACCAAGCTACCACGATCAAATCTTGGCTACTCCATTCAGTAGCTATGTGACCTCAAGCAATTAACTGTCCCTACATCAAGGGTTTTTGAGAAAATTAAATGGTTAGAACAGTATCTCGAACAGAAGAAATACTCAGTACACAGTCAAGGTAAGGATGATGGTGAGGATGACATGTTCACCACCCAGACCCAGGTGGGCTCCTAACCTGACACCCGTTAGGAGAAAATACATTCTAAGTTTGTATATAACTGAGTTCCAATGCTCGATATAGACTTCTTCCAATGTTTAAGTTTATATAAAGCATGGTATAAAGTTGTTATTAATAAAATGTCCTTCTAACAATGAGGTAGCCTATGCAGTCATAAAATATACATTAATAAAAATTGAGTTCATAAAAAATGACTGTAATCAAAGAGATTGTTTTATTAAAAAAATGGAACCATTCTTGACTTTTTATGATCAAATCATGGTTTTGAAATTACTATCTTACAGCCATCGCACACTCCACTTTTTGTAAGATGAAATGTTAATTCCTTTACGTGGCACACAGGCTAGTTCTGGTCTCTGCCTGTCTGTCTAACCACTTAGTTTTCTGTCATAATAGCCATTCTCTTGCCTTTACATGGGTTTTCTTTTCCTTATTGTAGACATACTCACACACACACACACACACACACCTTTGCTATAGCCAACGTCTTCTGTTTTCTTCAAATACAATTGTAAGCTTTTCCTCCTCTGAGATCCTTTCAGTGAATTCATTCATTTCAATATTTATTTTCATTCATTTAAACATTCAATCTTCCAACAAGTATTTCCTGAACACATGATTGGTTCAGACATCATTCCATGCCTTTCGAGTAGAGTGATGAACAAGACAGACAAGGTCCCTCGTCTCAAAGAAGTGACACACTAGTGGGAAGAGACAGAATAAATAAGAAGAAAAAAAAAAGAATAACATTGACATTTAGATGGGTGATCAGGAAAGACTTCCTGAATGATAGATAGAAGATGCCAGCTGCTAGGACATAAACTCCATAGTAATAGAGATTTTATCTTCTCTGTTCCCTGTTTATCCCCGGTGCTTAAGGCAGTGCCAGGAACAAAACTGATCCTCAGTAATCATTTGTTTTGGATGGAAACATTAAGGCAATGGATACTTTGGGAAATGCAAGGTCAAAGTGTTCCAGGCAGAGGAAAGAACCAGTGCCAATGTCCTAGAGGAGGAAGAGCTTAGTACGTTTAAGGAAGGCAAAGAAGGCCTGCAGTAAGAAGTGGGGTCAGACAGGGACCTAGGACCCAGGGAGGTCCAGGTCAGGAGTACGACCGGAAGCCATTGAAGGCAGATGGAAACTTGCACATACGTACTTCCATCATAAATTATCATAATGCCTCATCATTTCCTGATCCACCCTATTGGTTTTTTCCCCCTTTGTCATTGCCTTCTGCTCCAGTCTTTATTATTTCTTTTATTCTACTTTCTTTGGGTTTTCTCTTTTTTTTTTTTCACTTCTTGATTTTGATGCCAAGTTTACTCATTTTTATTTTTACTAATTTTACTAATATATGAACATAACTATAAAATTCATCTCAATATTACTTGAACTTTATCCCATTAGCTTTGATATGCAGTGTTTTCATAACACATAAACTGTTTTTTTTTTATCTCAATTTGGATTTCTTCTTTGGCAATTTAATTTTTAAGAAATGTATTTTTCAACCCCCAAATATATGGGTTCTTGGTTATCTTGTTTTTAATTTTGCTGTGATAAGAAAATATGGGTCTGTATGATGTCTATTCTGTGGTATTTGTTGAGACTTGCTTTGTAGCCTAGTAAGAAGTCAAATTTTGACTTCAAAATGATGTTTTTCCCCCTAAGTACCAGATGTAAGCCTCCCTCTCTATATATTATATCAAGTGTGTTAACTGTGTTGTTCAAATCAGCCATCTCTTTAGGAACTGTTCTTCTGTTTGTTCTGTCACTGGAGGAGCTGTTCTAAAGTTTAGAGTCACGACTGTAGTCTTGTCAACTTCTTGTAATCATGTCAGTTTTTGTTTTTCATCTTATCATAATTCATATGTGTTGTTAGGTGCATGAACAAGTCCAGAACTGATATAGCTTCCTGATGAATTGCTCCCTTTAGAATAATCCTTTTGAAATATAACGATGCTCCCTCCCACCCAAATGCCTATTTTGTCTGAGACCAATACAGCCATATTCACTGGCACCACCATGTCATTCTGTCTTTTTTTTATTTTCTTTATTTCCCTTGTGTCCTTTCTTCTCTTTTCCTGTTTTCTTTTATTCTCCTTTTATGATTATATAGCAGGAATGTATTCACTTTCTATTCCTTAAGTAGATAAATCTGCAGTGTTCACATATGACACAGAAAGTGTAACGATAACCAGTATCTTTCCTCTCAGACGGTATCAAATTGGCAGAATGCATTCATTCTGATCTCCTCTGCTCCCAGGTCACACGTCAGTTACAATTCATCTTGCTTTTAAGCACCCACCTCCCCAAAGCAAGCATTTCTGTCGTGCGGATGTAGCTTTTAGAGTCAATGCTGGTTCAGTTGGGACCACATAGGTTTCCCTGTGTTCCTTTCTGGTTCCTCTGTTTCTTGCTTCTCAGACTTTCTTCCGTTCTTTCGTGGAAGTTTACTAGTTATATTATAAAATCTCACAGTCGCTGTCTGAAAACGTCTTTATTTTCTCCTCCTTCTTTAGTGATAGTTTAGTTATTTAGTTCATGATGACAGTTATTTTCCACTGTGAAGACATGATATTGCTGTCTTCCGGCCTCTGTTGCTGCCTTGGATTACATACTCCTGGTAGTCCAATCATTGTTTTTTTATTTTTTATTTTTTAATATTTTTAAAATTGAGTTATGGTCAGTTTACAATGTTGTGTCAAATTCCAGTGTAGAGCACAATTTTTCAGTTATACATGAACATAATATATATTCACTGTCACATTCTTTGTTGCTGTGAGCTACCACCAGATCTTGTATACATTTCCCTGTGCTATGCAATACAATCTTGTTTATCTATTCGGCATATGCCTGTCAGGATCTACAGATTTCGAACTCGCAGTCTGTAATTACTGTTTTTAAAAATAGATAATCTGCCTGTTTCATCTGGTTACTGTTAAGATGTCCTCTCTGCTTCTGAGTTGTGCGTGTCTCTTTAAGGCGCGTTTACTTTTGATGCCTCCTACGCAGGAGATGTGTTGTTTCCTCTCTTTTGCGACTTCTGTGAACCACTCAGACATTATCGCTTCAGGTCTTGTCTCCCTACCACCACTCTGTCTTCTCCTCCGAGGAACGATGCGTAGAAACATGGCAAACATTCTTTTCATTCCCCTGTATCTCTTAAACTCTCTGTCATGCTTTCCATTTTTAGTTCTCTCAGTCCGGATCCTGGATAATTTACACATTCTGTCAAGTTGTTTTTCTGTTACACAAAGTTCTTAGGAGCACTAAGACTTCTGTTACTGTTTTCGCAGACTCTGTCTCGGATGGTTATTTTCCCCTTTTCGAAATTTTTTTTCTAGAGAGTTTTGTCTTCCGAGGTGCTTGTTTATTTTCTTGAAAGAATCCCATGAGGGTGTTTTGGGTCACGTTCCTTAGACCCAGACTCCTAGGATGAGGATTCAGTGGTAGTGCTTACTAAGAATGTGCCACTGGGAAACTGGCAAGGGGGTGGGGAAAAACAGGACAGACAGGAGGAAAAATCCAAACAAGGGTGTGATCTCAGGCAAAGTCCCACAGAAAATGACCTCAGGCTGATCCTGCAGGGGACTCTGGAGTTTAAATTACAGAAGAGAGTTGTTAAACTGAGGCTGGGAGCTCCGGGAAGCCTGGAGTGGGGGGCATGTCTGGGAGGGCAGTTCTCTGAAAAAGGAGACCCAGAAAGTGCTGGCTGGGAAAGCTCACCAAAGAGGGAGACCAGCACCCCAAGAAACAGTAAAAGTGGTTCCAGGGGATCTGGGTGAAGCACAGACATTGACATTATCCACTACAATATCTCCGCAGGGCAATTTTGCTTCGGATTTTGCCAAGAACTTCAGAGCAGAACTGGCTGAGGACGAATTATTTACGTTTGCTTCTGCGCGTGGGGATTCTCTGATACTATGCGGATTTCTGTTCTGAAAAGTGAAGTCTCAGGGAGCTGATTTCTCATTTAAGACTTGTTTTCACCCAAAGTACAAGCCAACTTGAGCTTGCATGTCAGCTCCCTGGGCTGCTGAGCATTTTTTGTTTGTTTTCCTGGTTCCTCTTCACATGAAAGGCACACCCCCAGCAAAGGCTTTTAAGCAAGGTTTCAGTTCCAAACCCTCATCTCCTGTAGAATGCAAGGATTATTCTTCAGTCCAGGTATTAGTTGGTTTAATTACCTCCCCTCTACATCCCTCTCATATCTCCCTTTAGAGCTGCCTCAGTATAAACTCTAAACTCGGGCACTGACGAACTCTTTGATTCTGACATTCAGATATTCCCTTTTCTTTTGGGAGAGTTTAGCTCTGCATCCATCTTTTCTTATTTTAAATCCAGATTTCCTAGGAGTTGGTCACGTGGAAGATATTTCCAAATCAGCTATGTCTACCATCTTACAGAAACCGGAAGTCCCACTGTGACATTTGTCTGTTATCATCATGAGAATATAAGCTCCTTGGAGTTAGAAACTATTTTTTTTTAACCTCTATAATCTGGGCTAACATTGTAAGCCTTTGACAAATATTTGTCCCCCAAAATGATTAAGTGGCCCAGAAAATATTGGCATAGGACACAAACACTATTTTGTTAATAGTCCACATTTGAGACCACAAAAACCTTAAATGTATACCTGTGAAAGAATAACACCAGGTATATATTAGGAGTAATGGCATAGATCCTTGTACAGAGTGAGAATTATTCTTCAGTCACTAGTTCAAAAATGAGTTGAAGATAAAAGTGCCTTGGTCCTGTCCTCTAGACATCTATTACCAAACATCTTCACAGCCTCATTAACTCCTTAGTCATCAGCACGTTCTTTTAGCCATACGTAGTAATCGTATCCTTCAGGACATATGTGGCTTTGTTAATAGCTCCATCTCAGAAATTTAGGATAAATAAAATAGATAAAAATCTCAGAATAAAACCTGAGACACTTTGTACTTCTTTCCTCTGATCTCTCATGACAGATCGCTCCCAAGTCTTGTCAGTTCTACCTGCAAGACCGTCCCCATCTTTGTTCTTACTGCCACCACTCTGGTCCATGAAACCCAAGCAAATCTCTCTGCTGACAGATGTCTCTGCCTCTCTGGCGGGTCTCTTTCTCATGGTCCGACCAGCAGATACTATCAGTTTAATCCACCTAAAACACAGTTTTAATCGTATCTGTTTCTCGTTTAAGAATCTCCAATCGTTTCCTATTTCCTAATGAAATAATAAATTCATCGAATCTGTCATTGAAAGTTCTCCTGGATTTGGATCTAACCTGGTTCCTCTCCATTTTTTCTCCCTCTCCTTTTTCTCCTTCCTCCCTGAACTCTGGTTGAACTGAATCTGTTACTGTTTTGATTCTATTATAAGATCCTTTATCTTTTCTGATCTTCGTCCTTTCACTTGCATGTTCTTGGCTTTACCAAAAGTTTCAGTTGTGCTCAACTTCTTAATGGTGGAAGCTGAATAAATACTTGTGGCATTAACTGTTTTTTTGTTTTTTTTTTTTTAATTAAGTCCTGAGCTGCATGTGATCCTTTGGTCAATTTGCCCTGCATTTAAATGATAGTTGATATCACGGGAGATCCTGTGAATTTTCTCTGTTCTGCGGGAGTCACGGTCACCAAAGAATGTTAAATGCCATGAACACCAAAATAATGAGCTCTTCTCTTCCAGCCTGTCATGAGGAAAGGTGCAGGGACTAGGTGTCCATGAACACACATGTCTGCACGCTAGTCTTGTTAGACACGTTGGACTGTGTCTGCAAAAGGGCTGTTTTTCAGTTCTCTGTTGGTTTTCAGCTTATTCAATCCTTCAGTTTTGGATCTTCTCTCTCTTCTCTTTCAGATGAGTTGTATGTGGCAAAAACATCAAACTTTAACTGGAAGGAAGATTTGTGCCTTGCTAGTCTTAATCTGGACCCCCAGGAGTCTTGAGTGGACCCCAGATGGCTCCTAACTGTTGAGGTCAGTGATGGAGAAAATTTGGGAGAGAAGATATAGAGGTCAAAGAGTTCCAGGAACTGCAGTGTGGAAAAGGTGACATCCTCAAGAAGGGTAAACAGGAAGGACACGCCATCACTCTCACCAGAAGAGGAAGTGACTCTATCGGTGTGCTCTGTGGCCTCCAGAGGTAGTTTATTTCTGTGGCATTAAAAGACTTAGTTAAAAAAAAAAAAAAAACTCTCTGTTTTATACCTCTTCTCCTAGAAAATAATGTAAGGTTTCCAAGACAGCTGGAGAAACAACTGAAGTACAACTTTTCTTAGTTTTCATTTTATCCCAAAGAAACTGAAAAATTCCCACAAGCTGACTGTGTGACAGGAAATGGGACTGAAGTCTTGATTTTGGATATTTTTTCTTTCGTATTTTCCTAAAAGTACTGAAATTTGCTCCCTCAAATGTTGCCCCTCCTAACACCGTCTTATAAGATAACAGCCCAAATAAGGCTGCGGGGGAAGCATGTAGATTTCCAGCAAGCAGGTATTTTAACAAATGAGTCAAATGCAACAGAAGTCATCAGCTGTAGTTCCAAAGTCGAACGCGTTATTTCGACTTTCTCAAATGCAAGTAGCTGGACCGGAAGCATTCCAGGTTGGCATTAGTGTAACACATGGAAAAATCAAATGGAAGCTCAAGACTATTTACGAGGAATGGTATATACCGATTCTGCCCAGTTTGGCCAACAGATCACGGTCACGTGGGGCCTGCCATTTGGTCAAGGAAGAGTTATTTAAATTTTTATAGACAGAAAAAGGATTTGTGGAGAATAACTCTGTTCACACTGTAGATGACAGTTCTATTCAATTCCTTACAGAGATGATGCTGTAAATCTTATCAGCTATTCAATTCCTGTCTGCTATTAATTTCTCATTCCCTGGGAACTGGAGAAAGAGCTGAAGCAAATGTCCCAGGCATCTCAGCTTGCATCCTTGCATGTAGGAACATCTGCATTTAGTCTGGAAAAGCAAGAGTGGACAGCACAACAAAGGACTACTTTCCTACCAAGAAAGAAGAGCTCCTGAGGTTAGAAGAAGCCCAAGTACAGAATTTGGTCAAATCCGATGTGTTATTGCCAGAAGGGAGCACGTGTGCATTTGTCACTTAGATGATCATCCTCAGCCCGAGCGCAAGGCGGCTGCGATGAAAAAGTAAGCAAAGTCTCACAAAGCTGTTGTTTTATAACTTCCGTGAGCCATCGAGTCCTCTGGAGTGGGGGCACTGGTAACCCAGGCACAGAGCATTCGCCGTGTTGACAACAGTAGCAGTGATGGTGTGAGTAATGGTGGCGCGCTGGCTGCAGTGCCTTCCAGCTGGATGTAAGACATCAGAACGCTTCCCTGACTAGAGATCGGAACCCTTGGTCTGGGGCTACTTGGCGTCCTCAGCGGTACTTCCTGCCGGGGCAGTATGTGGACAGTGATACTGTCAACAGGTAACAATGGCATAGCTGCCACTCTGAACTTAGCTGTAATCAGACACATTATCTCTGCGATCTGGACCAGAAGTTATGAAAAACAGTAGGTTCCCCCGTGGTGGTCAAGGGAATGTTACTAGGACTCACGGGAGACACCGCCTGGATATTCTTACATTTATTTGGGAAGAGCTTCTGGGGGATACATGGAGGAATGAGTACAATTACAGATAGTTTTTTCAGATATGGTTGTTTTTGTAATCTTGTTCTTAGATCGAAACTGCTGAGATTCAGGAAATGCAGGTGACTGCTGGAAAAGCGGTCTCTGCTCTGCTTTCTCTTCTTGAGTCTTCCAAGCTCTGCTGCTGTTCTGGGCAAATGCCGAGGTGTGCTGCTCAGTCTCCCTTCTGAACAGTCTGCTACCCAGCCACGTGGAGGGCCGCAGCTGCCGGTCTCCAGCCATTGGCTCCCTCCGGATCTGCCTCAGCTTTTGAACAGAAGTCAAGATCTCAGCCTGCCTCCCGGCCAGGGATGGAGCAAAGCAGTGCTGCAAGGTTAGCTTCAGACAGTCTCTGCTCTGAAGAGCCTAGATGGACCGGCACAGCTTTTGTCATGTCTGTGTCATGATCTGACAGCTCCCCCACCGCCCCCCGGCCCCATCCTACTTCCTCCTTTTCCCTTGTAAGGTCATAGCCTCTCTAACAAACCATTTGCACACACGACTCATCTCAGCATCCGCTTTCTGGAGAGCCCAATAGGAAGGGCATCTCACACTGTCCTCCCTCCCATTACATGTTATAATAATCTGTGCAGCAAAATATCCGTCTGCCCTGGGACCTCCATTCTTAATTTTTTCATATGTGAACAGCCAAGTCGATATTGTTAAGAGAGACTGATTTTGGATTCAGATTGTTCTGGATTTGAATCTCAACTTTATACTTGGCAATATGAACTTGACCAAGCTCTATTTTCTTTTTTCAAAATTGAAGTACAGTTGATTTATTACAATGCTGTGTTAGTTGCTGGTGTACAGCACAGTGATTCAGTTATACATATATATTCTTTTTCATTATTGGTAATTGCAAGATATTGAATATAGTTCCCTGTGCTATGCAGTTGGACCGTGTTGTTTATTTTATATATAGTGTATGTGTTAATCCCAAACTCCTAATTTATCCCTCCTCATACCCTTTCCCCTTTGATAACCATAAGTTTGTTTTCTATGTCTGTGAGTCTGTTTCTGTTTTGTAAATAAGCTCATAGTATAATTTTTTAGATTCCACATATAAGTCACATCATATTGTATTTTTCTTTCTCTTTCTGTCTTACTTCGCTTAGAATGACAATCTCCAGCTCCATCCATGTTGCTGCAAATGGCATTATTTCATTCTTTATTATGGCTGAGTAGTATTTCATTCACACCTTCTTTATCCAATCATCTAGGTTGCTTCCACGTCTTAGCTATTGTAAATAGTGCTGCTATGAACATTGGAGCACATGTTTTTTTCGAATTTAAGTTTTTATGAACTATATTTTCTCACCCTTCCAGTCTGGGCCTGAGCTAGAAAGGGATCCCCCATTGGATGGAAACATGGATGTATGCAATTGCTGAGCAAAACAATTAAACATCATCCTAACAGTTCCAAAGACAGAGGTCCCATCTCCCGCTCACCATAGGCTGCACGGATTTTGTTATATTTATTCTAAGTTTTTCTTTTCCTTTCTAAGAAGAATTTACCACTAATGTGTAAAATGAATGAAACATTTTTTCTCCTTCTTCCTATTAAAAAGAAATTTCCCTTCTCTGTGAAATCTTCTTGCACATTTTTCCCTTTCCCCTCAGCATTCCTATTTTTAATCATATCTTATCTCCTGCCTCTCTTTAAGTCAGTCTTTTCTTCCTTGAAGTTTTGTATATTTTCCTATCTTCTGACTAAGTTATTGTTACTGGTTTTGTTTTCCAATGAGAAGAGGTATTAGCTCTTGGTCTTTATATTTAAATAGAATATAAATTAAATATATGTAATATTAGGTTATTTACTATATTTAAATAGAATGTAAATTATATATATATAAAATATTGGGTTATTTACTGTATTTCAAAAAAGAGGTTTCACTCCATTTAGCTTCCTCTTTGTCTTTTAAAATTATTATTTGAAATGTTTCCTCTGGTGTTTCTCCTTAGGAACAAAAAATTGAGAGAGAGATGGAAAGAGGAAAATTATGGAAAATGTTTTAAGTAAAGTTAGTTTTTTTTTTTAATGCTTTTCACTTTCCCTGCCAAGTTTAAATCCATGAAATCATGACTAGATGCTAAATACAGAAAAATCCCAAATAAATTGAACCTGGTTTAAGTATGATTACATATTCTTATACAATGTTTTGAAAAGGGATCTTTTCAATGTAATGAGTATTTATAATAAATAAACACCAAGTAATACTAACATCTTACCATTTTATGATGTTTTACAGTTTGCCAAGGACTTTCACTTTATCTTATTTTAATCTTGTGTAAAAATACCCAAAAGGCTGAACTGTTCCTGCCAGACTTTCCAGTCTTCTTTATACAAACGAAGTAAGAAGACTGAAATAATGTGTAATAGAACATTAAAATGAAAGTCTTGCTTAAGACCTCAAGACAACAGAGCCCAGAGATTCTAGACACACATGTGGCAATCCTCCCACAAAGAAATATATACGTATTCATATATAATATATTAATGTGCAGTATGAGAAACGAAGATATTTCTACCACTTTAATCAGTAAGTCTATTCTTAGTAATGTACTCAAAAAATAATCCAACACAAGAAAATGGATGAATACTAAAGACCTCTATATCAGTTTATATAAAATAAAAAAAAGAAAAGAAATCACCTGAATGTTCACTTGATGGCTGATTTCCTATTGAGATTAGAATAAAATTCAAGGGAGGGAGGGTACAGCTCAAGTGGTAGAGTACATGCTTAGCACGCATGAGGTCCTGGGTTCAATCCCCAGGACTTCTCTAAAAATAAATAAATAAGCAAAATTAATTACCTCCCCCCCCAAAAAAAAATAATAAAGGAGCTTTCCTTCTCCACCCTGTTCTGAAAAACAAAATTTTAAAAAAGAATATAAAATTCAACATCTTTTTAATGACCTTCCCAGGCCTTGCTCATCTGTCTCATCTTACCTGACCTTCTGTGCACTAACCACACTTCAGCCACTGGTCTCAAAGGCATGCAGCCCATTCTACCACAGGGCCTTTGCACATATTCTCCTGACTAGATCATGATTGTCTTCCTCTTACCCTTCATCTGACTTAGTCCTTCTTATCCTCCAAGCTGCAGCTGAAATGCCATTTTCGTGGGAAAACTTCCCTGACTATGTCTGGTCTCAATAATACCATGTCATAATTCTTTGTACTTTCCTTTTGTAGCATTTATCACAATTTTATTTTTAAAAGTGTTTCTTCTTACTTATTTAATGGCTTTCTTCCCAGCCAGGCTTAAAGTTCGAGAAAGACAGAAGGCATGTCTATCTTGTTCAGTGCTGTTTTCTCCTACCACATGTGAGACACACAGCAGATCATCAATAAATATGTGTGGACAGAATAAATCAATGCAAGTCTTAATTCTCTTCATTTCAAGAAACAGATGCTCTGGGAAGCTGGTGGAACCAGGAACACCCACCTGTGGATTTTGAGGGCTTCGCTTTCATCAAGATCAAATGAATTGTACTTTCTCCTGCTTAAGGCAGATACCTTCTTTTCCCAAGTGAATCGTAAAAAGGGAAATGCACTCTTTACACGGTTCACATTTGCAAAAGAATAAAAAATGGTTATTACGTGACCAAGCCAGTGTAATCTTAGTGCTTATCTAACTTTATTAAATGCCCTCAGGATCTGTTTTCCCAGATTAGTCTCTGTGATCTGCTCTCCCAGGGACAACATCATGTTCTTTTTCTTTTTTTTTTTTTTAAATTTTGACTCTAACCTTACATCCTTTTATAGTATTTCCTAAGGAACTTTCTCTATTCACATCTGCAGTAGGAGCTTGTAAATATTCAATATTAAGTGCACGTGGATGAATGTCTATTTCCAGATGCCTAAGAGGCACAGTCATGGAGACATAGATCCTACTTATGCCTTTAGTCTTGCATTAACATTATGAGTATCATTTACTCCTTCAAACCATCTTTGGAGAAACTCCTCTCTGGTTTCTGTGGCTCAGGTCATGTAACTATAATGTGATTCGAAACAAAGTCCATTGTTTTAAAACCCATAAGGTGGATTCAGAATCCTATCGGTCTCACACCTGCAAGTGTCCTCACTGATTGATAGCTCTCCAAGAACACAGCTCATGGCTCTTAACCTCTGCGGTTCTTCCCACTTCAGTCTCTGCTCTCATTTAAAAAAGACCTAAGGACAGGACGCTGTCACAATCTCCATGAAGCTTGCTGTGGAGCTAGCGGGAAGATGGGCGTCATGTAAGAGATGATAGAAGACTGCTTGTTTGAGTGGAGTCTACTGGCCTTTTCTCATTTGTCCTCTGGATCATCCATGCTTTGCAGGGGAAAGAGCAGTTGTAGTGGACGTGACGACTGCTGCCTTCTCAGCTGGCTTGATCTTGGGGGGCAGGGTGTGTGCTGGCTAGAACTTGGTCTGGGGAGGGGTGTGCTGGCTGGAACTGGAGCCCACACTCTGTAGGGGAAACACTGCAAAAGCCACATCGAAGGGGGTGCTGTGACTGCAGATACAGAAAGAAGGGGCTGTCACAACCCATTTACCATCTACTACGTGGCAGACACTGCGAGACCCACGGTGGAGTGATGCAGAAAATGAGATGTTTGGGAAGAGTGTTGAAACAGCAAGGATTCAGAGAGGGAAGAGCATAGAAGAGATCGTTTGGCAGTTGGATGAGCAAAAACAAGAGTATTGAGGTGTATACCGAAGCTGTTAAGGTGTAGAGGTTGGTTGGAAGATAAGAGGTCAGAGAGGGTGAGGCAAGCTTTGTGAAGACCTTAAATGACAGAGTGAGTTGTGAAAGATTTGTGAGTGTGATAGTTCGGTAACTGAAGGTGCATTTTAGAAAGATTAATATGGTATGTCTGTGTAAAACGGTTAATGGTGGGAGAGACCAGTTAAGGGGTTGAGTCGATAACTAATGAGACTCTAAGAGACAAGGGAGGCAGAGAGAAAGGAAAGAAGTGGAGGGAAGTCACGGCTCAGCATAACATGAATGATTTAATAATTGTATGAGGATGAAGAGGGACGAGTGAGAGAAAGTGAGCATTGAGTTCAAGGTTTTAAATCTGAGTCACTGGAGCAATTCAATAGAGATTGGGAGGCGGGGCTAGTTTAGGAGTGGGGAGAGAGACAGAGGGAAGGAGAAGGCTTGTATTATATAGCTTTCCCCCTAGTTTGCAGCTACTTGCCTTCTTGCTGTGTCTTCACATGGTGCGGAGCAGAGAAAGCAAGCTCTAGTCTCTTTCTCTTCTCATAAGGGCGTGAATCCCACAATGGGAGCTCCACCTTCAAGACATCATCTAAACCTAATTACTTCCCAAAGGCCCCACCTCCTAGTGCCACTGAGGTGTAGGATTTCAATGTGTGAGATTTTGGGGAACACAAGCATACAGTGAATAGCACAAATGTACCACTATTTGCAGATAATGTATTTTCTGGAAAGTCAAGGTAACATGGCAAAACAATCTTGGTATTATTGAGAAAGCTTAGTAAAGTGCTTGGATATAAGATAAATACATAATTTGATAGAAAATATAAACAAATAGAACATTCTTAATAGCAGAACAAAGTATGGAAACAAATATATGAACTTTGTATGATAAATCATTACAAGAAATGCACAAATCTATATAAATTTAATATCAAGATAAAAAGAAGACAAGTAAATGGAAAAGACAGAACGCCGAAGTGATGACATTTCTTTATAAATTATTTCCTAGATGTAGTGAAATTCTAATAAAATCTCCAAAAAAGAATAGATAAGAAAATGTTGAAAAGAGTAAAAAGGGGACTAACACTACTAGGGTTAAAATATACTTTATAGCTATAATAATCACCTCCATCTGATCATAGTAATAGAGTAGAAAAAAATTTAAAAATAAGTCAATTGAAGAGAACACTAGCTCAGAAACAGATCTTATAAAATAATTATATGTATATGACAAAGGCAGTATTACATATTAGAGGAAAGGAAAAAGATTATTCATTGAGTGGTGTTGATGTAACAAATAAAATATTGACTTAGGTTCTTTTCCCATGGTATATGCCAAAATGAATTTCAGAATTGAATTAAAAAAAAAAACCTTTAAACAAATATAAATGATGGTTAATATTTATTAAGTACAACATTGGAATACAATGCAATGATAAAAAGCATCAAATTTGCCCAAGTAAAATTTCCCTTAAGGAAAAGCACTATGAAGGCAGTGACCCTGGAGGTCTGACCCACCACTGACCTCTGTGTCAGGCAAGAGGTCTAAGCACATGGTGTGCACAAATTTTTATAGACTATATGAAAACAATTCTTTTTATTTTTTGTAATGGTAGAACCACTATCATTTTTTAAAATGACAAATTGGGAAAGTATCTGTCCTACATATGAAACAGGATTAATGTCCCTCTCACTAAAAGTTTATGCAAATTTTAGGAAACATCATTAAAACCCATTAGATGGACAAGTATGTGAACAAATTGTTCAAAATGGAGGGAATACATAGTTTAATGAACACTTGAAAAATGGATGTTAATAACAAGGAATTGCATGTTATGTGTCAAATTATAAGATTTTTAAAAAGATAAGAATATTCAATGCTGGTTTGGGTGTAAGTTTAATAGGCTGTCTCATGGACTTTGGAGGGAGTTTATATACACTTTTTAGAAAGGTATTTTTGCATTCTATATCCACAGCCTTAAAAATATTTACTAATTTTGATGCTGTAATTACTTTTCAGAGAATGTATCTTAAAGAAGTTATCTGCTACCAAAGGAAAAAAAAAAACCTTATAAAAAATTCATCATAGGACTAAATATGGTGGTAAAAATTTGACAACCTTCTGTCCAACAATAAGAAAATGGATTTAAAATTATGGTGTAGTCACACAATGAAATATTCTGGAGCCATTTAAATGATTTCTACAAAGATTTTTAAATGCCATCAGAAAATAATTGTTTTAAAGGATACTGTGAGGAGGTAAATGATTTTGCGTTGCCAACAACGTAAAATATGCATAGAAAAAACAAATAGAATAACATACATATTAGCTTTCACCTAGAGGAAGGGCACTTAGCTCTTTGAAGGGATTCTCTCATTTACCCTCGCCATCAGGCCTATGAAACATACATATTTTGTATCCGTCCCATTGAGTATGTGAGGAAACTGATAGAAAAATTAAGCAACTTGTCCAAAGTCTCTGAGCACTGAGACAAGTGCGGTAGCAGGATTTGATAGCAGGCTGGCTCCCGCATCCATGTTTGTTTTTATCGCTACACTATACCGCTGGTTTTGTTTTTGTTAAAATACATCAAAATGTTTTCGGTAGTTTTATAAATTTGAGGGCTCATTGGTCTCCCTTATATTTTTCATACTTTCCAAAGTTTGACTTAAAAAAATTAAGCATGACTTAATCATAATAAGTGACCTTAATTATATATATATATGTGTGTATGTATATATATATATATATATATATATATATATATATATATATATATATATGTATTTAAAACCCCAAAGTCAACTTGATTTTGTGTGGTCACACTCAGGGTCTGTATCTGGGAATTATTTGCAGCCCTCATTTCCAGTTCTCTCTTCCCTAGACGCACTGGGAACCTCTGGTCCCCCTTCTGGTTTGTTCATCGGATCCTCAGGGTTCCCAGCCGCAGTCCCGGGATCCCCATCCTTGAAGCGCGCTTTGTCCCTGCGCCTGCGTCGCGGAAAACAGCTCCAGGGTGCAGTAGCCGAGCTTTCAAAGTTCGCGGGCTCTGAGTCTCCCGGACCCTCCCGGGTGTCGCCCCAGCAGGCCCGGCAGACCTCTAGCGGCCGCGACTTCCAGTCGCTGGCGGAGACTGGGCCTCACCCGGGAACGCAGAGACCTTCCGAGCAGGGAGGCTCCCGCGGGGAAAGCCCGGGGCTGGCAGGGCGGAGGTCAGCTCTGTCCCAGAGTCCGTGGGCCGCAGGAGTTTGGGGTTCAGGTCTTGGGAGCGGTGCCCCTCGGGGTCGCGCACGGAGCCCCCAGGCTGACCATCCTTTAGCAGACCGGGACAGTTGACAAAAACAATGGTTATTTCGAGTTGACTGAGCGCTGGCCTCTGATAACATCGAGTGTTGATTAAGGGTTGCCTGGAACAAAATTTACGGCTTGCGTTTTGGGGGGAGTTATTGCGGGAGTGAGTGTATTTTAAACACATTATCTCCTTGGGAATTTATGATCTCTCTGGTCGAGAGCAAGAGTCAGGGGAACCGTGTGTAAACCCATGGGAAGCCAAAGCCCCGCTTTCGGGGAGCTGGGGGAAGCGTCGGCCATCTGGAGCGCAGTGACGGGTCCCAAGGAGTAACCAGGTTTCCCGGGGCGCTGGGGCAATGACTGGGCTTGAGTCTGCCTTGCTTCCTCGAGACATTCGCACGCGCGAATACAGCCCGGCAGCCAGTTCCTGTGCCCGGAATGAGTCCTTCATTTCCCAGGTCCACTTGGGGGAAAATGGTGAACCCCCCAAATTCGCTTCCTCGTGTGGTTTATAAGAGCCGGGGAGGGGAGATTACAAGTGCAAGTGATCTAACATTGGAACACCCGACTGCGGTGAATCAGTGAATCAGTAAGTTTCAGTGTCTAATGAATTGAGGGGACGCACATTACTTGCATTTGTAAAATCGTGATCTCGCGCGCCCCAGATGAGCTGCTCCGGTGCGGAGAGCTGGGCCGAGCGGGGGTGGGGAGGGTCTCCAGTCCCAGGCGCTACGCTCGGGGCTTCTGCCCAGTTTCCTGCCTCGCAGTCGCCGCGTCCGCCCCAGCCGAGAGCAGTTTCTGCAGTTGAGAAACTCGATAGGAGGCAGCAGCTGATCTCCCACCACCCTAAAAATAATCCGCCCGGCGCCCTGCGTGCTTCGGCCAGGGGAGGAACACTCTGCCTTCGGAGTAAGTGAGTCCGTGTCTTTTACATAAATATCATTTTAAAAAATTGAAGGATAACCGTAAGCTGTCGGTTTTGATCCAGCGTTTCGGCAACCAAAAGGCGCCCGAGCACTCTCGCTGCGCTTCGCCTTCAACGTCGCTATTTCTAGGATTAAGGGACGGGGCCCCAGCCGGGGAGCAGAGGGCGTGGGGATCAGGTTTCCAGCTTTACTTTCAAGACTCTGGCCGGCTCCTGCTTAAACCAACTGGATATAATGCAGGGAGTTACTACCATTTCTTTCTCTCTCTGTGTATGTCTCTTAGACATTTCCCATCTTGTTCATGAAGTAGCTTTCTTTCTGTCTGCTTAATTTGTGTTATTCTTTGCTTTTTTAGGAGTTCTGCGTCCGGGTTTGAATTTTACACTTAAGACAGTGTAGGAAGCCGGTGTTTTGAAGGTAGTGGAGGTGCACCGGTAGGGGTTTGAAGCAGCGTCAAGCGATTGCCCAAGGTATTTATTTGTTGCTTTACTTGTCCAGTTTGGGATTAAAAAAACAACAACAAAAAACCACTGGAGTTGTCTCTCTAAAGCAATCTTATCTGCTGAGTGGTTCCAACATTTCCTTTGGTGTGCAGTACAACTTCGCTGGGTGCATTCAGACCAGGCACTTAACCAGAAGTCTCTTCGTAAAGCTGGTGAATTCCTGCTTGGATCTGTCATTGATAGATCGATAGACAGACATCTTATACTTCGTGTTTTATGAACCATGGACTGAATAACTTCAAATAACTTATTACGTTTGTTTTCCTAAGTGATCTGACTCTGAACATACCCTAGATAATGATAAAGGCCCCAGTTAAGTTCTTTAAAATGTCCTGTTTCAGTCTCCCAACATAATTTGGTTAATTTCTGAATAACTAAAGTATGAGTTATTTTGGTGTGTGAGAATGAACGCTTTTACTTTGCCTTTAGCGTGTTTTTTCCAGGTGTTTCCAGCATGTTAAATTCTCTGGGATTTCTGTTCCATCAGATCTGACTTTCTGCTAGGTGAACAGAATAGAGTGCTAGTTTTCACTTATTTACTTTAGATTCATCGACTGAATCCAAATTTTATACTTCCTGAGTATGAGGAACTTCCTATAATGCATTTCAAGGAATAAGAATACCAAGGGTAGTGTTCTTGCCATGAAGACGTAAGTTTGGTCATCAAGGACTATTCTGTTATATATTTTCTGCTCCACAGACCATCCCTATAATCAAAGTTTCACTTTTGGTGTTTGTCTTTAAAGTTCATTCACTCAAATTCTCCAACTCTATCAGCTGTCATAAACACTTGAACACTTTTCCGTGGGTTTATACTTGTGGGGAAAAAAAATGTCCTGTCTTCCTATCTGGCCCCCTTCCCTCTCACTCCTCCTTTTTCTGGGGCCTCTATCAGTGTTAGCTGGACTAGACAGCTCCAGAAGGGGCGGGGCTGCAGGGTGTCACCTGACCGGGTTTCTTTGGCAAGGGCAACAATTTGTACCCTTCCCAAAGCATCCCTAACTTAACCTGGGTCCTGGGAAGGAAACCCTGAATGACAATTGGAGATTTAAGAATTAGTTAAAAATCTTGATTGAATAAAATGCCTCAGGTAAACACAAACATTCTCGACACATCTGCAGTAAATTCACTTCTTCCCTTTGTTGGTCCATGGCGGGTTGTAGTGAGGGCTGGCTGTTCCGTGCCTCATGCACAGGCAAGAAGGATGGAAGAAGCGGCAGAAGAAAAAGTGAAAGGAGAGATGTGGTGAGAGACAGTAACAGGTGGGGAGCCAGGGGGGAGTGTGAGGTTAGGATTATGGTAGAAAGAAAATATCATTCTAAAGTTTTTACTTTAGCAAGCTGAAGTATGCTACTTTGTGTGATTATGTCATTGTATATATTTCTGTCTTTTAGATCATAACCTCTACATTATACCAAGAACTACTGGCATTAATCTAGTCTGATTTATATAGCATAAGATCACAGGGACTGTTTCTGTCACGCATGCTGTTGAATTCCTAGTGCCTAGCACACGGTCAGTATCAATAAATATTTTTACAGTTAATTAATTAATGGCCTAAAATCCCAGATATCAAGTGCATGGCTGAAAATGTTCTCTGACTTTTTCAGGCTGTTGTACTTCTTTGGTATTCTCTTTCCACAGTTCCACACATTTATCCCAAGATTACTGAATTAGTAGGTTTCAGGACTGATTAAATACGAGGCAGGCAGTGCTTATAGCTAATGAAGTATATATATGTTTTGCAAATTCAGATTATATTTTAGTATCTGACTCAATATTGATAGTGATTAAATATCAAGATTTATGAATGTAGCCAATTGGAATACTATAATTTTGGATAAAATTATAAAACTAGCTAAAGTAAAAATTATTTTTCAATTTGCTGTAGGAAAGTTTATACATGTCTTTCAGTTAAGAGTAAGCTTAAAGTATCCTTTTATCATTTCTATTAAATAAAAGAAGTAGTCTTAAAAATTCCATTGCAAACTATTTTTTTCAGTTTCTGTTTTTTCCATGTTTACCAGAAATAAATCTAATGTACAATTATGAAATCAGAACTTCCATTTTACTGCTATTTGAAAAATCTTGTCCTTTTTAAATTCTTTTATCTAGCTTAGAACCTTAACAGTTGGTTAAGAATTTGGCAAGTTTCTAACCTCGCCTTGAGGGCTTTTTTTTTTTACACTTTTTAAAGTTTTTTTCATTGAAGCATAGTTGATTTACAAAGTTTTATGAGTTCTTTTTTAAATAAAACATTTTTTTAAAAAGATAAGAAAAGGTCTTGACTAGAGAGCATATAAAAAAAAAAAAAGTATTACCAGAAATAATATGAGAGGAATTCCATTTAAGAATTTACAGACTGTAAGCACATAGGCTTTCTAACTAGTTGTTCTATTCATGTAATGCTTTATAAAGCTTTTGTTTAAAATTTTATTTCTCCAATAGTTCACCTACTGTTGCGAATCTTTTCTGTGTAACACGCTTTGTTTTCTTCTAGGAAAAAATATGATTCGTGGCCACTGCTAAATCAATGCAAGGGACGAGAAAAAAGGTACTTCTTTAATTATTCAAACCTTTGCCAACCTTTAATAATCTAACTGTGAATCCAGGGTGACATAAATATGGAAAAGAAACAAAGTCCAGTGAGATTAAAATCTCAAACTGTTACTTATTTTAATCTGAACAGATAAGAGATTTATTTTAAAAAAAAAAAAGTTGGCTGCAGGCTATGTGATGGAGTGGGACGAACATAGTTTAGAGTCAGACACACGGGGGTGTGGATCCCGGCTACTCTCCTGGTTGGCTACTGTCTAAGCCCCAGTACCGTCCTCTGTAAAATGCAAAGAACGCCACTAACATTGCATGGTTGTTCTGAGGGCTTACATAATACATGCAAAACTCCCAGAATTTAGTAGGTGAGAAATAAATAGCAGGCATCATAAAAGACGTTTTCAGAATGCTGACAGTCTTGCTGGCATTTCACAGTAGCGTTTTGATGAAGTGACCCTTGCTCTTACACCATCCGTTTCAGCGCAGCAGTGAGAATTCATCTGAATGGAAGTCAGAGCTTGTCACTCCTCTGATCTCCCCCTTCCCAGTGGCTCCATTTCACTCAGAGTAGAAGCCAGAGTCCCCGCAATGGCTAAGAAAATCCTCCGTGATCTTGCTCTCTGTTTCCTCTCTAAGCTTGTCTGCTTCTCTGGTGGAATACAGCTTTCCAATGAGAAGACATCCTTTGTTCCAAACCTTGAGTGGAGTGTATTTCACATAAGAATATCCTCTGACTATGGGGCCTGAGCTACTTGAATAGTATCTGATTCGCCTTAAACACTTGATTTAACTGTTGTTCAGAGAAAGGCTCTGTGCTGGTTCCAGACACGTTGGTCTCTTTGTACTACTATGCCCTGCAATTAATAAAATGTTGCAGAAAGTTGTGTCCGGCTGAAGTCGTTCGTGAAAGCGTTTTCAATGAGTGCCCATGGGAAAGGATTTACTATTACCCTCTTTTGAGTTTTCAGTCAGTAATTTCATTTCCTCCCTTCTTTTTCTTGGTAATCAACCATTTTTGCTGTTTGAAATCATATTATTCAGACAAATACTCCTTTCAGGTACCACTCTTGGTAGATATTATTGTTTATTTTCCAAATTAAAAAGGAATATTTTTCTCTGAAAAAAAATCTTTACAAAGTGGACCTTAAGGAATGTATAAGGCCTTTATAAGTAACTCTCAACTGGCTTTGGCATACAGTTTCCTTTACTCAACAGCAAAAATAAAGAGGATTAATTGTACAATATAACACCTCTTTAAGGCTATAATTGTATGAAGGAGAATTCAATAGTAAATTGAGGCTTTTCGTTCTCTCTCTCCCTTTTAGGGTTAAACCATATAAGAAGAAATGAGCCTTTCATTCTGTGGTAACAACATTTCTTCATATAATATCTATGATGGTGTGTTGCAAAACCCCTGCTTCGTGGACGCTCTCAACCTGGTCCCTCATGTCTTCCTGTTGTTTATCACTTTTCCAATATTGTTTATCGGTGAGTAACCTCCTGTCCTATATTTCATCACCTGGTGTTGACAGGAAAGGTCTTATTAATGACTGAGATTTGGTATAACATTGATGTAATTTTCCAGCATGAGAACCAATATGTAAGTCTGTGGGCAAAGAACAAACTAGTATCTTGTGTTTTCCAATTACTGATGTTTTTGGCATTTAATATTCTGTAGATAAAAATAGCAGTCACATGCCTTCTAGAAAGGACTTCAAGAAGCCGCAGTTTTTGAAAAAAAGAGAAAGAGTTTTATAAGATAGGTCAGAGCATCCACTGAGTACTTGCTTTGTGCTAGGTGAGGAGAACAGAAAGTGGATAAAACACAGTGCTTGCCTGGAATAGTCACAGGAATTTCCCAGTGAAACACGTAAGTCAAAGTCAAAAGAAATGCTGATACTGCCTTGTAAGCCCATTTACAGATCCAGGAAGAAACTGTCCTGAGCATTAGCCCACCAACAGCTAGCTCTTCTCAGGGCCAGTGGGGAAGGCACGTGGAGTGACATGGTTGGGGACTGGAAAGATACAGAGCATGCAAGTCAAAGTAGGAGTGATGGGGCGTCTTCAGGTAGGAAGAGTAGGTGGGCAAGCTATTTAGAAAGAAGTTAGACAGTTTTCCCTATTGTTTTACAGTTTACGTAGACACAAAATCCAGTTATTTAGAGCAGTTATGCATAATTTGTATAACTTCCTCAAAACAACCAAAATAGACCTTCTAGCATTTTTTAAAATTATACGATTTTTTTCATATAGAAAAATGACCAAGAGTAATGTAATAAACACCTGTTGAATCTGTCACACTCATTGTAAGGAATCTAACAGTCCAAGTACAACTCCCTGATCCTCTTCCCACATCCTACATTCCTGTCCTTTCAAAAGAGGTCACCACTATTTTGAATTTGATGTTTAATAGTCCCATGCATAATTTTGCTCATAAAAGTGTATCAAAAGGCTATCTGACTGATTTTCTTGAGAAAACGTTCATAATTTAAGGATCTGCTTTAAAGGAATGTTTAAAAGTAATCTCTAAGCTTTTATTTCTTCATTTAACAAATCTTAATTGAGAGATTACTAAGTACCGGGCATTCCAACAGTGAACAAAAAATTTCTGTTATATGACAGATATTATGCAGAAGCCAGCATAACTCTTGGCACCTAGTTATTTAGGTCAAGCAAGTGTATAGACATTAAATATATTGGGACCAGAGTGGCCATTTATAGAAACACTAGTTTTTGTATAGGTGGTGGCATTTGTAGGACATTAAGAATGACCCTTTGGCCAAAGGTAGAACATCCTTTTTTAAATTGCAATTCTACTGTTAAATAATTCATTTCTGACATCCAGTTAACTCACTGACAGCGATTGTTGGGCTGCTTGTGTCTCTGGCATCAACACAGAGGCTCGCGAAAGGATGTTTGAATCAAGTGGAATTGGAATGAACACTATCAAAGGAAAATGATGGAGAAAAAATGCAGAGTATTCATCCATAACATTGGCTACTTGAGTTAGTGAGAGACCATACTGAATCTCAAAGAAGTATCTCAGATATAAGGAAAATTACAGTGTTGTAGGAAAAATAAAAGAGCTTATCTGCAAGAGTTTATAGCATAAATTCTAATAGAATACATTAAATGTAACTAATCTTCTAATAAGTATATTTGGGAACAACTAAGCAATGAACCAATATTCTTTTCAAAGAATGCTTCAAGGGTCCCTTTTGTCTATACAAAAATTCCTTCCTTCAGTATTTTAAGTGGACACCCCAATCATTCTTGAAGGATGTAGGGCTTTCCCCCAAGTCAAAAATTCAGAACAAAAGGTGACAAAAGAGACAAGAGTAGGGTCCTTTCTTAGCACACCATCTGTGAGTTGGCATTACTCTATGGTTTTGAGGGGAAACCATCAACATTTTACTAAAATGTAATCTGGTAACTAATTTTATCTCCAGTGATGAGCTAAGGGTGAACCTGTGATGTTCTTGAGCCTACTTAAAATTTCATCAATGAACAAAACTGTAGCCTTCTTTGAGAAAATATCACTAGCACTGGCCCAGTCATAGGTTATCATTTTTTTCGCATGATGTACATGTGATTAAGAGTTGACTCAGCCAATGGGTCCTATATTTCATCACCAAATATGACTTTTTTTGTTAATCCTCCTACAGATCCCATGTTTTGAAAGATTTTAGAATCCAGATTGCTTTGATTAATATCATCATTAATCTGTTTTTCTTTTGAGTGAATCAGAGACCTGTCAGTAAGAGCTGTGACTAGCATAAAATAATCACGTTGTCATCCAGATGTTGTGTTATTCCTGAGCAAAGCAACAAATGTCAATGTCTTACCTAGGCAGTCCTGTAAAAATGAATTGAAATTGTTCCTTTTTCAACATAATGCAAATAGACCAGGATTTCCATTGCTACCCTAGAAAGGAGTAAGGTTTCAGGGAACTCACCCCAAAATCTATCACAATGGAAATCATTTCCATGATTATAATCGATCCTTGTTGATCTCTTGACCTTTTTCTTCTTTTCAGGGTGGGGGAGTCAGAGCTCAAAAGTCCAGATTCATCACAACACATGGCTTCATTTTCCTGGACACAACCTGAGATGGATTCTTACGTTTGCCCTCCTGTTTGTGCATGTTTGTGAAATAGCAGAAGGCATTGTTTCAGATTCGTAAGTGACTCCACTTAGTTAATGGGAGTATGCTATCCTAGTGGGAGGCGTTGATACAGATGGTAGTTAAGAGCGTACCAAGCCAGGCTTAACTTTTTGGTCAGAACTTACTAGGAACCACAGCCGTCCTCCTTTTTACATGACAATCATGCACGTTGTCTATGTTTTTGTGTTGCATCTTTTCTCTGATAACACGAGTTCAGATCTCTGTGGCTTGTACTCATTGATGTATTTTCTGTTTCTTTGCTCCTTCGTCTCTGTAGCCTTGGCCAAAAGTTCTCTCCTTTTAAACGCTTTGATATTTACCTTCTTTTTCAAAATAAACATAAATAGCAAGGAAGATCATATATATATGATCTTTATATATAAATATATAACTGGTGCTTAAATGTTCCAACTTATTTTGTAAAACAGCAAAGATACAACAGCCTGCCTTGAGACAGGCATTCAAGAAGTCAAAGAGCCACTGAGGATATGGCTGCAGATTGAGGCAAAGCACATAATTATTTCAAAATCAGGAGTTGTCATAAAACCCCTATTTATGAAGAAATTCTGACATTCTAATAAAAGAAGTTTGTACTAGGCAGTTAGATATAATGAATTTTATTTATAAACTTGAACATCAGATGAGGGAGGTATTTTTATCACATAGTAACAAAAAATGAACTCAAGTAATAGGAAAATTTTCATTATGAAATGACACCAAATATTACACCTTTCACTGAAGGATTGCTATGAAACTAATTTAAAGTCTGAAACAGAAATCTTCAAAGTGATTTTTTCCTCTTATCTAACAAGACATCTGTTTATGTTTTTCTGTTGCAATTAACAAGGAATGAAACTTCAAGGCTGTTGTCATGCAGCCAACAATTTTGTAATGTTTTATGACAGTACTTTGCATCAATGTGCACATCTGAGTTTCTGATTCAGAGGAAAATCAGAGACCCTAAGATGTGTCACGTTTCTAAGCATTTAGAGAATTGTTTACAGCTCTTTGGCATATTTGTCTTATATTGTATCAGCATAGCCAATGTTAGTGTTCATTTTTTCATTCCCTTGGCATATAGGCTGACTCTTCGTGTTATTATGTGCACGTGTAAAGTGGAAGATAGTGGAAGTCACGTGTGTCCTAAAAGCTTGACATCATGTAGACGAGGGTGACTCCTCCTTTCAGCCTTGGGGCTGATGTGTAGATCCAGTCAAAGACTTGGAACAGAAGCTAAACTAATAATGACAACATATGCTCATGGCGGAAACTTGTTTTATCGTGGCGGTGGTACAAGAGATCCACACTAAAAACAAGCAGAAATACACCCTTGATCTTGCGCTGCCGTCTCCCAGTCTTCAGCTGGAGACTCTTCTCCTTCCCTGTTTTATCCAGGACTCTCAAAAAAAAAAAAAAAAAAAAAAAATCTTCCGGTTCCTTCTGAACCCAAAGATTCAGTTTGCTTTCCCTCTTGCTTTGTCTTATTCTGGAAACTGCTTCAACAAGAATCCCAAAAATCATGAACAACACTTTAATGGACATCTTTTACTCTTTAACACACTTATTATATTTGACTCTGCTGATCATTCCTTCCTTCTTTTTTCTAACAAAACTTCATGAACTGTTTTTTAGTTAAACTATCACAAATGCTTATTATAATTAATAAAACAATGCAAAGACTTTCCTCATTGAATATTTGATTTTCCTTCTGAGTAATACAAATATTAAAGCTATTGATTGTTCTTTTGAAACATTCTGTTTTCCACAAGTTTTCCTAAGAAGTGTTCCCTTTTTTATTTCTCCCTAAATAATTTGTGATTCTGCTTTTTGGTCTAATTTGACTGGCTTATTATTAGAGCAGGTAATTTGTTAAATGAATACCTTTGGGGACTTATTAACATTTTCGTTAGAGTCAATTAAGTGATTATTTTATAAGTAATAAGTATTAAATAAAAAATATATTCTTAAGTATTAAGAATTCTTTATTCTTATTACTTATAAGAGACAGAACCTTATTGAGTTTACTGATTTGGATTGTTAAAGCCCTGTGTGTTGATTATTTTTGTACTAGTTAATTCATCAAATACTAAAAATGCACATTAAAATCTTCACTGTAATATTGTGTTTTCATTTAGGTTTTTATTTCTATCATTTTCTCTTTTTTGAAACTGTTCTTTTGTTTTCCACAATATATGGTTTTTGGCTTTCTCTTTAACTTTCTGACTAAAGATTTTCTGCTATAATGGGATATACGTCCTTCTACTAAAACACTGAAGTCTGCAAATCATGCTCTAAAAATAATAGTGGTTAAAGGAAAGAATAAGGTTTGGGGCCCCACTCAAAACCTGTACTACTTTGTAAGCAGAGCAGTAACAGTATAACAGGAATCTTAATAAAAATGCTAGCATGGTTAAAAAACACGTTAGATCCCTACTAAAGAAATGCCATAAATATAAACCTTGCTGTAGCTGCTACTGTCTGTGTTAATCCTATATTTTTTCCTTTTTTTTTTTTTTACTGATGTTTGTTATTCTTTTTCTAACTTCTTGAACTGAGCACTTAATTATTTATCATAATGATTTCTTATTGAATATGCTCAAGGTTATAAACTTTCTTCTAGGTGTGGTTTTGACCATTTTATAGGACTTGATAGGTAGTATGTTCATTTTTAAATTTTCTAACTATTAAGTGGGTTTTTGATTATTTCTTTGCTTCGGTAATTAAAGAAGCTTAGAGGCATTTCTTAATTTCGGTACTGATGAAATATTTATTTCCAGCATTTTCTCTTTGACCCTTTGAACTATTTCTGGGAGGCAATGGGTGATTTTGAAGCCAGCTCTTATGCTGTGATAATGCCATCAGTTTCATTCCTCTGTCTGTATTCATGATTCCAAACATATCCTTCCTCATGCCTTAAGACTGCATGCACTTGCCTATTAGACAACTTCTTTTGCATGCTTGTTACATACCTTCACAGCCCACACGTTCCTGCTTCCTCTCTCCAACCTGCTCTTCCTCTTAAAATCTTCTGTTAACACCATCTACCCAAGCTCCCTGGGGATTAGTCTCTGTCTCCATCCACATCACACTCATACCTTAACTGTTAAAATCCTGTCCGTGTTGACAGTCTTTTCCAAATGTATTATTCCCTCCCTGCCAAAGCTTAACTCAGGCTTTCATTGTCTCTCACCTGGCCTCTCCCCATGGTTTCCTAACTACTTTCCTTCGTCTGTGCCTCTCCCCTCCTCTCCAACCCACCCCACTACCTGTCAACTTCACCATCCACGTTACTACCAGATTGATGTGTCTAAAGGCCTCATCTGACCACACCACTTAGCTGTTCAAGTGTTCCGTGTTCCACAGGATTAGATTTCAGCTCCTTACCGTGGCATATAAAGCCTTTCATGATGCGTCCTATCTCAGACTTTCTATTTGAGGAACGTTAAACTTCTTGGAAAACTTTGAACATTGTATACTGTATCGTGCATCTGTGTATTTTGCGCATTTTGTTTCCTCTTTTTAAAGTGTTCTTCTGCCTTTTCCCAAATGTTCCTCTTTCTCTCTCGTTACTTTTGAACTAGTTACTTTGTTCTCTATACCGATTGTGTATTCATCATTTAAGTAATCTGAGAAGATTTAAAGGTTGAACTGTGTGGCACAATTAATGCAAATGGACTTGAGGGCTGTCGGTCCTGCCCATCTGTCGTGGCATAACTCCGATCCACTGGAAGCTCTCTACTGCCCCCAGAATGGCATTTCGTCTCCTTGCAGTCATACTGAATTGCTTGCAATACCCTTGAACATGTCTGACCCTCTGTCTGGAACAGTCCTCCTCTCTTTCTTCCTCTGAGTAGCAGTTCCTCATTCTTAAGGTCTCAGTTTAGAAGTCAGTTCCTTCGCAAGGCTTGCTCTGTCTCAGACGCTAGCCCTGCACGCCCTCCTGGCCCCTTCACCTGCGTTTGCATTTCCTATTGCTTTCCTTGAAAGACTCTAGACTTTGGGACCCACAGATGCTATATCCTGTCTTGTTCACTGTTGCATCCCGCAATCTGACAGTGTCTGGACCAGCAAACCCATATGTGTTGAATCAATGAATGAAAATGGAAAAATCACGGAAAGCCGTCAAGTTTGGGAAAGCTACCACAGAACAGGTGTTCTTTCCAACGACATTGGAATTCACATTCCGTTGCTGGTTTTTACTTGATGTAAATTATTTCACTTGGTGAAATTATTTTAAGTAAATTCAAGTAAATTATTTTACTTGGTGTTAAATTATTTCAGCAGCTCTGCTCTTCAATATAGGAAAAGTGATAGTTTTGTTGCAAGCATTTTGCAAGGTCTCGTTTAGCTGTATTTCTCCAACCCTTCATGTTAGGGTAAATCCTTTCAGCAAAATTATGTCTCCCAAGGCAGTCTTCCTTTTATGTTCTCTTAGCAGTCTGTATATAGAGTATCTCGCTCTGTATTTCAAATATTGCTAGGAGGGGGTTTTAATGAAACAAATTGGAAAGAAAATGAGAAAATCCGGAGCCATCCGCCGCAGACACTGATGCTGTATCACTCTCCGTAGGCGGCGGGACTCCCGGCACCTCCACCTCTTCATGCCGGCTGTGATGGGATTTGTTGCCACCACCACATCCATAGTGTATTATCATAATATTGAAACATCAAATTTTCCCAAATTACTTTTAGGTAAGTATGATCAAGTGTTTTTTTTTTTTTTCCCTCCCCAAAGAGCTGTTTGTTTTTCTTTTTCCTCATTAAATGCTCTCAGCGTGGGTTGGGATTGGAAGGCATGGGAAAACCACAATAAGTAATTACTCTGTTGTCTCCCAGTTAATGTGGAGAGGCAGATAAACTGAGTTGCTCTTGGCTATGAAAACTCCGTTCCCCCAGGACCTCTGCTCGCCAAGAAATGCCCCTTGTGATGTGTTGGTGTGTGGTGGGTAGAAAGTGAAGGGCATACGCTGGCCTTCTGGCTTGCAGAAGCTGGACTCCCAAGAATCAGAGCTCTTGCCAAGAGCTACTGCACGATACTGGCCCATGAGCAAGTCATCTCAGCGAGTCCTGAGTGCTTCTGCCTCTGACTTGGAGTCCTGAGGCATTTCCCGAAGGTCCCAGTCGTTCATGGACGCTCTTCCTAGAATTCCTGTTGAGGCACTGGGGTCCTCTCTACAGCAGCATGTGCTTCAGTGCCTGCTGGAAACTAGGCTGTCCCGAGAAGCAGATGCCCCCAAAGCCGAGCCCCTCACATCTGCATCACGCCTGACATCATGTTTCAAAGCCTCTCTTGCCTCCTGGCCTGTGGAAATTAGAAGCTGTCTAAAGAATTCCTAATTTTATTTTCGCCTTATGCTGCAATGATAGAACTCATCCCAAATAGTCATACATGATACTCTGGCTCTTGCGTGCCTTGGTGTATACTTTCACGTGGAGAGCTGAGACGAAGGTAGAGAACGTGGATGGTGTGTGGGTGGCAGGGATCTGTGTGTCCTCTAACGTGGTAGGCGGAGTTGTGTGTGTTTGCGTAAACAAATGTTTATGGCTTTCTAAGGTTCATGGATTTCACTTGATTGTTATATGATGTAAATGACATTGGCTACTGATACAGCAATTAGGAACCGGAATAATTAAGTCATATAAATGTTATTTTATTTGCTTATCCAGGGGACATTAACATTTGAAATGAATAGTGGAAAATGCCAATTATTTAATTCTGTGTTGCATCACATTACATAATTGGGCAAAGAGAATCTTATAAAAACAAGTTGTCAGGGTTAAATATTAATTTAAAAGTCTTGTCCGAGTCAGAATTATCGTTACAGAAAACTGATACAAAATGGAAGGCAGATATTATCAAGGAAATTTTGTTATGTAAATGCCAAAAAAGGCAACAGCAAGTTTAGTACTAAGTTTTGTAATTATGGAGATAACCTCTGTGCTTATTATTTAAATGTTTTGAAGTGTGTTAGAGAATCTGAAATATAATATTGCCTCAAAGTCCTAATTTGAAATATTTGATAGATACCAGCTGTGATTTTAATAAAATTAAGAATTTGTATAATTTTTCATATAAAAATAAATAAAAGTAAAACTGACACCACCCCCCAAAAAAGTAAGTTGCAGGTTTTATTGTACATCACTTCCTAATTACTTCAGCATGCATATAATTAACTCACGTTCAATATTTGTGTGCAGTTCTTTTGTGAAATAAAATTTATGTAGCAAAGTAAAGACATCTTGATTTGCTAGATGCAGACACCTGTATAAACTTATTATGATATAGAACATTGGCATCATCCATGAAAGTTTCCTGGTGCCCTCACCAGTCTATCCTCATTTTCATCTCTGTAGAGGCAACATCTAATCTGAACGTTTTCCCACCGTAGATTAGATTTGCTCATTCTGGAACTTCGCGTAAGTTGAACCATACAGTGTAGACTCTTTTCTGTAAGACTTCTTTCTCTCAGCATGATTTTTTGGAGGCTTATCTATAATGCAGTGTTGATTAGTACTTAGTTCCTGTGATTGTTGGCTAGTATTCCAGTGTATAAATATACTACAGTTTTTCCATTCTCTTGTCGATAGACACCTGGACTGTCTCCAGGTTTTGGCTATTATGAAAAAAAGTTGCTATAAACATTGATGTGCAATTTTTTTTTATGGATATATGCTTTTATTTCTCTTGGGCAAATACCTCAGAGTGGAATTGCTGGGTCATAGGGTAGGTCTGTAAATGTTTACATTTGTAAGAAGCCACCAGATCTTTTCTCAAAGTGATTAATTTTACATACTCACTAACAACGTGTGGAAATTCTGGCTGTTCCATTAGATGACGTAAATTTTCTAATTTAGCCATGCTGATGGGTGTGTACTGATAACACATTGTAGTTTTAATTTGCATTTCCCTGATGATCAATGATGTGGAGTACTTTTTGATGAGTTTATTGGCCATTTGTTATCTTTATGAAGTGGCTATTATCTCTTGCCTACTTCTTATTGGACTGCACTTTTGTTATTGGGTTGTAGGAGTATTTTGTATATACTAGATACTAGAATGTCATCACACACATGTTTTGAGAATACTTCCCTCCCAGTGTGTACTTGCATACTCATTTAGTTCACAGAGCCTTTCGATGAGCAGAAAATTTTAATTTTGAAATAGTATACCTTATTATTTTTCAAACATAGTTATTGCTTTCTGTGTCTTCAGAAATCCCTGCCTTCCCTCAAAATTGGATTCCCTCATATTCTCCTGTTTTCTTTTAGAATCTTTATAGTTTCAGTTTTTATTTTTAGAATTGCAGTCCATTTAAAATTAATGGTGTGTATGGTATATAAATTTGGCGTCAAGTTTCTGTTTTTTTTCCCAAATGGATATCTATGTGTTTGAGCACCATTTGTGGAACAGACATTCCATTTCTCATTGGATTGCTTTGGGACCTTTGTTTAAAAAAAAAAAAAAAAACTACAGCAAATCACTGTTTAAGTATGATCTATTTCTCAGCTCTGTATTTTTTATTCCTTTGCTCTATTCATGTATTTTTATGCTATCATGATTCTGTCTTGATTACTGCAGCTTGGAGGTCTTGAAGTCATGTATTATAATCATACAGCTTCTTTTCTTTGTTTTTCTCCCAAGACTGCCTTGGATATTCTAATTCTTTTGCATTGCTAAAAGCAGGTTAGAATCAGATTTTTCAGTTCATACCAAAAAAAAAAAAAAATTCTTGGTGGGGTTATGATAAGGATTACACTGAATATACAGAACAATATGGAGGAGAATTGACATCTTAAACATGTTGAGTCTCACAATCCAGTCTTTATTTTGTTAAGTCTTCTTTCAGTTCCTTTTGCAATATTTTATAGTTTTAATGTAGAGATCTTTTATGTCTTGTTAAAATTATTACCAGTTTTTTTTGTTTGACCACTGCGATTATAAATGGAATTACATTTAAAATTATATTTAAAATTTTATTTTCCAATTGTTTCTGCCACTAAATAAGATACAATTGGTTTTGTATATTGATCTTGCTACCTTGGAAATTCACTTACTGCTTTTAATTATTGCTTTGTAAGTTTCTTGGAACTTTCTATGTAAACAAACATACCATCTGAAAATAGAGACAGTTATACTTGTTTCTTTTCAAACTTTATGCTTTCTTTTTCTTTTTTATGCTATATTGCACTAGGTAGAGCCTCCAGTAAAATGCAGAATAGAAATGGTGACAGTGAAATCTTTGTCCAGCTCCTGATTTTAGAGGGAAAACAGTCTTTCATACTTAATGATAGTTATATAAGCTTGTTATGTAAGACCTTTATCAGGTGAGTAAGGTTTCTTCTATGCAAAGCTTTATTTTATCAGAGTTTTTTTTTTTTTTTATCATGAATAGATGTTGAATTTCATTGAAAGATTATTTTTTTTGCATCAGTTGAAATGATATTTCGGTTAGTGTGTTTGTGTTGATATACACTGATTGATTTTTCAAATGATAAAGTAACCATGCATCCTTGGCTAAGCCACACATGGTCATGATTTGTTACTCATGCTATGTATTGCTGGAGTTAATTTGTTTGGGTTTTTTATCCCTCTGTAGTGAGGGATATTGTTCTGGTTTTATTCTTGCAATGTCTTTGCCAGGCTTTTAATAAGCTGGGATACACAAATATACCCCAGCATATAAAATGTTATCTATTTCTGTTTTCTGAAGGACATTGGGTGAGACTAATTTCATTTCTTCCTTAAATGTTCAATAGAATTCACTAACGAATTCATCTGGGCCTGAAGTTTTAACTAAACAGAGATTTTAAATTATAAATTTATTTATTAGATGAAGACTCTTGAGAGTGTCTATTTCTTCTCATGTCAATTTTGGTAGTTACAAGGTTTGAGAAAATTTTTACTTCATCTAAGTTTTTTGATTTATTGTCATAAAATTGTTCAAGGTATTTCCTGATTATGCTTTTTAAGGACATGGGATATGTAGGGATAACTTTTACTTTATTCCTAGTGTTGCTAATTTGTCTTCTTTTCTTGATCAGTCTAGCTGAGGACTTACTAATTTTCTTGATCTTTTCAAAAAACAACCTTGTTGGATTTGTTGGGTTTGTTCCTTTTCTCAATTATTCATTTTCTATCTTATTGCTTTCTACTTTTATTGCTCTTTCTTTTCTTTATTTTGTTCATTGTTCTTTCCCTAGCTTTTAAGGTAGAAATTTCGGTCATTGATTTTGGACCTGACTCTTTTTTTTAACCTAAGTTATCTCCAAAGCCATATATTTTCCTCTAAGTATTGTTTTAGTTGGAATCTGTAAAATTTTAATCTGTAGTGTTTTCATTATAACTTAGCTAAAATATTTTCTACTTTCCCTAGCAGTTTCTTTTTTAACGTGTGGTTATTTAGAAATGTATTGTTTAATTTCCAAATATTTGGAGACTCCTAGATATCTTACCATGTGAAAAGACCCAGAGGTTACCTCCATTATCTTTGCTTGATGTTCACACTCTGTATAATCCTCTCCCCTTGAACGTGAGTGGATTTGTGACTTGCTTCTAGCTAATTTGATTTTTAACTTCTTTGTGATCAGAGAACAGTCTCTATAGGTTATCTGTTATTCTAAATTTATTGCTTCTTGTTTTCTGAGTGAGTATATAGTATGTACTCGTACCATATACATTTAACAAGAATGTATATTTTGGAGATTTGGGGATGCACTTTTATAATGTTAAATGTCAAATAGTCTTATACATATCAAATAGTTCAAGATGGTTGATAATGTTGAGACCTAAATCTTTATTAGTCATATATGTATTTTTTACTGTGTCTTCATGAAAAATTGACACATTTATTATTAAAAGTTTAAAAATTGTCTGATAATATTCTGTCCTGAAGTCTGATTAGTATCTGACACTAATATACCCCCTCCAAGTTTCTGATGCTTACTGTTTCATCGTATAGCCTTTTCCATCCACTTATTTTCAATCTACTGTTTTTTATATTTAAGATGAGTCTCAGTTCTTTTCCACTAGAAAAGTTGTGATCACCCTTAAACTTTCTTGTTTTGATAAATGCTGTCCAAACTGGATTGTCTTATATATGTTTTAGATTTCTTCTTCCTCATCCCATATTCATTGGTACTTAGATTTATTCAAAGTATACTGAATCCTTGACAACAGATTTCTAGGAAAGTCTCTGCTTCTGTTTCATAGTTTCTGCAAAATGCTGGCTGTGGTTATGAGATGATATTGATCCCTACTTCTCTGACCTAAATACTTGTGGTCTGGGCTTGCTCTGCGGGAGCATCGTTCTCTGTATTCTGTGGATGCCTGTGGTGTCTCAAACCTTTTGGGTGAGAAGAGTCACTACTTAAATGCTAAGCAGCAGAAAACCTATTACATGGCTGCATAGATTCCGTACTAATTCTAGGGTAACGCTCCTGGAAGTTGCAACACACCTATTGGCTAGGTTACACCCATACCAACTTGTGAATTCTTCATATAATCAGGGCTTCTTAAAAAAAAAAACAAGACAAAAGATAATCAGTTTTAGAGTCTATAGAATTATACGTAAGTTCTAAAGAATATAGTTGATCCTTATTTATGGCTCCTTGTATCTGCACAGGTGTCACACAAAATCAGAATGGAAGACTAAGGGTTTAAAACTCATTGCCATACCTTCAGTTCAAAAACCTCAAAGTGCACTACAGCACATATGGTGTTTTCTTAACAAATAAAATTACCTGGAAATAGAATATTTTAAATTGTGTTTGTTATTAAAAAGCATTGCATTTATATTGAAATTTCATGACCTTTTAAAAAAAATCAGTGAAAGATTTTATCTTTTCTTTTCACTTTTTATTTTCCCAGCCTTATTCCTGTATTGGGTCATGGCCTTTATTACGAAAACCATTAAGTTGGTCAAGTACTGGCAGTCCGGTTGGGGAGTATCAGACCTGCGTTTCTGCATCACAGGCATAATGGTCATTTTGAATGGACTCCTGATGGCTGTGGAGATCAATGTCATTCGGGTCAGAGTAGGTTTCAATGATTTTTGTTCAATTACCAGAATTCAAGACCCAAGTATTAAAGATCATAGTCAGCTAGAAATCACTGGTATTTAAGAGGATAAACAAATGTGTATCATCTATGTGTATACATAGAAAGTTGAACTACTAAGTTGCAGACCATTAATGTTCCAGAAATCTCAATATGACTGTGGAATCTATTTATTTATTCACAAATATTGATTGAGTGTATGTGATGTGCCTAACATTATGCTTAGCCTGTATTATATATGAAATTATTTTCATCAGAAAGTTCCATCATCTGTGATTGGTCCAAAGCAAACCTGGTTTAGTCAAATTAGTGTAGTCTCAGACATTGCGAATAGAAGATGACCTCATCCAGTTTGCCCATTTCATTGATGGAGAAAGTTCTGTAAGAGATGACTCTAGTCTTATCCCCAAAGTAGCATGGTCAAGTCTCACACCTGGTCTGTGATTACAGATCCATTGTACCTCCTGCCACATAATGTGGCCGGTTATATTGTGTGGCTTACTAGTGACCCATTCTTCGGTGTTCGTTTCCTGTCAGAGCACTTTAAATTTGCTCCGAATGGCAAGATACGTGTTGCAGTGGATGATGGAAAACAGTCAGTGAACATCAGCCAGACCACAGATTAACAGAATGACTCAACAATGAAGTTGATAACACATTTAAACAATCCAAATACTGTTAAGATCTTCATTTAGTTGAATCTATCATTAATTATCATAAAAGGATATTATGAAAGATCGATTCTTGGTGACAGCTGTCTTTTAAAGGAATAATGGATTTTTTAGCATTGGCCCAACTGGATTCAATGTGAAACTCTGGAATTTAATGAGAATCTAGTCACAACAAAAGGGAACTATTTCAAAGAATGTTTCAGGAAGGGATGGAAAGAAGTATGAAAATAGAAATTTTGGCCTCCTGAAATGAATGTGTAGAAACGGTTAAAATTTTATTTTTCAGTATGTGGGAAAAAAGAATTGGATTCACTGTTATTCTGTGGAATTTTTCTTGCCACAGAGGTATGTGTTCTTCATGAATCCTCAGAAAGTAAAGCCTCCTGAAGACCTCCAGGATCTGGGGGTGAGATTTCTCCAACCCTTTGTGAATTTACTGTCCAAAGCAACGTACTGGTGGATGAACACGCTCATCATATCCGCTCATAAAAAACCTACTGATCTGAAGGCAATTGGAAAATTACCAATAGCAATGCGGGCTGTAACAAACTATGTTTGTTTAAAAGATGCATATGAAGAACAAAAGGTAATTTAGTTTCTGTTTTTCATGTCCATCATGGTGGAGAATGAGCCTATTAACATAAAGGCACTAAGCTTAAGTAATAGCTGTGGTTAAGGAAGAGCAGGTTTTCTCCATCCCTCTTCCCCAGGAGTTTTGAGTCATGTTAACTGGGCTGCTGAGAAGATACCGGAAGAGCCAATGAAATATGCTGTGTTAGTTGCCCAGTCACTACATGAGGAGGGACAGAGAAGTCACCATCTTTTCTCTGGGATCAAGTGGAAAGTCAGAATTAAGTTCAGTAATCATGTACATCTAATCCTGGTTACTATATCATGCTAATAATTCATGGAATTTTCATTGTCTTTTTTCAAGTATCCGGTCAATAATTTATTATTTAAAGGGAAAAAAGATCATATCCATAAATAACTACTTTTGAGAAACTAAAATCCATAAATGAATTATTAACTAAAACTTGGACTCTACATTTCAAAGCTGGGGAACTAAGTTAAGTAAAGGGGCCTTGTCTACCTACCACCTACCCCACGTGTCATCTTATATGTCTGCCAAAGTTGGTTTCTTCTGGTACTTTCTTTGAGCATTTATAATTGCTTTTAAAAATTTAAATATGAGAATCTTTGAATATTCACAGTATTTCTTGTCATCATTCTAAAGAGTCATGTATGCTACTACCCACAGTGATATTTTATATTGCAATCATCTACAAATAGTATCATAATTAAAAATATAAGTGTTCATGATGACATGGGAAGGGACTAGAGTATGGTGAATCAGTTAAAGAGTTTTTGGCTGTTCTAAATCAAGATCAACAAAGCATTTATGGTAAATGATGAAAATGACCTCTGTTTTGTGTCAAAAACGCGTGTTATGAAATTACTATTGCAGGAAATGGTTACTACAAATGAACCTGAGTCATCTTATGGTTTCACCTCTGGGAAAAGTATTGCATAATGTTTTAAAAACTTTTCTTCTGAAATAAAGATGAACAATATAGCCTAAGCATAGCTTAAGTTTTCCAAGTGCTCTTCGTTAACACAGAGTCACTTGGACTTGGTGTGTTAATGTCTCTTATCAGTAAACTTAAAAAAATAAAATTATTCATCTAACAGGGAATTGAATATGAAACACAGTTGAATGCATTGAGCTGCTGCTTTACCACAATGAAAAAACTTTATCTACCTCCTCTCCAAGATGTAATTATGATTGTTTAGGTCTTAAAGTCTTTTCAACAAAGACTATTGAAATGTGAAGCCATGAGTTGGCATAAGCAAGTATTCCATTCTTCATTTGGCATTTCTTTAAGGAAAAATTAGGAAACACAAGTCTAACATAGCTTTAAAATTAGTGATTGCCATTCAAGATGATGGGAAATACCTGGAGAAGAAACACTTTGAAGTTGGGATGATCTTTTTTGTTTAGCTTGTAGTAATTTGACAGGTGACTCTCTTGTGATTTAGTAACTCCAGAAATCTTAACCAGCCTGTCAATAGCCTGAACCGATGTATTTTACTATTTTCTTTCCCATACAGTGTTATTCGATAATATTCATGACCGATTTATTCATTTTTCTCTAAATAAAAGGACATTAAAAGTAAGGCAGCCTTAAGAATTTTGGATCATCCTTTGACAACTAAAAATCATACAAAGTGTTTGAAAACTGGCCTGGTTACTTTTTATTCTCTCCATTTCTATTAAAACACATTCAGTAGCCATTGTTTGTAAAGAGTGCAGGGATACCAAATTATGCAACCAATACTGAACGAGACTCAGTAACACTTTTTTTTTTTCAGTTCATTTCTTTATTTTTCTTAAAGTATAACTGATTTACAATATCATATTAATTTCAGGTGTACAGCATTGTGATTCATTATTTTTATAGGTTATACTCCGTTAAAAGTTGTAACAAGACAATGGCTGTAATCCCTGTGCTGTGCAATATATCCTTGTTGCTTATCTATTTTATACATAGTAATTTATATCCCTTAATCCCATACCCCTGTCTTTCCCCTCCCTCTTTCCCTCTCCTCTTTGGAAACCACTAGTTGGTTTTCTGTATCTGAGTAACTCTTATTTTTAAACTTAAAAAATATCAGAAATATCTGAAAGAGTTTCTGTGTTTGTTGAGATTCATTGCTGTTTTAGTTGTTCTATTTTGATTCATCAAGGTTTTTGGGTTTTTTTTTTTTCTTTTTTTAGAAAAAAGTGGCAGATCATCCAAATCGGACTCCGTCTATATGGCTAGCGATGTACAGGGCTTTTGGGCGCCCAATTCTGCTCAGTAGCACGTTTCGTTATCTTGCTGACTTGCTGGGGTTTGCTGGACCTCTCTGTATTTCTGGGATAGTTCAGCGTGTGAATGAAACCCAGAATGGGACAAATAACACAACAGGAGTAAGTCTGTGGTGCTTTTGGAAGGAAAAATATTATTGACAGATTTCTCTGTAATCTTTACTTTTTTCTTAAAAAAAATGCAGTTTTATAAGCAGTTCAGACAGATGTATTTACAGAGAATCGAATGATTTTTAAAAGAAGAAAAAACTCATAATTTTCCTTGTAGAAAAAAATCATTCATTGAATGGATTGGGCCAACAAAATTGTTTCTCAGATTCAGAAACTATAAACATTTAATACGCATTTACTGTGTACTGGAAACTATGCTTGAAACTTTCACATTGATTATTTTATTGGATCTTTGTAACAATCCTGTAAAGAATTTTCATGCATAAGTACAAGAGGGTGGCTGAGTCACTTTCTAAGAGGCTTATGACCAATGCTGTTAGCAATGTGATTTGTAATATGTACTTTTCTCTTTTCCTGTGTAGTAAAAGCCATCACCCTGTTTCACAATGATCAGGGCAAATCACATATTTTTATTAGATATTATGTTACTGTTGAGAGCTATATAGTTTAAGTATTTGCTGTTATACATTTATAATCTTTTATTTTCTGCTCTCAAGAAAGTCTGCATCGTGAACTTCCTAGTTTCTTTTGAAAATAAGAGTTGATTTCCCCAGTTTCACAGATAGAAATCCTTGTCCAGGTGTGTTAGTTTCCTTTTTCTAGTCCTGCAGTTTCATTTCCTGTCCTCTTTCCTTTCCCTGTTAAAATTGTACTCATTTTCAAAGCCTACAGTGAATGATGCCTCCTTGGTGAAGCTTTTTCTGATTGTCCTCATTGGAATTTGACTCCCTTTGGTGTTCTCCAACACATTGTTTACTTTGCGTTGGCACTTTCCAGAAACGCTATTTATAATGAAGCGTGTTATTTATGGATATGCTTATCTTTCTAGGTTGTGAGCTCTTTAAACCGAATGACTCTGAACAGTTCCATTAATGCCCGCAATGCTTAGCCCAGTCCCTTGCATATATTAGCGCTCAATCATTATTGAGGTGAACCATATATTTTCACCATCGAATACATTTTTGTGATAGTCCCTCCTAGCCTAATTACATACAGATATCTAAATTCCACGTAGAATTCCATCATCCCTCTGCCTTACACATATTAACCATGTTTTTAAATAAGTTAGAATATACTACTGTTACAAACAAAAAATAATTTTGTATATGTATAATTTTCAGTGGAATTGTTTAGAACAGATTTTTTAAAACAGTCTTTGAGAATCAGTAGTCAATAAATCTAAATTTAAAACTGCAAAAAAAAATAAGTTTGTGTATTCTTATGATGACTTCAGTCATAATCCTACTAAAACAGTTTTTCATAAGATGTATATTGTCACTGAAAATGTCATGTGAGTGGAATAAATGGCCAAATTATGTATTTTGTAATTTATAGTTTATTTCATTATATCAGTTAAGATATATAAAAGTCAGAAAAAGTCAACTATGTAGAATTTTTTTTAATTAATAAGGCTACTTAAATTGTATTTTTGTCCCATTGGTCTTGCTGACTATCAGTTTTGTAGCTTCTCCTTGTAATTTACAGTCTAAACTAACTTCTATCTTCTTTGATTACTTTCCAGTTTATTAAAGTAGAATATATCTTTGTGGAAAATGTACTCAACTTTTTAAAAATATTAAAATATACCTTCTTCACGGGGAGGGTATAGCTCAAGCAGTAGAGTGCATGCTTAACATGCATGAGGTCCTAGGTTCAATCCCCATTACTTCCTCTAAAAACTAACTAAATAAATAAACCTAATTACCTCCCCCCAAACCCTCCCAAAAGTTAAAAAAAAAAAAAAGTACCTGCTTTCTTAATCAGGCATTTCCAACCATCTTAATGATCAATTTGGGATATTATCCATTGAACTGGTTTGTCTTTGTATCTGTGACCATGATGAGGAAAAGCCAAAACTGCCTTGCTGTGGCTCATTCCATTGCTATATTATAAAGACCTTAAGGGTTTTTTAATTTTTTTAGTTTATTAATTAATTAATTTATTTAATTGAAGGACAGTCAGTTACAATGTGTCAATCTCTGGTGTACAGCATAATGTCCCAGTATATGAAGATATTGAATCTTATATATTTAACAACCATGTATCATATAATAAGTGCAAATTGTATACCAGTATATGAAAAGTTTTTAATGTGTGTCTTTTTTCTGTTGGGATAAGATTTCAGAAACCCTCTCATCGAAGGAATTTCTTGAAAATGCTTACGTTCTCGCCGTTCTTCTCTTCTTGGCTCTGATTCTGCAAAGGACATTTTTGCAGGCTTCCTACTACGTAACCATAGAGACTGGCATTAACCTCCGTGGAGCCCTGCTGGTGTGTACAAGCTTTGGGTGATCTTGGTTTCTTGAAAATGCCACATACCATCCAGTAATAGAAATGGTAGCAGTTTCAGTTCTGTTTGTTTTTTTTTTTTTCCTTTCGTTTTCACTTTGATATTATAACATCAATACTTCTAGAATCTACTTAATAAAAGAAACACAGGGCTAATTCATAAGCCCATTGAATTAAAAAATAACCTTTGTAATAATATGTTAAAATACTTTGAAATCTTGCATTTCTTTATTTCTGCAATATTTGTTCCAGAGACAATGTTTAAAGTTGAATGTATGTTTTGATTATAGTGCCAGAAAAAATAAGCTTTTATTTAGTTAAGGACTGAAAGTAACAATACTAAAATGAAAATAATGGTTGACTTAAGAAGATAACATTATAGGGTTATTTTCCCTTTTCTCAAAAAAATTTTAGAATGCTATTTTTTTCAATGAAAATAAATAAGCAGAGTGTTGATTATTAAGTTTAGAGCTTCAAGTCTATCATTCTTCTTCTTATTCTTCTTCTTTTTTTTTAGGCCATGATATACAATAAAATCCTTCGGCTTTCTACATCTAATTTATCCATGGGTGAGATGACCTTGGGTCAGATCAATAACTTGGTCGCCATTGAAACCAATCAACTCATGTGGTTCTTGTTCCTGTGTCCCAATCTATGGGCTATGCCTGTTCAGGTAGGTCAATATAAGTAAAATTCTTACTTGCAGAGGAAATGAAAAAAAAAAAAGACATCACGGTTTTAAAATTTATTGTTGGATTTTTCATTTTTAATGAAAATCCAAATCAAATCTAAGTGTATGTCATTCACAGTGCTTGGCACAAAGTAAGATTTAAGACGTGCTTTGTTTCATTTCGTCCAAATGTACCAGATCAATGAGGGAGCTGGCTGCATGGTATAACTTAAAGGGTGTCAGAACTCCCAGGCTGCCTCTGAATGACTGCATCATGGGTGACCTGAAAGGAATTTTCATTTTGATTGGAATTCCCAAAGAGCTTAATTGGTTTGGCACTAAACATGGGCCAGTGCTTCTAGAAGGTCACTGTTGAGCTGTTATCGCTGGCATATAGACATGGGTTAAATGCCTTAGCTGCATGGATACAATTCATTAGATGATGTTTTGAGCCATGATAAGCTGAACTACTAGAAAAAAAAAAATCAGGGTAGCAGGGATAAATCCTGAGTTTTTAAAGAAAAAAGAAGACAGTGACAAACCAGGGATAGTAGGTGTAAGTGGTTCAGTCTTGGGTTTGGGAAAACAAATTTAAAAGGAAAGTGAGATAAGATGGAGGTACCAACCTTAGCTTCTCCACAGTTTTAGTTAGTCCTGCCTGCCTTGTCTTCAGCAACATCTGCGGTCATTGAGAAGGCAAAGAGCTTAGATCATTTAGTCCACAAACAACCATCTTGTCCTCTTGCGTTATGGTGCTGGCTCTTACTTTCCATCCTTCCTGCCTTGAAAAGCTAATACAATTCTGAGTAAATTTATGGTGGGTGGCCACATTTTCAAAAAATAAAAAGTGTATCCTTTTAAAAATTTGAAGACCACTTTAGGTCCGAAGCATGGGCACCATTCCGCAGCTCTGTGCAGTAAATCGGTTTGACACCGGTTGTACACATCTTTACACTAAAAATAAATTCTTACTACTTAGCTTTCCCCAGATAAATCATAGTAAAACCCAACTGTCACAATTGAGTTGAGTTCCAAATAAATTTAATATAATAATTAAGAAATATTACAATTTCACTGAAAATATTTCCTTCCATGCCGTGGTCTCCACACCCCTATTCATTTTCCCTTCCCTGTGTTTTCCTCACTAGATCATCATGGGAGTGATTCTGCTCTACAATTTACTTGGATCCAGCGCATTGGTTGGCGCAGCTGTCATTGTACTTCTTGCGCCAATTCAGTACTTTATTGCTACAAAATTGGCAGAGGCTCAGAAGAGCACTCTTGTAAGTAACCTCCTCTGGAAACTATATTAGGAAAATCCAGTAATGCTGCTTTATTTTTAAAATATAAGAAATTAATATATACCACTCAAGATTATTTGGAAATCATTATCGTGCATGTCAGTTCTTAGGCAGCCAATGTGAATTTTTTGTGTTGCACAACAATTTTTTTTAAAGTGGATTTGAAACCCAAGACTTAATGATCTTAGACTCTAAATACCAGAGTCACTGATGTTTTTAAGTGTCATGATGCAATGAGGCCTTGAATCATCTTGTAGGTCACTTACCTACGCTTGCATGAACCAGACAATAACTTACATGTACTTTTGAGTATGTGTACATTGGATGCCAATTATTGACATGGGAGAAATGGATCAAGGAACAGATAAAGGGTCAGATTTGGTGTTCTGAAGTTAAATGTCTCTAGAGTTGGATCAAGCCACGCGATGAACTCTAGGGTTTCACTGAAATATTTCAGTGGCATCCTCTCTTCCCAAGTACGTTCATGGTCAACTTGGCAAGCAAGAAGAAGCCTAATTATTGACCCTTTCTGGCTTCAGTGTGCCATGAAATCATTTCATTTGAGCAAGAATTGGCTTCTTTTAAAGAAATATTTGCAAATAATAAAATTGTTGACAGCATTTTTAGAAATAAAGTTTGATTAAATATAAGCAAGGCTGTCTGTAAATCAGGCTGCCACTGGTGGACGGTTTCCCAAGTTGGTGTTTCCACTGTGACGAGTAAGTTGCATGCCACGCAAGTGGTTTTTATCACTTGTTTTTCTGCTGCCTCTGGCGAGGTTGCTCATTATTTCTGACTGAGCCGTCTCCCCTCTGGACTCCAGGACATGGGTACAGAAAAGTGTGGAAGAGGGACACAAGGAGGGGGCATGACGATCCAACATCTGACTTTCATTTAGCCCTTTATACTATATTCATTCACTCACCGACAGTCATTTGATAGGCAGCTAAGACTCTGAAGAGACAAAATGATAAATAAAATCAGACCATTTGCTGCTTTTGCTTCCTCTTATCTGCCTGTTGCCCCTCTGCAGCTCCTTCTGAGAGCTCACAGGTGACACCATACCTTCGAGTAATTCTGATGTAATATTTGGTGGTGGTGGAAGTTAAAACAGTTGACTAAATGGAGGCTTTTGTATCTGCCACACATCTCCCTCCAGTTAATCCAAGTTGTTAGTAATCAGTTTATCTAACTTAAGCCTTAAACAAGAGCTTATGAAGGAGGAGGTAGAAATCTCTTGAAGTTAAAGATAATGGGCTTGGTTTCAGTAAGTGTCTTATGACAACTCAGTGTGGAGACGCACAACACTGTACCCTCACATTCCCAAATCAGAAGCACGTGAACTTGAAGTTCATTGTTTCTCTTCTCCTAAACGTGAGTGATCGTGTGGAGGGGAGAATGAAGTGACTTAGATATTAGAGTCACTGAAAGCCTCTTCATCATGTCCCCAAAGGTCTGTCTGTACTCTCTGTAGCTATTATTCAAGGAAGTCATGTGAAACTTAAGAAACTGCTTTTATTTAAACCAAAGCAACAGAGACACATAATTTTTTTAGGTGGAAAGAAATTTGAGGCCATCTCATTCAACTCTCTCTCTCTTTCTTTTTCTTTTTCTTTTTCTTTATTTTTGATGGAGTCCTGGGTTCAGTCCCCAGGACCTCATGCATGCTAAGCACATGCTCTACCAGTTGAGCTATAACCTTCTCCTGCACCCTGCCTCCCCCATTCAACTCTTCATTTTAATGTTGGAGACAGAGGCACAGAGAGTTTAACTACCTCTCCCTGGAATCTCACAGAACCAAGCAGAAATCAGAGTTTGAGTTCCCTCAATCCCTCTCCAGTACCTGGTCTTGCCTCTTAGATTCACTTGGATGTAGCTTACGTTGTTTTTTTATTCTTCTCTTTTATAGGATTATTCCACTGAGAGACTGAAGAAAACGAATGAAATACTGAAAGGCATCAAACTTCTAAAGTTGTATGCCTGGGAGCACATCTTTTGCAAGAGCGTGGAAGAAACAAGAATGAAAGAACTATCCAGCCTCAAAACCTTTGCTCTTTATACATCACTCTCCAGTAAGTTGCTGTTGTTCAGAGGACCGTCAGAAAACACGTTACTTTAATGGACCAAACAAAATCTAGACTGCAAATACTCTGAAAAACGCACATTTGTTAAATTCTAAAAACATATGTCATTAAAGGATTATTTAGCTAAATTTTACTCTTTATAACATTTCATAAGAAATAATTTTTCAATAAAGAGAAATATTTTCTGAATAAGACTAGGGGATGCAAGCTCTCACAGCAGTAAACCAGAAAATACCAACTGGGAAATATTTATGGAATCAAGACGAAATGTTATTTAATGCACTTGGTCCTTCTTGTCTTCAGGGAAAGTTAAAGCAATAATAGATGTTGATTAAAGTTACTGAAAATGTTGCACAGTTCACTGAAACTAATGTAACTGATTTCTTTCCACAGTCTTCATGAATGCAGCAATACCCATAGCAGCCGTTCTTGCTGTAAGACACTTTTTTCTTACCTTTAGAAATGGAGCCAAGTCAGTGTTTAGAAATAAGTTAGGGACAAGAATGTGTGGGTGGTCATATACATCATCCCGCTGCGGCCAGTCTTCTCTTTGCTGTTTCCATTGCGATGGTTCTAATCCTGGGTTTCTCAAGCGTGGTGCTGTGGTCATTCTGGCCCTAGTAATTACTTCTTTGTTGTAAGAACCCATCCTCTGCATTAAGATGTCTAGCTAGCAGCATCTCTGACTTCTACTTGTTAGATGTCATGTGTACGCTTCAGTTATGACCATCAGTGATATCCCGAGACACTGATAAATGTGCCCTGGGGAGCCAGATTGAGATTGAAAATTTATTGTCCTAACCTCCAGGGCCCAGTGCCCAGACATTCTTACAACAGGATGATGCTAGATCAACAACCCAAAAATGTTAAATAATTCCGTTAGTTTTCAAATGAAAATGACAAACTGAGGAATCAGTATTCTATTCAGAAATGTAAAAAAGTCTGCCTTAGATACCAATGTTGGTAATGTTAGGAAAGAGCTCCCTGAGGGGCCCTAAAACAACGGAACATTCCTTTTTTTCGTCTCTGAAAATTAAGCATTGGTTGGAAAGAGCCTGACCAGTTGTGAAGAACACTGGATTCTCTTTCGGTTATTCCCCTCACTCAGAAATTTGACATGACTTAGTCAGTCTTCTCGTCTGTCAATAGAATCTATTTTGCCCTTCTCACCAGTTTACTGCTAGAATGAATGTAGACCAATAGCAAGTATTTTTCTTTGGGAGACATTTGGGTGAAGTAGTTCTTTTCATAGTGGCAGTAGACATATTGGCAGAGCAGGCTACGTTAGGTTTGTAACATTGAATGTGAGCATTTGTGAAACTGTCTCCAGCTTTCTCTAAAGAAACTTTTGCTCCGCACAGACGTTTGTGACCCACGCGTACGCCAGCGGGAACAATCTGAAACCGGCGGAGGCTTTTGCCTCACTGTCTCTCTTCCACATCCTGGTCACTCCCCTCTTCCTGCTCTCCACGGTGGTCAGATTTGCAGTCAAAGCCATCATCAGGTATGCGCTCGAATGTTGGGGGTCCTTTGCTTGATTATAGAAATCTGCATGCTCCTGGCAGTAACTTAGAAAAGTGTAAAATGAACATCAAAATCACTACCCAGAGATAACTTGTCATCACAGATAACTGGTCAAAATTTTGGTATGCTACCTTTCAGTCTTTTTTTATTCCATATAAAAATAATTATTTCAAAATAAAATTTGTGATTTTTTTGTTTTTTGTTTTTTCTTTTCCCCTCATTAAGACTCTAATGCATGATGTTTACTGGTTACATGAAGTTCCATTGTCTGGAGGTATTCGAACGCATTTACTGGTTACTTCCTTATCGCGCATTTGGAACATTTCTATTTTTACCTTAACATAAATAATGTAAATAACATTTTATCTTTAAACGCTTCTCTGATCTCTTTCTAAAGTCAGGCTTCTAGAAGTGGCGATACTTGTTCTGATCGTATGCATCTTTTTGAGGTCCTTGATGATTATAGCTAGGTTGCTTTCCATTGAAAGAGTGGTGAGTCAAAAGGTGTACACATTTTTCGAATTTTTTTTCATGAATATAGCCATAATGTTTTCCAGCAAAGCTGTGCTAGTTGATATTTTTACCAACAGTGATGGAGGACGTTCACATCAATACGTATTTTCTGTTTTGATTTTAATTTGGGGGGAGGGGAAGAAGAGATAATTAGGTATATTTACTCTTTATTTTATTAGAGATACTGGGGATTGAACCCAGGACCTCATACATGCTAAACACACGGTCTACCTCTGAGCGATAGCCTCCCACCTTGTTTTAATTTCAGTTTAATTTGGAAAAAAAAAGAAAGACTCAGGCTCACAGTCTCTGGAAATGGAAAGATTCTGCCAAACTGAATGCAGTGTTTTGTTCATTTTAAGTGCACTCCTACAGTGTTTCTAACCCATGTAGACGTCATCTCAGACTCACAATTTCCCACAGTGCACAGTTCTAAAAATAGATGTGCTCTGATGATGACCACCATTTTTACTTGTATTATGTAATAAATGTTAGCAAAATATACTACGCTACACTGTATGTAACATAGCTTACTATGTATGAGTCTATACTGTAAATAAGGTGATCTTAAAGTAGTACTTTGCTTTTTGCTATAAGATCTTATAAACCTTACAAGACCTCAGCATGTATGATAAATAGTCATTGTCATATTTAATATTAGGCCTTTGAAAGAAATGCCAAGATGTTGCGATACTGAAAGAAAATTGGAAAATTGAGGCCTTAAATATACCAACTATGGTGTTACCCTTGATAGCAATGGAGAGCATCTCTTGTAAGATCTTTTAAAATGAGGTAACTTTCCCAATGTCTACGGATTACTGAGAAAACTGGTATTTAATATTCAAAATATCAGAATCTCCAGCTTTAGACAACAGTTTATATTGGCTTCACATTGACTTAATACCAAATGTCATTAAAATGCGTATACCTTCTCTTATTATAAACCAAGTTCTGATTGGTTACAATAATATCGTAGCACGCCAAACAATCCTAATCTGTCAGATTTGTTGTTAGGAACCAATTCTGGAGCTGTTAAGAGTTTAAAGCTCAGGGCCTCTGGCCTCGTCTGCCCTCATTTTCTTTTCTTATCGCTCTGCCTCCTGAAACACTGGTACGGATCGGTGACTGATTTCCGTAGCATCACTTCCAAATTAGGCAGTGCTCTGGAAGGGAAGCTACTTCAAACAATAAAACTGATAAATGGTCAAGAGTCTGCTATTTTGGTTCTTATTTTCATTTCTCTGATGGCTACAAGTGGAGATATAGGTGAGCATAGATAACTGCTCTCAAATCAGGAGGTTACCAAGCACCAGAAGGATTTTAAGAGTTGCTATGAAAAAAAATCAATAAATGAGGGCTGTGGGTGTCTCCCAAGTCCATAGTAGACAATCCCGCTGTAGTAAACCCTAGTAAAGTTGAGGGTGGGTTATAATCCTTGTAAATTTCTGCCCAGCATTCTCTTTTCTGTACGTTCCAGGGGAAAGGCATTTGCCAGTTTGATAAAGACCAGTCTGTTTTCAGGGCTCAGCTCCAGATTTCCCAAGCCATAGGCCAAATAGAATCAGCTTATAAAAACTTGCTTCTCTAAAATGAATCTCAGTGGTTGACTTGTGGGTCCCACGGAGATGACCTGTCAGCAGAAGCCAGTCCTTCTTCCCACTGTGTGCTGGTTCTGGGAACCCAAAGGAGCGTTTTCCCAGTGTTGACTGGACTTGGAACTTTCTTCTGTGCCTGGGAACCCGTGACCAGTCTTGGATGCCAGTTGGCCCACAGCGAGTCGAGCAGCCTGTTTATAATCGGGGACTTTGGTTAGCAGATTTTGAAACCTCCTCCTCAAGACTGTGGAAGTCATAAGTTCTTTGCTATACTCTGAAATGCATTCAGAAATGTGGTGGGTTAGAATGGGGTGCAGTGTATTCCCAAACTTGTATTACCTGTGCATATGAGAGACTTGGAAACTTTGCTACTGTAGGAAAATTCCATGCCGTGTAAAATTCTCGACTTGGAGAAAACTGTATGCTTTCTTTGAAACATGTCTAGCTTGTTAGACAAAATTATCTTCATGGTGCTCAGTGAGTGGGACGCCACATATATATCATAAAACGGTAGAAAGAGGAAGTTAGAACTCAGGTTATCTCCTCATAACCCCAGCTCCCCACATCAATTGAGTGGACATTTTATGATGTTGTTTTCCAGTCTCCATTTGCAAAACAGAGGGAAGAAATGAAGAAAAGTCACTATTTTCTAAAATCTTAAATAGTTGAAGAAGAGTTACTGTTTTCAGGATGCTTGCCTCGCTTCTGCTCTTTCCTTTACTTGTAAGAAAATAATTTATGTGTTTTGCTTTTCTGCAGGAAAATGTAAGTTGCTCTGTTGTAGCCTTTCTAAATAATTTGAGTTTAGGTTCCTGGTATTTGATATACAATGCAGTGTCTATGTCCAAAGGTGCTATTTGCCAAGGAAAAAATGTGTAAAATGAATCCTTCGCTTTGCTGGAAGATAACTTGTGTCCTTTCTCTCATGTACCTCCCAAAGGAACATACACTTGGCTAGTCTACTGTGATTACCTTCAATCAAATAAATTGTTACTGATGTTTATCAGAGAGCGTGCTCACACGTTGACTTGGAGAGCACGCTCACACATTGATTTGGTCCCCATTTACGAAAATTTCATGGTTCCCACAAGAAAAGCTCATAGCTGCCAGCTGCAAAATCAGTTATTCCCAGTAAACATAGCACCTGTCCAAAGTAGTCAAGCTGTGTATCAACACCCTACGTGAAATGTGAGAAGTGAAAAAGTAACATGGGTAACCGAAACATTACATACTTTTATGAATTACCTGAACAAATGAGAAGTTAGTAAAATATTGAACGATAAAGGTGATGGAGGCGGGGTAGGAAATTGGTTGGTATCAAATATACCTGCTTTCAAATCTTGGCACAACCTTGGGATGAATACTCATTGTTCAGCCATGATCATATTACTTGGTGCCTGCATAGCTCAGCGTCCTGACTTATCAGATGAGCACAGTAAACGAGCAAATACATGCAAAGTGCCCTGCACGTTGCCTAAATATGTTAGATATTTAACAACTCTCTATTTTAGTACTTTAGCACCATTTTACTAAACTCCATTTCACACTTCAGAGAGATGTATTCTGTGGGTCTACGTTCTTTTATTAAGCACTTCAGATACCTTGCTAGGCACTGGGGATGGCAGTGATGAGAGGTGGAGTGAACTCCACAGGAGGGGGTGGGCGGGATAGCTCAGGGCTTGAGCACGGGATTAGCATGCACGAGGTGCTGGGTTTAGTCCCCAGTGTCTCCGTTAAGGGAGAAAAAGGAAATTCACAGAAGACCACAGTCTGACTGGGGAGACTGGGAAGGAAAACGAATTACAACGTGATGTGTTATGTACGCAACACAGCGCTCTACACCCAATGCCATATATGGGCCACATATGAGACTCACTGAAGCTTATAGAGAAGGAAGACAGTCCTGTCAGTCAAGGTGTAAAGGAGGCAGGAACTCCTTCCTAGGATCTTAAAGAATAGGTAGGACTTGGTCAGTTGAAGAAGAGAAAGCACGTTCTACATGAGGGAGCAACATATGTGATGGGAAGAGGTGAGCAAGGTGAGAGATCTTGGTACCTTCCGGGGACTAAAGGTAATTGCATGTAGCTGGAGAAAGGTCCTGATGTGGGAAGCATCAAGGGATGAAGCTGAGGATGCCGAAGGGCACAGGGGTGCAGGGGCCATTTGTTATTTTAAGGAGAGGCCTGTTGTATGTACAGATTTGCATTTTTAAAATACAACCCTGGCAGCGTGGTGGAAATTACTTCACCCTTGGTCACGATTCATGCATTTTCCATATTTGTTTTGCCTCTATGATTTCTGAAAGGCCCTTGTGTGAACAGGAAATGCTTTTGGTATTACCTATTTATTCGTTCACCAGACACTGCTTGAGGAATTGCTATGTTATATTTTTGGCACTGGGCTAGATTCTTAAAATCTTCACTTTTAAGGAGTTCACAGTCTAGTGGGAGAGATAGACATAACAAAACAAACAAGATAGCAGTGCAGGGGACCCCTGGCCAGAAAGCCTGGAATAACATGGTCAGGAGAAGGGTGCTGGAGGGGGAGTTTCAGAAAAGTGCTTGTGTTGGGTCCTCTGATGTTCACTGTAATTGGAGTTCCAGAATGGGATGTTACGAAGAGGAAAGAAAGTTCTCCTCATGCTTTTGGGAACCTTCACTGTCCTGATATTCAGCTAGAATGGGGCTCATTAATTCATTAATTCCTTAAAAGCTTCAGTAAGGTTTGTGTGTGTGTGCTGGGAAAGCGAAATGGAGAATTGAATCCACCGACTTTACTTATGTCTGAATCATTGGTTTATTCCTTGTTTGACGTGTTCAACAAACAGTTATTACATCCACTGAGTAATTTGTGCCCGGAGCTGCTGGACTTAGCATTTCAAAGGCAAATGAACTTGGCCCCGTACTGTCCTTTGTGTGCAGACATACAGCGTGAGATGATTTAAATGGAATCCCTTTGATTGACAAAGCTGTGCTCCTTAAACTCCAGTCTCTTCAAAACATTAGAACACAATGACAATTGAAGTCTATAAAAGTAAAGAGGGAATACGGCCATTTAAGATGAATTAATGCCACTTTGTAAGGCGTTTCTAACACTGTCTTTCAAGTCTTTATGGTCAGGCTTTACTGACAAAGACTCAGAGAGTACAAAACCCGAAACTCTTTCTTTTTTTGGTTCTGAAATTACTTTTTAAATTGCAGTAAAATATACATAATGTAATATTTCTCATTGAAGCCACTTTAAGTGTACAGTTCTGTGGCATTAAGTACATTCATATTGTTGTGCAAACGTTACCACAATCCGTCTCCAGAAATTTTTCGTCTTCTCAATCTGAAATTCTAGACTTATTAAACAATCACTCCCCTTTTATCCCTCCTCCCAGACCCTGGTGACTGCCATTGACTTTTTGTCTCTATGAATTTGAGTATTTTAGCTACCTTATATAAGTGGAATTACACAATTTTTGGTTTTTGTGTTCCTGGCCTGTTTAGCATAATGCTTTCAAGGTTCATCTGTGCTGTCATAACTCCAATATATTTAAGTGAGTCAGGAGTTCTAGAACCACGGTGCAGCCGCTGTGGAAAACAGTATGACAGATACTCAAAAAACTAAATATAGAATTACCATACAATCTAACAATTCCACTCTGGGTGTGTACCCCAAAGACAGAGAAGCAGGGACTTGAATAGATATTTGTACACCCATGTTCATAGCAGCGTTATTCACAATAGTCAAAAAGTGGAGCAACCCAAATGTCCATCAACCAACGAATAAACAAAATGTAGCACATATTTCCAATGGAATATTATTCAGCTAAAGCGTTCCTTGAACAATGATTTCTTTTAGTGGAATCTAAAAAATACAAAAAAAATTAGTAAATATAACAAAAAAGAAGCAGACTCACAATTATAGAGAACAAACTATTGGTTACCAGTGGGGAGACGGAAGGGGGTGGGGCAACATAGGGGTAAGGGACTAAGAGATACAAACCATTATGCATAAAATAAGCTACAAACTTATACTGTACAACACAGGGAATATAGCTAACATTTTATAAATGTGAATGGAGTATAACCTCTAAAAATAATGAATCACTGTATTGTACACCCATAACTTATAATATTGTACATTAACTATACTTCAATAAAAATTATTTTTTAGTTTCTTGTAAATGGAATTTAGAAGCTAATAGACCGCCCTGGTGGATTTTCTCTACCTTTATGTTTCCAAAGAAAGGAAACAGTTTCTGTAGCATACAAGGCTAAAAGGCTTAAAGTTCATAGGCAACAGACTCAATTAAATTTACTTTTCTTCATTTTATTAGTCTGCCACAAAAACAATGCAGACCTACCTGGAGGTCCTTAGCTTGGCTACAAACTCAAATGAAAAATAAAGAAATCTTTTATTTCAAATGTGTATTTTTCAGTTCCCTACCGACGGCAATCCTTCCTCTGTAGGATTGATGCAAGATTCTAGGGGGTCCTCCCCCCACCAGGTTGAGAAAAGATGTCCTGTATATACAGTGGTGCTCAAGCAAGATAGCGTGGTGGGCATGGACCCCAGATCTGTGCGTTGGGTGCGACAGGCTTGTAGGCAGTTTGCTTAACTTCTCTGTACCTTATTTCCCCTCATTTGTAAAATTAGAGTAATGAGAGTACTTCCTTCTTTGGTATTATTATTTTTAAGCATGCTGTTTTAAGTTCCTCTCCAATTCTGTCTTTGACAAGAAACACAATTGCAAAAAAAAAAAAAAAAAAAAAAAAACCCCAAATAAAACAACAAAAGAGATTTGGCTGAATTTGGGGCAACCAATTGATTCTGGTTTTTCTGAGATATTTTTCTACTGAGATTTTTTTCTACTGAGATTTTTCTACTCCCCTGGTCCCAGGAGCCCATCAGTCTGGGCGTCCTAGCTGAATCCCTTGCTGGTTTTGAGAAATGACTCAGAGGTGGCTTGCTCAATCTGGTAACAAATGGGGGTAAAGTTTGTTTGTTTAGGTAGAACTTTGTTGGTGGCCGTGGTTTTGTTTCTGACCCTTTTGTGTTTGTTTGCCTTTTGCAGTGTTCAAAAGCTGAATGAGTTTCTCTTAAGTGATGAGATTGGCGAGGACAGCTGGCGGACTGGGGAAGGCTCTCTTCCCTTTGAGTCCTGTAAGAAGCACACTGGAGTTGTAAGTGCTCTTTCGTGTTACAGGAGATATGAATAGGAAACAGTCTGGAGAATGGATGATTTTAAATGAGTGCAATTAGATGAAATTGTAAGCTTTATTTTTAACCCATATGAAGAAAAAATGCCACCTGCTTCTACAACAAACCTCACAAGTAAAAATCAATAAACAAATGTATAAGGCTTGTCTTTATAAATCATCAAAGGATTGTCCCAAGAGGGACAGCCTGCATCTAATTCAAAAGGGGTTGTCTACTCCAAGCTTTATGTAAAAATAATACAAAGCAAGCTTACAACTCCTGTACCATATTCTTTTAATACCTTTAGCTGCATTACACTTCTTAGTTTAAAAAGTGCTTTTTGACACATTATGTCTTTTGAGTCATCTGCACTGTTGCATTTCACAACCTATTTTTATTTTCTGGATGAATATATTGAGTTTACATGTTGTGTGGTTTGAATAGAGTCATAAGACTAGTGAGTGGCAGAATCAGAATTAAAACCTGAGTCTTGTAACTCCTGAAACCAGTTTGTTCATCCATACACAAATACTTACTCAGTATCTATATAAAGTCTGGAAGCACAGTCAGTATTAATTGTCATGTGTTGCATGGAATATGATATGTATTGTGCACTTGCCTGTGTTTCTAGGCTTACCAGCTACCCTGTGTTTTGTGCTAAGACCTAGGGATGTAGCTATGAATAAGGCAGACAAGCTCTTTCTTGTCACAGAGTTTGCTTTCTTGAGACGGAAGTCAGATGATAAACAAGTAAAAAGATGAGGTCATTTCCCTGTGAGAAGAAAAAAAAAGGAGGGTGTTAGAGAGTGACTGGGATGCCCAAAGCAAGGTGGTCCTTTCCCAGAAGGCCCCTCAGAAGAGCTGGCATTGGAGCTGAGATCTGAACGAAAAGTAGGTACCAGTTCTGCAAAGACCTAGAAAGAGGGTCAGATCATTTCAGGCAGAGAACTAGCAGATGCAAAGACCATGAGGTGGAAATTTATTTGGTGTGTTCAAGCAACAGCAAAGCTTTCTGGCTGAAGCCTTGTAAAGAAGGGAGAGTTAAGATGCGGTCAGGACAAGGATTGAGGGTCCTGTAAACCATGGAAAGAGTTGGATTTTATTGGCACACCATAGGAGACCATTGGAGGGTTTTAAATAGGGACTAATATAATTTTGTTTGTATTTTTAAAGGATCCCTTTGGCTACTGGGTGGAGAGTCATCAGTGGGGACAAGAGCAGAACAGATAGATCAGTAAAAAGGTCGTTATAGTAACAGGGAAGAAATGGCGATGGTTAGCGTGAGTTTTTGTTACAGTTGCAGTGAACCTTGTGAGGAAGTAATCAAATTCAGTGTTCATTTTGTAGGTTGAGCTGATGAAGACTTGCTGATAGATTGAATGGAGGGGATGAGGGAGAAAGAAGACAAGGTTGAATCCTAGGTTATTGGCTTGACAACTGGCTCATAGATAGTGGGGTCAGTAACTATAACAGGGAGGCTAAGAAATGAGTAGGTTGGTGTTGAGGTGGAGTCAAGAGGTATATTTTGCACATGATAATTTTGAGATATTATTGACATCCAAGAAGAGAAGTCACCATTGGAGATGCAAATTTAAGAGCCATTGGTCATTAGATAATATTCAGAATAATGGGACTGGATTACACTACTTTCTTGAGAGCTGTGTCTGAAAAATTACAAAGAAACTCTTTAAAATTCATATGTGTATTTTATAACAGTAAAGAAAAGTTATCCTAAAGTGGGTCACGTTGTAAGTTAATAGTAGCTATTCAGGTTACCACTGGAGAAAAACGTGAATATATTTACCATTTATGTAACCCAACAAAAATGCACGTGCAGTCCCTGGAATTGACCGAGGCTTGGAAAGCCTTTACCAGAAAGTCAATCTATATTAAATTTTTCTTCACATTGTGTTTCAAAGTGCTAAAAATAGTTAAGACAAGCACTTGGCTGTGTTTAGACTTGCTGCTTTCTTCTGCTTTTCTGTGTTTTTTTTTTAATCTCTGTCAAGTTATTTTGTGGAGTAGGTGTGATTCTTGTCTGCAAAGAAACTCCCACCTATGCTCGTAGACACCAAAGTTATCAAGCCTGAAAATGCTCCTATGCTATCGTGTGGATGCAGACACCAAGTCAGGACCACATCCTCGAGTGCCCACACTCCGAGGCAGCATTTGATTAGAACCAGCCTTGTTGCACTTTGGATGATAGGAGATTACCAAAGAACCTATTAGATCATCTTGCAGAGAGGCGGGGTTGCGCAGAATGTGGTAACCTCAGGAGAAGGGGATATAGGAGGTCAAGTTTGAGGAGCTAGGGAACTCTGAAGAATAGATGAGGGACAGAAGGAAAATGGAATTGAGCAAAAGTTAGAAGGGAAGAAGAATCTCCTTCAGATGCCTCTAACATCTTCAGGGTTATTGAAACCAGACTGGACTTCTGATGTCTTTCGCGGCCGTTCATCACAGCTAATGGGCCAGACCACAAATGACAAACTTTTAAGAACGGAGAGAAAAAAGCCATGTGTTTGAAAATAACACTAATGGAAACTCCTTCTCGAGAGCGCTTAAGATGCTATGTATTCTGTGAAAGCTTAGAGTTAAGTGGTTTTGGCTGCAGAATCTCCATGGAGAATTAGTGACATTCTAGAGCCAGAGTCTCTTCAAATTACATCTGTGAAACTCCGACTCAACTCTCTGTCAACACATCTCCTCTTCCCAGCCTCTCCTTAGTTTTGTGAAGAACATGAAGTCATTCCTTTTGGACCTCTGGGGGCAATATTACTACAGAAGTAAAAACTCTAGAAGACAGGGACTACACGTATGGGTAGAGACCTGTCTTGGGTGGGAAATATACTGAGCTTAAGGGCTAGTGATTTTATACATCACCTCTTGTAAAGCACTTCCCAGGGTCATCTGTGAGGACCATGAGAAGGAAAACAAAGTAAAATAAAATTCATGAGCACACCCTCTTTTTCTCTTTTAAATTTAAAATGCATGAAGGTTCAATACTCAGTACCTTTGTTACAAATAAATATTTAATTACCCCCCCCCCAAAAAGACAAACAATAAAATGCATTAGGTATTTTCTGTCGGACAGAATCACTGCTGGCACTCCCTAGTGGCTTTCCAATCGGTGGGTTGATTTGCACGTAGTCTAGCATTGTGCTGTTGGATGGTTTGATAGTCTGTTGACACACTAGCTGATGTAAATTGGACAGCATTGTCTTGTTTGGATTAACTCACTGATTATTTGAAGCCACTCCTAATTCCCATAATAGAACTCAGTGGGGTCATCAAAAAGCTAAACCTGCAATTTCAAGCCAAAAAAAGTTTCACAATTCTAGAATCCTTTGCTTTTATAGGTAACTTAACAGTTGAACAATGTGCTGTTACCAACAAGGTCCTACTGCAGAGCACAGGGAACTATATCCAATAACTTGTAATAACTGATCATGAAACATATATATATATTTTATATACATAGTCTATGCTGTACACCAGAGACTAACACAACATTGTAAGTCAACTACACTTCAATAAAAAATAAACTGTATTACTATTTGGCTTTCCTAATCTCTAGAAGGTTTTTAAGTAAGAGATAATTATTTATGTTGAAATACTTGCTTACTAGATTTTTGGACAAATTGTGAGCTTATATATTTTCCTAAATTAGAGTTTGACAGAGCTGGATTTTCTACCTTAATCATTTATCTCTGTGAAATTGAACTCAAAATTAGAGAATAACAGATTTCTGGTTATGACCCCATTCGAGTTCATTTTATGTAGATGAAGATTATTCAGCCTTAGCTGGCATCCTCTTTATTGTGGATGTTTTGCCCTTTGACTGAGAACATTCAGGAAAGACTAGATCATTCTACAGTGTTTATGGATCTCCTTATGAAATAATATATATGTTTGGGGAAACAAATCCTAGATCTGTATGTTTTTTCTCACTCCACAATGGTTCTTCGGGGGACGTGTAGCCCAATCTGATTTATGTGAGTTCATCAGATTCAGAATCCTCATGAGTCAGAGGATTGACCAAAAATGGACTGTTGGAACTTTTACGAGCCTGATGGTGTAACAAGTAGATTCTAGTCTAACCTGAGTTAGCTTGCTTGCCTTTGCCATGGCACAGTTTGTTGTGTGTGTGTGTGTGTTTTTTAATCACATGAGTATGTCCATCCAGATAGCTGGAGAAAGACTATCCAAAGTCCAGTTTAACTTCCATCATTTACAAGTATCGCATCTTCATATTTTCATTTTTCTTTAAAGGTTTGTGAATTAGGTTTAAAATGATAGCTTAACACCTTTCATTATCATTTGCTTTTTTTTATTGTCATTTTTTTTTGTAAGAGGAAGCCACAGAAATAATTAAAATATGACATGTACTTTACTTGTTTCTTTTTCTTGGAATTCAAGTGGAGAAGTAGCATTGGGACTTAATGTTCAGTAAAACCTCAGATGTTTTTTGTTTGTTTTTTTTTTTTTCATAAAGTTTCAACTTGTGTTCTTTTCCATTTGGAATGCAGCAGCCAAAAACTATAAACAGGAAGCAGCCTGGAAGATATCACCTGGACAGCTATGAGCAATCAACGCGACGTCTACGTCCCGTAGAGACTGAGGATATTGCAATAAAGGTTCTTTTATTTCTGAAATTCTTACATGAATGTTACTGTTTTATGGTGAAGTTCCGCCAAAATGTCTTCCATCATGTCTTTAAAGTCACTTTAGAGTAGTCACTAATCTTCATAACATTTTCAAAAATATTTCGATGAGTTTATAATTCTCGGCGCTTCCTTGCCTCTCAACCACAGTTTCACTCCAGGAATATGTTTTAAAAACTGGAGAATGAACCTGTCTTCTGAATCCACGTTAGCTCATCTCCAGCGTATTTTCTCTCGTACTGTCATATTGATCTACCAAGTACATTCATTTATAGAGAACCCCAATATTATAAATCCAGTTTTTTAAGGAAATAAATTAGGTAGCTATTATCTTCAACCAGGAAAGGCTTAGACCAGGGTTACATGCATCCACCCAGCTTCCAGACTCTGCCTTGGACTAATCTCAGTTTCAGCCTCTTGTATCCTCCCCAAGCCTGTGTGCTTCGTAGGACAGGCCACCACGGGAACGCAGGCTGAGGACTGAGATTTGGGATCAGCCCCAGAGAGGGGTCAGGGCTGTGCCAGGACTGGAAGAGATGCCTGCAGCAGTCAAAGGCCTCTGGACCTCGGAGCCACCAGGGTCCTGGAAACTAGCCATTTAGAAAGCAAGGCGCACAGGCTGCTGGAGCCACTCAACTCCCTGCCCCGCGCAGCCAGTGGGAGAGGGAGGGATGCTCAGCGGGGTGTGCAGTAGAGCCAAGAGCCACGCTGAATTATTCTCTCTCTCCTGTTGCCTGACGCAGTACCTGCCCCACAGTAGGCTCTCTGTAACTGGAGCAGATGTGTTACTGGATGGAATAAGCTAATGCCCGCCCTACCTTTGCCACTAATTTGTTGTGTGATTTTTGGGCAAACTGCCTCTCTAAGCCACAGTTTGCCCCTCTTGAGGTGGGAATACCATTTAATATGGTTGTTTTGAGGATAAAACGCGTGTCACCTGTGAATTTTAAAGGGCCGTAGTGATTCTTAACCTTGGTTGTATACATTAGAATCACCTAGAGAGCCTTATTTTTTTAATTTATTTTTTATTGCGTTTATTTATTTTAATTTTGTGTTTTTATTTGTAATTTATTATTTATTTTTTATTTATCTTGAACACAGCTTTAGTAGTTCCCTGGACAATCGCAATGTGCCAGCAGGGTATGAGCCGCTAAGCTATGCAAAAGTAACTAATGAGAGACCAGAAAGGGTCTGCTATGCTGCCAATTCGCAAAGATGCCTGGAAAACAGAGAATATATTAGTGACTTTAAAAAAAAAGCCAGTTTTTTAATTGACATTTTCTATTCAATAGAATAGGAGCCTAAAAATATATTATATCTTTTCCATGTGCCTTATTCAATTTATTGTCATTTCAAATGGAAAAAGGGGAGGTTCTCATGATTTTTTCCCCCCAGAATTGACCCTTCATGCACCAGAACCCCTACAAAAACCAAAAATACCCCTGCTCCTCCGTGGGCTGGAGACTGCTCTCCCCCTGAGTGACCACTGCTGTTTCAAGTGCACCTTCAATTTCAAATTAATTGTTTATTTGTGGTGGAAATTCCCAAATGGCTAGTAACTTTGTCTTTTTGGAATCTTTTTTTATTTTAATTGTGAAATCTAACATATCTACAAGGAGATATGTACAACATATATGTACCATCAGATGAAAAAGTAAACTTCTGTGAAACCACCACCAAGAACATCGTCATCTCCCTCTGAGGTCCCCCCAACACACACTTCTGCCGCACTCTCTCTCCCCAGCGATGTGACCACCACCTTGGCTTTTACAGCCATCATTTCCTTGCTTACCCTTGCTGTGTATGTCTCCCTAGTGGCATACTTTAGTTTTTTCAAGTTTGAATGTGTGGTGTGTATGTGTGTGTTTGCTTTTTTTGCTCAACATTATGTATATATGATTTATCCATGTTGCTATGTGAAACTATAATTCATTCATTCTCATTGCGGTGTAGCGTTTCATTGTATGAATATACCATAATTTACTTATCTGTCCTACTTTTGGTGAGCTTTTGGTTATCTTTCCTTTTGAGGCTGCTGTGAACAATCGCTGAGTCATAGGGTGGGTACGTCCTCAACTTCCCTAGATAACGGCCAACTGTTTTCCAGAGTGGTGGTGCCTATTTGCACTTCCATTAAGGGTGATTGAGCATTCCAGTTGGTCTACATCTTCACCAGTGCTTCCAGTATTTTGCCAGAGTGTGTGTAGAGTGTTGAGAGGAGGTGCAATTGTATCTTGCTGTAGATTTTATTTGCATTTTTCTGTTTTCTAATGAGGTAGAGCACCATTTCATATGTATATTGGCCATTTGGATTTGGAGCTCCTCTGTTGTGAGTTGTCAGGTTATTTGTTCTTCCTGTTTTAAAAAACTCTGGGTACCATTTCTTTGGCAGTTATATATGTTACAAAGCTCTTTTCCCACTACACAGCTTGGGTTTTCACTCTCTTTATGGAATCAGAAATTCTTAATTTTAATGTAGTCTTGCTTATATAACTCCCTTTATGGCTAAGGCTTTGCTTTCGCCTCATTTAAAAAACTTCTCCTGCCAAGAGTCATGAAGACATTTTATATAAGTTTTTAAAATCTTTAAAGCTACATCTTTTACTTTTAATACTTTAATTGACCCAGAATCGATTTTTGTGTTTGGTATGAAGTAAGACTGCGATTTAGGAGAGAAATCAATAATAAATAATTTTAGTTGTCAATTGTCAGCAGTAGTAAACTGTGTGGTAGTAATTTTAGTACATTTAGTAGTAAGTCAGTATGGTCTGATTTAATTTTTGTATGATGTTCAGTTGTCCAGGCACCATATATGGGTCACAGTCCCAGTGTCCTTCAGTGCTGTCTCAGTCACACATATTTCTTTATTTATTCTTCTCTGATTTGTCTGTCCAATAGTACACTGTTATGACTATTACAACTTTTGAATAAGCATTGACATTTTTAGGACAAGTTCTTATACCTTATTTTTTTTTCTTCTAAAACATCTTAGCTATTTGATTGGCCTTACATCTCTTTTTGTCCTCTTCCTTATACATTCACTTGGCATTTCCTTACTCCTTGCTTTAATGAGATTTTTTTACAAACTATATTTTATTCCTCATTTTTACTTATTTCCAGTGGGAGGAAATGGTATGTGTAAAGTCCTGCCTCTACACCTTTAAAAAATTATTTCAATTGAGATGAAATTCACATAGCATAAGATTAACTATTTTAAAGTGAACAATTCAGTGGCATGGAGTACACTCACAATGTTGTGCAACCATCCTCTCTATCTAGTTGCAAAGTGTTTGTATCCCCGTAACAGGAAACCCCATACCCATTAAGCAGTCACGCCCCATTTTCCCCTTTCTCTTGCCGCGGCAACCCCTTTCTGTCTTTATGGATTTGCCTATTCTGGGTATTTCATATAAATGGAATCATACAATAGGTGACTTTTTGTGTCTGCCTAGTTCCTGCCTTTACATTTGAATTCAGTCTTCCCCCTTATCACAGATCCTCACGCCCATATCCCCTCATCCTGCCTAACATTACAGCGCCAGCAATAATGTGCTCGACATGTGCACTCAATTTGTAGTTATTTCTGTTCTTCACTTTGCATCACCAGGATTCTGGGAATTGCAGCCGTGAGCAAATAATCAGTGTAGGGGTTACACTGGAAAATATTTGGGGTGATTGGTTTCTAAGGATGCTCACATGTTAATGAACCAGTAATCCCAAATTTTCAGGGAAAATTATTGTAATTTTTAGCATTCCTCATAATATCACTAATTCAAAGACCCTCTTCTCACTTCCATTCTTTTCTGTTTCTCATTTATACACCTAAATAGTTATAACTCTACATTAGAATTTCACCATTGTGTGTTTCACTTTGTGTTGAAAGTCTTAAAGTGCTTTAAAAAGAAAATTTATTTTAATGGGAATTATTCTCTCACATTACATATTTATATAATTTTATAACTTAATGTCTATATTCTTATCTTCTAGGTCACAAATGGGTACTTTTCATGGGGCAGTGGTTTAGCTACATTATCTAATATAGATATTCGAATTCCAACAGGTAAGAGTCATTTGTTATGCAATTTTGTCATTGTTAAGTGTCAGGCACCATGTTTTTCTAAGATAATTATGCCCAACAAAAAGAGCGGAAGACTTTTTAAAGATATAAATGCTGCTGATAATTTATTTGCTCCGTGTAGCTCATGAGCCACTTTGAGAATGACTGGGAATAGTAAGACCTGGCTTTCACTGCAGAGTGTAGACTTTTTGACAAGTTATTTCGTGTCCAAATAAACTGTTTTTAGTTTATTTGCTGATTTATGGCATTTAAATAATGGAGTTGTTGATTTCTCATTTTGTTGAAGAAAGAATTAAAAGAAAGGGCATATGAGAAAATAGTTTTCTATCTCTGAAGAAGACTGGTGAAATTTTCAAGATATTTAAGACTCAAATATAGAATAATTTTTATTTAAAATGTCTGGATAATTGAATAGAAATTTTTTTTCACTTGGGTTCGTGGTCAATAGCTTGGGATTTTTCTGTTATACATGCAAATCAAAGTAAGAACAGCCCAAATCACTTTAATCCCAATTATTTATTTTAGTCAAAATTGCCTTTTTCTCCTGAATAAGTTGATATGAAAAGTAAAACTAATCTAGATGCTTTAAGCAAGTATCTCGCTGCTGTTTTTACTAAAATTGGTTATTCCCGTAGTTTTTAAAAAAAATATGGTAGGTGTTGGGTGGTCAGTGCCTCAGTGATAAGATCAGCTTAAAATTAAATGTCTGTACAAAAAAAATTTTTTTTTCGGTGAACTATATTTATTGAGTGCTTCCTGGGCAGTGGGCATATCAGATACAAAAGAGTTAGGAGGAAGGCAGGTAAGAACTTAAGAAATTAAAAATACACTTTAATTTTACCACTAATTCTAACTACTAGGCAAGTACACAATTTGTTCAAGTTAAACTTTACAATGAAATTTTGATGCTAGTCAAAAGGCTAAGTGATATGTACAATACAACGAAAATGTTTAAAAATTGTGTTTAACATCACAGAATTACCCTGAAATGGGTTGACACAATGTCTGTAATACAGCATTCATTCTTATTATACATGTATATTTCACATTAAAGATTGCTTGAAAACTACAAATACTTTGACGCCATTGGTGAGAAATCTATGGCTGACAACTAAATCAAGAGCTATGTTTTAAAATTTTTCTTTCCTTGTCCAAAAAACCTATGTAGCAAGGAAAGGAGCTGTTTAGAATACTATGTTGCTGGAGATCAAAACTGGACCATTGGTGGTAAAACAACGACCTTTTCTAAACGTGTTTTGATTTTATTTTACTAAGTGAATTCCATCGCATCCTGTTATTATCCTTTGTTTCTTTTCCGTAGGTCAGTTAACCATGATTGTGGGCCAAGTGGGATGTGGGAAGTCCTCTCTTCTCCTTGCCATCCTCGGTGAGATGCAGACGCTGGAAGGAAAAGTTCACTGGAGCAAGTATGTGTATTTTTAATCAGTCTCTGTGGCTTTGTCATTCATTTGATGATTTTCCAAGGGAAGAAATTAGAGCAATTGATTCCCGTGTTAGGAGTCTGAGGACCCCTAGGAAATACACAGAGTTTTTTTAAAAAAAATCAAATTGATGGAAACTTTAAACGTTATAAATTAAAAATTGTAAAACTATTCTAGAGATTTGTAATAGTATAAACTAGTATGTTGCTTTTAAGTAAGATCGGAATTGTCAAGATAGATTTTTAAAGCTAAATGGGTAATACTCAAAGAAATAAAACATACATTTCACCCGATAAAGAAGTTATGGAAAACTTGCATTATTTATAAAGCCTAAATGCACACAGAGCCTCAGTGGTCCCATGTTTAGAGAAGAAATGCCAAATAATCTTTTTCTAAACTCTTCATAAGGGACTGAGAAATCAGTCCTTTCTCTTCACACGCAGCTGAAACTGGACCCCGCAAGTACCCAGTTAGAGATACGGGTAGGTCAGACTGGTGCGTTGTGCAACCCCAAAGGTGTGGAGGAGGAAGTATTTAACATGTGCTTCTTCTGAATATTTGGTTGCTTTGGGTTCTTCAAAGCACATTATAGTAATAGAATGACTCAGAACCGTGATATTATTTAATTGTGTAATAAAGAATAAATCCTATTTATTTAGTGTGACTTACCTAGTAGACCCTCCATGAGAAGAAACTGGTGACAGCTTATCTAAGATATTGGATTGTAGACTAGTGATTCTCAACCAGCTGTGATTTTGCCCCCAGGGGACGTCAGGCAATGTCTGGAGATATTTTTGGTTGTTATACTTGGGGGGGATTGGCTGCTACTGATTTAATTAGTGGAGGTCGGAAATGTTACTAAACATCTTACAATGCATAAGACAGCCCCCCCACAACGAGGAATTACCTGGCTCCAAATATCAGTTGTGCTGAGAGGTTAAGAAAGCTTGCTCTTGACTTAGAAATGTTCTTTAATATTATTTTGTACTTGCCATTGTAAGTTCCACTGTGACTCAGTCTGCTGTTTGCATACAAGAATAAGTAAAAGCTATTTACAGGCATTTTTGGAATAGATTCTATTTTAAACTACAATTAAGAGATGGAAATACTTGGATATGGAACTTGAACAGGAAACAGCGGGACTGTAAATCCTATTTTTGGTATCGTTGGTGAAAGAGGGAGGCTGAGAAGTGTTGAGGGTAGAGTTTAGTCTTGGTGGGCGATCTCACATACAGTAGACATGAAACTGACTAGAGCGGATCTAGCAGAGAGCTGGGTGAAGGATTGCTACCCGAAATTTGCTTCGCGCTAAATTCCTGTTGATCCCTAAGGTCAAGCACTAGATAGTGTGTGCCCTGCTGTGATCACCTTCCATCTTGGATGAATGCAGGTTTTGAGAAGCAGGTTTTACTGGATTAAATTATATTGTATGACATGGGTGGCCACAATCAAGTTATGTGGCTTTTGTTTTTGTCTTGTTTCACGAGCATTAAAACTGAGAGAAAGAATGAGAGACCATGACCTCAAGCTTGAGATTTTATTTTTATACCTCTAGGAAGTTCTTGTAATCTAACCTTCTCTAGTGTTATTGAAGATCCCAGCCCTGGTTCAACTTGGGCCAAGCTGGCTCCGAAGTTCATTGTTAATAATAATTACCAATTTATTAATGGGTAAATAAATGGTATGGGAATTAGAAAAGTATTTCATACAGTCTAGTTATTTATTTTCTTGGGCTCCTAAGCAGTATGTACACACATACACAGACACACACCTTTTTTTTTTATTGCAAACACATCTATCTTAAGCAAATATATACCATTCATATCCTACCTCATTTCATAAAGGTTGTACATGATTCTATTTAAAAAACATAATATAATAAAGCTTGAAAAATAAAGATATCAAGAAGGAAAATAAAGTTTAAATAATAGTCTGAGCAATTAATAGATTGAAATCCATGCACTGGTGTCCTGCATATTTATAAAATATAAGTCACAAATTCTTTTCTGAGTTTCATGGAAGCTAGGCAAAGAGGGAAACAAGAGATTAAAAACACTCCTTTACTCAATAAATGTTAAGTTTTTTTTAAAGAAATAAGAAAGAAATGTCTCCCATGAATCCTAATTTTTTAAAAAAGCTAATAAAAGATATCATATTTTAAAGTTGGGGCCAATAGGATGAAGATGTGAGAAAGATTTGAGATAATTCTAAATATTTATAAAATCCCTTTCATTTAAAAATCATCTCTTTACGAACACTTGCCTTAATACACAATAATCCCATCTCTTCATAGCAGAAAGGACTAAAATTTTCTTTAAAAATGGTTGGGTTGGCTCTGACACACACAAATTAAAACCTAACCCTCTTAGAGGTTGGATAAGCTAACACAAATTCCATTTTTCTTTATTTATGAGAATTACTTAATTTTCTTCCCTGGCATCCTTAATATCTGATAAAACATGTTTTCAGATCAAGAATGTTCAGAGGATGCTGACCTTCTTTTTAAAGAGTTATTTGCAATTACTCTTTATTCTAGGGAAAAAACCTGTTGTGCCTGGTCCAAAAACGTATATGTGTTATTAGAGAAAGCTAATTTAGAATTACCAATGTTGAAGACTGATGACTTACAAATACTGAAAAGTACTTGACTTCAGCAAACTAAATTGTTTGCTATTTTTCAAAGTTCAAAATAAAGCAAAACAATGAAGTAAATGTTATGGTATGGCACCAAGTGCCTTGCTGTCATTCTTTTGCCATTGCATGTATCTCTGGTTCCATGAATTTTATTTTTAAATGTGTTCTCATAGATGGCATGAAGTGAAGTTCTGCTTTACTGCAGCAAGAAATATATACTTTGGGTGGGAAGGAAGGTACCGTTGCTCATCCAAGACACAGCTACATGGGTAGAACTTGGTACGCAAAGACATCTATGGATGTTCCCTTGGCAATTGCTACCTTTGACCTAGTCTAACATGTTGGAGCCCAGAAGAGAAACGTGAGAGAGATGAGGGAGAAATGGAAAAATCCTCTAAACTTGTTGGAACGCCAGGGTTCTTGCCCCTGCATCTGGGTGTGCTCTGTATTTGTTAAAAAGCAAATGTTCTGCCTGACTGAAGTTGTCCTTTTCTAGTAGTCATGATAAATAATAATTCCTACTGATATTTTAGGAACTAGAACTAAAATGATAGACAGTTCCAGCGAGGGAGTCCAGAATGTGTAATAATTGTGATAATCATGTGAGACGTAGCCATCATTTATCTTTGGTTTCCCTTTTTTCCCCTTTCCATCTTGCCCGTGCCATCAACCACCCTACAGTCAGACCCCACATGTTGTGTTGTTCTATTTTCTAATGTCTTGGTGTAATTAGCATTGTAACGGTGGCTCAATTACTCTAAGACTGGTAAATTGAGGAGTTACCCCTTTTCATGTGATTTTGCTTAGCATCATGGAATAATAACACATTGAGTCAGCTTTCCTGGATCAGATAGTGTATTGTATGCTTGCGTTCACATTAGCTCCCCTTCTTCCAAATATTGTTACTGATGTAAGCTTGCAGAAGTCATTCTTTCCCATTCCAACCATGAACTTGACGTAGCTAGAATATCAGGTTTAACTTTGACTCTTGAAGGAAAATACACACAAATCCTGCATGCAGAACTGAAATTGGATGCCATTTTCCAGAAGGGGGTTGTCCATCTGACCGCTTTGCTTCCTTGGTTGCCTTCAGTGCTGTTTACGGCCACATTGAGTGGTGAATGATGAGTCTAGACTTGGAACCGGTGATTTTCATGTAATCAAATAAAATCTGTGTGGAATTCAGAGCTAACTCTATTTTCTTTTTTGATTTTGGAAGAGAAAAAAATATTATCTTCCATAATTGAATTTGATTAAATATATTAGTATGTGAGAAGTTTGTCTATAACATGGAAAATGAAAGAAGCTAATTTTTTAATTTGTTCATGGGAAATGACTAGTTACAAATGGATCTTTAACTGCCTTTTCTTCCTTCCTCTGAAACTAGTTTATGATATTTAACTTTCATTCTTAAAGAAAAATATGTCTGAATCCTCCAAGGAGAGCTCTTCAGAAGTGAAGACCCACCATGTGCTGTCTTGCCTTTTTCAGAACATTATGACATGAATAAAACCTTCTTCCTTTTTTAAAATTTATTTTTATATTGAAATGTAGTTGATTTACAATGTTAGTTTCAGGTGTACAGCAAAGCAGTTCAGTTATACATATACATACATATATATGCGTATATTTTCAGATTCTTTTCCATTCTAGGTTATTTCAAGAAATTGAATATAGTTCCCTGTGCCATACAGTAGGTCCTTGTTGTTTATCTGTTTTATATACAGTAATGTTTAACCCATCTTTCTTATAGAGGTCTTTAATGTTTTCCTTTGCTCATTCCATTATCCTCCATTTAAATAAAGGTCTTGCCTGTCTCGTAAACAACTGGAGCATTTCTTTTCTTAAAACAATAGTCTACACTCACTTAACCTCCTTGGTCTCCTACTCAGCACATTGCAGTCTGGCTGAAAAGTTCTCACCAATGACTGCCTAAATGCTAAATTGTCATAATTAGTTCTCAATCTTACTTAACTTCTCCATAGCTTTGGAAACTGTTCACCACTGATGACTCCCAGAAATCAACTCCTTTCTTGGTTTCCATGACACTTTTACTTGTTCATTTGTTAAAAAATATGTATTGCACACCTATGCAATCAAACATGCAAATCATTGTATTAGTTGTTGGGGCAAATAACTAAATGAAGAAAGCCAGCCCCCTATACTCATGAAGTGTACTGTTCAGCAGGGAAGGCCATGAGGAAGTAAGAAAATGGTTTTATAATTACTTGGTTAAGTATTTATAAATGCCAGGAAGAAGTACAGGGTTTTATAAGAATAAATCATAGGTGACCCGAGTTGATTAGTTGAGGTCAACAAGGCTTTTTTTGGGGGGGTGTGGAGGCATAAATGAGTGATACCTGAACTTACATTTGAAGAATAAGACAAAATTAATGAATCAAAAAGTAAGGAGCTGCAATACAAGTGGAGGTGGAAAGTGAGGAAGAATATTGTAATTCTCCTTCAATCTTTCTGCTGTCTACCGTAGGATCCCCTTCTTTTATTTACATCTTTGACTTCAGCTACTCTTTAAATACTAGTGACACACCAGTGTACATTTCTGGCCAAGATCTTTCATCTGAAAACCTAAGAGCGCCTCTAAAAAATCTTATACAGCTGCAAATTGAACACATCCAGATGAGCTTTTATCCCTCATATTTCCAAAACCTGTTTCTCTTCCTGTAACTTAGAAAAGTTGTGTCCTCACCCCCTGGAATCAGTCGGTAGGTGCCCAAGTCAGAGCTCAGAGATTTAACCTAGATTCTTCTCTCTGTCCGTTGCCTGCAAAAATCCAACCAATCACTTTTCTTATGTCTGTCCTTACATTTCTTGTCTATTTTCATTTCCTGCTTCAGGTACCTATAGCCTATGTGAACACCTCACTGTAATGACTCCGTCATCTTTCTTTATATTGTGGTGAGATTTACCTTTCAACATGAAAATATAACTACTTCCCTCTTTAAATGACTGGCCAAAGCATAGAAGAAATATTTCAGACACCTTTGCATAAAAGGGCCTTTCATGATCTGATCCTTGTCGAACTCCTTAAATTCATGTTTTGCCATTCCACTCACCCTTACCATTGTGCTCCAATGACAATGACCTGCAATGGTAATTGAAAAAAATTGATGACTTCCAAATTCATATCTCGTTTGGGCTGACATTTGCAAATGTCTAATGGACATTTCCACCTGGATGGCCAATAGGCAAATTAATCCATCAATTTCTGCAACTCACCTGCTCTTCCTTATGTGTTTTCTGTCTTCCTCAGACTAACTAAAGCCACTGAGGCCATTTATTGGCTTTTTACCACTGAAAAATAAAATGAAATCCAAATTTCTTGGCATCTAAAACATACTGTGTGGAAAATATCACTTGGGGAAATTGTGCATTTTATTATTTTTATGAGCATCTTAAATCAGGGAGTAATCATTATTGAGAGTGAATTTTTAGTCTAAGATTGTTTTTCCCTGCCTCTGTTAACCATCCCAAGATGTCATTAGAAATGTGCAGTTGTGAACATCTTAACTTTAGAAACTCAAAGGCAAACATAACTAGATAACATCCTTAGGTGAATTTTCTCCACAAAAGCATATGGCGCTTTCCAAAGTGAAAGAGGATCTATTTTTAGAGTTCCTGTAGACTTTAATTTTGTGTGTGGCTTTGAATTCAGGTGTTTCAGAATGATAGAGTTCAAATAAAATAGTAAAATTTAGAATAATAAAATGAATGTCTTCAGATGCTTTTTCCTCATAATGTAGATATAATTAAATTTAATTAGTCATGTATCTCATTTTACATAAATCATATCAATTAGTAATTAATTATACCCAAATGTTGCAGTGTGATCTATTGTGCATGTCTGCTTTATTACCAGTTTCTTAAGGGCCAGGCTGTGTTTAAACCTTTCAAGTTTAGAGCACAAAAAGTATTTCTTCTTCTCCTGCCTTAAGGTGTCTAATTAGGAATTTAAATAGATTAAATTCGAATTTGAAAGGGGGCACATGGAGATATCAAATCCTTGTATAGACTGGGAAACTATTCTGGAGAGATTACCTAAATTTAAACAGCTAATTGGAGCAAAGTTGGGGCTAGAATGAGGCCATTATATGGACCCGTATTTTGTGTGAAGAACAGTGCTATCTCTCTTTTGGAAGCTTACAAACTAATTATTTCCTGGATGAATATATAAAAGAAGACCATCACTTATCTGGTTTACCTTTGGAATTAATATCAAAAACCATTTGGGAAATGTAGCCATTTAAATATGTCCAATGTTTATCTCTTACCTGATATATGCGTGTATTCATTCTATATTTATATTTCATAATTAATGAACATTGTTTGCCATACTTGCAGTGTAAATGAATCTGAACCTTCTTTTGAAGCAACCAGAAGGTATTATTTCTATTTTAATCTGCGTTTTATAAGAATAACTTCCTCAGACTTTACCTAATACTCAATCTCTTACACCTGGTCATTATATTCATTCTGATAATGTACAAAGTTATTTATTAAAATGTGCTAACATATTTCCAATAGCAATAGTTCCCAACATTTGGAGGTTACTCAAAGAATTAATTTGCCAAAAAAATGACCCATTGTATCAACCATTTTCCTCTCCGTGAGTCACACGTGTCTTAGCTTCAGCTAAAATTCAAACTGTTCTTAGCAAATTGAATTTGGGATTTCATAAAATCAGAATGCAAGAATTAATATGTGTATTGTTTATGAGTTAAATGGTGATGAAATCTGCCTCTCAGCTAGAGACAGAGAGCCAAGTGCTTCATCTATTTAAAAAAGAAAGAAAGAAAAAAAAAAATACCCTTAAAGCACCCGGTGAAAAGGGAGGCAGACACGCCAGAGGTTGGGAACCACTGTTACCGCACATGTGGTTATCTGAGAGACTACCAGCCTGTTGTACATTATCACGTCTTCTAAACTCCTAAGACAGAATGTTTTAAAGTGATGACCGAGCATTTCTAATGACTCTTTTTTTTAACCACACTCTCTTTTAACTTTAATTCCTTAATTCGTACTTACAGACCTTTAACTGTGGAAGTGTGATGTTTAAGCTGACCCCCTTCCTACCCTAGTCCCATCCTTTTCTTTCTTTTCAACTCACATGTATTTTCCTAATTATTGCAAATTAAAATCTGATGTATAGACATCTGGTAGAATTTGTAAGCCAAAAAAAAAAAAAAAATAGGGGACAGGGCGGAGGCTATCACTTTTTAAAAATAAACTATTTCAATATGTATTTGTGTAGTTTTTAATATTGAAGTTATGTGTAGTTTTTAAAAAATTTTTTAATGTGTAGTTATTTTAATATTGAATAGGACTCCTAAAGATACTGCTTTTTGTTTTGAAATATTTATATTATCTATGACCTTAAAATATGTTAATGTGATTAAGCCACAAACACATACTAGAATTATAGTATCAATTCCTGTCTTTTTTAAAGGTATTCACATAAAATGCATAGATATGTAAAGTGCTTTTAAAATAAAATGAAATATCAGTGGCTATTAAATTGTTATTTATCTTTTAATTACTTTAAAGTATAGTCATTTTAGAAAATAAAATTTTAATCAATAGTTCATACCTTTAATTAATAGTTCATTGACAGTTCATACTTCTTTAGTATAGCAAAATCAAATTTGCATACCATGTGAAGTTTTAATTAAGTTCTAATCCTTTTAATTTCATGGACTATTTAACCATTAATTAATAAGGTTGATGGGTGTTAAAATGTTCTTTTTTAGAAGTTCTCCATTTCCATCTTTGAGACGTTTTATCAACTTTAATTTTTCTTAGTTACACTAACCTACAAATGCAGCAAAGCACCTTTGCATAATTTTGGTGTTTTGTTTTTCTTTTCCATTTTCCAGTAGGAACAGATACTCTGTGGCTTATGCAGCTCAAAAGCCATGGTTATTAAATGCTACAGTGGAAGAAAATATTACCTTTGGAAGTCCTTTCAACAAACAGAGGTAATTTTGCATGTATGCAATTTGGAACCAAAACAAGCTATTTCTGATCCCTCTGTCTGGTTCACAGTTTCTGGAATCTTTTATACTAGGACTTCCTTTCTTCTCTCCTTGCGCTCTTTCCATCCTCATCACCAGGTCTGTTGAGTCAACTCTTATAAAAGAAGCCTCATTGGAAGTTTCAACTCATCCTATACATTTATGGAGAACAGTTGGTACACCAAAATTAAACAGCCAAAATGGAAGTGGATGTGGGATGATGGGTAAACAGAAAAAAAAATCCCAGTAAGGAGCAGAAGGAGGGTTAACAATGGAAAGAAGAGGAAGAATGTGGGGTCTGAGGGGTCTAGTTACTGGGAGCAGCCAGAATATGCCATCTTTCTACCATCTGTTATTAAACACCCAGTGGAGGGTACAAAGGCACAACCCCTTCCTGAAGCCATCCCCCCAAGATGTGGGGAGGGTATTAAGACCCTAAGGGAGGTGACCCTGAAATTCAAGGAGAATGAGATTCGAGGAGAGGCATGAGGAAAGGGGAGAGAGGCTGAAAGCAGACAGTGTGGGAGGAAAAACCCGAATTACATGGGATTGTTTGGGACCTGGGAACAAACCGGAGAGAAAGGGATCTGTGTATATTGACAGCCGCAAACTAGATTGCAAAGGAAGGCTCAGATGAGGCAGTAAAGTGCCTTAAAAGCCAACTGGATATAATTCTGTGCATTCTCCAGAGACACAGCACGTGTTAGAAAAGGGACTAACAAAGTAAATGTGATCTGGCAGTGTCATGACAGATTTATATGAAATGAATCTGAATTAGCAAAAAGACATTAAGAAGTTTGTTGGAACAACAATCTGGGCGTGCCGTGTTTATTGCCTGCGCTTGGGGGTGACCATGGAAATGGAAGAAGAAGAGATGGTTGACAGAAAGCCATTCTAGAATAAGAATAGACAGATAGGAGCAGGGAGAAGAGAAGGGAGGAATCAAGAATGACTTGACTATTTTAAGAGCAGGTGATGGAGAAAGTGAAACTGTTGATATTTTCCCTAGCACTACCAATCCCCGTGTCATTCCAGTATTTCCAGTCATTCCAAGTTCCAGTCCCAGCCTTACGCCAACCTGAGTGCTGTCAGTCCTCATTGTCTTCCATTTTTCCCTCCCTTCATCATCATGATAGTGGGCACAGAGCCCCACCTGGAGCCCATGCTCTAGTCTGAGCAGCATCCTTTTGTTCCTCACACTCACCATGAACTTATCGACCTTCATGTGGTTCCTTATGCCTCCTTTCCCTCATTTTCATTCCTGGCAAATTACAACTCATCTTTCTGGATACGCCTGACAAATCGCCCCCTCTACAAAGGTGTTGCTGATTTCTCAGAGCGGCCACTCATTTCCCCTTGTATATTCCAGGAGCACTTTGTGCCTGCCCGTCCATAGTGCCTAAAAAGGTACATTTTTATCTGTTTCTGTGTCCGTGTTCTGCTCCATTTAATAGTTGTATGAGAGTGGGAACCAGTTTCTATGCATCTTTATATCTACAAAGCTAGTGTAGAGGCTAGCATATACTAAGTTGTTCAATTAAGTGTTTATTTCAGCTTCTAAGACATTGAACCTGGGACTCAGTTGATGGGCAGTCTATTCATAGTGATCTAAAAACCCAAAACCATTTCTCCCAAAGGTACAAAGCTGTCACAGATGCCTGTTCTCTTCAGCCAGACATTGACTTACTACCATTTGGAGACCAAACTGAAATTGGAGAGAGGGTGAGCTATGGGGAATTTAATTAAATGATGAACAAACATCTAGAAAAGTCTTCGAGTTGTCTTCAACTTTTCATGGAACAAAGCCAAATCTGAGAGCTTAGGAATTGTGTGTTTTCCTAGTGGCAAATTCCAGAAACAGGAGCACAGGGACTCTTGCGTATGTGTTGAGTAACCTGAGTATATGTCACATTTTGTTAGCCACTCGAGAGTCCTCAAGGGAAACAAAGCAGTCCCTGCCTTTGATCGAATGTGTTTTTCCTTACTCAGAGTTTAAATTGGTTTGGAAACTAAGATTGCTTCTGACAACTTCTTCCATTCTTGTCAGCATCTATTTATTCTTGTTCAAGTGCTTTTTTTCCTTTGTATAAACGTGTTTTACACTGATATCATATTATTCTGACCCGCTGGAAAATATTTATACCTGTAGGTAATCTTTATAACAATATTGGCGAAAATTTTTAACTCTTATACGTGTCAAGTACTGTGCAAAAGGCTTTCTATGCATTATCTACTTTTACAATGAATCTGTTATAGGGGTGTTTTGTTATCTGCATATTGCAGCTGGGAAAACAAAGGCTGGGAGAGATTAAGGTACTTGCCCCATCAGAGTTGTGGGTGTGGGTGGGATTGGTCTGATTCCGTAGTCTACGTTCTTCGTGGCTCTTCTTTATTGCAGCGTAGTGTCGTGCTCAAGAGTGTGACCTTAACTCCTCTGGCCCTTAGTGTCCATGTGAGGGACAATACCTATGTATTGAAGTTGCCCCAAGGAATAAGAGAAATAAGGACTGTAAAGCCATTCATATAAGCCTGGCACATACTAGATGTTCAATAAATACTAGTTTTTAAAAATTTTATAATTAGGACTTGATTATAAGAGCCCATGGCTGTATAGTTCTGTTAAACAAAACTTGTAATTTTGAATTTAAGAGGTATAAGTTAAGTACACTACAGACGCAGTTCATGAAACAATTTCGGGATTACCTGCAGTCCTCAGCACTCACTTTGTTTTGTTTGGTTTGGTTTGGTTTGGTTATTAATGTTTTTGTACAGCAGAGCTCTCTATCAGAGTAAAAGGAGGATTAATGTTATCAGTTAAAAATTTCCTTAATACAATTCAAGTATTAACCACTAAGCAGTTCTCAGTTTATCTTACCAATATTATCTCAGTTTAATAAATTACCATCAATTTAAGATTTGTTTTGATAAGTTTGAATTTTACAGGGAATTTTTAACCAACAGATTATTTACCAATGGAAAATCGAATATTTATGGCTATTTCTTCTCTAGGGCATCAACCTGAGTGGGGGTCAGAGGCAAAGGATCTGTGTGGCCCGAGCTCTCTATCAAAATACCAACATCGTCTTCTTGGTAAGAATATAGACTCGACTTTTGTTGCTACTTCGTGTTTCCCTCTGGACAAATGAGTCTTTAAAAAGAAAAGTCATGTAACTAAAGGAAAGATGGTTTAGCTTGTGAAATCACAGCGAATTTGGGGAAACAAATCCTAACAGTACAAATCAGATCAATAGGTAAGGTGAGAGTTGGTGCATCCAGATTGATGTCCAAGAGATTGAGGTGCCCAAGTGGTTGCTTATAAGGGTTTTTTTTTATTTTAACCATGAGGATCATTAATGAAAGAGTGTGGATGGTGCTGGATGAGCTGGACAGGATCATAGGTCTTCTCATTTATATTTGCTGGCAAGGTAAGAAGGGCTGGAAAACACACTCTTGGTGGACGTAGGGGTAGGTAAGTGTATACTTCATTCCAGTGGTATGCAACTCAGGCTGTGGGGAAGATTTACTCTGAAGCTTCCTGAAATGATTCTTAGAAACCTTGATACCACCCTAGACCTACTGAATCATAACTGTAATCGCAAAGGCAGAGTCTAAATTATGTATCTTTGTACACCAGAAATTAACACATGGTAAATTGACTATACTTCATTTAAAAAAATAATAATAAAGACTATGCTAGGAAAATGCAAATGTCAAAGAAAGAAAGAAAGAAAGAGAGAGAGAGAGAGAAAGGAAGGAAGGAAGGAAGGAAGGAAGGAAGGAAGGCAGGAAGGAAGGCAGGAAGGAAGGAAGGAAGGAAGGAAGGAAGGAAGGAAGGAAAAAAATGTATCTTAAAAAAGCTCCATAGATGATTTTTCTTGTATATCCTGGGTTAATAACTTGGTTCTACCTATGGATCCACAAATAAAATTTGATGATTATGTTGATTACAAGTTTGCTCTAGCTTCTTTCCTGTAGCAGGATGCAGCCATAATCAGCTTACGAGTAGACAGTTTATACCAGAGACCAGCAGGCAATGTAAATGCATCCTTCGCTTGCCTCCTCCATCTGTGCAATTATTAACCATTTATAAATCTAGTTCTCAGACCTCCCTTAGAGTTTTCATTCCATCTAATTTCAAACATCTTCAAAAAGTGGGTTGGTTTTGGACTTTTCCACTAAATTTGGGTTCATTACTAGGGATAGGAGTAGAATTTGGGCATGGTACTGGACATTCATTTCAGGTTAGTGTCCCTAAGAATACCTGTTGCCCATATTTTCCAGAAAACAACACCATAAAAGCCACAGAAGGATCTAACAGCAATCTACATAATTATAAATCTTTTTCATAATGGGAAGACCCACAACTAGAAACCACTTCTTGAATTTTGGGATCAATCAGGTGAATGATTGAACCACCTGAGGACCAAGTGACCTGAAAATCTGAAAGAGACCAAGGTCCTCTGAGTGTGGTTTTCCATCCCAGTTCATTCCACTGCCTCCAGTTTCATGACCCTTACTTACTTCGACTGTAAATCATGGAATTCAAAGAAGTCATAGGGTTAACTTATTGTGGATTCCCAGCCATTTGTTATAGGATGGCTTTGTGTATCATCTCTAATAGCTTCCTGATGACTCTCTTCTGAAGACAGACTGCTTATCTTTCGGCAATATCGAAATAAAGCAACGTTTCCTTGTTGGTCAGTGTATGAGCTTCCATTGCTGCTAAAACAAATTGTCATAGTTGGTGGCTTAAGTAATACAAATTCATTATCTTACAGTTCTGTAGGTTAGACATCCCACATGGGTCTCACATGGTTAAAAGCAAAGTGTCAGCAGGGCTGTGTTCCCTTCTTGGAGGCTCCAAGGAATCGTTTCCTCTCCTTTCCCACCTTCTAGAGGCTGCTCGCATGCCTTGGCTCAAGGCTGCCTTCCTTCATCTCCACAGCCAGCAACATTGCATCTCTGATCATTTTAATTGACCATTTATCTCTTCTCCCTCTCTTCACAATTGGGAAAGTTCTCTGCTTTCAAGGATTCTTGTAATTGCTTTAGACCCATCAGGATAATCTTCCCATCTAAGGTCTTTCATCTTGATCATTAGACATACTGTGAAGATACTGCAGGATGAGTTCTAGGCTATCACAATAAAGCTAGTATCGAAATAAAGAAAGTCACACTTTTTTTTTTTTTTGGTTTCCCAGTCCATATAAAAAGTTATGTTTACTATACTGTAATCTGTTAAGTGTGCAACAGCACTGTATCTAAAAATACAACGTACACACTTTTATTTAAAGATACTTCATTGCTGAAAAATGCTAACTGTCATCTAAGCCTTCAGTGAGTCAGTCTTTTTGCAATGGTAACATCACGGTCTTGAGTATAGATCACTGTAACAAAGGTAATCATAATGAAAAAAGTTTGAAAAATTGCAAGAATTACCAAAATGTGACACAGAGACACAAAGTGAGCAAATGTGGTTGGAGAAATGGCGCGATAGACTCGTCGTGCGCAGGGTTGCCTCAACCCGTGTACAGTATCTGTGAAGCACAATAAAATGGAATGCAGTTAAATGAGGTATGTCTGTATCTGCAAAGTCCCATTTGCTGGGTTAGGTAACATAGTCACCGGTTCTGGGAAGTGAAACATAGTTATCTTTGGGGACCATCATTCTGTCTGCTGCAGGTCGCTCTTATTATTGGAACGTTATTACAGAATTGAAATCTGCTTCTGTCTGTTTTCCATTAATTGGTTCCCAGTCTGTTTCTGCAGCAGCAAATATATTTCTTTATATAGTTCAACATTTTAATATTATTGTCATAACTTGCCTTAATTTACTTTTCTCTAGACTATAAGTAAGCTTAGTATTTTTAATTCTTGGACAATAATATAATTTTTATCACTTTTTAAAATTCTGGATGTAATAATGTCTGTCAGAGTCCCTTTGAAAAAGCGTGTTCTATCCAGTCTTCTGTCAGTGGACATTTAGGTTGATCAGTTAAGATTCTCTGGCATTTTTTAAAACATTATTACTCTCAGGTTACTACCTGTGTTGTCTTTTTCTTTCCTTTCACCTTCCTCCAAACCTCTGTCCCTCCTTTTCTTCTTTCTTTCCTTCTCTTTTTCTTCCTTCCTTACTTCCTCCCTCCTTTTCACCCATCAATGCTTAATGAATGTTCAGTCCCATCTTCTGTTCTGGGTAAAGGAAAAAAAAGACATTATTTCTAGCTTTAAGGGCCTTACTTGTACAAATAATTAATTAAAAGGTTTTACGTTTTGCTCTGCTCTCTAATTAAACTTTATCGAATTACCCTTTACACAGTATCAAGGGCATGTGAAAACATCTTAATTATGTATCAAGCATATTAGTTATTTTTAAGGTTTCGTGGCATCTATAAATGTGCTGTATCAGTGAATATATTTTTAAGAGGTTATTTCCAAAATATATGTCCACCCAAAGAGTGTATTACTATTCGAGATTAGATGGAGTGAAAACTCTGAAAGAGGTCTGAAAACTAGATTTGTAAATCTTCCAACTCACTGACCCTTTCGCTGAATCACCTGGTCTACTGCTGATTCCTTCCAGTGCAGTTTTCATTTCACTTATTGTGTTCATCTCTGTTTGGTTGTTCTTTGTCTTGTCTCTTTGTTAAAACCTTCTAACTTCTTGCTCCACGCATCCAGTCTCCTCCCGAGTTCCTCGATCCTCTTCGCAGTCATTACCCTGAACTCCTTCCTGGGTAGACTGCCTGTCTCCACTTCCCTTAGTTCTCCTTCTGGGGTTTTATCACGTTCCTTTGTCTGAAACGTATTCCTCTGCCACTTCATTTTGTCTAAGTTGCTATTTGTATTTTTATGTGTGTGGTGGGTTTGTTACACTTCTCCACCTTGGAGAAGTGGCCCTTTGTAGGAGGTGTCCTGTGCATCCCAGCAATGCAGACCCCGCTGGTCACCCAAGCTAGGGGTCCCTCAGTTGTGGCGGGCTGACTGTGGGCAGTCTGGCAGGCTTGGCTGGCCGCTGGTCTGTTTGGCTGCCAGGCCCTGCCTCATGGAGATGCTGCAGACTGTTTAGGGGAGTCTGGTCATGAGGTGGCTGGTTGCAGAATCCTAGGGGCCCCCAGGGCTAGTCCTGGCTCACGACGGGGTGGAGTCAGAGTCCCGAAGACTCTGGGTCTGTTGCCCACTCACTGGCAAGTGAAGCCAGATCCTGGGGTGAGTGCTGGTCTACTGGTAGGCAGAGCTGCTTCCTGGAGTCTGGCTGCAGGGCCCCAGGATCTCAGAGCTCATTTCAGATCATCGCCGGGGGAGGGGGGAGTGGGGGAGTATCAGTTCCTGACACAGTTGTGTATGGGGTCTGGGGTGTCTTGAAGGTTGCGTTGGCCTGCTAGTGGGCAAAGTCAAGGCCCAGCTGGTCCCAGGTTCGGATCTGGCCTGCATCTAGGGACTGTAGTTTTGTTACTTCTGGTGTCTCCTGCCTGGTGGATAAGGCTGGTCCAGAGGCTTGGTCGGACTCCTGGCAGGAGGGGCCGGTCCTGCCCACGGGTGGGTGAAGCTGGATCTTGGCCCTCCAGTGGGCTGAGCCGGGTCTAGGGGCGAGCCCAGAAGCAGCTGTGGGCACCATAGGCTTGAGGCAGCCTGTCTGCTGTTGGCCCGGGCTGTGTCCCCACCCAGTTAGTTGTCTGGCCTAAGGCGTCCCAGCACTGTAGCCTGAAGGCTATTGGGTGGGACCAGGTCTTGGTGCTAATGAGCCAAGATGTCAGCGGCCAACAATGTTCCCCAGTATGTTTGCCAGCAATGCCTGTGTTCCCAGGGTGAGCCACAGCTGCCCCTTGCCTCTCCAGGAAACTCTCCAAGACCAGCAGGTAGGCCTGGCCCAGGCTCCTGTCAAGTTTACTTCTTATGTCCCATGTCCCGGTGCATGTGAGGTTTTGTGCGTGCCCTTTAAGAGTGAAATCTCTATTTCCCCCAGTCCTGGAGGGCTCCTGCAGTGAAGCCCCACTGGCCTTCAATGCCTAATGCTCTGGGGGGCTCCTCCTCCCGGTGCCGGGTCCCTGGGCTGGGGGGCCTGACGTGGGGCTCAGAACTCTCACTCCTGTGGGAGAACCCCTGAAATATACTTATTCCCCAGTTTGTGGTTCCCCCACCCAGGGAGGGTATGGGATTTGATGATATTGAGGGTCCAATCCTCCTACTGGTCTCATTGTGGTTCCTTCTTTCTGTCTTTTACTGTAGAAGGTCTTTTCTGGTAGGTTCCAGTCTTTTCCATTGATGGTTGTTCTGCAGATAGTTATGATTTTTGTGTGATTGTGAGAGGAGGTGAGCTTTTTTACTCCACCGTCTTGGCCACTCTCTCTTTCTTTTTTCTTAGTGTAGGCATTTATTGCTATAAAATTCTCCCAAAACAAAGAACTGCTTTTGCTGCATCCTGTAAGTTTCGATATGTTGTGTTTCACTTTCCTTTGTCTCAAGATACTTTTTGATTTCCTCTGATTTCTTCTTTAACCCATTGTTTATTAAGGAGCATGTTGTTCAATCTCCACGTATTTGTGAATTTTCCAGGGCTGGGGTTTATGGCAAGAGTGTGTCTCATCCTTTCCTGCCTAGTTTGATGTGTGTGTTTTCTCAGTCACTTAATGTGTAGGCATCACTCAGCTGGTTCCTGGATTCCTTTCAGAGGGAGTTGCTGCATGTGTAGCTGTATATTCAGTGCATCCGTGGTAGGAGGAAAATTCAAGAGACTCTGACATTGCCATCTTGGTCCAGAGTCTGTGCACATTTTTATTACCTAAAATCCATCTACTTCAGTTATCATTTCATTCTTTGTTTTGGTTTATTGTTACATGTTGTTGAGTAATGTTGGGTTTTCAACTTGGAGATTCTATACATAAGAATTCAAGCCACTTTGAATACTGTTATTTACTTTTAGAATTATTTTTAAGGTGAAAGAGAAAATAGCAGCTTCATTTTGAATTTAATACCTTTTTCCATAATTTAAAGTTATTCAGAGTCTGTTTATTATAAATTGCATTTGTGGGATACTTTGCTTTGAGTTATTTGTGTTTTCTGCTTTCTAGAGGAATTTAGTGCCGAAGAGAATATTAAAAAAAATTTCATCATCTCTTCGTTTTACTTGTTGTAGGATGATCCATTTTCTGCCTTGGACATTCATTTGAGTGATCATTTAATGCAGGAAGGGATTTTGAAATTTCTCCAAGATGACAAGAGGACACTCGTTCTTGTGACTCACAAGTTACAGTATCTAACACATGCCGACTGGGTAAGAGTGTAAAAGAAGTTTCATTAATTTTACGTTACAGTTATGTAAATAGATAGGCACGTTAAGAAATGCGTTCCGAGATACAGCTAATTCACTTGGCCAATTAAGGATTTTTGTCGCAGTTCTTCTAACGCGTGCTTTCCTTAGATCATAGCCATGAAAGATGGAAGTGTACTAAGAGAGGGGACTTTGAAGGACATTCAGACCAAAGATGTTGAGCTTTACGAACACTGGAAAACACTGATGAATCGGCAAGACCAAGAACTAGAGAAGGTAATTGCTCATAGTTCAGAAGAGTTCAGAGTCCAGTTCAGAAGAGTCAAACACGCAGTGTGTAATGACTAAAACAATCCTTTTAAAGAATTATTACCATTTAATGTTTGATAATATAATGGTTCTCATCTGAAACCCAAAATAATTGTATGTTTATGTATCATTAATGGACAGACTACTTTGAAACTAAAAAATTCTAATGGTATCTTTTGGATGAAGAATTGTTAGGTCTTTAGAGGATTTTTATTTAAATTTGAAACATGTTGCAATTTTATGTGTGTTTAAAACTTGAACTACTTGCTCAAGCATGCTGTTTCCTCATTTTATCTTATTTTTCCTGATATATGTCTTATTTCTCTTATCTGTCATATGAGAGTATTTTCATTCACCACTTACAGTTGGAGAGTTATGAGCGAAACAAAATCTGAGACGATTTTGAAATAGGAGTAGGAAGCACTATGATATGCCACTATAATAGTGGCAGAGCATGTCTGGGGTGGAGTTGTGGGGTGGGTGAGGGAAGGTGATCAGAAGGAAGTAACAATAAAATTTTATATTTGTATAGTTTTTAAAACCAGAAATCCTTTTTTTTACGTGATCTCGTTTAATTCTCACAAAACCCCAGAAATGAGCAAAGAAAATATCTGACTTTTACAGATGGTTAAACTGGGGCTCAGAGAGGCTAAGAAACTTGCCTACAGTTGCACAGTACATATAATAAGTGGTACCAGTTGGACTTAAACCCAGGTTCACTCTCAGTGTAATTCCAGTACAATGTTATGTGTGATATAAATATACATTGAATGAAATGATAACGGAGTTGGAAACCAGATGGAGGATGATGAAAGAAGAACAACTCGAGGTTGAGAGGTGAAATTATAAATTGAATTTGTGAATTTTCAATATGTTTTCTCTTGAGTTGGGACAAGGAAGTGTCCAGAATTTGGTAGTCCTGGCTAGACATGAGCATTATAAAATAAAAATCTTTATGTCAGCAAATTTCTGAAAATTTCAAGAAATTAAAATATATTATCTTATAAAAGAAAAATGATTTGTGTTCCAGTAATGAAAGGAAGATAAAAAGTCAGACAAACCATGGGATTGCTCTGTCTTCTGTGGATTTGCCAAAAACCTCAAAAGCAAACTATGTAAGAAAGAAAAGATATACGTAAAAATCTTTAGAGTAGGACAAACTGAAACGAGGATATTCATCAAAACATGACAAGGTACAATTGGCAAGAGGAATTAGGAATTACGCGGTGGGAAGCTTGATTATGAACTTCCTGGGATGGCTCCAAGTGACCGTTTTTCAGTGGTCTAGATCCCAGGGGCAAAAAAAAAAAAAAAAAAGACATAAGCTTAGGGAGTGGACCACGTATGGTTTACTTTGGAAAGAAGATCTGGAAGAGAGAGAGAGAGAAAGAGAGAGAGAAGGCTCTTGGCTTGATTGTATTGTAATACTGACATTTGTACAAGCCAAGATGAAGGTCCATTAAGTTGTGTTTAGAAACGTTGCGACCACTTGAGGTAGCACAGCTCTGTAATTAAAGACACATCACGGGGTTATAAATCAGCTGCGGGAGACATGGAGCAAGTCGCTGTGTGGAAAAGGCGAATCCAGTTGCGAGGTGGAACAGCGGCCAGTAGAAGCCAGCACGATCCATGCCCTGGCCCTGAATCCTCACCTGGGGCTGGAGGGAGTTACTGCCACTCAGAGATGGGCAGGCACCTGGAACTCATCTGAAGCCAGGGAGAGTCACACTGTGGGGGATAAGACCACAGCACCTTGGGGAAGTTTTTGTAGAAACAGCTTCCTGTTCAGTGTGTCATGTGGCAGGATTGCGTGTTTGCCCAGAACACTGGTTCTCAACTGGGGTCACTTTTGTCTTTCGGGGGACATTGGGCAACATCTAATGATATTTCTGGTTGTCACAACGAGGGGGCAGGTGCTACTTGGGCAGCCCCCACAACAGAGAATTTTCTGAACCAAAATGTCAATAGTGCTAAGGTTGAGAAATGCTGGCTGAGACCCGGAACAGATCAAGCAGGCAGAGAAGGGAGTGAAACTAAAAGATTCACGTAACAGCCCGTCGCTGGGCTTTGGCCAGAACCGTCAGTTTAAGGGTTAAGGGGTAACCAGGAAAGAATATGTTACAAGGATAGAAATGACAGCTATAAGAAGAATGAGATAAGACTTCTAGGTGATTTAAATGTTATTAAAAATTCTACCTTGGATGACATCGCTCATCATCTTCATGACGTTATTAAATAAAATAAACTAGCATCTTGGAACTTTTCCTCCCCCAGCCTCCAGCCCTCACCTGAATCCAACCCTTAGCAGGCATTCAGTAAATATTTATTGGGTAAATGAAACTAAATTTGTATTTACTTAATCCAGATTATCAACACAGTTTAAAATATTTAACCTCAAGTGAGCTTACTATGAGCATTTATTCATAAGAAAAATGAGTTTAATGATTTTTTTAGTCTCCAAGGTGTTAAATCTTTTGCTCACACAGATTGACAAGTGGAAAAAGAACCCAGTCTTCTGTTTTTCAACGTGCATGTTCATTTCATCTCATTACACTATAAGCAAAGGAGCAGGTCCTTTTAAATTTTGTGTTTTATCTAATCTCATGTACAAGTGTTGGTTTTCATATCACCTGGCACCATTAAAAGCTAACATGAAATTGTCCCTGAAAAAATACTATTCAAGAGACACTTTCACTTTGACTCTTTTTTTAAACCAAGAACTTGGAAGAAACAGATCCTTCTAGCCTAGCAAGTCTCCTATATCACACACGTTGTATGAGGCCAAACAAAACCAAAAATAAGATCACTACGTAGAGACTGATCATCAAAGAATGATTGGTTTATCAGTGTAACAAATTGTGATTTTTCTTTGTCAGCATGTACAGGAAGCCGTCAATTTACCATGGTTTCCAAAAGTGCGTAGGTCAGTTGTTTGGAACTTGGAATGCATTTCCCTGCAGCAACAGAGATATGGTTAGTTTCCCAGACAGTCCTGCAGAAGCTGGTTTAACCTGCAGTGGAACTGAACTAATACCACGATTCCAGTTCCAAAGCCAAGGGGGTGGAGTGTTGGAAGCGGAGGACTGGAAAAAACACAATGCCTCTCCCTTTCTTGAGCACAAGACAAGTCTGGAGCCACCCTTACAAATTCACAAAGTTTGTGGCTTTTTCCCTTCTCTTTCTGCACCCACCTTCCTTCAGTGTCTGCTGAATCCCTTTCTTTTGTGCGTTTCCCTGAGAGAGATGCCCAGTCAGAAACTGACGCTGATGTAATCATTCATAATAATAGTGGTTGACTCAGGAATGTGGCCAGCAGACAGCCCCACAGTGTTAACATCACCCATCATGAGACAAAGCCCATCATTCTCAAGGCTCATTGATGGTCCCTTCCCCCACCACTAATTTTTACGGTGAGGAAACCAGCCTGGGAGACACCGAGAATAAAATATGACACGAGGCAGTCTCCCTGGGAACTAAGCCAGAGATCAAGAATGGGAACTGTCACTGCGTTCTCTGGAAGAAGTTCAAAGTAGATACCTGTCAGGAGGAAGAAAAATTAATAATAATAATAATAATATTAGTGGATGACTGATAGTGCTCTAACCAGTCCAGAACTACATGCTTTTTTAAAAAGATATTATTAATGTAAATGCATCTTCAGTTAGAAACATTATAGGAGTACAGGAAAGTGACATAAAAATAAAACAAGTAGCAATGGTGACACCAGGAGGTGTCCCGCTGCCCCTGGGGTCAGCTCCATCATGTTGTTACTTTTCCTGGCTTCTTACTGCCCTGTGCCTCAGAGCTTTGACACATTTCCCTCAAACATCCACACTGGCTCCTATGACAGGAGTGGTCCATCTGTAGAGCGAGCAGAGACCCTGCCACAGTGAAGGGAACTAACGACTGGTACTTGGTACGTGTGGGTCACTCATTGGTGAGTAGAACTCGCCTGTGGCTGTGAGCTCCTTGAATGATAGCACGATGTTTCCTGCAGGATATGGAAGCTGACCAAACAACTTTAGAGAGGAAAACTCTCCGAAGGGCCATGTATTCAAGAGAAGCTAAAGCCCAGCTGGAGGATGAAGATGAAGGTAGACCTTTTTCTTGTATTTGAAACATTCAAATGGGGAGTAGGCGGCAAAGGTTGTTTTCCTTTGGCAGTGGATCTGTGAATATGCCCGCGAGGAGTGACAAGCCTCTTTGCAGGAGGAAAAGGCCAAATCAAATGCATAATATAGAAAACGGAAAGAACAGGAGTGAAGGAAAGGTGTATGATACAGTCAACCAACAGCCGTCTCGAGGGGCTTCCCACAGTGCGTCCTAGCATTTTTGTGCTGTGTGTGAGAGGGCTGAAAGGAAAAGACAGCGGTTTGTCAACAGGTCTAGACCCCAGTTCAGATAAACTGGAAAGGTCTAATACAATGACCAAATCAAGTTATTAATAAAATCAGTCCTTTGGAAATAATAAATGCAGAATATGGAGAAAATACTCTTTTGAGAGATTTATACCCGAACCATTCAGTAAATTCTTATGGGGTCCTCATGATACTATAGCAATGAAGAATAAGAGAATTAGAAAAGCATTTGTTGTGTTTCAATTTTCTGGATCTAATAAGGTATCATGAGGGAAAAAGTTTCACTGGAAATTTCAGGAATGAGATGAAATAGTTACATTGCTTTGACATTTGTTGCCAAGAAGTTTGTAAGATAAACCACACGTAAGTCCGTGCAGTAAATATCCTATATCTCATTTTTCCTAATTGGTTTTTGCTTAAGACCACATTTCTACAAGCCAGTTAAGCAACAGAGAAAATTATAATTTCAAGCCAAAGGACACCAGAATGTACAACCTTTCCATTTCAGGTGTTACAACAAATACTTACTGAGTAATCGAATAAATGAATGAATGAATGAATTTTGCACTCCAGTTTCATAGATTTAAAAATGTATTTTAAAGAATGTTTGGTGCTGTAAACAGAAAGCTTCTAGAATTAGAAGCCAATGATTTCTAACACACTCTAAAAGTGCAGTCATGCCCGGTGGCTCTCTCCAGTGTTCACGTGGTGAGGATAACATTCAAAAGGCTGACTCTGCCCTTGGCTTACTGTGTAAATCCATTTTCTCAGGTGTAAGATAAGATAATAACACTTTTCTTAGAGAGTAAAAGAGGGTAATGTATGTGGAAGAAAGAAAGAAAGAGCCCAGGATGGTACGTATTACCTAACATGTTGCTCCCCCTGGTCCATATTGTTTCTACTGCTAGCCGTTGGCCAATTCATCATGTGGACAGATTAGGTACCGGAGAAGTGAAAAAAATAATCAATAACTTCATCAACTTCTAGTCTATACTTCTAGTCAGTTTGATGTGTAATAAACCAGCAGATTGTCTCATCCAGATGTAGGTATTATGCTTATTTTTTCATTCATTCACTCATTTATTCATTTTCACCCATTTTTGATTTATTTTTTTTATTGAGGTGACATTGGTATATAACATCATGTGTTTCATGTTTACAACATTATATTCCTACTTCTGTAGACCCTGCAGCACGCTCACCACCAAAAATTTATTTTCCACCTGCTACTATACAGTTGATCCCCTTTAACCATTTCACCCTCCCCCGACCCCTTTCCTTCTGGTAACCACTACTCTGTTCTCTGTATCTATGTGTTTGTTTTTGTTTGGTTTGGGATGTTCATTTCTTCTGTTTGTTTGTTTTTTCTACTGCATATATGAGTAAAATTGGACAGTATTTGTCTTGTCTGACTTGTTTCACTTAGCATAATACCCTCAAGATCCATCCATGTTATCACAAATGGCAAGGTTTCATCTTTTTTACGGCTGAGTAGTATTCCATATATATATACACACACACAAATATATATGTGTATATATATGTATATGTATGACATCTTCTTCATTTTTTCATCCATTGATGGGCAGTCACCTACTTTTTAAAATGATGTTTTTCCCTGCTAAAAGCATTTACAATTTCTAAGACTAATACTTGTATTTCTATAAATTTGAAGGAGGTTTGTGTGTAGGGGGGGATAATACAAATTCTATCTCCCTGTTGGCCATTGGAAGATTAAACAAGTGTTTCATATGCAGAGGAAGAAGAAGAGGAAGATGAGGATGATAACATGTCCACTGTAATGAGGCTCAGGACGAAAATGCCATGGAAAACGTGTTGGCGGTACCTTACTTCTGGCGGATTCTTCTTGCTATTCCTGATGATTTTCTCCAAGCTTTTGAAGCATTCCGTCATTGTAGCTATAGACTACTGGCTGGCCACATGGACCTCAGAGTACAGTATAAACAATACTGAAAAAGCTGATCAGGTATAGTGGGTTCTGTTTTTACATTATCAAGGAAATGTTGAGATTAATCGTGACACTTTTTACCTAGGTAGATAGACATAGCTCAGATGTCACAGGACTTTTGTAATGATTCAGTAAGTTAATTAGAGCAGGACTTTAAATATCATAAGAAACATTTAAAGATAATGCTTGGGTTTGGATTCAGGGATGTTATACACATGATATATGTGTGTGTATGTATAATATGCACACAGGACTTTTGTCATTGCTCTGATGGCATTTGATTTTAACTATCTATACCAGTGTAGTAGTCATTCTGAGATTAGAGGTAGCAAGAGAGAACTCTATGATGTAAAAAGCCAAGAATATTTCAAACCAGAAAGCAGACGCTAACACTTCCTCTGTGCTTAAGCAAACCTTGAAGGAGAGTGAAGGGAGCAAGTGGGGACTTGGCCTTGGGATTTTGGTGGGGATACTGCCCTGAGTCTCCAAGGCCTGCACTCCTTCAGCTGTCTAAACTGACGCAAGATAATGGAGTTGACAGTATTGCCTGACTTTGATATTTGACGTTCTAGTTAAAAAAAGAACTCAGTTGATAACTTCCTATGTCCTTTTTGTGTTGGCTGCTTCTTAGACCTACTATGTGGCTGGATTTAGCATACTCTGTGGAGCAGGTATTTTTCTCTGCCTTGTTACATCTCTCACTGTAGAATGGATGGGTCTCACAGCCGCCAAAAATCTTCACCACAATCTCCTCAATAAGATAATTCTTGGACCAATAAGGTAAAAAAGGAGTTACTTTTTTATGCACTGCCCCCCCAATCGTAAAAGCATGCATTTTAATGTTTAATTGAAATACGAAATTTTAAAGAATTTGTTCAGTCTTTGAGCAGATGAGTGGGGATTTTCTCACTTTCCTGACCCCAAGATGTCCGTTAGCTGTACTCAGACTCCAGAGAGTTCAGTATTATCAAACATTCCAATCTGTTCATTGCCTAGATTCTTTGATACCACACCACTGGGACTGATCCTCAATCGCTTTTCAGCTGATACAAATATCATTGATCAGGTGAGTGCCTGAGTTACTTCCAAGTTCAAAAATAAATTTCTCAGTGTCAGCTAAATCACATTTTAACAGAAACCATGATTCCTGTTAACAACAGAGGATTTCTAAAACTTTAATGAAAGCCTGTTTGAATTCACATCGATATTACATGTATGCATAAATGATTTCTAGAATAAAATTTTAAAAGAAAACTTTAATTTCCTTCAAGTAATTCAAAATAATTTATGCATGTAGAAGAGAATACTTAGAGAATCAGCATGAAATAGAGAGAAATAGCAAAAAAAAAAAAATTAAACTTTTTCATTGTAATACAAAATGAATTTGATCAGTGTTGTATGTATCTCTATTCACAGCAAAGTTCTTACAGTTTAGTATGAATGCAGAGTGTCTCCCAGAAGTAAAGAATGGATTACCAAACTGTCTTCAATGTCCTTTACTTTGATCAGATTGGCTCTTGAGTGAGAGAAACTTTAGATGGTGTGATAGTTTAGGGAATATTTTAAAGATACCCAGTTTAGTCTTAGATCCTTAGGCTTCTAGAAGTTTACCCTGAAATGAAAGACCTCAAACTCTGAAACTGGATCACTCCAAGAACAGTCTCTTTAGGATGACTGAGCAAAGAATTAATCACATCCAGCTCTTGCCTTTTCTGATTTCACAGAGTGGCCTTATGAACATATTTTTTTGGGGGGGGGGAGATAATTAGGTTTATTTATTTGTTCTTAGAGGAGGTACTGAGGATTGAACCCAGGACCTCATGCATGCTAAGCATGCACCCTACCACTTGAGCTATACCCTCCCCCCATGAACATCTAAATTACCATCAATTTAGAAAATGAATACTTGATGCATGCAGCTGACTGAAATGCATGCTGAAAATTTTTGATGTTTTCAGTGCCTCGGTATCAGGTTACGCTGCACCTAAAACACTTCATGAGGAATACATATGGGAAAAGGAGAGACAAAACACTCCTTATGTAGAAGATGATACGATTGCTACCTACAGAGTCCAAAGCAATTAGTACAGTGAAGAGCCAACTAGAAAGTTCAGCAGAGTATTTGCATAAGATGTGATAGAAAAGTCAGTAACTTTCTCTACACCAATTAAAAAATTATGTGAAAAGTAAATTTCATTTATAATAACAACAAGAACTGTGGAAATAAAAATAAACCTAATGTGAAGAAAAGCCATCCAACAGTCCTGGAAATTATGAAATCCCGTGTAGATGTAGTGAGAATTTCCCTATCAGATACCTAAAAAATACTATACAACACTTTGATGATCACACAGAGAACAAGCAGATCAAAAGGACAAAATGGAGAACTCAAAACCACCAGCGTATCTTGAATCTGAAAGAAAAGAATTATTTCTTCAGTAAAGGATATTGGGACCATTAGCTATCTATAAACTACAAAACAAATATATATGTTATATAAAGGGCCATATAATAACATAAAGCTATAAAATAAAATGTAGGAGGGTAGTTTTAGAATTTTGGGTTGAAAAGGTCTTATTAAGTTAGGCACAAAACTCAGAAACAGTAAGAGAAAAAAGCCAAAGGAAATGACTCTAAAATTTTAAAATTCTGTTGAGCTAAAAGCATCAAAGAGTAATTTAAAATATAATAGATTCATTGGGAGAAAAACTAGCAAAGAATGAGAGCGAGCAATTACAGAAAATTATTTTAAATATCTTGCAGTAGAGGAACAGCTAAATACATTTTTTAATACAAGGCAGCCATTAAAAAGAAATAGACTTGTATAGAGTGGCATGGGGAGATTTACAACCCTTCTTGTTCAGTAAAACAAAACAAGCAAATGGACAAATAAGATTTAGGGTATAGTACTATGTATAAAATCCCACAAGGTAAATACATAGATAGGTAAATGACCCATGGAAAGTAGATAGGTAGACAGATGGATAAATATACTAGACTATGGGAAGTAAGTGACGTGGAAGGAGTGATGAATTGCTTACAGTGAAAATGTTTATACACTACTTTTGGAACTATGTAACGTTAATATAAAGTGAATGTTTTGTTGCCATATGACCAACGTTTCATTTAAGCTAAAACATTTTCCTTTCCAACTACCTTCTTAATAGCACATCCCTCCAACTTTGGAATCCCTAACTCGCTCCACACTGCTCTGCGTGTCTGCCATTGGCATGATTTCTTACGCTACCCCCGTGTTCCTGGTTGCACTTGTGCCTCTTGGGGTCGCCTTTTATTTTATCCAGAAATACTTCCGAGTGGCCTCTAAGTAAGTAAAACAATGTTCTGTTCGTCTTCAAAAGCCTACAGTTTTGATTTACTGTGATCCAGATTTGCTGTAGTGTTTTTCAAGATAAGATATGGAATTTGGAAATGAAACCTGTTCTTAACATGATGAAACCTATCTTGATATTGTGTTTCATTTGGAGATATATTTTAATTGCTTCTATAATTGGTTGTCTGAGCCTTACACGGTCTGGACATGTATTAATGTGTGGACTGATCTGTTGAATTTTGAGTCCACAGACTGTGCCAAATTTTTCATGCCACAGTCCTTTTTCAGAGCCTGACATTGACAGATAACTTATGAAATTAAACATAGTCCCAAAGAATAAGCAATTTAATATCATTATATTCCACAGTGGGGAGGAACAGGTAAAATATTTTCAAATGCTTAAAATGCATTTTGTAAAAGATTAGTGGAAGTTAAAAAAAATGGTTAAAGAGATAAATCAGAGTGATAACTGTAAAAGTAGAGCATCTGGAATGTCTGATGGGAGTGCTGTAATTTTAAGTTTGGAAACTTTCAGATTGGATCGTTTAGCATGCACTTGATCGTTAGCCAAGTAAATAAAAGATAGCCATGAATTTTAAATTCTTCTATTAATATAGGATTTGTCATTTGCTGAGATGTTGAATAATTAAGTGAAATACAGTACCAGTTGTTTTGAAATTTCCGGTTTAACTTTGAAAACTTGCTTTAAATAGTACAGTAAATTTTATATCACTGCAGTAATCACTTTATTTCAACAAACACTTATGAAGCATTTACTGTGTTGTAAATAACTGTGTAAGCCCTGTGGCAGAGGAAGAGTTCAACAAGACAAGAACCAGTTCTCAAGAAACTTACAGTCTCTTGGGAAGATAAAACATACAGTAAACTTTATATGTGGATTAAGTGCTGAAATAGGGGGAAAATATTGAGTCCATTCAGTAAAATGAAAATACTGAATAAGACTTGAGTGCAGGGAAATTAAGAAAAATCATTAAGAAGAAAAAGCAAAATTATAGTTCAAAACCTCTGAATATATCATGCAAAATTTCTTAATTTAAAAATATAGTTGTTTCTCCCTCCAGGCTATGAATTAGCATCCTTCAAATGTTAAGGCTGTTCCCTCGAGTGTTTTTTTCATCCCCAGGCTCTTCCCTTTTCTTGTAGCAAATTCAGACCAAAAGGAAAAGGCTAGCCAGTAAATTCACTCATTCATTTCTTCTGGCAGTTTTTGCTGATGTTGTTTGCTGGAGGGGCAAAAAAGTCCTGTTCCTTCATTGAGGCTGGCTATTTCCAAATCTATCCTTGCCCTCTGGCCACTGCTACTACACAGTCATGTCTAACCTCAGTTACATACTCATCTGAGCCTGTTTTCGCCCCTGAGCAATACAAATGGAGTGCAAAGGCCAGGCAAATGGCCCTAGTGCATTACAGGTTTGAATTGCAAATTCTATTCATTATAATTGAGAATAATCTGTTAACACTGATAGTTAAAATATGCAAGGGATGATCATTTTTATTTTTAAATTTTTGTTTAATAAACTAAGTACCGTTTATTTATTTCTTAAATGGAGATACTGGGGATTGAAACTAGGACCTTGAGCATGCTAAACCTGTGCTCTACCGCTGCCCTATACCCGAAGGGTGGTCACCTTTAACGAATGAACATTGATAATAGATTATAAGGTATTCTTACTTGAAATTCCCTTTAGGTTAGCAAATATGACCATGATATTAAATCTCACAGACAAAAAGATCCTTCTAAGATGCTGAGATTTAACAGAACTCACCCACATTGAAAAGCTCAGGCAATTTAACAGACTATTTTGTAAACACAGAAGGGAATTAAGGTGGGGGACTAGCTACAGGAAACACCATGAAATTTTGAATATTTACAAAGACCTAATGTGTGGTTGCCTCTGCAAGTCAGTATTTCCTATTTACAAGAATACAAAATCAAGCTGCACCCTTACCTTTTTGGTTTCATAAAATACAGTCTTATAAACAGAAGTTTCCTCCTTCCTAATTTTTCCCCCTTCATGATAGACCTCGATGTAGTGACCACCTGTGGCTTGTGTCAAGTTTACAAATAACCACTTAGTTTTATGTTGAAAAATCTCAGACTTTTCACATTCCTTCATAATCATACTCCTCCTCCTTGCTCTCTTTCCTTCCCCTCAGCTGCAGTTTCTAAAGTGAGTAAATCCATCTTAGAAACTCAGAAAAGACGTTGCGTTTGTTTGTGGGATTATATAGGCAGCCCGGCATGGCCTCAGATTGTGTAACGGTTGAAGATTATGTAACAGTGTAATCAATTCAGTTGACTCTGGTGGGTGAATGTCAACGTGCCTACTCTAATCCTCAACCCCAAAGACCTAGAGAAAGGCGGGGGAAAAGGCTGAAAAGAAAAAAGAGGCATGTCTTGAAACACCTGGTATAACTCTTAGCCTGTGTTCTAGAAAAGCTAGCTTATATGATTTAAAGGCGTCTTCAGGGAAAGGGTCTGATTCAGGCATTTCACTGAGCACTTTATATACCTATAAATGTACAGTTCCTCAGAGGACCAGTGAATAGGCATACCATAAGGCAGGGATTCAATCTCACTGTGGCCAAAGCCAACTCATTATCTTTCTCTTCCAGTATCTTCATTCTCTGCCCCCTGGTCCTGGTAAATAGCGCTGTCATTTTCCGAGTCCACTAAGTAACCACCAAGCCATAGCTGACCCTCCTCTCTTGTTCTCTCCGCAGTAACTAGTTGATTGTAGCAGTTTAGAAGGCCACTTCTAGTAGGCTGTCTCACAGTCCTCCCCCTAGTTTCAATTTCACCAGCAATTTCACACTAATTCAGAAGTGCTGTAAAACTTCTTACATAGACTTATCCTAACACACTCATTCTCTTCCACTCTTTGCACTGTCTCCCAAGTTATGTTGCTTTAACATGGCTCTGGTCATTTTATTTCTAGTTCTCAGTGGTTTTCCCCAGCCTGTCCAGGATCCTCCTCTATCTAGCCCCATCCATTCTTTGTACAGCCTTTTCCCACTACGACACCTCCAAAGGATTCTGGACACTAGCCAGACCGAACTCACCAGTGCTTTAGTCTTCTGGATGTGGTTTTATTGTTCCCTTAGCTGGAATGCACTTCCTCTTATCTATTTGGTTGAAGCCCTCCTCATGCTTAAGGTTTGGCCTAAATTCCGCCTGCTTAAAGCAAGTATTACCCATATCCTACATATGACTGGATTGCTCATTCCTCTGTGTCCCCATAGCAGTTGACTTCAGCTGTTGTACAAAGCTGATGTTTTTGTACCACACATTTTATTCCTCCTTGACCCACATTCATCATCACGTACTCATCTGTCTCTTCCTCTTTAGATTGTAAACTGCTGGGGTTTTTGTTCCTTGAGTGCTAGAGGAAAAGAGCTATGGTGACAAATAGTAACCTTAGTTTAGAGTGAACCCTGTGGTCTTTGAGTCTGAATGAGTGTGGAGCTGATTTTTGCACTTGTCTCTGCCCCAGGGACCTCCAGGAACTCGACGATAGTACCCAGCTCCCTCTGCTTTGCCACTTCTCAGAAACAGCTGAAGGACTCACCACCATCCGGGCATTCAGGCGAGTGAACGTGTTTTCCTTTGTTAATTAGACAGTTACGTCATCAACGGTTATTCACCTACAAAACACTGGCGACTGATCCCGTTTTTGGATGCCCACTGTGTTCATGGCAGTGTTCTCAACTAGCAGTGAGAAAGATGTGGCAAAAAAGGATCAGAGTTAGAGGTTAGTCATTGGAAGTTTTAACAAGGATAAAGAAAGAATTAAGCATCTTGTGGGAAAGATACTAGCTGTGTGATTTAGACCAGGCTTTTAAATTCTTTGGCCTCACTGGTGAAATGGGGAAATCAGTTTTGCTTCTTAGGGTTGTTGTACTCAGTGATGTAACGCAGGTATAGCATTAACCACAGTGGCTAGAAAGGAGCACCCAATATGCAAGTTAAAATAAATGTATTCGTAATAATAATAATAATAGTAAAAGAAGTATTACTACATCAAAGTTATTTTAGGATTTAATCAATTTTCTTCAATGTTGGTAAACAGAGTAATAACCCAAGCTTTTAATCAAGAGTGTCTGCTTAACACTCAAAATTTTCCCTATTCAGGGAAAATCAGAAAAGAAGGTGGCATTACTGAATGTCACTTAATCTAGAAAATCGAAAATCGACATCTTAACGTGTTATATTCTTCTGCAGTGCTGAATGCAAACATGTATTGATTTCAGTTAGAGATTTTCCTAACCTAAGAAATATTTAATATTTTACATTAAAAAAATCAAAAGGTAGAATATAAAGCTGCAGCCATCTACAACATGCATCACAGAACTTCTGCATAAATCTACCCAGGTTTCATCATGGAGCATTTATACTTTCTGCAGTGATGTGTTTTCCCAGCAGAGTGTGCAGTGCCTTTTACTGGTGATGGTAAAAACCATTTATTGACTTTGGATGTGGGTATTAAGACAAAATTGATATTCTAATAGTAGCCAGCAATGCCCAGTGGTAATAAAGTACACTGTATTAAAAATTACATTTTTCGCCAGACAAGTCCTCTAAAGTTCATTTATCTGAGTTTTGAACACAGGTAGGATGCAACTGGTTGCTGTGGATTTACAAAAACTGCAAAGACAGGGCCTTTCATTTCCACCCCATATAGATACCACGGGGAAATAGGTAAGATAACATGGCAGGTGGGGGACAAGCAGTGCCCGGATTCGGGCAAGCTGGGAGGTGGAACGTTTCATGGGTTCAACAGAAAACAGTGTCTATTTTCTCCATAAAGAACCGGCGAGGTCATTTTCCGAGAGTGGTGAGGACTAGAGTCAGGTATCACTTCTTGAAGGTAATGAGGATGGTTTACAATGAAAGAAGAATTGACCAAGAGTCAAGGTTTAGGCTTTTCATTTACCTTTTCCACTAGACACATGAGCAGAATTTGGCATGACTCTTCCTAATTTTACATCAGGAAAAATGCTAAGTAGACATAAAAGGGAGAAAATCCTCCATGTCCCCTAAGACTTGAATTATGATCGGAAGAAACAAAAGGACAACCCAACATTTTTGTAGATGTGCCTGCATTATATTTATCCAGAGTTGGATCTTCCAGGGTTCATTTGTAAAATAAATATTAAATACCACAAATATCAGCATTTTTCAAACCAAGGACGTGTCAAAATGTAGGGCTAGTGCTGCTCCCATGGGGGAAAAAGAAATTCTGGAATCTTTACGTTTGGCGATTTGTGGTTAAGAATCAAACACGTTCGGCTTGCGTCTCCTTGCGACTACTATGAAACCACAACTGACTGCTAAACAACCATCGAAAAAAGACTGGAACCTAGCAAAAATGATCTTCTGCAACTGGAAACATAAAGAGGAAACCACAGCAGGACAGGGAAAGCGTGCAGATGAAGAACTGAAGAAGCCAAAATTCTCTCCATGAGAAAAAAAATGAAAAAAAAAAATTACAAAGAAAAGATCCTAGAGAGGGGACAAAGCAGGATGGGTGGCCCCGAGAGCAAGGACAATGTCGAGAAATGCAGCGTCCTCAAACTTTAACGTGCCTCAGGTTCAGCTCGGAATTTAAGAGAATCATAAATTGATTATTAAATAAATATCAAAACACAGGAAAAAAAAAAGAAAAGAATCAAACACATTCTTTTCCATTTACTTCTTCCTTTCTTTCGGACTCGTAAGAGTCCCCAGAGTCGTCAGCTCTTTGGAAAGTTCGTATTTACTGATTAGGCTGGCTGCTTTTCCTCCCCTGCATTCAGGGTTCGTGATGTACTCACATGCAGTAGTGAACTCCCTCCAGTAGTTTACCACCGAATAGCACAGTTAAATTAGACTGCGGTTTCAGTGACCTTTCCTACTTTTTTTGCGGGGGGTGGGGTGCAGGGTCTGACAGAATAAAGGTCTAAGAATGTTCAGAAGATGAGCTGGATGTGGATGAAAAGATACAGACTGAGTGTGTCAAAGTTTCCATTAGGAAAACAGAAGGTTTCTTGCCAAATAGAAACACACAGAAAGAATGTTCACTGCATATCCACCCCTCCCCTCTCTCTGCAGCTTCAGACGGTTGCCAGCTCCATTTACAGACTCTTTCAGAGTGTATCTGAAACAGTATCCCCAAACTAGAGGAAGAGGAAGAGGAGAGGGTCCCGGACAATGCACTCTGTCCCAACGAAGTGTTTGATGGTCGTCTCAAGGGTCGTCCACAGGCTTTGGTCCAACTGCACCCACCTCCCCACTTTATGTCTCCATCATCACAGCCCTCTAGGGAGAGGACCCTGTCTCCAGCCCCTGAGCGTGTTGAGTTTTCTCCTTTCTGTGCCTTTGCTCATGTTGCTCCTGCTGCTTCCAATACTTTGTCCCTCCGTGTTCACCCGAAAAATTCAGCCCATTCCTTAAAACCTCATTTAGACCACCTCCCCAGTATTTTGCGAAACCTTGCTGATCCTTCTTTCCCCACCCTCCACCCCATCCCTTGCCAGCCTGATCCTCTGGTCAGTGCACATCATCCCCTTCCTTTATGTTCATGTAGCATTTTGTGTAGGGGGCCCTTATGACTGGCTTCTGTATGGCACCATCTGTGAACTGTTCATACTGTGTTGACCTCCTTCACTAAAGAACGGGCTTTCCTAGGGCAGAGGTTGTGTTTTGTTCAGAAGTATATACTCTAACGTCTCACTTAGAGTTGGTGCTTGCTAAATGTTTCCGAATGAATGGATGAAAATTCACCCCAACTATGCAAGTACGAAACTGGCTCTATCTGTTTACAGTCAAATCCAGTATCTCAGTACCTCCTATAACCCTGTGAGTCAACCTGCCTTTTACTTACGCACTCTGTCCATCTCTAAAAGGGTCAACTCGGGGGTAGTCCCATTCCTCTGATGGCTTAGTCCCGCCCCAGTCCTTGCCACTCAGCGCAGGTCCTCCTGTGCGTGGCATTTGGGTCAAGGCTACATAACTCAAAGTGAGGTCATTATTTGGCTCTGATTGCCAAATCCTTTGATTGTTGTAGATCAGATTCTGCTTTCTGACTCAATTATCTGATTTTTCTGGTTTGGCCCATTGGAATTGTCAGATTGATTGGACAGATACCAAGTATCTGCTTTATATTGGCCTGTATGGGTGGCTTCCCGGGCCAAGTGAGCACCCCACCCTGGACTTTTTCATTTTTGACATAGTGATGGTTGATTGTAAAGTTCTGCAAATGGATTTGAAGATTGGAGGGCAGACCTGGAGCAGTCTCTCATTAAACAGGAATCACCACCAGGCTGTCAGGTGAACTTTGACTATTCCTTGCAAACCTAACAGGTAGACAGAAGGGCCCTATATGTTCAGCAGTTGCCACAGAAAGTTGAATAGACCGCAGTCTGATTTGGCATTTCCTCCGACCTTCAAACCCGTTATTTTGATGACGGAATCCAATTTTCCGTTGTTTCTGTTACTCAGGGAAAATACTTGAAAACTGAAAAGAGGCTATTTTTGTGATGTAGAAAGATTTATCATCATGTAGAGTGAGTTTCTGTGCAAAGTAGCTCACGTGTTCAAATGGATGAGATTTTCATGAGACGTTCTCTTTGTCACACAGGTTGTAGAGAATTTGGTCTGATTATGTCAATTACCAGGAACGAACTTCATGTGGTCTAGGATTAAAGTCTAGACTGTATGTGTTCTAGAAGCCTGTAAATGTCACACACCACAGGTTTCTTTCATTCAACGACCATTCTTACAGATAGTTTGGAACTTTGTGATATAAGATACCTTGCTTAATAAGAACACCTGTCATTTCCAAGGACACCCATCCTTTACTGCCTGCCACCTCAAGTTCCTTCTTTGATTTTCAGAAACATTGAGCAAAAAAGGAAAAAAAATAAACTGTATGTTTGCCTGTTATCAACACACAGTTTCCTGTCTTCCCTGGGTCTCTTCTGGTACCACCCACCCAACTCTAACGGTGCCATTTGGAAAAGTAAAATACATGCAATAAAAAAGTAGGTGGAGTATATTGTACTTCTGTACAACTTATTCTGGTTTGTAATAAGGTCCTTGTGACATGGGCCATGCCTGGTTTTCATAGCTGCAGTAATTATGGGGGAATCTATGAAGCGATCTTTTATAGGACTTTGTCATCAGAAAGATTCCTTGTCGCAGCAGGGATTGAGAAAGGAGGGAGCCGCTGCACCACACTGTGTCTCGGTCAGGGTGCAGAGATCAGTAGCAGCTGGCCTTCATTTGAAAGTAGGAGTCCATGAACTAGTTATTCCATACCATGAGTGTGTCACCGTGTTGAGTAAATAGTTTAGTAGTAAGTGTGACTGTTTTTTATTATTTCTCCTTTTTGTGTGGCTCACATCATAATATTTTTGTTTTCTGCAGGCATGAAACCAGATTTAAGCAACGTATGCTGGAACTGACAGACACCAACAACATTGCCTACTTATTTCTCTCAGCTGCCAACAGATGGCTAGAGGTCAGAACGGTATGTTCATGTCATGCTTTCGAAATGGAAACCAAACAGAAGAGAGGCAAAGAGGGAGGTAGTTGTAAAAATGAGGCTTCCACTGAGATTCAGCCCTAACTTCACATTTTCTGGACTTTAAAATAACTCAGGTTTGTTTATGTTATGGGTGAAATTTGTCATAATGTTTTCAGCTAATGGCAAGACAAACAACCCCAGAAGCAAAAACTCATTTTGTGTTTGTTAGTCGCTAGATTACATAAGTTAATGGAATGGCAAATATTTGTATAACTTCAGCTTTTTTTTTTTTTTCAAATGAGCAAATTTGACAAGTGAACAGATGTACTCATTTCCTTCCCTGAGCTGAACAGGCCTGGGAGAGACAGGGACCTTCTGTGTTTTAAGCCAGCAGAGGATCACATTAGCCTAAAATGTACAAAATTGCAATGAATCATCTATTGTCTTCTGTCCTATATAAAGTAGAAGGATGGACACAAGCTTCGGCATCGAGCAGGCTTGGTCCAGCAAGTTCATTAATTTATTTGAGTCCCACTTCCTCATCTATAAAATAGGAGTAAGAATATTATCTCATGGGGCTGGGGGGAGGGTGTTAGGATTAAAAATAAGAATATAAACCCCCTGGCTCACTGATTACAAAGTGCACTTGACAAATGTCTTTTGAAAGGATGGATGAATGAGTAAATGAGTGGAAGCAGTACCTGCCCTGCTAAGTGGCTAATAAACCAAGCAGCCGGCGTACGAAGTCAGAGACAGATGTTTTGGAGGGAAGGGAATGTCGTTTGCCGACTGGTCTGCGTGATCTGCAATATGAATAAGCTCCCTGGGTGGAAATGATGAGTTGACTATAATCTTTTAAAAATAATTATCTATCAGTTTTTGAAGAGGAAAAGGTTTATCCGTGCTTAATGCAAGAACTTCACCTCCACTGATTAAGCATACTTACCATAGGCAGGTTTCCTCTCAAAACTCAGCAGAGCAGAGAGGGCAGATGGTAATGGAAATTTGATAACATTGAAATGAAGGAGCCCAAGTTACAATCTGAGTTGTTGATGGACAGATATAGGTGGATAGGGACCCCTGCCCACCCCCCTCCACCTCCGTGAGCTATAGTTGCCATCATTTCTCACCGTTGTTTACAGAGATCTCAACCGGTATAACAGTCATTGCATTGAAATTATTCATCAACATGATGCAATTATATTTCACAAATTTTGGATAGATACATTTCTTCCAGGTAGCTGTGGGGACTGGGCAGGGGCAGGGCAGATTTTTCTTCTGAATTACCTGTAAATAACATAAAGGCAGGTAAAGTGTTTAGGATTTATAACAAAACCAAAATACTATTCCTAGATTTTACCCAGACCATAAATCCTTGTTTTAAGCTTCTGTTTGTTTGTTTAAATCTGTTTTCTCCAAGGAAAAGAAATCATAGCTGAATAACAGAATTCATGATAAAGTAGCTTAATCAAAGAATGCCCTAAAATTATAGGGGAGAAATGTCAGTCATTACCTTTGTATTTTGATTTACCTGAAGTTGAATATCAAGTATGTTTCTTAGGGGCAAGTGTGTTTTCTTTGGACTTGAGGTGAGTGGCTGACTTGACTCCTGTTTCTATGCCTTAGCACTTCCTACTGTCAGGTTAATGGACAAATGTTTAACAGGCATCTTCAAGCAAACCACAAGTTCCTCTCTCAAAGCCAGAAGACAAGATGTTAGAGGCTTCAGACTGCCAAGAAAGGGAAGGTCAGGAAAGATGAGAGAGGACCAGCAGCCAAATTCAGAATGGGTTCGTTTAGCTCGACTCATACCCGCTACCTTGCCTACTCCTCAACCCTTGAAAAGGCAGCTGGACCTACTTGAATAGAAAAGAATTCTAGTTCCACCTGTAGAAACCTAAAATGACTAATATTTGAAAAAGGAAGGGCAGAATCTGCTATTCATTCTGTTACCTTATAATGCATTTGTCTTGTCTTTATTTTCTGTGTTGTATAATCTTTCCATGGTTTGCTCTCTCATCTCATGATTGGAACTCTCCCTTAAACACCAGTGCAAAAAGTTAAAGAATCCTTTGCTTCTCTTTCTGGTCAGTAAAGGTAAATTTTGGTCAGAAACTTGTTGGTTTTTGCAACGTTCCAGGCATATCTGCTGACAGAAGTCAAGGTCCAGAGTCCTTAGTGTGTGATTTGTCTCTTTCGTCTATTGTATTTATGTATCAATGAGTCTATGTGTGTATGCACACACACACGTGTGCACACACACACACACACCCTTAGTCTGCTAGAGAACCCCAGAGATCCAGCCTAAAACCAGTCAGATTTGTTCTCCTTGTTCTTGGAGTACACTACTTTTTCATTAGAACCAGAATATTAGAATATTTATTTGAATATAAGTGTTAACCGTCCAAGGACATATGCCACAGTAGGAACATTGAATAAACAAAGTTAATAACTCCAATTAGGAAATTACCTTTCTCCCAATTGTACACACGTAAGTGTGACCCCATCACTACTGAGCTTCTGTGGACATGTCCACATCCCTGGAGACACAATTTCAGTTTGAAATAAATGGACCTTATGTCAGAAATATGAACATAGAGATACAGGATCTTGGAGACTGGGGTGTGAACTGCTCTCCAAACCCCAGAGCTGGACACATTCTGCCTTGTGAGTCATTTACAAAGAGTAAGTAATGAGAACTTCTATTCAGCACAGTGACTCTGCATTGATCTTGTCTATAGTATTTACAACTCCCTCCATCCCCTGTTTTTTGATATATTACTCAGTCAGTTAACAAAAATATCAGCTTATTGCAAATATTCTTGGAGCTCCTATAGCCGAAACACAACTAAACGATACCAGGATAGGGTACAGGGATTGGGCATAATTCGGAAGAGGCCAGCAAGATTTCCTGATGCAGATTTGGGAATTCCACCAACTCTAATTCATGGACTCCTGACCCAGATGGAGAGAAAGAGGGGAAAACTTATCTTAGTTTTCTGAGGCTATTTTTCTCTTCATTCTCAATTTTAGCTTTCCAGAGCAAGGCCACTGAATTCTGTGAACAGATAATCTCAAGGAGAAGGAGGGAAAGGAAGGCAGAGTGAAAACACCTTTTGTTGAATTCGGGAAGATCCCTAAGCCCCACCCGATTTTTATTTATTATCTATTTGTTAAAAAATTATATGGCTCTCTTTTTTTGTTGTTGTTGTTATTGTTTGATTTTTGGATTTGGGAGGATTTTTGTTTGTTTGTTTTTGTTTTTCTGTTTTTTGCCTGGTCGTGTTAGGCAAGAGTTAAGACAATTACAAGTCATTCCCTTTCTCTGGCTCAACACTGTTCCCTGTGGAAGGTGGAGCCCCGCCCACCATGTTCATTTCGTACTCATTTTGAATTAGGAAAAAAAAATAAATAAATAAAGGTCACTATACACTCAAATCCAAAAAGGACAAGAATCCAAAAGAATAAAATAATTTGGTTGGTGGGAAAGGAGCCAGACTGTGACCACCCAGGTTGCCTGGGCCGTGGAGGGGGCGGGGTGCTTCCCATCTGGGCACCGAGTGAGGGAGGCCGCAGTCGTCTGCGGTGTGTCACTGCAGCCTAACCTTTGAATGCTGCTTACGCTCTTCTGTTCCCCACAGCGTTTTCTCTTCATCCCTCTGCACTAAACAGTTCCAGTTCTTTGGCGTCGGTGTTCCCATGTGAGAAAATTGTGTAACTCTATCTAAAGGGTGTCTCTCCAAGGCTTTGTCTTGCTGTGTGGTGAAAGGATAAAAGAAAAATCACATGGAGAAGCCAAAAAAAAAAAAAAAAGAAAGAAAGAAAGACTTGAGAATCAACAGGCTAAAGGGAAAATAGTCTTCAAGATAAGCCCGCCTGAGAGTCTATGTTATGAAACAGCACAGAGCTTTTTTGTGTGTCCCTAACTCCGTGATAGGCAGGTGTGCACTGATCTTGTAATCTGACGGCCCGGACACCCAGGGGAACCATAGCTGTGGGCGTCTGAGGGCTACGTGAAGGAAAGAGATGGGGTTGCGATTAACCATGTACACGTCGGTTTTATAAATTACACTTTTCACTGTCATCCCACGTATGGGTAGATGTCATTGAATTGCTAGAAAGCTGACAAGAGGCTTCTTTTTTGACATAGGAATCAAAGGCTTCCCTTCTAGAGGGGCATGTTGAATTCACAAATTCGATGGAAGGTATCATTCATTGCTAGACTGATAAAATGTACTATCGTTGGCCCCTCTTTGAGAATGGGTAATTCACATATGTCGTAGTTTCTATTTCCTATGGATAAGAGCCTCTCCTTCCATCATATCACTTTGACTGAAGGTGTTTTTTCATTGAATGGATTGAGTGGGATGTGGAAGGCCTTAGAAGTAGAAAATATGCTGCTAGTGGTCCCTAAGTATTTACTCTCCTGTGTGTGAGTTGTTCAGACCATCTGCTTCTCCTTAACTTACTGCCTTTAAGGAAAGGAAAGAAGGTGTAATTGTAGAATCACTTTGTAGTTTATTCAGCTCATTAAGTTTGAATGGTAAAGGAAGTGGAGAATGGGGAGCTAACATAAGCTCTTATGTACCTGTCAATCTCACGCATCTATATTCTTGTATTGTTTGAAGGAAAGTGATTGGAATTTAGTGATTTTGCAATGAGATTTCTTCATAGACACTGTTCACAAAGGAGCTTCCTCTCATACACAGATTGAGGTAAAATTCTAGTCAAATGCCTCCAAAAATCTCCAGTTCCTTAGGAAAAAGCCTTGTTGAGCAGTGAGAGTAATCCAGGAGTGAGCTGAAAAGCATCTCATTGATATAACTAAAAGATGACACGAATAGCACTTTTTAAACAGTTACATATACTTTTAAAAGAATCTATGAATGAACGAATGGTTGGATGGATGAATGAATGAGGCTCTTCTTTCCAGTGAGGTCAGCTGGGAGGAAGTGGAGAATAGAAATTAATAAAAACATGCCTTGCTTCAAGCCCTTAATGTATATGTTGCCCACAGAGATTTCTCAGATGCCAGCTGGCATATTTCTTTACATCAAGCTGGGAGTACCTTGCGGGACGTATGCCCTGGTACTAACTTACTTTCTGAGACTTATTGCACAAACTCTTAATGGGTCTTTTTAGAAAAGATAATATGGAAATAACAATTTTATAACATAACTTTAACTTGCATTTGAAACTTAAAAGGACACACGGTGAACAACGTCTGTTCTCTAGTGATCATCTGAATTGACTGAGATCTTTGATTTAAGAACCCGAGAAAAATCTTTCAACATTTTTTTTTTGCTCCCTTTTTAGGATTATCTGGGAGCCTGCATTGTCCTCACTGCATCTATTGCGTCCATTAGTGGATCTTCCAATTCTGGACTGGTGGGCTTGGGTCTTCTGTACGCACTTACGGTAGGTATAGATGAAAATCTCTCTCTTCTTGTGCAGTGTTGGAAATACTTTCCATAGTTATTATCAACTCTTAATCATGGATGTTAGAGTAGAAATTAGAAATTCATAACAAGATGACCGCCTGAAAATAATAGTAGATTTGCGTTCCAACCCAGCATTTTAGAACAGCATGGATTCATTTCTGATATTGTGAACCAATTTTCAGAAACTCCTCAAACCTGATGGTCAAGGCTGTTTGGGATTCTTGTCCTGACTTGTTCACAACCCATTTAGGGGCACTAACTTTAATGTGACTGTAAGTGAGGTAGGTGGAAACAGAGGTACCTACAACTGTCCACTGTGCAGGCAAACCAGAAGAGTTCACAGAACAGCAACACTTGAGGACCCATGAAGAAGAGCGGGGGGATACCTTCTTTGTCAGCTTTATCCCACGATGTCCTCTCTAGCCTCTGATATCCTGTAGCACTTATGAGTTGTACCTCCACGAACTGTCCAAGTCATCCTACCTCTTAATATCCAGTGTTTACAAGAATTGCTACTTCAGGGGGAGGGAAATAGCTCTGTGGTAGAGTGCATGCTTAGCATGCACGGGGTCCTGGGTTCAATCCCCAGTACCTCCATTTGAAAAAAAAAATGATTACTTCATTTTATATGTGTTAAATTTTTTGTCACCTGACACAGATAACCAACTACTTGAATTGGGTTGTGAGGAACTTGGCTGACCTGGAGGTCCAGATGGGGGCAGTGAAGAAAGTGAACAGTTTCTTGACTATGGAATCTGAGAACTATGAAGGCACTATGGGTATGGTTCTGAATGTTATTTTGTTTCCCTTAAATAGTAATTTGAAAAGTATCAGTTGTGTGTCAGGCATGTTGTCATTTTTGCTTTGGTTTTCCACTTCAGTGTCCATAGAATTCCCCCTCATCTTGACTTTGCTTGATAATGGACACCTGAACCTGAAAAGATGTGGTTATTTATGCCTGAAAAGTCTTGTATACAACCAGGATCCAAATATATATTACTGAGTAGTATTTAAAGAGGATTATAAAAAACATTTGGGCCTTTTATTACATTAATTACCAACCTAAACTATGAACTAGTGTATTTTCTTTCTCAACATCTTATTAACTTAGATGCCAGTAAACTTGGATCTTATACTGAGAATTCTTAGCCTTGCTAGAATAAAGCTGGCCAGAAATGCAATACTGAGGGCAGAATCATCTTCCTTAAATGCAAATCTCATGCTTAAAATGTGTTTTTTTGCCAAAAATCCTTCAATAGTTCTCCATGTCTTCAGGGACAAAATCCAGATAACGTAGCTCAATCCACTAGACCCTTCATTAGTCAACCCTCACCCACCTACCCAATCTCATCTCTCATTAGCCATGTATACATCTTTTACTCTGGCCATACCAACATGCTATGCTTTCTTTTGATCTTTGCTCTTCTCTCTAGATACATATTTGAAACAGATCTCCTAACTCTTAAGATTTACCTTAAGCACCATCTCCTCTTGAAACCCTCCTGGAACTCTTGGGTTACCATCATCTCTGCTCCCAGAGCACCTTGCGTTGGCCTCCATCGCTTGATTCTCCATGCAGTCCTGAAGGAGCTCACCCACTTGTATGTTCCTCCCAGGACCCAGTGAGCACCTGGAAGCATAGTTTCCATCTCCATAGTCCTGACATCTTACACAACACCCCTCACATTTTAAGCACTCTAATATTTGATGACCATCTGACTGAACAAATAAAACCATTCACGGATGAACTATCATAAATAGAGTTGAGTGATGGAATGTTGGGAGATAGGATGCCAGTTAATGCTCTAAACACAAACACAAAAAATCTATTTTAAAAGTTCTTAATCAAGAGGCTTTTACACTGAATGTAATTTTAATTAAAAAAATAGAATTTGGTTCAATATTACTTTAAATTTAGAAAAAAATTGTGTGTGTGGTGTGTGTATAAGTATGTGTTTCTGTCTCTCTCTGTCTCTGTCTCTCTTCCGTACTCCATTCCCACCCCATAGATCCTTCTCAAGTTCCAGAACATTGGCCTCAGGAAGGGGAGATCAAGATTCATGATCTGTGTGTCAGATATGAAAATAATCTGAAGCCTGTTCTTAAACACGTCAAGGCCTACATCAAACCTGGGCAAAAGGTATGGAATTCACTGCCTTTTGATTTATTTTATACAAAACCTCTGATGGAGCTGGTCCATCACCACCAGAGCTCTTTAGACATCCCAGCCAAACATATTCTCCGCGGGTCCCATAATATCCCCAACACTTTACAGGTCAGATTATCTGCGTAAAAGAGAAAATGGAGAGAGAGGATGCAGATAAAATATGTGTTCTCTAAGTTGTATCGCCATTCCTTCATCTCCCATAAAGATTGGAAAAGTGAATAATAGGCATGTTTTTCAAAATTTCTGGCTTTTGGCTCATGGCCATTCCAGATATCCCCTGGAGAACCTTTACATTTGTGCTAGCTCTAGTCCCAAAATGATTTATTTTAGTTATTGTGAAAAAGAGCAAGTGTGCAGAAAATGAACTCATTTTACTTTTTGTTGTAAAATCATCACTTCTAAGATAAAATGGAATACTCATTTATTAGTATCCAACAATATAGTAAAATGCAAAAATGAAGCCACAGGGGGAAGACAACACAACCACACAGAAACAGAAAGAGTTAGAGTGGAATCATTGAAGATCTGATGAAGACCTCATGATTTTCCCCTAGTGATGAGAGCTCATGAGGGAGAAGTGGGAGGAGAAAGATGATGTTAATGTGACTATTTAAACAGAGTTGTAGTTTCACCATGGTGTCTTATCTAAGTTAAAAATAGTTTTGTGTATTTTCTATCTTTTGTCTGAGTCCTCTCTGAGTGATGGTTGCTTTTTCAGGTGGGCATATGTGGTCGCACTGGCAGTGGGAAGTCATCTTTATCTCTGGCTTTCTTCAGAATGGTTGATATATTTGATGGTGAGTTACTAACTAAATTTTTTCATTGGCCATGTGTGCTTTTCCTTTAAAAAAAAATGCAACTTCAATTTACGTAATCCTGCAGAAGTAAAAAGCAAACACTTATAAGGACTTTGTGTCTTGCAACCCATGGTTTAAGGCAGGTATCCCAGATAAACATTCTAGGAGTGGAGACAAAAACATAGAATTGGGGGGAAACAATTATTAGCCCTAACTCAGCTCTGGAAATTATTGTTAAAGAATTCTATTAAATTGGTAAAATGAAAACAAGGTCACCCATTTTGAAAAGCAGTAGATGGCGGTGGCATTCAAGAGGAAGGAAGAAAGAAAAAGACTGTCTCGCCTCCTGCAAACTAAAAATACATCTCTTTCCAACGACGGGAAAAAAAAAATGCAAGGAGATAAGGAGTCTGCATTTTAATTTTGGTGCATGACTCTTAATAACATGGTTTAATGCTGTTGAGCGTTTTGTGAGGAGGCCACCTTCGCCATAAAGTGTCAAGCACAGGTTGACAATATACAAGAATATTTATTCATCCACAGACTTGTGAGTAACATATATAGAAGTAATTTCATCTTTGCTTTAGAAAAAATATGTCACATTATTTAGTCTACCAAGTGGGCTATAAATAGACCAGCACCTAAGCCGTCTTGAACGGAAGGGGGTTCGTCAGCTCCAGACGTGCTTACTGTCATTATCTGTGATGATTATGACAGTGGCGACAGGGCTTCACGTTGTTGTTGTGCGTGACAGTTCATATTATTTAATAGAATCTACACAACAGCTCTGTGAGATAAAGAGGTCAGTTAATGGGCAACGGAGTTGAACTGTGGTCATTGCAGGCTCTTTGGGGTTTAGGTTCAGGGACAGGGGCGGTACCTGCGTCTGGATTAGCAGCTCACTCTTTCCACGGTTGCTGGTAACACACAGACACTTGAAGGAGTTTCAGTGGGATCTGAGCTAGTTACATCATCCAAAGACAATTGATTGAAAGTTTTTATTAAGAAACTGTGGCTATGATGGAAAGTACTAGATTAACATGATGCTCATGAATCCAGAAGCATCATTCTGAGCCCCATGAGGGCTACTGACGACTCACTCTTTTTTTAATAACATTAGGCAATTGAGATTTTAATAGACAATATATTGTTCTTGGAAGAAAGTTTAAGCAAATCACTTTGCCTGCTCTTAAATCTAAATCCAGTTGGAAAAAGGACTATCGTCATCACTCTTTTCCTGGCAGGCTCATCTCATAGGGCAATATTGTCTTTGCACAAAGCAATATGATCAAGTAAATCAGTCGAGGTAAAGAAAGGACATCAAGGTTGCACAAGTCTATGCACAGTGTGGAGAAATCCACTAAAATGTGATATCTATGTCACAGAGTTTACGTTCTTACTTGTCCTGCACTGTACTGTTCAAGCAATAAAGGAGTGAATAAGACAGACAAAAGTTTCCATTTGCAAGGACCTAACATTCTAGTTGGAAGAGAAAGACAGTAAAAAAGATCAATACATGTTTATAGAAGATCCTGTGAAGGAAAATAAAGCAGAGAACAGGATAAAGGAATATTGGAAGGAAGAAGACTATCGAGGGGAAATAGAAGTACTTTTGGTTTGTATGAGCCACATTAACTGAATAAAAAGTGGAAGTAAATTTACTCCTCTGGGAGTAAAGATCATCAAAATGTATATTTTTCTTAGACATGTACATTAATGTTTTTAATACTTAAATGGAAAGCTTCATCTTCTGAACTTCAACCCTGAACTAGGAAAGTACTTCCAGTTTATATACAAATCTTATGGTTCTTGTCATTGTACCACATGCCCATCATTTCTGTTTTTCTTTAACAGGAAAGATTGTCATTGATGGGATAGACATTTCGAAACTGCCACTGCACACACTACGTTCTAGACTTTCAATCATCCTGCAGGATCCAATCCTGTTCAGTGGTTCTATTCGGTAGGTGATGTATTCAACAGAAACTCATGTGCCTCAGGATTAACCCTTTGGCTCATAGGAGGGTTTTGCTCAGAACTGCTTTTAAGGTAGGTGTGAAAGGACATTACCAAGATGAGATCAAATCTTCTGTCTGACAGCGTGCATTGGGGAACCTAGAGTGGCTTAATTAAGCTGCAGAAGCCCATCCTTTGTGCCTCCAGGAGCTCATCTCTTCTGTTTGATTCTAGAATTTTCTGTTTGATTCTACACATTTCCCCTCTGTACTTGGGGGCAGTGATTCTTGGCAGACATTTCTGAGATACCCACCCTTCAGATATCCTGCCGATCTCTTGTGTGTCTGGCTTCAGCTCAGCAGACAATTGAGTTTGGTCAATACCTTGATTCCCTTCCATCCCTCACAACTCTTCTTTCAGCCAGAATTGCTTTGGAGAAGACGCTACAGTCCTCTGCACATCTGGTTTGTAGTTTCTCATGGAAAAAAGAATGGAGGTATCTACTCTCTGCTAGGTGCTTTTTATATACTGTCTCACCACATCCTCAGAGCACCCTCTAGTGCACAGCTCACTGTCCCCATTTTACAGATGAGGGTTTTGAACCTCAGAGAAGCTGCAGCAGCACCCCCCCCCCAAGTTTGTACACTTAGTAAGTGGTAGAACTGCCGTTCCAAATAAAGTTTGTCCAACTCCGAAGCCCCCCATGACGTCATCTACCAGATCATGCCTCTCATTGCATCCCCCCTCTGTTCTCTCTTGCTCCCCTCCTTCACCCACTTCATTGCAAAGGAGTATTTCCCACCTTTTACTAAATATTCCTTGTCTCAAACAGAAAATGTATGTAAGATTGCTCAATATTCAACTGTAAAATTATTTTCATTAAACGTTCTGGATGTATCAAGTTATCTAGCAATATCACAGTAAATCTGCTTTTCTGAACACACTTACGATGCATACTGTTATTGTGGTTGGTGCAGCACAGGTCGTCTGAAATAGCATTACATGTTTCCATTTAGATTTATGTGTTTAACACCAGTTCTGTAGGAATCATTTGCTAGACACTATTCAGGTTACATTAAACATAATATGAAAGTGGATGAACCCAATGTAATGAGTTTTACCAGGTCTTATCATGCATTTAAACGTACAACTTACATAAAAAACCATTGTTCATAGTAGTAAGGTTGTTCCTTCACTCATCAAGCATGCGTCGGACACCTGCTCCATCCTAAGGACTGTGGTAGACGCTGGGGATACAACAGCAGCCGAAACAAATACGATTTCCATTTTAAAGGAAAAACAGCAATAAGCAAACATAGATAAAAATGCATTTTTAAATTTATTGACTAATGAATCGATTTTTTTTCCCTACAGATTTAATTTAGATCCAGAATGCAAATGCACAGATGACCGACTCTGGGAGGCTCTAGAAATTGCGCAGTTGAAGAATATGGTCAAATCCCTACCAGGAGGTCTAGGTATATTTCTAAATAATGTATTTACTTTTTAGATATACAATGAATTCTACATGTCTCTACCTACATTTCATGCTAGAATCATAATTCTAGTGTTAAGTATCCTGATCTTTAAAATAATCTCCAAGGGGTGGGGAGTATAGCTCAGTGGTAGAGCACATGCTTAGCACGCACAAGATCATGGGTTCAATCCCCAATACCTCCATTAACAAAAAATAAATTAAAAGAAAAAAAAATTTCCTAAAGGTTATTAGGACACTTCATAATCTGGTGCTTTTGCATGGGATGCAAGAAGATGAACCTTATAACCTTCTGTTCTATGTGAGCACGCCAAAATATTCCAATTGGTACATCTATTTCTTTAGGCTTTCCACCATTGATGGGTACAGATCACTTGAATTAGACCGTTTCCTTATGGTCATTCTGCTCATGCGGTTTACATGATCACTTACCCTCAGTAAACAGACAGGAGGACTGGCGAGGCTGTTAGGTTCCAGGAGTCCCGGGTGCTATTTAGAAGCAAGCTCGTTCTCCACGGTGGCAGCCACTTTCTTTGCCACCAGGAGGGCATATTCCTTTTACTTATGTAACACAACTTTTGGAAGACATTATTTTCTGTTCTCTAGCTGCAGTATCAGTTTTGGAACTTGTGAAAGGAATGAAACAGGTTCTCTAATGATCACTGATACAAATTCAGTCCCAGAGGCAGTATAATTTCTAGCAAATAACTGATGACAAGACAAAAGAATTACATGAATAGTAAGAGATCAACATGATTAATGGAACAACAGAGAGTTCACGATATAGTTTTTAATTCATAAAAATGAACATTGGTAGTTTTGGACTTCTGTTTGCTTAAAATCTGAACTCATCATTTAGGAATGATATTGGAAAGATAATAGCTGGTTAGTATTCTAATTTTAATATGTAATATGTAGTTGCCAAATTGATTGTTTTGTTTGGCATCTAGTTTCCTTTAAAAATTAACCCACAAAATGAGATCATGTTTATTTGTTGGTTTGTTTGGGGAAGGGGACCTACTCAAAAACAATACCTTTTATGATTATAATTAAGTCCCAAGGAAAAGGCATCCCACAGACTGAAATGGAGACAGCATGCCTTTGAAGATAGGTTTATTGATCTTGCCAGCGTCAGGCTGTGGGAGTAATTCCTGAGGTCTAGATGAACTTTCCCATAGTAAGTTTTGATGTCTCCTCTGAACCCAGCAAAGGTACTTGAAAAACTGAAAAGTCTACCTGAGACAATGCTTATAGACCTTTTTACCCCTTGGTATTTAGAGACTTTTCCTTCCCCCCATTCATAGTTGGAAAGACAGGCAATTACATCTTCACAGTCCTCAATCACTAACATGAGAACTGCCTGTACCTGTTTGGAATCATGCACATAGTATCTGGGGGTTACGGTACAGTGTGAGCAACAGGGGATTGTATTTACACTTGTAGCTGAAAATTGTTTATGCTCCTTCTCTTAATAAAGATGACATCAATTGCTTGATAAAGATCTGGTTTAAGCCACCTCTGGTGGAGAACATTCTTCACCCCCAGCTTCCTTCTTATTTATTATATACATTAAAATTTGGAGGCTAAGTGCATAACCCCCAAGCAAGAGAAATTATAAGAATTTGATGCAGTGAGACTATAATCAACAGAAAATTTCCCTCAGAACCCTACTTAAAGGGGTGTGACTCCTAATAAAATAGGTTATCTTGGAAATTATAAATTTATTCTTATTTGGGAAACAGAAGTTAAGCTAAACTCTCAATAGTAATTTATGAAATGCAGGTGAAAACCAAAAAGAGGGAACTGTAATGAGGACACTTTATCCACGCAACAGTGTTCCATTCAGCTACTATCACAGATGCCGTGAGACGTGCTGGGGATACAGTGATGAAAACAAACACAGTCCTCACCCACTGGGAGCTTATAGTCCAGTGGGGTAGTGTCAAGGAAACAGAACAGGTGTTGGAGTTGAGACTATTCCATTTCTTATCAAGCTCTACTACAAATAAGCTCTGCGATGTTGGGTAAGCCACTTCATCTCTTTGGGCCTTGGATAATTCTATTAAATAATCTTCTTAGAGAATTGTAATAAATAGATAATCTCCAAGATCTCCCAGCCTTTAAAACATGTTGGTAATCTCTATCCAATGATAAGGAGGCAATTTGCCATCCGTTGTCATCTCCAGGTTCCTCTTGGCTTTGCCAGTATGAAATCCTTGCGCCAGTACAAAGTGAGGTCCAGCATGCTCTTACAGGGCACCATGTGGTTTTCAGCCGTTTGCCCAAGGACAATGCTAGTAGGGTTGCTTGAGTGAAGTCCTTGCGTCCTGCTCTGATTTAGATGCCGTTGTGACGGAAGGTGGGGAGAATTTCAGCGTTGGACAGAGACAGCTGTTCTGCCTCGCCAGGGCCTTTGTCCGCAAGAGCAGCATTCTCATCATGGACGAGGCGACAGCATCCATCGACATGGCCACAGTGAGTGCATCGTCCAAGCCTGTTTAAATTGATGAGTTGAGGAAAGGCACACGAAAATTCCAATTTCTTTTTTCCTGTTTGGGTTCTGAAGCCTCAGTACTGTAATTCTGAGTGTCTTCTCATTCACCTCCTTGATCCACAGCACATTGAGAATGTCAGTAAAGTCGACTTGACTCTTGTTTAAAGGGAGTTTCTATTGTCAATAAACATAAAATAAATTTGCCATCACTTTTTTTAATTGAAGTATATTCAGTTTACAATGTTGTGCTAATTTCTGGTGTACAGTATAATGCGTCAGTCATACATATACTTACATATATTTGCTTTCATATTATTTTTCATTATAGGTTATTACAAGATATTGAATATAGTTCCCTGTGCTATACAATATAAACTTATTGTTGATCTATTTTATATATAGTAGTTAGTATCTCGAAATCTCAAACTCCCAATGCCATCATTTTTAAATCCTCAAAACAGTAAAATCCCAGGGCTCAGTTGATGAGAGTACTTTCCTGTATTCAAGTATTCAAATGTTGTGTCATGGAAGTTCTAAAACAAAGTATGCAAATCTCTACTTAATCGAATCTATTGATAATCAAAACCAATCATCTTCTAATGCAATTTGAAGAGGGATCCACTAGAATTAATAAGGACCATCTCAATGTATTCACGGTAACAAGGCAGAAACTTTGCCTTTTGAAAGAAATCATTTAAAAGCATCAAATACGTTTAAGGAGGATTTGTCTGGAAGATTGTGATTGAGTGGGGAAAATGTCACATTAAGCCACAAACTATATAAGCTAGCAATTAATGTTGTTCTTATAAAAGTTATCTTGATATTACAAGTTTGGCATCAGAAAGGACAAAAATAAAAACCTTGTTTTTTTCCTTGCTTTACACTTTAGATTGAGTAAAACTACCCAAAAAGATAAAATAGTTTCAAGATTATTAAGAGCCAATTATATAGAGATGTTAGTTTGACAAACATTTCTTTGTATTAAGTAAGACTAATCAGTTAAAGTCTCTATACAAAATTGTATAACCTTCTCAAAGTTAATTTAATTTAAAGCAATCAAATAGTTTCTAATCAAACAATGTCACTAAGTAAACATAGCTACATCAAAATTAGTATTAATTGCTAAGGTCTTACGATATTGGAGGTTATTTATAAGGATAACAGCCTCAGTAGAGATGAGAGACAGAAAGATAAAAAGCATTAATTAATTGGTAATAAACCAAATTATTGGAAGAAATAACTCCTTCATATTAAGACCTAGGTAATCAAGCTTTGTTTCCCCACCTCTATGAGAGAGATGGAATCTTTACCCAAAACATTTTTTAAAATAAAATGATAAAAATGGTTTCCAGTGGGAATAAAAATAGTTCTTGCCAGAAATGTCCTTTTAGGGGTCAACATCCAAATTTTTGGCATGTATTAATTTTCTTCTTTTCTGACCCAAAATTTAACACTATTTTAGGGTTTCATTAGTTTTGAATACATCCCTTTTTGTGACATAATTCTAATGAGCATTTCCACGCCCATTTGGTTTCATATTCCTCCTTCAGTTTCCTGGCAATAAGTCTATCAGTCATGCCCGGTTGATCACCGAGTTTTATTTGCATTTTGAAGACACTGTAATGTGTACAGAACCCAGCCTGAGCTTGCTGGTGGGCACTGAGCCCTGTTTTACCTTCTGCAGGAGACTTAGCAGTGAACGTTCTCAGAAGAGACTGGGCGTGCTGGAGCATTATTCTTGGGGACAAAATATTATGGCAAGAGAAAGTAGTCCAAAAAAAATTCAGACTCTATTTCTTTTCTTTTTCTTTTTTTGGCAGGAAAACATTTTGCAGAAAGTGGTAATGACAGCTTTTGCTGACCGCACCGTTGTTACAATAGCTGTAAGTATGGGAGACACTTAACTTACTCCTCTTTGGGTTTTGTTCCAAGATTCAATATTCTTTATTTCTGAGCAATTAAAATATACTTGTATCAAATCCTGTATTCCTCTGCTAATAAGTCTGTCTGTGCAAAAAAGGAAAAAAGAACAGCTATGTTTCAAAAGCCTTTACCTTGTTTTTTTCCAAACGGTCTATTTCCTCCTGTAAGTTACAATGATAGAACATCCCAAATCTCAGGATTCCAGCAAGTCATGGCCAGGGCTTTGTCACCAGATACAGATGGTAGTTAGTATAGGATCATTCTTTTCTCAATAATCTAATTGATGAGCAGTGTCAGAAGCAAAATTCATAAGTTTGACTGCCTATTCTGCTACTATTTACACGTAATTTCTCTGTTCCTATTGACTTAACTGCTTGCACAAAGAAGGCAATGAGATCCCAGCAGAGACAAATACTTTCTCTGATTTTATTCATTTTTAAATTTTTTATTAACATATAATTAAGTCACAAGGTGTCGATTTCCGGTGTACAGCATAATGTCCCCGACATACATATACTTTCTCCGATTTTAAACAGCACCAGTCAAATTGAAGAATTGCTTAACGTTTTGTCATGCATGTTACAGCTTACTTCAAAGGGGCCATGGTTTCCTCTCTTCTCCTGCAGCTGGATGGGTTCTTACTCACGCTTAGACTTAATGTTTAACAAAACTATTTTTTAAATGAATCACTTGGACCTTTTCCCTCTTGCTGACTCTCTTCTCTTCTTTCCATTTCTCTTTTCTCTCCAGCACCGTGTCTCTTCTATTTTGGACGCAGGCCTGGTCTTAGTCTTATCTGAGGGTATTTTAGTGGAGTGTGACACTGCTCCAAACTTGCTTGCTCTCAGGAACGGCCTCTTTTCCACTTTGGTGATGACCAACAAGTAGACCATCATGAGCTCCCCTGCCGAGTACCCCCTTCTCCGGTAGTTATCTTAGCGACGTCCCCCCAGGAAGGCAAGGTTAATGCAGAGATTAAAAGGGAGGGATGTGGTGAGGGAACTAACTCCAGGGTATTACTGTACAAATCAACTCAACCAGATGCTTCAGTGATGCTCAGTACAAGTGAGGCACATAACTGTGTACTCAAACGTATACATGTGCCAGAGAGAGTATGAAAACCCGGGAGCCAGATTTACCTCTAGCCTAAGGACCAATTTCACTATTCCTTGGGGGATGTTCTGTAAGTGTCCTTAAAGCACTGTACATGTTCCTGACCTATCCTGAAGAATGCATTGTGTCATTTAGTAATTACTCAAGTTTAACCATTGACTCATGGGAGTTATGCAAGGAGTGCGTGCTCATGCTTCTGTTTTTGTGAATGGTGTGTGGAAGAATGGGTATCCTTGGAAGGGCAATTTTTTCACAGTGGCTGGAAATGACTCCCCATCTGGGCTCACCTTCTGTAAACTGGGCCTAAGTAAAGAAAAACCCACTTTCTCTTACTTTCCTGGTGAACTCAGTGATTCCTTCTGCCCTGGAGTCACCTGATTAACCCATTTACACTAAAGTGTGAATGACTTAATGAGTGAGAGAAGTAGCTACTTGAAAAAAATGATTCTATAATATTTTCAAAAAATTTCTCACTGAGAGATAAGGAGATATTTGGGGGGAGAAAGATCTTCCTGTTGCCTCCAAAAGGGCAGATTAAAATGGGGGAAAACAGACCTTTGCCTACTCAAAAGACTAGTCTTCTCTGCTCTGCATGGAGCATGATATTGTTGGATGGTCCCACTTAGTCAACACCTGGAAGATTGCTTGAGCATAATTTGTATTTTTTCACCAAAAAATTATGTTCTCTTACCCGACTTCTGTTCTCCTACATTCACTGAATACTTTTCTGTCTATTTGTCTATCTTTCACCTGTTCCTCATTTCGAGACCACTGGTGTGGAGCTGGCCACCAGGATACTTCGAGTTCTCTCCCCTGGACACCCGGAAAGCTTTGGGGCAGGACAGATTACTGTGAGGCTCACACCAGGCTCGTAGGAGGGAGAGCTGCACCGACTTGTGGTGGACTCCCTTGTACAACGATCCCCAGTGTTATTAAGAGTCACTATTTTTCCTTCCCTGATAAAAGTTGTTCTGTTACTTCTGCCAAGTGCCACTGAAAATTGTGGAACAACTTAAAAAGATAACTTTCTCTGGCTTCTAAAAAGAAGCCCTCATTTCCCCAAAAAGTACATAGCATTTATTTTTGAAAGTGATCTATTCTTCACCCTGGATGTGGTTAATTTCTCTGGAAATATTTTGAAAATGTCATCAACGTTCCGACGACTGACACCACACTTCGTCAAGTAAAAAATATTTTGGAGTAATGGAATAAACACTGGGTATATTGAGTTCTATAGGCCAGGTTTTTCAATATTTTGGAAAAATGAACATTTTAGAATAGCAGAGAAATGTTTATAATATTCCATTTATGGATTTGGAAGTCAAATTTTTTTTAATATTTATGATATGGTTATTGAAGAATTAATTGTTTGAAGGAAAACGCACAGCAGATATTAAACAGCTCATTAAGTTTATTTTCTTCTAAATGTATAGGTATGCATTTGGCTCTAGTTCTTTCTCAAAGATAAACAAACATTATCCTTAATTACCAGTATTTAGTGAATGATGGAGATTTGTCTCAAGATGTTCAAAATGGTGCATGTTCTAAGCTGGCATCTTTATCACACTCATACATGTTGTTTCCCCCATAGTTGTGAGTACCAACTATGACTGCTTGCTTTTCTGAAAGCATGAACATTGTAACTACTCCAATACACGGCCTTGGGCAAATGTTAAGCCTTTGCTTCTGGGGATGGCTTCAGGTTGGACTTTGGGTTGCTTAGGTTGGACTTTGGGTTGTTAGGAGAAGACAATTTGGAAGACTGTGTAGCAGCTAAACAGATGTTTTTCCTAGGTTTGGCAGTCCCACTAGCATGCCAGTGTTTCGACTTGCTTGATCCAGGTCCTATGGTGGCCCTGAGCCACATGTGGCTATTGAGCACTTGAAATATGGCTCATCCTAATTGAGAGGTGTTGTAAGTGTGAAATCCATACTGGATTGCAAAGACTTAGTACTGACAGAAGAAAATAAAAAAATCTCACTTATAATTTTTATATTGGTTACATGTTGGAATAACATTTGGGGTATATTGGGTTAAAAGACATTATTAAAATGGATTCTACTTGTTTATTTGTGCCTGTCAACTGTGGCTCCCAAGAAATTTAAATTCCACATGCCTCACATTATATTTCTATTGGGAGCACTGGTCTTAGCAAGAGTAGTGAAAAAGCCCACTGCAAAGATTTATTTCCTTGTAAATTCTAAAAGTCAAAAAGTACAGTGGCTGACATTTATTATTTGCTTGTGTGTATCAGACAAGGTGCTGAATATTTTTTAACTTGGTTTATCTCATGGATCTTCACCAAGGCAGGTCCTATTACTACCATCACTTTACAGATGTGGAAGTTGAGGCATACAAAAGCTAAGTTTGTTGCTCAAGATGGCACAACTAACAGGGGGTGAAACCAAAACAAGAGTCCACTTTAACTTCAAGGCCTGTGTTCTTAACCATAATGCTAATATTGACAGGTGAACGATTCTCTAAAATACCAGATACTCTCTGCAAAACAGTCTGATGGCAGAGTGGAAATATCTCACACTTTGAAGTTAAGAAGCCTGGTTTTGATGCTGGTTCTGCTCCTTATTATCAAAGTGATCTGATTTATCTTTACCTCTATGAGCCCCAAGGGTGTCCCCTATAAAGTGGAGAGAGATAGCACCCACAGCTGAGGAACATTCTGATGATTAACACGTGTGTGTGTGGAGTACTTAATGTACAGTGTATGTTCAGTAAGTGATAGCTTTTATTATGATGAAGTCCTAACACCAAAGCATCTCTCCAAAGGGTACCATGTGGGGAGAGAGAGAATGAATGAGTGGCAGGGATGCCTAAAGACAAAAAGACAGCATGCCTAACACCCTGGATAATTCCTTCTAACACTGCATGCCAGAATGGACCTCTCCACGTTGTCTTCCCAGAACTGAACCACCTTCTGGAGTTCCCCAAATTGTGTGTTGGCCCAGGGAATTAGTTGACTCTACACAAGAGATAATTTTAGTCTAGACTAAACTATAACCTAACTGGTTCACGATGGCTCTGCTTATTTAATTTATTTGACAGACATCTGTTAGCCTGTTTATACTACCATGAAAATGACGAAATTCCTATATTAGCTACACTCAGTTTGATACAACCTATATAAAACACTGGCCGGGGTTTCAAAGTATGTAAATAAATCGTACTTTAAATAAGAAAGAAAAAGAGGGTCTGTGCCCCTTGCATCTCCTGGCTCCCCAAGATAAAAAAATGTCCTTGAATAATCGCTGAAATATGCATTTTCCATTGCTTTGGCTCGTGCCTGAAATTTGTAACGAATACTTGTGTTCTCTTCACTCACAGCATCGGGTTCACACTATCCTGACGGCGGACCTAGTTATTGTGATGAAGCGAGGAAATATTTTAGAATATGACACTCCAGAAAGCCTCTTGGCCCAGGAAGATGGAGTATTTGCTTCTTTCGTTCGCGCAGACATGTGAAGGGATGTCTTCAAACCATACGTGTATTTAGCACAACACCGTCATAATCTACTTTAATGGATCATGAGCTCAACCTTTGGAAAGTGGCATCTTAAACTTCGACACATTTTTGTAAAGTTTACTTGTTCTGTTGTGGGACTTTATAACGAGTAACGATAACACTTTATCAGCTAATATTGTGTTTTCTGTGTTGACATCTCTTCTTCCTGGTTTTTTTGTTTTGTTTTCCAAGCTATTATTGCTTCATACGCTCATTACTGATGTTTTTCTGGTGATTAAGCCATATTACCTTTAAAAATAACAGGTTGTATTAAAACATGTAAGCTCCTGTATGTGGTAAATCAACAGCTATATTTAAGTCTGAAATAGCTCTCAGGCGTGGAAGTTACAGTGAGGATTCAGTATTATTACACTCTTCTTTGTAAGAATAAAATTTTCTTTGTGTTGGTGTCTCCAGATGTTGGAAGAAATTAAAAAGAGGACAGGTTTTCTAATCAGTTAGAAAATGAACCCCTAAAATTCATGATCTACTATCTGAGACTTTTTTCTGTACTCATTACCATTAGTAACACAGATGTTTCTTTATTGGTTTCTTTTTTTCCATCTAAATTGTTTCCAGTCACCAACAGGTTGTCATATTTTTAATAACTCTGTAAAGCCAAAACCTTAACTAGAAAGATCATAAAAAGAGTTTGAAAAATTTGAAAAATGACACCAAAGTTTCCATTGTTCCCTGTCTAGTAGGAGCAGGGGTCTTAAGATACCAGGTATAATGTGCCTTTTCCAGACTGAAGTTCAGAAAGTAATTAGGTTTAGTCCTTCAGTGGCAGGACAGCTTCAGCTTTCCATGGTTTAATCATTAGATGTGGTTATGATCCTCAAGCCCTGAAATTCCACATTTTTTCAAGATTCAGGAACATAGGCAAGTGGCCTTATTTTCACAAAATACACGTATACATACATACATGAATATACATATGTAGGTATGTATATATTAAAAACATGTTTATTTCTAGGAGGAAGAGGGTATCTTTTAGACATTTATTTCCATTGGTGTCATACATGTATACATTTGCTCCTGCTCTCATTTTAATGTACATGTAAAAGGTGTATCAAAATTTTATTCTAATTTTAATGTGCATGTTAAGAGTACGTCAGAATTTATGGGATATTAGTGTTATGCTTTGCTTGAATATAAATAAAGTCAAAAAATACTCAAAAGTCATGCTAGCAGCCAAAGCTTTCTACTGCAATTCTATGCCCATCTGGTAAATATCATTGATTTTCATGTGAGGATTCATGTGCTTGTAAGATTTTTGAAGAATTACGGTTGATGGAAAATGACAATATACAGTCCCTTCCTGTAGTTCTTGTCTTCAGTTTATTGTATTGTATATTCATACTTGGAAAATCTGTAATGTTTGTGTATCCAGAACTTAGGACTGGGCTGGCACCTGAATATAGAGTCCTGACATTTACCTAAAATAAGTTTCACAAAGATGGACAAAAGTGTTCCTCGTTATTTAGCTTGAATTGTCACCTTTTGTAGTATATATATAAACTGCACTGGGAAAAAATTCCTCATATTGTTTCCTGAAAGCAAAACAGAACAAAATCAGTAACTATTGATTTGATCTTGAAAATATTTCCTAAACAATCCACCCATCTCCTGGAAGTATTTCTGCTATGCAAATGCTTTGTAAGGCTAAATTTACACGATGCTTAGTCCCAAATTATTCCTCACTCTTACAGAGAAATGGGGATTTACCCTTAGAAATAATCCCTCACAATATTTGTAAAGTATACTGCTAACGTAATGTCAGCAGAAGCATATCTAACTCTGCTAAACAGGAAATCACACCACTTTTACACCTAAATGGTTACTGGTTCCCATATAACCTGTAGTCACTGAAGTTGAGTGTTTAATTATTTACAAAACTAAACTGAGTCAAATTTCAAGGATGATTTTTTAAATTGTTTAATCACTTGTGTTATACACATGATCTTTGAATCTAGACATGACTCATCTTGAAATATGTTTTTACTAAATAGATGCATATTTATAGAAGACCAGCCTTTCCCAAATCAAATTTCATATTCACAAATTTACATCTAAATTCACCAAATCAGTTTTACCAATTGTAACTCCTTAATATTCGTTAAAAGCAGTAAGTACATTAAGCTTTATGTGAAAATAGCAAGGTTACTGATAATGTTGAGAGAGAAATAATACTCCTCTTAAAGGATTGTGCATCCTCTACTTTCATGCTCTTCCTCATGATCAATTTAAAAGTCAACTTCACTCTGGATTAGATACCAGAAGGCCCCTCTGAGTAACTGATACTTGATGTCCGGGACCACGTCCTGTTTGTCTCTGTGCCCTTGGCTTATAACACAAGTGCCTGGACCACAGCAGGCCCCCATAAGTGTAGTTGATTGATCCATTGATCAATTTCACCACTAGCCACGTGCCTGTAACTCTTCGTTTTCTGTGTTATGTTTATCCTACTGTAAAAATACATTGCTTTGGTGTTGTATAATAAATTACTCTTTTTGTTTGCTCGATTAAAAAGGGTGATCATTCTTCCACTTATAATACCATTCATTGGATATCAATCAGGACTGATCAATAGATGTGAATTAACACCAGTTGACAAGGCAATATCTGATCATCCTTTGACAATTTTGTTTCACACCTGCCACAGCCATGCACTTCATTAGTTTTATATAGAGGGTCTAGGGAAGTTTCCATCAAGTGGAAAAGTTATATCATTAAATTTTATTACATCTCTAGTAGCTGGATGTCTGGACTTTTTCCGAAGGTTTATTGATCAGTTCTTATGGTTGTCTTCCAATATATCTCTTGTCACTTATTTGGTGCTACATTCTTTGGAGCTCTGTGACTTACACTACTATGATAATTCCCTTATGAACCCATTATCCAGAGTTAAGTGCAATCTTCTCATCTTAAACCTTTTAGCATAAGAAACAGTAGCCAAGAGGCTGTATCCTGTAACTTAAGCTGAATTTTTTCTTTAGTAACTACACATCATTTACAACAGGTTTGCTCAAGCATTGGTGAGGTTCACCTAGCTCAAACTCTTCTGTGACAGGGCTTGTAGATGTATTTCTAGCAAGTGCCTCTAGGTAAGATTTATAATTGGCCAAGTTTGGGAGTCACTGATCTACCCCAGTCACCACCCTCTTTTCTTTTTATTACACATAACATGCTTGTGGAAGGTGATCTCTACATGCTTCCTGTCTTTGCCGTGGTTAACCTATCCTGGACTTCCAGAACACGTCTCTCCGTGTCATTGGATGAATTGCCTTAGCTCCATCATAAGGGAAACATAGTGAAATGAACTGAAACTTGGCTGAGAAGATAGAAACAGGGACTCTGAATGTTATTTTTATTTTGTTTTGTGGTTTAATTAGCAATATGCGATCTAAGGGAAAAGTTTCTCACCAAGATGCAAAGCTTTTCTCCCCTACATCTGAATTACCTGTTTAATCATTTGCACATTGCTCTGCTGAATTTGAATTCATATTTTCAAACGTTCATAGTGTGTAAATGTGACCAGTTTAGGGAGGTTTCACTATCAATATTTCACAAGATGGAAGGAAGGCAGATTGCCTGTGACAGTGATTCCCCATTCCACCTTCACATTTTTCCTATAGGTAACATCATTGCTGACATACGAAAGCTGATAGATTCGTTCTACATATGCACTCCATGGGATTTAAATTATTGCTTTTTCTATGGGCTGTAGCTAATTTCCCTTCCCTAGGCATTCATCCTACGATCACCAATGCCCTGTTTCTAAATTGACAAAGATTAAGGGAGTCATACCTCGCTAAAAATGTTAACTGGCTGGAAGAAGAATGCCTTCTGGGATCTCAGTGCCACCAACCATCACAGACCATCTTCAAATATATACAATATATTAATGGCAAAGAACTGTTTTCAGACGATTGATTTTTTTCACTTCATCTGTCCCTTGCATAAAATAAATAACTTGTTCCTATAAAAGCAACAGTGCAACACAGGTTAATGCTGCTTCACTCTCATTTTTCTCTTAGCGAGGGCTACAGTATGTGCTATTTATACACGTTATCAGTTTTTATGAAGGGAAAGACTATTGACCTTTAATATTATCAGAACCAAGTGAATTTAGGCCAACTGTTCCATATCTAAGTATTTGTACTTTGACTCATAGTAGTTGGAGCTTTATTCCAAAACTAGGTAAGTAAAGAGCAATTTTTTTAAATTCTTAATCTCTTTCAGATACCCGAAATGTTCATTAATCCTTTGATAGACATACACAGAATCCTCCACAGTTTCAATCCAAAGAAGTGTACTAGGAACCTTCTTTCACACGTTATTTCTCTACTTCTCTCTCCTGACCTCTCAGTACACCTGGGTGTCCCCCACCACCCCAAGCACACATACGAGTGTATATATTCACATCTATCTTAACTTGCTGCCTTAAAGATGTATATAGTTGCTATGAATTTTTACAACATATATTAACACAATGCATAGATAAGTCAAGTACAAGTGCTTAGAACAGACGTCCTAAAGAGATCCTTACAATAGCAAAATTTTTCAAATGTATCTTCCAGAGACAAAGTCACCTTAGGAAGAAATTTCACTTCTTGATAAGTCATAAAATGTATTTCCGATGATAGGAAGTTCAACCCACTTTTTCTACCAGTTTTTAAGATAACAGTGGCAACACTTTGCTGGGTTACTGTGAACAGGTTCTTTTTAGTCCGACAAAGGGATGATAGTAATTGTTAAGAAAGGTAGTGAACTGGGCATTTTTGAAAGGTGGTTGTCCCACTACTAGAGGAGGCTGCCTGAGCATCAACTTTGGTTATTTCATCTTGATTGATAATCTGTTGACTATCTGCTAAGTGTCACCTTTGTGTAACAAAGTGTGAGTCAGAGAGATCATTTGTCAGGGAGTACAAAGTTTTCTAGTATATGAAAAACAGTATAAAATCTTCTGAAATAACTACCTTTATTGTCCTTATTTTACAGATGAGAAAACTGAGGCTAGTATTTAAATGAATTACCCCCAAATCATTGATTGAAAATCTGTCTGAATCCAGAGATGGCACTTTTAAAACATGAAGGGATGGGAGTAGAGAGACAGGGGTGCTACTGACAGGATGCTTGTGCACTGGAATCTAGGAAATGCAGACCTATTGGATGTCAGGGACAGTGAGGACTGGGCCAAGTTCAGGCACCGTCCACTCCCTAATTCTCTTTCTCTGTCTTCGCGGCTCCCTTCTGCCCTTCTGTGTGGCCTTTTCCATCCCTCTGTCTACTCCGCTCTCATCTGGCCGGTGCAGCCTCTATGACCCACTCCTCTCTCAGATGAAATCTTGGAGCGCCCGGATCCACAACCATCTCCACTTCTCAGACTGTCAATTTCCAAGTATCAACATCTGCTTTGTTAAGCTCATCTTTTTATCTTACGTGTGACTGAACAAATCTGCATTACCTCACTGTGGGTTAAGGATCCACCTCTGGCCTAAAAAGCTGTGGCCAGAAGGTATAAGCCAATTGGAAGTCATGTCTTCTGCTGAGAAGAATTTAACACATCTGGAGAGTGACATGAAAACAAGAATATGAACTCAAGTCACAACCAGTAGTTCCAGAAAAAGAGTGATGAGACTGCACTGGCTACTGGCTGTCTTCCTTTGGGGGGGAAAAAAAGGGGGAATTTGGAGAGAGGAAGAACAGTCACATGAGCACGAGAGTGAGGTCGTTGACTAAACTCTTGGGCATTCTTCATGTGTTCCCACACCTACCTTTGCACCAGAGAGAGGGAAAGTCCAAAGGAGGACGTAATTTTCTTTAAAAATAGAAAACAAGACAAAATCTCCTGTCATAAGCAATTACCTCCAAGTCTTGACTTTGGAGCCCAAGTTTTATTTCCCTGTGGGAATGGCTGCGTAACACATAGCCTGTGGAACTTCTTTTTCACAGCCAACCATTCAAAATGAGCAGTAACACTCACCTGGGGTTGCACCATCCCACTCATGTAAGGAGTCTCAACCCATATGGCAATCACAAGCATACTTTAGAGAGGCACCCCCCATTTCTCCCAGAGACCTATCACTTCAATTTCTAAGTGCCAAGCACTTGGTCCAGGCACTGAACTTGCTGTCGCCTTGGTGAACGGGCAAGAGAAAGTGGCAAAAGGCAGATTTGGGGTGACAAAAGTTCACCTGAAAATAGGAGCTTCTTTTCTTTGTTCCCACTTGACTGAACTTCCAGCGTATATTAGATGCAGTAAAATATTATATTGGAAACACAAGGCATCTAGGCTTTTGGCCAAAAACGTAGGGAAAAAATTAGCAAGCCTTAATATTTCATGGGAAATTCTTGGCTTAAATAATATTTTAATAACGCTTAGCTACGTGTGCCAATAAAGCCTAGAGATGACATAATGATTTATGATTTAAATATCATATAATCTCGGTAATGTCTAGTACCGTCTTGTATTAAACATGAGAGAGCAAATACCCGGTGAGGGAGCTGGGTGGGGAAGCGGCAAAGAACAGAGGAGTAATGCGAAATCAATGCAGGTATCAGGAGAGTGCAGACTGCCTAAATCATCTTATTAAAAATCTGGTGAAAGTATAATAATAGCTAACATATACGGAGAAGATGGGCTATGAGCCTCACAAGGAGAATCTCATTTAATCTTGACAAACATTCTGTGAGGTAAGCATTATTATCCCCATTATAGAGCTGAGTTTCAGACTGGCTTACTTGCTGAAGATTTAGCAGAACTGAGATGCAAATCCAGGCAATCTGACTTCAAAGCTCACACTCATAGCCATAGTGTTGCACTAGACTAATGACTAAGTTAGGGAATCAGGGCAGGGAGGGTACAGCTCAGTGGTAGAGCACATGCTTAGCATGCACGAGGTCCTGGGTTCAATCCCCAGTGCCTCCACTAAAAAAATAAAAGTAATTTTAAAAATTAGTGAACCAAGTAAGTTCTCCTGGGAATAAATGATTTATATGATATGTGATATATGATAAAAAAATGGTTATGTCAGTCTATGTAGAACTATGAAGACCTGAGTTCTCGCCTTGGTTCTATCATATATTGAATGAATGACCTTGGACTTACCATTGAAAGCCTGAGTTTCCATTTCCTCATTTGCAAAAAGGGGAACAAGAAAGCATGATGGAGGAAGGCAGCCACTGCCTGTTGACCTCACTGGGTTTTTGTGAACCTCAAATTAAATGATGGGGAAAGAATTTCATGATTTGAAGGGCACATTCTGATATGAAATATTAGCATTGAGGACCCACTACATATGCCACATCTTAGTAGTATTACAGGGATTTTTTTTTTAAGAACAAAAATAAGCTTTTTCCTTCTTAAAAAGTTTGATAGGATTCCAATTTTACAATGGTGAGATGATACATTCAAGTTGAAATATTATAGAACAATGGCTCCAGAATACTGATATCCTTGAGGTTGGAAAAGGTGAATGCAAAATCAGTCTGCTGGGGGTCGAACCTAGCTCCCCTGGGGAGGAGAAAAAAATCAATTAAATTAACTCACATTCAAAATTAAAACCACTAGGATAGGAATCAAGAGACACAATGAATAAGAGTATTTGCACAAGAACTAGAAATAATAAAACAATTTGTAAGAGATTTTTAAATATGTATATTTGCCAAAAGGGAAGTGAAAACGTACTCAATATCATTCTTTGTCAGGAATGCAAATAAAAATTGCAAATTAAAAACAGCCACCTACCCACTAAAATGACTAAAACCACAAAGATTGACAATACCAAGTGTTGGTGAAGGTGGAACTCTACACTGTTGAAGAGTGTGAATGCATAACAGTAGGGAAAGCTGGCTGTTTTCACTAAGGCTAAATATGTCCCTTTAACAGGACTCAACATTTCCATTCCTGGGCACTAGAGAAATGAGTCCGTGAAAAGACTTGTACTGAAATGTTCAGAGTAGCTTTATTCGTAAGAATCAAAACAAAAACAAAAACAGCCCCAAATGCCCATCAACAGGAGGATGGCGAAATAAACAGTGGCTGAATCACACAATGAAATACTATTACTGGTATACGAAACGATATGGCCACAGCCCACAAACATTACAGTGCGGGAAAGAAGACAGATAGCACACGGCGTCTTTATACATGATTTCATGTATCCCACGCTCAGCAACAAGCAAAACAAACTGATAACAAAATAAGTTATAACAGAGTTAGCTCTGGTGGGGAGCAATGAGGGTCTGGAAAGGGGCAGAGGAGGAAATTTTCTAGGGTGATAGACATGTTTTATGTCTTGATCCGTGATCTGTATGGCAGCTACATAGTTGTATACAGAGGTCTTTAAAAGGCGGGAAAAAGAGAAATTAATTTAAAATAACCAAATAGAACTTCTAGAAAAGAAAAAAAATCCATTAACATTGTAAATCAACTGTACTTCTGTGGGGAGGGGTATATAGCTCATTGGGAGAGCACATGCTTGGTATGCACAAGGTCCTGGGTTCAATGGCCAGTACCTCCATTAAAAAGAAATAAGTAAGTAAATAAACAGAATAGCTCCCCACCCCACACACAGAAAAACAAATTTAAAAAATATATATACTTCAATTTTTAGAAGTCATTAAAAAGCCATCAAAATTAAAAATTCAATGGATAGATTAAATAGTAATTAAGCTTAAAGGATGAGAGACTTCTTTCCATTGGAAACAGATCTAGCATGTATCTAGAATGCAACACAGAACAAGCCGGTAGGAAACAAGAATACTGGAAAGTTGTGGAGGACAGAATTAGAAGGTCTGAAATCAGGGTCCCAGAGGGAAAAAAAGAGAATGAGGAGGATTCGAAGAGCCAAGAACTATTCTGAAAAAATTTGGACTCAGATGATTTCAAGAAGTAGCTAATCCTTATTTTATTTAAACTATTTCAATCCATAGACAAAGAATACGCATCAGTTCTTTTTACAAAGACTCATAACATTTATCCAAAATCAGGCAGAGATACCACGGGCAGATAATACAGACCAATCTCATTTATAAATATTTATGCAAAAATCCTACATAAATATTAGGAAAAATAATCCAGCAATTTTTTAAAATAATAATTTACCATGACCAACTGGAATTTATCACAGGAATGTAAAAATAATTCAATTTTTTTTAACCTAGTGACTTTATTTACCGTATTAACTGGCCAGGACGGGGGAAAGAAAAAGTCATTTTGGTATATGCTAAAAAGGCCTTTTATGTAATCCATCATCCATTATTGATTTGAAAAACACAGAAAAATAGAAAAACATACACAACCTTACAATGCTAACTAGGTAAATTATATATTCTGGAAGCATTTTCTCAAAATCCTTAAGAAGAAAAATATGCCCTTAACCAGCACTATTATTTATTTACTCTTGATCCAAAAATACTAGCAAATGCAGGTTAAGAAAACATATGTTTTTATAATAAGTTAAGTAAATGTTAATTAAGGAAGTTGCATTAAAGTTATAATTATTTGAGAAAATATTATGTTTTAAGTGTCATTGGCCTGTGCTAAATTCTTCACGTACCCACCTCATTTAATCTATACAACTCTGAGAGGTAGATGGTAGTATCTCCATTTCACAGAAGAGAAAGTTGAGGTACGAAGTGATTGTGTTGTTCAAAGCCACCAACCAAGGAAATGGCAGAACTGATCTTTCTGACTCTAAAGCTAAAACTACGAATTGAAGCAAAAAGTATATTTTATGCAACTTACACAATTCCTCAACTAAAAAAAAAAGACTCAACAGAAAGGATAGCATTTTATTACCTGATTTATTCTAACAGTAAAGGAAGTAATTCGACATTTTAAATTAGCACCAGATATCAAATATTTAATTCTAATAGGAAACTGTTTAGAAAACTGACCTCGTGAAAGCTTTTCTGGCACAGGTAATTTCTACCTAAGGGAAAATTCAGGTCATTTAAAAGCAGAAAAAAATCCTGGCAAATGATCATTGGGGCCAATGAGTCTGAATATGACTTTAAAAATTTCAACTTCTCTAATCCCTTATGCAGGAGGCATTTTTTGAAAGGTGGCAATAAGGAGCTCCCTACAGAGAGTTCTGGAAAATGTCAGGTTTCTCTTTCCAAGCACCGTATGAGTCACTGATTTATTCAAAACACAGTGACGTGAAAGCTTAGCCATGGATCAACACATTGTTGGGAACTGCTACTTCCCCAAGAGCTTCAGAGAAGCTTATGGCAAGACAGATCCCAGGCTCATGCGAACTTGCCTTTCTTTGGCATCAGAATATCAAGGCATAATTTCAAGGGCTGGGAAAAAGGAACAATGACAGCTACTATTCCTCATCTCTTGGAAGAGACCCTACCAGCTTTACTTAGCACTAGCATTTTGCACCCTACTGGCAGAAAAGAATTACCACGGCTACTCTCTGCTTGATGGAAGGAACCACTTTTCTCTTGGAGACACTCTTATAGTAAACCAGACATGTTGATGTCCTGGGTCCTTATTTTATTACCAGTATCTTGGCTGGCTCCATTTCAGTCCCAAGTCTTGATTAAATTCAAGTGTTGAGGCGATGCCAGTACAAGTATTGGATGGTTAGCATTCTGAAGGTTGGTGAGATCTCAAAAATAATACTCAAGCCTATAAAACGGTATTCTCCTGTGTTTTCTGTTTTTGGTCTTAGATGCGGAAAAATAGCTAAATAATAGTCATAGGAATCTGTGGGTCTATCCCTTCCCCTTTCCACTGCTATGCCCAGCTCTGAGATCTTTTTGACCATCACTAAACCCAAACCAGCCCTAATTATTAATATGAACTGACATTTAGAAGTACTTATAACAGGCCAGCCACCATCCTAAGCAATTTACGTGGATTGTGCCATCTTGTCCTCAGAATGATTCTGAGTTTCTTAAACTTAAGAAGACAGGAGAGTCTCCAGGGAAATTTGGGGGGGGGGAGGGATTTATTTTATATATTTATTTTTAGAGGAGGTACCAGGGATCGAACCCAGGACCTCTTGCATGCTAAGCTCTCACGTTCTACCACTTGGGTTATCCCCTCCCTACTCAGGGAAACTTTTAAATGTGCTTTATTAGAAGCACTTATACCTTCTCTTGGAAGATGTTTTAATTTGGGAGCCAAAGATACTCTGTCTTATTCCATCCCTCCTCCATGAAAGCCTGAAGGGGCATCAGCGTTTCCCATGTAGCAGGACCACTGGATTAGCAATTATCCCTCTGAGATATTTTTCAGTGAAAAGAGTTTGGGATGAGGGATCAGATGTTTTGTGTTTGTTGTAGTGTTCTACCTGCTAGATATTTGATTTTAGATGTCATTGTGCTGTACTCTAATCGACTCGTGTCAGATGAGGAAAATAACCTAATTTTCACAGAGTTGCCCCCACGATTAGCTCAATGTTTTTCATCACCTGGAATACGCAGGCTCTCAGGCTTCATTCATCGGGTAAATGGAGACATGAGGAGATCAGTGAATGCATTTCCCACGTTTCTCATCTCATCTCCTGCTTTTCCTTGTTTGCATCTGAAACATTGATCTTCTCACTGTTCTTCAAACACATCAAGCTTTTATACTTGCTCTTGAGCTGCCTGGGCACTTGGATGATTCTTTTTTCAAATTCCACCTTCTTCAAGAGGCCTCCTCTGAACTCTATGCAAAATTGCCAATCCCTGGCCCCAGGTCATCTCAATCCTTATCCTGTTTTACTCTCTTTGCAAGTCTTAGCACCACTGGTAAGTATATAACGTATTCCTTGTCTACTTGTTTGCTAACAGCTTCCTCTCTAAGAACGCACTGGAGCAGGAACTTTGACTTGTTTCCCTGGTTATAATAAGAAGGTAGTGATTGTTATGAACACCCCCTTCCTGACTCTCAGACTCACACCTGTCAGCTGGCAGAAGTTCGAGGCGCTAACCATGCAAGCTGGATGGAGATCTTTCTCATTGACGGTTCTAATGGAGATCAGTGAGGCAAAGGGGTGACATAATTTAAAGGAGAGTGAAGCTCTGTCCCTCATTTGTGCACATAAATAGATACATATCTCGAAAAGAAATGTTCTCTGAACTCATTGGAATGGATAAGTATGAACAGTTATACTATCATTCCTATTTCATGATAACTCCAAAAAAGTGAGTTTATAACATGCTGTTTTGATTATTAGTTTATGTAACAGTTTTATTAAGCTGATTCCAAACCAATATGTTCCAAAGTGGTTTATATGAGGACACTAATAAAGCAGCACACCAAGCAAACAGACCAACTGTTATTTGGGCTGCTAACATGAATCGTTTCCATTGTCATTTTGAAGACTCTCCAAATTCTTAAGTCTAATATGGCTCAGGAAAACCCAGAGTTCTAAATTCACAAGTCAAGTCAAAGGTGAGGTCATCAAATGCAAAGACTTCACCGTTTATCTCAAGAGGGCTTTCAAGGACTTCACGGATTTGTGTTTGATGATCGAAGCAGCAGACAAACAGGAAGAGTATCAGCCTTTCTTCACTTGTTTGAAGGCACCTGACAAACTTTGCTTCTTAAGAGAATGAGAATTGCAGAAACTTCTTTATCTGCAAATAAGATGCTTAAAGGGTCTAAAAGGACTCTAAAAGATGTTTACTTATAAGTGAACAGATATCCTTGAATTGCTTCTCAATTATTGCATCAATCTCTCCGGGACGTAACATGAACAGATTCTTGCAGGATTCCTGAATAGTTAAGAAAATCATAAAATTTAAAGCTAGCTCTGTTCTAAACCTATTGTAGGTCTCCTCTAGGAGTAAAGCACAAATTAGTCTTCATTCCTGAAAAAACAGTTAGGAAATTATAGAACAGAGAAGAAAACTCTCAGTGGACGGCAGCAAAATAGTGATTAAATAAGGAGACCCGTCACATAAGCCTGAAGTAGCAAGTGCGTTCTTGAAGAAATTTATTTCCTTCACAAATTTCTCAGAGGTAAATTTAAATGTTCATTCTTTGGAACTTAATATGAGAAGACGAGGAGTAAATGGCGAGGAACTAGAGATCAAGCAATAATAAATATTTATTGAGATGCTACTGTGTGTCCAGAAAGACCTTCAGGGATACAGATACATCTCCATCAGGCTCAAAAGTTGTCAAGGGAAACAGAGCCAGCCAATGCCAAGTGTAACATCTAAGTAAGGTTAAGAACTACATGTCCTCATGCAGCTTTCATGCAGTGCAGAAAAACTACTTAAAGAAAAAAGACATAAAGAGTTGGTTTTAAAAAAAAAATCAGGAAAGGAACAGAAAGGGAAAAGAAAAAGCCTGTAATATTTTTATAGTACACCTTCTCCACCTTTTTTTCCCAAAGGGCTGCTATGTGTCTTTAGGTGTATTATTGCCAAAAATTTACTTATTAACTTCTTAAAATTAACTTTCATTATGTGTAGTGTTCATGCCCTTACTGTGAACTAATCAACTGAAAGTACTGACTACTAAAAAGTGAGGTGTAAAGTCTGTCATTTCAAAAGAAGTCCAACCGTTGACTTGAAATCGCCCATTTAGAAGACTGTATCTCATTAGAAAAAAATTGAATCCTAAGAGTGTGTTATAGCAAAAAACTAGAATTTTCACAGGATTCAGATGTGGACTTGCTGCAAATCTTCCCATAATTCTCCTCAGTGGTCTACTTCTTACTTAATTTTCCTACTATTTCTCTGTCATCACAATACATGTCACTGTCGCCTGTGACTTTATGCTTTCCCCATATTGGCCCTGTAGCATTCCTTTTGTATTTGTTTGTATATTGTCTACTGACATTGCCATTCTCCCCTGATCTCTTTCCTTCTCTAATTAACACAATAATTTCCAGCGTCCCCTTCTGCCAGTCACAGAGTTTTGGAGCCTGAAGGGACTCTACTTAGCAACGTAACCCTCAATGCCATCTTGGCCTCTTTTTCCTGATCAACCTCCTAAAGCAGGTGCTTGGTGTTGTCCAATCAAAATCCTTCCATGACTTACCACTACTGCCTAACGACTGTCCAAACTCCTTTTCGTTAAGTCTGTCTATGTATATTTTTTTCAAGGCACCAACATGGTCTTCAGCCTTACCTTTCCAGTTCATTGATTCAAAAGTAGTCTTTGAGCCCCTCTGTATTGTAAGCTGTGCTACAGGCTTAAGATACAAAGATTAATCACAGCCCTGCCGTTTTACCGGTTGTTGGGATAGGTGCAAGGCGGTGGAACAAGTCCATGAATAACCCATTTTGTGTTCAGAGTGGTGGTGGCAGGGGCTGCCCACGAAGCACTGGACTCAGGCACCCAGTCCTGCTATTTTGCTCACGTTGCGTCATCAACTCTGATTAAATTAGTTTGTTACTGAACCACGACCCACTCTTGTCAATCCTCCATCATTTTGTTCATGATCTTCCTTCTCAGTGGAGAAAAGCCTTTTCCTGGCTTTTCTGCAAACCCAAATACATCTGGTCTTTCAAAGACTAGATCAGATGCCAAATAATCCATGAAGCTTTCTTTCCTTATTCTTCCAGTCCTAATATCTATAATTTGAATTCCCATGGCACTTCGGTTGTGTTTCCTTTCCATTCTAATCACATCCTTCCTTGTATTAGTTTATCAAAGTCATGTCTCTTACTACACCTGCATCTTAAGAACAGCAGACTGTGACTATTTATGTATCCCTTCCCCAACTATGGTGTTCAGTGACTGTTCCCCCAGCTAAAACAATGGGGAATAGATTGCACACCAAACAGTTGTAAAATAATGAAATTAACTGTACAACTTGATTCCACCCCCCCATACTTGTAGTAAAACTACTACATAAATTACTGTAAAAATTAACAACAGTGGAGGCGAGAGCTACCACGGACAGAACAGGATTCCCAGGCTTGAAGGGGTTAAGCAGATCAGTCCACAAGGGAAAAAAACGATTCTTCATTTGCCTTCATTAAAGACTAATTTTAGGTCTCTTGGTAATTAAATGAACACATTGTTTATGCTCCATACACTTTCTGCCCCGAGTCTTGGAAAATACATGAAATTTCCAAGAATTAAAGTTTCCATTAACACAAGTGCCAAATCAGGAGGCTTGACCTGTGGGAGAAAGCATAGTTGTCTTTGCTGGCTCCTTTTCGAAAAGCTATAGAACTATATTTACTGCAGAAACTTTCTTGCGCGCAGTTGCTCTGTTTTATCATTTAGGCCATCTAGACAAGACCGAGAAGCTGCAGCATTTCAGAAAGCAACCAATTACTGCAGAATGACGGGTTGAGTTCTAAAGTGTTGACAGCAGTCCCTGTTTGGAGTAAAAATTTTTATTGCAAGAGACTTCGAGTGGTTTTTCCTTCTACTTTTTTTTTTTTTTTTTTTGGTCGTTGTTTTGTGTGTGTGTGGGTGTGTGTGTGTGATGTGTGTGTGTCTTTAATTCCCTGACAACCAGCTTTGCTGATGAAGAAATAGACGTAGCGGGTTTCAGAACATCTTCCACTTGTATCGTCCTTACCAGACGGAAATTTAATGTAAATAAGTGATGTGTGCCTGCCTGAACTCATAAGTATGAGGCTGGACACCTCAAAAGACTATTTTCTGCTCTCTGTATCTGGTTTTATTCAATCTGAAGTAGCACAGTTATCTGCCCAGGTTTAAAAAAAAAAAACTCTTTACGTCAGTGGACTTGGACACAGAAAGTTCTCCCTCCTGAGCAGGGAGCCTTTTAAAGACGTGCGTGTCACGCTGGCGGCAGGGGGTCGCAGCTACTGGGAAAAGAGCTAGTTCCGCAGGCCCCGCCCTCCCCCCACCGTCGCCCCTCCCTCTGGCTGGCTCCCTACCTCCCCCGGACTCGCCCTCCCTCTCGCCCTCCCGCCCCCAACTCGGCAATTTCGGCGGCCTCCGAGGTCTGGCGCGCGTCAAAGCCCGAACTGAGAGCCTGATTTGTGGAGCATCACCCCCAGCTCCTCTCCCCCACTGCCCCTCCTCCGCCCCAGGCAGAGGCCAAGGGATAGAGCTGAGCAGGGGGAGGGGAAGATCTACACCCATCCCCCTTCCTCCAAACTTCCCCGCGTTCAGATTCAATTGCACCTTTTATTATTTTAACTCTTCTCCCTCGGACACGCGGCCCCCGGCTCTGTCCCTCCGGCAGTCGCGGTCCCTGCTCCCGCGCGCCGAGATGGGACAGCGAGGGACCTGCCCGCGGCCGGCCAGCGTGTGCCGGGAGGTGAGGCCGCCGCGCCCGCTGCCCAGAGTCTGTAAGTTTCAGCGCTCCTCCCGGGGAGGGGAGGGGGAGCCTGTCGCGTCCCCGCAAATGATTTAAAATGCAAAACACGGGCGAGGTTTACAGCGTCGGATGGACTTTTCGGGGCACACTCTTTTAATGAACTCTAGCCGCAGCCCACAGGCTGTTGTCCGGGTTTTTCCTGCAGCTTGTATCTTCGATCCCTTCGCTGTAAAGAAGTTTTCAAGTTATAATATTGAGTCCCGGTGGGAATTTTTTTTAAATGCAACTCGTACTTTTTTAAAATTTAAAATACTTCTTCGTAATTTTCAAGGTACATAGCACACCGCTAATGACAATTTTGTCGATTTACACCGAATATGTCATTTATACTGCGCAGGAGGCCACGGCCTTTTCTTTGCCTACTTCTAAAAATAACGGGAAAAGAATTTCCCCTCATTGCTTTTAATATTGCTGTATCACGTGAATAGTAAATAGATCGTGATACCCAGCTGGCCTTAATTTTCCTCCTAGACGCCGTGCGCGTGTATCCTTTGCACTAACGTACAGACGCTGCATTGAGCCTGCTGCTTACAGAAAGGCTCCTGTTTTGTTGTTTTGTTTTACCTAAAGCTATGCCCTTATGTGTTCAAAACGATAAGGAAAATTAAAACAGTTCTTATTCAGACCAAGTAATTTGCCCGGGACCCCTGAACTCAAGCACTAACTAGACTTGTGTTTAGTTTAATAAAATCATACCTTTAGCTTTGCACGTCACCTCGAATGTATAGACACACCCCTACATGCGAGGACCGAAGAGGCCAGGAAATGGGTCAGGGGAGGGGGAGGGGGTTTTTAATCTTCATTTCTCTCCTGCAGGAGGACGGGTCTCCAGGGAAGGAAAGGCAGGTCAGAGACAGGTGGATAGGCTGGCTATGGTGACGGGACGATGTTGGCCAGAAAGAGCATCATCCCGGAGGAGTATGTGCTGGCGCGCATCGCGGCGGAGAACCTGCGCAAACCGCGCATCCGGGACCGCCTCCCCAAGGCCCGCTTCATCGCCAAAAGCGGGGCCTGCAACCTGGCGCACAAGAACATCCGGGAGCAAGGACGGTTCCTCCAGGACATCTTCACTACCTTGGTGGACCTGAAATGGCGCCACACGCTGGTCATCTTTACCATGTCGTTCCTCTGCAGCTGGCTGCTCTTCGCCATCATGTGGTGGCTGGTGGCCTTTGCCCACGGGGACATCTACGCTTACATGGAGAAAAGCGGGATGGAGAAAAGTGGTTTGGAATCCACTGTGTGTGTGACTAATGTCAGGTAAGGATGCTGTGGGATGAGGCAAGGGTGGAAAACAGCACAGAAAAAATGATTAAACTGCCCTTTCTCTCTTCACTCTGTTATTTTGTTGCAAGGGAACTTAAGGTTTGCTGTACTACCTTCAGAAACAAACAAGTTAAAAAAAAAAAAAAGAATCTAACGTGTTGACAGTCTTTTTAGAGTCAGCTTTACGGATGAGGAATCTTTGAAAATGTGGAGTTTCAAGCCCTTGAGCTGGCCTCGAAAATATTCCACCAGTTATTTTGAAATGGTTGTGGTTCAGTGAATTCCACAGAATGCCTTCTTAAGAAAACCCCACACATTTAGTTTTCAGTATGAAAAAGCTGCTGTCCATAGTTCCAGTCTCCACAAGGAAATATCTCTGATCAACAGAAAATACTGTGCAAATGCTAGTCATGTTTTTCCACAACTTCTCTTACCCATAACATTTTCAGAAATAATGAGAAAAATGGGAAAACACTGGTGGAGAGGTGTCCTAGATAAAAAAAACAAAACAAACAAAAAAAACACTACAAATGAAATAACTTAAATATAAGCCTTTCTTTGTCAAGATTATCTTAAATAACTGATTGCTTGCATTGAATTCTAAAATTAAAAGTTATGCTAAGATTCAGAACTAGAAAAAAATAATTTTTAATGGATATTGGTCCAAATTTTCAATGGAAGAGATTATGCAGAAGCAACTTCATGTTGTGGTTTTCTTTAAAAGTTTTAGTAGGATAGGAAGACAGTTTTTAGATTGCTCTAATTTTGGTTTTTTTCTCTTAGATCATAAATATTTCAACGATAAGTAAAATGAATTTTATTTCAGTGATTCTTTTCTATTTTCACATGGCCTAAGAACGTTTACTTCGGGTGAATTTTCTCTTAATTTGTTTTGTTGGAAGATCAAAAGAGATCACTCATGTCAATTGCAAAAATAGTCACTCTGAAGCGAAACATCAGTAATAATACTAGAAAGTTTTCCAGGACACTTTCTGAATAATATTCCAAATTCACATAGTGCATAAAGCAAAGCAACTTGAACCAGCACCATTCTGCCAGGAAACTGTGAAGAATAAGACCTTTACTGACCTTCAAATCTTACGAGATTAGTTCCCACTGTAAGAAGTGGGAACCCAGGCTGTAAACTTGTCCATCCTTCTATTCCCTGAGTGGGTGCAGCGCCGGCATATGGGGCAAGGTGTGGGGGTGGGGGGGGCAGGGAGAGGGCGGGGGTGCAGTATGTGTGTTCAGAGATCACATGCCACCAATTTCAGCTCAGATTTTGAGGAGAGAGAACAATATTGAACTGACCTATTGCCTTTACCACTGAGTTAGATATTATTTTCTTGTCTTCAGCTTGTCACAAATTTTTGCCTCAAAGAAAATATAGGCAAAATGTAGGTAATCATCAGTATGACAAATATAAAGGAAACAATTAAAATACTGTGTTTAACAGGTACATGTAGGTCAAATATATCTATACTATTTCTCTTTAAGAAATTTATTGGCACTGATATTGGGGAACCATATTCCTCTCAAGGCACATTTTTAATACACATGAAGTAGACACTCTTCAAAAGAGATAAAAGAAACAAAAATGATAAACCTTGAAAGGTAAATGACAGATTTTATTCACAAGACAAGTATGTTGGTTTTTCTTGTGGAAATAAAAAGTCATTAAGCAATTTATTAAAGATACATCATCAAAAGTGATATATTTTCAATGATTTTTTAAAGAGAACTTTAGAGTACACTGGTTATTAAAAGCTGTTTTACTGCTCGCTCTTATTTTGCAACAAGATGTGTTCTGAAGTGTGTTCATTCTCCTGATTAATTCCTGCTGATGTGAACATCCAGTTTGCTATGAGAAATGGTACTGGGGGTGAGGTGTAGCTCAGTGGTGGAGCACATGCTTAGCATGTGTGAGGTCCTGGATTCAATCCCCAGGACCTCTGATGGAAAAAAGCAAACTAATAATAAATAAATAGACCTAATGACCCCCCCCAAGACAAATAAATAAATAAATTTTTTTTTAAAATGGTATCACAGAAACAATGAGACAAAGTTGATTTTGTCAGCCTAACAATTTTTAGCATTTTTAATTGCACTTTTTACCAAAAAAAAAATTATTATTTGACATCTTTTAAGGTTAAAAATCTTACTGGTCTTATTTTCCCATGATGATACTATTTATACTTTCATGCAATGTACACACAGTTTCACCATAACAAACTATATATAATAAATACTTTTTTTGCCAAAAAAAATTGAAACAGAAAAATCTCTATTCTCTTCAAAGGGGATTTAAAAGATGACTATATAATATGTCTAATTCTTTGCATTTCCTTTCCTTTAGTAAGCTCAATGTCCCACCTTATCATCAAAACTGAAAACAACTTATTGTAATGAACACTCTCCAGTGTGTCCAACTTACATTTTACATTCTCACTTTCCCTTTCCTGTGGATGACTTTCTAACGTGAGTCACACAGTAAACCAACATATTTCTTCTTATTACTCAGCCTCACTTCCTCTGTAGCAGCACAAGTGAGCAGCTAAACACTTGAGGTTATTTAGCATGTCAGGTGTTCATAAAAGGCTGGGTCGGGCACCCTATAATGGTTAGAAGTAAGTTCTTTCATAAAATAAACAACATATAAAATATGGCACATGAATAGTCTTAAGTCATGAAAACTGTACATCTGGAGATGCTCGTTACACTGCTCCCTGAAGCGTGTATACATTATTAGAAATCAGTGTTGTGTCTATGCCCTTTCTCTGGGGTCTGTTCTTATTCTTTGCCATGTTTTTTGGATCATATGGTATGTCCTGTGTGTAACTAGTATAAAAAGCAATTGTTGTGATTTCCCATGAATCCTGCTTAGCAACAGAAGGGGTTTAAAAAAAAAAAAGCAATTTTCACACTCCATTTAAAAGCTAATTAAATCACGTGTGACATCAACTATCATTTAATTAAAAAAATTTTAAGATCCCTGATTATGAGCCCAAATAGAAAAAAAAGAATCATCTATGTGTGCTTGCGTCCCTCTTATGATGTCCCACCAAAGTGCAGTGTGTATACTCAGTATGCAGATGTTTAAACATTTTGCTCACTCACTGACAGATTATACTTTGACAGAGGGCATATCTTCTAATAAAATTAGAGAAGTTTGAAATTGGGGTTGAGAGCAAACACAAGACTAAGACTGTTTCTATTAAGAAGACACAGCAAGGCGGGATATGTAGTCAAGTGGATAAATTAATGACAAGAATAACCCAGTGTGGTGCTTCTCAACCAGGGGGTTAAATCAGAATGATCAGGTCATCCGAATCAGACCAGGTCTACCTTGAGTCTATCAAATCCGTGTTTACACTGAGATCAGGAAGAGGAACACAGTTTGAAAAAGCTTCCCATGTAAACCCTGACACTTGTTTGCCGCTTCCCTGTTCCTCTTGCGGAGACCAGGCCAGAACTGAGAGGATCCAGGTTCTCCTTATGTGATCTTGACACTGTTCCTTACCAATCCCTACCTCAAATCCTTCCTTTCATAGTTTCAGGATTCTCTAGATCGTTTACGGAGCAAAATGAGACCATCAATAAGAATACATTTTTCATCCCTAATGGTATACCATTCTTGTTTGTTAAAAAAAATACTAATATTTTTGAATGATGTGTTTTGTCCCACGCTTTAGCTTTCTCTATAGAAGGTACACAATCAGTGTTCACTAATGAATATGACTTTAATGGTTGGAAATAAAAAAAAGTTCACTCATTACACAGTATGTTCCATATGACTCAAGTCACTTAAACACAGATATGCAATAAGTAATAAACATTGAGCTGGAAGATAGTTACCCAAAGTTAACTGTGCCTTTGTGGAAATCTTTCACAAAGTAAAATATGCCTATAAATATAAAGGTATCTGTGTTATTTTAATGCTTTCACATAACTAGGTCCTTCATGACATGATTTAGAACATATTAGTAGACGTGTATCCCAGAAATCTGGAGGTAGATGCATGCAGAGAGAGAGAATAAACAAGTGCATAGAACTGGGCATCTGATAGTTAAGTTGGCTGGTCTTTCCAAAAGCATTGAATAGCCTTGGGAGGAAGAGAATGAAAAATCCAGGGTAACGCATTATTTCTTGACTCAAAGTCTGATCTGATGGCGTGGTTTTCTGATCTCCTTCCTTACAGGTCTTTCACCTCTGCTTTTCTCTTCTCCATTGAAGTCCAAGTGACAATTGGATTTGGAGGGAGAATGATGACAGAGGAATGCCCTCTGGCCATCACAGTCCTGATTCTCCAGAACATTGTGGGTCTGATCATCAATGCCGTCATGTTAGGCTGCATTTTCATGAAAACAGCCCAGGCTCACAGAAGAGCGGAAACCCTGATTTTCAGCCGCCATGCTGTGATTGCCGTCCGGAATGGCAAACTGTGTTTCATGTTCCGCGTGGGCGACCTGAGGAAGAGCATGATCATCAGTGCCTCGGTGCGCATCCAGGTGGTCAAGAAAACCACCACACCCGAAGGGGAGGTGGTGCCTATTCACCAGCTGGACATTCCCGTCGATAATCCGATTGAGAGTAATAACATTTTTCTGGTGGCCCCTTTGATCATCTGCCATGTGATTGACAAGCGCAGTCCTTTGTATGATATCTCAGCAACCGACCTGGCCAACCAAGACCTGGAGGTGATCGTCATCCTGGAAGGAGTGGTGGAAACCACTGGCATTACCACGCAAGCAAGAACCTCCTACATCGCTGAGGAGATCCAGTGGGGCCATCGCTTCGTGTCCATTGTAACCGAGGAGGAAGGAGTGTACTCTGTGGATTACTCCAAATTTGGCAACACCGTTAAGGTAGCCGCCCCCAGGTGCAGTGCCCGAGAGCTGGACGAGAAGCCTTCCATCCTCATTCAGACCCTCCAGAAGAGTGAACTGTCCCACCAGAATTCTCTGAGGAAGCGCAACTCCATGAGAAGAAACAATTCCATGAGGAGGAACAACTCCATTCGCCGGAACAACTCATCCCTCATGGTGCCAAAGGTGCAATTTATGACTCCAGAGGGAACTCAGAACACATCGGAATCCTGACAGCAAGACCACCCCCAGGAAAGTCGAAGAGTCTTAGGCAGGGCACCGTCAGACTGCACCAAAGCTGGACCACAGTCGTGTGGTCTTCTTTATCTCCATGCACTAAATGATAGTCATATTCCAGCAGCAGCACTTTCTGTGTCAATAAACCATCACACACCAGGTGGAGGGTTCATGGCTCACACTTGCTTCCTCCAGGCAGTACTGGCAGTCATAGGCTTAAGTTGTGTAAAGGAAATTCTCTCTCGTTTTCTTTCAATTTGAAACACAAGCATCACATTAATAGTCGTAGACCTTGAATACAAAAGCTGGCCAAAGATCAGTGCTGTTTGAAATGCTTAGATCTCTCTGAATCTGGTGTTTGCTCTAGAAAATGTGGGACCCAAACTTGTGTTTCTCCTTTCTCTTGTTCTTTCTCTTCCTCTTTCTCTCTCTTTCTTACTGTACCAGGTAAGAAGCCTGAGGCCAAAACTGCTCAGTTCTAATCTACTTCTAAAAGGATTCTGTTCATTCACTTGGTTCTTCACAATGACTTCCAGAGGTTTCTTTGTCCTTCTCATGGCCACCTGTTGGCAGAACCAACTGGGCCAGGAGCTTTGGAGAAAAGCTAAGAACATTCCTGTCTCATTTAGGACTGGATTTCCCCAAACTGACAGCTATTCCTTTTGGCTTCTCCCTTCTTCTTAAGAGCCTCCACTGTATTGAATGTTGTATTAAACTGTTTTCTTTGTATTCACTGTAGTTTTCTGATTTTCACCAGTTAAAGCGCAAGGAAAAACAAATATTTTAGAGGCATGTGAAAGAGATAACACAGAGAGATAACATTCACCTCTGAGATCTCTCCCTGAGGGTCCCTCTCTGTGAGATCTGTTGTTCCAGGGACTACATTTTTTAAATTTCATTTTGATTTCATTTCGTTCCAAGTTGTAGAATGTTCTCTCAGCTTTTCTCTTTGAGCTTGATGTATCATGGAAATCCTGTAACCTTTTTTCTTTGAATCACCCACCTCCATTCTAAACTCTGCTTCCTTCTCAGTAATGTCTGAATTCAAGCCTGGTGTATATAGATTTGGCATTATCTCAGTTGCTAAAGTGAGATTTTCAATCCGTGCTTGATTGAATCACCCTTAGCTCTTGCTTCTTCGGGGAAGGGATGAGAACACAGAAGTACAAAATAAATAACCTATAGGTTTATTCTTATATTTCCCATAGCTAAGCATCAGAAAGCTGAGCTCTTGTGTAGCCTTTGACACAGGTTTTGGGGGTTTGTATTTATTTTACCCCACTTATGAACATTGAAATAGGCAAGGAATCACGAATATATTAAAAAAAAAAAAAAAACCTATCTTAAGCAGAAGACTCATGCCTCTAACCAGATGAATGGAGATTGTTTCTCAGGTTACTGAGTTAATCATTTCTTAACATTTTCCACCACTCCTTAGAACTCCAGACTCGTGTATCAAACAGGTACTTGAAGCTCCACTTGGATACCTAATACACATTTCAAAGTCACCATGTCTAAAACCAGATGCCACATTCCTACTGGCAAAACTTGACCCTTCCCCCCAGCCTTTCTTCCAGTCACTCAGGCCAAAACCTGGAGTTGTACGTGACACCTCTCTCTCATACTTCATGTGCTCTCTGTCAGCAAAATCTGTTAGGTCTGCCTCCAGAATATATCCAGAGTGTGGCCGGTTCTCTAGCTCTCTACTGCCTCCTTCAGTCCAGTCTGGGTACCCATCACCCAGTATATACGGATGCAGCTGTACCAACTGTTAGAACACTGAAACATTTCTGTCTTAATAAGACGTAGCACACCAGAGATCACAGAACAGTGTATCAGACCTCCTAGCAGTTCTGGCACAGATGTGGGTCCCCTACTCCCATCCCAGGGCAGCTAAACAGACCAGCAATAAGAACATGTATGATGTTTGCCTGCTGCTCATTGCAGTGGCAGCTCAATGTCTGTGAAGGTGACACAGGTTGTGGGGCAGGTAATGTTGGTACATAGTGGGGCTGAGATGGAGGATTTCTGAGTCCAGGTGATGCAGAGAGCCCTGGCACCCAGGGCAAATCTAGCAGTGGAGCAGGAGCAGATCGCCCAGACACCTTCCAGCTGCAACCAAATACTGGTGCCACGGACCTGATGACCATCAATTTCATGGGGAAGTCAGTGGAAGAGGGTGATGGGCCCCTGTATCAAGTCATGACTCAGATGAGGACATCCTTTAGCTAGTGACAACCACATCAAAAAAAAAAAAGTCACATCCATTTCTAGAAATCTACAAGTCTTTTAGAACATTACGGTGATTTCAGAACATACTTTTGCTAAAATATATTTAACTGGCTAAGCACGATTGAAACTATTTAGTCTTATAAGAAGACTGTGTGTATATATAATTATGTATTGAATTTAAATATAATTTTATATTAAATATTTAGATTCTTCACTTCTATCCTAGTCAGCCTACAGCAGCCACAATATTTTTTTAAATCATATTACATTGTGCCTCTACTTAACACCCGCCTATGGCTTTCCATTTTTCGAAAAATGAAAACCAAACACTTTCCAAGGCCCACAAGACACTACATCTTTTTACTACCTCTCCCCTCGGATCATTTCCACTTTACCACGCTGGCCTTGCTGTTCTTTGAAACAGAACCATACATACTCTCGGATCATGAGTTCGCTTCCACCTGGAGCGTTTCCCCCGCAAGCCTCCTCCTGTGATTATTTAGGGTTTCTGCTCCAGCGCCCTCTCACAAGAGAGTGCAGTATGGTGGTTAAGAAAATAGACTTTGTAGCAAGACTCTCTTGCTTTCAATTCAGTTTTAACACTTAGCATCTGTGAGGTCTGAACAAAAGTAAGTATCTTCGTTGTGACTCATTTTCTCCATACATAAAATCAGAATGATTATAGTACCTACCTCACAAGTTGTAAGTGAGTTCATGTGCATAAAAAGCTAAAATAGTTTCATTCATTCACAAAGGACAAAAGCTGGAAATGAAGGACTGCCTGGAAATTGACTAGACTCTTAGTAAATGACGAATTCAACGCATTACGTGTGTCCTCTAGGACAGAGAAAAATGATCTTTGCCACATGAATCTGATCTCTTACAAACTCTGCAGTAAAGAACTTATACCTGCCCACTCACTTTTGTTTTTCCAGATTCTTTAACACCTGCCACCTGCCTGTCATCAAATAGTGTAATGTGTAAAATATGACAGTGTGTAAAGGGAAACATTTTACACACAGAGGAGGTTTCCGCTGTCACCTATCTGTCATTTATTTGTTCATCCAGTGACAAACATTGGACATCTGCCATCTGGCGAAAACAACTAGGTGTGTTTCTTTTCTTTTAGGAGGAGTGGGACGTTATAAGCAGGCTAGGTGCTGATGCTGCCCGAAAGTAGTCTGAGATGGAAAGAATCAGGAGGGGAAAAAGGGGCTCAGGGTCCAGAATTGCAGAAGAGACAGTTCCACCTCATAATCAAAATTGAGACCAACCCTTGGTTACTAGACAGACTTGACACCGGCAGATCCAGAGCTATTCCCCAGTAGCTCTGAGGCCAGCTGGGTGAGCAGACAGAACACTACGCATCCTTAAAACCATCATTTTCCCCTGCTTTACTTTACCCCAGTGCCACAGGTTTATTCCACAATTCCTCATCACTTGCCACTTGGCTCGAGACTTTCTCTGAGTAAAAATCCTGTTCCCCCCAGCCACAGACATTTCTAAATATTTGGCCCAGTGTCCTGACACATAAAGGTCTCAGAACCAGCAGTGACTTAAATAAATGGCCCCCAGTTCCCGAAGAAAGTCTAACTCCCAGAGAAGTGGTTAGCCACTTAGTAAACATGAAGAAGCATGTTTTTCCCCTCCATTGGTTGATTTTTCTTATTGCTGTTTAAAGATTTGGCATTTATGGGGCAAGAAATTTCCTCTTGGATAAAAACATAATTATAAAGAAGAAAGAATGAAAAGATGTCTAGATCTCTTGGGGTTCCCCCTCCCAACTTTTGTCATTTTCACCATGTCAGAGGTAGCGACAGAACTGAAATGAGTGTCTCCAAGGACCCGTGCATTAAAATAACCATAACAAATCCTACAGGCTGTTTAAGAGGAAACCCAAGGGCCACGCTCTTCCCATGATCTTTATGCACAATTCCCATCAATGGTGATGGGAATTCCCTACAGACAGAGGAAGGAAGTTACTCTAATTACACCCCCTTGATAATTTACCGCACAGATCCAAGTTTAAGTTCATGAAAATCTTAACCAGCCTTTCACTTCAGACCAAAATACCTTATCGGAGCCAAATTTCATTTTAGGTTATTTACATCTTCATTCAGACTCATTTTCAATAGTTGTCCCAGTTCTCAGGAACTGTACTGTATGACACCCCTCCCCTAACTCTAATACTCCCTGGGGTCATTTAAATGCAACTCTTACTTTGCACAGTGTTTACATTAATCACTTGAGAAAACATAAAAATATGAAGGCTGGGTTTCCACCTACTGTTGGATTAACTTCAGTTTGTATTGAATAAATGTTGAAAAAATGGAGGATAAAAGAATTGTCTGTAAAACTGAAGTTAAAATACACCTTTCACCCAAGCCATGTTAACAGATTTTTCAAAAGTCTTCAATTACCTGTCATTGACTGTTGGAAAAAAGTCTACACTCTTTAAGCATGACAGTCAAAGCACTTTGCGGTTTGATTCCAACATTTACAGTCTCGCTTCCTGACCTGTTCGAACAGTGTCACGTGTAAAACCCTGCAATGTACAACATGATGCTTCACATTCACTGAGCGCTTTGCTCCTCTGTCTCCCAGACAAGCCAGCACATCTCTGGGGTTGAAAATCTGTGCTTTCTCTGTCTACCAAAACTACTGCTTTTACAAAGCCTTCTCAAATCCTCCATCTAGATTACTTCTTTATCCCCACACTGTGTACCTCTGTTGATTGGCTATTTCATAATAACTGGTGTCCTGTAATGTTTTCATATCATATACATCTCTCCTCAGATTGTAAGTCTTTTCTCCAGGTTACTTAGCACAGTGTTTGCCTAAAATAGATGGTGAAACAGCCTGACAATTCCCTCTCCCAAATCCATTCTTCTCTACTTTAATAGCAACAGAGCTGCCGCATTCCCCACCTCTATTGCCATTAGCTGTGGCCATGTGCCTAATTTGGGGCCAATGGCCTGATAGCAGAAGTCAAATGGACTACTTCTCATTCTTGATTTTAAAAACCCTGAGCTTATGTTTCTCTATCCTCTTTCCCTACCTGTGGACCAAACAGATACATGGTTGAGACCAGCTTTGACCAAGATGATGATGTAAAGAATATTCCATTGTGTATATAAATATACATATACACATGTATATACATATAAACATATACAACACATATATACATATATATTTATGTACAAATGGAATATTACTCAGTCATAAAAAGAATGAAAAGAATGAGCAAAGTGGATGAATATTGGGCTTAGTGAAATAAATGAGACAGAGAAAGACAAATACTGTATGATATCACTTATATGTGGACCTAACAAAATACAAATTAAGTATATGCAAAAAAGAAACAGGCTCACAATATAGAAAACAAACCAGTGGTAACCAGTGGGGAGGGGGAGGGGCAAGTTAAGAACGTGGGATTAAGAAATACAAACTACTGTGTATAAAATAGATAAGCAACAAGGATACATTGTATAGCACAGGGAATTACAGCCATTATCTTGTAATAACTTTTAATGGAGAATAATCTATAAAAATATTGAATTACTTAGCTGTATATGTGAAACTGATATAACACTGTAAATCAACTATACTTCAAGAAAAAAGAAAAAATGTAAATAACACTAACTGGCTTTGTGGGATAGAGCCACACCAGCCTGGACTGTCTACCTCTAGACAATTATGTAAGGAAGAAAGAAATATTTATTTATATTTTAGTGGTTTTTGAGTTTTTCAAATTATTTGTATATTTTGTTACTATAGTACAGCTTAGCCTTACCCTAACTAACACAGTGGTAAATTAGATCAAATAGAGTGGTAGCCCGCAGAGAGGCAGAAGATATTCGCCATTCTCGTACGCTACAAAAGACTCATATGTATAATTTGTAAAGAACTCTTATCAATTCATAAGAAAAACACAGACAAACAAATAGAAATAACTGGCAAACAGCATGAGAGAGCAGTTACAAAGGAAAGAATCCAAAACACCAACATGCATAGCAATAGTTGCTCAGTTTCACCCATAATCAAAAAATGCAAAGTAAAATCACAGTGCGATACAATTTCATGCCACCAGAATGGTTAATCCGAAAAAGGGAAAAGTATTGGAGAGGATGAGGAACTCGAATATACTATTAGTGAAAGAGTACACTGCCGCAGCCACTTGGAAAAACTGTGAGAGGGTCCTTCTAACACTAAACATGGCAGACGTGACCCAGCAAGTCCACTTGGGGTGTATACTCAAAAGGCTGGTATGAGAATGGCTATAGTAGCGCTGTATTATTGCTCCAAACTGGAAACAGCCCAAATGTTTACCTCTAATAAGATGGACATGTGCATCAAAACAGAGTTATAAAAGGGACTACTATAGAACCATGAGAGTGACTCATTGACAACTACTCACGCTGGTAGATCTCTCAGATACACTTGAGAGATCAAAATATTTAAAAACAGGCAGCACAACTGTGTTGTGTTTACAAGTCAAGACATCATTTACCCTTGAAGGGCAAAGGGCAGTATCTGAAAGGCAGCATGAGGAGGCTTCTGGGTTCCTTTAATACTCCGTTACTCAGGTGCAGTCACCTTGGGGAAATCCATGGACCTGTACGTGATAACTTGAGCACGTTTTTATGTGCACAGTTTTCTTTAATAAAATTTAAAAGAATTTAAGCAAACGAAATATGTTAAAGGGAAAGAATGAAAGGTAAAAAATGAACCACTGAAAAATGAATTAAAACTGATCAACAGGGATGGAAATCTACTTTTTAAACTGTGTGGTAAATGCATTGAATTTTTCTGGATTGAATGACTGTTAAAAGACCTTATAAAATTAATACCATTTAAAGTGCACTTATTAATATTAGTATCACAGTTTTGAGATTTAGAGCTCATGCTGGAGCATAACTATAATCATTCATTTAATGATTATTTCTTTAGTAACTACTCTGTGCCAGGCACTGTGTTAAAACTCTGGGAATACAAATTGTAAACCATATCATGGCAAGGTGCCTATAGCCTGAAAGATTATGCCCAATTATATTATTGCTATATTATGATATGTAATATATATTGTAATACATATATTATGTATATAGCACATATATTATACATAAATAATACAAAATGCATATGAGCATATATAACATGTTTAACATATATAATACATTATAACAATATAATACATGACATGTATTATGTGTGTTATATATTATATATAATATATATATGTAATATATACAATATATAGTATCTATACAATTGCATATATGTATTCTGTATGTTATATATATATAATTGTACATAATGATAGTAATTACTTATTTTTATCTAATATATTTCCCATAGGGTTATTCTGAGGATTTAGACAGAACTTGTGCTCAGCACAGTGCCTGAAACTTAGTACATCCTCAATGAATCTTAACCTTCATCAATGTAATTACTGTTACTTTTGCAGCAGCAGGCATAGCTTGGATTGCTTCCAGAGTGGTGTCAACCAAAGGGCAGAAAATGAAAAGAAATCTTTAGCAGAGAAGGCAATAAGGGACCAATGAAAAGAGGGGGGCAGAGTGGAGTTGCTGTAGATTGTGTACAAGGCTCCTAGAAGAATCCTTGTGACCCCAGGGGAAGACGAAGACATTGATAACTGCTGCGCGGTCAGCAGTTCCTACAGTCCCCCTTCTCCCCGGGTTGTGTGTCTGACTTCGCAGACAGAAACATCTTAGAAGGCAGGAAAGAAGACAGTGAGGGCATCCAAGCACTCTCCTCTTATATGAGTTTCCTCCTTTGTATTATAAGTGACAGAGTCACCTGCAGAGGTTAAATGGCTTAGAATCAGAGAACTATTAGAAAATGGAGTGAATGTGAGTAGGATTTTTAACTCAAAATGACAAGCTACGCCTTTAGCTCATCCCCTTGACATTGAACTAACAAAACACAAAAATTTTAAATCAGAATTAGTCTACTGCAGTCCCATAAATAAGGAAGCTTCTCATCAGTGGGAAAGAAACCCTGAGGAATCTCTGGAAAATATAAAGAAGATGGAACAGAGTGGCTGGGAAAACCAATCAGAGCTGAGGCATAGACCCAGATTCACTCGGAAGAGATACTAGTGGCTGGACAGCAAAGGTCAGAAAATACCCAGAGTCCAGAGATGGGAGGGTCTGGGAACAGAAACAGGAGCAGACGGTGAAACGGGGACAGCGCTGGACTGTGGAGACGCGTGCTGCTCTAAGGACAGCGACTGGCACCGTGGGCACCGGGAGCCCTACTAGTACCTGAGGTCGCCAGTGAGGCCAGTGCAGCTCTGGGCCTGCAGGTCACTTGGGCCACCGCAAGTGATAGGGAGAAAAAGAAGAGGATCCCAGCTGAGGGTAGCATTTGAATTAAAGTTTTATTCAATGCCCTTTGAAAGTTTCTAACATTGGGTCACAATTTATGTTTAAAGATTATGTATGTTGACACGCTTCTTGACAGATCCCAACTGTGGCATTCTCGAAAGGGTCTAAATTTGACATTGACATTAAATCTTTTTTTTTTTTTAAGTCACCTAGGAACATAATTCAACTTACAGTATCTCCATTTTAGGTGGAACTACCATTGGGCAGAAAGGGTTTCTGACATGCCTTTGGTCTTTGTACTTGAATGGTGTTATCCTGGATTTGGGAGAAAAAGCGAACTGGTTTGAAGCATGGAACTAGGCTGCCCAGGACATGCAGTTGCCATGGGAATGTGCCTCACCGCGGAGGCCACCTACAGAGGAACATGTACAGAGAGCTTAGTCTGGAATGCTGGAATGGCAACTGTGGTAAATATAACAAAGAACAAGTGTTCAGTAAACACGAGGCATTTATCAACTTTAAATACAATTTCTGGCGTTTGAATAAAAGATTTTCTGTATATTTATTCAAAATAAAATGATTCTGCCCCTGATTTCCTTTTGCACACCACCTTTAATGCCAATCGAATACAATTCATTGAGCAAAAATATGATTCTTTTCAACCTTTTATCAGAGAAAATTTCAAACATATGCTGCAGTGGAAAAAATAATATAATCAACTCCATGTATTTATCACCCACCTCAATAATGACCAGCTTACAACCAATCCATTTTCCTCTTTTCCCTCCCTGTGCTTCCCTGTGTCCCTCTCTGTTTTAAAGAACTCCCAGCATCACATACTTTTATCTGTGAATATCTGACTACATATCTAAAAGATATGGAAGCTTTAAAAAAAAATTTGTCACACCCAGAACAAAACCAACAGCAACCTCTTAATGTCCTCAAGGTGCTCCAAAGATCATTATTGCCACAGCCACAAAAATGCTCATCTTTAGTGGTAATTAGAAATGCTTACAGAAAAGACAAAATTTATACATGTTTGCTAAAACTGTAAGATAGCAACAAGGAGATTAGAGTACAAACAGGGGGTAGAATGTCCAAGCCACCAAGAGACCACAAGGGGTAAAGACTAATGAATGCATCCAGTTAACAGAGAGTGGAAAGCAGCAGAAATAAAGTGAACTATATCGAAGTAAGAGAGACACTACTTGAAACAGGGACTACTGTGATTCCAACAAATTATACTTCAATATAGTTTTGATATTTTGTTAATATTTGGTAGGGTAGTCAAATCCTATTTACTTCTACTTTTAAAGTTCAAATCAACTTCACATTACGGTTTCTTTAGACTGATTAGATACCCATATCCATGGACTATTTATTTTACTCTAAAAACAAAAAGGGGAAAAAAATCTTTATAGTTGATTTTTCCTTAAAATGATGTGATTTATACTATCTGCCTTTTACAACTATTAATTGGTACCACTGATCATTATAAATAAATTCTTCAATCATTAATTAGCTCCAGAGACAAAGACATCCTTTAAGCCCTAGAACCAACAGAATTATGAATCATTTGTGAAACTTTAGCAGTATTTCTTGCAATATTTCTTGCCTTTCAATTCAACATATTGATTATGTATGTAACTATATGTATATAATTATAATTGTTTTGGCACAGTAATTAGATATAAAGAGGAACATAACAAAACCTCACTGCTAGAGAAAATTGTAGCCTAATGAAGAGAGGAAGGGAGGTTTAGAACAAGGTGGAACCTGGCAGGGCCATAAGAGGTGTGCAAACAAAAGATTATGTAAAAATCTGAGGGTGGGAATCATATTCAGATACCAAAACAAAAGAACAAGAAGACTTCGATATGGGCTTAAGTAATGGCAATATCTCAACAGGCAGAGATGACAAGGAGTATAAACCACGCAAATGAGTGACATTGATTCATTCATTCATTCAACATATATTGACTAAGCAAGGTATCACAGTGCTAAATTCTGGGAACGCAGCTTTGAGCAAGATAGACAAGGTCCCTGGCTTCATTTGTAATGTTGTGAAGGAGAACAAGCAACAAAAAGATAACAAAAAAAATTTTTTCAGCAACAGGATAATTTCAGCTAGGGATAAAAAAAAAAGATGAAGGAAATAAACAAGGGGATGTGATTGACTGGGTAAGGACATGGGCAATTCTTTAGGTGGGGTGATGTAGGAAAGTCTCTTCTGAAAAGGTGACATTTCAACTGAGATCTGCAAGACAGGAAGTTGCCAGAGGAAAGGCAATGAAGTGTCCAGAAGCCTGAGACAGGGTTTGTTGGGAGGAATAAGACAAAGGTCATGTGTCTGAGATGGAAAGTGTTTGGAGAGTCAGAGCACAAAAGGCCTCCACTTTCACTCTAGAAACAGTGGGGAGGCATTGAAAGGACTTAGGCAGGGCTGGCCACCATCTAATTTACATACATATAATATTATATATTTATAATATTTATAATATATTTATAATATATATATATAAACTCTATGTGTATATGGAAAGAGTTTATTCTGGTGGCTGTGAGCAAAGTGGAAAAGAAAGGGGCTTGTTCAAGAACATCAGAAAGGGATAAGATGAAGTTTTTACTGAAGAAATAAATGAGAAAAGGGAGATAGATGAATTCAGAAAGTAGATTAGGGTCATATTACAAAGGCTTGAGTGTCCCGGTGGGAAGTATGGATTTATTCTGAAACAAAGGATGTGATCATGGGTTCACTTCATGAAAACGATTTTATTAACAATATGCTGAGTGATTTCTCACCTTCCATAAAAGAACAAAGAATTATAGATTCTTAGAATGTTAAGATTAAAAGGAAACTGAGGTTGTGCAAGGCAACTCTCTCCATTTTGTAGAGAACCATCCTAAACGTAAAGTTGTTTAAGAAAAGGTTGAACCCACTTGCCTGGCTCCCAATGTGCTTCCACTGTACAACAGAGTTGTCTGAGGGGGCAAAGGCCAGAAACATTAAAATCACACCATGTTTATCACAATTACATTGTCCTAATTTTGCATCCTATAAATGATTTGTGCCACTTTATGAACACTGAAATCAGACCTCTTACACAATGCTTACCAAAAGTACTTGCTTCTTCTGTTACAATGCTTAGTGACCAATGTTGGGGGTGAGAGGGCAACTGGGTCTTCCAGAATCTGGGGAAAAAAGAGATTTTCTATTGCATCTGCCAAAAGGGAGACTTCCATTTTATTTAATAAGAAGTCTGTATTAATTCGACATTTGGATGAGGTCCAAAGTCAGTTGCAGTAAATCTCGATAACCACTGCTCATTTCAAGGCAGAGCCAGGCAGTTTGTTTATTTTAAATGTTTGCTCGATGGGTTACTCCCCTGGGAAAATGACCTTATTTTCATCTCAGGCCCAAGGGAAGCTTCTTACACTGTGGAATCTTATTCGAGGACGTGTCTGGAAAGATGAAAGTTACAGACAGTATTCTACCAGCGTGATGTGATTCACTTCATTAACAAAGTTTTTTTTTTTTCATTTTTAAAAATAAAAGTAGGAAGACTGAGAAGTTGTAACCCTTCCTACCTTCTGCCCCTACTACCACTCTGAAAGCATTACTGAGAACTGCTCAGTGCCACCCGCACTACTGCATTCCTGTTACTTTCAGTGTCCCAGAGGTGACACAGGTAACAGCTCCCATGAAGTGAAAGGAGGCAGGTGGGTCTATGAATCCTGAGTGGGTGCAAAGCAGTGTGATGGGTACACCTACTGCAAACAAGGCAAGCATTTGGAATGGGCAGAAGGCAAGTCTGCAGTGATCATACGTAAATGTGGGGATCGTATATAAATGTGGAGTGATTATATGTAAATATAGGGATCATATGTAAATGTTGTCACTCCGCCTTTCTTTTCTTCATCCCTTTCTTCAAAATGCTAACAGCTAAGCAGGCGTTTCAATGCTTGCCTTTGGTTAGGAATCAGATCTCTCTTGCACGCACATTGAAGTTGTGAATACCCCTCGGGTGATAACACTTTATGCTATCTCAGTCACTAACACAATTCTCTGCATCAGTTAATTTTTTGACTTTTCTTAGACACGCAGCTGAGGAAGAAAACAGCAGAAATGAAGCTTTGCAGCTGGAAGAGAAACACCATAAGGACAACTATGGAGCATCTGGCTTCACCTCCTTGAAAGGCTGAAGAGGACTGTTATAACAACATGGACATAAGCCATGATCTCAACATCCCCAGAAATTCTTGTGTCTAGAGAGTGGGATAGGGGACGGGAAAGACAAGATGAGAAAAGAAAAATGGAAGCAGGGAGGTATAGCTCAGTGGTAGAGTGTGTGCCTAGCATACATGAGGGCCTGAGTTCAATCCCCAGTACCTCCAGTAATAAATAAATAAATCTAACTACTTCCTTCCCCAAAAAAACCCACAAAAATGATATAAAATAGTCACTTAGTAAAATTTTTTAAAAGGCTGGTAGGGAAGAATAAAGAAAACAGTGAAAAAATTAGACTCAGTCCCTATCTCACTTAGGACACACCAACCAGGCCATTGAGTTTACATACTGTAAACAGTCACTTCCCTTCTGGAGCCAGACTTCCACTAGTCTCTGCAAATATAGTCTTGTCCTCCATCTGAGGTCATGCAACAATCATTTTGACCAGGATGCTTACCAAAGATACATTAAGACTGGACAGCTTGTCTGGAAACAGGATGAGAACAAGCTTCATAGTGCAATTTTCAAGGTGACTCAACGTGGGTGTCAGGTGAGGCAGCCTAGGCTGGAGAACGGCAATCTGTGTGAGACAGAATCCATCCGGAAGGCCAGGCCAGCCCGCTGCTTCTGTGGATGTCAGTTCCAGGGCAGAAACAGAAAAGGAGAATGGAGAATGAGAGGCAACTCCATAAAGCTCTGTGCCAAGATGCATGGACTAACCTTCCTAATCACTCTCCAGACACCCCAGACACAAGCTCTAAACAAACACCCCAGATCTATCTAGGAAAAAAAAAATCTCTAGTGTTCCATTCTCTTGGAAAATTTACTCAAGACATCTTGGCTGGAATAATAATCAGGTGGAAAAAATAAGTGTATGTCCCTTTTTTTCATGATCAAAAAGAAAAATGAGGTTGTTTACTCAAACAGAAAGTGTAGCTCCTCTCCAAATACATGAGGATGGGCTGAAAGGAAGGTGGTGTTTTCTTGGCAGGAAAGATTTTCTTTTTTCTTTTTTTACATTTTTTTATTGAGTAATAGTTATTTTACAATGTTGTGTCAAATTCCAGTGTAGAGCACAATTTTTCAGTCATACATGAACATGTATATATTCAATGTCACATTTTTTTTTCGCTATGAGCTACCACAAGATCTTGTATATATTTCCCTGTGCTATACAGTATAATCTTGTTTATCTATTCTGGATTTTAAAATCCCAGTCTCTCCCTTTCCATCCCCAACCCCCTTGGAAACCACAAGTTTGTATTCTATGTCTATGAGTCTGTTTCCGTTTTGTATTTATGTTTTTTTGTTTGTTTGTTTGTTTGTTTTTTAGATTCCTCATATAAGCGATCTCATATGGTATTTTTCTTTCTCTTTCTGGCTTACTTCACTTTGAATGACATTCTCCAGGAACATCCATGTTGCTGCAAATGGTGTTATGTTGTCGGTTTTTGTGGCTGAATAGTATTCCATCATATAAATATACCACATCTACTTTATTCAGTCATCTGTTGATGGACATCTAGGCTGCTTCCATGTCTTGGCTATTGTAAATAGTGCTGCTGTGAACATTGGGGTGCAGGTGTCATTTTGAAGTAAGATTATTTCTGGATATAAGCCCAGGAGTGGGATTCCTGGGTCATATGGTAAGTCTATTCCTAGTCTTTTGAGGAATCTCCATACTGTTTTCCACAGTGGCTTTCCTTGCTTCCCTCTCCCACTCTTAATGATTTAGATGTCTTCTTTTACAATTTGTGTTTATTCTTTTTGTAATTCATGGCAGTTATCTCCTTTCCAGTTATGAGTTTCTCATTTTTGTAGCATCCTGCTTCTTTTCTATTTAGAGTAGGCCTGTCAATATTTCTTTTAGCATGGGTTTAGTGTTGCTAAACTCTTTTAGTTTTTGCTTGTCTGTGAAGTTCTTTATCTCTCCTTCTATCCTAAAGGATAGCCTTGCTGGATAGAGTATCCTAGGCTGCATCTTTTTTTTTTATTCAGGACTTTGAATATATCTTGCCACTCTCTTCTGGCCTGTAGTGTTTGTGTAGAGAAATCAGCTGAGAGCCTTATGGGGGGTTCCCTTGTAACTCACTCTTTGCTTTTGTCTTGCTGCATTTATCTTTTATCCTTCATTTCTTTATCCTTGACTCTGGCCATCTTGATTATGATATGTCTTGGTGTGGGTCTATTTGGGTTCTTCCTGTTTGGGACCCTCTGAGCCTCCTCTACTTGGATATCTGATTCTTTCTTTAGGTTTGGGAAGTTTTCAGTCATTATTTCTTCAAATACCTTTTCAATCCCCTTTGTTCTTTCTTCCCCTTCTGGAACCCCTATTATGCATAGATTGATCTTTTAATTGGGAGTGGTTCCTCTGCTTCTTCATATTGCTCATATCTCTCTGGCACTGTGACTTAAGGAGTATCAGTTATCTAGTTCTCCTGGAGACAGTGTGCTCTTAATAATTTTATGGAGAGGTCTTTGTGACTTTGCCCTGTTTCTCAAACTCAGCTTGCTGTTTCCAGAGGCCCTCTGTTGGCACCCTCATCTGTGCTGCTCCCAGTGGCTGTCAGCTAGCAGAGCGCGCCCCCTCCTAACACTGGGCCAGGAGCTGAGCGCTTACCCGGTGGGCGGGCGGGCAGTTCACTCCCCCTCCCGATGCCGCAGTCAGATGCTGCGCTTTGTGGGGAGGCAGGTGGGCAGATCGCGCCCCCTCCCAGCACCGTGGTCATGTCGCGTTCTTGGCAGAAGAGATTTTCAAAAGCAAAAGTTGTCCTACTTTATGTTCTATATTCATAGCACTCAGTGTTTATCAATGTTGAGGCATTAATAAAAAAGTGTGGTATAAAAGTAGCTTCTTCAGTGAGCTACCCACACTCTTTCAGGGTCTGGGCAAACCTAATACCCTATGATTTGCCAGCTGGTAGCTGAGATACCAAATGAGTTTTAGCAAGAACCTAACCAGGAATCTATTACTTAAGCCACAATTGTATCTATTTATAAAGTAATAGCAGAAGACAGACTGTCTTTATATCAAATGTCATAATGCTTGAAAATAGCTTGATAAAAATGTTTGCACTCAAGCAATTGTTTAAAAACATATTTTGCAGTTGTAACTTCAATGCAAGAGACGTTCTCCCAAAAAGGAAGAGTATAGGTTCACATAGAAGACATTGGCTGGCAACATGACTTGCAGTTTACAGTATGTAAAGAGAGTAGATAAATGTGCTGGGAAGGCCCTATGCTAAGACACTAACATTAATACAGGTTTACGTTCTCCAGAGAGAGACAAAGAGCAGGAAGCAATGAAATTCCCATGGTAGTGTATTCACTTTTTAAAAAATCAACTTATAACAACAGGGATTTGTGAAACAAATTAGTTTGGGGTAGTCATTCACTTTACAAATGCAATCCTACACAGTGACGTAAGCAAGTGGGGGACTAAGAAGCTGCAGGCACAGCCCTGAGGCTACACCACCCAGGCCAATGGAGAGCCAAGAAGGGATTCCAGGAAAATGGGTAGGAAGTGTTGTGAGTTTTGCAGCATCCGATCATGTCCCTCCCCCAGTGTGGCATAATACTAGTGCAGTACAACAGGGAAGAAATCCCCCATAAGTTCTTCCTTGTCAGTAATTACTATAAATATAAATGACTTTAAGTATAAAATAAATACATTTGAATATTTGTAGTGTAATATATTTAAAGGTAAATATAAATCAGAAGGCACAGATTGGCCAATGGATAAAAAACAGGATCCAATTACACAGTGTCTACAAGAGACTTTGGATCTAAGGACACACATAGGCTGGAAGTAAAACGATGGAAAAAGATATTGCATACAAATGGAAGACAAGAAGAAAAAAGGGTGACTATACTAACATCAGACAAAATAGACTTCATGTAAAACTTACAAGAGACAAAGAAGGACATTATATAATAACCAAGATTCAACCCACCAAGAAGCTATAACAATTATAAATATTTATGCCCCAAACCTCAGAGCTCCTAAATATAGAAAGCAAACTGTTACAGAATTAACAGAGGAAAAAGACAAACAACACAAGAATTTCAGGAGACATAAATGACTCACTTTCAATAATGGGTAGGGCAACTACGCAGCAGGTCAATAAGAAAATAGAGGGCTTGAATATAGATCAATAGAACCTAACAGATACATACACAGAAGATTGCCTCCAGCAGCAGCAGAATATACATTCTTCTCAAGTGCACATGGGATACTCTCCAGGATAGACATGTGAGGCCACAAAACAAGTCTCAAAAAGTCCAAGATTGAAATGATACAAGGTATTTTTTTCTTGTCACAATGGAATGAAACCCAATAGCAGGAGGAAAACAGCTAAACCCACAAATATGTGGAAATTAAACAACTCACCCTTGAACAACAAATAGGTCAAAAAAGAAGCCACAAGGGAAATGAGCAATACCTTGAGACAAATAAAAATGAAAACAAAATATACTGAAACATGATATGCAGGAAAAGCAGTGCTAAAAAGAAAGTCTATAGCTATAAATAGATACATTAAAAAACAAGAAAGATCTAAAATCAGAACCTAATTTTATACTTTAAGAAACAAGAGAAAGGAGAGGAGAACATACTAAACCCAAAACTAGAAAATGAAAGGAAATAATAAAGATTAGAGCAGAGATAAATGAAATAGAGAATAGAAAAACATAGAAAAAAATCAGTGAAGCTAATCGAATGTTTTGTTTACAAAACTGACAAGCCCTCAGCTAGGTTAACCAAGAAAAATAGAGAAAAGACTAAATAATTAAAGTCAAGAAGAAGGACGTTACAACTAATGCAACAAAAATAAAAAGGAACAACTAAAGAGAGATTTGCACACCCATTTTTATAGCAGCACTATTGACCATAGCCAAGAGGTAGAAGTAATACAAACGTCCATTGACAGATGGATAGAGAAAATATGGTATAGACATACAATGTAATATTATTCAGTCTTAAAAAGGAAGTAAATCCTGTCACATGCTAAAACACGGATAAACACAGAACATGCTAAGTGAAATAAACCAATTACAAAAAGACAAACACTGTATGATTCGTCAAATTCATAGAAACAGAAAGTATACCAGCACTGAGGGGAGAGGGAAAAAAGTTGTTGTTCAATGGTTATAAACTTCCAGTTTTGCAAGATTAAAAAAAGTTCTGGGGATCTGTTTCACAAAAACGTCAATATATATAATTAAACTGAACTGTATACTTAAAGATGGTTAAGATAATAAATTTTATGTTAAGTGTTTTTTACCATAATAAAAGACAAAGACATAAAATTAACTTATTTTCCATAGCGTTGAAATATGAAATTAAATTTCATAGCCCTGAAAATACTCCCTTACACTTCAAGTAACTTACAGGATGTTGACGGTTGCTGTGGATGCCCTGCCCAGATCACTGCGAGGGGCACCAATCCCCCATCTACTGTGAGATGTCTGCTAAGAGCTCACCATTAAGCCTTTCTCCCAGAATTGCCAGACAGGAGCTGCCTCGTAGGGAAGTGCCCAGAAATGAATAACCTCCGTCCTTAGGGGTAGCATGTGGCCAATTATTGAGTAATTCAGGGGTGCAAGAGGCCATCCCCCTTAACTAAATTTGGGACAATACTGTGGCACATATTTAACTCTAGAGTTCTCCAAGGGCAAGGTGAAGCCAGACTAGCTTTAGCCCAACTTTGCTTAGCTTTCTCCTTTATTCTACCTCACTTCCCTCAGTTTTCCTCAGGTTCTTCTTCTGAGAGCACTTCCTCAAATAAACAAGTCATACACATCTTTTTTGAAATAAGCCTATTATGCACCTAAGACTAACTATATTTTAAAATACATTTTTCCAGATTGTTTTATAAAATAAACCAGACAAACACATATGCAGAAGAACAGCTAAAGTTTTTTGTTGCTGGTAATCACTAAGTAGACAATCCAGAACTACCCTCTTGCTGAGCACGCTAGAAAATTTGGCAAAGTATTTTTTTTTTTAATTCTGCTTGAAAGCATTAGACAGCTAGTAAGGTAGTAAAGAATGATGAGACAAAATCCATAGAAAGACAGCAGCTTAAGAAGGTGAGCTGGAATTTAGTGCCACTTTTCTCCTGGAGGAATTTGCAAATTCTATGCAGGTGAGAGAAAATGAATAAACCAGTGGAAACAACAGACAGTAGAAATAGACCCACAAAAGCTCCAGATACTGGCGTTAACAGAGCAGAACTTTAAAACAACAATACTCATTAGGTTCAAGGAAATGATGAGGTTAAAAATAGTAGCAGTGAATTGGAAATTCATATACACATATACATGTATGTAACAGACTAGAACTCAAGGAGTAGAGCAGTAAGTGAGAAAGAGTGTAGAGATATTTACTGAACTGAAAGAGACAAAAATCCATAATGAAGCATGAAGAGACAAATGGGTGGAAAATCTAAAAGAGAAACTGAAAGACATAGAGGATAGTGAGAGTTTAACAAGTAACAATACTTGTGTTTGGAGGTTCAGAGACAGAGAAAAAAAAGAAAATGGTCAAAAGCAATATTTGAAGAGATAATGGCTGATAACATTTGGAAAACTGATAAAACCACAGATTCTAGAATCCCTTATGTATTTATCCAGAGAAGTAATTAACCAACTTTCTAAGGACAAATTTGTGACATGTAAACATATTGTTTGAAATATTATCTGAAGAACTGTAATATCATTTCACGGATTGTTGTAAGATCAAATGTGGTGACATGTTTGGATGCCATAGAGAAATTAACTGTTATCTCAGCCATTTTACTTCAATGACAATTCCTAATAAATTCTTTTATTTTCAAGATCTAAAAAGCCTGTAAAAGTCTTTATTTTATACAACAGTCTTGAAAATGTTAGGTTAAAAAAGCCATATGATTTGTTAATTATTCTTCATCTTAGCCTTTATAATTTTTGACTGTAATATTTATCAATCATAAGAAGTTGCTGGAATGATTTGGAATTACTAGAGCCAAGTGGGGTTTTTCTGGCACCAAGGAAGGAATGTGGAAGAAAACCAGCAAACTAAACCAACAACTGAAATTCAATAGTCCTTAAACGACTGTGGTATGGAATCAATATTTTCTTATAAGCATGTGAAGATGAAGACCATAAAAATTCCAGGATTTATATGATGCCCAAATAAGTCTTTTTTAAAAATCTATATCTGATTTTTAAAAACCACTGTTAGATAATTACTGAACATTTATAATGCCAGGAAGTTTGGAAAGCAGAAAACTTGAAACCAGCTCATAAACATTTTAATGACCTAATAAGAGTTATTTTCACCTACAGATATTGATCAAACTCCAGAAGAAGACAGCTCATTCGGCCAAGTTTACTATCCTCACAAGACCTATCTTGGCTGTTTATCTTTTTTGCCCTCTGTTGAAGTTCAAATCAGACTTTCATGTTAAAATAGGAGGATAATTTACTAAGTGAATTAAAGGAACTGGCTCCCAGAGCCAAGTGAGCCTCACAAACATTTTATTTTTTTTTAATGGCATGATTACTTCCAAAATTATAAATATATGTACTTTAATAAGAAATTCTTTAACCAATAGGACATAGTCTACCCATAGGTCTACTGTCATAGCTGCTTCCATTCAATACAGTTGGATATACTTTCCTTCTCACATCAGATTTCATGATAGTGTTTTCAGTCAGGGCCAAATGTTCAAAAACGAAGTAAAATAACCTAGAAAGTACAAAACTATAACTAGGGGAAATGAATAAGCTTTAATTGGAGTCAAATACATTTTGAATTAATTTGTTTACTAAATATGTATTTGGTGATCAACCACAGAGAGACAAGGACCAGAGGTAAAAAGATGAAAAGTTACAGAGTTAACTTGAAGGAGGTCCTACTCTAGAGGTAGGCATCCATGAATCCACAATTCCAGAACTGTTCAACAATTAAGAAGCACGGTGTTTGCATAAGATATTCTGGAACCATAGATAGATCTATTTCTAAGTATTCTTGGGAAATGCAAAGAGGCTTCAGAGAGGTTTGCCAAAAAGTTGAGAGCAAGGAAAGGATCAAAAGAAAAGGGGAGACAGCATTCTAGTCTATCCGACTAGCTTATGCAAGTGAATTACAACATGAAAACACACAGTGGGCCCTAAAAATTACAGTATTCAATGTTGCTGAAGCATGAAAAATACAAAGGAGAAGTAGAAAATGAAATATTTAGGTAGACAGAGACTAGATAGCGGAAGAGTAAAGTCTTCAACCAATGGGCCAGTAGTTTACAAAAGAAACCTGTGGACACCCAAACACCTTTTCAGGGTCCAAGGGGCCTCTTTGAGTAAAGTGATGTCATTTTATGCATTACACATATTGGGGATTCAGGCAGAATCTTAATTGAACTGAAAGGAATGGGAGCTACCAATGAACTTTATCTAGGTTTTCTCAAGACTTGAATGAATCAGGATCCATTTCACAAAATTATCAGTATCAAACTGTTTTAATCTATTCCTGTTTTGAAAACTACATCATCAATTTAAAAAAGACAAGAAAAAATGGCAAGAAACAGAGGCAGAGACCCAGAAGATAACTGAGGGCACCAGCCGAATTCTAATGACCTGTTCTCTGCTGTGTTGGATCATCTTTAAGTGGTTGGCCACATACTTTACAGGGCATGTGTAGTCCTGTTCCTCTGAACGTTGTCATGTTGTGTTTGATAGTCACAGATAAAAATAATAGCTGTGTTTAATGAATGATATCTTTATATCTCATAGTTCTTAAATACACTTCAACATATAGGAAGAATAAAGAAGTTAACAGCAGCAGAGCTTCCTACCTTTGAAAATAAGAATCAATAATTCTGAATGCCAAAGATGGCATAAGATTGATTGGCGTGACCTTCAATGAAATGGAATTCTTGTTTAAACAGCCAGCAACTCCATTATTTGAGGGGTAGCCCAGGCATCAATTGTCAAAAAGAATCAATACAGAGAGGTACCAATTGACTATCCCCAGATTACGATACCGTAAAGACATTTTTTGTTAAAATGTGGTTGTTATGAAATTGACTCTTGAAATCCTTCAAACCAATGGAAGTATTTCTAAAATGTTCTTTGTTATAAAACATGGCTCCCAGAATGGCTCACACTTGGTTATTTTGAAAGCTGTAATTTTTTTTAAATCTGCATATTAACCTCAAAACTCATTCTGCTATTATTGATGAAAATATGGAAACAAGAACAGCACCACAGTGAAGATTGTCTAGACAAGAATGTTAGAGGTTATGAGTGAAATAATTTATTATTTGCTGAGAGCCAACGGTATGCTTAGCATTAGCAAGGCATCCAAAGAACAGGATCCCAGCCATTAGACTCACAATTTAAGCCAGACACACAAACAACCAAATCATAAATCACAACAGCTTAAAAAAGAATAAACAGTGTGAATTTTGGTGTTAATTTACTTTCCTGGCAATAAAAAATTAAGAGGTATCAGAAATAATCATCATAAAGATTGTCAATGCATGTTATTAAGCCAGTCCCATAATTAGCTACCTGACTGAATTTTAAAAGCAGATTTTTGACATTTAGCAAACATGGGAATGCATATTTTTAGCAGCAGAATTTATAAAACATTTTATTGCATGATGTTGTGAAAAGCAAATTATGACTTAAGTCCTTAACTTCTTCTTATGTGTACATTTACTAATTTCTACTTTCCTTTCTTTCTTGCCTGCGTGATCACCGATCTTATTTGATGAATAAGAGTATGCTAGTAAGATTCATTTTTCCTGTTTCTTTTCCCTCTTAAGGTAAATTTTTATATGCAATCATATGGATATAAATGTGACTCCGGCTCAAGACATCAGAAAACCAAGAATATCGAGTATTTTTCCTGTTGTCCCCTTTCCTTTCCAAAAGTGACTTGATAATCAGCTTGGGGACTAGAGACCTAAACTATGGTACAATTCACAGATTTTCTGTCTTTACCCTGCTGTAGAAATTAGGTGGTATTTGGGTTTTGACTAACGTAGAATATCTGGGGACCTTTGTTTCCTCACCTGTAAAATGGGGTTAATGCACCAAAAAACCAGAAGACCTTAGTTATGCTCAGTAAGAGTATTATAATTATTTAATACCATATTTATTTAAATAATGATCCAGTTTCTACATTGTCCAAGTTTATCATGCTTAAAAAATGTAATAAAAAATAGAGCTAACTGCTGATATATTTGAGAATTATCTATAAGGAAACCCCACAGAAAGGAGAGTATTTGTTTTGTTTATGTTTTTGGAGAAATAAAGCATGAGACTTAGGGGGAACACCACAATAAGCAACTCTAATTTAGGAGCCAATTAATCAGAAGGGTCTAAACGCTGAGCAAGAGTGGAAGAGATTTTGTGAATCTTGAAGTTTATACAACTTGAGAGCCCTTTTCAGGTCATATATATTTAACACAAAATTAAGCACTGTGGTGGGGAGGGTATAGCTCAGCAGTAGAGCACGTATCTAGCATGCCCCAGGTCCTGGGTTCAATCCCCAGCTCCTCCATTAAAAATAAATCAATAAGTAAACCTAAGAAAAAATTTAAAACAAATTATGCAACATTTCTTTTGTTAATACTTAATGTATGGAGTGAGTTTATAGTGGGAGATGATATAGGTCCACGGTAGAGCACGTGCTTACCATGCACCAGGTCCTGGGTTCAATCCCCAGCACCTCCATTAAAATTAATTAATTAATTAACCTACATACCTACACCCCGCCCCCAAAAATTAAGTACTGTGATTTTGATGCGATCTATGTACACGAGGATCACAGAAACTTACATTTCATTAGCTTCCTAGCAGATCTGCCCCGGAGGGTGAGAGGAGATCCCTACAATAGCAGAGGGCAGAAATGAGAACTAAGGATTGAGGTTAAGGCTTTAAAAGTGACTTGTAGAAACCAATTAACGTGAAATCTTATTTACCTATGTAAGTGCAGGAACCGAGAAGGCCCATATGTATGTCCAGAGAGTGTACCATGGATACACACACGGTTAGAATAAGGTCTTGTTACTCTCACAAGTTTAACATAACATAAGCTCAGGTGCTACTTACCTGGTCCCACCCATCAAAGGACCCAGTGTCAGAACTAGGGTAAAACGCGCCTTCTGTATTTCACAAGGAAGAGAAAGCAACTCAGAGGAGAATCCAACAGCTAACAGCATGTGCGTTACAATCGTGCACTAAATCTCTTCTACTTACATTTCCTGAGTTACAGCTCATTTTCATCAGCTCACATAAACACTCAAGGCTGTAAAAGTTAGCAGTGTGAACAGTGCCAGGCTAAAAGTAGACTGGAAAGAATTTGCTTATATACAACTATAATAATTTGACAAACTGTACCGAGCTATGTCTTAAGCTAGGATTTATTCCTGCATCCCACCATAATCCTTTCCTGTAGCTGTCCTGGAGACACCCATTCTTGTGCTTCCCCAGGACAGATCTCAGCAACTCAAACTCTTAAGTCTCTAATTTATTGAGCACTCACTGTGTGCCAGGCCCTGGGAAGGGTGCCACATATAGTGCTTCATTTAAAATTACCAATACCCTGGGGAAGAAGGTAATAATACTATCCCTATGTTACAGTTATGAAAATGTAAGCTCAGGGGAGGCAAGTAACTTGTTCAAGGTCACACAGCTTATTGGTGCCTATCCCAGGATTAAATCATAGAGCTGGAGGATGCTAGAGCTTGAGATTTTAACTCTGTTCTCCACATCCCCAAGTGTTAATCCTGATAGGAGAGCAGGATCAGGCAGGAGGAAGGTAGCATCCTCCTGACAGTGATAAACAACTTCCCAAGGTACCTCCCTGGGGCAGACATTGTTTGTTTTTTTTAATTGAAATATCATTGATTTACAATGTTGTGCTAGTTTCAGGTGTACAGCAAAATGATTCAATTATACATATACATATATATATTATTTTTCAGATTCTTTTCCATTATAGGTTATTACAAGAAATTGAATATAGTTCCCTGTGCTATACAGCAGGACCTTGTTGTTTATCTATCTTATAGTAATGTGTATGTGTTAATCCCAAACTCCTGGTTTATCCCCACCCACCCCACTCCTTTCCCATTTGGTAACCATGGTCTGTTTTCTATGTCTGTGAGTCTATTCCTGGTTTGTAAATAACTTCATTTGTATCATTTTTTTAGAGTCCATATATAAATGATACCATGTGGTATTTGTCTTTCTCTGTCTGACTTACTTCACTTAGAATGATAATCTCTAGGTCCATCCATGTTGCTGCAAATGGCGTTATTTCACTCCTTTTTATGGCTGAGTAATATTTCATTGTATATATTTTCACATCTTCTTTATCCAGTCATCTGTTGATGGACATTTAGGTTGCTTTCATGTCTTGGCTATTGTAAATAGTGCTGCTATGAATATTGGGGTGCATTATCTTTTGGAGTTAGAGTTTCCTCTGGATATATGCCCAGGAGTGGGATTTCTGGACCATATGGTAGGTCTATTTTTAGTTTTTTAAGGAACCTCCATATTGTTTTCCATAGTGGCTGCCAGACCTTGTTAGTTGTCTCTTTTTCCCCTTGGTAATGGAAGGCCGATTTTGTTTGGGATGGGAATGCACCTAGCGAAATACTTTTTCATCTGTCCTTGCAGCTCCAGCTGGACACATGACACATGGCCAGTAATATGTAAATTAAATTCTGCTAGGCTGTTCTGGGAAAGGTTGTGTGTCTCCAACCTTTCCCAGAAGGAAACAAAGGACAAGCTTTACCAGAATCTTCCCTCCTCCTCTCTTCCTGCCCCAAATGTGGACAAGAGGCTGGTAGAGCATGCAGTTGCCATCTCAAAATGATAAGGGAAAATATAAAACAAAACAAAACCCAAAAACCCATGGAGATCTTAGCAATGCAACTGGACGATTGAACCCACATCAGACTCCTCATCCCAGACAAGGAGAAGGAGAAGGAAAGGAGAAGTTCTTCCTCATTGCTCTGTTGTTGGCTGGGCACTCTGTTACTTGTATGCAGACACTGGTCATTGACACGGGCCATTGGAGCCCATCATATCCCTGGGTCAGGGCTTCTCCCTGTGGCCGATTCTTCTATCCCAGACACATACCACCAACCAAAGAGTTAAATGTTGCACAAACTATGGAATCAAGGTTCAGCTATGTACTTTGAGGTCAGCTATTTCCTTACTCCACATAGATGCAATGTTTTTCCTTTCTACCACTTATTGATTCGCACTCTTTTGTTTTCTGTGCCTCTGTCTGTTTCTTTTCCCTAAATTTTATATTTCTTCCAGGACAGGGAGGTGTTCTGCATATACTAGGGATTGAGAGAATACTTGTTAAATGAACTTCAACACATCAAAGGGGAACTTGTACATTGAGAGACTTTTGGTAGGTTTTCCCTCTTCAAAACTTTCTTTCAGGCTGAGGGTTTATTTTTTTTTAACAATAAAAGTACTCATCAGAGGTCTATGAAATATTATTCAGTGCCATCAAGTGTCAGACTAATACTAAAAATCATATGATGATTTCCAGCCTCTATCTTCCCTTGATTCTTGTGTAACTAACAAAACCAAGAAAGATGTTATGATTTGGTTTTATCTGAATTCACCTGGTTCAGCTCAAAGAAGGACCACGACCAGGTGCAATGTCTTTACGATGGTCAGGGCAGAGGACAGTCCAGTCCAGTGAAAGAGACGTTCTTTCCAAAAGTGACTGGAGCTGTCTTTGTGAAGTCACCCATCTGTACCTGCCCTGTGACATCAACAGAGAAATAAAATCACCTGAAAGTGAAAATGGTCTTCAGAGACGTGTTGCATTGTAACTTAAAGCCATGATACGCAGAGTGTGGTCCCCAGCCCAGCAGCCTTAGCATTATCTGGGAACATATTAGAAATGAAAAATCTCAGACCCCAGAAATCTGTGTTTCAATAAGCCCTCTAGGTGATTGTGATAAGGCTAAAGTTGGAGACCCATTCCTATTTTTTTTTACAAGATTAACAATTATAGAAGGAAATCATTAAAGTGCCAGGAAAGAATCTACATGGAGAAAGAGAGAAAAAGGAAAGAGGAAGGGAGAGGAAGTTAATAAGCATGATGGCCGATCACTGAGGGTCACTTTTTCACAATTATCCCCTTACAAAACTTTTTGCAAAATCTATAAAAGATATGACAAGTTTGTCGTGAATGGCTTTCTTGAGAAATTGACGTGACTGAATTTGTGCATACAGGTGGGGCCGGGGGCTGAGTTCTGGAGAGAGGTTGACATGGGGGGGAAAGAGAAATTGCACAAAACAGAAGGGACAGGGAAGTGCCCACTGGCTTCTGAATGACACATGGAATTTCCCTAAAGAAGGCTCCTTGATGACCTTTGACACAGAATCTACATTTGTTGTAATACTTCCCTTCTCCCGTCCTTCCTCCATCCTGACACCCCTGCGTAAGTGCACCGCCTCCCTGTACACATCAACACACAGACCCTCCTAGGTTTAGGAAAATATCCACACTGCTTCAGCACTTCTTCAGTTGGATGCTTGTATCAATTCTTATCAACCCCTGGCTGTCCGGTCTTGATGTAACATCCTGATATTGTTTTTTCTCCCTCCTCACCCATCAGATTCAAGGTTCATCCTGGAAGTGCATTTCCTGTTATCTTTAGAGAATCTTCGGAGGAACACATCCTTTTTAAAAGCAGTTGCAGAAATCCTTCTCCAGAAGTTTTGTCATTTGTTTGGAATTTTAACCTTCCACGTATATGGAAGTTTTGCTCTTGTGTTGATTTATGATTCTCTCCATCTTGCCTGTGAGCTCCTTTATTTCTGGGACTTGGTGTTATTCATCTTTCTGTTTCCAATGACCAGTAATGGTGCCTGACTCAGAGTGAATACTCAGTAAATGTTTGATGAATGAATTAACGATGTTATCAATAGACACTAAACCTTTCCAAGGCTTCTCCCGCTGGACTCGTGTGCTGGATACCTGCCCTTTGCTCCTTGGGTGCCCTCTCCATCTCCTCCGCTCTCTTGCACTCTGACTCCTTGATGGGTTTGGCCGATGGAGATAGGAAATGGAGGGAGAGAGTAAAGTGACATCCTCTGCTGCCTCCTTCTCTGTGCACCCACCTTGAATTAGTTCTGTCCCTGGACCCAAGGTCATTGTTCCTTTCAAGATGGCTTTCTCCGTGCTCTTCTTCCCCATTCTAATAACTTCTTCTTTCTCTCCTTCCTTTGGGATAAAGAATGGGAAGAGCTCTCCTGACCCTCGCCAAGTTGACTGCACCAGCCTTTGCGGTTCCCTACACTCTGCCCGCATCCATGTAAATAGACCCATCATTAAACCATTCCTCAAATTATCCTGCTCTGAATATGCTATCTGTTTACTGTTGGAACACTGCCTCCTATAACTGTCAAATATAAAACTGTTGGAAAACTTTACACATCTTTAAATATTCACCAACATCAGGGTTGTTCTCTATACATGTTGTTTCTGCATAAATCTGCTATTTCAGATATTTCATCAGTTTAATATTTTACACTGGGGGAGTCGTGAAACTTATGCCTTCTCTAGTCTCCTGTAGATGCAGTGCAGAGGGGCCCTGAGCCAAGCTGAGTCTGTCTGTAAAATGCTCTCTCGAGCCAGGATTCCTGCAAATAACTTCACGCAAGCAAAGGATTTCAGAGAATGTACAAAAATTCATGTAAAACCTCTTCCATTTGGTTCTTACGTGCATAATACAATTTTTCCTATGGGTGTAATATCTTTGACTTATTACTTTTGCTTTTTGATTCGTAGGATATTTACATTTTAAACCTTCCTTTTCAGCAACAAAATCACTTACGGAACTTTACAAAATGTACTTCGAAATCTATATGTCAAAATTTACCTAAACATTTGGAAAGCTTATCAGATGGGGTGGAGCCCCAGTATGTATTATAGTAGGGTAGGGTTGGTATTAAATATTTTTACCTGTTTGATTTTTTGTTTTAATATCCTTTGGTAAATGTAGTGCCACAGTCCAGGATTGTAGATGACCCACATTCTTGTCTTTGCATCCAAGAGAAATGGAGAAGGAGATACCGTGGGAATCAGAGGCCCTCACTTGTTTGAATCCGTTACTGCAGTGAGCTTGTCGTTCATTCATTCCTCTGCACCTTGTGACTCTTGCTTATAAAACAGAAGAGTTAAAATAAATTATTTCTAGAGCTCTTTCTAAATCTGTACGTTTTTATCCTGGTATCATTTAGGGAAAAAAGGGAATATATCTTTTTTCAAAACTCAGTCTTCGGAGCTACAGATGAGCTGGACAGAGCCCCAAATGATCTGGAGCCCTAAGGCATTATTTTCTAATTAAGTAAAATTCAACTATGCTGCTCGGCAAATTCTCTAAATTCTTCCTGCCTATAACTTCTGCTTCATTCACTGTTACTACCACACCTCATTTAATTGTTTCATAGAATTTTGAAACAATCTTTCCTCCAAATCTCAACCTCCAGCATGCCTGACTTCATGCTGTCTTTATGCAGAATGAACACGACTGCCCAGGCGCCTAGAAAAAGAGTCAACAGTTTAACTTAAATGTCTTCTTTCTGAATGACATTTTTAGAAAGATTTATCCACTCTGACTAAAGTGTGGTCCCCGAATCTGCTTTTCAAAGTTACGTTGGAAGCTTCTGCCAACTCTCGGTTAGATGCAGAGGAAAAAGAGACCTTCTCACTTTGTCATCAATAGGGTCAACAGAACAAGACCTTTATCATCAGGGTGGGAAGGTATAGCTCAAGTGGTAGAGTGCACGCTTAGTATGCACGAGGTCCTGGGTTTAATTCCCATTACCACCTCTAAAAATAAATAGTAAAACCTGATCACCTCCCCCTGGCCAAAAAAACAGTACAATAATAAATTAAATTAAATTTATTTTTAAAAAGACTTTCACAGTCAAGCATTATCACTTTCTGATGATGGAATACAGGAACCTACCAAGAATATGCTAATGTTGGTATATATCAAGTAATTGTGTGAAATACAAGGTTTTGGTGATTTAAGAAGAAATTAAAAGGCATTGAATTATACTTTTCCCCAGATTAACCTATCCCTTCTCTGGCTCATTTTGTCAAAGACCAACCCCACCCACCTCCGCCCCACAGTAACCTGTTTAAACTCCTGTGAAGGCCTGTTTAATTTACAGCCCAGAGAAACCTGTCAAGTGTTAGAGAATTGTGCCAAGAGACTGCTTAACAGGGTTTTGTTAACTGACCTGAAATTTTCTGGGCCTTTCACAAGACTTGAAAATTTCAGACTGAATTTATGCATGTTTATAATAGGCAGAAAAATCAAAGGGAAAGGGACCAAGGAGGCCTCTGGAGTGAAGGTCTGTTTCTCATGTAGACAGTTTAATAGCTGCGTGTGAAATAACAGCATGCTATTAAAGCTAGTCGGGGAGGGCCCGTTTCACCCAGAAAGCAGCGGATTTCCTGCGAGTATTGCAGAATGTTGCCATTGGCTCACCACCGCTGGAGGGCGGCTCTTGGAACCCTGCAAAGCTGGCTCTCTGTGACTCCTCTTGAGCAAAGATCACACTCAGCAAATCATAAGCAGGGACAATAGGTCATTGGCTCATGAAGAAGGGAAAAAAAAAAAAAAAAAAAAAAAAAAAAAAACATTTCCCCAGCTAGGTCTCTATCCTAGTGGTGTTCATGTCTTAAATAACTCAGCCCTTGAGGAACGATCCATCTTGTCAGTTTTTTTCAACTTCCTGCCAGGCTCTTTATCGGAGAAAATTAAATCCCTGTCTTTGTAATCTTTATGTTCTGAGTAAACCAAGTGTCGAGAAAATTGACCCAAAAAATGAAACAACCAATTTTTTCTAGTATGAGGAATTTGTATACTTTTTCACGCATTACTTTAAATTTTTCTAATAGTAATACTGACGTGTGAAACAGTAAATGGCCCAGACTGAAGTGGCTGTAAATGATGGATATGAATAGTGATCGTTTAGTAAACACATACTAACCCTCATTATGGGCCAGTTGCTAATTATGCAGTTGGCACCAGCATTATCTCAACAGCCTTCAGAGGAGATTTAAAGATGTCAGGTAAAAAGCAATACCCTATATCTCTTTTCACCCCCTTTCCCCGCTGGTAACCATAAGTTTGTTTTCTATGTCTGTGAGTCTGTTTCTGCTTTGTAAATAAGTTCATTTGTCCTTTTTTTTTTTTTTTTTTTTTTTTTTTTAGATTCCACATATAAGTTATATAGCACAGGGAACTACATCCAGTATCTCGTAGTTACCTATAGTGAAGAAGAACATGAGAACCAATGTATGTATGTATTTTCCTATGTGACTGAAGCATTGTGCTGTACACCAGAAATTGACACAACGTTATAAACTGACTACACTTCAATTTAGAAATATATATATATACAAAAAAAAAAAGCAATACAGTAAACTGAGCCCCACAGATGACTCACTCCAGACTGTGATTTTAACCACTGAGCAGTGCAGCCTCTCCAAAGTGATTCTGGAAGACAAGGGGTGACCTCTTTCCTCCCTCCCTTCTCCAGAAATATTATTTACTATCCTCTCACAAGGAAGAGAAGATAGAGAGCTTGATACAGTCATATGTTATCAGACAATGACTTTGAGAGATGAATAATGAACCTGACTTCAGCCCCTGGCAAAGTTTTGCACATACCAGCAGCATACTGCTTGTTGTCTTTTGATCTTATTTGATAGTTAGATAGATAGATAGAAAGATAGACACATATATATTGCAAACTAAATATAACATAAATTATGACACACATATTAAAAAGTATACTAAAAAAATTCTATGAGGAAGCAACATTACATAAGCATTTATGGAGAAAATACAAAAATGTTTTCATTGGAGGAATTTATACTTCTTAAGGGAACTCCGCCAGAGAGACAGGCATATTCTGTCAATAGCTGAAAGGTATATATTTTGATTCCATTTTGCAAATGAGGAGCCTGAGGATGAAGTTAAGTCCCTGGCACATGGATATTAAAACTAATCATCTAAACTAAAGCACCCTCTCGAATTCTCAAATCGTCAACTTTCTTCTCGTCATAACCTCCCCATCTCCGGCTGATTTGCAACAGCTGTTTTTGTTATTGTTCTCGATGCTGTTTTCACTTCCTGCTCCCCAGTTACGTAGAGATATTTTCAGAATAAATCTGCCTTTCAGCCAAGATCAATTTGTCCTACTTTATTTCTCACCAAATGATAGAATATAGGGTCGACCCGATTGTCATAGTTGCCAAACTTTGCTGACACTGAAATCACGTAGGAATCTGGAAAGACACACTTACTCATGTTGGGTTCCTATTTCCAGATGTTCTGATTTAATTAGCATGGTCTGGGATTGGGGGATCCTGGTATGTCAAAACTCCCAGGTGATTCTAATGTGCAGTAAATTTGGGGGACCTTATTCTATGAATGTTTTAGTCTTCTCTTGGGAGCTGAATCTCCAAAACTCCCAGCTCACGCCATTGAGCTATATTACCCACTACCCTTCTTTATTCTGGTCATCTGTGGACCTCCAGGACCCTCCCATCATTTCCTTGAAGATATTAGCAATGATCACTCCAAAACAGTTACTGCCGTAATTTTTGGTTGTTTCCATATCCAGGTAGACAACCCCTCCAACTATCTTGTCCATTAAAATTCTTTCCTCCTTCCTTGAATTGTGATTGTCCTTAATGCCACCTAGATCACCTCTGGCACAGTCACTCCCTCCATAGGTTTTATCTACAACTGCATCATTCCCCAAGCTCAATTTCAAGTGCACCTCTCTCCAACCACCACGTTCTACCTTTCAAGATCACTGACTTTTGCCCCCGACTCTAACAATTACTCAGTATTTTTGGACCTGTCTTTGGATCTCCAGTTATTCCACCCCCTCTTCACTGTCCCTCGCCTGCCTCATGGTCTCACCTCCTCCTTATCCAGCTTAAAGTCTAGAATTTATCACAACCATCATTCCCCAGGGTGTACTCTTTTGCCCTGCTTCCCCTCCATAGCCGTCCTCTGGGGTGACTCCATGCCTGGCTAGATACCACTATTTAGTTTTCACACACACCGAAGGAAGAGAAGAGAGCCAAGAGAAAGAAAAAAAGCACTGAACCACACTGATGGGGCTCATTTTAAAATGAGGACCATCAATATAAATAAATAAATAAATAAATAAATAAATAAATAAATAAATAAATAAATAAATAAATAAATAAATAAATAAAATAAAATAAAATAGGACCATCCACCTCAAGGAGGTCCTTAGAGCAGTCAGTAGAATTCCACTCATTTCCCTAATTCATTCACTCATCCATTTTCCTAGTTCCTCGTTCTGAGCTGATGATCTAGATTCTTATTCTGTAGAAAACTGTGAGTCAGATTATGAGGTAACAGCCACACGGGTCTCCCATATAACCCATCGCTCCGTCTTTCCGTGCTCCTGGGCTTGAGCGTCCCTCCCGTGCTGTGCAGAATCCTTCCATGCTCTTACGTAAAACCACCTCTTCCACTTAGGGTCTTCTACCCCGCCTCTTATGTAAGGACCTCATTCAGGTAATGCTCACCTTTTTAAGGAGATCATTTCCATTATCATACAAATATACTATAATACTTCCTATTTAAAGAAAAAGAAAATTCTTGCTTGACCCCATATCTCCGTCTAGCAACTGTCTCATTTCTCTGACTTCACTGAACACCTTCTCGTGAGAGTTACCTGTTCTCATTCCCTCCACTTGCTCCACAGTTACATTAGTTCCCTGAATATCCTGTTTTCCTCCTGAACCCACTGTAGGTGGGCTACTGTTCCTATACTGAAATAACTTTTACATGGTCCCCAATGACCTTCACGTTTCCAAATCTGAAGGTCAAGTCTCAGTCCTCAACTTGACCTCAGCAGCGTTTGAGAAGAGGCATCACTCCTTCGTCTTCAAACAACTTCTCCACTTTGCCTCCAGGACCCCTCGTCCTTTGGGTCCCCTTCCTACCTTTCCAGTTATGCCTTCTCAGTCTCATTATTAGTTCCCCATCACCATCCTGCACATGGAATTTTGGAATCCTTGGATTTCTACACTGTTGTTTTCTCTTCCTACACTTATTCCCAGGTCACCTCAATCAGTCCTATGGTTTCTAATCTCTATGCCAAAATGATGCCCAAATTGCTGTCTCTACCCCAGGCTACTTCCCTGAAACTCATCTCAGATATCTCGCTGCCTACACAGCATGATCACTTGGATGATAACAGCCATCTCAAAATTGTGTGCTCGACAACAAACTCCTATAGCTGTAGCTGTGTGTTCACGAGGCTCACCTTGCCACACCTGGACTCACAAGGGGAAAGGACAGAAGTGAATGCATTAGGCTAAACTGAAAGAGAAGGAGGATGAGCCAGAGATGTAGGTCAAGTATCTTGAAACTGACTGGACACCATGGAGTTAGATATGAGTTCACTGTCAGCTGCTGCTCTGGGAATTGCTTCTGATGTTTTCACCTACTGAAAGATTTTTTTGTTCTTTTTTTTTTTTGGTAGATCTTTATTCCTGATTTGTTAAACCAAAAAATAAAGGCTATGAAAAGATATAAATACATACATACATATATTATTCTTTATTCCTTCCAGCATAACCTACTATTCCTCTAGTGGGTCCCCTAATCAGTAAATTACATCTTATGTCTTTCAGTCGCTTCAAGTCTTTCTTGGCTGTTTTTCTCCCACACGTCACATCCAGTCCATCAGGAAACCCCATTGGTTACTCTTTTCATATGTACTCCAGCTGCTTATTACTTCCTCTGCCACCACCACCCTGGTCTAAGCCACATCATCACTCGCCTGGACTGTTGCAGTTAGCCTTCTGTATGAGCTGACCACTCGCACCACTGTCCCCCTCCAGTCTAATCTCCACCTGCAGCTGGAGGTCTCCTCTTAAAATATACGACATATCACGCTTCCCCTCAGCTCTGTACCTCCCGGTGACTCAGTCTCAGGGTAAAAGCAAAGTCAACATGTGGATGCACAAGGCTCTCCATTACCAGTCCCTCTGAGATCTCTGACAGCCCCTCTCACCACTCTGCTCCTCGCTCCATGCAGTCCAGCCACCCTGGGCTCCTTGCTGGTCCCCAGAGATGACAAGCCCACTCCCACCTCACTTCACTTCCTGTTCTCTTTGTCTGGATTCTTCTCTCAAATGTGCAGAGCTTTCTGCCCTACTTTCTTCAGGTCTCCTCAGATGTTACCTCCTCAAAAAGCACACCCTGACCCACTCTATATGAAAATACACCTTTTAAAAAATCAGTTATGGCCACCGACACATTATTACACCAGAAGTCAACCCATTTTCCTGTAAGGGTCAGATTGTAAATATTTTAGGCTTTGGGAGTCAAAGTTCTCATGTCTGCCATAACTTCTTAACTCTCCCATCGTAGTGCAAAAGCAGCTGCAGACGACACGCAGAGGACTGGGCAAGGCTGTATTCTAATGAAACTATATTTACCCGGATAGTGGGTGGACCAGATTTGGTCTCTGAACCATAGTTTATTGACATCTGCCTTATACAGCACCTATTTATTTACCAAACTCACCCTCTAGAACGTAAACTCCTTGATGGCAAAGATTTCTCTGTTTAATAGTAGGTGGTCAATTAACATTTTAAAATAAACATTGACCATTGCATAAGTCAATTTTTTTTAATTGTTTCCTCTCTTTCTGTGATATTCTGCCAGGGGTTGATCAGCACCAAGCGGCAGTATTCTCATCATTCAGGAGGTAATTTGTTTGGTTAGACAGCTCAGCAGTTTCTACCATGGAAATGTAGCGTTGAAAAAAGGAAAATCCAGTTAGTGGTGGTCATTGGTAGATTTTTTTCATAAAAATATAAAAGCAATTCTTTGCATGTTTTGTGGTGAGGCACAATGTTATGATTGTTTGGCATCTTTGAATGGCATTTTCTTAAAAAAATAAAAACTGTATATGAACCAAATTGGAGAATAACCTCATCTACGTTTAACGTTTTAAAATAAAGTAAATTTATAATGAAATACTTGCAGTAGTAATCCATTTTTCTGAGAAAAGTGGCTTTCCCGCTAAATAAGGAAATGGTCATTATTTCCAGTTTCACAAACCATAGAAGACGCACATGAGCTCAGGCTCTCAAATACACATCATGCTTGGGAAGTCACACTGATCCTTATATAGATATTTCCAAAGGCAGATTGCTGCAAACATCGTCAGAACCCCACTGCCATGCAAGTCCAGATTGTTACATTGAAAACAGAAGGAAAATATATGATTCTCACCGTCCATCTTACTGCGTGTTTCTGTGGTGCCCGTTTGACGGTCATGATTGCTTCCAAAGATTATGTTCAGACTAGAGCATTAGCGTCTATAATTTACTCAAGCTTAATTTTTCACTAACATCAAAATTTTCTTATTTTCCTAATTGTCATAGAAAACAGGAAATTTTCAAAGACTATGAGTTCCAAAAACACAGAATGCTTCTGCACTCGATACCTCCCAAGTACCTGCAACCACCATCAGTTAGATATTTTTTATTTGCTGCTAGATTATCATTCTACTAAGAGCATAAAATAAGAATTAAGAAAAATTACCCATCTTGATAATCAGCTGTCTTTGATTTGAAATTGCTGCTCAAAAGCCAAATAAATACGTACATAGAATAAAAGAAATACATAGAACTATCCAAAATAATTGAATTGCTTTCTCATCTTAAAATGCTGTTCTGCACAGAGAGTTTTGGAAATAAGGCTACTCTTCTTGCACTGACTCTGAACATAAAAATTCTGTCTTTCTAGGCCTTGAATTGTCACCTTATACTTTTCAAAAAACAAAAGTCTACTCACTCAGTTTATAATACACATTCCTAAAGGAAAATAAACACATTTCATTCAGATGTTCGTGAAACCAAACACGGACACTGTCATCCAAAGAGCAGAATTTATGGGAAAAAAAAGAGAAAAGATGGTTCTGGGATAGTTCAAATCCCAAAGGAACAGAAGGACACATCTCACTTAGTAAAAATTCCCACCAGAAACAAGGACACATGCATTTGAGACAACGAAAACCTGAACGGAACCCAAAAACAATAGACAGATAAGGAGGTTTAGATGAGCGAAAACTATTTTTTGTTGTTTACATTAGTGTTACAACTAGATTCTGGGGCAATTTTCCAGTCATAAATTTTTAAGTCTTATTCAAATATGAAAGTTGTTTAAGATATTTACTTCAATATTTTAATAAAGGTTGACTTAAATAGGGATCACCAATGTGTTAAAAAAAAAACTCAGGATTCAAATATTTGCTTGAGTTGTTTTTTGGTTTTTGTCTTTTGTTTTTGCTTGAGACTTATTGATGAGAAAAAATTCATGTCAGTTTTCTAAGGAAAAGTAGCAGATGGGTAAAACAGGGGCTGTGAGAGTTACTTTGGAAAATCTCTTTTTACCGTGTTCTTTGTAGATGTAAGTCACCAATTGAACAGCCTCCTTCATACACCCTTGGAGAAGGCTGCAGTAGGGCAGTGAGCTATCTTCCAACGTGGAGGTGTCGGTCTGATTTGAAAGAAAGAACACATTGAGTGCTATAAATATTTTGTTGGTGTGTCTCAAATAACTTAAGCTATTAAAAAGTAACTTAGTGCAATTCTATACAAAATTCCAAACAAATATTCTAACCTGGCAAATAATTCTAAACTTCTGTAGGCTGAAATGGGCAGGAAAAAACCAATGGATTTTTGTAAAGAACAAAATAGCAAGATGAAGACTTTATCTTACCCCGTGTTAAAATTTACCATAAAGAAATAACAATCAAAACTATGGAGCCAGAACGAAGATGAACAGATCAGTGGAATGTAACAGGCAGCCCAAGAATACACAGAGTTGTATAAGAAGTTGGTGTATCATGCATGTGTGATCAGTAAAAATATATATAACCATTAAAAAAAATGCCATCAATAAGAAAATATATGATCAGTAGGAAAGAAACGAGCATTCAGTAAATGGGTCTGGGAAATTGATCAATTATTTGAGAGGAAAAAAACCCAAATAATTCTAAGTGCATTATAAAGTTAAATATTAAAAATCCAAAGCAGAAAAATCAAAGTCAGGAGAAAATGTAAATAAATATTTTTAATGCTTTCTATGGAAAAGCTCATAAGGAAAAAATTATTAAATTCAATTATTTGCAAGTACTATCAAGAATTTTCCATAGATACAGATTCAGATAATGTCCCTAATATATAATGAGTTGTTATGAACCTGACCACAACATGTCATGCACCAAATTAAACTGGGAAAGAATCACAAATAGGCAGGTCACAAAAGAAGGAGGTTAAATGTCTATCACACATAGGAAATCAATAATCTCCCTAATAAACAAAGAATGTAATTTAAAATAATAAGAAAACCTTTGCATAGAAAATCGTTGAAATAATGTACATATAACCAACGACAATACCCAGAGTTGCAAAAACGGAGTCAAAGAGCACTGTGATGGGTTATTGGAATTATAAACTGGTAAATATTTTCTGGAAGGAGAATATACAGATAAAACATTTTTTTAAATAAAATCAAAACTAAAACAACTTAAATGTTTAATACTAGGTAAATGGCTAAATAAAATAATGGTTAGCAAGACTGGGCAACTGAGTATTTCACAACAGAATATTCATGATGGATTATTAAAAAACAAGTATCAAAATTATATATAACATGATCCTAATTTGTTAACACACATATTTTCACAGAAAAAAATACATAAATATATTACTTAAAATTTTTGATCATTTCAGATTTGCTTTCTTATCTTGGTATTTCTCAGAATACCCAAAAGGGGTACGTATTGCTATTTGGGGAAATTATTATTTCAAGTAACATACATTACTTTAAAAATTTGTAACCACCAGGTATATGTCTAGACTTTAGTTGAATTATGTGAGAGAGTCCCAGTCTGTAAGGAGTTTATAGTTTCACTCCACACAAGCTCACACTGAACAAAATTCAAATATATATATGACAGAATAGGTTCAAACATCAAAAGAGGAAATCATTCGTATTTTGAAATTCAGAGGCATTGTGGATCACAGGAGTCAAGGAAGGGTGTCAAGGCTGTGTCTTGAAGGAAGCTAAAAATTTTTCAAATAAGAAGATATAAGCGATAAAAACTTAAGAAAAGACAGTCAGGACTGGATGCCACATATCCAAGACAGCACCTGCCTGACAATATACTGCATTTCACATTCTCTGCCCTTTCAATGGCCATTTTAAGTTGTAAGGTATCTGGAAAACTAATATAAATATACTATTAACATATTGAATAGCGCATTTGAAAACTTCCATTTTCTAACAGAGATTCTAGAATAGCCTTTCTCTGAGAAAGTGGCAAAGCTCATGTTAAAAACTGACAAATGAGTTATTTACATGAATAAGCATTCAACATTTTTTCACAGTTATAGAGGAACTACATCTGACATTGTGACTCCATCTAAATTCCTTAGGGACACATGGAAGCATTACTAAAAAGTGGCCGTGGTGAGCAAGACTCGTATACGGGCTGTGTAGGAAAGACAGGACTTTCCCATGACCTAAAGAAACTCTGCAAAATAACCACGGATGGTTTATATCAGAAAAGCTGGAAAAATTATATGAAGTCCTGTGAAAAATGTTAGCTTGGAAAAAAAATTAAGAGAAAAGAAATAAATAAGAAGTCACCAGCAAACACCAAATTAAAAGAGGTCTCTGAATCAGCCTCTTGGAGGTTTTAACATATGGACTTTCTAAATCACAAAGGTCTGGAGTGATGAGAGCCAAAGGGAGGTCCAAACCCCTGGTTTTATTGTCCCGTTGTTACACATTAGAGAGATTTATGGGAGCCTCTCCCATAAATGTTTTGAGTGTGGTAAAGAAATGACTTGTTCTCACTGGACCTTTTTATAAAAAAAAGTGATGCATTACGCCAGGAAGAGTGCTCGGTGAGCGGTGGGTGACCAGAACTCTAGCTGTCCTGTAATTATCTTAGGGAAATGGCATCAAATACTTAATCTCACAGGGTTTTCACTTTCAGAAACTGCAGGATAAAGGCAGTGTTTGAAAGCAGAGTAACACAACCAGTCCTAAGCAGGCTGGGAAGTTGCGCTTCTGTAGTTTAATTCACAATGTTCAAAAACAGAAGAGTCCAGTTGAATTCATAAAAGTCTGAATAGTGCGAAATACCTTATAGAACATCGGGAAAAGCCTAACGTCATCTGGGGTCATAGATTCTGTCTCATTTGAGCAAGAAAGTTCCTGGCCTGCCGCCTTCATTTTATAACAACAATACCAGACTTTGATTGAATGCAATCTAACATCAGGCTTGAGGTAAACAGTACTTTATTTAACCGAATAATAATTTGAGCAACTGCTACCTCTGTGAGAGCTATCATACTTTACAGATGAAAAAACTTGAGGTGTAAGTGAAACTAAGTTGCTTGTCAGAAATGAGACAACTCAGTGGCAGAGCTGGGAATTGAACCTACGGCCGCCCATTCTGATGCCTTGCTCTCAGGAAGGAGCCGGGACCAAGCCGGGGCCAAGAAGAGGTAAGCCCCTTCCACAGAAGTACCTGGAAAGAGCCATCCAATATCATAAAGTGAAAAATAAGTGCAGTGAATTGCCTATCAGAAAGTGTGGAAACTGAGGCACAACCAAGGAAGAACTTACTAGAACAAGCCACACCTTACAATTATTTGAAAGTTTCACCGAGACATTTTGTGTAATTGAAGATGCAACCTCAAGATATCAACGTTTGTCACTTTTATGCCAAATGTTGACGTGGAAGCAAGGCCACAATTTTCTTCCCTCGCTGCTAGTGGAAAAAAAAAATTGGTGATAGTTTTGCACAGAACATTTTAAGAGGTAGTGATTAACAGAGCTCACTCTGAAGTTACTGGGCTGAGCTGACTCCTGCTCCCAAGACTTACTGGCTATGACATGTTATCTTAGTCATTGCTGCGTCCTGAATGCCTAGAAAAGGGGCTAACACCTAATAAACTGGTAATAAAAGTTTATTGAATTTTTAGCACTTAATTCATTTTTTCCAGAAAATGGGGACATGGTCCTTCTCTCTCTCTGTCTCTCACACACACACACACACACACACACACTCAATCAAGACTTTCTTAGAGGACAGTGCAGCATATCATTTCTTTTCTTTTCTTTCTCTTTCTTGGTCATTTTTGAGAATAACTGCTTCTCCCGGGTCAGTGAGATTTGTAGGACAGCATTAAAGCTCTCTTTGTGAGTATTTTAACCACAGATTCAATGGGCACAAACAAGAAATTCCTGTTTTGAAGTCTGAAAAACAGCCGATTTGTCTAATTTGATCACATTGGAATGAAATAGATATTTCACTCCATTTGGTCCTTCCATGGACCCGTCTGATTAAAATGTCTTTGACAAGCATTTATTTTTCTGAAAGAAGCAAAAGAAGTTGAGGAAATCTTTGGATGGCATCTCATACAACCTAAGACACGCAGTCCCTTAGCCAGGCTCCGATGTCTGCTCCTCTGGGCACTGGCAGCATTCAATACAAATTTAAAATTCATACAAAGAAACTAAATATTTCAAAGCATCCATAACCACCAAAACGAACAACTAATATCATGCTTGGTTAATATGCAAACAGGAAATGAGGAACAAAGTGGAAAGTTCTGTGTAGTGGAACATAGGTTACTCTCAATGGAAGAGAAAAAAAAAAGGTTACCTGCAAGGCTTTTGACTGTTGAAATTTGCATTTTCCTTTTTTGTTTGTTTGTTTATTTTGTTTTTGGAGGTGAGAGATAATTAGTGTTTTTTTCTTAATGAAGGCGCTGGGGATTGAACCCAGGACGTCATGTATGCTAAGCAGGCACTCTACCCCTGAGCTATACTCTCCCCCTGAAATTTGCATTTTCCTTTTGTTACCATTAGGCTAGTCAATTCCCCTCGAACAAGAAGACTAAGAGACTTCTGTTAGTGCCTCCCTGTTGGCACAAATCATTTGACCTTCTTCAACCTCACTTTCTTCAGATTTGACTAAGTCAGTTGGAATAGATAATTCCTAAAGGTCTTTTTAGTTCTAAAACACTGTTAAGTTTTCAGGCTAATGACAGAAAATGAGATCTAGAAGATGAACTATGTTATAAATACTCTTTTAATGTTTTAATTTGTTTATTCAACAATAACGCTCAATATTTCTTGAGCCAAGCACTTTTCTAACACTTCAAATGTATAAACACGTCTAATCCTTCCAACATCCTCATGAGATAAGCACTGTTATTTTCCCGATTTTATAAATGAAGAAGCAAAAACACAGTGACCGCAAGGCGAGTGGTCAGACAACGTAGTGGAGATTCAAACCCAGGCCACCTGGCTCCGACCCCGGGTGTGTGGAAGCACTCTGCAATTCTGCTAGAGCAAATTTTGACACACATCCTGATCCAGAGGGGGAAAGACGCCACCCCTGGCCAGCCCAGCAGCTGGTAACGAACCCATTAGTGCAAAATGTCATGCCTTCTGAGAAATGCTTTTTCTGGTAGAGAAACGTGGTTTGAAGGTTAAAGTTGATTTTTTTTCCCCCCAGAGAGCTATGTACACACCCCTGACCCCTCCTACCTTTGAAATATTTTCTCTGGTTTTTAAATTACGTAGTCTGATTGCTGGAAATTAACAGGCATGTTGGTATAGCAATAATTTGTTCTTTGCATCAAGACATGTAGAAATGAATGCTGCAGTTTCCTCATTCATAGAAAGACATCATTTGCAGATTGATTTGAAAATATGAGAATTGGTTTCTTAAAATGTAATTGATATTTGTTGGCCAAGGCTATCATAAAATACAGAATAGATGAAGAAGAAAAATTGTGCAAACAGTAACTTAGCTATGCCTCTAAGTGTTGTGTCAATGTGTACATGTGTGTGTAAATAGGAATTACTGAAGATAGAAGACTGCTGAAGTTATGACCTAAAGAAAACAACATAGATGAGTAAGATTTTAGGTATCTATGTATGCTGGTAAACTTGGAGGTACTTACTAAGGCAAGTTCATAAGGTCCAGTTCAGATTAAGTCAAAAACATGTGGTGAACTTACTCTGACAGCAAATGTGGGCTTCTGTTCTACTGACCAGGACCAGTGATGGTGGTATTTCCCAGGGGGAAGTCCCACATGGAAATTAAAGAGCTGCCTAATCTCTTCACCACCGCCATGTGGGCAGCAATTTCGCGGCTGCCACATGGAGGTCGTGACAATGAGAAATAGGGAAACTTCAGATGGTGATGAAGGAGTTATGTGCCTCCCCCCTTTACTTCAGGAAAAAGGAAAATACATTTTTTACTGGGAAAAGTGTGTGAAAGGCACACAATCAAGCAAATCAACTACGAATCTTAAACCACGGTCGTGTCATTCATAACTACAAAAATTGCAAAGAAAGAAATTAAGATAAAAAAGAAAACCTTCACAGTACAAAGTCCAAATAGTACGCTTCCTCTCTTAATATTTCAGCTACACAATATCCATCATTATCGTAAGGAATGTATACAATATGCAAACAGTGTGGGCACTTAATAACTACTAATAAATATTTTAACATAATATACTATTAATTATGATTCATTATAATGCGTTCACTCTCCTGGATTACTTCCTTCTGCCTAACATTTTATAAAGGGCAAGAGAAACCACCAGAGGGCTCGAGAGCACATACCGTATGACCACATTTACATGATGTACAAAAAGGTGACGTTAATCCACACTAGTAGAGGTTAGCATAGGGCTGAGAAGGATGTGCCGTGACGGAAGGGAGCATAGAAGGGGCTTCCAGGGTTCTTGTAACGTTGCTTCTTGACCTGGTTGCTGATTACCAGGATGTGTTTAATTCATCCAGCTGTCATGATAAACACACATCTGGTATTTATCATATGCTATACTTTAAAAGGTTTCTAAAAATAAATTATATTCTTATACACTAGCAACTGTCAGAAAATATAACTTTTAAAAGCTGTTCTTCACACCTATTAAACTGGCTAACTGAAAAAATAAATGACCGTACCAAGAGCTGAGGAGGATATGAAGCACCTGGAATTTGGATGCATTGCAGCTAGAAACACAAAATAGTACAGTTTAGCAATTTCTTACAAAGTTGTACACACGGCCAGGCAATCTCACTCCTAGGTTATTTACACTAGGGAAATCAAAAACTTATGTTTAGATAAAAACCTACACATAAATGTTTAGAGCAAGGGGTTAATATCCAAACTATGTAAAGAACACATACAACTCTAAACTAAAAAAAAAAAAAAAAACTAATTAAAAATGAGCCGACGGTCTGAATGGTTTCCCAAAGAAGACGTACAGATGGCAAAACTTACATGAAAATGTGCTCAAAGTAACTAAACTTCAGGGAAATGCAAAAAGCAGTGATAGATCATCTTGCACCTGTTAAATGGCTATTGTCAAAAAGACAAGAAACAGCCAGTATGGAGAAAAGGAGACACTTGGGCACTGTTGGTGGGAACGTAAACAAGTGTAGCCACCATGGAAAACAGTGTGCAGGTTCCTCAAAAATGTAAAATTATAAATGACTATATGATCCAGCAATCCCACTTTTGGGTATAAATTTGAAGGAAACGAAAGTACTAACTTGAAAAGACACCTGCACCCCCACGTTCACTGCAGATAATACACAAGAGCCAAGACGTGGAGACAACTGATGTGTCTATCATTAAGTGACTGGGTTAGAAAAAAAAATGTGGTGTATATATATAATGGAATATTATTCAGCCATGTAAAAGGTGGAAATCCCACCATCTGCAACAACATAGTGGGAACGTGCGGGATTATGCTAAGTGAAGTCAGTCAGACAGAGGAAGACAAACACCTGTATGATGTTGAATCTAAAACACCAAACCAAACAAACAAACAAACAGAAAAACCAACTCACAGATAACAGAAAACAGATTGGTGGTTGATGTGGCAGTGGGGGGTATGTAATGGGTGAAGAGGGTCAAAGGTCCAGATGCTACAGAGCCCTCAACACTTTAGAATAAGGCACCTGAAGGCTGCTATTGAACAAATACAACTTGGTCACTCAGGTTTGCAAACATGCTAAGCGGTTTTTGAGCTCCTGATACCTCAAATGTTCCTAAGCAAAATTTTTCAACACAAAGTTGTTCCTTCAAAATGCCAAGATTCCATGGGAACATTATCCTCTATTTTAAAAATAAAATTTAAAGCTTTCAAAAATAAAAGATTGATCAGTCAATGCTGAGTAGCCAGATTCGCAGCTCCCAGAAATATGTGATGGAGTTTGAAACCCTTAGTGGAGATAGATTATTAGAGGCCCCCCAAGACATAGGCTTGTGGAAAACCTTTTATATTAAACCATGCCCTTAAGTCTCTTTGTCCCTTTAACAGAAGAGAGCATTTCAAAGCACTAAACTGTGAATTACCTTATTGAATCGTCACTAAGCTATTCTAGCTGTAACCAAGCAGGATCCTATGGGGCCTCCCCTGGGGCAGACCCCTCCCTGCCACGTCCTCTGCCTGCCTCTTGTTTGCAGAAAAGCTGTGGTCTCCCAGGCCTTCCCTGTCCCTCTCCCTGTCACAAAAGCCTGGCCTAAGCATCAATGACTGAAAGGATGTGAACATGTAGTGACAAAGTAGCAGTTTGGTCTGGAGAACTGCTAAGAATTTAAACGGTAAATCAGCCATATGGTTGTCACAGAATCTTTAGTTCCTCCCTGAAGTACATAGATTACGGTATCTGATGCACCTTCCTAGTTTCTTTTACAGATACTAGAGCCCAGTGGGAGAAGTTAACGACTTGCTGACCATGAGCAGTAGCCCCTCAGACCCCCTGGAGCCTGAGGACTGATAAGGTTAACCCCCGTGACTTCACCATCAAGCAGAGGATTATGCAGGAACTAATCTCACACGCTACAACTCCCCACCCTCACTTAGCCTTTTAAAATGCTTCCCTGAAACCCATCAACGAGTTCAGGTTTTTTGAGCACTCGCCACCCCTCACTCCTTGTCTGGTGCCTGCAATAAACAATGCAATTTCCTTTCCTGCAACCTAGTGTCAGTAGGTTGGCTCTTACCGTGGATGGGAGAGCCCAAGTTTGGTTGGGTAACAACTAAAGTATTCCAATTGGTAGCATCGTTTTTTTGTTCAAAGGCAAGAAATGTAATTTCTTTCGTCCTGTCTGCTTCTACTTCTCCCTCCGCCCACGTCACAAATTCAGTGCCGTTCTGAGAGGGCGCAGCCTGTGGTACCTGGTCGTGTTCCAAAACGGTGTGACAGGCATAAGAACTAAAAACCCTTCTCCCCAGTAGATGGCCATTTGGAAAATTCCGAACCAAAGGGAGACATGGAAGTGAATGTTCACAGAGTGAACTTCTGGGAACAATCAATGTGGAAGCTAGAGCTTTGCCCCTTTGTAAAAGTTAGAATCTGACAACTTTTTTCCTGGGGGGAGGTTAAGAAAGAGACAAGGAACTGGCCTTTGTTAAGCATCACCTGCATGGCTGCACCTCCTAGGCTGTGTCTCAGGGAATCCTCACGTAGGCATTTTTACCCCCATTTTATTATATCTGAGGATGGAAACATGTCCACATCGGTGGATCTGGTTTACCAAAGCGCACCAACCAAACCCAGACCTCTGGATTATAATTGCAAAGATAATTGTATCTCACTGATAAAACCTGTGCTCCCTGGTCTGCAGCCACACCCTCGGTAGCGGAAGAAGACTTGAAAATTCTCTGCTGCAGCTAAAATCAGATCAACTAATCACGCCAAGCTACTGAAAATTGTCCAGCTAAGAATCACTGTCTAAAGACACAATAGACAAAAACCCCCATCCATTTCCAGCTCTTTTTCCATGTCTCTTGAATTATGAGTGTGAATGTTTGGTTTAAAAACAGCCTCATCACGCCAAGTTTAAAGAAGTGTGTCCAAGTAGCCTCTTGGTTTTAGCACAATTATAGGGTGAGGGTTTTTTTTTCAATCTTTAGAAGGTTTTCATAGATATTTTCAAGAAATTTAAAAAAAAAAAATTGGCTTCCCAAGCTGAAACATGGGCTTGTAAATCCAGGATAGCTGGACAAGAAAATTATTCTTGGAGGAGATATCTGAGAAAGAAAGAAAGTTTGCCACACGAAGGCAAACTAAGCAGGCAAGGTGATGATTAAGTGGAATAGAGACCTGGGTCACGGCAGGTCCCAGTGAGCCCTTGGGTAACCTCACTCCCTCATCCTTAAGGGAGTCGTGCCTAGGATGTGACCCGGGTTGCTCAGGACAGGTGATTCTTAAAGTCACATATACGCAGCCTGCACCACAAACCCAAAGAGATCCCCCGCCCCGACGCCAACTCATGGTTTTACGTGCACTTTTACGTACAGAAGCTGGGATAATCTTTTGTTGTTTACTAATGGCATCTCTTACTTAAAGGCATTTCAACACCAGCATAAAATCACTTTATTTCCGGCACTTGCCTCAATGCACATTTTTCCACTTTTTTTGCACCAGGAAATTAGGAGTCTAGCATGCTGACTTGTCATAGGAAATACAGAGGGAATGTTTAGCCATCTCTTTTTAACTTAGAGCCATCGATTCGTCCATAGAATAACATGAAGCAGAACAATAATAACGGAGGAGGAGGGAGGGAGGAAAAAATGGATGAATGGGTTATTACTGCCATCTGGTGGCAAAGATGCAAAACTACAGGCGATACATTCTAAAAGAGAAAGAACTCATTCGTTTGGGAAATGCCTTGCTTTACAAAACGTTAAGAAAATGTTTAATTCCAAAATGATGACTAGATGTTTTGTGTCACTTATTTGGCCCAGGCCAGCTGGAATTTGAGCTGTTCCAAATCACATCTTTTTTTTTCTCAATATCCGGGTACATCAAGGTGTTGTGAGTTTCTTAATCCAGAACTAAAAGCTGATCGATAATGCTATTGAGGGGTGTGGCTTTCAAAGGGGACACCTCATCCTCTGTCGGGATCTCTAAGGTATGAGACTGAAAAACGAGCTTGATGGTCAGACCCTCAGTCTGGCAACTGAAATGCCGATCAAGTTTTTTGAAAACGAGACGAGACAATCCATGAAAAAAGTTTAACTGACATTATGCCTGTTACATGTCAGGCACACAGTGGAGGTGGGTTTTTATTAATTCTGCCCCTTCTGTACACTGGATATTCCATTCAGATGGGTGATTAACTGTTTTCAGTGATAACAGCCGTGCTTTCACAAAACAAAAAGAGCTCTTATACAATATTGGACGCCTCTGAAAGGTCAGTCGAGAATAGCAGGGCAAGGGTCTCTGTAGGGGCTGTAAATCTTGTGAGGTCTGGATAGAGCACCTTTAGATACGATACTGGAAAAAGCAGAGGACACCAGACTCCTGAATTTTCTAGCCTGGCAGTGACCATACAGAAAGTTCTAAATGTGAAAATGGTAGCTCTGTCTGTCAGTTTTCTCCCAGAGGCCAGCCAAAAACTGTCATCATCCCTGTCCATCGCCAGTAAGTCATAGTAACTAACTCAGTGCCTCTAAATTTTGGTTTTTTTCTAGGACTTTCTCCTAACATACAAAGACAAAAGGGAAATGCAGCACAGAAACTGTTCAGCTACATAAGTCCCAGGAATCATATTCGGATTGATCTTTGTACTTCCTGCTCTCTAGTCTTGTCAAGGAAGAAGAGTAGCCATCACTGGGAGAGAATTCTTACACTCCCGCGAAAATAATCTAAAGTATTATTTTTAAGGAGAAGAGTAATCATCACTCACCTAGGAAACAAGAATTTTTTGAAATTACTGTTTCAAGGGTGGTAGTTTTATGAAAGTGTATACAGTGTGGTATGTGTGTTGGGTGTGTGTGTGTGTGTGTGTGCACTAATGTATATTCAAAGTTGATGTCATTTCTTAGACCATTGCCCCACTGCCAGGGGCCCTGATGCGTTGAGAATCCCCACTTCCGCCATGATCATAGCAAGGGTTACAACACTTCTGGGACTACCCATTAAGATTAGGGAAAAAAATACAGTCCTTTTAACCTTTAATCCAGCCATCCTACTTCTGGGAATCAATGCCAAAGATCCACTAGCAAAAACAAAAATACATTTGCTCAAGATTATTCATTACAGCATTGCTTATAATATCAAGACTAAAAACAACTCAAATGTCCATCAAAATGGGACCAGTTAGTTAAATATTATTATCTGTCCCCAACAGAGTACTCTGCAGAGTTTAAAAAGGAGTGAGAAACATCTTCATTCATTTCTATGCATTATGCAGGGTATATTATTGAGTAAGAACAATAAAAGTAGAGAATAACTTGTATAGCATGCTGCTATTTATCGAAAGATAGCATAGATGTGTGTGTCTGTATATAATTCATATTTTTATATTATATTATATTACTTATAATTATAGAGTATATATTTAATAAATACTTAAAGTATCAATAGGACAAACGACAGAAATTTCTAAAATGCTTAACCAGCAGGCTAAGAGGGAATAAAGAGTGAAAGGGAAGGGACAGAAGTTAGTCTTCTTTAAATATAGCTTGTTTTATAAATTTGAGTTGCAAACCATGTGACTACTTTCATCTGAGTATTTTTTACATACATAAAATATTTCTATGTTATGCACAAGTAATTCTCAAACATAGTCATCTCTCTGCACATCCTTAATGGCATATAGTCTAAGGACAAAAAAAACCCTGAAAAAACTTCAGTAAATTATGTTTTTTATAGTAGTGTTGCTACTGTCATTCTGAGACTGTTGACTGTGTCGTGTAGGATAAAGCAAATGAATAAGGATGTCTGTGTTACTGACAAACAGGAATTTCAGCGCAGGAAAGAGCCAGTACAATGGTAAAGTTAATGAAATGAAATGAAAGTCTGTCTTCTTAACTATTCATTGAAAATATCAGTGTGAACCCATGATGAATTTTATCTTAAAAAAAAGGATTTGAAGGATTTCCTAACTCTGATACCTGAAAAGACCTAGAAATAATGACCCTAAGCGCCCAGACTGTGGTGTCTAAATATATTTTTTTTAATTTTCCACTTAAAAGGAAACTGGGTTTCTTGGAGAAACGGTGGATTCCAAACCCAGAGCAAGAAATTTACAAAATAAACTTGAACCATCTCATTGGGTCAAAAAACAAGAAACACTGCCCAGATCATTTCCATGGTTTTGAAAAGATCTGCACGGCCCCAAAGCTAGGCTGAGAGCACAAATAAGCATAATAAAAGCAACCACATAAATATGTCGAGTCTGTGGTTTGCAGTCATATTCAAGCAAGCAAGCAAACTGGCCACCCTTGGAGAATGGAAGGAACGCAGTCATTTTGAAAACTAGTGAGTAAAGGAAAAGAATCAAACTTTATCTTGCTTTTTCTCTATAAATTATATTTCAGAGTAACTAATGGTTAATGAGGCCAGAGTTCTCTGTACAGAAATATTCCAGCTAATAAAAACGAGGGGATCGTAGAATGGTGATAGTCTAGTGCATATCACTCTTCTGCAAACTCTAATGAGTTCATAGATTTAGACAATGATCATTAACAACTTCTAAAATCACACAAAGAGCATTGACTAGGTAATAGGTGCCTCTTGATAGAAATTCACTATCAAATATTCTTGCCGAAAAAATAAGCCCAGATTTCATCAACACCCTAACTATCATTTTACTGAAATTAAAGAAATATATAAAATGATACCACCAAGATGCAACCGGCGGAATCCAGTTTCTTCCACAAATAAATTACAAGCGGGGAAAAAATTGATGGAGAGAGGTCCTATGGACTAAAAAAGACATGAGAGACAGATTAGCCAATGGCAGTGTATGAGTCTTATTCAGAACCTGATTTAAAGAAAAATGAACTTGAAATAAATGGAGACGATGGGGAAGATTTGAATATTGACAGAGTACTTGATGATACTAAGGAATAATTGTTAATATCATTGTTGTGACAAAGGTATTGTGGTTATGTTAAAAAAAAAGTTCCTATCTTTCAATGATACAGAAATATTTGTGAATAAAACGGTGTCTGGGTCTTGCTGCAAAATGATCTTGGTGTTTTAGACGAGATAAGTAGGGACATAAAGGAAAAAAATTTGCCTTTGAATTGTTAATTGTTCAAAACCAGCGAGTATATGGGAGATAGTTAAACAATTCTCTCTAGCTTTGCATATATTTGAAATTTTCCAAAACAGAAAGTAAAAATAAAAGCTGAATTCTTACCTTTCGCCAACAAGGACTTGCATAACCAGGTCCACACCCACCTCGCCAGTCTCCTCTCATCACTCTCTCCTCACTCCTTTTGTATCAGCCACTCCAACCTTATCTCTTTCCCGTGAACACATCCAGCTGCTTGTCCAGAAAGAACGGGGCAGAAGGAATATTTGAAGAGATAACGGCAGCGAATTTCCCCAAAATTATGAAAAATATTCAACATAGACGCCAGAAGCTAAAGGAAACAGTAATTTTATACCTGCTCATCCTTTTTCTACTAATTCTAGTATTCTTAGCCCGTTACAGGCATTCTATTCTAAGGACATCTTGCACTCCGAGGCCAGTCGAAATCTACCATTGACCGCATGGGTGGGTTTCAACTGAGAAAACCTCCTGGGTCCCACCCTGACTGACGTTCACATCCCCTGAGTGACCCAGACACCAGCACTAGCAAGCCCCTGGGTTGAGGGTTACAGCAATTGTAGATTCTGTGTGACTCCTTCAGAGCCAGGCGGCTCCGGGATGGTAGAGGAATAACAGGTCTTTCTCATTTAATTTGACATGAGAATGAGAAAAGGGTATAATGTTATCAACACAGCTCAGAGGCCTTCTGGAGGCACTGTCTTCCACAGTGGCTTTTCCAGCAGGGAAACTCATCTGAGATAGTCTGAAGGGGGAGACACTTCAGAAAGAGGGACTACCCAGGGGAAGATTTGAGATACTTCAGGGCGAAGAAGAGCATTCAAATCAGGTACAAAATGACAAGAAAACGAACGGAGAGAAAACAGCTGCAGATGTGGGGTGGTGTTTGCCCCCAAGGATTTCTTCATAATGACACAAAACAAATTCTACTTTCACGTGCAGGGCCAGTGGTAGAAATCCAGCCTGAAAATAAACAGAAGAAGACAAAGGGCGCATCTCAGTGGGAAGGTAGGTGAAGACAGGAAGTGATGTAATTTTGCAGAAGCTCCACATCCCTTGGCAAGAGCTGAGAGCTGCAAAACCCAAGGATAGCTCGCCTGGTGGTCTCGGACTGATGGGAAAGGAGGATGTCCCTGGTGTGGCGAGGGGAGAGCTCACCCAGAAAGGTGATGAGCATGGATATCATTTTCCCTGCTAGAATTAGGTCAGAAAACTTAGAGTGAAGAGGCTTGGGGATTCAGAAGTCAACGATGGCCACAATCGTGATGCTTTTAAAGAGGCAGGAGGCTGTTAACCCCGTTCACCATTCACTTCATCCATCCTCTGATCACATTCTTTGAAAATACACTGTGTGCCAGGGCCTGTGAGACACGGGGATGCAGCACCGAACCAAGAAGGCCTGGTGTCTGAGGATGGGTTGAGTACCAGGTCCCTGTCTGTCATATACATAGGAAGAAAATGAAAACATTAATTCGAAAAGACACATGCACCCCAATGTTCATAGCAGCATTATTTACAATTGCCAAGATATTGGAAGCAACCTAACTGTCCATCAACAGACAAATGAATAAAGAAGGTGTGGTACCTGTATACAATGGAATACTATTCAGCCATTAAAAAATGAAGTTTTGCCATTTGCACAATCTACTCTCCCAGGAATATGAATAAAACAGTAAGTCCGTGGCAAAGCAATGATACTAGTTTATCTGTACGTGATAATTTTTTGGTGTCCCACCCTAGGTCATGTTTATTTTAAAGATTTTAAAGCCACATTAAAGACTTCAGCTTTTACAAAGGGCTTTTCTTTACATGATCTGATTCATTTTCCCAACAGCTCTGTGAAGGACTGATTGTTATGATACCATTTGACAGCTGAGAAAACCGGGTACTCCCAAATTGTCCACCAAATGGCGATGGCAATATAATGCTACCAAACCTGAACCATCAAAGAAGCAATTCAAGCTAAAACATATTTTCATTCTGAAAAAGACATCACCAAGGACAGATTGTCGTTTCACACTGCATTTAATTTAGGCTCCCGCTTGCAGTTTTGGGCTTCTTACCACCATTTCCTCCATACCTTTCCATTTTTGTCCTCCCCAGGAATTCAAGCCAGACCTTCCTCATGGCTAATGTGCTTGCTAAACACTGCAACATCTTCTAAAAATCATCTTTAACACCACACCATCTCCTCTGCCGATGAAATAACCACGTTTATTATCTTCTTCAAGGTGGCTCATGTGAATGAACTTGCTAACTCATTTTCTTTTTCGATTATAATGGATTAATGACATTGATTTTCAGAATCAATCCACCTGACCCTGTCCACAGACGAAACTACTTTGTTATGACGAGCCATCACCCATCCCCAAGAACTAGAAGCTGTGACAAGCTGTCCTTTCATCATTACAATCCTGTGTGGTCTTAAATAGACGATCGCTCAAACTCTTATCAACTCTTCCCATTTTAAATTTATGAAGAGCAACAATAAAGAAAACATAAATTAACAGAAAAATACAAATTGTCGGCAACACTGCTGCATTTTTCCGTTCCCTTAGCTTCTAATCTTGACTGACTTGATGAGAATGACGAGGAAGAGCTGAGTGACGTCAGACTGAAATACAGGAAATGTTGGGAGTTCACACAGCATTTCTAGCAAACCTCCACTAGGTGGCGGTGTTTAGGAACATTCCTGAAAGCCACGCCTTGACTGCAGGTACTGCTCCAATGAGACTGGGTGTCAAACACGTTTCAACTTTGGCCCACGTTTGCATTTCCAGTTATTTTTTTGTCATTGGAAAAGTTCAGGAGCTAAAGCTTCACCATTTCCAGATAATTGGGATTCACCCTTCAACTTGCTGGTAGAGAATTTCGGCTTTAGCAAATTACAGTAAATTTGGTTCATCTTATTTGGGGAATTCTGCATAAGGCCCTTGAAATTGCTCCAAGCATCAATCCCACCTCTGGAATTTTGTGGGCTCTGCTCCGGAGTGGTATTTAAATGGCTATTATTCTATATCGCGTCTCAAATGCCGAGGCCACGTGTGAAGTACAAGGTCGGGAGCTGCTCCCGTGGCCCAAGAACTGCTGAAGATGCTCTGGCCCCGCCTGGCGACAAGAGGGACCACCGCGTTTCCCTCCTCGTCCCAGTGAAGGCCTTTGACAAACCGCTCCAAGTTCGCCATTCCTCGCCACTTTGCAGCCCCCGTCCCCCAATCCAGTCTAACAAACCGTTTGCCTTGCTGCGGACATCTCTGTCTTTTCCACCTCCAAACTTTACATGCGCTCTCCCTACTGAAAAATTGCTGGCGGGGAGGGTACAGCTCAGTGGTAGCGCGCATGCTCAGCATCCCTGAGGTCGTGGGTTCAATCCCCAGTACCACAGTTAAGAAATAAATGAATAAACAAATAAACCTAATTACCTCCCTCCAAAACAAAAAAAAAGGAAATAAATTTTCAAAAAAATTTTTAGTTCCTTGCTTCATTCTTTCTCAATCCATGTACAGACTGTGGACCCCCGCCCCCCCCCCCCAAAAATTACTTATCATTTCAGTAAATGAAGAATATTTACTGAAACTATCAATCAAGCCCTCAGCCAATGCAGCCTCCTCACTGACAGGGCACCGTGAGGGGATTCAGGATGGAGGAAAGCAGGACGCAAGGCTGGACTCCATGGTCAAGATGCATATCTAAGGAATCATTTCAATGAGCCCAGACTTTTGTATCTTCCCACACGTAGAAAAGCACTAAAATAATTAACTTGAGATGTCTGGACTTTGTGCTTAAGTAGTAATCTTTTGATGTTCCATTAAGTGTTGTTTGTTTGTTTATTTTCCCAGCAAAACTCCTATGCATCCTGGCTCCTCTCTTATCTCTTCAGAACAGCTCCTCAGAGTGATCTGAGAGGCTGTCAGCCGGGCTATAGCCCCTCAGGCAGGTCCCCAGATAAAGCACAACTCACAGCACTTAGGTTGTGTGTTTTGCCTCAAACGACACTATCTTGCATCAATAATTCTCTTCAAAAAACATTCTCTAGGCATTGTTTCTTGACTAATTTTATGTTCCCCTTTTGCATCTTCACTCAGAACTTATGACACAAATTTTCCCATAATAATTTATATTTCATATATGTTTATCTTACAGTTTTTCGGGTCAATGTTCATTCAATATATTTAAAGCTGTTCTGAGATTTTTATATTTCCAAAGAATCATCTGTGGCCAATTCCATTTCTCATATGATATATTTCTAGAGTACACATTCCTTTCAGAATTGGGGCTTTTTCCAAAGAGAGGAATTTGTGTTTGCAAGGCACCTTGAATCAAATGTGCATAATATTCATAACTTCCTTTTTCTTTCTTTGCTATTTTTGTGCCAAGTATTACTGCAGTATAATATACATGCAGAAAAGTGTGTAAATCACAGGCATACAGATGACAAATTCTCTCAAAGGAAACACACCTGCATAGCAAAATCTAAATCTAAAGATGTAACATTCTCAGAACCAGGAGTTCCATCAACACTTTTTACGCTCACAACTCTCCTTAACCACTCTCCTGACTTCTAACACCATGAATTCACATTTGATTTTACAAGGCATAAATAATCTGGCACACTTGTAACAGGTGAAAACATAAATATACTTAGAATAAACATAACTAACTCCTGGCTGTACTTCACCTCCATGTATTTATGTGAGACTCACAGTAACCCTGTGACGTGTGTCCTCCCATCTTCCTAGTTTTCAGACATGGAAACTAAATATTAGAGGAAAAATAACATTTTCTTGAGACCACCCAGCCAGTAAATGGCAAAACTGTGGTTCAAAATGTGCTTTTTTCCTTCTCCAGAGACCCCATTCTTAATCATTATGCTCTACTTTCTATATAAAGGAAAATGCATTTCAAAAATAAATGTAATCAATGCAATGATCATTCATTCTTGGAGTGTTTTGGAAGAGGAAAGAAAAATAAATCGATCATAAAGGACATGTCATAAATATAGGCAAGGAAGGAAGGAAGGAAGGAAGGAAGGAAGGAAGGAAGGAAGGAAGGAAGATTCGGCCAAAGAGAAATCTACAGAGCTCCGTGGTCCAGGAAGCCTTCCCTGATTGCCCCAGCCAGACGCCGCGAGGATCCTTGCTCGTGAGCACGGCATCTCACAGGGTCTCTGGGCTCTAAGAAATTTGAGTGCAGGAACTGTGAGTGATTTAACTCTGTGTCCTCAGGTCTTTGCACAGTGCCTGGAACTTAGAAATGGTTCTGAATGAGCAAATACATGTACATCCAAGTATGACACAGACACTCTGTGCTGAAATCCTGGTGGCTTAAAGTTCAGACCCGTCTGAACCTGTTTTCAGGAGAACTTGCAACAATACCACTGTCCTTGAACAGGCTTGCTCAAAAGGAGCCTGTGCCCATGAATAAATTATCCTCTCTTCTGTCTCCAGTCCAGCAAAACATACTCTGAAAGAGAATGAGGCAACTCCTTCTGATGAGTTCCTGAGTGGTCAGGGCTTCAAAAGTGAATTTTTATAGCAAACATTTCCCATCTCTTTTTGAATTTTTTTGCATTTTTAATAGCACAGGGAGGGATGCAAACAACTATTATCCATCGAATATTTATTGACTAGTCGCTGTGCACCAGGAATGTGGGAATGCAACAGTGAGCAATACAGAATCTTGTTCTGTCCTCTTAGAGGTTCATACCTCGGTGCAGTCGCAACTCTAAGAGAGTGCCCTAAGATAACCTTTCCTCCTCACGCTGGTGGAACATTCAGAGGAGAGGCATGGGTCTCAGGTTGCCCTGACACACGCCAATCATCCACTTGAGCTTAGGAGCACTTTGAAAGCCCTGTAAACATTCATTGCCCAACCTGCTCAAAACTTGTGCCTCGAAAGAGAGGCCAGGAGCATGGTAGGGGAAGTTGGCTAAAATACATCAAAGAAAAAGACAAAGACAAAGATGAAGACAAAGGAGGAGGAGGGAAAAGAAGCTGCAGCTGGAACGGCAAGAGGGGCTGAGCCTTCCACGTCTTCACATAATCTTCATTCATTCAACCACTTAAAAGTTAAAAAATAAAAGATCACTAAGTGATTTTCTGCAACATGCCTTGCATTGTTTTAGTGCCGAAAATACAAGAAGAAAAGTGGGCACCTAGGCGTTGCGTTCGCAGATGAATGAGCAGACCCTGCGTGCGGGTGAGTCACTTTAGGGTGTCACACCTTCCAGGAAGCCCTTCCACGGGCACAGGGCAGCAATGCTGTGGCCACACGGATATGGGTACAAGGTGCCCAGGAATCAGTAACAGAGGCACTTCCCTTTTGTTTACGTTAAGAAAAGATTTCAGGAATTTTAGATCAGGGGTTAATTCTCTCTTGGTTGCAGTTTTAGGCCAATCTTGTACATATGTTCTCTATTTTGAGCTTCACCAACAAGTCAATGCCACTCTTGTGCCCATTCTACAGATGAGAAAGGTTCAGAGAGATTACATTGCCCAGTTACTTGGCTCACAGCTAATAATGGGAAAGCCTGGATCCAAACCCTGAAAGTCTGACTGAGAATGTTTACCTGGAATCACCACCCTCACCGCCGCCTGTATTCTGCCTGTCACCCTGATCAAAACATTTGGCATTGAACTGTTTATGTCTTCTTTCAGGAGTGGAGTAAAGGAGATGAGATTAGGGAGTCAGAGGTAAGTGTTGAGACTCTTTAGTGGTTTAGAACAGCTTTCCACAAAATGCGTGTTTCGGAAGTCCCTTGAATATTTACTAAATACTCGAACTCCACCCCTTACCCACTGAAATGGAACTTTTCTGTATGAGGTGTTTGAAAAATATTGGTTTCAAGTAAGTCGTTTGGAATATCTTTTTAAATCCACTACTGTAATTCCAAATTGAGGTACAGTTTTAAAGGAAAATTCAAAATTTTCCAAAATGCTTCTAAATATACGAGGCCAGGAGTGTCAGCCTGGACCTTAACTGTTTAAAGCACCTATTTTATTCTGATAATGTAAAAAATTAAGCATTTTCTTCAATGCTTGCTTATGAAAGATCTGGAGGCCGCAGTAGAATGAATGATACTGTCTGGACTTCCAAATGTAAACAACTAGAAACTAAATAAATTAGGAGAAACAACAGTTTTTAGATGTTGGAGAACAGGTTTGACAAGCCCATGATCCCTGAAGAAAAGAAAAGAAAAGAAAAGAAAAGAAAAGAAAAAAAAGAAAAGAAAAGAAAAGAAAAGAAAAGAAAAGAAAAGGAGCCGAGCCTTACAGTTGACTTGACTTTCTCCCTGGAAGCACTTTTTGGACCACAATGTTGGTAGACGGAGTTGGAGCAGAACAGTGATGTCTCCCTGAGTTGAAGAGACAGAGACTGCTGTTCTGGAAAGACAAGGCAGCTGGAATATGCGGGACACGCAGAAGATATGAAGTTGGCAGAGAACAATTGCCAAGGAAATGTAACTGGATGATTCCCAGAACCTTAATGAGATTTGGTGACATTCATATTCTGATCATTGTGTAGAAATCTTACTGAAGACCCAGGGTCTCTCTGTACATATGCTGGAAGTCTAACGCCTTGTTAATACTTGCAAACCAGCCTCAGAGTAGAACTATTCTAGAACTGTTCTAACAGAGCTTAAAACAAGCCTCAGTAGGATTCAGCTGATCCATAAGTAACTTAAATGCCCATCAAAGAGATGTCAACACCCTTGTAGAAAGAAGCAAAATCTAGACACTTCAACATGGTAGCCTTCACAATTACAATGTCCAGCATCCAAAAAACAAAACAAAAAATGCCATATATGGGGAGAAGTAGGGGAAAACATCAGTCAGTACAAACGGAAAACAGAAATGACAAAAGTTTGAACTTTACAAACACAGACACATGCATGCACACACTCAAAGAAGTAAAGGAAAATATGATTATAAACAAGAGAGCAACTGATACTCTGAAAAGAACCAAATGGAATTCCCAAAGAAGAAAAAAATGTATCTAAAATTTAAAATCTACTGGATAGACTTAAAAGCAGATTAAAGAGTATGGAAGAATATTTCAGCGAACTTGAAAAAGTAGCTATAAAGCTATACAAACCAAGGCATTGAGAGAACAAAGAGCTGACTTGTGGGATGATATCAAGCAGACGAACACAGATGATTTCACGGCTCCTGGGCTTGATTCTTACCATCACTGCCTAGTACCTTTGTGGTCAATTGATTTGACCTACCTGCACCCCATATTCCCTAACTTTCAAATAGGGAGGGTCATAGCACCTGGATTAAAGGGTTCTCATGAGGACTAAACACGTTTATATACGTTAACATGGGTAAAGTAATCACACAGTAATCACTCAAAGAATTTGAACAATTTTTATTAAATTCTAAAACAGGAAGAGAAAAAAATCGATCATGGTAAGTTATTCCTATCTGGTGGTCTAAGAGTTTCAATATTTGAAACTAGAAAATAAAATTTGCCAAAACTAAAACATTTGTGACAAATAATAAATAATTCACTTCTGAAAAGGAATAGGATTTATTAAAATCTTATTGTATACTGACTAAAATTTTAACTATTATTTAATTTTAAGATGTGGAGACAGAGGAGGCACAATAAATTGTTAACAGTGATTATTTCTAAGGAGAAGAATTGGGAGATGGGGAAACTGAGGATTTTTGCTCTCTACTTTGTACATTTTTATTTATTTTCAGTTCTTTCCAAAATCGTGACTATTTATAGAATAAATAAAATTAAGAGGGTTAAAATGAGATGACCAGACAGTATGGTATCAATTTGCCAGAAATTGGTTGACGTTTTCTTCTGCCTCTGACTTTACTATGATTCTGTTGCCTCCTTAGATTGTCACCCTTCTTCATTAAATACTATTAGACAATTAATTGTCTCAACGCAAATAGTACACTGTTGACCATGTTGCCAAATCTTGGACCATCCAAAGCACCCAGGATCCCATCTAATATGCAGCAGGTCTCAATAAATACTAGTTCCCTTATGTCTTACTCCAAAATAGCACGCATTTTTTTCATTTAATGAGCAAAATCAAGATTCTGGATTTTAGCGGTTGCTTTTGGTGCATCTGCTTTTCTGTAGTTATTTTTTCAGTCTGATTTTGTTTGTTGTTGATTTTTTTCTTTCTTTCCTACTGGCTAAGATCAAAGAAAACAAAATGAGACACTAAGAAAAAAAAGTGCTTTTTAATATTTAAATGCAAATGAACAAAGTATTTCTTATCATAATTTTGCTTAGGAAGTGCCACTGAGCATTTGGAGTGAAGGGTAAACACAGCTGCAGGAAAATTGCTTTCAGAAACCCATTAAGCTAACCGATTTCAGCCACTGGTGATGGATGGGTGGTAGCAATAAATTCCTTTCTGGTGCACAAGAACACTGCAGAAAGTTGCATTTTAACTTGCGTTAAATAATCAGCAGGACATGATAACTAACTTAAATACACAGTCCACAGCCAAAATGCCTGAGGCGTATGTTCTTTGCAACATTTCTACTGTAAAAGCGAAAGAAATTCCTTGAGCCCAGAGACACTGCCTAAAAACCTTGGTAGTACTTGATATATTTTAAAATATCTATAATGTTTATTTTCTAGTTAAAGAAATTGTCTGTGGACATTGCACAAATTATTCAATATAAAGAAATGCATCTTTGAAAAAACACTCGATCCATATAAAAACTGGTGAAATCTGAATGAGATTCATAGTTTGTAGCAGTGTACCAACCTCAATTTCTTGGTTTTAATAATACACAAAGTTTAAATGAGGTGTTATTATTGAAGAAAGCTGAGTGATGGGTCCATGGGAACTTTCCAAATAATTTTTGTAAATTTTTGTGAGTCTAAAGTTATTTCAAAATAAGTTTTTAAAAATCACCTATACTTTGGAGGGGAAGGGTATAACTCAGTGATAGAGTATGTTCTTAGCACACATGAGGTCCTGGGTTCAATCCTCAATGTCTCCATTAAAGAAACATAATAAACAAACAAATAAACAAATAAATCTGATTACCGCCCCCCCCTCAAAAAAAAAAGAAAGAAAAGAAAAAGAGAAAAGAAAAGAAAGCACTGAAGAAAAAAAGTGTGGAAAAATAAAAACCCTCTTACACTGTTGTTGGGAATATAAATTGGTGCAGCCACTATGGAGGACAGTACGGAGGTTTGTTAAAAAACTAAATCTATTTTTAGTTAGTTACCCTATGATCCAGAAATCCCACTCCTGGGCATGTATCTGGAGGAAAGTATAACTTGAAAAGACACATGCACCCCAATGTTCACAGCACTATTTACAACAGCCAAGACATGGAAACAACCTAAATGTCCATGGCAGATGACTGGATAAAGATGATGTGATATATATATATATATATATAAAACATCTAAAAACAAATGATAAAAATCTTGTTTACAAACCAAAGATAGACTCACAGACATAGAAAACAAACTATGGTTACTATAGGGGAAAGGGCCGGAGAGGGATAAATTAGGAGCTTGGGATTAAGAGACACACATTACTATGTATAAAATAGACAAACAACAAGGACCTACTGTATAGCACAGGGAACTATGTTCAGTTGCTTATAATAACATATAATGGAAAAAAATACACGTGTATGTATAACTGAGTCGCTTTGCTGTACACCTGAAATTAATATTGTAAATCAACTACACTTCAATAGAAAACAAAATTTTAAAAATAAATAAAAATTTTTAAAATCACCTGTACTTTTAATATTTTGGTGTTGAAGCAAATAAGGACAGTGTGATTTACAAACGGACAAAAGAACGTGTCAGTGAGCACCCTTTATTCGGTCAGTGATTCGCTTAGCAGTAAGAGCCCAGGGAAGGGCTCAGATGCCATCGCCTGGCTTCTCCCTTGCCTGCCGTCCCCCAATTCTCACTTCTCTGGGTTGCTTTCAGTTTTGAACAGGCTCTTCTCTTGAGAAGCTCTGATGCGTCCAAGGGGAGGAAGGGATGAGAAGAGGACAGCGAGCTCCTGGCAGGTTTCACAAAGTGAAGAATTGCTAAGTGGAAAACACAAAACAAGCGTCCACTCTAGTAGATGAGCAGATACGGAAAGTTAAAAAAAAGAATGAGGAAAAAAGCAAGTGTTCCCTAAATATTCGAAAGATATATATCTTTACCAATAATCAAAATTACATACATTTAGAACAGAAGTCCATCTTCTTCTGACAAATTGGCAGAAATAAAACATTAAGTAAGACAGACATGGCTGGGGGAGCACAGAAGAGCATAACCTTTCTGGAAAACAATTTGTTCATGTGTTTTGGCCCAGTAATTTCACTTTCTGTGATCCTAAGGAAGGGACTAAAACTACAGTTGATGATATGTACAAGGATACTTACACAGTGCTACTTACAGCAAAAAGCATAATATCCCAAAACATGGAAATAGTCGAACAAAAACATGGTATTTCTGAATGACTGAATATTTGTAACCTCACAGGCTTCATGTCATATTTAAAGTAATATTTTTAAAAGGAAAACGAATATGTATAAATCTGTGTTTTAAGAAGATCCTCAAGTTTGCATCAAGTTTGCAACAACATGGATAGACTTAGAGTGTATTATGCCTAATGAAATAAATCAGACTAAGACTGTATGCTATCACTTATTTGTGGAATCTAAAAAATACAACAAACTAGTGAATATAACAAAAAAGAAACAGATTCACAGACGAGAGAACAAACTAGTGGGAAGAAGGAAGAAGGGAGTAGCAATAAGGAAGGAGGGGATGAAGAGGCACAAACTATTATGTATAAAATAAACTACAAGGATATAAAATATTATAAACATATTTTATAATAATTTTATAATAACTGTAGACTATAATTTTAAAAATTGTTAATCACTGTATCATACGCCTATAACATATAATATTGTACCTCACCTATACTTAAATAAAAAAAGAATGATCTTCAAATTTTAAAACAGTTTTCTTACTAGTTTTATGATCTTGGGCAGAATAGTAACCTTCTGTGATTCATTTTCCCCATCTGTAAAATGAGGATAATAAGCGCGCCTTACAGGATTGAAATGAGGATTACATGTTACGCCAAGTAAAATAAGTATTCCGTGTTGTTAATTCGTGTAATTGTACGTACTACGTGCTTCTGATGTATCATATGCCTGGCACATGGTACTTTTTTACAATAAATGAAAGTTGCTTAATGATATAAAATAAATTCCTTGATGTGTAATGCCACAGAACTCTAAGAAAACTTGAGTCATGTGGACCCCAGTGTCTTCCAGTTAAAATCACAGTGATAATACTTTCCACCTTACAAATAGATGTGATTTAAAGCACTACATACTCACTCATTTTTTAAATGAGTACAAGGAAAGAAGAGAAAATGCAGCTGGGCTTCAGGACTACAATTCAAAAAGAGGTTAGGAAGAAGTGATTGCATCCAGATCGGGCTGGAGAGGGAAGGGGCAGGGGGCCATGTATTTTATTACAAGCATTTTCATTCCATTTGATTCTTTATCTTTTATTTGCTAAATATATATGTGTAAATATATATATGTTGAAATATGTAGGTTCAGAACAGAGAAAAATTAGTCATCTTCTTCAAGGTCTCTAAAATAAGAAAAGAAGTATTCAAAGTTATAGAAGAAAACCCTTGGCACCAGGAAGAATAAGAGGCCATGATTCCAGGAATGGGAAATGTCGGTGGGGGACTTCACACGAGGAAGACCTTGGCAATGCCCCGCGGGCGTATGGGATGGGCACTTCTCTTCCCAGAAGTAGCGCCCAGGCAAATTCGAGGACACCACTTTGTAAGCAGGAAAAAAGTGCTACTTTCTGACTGGCTCTGCTGGAGCTGCCTGGCCTGAATGTTCCTCTTCAGGCAAAAATTGTGAACTCTAATCTGGTGTATATTTCACTTGGTGTGAGTATTTCCCTCTCAATATCACCGTGAGGAAAGTAAACCCTTACCAAGGCATGTCTCACCTGAGATGCCTTTCAAAGACTTATCATCTCTCCCAGCAGAAAGGCATTTTTCCATGAGAGGGATGTGGTTAGACTTATGCACTGATGTTTTTCAGACACCCAGAGAAGACAGCCTCCAAGGACAAGAGAAGTAAAACTGCTCACGTACTCTTTGGTTTGAGCTCAGGAATTTGGTACCAACATGACTTCTAAACATCTATTTTTTAGGTGCTCTAAGAGGCTCAATGCTGCTTAGAACAAACTAGTCCTTACCCAGCTAGGCATCAAAATAGGTCATTTCAAAACTATTAGTATAATTCAGAATATCATTACCTCCCTTCATTTTTTTTTAAACTCTAAACTAATTTTATTGTATTTTACATTTTTAAAAATTTTTATGTTTTATTGAACTGTAGTTTTACAGTTTACAATATCCGTTTCAGGTGTATAGCAAAGCAATTCAGTTAAACATATACATACACCTATGTATTATTTCTTTTCAGATTCTTTTCCATTATATGTTACTACAAGAAAGTGATCAAGTTCCCTGCTGTTTATCTATTTGATATATAGTTCATTACCTCCCTTTAAAAAGGAACAACTAGTATGTACATGGAAAAAGCACTCCAAGTACAACCATCTGATGATGGCTGAACAATTACATCTTCAATTCTCTTCTTTGCCCACTGACACCGGTTTCTCTCCCTGGCCAGATCTGTTTCATGTAGATAGAGATACTCACCAGCATCAGTTCTTCATTTACAAGTAAATGTTGCTATTAGAGTTTCAACTTGAGTAACAACTTGCCTACCAGAATCGCAGCTTCAAGGAACTTCACCTGTCCGAAACATATCTAAGAATTGGGAAATAAAGGAAAATGAGAAAAAAAAATATGGTGTAAAAGAGTCTGAATCAAGGGCTGCCTCTTAAATCCTAACTCAGAGAGTTTATTTGCTCCTATTGTGTCCAAGTTTAATAAGTATCAAACTGGGAGAGACACAAGTATCTTGTCAGATACTGTGTTACTTGGAGGTGAATAAAAGATGAATAAAATACCCTCAAGGAATTTACAGTTCTAATAAAATTAATCATGTTTCATAACCACAGACAAACAAAACAGAAGAATAGAATTAAAAGAATTCCCACAGGCAGGCGCACAGATAGCGGCAAGACCAAAGCTATTTCTGGTTCTATTCTTAACTCACAGAGTAACTGGAGGCCAGTCACTCAAAACTCTGGGCATTCATTTGGATTAGATTATGTCAAAGCTCCTATTCCATTCTCAAATTCTATTAGTTTGGTTTTCAAATAGTTGGATAGTCTGACACAGGAGATCTTTTTTTTTTTTTTTTAAAGCTCAAGATGTCAGAAAAACAAAACAAAGCAGCAGTTTGGGGTGTTTTGCTTTGGAGCAAAGCACTCTACCTTCTGTAGGAGGCTTTACCATGACATATAAATTATTCACAAAGGTCTGCAGGCAGCAAAAGCCTAGCCAAAGTGGTTGCATATTACCAGGTTTACGTGTTTTATCCTAACAGTTTTATTCACTTGTTTATTATCTCTGATCCTTCATTAGAATATATGTTTCCATCAGCAGGCATCTTGTCCATGCCTGTTATGGATGTCTCAAGAAATATTCTTTTGAAAGAAATAATCTCTTTTAGAGGGGAAGGGTATAGCTCAGGGGTAGAGTGCATGCTTAGCATGCCCGAGGTCCTAGGTTCAATCCCCAGTACCTCCATTAACAAACAAACAGACAAACAAACAAACCAAATTGCCTCCCCTGGAAAAAAAAAAAGTAAGAAAATAATTTACAAGTCTTTGAACAAAGAAATAATCTTCTCTTTTAATGATTTTGTTTTACTTTCACATTCAGTTTTGTGACCAGATTTCTGGCAATTTTTAAGCTGTATCTCTAAACGAACTGGTTTAGCATTCACTGCCCCCAATGCTTTTTCCACGCCACCAAGCAATTCTCCCATTTTCAGCAGACAGTGACTGGGTGTGCCACAAATTTAACACAATTCTGATACGATCTCCCTGGAGACAGCATCAGATCCCACGGGTTCAGGGCTCAGTCCCACGAGATCACCCCACTTCAGATACCCATCCACCAGTCCAGGTTGTTACCTGTGCTTCCAGCTCACTGGCTGTAGATCAGAGGTTTCTATGCCCCTTTCCTCGGGCTGGGTTAATTTGCTAGAGCATCTCACAGAACTCAGAGGAAACACCTACACGTTTGCCCATTTATTATAAAGGATATTATATAGAATACATATGGGCATCCAGATGAAGTGGTCCATGGGGGGGGAGGTTTGGAAGGTTCCTGAGCACAGGAGCTTCTGCCCCTGTGGAACTGGGGTGTGTCACCCTCCGATGCATGTTCACCAACGAAGAATGACTTCTTGAAGAATGGACTACGATGGGTGAGGAAAAAATTTTCCTCCACCCTCTTACGGGTCCCTGGTTGGGTCTGAAAAGTAAACTGACAAAGACAGCTAAACAAGAGAAAGGCATACATATTTGATTAAACTTTTATGTGTGCGTGGGAACCTTCACAAAAGAATGCAGCCCCAAAGAAGTGGCCAGAGGAGGGAGTTTGTCTACAAGGGTGTAGACAAAGAAACAATAAATTCATGAAGAGTGTGACAAGACAGAGGGGTTTGGGCAAAGGGTAGTAAATGGTGAAGAAGTAGCAAGGACAATAAAGATTCATTTAACAATTTGTTTATACAAATGTCTTGGTCCCATTTCCCTTCTTCCTGGTAAAGGGAGGGGACCTTTCACAGGAAGGATTTATTTCTGCTCCCAGAAAAAAAGTGGGGGGTAGGGGGAAGTCAGAGTAAGCTTCCTGCTCCTGCTGTTTCCTCAAACCCCTTGGGTTAAGGTATTCAATATGCCAAGGTACCAACTGTTGGGAACTCCATCAGTGGAGTATATTGTACGAATCACTGTACATAAAATTGTCTTTCACACTTTACATTTAAAAAAAAAACTTGCCTGGTTATGCAATTCTCAAAAAAATCTTTGAGGCGGGTAGTGCGAGCTCTGCTGGCACTCAGAGCTGCAGGTGGAGAACTCACTTTGATCGATCAGATTAGTAACTGGTTGCAGAGGGGATGGACATGACTGTAGAGGAAAGAAATGGAACTTCTTTTTTTTTTTTTTTTCCTGTCCCTCCTTCCTCCCCAAAACACACAGAGATGGCAAGAAGTGGGGAAATTGGGGAGATATTAAGAAGTTTATAGAGGATGTAGACTGACTCTTTCAGAAAGCAGATGAGAAGGGTCTAGGGTGCTGTCTAGATCTTTTACTAGATTTTCTTGCTTCAAACTTCGACTCAAGAGGAACAGGATCACAGTTTAGAGGTTATTCACCAACCTCTTCCTCTCTCTGATCATTATCTTTCTGTTTGTAACTAGACTGTGCTTTCAGGGGCATCCAAAGCCCCCACCAACTGGACTAATTCTGGAGGTTGAGGTTTATCAGTTCCTCTAGACACACCCTTTCTTAGCAGCTTTTCTCTTTGAATTTCTTTATTGTATTTTATTTAGCCAAGTTTTTTTTTAACCACTTATTACATTGTATTGTCATTGAAAGAGGTTGCCTACTTGTCTGTCTTCTGGACGTGGAAGCATCTCAGTGGGCACAGTTTATATTCATATTTGTACATTCCATGCTTGGCCCTGAGATGAAATTAAGGCATAGGATTAATAGTCATTTACCAAAAATGACCAAATTACTAAATCACACTAGGAAAAAACAAACAAACAAACAAAACAACTCGCTTTAAAATACAAGGAGTTTGTGAGATTGCTATACCTCAAAGCATTTTAAAACACACACACACACTCACACTCACACACGAGAGCCAAATCTTTAGGATAACTTCATCTGCTTAACCATTCATTCATTCACACTGTATTGAGGCACCAGGCCCTGGGCTGGGTGTTGGCAACACAGAGATAAATGGCGACATGCAGCTCCGGAGCCGCTCAGGGACTAACAGAGAAACGGCATCTTACAGGAACTTCAGAAGGCAGGCACTAGGCTTCACTAGTTTCACAGGCAAGTAGTAATTATTTGCATATTTGCTGAATCCAGGTAGGAAAAACCCACCAGTCCCTGTTGCATCAAACGAACTTGCATCGTAGAGGAGGAGAAATGAAAATTCAGTTTTATTTTTAAAAACATCCAGGAGCAGCAGTACTACGCAGGGGAACGCATCACCCGCATCTCACGGAGCTCAACACAGTGGTCCTCACAGAGCGACCCGGAACGCAAAAATAAACATTTATTTCTATCTGAACTAAATTTATCTGAACCAGCGCGGGAGATTCCGGAAGAGTCGAAGGTGGTCAGGTTTTAGACATAACGCAGTCTCTGTGTGGAGGAGCCTGTAAACTGGGGGGGACCGGCTGCGAGCCAGGCCGCCTTAGTGGCCATAAGGTGACCTCCTCAGCGGGCCCGAGGGAGGGGGTGGGCACACTCGAGCCCTTGTCCTTGAAGGGGATTGAGCGAGCGGAGGGGAGCGGGGGGCGGTGCTCGGGTTTCCAATCACAATGGAGAAAGCTGAGAGGCGGCCGAGGGGCGGGCCCCGCCTCCTCCTGCCTCTTTGCGGATCCTGAGCCGGAGGAGACGCACGCTGCTGACATTGTCCTCTCCGGGCCACCCTTACAGCCGTCTTGGGAACTTTCTCTCCCCTGGTAGGTTTCAGCTCGCGACCCTCAATCCTGGCTCTCAGGCAAACCCAGGTGGGAAGCTCAGGGAAACCCTTGTGTAGCAAGACGGGGAGAAGGACCAGGAAGGACATCTGCGCTCCCGGGCCTGTGGCCCTGAGCATCTGGGCTCGGGTGGGGGCGGCGGGCCGTGCCCTCGGCCGGGGAGCGGGGCGGAGCAGAGGGGCTGCGATCCCTCCCCGGGCTTTGTCCGCCGCGCGCCGGGGGTCACCGCCAGCCTTGCTCGACCGGGGAACAGACTTGTCGCATTTGCAGCTAAATCCCAGGCCCTCCGTGTCCTTGATGGGCTCATGGCGGCCGCATCACCCCTGGTGTCCCGGACACGTGCTGGTGGAGCCAGGAGAGGGAGGAGGAGCCAGGTAACCCGGCAAGCCTGGCGGATCGTGAGCCTGGGTATCGGCGTCTGCAACCACGGGAATGGAGGAAGGCCCCGACTTCTGCCGGGATGAGGGTCAAGGATGACTTGAGGGCTTGGCCCTGCACGCCAGCCTCTTCCCTTCCCGGAACGATGGGCCGGTTCATCGCTGGCCTCTTCTCTTGATGCTTCGGGTGCTTTGTTTATTTGCCATTCCCGGGAGTCGAGAGTGAGAAAGGCCTAGACCTTCCCCTCTAGAGACCTTCTCCGAGGAGCTGTGTGCTTGCCGCTTCCCCTTGTGATCTGCGCTCTGAGCTGCGGGCGCGGAGAGGAAGAGGTGGCGCGTGGGTGGCGGGCAGTGCCGGCTGCAGTGCAGCGCGGCGCGGCGGCAGGGGGCGGCCGAGAGCCGCACTTTTTAGTGGAGGAATTGGACGGCGAGACTGGGCTCTTGAAAAGGTTCGCATTGAGAGATGGTCTGCAAAGTGGATCTTTGTTCCTGAACTTAAGGCACGGGTTCGTTTCTGATGATTTAGATCTACGAAAGGGGCAGGGTGGTAGGGATGTAAAGGACCAAGAATAGGAGGTTGTTTTTTACCCCATTTATCATTCCTTTTCCTTACAAGCCACCACTTTGATCTTGGGACAGGCCTATGTGTAACATAAAACATTTTCTTCTAATTTCTTACAACTCCTATCAAAGAACCCCTATTAAGGAAAAATTTATATTTTTAATCATTTTTTCTCCAGAAAGGTCTGAAAGGAAATCTGTACTGGCTCAAGCCTCTACATCGTCATTTCTGAAATTCCCCGGATAGTTTGAAAGATCTATCTGAACAACTAATCTGTTTCTGTAACAGTCTTTCTGGATTTGGGTTTTCCACTGCTTTCCTGGCTCCTCTGTATACCTAAAGGATCTTACACCAACCAACGAAAATAACATGGTGAAGAAACACTGCATTTGTGTCTTTCTTCAAGAGAAGCAGGATTCTTTCTTCTGATTCTGCTCAAGATGTAGGACGTGTGTGACCTGTTAAGGTCGTCTAACTATAGAACAAAATAGTTGTTAAGCAGTTGTCTCCGAATTCAAGTACTTTATTCCAGCTCAGAGCCTAACTCTTACTTAACATATACAATTACTACACTAGGTTTTGTTACTTAGTTCATTGCATAAAAGAAACAGAAAACCAGACTGGGAGGCAGGGGTACAATTGGAAACAGAGACAGTGTCTTCTGACGGTCTAGCATTAAAAGTAAAAGGCAGGCACAAATAATAGACATTATATCGGGATGTAATTATAAATGAAGCTTGATTCTGAAGGTAGGGCTTGTTCGTGATCTGTACCCTTTCTTTGTTTAATAAGGTAAGGTAATACAGTAAATTTTACCATTTGTTTTAGTTATCCAGAAAACACATCTAATTATCTGATGGCATAGATAAATTTGATGTTACTGTATAAATATTTTCTAACATTACAATTTTTTGATTTTTTTTCTTTAATGACTAGAAAGAAACTGACACAAAGGCTGATATTCCCCTAAGGTGACCCCACCCCCACCCCCCCACCCAAAAAAAAGTGTATTAAGTATCTGCCCACATTCCAATAAGCTTCCAAGGTGCACTAAAAGGAACTCAGTAATATATATATATTTTTTTTTTGCAGATTTTGCACAAACATTATTTGACACTGTATTTAAGCACACATTGTATGCTCAGTACACTGTGACAAATTTTAAGTGAGACTTAAGTAGAAGAAAATAGAAGAACCTTATCTTCTAAGAGTGACAATAAGTGATAATGATAAAGGGTCCTTATCTTCTAAGAGTGATAATAACCGTAGGTAATAAAGATCATATTATAACTGGCCATTCTTTGAGACCAAGCTTACATATGGGTTAATACTGAGCCCCATCTTGTTACCCTTAAATACTTTATAGGGAGTGTAGAAACAAATCAGACAATTTAAATATAAGAATTCATGATTTTTAGCCAGTAAATGAGTAACCACAAAATTGTTGCAACTTTGTTAAATACTACCAAAAACTCAGAAGCTGAACAAACCAAATTCTAATGGGCTTCATAGAGGTTTTTTGTTTTGATTAAATACTTTGAGTAAATCACATGGTTCTTTAACATATATTCTGTGTTCTAGAATATCATTGGGTTCATTTTATTTTATTTTCTTAAATCTTTTAAATTTTGAATTTGATTTACAATGTTGTGTTAGTTTCTGGTGTACAGCATAGTGATTCAGTGATACATATTCTTTTTCATGTTTTCCATTATAGGTTATTAAAAGATAATATAGTTCCCCATGCTATACAGTAGGACCTTGTTTATCTATTTCATATATAGTAGCTTAATGCAAAAGTAACATAAGGATTGTTCCCATTTATGGTTCACTGTGGATGCATGTATAATATTTTCTTTTCTTTCAGTGCACAATGGCAACTCTTAAGGAAAAACTGATTGCACCAGTTGCAGAAGAAGAGGCAACGGTTCCCAACAATAAGATCACTGTAGTGGGTGTTGGACAAGTTGGCATGGCGTGTGCCATCAGCATTCTGGGAAAGGTACCTTTCAGGAACTCCATGCCCGATAGACAGTTTCGGCCTGTGGCACTTGACGGTTTTATTGTATCTTTAAAGGTTTCTTTTTTTTTTTTTTCCTGAATAATTTGAAATAAGTTGTAGACATCATGATACCCTTTGATACGTGAGCCTGTATCTCCTGAGAGCATGACATTCTTGCTGACACAGTTGAGTTACTACACTCAGGGAATTTGATGGTGATACAATGCTATTACCTCATATACGGTACCCAGATTAAAAGTTCTCCAACTGTCAAAAGCATGCCTTTTATAGCTGTTGTCACTCCTCGTCCAAGATCATATATTTTACATACTTGTCATCTCTGCTCTTTAATCTGGACCTTACTCAACCTTTCCTTGTCTCATGTTTATGATATTTTTGTAGAATCCTCGTCAGTTTTTGAAAGCATCCCTCAGTTTATGTTGGTCTGATGTTTCCTTGTGATTAGGATCAGGTTAGATTTGGGGCTGAGTTTATGATCAGGTGATGGTGTGTCCTTCACGACGCCCCACATCAGGAGGCGTGTAATGTCCAGCTTGACTTGTTTCTGGCAGTGCCCAAGAATCCTCTGGGTGAAGTGCTAACTGCAAGCTTTCTCCCCTGCAAAGATCCCTTTGCCCTTTATAATTAACACATAGTCTGCACAGTGGCTTTTTAAGGTCGTGGAAATGTCCTATTATTTCCCTCAAACTTCTACCCAATAGTTTCAAATTGAAGTAATTTCCAAACTTACAGAAAATTTGCGAGAATAGTTAAAAAAAAATAAGGTAGAACTTGCATATTTACTTCACCCAGATTTACCAATTCTTAATGTATTTCTGTGTGTGTGTGGACTTTTTTCTGAATGATTTGAGAATAAATGCAAGCATACCCTTCAGTCTATCTGTCAGAGTACATGTCCTCAGAATAGGACATATTCTCACATAATCAGTGCAAATGATCAACATCAGGAGATTTAACACTAATACCACACTACTAGCCCCTTCCTCTCCTCGTGACTGTATTTTCCCCATAAACCTCCGTAGACTTTTAATTTGCCTCCTACATTCTGGCTTTCCCTCACTGAACTGATCCTGGTTCTTTCTGAAGGCTGTCTTAAATGTTTTTGGTGGTGGGGGAACCCCTCCCCACCAAACGCCGCTGCCTTAGCCCAGTGGAGTGAGCTGTCCCTTTGTATTGTATGCGAAGGCTGCTTGAGTGACACCTAGCCAAACATCCCTCTCTTTACAAAGCTTACATTCTAAAGGGACAAATTCTGAATCTTCCCTGAGAAAAAGTCATCAGGAAATCAACCAAAATCTCTAGTGTGCACCAGTGAAAGTTCTATTCCTTTGCATTTTTTTTTTAAAGCTCGCTGGAATTGACGAGGTGCCCGTGATTGTGGGTGCGGTTTCCCAAATCACAGGGAATTTGTCGTCTCAATTTAGTGCTCACTGGTCATAGCCCGAGAAGTGAAAAGTAATCAAGCTTACATTTCTTTTAAAATATTTATTATGGACCGTGTTTTAACTAAAATGCTTCATTTCAAACAACAAGCTCAAGAAAGGGGAACTGTTTGTGTCCCGTGTTCAGTGGAGGTGGCCGAGGCTCAGAGGGATGGAGGGCCTGCCTGTGGCCACACAGCTGGTGGTGACAGAGCTCTGAACTCTTCCAAGGCACTGAACTCTTCTGGTGACTTGCAGCTTCTCTTTATTCTATGCTAGTACTGAGGCAATTAACAACATATTAAATGTACTAATAAAGGACTAGTGGGAGATTTTTCATTCCTCTTGCTAATCTCAAAATTTTGACTTTTCAGGGAACTATTTCAGAGCTGTCATGACTATAAGGAGTATCTCTCCTCTTTGGTAAATAATTTAAGTGCAACTCGGTCTGCAGTTATATAATACTTTGGCCCAATTCAGGTGCTCGAGGGAACAGACCCGGCTTCTAACACAGTAGGAGTCTTCCAATTTAGCTGCTGTGAGGGCTGGACTGCCTTGTCCAAAGACCATTTTACTAATTAAAAGTGTTTTAAATCTTAATCTTAATGGGGACTTTAATCTTAAAGTCGAAATTGCTAATAATAGTCAGTAAGGATTATAAACCCCACTGGTTTAATAAAAAAGGGAGCTAATAACAGTGGTACTTAGATGTCTGTGTGTTACCCAGAAGTTCTAGGGGGTGTGACATCTCTAGGGGACTGTTGGAAAGAAAAAAGAAACTCAGAAAGATTAAGCACCTGGATTAAGAGCTCAGAGACCAGCAGTGCCAGATCCGGTGTTTTGAGCCCGTCACCAGTGTGCTTTTCAGAGGGGTCACACTGATTGGGCCCAGAAAGTGAGTGAAGCAAGGGCACCAGGTTAGAGATGAGCAGGCCTGGGAAGGCAGCTGAGGCTCCCAGCCCACTGTCCCACCATTACAAAGACTCGGGTGTTTCCTGCTGCTTTGCCCACTCCCCCCATCCTCACTGCCAACCTAGTAACCATAGTGAGCGTTTATAAAAATAGTAGTAGCTCCCCTACTTAAAACTTTCCGATGGTGTCACAGCGCCCGTCGATGACAAGCATACATAAAATGTGGTCTGTCAGGGTGACTCCCTGCCTGACTCTCAGAGCGAGGCAGGTGCACAACTCCAGGGGGCGCCTTCCAGTGCAAGGTGGTTGTACTGCCTCTCACTTCACCCCTTCTGCCCTTTTTCTTCAAAACACTGAGCCCATTGCTACTTAAATCTTTTTAGTGCTTGATTTCCCTTCTCCTGGAATTGTCTGCCCTGGACCATCAGAGTCAACTCTCTCCTGTCGTTTGTATCACACTTTTGTGGGAGGGCCTTCCCTGACCATCCAATACAGGGTAACGCCCTTCCAGTAACTTAAAAAAATTTTTTTAATTTATTTTTTATTAAAGTATGGTTGATTTACAATGTGTTAGTTTCTGGTGTACAGCCCAGTAATTCAGTTATATATATATATATATGTATTCTATTTTGTATTCTTTTTCATTGTAGGTTTTTATAAGATACTGAATGTAGTTCCCAGTGTTATACAGTAGGACCTTATTGTTTATTTATTTTATACATAGTAGTTTATATCTGCTAAACTCCTAATTTATCCCCCCACCCCCACCCACTGCCTTTCCCTTTGGTAACCATAAATTTGTTTTCTGTCTGTGAGTCTCTGTTTTGTCATAAGTTTGTCATTTTTTTGGATTCCAAATATACGTGACATCATATATTTGTCTTTCTCTGACTTACTTCACTTAGTGTGATCGCGTCTAGGTCCATCCATCCTTTCAGTAGCTTTAACATCACCCTGCCTTATGCTGTTTATAGCACTTCCATCCTCAGAATCATCTCTGCTTAGTTCCTATTCCCTCCCTGGTACATTCCATGAGAGCAGGCACTTTGCCAGATTTGTTCATTACTGTGGTCCTTAGCAGTAGAATATTGCCTGGCACATTCAATAGTAAATATGCATTAAATAAATGAACATCCGTGCTACTACGAAACTGCACACACACGGTCCAGTTTTGATCAAAGCTTTTCCTTTCTTCGTGGCTTCTGCGCCCCTCTACCAACCACAAGCTCTGTTTCAGCCGCCGAGATCCCGGCATGTTGTCAGGGATCTGACATACAGAGCTTCCATGAGGTCATTCAACTGTTAGGCTCGATCCAGCTGGTTTTGATTTGAGTGTCTGTTCATGACTCAGTTAATTGTAACCACATTCCTGCGGTATGAACACAGCATCTGAAGTCTCTTAGAAGGAGCGATGTAATAATACACACAATACAAAGTAGTGTTTGCAGTCCGGGACTTGGCTTAAAAGTGGGACTTAATTAGAATTTGGTGTTTATATGAAAATAGACAGGTTCATGGAACAAAATAAAAGCCCAAACAGTATTTAATAAAAAGTGGCATTTCAGAGGAGAAGAAAAAATTTTGAATAAAATGGTGCTTGTCCTTTTAGCTAATTATTTGGAAAGAATTATATCTTTTCCTCCCACAAAATGTCATGCAGACTGAACATCTGAATATAAAAATACAACCTTCAGATATTAAGGCATGGGCAGCAGGAAGTTACTAGCTGAGAGGACCCAGAGATGGGTTATGGCCGTGTCTGGTCCACATAGGATTTTAGATTAAGAGATATTTACTTTGTAGTATGTAGAACAAGGTTTCAATAGTGATGTCCTTGGCTTCCAACTGACATTGTTCCTTAACAAGTTACTGCTTTTGCTCTGAATCTAAGCCTTGGTGTATCAAACATTTAAGAACATATTTACAGCTTAAGTGGATTATGCATATGGTCAATTCATAGGCTGTTATACAATATGTGAATACAGGGGGAGATTTATTTAAGCCAAAGTGTCTGTACTTGGTTATCTGTCTTCTATTTGCCTGCCTCCCACTGGGAGGATATTCAGTTGTGCAGATGCAGCTAAATTCAGCACTGCAATTATTTTCTGCAAGTGTTGGATCTCTTCCTTCCTTGCCAGCTGAGTCTGTGCTTCTCAGCCAATTCTCTGCCCACTGAAACAAAAGACAGGATCTGAGATCCGGTGACATCCTTTTCCACTTAAGCCCCAAATTGTTGTGCCCTGTTGACTTCAATAGTGCACACGTGATGTTCCCAAAATAAGAGTGATGTTCCTGGTGCTCAGGACCTTGACCACACTGTTAGTTCATAAGTTCTTTTGTATGGATTTAGGACATACGAGACACAAATGAAGCTTGGGTGTCATCTTGTCGGAGGCTGCAGAGCAGCAAAACCGTTGTAAAAGCGTTAAAACACCTGTTGAAGTGAAAATGGGTGAACATTAATGCCAATATTTGACTGTACATGGAAATGAGAAAATATTTACCAAGTAATCCTCAGCTTGTAAAAGGGCCATTTCAGAAGTCTGCAAGTGAATCAGTTGCTCAGAACTGAGAACACATTCAGTCACAGGGAGGCTTGAGTCTCAAGGAAACCCTCACAAACCAGCCCACTGAAGACACTCCTTGAAGCCGGCTCCCCATGGGGATTCTAGAGACAGGGGGCAGTGTTGGTCCGTTGGCTCCTACCGGGAGCTGGACCTCCTTTGTTGGCAAGCTAAACTAGGTCAGGTTTTCTTATTGGCCTCCACACCTCTCTTTGCTTTCCCTCTGCTGCTCAATGCCTCCCTGACCCTCCAGCTCCACCCTGGATTATTCTATTTTATTCTTCCAAGTGCTTCCTGATCCCCAGTTACTTAACGCTTCCCATCCACACCCTTCATCTGAAGAGCTGATCACACTGTTCTTAGAAGACGTATTTGCATTTTTAAGTGTGATAGGTCATACTACACTAGTCATTTTGCTAACTGCCCTAAACCCAGTAAAGGCAAGGGTTCTGATGATGTTTCAATGGGAAGGATAACTACTTTTTAAAGCGTTTGTAAATTATGAGATTCTCCCAAGATAACTGTCTTTAAAAGCTGAAAGCTTATTTAGATACAACTAAATAGACACCTTCCCCCATCATTTTTCCAAGAAGAAAAGACCAAGGACTTGCTGAAGAATGTATGTGATTGTTGATTAAGGGTTTTACTTTGGATGAATGGTCCAGTATGACAATCGGAATAGAAAAAGAGACTGGGCAGGTTTGGATGGATCATGTCTAGAGAATTTACTAGACCCCGACTCCCTGTGTCCACAGAACTCTTTCCTGTGTCCACAGAACTCTTTCCTTTCCCCATCAGGACATTTGAGTTGGTCAGAGCCAACTTGAGGATTCCTAGTTTCAACCAGGGCTTCAAATCCTACTCTAAAGTGAGCTCAGCCTCTTGATGGTATAAACTAAATCTGCCCTCTCAAAACCCCTCCATTCCGGAGGTGACCTCTGGGGTGAACACGCTGTGCAAGACTGTTTCTGGGTCTGTTGAGTCTCATCTTCACACCCCCACCATTAATGTGAAGACTTGTGCTCTCAGAGGTCACTGTTGAACCAAGCTGGATTCATGTCTACATATTCTTCAAGCAATTTGTACTGTGCTAGTGGAGAATGAGAAGGTGAAATTCTGAAAAACTGGTATCCTAAATATTAATAATTCATTACTCGAGACGTTTTATCTTGAAATTGCTTAAAGAGCACACTTAACTCCACAGTAATTCCCAGTTTTTAGAATTTGGTACTTGGCCTTTTAAAGGCTCTCTGGCTGGTACTGTGAGCTGTGGTGTCCTCCGGTGGCTTAGGGCACTAACCTGTTTCTGTGTTCACAGTCTCTGGCTGATGAGCTTGCTCTTGTGGATGTTTTGGAAGATAAACTCAAAGGCGAAATGATGGATCTGCAGCATGGGAGCTTGTTTCTTCAGACACCCAAAATTGTGGCAGATAAAGGTAGTGGTGATTTCATGCCCCAAGTGGTCACGTAATGTGTTAATGTCCTCACCCCTTGAAAGAAAATTGGTCTCTCCATCCTGGTGAATCTAGTGCTGGCAGTTTCTTCTTTCCTTCTGGGTCCAAGTCATCCTCAAGGACAAAGACTAGCGGTACCTCTCTGTAAACCCTGCCCCACGTGTCTTCCATCCATATGATGCATAGCGTTTTGGGAAACTGTATCCTGAATCTTGTTTACACGTACCTGAGAATAGGGATGTTTTCGATCTGAAAAAAAAAAAATTTGCACAAAGTAATCTGAGTACCTTGAAGAAGCTAAATAAATTCATATTCTCTGTCCTGGATTTAGCACATTTAGGAAGAGATGCTGCCCACCACAGCATGGCTGTGCCTAAAGATAGAGAAATGTGGGCCTCTGAAGTAATTTCTCACCATACTACTAATAATAGCTGTTACTCGTTGAATATTAGCATTCTGGGTGCTGTGTGAAATGTGCTGCATGTCCCATCTTCACAGCAACCCTACGAGAGGTAACCCTGTTGCCTCCATTTTATGGGAGAGAAAACTGATAAAAGTATTAATAACAGTCAAGTCACGTAACAACAGGGTTTAATTATATCAGTCATCCAGAGCTGTTGGGTCTGATGATCACATGAAATCTCAATGTCTGTATAATTTGGGAAAGGTACACTTCCTTAAGAAAAAAATAAAATATTCTCTAGAGAAACGTACTGTTTAAAGTGAACACGCTTCTTTAAAATATTGAGTATTAGAAATTAATTTCTAGCCAAGAACAAACACTCAAGTGCTTCCTTCCCTTCACAGACTGAATTAACATTAACTGAATTAACAAGGCTGCAGTTACCCTGAAATTGGTTTTGTGTTGGAGGGCAGCCTGTTGAACTTTGGACTCACTGTTTATACTTTGTATCACTGACAATCCAATGTTCTCTAAAGCCAATAGCAATTCGACTTTGCTAGCTGAAACATCATTTAGGGCCTTCTATATTTCCTGGGTTCATTTTCTGAGCCAGCGTCCTGATTGGAATGTTTCCACGTCCCTCGAGCATTGCATGCAGTTCAACCCCTTTACAATGCAGAAGACATCATTCTCACCAGCTTCTAGAAGCTTATGAATGTTCAGATTTCTAAAGCATATCATATGGCATGTTTTGAGGAAGGGTTGTGTGTAAATTGCCTTTTTCTCCTCTCCTTCAAGATTACTCTGTGACCGCCAATTCCAAGATTGTGGTGGTGACTGCAGGAGTTCGCCAGCAAGAGGGGGAGAGTCGCCTCAATCTGGTGCAGAGGAACGTTAATGTCTTCAAGTTCATTATTCCTCAGATCGTCAAGTACAGTCCTGATTGCATCATAATTGTGGTTTCTAACCCAGGTATTAATCATCATGGTGCCTTAAGAATTGGTTCTGTTTAAAATCACTATTTAAGTTTTTTGCTGTTTTGTTTTTTTTTTTTTTTTTTTTTTGAACTTAAAAATCTGTTTTGGTGTTCACTGGCAGAAGGAATTCACGTGTCTTCTGTTGTTGGCCACGAAAGAGTAATGTGTGCAAAACAAATGGCAGTGTCCCAGGCCCAGTGTTTAAAAATGTGAGAGGAGTTTTATATAAAACAGTTTCATCTGCTTGCTTTATCTGGGTCTGTGTGGCGTCTAAAAGCTTTAAAAATTTCTATAAAGATATCCTGGCATGCATCATGAAACATTTGAATATGGTTTCAATTGGGAAGGAATATTTTAGCATATTTGACCTTCTGTTTTCCAGAAAATGCATTCTAGTCTCCTTATCTCTCAAATTCTTCAAAATTGAATAGGATTGAATTGGAAGAGTTTAAGAAAGCCATGAATTAGTCCAGGTTTAAAGACAGAAATGGGCTGTATTGATGAATAAAAATGTGCTTAACACCAAATATTGTGACTTAAAACTTCTGGTTAGAAAGAATTGCTTTTTTTTTTTTAGCCTAAACAGTCAAAATTCAGTCTCTATTTCACACATTCGCCTATAATTTGCCACCAAGCTTACTACTGATAGGTGAGCATAGTGGACACATTGATAAAATGGTAAAACTGGTTGCCTCTGATTCTTCACATGAGAAAGACTGTGATAAAAGCCAGGAGGAGCCTGATAATTTTCGGGATAATGAGAGTTGGGAGCCAGCAAGACCAGAGGTTATTTTAGTACTATTCTCTGCAATCCTGGATTGGAGTTTCCTAAATACTTAAATCTTGCTTCTAAAACTTCTCTTAAACATAGAGTGGCGGATAGGCGTAGAGCAGGAATGGCAAACAACAGGCATGTAAGAAGTTGCCCCATCCCATGCCAAAGACTGACATTAGTAACTGGTTATACAACTTTACTGGTATAGCTTCAAAGTCTTAACTCTCCAGGGAGTCACTCCTACTGAATCAGAGTTGCCCAGGAAGAGTTTATAACATCCAGGCCAAAATGACCCGAAAGCATCCCAGCTGGCGTCTATATTTGAGGGTGGAGGTGGAGACTAGTCTTCCTGTGTGCTCAACTTCCTCCTTTTTTACAGCTTAGCCTGGAAGTGCTATGATCCTCTCTAGACCAGCAGGTCATTAAGTAACGATAGAAAACGTTAATACGTTTTATTATCACATTTGTTTACTGACTGGTGTCTTAGGCCCAGGGAAACAGAGTAGCAGGCCTCGGTACTTTAGTAACCAACAGCTTTTCATTTTTTTTTTTTAATTGAGGTATAGTCAGTTTACAATGTTGTAACCAATAGCTTTTGGTTTATGTTGACAGTCATTATAAAGTGTTAGAATTAGAAAAAACTGAAGTGACGATCTAATTCAACTGTTTCTCTTTCCACCTATAGGAAATTAATTAATCTGCAAGGTTCTTATGTATTCCTCTTTCAAGTGACATTGTAAATAAAAAACCGCAGTGTTGCATTTTTCATATTTTTACAATCTTTTTTTCTTTGTCCATGGATCAGTGGATATTTAGTAATGGTGTTAATAATAATCACATTTAAAGGAACAAATATATATAATTCAGTTCTTAAAATTTGAAAACAACATCAATGTCCTACAATAGAGTAATGGTTTAAAAATGTGGCATCTGTAAAATGGGTATAATCTCTCTTAATATAAAGCTTAAGTGTTGTTTCTTGTCTTTTGTAACCCATTATCTCTAACTATGAAAGTCAAGTATTTACCTCTTTCTGGACACATCTTATTTAGGGGGTGGGGCAGTGGGAGAGAGGAAACCCTGGCACCCACTAATTGCCATTAGCAGTTGAAATCAGTTTTGATTTACTTACACACATATATTTTTAAACCTTTTAGTGGATATCCTCACATACGTTACCTGGAAACTAAGTGGATTACCCAAGCACCGTGTGATTGGAAGCGGGTGTAATCTGGATTCTGCTAGATTCCGCTACCTAATGGCGGAAAAACTTGGCATTCATCCCAGCAGCTGCCACGGATGGATTTTGGGAGAACATGGCGACTCAAGCGGTAAAAAAAAAAAAAAAGAAGAAAAGATATTTACTGTGTCCGTATGGTATTGTTTTTGACCTTCTGAGTTTTTTGTTTGCTTTTTACATTTTATTTTTATATGTTCTCACATACTTCACATTACAGAGAAGTAATTGTGGCAGGATACTTTGATACTAAGTAAATACTTATTGTGTCCATGAAATGAAATAGAATTAAACCATTCTCATCATTACATGGATCTCATGGGCTTAATCAAAGACCATGAAAATGCCCTAGTCTTCTCAACAAGTACCCTGAATTTGCAAAATTACGGATGAAAAGCGATCTTGTTTGGCCACGAGCAGCTTTGCACTTCATTGCTTTTCGAGCCTTCACACCCCGACTCCCCCAGGCCTCTGCTCATATTTCCTAAATCTACAGTGTTCTTCAAAGGTCCCTGAGGCACACATACTTATTTTTCAGGATCTGGTTCAAATGCCTATTTTTTGTAGCCCTTTCTGGCACTCTTTCCCTACATTTATGTTCTATGACACTTTCTCCAGACCTCTGTGAGAGCATGTTCCATTGCTTTACTGTCCTTTACTTGCCTGTTTTGGTGCATCAAAACCTCCAAAAGATTTAGTCAAGGATGGACAGCACCTTTGGGAGCAAGCTTGGAAGGAAATATTTGATCTGGTTAAGACCAGAGAAATTCACTGTGGTTACATGGAGTTTCTTTTGAGAAAGAGACTGAACTTGGGGCATGAGAAGAGGTAATTAGACTTAGATTATCTTCAGGTTTTATCCAAGAATTCTTTTTTTACTTCACTTTAGGGAAAAAAGAGGGGGGCTTATATTTGAAAAATAAGCAGGCGGAAAGTTAAGAATTCCTCAAACCCAAAAGTTGAGGATAGTCCAGAACTAGAATCCCTTAGAATTTCACAAACTAGAGAAAGGCACGAATTCCTCCGTGTCTGTAAGTATAACACAGCAATTCTATTTTCACGAAAATGGTTGAAAGTTAAGAGGTCAGATGTGTAGATGTGTGGCTATCTGAAGGCAGATGTCAGCCTTTTGGGGGAAGAATATTATGTCAGTTGGAGCAGTTAAAGTGGATAACTTAGATCAGGGGTGAAATCTGGACTAAGAGAAGATTTTTTAAAAATTGTGTCAGAGCTAGATAGAATGTTCATCTTCTTTCTCTTTTTTTCCCCCTCTACAGTGGCTGTGTGGAGTGGGGTGAATGTGGCAGGTGTTTCTCTCCAGGAACTGAATCCAGAAATGGGAACGGACAATGACAGTGAAAACTGGAAGGAAGTGCATAAGTTGGTGGTAGAGAGGTCAGTGGAAGGGGGCCTGACTTAAGATGATTAATTTCATCTTCATTAGACAATATTAAGAACACTCTCCATGGCTGCCTGCTCAGATAAACTCTTCACAGCTAAAAGAGGCAAGACGAGCTTCTACTAGGCTAGTCCCCCTGGGGAAGCAGACATTTTTCTAGAGAACTTCTGTTGTAGAAGTAATGGGAGCATAACGTGGAATTAACTGAGAAAGGCTTTCAAAATGCCTCCTCTTGACGAATAAGGCTGACTTGTTTAGAAGTTAAATCCAGAATTGCCCAAAATACTTACTGGTTGATTGCTGAAAGTGTTCAAGCCGTGCTCTATTTACCTTTCCACACCCAACCAAGGATACCCTTTTCCCCTCTTTTTTTAAAACTTATTTTTTATTAATAACCATCCTCTCTATGAGCTTCGTGTTTATCATAAAATAAGGTGTCGTTTTGCAGTAGAATAAAGAATGCAGGTTTAGATTCAAATTACAGCACTGATACTAACTAACTGTATATATATTGGTTGGGGGGGGGCATGTTTATTTCTTTTTAATGGAGTCCCTGAGGATTGAACCCCATTCCCTGTGCATGCTACACATGCACTGTGCCACTGAGCCATACCCTCTCCCCGTCTAACTGTACATATATTCTTGGGAAGCCATTTAACCTTTGAGCTGAATCTCAAGTTTTCTCATCTGTAAAATCATAAGGTATTAAAAATTATTGCAAAAGTTGGATTAAAGCACACATACTTATCACTGATGAGCATTCAACGAATGTTAGCTTTGCAGAGAGTTCTTACTGAGTTCTCAAATATGGAATAATTTTGCTCAATTTTAATGACTTTTTCAAGCTCTTTTTTTGTTTTCCAAGAATTTGACCTGTAAATGGAGGAAAAAACTCTTTAAAAACTTGAAAGTATTTTAGAATTTCATTAACATAAACCCTTTATTTTATAAATGAGAAAACTAGGGCTCACCCAGGTAATGAAACTTTCCCCGGGTCTTCTAGTCAGTCATAGATTGCATCAAATCCCAATTTTTCCAATACCAAGTTACTCCTGCCACCTGCTTCTCAAGTACAAGTGCCTTCGTGGGTTTCAAAGTGTTCAGTTTGTTCTTAGAAAATTGCCAGGCAAGGTTGTTGTCTCTTTGCTCTTAAGTTAGTTGGTCATAGTATTTTAGGTGACAATAGTTAGTGACCTCCAAGAGACCTTAAATTAAGGTATATTTTGTCCTTTAAATGTGATGGTCCTTTTACTTTCTTTATGCCCTGATTTCATTAATATCTTTGGAAATATGTTTATGAATAAGATAGGTTGGAAAATGTACATTTTTACCACTGGCCCTTTATAAATATTCACTTATACAGTAAACTATTTAAATTTTTCAAAGCATTTACATAGCACCTACCATGTAGTATTTAAATTTTAAACGTTTTACATAATTTTAACTCATTTAACCAACTTATGAAGTAGGTACCATTGCTATCTTTATTTTACAAAAGCAGACACCGAGACAGGTAGGTTAAATTATTTACTCAAGATTATACAGTTAAGTGACAGAGCAGGAGTCAAACCCAGAGTCTGATTTTGATGATTATTGATTCTGGTTTCAATGATTTCTTTTATGAATTTTTTTAAAATTATTATTTCTTAGTGCCTATGAAGTCATCAAGCTGAAGGGATACACCAACTGGGCTATTGGACTAAGTGTGGCTGATCTCATTGAATCCATGTTGAAAAATCTCTCCAGGATTCACCCAGTGTCAACGATGGTGAAGGTAAACTGTTAGGAAATATATGATTTCTAGCATAGTATTTTTTAGGAAGATTAAGAAGGACCAGATAAAGTCTCAGTCCACACTTGTTTCTTCATGTCAAAGTTTTATGGAAGCTTCTCCTTTCCAACAAAAGTTCAGAGCAACAAGGGCAAGGAATTTACAGAGCTGAGACATTGAATATATTTTTCCATTTCTCCCTCGTATGATGTGGCAAACTGAATATTAACTCTGAGTCAACACATCCTCAGGTGATCACCTGAATAATTTCTATAGTTTCATTTCAATTTGGTGTATTAAACAATAGATGGATTTTGATGTATGTAATGCATGTGATACCTTAGCAAATATAGTTTAATTCAAAAGCTATGGAACGGTTAAGTAGAAACCATTTTTAAATAAAACTAAAATTGTATTAAAGCATTGTCTAAAATAACTCATTTTCCTCAAGTCAGTGGCAGGGGTGAAAGAGAAGGGAAAATGCAGTAGATTAAAAGAAACACACAAAAGAGAAAGAAGTATTTGAGGATAAAACATGGTCAGATTTTTTTTCTTAACATACTATAGAAGAAAAAGTTAAAAGCAAGTATGGCAAAAATTGGATAATTACTGAGTCTTATTGCACATAGAGGAATTGCTTTTTTCTCTACTTTGGTGTATGTACAAAAATTTTGGAAGTTAATTTTCGAAAAATATATTAAAGTAATTTGATTCTCATACTTAAATAATTTAATTAATTATATAGTTAAATTGATCCTGTGAGTGAATTACTTAAGAAAAACTCGTAGTCTTTTGGAAACTGTACTATTCTCCCAACAATTCTTGGATGCTGCAAGAATCTTACCATTGAGTGGCTTCCAACTGCTAGCCTGCACCTTGTAGGTCGGCTATCCCCTGAAATTCTCTCCTTAACTGAAGAATTTTAAGAAACTGAAGATTTCATGAAACAAAGCCCAGTAAGAACCACAACTGAATGCAATTTAATTTGAAGACATGTTATCAAAGCAGAGAGGTGTCAATAGTTCGATGAAGTATTCATTACTTTCATATAAATTTCTAGTTTTATCATCATGTATATTTGTAAATGCTGTGTATAAAGTCTAATTCAGCATGTAAATGTTAGGGAAATACAGGCCTGTCCGTGATTTAAAAAAACTAAAGAATGAGTTTACGCTTGCCAAATTTCCTGCATTTCCTTCTGTTCTAACCTAGGACCTGTGATCATTCTTAGTTGCGGTTTCATTCCTTAATCTGAGTCTTTTCTTGGTCTGGCAGGGGATGTATGGCATTGAGAATGAGGTCTTCCTGAGCCTTCCATGTATCCTGAATGCTCGGGGACTGACCAGTGTTATCAACCAGAAGCTGAAGGACGAGGAGGTCGCCCAACTCAAGAAAAGTGCAGACACCCTGTGGGACATCCAGAAGGACCTAAAGGACCTGTGACTACTGGCTTCTAGTTCTAGGCTGTAGAAACTTAAAAACTACAGTGTGATTAGCCATGAGCCTTTAGTTTTCATCTATATACATGGGGCACAGCTTGCTTTTATCTTCCTAAATCTGTGAATCTGGGTTCACAGAATCAAAGCCTGTGCTTGGTTTAATGCTTGCAATATGAGTCCTTGAACAAATAAAATTAACGATCGTAGTGTGCTTCTGTCTCTGGAATTCTTTGTTTCACGGTTTCTGAAAGATCTCCGTCAGTTTTTCAAATAGTTCTTTCCCTGTGTCAGAAATTTACCTAATTTCTATCATCTATGTTCCATCTTCTCTCCTCCTTCCACTGAGAAGTACAACAATTCTTTGTCACAACATGTGTGACGGTTTTGTTGCTGAGCCTATGGTTACCGTTTTTTCTTAAAGGATTTAATTTTTTTTAGAGCAGGTTTAGTTTCACAGCGAAACTGAGAGGAAGACAGAGAGATTTCCCTAAAGACATGGCCTTTGTCTCCTGACTCTCACCGTGGCAGAACAGTGGTAAAATCCCAAGTACCACAACAGTTCTGAAAAGTAAATCTTTGTGGACTGAGAGATACTTTACAAGAGATGATTTAGAAAATATGAACATATGTATGTGTGTGTGTATATATATATATATATATATATATGCATGGCTGGAACCTTATGCCGTACACAAGAAACTGACATACTGTAACTGACCATGCTTCAATAAAAAAAATTTTTTTAAAGAATGATAGAAAACAAGATTTAGTCAGTGGAAAAGATTATGAATAACTCAACAGCATGACTGGAAAATAATGTTAGATGCATGCCTCATACCTTAAAACAGTACAATTTCTGAATGGATCAAATACTTAAATGCAGAAAGAAAAAAAAAAAACGCAACCTCTAAAAGAAGATATGGTACATTCCTTTACTACCTTGAAATTGGGAGGGCCTTTCTAAGTCTCCAAATCTAGAGGCATTAAAGACTAGTTCAATTCAACCATAGAGAAAAAGAACTGCCTGCCTGGAAAAACAAAGTTGAAAGATAACAGCAAACTGAGGGAAAACAATTCAAATCACAGGCAAAGGGTTTATCTCCCTAACATACGAGGACTTGCTAGAAACTGATTTTTAAATGCCATAAAAAAAAGAATCAAAGGGATATGAATGTACAGTTCCCAAAAAAGAAAGCAAATGACTATGAAATATGTGAGAAAAAAACAATTCCAACTTAATTTGTAAGAAGTGCAGGTTAAAAGTCATCTGATAGAACATTTTTTGCCTACCTGGAAAAATCCAAATGTTTGCTAACACTCCCTAATGACATGCCTGTGGGGAAATGGAACTGGAATATTGCTGGGAGGAATGTGAGTAACCCTCATGGAGGGCAATTAAGCAATGTTTATCAAGTTGTAAAAGTATAGTGCCTTTGATTCAGAAATTCTGTTTTGGAAACTTAAACCTGCATGCTAACATGAGAACAACGACGTGGCGTACGCGTTAGTTTAGTTAGTAGGGCAGCATAGTTTGTAATAGTAAAAGATGGTAAACAATTGAAATATCTACCAACCGAAGACTGTTGAATTGTATCTTTTCACTCAGTGGAATACTTTTCCATTGTGTAAAAGAGTCTGCACGCTCTCCACACATCAATACAGAAAGGGGGACTGATAGTGGAAAAGAATCGCCTGCAGAAAAATGGAAGGAGAAAAAGAACATAGTTGATATTTGATCATATGTACATTAACAAACTGTAAGGTTATTTAAAAAAAAAAAACCTATATACCTTGAGAGTTAATGGGTAATGGTTGGGAAAGGGGGAATGTGGAAAGACCTGGGCATATGAAAAGGAGCCTTCTAGTGTACAATTTTTATACTTTATGGCTGTTGAAGCAGGGGAATGTATTGCTGGTTAATGTTTTTTAATTAAAAAAATATTAAAATTGCTTTCAATGTAAAAAATAATAGCAAGGACATTAAACTCTTCAGAATTTCTGATCAATTAATTTTGTCTTCTTGTTTCATTTTTTTTCCAGCCTCCTACACTGTGGGAAAATAGCAAAAACAACTTAATCTTTTATGAAGTGTCCTCTAGAAACGTTCTGAAGGCTCTAATGCTGATTTTTTTTTCTTTTAATGTTCTTGCCTGGATCATAAAATGAAGCAACCCATGCCGGTCAGGCCATCTGATTGTAAGAGGTGTTTGCTATTGTTTACAGAAGTCAGCGTTAACCAAGCTTTTTCAAGATTTAATAATTGTCTTTCGGGAAATTTTGAAATTCAATTCAATGTTGCAGTATATAGGGTATTTCCATTGCATAACTTTTTATAAGCATTGTGATAAGACATAAATTCTGTACCTCTATTCAAGCCCACAAAACAGGCTGTTTCTGAATAGACACTGTGTCTCAGAGTCTAGCACTGAGACCCATGTTTTCTTATTTCTAGATTATTAGCTTGAAACCCAAAGAAGCTAATGGTTGGAGAACCACCATTCTCTTTAAGTATTCTGTATTATTTTACCTGTGCTCAGATAATAGAGAACAAACTTTACAATGTTCAACCAATAGATTTAACTAAGTGATGTGGAGGAAAAATGAATTCTTACATGCCTGGAAGACAGATTTAATTTAATTTGAAATAACCAAGAAATGTTATTACTAGGGATCAGAGAACTAAAACAAATATATCTGTAGTCACACAACATTCATGTTTAGTCTAGTGTACACAGTCCTACACTTACTTTCAAATGTTACACCTCCAACGCCCTGGCTCTTTTAACTTCTAATCCACGTGATGAGATTATTCTGAGATAAATCTAGTTTGGGGTGAAAAGAGCTTTCTAAGAAATATATTTAAAAAAAAAAAAAAAACACCTGTGGTTTGGACAGGATAAATAAATATACAGGCAGTTTTTCTCCCAAGGAGAAAAAGATCAATCAGAAGGTGATGACAACTCACTTCGCAGGTTATTTCATGTTTGTTCTACTGACACGGTATTTGGCTCCCCGCCACCCACATTGCAAAACACTCAAGGTTGCCAGGCACTTCCTCTTAGCAATGAGGAAGTCAATGGCCACCTGGGAATTATGGCTCCCACCTGATGCCCGGCAGCTGTCGCCTTCAATTCATGTCCAAGACCTAAGTGGTCCTTTCTAATCAACTATGTAATTTCAGAACCATGAGCAGGATATTTTTAACAGTGGCAAAAATAACACACATATATTTGACAAGGGCTTTACAGGGAAATGTCATGAGCTAACTTAAAATTTAAAGATTACATTTTATTTCTACCCCTAATAATAACTTGGGGGGTGTGGATGGGGGACAGGAGAAGCGTGCCAGCACAATCTTTTAATGAATGTTGGTTCGCTTGTAAATTAACAGCACACATGTTTGGGGTAAAAGACCTATTTTATACATAAATATATTTATATAAGTTTCATATTGATACATGAGAAGGCATGATTTTTTCCGTATGTTAATTTTGAACATCTTGTAAACTCAATGTGTTTACATCTCATTTTTAAATTAAATGCCTTTAAACACTTTTCTCCATGCCTCAACTCACGCACTAAATAGTAAGGTCATTTGAATTTTAATAATAAAAATGTGTTTGGATAACCTAAACCCTTTGTAAAAACAAAATCTCTTAAGAAATTGATTTTGGGGGGAGGGTATAGCTCAGTGGTAGAGTGTATGCTTAGCATGCATAAGATCCTGGGTTCAATCTCCAGTACTTCCAATAAAAATAGTAATAATAATACATGAATAAACAAATGAAACTAATTACCCCTTCCCCCCAAAATAAACCCAAATAAAAATAATTTTTAAAAAAAGAAATTGATTTTACCCTTTATTTTGTGAGCATCAAGAATGGAATAAGAGAAATAATGTCTTGTTTTATGTGGACATTTGCAAGGCTAATTTATACTACAAGGAATTTTACCTATCATGGTATCCAGTTTTAACTTTATTCCTGAATATCCTTTATATCTGTTCTTTATTTATATATATATATATATACATATATATACATTATATATATGTGTGTATATATAATATATATTATATTATATATGTTATATATATATTATGTATATATATATACACACACACATACATATATATAAAACACAACACACAGTGGATTTTAATGAGAAAATAATTGTATACTTGAATTGAATACCTCATAATCCTTATAAAACTGAAGCAGGATGATAACATTTAAGTGGTTAACATACACGGGAGAGCCAGATACAGAGTATAACTTACAAAGACAGTATTGCTGCTTTTTTCCCCTTTCCTCCAAAAAGGAAAGAAAAAAGTCATTTGGGTAAAGAGAAACACAAAATCAAAATTGGCAGCTCCCTCCCTGACTGCTTAAAAGTCTGGGAGTTGGTTCTGTCACTAAAACTGGCCTTTATCCTCATTCTTGGTTTTTCTTTTTAATCCTGCTTCAAAATTATATGCTGCCTTCACACAAGTGATTGTAAGCCAGGTGAAATATTGTCTTTAAAAAATGTATACTTAAAGCAGCAACAAGCAAAACCTTCAGACTTCTGTTGACTGTCGTGTTCCAGGCGTTGTGCTCGGGAGCTGAGATTCAAAGATGGAAATAACACTGTTCCACCTTTCACAGTCTTACAGAGAAGAGGCAGATGCGAACGCATTATAATGAACATTATAAAGCACATTATAACGAACGTAGCCAGAGATATGCCCAGGGCATTAAAGAAGCATTAAGGAGGAATATCTATGGTAATTTAGGAGGACAGAGATTAAGAAAATCTTGGTCCAGGTGACACCTAGAGGGTAAAAGAGGAGCTGGTCCGGGGCACCGAAGGAGTGACCAGCAAACCATTCCTGGCAGAGGGACAATAATTGTCCAGGAAGAGAAGCACTTCACAATGCTGTGTGGGGGCTTTGAAATGCAGCCTGATGGCGCTGGAGCACTGGAGTCCCGGCTTGCGCGTTAGACATGCGGCTGGGCAGGTGTGGGCGCGTATTCCACAGAGATACCCACTAGAGAAGGTTAGAAGGACGCAACAAGACGCATGGCATCTCCAAATCCACAGAGAGTGCTGGCAATATTTAGACTGTCCGAATAATCACGATCTTTCAGGGCTAAGGGATTTTAAAACAATGTACTCAAGAAACACTAAATATATTTATTGATTTCAATGTATTTTATAAAGAAAAATGACAAGATTATACTGTATAGCACAGAGGAATATACACAAAATGTTATGATAACTCACAGAGGAAAAAAATGTGACAATGAGTGTGTATATGTCCATGAATGACTGAAAAATTGTGCTGAACACTGGAATTTGACACAACATTGTAAAATGATTATAAATCAATAAAAAATGTTAAAAAAATAAATAACTAAATAAAAAGGAAAAAAATTTTAAAAAATAAAAGAAAAATGGTCTCTTCCCTCCTCTTCCTCAATTCCTTCCCCTGAGAGTTGACCACTGGTATGCATGGAGACGCCGGACTCAAGAAAAAAACGCATCATTCCCAAAGGAAGGATTTTCCCTGGGAAAGAGGCAGAGATCCTGGTACTTCACAAAGTACTTCCAACTCTCTTGCAAGCAAGCGGCAGCTTAGAAAGCTTGAGATATGTCTCCGCATTGTCCATTTCTTCCTTCCTTTTCTCCTCCCCTTAATCCATTCCAAACCTATCTTTTCCTTCTTGTTTTAAACTGTGACATTTCAACATGTTGCTCATGCTTGATGACTGAAATGTTCCTGATTTTGCTTTTAAAAAGTGTCTAAGTAGGGGGAGGGTATAGCTCCAGTGGGAGAGCGCTGTGCTTAGCATGCACAAGATCCTGGGTTCAATCCCCAGTACCTGTGTTAAAAAAAATAAATATTAGCTAATTAATTGACCAATTAATTAATTAAATCTCCCTACCCTCCCCCAAAAATAAACCAATAGTGCCTAAATATGATGAAATTTCCCTATGCTTTCAGGAACAGATGTATGCCTAGCTATTAATTTTGACTGAGTGTGAACTGGGTTCCAGGCAAAATGAGAAGCACTGGAGCAAAGGTGGAAAGCCGCAGACCCGAAGCCTAGTGGGAAAAGACACCAACCAAATCATGACACAACTAGGTGTATAGCGTTACAAACTGTAATGAGACTTACGAGGAAAGCGTGCCCTATTTCGGGAAACCACTGAGAGCTTCCCTCTGGGACAGTTACATTTGATCTGCAGATGGAAGGTCTGAGAAGCATTCTAGGCAGAGAGCGCAGTCTGTGCAAAGGCTTTGAGGCAGAAAGCACCATGGCCTACTTAAGAAACTGAAAGAAAGTCAGCGGGGTTGGGGCTCCGAGAAAAAAAAAAGAGAGAGTTAAAAACAGAAGAAAATGCAGAAGTACACAGTCACCGTATTCTGCAAGATCTTGTAAGCCAGGTTCAGGATCTGAATCCTTAGCCTAAGAATGTGAAGTCAATTGTATGTTTCGAGTTCGAGTGTGACTTGATCCCTTTTGCGTTTTTCAAAAACCACTTGAGTTGTCAAACGGCAAGAGTGGATCCTGGAAACCATCACAAGAGACGAATGTAACTTAGACTAGGGGGAGACTGGAGAAGCCGGAGAAGTCTGGAGATATTTACAAGGCTGCATGGATATGCAACAGGCAGGGGCGAGGACTCAGTGGTTGGCGCCAGACTCCTGATGTAAATCACGGCTCTGACACTCGTTAGCTGTGTGACGTTGAACCCATCCATTAACCTCAGCCTCATTTTCCACATCTGTAAAATGAGCAAAATATTGTTCCTTTCCACCCAGGGCTGTTGTGAGAAACTAAGTCCTTCAGAGACATAAAACACCTAGCACAGTAACTGGCACCAGTGCTCTAGAAATGTGTGATGCTCTCAGCCTCGATATGGAGAATGTAGGTGCAGAAGAAGGAGCTGCAGAGGACGACCAGAATTGTCGTTCACTGTATTCAAATGTGGCTGCAGTTGGTTTAGGAGGAATCCTGTAGGAGCGTGAAATTGTCAAGCTCTGAACTGGTGACAACCTACAAGAAACGATTGTATCTTTCTTTGCCCATTGGAATTTCTTTCTTTCTTTCTTTTTTTTAGGTCAGACCCCAAAGAGGAAATTACTCTCCCTTCAAAAGGTGATGAAAAATGAAAGAACATCCTTTTTGCCACAAAAATGCTGAACCCCAAAGAGCACAATCCCAAGTGGGTTGCCACAGAAATCACAGAGCACTAATATGAAAACGACAGAGAAGTTGTTCCTTGGGCAATAAGGAGCTAGCAGCACCCTCCTTAGGAAGCTACCAGGACACACTTATTCTTCCATCCTTTCAGTAAATATTTCTGGAGTGTGTATATAGCATGTCAGGCAAATTGCTAGGTGCAGAGATACCAAAGTGACTGTGACAGACAGGGTTTCTATCCACCTAAAGATTAGTGGGAAGTGTTAAGAACTTCCAAGAAATTATTTTAAATAAAACTCCACATCTGAAATTAATACATTAAAAATAAATAAATAAAATCAATATAAAGTAAAAATAAGATAAAAGATAAGAAAAATTACTAAACATGGTAAAGCTATCATTTCAGAGGTCAAGAGCAAACATTATACTGAACTATTAATACTAAAAGTAGTCTCAGTAAAGTCATTTATAGACACGTAATTATTTGGCAGTGTTTGGTATATTGCACTCAAATAAAAATAAAGCATGTTATAAATATTAGGAAAGAATGACTATTTTTAGATGATTGCCTACCTAGAAAAATCCAAGAAACACCGTTAAGAATGTATCAGTGCTAATAAGACGATATAACAAGATGCCAGATACAAGATAACTGTCAACAGCAACCACTTTCCTTTATACTAGAAGAAATTTAAACTTGAAATGGAAAATCTTATTTCCTATATCACACTAATGATAAAGGATTTAAAATACCTATGAATAAATAAGAAAGTAAAATAAAAATAAAATCTTATACGAAGAAATGATGAAACTACTAATTATAAATTTTAGTAAAGTAATTTTATACATTATATAATTTACTAATGAAAGGACCTGAATACAAAGATATTTTATATTCCTGTGTGGGAAGATATTTATCATAAAGATATCTATTCTTCCTAATATAAAATTACTTGAATTCCAAGCAGAATCTGAATGAACTGATGTTTTTGGTTTTGGTTTGGTAGGGTGAGAGGTAAGAGGAGAGGCTGATTGTTTTGCTGGTAATGGATTTATCCAGGTGCGATGGAGTTAGAGGAGACATTTAAAGTACCAGAGCAAGATGGTCATAGTTTCCCATTTAAATGGCCACTCTAACTGCAGCATGGAAAAATGGACTGTGTGTATCTGTGGCAGGAAGGAGAGTGAGGGAAATAAATGCGGGGAGACTAGTTAGGACGAGTAACAAGATCAAGGCAGTTAACAAGTTACAGCTGAGGGCAACTTGGACCACGGTGGTGACAAAGGCAGAGGAGAAAAATAGACGCCTTTGAGACACAGTTAAGAGAAAAAATTGATAAGAATTAGAGCTCAACAGAAACTACAAACATTTCCAGATGCTGAACGAAAAAACTGAAAGTATTAATAAGGACCCTGATGTGAGATAGTGATTTCCTGTAGGGAGTATCAGGAAACATTAGGAAAAGTTTCCATCGAACCTGGACATCTTAAAAAGAAGATCCAGAAATGATGAGAAGAAAGGCTTTTCTCTCATCCACATGTAGCTAAGGGTTTTCAGCAGCTCCTTGCAAAGTAGAAACTAGAAGTTAACGTTGGAACTTTCACTTGTGTTTTGCTACACAGATTATGCTCAAGTTAAATGTTTAAAAATTGTTCGTATCACTCACGGCATCATGTGAACTCAGTCATGCTTACCTTACCCTGTTGTCTTTATAAAACCCTAAATAATGAAATCCTCCAAAGACTGATACGCCTTATATCCCTCAGCTAGGTGAATGCTTCCTGAATTGCACTCAAGCTTCTGCTCCCCAGAGTCAGGAAACCGGGTGAGCAGTATTGCCCGCGGAATGTTGTTTTAACAGGTCCAATTTCTGTATAATATGTTGAGTCTTGAGAAGGAATTCTTTGCACCGGGGGAGACTCAATCTCTTTCTCCTGACTTCTCAGGCAGGTTTTTTCCCCCATTTTTAAAAAATTTAAGTATAATCGATTTACAATGTTGTGTTAATTTCTGGTGTACAGCACAGTGACTCATATATATATATGATATATGAGCTATATATCATATATATATATATTCTTTTTCATTATAGGCCATTTCAAGGTATTGAATATAGTTCCCTATGTCAGGTAGGTTTAAGGAGGTCAATTCTCCACGACGATGTTTTTCAAAACTACCATTTTGGTAAAGAAGAATTACCATCACTAACAAGAGTGAAAGTCTAGTCATAACAACCCTCTGAAGCCCTCAAAAAAAAAGAAAACCAAGAGAGAAAGAAACAGATGCTTAGAACAGATAATTACTTTCTCTTCCTGTTTTTCTACAAACTGCTCTGCTCCTTCCTGAAGGAGAAAACATTTTCACTTGAAATGATCGCTTTTGGTAGAGGTGAATATCCAAAATTCTACACAGTTAAGATAAAATTATTCATTCCATATATAAGTTCACAGACTGGTGCACATGCCCCAGCAGGTCCCAAATCTCCTGTGTGGTCATGAACTATGCCACGGATGAACAAACAGTTTACACAAACTTAAAAAGCCATGCTTTGTTGTTTGTAGAACTCACCCAGTTTCAGGCATAGGTTTTGTTTTGTTTTGTTTTGTTTTTGTCTTATGGAAGTATTTGGATATCTGACAATTCATATGACAAAACCCATGCCAATTCCCAATTAAGATTTATATGGTTTGAGACCAAAAAAACTTTGAAAACAGCTTTCAAGGTCTTTTTCTATTTTTCCACAAGTAAGCTTGTGAAACCTGTATGCTTTATTCCTTATCAAGGCTTAATTTTAATGAGGAGCAAAGTTGAAATAATGAATGCCTTTTGAACAAGCAGTATCTTTGAACTTCAATACAGAGGTTAATTTGGTCTAGGACTGAAGGACCCAACACCAGTTTTTAATTGCAAACCTCTAACCTAGTGTCCCCATGTATTTGCCCACCTCTCCCATGAAGGTAAGAACTTCTAGGCTAATTGCCAAAGAGATAATAAATTGCTTTTAACTTTAACTCTTCCATGGTTATTTTAAAAGACACTGCATGCTTATATCTTTTTTTTTACATATATTCCTTTTCATATTCTTTTTCATCATGTTGCTACAAGATATTGAGTATAGTTTCTTGTGCTATACACTATAAACTTGTTGTTTATCTACTTTATGTAGATTAGTGATTATTCATTTCCTGAACTTACCTGAGTGGTATCTGCTTATATTGCAGTTAATCTTCTCTGATTGATTCACCCTCAGGAATATGCTGCCCCTTACAAAAGAACTACTATTTAGCTATTAGGATGTTATATGATACATTTTCAAGAATAACATTTTTCATGAAACACGGGATTTTCTGGGGTCAGCAGCATAAATCTATCCTGCTCACATTCCTTTGGTGAAAAATTAGTTCCCTGTCTACACCCTGTCTCCAGAAGATGGGGGGTTGTGTCTCAGCCAGGTGGCCATATTCCCAGGATGAATGAGAAAGCCAATTTAGTACACAATCTAAAAAGAAACAGTCTTTTTAAAAATACATTTTTATTAAAGTACAATCTGTTTAGAATGTTGTGTCAATTTCTGGAGTACAGCACAATACTTCAGTCATGTAGGAACATACATATGTTTGTTTTCATATTCTGAAAGATACGATTTTTTTTAATTTCAATATGAATATATCTAACATTAAGTTTTAAAATCTGATTTTCCTACAGAATTGTGTTTCTAACAGGGCTGAGTAATGTCTTTTCCTTTTGATCTGACACTATCGCATCCAAGGATTTGTGTTTAATAAAAACAGGCTTTTATGCCTTCTGCACACAAAAGTGGAGACTTACTAGATTGGTAGAAACAGGTAGATCCAAAAATATGTATTCTCAGGGGAACATCTGATGAACATTGATGGTATCAGGAGTTAATTGGGGTCCTGTGCATTGCTGGTCTCATCAGGGCTGGGTAGGACTGATTCTCTGGTGCAGATAACTACACTAAGCGTTGACTAGAAGGGAAAGAGGTTGTTACCAGCAGGTACTCCACCTGGCAGAGATCACTTTAGTACAATGGCCATACTAATATTCAAGTGTCTTTCATTGTATTAAACAAAAGAAATAACAAATATAACTACATCAGCAATCTTCATTAATATTATCACATATGTAATTTGCCTTGTTATGCTCATCATATTTGTTATATATATGTATGTGTTTTATAAGATATCTATATGTGTTTGGTATAAAATCATTGTGTAAAAAGATTTGGCCACATTTTGTATCCTGAACTGGGTGGAAAATGTCAGGAAACTAAACCTCCGCACTAGTGTCCCTAATCTAAGTAGAACTCGGAGAAAAGGGAGTCTAGGTGACAGGCAGCCAATGATCTCCTGCGTTGAGACCAGGACACAGGCAGATTCGCAGCTTGGGCTGGCCTGCCATGCGCAACTTCATGCATCCAGATTGCAATCTCTGAGCTCCGAGCCAAAGCAGGATTTGGAAGACACTGTACCACGGACGAGCATACATTCTCTTAACTAATGCCCGCAACAAGCTTATGATGTATTACCACCCCCATGTCTCAAGCCAGTACATAGTTCAGCTCTAACTGAGACTAGCCTGACTCCAAAGCCCTTTTTTAAAGAACGATTTGACTATGTTATCTCTCCAGCAATCTGACCAACCTATGGTATCATCAGGCCTTGGTTTCCACTCTGGGCAGAGTTTGCTCTCAACTTCGCAACGTTGGCTCCAGATTCTGATTTTTTTAACTGATATTTAAAAAAAAAAAAAAAGTGGTCCTATTGATTCTATCGAAATTTTATTGGGAAAAAGGAGGTGTTACCAGAGAGCAGGTTCTTGTCTTGCACAAGAAATAGATCAAGGGCACGCCATAGTAAAGCGAAATGACCCAGCCCATAAAAACTAACCACGCCCACACGGCAGGGCGCTCTCACTCCTGAGCGGATGGTGTGCTGTTTATGAATGTGTATCTCTCTAAATAAACTTGCTTCCTTTTTACTCCTCTTCTCTCCAACAGTAACCTCTGCTATTAGGGGAAGCTTTTAATTGACCACTGTAGGTCTTATAAATAAGGCTGAAAGTTACTAAAGTGGTCTGCATAGTGCCAGGCATAATACTAAGTCCCTTGCATAAATGATCTCACCCCCATTTTAGGAAGAAAACAAAAGCTTAGTTAAGAAATTGGTGGGAGGTTTCATAGCTGGTAAGTGGGAGATCGGACTTGCCCCGACCCCACCCGCCCAGGGATTAACTGACAACCAATCACGTGGTATCTGGCACACAAGTCAGTGAATAAAGCCTTACAGTGGGACTTGGATAACGTGGATCAGCTGTCCTGGGGCTTGTTCAGCCCTGGAAGGACCAGTCTCAGGGTTGCGGAGACTGGACAATGCCAACTTCAAGCTCTGTCATAGCCCTGCCACCCCGTTCTCACTTCTTGTCAACGTGTTCTTCTGTTTGGTTTTATTGGCATTTCTATTTGCAGGACTCACAGGGGTTATGTCAACACAAGCAAATCATTCTGTGAAGCAGAAAGTCATTTCGATTATTTGTTCTCTGATTTTTACTGTCTGAGTACTTGAATCTTTTGATTAGCCATATTACTTTTTTCCCACTACTCAAATGAATGGGTAATAATCTATACGCTTCAATTTACTTTTATAGACAAAGATAAGAATCAAATATGTCACTGAATCATGGAAGACATATTTTACTTGATTCATATTGATTTATTAATACCAGATAATGAAATATGGTTTTCTCTACCTTGAGTCATTAAAATATGCTTAAGTATGTAAGGCCCACCATACAGAAAATGGCTAAAGACCTAATAAAAGATTCTAACCTTTTTTAGGTTATAGTACTAACAAAAAACAAATAGCAATAATAAATAGAAAAATAAAAATAGTAATGGCACTAACAAATCATTCTGGGGAGAATTCTGCTTACAATTCTCAAGTAAAAGCTATTTTGTGTGAATTTCAATTCTGCTGCTATATGGAATAATAACATAAAAATACTGATTGTAGGCTAAATCTGTAAAGTAAAAATATTTCAAAACTAAGCATGCTTGTGAATGTCTTTATTCTGTTTAGGAACAATACAGATTGTATCTGTGTGTGTAACTAAATTAGCACATATGTAGTTTGATGCCTACCCACACACAGAAAAATAAATATGTAGCATTTATTGACAAATTGATCCTGGTCATATTTCAGAACCCAGTATCTTTTGCAATTTTCTTCCCATATTTGAACATTTTTACATCCATTGAATTATTCTTCATCAATTTGATAATATTTGAGGTAAATGTACAACTACGACTAAAATTAATTTCTAATATCTCATTAAATCTAATATCACAGCCTGATCATCATTGACCAGTCAAAATTACAGTCATTGTATGTTATACCCAGAGACATGCTGGCATTTATACTTTTTCATAGGGAAATTTTTAAGAAAAGTAATTGAGAAAACAGGAACCAAGATCTATGCCTATCATCAAAATTCGATTTGTAAATGTACAATAAAATAACCGGAAAAAAATTTTAATGACCTAGAATGGGATTCAAAAGAAAAAGTGATTCTGAGGAAATCTAAAGGGATGTAAAGCTTAGAAACATGTCCCAGCCAATTCTACCTGTAACTTAGAATGGTCTGCAAATTTTATAAGGGGAACTGCTACTCTTGGATCACTTTGGAGGTGATGAAATAAGCACTGGTCACTGTGTGAGTCTAGGAGTTTGTTCAAAAGGACAAAGGTTAAAGGTCACATCAAGATCCACCTGGGAGGGTCCCATCACCCTCGGGGTGCTTACCTAAGCCCCAGATGGGAGGGTTTTACTTGTGATTGCTCTGGGCTGTCTGGGTAGATCAATACTGATTGGAGTCATTGTCCTCACTGGACCTTCCCAGAAAGACTATCAAAGGAGCTGAGAAGTCTCCCTTTAACTGGGACTTCTCTGGGGAGCACGTGAGCTTTCTTTTCTGCTGGTTGATTCCTATGAGAAGCTACCAAAGCCGGTGGTCTGCCAGCTCTGAACCTCAGTGTCTCTAAAGGCGCACGGCTCCTGGGGATTGCAGTTTTAATTGAAAGAGGGATTCAAAACCGTCAGAGAACCGAAGGAAGAATGCTCCGAGGTCGATCCCTGTCTGTCACGTCCCTGGGGGGACTGCCTCGGTGGGAAGCTCAACTTCCTGTGGAGGATTTACTGCTCTTTGAAGTCGCTTGGGAAGTGACCAATAAAGGTTTGTACTGGCCCTGAAGTGGCTATTTGCTAGATCTCCTAAGAATGCAGACAGCATGTAGATTAGGATTTCACAGAACGTTCTCTAGTGAGAATGAATGGCCACAGAGAGAGGAAACTGTTTAAACTGGAATATAAATTTAGATTACGCTTAACTTTGTCTGTTTCAACAGGCAATGAAAGCTTAGACTTGGGCATGTGTTGAAGGGCAAGAAAACTGAAAATACTAGTCATTGCCAGGGAATGGGCATTTGAATTAAAGTTTGAAATCCATGTTATAACAAGACAGTAATATAGAGTTAATATTTACTTTTTTGGTTTAATGATTTTTCTCAGCGAAAAAGCACAATTTTGTACATTATCTTAGGTAATCAGGTTTTTTTGGTTGTTTTTTTTTTTTTTTAATGGAGGCACTGGGAATTGAACCCAGGACCTCGTGCATGCTAAGCACACGCTCTACCACTGAGCTATACCCTCTGCATTGTACTTTATCTTAGGGAGAATTGTACCTGATCAGGCCCAGTTAGAAACTCTTTCTCCATACACCGCTAGTAATTATTTGAATTATTCAATGGCATTTCTGATAATTCAGGATGAATGTGGAATTAAAGTTTTAACTTAGAAGCAACTCAGAAGGCATGGTATTGAACTCCTATTAAGAATAATGCATGTAGTTTTCCTTCAATACTATATATACATAATAATTACAAAAAAAAAAAAAAAGGAAATCAAATTGACAAAATAATTTCCTAAAAAGGTATAATCTCATTTGTTCTAACTTGGAAAAGGCAAGGCAAAGGACTGTGACCTAAATGATTTTTATAATAAAAGTGTCTGTAAAATGATTAAAAACCAATTCTTTGTGGATTAATATTGTCTAGTTTAAAAGTGTTGAGACTATTGACACTAATATTGAGGGAATATTAGTAAGAAAAAGTCATGATTTTGAAGGTTGAGTGCTTCCAGGTCATGAAGAATCAGGCCTGAATGATTGATGGGGAAAACATAGTGATAACCTGTGGAATTTAAAGGATCTGAAATGATAATATGTGGTATGATCTATTACATGGTTGTTTTTCATTTTGTTTTTTTTTTTTTTGCATGTTTACTGCAGTAATTTAAAGGATCTGAAATAAACATGAATGTGATATGTTACTTTTTCCTTTGGGCTAATCAGAGCCAGCAAAAACCCTCAAAATTAGAGAAATTCTGTTTAGCATCTGTTCTGATTTTTACCTTATGCTCAGTGTTCAAAGTTCTCATGTGTATGCATTCATAAAATTCCTAATATCATCCAATCAAAATTAAATATCAATTCTTCCTGTTAGAAATGCACAGAATGAATGTAAAAGAACAAAGCACAGAATTCCTCTTTGCAATTTAGTGAGGAGGAAGCAAAAAGGACAGAAACCTTAATATGGAAAAGTGAAGTATTTTACAAATAGCTGTTCCTATTGTTCTTTTTCCAGTCACAAGGTTTTAAAATGTGCTCCAGATTCCTGGGAACAGGGCCATCTCTACTACACAGAAATCCCAGACAGAGTAGGCAGGGACTCAAGGATACAGATTATTGATGGAAAAACCTGAGGGACTCTTTTGCACCAGGAATCAGTTCAGAAAACCTCTGTGTGGGTTCCAGCACCTGAGCAGAGTCCTTCTCCTCCTTCTTTTCTCTTCATTAAGCAAAGTTAATGGGGCATTGTCTTCCAGTGCTGGACACACACTGGTGAAATTTAACTGTTAAGCCCTGGAATTTACAACCTGATGACATGCATGCTGACCTCAGAGCCTAGAACCATGCCTGGTGCATCAAAAATGTTCAACGTTGTTTTTGTTTGGTTGGCTTTTTGTCAGTTTTGTTCTGTTTTATTTTTTGCTTTTTTTTTTTTTTTTTGGCATGAAAGCATGAATACATTTATTTTTCAACCTCCTGCTGCCTTTGCTACATACTTTCTTTCATTTCCCATGCAAGAGGAAGGGGATTTTCTTATCAAAAGGGGACCCACAAAAGTGACTTCCCCAAGTTGATATCATCTCCAACATAGCTTTAATATTTATTTACAGTCTGATTTTAAAGAAATTTTTATATAAATGGACCATTATTGTGTTCATCCCTGACAATACATTGACACTATAGTTTCTTTTAAAAATTTACCTTGAACTTTTGCTTCCCTGTTGTTCAAAGCAGTGGTAGGAGACATCTTAGAGATCATGAATTCAACTCCATCACTTCGTAGATGAGATGAAGTAAATGATCAAGCAGATGAACATGTTAGGACTAGCATTTAGGTCTCCTCTGAGTACACTTCTCTCTTTCATTACTATGCAAGAATTAAAAATTAAAACGTGCAGTGTCTAAGTTAATGTCCTGTAGGTGAAAGAACACAGCACTTGCAGTCAGAAAGTTCAGGGATTTCTGAGACTCAGAAAAAAAAAACCTTTAAATTGTCTGAACATCAGTTTCTTCATGATGAAATGAATGTAATACACTCCAGCCATCTCATAATGTTTTGTGGCAAACAAGAGAATGTATTCATACCTAAGAAAGCAAAAGTTTTCTTAGAGAGGGGGAAAAAGTTCCTCACTGCCAGAATTTTTCCAACAAACAATGGAAACGTGTAAAATATAACCAGTGAGAGAGTCGTGGTTAAATTACTGGATGTTAATTCTTAGAATTTGAAATCACCTTTTCCACTTGTTCACATTAACCTTGAAATTTATTGCTCTTATTCATTCACCCATTTACTATTCAATAAAGATTCATCAAGTGTCTATTGGGTATCAGACCCTGGGAAACAAAGGGCATAGAATTTAACAGTACAGCATTGATTCCCAATCTTCCAGAATTTATGAACTTGCAGAAGGATAGACGACCATGCAATTATAGTCAAATGTAGTGAGTTTAAGAATAAGAGAACAAGGCGCTCTGGGACCACACAGGCAGACCCTGTTTTATTAGGCTTCACAGATATGACTTTTTTTTTTTTTAACAAATTGAAGGTTTGTGGCAACTCTGGGTCAAGCAAGTCTATCAGCGCCATTTTTCCTAACAGCATTTATGCATTTCATGTCTCTGTGTCACATTTTAATGATGCTCACAACATTTCAAACTTTTTCCTTATTATTGTATTGTTTTGGTGATCTGTGACCAGCAATCTTTGATGTTACTATTGCAAAAAGACTACAATTTGCTGAAGGCTTGGATGTTGGGTAGCATTTTTTTTTTAGCAATAATGGATTTTTAAATTATGGTCTGTACTTTTTTTTTTATATACAAAATGCTATTGCATGCTTGGTAGACTGCAGAATAGTGTAAACATAACTTTTATATGCACTGGGAAACCAAAGAATTTGCGAGATTTGCTTTATTGCAGTATTTGCTTTATGGGGGTGGTCTGGAACTGAACCTCTAATGTCTCTGAGGTCTGCCTGTCCACTGGTGGGGGCAGGGGGAGGTTTCTATCTAGTTGGAGGCTTGGAAAAAACCTTTAGCAAAGAGACATTTGAGGTGATGCCTGAAGGATGAATAGCTGTTGGATAGAGACGACGGAGGAGACGGCATCCTTCTTTGGGAGGGAACTGTACATGCCAAGATGCAGAGGTGAGAAAGTATATTCTGCTCAAAGATCTGAGGGATGCTCAGAGACAGAAAAGGAGGGGCGCAAGAGAGAAGATGGGAGAGACCAGCAAGGGCTGGACTGTGAAGTTTATGATGAGTTACTAGCCTTAAGGAGTTACATTTTTCCATCCATGAATGATGGGAAGCCATTGACATTCTAGATAGTGGAAAGCGCTAGGTATTCAGAAGTGGTTCCTAAAAATTTTTTAATTGAATGAAATATTCTTTAACTTCTATAGTGTTTTACACTTGTCAAGTTTCACACATATGATTTCAAATCATCCCATAATAACCCTTTTTCTCTCTAGTCCTGTATTGTCTCCCCCCTGTCCCCTCTCCCCACTGGAAAAAAGTATCTGGGCTCATTGAAATCATTCCTTTGATGTGCCCCTTAACTATCTACGGCCAATATCCTGTTTTTGTCCACCCTGAATCCCCTTGGGGTGCACAATTGGGGGGTTGCAGTGGCTGCAACATCCTTTGTTTACTGACATGGGGGTGACACTCTTTGTCTACACCACCGTATCGCCGGACATAATACTGTCACCAGCTCCCTCCTCAAACTCGACACCACAGTTCTGGGTCACATGGTACAAAAGACACATGGAAAAATAGAACACTACAGTCAAAGTGATGTGGTAGGGACCAATTATGACTGTAAGTCTGCCACTGGATTCTAGGGCAGAAGTTCAAAAGCTGGGGACCTTGATTAAAAGTGAACTTCAAGCGGGGTGAGGGTATAACTCAGTGGCAGAGTGTATGCCTAGCATGCATGAGGTCCTGCGTTCAATCCCCATCACCTTCATTAAAAAATAATAAATAAATAAACCTAAATACACCCCCCCAAAAAACGTAAAAATATTGAACTTTGAGGAGTTTGTAAACCTTCTAAATTTGTATCTGAAAATTGTGCATTCATATCTGTATGTATTGTTTCAGAGAAAAAGACTGAATGATTTCATCAGATTTCCAAAGGCCTCTATGACTGATGTGAGAACCACTGCTCTAAAGCTCCCTAAATCTCTAGGTTCCTTTTTATTAACCCAGAAATGCAAGATTTTTTTTTTAAAAGCTATTTTCCCTAAGTATTGTTTTCCAAATGGCCTTTCTCTAGAGCAAAATAGAAAGGATTCCACCCTCCCTAAGACCTAAGCTCTTGTCTCTTCGTGATACTGCTCATTTTCCCCCTCTGCCTCGCGCCCACCACCACTTTCAAACATTCATCGGTATTTTGCTCTGTAGAGTTACAGCCGGCCCTCCATACCCACGGTTCTGCATCTGTGGATTCAACCAACTTTGGATCAAAAATAGTCAAAGAAAAAAATTCCAGGAAGTTCCAAAAAGCAAAACTTGAATTCGCCATGCACCAGCAACTATGTACACAGCATTTACAATGCATTAGATAAGGTTTTCTTTTTTTTTTTTTTGGTTTGGTTTTTGTTTATAGGGGGAGGTAATTAGATTTATGTGTTAGATATTATAAGTAACCTAGAGATGATTTAAAGTGTCTAGGCGGCTGTGAGCAGGTTGTATGCAAACACTACTCATTTTATATAAGGGACTTGAGCATCCTTGGATTTCGGTATCCACAGTGGTCACTGGGGTGTAGTGTCCAGAAACCAATCTACTGTGGATACTGGGGGACAACTATACTTACAATCTTGCTATCGAAAGCTTGTGGGCTCTGGAGTCAAACTGTCTGGATTGGAACCCCAACTCCATCATGACCTGTGTAATGCTGGATCCTTCTCAGAGCCTCCCTACGTCTCAGCTTCCCCCTCCTAAAAATAAAGGTAATAATAGCACCTACCTTAACGGTGTTGTGAAAACTAAAAGAAATACCGATTGTAAATCACTTAGAACAGTGCCTAGCATTTAATAAACACTCCATAGGTGTTAGCTTATTATTATTATTATTATTTCTTCATAAAATTGGTTCATAAAGTAGGGAAGTCGGAGTGTCCACTTTTATGCTGGCTTTCACTTTGAGTGACGCCATGATTCTCTCCTTAAATGCAAAAGCAGAAAGGGGTGGAGGGGGGAGGGGAGGACACGGATCAGGGTTCCTGCAACCATGGGCGACGTTGTAATTAGAGCTTGGGGTATCTTTGCCTGGTGTGGATGTGCAGTGGCCGTGTCAAAGGCATCCCACGCCCCGCCACACGAAACACAATCTCTGAAAGAACGATGCTTGGTGCAAACATAGCTTGAAGACGAGCACTGGTCTCTCCACTTCCTCTTCATCAAGATTGCCATGACTAAGCCCTTCTGGTCTAAAGCATTCGGAGCTGCCACTGTGGATGTAATCAGGGCGGGGCGTGCCTGTGTTTCATCTCCCACTGCCCCGGCCTGCGGCTGCTTTGATTTGAAGCACAGACCCAGCAGGTGGCTGGGCACATGAACGTTTGGTGACCATTGTAACCAGTGGCATTTACTCTCTAACAGACCTTCTGCCTCAGAGAATGATGTCTAACATGGAATGACTCTCCCTGCTTCAGCAGCTCTGTGCTGGGACAAGGGGTCAGATTAGTAGCGATGCATATTGAAATCCTAGACGTCTAAATTCTCTGACTTTTAACCATTTAAAAATAGTGAAGATTCTCCCCATATATATGTTTATATTTATATATTATAATATATAACTCCTTTTTTGGGCAGGTGTCCACATTCCATACTGCGTTGGAATCCTACTTTTAACAATACTGGCAGTGTTCTTGGAGGCAAACTTGGGTTTCGGCTTCCTCATTGACTTATGAGCTATGATAGCTCATCCTTTCTTTCTTATGAAAACCCTGATACTTTGCCCTCACACTAAAGCTAGCTCCCATGTTGTTTCAGGAAAAGCAGAGATCAATAAAATACAAAGTACGTGTTTGAAAGTAAAGAGGAAGTCCAAATTCAATGACCCACACTGTGGTAAAACAATAATTCATGAAAAACTAGGCATTGGTGAACCTTGGTTTTATACTCCAAATTTGAAAATGGGAATGACCACATTTCTATGCCATCACCCTCACCTATAATTAGCACACCGAGAGAGGAGTTTGGGGCAAAAGATGGTAAATAGACAGAGTGAAAATCGAGGGAAAGTAGTTGGCATATACAAATTAGGAGGACAGAGGGAGCCTGAAATGGACCTTGAGCACATGAAATTGCAGTAGGAGGACCTGAACAGGAAAGCTAATTGAGCCTTAGGCAGGTTAACTGAGTTAACTAGTTCAATTTAAGTTGATTACAATTTTTCATCATTATAATTCTTTTTTTAAAATTTTTATTTATTTACATTGTCTTTTGGGGGGATAATTAGGTTTATTTTTATTTATTTATTTATTTTTAATGGAGGTACTGGGAGCTGAACCCAGGACCGCATGCATGCTAAGCACATGCACACACTCTACCACTGAGCTATATACCCTCCCCCATTATAATTCTTTAATAAATATCGTTATACATGTATCTTCTTATTTTTCCTCCAGAACAATTTTCTAGATGTAGACATGCTGAGTATAACAGTATGCGTATTTTTCAGAAGTATACCTATTTTGGGGCTTTGTGCTTTTTTAATAGTGATGGCAGCAATGCCAGAGAGGTAAAATGGAATACCATACAAAGACTCATATTTATGTCATTGGGGTTGACATGAGGGTTGGGCCAAGCATCACTTCAAAATCTGTCCGCTTCTTCCCCTTGTGAAAAGGTACTTGCTTGGTACCTAGAAAATAAGTGGCATTTTATTCTAGGAGACCTGATCATAATTTGAGCAGTGGCCCTTACTTGGTTATATGTCATTCCCTTGGACCACTGTAGAAGGGATGAAAGGTGATTATGGCCACTGACAGCATGCATCATGACAATAGCTGTTTGTCCCCACTTTGACACTTCTATGCGGATAGAGCTTTAAGCCAAGTGCCACTTTATTTCAATTGTCTCTTTGGATTTCCTTGAAATGTTTGTACTTCTCTGCTGCTACCAACCCTCTGCTCTCCAACAAGCACCCAGGAGGGCTTTGAAATGTGCACGAAATTGAACTGAATAGAAACTCTTTGATAGTATCCCTTAAAAACTTTCTTTTAGAAAATTAAATTAAACCCTTATGCTTGATCAATCTCAAATGCTAACTTAAAAATGAGGGCTAACACAATATTGTACACAACTGTACTTCAATAAAAAATAATGACAATGTTGGCTTACATAATAACATAGACAAAAAAATGGCCTCATTTCTATCCCTTCATCACTTAAAATGAATTACTAACCTGAATGATTATGGGACCTTTTCTTTTTAACAGTTGGTGGCATCTATACTGTGATTCAGACAAAGGCCAAAACAACTGCAGATGAATGGGGAGACAATTATTTTCTGATTGGTCCGTATTTTGAGCATAATATGAAGACTCAGGTGGAACAGTGCGAACCTGTGAATGATGCCATTGGGAGAGCCGTGAGCACGATGAATAAACACGGCTGCCAGGTAAAGGGTACTGTCTGCCTCTCCAATCAGCAAGTCTTAGCAAACTGTTGTGGGAAAACACAGTTTACATGAACTCATCTACTTAGGGAAAAGGAGTTGGTTTATGAGAAAGATGATGAATCTGATTTTAAATGAATCCTGGTGACCTCAGGCTAGAAAACAGATTCTCCCCTATAGACTGCAGATGCAACTGACAAGTTGATTTTAACCCATAAGACCCATTTCAGACTCTTGAGCCCTACTCCATGACTGTGTGTTCTTTATGTGCAGGTGCACTTTGGGAGATGGCTGATAGAAGGGAGTCCTTACGTGGTGCTCTTTGACATAGGCTACTCGGCTTGGAACCTGGACAAGTGGAAGGGTGACCTCTGGGAAGCCTGCAGCGTCGGCATCCCTTATCACGACCAGGAAGCCAACGATATGCTGATATTTGGATCATTAACTGCCTGGTTCTTAAAAGAGGTACAGTTTACTGGATAGTCGTACAACGGAGGAGAAGCACACTTGTTCTCTGTGCCCAGCGATGATCCCGCAACCTTTAGATTAAGCGAATTTTGAGATGATGCCATGAATTGTCCTAAAACATTTCAAAGGAATCTGAGGACATATTCAGCCTTCCTCTAACTAAATACCAGCCTTTGGAACAGGGTAATAATGATGCATATTAATATTTACTTCATGTCAGGTTTAAACAGAGCGATGTGGATAGAACACCCAGTTATATTGCCTGCTACATTGACAATAGTCAGTGTATATGCAAGAAAAAAATAATATACATCATGCACTATGTACATGAATTCTAGAACCATGGGAGGAGAAAATAGCTTGAAATATTTGGTTTTGTTCATGCATGAGCGCTTGTGCAACTACAGTGGCTTTTAGATCTTTTCGTCATTTGCTAAAGGCTGAAGTGATCTCAGCGGTTGCTAAGGAGTCCATCGCAGTGAAATATCCCATAGATGTAAAAAACACGAGCGCACTGGAAATCAGTCCTTGTTAAATGGGCCAAGCCCGCACTAAGTCCTGAGAGTACAGCAGTAGGATTTCTTCCCATTCCTTGCATTTCCACGATGATTATGCATGACTCACAAATCAGATAACGAAGGAAGAGCATCCCTAGCGATGTGGGGGTGTGGTCCAAGGACACATCACAGAACCACGTGTTGGGGGTGTGTCCTCATGACCAGTTTGACTTCTCTCTGATGAAGTCGGTCCAACAGCCTTGAAGGGCTGCCTTGAAGGGGGCAGTGGAGGGGCGGCCCTCTTGCTTTGTCTTGGCGACAGAATAGGAGAACACTGAGGGTGCTGACAGGATCTGGCCCAGTGACAGACGTGCAGTCTTGTTTATCATCAGCTGCTGAAACCAACTCTTCCTCTGCGCACTGCCTTCCTGAGCCACTGCCCCCAGGGCTGCACGCATGCGTGCACGTATCTGCAGTCATCCTTTTTTAAAATAAATTAAAGAGGAGAGAAACACAAAAGTGAGAGCCCCAGTTTTCTCTAAAACAAGGCAGTTCCAGAAACAGATTTTCTTTACTTCAAAGGGGAAAGACACTGAAAGGAATCCAAGGCTGCCGGGCAAGCCCTGTTTCTGCTGTCACCTCTTTGCACCCCTCGATCTGCCCAATGGGTAATAGCTGTGAGGAACTTTTTGAACAGCAGGTACTTTAAAGTACAAAGATCTTAGCCCAAGTCAGTTGTTCTCAAAGACGATTTCGCCTGCAGACTTGTATGAAATGCACCCCCAGCCCAGAACTACTTGATTAGATTATCTGGGGTGGGACTCAGACATTAGTGCTGACCAAGCCTTTCAGATGACGCTGATGTACACTAAGTACGAGAAGTAAGTTAATTCTCCAGACTTCCCAATTTTCTGAGCAGTCTTCTTGAACACAGGTGTTTTCATTATTGGTGCCACACCCATGTTCGGGAAACAGCCATAAGGGGAGTGGGATGTAAATAGCAATTTTTTGTAGGGGTGAAACAAAGTAACTTTTTTATTGAAGTATAATTGATTTACAATATTGTGTTAGTTTCAGGCGTACTGCAAAGTGATTCAGTTATATATATATTTATATATATATATATTTAGGTTATTTTCCATTATAGGTTATTACGAGATATTGAACATAGTTCCCTGTGCTATACAGTAAATCCTTGTTGTTTATCTATTTTATATATAGTAGTTTTTCCCCCCTAATCCCAAACTCCTAATTTACCCCTCCCCACCCTTTTCCCCTTTGGTAACTATAAATCTGGTTTCTATGTAAGCGAGTCTCTGTTTTGTAAATAAGTTCATTTGTATTGTACTTAGATTCCACATATAAGTGATAGCATATGATATTTGTCTTTGTCTGATTTACTTCACTCAGTATGATAATATCTGGGTCCATTCACGTTACTGCAAATGGCATTTTTCATTCTTTTTTATGGCTGAGTAATATTCCATTGTATGTATGTATATAGATATATATACCTCATCTTCTTTTCCCATTCATTTGTTGATGGACATTTAGGTTGCTTCTGTCTTGGCCATTGCAAATAGTGCTGCTGTGAACATTAGGGTGCATTTATCTTTTTGAATTAGAGTTTTTGTCTTTTCCAGATATATGCCCAGGAGTGGGATTGCTGGATCATAACAGTAGCTATATTTTTAGTGAAACAAAGTAACTCTAACGTTAAGAAACTGGTTCTCTGCCTAGTGTTAGAATCAGACCCAGAATTAGACCTGGGTAGGTCCTCAATGTGTTACTAAATTTCTACTTGATTCTAAGCAAATTATTAATCTTTCTCCCCAGTGCCATAGTCTTAAAATAATAATATATCAATTAAAATGTTTTTGACTTCAAGGAACGGAAAATCCAAATAAGACTGTCTTAAAAACATGAAGTCATTTATTTTTTGTTTTAAAAGAAGATTGTAAGTGGGTGGTCCCAATTGATTCAGCTGCTCAGTGAGTCTTCAAAAATATAATTGCTATTATTCATTCATCCATGCAATGACTATTTATTGGGTGCCCACTGTGCATTTATTCTATGAGGCCCCTCTGCAGATTAAAAACAAACAAACTGATCCATTACTGAAAAGGAGGATAATGCCATCAAAATATATGGGCTTTATGAACATGCTGCTAATCCGACAAAGCCCCTAAACTTGTTAAATCTGAATGCTTTATATTTAGAGCCTTTAAAATTGTGCTAAAATTTACAGGCACGATAACTTGCCTATGGGCGGGCCATGAGCGAGGTCAATCTTCATCAGCAACGTTTGATGATGAACCTTCTTCCCTGGCGTAGGTGACAGATCACGCAGATGGGAAACACGTCATTGTCCAGTTCCATGAATGGCAGGCCGGAACCGGACTGATCCTTTCTCGAGCTCGGAAGCTTCCAATCGCCACAGTCTTCACCACGCACGCCACACTGCTTGGGAGGTATCTCTGTGCAGCCAACACTGATTTCTACAACCGTCTTGATAAGGTAATTGGTCCCTCCAGCTCCCGTCCACCCCGCACCACCTTTCTTCCCAACCTTTAAAGCTGCAGGATGAGAAGTATTGCTCTTCAGCTTCCACTGCCAGCCGCATGGCGGGAACGCCCTTCCCTTTCAGCTAATCAGTATTCGTACAAAGCCTCCCCTGCGGGGACAGATTGCTCATAGAGTTTAACTTTGCTCAGAGTGCAGTGGCGGGTAGCGCTGAGAGGCCGGATGTCCGTCCGCCTTGGAGCCAGAGACCCAGGATCCAAAAGGGCGTGGTGGGAGTCAGACCCTGCGGGCGTGAGGCGGGGCTACCATCCACTCTGAAGCTCGGGAAATGCTGTGAGGGCCCCCGGATCTGCCCACAGCTCTGGGTGGGGGGGGCAGGTGCACGATGGGAATTCTAGGCATCAACTTGTACTATGAACCTAACTTCCTCCATCCCGCAAGTGAACAGACAGGTCAGATTTCTCCTGTAACCCTGCAAAGCACAGTGGAGTTTCGGTGGAAGTCCAGTAAGACAAGTTATCAAAACCAGGGTTGTGGGTCCTTGGTGACCAAACAGTTGGGTTTGCTTACCTTGGAAGACTGCACTATTCTATGACCTAAAGTCACTCAGTTTTGGCTTCTTTCTTCTATTTTCCATCAATTAAATCAGATTAATAAAAGTATGTCTTTTATATCATCATGTCAATAATATTGACAAAGCATTTGAGTACCGTAAAGTCAGGAGTTTTGCTGATTTGTCGTCTCCGTTGCCAAATAAATCAGTTTAGCATCTGAGGGCTCTCTTTCACTCTCAGGAAAATAAGAAAGTTGGAAAGTTGATTTCTAAAGACTCCCCCAATTTAAAAATTGTTCTAGGAGTCTATGAAACAGAATGCGTGCTTTTGTAAATGTGTGTATGTTTGTAATACACAGGTAACATTACTCAAATAGGGAGGGGGGAAGTTAATCCTCTATCTCAAAGACACTTGGAGTGCTGGAAAGTTCTTGCGGACAAACTTTCACGTTTGCATAGCGGTCCTAATGAGAGCTTGCCCATAAAAAGGTCAGCCTAACCTAAAGGTCAAATTGTAAACATAGGATGTGTATTTAAAATAAAGACACCAAAGACTTCAGAGAGTTAGGAGATCAGCCAAATTTCCTAATGGTAGACTAACAAGGGCAAACCAGTGATCTGTATTAAGCTCAGCCACCGTGATTCTTGGAGAAGGGCAGACTTGGATTTTTGTGAAAGAGAAAATATTACAGAGGCATATCAAATATTTCACTTCAGAACACTTAGAGCCTTGGACAGTAACAATTAATAAAACAGCTAATAATACACTTCAGATTTTATTAGTTGTCAAGGAACAAATGCATTATCATGTAGTATGTAGTTATATATTACAGCTTTATCCTTTCAATCAAAGGTCAGAATTTACATCACACGACCTTCAAATGATTCCATATCCCCACAGCTCAAAGCCCCTCACTGGTTGAAATATGCATGTTTCGTCAGACCCCAGCCCATCTTTCTAGTAAAACATCCCGCTCAGCGGAGGGACTAGTAGATAACAAGTGGTTACAAGCTAGATTTGGAGTTAAACTCATAGCCATTTTTCATAGGAAATGCCCCTGTAATCATTTTCTACAGCAGATGTCCCAATGCTCACAGTAGGTTTAGAATTTGGGTAAAGCACAAAAAACACCAAATCATATGCATGAAAAAAATTTTAAAGTTCAACATAAGAGGTGATGCTGACAATATGAACACCTATATGAGACACTTTTCCTTATCCTTAGCCAGGATCAATCAGACCCTCTCAGATCCTATACCTTACTCAGACACTTACTCATTTCTGCCTAATTTCTACTTGCTTTCTCACTAATTTGTAAGCTCTTTGAAAGCAACCGAAATATGTAAATTACTAAACAAATGTAGGTTGAATGAGAGATTCAGTTGAATGAATGAGAGCAGCCATATAGAGCTTTTAAGAAAACATCTGCTGATCTAAGGATGTCATATGGAGACTTGACTCAAATTAATTTAAGAGAGATGGTTGCAAATATTACAGTCAAGAAGGGATGCCCTAGGAATGACCCCGTTGTAACCGTTAGAATCATCTAATGAGTCTTTTTTGGCGTGTTCCTCTGCATGGTGCAGTCACCATTGGGACTGACTTGTTGATAGGGCTGGAATCTAATTTATATAAAAGCAAATAGGACCCCAAGTGTGGAGTCAGACTGATTTGGGATCAATTTAGGGCTCTTCTAAAATATTTAATAGATATGTGACCTTGGGCTAGTTTTTTAACCTCTAAAACTTTCAATTTCCCCCTGCATAAAATGAAGACAAAATACGTGTCTCAGTGGCTTATGAGGATTTAAATACAGTATCTTGCCTAGAAGAGTGTCTGATACACAGTGTCAAACTTCTAATAATCTTTACTCCAAAAAGCACCTGCTAATATAATGGCAGCAACTTTACAGAGTTTTTTCTCTTAGACATTGTAGTTTCATATGCAGCTGTATGAGACATAACATTCAATAACTAAGCAAAATGGCCAAAGCCCACAAAGGTTGCCAATTATGTAAGTAATTGTTGGAGATCTGGCTTTTGGTTAAAGTTAGGATGCCCAGAATAATGGGTGATTGCACAATCTAACACACCATCTAATTAAAGTAACTGTACACTCCTTGAAATTACACAGTGGTGGAAGTTACATAAGCATGGGAAAGCATTTGTCTTTTCTCTTTGTCAGGTCTTTTTCAGTGAATGGACGATGATAATAATAATTATCCTTACTTTCTGTGTCAAATTTAATGTCAGCTTTTTTCATTGCATATGGAAAAAATATGATAAAGACCTTGGGGAAAGGAATTAGCTCAATATTTATAAAATAAGTAAAAGTATAATTAAAGTACAAAAAGATGAAGAATGCTCTATGATTATAGCAAAGTGGAAATAACATTTACTTAGGGCGTTAAATGGCTGTTTAAGCAGAAACGAAGTAAACAACATTTTCTTAAAGCATAAGTAGCTATGTATTTTAGTAGTTGGTTTAGTAAAACATTATCATTACTCTTTTTGTGGCCATAAAATGTCACATAGCCTTGAGAAAAACAATATAAAAAATATCTGATTTTGTTTTGTGTGGTTAGATCAGTGTAAGCAAATGTATATGTGTGGGGTTTTTTTTTTTTGGTTTATTTTATTTTATTTTTTATTGAAGTAGAGTTGATTTACAATGTTGTGTTAGTTCCTGGTGTACAGCACAGTGATTCAGTTATGCATATATATATTCTTTTTTATATTCTTTTTCATTATAGGTTATTATAAGATACTGAATGCAGTTCCCTGTGCTGTCCAGTAGGGCTTTGTTGTTTATCTATTTTATGTATGGTAGTGTGTATCCGCTAATCCTAAACTGTTCTGTTTTGTTTTAACAGTTTAACATAGACAAAGAGGCTGGGGAGAGGCAGATTTACCACCGGTACTGCATGGAGCGGGCTTCTGTCCACTGTGCTCATGTGTTCACCACAGTTTCCGAAATAACAGCGATCGAGGCAGAGCACATGCTGAAGAGAAAGCCTGGTAATTATCATCCCTGAGTTGGTCACCGATCTTTCAGCTCAAATGATGTTAGAATATGAAAATTGTGTTTTAAACGAAAATGCACAAAATAATAATAGGAGGAAAATTTGCATTCACTATGACCACCCAAATCTTTACACATATTTAAATGCTCACTTTCAGTAGCTTTTTTGAACACTAAGCTATATCTGGAACATAGTAGCATACAATATGTGTTTGTTGAATAAACAGACGATGCTTAAAATCCCTTAGTTCTAAACTGTCATTATGACAACCCAGTAAGCAAGCTGAGTTGGCTTTTCTATTTTAAGAAAACGGAAGTCCAGAAAATATCAGAAATCTGTGTGAGGCTACCCCAGTACTACATCTTATAACATATTCTCATTTGTCCTGTTTAGTAGAAACCTGTTAAGTTTACTTCTCCCAAGATTTTCTTGCAAGTTTTTCTGGGAACTATATCCAGACCCATCCAGAGGCTGCAGTGCCAAGAGGCACGTTCATAAAACGTGACCCTGTCACCTGACCACAGCTGATTGGTCCAGAGGCAGACACCTGACATAAGCTGGACCAATCAGAATGCTCTCATAAGGAGTCTTAAACACATGAGTCTTTGAATGCAGTCTTGTATAACAGAAATGTCAAGCTTTGAAGCTGCTGGCAGCTTCCATTTTTCTATTATGTAGCACGGGATACAAAGGAAGTTAAACTACAATGAAGTACAATAAGAAGCAGAAACCGATCGAGAGAGAGGATGCTAGACTCTCCACAGTGATTTAGACCATGGTTTAAACTAATTCCTAAGGCCCAGCTAAATCTTTGCCATAAGATACTGAAGCATACTAACTACTATATATAAAATAGATAAACAACAAGGTCCTACTGTACAGCACAGGGAACTATATTCAATACCTTATAATAGCTTATGATGAAAAAAGAATAGGGAAAGGAATACATATATATAAATATAACTGAATATATATATAACTGAATCACTATGCTGTACACCAGAAATTAACACGTTATAAATGACTATACCTCAATTCAAAGAATTAATTAATCAATTAATTAATTATTACAGAAAGAGAAATACATTGTAAGAGGGAATTGTCTGCTATCCTGATCACACTGTACAGTTCATGCAGGAATTATTCACATAAGGACTTTGACCGGAAATCTTAGCAACCTAAAACTGACCCACCTGTGGCAAGATCTATAAACGAGTAGAGCCAATTACTTAGTAAAAAAATTTTTTAAAAAACATCAGTTCTTTCCATCCCCCTCAAAGAAAGGACCAAGAAGCCTGGGGTGATTCTGTGGAACCACGGCAAGGGAATGGCCTAGGAACTGTGACATATCCTTCAAAATGATGGCATACTTGTCATTCTAGCTCAAACCTCCATTGCAAAAATCTCCACTGCCATGTGCTAAATTTTTCTATCACCTTTATTTTCACTGCTACTAAATGCAATAACCCAAGTGTTCAACTCAGTAGGTGGCTCCCGTCAAGAACTCTGAGTAGTGCCTTATCTTTCTTGTCACAGACAAACGTTCTGGAAAACCAAAAATGTCTTCTGGCCCAAGCAACAAAATCTTCTAGACAGAAAGAATCGGTTATGTATTAGAAATAAAGGGCTACCGCTCCAATTTTCCATATGGACACTTCCCACACGCTCGGTCAGAAGAAGATGACAAGAGGTGGTTTAGCGCACAGCACAGTTAAGGACGCAGTAGGTGAAGGCAGACCCCGTGGCTTCTACTCCCACGGACACGTGTGTGTCTGGAACAGGTTCCATAGCAATTCTGTGCCTCAGTCTCTGCCTCTGCAAATGCGGATAAGCACCCTGCTCCCCTGGTTGTTGCAAAGATGAATGAATTACTTTGCAAGGCATTTAGAGCAGTGCCTGGTGCACAGTAAGCAATCAGTAAATGAAAAACTCTTATATGATTATTTTTGCTATTCATTAGATGGTTTCGTAGTACCCGTCACTCAATGTTATTTCTGTCAGGTTCTCTTGATCTCCTACTTCAGCAATTTCTTGTAAAGTTTTATGAATTTTCAACTCTATGATAGTCAGGATCTAGAAATGTTAAGAGACACCAAACTTTACAGATTTTAAAAACCATGTCTTTTTAAACAATGCTACCCTCTCTCAGAAGAGATTTTTTGTGATTTTATTCTGCTTTTCCAGATGTAATTACTCCAAATGGCTTGAATGTTAAGAAATTTTCAGCAGTACATGAATTTCAAAATCTACATGCCATGTACAAGGCCAGGATCCAAGATTTTGTTCGAGGTCATTTTTATGGGTATGTTTTTCTTTATTAAAAAAAAATTGGCATGTGATTTTAAGGATCTGGGATACAGAGGAAAAACAGGGTGGTTAGAGTAAATGTTTATCTTTCCCAGCTGCCTTCGTACTTGAAATTCCTGTGTACATCTTGTTGCTATTACTTCAGTTTGTTTGAAACTGGTTTGTTTTGTTTTAGTCACCTGGACTTTGATCTTGAAAAAACGTTGTTCCTCTTCATTGCTGGGAGGTATGAATTTTCAAACAAAGGAGCTGACATCTTCCTAGAATCCTTATCCAGGCTCAATTTCCTGCTGAGGGTAAGACCACTCTAGAATGCCATGCAGTGCTTTTATAGGAGAACCTTCTTCTGCGGGAAGTAAAGAATTTTCTGGCTTCTTAACTCGTTTTCAAAAGAGTATATGATTTTGAAGACTTAAAATGGCAGCCTTGTTCTCCAAATGGCTTCGGTCTTTCCATTTACATATTAAGACTGCCTCATTGTTCACTTTTATATTTGTCTAAGTTGTTAGGTAGTTTTTAAAGAGCCACAATCTTATCACATTATATGTGTAATGTTTTAAGACCACCATATAAGATCCCTTTTCCCACCCTCCTCCCAAGAGTTTGGAAACAATTAAAAGATAAATATTTAAAAAAAAAAAAAAAACACCAAATGGAGAACAAAATCTCACCTTTTTAAAAACCAATAAAGACTACAATGGACCATGTCGCTTGGGTATATGGCACCAATAGGCTTCCTAAGACTGGACGTTGGTATTAAACTTCTTGGTGTTAGACATCTAATTGCAGGCAGCTCTGGCCACTGCCATCCTCCCACAACTGGAGCAAAGCTTTCAGAAGAACATGTGCAATACAGCTGATAGCCAACAGCTGCTCTCTGGAGAACAGGGCAGACGCACACAAACTCTCTACCTCCCCCAACTCACTAGCAGTGTCCCTTCCTTGAGATTGAAAGTCTTGCACTGTGAAACTAGGAGAGGTCCCACCACACAGAAACGCAAAGGAGGGAAAGGAGTTTTCCACTCCCAACAATGTGGACTCAATTTTTGTTCAGGAGGGTAAGACTTAAAATAGGTTCCCAACTAACCCAGCAATAAAACCTGTGCCAATAGAAGTAGCATGTCATAGCTCTGGATGAAAATTATTGGCTTACATTCCAATCACACCACATCTAAATATAGAATAAGTAACAGGAAAATGCAGAAGACCAGGGTAGAAGTCCAGTTTTATTGAGATCTTGAGACAGTCTAAACTTTGCTAAGCCCTGTCCTGCTCTCCAGTTAAATTTTTACTTCTTGAACGTAGTTTATCCTTGCCCTAGAGCAGACATTGTACCAAGTATGCTAAAAGATTTCCTAAAACCACATTAATAAAAACCCAAGCCTACAAAAGAGGACTGAAGACCAGAAAGATGATTCAAGAATAAGCTGGAATAATATATTTCAGAGTATTTCCTGGTCTGTATCTACTCAACAAGCTTACAGATGAATTCACTGCTAGATCAAACACGTATGATGTTTAGGGACATTATTAATCAATTTATGCATACATTTATTAAATAGTCACTTTATTTTTAAGTGTGAAAAAGAAAACCCAGTTTCTCTTATTCTAGACCTCAAAAATTATTACAATCCTTGGAGAAATTGAAAGAAAGCATTCTCTTTCCATATAGCATAGTTATTCTTTAATAGCACATTGGCTACTCGTGGGGAGAATTTCCTACTCTGAGGCTCCTATCGATGTTTTGAACAGAATATCAGGCCCTAGAGGGCAGAGACCACGGACTAGATGATTAAGTGCCCCGCACTCGGGGGATAGTCATTTTCCGAAGGCAAGAGCATTCATCTGTTCACAGTTTTAAGTAAGTTTATGATTTCATTCCCACAGCTGTTTGGCCTGTCATTTCCTTCTGAGAAATTCCAGGTCAATGGTATTTGTTAAAAGAGGAAAAGAAAACAGATTGCAGAGTCAAAGAAAAGACAACAACAAACAGTTTGAATCCCTGCTTTGCCAATAACCTGTCATAGGAGCTCAGACAAGACACTGAACCTCTTGCAACTCCCTTTTGAGATGAATGAGGAGACTGACGGTAGCGTGCGTGGTTATTGCCAGGCTCGGGTTAAGTTATGCATTTAGATCACCCAGCAGAGTGGCTGCCACACCAGAAGTTCATGCTTGTTCCTTTACTTCAGGGCTAAAGAAACCAAAATGCAACGTCACGAGAATCAAGACACTTAATAGAAAACTAAATAATCTATGTGTGCCCATCCTCATGAATTCACTGTTAAAAAAAAAAAAACAGAATAAAGCCAAATGAAAGGTTCATTAACTTTCCAATCTGAAATTTGAAAGAGCTAGTTTTATCCATGGAATCATAACTTACATTTTAACTTGTTTTAACCACAGAAAAGCACAGTGATATCAAATAGCAATTGTTCTCCATTTTAGGTAGTCGATACCATGAAAATATCTTATGCGTGGATTTTCTAATTGCTTATTGGAAAATCTTGATTTAAAGCCATATTTAAATTAAAATTTCTGAAAAAGCCTCAGGACAGGGGCTGTAATTTCTTTGTGGATCATAACTTAAATGTTCTTTTTAATTTAAAGATACTTTAATGCCCTGTTTTTCACAGTGTAAGGTTCATCTGTCACATGGCTTATCTTATCTTTGATAGTTCACTCTGTTGTGTTTTCTAATCCCCCATCAGATGCATAAAAGTGACGTCACCGTGGTGGTGTTTTTCATCATGCCTGCCAAGACAAATAATTTCAATGTGGAAACCCTGAAAGGCCAGGCAGTGCGAAAACAGCTCTGGTAACCTCGCGTCTTGTAAATGTTCTCAAGCAATAGGTGGAAAGGGATTTTTTTCAAGTGCATGATTTCCGATCTGGTTCCTTGAACTGTTTTCCTTTTCCTTTAAGATTATGATAGCACAAATGTTACTCGGTTCTCTTTTCATTGGGCTGGTATATTAGATTATGTCATGCCTGTGAAACGGTGTGAGTATAAGAACTTTGAAGTGAGCTACCCCAGTAGGATAAGGCCTCTGTAGAAATCTTTAAAGATGGGTTGAATTAAAAAAAATTTTTTTCAATTGCAGAGATTTAAAAACATATGTCAAAGTAAAGAGATTCATGTAATGACCCCCCTGCACGCCAACAGCCCAGACTCAACAATCGTCAGTGGATTCCCGATGTTACATCTGTACCTCCATCCACTCCCTCTCCCTTCCCCCACCCTCCCCAGATTATCATCAAGCAAAAAAAATGGTATGCTCTCTGCCCTGGTCAGGGTATTCTGCTGCCTCAGCTCTGGCGGTTTTAACTCAGGCTAAATTGGCAAATAGGAAAATAATAGAAGAGGCTATACAGAAGAGACCTGTAATTTCAAAGAATGCACTGATGGAACAACAGCACTGTCGTGGCAAATGACTAAAATTGTGACATTACTTAAGTTGTAAATCTTTCTATTCACACAGGGACACTGCGCATTCTGTGAAGGAAAAGTTTGGAAAGAAACTGTACGATGCATTGTTAAGGTGGGTGCTTGGACCACTCAACACTGCAAACATGTAGGGCTTCACTATTTACACTTAATAATTTAGACACCATGTTTATTTTGTTCCAAATATAAGGGAATGACTACCCTTTGAAGATGCATTACATCATATGAGCAGGTTTTGTTTTATTCTTCATTGGATAAATATGTGAGACAAGCTACACAAATGAGAACATATTTATAAAGGCAGATGGGTTCTAATTCAGTGGAAATTTCCTTAAAGGAGATTCTGAAGCTGAGGGAGATTTCATAAGGTTTTAAGTCAAAATATATATTGACTTAATATATAGTAAGTATATACTTATATTAATTATATTAACATGTATTTTAAATTAATATGTTAACAAACATATATTTGCTTAATAAATAATGTACATTATTTAAATAAAAATAAATAAATGAAATATACAAATGTATAAATAAAATGAAATCTAAATAATAAAGCCAAATTAAAATGTATTACAAAATAATAATAAGTATACAAAATATATGGATTTTGTTTCAATATGAAAAAAAGGTGTGCTGTCTCCTGGTGCATGGCAGCAGGTGTGCACCATTTCTTTCTACCAGTAAAAATATCAACTCACAGATGGACAGGTTACAGAGACTTGAGAACACTGTATTCAGGAGTTGGCAAAATATCATGAGAGAATTCTCCTGCTCACCAACATTAATGCTTTAAAAATTAATTTCATTCTTTTTCTGCTATCAAAGGTGTTCTTTTATCAGACTTTTGCACACTGTAGGAATGTGTCTGTGAGCTTCATTAGGAAACTATGTTTGCTCTGCATTTATTTTTAAAGTGCTTGGAACAGAGTCTGATGCACAGGAGGCACTCCATTGGTGCTAGCACTTTTTATTTTTATTATTAAAATTGTTTTCCCCACAGAGGAGAAATTCCTGACATGAACACCATTTTGGATCGAGATGATCTAACAATTATGAAAAGAGCCATCTTTTCAACTCAGGTAATAAAGAAAAAAGTGCCCAACGCACTTCCCATGTTTATTCAAGTCTATTTCCATCAATATCTTTAAAAATTGATTGGAACAGTTCATTTGGGGAATTTTGAAACTTGAGAACTAGGAAAGTCACTCTTAAGTATTTACCTAAGTGATATCTTTGCATGTTCTCTTTCATGAGTGGTTTTCAGGGCTCTTTAAAACATCTCATGGAACTTGTCTTTGTATCTACTTTAAAAATACATTCGGAACCAATACGTCCAGTTGAAAAACTATGTATATTGCAATGATAACAAAAACCTCCTAAAGTTTTTAAAAAGCATACAATTCGGAGTCACTATAGAGAAAAGGTGAATGTTTCTCAGTCAAGTGGAATTATGATAAGAGAAAAATGTGTGTTAGTTACGTACAGAAAGCTTGTCAATAGCAGTGAGGCACTGGAGGACAGCCCCCTAGTGGGAACCGGGAGAGTGGCTCGTCGCCAGTCAAGATTTCAGGACTTTTATGCCAAACAAGTTCCAGAAGCCATCGAGAATTCTAGGCCTTTCCTATAGTGGCTGCAGGTGAAAAACAAAAATATTGTGTGTTCACGATCTGCGAAGGAAGTTCTTCAACCATTATGCTCCTCTGGAACACTCATACAATTTGTCATCATCATTAGGGTCGTCTCTGACTGGAAGGCATAAATGTTGGATGACGTGTGTCCGATGACCTATCGTTGAAATTAGTCACACTTATTGATTCTCTCCACGACTGACATTTTCTTCTCTCCGTTCCTTCAGCGGCAGTCCTTGCCCCCAGTGACCACTCACAACATGATTGATGACTCCACCGATCCCATCCTCAGCACCATTAGACGGATCGGGCTTTTCAACGGCCGCACAGACAGAGTCAAGGTAGAACTAATTGGTCCGTGGGGGCACGTCAGAATCATGTAGAATATATTTTTGAGGATTTATTAGAAGTACCCTTACTTGTTTTAACATCTATCAGAATTTTTTTAATAATATTTCTAGAGAAAATTAATTCTGCTTCCTGCCTTGGGTAACTAAAGAATAATAACTATTTTGGTATCATTCTTAAAAACTGAAGCATATTTAGGACTTTGAGTGGTAATTTAGCATTCATTTTCATTGCACAATACAGTCAGTGAGCATAAGGGAAATTGCCTAATTTTTAATGAAACACATATATTCTAAGAGTTGCTTTAATTAATGACTCTCTGAGATTAACTTGAATTGTCTTTGTTTCTTCCTGATAAAGTTCAACTTAAGGTTATGGTATGAGAAGCTTCCAGTTTCAGAGAATGTGGCTAATGATGTTTTTTTCTGTAATTTTCTATAGACCAATTCATTCCTTTGACTCTTGAGTTTCTATGATGATGAGGCACAGTTTTAGGTGTATAAATAAGACCTGCTTTCTGCCACTGCGACTCTGTGATGTTTACTGAGGATCTGTTATGTCCTAGGCGTGGTGGTAGGCATGAGGGTCAATGGCGAACGTGTGCACAGATAATTGCTTATCCCTACTCAATTCCACTCATCAGCATTCAAGATCAAGTTGCGTTCAAGATCACACGCTTTAACCAATCTTTTCAAGGGCAAGTTCCCACTGTCCCTTCCTCCTTTCACCTTTAGCAGATGACCTGAGAATCCTATGAGTTATAAACTCCTTTGAAGTCCCATCATACTGGCCTCAAATATAAATTCTGACCTATGCTTACTTCTTTTCCTTCAGATTCTAAGGGTTTTTCTGGGATCTTATTCCCTCCCACATTCTTAGGAAATTACCCTCTTTTATTTTCTAGGATTACTAGCCCTTCCCTTGCTGTCTACAGATATTTCTTAAATTTTTCCACATTAAAAAATAAACAACTTTGCCTTAACCTTGTCTCCTCTTGATGTTTTTAAATGTTTCTTTTCTACTCTTCTCTGCAAAATTTCTGGGGGAAAAATTAGTCTATCCTGAAATTTATTTCTCACCCTGCACTCACTCATTGATGTAGGTGTGAATGGATGTCATGGAGACAAATTAAGGACCTACTGCAACAGTACAGGGATGCAGTAAGAGACACACAGTACAGGGATGCGGTAAGAAGCACTGAGGATCCCTTACAAAGGCCTTGTCGGCAAAGCTAGAGAGGATGGAACAATGGAAGAGTTGGTTGCCTGCAGAAAAGACCATACTTAGTGACCAGTGGGCACTGACAGTGAGAAAGAGGGAGAAGGTTAGGCTTCAGTATGTAACCAATATTTTCTAAAATTTAAGGAAAGACTTTAAAAGAAGTTGGTTTGAGGGGTCTTGTTATGAACTGAGTTCAGATTTTGATAGACTGAGTTTGAGTTACATGTGAGATATTCAAGTTAAGATGCTTAAGAGGTACTTAGAAAACATAAGCCTGGGGTTCATCCGGACAGTTGTGAAGGGAGCTGTCGGCATGTGGGCAGGAGTGGAGACCAGGTAATGACGACCCTGCCAGGCTGGGAGACCAGGCTGAATGAATGAAGAAGACTGTTGACCCAAGGAAACTTCAAGAGTTCAGAGGAGATTGAAAGAAAGACAGAGGAAAAGATCTCAGAAATCAAGGCAGGAGAAAATGTCGTGATAGTAGGAAGAATTCATAATACAGCATTAAATGATGCAAGCTGTTTATAAAATGTTTTGTGTTGTGTTAACCCTTTCACTGCAAAAATATTCTACACACACATATGTGTGTATGTTGCCCCAAGACACAGAATTATGGGTGGTTTTTATTTCTCATTTGTGTTTCTGGATTTCCAAAATTTCACTTAGTGCACCTATAGTAGTCAGGCTACACATATCCCCCTGGAAATGCAGGACGGTCTCTGCCAAGGATGCCCCATCCTTTTAAGTTTTTTCAGCAGGACTGGATCCACAGAGTGTGTCAACACTTACTTAGTTTCATTCTCGTGTCGTTTACTCCAGACTGGTCCTTCTCAAGTTTTTTGTCCTTTGGAGAGAAAATAGTGGGAGCAAGAAAATCTTTTCTTTCCCTGTAGATGTCTGTTTTTCCCAGAACCTTTCATGTCACACCCACATCTAAATCTGAATCTGACGATCTCTTCGTGGTTGGCACTTGTGTACAATAAATACAGATTGATACTTTTTTTTTAAACAGTGTAGTGACAATGAAGCAATTTCCCAGGAGTGGACAAGTAACATTTCCTAAAAGTATTAAACACTTTCATATATCTGTGTATTTGCTGATTTTATTCTCTTCTTCTGAGATAACCTTATCTCAGTTATTCTAACAGTTCTTCCGGGATCTAACCTAAAAGTCATGTCTTCTTTACACTGTTCCTTAATGTCCATTCATCTACGCCACAGAGAACAGCTGTTGCCTTATCTGTGTTCTCAAGACACTCCCTGTTTACTGTGATTATAGCAATGATCACACTGAGTTTTCTATATTTTAATTCACGTGTCCATTTCCCCTGAGACTCTGGGTTCTTTGAGGCAGCGATCATGTTTGATTTCTCAGTTTTTGTTCCCTGAGAAGCAGACAGCAAGACAGGAGTAGACAGGAAAACGCTTGTTGGCAGAAAATGCCTGTGAAGAATCAAGAGGTTGAAAGCAAAGCAGGCAGGGAGGTGCAGCCAGAAGAAGGAACAAGGCTGAAGGTGGGATGAGAGGATGAGAAGAAGGAGGGGTGAGGTAGGGAGACCTACAGGGTGTAGCCCAGTGCTAAAAGATACTCAGCCTTTTTTTTAGAAAGAAAAGTCAATTGTAATTAACAAAACACTAGAACTAACAAAAAATCAGCAAATACACTAAAAAATACACACATATAGAACAGTATAAATGGGAAAAGCAGTGGCCCAAGACCACTCGGCATGGCTTGCCAGTGAATGGAAGGAAACACACACACACACACACACACACACACACACACACACGTGCATGCTGATGGGACCACAGAAACAAACAAAGGTAGTTTTCAACAGTACACCCAGTCTACAGCTAAAACAAATTCAGAATTATTATACAAAAAAAAAAAAAAAGAGGCTTCCTTTCTTTAATACAAAAGATCCCCATTTGGGAGTGTGTGTACTTTGGTTTTCTGTTGACTTATTTTAAGTATATTACTGTTCCTATAGAAATTTTCCTTTATCGAACAACTTTTTCCTTGTGTTTACCTTCATGTGTACTTCCCGCAACCAGGGGTTTCAGGTTGGCAGGCAGATGGGTGCCTTTATGAACAATTCAATGCAACAGTTTTAATAGGGATTTCCATGTGTAGGGGTGGGGATTCCCCCCAAACAAAAGTTGCCCATGAAAAGAATCACCCGATGGGGAGAAATGGGTTAGCACTGATACACATGTCCGTGTCCGCAGGTCCTACAGGCTGGGAGCAGCCGCTGTGGGAGGTGCACAGGGGATGCACTTGGGGCTATCAATCAAGATCCTGGGCCAGGATCTCGTGAAGGAAATCTGAGCAGCAGATTCAGGGGCTGTCCCATCTCTAAAGAAGGCTGTATGCCAAATCCTTCAAGACTGTCCTCATACTTTAAATCTCTGCCACTTACTCAGTTTGTAAGTTTACTTCATCTACCTGTGCCTCAGTCTTCTCACCTGTAAATGGTGATAATATAGACGGACTCAGAGAATTGTTGTGAGGACTGAAAAATAATAGCTACCGATTTAGCATGGTCCCTGGCACATAATAAATGTTACCTTTTATTAGTACCCAGTCCAGTGCCTGGTACATCATAGCTGCTCAATATTTTTTTAGAAGTGTGAACAGAGTTTAGTGAGAGTAGAAGGCAGAAGATTGATCTTTGCCTGCAGGATTTAATAACATGTTTTATAAAACAGATGATCTGTTGATCAATGAGCAGAAGTTTATCAAGCAAATAATAAAAGGGTGGGCTCATCAGGCAGAGGAAGTGGATGAAAAGGCACAGAGATATAAAATACATCTATGACTTCGGCAGAGTGAACAGAGAAGGAAGCTGGTCTCATACAAGTTGTGTTTGTGCAGTTAAACTCCTGAACTTTTTGAGCTATTCATTGATTATTATCATAAAGTGAACACACACAAAAGAAATTAAAGAATAGCCCCTCTTTAACAACATACACTCAGAGCACTGAGATCAATTTTTGTCAGTTCAGAATGAGGTATTTAATTTTATTAATATCATCCTTTAAAAGCTTCACACTCATTCAGTGCTAATATCTCTTTGATCGCCTGCATATTTAGAGACGGCTATATATGGTTCTTGACTCTCCGACTGAACTGACAAGGTTTTTATATGAATGCAACCATTTGGTTTGGGAAGCATTGCACACCATTTTGAATTTGAACTGATCAGTGGTCTTGCCTTGGTAGCCGAGACTGCAGATTTCAAGTCTGGACCCTGTGCTCCCACTCCGTGAAAGTCACCTAACTCCCTTGGGACCTTACTTCCTTCCCAGGATAAATACGGTCCTGGCAAGTTTTTGTTTATTTTTTTTTTGTCCCGACTGATCCAGGGTCTGCTGTGAGCCAGGTGCTCTGCTGGGGCCTTTTGTGTGCAGGATCTCATTTACTCCTCCCCGTAACCTTGGGCTGACCTCTGACATCCTTTCCTCTGCCCTGGGCTTCGGCCATTGGCTGTTCGAGGGCCCAGAGCAGCTGTTTTCTTATTTTAGTCATGCCGTCATCCTTTTTGGCTGGAAACAAAATGAATGAGCCGTGAGGTTTTCATGTTCCAAAATGGGCTTTGGAGAGTACAGATTTTCCTAAGCTTGGAAAAGCCAAAGGAGACACAATGCCTATTAAATCCCCCTCTGCTGGTGTTTGCCAACAGAGTGCAATGGACTTCTGACCTGGTGGTTGCCCAGACTCAGCCTGTGTCTGTGTCTTTGGTCTTTTTTCACAGTACTTTGCACGTGATGGGAACTAAAATTATGCTTTGTGGAGGAAAGTACTTTATCCATTTTTTGCTTTGCCAGTTTGTGATTCCTGTGATTGACTAAACCATCATTCATAGGTACTTGTTGGGGACACGTTACCATTTTATTTCTTAGGTTTAACGTATCTCCTCTTTATGGGTCTACTGAGATGGAACAAATGTCTGTGAAGTCTTAGATTCCTTATTTCTAAAATTAAGATAATGAGAATGACCACCCTCACCATCACACAATGTTGTAAGATTAAATGAGGCAACATACGTGAACGTGATTTAAAGTATATGAAGTATTATATAACTGTTATTATTATTGTGGTATATCTAAAATTAGGGTTTTTCTTTGATGTAACCTTTTTGGAAGAATAAACACTTATTCCATGAACAGAATATAACAAGGATTGTGTGCTTGTTTTTGTCTTTTTTTTTTTTTAAGCTTCTTTTTCTTCTTCTTCTTCCTCTTCTCTTTTCCCTTCCCAAATAATTCAGCTCTGAAGCTGTTAGCTGGGGGAGTACAAGGTAGGTGTCTACACTGGGAGGGGGTCATGCTGAGGGAGTCCAGAGAAAGGAGTTGGAGCCCACGCAGGGTGAGGAGGGTCCACACAGCAGGGAGTGACACTCAAGACAGGGGTCAGAGCCAGAGAGGAGTGAGGCAGAGTCCATGTGTGTGAGACAGAGGGACGGAGGGACTAGTCACATGGGGGACGATTGTCTTAGTCTGTTCAGGCTGCTGTAGCCAAATACCACAGACTGGGTGCCTTATGAACAGCAAACTTTTATTTCTCAGAGTTCTGGAGGTTGGGAAGTCCAAGGTCAAGTTGCCAGCACGGTCAACTCTTCCAGATTGAAGGAAACTAGTGAGAAGTGACAACTAAATGTCACGTGTGACTGTGAACTGGATCCTTTGGTTTAAAGAACAGTGTTTGAACCACTGGAGAAGCTTGAATGGGATTTAAGGATTAGATAGTAGTGATGTATCAGTGTTAATTTCCTGATTTTGATCGTTCTATTGTGGTTATGTAAGAGAATGTTCTTGTTTGTGGGAAATACATGTTCAGTATTTGTGGATGATGGGCATGCAGTCTGCCATTTATACACAAATGGTTCTGGAAAAATTATTCTCTTCACATTGGACTTGCAAATTTTCTGTAAATTTGGGGTTATTTCAAATTATATATATATATACACACATACATGTATTTATATATAATTATATAAAATTAACATTTAGTATATACTAAAATATATAATTTATATATAAACATGTATATATAATCCTCCTCTTTCTCCATTTTATTAAAGTCCTCACCAAACAGGTTATCTGTCAGCCTCCCCCTATAGCTAAGTAGTTATTCAAAATAAATTCTAATAAATTTTTTAAATCCGATTTTACAGTACTAGGATAATAATATAATTTTTATATTATAATTATATTATAATGTATAATTCATAAATTTAATAAATAGGAGGAATAGAACTCATTCATCTAGGTGATCCGTTAAGTAGCTATTCTATTCACAACTTTCCAAGTACAGCCACGCCCTCTCTGGTCTCTGCCTTTGCAGAAAATTACAGGCATTGCACCCCGAGAGCAGGCTCATACCAGTGCACAAGAGCCAATTGCTAAATTTTCAGCAACGCTGTGGTCCAGTTTTAAACCCAGCCATTGTGTAAAATTAAATTACATAAAATTTGAAAAAGTAAATCGATTATGCTAAAAAGAAAGGTAATGCTTAAAATTCATCGCATCCTATTTACTACGTTTTCCTATTACCCAGGCTCTTGAGGTAGTTTGTGAGTGTTGTACTCGCATGGTGGGAATACCTTGTATGGACTACCACTGCTTTTCCCATCTCCAGTTCAGTGACATCACTCTGGTAACTTGAAATTGACCCGTTGCTCCATTTCACTTGGCTAAGTCGTGCTTGGGGCTTGTAGGTGTAGCTCCCCCTCCTCCTGCTCAAGGTGGGAATAAACTGAGACGTAAGACAGGGGCCAACAGTTAGAGAACTGAAAAAAAATCTTTATTGTTCATCAGGGCTGAGTTGGAGGAGTTTAGCACAAGAACCAAAATGGATACACTAACTCTATCCTCCAGTCTAGGCCTTGGAACGTGAGGGAAAGTTAGTCCACAGAGTAGATATTAACACAGAACGGAGAGAGGAGAAAAAACACCCAGACCTTTTCCTTTATCTTTTTTCTTATTTCTCGCTCTCTTTTTTTCCCCTCTGAATCTAGAACAGAAGGATTCTATAGTATTGAAATAACCAAACTATAAGACTTCTTGCTTTAATTTCTTTTTTCTTTTCTCATTCGAATTTTTCTTTTGTAGGTGATTTTGCATCCAGAGTTCCTATCCTCCACCAGCCCCTTGTTACCCATGGATTATGAAGAGTTTGTCCGCGGTTGTCATCTTGGTGTATTTCCATCATACTATGAGCCCTGGGGTTATACTCCAGGTATGTGACATGTATAGACTGTGAAATGTTCTAAATTGTATTAGTATATTATTCTATGCATATGTATGTAATATTCAAAGTTGATATGTAATTTTTACCAGGGTTTTGGTTTTGTGGTTTGTTTTGAAAGTGATTTTGGTTGGATCTCTCTCAGGGATCAATTTTATGCTAGCTCCTGACCTAAGAATAAGGACATAATAAATCATCTTTTGGGTAAGTATACGAGATTGTGGTTGGCTTATTTTTGTGGATATCTGAATTATTGCTGCATTCCAAAGAAAAAGAATGTTTTATAAAGATTACATATTTTTAGTGAACTCCACCAGTCCCATTCATTACTACAAAGGAGACACGAACCGTAAGGAGGGTTAATATGAGAAACAATGGTCCCACAGAATTGTTTTCTAAAACAGGTCTATTCTATTTCAGAAGAATTCTTTTTTTTAGATTAATAGATACATTTAATTCTTAATTAGATAACCCATTCACATGGTTAAAGACAGAAATAGTATAAGAAGATGTACAGTGAAAAGTCATCTTCACACCCAAGTCTCTTGAAAAAGAGGTACATTAAAGATAAAATGCCAGTTCCATGGTAGGTATTATGCCCAATGACGTAGTTCCATTCTGACCCTCCATCTGCCGCCTTCCCCTAATGTAATTTTTTAACAGATGGTGGATTCTCAGACCCACTATCTGCTTTTCTTTTCTGGTGCCTACCAGCATGGTTGAGCAATCAACTTGTATCTGTACTGAAATGCCTAATTAAAAGGAAATCAGTACTTTAAATACATGCCAATGCAAAAAAGACAATGCTGGGTTTTTTCCGTCTTACTGGTGATCAGAGATTTTTCTCCTAGTGTAGATATAATTCCACTTATAATTGTTTATTAAAAAGGCTCAGAAAGCAATTTTTATTTATAATGAATACATTTTGCCTACTGCATCTCAAAGACATCGTTGCCCAAGTAATGGACAGCAGCCGTCAGGGTCAGAGAGGTCATAAGCTGAATTATAAAGAAGCAGATTTTTCTAATCTTTGCATTCTGACCCCAGAATTTAAGTATAGACTTTAAAATTCTGTATAAGTAGGATGCTATAACTTCTACAATAGGAGTGACATGAAAGCTCTGCACCTTTTGCCATGAGGTTCTATGCTGTTGCTACAGGTTCCACCAAAAATAATTTGCCAGCAGCTGTAGAAACATCAGAACTTTGAGGGGGAAAAGTGATAAAGAATTATCCCTTCTTGAAACATGACTTAGAAAAGTTGTTGCTCTAGCTCTTCCAGCTACCTCTCTTGTGGTTCTAAAAATTGTTCTAGTCACCAGCTCCACTTCGGTGAAGGCAATGTCTTCTTACCTATGAAATGTCCACGTAATGACCTTAAATTGTTTATCACAGAGTGTCTATCTTTTGAGACACATTTTTAAAATTCACTTGATGAACTTAAAACTTTGTTATTAACTCTTATTCCTCTTATTTCTACTAAGTAACATAATTTACTGTTGGAAGCATCGCAGAGAGAGAAGCACAAAACCAAAGCATGACTGACGCAGGGGATGTGGGAAGTGATGTGTATTGAGTGAAGAGAATGTTATAGATCTTTCAGTGGACTTTCTACCAGAATATCATTTTATAGCACAAAGTTAAACTTAACTCAAAATGATAGAGGAAATATATCTAGTGTGTTCTGATAAAAACAGAGAAGGTGTTATAAAAGATAAATAGATGGAAAAAGGAGTGTGAGAAATATGTATTCTGTAGTGAATGAGTCATTCTCTGTTTCAAATTAACCAAAGGAAGTTGGCCACTCCTTACCTAACCTGTCGTTCCAGAAACAGCAAAACTTTTGGTGGTGTGAGTTTGGCATTAGCATATTAGATAACTCTAATTTTTTAGGATAATTGTTTTATGTGGTACTAACTCTCACTCCAGGAGTATTTACTAGAATCTGTGTTTCGTGTTTTGAGGAAACCCAATGAAGATAAGCACTTATTGCGTTAAACTTAGTCAATGAACATGGGTCCCTGGCATTTGATTATATGTGTGTTACTGAGTATTTAATAAAACTAAGGATTTGTGGGGGAGGGTATAGCTCAGTGATAGAGTGCATGTTTAGCATGCATGAGGTCCTGGGTTCAATCCCCAGTACCTCTATTAAAATAAATAAATAAATAAACCTAATTACCTCCTCCACAACAACAAAAATAATTAAATTAAAAAAAAATTAGTATCTGTGAAGTTCCATAGAATTATAGGCAAGATTTTTCTGGGGAGGAGTCCCAGAGCTTTCATCAGATTCTCAAATGGGTCAGTAATCCCCGTCCCACCTTCCTCTCCTCCCTAGATTCAGAAACCACTGCTCTCTAGAGCTAAACCAAGAGGAAATATTTGCAGAACAGGAGTCCATGGGTAATGAGGAAATCTCCATTTTTTTCCACCCATCCTCACTAGCCAACCAAGAGTAATTCCATAATCAAATATGAATTACAAATTCAAACATTCCTGGGAGTGGTTTCAAATCCAAACATTCTTAAGAGTGGTAACATTTCTTAAGACGTATCTGCTATTTTCTGAAAAAAAAAAAAAAAAAAACGTTTTAACCAAAAGGTGACAGAGGACTGAAAGGAACCATGGGTTCACTTAGCACCTAAGAAAGTGGAAGGGATTTGTGACAAGGGAGATGCATATGAGGTGGGACCTGGTCCTGTCCATAAACTTGCCGGACACTTAGAGACCCAAGCTTAGAACAAAGCAAAATGAAAGCCAGCTGGGATGGGAGAGGCAGGGTCGAGCAGCCATTCCCAGCAAGAGCTCTGCAGCTGGGTGCTGGCTTCAAATCCCAGGGCTACCACGTCCCTGGCTTTGTGAAGCCGGGCAAGCCATTTACCACTCTGTGCCTCAGTGTCTTCATCCATAGGATGGGGACAAGGATAGCCTTGTTGCGTGGGGTTGTGAGAAGATGAAATCAGCCCATGCATGTAAAGAGCACCTTAGTACTGGGCTGGCACAGACTAAACGTTGCTACTACTGGGTGGGCTGGGGCTTTTCTCCTCTGCCTGAGAGGAAGTGGGAGCTGGTCTGAAGCCACGCCTTTGTCTGTTTCCCCTGGCAGCCGAATGCACTGTGATGGGTATCCCCAGCGTGACCACCAACCTCTCCGGCTTTGGCTGTTTCATGCAGGAGCACGTGGCTGATCCTGCTGCATATGGTGAGCTTTTTTGTCATTAACCCCGCCCAGGAAGAAGTGAGATCTCTAACCAAACGTAGCACAGGTCTTTACAGAGCAAACTCGGAAACTATCCCGATGATTAAACTAACGTTTATACTTCCCATTTAATTAAAAGTAGATTTCATCCTATGGTCCAGAGAAAAGATAAAAATGATATTTAATATTAAATATGTTGCCCAAAAGACAAACTACAAAAAGAGTGCTAAATCTGGACAAACCTTGCCCTTTTACCTTTTTGTTTTTCTGTACTGGTTTGGCCCTCCACTACCTAGAAGTAATATTACAATAACCATGGCTTTAGAGTACGTGTATTGGTCAGCATAATTATTTTATATGTTCCGTGCCAAGTTAGCAAAATTCACATAAATTGTTTAAGATGGCAGAAGAATTTGCATATCACATTTATAAGTCCGTGTTGACTGGTCGCAAGAAAAGTTAGAATGGGCTGGATCCTCTGACTACACATTGCCAATTCCTCAGTCTTTTTTTCTTTTTCCTTTTTTAATTGAAGTATAGTTGATTTACAATGCTGTGTTAGTTTCTGGTGTACAGCATAGTGATTCGGTTATACATTTTTTTTCATATACTTTTTCAGTATAGGTTATTACAATCTTTTAAATATAGTTCCCTGTGCTAAACAGTAGGACCTTGTTGTTTATCTATTTTATATATAGCAGTTAATATCTGCAGATTCTCTGGTCTTTTAGAGTTGTGTTGCACTGTCATCTTTCCTTGGATCATGGCCATGGTCCTCAGCTGTGGCTGCATAGTGGGAACACTGTGGAACCTATAATCCACTGACACCCAGGTCTCACCTGGGAGATGCTGGTTAGTGAGCAGCCCCCAGGAGCATCACTGATCCGGGATATCTTTAAGCTGCCAGATCTCCTTTGGCAAGAACCACTTTGTTGGCTGTGTGTTGGTGACCGTTGTGAACTATTAGAAGGAAGTCACGGCAGAAATACAGCCTTGGAAGGGAAAAGATAAATCCGAGGCAACAGGGGATTCAGGGAGTGGAAAGGCAGTGGTTTAGGATGGACCCTCAGGATCGGGAGAAGCAATCCCCTCTGGTTAGTTCGGCCTTGACCTTGCTCTGGCTTTTGTGCCCCTCAGGTATTTACATTGTTGACAGGAGGTTCAGCTCTCTGGATGATTCTTGCAATCAGCTGACCAAGTTTCTCTATGGATTTTGCAAACAGTCACGCCGCCAGAGGATTATTCAGAGGAACCGAACCGAGAGGCTCTCGGACCTTCTGGATTGGAGATACTTAGGCAGAGTAAGCAAGTTCATGATCCACACAGAGTACCCCTGTAAAAACCCCGCCGGACTGTCAAGGAATTGACTCAAGTCGTAATCTGTTAAGTCACTTCTGTATCAGAATTCTTAAGATCTCAGGGATGTTTTCATGGACTTCATATGAGTACTTTTTAACTTGATATGAGTTTGCAAAGTCCAAACCCCAATTCTTCGTAATTAGTTTGAGCCCATAGCAGCCAGTTCTTCAGGATCTCACCATGATCTTATTCATTATTCTATGGCCAGTACTTAACTGGATGCATTACAGGTATTGTTTCAAGAAGAGGAGGAAAACATCAAGAGGAAAGTCTCTATTTTATTTCACTCTAAGAGATAATTGACCATATTCCTCAACTACAGTGGGGAGTGAGAATAGTATTGTTCCTCAAAATGACAGGTACAGGGGCTGGGGGAGTGTATAGCTCAGTGGTAGAGTGTGTGCTCAGCATGCACAAGGTCCTGGGTTCGATCCCCAGCACCTCCATCAAAATCAAATAAATAAACCTAATTACCTTCCCTCCCCCCAAAATGAAAATAAATGGAAAGATAGATAAATAAATTAATTAAAAGAGGTTTTCTAAAGTGGAAGAAAAAAACACATACAGGAAATACCTCCCTTCAATCGTGCAATATGTTTGTAAATACTCAGATGTTCGTGTAGTTAGGCTCTGGATGATTTAATAGAAGCTAAATTGACTTTGCCTTCACATAATGCATCTGCTTAGATACTGCTCAGCTCTGGGTGACGGATGCAGACATCAGCTGAGTGTCTACACACACAAATGCCAGTAGCGATGCCCATACCACTCTGGGAGATTAATTTCACTGTCTTCATTTCATCATGAAAGCAGGGTCACAAGTCATGCTTCTTACCTAAGGTCTGAGGCAGGATTTAAACCCAGTCTGTGTAATTATTCAGGCCTCATCTTCTCTCCAGGCCGCACTGCTTCTCTGTCGAATGAAACCAGTGTTTTCAGTCACCTTAGCACTCAGCTCAGCGTTCACTAAGCTTTCCCCCTCCAATTTTTGGTACTATTTCTTTACTTATTTACTGAAAAACAATAAAACTCTAAGTGGTCACACGTTTTCTGATTCTTAAATTTAGGATGAAGAGAATCTGCCACTTTGAAAAATATGTATTTTTGTAACTGGGAGAATAAGATTTTATATACTAACTTGGTTACCGAGATATATCGAGTCGTTTTTAACCTGTGGATTGGTTTTCTGTCATAGTATTACCAGCATGCCAGGCACCTGACATTAAGCAGAGCTTTTCCAGATAAATTCCACATGGAACCCACATCACCACCCACGGTAAATAGTTTAAAGTATTGTTTATTGTTTTCAAAGCTATTTTTTTTTTTAATGTATGGGGAAGTCTTAACAATGCCTTTGGTTTGGGAGTGGCTGAGTTCACAAACGGTTGTGCGTGTTCCTCGTGCTGCAGCGAAGTAAATGGAGAAACTGACAAAGCACACGAACGCAAAGTGCTCAGTTCAGAGGTGACTTATGCCTAGAGGGAGCGGTCAGCTAATTCCAGCCATCGGAGAAGCTCTTTCATTCAAAGCTCTCCCTGCCTTAGTGCCGGAAACCTCTCTTAGACATCCATTCTTTTGAGAGCTGTTGAAAAATAAAGTGGCCTGTTTTAATCTGAAGTGAATCTGCTCTCCACGGAAAGGCTTAAATAGAGGGTGATGATTTGGCAAGAGCAGGAGACAGACAATTCAAGCACCACAGGAGGAACTGGACCAGACGACTGTGTTCTATTCAGCAATGCCCACCAGGGAGTCTTCCTCTAAAGTTCACTTAGGCATTTATATAGGATACTTATAATGTAGGCTACTTACAACATTCACTTAAGAGGATATAAGAGAGAAAACACAGCTTGAAGTAGGGGAGTAGCAGGCACTTCTCTTCGATGCAATTAGTCCTGACAGCAGTCTACACAGCAGTGCAAGAACGGAACTTCTCTACCCGCTACCCACCAGATGAAAACCTAGGTGCAAAAGATGAAACCCATACCACTGAGTACGAGATCCATTTTAGCTTAGTGGTTCTGCACCCCACAGGAGCCAATACCTCATGTAAATCTTCAGGGACAAGCTTCTAGGCTCTCCACAAGCAACATGTGCAATTAGCAAATTCAAGGATTTCCAAAAGCTACAGATCTTCATGAAGTGTTTATAGATCCTCCAAACTCAGTTGTAATTTTCCAATCAGGAGTCACTTCTACCATAAACAATTTTGCCTAATCCCCTATATTCTGCCTCTATCAGATGTCTGGGGAACAGATCTAGAATGTTAACCCAAAGTGAAATCTGTTCAACCAGACAATGAAAGTGTTTTGTGAATCCCTCAGTATACAAATTCCAAGTCCCGCATCCATGATTCTATCAGAATGAACCTCTTGGTTTATTTAGAGACGGTCCCTGCCTTTGATGATAATTCAGCTTTATTCATGCATTTATTTAGCAAGTTCGGCTAAGTACGGAGCTCCTACTCTGAGGCAGATCCTAAGTGCAGGATTCAGCATTCTTTTTTGTGTCGCTTTCGGGTAAAACAGCCGAACCTTGAAGTGATGGTCCATGTAGTGACAGAATGATGCCTAAAAATAGTTGAAGTACAGAGTGGCAAGTGCTGTAACCACTTTATGCCTTTGTCTTCCGGATCAATGGAGCATAGGCACATCTAGAAAGCAGGGACCATGTTTTTCATCTTTGTTTCCTCAGTGACATCATGATGCCTGACCCATAGGTGATACTTTAGTATGTGTTTGTCAAATGCGTTATCTCGGTGAATCTTAGGTAGATGGGCAATGTGACTAAAAGCTAGTGACATTTGCTTGCTAACTAAGAGGACCTGTTGGAATTTCAAGGTCAATGAAGTAGCCTGGCTTCCAGGATTCTTTCTAGTGGTGGCTGTCCATGGAGTATCCAAGGTGCCCACATTCTGTAATTAGAGCAAATCTGAAAGGTGACATAGAGATGGATAATATCAGCAGTGCATCGTGGCAGTTGATATGAAAGCCTCTGGGGTGATCACAGCCCTGGAACGCATCTTTGCTTTACCACTTACGTGCTGTGTGAACTTGGGCAGGTCATTTGGCCCCTTGAACTCTCAATTTTCTTCTGTAAATGGGAAGAACAAATTGATTGGAGATTAAATACAATCATCTATATATAGCGCCTGGCACATTTTCAGTATTCAATAAAAGAAGGCTATTTTATTCCATGAATCTCTCTTGAACGGACCATGAAAAAAATCCAACTATGTTGTTTATTATGATGCACATGCAATGTGTTCACGCTGTTGAAAAGTCAAGACATTGTTATAATGTTTTGTGTCTTATTTTTGTCTTTGGCAGACAGAAGGGTTTAAATACCCCAGGCCTTCCTCGGTCCCACCTTCTCCTTCGGGGTCCCAGGTCTCCAGTCCTCAGAGCAGTGATGGGGAGGATGAGCATGAGGATGACAGATACGATGAGGAAGAGGAGGCGGAAAGGGATCGGTTAAATATCAAGTCCCCTTTTACGCTGGGTCGTGTTCCTCACAGAAAGAAGAAGCTGCACGGCGAATACAAGAACTGAATTCCACTCTTGTTGAACAGATTCGTTTAATGAGAACACAGCAAGAAGGATTAAAGAAAAGAAAGTGCCACCCATTTCACTCTCTTCTAAGTATTACAGTGGGATCTATTCTCTGCCTAAAGAGTGGAGGAGACGAGGTGAATGGCCATTTTGTAATTTATAATAAAATACAAATTATTTTTCCCCAACTCCTTTTCCCCCAGTAAATTTAAGCACGAGGAAGGGTGTTAATTAGAGGAAGACTGTAAGTATTTTTTTAAGTGGTTATTTTAAGTAAGAAGAATTTTCATTTCCTAATGTTTATTTTTAAATTAGCATCACCACAATCCTTTGCTTAGTGCTTCTACAGCTGCTATGCCTGCTGAACAAGTCTGCCATTTCCCCGCGAAAGGATCCTGATCTTCACCATCAATGTGCACTGCCTATGTATAAGTTGATCTTTAGTGATTATTTTTATTTTTCACATGAGTCAGAATCACGAGTTTATATCTAGCTTGGCAGACAGTCAAACTCCATAAGACGATAGCTCCCTTAAATTCAGATTTTGATGCATATTAATTCATATGTACAAGGTCACTTCTCAGATTAATGATGGGAAGATGTCACCATCTGTACTATACCACCTGTACGATCTTTCTGTTGTTTAAATGAAAGGGCTTTCTGAAAACTGGATCAATCTTCCAACTTTTAAATCCTAATGAATAAATATATCAATATTTAAGGCTTTAACTCTCATTGATAATGTCTCATTTAAAATTCTTTTAGAAGTTTCAATAAGATAACATGTACAAAACACCTACAGGATAGTGCCTTACAAAGGGTAACATCTAAAATCAATAAAAACCATTAAAAAATTAGCAAAAAGACAACATAGAGTCTACTTAATTATAAGGACAGTGTCTCTAACACATTCATAATGTGCTTAGAGACATGGTTGAATGAGTGTAGTTAAACATATTTGTGTTTTAAATGTAATTAAATCTAAATTAGCAAAAACAAAAACCCAAACTAACACACATTCACGCTCGGATTGTTTTTTCCACAACTGAGGATTGACATATTTAGTTCACAGTGAATATCTTGGTTGGCATATCAATTGGCCTAGGTTTGTAGAGGGTCTAAGACCGTTTTGGTCTTCTCAGTGAGGGACTGCTGATAGCAGCAAGGGAAGAAGAACAATGAGGGTGTGTCAGATGGTTCAAGTCTGACAGAAAACTACCCCAGCCCTCCTGTCGCCCCATTGTCAGGGAAAAGTAGAAGAATGGTGGATACAAATAACAAATCAGGAAGGACAACTCATGAGTTTACAACCGGCTTCCATTTTACAGGTTTAGGAAGAAGGAACATAAATTGCCTCAAGCCGAATCCCTGAAAAATGCCCTATAGATATCAATTAACTCAGCGTCTGCAGAGCAGTTTGGAAAGTTGTGCAGAGGAGGTCAGAAAAAAGATGAAATAGATCTGTATTATGATACAAATACTCATTTGCTGAAGTGCCATTAAGATCTCATGATAAAATGAGTTTCACTCTGGTAATAACCATGAAAATATACCCCTAGTGAAGTGGCACAATGTGTGTATTCAAGGAATACTCTTGACTGCTTAATTGGTTGATCCGCTGTTACTGAAAGTACCAAAGGTACAGGACACGTATTCTGGGAATAGACACAATATATTTAAATAGCCTATACATACAAGCCTGTGTTAGATGAGTTAATAATTCTCAATAAACTGGACATACACACTGGCTAGAAAATCCACTTTAAAATCAAATCATAATGAATGACAGGCACCTATTACAATGCCACATAGATTTTTTTTTAATGCTAGAACATTATTTTTTGGCAGAGATCAATGTTACATTAACTTGAGCATAGTTATTATGCAATATATTATTGAATATAATTATTCAATGGTGAAAAGAAATACAGACAAATCTTATAAGTAGGGTTTTGATTACTTAACACGGTAAAATTGTAATTCCAAGTTACAGAAACATTCACATAACGATATTCTTTAGCTACTGACTAATAGCTATATACTGATGACAGTAAGAATTAACAATATTTTCCACTTATGACATTTATCGATAACAACTTTCAACTCATTAGGTCAAAAGTAATTAACATGATGGTCATACTGTAATTCCAAATAAATATACTATGATGCTTGCTGTAGGTATATGGGTATATGTATTTTTGGGGGGGGGTTTATGTATTTTATTTTTCAGATAGTACTGAAACCTAGTTGACTTTTTTTTAAATGAATAAATTTGAATAAATTAGGCATATTACCATATGCACCTACGTTATTCAGGGTGACTTCATGTAGCGCTTTTATGTCAAAGGAAGCTTAGCATTCTAGTCAATTATAATAAACAGTCTTCAAGCCTCTTTAGCCATGGAAAGTGGGTTACCTCTGAAAAGCTGATCTGTTTCTTTCGTACAATGCACCCAAGCGTAGAGTGTGTCTCTATCTGCTTATTTCCCAGTAACGTTTAGATCCACATTTCTAAACTGAATTCAGGGAGCTCCACAGAGAGCGCAAAGTGGGGGGCTTCTGGCTACAGAACCTTCCACTGGCTCCAGCCTCACCAATGGTCCCCTTTCTCAGCAATCACATCCCTGGAGGTAAAAAAAAAAAAAAAGAGGCAAAAGCAGTGGGGATTCACTGCCAAGTGACAAGACAATGCAAATGGGTAACAATGAAAACACCAACAACTAAGAATTATTAGTTCAAGGTGGGTATTTGTTGTAACAGAAAGAACCCTCCTCTAAAGAGCCTTCGATCTTATAATTATAGATGAGCTGAAATATTTGAGAGTAAGACACAAAGTGATCTAACCAGGACCTGACGCAATGGAAGAGGGTGACAATGTTCTCACTAAGAACTAGACATCACTTTAGCTTCTGGAAGACTAATACTGGCCGGGTGTGTTCCTAAGATCACAAATGAAGTCAAAGGAGTCCAAGGGCTTTATTCCCATGGTTCATGCTTCCAACGAGAATAGAACTATAATTGAACGTAATCTGATATATTTTCACCACTTTAGCAGACTGTCTTCTAGGAATCTGGTTTGATCAAAGTTTTCTTCTCCAGCTGTAAGAAAAAAAAATTGCATGAAATAAACCCTGATCCTATGTTTTACAAGAAGAAAAGATAAGATGACGGGAACCTCAGGAAATAAACATTTAGCCCCTAAATTATGCCAACTCGTGCACTCTGCTACTGAAAATGAAAAAAAAAAAAAAAAAAAAAAAAAGGATTTTGAGTGATTTTGCTTCAAAATTTCCCCCGTCAGCTTGGAATACATCATGGAATACATCTGACATCTGAATTTCCACAGTGAATGAAACTATAACATGGTGTGTTTGGTAGCAATCTGAAAAGGTCACATACCTTGCTCTAAATATGCCTCATGTCTAAAATACCCACCAGTACAACCATTCACTTGCATCAAGGTACTCTTTCTATATTTCCTGTTAAAATGCATTGTAATTGGGAAAGATGACATTTGCACAAATTCTCTTATTAGCTGAGCTAGAGGTCTGGGGCAGATGTAAGACAAAAAAGAAGTGAAACTTGTTGACTGGACCAGATGGGGCTGCACAATTTTACAGCAGGAGGGGTAGTCCCTCAGCAAATAGTTATCCCATGCCATCTGTTCTTCCTCCCAGTAGCTCAGAGATGACAGCAGTTTCCTGGGACCAAAAAAAAAAAATGGGTCGAAGGGCTGAAATCAATGATGGGAAAGAGAAAGGAAGTCACGGGAAGCAAAATGCTGCTCCTAATTTTCTCTAAAGTCATCTCCAGAGAAAACCACTTTCCCCCAGTTAGTTACAGTATAATTTGAGTGTGTGAGTTATATTATAACCTGAATCGCTAGCACATTTTGAAACACGGCAGATAATCGGCTGCTCTATTTAAAGGGAAGGTGGGGGAGGTGGTGGGAATAGCTCAGTGGTAGGTCCTGGGTTCAATCCCCAGTACCTCCATTAAATAAATAAATAAATAAATAAATAAATAAATAAATAAATAAATAAATAAATAAATAAATAAATAAATAACATTAAAAAAATTAAGAGGGGAAAAAAAGCTCAACAAGTAAGGAATCATCCCTGTATCTCCTCCACTAAACTAACATTCCATAAAATAAGTCCAAATAACATCAGAATAAAAATGCTGAAGGTGACTAGTGATTATTATATCATATGAGAATTCAAATCTTTTCCATCAATTTAGGCTAATATAATTTTGTTTCCTCATTTCATCATCAGAGGCAGGCCACTTTGGAAACTTCAATAATTTAAAATTTATGTTTATTTTCCAAAAATGACTTGAAGTGGGGACCTATAGTCACATCTTTCCGTAAAGTTTCTAATAAAGATCCCGTTCTTCTTTAAAATTAGCTCTCCCTTCTCCGTTCCAGCTCCCATCCATTTCTAGCTCTGCACATCTTCCCAGCAATCAAATGTAAGACGCCACCATCAACCCATCTCCACCAGTGCTGTTTTCCCAGTGACTTCAAAAATCGGCAAAAGTGCCAGCGTTGAGTTTAGAAAAGATCACCTTGGCTGCAGCATCTTCTACCCATGATTCAACTATTTCTCACCTGTTCCTTGCAAAGGATCTGAGAGCCATGCCAGCTAACATCCACTTTCTCTTAACTCTGCAGTTAATTTTCTTTTCCAAAATTCCTTCTAAACAAGGTTTCAGAATGAGCATGGCAGCAGCAAATCGTACCGCTGGGCAGGGGCTGAGGGACAGACTTGCAGATCATGATTTAGTGATCATGATTCAATGACCCCCCCCCCCACCGACCCAACACAATCTTCCTTGTCCTTGGATTTTGTACTCTTACGTAGCACTCTGCTATGTTTGATGCTTCTAATCACTCCTTTTTTGAAACTTCCCATCATCGACTTCTGGGATACTCCACAATTCCAGTTCTCCTCTTATGTTTCTGCTTGCCCCTTTTAAGGTACCTTTACTGATATGATTTCCCCCTTTCCCTTGATCTCTGGTTACTCTCCAAGGCAAATCCTCAATTACCTGCCCTTCTCTCACTGCATCTGCGGCCTGGGAGAGATTTCCATTTTCCCTTTCAGCCTTTATTAACCAGCTCTGAATTTCCCGTTGTTCCCAAACCTGACATCATCAGAGTCATGTGAGGAAACTTCTTCAGGATCTAACTTCTGGGGCCTCAGTCAAGCAGTATGGAATCAGAATCTCTGGGCCAAAGACCAAGAAATGTGTATTTTCAGCAAGTTTTCCAGTTAACTCTGATGGAACCAGTCCGCATATGGAGAGCACAGAACCAGTGACGTATACACCTTTATCCACTGGAATGTCTCTGGTACCTCCAACTGAACCTTTGTGATATCCATAGAAATTTTCATTCTCTATCAGTGTCACCATTTTATTTTTTGACAGGTTTTTTGACAGTTGTTGTTTCGTGTGTGTGTGTGTGTATCATGATTTTAAACTCTCACCCACAATAATTTAAAAATGTACTTTGGGGTGGGGGAGGACATAGTTCAGTGATCAAGTGCATGCTTAGTATGCACGAGGTCCTGGGTTCCGTCCCCAGTACTTCCATTAAAAAATAATACTAAAAAAAATTTTAAATGTGCTTGACTCTGGATTCTGTTTTATACTTTTAGCAAATAGTTACCCCATGCCATCTCTTCTTCCTCCCAGCATGCCTCAGAGCTGAGCCTCCGTTCCTCCTGACTACCTGGATCTCATCGCTTCCCTCCTGAGTCACTTCCTTCATCTCTCACTGACTTCCCTCTCCAGCCTTTCCTCTTCAGCACAATCCGTCTGACCAGTGGCATGGTGTGACTGAAAGAGGTAGATTCCCCCAGCCTTGAGTTAAACTCCCCACATCCCTTCTGACTGTTGGCGTGACCACAGGAAAGCGTATACACCTCAGGAAGGCTGTTCTCTGAGTGATAATGATCAGCGCGACTATCTGACACACAGTGGATGGTCCCGTGGTGTAGCTATTGTCACTGCTTTTGTTCTTACTCCATATGCAAAGACCGGATTCATCATCCTTCATCCTGTCGTCTCTTGCGTAAAACTCCACAGACCATCTTACTGACTCTCATATAGAGAATAAGTTACCTCCCCTTCTCCATCCTTGCCTAGTATGTACCTGCTAGGTGACAGTGGCATGTGACTCCATCTTTCTGTGCCTCTATTTCCTCATCTGTAAACTATGGATGGTAACGGCGCTTACTTCCTAGGATGACTCTGGGAGGTAATCTATTTAATATGGATCAATAAATGTCTTAACTCATATCAAGTGCTTAGAACAGTGCCTGACCCACTGCATTCTAGTAAACCCTCAGTACTTATCACCTAGAGGTAGTAAGAATAGTAGCTGAAGTCTCAGAATGTGAGAGTTGTAGTCATGGCTCTAGCACGCTCTGCTGCTCCACTGACTGTTCACCCCCGAGTGAAACATGGTTGCTTCTCAGCAATTTCACGTGGTTCAGACTTTAGTAGTGAGTAATTGGATTTGTGATTATTTAAACCTCTTTTGTCCTCTATGAAATAACAAAGGTGGACTTGGAGTGTTTTCAGTTCTAGAGTTCTAAGAGAAATCAAGGCTACAATGGGCTCTGGACTGTGGAATTAATATGAAATCCCCCAGCCTCATCAAGGAAATGTTTTGACATTCTCAGGCAGGACTCACTTTAATGAGAAATATCCTGCCCTTTAAATAATAAACATCTCTGAATTTCTGGGGCGGGGGGAGCACCTCGTAATTATTCCTAAAAATCTGAAAAAAAATAAAAGCAACTTTGTTGTGCTCAATGCAGAATCCCCAGAGCACTCAGAGCTTCTCTGTCCTGCAGCTGAAAGAGGTCACTATACTCGTACCTTCTTGCGGTTTCTGCAAGAAAGCCCACAGCACAGCTCCTGCCTCTGGAAAAGTCAGTAGCTGCGGATTTGGGCTTCGTCTTTCTGGAGAAACAAAAATATACATGATTCTGTTAACATTTAAATATTCATCTCGATGAATCCTGTTCCAGTATCTACAGTCCTGGAGAAACCTCTGTGAAATAGCTTTTCCATCCCTTCATGAAGGGCTCCTTACACAGAAGGATTTTTATGAATTGAAACATTGCACACTCCCCTTGGACACTGCTTACAATTGCTTATGTTGTGTACTGCAGGGAATGGAAGAGAATTTAAACTACATACAGTACAGAATTTCTTGAAAGCAAGGAGGATTAAGATACAGAGCCCAAGAAAAACTTCCCCCTCAGAGCTTACAGTGGGGTGTCTGGGAGGAAAGGTTTAAATGGGGTCCTGCTTGGAGCCTGGACTATTTCCTCTCTTGTTCCTTCCCAAGCAGTTTGAGATGCTGGTCTACATCCTGGCCACATGTAAGGCAGTTATTTGACTGAAGGAGTATCAGCAACATATTCAAAACTATTTCAAATCTAAGTGGACAGAAAATAAAACGTCCTGATTCAACACAAACCATGACTTTTAATTGGGGAGCAACTGAAGTGGCGAAACAAACCTTACCCTCATACTGTAAATGAGGTTAATTCCGCGGCAGGCTTGGAGAAGGTAAACAAAAATGTGATAAGCACCTACTATGTGCCCAACATAGTGTCTGGCGTTTTTCAAAATGAGTGGACTTTGCCTTTTTACCATTTTGATCTCTAATGTTTATCAAAATGAATGGTATTTTTTTAAGCCAATGGCGTGGAAAGGTTTATCATGAAAAAGAACAGTTCTTGGTTCCATTCTTAAGCCCCCTCCCCCCCTTAACTATCTCTGGTTTTGAACCTTTTGATGGCTTTTTTTCAGTAATATGATAGGGGCGCTTGAAGTTTTTAGGCAAGTCACTATTTTGGTGATGATGATGACGATAGTAACACTGACAAAAACAGCAGTGTTTAAGAGAAATCTTGTTAAGACCCTGCCTTAAAGAGGAGACATTTCTAGGGGCGGGCGCACAGCTCTCACCCCTCCCGACCCGGGAGCGGAGCCCCGGCCGCGCCCGGCCGCGGAGAGCTCCCCGGGGACCCCCGCGCACCCGGCTGAGCATCGGCGAGCGAGCTGAGCTCGGGGAGCCGCCCCGGCCCCCCCGCCCCGGTCCCCGCCGCCCGGGCCCCACCGGCGCCAGCCGGGCAGGCGGGGCCGGCTCCCCCCGGGGCGGCCCGCGAGCCCCCCTCCCCGTCGCCGGGCCGCGCCCCCAGGCTCCCGCGCGGGCACTCACCGGGTGGCGGCCGGTCGGAGAGGTCCTTCCTCCGGCTGTGGTCGGAGATGAAGCGGCGCCCCTCTGCCAAGGCGAGACACGGGCTCAGCGCCCACCCGGCCCGGCCGATCGTGGGTCCCCGGGCCGGGAGCCGGCGGGGCTGCCGGGGTTCGGATGGGGGAAGAGGCGCCCCGCGCCCCCGGGCGGCCCAGTGCGCTCTAGGGGCGGAGGCCTCTGTTCCCAGTCGCGCCAATGTGTCCCCAGGGACCCCAGTGTCTTCCTTTGCGCAAGTGCCTCCAACCCTCCGGTTTAGAGCGGAGGATTTCTAATAATCACAGTCTCCCCCTCCACCCTTCCCGCGCCACCGCTTCCGCCCCCATCCTCTGCTGTCTTTGTCCCTTGGTTAACTGCGACCAGGAGCAAACGCGATAAAATTCTCTCCCCACAGCTTTCCTGTCTATCCCACGGGTTCACGCATCCCCAAGGATCGCCCTTTAACTGCTGTCGGAACTGCCAAGTATTTGCAACATACGTGCGCCCTTCAGGTACAGCATAGCTTGAGGGGTCCAGTTCCTTCTCTCAAAGAATCTCTACAACCAGGGGAGAAGAGCGAAGCAGTTAGTAACACGTTGCTGCCCAGACTTCTACTGGGGGAAAAAGGGGGGAGAGGGGGGAGAAAGGGAAGAAAAAAAGGGCAGGGAAGGAAGAACGGTGAAGAAAGAAGGAAAGAGAAAAGAAGGAAGGAAAGAGGGGGGGAAGGTAGGAAGAGAGGGAGGAAAGAGAGGGAGGGAGGAAGGAAGGAAGAAAGGAAAGAAGGAAGGAAGAAAGGAAAGAAGGAAGGAAGGAAAGAAAAAGAAAGAAAGAAAGAAAAAGAAAGAAAGAAAGAAAGAAAGAAAGAAAGAAAGAAAGAAAGAAAGAAAGAAAGAAAGAAAGAAAGAAAGAAAGAAAGAAAGAAAGAAAGAGAGAAAGAAAAAAAAAAGAGAGAGAGAGAAGGAAGGAAGGAAAACAGTGGGTACACAGCACATTCACGAGCCCCCGTCTTTGCATTTGATTGCATTTGCAAATACCTGCGGAGCACTGCTGGAATTTCCCATGAAAGAAAACACCAGGGAAAGAGCCAAGGTTATTACCACCAGATTTCTGAATCCCTACAGGAAAAAATGGCAGAAAGTCATTTATTTCTGTGCCTACGGGAGCTTCCAATCCCTTCTTCGAGGCCTGGACAATTACAAGCCCCTTCCTTTTTGCTATGTTCTGTTTTAGCACTCAGTGTGTGGGGAAGAAGGGAGTTCCCCAGTTTATCTTCTAGTTAATCCACAGAGCTCTTTTTCTTTAAAAAAAATTATTTAGATATACGTTATTTTCATTATTTAACTCAAATGAGGAATTGGGTGAATAAGTGAATCTTTTTCTTAGTAAAATCAAGTGATTCTGATATTTTTAAAAGCATAATGTTTAAGCATCCTTGAGCCTCTAAAACACTTACTAAACATAAAAGTGGTAGAAATCAATTCAGCTTTTCATAAAATAGCTTAAAAAAAATCTCAAGTAAATAAAACCTTTACTTACCTTCATGTTCTGCTCCTTTCCAGAAACTGCAACAAGTATTACTTTACCTGTGAGTTTTCTAATCTTGTTCCGAGGGTGGGGCTTTTAAATCTCAGTGTCAGGGACCCCTCCTGATCTTCCATTGAGTTAGAGTCCACAGGGACTTCATGTCAGTCTTCAAGATTGAAAGGATCTGATGATGCCTCCTGGGAGATTCAGCTGCAGGAAGCAGAGGAATGATTGATGAGTGGACACTGTTTACGGACCACATCATCCAGGAGATATTCTGCATATGTCTGCAACATAACCTTTACTTTTCCTACTAGCTTCCCAAGGCATCACCATCATCACCATCATCATCATCATTATTAAAGCAAATTGTTAATAACTCCAGGCAGAGTCAAAAGTAAATGGACAAAGTAAGAAAACTTGTCTTAGGTAACTAGCTATTGAACTATCACTATTGAACTATCACTGATGACTAAAGAAGAATCATTTGGGTAAAAATGAAAAGATTAAGGAATCACAGTGGAATTTGACATCAGTCATTCACTTAATTATCCGCTCAGTTATTTAACAATATTTATTGAATGCTTACTGTGTATTAGACATTCTTCCTTTTAGTTCATAGGACACAGCCATGTATTAAAAAGACAGATTTCTGCTTTGATCATGCCTGTCTTCTAGTTGGGAGAGAAATACTTCAAACTGGTAAATAAGGTAAGTACAGAATTTTTACTTGCTTTATAAAGGAAACGTAAGCAAAATGATGTGATAAGGTATGTGGTAGGCTGTTTTAGGGGAGGTAAAAATCCAGGGGGTCTGGTAGGATAAGGTAGAGTTAGACTTGGGATAAAGTGGGATGGGAATGAATATTGCATGCATTCCAGGCAGAGGAAAAAAATAGCAAAATCTTAGGATGGCAAAGAGCTTGACTCTTTGGCTTGCTGGAGGAACAGGAAGAAGACCAGTGGAGTCAAAGTTGTGTGGGTGACAGGGGACAGTGCTGTGAATTGAGGTTGGAGAGGAAAAAAATGGGCCAGTTCATATGGGAATTTGGTTATAAGCAAAAGATGATGATGGCTTTGACTAGGGGAGTGCTTGCAGAAAATGGAGAGCTGTAATGAATTTGGAATGTGTGTTGGACGTAGAAAATATGGACTTGTGGATAAATGAGATACAAGAATTTGAGAAAAATAAATCAAGGATGATTCTTAGACTTTTGGTTTAAATAGCAGGTGCATGATGAAACCATTTTTTGAAATTGGAGAGACTTCATAAGGAACCAAATAAGAAAAGGAAATTAAGAGTTGTCTTTGAATGTATTAAAATTAAAATATATATTACACAACCAAGTAGAAGTGCGAAGAAGACATTTAAAGATGCAACACTCTGTAGAGCTCAGCAATGGGGTCACCTATGGATTTCTTCTAAGGGCAGGAATGATTGGTTTTAAGAATTTTGAGAATTCTAAGAATTTTAAAGTGGGGGGAAAAATTGGAGATTGAAAGAACACTTAGGGAGATAATGGAGTTAAAGAGAGGAAAAAGATCGAGCATGAACAGAGAATGAGACAGAAGGAACGCCAGCAAAGGAAGTGGAGGTGAAAGAAGGGAAAAAAGGGAGAAATTCCAGGGGACCATGAGGCCATGGGAGCCAGGAGATCATCCAAAGACACTGAAAGGTCAAATTGATGAGAGCTAAGAAGTGTGCATCTGATTTGGGAATATGATGGTTTTTGAGGACTGAAGCTAGATTGGAATGGGTTGAATAGGATATGAGGAAATAAAGACAAGCGTGGACAACCTTTAAAAAAAAATTTCACTAAAAAGGGGAAAGGAAAAATAAACTTAAAAAAAAAGATCAGATATATGAGTGTGGTAGAGATGTATTACTCTTTTCAGCCTTTCAGTGACATCTGAATTCTTTTATTTTTAGGGAATTTCTAAAATTCCCTAAATGATAAATTATGATTCTTGGTGGGAGACAGTCTTCCTTCTATTGTAGAAGCTGAAAATGCCAGATGCTCTTCCCCAGCCTCCCTATTAGGTCAAGTGTGGGCACATGACTTAGGCTTCACCAATCAGATGTACACGCTTCCTGGAGCTATGATGGAAGGAAGTGGGGATCAGGATAAACATTTTCTGGCACAGCAGTGGGTGTAGTAAGTTTCAGTTTGTGGGGGGCAATACTACAATGCTAGTGACAGATTCTAACATCCAGTGTTAGGGGGATGGTGAGACCACAAGCAGTGTCCTTTAAATAAAGTCCTCTTTTGCTTAAACCAGCCAAGTTTGTTGGTTTCTCTTGATGACAGCTAAGAAACCATTTGCAGAACATGTAAGCTGATGGGGACGGTCAGTAGAGAAGGAGAAACTGATGCTGTGGAAGAGAACTGCAAAAGGGAACTTGTAGAAGGCAAGAGGAATAGGACCTAACTATGTGAATATTCAGTTGAAATAGTTATATACACAGGGAGATACTGAACAAGGACCCAAGTAGCCACTGTATGCTAAGGTACCATGGATAAGAGAGATGTTCTCCTGAATGTTAGAGCAGCGCTCCGCAGGTCTTAATGTGATTTTGAATCACCTGGGAATCTTGTTAAAAATGCACATTCTGATTCAGTGTAGCTGGGGTGGAGCCTGAGCTTCTGCATCTGTAACAAACTCCCAGGTGATGCTGCTGGATGCTATTCCACTGATCCTCGGACATTTTGAGTAGTGAAGCTTAGAGGATATAAAGAGTGGTAAAAACGAAGCATAGAGTCTGCATGACTGGGAGGATGGCTAGCAATAGAAATGTCAGGGAGTATGGAGAGAAAACAGAGGAATTTGGTTTGGAAGTGAATTTTGAGGGGTGGTCCTATCTATCTGCAAATACTTGTCTAAGAGAGACTGGGGTTTGGGCGCCTGATATTTGGACTTGACGATCATGTACAGACAAGAAAATTCAGATTTGGTTAGTAAATGAGAATGAAATATAGAAAGTAGTTTGTAGGTAGAAACTTGAGGAATATTTACACCTTTTAAAGAAAAACTGAAGCCAGAAGGAGCCAGAACCATTAATGTAGTGTTGGCCACTGTTTTACACCGAGAAGAAAATGATAAAAACTAAAGACTGAAATGTTACCACCATATATAGAGAAAATCTTAATATTCCTTTAAATATTGTTTTAGGATTTTAGAATTCAATTTCAAAGGATTATAGCAACTTCTAAAAGAGAGCAATAAAAGATTACATGTGTTTTTTATTTTAAATGAACTCTTAAGTGAAACCGGTTACTAGGTTACCTTAACAACTAAAATGCTTTTTCCCCTCTCCGTACCAAAAATACACGAAAGTTTTAGAAAGAGGGACAGGAAAATGAATTGCCAATAAAACCGAGGTTTGAATTTACAATCTGAAGGAAAAAATAATGTGATTTATCTATAATGGTTTAGCTAATGAATTCACAAGCAGGTGTTTTACGTCAAAGCTGCCATTTTCAGCCTAATACGCACAAGTGAAGAGAATGGCTTTGACGTATTATCAATATTGTAGTCTTATCAAAAGTAACACGCCAGAATGTGTTTGTTTGAAAAGGGCATTGACTCCCAATAAAATGTTTTTGTTAAGTCACAAAATTTTAAGATTTTTATTATCGGTCTAAACCTGGAGATGAGCTAAGAAGAGTTACTTAGTTGATTAAAAACAAAAAACAAAAAAGTTGCTGCATAACAAACTACTAAATTTTATTCTTCTGATATTATGACCAGGCAGTGGACGTTGGACAAATCGGATTCTAAACCTTTTTAAAAGGCATTGTCAGTGGGGACCATTTTGCCTGCATCACTGATGTTATCTGAATGCTTCTAGCTGACCGGAGAGTGCCCAGGCCCTACTTAAACAATACTGAATGTCACAGTTTAAACCGCGTTCTTACAAGATCAGTAATATTGTGTTCACACAGAAAACAGCTCCTCTCTTTTTAAAAAAAATTTTAAGCTTTTTTTATTTTCATTTTTTTAAATTGAAGTATAGTTGATTTACAATGTTGTGTTAGTTTCAGGTGCACAGCAAAGTGATTCAGTTACACATATGTATATGTATCTATTCTTTTTCAGATTCTTTTCCATTGTTATTATAATATATTGAATATATTTCCCTGTGCTATAGAGTAGGTCCTTGTTGTTAATCTGTTTTATATATAGTAGTGTGTATCTGTTAATCCCAAACTCCTGATTTATTATTATCTATTCCTAATTTGTTCCTTCTCTACAGTAAACAGACTTTTTCATTTATTTAATCAAAATTCCATTCACATCTGCATGATTACAGAAAACATGGGGTATGTAGGCTTGTAATATGTAAGAAAATTGCAGTAAGATGGTAATGAAACCCCATATTCACCTTAACATGTTTCCAATGGAAATAGTTTTGAGTGTTTATTGTTCAGTTCATTACTTTTCACTTGATTAAATGTTGTTGTTGTTGTTTTGTTGTATTAAACCATGAATGTTTCAATTTAACAATTAAAAAAAACAGTCCCTTTTCCACTCTGGTAACCATAGGTTTGTTTTCGATGGCTACAAGTCTATTTCTGTTTTGTTATTAAGTTTATTTGTATCATTCTTTCAGATTCCACACATAAGTGATACCATATTTATCTTTCTCAAACAGTTCCTATCTTGGATGAGATTATCTGGACAATATAGCTATTAAGATACTAAAATATCCAAATGACCTCTTTGATGACAGAATAGAGGATTCTGGTACAGGATGAATGGGGTCTTTGGGAGCAATTCCTACTTTGGCTTTATTCTCTGCCAGGGCCAGTTAGCCCCATAGGTGAGTTGTCTCACAAGCAAGTGGAAGAAATAATTTCCCCAAAGGGCTGCCCAGTTTTAGGTTTACAATGTGCCAGCACCTTCATTTTGGACTTCCTGGTACCCAGAACTGTGAGAAATAAACATCTGTTGTTTAAGCCAGTCAGTCTATGGAATTTCATTACAGTCCCCAAAGCTCAGACGACCACCAGTTAATAGAAAAGTACCCTTTTATTGAGAGGTAAGACAAGTGTATTTACAATAGTCAATTGTTAGATCATATAATCTGTGAGGCCTTTTAAAGCAGCAGTATCCCAGGAATTACAATTTCTAAGGGGAAAAGAAAAACATTCCAAATATGTTTCTGTTACAGAAAATACATTGGAACAATGCCAGAAACACTTAAGGCTAAGTCGCATTAGACCTTTTTCTTCCATCTTTATAGCAATAATCAAAGTGTATATTTTTTTGTCACGAACACAGAAGACTAATTCTGGAAAGGAAGGAAAGATGTGATGTATGTTGCTTTTTGTCAGAAGATGAGTATGCTTAAAAATAGAGCCTCATCAATGGTTCTGAATAAGAAACACACAATGTTGCCAAGCAGTCCCAAACTCACATTTGAGAAAACTGGATTCACTTAAGACTGCCAATTGCTCCAAGCCTCTCGATCTTACTAACGACTGGGAGATGATCACATCCTTTACACAGTCTGATAATGCTCTCTGAAATAAGATTGTTGAAAAAGAGATCTCTGTTACAGTGCAAAGAACATTTTGATAGAAATTCATGTCTACAAAGGAGTTGAATAATAAAGATGTTCCTACAATAACAGATACCATTCTTGCTCTAAAAAGGCAGAAGTATCTAGCCACTGGAAATAATATGGGTCAGTCAAAAATCTGTATAATAGAGTCCTACAGGGCAACCTGTGTAAGTCAATCCCCAAAATATGTATATATGTATATATTTGACACTCTCCAAGTGAGGATATTACTTTTTTGAAGAACATCAGACATAACACTAGGATTCTTAACATTCCATGAACTATTGAGGTAGGAGACTCATTTTGTCAGTAATCAATCTACTTTCACAGATTACATCCTAAGTCAAACGCCGGTACCAAAAAGTCAGTAATCCACAAGACTGAGCCACCAGACTACATACCAAGTCTTTCTTTCTTTAGCTGAGCAAGGTTGGGACTTCTCTGTGCACCAAGAGATTTAACAAAAAATAACATAGGCTATAAAATATTTCGTAGACACGTTCGTAAATAAAAATCACAAATTTTGATTACGACTTTATGCATTAAAAAGCTTTGCAACTGTTTTAAAAAAGCAAATAGTACAATCGTTAGTGGTAAAACAAAGAACTATGGCTGTTGAAATGTGTTCCTATATCTACCAAAAGGGCGCCACCCTGGAAAACTACCAATGAAGAAGCAACCACTGTTTCCTACTGCTGCCTGTCAAGCAGCAACAGTTGAATAAACCACATGTCATTTTTGTAGTGTCATGTTGTGCAGAACACTATAGCCAGTTTAATTACAGTAAAATAAGTTTAGCGTGTGAACTCAGATATTCTCTCCATGAACCCCATGTGAAAAGCAAATGTTATGCATATTGATTTTTATGTTATGAAAAAGCTGAAAATGAGGGGAGAAGTCGGCTTATGTGAATAGCCTTTAAAAAAACAAGTGTAAGGGGAACCTTTTAACACGTTACAACTTAAACATTGCCAGTAGTTATTTTAATTTATGAAAAGCAAAATAATAAACCACTGCTAAGATTCAAAAACTAAAAGAAAACCTGTATCATGACATGGAAAAATCCATTTGGTTTTCATCACTTAGTATCTTAAATAAAAGACGATTCAATGAAACAAGCTATGTAACAGATTCCTTCATGGGCAAGGATGCTTTTTGTTAATGACAGAGACAGACACTCAGGTCAGGTCCCCAAGGGGTATGAGGATTTTCAGAGATTGTTGCTGAACACAAAAGTGCTTCGTCAGCTGTAACTGAGAAACTACAAGCTAGTAAAGAATGACCTTTCCATATTCCAACAAAGAATATCGAGTTCTGATTTCCACCTGGCTTTAAAATATTAAGATTCAGAAGAACCACAGAAGTTTTTTTAACCATATGTTTACAAAAAGAAAAAAAAGTGATTCATACATCGACTCTGGGCTTTCCTGGTTTGAATACAGTAAAAGGACATAATCCAATCTAACTCATGCATCACTTTCAGAGACACAGTCCAGCTGGAAATATTTCCGCCACTGCCGTGGACATTTCTAAAAAGCCAGTGCCTCTGGGCGCTCTTGCATCTTCAAAAGAAAAAGAAAAGAAACAGGCGCTACAATTCTCTAAGGATGGCTGTGTTTCGCACATGGTGGGAAAACAAGAAAAATGGCCTTCAAGAGTTTCAGTGTGCGCTGTAACATAGGTTTCATCCCCTTCAGTTTGCTTGCTGCGTTCTTGCATCACTGGATTAGAAGCCTGTTTCCCCGCTTCTTTGTTAACTGCTGTTGGTACTCTGTAGGCTGCACGTTTTAAACTTCTGTAAAGGACATTACAGGCTATTTCACGTAATTTAATTTTGTGCTGAATATTCTTCAAAGGATTTTATAAATAATATAATATTTTAAATGAGTCTTCAATTCACTTGTTGTTATACCATATTGTTGCTTTCTCCAACTTTATCTACAAACTGTACAGAGAAGAAAAACGGGTAATTAAAAGAAAGCCTAGAACAGTATAAAACATTACAGCACCGCTTTAAATGTTGATTTAAAAACCCAGCTTTATAAGATTTGTGGAAATCTAAGGTATGACTGACAATGACTGATCCAGTACTGCTCACCACTGTCTTCTGACACATAAATGTGTATTAAAAAAGTTTTTTTTCTAAAAGTTTTTGCTTGGCATGTTATACATATGACTTTAAGGGTGCAGCATGAGAAATGCAACACAATGAGTAAAAAAATTGGATTGGATAAAATGAAGTTAACACAGATAGCTCAACAACAAAAAAAAATAAACAAAAAGCTGGAAATGTCGGCCACTCATGCATTAATGAACCCAATAAGGAATTTCAACTGACCATTACTGTGGATCTCGCCTGGGCCTATGTACTCTTTGAACAGATTTAACTCCATTAAGTTCAATAATTAACAACAGCTATTGACTAACAATATTTTAAATGTGTATTCTGGGCTTCAGACTGAAAGTGGCAATGACATTAAAAACAAACTTAATGATGCAAGCATAAACTGAGAATTACGGAACGTAAGTTTTAACACACATTGATGTAAGTGGTTATTTACTTTGGTTACTCCACCCCAAATATAAAGCAACTGGGCTTTTCTCCAGCATTCCAGATGGTGATGCAAACAAATGTTGAAACAAAGTAATTAGTGGAGAGAGTAAAAGTTACATAACCCAAGTGGCTATAATACTATCAAAATCCAGTAATCATTTAACCCTTTCTTTCACATTTTTCATTATTCACATTTTTACATAAGTATTCATTACAATGAAGTAGTAATAATAGGATACTTAATTTATAGTACTGGATGTCCATTTATGCAAATACTGAAAAATCCTTAAATTAAGGACATGATTCATGATTATAGCTCTTTAAGTAGAAGTTTCAGTACATTCAAAAGACATGCTAAGTATAAATACTGACTATTGTATGAGCTTGGAGACTAATGCAAATGAAATCTGGATACACCCCTATAAGCCTAGCCTTCCCACATGTTATTTTATCACAAATAGGCAATCAGCACCCTGAAAAGAAAAGCTGCTCTCAAAATATTCATGGACTCATTAGAATTTTATGGTAAATTTAGGTGGTGAGAAAGCACAGCAATCTCTCTTCAAAAGTAACTTCAAATATGTAGGTTATCTGGGCCGTAAGGTTCTGACTCTAAAACTGATTTGAGGATGCAAATGAAATTAAGCTTATAGTGGTACCTATTCTTTAGTGGGTAAGCCATCCTTTAGCTCTTTGAGAATTCCATCTCTTTAGAAACATCTACACATATATCTGTAAACAACTTTAAGAAGTTGACGGCCTGCACTGGAGAAACAGATCTGACAAGACTGTTTAAACTGTGGACAGAGCTGGGAACAGAATTCTATCATCTGACTCCCAGTATCATACTGCTTTATTTAATGGTCCTAATGTACCCCATTTGGTAAGACAGTCTAAGAATGAAAACAGTTGTAAAAAATAATGGTGTCCTTTTATATTACTGTTTCTAAAATTAGAAACCATACAAAAATGAATTGAAAAGTGCCTTTGAACACTCAAAGAGAGAGGCACAGGATATCAATTCAAGTTACATTAAAAACTGAAGAACAGTATTAAAAATGGATATGGTGGAACAAAATTTCAGGTTTTACAGGTTTAGCAATGATTATTTTCTCCGGTATTCATGGTAACCATAATCTATGTGATGTAACCATTTATATCATAATAAAAAACTTACCAATTAATCATGTCTCAATTCCTTAGCTTTCTAAAAGTAAAGAGCATCACAGAGCATTTATTTTGATGGTTTAAAAAATATATCGCTAAATACATGATTACTTACTGATCTAATTCCAGGTAAATTCAGCAGGGATCCGAGGACTGGCACTCTTCTAATAAAGCCAACGACCACAGGAAAGAAGCCCCTGGGAGAGGGAAAAAAGTTCTTAGAATGAACACATTCTTTATGACCAGAATCGTCCGTTAATCACGTAAAAAGAAAGAGTCCTGTTAAAATTCTGAATGTTCCAGAGATCAAAATTCAGTTAACATTTCTTAGCTCTCCCTGGATTTGATCCCTTCCTTAATTATGCCTCTGTAACATTCTGCACATACATCCAGAATGGCACTACTACTACAGCCCACTGGTGTCTTTACAGTCTGTTTCCCACACAGCAATGAGAGATTCTCAAAAGCGGATTTGGCACTTAATTCATTCTGGTGTCTCCTGAGGGCAATATGGGGCTTGGCAGACAGAAGGCAAATGACACACATTTTTTGAATAAATAATCAAACCGACTTTACTTACAAGGATTCTCTCACATTGCGTACTATTATTTACTTGGGAAGTGGCATTTGTAAAATATTGACTGATCAAAACCTCCCATGATGTATTTGCTGCAAAATTTTCTAACATCTATATGCACTAAAGGAAGTGCCAGCAAGTGGCAGTGGCTATTGCACATCAAGTTCTAAGAATTAAAGTGCTGGATCGAGCTATGTTATCTATCGCTGTGTAGTTGATAAAAATGGCGAACATAAAGAGAGTGCCTTAAAATGCCAACAAAATGAATTTTATTGCATTGAAAATACATTATGGGGGGGCAATAAATTAGGAATTTGGGATTAGCAGATACAAACTACTATATATAAAGCAGATAAACAACAAGGACCTACTGTATAGCACAGGAAACTATATTCAATATCTATAATAACCTCTAATGGAGAAGAATCTGAAAAAGGATATGTATGTATGTGTGTAAGTGAATCACATTCCTGTATACCGGAAACACTGTAAACCAATTATACTTCAATAAAAAATTTTAAAAAAGAAAAGACAAGATAATTTATATCCTTACATAGGCAATCTACATTTAACAAACACATCTGGGTTTCTGTAATAAGTATTGGACTTAATGGTTTACTGAAAGAGAAAAAAATAAAATAAAATGGTTGCCTTACCTGAACAAGAGAAAGAATCCATAAATTTCGAAGATCATGCCTATCAAAGGCCAACCAATGAGGACTACAAATACACCGCCCAGGAAGAACCCCGTCGCTTTCATTTTATGTTTTTGGAAGAAGAATCTGAATGTTCTTTCTAAACCAATTACAAAAGCCAAGCCAGCCACAAATAAGACCTAGAAGAGAAAGGAAATGCGACATAGAAGAAGCAGTGAAATGCACTGCATAAATCTGAAAAGTAAGGTCAAAGCTAAATATAATAAAAAGTAGGATGTGTGGCTTTTAATGTGGGGAACTGGCTGGAGAAAACTACAATGCACACCAAGAGGTGGAACTGTGCTGCCGCTGCAGTTGTAACCCACTCCTGTCAGCCCCCTTCTAGCCTGATGACATGAGGAAGAGAAACAAAGAAAGATCAGGTGTTACCAGTGGGCACCCGCATCTGCAGTGGCTTCCCCAGGTTTGGCTAGAGGGAGATGACTTAGTCAAGCAGATGAGTGAGCGGCAAGGCAAAAGAGCTGCCCAAAAATGTGTCACCTGAAGGTACTCCTGGTTCTGAAAGCATCATGGGGGCTACGGGAGTTCCTAGGGATGGGATGGGAGACATACTGACATGGCCAAGTTGGTGGTAGAAGAAACCATGCAAAGCCAGCAAGAAGAGCCTAGTTTTATTAACTCCAGAAATCTGGTAGCAGCAGCAATGAAATACAGCCATGCGTTCTCGGGTGTACTTATATAGTTTGCATGTTTTCAGACAATGGACAAAAACTGGTGATCTATTAAAAGCTTGCATTTCCCCAGGTTTTATTCCCAAATGTTTGCCTTTCTTCATTACAATTCTTTAGTAAAAAGTATTTCACAAATATTTATTAAGACTCATGGTTAAGCTTCACATTCTGAGATACCAATACTGTTTATATTACTGTTTATCAAAACCTCAATTTTGAACAATTTTGTTATTCTTTATATTTTCCAATGTCCAATTAATAGCCTGATGTTAATATACACTTCAAAAATATTTAATCATTATTCAGTGACTCTACTGGCCTCTGAGAAGGGTTATTATTTTCTAGAACTCTTGCACAACCGTCACACATGGACAACGGAGTAAACATTCCATATAAACAATATACACACTTTTCTTAGCAAGTCAAATATTAACAGTGATATCTATTTTTTAAAGGGTTAAGTGGTTTTTAAAAATCTGTTCATTTTATGCTATTGAAGCAAATGTTAAATCTCAGAGGTATAAAGTCAAAACATGTTAACAAATTTACCAAGACATGGGGCTCTTAAGTCATCTATTTTGAGCTCCTATTTAGAGGTAGTCTTAATTTAATCTATTATACATCACATATCAAACCCTCAACAGAGCAGTTATGAAATTAGAAAACCTCATTAAGCGTTTACCTTTTACTTAAACAGAAAGGTGACAGGTTTCATCCCTGATGGAAACAAGAGAGTGTAACAGGAATCTTCACACGAGCAACAGTGAATTATTTCCCCCAAACTTAATAGCAGGCAATAATTCATTTGTAGTTAAAATTTCCTTATGAATTTTCAAAAATATATTGAAAAACTCACATTTCCGATAGCCAGTAGTGCTTTGTCAAAAAAGAGAATCATTCCAAAGAACAGGAAAAACACTCCAAACCCCGTTAACCCCATTCCGATCTCTGCAATGCAAGTTACATGGTTAAGGGTAGAGAAACATCAAAGTTACGTTAAGATCACTGTTAACTACCTAAGAAAAAATTTTCAGTTTTCCTTTTGACCCATATAAAGAAACAGGACCCCAGCACTGCAGGTTAAGTTTATAATGACATTCATTAAGACCTATAACAAATTATATTAACATCAGCAAATTACCCTCAATTTAAAATATGAATGGAAATCTCTAATACTTATATGAGAGATAGCATTTCTCACAAATATACTCACAATAGAGAAAGATGAATCAGGATTCTAAACCTTTGGTTATGTTTTTTCCCTCCCAAGAACCCTTCTGGCACCAGACATACATATGCGGGTTTACGTTTAGTCTCCTTTTCTCCTTTCGCAGTCCACAACTAGCATTTATATGCACAATACCTGCAGCTCCTTCTTTCCTCTCTTAAAACAAATTCCTTCCTTAACCTACTAGAAATGCTACAAGAGGTCACAACAGACCTCACTCAGTTACCCCCTGCCTCTTACAATGGCAACAGGAAAGATTCTGAGAATTAAGCAGCTGTCTCCTTAACAGTGAACTTTCAAGTTAGGCATCACTTTTAACATCCTGACAGCTTATGATTTATCTTCTACAAACTTATCTCAACTATGAATCCATTCACATATTTAGTGTTATATTCCTAAAATCACCTCTCCAACATTTCAAATGGTTTTACCTAATATTAATATTCTGGGTTTTCACTCTTTCATTCAAAAACAAAGAATTGTTGACCAACTCCTAGATGCCAACAACTGTCCTAGGTACTGAATACAGAGTGATGGACAAAGTATAAGCTTTTTAAGCCTATGGTTGCCCTTTAGATAAAACTAATAATTTTACTGCCTTTACACTCTAGACTTACCTTTAAGTCTGAAGAGTCTTAACTCTCTAAGGTTACAGTTGCACTGCTCTGTTAATGTTACAAAGCACAATCCACCGAATTATTTCCTTGATCATTTTAGGTTTGTTTTCAGGAAATAGTCACCAACCCTTATTTTACCCGTCAACACTATCTACATAAAATAATGAATCAGAGCAGAAGCCACCATATTTTTGGAAACATAATTTTAAATACACAATAGTGATTTTTGATCTGTTACTTAACTTTTTTGCCTCGGCTCCAGAAAGCTAAAATCTAGGTCACAGCTACTTCAAAATTTAAGGCATGTAAAATGTTCTGATGAGTTTAAAATTTCTATCATATGCCTTTTTCAACAGCCTTCACCTTCTCAATTTACAGTTAACTACTGCCTTCTGTTCCAGCTATCCTTTACTCTGAAAGTTAGTCTAAAAGAATTCAGGTGCCTGTCCATAAATATACTGCTAAGTGTATTCCACAAACTGCTATGAAAATTGGAGGCTCATATTTTTCATGCTTAAAAGATACGCTGAGTCCAATGACAGTCACTGTTAGCATTTTTTGGTATCTTATTTAAGATATTCTAAGGCAGCATTTGTCTTTCTTACAATGCCCTTTAAAAAAGAAAAAACATCATAATAAAGAACTCAATTGAATATCATGGTAGAACTTCAGGTAATGTGACATAATGAAGTAAAGAGCTCAAGGCAGCATAGGAACTACTCGACTCCAACCTACCAATGAAGATTCTGGGTTTTTTGGGGGCTGGGGGGCTGGGGCTGGGAGTGCAAGTATAAAACCCCTTAAAACAATCAGGAATTGCTATTTACTCTATTCTCATCAGTACTTGGTCACCCTCTCCCAGAATCAGGATCCCAGACTAATCTTGGCAAATCACATGAATGATGGCCAATCCCTACAGTTAAACACACACATGAACACAATTTGAAATCCAAAGAGCTTTTGGTTCACTAATCATTTTGTTTTCCCATCCACTGTCCTATCTAAAACATCTGGCAAACAAACAGCAAAGAGTATAATCATCCTCTTCATCAGTTTAATGAAGTGAGGAGAATGCTTCCTATTCTGCCCATATTCCAACCCAACCCCTTGTTTTGGTTTTTGGAAGGATGTACATCATGCACTTCACCCTATAAGACTCCGATAGAAGAGAAAATCTATGCACAGGATAAATAATTCATATTTTTATCAATGTAATAACCGCAAGCTCAGATAGGAGTATTAACAGTTAAGATAGGAAAACTATATAGAGATTAAGTACTTCCTTGAGTAATTAGTAGTATTAGACATAAATTCTATCAATTTATACAATTCTGCTAAATTCTTTGGACTTTAAATTCTGGGAACAGAGCACTGTGCACCATAAAGTAAACAGGCTCTGAATATCCTACAAAATCTCTCAAAAAAAACAATGCACAATTTTATAGGGTATATATTTACTGTTGTAACTGCTTTTTTTTTTTTTTTTTTTTTTTGCTATGGGAGAATTTCATCATTCTAAGATAGATTTCAAATAAAGTTCATATATAGATGCTAATGGGGTACAGTGGGGAAAAAAAAAAAAACAAAGATTTTTGAGCCAGTAGACCTGGGATCAATTCTTGTTTCTGTCACTTGCCTCATGATTATACACTGAATTTCTTTTCAGTCTCCTTTAATTTATAAAAGAGACGTAAGTCTTCTTTGCCTTACAGGGCTCTTAGATGAATTAAGGATAATGATTTATACGAAAGCACATGGTAAACCGAAACAAGATGCTTTTATGCAATTTTATACAATTGCTAGTTTTATTATAACAGTACACTGAAAAAACAAAAAACGAATCCCCCAAAACCCCCAAACAAAAAAGGACTATACTTATATTTTCTCTGATCAGAACAGGTAGACCAAAATGGGCACCCAAGGTACAGACCGTCCAATCTGACTGGGGTGGCCAGTGTGTGCAGGAGATTATCAGAAGCTCCCCTGAAGTTCAAGTTAGCTATGACAGGTTAGCCAAACCTTAAGACTCCACTTTAAAACAGGGCATTTTTAACGGAAGTTCTATTTTTTATTTCAGCAGACTGTTTACTTCTAAAAATCTTGAAAATTCAAGTAAGTTATACAGACTAAGGAGGAAAAAAGGCGTGACAGATCAAACAAAGAGAAATAAAAAGACTATCACGACCATCAGAAGATAGGAAGAGCCGGGCTGGCAGATATGTAATTACAAAATTATTAAGACTGACAAAAAGGGGAAGAAAAGTGGAAATGTTACATTGAAGGAAAGAAAACAGCAATGCTAATCTCAGAGACAAGCCTGGAGAACTCTGGCAGGCAGAAAAAGATGCTAAAATAATAAAATGTGCCACAAGTACCATATACAGTATTAAGGAAATAGATCGTTTAACTGAACACAAAGTGGCTTTTTTTTTTTTTTTTACTACTGTGGAGACATTAGCCGGTAGAAAAGTGAAGTTGTTGCAAGGGATTGTTAAAAGGCTGCTTCCAGTGGTGGCAAAAAGGCAAATATTCAAAATATTTAAGCGTAAGCACATTTTCAAAAAGAGCCTACCACAGGTGACATTTAACACGCAGCCTCCCAACCAACCAGCAGTAACTTGCAGAGGACCCCGAGTGTGTCATGTGCAGAACTGTCCCCAAGACGGGCCGCGGGCACGCGCAGCAAACTTTCTCAGCCGCTCGCAGGAACAAAGCGCCCATCTCCCTGGGAGTGAGAGTGGCGCGACCCCGGCGCGAGAAGAAAAGCTCCCCCTCCCCAGCTCGGGCGCCTCCCCAGACTCCACCGACTCCTCTCCCGGGCCAGACTCGCCCCTGCAAGTCCAGCCCCCGGCTCCTCAAGGCGGCCTCCAGGCGCCCGCAGCCTTAGCTGGGTCTCCAGGCCGCCGCTCCCAACGGGGAGCTTCATTCATTGACCCCGGCGGGCGGAGGGGCGGGCGAGACCCAGCCCGAGCAAGGGGTGTGCGGGGCTCGAGGCGAGGACCCTGGGGCAAGTGCTTACTCTGGGTGTCCGTTAAGGAGATCATGGCTGCAGGGGTGAGGGCGGCGGCGACAACACCTCGGGGCTCCCAGGGTGTGAGGCGAAGTCGGGCGAAATGAAGCCGGGAAGTAGCCCAGGCGAGAGCCGCCACGTCTTCCGGAAACACGCAGCCACCCCCACCCCACTTCAATGCCGCTTCCCATTGGTGTAACGCGCTCCCAATATCAACCAATAATCTGTAATCTTGTTCAGTGACGCAAATGGTGGCCACACCCTTCAGCCAATAAGAGAAGGATGTTACTTGCAATTGGTTGAACTGACCGACCCGGAAGGGTGGATGCTCACGGCTGGAGAGAAAGGAAAGCCCGGTGGCGGGAAGTTTTTACCCGAGCGCGGCTGACAGCGGTGCGTAGCGGACCTGAATCTGGGGGTCGGAGACCGGGGCGGGGAGGGCGTTCCTTAACCCTTTGGGGAGAGGTTCGGGGGAACTCCTTTTACCACTTTGAAAGGCCTGATAATTTCTTTTACTGCCTGATGGGGAGGCAGGGTCACTTCCTTCCACCAAGTCATTGGCAGGGGAGAGACGGGGGCCCCCGCCCCTCTCATGGAACTCTCCATCCTTGCCCAGCTGTAATGGAACTCGGGCCTTCAGGGGCACGTTCCACTGCCGACCGGTCTCTTTTTATCGCTGGTCTTTTCCATTCAGGAGGCTTGGTCACCAAAACTGGTTTATTTGCAACCACTGTTTATTGGGGAACGCCTTTGGGGACGCTGTGTGTGTGTGGGGGGGGGAGAGAGAGAGAGAGAGAGAGAGAAAGAGAGAGAGAGAGAGATTTTTAAAAAGACAGCTCGCCAGTCGAGAGCGAGAGAGCGAGATTTTTAAAAAGACAGCTCGCCAGTCGAGAGCACTCAAATCAGAACATCAAAACATGGAATGAGGCTCAGGGCTATATTGTCATAAAGCAGCTTATTTAGTAAGAGGGCAGTGACTGTTTATTCTTCACCCGGATTGGTTATAATATTAGGATTTTCTTAAACGATAGGAAATTTGTTAGTGGTTATCGCATATCAACCTTGGGAAACAGTTTAAGTTTTGATTTCCAGAGACATAAAAAAGAAATGCCCCAGGTCAAGTTAATCTTTCAAGACAAGCTAAATTAAGCTTTGTTTGTATGACTGTGCTGGTTTTGTCTGCCAAGGGACTTTTCAAGGCTGGTCTTCGTTTGTTTTTGATTTTAACTGTGCCTAGGTATACTTCTGACAGACCTGCTAAATATAGCTTATTAATTTTTGAACACATTTTATGTTCAGATAGCTTTTGCTATTAAATCACATCATTTGGGGAAGGAGTTCATGAGCAGTTTTTTTTAACGGTATAATCAAAGGAGTTGTTTGAAATAGTTGGGGCTGGGGGAAATGGTTGTAGATTACATTCTTTCATATGATAGAGGGAGCCTCTGTTCTCAATCTGGGGCACACCTGAGCCTGCGCTGAAGGCAGGGCACTTTGCTAGGCTGTGTGGGAACAAGGGTGAAGAGACTCAATCCCTGCCCTCCTGGAGAATTATTTTTCCACCAAATGGTGAAGGCCTATTCATATAAATAAAGAATTACAAGTCCTTTGTTTACTCCCCTACTTAATATCTTCTAGTGGTGTGTCTATTCCAAACTTCTAGCAAGGCAAAGACGACCCTACCTATTTTTTCAGCCTATTGGTGGCTTCCAGATTCTATGTGAGGAAGGGCATAAGGTCAGCAGTCCGAGTAAGGATAGAGTAGGGTGATGTTGAAGCTACCTTTGGAGAACATTTTAAGTTAGTTTTAGAAAATGTGACTTGTTCATGCCAGAGTTGGGGAAGTGTTCTTGGAGAGTGTGGACAATCTAAATAAAGTTCCTACTCTTGAGCCTCATCTCCTTCCGCTTGTTCATGTGTACTCTTATGTTTGAGTCATGCAGAAATATTTCGAACTCCTTAATACAAACTGGGTTTTCCCTCCACTTCTGACCTTTCACGTTCTCTCCTTATGAAATCTCACCCCTCCAGTGATACTGATTCCTTTGTTAGCATTGTGCCTAAATTGTAACCCTTTAATTCTCAGTAAAATGTTAAGTGATTAATTTGATTATTTTTTTAATTTTGTTTTTCTGGTTTTTTTTTAATTAAAGATTTTTGGTTTGTTTTGAGGGGAGGTAATTAGATTTATTTATTTTTTAATGGAGGTACTGGAGATTGAACCCAGGACCTCTTGTATGCTAATAATGTACTCTTATCCCTGAGCTATACCATCCCCCCCCCCAAATCTGAGTATTGTGTTGATGGGTTTTGCTTCATCTGGGATATTTGAATCTATCCAACCTGTTATTTGTAAGATAGCTACTACCATCCCAATTTAGCAGATAGGGAAAGGGGCTTAGTGGAACAGGTTGTTTAACTTTGCTAAGATCACACAGTAATTCAATGCTAAAACTGTTAAACCTCAAAGCTTTTTGCAATATAACTTTGTATCTGGTGAATGTTTATTAAGTGTTCTTGACTTTGTACTTGTTATTATACGTTTATGTGACTTTGGACACTTCTCTGAAATCTAGAGAATTTTCCATAAAAATTAGGAGTGGAAAAAACCTTGTAGTCCTTACTGAAAGGTCAATGCATTTATAATTTACTTTCTAATATTTTCCATGCTTAGTAACAACAGATTATCATTGCGCATTATCAACGGTACTTTTTTTTTTTTTAATTGTTGCTATGACTTTTCTTTCATTTTTAGAAAGAAATTTGGCTCTCCAATTCAGTTTTACAATGGCATCCATTTCAGGTTAGTGGAAATGATTACATTTTGTAGTTCATTCTGTTCTGTTTCTAATTGCATGTTCTTTGAAAATAATTTTGTTTTTCTCTTTACCTTCCCATCAATTCTGCTGTGAACCTTAAACTGCTCCTTAAAAAAATCTTAATAAAAGCAAATTTTAAAAATATTTGCTTTAAAAATTCTGTTTCTAGAAAGGATGTTTTTTCAGATTTTTTGTGCTAAAATATGCAACAGAATTTACCATTTTAACTACTTTTAAGCATAGAATTCCGTGACATTACGTGCATTTGCATTGTCGTGCACCCATCACTGTTACCCATCTCTGGAACTTTTTCATCACTCCAAACTGAAACTCTGTACCCATCAAACAATAACTCCTATTCCCTGATTCCTGCAACCCCTGGTAACACTATTCTGCTTTCTGTCTCTGTGAATTTGATCATTCTCTGTGCCTCAAATAAGTGGAATCATGCAGTATTTGTCCTTTTGTGTCTGGTTTATTTCCCTTAAGCATGTCTTTGAGGTTCATCCATTTTGTAATGTGTATCTTTTTAAGGCTGAGTAATGTTCCATTGTGTGTATATACTGCCTTCAGTTTATCCATTTGTCTGTCGGTGCACATTTGGGTTATTTCACTTTTTGGCTTTTGTGAATAATAACATAGCTACGAACATTGGTGTACAAATATTTACCTGAGCCTCCGCGTTCAGTTTTTGGGGATGTACACCAACAGGTGGAATTGCTGGATCACATGATATTTCCATGTTTAATTTTTTGAGAAACCTCCCTGCTGTTTTCCATAGTGGCTGTACCATCTTACATTCCCAGCAGCAATGCTGACTGATATGTTTTTTGATAGAATTACCTGAGCAATTATCAAGTAGAGAATATAAATCACATATAATTTCATTACTCAGATTAATAGTGTAACATTCAGATGTATTATTTTTCAACAAAATTTATTATATTTCATACATATTGTTTTGTGATTTTTAAAATGGGATTTTTAAGGACATAATGTAGATATAGAATATAGCCATTGTTAAATAAACATCGGTTAGATGATCGTGTGATTTTTATCCTTTGGTATTGTGGTGTATCACGTTGGTTGATTTGCATATGTGGAATCATCCTTGTGTCCTGGGGATGAATCCAACTTGGTCATACTGTATGATCTTTTTTGTGTTGTTGGATTTGGTTTGCTAACATTTTGTTGAGAATTTTTGCATCTATGTTCATCAAAGATATTGGCCTGTAATTTTCTTTTCTGGTAGTGTCTTTGTCTGATTTCAGTATCAGGGTGATGGTCTTTCCTAGAATGAGTTTGGGAGTGTTCCCTCTTCTTTAGTCTTTTGAAAGAGTTTGAGAAGGATCGGTGTAAGTTCTGTGTATGTTTGGTAGAATTCCCCAGTGAAGCCATCCAGTCCTGGGCTTTTGCTTTTTGGGTTTTGATTTTTGGTTTTTTTTAAGTTACTGATTCTATTTCACTTCTAGTGATTGGTCTGTTCAGATTATCTGTTTCTTCTTGATTCATTTTTGGTGGACTGTATATTTCTAGAAACTTGTCCATTTCTTCTAGGTTGTACAATTTGTTGCTATATAACTTATACCTTTGTTCCATTAACTTTAATCAGAGGACATGGGAATACCACAAGAGACCCTAAAGGATCCCTTATATTCTACATGTATTCCTTCTTACCTCTTTGGTGTCATAGCAATCCAATTCCCTTTAATAGTCAGGCTCACCCACCCCAGCCACTCCAGTAAGCCCCTTCTTTGCTTTTGATTCACTGGTATGAAGAACCCAAAGTGGCCAAGTGGTAGTCAACTTCCAGTTAATGAAATTTTTGCTTCTTCCCTGGTAGAAGCAGTTCTTCCTTGCTAACTGAGACCTCTAGACCAGCAGAGTCCAAAGTTTCAGGGATGGGAAGCAGAGATTTCACTAGTGGATCACTAGAGGGTAATAGTAAGAGGAGCCACTCCCATTTTCACCCCTGTTTCCCAGGCCCGTGAATCCTGGCTATGGGAGGAACAGCACTCTTCACTGTTTCGGTAGAGAAGCACAGTTACACTGCCTTCCACTTGGTCTTTCCAACCGTAACAGTCCTTACTTATGCGCCAGGAGACCAATGTGCAAACTTGATCAGTTACTGAATATATTTGCCCTCATGTATCTGGAACTGAGGAAGTAACCGCAGAGCGGTTAGAGGACCTCCTCGCCCACTGTGTGACGGGCCTGAGCACAACTGCACTGATCACCTGCCTTGCCTAAGTCCAGTCCATACTCTGATTGGTGCCTCACCATGGTGTTTCAGTCCTCCAGAAATTACCAGTTCACAGTTGATGTCTAGTGATTTCTGAGAAGTTATTTTCCTTTTTCCCAATACACGGTTTACCTTGGTAAGTTTCTCTCATGCAGGAAAGATTTACTGCATAAAATTTTAGCTGTGTAGAAGAGTTCTTTTTCAAAGGGCCCCAGCCTACACTTTATTCAAGGGACTCTGGGTCTATGAATTGGCTGCCTTCTGGGACCTGGTTGAAGGTCTCTGATTCTGTGGTGGTGACTCAAATCAGACCTGTGTTTACCAGAATCAGGCCTTAGTATTCTGCCTGTACAAATCTAGTAACCTGTTTCCATTTCAGACACCAGGATCAACTGGCCAGTACCAAAGATCTCTGTGGATCAGGCTATTCTGATTACTGCTTCTGCTCTGTTACGTAACCTCTTCTGCCTCTCCTCTGGCCATGAATTGAATTGCCAGCATTTAGCCCCCATACCTTGGAATCCGTCATTCTCGTTGATTCAGGTAGTCTAGTTCAAAGGAGGTACTTCTACTGTCGTTCCTGGCTTACAGAGAACAGCCACTCCAGAGCTCGTCAGGGATGCTGGGGATACCCCATAAATGCATTTATCACAGCCTTGGTGAAGGGAGGGTCCCCCAGATCCTCCTGGGGGTCAGTCAGAGGTCGGACGATCAATCCACCTGCACTTGCATCTCCCTAAGCCTCACGACCCCCTCCTCTAGAGTGTATCCAGGAGGTTCTAGCCTTTCGACTCCATTGGAATCTATACTTGTATCGTCCCATCCCAACTTTTTGATATTCGTCTTTGGACCAGCTAAGTAAATTATCAGAGCCACTCCTGGCCACTATATTTAGCATGTTAAATTGGGATTTCTTATTGAATCCACACCAGTGAATTTGGCTTCATTCAATATTGTATTCTGTCCACCTTGATTTAGTAGCCTTACGACCTGTTCCCATGTATGTCCTCTAGTTTCTGGTGATAGATATTGGCAAATGCAACTCTTTTGGTGTGTTTCATGTCTTCTCGTGGGTCACGTTTTTGTACCTCATCCTCTAGGGCTTCCTGGGTCTTGAAGCATTGAGAGGTGGTGGGCACTTCTGACTGCAGGACCAGCAGGGGACTGCTTCACCAGGTCCCATGACCGTGCAGAGACTAATCCCTAATTCAAAGCCACGACAGCATCCTATTTTAAATCGCAACTGTAAGATTTCATCTCATGAAAAGACATTAGAACTGGACACTGTTAAAAAGCACCAAGGACATCTTTAAAATTTTTCCAGCTGCCACTAAAGTGGTGTCAAAAGAAATCTCATTTTGATTTTAATACTCAAATTGATTAGAATCATACGTTAAGGCTTCTTTATCAATTAGTGTGCTGGCGTTGTAATGCCAGTGCCAGCAGCACACTTGGTTTCTCTTTTTACTATGATACCATCTTGTTTATAATCACGGACTCCTTACCACGCCACCGTACGAACCCAAATCTGAAATGTTTTTATGAAATAATAGCCAAGTAGTTAGGGGATTACTTTTAAATAACTTCCTTTTGCTTCAAAGTCTGGTCATTTTACTGAAATGATTTAGGAGATGATTGGACCACTGCCCTACAGCATAATAAAGAATAATAATTATTATTTATTAACTGCTAAACTGTGTACCAGGTACTGTGTTAAGAACTTTCAATATGTTATCTCACTTAATTTTTCATAGCAATACTAGGAAAGCCAGGTAACATCCCCATTTTGCAGATGGGAACAATCTTAGCCTGAGGTCACTCTGCATGTAAGAGGAAGATTTAACTCTGGTCTTTGTGGCTCTAAAACACATTCTCTTAACCACTCTGCTATATACTACGGTAAGTTTTCTATAATTTCGATGGTGAGAAGTATCAAAAAAATCAACAATAGGGTAGCCTAAAGTTGTAATTAACTCTGTCTAGTCATTGTATCTTTTTTCCTCCTCCTTAGCGCTAAGTGAGGAATTGGATGCTATAACCAATGAGCTACATGCAGTAGACATTCAAATTCAAGAACTTCTAGAAAGGCAACAGGAGCTGATTCAGAAAAAAAACGTCCTAACAAAGAGAATAAACCAGTGTTTAGAGAATTCTGACTCCGGGGAAAGCAGTGCGTGTGATTCTTCACCTGCTTCTTGGAATAAAGAAGGTTTGCTCTTTTTTTTTCTTTCCCCCCTTGTGATCTTTGTTCTTCTCCTTTCTTTAAACTGGAGTTAAATCACTGTGCTTGGGTCAGTACTTTACAGGCAGCTTAGAGGTGAAACTAGCTGCTCCTTACGTGGCGGGGCAACTTGGAGGCAGACTGGTTTTTACCCATGTTCTTTTTAAATGAAGCTTTTATTATTCAGACTTTATTCTTTGGCCCAAATATGGTTCTAGCAACATCAATCAGATTAACAAGATTTTTATTTTACTCAATTTTCTAAGTTTTAACTAGAAAAAAATTAAACGAAAGAAATTCAAACTCCTCATCAAAGTCTTGTTCATTCTCCTGCCCTTGTGAACAAACCTTTCTTGATTCAAGATCTTGCCAAGCATCCTGTGTATCATTAACCGTGAAATACTAGAGCTCTTGGCAGAATTGCAGTGCGTTATAGGCTTTATTTGCTAGTGATTCACTTTTATCCACAGAGATTTTTTTTTTTATGGGGGTACTGCGGATTGAACACAGGACCTCGTGCATACTAACCATGTGCTCTGCCACTGAGCTGTCCCCACCCCGCTTCTCCAGGGATTCACTTTTAAACAAGATATTGACACGCAAAATTCCAGATAATCGTTAACTTTGTTTGTGACATTTGAGTTTTCTGTGACACCAGGAATTCCCTGATCGACATTCAGACTGTTTTTCAAATACCTGACCAAGCACCTTTCTCCTCTGTGTAGGTGATTTCTCAGCTGGCAAATATTTTCATTTTCTTCTGATGTACTTTTTCTTATGATAGGTCATTAAATTTGATTTTACTTAGCTTAGTGAGTTCAGCTGATCTCAAAATTATTATTATAAAAGTTGAATTGTCCATAGTATTAAAAGTCTTACCAATGTTGATCTGATTCTTCTCTGTTACAAAAATAGCCATTCACCCTTGAGTCTCATTTAGAATCCTAAGTAGTTCTAATCTGTTTCGCTTGTTTTTCTCTCCCTAGATTTTCCGTGGTCTGGTAAAGTTAAAGATGTTCTGCAAAATGTCTTTAAACTGCAGAAGTTCAGGCCACTTCAGCTCGAAACAATTAACGCAACCATGTCTGGAAAGGAGGTATTTCTTGTGATGCCGACAGGAGGCGGGAAAAGTCTGTGCTACCAGTTACCAGCGTTATGTTCAGATGGTGTGTTTTAATGAGCATTCATTTTAAGTTGAAGAAACATTATTTCTCTTAATATATGTTTAAGTCTTTAAAAAAATTTCTAACCGTACATTTGTGCCTTTCTGGCTGATTTAGCTCTCCACGAATAGACATTTCAAGGGCTCATATAAAGAGGGAATGTTAAAGACTCTGAGCGTAGGTCATTCTTACATCTGGTTCCTGAAGCATAATTAAAAGACATGTTGTAGTAGAAAAAGCACTAGAAAAGGAATCTGTAGGCCAGGAGTCTAGTCCCGGGACTTTGTGGAGTGTCTGCTGTGGTGTTAGGGCCTAGGACACTGTAATCAGCAGATGGGCGTGGGCCTCGTTTTCTCAGAGCTCACATGTAAAGTGCTTTCTCAGCCTTCAGGGTGTCCAGGGCTCACCCAGTGATCCAGTCGACACGCAGCTGCAGAATTAGCGTGAGACCCAGAGCTTGCGCTTCTCACGGGCTCTCTGATGCTGCTGTTGTGGGCATTTCCAAGGATACAGAGCCGGGGTCAGTAGACTCCTCCCTGAAGAGCTGGTCAGTAATGTTACAGGCTCTCTGGCCCGTGAGGTCTCTTGCCAACTACAGAGCTGCCATTGTAGCAAGAGAGCGGCCAGAGACAGTAGGTTAAAGGAATGGATGTGGCAGTGTTCCAGTAAAACTTTATTTACAAAAACAAGCAACCAAACCTCAATTTGTTGACCCCTGGTCTAGAGAATACAGGTAATGTCAAGCAATTGTAATACAGGTTTTGTGATCAATGTTTTAGTAGAGAATTAAGTCAGTGCAAAGATCTATCTGGTCTCGGGGCTGTGAGGGGAGGCTGTCCTGAGGAATTGGCATTTGAGCTAAAAGCTAAAGGGTAAGTAGGCAAGAAAAGGATTTGTGGGTGGGGTGGAGAAGAATATTCATTCATGCAGGGGAGCAGTATTTGTGAGAGCCCGAAAGTAACAGAATGTGCGTGGTGTGGTGCAGTCAACAACCTGGAAGAATTTTAGTGTGGCAGGCAGTGAGGGGCAAGAAGTGCAGAAAGAGTCTAAAGACTTTTTGTTTCTTTTCTTTTATTTTTCTGGAAGGGGGAGGTGATTCGGCCTATTTAGTTATTTATTTAATAGAGATACTGGGGATCAAACCCAGGACCTCATGGATGCTAAGCATGTGCTCTACCTCTTAGCTATACCCTCCCTCCTTTAAAGATATTTTTAAAACTTCTTACATTAGTGGGAAGCCATTGTAAGGTTTTAAACAGGTAAGAGGCTTAAAATTAACTTTGTGATTTAGAAGTATAATTCTAGACAATTCTAGGAATTCCAGAATATTGAGGAGGTAGTCATTGGATAGAGAGCTGGAAGAAGAGAGAGTCTAGAATCGGGCCCAGATTTGAGGCTGGGACAGATGGTGACACAGGTCAGTGAATAGGGTACGTTGGGGAAAGAACTTTTTTGAGAATAGAGAGAGGAGGAAGGTGATAAGTTGGGGCATGTTGAATTTATGATGGCTGCAAGATACCCAGGTAGAATTGTCCTTTGAGTAGGATGTTTGTATAAAGCTTGGATCTGAGAGATCCGAGGTAGCTGAGTTGGATGTTCTTAGTGAGGAGGTGGCCATTGAAGCGAGTTATATCATCCAGAGCAGCATGAGAAGGAAGAGGGCCCAGAACAAAAACCAGAATACCAAGAGTTTAGGGATAAACAGAGAAGGAGGGCCTTGCGGAGAAGGCTGAGAAGGAGTAGCAAAGTGCAGGAGAGTCCATAGAGCATGGTGTTCTCAGAAGCCCAGAGAAGGGAGTATTTTTGGAGGGGGGAGCATAAATAGTGATGGCTGTTGGAAAAAGGTCAAATAAAATAAGGATGTAAAGTTCCAGTGAATTTAACTTACATAAGGACTCATTTGTAACCCTGGCTAGAGCAGTTTCAGCAAAATGGTTGGGTGGAAACCTAATAGCAATTGTTTGCAAGTGAGTAGGAGGGAGGAAGTGGAACTAGAGAAAGGAGCGCTCTTTGGAAAGAATTGCTAAGGAGGGAAAAAGACAGGGCCCTGAATTACGGGTCCAGGGTTTTTCAAATTTGAGAGAGGCTTGACCATATTTAAATGTAATGAGAAGTTGCCAAAAATGAGGGAGAAAATGAAAATACAGGAGAGGGGACTCATGGAGAGGGTGAAATCCTTGATAAGGTCTTCATCTGAGTCTCCTTTTTAAACAAGTCTGCTTTCTACCCCAGATCCTTTTAAGGAAGAAACTATAGAAACATAAGGTCATATGATTCTAACAACGGTAGGACAGCTGGGAACAATTTCAGTTCCCAGAGAAAGGGGACTATTAGCAGAACTTGAGTCAGGCAATAAACTGTTCACTGATTTCTGCTCAGAATAAATTAATCTGATGCAGTTAGTGGACAAAAATAATCATGTTAACTCTCATTCTGGGTTATATAGGTTGTTATGGTTTCTTTGGAAAGCTTTGAAATAACTTTTTCCTAATGTTACTGGGTGGTATTTGACTTGATTTACATCGTTTTACTGAGATTACTAAAACTGGTAAAAAAAATAGTAAATTCAAACTTCAAAATGATATTCATCTTTATTTTTACAGGGCTGAATAAGGTGAGAGATTTCTGTTTATTCTTATATCTTATTTGGCTAATGATCATTTATTCGTACCTACCTGCTTTATTAATGAGGATGAGAAATAGGTGGTATATTGCTAAGACTGCATTGAAAATCAGTCTGAATTGATGGGTGGGGCTCCAAGTTATAGTAAAGAAGGTACGTGGTTGTAACTCATTCCAGTGGTGGTGTAAAATTTAAAGTCAATTTCTTTTTCTTTTAGGTTTTACACTCGTGATTTGCCCGTTGATCTCCCTTATGGAAGACCAGTTAATGGTTCTGAAACAATTAGGAATTTCAGCTACCATGTTAAATGCTTCTAGTTCTAAGGTATGCTTCTGTGGCTTTTATTTTATTTTATTTTATTTAACTCTTCACTGAAGTAAGAGCCTTATCTACAATAGAGTTGATTATTAAAAACTGATAACTGTTTATGTTAGAGTCTAAAATTACTGCTCATAGGCCAGTTCTAGCCCATTGCCTATTTTGTATGGTCTGTGAGCTAAGATTAGTTTTTATATTTTTAAATGGTTAGACATGGCCATGCTACCCAAGGCAATATGCAGATTCAGTGCAATCTCTATCAAATTCCCAATGACATTTTTCACAGAACTGGAACAAAACTTTTTTAAATTTGTATGGAAACACAAAAGACCCAGAGTAGCCAAAACAATCTTGAGAAAAAGAATGGAGCTGCAGGTGGAATCATGCCCCCTGACTTCAGACTATACTACAAAGCTACAGTAATCAGGACAGTATGGTACTGGTACAAAAACAGACACATGGATCAATGGAACAGGATAGAAAGTCCAGAAATAAACCCATGAGTTATGGTCAGTTCATCTACAACAAAGGAGGCAAGAATATACAATGTGGAAAAGACAGTCTCTTCAATAAGGGATGCTGGGAAAACTGGACAGCTACATGTAAAAAAATGAAATTAAATGGTTAAACAAAATCAAAAGAAGAATAATATTTTGTGAAGTGTGAAAACTATATGAAATTCAAATTTCAGTGTATATAAATAAAGTTTTATTGGAGCAGAACCGTGCTGGTTCTTTTACATGCTGTCTACGACTGTTCTCATGCTGTATCGGCAGAGCTGAGTAGTTGCGATTAGACCATGTGGACCACAAAAGCTAATGTTTATTGTCTGGCACTTTTACAGGAAACATTTGCTGACCTGTTTTATAGTATTGAATCTAAAGTAGTAAGCAAGAATTTCTGATTATGCAATATAATTAAATACAAAAAATGAATTAGTAACAAGATACCCAACCCCTGTGGAATTTCTTGGGAACGGACACTCTTACCTTCATCTGTAGAATAAAGCATTTCCCAGGTATTCTTTTTTAAAAAGCATATTATTGAAATTTTTAGAAATATACGAAAGTAGAGAGAGTAGTTTAAAAACTGCCATGTACCCATTAAGTACCTTTAACAGTTATTGACATACAGCCAATCTTTTTCCATCTATAATCCTCAGTTTCCCTCCGCACTCCTCCTTGGTTTATTTATTTGAAATAAATCCCAGACATCATATCATTTCAGTTATAACTTATTCAGTATGTATCTCTAACATTTTAAAATAGGTAACTACAATGCCATCATCACAACTAAAAAATTTAGTATTAATTCTTCAAAACCATCAAATAAAATTACTCAGATTTCTGTCTCATCAAATGTTATGTTTTTTGAAAAAAAAAATCATGGTTCAGATAAAATTCATGCGTTCCATTGGATTTGGTTGATATAGCCACAGGTTCCCCTTATTTCTTGTTTGTATCACATGCAAATTGTTTGTTGAAGAAACTAGTTATTTTGTCCTATAGTTTCCTACATTCTGTCTTTTCCTGATTGTGTGCTTTCTGATATTATTTACCTTGTAACTTTTAGTTAGATCTAAAAGCTTGGCTGTATTTGGGCTTTTTTATTTTTATTTTTTATGTTTTGCAAGAGTGTACTTTCCCTGGTATTGCTCAGGACGTATATAATACCTGGTTATTTTTTTGTGATGTTAGCTCGATCAGGGTTGAGGTGATGTCTGCCCGCGCTGTAATGATCAAGTTCTCAGTCAGGTTTTCACCTAATGGTTTTAGCAACCACTAATGACTATTGCCTGTCTTGGAGCCAGTATTTAATTAGCGGAGTACAAAATGCTGATTTCTAATTCTCACCCCCCTTATTTCTATTAACTAGATTTTTCTATAAAGAAGAACTTTTTCCTTGTTAACTCTTTGCAGATTGAAAGTTCTTTCCTTTTCTTTACCAGTTTTCAGTAAGAGCTGGTTTTCTAGCATTCCCCAAAGGTGGTTAATAGGTCCTTTTTTTTCAAGTATTGTTATAAACTTACAGATTTTTAACATATTTGATGTCTCATCCATAGTTATTCTTTATGCTGAAATAGTCCTATCTCTGGGTAGTGAGAGTCTAAGTTGGTTTCTGTATTTTTTTCCTTCACCTCATTGCTCCTGATTCCTTGCTTTCTTTTTTATAAGCTACTCTATACTCATTTTGTATATTTCCTCCCAGACCTGGCATCACCTGTATCTTTAAGAAGCCCTGGTTCCTTTAGTTTTCCCCATATATTTTTGTTTTATTTAAACTCTTGTGTCGTGATAACTGCTTTCTCTTTCAGCAAAGTGAGTCTGTGAAGAAGATTGCCTTCTCATATTTTACTTCTTTAAAACTGAAAAAGAGAGTAATAATACTAGAAAGGACAGTTGACCCCTGAACAATAAGAGGATTAGGGCTCCCAGCCCTCCACACAGTCAAAAATCCTCATATAACTTATAGTCAACCCTCCACATTCACGGATTCAACCAACTGAAGACCATGTGGTGGTGTAGTATTAACTACTGAAAAAAAACTTGAGGTCAGTGGACCCCTGCCGTTCAAACCTGAGTTATTCCAAGGTCAACTGTAGTTAGAAAGTTGCAGATAGTTGCAAGTTCGTAGGATATCACTACCGCTTGAAAAGTTGCAGACACAAAAAGAGAAAGGGTTTCCTGATTGCTTTCACTGATAGTTCATAGGATGTGAATACAACTTTTTTCCGCCTTGCTTCTCCATTTATTCAGCCAGAGGTCCTAATATTTTTGTTTGCTCCTGCCGATTTCTGAGGAAATAGCCTTTTATTTGCCCCACTTCCACCCCTAAGATTTCTGGGACATTTAGGTCCAGTTGAAATATTTAATACACTTTCGCCATCTCTTAACAAAACTAGGAATGTCCTGAGGAGTTAACAGACTATTTTGCTGGGACCATGAAAGCAGTTTTGATTTTCTGTCACATTCACCACTTCTTTTGGTCCTAATTAGGTTAGAAGGAAAAATACAACATCTGATGTGCTAATTATTATAGAAGATGATAGGAGAGCTAAGAACCTAATCGTTGTTACCTCTTAAGATCTACTTTTATTATATATATAATATATATATGTATTTCATATCATAAAATCTTGATTTAATCAGTAAGATACTGTATAAAACCTAGAGATTATGAATGGATTTGATAACATCATTTTAGTAGCTTATCAAGAATAAGTTTTCTTTACAAATACATGAAATGATTGTAAATATAATGTTAAAATTAATAAAACCCATCTTTATAGCCAATATTGCATTTATTATGAAAAACTTAGAATTATGTCTTCATGGGATAAGTGCTCATTGGATTGCCTTCACATTCATTTTTTTCTTCTCTTTTGTCAAATGAGATTAATCTTTTATCAGCTGTTTGGATGTAAGTAAATAACTAAAATGCTACTTACAGAGCTGCCATGAAGTTTAGTTCTGGAACGTCCTTTTGGTTTTAATGAGCTAAATGTCCATGAGCTAAACGTCCCCCGCTAAAACCTCCCAGGGCTGTTGCTTCTGAGTAATGAACGTCCCCACTTACCGCTTAGCAACGCAGTCTGCTGGCTTCGCTCTACTCGCGTTGTGTCTGTTTTCCCTTTCAACAGGAGCACGTGAAATGGGTTCATGCTGAAATGGTAAATAAAAACTCCACGCTGAAGCTAATTTATGTGACTCCAGAGAAAATTGCAAAAAGCAAGATGTTCATGTCAAGACTAGAAAAAGCCTACGAAGCGAGGAGATTCACCCGAATTGCTGTAGACGAAGTTCATTGCTGTAGTCAATGGGGACATGATTTCAGACCAGGTAGGTATGTTGTATCTAGAAAAGTCCTTGATGCCAGAGAGAGACTATTTTCTTACTCAGCTTTACATGATGGAAATCCCTGCTTCCATTAAAATTAGCCTCTCAGGTAATTATTGCTCATTTTTTCTTGCATTAATATAAGGACAGCCTGAGAAGCAGCGTCTTTACTCTCTTTACCCCTCCCCCCCCCATGGTGGTGTTTATTAGTCTAATTGCCTTTACATCTTGAAATGAGTGTTTAGTAGCAAGTATTGTACCTTCCCATCTTTAGCTGTAAAGATGTACTGACCTCCAGACTGTCCTTCACATCTGGTGAGGAATTTGTTTCTCCTTCCAAGTTGTCTTTACTCATCATTCAAGGTGTCTTCAGGATCGACACCCAACTACAGTTTAGGGTGGATTTTAGTAACCTTATTCTTTGCTCTTCCAACACAATCCTACAGTCATAGCCTGAAACAGATTACTCAGACTTGTTCCATGCAAAAAAAAAAATCTTAAAATTAATCAAATTGTTTGTTTTTTTGTTGTTGAGTCATATGAGTTCTTATATACAATTTGTGTAGTAATTAGCCTCTTATCAGATACATGATTTGCAAATATTTTCCCTCATTCCAGAGGTTGCCTTTCATTATGTTAATGGTTTCCTTTGCTGTACAGAAGCTTTAAAGCTTGAGGTAACCTCCCTTTTTTTTTTTTTTTTTTTTTTTTTTTTGCTTTTATTGCTGTTCTTTTCAGTCTCAGATTCAAAAAATCATTGCCAAGGCTGATGTCAGAGATCTTAGCCCATATCCCATGTTTTCCTGTAGGAGTTTTATGGTTCCACATCTCATGTTCATGTCTTTAATTCGTTTTGAGTTGACTTTTGTGGATGGTGTAGGGTAAGGGTCCAGTTTTGTTCTTTTGCCTGTGGCTGTCTAATGTTTCTAACACCATTTATTGAAGAAACTATTGTTTCCTCATTGTACATTCTTGGCTCCTTTGTAGTAAATTAATTGACCACATATGGGTAGGTTTATTTCTTGGCTCTCTATTCGATTGTTACTTTAGCCATAGCTTTTTCTTGTATGTTCTTTTATCCTTATTCCTATAGCTTTGTAATATAGTTTGAAATCAGCATGACACCTCCAGCTTTGTTCTTTGTCAGGATTGCTTTGACTATTTGGGGTCTTTGTGGCCCATATAAATTTTAGGGTTTTTTTTTCTATTTCAGTGAAAAATGCCATTGGAATTCTGGGAGGGATTGCATTGAATCTGTTGATCGTTCTGGGTAGTGTGGACATTTGAGCAATATTCATTTTTCCAGTTCACGAGCACAGAATACTTTCTATTTGCATGCTCTTTGCTTTCACTCATCAGTGTCCTGCAGTTTTCAGTGTATGGGCATTTCACCTTCTAGGGAAAATTTATCCCTAGGTATGTTATTCTTTTTGATACAATTGTAAATGGGATCGTTTTCTTTACTTCTCTTTCTGATAGTTGTTATTGGTTTATAGAAACACAACTTAATTTTTTAATTTTACCAGTGAAACTATCTGGGCCTGGACTTATGTTTGTTGAGAAGTTTTTGATTACTGATTTAGTCTCCTTACCAGTAGTCTGTCTGTTCAGATTTTCCTTTTCTTCATGACTCAGTTTTGATAGGTTTTATGTTTCTAGGAATTTACCCACAAGCCCCTGACTAGCTCTGAAGCGCGGGTGCAGGAGGACCAGCCAGTGCTTGGAGGGAAATCTGCACCTGGCGTGGCCACTGCCCAAGAGGGCCCTGCAAGGGGAGCTTGGGCGAGGTCTCTGGTTAGCTGTTTCTTCTGAGTAGCTCTCACCACTGGGGGTCTGCTGCCAGGCATCGAGGTGGTCAGCGAGGGCTACAGTTGGGAAGAAGGGCTGGAGGAGTGGGACAGAGCTGGGACAGGCTAGAACTGTCTGGGCCTCCATCCTCCATACCAGCTGCTCAGAAAGACCTTCAGAGAGAATGGCAGCTGCTTCCCTCATGCCTCATGCCTTGCCCGAGTTCCCCCTATGGGGCCAGCTCTTAACTCGAAACCATACAGGGGGTAGCTCCCCTTTCCTGGAGTTGACCCTAGATCCGTCCAGCACGGCGCCCTGTGAGTTAGCCCCTCTGGAATGCTCGCTGGTACCTGAACCCGCCGAGCGATTTCCTGCCAGTGTATTTGCCCCTGTGTGTGTGCTTTTTCCTCTGCTGGATGTTTTCTTCTTCTTTCCCTCCTGCCAAACTTCTCAGTCCTTTAGGACCCAGATGTTCTGATGTTTTCTCCTTGAAACTTTCACAACTTCCAGGCAGTTACTTTCTCCTCCATATTTTCATAGTAGCCCTCTCCTTCAGCACTAGCAGTTTCTACTACATTTCTTTTTCTCTTTTCTCCAAACAGTTTAAGCACTGAAGGGTGTACACAAGGACAGCTTACCTAGCGATTTAGATGTGTATGGTAAATGTGAGCCCACAATGGTTTCCCTGAAATGGGTTATCTGAAAAGCAATGCCCTCACCACGCTTTTGTGGTCTGAGTTTGTCACTCTTGGGTGACACCTGTGGTGGGAGGGTGCCGGCTGATTGCCTTTTTATCTCGTCGCTTGGAATAGATTCAAACACTATGGCTACTCCCACTGCCTCTTGAATCCACTGTTCAGCGGGTGTAGACCAGTGCATGGCTTCCTGGAGATGTTTTGGCATTCCCTCTCATCAACAAGGAGTTCCACTTCTGGCCAAGAATAGTATTTCTGAAGAACCAGTTACAAGTAAAGTGCGGAGGATATAGGTCAGTGGTAGAGTGCATGCTTAGCACATGGTCCTGGGTTCAGTCCCCAGTACTTCCACTAAAAAAGTAAAAAAATTAATTTAAAAACACAGAAAGAAACCTAATTAAACCCCACCCCCATAAAACTAAAACTAGAACAAAAAAGTAAAGCCCGCCTATCGCAAAGGCCAGGCAGCAACTGCAGGTGAGATGTAGATAGTGGTGGAAACAAAATCGCAGTCATCTTGACAGGCTGCGAAGTGTTAAAAGATGTGATTTACTCCTTCAAGGATAGGAAGAGGGCAATCTTGTATTTTATTTTTCCAGATTATAAGGCACTTGGTATCTTGAAGCGGCAGTTCCCTAACGCATCACTAATTGGGCTGACTGCAACTGCGACAAGTCACGTTCTGAAGGATGCTCAGAAGATACTGTGTGTTGAAAAGTGTTTTACTTTTACAGCTTCTTTTAATCGGCCCAATCTCTATTATGAGGTATGTAACTTTCATGCCAGTTTATTACTGTGGTGAAGGATTTCAGCAGAGAGTTCACCTTTCATTATGTGTATTTTATGTGAGTCACTGTTAATTATATTTAAAAGTTTAAAAAATCAGGTGATCATAAGCAGATGTATTAATTATTAATGCTTTCTTTATGTGTCTCTTGTGCTGCATAATCCTTTGCTAGGTTAAGAAGAAGACATCATTAAATTTGCATACCTTCTTCCCTGTGCAAGGATGGGGAGAATGCATAGATTGATACCAAGGACCCTAAGGACATCTCCATAGAAACTGATTGTGAAATAATGCAAAATTAATATGCCATTAAAGATTTGCTAATACTCTCTATTTAGATTATATTTGATATATAAACTGGAAGGTTAAATAACCTCACAGCTTTTTTTTCTTTCTAATCTTTTTCATATTTTTTGGAGTTTTTGTTGAATAGCGATTTATGCCATGGTTTAGGTTTTTATAAAAGCAACAGAAGATTTTAAAAAGTCGCCATCTATACAAGTTATTCACTGCTCCTGTGCCTTCTCATTTCTGGTAAATTCAAAAATAAGGATCACGAAGAGTCTGAGAGGTGACAGGGTCAGATGAGGCGAGTGAGTGAAAGAGTAATAGGAAAAAACACTACGCTCAAGAAAGAATGGTGCCTTGAAAGTTGTAAGTAAATGACCTCATGGTTGGTACTCATTAATTTACTTTTTAATAATTTAGCCTTTTTTTTTTTTTTTTTTTTAGGTTCGGCAGAAGCCCTCAAACACTGAAGATTTTATTGAGGATATTGTAAAGCTCATTAATGGAAGATACAAGGGGCAATCAGGTAATATGAAAACAAACCACATTTGAAGACTGACAGAGAATTTCCAAAAAGTAACTAATAGTACACTAATACACTGAAAAATAATTAGCACCAAAAAATACTAATGCATGGCCGAAGATGCTTGAAAACGTCATGATAAAATTAACCTGCTTGGTGATCTTAGGAATTGGGTGTGGCATTTGCTAATGGCATAGATTATAAGTGCAATGAAACTGATTTATTTTTGCTTATTTACACTTAATTAAAGAGTGGACCTAATGACGTAATGTTAATTAACAACAGCACACATTTAGTAAGTATCCACTGTGTATAAGACCGGAGGTTAAGCCATAAAGGGGTATAAAATATAGTTCCTTATAGGAAAGGACACATTAAAGAAATAAGTAGTACTCATTTGAATGAGTTCAAGTATAGATGGAATAGAGTGTGTATACATGTGTTCCAGGATGAATGCATAGACAAGTGTTCCCGAAGCAAAGAGTTGGTGTAAAAGAAGCATTTCCAAACTGTTCTGTAGACTTGCAGGAGATCTTAATGGGTACCCTGGGTAAAAGGAGGTCCAGGGTCAAGTAAGTTTGAGAAAGGCTGAAGCCGTTGATTCCTCCTGGAGAGTCACAGGGTGTATCAGCTCCTTCAAAGTTCTGACCAGCCCAGCAAATAGAGACACTTGTTTAATTTTGTCCAGTGCAGTGTTTCCCAAACTCACGTGCATGTGAAACTCTTTTTCACAGCACATTTCTTAACATCTTGTGGAGCCGTGGGGCATCAGTTTGAGAAATACTATGTAGTGGGAGATAAAGTTGGAGAAAGAAGAGAGATGGTGGGAACCCCAAACCAGTGGCTCAGGGCTCATTTCTGCTGTAGAGCAAGTTGGTGATCAAATCTTGAATCACACTGAGAAGTCAGGGTGTGTTCAAGGCCTTGGGATTTTTCATGTCTTTTTTACCCCCATGCATTTTGTAATTATCAATATCTTACATGTATGAGTTAAAAATTATCTTCCAGACATGTACTAACAGTTGGACATATCTTACTACAGGAATCATTTATTGCTTCTCTCAGAAAGACTCTGAGCAGGTTACAGTCAGTTTACAGAAACTGGGAATTCATGCCGGTGCGTACCATGCCAACATGGAACCAGAGGATAAGACCAATGTTCATAGGAGATGGTCAGCCAGTGAAATTCAGGTGAGGTAATATACCTTCAACAGAAGCCTAATTCACCTTTACATACATTTTAACTTAATTAACGTATACAATGTTAAAACACTGTAGGTGGTAGTGGCAACGGTTGCATTTGGAATGGGAATTGATAAGCCAAATGTGAGGTTCGTCATTCATCATTCAATGAGTAAATCTATGGAAAATTATTACCAGGAGAGTGGACGTGCAGGTATGTATAGCTCATATCCAGAAGTAATTTTTTTAAAGCTTTTAAAAACACTGTAAACGATGTTTAATAATACTGTATTTTTAATCTTTAATGGCTGGTATTTTTATAACAATGAAGTCTTTTTCAAAGTTTTATATTTATTTGCCTATGGGGAAATTTTACGTATGTCCTATTGGAATGTCAAAATTATTTCTTACGTTTGCTATCCGTCTTTGCCTCCTGAGTTTTTAGTAGTTTCAAGTCTACAACTTAAATGACTGGATTACTTTGGGCACATTTTTTTAATGAATAAAGCTGATTTGATAGATCTCTTTAGCTAATTTTTTCAAAAATTTGAGGGAGGTTGCTACAAATTAACTTTCACATCTCTGTCTGAAATTTCGAGATATGATCTATTTAGACTATGAAGTATTGCCAGCTAGTTTTACGTAGATTATTTTTGCGAGTTTGAATTTTTAAAGTGATTACGTAACCTCAAGATTTCTCCCCCTGCAGGTCGAGATGACATGAAAGCAGACTGTATTTTGTACTATGGTTTTGGAGATATATTCAGGATAAGTTCAATGGTGGTGATGGAAAACGTGGGACAACAGAAACTTTATGAGATGGTGTCCTACTGCCAAAACATAAGCAAGTAAGCCACGCATCTTTTTATCACTTTTGTCAACTAAAGACAGGCACAATATGAAAGCGTATGGCGTGACTTTGAGTCCTTACCGAAGTGAGTAAGTACATCGGTGAAACATCAAGAGCAAACCAGTAAAAACAGATGTCTGAAGGCTGGGAACCAGTATATGAACCTGCAGGAGGTGCTTGACCCAGACCTTCAATTTGTAAAAGAGACTGTCTCTGCGAAGCACAATAAAGTAAAGCACAATAAAACAAGGTCTTTCTGCCATCATGAGAAAGCGAATCTCAGACTGAGTCTCGGGCAGCTTTTTAAAAGCAAGTACATATGTGCTGGGCAGCATCACCCAAAGATGTCCACATTCCACATCCAAATTCCTGGAACCTGTGCATATGTTACCTTCCATGGCAGAAGGGAATTGAGGTCACAAGTAGAATTAAGGTTGCAAGCAGTTGGCCTTAAAACAGGGAGATAAATCCTGGTTGTGTGGGTGGCCCCACTGTGATCACAAGAGTCCTTAAATGTGGATGGGGGCGGAAAAGGTCAGAGTGACGTGAGGACTCAGTCCACGGCTGCTGGCTGTGAAGATGGAAGGAAGGGGCCCTGAGCCAGGGAGTGCAGGCAGTCTCTAGAATTTGGAAAGGGCAAGGAAATATTCCCTCCTCGAGCCTCCAGAAGAAATCCAGGGAGACCCCTGCCAGACTGCTAACCTCTAGAAGCCTAAGGTACTAAATCCGTGTTGTTTTAAGCCAGCAAGTTTGTGGTAATGTTATGGCAGTAGGAGGAAACTAATGCAACATATAACCCTGTATTTTGAAGTAAGGATTAAGACTCTTAGCTCATTTAATAATTTGTACCTCTAATGTGTCTGCAGATGTCGCCGTGTTTTGATAGCTCAACATTTTGATGAAGTGTGGAACCCAGAAGCGTGTAACAAAATGTGTGATAACTGCTGTAAAGACGTTTGTGAGTTCATAGTTTTGTAAATCTTTATAGGCTCGTGTATAGCCAGGGCTCCATGAGGGCAGTGCTAGACCCCACAGTGGATTTAGGTAAGCAGGGCGTGAATAGAGTTTCCCAGATTTAAAAGTAACAACACAAAATTTTGAAACAAAGGCAAATAAAAAGAAAAGCTATTATGTGTATGCATGTATTTTATATTGCTATGCTGAGGACACGTTAAATAGCATTTCTATTCAGAAGGGTTTAAACTTTTTCTTTGATTTCTTAAAAATTTATTTTTAACCTCTCGTGATAATCCCTAATATTTTATAGTCACTGACTGGGAAGAGAAATTTAGTGCAAAATAGAATTATTATTATTTATTTTTTAAACTTTATTTTATTTATTTTGTGTGTAGGGGGTAATTAGGTTTATTTATTTATTTAATTTTCAGAGGAGGTACCGGGGATTGAACCCAGCACCTCGTGCTTGCTAGGCACGCACACGACCACTTGAGCTATACCTTCCCCCAAAGTGGAATTATTTTTGACCCGTACAATGGCTAATTACTCTTAAGACACTGATTTAGCAGTGTGTTGGTGCTATATTTTCTTTTTTTCATCCTGTGTGTATGTGTTGTATTTGAAGAGTTGGACTAACCCATTCCTGAGTTGTGAGGCCTCGGTGGGGGAAGGTCACTACAATTTTAACTTTGCAGGAACATTATTTGTGTGTTTTTAGACTGTGTTATAGTGCCCAAGGTAATGAGAACCTGTTATGTAAATCGGAGTGCTAGTATCAGTAATTGAGAGTATCTGTCCAGGACATTCTTGTCTCTATATCACTGTCTCTAGGAAGCCACACTGGTTTTCAAAATATTGCTTAATGAGCACAAACAGGTAAATACAAAGACTAGACTGACTCTCCTGTCTAAACGCCTCTCAGCATTTGCCATAGTCGTGTCTGGCTGGCTGTCTCTGGTCCCTGGGGCACACCCAAAGGCCTTCTGATAGCCATGTTATTTTCCTTCCGTCACTTAAGTCCCATAGTGGCTTAGAGACTCTTAACAGTCTAGTGACAGAGAGTTGAGCACTCACCTCGTCTTAGTTGAGAACGCAGTCACAAATCAGAGTTCAGGGTGGCTCACCTTGGTGGATGGCTCACTTTAAACCAGCCTAACCGCCTAGGACAGGACATCCTGGCCCTAATTTCAAAATCCCAATTGCTGGTAACCATCTCTCTTTGATTATAGCATTTGAAAGGAAGAACATAACAGCATATTGCAGAGATCTCATCAAGATCCTGAAGCAGGCGGAGGAGCTGAATGAAAAGCTCACACCGCTGAAACTGATCGATGCTTGGATGGGGAAGGGGGCAGCAAAATTGAGAGCAGCCGGCGTTGCCCCTCCCGCACTGCCTCGCGAAGACCTGGAAAAGATCATCGCGCAAGTCCTCATACAGCAGTATCTCAGGTACGTGCAGACCTGTTTCTTGTCCTTTGATGCCTCTGTGATTCTCATTTTTAAAATTGCAACAGAACAAATGGTTTTGTGGTTATTGCATGTGAACTTTTAAACGCTATACAAAGTTTATCTAAAACTCAAGCTAAGTGATCACTGTATGTCAAAAAAAGCACAAAACTAAGATACTTTCTACAAATTGCACTTTAATAGTACAAGCTTTACTATTTCACATGAATGTTATTTAAAATTATTGCACTGATGGTTATTTTTTTACAAATTTCAGTTTGTTGTCTACAACTACTCAAAACCTGTTTGTTGGCCTTTATCTTCTGCAGAGAAGACTACAGCTTTACAGCTTATGCTACCATTTCATATTTGAAAATAGGACCTAAAGCTAATCTTCTGAACAACGAGGCTCATGTTATTACCATGCAAGTAAAGAAGGCCACGCAGAACTGTTTTGGGGTAACTATTCATTTCCAATTTTCACATATTTAGAAAATACCTTCAAGCCTATGGAATGTTTCTGTAACTAGTACTTTCCTGGGCCCAGTGGGACATAAGAAGAGAGAAGTCAGTTTTCTCCTTGGAACCTGGGTAGGGAAGAGAGAAAACACACCTTTTGTTTTCTGTAGAGGTATAAAGTGGAAGAATTTAGACCAGCTTTTTAATCGAGACCTCGGGGTTTCCAACCTTCTGGAATGTGAAGACTCTGTCTTAATGTCTGATTTTGTGCCATCCCCGCCCTCACGACACTGGCTGTGGTCTGTACCGGCTGAGAAGTCTGGCTGTGAGGCAGAGGCTGAAAACCCCTGTTAGAAACTAAATACTCTGAAGCTGCAAAAGCAGTGCATCTAAGGACACGTCAGGTGTTGTTTACGGTCTTGACCGCTCAGCCCCTTCTATTCCAAGACAGCGCTCATATCTGAAGATGAAAAACCAGACCACTGGACACTTAATTAAAGAGCTGCTATAAGAAGGACTATGAGGTTATTAATCTCCAGAGAAAATGGAATCGCTGAATTTTTACCAGTGTTTGTTATTGTTTTGTAGATTGAATCACCTGAAAGCTGTCATTCTGAAGGAGCTGATAAAAAGATGGAAGAAAAAAGTCCAAGTAACTTCCAAAAGAAGTCTGCAAACATGTTTCAGCAACCTGACTGTAAGAAGACAGGGGCTAAGAAAAGAAAAATTGATGCATGAGTGTTTCTAAACTTTCCAAGAAAATAGTTTATGCATGCATGCACCAGTATTTTTGTAGTTAATCAAAAGTTTAAGACAATTTCATTAATATTTTATACCTATGGAGCTATATTTTCAGAATTTATCTCTAAAGTATTGAAGACTTGAGAATTTGAGACATTAGGAAATTTTGAGATCATGAATTGTATAAATTTACAGTATGAAACAAAGAAAACAAATTTTTTAATGTAAAACTCTTTAAGTGTTAAATACTTAAGAGAATAAGTTCATATAACCATCTTAAGCTCTTTATGCTTTGCTTTAACTAGTTGTAGTTTTTCTTTTGACATAACTGTATTTTGAAAACTGTTATTATACTGAATAGGCTTATCACAGAAAGTGAGTAGTTTCAGGTTATAGTAACAGCTGTTGAATCCAAGTAGAAAAGGAGTCAAGTGTCAATAGAAATAATATTAGCAAGTAAGATACTGCTACAGCTCCATTTTAGGAAGATAAAGCTGTAAGCTTCTTGAAAACACAGCCCTCGTTTGACACAGACTGGCTCTGGTATACTAACCAGATCACACTGTTGACTACGTAGATACTGCCTAGTTCAATTTGCTCCAAAGATAAATAGTAAATGAACATGTCCAAGTTTAAAACACAGAATACTTAAAGAATGTTTACATAATAAGGGGTCATTTTTGTATTAGGAAAAAAAGGTATCTGTAAATAAATTATCTGAACTGATTTTGACTTCATTCGTAGAATTTTATTTATTTTTAAATCATATTTCTGTATTTTTAACTTCAGATGGTCATCATTAATAGTGCGATCATTTACTCTGTTGCCATGTGAGACTTTCTTATTTAGAACTTGACATGGCTCTTCAAATTCCCTTTTTAGTCAAAATAATCTTCTATATCAATATTTGGATCTAGCAGATCTTCTCCATATGCTGAAAGGTTCATCTGGTTTAAAATTAAGTTTTCAAATGTTTCTTCTAAATCAGTTTCACCAATTAAGACGGCTCCCATCATTCGCCCGTTCTGCAGGACGGCTTTGATGTACTCCTGTCCTTTGGTGCACCTCAGTATTAATTCATGGTCTGAACCTAAGCCCTGGGCATTGTATTTTCCCAGCAATACAACCTATATAGAGAAACATGAAAAAGTTATTTTAGTGAGTACAAAAAAAGAAACATAATAACGTAGTTACTTTGTGTTTTGCTAGAATGGCAGATCAACTCACAAAATTTTACAGCTGAAAGTGCCATTGGGAGGGTCCCAAAGAAAATGCTTGTATGGTAATGCATTCAATCTACAGATGACACAACCCCACAATCTATATGGGTATTAAAAATATCTAGTAAATATAGAAATATGTAGGATGTGGACCACACTAGCATGGAGTCAGGATTTAAAGATTTAATAAGGAACTGGGTTAGAGCTTTCATGGGCAAAGTGTTTAATCTCCCTGAACCTTATGTATATGTTTGTATGTGTGTTTCTTATCATCAGTAAATTAGGAAGAAAAAGCCTGCCTCAGAGCAATGTAGAGAAGACCAAATAAGAAATATGTATGGAAAGTCCATGCTCATTCTTACGTATGATGGCTGTTAGTTCCCTTCACAAAGAAGGAGTGAATCTCAAATAAAACTCAGAAATGCACCAACAGGAACGAATCTGCAAGAAATTTTTCCCCCTTAACTGTAAAATCATATAGTGAGAAGGTAGGTAATGCTTATCAGATGATTAGAAATTAAGACCAGCAATAATACTGGGTACTGATTTGCAAGAAATGAGGAAATTTGTCATTTTTTGTAAAGTGACTAAAACCATGTAAGGTTTTGTTCACATGAGAAAATTAGATGACCATAATTAGTTTCAAGACTCACAAGCAGAAAAAAGGCACTAGTTTCGTATCCGTCTTACCTTATAGTTAAAAAATTTTGTTACATGAGCAAAAAGCTCAAAGCTGAAATCCATGTCAACAGACTCTCCCACACTGGCTGCCGCCATGCACTTCGCCGCGTACCAGCCCATCTGTCTGGCCTGGGTCCACAGCCTCATCTGAAATAAAAAATGTTAGGCAGCGTAATTTTCAGTGTCGTTATTTGAAAAACCTATCACTGTAACCTAGTAAAACTCCTTCAAGGGATTCAGCGTCTTGACAGCCCTTGAGAATGGTCAGGTCTAGCTAGTTAGATAACTGATTGCATTGTCTTTGCCACAGAAGCAATCACCAGTCCACACTAACCAACTGATTCTGGTATTTGACAAGTCTCAAACCTCATGTGTGTGTAACTGATGCTTTCCTGTGTGCAAAGAACAGTACCATAACCATGGATATGAGCTTCAAGCATTCCGGTAGAAGTGATGGTCTTTTTTGTTCTAATTCAGCCTCCTCTCTAAACAAGGTGGGTCTGATGGCGGAACAGGCAGGCTGTGGTGATGAGCGCAAATGGTCTGCGGTGTGACACTGCCGCACTGTCACCTAGTGGAGTCCAGCCTCCAAGTCCCTTAAGTCTGTGTCTTTGACAATGGGAAACAAATTAACTAGTATGTAGCTGCTTCTGCAAATTAAGAGATGGGGTTTATTAGATTCCCTCAAAATAAGAAACACCTGTTTATTTTCGGACATTTCTTTCCCATATCAGAGTATGAGGTACATGAAGGATATAATTTATACATCTCCTAGATTCAACCCTTAAAATGTTAAAATATTTTAAAAAAAGAAAAAGAAAAAAAATCTCACAAACTTCAATTCCTAACTGAGTTTGGGACAGATCGGCCATAAAAACGACACAGGATGTCACTGCAGAGAAAACTGAGAACAAGCTGGCTTGAAGCATCTTTGAAATATGGCTGAAAGCGCTCTCATTACTGAGCTGTCTCTGATGGATGTAAAGCACACGCACAGCAATAAAGCTGCCTATTAAAATGTACCTGGCTCTCCCACCGCCCCCCACGCCACAGGCAGCCTGAATGGCCACCGCCCCCACCTGCAGAGCTGGGCTTTCACCAAGGCAAGTGCCGCCTGGCTCCTTTACCCGTGACGCATCCCTCTGTCTCCACTCCTCCTGAGACAGCCCCACCTCTGGCCGCTGAGTAGCGGCCTCTGGTCTTCTGCTCCACCGTTAGGAGGCAGGCAGCACTGTGAGGGCAGGGGCTGGTCTAGACCCAGGTGGAAGGGTTGTTAGGTTGAGGAAGGCTAGTTGCCATGGGAACATGTTTTCAGCAGTAATTCCCACAGGGACAGACAGAACAGGATCATCAGGAACAGAACTCTTTATTTGTATTGCTTATAATCTGTTGGCTATTTTTTAATCTAAAGCTGTGTTGTTCAAAATCTAGCCACTAGAAGGGGTGAAGGTGTAGCTCAAGTGGTAGAGCGCATGCTTAGCATGCACGAGGTCCTGGGTTCAAGCCCCAGTACTTCCTCCAAAAATAAATAAATTACCTTCCCCCCAAATCTAGCTACTAGACACATAGCTATTTAAAGTAAAATTAAAATTCAGTTCCTCAGTCACATTAGCCACATTTCGAGTGCTTAGTAGACAGACACGTGGCTAGTGGCTGCCTGACTGGACACTGCTGATAAGGATCTGAGCCTGGAAAAGTAACAGCCATAATTCTTTATTTTTTTAATTACTTTATTTTTATTTTTATTTTTTCTTTGTATTTTTGGGGGAAAGGTAATTAGGTTTATTTATTTATTTATTTATTTTCTAATCGGAGATACTGGGGACTGAACCCAGGACACTGTGCGCGCTAAGCACGCACTCTACCACTGAGCTATACCCCCACCCATAATTCTTTTTAAGGTTTAAGATTTTCCAGTCTGTTCCATCACTATATAATAACCAAAATGGAAAAATTCTAGTGTTTTGTTTGTGTGACAAAAAAAACTGATAGTTTCCTACTTAAACTAGAAAAGCTGGAAAACCAGAAAGCTGGATTTGCTGGTAGCGACTCCTTTATTTTCAGATGGAATCTCTGATGGTAACCTGTGATCACGTGTGCTGGCTCACCTGCTGCCAGACGGGGCTGGGCTCCCAAGATGCCGTGCAGATGTCACCTGCGGCGTAGATGTCAGGAAGGGACGTGTGCATGTGATCATTCACTTTCAGGCCCCCGTCTTCTCCTACATCAAACTAAACAATGTTCCTCATAAGCTTATGGGATAAGAGAAACGAAACATGAATTTTTCATTCTAAAGTAAAAGAACAAGTCCAATTTCTCCATGTCGGCATGCTGATCTTTAGTGAGGAAAGTGAAAAAACAGCTGCAAGATTTAGACAACTAAGCTGAATTTCCAGGGAATCAAATTCCTACTAAGACAAACCCACAAAATTCTTAGAACTTCAATATCAAAAATACCCAATGATGGGGAGGAGGGTACAGCTTAGTGGCAAAGTGCGTGCTTATTAGCATGCACAAGTTCCTGGGTTCAATCCCTAGTACCTCCATTAAAATAAATAGATAACCTAATTACTCCCGCCCCAGAAAAAACAAACAAACAAACAAACAAAAATATACCCAAAAACCATATGACTACCCCACTCATAGTTACAAGAATATTCCTCAGTTTCTGTAAACTTCAAATGCTAAAAAGCAAAAAATACACGATTGTTTCTCTAAGAGAAACTTTTAAGGATTCAAAGGATGTATCAGTCTCTTACCAACACTTAGATAAATTGTGCATTATGTCCCCTTAATAATGACACTTATGCTGGGATGTTAATTGCTTAAGGACTTTAAGCAATAAAAAAATAATAATATTGCAAATCAAGACATGAATATAAACTAAATTGTTTCAACCATCTTTAAGTTATAGTTCTATATTAAAATAATAAATAAATAGTCATTCTTGAGAATTAGAGGTCTTCATAAATAATGAATAGTTGACAAATACTGATAGTGGGACAAAAACTTTCCCCTTACATTGTTGCCACAGAGAAAAGGTCCTGTGTTCGGTGTAACTCCCGTAGCACTGACAATGAAATTGCAGCCATATATCTTTCCATTGGTCAGCTCCACATATACAGGCCATATCTCTTTAAAAAATAAATAAAGAAAAGACTTTATTCTCAACTATAACTACCACCAACCGTCTATAGCACTATGTGAATACAATGACTAGAACAAAGAAAGAAAAAGGCAGGAGATAACTTTAAAACAACACTCCTCAATAATTTTTATCAGGTACATTTGCTAAAAACATTTTGACGCAATCAATGCAATTTCCCTGTTTTGGGTATAACTGCAAAAGCGTAACAGGCATTCTAAACATTTCTTCAAATTTAAACACAGAAATGCTAACAAAATAAATTTAAATTGATAATTAACTTATAAATTATTTCTTTAAAAATCTTTATTAATAGATTATACTTCACTGACAGTTTAGTCCAACTGGTTACTCACTTTTCAGTCTTTTCCCTTATTATTCATATTCAAACTCTAACACCTCCTTTCCCCCCTTTCCTATGAAAAAATTCAAAGAATTCAGAGCAGTGGGATATTTCACACACTAGGTTTGGTTGAGTATATTTCTTCAAATGACCTTAGTTCTCACAAAAGTGTAGAATAGGAATTTTAGGAGATCTGTGTCTTAGTTCAAATTCATAGATTTTTCAACCTGTTTGGTTTTGGACATGTCACTTTGTCTGAGAGCCTCGGGTTTTTAAAGTTTTTGTTTTGTTTTGATCTGCAAGATATTCTGATTTACTCACAGGGTTATGACAGTCAAAACAATGAGCCCTACTGCAAAATGTTAAGCTCTATACAACTTAATTTATCAGAAAATGTGAAGAGAAAGTAGTGAAAGCAAAATGACTTACATTATTATAGTCTTATTTTTACTTTTTCATGTTTAAGTTTTATGTGGAAATATGAAGTTGTTTTTAATATAATAAAGCAAGGTTAAGTTGTCTTCCTTTCAAATAAGAGGTTATTTTTTTTTTTATTTCTTCACTTACCTTTGTCAGTTGTAACTGACTGATTATGATGGTCTCTTGGAAAAGTCAAGGACTTTTTCTTAGAAATTCTAAATTCTTCCTGAAGGTAGATTTTCTTCACTTCACACATAGTTTCAATGTGAATCTTATGAGAAAACTAAAATAAAGACATACTGATCACCATAACAGTTCCAGAAAGAATGACCTAGGTTACTGATGATGAAGAAAAAATTTATAACATACTTGTAGAAACATTATCAGAAAGGTAATTCTTATAGTATAAATGAAAACACATTGAATAGCCAAAAAATGCGTCTCAATCTGTGTGTGTGAAAGGAGTGAGCAGAAACTCATTCCTTGCTTAACGAGATCTAAGCTGAATTGGCAGGTAGCACCAAGGGCATGTTTTTAGTATGATAATTACACACACACACACACACACACACACACATATATATATATATATATATTTTTTTTTTAATTATGACTGTTATAGACTAAAAAATTAAGTTGACATATCCTAGACTGGTATATTCCAGCATCCTAGTAAAGAGCCAGTTAGGTAGGAGATTCTCAATAAATGTTTACTGTACTAAACTGAAATTCTCAGGATAAAAATACTATTAGTCTTAGGATCTGAAGGTGCAGGAAAAAGTGATTTTGTGTAATTTCCATCACAGAAATTAGATATGCTGTGAAGCCAGCCCCCCTCCAGCCTACTGAGGGCTGAAAAGAAATGACACATAGTAATAAGGACTGAATATATGTTTCTTACAATATTTAAATATCACCTTTTAACAACTAAAAAAAAAACAAAAATATCTAATAAAATGAGTAAAAGCATGTCATCTGCTTATGCAATCAGGATATTAAATGTGTATTTTATTTAGACTCTTACCTAATAATCTTTAAAATGTATAATGTGTCTGAAGTGACCTCTGAGAAAAGTAATTTAAAACAGGACAGGTGTATTCACTATGTGTGTCTGGAGCTCTCTGTATCTTGCAGAGTTCACCTGGGCCAACGGGCACTGAAGTCCTTTCCTAGCACCACAGATTTTAACTTATTCTTTAACTATATATTTATAACCAGTCTTTAACAAACGGTTAGAGAATTTAAAATTGCATTTAGACATGTTCAATCAGTATAAGAAAACATACCTCCTTTGTTCCTTTGAGATTCAAGCCTTCGTGCCAATCAGGTCCCAAGGCACTGCCTATGTTACCGGCATTGCCTTTGGTTTGTGCCTCCTTTTTCCTTCCTGAAGAGAGAAACTCAATTCAAAATTCAACTGATATAAAAACTGCCGGGAAGAGAATTACGCTTGTGCTCAGAAATTTTTAGGCAATGGAATAATTCACACACTTTCATACTATAGGATTAACTTATCTGTATTCATCAATTTATTCATTATCTTAATATTCTGTGATATAGAGCTATAAAATGGGTAAATTCACTGCTGTATTTAGTGAAACTTTCAACTGAGTGTTGTGTATAAACATATTTAAAGTGTTTTATGGATGTCATATACACTGGTTAATATGAAGGGTGAGAAAATTAGGCATCAAATTTTGAAAATTTTGTCAATTTTTAGGACCCCCAAAACTTACAAAATTCTTGTTGAATTTTACAAGCCAAAAGTTTAAATAAATAAAAAGGTCTTCTAAACTAAAAAGCTGTATTTGTTTTTAAACTCACTGCAGTTTTTATAAAATTACCTTAGGTATTGTCCAATTGTAGCTTATGTCTGTGGAGATGTAGATGGGCTGGTTTATTTAATTCACTTTAAACTTCCAGTTTTAGTTATACATATTTTTCTAAAAAGTATATCATATATATAAACATATATACATACACATACACACACACACATATATAGAAAATCTTAAAAAGTCACATAAGGATATAGAAATAAATATTCCTATCTCCCAAATAAAATACTTTGCTAAATTTTCTTACAGCCTTTTTTTATATGGTTAAAAAAAATTAACAGTTTCATCTGTGAATGAATATAGCTAGATGCTATATTTACCTTCAGTTGTATATCTGGTTCTTTTTTGTGCAATTTTAGCCTCTGATTTTTCAGCAATGAGTTTTGAAGTCAAGAATTCAGCTGCTCCTGCATCGAAGAAAGTATTCCCAATAGCTTTATCTTTAATGACCCAAATGACTTCACAGCCTTCGATTTCATACCTAGAAGAAATATTAAAGCTACTTAGAGCAATTTCAAAAGCCTAAGTGGAAATATTTGTATCTACAAATAACAATTATCTCTTAGGGCAAAAGTAAAGAAGGTATTTTAAAGCAAACTGAGAAAACAATGATTATAAAGAAGAATGTAACACTGCTTCAGGAAAATAAGAGTTAAAGTAGATTAAATAATACAAGAAATTTAACTAGTTTACTGAAAGAAATAAAAGTGACAAAAATATGTAACTGAGTATCAAGTAAGATTTCATCACAGTGAAATATCACCACTTGAAAGTGTTCAATCTCTACAACACAGTTACATGAATGTTCCCAAGGGTTCCCAGGAGTGAGCAGTGCCTTGTTTACCCGGTTACAATGTGATCAGTGATGGACAGACAGGTGATATAGAGCTACAATATTAACAACAACTGACTTCTTTGGTAACAAATATTTTATGTAGTCAAAGCACATTATAGAAGGGTAGAAAAATGAGAGAATGAGAGTTTCAAACTAAAATCTTAACTTTGTTATAAAGGAACAAATACCCTGCATTGAATTCCCATCATCTCAGAAAAGCCACCTGGCCAAAGAAAGGTCCAGTTTGCAGAAAAATGAAGGCTCTTAAAGGAAGAAAGGCATGGCCACGGTACACAGACACCCCTTCCATGACCTCTCACAGCTCCTGGGCACCTGCAGTTTCATCTCTAGGTTTGGACACTGAGAATGTGGTTTTCTAAACACTCATTCCACAAAGTCCCTGAAATCCACTATAATTTATCTGCTATTGATACTTGTTTTGGTACAAATGAACTGGGACAATCCTGGACAAACAGGATGTACGGCCATCCTAATTACCCGAGAATTTTATTTGAAATTATTGTGTGTTAATGTTATTAATTTTTAACAATTATTTATGGTAAAAAAAAAAATACTGCCCTCTTTACTTCTCAGACTGATGTAACAGGTTCTATGACTTCAAGGCTAATCAATGAGATGATGGAGAGAGCGTTCAGTACATCTGACTCCAGGTCACCTGATGTTCATGCTCTTGGTGTATTACAGGAGCCCCTGCCTTATCAATGGGCCTTCATTTTTCTTCCTCTCCAATTCCAGCCAAGAATATTTATAGTTACTAAAGTTCAGATTATCTGGAGAACATTCTGCCTTAAGCTGCTCAGGTCATACAGCACTGCTGATGAGCAGAAAGCAGACTACACACACGCTTGGTAATACACTTTATATTCAATTTACAATCAGGCACATAGTTACCACGAAATGCTTAAACTTTCATAAATTATAAATTGCTCTAATTACCATTTTTTTTATACATTTTAAAGTAATAAAGCAACATAACACGTATCAGTATAGCCTAAAATACTGACATTTGACTAGCAGGCCACAGTTATTATCCGTAACTACCACAAATAACTCCTGGATGTGCCGTTCCTCACAGGACACCCTCTAATCCTCTTACCCTAAGAACTATGTCCTCAGACAGATGCATAAGCACGAAGGTATTATCACACATAGGGGAAATACTGCTTGCATTTTTCAAACCACTCTTAAAAATCAGACAACAGTGAAATATTATATTCTGTGAAATTATGAAAAACTGTATCTGTTTGAAAGAGAAAGGATTAACCTACAGTTGGAAGAAAGATACTAGCTAAAATAAAAGTATACTGAAGAAAACCAGTATTAGCTTCAGCGGGACACGGGGATTATTAAAAAGCAGGAAGGGTTGGGATATGTCATTTTTCATCAAGAGAAGACAAAGGTGTAAGCATTCAGGGCACCTAAACCGAGAGAAGAGCCCTCTAGGGGGCCTTTCTGAAACTACCCAACGGTTTAGTGAATGTAAAATCATGAGTTCTACCCAAGTATATGGCCTTCAATCTCCAATGTAAAGAAAGTGAGGAATGAGATTAAATGTTGTGAGATTGAACATTTTTGAATGTGAGAAAGCTTTTCAATGTAAATAACAACAACAACAACAACAATATTTTGGTGATACCTGATGGAGAAAATCTGTCATGCGCATGAAAAGATTTAAAGCCCCTCTTACAATAAATCTATGCCTCCCTCCTCTTGGTCCAGCTGGTGTTGACTCTCCAGTTTTTTCTCTGCATTTCTCCATACAAGGCCACAACCTTCATAACTACAATAGTGACTGCCACTCCTAGTACTCAGGCAATTGAAGAACTCTTACAGACTTCCACTGGGGCTCACTGTCCTCTAAACAGGCAGGGGGCAGCAAAAACCTAGCCTTAGAGTTGGAATGAATGTAAGTGAGCAAAGACAGGGCTTTGGCAGATTCCTTATTTTGATATAAATTTGTCCTCTTTGTAGACAGACCCAACGACTGAATAATATCCAGACTCTTCCATATCAGCCATCGGCTGAAAGCTAAAATCACAAAGAAAGTGAATCAATGCCCTGCATTCCACAGCAGGACACTCCTCAGTATTTTTCAGACTTGAAATATCATTTTAAGATGATAATATTGCCTATTAAGGTGCTCACATTCCCCAAACTTCCAAAAACCAGGAGCCGAGAGTACTACACATTCTGAAACAGAACTCACAAACATTTTTGGTTTCATGGGCCAGACAGGCAATGTGAATGAGTGAAGCACAGTGGGTATAAGCAATAAAAAGTAGTGGGGACTATGACTAGAAATCTCAACAGGTGTACACATTTAAATTCTTTTTCTATATAGTACATGCTTAACATGAATGGGTCAAGTCCAGCCAGTCACCAGTGCATGGCCCTTTGAGACTTACAGCATCCCCTAAACTCCTATGTCTTATAAGGACACTTTCGCAACTATGAATTCCATGAAAGCTAAAAAAATAAAGATTTTTCTTCTTGAAAATGTGTGACAATTTTATTTATCTTTGATTTTTAGGATAACAAGATTATTTTCTAGTCTGTCAATAATCACATGAAACACAGAGAAATTCTTAAATAATATTTAAAAATATATACTTACACTAATTCAAGTGCGATGCCACCATTCCCTATGATCATTATTCTCTTAGCTTTAGTAAGCTGCTTCTGAAACTCCTGTATCAAAAAGAGTGTTTTGTAATAGTAGGCAATACCTGAGGCAAGAGGCTTCACTAATAATAATAAACTAATAAACTTCACTTCCCACTCCACCAGCACACACCCTCCCAGTTAGAATATAATAAATGTTCCCCTCTATGTTTCACCCCAAACTGCCTTTCTAGCAACGTCTCTCCTGATTTTCCTTGCCTCTTCCATTATATTTAGAATTGCAGCAAGAGGCATTGTCTTTATTTTACCACGTCCCCAACTATTTGACCAAATCCATTTACCAACACAACACTGATCTACACCTCGGACACAGGATTCTTGCTTTTTTTCTAGTCCCTCAGTGGCCACTTGCCCTGCAGTGAGTCGGCACTGGGAGCGGGCAGGAACGAGCAGCCGTCAGCACAGCAGCTCGGCCCGGCTCTGGCAGGCAGCCGCTAACCGGGTGGCCCTGGGCAAGCTGCCCGACCTCTCTGCACCTCAGGTTCTCCGACCATAAATGGAAATAAGAAGTGACTACATCTCAAGGTTTCCGTAACCAGTAAGTGAGATCATATAGATACAGCCGTTAGGAGTAGCAGGCACACAATAATGCCTACAATTTATTGAAAAAGTGTTATTCCCATTATAAGACAGCTAATTGATGCTTCTACCCCCATCCCCCCAGAAAAGATCACAATGAGCCTGGAGGAAAAAAATGACCAGTAGTCATTCTTAGGGTACTTTCCAAAGTAGAGACTAGGCTCACTGCTTCAGGATAATTTATGAAGAGCTAAATTCCTCCTCCTACGGGTAGGTCCCCATTTCTATTAAATTGACCCCAAAACTTACTGTAATATTTAATAAATAACCACTAAAAATTGGCTTCTTTAAAATTCTGTAAGAAAAAAATCCGAAGTTAATTTTAGTCTGTCTTTCACTGAAGGCAGTAGGTAATTTAAGAAAGCCGCGTAAAGAGCACTGGCCATGGAGGTGAATGTCATGAGCTCACACCTCTGGTCCGCTTAGTACCCACTTTAGTGCAGGTAACTGGCTTCGTCCCTCCATCTCCACTTCCTCTCTGCAGAGTGCGAGTAATGCCTGTCACACAGGATCATCAGGAGGATTCAATGAGTGTATGTATGTAGGGGACCTCTTTGGAACATACCTATAAACTCAATCTTTGATAATATGAACCTAAAATGTTTACAAGAAGATAACCAGTCCTTCTAGTATTCTCTGAATTCCTATCTAATTAAGAACGAGCTCAAAGAAAATATTATCAAGACCATAAAACCTCATTATATAAATGTAAAATTATCATGTCATGGGACAGAGCAACAACAATGACCTGAGGCAAGAGCACTGTGTCTGGAAACCTAGAGTTCCTGAGCAGTCAGGGTCAATAACCCCTGAAGTAAATGACCACAGGAAGCTGCCTAAGGTTCTGCAGATAGAGTTTCACCTTCTTGGGACAGTTTATCACTGTTCTTGAGCAGAACAATAAACCAAGTGTCTTCTTCAGTTCTAGGATTCAGTCATGATTCTGTATCAGAAAGACCTCTGCAATATTAATTTCTTTGCTGAGGAGTGAGTTTGGGACATGCTTTACCTTTTAAGAAAAAGACCATTACATTACTTAGGTGGCAAATCACATATTCTCGGTCAGAGTAGAGTAATGAATGTGTATACAATGTAAGTTGTCACCTTTAGCATAGTTATCATATCTGGGAGATCACATAATGCAAAGAACATGAATTAATAAATAAGATAAAGTATCAGCTAAAACTCAACTCAAATTGGCAGTAATAAAACATGATAACTACTTTTTGGTTTATGGCTCATGAAGCAAAAAACCTTCCTTCTGCTCCTACAGTTTAGGCATTAACATTTTCAGTGGAATACTTTGATTCAAATATAAAGTCTAAGAAATCTTCATGTTTTTTTCCCACAACCCAATGTCAGATGTTACCTGAGCACTGTCTGTATCGCGGATTCCTAATACATAAGGATTTCCTTCACATATCAACTTCGGTTTAGCTCCAGCACACAGACAGAGTTTCTTATACAAATGCTGATTGCCATCTTCAGTTAAAACGCACTGTAAAACCATAGAGCAATGAAGGGGAGAGCCATAACATTTACACGCGGGTACAATTTCACTTTAAATATTCAATAAGACAAAAGCAAAAAATACATTAAGGCTGCCTCTTAGTGGCAGCCAATACTTACGACAAAGCTTCAGCACGAGAATGCATTCTCCAATCCAATCGAGTGATTCTTAATCATATTAGGGCCATGAACCATTTAAAAAATCTGATGAAAACCAGATTTCTTACTTTTTTTCTCCCATGGAAAAAAAAAGTACATTCCAACAAAATTTTGTATAAAACTTAAGGAATCTCATGATGTTTGGAAAAGCATGCTGACCTCAGATTAAAAACTAAACACACAGAAATTTTTTAATTGAGTATTCTGATGAACATTGATTTGATGACCATTTCTGATCTCAATGGATGTTACTCTAAGAAGATCTAGTGAATCTAATCGTTATCATACCATAATATCTGTGATAGGCACAGGGGAGTAGTGTGTGGTAGAAAAGGTCACAATGTGCCTGCTTAATCTAAAAAAATTGGTGCTAAAAAACAGTATCTATATTCTTAAATAGAAATAACAATTACTTTACCAGCAAACTACATGCTCTTTAATTTAGATGAATCTAAAAGTACATGTTAGAGATCCACTGTTTCTTTTCCTTAACCTCGAATGAATAGCTACATATAAGTAGTAGCATTTAGAAAGCAGATATACATAAGCATATGCTCCTTTGACAGATGCTAGACTTTGCTGGAATGGTTTAGGGGGTTCAAGTCTGTGTCATGTGTTTTGATTTATAAAAGTTGGCAAATAGTACCTCCACACCCAATGAGACATTTGATACCCATTTTAACTCTGCATGACAAACACATAAAACTGATAATCCAACACAGTATAATCATACAGAAATTTTATGTGAGTCTTCCTTTAGATAATCTGGTGAGAATTTTAACTAACAAAGAGTTATAGACACTGACCAAATTTTAAAAATAATCCATATTTAGCTACTATAAAAACACAAAAACTCTTCACTGGTTACTGTTACTTTTTTGAAAGTAGGCATGAAGGTAAAACACATCATTTCTAACTTACTAAAGTACATGAAAGAGGGACAAGAGGATGCAGACACGTATCCAGATGTGTATCTCATGGAGGATACTGTTCAAATGGCGACGGGGGGCACTCTGATTCACTCAAATGCCCTGATATGTAAGTTCCCTCACGATGCATCCTGACACTTTTGAGCCAACTTCAGTCTGCAGCTTAACTGACATGGGTGCTTTAAGGAGTGAGTACTACCACTACAAGTATTAGGAACTTACTCTGGTTTGGGGATTCAGATTAATAATATTTTTTGTAATATTTTTCTCATAAACTTAGAACTTTTTCTTACTTTTTTCCTCCTGTCTAATTATTTGTTTCAAATGTGACAGGTATGTTTTCTCCCTGAGGGAGAACTCACAAATTACAACTGCTTTAGAGAAACAACTACAAACTCGACCTCCCAACTTGCCTACGGCTCACCTGAAGATGCTGGTAATCATCTGACAACCCCCTTTCCTGAGACTGTCCCAGTTTGGGCCTTATACCATTTGGGACTGCTATCCCCACCTTCTAATTTGGTTGTTGGCCACCAGCCCCTCGCTCTACCCCAGCTCATCCTTGACACTGCTGTCAGAAACACCTTCCTAAAAGAATATCTATTTTATCATCCTGGCTTCCACTTAAAATCTCTTCACTGCTTCTCCATTGATTATAAATTAACTCAATTCCTTAGCAAGACATAAAAAGTTCTTCATAATCTTACTTACTTATTTCTCTGGCCTCATCCGCCAATCTCCTTTACTTATCCACATCCCAATTCCTTCAACAACCTCACTATTCCACATGCCCCCCTTCCTTTCTTTGGGTCTTTTGAACATGCAATCTCCTCTTCCTGGAATGCCCTTTTCCATCTGGAGAACTCTTAATTCACCCATTATTTAAAACATAGCTCATACATTACTCAATCTGTGAAGTCTTCCTAAATATTTAATATCAGAATTTTGATAATATCTCAAGAACTGTTATTTTTCCCATGTGCATACATTAAACGTATGCATGTCTACACTCCCATGACACTGAAGAGTCCCCAGGAGCAGGCTCCTTCTATTACTGCTAGTGTCTCCTGATATTAACGCAAGGCCCAGAACACAGTGAACCCTATATAAATGTTAATGTGAATCTGAAATGTAAAACCTAAAATGCCAAACTAAACCAATCACATAAGCCCAAAAAACTCACAAAAGGTGTAAATTTTTCTAAAAATAATGGAAATTAAAGTCACTACAATTTACATGCTAGGGACCTGGGTGGTGGTTGGACAGGTGGGGTCAAAAGAAGGCAGGCAAAACCTCACCAAGATTTAACAATGGCAAAGGTCATCAAGAAAAAAATCCTCTTACGTGTTCTTCGCTCTTCAATTGCTTCACTCCAGATTCTATAACCTTAATGTTGGGAAAGCGATTTTCTAACAAGGTACTTGGTTGTTCTTCAACATCAAATTCTTCCAATACTTTAGAAACCTGTATTAGATCAAAGAGATTAAAATGTGTACTCAAACTTTTTTCTTTCAAGAATTTTAAATAATGAAAATACCAGTCAATGGTGGGTCCACCAGAGTTGGTTTGGGGCTGTCTTAGATCTGAACTGACTGGATTACACTCCGGCAGTGGACTGGTCCCTGCTGGTGCACATTTCATGCACCTTGGCATGTGACTACCTGTACTTGATCTCTTACAAACACGGTAAAACCTTCTTATTATTTAAGTCTCAGTTTCAATGCAACATCCTTGATTCTCAAAGGCAGGCTCTGGCACTCCTTCACATTGTGTTATATGTATAAAAATAATATGCATATATTGGAATATGACCTCAATTGTTCTTCCCTTTACACTGTATGATAACTATTTCTTGCTTATCTGTTGACCCAATAGAAAACAATCATTCTGAGAAACTGACCATGAGGGCTTTACAGCCAAAGTGCCTGGATTCAAAACCTGACTATATGCACCTTGGAAATTTACCTAACCTCACTGTGACTCAATTACCTCATCTGTAAAGTGGGGATAATATAAGAATCTACTTCACAGGGTTAAGGATTAAATACATTAATATATTTAAAACATTCAGAAGTATAGCATAAGTACTCCATAAATAATGTGAACTATTATTAATCCCCTTTTTCCTTCAAAAATTATACAAGCCATGAATATGTGCTCTTTTTAACATAAACAAATAAACAATAACAATACATAATATAGAATTATATGATAAAGTCCTTCTTTACCACTCTTTAAATCTCACATTCCATCTACCCCAGCGATAACCACTGGTGACTTTTTGGTGTATGTTCTATACTTTTAATCTCTATGTCCTGGGTGCCCAGCACACTGGCTGATAAATAATTGAGATGCTCAATAAATGATAAAGAGAATGCAATTTCTGACTTCTAAACACTAAGAATAACTGACATTTGCATAATATTTGTTATTTCAATGCACTGTCAACATATAATTGGTACATCTTCAGCTCACAACCTTGTTAAGTAAGCAAGGAAGGTATTATCCTAATGGTACAATTCAGATACAGAAACTTGCCAAGGCTACATGGCCAGTAAATAACTGGCCGAGAACCCAAGGTTTCTTCTTCTACTGTACAAAACTTTTAAAAGACTGGCAAAAACTAAACTCGAGTCTTACATTTCTTGTATCATTACACCAAATTAAGTCTTTTGGAAAGACAGTTAGAGGGCCCAGAGAAACATCTCTCTTTCGTGTGTACTCTTAGTCTGTAATTGGACGTATTTAGAGGTTAATAGCCATAATTTGTTCTCTGGTTCTCCCAATCCCATAATTCTTTTGGCTGCACATAGTACTAAGATATCTTATGTTATCTCTACGCAGGTTATAACAAAGAGCAACATATAGCAGTAAATTACCTTTAGTCTTAGGGGGTTATGTAAATCTCAGGGGTTTATACATGAGAATGAGGTAGCTTAACTGTATACTGATCTCTTCCCTGGGAGACAATATATAAAGAACTTTCATAAAACATACTTTAAGACTGGAAAGGTATGCCTGTGGGAGACGGTGGCTTTTCCTTAGTATCAAGGCTTTAAACTTTATATGAATAAACAATAAATCTTAGACAAAATGCCAAAAGAAAAAAAGATATTCTATTACCAGGGTATTATAAGGGAAAACTTATATTAAATCAAAGATGATTTAAGTAGTCTTCATTGAATTGTGGGAAGAAAAGATCAACGTTTTTGCCTTTTTAGTCACTTATTTTTTGCAAAAGCATTGTAACATAATTTTAGCACTTCAGTACATGCATATAATTTATAAATATAATATTTAGATACGAGCTCAAAACTTTTTTTAACAGGTGAGGCACAGGATCAAAAATGTTTGGAAGACGACTTTTCTATACTATAGCCAAAATGACCTTAAAGTCCTGTTACAATGTTAAAATGTGTAAAATAAATTTACGGAACTACAAAGTGTTTTGAGATGCTTATTACACAACTGAAACATTAATTATCAGCAAGTGTAAACTTGGCTCAGAAGCATTTTTCTTCTGGTTTGTAAACACACACACTCACAATAAACACACACACTTACATGTATATTTGCATTCATGTTTAGATTTGTATAACATCTTTCCTCAAAAGAATCTTATTTTAAATTTTCTGAAAAGTAATTCTGAGTGGAAGAAAAAGTGGGAGAAAAGAGGAAACTAGAAATTCAATATCATTCTGGGTGCTTTTGGTATTCAATCTGAATAATTCTAAACTTTGAGTTATGATTTTAAATGAGTATCAAAAAAATTTGTCATCTTCAACAATTAAGTCCTACAATTACACTGTTATGCAAGTTATTGCAGTTTTTAAAAATTAATACTAAGAAAGTTATACAAAGGTTCTTACCTGCTTGAAATTTGTGACCGCTTTAATAACAGGAGAAGCTGTTATCAGGAGAATATCTTCTGATGGAAAGTGAATCGCCAACTTATTTTTTAAAAAGTAGGAAAAATATGATAAATAACTTTAAGTATTAGCACTATGGCATGGTGGGGGGAGACAGGGATAATGCAATTTTAATGATGTTATTAATATGCCTTACTGTAAAAACTCACTGTTCTTCATCTAAAGGTCTCCATTTTCCTGGGTTATGGTCATGTTTATGGAGTAGTGGTGAGTAATGTTTAACTTGATTAAATATTGATTAAATATAGATACTGATTAAAATGAAAAATACATTTACACTAAACTCTTAACAATGATCATGCAGAGGATGAGAAGAAACTATCTTCCTAATTAACAGTTAAACAAACTTCTATTTATTATAAAATAATTTCATTCGTAGAATGAAATTACAGCAAACCTTTAATAACTAGCATTTAAAACCTTAGCACCTTCCCAAGTGCTTTGGCACTTCCGCCTCTTCCAAATGCCCAATCAGTATACTTTCGGAGAAGACAAAGCCATTTTAACATTAGCCTTATCAAACTTTAGAGGTTTAACTTGCTAGTGTTTCACCATTTGCCTCCAGCTTCAACCTCTCTCTTGCTCACTTTAAATTTCTTGAAAGCATTTTCTTAACTCACGCTCCAGTTCCTTAACCCCACCAATTTCTATCTCCACTATACCATTAAAACTGAGCATGTTCAATCCACCTCTACCTCCTTTAAACCCATCAGAATCTTTTCAGTGCCACCTTATTTAATCTTTCTGTAATATTTCACAATATTTTCACTCTTTCCGTCTTTCCTTCCTTTGTATGTTCTGTAGTTATTTCCCCACTTTCTGTTTCCACTGCTAGACCAGGCCCTCAATATCCTTCATACTACTAAAATCACCTTTAAGTTGGCCTTCCAGTCTCATAGTAACCAGATACCCAGGCCCCAAAACCATCCTAATTAATCATCTTTCAAAAATTTTCCTTTGATCGTATTATTCCACTGCTCAAAACTGTTTGACTATTTCTAAGTTCTCGTTAAATTCGCAGCATGATTTATAAGATCCTTTATGAGCAGGTCGCTGCCAGCCTTCCCGGCTTCACCTCTGGTCACTCCTCCCCCAGCACCACCTGCTTTAAGCTTTGCTACTTCTGGATGGTGCCATGCTTTTCCACCTAAGATTATACTGTTGCCTGCCGTTGGCATGTCTGTCTTTTCCTGTTTACCTAGTAAACTTTTACACACTCTTTTATACAGAAATACCTCAGAGACATTGAGGGTTCGGTTCCAGACCACTGCAAGTGAATACTGCAATAAAGAGCATGACATGAAACTTTTGGCTTCCCAAAAGTTCCCAGGGCATGTAATTGTTATGTTTACACTATGCTGTTGTCAATATTAAGTGTGTGATAGCATTATTTCTATCAAAAAAAAGTACATACTTTAATTAAAAAATACTTTCAAAAATGACTAACCATCATCTGAGCCTTCAGCGAGTTATGATCTTTTCGCAATAGTAACAGTAAAAGATCATAGATCACCATAACAAATAGAGTAATAATTAAAAAGCTTGAAATACTGTGAGAATTACCAAAATATGACCCAGAGACACAAAGTGAGCAAATGCCATTGGAAAAATGGTGCCAAAAACACACGGTTTCCGCAAACCTTCCATCAGTAAACAACGCATTATCTGCGAAGTACAATAAATCAAAGTGCAATAAAATGAAGTATGCCTATACGAAGTCAAAAATACACCTCCTTTGAGAAAGGTTATTCCTTCCCTAACTGGCTCCTTACCAACTCCAAAGGCACCCCTATGACAGCGAACACACAGATGAAATGATTTATTTACGTATCTCTTCCCTTAGGCTGTGAGTCCCTAAAAAGGAGGTACCATGCTCTGTATTTGTCAGATCAGCCCTCAGAACAGTGCCTGGATTATAGATGTTTACTTGGTGAATAAGTGAAGAATACACATCCAAAGATTCAACATTAAGGGGGGAAAAAAACTCGAATTTCTTACAACATCAGTGATTGCTTATGTTTACTTTTATTAACAAAATATTCTAGTCCTTTTTGGAATATATGTAAATGTATACATGTGGTCTGATTATTCACTATAATCAGAAAAGCATTCCCTTGCTGCATTTAATCCCTTGGCGGCTGTTTCTCAAAACATTACTAGAGATGACATCTTTTTTTAATTAAAAATTTTTTTATTTCTTAACTGAAGTATAGTCGATTTACAATGTTGTGTTAGTTTCTCGTGTACAGCATAGTTATTCAATTTCACATGTACGTTCCTTTTGAGATGACATCTCTTCTATCTTGGGAGTCCAAAGCATAGAAAACTTACGTAAGAGTTTCTCTATCATTTATTTACCAAGCACTAAGGACTTAGCACCTATGTGAAAGAGGAATTCAATCAGCTAATTAAGAAAGGGGGCTGGACTTTCGAGGAATTGTCTGACCAAGTAGTTCCTAGTTATAAGCCCCGTCTGCTCTGGCACTACTAGGACTAGAGCCTGGCTTTGGGTCCCTCTTCCAACAGTTTGGGTCCCCCGTTCCCCTCAACAGTTTGCTCTCCATCCCTCCTCCCTGTGCCTGAGGAGAAGCTTGAGAGGAATTAAGGGCATCATCTGAAAGCCACGACACGGTCTCTAATATCTGGGAACCAGAAGAAGTGCGGAAGGGGAAAGGAAGCGGCTAAACGGCGACCTGGAAGAAGGACTAGGAAAGGGCGCGTGAGGGCGCCTGGGGCGCCCCGGCCTCCGGGGTCCAGGAGAGGCGGAGCCGCCCGCGCGCCCGCCTTACCTGCTCCGCACAGGTGACGCCCGCGATGCCACCGCCGACCACCACGAACTGCCCCGCCGTCGGAGGTGGGTGCCCCGCCTCCATGCTCTGGGGCGCCCAGCAGTTTGCTGACCACGGCGGAGAAGCGGGGAAAGTTCGCACAGCCGGAGGGAGCGCGGCGCCGGGCGGCCACTTCCGGCGCTTGCCCCGGAGAACCGAGCTACGGGTGCCCGCGCGCCCACACTTAGTCCCTCCGCGTGGCGGACGGCCTGCCTTTCCCCAGTGCGGAGGCTTCACAGCTTTGCATTGTGATCGCCGCAGCTGAGTGTAGTTTTCCCACGTAGGTTTGATAAAGATAAGACGGAAACTCAAACCAAAGTAAAGTAGGTGCGTCGCCAGCAGACTGTCTAAAGACAGACCAGTGTTCTCACGAGGTAGTCATCTTAGAATAAATGAACTGCCCTGAAATTCTCGCTCTTCCTTCCTGCGGGAGGTTAGAAGGAGGCTCCGCTCTTGGTAGAAGGAACATCACCCTTCCCAACCCTTCAGCTAGCGATCCCAGATTTTATATTTTGGAAGCACATTCTCCGTGGGTGTATGAATCAAGCCAAAGCAATACAATTGAACTGTTCTCTAAGAAGTTGTCATTCTCATTTATAATTTTGACCTCAGCGATAATTTCCCGTGGTAAATAGAATTGCTGGCCGTTTTTGTCAAAATCAACGAACGTTCCCTCCGCCCAAGTTTCTAGTAAATAGCAGCATGTGTGAAGGCTGATTTAAATAGTCCCAATCTAATTTTCATATTCACATTATTACATTATTCACTATCCACTTTTTTTTTTTTTAACTATTCATTACTACATTTGCTGTCTCATGTAATACTTTCCCCGGGACGTTGTATTAGAACATTAAGATACTATTTCTCTAAATGGCTCACTCCAAAACTGACGATTACTAATCCCTCTTTCATTCTTTACACTCTGGAAATAACCAGTGTATATAAACAGGAAAACCTAACATATCTAATTACAGATACTTACTGATACCCCTAATAATTATTGTGCTTTGCTTTAATGAGATAAATAGTAGGCAATACTATTCAATGATTCTAGTGATTCTACCGTGATTCTAACTCCTGTTACTAAGGTAGACAACCAAAGCATTTCTAGGAGAAGGAAATTGTGCTTTAAGCCAGTACAGATCTAGTCTTGTTTACTTCTCTCCTTTATTTTCACATGATCTCACGCTTGCACCTCCCAGGATATGGCATGTTCTTTCTTTTCTGAGCATTTGCACATGACTATTTCTGTAACGCTCTCCCCCAATTAATTTTCCCTCGCCAATCCTCACTGACCTTTGGCTCAACCAGTTATCACTTACCCTAAGAAGCTTTATCTAATGTTCTCAAGACTGAGCTAGGTGTCCTCTCTATGTGTTCCAAAAGCACTTTATCATTCTCTGAATTTAGACTCATAGCACTTTATTTTAATTACCTGTTAACCATCTTAATCCCCCCTACAGCCTACCTCCTGACAATAAACTCCTTAATATCAGGGATTATTATTTGTCTCTCTTTGTGTCTCCAATCTTCAGTTCGCAGAGAGAGTCCAATGTAAAAACACTGATTGAATTAGTAGATGGGTGCAGCATGAGACTGCCCAGAAGTCCCCTAAAGACTTATTAGATTTATTGTCCAGGGTCAAGATCGTCTGGTATATTATAACAGCTACTTCCCCTCCGTGGAAGGCAAAGAGAAGGACAAACTAGAATCAAGCTCCTAGATGAAACGGAAAGAGACCAGATTTGGATGGGAGGATGGGTGGGCCTGGGAAAGGAGGCAAAGCAGGGGGAGACTCCTCTCTCAAATGAGAAGGAATGCTGACCCTACATTCTCTCTTTCCCTTCTCCTTTTGAAGACTGGCCTGTGAAGGACAGTGAAAAGATCTAGCTGCCTCCTTCACTGGTCTGAACATGTAACTTTTAGAGATTGCTAAGCATTAAGGAACCTTTGGGGAAGAGCACTAAAAAAAGTTTAGCAATACATGCCACCTTAGTGTTAACTGATTTAAATAAAATGCAGTCTGAGCAAGAAATGGGTTAAAAGTAAGATACAGGCAGGTTGGAATCATGAATTCCTCAGGGAGGGCAGCAACAGGTAGAGGTTAGGAGATGAGGTGACTGCAGAGAAAACTAGTCTAGAAATGAGGTGTTGGGGACATGGCGGGCCTTTGTCATGGGTGGTAAAATAATTTACCAAAGACAAAGGAAAGTTTAAGAAATGAAAAGTTTAATAGGTACACTGCTCTAGGCAACAGCGGGCCACACAGATGAGGGGTGCTGTGTGAGCACTGAGGGTGAACGTGCCGGGTCTTTTATTGGGGGGCAGGGGCTGTGAACACAAAGAGTAGGGGCTGCATGATTAATTCATGCAGGAGTACCTGATTGGCTGTAAGTGCGGTGAGGCTTGTCAGGGTCTACTCAGTAATAGGATTTAGGACTCTGATGAGGGCAGTTTCTGTAGCCATGCCTGTCCTGATAGGGCATTGTGAGATTAGCCATTTCCTGGGGGGCGGTCAGTTCTGCTAGGGTAAACTCATATCAAGGGAAGATGCTGTTCATCTTGAAGAAATGCAGGCATAGGGAAGATCCTGAAGTGGGGAGTGGAGGTTAAAGGTATCATTCGGCTCCAGGCACACAGAGAGCCCTGCAATGGGGGTTTTATGGCTTTAGAGAGACTTCAAAGAGACTTCAGAGAGCATCAGCTGGCTCCACAAGAAGGAGGCTTTAATGCCAAGGGGTAGAAGAAGACTGGAGAAAATACAACATCAGCTCCCTTCTAACTGTGGTCGGTAAGCTTAGGAGTGAAGGGCACACCCACTTGGTGGCTGTTTTGGAGGAGTAAAAGAAAGACCAGTGTGTCACTAGAAATTATGGTATGTGCTTAGAGATAGGAAAGAATAGTGGGGTCTGGAGTAGACAAGGACAGCTTCATAGAAGATGTAGAATTTATCCTGATCCTCAAAGGCTCAGAAGCATTTGGATAGGTTGAAAAGCACGATCTGGCAACCCAAGTAGAAAATATCTCAAGGGCCAAAAGTTTTGTGGGCAAAGTGAGCATGGGAAATATAGGAGATGGTAAAAGGAAAGGGAAAAAAAAAATTATTTGGGGAGTTCAGGATTTCTTTGGACACACTGAAGGAAATAAAACTCTTTATCTTACTACTTCTGCTTCCTTCCTTCACTTTTCTTGAAGGTCACCTCTAACTTTTAAACTATTAGGTGAAAACTTAGCCACCTATTCTTCACCAAGCTGATTCCAGAAGTGTCTAAAATAAGAGAATTTAGATTAATTTATTGAGCTGACTGGTTGAACGTTGGGAAAGAACAATGAAGTTTCTTGGAGTAGCTAATAATTAATGACTTCTGAGTCAGATGACCTGGGATCAAATATGGTTCTAGTATTTCCTCAGTGACGTGATCTTTCAGTGAGTCACTGCCCCATCTGAGCTTTTGTTTCCTTGTTGGTAAAGTGGGTATAAGATCTACCTTGTGAGTTGTTTTGAGGTATAGATGAGGATAATATACTTAAACTAACAGTGAGTGCCTCCCAGTACGATCAGTGGTTAAGGTGTCCACCTGAGGGAGGTGAACCGTCTGTATCTCTGATCAGAAGATGTAATTGACATTCTTTACTTCAATGAGCTTACAATGCTTTTAACTCTCAAATGTCTATCTCTCATGTCATTACTCTGAATCTTCAAACCTGAAATTTCTAAATCTTCCTGGATATCTTCTCAAGATTACCCCAGTCTCCACAAATACAGCATGAATCGCAACTGGATTCATCTTCCTCCCAGAATCTCTTCTTTGTCTTTGTTTTATTGAACAAGCTGGACTTTGTAGGAAATGCATAAAGGAAAAGTCTTCTTTCTCACCAATTTTCCCATGGACATATTTTTCTCATCTTCTAAATTAAATCCTTGTTTGGCCTCAGAGCTTTTCTGGTCATTCTTGGGTGATGAAAAGTCCAGTGCAGGTTATCATCAACACTCCAGACTCTCATCCAATTAAAGTTTCACCAAACTACAGTCAAGGTTGGTTTCTTTTTGCTTTCTTGTCCCAGGGCTTCTCCTACCTCATATCTGATGTCTTGAGCTGCATTAAAATCGGAAGGTGGGCAAAGTGCAAGGGGAGGAAAGGTCTTCCTTCACCGGAGCAATTAACTAACCCTTCCTCCAAAATAATTCTTCAGGTCAGGTTTTTATTACCTGTTCCCCGGGTAGCAGAAGCATCAGGAAGACACTTCTTTTTTGTCGCAATTCCCTAAGCCTGAGAGCAGAGCCAGCTTCACGTGTGTGTGATCTGTGTAGTCACACAGGGCCTCGTGCTCAGGGGGGCCCCCTACTTGGTTTAATGGTCTGCTGTTCCTTCTGGAATTTGAACCAAAGGCCTCAACTTTTCATTTCACACTGGGCATACTCATCACAAATGACGGACTAAGACAAGAGAAAGAATAAGTCATTAGACTTAGGAAACAAGGACTCCAACTTAAGTGAATGAAATTTCTGTGATGGCAATGAAGGTCTCGTGGAACAAGGATGGGGGCAACCACTTAGCTGGGTCAGGAAGACAAATGGCTAGAGGAGGGACATTTCCAAAGAAAAGCGCTGATGGGACAGAAAGTTTTGTTTGTTTTCTTCACTGATATCTCTCAAGTGCCCTTACCAATGTCTGACACACGGCAGGTGCTCAGTAAATATTTGTTGAATGAGTATATGTGTGAAAATGTAACAGTTTAAAGATTTTCAAATGACATTGGAATGGTCCTACTGACTTGTATTTGCAAAATTTAAATGTACATCTGTTACTTCATTTTATTATATTTTTATTTTTTACAAGATATTAAATATAGTTCCCTGTGCTATACAGTAGAACCTTGTTGGTTAACTGTTTAAAATATAGTAGTTAGTACCTGCAAATCCAGAACTCCCAATTTATCCTGCCACCAGTGGTAACCCTCCTGGTAACCATAAGTTTGTTTTCTATGTCTGTGAGTCTGTTTCTTTTTTGTAAATAAGTTCATTTGTCTCATTTTTTAAGATTCCACATGTAAGTAATATCATACGGTATTTTTCTTTCTCTTTCTAACTTACTTCACTTAGTTCATGTTGCTACAAATGGCATTATTTTATTCTTTTTTATGACTGAGTAGTATTCCATTATATATATATATATATCACAACTTCTTTATCAGATCATCTGTCAATGGACATTTAGGTTGTTTCCCTGTCTTGACTATTGTATATAGTACTGCTATGAACATTGAAGTGGTTGTATCTTTTTGAATTAAAGTTTCCTCTGGATATATGCCCAGAAGTGGGATTGCTGGATCATAGGGTAAGTCCGTTTTTAATTTTTTAAGGAATCTCCATAGTGGCTGCACCAAACTACATTCCCTCCAACAGTGTAGGAGGGTTCCCTTTTCTCCACACTCCCTCCAGCACTTATCATTTGTTCTTTTCTGTGTGTTGGATTCTATATCCAGGGATACACTATTTCTCACTCTAATTTAATGGTGGCAGATAGAAAATGAGGTCTGGTCTTCCTTCTTAGAATTTCCTACATAGGGCAGCAAATTTGGCTCTGCAAAATGTGTCTCTTTGGCGTGAGGATTATTTTAAGTTGATTATTTTTAAGGAACAGAAGACTCAGAAGTCTTTCTCTCTACTTCCCCCTTAGCTGCCAAAAAAATTTAGATAAAGAACCTGTTCCTGGAACAAAGCTATCGTCAGAGAGATGTTAAAAATAAAAAATACGGGCTGTGTGTAGTGAGAGAGACTAGCAAGGCCTAGATATGAGAGTCCATTCTCTGTCCCATTGTCTCTGTAGGACCCAGCAGACGTTTGTTTACCAGATATTTGCTTTTCCATCTCCATGTGGATTGACTTCCTCCTCTTTGAAGTTCCAAACCACTACTGACTCCCAATGTTCTCTTTTGTCTTTAGCTGAAGATAGTGTTGAAGATGAGGACTTTGGCCAATTTGGTGAGTTATTCAGTTTTTTGTGGTTCCCAAGGGAGTTGGGGCAAAAAACGAGTTTTATAAAACATTAGAAGAAGCAATGCAGAAGTAGGGCTTGATTAGCTTGTAGGTTGGAGATTTCCAAAGGCTAGCAGGTTCTCTTTACTAGAGTAAGATAAGCTAGTGAAAGCTGAGTTAGAGGATTATGATTGGTGTATGTTAGGTTTCCTCAACAAGCATTCCCCTAAGTGCAGGCTGACTGACATTTAGATTTATGATATGGGCTGGGCCGCGAGGGTGGTCTCCATTTTGTGGGTCCAGAAATACAAATTAACTTGATCAGAATTGAAATATCAGTACATTCTTTTGATTGCTAATAGGTCGAATACTCAAAAGGTTAGAAAGACTGAAATTTTCTGAACCATGTTTTTAACAAACTTAATGCGATAGACATGCTTAGAATTCTGCAACTAACAATTAGAGAAGGTATGTTTTTCTGAAGAAAATGTGAAATCTTTAGAAAAATTGATTAAAAACCTAGCCATGAAGTAGTAAATTTCAAGCTATAAGACAACAATCTTAAATTAGAAGTCAAGCAATCTTAAGTTAGCAAATAAATCAATTATATTAAAAGTTAGCACCAAAAACACAACCTTAAGTTAATAATTAAGCTAGAAGTTAACAAAAACATAAATACAAAATTCCTCACATATTTGGAAGATTTTTAAAAGTTACTAAATAAGTCATGGGTTAAAAAAGCCACAGTGAAAATTAAAAATTATCTTTTTTTTTCTTGTCTGTCTGGGAGGGGGTGGTATTTAGGTTCATTTATTTATCTATTTATTATTATAATTTTTAAGGGAGGTACTGGGGATTGAACCCAGGACCTCAAGCATGCTAAGCATGTGCTCTACCACTGAGCTATACATTCCCCCCTTATTTATCTAGTTTGGGGGTATTTATGATACCCTCAAAGTGGGACTAAACCACATGTCCATAAATAGAAGAATAGAAAAATGAAATAGAGAAATATTCATACAATGGAATACTGCATAGCATTGAGAATGAATAAATTACTGCTAAATGCAACAACATGGGCAAATCTTAGAGGTATATTACTGAGTGAAAGCAGCCAGCCAAAAAAAGCATAGTATTTTTTTTTTATATGAAGTTCAAGAACAGGAAGAACCAGTCTATTGTGATAGAAATCAGAATAATTATTGCCTCTGTGAAGATGACTAGAAGGGGCAGAGTAAACTTTCTAGGGTGATTAAAAAACTCTATATCTTTGTTTGGGGTATAAGTGAGCTTATGTAATTGTCATAGTTCATCAAATTGTACACTTAAGATCTGTGCATTTCACTGTATGTAAATGATAATATTTTTTTTTTTTTAAGGAAGACCCTCCTACCCTGAATCATGGTAAGGAATTGAATGTTGCAAAGAAAAATGAAACTCTCCTGTAGCTTACATTCAAAAAAAAATTGTCTAGAACCAAATGGTAAGAAAAATACTGATTACAAAATCTGTGGGGCTTCAAGAGAAATTTATAAACTTGAGGACTTGCATTAAAAAAGAAGAAAGCATCTCAATGGGTGAACTAGGTATCTGTCTTAAGTCAAAAGGACAAATGAATAGCCCAAATAATGTAGAAAGAAAGGAGTATACATGTACACTAAAATCAACAAAAAAGAATGCAGGAGCAAAACTGAGAAGCACACAACTGTTTCTGGAACACCACTGGGAGGATACCCATGAGTTTAACAGTAGTAAGAGGTGTATGTGCCTGCCCCACCCCCACCCCGTTGTCCATAGCACTCTGGGCATTCCACCCATAATCTAGCAAAGCTGGATACCAGATTCCCAGAGAGACTGCTGATCTTGGAGACAGGGAGAGAAACACAATCTCCTTCCCTGGTGTGTTCAAGATTAAAGTCCAAGAGTATGAATTATAGCACTGTCAGTTGGTAGACTCTTGGCCTTTATCCCGATTTTTCAACTAAGACATTCTTAAATGGAAGAGCGCCAGTCTTTCCTCTGTCACCGTCAGGGGCTAACATGTAACCCTTACAGAACTTGGGGTCTAAGTCTTTACCTTAACACTCTACCAAGAATGATTACCTCGAGGACTAAACTAGCTGGTTTCTGGTGGGGCTTTGTAAGGGCTAGCCTGCAGGGAATTCATCTTGGAAAAATTAACTCTTACCTCTCAAAGATGAGAAAGCCCAAAATTGGTTTTTTTCCAGAAAACTAACAAGACAGACAAATCCATAAACACAACTTATTAATTAACAGAGTAAGAGAGAAAAAACATACCACCATTTGCTAAATGTTTGTAAAAACTCAACAGGTAATCATGATAGGTCCCCAGGTTACCCACAACTTCTGTTCTTCGGCTACAAGACCTTTCCTCGGGTTCAGGTTCAGTTAATTTTCTGAGTGGCTCATAGAACTGAGGGATTGACTGACTTTCGTCAGTTTATTAAGGATATGAGAAAGGACACGGATGAACAGCCAGATGAAGAGTTACAGACAGCGAGGTCTGGGAAGGCCCCGAGTGCAGGAGCCTCTTTCCCAGTGGAGTTGGGGTGTGTCACTCTCTCTGTGTGGATGTGTTCTCGACCTGGAAGTTCTCAGAACCCCTGCTATTGGGATTTTATGGACATTTCCTCAGGTAGGCATGATCAATTATCAAGTCTACTTCCAGCCCATCTCCCCACTCTGGAGGACGATGAGTAAGGCTAAAAATTCCACGTTTCTCATATGTCTTGGTATTTCCAGTGACCATTCCCCATCCAGGGACCCTCCCAGAATCACCTCGATAGAACAAAAGATACTCCTAGTATTCTTATCCCTTAGGAATTTACAAGAATTTCGGGGGCTCTGTGCCATGAACCAGGGGTGGGACCAGTGTATATTTTCTATTATCTCATAAACCAACATGCTCATCAAAGGGAAAGCAGATGACTTAACTGTGGTACATTCACCCAATGGAGTTTTATGTAGCAATAAAAATGAACCACAATAATATAGTACACAACCAAATGGATGTCAAAGCAAAACTTGAGTCCCCTCAAATTACATACAGCCTGAAGCTCTCTTCATAAAGTTTAAAACAGTTAAGCATGTACACACATGCATGTGCACATGCATAGTTTCTTTAGAATTACACATAAATGCAAAACTATAAAAGAAAAATGAAAATGGTGAACAAAAGATTCACAGTGAACCAAAGATTCAGGTGTCTGGTTACCCTTGACTGGATGGGACAGGAGGTGGGTTGGTGGGGAAACCTCTTGGTTAGAAGTAGTTTATTACTGAGGTTCTAAGTTTTACAAGTAAGAGCATACCCTGTGTGGACAATGACGGAACAAGCTGTGAAGCGAGGAATATGATTAATCTAATTCTGTGTTTCTGAGGTCCATAAAATAAAATTTTTTTCCAAAATGAAGGATTTCCTTAAAGAGTTATTTATCACATTTTAAAATAGAGCACAGAAAAAAAAAAATCATGAGGGACCATGACTGACTAACCAGTGCTCACAAAGAGGGAGGAGCCTGTGCAGTGACATGAAGATAACACACATTATGTGTTTGATGTTCAGAGAGATATAAGCCAGATGTGCCAACTCTGAGGGAAGCGTCTGGACCGTACAACTCAGACTCATAATCGTGATCTCAAAGGTTGTTTTCAAAGTCAAGGATGGTAGGGTGGGTCACCCACCATCCATGAATTCATTCCAGTCCTCCACAGTGCTCTCCATTAGCTGCAGGCCCCAATTTTTACCGGAACTGTTGCTGACACTACCCCCAAACCAGCACTGCTGCTCCCAGAAGTGTCATCCTATAACATTTTCTTCTGCAAAGGGCTAAATAGTAAATATTTTAAATATTTTAGGATCTGCAGGCTATAAGATTGCTGTCACAAGTATTCAAGCTTGCCGTTGTAGTTGCGAAGCAGCCATAGATACAATTTAAGTGATGCGGTATGGCTGTGTTCCCACAAAACTAATTACAAAAGCAGGTGGAAAGCCAATGCGTAGTGTGTTTAACTCTGGTTTTGTTTTTTTTTTTTCCGGAATACTTGACTACCAATTTATTTATTTATTTACCCCAAGTTTTTAGAATTTTAAAAATATAATTTATAAAGGTTACTTTCCGTTTTCAATTATTACAGAATGTTGGCTGTATTCCCCATGTTGTGTGATACATCCCTGAGTCTCTCTTACACTCAACAGTTTGAATCTCCCACTCCCCCACCCCTATACTGTTCCTCCTCCGCCTCCCCACTGGTAACCACTAGTCTGTTCTCTGTATCTGTAAGTCTGCTTCTTTTGTTGTTGTTGTATCCACCAGTTTGCTGCATTTTTTAAGATTCCGCATGTAAATGATATCATCCTGTGCTTGTCTTTCTCTGTCTGACTTATTTCACGTAGCCTAAAGCCCTCCAAGTCCATCCATGCTGTTGCAAATGTCACAATTGTATCCTTTTTGATGGCTGGGTATTCCATTCATCTATTGATGGACACTTAGGTTGCTTCCATATCTTGGCAATTGTAAATAATACTGCTATGAACACTGAGGTGCATGTATCTTTTTGAATTAGGGCTTTTTCTTTCTTTCTTTTTTTTTTTTTTTTTTTTTTGGATTTTTACCCAGGAGTGGAATTGCTGGGTCATGTGGTAGTTCTATTTTTAGTTTTTTGGGACACCTCCATACTGTTTTCCACAGTGGCTACACCAATTCCCACGAACAGTGTAAAAGAGGCCAACCCTTGTTCTATCCTATCCATCCATTGATTAGCCTCTTTATCTTACTGTTGGGGATCATCAACACAGCATGCTCGCCTGCGTGGTAAGATGGTATTTAGGCCAGAGCTTAGGGTCTAATGAGTTATCTCCCAACAGCTGCCCCATCTTCCAATGTGAGAAGAAACAGAACTCTATGATCCACACTACAGAAATCTTTGCACTACAATTATTATCAAATAACACTCTCTCCAGAGTTGCGAATTTGAAATGAGGATTTGAAAGAAAGTAAGCTCTACTTTTTAGAGTTTAAAGGAGCCTTCTCAGTTTTCTTTAGGGGCTGAGACTGATCAGTGCCTTTCTTGGGCTGAGCTACACTGTCACCGCCTGTGTGTTTATCAGTGTGAAGCTGTTTGACAATAAAAGTAAGCTTTATTCTACCAGTCATGCAGAAACGGTTGCAGGAGAGCTTTGGGGATCTTTGAAAATCTTTGGATGTGCTTTTTTTTTTTTTCACCCTATTTTTCAGAGCAGATAACAAGCTCAGTTTTTGCAATGACAGAGCTCTATCTTGTCTATAAAAAAGAAAAAAAAAATAGCCCACAGCGAAAAGGTAGCCAAACATCTTCATTGCCTGCTTTCCTGACTCCTGTGCCTGCCTAAAGATTTCATTTGGCAACTTACAGGACCAGTGTCTTCAAGACGATACAGACCACACTGGTCTTTCATTTGCAGAGAAGGGAACTGGCAACTTGCTTAGTGAACAAGTTAGGGTCTCTGGTGGGCTCCCCAGCCCAGTGCAGAGGAGACCGTGCACAGGTCTTTGGGTACAACATGTCATGTGGAAAGATCATACAGAAAGTTAAGAAATCACATTAAATATTGGGAGCAGAGCCAGGGTGATGGCAACAGCATAAAGGACTCTGTGTTTCCCTGCGGCTGAGGGAGGGATAATGACCTTGGGGAGATATTTATTCAAAGAAGAGACACTGCTTTTGAATACAAAAAGGTGGCTGATAGAGATAAGCAAAAGAAGAGTGTGTTGTTTATAACCAAGGGGTAATGATTAGTGTTTTAAAACCCCTCTCCCTATGGTTATTAAGTCCATTTGTTGTACAATAAATTATTTTTGTATATGTTGAGCAGGACCATCTAAGTTAGGGGATAATTACTTCGTTTAAAAATTTATCAGACTAGTTAAGATCCTAGAGGAAATAATCTCATGGCTTAGCTACTGGGAGTCCTTGTCCAGGGAGTGGCCATAGAATTTTCTGAACATTTCCTATCTTGGAAAGGTTCCTAGAATGCCTCCCTCAGTGAGATCTTCAGTCATCTCCCAAACATCCCAAACGTGTGCAGGTCCCTCCAGGGCCACCACCCTTATCCACCGTGGCAATAGCTTCCCGGCTCTCCTCTTGCTCCCTGTGCCCAGCCATTTCTCTATGCAGCAGTCAGATTGATTTTTTAAAAACACACCTTTGATCCAGTCACGTCACTGCCCCATTGGTTTCCCATTTCCGACAGAGTACAATCCTGACGCCTCGGCACGCAGGCAGCGCTGGGTGGGGTCTGGCCTCTGCTCAGTGCCCCAGCCCCACTCGGCCCACTTCGCTCCGCAGTGGTTGTAGCTCAGCCTGGACACCAAACTCCTCATCAGCCTTCAAGTACCCCAGGCTTGTTGTCTTCCAGCCTAGGGCTTCTGTGTTGCCCTTCTCGTGGGCCTGGACGGCTCTGTCTCTACATCTTCACACAGTTGCTGTCTGGTTCTCTGAATTTAAACTCAAGTATTAGCTCTTCAGGGGCCTTCCCAGACAATCTCCCCAAACACAGACTGCCTCCCCCAGCCCCCGGCACTCTCTATCCCACTCCTGTTTATTTCTCGTCTCAGCTCTTCCAGCTTCCAGAAATTACCTTGTTAAATGGTTTCATGAAACTTTGGATGATCCTGCTGGAAGATGGAGAAGTTGGGGTGGGAGGTGGGCTGGGGATGGGGGTGGGTGGTGGCTCAGGCAGGGGTAGGGGTGTTTTGGGATGTTGGCAATGTCATTATGTTTTCTCTTAAACGAAGTTAAGATATTTAAACTATTATATATTTTCAGAAGTATGGTTCTCCAAGTCGTTGAACATTCCAAGAGATAACACACACCTATTGCAACATAAAGAGGAAAAAGAACCTGCAATTCTCCATAGAGTTATTTGAATGCTCTTTCCCACCTGTTTGCTAACTTAATTTCAACTGTGGAGAGGCAGTGCAGGGCACTGATCTGAAGTTGAGCTGCTAGGGTTTAAACTCCTCCCCTTCTGTTCACCAGCTGGGTGATCTGAGGGCATTGAGACCTGCCTGTGCCCCATGTCCTGGTGAATTTGTTGAGAAGATCAAAGGAGTTAATACACTTCTGAGAATGACCCGTAGCATAAGGAACAATCAACAAACATTGACTCTCATTATTACCAGAGAACAGAAAACAACCCTGCCTCTTGGGGCTTCTTAAGAGAAATGAAAGTTGAAATTTCCACTTCCACCCTGCAGGAAGTGATAGGTGAGATCAGAACACGTCCCACCCCTGCCCTGCCCCCGACCTGGAAACCCTCCACCCCCTACTTTTGAAGCAGTTCCCAGAATTTGTCCACAGAGCTGCAGGAAGGCAGACATTCTTTTCCGTCCCACCTTCCTCAAACTATTTAAACAGTTGAAAATAAAGACCGAAATCTCACCCCCAGAGGCTAAGGAGCAGGACAAGTTATACCTGAGAATTACTAAATATTATTTGGGTAGAAAAAAATGTTCTAATTTATTTGATCATTAAGTACACACACACACACACACACACACACACACACACACACACACACTTTACAGCTTTTGAAATTTATTTATTAAATAGGCTGAGTGAAGGGAAAAGATTCCCTTTTTTTTAATATATTTTTATAGAAGTATAGTCAGTTTACAATGTTGTGTCAATTTCTGGTGTACAGCACAGTGCCTCAGTCACAGAGGAACATACATACATTTCTTTTCATATTCTTCTTCACCATAACTTACAAGATATTGAATATGGTTCCGTGTGCTATACAGTATAAATTTGTTGTTTATCTATTCTATATATATTAGTATCTGCAAATCTTGAACACCCAATTTATCCCTTCCCGCCCCATTCCCCACCACTATCCTGTAACCATAAGTTTGTTTTCTAGGTCTTTAAGTTTTTGTAAGTTTCTGTTTTGTAAGTAAGTTTTTTGTCTTTTTTTTTTTTTTTAAGATTCCATGTATAAGTGATATCATATGGTATTTTTCTTCCTTTTTCTGGCTTACTTCACTGAGAATAACTTGTTTATTTTCTTCCTTTCTTTAATCAGAACTAACGAAGTCAATGAAGTAGAAATCTAAACTACTCTGTTTATTATTATATCCTCAGAATCTAGAATAGTATTTGGCATAGCATAGGCACTCAACAAATGTTTGTTGAATGAAATAACTCTCATCACAGCAATTCTTTGGGGTAGGTGCTGTAATTATCCCATGGCATAGATGGAAAAACTGAAGCTAATGATCAGTTGCATCCAACATCACAACTCATCAGTGCCAGAGCTGCGTCCAGCTGGTGCCTTTAAGCATTCCGAAGCATTCATATTACGTTTCCCTCTTTAATGGATCAATCCAAACTATGCTTTGCTCTTCATCTCAAATTCCACCTGGATATGACCACCTCACAGTGCCTAATATTTCACTTGTCTAATCCAGCTAGCAAGTTACGGATAGAATAATTGGTAAACGTTGGTTTTCTCACACCAGTCTACTGTTCGAAACTGTTGGTGGCACCCTATAAAAATAAATGTTCCTGTCTCCAGCAACTCTGTGCTTCCAAGTTAACTTCTATTTTGGTATTGAGATGGGAGGGAAGGAGGCAGGGCACAGCCATTAAAAGAATGACACAGCATTTAGCACCAAGATGGCAGAAGATTCAACCCCTAGTAGACCCTGAGTTTCAAGACCACATTGAAATACAATAGCTTGCGAAATGGTACTCCCACAGGTGCCATGAAGGTTCTGAGGCTGACCATAAAAGGTCAGAAAGTGGGTGATGGCCCAATTCCTGGGAATCCCAGTCCCTTCCCCAAAGTACTTGGAATGTTCCTCCCACTTGTTAGCATATGAAATTACCTGGCCCATAAAAACTAACCCCGCACCTCATGGCCTTTTCTCTTGCCTTCCGAGATAGCCTGCACTCTGTCTATGGAGTATGTATCTTCTGAATAAATCTACCTTTACTCTCCTGTGGCTCACTCTTGAATTCTTTCCTAAGCAAAGCCAAGGACATTCACTTGGTGGGTATGTCCACGGGGCTCATCCCCTACCTGGGACACGGCCAACCTCCCACGCCTCAGTTTTACTGTATTAGTATCATCTCTTCTCATGCTATGCAGCCACACAGGAAACTGAACTCAAGCTCCGTATATAAGCATCTTCGCTTACTGAATGAGTAAATCAGTGAGTCTTTGATTTACAAAAGACTTGTGAAAGCACAAAAGGAAAAACTGAGAAAACTGAGGATCAGCAAGTTGTCACATTAGTTCATTAACTGAGTTTTTCTGTAGTCACTGAACACAATGTTAGACTCAGAGCCATGGCCACATAAGGGTTAACTGTTAAGAGAAAACAAAACAAAGCAGTAAGGAGGAGCCTCTGGTTCTAAGTGACTGATCTTTTCTGAAACCTGTTTTATGCAACCCTCAGAGCCCAAGAAACTTATCACAGGATTAAAACTTATGTAAACAAAGGTCCCTTTATTTACAACTTAGATTCTCTGAGGAGCAAAAAGGTCCAGCTCACACGTGTGCAGAGCTTTATTCATACTGGTTTTTTAAAAAATCTGATGATCTTACCGTGTAGAAGCAGCAATGAATGAAGTTGATGGCGAATGCTAAGGTAACAGGAGTTCATTTATTCGGGTTGCTGTGGGTTGCAATTCAGTCACTTCTGTCTGGAAAAAAATTTAGGTAGATTTAATACTCTGAGATAGAAGACTCCTTGGGTTTTGTAATTTCCTTGTCTATAATTTCCTGATAAGGATAACAATTCTATTAACTACAGGATCATGTAATTGTAATACTATTGCTTGTTCACTGACAAATATATGGTTATATACTTTGATTTTTTTCCCCACAAATGTAGTTACCAGCGGTTTGGAATATTTGAAGTGAGTCTAAATGATCCAGATAATTTTTTCCTCCTGCTTCGTCCCTGGCCTGAAAAGCCCCTCTTGTTTTATCCAGTTCCTCCAAGTCCATCCTTCTGGTTCCCATCAAGCCCCATGTTCTCCACATCCTTCTCTCCCACCCCCCAAATCCTAGAGGGTTAGTTGTCTATATACACACACACATGCAGACACACTTCATTGGAGTTTTCTTTCAAAATTCAAAAATGAGAAAGTTATTTTTTTTAAAGCCAAATAACACAAAAGACAAAGTCAACTTGACACATATCGTTTTTACATGTCTTTCTGTGCTAATGTAAAAAAAATAGAGAACATGTACAGTTACACCCATATGGATGCATGTGCTCCCCTTACTTTGATTCACATGAATGGGGCCATCATCATAGGCACGATTTGACTTGTTGTATTCATTTAACTGTGCCCTGTGGTTATTCCTCTAGGTCAGCACATATATCACGATCACTCATAGTCTATTGTTTTTGTAGAAAGAAGTACGTCTGTTTCTTTAGAATAGATTTCCAAAAGTGAAAATACAGAAACAATGTGTACTGCAGTTCACAACCCTACTAGTTCTCTACCCCATTCCATTGAATGCTATGAATCTTTCAATTCCTATTAATTTGCTATATGATCAAAAATGAGGGTATTGTGCTGTTTTGAATTCCATTTCCTCGGCTACTAGTGAGACTTAGCCTCTTTCGTAAAAAGCTTTTGTAAACTTTTTTGTCTATTTGCATTTCTTCTTTTGCAAACCCTAGTACATACTCATGTTTGTTTTTCTCTTACCAATTTGTAGGAACTCTTTTTTTTTTTTTTTTACAGGGCTATATAGAGATATAAACCCCTGCCTCATATATATTTCAAACATTTTTTCCATCTTTCACTCTCTTTTTTTTTTAAACCTATTTATGGTATTTTTTTTTTGCCTTCGTGTAACTTATGATGACATCAACTCTGCAAATTTTTTTATTACAGTTTCTTGTTGGTGTTGTTTGTTTGTTTGTCTTTTTGAAGAATTTTTTCCTGACCCTAACATTTTTCAAATATATAGACATATTTTACATTAAACTCTTTAAACCATTGCTCTTTTTCTATAAAACATGATATTAGGAAGAGCTAGTTTCCTTCCCAGGTGGAGATTTAATTACAATGTTAATATCATTTATTAAATAAGCTCTATTTTTCCTGGTGAACTATTATTCAAATTATTACCGTATATTATATTTTCATTTTTACTGGATCCACTAGTGGACTCCGTTTTGTAAAAGTGACCTGTTTGCCCATTTTGCTTGTTTGTTTGTTTGTTTGTTTTTTGCTTTTGCTTATGATGTGTTGTTTTAACCCCGCTAGCGTTACAGGAGTTTTTAGCATCTCCTGTAGCAGGTGCCTACCACCGTTTTCAGTTTCAGGGCAGGGTGGGGCAGTCTTTCTCCTGACCTCAAGCCTAGTGAGCAAGACTTTAAGAAGTCTGCTCACAGTGCTTTATATTTGTCCTCTACAGTTTGGAGGACACAGGGGAGAGGTGTGCTTAAGAAGCTTACAATTCAGAAGGCCGTGGGTGTATCCGCATGCCAGGAGGTGGAAAGAAGAGAGAGTTACCTTTAAAAAAGAGCTGTCCTAGTCAATGGTGGGTCCACCAGAGCTGGTTTGGGGCTGTCTTAAATCTGAACTGATTGAATTATATGGAGCGGTGATGTGACCTCAGTAGAAAGAGGCTAAAAATGTATGTGGTGCCTCTAAATTTGAAAGAGCAGGTGCATTTATCCTGCCAAGGACACTACAGGTGAGAGATGGTGAATGAAAAGTGGGATCTCCCAAGACCCTGGAACGTGGCCATGAAAGAGAATCAGTTTTAAATACCTCACAACTGAAAGAGGCAAGACATTTCCTGGCTCATTAACTCCTGTCCTACAAGTTTCAACCCTGGAGGAGACAGAAGCAGCCTGTTCCACTGTGAGGGAAAGAGGTGGGTGTGTGGGGGTGGGGAGAGGCCGGGAGAAGCTGGCGACAGAAAACAGAAACAACCTGGACCCCTTTTCCCAACCTTAGGGTTTGGACATGTTAGTGTGAGAGGAAAGAAGCTTTAGTTTAAATGAAGTTCAAAGTGAACTAGATAGAGTACTCCAGAACCGAGCCTTTCTGTGGGATGAAACATGACCAGAGGGCTTTAAATTTTTTTTTCTTTTGAAAGGCAACAGAAAGTAGAATGACCTGTCTGAGATTCTGCTTAGCGTCAGGAAAAGAACTGGCCCTGAAATGGATCTGATGGGCACTGGAGGGGCGGAGACTGAGGCTGTTTTCTGCTATTACCACAGAAATCATAAATGCCATTTGTGCAAGGAACTTACAATCTGTTTCTAATGTAAATATTGCTTGGGAGCACAAGAGTGGATTATTTCAATTTTACAGCCTTTTTTCAATAACTCTTCCCTTTCAGGGATCAATGGCTTTCTCAGAAAGATCCCAGGATTACCTTTTTCCTTTCACCTTCGTATCACTTCTGTCTACTGTTGGTTGTTTTTCTACTTAAATGTTCTCTACAGATACATCATATTTTGCCATTTAACCTAAGAGATTCAGCTTTAGAGGCATGTCATCAATTCCACAGGACAGTGAGGACCGTCAAAGCATGGGAGTCAAACGTGGGTCATTCTCTAAAGGGAGATTCTTTAAGTAGAACTTACTAATTTACAATAATGATGATAATAATTCCAGAAATGTGTAAAACTTCAGAAATTTTTTAAATGATGATAAAAATTTCAGAAATTTTAAATCTTCAAACTAGCCATTTCTTCCTTATTAGACACAAAATAAATAGGATTGCATACCCCAGATTTGAAATGAGGGCAGAAAGTAGAAAATGTCTTAGGATTCACTTAATGTAGCTGCTTCAAGGCAGGATGGGGAAAAGCTGAAACTCAAGCTTGACAACTTGTCAGTGACTTTGTCTAGCAATAGAGGCAGCAGGAATTGACAGCTACCAACTGTTGAAATTACACTAGGTTAGGCCCTCAGACTGGCACTTTATATCAATTATCTCATTTTTAATTGTATGCCACGTGTTAGTCTAATCTTTTTAGGATCCAGCAAGAGAAGACTTAGGTATCTCCTATTGAGTCAAGACTAGGGAGCCTAATGAGGTTTACCTAGATGGTCCCCTGGCAATTTCTGAAGCTTCAGAGATATTTAGGTTATTTGGGTTTCAACGTTAGAATTAATTCAGATGCGGCAGCAAAAGCTTGGGTGGTGCATCCAAATATATGATGTAAATGGTGATGCAGGAAAAGAGGGGGCAGTGCAGACTGGATTCTACCTTGGCTTGGTTCATCAATATTTTTGTCTTACAAATTAGAAATTTTTTGATAGTGACAATCTGATTTCATCTACTTATTTTTCTTTTCTTTTCTTTTTTCTTTTTCAGGTTTATTAGGTAGAATTATTATGGTATGACTGTGCATATACATTATATTTCATGTAAATATATACTTACAATATATTGCACATTTTTTTGTTTACATATATGATCTGATCGTCGTTTCTAAGAACAGATTAGAGCTTTAGCTTTTTAAACTTACATAGTTATCAAAATTGATTTCATCTACTTTTATGAGAATATAATATAGTGATTCAGTGAAACGATATAAATTTTATTTGCATTCTAAAATGAACAAACAGCCTATAATATAGGACTGCAAATAGCCCACAGGAGACACCTCATTTTGAAGAAGTCCTGGTTTCTTTTCCTCTCCAGTTCTTTTTTTTTTAAATCTCTGTGAAGGTTTGATTTTTTTTCCTTCATGCACTAGTGCCTCGTATGTCATTTGTGGTTCATGAGCTCCTTTTCTTTATGCCTTAAATCTTGGTGTTAAAACCACGCTAAATGAGGCTAGTCGAACTCATCAAACTACCAGTATGAATTTCAATATTCATTCAGAGGAAATAAATTCAGAAATGTCAGAAATATACACTTGAGTAGTGAGCATATTTTTGAATTTTCTGTTCTATCTTTTGTTATATTTACACGGGAGAACAAATTGTTTATATACGCAAGGAAGAAGGCAGAGGGTAAGCTACATATGAAGTTTCTGTTTCCCAGTTGGGACACTGATCATTTGCTAAATTGGATCTTTGCTTGTTAATGTCTCACTGTATCTGGAAATTATGGTCACATTTGTGGGTGTTTCTAAGGTTAAATTAAGTTTTAAACATACATTCCTAGAAAGGACTAGAAAGAAATGTGTGCAAGTGGTGGTAATATCTAAGTTTTCCTGGGGCAAAATTTTAGATAAAATCATATAGTAAAATGTAAGTCTACTGATTATACGTATTTTATGGACAGGCAAACAGTATACCCGAATGCCTTCCTGTGTTATAGAGGGAAAAACCGTTTACCTGGTCACACTGACCAAGCTCATCTTTGGTGGTAAAGCCATGCCTTATCCATTTTAGGTGACTTCGCTCCTAAACTCAAAAAAACCGAAAGGACAGCATGTAGTAGAGATGTGTGAGATTTAAAAGTTATTAAAGAGCCTTAGCACACCATATCTTAAGATAGCTACATTTAAACATTTGCTGGATTGTTGTGTTATGCTGTTTACAACAATGAAATGCACAAGAGTCTTTTCTACATTCGAACACGCTCGAATCCTCCACTTGCAGATTTTTACCAGCTGTGGCTACCAGACTCTCCTCCACATCTTGACCTGGGTTTACTTTTTTCTTATTTTTTCCTCAGAAGTCTTAGAATCAGGGTAGGGCTGAACGGGAAAGGAGTGAAAGTTGTATAATTTTTTTTTTTTAACACCTCATGCTTTGGTCAGTGCCATATCCTAGATTTTGGTTAATAATAACCACAGCTAATATTTGCTAAATGTGGTAAAGACAGGTATGATTGCATACTGAGTGCTTTTCATGCATTCTATCTATCCTCATATCTCTGCCAAGAAGAGATTTTATATATATATATGAATTTAGACTAAAAGAAGTTAAGAAATGTATACAAAGTTTAAAAAGAGCCAGAATCCTAACAACGATCAGTCAGCCTAATTCCAAAAACCCAGCCCTTCCTACTGTACCGAGGGGCCTTACTCTGGTTGCTTTCACTGTCCTATTGATTTTTTTGCTCTTCAACATCACAACAGGGAATTTCTTAAATGCTTAACTTTGCTTTAGTATTGTGACATTTGAAGATATTTAGACCATCTCTCTTGGTACAGATACTGAGCGTAAACTCAAATTCAAATAAAGCTCCAGAAATTGAGTTTGAATTTCCTGGAGCTCAAAGGGTTTGGTTCTGTTTCATTGCCTCTTTTATTTTTCCAGTGACATTTCTGCAGGAGGGGTTCTGGAGCAAGAGGGTTCCCAAGGATCCGATACTGTCTGGGGCAGCCTGGCAAACTTTCAGAGAAACACGTGGTTTCCACTGTCTTGTTCTTTTCCCTGTTTTGTCCTGCTAGCTTTCACTACTTTGTCGACCCAAGTGAACATTTAGAATCTTTATAACCAGAGTAAAATTGATGCTTTAAATCCTGTTCATTTGCAGGAAAATGGTTGCAAATGTAGGTAGGCCCCAAAGCCCAGACACAGAAATTGTAAGGTAGCTGGGGATCCATTATGCCTTTCCATCCCCCCCACCACCTCCTCCCCTTCTCCTTTTACTTTTCCTTACACCTCACCCTTCCTTTTCCCTCACCATTTTTTTTTTCCTGTCTCCCAGTGCTTAGCGCATTCTTTTAGGCTTTTATTCTCAGCTAGCTGTTAAGTAACTTCAACGAGGGTGTTCATTGATAGTGAAAAGTTTCCCTGTATTTGTCTTTTAATGAGGGTCTCAAACTAAAAGGTTTTTAAAATGCAAAAGAATGAATTTCAAATTATAGAAAGTTTGGAGGGGAGGTTAATTTGGCACAGGGGTCCTGCTCAAGACCCGTTGCTTGTTCAGATGATTTATATTTCGAAAGTCAAGGCACATATTCAATAAAGGAAGTGAATTATCACAAACTAGAATACAGTTTTATCACAGTTATAGCTGTGAGCAGGACCGCAGCCTCCCAGCCTTCATGTAAGCTCCCACTAATTATTTCATCATTTCAGTTGCATAGGCCACCATTCACACGCTTATAGGATAAACAGAACATAGGCTATGAAGATGAAGAAGATACAAAAATCTCCAAATTTTAATTAAAACAGTCATGATAGTTTTTTTTAATGGATGTATAGTTCATTTACAATATTGTGTTAGTTTCAAGTGTACAGCAAAGTGATTCGGTTATACATATATATCAATATTTCAGATTACTTTTTCATTACAGTTTACTACAGGATATCAAATATAGTTCCCTGTAATAAACAGGAAATCCTTGTTGCTTAAGAAGATATTTTTTATTTAAGTCTACAACTTTTTGATAAAATTAGTTTTCTTTTTTATAATACTTGCCCATGATTTCAATTTTTAAAATACTGGCTTTCTTAAATACATGGTTTGTTATATATGTGGTAACATCTCCAGCGACTTAAATTCTATCCTTTTAGAAATTTTAGAATTTGCTCTCCCTCTTCTAATCTACTTACAACCCAGGTAAACTCTACCAGATATACTATTTCTATATTGTCTGTTATTCCCTTTTTAGGATTTGCCTACCACTTCTTACTGATCCTAACTGTTGTTCTAAATAACAAAAGGAATGTTCCCACAGGGAAGAAAGAGGGGTGGATTTTCAGAGCCTGCATCTTGTATGGGTCTGTCAAATTTTCGTAATTCTAGACATGATTGTGCAGGATAAGGGGCTTTGCGTCATTGGTTATTGGAGCAGGAAAGGTATCTAGTGATACAAATCCTATTTAGGATTTGGGTAGGTTATTGTCATTATTCTATTCCTCTTTTGTTTCTTCAAACCTTTCCCCACGTTGTTTTGTGCCCACTTTTGTTACCTACTTTTATCTCTCCTGCCCCTCTTTTTAAATCCTTCTGGTTTGTTAATCAGTAACAAAAGGACCCACTGTAATACGGTATCATTCTTTTGCTGGTGTACACTCATCATGGCTATAATAGCTATCTGTGACTGAAACCCAAGATATGCACATACTTTGCATATTTCATTCCTAGCCTGGTTTCCTGAAGCATCTCAAGCACTTTAAAGAGTGTCTGGCATATAATAGGTGCTAAGCAAACATATGGAATGATGACTATTTGGGTTAATGTCTTGGCTCCACCATGGGACTTGGTTTGTACTTGGTACCAACTGAGGCAGAAGGTGAAGTGATTTGCCCAAGGTCAAACAGCCTCAGTGTCTTCATCTGTAAGGCAGGGCTAATAATAGTCTTTTCTATTGAGCTATAATTGGCATTTAACATTAAATTGGTTTCAAGTGTACAGCATAATGATTTGATACACGTATATATTAAGAAAAGATGGCCACAATAATTTAGTTGATATCCATCACCATACATGGTTGCAGATTATTTTCTTGTGATGAGAACTTTTAAAACTACTCTCTTATGAACTTTCAAGTATACAATACATTATTATTAACTATAGTCACCAGGCTGTTCGTTACATCCCCACAACTTATTTTATAATTGGAAATAATAGTATTTATTTTACAGAGTTTTATGAGGATTAAGTCAAATAATACATGGGATTGAGTTTAATATAGCATCTGGCACACAGTGAGCCAGCCCACCATAAATGAAGCTCTAAATGGGAAGGCAATGGGGCTTAGCAATTTGGGTACCAATTAAATCCTCCCAAGTACAAGCTGGGATAGATAAACCGATAGGGAAGTTCAGATGTAGAGTCAAGTCTCTGTCATTAAAAAAACATTAAATGCTCCCACAAGCACCTTCCTGAGCTCTGCAGTGGGCAGGTAACGCCCCCCCCCACACACACACACACACACAACCCTCATTACAAAGTGTGGTCCAGTGCCATGCTGCTGTGGCAGGGTAACCCTTGTGGGAAACACTTTATAGGGAGAAAGAGGAAGCTTCTAAGGTGGAATAAAGGAACCAGTATTAATTGCAGGGCAGGTTTGGAGCCGAAATCCTGGTTATTTTCATCACTGATGATCTCATTTCATCCTGCCTGCCCCTCTCTGAGTTATCCTTTCCATGTCACACATGAGGAGACAGAGGTTCAGAGTAACTTGAACGCAGTCACCCAAGTCTCTGTGACTCGAGGCTGTTCAGCCTCCCTACCATATAGCACAAATGAACATACATGCTCATCAACTGTCCCCTTGTCCCCCCCGAGGGGACTTGCTGTGGACCAAATGCAAATCTCCCATCTTCAGCTGCAGGATGACCAGCAGCAAAATGTGGTTCCCTCTGCTGAGAAAGAGGATCTTCAACCCTCATTCCAGGAGAAATGTAGATTTTCAACCTCTTCTAAGACATGAAAAAGACTTCGGATTAATAATGCTACATCAAAATTCAAATCTCTGGTCCATACTGTAGCTTTTTTAAAAATTCATACACATTTCTACACTGTCATCGTCACCTTTTAAAATGCATAATACAGCATGATTGCAGTTTATATGATTTAATGCTACTTCCAAAGGTAAAAACAGTCAGGGAAAAGCAGATACCATGTAAGAATCTGACTTAAAGTGAAACTTCTCAATTCCTGTCAATACTGCAGCTTTCTTCAAAAAAAAAAGGGGCATCAGACATGGGAACCTCTCCCAGAAATGTCCAATCGATTAAACAATGAAAATAAGTTGCCAACAGTACATAATTTCCAGAAGTCTATGGTCTTTTATATGAAGACAAAATTAATAGGAATACAAGTTGCTTTTGCATTACTGTGCATAAGAAGATTTCCTGCAGCAATTTAAACAGAATAAAGGGCACATATATTCAATAAAAGCTCACTGATGATAACACAATGAAACCCTCAGGGACACAAACTGCTTTTTAAATATTTTTAAGTAAACTCTTACTACCAGCAAGTACAGCAAAAAACCTAGAATTTTTTTAAAAAAATTGATTGAATCTGAAGCAGGCTTTGTTTTCTTAAAGAGCATTTAATCTCATTTCAAAAATCCATTGCAAAAGGGATTACTTAACAAGAGTACTTACAATTGCTGGTTTCCTAATCTTCAGCATCGTAAATTTATTATTAGATGTTTATAGTTTACCAAGTTGCCAACAGCCATTTTCTCCTTTGTTCTCAGACTCAGGTCATAAAGTTACAGGTGAAAGAAATGACTTTTTAAAGTGTTTTTAAAATAAAAATCTACAGCAAGAACACTTCACTTTTAAGGATGTTGCCTTTTTATTATATGATCTTAATTAGTATTAACTTTAAAACATTTCTTAGCATGACAATTTATATGTACTGGCAACAAACATGGAACACGCAGATTCATAATTTCACTCTAGAAATGAAAAAAGATACTGTTAAATTATACAGGAAATCACTAGAGTATTTATGCATAAAACAAGAAGAACTGTAGAGGTGCACTGAGCTCTAAAGGGGTAAGTAATTCAGTGGTTCTCTTTTTAAAATCTCAACTGTATTCCCCTTGCCATATGTATTGGATCCCACATTGGTAGGTGAGAAAACGGCGTCAAGCTTCATACTGGAATGGCATCATACTGGAATGAACTAAAAAGTTTGCCAGGCGTCGAGTCGTAGAAGTGGCAGTGTTGCATGTCCGTTTTTCCATCTGATGACTGGTAACATGGAACAAATGTGAAAGGTTAGAGGCCTAAGACTCAGGATTGGATACATCTATGTGACACCAAACATCTCACATTGATGAAAACAAAAGGAAACAACTTCACATCATCAGTAACTCAGTGTTTTGATTTGCAAATATCTGGATGGTTGACGGATTTTTGAACAACTTGAAGATGTAGCTTGGAAATCATACAGCAAACCTTCTATTACAATCAGTGTTGAATTTCCCAGTATGATTCCCCCCCTCTTTTTTATGGAAATTCAGAATGTAGTCCAGATAATAATTAAAGTGTCTTTGTCTTATATTCCTCTAAATACTGATTAATCTATTTCCCAATAAAAAGGATTTAGAATGTAAAATATATATGTAACCTGGAGTGTGTGGAATTAAAAAAATACATATATATATATATATATATGTAGGAAATGAACATATATATAATATATGTTCATTTCCTACATCTTTCCAACAAGAATTAAGCAGTGTTAACTTATTCTTGCTAAGTTCCCTGAGATCACTGAATCCGGAGTGTTAAGAGAAATGTCAGATATTATAAAGTCTCAAGGGAATAAAATTCATCACCTATTCAGGCACTCTGACTATTGCAGCATGAGAGCTCTAGGACTCTTAGCACAAACACATGGTTACCATGTCCCTGTCACCTACTATGTTCCTAGACTTTCAACAATTTTAATGACAGGATTACGTTAAAAGTTAAAACCGAAAGGCTTTTTACGTCAGTGGTATTGACAGTCACCATATTCCTTCAGCCACCTGGAACAATTACATAATAATATTATGGATAAGTCAGAATTGATAACCAGGATTAAATCATTCATTTGAATTTTAACCTCTCTAATTACAGAATTTACTTACATCAGCTCCATATTTTGGTACCACCTTTTCTTTCAACGTGCTCTCACAGGAGTACTGGAAATAGATACAGAACTCTAACATTGCTTTGTGCTGATTATTGGAAATGCTGGGAAAACATTTTAGCTTTCCACTCCATAGAAACCAAAATGCTGGTTAAACTTAGGTTAAGTGTAAAGTAGGAAAGAGATACAGCTATGAGGTTAAAACCTCAATGTCCAGAAGCCAGTGGATATACAAAATTTGAGGCCAAATGGAATGGATTTTATTTCAGTGTGTTAATTTTGTGTGGGGAGTACTTCAGTATCTGTATCTTTGTAGAGAGATAGCCTAAGGGCAAATATTTTAAAATTTCATGTGAAATTTTATGGTTTTTACTCTCACATTTTCTCCCCAATACAGAAAATTCTTCTTTTAGCATTAAGTGAACTGATTTATCTGTTGAGTGTGAGTGTATGCTGACAAAACCAATTATTCAGGAAAAGGAAACCCACTTTAAGGCCTTATTACCTGGTCTATATATCATTCTTATTCATATTACCTGTTTAGTTATTTCTTTTTGCATGTGTAGTAAGCATGACCCTTGTGCACGTCCAAGGAGTGCTTTTAAGGACTGTACCAATAATTCATACACTGAACACTAAATTCTAAAAGATTATAAACTTTTCCTGTAAGACAGCAGGAATTGGAATTTGACCAAAATACTTCAAACTAATAAATTTAAAACAACGAAGGAAATAATGGGTCAAATTGAGAAGGTTCAAAGGGATTTCTGTTCCAGGACATATTTGACAAATGCCTGGAGCAGACTGTGAAATACTCTATGGGCTAAATGTCTGATAATTGATAATTGATAAATGTTTGATAATTGGTCTCAAGCTCTATCGCAGGATTTAAAATTATTCTAACCAAAATGTTACCTTATTGGAGTTAGCTAGGAGGGCCACCATTCTACTTTAAGCAAAGACTACGCGCTTTTATGTTTGCTGGCTTCATAATTGTGAAACTTTTCCCAAAACGGGCCTTTTCGTGGAAATACGGCAGTCAGGGTTCTACCCCCAGTCTATCATGAAGATGGAAGAAGATAGCTGGAAGGGTTAATAAAAGGCAGCACAGCTCTACTTTCAGGTGTCTTTTCTCGCTGACTACCAGGCAGACATGGCCTGCCAGCTGCCCTGCCAGCTCGTAACGTAACACTAGTTTAAAGCTACTGACCCCTTACACGCATGCGCTTATGTGCGCGCTTGTGTGTGAGAGCTCACACACACGGAAATTCTTGGCTTTAAAAGAGTTTGAATAGTGACGATATAGGCCAAACTATAATTTTTATTTAAATTGTCTCTCTAAAAACATCTCCGTTTCAAGGGTTTTTATTTTTTTTTTAATTTTTTTTAAGGGGGAGAGGAATAATTAGATCTGTTTATTTTTAGAGGAGGTAGTGGGGATTGAACCCAAGACCTCGTGCACGCTAAGCATGCACTCTACCACTTGAGCTATACCCTACCCCCATCAAGGGTTTTTAAAACAATTTTAAAATGGATCCCTCATCCCAGTGCTTACTATTTATCTGTGGAGGTGTGTGAGTTCCTACAGGAAGCTCCCAGTGACTCTAGCTTGAAACCCGTGTCATTATACTTTTGGTTGCCCTCTGATTATCTACCAGGCGGATGGTTACTATTGAGAGTTTAAAAGTTGGTGGGTAAGTGTGGGTTCCTTTTGCCTCAGTCATGAGAATTACGTCACAAAACTATTCTTTGGTATGGCTTTTAAAGTCAGTTTGTTATATTTTAATCCCAGCTCATACATGTATAAAACTTGAAAAAGATCCCAAATGAGATGATTGAATTCTGTTTAAAAAAAAAAAAAAAAACTGACGTTGAATAATAAATCTCTATCAGCCTTTTTTTTTTTTTTTTTTTGAGGTGTTTAAAATTTAAGACATTTTCCACATAGGCTTTCTCAGCTTCTTATGAGATTTATAGAATATTACATGGTTGAAGAACTCAGATTATTAAATTCTTCCTCCCTCTTTAAAAAGATGACCAAACATACTGGTTTTCAGGAAATTCAATTTCCTGAAAAAAAAACTGATGAATGTTTTATAAGTATTTCTAATAATACAAAGTAAGAGACTGTGATACTAGCATGAAAATATAATTTCTTAATAAATAATGTTATGTAGTATTCTATTTCTGAGTGAGTTTCACTTCATAATAAACTAATGTCCTTAAAAACATATTGGGTAAAGATATTAAGCAAATGAATGTATCTAATGAAAGAAAAGATCAAGATATAGAAGGAAATGCTAAGTAATATTGCTAATTTTCCTGTCATCATTCAATTGTTCTGCTAGTTTAGCAGAGACTTCATGTCAGTTTTAAAGATATTTTTATCCAGGAGAAAACCAACTGAAAATTACAGTCGGTTCTGAGAAGAATGTCCCATAAACTGGATAAGCCCTGAAATGAAAAGGAAAATTTTCTGATGATTCCTGTTATTTAGTATGTATAGGCATTCTACATATTTTTACATATCACCAAAGAACGCCATCTCAACAAAAAGCACCCAGAAGGACAAATAGATAAGATGCTGATAATTCTATAAAAGGAGTTCTAATATGACTTAAAGCGAAGTCTTTTCATAAACTTACTCTCCTTGGTTTTTAAGAGAGTATAAATTCAGTTCTACAAAGCTACATGGAGTCAAAACCGATTTAGGCACAAACAAATCCTTATTGTATTATTTATGATGTATGCATGAATTCGAACTAGAGAATCTTTAAGTAAATGGAGAATTACAGTTTTAAAGGCTTTTCACTTGAAAGTTGTAATTACTGCTAACATTTTCACCTGACATTTAGACTGCTTTAAAATTACCGTTCGAATGAAATGACACCTTTCAAAATAAGCTTTTTTTTTTTAATATTGATGCTAATGCTACCCACTGAAAACATTTTTAAGAGATAATATTTTACATTTAGAGCAGCTCAGAAGTACCCTCATGGAGAATAATTTTTTAATTATAATTTTGTTTCATTAACAGAATGATTGACAATGCACAAAGAATACATGGCTTTTTAACTAGATCTTTTAAATTTAATTTCTTAGCAACTTTAATTTGCAGCCTGATTACTTCTATGTATTTCAATTTCCAGAAGAAAGTGTAAATGTTTTGGATGTTGCCAGAGCCATCTGAGAAAAAAAAAATCTAGGTAAACATACAGTAAAATTCCATCTCATATAAAATATATGCTTTAATTAAGTTTCTCCATTTTGTCTGAGAACCAGGTCAGTATAGTTGAAATGATTACCTTTTAGGTTTTGATGCTTCAGGCTCTGGCTTTGTCCCTCTGGGTTCCAGCAGCATATTTCTTGACAAAACTGAAACTACCCATTCCTGTCGGTTGGAAGTTTCGTCAGAGAGATTGACTAGACAGATATTCTTTAAAAAGCATGGAATTTAAGGAACAGTTGAACGGCTTCATATTCTTAGTCAAAATCTAGTGGCAAAAGGGCTATTAATTATATAGCAGTATTTAATTCTAATTTTCTCATACTTGCGGGGGAAAAAAAAACAAACAGAATTTTAGTTACTAACCTTTCAATGGTAGCTTCCAAGTGGTTTAATGCAACAGAGAGCACAATGAGAACTACTGGCAGCTTCATGATGTCCCTTGCTTCTCAGATTTTCTGAAATGAATAATTCAGCCCTGAAATCAAGCGATTTACTATAGCTCTGATTCATGGTACATTAAACTAGAGCCTACTTTTAAGAAAATTTTTTTAAAAACATAATATCCAAGGACCATAATTTTATTAATATAATCCCTTAATACTGTTCAAACAATTTTCAAACATTTTCAAAATTTTCACTTACCCCATTTCCTTCTTGAAACAATCTGGAAAACTAATATTATAGCACATGATCCTTTAGCCTTTCTTTGAAAGGCTTTATTGCTATGAAATAAGCCATATATTTCATCTCAAATTTGCTCTAATGCTAAGTAAATAATATTTTCCCAGGAACAGAAAATTCCTTACCTTCTAATGTCTTAGCATCAGCAATATCAGAAAATGCCTTTAAAATCAAGGAAGCTTCATGAAAAATCCCAAGCTTGCCTCCCTTGGAGTATTTACTCCGGTCTTGCTAACCAGTCATCCACCTCTTATATACCCTTTACACATTTCCCACCTCTGACATCAGGCAGCTCAGAGAGACTCTGTCATTAATTTCTATCCCTATAGCTAGAAAATGCCTCAGAGACATCAGAAGCAGATGGGTCATTATTACATGAACACATCAAAAATATTAACATGGCAGAGACAGAGCATCTTGGTAGAATTAATGGTGGATCACATACAGCAGAAGTTTGAATTTGCCATCTTTGTAAAATACCAGAGTGGATTTACAAGGATTCAATAGAAGTTTCTATCGAGGAATTGATTAAAAAGAAGTGATTAAGAACAACAACAAATGTGTTTATATGCAGAGTGAAGTCAGGGACAGTGAGGAGTCTGCCTAAATTCCAATAACTCCTGGGGCTTAATTCCATGAACATTCAGTAGTAGATTATGATACAAGGGCAAGGTTGAAAAAAAAGGACACAGAAGAGTCTATTTCTCTTTGGAAAGTAAGTTCATTTGTGCCATTTTTTAAGATTTCACACGTAAGTGATATCATATATTTCCCTTTCTCTCTCTGACTTATTTTACTTGGTTTGATCATTTCTAGGTCCAAAGGTGAAAGGGATGGGGAGGGATAAATTAGGAGTTTGGGATTAACAGATACATACTACTATATATAAAATAGATAACAACCAGGACCTTCTCTACAGCACAGGGGACTATCTTCAGTATCTTGTAATAGCCTATAATGGAAAAGACTGAACAAGAAAAAAAAAAAAAAATATATATATATATATATCTGAATCACTTTGCTGTACATCTGAAACTAACACAACATAGTAAATCAACCATACTTTAATTTAAACAAAAGGACACAGAAAATAAAAATTCACTTGTCAGCATTTAGATAGAGACCCATAACCATAGTCAAGCAGTTTTTCACTGACTTTTTCCATTGTTACATAGAAACATCACAATTATTTTGAAGGTACAGATTGAATTTATTTTTTATTTTCCCCCAATTATTCCTTTCTCTTGTATTTTTAAGACCTGTGTAAGTTAATATTCTAAGTTATGAGACCTTGATATCATATATAGCAACTAAGACAGTGAAAATGTGCATGTCTGTATAATCTAAAAAAAAGATGACACTTCTTTAAGTAAAAAAGTTGAGTTCCCTGATTCCATGTATTTCTTTAAAGCTGAGTTACATAGTTTGGAGGTGTTTAGTAGAGATTTTAGGAGGAAAGAAATTGCTTTCCAATCCTTGTTCTAATTATCAACGATTCTGAAATTCTAGTATTTCTGTGAAAATTATTGATATTCCAAAAGGAAATATAAACTCAAACCATTTGGAAGAATAATGATTTCCTGTAAGAAGATAACTAAATGTACTTAACAAAGTGCATACAAAGATTTAGAAGTAATACAGAGGCCCAGAGATGTTCAACATTGTGTCCAATATCACACAGTTAGTTTGTGTTGAATCTTGGACAAGAGCTTTTTCTGATTCACAGATGAGTGTTCATTTAGACCAAAATGTCTGCTTTTAACCTACATAATTATTTTCCTTTTTTTTCCCCTCTGAGATGTTAAAGGTGTCAAACATACATTCAAAAATGGACTCTCACCCCTGAGAAATTAAGGTTATAAGAAAAATGTTCTGCCTAAGAAAGGAACAGGAGAATCTGACATTTTTCAAGGACTACCTTGTATCGGGCACATATATTTAATTGATATATGAAACCTCACTCCATCTGCACACCTCTTAGGTGGTTATCATTTGCCCCAATTGATGAACGATGAAACTGAGGTTGAGGGAAGATAAGTCACTTGCTTAAGGTTACACAGCTACTCAGGGGCAAAGTGAAATTCCAACTCTCATCTGTTTGTCCCATGATATGTATTTACTCTTTGTTTAAAAGAGTCTCTCTGAAATCAACTATACTTCAGTAAGAATTAAATAAAGAAAAATAAATTTTAAAATGAGGTTAAAAAAAAAAAAAAAGACAAAGTGATCAACGCCTTGTAAGTCAGGTAAAATGAGGACTAAGAAATGACCTTGGATTAGCAGTAAGGGAGCAGGTGACTGGTGACCTTAAAAAATTAAAAAAAAAAAAAAAGTCTCTCTGCCCATAGACTGACTTACCAATTGCTTCCTGTCAATTTTGTATTTTATTATAACGCTTTGAATGATTTTGTTATAGCTACACATGGCTTTTTGTTGGTCTTGTATAATGTTTGGTAAGGTCAACAGCTACTGCAATCTCAACTAATTTTAGGTCTTACATGTTTCCTATACCAATGAACGGGATGTGGCTGTGATGATCTCTATGGGGCAATTCCATTACCAGATCATAAGCTCCTTCGTTCAGGACAAACACTGCTATGAGCCATCTCTGTTCTCCCTCTAGCCATGCTAGTCAAAAGAGTGAGTGAGATGTCGGCAGCTCTGACATCACCCAGGGGCTTATCAGAAATGCCAGATCTCATGACCCATCCCAGATCTACTGAATCAGCAGGTGTGTTTAAAAACAGGTCTCCTCAGTGGTCATATGCCTACTTTTGAGAAAAACTGTCCTGTTGTACATTTCATTTATTCATCGATTCAGTAAGTATTGATTAAGGACCTACTCTGGGACAGGGAATGTTGTAGGTACTAGAAATACAGCAGGGATCAAAGCCAAGTTCCTGGTCTCGTGCAGCTTAGAGCCTTTGGGGGAACAAAGACAAGCAAATGAGTAAGTAAATATGTAATTACAATTGGTAAGTCTGTGGAGAGAGTTAATATGGTGGTTAGAGAAACCAAAAAATGGCAGCACTGAGGTTGAATCATAAAACATGAGAGGTAACCAAGGAAAGAGTGCTGGGGACATGTTTAAGACCAGAGAAGCAGCACTGGCAAATGCTAGTGAGGGAAGGAGAAAGTGGTGGAAAGATGATGCTGAAGACGGAAGCAGGAGCCCACAGGTGCAGGGCTCAGAGGCTGAGTTAAGGAGGGCAATCCAAAGCTATCGAAAGGGTCCAAGCAGGGGAGTAACGAGTTTTGTTTTGCACCTCTTGTTTCAACATCAGTCTCACTTCTGTGCATGGAGTGGATCAGAGCGTTGCAGGAGAGAAAACCAGGCACCTGCTAGGAGACTAGGCAGTATTCCAGATGAGAGATGATGAAGCCTTAGACTGGGGTGAGGACAGAGGAGTTAGAGAGTAAATGACTTCAAATTATATTCAGGATCATAACGTGATTTGGAAAAGATTAGGTGCAGGGGGGAAAAATGAGAAGGAACTGAGGACAAAAATGAGTGCCAGGTTAGGATATAATGCATCATATGAATTAATGGGCTTCTTATACGATTTTTAAAGATTAAAAAGATTTTTAAATGTCTTTAAAGATAATTTCTACTTTGACCAAATTTGTGTGTGTGTGTGTGTGTGTGTGTGTGCGTGTGTTCACAATTTAAAAAGCTCAAGCAGGGGGAAACCCAGTTGGCCGGTCCCTGGGCGGTCTCATACCAGGGGGTGGAACTGTAGTGCCTGGAGGTGAGATTCACGGCCAGCAGGTGTGGACGGAGGCCCCTGTCCACCTGAGTACCGAGCTGGGGCTCCCGCAGTGCCGGCAGTAGCAGCAAGTGGAGCAGCTGTGATGGTGCCTCTTCCCTGTGGAGTCATTGCCTGGTGGGGTGGCCTCCCAACGCTCAGACAGGGCCTGCTAACCCAGCAGGAGTTTGGGGGATCGGCACACCAGCTGGTATGCCTTTGCCAGCTGCTCTGCCAACCCCAGGGCTTCCTGTAGCTCCAGCAAGTGATACCGGGGGTGATCCCTCCACCGTCATGGAAACCAAGTTCTCCCCAGGCAGCAACACCAGACCCAAAACCCGTTTTTCTTCGTGCTCTGTCTGCTTCACATTCTTCGGCTTGATCTCCCTGAACTCATCACAGACACAGGAGTTCAAGCTCAAAGGCTGATCAGAAGCTTTAAAGATGCCAGTGAAGATCTGGCCAACTTGCAAGGTACATCTCATTCTATAGTCAGCATCTACAGCATCCTACTGCTCTTCCCACAGTCGCAGCGGCTCTTCCCCTAAATCCAAGGTCCACAGGGAAGTTCCAGGATCCTTAAGACAAAGGAAAGGCTACAGTTACAGGTATGACGAGGGTTCTCCTACAGATAACACAAGTTGAGTCAGAAGCTTGTGATGGAGCCTGGTTTCCTTCACTTGGAATGAACCATGTGACTGCTCCAATACTGCTTTAACCACCTCTTGGTGTCTCGGCTAAGAATGCCTGTGTCAGTTCCCCCTTGAAATCCACCACAGGCACTTGCTGCTGCTGCAGTCACCTCAGGTAGAGTTGACACTCTAGGTTGCCTTTTCTTTTTGCTGCTCTGTTGGTGATTTCCACTATTCTATCTTCCAGGTCACTTATGCATTCTTTTGTATCACCTAATCTGCTGTTAATTTCTTCCAGCGTAGTTTTACTTCAGTAATTGTGTACTCTTCAGCTCTGCCTGGTTCTTTTCTATATTTTCTAGTTCTTTGTTGACATCCTCATTGTGTTCCTCTATTCTTTTGCCAAGTTCAGTTAGTGTTTTTATTACTATCGCTTTGAACTCTTTATCTGGTAAATTATTTATCTCCATTTCAATAGGGATCTTAAGTTGTTCAGGCTTTTTTCTTGTCCTTTTATTTGAAAGATATTCATCTGTCTTCTCATTTTAACTTTCTCTTTCTCTGTGAAATTACGTGCAACAGTTGTCTATCCCGGACTTGAAGGGGTGTCCTTGTGTGGGAGGGTCCCGGGGCAGTCTGCCTGTGCCCAGCGGCTTTGGTGGGAGAGCTGGAACTGAAGAAAACATAGGCTGTGACTCCTGGGCCATGCTGGCAGCCACCCCTTGGTGGGAAGCAGGGCTGGGGCTGGAAGGGCTAGAGCTGGAGCCAGGCGTGAGCCAGGGCTTCTCCCAGTTTCAGGGGTGGTCGCCGCCCCAGTGTGGATGGAGCTGGGGCCCTGGAGGGCTGGAGCTGTGTTTCTCAGCTGGTTCTGAGTATCTGCCTTGATCAGAGGCGGGGTCAGGGCCCAGGGGATTTGAGCCACACTTTTGGGCTGGCTCCAGGTCTCTGCCCTGGCTGCAGGGAGGGCTGGCCCTGCGTTGGCTCTTCTTCTTCCCCAGTGCGTGCGCACGCATTTGCAATGGCGGTCCCTGCCTCAGTGGGGAAGAGTGCCGGAGCAAGAGAAGCTGGAGCAGGAGTTTGGTGCGGGCTAGGGTGCACCCTGAGGCAGTTCTGGCAGGATGGCCGGAGTCCCAGGCAGTTTTCGACCTGCTGTCTCTGCTGGGACTGAGAGCAGGCAAGTTTGTGCACGCAGCCTTCAGGAGTGGAGCCTCGGTGTCCTACAGCTCTCCAGTATGTCTTACTGTGAACAGCAACGTCTGAGTTAGAAGAGACTGTAAGGAGAATTTAATTTACTCTCCTTTAATGCTTGAACTATTCATTCAGTAATATTTGGAGCATCCATTGGGTACTAAACCCTCAAGTGTAGTCCAGTTGGGAATTTGGGCAACTAAACAGAAAATAGCAGTGATATTGTCAACCTGCTGGAGAAAAGTACCGCAAAGCGGGTTGAACAACACAGGCAGAAAGTGTAGAAAGAGGCTGCGAAGTCTTCCCTGTTGGAGAAGCCTTAGGACAAACTTTTGTCCCCTTTGTACGATGTTACTGTCCATCTTGGTTCAGAAGATTATTAGCTCTTGGAAACCTGATTTAAATTTTTTGTTTTGTTTTATACTTAGGAACCCTTCATAAATAGCATTACTTTATGTTGTTTGCACTTGAGTTTTATTTTAATTCAATCTAATGCTCAGTAACTTCCAAGCTAAGTAGATATGGGATAACATTAACTGGTTCCAGTGGGGAGGGTATAACTCGGTGGTGGAGTGCGTGCTTAACATGCACAAGGTCCTGGGTTCAGTCCCCAGTACCTCCATTGAGTAAATCAGTAAATAAATAAATAAACAAACCTAATTACCTCCCCCCTCCAAAAACAAACAAAAATAACTGATTCCAAATAGTCATTTTCTGTTGTGGTTGGATGTAATTTGAGAGGTGAGTTTTAAATGATAATGTGAATAGACCAAAGAACTCTGGTTTGGATTTGATTATTTAAGTAGCTCCTATAATAATTTAAGAGTGATACCCTGTGATTAAATTGTAGCACTGCTCAGAGAACTAATATATAATTAAGGTTGAAATCTAGCTATTTTATATTCACTGTTAAAAAAAAAATTTAATACTTTATGCCGAAAATTCCTTTGAAGATTAGTGGTTTCACTGTAAGTGTAAATTGATTGGTTGACGAAATTGCCAAGCTCACTGAGGTATTTTTGCCTACATCCACCCATACTCCTCCCATCCCCAATCCCACAGAAACAGTCACACAACCTAGGAACCACCCAAACATGTAGAGGAACAGAGAAAGAGTATTCTTCTTTTAATGTGTTTCAGCATCCCTGGATTGAAGGTATTTGTTGCATGACACTTTTGGCTGAGGATGGAAGAGCCAACACCTCTGTTTTCTGAAGACACACGTTGAGTTTCAGAGACCCACAACAACAAAGTTTTATCTGTAAACAACAGATGACAGGCAAAAAGGGATGTGGACAGCCACGATGGACTGACCCGTTGACAATGACTGATGTTTTTGGACACACTCACACACCACTAGAATAGTACCCTTTGTAAGAAGACTCAAAATGTTTAGTTTAGAGATCCCCTCAATCAGGTGACCTTACTGAAATCAGATGTAAAATCAGATGAAGTGGGAGAAATAGAATAATGATCCAATTACTGGGAAAACAGAATAGGATTAGTTGGTATTCCCTGACACTCTAGAATTGATGCCCTCAGGGCTTAGAATTTTATCAAATTGCTACCATCCACCTCTCCTAACTTTGCCTCTTTTTTGCATTTCCAGAAATAAATTCAGTTTGGGGGCTGTAGGTCTGGACCAAAGTGCTTAGTGAAGTACAATTCTAAGCTGTCAATCTTTGAAATAAAATAGCAAGCCTTCCTTTGAAAGGCTATCCTTAAATAAAACAGCAAACCTTCCTAAATGCAAAGGGAGGAAAGACCAGGAGGGGTGCATGGTAGCGATTAGACAAAATACTAAGAGATTTGAGTCACTAAAGCCCTAAGGAGCTTTTGTCTGGTAGCTCCAAGTGCCATGACATTGATGAAGCCGGAGGGCACAACAGTCCGTGAAATCAGCCACGCACAGAAGGACAAATACTGTGAGATTCGCATTATGTGAGGTACCTAAAATAGTTAAACTCCTGGAAACAGAGCAGAATGGTGGTTTCCTGGGGCTGGGAGCAGGGGGAACTGGAGAGGTACTGTTCAACAGATATAAAGTTTCAGTTACACAAGATAAATAAGTTCTGGAGAACTGAGGTAGGGCATTATGCTTATACAATACTGTATTGTCCCCTTAGACATTTAAGAAGGTAGATCTCATGTTAAGTGTTCTTACCACAATAAAAACAAAACGCAACCACAAAGAAAGAAAATAAAATAATGTGGACTGCTAAAACCAAGACTAAACCAAACCAAACCAAACCAAGACAAACACCCCAGCAAGACCTTTCAAAATATAGGTTAGAAGTGTGGTGCAGTGGAGGCCTGAAATTTTTCAGAACAATATGGGCATCTGGAGGTATCTTAAATCGCTCTCAATCCGTCCTTCAGATTTTGTCCCAAGATTTTGTTGAAGTCACAAACTGTCAAGCCTTCTTCCAAACCCAGGAGAAAACTTCCTAAGACCAATTTCAAGTCAGTACAAACCAAGACCCAAGGGCCCATGGGGTATGGGTAGGGTAGCCTTACGTGGTGTTTGTCTGATCTCAGTTATTTGGGGGCATAACAAAGCCTGGTGTTGATACACTTCATGTATGTCCTTGATCAGTGGCCCTTCCCAAGCTTTTAACATTTTTTCTACTAAAGTTTATAAGCATTGGAAGGTGTTTTAAAAAGTGTAAGACACCGAATCTGGGATGCTCGTGGAGATACTTTGAACTCATCTGAGGTGGGGGAGAGATTTCTCTAGTGAGTCTGAGGTGGGCCCAGGAATATGTTGTAGGTGGACTAGAGACCCCATTTTGAGAAACTGCGATAACAAAACAAGACAACTTGCTTTTTGTTCTCAGCACACCCTGAACTTGGTGACTCCCAAGCTTGCACGTCTCATGTTAACGAACAGTTTGCCACGCGTTGTCTACCTGTCTTATCTACTGGCTTCCAAGGTTCTTGAATGGGAGGGCTACTAATTGCTAACTTCTGGTTTACTTGGTATCTCTCAGTAGAATGGCTTGGGCACTTGTAGGCACCTTGTTATTATAATGTGATGATTAAGAGTGAGGGCTCTGGCGGCTGACAGTTTTGGGCGGGAATCCAGGTTGTGCGACTTTAAGCAAATTAATATCTCTAAATCTCTATTGCCTCATTTATGATACTGGGTAACAACCACTATATTGTATGTTTATGCGCTAATTAAATGATATTACAGATAAAGCTTTTTATACAGTGCCTGGAGCATCAAAAGCTCTCCAGATACAATAGTAATTTTATGAGGAAAAATTTTAAATCACCCAGTAAAAGCTCATTAAAGAAACATAGAAAATATAGATAAGAAAAATGCTGAGGTATAAACCAACCTAATCTCATCTCCCAGAGATAAGAAAACAACTTTTTTTAAAAATGGAGGTAATGGGGATTAAACTCAGAACCTCATGCATGCTAAGCATGTCCTCTACCACTGAGCTATACCCTTCCCCTAATAAAACAACATTTTGATGAATAGCCTCCTAATATTGATTTTTTTTCCAGCTTTATTGAGCTATAATTGACATACAGCACTGTGTAAGTTTAAGTGTACAGCATAATGACTTGACTTACATACATCATAGAAATTACCGCAGGAAGTTCAGTGACCACCCACAATGACGTTTTAAGCAGGTTTTCTTCAAAGTTGTTCCACTTTCAATACTCAGTTTCTTTCCAATTCAAGTCACCAAAAGAATGTCAGTGCCTCTGTGTCTTAAAACACTCTTGATCTTTCAAAAAGATAAAGTCTTAACAGAGAGTCTACAAATAGGGGCTGTTTTCCCTGTGGTCTGAACTTAGGATTAGTCCTGTTAGCAAGAGCTTCGCACAAGGAGTGAAGGAAGAAGTGTTTTATCTTAAGTAGGTGGATTTAGGTTGGCAATTACCATAAAATACAATGACCCTACCATTATTAATGGCACATGTATGGCTTGTTAGCTCATCTTGTTTCCAAATGAAGTGCATTGGGTGTTTCTTTCACCGTGGAGTAGAGCAGATGGCCTTGGCTATGACTTTGCAAGTTCAGAATATATAGTATCTGATGATGTTGGAGCTTGGGTCACACAACAGGCCAAATTTCAATCTAAAGGAAATTGCTTTGGAATCTAAAACTAGTTTTTTGTTTTTGTTTTTTAAATAACTAGGTGGGTTTTTTTTTAACATTTTTTTTATTGATTTGTAATCATTTTACAATGTTGTGTCAAATTCCAGTGCAGAGCACAATTTTTCAGTTATACACGAACATGTATATATTCATTGTCACATTTTTTTCTCTGTGCGATACCATAAGATCTTGTATATATTTCCCTGTGCTATACAGTATAATCTTGTTTATCTATTCTACAATTTTGAAATCCCAGTCTGTCCCTTCCCACCCCCTGCCCCCTTGGCAACCACAAGTTTATATTCTATGTCTGTGAGTCTATTTCTGTTTTGTATTTATGCTTTGTTTGTTTGTTTGTTTGTTTGTTTGTTTAGATTCTGCAATATGAGCGATCTTATATGGTATTTTTCTTTCTCTTTCTGGCTTACTTCACTTTGAATGACATTCTCCAGGAGCATCCATGTTGTTGCAAATGGCATTATGTTGTCAGTTTTTACGGCTGAGTAGTATCCATTGTATAAATATACCACATCTTCTTTATCCAGTCACCTATTGATGGACATTTAGGCTGTTTCCATGTCTTGGCTATTGTAAATAGTGCTGCTATGAACATTGGGGTGCAGGTGTCATGCTGAAGTAGGGTTCCTTCTGGATATATGCCCAGGAGTGGGATTCCTGGGTCATACGGTAAGTCTATGCCTAGTCTTTTGAGGAATCTCCATACTGTTTTCCACAGTGGCTGCACCAAACTGCATTCCCACCAGGTTAAATAACTAGGTATTTAACACTGCTGGGAAGATGGCTGTACCAGTGGTTTTTGCTGAAGGTGGGATAAAAGATAGTCATATATATTTCACATATATTTTCTTTTCGGGATGTATCTTTTCAATACAAAGTCGTATAGTTGGCAGTTACGGTTTGATTTGACTGTATATATTACCAATATAAATTCTCTTAAACACAATATTCACCCTAGCTCTACATTCTGTGCTCAGAAAAAACGTTATCTGTTTGATTTCTCTTCAGTACATACTATGCTCTCACCACCATGTCATGGAAGTAGGTGGATTCTTCAGAGATCAAGGATAGTCTTTTTCTAAATTTACTAGCTTACCAGAAACAATGTTTTAAAGATTAATCTGCATAAGCATATGAAATGGTTCTGTATATGGTTTCTTATAAATGCAATTTATTGACTGTATTAAGTAAATATTAATATTTTCTTCTTGAATATATTCATGAACCTATTGAAAAACATACTTCATATAAATATATTCTTCATAAATGCATTCTTCCTTATTATATTCTTCATGAATATATCTTTCACACATATGAACATTTTCAATGAATTTCTTCATCTTTATTATGCTTATAATACTATGTCATTAGAACTTGTTCTTTATTAATATATTTATATTAATATTTATTAGAAAATCTATTAGAAAATAGCCATTAAAAGACCAAATAAGTCTAAGACCCAGCTTTCAACAAATTGAGCATTTCTAAGACGTATTTAATGTACAATTGAAAAAATACACCTTATAAAAAGTTTTTATTAAATTTAGCAAGTTTGATGTTTGATAAGTTGACATTGTAACTGATTTCAAGTTTAATTCTATTGTCAGTCCATTTGCTTAAGAAAGCATAATTTGTGATTGTCTTTCATGACTTGGAATGGAAAAACACATTTTAGTTTTATATTTTGCATTCAGTCTTGCTTACTCAGTTTCTATGATGATATAGCAAAAGCTAACTTAAAATCAATTTTAATTTTTAACATGATATTATGAATCCATCCTCACAAACTGATAATGATCCTGAATTTTTCAGGATTGGCAATTTACTTAAAATGAATGAACAGAATTATTTATTGTCTGTGCCTAAAGGGAAAAATAAAGATGTTGTGGTCTTGCTTGCAGGTAAATCTGTTACTATTTTTCTGGTTCCATAATTTTAGAATAGGCTGAATTGTTCACATCTCTAGGCTACTATGTTTACATCAGTTACACCAATTGATCCACAGAATCATAACCTAATTTTCCTGCTGCAAGGAGGAGGTAGATTCCACATGAAAATGCTACTTTCGCATATATTTAGCTTTGATTTTTTGAGATTTAGGTGAAGAATGAGCTGCATTTGGACTATGAGACATCACGGTCCTAGAAAATCCTACAATTGTACTTAACCAAACCAAACACAAAACAAAAACAGATCAAAATCAAAACTGCTACAAATAACTGAGGATTAAAAATTAACCTGCTTCTTTGAATGTGTTGTTATGGTTTCTACGTTTTTGTGTTCATAAGAAATAGCATTTACTCACTGTCTCCTACAGAGTCATTACTTTGTATTTATATAAATATGGAATAGGAAAATTGTTTTGCACATATAAGCCAGGGATTTTGAAGAAAGAATCTTTATTCTCAACACTGATTTTACTAAGAAAAGGGAGAAACAGTAGTCCCGTTACTTATTAAAGAAATAAGGAGTAGGGTTTACTAACATCTGAATTCAGTTAACAGGAAGACTCACTCTAAATCAAAATGCTCAAACTGTTTCCTTTCCTTTAAAAAGAAAACCTTATTTATATATAACCCGAGTCAAATGCATTGTTAATTTTAAAGTAGGACTTTAATTAATGCATTCATTTCCTCTTGTCTTTCTCTTATGCATGTAATTTTCTGCTACACTCATTTAGATAAGTTACTGTATGATGTGAAGGGTCTTAAAAGATTTTCCAAACCAAATGTATTTGCCTCTTTGGCTTCTTGTGTGCTAAAATTCCTAACATGTGAGCTAGTCCTTTTAATTAAAAATCTTTAACAAAAGGCCCCTATTAAAAATGTGTATCTGCCTAGGAGGAGCATATTAAATTCAAAATTAACAGGTGGTAATGTATCAGTTTGAATTTATTAACTAGATTAGTTTCATAGCAACTAGAAAGGAGTAGAAGCAGGGCATAAACTACTGTGGAAAGTGAGTCAAGCGAATTGCTGTAATTTACACTTCCGTGAGGTCAAGTGTGGGGTATATGGTGAGTTTATGGTACAGTAGATAAGGGAAGGGCGCTGTCCTTTGATTCTGTCTTCTCTCGGGCTTCCTATGATGCTAAAATATTGCAGCTCTCTCATTCTAGAAGTTTTGGAAGGCGGCACATAGAACTGTTTAACCCCTAACACTAATGCAAGATGCAAATAGTTGCTCAGTAAGTGACACTGATCTGATTTTTGAAGATACATAAATTCAGTTACAGAAGTTCCAGCTTTCACTGCTCAGCAGTACTTTTATTAGGTTCATCAGATTTATCCAGCAGGCAAAAAAAAAAAAGTTTGACCTATCTGATTCCTTTGCTTTTTTTTTTCTATCAACACTCATGCCTTGTGTGAAAGAATTGGTTTATGTGTAGACAGAGTAAGTGGCTATGTGATGGATATGATCTGAAAGGTATTGCAAAATGTTGTCCTCTTCTGTCCTGTGTCCCTGCTGATAGAAATGTCTGTCATCAAAATTTCTCCCTTGCATGAGATAACCAAAGTGAAAACTTTATCCTGTATTTTACAAACATACGCATTTTTTTTTTGCTGGGAAGGATAAAAGGATAATTGCCCCTAATCAGAATGATGAATTAGGTTAGCTGATGTTACATTGTAAAGTAGCAAAATTAGGCCCCAAGGAAAATATCTAAAGAGTTAGAGGGAAAGGAGAAGAGAAAAAGGGGCTGAAAGTTATGTTTTCATGGAAGTTACTCTTTGATTTAGCCTGTCATCTCTCATCTGGATTCAGAAGAAAAAAAAATAAATGACAATTTGACTTCCACGATGACAGTTGTAGGTCATGCGGGAGCTCACGTGCATTTGGGCTTCTCAGTGTCATGGGTGTGTGAGCCTGAGTGGAGGCATGTGGTGCAGCTTAAAAGCTTATCAACTGTATCTATTGACCAAGTATTTCATATGCATAAGGCCATCTAATTGTGGCTGATATATTAGCCAGTCTGCATATATTACTGGGCATCTTTGACCTATGCAAGTAAATTTTTAAAAGGAATTCTTCAGTACTTCATTATGAAGGAGCGTAGGAAATTTTAACCTTTTGAGAGTGATATTTTGGAATTAGTTTACATAAAATCCCACCATATAGGCAACCATTTATTCTGGCCCAGTTGAAAGGAAAGAGTTAATGGACTACCAAGAGATGTTTAATTAATTCTCTCTCTATTGGTAAGGCCAATGATATTTTAAACAAAAAGCACGTTAGTAAATTACATCTATTAGCTGTTTTGCTGCTAACCCAAAACCTTTTCAGTCATTGTATGCTGAATTTGAAAAGAGGCGCATATCCATAAACTCAGAATTATGGCCTGGTGAGTAATGAAAGTAAAATGCTATCTAGTGCCATCAGCCTGGGGTTGATGAATCATAATGAACGACCTTTTATGAAAAATTTGAGAAAAATGAAATCTGCACTGCAGCCAACCTACATCACATTTCTTTCTCTAAGTTGCATTAATCAAAGCCCTTTGAGTACCACAGCTAATCTGTAAGCAACTCAGATGATTAGATAAACTCAAAGGCATTTTGGTTCATATTTTAACACATGTCATCTATTCTAAATGATAATATCATAAGGGAGATGCTGACAAAAATGCATGGCTAACTTAAAATAATGCTTTGCCTACTTGGGATACTGATGTCAATTCTATGCTGTCCCAAGTAAAGGCTAAATTGGCAAATATCTACTAACTTAAGACGCAGAGCGCTAGGTTGAATATTTCAGAAGTAATTAATTTTTTAAACTCAGCTCTCTCTAGTGTTGAACAATGGTTTTTGTGCCTGACTTATTCACATCATTTTGGGGTGCAGACCAGACTTTTATCAGCTCCATTTTCTCCTTTACGCACAATAGCATTAGCTACAACTGGGTTACAGGAAGGAATTCTTTGCGGTCCTCCCTACTCAAAAAAATGCCCCTAACAGCAGGCTACAGGGCCCTTTATTTCTTCTGTCTGGCTTGAAACCAACCACTCCTTTGGGTTCATATAGAGAAAACTGGGGTCATGATCTCTAGGTGTTTGCATTAGAGTGCATATTTGTCTAGTTTTAAACAGATGAAAAAGAAGGGAGGGGTGTGTCTGTATGTGTGTGTTGGGGGTTTAGGAGGACAGAATTGGGTAGAGACTGAAGGAAAGGGCTGCTTTGGGAATCAGATCAGCTCCTCCAAATACCTAAGATGTTACCTTGAACTAATCTCTTAATGATTTTGGTTTCAGTTGCCCCGCCTGGAAAATGATGTAATTATCTAATCTGTCCCTGTGTGTTCACACACGGGGGGGAACATCAGGGTGGAAACAGTGGGAGAGGAGAGTAGACAAGGACCAGAGCAGGAGCGACCATCAGACATTTGGTCCTAGGCATTACCAATTGCCCGCCTTAAATCTTGGCTCCTCTCTGCTGTGTGTCCATGGTGGAAATGCAGAGCTTCTTAAAGGAGCTTCTGTCATGCTAGACCTTTGCTCTCTTACTCATCTGCCTGGAATGCCTTCTCCCCTCACTCTATCTGTCTAACCTCTACCTTTCAAGTTCTACTTGAGAGCCACCTAATTTATGAAAGCTTTTCTGATTCTCAAAGTTGAAATTGATCTTTTTCTCCCTGAATAGTAGTAACTAACATTTTCTGAGCACTTTCTATGCCCCAGGCATGGTGTTAAGATCTCTGTACATATTAACTCATATGATTCTCACAAGAAAGCTCAGAGGCGAGTCTTCCTATAGAGTAGATTTTATTGAAAAGGAATCTGAGGTCCGATAATTTTTTTTCAAGGCCACACCGTGAGAAATTTATGCATCAAAATTGGAATCAAGATGGTCTGGCTCCCAACCTACACCCTTATTCCTTAACCTGGGCATTGGCATAACATAACGTTGAATGATAGTTTCTGCTGTAGGTACCTTATCTTGCGATAGGTCTGATATAGATGGAAACCACATCTTCTAAAGCTACCTATCCTCCAAGCACCTGGAAGACAGTTCTGTATATATTAAGTACATAATATATGTTTATTGAACAAATCTGAGACCTAGAAGGATAGAGAGACATATGCAATCAAATAAAGGAAAAAGAATTATTTTGCCTTATTAAATAGAAGTGCTAACAATGAAACCACATGAGACCAGGTGGCAAATTGAACTAGGGTAGTGGCGAAGAGATGGGGGGAAAAAAACCAGAATGGATCCAAGGACTACTTAGGAGGGAGAAGAGAAAGATGAAATAAACAAGACGGCTTATGAAGCTTTTTAATGATTTCTTCTCCCCACTCCGGGTGGCAGATCTGTAAACTAAGGGTTGTGCCTGGTATCTTTATCTATCTCACCTGCACTGTGATGAATGTCATGAAGGCAGAATAAGACACAGAGACAGCTGCCTACCACCAAATCAGAGATAAGGCATAGCCCCTTCCTTAGCTTTCACCCTACCTTCTGATTTCTAGCTTTGTCAGAGGCAGAATCATATCACCCAAGATTCAGAGGGAGACAAAAGTGGACACATAGAAACTAGTTTGTATCATAACTCAACTTGGCATGTGTTCACTAGCCCCAAGGAAATATAATTTTCTTCTGATCAGAAGAAATGTGCTGAAGAATTTTTCTGAGGCAAACTCCTGTTTATTATCATCTGACGTGTTCATATTTGTTGGACTTTATTCAAGAGAGAAGATAGTTAGCTAAGAGTGTCTTTTTATGTGTTATTCAATCATGTAGCTCTTGTGTAATTTCCACAATCATATTTTTCTGAGTATTAATGTCATAACTAAGAAATTGTGTGACAGCTTATTTGATTTCTGCATCCCGAACTCCAAGAAAAATGTGTGATTCACACTGACCTGTAGGAATATTTTGAACTTTTATTTGCTTAGCAACGAACGATTTTAAATGGTTTGATATTTATTTATTTGCTTAGCAATGAATGGTTTTAAATGGTTTGATATTAATTAATTAATTAATTAATTAATTAATTAGTAGAAAAAGATTTTACAGCTTATTTATTTATTACTATTAACAGAACAACACTTTTCTAGGTGCTTTAGAGCTCTTTCTGTGCACACATAGAAAAGATACTTGTGTTTCATATCAAGATAAACACCTGGAGGTGAGCAGCCCACTGACTCAGGCCACTCCAGACTGGCCATCCTTCAGCTAAACTGTTAATATCTCACCACACCTTGAACCCACTCACTAAATAAGAGCCCTGCAGTCTGGGAAGCTCTGTTGTAGGGGAGGATGATGAGTAAAATATCCTATCTTCCTTCAGAAAGATTATAATTTGTTACAGACATCCATATACTTATAATACAATGAAAAACAACACATTATATAAAGGCAGGTGGAGTTGGGATGGGAAGACTGCAAAGAGTGGTCCTTTTGGGGTTTGGCCTTGAAGAACAAGGGAATTAGCAGAGAAAGCAGTAACATATTCTAGAGAGATGGAACATCATTTGGGGAGATACAAGTAGCAGTGAGTTTGAAAAAGTAACTAGCAACTATGCGGAGCTGGAACAAAGGGTGAATACAGAAATGATTATGGCTCTGATGACTTTCCAGAACCTCTGATTGTGGGCAAATATCCGTCTCTGCCCCGCTGACACTGGCATGACCAAATGGCATGCTTTGATCAGGGGAATGCATCAGAAAGATGTTGCGTAAGTTCCAGCACAAGGCATCAAGGAGCATTCATTGCAATTGCACACTTCTCCTCACTTCACTAGCCCTCCTGTGATCTGATATGAGAAGGCTATGCATCAGGTAACCTGTGTTCCTAAATGAAAATGCGTGGGACAGAACTAAAGCATCATAGAAGCCTCATAACCAGCCTGGCTCCACTCAGTTCGGTCTGTGTCTGCCCCACAGCCGAACAACAGAGCCACAAATGTGAACACACTTGCTTCCATGCCACTGAGGTTTTTGATGTGTTCTGCAGCATTATTGCACCAAAACCTGATAAATCTAGAAACTGGGACTGCTAATGGGGTTCTTCTGTAACAAAAACCATGAACTATACATCATTTTTAGAATCAGACGGCAAGTAGCTATATGTGAGCTGGAAAAATAGTGACCCATGTTATGTAGTGATGAAACATTTGGTCAATCAAGTAGTTGGTCTACAATAACCTAGAAACAAACAAACAAGCAAAATACCTGATGAACTTGCATCATTGGCCAGGAGGTCTTGAGGCAGAAATGTTGACATCATGAGCTGGTTGTTGCTAACAGCAATGGACAAGGAACCACAAAAAATGAGGTGCTCAGAAAATGGCTTGTTTTCAAGTAGAATTGAAAGAGGTTAGAGACAGCCCAGAAACCTGCAATTGCAAAATAAAATTGTTATCGTTTTTTTTTAAACCACATTGAAGAATTATTGGCCATTAAGACACATCCATAGGGCAAAAACCATATCCAAGAGCTGCTCTCCAGGTGCAGCTGCAGAGCAAAGGCATGGCCTGTATAAAGATTTCTGAAGCGGGGAGGGTATAGCTCAGTGGTAAAGCACGTGCTTAACATGCACGAGATCTTGGGTTCAATCCCAGCACCTCCATTAAAATAAATAAACAAATAAACCTAATTACCTTCCCCTTCAAAGTAAATAAATAAAAATAAATAAATAATTTTTTTTTTAAGACGTCTGAAAGGGTGAAAATCATGCCTGGTAGAGTCTTTCATTTAGACCAAATGGCCAGCCATCAGACGCATGAACATTAAAAAAAATAAATATCTGTTGTTGCAGCCCACTAAGATACCGTGGTGGCTTGTTAGGCAGAATTCCCAAAGAAAAACTGACTAATACATCCAATGTCTACTCTTGGTACCACTGAAGGGTTTTGACGTATGTACATAACGTTATCTCCAACGGAAGCTCTCTTTCTCTGGGACCCACCCAGTACCTGTAAGGACTACTCAGCTGGTCGTTTCAGGAGTGGGAGGCACAAATTCTACAAGACAGCCACTGGGCGTGATGATGAGTGACAGCATTCCCACCTCTACCCTTTGGTTCGCAGATCATTTTTTGTGTTTATCATGACACAGAAGTCTGTAATGATCACCAAGGTATACTGCCTTCTAGAGGGTTGTACCTCATCATTGCAGGATGTCATCTCCAAATTGGCCCCTCCACTGTGACTTCAATAGATCATTTACTGTTCTATCCCAGATTGGTCACTTCTAAATAGTACAGTATTTAATAGGACCAGTAGATCCCATGGTATTTTGTCTGTTACTGAACCTCTTTTGTCATAAAGTTGGTCCATTGGTCCAAATGTAATGTTTTGCAGGATCTTATGCTGGTAGACCAGACACTCTGTAAGCACTTAGGTGATGGTCCCAGACTGAGGCTCTGTGAGCAGGACAGACATTTCCAAACGCAGAATATGTATCAGTTCTTGTACAGATGAATCAACACCCCTGGCAGGGTGTCCAGTATAATTAATTTGCCACCTCATGGCTGATTAGTTTTCTCAGGTGTACCATAACAAGGTCTCTGTTCCTGGCAAACTGGACATTCATCAGTGATGAACTGATCAGCCTTGGTTTGCTGGAATCTGTTTCATTGGTCCCATACACTCCCTCCGTGCTTCCCTATGATTATTCTTTTCAAGTCCTCGTAATGTCAGCTCTGGGTTGGTCAACCACAGAAGCTGAGTGACACCAACTGGTTGAATCATTCTGTTGAATCATTTGGTTATTAAGTGCCTCTTTGACGGTGGATGCTCTCTGGTAGGCATACACAGATTTTCACACTCATATTCGTTCCTAGAAATCCATCCACACGCCTCATCCCCAGACCTCCTCCAGCCCTACCTTGTAAGTCTCCAACTAACCAGCTAACCCACTTGCCATTGCTCTTGATTCACACACATTTTCACATCGCGCCGTTTCTCTTTCCACACAAAGTGAATGATCAGGTGCACCTCCTGAAGTTCTGCTGATTGGGAAGACTGGTTGTCATCTCTGTTTTTCAGCCCCATCTCCGAGAGGGGCAATTCATTTTTGGTTTGTATCCACATATTGAGCTCACCCACTTGTAAGGCAAACTCAGTCTTTTCTGCCTCCTCTGCCAGCTAATTTTAAGGAACTTTGCTGATTTTACAGATATGATATAATGGAGAAATGCAGTGCAACACTGGGGGATGGCATTGAGTGACTCATGCCCTCTGAACTTGCTTGTGTCTGATACTGAATGTATCACTTCCATTTTATAATATGTTGCCCAGCACCTGCCTCACTCTCTGACTTGGTGAGGCTGACAGAACCCAGTTCATCGTGAGCAGCTCCAGCCACATGGTCGTTTGATGTGCCCTTGGCAGTCAGTCCACTGTCTCCAGGCCCTGGTGGCTGCAGCCTTGATTTAAAAGCCCAGGGGTTCTCTTCTGTGATTCTTATATTGGATCTTACCATCATCTTCACACATTGTCTTTTCCCACCATGGCTGTCTCTGTAAATGTATACTGCTTTCCTTCCCACGGAAATATGAGCATCATCTGGTTCTTTTCTTTGATAAAGTTAGAAAAGAATACACTTTACCGGTAAATGGTTGCATAACATACATGGATAACATGCACCGGAGACCGTGTCAATTGTCCCTAGAAAAGATGTCACATCTTGCACAGCAACTACAAATGGTGTTCCTGCTAGTCTGAATTTGTGACAATGTCCTGTCATCTTCCAGGATCTGTCTATTTACTGTAGAGCCAGAGCGGTGTGTTAAATGGGGCATAGGAAAGGAGTTCTGCATCCTTTGGTCCTCCATAGATCATTATGATAGTTCTTACCCCACAAGCCAAGGAACAAAGGTGGAGGTTCTACCATTTACCAAGAATGTCTGTTCTAGTTATTGGGGACCCAAAAAATAACCATGAGTGTGCATGTGGACCTACTGTGAGCCAGACCTGCACTCGGACTCCATTTATTATCTGCCCTCATATGGCCTCAGACTAACAGGAGGTCTGTGATGACTATGATGATGAGGTACCCATGTCAACTCAGACTCTATATCCTAGTCCTTGAACTGTCCCCAGTGTAAGGTTGCCCTAGTAAATGACCAGAGAGCTCTCTGAGCAAGGACTGGTGGAAACCAATATACTTATGAAGATATCATGTGCCCTTTCTCCTGGGGACCTGGCCTCTCCCTTAGCCAATGCTTTCCAATCTGAAAAAATGGCTCAGCTAGGGAAATTGAATAAGCTATTACAACGTTTTGCTAGGCATGGCTGCTCTCAGCCCCCTGGTACTCCACCCTTGATTCCTTTTGGTTGTGAAGGTTGAGTCATATCCTTGTTGATTATCTACCTCCAATGCCCCTAGGGTTGTCACATTCTATTAACCATTCCCGTAACTTCCTGTAGTTCAGATACCGCTGGTTATTACCCCAACCTTGATGCTCATTACAGTAACTATACCCAATTTGCTTCGGGTATTTAAATGCTACCAGCTGGCCTCTGTTGTTTTGGATCCTTTTCATCCCCTTTGCTCTTGGAGAGCCCTGTTCTGTAAGAGTATCTCTGAATGTTAGCCCTGCCCTGCAGAGGGCAGCCATCCCCCGGGTTCTCAAAAATGCTTACCAGTGAAATCCTTATTGCTCTGGCACATGGAGCATTCTCGGGGCTCTCCTATGAAACACAGATGACTGCTGGGGGGTTTGACCTTATGTGCTGTATCTACTTGAGTACACCCACTTCTTTGACCTTTTTCATCTCTTCTAGCATCTCCCATGGAAGTTCTGGAATTTCTATTTCACTTAGTGTGGACTATCAATTTTTCAAACTTCCAAGAGACACTCTAGAAGCATGCTAGCTTAACCCTTGCCAATATTAAACCTCGATGAAACTTTATATATAAGAGGTGTGTCATAAAGGAAAGCGCAAAACAGATATAGATTGTTTTGAGATGTTGGCTATGGGAAATTTTTTTTTTTAATGGCAGAACTCACAATCTTGCCAAATACTAATTATAAAATGTATCAGGAATTTTCAGGAGCAATATATCTGAAAACTTTTTTGCGTAGCCTGGGTAAAGTTCACACACTTGTGGATCAACTATTCAAACATTGGCATTGCCTTTCTCCATTTCAGTTATTTTCACTTCCACCCTCAGATCAACAACCCACATGTCTGGCTGTTCCACGTGGTCTTGTCACCTCAAAAAACTACTCCTCATCTGGTATCTTCCACCAGGAAATGCATCTGAATTTTTTTTTTTTTTTTGCTTTAACAGTAATATTTTATTTGCCTAACTCGCTAACCTTTTCAATTAATCAACTTTTCACCTGTATCACATTACTGGTAACACGGCATTCCCCGTGGCTTTAGTCTGTTACTTCCTTATTCTTCCTTTCCTTCTGTACTCAACCTTGACTTCATGGTCTATAACTTCAATTCTATATTTATTGGCCTCCTAGATTCCTTTATTCCTTTAACACACTGCTGAATCAAAATAGCCAATTTCAAAGTCTAAGTAAATACATACATCTATTTATCTCCCCCCTTTTCTCTTGCCATCGAATGTTTCCAGCATAAAATCACATAATGATACTGATGATATTCTGTACAAGTTCATATCATCCAGTCTGATGCAGTCAAGCAATCAGTGCTATTTACCAGTCCTTTCTTTTACTCACTTCCACTTAACTTCCTGTTTTAATCTCCATGCTGACTATTTTTAACTTTTTGCATTCAACTGAGGTCTTCTAACACCTCCCTGACACTCCTCTTTCTCCTGATGAACTTGCCTTCCTCGTGAGAATGTGGTAATCATTCTACACAGATTCTCTTAACTTCCTCTCACCTCAAAATTTCCTCAGCTTCCAGTCAACTTTGCTTTCTTTAAAGTACGCCACATACCCTTCCTCATACAAAGACTATCTACATGAACATATGAAGACTCGTACAAATGTGCATAGTCAATCTCAATAGTAAGTGAGAAAAAGTTAAACAGCAAAGCTACTCATTGCTATCTCTGGGGAGGGTGTTTAATAGTTGGAGGGAGAGTTATAGCAGACTCTACATTTCTGCTGAATGGAGGGAGAATGTTTGTCTTGGACCCAAGAAGCTAACCCTCTAGCAAAAAGAAAAAAAAAAAAATAGGAAAATATAAAAACTTACAAAACAATACAAAAAAAAATACAAAAACCAACCACCATGAAAAATAAGTACAATAAAGGCTTCCCATTGCTTCAGCTTAGTAGAGAACACAGAGGCAATTCGCCAGAGGACAAAGGGTGATCAGAACAGACAGATGTGCGCAAATCTCGTCAACTGCAAATAGATTTTGGATAGTAATCCCTGGATAAAAATTAAAAATGTGGCAAGTACTTTTTGAAGTTTAGTTTTACTTTGGATTAGTAAGCGTGAATTAATTGACAAATACATCCAAAGATAACATGACATTGTGTTAGGTTTGGGAGTCAAATATACTGGGGAAAAGCAAAATCTTCTTGATCTAAGAATCTGAGATAAAAAATTATATGAAGTTGGTAATAGAGGGGAAAATTTTTTTCCAAGAGGAAAAAAATTCATGATTATTTCGCTACGGATAAGTGTTGGTCATAGTGGAAGATCGTGTTGGACTGGAATTGGAAATATCAGTATGAACTCATATTTAATATTTTTACATTTACTTACATTATCTGTCTATATTTGTTGATGCAGACACGTATTTCCTAGGTTTGCCTGTATAAATCTCCATCTTAGCTTCTAAATATTATTCTCCACAATAGAAACCAAGATTTCTTGGAGAAAGGGTTACTTTGAGAGCTGTGTCAGAGAAAGTGGGAAATGAGCCTGGAACATCTTTAGGAACCAGAAAGTAAGGAAGTGGCCAAACCATGATGGGGACATATCAGAAGAACACAGGCACAAATTTTAAGAGGTTTCTACTAGACATGGAGGTATATCAGGAGGATATAGGAACCAGCTTGAAGGGACTTCTACTAGAAGATCTAAACGTGAATATAAATAATACAGACAATAGATTGTAACCTATTGAAAAAATAAAAACTCACAACTCTATACTGAAACAAGTGGATAAATAAATACTGAGAGAGAAAGGGGAAGTCTTTTGTAAAGTAGAATGCCAACTGATAGATATAACATGAATAAAAGGATTAGAAATCATCAATGGATACTAAAACTAGAGGATTAAGATCTGGTGAGAAATAGGATATAGGCTCAAAACATCTCCATGAAAATTACCTATTTTTACAAAAGGAGAATATTAACCATACCGAAAAACCTGGCAGGTATACTTTAACCATGTGACAAAAGCTAACATTCTCCAATATTGGAACAAACTGACATCATGTGTCTCAAAATATAATTCACTGAGGAGGATATAGTATCACTTCAGTGGTATTCCTGTCCAAAATGTGTAGTCAAAACCTAATTGTGAAGAAACATCTGACACTTACAAGCTGTGTGACCTTGCACAAGTTACTTGACCTCTCTGTGCTTTAATTCCCACATCTTCAAAGTCAGGATGATATTATTTATGTCATAAAGTTTTGTGATAACTAAATGGATTGACATCTGTAAAGCTTCTAAAACTCTGTCTGGAATATAGAGAGTAGTATATAATGTTTATATATTTTTATTATTATCTCCAATTACATACAGTTTTACCGAAAATACCATCACATTGTATATACTATAATAGAGCTTGTGTTTTTCCAACCTGGTCTTAGCCCTTCAGGACAATCTGCTTCTTCATGATTTTCCTGTATGTCAGGGTCTTTGAGAATGTCCAATAAATAGATACCAATAAATACCAGTTCTGTTCCTTCTATTTTAACTGTGAGTAAGTTGAAAAATAAAACAGAGAAGTATTACACAGAGTCCAAAATATCACTGTTAGCACTAAACAAGCCGATGTGAGAGAATGTGGCTCGTTTCTGTTGGCAGGCAGGCTTTTTTATAGTTAACTTCCAGACAGGTAGACTTCCCCATGTAGTCATCAGACCATGTCAGCCTCCTCCACACGGAGTGAGTGAGGACAGGGAGAGGAAGGACATGTGGTGCTAATGGAATTCCATCTACATAGAAAGAAATAACAAGAATGAGGAATAATAACAGTATCCTTTTGCCTTTTTCTCCGTCCTCCATGAAGAGGTTTTACCCTCTGACTTTAATATATTGTGTTTGCTCTGCTCCTTAAAGCATTCTAACTAAGGACTTGGTGGTAATTCAGACTATATGTCCCGGATTTCTTTGGACATTTTCCCCACACATAACTTAAGTAAGGAAGCTGGATATACCTTGCTGAGTGAAGGGTTCAATGGCTGGGTTTACCTGATGCAAAAGTAGTTGGTTAATATATATGAATCCATTAAAATTGATTGATTGGATGACAAAGTCTCACTTGGTAACACATGGAGATCACAGGGTCTGCATATGTAATATCAAGAGCTAGTCAACTAGGCCAACTAGTGAAATCTCCTGAATTTAAGAGCATGAAGGAATAAAGGTATAATATCCAATGGCATAAATAGCTACCCTTCACTGTGTATTAGCATCATCTTACACACTTACCATGTGTTGTCTTATTTAATTTTACTGCAGCTGATCGTGATTGTGCCAGTCATTTGTGTTGTCCCTTCCCATCCTCTGATCCTCTCTGTACCCCCAAGGGACTGACTTCAGAAAACTAAATTTTCCAGGTTCCTTTGCATCTGATTTCCAGTTGGACTGTCAATAGGACTTGGTGTGAGACTGGGGTGGTAGAGGGGAACAAGCAGGGCATTTTTCCTGCTCCCCCCTTTAAGCGGTGCCTCTGGCAGTGGCTGTGTGTCCCTGAGGTCGCCAGCTCCTGCAGCTCAGCCCTCTTCCCTTTCCGATACAGCCTTAGGAGTGGGAGAGACTTGCCACGGGCGGAAACCTCTGTGTTGCCTATCCACTGTCCAGTTCGGCTTTTTAACTCTTCTGATAACTTTAGAACTGGTGTCCCATAATTAACTAATCGAACTACCTGTCATGGGTTCTATTTTCATGTCTAGACCTTGACTTATATAAAGATACAGATTATCTTCATTGTATGGATAGATTAAGGGACTTGTACAAAAACCACACAGCTAGTTTAAAAATAGGCTTTCATGGCAACATTGTAAAATGACTATAACTCAATTAAAAAAAATAGGCTTTCAAATCAGTAGTGCCTCATTTCAAAGCTCAAGTACTTAAACCTCTATGCTGTATCCAAATGATATTCCAAATGAATAGTCTGCAAATAAATAGTTTTCATTAATTGCTCATTTTAATTACTTAGCCCAGATTGTCTACATGATGGGACTAACCAGCTCTTACTGTCTTTAATTGTCAATCTCTCCCATTAGCTTGTGAGACTGCTTGAGAGCAAGAACGAGTGTTACTTATCTTTGTATGCTTAGCACCAGCTACTGTGCTTGGAATGTAGTAGAGCCTTAATAAATATTTGTGGAATGAATGAATAATAATCACTTCCACTTACAGACCGACTGTTTCATTCCAGCAAGCATGCTAGGGGTCTTACGGAAATTTTATAACTCAATCTTCATAACAGTCTTGCAAGGTAGGCATAAATCTTCCAGCATCATAGATAAGGAAAAACAGGCTCAGAGTTGAAACAGCTCACAAGTTAATTAGGTTAAACCCAAGCTAACTGCGCTTTAAGTTCTGAACGTCTTGCTATATTCATTAATGTGAATGCATAAACACACTCATAAACAATTGGGTTGGGAAAAAAAAAAAACTCTGAACGTTTTACTAGATGTTCAGTTATTCGGGGAGCTTCATGAACAGAGAAAGTCTTCTCTCTGTGAGAAAAAGGAGGAGTTCAGTATTTACTTGCCATCATTAAATGAAGGAACAAGCTTCTGTATCTGAAACAATGCTTATGCAGGCAAAAGGAAGAGAAGAATTAGGATAATAATCTGAAAAACGAAACAGTTTAAATTGCAAAAGTGGAAAACATTGGCTACTCCCATAATTATCTAATCATTCTCTAGAGTTACTCAGCATGAGATGTAATAGTGACAGTATTTACAACCAGCTCTCCTAAAGACTTCTCCTTAGAAGTCAGGTTTTAGCATGACTTTTCCATGTCTGGGTCTATTATCTGGAGCAAGGCAGCAAGTTTTCTAAAGTAACCTGGTAGGTATTTTTATTACTGGGTTGTTGATGATGGTTTTTGCTTGTGTTTTTGTGTGTTCCGTTCCCTGTTTGCGTGGTAAAATCCTTTGTATGAGTCTATGGCCCAGGTGGGTTTCTCCCTTAGGTTTTCCTAGAATGATGCATTCCTGGTCTCTGAGCTTGGAGTTAAAATAATGCCTACATTTGTAAGGCTGATTTGCAGAATCCGTTGTCTTATCCTTTGGTTTCTGACGAAAAGGAACAAATAGAAGCAAAATAACTTGGTAGGCATCAAACAAAGGGTCACTGTTGATTCTCCGTGTGCTGCTTTGGCACGTACTTTCTTGGCTGGGTATTGGTTGAATAATTTCTGCTGGATACAGCCAAGAGCCTGTCCTCTTCCTGCAGAGCTGGGAGCCATCTGAGGATTCTGGAAATAAACATTTTTCGTAAGACTTTTGCTGGTGGGACCCTCTCTTTTGTCCCAGGGAAAGGATGTTCTCCTAAGTCTTCTTCATGTATGTACTACGAGTTTTTGCCACGATAAAGCCTTTATTTTGTTAATTCAATAGTATATAATAATATAAGATTAAATGTATGGCTTTTTTTCCCAGATGACTTAGAGTAAAATAAGCTATGTCTATGTATTTACCACCGGGGAGAGAACACAAGAAGACCTTTTGTTAGTTTTACCAAAAATTGTATTCTCTTGTGGTTGAGACATGCCATTCAGGGCTAGAAACCAAGAGGTGTCTCAGACCCCAGAGTGTTGCTATTCGGTGGGTACAGAGTTTCAGTCGGGCAGGATGAAAAAGTTCTAGGAATCCACTGGCCCAAAATGTGCAGAGAGTTAACCATTCTGTAATGTGCTTTACCAGCTAGAACAAAAATAAAAACAAAAACCAAAAGCAGAGTCGTGACCAGCAGACCTGCAAGAAACTCAAGTACGTTTGTGCGAAGTAAGGTCCTGAAGAATGGCCTGCCCCCATGTGAATGCCGAGAAGGCATTAGAGACGTAAAGTGATTCTCCGCTTAATAAAACTCCAGCAAGGCGTTTTCATTAGCAGTGGTGACTGATGGGGAGTTGTCAGTGATGCTGTGGTCCTGGGAGCAGAAGTCACCGTGTAAACAAGGGGGACTAACAAAGGGGGACTGTTCACACGCCTGGCGCTAGCCCGGCCTTGAGGATCTAAAGGAACAACGGGTGCATTCTCTGATTTGGGGCCCAAGTCCTGAAAGGTGATTGTGACGTTCACTATGGGTATTTACAAATTTTGTTAAATAAAAAGAATAGAACTTATTCATTCATTTATTGATTTTCTTCCATTAAAAAAAAAGTGTCTGAAAAGCTGAAATGTTTTCACAGTACAAGCTGGCAAATTAGGGAACATTTAAGGTTAATTGGATCACATTCTTTCCAAGTGCTTAGCTTTTAACAATACATTTTACGCCAGTCAAGACAGTTGTTTATAAAACTTCTTTCAAGGCTGTAAACACATTTTGAAACAAATCTTTGAGGCATGATGATAAAACCTGCACAGTATCACAAAGCATAGAAGGAACAACAATTTGCCTACGTGGTGATTTTCTGTGTTACCAACTCCACCCTCTGGGCCCCCTCAGCTATGTGGAAAAACTAGGCATTTTGAATAGTCTTGTTTGTAGCCACTGAGAAGAATGAAGTCAACTTTGATACAAAAAGGATTAAGTTCTCTCCCTCTCTCTTTGTTTGATTGGGTGACTATACTGAGCTTCAATATATCAAAATACCAGCAAGGAGGGATAAAAGGAAAGAAGGATAGTGGAGAGGGATTGGGTCCTAAAATGTATGAGAAGGAGAAATGGGGGCTATTGAGGGGTTTATGATAAAAGCAGATGCACTACAGATGGAGACCAAAGAATAGCTCTCCCCACTCTTTTGCAAAATGGTCCCATTCTATGAGTTTTTCCAAACCCAGTGTCATGTATTTGCACTACAGTTAAGGTTGCTTGGAATTTTATCTGAGGGATTTCTTTCAGGATAAGTTCATTCCTACGGCCATTCAGAATTGCCAAGCATGTCTCTAATAATCTCCATCCATGACCTCTGAATTTTTTTCACCACCTACCTACCGGACCAATTTGTATTTGATCATAAACTGTCTAGTTCTACTCCAATGTGTTTTCTTGAAAGGTTTTACCTTTCCCAATGAAAGTGTTAAGTTCCTTGGGATCTGGGTCCAAGGACTTTCCGCAGAGCCTTATACTTCCCAACCTGGTTAATATTGTCTTTAGGATAACGTGTCTGCCTTGGTCACTGCTGAAATCCTTTCAATGACTGGCACATAGTAGACTTTTGATAAATATCTGTTGTTTTCGTGAGAGAGTGAGTGAAAAGAACTAAGCTCATACATCATCGTTCCATGGCTATTGCCTTATTTGTGTGTAGGGTAGTGGGATTCAGATTTCTAAGAATTAAGTGCCATTCAGAATGTTGTCGAATAGATGTCATTCAGAAGATTTTAATAAATTAACGCCAGAGATACTGTTAAAATAGCATCTGGCAACTTGAAGTAGATTTACTAGAATAAATATTGTCAGAGTGAAATACTTTGGTTTTGGTACAAAATATTGCCCTAGTTTCAAGACACAAAATTGACAAAAATCTTTGACAAGGGGTTAGTAGAATTTAATAGAGTTTAAGTCATCTTTTTGATTTACATATAAAATGTGTGCCTGTATATATAGATACACATATATCTGCATTTATTATATGTGGATATACATATGGATTTCTTCTTATGTGTTTGATCTTCTCCTAAACCTACATCTTAACTTGCAGCTGTAGGATTCTTTTCCAGATCGTAGATGTATTTGTTATTTTCACTTAGGCAATTTCCATGATTAAAATTCCTTGTCTCCCCAGGTTTCCGTGAATCAGCAGTGCCCCAGAAAGTGTTTCCCTTCCTGAGACTCCAGGGAAGTCTTGGAACGCAAAGAACTCGAAGAGGGAACCTGGCCAAATAGAGATTTTTGATCCTTGGTAGGCTGGCTAAAGCAGATTTTTTAGCACAAACACAAATCAAAGTCTGTGTGTTCTTAAAAGCAGCATTTTCATGTAAGTCCAAGGAGTTCACTTTGATTTTATTTGTTTTGGCTAAAGAAATGAAACCTTTGTTTCAACCACGTGGCCATTATTTTGCAAGGGGACCATAACAAATTATTCTAATCTTTAATCTCACTAAAGAGTAACTACAGTGATTTGATGTAACTTTTTCAATGGAAAATTAACAACTAAATCTTCTCCAACGTCATTGCTTTCGAGATCTCAATCAGAAGCTTCCTAGGTATTTTTGTAATACAATGGATTCTGATTCTGTTCTTCAAACTTAGTATTTTCTTCAGAAGAATGACTATTTATGATTTTGTCAGAAATTTAATAGATTTTTGTCTCCTTAAAAGAATAGAACTAAGAAATATCAAGATTTAAAACATAAATATCTTGGAACACTTGGAAGAGCAACATGGGAGAAACTGAGAAAAGAATTGAAACTCATAGAATAAGATGTCTTTCCAAGCTGAAGGTATGGACTTGCTTTGTGTGGATAAATGTATTGTACCATATATATATAAATTTTTTAAACTTAGACCTTGTAAAGTTGTTCATATCCTCATGTAGTGATCTAATATTGATGTCCTAAGGCCTGATACATCGATAATTTCTTGCTTTAATGAAGTTGGTTTGTAACTGAGAGTGTGTCTAAGTAGGATTATTGATTCAGGCAATTTAATCAGAAATAGTTTTGTGGGGATTTAAATGGAAGACGGGGTCGTAAACATTTTCAAGCACACATTATATTAGAGCAGGACTTGTTTTTCCTGAATCAAAGGCCAGTTTATTTCTTACCCTTCTGGGGCTTCTAGGTCAGAGGAGTGTGGAGGTCACTCCTGGAAAATGGTTCATTGGACACAAAAGCTTTATTGATCTGTATGCAGTGATGACCTCACAATGACCCACTAAAACAAATGTTTTCTTAGAGCTTGGGCAACATACCAATCATTCTCTATAAGAAAAATGCCCATTTGGTTGGGTGTTTCTGGTATTCTTGACTATTTCAGAGCAAATTCTTTTTGCAGAGCTTCAAAGCCATTTTGCCTTCAAACAAAATCTGTATTTTAAACCAAGGGCTTGGGGAAAATTGTCTTGATTCTACAGCTAGTGCCTGCAGGTGGTTTCCAAACTATGACACTGCCACTAATTTTCTTCCCTTCAAAAGTTTTTCTGTTTATACACGTGTAGGAAAAATCTATGCATGTACAAAGTGGAGAATCATGATATAGATGTAGAAAATTACTTTTGCCCGAAATGCTACTTGAATTACACTGTTGTTCAAAACTCCCCTGAAATTATCCCTCAATTCTCACGTCCATCTCCTGAAATGAAGAGGTTAGAAATAAAGATTGAGGCCCTGGCCTCCTAGGTGTGTGCCAAGTTCAACTACTTAGTTGCTGTGTGACCTTGGACAAGTTGCTTAACCCCTTTGTGTTTCAATTTTCTCATCTGAAAGAGGTAATAACAATATTCTTATCTCATAGAATTTGTTTCTTCTTACGTGCTTGGAACAATGACTAGAAAACTGTAAAGGGTCAATAAATATTAGCTATTATTAATAGCATTTGTGGAGAAAAGTCAAGTCAGGTGTTATTTAGAAAGAATTGATCTTTAAATTTTATTTTTATTATTACTTTGGAGTTTGTTGGGTTTAGACATTGACGTGAATGCTATGGCAAAATATTGACAGCACAAGTTTATCAGGTAAAAGAGACAATTGCTTAATAATCAGCTGTATTTTTCTGTTTATGTGGCCCTAGAAATATGCTCCTTAAGCAAAATGTTTTAGAAAGTATCAAAGTATTCAACAAATTTGCTTCAAACTCTAGGGCATTGTTAAAAGCTGGTGGGACTAGATCTGTAAACAGAGAGATTATTTTGCATTAGACAAGGAGTCTGATCATCTCTAGCCCAAGTCAGAATAGTCACTAGTTGCTTTCACTCTGTGAAATGAAGCCTACAGTTTAGACAGCTCATCTAGGTGTTTCAGGAAAAGAGTGTTGGGATCATGATTCATCTAGTTTCCTTTCTGAAAATATTACATAAAATAAATCATTCTCTCAAGTATGGTCTTCACTTTATGTGGTAGACCCTGCTTGCTTTTACATATAAAACCTGAACTATAAAACCATGAAAAAATTGTTTACTCTCAACAATGTGCTTCGCAAAGATTTACAGTGTGATGACAGATTTTCTACAAATGATGTTTAGTGTAAAAAGACAATTAGTTAGAGAAATATCTGAACTGTCTCATCAGACAAATAACAATGTGAGTTTTGACTCCTATTGCGCTTGATATTTAAATTTCCCAGGTCTTTTTGACATAAATTTCTATTCAGAGTTCCCCAAACTAATTGGTGCAGATAACTTTTGACTTAGGTGTATTTAATCCTGTTGCATTTCATCTTCTATTCAGCTCACTTTCAAGTGAAAGCTCTGAACATTTCTTTAAGATGTTTTTGAACAGTTACTCTGTCATTAATTCACTAAAGGTGTCCTGGGTGCCTACTATCAGCAAGGCATTTGCTAGACACCAAGGATACAAAGGTAAGTTACATACAGTTCCTATTATCAAGGTGCTCGTAGCCTAGTGAAGGAGGAGGTTTTAGGCATCCAAACACGTAAATGAAGTGTGTGCTGAAGGCTGTCATAGAGGCAGGCACACAGCAGGGTGGGAAGATAAGGAGTGAGTGGTCAAGGTTACCTTTAAAAGCTTCTTGAAAATGCAAGAGGTACTTGAATTGGAGACGATCGGTCCTGTGGTAGAAGATATTTCATCCAAAGGTGACAATTATACAACTTAAGAATAAATTTCTCATATGTTTTCTTATACCTTTTTTCTCCCCAGATGTTTCTGTTGGCAATAACATGTGCATATGTATCCAAAACACTATCTGGATCTTTTATGAATTCCATGCTCACACAAATAGAGAGACAATTCAACATCCCAACATCCCTAGTCGGATTTATAAATGGCAGCTTTGAGATTGGTAATGAATTATTCTTGCGTTACGTTCTTCTTATATATTATTTTATCAATGGAGCGAGTCTGAGTTTTATTCTCTTTATTTGCTGTTTTAGGCCATTTAATCTGACTGAATATGTTTTCTGAAATAGCCTAGCTCACTTTGGAATATGCTTAGAAACAATTCATTTAAATATTATCCCCAAATAACACTTAAACATTGTCATGTGTGTTATCACAGGACTTTGTATTCTAAAATTAAACAATTTCTTTTTATTTTAATAGGTTTTTTTTCAGTTAGCTAGCATGAGTAGCAGAGTATTTAGAGTACTTATATTTAATCTATTATTTGATAACCTTTAGGGCTTTATCTTTGTATTTAAAGTATATCATGGAAAACAAAGGGATCTATTTTCTAAAAGAAAAAGCGAATATATTTTCTCTCTTTTTGTTTCTGGGAGGCTGACAATTCTCTAGTCTGAGTGCAGAGGAAGGAAGACACTGCTTTTGCATCTTCCTGAATTTATTTCAGAAACAGCTTTTAGGGAAGAATAAAGTCTGTCCTCAGGCTCTGATTTCTGTGGCTGACTGGGAGGATGCGAGGACAGAGAGAAGGAACGAGGAAGGGAAAGATTTCTCCTGTGAACAAAGCAGCATAAAAACATGAAAGCTACTCCTTTATAGTTTTGTAATGGTTTTTACTTCCTTCGAGGTGAAAATTGCCTTTAATATTTTTAATCAGGATCTGAAAGAAAAACTAGGACTGAGCAGAGACAAAGCGGAAACAGGTGCTGCTCGGTCCAGTCTAACAGAGAGCACAGATGCAAAATAACTGTCATTGAATGTAGTCAGGTTGGTGACACAGATATATGCAAGGTCCTATAGAAACACAGAGGAGGGACACAACCTCACTTAGGGGAGGCAGTCTCTTGAAAGATAAGTACAAATTTTTCAGATGAACAAACAGGGTTAGATGAGGGTGAAGAGAATTCCAATAGAAGAAGAAGCATAAGGATGAAACAGCATGGTAGCTCGTGCGGGGCGCAAGATTCAACCCAGTATTATCGACCGGCCAAGCTTAAGGTGGGAATTATTAGGATTCAAGAATGGAGAAATGGGCAAGGGTGAGAGATGGGCTATGGAGAGCTTTGAGTGCTGGCTGTGGAACTTACTTTTTATCCTCTGGGCAACAGAGAGTCGCTAAGAGATTGTCAGAAGTTATTAATATTCCTGTGCCAAGGACCTCTTTGGCAATCTGGTACCAGATGATCTCAGGATAATATTTTAATTGTATAAAATGAAAGCCATATGGTTACAAAGGAAGCCAGTTATGTTTAAGTAAATTAGCAAAATATTAAAAACAACTTGTCATATAATAATTTTTGTACTTTTTTTTTTGTCAGTGGAGGTACTGGGGATTGAACCCAGGACCTTGGCCATGCTAAGCATGCGCTCTACCACTGAGCTATATATACCCCTCCCCCTAATTTTTGTACTTTTTACCAACACAATAAGTAACAATATCTCCACCAATTTTGAAGTCATCATCAGTGTCAATAATATTTTGAGGTATCTGAAGCAACTGTAATGTCCTGTGCAAATATCTGTAACTTGTATTGGTGATAATTGGTGAAAAAAAATCGTAGGTACCATTAATACTACCATAGTTTGTGTCTTCTTTCACTGTCAAAGAAAACACTAATATTTAATAAAGTCAGTGAAAATACAGATGCAATTTTTGTTTCTCATTCAAGTTCATAGAATGCCTGGTTTCTGTCCATGGGCTTCTTCGGGATTTGTAGATTACAAGTCAAGAATCCCTGTTAAAAGACACTGTGAAACAGAGCCTCCTTTCAGGGCAGGAGCTGTGTCTTATTCATTTATTATTTCATGCCCCTCCTAGCACCAGTCCCAGTATTTAAGATATTTATTAATGCAATAAATGCTCGATGGCAAATGATTGGGTGAGGCTGTTAATTCAGACTTTGCTCACATTTAACTGAAATATTCATCTTTTCATCTCAATTTTTCCCTAGGAAATCTTTTGTTGATTATATTTGTGAGTTACTTTGGAACTAAACTGCATAGACCCATAATGATTGGTGTTGGATGTGTGGTTATGGGCCTAGGGTGTTTCTTACAGTCACTACCTCATTTCCTCATGAACCGGTAAGTAGCGCAGTTTCTGATGACTTTTTAGGTTCAGCTTTCAGCTGCAGGAAACGAAGCTTGGATTTCCTTTCTAGAAACGATGCTTCTAAAGGCACTGAGCACTGTAAGGGGAACTGCCAGGCACAGGTTCTGTTGCACACGCCTGTTTTCTGCTCTTGGCTGTCTGGTCCCCACTTACAGGTCAATTTTACAAAACAGGGATTTAGGACAAGTCTTTCATGGAGTTGATCTGATGAAAAGATTAGGACCAGGCAAAATTTAGGATTACCCCTTTCTAAGGATTAATTAGAAACTTCTAATTATAGTTGAATTTCTGTTTAATTAGAGGTCATCAAGAGACAGACCTGTCTGAAGGTTGATTTTTAGTTTTTACAAAAGTAGTATGTGTGCAAATCTGTAAAAAATAAAATTATACTAAAGACTTACATGGAAAGAAAAAAAGAGTTTACCCCTGCTCCTTCGATATTGCTCGTATTATGGCTTTCCAGAGGCCCCCCAGCCCTTTTAGATCTTTCTTCAACTATTTGTTTCCATTTTTCTAAGTAAATGTTAACTCTTTTCGTTTTCGGTGCTTTAGTGTTATGTTATATATATATTGACTTCCTACTATAAAATCATATTTACTATCCCATGTGTATGACTACATAAATACATTTCATATTTCAGCTGAACCATGCTGTTATTATTCCTTTCTTATTTTACTTTTTATTTTCCTTGGGTTTAATATTGCCTCACTTTTTTATTTGATTCATTTCCTTTTTATTTCTTACTAATCATCACCAAACTCTCTACTGGTAGGGCAATGTCTTTTCAATATCCTCATATATTATTTCAAAGGGTTCACCTTTGTCTTTGAGATACCTCTCCATCAATTCTCCATTTCACCATCAATTCTCCATCTGCCATCTGAACTGGGAGCCCTCCAGGCCCCCGCAGGGCTGCTTCCTTGAAATTTTCACTCATCCTTCTCCTTGGGATTTTTTTTTTTTTTTTTTTTTTGCCTCTTTCTTCCATTCAGTAACTTATTTCCTGGGTATCACATCTTCTGCTTTCCTTTTTACTCTTACTCCTTTCTGCGGAAAACATAATCTAATAGGTTTCTGAGAAAGTGTGTAAGGGAATTAAAAGGTTTAAGACCTTGAACATCTGAAAGTATTCCTCTTCTATCCCATACTTGGTTGATAGTTTGACTGGTATAAAGGTCTAGTTTGACGTGTTTTTTGTAGGAATTAAGACATTGTTCCCATGTGTTTTCTAGCTTCTAGTGTTACTGTTGAAAATCTTATGTCATCCTAACCCTTGTGACAGGTTTCTTTTCTCTGAGAGATATTGGGGTTTTCTTTAAACTCCAGAGTCTGAATTTTTATAACTGTCTTGGTATAAATCCTTTTGCTCTGTTTTACTAGGTGCCTTCAATCAGACATTTGTAAAATGTTTGTAAAAGTTTGTAAAATGTAAAAACATTTGTAAAAGTTCCTTGTATTCTTTCTTTGATAATATCCATCCACCTCTCCCCTTCTATTCTTTCTTTCTAGAACTTTGACTAGTTCTTGAATGTTGTTACATCCTGAATTAAACTTCCATTTTTCTCATCGTTTCTAGCTAATTTTGTATCTCTTTGTCTTCTTGTTATTTTGGAAGGGGAGATTTCTTTAACTTTATCTTCCAAACCTTTGAATGGATTTCTAATTTTTGCTATCATATTTTTAATTTTCAAGAACTCTTGTTCCTTGATTGTATCTTTGTAAGGAACATCTTGCTTATTTCAAGAATGCAATGTCTTTTTCCAGCTACATTTTTTCATCTGTCATCATGTCTCTGTCTCCTTCAAGTGTATGGTTTTTTTAATCTGCTTTGTCTCTCTTTATGTGATAGGCTTCCTTCGTGTATCCCATGGTTCTTGATTAGCTCTTCACATTTAAGAGAGAGGAATAACAACACCAAGCTAACATGTGTGGGACTTGGTTAATGGAGGACTTCTTCACAGCACAGGGACTGGATAATTTATAGATGGTGCGGAACTGCCCATCACGTGTCAGTTATCCCAGGCAGGGATTCTCCAATCTGTTGCCTGAGACGTGGAAACTTAGCTACCAGCCAGGTGGGAGTGGGAACCTCACTTTTAAATACATAGATTTTTCTCTTGCTTAATACCCTTGTAAGCCTTTTCCTTTTCCATTTTAAAATCCATGAACTGTCATTTTGCTGATAGTTTGGGGATGAATGGACTTCGAATGAGTTATTGGGCTTTAATGGATAAATTAAATGAAAAAGATATGTTATCTTCTTAGGTATTTCTGAAGCAATCAGAAGTTTCCAGGCAAGGAGTTATTACCGTCTTTTTTATTTCCTATCCTAAGACAACATCAAGTAATATTCAGCTGTTCTTTATCTTTTTTCTACCCTCTGCCAAAGGTGTTATATTTTTTGTCTGAAGCTGGCATATCTCATGGGATCATAGGTATGGAGATGGACGTCTTGTCCACACTTCACAGCCGAACTGTATGGGCATGACTGGGCAGTTGCTCTAAGGGGAAGTTATTTTGACCCTTTATATTATGCTCTATTGCACAGAAATTAGAACTATTAGTGACCTCCAAGCATAATATCCTTTAGATCATTTGGAACTCAGAAGGGCTAGGTTTTTTTGGTTTTGTGTGTGTGTGTTTTGTTTTGTTTTGTTTTGTTTGGCTTTTTCTTATCTAATAGAAATATAGAAACCAAGCTAGCATAATTTCTAACAAAGAGAGACTTATCTGGGCCAATTTTCTTCCATTATTGCAGCTTGTAATTTACCTTCTGAGAAAGGGCATATGAATTTTGTGGTAATTTACCTAAGGTACATAGTCACAACCTGTTAACCCTTTTGTTCTTATGAGAAGAGAGAAAGTCATCACATGGCACTGTCACAGTGTTTGAGTTTCCAGAAGTCTCTCATTACGATGGGCAGATGTCTTGTTTTTCTTGAGGACCGATGAATGCGTGAAGCGATTATTGTCTGAATTCTCAGAAAGTGGGGGTATATTTCTTTATGAGCAAACCTCAGAGAAGCCCACGTTGGAGAGCTGTTTTGTTGTGTTGTTTTTCCCCCGAAGCCTTTATCTTCTTAATTATACTTTGTAGAGTCTATTATTTTTCTTAGTTTTTGTTCCTTATCCCACAGTAATTATTTCCAGGAAACAATCACCTAAAATAGCACAGAAGTTTGATAGTATATAATCTAAAAGGTAGGTCATACAGATATAGATAATTAAAAGCAAGTGGTCAATGAATAGCACATTTACAGTGAGTGGCAAGTTTACTGTTGATGATGACAATCTCTGGTGATTAGGTGGCAAAGATGGAAAGATGTCCGCTTTACTGGGTTTGGCTGTTGTGTCTTAAGCGAAGCAGGAGTTAATGTCTTCACAATGTTCACACTGTCCTCGTTGGCTCCCTGACATAAACATGTCTTCCCTCTGTTCAAACAGATATGAATATGAATCTACAGTTTCAGTTGCAGACAATTTGTCCTCAAAGAGTTTCTTGTGTATGGAAAATGGAACCCAGAAGATTTTCAAACCAACAGAGAATCCAGGTTGTCTGCCTACTTCATTTTTCGGCTTTAGTTGATTTGTAACTCAACACTTTCTGTGGAGGGGCTCTGAATGACTTGTTGGGTTTGGTTAAGTAACGTAAATAAACAAAAACATACTTTTTTCCCTCAGGGATTTTAGAGGCGATCGTGGTGGGGAAATAGGAATGGCGAATAACACAGAATGTTATTCCTCTTTATTTGAATGTACTTATAAAGATTGCCTTGTCTACTTTTTTAAACGGTCATTTAAAAATAAGTCAAAGACACCCATCCAAGGACCACTGCGGAGTTAATTCCACAGAGGAAAGTATTTTAGAAGGATGGGTCTCTGCTGATTATCTGGTCTATACAATTATCAAGACAGGAAATTGATGCAGAAACAAAGTTCAAACAATTTGTGTCATATGACTGACATTCTATAGCAGAGAAAGCAGGCGAGGATGCTGGAGTTCTGATTTGCTCTCCTCTCTTTCTGCTGAACTAGGAACTTGTCTTTCTGCCCCACTTCTCCCTCTTTACCTGAGATGCTACTTCACAGTAGAACACAACAGTGGTACCTCTTCCAGCTTCCTGCCGTCCCAGCGCCAACATTCCTGCCTCCGCCCCTTCGTCTGCTGGGGGAACCTATATAATATTGTAATACTTAGTCTGGAGGTGACCCTGTTGATTTACCTCAGACCAGAACATTTTTCTCTCCTGTGCCAGGGACATTTCTATGCTGGATTCGTATTACTGGAAGCTACGATGGTCCCCAAGTTTGGGGCTTTCACTGCCAGCATGGAATCAGAGGGAACCAAAATAGTTTAAAAGAATTTAAGAATAACTGCCTCAGAAATTCTAACCCAAAGGAAACTCCTGGGGAAACAAAGGAAAACTGGGACATCAACAAGGGCCTGTGTTCTCTCCTTGAGCTGGCTTTTGCCAAAACTAACTCAAGTCTTATTTCCTATTTCTTTTAATGTGCATTGTAGTAGATAAACAAAGCCTTCCCAGTCTGGTGTATCTCCAGGAAAATGTGTTGGTTCCTTGATAACCTGATATTTTCAGTTTTGCCCTAAAGGAAACTTCGGGTTTGCCTATGATCTCTAGACACAAATAATTGTGCTCACCATAGATAAAAATGTGAATACCCAGAAATGGAGACTATGACTTTTCTGAATGGAGAATGACTGTGAGATGGCCTCACAAGAAATTTCCAGACCCAGCTGTGCTCAGGACCCTCACATCTGTGGGTGGTGCAGCTTACTAATCATCCGGGAAATGCAAATCAAAAACCACAATGAGATACCATTTCACACCTGCCAGTATGGCTGGCATCAAAAAGACAAAAAATAACAAGTGTTGGCTAGGATGTGGAGGAAAGGCAACCCTTGTACCCTGTTGCTGGGAATGTAAATTTGTGCAGCCACTGTGGAAAACAGTGTGGAGGGTCCTCAGAAAATTCAGATTAGAACTACCATACGATCTAGCAGTTCTTCTCCTGGATATATATCTGAAGAAAACAAAAACACTAATTCAGAAAGATATATGCACTCCAATGTTCATAGTGGCATGTTTATAATAGCCAAGATATGGAGGTAACCTAAGTGTCTATCAATAGATGAATGAATAAAGAAGATGTAACACACATACACACACACACACACACACACACACACACACACAGGAATATTACTCAGCCATATAAAAGAATGAAATTTTTCCATTTGCAACAACGTATATGAACATGGAGAGGATTATGCTTTGTGAAATAAGTCAGAGAAAGAGAAATACTGTATGTTTTCACTTTTATGTGGAATGTAAAAAAATAAAACAAGTGAATGAGTATAACAAAACAGAAATGGACTCACAGATACAGAGAACAAACTAGTGGTTACCAGTGGGGAGAGGGGTGGGAGGGGGAAAAAAGGGGAAGGGGGTTTAGAGGTACAAACTACTAGGTATAAAATAAATAAGATCAAAGAATGTAATGTGCAACACAGGGAATATAGCCCACATCTTATAATAACTTTACACGGAGTATAATCTAAAAAATATTGAATCACTGTGTCGTACACCTGAAACTAAAATAATAGTGTAAGTCACTATACTCCAATTTTTTTTAAAAAGTTATTCGGTGGTAACAGTATATACTAGGCTCTATAGGGAAAATGTGAAATATTTTTAGTTTCTATAAAGCAATTAGAACTGCAGAGAATTCAAAATTCAGTGAGACTCATTCAAATCTTATAAATACAGTGTCAGTTCTAGGGAAGGATATTTACGGTTTTTTTCCCTATTTCCGAAGTTGGTATATAAATAGGAAAGCACTTATAGCAGCTAACTGAGTTAAGTAGTTGGTGGTAAATTAGCTCTCTGCAGGGAAAAGAAAAGCCCTGAGTTTCAGTGTTTGTCAGTGGTATAAATACCCCCATCAAACTTCCCATAAGTTATCACTAAACACCGAACTGGGAAGAGATGCGTATACTCAGCTCTCCCAGCGCAGTAGAAATGGGCCCCAGCACACCGCTGACTGTCGGCCATACCTAAGACTGTGCCCGACAATGCAAGAGGACTGGCCCGATGAGTGAGTCACGGCCAGGATAGTAACGTGCATTGTTGGCAAGGTGCCATGCTCACATAAGAACTGTGAAATGCTTACCAAAAACTTCGAATTAAGTATTGCTGATACTTCACTATCAAAACACTAATGCCATGTCTTTTTTGCTTTTGATGCAGAGTGTGTGAAGGAAGTTAAATCATTAATGTGGGTGTATGTACTGGTTGGAAATATTATACGTGGAATTGGTGAAACTCCCATCATGCCTTTGGGCATTTCCTACATAGAAGATTTTGCCAAATCTGAAAACTCTCCTTTATATATTGGTGAGTTGGAAAATCTGCCTTAGCCTCTTTCTGGGACAGTAAATTCCTTGAGGGTGGATATTGGTTCTTTGTTTAAACTCAGCGATTTCCAGAATGATATCAGAGAGCTTTGGCACAGCTGGCCATCAATTAAAGTCAGTTGAATGAAGCAATTACAGGCTACCTCCAAATAGGCCACTTTGCTAAATCTGCTTTTTTACTATTGAAAATACCATTAATCTAGTGACCCTGGAGTTCTATTTGACTCCCCCATTTCCTTGGCACCACTCTATACTCAATCTGTTGAGATTTACCAATGTTTTCTCTAAAATGTCTCATATTCAAAACTTCTCACTATTTTCATGATCTCTGTTTTTGTTCAGGTCTTCATTACTTCACATGTAGATTATTATAACTTCTTTATTGGTCATTTTATCTCTAGTGTTTTTAATCAATTTCTTATAACCATTTTCACAGTAAAATTTTTCTCAAACATTCTGTCTTCTCTTTCATGCTCATGAAATGTACTGAGTGTTTATTTATTAAATGTGAGCTCCCCACTTATTACCCATAGCTGCAATCAATGTATCTATTTAGTTTTCTTAAAAGTTTCTCTATAACAACAGATTGTTTCATATTTTTCACAAATATCTGTCTTCATACTTTTGGTTATGTTTCCTGAAATTTCCTTTTCTAAAATCTATCAATACCTCCCACAACAGGCAACGTAAGATCCACCTTTGTATGTTGTCTTGCAATCTCCTAAATATTCTCAATTTAATATGTATAACTTGCTTATATCTTTAGTTATTCCATCTGTTATTGGTTATATAATCATAACTTTGAGCAGAGAGACATTTTGCTGTTAATGTAGAAATATCTTTTTAAAACCAGAAAAGTCAAAGAGGGTGAGAGAAGACAGGAATGGAGCTGCACATAATGAGATTAAAATATTTAGGAACAATTACCTCAAGCAACTTTTGGTAATTTTTGATTATTTGGCAATAATCTTTTTCAGTGTTTTTCTATTTCAGTTCTTTCAAATCCCTTCACATACTTATACTGAAAGACAACAAAATGCTTACCTGCTAGAGATTAACAAACATCTTGTTATAACATGTGTTATTTTCTTAAACAAATATAACAGTATATAATATATAGAAACAACTGTGATCATCTCTATATGTCCTAAGATGAATAAGACATGGTCCATATAAGGTTTAGTATATAAGTAACTACATAATTATAAATCAATAAAATTTGATAAATATGTGTATATAATTAAATTTGAAAGATTACATGAAATTTAGGGAAAAATGAAATAAGTGGATAAGTCTGTGTCTAATTAAATAACTATATATCAATTAGCCATACATCAAGAAAACAGTTTGGTGTTTTAGGAGATAACATAAAAACTAGACATAAAGTTTCAGGATCACCTATACAGAGACAATAAATAAAATGAAGAGGGAGAAATAAGGTTGCTATGGGAGGTCACATACCATACAGTGAGAGATCCTGGAATAAAATACTAGGGAACACTTCTACTTAAGTAGCAGAGTAGGAGGGAGAAATTTTAAAGAAGGGGTCGTCATAAGGGAAAAAATAAAGCAATAAGTGAATGTATAAGTTCAGGGGACTTAGGAGGAAAATGTCAAAAGAAAGTTGGCCAGTTAAGAGGATGAAGACCAGAGAAGGACACTGGATAAGTGGCAAAGAAATCACGGGGGCTATCAGAGAGGATTTTGAGTAGAATGTGAAAGGATTAGAGTGGAATGGGTGAGTGGTGAGGCAGCGAAGGCAAATGTAATGACAGGAAAGAAATCAGCGTGGATTTGAGACATTGTAGAAATCAGTGGATGGGGGCAACTGGACAAGTACACAAGAGGGAGCGTTTGGCTGAGCAAGACCTCAGAGAAGACAGAAAGGATTAGCATCAAGAAGTCAGGTGTGTACTGGTTGGACTAGCCTCTAGAACCGTGGAGAAGGCAGAGGCAATAGAAGAAGACACATTTTGAAGTAAAGAGGAAGAAAGTTGAAGAAGCTCATGCCTGGATTTTCAGTAAGTGGAGAGGGCTCAGCATAGAGTCAGAGGTCTAGACGAGTCACGAGATAGCTGATGCTAATGGCCCAGATGTGTAACGAGTCCGGCGAGGACAGAGGGGACTGATGGAATTGGAAGAGAAGAATGTGGAGGCTGAGAAAGGAGGTGGTGAGAAGAGGGAAGAGAATTATCAGCAATGGTGAGGACAGAGCCAGAGGAGGTTTCCAGCTGCAGATCTGGGAGTGAAGCTTTTCTGAGGAATATGCCACAAGGAATTTATCATAACATGGTATTGCTTTAAAATTCTTCTAAAAGTATGACTATGGAAGGCATCACAAGAATTGTGCTCTGTGTTGTAGCTTTGTCAATAACAAGATCCCAGCTTACGCTACTACAGCACATCTTTACCTGTAACCCAGCGTGAGAGAGAATTTGGAGCCCTAGAGAAAGTGGCTTCAAACGATGGGGCTCTTTTTTCAACATTTAAAGAAACAGCCTTGCTATTTATACATACACCAAGCTTAATTTTCTTACAGATCAAATACATTCAGTACAGATTGAGTACAAAAAAGTCTAAGGTAAAAACAATTCAATCTTCAAACTCTTCATGGGATTAGAACTCTGTATGTGGATGTATAAACTATATATAACTTTATATTTTCCTTTATTTTTAGGGTTTATAGAAACAGGAGCGATCATTGGTCCTTTGATTGGACTCTCATTAGCATCGTTCTGTGCAAATATTTATGTTGACACTGGATCTGTGAAAACAGGTAACTCAATAAAATCTATTTATTAGCTGTCTCAAGCATCTTCAGGTATGTTATCACATTTAATTGTTACTTTACGCAGCTACATAGATTATTTCCACTTTCCAGGTGACCAAACTGAAGTGAAGGCATTTAAATAATTTTCAGTGTTTCAAACCAGGGAGCAGGAGAGCAAGATAAAACGCTGATCTTCCAACTCAAAATCCGGCGCTCTTTCTACTGCACCAAAATAGTATTTCTTGTTTTCAAAAGAGTTAAGCATATAGGTTTGAAATTTTTTTTAATATAAGCAATCATTTGTGGATAGCGAAATAGACCTTGTAGTTATTTAATAAATACCTGTTTATAAATTCCTTACACAATAGGACAGATAGTCAAACTCATTTATCGCTAGACAATAGTGTAATATCACTTATTGTCAGAGAAGTTTTATCAGTGTCTGAATTATGTATCAATTCCGTACTTGGATAGAACCTGACAATTATAATTTTAATAATTTTGTATTGTTCATACAGGAAGCAATGACTTAAGCTAATAAAATATGTGTGTATCTCTTTACAGATGCTCTGACCATAACCCCCACTGATACTCGTTGGGTTGGTGCATGGTGGTTTGGCTTTTTGGTTTGTGCAGGAGTGAATGTGCTCACTGCCATTCCTTTTTTCTTTTTGCCCAAAACGCTTCCAAAGGAAGGAGTAGAGAATAGCGCTGAGACCGTCACAAATGACAAAGAAGAGAAACAAAGCAATGGCAAGAAAAAGAGGGATGCAATCACTAAAGGCAAATATAAACATTTTAAATTCTACATAATTTACCTTTTGGTTGCTATAGATGTGTCTGTATTTTAATCTAACATTTCAATATGCTAGGCTGCCTTAAGGCAATTTGTCATTAACAGTCAGCAGTCAATAATGTCTGGCTAGTCTGATTCCTCCTATGCTACTCCATGGAAATAAACCATATAATTTAGGGGCTGAATTATCTCAGATCAGCATTTGTATAAAATTATATGTCAGTCTGGGCACTCAGTAAGTAAGTAAGTAAATAAATAAATAAATTTGATCCCATTAGCCTTAAAAAAAAAATCTCTCTTATAGGCAGCATAGGTCTAATTAAAAAAGAAATTCAAACCAAGAACGAAAGGAAGAAAAAAATATATGCTATTCAAAATAGGTATGATTTGGTTCTGAAACCAAAAATGTTGGCTTAGCTGTGAGCATCTCGGAAGTTAAGGTAGAAAAAGAAAACACAAAATGTCATATAATTCTCTACATTTGATAGACGGGAAAGGATAACAGTTCTGAAAAAGGAACCGTTCTCCAAGTAACAAATTGTATAAAAGAAAAAAATTATCATATGACGTGTGGGGCCTATTGCGTCACATAGTGGTTTTCCAGCCAATGCAGGAGCATGTTTCATAGAACAGATTTGGGGTTTGTTTTTTGTACAGATCCTCAATGAAAGCTCCAAAGCATAGTTGACAGAAGGTTTTTCTGTGAGAAACTAAGCTAAGGTTGTCTATGTATTCGTTTTCAAGAGCACTCATTGTCAACCTGGGCCAGCTAGGGACATCACCTCGGAAAGTTCTAAAGTGACTGATGCCTGCAACTCTGTAGTGTTCCCCAGAGGTCTGGTGTATTTAGTATGAAGTATGGGCTGGCCCTTGGGATTCTTAAAGAGTGTTCTTTTGGAAGGTGGTGGAGGGTCAGTTTCCTGATCTGTAAGATGGGGACATACTATTTATTTATGACTATAGAGTTGTTGTGTGAGGGTAGACAGAGCCCTAACACATAGGACTACTATTAACGGCTTCCTGGTTTTAGTATTATTATTGTGGATGTTGCTGCTTCCTCCATCACCCATAAATTATAGTACCAACTTGCCCAGAAATCTTAGCAATTACAAATTCACTTAAACGACAATTGAACATAATTTAATACTTCTTGGATCATTAGGAGCCATTCAGAATCTTACAAATTCTGAGTCGTTACGATTATATTCACGACGCTTGTCAAAGGGCTGGTATAGACTGATAGAGGATTTTAACACACACTGTTGTTTGCAGGCTGCAAGATCAATTCTCAAGACTAGGAAAGGGCTTGGTATAAGACATGTAGAAACGACACTGAAATTAATGGGACTCACCTGTTAGGTGAGGATGTAAACAAACATGGGTGCCTTAAACAGCTCCAAGAAGCTCTGAACACAACTTTTCTCCCTGGCTGTGTACTTTATTGATAAATATGAATTCTACTAGAGTTCATTTCTTTGAGTTAAGCTATGATTTCTCCTTTCCAATTTGTTTATTTTTTGATACTTTGTTCTAGAATGAATAGTAGACAGCTTATTAAGCAAAACAGGATTATACACAATAACTAAGGAATCAAGACAGAGAACATGAAGATAAGAAAAGTGAAAAGAAACTATCAGTAAGACTTTGACCCACAATGGAGACATTTTGACCCAAAACCTTTGCTAGAGATGGGCCACAAATTTGGCTCTGAGCTTTGTCAGTTCACCCAAAGAGGAAAACGTTTTGGTTAAATCTTTTACATAGTCCTTAGTCTTTACCAAATAAATCAGGGTCTCAGGGAGAGAAGCCTGGAGGTTGGTATTTTAAAAGACTGTGCACCATTGGCAGAACCACCAAAACTGTTGTTCTAGAGAAGCAGAGAAGTGCCTACTACTTGAGAAAATTTATATCCCATGAATTCCCACATGTATCTTCATTTTAAATACTCAGGAGTGATATTATCAATATTTCAATGTGAACTTCTTTATCAAATTGATTTCCTTCCTGGCTTTAGAGAACAGAATAAGAGAACAAGCACATTTCATTCTAGATGACCTCTAGAGAAGAGAAGATATTAATAGAAGGAAAAGAGAAGGATGAGAGGAAATGGTGTGAACTCGGACATTTTGGTCATGTTGTACTTTTTCTTTAAGACACAATGGTAACTTGGTGAAGGCAAAGCGATTGTGTTCTGATCCCTACCCAGTCAGCCGCATCACTACCAAAGCAATGATATAACTTTAGCTTTTGAGGGGTGAAAAGAATTAAGAAACATACGTGCATTATAAAACAGAAAACCATCATTTGGAGGGGAGGTTGATGTTTCAGGAAAAGTCCATCGTAAAATGCAAAGCCAAGTTCGTTTGACACTATTGTCATTCTTTCTTTTCAGATTTTTTACCATTCATGAAAAGTCTTTTATGCAACCCAGTTTACATGCTTTTCATACTGATAAGTGTGCTACAGTTCAATGCATTTGTCAATATGATCTCCTTCATGCCTAAGTATCTGGAACAGCACTATGGAAAATCAGCCTCAGATGCAATCTTTCTAATTGGTATGTTTGCTCTTCTCTGCATTGGTACCCCATTTTTTTACCCCCCATGAAATGGTGAATACTGTGACGATGGGTCTGGGAAATTCCTCAGTTGAAATCTGTTAAGATATTTCTGTCTCTGGTACTTTTCCCCCTTCTGCTCTCCAGGGAACTCAAGAGATGGCAGGGAAGGGAAGAAGCCAGAAAATCCTGGTTTTCTCCTTGCTTTGTCTCTCTCCAGTCAGAATGCAAATTCAAAATATTTGAAGAAATCTTGGGGAACGCCCAAATTAGATACAGTTTTCAGATCGGCAATTCATTCATGTAAAAAAGCAAGACAGAGTTAACTCATTAGGAGTTGTGTTTCACTCTCAGATTTTACCTTTTTTGGCTCCAATTCATGAATTCCATGGTTTCTAACTCTGTTCTCTGCCCCCCTGCCCCCGCCCCTGGGTGTTTTGAGACATCTCTGCATCCCATACATTCTGATTTTCCTGCCACCACACTGACCCCAGGGGGTCTACTTCACCCTGAGTTTCTCTTGGGTTTTTTTTTCTTTCACTATTCTGAAAAGAGAATTTTCAGATTACACGTACTCACACTACCTACACTCACACACCTTTTACAGTTTGTTAAAAGTTCAGATACCTGGGGCCCACCTCAGACAGATTAAATTAGACTCTCTGGTATGGGACTTGGAAGTGCATTTTAAACAATCTCTCCTAAGAATGTGATTCAGTGAGCAAATCCTGGCATTGTAAGAATGAAACACAGGACTATCTTTTCCCTTCCCCTCCCCCTTTTGGGGGGGAGGATTAGGGGAGGGAGAGTACTAGTCAGTAGCAGCAAAATATGAAATGTAAAGCCACTTAACAATCACAGGTTTATCAAAGTACCTCTAAAGTACCTTGAGCTGAGTCAAATTTCTTAACAACCATAGCGGGAATAAACAGCTGCAAAATCATACTAATCATACTCTATATGATTATATGATATACATTATATACAAATCATTATATACATAATCCCACTCCAAAGAATGAAAAGTAATAAATGACTAGTCAACTTTGACTTGTTACTTCTACCTGGATCCTAAGAAAAGAGACATAGACCATGAACCCTGCATATGAGAAATTTACAATCTATTGCTATTAATTACATGAATGACAACAGTCTTCCAAAATGTACTTTGATGTTATGAGGCATTAAAATATCTCTATATGTGACATGTAACTAAGTGGGAATAAATTTAAATCAGTTTTCTCCACTGTGAGTTGGACCTAAGTGGTTGCTTGTGTAAGACATACTAGATAAATGTGACGTCACTTTTGTCCCTTTGCTAAGTCACTTTGTACATAATATTTTACTTGCATTTGTAGGTATTTATAACTTACCTCCAATATGCATCGGATATATAGTTGGCGGTTTAATTATGAAGAAGTTCAAGATTACTGTCGTACAAGCTGCCCACATAGGATGCTGGTTATCTTTATTTGAATATCTTCTCTATTTTTTGTGTTTTCTCATGATTTGTGATAATTCCTCAGTGGCTGGCATAACCACCTCTTATGAAGGGTATGTTGTTTTCTAATAAACGTTGTTCTCTTTCAACATTTAATAACATTTTCTGCAGTAATTATACATGACCAGATCATTTGCTAATTGAAGCTAATGGCAGTAATCTGTATTCCTTCTCTATCTTATTATAGAGGTTGGGGATATGTCACCGAGTCAGTGAGTTTATGATTGCTTGTGTGTGTGTTTGACTTTGTGATATCCTAGTAGATAGTAGAGTGAAGAAACTATGCTTTTAGGTTATATTAGGATGTGTTATCTATTTATTTTACAGTCTCACATATAGGTAAAATTTAAAGTTAACTAGAATCTCAGTTACCTTTACATGTTTCCACAATGGGCTTAAACTTAACAAAACTGAATCCTAATACATGATACAGAAATTCATATATAAATTTATATATTTTATTCATATAAGTGTGTCTATATCTTGAATAGTTTCAGATTTCCATTTTGAGGGTTATCTGGGTTCACAGGAAGGTTTTGCATAGTGACATGAATTTTAAAAATTCATCTGTAGGGTATACGTAGGTAATGAAGTCATCGGTTAAAATGAAATGAAGAGCATCCTAAAATGTTCCCTTTCACATTGTTGACGACTAAGCAATTGGAATAATATTAAATATATAATCATAAAAGTAATTTTATATATTATCTGATTTGAGTCTTGCAAATTTCATTTAAGGTAGGTGTTGTTTTTTCCATTTTACAGATGAAGAAATTCAGATTCACAGGGATTAAATGACCAAGGGAGGTCATGGAACACCCCTTCAACTCCATCAGTATAGTAAAATAAAAATTAAAATTGGTAAAATCTTAAAGATTATCTCCATCTCCAATTATCCTGATTCCCAGAGCAGATGTGTAAAAAGGCATAATCTAGTTATGAGTCAGGACTTTAATGTGATCTCTAGACTCCCTCTCTATGGCTCTTTCCATTACATTACACAGAGCATAAGAAAACCCAAAAAAATCATTGCCAAGGCTGAAGTCAAAGAGCTTACCCCTAATGATTTCTTCTAAGAGTTTCATTGTTCCAGGTCTTAAATTTAAATCTTAATCAGTTGGAGTTAATTTCTGTGTGTGCTGTAAGATAAGTATCCAGTATTCTTTTGCACATGGCTGTCTGGTTGGTGTTCCCTCCACCATTTATGAAGAGACTTTTTCAACCCCACTGTATATATTCTTGGCTCTTTTGTTGTAAATTAATTGACATGTATGCATGAGTTTTTTTTCTGGGCTTTCTATTCTGTTCTATGTGACTGTTTTTATGCTCATACCATACTGTTTTTGGTGATACAACTTTGTAATATGGTTTGAAATCAGGAAATGTGATTATCTACAGTTTTATTCTTCTTTCTCAAGATTCCCTTGACTATTTGACTATCCGGGGTCTTGTGTGGCTATAGGATGGGCTCTCTGGTTGCCCAGGTTCTCTGGCCAGGCTTTCTGGGTGGATAGAACTGGAGACTCTGCTCAGCAGGTGAGCAGAGCTCCATGGCTAGTATGGATGGTTGACTGGAGACCCAAATCAGGCATAACTGCCAACTGAACTCTGGCCAGAGGGGACCATTGCTCAGCCCTGCAGATGGGCAGAGGCACTGGCTGGGATCTCTGCTTGGATACAGCTGCAAGCAGGAATACAGTCTGCCAACATCTAAAGCTGATTGCTCTCAGTCCCGCCTGCCTTCTTCTGACCCCCAGTGGTTCAGTGGCTGTTTGTTTACCTTAAAGAAATCATTGAAAAAGTGGCTATGATCACAGAAACTGGTGTCTTTTATGCCAGAGCTATAGTACCCAGGCCACACATTGACAACTGGAAGATTTCTGTTTCTATTTTAGGGAGCAGAGGAAATACAACTGCAAATTGAAATGAAAAGAAAAAGAAAATGCTCCAATATTCTTTCAATATCCATGGTGTTATTTTAAATCATTTCAGAATGCAACAGGATTTTCATATGGGAAATATCCTTGCTGACTGTAACATGAATTGCAACTGCCCAACTAAAATATGGGACCCAGTATGTGGAAACAATGGTTTGTCATATATGTCAGCCTGTCTTGCTGGTTGTGAGACATCCTCCGGAACAGGAATAAACATGGTAACACATCCTATTGGCCTTTATTACTGAAAATAAGTTACTTTTTATATGCTCACTTGATTTAACTGTTATTTCCTAGATCTTATTTTAAATCTGCACAGTGTCTATGTACTGATCTTTAACTCCATAGCAGTTGACATTATTGCTTAATAATTTTATTTAAAAGTACTTTAAACCGAGATAAACTTGGCAGTTTTGATCTCAAGTACCCAGCTAATGACTTTGCTAGGTTTTTTTTTTCCCTGTGTATAAAAACACATGTGCTGTCTGTGTTTTTCACATTCTGACAGCTTTCTAAGAAGATGGAATTGGGCATGTTTTCTTGCCTTAAAATATCACTTATACTGTTGGTTGGTGATGAAAATAAAATACAAATTTTGATTCTTATTAAAACCTGGGAACATAAGAATTCAAAAAGGGTTGACTTTATTCTGTTTTTAAAATAAACTACATATTTTTTCAACAAATCTTTGTTTATTGTTAAGTATCTATATATTTAAACTGAGCACCATGAAGCAAATTTTGTCATATTCAGTGTGTGGCAAGACAGTATATGTTTTTCAAAAGCGTGACTTGAGGAGAGCTGAGCTGTTGCAAATTTACTCAGTATATTTAGGAAGAAATTCTATTTTTCAGAAGCCACACTTTTGTTTTGTTTCCCACTATAATCCTGAGAGACACCATAAAGGATGCAAGAATAAAGTGAATAAAGTCTCCATCTTGATCCAATTGGTGATGTAATAAATATTTGAGATTTGTGTTCAAGATTTCCTTCCTTAAATAGGATAATGTTATTTTTCGACAGATGTTTCAAAATTGTAGCTGCATTCAAACACCAGGAAATTCATCCGCACACCTTGGGCTATGTGACAAAGGACGTGACTGTTCCATGATGCTCCAGTACTTTTTAATCTTGTCGGTGGTCAGCAGTTTCATTTATTCCTTATCTGCCATACCTGGCTATATGGTTCTCCTGAGGTACAAGAATTATTTTCTTTCTTTAGATTTATTTCTAGCTATTTAGTAGGGGAACTTTTTCCAAGAAAGCCACTTGGAGCCCACGGTACCTAAGAACTCAGTGCTCTACTATAGCGTTAAGATATTCTCATTCAGCACTGTTGAATTTTACAAAATATTAGTTAGCATTATAAAATGTTCATCGGTTGGTACTTCCCTGCTGATCTTTCCTTCCTTATTTCGTAGAGTTAAATTAGAAAACCTCTCATTGTTTAACACAAGAAGAGACACATTTACATTTTAGGGTAAGCCATATGAAACAGTCATTTTCGTGGGTACAGAGTGGTTCTTGCATTCATTTCCTGTGGTTCAACCTGTAGGGCAGTGGAGTTTAAAGCTGTCAGAAGCTCCAGTTTCACCAAAGAATATCCACAGGGCAAAAGGCAGGTCGATGGATCTTTCTGAGCTTCGCTTTTCTTTAATTAAAAATTGGGTATAATAATAAATGCTCAACAGTCTTAACAAAGCTATTTGTGAGACACAAGTGCTGAAGGGCTTACTAAAACTAGGAAATTGCAGAGCCAGGATTCACACTTAGGTTTATGACCCTTGTTCTTTTGATCTTCGTGCCTCATAAACAATCCTAAACATGCCTAGTAAACAAAGTGCATTGCTTTCTCGTTTCTTCATCATGAAGCAGAGTTAAGTTGATCATAACTCTCAGTTCATAACACATAGTCATCATAGGCTGGGGTAGGATTTCCCTCTTGCTTCATTTTACTTTATTTTTATTTTTCTCATTCCATTCCCCACTTCCTCTCAACCATAGGCATCCACATTTGTATGATAGATATATGTTCTTAAATATGTAATTTCCTTTGTAAAATACTAAGTTTTATGTGTATTTGTGTTTTATATTCAGACAAGTAGTGTTGTGCTATAATTTGTTTTGGTGCATGAGGCACATGTGGACATAAATTCACCAAGTACTGCCAGTACTTATGAATTATTCTTACACCATCAATGCGTGGGAGTTTCTCCCGCCTTATAACCTCACTAACACTTAAAATTATTGAACTTTCTGACTTCAGCTATTCCAGTGGGTGTAAAATGGTAGCTCACTGATGTTTTAATACGCAATTGTCTAATTCAGTGAGTTTAAGAATCTCTTCAAATTTTTTTCTAGTTATTAATGCTTCTGCTTCAAGATGCTTCTTCATTTTGGGGGCCCATTTTCTATTACAATGTCTATACTTTTGGTGAATTATAGATATTAATATAATATTGTTTATTTGATATCATTATCTTCTCCTAGTCTTTCATCTTTCTTTGAACTTTTCCATAGTATTTTTAATGAAATTAAATCCTAAATTTTGTTGTACTGAAATCTAACAATTTTCTTGCCTTAGAGTTGGTGTATTGGGTAGTTATATTTAAAAAGGGTTTCCTAATTTATAAAAATACATCCTTAACTTAGAAAAATATTTCCCTAATTTATAAAAATATTCCCCTAAATTTTATCCTATTAACTTTGTAGCTTTACCTAGTTCTTTAAACCATCACAAGTCTATCTTTATGTTTGGTGCCAGAGAAAGAGCTATTCAGTGATATTTTTCTCCAAAAAACTAGTTTTCCTAACATCATAGCATAAATAAGAGGTCCTTTCTCCATTGGTTTGTGGTGCTGCCTTTATCATATCGCAGGTTTTTGTATAACATGGGCCTAGTTTTCACTCTTATTCTGTCCCACAGTTTTGTCTGTTCTCAGACTAGTGCCACGTTGATTTTGCTACCTTGACACTGGCTATGTTAATGTCTCAAAGTAACTCTTCCTCACCCACCCACTACTTTCACCTTTACTCTTTTACTCTTTTCTTCCCAAATTGATTTAGCTCTCAATGCATGGATCTTTATACTCTCATATGAATTTTGATTGTGCAGATTCCCTATTTTAATCAGAGAAACTCTGACATCATATATTTGTGAACATGGACTCTCTCTCCATTTATTTAAATTTTCTTTTATAGCTTCTATACACAGACATACATACACACACACATATATATATATACACATATACATACAAAATGGTACCATGTAGATTTACAAAGAGATACATATCCATATATATATATATATATATCCAAACACACACATACGTTTGTAATTCTATATGGTACTATTTTCTCTTACGTTTTCTAGTTGATTATTGTTGGTTTAGAGGAATGCTTTGGCTTTTTAAAAATTTACTTTTTATCCATCAATTTTTCTTATTTGTCCTAGTAACTTGTGGATTTGTTAGGTTTTCATTGTAGAAATGTATGCAAATATGGAAAATTTTATCTCTTCATTTCCAAACTTTGTACATCTTAGGCTTTTAAAGTTTTCTTAGAACATCAACTCGGACCTCCAAAACTACATTAAACCCTACTAGTGACAGTGCGTATTCTTGTTCTTTTCTCATCTTAATGGAAACCATGTAAAATTTTTCCATTAAATATGATGCTTGCTGTAGATTTTTAGTATACAGTTTTCATCAAGTTTCTGAGTTTTAATAATAGAATCAGTATTAAACTATTAAATATATTTTTCTGCATCCAGGAAAAAACTTACATAGACTCTACTCAGTACTTTTAGTGTGGTGAAATAAAGTGATAGTTTTTTTTATATTGAATTGTTTACAAATCTAAGGAAAAGCCATATTTAATCATGATATATTTTATATATGATTTGTTTAAATAATAATTTATTTAAAATTATTGTATCTTTGTTGATGAGTAAAACATACCTACTATTTTCTATTCTTTTTGTTTTGGAATCATTCTAGGCCTACAAAAGAATTGGTTAATTTTCTTTTTTTTTTTTTTTTTTGAATTGGTTAATTTTCTATTTTTTAATTTCTGTAACTACTTGCATTAAATATCTATTTGTTGAAAGTTCTGTGCATTCACCTGTGAAACTACACTTTGGGCTTATTTGGATAGTGATATTGGTTACTATTTTCCTTTATTTAGTGTTAGTGTCTATTCATACTAGTGCCGACACCAGCTGTATGCTTGTTAGTATGTACCTGTTTGTAACAGCCTTTTATCATTCTAATATTCTCTCATGTATTGAAAGGATTTTCCCTTTTTCTCTTTTGTATTTTATTGTACCATCTTTATTTTTTCCTAAGCATTGTTACCAAAGGCTCTCTGTTTTATTTTCTTTTTAAAAGAATGAGTTTTTGAGTTTGTTAATCTTTATTTCACATTTTTCTGCTCTTTGTTTTATTTAAAAATTTTTTTTCTCCTTTTGGGCTTGCTCTGTTGCTCCTTATGCAGCTATCTGAGTTTAACACTTAGATCATTTGTTCATGTTGGTTAATATAGATAAAACCACACATTTCCTTCCAACTATTACTTTAGCTGTGCCTCAAATAGTATTTTCCATGAAGCTTAATTCTGTTTTGTAATTTCTTTTACGATTTGCTCCACTAAACCAAAATTTGTTTATTAGTGTGTTATAGACTTTCCATATCTATGGGAAATTTCAATAGATATCCTTTATTATTTCATTTTCATGTTCTGAGAACATAATCTGAAAGATGTGGGGTTGTGTGAAATATTGAGGCTTCCTTTGGGGCCTAGCACATGTTCAATTTTTGATTTTTTCATGTGTTTCTGAAAAGAATGTGTAACTTCTGTGTTTTCAATATACAGTTTTCATATTCCTTGGACTTAAGTTAATTCATTGTGTTATCTAAACTTTGTAAATCTATACTTGTTTTTTGTCTGCTTAACAGTTTTTCAGAGGTGGGTATTAAAATCTCTAAAAATTGCTGATGTATTTCTCCCTGTAACTCTGTCAGTTTTTTAATTTACATGTTTGGAGTCTCTCTTGTAGGATGTAAATGTGTCTTTGATCATTATACTTCTATTATTAGCAGCACTTAATTTTCTTCTTTATCTTTTTGTCCTTTCTTTCAGGGAATTCTATTTTGTTTCTTATTAAAATTGCAGTTCTAGCTCTTTTTTTTTTGGTTCATTGTTTCATGTTATACCTTTTTTTATTCCTTTTATTTGCAATATTTCAATCTTCTATTTCACTTTACAGACAATTTGCTAGATCTGATTTTGTAATCTGAGATTGGTGAGTTTAACCCGCTTGTATGGATTACAGTCACTGTGATAGAGCTCTTTTTGCCACTTTATTTCATACTTTATTTCACATATTCTATTTATTTGACTTTCTTTTTGCTTCTGTTTTTGCTTTCCATTGTATCTATTGTATCTTCTTCTTCTGCTTTAAAAGTTATATCTTTCAAATGGTTAACCTGATTATTGAAATTCTTAACTCAGTTTCCATTTGCCTATCAGTTTCAAAACTTTTTATAGTATTAATATCTACTTTATGTTAAGACAAGTACTTAATCATGCTTTCAGCTTTCTTCATGTCTTTACTCTCTTCCTTCATCTAAAAGATTTCACCATTAGAATCAAGAACTACTACTCAAGAAGAGGATACTGGGGTAAAAAATCGATTCATGTGAAATGTATTCTTCTTTGACAATTTTAAGCTAGAAATGAGTGAGCAAAAAATGATGGATAAAATGCCAAGGACCAGAGGTGGGGCTCCTATGTAGGTTATGAATTGGATAATTAGGCATTAAATAACCAAGACCTGAGCATGCAAGAAAATTTTCTAATCTCAGTGTGTTACTAGCACAAATTGTCCTTTTAAAAAACTATGGTAGTTTTAAAACCTCTATTTTTCTTTTATTTATGGATTTATTTTTTAGGTGTATCAAGTCTGAAGAGAAGTCGCTTGGCGTAGGATTGCATGCATTTTGCACAAGAATATTTGGTAAAAATAGTTATTTTTTCTAATATCACATCAGATCACTATTTAATATTAAGTAAATGAAATCACCCCCTCAGAGTAACGGGAACAACTATCCCTTCCACTTGTAAGTGGAACTTTGTAATTAGCATGAGGTGGAAGGTATTTTTTCTTTTTTACTTATTTATTTTTAATGGAGGGCTGGGATTTGAACCCAGGACCTTGTGCGTGCCAGACAAGCACTCTACCACTGAGCTATACCCTCCCCCCTGTAATTAGCATGAGAATGAAGCACAAGAAGAAATGCAGAACTTCTCCTTTTTACTTGGAAAAGACCTAGCTGACCTTAATTCTACTTTTCATCAATTGCTTTTCATCAGTGCAATTTGAAAAGCAAAGGAACAGGAAATGCTTTGTTAAAATAAAGTGTGCCCGTGACTGGCCCAAACCATTGCAGAGAAGAAATACAAAGAATCACTAATTAAATGTTTTTCTCTACTGATAATTTTTATTTTGCATTTATCTATGAGATTACTTTCTTTTATCATCTAAAATGTTTACAGTAAAAGTAACTTAGTATCTTGTAATAACTTACCATGGAAAATAATCTGAAAAAAATATTTATGTAACTATACATAACTGAATCACTTTGCTGTACACCTGGAACTGACACAATATTGTAAATCAACTATACTTCAATAAAAAGGGAAAAATAGTAACTTTTAATTTCTAAAAATAAAGTTTAAAGCAGTAGATTTATATTTTGTTAAACTTCATTTGTTCTATGGATAGAGAAAATTAAAATGTTTCCTAACAAAAAAATGTATCTTAATTCTTAACTTGTTAATGGATTTTTCTTTCTCCCTTTTAATTGAAGCTGGAATTCCTGCACCTATCTATTTTGGAGCTTTAATTGACTCCACATGTTTACACTGGGGAACTTTGAAGTGTGGTGAGTCAGGGGCATGCAGGATCTATGATTCCACTAACTTCAGGTAAAGTTTTGTTTGTTTGTTTGTTTGTTTTGAGAATTGTTTTCTAAGCATAGACTGGGCATAAAATGGTACCATTCATGTGTAACATTTTCCTTGTCAAGTAACTGACAACTTTGGGCTTTGTTTCCAGAACAGATATTGATACTGTATCTCCATTTCTCACTTATACACTAGAATTTCAGTTCCTCAATATTTTCAAAGTACTTGGTAAATATAAGCATGGATGACTTTCAAAAGATTGTTCCCTAAATTGGTTGCAATCAATACATCACTGAAGGTCAAGTCTGTACCTATCAAACTATATTACTCTCTCAAGTATCCCCATTTCATCCTACATTATTTCAGCATCTTCCTAGCCAGAATCTTTACTGCCTTTTACCATCCACTTCCCATCTCCAAAATAATGTTTATTCTCCCTCATTAAATTTCACTGATACAATGTTCTTCATTTCTCTTAAAGCCTTAGTTTTTTGTTAATATATAGATCTGATTTTGAACAAAACTCATGGTAATATTTACCTGTGTTTGAACAAAACTCTTCTATTTTTCACTTTCTATTTTCACATTCTTTCCCATTTGGAGACCTGATTTTTGTTTAAATTTGTATTAGCTTCTCCTTATAGGGCAGTAAGAAAAAACTCTTTTATTTACTGAAAAATGATTTAGGATTGTTTAAAATAGTCTAAGGCCTTCTCTTGATCAGTAAAAGGATATATGTCAAGAACTGTGAAGAGAGCAGACAGCATGAGATTCATGGTTTCTTCAGATCCTCTTTCCCCTAAAGTTCCACGGGATAATGCGGAGGAGGCCCCAGGGACACACTGTGAACGTCACGGGTTTGCATCACAGTCGAGGAACACCGAAGATCCCTGGTGTAGGTTGGCTTCATCCTGCTGCTTGGAGATTCCTGTTGATAGTATCCTTGATTAAATGCTTTTTCAGACAAAATTATTGTATTTAGTACCATTCTTTTTCTAGTCAGGTTAATTAGCGTGGCCAGTGAAGTATACTCATGAGAAAATTCACCAAAAACTAATACAACATAGAAATAAGAATTACATGTTGATAGAAAATTCTTCATGAGTCCCTTGAATTTCTGAATATCTTGTTAGCAGAGGCTTTTGGTCTGAACTATCTTGGTGTTTGAACAGTAAGCAATGCTGGAAGATGTAAATGATCTTTCCCTCTGGAGCAGAGTTTTCTGACCAGGATGATGAGGATAATAGCTCCCTCTAGGGCAAAGATTGGCAGATGTGTTTGCAACCCATTTAAAAGATTGAGATTTCCTAAACTTAGGATTTCTTAGCTGTGACCCATCCACCTGGGACAGATTAAAGCATATATCTCAGAAAATTTCTAGAACAGAGAACAGAGGAAATGGCAGAGATAATTAGAGAATTAAAGGCTTAGAATTTCCTAGAATTTAACAGAGAAGTAAATTTTCAGATCAAAGTAAACTTCAAAAGCCTAGTGGAATATAATAGACATATTGGAGTGAAATTACAAACTCTCAAGATAAAGAAAAACATAAAAGTTACCCAGAGAAATAAACATGTGGTTTATAAAGAAATAACTGTTAGACCAATAGTAGTTAGATTACCAACAAAAATAGACCCTAATATCTTTATGATCCTATTGCTTTGGGTTTGGGTTGAAACAAAATCACAAACCAGAGAGCAAGAAATGGGCAAATGTGACTGCATGTAAAATCTTAGATTTTCTTTGCAACAAAAGACACTATAGACAATGAAGAATGACAGAGCACAAATTTGGAGCATCAAGAACTCTCATACATGGCTGGTGGGGAATAAAAACTATCAAAAAGGAACTTTGGGAACATATTTGCTAAGTTGCGTAGTCTAAGACCCTTAGACATAATTTAGAGAAACTCTTACATGCACAAGGAGATGGTAAATGAAGGTTTATTGCAATATTGGTGACATAAGGAAAAACTGAACAATATAAATATACAATAGGAAAATGGATAATTAGCTGTGGTGTGTTCATTCACTGGACTGTGGTGCAATGGTTAAAAATAAATGAAGTAGAACTATATGTATGAGCATCGTTTCAAAAAGGTGGACTGATCTGAAAATCTTCAGAATAAAAATATAATATACCAATTATTTAAAATCTAAAAACATATAATATAATTATATATATTATGAATGGATACATGCATGCTTTGTAAAACTATGAAAATTAACTAGGAACAAAATCTATAAAATTAAACACAGTGTTACATACAGCTGGAATGAGTCCGAATGTAATAGGATCATAATACACATGGGAATTAAATGTATTAATACTTTCTTTTAAATTGTTCTGAAACAAAAATGACAAAATTTAATCATTTAAATGATCTGGGTGGTAAGTACAAATATCTTTAACTCTTTTTCTGCATTCTTGAAATGTTTCATAATAAAAGAAAATATTAGAAGTAGAAAAATGACAATAAAAAGCAAAAATTAATAATTAGACTGCACACCATAGAGGTAACCAAAAAAATGAAAATGTGTATTTTTTTTAAATACTAAAATATAATAATAATAATCTGAAAAGGCAAATAAAGAGAAAATGCACAAATAAACACTATTAAGAATTAAGAATTCAGATACTTCAGAATTTTAGACATAATAATTTGGAAACATATTAAATAGAGAGTTTTTTAGGTAAGTATACATTACTAAATTTTACTATGAATATATAGAAAACATGAATATTTTCATGGCAGTTTAAAAATGTGTATCAGTCAAAAATTCCCATCTTCCGAAGGTATCAAGTCCAGAAGCCTTCAAGGCAAGTCTTACAAACCTTTAATGAACTGATAACTCCTGTATTATACAAGTTATTCCTAGAAATGGAAAAAGAGGGAAAATGTCCCAATACATTTTACAAAGCTAGTGCAATCTTGATATTGACAATCGACAAGTTCAGTACAAGGGGAAAAGTATAGGCTGATTTTACTTATAAATATGCATGCAAGAAAATAACACATGGAATCTAGTAATGTATAAAAGCTAACAAATAGAGTTTGTTATATAATAATCATCTTGGATATTCTGCTAACTACAATTACACACAGAAAAACGATTTGGTGATATTCTACAAATTCATAACTAAAACTTGAGCAAAGTCAGAAGAGAAAAGAGGAACTTACTTAACCCAATTAAGATCATCAAAAAACAACAACACAGGAGTAAACATCATAATTAGTGGTGACTCTTTGAAATTCTCATTGAATACCAAAATAAAATCTCTATGACTGTCAGTATTAAATTTAAGTTGGAGAGTCTATTCAATGTAAAAAGATAACATAAAAACAGTAACAAAAGATTAGAAAGGAAGAAATTTAATTTGGATTTTCTGGATTTAAAAAGGCCAAAAATTATTTTAACAAATTGCTAATAAGCGAATTTAGCAAAATTCCTTCTGTAAGCTTGACATGCAAAACAGTTAGCTGCTTTGTCCTTATGGGAGTAAAATATTAATAAATTAAAATATGCAAAACCAATTTGTATTCACCACACTGTCTACGTAAGATACAATATGTTTTAACTATTTTTTTTTTTGATAGACGCATCTACCTGGGATTGCCAGCAGCACTAAGAGGATCAAGCTATATTCCAGCCTTTTTGATCCTACTTATTTTGAGAAAGCATCGTCTACCTGCGGAAAATGCCTCTTCAGAAACTATGCTGGAGACAAAGTTTACAGGGAAGGAAACTGAGTGCAAAGAGATGGACCAAAAGTCCAAAGTTTTGGATGATGAGGAATTAAAAACTAAACTGTAGCACTCTGCTATCGCATGTCTCCCAGAGTTGGACAACACACTCAACCTAGTTGTTTTTAAAATCAGTAGAGGTACATCAGGTAACTTGTCCCTGTCTTTATCAAAAATTTCTTTTTACTCAAGGTAAAAAAATGTTCACTGATGGTGAAGTGATTTTCCTCAGAGGGACATTTATAACCTTCAAAACAGGATATTAGATTCAGCTTTATTTTTACATTAAAACAGCAACTTCTCTTTCAACTCATGCAAAATAAGTGAATAGCTCCCACACCTCCTTTTCCAAGAGATTCTAAAATTTTCCTATTATGAATATCTATTTAAGTCCATTGAATTTCTGCTTTGATATCGAGTTGATTTAGAGACTGAAATTCTTATCTTCTGTGAATATTGAAGTATTTTTCTTCAAATTTATCACTTTAAGTGACAGAAGCCTAAGTCTTTTTCTATTTTGGAATTGTTCTTTACCCTTTCCTATTCATTCTAGACATGATTCTTTTAAAGTAGATTACTCACTAATATGCCATCACCTGCTCTTATTTCATTCCCTGCCTTTTTTTATTCGTGTCATACATTTACTCATTTTGTTCAGAGTACTGACAAACTTAATCAGGTAATTAAAAATCATATAGCAAAAACTGTTGGACTTTTTTTTTTTCAGCAATTCAAACGTGGTGACTAAACTCTCTCTTAAAAACAAGCGTCTAAGTCAAAGGATGAAAGGACAATATTAGAAAAACACTAGTCCTAAAACTGTCTGCAGTGTCAGATATTGTCCCCAAAAAAGCCACTTTCCCAGATTCAGGACGCCGCCTGCATCTAATGTTTGTGTCACTGAGGATGTCCTACATTAAAATACAAAGACTAATTTTCCATACATCATCTTAGAGAATGAAGCTTTTAAAAAGTAGCTTCTGTTATGGAACTGAGGTTACTAAAATTCAACATGCACATTTAAGACTAAATCTACTCAATTGTTTTGTAGCTTAGGGATACAATAAAAGTCTGAAAGGATTTTAGAGACACAAGAGGCCTTGTGGAGGATATGGAGTTTCCGGTCCAAGAGGGTAGGATGAACAGCCAGGTTTATTTACTCCACATTCCTGTATACCTGCTTGCTTGGCACCATCTAATGGCTCAGGATTGAATTATTCAGGTAGGAAAAATAAGGACAAGACAAAGGAAGGGAAAGAAAAGAGGACACGAAAGGGAGAAGGAGGAAAAACAATCAAATACTTGATAAGATTTGGAAAGTGACTATTATACTGGATGATACACATCCAGATAGAAGATGGATATTGCCAGTTATGTTTCACACTAAGTTTGCCCGTGTCTAGGGTGAGAGTAATAAATGCTATTACACAACGTCATGGTCTTGAAACCTGCATTGATATAAATATTATCTCCTGCTCTAGGACAAATAGAAATAAGGAGCTTATTTTATTGACTGTATACTTAAGATTTTTTTCAGTTTCTTCAGCCACATAGTACATAGTAGGCATATTAAATCTTGGAAGTGATTTTAAGATTTATGACTCTTGTATCAAATTTTTAAATTTATTACTCAGGAGGTTTGGCATCCTACAAACACCTGAGTAGGTACCTGAGGAGATTATTTTTATGTTTTTAAACAATGCACTTACTTTCCTTTTTACTGTTCTCAATGTTATAGCCTGGTCATATATGAATATGACTTACATATGTGACTCATACAGGACAAAAATGATAGAAATGGCTCAAGCAGTACTCAGAGGTCCATTATAAACAGTGCTGTCAAAGTAAAGCCTGGTGTGTGATAAAAACAAAATATGAGACTTTTTTTTTGCAATCAGCCCTAAGGAAAATTTAAGCAAATGTTACTTTAAAATAAAATAAAAAGGAAATCTTACAAGACTCTTCAAGCCTTCAGATGTCCGTAATTCCTGTGTGTACGGCTGTTAAGGCTGATGCCACCTTGGGCCCTTACACTTTGTCCTGTCCTTCCACAGACCCTACCCAGGACTGTACTGTGCAGTAAATCACTTCTCGGTCATCAGGGGATTTGCAGTTAATAGATATTGTTTAATAATCATTAGGAGCTAATAGCCTGTATGCTCTGTTAGTTCTCAAACAATGATGAAAATCTTCCCTGACATGTTCCCAGCATTCATAAGACTACTTACCTATTCGTAAATCTTGACTTAGGAATGCCTGTCTTATTTCCAAGCACCCACCTCCATTCCCTAGGTTAACTATAAAATTGTCCCAATGTTGCCCAAATATGGCCTCCGCACCCCACTTACTGAAATGAGACTTGAGGAGAGAGTTTTGGATGAAGTAGAAAAAGCAGCTTTATTTCTTTGCCAGGCAAAGGAGGTCACAGTGGGCTAATGCCTTTAAGACTGTGAGCCTGCTGTGGAGAGAAGGCAGAGGGTTTTATAGTAAACGTTCAAGAGTTGAAGTGGGGAGCTAGTTTCTACGGGGATCACATATAGGATAACAAATTGTTGCAAAGTTGTCCTTGCTTTTGCAGATGCAGTGGTCCCCTTCCCTCTGCTGGATATGAAGTCTACCTCTATAGCTTTGGGGCTAACAATATGTTTGTACCTAGAACAAAGGATGTGTAGGAAGGGGCTCCATGGAAAAGAACTCTAGAGAAAAAAATTGTGCAGTTTAAAGTCAGGTTGGTAAATGCTTTTAGCCTTTTAAGCGGCTGAGACCTGAGACCTCCTGCTGCAGGCTGAGGCCCGCAGCTTGAACAACAGGATACAAGGAAACCACAAGGAGTCAAGAGGAGGGCACTGGGGTCAAGAGGTGGGGACTGGGGTCAAGAGGAGGGCACTGAGCATGCTCCCTGCACACAGCAACATGAGGGGGTTGGGTGGACCACCCAAGCCTCGCTCCTCTCCAGCCCAACCCTGGTCAGCAACGGCATGAGAAAAACCCTTTAAACCATAATACAGTTAAGCAGTCACCAAGTGCCATTGCAGATATCAGATGGTCACTGATGATAATAGGATCCTGCTCAGTTACACCTATGTCCCTTTGGTGGTGGGGAGTGCAGATGTGAATGCTTCCAGTTCCTTACTGCCCGATCCCAATAGATCCCACCGTGTGAGTAAGTTACCCTATAATAAAGGATCCATTAATTACATGAAGCTGCCTGCCTTAATTTTCTGTCTCGAGATGCCTTGTCAGTTTGACGGGCACTTTTCATTCCCTCCACCCTCCAACACAGAAGAAGTCAGTTTCTAAATAAAATAATAATTTAATGTATCCTAATGACATGTCACTTTTCTGTTAAATTTTCTCTTGCTTTCTAAATATTCTTTGTGCTTTCCATTTCCACTCCTTTCAAAAACCAATTGCTTATAAATAATTGGACTCTCACTCCTACTGTGAAGTGCCGGATAATCTGTGGTCTCTTCCAATTTAAATGGAGACAAAGTCTAAATTTAAAGGGGTAAGTTTCTAGTGATAGACCTTGAAGCAGCCTCAAGCTTAACAACAGAGATTAGTTAGGAGCAAGAGGTGCTGGAATGGAGCAGAACCCTGCAGGCCAGCCCACCCCCAAGGTACAAAACTGAGCGGTTAATGATTAGGGATAATAGAGTCACAGGCTTAGTGCCTGATACACATTCCTGAGTTGTTTTGTAAATACCGTAACTGTCACTTGGTGGGGGAGGGAGCTAACTGTATGATGATCAGACTGTCGACATGACATAAGCTTCTCCATCTTGAGCAGCACTGAACCTGTGGCTAGCACAATTCCAAGAACTGGCCTCAAGAATGCGATTAACATTTTTGCTCATAATAATCTATATATTTATAGGCATCAAAATAATTATAGCTTGCTCTACCTGTATAGGTAAGTGGGCAACTAAAATGGTCAGCAAAAAGATGCTACAGACCCATGTCAAGAGGCTGTATCTTCCACTCTGAGACTACAATACCCTATGTCAACCCAAAGGAGTTACAGGAGATGGAACTTCACCACTGATTTCAGAGAAATGGAATGATGTTTGACAGTGGGGAACTGAAGGCAGCTCTTTTGCCCTTTTGCTCTTTGCACATTTCTGTTCCCCTCTAACCCTGAAAGAACTTAATTATAGGTATGAGGTCACTAAGCTAGTGAAACTAACGCCTGACTTATGCTCTCCTGAGTGCACACCATGTCTTTCCTAACCTGTTCATTCTTTTTCTAGATAAAAAGAAGAATGAAGAAGTAAGTAGTTAAAGAACGATTAGCTCTCTACCCCCAACAGCTCCCTTAGCAATCCTGCTGGCAGGTCACGTAGGCAAAATAACATGTGACGAGAGAGTCAGCCAGTCAGCAGGCAATGGACAATGAGCAGAACTCAACCTCCTGCCTTGATGATTCGCTGAGATTTCCTCCCCGCTGCCATTTTTCCCTTTAAAAACGGTCATGGCTGAGCAGAATCTTTGAAGTTGCTTTTTAGACATGTCTGCCTTCTCCCTAGATTGCCGGCTTTTGTGATTAAAGGACCTTTCCTTTCTACTAACACTTGCCTTTCGAATTATTGGCTTTTGAGTGGTGAGTGGCCAAACCCAAGTTCGGTAACAGTGCATTTACAGGTTAGTGGTCAGGAATGGTCCATGGTGTTGCTGAAATCACACTGCTTTGTGTAATCATCTTCTCATCAGGTTGGTTCTTGGTTTCCAGGTGGTGGGCAAGTCTATTTAGGGAAGGTAGAAGACACACAAGAGGAAAGTGACAATGGCCACTGTCCAATTTATTATGATTATTGCTCAATACTTTCTTTTGGGTAAAAGCTCCAGAAATACATATGTTGAAATTGAAACAGAGAGATTAGCGTAGTTTCTAAGAATGAGAGACATGAACATTTTTATTCTATTATAGTATTTACTATGGTATATATTACAATGTGTTTACATGCTATTTCTCCACCTCATTTGTGGGCTGGCAAAGGGCCAAGATTCTATTTTGTAAATATTTTTACCTCTCATGTTTAGCATGTAGATAGCAGTCAAAAACACTTTTTTTGACATTTCAAATTTATTTTTCATTTAAAATATTAAAGAAAAGCTTCAAAACATCTGAAACCATCACTCCATACCAATGACTTAATGTAGCTATCTTAAATTTTTCCATCTTGTTTATAGTTCTTATTTATAACATGCATTTTTTTTTTGTATGACTGGCATTTTTAGAGTTCATTTATTCATTCATGTATCATTCTTTCAGAAAGAATTGATGATGCATCTGCAAGCTGTCAGGCACCAAGCTAGATGCTGGAAATAAAACATGTAGGTAAAAAGAGTTCATTTCCTACCTTAGAGCTCATGATTAGTGGGGAAAACAAACAGTTATCAAATAATCTAAAAAATGTAAAATTATCACTTTGATAAGTGTTACATTGCTACGAATACATTGGAAGATTTTAACCAGTGAAGAAGTCAGAGACATTGAAAGAATGGTGACTGAGCTTAGATCTGGATGCCAAGAAGCAGTTACTCAGGAAAAAAAAGAGCTTTTCAGGCGAGAGAAACATCATGATCAAAGACCTCATTGTGTGAAAAAGGATGGGAGTGTGAAGATGTGGGGCAAGAAGGAGACTTCAGTCTGGACACTTAAGTCTTTCTTCATAGAAAGAAGTCATTCTCCCACTAAATCTCTGATTAATGCTTCTTTTTCAGCTCCGATTAATTCCTCAAAAATAGATTTCTTAGGTTGGTGTTTTAGTTGATCCTCTAAATCACCTACCTTCTTCCACAAATTTCTTCTTTATCTTTTTCTTCCAGATTTTCATAGATTTTTCAACTGTATTTTTTTTTATCATGGATTTGGGTTTGGGGCCATTGTCTTCTTTCAACCTTATTCAACATATATTTTAACTATTTTGCCTTATTTTGCTTCCTCGAAACCTTTTCTTATCATATTCTTATCTCTGTTGAATTTCCCCCCTTGGGTCTGTATTCATGTTTAATACCTGCTACTGAAGTAAGGATTAATATTTATCCTGGATTCTTGGACTCTGAAGTAGATCAAATAATCTGAGCTATACATTTTAATGTTCCTCTCCTTCACTGTACATGTCACATACAAATATAAATTTAAGGTGTCTCTGTGGTGCAATGGATAGCACATTGGACTTCTAAATATAAATTTATTCTTTCAATTTATATAATTGTATAAAATTTTATAACTTAATTTTGTTATAGTCTTCTTTCCCTTTAAGGTGTAAGCTCTGTAAGGTAGTGTCCTTCCTTGTTTGTTTACTGTTATATATCATTTTGCCTGTCAGATTTTTGACACTCAATAATTGTTGAAGAAATAAATATTCAAGATATTGTCTTTTTCTTTGTAATTTTTTTTGAAGTCCATAATTTTCTCTCTTTATTTTTTAATGAGACAAGATCCCATCAAAATTTTCACATAGTAATCTAGCAGGTGGGTGGTTTTTCAAATTTCTGCTTATGTGTTTAATGAATCTTTTCTCAGGTCTACAGTTTGAGAATAGGTTAATACATATAAATTTCAGTCTCATTCCCAGATTCTAGCAAGCATTCATCTTATGCGACTTTGGTATATTTAGGAATTTCTTCTATCCTGAGGCTTGGTTTTCTGTATCTCTTTATCAAGGGCTCCATCTGGATTTTTTTTTTTTTAAAGGAAGGAGATATCCAGGCTGTATCACATATGTTTTGAATCAAAATCTCTGGAGTGGGTGTATGATTGTAGCTTCTTTTTAAAAAAAAAAAATGCTCCACAGATGATTCTAATGCCATTTTTTTCCTTTTAGCCTATTAAGAATAAAAACTACAATTTCTAGCATTTACTAGACTAAAGCTGCCATCACTAGCAAATACAATATTCAAATATGTGTTCTCATTTACTCTATTTCTTGCTCTACTGGTGGGGCTGTGAAAGAAGTCTCTTTGTGCACCAAACAAATAAACTCATAAAAAAAAAAAAAAAAAAAAAAAAAGCCATGCAGTAGCAAGACAGCTAGTAAATGATCTGGTGCAGACCTCACTTCTTCCAGACAGCAGACAAATGGAATGAAGTCACCTCTTTTAAATGGGCTTTGCTTTTTCAAGTTAATGTCAGTTTTTCTTAATCCATTTCCATGAGCCTGAAAGAAACTTAACACATCCTGTAATATGCTGTCTGACCATCTCAGCTTGCAAATTTTTGATTTGCTCTATTTCTTCAGCAGTATCTTAATGAGAGTTTGGAAGACAATGTATCAGGGGGTTGCTAGTCAAACACAACTTCAGCTTATACATTCATAAGGTTTGGAAAATATATGACTTAATATATGAATGACAGGTGTCATGATAGCATAACTCCTCCGTTATACTAGACTTTAGGCTTGAGTAACATGGTCCAAACTGGTTTTAAAAATGGCATTAGGCTTTTCTCCTTATTTAGGCTATTAATTTCTCTCTTCCTTTTTCACCTTTATCTAGTTACTAGTCACTGCTTTAATGAGTTACAATTACCTAAACAAATACTTTCTATTCTGTTACATATTAACTATGCCTTTCACTTTAAATTTGTGTAGATCATATATTCTATTCTTAACCCCAGATGCACAGCCATAACACTCCCATTCTCGTTCCCATTTATAGTTTGTTTCATTGTCATAAATTCATAGGTGATTCATTGCTCCATTATTAGTAAGGAATGTGGAACATCATCAGTGAAAGGGCCAGGAACTGCTCAAAAATAACATCCTACTCAATTAATACAATGTTAGTTAAAAACCCAGCAGCAGAAGAAATTTTTCTTCTCCCCTTAAATATGTGTTTCATGGTCTGCTGTGGCATCACCATTTAACGGTTCTAAGTTTGCTTCATTCACGGCTTTTCCTTCAGGTTCTGATGACTTGGTGTTTTTTCCTTCATATTTTTTCTTCATAGCAGAAATTAATACAACATATAAAATAAGTGCTGAGAATTTTAAGCATGTACTCAAGCCAAAAAAGGTATTTCTGTGAAAAGAGAAAAAATAAAAGAGGCAATTTTCATTTGGAATTGTGTGCAACACTGTATGTTTGCTCTCCAGGATGCAGAAGATCTTAAAAAAAAAAAAAGATGTTTGAAATCTTGCATAAAAACATCGAAGAATATTGAGGTAACAATTTTAGTGATTCTTTTGATTGGAGCAGAAGGAATCTGTGATTATTTTTAAAGGAATATTAACCCATTAGAAACTAAGGGTAGTTAATTATCTGTGCTTTCCAAAAAATAAGGTATATTTGGAATGCTTAACTTTCTCAAAGACAGATTAGCTCACATGCAATGAGAACAGGTGATAAAGGCAATGAACTGATGGTAAGACAATCAAATTGAATCCATTTAAGTTGAACCAGGAGCCAACGTTTATGTTACTGGCTTACAGTCCACAAGACCCTGCCGTGTGGTCCACTACAAGTTTTTAACAAAAATGCATAAAATTACCTGGCAGACGTGGTCTATTCCTGTAATCCTCCACTTTGGCTGAACATTAGAATCACCTAAGAGATTTTTTTTAAAATCCCATAACCAGGCCACACCCCCTAATCAATTAAGTCAAAATCACTAAAGGTGGGACACAGAAATTAGTATTTTTTAAAGCTCCTCAGGTGATTCCAGTGAGCAGGAAAGATTGATGACCACTGACCTGCTAGGTTAGGAAGCGCTCGCCTCGTTAACTAAATGTTGACAAGCTTTAAGCAAAAGATACCATGAACACACTTAGCAGGTTTAACTGAAGGTGAATGGAATTCATTATATAACTTTGAGCTGTTTAAGCTTAAGTTTATTAAAATTGGAACAGGATGTTGTGCTGTACCAAATTTTACTAAAGAAATATTTTTAAAGTCTTCAGATATATTTGCCTCATGCGTGGGTTATGCCAAATAGTTATCACCAATGTTAAACTTCCCAAAATTTCCACTGCTACCAAGAAAAACCAATGTGGGTTTCTCCTTACGTGACTGCTACTGAGAGAAACTGAATTAGGTTTAGATTCAGGATTGATATTATAATATAGACTTTTACTCCTTGGATTAGGAATTGTTCATGTTATTTGTCTATGCTAGATAAAAGCAATGAATAATTATCTAGTTACCTCAAAGTATTAAATCCAAAAGAAATCATAAGGTGACTTTAAGTTTTTTCGTATGTATTCATTGGCGAATCCCCTGATCTTTCTAAAAATTCCTCTTCAGACAATCTTTAGGCAATTACTTTGCAAACTACCTTAGGCAATGAACACAACTAACCGAAAGAAACGGGATAAGGGCCATGACTGAGCCACAAAGTGTAACGAGTTCTAAAGAGGACAGTCATTTCCAGGTGGCAGGCATAGTGTGAACTTCAGGAAAGACGTATCGTTGGAATCACACAGGACAGAGTTTTTTTCAGACCGCCTTCTTTCACTTGCCAATGTGCATTTAAGATTCCATCTTGTCTTTTTGTAGCTGCATAGCTCATTTCCTTCTACTGTTGAATAATATTCCATTGTATGTATGTACCACAGTTTATTTATCTGTTCACCTGTTGAAGAACATCTTGGTTGCTTCCATTTTTTAGCAATTTATGAATAAAGCTGCTATTAAACACCCACATGCAGCTTTTAGGGTAAGTATAAGTTTCCAACTCATTTGAGTAAATACTCAGGAGCACAATGGCTTGACCATAAAGTAAGACTATGTTTAGCTTTGTAAGAAACTGTCAGATGGTTTTCCAAAGTGAATGAACAATTTTGCATTCCCACCAGCAATGAAAGAGAGTTCCTACTGTTCCACATCCTTGCCAGCATTTGGTATGGTTTACTCTTAGTTTTTAAGCACTCTTTATATATTTAGGACATTTGCCTTGCGTCTATGTCATGAGTTATAAATTCTTTTTGCAATTTATCTTTTGTCTTTGAACTTTTGGTGATACAGAGTTTTTAAAATATTTTATTTTATTTTTCCTATCATGGTTTGGGGGATTTAAGTCATACTTAGAAATACATTCCTTCTTCCTGGATAGTTAAAAGAATTGCTACCATGATTTCTTCTCATACTTGAAGTTTCACACTTTAAATTTGTATATTTGATTAATTTGCAGTTAGTTTTCATTTAAGGTTAAGGAATTACTACAACTATCTTTTCCTAGACAACCATCCAGTTATTTCCCTATGTACAGAAGAGTCTAGAAATATTTTTTCCCACTAAATTATGACCAGAGCCCCAGTTGATAATTTTCTGTCTTCCTAGAGAAGGCTGAGGCCACTGTATATAGTTTTTTTTTTTTTTTTTTTTTGTGTGTTTTTGTAGTTTTTGTTGTTGTTTAGTATTAGGAGAGTTTTTGGAAACAAAAACAACCTGAATAAAAATCCCAGATATTTTTGATATTAACTGTGTAATTTTGAACAAGTTACTCATTCTCCTTGGCTCTTAGTTTCTTCATATTTAAGGAAAAAGGAGAAAAATATCATCTACAGTTTCTATTAAAATGAGATGCCAGATTGCCTGATATAGCACTGAATACAAAGTTTTTTAAATGTTGGCTATAATTATTAATGTTATACTGAAAATAACATCCTTCAGGAATTAACATAGTCAAAGGAAAAAATCAATTAATAAAATATATTTAAGACAACTTACCCATATAATTTGGAATTATATATCCTACAAGTCCCTTGCTTCCCAAGATTGTTGATGGACCACTTCATGCATGCTCTATCAATCATAGCCCCGAAATATATAGGAGCTGGAATTCCTCCTGCAAAGAGTTAAAAAGATATCAATCCAAGGAAAATGTTTCAAAGGAAACCGGGTGGTGATATTGCAGATGGATACGTTTTAGAGTCCGTAGAAGTTAAAAATTTGGATGGACTCTTTCGTTGTTTTGGCCTAACTCTACTCAAGAATCAAGATTATTAGAACTCTAAAAGCTCAAATCACATTTAATAGCACAGACATCTTTTGTCTACCTTTACCATGCCAGCACACATAGGGAAGGAGGAAGATTATATGCCTGTTCATCTTAGAATACCAATTTAGCATAAGCCTGGTTGGTAAAAAGGAGAATGTTGTCAGCAAAACATAGAAGTCATGTTGGTTCCTATGTAATTTTTCTTAGGCAAGGACAGCTGGAATAGTGGGACTCAAGTTAGAACTTCACAGGGAAAGAAAAAAGCTCTCAGCTCAACTGTGCAAAGGCAGGAGATTTTTCAACTTGATCTTTAAGAAAATTAAAAGGTGAAGGCCAACAGTATGACTTCCTCCCCAGAGAAGACAGGCCCAGGTTCACAAAGTGTGGGGCTCCTAGTAGGCTGCCCTTTATTCTTGTGTCAGAGCTCCACTCCCGCAGTCTAGGTGTCACTGGAGCCCACAATCATGTGTGTTCTCTCCACTGACTGTGTTCATTCTTAACACCTCCTGAAGCTGCCTGGGCCGTCCAAGTTAGGCCTGAATCTTGTTTCTGTTGATATTCTGATCACCATGATGACCAAGTCTCCAGTGGTCTGTACCTAACCCAGTTTTTATCTGTAGTGTATGAGTTTGTAGAATTTGAGGCTTTTCAAGAACACACATATTGTCTTAACATGGAAGTACCCATCTGCTCTTATTGCTATTTTAATAAACTCTGAGGTTGACTGCTAGTTCTCAGCATTGGTAATTTGAGCAAAATTTTAGGAATATGCTATTAGAGATCCACAATTCAGTTGGTGGAACTGAAGTCATCATGATTTTACTTTGTTCTTTTTTTTTCAGTTTAATGAATGATTTTCAAATTTTATATTGTTACTTAAAAGTGATAGTGATTCATATTTTACAATTTTGCCAATTCTATTTAATCTTAGTCTTAATTTTCTGAGAGTGAGAAATCTTAGAATGTCCAGGAACTAGTGTCTGAGACAAATATGTCTGAGGAATACTGGTGCTGAGAAACTGGATTAGGACCTCACAGGTTTCCGCAAATCAGAGCCATCCTTGGAAAAATGAAAAATGTATGCTAACAATTTATTTTCTATGTCTAATGATCAAACAATGAATTAAATGTTTTAGGTAACAAACTTGGTCTTAATCATTACTGAAATTTTAAAACTTCAAATGACCTGTTTTCCAAATATTTTTTCAGGATTTTTAATACACCTCCCACAATTTACACCTGTATTGTATTCAGACAATTGTTTGTGATTGGCCGTTTGGTACTCAGTCTGTATTTTTCCTGTGGAAGCAGTTAGGTTCCATTGGACATATACTGGACATATCAAAATAGGAGGCTCACAGTCAGGATGGCAATTCAGTCTTTGAGCTTTGAGGTGAAAATTTATATCTGGAATTCATCATCTACATATGTATCATACCTAGTGCTCGAATAGTTAGTGAATGGAAACCCACGGCAAGTGATTTCAGTTCAGGTTGAACATTTCTGAAATAAAATGAAGGCAAAGCAGCATTAAACATCTCTGAAAGACCAAACTGAGCTAAACATTAAGACATTTCTCAGTGTTGTTCTTCAGGGTCAAATGAAAACTTTTAGGTGAAGAGCTGACATTATTTAAAGTTATAATTTCAGTTGTTTTAGTAGGCAAACATCTGAATGACGTTAATAATTATTAGTCCCTTCCTTATTCAGTGTGTTATGATCTCGACAGTTTTACAAACATTTTCACATTTGATCCTTAGGAAATTTTGAGATAGTTAGTAGAAACATGCTTTATTATATCTATGAAGAAACTGATTTCGTGTGATCTGTTCAGTTGACAGGAGCAGATATTATGTAGGTCTTGGTCTGAGCAGAACTCTTTTGACCACCTTATTTCTGCCACTGTTTTTAACAGAAGAATTAACTATGATTCGTGAACCACATAATATAACCAGGAAGGTCAAAAAGGTTATCTGTATTCTAGCATCCGGTGTATTTAAATGTCATTTTAAAGACAGCGAGCACATTTGTAAGCTCTCTTAAAGATGGTCTTCCCTTTCGCATTCTGGGAGCACATCAAGCCAGGCTGTGGCGACAGCGGAATGAGGATCCTAAGACAGACCCTGCCTTTACCATTTACTGAGATGGAGAGTGACCTAAATCCTAGCTAATGAAGATCAAGTGTGCTTGCTTCCTCACCAGAAATTAGGAATGGAGGGCTTGGCTGAGAGTATGAGCACTGTGCTACAGAATTTGCTGGTAGGCCTTCCGCGTGTTTAAGATTTTGGATGCATGGTGACTGGCTGATTGCTTTCTGTGGGAGAGGTAGGTCCTTGACCTGGCAGGGCTGGAGGTTCAGATGCTCATGGTGATCTAGTTTGGTGACCCACCCCTTTCAACAGCTTACATAGGTGGCTCCATAAATGCCCCAGGAAAGTGCTCGCTAGTCTAACCACACTTCATAGAAGTGAAGTAGGGATGTTTATCACCCACATCCCAATCACAGCTTTAGGCTCAGTTACTCCATAACATGTGGATTTCTTCACTATGTGACTGTTCTCGCAGAGAAGGTGGCATTTGTTAAGAGGAAAGGGGCTCTCGTGATGAATCACCTTCTTCAACTCCTGTCCAATTTTTAAAGACTCACAGGATTGGTTGAGCCTTCAAATATTTAGGAGGGAAATGTCTGAAACTGCCATCTCTTTTAAAAAATGTGGGTTTTTTTTAATTATTTCAAACTTGCAGAAAAGTTGCAAGAATAGTACAAAGAATTACTTCCTCACTCCCTTCACTCATATTTCCAAACATTGTAATTTTATTACCTTTTCTATATTTTTACTCAGATTGATTTTTCTTCCTAATGCTTAAGACTTCTATTTTATGTATTTACTTGCTTATTTGTTGCTTTTGTCTCCTATACCCATACAGTCTTCCATCCCTCACCACCCCTCACCCAACTGGAAGCTAATGAAAGCAGAAACTTTATCATTTTTGTTCACAGTTCCATCCTTGGCGCCTAGAACTGTGCCTAACACATGACATGAATACATACTGAATACATAAATGCCATCACTTCTGCTTAGTCTAGTTTTAACAATAACCTTATGATGGAAGCATGGGAGCATCACTGACAGACTGAAATTTACATTTTTATTCTACAGTCTGGCTCACAGTTTTCTTTCAAAGAAAAAAAATCAAAGGCTGGTGGGAGATCAGCAAATGTTTCTGATAAATGATAATGTTGCTCTTAACAACTTTCTTAATAGGGAAAGCTATCATCAAGGTTGGAACAGTGATCTCTAAAACCCTCTTTCTTTCCATGAAAAAACTTTAAATTAAGAAGCCAAAACTTGTTGAGAAGCAAGTTAATCTGGAGTTTTGAGAAGACCTCCTGTAAGTTAATAGATCTGTAACTTGGCAAATACGGAAGGCTCCTCCTTTTGAGCAGACAATATTTTATATTAAGGTAGAGCAATATCTGTGGAATAAATTAGTATAAGTAATTTGACAAGATTCAGAGTCATTGTGGAATTTACACAACTGTAGACTCAGTTTACGGGTTTATACTCATTTTAACAAAAGTTAATACATTTCTTTTCTTTCCCTTCCACATCATGCTGTTGGCTGACAATGAGCCTGTGGCTAACCCCCTAAGACTTCGAGGCATAATTCGATGTTAACCTAGGTCACCGTACTTACATATATATATTTTAAGACCTACATGCAAATCTTCATATATGCTTTCAGTTTTGGGTGACTGAATGATGAACTTCACCAACAGGGCTTGTATTATCTGTCCCCTTCCTAACCCTCTAATCTTACCTTGTGCCATCCCTCTCTCAGTCTGTATGTCCCAACCAACTGGCTTCTGTTCATTTCTCAGCCACATCAGCTCTTTCCTGCCTTGAGGCGTTGGCACCTAGTCCCTCTCCCTGTCAAGTTCTTCTCTGGGCTAATTTTAACTCACTTTTTTTAATCTTTATTTGAGAAGTGCTGAGTCCTCATCCTCACAGCTCCACACTTCGATCCTATGTTCGTTTTCCCTTTAACTCCCTTTAATAACACTCTTTTTTTCCTTAGGAGTGCTAATGACAATGTGTAATTATGTGTTTATCTTTAAGCTTGTTTGTCTTATGTCAGTCTTTCCTGTTATAATCTATGAGAGCAGATATTTTATCTGTTTTATTTACCAGGGAGTATCTTCATCAAGCATGGTCTCAATATTTGCCTAATCAGTGAAGAAAGGAACTAATTCTGTTCATACATTTGTTTCTTTTCTCTATGAAGGTATTTGAGAGACTAGCTCAAAAGCCATTCTGAGAGTAGACTAAAGCTTTGGAATATCATGGACTGTTTATATTTCACAGTCTGGTTCCCAAATGTTTTCTTTCAACAAAATCAACAGGTGATTCACTCTGATAGGCCCTTCAGGATAGAAAGTATCTCAAAATTAAAAATTCTTTCAGAATCACAACAAGGATTCTTTCACATTGAAGCAGTTGTCAATCAGTCCGTGTCTTAAAATTCTTAATTAGAGGAGAAAGTGTGAAATCTAGATTTTGTAGTGGAAGAATCCAAGGCAAAATTATTATTAATTACAGCATTGAACTATCACAGTAATCCTAAGACAATACATTCTTAGAAAAATTAAACTGTAACAAAATATGAATTTGGGCTCCAAATATGTTATGAAAAAAATATGTACATTATTAGGTGTGTTTATAGTCTAATATACAGAAAATGCCTTAAAAACAGTCATACTCACTTAAAAATCAGCATGATAGTTGCGGTGCTTCCCAATGCCATGGAAAGAAAACCAAGGATTTGTATTACTATATAAATATAAAATTTTCTTGCACACTGATTCTCTCTCGGGCATTCGCCCAACTTCACCGAGTTATTTCCGTTCTGGAAACCATTTATTTCTGCACAACTACAGTTATGAAACACCTAAAAATAGTTTTTGAAATATTACAGAATATATTTGCAAAATGTGATTAGGTTATAAATACATTCCTTTATATTTAAATACATCTCACTCATTCAAGCTAAAATATTTACAGTTTATAAAGAAAACATTGTAAAAAAAATTGCTTAATAGTTGAAAGGCAAAATAGTTTCCTGGATTCCTTTCTGGACAAGAAAATGTAATTTACTATTAAATTCTCATTCTTCTCTAAATTAAAAATTGGGAAAGAACAGAAAGAATTCATGTCTGATACTCTGTATACAGTTTTCTCCTTAATACAAATTCTCTTAAATATTTCTCTACCATTCTCCTCTACTTTCTGTAACACACCTGCTTTACTCTCTTTTACAGTCTCTACAAAGTATCAGGGCCACTCCTTGGGTAGGGATTGCCTAGGGAATCCTGAAAATATAGTAGTTTTGGAAGGGCCAAACCTGGAACTAAAGCCACCACCAGAGGAGGGTAGAGTCTAAGGCAAAGGGACCAGGCAGGGATGCTAGAATTCTACTTTGGCCAGCAAATACAACATCCAGGAGCAGAACGACAGATTACAGCATAAATGGTGCCATCATCAGAGAGATCTAACACAACAGACTACCCCCCAAAGGTAAAAGCACAGACAGAGAACGTTTAGGAGCAAACAATTTTAGAGATTTAATTTGGTAGGCAGTTTATGTAGATAGGTGGCCTTAACAAATTCTGTTCTGAGTCTAGGCTAAACGAAGGTTTAAGGGAAGTCTGAACCTATTAATGCTAAAGATTAATTACTGAAGGAGGAAGTGAGGAAGAATTTGAATCCACACTAATCTGATGACCAAGCTTTACTTTCTCAGTAGAAATAATACAGAGGACTTTATGTAGCATTGGCCAATAAAACCAAATTTAGATACAAAGAACATTATTTTGAGTAATTAAAAAGGGATGATTGATTACTAAGAATTTGGCAAAAGAACTCCCCAGTAGCCTCCAAATGATACAGTGATTGTCAATATTAAGATAGTGTCTCCATAGTGGACAGATTTCTCTTTAGGCTTCTAACATCATGTCTCTTCCAGCCCTTCTCTTATGGGCAAAGTGGGACCATGGATTAAATGGGCCATTCTCAGTGAAAGGCACTATAGCCATGAATATGAGATGCAGGTTTTTAAGTACAGTCCTTGGGCCACATTTGTGTAAATTTATGACTCAGCTTTAAAGAATCTAGGTGCTTTATGCTTCAAAATTCTCAATGTCCTTCATTAATACAATGACTATAGGAAAGACAAAGATGGAAAATGTTTGAAAATCAAAGACAGAGGATGTGGTAGAGAACAATGATCAAAGCTGATAATATTGCTAATACTGGTGATGGGAAAATGGTCCAGGAAATGGCTCCCCAATTTTGTGAGACATTCAGTGGATTGGAAGTGAAGTAGAGAATACTCTTCTGATGCCCAGCTGTTGGAAGTTGCTCAGGGGATTGAGGAGAACCCATAATCTGCATGGAAGCGGATATTTTGAGTCAAGAAGGGAACAGCACTTCTGTGGGAGACGTTAGCAATAGGTAAGCAGAATAACTAAGTTATCCTGGGTAGGGGAAGTGCCAGCTTTGAAAAAAATCAAAATTGGAAGCCAAAAATTGGACAGTCAAGTGAGTATGAAGCACTGGTTAATTTCTTGGAAATTCAAAAGAGTATTGAGCCTAGAGATGAACTCATCAGAATCTATACGCAAGGTTGCATGTAGATGGTTGTCCTGGAAAAGCACCTAGAGTTGACAAGGGGTTGGCTCAGGACTTTCCTACAGCTCCTGAAGGGTAAAGTACCTCCAGCTTAGTGGAAATCATATCCTTTAGTCAAATTAAGTGCTTCCTAGAGACCCTAAATGCTTTTAAATTTCAAAAGGTCATATTCTTATAAACTCAAGGGGAAAAGGTAATCTCAAATAAGAATTCAAGCAACAAAAAAACCCCTTTGTGTTCCAAGCAGGATTCTACATGAGGCTTTGTTTACACATCACAGCCATCACAATGACAGACAATAATGGAAATCTTTTTTCTGTATTTTTACTGGAGAACTTTGTTGTAGAAAGATTTGATAAGTAATAATCAAGTTAAAGTAAGTTAAATCAAATCTGCAATTTTCATTAAGGAGAAGAAAGTAAAAATTAATACTCACAATAGACTTTTTACTGCCACTTGAAGATTTGCATCCTGCTAAACAAGGTGACATGTAAGTTATTCCATTGTCCCCACAGACTGGTTCCCATTGACTTTCATCACAACTGCAGTCTGAGTTGCAATAAGAAAGTGGTACATTTATATGAGATGCCACTGGATTAATTCTGGAAATATATGATGGACATATATCAAAAAGAGAGAGGATGAGAGAGGAGAAGAAGGAGGAAGAGGAGGAGAGAGGAGAGGGAAAGAGAGGAGAAAGAAGGGAAAAGGTTATCCTTAAATTAGATGGAAAATTTTGGTGGGCTATGACACCAAGATGGCAAAATTTATTTTTAGTGCTTATTAACTTTTTTACCCTTCATCTTTACCCAGACATAATTTATTACCTAGAAAAAATAAAATATAAAAAGAGAAACACAAGAGGTCTTTGTGATTCTATCAAAAAATTACTCAAAGTCACTACATTTTTCTGAGATTTAGTTTCTCTTCAGTAGGGTCAGGGCATTAGAGTAAGGTTCCTCCCAGCTCACTGTAAAGTCCCATAAATATGTGAATGTTATTTAACTAGTTTGATTCTAAAAATCTATATTTTAATTACATAAGAACTCAACATAGTCAAAACAGAATCCCTAAGGATTAATTTTTAAAAATCAAGAATAGAATCAGCTGAGAAGGACTAGAAAAACTCCATATACTTTTAAAATAAAACTACAACATATTTTGTGATTATTTACTGTAAAACATGGTTGTGTTTATAAACTGTAATCTTATAACATGGCTAAAATTACAAAATGGATTATTTGCATAATTAATTTTCTGCTTATAGATTTTTAAAATTATGTTTCTGTTTTGTGGTAGAAATCTTGATAAATTATCATTGAATGAGAAAGTATTTTTCCTGAAAAAAAAAGCAGGTTCAGAAAGTCCATAATCAAGAATTTTACTAAAAGCATTTAATACCTATTCCTGCTTGGGGGCATAAGATGGGGAATGATTTAGCCTCCAAAAATAGGGTGACGTTTAGGTAAGTGAATGTGTAGAGATTTAACAAGTTCAAACTGACACCTCAGAGGGTCCAGAGTTTAATGCTCAAACCCAGCAACAAGCAGCACTGAGAAGCATGCTGACTCAACTATGATCCAAGGATCTTTGCTTGTGGCCGGAACATGAACCTTCTTAAGCTTACGTTGTTGGCTATATTCAGGAGATAAGAAATCTGCACAGAAACCTTCCCCTGACTTGGCGTAGAGGCTGTTGTGCTAGGAATACTGCACATTACATAATCATAATAAAAAGTAAACGTTTTCCAGGTCCAATATGCAATTACATATAGGATATTCATCAATTCTACTGCTAGTGAAAACAATACCCAAAGAAACAATATTAGCTTTCAGAAAAGGAGAATTCAGTACAATGTGATGGTTTTCTTATAAAGATAGTTGTTAAACATCAAAGGTAAATGTTGATAAAGATTGTCCAGTCACTTTTGGAGAATGTCATTTATGTTTCTCTGACGATGGATCCGAGATTCTAACAGTTAAGACTAAGAGTCCTGGAGTCAAAACCTACAAATTCGAGTCAGAGTCTTAACGTTGTTACCCACATAACCTGTGTATCTGTCTAAGCTTCGCTTTTCTTCATCTATAAAATGGACAAAAAAGTACCCATCACTCATTGTAAGCACTCCATAAACGATAACTATCACCATTATAACCAATATAGGTTTTCTTTAAGGAAGGAGGGAAAAAAGAACTTTTTGAGATCCTAAGAAATGGATGTTTTAAAAATTTATCAATTGAAATTTGTCTAAATTAAAAGTTTAGTTAAAACTGCTACCTGTCTTGTTTTCCTTACATTCTTTTTACACTGGATAGTTTATATATTGTGTAATTGATATACTGATATATACACACCCATCATAAGTCAAGGTTAGGCCGGCAACTGATTTGTTTTCACAGATTAGTGCAAAATTTAATAGATGAAATATGAAGGCCAATGCATGGGTGAAAAATGACAATTTGGCAATTCCAACCAAGGTAAGTTTGAATCTTTTAATGATATATCCTCCTGTAAACATTCCAGTTGCCAAAGTTGGTATGGAAATGGATCCTAGAAATTAAAAAGCAGAAAAGATGTAATTATATAAAGATGGTTATTCTGAATGTCTTTACATATGAAATACAGTGTATATCAACCAAATTCATCAGATCTTATTACTTCTTAACTAGAAGGCTGGCAGGCCAGGGTGGAGGTAAAGGATCACTGTACCATGTAGGAGAGAAACAAATAATTTCTTCTTGCCAGTGCTAAAGGTTTGGTTTCCTCAATAGCAAAGGCCAAGAATATTTGGCCAAGAACATCTGTAAGTGTAAACATATAGTTTCTATAATGTGCTTTTTGTCCCACCCCCTGGAAAACAACAACAAAATATCACTTTCCTGCCTATGAAACTTTTATTGTACCATCTAAAATCTTTTATATCTCCTTAAAATGAAGAGTTCCTATCCTTAAGAACTTACTATAAATTTGCCCAGTACTTTAGAATTGAATATTTAATGTCTCTTCTTTATTCATCTAAACACACATATGCCCTGAAATGATAAATAGGCCAGTACATGGTATTAAAAATAATTGATTCCACTTATAGTTTTTCCATTTCATTGTCCTGCAAGATTTATTAAACATGAAGTACCCTTAAACAAAAAAAAGTTAGGCTGAGAATCTTACTAGGGATTAAACTTAAGTTTAGTTTTAACTTTTATCTCAAGTTCAAGAAGAGCATCATACAGAATTATTATTTTCTTGTTTACTTACGACTTATTCATATACCACTAATAAATTCAGCTTAATTTATCAAATGTTGAGTTTCCACAGTCTGCTGGTTACTGTACTGTATATTTTACTGCTCTTAAGAATCTTATACTGGAGGTAGGGAAAGAATGATATAAGAAAACCTTTCCTTCATAAACAAGCTTCAATGTGTCACTAGAAATAGACAGTGTAGCAAAAAAAAAAAAAAAACTCTCTTAAATAAGATACTTGTTTTGAATTATCTAGATATCAGTGATGTGTTTAAATTGATTTTTCTTTGGAGAACACTACTGACTTATTTCTTGTATGTAGCTAGGTTCTGATTCAAAGTCCATGAATTATGGAATAATAATAATTACATTACGAAAGAATTTGTCTCAGAATCTCAGCCCTAGAGTGTAAGATCCAGTTATCCAGATACCATGTCTAAATATTCCATTCACATGTGACTTTTCCTTTAAGGATTTATCTCTTCAAAAATAACACGAAAGGCAACTTCAAATGCAGAACAATGCTGCTATCACAACACCGATAGATTTGACAAAATTTGAAAAAGAATAAATGGAAATTATATTTACTAAAATATGAAATTTCCTGCATACCACAGTGTCACTTGGAACTCAATTACTCGGTAGCATATCATTTATCAAGCAAACATAAACAAGGGGTCTTACCAAACAAAATGTTAGCCTCAGAAGCTGACTGACCATACTGTTGTTCTACATATTTGAAGACATAAGTAAAACTGCCAATATGGCTGCTGATTTGTAGAAGTGTCATAAACAATGTTATAACATACAAGGGATTGGTAAGGATGCTTTTCAAGGACTGGAAAAAACCTATAAAAGTAGAGATGAAAATATTATAATGCAGGTTAAATGTATATTAATAGCTTAATCCTATAAATGTAAGTTATATAAGATTCAAAGTTACATAAATACATAGCATAGAAAGTCAGCATACTTTGCAGTCCTACTGTCAACAATTTGTTCTTGTTTAGTTAGTTCATCTTACTCCAAAATAAGATCAAATATTTACTTGTTTAGCAATTTGCTTTGTTCACATCATATTTAATTATTCTTCGCAGTCTACCATACAATTGCATACTTCATGAGTTCATTTAGTCATTCACTTAACAAATGTTTGGTTTTCATTTGGGTACCATGTAATATGCTAGGCACTCAAGAAACAAAAGTGAATGAAATGCAGTGTTTCTTATTTATTAGCACTTAATAATATAATTGTTACATTAATGATGTAATTATTATGTAGAAATTTATCTTAAAGATAGTATAATCCAACGCACCCAGAAATAAGACTAAGGCTCAAAAATCACAAAGCTCAATTTAGTACCAGGACTCAGATCTCTTGTTTCCTGGGATATGGCTTTTCTACCATAAAATACTGTGTCAGTAAATCTGGTAGTATTATCAATCACCTTTCTTAAGGTATTATTCTGTCTCAAGTGACCTTATGACAATAACAGGGCAAAAACCTATGCCTACAAACAGATGTGTAACGAGTTCTTAATCTCCATACCTACCAAGAATTATGGGATCTGGGTCTCTGATCATCAGGTTAACCAGCTGCAATGGGAATTAAAAGTGGAAGGAACTACTCAGAAAAACAGTGGGAAGAGTCAGAGTCTAGCAAGACAGAACCAGATATGGTTATTGAGGGATCGATGGCATGGACATCTCTGAAAGATCTTGTGCTGTAGATCTCTAAACGTTTCCATTAGATGTGGTCAGAATGAAACCTTTCCAATGGTAACTAAGAAATAGTTTAATTTGCTTATAATAATAAGAACAAAGATTAGGGCAAAGGGCATGGAAGAATAAAAAGATGTAAGGAAATATATAGCAGGAATAAATAGTATTTAAAGTTGTTAGGCCAAAATGCTAAACTCCTCTCCATGGGACTCCTCAGTTAGGAAGGACCATTAACTTGTGAGGCACTGTAAGTGAGTTGTGACATTTGATAAAAAAGTAAAATAAAATAAGGCAGATAGGCTCACCAAATCATTAAATTTTTGAGGTGGATGAAAACTTGGATGGCATCTGGTCTGAACTTCTACACAATCATGATCCACTCTATACCCTTGATAATTCAATCAATAAGCAATTCAACTGACAGTAAGCTGACTATCTCCAAAAGGCATTGCTCCATTTTTAGACAATTATTCTTTTTTACAAATTGTTTTTGCAGTGAACTGAAATCTTTCTTTTTTTCTAACCAATTAATTTTATTTCTATTCAAATTTGATTTTTTTTCTGACTAAATGTTCTTAGTTACTTCGTCTATTACCAACAGCACACAATTAAGGACCTCTTTACTGTCTTAGTTCGGTCACTATCTTACAAACACAGTTGATGACATACATGATGTTTACAATTGCCCTGTTTTTGCTTCTTCATTATCCTCTCCATTTGTTTTGGGCTCACAGTCAATCCAATCCTTTGGGTTTAGATAAACCACTATTTTTTTTATGGATTTAATTTGCTACAGGGGAAACAACAAAAACCAAATGAAAATTTATTGGAATGTTACTTTTAGTGTGTATGTTAAATTTCAAAGACTTCTAACTCGGTGATTTGCTGGTAAACGTTTAACAATTGATTCTTGGGAAAAGCAAGGCCTGACCTGAGTATTTTCCAATTTCCACAGTAATAAATGGGGGTAACTTCTCCCACCATGGCCAAATTCAGGCTACCAATGCAGCTGAAAAATTAAGTCCTCTCTCATGAGCCAATACAAGGCACACCATTGCTTTTGGATTAGAGTAGTAGAGAGAAGAAAGTAACAATAAAGTTGTGAGTGGAAGAACTGATGAGAGGGAGCACTTGGGTACAGTTGAGAATCTCTAATGTCACTTCAACTTGAAAAGGTTGCCAAGGGTTCTGGTGATGCTCTGCTTTGACTTTTACTATTCCACCATTTCTATGCAATCTGAAAACTGTGCTGTTAGCATCTCATTGTTTCAGCTATCTTGCTCTGATTGCTGTTGAATCATTCCCCAGATTCCTTGCTCCTAAATTGTTCTCTATTAGCCCTCAGGGCTTATGTTTAAAAGGAAAGGCACCATCAAATGGTAGAGGATTCTTATTCACATGATGGACTCCAATACTCTTAACTACTGCTGTTGCTTCTACTTCATTTTTGAATGTGTAGGTAAGCATATTTTTCCCTATATAATTACTTATATAATTAATAATAATTTATATAATTATATAAGAAAATAATCTTACTCTATCCAGAGAGAAATCTCCCGATTTCCCTCTCCATACTCCATCTTTCCATGTAAGAACAGTTAAATTGCCCAATTTATAGGCACTCGTAGTTCCTTATATAGGCACCATATTGCAATCATCTATATATTTCTTGGTACAATCCCATTAGATTTTAAATATTCGGAAAACAGAGACAATATTCTATTGCCAGGGCATAGTATGGTTCCTGGTAATACTTGAGAAGGGGAGAAAGGAAGGAAGGAAGAAAGGAAGGGAGGAAGGAAAGAAGGAAGAAATAATACAATCCTTTTAACCCTCGTAGTTTACACTATATAATCTGGAAATGAACACGTACTCTTTGATTTACAAATAACAGATATTGTTAGCCTTTGATTAGTTTCTCCCTGCCAAACACCATAAACCTAATCCTCTTCTCTTCAGAGAGTTGATGTCTGTTCAGAAAATATTTATGAATTTTATTAGGAATCTTAGAGTAATTCAGCCAAACTTGGTGCAGAAGAATGCTAACTTCAGACGTTTGGAAGACGACATTATTTTGGAATATTCACTTCTGCCTTTCACTAGGATTAATAATCCCAAATGGACAACAAACATGAAATACTTACCATTTATACTTTCGGTAAACTTTTGCCCACGCTTGGTCAAATTAGCCTTTTGACTCTTTTCCTCATTTTGCACAGGCGAAGATACTGAAGCTTTTCTTTCTTTCTGCGGTTTATATGGATTTTTGGGCAAGAAAAAGAATGGTATGGAAGAAATAATGGCTATTAGTCCACCCATCAGGAAACCAAGCCACCAAGCACCGACCCAACGAGAGTCCTTAGGAGTTATTCTGACAGTGCCTAGAAAAAAGAATTAGAAGAAGCCAGTCAAAAAAAATTTTTTTTAATTCTAACTTTAATTTTTGTTTCTGTTTATTATGCTATTTTATTCAGGATGAAGATAAACCACATTTCAGGATATTTTTCACCCAGAGTTCCCTGGTTATATTTATTTGGAAAGGATTCTAAGGACACCATAGAATCTGAAATTGACTTGGTTTAGAAAATGGTACAATACACAGAACACTTAGATTTAAAAAGTTAAGACAACCATTATTCACACTAATAAAATGATGTAGTGGTAAATATCTCCAAGGTCAGTTGTATTTTTTTTTACCGTATTCCTATATTTGTGTTGATGTGGGCTGAATACCCTGGAAGTGCTGAAATGCAAGAATTTCTGGGCAACAATGGCAATAAGTGCTGTCTTCCGTAGATGAAGAAAGTAAACTGTATTTCATCAAATCTGAGACACTGTTTTCTTTTTTCCACCCTTTTTCATCTTTGAAATAAGAAAAAGTCTAACATTCAATAACGTCTTACAATTGCTGTTATCCAGGAATCAGTCATGACATTGTTGTCATTGCCGGAGCCTGTATGAACTTGGTGGCTTTTCTGGCAACATGACTGGGGCAGCTGCCATTATTGAAACTTGAAGCCTGCAAACTGTTTGAGGACCAACATTGGTAAAGCACGAATCCTCATTATTGTCTGAAAACTTCTCTTGGGACCATCCCCCAAGGTCAAGAAAGCACCAGCGATGAAATTTACAGTCATTTGCAAGAAATTCTCAGAGCTAAGAGTGGGGCTTCTTCCCCTCAGAATCTGCATTTCCAGTTCTTTGACAGCACAGAGGATGATATTGGTGAAAACATGCCCAGAGTGACAATCTGAGTTTAAAAGTGACCTGGAAGAGTTAGACTCTAAATTTTAGGGATAATTTAATCATTTTATTTCAATAATATTTTTCTTTACCGCTGCATGAGTGATTCATTAATGATACATCCAAACAAGTATAAAAGCCATTTCAGTAAGTAGAAAGTAAACATTCTAATGAGAAGGCAACACACACACACAGCATAGCTGTTTGAAGCACAGTAATGGTGCTGTTACTCTGTGATCTATAGGAAAACTCATTAACACGAGAAAACATTGGCTTGCTATATAGAAATAAATTGTTCATCTTGTTTATTGAAGTGGTTTTCAAGTATGCACAGATCTGAGTTTAAAACTGATTTACATGGTTGTATTTTTCCATAATTGGCAACTCAGACAGACTTCCGAAATCATTGGTAAAATCAGTGGCTCCATCTACTTGCTAATGGTTTATTCATCATCTTCAGAAATGCCTCTTTGGTTACATTTTTTTTTTCATGTTCTATCACTGGTCTACATGTAGGAACTAGAGGTCATAACCTGGCTAGACATGGTCTGCCAAAGTGTTTTCCTTGGCTCATACACTATCTTAAAAATTGGGAAATTCTACATGAAAATCTGGATTTCTGGATTTTTTTGAAAACCAGTCAGAAGATTTTGTCATTGCTGGATCTAAATTTTTGCATGAAAAGACTAGGTTAAGGCTGAGCAGTACATGCACCTTCAGGGGTGTGCAGAGGGTAACTCACCACCACTAATTTTTCCCAGTTTAACCACCACCTGGGACACTCTTTACTCATTTATGTGATCTTGTTGGTCCTCTAGGCATTGGAGTATTGCCAAAGTATACTTCGTATTTTTTTACATGATAACCACAACTGAATAAGAGAGGATGTAATAAGGTTTAGACATTTAGCAGTAGAAATGGAATCACCATGGATCTAAAATGCTGAGTAGTGATTGCTGACTATAGAAAAGAGATTACAAAACTCATTCTAAAGATTTTAATAATTTATTTCTGGGTTCTTAGTGATAAAAAAAACAACGATGAACCTGTAAGTGAATGAATAGAAACATATGGCACATGAATTCACTCTAATTCACACGTCCAAAATAGAGGACGTAAAACATTGTATCAGGTACATGTCTCAGCTTTATATTATAAAATACTTACTAGTTTCTGGTTATTTGTTGGCTTAGTATGATGTCTACTCTGTGTAAGTTTGGGTGAAATAGAGATTCAGATTTCTTTATTCACAAACACTAATTATTTATGATACATTAAGACAGATACTATACTGTTACGTTCTAAAAGACGTGGCAGGTCAGTGCACAAATATTTATGGCTCGTTGTGATAAGCACCACAATAAAAGTATGCACTTGGTGATTACTACATGCACTTAACTTGGGGCCAGTGGAGGGTGGTGAAGTAGGCTTCTCTGAAGAGGAGATACATTTTGGAAGAGACTTGAAGAGGTATGCAAATAGAGAAGGCAAAGAAGGTTTTCTAAGGGGAAATGCAAGGAAGTGACATTCGAGAGAACATTGAGGGAACTGCAGTTAGTTTGCAGTTACTTTGGATGAAGTCATCTTCAGCAAGTTTGTTCAGTTTTCTTATTTTGCACTTTGTTGTCAAAGCTTGATGTAGAATAGGAGCTGAATTTTATTTTTATTCTGGCTATGAGCAGATTTATTTCCTATTTGTAAGTTTTCACAAATAGTCAGCAAAGGACTACTGAAAGAGTGAATTCAATTAATTGTCATGTATTTGGAAAGTATTATCATGTTACCTTGTTCTGATTGTACTTACTCAGATCTACGTATCCAATATCCACATACATTTTAGAAAAAATAGATCCCACTGTAAAGCCAATGATTGGGCCAATCATTGCTATTGCATGCAAATTTCCTAAAAATATTATAAAACATTCTTATTAGATGCCAAGAATACAAGGTTCTTATTCAATGTTTTTTTAATTGAAGTATAGTTGATTTACAATGTTGTGTTAGTTTCTGGTGTATAGCATAGTGATTCAGTGATACATATATATATTCTTCTTCATATTCCTTTTCATTATAGGTTGTTACAAGCTATTGAATATAGTTCCCTGTGTTGTTTACCTATCAATATGTTTTTTAAAGTAAACTTACACAGACCTTTCTCCAAATAATTTTTTTAATAAGTAAAAGAACAAGTTTGGGAACAATATTATTTAAAGGTAAACTCAGGGAGAGTAACCATAAAATCTAATATTTTCTGTGCATTACCTAAATAAAAAGAAGAATGTCCTTCTGGAGCAAAATCATCGATGTAAGAAATCCCCAAAGGTGTTATGGGAGTTTCCCCAATTCCACGAAGCATATTACCCATTAGGACATATATCCACATATATGACCCAGATTCCTTTTCCCAACCTATGTAGACAAGAGAGTGTTTTATTTAAAACATTGATTTTAACATTCCTGTTTAAAATTCAACTAATTTAACCCTTTAATTGTTCCATTTAAGAATTTTTTTTGCTTTTTTCTAATTATAAGAATGATTTATAGTCACATTACAAAATCTGACATTACCAAAAAGCACAAAGAAAACAAGTAAAAATTATCTGTAATCCCACCACACACAGAGAGCCACTTCTAATACTTGTATATATCTTTCACATTTTTGTGAATATAAAAATATGCATAATATTCTTTACTTACTTATATCAGGATTTTAATGACTGCACAATAGTGTGCTGAATGCAAGTCTCATCATTTATTTAATCAATCTCTTTCTTTGTACTGACAAAAAGTTTCTAATTTTCATTCTATGCCACGGATGCTACGGCTATAACCGGAAATAAATCCTTTTGCACATTCCTGACTATTTACTTCAGATAAAACAATGAAAGTAGAATTGCTGATTTAAGCAGATACGCATATTTTTGTTCTTTACCATAGTGAAAATTAACCTCCAAAAAGAGAAATTTATACATTCCCCATAATACATAAAAGTCTTTTTTCTCTACCTCATTTCTTTTTATTTTGAATCTTTTCTTATCTTATAGATAGAAAAATTAGTGTTATAATTTATTTAAATGTACAATTTGCACTATAATAGGTAAAAAATCTTTAATTGGTGTAATAATTTGCATTTTTCATAAAGTTACATTTTTAACATATTTATGTCACTTCCTCTTTATTTTTATTGCATATATCCTTTGCCAATTTCCTATCAAAATAGTCCTCATTTCTTATTACTTCTAAAAGCTCTTTATATATGATATGTTAATACTTTTCCTATTTATATTCTTTTATTTATATTTATTTATATATAATATATATTAACATTTTTCCTTTTTTAAATCAATTTTGCTACTAGGTATCACAATCATTTTTTACACATGTAATTCAATTGTTAAATTTTAGAATGTTTATTAGTGACATTATTATTCATTAGTATCAGTTCAGTTCTTACCTTTGCCAACTATCTCTGGTGATGTTCTATTGAGTAACAAATTTTGATTAATCGAGCAGATTGATAAGTTTGATGTTGAATTCTCTGATGGATTAGTAGAGATGTCTTTAGAATATCTGTAACTGTAAGAAAATTACTATATTTAAAATTTTGTTTATCTACTGAATATTTTCACCTTTCCCAAAAATACAGCGGAATTTTCCCCTTTGTTTGCACCATTCTCTTCTTCAAATTATCAGGATCCTCTCTAACAGTTTTCAAGCCTGTATTTTAGGAGATGTGATGGGTAAAAGTGAAATAGGAGTGTTGTAAGAAATATCATGCAATAGTCCCCAGGCAAGGTGGCTTATCGTGTTGCTCTCATCCTAGGAGTGCTTATATTCCAATCAAGGTATGAAATACCTTGGTTTAATGCTTTAAAAAAAAAACAACAGGTAACTGTATTTATCCATTCCCTTTGAATTATCTTCAAAGATGGTCACAATCTAAACTTTCTGACAAATTTTACAATGTTTAATAAACTTTAGAGCAGTGTTTTCAAAATCAATCTATAATTATCCTGATTCATCTGCATTTTTCATCAATAACTTGTCTGATTTTCTTTCATGGATACACACACACCCACACACATACACTGTCATATGCCTGGCTCTTCAAAACTTGGTTTAAAAAATTCTAATCCATTTCAATTTTATGAAGGACTTAATAGGAACAACAGAGATGGAGCTAGAATAGAGATAAATGCTGATATCCAAAAATGCACGGATAGACTCAGAGGTATTATGCTTAGTAAGTCAGGCAGAGAAAGACAAATATTGTATGTTTTCACTTATATGTGAAATCTGAAAAAAAAAAAAAAAGAAGAAAAACGAATATAACAAAATCGAAACAGACTCACAGACAGAAGACTTGTGGCGGTTACCAGTGGAAGAGCGGTGGGGGAAGGGGAGAGATAAGGGAAAGGCATTAAAGGGTACAGACTATTAGGTATAAAACAAATAAGACACATAAAAATAAAGAATCACTATGCTGTACACTTGATGCTAATATAATATTTTAAGTCAATTATACTTCAATAAAAGAATGCTGAGGAGCTACCCATGAGGTGGTTGATTACACAGATCTTCAGTATAAGAAAAATTCACTGTGTATAGTGATAGCTGCATTTAATGCATGTACTCCATACAAATCATGCAGAATGAAAAGTGGAGAAGATTGAGGAGGGAGTCTAGGCAATACTGACCTTATTGGTGCGTCAGCCACAGAAGAAATGGATGGGCATGATGAAGAAGCCAAAAGGAGGAAATACATGGAGAGAATAATACAATGAAAATAGGAAGGATCAGTACTAGGAAGAAGATGAGGGTCAAATATAATAATTAACATGGTAACCAAAAGGCATGGCTGTTGGTGTTGGCAATGAGTAAGTAATTGGTATCTTCAGCAGAAACTGCTCACTGGCCCTCAATATCCATTCTTCTCTCCTTCCATAGTAACAGAAGGTGGGATTTTTAGCTGGGAAGTGGATACCTAAAATAAAGTCTATTTTCCCCAATGTCTTTATATCTGGATGTGAGGTGTAACAAATTTCCAGCTAATGTGAAGTTGGTAGAAGTGTTATGTTTCTGAAAATATGCCTCAGCCTGTGTGCATTCTGTTTTCTCTTCTTTTTTTCCTCCCCTTCTTCTATCCTATGGCAAGGAACAACATTGCCACCATTCGGACCATGAAGTCAAAGCCATGCAAGGCAGAGCAATATGATAAAAAGGACCACACCATTCCTGGGCTGGCTACATTAACTCTTTATGTAAAAAAACAAGCTTCTATCTTACTTAAGCCATCACTATTTTTGGTTTTCTGCCATTAGGATCTGATTCTAATTATAACTACACAGTGACTTAAGAAGAAGTCTCAATGGAAACAGCACTGGGAAAAATCATATTACAGTGGGCTGAGTGGTGAAGTCTTACTGAATATCATCAAAGTCTTGTAGGCAAAGACACAGAATACATATTATAACTAAAAAGTCTCAAAATGCTTATTTATAGCCTATGAAACTACACCTTATTTATTGCTATTCATATTTCAATATCAGTGAGCATCCCATTAGGTAAAGCAATTATACATAGAAATATACTCAATTTCTATACATACTTAGTGCATATTCTTCTCTAAAGGGGATTCATTATGTAAAAGAAAAAAATAAAATTCTATCATTAATTTGCAAGTAAATGAGAATTAATGGCACAGAGCCACTTACTATCCCATGAAGAAATGTGGTAAAGCGATCAAAATACTTCCAAGTCCCATAATAAAGCAACCAGTTCCAATTAGCTTCGGTCTGTGTAGTTTGGCTCCAAAGTAACTCACAAAGACAATCACAAACAAATTTCCTAGAAAGAGAACAACATTATTTGGATGTGATTCCTCATAGTAAACAGTGCCTGAGTCCAGTTTTGTGTCCAGTAGATGGAAGGCCCCAGAATGGATACAAATAGAGCACAAGACATGGTACTTTCTGTCAAAGATCAGGTAATTTAATTAAGATGAAACTCACTTATATTAAGCCATTCACTATAAAGTTGTACAGTAGTAATAATAAGTAGGATTGGCTTTAGATAAGAAAGAAAGCTCTTCAATTACTTGGCAGTATTAGCAAAGCAAAATTCTATTGAAGAATTTGAAGTTGAGTGGGTTGTACTGGAATGGAGAAAAATGGACAAAGTCCTGACCTGAGGGAAAGGTATTTATTCATGCATTTTGAATTCACTCGTAGCATTCTTTAAATTCATAATAAGTACCTGCCATGGTGTTAGAAGTCAGAAATTTTTAAAAAGAATAAACCATGCATGGAATCAGCCCTAGAAGAAACTGCAGACCAGTGACAAAAATAAATGGATAGATAAAGGTGCTTTTAGACCACAGAAAAGGAAAGCGCAAATTAATTAGTGGTTTCAGGAAAGTTTCCTGGGGGTAGGTCACTTGAAATTTAATGTTTATAAGTTATTTCCATTAAAAAGAAGAAGACAAGCATTCTAAGTGAAAGGAGTCAAGACCAATTCTAATCCATCTGGAGCTACAGGTATAATAATGAACAGACAACAGCCAAGAATTACGGAACATTTGATGGAGAAAAGTAACATGAAATAGAAGCACCAAACTGAACCGGCAGATAAAGCAACTTACCATGAAGAAACAGTTAAATAAGGAAACTAGAAAGAGAAGAAACTGAAAAAAATCCAGTTGGTATCTCTAGAGGTACAAAGGTATGTTGCATCTGTAAATAAGAACTGGCAGATTAAAAATAAGAAGAGAACAATAAAGTATTGTTGTCAATTAAAAATACTGTAGACAAATGTACATTTGGGACCTGATACAATAAGATGGAAGATGGCATCAGAGAAGATGGATGGAATTTAAAGAAAAAAATGCAGACATTTAAAAAGGAAAACTTAAAGAAAAAAATGGCCAGAAAATATAATATTTATCTTATATATATTTCAGAAGAAATTAGAGGGGAAGAAACAAATTTAAATATATAAAATAATTTCCTGAGCTAAAGGAAGGCTTAAGGCTTCAGAAGAAAATTTCTACATTTCTCCAGCATAAATAATTGAAAAGAGAGAGTCCTAGATACATGCTGGTAAAATTTCTGAAATTCGGGCATAAAGAGGGGGTAACTATTTGTGCATGACAATAATACTAGTTATGATTTCTTGCATGTAATATGGGATGTTATGACACAGTAGATGTTTTACACATTCTAAGAAAAAAGATTTTGAACTGTTCATTTCATATTCAGTCAAATTATCACTTGACTATGGTAGTAAAGTAAATACATTCGCCAACAAGCAAGAGCTCAGAAAAATGTCGTATGTTCAATTATTTCTGGAAAAAACTAACTAATTGAAGACATACTCCAGGAAAACTAAAGATGAGACTTGAAATAATAAGGTTCAAGAAGTAGTGGTGAGAAAGAAATTAGTAAAACTTACAACCGTGTCAAATAATTGCTGTGAAATAGAAAGTTTAACAAACATAATAAGAGTCAACTCCTCAATAAAAAAGAGATATACAGTGAATTAGAGTTTAAAGCTTACAACAATCTAAAACTAAAGTTCTAGATGGTTCTATTAAACCTGGGAGGTGGAATCATAAAGGATATGCTTGGTACAATAGCCTGTGAATCACAAAAAGCTAGAATTCATAACAAAAAGATAGATAAGTCCTCCTTCATATAATTATTTTGTAAATAATCAATAGCCAAGTATATTTCAAATAAAGTTAAGAAATAAAGAGCAAACTTGTAAAAAAAAATGCATGATTTATACAATAGACATAATTTTTGAGTCCTTTCAAATTGTTAAAATGTGGGGGAATTCTAAAATGAGCAGAAGTAATTAGCTACCAGTTCATAAAGTAAGAGAAAAGAATGTTCAATAATTATATAAAACCTCACTATTATTGGAGCAATCTAAACTAAATTGATGGCAACAAAGCAATATAATTAATGTTGTAAGAAAAAAAAAACTTTTAACTCTAAATTTTGTATCCAGTTTAACAGTAGAATCTAACAAAGATTGCTTCAAAATGGTTTCTCCCTTCTCAAATCATCAGAATCATAAACCTCTCTCCAACCTTTTTCTTTGCACCTTTTTCTTTTCACGGCATCTAAAGAGAGGGAAGATTAAGCCCTGTAAAGTATCAGTTTGCAGGAAATGAGTCTGTTTTTCAGCCTTATACTTTTGACATTCTGGGCTAGATAATTCTTTGTTTTGGAGGCTGTCCTGTGCATTGTGGGATGTTTTAAGATATCCCTGACTCCTACCACTAGAAGCCAGCAGAACCTCTGACCCTCAGTTATGATAACCAAAAATGTCTCCATATATTGCCAAATTGCCCCTGGGGGGCAAATTCACCCTTGGTTAAGAATCAGTTGTGTAGAGCGTGTATGAAGAGTTTTTACCTCTGCAAATCTGGTTACTAAGTAATAATAAAAGTAGAAATAAAACTTACCAATTTCAAAGCTTCCATCAATTAAGCCAACAGTAGAAGATGATATGTCAAACCTCCTTTCTATTTGAGTGATGGAGCTTTTCATAAGGACCGCATTTAGTGCCTTAGAAATAAAGCTGAGGCACAGGGCTCCCAAGAACATCTAAGAAAAAACAGAAGGAACGGGGTAAATGATTACTCAAAGGACTACATAATGTTGATATGTGCCCAGAATTAAAATAGCTTTTCTTCTTTACTTAATATTATTTTTTATCATAAAAAGCATACCTACCTTTTCTCTATTCCAATTGGTACTTCTTAGTCCTCTTAACAGTGACATCACTATACCGATAAAGTATCATTTTTTAACTTGGTTACGGCATCACATTATTAAAGCAGGACAAAGTTGTTAGCTGATTTCTAAGAAGCTAGTTAATGATCTGAGGTGGCCATGATGACAAGCTATTATTTATCACCAAGTAAATAGCAGAGGTGAACTGTGATAGGAGTGGCTAGACATTCTCAAAGGAAGCACTTCCAAGAAGTCAGCTGAAAAATGGAAATTTTTTCATTTATAAAACCTCACTAGAAAAAGAAAGTAAAGAAACAATCCCCTTTAAAATAGCACCCAAAGTAATAAAATATCTGGGAATAAATCTAACCAAGGAGGTGAAAGAATTATACACAGAAAACTATAAACCATTGATGAAGGAAATTAAAGAAGACTTTAAAAAATGGAAAGATATACCATGCTCTTGGATTGGAAGAATCAATATTGTTAAAATGGTCACACTGCCCAAGGCGATCTACAGATTTAATGCAATCCCTATCCAATTACCTAGGACATATTTCGCAGAACTAGAAAAAATCATAATAAAATTCATATGGAACCATCAAAGACCTAGAATTGCCAAAGCATTACTGAAGAGAAAGAAAGAGGCTGGAGGAATAACTCTCCCAGACTTCAGACAATACTATAGAGCTACAGTCATCAAGATAGCATGGTATTGGTACCAAAACAGACATATAGACCAATGGAACAGAATAGAGAGCCCAGAAATGAACCCACAAACTTTTGGTCAACTCATCTTTGACAAAGGAGGCAAGAATATACATTGGAATAAAGACAGTCTCTTCAGCAAATGGTGTTGGGAAAACTGGACAGCAGCATGTAAAACAATGAAGCTAGAACACTCCCTTACACCATATACAAAAATCAACTCAAAATGGATTAAAGACTTAAACATAAGACAAGATACAATAAACCTCCTAGAGGAAAACATAGGCAAAACATTATCTGACATACATCTCAAAAATTTTCTCCTAGAAGAAATAAAAGCAAGAATAAACAAATGGGACCTAATGAAACTTACAAGCTTCTGCACAGCAAAGGAAACCAGAAGTAAAACAAGAAGAAAACCTACGGAATGGGAGAAAATTTTTGCAAGTGAAACTGACAAAGGCTTGATCTCCAGAATATATAAGCAGCTCATACGACTCAATAAGAAAAAAATAAACAACCCAATCCAAAAATGGGCAGAAGACCTAAACAAGCAATTCTCCAAGGAAGACATACAAATGATCAAAAAGCACATGAAAAAATGCTCAATATCACTAATTATCAGAGAAATGCAAATCAAAACTACAATGAGGTATCACCTCACACCAGTCAGAATGGCCGTCATTCAAAAATCCACAAATGACAAATGCTGGAGAGGCTGTGGAGAAAGGGGAACCCTCCTACACTGCTGGTGGGAATGCAGTTTGGTGCAGCCACTGTGGAAAACAGTGTGGAGATTCCTCAAAAGACTAGGAATAGACTTACCATATGACCCAGGAATCCCACTCCTGGGCTTGTATCCAGAAGGAAATCTACTTCAGGATGACACCTGCACCCCAGTGTTCATAGCGGCACTATTTACAATAGCCAAAACATGGAAACAGCCTAAATGTCCATCAACAGGTGACTGGATAAAGAAGAGGTGGTATATTTATACAATGGAATACTACTCAGCCATAAAAACCGACAACATAATGCCATTTGCAGCAACATGGATGCTCCTGGAGAATGTCATTCTAAGTGAAGTAAGCCAGAAAGAGAAAGAAAAATACCATATGAGATCGCTCATATGTGGAATCTAAAAAACAAAAACAAAAACAAACAAACAAACAAAAACAAAGCGTAAATAAAGGACAGAAATAGACTCACAGACAGAGAATACAGACTTGTGGTTACCAGGGGGGTGGAGGGTGGGAAGGGATAGACTGGGATTTCAAAATTGTAGAATAGACTACACTGTATAGCACAGGGAAATATACACAAAATGTTATGATAACTCACAGAGAAAAAAATGTGACAATGAGTGTGTATATGTCCATGAATAAATGAAAAATTGTGCTGAACACTGGAATTTGACACAACATTGTAAAATGATTATAAATCAATAAAAAATGTTAAAAAAAAATGCTTTGCTGAAACCCTTCAGGGAGTTTGGGGTTTTGGGGGGTAGGGGGCACAGCATGAGCCACCTATGCTCCTTGCTGGGCTATGCAATAAACCTTTCTCTGCTCCAAAAAAAAAAAAAAACAAACCTCACTAATATTGGAGAAAAATAAATTAAAGTGAACACAACAAAGCAATATAGTCAGTGTTCAAAAAAAAAAAAAAGACTTTTAACTCCAGTGGTTATAGATGTTTTATATTCAATTTGATTTTGACAAAATTTATTGATTCATCTTTCTTACAGTCTACATTTATATCCATAAGTAAATTCCTTTTATATCTAGTATTAAAATATTATCCTGTTATGACCTGCATGTTTGTATCTCCACCAGATTCATATGTTGAAATTCTAATCCCCAAAGTGACGACATTTGGAGATGGGTCCTTTCAGTGGTATAGATTTCCCTCATTATCCGAAAGCAGAGCATCCCTCTGAAATTTTCATAAGCCAAAATGCAATTACCTTACGACATATCTTGCTAACAAATGCACAAAATAAATTGAGACAAAGGCACAGATGCTCACAGACACAGTTCAAGTCTATGGCAGCCTGACACTGAGATGCTGAGTGTAGTTCCCAGGGACAGAGCTTGGCGGTGTCTCTGTCATTGCCGGAAGTGCCCATTGCCCCTCTAACGGCTCGCTGCAAAACAAATGCTAAATGCTATTTTTACTTTTTTGCCCTTTCTTGTAAAAGCAAAAACTCTCTTTGGATTTCTTTCAGTCAGCAGAAAACAGGTACCAATGCAGGTCCTTGGTAAAAGTGAATGGTGTAAAGCAAACCTATAATCAGGCCATGAGGATGGAGCCCTCATGATTGGATTAATATTTCTCCCTCGGCCATATGAAGACACAGCAAGAAGACAGCCATCTGAGAATGAGGAAGAGGGTTCTCACCAGAACCCAACCATGCTGGTACCTTGATCTCAGACTTCCAGCCCCCAGAATGGGGAGAAATAAATTTTGTAAATCCCTTAGTCTCTGGTGTTCTGTTGTAGCAGCCCAAGCTGACTAGCACAAGCCTTTCTCATCACCTTCTACTCTACCAGTGGTAGCCACCATCGTGTCTAGAGTGGATCATTGCATTAGCCTCCTAATAGATCTCTGCTTCTGCTCTTGTCCACTTATGGTCTCTTCTCAACACATTAGGTGGAAAAATCCTTTCAAGATGAAAAGTAGATCATGCCCCCATTCCCTGTTTTTCCATCCAATCATAGTAATACCTAGTCTTCCCAATGTCCTCGAAGGCCCCAAATGATCTCTTCTCCCCCTCTAAGCATGGCCTCCCAACAGGTGCCACGTTTTACCTTGCAAATCTCATCTTCTGTAACTCTAGTCCTTGCTCATTCCCCTACAGCTACAGTAGACTTCTTGCTGTACCTTGAGCAATCCATGTTTATTATATTGCCTCAGACTCTCCATTTTTGCTTTTTCTTTCTTCAGGGAACGTTCCTATCCGGAGTCACACTCCTATCACTCACTTCCTCACATCTTTGAGGTTCTTGCTCAGTGTAACTTTCACAGTGAGACTTTCCTGGACAAACTTATTTAAAATTACACCATTTCTCCCCTCACATTACATTTTAATTCTTTACTTGTTTAATGTATATTGCCCTCAATTAAATATGAACTTCATCAGGGCAGGGTTTTTTTTGGTCTGCTTTGTTTAGTGCTAAATTCTCAGTGCTTAGAAAAATGCTTGCAACACAGTTGCTCAAAAAGTATTCGTCAAACTTTTGTCTAACTAGAATCTACTGTGTGTTTTACATGAGGCCATGCTTGAAGAAAAGAGAAAAAGGGCCCAATATAGATCCTCCATAGCAGGCAAAATTTCTTCCTACTTAGAGAACTTTTTTTTAGATTGAGTTATAGTTAGTTTACAATGTTGCACCAGTTTCTGGTGTACAGCACAATTCTTCAGTCATACATGAATATACATATATTTATTTTCACATTCTTTTTCACTGTGAGCTACTACAAGATATTGAATATATTTCCCTGTGCTATACAATATAAACTTGTTTATCTATTTTATATATACCAGTCAGTATCTGCAAATATCAAACCCCCAGTTTATCCCTTCCCACCCCATTCCCCACTGGCAACCACAAGTCTGTATTCTATGTCTGTGAGTCTGTTTCTGTTTTATATATAAGTTCATTTGTCTTTTTTTTTTTTTAAAGATTCCATATATGAGTGATGTCATATGGTATTTTTCTTTCTCTTTCTGGCTTACTTCACTTAGAATTACATTCTCCAGCAGTGACATCCATGTTGCTGAACGTGGCATTATGTTATCATTTTTTATGGCTGAGTAGTATTCCATTGTATAAATACACCACATCTTCTTTACCCAGTCATCTGTTGATGGACATTTAGGTTATTTCCATGTCTTGGCTATTGTAAATAGTGCTGCTATGAATATTGGGGTGCAGGTATCTTTTTGAATTAGGGTTCCTTCTGGATATACACCCAGGAGTGGAATTGCTGGGTCATATGGTAAGTCTATTTTTAGTCTTTTGAGGAATCTCCATACTGTTTTCCACAATGGCTGAACCAAACTGCATTCCCAAAATTGCAGGAGGGTTCACTTTTCTCCACACCCTCTCTTTTGATCATCATAAAATGTCCTTCTTTATCTTCCTTTATGGCCTTTGTTTTAAAGTCTATTTTGTCTGAAATTAGTATTGCTACTCCTGCTTTCTTGTCATTTCCATTTGCATGGAATATCTTTTTCCATCCTCTCACTCTCAATCTATATGTGTTCTTCTCACTAAAGAGGGTCTCTTGTATGCAGCGTATTGTAGATTCTTGTTTTATTATCCAGTCTGCCACTCTGTGTCTTTTGATTGGAGCATTTAGTCCATTGACATTTGTAGCAATTATTGATAGATGTTTGTTTATTGCCATTTTGAACTTAGTTTTGCAATTGACTTTGTATTTCCTCTTTGTTCCTTTCTTTTTTGTGGTTTGATAATTTTCCTTTGTGTTATCTTGGTTTCTTTTTAGTTTTTGTGACTCTATTGTAAGTTTTTGGCTTGTGGTTACCCTGTTTTGTACATATATTAATACATTACTATATCTGTTTGTTTTAAACAGGTAGTAATATAAGCTCAAACCCATCCTACTGAGAACAAAAAAAAAAAAAAAAAGAAGAAGAAGAAGAAGAAAGAAAAGAAGAGAAAAGAAAAAAAGAGAAAACAATCTGTATTTTCTTGCTCCCCTCTCCCATCCTTAATGATTTAGATGTCCTCTTACAATTTCATGTTTATTTTGTTGTAATTCATGGTAGTTATTATCTTTCCAATTATGGCTTTCTCCTTTCTGTAGCATCCTGCTTCTTTTCTATTTAGAGAGGACCTTTCAGTATTTCTTTTAGCATACGTTTAGTGTTGCTAAATTCTTTTAGTTTTTGCCTGTCTGTAAAGTTCTTTATCTCTTTTCTATTCCAAAGGACATCCTTGCTGGATAAAGTATCCTAGGTCGCATCTTTTTTTCACTCAGGACTTTGAATATATCTTGCCATTCCCTTCTGGCCTATAGAGTTTGTATAGAGAAATTGCCTGAAAGCCTTATGGGGGTTCCCTTGTAACTCACTCTCTTTGTTTTTCTCTTGCTGCCTTTAGAATCATTTCTTTATCCTTAACCCTGGCCATCCTGATTATAATATATCTTGGTGTGGGTCTGTTTGGGTTCTTCTTGTTTGGGCCCCTCTGTGCTTCCTGTACTTGGATATCTGATTCCTTCTTTAGGTTTGGGAAGTTTTCAGTCATGATTTCTTCCAATATCTTTTCAATCAACTTAGCTCTTTCTTCTCTTTCTGGGACCCCTGTTATGCATAGGTTGGCATGCTTATATTATCCCATAGGTCCCTTATATTGTTTTCATTGGTTTTTATTTGTTTGCCTTTCAGCTGTTTTGATTGGGTGATTTCTGTTGCCCTGTCTTCTAAGTCACTTATTCGTTCCTCTGCATTATCCAGCCTGCTTTGTACAGCCTTTAGATCAGCTCTCATCTCAGCAAACGAGTTTTTCAGTTTTAATTGGCTCCTCTTTATAGTTTCAATTTCCTTTTTGACATATTCTCTGTCTCTATACACAATCCCTTTTAGTTCCTTCATTACTCCGATCATTTCTTTTTTGAAATTATGATCTAGTAGACTATCAAGGTCTATTTCATTGATTTTTCTTTCAGGGGATTTTTCTTGTTCTTTTAATTGGGAGTGTTCCTCTCCTTCATTTTACTTTTATCTCTCTGGCACTATGGTTTATGGAATATTGGTTATCTTCTGTGGTCCTTAAGGGGTTTATTTATCTATTTTTTTACATAAAGTGGATGCAGAAATAAAACTTAAAAGAAATTTAAAAGAAGAAAAAAGATTTGAAAACAGAGTATAATCAATAACAGAAGAACAAAACAGAGAGAAATAAAAAATCAAATTGAGAGAAATTTAAAGAAAATAAAAGAAGAAAAAAAGATTTGAAAACAGTATAATTGATAACCAAAACATACAAAGAGAAATAAAAATGAAATTGAGGCAAATTTTTAAAAATAATAACAATATTTTAAAAGAAAAAATTTTAAGAGATTAAAATATAGAAACAAAAATTTTAAAAAAGTAAAATTTTAAAAAGAAAAAGAAAAAAGAAAAGAAGTGTGTTCCCATGGAGACTGTGCGCTCTTAATAATTTTGTCAAGAGGTCCTTCTTAAGTATGGGTGGTTGTCAAGTCTTCCCTGCCTTTTGCCTGTTATCCCTTTGGTTGGGGATGTGGCCGGGGTTCTGGTTTGCAGAGTCTCCCCTAGCCATTAGGCGTGGCCTCCCTTTTGTTCTGTGGTTGTCACTGCTCCTACCCTTGCCCTGCTGCTCGAACACCACTCACTGGTTCCAGTGGCCCTCCTTGGGTCACGCACCTGGTCTGTGCTGCTCCCTGTGCCGGTAGACACGCAGGTCACACCCCTTCTCGGCAGCTGAGCTCGGGCACCCCCTCAGCATAGGTACGCACGCACGCCACGCCCCCCCCCCACGCCGCGCTCTGCGTGGTGCGCAGGCGGGTCACGCCCCCCTCCACACTGTTCCAGCGCCATGCTCTGCATGGGAGGCGGGGGTCGCAGCTCTTCCGAAAGCCATTGTCCGTAGCCGCACTAGTGCAAGGTAAGCAGGCGGCTCACGCCCCCTCCCAACACTGCGTCTAGGCACCGGGCTCCTGCAGGGTATCTGGGCGGGTCACTCCCGCGGACAGTGCGGCTGCCTGCACCGCATCAGGTCCTAGCTCCCTGTCAGGCGGGTTGGGGGAAAGCGGCCGCTCCAGCCCTCGCCCCTGCTCTGTGCTAGAACTCCGCTGTTTGTTCGTTTGCCTTAGAGGCGCGAGTTCTCAGAGGCACAGGGGCAGAACATTCCTGTCTGCCTCGGGCTGTGAACAAGTCTCAGTGCCGCCCAGGAGGTTGCGGCCCCCAGGTGCGGATTCAGGTCTCGGCCCCGCCCCCGCCGGGGGCTGCGCCCAGGAGGAGATGGCGGCTGTGGCGCCAGTAATGGCGCCGGGGGTCTGAGGAGACAAAGGCTTACGGCGCCCCTCCCCCCAGGGCACACCGGCCGTGTTGCTTTGCTTTTATTTTCTCGTATTTTATGGAGGACCCAGGTTGCTCTGCTCCGTATCCCCTCCCAGCCACGGCGCGCAGCCCCCTGCAGTCCCCCGGGGCAGACTCAGGGCAGCTGACCCGTCCTCCGCCCTGCTTGGGCGGCCTGTCCTGTCCCCCAGTTGCCAGGCTTGGTTTCGCGGGGATCCTCTGTGCCGGTTTATCTTAGCTCTGTCGGTCAAGGGCTGCTCCTTACAGATCCGAGCCTCAGAGGCTCCCCCTCTGTCCTGCTGGCCTCCCCGTTGGAGAGGGGAGCCCCAGCGAAGGAGCGCCAGTCCTCCTCTGCCGCTCCCCCCTCGCGGGACCCGTCCCGCACTGTTTTCCTTGTTCTTCTCTCTTTTTTCCTTTTCTCCTACCAGATTGGTGGTGTATTTTGTTTTTTGAAGAAGGCGATGTTCTGTCAAAGTTAAGCAGGTGCTCTGGTTGGCTGGGTGGGTCCGTGGATGTGAGTCTTGGTGTATTTGTGGGAGAGGGTGAGCTCCGAGGGTCCTTCCACTCCGCCATCCTCGCCCTTCCCTGAGAACTTTAAGTGAAGTTGAGAGGACTTGTGAAAAAAAGTGTAAAATGATATGACTTATTAGAGATAATTAAGAATTCTTATATAAGATAAAGGAAGTCGTCTAAGAATGAAACACAAAAGGTGGAAGAAAGTCAAAATTAGTTTTACTAAAGTGGTGAAGTGAAGAACAAGACTCTTAGGAAGATATCATCCAATAGAGATAGAAATTATGAAGATTTTCTTCAAGGAGAGTCAGTTTTGAAACCTTGTAGAATCATACAGACTTTGCATCATAGAACAGAAATAAAATCATTTCAGGTTCTAAACATTTAAAAATTACATTGTTGACACCAAAAATGAAGAAATGTTGGTGGTCCTGTGGTATCAGCAAGATGACAGGCTAGGAAGATCTTGACCTTCTTTCCCCCGTGAAAACATGGATTTAACAACAAAAAACTGAACAGATGTTTCTGTGAGAAATCTAGAAACCAGTTAAAGCATTCCTGCGTCATAGGCAGTGCAAAGCCAACGACACGGAAGCCCAGGAGGAAAATCTGTGACACTCTCCACAATCTTTCCAGAGCCTTCTCCAACCAAGCATGGTTGATATAATTGGGGGTATAAAAGAAAAACAAACTCCTATCTTCTCCCTGGGGAGATGAAGCGAAGAACTTATGTCCAGCATTCTGACTTTTGGGGGGCTGCCTGAGGGACTCGTCTGTAATCCAAGGGCTGACAAGAGTGGGTGGTCAGATTAAGAGTCTCAGAACAGACAATAAACTATGCAGTGGCAGCTGCAGTACCACAGATAAACACTAGATGGGAGGCCAATGTTGTGATTTACTGTGGCATCAGTGGGAGGCCATAGTATCTCAAGACACCGGAGAGAACGCCAGAGTTGAAACCAGCAAACCTCTTCAAATAGCTCAGGGGACATAAACCCAGAAAGAGCTTGAGAGGGCTCCAGAATCTCTAGCCTGGCTGGGTAGAGAAAATCATCCCTGTACAAAACCAAACCACAAAGTCTGAGTTAGCTGATCTTTCAAATGCCAACATTCCAACAAAAAATAACAAGGCATGTAAAGAAATAAGGTACCAAGACATATTTAAAGGAATACGTTAAAATCTCCAGAAACTGACCCTAAAGTCATGGATGGATTTTTTTAATTTGTTGAGTTTGTTGCCTCCAATTAAGAGTGGTAAATTGAAGGAGGGTTGGGAGTAATAGCTCAGTGGTAGAGCTCATGCTTAGCAGGCACGAGGTCCTGGGTTCAATCCCCAGTACCTCCACCAAAAAAAAAAAAGGATGTTTAATCAAAATTATAGCTGCTGCAGAAGCTCCAGTTTCCTTGTCTCTGAATATTCAGTCTTTGTGAAGTCTGTCTGGGGTGGAAAGCAGCGATCATTAGCTGCAGGGTAAGTCAATAGTTAATCTTCTGTATGTGGGCACTCCTTGTCTCCGTGGGTATCACCAGCCACCTGAGACAGTTACACTCCGTATGTCTGAGCATCCATCCATACTCACTCCTCCTGCCCAGGGTAGATGCCTCTGTAGTTTACTGGTTGGACTAAGTGGGGGTATTTTGATCAGGGGAAATGTTAATCAAGGGAAGAGGCTTGTTGTCTCCGACTGAGTGATTGAAATATCCTATAGAACCGCCTCTCGGTTGTCTTTGGGAACCTGTCTCGATACTATAATCCAGTGGCTTTTGCCTTTAAAACACCCTTGGAGCCCCTTCCATGTTTTTCCAGGTTTCTTTTCCTCCTGCATTTGTCTTGGAATGTGATTTCTTTACCCTAATTCTCTCTACATCTTACTTTTTAGAAAAGTATCATGGTTTCTGATTTACAGAATGTATCTCTTTTTGTTTTCTAGGAGATGTATACGTTGCTTTTAATACGTTTAAAATCATTTATTAAAATTGGAAGGGGGAGGAGGTGATTTCAGCCTTATTATTCTCAGTCTACCACATTGAACTGAAAGTTTTCAAGTTCTGTCTTTCCTTCTTTAATAAATAAGTAGACAAAAATGTTATGAGGCTCTGTATCAAACTCAGATGCCTGACACATAATGAGTAAATGCTCAATAAATGTTTTTTAGTTGTTGAATAAATTATTATTCCCCAGTTTAGGCTATAAATCTGGTACAGAGCTAACATATAGTGAAACCTCTCATTTCTTAGTTTTCTCAGCTTTTGGATGGAGATAACTATAGTAAAATTGTTATGAAGATTAAAATAACATACATTAAATTTTTGCTGCATAGTAAGCTTTGATAGATGTCTGTTTTTATTACCACTGAGCTACTGTCATCTAGCTATTAAGTTCGTTCAGATAAAAATAGGACTCTGATCATTTAGCCAAACATTTGTTTTTTGTCAGGCACTGTTATAGCTGCTGCAGAATCGGTAATGAGCATACTGAGAATATGATTTATTGATTATTAAAGAAAAACCGAAGCAAACGCTTACCTAAATCCTGATCATCAAAGCACTAATTGGTGAAATCAAAGAGGAGGGAGTTTGAGAAAGTAACAAGGCACCCCGTTAAAGCATAACCAGGTATAAAACTTGTCCTATATTAGAGGAGCTTCCTGAAAATTCGGAGATAGGTTTTGTAATGTCCATGTCTTCAATCTTAAAGGGAAGATTAGCTCAAGAGAAAGACTCATTAAAATAAAAATTCTCACAATGTAACCTTAAGTTGGTTTTACAAAGAAGAAAAGGGTAACAGATGCAAACACAGTGACTACAATAGGATTCCTCCAGTGAGCTGGGAGTTTAGAAGGATAGGAAATTAGTTAATAAAGGTAGATTTATAAATGTGCTTTCTTTTCTCTATAACCCTGAGAAGTGGGTGTTTTCAACCATGCTGCTAATGTTGGACAAGTTCAGAGAAAGAATGATATGATGATTTTCCGAGAACATAAGAAACTAAATACTAATAAAGCTACACACTCCAATGAAAAATTGTAAAAGACCCACGCCATGAAGGTGGGGAATTTAAGACTGAGAGATTTCAAAACACAGAGTTAAATGTTCACAATCATCAGATTTTGAAGTACCCAAAACAGAAAGAAACAGCTAGCATTGAGATAAGAGCTGAAGTCTATTTACCTGTAGTCGTGGCAGGTCAGTGTTTTGTTTATCATGGCAAGAGTCTTGGAACTGAAGTCCGAAAACAGTTCCAGGTTTCCACACTGACACACCTTCAGCCATGATTAACTTAGTTAACTCATTTGAACCTCACTTTATTTACTCAGCAAACATTTATTGAGCAACTACAATATGGCAATTACTCTCCTAAGCCTTGTACTTTTCTGGTACAGAATAAGTAGGGAAGTAAAAACAAGACAAACTAGATGCCCTAAGAGAACTAATATTCTCCTAGGGCAATAAACAGTAAATAAATAATGCCAGTATAATCCAGTAATGAATACTATAATTGCTATAAATTTATAATTTTGTGAGTACACAGGAAAGAGTGATTAATTCTGCCAACACAGGTCAGAGTTTCTGTAGATGTGGTAACATCTGAACTAAGTCTTTTGGGGAATAACAGATGCAAACACAATGACCATAATTTCTCTTAGAAATTGAAGAATAAATAAACATTTAAAACAAACTGGGAAGCACTCAAAAAGAGTAATGAAAGAATATAGATCTTTTGAAAAACAAAAAGAGCATCTGTGGGTGGAACATAAGGACAGAAATATACCAACCATTGGGAGATCATTCTGCATTTTTAAATGGGACATAAAGAGATTAAATTTCAGAGGGATAATGCTGGCAGCCATAAGGAAGATGAATTTATGGCAAAAAAAAAAAATAGTTAAGCAGATTTCAGGAAAAAAAAAGATGAGATGGGAAAGGGAAACAAAAGGTTACAGACACACTTGGGAGAAGTTTAAGAGGAGAACCAACAAATGTGGGAATAATGGAAAATGAATGTACTGATTTTGTTTTCTAGATTTCCAGTGTGTATAATTGTGTATAGTAATATGATTATTGGGGATGAGAAAAAGAGAAGTCTTGGGGTTAAAGACAATGAAATCATCTTTTTACAAATCAAATTTGAGATGACTAAAAAGTAAACATAAATCCAACAGACGCTGCTAAGTTTTGGTTCTCAAGAAAGAGTTTTTATCTGGATGTAGTTCTGAGATTTACTGGAAAATAGCTGTGCAATTGATCCATATTCAAGCTTATTCCATTAAAAAAAAAAAAAAAAAAACCTCCTTCTGCCCCACCGCATCCTCACTTTCCCATACCTCTCTCTCTTTGTCTTTTCTGGTAAAAACTGAGTTGTTTATATTTTCATGACCCAAATCTTACTTTTTGCACTATTCTTCTCAAGTGTCCTTAGCAGGTTTATGTTATTCTGGCTGTTCCAGATTTTTTGTTTCAACAGAGTTTTGTTTCGGACTCTTGTCTTTTTACTCTACATATTCGTTCTGGGAAAACTCGTCAATTGTCATTGTTTTTATTGCCACCTAAATGCTGATGATTGTCAAATCTGTATGTTGAGCCAAGCTTGCTTTTGCTGAGGTTCAGGCTGCTTTTCCAATGTGCCTATATTAGGGCTTCATTTTGGTTTTTACCTCCAGATCACATCCTCTTCTTTCTCCCTTTTCACCTCCCTTTTCCTGTGTCACCACCTGCTATCTGCTGCCCAGGCCAGCATCTGCTCCCTTATGTATCACATCCAATCAGTCACCCAAAGCTAAAAATTTAATCTTATAAACATCTCTTTTTTCAGTACGCTCCACTTTATAATTTCACCTCAAATGACCATCACTTTTCATCCTGACTACTACCATTTTGAACTGGCATCTCTTGCCTCATTGTTAACTCTTTTCACACCACAGCCAGGGTGATTTTTAAATATTTATAACCATTTCCACTTCCAACATAGCTGAATAAGCTCCCATGGACTGATCCTGCAGCAAATAATGATAAAGTGTGAGGGGAAAACAAAAAACATCTAAAAGCATAGGAGAGCAAACAAAAGTCATCAGATTGTGGACAGGAGTTGACACTTAAAAGAAGGAAATGCCTGAGTTTAGTTTGTCACTCTCATGGCTTTAAGGTGAGGCCACAGTTAGCATTATTCAGAAAAGCGAAAACACTTTTTAAAAACCCACAGTCCTTTTGCCTGAAGAATGAGAAAGAAGAGTTTAGGTTAACCGCTGCTACCTAAAAGGGAAGAATCTCATAAGGAAGACATCTAGAGAAGGGGCCCCAGATTCTGTGTATAAACTGCCCAAATCTTTGACCTGTGAGCCATGCATGAACAGGGCACCTCAGGTTAGCCCAGCTAAGGATAAAGTAATTGAAATGAGATTTGAACTCCTGCTTAAGGGAGCTTGCAGTTTGAGGTCAACACACTTAATTGCCTTATAAAACAAGCAAAAAATATCAAAACCCTTTGGAAGAATGAAACAAAGTCCAAAATTACCACCATATTGAAGAGCCAGGAAAATGTGACCAGTTCTCAAAAAAAATAACAATCAGCCAACACCAACCTTTACATTACACTTAAGTTAGTGTTACTGGACAAGAATTTTAAAGCAACTAATCTAACCAGGCCTTTCAAGTAAAGGAAAACAATCTCATAATAAATGAAATAGAAAATTTTACCAAAAACTATAAAAATAAACTATAAGAATGAGAAAAATACAGTATCTGAAATAAATATGCATAATCTATATGCTAGTTTATGCCACATTTTCTGGATAGATGTGTGTACTTTCTTTGTAATCTATTATTTCCTATGACATAGATCTTAGCACATCTCTAAATTTGTCTAAACAGAAACTATCACTAGGCATTATAGCTTTTGAAACATGTTTAACAGCACAGATGAAGGTTTGCATCAGACATCCTACAGAGAACTTAATACCTTCCCGTCCACTAGGTATTTCTGTTTCCAATGAATACAGGAAGGGCATGCATATAAATCATGTTATTATATGGAAGCTAGTATCTGCTAGGACGTGTTCTGAGTACTCTACAAGTATTATTTCTAATGCTCACATAGTCTTTGCATGGCAAGTATTACTCTTCATTTTACAAGTAAGAATAATAACTTGTAGAGATTATTATTTAACTAAGGGAATTATTTAACCAAGTTATTTAAGGGAATAAAGCTAAAAGTGTAGCAGAACTGTGATTGGAACACAAGAATTTCGCACACGGAAAAGCAACAGTTCTTGGAGTTAATATACTAGTCTACTTCTCCTTCATCTCTCTGTTGTTCTAACTCAGACCCTTGTTACCTCTCATTTGCTTTATTTGTAGTAGTCTGACTGCTTTCCTTCATTTGCAGCAATGGGAGTACTGCATGAGATTTTATTTTTCCAGATTTAGTGAAATATGATTGACAAAATTGTATAAATCTAAGGTATACCACATTGTGATTGACATATACATATATTGTGATATGATTAGAACAATAAAGCTAGTTAACACCTTCATCACCTCACATAGTTACCTATTTTTTATTTTTGTAGTGAGAGCATTTAAGATGTACTCTCTTAGGAAAACTTCAAGTATGTAATAATAGTATCATTAACCATTGTCATCGTGCTGTACATTAGATACCCAGAACTTACGCATCCTTAACTGAAAGTTTATACCCTTTGACCAGCGTCACCCAATTTCCCCCACCCTCTGCCCCTAGCAACCACTATTCTATGCTATTTCTGTGAATTCAGCTTTTTAATGTTTACCTCAGTGACACATCTGTAGTAAAGCTTTATTTACCCTCGTAGGAATTTGGTTTGTATCTCTTTTATACCTAGAGTAAATATATAATTGATCATATAAACTGGAATACTTTTTAGAGCAAATTGGGTGGTAAAAAATTAAGCTTAAACATTTTTTGAAATTGTATTGATCAATAACTTTTTTGTTACTATTCTATTTTTTCAAATAAAAACATATATCCAAGTAAATTGATGGAAACATTTAAAAAATTTTTCTTTTCATTGCTTACTTTAATATTTATATTATAAGAATTATGTGTACACAGTGTAATTATTCTTGATTGATTTTTTTATGTATACCAGTAGTATGTATATCTGCATATATCCATGTGCTTTAGTCAGTTTTTTATGAGTATTTGTCTCTAATGTTATGTCACTATGATTTTTCTGAAGGATATTTTTCAAATTATTTTTAAACATTTTAGTCTATTCGTAAAATTATCTGAAATCATCAGAATTGCATTTCATGATTACTAAATTTGAAATTGTCAGCATTTTCAATTGACTCTTCTCTGCAGGTCATAATGTTTTTAATGAAGAAAATATTCTCTTAGTAAGCCCATAGCAAGTTGAGCTAAATGGAAATATTCTCAATTCCTTTTTAAAAATATTAACCTATGTACATTTTGTACACTAAATATCACAGGTACTATCATTTTTGCCTCTCTTTAGAGTATCTTTGTTGTAAAGTATTTATATGAGGAAAAATAAGGTTTTTTTTTTTAACATTTGCCAATTTTCAGTGCTGGAAAACTATAGGTATTTTCAGTTACATTTTATTCAGGTACAGAATATAAGTTTATCCAATTCAAATAGGACCTGTATTAAAATAATTTTTCCATATGTCAAGATATTTTAAAACACAGTTTTAGAATTACAAATTCCATTTTATACATTATATAATCGCTAATCAATTAATTTGTTCAGCTCTTTTTTTACATTCTGTTTGCAAATTATGATTTCAATAATTGAAATATGCAAAAAGTGTTAAAAATGAAATTTTTTACTATTCATTAAATACTTTGATTAAAGAATTCAAATTTATTTTGAGGAAAGTGCAATGATAATTTATAGAATTGATTTATGAATATATCCAATATTATTGAAAAATACTTGTTTTTATAACCAAGATCAGGTTTTCTTCTTGAAACTTTTCAAAAAGTTTCGTTATGTTCAACATTATATTTCTGCTTCTGTATACACTACAGTGTGCCCACCACCAAAAAGTTAGTTTCCTTTCTTATGCATTTTGCCCTCCCTACACCTCTTTCCCTTTGATAACCACTACTCTGTTGTCTGTATCTACAGAGTTTGCTTTGGTTTGTTCATTTACTTTGTTTTTCAGTCAGTTTGTTTTTCATATGAGTGAAATTATATGGTATTTGTCTTTCTCCATCTGACATTTCACTGAGTATAAAACCCTCAAGGTCCATCTATGTTCTTGCAAGTAGCAAGGTTTCATCTTTTTATGGCTGAGTAGTATTCCATTGTATATGTAAACAACATCTTTATCTTTTCTTCTATCCATGGGCACTTGAGTTGTTTCCATAACTTAGCCATTATAAATAATGCTGCAATGAACATAGGGGTGCATATATCTTTTTGAATCAGTGTTTTTATTTTCTTTGGATAAATACCCAGGAGTGGAATTGCTGGATCATATGGTAGGTAGTTCTATATTTAACTTTTTGAAGAACTTCCATCCTTTTTTCCATAGCATTATATTCCCACCAACAATGCACAAGGATTCCTTTTTCTGCAAATCCTCCCTAGCATTTGTTATTTGTTGCCTTTTTAATGATAGTCATTCTGAGAGGTGTGAGATGATATCTCACTGTGGTTTTGATTTGCATTTCCCAAATAATTAGTGATGTTGAATGTCTTTCAGTGTGCATGTTGACCATCTGTACGTCTTATTTGGGAAAATGTGTATTCAAGTCCTCTGCCCATTTTTTAATCAGGTTGGCTTTTGGTTTTTAAGTTCTACGAGTTCTTGACATATGCTGGACATTAACCTCTTCATCAGACATATGATTTGCAAATATCTTCTTCTATTCAGTAAGTTGTCTTTTCGTTTTGTTGATGGTGTCCTTTGCTTTGCAGAAGTTCTTTAATTTGATGTAGTACCATTTGTTTATTTTTTCTTTTGTTTCCCTTGCCTGAGGAGACATATCCAAAGAGTTATTGCTAAGGCCAATATCAAAGGGTGTATTGCCTGTCTTTTCTTCTAGGAGTTTTAAGGTTTCAGTTCTTACATTTAAGTCCGATCCATTTTGAGTTGATCTATTTGTATGGTGTGAGATAGTGGTCTAGTGTTATTGCATGTGGCGGTCCAGTTTTCCAAAGTCATTTACTTAAGGGACTGTCTTTTTTTCATTGTATGATCTTTGTTCCTTGTCCATATATGTGTGGGTTTATTTCTGGGCTCTCAATTCCATTTCATTGATCTATGTGTCTGGTTTTTTTAAAATACTATACTGTTTTGATTAGTATAACTTCATAATATATTTTGAAATCAGGGAGTATTATACCTTAAGCTTTGTTCTTTTTTTCTCAGGATTGCTTTAGCTGTTTGAGGTCTTTTGTGGTTCCATACAGATTTTAGAATTTTTAGTTCCCTTTCGGTGAAAGACATCATTGGGATTTTGATAGGGGTTGCATTGAATCTGTAGATTGTTTTAAGTAATATGGACATTTTAACAATGTTAATTCTTCCACTCTATGGGCATGAAATATTTTTCCATTTCTTTGTGTCATCTTCAATTTCATTCAACAATGTTTTACAGTTTTCAAGTGTCCAAGTCTTTAGCCTCCTGGGTTAAATTTATTCCTAGATATTTCCTTCTTTTTTGTTGAAATTGTAAATGGGATTGTTTTCTCATTTCTCTTTTAACAAGCTCATTGTTAGCATATAGAAACACAACAGATTTTTGTGTATTGATTCATATCCTGCAGCCTTATTATATTTGTTTATTATTGCTAATAACATTTTGCGGGAGTCTTTAGGGTTTTCTCTATGTAAAATTATGTCTTTCACAAATAGTGGCAGTTTTATTTCTTCCTTTTCAGTTTGGATCCCTTTTATTTCTTTTTTTGCCTAATTGCTCTGACTATGTCTCCCAATACTGTGTTGAACAAAGGTAGTAAAAGTGGACATTCTTGTCTTGTTCCTGGTCTTGGAGGAATAACTTTTTTTTTTTTTTTTTTTTTTTTTTTTACTACTGAGTATGATGTTTTCAGTAGGTAATGCGACAGCACAGGTTTTTGGTCACTCTAACCTGAGCTCCCTCTAGTATATTTGAAAATAAGCATTTTCCACCCTCCACCACCTCTGTCAGTGGTGTAGCCTGGTGCCTTCATTGTCACTGTTTGTGACTCTGTGGTTGTTGGTTCCTTACTGCTGCCAGAGACACCACCTGGGGCACTGGGATGGTGGGCGCTTCCACTGTTCCAGGATCTCCTGAGTCACAGGCTCCTCCACCGCAGAGGGAGGGAGAGAATGGGTGGCTGGGAAGCCAGGATGGCAGATGCCTCTGCTGTGTCTGGTACTGTTAGGTTCACGGTGCACCAACTGGGGTGAGCCAGAGTTGTGGGCACCTCCCCAACTGGAAGACGGGGTTGCAGGTCACTTTGCCATTGCTGCCCAGTTCTCTGTAGGTGCAGGCGCTGCTGTGGCTGGGAGGCTAGAGCTGTGTGCAGTGCCTCCTCTGATGCTACCAGGTTCTCTGAGGCTCCAGACTCAGCAGAGCAGCCACGGATAGGGGTCTGGGATCACAGGGCCTGCCTCTGCTGTCCTCCCAATTCCATGTCCCCTGTGTGTTCCAACCCGTCCAACTTTGGCTGGACAGATGTGTGGAATTCTCTGGCATCCTGGTGTGTTGTCCAGAGTCAGCTTTGTTAGGTTGTGGATGTTTTACTGGTTGTAGAATAAAGGGGAGAGAAAAAGGGAGAATCTCATGCTACCATGATGCTGATGTCACCCACTAATTAGTCTTAATTTCAGAATATTTGTCACCTAAAATTACTGTGCTATTTGCTTTACTGAGATAAATTGATTGTCTTCTTCTCACCTTTAAATTGTACAATTGCTTAGAAGAATTCCTAGCTAGAACACTTTGTGACTGTCCTTTTTATTAGCTCTCAATTTTCATAAGGTTTAGTTTAATTTTGAATTAAGTTTAAGTACTATAGATTTAATATACTATTTCCAAACAAGATTGGAATACAATTTGCTGGTGTGTTTCAGAAAAAACTAGGTTTTAGATTCATTATATATTTTTTTACCTGGCTTTATTTCATATCTGGATTTCATATCTCATACTCTTTTCCCCTTCTTTCTTCTGATAACTTCTCACCCAGTGAACTGTTCTCAGCAAAAGTAGAAAACTAGCCATGGACTTGGTGTGCATGCGATGCAAGAAAAAAGAATGTACTTCGCAATCAGAAGGTCTAGATATAGTTCTCTCTCTCTCTTTTTTTTTTTTACTTACTAACCTAACAAAGATGAAAAGGTTACACAATTTACTGAACTTCAGTTTCCTAATCCACTAAAAGAAAATATGTAATAATTAACTTGCTTATTTTATAGGGTCACTGTAACATTCAAAGGAATGATACTCATGAGTTCATGAATGTATTTGTGAATGTCAGTGCATCAAAAATGTGTGGAATTTGGAAGGCCACTATTGATTTATCCTCTTTTTTTCTCTTTATTAATATAAGGCTTATTTCTGAAAGTTTGCTCCATTCACATTCTCCATTTAAATATATCATTCTTAGCACTAGTGGAAGAACAGGAAGAGTTTTCAGTGCCAAAGCCCTTCCCATGATCTCTGTAAGATATATCATAACTAAGTTAGAAACGTGTATTACAGAGTGAAAAAACTAAAAAGCACTTGTCTGATGCATAAATCGGGTAGTATACCCAGGCCAAATATTTAATTTTATTAAAAATCAAACATTATGCTTTAAAAACATATGTCTTTATCTTTGTAAATCTACATCTTTTTATTTAATTTTGCTTTATATAATTTTAATACACTGAGACAAACCACTTTTTAAATTTTTTGATATTTAATCTTTCTTCTTTTTTTCTATTATTTACTAATTACAGGCAATTATATTTCCCAAACTCACTTTGGATAGATAAACACCTTGTGGTTAATTCCTTTTGCATTTTTACTGAGTTTATCATATTTAGTTTCTGTGTATTTTGATGTATTTTTATTTGATTCATTTCAGCCAAATTTTATGAGTTCACTCTCATAATCCCTAGCTTTTGGTAATATCCTGGCTGTTACCTATGTTATTAGCCTTACTTGCTTACAAATTTTAAAGTGCTTTATTAAAAAATGAACTTCTTCTGGCATAAATTTTCCTTAATTAATTATTTAAATATATATGAAAGCTGGAAGAAAAAAGATGATAAATAGATAATTTAGATATATACACATACATATATGAGAAGTTAAGATATACAAACATTGAATTAAAATTTATAATAATTGAATAATATAATTGAATAATAGATTTCTTAAAAGGAGAAAGAAACAGGAGAGGAGAAATATTTAAAGGAACAATAAATGCAACTTTCCTAGTATTTAACAAAGATGAAAAAAACCTCAGATTGGTACTGCCCATAGAATATCCAACATGAAAGATAAAAAAGAACCTACACATGTATATAGGAAAACTGGATAGAGTGTAGAGACATTTAAGAATATGAAAGAGAAAGAAAATTTTGAAGTCTTCCAGGAAAGAGAGCAAATCACTGTTTAACAGCAAGTGAGGTATAAAAATAAACAAAAATATTTTTGAAGTATTAAAGTAAAAGAACATAGACCCTAGAATTTTATATTTAACCAAATGGTTGTTTGACTATAAGGATATATATTCTCAAGCATGTAAGTTTTCAAAATATTTGGCACATACAGACTAACATTGAAAGGAGTTTCGAAAGAATTACTTAAATTATATATATGTATAAAATTTATATACACACACAAAATATATATATATATATATATATGTATATGTATATGCACATACAGACACCCACATCAGAGATCAGTGTACCTAAATACATAAAGCAAACACTGACACAACAGAAGGGAGAAATAGACAGCAATATAATACTAGTAGAAGATTTTCATATCTCATTTTAAATAGTGGCCAGAACACCCAGATAGAAGATTAATAAGGAAATGGAGAACTTGAAAAACACTATAGACCAAATTGACCTGAAAAAAATACACAAAACATTTCACCCACCAACAGCAAAATACACATTCATTTTAAGTGCACACATACCTTTGTCCAAGATAAATTGCACATTAGGTCACAAAATAAGTTTCAACAAATTTAAGAAGACTGATATCACACCAAGTATCTTTTCAGCCCACAGAATGAAGCTAGAACTCAATAGCAGAGGGAAACTGGGAAATTCACAAATACGTGAAAATTAAGCAACACACTTTTGAGCAACAATATGTCAAAGAATTAGAAAAGGAGATTAGAAAATACCTCAAGATAAGTGAAAATGAAGTCACAACATACTAAAGCATACGGGATGTACCAAAAAGAGTATTAAGAAGGAAGTTCATAGTGATTAACTACATTTAAAACAAAACAAAACAAAAAAGAAGAGCTCAAATCAGCCACCTAACTTTATATCTCAATGACCTGTACAGTGATTTCATTCACACAATGCATAGCAAGGTGGCAACAAACTGGCTGAAGAAATAAAACTGCCAGAGTGGTCCCTTCCAGCACGTTTGGAGAAGAGCTTCAAGTTCCCAGTTGGCAGTGTGTTTAAAGAAAGTTAATTGCAGCCCAGTAATAAAGACCAGAGGAGTAATAACAATAATAGTAGCCAGCATTTATTGAGCACTTACTATATGCCAGACACTGTTCTAGTGTTTTACTTCTATTAGTGGATTTATTCCTTACCATAATTCTGTCAGCCAGATGCTATTATTTCCCTTTCACAGATGAAAAGAATTAGATACAGAGAGGGCAAATGACTTCCTCTAGGGGGAAAATATGTATTTTTACAGGTTTTGGAGATTAGGACCTGGACATCTTTGAGTGCCATTACTCTGCATACCTATGAATATGTTAAGTTACATGGCAAGGGGGAATTAAGGTTACAAATGGAATTAAGGTTGCTAATCAGATGACTTTAAAGAGATTATCCTGAATTATCCCCATAAACTCAATGTAGTCACAAGGGTCTTTAAATGTGGGAGAGGGAGACAAAAGAGTCAGTGTTAATGTGATGCAAAGGGAGAAATATACTTGACCAACCATCACTAGCTTTGAATATGGAAGAGAGTTATTACCTAAGAACTTTGGCAGTTTCTGGAAGTTGGAAAAGGAAAGGAAATGATTTGTCCCCTAGAGTCTCCAGAAGGGAATACAGCCCTGCCAGCACTTTGATTTTAGTCCAATGAGACCAATTTCAGACTTCTCAACTTCAGAACTGTAAGATTATTATAAACTTGTAATAAATTTGTGTTGTTTTTACTCCATTTGCACACACATGCGCACACACATATACTTAATGTGTGCATTTGTGTGTCAGTGTTAGGTGGTGATAAATGCTATGAAAAAAGTCAATTTGGCTCAATAGTTATGGGTAGGAAATGCTGTTATTATATATGAAGTTGTCAGAAAGAGGTACTGTGTAAACAGAGATTTGAATGGGATGAAAAAACAAGATGTCTTGACTAGAACATTTCAGACGAGGAAGCAGCAGGTACAAGCTTCTCCAAGTCAGAAGTGCACTTGGCGTTCTTGAGAAATAGCCAAAAGGCTAATATGGCTGGAGGAAGGTGAACCAGAGGAAAACTGTGGAATATGGATAGCGTTGTGGTTACAAATGGGGTAGTTACCCTAATTATATCTGGAAGTGAAGTGGGAATAAAGGTATAATGAGAGAACTTTTATTTTGCCCTAATATTTATGTCTTTCGACAATGATGCATTACTTTTGTGTTTTTAAAGAATTTTCATCACAACACAGTGGTACAAGAAATCTGAAATGCAGAAATGACAAGTGTCAAGATAACAGCTCTACTGTCAGGTTTATGTAATAACCTCCTTGATTCAGCTTAAAAATTGAAGGAAAGGAAATTGAAAGAATCAAAATACGTTGTTGTTATTCAAAATCATTATCTGTTTGCTCTTTTGCACATTTCTCCCTGCTAAGCCTGTGTATGCGTTAGTAACAACACGTGTATTTGTGTGTGAGCACGTGCATATTTTGCTTGAAACTAAATTATTTGGTATGAAGGTGAATTTTTAGAAGCACAGAATGAGGAAGAGGATTAAATAGCCCACTTATAAATTCATGCTTACCAGGACATCTTGAGTTACTTTAGCAATATGTAGTACAATCGAAATCATGGGATCTGGAATTAAACTGCGTGAGTTCAGACCTCAACTCCACCACTTATGAGCTTAGGGATAGAAAAGAAAGTCATTTGCCCTCTCTAAGTTTTTTGGATTTTTTTTTTTTAATCTGTAAAAGGGAGATAATAGCATCTGGCTGACTGAATTGTGGTAAGGAATAAATCCACTACTTGTAAAACACTCGAATAGTGTCTGGATACAGTAAGTGCTCACTAAAAATGTTAGCTACTATTATTGTTATTGCTTCTCTGATCTTTATTACTGGGCTGCAATTCACTTTCTTTAAACACACTGCCAACTTGCTAACTCGAAGCTCTTCTCCAGATATGCTGCAAAGGGACCACTCTGGCAATTTTATTTGCTTCAGCTAGGTTGTTGTCACCTTGTACGCATGTGCAAATGAAATCACTGTAACCCTCAACGTTTAAAAGCAAATTAATCCAACACACCATAATAGCTCTAGGCAGCAGAGGTACAGCTGCATTAGCTAGTACTTTCTCCTGGTGACTGCTGTTCTGCTTAAATATTATTTAACTATTTCATCAGAACAGACTTCACCAGTAATCTCTGAAAATAAACAGATTTCATGTTCTCTGGACGAAGTTAAAACAGACCTTATATAACATGACTGCAGTTGAGTCTAATCTCTGATCTTTATTCAGCTAGATAAAACTACAACTTTAAGGAAAACACTTTAAATATTGATCAAAGGAAGGCTGACTGATTTTTTTTCCCTCTAGTCTTCCCTAGAGGAAGTTTAAAGGCTTTGCTTTAGGCTCAAGAGTTTTCCATCTACAGCATAGATGATTTGGGGTAAACTTCTCAATTTCCTGGAGCCTTGGTTGCCTTAACACTGTGCTCAAGGAGTATTTTTTTCCCTATCAGAAAATCCCAATGCAGACTATATCATTTAGTGTCCCACTGTTTTGTGACAAAAGCAAGAGACAGAATTACTACTTTTACCAGCTTGCATATGGAAAAATTAAATGGCTTTCCTAAATCATCAGTTAGGTCTCTGGGCTAGGTCTTTTGGTTGTTTTTATGGGCCTTTTCTCATAAGACTGTATTATTTGAGTTATTAGAATAAAAAATGCTGTTCTCTCAAAAAAATAATTTGAGTAAGTCAAGACCACAAGTGAATCACAAGGCTGATTAACTTCTCTGTTTATAAGTCAAATGTGAAAATATTTTTTTACATATTATCCATTACACAGAGACTGCTTTTATTTTAATCACATCTAAAAGTATCTTTTGATCCATCAAGAATCAGAAAAAAGATATCAAAATCTTTCCAAATTTTCGACATTAATAAACTCTTAACCATCAGAAATATCACCAAAGAAATATTTTTTTTTTTCAGATTTAAAGACTGATTTAAATCAAGATATAGATCATCCTGTTACTATGTTAATATATGCTTCAGTTGAAAACTCTACTTTGAAGTAAAATGTTCTTTTAAAACACTGGCTGCCTTTTCTTTAAATAAAAATTCTCCCTTCACTTATTTCAGTTTGAAAACATGAAACTCATTCCACCTTGAATCCATCGCAGTAGAATCTAGTTTTCCTTTTTTCTGAAGGCTGTATCTCTGCCATCTTCTTCAAATGTTGGTTTTGGTCCATCACTGAACTGCAGCGAGCATGTGAATGCTTTCAGTTGTTGTCGATGTTTGATTCGAAATGATTGCCTTTTTGGGGAGAAAAAGTATAATTTATCTCACTGTACACAATAACAATATTCAGTTCAGAAATAAATGCTGCAGGATCAACATCGATCATCAGCAAGTCCACTAATATTCATTCAAGGTCTGCTGTGTCCTGAGCACTGGGCTAGGGAAACTTGGGACACAAAAGGAGGGGAGAAAAACCACACACACATACACAAATGCCTAGCTTTAGTGAGACTGTAATTTAGGAAGATAAATGTATGGAGAAAAACTTGAAACAACAAATAAATCAGGTAATATACAATCACACACTCTATTAGATTAGATTAATTAATATTTTATTGATTGATTAGATTAAATTAGTAATTATTTGTCAGAGATAAAATTTTATTATATTTTCTGTATATCTACATTATAAGATTTAGGGAGGCAAATGTAGGTTTCATCCATGTGTATAGTTTTGCAAAGTGCCAGACAGTGCCTTGCATGTAGTAGATAGACAAAAATGGATAGCAAAATAATAGAATGAATTGTAATGAGTGGCTTAAAAATGTTTTATAGAAGAGATACCTTTGGAACCAGGCTCAAAAAGTAGGTAGAGTTTGGATTTGTTAAAAAGAGTCTGGTGTGCTCTAAGTACCTCTCAGAGAGCCTGCTCAACCTTACCACCATTGTGATTCCACTTTATTTTAATTTTGTTCATTTATTACAAAAAGAAAATATGTGCATGTAGTTGAAAACACGAAAGATCAAAAAAGACATATGGGAAAGATTTTTCCTCTAACTCTCATTCCCCAGCATTCAGTTTCTCTTTCTGAGGATCAGTATCATTAACTTCTAAAAAATCTTATCCAGAAATATGGTAGGCATTTGTAACTAACACAAATGGCAGCATACCATTAATCCTGTTCTCTTTTTGCTCTGCTGTATATATTCAACTTCATATTAATAAATAACTTCCTCTGTTTTCTTATGGTTACAGGGTATTCCATTGTCCATTGGTATCTACCTAGTTTGATGTCTAGGTAGGACCTAATTTAGATTAGTTTGCATCTGGTTATTTCATATTAGAAAATTTTCTTAAGAAGTCTGTTTATTGATGTGTGATCATTTCTGTAGGATAAATTCCTACAAGTGAAGTTTTGGAGTCAAATGTACAAGGAATTACAATTTTGAATGTTAAGTCCCTATTTTAAAGACTAGTAAAGTGAATCAGCTTGCTCCTTAGATTCGCTCTTTTTTTTAATGGAATAGTGGGTTCTTCACTGAGGTTGAGAAAATGTATTCTTAATCATTCATATGTGCAGAATACATATTTATGTACCCAGAATATCCATGTTTATACAGAAACACAAATAAGCATAGATGTATGACTATTAATAAGGCACTAATTATACAATGCAGTTAATATATGTTATATATACAGCTGGTTCTCATTATTTGCAGTAGTTGTGTTCTCCAAAGTCCCTGCAAACACAGAGGCAGCAGACACTAAACACTGCTGCTAGGGGAAATACGGAGTCCGTTCCTGTGTATCTGAGGTCACAACATTTTTGTCAACCATTCAATACATAACCTGGTTTTATGTCTGTTTCTGTGTTAAGACCCCTTATTTAATTTATATTATTGACCTAGTGTCATTGAATTTGTGGCTAGTCACACTCTGCAGCTCACGCCTGAGGGAAGCTTATGTAACTCATGTATTTTTTTTCCATCAGGCACATAACAGCTTTCTTAAACTTAGGAACGCTGCACAGCATTTCAGCGCTTCGCTAGAGAGTCGTCTGAACAGCAAAATCACCAACAAAAAGCACAAAACTGAAAAAAAAAAAAAGCATTAAGTAGACTGTGAAAAGGGCAGTTGTTTATGAGAGCTGAAGCAAGTAAGCATGGTCCTCCCTTGTCCGACTTCAGAACATTCGTGTGAGACAACTCAAATTTTTTGCCACTCTGGGCAGGTATATGAATGACCATGAAAAAGCAGCAGTATTGATCTGGGGGTTACAGATCGATTTTAGTGAGTAGGAAAATTCACAAATACCAAATCCACAAATAATGAGGATCAACTGGGTATTTTATTTATTCCTCTCTTCAACAAGGATTTATGGAGACTCTGTTATAAATCTGTTAAGTCCATAAGTAGGCATAATGCATATTTAATGGTTAATGTAGAATTGTAGAAATGATCACTACCTGAACACATTATCCCTTGTGTATATATGAGCAGATGTGTCTTACATATGAATGCAGAAACCCACACCAATGTACATCTAAGTGAATCCCACTTATCTACTTCAAGTATGTGCTCCATACATACACCTGTGCCTGTTCAGTTACTGAATGAAGTGGAGTGAGGAGAGAATCAGTAATCTGGTGGTCCCAAAGTCACTGGCAGCCTTTTGGTAAATCGTATGTCATTTTTTTCACTTGAGTATCTCCTTATCTTTCTTCAGGACTTAAATGTTAGGAAATCCTTTTTCACCACTCAATTGCAGAATTGCAAATCTGAATGATCTTAAAGGTGGATAGTCACCCTTTAGCTTTAGTTTCGTGTTTGTCTGGTTGGTTGGGTTGGCTACTGAAAAAGTATTCCCGAATGCTGTTATCTCATCACTCCTATCCTCGTTTATTGCAATTGATTAAATGATTAACCTGTCTCCCATCCTTGTCCCCTTCCTATGTGTATCATATTCGTCCTCAGACTCTTTCAGGGGTCCCTTGTACCACACAAAATAAAATCCACATTTCGTATTTGACATTCTTCCCAAAATAACCCAGTCCTTGTTTCTGCTCTTACTTCCCAGTATGCCTGTAAGCGCTTCCCACTACGTGGGACCATTGTCCCAGAAGAAAGGTCTCTGCCTATCTGTATGTTTCTTCTTAACCTATAATGTTCTTCCTCGTCTCTTGTTTGTAATTTTGCCCCCAATCACCCCTCTTAGATTTTTTTCCCATTACTCCCAGTTGAAATAACATTTCCAGCACCCCTGCTCCACTGGAGAATATCCCTTGTAACATAGTCATTATTTTTCCCTGTATTTCCACTGTTTTCCCAGACAGACTACTATCCCACACCTCTCTCCTCCATAATGGGAAAAAATATCCAGGAAAAAAAGTTGGAAATGTAGGTACTTTTACCTCATTTCCAAGAAAGATTAAATTGTAACAAATCACTACAAAGAAGTTAAAAAGTTAGAATGTCACCTTAGGGTTGACGCTAAACACCACACTTTCCACATTGCCATGGCATGTTAAGCCTGACTTGAAGATATTTTAACATTATTTTTCTTCTCAGAGCTCTAACCAACTAACATGTAAATGAATTTTGGGAACACAGTATGTTTATAAGACATAAACTACAATATTTTATAGGACAGGCATTCAGACATAGCATCGCAACTCTTCCCTGAATAGAACATCCTGTTTCTGCCTTTTGATTGAGGGGTGGCGTAGAGGGCAGATCTCACCAGCTTCTGCTTATCTGTGCAAGCGTTTACTATCTGAGTGAGCACAGAAAAGCAGGGCAAGCCGAGTGACCCGGTTCCTACCATGTACCTGTGGTACTGAGGAGGGAAAAAGTCTACTAACTTCTTAGACTTTTTCTGGGTCTGTAAATGATGTAAGAGGTTTTTTTTATTTATATATTTTTTATTGAGGTATAATCAGTTTTAATTAAATAAAAATAATAATTAAAAGGGTAGCCACCTTCCTGAATTGGGGAAGGGAACTAATATTTATTGGGTTCTTAGTTTATGCCCGGAACTCTGCTAAGAATTTTTTTCTCATATAATCAGAGATAAAATTATCTAGAAAACCTCTTTCTTTTCTCTCACCTCGAGTAGAACTTGAGTTGAAGCAAGGAAAATAGAGTCAGGTAAGTGGCTCCGAGACACATCCCATTTCTTCATGTTTGCTGACTAACTCTTCACCCCACATTACCCAGTTATGATAGAATCAAAGAAATAGGGAGTAAGTCTACCAATTCTATACAGTGAGTGAAAAGAATTGCCTTGTAGCATATTTTGAGAAGGTAACCAGAAGTACATTTTTTCCAGACCGAAGTTGCACTTGTCCAGAAAGTAACAGGAAGGACCTGGATTTCAAACTTTATTTTTAAATTATAAATATCTGGTTTTCTGTATTTTATTTTCAAAAGTTCATGAACCGGAGGCTCTGCTACCTCTAGAAGTGTGTAGAAGACACAAAGCATAAAATACATAACATTTATCATGTCTATCAAAACAGTTTTTTTCCTTGAAATTTTTTGTAGTTTCTCACATAGAAGAAACACTGAAATTCAAGAATCTCAGAGGTCCTTACCTGGACTTTGGATCCTACAGGAACAGCAATAGGTCCATCCCTTTATCTGTTGTTGGAGTCTCTTGTTAAATAGTTGGTTGGCTATATTTTTTTTTACAGTCCAATGATGATTAACTACCTTGTTAGGTCATTGTCCAAGGTAAATAGAAGAAAGTTAACCACTTATTCTAAGAATCTTCTCTGCATTCCTATATTTTGTTATGTTAATTATGTTAATCATTTCTCAGAATGTGTAAATTATTTGTATGTAGAAGTTCAAAAATTAAGCTTTATTTCTGAAAATAATTTATATTTGCTTACTCAAGTTGGTTGCATAAGATATTTTTCTCTAAAAATACAAATACAACAGATTATCCAAAGTATTTAAAACTTTTCCACATAGAAAAGATTTCCAGACAATTTTCAAAACTGGTCTACAGGTTACTTTAGCTTTCAAAAGATAAAATATACTCTTTTGCTTGATGCTTGGGTGCAGTTCTAATATGATGTGTCTAGATCCTGGATGTCCCATATGGAACAGTAAAGTGCCAATTCATTACAAGATAAGTCTTCTAAGACAAAGTTTTTAATGATAACAAAGGTCAAGGCTACTTTGCACGGGAGATTTCTTATATCAAAGTCTGCAGAAAGAGAGGTCCCATAATTTCCTTCTATTAACTGTGTTTTTAGAGGAGGGGAGGGCTTGACCCAATTGAAAGTTTTTTTGAAGAGGGATGACATTTTGTGCACTCGTTCGTTCATTCACAAGATTCCCTAGAATACATCTACATCCCAGACACTGGGCTCTGTTCTGGAGATGTACTAATGCAAGTAAGTATGTCAGACACTTCTGACATGAATGAATGGCATATGTTATATGCGTTATATAGTGAATGTCATGTATTATATTTACATGTAATATGCAAAGTATTCTACAGAGAGCACTATACATATTTGTATACATATATATGGCTATTATAGAGAGAGAGCAATGGGAATGAATATATGTACTTACATAAATAGCAATCTGAGGATGCAAATTTGAAAACATTTTTACCTCTTATCACTTCTGCAGGGCCGTTGTTGCTACAGCTGCAACAGTATTTATTTAAGTTCTGAATCTCAGTTATTTGATAGATTAGTTCTATCCTGGTTTATTCTTGGAACTGTTGGAATCCCAGGAAGAACCAGAGCATGGAGAGGAAAGGTTAGGAAGTCTAGTTCCTCAATGAAAGGGAACTGAGAAATGTAGTTCTGGGGCAGGGAAGATCAGGGTCCAGGCTCCCAAATACCCCTCTGCTCAGTCAGAATCTGTAGTTGTCTGGGCCCTGCACCCAGGGGATTCTGATTCAGTTGACCCAAGATTATACTTTTTTAAAATAAGCACTTCGGTAAATTTTTATGTAACACCAGATTTTGAGAACTCCAGTGGCAGAGCTGGAGAACATTTCCAGGTGACTTCGGTACTTCCTTTCCATTCGGAGTCGGCATACAGCTTTGGTGTTCCTGTGCTAATGATTTTCTCTTCAAATTTCTATGCCACGCAAGGCGCATCACCTTGTTTTGAGACAACTATAGAGAAGGATGGTAAAACAGTACAGATTAACTAGAGTGTTTCTAACTCCTAAACTAAAGCTATCTTGTGAAATTCCAGAGGGTTTCCTGAGGTCAAAGAGCCTTTGCCCTTTATTTTTTCTGCGACTGTTTAAGTCCTGAGACTGTTGTTCTTGTGTGACTTGCGGAGGAACAAAAGTAGGGGAAAGACATTGCAACAGTTCTTTCACGATCAATATTTTGCTGACATCCATGGGTCGATAGAATTGTAAAAATTGCTAAAAAGTTGCTAAAAACAACCTTATTGGCATTTACTTCCACTGTTCTGATGATGTCTCTCTTTGAAATCTGATAGACCTTGATGTCAGTTAGTCTCTGCTCCTTGGTAGCAATACGAACTTAAGCAGGTGATCTAAACTTTCTGAGCATTAATATCCATTTCTGTAAAACAGGAAGGCAATACTTGGGGTAAGGATTAAAGAATGTAAAGTGCTCTACACAGTACCTGAAAAATGATAGATTCAATACCTAATACCTAATAAGATTCATTATATGACATTAGTGTATTATAAATATTTAAAGCAATTAATTCACATTATAGGAGTAGAAATAAAATCTCTAAGACATGTACCCAGCAGTTTCTAGTTCCAGAGTGCTCAGATGGGTGCCACAGGCATTCTGGAAGAGGGAGCCTTCAGGTTCAAAGCCAACCTGCAGATGCGTCCCAACACACCTCCCTTGACAGTGGTCTAGAGACAGCTCCAGGAGGCTGTATACTCCTACGAAGAACCCCACGCCTTCCTCCCCACCGACACTGAAGCTCTGGCGCCATCATGTTGAAGCTTACCATGGCCATCATCTCTCTTGTGTTAGTCACCACCACAGGAAGGTCGGGATTCTCTGATCACTCTCATCAGCTCCTGTCTAATCCCCAAGTGGCTCTGCCCACCCCTGTATCTGCCCCTCATTTCCTTTCCCTCCCCCAATCCTGAACCGAGATCCTTCTCTTGAGATTTTTGGAACTCATGGTTAATCACAAGTGGAATTCCCTTTACCTTTAGCCTCTTCCCTGAAACTTCTCTGCTTCACCTTCTTGCTCTAACTTAAACCTGGCCGTTCCCTGAAGACACTGCTTCTCCTGCTGCTGTGATCAGTGAGGGCAGTGTTACTCTCCACGTCGCTCCATGCCAGATGCGCTAGTTTCCAATTTTCCTTCCTTTGCTGCTTCCACGTTCTCTTCTCTGAGACTCTGTCTCTTCTGCTTCTTGGAATCATCCATCAGTCCTTGAGTCACTCCCACTTCTTGGTTCAAACCCAATCTCTCAAAGTACTCCTGCTGTCATAATTATTGATGATTTCAACAACCATGAAGAGAATCCTTCTCACTCTCTGACTTCTTAGTTTTTCAATCTTCTCTTCTCCAGTGGTCTTGCTTCTTCCTGACCAATGGCCTTATCGTAGACTTTGTCACACCGAAACTGCGACCTCTCCATCGTATCACTTGCAAGGATTAAATTTTCACTATCTTGCCAGTTCATGGGCTGTAATACTGTGGACACAGCAATGCTTCCACCAACCAGGATCTATCTGACCATCAGTTGATTCTACCAGAGATGTCACTGTTCCTTATTTCATGCTTTCATTTCCCTCCATATCTAGGTTCAATTTAATGGTCCCATAACCTTTCTTCCATACAGCTTCAAGTCATTTGTGACCCTTTGCATCATTTGAATTGCTTGACAAAACTACAGCCTGGATTGAATCCATTCATCCATGCTGCTGAATGAGGTTGAAGAAAAATGCTCAACCCTATTGACTTTAAATTTATGATCATGAAACCCAAATGGGCCTTTCTTTTGTTCAGGTGTCATGTTGCATTTTCCCAGTCCAAGTCATCTTGATTTTTGAGTAACTTATTTTTTGCCTTCATTTCACTCCTCAAAACTCTTGACACATCCTTTCCCACCTCCACCTTCAGCTGATGACCATTTCACTGACAAAAATGAAGAACAAAACTTCCAAAAGCTCCTTTCACCACATCTGTCTGCCAATAGCATCAGTACCACATACTCTGCCTTGATGAACTGTCTGTATAGCTAAGGCCAAACTCCACTTGTGTGTGCACCAGATTACTTCCTCTTGTGTTCCCAAGGATAGCAGTTTTTCCTTTCTAAAGAAATGTTCCCATCACCATATAAACACGCCATCACTTTCCCATCTTCAAAAATCCTTTTTTGGTCCCATTCCCCTTCCAGGTATTACTCTATTTCTGTGCTATTTTCACACTTAAAATTTTTTCATAAAAGGCTTATCTATAATGATTCTTTTCCATTCCTTCCCTCACATTCTCCCTTGAACACACTTCAGTCAAGTTCCCCCCTGCCCCAACTCTTCACTCAAACTACTCTTGCTTAAGTCATAAGTTACCTAAATGCCGCATGTGATGGCATCCTCATCTGACTTGACCTATTAGCAGCATTGTCCAGAGCTAATTATTCCCTCCTGAAAATACTTTCCAGGACACCATCTTTTGTGAGTTTCCTCTTAACTCACTGGCTACTCTATCTTAAGCTCATTTACTAAATCCTTTATATACTTTGACCTCTTAATTAAAGTGTCTCAGGATTTAACTGTTATATTTTGATCATCTCTTTTTTTTCTCATGTCTTAATACTATCTATATGTTGTTAATTCCCAAATTTTTACCTCTGACCAGGACTTCACTCCTGAGCCCTAGATTTTTCCACTACCTGCCCACCATCCCCCTTTACAGGTGTCAGAGGCACCTCATCCTTAATATTTTCCAAGCTCTTCTCATCATCCTCCCTTCCCAGACCTCCTCCCAGAATATTCTCCATCTCAGTAAGCTGTAATTCTATTTTTCTAGTTGCACACACTCACAAAATGTTGGAATAATTCTTGACTCCTCCATTATACAATTATCAGGCTTTACTTTAACATATATCCCGAATCTGACTGCTTTTCACCACCACCCCAGTTATTACTCTGGTCTTGAGTTATTGCAACACCCTTCAAATTGTATCTCAAGTTATCTCCTTTACACGAACCACCCCTCACTCAACCTTACCCACCTACATAAACTTTAACACAACAGCCAGAATCATCGTGTTAAAACAGGTCATGTCATGACATTGCTCTGCTAAAATCCTCCAATGGTTTCCTACATCACTCAGCATAAAGTCCAAAGGATGGCCTCAAGGCCCTATAAGACAGAGACCCTGTACTCAGAATCTTTGGACTGGCTGTTGTTTCTGTCTACAATGTCCTTCTCCAGATATCTGCATAACTCACTCAATCAGCATCTTTTAGTTCTCACCCTAATGATACTCTCCCAGTGAGGTCTTCTCTGAAAATTATTTTAAATATTACCCACTCTGACCTCTTACTACTTTATTTTTATCTCATCATTCATCATGCTATGAATTGTAGTCATGTTATTTTGTTTATTGTCTGCCTTTCTCTGCCTTAGCACTGATACATTTACGTTACAGTGTAAACTCTGAAAGAGCAAGGATAGTTCTTTGTCTATTTTATTTTCTGCTGTATCCCCAGTGCCTAGAATAGTGTCTGGTACCCTATTCTATATACTAGCACTGGACAGTTAGAAATTGAAATTAAAATATTGCAATTAATAGTAGTATAAAAATATGAAATGCTTAACACTTTTGACAGAAGTTGTGAAGGAACTGTACACTTAAAACTACAAACTGTGCTGAGAGAAATGAAAGAAGCCAAACAAGAGAAACATACCATGGGTTTTCTTTGTTGTCATTGATATGTCTGCTCAAATCTTTTGCCCAGTTCTTACTGGAATTGTGCTCCTACTACTGAACTGTAAGGGTTCTTGGTAGATGTCTTCTAACAAAGGATAAATGTTTGCAAAGATTTTCAAGAGCAAAAGTTTAAAATCTTGATAGTGTCTAATTTGTTTCTTTCTTTACATTTTGTGCTTTTTTATGTTCTAAGTGAAAAATCTTTGCCAAAATCAAGGTCAATTAAAATTTTCTCATTTTTCTCCAGAGGTTTTGTATTTTTAGCTATTACACTGAGGTCTATACTCCATTTTGAATTAATTTTGGTTTAAGGTGTGAGGCCAGGGTCAAGGTCTCACTTAAATTATTCCTAAGGCTTTTACCTTTAACCTAACTCTTTCCAAGGACTGAAATACCAAATCATTAAGCTGTCAAGAAACAGAAAAGATAGGAAGTGCTCTATTAATTCTGTTTTCATACATGATTTCCCTTTTTCTCCTCCTCCCTTTTCTTTCCCTTTCATTTCCTGCTATCCCTCAGGATCAAGGATCAAGCACAATGTCAGATTTTATACTCACTCAGTAAGTGGTATTTATTACAATAGGCATTTTCTAATCATAAACAGTACTGTAATGAACATCTTCTAGTTTTTGAACACATCTATGATTATTTCTATAGCATACTATCCTAGCACCAAAATTACTGTTTCAAAGAGTGTAAGCTTTTAAAAACTCACTTTTCAAATTGGTTTCCAGAAAGGGTCTATCAACAACAGTTCCTCCATATATATTGTACCTCTCAGTTTATAGCCATCGGTCATATCTTTTTTTCCATTTTGGACAGTTAGTTGCAAAATGGAAACTCATTGTTGTTGTTTCATTTTGCATTTACTTGATTAGAGACAGTATTTATGCTAATTCCATAGGACCTTATGATAAAGCCCTCTAATATATTTCATATGATACAGATATTATTTCCCTCATCCCTTTCTGGTATCTTTGGCTCAAACTCAGGATAATATTTTTTCATCCTCAAAAGGCAAAAATGTGTATCCTGTTGAATAGCACCAGTATAGCATTTCGTTCTCTGTAATAGAAATCCTAATTAGCCCTATTTTCTAATATATTCTTAACACTATGGACCACCAAGTAAACATTCTTTCTCTGGAAATTCTAACTTTCCTAGAGAATTCTCAAGTTGTTTGCTCTCACGTGATTGAACAAAGACCAGTCACAATCCCCAACATTGTGTTTGGAGCAACAGAATTCTCCTTTCTCAACTACTGCTAGTCAAATGTCCCCTGAAATTCCAGCCATGACCTTACTTCCTTGAATCATCTTATCCATTTTCCTTGGGCCTCTCTTAGTGTGCTGTGTCCTATGGACGTCTCCATGGCTTCAGATGTCCTCTTAGATCCCTTGGCTATCCGTAGCTGCCTAACAATTTTCGTAACATAACACACTGGCTCGTCGAATCAATCACTCCAGAAGCTGGGACTAGAGACAGCTGGTAGGTTCTGGAGTCAAGAAGTCCTTGGTAGACAGGAGCTGACATTATGGCTACGAATCAGAAACAGATACAAAGATCCAAGTGGAAATTACCTGTGTTGTACTGATGGTTGTGAAATTCTCCAGCCAGTAGGTGGAAGCAGACCCCTATCTGTAAAGAGGGAAACTAAACAGTTCATGTATCTGAGTCGTCATTTAGCACTTTGCGGTGAAAGCAGCTTTCATCCTCCAGGAATCAGCTCTTTCTTGGCCTATATTTATGCAGTCGCTAATCCCTATTCAGAGGAGATTAGGAGCCTTCGCAAGTTTAACCCATGCCTGGGATACTGCAATATTTTTCCATGCCACTTCAGGTTAGGAGAAGTAAACATAACTAAAGAGTGAAACATCATCTAAGTAGGTTTTTAATGCTATTAACTCAGTCATGTTACATGGGAAATGAATTCTGTTCTTGTTCCATCCTCCCGGAAAGACGGTGTTACTTGGCTTAGGGTCAGGAAGGCAGGGCTGGACTAGGAAGGGCAAATCCACAGAGAAGGAAGTAAGTGGGAGGGCAGGCGTGATTTAGTAACGACATCGTGACCGCCGAGCGCCATGAGAGCAGGGGGATGTCTACAGTGTTTGCTTCAAGGGCTAACACAGTTCCAGATTCCTGCTAGATACCTGTTAAATATTTGTTAATAAAATGGTGAATGGTCACTATTTAACCCATTAACGTTTGAATGTTGTCTCTTCTCAGGATCTGGTATCTCAGCAGTGTCCCCTGTAAAATGCATGTAATGTATAAAAGGAAGTTGAAGGGCAGTGGAAAATGATGATGTGGGAGGCTGAATAATGGCCCTGAAAGATATCTGCATCCTAATCCCTGCAACCTGTGAATGTTAACTTAATGGCAAAAGGGGCTTTACAAATGCAATTAGGTTGAGGATCTTAACACACGCAGAGTAGCCTGAGTAATCTGGATGGGCCCTAAATTGTCATTTAAGAGGCAGGTTTGACTACAGGGAGATCTGACTACAGTTGGAGACAGTGATGTTATGACAGAAGCAGAGATTGGAGTTCTAGGCTTTGAACACGGAGGAAAGAGGCCACAAGCCAAGGAATGAAAGAGGTCACTAGAATTGAAAAAGCAAGGGAACAGTCTCTCCCCTCAGAGATTCCAGAAGAAACCAGCCACACTGACACCTTGACATCCGCCCAGTGAAGCTGATTTCAGACCTATGATCCCAGTATTGTAAGAATATGTTTGTGCTGTGTCAGGCCGCTAAATCTGTGATACTTTGCATTGTAGCAATAAGAAGACAACACAAACGGTAACTGCCTTCTTTAGCCCTCATCTCTCTTCCTCTGCTGGACTCCATGGTTGAACATAACCAGTAGAAACATGAGTCAAGGCCAACACTGTCTGTCCTAAGAGGAAAGACGCGGCCACCGGGATAGACTATGTCAGAGAAAGGCTCTAATACTGGCGTCCCAGCCAGGTCAGCCTCAGTGTAGAGTCCTTTAACACAAAGCTAAATTTTGGAACACCATTACAAATACATGAGTGACTTAAAGGCTGGGAAAGTCGCCTTTATTTCCATATGTCAGGAAGTAAGGGCTTGAGCTGGCCTCTGTTGATTTGTGTCATCTCTACGTACATTGGGAACATTTCCATCAGTCTTGGGATTAGGGGAAATAGTTGAAAACTGGAGACTGAGTACAACCTACCAGTGCTGAAGACTCAGCTCGTTCAGCTGACACAAATTTGTCGAGCAGCGTTAATATGCTAAGCAAGGTGCTCAGTGCTGGGCGTCGACACAAAAGAATAAGCTATGCTCATGCCCTCGAGAGGCTCACAGACTAGTTGTAGATAAAATGCCTGACCTTGGGGTGTGCTGCTTCCGCAGTGAAACTCCTGCTCATGCGTAGACAAACTACCAGTCCTTAAACTTCTTTGAGTACAGCTGAGGAATCAGTAAAATGTTCAAACTAAATGCTAGGGGATGAAAGAAAAGTAGGAGCTGGCAGTGGTTTTATGGTGACAACTTACAGATCTTTACTTTCTGTCTCTCTAGATCAATGGTCAGCAAACTATGGACTGAAGACCAACAGTAGCCCCTCAATGGTTTTCGGGGGAAAAAAAAAGTTTTACTGGAACACAGAGATGATTGTTCACTTACACATTATCTTGGGCTGCAGGCACGCTACAATGACAGAGTTAAGTGGCAGTGGCAGAGATCACATGGTCTACCTTGAATGTATGCTGTCTGCCCCTCTTGTAACCCCTGCCTTTGAGAACTTTATCCTTTTCTAGCTATTGGTCTTCTTCTCTATGGTGGGTTCCATATTAGAACCTGTAATGAGTACAAACCTGTAATACCAGTTATTTGGTGACTAGACTCAGAGTGGAGCCTGAGCCTTCTCTCTCACTGACCTACGTCCCACTCTCAGACTTTCCATCTCAGGACTCCCTCTTTTCCAGCATTAGAGCCTACCCTCTCCTTCCATGACCCCCTGTATTCAGTGTGGGAGTCTCCTCCTTACAGGTCTTCTCACGCTTGCAAAAGCTGCATGTTCACAGAGCAACATCAGGGTGGTCTCCTCACAGGTAAATCGAGGTTGAGGTATCTGTGATTAAGTAAGACTGTGTCCAATAGATAGCTCTCAATTAGAGGTGTCCACTTTTAGGAGATATGGTAGAGAAAAATCTTCGAATGCAAAAGAAATCATGTAGGGGAGGGTGCAAGTATGAATATTAAAAAGGATGTAAATTCAGAAGACATGGCAATGAAAGAGAAGCTGAGAGGAAGTGGTCAGAGAAATAGGAGGGGGTCCAAGAGAGAATGCAACAGGGCAGCCTGGAGAGTGGGGATCGGCAGGCAAAAAGAGCTGAAGGCTCCTGGTGCTGAAGAAGGACTGAAAAAGCGGCCAACAGTTCTGGTTTGAGCTGGAAACTTTGTTATCTGGACATTGGATTATAGTGTGTTGAGCTTGGGCAGATGGTGTGTCTTGGCCATCTCAGCGCATGGTAGCAAGACTGTGGATTTGCACCCCAGGTCTGCTGTGTACTCTCTGTGTGACTCTGTGGAAATTAATGAACTGCTCTAAGCCTCAGTGTCCTCCCCATTGGAACACGGGGATAAGAACCGTTCACACATCTCAGTTGTTCTAGTTGGTAAGCACAATGCCTCTACATAGTGATTCATATACACTACTAATTTTTAAAAACTTTAAAAAAAATTTTAGTTGAAGTATAGTCCGTTTACAATGTTGTGTCAATTTCTGGTGCACAGCATAATGTTTCAGTCATATTTATGCTACAGAAAAATTTTTGGAAACCTAGTTACAATAAGCGAAGAGGAATAAAGTGGTAACTAGAGGGAGCCGTAGAATTAAGAGAGGATTGTTTTACTTTCTCTTACCTTTTTCTTTTTTAAACATTTAATAGCTAGAGAGAAAGGAATTCACCGTCTAGTGGGAATGTGATGCAGGAGAGAAGGTGAAAATTGGAGCAGTGCTTTATTTCAGACCCAGAGCTTTCCTAAGTTTCTTAGGTACAGAGTCAGTTTCTTGAGCCATCTACGAGGTAGATGAACCGGAAGTCTGGAAATAGCGGGAAAGAGGAAGAAAGCAGGTACAGGGACACATTAGTTGCAGTGTCCCTGGCTGTCTGGGAAATCCCTGGGGACTGTAGAATGTTTTGGGAGCCTCAGTGGTGTGGGTGCCTGGATTCCTGAAGTTCAGTGCAATGGGGAGGCGGGTGGGTGACTGATGTCTAAGTGCAGATATGGCACTTTGCCAACTCCCTGGCCATCCCAGCCCAGATTTAGGATGGCAAAGGCTCCATTTCAGAATTGCCGTAAACTGTATGCTTTCAAAATGGCCAGGGTTCTGCCAGGGTTTTGTTTTGTTTTGTTTTTAAACATGCGTTTCTGAATAAGGCAAAAACAGATGCACTTGTTAGCCTCCTGAATACTTTTCTGTCTTGGAATTGGAATCTTTCACAACTTTGGATTCTGCTTATGAAGCATGGAGTATGTTCCAATCACACTGGCCTTAGGCATGAAATCAATCAATGCTTGGATTTTTCAAATATGGATTTAATCCAAGCCAGACCTGGCCTAAAGCACGGTGTAACCTAAGATTGAGTTGTACTGATGTTGGAGCCGGAATGTTAGAAAATGCCATTTATTAAAGGGTCTTATGTGTGGATGTGCCTAGTCACCTCAGTAGTGACGTCCAATTGGTTGTAAATAATACCTTAATGAAGCTTTTCTGTAAGGAGTAACTCCTGCCAAAGTTTGAGTAGTTTCCAGTATGTGATACCTATTTACACATTTTTTAGGGGTAAATTGATTCTCTTCCTTAGTGGAGAAGAAGACTTCTACACTTCTGAGGTTTTACTCAGTCTTCCTTCTACCACTTTCAAGTCTGGGATGTTTTATTCATTCAGTCATTGGGCGTTTACCCTGTTCCAAGTTCATTACAGTGGAAAATAACAACTATTCTGTGGAGCTTGCAGACAAGAAATTAAATTAGCAAGAAGACCTACATTAAGGAGTGAAAACTGCTATAAAGAGAGACAACTGAGGTTAATGGGATGGAGGGGGCCAGCACATGCTGGTTTAGAGAGGGTGGTCAGGGAGGGTCTCCAGAAGGCTGATGTGGGAACAAAGATCAAGTCCTAGGGGACAAACTGTTGCAGGCAGGGGACCCAGGAGGTGTGAAGACCCAGGTTTAGGGGCTGCTTGGTGTGTTGGGGGAACAGAGAGGGGACCTGAGTGGAGCAGAGTGAGTGTGGGGAGAGTAAGAGAAAATAAGATTTGAGAGGCAGCGGTGCTTAGCTTACGTAAGACCATGGTAACACTAAATATATACAACCAACAGTTACATGCCATATCAGCGTGACTGCTTTATTTACAAAGTTATCGGAGTTTCTCAGACCAGTTTTTGTCCCAGGTTAGTCCACCTTGAAATTCAAAGCCTTTGATTTTTCAACTCAGGTTGATCCGCGGCCAATGTGGGTGAGAGATCACAGGGCGGACGTCAGGGCACCCAGGCAGCCAGCTCAGCACAGACCGTAAGTAACTGGATGTTTTTGGACTATGAGACCTTTCGCTTCTGTGGCCTTGACCCCCTGTCTGTTCATGGGCAACCTCTGTGACGCCCTCCAGTGCTGAAACTGCTTACCGCGGTGATAGGTGCTCGGTGTTCATTCATCAGCCCTGCAGCTGTTACGGGGTTCTTCGTAGGGTATGAACTGCCATTTTTTTTTTCTGCCACAAATCAAGTATTTTAGCCAGCCCACAAAGCTAAGCTCTAGCTTAGAAGAAGAAAACAGAGAAAAGGAAACAACAGGAGAGGAAAACTAAGTTTGTTATTTCAATATAGGGGAAAAAATTGTGGACTAGAGGTGAAATCTGATTAGATCACAACCAAAACTGAATATCATGGGTATGGTATCGTATCACTGTCTCTGCTAGTTTGGGGCTTTGAAAAAGTTTCAAGCAGGTGTGGTAAGTATCTAGAACACTGGAGGCATCAGAAGATGTGGGGTTAAGCATCTGCTCTGCCAGCACCTGATTCTGTGATCTTAACAAGCACGGTTAACTTATATAAGCCTTTTCTAGTCTCAGGTTTTTCATCTGTAACGGGAAGAAATAGAATCAGTCTTTACATGGAATTAAGAGAAAAAAAGTGCTATAATGCTTTATAGATTTTAAAGAAATAGGCAAAATTAAAGAATGATATAGAAATGCTCTAAGATAAAATGCATATCTAAATTGAAATTGACTCTTTTTGGAAAAAAATGATTTATAGAGTCCATCAAATATCTAGCTGGTCAAGTAATAGAAAACAATGCTTTTCATTAATGGTTATTTATTTATTTAGTTTTAGTATGTTCACAATTTCAAAGATCCAGAATACCTTTGGAGCACATAACCTATTTCTATCAACACGTTGTCTACTGAAATAAATGCGCAGCCTAAAAGTTGAGAGTTATGTTTTATTTGGTGGGAGGACTGGAGCCAGGAAGGTAGCCCTTGAGATGGCTCTGAGGGACTGCTCCGAAGAGGTAGGGGAGGAGCCAGGATATATAGGAGCTTTACAACAAAGACCAGGTAGTTGGAACAATAAAACATTACTTGTTATCTAAAGAAAACCAGGCATCTCAAGTTAAAGAATTTAGTGCTTTTCTATGTATGGGAGGAAGCAAACATTTGGGCTCATTGAATTCATTCCTTTGACAAACACCTAGCTATCAAGGGCCATTATTTTGTCCTTTATTATTCTGAGTCTGCTCTGAGGGCACCAATGTGAGTGGCTGCAGAGGCCGGGCTGCAGGCCTGTCCTCACTGGGGGGTGGCAGCAGCCGCTGATGACTTGGTTTCAGCATTCTTTGTTTACTGATATGGTTGCAGTATTTTTGTTCACAACATTATTCTATTCTGTTTTGCCAAAGGTTTTATTAATCCTGTTATCAATCCCTAAATGGAGCTTATTTTTCCTATATCATTTGTTTGTTCATTTATTCAGTATTCAGTTTGTAGTGTGTCTCTGGTAACGTACAAGATAGTGTAGACTGATAAGAGTGTCTACCATCAGTCTGTACTGGGCCACCACCTGGTACTTTGGGGATGCTGTGAGGCTGTGGTCAAGGGAAGCTGACTCGAGGTGACTGAACTAAATAGTCACGGAGGAGAAGGAGGAAGAGTTAGCCAGGTCCTTGCTAAGGATGTGATGCTGCTGATCTGCGGAGCTAGTTAGAAATGCAGACTCTCAGGTCCTCACCCCAGAACCACTGAGTCACATCTGCATTTCAAACAAGATCCCCAGGTGATTCACAGACAGAGTAAAATTTGAGAAGCCCTGAGCTGGGTGGAAGGGTGAAAATAAAAGGAAAACGGAGAAAGTGTTTTCTGGGTAAAGAAAGTAGCAGGTCCGAACATTTAGGAAACTACAGTACAACGTGGCCAGAAGATCTAGTAAAGAATTAGCATTAGGGGTTATCTGGGAGATGGAATGAGGAGGTTGTCAGGGACCAGGTCTTGAAAAGTCAGACTTTACCAAGGATGTCTGAGGCTGTCTGAAAATGCTGGAAGCCTGCTAGATGATTTTGAATAACAGAATATCACAAGCAGATTTCAATTTTAGAATGGCATATATAAACATCACTGGATTTTCTATCAGACAAGAAAAAAATGACATAAGAAGTATCAACTTTGAAAAAGAGTCAAAATAATATTCTTTCATAGACTTTGATTACACACCAAGAAACACCTAGAGAATCAATTGAACAACCTAAATTAATGATGAACTTTGGTAAAGAAGGCCAGTTACGATAGAAACATGAAGTGACTAACAGCTTTGCTAAATCTGTTACACATAAAATAAAATAAAAGATCTTAAATAATCTTTTAGAAAATAAAATAGAAAACATTCCAATCATATTAATGACACAAATGTTGAAGACTCTAAGTAATCTTAGAAATATTTGGTATGTATATTTTTCAAAAAACTATAAAATTTTACTGAGAAACACAAACCATATTCTTGATGAAAAGATTCAGAATTATAAAAATATCGGTTTCTAAGGTTTGTGCTAGGAGATTATGTGATATTGTGATTTATGATTAAAGCTCCTAAAACCATTGGAATTTCCTAAGTGATAAAAGTGATAAAGGTGACAGAAGCGTCTTTTGTTACTCATAACAAACCCCTTTCAACCACCTGAGTTTATGTTAATGAGGTAATTTTAGCAAAGTCCCTAAGGCTGAGGGGCTGGTTGCCAGGGAAACCAACTGCTTGAAACACTGAAACTTTCAACCCCACCTCCACCCCACCACCCGACCACCTCCAGGGAGGGGAGAGGGGCTGGAGGCTGAGTTAAGCGCTTATGGCCAATAACTTAACCATGCTTATTTAATAACCATCATTTTAAAAAAACCCCACAAGGATGCATGGTTTCAGAGAACTTCCAGGTTGGTCAACATTTGGAAGAGCCAGGAGGGTGATGTACCTGGAAAGGACATGAAAACTTCCTGCCCCTTCCCAAATACTTTGTCCTGCGCACCTCTTCCATCTGGCTGTTCCTGAGTCGGATCCTCTCAGTAGTTTATCAAGTCTTTGAAATGGAACAGGACCCCCGGGGGCCTTTCCTGGGTAGACCCCTCCCCTATATCCACTGCTATAGCTCCTCTCTGAAGTACCCAGATAGTGGTATCTCAGGCATGTTTCCCGAGTTTTTCAAATGCTAAAACCTACCACCAAATGGAAGAAATTAACTACTTGATGATCTTGAGCACATGGCCCCCAGACCTTCTGGCACCCAAGGAATGGTCACCATCAACCAGAGAATTGTGCACAGCTGATCACATACCCTGGGGCGCCCCTCCCTCAGCTGACCTTTAAAAACGCTCAGCTGAAAACCTTCAGGGGTTTTTCTGAGCATGAGCCACTCTGTCTTCCTTGCTCGCCCAGCAAAAAACCTTTCTCTGCTCCAAACTCCAATGTTTCAGTTTGACCTCACGGTGAGTCCAGCACATGAACTTGCGTTCAGTAACATCTTCCTGAGTTCTGTGAGCTGTCTGGGGCATGCCTTGTTTATTGCATTTCTCAGATAATTGCTTTTTTTACAAGCTGACGTTTTGTGGCAACCCTGTGTCAAGCAAGTCTTCTGCTGTTTTTCCAAGGGCATTTGCTCATTTTGTGTCTGTGTGTCACATTTTGGTGTTTCTCAAAATATTTCAAACTTTTTCACCGTTTTGATGATCAGTGATCTTTTATGTTACTACCTACATATGACCTGCTGAAGGCTCAGGTTTGGTTAGCATATTTCTTAGCAATATAAAGTATTTTTTAGAGTATACATGTTGTTTTTTTCAACATAATCCTGTTGCATACTAAATAGACTGTATTTGCTTTATTGTGGTAGTCTGGAATTGGAATCAAACTATCTCCCGGGTTTGCCTGTACTGAACCTGTAAGGGTGCTTGTGGTGATCTTTGATTTATAGTCCGATGGTCAGAAGCAAATGTAGAATCTATAGAGAAGGGAGATATTTGATTGTATAAATTTTTAAAAATCTTTAAATAAAAAAATCACATTAAACAAAATTCAATTTTACCCCTCTAATATGGGTTTAATTGTTTTCTCCCCAAACTCATATGTTAAAGCCCTAACACCCAGTACCTCAGAATGTTTTTGGAGATAAGGTTTTTAAAGAGGTGATTAAGTTAAAATGAAGCCATAAGAATGGGCATGAACCCAATCAGTCTGGTGTCCTTATAAGGAGAGATTAGGACAGATAAAGAGACAAGGTTGTGCACACACGGAGAAAAGACCATGTGAACACAGTGAGAAGGCAGCCATCTGCAGGCCAAGAAGAGAGCCCTCAAAACCTGCCAGACCTTGACCTTGGACCTCTAACCTCCAGACTGTCAGTAAATAAATTTCTGTTGTTTGAGCCACCCAGTGTGGTACTTTGTTATGGCACCTCTAGCAAACTAATACAGCCCCCAATTTAGAAAAATAATTATTACACATGGGACACACTAATGGTAAATATCATTAATAAGGTAACTACCAAAATATAAATATGTAAGTAAGGCCATGAGCACAATCTATAAAAGAAGAGAGATGAATAGTACACTTGTAAAAGTTTTAACTCGCTAGCAAAAGCATGAAAGTCAGAACATTGAAATGGCCTTTTTTTAATTCATAAAATTGATGAATTAGTGAAGTTTGAGAAAAGCTGATCTTTCAAATGTTCATGTTAGGCTCTACTGCCTTTCCCATTTGTAACGCCATTGGTCAACATGTTTGAAATATTCTATCTCTAGGAATCTATCTTAAAGAAATAGAGATAGGGAAAGGATGCATGCATGAAATGTTGCTTGTAGATTTGTTTATTTAGCCAGAAGAAGATTTATAAAGTAAAAATATTAATAAGTTGTCTTAAGTACATTATGAAAGAATTCCCTCAAAATAGTTAATTAATGCATTCATCACCTCACCTGTTTATCTTTTTGTTGTTGTTATTGAGAACATTTAAGTTCTTCTCTTAGCAAATTTCAGTTAATATAATACAGTGTTATCAACTATAGTCACCATGTTATACATTAGCTCCTCAAACTTTATTCATCTTGTAGCTGGAAGTTTGTACTCTTACCAACCTGTCCCCCTACTTCCCCCATGATCCAGCCCCTGGTAATCACTTTTCTACTCTCTATTTCTACAAGTTTGATTTTTTTTTTTTTTTGAAGATTCCACATACAGGTGATACCATGCAGTACTTGTCTTTCGCTGTCTGGTTTATTTCACTTAGCATATTGCCCTCAAGGTCCATCCATTTGTTACAAATGACAGGATTCCCTTTTTAATGGCTGAATAGTATTCCATTATAGATATGTATATATATTCGTTCATCTGTTGACAGGCACTTAAGTTATTTTCATATCTTGTCTGTTGTGAATAATGCTGCAGTGAATATGGAGTGCAGATACCTCTTTGAGAACTTGTTTTCACTTCCTTTGGATACATATCCAGAAGTGAATTTGCTGGCTCATACGGTCCTTCTATTTTTAATTTTTTGAGGAACCTCCATACTGTTTTCCATAGTGGCTGCATCAATTTACATTCCCACCACAGTGGTTCTCTTTTCTCCACATCCCCTCCAATACTTACTATGTCTTGTCTTTTTGGCCATAACCATTCTAATAGGTATGAAGTAGTATATCATTGTGGTTTTAATTTGCATTTCCCTGATGGTTAGTGATGTTAAGCATCTTTTCATGTATCTGTTAGCCATTTGTATATCTTCTTTGGAAAGTGTCTGTACTGATCCTATGCCCATTTTTGAATCTGATTTTTTTTTTTTTGTTATTGAGTTGTATGAGTTCTTTATATATTTTAGATATTCACCACTTCCATGATTTGCAAAAATTTTCTTCCCTTCCATAGGTTTGCCTTTTTGTTCTGTTGAGGGTTACCTTTGCTGTACTGAAGCTTTTTAGTTTGATGCAGTCCCACTAATTTACTTTTGCTATGTTGCTTTTGCTTTTGGGGCAAATCTAAAAAACCATGCTAAGACTGATGTCAAGGAGCTTACTCTTACACAGAGAGAGTTAATAGACAGTATTTATTACCTGATTCTTGGAATTTTTAAGAGGAAAATAATATGAATATATATTTTTATAATTTTGGGGTAACCAATTGCAGAATATTTTTCAGGTTGCCAAAAAAGTGGCTGTAACTTCTATATTGCTAAGAAATAAAAGCAAAAGTATAGTACGTTTAGCATATGGAAGAATGAAAAGAAAACATAAGGGAAAAAGTTTAATGAAACAGTATTACAAAAATAAAACCAAACATCATGTGTGATCTTATTAATAGACAGAATTTTAGATAAAGTAAAAATAAAATCCAGTTCTGTACTGTTAACAAATATCTAACCTTAAACAGAACACAGGAAATTTTAAAAAATAAAGGCAGAACCAAAGACATATCAAGGAAACACAATCAATAAAGGGAGCAGAAATGGCAGTACTGATAAAGAAAATTAATTTACTTCAAATAAAATTCAATGAAAAATTTTTAAATAGTACAATAATAAAGTTTTAAAAATCAAATGTATACATTATAAGGATATAATAGTTAATGAAACACAACATTCAATTCTACAAATAAAAACTTTTTTAAAGGTGGAGGCAATTCACAAAAACTCATTCAATTATAATTGGGAGATTTTGACATACTGTTGCTCTCAGGCTTTGAAAGAAAACGAAAGAAGTATCAGAAGATGTGAATGATGTAATTAATTGGTTTGATTTGGTAAATATATATCTGGTATTATCCTCTATAATCAATGAATTTATTTTCAAAATCCAAACATTTTCACAAATTGATGATTTCTTTGGCTTAAACCCTTGAATTTCCAAAAGGATAAATTGAATAGGTTGTGCTCCCTAATTATAAATATAATTAATCTAAAAATTAAAAGACGTTTAAACTGAAATATCCAAACAGTGGGAAATTTTTAATTATTCTCCTTTTAGAGTAAACAGAAATTTTGACTTAAACAGAAAATCAAGGAATGCATTTGTAAACAGCTAAAAAAACAGCACTGATACTACAGCATGGCATAACTTTTGTATTATGAACAAAGCTGTACATTAAGGCATGTTAAAGTTTTCATTACTAAGCTAGAGCATACACGTTATCAGCCTACAAATCAAGAATTTAGGTAAAGATTTTTTTAAAGCATACCTAAAGAAAGCAGAAGGAAGAAAGTAATTAAAGTAAAACACGAAGATTAATCATTAGGTAGCAGGGAAACAGATTGCAAGTGGCATTTCTCTGAAAAGTCCAATGAAGTAAGTTCCTGACAAGCATAATATGCAAAAAAAGCCAAACCCAAATGCACAAAATTAAAAATGAGAAAAGATTGTAGTAATTATCTTAGCTCATCTAAGTTCATAGTATTAAAAATATCTTTTAAAAGTCTAGATTTTTCTAGAAAAAATATAAATGTTAACAGTTGAATCAGCAAGCAGATTTTTTTTAAAGCTACAATAATCAATAACTTTTCGAGATATTATTTCTCAAAAAGGCTAAAAACATTCCTTCGGTGTAAAAGGAGCTGATAATTCCTGTGCTATAAAATCTTATCCAGACATTTAAAAATGAAATCGTTTTCTTGACTAGAAGCTAAGAAAGACAGCAAAAAATTTTAAAAAGAGGACAAAATTGTGTTTTCCAAATATACTGTATTGAAAATTAATTAGGTTGAAGACCTGTTAATAAAACAGTGGATCTGATGCCAAATAAGTTTGTGATACACACTCCCTTTAGGAGATTGGCAATGTATGTCATTAAATTAAAGAATCTGAGAGATTCTGCAATCAGATGGGAGCTGTCATTAACTCAGCATAGTCCAAAATTATTCAAACATAAAATAATTCTTTACATCACACTTACTAACATTTAAATATATTAATGTGCCTGCAATGCGTGGTTCACAGTAGGTCCTCATTAGATACGTTTTTCCCTCTTACTTCATTTTTTTCTAGCAGTGACATTTCATGACTTCAACAGTAGGTGGCATCAATCTTGATCATAACCACTCTGGCCTTTCCTAGATTTAATGGCTGTAGAGTTGACTAAAATTGTCATCATTAACAGTGTAAAAGTAAAGGCACAGCTAAGAGAGGGAGATGGACGAGAGTTTGGAGACATAGAAGGGAGGGGGGCCCTAAGATCTTCATTTTGCAAAGAGAACATATGATATTGTTAATGTTTATTGAACAAGAAATGGAGGTACTGACGTGACATTTGAGGAACTCAAAACAGTGACCTCACTATGTACAGATTACCAGGGAAGAACAACAGGGGATGAGTAAGTGACATTAGTTTAACCTATCAGAATAGAGGTAAATTAACTTTACCCATGTTAGTAAATCAGGAAAGTGGTATGTGCATAGTATTTAATGATAATGGAAGTGACCATCAGAAAAACCAACCAACCAAACTGGTTAGAAGTAATTCCCTTTGAAGAACAGAAGGGAAGGTGGTGTGGAAGACTGTTACATCTCACTTTAAATCACTTTGTACCATTTGATTTTTTTTAACCATGTGCATACTTTAGTATGTTAAAACCTTTCTAATGTCTGTGTACAAAATTGACAAAGTTAGGGGAAAGACAACAATTTAAGATATAGATTAATACAAGCAAAACATGGCTGTTTGTGATAAGCCTCAGTTGAAGTCTTGGCTTTACCAAATACTATAACTTGGTGGCTTTGGAAGAGTCCCTAAAACTCTCTAAGCTTCAGTTTCTTCCTCTAAGTATCAGTACTTACACCTGATACATAAGGTTATTTTGATCTTTGAAATTGAGACAATGTGTCTAAAGCACTTAGCACGAATAAAGAGAGTGCTTAATATTAATTGTACATAATAGTTGTTACAACAATTATAAAAATTATTCTCAAATATATGTTACAGTCAACGTGTTCTTTCAATTTCCTTTTATGTCTGAGTGTATGCATTTATAGTAAGTGGAGATTTCTTAAATGCTCCTGGTCACAAAAGTCCTCCCACCTGTTTTTAGAGGTTTCAGATTGTTTGTTTTTATTATCTACTTGAGAGGCATCATGATGCAATGGCAGAACCCAGCATTAGTTTGAACTACCTCCGCCTTGGGGGAAGTCATTCAATTTAAGTCACTCCATTTATACACTCATATTGCTGAAACGCTATCTGTCTGAAGGTTATAGTGAATCAGATGTTCATTCAAGGTGCTGGTCCCCCCTTGGGCTCATGACTGTATAATAAGCAAATAAAGTGGCCCATTGACTGTGCAGCAATCGTGGGTCCCACACATCTGTCAAGACCTTACCTCTGATGTTTGGCTCTGTGGTTGAGGGAATTTTTTGACCTCTGAAATGGGGTTTGACTTGTCATAAAAAAAAATTAATCATGTGCTTTCCGAGGCATAAAAAGCCTGCTTACTTCTGTCAAATGAATTTACTCATCTAAAATATCAAGGTTCCTTTTAGTAAATTCAATTTGCCACTAAATGATACTCTCATATGCCATACAACTGAATTTAGTATATGTAATTCCACTGTTGATTAAAGATTATGCATAAAAATATGCTTCCTTTTCATTGACAGTCAGTGCTTTTATGAAAAAAAAATCACTTAAATATCCTTTATGCCAAGTTTTATTTTTCAAGTTATTCAGGAGTACATTGGATAGGAGTCTGTTTAGAAATTTACTTGCAAAGAAGTTATTTTTCAGGATGTTGCTACAAAAAGCTTTGAAAAAATAAAGAGGATGTGGGAGACAGGATGAGGAACTTGAATTTTAATTACATCTCCACAAAGGAAACTCTTGACTAGCGTACTCACTCACCCATTCAGTAAATATTTGTTATGGGCAGGGCTGATACTGAGATGACAAAAAAGGATTTCTGCCCACAAATTAGCACAGCAGCAGCAGGTCTGAAGTAGACCTGCTAGAAACAAAATGAGTCTATTTTAATTTTTTAAAAAATAGCAAAATATAAAATAATCTTGCATCACCAATTCAAATCAAATGACAAAACTAATACATATTTAAAGGAAATTTTCTCTGCCCTCCCATCACCAGCCTTTCCATCTCCAGGTTTTTTTTCTTTTTCTTTTTCTTTTTTTTTTTAATTCATATTCTCAGTACTGGAAATAAGGAAAAAATTTTTAAAACTGTAAACCCTTTTGTGTGTGCTTTTTGATCCTTCCACTGTGTGAGTAAATCTGCATTTTTGAGCTGGACCTTCTTGTTGGACATAGGCTCCCAAGAAATATCTCAGAAGGACTCCTTGTAGGGATTACCCTGTTTGTTTGTTCTACAGGCTGCGTAGAATTGTGGTCTAATTCTAAGACTCCACTGAGGGGAATCTACCTAAGTCTGCTTTTCTTGCAAGGGGCCAGGCCCCTCTTAAGGATGTAGCTGTGGGGGAGGAAGAAAAACCCAGAACCTAACAGAGCTGAAGGTTCATGATGATGGACTGCAGAACCCACTAGTTCTAGTCAGAGCAGGACCAGGAAGCCAGGGAAGAGGAAACGCCTTGATTTCTTCAGTTGCAGAGAAACAGAGAACTGTCTGGCAGGCTGTCCCAGTGGCAGCCCCCGCAGGCCCCATGACAGGTGCCAGGTAGAGCACCAAAAGCTACCACACCATCACTCAGCCTGTCACTCTGCATTCCTGTTATAATATCTAAGCTTATTGTAGACTTTCAGAAATTCAGCTTTCAAAGATGCTTTAGGACCATGTCATATGTATAAGACTGGAGTTGCTTACATACATTAAGATATGGGCAGTATTGTATTTATCAATGTTTTTTTTACTCTGTGGAACTCACAGAAGGACAATAAATCATGTTAATATTAATTTTATTATTTTCCAACTATGGTTACTTAAACTCTCACACATAATGTACATGTAATGAACTGGAGAAGAGCTAATTATCCAAAATTCAAATCCCCCAAGATCATTTGCCTCTATACATTTCTATATCAATTACTGTATTTCAAAACAAAAGAGGAGCTTAAGATAAAATATTCCTCCATTAAGGTGATATTTGAAGGAGGCTAAGACATGGTTTAATTTTTTTTTCATGTATTCTCTTATCCTGGACAAGTATCTCAGCTTAGTAATTACTTTACACATAGTCATTAAACTAGAGGGATAAGTTGTTCTACTTGGAATACAGCTAATATATCAATGGGTGCCAGCAAAATTAAGCAGAATGAGTAAATAATGTAAGGAATTTATTTATAAATTAAATGGTTTAAGATTAACTTTACCCTCTATATCTTCTATAACATAATTAATTATATTTTTTATCAGGTACTTTACTTTGTTTTTGATACTAGGTATTAGACATTTTTTGAAAGGAGAAAGGATTTATACCTTTTCATTAAAATTTTGTTTGCAGAATTTCCAGAAATTAGAAAAAATGGCTTGAAGTCATCATTTTTCTAAAGCTGCGTTTCCTTGCCTGGCCAGTAGCTGGGTTGCAGCAAGTGATCACTTGTAGTAAAATTTTCCTTCCTGATTCTTGTAGACCCCATTGTTCTTTCTCTCTTGGTTCTGAAGCTTCTATGTTTTGAGACATAGTTTTTCTGTAAAGTGAAAAGTACTGCAGTGCTTAGGAAAATGGACACTGTGCCAAGCATCATGGTTAGTCCCAGATACATGTGCCTAGAAGAGAGAATTTCAGTCTTAGTTATTGTGACTGTCCAACTTTAAATAAAATATAACAGTAAAGTCATATCACTCAATAAATATCAATGTCAATGAAATCAATCAATATCAATAAAATCATCATGAGAATGGTTTTCTTTAAGGATGCAGATTCAGTGGCTAGAAAAGGCCTTTCTGTGAACATTCGATAGACTATTGAAGGCAGTGAGCTAATATAAAGCAATTTTTTTAGTAGTCCCACCATTTTCAATTACTGCTAATTATATAATCAGTTCCATCCTCTCTGTAAATTATTCCCTAGACCAAGTGACTATATCTCTGTTTGCCCAGAACAGTCTCAGCTTATGCTAGTGTTGTCCCAGTGTAATTTTTAATAGTGCCCCCTTTCACTCTCAGAAGTATCCAGGTTTGAATGATAAATTATGTGGTTACCCTACCCTCGAAACTTGCCCAAATTCACTTCCTCAGAAGAACTGCAAGAAGCAATGTTAGGGGGAAGTCAGAACTCTCCGTAGAGTAGACTTAAGAACAAACCAGAGGTTTGAATCAGTTTCTTCCATGAGAAGACTTTAGTTCTGCATTCTCTCATAAGACACGAAAGTTTGAAAGGACACATTGATTCATGCTGGTTACCTTGTACTCACACTCATAGTCTCTCATTGAGTTACACTGTCTTTACATTAAAGTAAATAAAGCCTTAGTAAATGTGAATAAAGTGTAAATTTTTCTCATAGTTCAGGTCCCTTTCAAAGGCCAAAATAAATTTCTCACATAACATCAAAGCCTGTTAAATCAAACGAACTTATCTGAGATGGTCGGCTCAATTCACATCCAGCTTCCAGCTTATACGGTTCAGCACCAAGCTTATTTCTCTAGGGAGTACTCAGCTTGTACATTAAAAAAAAAATCCTTCTTGCTTTTAAGCCATTGAAGCATTGCTTTAAGCAATAAGGGGACTAAATGTTTGATGAATTGAACTGAATGATACCATAGTGAAAAACCATGCCCCTCAACCCCATACACACTCACACACACAGAGAAAACCTTTTACTTTTATGCATTTCAAGTACTGGAATAATTGAACATCAGTTTGGCAAGAAAAGCCGGACAGATTTAGAGCCAAATCCAACTCTTGCCCAGGGGGATTATATCTGACGTAAATGGGACAGTTTGGCTCAGTTTGAAAAAGAATAGAATTAAACCCCAAATGTGACCTAAATTTAAATGCTTCTGAGTTTCAGGGAATTACTCACTTGCGTGCATAAACTTTCAAAATTCTACTATATTCTGAAATCTTGTGTCATATATTTTTCAAATGATTATTCATTTAAAATGGGAGTCAAGATTAAGAATGGAGAAAAAAATGAAAAATCTTGCCAAGTAAATAATAATAGAATTACTCTATAAAACAGAACACACTTCTTTATTAGACTATCCTTTTGCTTACAAGCAATGAAACTCCACTAGGATTTTTAGTGCCAGTTGCATTGCGTAAACCTGGGATGTTGTCACAGTGAGATGTGGGAACAGGTTTGATACAGTACCTAAAAGCATTTGAATCATACAATCTGCAGGATCCTCTACTTCCACATCTTTTAAATCCCCATTTGAGGCATGAAGTATCAATCAAAACTCCAAAATATACGGGAGCTGGGATTCCTGCTGTAAGAAAAACAGATAATTGCTACTCAACATATATGCATATCGTTTTGGCTAGTCTGTAATGAATGATTATCAGGAACCACATTCAGTCCCAAAATTCCTGCATTGGAGATAACAGGGCATCTGTAGGAGACCAGAATATGCTACCCCAAAATACGGCTCTGGTATAAAGATTATTTTGAGAAACAGAAGACGTAGGAGAAGCTCTGAAGACAGAGCTCAAGTTTCCCTTTTGTAAGGAAAATGTACATTTACAAAGGGAATCATTTGCAAGGGTCTGTCCTCTCTGTACCAGGAAGAGAAGGATTCCAGATTCAAGAAAGAAGTAAACGACCCTATTTTGCATAAAATCCTGTGAGCAAGAAGATCACTTAGATAACTATATCTAATGATCAATTTGGATTATTTGATGCCTTAAATAAAATTTCTCTCTATATCTATATCCAACTAAATAGATTATTTGCCCACTTAAAAACCTTTAGATTGTAACTAACTACATTAGTTTTAATAATCTGAAGGTGGTCCTCAAGATTCCAATATTTGCCATCTTCTTATGTTTTAAAATTTACGTGTCAAAGTTTCAAACATTTACAAAATTGGAGAGGATGATATAATGAAATCTCATGTACCATTACTAACTTTAACAATAATTAATATTTTGCCATTCCTGTGTTTCTCTCCAGTCCCGCAGCCCAGCCCCCATCCAGAAACTTTTTTTTTTTTTTAATATTTTAAGAGATACCTCAGACATCATGTCATTTCCCTTAGATGTATTTTGGAACACATCTCTAACTGATGACATTTAAAAAATGTACCACTATGACATTTAACACATAACACATTTTATAATAATTCTTTAATCCTAACAAAAATCCACATTCAAATTTTCTGAATGTCTTCAAGGCATTGTTTTAGAGTTGTTTCAGTCTAATCAGGATTCAACCCAGATGAACACATTTAGTTGATGACTCTTTATAGCTGCTTCCTCCCCAACTTTTTTTTCATACTAATAATTTTTGAAGAAAAACATTTGTCTTGTAGAATGTGCCACAGTCTTTATTTGACTGATTGCTTCTTCACAGCATCGTTTAATTTGTTCCCCTGTCCTTCACGTTTCCAGTCACCCGGGAGTTAGCTCTTGCCTAGAGTCAGGCAGGAACAAGACACAGGTGGTTCTCTGTGTCCTGGACTGGGTCACCTGCTTGATGCTCTTAGTAGTGTCAAAATGGGGCTGTGCCCTCCGTTATCAAGTCTTTCATCCGTTTTCACCTATAGCTTTTAGCAAATCTCGATGAGGTTGCAAAACAAGGATTTTTTTAAAAGATGTTATTCCTTGTGTACAAATCATTTAGGATTTTTCTATAAAAGAGAATTTTCCCTCATGACTATTTATTTGGTTACTTTGAAATACAATTGGTACAAAAACACACAAAAAAGGAAATATAATTAGTAGAGGGAAGGTAGGATAAAGGCTCTATTTTTCCCTTTATCAACTTTAAGAATAATGAGTTGGTGTCCCAGTGTTCTCCAAAATTATTTAAGTATCATTACAAATTTATGTCTTCATATATATTCAATGTATTTTAAGACACTGCAACTATTACAATTATTAATATACTATATGTTAATATAGCATATTATTTGTATTGTATATTAATTAATATAATATTATTATGTATTATTCTTATAGTAGTATTTTCAGGTTATCTCACCTGAAGCCAACTCCTCAGATATGTCCTGTGTCCTTCTAACATATCCCATTGATAGTTTTCTCACTATACCACACAAAAGTTGTCGCATAATCATCCTATGCATTTTCTGCCATAGACCTTGGTCACTTCTCCAAGGTGCTATGGCTTCTCTCTTGAGGAATGATATTTAGATACCACAGACTCATTGCTATAGGTGCTCATTTCTCCTGGGTTACACAGAGTCTAGATTTTCCAGGAGACAGAGTTATAAAATACACATTATTTAAAAATAAAACAATATGAGTTCATATTAACACTTTAAATTTACATTAAGAAAGAGTTTTTCTTTAATTATTTATTTTATGCTTTTGTCCCTTTTCCATTATGCTGAAAATATTGGTTCCTAGTAGTATTAACGTAATATCTTACTTTATCTTAAAATGTATAATAGTTTCAAGATAACAATACCAAAGTTAGTATTAATGACAAACTATAAAATGTAGTGAAGCTATGGGGATTTAGTAATAATTCTATTTTTATGTAGTAGTTTAAAGTTTTTTTCTGTACGGTTATATCACCTATATAATATATAGTTAGTTTTGGTTTGTTTTAAGAATTTCTTTGGTTCTCTTAATTTAATCGTTTTAAATTATATGAAATCTTGGCATGATTTCAAATTGAAAATTATACAACAGTTACATTTACAAAGTCTCATTTCCATCCTGTTCTCTCTCCCTTCTTTCCTTTCTTCCTTAGTGGCAACCTTTTTAAAAATTATTTGTTTTTAGTTTATGCTTCCATTGTGTCTTTGTTAAAACAAGAGCAAATACCTTTGTGTGTGTGTATAATATTTCCACTTTTCTATACTTACTCCAAATGCATCATATGATAAACATTGCTCTACATTTTGCTTTCTTTCACTTAGTAGCATATCCTGGAAATTACTTGGTATTATCAACTGAATCACGTCCCTCCAAAATTCGTATGTTGAAGCCCTAACCCCCAATGTGAGTGCATGTGGAAACAAATTAATTAAGGAGATAATTAAGGTTAAATGAGGTCATAAGGGTGGGACCCTAATCTGATAGGACTGGTGTCCTTATAAGAAAAGAAAGAGACACCAAAGATCTCTCTCTCACTCTCCACATGTGCACAGAGGAAAGGTCATATGAAGGCACAGCGAGAAGGTGGCCATCTACAAATCAGGCAGAAGAGGTCTCCCTCGACACCGACCCTGCTGGCATTGTGATCTGAATTTCACAGTGTTCAGAACTATGAGAAACTAGATTTCTGTTTTTAAGCCCCTCAGTCCAGGGTGTTCTGTTATGGCACCAAGTACTGACAAGTAAACTTGGTGACATTAGAGAGAGAGAGTTCCTCATTTGTACTCACAGCTGCATAGTATTCCATTATGTGGGTTTTCTATAGTTCATGTAACCCATCTCATACTGGTGGGCATTTAAGACTGCCTGCAGTCTTTTGCTATTATAAATAATGCCACAGTGATTGGACGTCCCTAAGATTAGACATACTTCATCCTTTTGCCAGCAAATTTTTGGGACCACTTCATAGAAGAGGGATTGCTAGGTCAAAAGACAAATCTATATGTAAATTTTATTAATTTTTGCCAAATACCCCTCCCCATAAATAGTATAATTTTCACAACAGCAATGTATAACTTTATTTTCTGTTTGTACTGTAATACATGATGAACAACATTTGGCAATTTGCCAATCTGTTAAGTAGAATCTGTATCTTAGTAATAGTTTTAATCATACTCTTCTTATTATGAGCGGCCTTAACCATCTTTTTATATATTAAGAGGTATTTACATTTATTTTTCCATGAAATGATTGCTCATATTTTTTACCCCCTTTTCCCTTTGGTGTTGGTCTTTTTGTTCTCAGCATTTAGGAGCTTTATCATAAGGGTATTAGCCCCTTGTCTGTTATACAGATTGAAAAACAATTGTTCCCAGTTTTTCATTTGCCTTGTAGTATTTTTGTCATTTTCAAGTACATTTTTATTTTTATGGAATCAACTTTATGAATATTTATTTTACTTGAGATCTTTTTTTCACACTCCAGGTTATATCTATGTTTCCCAGAGCTGTAGACTAATTCCAGCCAGGGATGTACTTTAAGCTCAATAGTCTGATATTTTTCTACATAATCTCTGATTTTATGTTGTTGAATTAGAGCTAGCCATGATGGCATAAATCTCCATTTTTGTTTTTTCCCGGTTTTATCAGGATTATGTTATATCTTCACTTATATCCATTTTATAGCAAGGTCTATCTAAGCCACATTTATTTAAAGCTCTGGATTTGTTTTTCTCCCAGGTAATCACTCTCTGTCAAATTACAGTGGAATATTTATGATTGTTTCACTTTCATCTTTAGAATATAAACTCTGCAATAAAGTTTATCTGACTTACTCACTCTGTTTTCTGTGGGTTGTAACAAATGAATATTGAAATGTATGGTAGTCAGAAAAAAAAATTCCAGTTACGTTTGAAAAATCATGACCTCAAATCTACGCTGTTTTGATTGTTTGAATCTTATCTTTCTACCAAATGACATATCGTAGCACTGAGAGTAGCTCAAAAGAATTCCTTCCACTGAATAACTGAAAAAAATATATTTAGACTTCAGCTTTTCTTAATGATTCATTTTTTGCTTTCTTCTCAAAGGGCTTTTTCATAACAGCATTGGATTTTTGGACACTTTACCAGTGCTGGACGAGACAAGACTGTTAAATAAGAAATGTCATTCTCATAAAATCACTTTATCATGGGTATATCATTGGTCCTCAAAATTTCTGGAAAGAGGGAAGAGAGAAGTAAAGGAATGAGGGAAGAAAGGAAGAAATGAAGGAAGAAAATATAAAAAACAGGATCCTAACTGCCTATATCATTGAGTTATGTGTAATAATTCTGTAAAAATATTTAGAAAAGTATTCAAAATACACTTGTGATGGCTACTGTAATTAAAGGACAGAGTATACTTACCAAGAACTCTTACTGCTAATGTGTAGATACCCAGGGCAAAAGACTTAAGTTGTGGCTTAATGCACCTATAAACAACAAAAGCACTATTACAAAAAATTTAGTTCATTAAAGCAAATAGTAATATCAGTAATAATATACTGAACACACATGAAATGATGTTAGAATTCAAGTAGCATTGATGGAGAATCCACTACAGTTTCAGCACAAGGGAGGCAAATTATGTAAAAGCCATGGTCCATTGTATTCAATTCATCAAGGATTTTTATAGTTAATATTTCTAAAAGATAAACCACCCTTACTAGACATATTCAAATGGTGTTGAGTAAAGTAAAATCACGTTTAATCAGTGAAATAACTAAGATTCACAAGAAAACAAATTCTAAGATATTGTAAGAATTTGAGGTACAATAAAAGATTAATAGCCTATAAAATAGGTGGGTTTTAGTCTGAAAAAGCTCAAGACCATATTGATCTGAGTTGATACAGTCAGAATCACTGTGGCATGCTAAGTGTTTTTGCTCAGTAGTGGGGACCTGAATTTACCAGCCAAGTACAAGGATACCTAAAATAACAAGAGCATTCTTAATATGACTATGTAGCTTTAACTGGTGGGTTAGCTGGTAGATTTTAATTGTAATAATCATGAGGATAATAACTGTTGAGTGTTAACCATGGTAATAAGTTCCTCATTTAGTCTCTGCTTTAAAAGAGTCAAAAATTACAGTTTTCTCCTTCAAACAAAGGACATTTCCTTCTGACATCAAAATAAAGCATGGTTCATTTGAGGGACTGGTGGAGAGGGAAATTCTTCTGGTAGCCTGGTTGATCTTGTAGCTGATTATTCACTTGGCCCAGGTGACTACTTGGCACAATATAAAACAATGTTGAATAAATAGGTGACCAAGAAGAATCCTGGTCTGGTCTGCAGACTCTGGGGCAGTTCTTTTCCACAAACCCATGCTCCCATTTGAGAACACCAGTATCTCATGTTCTCATGTTCTCCTTAAATGCTTTTATTAAAAAACAGATTTGTGGATGTTAGGTCCTATTTTCTGTTGAGCTTTCCTGATCAATTTCTATCATGTAAACTGTGGGAAATTAAAGATATTTGCAATATTTATTTCATATTATTCATATTGAATATTAGTTTCATTTTAGAAAAACTTAATATTCATCCTTTGATATATGAATTAATTTAAAAATCACCTAATTCATCTCATAAAAGATTAGTTTCCAACAAAATTTGATTTTTCATGCTTAATTTATCCAAATTTGTCATATTTTTAGGTTATTTTCAACAGTTGTATAAGAGGAATATTTGCAACACTAATTCAATTAGGAGGAAAAATTCATCACTGAGAATACTTATTACAAAGCTAATATTAAAATTTGAGTTTATATAGATTTTTTTGTAGAGATCTGTAAGAGAGTCAGTAAAAAATGTTCAAGTGTAAATTATATTACGATCGAGAAACTTCTGTTCAACCACATTTTTGTATAAAAATGATAATGATTCCACAGAATAGAATTTGAGGTCATTGCTCTGAATGATTACAGTATGCCTTATATTAAAATCGGGGCAGGGAGAATCCATGTTCACCTCAGAAGCAATATATATCCAGGTATGCCGCCTAGAGACAAAGTATAGGACGTGATGACTGAAATGATAAGGAAATAGAGAAACATTTTGGGACATCCATTATCTTTTTGACATCTTCCCACCATGCCTGAAGAATTTCCTGATTTTGAGGCTGCAATTCCCACACAGGTGCAGTTGTAAAATATCTGAAATGCAGCAGGGAAAAATCCAATTATTGAGGTAACTTTTAAATAAAATTAAAGAGAAATACTTATTTTTAAAGACTTTTACAGTATAATATACATTTATTATATAAAAATGGGGAGATACGCTTTTATTTTTCTGTGTTAAGAGTTTATCAAGCGAAATGGAATCTGGAGATAACATTTCCATATCCAAAGAGCAGATGGTTTACAAACTATTGATCCTACAGAACAATCTCGGAGTAAATCCCACCAAATCTAACAGTACCTTATCTTCTCTACTACTTCTAAGTTTAAGCTGCCATTTTTTTCTTGCCTTGATTATTGCAAAAACATCTTTCTATTCTAACCCAGCTATAGTGTGTTTCCCACGGTGGCCAAAGTGAGCCTTTAAAAATGGCAGTCACGTTGCATCACCATTCTCAGCCTTCCAATGGCTTCTCATTGTACGTGTCTAAAATCCCACATCCTTATAACGGCTTACACACCATCCATGAGGCAACTCCTGAATCCCGCTCTCATCTCATCACTCAGTGGTCTTCCTCCTCTCCCTCTACTTCAGCTACACACATGGGTTCCCACTGCCATGGTGAGTTCCCACTGCCATGGTGAGTTTACCCAGGCCTCATGGCCTTTCTGTTTCCTCTGCTGGGCAGTTCTGGAGAGTTCCATGGCTAGAACACACACTTCAGGTCTCTGCTCAGATATTTCATTAAAGGGAGCCTCCATGACCACCCACTCAAAATAAAACCTCAGAGGGGAGGGAATACAGCTCAGTGGTAGAGCTCATGCTTAGCATGCACCAGGTCCTGGGTTCAATCCCCAGTACCTCTGTTAATAAACAAACAAACAAACAAACCAAATTACCTCCTCCTGCCAAAAAAAAGCAAAAAACAATATGATACTTCCACTAAAAATAATAGGATACTTCCATCTCTCCACACTTTTCTTCTAACTTACGTTTTCCTCGCAGTGCTTATTCCTTCTTCTCTGATTATATAATCATTTCATTTTAAACTGCATATCGCCACTAAAATGTAACCTCTGGCAGAAACTGCTTTGTCATCAAGGTCCATCTAAGCCTATCAAAAGGCCCTCACTTTAGGCGCTCAATAAAAATGTATTAAATGTGCACAATTTGAAGATATGACAGAATTTATAGTGGTTATGAGAGGGGAAAAAATCTGAGTAATAAAACTCAACTAAATCATGGAGAGGCAACTTTCATAAGCACTCATCAGTTTATTTCTGTAAATTTCATGTATGAATGTGTATATATTTGATGAGTTGTCATTTTTATTACAGAAGAACTTGTAAATTTTTTGATAAAAAATGAAGTAAAAATGGCACTTCTTTTTCAAGGAAGAGTAGCAATATAGGTTTGTGTGTATGTATATTTTTTAACTGTCAGCTAAACAGCTTTGAATCCTTACTTGGCCCCACTAGATATGGCAGTTAAGGCAGGTCCCTTGTATCTCAGTGCTTCAGTTCTCATGTGAGGGAACTAAGTAAAATAATACACAGTCACTTGAGGATCATGATGTTTAGATGCAATTTTGTTTTTAAAGCACCTCAATCAGTCCCTGGAATGCAGTGTTTTCAGTAAATGAAAACTCTGGTTAAGGAAAACCTTCAAGCAGTTTGGGCCAAAGAGTAGTGGCCAAAGTTGGGGAGGAGGGAAAGGAAAGGGGAAAAGGAAGAAGAGGGAGGAAGGGCAAAAACTCAGATTTCAGATGGGTGGGTGGTTGTATGCATTGTTGCTAGAGACCAATCCTTTCTCCTCTGAATAAAATAATAATAAACAGAGAAAAATTTAACAAGCATGAATCTGTGTCTACAGAAGTGTTTGCCTAAGCATTCTTATCTAGTTGATAAGAATATGTAAATAGATGTGTGGTTTCATTTTCAGCCCTCAAGGGCCGTCAGTTACTGGCACATTTCATCAGCCAGGAGTAGAAAGCCATCTGACCACTGTACCATATACACAGCGAGCATAAGGAAGAGTCTATGTTTGGGACAAGGATCTAAAGGTGTGATTCAGAGTATGAGTCTGCTAATGATTCGAGAACATAATATCCTTCACAGTTGGTTTCCTACCTATTTCCAACCTCTTCTTCCTCTTACACCTTACAGGAACCCTTCATTCTAGCCACCTATTCTTTTCACCATGACATGAATTGGCTTGATAGCTCTGGCAGAGCTGTCCCAGAACCATTAACCTCCTCACAATTGGCTCCTTGACCCCTAGGTCTAAACCTTTTGGGCTAGACTTCCTAACACTGGCCTCTATTTTTCCTCTCCCTAAAACCTCCAAGGACCACCGGTCATGGGTTCAGGAGAGATGGATGCCAATGCAAATGTCTTTATATGATCTTATAACTGAGACTTTCACATTTTAGGGTAATATTCCTTACAAGCAAAATGAGAGACCCAGATTTCATAATTGCAAAGTTCCTCCAACCTGTTTGATTATTCTAATTCTTACCCTAATTTTTCCAACAGTTCTAGTTCTACTAGTGAGGCTTCTATTCCCTGTCTCCACACAAAAGAACAAGGGGCAGAGTAAGAGTCAGGCATTCTACCAGTGTTGTCTGCTCCTGGGTTGGTCCCTGGGCCCCCATAGGGTTGTATAGTTACGCACTGTCACAGGGCCATGGGCACACACTTTAGAAAAGATTTCTTACAGTAGTCTTTCCACTCCCGGTGGAGGTTTGACAACCAGCAAGACAAGCCGATGCATACGTGATTCCATTTTCACCACACATGGGTTCCCATTTTGTCTCTGAACATTTGCATCTTGAGTTGCAATCTGAAAAGAGAGCTCGTTCATGATAAGAGACAGGTTTGGTTCTGAAAAGAAATGTAATGGTATAAAATATTACCTCTTAGTAGGCAGCACCCTAATATTTTCAAAAATCAATATTCTTGAGTGATACAAATGGCACTGCCAATGAAGTTTGCTTTTGGGAGACACAATTGTCATCAGAAATGTCAGCTTCTGATCATTAAATGTGAATCCACTAGTAAACAGCTTTCTCTTGAAAATTATCTTTAGAGGTTTACAGCTTCACATCATATCCAATTCTTAGCTAATGGCTTTTACTAATATCTACTGACTCCAGAATCTTCAATCTATTTCTAGGCAAAGATGTACGAAAATGGCTAACAAGGTAGGGAAAAAGCAAAGTAAATTTTAAGAGCAATTTATGACCTTATTCTTATTGTATATAAGAACAAACTCTTACGCTATTCCGTCTCGTAGAACTGCTTTGGATTTGGTCACTTCAAATGCAAAAACAAAAGACCCTTTGAGATGCTTCTAACAGAATGAAAGAGTATTTAACTAGGTCTCCTGAGAAGTCATCTAGGAATACATCATCCTTTTCTCTTCCCTAATTTTTCTTCTTTTTAAAATTGAAGTATAGTTGATTTACAATGTTGTGTTAGTTTCAGGCATACAACAAAGTGATTCAGTTATATATTTGTATATTCTTTTTCAGATTATTTTCCATAGTAGGTTATTATGACATATTGAATATAGTTCCTTGTGGTTCTTATTGTTTATCTATTTAAAATATAGTAGTGCATATATGTTAATCCAGAACTCCTAATTTATCCCTTCCCCCTCACCTTCCCCCTTTGATAACCATAGTTTGTTTTCTGTGTCTGAGTCTGTTTCTGGTTTGTAAATAAGTTTATTTGTATCTGTTTTTTTAGATTCCACATATAGTGATATCATATGATATTTGTCTTTCTCTGTCTAACTTACTTTATTTAATATGATAACCTCTAGGTACATCTATGTTGCTGCAAATAGCATTATTTCATTCTTGTTTATGGCTGAGTCCATTGTGTGTATATACCACATCTTCTTTATCCAGTCATCTATTGGTGGACATTTAGGTTACTTCAATGTCTTAGCTATTATAAATAGTGCTGTTATGAGCATTGGGGTGCATGTATCTTTTCAAATTAGAATTTCCTCTAGATATATGCCCGGGAGTGGGATTGCTGAATCATAGGGTAACTCTATTCTTAGTTCTTTAAGGAACTTCCATATTGTTCTCCATAGTGGCTGCACCAATTCACATTCCCACCAACAGTGTAGGAGGTTTCCCTAAGGCATCAATTTTTAACTGACACTATTTTGCAGTATCTGAAAGTATAAATATGGGTCTCTGAAAGCCTAGAATCAGGCCATTATGGATACCATAGGGCTGAGCATAGAAAGTTAGAGCTGAAAGAACCTATGCAACTTCTCATTGGGCAGATCAGGAAAGTCAGGTCCAAGGTAGGCAGACAATTTGTTCAAATTCACAGTGTTTGTGAGTGACAAACCCAGAATTAGAACCTTCCAGGCCTCTGGATTCTAGATTCTTATCTTGCATCAGACTTACTCTCATCATTACAGAAGAAAGATTTCTTCTATTACCATATCTAAAACTTGCCTATAGTGTTCCTGGTGAATGTCCAGAACCAAAACAGCTTTGTGGAACAGAGAAACTCTGGATGACCCCTGGAGAGCATGTTGTATTGTATAAAGCCAATTATGTTTTATTACTCAAGATAAGTTAAAAATGATCACTTAGAGCAATTTTGAAGCAGAAATTAATTGCATACATGTTTTATGAAGGATGTTTTGACAGTAGAGTCATTATTTAAAATTTTAATTGTAAGATGAGTTTTATCAAATATGCCAGAATGCTTAATACTCAAATAAGATTTTTCTTTCAAAATAGTCATGCTGGGAGGGGAGAGATTTTCCCTGTGATGTTGCCATTTCTTTGGCTGCTTCCAATAACAAAGCTGTCCTTAAAGGTTAAATCTTTGCCATTGTTGAGAATATGGAAAGCAATTTCAAAAGAGGAGCTTTAAACAAGGATAGCATTATTGCAGTGTAGTTATAGTCTTACAAAGTGACTGCTTTCAAGGGCTAGTACTCACCCAATGAGTATATTATTTTTATTTGTTTAAAAATATTTGATCTTTTATCATGTGAGTTTAATTTTAATGTAAACCTCAAAATTTTGCTGTCCATTTATGTGTTTGCTTCTGGCTTTGAGACAGCATAATGTTTTAAAAAGAATATTATACTTTGAGGAAACAAACTGACCTTTCTAAGCCCAGTTCCCTTTAAACGAGGATAATAAAACTTATCTCAAAAAAAGGTATCTGAAGCTAGAAGTGAGATAATAAAAGCTAAGGTATTTTCTAAATTGCAAAATATAAAACACTTCACCACTGTCGATCCACCGTGAGGATCATAGAGACGGTGAAAAATGGCTCAGGGCTTCTACTCTCTCCAGAATCTTCTTGCAGTTCCTGTTTATGACTGACATTCTTAATCTGCATTGCTGACTGTTGCCAAGGCAACACTACACTCTGTTGAGTCTAACATCGCTTTGATAACTCCTAGAAGTAACGGTATATGAACTTTGCATTCACTAATTTTCCTGGACATTTTAGATGGCAAAATGTATAATTGATGTTCACTTAACAGCAGGAGAAACCAGGTTAAAGTGATGGAGATTGGAACATGGACACAAGACCAGTAGCTAAGTGTGGAAGGAAGCACAGGAAGGGAGCTAGAGAGCAAGCAGTATGCAAGAGGCAGCTGAACCATCAGGAAACAGAGTATGGTGTCTGGAGTGTTGGCCACAGGCAATCAGGCAGATACAACAGGGAGTTTGGCCTGGAAACCACAGCAGCTCAATAATTTTTTTTTTTAAGTAATATATAGCTAGGTGGAAGAATGAAGACAGCTGCCTCTGGGAACACATGCTTGGAGGTAGAGTGATAGCAAGGACTCTTGAAAGGGAAGGGAAAATAGTTTCTTCAAGATCCAGCCTTTAGACTCTGGAAACTAAAAAATCTAATCGCCCATCCCATTCAGGATGGCTTAGGTCTGAAAGCATCAGTAAATATTCTTTCAGAGAACCTCAGAGAGCTAAGGAGAGTTGGCATGTGGGTCACTGGATTTTGGGATATCCATTCTCTTCTGAAACTTCACTTGATTTGAATAGGAGAGACTATAAAGGATGGCACAGAGACCATTTTGGTCACCCAGGTGATCAAAGAAAAAAATACAGAGTTGTTTCCATGTAGGGCACATCTATTTTGTGCCAGGTAAGTTCTAATCACTTTCATACATGTTACCTTGCTTTTGCCTTACAAAACCTTAAAAGGCAGTTATTATTTCTATTTTTCAAATGGGAAAATTGAGGCTAAATAACCAATACAATGTCACTTCACTAAAAATGGGCAAAGGCAATATTTAAGGACTGTATTTTCCATTGTCAGGTTGCTTCCCTAAAGTAAGATGTGGATTTTTTTTATATTTCTCTAACACATTCAGATTCAAAGACAGGAGAGATTTTGGTGACAATAACAGCTTCTGTGTCATGAGCATTTTCCACTATTCCACAATAAAACAATAATTGCTTTTCATATTTATGATACTTAAAAAGTAAACTATCTTATTTTGGAACTCTATCGATAATTAACTTGATTGAACAAGCCCATCTCCTCAGATTAACTCAATAAGTGAACATACCCTTGGTAGGAGACGGTTAGTCCTGCCACATCAGAGTTTTCACAGCCCAAAGTGAACAGGGAAAGGAATAGGAGGTACCCAAGGACAGATGATCCCAAGTAGAGTTTTGCGGCTCCACACACACTGATTCTGAATTTTTTCATAACTATCCCCCCAGAGAATATTCCAAGGGCCACTGCAGGTATGTTGATAAGCCCTGAGGAAAAAGAAAAATACATCATTTTGTGAATCTCTAAAGGAAATCTGAGTACACTCACACAAGCTTTCCAAGGGATTACACAAAACTGTACAACAGTTTCTGGCATATCATTAGACTACTTGGTCAATTTAAGTTATAGAAATACTCAGTCACTATCATCTAGGTTTTAGATGAATGATAGGACCACTGTCAGACTCAAGAGTTCTCTTTATGACAGTGTCTAGCACAGAGTTTGAAATCAGTAAACACCAATTGAATCAATGAATCAGTGTCTTTCTGGTCTAATCCCAGGATTAACATATACTCAAGTGGCAAATAGGTGATGTTCTAATGTTCTTTAAGATTGTGCATGAAAGAATAATAGGCACGTGGACTACTGCAAATAATAAAAAAATAGCCTTGATTCTATTTTCTAGCCCCCTCCTCAAATTTGTTTTTATTGACCCAGCCTTTTAGTTTGCTATCCTTTCTACCAATAACAGTAACAGTAACAGTAACAACTTCAACTTCAACTTCTTCTTCTTCTTCTCCTCCTTCTCCTCCTTCTCCTCCTTCTCCTTTTTCCTCCTTCTTCTTCCTTCTTCTTCCTTCTTCCTCCTCCTGCTCCTCCTCCTCCTGCTGCTCCTCCTCCTCCTCCTCCTCCTTCTTCTTCTTCTTCTTCTTCTTCCTTCTTCTCCTCCTCTGCCTCTTCCTCCTCTTCTTCTTCTTCCTCTTCCTCCTCTTCCTCTTCCTCCCCTTCCTTCCATTCCTCCTCTTCCTCCTCCTCCTCTTCCTCTTCTTCTTCCTCCCCTTCCTTCTTTCCTCCTCCTCCTCATTAGACAACTTTCATATTTGTTATTTGCTTACAATGTACTAGTCACTCAGCTAAGCACTTGATAGAATATCTATTACATCTACTCTTCATTACAGCCTTAGGATATAAGCATATTATTTATCCTCATTTCAAAGAGCAGTTTATTCATGGTTGTGCTTAGTAAGTGGAAGAGCCAAATTTGAATCCAGGAAGTCTGAGATCAAGTTTCATGCTTTTAATCACTATGTTAAACTGCCTCTCCGTCAAGGAATTTGAGGAAGTTTTCTTGATAAATAGATGTGCAGCCTCACTAGTAGTCAAATAAATGTGACTTAAAAACAACACTAGAAAGAAATCCAACAAAGTGGTTGAGAGTTTGGAGTTCAGGGACTCAGCTGCATGGGTTTGGATCTCAGTTCTACAACTTAATAGCTGTGTCAGTGCAGGTAATTCTCTGAACTTCTCTAAACCTGTCTCCTCCCATATAATATGGAACTAATAATAGTGTTGACAGGATTAAATGATATGAAAAGCACAATATTACTGGCACAAAATATCATTCAATTAAGTTATTAACATTTCTATCTATAAGATTTACAAAGAGGAAAATACTGGGATAGGGGAAGTGGAATACCTCTGTGTTAGGAAGGATGGGGAAAGAGGTTCTTTGGAAAGAGTCCATTGGTTGGACTGTAAATTGGTAAATAACTGTACAGTAAGGCAATCAGGCACTCAACGGTAAAGAACTTCTCTGTGAATTAGAATTTATGTTTCATATTATCTACTCATCTGTCACTGATGTCCACATTATCGTGTGGTTTTGAGATAACACATTTCTTTCAAATAATAAAAGGGCTGAAGTTTGTAGAAATTTTGGCCAGCAAACAAGGTTCATATATGAGCTTAAGCATTGGTAAGGTAAACAACAATTATAAGTATCCTGTCTCTGACTCACACTGCAATTTGACTGTTAAAAATTAAAAACACATCTAGTGATGATGACATGCAAACTAACATCCTTCCTTTCTTCCTTTTCTTTCTTTCTTTTTAGATTTGTATATCTAGTCTCCTAACTAAGTTTCATAGACTCTCAAATATCAAATATTTAGTGATCTTTGGCTAGCAATTACATTATTTTAAAAATGTTTTCACAATGGGTTGATAGATGATTTTTAAAAGGGCATTTTGTTTCGTCTCTTTTGAGTTGACTATACGTTAAGTTAACATTAAAATGATCACATTAGAAATCAACTCACCTTGAAGAAGGCATGATCATGAAATTAGTGAAATTTAAAAAAAATGTTTAATTTTTGCTTCTTCAGCTGAACTAAAGTTTATGAGTACAAGTGGCAGAGAATGTGTGTTGGACCCCTGAAGAGCCAAACATCAGGTGAGAGGCACCAGATTATTATTATTTATTATTATTAGACTTGAAAGTTTACTCATTTATTTATTATTGAATGAAAGATTCTTTAAATTCTGTAGTGCTTTACAATTTTAAAAAGTTTCACACAAGTGATTTCAGATAATCCCATATTAACAATTTTTTTAATCCCCTACCGCTATATTGCTCCTCTCCCCTTCCCTCTCCCCACTGGCAACCACTAGTTTGTTCTCTGTATCTGTGAGTCTTCTTCCTTTTTGTTTTATTTACTAGTTTGTTGTATTTTTTTTAGATTCCACGTTCAAGTGATATACAGTATTTGTCTTTTTCTGTCTGACTTATCTCACTTAGCATAATGCCCTCCATGTCCATTCATGTTGTTGCAAATGACAATTTCATTTTTTATGGTTGAGTAATATTCCATTATGTAATATATACCATATATTCTTTATCTGTTGATGGACACTTAGTTTGCTTCCATACCTTGGCAATTATAAATAATGTTGCTGTGAACACTGGGGTGCATGTATCTTTTCAAATTTGTGGTTTTGGATTTTTTTTGGATATATACCAGAAGTGGAATTGCTGGGTCACATGGTAGAATTAATGTTAAAATGACCATACTACCCAAGGCAATCTACAGATTCAGTGCAATCTGTGTCAAAGTACCAAAGGCACTTTTCATAGAATGAGTTATTTTTTTTTTAAGAGAGATCAGATAATAGACAACACTATAATAAACCTGGTATTTCATGACTGAAGTTAATAATCGCTAATATTTTCTCCCAGTTTTTTCTGATTTTTAAAATATGGAGATATAGAAAACTGATTGTCCCTCTGTTCCAGGTTCCATTTTCCTTCCCAAGAATAAGTGCTGCCATGGATTTGCTGCACATCATTTAAATCCGTATTTTTACACACACATTCTTAGTATTTGCTTTTGAATCCCTTCTCATAGACCTGAGACTGACACAAAAGAGCACAGAGCCCTAGTCTTTCTCTCAGTTCTGTCCCCTAGAAACAGTTCATGGAAAAGAATATCTTCTGAAAACCAAGCTCTGAACTGAAACCTTCAGAAAATGTGGTTAGAAGTTTATTTTTTTTCTTAAGCACCCATCAAACTGGGGACATAAGAAATCATAGCACAGGGGGCAGAGCATAGGTCAGTGGTACAGCACGTGCCTAGTATGCACAAGGTCCTGTGTTCAATCCCCACTACTTCCATTTAAAAAAAATAATAAAATATCAACAATCCTTAAAAAAAAAAGAAATCATAGCACAAAATTCACCCTTTAGTCTGTAGCTACCTGCATCCTGGAGTCCAGAGACGTCGCACCACTCCATCTGGCTTGGAAGAGCCTGAGGATCAATATGCAGTGATTCTAGGGGCACTGCTCCCTCATGTGGATTGTTAAAAATCAGGAACGCCCTCTCCTGACTGACCTCTTTGCAGAGGCTTGTGCTAACTTGAAACTTCCATGAAGTTTCACATGTTCTCTTGCTTCTAGGTCTTTCCTTTCAAGATGCTTGCTGTCTGACCCAGTGACCTCCCAAATCCCCACTCCAGTCCTCATACTTTCATCTTTTAACATCTCCTTATCCTTTTGCTCTTGATCTAGGTATCATCACTTTCTCCTACATAAGTCTGTCTGACTCCCAGAGTGGGTTTGTTCTTCAGAGTTCCCTGGGCTTCCCCTGAACAGAGCATTTATCACACCCTCCACCAGCCACGTGTGCCCCCAGGGAACACATCTGACACCAGGGTGCACAGCGTGGTCATTAGAACCCCCTTCCTCCCTCAGTCAAGGCCCTTGTGGGCAGCAGCCTTGGTACCTACCGCAATTACTTATTACCTTGTTTGGATCATACCTCTCACCCTCCAATCCAACCTTCAAGGCAAGAACTGTGCTCACCATTGAATCCTGTGTTCCTTACACAGACAGTTTTCCATAAAAATGTGCATAAAACTCATTTCTCCAGAATGTCTCATTCTCCAACTTCAAGATCACTAAACGATAACATGATTCCAAAAAGATTCACAGTACTTTTCAAACATACTGTCACCTTGATTCACCCTTTCAGGTTTCCTAAAATCTATCAGCTGTCCTTGCTGGGCCAATTTGATGGCAGACTTTCTGAACACCAGATGAGATGTGCTTCTTGCCTCCAAAAGCCTCTTTTCTTTCATCTAAGGTATATTTTGAGTCATTTAAAGAGTGAAATTTCCCTCTGATTTCTTCACTGCACAGTTTTTCCACTCACACCATAAAACGTGTTGCTCTTAAAATGTTTACCATCTAAATATTTCAAATGGAAATATTAACTGCAACTTATGCTAGCCCCTGCAATTTGTTTCGATTTATTTTATATATTTTCTCTTGACTTTAATATTCATATTTACCTAAGTACCCAAGGAAAGCTAAGAGAAATTTAAAAGATTATTGTTATTGTTATTATTATTATTATTATTATTATTATTATTATTATTTCAGCACATTTGTTCACATTAAAGACCCTTTTTTTTTGCCTCTGTCCCAAACAAGAGTTACAAGGGATGTGTAAAATGTTTTGAGATGGTCAACGCAATTACAATATAAACTGGGAACTTTGATTCATTCCCATCCAGGTGCATGAAAACCTTAGCCATTAGGATGACATAGTAATGAGTTATAGTAATAACAGTATTTTGGGATGTTTTAGAGATTTTGTCCCAGGGAAGTAAAAGTCCATGTTATATCATGGACCCTCACAATATTACCCTACTGTTAGAAGAAATAAGCATTAAAATCTGAATTTAACAGAGAAAGAAATCCAAGGAAGAATTTATATACTCATATAACCAGTTGGGTGCAGACAAAGTAGTAAAATTAGTCATCCTTCTTGGGCATAATAATAGTTAATTAACACATTCATCACCTCATAATATTATATCACCTCAACAACAAGAACAAAATTTGCACAACTCTTTTATGAAATGTTTTGGCCACATCTACCAGATCCAAATGTAGACACTCCCTATGACCTAGCAATTCCACTCCAAGATATAGCCAAGATGAATGAGTGAATCTGCCTACCAAAATAGATGTAGAATGTTCATGGAGTGTTATTTATAGTATCCCAAAGCAGTATAGAACCCAGATGTCCGTCAACAAGAAAATGCATCAACTGTGGGGTATTCACGCCATGGGATACTGCACGGTAATGAGAAGAACAAACCATCACTACACACAATAACATGAATGAATCTTGTGGATTTCACTTCCACTGAAAAAAGCTAGAGTACAGAACTTACTCCATTTATATAAAGTTCAAAAACAGGCAAGACTGATCTATGATGGTGGAGTTCAAAATAGTTATTAGCTGGGAGAAGAATATTAGGTGGAAGAAACTTTAAGGGAGACTTCTGGGGGTACTGAAATGTGCTATATATTCTGGATAATGGTCACGATGCATATATGTATATATATATATATAAACATTTATCCAGCTGACCTACACTTTTAAGGCCTGTAGACTTAACTATTGTTTGTAAGTTATATCTCAGTAAACACAAAAGAATTTAAAAATATTAAAAAGAAATGTCTCAAACTTTTATTCCTCTTCTAGTCTTAAAGTCAGTATAAAGCATTGATTGGCATGGATGGGGCATGGGGTTAAAAAAAACCCCTAAAGTATTTCTTCAGGTCAATCATTTAATAATAAACTTAAATTAACTTGAACCAATTAATGGTGAAAGTAAAACTTCAGTGGTAGCGCCTCAACATTTAGAATTTAGGGGACTAACAGTTCAAATAATCAGTCAACTAGAATTGCATCTGCTAAGTGCCCATTACCCAGGATTGTTACAGGAAAATCATACATCTAAAATATACTCAGCTGTTTCCACAGCCCCCACCACCACCCCGCCAACCTTGAGGTCTCTTTCAGAGATAGATGCATAAAGCAATTCTTTAAATATTTTAAATGAAGAAGAAATTATTTTAAACCATTGGAGTCTCCTATCATAAAGGAACATGTCCAAAGAAACAGAATATATTTTACCCTTTGAAACAGTAGCATTAAATGACATCTTCATGGACTAAAGGAGTTAATCCAGATTTTAAAGGTATACAATTGCTTGCAGGGTGATGGTTATGTATTTGTAGATTCTAGTTCTCCATTTGTTTTTTCATGCTTTTCTTTGCCCTTGAATATCTTTCTCTTTATTAGCTGTCCTGCTGTCCTAGAAACATAGCCTTTCAGAGTAATCCAAATGCCAGGAATCAGAGAAGTCTCTTAACTCTGATTTTGTAAACAAACTTTGTTTTGTAACGAACGCCTTTCAACCTGTCTGAATGCTCACTTTTTGCAATCCTAAAAACTGTTCAGGTAAAACAGCCACTGTTAGCAGGTTTTAGCTACACTTGAAAGACAAATATTCAGTAATAACCATTGACTAATTAAATGCACGTTTGCTCCACGTGGTATTCTCATGGTCACTCACCCATGGTTCTGAATAATTTTTGCTATAAACTTGTTCCACAGACTAAATACTTCACTCTGCCAGATTTTTTTTCACTCACTTTTTGAAATGCCATCAATTACCTTCAGTCTAAATATTGGAACAATTAAAATTACTAAGGGTTAGCAGGACGCCGCTGCTAGTACCTATTGGAAGGAAGGAAGGACAGAGAAGCATACCGATAACAAAGTTTGCCTCGGAGGACGACTGCCCGTACTGTTGCTCAATGTACTTTGGTTTGTATGTCACCATGCCAAACAGAGAATTGAACTGAACGGTGCTGGCACACAAATACAAGAAGTACACTGGATTTCCAAAAAGACTCTTCAGTGACGGCAGAAAATCTGTAAGACAAAAATAGCATGGAGTCATTAAAGGCAGTGTGACACTTGGCAGAAGATACAGCTGTGGCATCAGGGCTTAGAATGCTGAGTTCCGTTGCGGTAGTTCTCAGGAGCATTTAGAGCCCGGTGCACATGTGTACCATGGATAGTGAGACACTGGCACAAGTCAAGGCTGAGATCTGACAACTCGCTTATCTAAATTAGATTAGATCGGTCATATGGGACCAGATTCCTCTGACGTGGGTTAAATACACAAGTCATAGCCAAGACATCCACGACTTCAATTTTCTTGTCTCTCTCCTTCAAACTTGGGTCGTGGGTACAGAGAAAGAAATAGGAAAGGTATTTCCAGTTAATTATTGTAAGAAATGAACTTTGGGATTCTCCCTTCTTCCTTTTACCCAGCCAAACAGAAACGAGAAGATTTTTATAAATGTAAATGTTGCTGGGCCAATTGAAAGGGATCAGTTTTTCTCATGGCCACCCAGTTCCTCGTGGAGGGAATTCACTGGAAAACGTCTGACCTTTTGCCCCACACCACACTCACTCCTTTGGTCACTGGTGGGACACATGCCCAGATACACGTTTCTCAAGTGGGTGGATCTCATCTGTTAAAAGACCACAAGCCCTGAAGAGTCACTCTTTCCTTTTCTGTCCACCCAGGCTAACGCGAAGCAGCCCTTGCAGGTAGGGGCCGTTGCAACGTCTATACTGAGAGACGTCAGAGTGGAGACATCAACAAGTAAGGTACCAAGGCTTTGTGGTCAATTTCTTCAATCAGTTTTCCAGTAATAAAGCTGATTTTTAAATAACCTTCATTTCTGCTTCCTGTATGGTTTCTCTTTGTTTTTTTCCTGAACACTCGAAGAGGAGAAAGAGGTATTATTTATAGTTTCCCTGTAATTTCCAGCAGGAAAATTGAACGTGCTTCAAAATCAAGGAGAATCTGGCTCACCTCTTGCCATTTCCATTATTTTTGCTTTTCCTCCAAGAGGTGTTCGGCAGTCTGTGTGATCGTCCATAATAAACTTAGACTTCTCAGAGGAGGAATTGGAATGTTCTCTGCTTTGGGGTCTCGGTAGACTCTTTGGTAAACACCAGAAGGGCACAGCTGCAAGAAGACTTACGGTCCCTGCTATTAGATAACCAAGCCACCAGGCACCTACCCACTGGGGATCCTTTGGGGTAATGGTTATATGGTCTGAAAAAGAGAGAGGGTGGCCAGAGAGCATGCACAGAGAAGTTAATGTATTGAAATAAGCCTCTTTAAAAAAAAAATCCTAAAGCTAATATTAGCTCTATCACATCATAAAAAGACCTAATAATTCATACACAACATTTTTGAATCTGAACATTGTTACTATCTTGCTTTTTGAAGGGAAAGGGGTGTTTTCAGAGCCCGATGCTGTCTTTTGTTCCTTAGATGAAAAGTTTAATAGAGTCTACATACCAAAACGGGTCTCACTCTGCTCTGGGTTCTGCAGAGGGACCCCTGGACCCACAACAGGAGAAAAGCAACATGTAAGGGAGAGTTATGAGGGCTTCAGACCTTCTGCCAGCTACCCAGCAGGATTACCACTCTCACCTGATTTACATGCAGAATATCCGTCTAAGATTTTACTGGAAGGAAAAGTTATTCCCTACAACCTCTGGCCCAAAACTAGTCTGAACCACTGAGAAGGTTTTGTATTACATGATGGTTAGTAATGCTTCAGAGCTATTCTAGGTCTGAAGCAAGATTTGTATATGTAAATAAAACATCAATATCTATTCATCATAAAACTTTATTTTTTAATTTTTATTTTTTATTGATATATAGTTGATTCACAGTTTCAGGTATACAGCAAAGTGATTCACTTATACAGACATATATATAGATATATATTTATCTATTCTTTTTTTAGATTCTTTTCCATTATAGGTTATTACAAGATACTGAATACAGTTCCCTGTGCTATATAGTAGGTCTTTATTGTTTATTTTGTATATAGTAGTGTATATCTATTAATCCCACATTCCAAAAGACTTTATTTTTGATACCATTTCTTATTTGACTAAAAGTTAAGTATTGACAAAGTTTCTAAAATCAAATCAAGTGTGTTTTTTTTTTCAATATAAGAACCTATGAAACATACTATTATCCTCTCCCTCCACCTCACTCTATGAGAATCCTTTGACAGTTAGTCAATTGCTACCACATTATACTCAGTAAAATGTTTATACTAGTTTGTCACTGCATGTTCATTGCTTCCCCTTAACGGTTTTCCTCTGTACCACTCATCACACCTACACTTTCTTATCTGTATCAGTCTCCATGACCATATTTTAAACTTCATGAAGTCAAGGAACTCAACTATTTTGCTCACTGTGGTAGAATATCACCTGGGGTAAAACAGAAGTAAAATAAAACTTTGGGGGAGGGGGTAATAAATGAATAAATAGAATTTGGGGAATGCATTATTCCAGTTTATCTGATGAAAAAAAGAACAACTAGCCCAAGCTTTGCATTCTATTTTAATACACAATAATCATTTATAACACAGACTGATGAAAATGCAATTCCAGAATTGTTAAAAATGAAAGTTGTTTTCTTGCTTCTGTTTTCTTGGATTTCTTAAACAAACAAACAAAAAAAAACAGATGAATACTCTCTGTGTCTAGGGCCTGCATCTTAAAAGGAAAGAAGCAAATTAATAGTTATGGAAAGATGAGGTCCTGCATTCATCTCCTCCCCTAAAGCATTCCCCTGAAAGGAAGGTTCATCTCACTATAATACGCCTTCAACTAAAAAAAGTTTGTACATTAAAGAAGGGAATTTTAGTTGCCGGAAGACTTTCAGTCCTTGGCCTTACTGGCAAGTCCATGAATATGTTATCAATTAACGTAACTGTAACAAATGTTGATGTACTTGAAACCAACAAGAGCCGACAAGTAGCCACAGTTGTTAGTCTTCACTGTGTTGGAATGCGTTTGAACTGGGAAACCAGAAGTGGAAAATGATACATCTGAATAACAAACCATGGGTCATCCAGTTCTGATCACCACCTATTTTTCCAGTTTTCCTATTCCATTTATTAGTGTGTGTGGTGATTAGATAGGTAGTAAGTTTTCCATGGATTATTTTCATTCTGTGAAAGGCTACCATCCTGTCATTTTATGAAAGGCAACTTGATATTTTCGACACCAGCCCCATTAAAAAATTACAGGAATTAGAATAAACGAATAAATAGAAATAAACTCCCTTACCTAGATTTACAAAGCCAATGTCAACATACAGCTTGGCACATAACGAGCCTAACAGGAAGCCAAAGATTGGTCCTATAATTGCAACCGTCTGCACACACCCTGCACCAAAAGAAGAGAGTACCATTTCTTTGCTTTTGTAAATTAATACATTTTTAAGCAAGAAATATGCGTGAGATCCAGCTAGTAGCTGAAAATATGTCATCGACGCTTCACTTAAATGTGCTTAATTTGTCCATTTTTCAACCTCATTGAATCCAGAAATAAGTCCTTCTCAGTGTTGGAAGAAGAATGAACATTTTTAAGGTGTCAATTAACTCTAGTAAGAAAATGACACTAAGACTCTGAAGAAGTTAATTTCCCCCAAAGGAGCAAAAACTTACTGCCTCGGATTAGATTTCCCCCAGTGATAAAAATCTGAATTATACTACTGTGACAGTCTTTCAAAAACCTTTTGTGGTCAGTTAAGCATAAGACTTGTTTTGACATGAAAATTGATTTCTTCCACCTTAATGAAAAAGAACATGCATTCAGAGTTTCCATGGGACCATCTGTGAGAGCAGTAACTACGTGGCCAGCCAAGGATCTAGACTTGGGAGAGGGGAGAGGGGAGAGATGCGCTCCGGGATGCACAGGAGCAGCCTGGGCAGCTTAAACAGGCAAGTGGGGCAGGTGTCCTAAATGACACTGTTTCTAGTAACCAGAAAGGTTGCTCTTTCTGGCAAAGTAGCTCCCATTTGTCTTTTATTTCACCACAGAGCTTAATACACACATATCACTGGGAGATTAATTTAAATTAACTGGAGGAGTAGACAGCAGTTATCAGATCCTTTCAGAACAGAAGAGAAGGTGAAGAGTGGACAGGCACTGAGCTCCTGGACAGGACGGGGACACCCCAACCCCTGTGTGCATCTCCAGGTTGCCACCTTTCCTCCCATCTCCAGAGTGATTGCCTAGAATGTGTGATGGAATTTCTTTTCCAGTTCCAGGTATTGGTCTATGCTGAAATTTTCCGTTAGAACGGGTGCTTTGTTTTTAACCACAGCATGCTTGGCTGTCATCAGAGCCCTGTGGAGTCCTGTGTGAATAGCCAGGGCAGAACTATACAGTGACCCTAGCTACACCCCACTCAGTAAACTGAAATCTTGTCCTGTTTCTGAGGGTGAGGCCCTCAAAAGATCAGAACCCCAAGAAGTCAAGACTGTTGTGTGAAACCGAGAACAAATTTAGCTTCCAGGATACAAGAGGCACTCAATAAATGCTGCTTCGATTCATCTGGATTTGGAGTTTGCCTTTGCTATATTTTGGGTTTTGTGATTTTTAGCTGCTAATCCATCCACTGGGACCTGTTCCAGACATGGGGTTAGCTCAGGCCTTGTTCTGGTCCTTCTTAGGTCTCCATGAAGATACGTGTACAGGGTCGTACATCACTGCCGCTGAGCTCACAGGTGAACTGAATAAAGAAGTTGGAGATGAAGTATGAAACCTTCCACACCCTATGAAGTTGAGAATGGAATTGAGAAAACCAGGCACCCTGCTTCCCAAGAAGATGGATGAGGTGCACATTACCAATATAGAAAGCCGCATTGTCCTCACTGGCAAAATCATCAAGGTAGGCGATGCCGAGAGGCTGAATGGGAGTTTCCCCAATTCCACGAAGAAGGTTCCCCAGGAAGACATAAACCCACATGGAGGAGCTGCTGTCAATTTCACACTCTTGAAGGGAAAGCAAACAAGAGGATTGAAATTAGATCACTATCGACATTAAACAGTTATTCTGCATGTCTACACGTTGTCCTAAAGGTGCATTAAAATGCAGAAGTTGGCAATCGATGTAATTTGATAGGAGTTTGAGCCAGATTGGAAAATGTTTTGTAACTCCAGTATTTTCAGCACAGTAAATCCTGCAGAGCCTCTGACCAAGGAACTCGACTTCTCCTCATACCTGTTCCCCACTTCTTTTCTCTCTTCTTTTTATTTCATGTTTATAATAAATTCTTTGAATTCTTACCCCCCCCATAACATTCAATATCCTGTCTGGGACAAAACACAAAATTTTGAACCAAGGCTTTAAAATCTTTAAACTTTTCTATTTTGCAACATTTGGAATTTTGTTGCTGACCAAGTTTTATCTGAAATTCAAAATTTTATATGAGTGATAACTTCAAATTTGAGCCACATTGCCCACAGTTACAATTGTTTGATAGTGAATGGTCATTTTGAAGACTCCTGTTTCAGAGCAAATTCATATAAAAATGTAAAACCCTGTGTGCTTCGGTTGCAGAACTATTCTGACAAAAAGAACCTTCAACAGTATTTTTAGAGTGGCATTCAAAGCTAACAATTTTACAATGCTGTCCCAAAAGTCGTGTCTTAATATGATCATGTGAAGTAGAATAATTACTCCCATATCATCAATTAAATATATTTTGAAGAATTTAGTGACTTTAATACAAGTGAGAATATTAACACCCTCCAAAGATCACCACTTCCAAATGCTCCCTTTCTGCCAGACGCTGGGCTAAGTGGTTTGCAGACATTGGTCAACTGAATTCTCCTAGTGACCCTATGAGGTAGGAGTTGTTTTCTCCTTTAGTGACCTTGAAAGTAATCTTTGAAGGTAAAGGATGGGTTATGAAGAACTGGGGTGATGTTTTTGTGTAGCTGAATCAGACTTGGTGACAGAAAACGCTACTGTTGCTTTTAATTCTGATTCTGCCTCTCCTAGGACTGTAGCCAAGGAGCTAGGGATTTTTCACGTATCTTCCCTGGATTTCTATTCCACCCCCCAAAATATAGTGGGAATTCCTTTTCCAAAACTTGATTCCAACATCAATTCCAGCCCTAACACTTGCAAGATCTAACTAAGCTTGTTAGTAGAGGAGTCTTGTAGGTAAGTGTAGACACTTATATCTGTTCTTTCAATGTAGGGGTCACATGTCACTATTGAACTTAATTAACTAAAATTACATAAAATTAAAATTAGTTTTCTCATTCACACTGGCTATATTCCCAGTACTTCATTGTTACATGCAGCCAGTGGCTACTGTACTGAACAGAACATTTCCATCATCAGAGAAGTTCAGTGGACAGCTCTGCTCTAGATGGTTGTGGGGGAAATCAGGTTTCTGTGCCAAGCATTTTCAAGAAGAGTCCTCTGTTTACCCCGCTGTCACTGTTAGGATGAGCCTCGTGTCCACTGTTTAATGTCTGTGACTTTAAGGGTGCAGGGCCTCATGTGAAGGAAAAACAGAGGATTGAGTTGTGAGTCTTATACTCTGTACCTGCCTAATAACGTGTCTCCTTACATAAAAAAAATTGCATTCCTCAACTCTAAACCCTCCATTTCTCTTTTTACCATTAAAGGTTTAAATATTTCCTAATTAGTTGTATTATTGTTGATAGCATGTCTCTTCCCTGATGGGCAAAACCAAAACCAACATAAAACACCTTCAATGACTGTACATTGTGCACAGATGAAAGTCCATATCCTTTAGCTCATGCCCTTGCCTCCTTACGTGGACCTGAATGGAGTTTACTCTCCATTATATTCTGACATAAACAAGCCCTCTGTTCTCATCCATTGATTTATGTCTGTCCTCCTGAAGGTATCACCTTCTTTCACACTTGCGTTTTCTTCTGGAATTCTCTTTCTTCTTTTCAAACATCAGGACAGTAAATATTTCATATGCTTTACAACCTCCCCACTTTCTCCCCTCATATGTCTTTTAATCCCCTGGCCCTTCCCTTCATTCAAAGAGCCAGACCTCTTCACTGACCAGGAAAAGACATCTCCAAAGAAAGCATGAATGAGGACATAGGGGAGTGAAAAGGTTTCATGGTATAGATAAATGATTTGGCTGGCTAGCAGGTGTATCAAATGAAAGGCATCCACACTGCCTATATGGAAATATTCCCCAGGCTAGGGGTAGGGGGTGAGATGGTGGAGGCAGGAGGAAGTGCTGAGCGTTTTGATGCTAAAGGGTTACGGAGAGAAGGGATTTGAGTGCCAGCCAGTGCAGCATCCTGGGGACATGGAAAACCCCTGTGCATAGATTCGTGGATTGCATGAGTGAGGAGAACCTGTACCACCGTGGTCAGGTAGAGCCCAGGGAGGTAGAAGACCCCAGATCGGTGATGGCTGCACCATGTACTAAGCACGCCTGCCTCTGTCTTTTCCCAGGGTTTTCAGTGCCTGGAGTGACTCAGAAGAGACCATTCCCACAGCCCCTCGGTGGCTCACATGCAGCACTGCTGTGCAGTGTGTGTCAGCATGTGGAGCTCCGGACAGTCTCACCAGATTCCCCACATCCTATCTCATGTGGAAAGTAGAATTATTTCCATGTTTCCAAGGCCACTTTGGCATCAGAGAGAGCTGCTGTGCTGAAGAGGACATGAACGTGGACATAAGATGACCCCAAGATGACATGTATGACCCAACACTGTGACCAGAGGGATTTTAGATATTTCGTCTGACGGAGGACTGATAACACCAAGACCTCCCCGTCCCCCAGTTTTCCCCTTTACTGTTATGTAAGCTCCCCAGAATGTAAGCAACCCCTGGGAAAATGGGTAGAGGTTAGGGACAAACTGGCTGAGATTACGTTTTTACCATTCTGGCAAAAAGGGGCCGAACGCGGAAATTAAACTGAGTTTGGGAGGGAAAATATTTTTTCTTTTATATCTGAGCAACGGACTGAGACTTGTACAAGCTGAACTAGTTTTTCCCTGTTTCACAGTCCACCTTATTTGGAACCACTGGAAGCTTTTGTCAGTCACCAGCACTTAATGCCCCATCTTTCCATAAAATTTGATTGTCTGCATATTTTCTTAGGATCTCATCATATACTACCGTATATTCTGGGAATTTTTTTTTCACACTCGAACATCTCATCTTATGTAGTTAAAGCTTTTGACAGCAAAAATCACATAGATCTCTTTTATTCATACGAAAGCTCCAATAAAGTCTTTAAAAAGAGCTGGCTTAGTCAAGTAAAAAAATAATCATCTTACCATTACTTCTTTTGGATTGTGGTTTTTCCATAACTGAGATTGGTAATTGACTGTTGGACTCCAGGAGACATGGAGAGATGCTGAGAGTGGAATTAGAGGAGAGAAAATGCCTTTCATATCTGTACCTGGATTAAAAAAAAAAAAATGTTTCCTTTACTACAGGCTCATTTAACATCATACTAAAAACATGCTATGTATACTGCTTAGCTCACGAGGGGACCTGTTTGAGTTTACAGCTCTTCCCGAATCTGAAACACTCAACCAAACCAGCGTTTAACAATAGTTTGGTTCACAGGTATTACACCATATCTGAACCAATTACCCAGCATTACGAAAGAAAGTAAAAGTAAGAATTATTTAGAGAGGCTCATTTTAATATAAAATAATGACTACAAATTATCTACTCCTATGGGGAAAAAATACCCAACACTTAATAAAATCATGATTATCTCTAAGCCAGAGGAAAAGCAATAACTTGACAACTACGGCCATTGGCACACTTCAGTTCAAGTCGTAAATTTAGTAGAACAATTGCAATATTGACTCCAGAGAACTGATGACGATACATGAGCTTTCAGAACCGTTTATCCAGGTGGTAGCCTTTCCCTCTACAGTTTATTAATCTGGCGCCAAGTTATTTCCAATTCTACCTTGCCTCTGTTTATCAGGTTATAGTGGCGGCTGGGTTGGAGAGCCAATGCTGGGTAGTAGGACTGGGGTTATTCTATCTACAGTGCCGCGGTGCCATACTCCCTCTCAAATCATCCTTCGGGAGCTAATTTCTCTGCTCTTCTTGTACCCTCCAGGGTAGAGGTACCCAACAAAGGGACATCACATCACCTTGACTCTCCTTTTGTTCAGGTACTTTGGGATTAAAGGCTAATAATTATAGTAATGTTTGAAATACGTTCATAGTAAAAACCTATTCAGCATGGTAAGGACAAGATACGTGGAGTCATTAACATATTCAGGTTGATAAATGGGTTAGCTTATATCAGTTTTGCATAACCTATGCCTCCATGGGTCTATGAACCCCATGGTAAAAGTAAGACTATTTTTGTAATGCATGTGAATATTTAAGGGAAGGTGTTCATAGTTTTTGTCACTTCTATCAAATGGGTCCTTGATGAAAATTAAGAGTCACTTAATGAGGATGACCATTTTTTAATTCTTAGGTACAGAGAACATTTAGCATTAAAATCATGGTAAATATAATTTTCCTTAATATAATTCCAGAGATACCAGGGACTATTGTAACACCGAAAGGCTCTTACAATGAGTGTCGATAGTGATTATGTCATATTTCAAAGTGTTTTAATTATTTGAGCCTTCTCAGTTTAATCTATCATAAGGCAATTACTGCAAGCACAATTGAGATTTTGCGTAAATGGAATTTTATGTAAGGGCCACCTTTTTCACTAGTTACGATATGTGACACCCTGGAAAAATCAATTAACCTTTTCCAGTTTCAATGTTCTTAGTTGTAAAATGGAGACTGTAGCTGTGTTCTGGGTCTATTTAGGCTCTGTCGGATAAGGAGACAAGGAAGGGACTAAACAGGGGACCAGTGGTGGAAACGCTTTTAAATCAGGGATTTTCGTTCTGACCTGGCTTCCAACACAGAGTGACGCACTCTTGATTGTAATGCGTGAAGTTTATATCAGCCCCCTAAATAGTCTCTCTGCTTTTAAATTTGCCCCACCAGAGTTATTTTTCCAAGCAATAGTCAGAGTGTCCCTTTAAAAATCTGTCAGATCATGCCATTCTGCTCAAAATTCTCCTCTGGCTTCCCATGCCATTCTGAGAAGGAAAGGTCCTTGCCATTATTTGTGACCTTTCTACCGGAAGTGTGGTCTGCAGACCAGCAGCAGCAGCTGAACCTCAAACCCCACCCCAGAGCTACTGAATCAGAATCATATACGTTGCCAGGAGCCTCAGGTGGTTCACATGTCCATCACAGTTTGAGAAACACCTTGACATCTCCTCCTTACCCCTCACACTCCTGCCACGCTCATCCATCCCTGCAGTTCACCCCGTGCCCACATCCGCCCTGCTGCAGGAACACTGCATTCACTGTCCATTTAGCCTAGAGTCTTCTTCCCGAGTCTGGATGGCTCTCCCCGCATCTCCTTCAGCCTTTCCCAAATGTCATCATCTCAGCGATCCACCCCCTGACAACCCTACTTTAAACTGTATTCCCCTCTCAACACGCATGCACTCTTATGTGACTTCCCTGGGTTATTTTTCTCTGTAGCACTTCACATCACACTGGATCTTGCATACTATAGCATTATTTATCTGTTTATTTATTGTGTATCTCCTCCTGATAGGATCCTTCCGAGCAGAGATTTTTGTCACTACTCCATCCCCATTACCTAGAACAATGATCCATATATATTTATTAAATTCATAAGTCAGAGGAACTAACACACATAAAGCTGAACACAGTCTGTTGGGGGTAGGCCCTCAATAATTGGTATCTATAAGTAATATTATGTTTTGCTGGACCTGAAGGGTATTTCTGCAGGTAGACAAAGTGTAGTCATCTTTGAGAGAACAGAAATTACGTTTTGGACAAGTATCCAGTTAGTGACTAATGCTACAAAAGGTTAAAAAGAAGTTATTTTTTTTATTTTATTTTTAAAATACTTTTTTATTTATTTGCACATGAATTTTTATTGATAATTTTGTTTTATTACAGAGAACTCATAGGCTTTTAGTTACGTTTTCTGAGTATGAAGCTGGGCAGTATCCTCAGTAGACAGCAAACTTCATGAGGGCAAGTATTATGTGTGCGTATTTTTGTATTATTTCGTTTTGGGTTTTCCCCATTACGTGGCACAGTACCAAGCAAATGGCAGACACTGAATAATAAATGAACAAATATATCTTTCAACATATAAAATGTGGTCAATAAGAATCTGTCTTTGTTTGACATCCTTTGTCAGCACTAGCCTGGCTGGCTTCTCTTAGATATAATTCTCCTTCTGATTTTCTTGTATTAGTATGTTTGTCATTAACTTAAAATAAGACTATTATTAATCTGAATGCAACATCTTTAAGACAACTTACTTCTGGTCTCTGGTGAAAACCAGGTGGCTTATTTATCTGAGGAGGATGTGATAACAATACACAACAAGAAAAACACAGCTACTAGTTAGGTCAGGAAACTTGGTCACCATTTCACCTGTGTCACATCATTTAGTATTTGCAACAGCATTACAAGCTAAGTATTCTTTTCAATATCTATAATACCTATTTTAAGATGCATAAACTGAGGCCTAGGAAGGTTAGGTACCATGATCAAGGTCACATAGAAGATCCACCCCAGAATGAGTTGGGTCAGTGGTCAAGGATTTATCTATCCTCTGTAACTACTTTAAAATTTTTAAATTTTTTTAGTAGTGGAACTTTTTTCCCCTTCTGAGTAAACTGTTGCATGGGGGCTCAGTGATTGGAACAGATAACACAGCTATGGGTCAGGGAGGGGTTAGGTGGACTGGAGACCCATTTCCTCAGCCTTCTCCTTTGCCTCCTCCTTGCCCACTGGCCCCATATACACCTTTGTAGAACCTCAATGATCAAGAAAACTGCCCCATGGAAAGGAGGCCAGATGGATGTCCAAAGAGCATGCAGAAGTCCTGAAGCTACAGATCCCTCTCCAAGTGAAGACAAAGGAGCCAGAGAAACCATCCAAACAGGTAGGAGAGGCCTTACACAGAGGATTCTGTGATCTTTATAGATTGGACACAGAAGTCAAAATCAGGCTATTTTTATATAAGTAACCTGGGAATCCAAAAGGAAGTTTGGACCAGATCATTTCTAAGTCTCTCTAGCTCTAAAATGTCATGATATGGTGGTCTAGAGTGGGCAATCATCCAAGTATTACTTGCCATATAATTTTCTAAAATATTCTCTGGCTTCAAAATCTCATGGTAGTCACTTCACTCAGTGGGCAATAAGTAATCACAGAGAAGAGAGGCAACGGTAATATGTGCAAAGAACTCAGAGTACTTGTTTTAGGATTCCGGTTCTATGATTACAGAACACCTAAACTTGAGAAGGTCACCAGACTCTCTAAGTCATTGTCCTTAGCTCTAAAATAAAAAAGATAAACTATGCTTTCCTCAATTACAGGTTTTTGTAAAGGTGAAATGATATGACAAATATGGAAGCCTTTGGAACGACTAAACTTGTATGCAAGTACTAACAGAATTACTATCAAAAGTAAACTCCAGGGTTAAGGAATACAAATACTCATCTTCTATGGAGAAAATTCTATGAGAAAATATTTGGACATTGAATAGTTACTTCAGTTGGTTAAATGTCCCTCAGTCAGAGATCTGCTAGTCAGTTATACCATGGTCCTGCATATTGTCTGTGGCATTCATTCATTACCCATTGGACACTCATTCGACATTTACCACACAATATATTGTTTTCTTTTTACTTATATACTTTGCCTCCACAGCTAAATGAAAACATTTGAATGAAGACACGTTAGTGAACATTTCTGTTTAATTTTGTTGACATCAATACATAGTAGTATATCAAAAAAGTATTTTATAGATTATGAAATTATAAGTAAAATTGTAAGCATTTTGAAATTTTGCCCAAAGTGGTTGGAAATAAAAGTAAGATACAAATTGTCATGGTTTAAGCAAGGAGTTATTTTCTTAACTGTAAATAATTAATTGTAATCATCAAAAGGAAGACATGCAGTTGGTTAAAGCAAGAAAAAGGTGTTTGCTTTAGACTTACCTCTCCATGAAGAACTGAGGCATTGCAATGAGCAGTGTTCCAACTCCCATGATCAGGCACCCTGCTCCAATTATTTTTGGCCTGTGAAGTTTGGCTCCAAAGTAGCTAACAAATGTAATAACTAAGAGATTCCCTTTGGGGAAAAGAATAAAATATTCATAAGTTAGAGAACTTAGAAATAAGTCATCAGAGTAACTAAATCAACAAATGCCTGTAGAAGGTCTGGCAACATTCTGTTTTTGACTAAGCCGTCTGCAACATCTTCCACATCATTTGTCTTTCTTTCCTTTAATCTGAGATGGCTGTTGAAACTATCTTTAGATTCGTTACTTCAATCATCTCATTCCTTTATCAAAATATTTTCATAACCAACACTTCTACCTTATTTTCATCCAGCTTAATTATCTGTCCTTTTAAAGTGGTTTATCAGTAAATCAAGTAATAGAAGGCTTTCTTTAGTTGCTCTCTTAAATTTTCCCTGGTGATTTTGAAGTGAATTTTATTACTGTTTCTTCACTTGTTAACATTTTCTATTAAAACTTTTACTAGTTTCCCATTTGCTCTTGACATACATTATATACTCTTGCTTTAGCTGACATTCCTGAAAGAAAAAATAAAATGAACACAACTGTGCCTCACTTCAAATGAAATCAAATTATGAAAAACATGTTTATATGCTTTTTACAAAAATATGACTCAAAATAGAAATAAAAATTATTCCACGTAACTTCAGAAATATATCAGTTTTATATAACCCTCAATGTATGCCTCTATTTTATAAAATAGAAAATCTGTATAAAATATGACCATCTCTTTTTTAAAAAAATAAAGAATATTTTTTCTGAAGGTGGGACTTAGGTCCTCCTAAAATATCTCTAGTGAAGGAAGGATGTGATAAATTTTAGCTGATGGTGATGATAACTGATAAAACATATAAAAAAATAAAGAATATTTTTTCTGAAGGTGGGACTTAGGTCCTCCTAAAATATCTCTAGTGAAGGAAGGATGTGATAAATTTTAGCTGATGGTGATGATAACTGATAAAACATACTTTAGGAAGGATGTTCTCATGCTTTGCTGTGCACAAAAATTGCTGGAAAGGGATGGTGAGGGAAATAGAAATATTAAAAATGCAGAATCTTGGCAGCTCCTAACAGTTTATGATTCCATGGATGGGGAGGTGCATGGGGAGCAGGCCAAGAAATCTGCATTTTTAATACCAGCTTAAATATGCTGATGGAGATGGTTCTTGGAACATGCTTTGATAAACACTGTTTAGGGTCTTAGATTTAAAGGGGCTTTAAAGTTTTAGATATTTGCATTTGGAATATTTAGTTTTTAAGAACTGCAGTGCTAGCTGGAGTAAAACCTAGCAATTCTCCAGCAATTGATTGTGATGGCTGTTGGGTGGCCTCGCTTTGAAGTTCTCGATGTTTCCAATTTTCCAGAAAGAGTGAGTTTCCTTACATCTGTAAGCAATCATCTAATTTACTACTGTTTGTTCACATTGCCAGCTTTCGTCATGTGCGAAAAGAACAGCCTCGAGGACAATCATGACAGTGAGAAAAGTAGCTTGCTCCAGGCTACAGTGGCTCCAGGCTCTGTGGCTCCAAGAAGAATTAAACGTTTTTCAGTTTTCAGATTAAACAAAGACCTAACTGAGTGTGCGATTCCTCATTTAACATTAAGAAATTCTGTTATCATATCATATTGATAATTATGTCTATAGTTTTGCTGATCTGTCACAGTAAATCAACCAAACTAAAGTGAAAGCTGACTTTCAATTTATAGGTAATGTGTCCTTCCCCCGCCCCACTGCACCATCACCTTCCCTCCCCAACTCCCGGGCCACCAACACCTCACAGCAAAGAACTCACGTTTACAGACTAATTCTGTGTTACATTAGTGGGTTTGCCAAACAGTACATGATACCGTTTTAGTGTCAGTGATATCTACACAAGTTTTTGCCTCCTTTGCTTAGTATCCTTTCTTCTGAATTCTCAGAAGGTATACCTAGAAAATAAGTGGTGATGAGTAATGTAAAAAACCAAATTGGGCATCAAAATTCTTTCACATCTACTGTCACTAATTTCTGGAAAAGACAATAGGTCCAGAGAGTTTTACAAATACGTTTTCTCTCTCTCTCCCCAAACACCCCCCCACCCCAGTACTTCAGGTAATGGAAAAGAAAGCTACACAGCTCTTGCTATAAGAGTAATATGCCCTTGAAACCAAGCTAGACAAGGACAATGAAAGGAAAGATCAAATGCAGTTCATTCTAGAAGTGCAAAGGTACTACCAAAAAAATCTATTAATTAAAGCTCTATATTAAATAATGGAAGGAGAAGAATTCCATGATTGTCTTAAGAGATGTGGTAAAACCATTCGATATAATTAACCACTCATTTGTGATAAGAAAAAAAATTTTGAAAAAATCAGCTTTTAAAGTGTTTTCTATCAAAACCATACAGCACACATATTGTTTAGTGGTGAAGTTTTAAAAGTATTTTCATTAAGGTCAGAAGTGAGAGGAGGATGTCCTCTGCCACTGCTTCTATTCAACATAATTCTGAGGCCAAGAACAAGAAATAACAAATCTAAGAATTGAAAAGAATTGTACAAAATTGTCTTCTGTATCAGACAATATGATTGTTCGTAAAACTCTACAGCATCTAAAAACGATTAATTAAAATTAACATAAGTTCACTAGATTGCTGCTTACATATTTATACTGTTTCAGTGTTCCAGGAATTAATAAAAGGAAATGTAATTAAAAAGTTCTTTTCAAAATAGCAATATAACTTTATATATGTCGGAATACATCTAACAAAAGATTAGTAGTTTATTTATAGTTCATAAATATAATATTGAAAGCTATAAAAAAGGGCTGAATAAATGGAGAGATATACCATATTTATGGATGGAAAGACTCACTAATGTAAAATGTCAGTTATCTGGTTTGATATATAAATTCTATGCAATTTCAATCAAGCCAAAATAGGGTATTTCAGGGAACTTATCCAAGTATAGCCAAAAAAAAAAAAAAATTGATGGAAAAGTAGATTTTCCTACCTAATAGCAGAGCTAATTATAAAACTATAATCAAGAAGACAGTCTTGTATTGAGTTATGGATAAACAGACTTATAGAAAAGATTTGCACTTAAATGGTAGATAATATACGATAAAGAATGTATTGCAAATAATTGAGTTAAGTATATATTCAATTAGTGGTGATTGGACAATTAGTTACAATAACATAAAGAGATTGCTACCTGACTTTATATAAAAAATTTATTTTGAGGATGTACCTTTCTGGTCCAGCATGTAAGAAGCAGGAAGTAGCCATTACATCCTAACACCAAGTAAAAAGCCAAAAAATCAGCAGCTCTTCTTAAATCTGTCAGAGAGGTGGGGTCATAGGGCAAAATGCTGGCCCCAAAGTTGGAGAGACCAATAAGCAAATGCAGAGACTTGTGGCCCGCTGAAGCAGAATTCCACAAGAACAAATCTCCTTAGGAACAAGTGCTAAGGAAAGAGAACCCTGAACTATAACTGACAAGTTGCTGGAGGCTCAGCATGGACAATTCTGAGTGATAAAAAGCTCCAGGAGGACCTAGTGTTTGAAGTTCCCCACACTTTTGTGAGTTTTATTTCAAAAGCTCAACTAGGTTCTCACAGTGAATATTGGAGAGTAAAACTTTTTGGCTTCCTGCATGGAGAGGGGAAAGAGAACCATTTTGAAATATGCCAAGCACTCTGTTTTTCTTAAGAAAGCCTGACTTTAGGGGAAACCAGTTAATCAGAGTCTCACCTGCTGGGGCATGATCAGAGCCTAACTGACCTAGGGGAAGGGAAATACCCAACTCCAGCCGGCTCTAGCCATCCTGTCCCACTGATGGAGGTCAGGGGGCCTGAGAAGCATGTCTGAAGTTTACAGTCCAGAGGCACAGGCTCACTAAGAACCCCAGAGCCACAGGGCTATAGGATGCTTCCTTTTTCTCATATTTTACCATCACGTTACTAAAGGCCTATTTATAGCACTTTCTTTTACCCAGTACATCCTTTCTGGCTATGAAGGAAAAAAAAATTACGTATTAAAAATAAAAAGAAAAATATTTTTTAGAGACAGGGCAAGCATCAGAACCAGACATGGCAGAGATGTTGAAGTCCTCAGACTGAGAATTTAAGACAAGTATGATAAAGATGCCAAGAGCTCTAATGGATAAAGTAAACGGCGTGCAAGAACACATGGGCAATGTAATCAGAGAGATGGAAATTCTGAGAACTAAAAAAAAAGTGCTAGAGATCAAAAACACTGTAACAGAAATAAAGAACGCCTTTGATGGCCTTACTAGGAGGCTAGACACAGCGGAGGAAACAGTCTCTGAGCTTGAGGGTGCAGAAACAGAAAACCCCAAAACTGAAAAGCAAAGGGGAAAAAGACTGTAAAAAACAGAACAGAATATCCAAGGACTGTGGAACTACAAACGGTGTGATGTACAGGTAATGGGAATTCTAGAAAGAGAAGAAAGAAGGGAATATTTAAAACAATAGTGACTTAGAATTTCTACCAAATTAATGTCAGACATGAAACCACAGATCCAGGAAGCTAAGAGAACGATGCGCATGAGATACGCCAAAAAATCTGAACTAGACATGTTATTTTCAAACTATAGAAAATTGAAGATAAGGAGAAATTTCCTCAGAAAAGACAAGGAAAAATCCCACCTTACCTATAGAAGACAGAAATAAAAATTACATCTGACTTCTTCTCAGAAACCGTGCAAACAAGGAACGAGTGTAGAGAAATGTTTAAAGTGTTGAGAGAAAAACTCCACCAACCTATAGTTCTGTATGCTGTGAAGTCATTCTTCAAAAGTAAAGAAGAAATACTTTCTCAGACAAACAAATATTGAAATGTGTGTCCAGTAAACCTGCCTCTCATGAAATGTTAAAAGAAGTTCTTTAGAGAAAGGAAAGTTGATAAAGTTTGGAAACTTAGATCTACATAAAGAAAGGGTGAGCATCAGAGAAGAAATAAGTGGAGGTAAATGAAAAACTTATTTTTATTATTCTTAATTGATCTGGCAGATAATGGTTTGTCCAAAAATAATAATATCAACAATTTATTCAATGATGTATTCTTATGCATGATGTACGTATGCTTACGTATAAGTGAAATTGAATGACAGGAATGATACAAAGGATAGGAAGGAGGAAATAAATTATTTTGTTATTCTAAGGTACTTGCACTACCCAGGTAGTGGTATAGTTATTTAAAAGTGGACTTGGATTAGTTGTAAATATATATTGCAAACTCTACAGCAACCAAAAAAGCAGGTGAGATAAAGAAGTGTAACTGATATGCTAATAAAGGGCAGAAGATAAAATATTATCAATGGTTAATAAAAACCAGAAAAGGCAGAATAAGAGTGGAAGACAAATAGAGGAACAAAGAGCAAGAGCAACAGATAGAAAATAGTAACAAATATGGTTGACATTAATCTGTATCAGTAATCACTTTGAACATCAACAGTCTGTATGCACCAATTAAAGACAGATTGTCAGAATGGGTCAAGATTTTGTCTACAAGAAACTCACTTTACATATAGACACCTACAGATTAAAAGTAAATGGATGGAGAAAGATACGGCGTGCTACCAGGAATCAAAAGAAAGCAGGAGTAGTATATTAAATTCAGACAAAGCAAGAGTTCAGACCAAGGAACGTTATCAGGGCCGTTACATAATGATAAAGGAGTCAATTCTCCAAGATGACGTAACAATCCCTAATGTGCATATGCTAGTAACAGAGTATCAAAATACGTGAGGCAAGACTGGTAGAACTTCAAGGAGAATTAGAAGAGTCAACTGTTACAGTTGGAGGCTTCAACACCCCTCTATCAGAAATGGACAGATTTAGCAGAAAGAAAATCTAAAAAGATAAACTCAACACCACCAATCAACTGGCAATATGTAGATAGTAGATATCTACAGACTACTTCATCAATAATAGCAGAATATACAACATGGAACATTCACCAAGAGAGACCACATTCTGGACCACAAAATACACTGTAACAATCATGCTCCTTGGTTTTAACCCAAAAGAGCAGAAAATCTATGTCCCCACAAAAATCTGCACCCACAGATGTTTATAGCAGCTTTATTTGTAATTGCCAAAAAACTTGGAAGCGATCAAGAAGTCCTTCAGTAGATGAACAGATAAATAAACTAAGGTTTCCATCCAGAAAATGGATTATTATTCAGCGCCAAAAAGAAATGAGTTACCTAGTCATGAAAGGACATGAAGGAACCTTAAATGCTTATTGCCATGTGAAAGAATCCAATCTGAAAAGGCTACATACTGTATGATTCTGAATATATAACATTCTAAAATAGGTAAAACTGCAGAGGCAGCAAAAAGATCAGTGGTTGCCGGGGGTAGAGGGGAGTGGTGGGTGAACAGGCAGAGCACAGAGGATTTTTAGGGCATTGAAACTACTCTGTATGATACTTTAATAGTGGATACATGTCATTATACATTTGTTCAATCCCAGAAAATATACACCACCAAGAATGAACCCTAAGTGAACTCTGGATGATACTGAGGTGTTATTGTAGGTCATTGATTGTAATGAACATACCACTCTGGGCAGGGTGTGTATGGGAAATCTCTGTACCTTCCACTCAATTTTACTGTGAACCCAAAACTGCCTTAAAAAACAAAGTATGCCTAAAAACATCTACATCAAGTTGACTAAATACTAAAATGTAAAAAGCAAAAGTTTTAAAATATTTAGAAGAAAACACATGAAAAAATACTTGAAACAAAGAATTAGTATCTGGAAATGTTAAGGGCTTGATATAGAAAACATTTTCTTGGCTACTCTCTGACATTGTTGGAGAAAGATTCCTTGTTATGAAAAAATTCTTTACTTGGGAAGAAACTGACTGTCCAGTATGTGGATGTTAGATGATCATGTCAATTGATGTCAAAAGATAAATGAAATTGTTCTGTTAAAAAAAAAAGAGAAGAATTTAAAGTGTGAGAAAGAGGGTAGAAATGAGTACAGAATCCTGGAAGGAAGGAATGTGGAGAGAGACGAAAGGAGTAAATTAAGATTACAGCCAGGAAACCCACTTTTCTGGAAAACTGTTAATTAGAGCGACATGTGATATTTGGGATAAAGTCTCGCAATGGAAGGAAGGGGGCTTTTATTTCATCTAATCCAGTAAACAATTTCTATCCTTAGAATGGTCTGGAAGGATTACTGTGAATTTGGACTCGGGTCCTTTGTCACTTCCTGTGAAACATCAGTACCCTTTATCAAACATAGATTCTCTCCATTTGTGCATTGGGATCTGGGAATCCAACGAAAATTGTGGACCAGATTCTAAGTCTTTTCAGCTCTGACAAGTTTTTACACAATAATCTAGAGCAAGCAATAATCAAAGAAAACCTTCGTATGTAATTTTCTATCTGCTCATTTCTTCTTTCTTCTGTAAAACTGATCCTTTTGATTTGCACCAGCTGCCTCTTCCTACTTGCTTCTTCTCCTGATGCAGTATACCCTTACCTTGACTCTCCGTGGCCTTTCATTAATTTGGGATTCAGTTTTTAGGTAGGGCAGGCATCAAGGAATAAATCAACCATCCAGTCCTATCTAAGGAGTTTACACAAGGGAGTGATATGATCAGATTTTTCAGAAACTTGTTACACAAGGTGCAGCCTATTGACTAATAGCGTTAACATCAGGTGGTGCTTGTTAGATACGCAGACTCTTACCTCCCTTCCTACAGAATCAGTCTACGCATTTTATTTTAACAGAATTATCCAGTCATTTGTGTGAACATTCATGTTTAACTAGCACTCAACCAAGAAATCTTTCTGGTAGGATGATGAAAGATGGATTTGGGAAGCAAAAGTTGACCTATTCACTCTCTTCATTCTGTCATATTTAGAGTAAAAACTGAAATATACAGTGTGAACTTGCAGGATCGGGCCACCCCAGATGGCTGTTCCCCTGCTCTCTGTATGTCCCCTACTTGACCAGTCCCTGAGTCACCTACACTCTGCTCACAGGACTGCCATCCTACGTATTTGCCCCCATCCCCACTAGTGATTGCTCTAACTTTAGACCAGAACTTCACTCTAGGATAAGATAGCTTATCAAAGAGGCGGTGAGGGGCGTGCCCCTCTATTGGTTTCCCTGGTAACCAGTGAGCCAACCTGAAGTCAATTGCCCCTATAAGCGGTGACCTCCCCCCCCCCCACCCCGGAAGTGAAAGCCGCTGCCATGGCCGGTCTGCTGCCTGCCCTGCAGGATGGTGTGTCGTCTCCGGACCCTGCTTCAGACATGTAAGATTCCCCTCTATCCACTCAACCACTGATGTCTCTGTTGCTGGCTCCGGGCTCTTCTCTTTGCTCTTGAAGCTGGGCGAGTACAGGGCTTGCAGGCGGGCAGAGTGCAGCCTAATAGAACTTAAAAAGTAATTATTGAAAAATATTCCTTCCTGCTTCTGAAAATTCAAGTGAAGCTGCACCTGCAGCCGTCAGAGATTTTACTGTAGCATATATTTGAGTCCCAACAGGCAGTAAGGGTCACAGAGGCTACTCATTTTGTTTACTTCAACAAAAAATCAAAGCCTCTTAGTTTATAGTTCAAGAAGCTGACTAAGTGGGATTACAGTCTTTAAACAGTGTCGAAAGTCACTTAGTCTTTTCAAGTTCTCGGAGGACACGTATAGTCAATGGCTAACCAAAGACTCGGGAGAGCAGAAAATTTTTTGCCTGCTTTGCTCTAGCGTTCTTCTTAATCGAATCCCTTTCTTTTCTTTCCAGGCTACTGGGCAGGAAAAAAAAAACCCTTTTATGGTTTACCTTCTTCTTAAATCATTACAATACAGTATTGTAGGGCTCATTTGGATTTTTCTGAACTTTGAATCACAGGGATTCCAGGATATATAATTCTTCCTACATTCTTTTAACTCAAAATACCAGCAGCATCTTTCTGTCTCTCCCAGAAAATTCCCTCAAATGCTGATTAGAAACTGAATTGTGTGAGTCATGTAATAGTGAACACCTGGGGCAGGATGTTAATTGCTGTTTGCTTGGAGAAAACAAATTGCCTTTACTGTAGCATAAGGTCATGGCAAATTCTGCCTAAATCAGATTTTTACAATTAGGGTCTGATTCTAGCAGACAGCAGAAGGCAGTGAGGTTGTCACTTAGTCAGTCATGCCTAGAAACCTTGTACTTAAGTAAAGTCAGGGCATCTGCAATACCTACCAATTTCAAAACTACCATCAATAACTCCCACCAGTGAAGAAGGGATATCAAACCTTCTCTCTATCTGCGTGATGGTGCTCTTCAGATAGCCTTCTGCCAGGGCTTTGGCAAAGTACACGAAAGACAAGGCGCCCAAGAACACCTGAAAAACATGAAAGGCAAACTTAGTCTAACTCCAGCCTGACACATGACTGGAAGTTTACTAAACAAAGAGGCAAAAAACGCAAACCAGGAACCATGTAGCAAGCTCGTTATCGCTGAAGATTTCAGTCAAGCACAATAATAGGCTTCCTGCCACCTCAAGCTCGTGTGGAGTTCTAAAAATTCAGATTCTCCTGGAAATGACAGGTTTTTATTCATAGGGTATGTTGAATTCCTTTTTTTTTTTTTTTTTCCCTCACTTTCTCCCTTCTTCCCCCAAAGGATATTCAGAGTTGTCTTAGCTTCAAAAAGAAGATTCGTTGCAGGTGAAGCAAAGAGAGGAAGAAGCCATTGAAAGGTAAGAAAATTAAACGAAAACCATAAGCCACACACTTAATGCCTTTTCCCAAATCTAGAACTCATGATTGTGTATTTCACAGAGATGGTGCATGTTTCAGCAGGGAACATAATAGCCTGAAAAAGCAGAACTACTGTTCTTTGTGTTTAAATTCATATTCAAGTTAAATTCATACTCAAATTCTTATTCAATGAAAAAAATATATTTTTGGTATCTGGCTTACGTATTTTGCTAGACCTGGGTCTGTGATGGCGTATTCATTAGGCAGGTTAGCATTTACATGAAAAAACATATGTATATATATTTGTTGAGTGAATGTTTGATACAAAGAAAGAACAAGAACTTGGAGTCACATGGAGCCCCATTTAAAAGGCAACCTTGTTCCTTACCGTCTGGCCAGGAAAGTCAAATTTTTCATTTGTACAATGGGAATAATATGGATGTTTCCTTGATTAAATGTTATAACGGCATAGCGTAATGTCTGGTACCTGGTAGATATTTAATAAATACTAGTTTCTTCTACCTCTCTCCTTTCTGTTCAGGAGGGGCATTCAAATCAGCCAGGAAAGTAATATTTAGTAATTTAACCTACATGGTCAAAGACTGCTTTCACTGCCCAGCAAGGTGTGGTTTTCATAAATTCCATCTAAGACCACTTTTTAAAAAAGAAAAAAATAGTCTCACTTCTAGCTACAACGTATAGAAAATATCTGGATTGAGAGCCAAGAGCATGGACTGCACTGAATTCTCTGGTGCTTTTCAGTTAACCACTTGTGGTTGTTTAGCATTTAATTGTCTGTTACCTTTAGTTCACCGCAGCAGGGCTGTTTCTCCTCTGAGGAGGGGTGTTCTGTTTTAAAGGAAGGCCTCTCAACAGGTTGCACTGAATTTTTGCTGAATAACTGGGTATTTTCTTTGGATGAAGTGTCCATTATGAAAACCTTCCTTGACTCTGATCTGTCAAAGCTGATTTTTAAAAGAGAAAACAAAAAATTTAATTCTAGTCCACATAGTTTATTAAATGAAGTTTTTATTTCACAGTGTTATCACAATTCTGTAGACATCATAACTTGACATTGAAGCTACCTGATTTTATCACAGTAAGTTGGCAAAGTTTTTCTATTAAAATCAACCAGGATATTTGATTAAGTAATCCTGCCATTGGGATTCTGTAGCCAGCGTTCTTTCTCAATCCGTCCAGTTTAAGCCTCATTATGGCAAAGAATAAATTTAGGTGTTGCCTTTGGAATAAATAACAAGGAAGAATTTTGCTAACTTTGTGGTCTTGCCAGCTTAAACTAGCAGCAAACGGCAAAGGAGGATGAGGAATTCAGCCATTTGAACATTGATTCATTAGCATCAAGACTTTAAAGCCTTTAAATCTATCATCTTAGCAGAATGGATAGAAAAGATTGATGCCCCTGGTCGATGCTTGTAGCACGCTGTGATTCCTATAGGTCTGCAGCATCCAAAGTAAGGCTTAAGATGGGGTGGGGGGACCAATTTGTGTATCATTTTAGTTTGACACTTAAGGAAGCAGCATGATTTGTGCCTGAGGCATAGATTTAATTCAGGCAAAAGTAGTCTTTGGTCTGCCTTTAAAAGTAAGAATGATGGCCTCCCTGCTGGTGTCTAATTTCCCATCCTCCTGGGCAGATTCACAGAGTCTGAATCTATTTTCCCCTTTGTTCACACCAATATTTACATATCCTGTGCCCTCTCTTCTTCAGGATTCCATATAGCTCAGTGCCTGCCTGATTAAGTCTTCTAAGTGATGAATTTAAAAATAACTTCTGGATCACTGTGATGTTTGTCAGATGATGCATTTGTACATTAATAGAGATCTTCTGTATTCTCGTCACACTAACTGAAAGAATAAAGTTAGAAGTAAAAATTTAATGTATGGTGGTAGAAATTTAGGGTTATTCTCTCTATATACTAACTTGACTTAATGTAATGCTTGTTCTGTGTTGATGAAACCTCGTCTTTCATAGTTTGATTTCATAGATAATGTCTCAAGCTGAAATATCAAGAAATAGGATACACAATTTATTTTGAAAGATGGAGTTAAATATCAGAAGAAAGACCTAAAAGATTTAAAATTGGAGGGGATTCCTCCAGGGATTGGGAAATGGGTTGACAAAGGTAGGGCAAGGACATTTTTTTAAATTTATTATTAGACTTTTAGATTATTTAATTTCATAAACATACATAAGTTTAACTTAAAAGGGGACAAAGGAAAGTGAGGAAAACAGAAAAGAATTTTAAAGCCAAAAAACTAAAGAGCAGAGAATTCTAAACAAGAGCAAAAGCCAAAGACACAAGAATATGTTAGCTCTAAACACAAGTGTTTAGAATAATCTAAAATAAAAATAATCCAAAATAGATAGGAATAACTTTAAAGTCTTGACAAAATGGATAATTTTCTAGCAAATATAAATTACCTGTATTGATGCAAACCAGGAGAGAAAAATAGCCCAGGAAGACATTAACAAAAAATACTCTAAAACTATCCCCTAAACAAAAATACTAAGGGTAGATGATGTAATACCCTTCAAGGAAAAACAGCAGATGATGGAAACAGATGTTAATAGTCTCCATTCATTTGACAAAGGCAGAATTATCTTGGTAATAAAATCTCATTAAGTTAGCCCAAAAAGGGAAACTTCAGAGCCAACCTAGAGATGCTAAAATCCTAAATAAAATACTAGCAGATACAAATTAATTAAAATTCTATAAGTTTTTTTAATGAAACAATTGATATTAGGAACTTTATTCACCTAAATCATCGCATTAAAAATTCAAAATGTTATATATATCAAAACATTGTATACCTTAAATATTTTATTTTCAATTATATCTCAATAAAGCTAGAAAAAAATTCAAAATGAAAAATATGAAAATCTCAATAGATGCAAGACATCAGGTGATAAAATTCAACATCTAATCATGATTTAAAAAAAAATTCTAAGAAACTGAAGACATAGACATTCTTCTTTACCATCTAATACCAACTTCATATGTCCATCAAATCGCTAAAACTAGTTTTCCAGAGCAATGTTTTGCCAGAACAATGAATGAGTGCTTGGGGACCACTGGGTTAAATAGATTTCTTTACTGCAAAACTATTGAGTACCTTTAATTAAACTCTTGGAGAGATGCATTACTTAGTTAAAAAAAAGAAAATCAAAACAACAAAATGACCTAAGTGTCCAACAAATTATGGTATACTCACACAATGAAATCTTTTGAAATCACTAGAAATTAGTGTAAAGAAGTAAATATAGTCATGTAGAACTATTTTTTATTACCTTGTTGATTTGAACAATAAATACTGCAGAACAACATATGTAACACTTAAAAAAGAAACACACATATATTCACAGGTGTATATACATAGAAACAGAGGTTCATAAAGTTTATAAAGAAAAGGTCAACATTTGGTGACATTGCAGATGATTTTTTTAAAATGTTTTGTGTGTCCCTATTTTCTAATTTTTTTGTAATGAACATACATTTCTTATATGAAAATTATTTTGAATATTAAACACATAGAAATATCATCAAGCAAGAACTATATGCCGGAAAGATTTTAAAATGCAAAATGAATAATGTCAAATTTACAGTGTGAAACACAATCCTCTTCCACAAATTAAACTATGGAATTCAAACAGGCCTACTGTTTTAGGGGTTCAGATATATTATTTCTGGTCAATCATAATTTTAAAGCTGGTGACCAGCAAATAAATTGTTTAATAATAAAATATACTACCACTTATACTAAATGCATCTTTAAAAGATTCAAAGGGTTACATCTAGAATGCTAATGCTAAAGAGGAAAAAAATGTTGAAAAAAACGTTAAAAACTTGAGACACCAAAATACACTGTCTTATATTTAAAGACATTAACACCAAAATCACTCTAACCAGAATCAGAAGCGATAACAGAAACAAGAGAACTGTAGTCATTCTGGCTGATGGTGTGTTGAGCCAAAATAACATCTAGCTTAAAATATTGACATTGCATAGTTTGAAACTACAATTTCATCTTGATGGCTAATTTGCATAACCTCAAGTATCGTCTGTTTCAAGGAGGCTATGTTTGCAAGCATTGAAAAGAAGGGGAGAGGTGAGTGGAGAGAGAGGGCATGCATGCGGGCTCTCTTTCCCTCTCGCATTCTCCCCATTAGCAATTGCAGAAGTAAAGTAAAAACACAGTTATTTAGCAGGATTTGCATTTGGCAAATCCTTATTTGTTCTGCTACAGACTTCTGCAAAGTTTTCATCCAACACCCTGAGTTGGAGTGTAATTTACCCTGGAGGCCAAAGAAAAATGAGCCAAGTTCTTCATTCAGTTTGTTTTTTTTTTTTTAATGGCATTTTCTGTTCACATGGGTCAGAGAAGCAATCCTCCAGTCTTTCAAGAGGGCAGGTACACAGACTAGGAAGGGAGTAGCTGGATCATGCAGATATACTGACCTCCATGCCCTGATCCCGTGACACACTCCATCCAGCAGTCAGCCTCCGCAGACCCCACAAAGTCACAAAGGCAGCCACTGCCATCACTTTCTTTTCTGAGTCATCTCACAAGAGGATAACCTCTGCGTGAGCTTGTCTCCTGGACACCAGCATCCCTCCCTTCAGGAGGGAAGATAACCTCATGGTACGTTCTAAGGAAGAGGGGTTCCCTTCACTACAAGGAATTGTTTGTGTCAGATGCAGATTTAATAAGGACGGTTTATGTGCCAGGTATCTAATAAACTTTTTGCTAATCCTTGAAACAACTCAACAAAGTTAACAGTATAATTCCCATTTTATAGAAAAAAAAATATGACTCAAGAGCAGTTAAGTGGCCTGTCAAAAACAACCCAACTAACAAGCCTCAGAGTCAAGATCTGAATGCAGATCTGAGTTTGTCTGACTTCTTGAACCGATATCCTCTCCCACTTCCACCAACCTAACAAGGGCCCCTACACGTTTCAGAAGTGTTGTGGATAAGACACGTGTCATGCAGAACATGAGAGTTTTTGTTAACCTCTCTCCTGTGAGAATCTGATATGATCATAATAAAATACGGAAGCAGAGAACCGGATCTTACCTGGAGGTGAAGGTCAGACAGGCAGTTCCTCTCAACGTGCCCAGCAAGAGGCTGGACCACGCTCCGCAGACGGAAAGAGAAAGCAGGTGGAGTCTCCAGCAGCTTTGAGCAGTTTTGCCAGGTGGGGAGAGCCTGGATGGACACAGACAGAGCAGATTAGGGGAAAGAAAAGACGAAGGGCATGGTCTCACCCCTGGCCAAACCCTTTTCTTTTCTCTTTCCTCCTGGCCTCTTTTCTCTGGCAGTCTGCAGGGAACAGGCCACGCTGGCAAAGCCACTGACGTGCATCTCAGCTCCCAGGGCACAGAAAGAGCTGAAGCCTTTGAGCCATTTCTTTGCAATTTGCTGCGAGTTTAAGGCCACACGTGATAAAGCTTTCTTTATGGAGAGAGTGAAAAAAGAAAAGACCACTTGTGATCTTACTTGCTGATTCCCAGAAAACACAACTCTGCAGGGGGCAGAGGGTAAGGGAACAGAGCAGGAGGAGGGACGGAAGTCTATAACAAAGATCTCTCCTCCTCCTTCCAAGAACATTTTAAGCCAGCCGCTCCTTGAGGACATCACTGGAATTCTTCTTTTAAAAAAAAAAAACGGGGGCTGGGGGGTGCTCATAGGCTAATTCTCTGTATGGTTTCTTCTCCCGTTGGGATTCTTTCTAGAATCTGCAGGGACCACGTGTTGGGTCAGGACCAAGGCTTTGTAGAGTTCTTTCCAGAAAGTGTTAATTGTCAGAGATATGGTCAGTTGCTCACAACCACAGTTACTATGAATCTTCAAAGTAGAAAAAAAGGAAAACATTGAATTTTGGGCGTTCAGTTATTTATTCGATCTAAATTCCAAGAAAAGAGAACTCCTTGCACTGAGAAATTTTACAATTCTAATAAACTCTTTTTTCAAGAGTACCATTTTAGAGGAATTTCAGCAGTATCAGCTTGCATGTGGTTTATGTTAATAAATGAATTTGCTACTGGAATTATCTCAGATCCACCTTTTTTAAAAAAAAAAATTGTTGTGATGCTAACTTGGTCACTTTACTGAGCCTCAACTTCTTCCCCTGTAAAGCAAACTTTTTACTTTAAAGAGATTTACAGAGTGGTTTTAAGGATTAAATTATATCATGCATTCAAAAATATTCCACATATGTTTGCTTATATGTGGAATCTTAAAAAAGAGACACAAATGAACTTATCTACAAAATAAAAACAGACTCACAGACATACAGAACAAACTTATGGTTACCGGCAGGGGAAGAGGGTGGGAAGGGATAAATTGGGAACCCCAAAATTGTACCTCTTGGGGAATGATGGAAATTTTAGCTATCTTGATTGTGGTGGTGGTCATGGGTGTACACATCTATCAAAATGCATCAAATTGTACATCTGAAATATATGTAGTTTACTGTACAGGAACCATCCACAATGAAGGTGTTAAAAAATAAAAAAAATGCATTGCAAATAACAAAGCACTAAATGACTAAAAGTTATCATGACATAAATAATTGCAGTTCACACAATGGTCAGGATCATTAATTAATAGTCGGTTGTTATAAAACATTTTACAACAAAAGAAAAAAGAAAGATAAATAATAAATCTTATAATGAAGCAATGGTATATCTAGATTCTAAAAGACTGGACGCTTGATTTTGGCAATCAGTCCACTTTGCCATCAGAAATAGTGAGCAAATGTCATAACACGTCCTACACTTTTCAGTGTGTTGGACAGGTGACCACTGGGACAGTAAAGGGGAGATACTATTTACCAGACAAAAAGCACAAAAGACCTACTTTTCCTCACCACGAGGTGCAATTCTCCCCCTGAGGGTGTAATTTGGTCTAGTCCCAATGTTCTCAAATTAACTAACATGATTTCTTTTCTGACCCCTTCAGTCCACAGTTCATGTTTCTATTTTGAATGTGTATCAGACTTATTTAAATGACACCCAGAGTTTCTAGACGGCCTTGCATCGGATTGCATCCTGCTTTCACACTCTAGACCAGGGTTCAGCAAACTTCCTGTACAGGGTCAGATGATTAATATTTTAGGTTTTGCAGGCCATGCAATCTCTGTCACCATCACTCAACTCTGCCACTGTGGTGTGAAATCATCCATCAGTGAGTTAATCATGAATGAATCCGTTTCCTCAGGTTTTGTAATAAAGTACCACAACCTGGGTGGCTTCAAACAATGGAACTTTATTAATTATCCCAGTTCTGGTGGCTGAAGTCCAAAGTCAAGGTGTGAACAGAGCCAGGCTCCCTCTGGAACCTGCAGGGGAAAATCCCTCCTTGCCTCCCCTGCCTTCTGGGATTTGCTGACAGTTGTTGGGATTCCTTGGCTTATGGGTTCATCACTTCAGCCTCCACCTCCATTGTCACACAGTCATCTTCTCCTGGTGTCTCTCTCTCTTCTGTTCTGAAAGGACACCAGTCATATTGAATTAGGATCTATGCTAAGGGCATCATCTTAGCTTCATTATATCTTTAAAGACTAGTTCCAAATAAGGTCATGTCCATTGATTGAAGGGGTTAATATTTCAATACATCTTTTTGAGGGGACACAATTTGACCCATAGCACTTATATTCTCATTTCTTTCCTTTTCTGAATTCATGCAATCATTTTATTTATTTGTGTTGAAGTATAGTTGGTATACAGTATTGTGTTTATATCAAGTGGACAGCAAAGTGACTCAGTTATACATATATATATGTTTCTATCCATATTCTTTTTTTCAATTCTTTTCCATTATATTTTATTACAAGACATTGAATATAGTTCTCTATGCAATACAGTAAATCCTTGTGGTTTATATTGTATATGGTAATGTGCATTTGTTAAACCTATACTCCCAATTTATTCCCCCCACCTTTCCCTTTGGTAACCATAAGTTTGTTTTCTATGTCTGAATTAGTTTGTTTTGTAAACAAGTTCACTTGTACTAATTTTTAGATTCCACACGTAAGTCATATATAATATTAGACTTTCTCTGACTTACTTCTCTTAGTATAATAATCTCTAGATTCATCCATATTGCTGCAAATGACATTATTTTTCTTTTTTATGGCTGAGTAATAGTCCATTATATATATATATATACGTATACTACTTCTATATACATTCATTTGTTGATGGACACTTAACATTGTTCTGTGTCCTGGCTGTTGTCAGTAGTGCCGCTATGAACATTGAGGTGTGTGTATCTTTCAGAATTAGAGCTTTTGTCTTTTCCAAATATAGGCCCAGGAGTGGGATTGCTGGATAATATGGTAATTCTATTTTTAGATTAATTTAATCACTATTGTTTTATAATTACTCCTGAACCACCTCAATTCCATCTAGTTAATCTGTCAATTTGTTGTTCTCCCATAGGAAACTATATTTGGGTAAAATCCAGCTTCCTGTCTACTCTGTTTGCATCTACAATGTTTTAAATAGTTGAAGAAAAACTCATTCACATGCCATCATGTCTTATTTTAAATTTATGACCACTGATCTCACTGGGCCTCAGGGGCATTGTTGTAACTTATTTGTTTAATTTATCAAGCAATTAATTTATTGAAGTCTAGTTGATTTAAAATATTATATTAGTTTCATGAGTACAACATAGTGATTTACTATTTTTATAGATTATACTCCACTACAAGTTACTACAAGAGAATGGCTATGATTCCCTGTAATATGCAGTATATTCTTGTTGTTTATCTACTTTATACATGATAGTTGTATCTCTTAATCACACACACTTAAAGTGGCCCTTCCTCCTTCCCTCTCTCCACTGGTAACCACCACTGGTAGTTTGATAGGAATTGCACTAAATCTTTATATTGTGTTGAGTACTATGGCCATTTTAACAATATTGATTCTTCCAATCCAAGAACACAGTATATCTTTCCACCTGTTGTGTCATCTTCAATTTCTTTCACTAGCATCTTATAGCTCTCAAAGGACAGGACTTTTGTCTCCTTAGGTAGGGTTAGTCCTAGGTATTTTATTTTTTTGATGTGATGGTAAATGGTATTGCTTCTTTAATGACTCTGATAGTTCATTGTTAGTGTATAGACATGTGACATATTTCTCTGTTTTAATTCTGTATCCTGCAACTTTATGGAATTCATTGATGAGCTCTAGTAGTTTTCAGATAGGGTCTTTAGGATTTTCTATGTATACTATTGTATCATATGCAAACAGTGACAGTTTTAATACTACTTTTTCAATTTGGATTTCTTTTATTTCTTTTTCTTCTCTGGTTGCTGTGGCTAGGACTTCCAAAACTTTGTTGAATAAACATGGTGAAGGTGGGCATCCTTGTTTCTTGTCTTGGAGGAAATGCTTTCAGCCTTTTACTGTTGCGTATCATGGTAGCTCTGAGTGTGTCATATATGGCCTTTATTATGTTGAGGTATGCTCCCTCTATGCCCACTTTCTGAAGAGTTTTTATCATAAGTGGATGTTGAATTTTGTCAAAAGCTTTTTCTGCATCTATTGAGATGATCACTGTTTCTATTCTTCTATTTGTTGATGGGGTTTATCACACTGATTGTTTTGCACATATTGAAAAATCCTTGCCTCCCTGGAATAAATCCCACTTGATCTTGTTTACAAACTCTTTAATGTATTGGTGGAGTTGGTTTGCTAGTATTTTGTTGAGAATATTTACAAATATGTCCATCAGTGATATTGGCCTGTAATTTTTGTGTGTGTGTGTGTGTGTGTGATATCTTTGGTTTTTGTTTCAGGGTGATGGTGACATCATAAAATGAGTTTGAAATTGTTCCTTCCCCTGTAATTTTTTGGAATAGTTTCAAAAGGATAAATGTTAACTCTTCTCTAAATGTTGGTAGAATTCACCTGTGAAGCCACCTGGTCCTGGATGTTTGTTGAGAGTTTTTAAATTACTGATTCAGTTTCACTACTGGCAGTTGGTCTGTTCTATTTCTTCCTGGTTTAGTCTTGGGAGATTGTACCTTTTTGAGAATTTGTCCATTGCTTCTAGGTTGTGCATTTTATTAGTGTAGTAACTTCCCCGTTTTTGTTTCTGATTTTTTGGTTTGGATCTTCTCCCGTTTTTCTCTTAATGAGTCTGGCTAAATTTTTATCAATTTTGTTTATCTTTTCAAAGAGCCAGCTTTTAGTTTCAGTGATCTTTTCTATTGTTTTTAAATTTCTTTCATTTATTTCTGCTCTGATTTTTATGATTTCTTTTCTCCTACTAACTTTGGGTTTTGCTTCTACTAACTCTGATTTTTATGATTTCTTTTCTTCTACTAACTTTGGGTTTGGGGTAAAGCAACTAGAGAAAAAATGGCTGCTGAATTTTTTTTTCCACATCTATTGAGATGATCATGTGATTTTTTAATTTTATTTTTTAATTTTGAAAAGGTTTTTGTACAATTTTAAAAGGTTACTTTTTATTAACATTTTTAGAAAATAGTGGCCCCATGGTGTGTAGTACATCCTTGAGCTTGCCTTACACTCCATAGCTTGTGCTTCCCACTCTTCCAACATTATATCAGCCCTCCCCTCCTCCTCACTGGTAACTTCCTGAATGTTCTCAACATCGTGAGTGTTTTTCTTTCTTCTTCTTTTTTAATATTTACTAGTTCCTTGTACTTTTTAGATTCCGCATATAAGGATATTCTACAGTATTTGACTTTATCTAGAATTACTTATTTCACTAGCACAATGCCCTCCAAGTCCATCCATGTTGCTGCAAATGGCAACATTTTGTTCTTTTTTGTGGATGAGTATTATTCCATTGTACATATGTACTACATCTTCTTTACCTATTCATTTATTAATGGATACTTAGGTTGCTTCCTTATCTTGCCTATTGTAAATAATGCTGCTGTGAACATTGGGGTGCATTTTTCTTTTCAAATTAGTGTTTTTGTTCTTTTTGGATATTATCCAAAAGTGGAATTTCTTGGTCATATGGTAGTTCTAGTTTTAGTTTTTTGAGAAAACTCCATACCATTTTCCTGAGTGGCTGCACCAATTTACATGCCCACCAGTAGTGTACAAGGGTTGGCTTTTCTCCACATCCTTGCCAACATTTTGTAATTTGTGGACTTTTTGATGATAATCATTCTGACTGGTGTCAGGAGATACCACAATTTTGTTTTGCATTTCTCTAATAAATAGTGATACTGATCACCTTTTCATGTGCCCCTTAGCCATCTGTTTGTCCTCCTTGGAAAAATTCTATCCAGGTCTTCTATTTTTTGATTGAATTTTTTTCTGATATTGAGTTGTTTATGTATTTTTGACCTTTCCCCTTGTTGATTATATCATTTGTAAATATTTTCTCCTGTTCCACATGTTGTCTTTTCATTTTGTTTATCGTTTCCTTTGCTGAGCAAAAACCTTTCATTTTAATTAGATCCCATTTGCTTATTTTCATTTCCTTTACTTTAGGAGATAAATCCAAAGAAATAACACTGTGATCTATCTCAAACATTGTTTTGTGTATGTTTTTCTCTATGTGTTTTATAGTATCCAGTCTTACATTTAGGTCTTTAACCTTTTTGATTTTACTTTTCTATATGGCGTGATGAGGTTTTCTAATATCATTTTACATGTAGTTGTCCAGTTTTCCTAGCACTTCTTATTGAAGAGACTGTTTTCTCTATTGTGTATTCTTGACTACTTTGTCATAGATCAATCGATCATAGGCATGTGGGTTTATTTCTAGGCTCTGTATGCATTTCCATTTATATCTGTGTCTGTTTTGTGCTTATACCATACTCTTTCAATTACTGTATCTTTGTAGTATATTTTGAAATTAGGAAGTGCCGTTCTTCTGCTGAAATCAGGAAGTGCTATTCTTGCTCTGGTCTTTTTCTAGATTATTTTGGCTCTTGAGCCTTCTTGTGTTTCTATGCAAAAATGTATAAAATTATTCTAGTTCTGTGAAAAAATGCTGTTTGTATAATCATAGTGTTTATATTGAATCTATAGATTTTGGGGGGGTAGTATAACTATTTTAACAATATTTGCTCTTCCAATGAAAAATATGTTATATCTTTCTGTCATCTTTAATTTTTTCCTCAGTGCCTTATTTTCAGAGTATAGGTATTTTTCTTCCTTAGGTAAGTTTATTCCTACATATTTTATAATATATAAGTGGAATTTTTTCCTCAATATCTTTTTTTTTGTTGTTGATATTTTGTCGTTAGTGTATAGAAATGCAGCAGATCTCTGTATGCTTATTTTGTATCTTGCAACTGTACTGAATTCATTGATAGCTCTAGTAGTTTTCTGGTGGCATTTTTAGAATTTTATAAGTATAGTGTCATGTCATCTGCAAACAGTGACATTTACTTCCTCTTTTCTGATTTGGATTCCTCTTATTTCTTTTTCTTCTCTGATTGTTATGGCTAGGACTTCCAAAACTATGTTGAATAAAGTGATTAAAATGAGTATCTTGTTCCTGATCTCAGAGGAAATGCTTTCAGCTTTTCACCATCGCATATGATGTTAGCTTTGGGTTTGTCATATATGGCCTTTATTATGTTAAGGTATGTTTTCTCTTTGCTGGCTTTGTTGAGAGGTTTTACCATATATGAATGTTGAATTTAATATAAGCTTTTTCTGCATCTATTAAGATGATCATATTGTTTTTATTCTTCATTTGTTAGTGTGTTGTATCACATTGTTTGATTGTGGATACTGAAAAATTCTTGCATCCCTGGGATAAATCCTCCTGATCATGGTATATGATATTTTTAATGTATTATTGGCTCTATTTGCTAGTAATTTGTTGAGGGTTTTGTTTCTATGTTTATCAGTGATATGGCCTGTACTTTTCCTTACTTGTGATATCTTTGTCTGGTTTTGGTATCAGGATGATCCTGGCCTCATAGAATGAGTTCAGAAGTGTTTCTCCCTCTGCAGTTTTTTGGACTTGTTTGAGAAGGATAGATACTAACTATTCTCTAAATGTTTGTTGTAATTCACCTGTGAAGTGATCTGGTCCTGGCTTTTTTGTTGTTGGGAGTTTTTGAATTATTGACTCAATTTCATTACTGGTTATTGGAATTCATATATTCTGTTTCTTCCTGGAACTCAATATTGTAAAATAAACTTAAAGAAAAAAACTGCAAAAAACGCAAATATGTGGAGGTGAAACAATATGCTACTAAACAGCCAATGGATCAGTAAAGAAATTAAAGAGGAATCAAAATATACCTAGAGACAAGTGAAAATGAGAACACAATAATCCATTTATTGTGGGACAGAGCAAAAGCATTTCTAAGAAGGAAGTTTCTAGTGATAAAAGCTTATCTCAGGAAACAAGAAAAACCTCAAATAAACAACCTAACTTTACACCTAAAGAACCTACAGAAAGAATAAGAAACAAAATCTAAAGTTAGTTAAAGGAAAGAAATCATAAGGATTGGAAATAAATGAAATAGAGACTAAAAACAATGGAAAAGATCAGTGAAATTAAGAGCAGGTGCTTTTAAGTGAAAAAACTGATAAACTGTTAGCCAGACTCATCAAGAAGAAAAGAGAGGACGATCCAATCAATAAAATCAGAAATGAAAAAAAAGTTACAACTGACAGAACAGAAACACAAAGGATCATATGGGTACCATGAATGACCAAAAGCCAATAAAATGGACAGGCTAGAAGAAGTGTAAAAATTCTTAGAAAGGTACAATCTCCCAACACTGAACCAGGAAGAAATAGAAAATATGATCATGTGATTTTTATTCTCCTTTCTGTTAATGGATTGTATCACATTGATTGAATTTCTAGTGCTGAACTGTCTCTGTGTCCCTGGAACAAATTCAACCTGATCATGGTATATGATCCTTTTTATATATTGTTGGATTTAGTTTGCTAGTATTTTGTTGAGGATTTTTGCATCTATATGGTATGGGGTGGTAATACTAATTTTTTTAGTCTTTGTCTGGTTTTAGTATCAGGGTAATTGGGACCTTGTAGAATGAATTTGGGAGTGTTCCATCCTCTTCAGGTTTTTGGAATAGCTTGAGGATAAGTATTAGCCCTTCTTTATATGTTTGGTAGAATTCCCCTGTGAAGCTATCTTGTCCTGGACTTTTGTTTTCTGTTTTTTTAATTACAAATTCAATTTCTCTACTGTTTATTAGTCTGTTCAGTTTGTACTCATTTCAGTCTTGGCAGGTTGTATATTCCTAGAAATTTTTCCATTTTTTCTAAGTTGTCTACTTTGTTGGCATGTAACTTTTCATAGTATTTTCTTATGATTTTTTGGTATCTCTGTGGTATCAGTTGTTATTTTGTTTATTTTGGTCCTCTGTCTTTTCTTGCTGAGTCTGGTTAAAGGTTGATCATTTTTAACTTTTCAAAAAACAGCTCTTGGTTTCATCAATCTCTTCTAAAGTTTTTTGTTCTCTATTTTATTTATTTTCTCTCTGATCTTTATTTCCTTCCTTCTGCTGATTTTGTTCTTCATTTTCTCTTCTTTTTCTGATTCATCAAGGCGGTAGATTAGGTTGTTTATTTGAGACTTTTATTTTTTGAGGAAGGCCTGTATTGCTATAACTTCTCTCTTTGAAATGCTTTTGTTGCATCCAGTAGATTTTAGAGTGCTGTGTTTCCATTTTTTTTTTATCTTAAGGTATTTTCTGATTTCTTGATTCATTGGGTTTTTTTAGTAGCATGTTATTTAATATCCATGTGTTTGTTCTTTTCCCATATTTCTTTCCATAATTGCTTTCTAGTTTCATGCTGTTATGGTCAGAAAAAATGTTTGATAGAATTTATATCCTCTTAAGTTTTTTGAGACTTGTTTTGTGGTTTAGCATATGATCTATCATGGAGACTATTCCATACGCACTTAAAAAGAATGTATATTCTGCTGTTTTTGGATGTGATGTCCTATAGATATCTGTTAAGTCCACTGGTCTATTGTGCCATTTAAGACCACTGTTGCTTTATTGATTTTCTGTCTGGATGATCTGTTTATTGATGTCAGTGGGGTGTTAAAATCTCCTGTGATTATTATATTATTGTCAATTTTTCCCTTTATGCCTGTTTGTATTTGCTTTAACTATGTGTTCCTGTATTGGATGCATTTGTGTTAACAAGTATAATATCCTCTTTTGTAATGATCTCTTTATCATTATATAATACCTTTCTTTGTCGTTTGTTACAGGCTTTGTTTTAAAGTGTATTTTGTCTGATATGATATTGCTACCCCTCTTTCTTGTCATTTCCATTTGTATGAAATATCTTTTCCATACCCTCACTTTCAGTCTTTTTGTGTCTTTAGCTCTGAAGTGAGTTTCTGGTAAGCAGGATAGAGATGGGTCTTTTTTTTTTTTTTTTTTTTTTTTTATCAGTCAGCCACCCTATGTCTTTTGATTGGAGCTTTTAGTCTGTTGACATTTCAGGTAATTATTGACAGGTATGTGCCTATTGCCATGTTATTACTTGTTTTCTGATTGTTTTTGTAAGTACTTCTCTATTTCTTCTCCTTCTTGTTTCTTCCCTTGTGGTTTAATAATTTTCTTTACTTGTACACCTGTTCCCCTCTAGTTTTTGTGTACCTGTTGTAGGTTTTTGATTTGTGGTTACCATGGGTTCCATACATGTTGACCTGTAACTATATATACTTGTTTTAAACTGGTAGTCCTTTAAGTTCAAACACATTCTAAAGATCTACATTTTTTACTCCCCTCCCCCTCATATTGTGTTTTTGATGTGTATTTTGCATCTTCATGTTTATCCACTAACTGTTTATTGTAGTTGCAGTTATTTTTTTAAATAGTTTTTTCTCTTTTACTCTGTACAGGCTTATTTAAGTGGTTGATCCTCAGTCCTTACTATATATTTGCTTTCCTAGTGGGATTTTTTTTCCCTTTTCTATAGATTCTTCTTTTTCACTTGTGAAGACCCTTACATATTTCTTTTAGGGTTTAGTATTGATGAACTGTTTTAATTTTTGCTTGTCTGAGAAGTCCTTTATCTCTCCTTCTAGTCTAAATGATAAACTTGCTGTGTAGAGTATCTTAGGTTGCAGGTTTCTCCCTTTCAGCACTTTGAATATATCATGCCACACCCTTCTGCAAGGTTTCTGCAGAGAAATATCAGCTGATAGCCTAATGGGGATTCCCTTGTATATTACTCTTTGTTTTTCTCTTGCCACCTTTAGAATTTTCTCTTTAAGTTTTGCGATTTTAATTATGATATGTCTTGATGTAGGTCTGTTTGTGGTCATCATGTTTGGGACCCTCGGTGCTTCTTATACCTGGGTATGTGTTTCTTCCTTTAGGTTTGGCAATAATTTTTTCATATACATTTTCAGTCCCCTTCTGTGTCTCTTCTGCTTCTGCAACCACTGTAATGTGAATGTCTATTAAATTGCTTCATTTAAAAAATTTTTTGCTGTTTTGGTTGCATGAGTTCCATTATTCTATCTTCCAGATCAGTTAAGGGTTCCTCTGTATCACTTAGTCTGCTAGTCACTCCTTCTAGTGTGTTTTATATTTCAGCTATTAAATTCTTTATCTCTAATTGGGTCTTTTATATATTTTCTAGTTAAACTGTTCAGTGTTTACATCAATTATTTTCCCTAATTCAGGTTATATTTTTGCTACCAATGCTTTGAAATCTTTGTCTGGTAAATTGTTTCTTTCTGTTTCATTATTTTTCCAGGTGTTTTCTCTTGCTCCTTCAATTGAGAGTAGTTCTTCCGCCCTTTTATTTTGCTTAACTTTCTCTGCCTCTGAGAATTTAGGTGAAACAGTTACCAGCTAACGATCTTGAAGTGGCATCCTTATGTAGGAATGTCCCTATACAGACTGTGTGTGCCCAGTGCCTTTTGGTTGGAGAGCTAGCTTTCATGTGGATGCAAGTCATATTTTCCTCAGGGTGTGCTGGCAGCTATCACCATGGTAGGGATTGGGGCTGGAGACAGGCTAGAACTGGTGCTGAGTGAGATGTGGGCCTCGGTGGCTGTTGCTGCTCTGTTGTGGCCAGGGTCTGATCCCAGGTTGCTGGAGCAGAAGCCCTGAGGGTTGGGCCCAAGCTGGCTCTGCTCCCTTTAAATGTTTTGTTTTTTTCTCTCCCTGCACCAGGACCCTGTCCCAGAGTAGGGGTGTGCTGAAGCAGGTGGGGACGGTGCACAGATAGAGGTCCAGGGCACTCATTGTATGGGTGCCTAGGCTCCACCCAGTTGCAGCTTTGGGTGCAGTCCGCTTTGTCCCTCACAGCTGGTCACTGCCCAGCCTCCGCCTCCTCTGCCCCCTCGTGGAACCACTCTGCAGGGCACCGGGGACTCTCGGCCTGTACTGAGGGCTGAGCTGTGCTGGAGCAGCAGCTGTCAGAGATCTGGGCTGCTTCCAGGGCGCTGCTTGAGTAAATGCCAACAATGGCTGCTGTCCCCGACCCAGGCCCCACCCAGGACTGGGCTGCCTCTGCGTCTCACAGTCAAGTCTTTTCCCTGGACCTGACCGCCCCAGATCCAATGCCATGTCTCAGGGTGTAAGGAATCATATGCCATTGCTGCTTTGAAGGTGGGATGGGGTTGGGGTGAGAGGAGCAATTCCCTGAGGACTGAGGTGACATTAAGAAGCTGAGAAGGGTTCCCAGAGGATAGCCAACAAAGAAACAGAGCCTCAGCCCTGTAACTGGAAGGAACTGTATTCTGCCAACAAGCTGAATGATTCTAGACTTCAGAAAAGAGACCAGGCTGGCAAATACTTGATTTCAGTCTTGTGAGAGACTCCAAGCAGAGTCCAGCCAAGCCCATCTGAACTTCTGACTGACAGAGCTGCAAGCTAATAAATGTGCATCGTTTCAAGTCACCAAGTTTGTGGTAACTGATTACAGCAGAAACAGAAAATGAATACATCATCTTTACCTACTTTTTGAAGTCCCTGAAGACCAGAGCCCAAGGCTTCAACGAACTCACCTCTGGCATTTGTTGAGGAAAAACCCAGTCAGTTTGACAGTGAAGCAAGGAGTGAGCCCATCTCCTGAATCCTAAACTACAGAGTGTGAGGCAACACCTCCCCTCCCCTGTCCAGCTCTTTCTGGTCCCAGAGCCCAGAGGATCCCAGACAGCATGGGCCGCTCAACTCTTCACGCCTGTCAGATCTCAGCAGGGGTGGGCCTGGGTCTCCTTTCTTAAGCCAGCAACGGTGTCAGAAAAATGATCTGGACACGAAGTTACTTCAGGATAAAAGAAGCAAGAATGTTGTCTAGAGCTATACTAATAAGCAGAAGGTTTCCTAATTATTTAAGAACTGGTCTCATTTTTTTCTTTTCATTGGTCAGGGTGTGATACCCATTTCCCAAGCTCCACCTCATGTGGTTCGTGGGTGTAGGGGTGATCTGCAGAGTTGGACCAAGTGTGGATTAGTGTGACCAAGGACACACTATTCTGATCTCTGAGGCTTTCCAGGCAGTTACCTTGGCCATCCCTTTCTTCTGGCCTGGATCTCAGGCTCCATTAGAACTTAACTGTCATCATGTCTTACACCCTGTCAGGTAAATTAACTTTCCTTAGTTAAGGCCAATTTGATAGCGCCTAACTGAAGGGAAGGTGATTAAGGTTCAGACTGTACCATCTACCGAGTTATTGCCTCCCTTCCACTGAGGACCAGAGCATCACCATAAGAGGAAAGCCCTGGGGGAGGGGCAGAACCCACAATTCAAGAAGACATAGTCAGTCTTGCCCTGTTGTGCTGTGTGTAGTTGGAAGAATTCGTGTGTGTGTGTGTGTGTGTGTGTGTGTATGCATACGTGCATGAAGGGAAAAAAATGTATAGTGTGTAAATACTCCACTAATTTGATTTGCCTAAGATATAGAAATATAAATGATAAATGGCTGGTTCTTTTGATGGGGACATGGTTTGAGGCCAGAGTGAGGGGAGCTTTGAATATATTAGGCTTAGAAGTTAGACTTTTGTCTCATAGGTAATGGAGGAAATCAAACTATATTTGAGTGTTTTCAAATCATTCAGAATTTTATAGTGCTTTTAAATACCCAGAACAAAAACAATTCTGACTTGGTACAACCAACCATCCCATATATTGGGAATCCATAGATAATTTTTATAGGATAAATTGTAGCATTCATGATGTAAATGGCAGCACTATTTCATAGGACTCTGAATTTGAATACCAGAATTCCAGGTATCTTGGTTTTGGTGCTAACTGTTCATTAGAGAAAGGGCACTGCTTAGCTGCAGAAAATTAGATGACAATTAATGCAGCTAAGGATTCATCAGTGATAGAGGGAGGGGTATGACCATGGGAACAGAAACCCCCAGGAGTCCTTGTCTCACTGCGGTGTAGGTGGGAAACAGCCTACTGCATTTGGATATGAGAGCAAAGGATGCCTTCCAAACTGGATGAAGGACTTGGGTTGTACAAATGACTACATCAAACATGATACCACAGAATTATATTTGTTTGATACATTATCTTCACATTATAACATCCACATTGATCATCTGTGACACAATTCTAATAATTTTGAGTTCTGTATTTACCATAACATTAATATATATGTATATATAAAACCAAGAGGCACTTCCAGTAATTCTGGGAAAAAGGAGCATCATTATAGTGTCTAAGCTAAAAAATAATAAAAATAAATACAGTTCATCTAATATTTTTTCTGTACAGATTCTACATTTTACAAAACATTTATCAGCCATTAACTAAGTCACGTAACAAATACTTGTGGCACGATGATAGGCAGTATTGCTATATATAGTAAGTGCAAGATACAGGTGCGAGGGCAGGATTTATTTCCATTGCAAAATGATCACGTGAGTCCAGTGCCTCACTCTTTTGTTTCTAAAAGTCGATGGATTTGGAAACTTATTAACAAACATTCAGGTTTGTTGAGAGTGGTGAGAATTACATTGTTAAAAATGATCATGTACAAATGACGTCCCTTACACTGTTGCTTTGGTTGGCAGTTATTTCAAAATATTGCTTTTTTAGGAATACTAAATTAAATTAATTCAACACTTTCTGGTTTACAAATATCCAACAGGACAAATATTTGGGACATACTAATTTGAACTTTCCAAGGAAAGTTTTTAGCAGGAAGAGGTAATGACTGATCAGAACAACTGCTCCATCGAGAATCAGAAAAAAAAATTTTTAACACCAAAAACCAAATGAGTTTAACTGAACCAACCTAAACCCAAAACACTCTGAATTCAAGTTAAAGTTCTTTCAGTTGCATATCCTAATACTGTTATAGAAAGCTAGGGAGAATCTTGTTTTTATTCTTTTGCATTGAGAGTTTCAGAATATCTATAAAATATAAAAGCACCAATTTTCATTTTGTGATTTGTATGATTAAAAAATTTCTAGGAAGAAATATCAGAAGGTGGTAGGTTCAGTGATATTTATTTCCAGTGCTTGTCAACTAACAAATTATTCTTGTTCAAACCAAAATGGTTTGCTTTCTTCTGTGAGGATGTATTAGGAAATGAACTGAAACTCATAAATGGGAAAAAAATGGAAAAATATACATATGCAAATATAATACGGCAAAAATCCCATGCACATATTTTACAGAGTATTTAAAATAGTGATTTTTTTAAACTAATGAACAAATACATACTTAAAATCAAGCCATTGAAACCCCACTGACAGGTGATAAATAGGTATGTCAGGGTTGTTATTTAAAGATAGCAATACTCGAGTACTGGATTATTATACATAGCTAAATTGAAATATCTGGTATAATATGGGGTTTTGAGTCATAAAAATAATCAGTTCATTTTTAAAGGAAACGTGATGAGAAGTCTATTCACCAACAGCTTATATACACAAAACATCTTTAAACAATTTTAATTTCACATTAAAGCATCTGAATATTTTGCTCTTAGATAGAGAGTAAAATTAATAGAATAAAAAAAAAATCCTTTCCTTCAAAAGTTACTCAAGCAGCAGTTTCCAAGAGCTAAGGGCTAGTTCACAATCCGAATTGTATAAGTGCTGATTGTCATAAAGGAAGTCAGAGTTGAAACAGGGACTCATTTAGTCCCTTTACTCCAGAGTAACTGATAACTAAATTGGTTTGCCAGAAGAAGGACGGCGAGGTGTCCTGGGAAGGCCCTTCATATTTCATGTAGTGTTCACTCCCAATCCACAGCTGTTTTTTCTGCTGTTCAGTACCATGGGCTGCACAATGGAGACTGGGTGTGGGGAGTTAAAACTTGGACTGAAAGGCATCTTTCTCCTTATTTTAGCAGAAGAGAATTTCTGATGAATTTTCCTTTACTAATTTTGAGTTAGAGAAGTAAAATTGGAGAGAAGTCATACTTTGCTCCTGAGTTTAACTTTGTTTTTCCACTTTAAAGAAGAAATAATTCTCTGCTATCCTGTGTTTCATTTGAAATAGGTATTTCTATTGACACCAAAAATTTAAACTGTTTAAGCTTTAAAAACATTTTTTATCCGTTTTCTATTGGTGAATTTCAAATTCCAACCTGCCATTTGACTGCTCTTGGCAGATGAACGTCGTGTGTGTGGTTTATTGGTTGGTCAGTGTTTCCTCTATGAAAGTCAAGATTAAGATTTTTCTTAGTAATGAAGATAAGTATTGGGGTTGTTGCTGGTGTTAGAATATAGTAAAACATAATCTGTATTAACAAAACATTTATTTTGAAATAACCTAATCCACAACAAATCACTGGATAATACATTCCTTTTTAGGGGGGAATAACTCAAGACTATAATCTGTACACTTAATCTAATTTAATTATGGGGACTAAATTTATTTTTACCTATTTCACATATTTATTGGACTCTTCATAAAACATTTTCTTCCCTGAGGCATGAGGGGCATTAGAAAAATAATTAAATATTCTTCTTTCCAGTTTCCTATTACATAATACTTGTGATTATATCAAAATATTTAGTGTCTCTATACAATGAAATGTCATTTTATTGGTTTCATTTTAGCTGATTAAAACATTTTAACAGCTTTGCTTCAAAAAAATAAATTTAAAATTCTTGATAGTACTTCCATAGGATTTAATATTCTTCTCTTTGAAGCATTTTTTATTAGAATTATTAGCATGATCAAAAAACCACTTCTTGATGTGAAATAATGAAGGAATGTGTCTGAACTTGGATATGTTCAGTATTTCTTATCAATAAGAAAGCTTGCCTTTTCTTGGCTCCACAATGCCTCAGGGAAGCAGAAATCCATACCAGTGCCCGTCAAGGTAATCAACTTTAAAAGTAGGATATGGAGAAGAACTAGCTGCCTTTAGATGGGAAATTTGGATTCATAAAAGCTTTCAGCATATGTCAAAAGCCAATTTTGTTTTCCGTCTGTACATCATCACATTATAGCCTATAGTCTTAGCTCTGCTAACACAATTTATACTGATCAGTAGATTTGAATCAGCATATTGAGTTCCACTAACTAAACAATGCCTTAGTCTTCAATTTTGTGTCTTCAAACATACTTAGCAACAAAATGCTCAATTATTTTTTGTCTCCATTGTTAGCCTACTGTTAGAGTGATCTGATTGTGTGAACTTAAGGATCAGTGCAGGTAGGGTAGAAACAGCATCGCACTAACAGATGAAATCTGTTAGGTAATAGGACAGACTGCCCAACGTCCACAGTGCGTACAAAAGATTGAAAAATATGTTCTTGTTCCTCCCTGGCCATGGTTCATCAGTGCAAAACTACAACAGTTATGCAAATCCCAACTTAAGTTCTTTATCGAATGCATTGTTTGTAATTAATTGAGTCAGTGCTTAAAGTTTAATGTACTCCCAAATTTTCAGTAATTTGAATATTTTTCTAGAGAACAAACTGATACTCCTGTAGGACCTAAAACTGGTATATTTCGCTCTGATTAGAAATGCTAAGAATAATTTAACTTTGGAACACTCTTGACCTAAAATGGCGAACTGGTCTCCTAAAGTTCCGTTTTGTTCAGTAGGTTAGAAAAATGGACTGACAGGATCAGAAAGTTCATAGTTTTACTCATAGAAAACTCACGAGAGAGATGAATGACTGGTCGTACACTGTTTTGCTGCTTGCTAGGAGAGAGGGCAAATGAAAGAAACTGTTTGGTTTCAGAGTATATAGATATTTTAGTGCTGAAATGTCTGGAGTTGAGCTGTTAGCATTTCAGATTTTATTTTTTCCCACACCCATTCATTACCTGATCATCTCTAGAGTACAGGGAATTCGATTTCCTCTAGACCCTGGAAGTTGACAGAACCCTGTTTTACTGGAGCCTTCTGCCAGTTGGAAAAGGCAGTTGATTTCCAAAATGGCACATACACCAGGAGAAGCATCAGGTGGGAATCAGACTTAGGATGGAGAGAAGGACAAGACCTTTTCTGTGGTTTTCATTATTATTTTAGAAATGCCCTAAATGACAAGGACAGGGGCGATCCCCACACTGACTTGGAAGCACCAAAAATACCTGCCAAAGTAGAACAGAAATGATGTTTGGATGAGTCACTTCTCATTAGTCAGGAGTTGTTCACCACACAAACAGTTCACTTTTGTAAAGCAGTCAATTCAAACTTTAGACTTTATTTACAATGATAATTTTCATAGCTTTATTACTTAGAAAATAATTTATATTTTTCCATCATTTAAACAACAAAAAAAAATAGGCCTGAGTCTCATGCCTTTTGCACAGCTTTTACCTTCAAAGAAAGTCCTCTGGGAAAGTGACAGGGGGACATTGTAAAATTGCAAATCAAGAGAGGCAGGGACATGAGGAAATTATAATACATACATGTAATATGACGTCTGCATGACATACAGTCCCTTGTCTTTAGCTTTATTGGGACTGCAATGGCTGGGATTCGTTCTGGGATTGCATCAAAACGGAACAGACACAATTGGGGATTCTGTTTTTAGAAAGTGGATATTTTCCTAACCATAATAGGAGGAAATTCCTTCACTGCTCAGATGAAGACCAATATAGATAAATCCCTGTACAAAGCTACCGTATCCATCTTCAACTGAGAGCAAAACCAGGTCTTAACAGAAATGACAAAAAACAAGTAATAGTGTAAAAAATATGCTAAAGTGGTGTTTTCACCAAGCAAACAATATTCTCAAGACTGGCTTAGATAACCAGAAAGACATTCCATTAGCATGCTGGAAATGACATCAATGAGACTCTCAGTCTACCTGGTCTTTTCCTTAACAGAGGAGCAAGGCCACCAGTTCCAGCCTTTCCTACCTTAGTTCCATGGCTGTCTATACAATTACCCTTTTCCCTAAATGGGCGAGACATTCCTTCATTTGAAAGACCTGAGTTTACCTAATGGCACCTATATAATTAGGCTCATATAAAAATGTAGTAAATTGCAACAAATACACTGGCACCACAGGAAGTAAGCTCCAGAGTTGGAAGTGAACACAGTCATATTGCTGTCACCGAGGGCGGGGAGACTATCACTAGCAGAAAATAGGGTTTCATGTCCTGGGGCATCCTTTGCGATGTACCAGGTGTGTATGAAAGTCACACCCTTGATGATTCTCCATTCATTTATTTGAATTGACTTCTAGCTTTAATACGTTGGCAATTTATTTTTGAAGAAAAAAAAATGATTCATCTGCCTAGACTGATGAGGTTCTCACTGCTTTGGCCATCATTATTTCACGTCTTGAAAATAAAACAAAACCAGGCAGTGTGTCCTTAAACTTCTACTCTGGCAGCCAGGCTGGCCCCTATCTGGGGTTGTATAGCTTTGATGAAGCTGCCAGTATACAGTTATGAACCCACAACTATTTACCATTCTACTTGCACACCTAGATTTTCCCTTGACTTTGATTTATTTTAGAGACATATGGCATTTGGAGCAAGGGAAAATACTATTCTTGTTAATTAGATCCAAGAGGTATATGAGTATAAATGCTTTTTTCCCCCCTTCTGTTATTTGCAATGGAAGGAGAATAGTTATGTTCACTGGGGAAATGTGTTTGACTCACAGTAAGTTTTACAAACAGAGACACATAGGCAATACTTAAAAAAAAAAAAAAAAAGGAATAATGAAGACCTGGTGTTAAAAAAAAAAAGAGAAAGGATTTTCATTATTTAGGTAGAGTCTGCATCCATTTGATCCTTTTCATATTTTCCTACTTATTGAGAAATTTGCCTGAAACCACATTTATTTTGATTGTATTATCTTTACCTTATTTAAAAAAATGCCATGGATTATTGTAAAAATCATTGCTTCAGAAGGGAAGCCTATCCATTTATGAGCAATAAAGGCATTTTTTAAATGTAGACATGCTTTTTTCTCTGATTTCAGATGGAATATAAAGTAGAAACCAGCAGCAGGGTTTACTGGAAGCTGAGATTGTTTAGATGATGAGCAGGTCCGGGTGTGGTACTAAAGGAAGAGTTATAATGAAAAAATGCTGGGAAGAAATGGACACCATTTATAAACATTTGATATTAAGAAAGTCTTTCACTTGCGTGACATGGATCCAAAAGTTACTAGCGAAAAAACATTCTTTGCAGCATCCTCATTTAATTGGCATAAAATAACTGTATCAGGTTATCATTTAAATTAGAATATGTAGATGAGTGGCTAGTCATAGACCTCCATGCAAATAAGTCATCACTCTCTTACTGGGCTTGGAGATAGTTACAATGTATCAAAATGGTGATTAAAATAGAACTTTATAAAAGTTTCCCTTTTCCCTTAAAAAAAAAGTTTACTATCTACAGAAACAAAAACAAATCTTGTATATTTACACCAAGATAACTATTCATGACAAATATAATAATTAATATGAAATAAAATATTGAACGTGAGTATCAACTTTTTAAATAGAGGTTTGGCTCACAGCATAAACAAGTGTAGATAAACAAACCAAACAAAACAAAACAAAACAAAAAAGACTTTCCATTATAGGCCCAGTCCCGCCACATCCCTCTGGCGTCTTCCTTGCCACGAGAAGCCACCCCAGCACACCGCGCTTGGAATAAATACCACAGCAGGGCTGTCGCTGCACCCTCGCCACCCAAAAGCCACTTGTCAACAGTGGCCAAGAATCAGGCTTGCACTGTGTCAGAACCACCAGGCCCTAGGTTGAAGCCCTTCACCTTTCACTGCTGATCCCAAAGTGGTTTCTGTTTACCTGCCTGCCTTTTTTCTTCTGTTCTGCAGCCAATTGAGACATGGGAGAGCCCTGTTAAGAGCCATTTCCCAAGTCTTCTCTGGCAACCTTTTAGAACTCTAACCTGATGGGAAGACCCGACTCCAGCTCCTTCCTACGCGTCTCCACGTGAAGAATGCATCCCCTTAACTGGTGACCTGATCTTAGGTGAGTAACAGACATACTCACAGACGAATAGCTCCTTTACATTCATTAGGCGAAGAGACTGGAAAATGCCTGTCTTCCTGGTTTTTAAGGCTGGTGACAGAGAGCCTCCAAGTGGTGCACGGCAGTAGTACCAGTCCCAGGGCCCTCTCCCCCAGCCTGCCCATCCCCTCCCTCCGCAGAGGGGCTTTGCCTGAAGCCAGATGGAAGGTGTTTGCAGTGGCTGTCTGTCAGAGACCCTCCAGAGTGAACTTCATCCTGTTTGTTCACATGTGCTGGGTCGTCGGCTGCAATTCTGTGAACAACTGAAAGCACAAAAATCTCTACATACGCACAGACGTACATACACGCGAGCACCCTTTCCATCTTCTCTATCTCAGACACACGCGCGCAACGTTGGCAGGATGTGTAAGAATTCAAACAATGCTCTGGAGCGTTTATCCCTCAGTACTAAGAGCAAAAGCTGCTTAGTGTAACCCACATTTGCTGCACTGGTTTCCTTCTAAGCCGCACCATCTCCTTTGTGGTTTGTTTCTCCTTCATCTTTCCCTTTATGATTTACTATATCATATCACAGTGACCACTATATATCTTAATATGAGTGTTACTAAACTGTGGCGCCAGTAATCCCGGCTTTCAGTGGGTATGTGTGTGTCTGTGAATATGTTTTACATGTATGTACGTGAGAACTTATATACACACACACATATCTATGTCTTCCTTTGAAAAAAAAAAATCCGTTAGAAGCTGGTGTTACAATGTGAAAGCTTCTCTGAGCAAGAGTTGTTTTTTTTTTTAAACCATTAACCTCACTGTAAAAATAAACACAAAATGCGAAGAATCCCAAAATGCAAATAGCCGTTTGCCCATCTTCATGTATTTCTACAGTGTTGTGTCTAAGTGTTGTGCTGGCTTGAAAGGAGTCTGTGACAAGTCACTCTGTTCGGAAACACAGCTCATCCTATCCACTGTCACTGGTTTGGCTTTGGGGGTGGGGTCTCCTCTCCTCTCAGCTTCCCCTTCTCTTCCTCTTCTTCCCTGATGGCCTGGATCTGTTCTGAGGAATGCGGCTGGGGGCACTGGTCCAGGGACTGATTCTCTACACCCGCCAGCCGCTGTTCCTCTTCAATGACTTTCTTCCACATCTTGTGGTTCTGCAGGAGGTGCTGAGTTATTTGGCAGTAGATTTTTCTCCCTTTGAAAGTTTTCTTTCCTGAGAAAACACCAAATTAGACTACTTATTACATGACAGTTCTCTCTCTTCACATTATTAATAGGAGTTAAGTACCAAATGGATACATGCATTTATCACCTGACTTGTATATTGTGAATAATAATTTTCGAGAGGAGGGAAAAGAAAGGGAAGATGGCTTTATATCACTGAGACGTACTGGGAACAGTATTCAGTATCTGGTAACATCCACTACAGAGTTCTGTTTGTATCTTAGAGTTGTGACTCCCAAGATTTTCTACCTAGATTATTGGAATAACTAACTTCTTGTTATGTCTTCCTTTGCTTTCTCAACCAATTCAACTCACCAAAGTCTACCAGACTAATTTCTTTCTGGGGCACACACACAGTCCTCCTCTGCCTGCAACCTGGCTTCTGTTTATCCTTCTCTGCTCTCCTTTCCACCTATGCAGTGAACTGCCCCTCACGCTGAAATGCTCTTCTCAGCCCAAGACTTCATGTCCATTTATGATTATTCCTCTTCTAAGAAATAATTTGTCTCTTCTAAACTCTCTTGATACTGTTTCTTTTCTTCTTCTTTCTCATGATCATTCTTTCTTTTTCTGGTAACTTTGCACCCAAAGTCAGTCACGTGGGGGAATGCTCACCCTTCCTTTCAGTTACGCATTTCTAGAAGTGGTCAGACTCTAGTTCCTCACCCCTCTCCTGACAACATGACTGTGTCACATAGTGATTGGCCAGTGGGTGGGCATGTGACACAAGTCAGCTGAGATTTTTCCCAGCAGCACAGAACAAGTATGGGGTCAGGAAATGAGGTTTGGGGCTCTTCTCTGCTCGTGTGTCTGGAATGAAGTGAACATAGAGCTGACTATTTAATTCCAGTTTCATGAAAAGAAAGCAAGGTTAAAAGAACATGCTGTCAGGCAGGTAAGTCACAGATAAGAACAGGTTTTACATGAACCAGAACATTGCCCTTTGGTATATACTCATCTGAGTGTTTTTGTTACAAGGGACAGAACTCCAGTGTCCTAAATAATGTATATACTCTAAGGCACCTATCTTGTTCTCATATATTCTAAGAGTCAACTCCTTTACTAGACTGTAGCCTCTTTAAGGGAGTCTTGTAAAGACCTGAACATTTCTTATGCATGACGAGGCTCAGCAAGTATGCACTTAAATAATTATAGTCGTGCGACCATACAGTTTAATGCTTTCGATACGGAAGTTCTAAAGACGATTTTCACAGAATTACAGCTCTTGATTGAGAAAGTGTAATAAAAACCAATTTCAGATTTCTGGTCAAGATGGCGGAGTTGTAGGACCACAAGCTCACCTCTCCTCACTACAACAAAGCCACAACTGACTGCTAAACAACCACTGGAGAAAAAGACGAACCTAGCAAAAAAGATCTTCAACTGGAAACACAAAGAGGGAACCAGAGCTCCAGGATGGTAGGAAGGGCGTGCTTGCAATTTAATTGAGCACCATGCCCCCTGGGGTGGGTGACCCACAAGCTGAAGAATTAAGTTGCAGAGGCCATCCCACAGGAGTGAGTTCAGAGCCCCACATCAGGCTCCCCAGCCCGAGGTGGCATTGGGAGGAGGAGACCCCAGGACATCTGGTTTTGAAGGCCAGCAGGGCTTAACCCCAGGAGCCCCACAGGACTGTGGGAAACAGACTTCATTCTCTTGGGAAGTGTACACAGAAGCGCATGTGCACTGGGTCCAAGGGCAGAGGCAGTGATTTCATAGGAACCTGGGCCAGGCCTGCCTGCTGGTTTTGGAGGGTCTCCTGGGGAGGTAGTGGATGGCTGTGGCTCACCTTGGGGACAAAAAAGCTGGTGGCAGACATTCCAGGAGTGTTCATCTATGTGAGCTTTCCTGGAGGCTGAAATCTTGATTGGATCATTAGCACCAAGACCTAGCCCCACCTATCAACAGATTTCCTGAGCCACAAACACCTCTAGACACAGCCCTACCCACCAGAGGTCCAGGGCCAAGCTTCACCCAGCAGAGGGCAGACAGTGCCTCCTCTTGCACAAGCCTCTAGTCCAGCCTCATCCACCAGGGGGGCAGATACCAGAAATAAGAAAACAATCCCAAAGCCTGTGGAAGGAATCCACACACACACAGACCACACTCTATACTGGGACCAGCTGGATCCTGGCCCTTGAGTGACAAGAGAGGAGTGTACTGCTGGGACGCACAGGATGCCTCCCACAGAGGGCCTCTTCTCCAAGGTCAAGGAACGTAACTAACCTACCTAAGAATACAAACAGAAAGACAATATGAGGCAGCAGAGGAATATCTCCCAGGAAAAGGCACAAGATAAAATCCCAGAAGAAGAAATAAGTGATGAGGAGACAGGCAATCTGAGAAAAAGTTTAGAGTAAGGATGATGTTCCGAAAACTCTAGAGGAGGATACATGCACAGAGCAGAGTTTTTAGCAAAGAGTTGGAAAATATAAAGAATACCCAGAGTTGAAGAATAAGATTACTGAAATGAATGAACCAAGAATAGATTAAATGAGGCAGAAGAACGGATCAGTGAGCTAGAAGATTATTGGAAATCACTGCTGCAGAATAGAAAAAAGAATGAAAAGAAGAGAACTCTGCGACAACATGAAGCACACTAATATTTGCATTATAAGGGCCACAGAAGGACCTGAGAAAATTTTTGAAGAAATGATAACCAAAAACTTCCCAAACTTGGGAAAGGAAACAGTCATCCAAGCCCAGGAAGCACAGAGTTCCACACAGGATCAACCCAAAGAGGAATATACCAAGGGACACAGTAATCAAATTGACAAAATTAAGGATAAGGAGAAAATATTAAAATCTGCAAGACAAGATACTGTAAAACTCCTAGAGGAAAACATAGGCAGAACGCTCCTGGACATAAATCACAGCAGTGGTTTTTTTGGATCTGTCCTCTGGAGTAATGGAAATAAAAGCAAAAATAAATGGGATCTAATTAAACTTGAAAGCTTTTGCACAGCTAAGGATACCATCAACAAAACAAAAAGACAACCTACAGAATGGGAGAAAATATTTGCAAATGATGCGACTGACAAAGGACTAATTTCCAAAGTATACAAACAGCGCATCCGCCGTAATAACAAAAAAACAAGCAACCAAAATATGGGCAGAAGACCTAAATAGACATCTCTCCAAAGACGACAGACAGATGGTCAACAAGCACATGAAAAGATGCTCACCACCACTAACTGTTAGAGAAATGCAAATCAAAACTACAATGAGGTATCACCTCACACCAGCCAGAATGGCCATCATTAAAAAGTCTACAAATGATAAATGCTGGAGAGGGTGTGGAGAGAAAGGAACCCTCCTACGCTGTTGGTGGGAATGTAAACTGGTGCAGCCACTATGGAGGGCAGTATGGAGGTTCCTTAAAAAACTAAAAATAGACTTACCATATGATCCAGCAATCCCACTCGTGGGCCTATATCTAGATAAAACTGTTAACTTGAAAAGATACATGCACCTCGTGTTCATAGCAGCACTATTTACAACAGTCAAGACACGGAAGCAACCTAAATGTCCATCAACAGATGGACTGGAGAAAGAAGATACATAAAATGGAGTATTACTCAGCCATTAAAAAGAATGAAATAATGCCATTTACAGCAACCTGGATGAACCCAGAGATTATCATACTAAGTGAAGTCAGACAGAGAAAGACAATCATACAATATCACTTTTGATACAAATGAACTTATTTACAAAATAGGAAAACACCCACAGATATAGAAAACAAACTTACGGTTACCAAAGGGGAAAGAAAAGAGGTGGGGAGGGATAAATTAGGAATTTGGAATTAACAGACACAAACTACTATATATAAAATAAAGAACAAGGACCTACTGTACAGCATAGGGAACTATCCTCAATATCTTGTAATAACCTATAATGGAAAAGAATCTGAAAAAGAATGTATGTGTACACACACATATATACGTAACTGAATCATTTGCTATACACCTGAAACTAACACTGTATATCAATCATACTTCCAATTAACAAACCCCCCCCAAAACTTGTAATTGCAAGTTCTTTCTCTGCCCTTTTGTAAAGGAGATAAATCTTCTCCTGGCCACTAGCCAGTCTGACAATCCAGGAACATCTTCCCCCAGGACCTGGGAGCCATCCCTTTGAACAGCAATTATTAAGAAAGACAGGGTCCCTATCGCCCTTCTCCGTAGGAGGGTAGGAGCCTAACTTTAATAAGCGCCGGCCAGCAAACACAACTGGCCTAAACACATTGACTAACTCCCCTCTGAGATCCTCCAGTACATTTTCATTAGCTCCCCCCAGGGCTTAAGAACTCTCCTGCCTTTGTTTTAATGGAGTTGAGCCTGATTTCTCTCTCTCCTGTTGCAACAGTCTTGAAGAAAGTCTTCCTTGCCATTTTTAACAGGTGTGCAGTGTAGTTTCTCTTGACAGATCAAAGTGTGGCAACCTAAGAGACTCAACCTGTGAGGGAAGAGAACAGACTTTTTCCAAAGGACAGGACACTTGAGCTGAGATGTAAATGATGAGAATTAAATACACTGGGTGAAGAAGTGGCTGGCAACATCTCTAGCAGTGACCAGAACACGTGCAGGCAGAGGGCATGGGCCCTGGAGCATGACATTAATTTCTTCAACTGAAAGCTTTTTAGCAAGGGCACATAAATGAAAATCTAAAGAAGTCTGAGTTCTTTCCATAAAAATCAATAAAATACATTAGTACATTTGATTTTCAAGAGCAAATCTTTAAAATTACTCTTCCACCAAAGTGATCTACTTGTCTCTTTCTACGTTGTTTTTATTGTAGGTAAGTACAAATCAGCCACTGTTGAGAGATCTTTAAATGTTAATATACTTTTTAACCTAATCCTTTGAGTCCAGAGAGTTACAGATGATCACTGGCTGAAGGATGGACTTGAATCATAGTTATAGGACCTATTCTACGGCTCAAGGTGATTACTCCATCCGAAGGTTATACACATTCATGGCAGTGCATTCCCAGAGAAGAAGCTAACAAAAGCTCAGTTTTTCTTTTTCCTTTCAGGGCAGTCCCCGTGAGAGCAGCTGTTCTCTTATTAGTGCTGCTAAACGTTAGCAATAAACCTCTCTGGAATTAAATTGAATAAGGTGACGTAGAAGAAAGTTTGTACCAAATACATTTGCGTAGATTAGAGTCTGCAGGTGGTCTAAAACATGCCTGTATTGGGAGCCAAATTGTTCAGCACTGGAACCTTTTGAAATGAGAACAAAGAGCCTTTCACTGCTCAAATTCTAAATGCAGCTTAGTACTTCATTAGAAATCTCTTAGTTCGCTGTGGGAATCTTTCAGATTTAATTATGAGGTGGGGAAAAAGCCTTCTTTCCCTAGGATACCATATTGAAACATTTTATTCTGTGTTTCCTGAGAGATCTCCAAGTTTTGCAAATTACTGAAATTATCAGTGCGTACTTAAATTTTTCCCCTGAAATCTAAGCTTCAGGCTAAATCAAGTTAACCGTCTCAGTCAATCTGAATCCTGAAATGAAAATTACTAATGTCAGTAACAATGGAGTTAAAAACCTGGGTTTCCTTTCTGGTCCTGCAGAAACCATCCATACCTTGGGATGTCACTTAACTTGAGCCTCAGTTTAGACTTCTGCCCAATGGAGCAGCTGAACTGAATGATCACCGATTCCCCTTCCATTTCTAGAATTCCACTATGCCATGTGGCCAATTTTTACTGACTACTAACAGTGCCCAGCATTTATCACTGTCTTGGCCATAAAGGGATACTTCAAAGATAATTTTTCAAAAGCTATGGTTATCCAAGCATTGTTGATGGATATTTTAAATTTTAATGTAAGGTGACGAGTTGACTTTTAGATGTCTCTAGTAAACAGAATCCACAGAATTTCCATTCCCGCTTTTGTGAGCTTGATAAAAAATGGGAAGGTCAGGAGAGTCACAGATTGGAACCTGGATGTCACTACGGCAACCCAAACCTTAAAGGACAGACACAAATCAAATATTTGGTTGTTGGTATTTGCTGCTACGGCCAGTGCTGACAAGTTGAGCCTGTTAAATCTCCTGGCCTAGGTTCTCCAATTCCTGATGCCTGGATTATGAGTGTGTAGTTTCAATGTGTTTGAGTCCAAATAGCCATCAGGTAGGACCCATGGGAACAAAGCTCTTCCAGAGGCTAAGCCTACTCTTTCCAATAACAGTCAGTGGAAAAACTGTCCAGTCCTTAGAAAGTTACCTGGCTCTTTGGATGAAAAAAAAAGTTAAAAAAAAAAAAAAAAAACTAATGCATGTTTATTAAATGAGCAAATGAATAAATAATCCATGAAGCCCATCTTGGCTCCTACCTCTGACTCCCCAGATCAGCACAAGGTTTTTAAATAGAAATCTTCTTACAAGCATCGGAGGAATAAAATAAAATTACTTTGATAACAGAATATTGCAGGAAAACAACTCTTGATTTTCCTCCCATTCTCTACAAAAGTTAATATATGGGTTAGAACATAAGCCAAAATCTGACCTGAAGCCAAATTTGCCCGTCTCACCCGCCTATGGTCAATAATGAGTTCTTTATCTCAGCTTATGTGCGCTTACAACAGGGCACTTATATGAGGGCAAAATGCGGTAATACCCGTGGCAGAGTATCTCTTTACTAGATGGCCAAAGAGAACTAAGCGTGCATTTTCCTGACTGCTAACAAATAGAAACAAATGACCATAATGTCTTTCGTTGGTAATATTTTTGGTAAGGGCTTTGAAAATGATCAGTATTACAGCTGTACTTCCTTTAGGAGGGTAGACAGAAACTACACACCATGTTCTCAAGAACACAGGGACAGCATTTGTGCAATGTCAGTATAAGGGTTATTGGTTTTACTAGTTATGCTCCTGGGGCCTTCTCCCTATGGCAGGAGAAACAGCAGAGAATATGTCGAGATGAAGAAAAATAATCTGACTTTATAGTCAATTAAGCTGAATGGAGTAGAATGGGGACATGATGCACTCCAAATCAATGGCCAGATGGGACCATTTCTCATTGTCACTGTGGCCACTAGCCTGGTCCAAAGCCACAGTCGTCTCTCACTTGGATAATTTCAACAGCCTCGTAACAACCCAGGCAAGAGCAGAGTGAGCCCAGCAACTGCTCTTAGACTTCGAGCTTCGTTCCCATTGAACCCGTCTCCTCTGACCATGAATTCACTCCACAGTCTAGCATGTCTCAATCTGGAGTTCCTCAATGAAGTCTGAAAACATGCATTTCTAACTTTGTCTCGACTGCCAGTGAGAGCAAGAAGGAAGTGGACACTAAAGTAAATTTAGGGATTTGTTAAATCTATAAAAGCAGATCAAATGAGAGGTGCTCAGGGGGGCAAATCAGAGCCTGTGCAGCATGAAGAATACAGAATAAGACATCTGTCACTATATTTTGTACCTACTGCTCGGAATAAAAACACTTGGAATATGAAAAAAAATGCCTTGCTTGTACCCTTGCTCCTACCCCAAACTTGACAATATTTTCAATTCAGCAGCTGAAGCAATCCAGTTAAAATGTAAGTTGAATCACTAAGTCTTCTGCTCATAACCGCCAATGGCTTCCCATCTGACTCAGAGGAAAAGCCCGACTCCATGCTGGGACCTACAGAGTTCTACCTTCAAACCCTCCATCATCTGGCTCCCTACCGTCTCCCCCTGCTGTCCCCACCTCCCCACACCTTTCCTCTCCTTCAGCCTCCCCGCGCTCCTGATGCTCCATGAAGGCCCAGCCAACAGCCACCTCAGGACCTTGACGTGGCTTGCTTTCCTCTCTCCTTGGAATTCTTGGTCCGCATCTATTTCCATGGATCATTTCCTTGCTTCTCTCCTTTTTTAAAAAAAACCTATTTAGACCTTCCATGGCTATCTTATCTACAATTTTAATCTTTCTGTGTTATTTCATATTCCCCTTCTTTTTAAAATTTTTATTAAGGAATTTAAGTCTAACAGGGCAAGGATTGATCTCTGCTTTTGTCTATCTTCAGTAGCTGAAGAAATGCTTGGCAGAGTAGGTATTTAATAAATATCAGATGAATGAACGTGTGATTATTACCTCTTACCACTTTAGGGCGCCCCCACCCCCAGTCAAGCCATTAAAAGCCAATGGTTGGTCTAGATGGTATCTGAAAGTCCTTTCATTACTGCATCATTAAGATACTCTGAAGAATAGGTTTTGATTATTGAGTTTTTTTTTGCTTCATGGCTGAGAACGTATCTTTGTATGAACATGATATTATGATGGATTCCATAGTCTGTGATTCCCATTATTATGCTATTGGGGAAGGGGTGGGGGCTCCATAGTAATGCAGCAGATGGTATTTGGACTAGAAACGGTGATTCAAAAGAAGCATCAAATTTATCGGGACCTAAGGAAGAAAATAACCCTAGGAAAAACCCTCAGAGAGAGATTCTGTAACTTACTTGGAGATTCATTGTTTTCGCAGGTTTCCTCTTCATTGGGTGCTTCTTCCTCCTCCTCTTCTTCTGGGTCATCGGTATCTCCTGACTCATCGCTGCCTTCCAGCCACTTCCCTGGCATCAGTCCTGCTGAATCATAGGAGTTGCATAGAGGACCCACAATGTGAGAGATGAAGGATTCCTGAAGGTTGGCCAACTGAGGAGCAGAACGGTCCATGAAGGGGCTTATTGGTAACCCAAGGCTGGCCTCTTCATCACCCTGGAAATAGGAAGGCAGCAGGAACAGTTAACTAGAAAGGCAAAGGAAAAGTTTAAAATCTACATAAAGCTCCCATTCACTTGGCACCCAAAATGTGCAAATATGCAAGAACCCAGACATTGACGTGTGAACGCTCCCCTGACTGCAAGGACACTTCACTCAAATTCCAGGATTCCAATAGGACTGCTTGTTGCCATTGAACACTTTTGTCATCTTGAGGGTTTGGTGGGAAATACAAGAAGTGGCTGAATGTCTCAGGAGATGATCTTTCTTATCACACTAGTCAGTGTTCCTTATACTAGAGTGTAAATTCAAGTATAAATGCATCTTAAAAGGCAGCACTGGATTTCATTATCAAATACATAATCTATCATGTTTTTCTCTTTTTTTTTTTTTTTCGGCCTTGGCTGCCAGAAAGCTTAAAATAATTTATTCCTCAAAGTTGCTATCTAACCCAGCTTTTGGTTGAATTATGTCTTCTGTGATTGTATGATTTCTGATATTCTTATTAATCTATGTTTAACAGTACTACTGTGTAAGTATTTTTATTTTGAACTGACTCATCTTTCTGGGGAAAAAAATACCAGGTTATAAACCAGAAGTTAGCTAGCAAAATAATGAAGAAATTATACCAAAATAACAATAGTTACGCCTAAGTAGTGAAATTATTATAAGTGAATTTTCTCTTCATTTTTTCTGTATTTCATTATTTCAGGATTGCTTATGAATGAATGAATTCCAAGGAAAGGCAATACATTATCTTCTAGAAAGCAAACTCTTAATTTTACAGGACTCCTGTCTATAATACTCAAAAAAAGTTGTTTCTAACCTTTCTTTAAATATGTCCAGTGAAAAGTGATTTCCTAATAATTTCCTAATAAGGTGCCTTATCCTATTTCTGGATGGCTCCAATAATACAAATTTCTCTTTGACATTGACCTAAAATCTATCTCCCTGGAATTGCTATAGACTGGCTATAGTCATGCCCTTCTTAGGGAAACAGAAAGAAATCTAGGATTTTTTTTTTAAATAAATCAAATCCTGTTGTATCTTATATCATTTACTTCCTTGCATCTGTACAACAAGGTCATGATCAACCCAATCCTAAATTTGTACGTCAGTCTTTTAAGTATCTGAAAAGTTATTACATTACCTCTGTCTTTCCTTAAGGTAAGTGTCTTCACTTCTTTCCTGTCCTTCTGTGTCGCTGATGCCTGTCCTTTACTCATCCTCTACCACCCCAAGATTCCTTTTAAGAGAGTGGTTCACAGCACTAAACACAGAGTCTCAGGTGTGATTCGGTCAGGGCAGGATAATGCAGGGAAGACACGCTTGTGCTTACGTTTTTGTGGTTGGTTTGTTGGTAGTGCACTAACTCTTACATTATCATGTCAAAAAATGCCTATTTTTCACCTTTTTCATATACTGCTGTTATGAACTCTATTACAAAAGTAAATGAACTCAATCTGATACACATTCATCCATATAAATTTAAACTAGTCTGCTACTATAACCAAATTAATGAAAGAACAACATTTCAAAGGTCTTCCTAATGTTCCTGGAGGTCATTCCATTATCTCAATACCTTCTTCTCCTAAGACACTTGGAAATAACTTGAAGAGTTTGTATGGTTACAGTTCAGTCCAATTATTGTCATTTTTTAAAGTCCTCTGATTAAAATTGGCCAGTGCATTTTCTGATGGTAGTATGAATATGAAATAGATTGATCACACTTTTACAATTTTGGGGAGTTCTAGGGAATTTATGAGCAGCCTAAATAAGGATTAAGATAAATAGGTAAGTTTGTTACCTGTTCATAAAATTCATTGACAATACCCTCCGTCCACTGAAGATGGAGCTCTTTACTCTTGGCTGGCCCATTGATATCAGCCAGCTTTATACACATTTGACAAACCAGGAGACGATCATTCTCATTGGTCCAGTCTATTCCAACTTCATCATTCACCTGTTCGAGGGGCAAAGTTAAAATGAGTTTTGTCTCAGTGAAAGCAAAAGTTGAGCAGGAGAATAAACAGAAGTAGTATTTATTGTCTTCCTACCATGTGCACATCAGAATGCTAAGTCATGAGAAACATCCCAGCTGTTTAAAATAATGTTATTGGATTGCATAAATTCATAGTAAAATAGTTCATCAAAAAAGCAAAATACTAAATGGTGGATAAAATAATGATTAACTATGGAATTGAAAACAAATGCTACTTGATATTAGCATATATTATCAATTACTATTAAAATAATGTGGCTACAAAGAATAAGAAATTTTCTTGACATTTGGGCATTTATCTTTGCTGTATGAAATTTTGCTTCAGGTGTTTGAAGCCTTTACTACTGTCAGCTAACTTATGTTAGTATCCCACAGAGATGAGAGCAAACTAAAGTGAACAAAAACACAAGGCTAGTTAGAATTTTATTATTCCTCTGCAGTACAAAGTACAATATATACCGATACCATCTCAACTTACTAGGTTTCCAGATTGGGACCAATGCCTTTGTATCTGCCTCTGATTAAATACTTCACTGCATTTCATTTTCACATTTGACATATATGAGGTGACAGCAGTGAGTTTTGTTCAACACTTTGACTCCATGACATCCTTCAATGTGACCATAAAATGAAGACTGGTATAAATGTAGTTACCTTGGCATTAAATTTGGCTATGAAGTCAAAGTGCTTCTTCAGGTCAGTGGCCAAAATTGCTTCAATGACAAGGAAACGGAAATGCTTAAATTCCACATGGTCAAGGTTAACTAAGAAGTTATATTCTGGCCGGGACATGAAAAGGTTCCATGCGGCAGCTGCATGATGATTCTCCAAAACCGAACGATCGTTGTAGAGGACCGCCTGGGCAAATACGAGAGTGAAGAGTCCAACTTTTTAAATTAAAATAAATACATAAAGATAATTGGGAATATGCAAAACTTCTGGAATCCTCTTTTTTCGTGAAACACAGAAACATAATCTTATGACAGCTCATTATTAAGAATCACTGGTTGCTGTACACTGAATTCATTGATTACTTTTCTTGGTGAAATGTTGTTTTTTATAAAATAAAATTCATTTCCTTGGAACTTCATTTCAAATTGTTGCAAGTTAAGGGCTTAGACTTAGCTTTTATCAGGTTACTATAATTATTATTTATTTTTTGCAGGGCACAGGAATTTAACCATAAAAATAGGCAAATATAGTGATACCCCTGAGAGGTAACTCAGTTACTTCCCATCTAGAATAAGAATGACTTCCTTTTAGTTACACACATGCAACTAACACAGAAGAATGGAATCCCTGAGAAGCCCATAATTCAAAACATTCTTCACCCAGAATCAGCCATAGGAAATAGCAACCTCTATTTAGTAATTGAAAATATATATAGTAAGTACCTACTTGCTTGAAATTCTCTAATAATGCTAAGGGAAGCTGCAAAGAAAAGGAAGTCGCCTAAAAAATGCTTGACAACTAGTGTGGCTAGGGGGACGAAGAAGGGACAAAAGGTGCAAGACAAAAAGGAAAGACTAACAAGCACGTGGAAATTAATACTGAAGTAAAACTGCATCACGTGCAGGGAAGTCTGAATGGTAAATGGTGCTGGCAAAAGGATCTGCCCATCTTTAGGGATAACAGATTCTGGTGTATGAAGGAGACGCTGTAAGAAATTAAAATAAGTAGTTAAAAATATCAGGACATTTGTACTGTATCTGGATTAGAAGAAAATTCTAGACTCGTATTTGAGAGAGGCTGTGGAAATGAGGGGGAATGGAGTAAAAGACAAAAAGCAAACAAGGTAAAAAAAAAAAAAAGGTATTGGACCAGATTGGCCTCTAGAGCCTCTAGAAAGCAAAATAAGATCTTGGGTCCAGCTGATTAAACCAAAGAGAGTCTTATTAAGTTTAATTACATAGATGGAGAAGCCTAAATAGTTAGCGATTAGTATTTGACTTAAATTTAAAGACATGCTAAGATGAACTTCTTTAAAGTTACTGATTTTGGAATACTATGTTCAGATAAAAAATTTTCCCTCAAATGAATGAAATAAATTGGTTTTTTATTCCTCCTAACCAATAGAAATGCCATCAGAATCGTAATTACCATAATGAGTATATTTCAAAGGAATGGGATTTACATCCAGAGAAGCCTTTAATTCTTAGTCTTAAATGTATATACGGAGAAGCCTTTAATTCTTAAAGAACCAAGAAGGATTTGGTTCTCTAACCTTTTCAGAAAGAAACTTCTGTATAGGTCAGGTTTTCTTCATTGAGGAAGCTCCTTAACGCGTTTTCTTCTTAAGAAAACTGCGAAGGGGTCCCCATCGTCTATAACATTACATACCCACCATTATGACAGCTTTTCAAAATCAGCATGATCTCTTAAGAATTTTATCTTAGGGCTGAATATAGTTTGGCTCCTATTCACTTGGTGCTTACGTCAGATTTATCAAATTAATTTTCTTCAGAGAAATCTCTGAATTATTTCTCTGGATCAAACGCAGAAGATTTACCTGAGGGGCACTGGTTGCCACCAGGAAAGCGTTGGTCCTTCCTGGGTGGTCGTAGTCGTGCATGGCTGCAGCCACGTACAGAGCCATCAGCTCTAAGGCAGGGATGTTTCCAGACAAACACCCATATTTATCATCTGACAAATTATACATTTTTGAGAACACATATCCCATATGTCCATGTGTAAATCCACTGTCAGAATCTGAGAAGAGAAAATGAAAAGAGAAATTTTTTAAGAAAGTGTTAAACCAGATATCTGTTGTCTTGGCTTCCTTTAAAAAACAACAACAACAAAAACACCCTTCCGTTCCCATCATTTACAAGGGAGCACAGAGGTACTTCATACAGACCCGAATCGCTTGCTGATCCGTGATCATTAATCACAGTTGAGAGGCCTGGAATAGGCTGCGTCGTGAGATACCAGACGGCGTGTAAGACGTCGGTGGCATGGATTCTGTTATGATCTGTAACCGGTGCAAAGCAACAGTCATTCATCTGTGAACTCCGGGGTCTAAGGACTGAGAGTGCCACCTACTGGGTAAACAGCTAGTCCCAACATTTTAACGCTCCAGGGAAAGACAGCCAAACATTCTAGGACAAATACTCCGGGATTACTCCTCCCTTACTCCAGAACTAATTCACTGTAAGAAAAAAAATACCCAACACTTGCAACACTCATTACACAAGCAGATGTTTGAAATGAAAAAAAAAAATCTGCATCCAGAGTCCACCAGACGCTTAACATATTCAGGAAACTCACTATGTGAATCGACTGTAGTATTTATTCTTGCTCTTATTCCCATGTTCCTGTACAAGACTTCACAGAGGACTGGACTAAAACAACCCCCTGACACACTTCAACTAGGTTAGACCAATGGTCTATACCACCCAACATCTTCTCTCTGATAAAAAGAACCCAAATAGCCCCTGGGAACTGAATACAGTATTACTCTTTTCCATCCAACTTAAAACACTGTAATAAAATGAGTAACTTTTATGTATAGATTAAATCTACCAAGCAAAGTCAAAACCAAAATCCATGTTCTCTGATGCAGAAATTCTAATTACAGAATGCTATTCTAGGACCTACCTAGAGGGAAAAAAATTAAAACCTCTTCGTACAATAATTAGGGAATCGAGCCATTTCAAAGAATAACGACGACGGGGGAACCACATCTCCTAGGGATAATGTCATTATCACGGGAACAGGGTCCTACGTGGCAGCTCAGTACCACGGAACCGTGACAAAGGTCCAGTGTGCTCTTGGCCCATTTTCTTTCTCCATGCAATTCTTCCATACTTCCCTCTTTTGTTTACCTGGCCCTTCATAAGACTTCATTGATTGGTATGCTTTATCCTAAATATGCTAACTTTACATATTTTATTTCTAACGACCAGCCACGATACAGGTTCCTTCTCCAATGAAAATCTATCACATCTCTGAGTAATAACTGATGAGGAGAAGCAAAGCAGAAGAGAACAAGCAAGATGATGATGGGAACTAGAGAGAAACACCTGCCCCGGGACTGGGGGAGAAAGAAGACACTGTGACGTCGGTGATGCTGGCAGCGCACCAGAACGCAGAAAGACGTGCCTATTTTCCTGCATTTCGGGCAACTCCTAGGAGTCAGTCTTTAAGTGATGACGCGTAGCTACATCTTGGCTAAATACTCCAGGAATTCAGTGAGGGGCTCTGTGAGGGCTCGAGAAGATTTCTTCAGAAGAGCTTTGAGAAGCAGACCTCCTAGGCTCCCGAGGGGTAAAATCCACTCATGGTATCACTGCAGACGTAAATACTGATACTGCCTAGTCTCCAAAGAACAATTTTATTCAAACTGGAGTCTCTATCCCTGTGTGTGGGAACCATCTCAAATGATTCAAGACGATTACATTTTATGTCTATACCTGTGCCACAAAGTTGATCATGCTAGAAGTTTCTGGATTTAATACAGATCTCATTTTGTCTCTGCTTGGATATTTATTACCTGTGTCACCTTGAGTGAGTCACTTAAAAACTTTAAGTCTCAGATCCTCATCTTAAAAGGACGGAGACAATCATCGTGCCTATTTCAGGGGACAGTTGTGAGAATTACAGAAGGGAACGTATGTCAAAGTGCTTGGTATATCGTAAGTTTGTGATTGATGCGAATATCATTCACATAAAGTAAATGATTGTTCTTAAAAGAAGATGAATAAATGCAGATTTCTGGTCTTCTTTCAAAATTAATGCTGGATTTCTAAGAAGAGAAGTGAGGAGCTAAAATAAAAGTGATGCTAAGCCCCTGGGGAGGGAGAAAACACAGCCTGGTCAGAGAGGGTCACTGTAAGGGGATAAGTCAAGAGAGATCTTCTGGGTTAAGTTCTTTTCTCTTCCTTTGTGGCAAGCTGGGAAGATGCCTGTGTGGATGTAACTACCATTACTGCCGAAGGTCGCAAGTTGGGGAAACCCGCGCATGCGCCCAGCATGACAGGGGTGGGAGGGACAGTACCAGGGTGTTGGTGGAGCCTGTTTGGGGTGAGAAACAGACAACATCAAGTACAGGTGACACAGCGCTTGAGTGATACTGGCTCCTGCCCCGTTCCCCACCCCAAGGTCCAGGTCCAGGAGGCTTTACGGATACTTCTTGCAAACTTTCAACGAACAAGCAATCTATCTAAATAATTTAGTGCTAAAAAGGTAAAAAGAAAAAGCTGCCAAACATATTTTATGAGGTTAGTATAGTCTTGATTTAAAAACTAGGTAAAGGTAATATATAGGAAAAATGAAACCCCTCCTGCTTTGGAGCATAGGTTTGAAAGTAAAAAATAAAACAATAGTTAACCAAATATAACTCCTTAAAAATATATATACAGTGATGCATGTAGATATTTAAATGAATTATGTTGTCATTATCACTTAAGCAGGATGGAAAAATCATTTGCCTTGTAAGCAGTCATTAGCATGTTTTTTAAACAAAAATTGACTTAGCCTGTACTTATGTGCAAATATTGTGCCAAGCGTTGGTATCACTGGTGACCAACTCAGGAGAAAAAGGCACCCAGGAAAGACGCTAGCTAGGGCAACACAGGGGACTGACAATTTTCTGTAGGACATGCAAGTATGCTCAAAGATTGCTCTTCTTCTGGCCATGGTAGGCAACGGACAGGGATAAGCAATGACAACAGAGCTCTCCCGACTTTATCATGATCATTCTCATCCTCTTCCTTCATCTCTGCATTTTGGACAAAGCCCTCAATAATTCTCTCACCACCGGCAACCCCCCTGCCTCTTTGACAGTACGTAAGCCCAGCGTGCGCACACAAATACGTCACCCACTCCACCCCCTCCCAGAGCCTGCCCAGCTCCCTCCTCCGCCTTGACAGAGTTGTTCTCTCACTTCCTCCTTATCCATCAAGCACAGAGGTGAAGCCAGCTGGTATGGAAGGTTGCCGTTGTACGTAAGATTTAGAGAGGTTTTTTTCCACCTAAATTTATAGATGTTTCCATTCAAAATTCTGTCTATGCTCCTGTTCACCAAAAGATAAGGGAAGTACTAAAGACTAGAAAAGAGATTTGAAACATTTTTCTCTCTGGAATACAGCTAATACTGTGATAGTTTTGCCCCTGGAGCTTGCAGCATGTCACATCAGTGCCTGGCTTTAAAATCGGCGGGTACATTGTCATCCAACCGAACTAAACAGAGGTCCAGCAAGACTATTCTAATCTCCGCCATTAGATGGTACGTGGTCACGGGCATCTCTGAGGCATTCTCCCCACTCCTCAAACTTGACATGGAAAATGAGAGGTGTTCGCAAGAATACATTTTAGAGATGAAAGTCTTTGAAAATAGAAAGTACTCTCAAAAGTAACTTTGAATCCATGAATGAAAATGACCTGATGATTTATCATCTTTACTAGCTGAACTGCCCAACTGAAAGGGACTATGAATGATATCAAACATTGTTTTTCCCCTTGGCAATTGACTTTAAAGTGTAATTTATCCTAATCTTTATTGAACAAATATATTTTTGATATCATATTTTTATCAGTGAGTTGCCTCTATGTGTAATCTTACCCACTACAGTTCCATGAACTATCAATCTATTTATGTCTACTTTTTTTAATTGAGATATAGTTGCTGTATAATATTATATGTTTCAGGTGTGCAGCCGAGTGATTCACAATTTTGAAAGGTTATATTCCATTTATAGTTATTATAAAATATTGGCTATATTCCCCGTGTTGTACAATATATCCTTGTAGGTTATTTATTTTACACATAGTAGTTTGAATCTCTAAATCCTCTACCCCATTTATGTCTATTTTTAAATATAGATTCTTCAAATTTTAGTAAGGTTCTGAGTACAAATTTAAAAGCTTGCATTCTTTCCCTCTTCTTTTGGAAGTTTGTAAAGGTGTTCTTAGAACTACAATAAAAATTCTGTTTCTAAAAATTCTAATCTAACCCCATTTTGGTTACTCTTAGGCTTTTTTAATTTTGTTATGGGTTTACTTAAATAGAGCCATTAGAAATACAGTTCTCTAGGAATTAAATGTTAAATAAGCAGACATACTACAAATTTCTGTACATGCTAATTTTAGTTAATGATAAACAAAAGTTTTAATTACTATCCATATTAGTCTAAACTTGCAACCCCACAACATGCAAGGTAGTAATTATTATTTAAAAGTGATCATCAATTAAGCTAAAACTTTTCTGTGAGAAGACGTAAATAAATTCCCTTTATGGACAGCGTTTGGGACTTAAGTAAGGTTAGTAGAACAAATTCTTTTCACATGGAATGAACAACGTATTTCAGGAACAATACCTATTTATACATAAAAATATGTAATAAGAAAATGTGAAAAGGAATACTAAAATTAAGACTCTGAAAACTTCTTTTTACACTTAAAGACTGGTCAACTTTCCCTATGATTTAATGATACACTATCTAGAGCAAAAGTTAGTCGTTATGTCAATTTGAATTCAGTGGAGCTTGGAGAGAGCTGATTATATCACTAAAATATATTTGGAAATATAATATTTATTGGTAAATTTAATCTGATGACTAGCTGTTCCTTAGTGTTTTCAGTGGCTTCCTTTCTATAAAAGCTGGCTCATGTAACTCCTCAGCCTTTGAGAAATCACCAACACTCAGGTCAGTCACTGGCATCCAACCAGGGTGAGCTTTGGGAAAGTATTATTAAGAAAGCAGGGCTTATCTTGAGATCCTTTCAAACTAGCCCTTTTTCCTTTCTCTCTCCTCACTTTCACGGCCCCACGAGCTACTTTCTCACAGCGTCCCAGGCTCCTAAGCCCCCTCTCTACTCCCGCTGTCCTATTTTGTCTGCCTTTGGCCCCATATTCTCCAACAAATCTCAGCTGAAGATTTCATTCTTCATTCTCCTTTTCTGTCACACATTTTACAGACTCAGTAACTCATTCTCCTTTCCTATCACATAGCGTCAACTGTGCATTTTCATTTTCCACTGTTGCACGTGCGTGGCATTTTGGAATCAACAACACGTTAATATCGGATCACCTGCTTAATGCACCACCCCTTTCTGAAAATACCTGTGTTCTTAGTCTCCATATAATTTTTATTTAACTTTAGCTCTTTGCAACTACAATCAGACATGGGGTTCTAAAGTCCAAGGTACATAAAAGCAAATTTAAAACTTAACACAGTTTAAATAATACACACTCCAACCAACATATGATGCTTGATTTGTTTTCTTTTTATACATTTACTTCCTATATGTTTCATGTGATTTCTGTACACGTCTGATTGGATTTACAGGCATTTTTTTCCAGTGCAATATACTTTGTAGCATGGAGCACAATTCTATTTACATGTCCTAATGATATCTGAAATGCTATATATTGAAGATTTAATTCACTATCTCCTCTGTGCTCCAGTTCCTCAAGATCATAAATGACAAACTTATTCTCTCAATATTCAAAGTTCATAAGCTTGAACACTTGGTTGTATCCTTTCCTTTGGTCTTCACATCTATCCGATTTTTAAAATGTTCCTAACACTTTCTCCACAACAAATTCCAGATGTCTCTTCTCTTCTATTTAATTAGACCATCATCCCCTCCTGTCCTTCTTCCCCAGACACATTTATCTTATCCTGAAAAACTTCAACAGTGATTTAACTCTGCAGATACCAGAACAAAGGTTGAGAATTCACCCAATAAAAGGAGCATATTATAACATGAGCAATAAATACAACATTTAATTATTTATTTAACACACATTAAATTGGAGCTATTATGTGCAAGGCACTATTATCACCCCTTTAGAATTTTCACATCATGTTATCCTCATGATAATCTTACGAAGTAGCTACTGTGATCCCCATTTTACAGATGAAGAAATCAGGCATGTGGAGCTTAAATAAGACCCGGGGTCCCCTACAGCTGATGTGTCAAGGGACCAGGATTCTGGCATACACTATTACCTCCTAATCACAATACCATGTAGCCACATGGGGTGTTTCGATGTGTAATGCTGTGCTAGCTGCAAATAATTCAGTATCTGATTATCTATAGCAAATTCAAAGGATTTTAAAAGTATTAATTCTTATACTTACAAGGAATTTCCCTGTAGCCAATTTCCAAAGCATGAAAATAATTCATAAATTCCCTAACTGGAATTTTAAAAGCTTCAAAGAGGCCCATGTCCTCAAAAAGTCTGTATGATACCTGTAAAGGAGAAAGACAGAGTTTACGAAACAGCCCTTGGTGTGGGTTAGACGTAAAGAGAAAAAGGGGGAAAGATTATATATTCCATCAACCGTATTAATTTACTGCCTATAGAGACACTTATTGGGAACAATAAATCAAGCAGATATTGAAGACCTCTATGTCCTACCCCTGAAGTCCCTGATGAGGGGTATAGAATCTGTTTTTAAAGATAGAGACATATGCCTAAGAAACTGCCAATCAAAAAATCCAGTGTCACACTACAGAAACATATCAAGGCACTGAACTATGCGTGATAGCAATAACTAGAGATTAATATTTACTAAATTGCTCATTGTATAATATACACTGTAAGTGCTAAGTAAAGAATGAAGGAAAGCTTTACTGTGGACCAATTTTATAACTAAAAATAAACAAATAAATAAAAGCTTTCTGGAGGATGATGGATGCAGAGTTGTGCCTTGGTGAAAAATAAGGGGACAGAATTATGAGAGAGAAAAAGATTGCCTTGACTGAAACGTATAGAGAAAAAAAAAAAAGATGTGTCCTAATTCAGTATAAATAAAAATGTTTAAAATAATTTTTCCTCACTTGTCTTCCTTCTTTCTCCTCCAAGTATCTATTCCTCTTCTAATTACTTTCATAGCCCATAGACTCAAATCAAGTAAATATCTTTGGATGTAACTGGCATAGTTGATACGCAAATGATGGAGAAAGAAAAGAATGATAAAGGCACAGAAGGAGGTGATGGGAAGAGAAATGGTTATTCTTGAGGCAGAATGGAATACAGCCCCATTCATAACAACAGAGCAGCAACTGTTGACATATATAAATAAATATATATATGTGGCATTTAATAAGTGTGATGCCTGCTCTAAATAGTTTACACATATTAATTATTTACATTTTAATTAATTCACATAGCATTTTATGAGAAAGATACTGCTAATTACCAACATTTGAAAGCAGAGAACACAGAGGCACAGAGAAGTTGACTGACTTGCTGAAGATCACACAGTAAACACATTACGGGACCAGAATTCAAGCCAAGAATTATGGCTTCAGATTGTATACTGCTGCAAATCCTACCACCATTATTTGAGAAGTAATATTGTTAGGATTGCAATGACTTAAGTTTCCTGTTATTTTCTTAAAACATTTGAAAAATGAATTGAAAATTAAGGCAAGATATTTTAGAGTATTATTTTAAAATAGAAGAATTTTCACCAAGAAACTGATAAATCAATGGCCAATCATCTAAACTCACAAATAAAGAAAAGGCACTGTTAACAGGGTAAATATTGGTAACCGAAAAAAAATACTATTCCAAAATCTGAATGATGTCCTTTTAAATTTGTTAAAATAAACACGATAATCATCAAAAAGGCAGGCAGTACACTGAGGCTGAGAAGTCATTTCCATTGCACATATGTCTCTTTAGAAGTCTTTTGAAGTGAGACCTTCTCTATGTGGTCTCAGCCAAAAGGTGATTTCTTGGAATGCTAAAGTTAATTCATTTCAGCTGCCCTGAAGTCTTACTGGGGCGCAAAAAAAATATGCCTTTTACACAGTGAAAATTTCACGATTTTTGTACTTCCAAACTCAAATCAAAGGAAAAAACCATAAAGTTCTACTTAGCAAGGCAAATAAAGTTGCCTTTTCTCAAAGTTCAGTTATATAAATTGGAAAAATAACATAGTGACATAGTAAGAATTATGTAGTTATGTATTTGTTTTTGAAAGATAACTGGGAAAAAAAGATACATTATTGAATTTTGCCAAAATCTAATTGTTAATTCTCTCTAATCTTTCTGTTGTCTATGACTCTTAGAAAATATTTTGCGGCTAAGATGGTCAAGGTCCCCCCCTCCTGCCCCCAGCTCACAGAACTTCAAGGGGACCGAGGTGTGACACTGTCACACCAACTGCTATAATAACCACTGTCTATTTGCTCAGACTCTCTATTCAGAAAGTTTGAAAATATAATACATAAATGCATTTACGAGGGAACTGAAAAGAATTTGCAATGAAGGTAAAAAGTCTGGACTTCCAATATGCACATATCAGGTCCTGGGTCCATGTTTACCACATGGCTTTAGATGAACAGTTATGTTTTCTCTTTTAAGTCTCAGTTTCTTCTTCTGTTATAACTAGAGATTAAAAAAAAAAACCTGCATTAAAGTTGCTCTGAAGATTAAGCTGTCACGTTTCGAGAAGTCTGGGACATATACAGCAAATACAAAACAAGGGAACACAGTGTCCAGTAAAAGAGAAAGTCTGCCTCCTGGCCCACTGTCCCATCTTCTCGTGGCACCGTTGCAGGCAGATTTCCAGGTAAAATCACTCCCTCAGCGTGCTGGTGTGCAGTGGGTTTCAGAGAGTGGGACACAAAAGGTCCCTGGGGGACCCCTGAGGCGTGAGGTGGAGGTGGACTGGGTAAAACGGCTGCCCTTAAACTTGCGCTCAAATCAGTGCATATAAAGATGCTGCTCAGAGGGGAGGGTATAGCGCAGTGGTAGAGTGTATGCCTAGCATGCACGAGGTCCTGGGTTCAATCCCCAGCACCTCCTTTAAGGTAAATAAGTAAATAAATAACCCTAATTACCTCCACCTCCTCCCCACCCCGCCAAAAAAAAAAAAAAAAAAAAAAAAAAAAAAAGATGCTGCTCAGCATTGAGGAGGAAGGGAGAATAAGACTGAGACCACTAATGTGTAAAAACATGCATGGACCTTGAGGATGTCATGCTAAATGAATTAAGTCAGACAGGGAAGGAAAACACCACTGACTTCACTTATACGTAGAATCTAACAAACAAACAAAATTAATGAACAAACCAAACACACACAAACATGTAGACACAGGGCACAGCACAGTGATGGGGGGAGGGCAAGACAGGTAAAGGGGGGTCAACTGCATGGCGACAGATGGAAACTACATATCTGGTGGTAAAGATGCCCTTGGGTACAAAGGAGAAATATAATGCTGTGCACGTGAAACTTGTATAATGTCATAAACCAACATTACTATAATAAATTTTTTTTTAATTAAAAAAAAGAAGGAGTATTAACTCCCAGTAAAAGTACAAGGGTCCCCATCCTAGTTCCCCATGTGTTCGTGGTCAGATCAGAGTCCAGGAGAGGCACCAGCTGCGTGTTAGGGAGACTGTTGATTATTTTGCGCTCCAACAGCCATCCATCATGTTAGCACACTTCTGTACATATCAAGTAGGACTCTCATGATCTTGACACGTATCTAATTTCCCTGTTGGAAAGGGAGTTCCTTTAAGGCAGGGACCCATTTTTCTTCTTGCAGACTAGACTAGCACTTTGTGTCTGAGGGACTAACGAGTGGAGGAAAAGGCCCCTCTATCTTCTTCCTTCAAACCTTCACAGATCAGGGATTCTCAGCTCGAAGTTCCACACTCAAGACACTCGCTCAGAGGTCTGAAGAAAGCCTGCCTCCGATGCACGGAGCGGATATCAGTCTAACAAGTGATTTCTCTTCTAGCGTTTTGCAAGGAAGGGTTACTGGCCCCCCATAAATCTGGGTCCTGAATGCTCACCTTAGTCTTTTATTAACAAATCTGGTTGTCTTTAGTATCTCTGCCGTGATATCTATTCAATCTTTGAGAACTCACCTAAAACATTTTTAAAGAAGCTGAGATTATTACATCTTTCCGATTAATTAAGAGTGTGTATTTTGCTAAGTGCTTGATAACAGCGCAAATCCGTTTCATTTTATTTATTGAAAACAAACATGTCCAAATTCTTAATTTCTGTATGTTTTCTTTCTCCCTCGGAGAAACAAAACATTTCTATATTTAGGAAACCTTGAAAGTAGTCTAGCTTAAGGAAAAAAATACTTAAGGGGGGGGAAATATCTTGTTATTCTGCAGTAGTTCACATTCTATATTTTGTATGATATTATACAGTTGTTTTCCATGTTAAAATACAAAGAACTCTATTTAATATGTTTCTCACCACACTGGGGGAAACATATTTCAGCATATCATCGTATTTTTGATAAGTCCTAAGCACTGTATTAATCAAAAGTTTAAAAAAAAGTCACTGGAAATACAGACAATAGATTGGTGTTTATAAATTGGCAGGTTTCTTCTTTTGAGGGCTTGTATCAGCTTTTCTTTTGCTGAATTCTACGACTTTTAGATCATTTCTCCATCTTGCTTGTGTGTCCCTGCCCCTTCCATTTTGTCTTAAAAAATACACAATATTTCAGTTGCAGAATATGATATTCTAGTCCCTTGACGTTCCGGTTTCTTTTCTGATCCCACCGCCAAGGACTCTACAGAACGCTGGGCATTAAAATTTCCTTTCTCCACCTCATACTCACCACTGACGTTAAGCACATACGGAGCTGTAAACAACCAAGGAATTTTTCCCCCTACATTTAAAGTCATATGTGTGAATGTATTTCTTACCTGACTAAGGATACGGCCACATTTTCTTCCTATTTTTTCCACCAAATCAAAAATTGGAAAATTCCAAGTATTTAGCTGCTGCATGATTGAGTCCAAGTTACCCATGACAAGAGGTTCAGGAGCAAGAATTGGTTTGTCCTGCAATGAAGATACAAATGTTTTAACAACACGTTTAACAGTTTTTCTATAAAGTAATCTGTGCTTCCTTTGGTAAGTTCAGTTCAACAATGGAGTTTACCTGAAGTAAATGACTTAAAACTTCAGGGTGAATGAGTGATCTTCCAAAAAGAAAAATAAAAAAACGATCAAAAGAACAAAACATTGGTCCCAAAGTAAGGAGAAAAGGTCTTAATGCTCTTTGATGCGTTGAAGTTTGCATTATGTCACTGCCTATCGCTGGTTCATACATGCCGCAGCAAAAACAGGATGTTTCTTTCATACATTAAAACAACTGCTTTCTAGTCTTCTGTGGAGTTCTTACATACAGATTCAAGGACTTCAGAACACACTGCAATTGTATGCAAATTTATCTCTTTGTATGTTTATGTAAATTTTGCTGAGATGAGGATTTCTGGCTTACACTGGATTCTCAAAAGAAACCCAAGTGGGAGGGGGAGTTAATCACCCCAACTCTAATTGGTTCAATTTGTGTTACTACTTCAAAATCAGCATTAATCCCGTAGAATTACAATTACCACATTTTTCCCCCAGGGATTTTAATTTAATTCATGCAATGCATGGTTTCTTAAAAAAAAAAAAAATCCACCACATAAATGTAAAGACATTTTATAATTGGTCCCAAATGAAGACCTTCGTAAGAGTTTATTTACCAAAAAAATAGAAAATAAAGATAATGAGGATAAAGAAGCATTTAGGTTATTTTCTCTGACAATCTCTTTGACTTAAAAGTATAAATTAGGTGAAGAAAAATGATAATAGCAACAATTGATAATCACATGACAGTCAACTAGTTCCTACCACTAGCTCCCTCCCCAAATTAGCCAGACTCAAATGGAGGCTTTTATCCTCTCTAAGGGGCTCTCTTTAAACACATAAAATAAGTCATCGTCAAAAGATATTTTAATGGGTAGCAATATAAACCTGGTTTAATATAACAAGGAAAATAAACATTGGTTCCCTTTCTAAATCAAGGAGGCGCTAGAGAAAAAACCAACAGAAGCCCTAAGATAACGAACATGTTTCATTTTGATCAACGGACATCTATAAAACATTGTTTCACTGAATGAAATAATTCATTTCCTTACACACATTCACATTTTCAGCTGGGTTAGGAAATATCTGTAATCAGCTGTGCAGATGGATACTTCTGTTTTTAATCACTACATAACGGAACCATTAAGAGACCAGTAAGACTTGGATAGAGAGAAGTTATACTGCTACATACAGGGAGGGTTACGATACACGTGTAACCCACAGATGGTATCTCTGCAAATCTGATGATTCAGGGATCTGTTTCTAAGCCAATCCCTGCCATAGAAACCAAGTTCTCAAGCAAATGAACGTTATGTCATAGGGAGCTACCAGGAAGATCATGGTCTCAGGAGTGTAGGTGCTGCAAGCTGATGCTTTCCTCAGAGGCTCTCTTGGGCACTCGGTATCGTCTTCATTTTGTACAATATCACTGCTGTCACTGTTGTTATTGGTCTCATAATCAGAGGTAACTTGAGTGGTATCATCTGCAGTTCAAAGAGAACAAATTAGGAAACTTGCAATGGAAAAAGGCATCCCATTTAAGTGTATATTCCTGAAATGCATACAGTAAAGTGTTTAGGGAGTAGTGCTTTTATGAGCTTACACACCACGGATATAGGATCACGGGGTGGCAGAAAGCACACATTTTTTTAACCCAATGAAATAGATGGAATTATGATCTGTGACTTCCATGGCATTTAAGAATTCCTCTATAATCATTCTCAGGTCAGTAGTTCATACCTTCTAAAAATCCCCTGACTTTCTATTTCTTTTTCCTTTCTGCATGCCTCGACCCACTAAACCATGAGTAACTGGCTAAAATCCTAACTCTAGGATGGGCACGGGAGTGGGAGAAATTGAGTTGACACCCGAGAACAAAGTGGTCTGCAGAACACGTGGCAACAGTGTGTGCTAAGATGCGTGGGAGATCCTATCTATCCAATCTCCATCCCTAGGGGTCTGTGGCTTCCTTCTCTCTCTGCCCGTCTCCACTAACTCCCACTGCAGTCAGCACTACACTGTGCTCACCAGAGGGCCAGTCAGGTAGCATCAAGTGTCTGAAGAACATGCTTCTTGGGCAAAGACCTCAAGAAGCTTCTCGTCACTGCAAAGAGTGCCTGAAAGAAGTTTATGGCGTGTTTGTTGAGTGCCAGGTACCACTGAAAGCACTTTATTTGCACTAACGCATTGAATCTTCTCCCCAGTCCTCTGAGGTGGGTATCACTGCATCACTGCATCACTACTGCCCTCACTTTGCAGATAGAAAACTGAGGCACAGAAAGGTTAAGTAAACTGCCCAAGGGCACACAGCTGGTAAATTCTGCCACCAGACTATCCGATATCCTATCCTCTACTTTTGATGAAGTCTAGGTTTTTTTTTTATGGTTATTGCTTTCCATGGCCTAAAAAATCTTTGCCTTTCCCTAAGTCACAAAGATATCTTCTAGTGTTTTCTTTCAGAAGTTTTATTGGCTTAGCTTTTACATCTAGGTCAGGCGCTATCTCAGAATAAAGTTTCATACAATGTGAAGTAGGGGATGAGATTCATTTTTTTCCCAAACCCACTGGACTGGAAAATTGGATCTTTGTTGAAAGTTCAGTGAGTCTGTAGGCTTGGGTCTAGTTTGGGGCTTTCTACTCAACTGCATCTGACCTATTTGCTGGTCCTTACGCCAGCATCATACTCCCTCTATGACGTTTGAGTCTTGAAGTCAGGAAACAGTTCTGCTAACTCTGTTCTCCTTTCTCAAGACTGCTCACCCACCTTTCTCCCATCTTTCCGTGCAACTGCTTCTATGTTAGAATCAGACACCGTGGGGCATAGAGAAGGGACTATTTTGAATCTCCAGAGCTATGATATCAGATAACAGCCACACAGAGAGTTCTCCTTTAGATTTTTCCTTGCCTGTGTCCCTGGAACTTTGTCCGTTACCACAGCACACCACTCTTTAAGGCAAATAATCAATGAATATCAATGAATATTTACTGAGTATCTATCAGGAAATGCTGGTGCAGGTAATTAAGGATCATTCTTAGGTAACTATTGTCCTCAAGGCTGAAGTTCAGGGAAGTTATTTTTCTCCCAACTTGTCAACGCTCAGCACTAACAAAAGCAAGTCCCTAGGGTTACATCAGTAAAAGTAAAATGATAATTATTATAATAATTATGGCAGCAAACACTACTTACAGTGGCCCAGATATTATAATAAGTGCTTTATATGCTTTAATAATTTAATTCTCACAACAGTCCTGTTTGGTAGGTACTATTATGACTTCCATTCTACAGATGAAGGAAGTGGAGCACAGAGATGATAAATGAGTCAGTAGCTGAATCAGGATATAAACCAGGCTCCAAAGCCTGTCTTATGAACCTTTCCATAATACTGCTTCCAGGAAGAACTATGAATTTTTTTTTTAAACAAGCTTACAGTGATCTAAGCAGGGTCATTTCTTAGGGTCTGCAATGGAGATCTCCAGAGAGCACCCTAAAATCGATGCCCCTCTAGTGTGCACGATAAAATAACATTTCTATATAGTGGTATCCATTATATAAAATGGCTTCGCACTTTCAAAAGTGTACATTTGTGTACAGATGTATAGAAACATTTTGGACAGCTCTGCATCAAAATTTAACCTACGAGTAACTCTCGGCCATAGGGATTATGATTTTTATTTCCTTCCTTGGCTTTTTTAAATGTGTAATCTAAAACATCAGAAACATATGTTACCTTTTGGATCAGGAAAAAAAATCAAGTAAAGCAATTTCCATTCTGAGGAACGGAATCCAATAAAGAATTACCTGTTCTGCTGGGTGTCTGGATGGTTGCCCCACTTCTCTCCAGGGGCCCGTCAGCAGGTGTCCCTTGGGAATATGGTCTGCCACAGCTGAGAAATAATGGAACAGCTGTAAGAAGAATTTTTTCTTTTCCAAAGATCCCAGGCATGCACCAGGTATGGATACATTAAGAGAGAGAATAATCATCAAATATTTCCACCTTCTACTTACTCGTTTGATAGAAAAAAGTTCATTGTGTTTTATACACGGATGCTGATATGTGTAAGATAATGTCTTCTTTTTGGGGGAAAGCACATTCGATAAAAAGGATCAGAAACTGTTCAGCTCTCATCTTCCTCCACAGCCTAGGCCACACTTTAGGTCAAACCACCGGCAAAATTGAGCTACACTATTTAGAGAATCCTGGGGTAGTCTGCTACCTACTTCCAGGAGTGATTTTGGAGGCGCCCAAGTGTATTTGATCAAAAATATCTTTCCCAAGAGAATCCTCTGGAGTCTGTTTAACATTATTAGATTTATTTTTATGGCTTAGGAGATTTAATGTCCAAAGAGCCCTTAAGAAAAGACTGCATAAGAAGAGAATGATAGTATGTTAAGTTGTTTTTGGGTTTTTTTTTTTGCCACAAAATGAAAATTACTCTTTTCAGATTGATCAGTTCACCTTTTAAGGCCCTAAGGAAATGAATAAAGTAGACGTACTTTTTGATGAAGAGTTAATGTAACATTGACCACCCAGGATGCTAGCTGAGCAAAACAGGCCAAGGGAGCACACTGTGAGGAACGGAGGACAACGAAGGCACTTGAAAGGTGGGCAGGGCTCTTTGACAGAGGAGGTTAGAGGATGCAGGATGCCTTTGCTTTCTCAACAGTTTTGACCGTTCAATAAATCAAAAAGTAACCCCACAAATGGCCTGGCAAGTTTCCTCTCTCACTTATCTTGTTTAGAGACTTCATGAGTAGGTTTTAACTCTGCATTTCGCTCTGGGTTCTTTCATTTGCCTACTATTACAAAAGGTCTCAGAGGGTTTCTTGTTTATTTGTTATTTAACCACAGACGACTCTAAAAGTAAAAGAGTGGTCATTTACAATTTAACTTATTAAACATCTCATCGCTTTTTCCCCCATGAATCACATTTATACGTGCAGTAGAGATAAACATTTCCCAGTTAAGAGTATTTTCATCCAAAGTAAATTTATTTTTCAAGCCTTGAATGTAAGTGGAAAGCATCACACATACGCTATTTCTAAATATGAAATCCCATCAGTTTGATTTAATGATAGAACCAAAGGAAAAAGACAGTAGATGTAAATGCTGGGTTTATATTCCCGGATGACACTTGGTAGAAGTAAAGTGTGTCACTTTGAAGGTTTTTCACTGCAAGGTAATACTTAAAAGGAACATTTAAATTAGTAGTTCAAATATGCCAAAAAACCAGCTTGTTGCATAGACATTACAGCAGCCAAGAGACTGGGATTCAATGCCAAACCCTTCAAGTTCAGCAGGGGAAACCACAATAATTAGTCGTGTATTTCTGGAGCTCTTTGTGCCTACATGGGTGACTGCCTTGAAGGCAATAATAAAACATGGTTTGAATTATAGATTTAAAAAGCCCAAACACATAAAACACACACTCCTGGATTTATTAACATTACTGAACAAGTAGGCAGTGAAATTCCCTTGTTTTTCTCCCAAACTTCTTAAAAAAAAAAAAAAAGAAATCCCATCACATACTTTCTGCAAAAAATACAAAAATACAGACTGGTGAGAAAAGTTACGTGAATCGTGCATCTTTCCTGAACATCCTTGTTATACCTTCAGGCTACTTATTTCTCGCAAGTCTGGAGCTCACAGTGGGACAGTCTCCCCAGAAACCCCGGGAGCAGATGTCCCCGAGGCTGGTCACTCCACTGGGCTTCATCTTGGCTCAGGACACACAACCACACACAAAAAATGTTCCTCAAAGGTGTTCCGCCAAACACTAGCTCTATGGGCAATTATGGGATGTTAACCTAAAGAAATTGGTTCTGTGGTCAAATAAATTCAGAAAATGCTAGAAGGAACCTAAATCATGATGTCTTCTTTTTTGCAGGACTTCTCAGTGCTTGTAATAAAGTGATCTGTGTTGTGAATCACCAGGAGTAGAATATGAGCCTACTTTTAGCTCAGAGCTTACTTTTTGGTGGGGAGAAAAAGATGGAATTAACCTCCCTCAGAAATTACTGTCAAAAAAAAAAAAAAGAAAGAAAGAAAGAAAGAAATTATTGTATTAAAAAAAGCCATTACAGAGAGGGCAGCAGAAGAACCTTCAGATGGCAGAGTAACTTTTGACTGTAGTCCTGGTCCAACAAACACAAATGATTTTCCCTTTAAAAAATATTTGCAAAGAGAAAGGAAGTAAAAATAAAGATAATTTAAAAGATACTATCATTTAACTTGTAGAGTTTATGAACAAAGGATGGAAAAATGAAATCTGTGAGGCTTAAACGTGAGTTTGTCGATCAGGTCTGGGTCTAACCCAATATTTGATATTAGAAGACCAACATGTAATTAATTTATTCAGTTATCCGCATTAACCTTGTTGGCAGGGGGAGCTTTTTAGTCAAGACACTCTCAGGATTATGCTCAGTTTAAAAACACTCAACTCTTTATTACTTAAAAAAAATGTAATGCTTTAAGATTAGTTATTCACCATGAAGCTATTAGTAAAGAATAATTTGTTGATCAGTAAGAGGAGGTATTTCTTTCAAGTGGATCAAGGTAAGAGAACTGCTCTTACCATGCTAGGCCCTTTTCTGATTCTGTGGTAGACAACACTTTGCCATCCTGTTTCAATACGACAGAGCAGCCCCAGCAACTACTTAATCGCATTCAGAGATCCACTTGGGGAGGTCCTAATGGGCCATGTGTTATCCGCACATTTTTAAAGCTTTAAAATGGGAGTTATAGACTTAAGATAAAATAGTACCTTTCAAATCGATACATAATCCTCCCTGGAGAACAAGTTAAAAAAAAAATCCCAATAAAATATCAACTTATATCAAACTAGTTGGAAGGATTTTTTAAAACTAGAGGTTGTATGCATTCTCCATCAGAAAGCAGACAAAATATACAATGAATTATTTTATATCATCTCCAAAGGGTAGCTGTGTGGACCATATGGCCTCTAAACTTTCTGTTAATGGAAAAAAAAGCACCGAAAAATTAAGTTTCTTTTCTTCTAGCCTAGTCAACACAAATCATATTACCTTGCATTTTCTTGTCAACTACGTGGGCCAGCCCACACAGAGCTGCGTGGACTGCTGGTGAGTGTTCCTAAGCGGAAAACCAGAACGAGTTTTGTTATTAGTGAACCTCCAGTTAACAGTGATCAATTCCTTACCTGCTACAGATAACAGGCGGCGTCAGGATCTGAGGCGAAAGGTCAGGGGCACTCTGCGTGTAAGTTAACACCCGGTGGGAACGCAGGCCTTGTCTGGCGGCTGTGTCGGCCGATTCTGGAAACTGAACTGCAGAAATTTTGCTGACCGGGCTGCTGGCAGGAGTCCCTTGGAGAGGTGAGGAGCAGGGCGATGAAAGAGGTGAGATTTTCACTAGGGAACCTAAGAAAAAGAGGTACGATTAAGTTACTAAATAAATCTTTGGAAGTCAAAACTGCAACTCGTAAACTTCACCTGGGACTCCTTTTAACTCAGTAAGGTGAGGACTCAGGCCACCGGGGGCCGCCTCCGCTGCGTGCTACCATCTGGAGAGAGGATGTACGGGCCGGGGGAGGGTGTCTCTGCAGCATGGAATGGGAACAACGCGTCATCATGAAAAAACTGGTGGCCATGCTGGCAAATTCACTTAAAGCCTCGGTGTCCTGGAGTAACTTCAGGACAGAAGGGTATTATTTTCTGCTCCCATTTTTGTTTCTTCTTGGCATTCTGACCTGATGACAACAGTTAAAAATTTCTCATGCATTTGCCTTCTCTTAGGTTGTGAGGTTTTCAGCAGCAGCAGGACCTGCAGTTGTTTGAAAACTTTAACGTATCTGGAGCGGAGTCTAAGCACGCAACGGCTGCTTGAAATAAGTAAATAAGGAAGATACATTTTTGAGAGGAAACTGACTTAGCTAACCATCCATGTGTTCAGTGAAACTACTTTCTGTGTGTGAAACATTACTTCGATCGGCGTTAATTTCTAAAGGAAACATTTAAAAAAGTTAATATGATCCATTTCAGATCAAACGGTGGGCCTAAAGCTCAAATGAGAAGTGTGGATGTTTATGCCAGACCGTGTTTGCTCTCAGCTGTGAACATTTTCACAAAACACTGGCTTAGATTTCAAAGTGATGATGTCTGAGCACAGGGATAACGTCTTTTGAAGTTCCTCTCTCCAAACACGGAGAAGGCAGCCTGCACTTAAAATTGAAGAAAAGAGAGGAAAAAAACTTCTGAACAACTCCCTGCTTACTGATTTTCATGATTTCAGGCGAAACAATCTACTGTAAGGCAAATGAAATGAAATCTTAAAAGTTGCCTTCTGTTTCTCACCGCTCCGGGGAAATGTGGAACCAGCAACATTTACATCATCGAATAGATTATGTGGTGAACCGGCCACTGGCTTGGTTTGCTCCAATGTCCAATTTTCTCAAAAGTTGTTATTTGTCATATCCAGAGGTTTTCTGGTCCACCAAGAGGAATATTAAGCTTGTTGAAGGGCTTTTGTTGGCACTGTTATGTTTTTATTTTGTTTTGTTTGCTTTAAAAGATGAGAAACTGTACTCTTCCTGTGATTGAATGTGGAGGCCAGCTACCTTCTAGTCTTTTGCTCAATATTTCTACTGATTTCTGGTCACCAGATCAGTCCCCCGCCTTGTACTTGACAAATGGAACCACTCAGACGAAGAGAGATGAAACAGCCTTCCCAGAGTTCCAGTGCAAGTAAACAGGAGACTATGGAGTGAGCCCAGCTATTCTTAGTAAACTGTGCTTTATTCGTCCAGTGTTTGATGGGAGATTGCCCAACGTGGAAGAAAAATTCATTATCTGCTAGGTTGCATTTGTATTCCTCTTTACAATGCCATGCCTTATGGTTTTCATTCTGATTTCTATTTTTATTGAAAAGATTTAGCTGTTTTACCAAAGATCCTGACAAACCTTCACATTACATCATTTCCTGAGCCAAAAGAAAATTAAGTTCTTAACTCAGAGTTCCCCAGCCAACCTATCATTGTGTGCAGCAAGTTAAGTTACAGATGTGCTATAAAGTACCAATGGCTGTAAATCTTTTTCAATAGAAAGATTTTATTTGGACGTCCCAGGCTAAATTTAATTTTTAATATTATCTCTAACATTTTATAATTAGATTTTCTTCTTATAATTTTATAAAATAAAGGAAACACAATTTTCACCAAGCTGTAAATCCCTTCCCATTTCTCCAATGCTATATATAACATTATCGGATTCACACACACGTGCATGTGCTCTCATGTAAGAAAGGTTGGAAAGGACTAGATTAATTTAGACTATTTGATAGATTAAGGATGATGAGCCACCAGATTACCCTAGAAAAGCAGTTTAACCATTAAGGAGCTGGATGCTGGTCTGATGTGGTTTAAAGGTTATCAAGGTGTTTGTTCATTTAACAAATTTTTTTTCTTTTTTTGTTTGTAATAATTTATTCTCAACAGTTGTAGTAATAATATTTTTCTGATTAAGTCCAATGATTATGCTTTTCCAAAGGAAAAACTCAATAAATCTTTTTAGCCTTAGTTGAATCAAAATTATTCTTTATCTGAGGCAATTCCAGATGATTCATTTAGAATTACCAATATTTTATAAATGTGTGTGTGTGTGTGTCTGTGTATGTAAAACACACACTTCCAGAACCCTCACATATTTCATTTTGACTATCACCATTTTATCTGACCACAAACTAATAAGACTTCTAAATTAATCATTGTGCCAGGCTTGTATATTCAAATAATGTTATCACTCAAAGTAAGTACATTCGGAACTTCTTCTTTTTCCATTTTTGTATTAAGGTATAACTGACATACGTCAAGATGACTCCTTTTGGTGTACCGTTCCTGTGAGTTTTGACAAAGGTGTAGAGCCACATCACCACTACCACAATCAGGAGTGGACTGGTTCTCTCACCCCCCAAAATACCCCTTGTACTTTGCAGTCAACCCGTCTCCCCACTCCCAGCACTTAGCAACCACGGATGATTGCCGGACCTGTAGTTTTGTCTTTGAAAGAACATTATGTAACTGGTATCTTAGAATTTGCAGCCCTTTGAGTCTGGCTTCTTTCACTTAGAAATCATTTAACAGATACAGATGGCGTGCCTGATTGCGGGACTAAAGGAGGTGGTCGTGAACAAAATAAAATTCCCTGGTCTCAAGGTCTCCTCTTTCAGGGGAGACAGAAAGTAGGAAGAGAAGAGGAGGAGGAAGAAGAAAGGAGGGGAGGAGGAGGAAGAAAACAAAATCAGATGGTTTTAAGCGATACAAAGAAAAAATATTGCAGAGGACAGGGAAGCACAGAACACACTAAGGTAAAATTTGATCAGAAGTCTGATGATATAAGAAAGACATTTAGACAAGGGCTGGGGAAAGAATGTTCCAGAAAGAGGGACCCACCGGGGGGGGGGGGTGTCAGAGGATCAGTCAGGAGGTCATTGTGGCTGCAGCTTAGCAAAGAGGAAGAAGAGGGGCTGGGAACGGGCTCAGAGGGGTTCCTGGCAAGACGGCGTCGGGCTGGCCAGGTCAAGGCAAGGTTTTAACTGCTGCATCTTAGACTCCTGATGGGCTCTGCTTTAGGCAATTCTTTAATTATTTTGATAAGTAATTCTGAGTTTTCAGATAGTTTCCTACCACTTTTTTTTTTTTTAGAGTAGTTGAAAGTCTATGGGAACATTGCCCATTTCTGTCTTGACACAATCTATCTTCTGAAGGCAAATGATGAGCGGAGTGATTTTCTTCATTGCTAATTTTTAGTAGCGGCCAGCTGATACTCTCCCAAAAAGCCAATTCACTCTTAAAATACAAATGTAAAAATCCACTCAACGATTAGCGTTCTTGGAACTCATGGATTAACTAAACTTAAACAAATAAGCAGAACTTAAGACTCCAGACTTACTGCCTGAGACGAAATTTCACATAAACCTTGAAGCAGAGGAAAAGTGCTTTGCTTCTGCAGTGCTGTTAGTCTACATATTTTGAATGCTACTAACAAGCATGGGTCCTGGCAATATGGTGAAAAGGGGGGGTGGTTTTATTCTGTGGATGAGAAGGCAACGGTCTAATATACACATTTCTTTTCTCCCAAGCCAACTATTTCTCACAGTGTGCCTTATCATAGTTTACTTAAAGTTTTAAAAACAGAAAGGATTAGGAATGCTGTAGGAAATGGGCATTTATTTACATATATTAGTCTTCAAATAGATGGAGAGATGTAAGTAGAGATAATAACCAAATACTCTTTCTTTCTAGAAAGGAGAGACTGAAAAAAATTATTTCACACACAGGAACAGGATATTCTTTTAAGTCTTCAAAACCAAATTATTTTCTAAGATTTTTTTTAAAGTGTAATCATGTTTAAAGTTAGAGGGATGAAGTTTAGGACCTTTGGAAGTCTCATTCAACTTTATGTTGCTTGCATACACACACACACACACACACACACACACACGTAGGGACTCAGAGAAATATGCATGCTCTCAAATATATTTACCTTCATTTTATATTTAAATAATTTTAAGAGACTTCAGGAAAAAGACATAGCTTGTGAAATTCAAAAATCTCTGGATGATTCAAACTGCTGTAACGTGAAATACTTAAAATTAAAACATTTAAAACATGAAAAATGGAACTTTAAAGCATTCTAAAGTACCAAATTACTCCTTTGAGTAATTGAGTCTTTAATTCCTTGCTCCTGAGAACAAGAGAAAATGTGTGTCAAGACACAAGAAACTTTGGGCAATCAAAGGGAGACAATAAACAGTCCTGGAGGGAAAATTAAGTGAATCCATCTGTCTGTGCTGTAAAACTCTCTCCGTTTAATTTTAACTGAACAAAAAAGGAACTAGTATGTCTGATAAATCCAAGCCTCTTTTTCATGCCCACAGGAAATGGACAGCCGTAATATTTTTCCAAAACAAAAGAAGTATCTAAAGTATAGAGAATGCAAAAAAAAAAAAAATCACAATGCTATAACTAAAGTTCTTTCTCATTTCAAATTTTCTATAGGAAAAACTCAGTCTGACTTTTAGGTGCAGAGATATCTGTAATCACCGTAACAGGATTATAAAAATCTTACAAAAATTGTAAGGATCTGGAAAGGAACTGCAGCAGATGTGATAAGGATGAATTAGAAGGATTTTAAAAGCAGAATGACATAAAGGCCTCTGTACATATTCAGTGACTCATAACAGAAAAGCAAGATTGAAAATGCAAATTGTATTTAAATCTCCTGTTTTTATGCTTTCATCAAAGGACTCCTGTGTGATTTCATCCATTTATTTTATACTAGTAACTGCATAATAATTGTTTGTGTTTCAGCTGTTTAAATGAATGCCGACTGACTGAGCTAGAAGGACACACTGTTTACTTGATTTGCGCAAAGAGGAGATTTCATTAGTCCCCTCTGGACACAGGTCATTTATCTTCCAGGGTTTCTGTTCTCTAAATTTACCCCCGTCTCTTTGGCCCACTGCTGCTTACTTCCCTCCTCAGGCTCTTTTTACACTTTGATTCCATTTCCTCATACCCTGCCACACAAAGGGGCTTTCCTCGGCCCCTTTCCACCATTTCTGGCAAACCAGGTGGCATCACTGTCACTTACTTACGTCACACCCACTGAAGCTCAATCAGCCCCAACGTGCCATCTATGCCGGGAAACAAGAGTTTCCAAACGGAAGGGCCCGTCTGGTCCAGGAAGAACAGTAACTGAGCTTCAGCTCTCTGATTCTTGATGGATATTTTTCTCCCTTTTGGCAGACTTTCAGGGATTTGTTTAGTTGAATTCAATAAGCATAGGACACAGGTCATTTCAGAAAGATTTAGTGCTGTGACAGCAGTCTGAAGATGGTACAACGCAAAATCCCTTCCAAAGTAAAGACAATGCAGATACTTCATGTACTTCATGGCAAGAAGGGAGAGGCTCTTACCCCTCCTGGGGCTCTGTTCTCTCCCATCTGCCTGTATGGGATCCTCTGTGGACATTCTGCTCCTTTTACACTTTGCCCTTTCTTCTCGAGCGCAGGCATACAAAGTAGAAAGAAGAAGGCAGATTATGAGGCTGTTCCTCATGTCTGTTTCCATCATTTGCTCTGTTATTTCCAGTGACTGCACTAACCATGACCTTCATTCTTCTTGACTCGATCATATTGGTTACTTTAAGAATTTTAATTTTATTACTTAAATGAAGAAACTGAGAGGCAGAAAACTGAATCATCCCATTATCTTGTCCTCAGCCAAGGACAAGACCCCCCCAAATCCTGATTTCAAATGATCTCAATTTGTTGTCTTCAATTTTTTTCCAAGTCTTTAGGACCAAAGAAAAAATTCTGGATGAATTCTGTGACACTGGGCAAGTTACTCAACATTTCTGTGTCTCAGTTTCCTCATTTGAATCCGTTTCTTGAGCTATACAAGAACACTTAAAGAATGCTTAAATTCATACTTCATCCTGTGAGTTACATATTATTATTGTCTAATATTTTAATTATTTCCCTTAAAAATCTTTAAAAAAAAATAACTACAAATCTGGAAATACTATTATTCATGCATACAATGCTTGTTTGGATGGAATCATGGCTTTCAAATTTATTTGTTTGCCCTTTCAATTAGACCTCAGACTTTTTCTCTGTTTTTACTTTCCCTTCTAGAATACAACCATCACAAATTTCTTTAGTTAAGATTTGGTAGGTGGTAAAGTTTTTATTTAGCTGAAGATGTCATGAATTCATTCCTATTCTTGAGAGACAGATTTGCCAGGCACACAATTTCAGGTTGACTATTACATTCTCTCAGAACTTTGAAGAATTCGAATACTTTCCTGGGTTCCGACACCCTTTATTTCTGACAGTTCTGTTCTCAGACTGATGGCAAGATAATGAGGTGTCTTTTCTGCAGCTAATTTTTCTTTCCTTTTCATCTTTGGTGTTCTGCAGTTTCACTATTAGGTGTCTGCGTGTGATATATATGTATTCTTTTACCCTTATTCTCTTCTCCTCAAATAGTTTATGTTTTCTACCCTCTAATAAAACTATGATTATGGATTTTAGAGCCTCTAACTCCTTCTCCCTATAGTGCTTAAAATCGTTTACGCTTTCAGTTTCTCATCAATGTTTCATTCTGGGTAACTTCTGCACGTTCTCTCCCTTCCAGTTTACTGATTATTCCTTCTGTGGTCTCTTACGCCATTTATCCTATCATATTTCTCTGATTACGCTTCCAAAAGATATTTAACTGCTCTATAATTTTATCTTCTCTCATTGCCATTTTTGTGACCTCATGTTTTTCTTATTTATTTTTAAATTAAATGAAATATTTAAATATTTTAGCACTTAAATATCTCAACCCTTTCAGAGATCTGTAAAGTTGTGTTTTTTCCTGTTTTTTTCCTCATACTGATTTCCTACTCATCCAGTAAGATCTGTAAAGTTGCTTTTCCTGTTTTTTTGTGTTTTTTTTTCCTATTTCCTTGCATGTTTAAAGTGATCTTGGTTATAAGCTCCCGTTTGTCTGAACATGATATGTTGAAGTTGCAGGGACCTTAACTCATGATGCTTTCCTCCAAAAATTATCTATACATATTTTTGTGGGCAACCAAGGGGTCCTCAAGGAGTCCTCAAGGGGTCCTCCTGACCTAGGGCCACTTTAATGCCCCTTTAAAAGCCTCAGGTTTAATGTGGAATCTTCAAATCCAATTCCTCCATCTTGCTGAAGTCCCAGACGAGTGTCTGCATTGTTGAGCTGATCTGTTTTTGCCCTTAGTGTAATCCTGATTTAAGTATTTGCCCACACTGTCCTGTTCCTGACCCTAGTAAAAGCTCAATTCTACTCATCAGACCATTAGTTACTTCTAAGTTACAAAAAGTATATTGAGTGAAGTAAGTCAGAGAAAGACAAATACCATATATCACTTAAATGTGGAATCTAAAGAAAAATGATACAAATATTATTTGCAAACTAAAAACAGATTCACGGACATGGAAAACAAACTAGTGTTACCAGAAAGGAAAGGGTGGGGGGGGGGCATACATTAGGGTCAGGGATTAAGAGACACATATCACTATGAAAGAAAACAAACAACAAGGACCTATTGTACAGCACAGGGAACTATATTCAATTTTTTATAATAACAAATAATGGAAAAGAATCAGAAAAATATATATGTATATATGTAACTGAATTGCTTTGCTGTACACCTGAAACTAACACTGTAAATCAACTACAATTCAATAAAAAATTTTTTAAAAAAGGAATGAATATATCTAAAGAGTAGAGAGAACTAGATTCATTTCTGGAGAACCAGACTACTTTTAGTGATTTCTTCCAGTGATGCAATTTCAATAAAATGGTACCCTGTGCAGGAGGTGGCTTCCTATGCTAAACAGTAAAGATGTAAGCAGAGTCAGTGCTTGAAGTTTCAAGGAATGGTTACCAGTATAAAGTGGGTGATCAAAGGGGAAAGAAAGTACAAAATTTTCTTTCCTAGATGCGAGAAACAACAACAGAAGTGATTCCTTAAGTTGTGCCTCTTGTAATTAAGATTGTATTTCATGGTGGGCTTTTGAACTATTAGTGAAACGTGAGTACTGGTTCCCTAATCCTCACAGAAACACTGCCACTTTGTGGACTTCTGCTTCTGGCTAGGATGCAGTAGTCTGTAGTGTGTCTATGCTTCTCTGGGAACAAATAGCAAAGCTGAGTTAAAAATTAAAAGAGCTATCCAGGCAAGGCAACCCATTCTAAGAGCCTAGGCTTCCAAAGAGAAGAGACCCTCAGAAGGGCGAGCCAAAATCCTGTGAACTGTTCTTCCAACCGGAGCATTATTTATTGACCACTGGCATGTAACAAAAGGCGAAGAATCCAGGCAGACGGACACAGCTATTAGGAAGACAAGCCAACAGAGCTTTTAGTAATGTCATGAGGCTGATGACACAAGTATTGGAGTCTAGGGCTGCCATGGCAGCCAGAACTGAATGTCTAACAGCCCAGTGGGAAGAGGGCAGCTTTCCCCTTGAGCCATTTGGTGAATTCTTTAGCTGCTATTAAGGCAGAAGATTAAGAAGCCAAGCAGAGAGCTACTGAAAATCTCAGCAGAGTTTTCTGCAGTGCTGAGAGGTGAAAACCTGGCGTGAGAACCTTCCAAGAAGGAGAGGTGAGAGTAAATACCCCAGACTCTCCACTGGGATTCCAGGAGGGGGCCCAGCCTGGACGTGGTATCAGACAAAAACTGTATGCAAGTTTTGACTCAGCACAGATTCTGATTCAATGAGGTGATCTTCCCCCAAATCATTTTACTTTCCTTCTCTCCCTGAAACTTCACTGATAGCCAGACTCCTTCCCACAGCTCGCTGTCCTCTGCCCACACACCCGCTTTCATCTCCCTTTCTGCCTTCAGTGCTCTCCCCTTCAGCTGGTTAGCTTTGCCAGCCACATACAATCTTAAGTCCCTGAAGCGTTCCCTCTACATGCTGGGTCTTGTATCTCTTTTCTTCTTTCACTATTTGAAAGTTTTCCTTCACTTCCTTATCATAGCCTTTAACACACTAAGTCTATAGTAATAGCTGGCAATCTGTTTATAGTCCCCACTAGAATGCAGGTGAGTGTTCTGTGAGAGGAGGGGCAGGGAGTGGCTGAATCACCGCCATATTCCCTCAAGCTAGTTCGGTGTCAGAAAGAGTGAACACTCCACACGTATTTATTGAGTAAATGACACTTGAAGGGAAGAAGCTGATGCTTAGAAGCACAAGGGGCGCACTGACACCAACCTGGAAATCATCATGCGAATCCCAGATGGGAGAAATCACATCAAATTTCACTTTGCACCTGTCTGAACAGGAAGGACAACCTCCCACTCACAGTGCTGCTGGGTCTCTTGGTTGCTGATTTGTGGGCTTTCTCAAAGGGCTCTCAAAGATCCTGAATTATATTTTCTTCAAATTGAGAAACCTCTTCCTTTCCATATTTATATATTTGGAGGGAGGTGGTGAGCGACACAGAGTAAGAATTCCTTTGAAAAAATCATAGTATGTATAGTAAATGAAGCATTTCCTAGAATTCATATAAATACCATACTCCTGGGAAATAATTTTCTTTCAACAGACACTAAAAATGAAATTGAAATTTCTTAAGTACTTCATTAGCTTTTATATTATAAGATGATGCTTCCAGAGATTATCCACAATGCTGACACTGACTTCCTACTCATCTAAAAAGTTCACGGTCGGATACTCGGTACAGCAAACATAAAAGACTCTGTGTCATCATACAAAGTGGAAATTTACGTAACTAACTGGTTGTGGAGGTTTTTATTTTCAGGACAGTCAAACCAAACACATCGGAGTGTTTCAACACTTAAGGTTTAGTTCATCCCATGACTGCGCACTCAGTGAATATGAACTGTTTTCCCAATGAGTTACTTACCTGGTCGATTCTGCTTTTTAGCCTTTACATGATTAGCCGCAGAAACAGCATAGGACGAAGTGAAGGACCTGCTTTTGGTGAGAGTCATCATCACCGGGTTTTTCCAAGAATCTGGATTAATAGCACTATAAAGACAGAGCATAAAGAAAAACGAAGAAATTATTCATCAGTTACAGGAGCAGACTGTACCAGAACCCAAGCATCATTTCTGTAATAGACTTGCCAATCTGAGTCATGGCTCAGGTTCAATGACATTTTATCTCCAAATGACAAACTAGGTTAACTAAATTCTATCTCTACTGCAGGGATGTGGCAGTCACTCTTCAAGGACACTGGGTTAACAAAAGGCAAAAGACAGCTTTACTATTTATCCAGTTAATAGGAATCAAATACTTCCTCATTTTACTTCTATAATCATGTTACATTTTCTAAAAACATGGCAAATTAACTGGTTAAGATGCAGGTGAACTTACATTAGGTATGAATATCATGATGCTTCCTTCTATGCTTTTTTTAAAAATTATTCTTTCTATATCTAAACTCAAAAATTAGGTGTTTGTAAAGTCATTCGAAGATAGTATTTTTTGCAGTATTTCCTTGTGAAGGAAAAGGTTAGTAACAGGCTTTTAGCCTACAGTTTCTTTTACTGATGATACCCTGAAAAGAAAAGATTTGATGAGTCAAATCCCCCTGTAGACATACTAATGATGGACCTGTTGCTAAACACACTGATACTATTTACTAGGAGAAAGGTGACGACAGTGAGTCTTCACCTAGGGAATGCTTTTAGCAGGATATCCTTGGTCTGTCTAGGCTGTTACTGTAAATAAATCTGGAATCAATAAATCTCTGGAACGTTGGAGTGGAAAACATTACAAAGCCATGTAATTAATGAGATATAAATTTTGAAGGTGTTCCAAACCAAAATTTACCTGCAGGCATTGCTCAAAACCTTACACGCTGAATCTGAAACAGAATTCATTGTATTTTGAGACAGAAAAGAATTTAGGAAGGTATGTTGACCATCTTGGACGGCGCCAAAGGAAAAGTGCTTGCTTTGTGTTTTGCTAACTAACACCTGTGTGCTTTCAAGCATTAGTCAATTTGGTACTGGTTAAAATCTATCATTTGCATGAGTAAAACTGGACAATATGATCCTTAGCCAATCTCAAGAGTGGCACTGTAAGCAGGATGTACCTGGTCTCTCTGGGTGGCGTACTGTAAATCAACTTGAAACGGATGGAATTATAGGGTCATGAACGGGTGGAGATTGTCATGTAATTAAGTGCTAATGTGGGATAGGACCTGGCAAAGGAAAACACTCTGAGCATGCATGTTGCTACTGCCTGGCCTTAGTAAATGTAGCGATAGGTATGACCTTTAATTTGTGTTGAGTCTGATTTGACATTCTGACACTTGTTACCTCAATTCTTTCCTCTTTTTCTTTTTTGGAGAGCTCTTTCTTCAACTATTGACCTAGGCACTTCATCTTTTCTCCTTACTTCTAATAGAGATTTACAAAATATACCAAAGATATCTGAAATGAGGAATAAGCCCCGGCAATTATCAAACGCAACTAACAAAAGCATACAAAATATTTGTTTCTTATCCTTCTTGGAAATCTCATCCTAGGCATTTCACAAATGCCTGTAATTTTGAAACAATAAAAACAAACAAAAAAACTTTGAATCTTAGATAACTACATCTTATTTCCTTACAACTCCTTTTGCTCAACCGATTGACTGAAAAGACCTACTATGAAAAAATTTTATGTAATGTATATGCAGCCTTGGTGTTTTCTCAGTAATGATACAATAAAAGGTTGTGACTTTTCTATGTAGATTTTAAAAGATGAGATCTGAATAGTAACTATTTTATAACATCTTAAAAAGTTATATTATGAGAGCCAGCTCGAAAACTGCCTACTACTGTTTTATATTTCTTTAATAAAGACATTTATAATATGCATTTGAGAAGTTTTATAACTTAAAGTGCAATAATGGAGTATCTTTAATGTATAGGGAGTTAATGAATTTCAAGATAAATAAAATTCTAGCATATATCCTTTCTTAATATAATAAATATTAATGTATCACAATTTATTATTATATATTATAAATATTAAGTTATTACAATAATTATTAAAATAGAAAACCAATAAATATTAATTTGCTAAAATATATATTATTAATAAATGCAGTTTCAAATGCATTGCTTTGTGTGACCCTTGTAATTGTTTTCAGCCACATATTGACCTTCACCTTGATTCCTGTTTTGATCTCATACATATGTAATGATTCGGATTTGGGAGAGGAAACTAGCTTGGGGAAACCTTTACTTGGTCTTCGCACACTCACACAGCAGGGGAAAACTCCCTGTGGGTCTGCTGTGGAAGGTCTCCCCCCTCCTCCACACAAGTGCGTTTTATAACGTTAGTTTTACCTGTAACAACTTTATTCTGGGTCCTAAAAGTCTTACCAGGTCCTAACAGTTGCTTTTACTAAGTTTACAGCCTTCTTCCTGCCCAATATAACAAGGGAGGGGTCAGTCATTTCCAAGGCCAACGTGGAATGATTAGGGTGATTTATTTCGGACTATTTTATTTCTCTCGATTACTTCTTTGTAAAAAGCACCTACTGCCATTCTTCCACCTAATTTTATTCCAATTGTGCCAAAGTACTCCCTTTCCCTAAGAATTCCTTAGAGTGGGCACCAAAGCTCAAGCTAAGGACCTGCTTCCCAGGACACACATCTCTGAGAGGTAGGGTGAAGACACGCTGATTCTCAGGCCAGTGTCCTTTCTACCCAGCTGGATTGAAAACTACCCAGGAGGTGCAGGACTTCCTTATATATTTTGGATAATAAGCCTTTATCAGATATATTTCAGAGGAAAATATCACCAATGAATTTTAATTTCAAACTTTAGGAAATGTTTATGAAACAGATTGGGGAACATCCTCCAATGGTGACGTTCAGAAGTTTTATGAAAGTCCAGGTAAAAAGACAGGGTGGAATTACACTATGGGAAAGAAAGAATCATTCAGGCTTACTTCTCATTCTATAGGTTTAACAGACTCCCCATAATATGTTACTCTGGAAGAAACCAATTATATTTTTAATCAAGAAAGCAAGAGAAGTCGGCAGTCATTAAATTCTTATGATATGAAAGGTTTCCATTTCTCTGCCAATCTCAGAATGATGCTTTATTTATATTCAAGGTCAAGATCAAGAGAAAAATCACTTCTAATATTGCCTTCATGTAATTCGACAAAGATGTGGTAATTTTTCAGCCATTAGGTCATTGATAAAACTGATGTAAATGTTTCCAAAACCCGAACTCATATGGTAAACGTTCTCATAATTTTTGAATTCATATAAAGTATGCTATGTTTATTCTAAATAGAAATAGACAAACACAACAGCTCCCTCTGAAAGCAGCCCTTTCATGATGTTTTCTCCAAAACTCTCTAGATTTTAGCACCGTCTTTCCCTTTTGCATTGGTGATTCGGACTTGTCAGTCACTTTATAAAATAAGAATTAATATACTAAAGTTTATTCTATTTATTTTTTATTGAGGTACAACTGACATATAACATTATATTGGTTTTAGGTATATAACATAATGATTTGATATTTGTATATATTGTGAAACGATCACCACAGTAAGTCTAGTTAACATCCATCACCACACATAGTTATAAAATTATTTTTTCTTGCGATGAGGACTTTCAGGATCTACACTCTTAGCAACTTCCAAATATACAGTACAGTATTATTAACTATACTCACCATGCTGTACAGTGCATCCCCGGGACTTACTTATTTTATAACTGGAAGTTTGTACCTTTTTGACCTCCTTCACCCATTTTGCCTACCCTTCTCCCCCTGCCTCTGGCAACCACCAATCTTTCCTCTGTCTAAATAAAGTTTAAATTACTGATTGAACATTTCTAGGTGCTCTTAGAATGATAATCTACTTTTTGATCTGATCTTCTGCCTTTCATATAATGCTAGGATAGCTAACCTCGTGGGCTGCGGGAAATCTAACAGTCATTTGCAAATGTCAAGTTGGATACTTTTGATTTAAAGATAAAATGTAGGTCTCCGAAGAGGTGAAATCTAGCCTATGCCTTTGGGCTCAATCCTTCCCATCCAAAGTCACAGTAGCAGGCATCACCTCAAGTGTCACAACCCCCTTTTATATTTAAGGTCATACAACACAGTGTAAGCCTAATTATCTGATGTTAATCTCTGTTCTGCTCTGGATTTAAACCATATACCTTTTTCCTTTTTGAAAATGGCCTGTGACCAACTATAATCGGTTGGGCCTCCCTCCCCCTGTAATTTGTAATTCATTTTTGGTAAGGAACTTCTCCAAGAGTCATGAAACCAACAGGAGCGTTGCCTAACCTGGATGAAGGTGCTTCGTGAGCTTTGATGCTGGCACTCCGATCCCTCCTCACGGGGGCAGGCTCCAAAGTGGGCAGGCCTGTGGCTGAGGTGGTGGTTGTCCAGGTCGATGAGACTCGTCTCAACAATCCAGGAGGCAAACTCCTCCTCAGACGCTAGGAAGAAGGAGCAATGGTTTTATTACCAAGCACATTTTCTATCACTAACTTGTATGTCATATAATGAAAGAAAGTGGGTTTTTAATTGGCAGTAAATTTATTAAACTCTGTTGTTTGAAAATCACTTATCTAAAATGCGGGTGACTCAGAAATTCAGTAAGAAACTCTGGGCAAAATGAATGAATATTATCAAAAGAATATTTTGGGATCTTCATTTCAATGACTATACAAATATGGGATTATGGGAATAGGGTCAACTACCTTGGAGATAATTTTATAGTTGTGTTAGTTCAATAGGGTTTACGCACCTATGCACACATGGTATTAGCTATTATGAGCAGAAGTTTTTCCTCCTAAGACACTTGTTTGAGCTATGGCTTAATTTCTATCACCTTGCACAACAGTCACTACACTGAAGTGTTCACTGATTTAATTTTAATTTCTTGATTTAGAAGTCACAAGAGCTAAGAGTGACACTCACAAACAGTACCACTTCTCTTGTGGTTAACACGACAGACATCTGGCATATGGGTGATGTCATCAGGACCAGCTCCTCTTAATTGAAGACTCTGCTGATCAACCTGGGACCCTCTCTTTGTTAGTTCTTCTCCTGCCATATCCTAAGCAGAGTATGTGGAATCAGCAGCACTGTGGCAAGATTCTGGGCTCACCAGGATGAGCACCAGCCCTCCAAAGAGAGTCTGAACCTTAAAAATGAAAGTGAAGGTGACCTAATACAACTAAAGCAATAGTCTTAAGAGGCAGATGCTCAACCCATTCTTATTTGTGGCCAGTGAGTCCTAGGAGAACAACCGCGTAGACAGAGTTTACAAAGACCCATCTGACTCTTCTGAAGATGGTGAAAAGCCCAAGAAGTAAATATATGGCATCTTGGGATTCAAGAATAGCTCTGATACTAAATAGCTGCCAATTATTTCTTAAAGATCTGGATACGCATCCCAGAAGGTAATTCATTAGGAAGACAAGAAGTCAAGCACTGCACACACCAGGATTACTGTCTGTAAATCTGTCCCTGACCTTATGCTTGTTTTGAGACCTAAAGGAATCAGTTAATCTCTCCCCATTCTTTTACTGTCATATCATGCTTAGCCATATCTTTCTCAGAGAAGTAGATGCAAGAAAGAAACTTAAGTATCTAGCTGACAAAGTTGAGTGAAGGACAAGAGGCAAGAGACTCACAGCCACATGCTACTGGTTGACCATGAGCCCCAGGGGACAGTAGCTTGTCTACTAAATACATAACTGTGCTGCATGTATTGAAAACTCCAGTTTTTTTCAGTCTGTAACATGACTTGTTTTCAACTAATGTTGAGTTCTGAACTAGGTACAGAACCCTATCTCTTACAGCTCATTTCTGTGCAACTCTTATATCTTATGTAAAAGAAGAAATTATATAAATCACTAAGGCCATTGTTTACTTTAAAAATCTAAAATCAACTAAAAGCTTTTCTGAGATCAAAACTTGTTGGGTTTGGGGGGAGGGTGTAGCTCAGTGGTGGAGCGCATGCTTAGCACGCACGAGGTCCTGGGTTCAACCCCCGGTACCTCCACTGAAAAACCAAATAAATAAATAAATAAATAAATAAACCTAATTGCCTTCCCCCTGCAAAAAAAATTAAAAAAAACAAAAACAAAAACAAAACAACTTGGGTTTGAGAAAGACTCGAGGGTACGAGGAAGGCTACCACACTGTGAAATTCAAGAGCAAAGGAATCTTGCGTTTCAGAAGGCAATGCACTTTCAACAGAATCCACAAGAGTGGGACCAGGGATTTTTGCTTTTTTTTTTTTTCCCTACTACTGTATCTTTATCCCATAGAACAAGGCTTGATAGAAAGAAAAAATTTCTTGAACTTCTGAATAAAAAAAGGTAATGTAAAAAGGTAAATGTTTTATTTACAGAAAGCTATCAAGTAGAAGGACGGGTCTTTAGGATTCAATCTGTATGACTTTGGTCACCATGACAGATACATCTTTGCGGAGTCATGGATATGAATCTGCATGTGGGTGTGGGGTGACAAGAAAGAGACCGAGGAGATGATGGAAAGAAAAAGTGGAACCTTTCCAGGAGCATGTTATTAACACCCACCTTGGGAATAGCCAGCTTGTCTTTGTCCGAGCTTTCTTCAGAATCGGAGCAGGTGTAGTTTTCACTGAAGGTGATGGCTGGGTTCACTCTGGGCTTGTGGATGGCCTGGAAGGTGAGCTGTGTGCTGAGCAGGTGGCTCACGGCCCGCAGGGATGTGCACACGTTGGGGGGCAGAGAAGGGTCTGCCAGGAGGTCGGTGATGAGGCCATGAGCCTCACCCATCACGGCAATATCCACAGTGATGCTGGTTCCTGAAGACTGAGACACCACACACAGGCAGGCGGGTGAGAAAGGTCTGAAGCTAAAGGCACAGAGACAAACAGCTTTTTCTGCAAAAATGGACTCAAGTGGTGCTAGGGTGACAGTAAAACAAACTTCGCATCACATTCCTGTTTTAAACTTTCCCAAATTTGCCATGGCTTTTTCCGCATTTGTGTTCAATGCACATTTTTTAATGCTAGAGACTATGGAGGGGCAGGACATATTTGAAGAGATAAAAAGATACACAGTAGTTTTTCAAAGGTAAAAAGTTTCAGGAAACCAATAAAACCCTTCATATCAATCATTCTTTACGAGCAGCAACATGGATGGACCTGGAGATCATCATTCTAACTAAAGTAGCCAGAAAGGGAAAGAAAAATGCCGCATGATATCACTTATACATGGAATCTTAAAAAAAAAAAAAAGGACACAAATGAACTTATTTACAAAACAGAGACAAACTCACAGAAATAGAAAACAAATGTATGCTTACTAAGGGGGCACAGGGGTGGGGAGGGATAAATTGGGAGTTCGGGATTTGCAGATATTAACTACTATATATCAAATAGACAAATAACAAGGTCCTATTGTATAGCACAGGGAACTGTATTCAATCCCTTGTAATGGCCTATAATGAAAAAGAAGATGAAAAGGAATATATATCTATAAGTATAAATGAATTACTATGCTGTACACTAGAAATTAACACAACACTGTGGATCAACTATACTTGCAATTAAAAAATCATTCCTTATGAAGAGCTCAACATTTTAATGTGTATTATTTAGGAAGTGTTCATGAATAGATGGGATAGAAAAAAGATGTGGTATATAGACACACAATGGAATCCTGCTGAGGCATAAAAAAAAAGAAATTTCACCCTGAAAAGTTAACATTAATGTAGTAGAAGATTTTCATTTTAGGAATATTTTAATGCGACGTTTGAGTCTGGTGTGTGGTCATTATTCAAGTAATATTAGAGGTAAGCACAAAAACAACTCAACTTGTGTTCAGATTCACGAAATGTCCCTCTTCTTGCGGTGGGTACGAACTCCAGAATTCAGTTCTGCAAATCTATGGCACACTTGTCATTTTCTGCCAAACTGCCTATCGGATTCAGAGTCATTACTCTCTGTTTGCTAAAGAAATGAAGAGCACCAAAAAACAGAGGACAAGAATGTTCCCAACCCTGCTGGTCAGGCTACAATGTAGGCTGGAAGATATGGGGGCAAGGGCGGGCATGGGCAGAGTCAGGGTTAAGAGAGTAGCTGAAACTTAAATACGGCATGCGGACGACTATTATTACTGGAATGTTGCCACAGTGTGAGGCACCAGGAACTCACATAACACAGTGGGTTTAAATTGCATAACACAGTGATTGGCGTGGTTCTGGAACGGGGCTATTGACATCCAAGTCCTGACCCCTGATCCCAGCACTTTCTCGCTGCATGATCTCTGGCAAGTTAATAAGCTCTCAGTGCTGTGATTTCTCCATCTGTAAGATGGATATAGTGCAGCATCAATCTTAGGAGTTAATGATAAGAATGAAAAGGGATATTATATGTAAAGCACTTAATATTGTGCTGGCAATTATAAGTGTTCAACAATGATATAAATAATAGTACTTATAATTCTGGAATTTTTCAATAAGAGATTATTAGAAGTTTGTATTTGGAAGAAAATACAACTTAATCATTCTCTCACAACAGACTTAAATATAAACTCGAGAGAGATGAAAAATTTAAATATATAAAATTATAAGATCACTAAAAGAAAAAAATGGGGGACTATTTTATAATGGTGAGAGTAGGAAGACTGTTAAAAATAATATGAATGGCATAAGCTGTCAAGAAAACATCTAACAGATCTGACTAAATAAAGACCTAAACTTTTTCATGAGAAAACATGCCACAAGCAAAGGTAAAAAAACAGTCCGTGAGAAAATGCTTACCGCACAGAGAAGATAAAACACATGCAAATAAAAGGCCTCTAAAAATTTTTTAAAAAGTGAAACTTGGATAAAGGCAATGAATAAACAGTTCAAACAAAATGTAAATAATCAAATCTATAAAAAGGGACTTGCCTCCCAAATATTTAAGATGCATATGAATGTAAACAAAATGCTTACTTATCAAAGTGGCAAAGTGATAAAGGACTGACAGCACCAAGTGTTAGCAACGGTCTGGGGAAGTGAGCAGTGAGTAAAAACAATCCAATATCTTTGGAAAGAAATTTCTGCCAAGTCTATTAATTTATAGTTTGAATGTATATATCCTATAATCCAGCAAAAAAAAAAAAAAAAGTAGACATCTAGTCTAAAGAGAAACTACACATACACAGAAATACAAAATCAAGGCCCCAAAGGGTACAGCAGTGCTCTGATAACAAAGAATGTGGGTATAAATGCATTGTAACAGAAATTACTTTTTTTTTAAGTTGTACTATAAATATTAAGTATCGTGTATTTGTTTAAAAGATTTGGGTCGGCCTATAAATGATTATTTGGAAAAATACTCATAAAATATTGTTCAGTGGGAAGGGAAGCACATCACAGCAAGAGGGAACATGTATTTTTTCGTAATCAGAAAAATATGATAATTATGAAAACATCCAACATCTATGAAGGTATCTTGTCTTATAATAACTATACGCAATGGATAAATTATTCTGTAAAGCCGTGATACAGAAGTTACATCCTTCTGTACTAGAATAAAAAGAGTCAAGCAGTAATAATCATGGTGACAGCTGATATTTATTTAGCACAAATGGACAAGGTTGGCACTCTTATTACCTTCATTTTTATGAGTCAAAAATAACTTGCCAAATAACCGAGTCAAAAATAACTCCGAATCAGATAGCTGGAGCGTGGAAACGTCAGGCTGCAAACCCAAATCCATACTCCTTTTCCACAGCTCAAGAGCAGGCTGAAAAAAATGCCGAACTTTCTCATTGTTGGTTACTAAATACATCTGTAATTATTTAATGCTTTATTTCATCATTGTGTCATGTTTTTCTCTGCTTGGAGGTTTAAATATCTTTTATGAATCAACATGAAAGTTTAAGTGCAATCTTAATAGTTCTAGGATATATGATTATGTGTATTTCACATATTTACTTACGTTGTTAACTTCAAAAGTGTTCATGAGAAATGCTACTGAACTGGGTTAATATTCCCTTTTAGAAATGTATTTTCAAGTGCATGTCTAATTATTATGCTTCTGAAAAACTCATCCAGTGTGATCTTCTGAAACAGTACTATGAATTCCTAACCATGTTTTTCTAATAAACTTGAACAAGTAAGTCACTGTACTGTTTCCCTAAAAAAAGTTGAAATTATGTATGCTGGACTTAAAATTTTAAGATGTTTTGACAATGAAATTAACAGTTTATGTTCTAATAGTTAATAATTAAAGAGATTTTTCTCAAAATGTACTCAGTATAAAGGTTATAAAACATAAACCTGAGGAAAAAGTAGAACATGTTTGTTAATAATCATAATTATAATCTTTAAATGAATTATTGGTGAGAGAACAAGTCTTGTAATTCTCTTATTTTATGTCTTTTTATAATACATTTTCTTTTTTTTTTAGTAATGCATGCATTTCTTATATACTCAGAAAGAAACACATAATGAAAAAATTTAAAAAGAACTTTAAAATAGAAACAGAACTGAAAACTCATCCTTATAAGTCAATGTCAGTGTTACATAAGAATTTACAAAATAAGCATATTATGAATTTTAATGCTTCTGGTACTGCAGCTTCTATGAGAGCAAAGGTCTTCAAGTGAAAACAAAAGCAATTTTCAAGCCAATAAAAAGCGAATTATCCACACTGGAATCGGCTAAGAAACCAAACATTTTTACTATTGGAAAAGTCTCCCTACTGCTATGAAGTCAGGCCTTTGTTTTATTAGTTTTTTCTATTGAAAAGTTAAAATTGTATAACACTTAAAAGTTGTACCACACATAAGAAGTTATCATCATTTTTTGGCTCAAATAACTAAAGGCTTCAATGAGGCACGAAATCTAAAACCAACAATCAGACTCGCTTGCCACAAAAACTCACCGAAACTAACCACACGTGAAATGCTGAAAGACTGAAAGAGATGGGCTGCTATTTCAATAAATGGCAGGCAAGTTAAAAAGACTCAGGCATGTCCAGGAATTTCAAGGGAGGGGGGCTTCGGCTGATTGGTAGAGCTTTTTCATCATATGATACAAAATGTGAAACAATGGAGTGACTCACACAGATGGTACTTCCACACCTATTCAACTTTAAAAGTAATCTAATTAAATTTCTAAGTATACCAAATCACGCTCAGAAAAATTTCATCTACCTGGTGAAATCTTAGATAGTGATAATAAATACAATAAATACTACAGGTCAAGTTTATTTTAAAGCTACTTTAAAGGAAAATCTTAAGCTGATAGCCTGAAATCATTTTTGAGTGCAGTAATGAACTACACGGAGCATAAAACCACAAGTTGAGTCTTTTTACGGTGCATATGATCAAACAAATCTTTTCCTTAAAAAGAGTGAGCCAGCAATATAAAAAATTTTCACTTTGCGGGCTCTCCTTATAATGGAAATATTTATATTGAACATTTGAGAAAATGCAAGTATAAGTCTCTGGGTACTATTCAAATGACAACCAAATTTGAATTGCCACCTTTAAACGGAAAATCTGGAATTAAAGTCTAATGAACAGTGGAGTAAAGTGCAGTTTTATATATCAAACCAAAAATAGCCGATTCTTTCGGTAAATCCACCACTTTTCAAAGCACTCCATTCTTTCAACATCTTCTTTTTCCCCTTTATCTCCTTCCAGTCTACTTCCCCATCTCCAGGATGTCCTACGGAATGCTGGTTGCTACGGTAACAATCTAGCTTGCTCCAAGTTACTTTACTCGTTGTGAACCAAAGGCCCAGAAAAGCTGACGTTACAGCTAAGAAGTTAAAGAAATAATAACAAACACACTTAGAATCAACATAAAACGTAACTTGTAGCGTAGGCATGTATCAATCAATTCAATTACAGAACATGTATTTTTACTCTCACTACTTCTGTGCTAAAACTGTGAAATTGCACTGCTGGTATGATAAAGGGGAAAGCCTTGAATATGCAGAGGGGTCAGAAAGTGTTTGCATTCTATGAAGGGCGTCTAAGTTTCTGAACTACCCTAAGTTGCAAATTATGAAAAATTCTAACAGATAAATCCATGTGATCAAATGACTAACAGAACGTAAAACAAAGTTAGCTCTTTAAGTAACATGACACATTGTTTCCTGCAGGCCTGTGTCTGGCTTTCTATCAAACTATTACTCAGAAATGGAGAATCTCTAAAAGAAAAAAAAAATTGTTAGGAAGTCTCAGGAAATAACAACAGGAACAAGGTAAGTGGAAATAAAGAAGTAAACAAACATTATTTCACTTGAAGAAAGTGAAGGTGCCCAGGGGGAAAATCAGAAAAGGATTGGGAAAGTTGACGTGAACAGCAATTAGCTGTTCAAAATGATCAGAGCGATTATCTGGTGTAGGGGGTGGGGTGAAGTGCATAGTGCATCCAATGCTTGACAGATTTTGTTGGGGGCAGCACCAGAATAGTCAAGTTACAGCTCTTCTCCCTACACATTTTGAAGCAAAGATTAAATTGATAACTTCATGAAAAAGGTTAAATACATCCCTGCCCAGAAGCAGAAGATGTAATAATTCTCAAGTCTTCAAGCCCAGAGAATCATTTGTTGTGTCACTTGCTTTGGAGATTAATTTATTCTAACTGGAGGAGAGGAATTGGAAGCAGCACAAAAGTCTCTTTTTATAATTCTACATGAAACTCAAAGATAGTTTACAAATACAAAAGCTCTAGGATTGAGATAATTATCCAGATAACCTAGTTGAGATGCTTTATTCCTCAAATGAGACTTTTTGTTGTTGTTGTTCAATATTTTAAAATTTCTGATGGTTTCCAAAATCAACCATGGATTTTCCCTAGGCAATACTATATCCATTGGAGCACCCAAGCTCTCCTTTTGTAAAATCAGAAAACTAGCCTGGATCTTTCTAAGGTCCCTCCAATTCTGTAAGTCTAAAGCATTTCTTTACATAGCACACACACACACATATATATCAAAGAAGAAAGACAGAAATGATTTAAAAACCTTTTTCTTGGCTCATGAAGCATTTCAAATTTTTTAAAAAAGATTTTAAAGTTATTATGTAGACTGAAAATCCTTGTTTCAGTGATTGCTAACCTCCCGCCGTCTTGACACCCATCGCTAATTGCTAGTCTTATGCAAGCTCCACTTTCTAACTTATTACTGAGTTACTGATGTGGTTTCCTCCCTATGGTAACGTACCTCATGTATGCTGAGGACTTTTCGGGGGATAGACTGTTATCTGGAGCTTCAACCCCCAGTAGCTGAGTTGCACATTTGCCAAGTATCAGCTTTGTTTGGCCCCAAATCCGTCTAGGTCAGTTCTAGTGGTCACTGTAACTTACGTATGCTAATAAAGTACCTATAAACCAGCGATACGCAAGTAAACAATAGAACAGTTTCTTTAAAAGCGAAGTTGAATACATTTAAAGACCTCCTTACAGATTCATAAGGATGAGGCCCTAACATCGATTTCTGCTAAGCAGGTGAGATACAACTGGAAAGTTTCAAGAGGAGAATGATAACGTGCCTTAAAGATTTTCAACTCAGAATGCTTCCAACTGCCTGAGTCATTACTACTGTAAATAAAAAATAAATAAATAAGAAAACAAACAAACAAAAAAACCCCCTGAAACTGGCAGTCATATACAATGAAGTCTGGATATGCTGCATGTAAGAAAGATAACTCTGAACTCCAATTAATATAATGAAAAAATACCCAAAGAGAAACATTCCTGGCTCTTCATCGAAAGATGTGTGAAAGCTTGCATATTTATATGTATCAAGTTAAAATATACTACTAGAGGCATGAAAACCATATATTTTTATGATTCTCTGCTTTAAAAACGTTTTAAATTAATAGACCAACTACTGGTTAAAAGTGCTCCACAGTATTTTAAACCCAACACCTTCTTTCACTTGAAATGAGACAAAATATAATTGCTGTGTCAAAGGTATTCATGACCATTCCTGGAATAAGGGGCAGGAGTGAAGTCTGGTTTACAAATTTAGCATGATGTACAAAAAGGTACAAGTGTACATTTTCATCACGTACATATGGAAGGTTGTATATGTGAGAGGTTGGGAGCAAAGGTACACAAAACTGGGATATAAGCCAGGAAGTTTTATTCACTCATCATATCAAATTTCTATTTTATGGGGTAGTGCATGGGGATTTTAAGAACTCTGGATCTAGAATCAGACTGCCTCTGTTCAAATTTCTGATCTGCTGAGATTTGAGGAGATTCACTTATCTCCTTAGCTCTTATTTCCCCATCTCTAAAAAGGGGGTAGTAATAATAACCTACTTACAGTATTGTTGATGATTAAATGAGATCATGCACACAAAGACCTCAGTAGAGTGCTTGGCCCCACAGTACCTGTTTGAAAAATATTATATAGCGCCACTATCATCATTATTATTATTGCCCTGAAAAAGGGATGCTTACTGTGTGCCTGGGTGTTCACACACACCTGGCCCGGTGGTCTCTCTGTAAATGAAGGCAGCATAGAGATATAATTTCCCTACCAACAAAAACAAAGTAAAACAACAAAAGCAGAAACCTAAACAGTTTCACTTTTCCACTTTTTATTCTAGGTAAATACAGTCTGTATTTCCTCCTCCCATAGACTCAGAGCAGTTCTGAGATTAATTTCAGGCTCTTAGAAAGTAATTGTCCAGAAGTCCTGGTTTCAGTGAATATGGCTGATTGCACCGGTATGATTTATCACAGACCATGTGAAAGGAATTCTAAAAGCAGCCATCTTAGCTCCATTGTTGGAAGTACTCCCCCCTCTTCTTTCTATTTAGTCATCCTGAGAGGCACCCTGGGAGGAAAACACAGCATGGGAAGAACATTCTCAGGGTGGAAAGGGAGCTGGGATAAGGGAGGGATAAACAGTATAAGGGATGACACAGAAGGGGAGCCACTGGGACTTTTCCTACCCAACTTTGGTCCTAATGCTGGGAAAAGATGCCTGATGGGTGTCGGGGCACCGTTTCACCCCACCTCTCTCAAACAGTTTGCCACCCCTCACCCCCACCCCAAATCCTTCTCTGTGCTACCAGGAAGTAGTATCTTGGTCTTGAACGTACTAAATTCATTTAGAAGATGAGCTGGATTCGAGAAATGATCTTTGGTGTATTACTGGTTCTGACCTCAGGGCCAGCAAAATTGCATATGTGTTTATACTTTCATAGGACCCATTTATAATTTTAGACTTGAAGTTGGTTGGGAAATATTTTAAAAATGAAATCATGTGAAAATTTTGCAGTAACTCATTGTAGGCTGAACCTTGGCTAAATGTCATCCTAAGGAAGCAGATGTTTGCTTATTTTAATTTTCTGGCAGGGAATACGAGTTGACATTTGGATTTTCTCCTTAAGATAATATATATGTACAGTAGGAGGAAAACATATAGGGCCCTTCATCAAACTGCGTTCTAAAAACATCACAGTTGGCCAGCCCCATTTGAGATGTGAGACACAGCAAACTCCAGCAGTTACCAGAATTCTTAACCTCCATCTCTTTTGATGTTCAAAGAACATTCCATGTCACCAAATAGGATGTAGTATGCACTCTCGGGTCCTTACATATTGCCCTACAATCTATCTGTAAGTCAGTCCAAAACTGTTAAAACTGTCCCTCTGTTTATTTTAAGATCTTCCAGATCCTAGCAAATTCGCCCAACATCCCCCCAAAATAACAATTATTACAGAATACTGCTTTACTATTTAGGAAATAAAATATACTTATGAAAGCGCTTACTCAAGTAAGCATCCTTATCTCTGAGGAGATAACCTTAGCTGCCTTTGACTTTCAGGCTGGTTCTGTTTCTCCTAATTATAAAAGATGAGGTGGCTGGCAAAGCTTGAGGAATTCAGGTAATGGATGGTTCCCAAGACTGCTCACGCAGATGAAAATGGGAAGGCTTGGTTAAGTATGAGTTGCTATGTAGATACAAAGAATTGTTATTTCTGTTAGTGGGAGAAACTGGATTCTCTGAATCCAGTAAATATTATTAAAAAAATTCAGAATCTCTGAAATAAGTATGAACTCACAAAGGTGATGAATTTTGATGATCTTTTGTTTGTTGAATTGCTTTAAAGCAATGCTATTAAACTTGAACTTGAGGTTTCTGTTTGCTTAGCCTACAAACAATTTTACTGAACAACAGATGGCAGTATTCCACCTTTTAAAAAGAACTCCAATTGTCTGAACATCTTTTTGAATGAGTGCGGCTCCCTCATTAACAGGCAGAGTTTAGTTTCTTTTTTCACAGAAAAAAAGAAAAACACAAAAGCTAAAAACAAAACAAAACACAAAACTCTCACATAAGACTACTGGTAAAAGCAATAAAAAATCTGAAATTGGGTCATATTCCTCAGGATCACTGTTAAAGTGAAACTGTAATTATCATGGGATAATTTCTCTAATCACAAACATTGCAGCTCTGTCACCTTTCTCCATTTTTATAAGCCACTCACTGTAAACATGACCCATTTTTTCATAGGCAATTTGATTTAAATTTTTCCACCTGGAACTTTCTATTGTGATTAAAGTATTCGTAAGACAAAACCATCAAAATGCACATTCCAACAATGGTTTTGTGAGCCTTCATTGGCATTTGCTCTACTCCCACTGTGGGATCACCAGACTCTCACCTCATAAGCAATGGCCACTGTCTATGGTAGTGCTTTGTTTCCACCACTGCTGACCAGGGAGACCCCCCCCGGACCACTGCGGTAAGCATCCAAACTGGCTGCCGTGTGAATGCCTGATGGGGCCCTCCGCTACTTCGTACAGTGGAAGCACCCAAGCCAAAAACAAACAGATGAAAAACCCAGGAGATGTAACTTCTGAAAACCCTTACATCTCTGACCAGTTTTCACGTGTATTCAGAGAGCCTTTCTCACAGCATCTGTGACAAGTGTTCAATTCAACTTTTGGTGTGTGACCATTTGATGAAAGTTTGTCTGCCTCTTCTAGGCTGAAAGTTTCAGCACAAAGGCAATGCTAATTTTCATTCACCAGTTTAACCACAGAGTCTAGTTCAGTGGTATTTTTTAGGAACTTGATGATATCAGAAATAAATGAAGTCATAAGCCAGCATCCTCTAAACCCCCAAAGAGAAGTAAATTTCCTCTCTCCAGTTCTGTGCCTTAAAGACATGTAAAAAAGCCAAGTTACACTGTCCCAAGTTACTTCCTTGAAACAAACAAATGAACTTTCTAAAAGTCATCCTAAAACATTTAACTTTCTAGAACAATTTCATGTTCTAATATTAAAAGTCAAATAAAAATATTGAGAACTGTTAGACTCTAATGTTGAAATCATGAATAAGAATTCTATTTAATAGGCTGATTCTGGAATAACCAGTCCAGAAAATAGTGAAATTGCCAAAGAGAAGAAACAGAGCTGGTAAAAGAAAGCAAGTCTACATTTTTCTATAATCTGGTACCCGTATGACAAGAATGGGGGCACAGGACTGAGGTACATGGATGAGTATTTACTGGGAAAGAGAAAATCTTAAAAGGACTGGACGTAGAGAAAGAATGGCCCTTTGGGGACAAAGTTCAGTGACGTACAGAGGGCTTCAGGTTGAAAAGGACGTGTCTGGGTATGGCATGCTGACTACAGTTAATAATATTGTGTTGTATATTTTAAAGTGGCCAAGACAGTAGCTCTTAAAAGTTTTCATGACGGGGAAAAATGCGTAATGATATATGGTGATGGATGTTAACTAGACTAGTTGTGGTGAGCAATTTGCAACGCACACAAATATTGAACCATTATGTCATAGACCTGAAACTAATATAAAGTTATATGTTGATTATATCTAATTAAAAAAAAAAAAACGAAGAAAAGGATGTGTCTGGCTCGGTTTGAGGGACCATATCAAGACAGGATGATGAGTCAAATTCAGGAGCTTTGGTGAACTGCTAAAGGCCATGAGAAACCCCTGCGGGATGGTAATTTTATCAGTATGGATGGAAGAAAGAGTGAGTCAGGCTGGGCAGATGGGTAGCTAGAATCTTCCCCTAAAGATTCCCTAGGGATCGCTGGAGAAGAAGAAGTTCTGGCGTGGTTGCTGATACTCATCTGTGAGTAACTGTGTGATGTTCACAGGATGATTCAAGCCGCACATCGGGAGGAACGACTGGACTGGAAATACACATTCAGGTATTGATGCCGCAGACACGGCCATTTCGGTAACACTGCCATGGGAGTGCGTAAGGAGAGAGAAGTGGGCCGAGGGCAGAGCCGTCATCAATACCAACTCTTAAGGGCCAGGGAGGAGAGAAACCCACAAAGGAAAATGAGAAGGGAGAACTGAAAACTAAAGAGTGGCAGGGTCAAACGGACCAAGGGAATGCTTTCGTCAAGGGAGGTCGGAGTTGGCAGTGAGAGACCACTTCTGGGAAATATCCATTAGTTTAGTGTATGGAAGAGCACTGGTAACACTGGAGAGAACCGTTTCAGGGGAGTCCTGAGGTTATAAGTCACAATGCAATAGACTGAGCAAGGAAAGGAAGATAGGAGAATGGGGACAAGGGAGACCACTAGCTATACAAGGGGAGATAGAAATATATCTGTATCGAGAGAGGAAAAAAGGTCTAGAGCTGGTGAGAAAGTGAGCAAGCAACACTGTTGAAGAGGTGGGGGGGTCTCACGAGTGTGAGGGATTTAAAATGCAGTAGACACAATGAGACGATAAACAAACCAGGGTCCAAGAGAAGGAAGTAAAGGCTTGGGGTGGGGGGCTACCACTGGGGACCTTTCTCATGGTAACAGTGAGAAAGAAGAATGTTCATAGATTTGCAGGTGAGGAGTTAGGGTCCTTACATTTTGGCTTTTATTCACTCTAGAACTTAGTCATATGTCCCTTGTTGAGAAGCTGAATCAGACAGTGTTGCGGTTAGAGGTACAAAGAGAATGAAGAACGTTTGAAAGAGGAATGAGAGTGAGCTGGCGAGCTGGCTAGATTTTCTGGCAATACTGAAGGTCCAGCTGAGGCTTGAGACCATGAACTCCAATATGTTTTTGTTTTTTGTTTTAATATACTTTCCAGTGGTACTCAGCATGAAATTTTACATGAAAAGGCAATGAACTGAAAACAGGAGGGGTCTGTGAGAGGGAAAAGAAAGGAAACTGGACAACTGGACTAGAGATCCAGGTGGAAGAACTGGTCAGAGGAGGTGAGAGACAGAGGAGAACAGCTCAGAGAAGCATGATGTCAGAGGTGGGTGGAGTGTCTGCACAAGAAAGCCAGATGCGGGATTCCACGAGTAGACTTGTCTCTCAGGCATGAGAAGTTTCTGATTTTTATTAGCAGAAAGTAAGGCTGAAAAGGAAATATGAGGCCAGATTTCAGGTGCTCATGAATGAAAGATGAAGTTTTCTATCAGCTGGTGAGTGAGTGATGAAACATGTCGGAGAAGGAAAATGATGTAACCTAACAGTGCATTGTGCTTGACGAGAGGTAAGGTACGGCAAAGAGGAGGACCGATTTGACCAAGGCTGCCACAAATATCAATGTGTGGAAACTAGGATTCTTGCAGCATGAGTGACCCAGAAGGGAAGAGTTAAGAGTAATATTAAGGAGGATCAATCACACTTGTAAACTGATTCCATATTAGGGCCTGAAAAAAATGCAGCGTATCTGTTCCTGTAACATTTTTCTTTACCCTGTCCAAAATCTTCCCTCAGTTCCTTCTTTCAGAAATGTCTTCAAGTGCTTCTGCCCTCATAAAATAAAATATGGGCATTTCTCTTGTGAATGTATAAATCCGTATTTGGTCTGACCCATTGTCTAAAAAAAAAAGTTCTCTTTTGGGTAGATTATGCAAGTAGGCCCCCACAACGTTAAACAACCACTGGGGGGAGTGGAAACTCTTAAGAACCCCAAATAATTTGGCAAGTAAACACTTCATAAATGGATTTTAAAAACTCAATACATTTCAGTTTCTACAAGTAATCAAAGATACCATAAATTAAGTAATAAGGTTTCCAAACTTTTAACGAAATCAAATTTTAAAAACCCTTACAAGTCAATTTTGGGGGAACTTAGAACTCATTTTTCTGGAGAAGTAATACATAATACTAGAAACAGTGATGAAATCCTAGGCTGGCTCACAAAGGCTTCTACAACCACTTGATAGATAGGATAGTATTTTTTTTTTCATTTTTTCTTGCAAATGCACCCGATTTCAATCCCATTGCAATATTTTTAGAGACAAAATACATTTTATCAATGGTGTGATTCAAAAAGGGAATATGGAGGCACTGGGATATAGCCATTTCTGTCTCATTTATCCAGCAAATATTAATTGAACATTGACCAGGGACCTGGTACTGTCTACACCTGTCCAGGCTTCGGAGATGAATGGGTCTGGGGTGCAGCCCTCAAGCAACTTGTGGTCCAGTGGAAGATGTTCAGGGGACAGAAGGGGATTGGAGGATAAAAGAGGAAACCAGGGGAACCCTGTGGATGTAGGACCACAGCCTCTGAGTGAAAGAAGTTGTTTCTCAAAATGGAAGTAAGTCTCAAAACACCTACGTCCAACCATGTGGCTCTTCTCCACACAAACTCTGAAAACGGCGGCCCTGAACTGAGTTGCCATTACCACCCACACCTCTCCCCCAAGTAGGATCTTAAAAAAAAAAAAAAAAATCAATTCTCCAGAGAAGAGACGAGAGAGAGGGGAGAAGGGCTGCTTACAAAGAGACTTGTCAGTCAGATACGGAAACCTCTGACTTCTTGGCATTTTCCTCAGTATCTTCAGCCCCCGGAACCCTCATAGCTCCAATACCCAAGCCTCAACTTTGAAACACGGATTCCAGGCCTTTCCAGGCTCCCATTCCCCCAATAAAGAGTAGGAAACTTGAAGCCCCCCTTCCTCTCAGGGTATTTGAGGGTCTGCTCCTTGCTAACTGGTTTTAAGGGCTGGGATGAGCTTATGGTGAACATTTTTGCATACAGAGAAGATCCATGTAAATTATTAAAAGTTTGTAATATCATTTCTTGATTTTCCAGAAGGCAACTCTCACAGCTCTACAAATTACCTAATAAAGGGAATGACCCTCAGAGTTTGAAACCAGCGCACAAAGGGTTAAGTCACTTGCCCAAAGTTATACAGATAGTCAGTGGCAAAAGTGGAATTCCAACCCAGGAAGTCTGGACCTACACGATTCATCATAACGTTAAACTGCCTGTCAGTATTTCGGGTAACTGTTCCCACGTACGGTCACCTACTTTTGACGATATGGAAGTTTGTTCCACACTGCTAGCTTTGCAAATTCTTCCTTCAGTTAATTATCAATTTAGGCTCTTGTTAGCAAGGAGAATGTACTGACATCATCAGCAAACTCCAAGAATGCATGGCATACTCCCTTCCTTCACATCTTTTCTGAAAGCCAAATTAGACTCTTCCCAGAACTAAGTCTCAGGGAAGACCCCACCACTGCTATTTCTCCAACAAGAAAAATGCCATTTATCCTTTCTCCCTACTTCCCCTACTTAAAGCCAGATTTCTTATAATATTTGCCTCTGGGAGGAAAACGAGTGGGCTTTTGTGGAGACTTCTGTTGCTAATAGAAAAGCATCTGTCTTCATTTTCCTTTTAGGTGGTAATGAAAATAAAATTTTATAATGTGTCTGTCTACAAGTCTGGGTTAATTACTTCAGTTTAGGAAACTGGTTTCAGTTATAATCTGATTATATTCAGAATGCTACGAGACATTCAGATAATAAATACGATTATCTTTGAGTCAGCAGACTCCGGTAGCTCACCGAGATGTTTACTAGGCAGATGGTGGGCAGGATTATAAAGGTTTGGTATGAGATGCCTTTCAGAATGATCCCCTCCTCCTCACGTTTAGCAACAATGTGTTGCTGAGTACAGGAGGAACTCAGGCAAGAAAATAAGTTACTTGGCCATAATGATGAGTTACTCATCATTAATGTCACAGATTTGTTTTCTTCCTTGTGGACATAATTGCGAGTTCAGTGAATGGTTCCATATGCCATTAATTTAGCCATAATAGCATCCTTAAGACACGTAAGTGACTAACAATTTGTCACAATTCAACACACATTTTTTTTAAGACAAAGACCTATGCAAAGAAGACAAAATAACTTCAAGAATGATCTTTTAAGATTATAACCTTAAAGGACTAATAAAGTTCTGATTAAAAATGTGGGCTACTTTTTTTCCCCTGGGGATCAAGAGGAAGGATTTAGGGATAAATTGCTAGTGAACTCCTCCTCTTTAAATTGTTTCAGTTAATTTTAGATTTCTTTTTTTTTTTTCATCTTAAAATAAGGAGATGAGAATGGAAGTCTGGTACAAGAGCTTTAATTAAAATCTCCCATAGAAACAAATAAGGAAGGCGTTATTAAAGCACACATAGGGCAGAAGCAATAAATGCTTTCACATGCTGATTCTGACAGCAAACTAAAGACTAAAATTAATACAGAGTGAGGTCTAACTAAAAATAGCCTCAAACTGTCTTCCTCCTAGTTTTAATATTTCTACCAAATAATTTTAACGTATATAGTATCTCTATCATCAGCCACAAAGGACAAAAAAATTGTAAGGGCTTCTCAGATGCCCATCAAGCAGGTCTTGGAGCTAATCCATCGACAGGCTTAACAGAAGCTCCACGGACCACAGCAGCACTTTGGCATCAAGGAGAGTGTGTCCAGAGACTTTAAGAAACGCCCCTATTCTGAGCTTTCTCCAAACCATATGCAGTGGATGTTGTAATGACTACACCAGTCATGGTGATTCCACCCTCCAAGGGCAGGAATTTGATCAAGGATGGGAGCCTTTAGTCAACGTAAGTCAGTGAGACAGGAGAGGAACTTTGTTTCGTGTTTTTAGGAAAGGAAATTCTCTCTCTCCAGAAGGAAGTAATGTTGTTGCCAGCAGCCACCTTTGGGTCTTAAGTGATACCGGCTTTAGGATGGGGACAACAGGATAACAGTAGTCAAGTGGAGAGAATTAAAAAACCTACGTCCATCACAAAACATCACTGAGCCATGAATTCACTAATCCTTAAGACTCTTCTCCTCTGACCTTCTTATTATGAGAGACAATAACTTTTCTTTATTACTACAGCTAGTCTGAGTAAGGTTTTTTTTTACTCATAGTTAGAAATAAACTTTATCCAGTGTATACGGAATTAGTCAATAAGTAGTAGGTGGTCATGAAAATAAAATCTTACAATGAATCTGTCTGCAAGTCAGAGTTCATTACTTTGGTTTAAGAAACTGGTTTTAGGTATCTTATTCCATTCAGAAGGTTTTGAGAGAATTAAAAATACGATGAGCCTAGGTTCGGAAGATCTGTCTAACGCCAGCATCCAGCACACGGTCCTCAAATGTGCCTTCCGTGCTTGCCACGTGCCATGGATCTTACATGACTTGTAATAATCAAATACCAGTCTTACAACCTTCCTGTGCAAACACACTCTGCTACACGTGTGTGGATTTGTGAGGTTCTTCAAGAGAAGAATCATTTCGTATTGACTGTCTCCTTCCACAGCGACGTTAACCACACTCAGCAAAGAGATGCCTAATTGGTTTCAATGAACTGTCTTTCTCCAGTTCTTCCTGGCAGAAAACATCACGTTTAGACAATCCTTTGCTGGCAATTTTCATTCGGCTCTATATACGTTTCTAAATATAGGCGGGATTTCCTAATTCTTGATTTTTCTCCCGACTGTTTCAATGAAATATTCTTTCTTCTATTTAATATCAGTTTCCTCCTTCTATGTACTTTTAATCTCATCCTCCTAACATGGACAGCATATTTCTCCTTCTAACTTCGGGTTTTCTTATTTGATCTCTTCTTTCTACCCCTTTCTCTCTCTCTCCTTTCATCCTAAGAAAATGGTTAGCATTTCCCCTGCTTATGAAATTGTTCTCTGACCCCCATCTAAGGTGCTGCTCATTCTTTTTTAAATTCTAATCTATCAACCCCCTGGAAAGAGCCCTCTTTTCTCTTTGGAAAGGCATGAACAGTTTTCCACTCCTGGCAATCTGATTTCTGTCTCTTCCTGGTGAAAGAAAATTCTCTACTCAATGCAATCAATATCTTAATTCAAATATCTCATGGCAACTTTCTTGGCTTTGTCTCCCTCCACAGGGCACTGTGATCTCTTCCCCCAGCCTCGGCTCTGCCCTGGCCTGGCTTTCTAGTCTCTCCAAGAAGGAACTCCCCGGCTGCTTCACTGGCTCTTCCTCCCTCCTTAATGGCTGTTCCTTGTTATTGTTTTATCTCATCCTTCTAGCCCTCACATGGTGTTATAATGAATACCCCACCGCCCTATCGAGAGCTCCAGCACGGACCATTTCTCTGGACCTCAGGCTTGTGTTCTTATCTGCTCCCCGATGCCCCACTCAAAAGATCTCCTGATTATTTCAGACTCAACTTTTCCAAAGAGAATACTTCCTCTCCTCCATCGGAAACTCCTCTTTTCCTTCTTTCTTTCCTTCCTATTTTGGCAAACAGCAAATCACTCACCAAGACTGGATGCCCTGACTTTTTTTTTTTAACTGATTTTTTTTCTTTCTCATCCTTAGTATCAAATAGGTCACTGCATCTGGAATTTTCTACAGAAGAGTCTCTGTCAACTATTTCTTTTAACATCCCTTCATCCTGGGCTTAACTCATCTCTCCCTGTTTCACATGAGTGTGGCTGTGGTTTTTTTTTTCCTCCCAATTTTTTCCTACCATAAACTTGGTTTTCCCTGACACAGAGATAAGAATATGTTGTTATTTTCTTTGATGGTTTCACAAACTTACAGAACAGGATTCAACTTCTTGGCATAGCTTTAAGTGTCTTCAAATTTAACCTTTAACCCTCTTGGTGTGGAGAAAAAGGAACCCTCCTACACTGTTGGTGGGAATGTAAATTGGTGCAGTCACTATGGAGGACAGTATGGAGGTTCCTTAAAAACTAAAAATGAGACTTACCATCTGATCCAGCAATCCCACTCCTGGGCATATATCTGGAGGAAAATATAATGTGAAAAGACACATGCACCCCAATGTTCACAAAAGCACTATTTACAACAGCCAAGACATGGAAACAACCTAAATGCCCATCAACAGATGACTGTATAAAGAAGATGTAGTATATTTATACACAATTGAATGCTGCTCAGCCATAAAAAAGAATAAAATAATGCCGTTTTCAGCAACATGGATAGACCTGGAGATAGTCATTCTAAGTGAAGTAAGTCAGAAAGGGAAAGAAAAATGCCATATGATATCGCTTATATGTGGAATTAAAAATAAAGACACCAATGAACTTATTTACAAAAAATAAACAGACTCACAGACATAGAGAACAAACTTACGGTTACCAGGGGAGAAAGGGGGTGGGAAGGGATAGGTGGGGAGCTTGAAATGTGCACCTCTTGGGGAGTGATGGAAATGTTAGCTATCTTGATTATGGTGGTGGTTCCGTGGGTGTGCACATCTATCAAAATCCAGCAAGTTGAACATCTGAAATATGTGTAGTTTGCTATACAGAAATTATACCACAGTAAAGTTGTTTTAAAAAATTAAAACAAAACAAAAAAATTAAATTAAAAAAAATGTAACCCTTAGCCTCTTTTTCCCAGTCACATTCCCACAGACCCTACTAATGTCTTTCCTCCCAGAAATCCTGGATTTCTCTAAAATATGCTACAAAACCCCTTGCCTGTGCTTATGGTGTTACTTCTGCCCAGAGCTTCATTTCTCTGGTATACTGATATTCATGATCACGATTCAAACGGTAAAACATGAAAACATTTCAGCTTCACTCTCAAACGAACACCACATTCATCACCTCAGCCTCAAAGCCTCCACAGTATGTTATCATCCTCTGCTATTGCTAATCGTTTGCGACTAAAGTCCTTGCCAGATTGTGAGAGCAAGAATGATGTTTATTCCTTTTTTAAATAATCTTAGTATTCAGCAGACTGTAAGAGCTGAACAAACGTGATCATGAAATGAGTTCCGCCTTCGAACGCGACATGCTGCTCTCACAAATGGTTCTCCCAAGTTCGGAGAATCCTCATCATTCAAATCAGTCTGAAGAGTGTGCCCAGCCCTTACAGTCAGACAAGACCCCCTTCCTGTCCTCGTCACCTCCTACTGAGTATCACTTTACCTGGGATGAATGCCTGTCTGCAATAAACACACCCGCCTGACGGGCGAACAGAATCCCAGGAGCGATGGACAGACAGGGAGCGCTGAAGACAGGGCGGCAGCCTGGACAGACGTCCCTCCCATGTTCTCCCTCATTTCCATTACTCTTTGATCCTGTAGCCCACTGCTTATTTTCAGGGCTCCCCGTATCTGTGTGTGTGTGTGTGTGTGTGTTTGTGTGTGTGTGTGTGTGTGTGTGTGTGTGTGTGTGTGTGTGTGTGTGTGTGTGTGTGTGTGTGTGTGTGTGGCTCGAACAACAGAAATTTATTCTCACAGTTCTGGAGGCTGGGAAGTCCAAGATCAAGATGCCAACAGATACGATGTCTGGCGAGAACCCACTTCCTGGCTCACAGACAGCTAGCTTCTCCCTGCTTCCTCACAGGGCGGCAGGGGGGTGAGGGAGCTCTCCAAGGTCCCTCTTATTAGGCCACTAATCCCATTTGGGAGAGCTCCATCCTCATGACCTAATCACCTCCCCAAAACTCTACCTACAAATACCATCACATCAGGGGTTAGGTTTCAACATATGAATTTTAAGGGAACATATTCAGTCCAAGAATACATTCATAGTTATCTTTTTTTGTTGTCGTTTTGAATAGCTGATTTTATGTTTTAATTTTTTTACAATTTAAATCAACAGGAATTTCTTCTATGGTAGCTATTTTCCAGGCCCTGTCCTAGGCCTGATACACAACAGTGAACCAGACAGTTTCATACTCTCAGACCGTTCTCCTGATTTAGTCTCTCATAAACAACATTCATTACAACCTCCTTGGAATAAGTTTTACTGTTTTACTGGTTCAGGTCTCCCTTTTATGATTAGTATTGAAGCTTAGTTGCACACTTGAGAGACAGTGATTTGCTCTGTAGTAACAGCACATTTACATCATCAGAAAATACTGGGAAACAGAAGGAAAAAAATAAGAGTGAACGGATTTTGACTCACTGCTAAAATAGTAGTTTGATACTGTATACAGTGTGTGATTGCATTCGATGACTAAATTCCTTTGACTTAGTGTAGGCTGATCATTTATATTTTTAATGAAAGGGAATTTAATGAAAGGTAGTCAATCTCTCTCCTTCCTTAAAATATGTATATTATCTTTTCAATTTTCCACTCAAATCAGCACATAAGCATCCTGTATGCTCTTTGAAGACAATATTCTTTCTTCCTTCGGATTTGAGAAGTTCAAAAAAAGGCCTCTTAAATCAAATCTATAAAGAGATGAGATCTGCCACCTTTTCACAGTATCATCCAGCTAAATAAGGTGGTGAATGATTGCTTTTCTTCCTGGGAGGCATACTGGTAACTGTGCTGTGACGCTCGGCATAAACTGAAAATGCTATACTGAAAATTCCGTGTGTCATGAGGCATTTACTGTGGTAAACATGTTGGTAAATATTAGTAGTGATAAGGGATATCAGAAAGGAGCAGTTGAAAAGGAAGAACTTGTTTCAATGCCACTCAAATGTTCCTAACCGCCAGCTTGAGTTTTCAAAAGAAGCTGGCAGATCAAGCCCTGACATTGAGAAATACACATTAAGCTCAGGGCAAGATGGCCGTAACCATCAAGATCATTTGAGTTTCTTTACCCTGAAATTGCACTTCCCAGCAAACTTCTGATACCAGTGTCTGCTCCTCAGGCTATAAGTCTACCCAGACAAACTCTCATCTCTCCTTTGCTCGGACGGCCCATCTTCCTCTTTAATCCCATGTTTTTCCACCAGTCTCCATGCCCGCCAACTACCATCCCATCTCTCTACCAAAATTGCTGAAAGATCAGTTAGCATTCACAGTGTCTTCACCTTCTCACCTTCCACATGCCAATCCCCCGGGGCGGGCTTCTAGAACAGAGGTTGTAATGGCTCTTGCTACTACCATGGGTTTTAATCGCCAAATTCAAGGATACTTCTCAGTGTCTGCCTTACTGGACTTCTTCATAGAAGTTTAAGGTCTTGGTGACTCATTCTCTGAAAACCTCTCTTCCTTCAGCGCCCATGTCCTTCTGACTCTTTTCCTGTCTCTCTGAACATTCTTGTTCTGCTTCTTCTGGAATGTTCCCCTCACTTCCCATCCCTCTCAACATCTGAAACGCCACGTCACCAGGTTTCATCTCTCAGCCCCCCTTCTCTTCTAATTCTATCGACTGTTTCTAAGCATGTTCACACTCTTTCTTGGGAGCCATGATCATCTCTTCCCACTAACAACTCCTGAACCATCTCCTGCCCCAAACCTTCAACTGTTCCTGGACTCCTTGGAGACATGCATCATGGCTCCTCAAAGGCCAGCTTCCAAACCCCACCTCACCCAACTCTCCCAATCTGCTTATCTGACTGCAGTTATCTCAGTCAGTGCCTCCCACATCCACCAAATCACGCACGCTAGAAACCTTAGCTCCCCTTCCTCACTTCCTTCATTCCATTAGTCAGAGCTCTGCCATATTTACCTCCTAGATAGCTTGCCACTCTGTTCACAACTACTGCTCCAATAACAATTACTTATGTTTTCCACACGCTAGATTTTAATCATCTCCATCTTGCAAATATAGTTACTTCTGCTCCTTGCCCGACCCCCACCCCTCACCACCATCTTCATTTAATTTATTCCCACAACCCCATTACCATCTAATTCTTCTAAAAACACTTTCTGATTCCCCGCTCTGCCCCAAGCTGGGGTAGGTACCCATCATCTGTACTCCTGCAACACTCTAATTATGTACCAATCACTGAATTTAAGTTGAAATGATTTGTCTGCATTATCTTTCTTCATTACCAGACTGTGTATTTTATTTAACTCTTTTCCTCCAGTGTTTATCACAGCATATGGTACCCACTATGTTTACTGCATTAATAAATGCATTTATTTATTCAGTGACGTGTTTATTCACTGTGTCTCCTACTCTGAAAACAAAATTCTGAACAGCCAACGTGAGTGTTCTAATCTGTCTGGCAATGATATTTCTCAAGAAAAATGAGTACACTAACATTCTGCTTTATTCATCAGCCTCTCATAAGTTAAATTGCTTATGTTCTTTGAAACCTGAATTCCCTTGGTGAAGTCAGTACACAGTTCTTGCGTCTGAGGGAAAAATAACACCTCTACCAGCCCTCAGCTGGACTCATGGGACTCAGCCCAGAATAGCCCGACATCCTCGCTGCCTCTCATCTCTAACGAGACACACATCCTGGCCATCTGCCACAGGTGGAGGACGGTTACGTCTGTGTGTCAGGATGTAGGTACTCCTGTGGTTTCTCCCTGGTAAAATGCAGTTCTGTTTTGGATTTTGGCATGAGCACGGAGAAACCAGGCACTGCAAAGTCATATACAAATGGCTTCTCATTGAGAAATGGTGTTGGTATCATCACAGTAATACTGGATGGTGGCTGGACTCTAAGACAGCTTGACAAACTGATTATTCAATTCTTTGTCCTGACACTATATTCAAAACTGACTAAAATATATATATATTTAACTTCTTTGAGCTGTAGCACTGCCCAATGTATTTAATATATTATATTCCTGAACAATCAAAAACTTATTTCATAATTAAGGGAGGTAAATGAACAGAACAGGATTTTTTGATAGCTGAGACAAATGAATCAATAGCTTGCTGTTTCAGGACTTTTGGGGGGGGGGCCAAGGGTAATATGGCAAAAATGAGGATCACCTAGAGTTACCTTCAGGAGCATATTGTTTTAATTGTAATGTTCGGGCAAACCCTAGCATGTTAGATAAAGGATGATGAATGACAACCATTGTAATATCAACAATTGCAACACTCATGCCTGGGACAAGAGCTCTGTGCTTTCAGAGTGGATGAGGAGCTGGGTCATGCAAAGTAGGACACTGCTATTAACGCTCTAGCTTTCCTAAGGCTTATTCCTGGGGGAATAGGAACATGAACATGACATATAACAGATCTGAACATGATTTGCATCCTCTTGAGATTCAAGACCAAGAATATCCTCTGTGAAATACGTGTTTGTGAATACACTTCTACTCTCAGGTCTACCTGCAAACCACCTTGATGCTGCCTAGGGTGGAAGATGGTGACGTATTTCTACCCCTCCCTTTTGAATTCCCATCAACCTTCCCATTTGGATTGTTTCTCGAGATCTCCTTTTTCCCTCAGAGTTATCCCTTGATGATGGTTTGACATTCCTTGCCTCTGACCTCACACCACCTCTCAGACCTGGATCTGCCCATGGACACATACAAGATATTGATCATGCCCCTCCACGTGCCCATCCCCTGCAGCAGGGGTGGGGGAAGGGATCAGAGGAAGCCGAAAGGTACTGCTTACACTTTCATAATGTTCACCATCACCTCCCAAATCTCCCTAAACCCTGGCAGCAGAACCAGAAAGTGAAATTACAATGAGATGAGTGCACTCCCCAGGAACTCCACTCGTACTGTTTATATGTGGAAAGTATTCCATGGCCGAGCCTGTATATGTGTTTGGAGCCGGGAATGGCAAAAGTGACAGCATTTGTTTCATTTGCAACATAACAGGGCACCTGGAAAGCTGCTTGAGGTCTGTCCGTTACTGGAGCCAGTGGTCTTAACATCCAAGTTACATGTCGCCACTGACAAGACGGCAAAAAGATATTTCACTAAACTGGATGATTAGTCCTATTTTAAGCATCCTATTATCCCTGCCAGTGTGGGCACGAGACCAAAAAATACCTAATCTTTGAGCCTTTCGAGTTCCCAGCCGCCAATTCCTTTGGTACACTAGATGCTTCTCATTTCAGCCCAACACAGACCTACTGTCACCAAAACTCCTGCTTCTGCAGGGTATCAGACTGCTGATCTCAGGTAAGTCAGGAAGAAGGAGACCTGGGTAACACAGCTCAGAACACCCTCACAATATCAAATCATTTACCGTGAGGAATAGGAGTTGCAGCGACAATCGCAGAAACTTCCTCTGGCATAAGCACTTTATCCTTTTTATCGTTCTCAAATTGGCTGTAGAAATCAATTCATCCAATTAACCGCTACAGAAATAGGTACGTTACAAAAAGAAATGCACTCGCTAACCCAGTGGATTAGACATTTGAGAAATGCCAGGCATTAAAATACAGTAAAACATGAAAACTTCTGAAGGTGGGAAGGGATGAGCTAGGAAGAGGACAGGTCAGCCTGGCCCAAGGCAGTGGCCCTGGGATCATTTTCCGAGAGCAGCTCCTGGCATTTCAAGATGCCTCTCTTTCCTCTTTCCTCTATGTTGGGACTCACACATTTTCTACAAGTTCCTATTTTTTTGTTGTTGTTGTTCTCCAGATGGCGTGGGGATGCCACAACAAGGATCATGGGGCAAGACAGTAAAAGCAAAACTGTCTCTACGTATGCACAGGGTCTGGCGTATGTTCGGTATTTGCCAGTACTGGGATCTATTCACAGAAGCTGCGCTCTTGTTCTAAGGCCTGTTTCTGCCATTTCAGACCCTTCAGGTGCTACTGAGTGTGTTTCTGGGGCTGTCAGGATGCACAAAAGACCTTCTGCAGAGAAGATTTTTTTGAATGATCACATTAGAGTCCTAATTGAAGCAGAGTGATCCACGGCCCTCTGAAACTGACAGTGAAACATGCCATCCTCTGAGCACATGTCCCTTATCAGAGCCACTTAAGGTAACAAGGTCCCACAAAAGGCCCTCTAGGTCCCTGAAGGTACACAGCCCTCGTTACTCCTGCAGTTAGGAAAGGCTTCAGACCACTTCTGGGAATGCAAATGAATGAAACCCATGTGACAGCTGTAATAAAAGGCTCCTGTCTTTTTGCAAAACATTCAAATGCCATCTGGCAATTTCGTTGACGTCAGCAGGCACAGAAAAACAACTGCCCCCACTGGCTTCCTCCTCAATGCCTTCCACCCCCAACCTTGCTCTCCCCTCCTCCCTGGCAAAAAGCTCCGACTTCTACTTATAGAGAAGGACAGGAGCAAAGCGCCCTTTTAAACAGATTTTTCTCTAGTTCTTGTTCCACTCCCGTTTTCAGAAACAGCTTCAGCATCAAGGCAGCAGTGGTATCTGGCCCCCAGCTCTCCAAATTCCAGTTAGAGGTTGTACAGATCGTTAGGTTAGACAGAAATCTTAAAGGCTTTTCTCTTTGTGTTTTAGGACTCGAAGGACCTTTGTTCCGAGGCTAGAGGTGTTAAAGAAAACTATTCCTCTGACTTCTGATTCAACACATGCTCCCTCTCTTTGATCACGGTAAATAAACACCCAGTGTTATCCTGAGAACATGTCTGCAGCCGGAGGGTGAAGACATCGGCTTGAGAACTCACACATCATACATATGTGTTTCAACAGTTCGCCTAAATAGACAGATTTTTTTTTTCAATGCTGAAATCATAGGATACAGTTATCAAGCTATTTTGCCTAAGACACATTCCATGAAAACATACTTTTCTAACTTGTTGAACAAAGAGCAAACAGAGCAAGGGAATGTCTGTATACCCCTATCAAAGAAACAGCAGAATTATAGGAAAAAACACCATCTAACATAAATGCTTTCCAGAAATCCTAATTAAAAAAAAAAAAATCCTGCCTTGGTATTTGCACACAATATAGAAGGACATAGAAATTTTAAGTTATTATTGCCTAAAAAAAAGTATGGCTTTTTTTTATTTACAAGGGAGAAGCTGAACACTCACAATACCTAGTCTGTTCCTAGAAAGGAGCAGGCACTATGAACAGTAAAGAGTCAAATGGCCTCATTAAATGAGCCAATTAATCAGCCCCTTTTCAGGCTCCAAATGGTTCACTCCTCAAGGTAAACAAACGCACATTTGAATGAGATCCGATAACGTTAACAACCTTACAGAGAAAATTCAGGGTAAGTCTGTTAAGTAAGATGAACCAGTCTTGGTATTGTTTAGATGCATTAATCCTTTGTCTTTCCTAGAAGTTTTGCTTTATCACTTTTTCAAAAATCTTAAATATACTAATATTGAAAAGTTTTAATTACTCATGCAAATCCATTTATCACAGGAGTTAGCGGTTTTAAAGTACAGATGTGATGATGTTGCTCCCAGACTACATTTTTTTTTTCTCCAGTAGCTCCCTCTTATCCATTAACCCTTTGTCCTGTTCCAACTCACTCGAGGAATTTCCCCCATTGGTGGAAAGAGCAAAGTTAGCATGTGGGCTTCGGGGTTGGGTGGGAAGAAATAACAGGGGGGCTGTATAATTTGAAAATCTGTTCCCACTAACTCTCAAGAGGAGAGTGGCCCCTCAAGTCGAGACCTCGTGTGACTGAGCTCTCCTCTCCCCACATTTTCACCTCAACTCCTGCCATTTTCTCTTTTCATAAAATGTTCGTGGTGTATTCCTCTCAACAGACTGGGGCTTTAGATCATGCTGTTTCCTCTCCATAGAAGACATAACTCCTCCTCAAGCCTTCCTACTCATCCTTAAGGGTTTAGCTCTGCAATTCCTCTCCTCCAGGAGGCCTTGGCTGACCCATGTCTGCCTGCTCTACTTTGCCAAAGCTCCTGCACATATCCTCATGTTAATTCCTACAGGTGATGGTGAGTGTCTATTTTCCCATAAAACTGTGAACTCCATCAGTGGAGGGAGAGAATCATTCACCTTTGTGTTCTCAGTGCCTAGTGTGGTACGATGTGCCCAACGGACAGTGAAGGAAGGGATCAAAGAAAGAAGGTAAGATGAGCAAAGAAATGGAAAGGCAAGGCAGCAACCAAAGTCAAATCTGAAACGCCGTTACTGAAAAAAAAAAAGGGGGAAAGAAAAAGAAATGCAAAAGATAGCTTAGTCTAGTTGAAGGAGAACAGTGAGGATTTACTGACCATTTATCACGTGCCTAGTAGCATGCTAAGCATTTTCACACATTATCCCATTTAATGGTCAACAAAACCTCGGAGGTGGGAACCACTGTCATTTACATAAGAGGAATCAGATTTAGATTTTGTGAATTACTAAACACCCCCTTCCCCCGCCCCGGGTTGGCAAATGGCGGCGGAGAATGGAACGCAGGTATGTGGAAGCTATAACTTTGTAAGATATTTAATACCTTATTGTTGTTTTGCTTAAGGTAGAAGGGGGGATGGGGAAAGAAGGGAAGGAAATGAATAACCTATTGTTGAAGCTGAGGTGAATCTTGGAACAGTCTAAGAATAAATCCATTAGGGCGTGAGATAAAAACTCAAGAAGGTACATTTGGAAAATACCAACTCGAGACTAAGCCTAAACTAAGTTTCAGTTCCAGGACTTCATCTGGGTTTCCAACAGCTCCCTGGAACAAAAGGTCATTACTAGCTGCTGATTTAGAGGTAATGTCTTCACTGAACATATAAACGAAGCAAGTTTTTCAAAAACACCTGTCACTTGGTAACTACTGTTTTTTATGAGCTGTGTGTATCGGTTTAAGGATGGAAAATAAGAAATCCAGAAGGCCCTGGCAGAATCGGGCAAGGGAAAATGTCAATTTAGCAAATGGAGAAAGAATGAGATCAAGGAACTATTAGGAGATCTGTACTTTTAAACTTTCAATAGCGGGCAGAAAGGTCTAACGTTCTTTGTAGAAAGTATTAAATAAAACATAGCAGCAAAGAACGTTCTGAGTGCCTTACCTAATCACAACTGCCTTTAAGTGAGAACTGTTTTTCTTACAATAAGACAACAGAGAAATCAAGAAAACAGATTCTAAAAGTGTCCAGAAAGCAGTTAACATGTTTTTAGAGCAAAGAAAGCAACAACACAAAAGATGAAAATGACGACAAAAAGAAGATACACAGAACTGTAGCCCTGGAACAGGTCTTGTCTAAGAACGAGTCTGAGCTTGAGTCAGTGTAAAACAGCACATATTCAGAGCAATGCTTTTGGGGGTTATTCCTAGGGTTGAGTGGTAACAAAGGACAACAGAACTTACACGGTAAGTTCTTACCATCAGTCTAAAGAAAAGGGTATTTCAATCCAGAGTCGCATTCAACATCAAGTGAGGAATACTGGCTGCTATCAAAGAACAGTCAATACATAAAAAGCCTGTTAAGGTGAAGGAGGCGGTTCTGACTTGGGGGAATAATGCTGCTAAGCTCTACCTAGATGACAACATCCCAGAGATACAAGAAACTGAAGTATATACCACGTGCACGTTGTAATAATTTTATGCTCCACTCCCTCCGATCAGCGATGTGGGATTCTGAGTCGTGTCACGCACTACATGGTGAAATTTCCTGGGCAACTGTCCAGAATCTGTAATTTCCTGACAAATCTATCACATGATTTGAGTTGATAACATTTCATCCCACTCCTATGTAAGTCTCTAATGAGTTCGTGCTTTCAGAGTTTGATTTTCTAGGTGACCTCACAAAAAACGAATTTCTGGAACTGCAGAACAGAGGGCCGTGCTCCTGACGAGACTGCCCATCTGTGTGACCTCGCTGGACAAGAGCAACCAGTCTTTCTTTGGATTCTCTTTTGCTGAGAGCATCAAGGACGTCACCACTTCACAAACCAGTTTCTCATGGTACTTAGAAGGCTGTGGTCCTTAGAGCACTTTTCTGAATCTGAGCTGAGACCGACCTTCACTGATAAGTTCCTGTGGTCTCAGAACTCTCTTGTACCTCACAGATCTTTATAGAAATTAAGCCACTCTCCTGCCCTCTATTATACTAGAATGAACACATATCTCACACCATTTGTGTTTTTTCCGACTCTTTGCAGTCTATAAAAATGAGATCTGCTTTGTTTTGTGGGAATATGATGAGTAGCTTCTTCAAATAATTTCCACTGATCGATTCAAAAAGGCAAACAAAAATAATGGTAGGAAATGAAATCAAAATTAGCACTTACTGAAGGTTTATCTTATGCCAGGGACTAGTCTAAGCACTTCATACACATTATGCCATTTAGTCCTCACATCACTCTGGAAAAAAAAGGTACTAACATTATACATATTTGACAGATGAGCTCATGGCTTAAACAACTTGCCCAAGGTCACGTATGTCGTAAGTGATGGGGCCAGGATGTGATGCCAGGCCGTCTCTGACTCCACCGTCTGAGCTCTGTGAACCATTATCCTCTATACTGCCTCCTTATTAAAAACCCAACGTAAAGAGATTATCATCAATCCTCTCATTCCTAACGAACTCACTTGCAGGAATTAAGGTAGGGCAAAGACTGCAGCTCCCTCAGGATAGTCTGGAAGTCACTGGAAAAATTACATCCCTCCACTTCATGACCTCCTGATTCCCAACTGTTTCTTGAAACCGTAGAAAATGTGGGATATTTAGACTACACATAGCTTCTAGATTCAAGAATTTACACCCTTAATGAAGCAAAGGAGGGGTGAGGGGAGTATCTCCGAACCGAAGTTCTTTGCAGGGGGAGGGCAATTCCAGCCTTCTGGCAGGCCTTGACTCGGTAGAATCTGGGTATGTTACAAGCAAAAACCAGTATGCAGACAGTGAGAGGGGAGGGAAAAAGGGAAGGCCCAAGGAATTAGCCTGCAATTTTGAAACTGTTCGGCAGAGTTCAAGAGTTCCTTAGGGGATAGTTTCTCAAGAACAGTTTAGTTTTAGCAAATGGTCTTTGCTCCCCTCTGCTTAAATTTTTTCTATTATTATTATTATTATTATTATTATTATGTTTTATTCTTTTTTAAATTTATTTTTGGGGGGTAGGGGCAGGAGGTAATAAGGTTTGTTTGTTTATTTATTTAATGGGGATACTGGGGATTGAACCCAGGACCTCATGCATGCTAAGCATGTGCTCTACCACTGAGCTATGCCCTCCCTTCCTAAATGTACTTCTTTTTTATTCTTTTACCTCTGTGTTCCACCATGAACTTCATTCTGCCACGGTGTACTTGTTTTCAAGTGCAATACAGGATCACGGCAGAATAAATAGTCCCACTTACGGACAGGCAAGAGCAAACACAAAAATGAGGAAAGCCTACAGTCCCCCAAATACTGCTCTCAATGTCAATATATACAGCTGCAACAACTGTTGTTTCAGATTCTAGCCCACACCATGGAGCAGTGGTGACAAACCATTCTCAGTTAAATAATTTACCATCTAAGTGTACATATTTGCATTATTATAATTCTATTACTTCTGGAATATAATTTAATAATAATACCGCCAAGTGTATTATTTACAAAATGACTAATTCTTTACATCAAAATCATTTTCTTTTACAACCATTTTTAAAGCAACAGATCATGGAAGGATATTTCCATTAGATCTTAATCTGAAGAGGCAAAGCCTTTTTGTAAAAATGCATCTTTGGAAGTCTCTGACTCAAAGAAGAGAGATGTGCTAAGAGGATGAAAAAATTTTAAATCCCCCAAACTAAACAATCCAAATACATGTTTTTAGAATCAGAATTAAATCTTTGAAAGGAGCTTCTACTTCTTTATCTTATGAGTCAACGAAGCTGTGCTCCATTTTAAAATAGTGGTATTTTACCATTTCTCTGTAGATCTTACATTTAGACACATGCATTACATATGTAAATACTGTATGCTCACTTCCAAAGGAGGAGAAAATTGCAAATAGTGCAGTGTAATGGAGCTTGCAGTCTTTGGATGTGTGTATTTAATGGTTTAGCAACAAAACCTTACATGAGAGAAGAGGCAGCAGGCGAGGCAGAAGTGGACATACCCTACCCCCAGCTATCCAATTCCATCTCCTTAGTTCCTCATAACTTTTTCATACAATGACCTGAATCAATGTTAAGGAGTCACTTGTTGCTTGATGACCCTTTAGGAAAACAAAACAAAAACTAGAGTTTTACTCCAAATAACAAGAGTCTGAAAGTACTGGGCACAAAGCATTCCATTTGGCACTAACTTCGTACCTGCTATTCTGAGTTAAACTTGATACGTTTGTCGTGGTGATACACTATTTCTAATTTGCTTTATTTTATGGGTGATGGAGTCCAACATTCTGAGTGCCTTTCATCATTTTAAAGGGAAATTTAGAAAGCGCTGTCTTCTGCTATTTTTTTCCCAAGCCCAAATTAGTTCATTGTAAGGAAGGTTGTTTGAAAATCTCTGTAATAAACAAACCTAGAGGCTGTAATTTTCTTGACAGTGGAACCCTCCATTTGCTTCTGAGAGCTGCAGGAGGGCACGCTGCTCTTCCTTCTGGTTATTATTCATATTTCACCACTATCTTTCATGTGCCACCATCATTTTGAAAATGACAGAAGCAGACTCAGGTTAATTTATACCATTAAGCTGTCAGTTTTAGGAAATGCTTTCATATTGGCATGTTTGTCAGGGAAGCCACGTGTGAGTGTGGGGAGAGGGCAAGGAGCATTACTTTTCTAGCGGGCTGTGCATTTATTCCTCTGACTTAGCGTTCATCATTGCTCTTGGTGTCACAAAAGATAAATAGCAAAATACAATGTGCAGGAATTTGCCCAGCTACGTGATCAATAGAAACAGAAACAGAGAAGAATCAGAAGGCCCTTGACTGTCAGAACGCACAGTAGCTCACTGATGGCTATGAACACAGTGCTAAGATGACCAAACACTTTTGGACCTTAGAATATTGTGATTATTACCAGGGGGTTCCAGAGTTGAATTTGGAAATGACCCCTTCTGCTCTCCCACACTAATCACCTTTCATTCATCCTTGAAAGCCGCCAGCTTCTATAAAATTATCTCTGAAGACTTCAGCCTATCCTCATCTTTGTCTTTTCCAATTTCCATCTGCTCTGGTTAACATTAGGCTACAGAATATAAACATTATAGTCTGTTGTCTTAACTTTGATGAGTGCCTCTTTTTCTTCTAATCCAAATGTTAAGTTTTGAGAAAATGAGTTCCTCATATCTTTGCTCCCTGCCCCCAACTCCCCATCCCCAAGTCATGGGATTATTAAAACTGGCACAGAAGCCCCCCCACCCCATCCCAAAGGCGGCTTACTACGTAATAAATATGGGTGTAGTGAATTTAATTTAATTGAACAGTTTTCAGTGCTAATTATGCAATTTTAATTAGTCATATTTTGTTTTTATATTATTAACTTTTGATCTAATATGCACAGTCTCATTTCTCCATCCCAAATAGCAAGGTCCTTCTTAAAGCTTTTACAGTTTCCTTTATGAATGAATCAACTCTAAGCCAATCTTTTAAGTAGCTTTTTCTTCCTGTAGAAGATGACTCCACCCACTCCATTTCTACTTGGCTCTTCAGTTATTTCTCTGACCCAATTTGAGCCGAAGATCCTTACTTTGTTTTTCTTTTTAATTTTTTAATGAAGTGTAGTTGATTTACAATGTTAGTTTCAGGTGTACAGTGAAGTGATTCAATTATACATATACATATGTACATATATTTTCTTTTCAGATTGTTTTCCATTATATGTTATTGCAAGAAACTGAATATAGTTCCCTGTGCTATACGGTAGGTCCTTGTTGTTTATCTATTTTCTATATAATAGTGTATGTCCCTTAATCCCCAACCCCTTATTTACCTTTCCCTACCTTTTCCCCTTCGGTAACCATCGTTTGTTTTCTTAACTTTGATTTTTAACAAAGCATCACCTAAGGTGCACCTCCAAACCACTGTATATACACTGCTGACTACATAATAAAAGTCATTCAGGAATTAGCACACAAAAGTGGGAAGTTGCTGTAAAAAAATCACTACTATATAGGAGGTTAGGGACCTGGTGGAAGATGGTGAGGAACCTGCCATGAAGCCTGGAGCGAGGTGGTCCATGTGATGCAGAGAAAGAATACATGGTAACACTGTCCCCTCCAGTATCTCAGAAGGTAGATGTTGGACCTAATGAACTTGTAGCTCTAGTAGAGATGGGAGAACAGGATGTGAATAGCATGCGTTGGTTCCTGTGAGTTGTATCTGACAAGGTAGGACAAGAAACGGATGATCTCAGAAAAGACCAGTATCATTTGTGAGGAAGGGAAAAAAGGGAACAGAAAGGGTCAAGAACAGAAAAGAGACAAGTGCTTCCCATTCTCAAATGGCCAAAAAACAAACTGAAAAGGACACTGAGCTAAAAATACCTGCTAGGACTCAGCCTTGGTAAGAATTAATTGAGAATATGGTCATTACGCCCATAGTTAAAACCTCTGAATGGATGAAGACGTCTTAGAGCAAAATCACATTAAGGTGGTAGGACTCAGTATACCCTTTTGGTGGCATAAGATAACTCAGAGAAGAGGCTGAAGATGCTTTTCTCATTAAAATTCTGCTAAGGTCTCCCAGCAAGTCTGACAGACTCCTACTGTCAGCATCTACATTGGGAGCGAGAAGGACACAGAGAGAGAGCAAATTTGACATATCTCCAGGAAAACAAAAACAAAAACTCTAGATGTAATGATTAGCGTATGAAGCTGGATAGAATCTATTTTAAAATATTTTAAAAGGAACTATGTTTTTGGAAGGGTTATATCACCGAAGGAACCATTTTTTCAGTACTTAACACAACCCTTCAATTCCTAACACTCTACGGGTACTAAGTCATCAAATAAAAGCACTCGGCCCCTAAGGAGGGCATGCTCCCTGATACCCACTTCACAGGTGGTCCCAGGGGATAGCCAGATCAGGGGAACATCTTTGGTTGGAGTCTGGGGCTCAGAGAACAGTGGGTGGGGGCTTCTCCCAGGAAGCAGAACCAAGGTCTAAAAAAACAAGAAATGTATCTCATCCCAGGTTATGGGACCTCAAAACCACTTCCCAACAAGATTTTGGAATGGCTTCAGGTTAGGAATGCTGTGTGACCTCCTTTCTCCCTTTTCCAAATGATAGCATTTATTGTGCTGATCCTGTCTGTCCTCCACCCGAGCGTGAGTGTGTGCGTGTGTATTACTTGGGGTAGGGTGGGAAGGCGTTGGTTTCTTGATCAATAGGAGCTCATCCAAATCTAATACAGAAATGATGATTCAACCCTCCCTGTTATGGGTTAAATTATGTTCCTCCCAAACTTACATGTTGAAGTACTAACCCCTAGGACCCCAGAATGTGACATTATTTGGAGATGAAGTCTTTAGGGTGGCCCTAATCCAATATGACTGACATCCTTATAAAAGGGGGAATTTGGAGACAGACATGCACATAGGGAGAATGCCAATGAACATAAAGGCCGAGATTGAGGTGATGCATATACAGGCCAAGGAAAACCAAAGATGGCCAGAAAGCCACCAGAAACCAGTAAGAGACACATAACAAATTCTCACAGTCTTAGAAGGAACCAGCCCTGTGGATATCTTGACCTTGGACTTACAGCCCCTAGAAGTGTTGTTTAAGCTGCACATTTGTGGTACTTTGTCATGGCAGCTAGAAAACTAACACATTCCCAAATGGGGAAACTACTGTGCACCATGGGGTCATGAACTAGATGCAACTTTCTGGATGTCTCCCTTGAGAAGGACAATTTGCGCATTTTCTTACCCTGGAGAGAATAATTTCTTTTACCCAGTAATGACTAGACAGGCAAACTAAGTGGTGTTTGTAAAATATTTCTAACCCCTGTCTTCTGGACACACGGAGGGATGACAGCTGCCTGATTCCTCTGTGATTAGGTGGGGCCAGGTCACGAGCGATGGCCATCGAGTTACGAAGAGAAGTGATGTGTGCTACTTCCAGGGTGTAGCACTTAATTGCCAAAGTGAGACCTGCTTTCCCTCTGCCACTGTGATCGGCAGTGTCTCCACCGTCTCTGCGTTGAGTTGAGAACAACACGTAAACAGAGCCTCAAGCCACAGCATGACAGACAACACACGACGCGGCAAGCAATGACCCTCATGGTTTGGAGAGCTGGGGTCCGTTGCGTACTGCAGTACCAGTTTGTCTATCCTGACTGATGCTCTCTGTGCGTTAAAAACAAAAATCAGAAGGGATGTAACTTATTTATGGAAACTTCCTTGGGGAGTATAGTGAGATGAAATCCTTCCTTGTTCTTTTTTGAAGTGTGAAACTCCCAGAGGAAGTGAAATCAAGTGAACAAGTCATCTTTAAGAATTCCTTCTGCCTCCGTGAACCCTCAGCTATCCAGTTTCTCCCCCGAACAAGTGATGAAATGGGTGGAATTCTCATAGGGCAGCTCCTCCCCCACTCTGGTCAATGTTCCCGACCTACATTTGCTACAACTTTGTTTCTGATTTCACACCTCCACTTTTGTCCCATCTTTTAAGAACTACTTCTTCGGTTGTCTGTATATTTTTCAACATCTTTTCCTTAATTTTAAAATTAAGGAAACCAAATTTTAGATTAAAAAACTAATTTTAAATTAAAATACTAAAGACATTTCCCCCCATACTTTTGGTAAGTATGACCGTACATTTCCAGTAAATGTCAAATTCTACTTCCAAAGCACATGATACAAGTATAAAATTTTAAAGCAAAGAGGGACATCAGAGATAATCCAGTCAAACTCATTATGAATGACACTGGGCCATAAAGATGCTATTTAATGGATCCAAAATCATGCTGTTAATAGTTAGGAGCTAAGCCAGGAGCTAAGCTAACACAAGTTTGGGTCCTGATTCCCAGTCTTGTGGAAGTTATGCAAAAATAGACACAGACTTGAATATGCACTGATCCAAAAATACAGAGTTCAATGGCTGTGGGAGGAGGAGGGACTGAATGCAGCCAGTTTACCTCCCTTAGAATCCTCTAATGATCTTTATCACCTACTGGCTGCATTCCAAACTCCTTATCAGGTCGAACCAGGTACACCACAGTGGTCCCTAACTAGTTCACTGTTTCCTAACATGCTTGCCCCAAGGATTATGTGCTCTGGCAGGTTGGCCTACCCTCGGCTCTGCCCTATTCCCCGGGCTCGCAAAGACTGCAGTTCACGTCTACTCCTGTAACTTTGCTGTAGCTAGCTCTTTCAAACAGGAAAGCTTTTCTGTGACTCCTTGTTTGCTTGGGCAGTCTGGGTAGTCCTTGTTCCTGTTTCTCCTTGATACCATGGGAAGATTTAATACCTTCTGCCTCTGAAACACGTCTGATACAACGTCAGTGTATGTACTGCAGCTGCGTTGTCTTACGGGGTGCCATCTCCTAGTCTCCTCACTTTATTTGGGCAAACTTACCTGGTTTAGCTCATAAATTTCCAAATCTGTATTTCTAGTGTGGCCCTTTCTCAAGACTCTCACCATCATATATGTGACTGCCTCTTGGATGGTGATGACTTCTAAGTGAAACCATTTCTGTGGGCTAAAACTTGAATCCGTACCCTCAACCCCCACCAAAATCTGCTCCTCCTCCTGGATTTCCCATCTCAATGACTGCTTGAATTTCAACCTATACCTAGGGGCCCCAACTAAAAAAATGACAGGATATCTTTTGCTTGTTCTTTAATTATATCGGTAAATATTTATCAAGCAACTATTATGTGGCAAATATTTTGCTAGGCATTGGGAACACAACTGTGAACAAAGTATATATGGATTCAGTCCATTTACAGGTTATAGCCTAGTGGTGAGATAAATGGGTACATCAAAATTCATTACAAATTAGGATGAATATTAAAAAGGAAACAGAAGCTTGTGTTAATAAATCATGGTTATGTATATGGGGAGGGAGTAGCACCTAATTTAGAGGAGATTGTGAAAAGAAGGTTTCTCTGAGGGCATGCCATGACACAACCTTCCTCTGCATGCCTGCAACACTTGGTCCAGCTTGTATTTTATCTGGATTACTGTCATAGTCCTAACTTGTCTCCTGCCTCAAGTCTCTTGCTTTCAACTAATCTATCACCTGAGTGCTACCAGAGTGACTTTTAAAAGACTTGATCAATCCACCTTCTAGCTAAGCTGCTATCAGAATAATCTTCCTAAATTTAGATCTAATTATGTAACAGAAATGAACAGATCTGACTCCATATTAGATCCGTTCCTTTGGCTTTAACCCTGTGCCCTGTTTCCTAGGCTTACTCTTGCCAGCTCGGCACCTTTTGTAAAAGAATGTCGCCCAGAGCCTGAAATATACAGGAGAGCCCGTTCTCAAGGCTCTGACCTTTAAGGATATTAACACTTTTGCACTTACATAAATATAACAAGTTGCAGAATAGAAAATAACATTTGTTTTGTTGGAGATTTTATGGGGGCACCATGACCTGACCCATGTGGACAGCTGCAAGAACAAAGAATTCCTACACCAAGAAGTATTCAACAACCAACTACACCCCACCCCCCTTTTTAGTATAAAAGGAGCCTGAATTCTGACTTGGGGAAGATGGTTCTCCAGGACATCCATTTGCTGGCTTTCCGAATAAAGTCACTATTCCTTGCTCTAACACCTCGTCTCCTCATTTATTGGCCTGCTGTGTGGCGAGCAGAACGAGTTTGGACTTGGTAACGATTACGTTAGTACCCAATCCAAGGTCCTTCAAAAGCTTCAGAAAATTATCATCTAAAACTACAAGGACTCATAAGATGTGACCTCCCTCAGTCTCAAGCCACTTCCTGCCTGGAAGTTTTTGCCCTGTTTTAGTGAATAACAACTCTACTAAACCTTTACACCCTCTGCCTTTGCCTGGGGAGTCCTCCACACCCCTTCCCTAGTCTGACTCCTAATTAACTTTCAAGAATCAATTCAAATGTAACCTCCTTTCTACCAGGCATTTCTTGACTAGCTAGTTAGTGTATTTATATATCTTTTTATAGGCTTCCATCATTCTCAGACCATACTTCCAACATGGTATCAATCATACTCCATTGTTTGTATTTCATCTATCAGATTCAGAACAGGGCAGTTCCATTTCTGTGTTCCTATTTCCAGTGCCTGCCATGCAGAAGAGACACAATGTTGAATGAATGACTTAATGAAGTGATGAATAATGATGTGTATCTGTTTTTATTTTCAGGCATGCAAGAATCATGCTTACTGAATCTTGTATTAATGCACTTACAACATAGATACTGGAAGGAACACTCCGTTCATCATACAGATGTGTGCTATAATGGGAATGTAAAGAAAGATCTGACAAAAATTACAAATAACTAATTGTAAACTTACGTGTGGCTCTGAAATTCAAAGATCTAAAAGTGGAAACTGGACAGTAGAACGTAAATTTTTGTCAACATATTCTTTCCTTTAGCCTTTGTATAACTTCGTGTGACCCTGGGTTGCTGAATCATATATTCTAACAAATGGACACACTCCATTTGAAAAATGATAAAGTCCATCTGTGCCTATAACAACACATGGCTAAGAAAGAATATATAATATTTTCATTATCAATTAGGTAACTGACAAGAAAACTGTTTTCTGCTAGATGAATTATATTTTTGTGAATTTACATAAATTGAGCATACTTAAAATGAAGACTGTCTAATGTCATTTCCACTGGTAAATGACTTCTTAATGCTCACAGAGTCAGCTCCTCTTTTCTGTTTATTGTTAGTAGAGGATTTAGTCCTTGTACATTATGTAAGACCACGGCAAGCCTTATTTCCTGTTTTCCAGATATCTTAATGCTTCTGCCAAGCTACTCATCTCTGTTTTTAATTAGTTTGTATATAGTACTGTCTTTATTTCAGGATGTTCACATTTTAATTTTAGTCAATTTTGCTATTTCCTGCTGATCTAACATTCAGGAGACAATGTAAAAATTACACTATATGAAATACTGCTCACAATTCAATTAATAAGTGAGACTACTTTGATTCTCAAATTCCTTGCTCAGAATGAAACATAATATTTTACTCCAAACCACATTTTAAAAACTTAAAGACTGGTACTGCTGACATTTAACCAATTCTCTCAGTAAAATTCATTTAATAAATTAATATAATGAAAAGCTCAAATTAAGATGTGGCAATAGTTTCTGGGTGTGAATTCTTAGATTTGTGAATATATGCAAGTTTGCCCTAATTTCTACCATTTTTTTATGCATTTGAGTTTGGCTGAACATAAAAAAATCCTTCTCTTTAATCATCATGTATATAAAAAACTAAATGAGATTTTCAGATGATAATTTGTAATTAGAGCATTTGTCAGGTCAAATCCAGTAATGGGCTTAAAAAATGGAAGGGTGAAAGAAAGGAATAGCTTTCCTAGTGAAAATTGTATAAACTGCTAATTTTTACAGAATCTTAAGCTATAACTCAGAATAGAGTAGAAAAAAAAAAACCTCTTTTCACATGGATGGAAGTCTGTAGATCGCTTCAAACAATCTAGGAGATTAATATATGTCATATATTAAATCATGTAATAAATTATACATAAAATGTAATAAATCATATATAAAACATACACAAAGGATTTCCAAACACTCTCCATCTAGAAGGCCACATTATTACCAGTAAACAGCATCAGGGGACTCTGGAAGTTGCCTGGTTAACCAACTAGTACCCAAGGTGTCTATCAAAATCAACTTGTGGAGTGCTTATAAATTCTGTCTTTGGTTAAAGTTTATTTTTTTTTTGTAGTTGTTTATTTAATCGGAGCTTTATTTTCCTCTCCTGATTTTAACAGGGGCTTTTGTACAGCATTGTCTTAATTTTATAGCTTGATCTTAAATAATATATTAGCCCTAATGAAATGGTTATATAGCTATCAAGGAAGCTAAAATTTACTTATTGTAAGTTCACATGTGGTTTGATGTGAAGTAAAAATAAAAATGATGTCCATTTATAAAGTTAAAATTCAATTTTAGCAAGGACAGCTTTGTCTTCACTTGTTTTGCAAAATATAGGCCAATAGAATTAGCATTCTCATGGAAAATGTCTGAGGAATATTGTCTGGGTGGTATTATATTCATTCCCATAAATTATTTGAGAAGTAGGCATTCCAAATGAGACAAATAATTTATCATCCCCACATAATCAGAGGTGACTCAATAAATAATATGTTAAATGACATTTACAGAAGCGTGGAAGGACGATGTTTCCATTTTGGAGCTGGGTTATAATGTCATTTCTTGTTTATCAAACCAATCTGTGTAATGGTAAACTCAAGCTCATCATCCTTTCAGCGGAATAGGTCATGAGATAGCACCATCTCTCTTTGCCAAAAGACGACTGGGAAGTATCTTTCTCTCTTCGGAAAAGAGAGACAAGGAAAGAAAATGCTACCAATCAATGTATTCAGAACATTTTGACAAAGGTGACCAGGTAAGTTGTTTCTCTGTGGCCTAAGGGAAAGTGAGGAGGATGTATTATGGGGCATCAGATGAGAGAGAAGGCCTGGGTCCTTCATGCCATGCAGTGTTTAAAAAGCTGCAGACAGAGGTGATCGAGGTGGAGGAGGTGGAGGTAGAGGTGATGGTGGTAATGGTGATGGCGGTGGAGGAGGTGGTGATGATGGTGATGGTGGTGGTGATGATGGTGATGATGGTGATGATGACGATGGTGGTGGTGGTGGTGGTGGTAACGGTGATGGCAGTGGAGGAGGTGATGGTAATGGTGATGGTGGTGGAGGAGGTGGTGATGATGGTGATGGTGGTGGTGATGATGGTGATGATGACGATGGTGGTGGTGGTGGTAGTAACGGTGATGGCAGTGGAGGAGGTGATGGTAATGGTGATGGCGGTGGAGGAGGTGCTGATGGTGATGGCGGCGGCAGCAGAAGCAGATGATAATGGTGTTTCACGCTACCATTTAAATGAGCACATTTACTCCAGATACTCTTTATGATTCAATGCTTTTATAATGTGTTACAACCACAGAACAATCCTACAAGGTATTCTCTCATTTTCCAGATGAGAAAAGTATGCCTTCTAGTGGTTAAATATCGCATTTTCATGGTGGAGCCAGGAACATTTATTATGTCAAAGATCACCCACTCTCCTAACCATGACACCAACCTGCCTTTCACTGCAATGAGTGTGGAATTCTGCAGGACTATAGTCTAAAACACGTAGTTCCATGAAATTCCAAGCAAATTTAATTACAACCTTTTGCTTTCACAGATGTGCAGCTTTAAGAAGATGAGTTAGAATAAATTTGACCTCAGTGGGCTGCTGTTGGTTAAATTAGAGGTTGGAGCCCTTTTAGAGGTCTTCCAGAGTTCATATTCAGAAGTGATTTCTACTCCATCATAAATAAACTAACCTCCTTAACAGTCCTGCTGCCTACGTGGTAAGGTGGAAAGGTTAGAGTGCTGTGCAGGTTTGGGGTAGAACTTCTTCATGCGCTGTACATAATAAATCTAATTTATGTAAGGCAGGCTTGGCAGCGGAAAATAGAGTGGTGTATTTCTGTTGGCTGGAACCACCACTTTTTGTCAGAAAAGCAATTCTAAAACGTTTATTCCCTGCACCTTTATTATAAGGCTGTTTGGAAAACCCACCACTCAAAGGTTGACCTTGCTGTTACTGAAATATTTCTGAGACTCTGAATTTATAACCTCCATCACGATACAGGGCTTATGGTTCTAATGAAAATTCAACATTCGTAATTCATTAAATGAAAATGAAAATTATTTTACATGATAGTAATTAGTATTGGCATAAAAAGAACTCAGTTTTTACCTTATCTGGTAGTGTTTCGATGGCCCCATGACAAGTCAGATATTAAATATATCTCGGTGAGAGGTGAGGCAGCACAGGAGAGTTAGAAGCAGCTCTCCTGAGTCAGACAGACATGGGCTGGAACACAACCTGGCCTCTTTCTAGCTCTGCGACTTTTGGCAAGTCATATAAACTGTTTACGTCGGTCTCTTCATTTATAAACGTATAATGCTATCCAGAAGTCTAGGTTACGAGCTTCCTGAAGGACAAAATTCATCTGCCCTGTTTCCATGGCACAGCCTCCCCACCAGCACTGCAGCCACACCAGGAGGTGCTCAAAACCTGAGATGAATCATTATTACCGGCCTTCCAGAATGGTTTCGAAGATTACAATAAATCAGGTGAATGAAGTACCTGGCACAAGATGCAGCAAAAAACAAAAAACAAAAAACAAAAAAACACGTTCAACAAATGTTAGATTCTTTTTCCTGCGGTTAACTCCTGATAGTTTTAATTTTTTTTTCAGATCTTTTCTCTTCTGTCACAGCAAGCAATGAGAAATTACTTATCAAACAGGGAAAAATTCCCATCAAAGTCAACAAAAAAGATGAACCAAGGTTCATCCAGGTTTGGGAAGTCCAGTAAGATCAGAGATGGAGAATCAGCATTTTGACTGGGAACAACTGATTAAAACCAATCAATACAACACTGGGCGATGGTTCCCACACTGACATTTCTGATTTTGTATTTCATGCTTCTTACAAAGATAACTTCTAATTAAAGCAGGAAATACATGCTTGAACTATAAAATTGGAGTTTAACAGCCATGGTGGAGAACAGTCTTGTCCGAAACACTAAAATCAGCCGCATATCTTAAGTATAAATCACCTGTCTGCACAAGTTGTTATTCTTTCAAAAGATATTTATTACTCCTTGTTATGGTGACAGGGTATTATATATTTTTATGTTCTTCCATAAATTTTAACAGAGAACCTTAAAAACTCTAAGTATGCAATCAAGGCAGAAGGAAAGTAGAGAAAAATGCACAAGGAAGGACATTATTAATCTTTAGATAAATGGAGATTTAGTACTAAAGATTATCAAGTTTCACATTTTATTTGGGGGTGAAAAGATTGGGTTTTATTTGGGAGTTTAGTGAAGTGTTCTAAGCTAATAAAATATTCTGTTTAACAATCTAAGATAGTTTTGTAACACCTTAAAAATCATTCTAGAACTTTGGCTTTAAAGTTTTTTTGGTTTGTTTTTTTTTTGCCCCAGGTCATATTTTGGTTAAAAATTAACATTAAAATTAATAAAATACTTAAGAACTAAGGTAAACAAATTTATCATAAACTTGATTTCTGTTACTTTCTGGGTTCCTTGTTTTTAAACGTGTTTTAATTCCCTTTCTCTAATATAACTTCTGTTGAAAATCCTTATAGAACAAAAAGGTAATTCAAACTTTTTTTTTTTTACCTGCAGTAAAACAATCTGGTCAATCCTGTCACCATGTATAATCAATAATAAGATATTTTTTAAGTTCAGCCTCTGTTAGAACAATTTGCATTTCTTCAAAATAAACTTTTCTGAAAACCGACTGGAACTCCAGTTATCCTCAAATTAAAGCAAAGCCACACCAGAGCCAAACTGTGATGCAGATTAAATGAACGTTCTGTGGGCTCAGACTTCACACTGGACACCCCACTTACTCATTCCTTGATTCAGTATTTCTTGCATAACTTCTGAGTGGCAGTCACTGTGGGAGGTTCAAACAAGACACAGTTCCTGAATGTGAGATGTTTGAGTTGGTGGGATATTCTGCATAGTTTTCTAAGTTCTATGATAAATGCATGATGGATGAAAATGTATCATGGGAGCACAGTTAATGTTTAAATAAGAGTTGGTGCTCAACGCTTCAACTGTACTGAAGAAGGATTTAACAAGATAAAAAAGGAAAAAGGTATTTATTACAGGCACAGAAGAGTGGAATAACATAATGCCATCCAAGGTACAGGGAATTAGACCTATTTTGGAGAAAGACAGAAGATGTTCGGAGAGAGCTGGGAGTCAGAAACTCACAAGGCTTGTGTCTTTTCCCTGAGAGTTAATCGGGGTGACACAACCAAGCTAAGTTTTAGAATCATCCTTCTGTTAAGGGTGTCGAAATAGATTTAAAGGTCTGCATAGAATCATGTGTGCAGCTGTGTGTGTTGTACACTGCACAACCCCAGGGAGTATCACTCATGTAACTGCACTGTGAATGGCTCTCCTGGGAGTTGTGTAAATTCCTGCCCTGGTGCCAGAAGAGAAACAGTATTAATCTTCAATGTTGTTTCCCTGTCTTTCAAGTCCACTACCACCATTGCTTTGCCCTTATACCCTCACCAAACATTCTTCTCATTATGCTTCATTCATACTAATAAATGACCAATATCCACTAAAAAATGTAAGCTCCCACCATTTATAGATAAATAAACAAGGAGTAGCAAAGGGATTTAGCTCTAATACTCAAATTTCAGGCAGGCATGAGACAAAGGAGATTCTTTTAGGCACCGAAATCCATTACCATCCATTCCATCTCTCTTAAGTCGATCGTATAATAACATGGGCACTCTTCACATCACCTGGGACACTTCCTAAAAGGAAAATCTCCTAGGTCCATCTAAAACTTGTCAATCAGAATCTCTCAAAAGCTCCCTAGGTGATTCTGAATGGGTATCTTATCATCTACTTTAAAATTGCTCCAAGTGGACGTGACCATTCTACTCTGTACAGAATACAGTCCAGATCTGAGCTTAAAACTTAGGGCTTGCCTAGGCGTGGAAATTTCCATCAAATGAAGACCACAATTAAACGACTCTCTTCTGAGGCACACTAATTTCAGAGATTGAGATTTTAATATCTCGGACTTCTCATCCATCACTGTTCAGAAACAATCAGGAAACATACAGTATGAAGTTAGTCTGTCTACTCTAATAGGAACTCTGCTATGTCACAATCATTTAAACAACTTCATATTCAGGAAAACCATTACTTGACTTCTGTTATCAGTCTGAATTGCCAGAATTGACTTCCACATTTGCAATCGAAATCTTACTGCACTCATGCTTATCCATTTGTCCAAACAGCATCTTACAGGGCTAAGCAGAAAAAAAAAAAAAATCTCACACTTCCTTCTACAATCCAACACTTTGGACAATTCAAGAAAACACACCTTTTCTCCCACATGGTTTCTAAACATGCAGATCTTCTGTGTGAATGAATCCGCTTTTCAATACCCGTCTTGAAATCTGGCATTCACAACACCACAGATGTCATCGGGCCAATACAGGTTTTGCTGAATTAACCTTTTTGCTCTGTTTCCATAACTGTCACTGCTAACGAAGCCTGAGGTTGCACCTGTTGTTAGAAAAGCCTCATGATACTGGGCTTGAAGTCAACCCAGATCTCTAAACCTTTTTCTTCATTTGTTTGTAAACAAATATGCAGGCATGTTCCATACTAGAATTTTAATAAAATTTTATACGCAAAATTTTATTTCCTCCCCTTCAGTTTAATCTCATTAATTCAGCACTTTAACTGGAATGTAATGAGAATACATTCTAGCTACGTCCTTATCTTGTCTTTCACGCATTAGCTACCTACCTCTTTTTTTAATGCCCAACTGTAAACGTGCCTTCTTTTGTCTGCATTAATCACTGGGGAAAATCCTAAAATAGAGTGTTGTCTGAGTAGGTTTTACAATTCTTTTTTTACTCTTTGATTCTACTTTGCAAACACTATTCTACTGTGTATGCAAATATGACAACATATGTGATAAATACACAACCTGTGATCCTAACTCCCAGATCAATGATTAAATAAACTTTTAAAATAAAAATGTAGAGGCCATCTTCCTCTGTGGCTACAATAACCACGAAATATTTATACACCTTGTAGAGAAAGTAACATTTTTAGAAGACATTGTAGCACTAGTTAATCACATCAGTTTTCAGCTTTATAGTTTCTGTACAAGAAGTTGATTTTAAGAAGTCTGATCTGACGATCCAGTCCAGGAATGATTTTCTAAAATAAGATTTTTAAAAATTTTAAGTCTGGTTAAGAAAACTAATCTATTTGGCACAGAATGTTTAATGTTAATAAAATTTCTAGTATTCTTTCCTTAATATCTCCAAAGAGATAATGATTTTATTTTTAATACAGGGCATCCTTATGACTATACTTAGGAATTTACGTTAATGCATTTCTGAATACATATGTATTAATACAGGGGTCACAGACCAGCTTGTGCTAAATGACATTAAAGTAGATATTACTTATATACATATTTATCAATGTACTCTGTTTAAAAAACAAAGAAAAATGCATCCTGTTTGTCTCCTTGAAAAACTAATCTTGTCCATATTTCTTTCCATATTCTCTAATTCTTTTCCCTACTTTTCTTTTTTTCTGTATTATGTTAATTCCCACATGGTCAAATATAGTGAAGTAAATTTATCTAAGCATTTATCTATTAATGAGAAAATACTTATTATGAAAAAGTATTATAAGAAAATTTCTAAGCAGTTATCTATCAATTAAAATTTCTGAATCAAACACAGCATTCAAGGTCAGTGTGGCGCCTTCCTCCCCTCCCCTTTCTTCTCATGATGGACTTTTTAAGTGCAGGAGTGATTATGTCTCATACAGCACAGAGATCTGAAATTTATATAAGGACTTTAATAGAAACTTATGACACAGGCTGTGACCAGGCTTTTCACTATTTTTTGCCATTTCTTTGGCTTAAAACCAATGGAACAAACTGAACTTGGCATTGCTATTTCGGTTCAAAAAGAAGAAAAATACATAATTTTACTATTTCTTATGTTTTGGTCTTGGCACTGCAGCTTTTGTTTATGGAAAAAAGACAGGAGAGGAAAATGCATTAATTTAACTTCACATGATAAATAATCATACCAAACTAAAATTTCCTTAAAAAGCATTTGTTCTTTTTTTCCCTTATTATCACAATGCAGACTGCTACTAATGCAGTGCAGGCTTGAAAAAATAAATAATATTCATACCTTCTTCAAATAACGTTATAGATTTCAATGCATGAGAACGTGGTTTTTGTACATTGTTCACGGTACTTTGCTGCATATTTGAAATATTTTATAATACAAAAAGAGAGAAAGGTTCCAACTATGTGATATTTAATGTAACACAGCATCTCACATGCTCTAGCTATGCACATAATTTGTATAATACACTATTCATTCTGGGAAAATTCTTCACTTCCCTCACTGCATCTACCAATTAAAAATTTCATGACCATGGAGGTGCATAAAAAGGTGAAAACAGAATTTCCTTTAAACACTGGGAAGTGAGAGAGATTACTTATATTCCTATTTTTCCTTATTAACATTTGGCAGAAATTCACTCCAGATAAAAATAGTTAAGGTTTTAAAGTAGCTAATAATATCCATTATCGGGAAGAAAACAAAATTGTCCCCGGACTAGATTTCACAAGCGCACTTGGTACACTGGAATATTTCTTAAAAATCATACAAAGGCCTAAAAATACAATAAACATGCACCACACTGCCATGTTTTTGAAGAAACAGAGAACTCAAACCCCCAAATCATGACATTAAAAACCTAAGGGCTTTTATGTATGTTTCTAACTTTCTCAACTATGGCCTTATCTTGTTTCATGACATGGTCTTTTCTCTACTTGCTAACTCTTCTTCCCTTGGGTCTCTTTTGTATCGTCTTTGATAGACAACTTCTTTCCGTTCCTCTGTTCCCAACAATCATTTGGGAACTAGAGCTTTTACGTCTGGTCCGTTCGCACTTTGTTATCTTCCCAACGGATCGCGCTGGTTTACTTTTGAAATACCTCTTCTAAATCTGTTTGTCTCACCCACAATCTCCTTCTGAGAGTTTTTTTTTGCCCCAATTTTAAAAAAATTGTTCTTCTAAGTGTGTATCACTGACACAATGTAAACAACTTTCTGTAGGCCTGGGGTTAAAATGATTAAAAAAAAAAAAAAAAGAACATGGTTACAAAATGCTAAAATGGAAAGAGTTGTGGAGATCCAAGTGTGAATGGTCACCCAGAAGTATTTAACCATCAGGCCACAGAATCCAGCAAGCAAACTATTTTAATTCAAGTTTGATAACCTGCAGATTTCCAATAAGAACAAGCGTTAACTCGTGACACTCAGAGTTTTTCCAGAAATCGGTCATTGCATAAGCCATTACCACAAAAGCAAAAACAAAACAAAAAACAAAAACTCCTATGATCTTGACAATCAAATGTGACAAGAAGCTTAATTTTTGTGACTTTAGAGATAATTGCAGTTCACTAATGTCTCTCATGTTGTTCCAGGATTTTGCTTTGTAATTATTACCACCAGTGCTTTGAATTTACTTAATTTTACACAACGGGTGCATTCTATACAAAATGGGACAATCATTTAGTGCTGAGGACAGAATGACCACGCAATCTTCACTGTCTGGTGTAAAACAGTGTAAATAATCAGTAGCTTTGATGACATGATAAAATCATGTGGGGAATGCTGTTAAATAACCCTTTAGCTTGTCCCCTAGAATGGAAGCAAAGAAAAATTCCTAGACTATAATTAAGACTGTTACATATCAGAAATATAGATTTTTACATATGACCTGGATATGCACAACAAGGAAATTAAATGAAAACATTTATTCTCTCCAATTTTCTATACATTGTACCAAGAAGATAGTAAAAAACCGGCATCTTGGTGCTTTTTTGTTAGTACACCAGAACAGATGTCCATATTCACCTGAAAAGAGCAACGATTTCCCACAACTATTTCCTTTTTCTGCTGCCTTAATTCACCCCTTCTAGTTAACTGGCGTTTCAACTGTCATATGACCTTCCTCACCTCGCCTCACCGCCACCTCCAGCTCCATCTGATGCTTCGCTGTGGTCACTGTAACCAACTCTCAGATTTTTGTCTCCTATGAAAATCTAATCATACTCAGCACAATCTTTTCCCACCAGTTTTATCTAAAAGTAAAGTAAAAATGTAAAAACCTACCCCCTAAACTTTCCTTTTAGAGAGCATGTTTTCACAATTAATGAAGAACGAGATTTACTCTATGTCAGAGATTGCATAAGATCCCCCAGCGTGCCAGAAAAATGATTTCCCTTTGTCAGGTATTGCAACCAAAAGATAAAAAGGACAGTTCTCAAGTTCACGTATCTTTCTTCTGTTACACCAGCAAGTGTAAGGCAAAACTTTAGAGACGTAAGATTAGTTTCCAAAATGTCTACATTTCCTTTATGGGCACTTACATGAAAAAACATTTGCATTAATTAATTTTCTGAATGTTTACACCAAGATACCTGAAAAAAAAAAAGAATATGATAACAGTTTCAAATGCAAAAGTGGGCAGAAATGGTCTGTAGCTTAAAGTGTTAGGTAATACCGCATTTATCTTTCTCAAAGTATGCTTTTATACATTTAGTAAATCTGACTGCTGCTGAAGCTGTTTACAGCTTCTGCAGATAAACAGCTGTCATCAGTGGTTGCTTACTTCATTTTTTTGTTTTGTTTTGTTTCCTATAATGTACCAGAAGGTTCTGATTTGGCAAAAACAAGGATAAGGCAGTGCGCATGTCATGTGAATGGTGTCCACAGTTCCCAAGAGAAGAGGGTCATTCAGTAAGTATTAAACAGCATGTCTATTGATCTATAAACATGGGAGGAAAAAGCATAAATGCCAGTGGCAATTTCCCCTTTTATTTCTGTGGACTTGTTTGATTCCTGTTCATTGATGTCCTTTTAGAGAGACTGGGGCATTTACTAAAGAGTGACTTACTCAAGGTCACCCATCTGTTCACCAGAAAACACACACTCTGCACAACCACTGCCCGGACAGAGCCATGCTCTCTCAGGCTGCTGCCCTGACACTTGAATGCTTAAGTGTAGAAAGAATGCATTTTTTCCTCCGAGTTTCCTAGCACATGACTCTACTGGGACTATTACTTCACAATGAAATGACTATGATCTTTAAAATTGCTGTTTGGAGGACTTAAAGACAGAACCTGAAAGCTTGAAAGCATCCGTAATTGAAGACGCATCTTCCCATCTTCCTATAGGATATGTTGAAATTAATCAGTAAATACTTATTTATTCTCTTCCATGTGCATGGCAAAGAGATTATGCTATAATCTCAATAGTTCTCAACCAGAAGCAATCCCCCCCCCCAACTCCCCACCAAAGAACACGTGACAATGTCTGGAAGCATTTTTCATGATCACAGCTGGAGGTGGGGAGTTTACCACTGGCATCTATTAGGGAAGAGACCAGAGATGCTGGAGAAGTAATGAACTACTGGGTTTAGTGGTTAAAGAGAAACACTATTTTCCCTTTTCTGAACAAAACCAAAGAGAAATTTTTCTTGCACCCTTTTGACACTGTGGATGTGGTGGACATTTCCAAAAATATCCCCATCGAGACAGGTTTTCTAAGACTGTGTCTTGTAAAGTTTCCCAATGTGAATTAAAGGCACAACACTAAATTGTAACTAGAGAAAAACAATTTCACAGGATGAGGGGGAGGGTAAAAAAGACTATCCAACAGTGTAAATCTAACTAACAGGGAAAATTTTAAACACCTAGAGGAGGTATGAAACACTTACCTTTGTTCTATTTTATATAACGTACCAGAAAGTTCTGATTTAACAAAAAAAAACAAGCATAAGGCAGTGTACGTGGCATACGAATGGGGTCCACAGTCCCCAAGATAAGAGTCATTCAGTAAGTATTAAACAGGCAAGTCCTTTCCTGCCACTATCCTATGCGATGACAAGGCCACACCTAAGATGTGCGTGGCTCTGTCCATATAAACAAAATTGAAACAACTTTCACAACATAATGATTAAAAAAAAAAAACTTTGCCAAAAAATGAAATTATTATTGGAACAATTTCTAAACCAGTGGCAACAGTTATTAGATTAATATAGAGAAAAAAGAAAAAAAGGAAAAGGAAGTGCAAACAAAAAACACTATGACTGCAGAAAAAGTAACCCTGGCAGCCAGCTTTATCTAGGGCATGAATTATCCTTGGTAACTCATCAGGCATTTGGGTGATGTAATAACGAACTCCCAATCTGCTCACGATAATCCCTTGGAATGAATTACATGGGAAATCTGGATGGTAGTCTTTCTAAAATGTATTATACGGAGTTAACTTTAAAAAATTTTTGTAGGATTATTCCAGGTATGCCTAGAAGACATACAAATTACTTTTCACACTCTCTTGTCAAAAACAAATGATTTAGAATATGAGATGGAATATATATATATATATAGATATATATAGATATATAGATATAGATATAGATATAGATATATATCTATATATATATACATAGCTGAATCACTATGCTGTACACCAGAAACTAAGACAACATTGGAAATAGATTATACTTCAATTAAAAATTAAAACTAAAAATTAAAAAAAAAAATGATTTAACCCAGAAAGAACTGACCTGTCACCAAATTAGACCACTAGGAGGCAAATGAATTTGGTTCATCAACTTCAGTAGCTTTACCAAAACATAATAACTTCCAATAAAAATTCATAGCTGAGACTTAAAATATTTCTGCAGAAGTGAAATGATGCAGGTCTATGCTGCTTATGCTAGAAGTTTTATAGTTTGGAGCTTGTAGTGGCAGATAATTAAAGCCATGCTATTAAGGGTTAAATTTATTCCTAGATATTTTATTCTTTTTGATGCAACTATAAGTGAGATTGCTTCCTTTATTTCCTTTCTGATGGTCTGTTATTAGTGCAAAGAAATACAACTTATTTTTGTGTACTGTTTTCATATTCTGCAACTTTAATGAATTTGTTTATTAGTTCTAACAGGTTTTTGATAGTGTTTTCGGAGTTTTCTGTATCTGATGTCATGTCATCTGCAAACAGTAACAGTTTTACTTCTTCCTTTCCAATTTGGATGCCTTTTATTTCTTTTTCTTGCCTAGTTGCTCTGGCTAGGACTTTGAATACTATGTTGAATAAAAATGGAGAGAGTGGGCATCCTTGTCTTGCTCCTGATTATTAGAGGAAAAGCTTTCAGCTTTTCACCACGGAGCATGATGTGTGCCTGTGAGCCTGTCCTAGATGGCCTTTAGTACATTGAGGCATGTTCCGTCTGTACTTACTTTGTTGAGAGGTTTTTATCATAAATGAATATTGAATTTTGTCAAATCCTTTTTCTGCATTTATTGAGATGATCACAAGATTCTCGCCGTTTATTTTGTTAATGTGGTATATCACACTGACTAATTTGCAAATGTTGAACCATCCTTGCTCCCCTGGAATAAATCCCACCTGATCATGGTGTATGATCCTTTTAATGTGCTGCTGAGTTCAGTTTACTAATATTTTGTTTAGAATTGTTGCATCTATGTTCATTAGGGACACTGACTTATAATTTTCTTTTCTTGTAGTGTCCTTGTCTGATTTTTGGTATCTAGGTAATGCTGGCCTGATAAAGTGAGTTCATAAGTGTTCTTACCTCTTCCATTTTTTGGTAGAGTTTGAAAAGGACTGATGGTAACTGGTGCTAATGTTTAGTAGAATTAACCAGTGCAAACTTCTGGTCCTGATCTTTTCCTTTTGGGGAAGTTTTTAATTACATATTAAATCTCCTTACTTATTATTGGTCTGTTCAGATTTTCTATTTCTTCATGATTCAGTTTTTGTAGGTTGCGTATTTCTAGGGATTGAACCATTTCTTCTAAGTTGTCCAATTTGTTGGCATATTATTATTCATAGCAGTCTCTTATGGTCCTTTGTATTTCTGTGGTATCAGCTGTAACATTTTCTCTTTCATTTCTGATTTGATTAATCCGAGCCCTCTCTTTTTTCTTGGTGACCCTACCTAAAGGTTTGTCAATTTTATCTTTTCAAAGAACTAGCTCTTACTTCCACTGATATTTTCTATTGATTTTGTAGTCTCTTTTTCATTTATTTCTGTCTAATCTTTGTCATGTCCTTCCTTGTACTAACTTTAGGCTTTTTTTTTTCTAGTTCCTTGAGATGTAAAGTTAGGTTATTTGAGACTTTTGTTTCTTGAGGCAGGCATTTATCCCTACTAACTTATCTCTTAGAACTGCTTTTGCTACATCCCACAAACTTTGATATGTTCACTTTCTATTTTCATCTCATTTTAAAGTATACCAACTGCCTAATACATCTATTACCTTTTTTTTCCTACCAGAATATTCAGTTATCTTCTTGTATTGCACATAAAATACTCCACTGACTTAGAAACATATAAACTGGCGTCTCATTGTCTAACAAAATACTTCAATTATTTGAAGACTAGATAGATCATACATAAATTGTCTCTTCAATAAGTGGTCTTAAGTGTAATTGATAAAGCTTGGCCAGTAGTATATACACACTAATATATATATTTTATACATATATATATACACACACACACATCATTTAGTATATATATATACACACACACATACACTCACTAAATGATTACAGAAACTGCTAGTCTCTGACTATTGATAAATAAAGGCTTGCTGGTTTCTAGCACATTAAAATGTTAAGAAGTACACAAATGGACAAACAATCTTTCCCACAATGACCCAACGACCCATAGCTAACTGATAAGTAAATTATTGGCTTCTTAAAATCTCCTACCACTTTTAAGCTTTTCAGAGGACAGCAGCTTTCTCTTGTCTCTCTTAAATTCCCACCAAAAACCTTTTCTTCAAGAATTTAGAGGAAAGAAAAAACAAGAAACCTAATTGCCTTCTGAGAATTTTATCCCCTGACTTCGTTTGGTGTTACTGGGAATGCTGCCAGACAAAAGAGCTCTGCACGCTGCTGGAAGTTTATCATTAGCATCTTCCCTAATTTGGATGATCTACTATTTGAAAGCACATGCTTAAAAAAAAAACAAAAACACCAAGAAAAATCAGCCTGAAAGCTTTAAGTGAGCTGACAAATTACGTCACAGAAGTATTGAGAATAAAGTAAATCAATTTTAATGAAATTCTTGCTGAATTTGAAGAGTCATATGCAATTAAGTATTCAAATTTACTTGAAGTAAGACAGGCATTTTTCTACAGAAGTATGTGATATGAAAGGTACATTTTATCATTTATGATAATGCACGTATAATTTTGGAAGACTACGTCAAATTTGAGAAAAACTTTTATTTAGTAAGCACGCAAGAGGAAAACCCGGAGAAATTTAGCTCTATCCTGGTAATGAGTAATGCCCTCAGTACAAGCTGATCATTTTTTACCCTTTGAGCTAAGGCTGACTTTAGATTAAAAACTATATGCTTCTTAAAGGCAAAAGTCATTTAGTTCATTTTTGACACCTCAAAGGCTAAAAAAAAAAATGTGCTGACATATACTGGTGCTTTTTGAATAAATGTAACAAGGTTAAAATTTGTCCTGTAGGCTGCCCACTCACGTCTGTGACAGCCCACTGCTTTCCACCTGATACTTCTTGATGTTTACCCAACAAGTCAGCACCCCCTTTTTTTAGGTATCTAAAACAAATTTACCCCATGTATTTTCTGCCATTCAAGATTTTCCACTATAACTTCCCCCAATTTATGTATCCTTTCTCTGCCAAGAAAACTGAAGTCATTAGGCTCACAATATTTCTTTCATTTTCATTACTATCTGTCCCTATTTCTTCTCTCCTGTTCTGATATAGACATCTCTACTTCCTTTGCAAAACTTCTTCATGTGTGCTTTTTGGTGGATTTATCCCGTAGTTTATTTGAGAACATGGTCAGTTTTTCTGAACTGGGGGAAGAGTGGGGTCTGGGGCAGGAACTGATGGAGTATTAAAAAAAAAAACACATAAACAGGTGTCAAATGGACCTGCCAAAAGGACCACTTGGGGAAAAAGAGCACGCCCTTCCCTGAACTACACTATTTTTCTCAGTCCTTAAACAGGACACTCTTGAGAATTATCAGTGTTGTCTTCTCTACGCTGTTTCTCTTTCTTCCATTAACAGCTATTGAGATATACATCTTGGCATAAAAAGAAATTTTCCTCACTTCCGTTGCCACCTCTGTCTTAATCCTATCTTTACTTTAAAACAAAATTCCTCCAAAAGACCTAATATCTTACACTGTTTTCTTCTAAATGTTTGTATTCTGCTTTCCACCACTTGATCAAAACTGCATTCTCGGAGTTCACTAACGTCCCGCTGCTCACTAAATCCAAAGGCATTTGCCATGTTTTTTGTTTTCTGGAACCTCTGGTTGTGGTCTCAGCTCTCCTCCTTCTAAGTGTAAGCTGATAGCACACTCACTACTTTTGATTCTGCATTAAGTCTCCTTCCACTGGTCTCTAGTGAGACTTCGTGTGCATGCTTTAACTCTCTCCCCAGAATCCTGCCAGCGCTTCTATTGAATCTCCCCCAAGAGTCAGCCTTTCATCTGTCTTCCTCTTTTAATATCTTCTGGGATCTATTGCCTGATGCAGTTCAACTGTCACAGTATGACTGGCGTTCCTAAATTGACATCTTCTGCTCTAATCTGGCTGCAGAGCACCAGAACGTCCCCTCAAGTATTTGTCTGAAATTCCTTTTCGGAACTGTCATCTTCACTTACCACTTAACACGGCTAACACTAAACTCATCATCTTGCCTGTAAACTAGGCTGTGCTACTGGCACTAATTCTTGAAGCCCTGAATTTCAAACTCCTGACCCTCCTTACTTCCTCCTCCTGTCTAATCAATAAAGAATGACGTTCCCTGGATCATTCCTTCACAGCAGTTCCTGCCAAGCCCCTGGCCAGTAAGTGTTTATAAAGCAGTTATAAAGAACATTCACATGTAGCCAAGCATTCTCACACTGTGCCAGCTCAGACTTCTACCCCAGCTTTTCCTGTCCCTCTGTGCCCTTCTGAAACCTTACAACCCCACCTTGAAGGCTCACCCCGGATCACCAAATTTCCCACTTCTACCAGGGATAAACAAATACTCTGTCCCTCCTAAACTCTGATTACAGCTTGTTTATACATTAAATTTTATACCTACCACTCTGCTTTCTATACAAATTATATACTCCATTATTGCTCTATTTCCAACCATAACCGTAACTTGTGAGCTCTTGGGATGCAGAAACACTTGTCACTCAGTTTTTCTTCAGAATGAGACCTCCCACAGTGCTGTACACAGAGTAAGTGCTTAAAAACCTGTTTTCAATTAAACTAAATTGAGATGGGATTTGAGCAAGGCCTTGGAGCACTGGTAAAACATTTAGAGATCTGTGTTCAAATGGAGTCTGTCTGAATTCCTTTTGAATGGTGGACAGACTTTAGACATATTACCCAAGTAAATAACAGCAAGATAAGAAAGGATCAATGATCTAAAACATAAATACAGCGACTTTTTTTTTCCCCTCAGTGGGGAATTAGAATTAGTTAAAGAGTTTTTACTTTGTGCTTACTTTCTTTATCTAGAATTTCCAAAGAATGAAGTATGTTGTTGTAATTGTTATCTTTTTTTTTTTTTTTTTGGTGTGTGCTTTTGCATTTTACATTGACAGCTTTTATCTGAGTTGAGGATCAAAGTGAGACAAAGGTATATACCACGTTTAGAATATTTACTTAGCTGGTTGAGAGGTCCAAGAAAGACCTGGATGCTGATAATGGCAGTTCATGCAAGAACGTTCTAATGCCTTTGCTTTTAAGAATCATCTCAGGCTCTCAAAAATAATCAAACTTTATTTATGAAAATATTTTGCATGTGTGTGTGGAATTCTGAAGTTTCTACCTAGGTGCAGTATCTGGAATTGTAAAAAAAAAAGAAAAATTTCCTTTCTGGGTTTTTTTGTGTGTGTGCTTTAAGTTAACTCAAACAATGCTGTGCTTTTGTGACTCTTATTTTTTTTTCAACTTACCATGACAGAATGATCAATCCAAACTACATAAAATATATCCAAATAGGTCATTTGGGGAGAGTGTTATATATATTTTAAATAATATATTTAAATATTACATAATTTCAAACTTAAAAAAATTAACACTACATTAACTTTGAAGGGACATCTTCTCATCAAGTTGCCTGGCATGTTCTGAACATCAAAACATCTTTGGTGGCCATAATCAGAAACCACAGAATTTCTTACTGGTGTTCCTCTTTGCTTTTTATTGGTCTAGAATTACAAAACATTTTCCTGCATTGATTTCATCATCTCATTACTGACTTTCCAGCAAAATTTTATTTAAAATATTAAATGTGTACAGAGGGAAGGAGAGTTGCCAGAGAAGACAGAGATGGAGATGGGGAAGTGAGAATGATGGAAAGAGAGGCATACACTCTTTCAGATAATCCTAAATGAATCGAACTGGTTGATATTATCTACTAATCAAATTGATAATGGACAAAAATAAAACCACAGCTATTCAACTCTCAACTAAAAACAACTGACTGACTTGGGTTATTTTCCCAGCGACTTAAATTAAATTGTCATCCATGCAAACTTAGTGACAGCACAGATTGGTGTCAGCTTTGTAGAACACTTGGGAGAAACTTGCATTTCATAATGGACTTTCATATACCGCATTTCACATTCAACTCTCTTTCCCTTAGCCATATTTTTTAGTGGCAAATACAAAGTGTGAGACCCACAGAGGTTAAAAATGTTTCACCCACCTGATTTGGCAGGTTTATGGTCAGGTAAACACTGACTGCCAAGAGATAAATGATTTTTTATTTCTTTACAAAATACCCCAGGAGGAGAGAGAATTTTCTTAGTGTAAAACTCAGCCTTTATCCTGTCAGGCAAAGTAATTATGGAAGCAAAACAAATCCACATTGTCTAATTAGGTCATTAAAAAGCATAAATGCGTCACGGAAGCTTTTCTTCTTCCCTAAGACAATGAAAACAGTCTGGTAATATAGAAAGGTTCAGAATTTGTTTCTTTTCCAAAATAATAAGTCCTTTCATCTTTCTTTTTCCCAATGATGAAGACAGTTAATTTAGAGACAAAAATCTGTAATTAGTTCAGGGTTTACTCTGATTATATTTCAAAATATTTAACCAAAAACAGGAAGATAGAGAAAGGAAGAAAATACACAGACAAATTATCAAAGGAAGTGATTAAAATCAAGAGCGTGGGTTGCTGATCAAATGTATTCTGCAGAGACAAGATGAATATAAAATCTACATTCATATAAACACAACCAATCTGGGATACCAGAAAGCCCTTAGGAGGAACACACTGGCATCTGCCCTTGGGATGTGAGACCAGACTTCAATTACAGCTAACTTAAATAAAAGCAAATGGCATGATGATTTTGCCTCTTCTTCTCTTTCCTTATTATTATTTCTTGAGTTTTAGAAAACTCATGGCTCAAGTGGTAAGACACAAAATGCAAAAAAGGCAAAGAAACTTACCTGTGATCCTCTTGGCCCTCGTTTGTGGTCCCATTCTGAATGCCCCATGAGCTGTAAGATAATTTAATAATTACAGTAAATAAAATGATACCTATTTTGCATGACAACTATTTCTACTTTTTCTTTTAAAGAATAATTAGGCTTTTGACATCTATGTTTTAATAGTAATGTATTAAACAGCCCTCATGAATAAATTAACATACTTAAAGTAATATACTTCTGATGTGATAGCTTGTATTTCAACTGCGAGTTGTTTTGAAGATATTTTAATATCACTGTGTGACAAAACGAGTCTGCTGATGTACAGATATAGAGTTCTTTGTCAGGAGCGTGCTAGATAGATGTTAAACTGTGTTAAGCTTTATTTGCATACCATTAGTTTCTAATTTACTAAGAAAATATGCTGAAGAAAAATCTACTGGGGTAGCTTAGTCTACTGTCATGAATGATAAGAACCAGAAGGCCAAAATATTTCAATCATTTAAATTTTGTTTTGATAATATCACAAAAATACGAGCTTTCTAAGGAGGAAAGTTATTTTATGTGAAATACGCCCCCAAAGTCACAAAATGTAGATTTTCATAAAAACAGAGGCTACAAAAAATATCAAGTTATTCCCATAGTTTTAATAGTCCCAACTACTTTGCTTACACAGCATGATATTTATTTATTGAAAACAACATTTAACCAGAGAATATTAAGAAACTGCAAGATATCAACTGAGAGAAATAAAATTCCATTCCTCTGTCCAGTACACTCACCACTCAAGTGTACCAGTGGGAGAAACCCTTACCAGCACACTAACAAGACACTATAAAACATATTTATATACATTAGCTCTTCTATACAACAGCAATGACTCTTTAGTAGATATAAAAAATAAAGAAACTGTTCAGGAAAAAAAGTAAAATAGTTTTGACCATTATCAAGAAATGTTTGATAACCATATGCAGAAAATGATAAAACTTTACTGATGGACATACAATGCTTCTGGTTAAGAAGGCTGAATTCAATAAAATTATTGTGTTCACTTTTACCCCAATATATTTACAGATTTAACTCAATTTCAATCAAAAGCTTTTTGTATTATTTTTCAGAAATTGAAAGAACCTAAATTTTATCTGCGAGAATAAACTTCTAAGAATCAAAATATTAAAACAGATGAAAATACTTTAGTGGTTATTAAAATATACTATAAAATTTAACCCAAAGTTAAGTCTCAAAAGAATGAATAAAAAAAAAATACATATATATATAAAATGTAGTTGACAGTTTTAAAATAAACTCAAGTACATGTAGCAACAAAATATGAAAAAGAAAACATAAAAATCAGTGGGTATTTGATGAATTATTCATTCAACAGATGAAGAGAGAAAAAAATTAGAGCTGAACCTTACAATATACACAAATATAAATTCTAAATAGATAAAAAGAGTTAAATTTTTTAAAGATTAAACTGTAAGTATAAAGTAGGAAAAAATTCAAGCAAATAAACTACCTTGGAATATAAATAGATTTCCCAACTTAAAAAAGAAAACACATAGATCAATTGGTCAAGCTACATGAAGTCTTCAGATGGCTGAACAAATGTCATATTGGAAAAATATCTGCAGTAAATGGCAGCTAAAGGACAGTATCTTCAGTGCCCTGAGAGCTCTACGAATTGGAAAAAAACACAACCCCAGCAGATAACTGGAAAAAAGGATCAGGATAATTTACCTAATAAATATCAAGTCAAGAGGCTCATGGGAAACAATTTTACTAGAATTGAAAGAAATTGGAAGCATAAACAATAACAAGATACTACTATTGCCTATTAAATTATCAAATCGATCATGTTGAGTATTTGGTGAGGATTTAGAGAGGTAAGTACTTACCTCTGTTGCTAGTACACAGCAGATACACATATTGAGATATATATATGTTTATACAAACCTATCACACTTACCACACATAGAGACTCACACCATATACATCAATGGTGTATACATAGTACATATTCCTAAAAAATCATATCCTTTGACTAGTAAATAAAAATGTAAAAATCTAGTAGTTACAATGTGCTAATCACAGTGTTACCCAACAGAAGGGGAACTATTCAATAAATTACAGTATAGAAAACAATATCATACAGCAATTAAAATTAGACTTTCAAAGCCTTCTTAAAAACTTACATGAGAAATGCTCATGGTATAATACATGAAAATACAATAATTTAAAATTACTCATTTTTAATAAGATGGTCAATTATTCCAAGCCTTGGAATTATTATAATGATTTGATTATAGTTTGGCTAGTATGCAATTTTGGATAAATTAGCCCAGATAGTTATTAAATAAAATTGAATGCTTACCTAGTTGACATTTCTTTAATGCTTTAATTTTTTTAATTTCTAGATTTACTGGCAATGTATCTGCTAGTAAATATTCATTACTACTAGTTTAAAGTTGATTATAATAAGGTAAATGAGCACTAATCAACTAATGAAATAGTCTGATTCAGAAGCATAAATTAGGAGTATTTAATTAACTGTTCATTGGAACCACCCCAAACAATTTTTGACATATTTCAGTCATCTCCCTTACTGACACTTTGGAAACACCTCTCATTAATAAATGGAAGATGAGATGCTTGTTTTGGCAACTATAGAGAGAAAGCAAATTTGAGTACTAGCCTCTCAGAGAAAAATGAATTTTAAGCAGAAGGCCTACCTTCTCCTCTCACTGTTTCATCTAAATCTTCTCACGTAAATGGTTTACAAAAGGTTATTATGACTATTATCCCCCTGCTAGTAAACTTTAACAGGGTCACTTGCTGAATTCTACTGTGCATGACTGTCACAATAAAATGAGGTAAATAAATCACCAACATGAATCGTAATCCACCTGTATGAATTTGAGAGGATATCTGATGATGACAAGTCCTACGTCAAGAAGGTAACATTTCTCCAAGATCAGAACTAAAATAAGGAAAACACGAGATTCACTGCCCTCTGCAGTCAAAGAACAAAAACATTCAATATGTAGACTCGTTTGGGTCATCTCTTCCTATAGAAGAGAAGATAATCTGACAATTTACAAACCAGAATTTACAAAATAAACCTCCAAAAGTTTTACTCTCTGGCTTCTTACTTTCATGCATAAAATAGTAAATTTGCTAAATGTGTTATGTATGAGACAGTTATTCCTTAGCAGTATTCAATAGACTAACGAGAGAGATTTACGCTAAAGGAATTCTATTCTGTTGTATTATACGTATTTATATTCTATAGTAATGTCATTATTATAATATATTTGAAAGTCTGAGTTGACCAAGCTTGTGGTAATATTTCAAAATGTATTTTAAAATGATATGACTACCACTTTTTTTCAAAGTAATGAAAAGTTACAGAAATCTACATGCTATGTGAAATGTCTAAAAACTAACAAACTCTGAAATGATGAATGAGAATACTGGGATGTTCTCTATTCAGTAAGAAGAGAGGCAAAGGAAATCAACAAAATTTTTTTTTCCCTTTGGGCTTGACAAAATCATACAATGGCTTCACCATTAAAAGATCTATTTTTAATTAAAATCATCTGAGCCAAAATTTAACATTAATTATTTCAGTGTTGAGTGTATGGGGTTTGTTACAGTATTTTCTTGCATTTATTTTTTAAATGTAGATCAAGTGGGATGGGCTGGATAGGGGGGTCAGAGCTCTGCTTCTTCCCCTGATTATTACATACCTGGCACAGATTGGTGGGGGGAAATGAGTAAGGATCAGTTTCACATTAGCACATGCTAGCATATGAATTTCTACCCTATTTACACATAGAATTTATTTTACTGTCATAAAAGCACTGTCCTCAGCTCACGGATGAAAGCACAGTATTTTCAGGATTCTTTTAAAAAAAACAACCCATAGTACGATAACCTGCCTGACTTCTTGAACAGTACAGATTACTTAAATTAAAATGAAGCATTTAGTCGCAGGTAAGGATCCCTGTTAAAGCAGAACCACGGGGCTAAATGTTTTGGGAAGTACAAAGATAACTAGCCCCACTCTCTTAACTAATGATTGGCTGGGACAAATGAAAAAAACTGGCCAGTTATACTAAATAGTACAGAGGAGAGCTTGCATAGTAAGTCAATGAATTTCAGAATGAAGTGCCAACCGATGTGCATGTATCAATAAGAAAGTCAAAGTATCTTCTGAATCAACAGGGAGGATTAGCGCCGAGTTGCAGATGACCAAAGCAGTCATTTGACGTCATCATGGGATTAGATGAAAGACAGAAGTGGGTCAGGGACAATGAGGAACAGAAGCGGGTACTGCAGAATCTTTTTTTTTTTTTTCTTTTGGCAGTTGAATTCATCTGGACTAGACTTTCAAGATAAATGATCAGCAGCATGATACCTAGGCCACTCTGGGAAAAGAGACAGGAAGTTTATTAACATGATATGATACTCCTTCTGGAGGAGGCATGCTTCTGATTTTATGATCAGTTATATAAAGGTTCTAGGAAAGTAAAACATAGAGCGATTAAAACTAAATGAATAACAAATAGGTAATTCAAATGTATTCTAGTTGATAAAGAGTACCTGGCTTCTTAATTCAGGAAGAAAAAAATATATGTCTTTCATCTTCTAGAGAAAAATACCCTCTTGGCTACTTAACTATGATGACTGCTCTGGGTAAAGACATTTTAATAAACATCCAACCAGAAGGTCTGAGGAGATATAGGTCACCAAGGTTATGCCTACACATGGCAAACAAAATCTTTCCATCTGATGAAGGAATTCTCTTTAAAAATGTTTATTTTTCCTTCTTTTTCAGCTCCCATGAATCAGGATGAGCAAAATGAAGATCCTTAGATTTATTCCTAGGACACAAAATTTATTTCCTTGAAAAGGAACACACTGTTATGCAAAGCATTTTGAGAAGCTAACTTCCTTGACACTAAGTCATTTTCCTCCTTATGGAATAAATTCTTCCCTCTTTTATTTTTAATAATAAATTTCTACATCACAGCCTTCAGCTAACAGTATGTTACACAGTACTCAGTTCCAAGGAAAACAAAACTGCGGCCAAACACCAAATTTAAAAAGTTCACAGGAGAAGCAAAGGAGAAGTTAGCATGGAAACAAAATGGTTCTATCCAAGCAGAGATATTTTTTAATAATAGCCTGAGAAATGCAGATAGTTGCAAGTATGTTTCTGTATGTAACATATTTTCCATTCTTGTTGATATTTTCCCCTGTGCTATGTTCTTCTTTTTGTTTATTTGTTAATATAAACATTGATGCCTTTTTAAGGACTTCTGGGGAAAAAAATTCACCAGAGCTATTACCGAAGGGATGAAAGCTGCAGGAAACCACCAACTAGATGCAAATTCTTTGCATGTACTTAAAGAGCCGAGAGATTTTAAATAGATAGATAGATAGATAGATAGATAAAAATACAAACGAACTTATTTACAAAACAGAAACAGACTCACAAACATAGAAGACAAACTTATGGTTAGCAGCGGAGGAGGTAGGAAGGGATAAATTAGGAGTTCAAGACTTGCAGATACTAACATATATATAATAGATAAATAACAAGTTTATACTGTACAGCACAGGAAAGTACATTCAGTATCTTGTAGTAACTTATGGTGAAAAAGAATATGAAAAGGAATATACGTATCTTTCTATATGACTGAAGTATTGGGCTGCACACCAGAAATTGACACAACATTGTAAACTGACTATACTTCAACAAACATATATAAAAAAAATGAAAGCAAATGCAAAAAAAAAAAGAAGTAATGATGGAGATCAATAGTCACAATGGTATTCCTCACGTTACTCTCAAGTAAACCATTCTTCTACTTCGTTTGTTGAAAATTATTACCATAATATATTTTTGAAAACAATAATATATATACACAATTTATGTATTTATATATGCATATATAGATATACTTATGTATATAGTACATACATGGAAGCTAATATAAAATCCTCTTTTTATTTCATCATTTATTCATTAAACACATATTTACTGTGTACCTATTACATGAAGGAACTGTTCCAGACATAACCTACACATTAGTAAACAAACCAAGACGCATCTCTGTTCTCCTGCTCTGACAATTCTAGTGAAAGGAGACAGAACATAAACACATAAAGATATAATGCTCCAGGAGACGCTAAAGAAGCCTAGAGTAGCGTAAAGGATAGAGATTGAGGGGGAAACGGCGGTCAGGGCTGGGAACAGAGTTAATTTTATGTGAGTAAATCAGGGAAGTCCTTTCTGAAAATGACATTTTATCAGAAATGTATAAAGTGGGAGAGGCGGACACACAGATATCTGGGGAACGGGCGTGCAGGACAGAAGAAACAGAGGGTGCTAAGACCACAGCACGAGAGCAGAAGTGGCACCTTCAATAAACAGAACATCCTTCAGTTAAAACTTTAAAAAGGCTTGGATCTTCTTAAGCATAGGTATATATTGGGTTTTGACTCCCTTCTTCTGGTATGAAACTGTTTAAAAGTTAATCATTAGCTCCATTAATTAAAAATGACAAAAAAATCCACTCTCTAGGGAGATACTATGGACCAGGGGTTCCCACTTCCCTAAACTCCTACTCAATTTTATTCAATACAACAAGAATTTATGAAGCCTATATACCACACTCCACAAAGGCACTCTTGTATTAGTCATAGTATTTAATCTAGTTTTGTTGTCCCTTTACACATGGGTTTTGCTTTTCAAGAGTCATAAAGCAAGAGCTGGGGTGCCTTTTAACTCCAGGTACTGTGAGAAACCTGGGACTTTCCATTTCATAAGCAAATTAAAGGTCTTGCATACCCGTGGCTTTCATTGTAAGGTGGGTAGATCTTTTTCAGTGCCATTTATATTAGGTCCTTCCAGGCCCCAAACCCCAGTGAAGAACTCAGGAGGGCTGGGTGACAGTGTGTGGGAGACTCAGGGATGTTCTTAACACCTTTCACCCAAGGCCCAAATCCCATACAGGCTTCTATCAGCCTCCTCGGAGACTCCACCAGCCTCCTTTGGGCTCACTGGGTACAATCCGCAGCCTCAGTTTCTCATCCACAGCCTACCTGCAGCACCGCCACCTCATCACATCCCCCCGCACGCCGAATCCATCCCACTCTACAAGGCATTATCAAGGGGACGCTACTGAAGATCCAAGGGGAGAAAGGACATGGTTACATTATACAAAACACTGCACACGCCACTAAAATATCCATCAGGTAACTCAGAGGCTGTCACAAAGCATTTTTATTTTATTTTATTTTATTTTTTGTAGTTGTCACTACCTCTTGCCCTTGACTCGTGGCAGGGGTTGGGGGGGAGAGACAAGGGAAAAGACTCTCTTTCAGCTTAAAGGTCTCAACCTTTCATGCCTCAAGGATCTTTCCCAAGATCATAATCTCTTTTTCATCATTCCGAACATCATTTCTCCCCAATTTGAACCTTCAGACTAATTAGTAGAAAAAAGAGATTCTTTAGAAAGGACCCTGCTTCGAAAGGACCGAGCGCCTGAAAACAGTCCAGCACCACATGTGACTGAAATTAAGGGCTACTTTTTCCTTTCCAAGTCGGTGATAACTACCTAAATTCCATTTACTTGGCAGAGAACAAACCCCGGATCCTGACTCTAAGTGTTCCAACTTAGCAGCCAGTATAAATTTTATAAACATGGGGGAATAAGAAAACTTCAAATAGAAATTCAACTACTCTGGACTCTGAAATTCCAGCCTCTCTATTGTAGGTCCTGTATCTCTTTCTGATAATGATGTTCTCATACTTTGGTTTAGAATGTTCCCACAATTCTATTTCTGTCCCTGTTATCACAATGACAATCTGTATCCTAAACCTCTGTGTGGTTATTGATGCTACAAAGATTCCTTTTTCATTTTTCTTTTTTTACTTAACACATCTTGACCATCTTGATTACAGGGGATTTTTGTACTTTTACTGCTGGTTTGCATTTTTGGTACTATACTAGTAATAATGCAATCATATCAGTCCTGTACTTAAACAATGTTCCCTGTGAGATATTTTATAAAGAAATGGCAGTACAGTAAAACTAAATTTGTGAAATTCTGCATAATATAATTACTACTCGAATAGTTCCAACACATATTAGCACTGTTAAAGTTTGGCGAGGTATTAAACAAAGGAACTCAATTCAAGTAACATTTGCAAAGTATTTGATCACAGAACACTTTTACTTCGAAAGTGATTAATTCTGACAAACTTTTTTTTTTTTTTACAGTTTTCTACATGCTTTACTTAAGCATTATTTTCTTTCTTTATTAAAAAAAATAGAGGCATATAATCCCTACGTTATAGATATGGAAGTGAGTAAAGAAAGGTGAAATTAAAATACAATCAGTGGGGAAATATGGATTAAAATTTAGGCCCGCTGACTACAAATTTATACACTTTTTCTACTGTACAACTTTTAACAATAATTATTGAGTTCAAACCATGTATCAGGTCCTGGTCAATTAAATATATTGGCAGGGAAAAAGAAAAAGATATGGGGTTTGATTTGTCTTCATGGAACTCCTAGTGGTAGTTAATGTGATAGACTTACTTCTCCAAAATCCATGTTCTACTCTCTAGTCTCCAGCTCCTTTTAAAAGTACGAAATAAGAGAAAAATGTAATTTCTTGGAAAGTCCTATGTAAATACTATAAATTATATTTTTCAGTGTTGGGTATGGAATTACCTCAAAATGTATAGGAAATGATATATCAGAATTTAAGTTATCCCAAATTCTCTGTTAGCATATCTCACTAGTACATATTATTCACCCCAGCATTCACTCACTCACTCACTCTTTCATTCATACATTCTTTCCACAAATATTTATCGGGTACCCACAATATCTAGCCCTGTGCTCTAGGTACACATAACAAATGTTGCTTTTGCCGATCCCGAGACACCACAGGATCCTGAAGTACCTTCTGAATCAGTTAATAAACTGGAGCATAGTGGTTAAGTATGTGGGTTCTAGAGGCTGGATTTACTGGTTCAAATCCCCCATCAGACATGATGCTCAATCATACTAGATATATAACCTTGGACAATTTAATGTTTCTGTGCCTCAGTTTTCATATCTCTGGAATTCACGATAATAACAGCATCTAACTCATGTGGGTTTGGGGAGTGCTAAATGTGTTATTACATAGGGAAGGCTTAGTATGTAGTATCTGGTGTATTAGTAAGTATACATTAAATGTTAGCTATCATTTTTATCATTTTTAATAATTATACAATTTTCTCTGGGTGTTACTAGATTCTTATTCTTTAAGAAAAGTATAATTCAAATGTCATGTATATGGCTGTCTTTTATTAATCCAGAATGCGAGAAACCCATTCACTGGCCACGTCAAACCACGAATTACAAAATTTGATCAAATTTGTAAGTAAAACAAAACGTCACGCATCATTACTCAGTGTAACATGTAACACATGGAACGTAACTATGAAGTCGACTAAGTGTACTGAATCAGATTCAGATTTATTTTCTGTGTAACATTTGGAAAATCCAAATTTTAACATCACTACGTCCCCTGGGTGACAAGAGGCGTGCAGACACGTGATTTTGGGGTGGCTTAACTTTCCCGGGGCACACAGAGTAGCAGAAGGTTGAGTATCACAAATAAACATTTGATACAAAAACAAATATATGTATGTATATGCGTGACTGGGACATTGTGCTGTACACCAGAGACTGACACATTGTAACTGACTCTACTTCAATAAAAATAAATAAGTAAATAAAGAAATAATAAAATAAAATAAAATAAGAAAAACAATTGAAAAGATCAGCTGGGGAAAAAGCTACTCGAGTCTGTTCAACACAAACAAGACTTGCACCTTCAGGCAGATTATCTATTAGTCTGGAAGCACAACCAAATTTCCAGTGCAAGGAATAGTTAGGCCTGAAAAAAATAAGCAAATTAAACGAGACAAACCTCACGAATCCATGGCAAATGTTTCTATAATCACCACAATAAAAAAGCTTTTAAGTTCTGAGCAGTAAAACAAAAGGTGGTTTTCTTAGGAAACTTTAAACAAGGCATTACGGCTTAAATTTATTAACTCTATCAACTCTACTTCAGGTGAAACCCAAATCTCTGAGCAGCACAGAACGTAACGCTAAATCTGCATTTTACAGCTGGTTAAACTACTGCTCGTATTATTTCTGCCAACTTGGGTAACTGCGTAGAAATCATAAAACAAAGTTTTATTCACTGTTTCTAGCTCTTCATCCGTTGTCTTTAGACCGAATCTTGCTTATACTTCTCAGTTTCCCTATGAATTCTGGTTCCATTTATACAATGCCTCATTCAAGGCAATTTTCCCCAGAAAATTATTACAACTCAGTCAAACCTCGTGGCATGAGGGCAACTTCATGAATCTAATCTATAAAATTGATCTTTCCTTAGAAGAAGAATTTCAAAATTCCAGGGTAAATAATGAGATCCAGACACAGCCTCAGCTGTGGCAGGAGCGTTAACGCACAAGATTCAAGAGGTGTTACATTTGGATGGCTTTAAGTTTCTTTTTTCTCTTTTTTAATCAAACGTTCTCAATACTGCATGTGGCGTAAACAACACACAATTTCTTAAATTGCAGCATTAAAATTAATAATGTGTGCTGAAAAAGGGAGAATGACTTTGAGACCCAACTAGTTTACTTTTGTGGACCTATAGGAGTTCAGATATGTTGTTACCACTTCATTTTCAAGCTGTTATACATAGCGACAAAACTAACGCAATCAGAGGAAAATTCCACTCAAACCATCTTTCTTAGAAATGTCCTTAAAAATCAATAGTAGGAATATTTAAAATAAATCTCAGCAATTCACATTACTTTAAAAAAAATTAAACTCATTTTAAGTCTTATAAAGGACATAAAATACTGAATTCATTTTCACCCAATTTCCTCTTTAAGTTACATTTTTTCAAAAAAGGTCTTTGTAAAAAAAAAAAAAAATTAAAGTCTTATTTTTTTTCAGTGCTTAGCTACATGTTTCATCAGTGCCAGAAAAACTTCAGCAAAATGACAAAATTCCAAACATTTTCCATGCTCCTTCTCTTCCTCAAACAGCATCATGTTGCAGGGGGTGGGGAGAAAATGATAAATGACTAAGTGAATATATACCAGACCCATTACACGTCTTGTGGGCTGAACTTTCTTTTTCGTCTGAACTTGGTATTGCCAAAATAATTTAGTCCTACTTTCTACAATTTGTAAGTTTTCACAAAATATGTGCCTCTTGTCTTTAGCTTCTTAAGTGCTGCTGGAAATAATTTATTAGAAAGCCTGAAGACAATCTCTCAGCTCAAGTTTAAGGTACAGTATATCCACACCCCCAAATCTGACATAGCTCCACAATTCTTGATGGTTCCAAGACTCATTTAATATGCCAAAAGTCATTTCATGGCTTTGTTTATACTACAACCAATGTTCTTTTGCAGAAAGAAAAGATTTTCTTGGAAATTTATTCCCTTTGGGGACTTGGGGATGTAATGTGGCTCCCCAGGGATGAAGGAAAAGTAACTGGAATGCAAGATGATGTAGCAAAGGAAAGGGAGAGGAAGAAGGAAGAGCAGAGTATGATGCATAACTGTTTGTACTTTTTGAACGGAGGTGGGAAGAATTACAAGCTCAAAAAGAATTACAGTGTCTTTCTCTACTCTGTTCTCACCTCAAGTTTCAGAGCTGAGAGACTTCTTGCTTTTACTGTTTTTCTTTTTTTTAAGCAACTACTATGTTTCAGAGTCTATATTAAAGGCCAAACATAAAAAAGGGGAAGAACTTTAACAGCGAATCTGGAGAGGAAAAAAACACAAGGAAACAGACAAATAGCTACCTAACAATGGCTGTTTAAAAAACAAATTGGATTCTGGGTTGTAGAAGAGGAAGCTTGATGAAGGTACCAAATTACCACTGACTTTGTGTATTGGAATCAATAATATATAGTGGATGGGATTCCTGCTTTTTTGAATATTTATCTAAACTGAAAATTCCCTGGACTGTTTTTTCGGGTAAGGGGACATATTAAAGGAAGTATGCAATAAAACATTTTTTCTATTAAGCACATTTTATTTGCTTCCAACCATGGTTGGAAGAATTAAATATTTCACCAAGAAACATATTTCAACATAAACTGTGATCGAGAAAGGGAATTTGACAAATAAAATATCTGTACATTATGGCTGTGTCATAATCAGAGTTTTTCATGAAACTGCCACAGAAAACTCTTTAGTTTCTCATCTTTTGTTGAGGCATTTAAGACTTAGACTTGTGGGATTCAAAAATGATCAGAAAGTCACATTTGAAAATTGAAAATTATTGTCTTTGGTGATTTTCTTCTTTTTTGGAAGTGGTCATGAGGGAGTGAGTGTTCTAACACTGTTTCTGGCTGCAGGGTGTGTACAAAATGCTCAAGATAATATCTTTAGAAGATGATAAATTCAATTTTTCAGAATCAATAAATTGCACATGGTATAGAGTTTTAGAAGTATAGCCAAGTGAACTGTCCAGCCTGAATGTGTAATATTTTCCCTCTTTCAAGCTACTGTTATTCTAAACTTAAAGGAAAATTTATTTTTGCAAGTCCCATATATTCAAAGAGCTCATTAGAATCATAAACTACACTCCTTAGAATAATATAACTTATGATATATTACACAAACACAATTTTGACTTCAAAAGATAAAGTCAATCAGAGGAGGTTCTGAAAGACTTTGCTATATATTCAACTTATAAGTCAATCTAAGAAATGTTTTTTAAAATGCTTGAAAACAGAATCCATTAAATTAGCAGAGATCTTATTTTCAGCCTCTCTCTTTCTTGCTGATTTAAGAACCCAGGTCTTGTTATTCAAGTTACTGTACATATTACAGTATATTTATTGAGTCTTTATAACAATTGCATTGTGGTTAAGAATAGATTCTGGAATCAAATTTCTTGAAATCAAATCCTATTTCACTCTTACTAGCTCCATGAATCTGGGTAAGTTATTGTATCATCTCTAGGTCCAGTTTCCACATTGTAAAATGGGGATAATAGTAAGATTAATAACTTCACATAACTTTGATGAAGATAAGATGAGATCAATGTAAAACCATTCAATGGCTTCTTGTTTCATTTAGAATTAAATTTGAACTCACTGTTATAACCTACTAGGCTTGAATATTGTTTGCTGTGCCTGGAACAGATTTTTCCATTTCTCAGCATTGTTGGCTAATTCTCATCCTTCAGGTATCATTTGAAATAGTGCTGCCTCAGAGATACCTTCAATGACTAACCAGTAACCCGTCCATCCATCCATCCATCCGTCCATCCGTCCATCCATCCATCCAACGTCAACAAATATATACTAAGTACCTACCCTTGGCCAGGCTTGATACTAAATATTATGGTTAGGAAATAAAGAGGCCAGCCTTACCTTCTTCATCCCCCATCACTTTTCAGCACAACCATCTGTTTCCTGTACTTATGGCGATCTGAAGTTATCTTGTCTATTTATTTCAATATTTGCTTTCTATCTGTCTCCCGTTCTAGAAAGTGAGTTTCAGGACAGCAGAAATCTTTCGGTCTTATTTGCTATCTGCACTGTACCTGGCACCAGTTAAGGGATTCAATAAAAATTTATTTAAAGAATGTCTGGTTTGTCCAGAAGAAAATTAAATAAGGGAAGTTACCTAGTTAGGAATTTAAATAATGAGGAGTTGATTAAAAAGTTCTAGAGTTATCAAAATACTTCTTTGTCTTCAATTTCATTCTCCCTAGAGTTCTCTTCCTATAAAAAGCATCTTGTGAAATATGTTGGTCAAATTACAACAAATAAAATGCCTATTATTTTAGTTTTAAGATGCTGTGGTACCTCTTGATGGAAATGCAGACATCGTGAGTTGCTGTGAGCGCAGGATACAAACAAGAGAATACACATAGTAAAGAACTTTGCCCCTTCCCTCTCTAACTCATAATTTTCTTTCATCCCTTGCCTTAGGTGGCTAAAGACGGCTCGTTTCCCACACCACGTATGTCTTTCTCTTCTTCCTTCTTCACAAAACCCCACATTTCGTAGAGATGGCGAAGTTCCCAGCTTAAACACTACATTTCCTGACCTCCCCTCCCTTAAAGATCAAGAAACCCTGGGACACAGTCTTGGCCAATCAGATGTAAGCAGAAGTCACTATGGGAAACCTCCAAGGAAGTGCTTTAAAAGGGCAAAGACCTGGCTCACTTGTCTCTTTTCCCTCTCTCCCTGCCTGGAAGCGGTTTAGGATGCTGGAGGTAAAGCAATGACCGTCTGACGCAGAGTAGGAATGAGGAAAAGATAATTGCCTCTGTCCCAACATTCCAAATCCATAAAAATAACATCAAGTTCGATCTGAGCAGACACGCACAAATGCAAACACACACACACACACACAAACGCACGCGCACACGTACACTCCACATGGAAGAGCAGCGATAATGACAGGCAACCAGTATTTACCAGGAAAGGCTTTGGATGAGAAACAGATCCACACGTTAACTGAATCTGGATTCGCTCCAAAGCAAAATCATAACATTCTAACTATAAGATTGGTACACAGAGGAACCATGTATGTCACTAGTTTGATTGCCATTATGTATACGGAACGTATCAAATTCAACCTCATGAATTAAATAAACACGGTGGAAATAATTTGTGGATGTCTCAGTTTCCTTTGTTGCCATATATGTGGTTCTTAAATAAAAAATGACCATTACGCTTTTTTTTTTTTTTAAAAAAGAACAAATGCCCAGCATGGTGAGAACCACGTGAAACTAGTTTGGAAAAGAGATTAAAACAATGTTTCTGAAGTATGTTTCCTACAACCCGGGCTAGCTGTTTTAGGGGGAAAAATCATTAGTTGTTAATAGTTGTTTGGGGGAAAATCATTTTAAAAGATTGGAAATATTGGTCTAGACACATGTTATTTTTAATATAGAATTTTATATGTCCTTTAATATTATGACCTCAGAGTTAGAAATAAAACAAGTAAATTTCTCAGTAGTCTTGATTTCTCAAATATACCTTACCTCAGAAACTGAACTCATTTCTCATGGGGCACCTGTACATCGTAAAGCACGGTCTGAGAAACAATGAAATGAACTGTGTTTTTCAAAATCTTAAGAGTTGCAATTCCAAACACAAAGAATTTCAGAGAAGAACAATACAAAAGTATGTACATTTCAACATGGGTCATGGAAATGAACATTAATCTAAAATCTCACTTTTAGAATAATTTGTCAGATTTTTGTTTTAAAAATCAAGATGTACAACAACCACATGAAAAAGGTGAAAAGACGACCCAGAGGACGGGAGAAAACACTTGCAAATCACAAATCTGATAGGGGGCCTGTATGCAGAATACTTGTACCCAGAAGACAGAATCCTGAAACAATGAAAAGAAATGAGCCCAGTTAAAAAGTGGGCAGAAGATTAAATAGACATTTCTTCAAAGAAGATATACAAATACCCAACAAGTCCATGGAAAGATACCCAACATCATTAGCTACTGGGAAAAAGCAAACCAAAAGCACAGTGAGAGACCACTTTATAGCCACTACCGTAGCTACAGTAATATTTTAAACACACACACATACACACATGGAGAAATGAAGTATTGGTGAGGATGTGGAGAAATGGGAATCCTCATTGTAAAGTGGTGTAGCCACTCTGAAAAACTATTTGGTAGTTTCTCAAAATGTTAAACATGCAGTTACCTTATGATCCAGCAATTTTACTCCCAACTGTATACCCGAGACAAATTAAAACCTATGTCCATACGAAACTTTGAACATGAATGTCCATAGAAACACTGTTCGTAATGGCTGAAAGGTGGAAATCACTCAAATATCCATTAACTGATCAATGGAGAAATAAAATGCGGTCTTTTCAGTAGTTTAGTGCAGCCATTATGGAAAACAGTATGGAGATTCCTCAAAAAAGTAAAAATAGACCTACTATATGATCTAGCAATCCCACTTCTGGGTATATATATGGAGGGAACTCTAATTCAAAAAGATAACATGCGCCCCAATGTTCATAGCAGCACTATGTACAATAGCCAAGACATGCAAGCAACCTAAATGTCCATTGACAGATGACTGGATAAAGAAGTTGTGGTATATTCATATCATGGAATACTACTCAGCCATAAAAAAAAGAATAAACTAATGCCATTTGCAGCAACATGGATGGACCTAGAGATCATCATTCTAAGTGAAATAGGTCAGAAAGAGAAAGAAAAATACCATATGATATCACTCATATGTGGAATCTAAAAAAAAAAATTCTTTTTAAAAGGACATTATGAACTTATCTACAAAACAGAAACAGACTCGCAGACATAGTAAACAATCTTATGGTTACCAGGGGAAAAGGGGTGGGAAAGGATACATTTGGGAGTTTGAGATTTACAAATGTTAGCCACTATATATAAACATAGATCTTAAAAATTTTCTTCTGTACAGCACAGGGTACTATGTTCAATATCTTGTAATAACCTTTAATGAAAAAATATGAAAATGAATATATGTATGTATATGCATGACTGGGACATTGTGCTGTACACCAGAAGTTGACACATTGTGACTGACTATACTTCAATAAAAGAAAAAAAATGTGATCTATTCATACAATGCAATTTTATTTGGCAATAAAAAGGAATGAAGTACTGAGAGAGACTACAATGTGGACGGACCTTCAGAACATGATACTAAGTGAAAGAGACCAATCACTAGGACCACAAATAGCTGACCCCTTTTATAGGAAAAGTTCAAATTAGGCAAATCTAGAGAAACAGAAAACAGACGAGTGGCTGACCAAGGCTGGAGGTGGCAGAGAGGGAGGAAGAAATGGGAAGCGACCGCTGATGGGTAGAGGGGTTTGGGGTGGGGGGGGATGGTGAAAGTGTCCCGGAACGAGAGAGTGATAATGGCCCCACAACTCTGTGAAATACAAGAAAAACCTCAATGAGTTGTATACTTTAACTGGATACATTTCATGATATGTGGATGACATCTTGATAATAAAGCTGTTTTTAAAAAATAACACACACATTTCATACTCAAGGAGTATCTCCTTAAGGAAAAAAAAATCATAATCATTACATTCACCTTCATTTAAATTTGAGGTGTGCTATCGAAAATATTGTGGCATAGGGGATTACAATGACCTCTTTATGTTCAAGTTATTTTAGCCGTATTGAACAGTGAGTACAGCACGCTCATTTCCAGTACAGTGACAAGGACACGCCTGGTGATGGGTATTCACATTGCTGGCTACTCTGGAATTATTCAGGAAACTTCCCACTAATACTAGTTCTACCTGCAGAATCTAAACCAAAGGGAGAGTTCACAAGTACTGACATTGTTTTTATTTCTAAATTGGCTCCAGGAGTCATTCTCCACTAAAAAGATACAATATCTGACATTTTGGGATTTGTTATTTTAAACTGTGGTTCACATAGTTCCTTTCATTTTCCTTTTCTCTGTGAGCAAAATGCCTCTCAAAATATTTCAGCGTCAACTGCAGCATTAGGATGGGTATTTAAACACTTATTTTAATAATCTTCTTCTAATAATTCTTCTTCAAGTAATTAATGTTTTGACCAACAGCTGACCTTCCATATATATTAACATCAAGAACCATATAAGCCAATATTATAGGTCAAGAGTTGTTGGATGCTTTGTGCACAACGAAGACAGAGATGGGATTCTGGCCATTTCATTTTAAAAAAAGAGAAAGATACATAAGCAAGTTAAAATAAAATGTAAGCACACATTTGTTTTTCCTACTAGTGGCTGTGTCCTTACTGTGTGCCAGGCATGCATTAAGTATTTTCTATGATATTTTGAAAATCCATGAAATAATCCTCCTGGAGTAGTATCATTTCCCCTCTTTTACAAATGATGGGACTGTCACATACAGAGAGCTCCTTACTTTGCGGAATCTGTCAAAGGCAGGAAAGCGTACAGCAAGGTCTGCCCGTGAAACACTAGCTCTTACTTTATTTTACTTCCCACCTATCACGAACGAACAAGGTGCTAATGGAATCACACATATGGAAGCAATGACTTCTTCCTGGAGAGGTAGCAGCAATAGCAAGAGCTGAGCTAAAGACAGGATGTGATGTCTGAGATGTTTTTCTTATTTTATTTTATTCTTTTGGTAAGCACAGGAGATGACCAAGGATTCAAGGTACGCTGGGGTCAAGATATACAGATCTCTGTCCATGAAGTTAAAGGGTTCAGAATGTATTTTAAAGGCAAAAGGAGACTTCAGGCACTTTAAAGTAGGAATTATACGAGCATGTGTGTGCTTTAGAAAGCCAAGTCTATAAACATGGTTGCAGACTGTGTGATCGAGCAACTTGAGGGAGGGAGGTTGGTGGCAAGATCACTAAGAAGACCTCTGCTAAACATAGAATTCAAAGAATATTTTTAATTTAAAGTCCACACCCATTTCTTTCTTATTCCTAGAAGAGAATGTCTCATCACTTCCAGATACATTTGAATTGGGATACCCTTTCAAGGTCAAAGATGGAGGCCATAAAACACGATCTCATCAGTATTTACACCTGACGATGCCGTGGATCAACAGGTATAATTAACCAGAGAAAATCAAAGCCAAATAAATTAGAAACCAAACAAAAGGAAACAGAGAACAAAGGGAGGAAGGGAGAATCTTACTCTTCTTCCTTTAAATAGTTAATTTAAATCTCAACTGCAGCTTGAACACCTTTGAAGGATCCTTGAGCTATAAATTGTGTCCAAGGTCTAGAGCAGCTGACAAGCCCTCAGATCTCCACATCTTTAATTACACAGATTAGCATAAGGGCTCCTCCCACTGAGAACATGCACTTAAAGTATGAATGTGAATACAGATGAGATGATAAAAAAAATTAATCTCATGATACACACCGCCCATCAGAGGTAGATCATACTCACTTTGTCAGTTGGGTAGCTCTGGAAAGAGCAAAGGATGAAGGCCTTCTGAAAGCCAAGGATACGCGTGCCTTGATGAGGAGACCTATATTACATATGTAATACTCACTAATTCAACAATATTAAGTACTTACTACCAGATGCTGGGTTATGTAAGAGCAACAAAAAACTAAATGAGTGTCCACCTCGAAGGAACTTTCGTTCACTAGGGGGTTACAAGACGTGTAAATAAAGAATTAAAATATAATGTTATAACCAGTAAAATATCTGTTCCTCAAAGACAAAAGACTGTATAAACCATGTAATATGTGTTTTGAAGGTTTAAGAGGCTTTTGATAAAAAGAAGGAAAGAAATGGAGGGAGGTCAAGGTGTTTGAAGGGTCATTCCAGGCGGATGGGACACCAGTGGCAAATTTTCAGAATGTGCAAGTACTTGGACTGTTTGTTCTGGGAAAGAAGACTAGTCCACTGATGGCCTCTATTCAGGATGTACTAAAAAAAAGGTAGACAGCAGGGGTCGGGGGTCAAATGTTGAAGGACCTGATATGGCAGGCTAAGGACTTAGAGTATTTACACCATGGGTTTAAGACAGTCCCTGCTTTGTTCAGATTTGTTCTTCAGAAAGATCCCATCTAAAGATCCACCTGGGGTCAGGTGAAGGTGGGAGCCTGCACGAAGACCAGTTAAGAAATCCTTCTATGATCTGGCAAGGGATAAGCAGGACCCAAGCCAACGCAGAGAGAACAGGAAGGGAGGAAATGGGGGAGAGGGAGATTCCAGAGGGGGGACTTTATTTACTTAAAGACCACAAATAAGGGCAGCTTCAGAAAAAGGAACTACTCACCACCTATGCACTTTCCATACTGTACTATAAACACCTCCCTTAAAAAATGCGAGCTCCTTGACGGCAGGTCCGTCTGCCACGCACTGAGCCTAACCCTGTGCTTGTCCCCGAATGAGATGTTCCAGAGCTGACAGATTAATTACTTAAATGCTGAAATATCAAGGTACTCACAGAACATGGACAAGAGAGTAATAAGAATCCGGTGAAAACAGTGGTACAGCTTGAGTTCTAATATCTAGTGAATACCCCGACTGAGCTGTTTTGGAAGTTCCCTTGATACAGCATGGGACCCGTAATCCATCCTTGCAGATTGTTTCGAGGGAGCTTCCATAAAGAAGTAACTGATACACGGAAACCTGCCATCCATGTGCCTGTTCAACCCAAATGTTTGCTTCTCACATCAGCACTGCTCATGTTTGCACGGAATGCTAGTCACTTACCTGTCACATCCAACCACATCAATGTGTCAATTTCGGTTTGGAAACTCAAGAGATCAGAGACCGCCTAACTCACTTGACACATAAAGCGGCACTGTTAGCTTTTAATAAATGCTACTGATTATGTTTCTTTAAAAGAATTTCCAAAGCAAAATGAAAAAAATTTTTCAAATATCTAGACAGCATATCTACTAACCACTCAGGGTTAAATGAGAATGTGACAAATGTCTGGCATTCATAGCTGCAAAGTCCTTATCACAGATTTTGCCTTCCTGTCCAAAGCACCTATCATTACTTCCATTTATAGCACATCATAGGCTTTTGATAACGATGACCCTAGATGCATAATTACATAGTCATTCAGAGATCCTATTAGTAAGTAAACCAATTAAAAATAAAATTCCCTAAACTGTCCAATGTATTTGCTTCATATTTTGCTGTTTGCTATCTGTATCTCTGAGGGCGGAAGCTGGAACTTCAAGGTACAAATCTATCCATTTTGCAACCACAGGATACAAATCTATCAGATTTCGACATGGGCATAAAATTAAAAACAACAACAAAACAAGCTCTTGCGGGGAGGGTATAGTTCCGTGCATGCTCGGCATGCACAAGGTCCTAGGTTCAATCCCCAGTACCTCCTCTAAAAGTAAACAAACCTAATCATCCCCCCGGCCCCTCGCCAAATAAAACACTCCCCCAAATTAAAAAAAATTTTTAAAAAAAGCTCTTATTTCATAGTTTATAAAACTGAATTAAAAAATAGAAGCCTAAGACACAGAATGAACGATTTAAAGATCACTCAAAACTTTCCAAGTAAAACAAGTCTTCTGAGAACAGTCTCTCTGAGTGTCCACTTAACCTCTTAGGTCTTTTAGAAAGTCTTCCTTCTGTTAAAAGAGTGGTGCCGTTTATTTAATAATGGCCCGATACCACAAGTGACAATAATTGTCTAATGAGACTACGCCACTCCAAGTTCACATAAACTGTTACAGTGCTTTTATTCCCCCGAAGGACAAACTTCGCATTAACGTTTAATTCTAAGCTTCACTATGTAAGAGAACTTCAGAAAGTCATTCCACTTTTTTGAGCTTCAATGTCCACGTAAACAGGGGCACTGCTGTCTTACCCATTTCACAGGAATTCTATGAAGGGGCGAATGAGAGGATGAATATAAAAGTGCTTTCTCACCCAGTGTAATAATTGTGAGTAAAATACATCTCCTTAAATTGTGAAGGAATTCCTAAAACCACTGACCACGTGTTTTGTAAATTTAATAGGTGATCAAGCATCAGAAATACAGAATCATCTTTTAGATGACTCCTCTCCACATCAAACAAACGTCATCTCACTCTGTCATGATGCATAAAAAATGACTATGTTACAAACTATCCTGCAAGAACAAACATGGGATGTATGCTCACACAGATGTGGTTTTGGAACAGAAGAGGCACTGATTTTGCTGAAATTAGTAGAACAAATGGTGCACTTCTGTTTTGGGATGTCAAAATAAACAGAAAGTGGTCTAACAGGATGAAGTTAAGAGGAGAGCTGTGTGGGTATCAGAAATATGTCCTGATAAGGAAAAACGCTGTTAGCCTTTGGGAACTTCAAGCAGCCTCCCTGTGGGTAATTTTCTAAGGATCAGACCTCTGGATTGTCACAAGAAACAAGTGTTTTTCTTGGCTGAAATCTGAACCAGACAACAATAAATCTCTTCATTCTCAGGATCCTGATTTTGATACTATAAGGGTTTAATTAAGCCCAGTCCCAACTCAGACTGAATGGAGGTGTTTAAAAACGTGGTCACTTTCTACAAAATGAACAGAGCAGTATTCCAAATTACGTACCCAAGATAAAAAGGCCTGGGCGAGGACTTGACTGCTCCATGCTGCATTTTTTAATTCGTTGAGTTTAAAGAGGCATGCATATTTCTCTTCTTAATTTACTAATTAATTTTAACTTGAAAAGAAAGGGGGGACTGTAATGGGATTTTCCATGATGCCAAGTCTTAATAAAATGTATTTTATAGTCATTAATATTGACTTTTAGACTCAAATCCAATCCTTGAAAAATTACATTTGCATCTATTATCTGGCAGCCCTATTAGATTTAGCTCATGAAACGTACACGCTGAGTCTCACGAGCACTTTCTGAAGAACTGTGTGCCTGTGAGATATAGGAAGCCGAGTTCAGCTGACTCTAATTCCTTGACCACTATGGATCGTGACGTATTTTACAAACTATGGTTTCAGTGTTCACACTAAGTAAAGAAAAGACATAGTCACGATGGCGTTCTCTGGATTTCCCTGCTTGACTGTGAAAAATGGAAGGAATGACCAAAACCTTTTACCTCCTCAAGCGTAATTTTTCAATTTTCATACATAAAACCCCATCCTGAAATGGTTACATTTCAAGAACTTGTTATAAATATAATCAATTCACGTACAAAGATAACAAAAAATGGGCAGTAGGACAATGACAGCCCCTTCCTAACGACTGGTTAAGGACACTCTGTTCACCTTCACAGGAAGAGAAATGAAACGTTTTATTTCTAGAGGCAGGCACTGAGCACCAAACCCGGGACACACAGAATGGATTCCAGACTTGACTATCTTACTAATTCATTCCCTATGAGCCTATGACAAGTACTTTCTATGATGTATTAGTTTCCTAGGGTGACCGCAACAAGGTCCCACAAATTGAGTGGCTTAGAACAGCAGAAATTCATTGTCTCAGATTTCTGAAAGCTTGAAGTCTGAAATCAAGGTGTCAGAGGGCCACCACCCTGTGACACCTACAGGGGACGACTCCTTGCCTCGTCCTAGTTCTGATGGCTTACTAGCAACTTTTCATGGTCCTTAGCCTACAGATACATCATTCTAATCCTCCGTCTTCACACGACTGCCTTCCCTGTGTGTGTGTCTGTTTCTGTGTCCAAATTCCTATTTTTTATGAGGTCACCAGTCATATGGGACTAGGTCCCTCCTAATGACCTCATGCTAATTTGATTATTCCTTTAAAGACCTAACTTCCAAATGAAGCCACATTCTGAGATCCTGGGGGTTAGGATGTCAACATATCTTTGCTGGGAGACACAATTCAACTCATAACAAATGAATCTTAGTTTTCTCAAATATAAAACTGGGACGACTGATGACCTAACAGGGTTCTCAACCATTTATGGATGAAGCAATTTTTATTTCCTCAAAATAAAGTATCTATTTGATGAGTGGTTTTGATAGGCCATGTCAAATGGAGGATCCTCATAAGAGCTGGGCTGCCTTCTGCACTCTCTAGAAAAACCTGAGTAGGATCAGTTACGTTCAGTGATTGACTATATAATTCCTCTGGTAGACTCGATTTAGAGATTGAGGACTCTTGGATTACATCATCTCCAAGTCCTCTCTAGCCATGACTTTTATAACTCTAGAACAGTTTTTAGACTCACATTCTTTTTACACAGATGAAATGAACAAGACAAACATATTGGTCTTACCCAAGAATTTTTAACACAAAAACTGAAAAAATTAGGAAAAAATCATTCTCGTAATTCAGAGCACTTTTAATACTATGCTTATTAACACCCTTTCTAATGTTCTCCAAGTTTTCAAAACTATAGTTCATTCTCTGCATATACTGTTTCTTCTACAAATATGCACTTCTCAGGATACACACACTTTAGTAAATCAGAAGTGTCAGCGGACACCTACTTACTAGGTGTTCCAGTCCCAGCTCAGCCTGCCTCTGCTCTGGGAAGGTCGTGGACCACTCCCTGTCTCACTTTTCTCAGTTGTCAAATGGGAATGTTAATAAAAATGCTATCAGGTACGTAGCGTGAGCACACCTTACTGAGCAAGAACTTATCGCTAAGTTATTCTGGGTGCAATAAGAACGAGGAAGATAAGAGCCAAAGATTTTGAATACTAGAAATATCATCAAGGTTACAAAGAGTCAATAATAAAAGGAGATGGATAATCCCAGTAGGAGCAGCAGCTTCATTCATTTACCTTGGTTGGCCACGAGACAGAACTTGTCAGTTCCCGTGCGTGTAATTCAAAGTGTCATCGTACCTCCCGGGGCAATGGCACAACTGCCACCACGAGAAAATTTCACTATCTATTATTCAGCACCAGTGTGCTCGTGCAGATCGTGAAACGTGACCACGTTCTCCTTAACGCTAGCAGCTGGGGTTATGAAATGAAAGCAGGGCTGCAATGGAAAGACTGCGATACAGCACATCAAGTGAAAACCAGTGTGACAACCTCCGAGGGGACAAACTATTCTCAGCCTCAATTTTGAGCAACTGAGGGCTACTACCCCCAGTCTGAAGAACAACAACACTGACCGGAGGAAACCGCTGCAGTTGTCAGGGCATTCCGAAGCCTGCAGACCTTCTGGTGGCTGGCTTTAGTCCTGCTCAGAAGGACCTGGGCCATTCTCGCAAATTCCCCTACTCGCCATCTGAGCTCCGGCCGCAGAGAATAGACCATTTCCAGCTGGGCAGACAGAGCCTGAGAAAGTTTTCTGGGGCTGATTTTTTTTTTTTCTTTTAAAGTTATATAGGCACACATAAAATGTCTGCTTCTACATTTGAGCCAGCTCAGCATATGAAACGATGGGGTTTAAACAGTAAAGTAACAATATAATGGGGGGGGGAGCAGTCTTGCCCCTGGCATCAGGTATTATAAACATCAAGGGGTGTCAATGTAAACCTTTATTCAAGAGACTGGCTTCTTTGTCAAGCGATGCCTTTCTTCCAAAACATCCTCGCTGCCATATGTCTGCACCCAGCCAGCTGCGGATCTAATAAGAACGTTCTTATTCATGTTGTATAATGTTTTACAGGTTTGCCACAGGGGTCACTCGCTGTGAGTTCTTTACGTCAGAGTCGGAGCTCTAACAAACAGAGAGGGGAAAGATGCCAAGAAATGTAGGTTGGGAGGAGGGGAGGAGCAGAAGAAAGGAAACAGCACATCAAGCTCACAGCCCTTCTCTTTCTCTTGCCCTCATTTAATGCCAGAAGCAATGTCTTCATTATTAGGAAAGAAGAGACGAAAAGGGGCGACTATTAGGTTATATAAATACGATCATCAAATACAAGACTAGAAATGTTTAACTAACACTCTCCTGGCTATCTAATTTGGAAAGGGGAGATGCATTAGTTGTTTCAGATGTTGGGTAGCTATTTAATTATGCTCCTGCTGTTGCATTCATCATGTTAAAAAATACAAAGAAAAAAAATGTTTCCTAATGGCCCTAAAACATGCACATCTTATTAGCTTCATAATTTACTTCACTGAGGGACTTGGAAAAATCATTAATTACAAATACTACATTATCAGTATAAACTCACGTTGATATGAAATGAGATCCAACAATCAACAAAAAAAAATCAGTTTCAGACTGGCAGTAAATGTCTTCAAAAAGCAAATGGATGATAGTTTTGACTGAGTGTTCACTACCCCAAGGACCACGCGCCTTGTTGTGAACTCATTAAGTAGATTTGTGGGATCATTCACGAAACACAGATTTCTTTGCCAGATGCTTCAAGGTTGAGAAGGCACATTGCACACGCCTGTATGACTTGTCTTTCCAATGTTGACTTGCTTTAATTGTAACATTTTTTTCCTTAGCAAGGGTGATTGGAAAGCCAATTTTCAAGCAAACTTTTAGATCCTGGATACAGTTTAAAAACTTAATCACAAGTGAGTTCCTTGAAAAAAAGATACAATACAATCTCAATTTAAAAAAGAAATAATACTAGCTCATTAAAATACAGAATCTAAAAGTTAAGAGGCAGGTGCCTATAGAGTTGCTGATTACAAGTCAACTTGAGAATAATAAATATCATTAAAGGGAAAAGTAATTTTGTTGGGAAAAAAATTGCATGAACTAAGAAGAATTTAAGAAGTTTCTATGGGGTGTCTAAGCAGGGTGTAAGGGCAGGGAAGGTATGAATCAATCATCAAGTGATGTTCAGGTCACAATAAAGACCTCAGGCAATAATCACTGCATGAAATGAGAGGGGAAGGAAAAGTGGCACCAAGAATTTCCAAATATCTTATTGGTGAATTTTATATTAGTGTTCACAGCCTCACCAACTTCTAAATAAAGTCCTAGAGTAGAAGGTCAGTTTCTATTGCTTCAAAAACTTCTTATTTTTCATCCTGATTATTTATAAATACTCAGAGAAAAAGCAAAAATGTCCAAGTGGGAAACTTTTCTTGGGCTCTTGATACGCGTAAGATAGCAATTTTTAGTAACTCATTCCATTTTACAGTCTTCTTATCTTGCCCGCTCTCCTCTTGTCTCTTTTCTAATCATTAATTCTCTCATGCTCTCAGAAAGACTCTTTAGTATTTCACGCTAAGTAAAGGAAAAGATACAGTCATGATAAACGTTCTCTAGATTTCAGATCAACTGTGAAAAATGGAAGCTCACTGGCTATCCCTGCAGCTCGGATGGTTGACCAGCTGCCTGTAGCACATGAATGTCAAGAACGATTGTGTGGGCACCAAAGTCACAGAGAAAAATGGCAAATTTAAGAAAGATGTTGAACTTGGGCATGAGGCAGGATGCTGCCACTTTAATGTATCGACCTCAAAACAGGAGAGCAGATGATCATTTTTCATTCGTTGAAGTATCACTATCTGTGCCGTATCCCTCTTCCCCCCCAGCGCTGGTGTACCCTGGGTCTTCAGAACACTTTCCTTCTCTATATACATTCAGTCCCTTGCTGATCCCATGGTAGCTCATTTGTCTGAATACTGTTCATAAGACTCTCCAGTTGGTAATCCCAGCCCCAACCGTCCCTCTGAATGGTCAGCTCATACACAGCTTCACAGATCACGAAGCAGCTTCTGAAACTCCACATTTCTGAAATCAAACGTTATTCCTTCCCCCAACATCTTCTTTCCCCTGCCCCACCCCGTGTCCTTGTCTCCCATCTTACCAGGAGGTACTTACTGTCAGCCGATCACAAGCGGCTGAGGCCAACAACCTTATCACCATCCTGTAAGCTCACATCCCCTTTCCAATTAATTCAACAGTAAATTCTAGAACCTCTACCTTGAAAATACATCACAGTTTCAACCACACCTCAATTCACTGAAATCTCTAACCTGGATTAGTGCAAAGCCTGCAGCCGGGATATTCTCACAGTTTGCTTCCTCGCATGATCCCAGAGCTCAGATAGCACCTCAGAGAGGCCTCCCCTGACCATGCCACGTGACATTCTACCCTGTCCTGCTTTATCTTCTTTCCCTGCTTGCTTTTCTTCCTAGGAGTCAGCGTTTCCTGGTGCACGTAATCATCTGTTTCTTATCTGGCTTTTGTTGTAGCTCTCAAACTCTCACCATCACCAGGACAGCTTGTTAAAAGGCAGATGACTGGGTCCCGCCCTGCAGAGTTTCAGATTCAGGAGGTCTGGGTGGGGCCTGACAATCTCCATTCCTAAGGATTCCCAGGTAACACTGGTACTGCTGGTCCGGGGATCACACTTTGAAAAACACTGTTTTACAGAGTGTAAGCTCCTCCAGAGCAGGGCCATTGTGGTTTTGTTGTTGTTTCGTTTTTAAGAAATTTATTCTATTTAATCCACGAGCTTCAGATAGCTTATTAAGATAAAAGGAAACAAACAGAGTTGAAAACAAGGCACTTTCAAAGTCTGGGCCCTTCCAGCCTTCCAAACACAAGAGCTCTGAAAGCTGTGTATACCAATTGGAAGAGCAGAACAAAATCATGCATGGAGCCCCGACGTTTCATAAAAGGAACCATCACCACGTCCCCAGCACATGGAAGGGCATCTGGCCTCGGACAGATGGACGATGTCCATTAACAGTGGTTGAACAAATGAATGAGTAATTCTAGAATAAACCTGTTTTAATGTAATAGACATTTCCATGGACATCAGACCCTAAACAGTTCATACCAAAGCATTCCTAAAACCAAGTGAGGTAGAAATACACACGTAACATCTTTTTTTAAACAGGCTATTCATCCAATGGGAAATCTGGGTATTACCGATCATTATCACACACACTGATAATCAAGACAGTGATACACGTTCAATAATCACTAATTCGTAACTGAGGACTCAATTTACTTAACCTCATTCACTTCTCAAAATGATGAGCTAAAATGCCTGACTGCGTTCCTAGCATCTATAGTTTTCCAGACTTTTAAAATAATGTCCCTATTACTCATGTCATCAACTCTTCTTTCCTAACATAAGTTCTTATCCCAGAGCAGCGAGATTGTACCATGGTTCCCGGCTCCCAAAGATGTGCACATATTTAAAAACCAGGTCTGCCTGTTTCCCTCCTGTCCAGGTAGCCTGCTTCTAGAAACCTGCAGGTTAACCGGATGCTTATGAGCCCAAGAAAAGAAGAAAGGTCCTAGAGAGACAGTCAGGAGTTGGGCAAGGAACGGATCTGAAGCAGAAGGAGAAGGAATACAGCAAGCAAATGGAAAGGAAAAACATGCTTCTACACTTGGAACAAAGTATGTGCTCATCTGTGTGAGGAGCAGGGGTCTTGCTCGAGTCCCTACTGCAGGTGGGCATGAAGAATGTTCCAGCAGAGGGGTGGGGGAGGGGCTGTGCCATGAGTCAAGCTTTCCTCCCTGGTTCTTCTCCACCAGTCTTGGCTCATGACCCGCGCTTGTAGCATGAGTCTCACGAGGGTCACCACCAAGAACAAAGCAGAGAACCCCCAGAACGACACTTGGCTCTGGTGTCTGCTTGCCTGACTCTGATCATATAACTCGTTCTGCCTCAGGGCTGTGAACGGACGGAGGGTGGTCCTGAGCCCATGAAGCCAGGAAGCAGCAGAGGGATCATCCAACTTTGGGCCAAATCTGAGAAATGACTTGGCAAGTTGATGAGATATCTGTTGCCCTGTTACTTTATGTTTTCATAAACACACATTAAAACAAACCAACAATTTAAAAAGAACACACAATACAGCAAAAGCTTTCCATTCCATTGGCAGACATACGCAAAGCAATGAAAATCATTTTTAAATTAAGTATCCACATGGGTCTCTGGGATGATGGTGGATGGTGAATTTTTACCTCGCTGTTTGGCTGTTAGCACACACACGAGGAGACCTCAACCACTTCCCAGCAAAACTGTCCCATTCAGGAAATAATAAAGCCAATTAAAATAGAAATTCAAGTCAAACAATTAGCCAAATCTGATGCTGATTTTAGCTCCCGAATTTTGGGGGGAACCATGATGTCATTGACTCATCTAAAAATAACCCATCCAAGCGTCTACATTACTTACAGAAAAAATCCCAATGTGTTTATCACGGCACTGAGGGTTTTCCATGACCTCAGGCCTCTGCCCTACCTCCTCGGCCGCTTCTCCCTGTATCCTGCGCTTCAGTGGTACCGCACTTCTGAGTTCTCCAAACATCTGGGTTGTTCATTACCGATCCCAATGACTTCGGGCGCAAGGCATGGGATTTGGCGCTGAGAAGACCTAGGTCCAGGGCTTGGCTCCTTCACTGAATAATGTAATTACCTTGGGCAAGTGTCTTAAACTCTGAGTCTTAGCTATCAATCAAGCAATGATAAGGACACCGACCTCGGGGGGAATACTGGGAAAACTGAAGTGAGATCATGTCTCTACAGTTCTTAGCAAAATCTCTGGACCACAGCCTGATTGCCCTTAGTCATCACCAGACCTGCTCCTGCACATCTTTCAGAGTCTGCCTCAAAAGTCACTTGCCTGATGCAGCCTTCTCTGCCTGTGTCCCCTCCATTCTGCCCTCAGTCAGAAAAAAAATCACTTCCTCTTCCTCTGCTCTCCGAAACCACACTGTGCCCAGACCTCAGCCGCGGCACTGGTTCTTTCTGACAACGCAGCACGTTTATTTCAGTCTCATCTTCATTAATCAGCAGTAGATTCATAAAGGCACGTATGTGTCCACATTATCTTTGTGTTCCATAATACTTAAAATTAACACTTGCTACAAAGTAAGCTCTCTATAAATGCAGAACAAATCAATGAACATAGAGAATCAAAGAGAAAATTCAGACAATGGGCTCTACCAGCACATAGTAAAAGATGGATTTCACACCATATGTCACTATCTTTTCATATCATATGTATTTCAAATTGCAATATGCATTTCTGTTTTACGTGAACAAAGATTTATCAGGAACCAAGTGCATGCCAGGTATGGTAGATTTCAAAGTCAATGAGGCATTTCCTTGAGCAGTGGCACAGCTTACAGGGTGCTCACGGATGCTGGGTGCATGATTCCAGGGGCGGCATTCATAACGTGGTCACTCCAGGTGTTGTGTACCACCAATCTCCTGACTCACTCTAGAACATCTCCTTGCTTTAAGAGAGGGACTTTCAAAATAAAAGTGGGAAATAGTAACTGTCTCTCTAAAGAAGTCAAAGGACTGCTCTGTTAAGAAGCCACCTTTACATACTACAAATGCTAAACATTCATTGAGCTCTCGACTCTCTACAGAAGTCAGTGAGAACCCCTAGAGTTATGAAATGTGCATATTCCACTTTCTTCTAGAACAGTACGGTAGGTACTTGCCACAGGTGGCAATTTACATTAAATTAATTAAAATTAAATAAAATTAAAAATGTAATTTCTCAGTTGCATCTCACACGTTCCATAGCCATATGTAACTAGAGGCTTCCAGACTGAACAACATAGATATAAAACATCTTGATCATCACAGGAAGTTCTATTGAAATGTGCTGCGTCTAGAGAATTAAAATGATAATCTATCTTTTAAAAATCTGATTATGCCCCTCTATTCATTTAATCCATTATTAAATTGGGTTATTTACTGTCCATTACAAAAAATAATCGGTCACCATCATCTTTTACTTGAAGAGGAAAAAAAAAAAAGACAGGGTTAAAAAGTCTCAGGGGTGTTAATCTTTGTTTACAAACACAGGAACACTCCAATCCACTATTAGATTTTTCTTGATGACAGCAGTTTGCTTAAATTTTAAAAAGCAGTCCTCTATTCATACTCGGTTGCTCTTGCTTTTTTTGTCAGTTATTTTCTTAGTAATAAGCAAAGGGCTAAAGGTTGATATACTTCGAGATCTTCTCCCAAGTGGATCTCAATTTTTCTAGTGTTAGTCATCCCTAGGAGCTTTAAGTTTGAACACGCTAAAAGTTCAGTCATAGTCATAAGCAAGGATTAGGAAACTCTGAAAAAGTGTCCTATAAAAATCAACTGATTCATAGTCTTCATAAAAATTTCTGTGCCCATAATATATTTAAATACTGACAAGATAGATCTCTCTTTGCAAGCAGTCTTTGATGAATAAATAACCAGTCCTTTCTGGGACACTGGAGAATTTTGCCTGCAATTTACCCTTCTGGGCAAATGTATTGTATCTCCCAATTCTTAGGGAGACATAAATATTTAGATATTCAAATAGTGCATAGGAACTGCCCATGCCAAGGACAGAGAAAGGTAAGTTCTTGTTCATCTTCAGAAAAGAACATGGTAGAGTTGGCATTTCTTAAAATGTGGTCTTGGACCACCCATGTTAGGAGTCCTCTTATCAGGAGGGTATTATTAAATATAGATACCTGCAGGCCACTGTCTAGAATCCCAGGTCTAAAATTTAGGTATAATCCTAAGGTTGGGGCCTGGGATTCTGCATTGACAAGTTAGCAAGAGATCGATGTGCACATTGCAGTGTGATGACCTCTGCCATACTGGCAGGGCCAAGAGGAAAGGATCCTATACTACATATCCCTGACCTACCAAGCTTGAAGAGTGAAGAACCTGCTATTTCAGGCAATTTGCAAAGGTTTGCAACACCAGACTCACAAATTACACCCCAATGACTGAATATATATACACACCACACATACACATTTATATGTAGTTAAATATAAGATATACATTTTTCTCCAAGGATATTCATTAAAACTAGGGCATAATGTTTAGTTTGCTGCAGTGAGGGAGCTAGAAGAAACAGAGGAGAAAATCAGTAAAGAAGCTAATTTATGTCATCATGGTCCCTTATCATATGATTGAGAAAAGCATGGCAAATATGAGCACTTGTAGTCACACATTTGTGAAACCAAGCAATCCAAACACACTCCGAGTACAAATTTACCCTCCTTTCCCCACTGTTCAGAGTCACTATAACCTCCAGCCTCCAACCCTTCCTTCACAGTATCTATTGGCCAGGAACCGGGGCCAAGTCTTATTTTGTTAAGTCCTGCTCTATTCCTGAACCACTTTAGTTATTAAACTAAAACCTGTCGAATAGATGGATAGCAGCATCAGTGATAAACAGGAACAATAAATGGCACTGATGCTCTGAAAGAAATCAAACAACTTTCAAAATTACTTGTCATTCCTAGTACTGCATTACGACATATGAAACAGAAGAAAACGCCTGTCACTGATGGAGTCAAAAATTCCTGGTGGTCAGAATTCCTACTAGATCTTTGTAACTACTTAAGCTTAACTACATACAGCAAAATGTAACTCAACAACTCAGAAAATAAAAGCACTGGATGTTGCAAACAGCTCCCCATTCTAGTAGCTGTAAAGACCAGCATTAGACTCACAGCTTCTAGAAAAGGGCAGAAACAGATGTCATTTTTACTCTCATTCTATTTGTTTCTAAATTTTCGAAGCGGCACTAAAAAGAAGAAAAGACATTTAACAATCAAAAGGAGAACATGAAATGCCATCTGGTAACAAAATAATCAGAAGAAACAGTACCGTTAAGTTCAGGATCAGACATTCTACAAGGATGGAGTGGGCTGACATACCTGTGGGGACTGCCGTAGTGCCAAAAATCCCTCTCAGAATATTTCTACCAACTTATTCAGATCCAGCTTCTTAATGGGAAAAAAAAGACTATTTATTTCATTGAAAATTAGGCTGTCAAAGCAAATACTGTCAGGATAAATAGTTCACACAAAGACCTAAATGATAGATTGTTTCTGGAAAAGAGGTTTTTAATGAGAGAAACAGAAGGCCAGTAGGTACCCCAAAAACCAAAGTGGGCACTCTGTTAGGGGGAGACAGATGGTTAACCAGAGGCCGAGAACACTAAACACAGGCTTTGCCTGATACCTCAAATTATGTTTTATGTACAGACTCTTTACAAAGCCCTTGTCCGGAATATTATGCTATGGTTCTTGCCTGAAAGGAAGCAGCTGTGGACACAGATGTGGTCGTGCTCTGTTATCCAAGCCCCCGCTGGACGAAAGCAGGTTAACAGAGATTTAATGGCGGCAGATTAGATATTTGGCCTGTTTGTTCAACGTAATTGAATCTGCGTTTTTGAGAAGAGCTCTTGATGACGCACAGCGTCACAAATCCAATGTAAGACGGGCAATTTAAGATCTGGTGACAGAATGCATGGGTACTAACACAAAATAGACAAAACTGCTGGGTACATATCAGAAAAGACCTATGTAGATAAATTATGGTGGAATTTCTGTTTTGACTTCAAGCTATAATTCCTTTATCTTGAAAAGATGGCGTCTTCAAAGAATAAAATGAATGTCCACCATGTATGGATTTTGGATGCTTAAGAAAAACAAGTACTGGGTTAAAAATATTTTTTTTAAATCAAAATTTTTGAGGGGGACTAGCAACTACATGGCTCATTACTTTCAGGTATCCAGATTGATAAGAGAATCAGAGAGCTAACCATTCCAATGAGCTTTTTATGTAGCAGAAACCGGAATCAATCTCAGGGAGTCCAGTTCCAATTCCAGAGCTACCACCATATCCTAACTGCTTGAGCGATGCTGCCTTTCCAGGTGTTTTCCAAATTGCAGACTGGCTATTCTAATTGTTATTCTGTCTTAATGGGTTCCTTTTAAACAAACAGTATGAGATAAAATGTAAAGAACACTAGGAATGCATTTTTAATCTAATTATTGTTTACCCAATTCATTCCACCAGTTTTTACTGAGCATCTATTATGCACCAGACACTGTTCTAGATGCTTGGGAAGTACTAGTGAACAACCCCGCCCCCAAAAAAGTAGCTTGACAATGGTGCTTTCTAGTGAAAGAGGCAAAAGTCAACAATTCCACCCCCGACCCCCTGCCCCGGTCCAGGACCTTTAACACAGCACCTGCAAGGCTGGCGTTGCCATCAACTGAGATTAGGAAGGCTGCTGATAGAGCAGGTTTAAAGGCAATGACTGGGATTTCCACTTGGGACACATGGAATTTGAGATGTTTCGACGTCCAAGTCAAGAGGTCAGTTACTGCAGCTGGATATATGAGTCTGGAATTCAAGAGATAGGTCCAAGCTGGAGATATAAATTTAACAGTTGTAAGTCTGAAACTTAATTTCCAGTTAACAGAACAAGGGAAGCAAAGCACTTGTTGGTCACTTAACGCACGCCATGCACTACACCATAAACTTTCACGTTCCTTGTGTCACTGAATCCTTGTAACTCCCGTTTTTCAGACTAGACCATTTTACAGGCTAGTAAATTAAATTGAGAAAATCTAAGTAACTCCTTGAGACTAACCAATTTTCCTTAGAGCAATGAATTTTGGAAAAGGCAGAACGTGGACTCATATATACACTTTTCCGTTAGCTTTATAATCTCTCAGTGGCCCAATACAAACAGAAATGTGCCTTACATTTGGGCTGTCATAAAGAAAAAGAGGAATCCAAAAAGCGGATACAAAACAGTGTACAGATACCCCTTAGTATCATAATAAATGCCCTTCATGATACGAATTAAGTGTAATAATCGTTTATAAAGGAAGAATAAAAATAGACAAAGTCTTTCAAGATTTGAATCAAAATGTTTAAAACATTTTACAGTTTTGTTTCTCAAATAAGTAAACTGTTTTCAGGAAAAATCACGTTTCTCACAAGTCACTTTGATATATCAACATGAGACCAATTATATACACATATGTGGAACATTAAGTAACTCATTTCTTCAAAACAGAAATAAAAATAATGGCTTATTCATTTGATATCTATATATTTTAAAATTGTAATGTTCCCTCCCTTTTCCAATCATTTGGTTTTAAAAGTTTCATGCTGTTTCTCTTTTACTTTTTAAGTATATTCAATTATCCAAGAAACAGATCCTCTCAGACAATGAATTAGGTAAGAGTTTCAAATGTCATTTCTGAAGATGTTTATGAGCCAAATTATAAATTCTACTGTAAAATTATAAATGTGACTATAGAAAACACAGACAAGGAGAAAACAAATAGAACTATAAGATCCGTTATTATAAACTAGATCGGCTATTCTGACAGAAACTCAGTTTTCCACTGAAAAGATGATCAGTAAACATTAAATACCCAAGAGCAAAAGCTGTCACGTCATGCCCTCTATTTCCGCTGTTCACGGTGGCTAGATGCAGAAATAGAACTTTCAAATTTATAGAGATTATATTTTTCAATTATATACATATACACATACACAGTGTGCATACTAAAATACAAATAATATATAGACATAGTTTATGAATTTACAATGTAACTTTCAAGAAAATAATTTTAAATATAAATACTCACGTGGGTTATAGGAGAGGTTAACTCAGAGAACAAACATTGACTTAGCATTAGCATTTACAAAATAAACTTGTGGAGAACTGATATTTATTTAAGCTACTCTACATACACACCCACACACACACACAGAGTCCCCATAGCTTCTTGACCTGAACGTACTATTTATTATCTTGTACAGCTTAGAACTTACTGAATACTTGACAAATAAATAACCATTGGTCATTGAAACCCACAGAGGATGCCTTAGCAGACATTGGAATGTGTATCTGTGGGGGCACAAACCAATGGACTTGATGCTTCTCATCTTCTTGTTCAACGAGAGCTCCACGTGGAGTTACTTTGCATATGGCAGCGCCATGTAATATTTTGCTGCAGAAAGGCTTCTGATACTCATAAAGTAACTTGGAAAACCACTGTCCTAGAGAGCTCTTAATTAAAAGTGTATTTAGAACTATTGAGGCATCAATGTTTCATCTTTATGCAAGAGAACTACAGAAAGAAAAGTGGGACCATCCACAGATTCACATTACTTTTCCAAAAGAAACATGGCAAAATAAATCTGCTTTGTATAATCTGAAAGTTTACCATTTGAAGCCATACCAAATACTGGTTTTACAAAACGCTGAGTTACTTTCAGTAATATGCTAAGATTCACCGTTGTGTCTGTTTACATCAATGTAAATAAAACAGTTCAGTACCAAAGGGGCCTTCGATAAGGCCTCAGAGAAATACTGTATATGTAGAAAGAGAGCTCTACACTTTTTACCACATGTTTCATTGAGATCTCATTGGTTCTGGGAATTAAGAGAGGTCAAGTTATCATATGCAATCTATACATAAGCAAATGAAGTTCAGTAACAAAAAATTGATCACACAAGGTTGCAAAGTTACCAGGAGGAGTGAAGGAGTCCTCTAAGTCCAGTTCCAAGAAATTAGCCATCTACCACGCAGAACTGTCATTGTGAGGAACTGAAGTGTTAGGAATTTACAGTATTCTGAACTTAAGTGACAGTCCATCAATACAGGGTTACAGAAAATTACTGCTGACTATACACTTGAAATCTAAAACTAAAGAATGGAGCTCTTTTTACTGAGCTAAAACCTCAGGCAGGCTGGGTCAAAGCACTTGCATTTGTTAACCAGGAAACAGGTTCCCTGTGTGGTTACAAGGAGATGAACTCTGGTACTTAAGCCTCTGACATACACTCAGTGTACAGAATAATGGCCCCCAAAGATGTTCACAGCCTCATCTCCAGAAACTCTGAAGGCATTACCTTTTCCATGGCAAAAGCTCTGTAAATGTGATTAAGGACCTTGAGGTAGGGAGATTATCCTGGATTATCTGGCAGATTCAATATAATCACAAGGGTCTTTATAAAAGAGAGGCAGAAGGATCATTTAGTAGGACATGTGAAGATGGAAGAGGTCAGAGTGACGTGATGTAAGAAGGACTTGGTTCATCTTTGCTAGCTTTCAAAGTGGAGAAAGGAGGCCACAAGCCAAGGACACTGGGAAGATTCTTGAAGTTAAAGGAAGGAAATGGATTCTACCCAGAGCCTAGAGAAAGGAAAGCAGTCCTGCCAACATCAGGATTTTAGCCCAGTGGGATCTGGGTCAGATTTCTGACCTACAGAACTGTAAAATAATACATGTGTGTTTAATGCCCTTGTAGTAATTTGTTATAGCAGCAATAGAAAACGTATACACTCAGTTTATAAAGATACGTTTTCTTGACGAGTAAAGAGCTTTATTAAAATTCATTCAAGAAGCATTCACTGAAAGAATGAAGATGTGCCCAGGTGAAGGACCTGGGACTGAAAGAAGACTTAGATACACTCTTTGGAGTTAGGAGTGAATAACTCTTCCACGTGTATGAATTGGCTTGTATGGACACATTACTGCGGGTACACAGGTGTTTCTATCTCTACACAGAATGACAACAGAATGACTAAGAAGAATATTTTAGAAATCACCTTAAGCCAGTTGTACAAATGAGGAAACTGCAATACAGTTGGGCATTCATAAAGTTTGGCATCTACTTTCTCAGATCCAACTAGCACTTCTTTTGCTCAATTTATAGGGCGGAAGCAATCTGAAGACTTTCTCCTAAGATTCTGATATGAACAGTCCTTAAGTCTCAACTATGAATCAATCAGCCAAAGACTATTCTGAAGACAATCAGCTATGGTAGCATTTTCCTCTTGAGCAAAAATGTCCAAGCTAAGGAACTGTTTTATCTTTTCTAATGGTAACAATAAATTATTACAGATCCACTACATTTGAGAAACTGCAATTTAAAGATAGTGGACCTCGGGAACAATCTATAAACTCTAATCAATATCAAAAATGATGTCTCTTTTAAAATTAGAACCTAAAAGGTGCAAAGCTACCATGCATGGAAACTTATTGATATGATAATTACGACACCTTAAAAAATATGCACCTTAAAAACTTAGTTTCTTAATAGTATCAATTATTCCACATGACTCCATGCTCAAAAAATAGAAATTCAAATCAGATGACACTTTTAGATAGAGAATGATCCAATAAGTATCTTTATAATTTATCTGTCTAAAACATCATCCATGCCTTCTCTTAATTGATTCCTGACTGATAGAAATTTTTCCATTTTAGACAGGAAAGTGGTAAGGAGACAAAAGGATTTTCTCTTGAATTATATTTTTCAGAGTTTCAACCTCTGAATGTACTACCTGAACTTACATCCTGCCTGTTTCTAAAATCCACTGGCATAAGAGAACAGTCTGTGGAAGATCTATAGCAGCCCCAGGAATCAAAAACACTGGACTCATGAATATTTAATGTTAATTAGTATTAGAGACTAGTAACTAAATGTTATAGTAATATCATTTAGTATTCAAAACCAGTATCTCAACCTATTAAACTGCATACATCATCTCTGATAAACTAAGGCGCTCCAGGCATATGAAGTTCAGGGAGAAATAATATAGTAATAGTCTAGGAAGTAACAGACTAAACATCTCTAAGATGTTTATGATAATGACTAAACGGTGATGATGACGACGACGACGTGAGCTTCAAGCCAGTTGAGGAAAATGACTTAGAAGGATTAAGGACCTTTCACAAAGTCACAAAACCAGTTAAGTGGGAGAGCTAGGACTCAAATTCTGACAAAAGCCAGGTCCGTCTGGCTCCCAAACGTCAGCTCTTAACCCTCTCCTATGCTGACTCTCCCAGGCAGAAGTGAACGTCACAGAATGAAGCACTGAACTGGGATTCTGTTATTTCTTCAATCTTGAGCTACAGAACACGGAGGAAAGCCGTTAACCAATCAACCCTAGGCTTAGTTTACTTCATATAAATTTGAAAGATGAGACAAGACCATGTCAGCAGTTCTTTTTAGTTCCATAATTCATTCCTTCCTAAAAGCCTTTCGTTGGCCAGACCTCTAGGGACGAAGGATACCACAGTGAGCACAGCAGAAGGAGGTCCTCACTGATCCCGCTCTGGTGAGAAAGACGAACAACAGACAAACCCGCTTTGGGCGGGCTGCCTCAGGGGAGGGATTTTCAGTGAGGGATATTGGAGTTGTGACCTGAATAAAATGAGAAATTAAGCCATAGGCATATCCCAGGGAAAGGGCTTTCTAGGCAGGAAGACTCATTCCAAAGATCCCTTCAAAGTCTAACCAGGTTGGGCACCCTTTCGACTAGACATTTTTTCTGTATGAGTGCTGGACTCTCACTTCAAGTGACAAATTTAAAATGATTCTTTTAGAAAGTGGAAGTGATTAGTAGCATTCAGCTGGTCCTAACTGTTTCCCAGATCCCTTCATCTATAAACTGAAAACACGGCAATGGAGCTGGTGGTGTGATTCAGTAGAACATATCAAATTGATCATCATAATTCCTACAAAAACATGAAATTATATATTATATATACACAGGCATATACATATGTATACACACATGCACACATAACCTCTCAAGATCCATGTGAGGATAATCTTAGATTAATATTACTTTGTAAAGTTTTGTTTACAAATAGGTGAGCAATTATTTGTATTCTCTGGTTTCTTAAAGTTCACTCCATACAAACAGCCTAGTGTTACAAAACAGAGTTTACTGAAGTCAGAACAGAGGCTATAATACTGTAAGAGGATGAGCTGCATGAAGCGAGGTGAATTACTTAGCTTAAGACTGGAATAATGACAGCTTAATGAGCTAAATTTGATACGTCAAAAGCAATAATGCTTTCATTTCTATCACCATTATGTTCTCAAAAGTCGAGCACCCTTTTTCAATTTTAGTACCATGGCGTTAAAGGAACTTGGATTTTGTAAAATAGTCTGGAATGATCATTTAGAATACTTAAGAGCACTACAAAATTGCTTCATTTTTGGAAGAGCTCAATGGATGAAGAGGAAGCAACTCCTTTGGTATAATTTTCTAGGAAAATAAGAATGATAAAATTTAACTACTTCATTCTATGAACAGGTTCAAATCACTTCCACTGAACTTAACAGAAAGTCTTACGCCATTTAAAAACCCCCAAGTTGATGTAAACAGATTGTGAGAATAATTTTACATCTCTTTAGAGTAGTAGCATTGCTCACAGCTGGTTAAAGTAATAAATCTTTTACTCCTTCATTAATTGAATTTCACAGATATTTTCTTAGCACTTTCCTGACAATAAACAAACCCCTGACGTGGCGCTGAGGTTACACAGACCATAGAACTGTAGACATTTAAATTTAACTAGAAAAAGAAAATATTGCCTTTGACTCCATGAAGAGCTGCTCGTTTCTGATTTAATTATTCCACCTTACTGTTTCAGGATGCTCATACACCCCAAGGCAGAGCAAAGTATTGAAACTTCCTGCTCACAAAATTGTCAGAACACAGTATTAATTAAGGAGGAAATTCCTATGCTTGGTCATAATTCCATACTAATATTCTACTTTTCTCTTGTACCTATAATACTTGTAAATTCTCTACAATGAAAGAGTTAAAGCCTTTTTCATTTTAATCACTTTTTTTTTAAAATCAGAGAAATAAGCCCCTCCAAGTAAGATACAATATGCATATTTTTAAAGACCATGAGGACACCCACTTGAACAAATAACTTGTTATATTCTTCTGCTTAGCAAACTGGCTGAAGAACAGTCCAAATAACAAACAGAAAAAAAAAAAATCCTGAAAAAAGAAAGGAAAAAAGAATTTCAGATTATATTAATCAGAAAAAAAAATTCACAGTCTGAATGAGAAATGGTTAGGGGAGCAATTTTAGATTATGGACTATTTTTTCAGCAATATGGGTAAGTACTCTATTCATAGCATAAAAATTAATCATTTTCTTCTTTTAAACAATGTATTAAAGTTTCCTTCTTGTTATTTGAGTATCAAAACATATCGCCATCAATCAATGGCAATTTGCCATCAGGCAAAAATAGCAGATAATGCAGACTATAAATGAAGTAAATAAACTGCATTAAATTCTAATTAGAATATTTCACTCATGATACATTCCACTATATATATATAATATGGTTTACGTTTTCAAGAGGTCCCTTCACTTACAAGAATACTGTTCAATGTCTCTCTATATATTGGTTCCCATTTTGATTAAAATATGTTTATAAAACAGAAAGACTAAGAATAGTTACAAGAAAATTAGTGTCAATTTCATTAGCATGAAAAGAAATCGTGGTCCGGCTTCTACAAGAGTGATAGAGAGATGGTGGTCAAAGGCACAAGCTTATGGTCTAAGGCAGGCTCTGTGACTTAAGCACAGGCAGTGACCTCAGGCAAGTCATTTCACCCTGCTCAAATCAGTTCTTATATAAAAAACGGGACTAACAGTAGCTTCAAACAGGGAGCATTGTCAGGAGGACTGATGAAGACATCAGTAAAAGGTTCCATGTATACCCGACACTGGGTGTCACTCAGCGGGTGCTGCATGCTGTTAATGACGGTCAAGAAAATGATGAAATGATGGTCTGAGCAGAAAGAAAACCTGCACGTTGTATGCATTTGTCCCATTCCTTGAAATACACACGTAAGATCTGTGCACCTTACAGCATATAAATCGCACATCAATAAAATGACTAAAGAAAAACACAACACGCATAAAGGTAGGAAAACAGAAAAGATAAAGACTACTTGATTCTATCAAACTGAACAAGTCTAGTCAGAGTGACTGGTCTGAAAATGGCTTTGCATTCTTAGTCTAGTTATATAAACACTAGCATCGACTCTTCAATCTGTTTAATATAATCAAAAATCAGTTTGTTAATCTCATGTTTTGTCACTATAAATTCTGAAATGGACATAGGAAAAAGTTCAAGAATATTCCACAGTCAATTCGTAATTGCTTGTGGAAGTCTTTATCTTTAATTGCTTATCTCCAGGCATTTTGTAAGGGGTGGGTGAATGATACACTAACAAAGATGACTAAGGATTAATAACTTAAAGTGCATGGCAGCCACTGAGAAGCTACTGCCCATTAAAACCAAAAATTCTACAGAAGTATGTTCTGCAATCTACCAACAAATATGAAGCTGCAGGATAGTCAGGCTAAGTAAAGTGCCCAGGGTTTCCAAGGTTCTGGTGCTGAGAGCATGGATTGGAACCCAAGCCCAACTCCGCAGGCTGGGATTTTAATCACTACTTTCCACAGGGCCAGAAGTGCCAAAACACACCCAATGTGCCAATTTTCTACCCGTCCCTCTAACACAAGCACGATGGACTGAAGTCCATCTCTTTCTTGTGTCAGCAGGAGGGGGCAATCAGATACTTCAGATTCTTGTTTTTATTGCTGCTGCTTTTTTGTGTCTACATTTAAAAGGAAGAGAGGGAGACAGGGATGGGGGAGAGAGAAAGGGGAAGAGACAAGAGACAAGCAGAGAGAGAGAAAGAGAGGCAAAAAAAAAAATTCTGTTTTCCATCATGCTGTTCTGTCTCAGACATATAAAGTTGAGTCCTATTGGTTCTAAGTACAAGAGATAAAGAAAAATTAAACATGATGAAGTCAAGTAAAAGCTTTGTTTTTTAAACTTTTGATTTTGAAATCAATCTGGATACAGAGTTCCAGAGTACTTCAGTCAGGGATGCCTCATATTTTCATCTACAGACTTCACAGTGCCCACCAATCTAGGAGATTTGGATCTTAGATGATTTAATGTTAGGGTAAATTTGGTTTTAACAGAATAGGTATAGTAACAGACATTATAACAGAAATTGCTTACTAAGGATTTATTGGAAAACTAGAAAACATAGGTTATGATTTCCTTTTGTCCAATTTTCCTTTTAGTTAACCATACAACCTTAGTAAGTCTTTCCTGCTACACTGCATGCTTCTGTATAGTTCATCAGCTCACACACAATTAATTGCTAAAAAGGGGACCAGCAAAAGATGTATGGCTCATGTGAGGTTTTCTTCCCCGGCAGGTTAATGTGTAACTACCAAGTCACAGCAGCAAAACACGAGGTATACTAACTAGCACAACGAACAGGACAACACACTCCCAAACAAGATGCCCACTGGCCACACCCCATTCTTCTCTGTTCAGTCTGATTCCCGGTTCTCTCTTGGAAGCAAGCAACGTGTGTTTCCCAAGTCTCCATGTATTTTGCCCTCGCCTCTACTTCTAAGAAGCCGCAACTTTTCTTTTCATCTCCTTCCAACAATCTACCTTCACCTTTTCTTACATTAAGGTAAGGTTTTATATTTAATGTGCCATTTCTTTAGTTATCTGTACTAGCACATCTTCCTAACGGCACTAGGGCAGTGCTCGGAATTATTGTTTCTGTTAGTACTCCGGTTACAAAGTTGTGTAAATTTTGAGTGGTCTGTCCAATATCTGTTTTTCTCATGGTCCCCGTTTTGCTTTAGGGCACAATTTGCAAAACCTAGGTTTTTCAGGGACTCATACATAATATTAGAGCAGAAATACCGGCTCATGACTTTAACTTGTTAGCAAGAACACTGAAGTACACAAATCTCTTAAAATTCCCTTATCCAGTTAAGAAATTAGAAAGAATCCATTACATTTCAAACAATCACATATATACATATATTAAATATATATTATATATATAAAATATATATATACACACACACACACACACACACATATATTTAAATCAAGACAAGTTATGTTTCTGGGATTGGCAGGTATAAAGTACTTTATCAATTGTAGCAGAATCACATTAAGTTTTCTTTTTTTGATTTTATGAAGATGGTTCCTAAGTAAGCACATTTTCTTCAGGGAACTACCATTGGCAGCTTCTGTCATAGGTCTCTTGAGAAGAAGGATCTAACGACTACTTTCCATTATGGAATAAATGCCCATCTCAAAATGTAAAATAAACAACTATGATAACACTGAGACCGTCAGATCACACGGACAGCAGAATTCAAGTACAACGCTTCTTCATGAACTTCTCTTTCATTTCCTGGGCCCATCCTCTTCCACGTGGCAAGAGTGGTATTCAGGGTATAGCTGTTAACATGAATGACTCTCTCTTCAAACCCATCAGCCTCCTCTGTCACTTCCATAACCATAGATATGTAATACGTGTGTGTGTGTGTGTGCGCGCACACACACATGCGTGGTGGGTGGTTATGTGACCTGAAAGGCCATGATGTTCTAACAAGCATAATTCTGATTGGCTAAACATGTTTTCATCAGCAGTAAAGAGAGCTGACCATCTATACTACCTGCAAATGACAAAGGATGGCTCTCGGCTTTGGATGTCAGCAGGTTTGTGAGTTTATCACTGCACCACTTCATTCATTCATCCATTATGCATCCATTTATCTGCTGAATATATCGAGGGTCAGACACTCAGCTACTGCCTCCCTCTCCACTGAAAAGGCAAACACTGTGGGCCAGCCCAGCACAGCTGTCTTCCATAACTTAGAATCAGTCCCCACTTCTCACCACTGACTCCAGTCCAAAGCAAAGGGGTCAGAACCCTGGCACATTACTTTTTAACCTCTGCTGACTTTTATAGACATTAAAAGTCCCAAAGAGGGAGAAGTAGAATCAAAGTCAATGTATTACTGCAGTCAGATGACCTAATGAGGCTAAAAATGATATAAAATTTATTTTAACACACAGAATTCCTTCAATTCATAACAGAAATCCAGCAGACTGAAATGCTCATCTTGATAGCAAAATGCCTGTAGAATTACGCTCTCATTTTTGTTTTTCAGGATCAGTTAAATATTGTCCATTTGGCTTTTTAGCAAACATAACCAATTAAAAACTTACCAAGTGCTGTCCTACACTGCTGGTGGGAGCGTAAATTGGTACAACCTTCTTGGAAAGCAATTTGGCAAAACATACAGGAAGTTTTAAAGTGTTCATACCATTTAGCCTAGTAATTCCACTTCTAGGAATATTCGTAAAAAGATCTGTAACTTGAGGGTTTTTTATACAGTTTTTTAAATCTCATTGTTTGTAATAGGGAAAATGAGGAAACAACACACAATATCCAACAAAGAAGAAGTCATATCATAGCCATAGAGTAAAATGGCACATGACCATTAAAGATGTTTCTGAACATTAATATCAGAAAAAAATGCTTATGAAATAGACTTAAGTTTGAAAAGAATGTTCAAAATTAAACGCACTGTATTGCTGCACCTACGTCAAATATACAAAGTGATACATTGAAAATATTAACTGTTTATCTCAGAGTCGTAAGATCATGACAGTTTTCTTTTCTTCTTTATACGATCCTAACGTTCTAACACTGAGCTTGTGGTTACAAATGAAAGAAATCCAAAATCCGAAAGCATTCCAAGTTTGGTTGGATGTTACACTAAGAGCCAGGGATAAAGGGTCAAGGCTGAGCCCAGAGGCAGAGATGATCAGATCATGTGTTCAAGTCCACAAGAAGAATAGCAAAATGGGCAGGGGAGGCAGGGACCGGACCACAGAACCCCGAGTGGCATCGAATCAACACACTTCCCACCGGTAGAGTTAGGGCAAAAGAAAACTGCATAGAAATTCATGAAACATTTCCTTTTCCACTGTCTGTTTTTCTGAAATTGAATGGTTTTAGACAGAAGGTATATTTAAATAAATAAATATTGTAGAATTCCTTTTTTACAACAATCTCAAGGGTGTTAAATCACTTAAGTGATGAAATCGAGTCGCATCGTACTTAGAACCGCTTGCTACCAGTGCCACCAAAGCGTAGTTTGTTTGTTTGTTTGTTTTGGGTTTTTTTTTTTTTTTTGCAGTGTTGTATAAAATCTCACTTGTTCCAATCCTCTTCAGTGTATTCTTAATAAACACTAAGTAGAAACTCTTTTTCTTCTTGGTTGAAATTCTCCACTACAGGGCAGAATATACTTAACGACTTCAATACAGAATGACATGTATTGCTATCCCTGTTAAGTAGGGAAAGTAAATAAATGTCACTTTTCTTCATACTTGGTCAACTGAATTTTAGAAAAATATACTCCACAGTAAAGGGAAAATTTACTTCATAATTTGTCCCGTAAGGATAAAAAAGTCCTAGGGCAAAATTTTATATATATATAACATATATAATGTGTATATATATGTAATATATATACATACACAAATACTTATATAAATATATAAATACTTATATACATATATTTACATATGTGCATACATACATATACTTGTATACATATGTGCACACACACACATATACACATACATATATATAAACCACAATCATAAGATACATCATCACAGTAAAAAAGTACATACACCGCATGAGGTTCCAGTTAATCACCCATAACTGTGCTTCTCTGACCTCATTACAATGAAATCAACTAGATCAAAAATTTGCCTCTGAATTTGTTAACACAATCATCAACATTCTGATAAAACATACGAAACCTGAGTGTATGAAGGATCACAGTATCAGGAAAATAATATTTAAAAAGTTGCCCTACAATAAAGTTAAAGGTCACTTAAAAATCTGTAAACCTTTTTTTTCCTCCTCTATAAAACTGAATGAGCTGAGGACCTAGAAAAATAAAAGGCTTCAGCCACTTCCGGAACAGCTGTCCTAAAGTCACTCATTTATATCCCTTCTCATCAGAGACTGGCCTGAAGAGGATTTAATCGAGATGGCTCAAGGGCACAAAACTCACTTGCTTCTCTAGAATCCAAAATTAGCAGTTAAAACGCGAAATGTGAGAACAGCATTTTGCATAACAGTGAAATGAAGCTGTCTAAATCTCCATCTAAAGAGAAAAGTTTAAATATATCAGGGCATACCCATACAATGGAGCACTCTGAAGCCAATAAAAAGTAGAGTTCATGAGCGTGTGAGTGAGGGGGCAAAAGAGAGAGAGGAAAGAAGTAGCTGTGCACTTGTGTATGTTCATGCGTGCATGTGTGCGCGCATATGGATACACAGTGTACGTGTGTATGCATGTCTGTATATATAGAGACGATCAAGATATATTTCTGAAGTTAAAGTCACAAGTTTCTGAACAGTGCATAAAAAATTAATTCATAAATAATGGTGCTGTTAATAATACCTGCTGATCAATTTCTCTCCATGTGGTACTCACCTACACACTTTGTATGTAGTAATCATTAAACCCTCACAATAACCCCGTATTACTGGCTCTGTCATTCTCTCCATTAAACTGACGAGGAAACTGCAGCCCAGAGTTACTCGTCCACACTGTTTCTTAGATCATACAGCTCGGAAATATTTTTGTTTGTAATTCTCCATTAACTTCGTCCCCACCAACCTTTCTCCTCTGCCCTAGGGAGGCGGATTTCTATGCATTGGAACACTTGGATTTCTGAGTCCCTGGATTCTGTCTGGATTCCAAAAGCTAGAGGGACCCTCAAAGGTGGGGGTAGAGAAAGGCGGCAGAAGTGGGGGATGTATCCCCACCCCCCACCCCCGCGGCCCTCCCCTGCCCTGCTTACTGCCATGCACTGATCCAACAGGGGCTGCCTTCCTCCCACTCGCAGCCACAGCTTCGGCTCAGTAACCCCTTTCCTACAGCTTCTACCCCCACTGGATTCCAGTAACAACTCCCTTTCTCCTTGTGCCTTCGCGTCCAGGGCTGGGAAGAGCAGCTCCCTCTCACTAACCCAGGTGGCCTCACCATCCCTTGTTTCCCTTCATTTCTCCGCAACTAGTCTCCTCCTCAAAGTTTTCAGTGGCCCCTTTGATGGGGTCTATTTCCTGCCAGGACCCTGGCTCCTACAGCAGCAGAGACAGGATTCAAATCCAGGCAGCCCTGTGCTAGAATCTGTGCTCCACCTCTACCCACCATGCAATATGGCCTCCTCACTAAGCTAGTCCACATGCCTTTTGTCGTATTGAGAGACTACACACTAAATTATCAATAGGAATTTTATCTGGAAAGTGGGATCACAGGGGAATATGAAACTTCTGTATTTTATAGTCCTACGAAATTGACATTTTATTTTATATTTTTCCAGTAGAGTATTATATATGAATCATTAATGAGATGACCACAATAGGATTTGATACCACTTACCACTACTGACTACGCCTTTAAAGCAATTTGGTACATGTAGAATAACCCTTTTAGGACAGATACCCACTTTGTAGTTGAAATTTTATTTTACAATTTTGACTACAAGCTTTTTTATAAAGTATGGAAAACCATTCCGTAGCACAGAGGTCTAGACAATGTGCTATGTATCGACACTCCTGGGTTGCAAAAACAAAAAAATCTTGACTAGGAAAATAGTAAAGTATTATTTCTCCTACTGATAATGTGCCAGAGAGATATTGGCTCTTCTGATGAGATGAGAACCAAAAGAGAGAAACATTTAATATTGTACATTTCACATTATACTCCAGAATTTAATAATGATGGAATCTTATAGCTACCTCTGGGGCATTGTTAATATACAATAGAGGAAACTTGCTTCAGATTTCATCAAATCTGCATGATCAAACTATAGAAGCACAGTTTTACAAGGAACTGGAGTCGCAGTCACATTCCAAGCTCATTATGCATGCACGGCTCGGCTTAGCCACAATGCAGAGAAGCCCTCTACCTTCTCTTTTCCAGGCTGCAAATACAACATTCCCACACAACCTCGTCAGTGCTCGTGCAGTTTCCCACAGTACGACAGCCTCGAGGAAAAAAACGGATTTCAGCTACTAATAACTTCACCTCACAGCCAGATCCTTCTGAACACCTCCTTTCTGAACACTCAAGAATAACTGCTCTAATTTTCCGATAGCTTAAAAAAAAACCCTCAGTCTTCACTTTCAGATTGTAATGATTGTAATTAATAACAGATATGTATTCCTGACACTGACATAGCTCAAGCAATGTTTTCTATTAGCACTTAACATCAAATTAATTCCATTCGATGGAAGAAATCATAAAAGACCAATGTTTCTCCTTCCACTCTTCTGATCTTTCAGCTCCTCTCAATGCTAAATGTTAAATCCATCAACTGCTCTTGTGGTATTCCCTAGAAGCCAAATCTATCTTACCAGAAAAACATGCAAACCCAGAATTCCCCCCACATCAGGGTACAGAAAGCCTCCAGATGTCACTCAAATCCAACTCTCCCACCAAGGATTTACTAATGAGTGACTGCCAGCAGCGGATACACCACAGCCCCAAATCCTTGAGCCTCTGTGACGTCAAGACCTCAAACATGAGAAAAATCCAGGTCATTCATTATTAGAGCGTAAATGTTAACAATCAATGTCTCCAAGCCATAGACGTTATCCTGCCCTAAGACCCATCTGTCATCAACATCTAAATCAGTGAACATGACTTTCAGGCTTGTTTTTACTGGACTAGCACTATGTGGTCAATGGGTGAGGCAAGAATTGGAATTAAACTATAAATTTTAAGTAAATGCTGTATCTTATGATCACATATGATTGTATATAAAATAGTTCAGTTAAACATTCATACATTTAGGCACAAATTATTTCCTTTCCTCTATAGAGATTGGTAGAGAGCTACACATTAACTTCCCATTCTGCTAATTATATGGAATATACATAAGAGAAAACAAACAGTTAGTCTGTCTTATTTGCATGGCTACAGTAGTATATTTATACTCAAAACAACATTTTTTGAATCAAAATGGTAGTAAGGCACAAAGATGGTCATCATTTTTCATGCCCACCTCAAGGCTGGCTAGTATTGTTAGGGTTTGACTGCCAAGTTTGCTAGTTATGTTACTCTGACTACAGACTACAGCCAGATGAAATTCTCAGTAGAAACTGTCTATTAATAATTTAGTATTAATTGCTAGAAAAGACAAAAATGAATGCCCTTTTCTCTTCTCTTGCCCATGCACTGAAATGAAAATGAAATAGAAAAATCATTAATGAAGGGGAAAAAAAATGACCAGGAGAAATAACTGTTAGTAAAAATCTATGCTTAAAAGCAAACAGAAAGTAAGTTCATTTTGAGATAGCCATAGTCAAATTCAGAATGTGTGTACCGCATTTGCAAGAGAATCTTTTTGATGATTCTTGAATTTTTAGCCCCTGAAGAAGTTAAAAATATTCTTTTTTATTAAAAAAAAGTTATTAGTTAAAAATATCTACTAAAATATGAGATATGTCGTTGACCCTGAATACTTTAGACAAAATAATGGGATTAAACACTGGGAATGCCATTTCTTGCATTCAGTGCTAACGAAGCTAATTGTCTTAAAAGCCTGCTCATTTAGAAAGAGATTTATTTCATGGGAATAACAACGAAGATGAATTTTTGATAAGGTGAGTGAAGATTGGGCTAATTTGACAATATAACTGCAGTTAAATAGAAGCTTTTTAAAGGTCAATGTTAAGAATTCATGTCAACAACAAACAATATTCTTGTATGCGTTTCTCAGATGGTGTGACTGGTATCATCCACTGAAGCAAGAAAACCTACACACTCCAGAATCAGGACTGGACTGATCAGGCGGCCCACGTGTCTGGGGAATGGGACAAACTGCACAGAAGGAGGGCAGGGTGACTGGGAGAGAGCACAGGGGAGGGGTGATGCACGGCCCTCTCCCAGAGCAAAGAAAAGGGAGGGGAAGGGGGGAGTGTTTTTGTTTGCTTTTGTTTCCTTGTTTTTGTGTTTGGTTGTGCATTTCACAATGCTCACTGGCAACCAAGTGGAGAGCAGTGATGTCAATGGGAAGAAATACACGTTTTATTTTCCATTGTATTAGATTTAGGTGGAAAAAATGTAAAGCTGTAACTCCAACTGGTGAAAATAAACATTAACATAATGATCATGGAAAAACTGTGAAAGGCTATGAAATGGGTAAAACAAAATAAATCAGTGGGCGTCCTGACCAACTCACACATCTGGATAGCTCTGGCTTTCACTGTCTGTGAGCCATCTGAGGACTCTGGAAGTTAGAAGAAGCAGAGAGCAATGCAGAATGCTGTCAGAACCCGGATCCTAATGGAAATGCACGCTGTGTCCACTGGAGTGAGAATGTTTCTTGCCCTACAGATAATGATCAGCTTTGCATATTTTTAAAATCCATTCCATTGTCCTTTATCTGATGATAAATATGTGACACATAAGATTTCTCTGAATCAGTTGCACTATCTTATCTCTTCCCTCAATAGTTAATCAGTTAAATAAAATATCTGGCATGTATTCATTTTATACTTATATAAGTCATGATTTACTTTTTAAACAAATTATCCTTTAGCTCCACACATAGGAATGTGCACACACATTCACAGACAGATACACACACCAGAAAGATTTAAGATTATCTACATTGTGGTTGAACTGCAAGTCCTTTTCCCCATATACTCTTCTGCACTTCACAAAATGTATTTAATAAGCATGGATCACTTCAAATAATTAGAAAAAAATATTGTTAAAACATAAAACCCGCAAAACCTACAGTCATCCCCTGAGAGTGTCTACACTCCTCTCTAGTGCTCAAACATATTTTTAATATCTATGATTAGGTGACCCCCTTGAAAGCAGCCAGTTGTAAGCACTATACTGATCACGTTTTCATTTTTAAAAACATGAGGAATATATACACCAGGAACCAAGAATTACTGATCCCAATGAATGTGTATCAGTATATTAATATAGATGTCAGAGCAGTGTACTTTAATAGGCCTATCAGAAATATGCCAAAATGAGAACTTATACTGTCTGGTTAGTATTTTAAAAAGAACTATAAACTGACTGCACTTCTATAAAAAAAATAATAATCAGAAAAGAACTATAGCTTGGGTTTTATTTTGAGAAACAATGAAATACCCATAGAACCACTAGCTGTGGTGTCCAGGTATTAGGTAAAATCCTTAACGTGGTTGTGCAGGCCACAATCTCCCCAGTTATTTCCAAGTGCTCATCAAAATTTCTCAGATTATTTATTTTTTGCTAACCTAGAAAAACAAATAAATCTTTGTACTCCATAACCTGTCACATCATAAAAGAAGAAAGATGTACTGAAGTCAGTATGGTAATGAGTAATAACGCTGAAAGATAAAGCAAATAAGTAAGTACATAGAAGTAAATATCACAGGGTATGAAACACTGATTCCATAGCGAGTGGAGAGAGGTGAATCCTTTTATTTTACTAGTTTTCAGAAAATACCAGTATCAGCACAAAGGTGCAGAAAATAGGTAATTTCACTTTGTAACATTATGAAACGTCAAGCTGTTTTCCCACTATATAAATCAATAAACTTGGATGGATTTTTTGTCTGATTCTGAGCTCTCAGAATAAAAACAAAATGCACTCTGAAAATTTATCAAAGATGAATCACAAAGGAACAAAGCAGTATTTTAAGAACTGTTATGGGTTGAATTGTGCTCCTCCCCTGTCCTGCAAAAAAAAAAAAAAAAATTTAAGTCCTAACCCCAGTGCCTTTGAACATGACCTTATTTGGAAATAGGGTCTTTGCAGACGACCAAGTTAAGACAAGGTCATTAGGGTGGGCCCTCATCCAATATGACAGCATCCTTAAAAATGGAGCAAATTTGGACTCAAGGACAGATGAACACAGAGTGAAGATGATGTGAAGACACAAGGAGGACACCACCTACAAGCCAAGGGACACCTGAGACCACCACAAGCTAGGAGAGAGACAGAATTAGACCGTGCCCTCAAAACTCTCTGAAGAAACCAAACTTGCTGACACTGGTCTCCAGCTTCTAGCCTCCAGGACTGTGAGACAATACATTTCTGTGGTTTAAGCCATTCAGACTGTGGTGCTTTGCTACAGCAGAAAACTAATGCAAGAACTGACATTTCATTGCCCAAGTTCACATGCTACTTATGCTCTCAACATAATATGCTGAATCTTTGCCATCACGTTAATAATGACTGATCAAGACATTTTCTGAGTACTCAGTACTTTCTCCCCAACTCATCCTCCACACACACACACACCACACACACACACACCAAGGAAAAGAGAAACATAAAAAAATTTTGAAAGGACAACAGTAATTTTTAAAATACAACTTAAAGTGACTGGTCATTGTAACATCAATTATTATTATTAATGATGTTCGACTAACACCAATTGTCTCACATTTTGCTACCATACTTTTAAATATTAAGAATATGTCAAATTTTATTTTAGTTTAGATATCATTAAAAATAAAACTGGGATAATGGGATAAAGAACAAAGGGTTACAGATAAGGCAGAGAGTTAAAAGTAAATCAAGTTTTCTGAAATGTTTATTAAACTTAATGGAGTTCATTATTCATTAATAGATACTAATACTAAAATGAGAAAGAACAAATCTACTGCCTTCTACAGAGAAAGCCCTTTCTCACAGAGATCATAGGTAAGCTAAAAATCGTATTTTCCTTTATCCTCAAAGATTGGAAACTATAAATAAAAGTATCATTGATTTGGAGGGAGCATACAGAGCTGTATCTACCTCAGTTAACTATGCCTGGCTTACTCTTTAATAAGCAAAAATTAAAATGTTAAAGAAAATATTATATAAAAATTAGGACAGATTTTGCTTCTGACTTACATACTATGCCACTAGCATTAAGCATAAAATACTTCTGAGAAACGAAAAGCTTCAAGGTTATCACAGTAACTAGTTCTTCATTAATTTTAAACCTGGGCAATAACCAGATAACTAAGAGGGACTAGGATTTAGGCTGGGGAAATACAAATTCACATCTATTACAGACTTCTGCCCACATTACCTACTGTACAAAGAAATTAAGAAGTACCTAGGTAACATTTCAAAAGATTCTAATACACACAAGTAGATCTTTGAAAAAATTTCATAAAGAAGGTGTAACAACAACAACAAAAAAGGCTCTATAACTAAACCACAAATCGAGTGGGTATGTGAGCAGTAAAAAACAAAGTCTAGGAGGTTTTACCTAGCAGACCTATACACCTAGAACTCGCCAGCCAAGACTTGAAAGATTAAAGAGTGTTACATATTTTTCAAATCAGGTTTTTAATTTCTATACATCTGTGCTCCTAGTTCTATCTCAAAGCTGAAAGACTTTGAGAAATAAAAGATGTTGAAACTGAGATAAACTGAAAATACTGTAACATGAATGTTTACCTTTTCTTGAATTTTTTTTCTAGGCTTAAAAACGATTGAATTTTAAGGCACATAAAAGGATGAATTCTCCATAGCAACTAAGCCAGAAAGCAGATTTTTAAACGTTATAAGAGAAACAGAACAACATAAAGAGATGGAGGAGAATGACATTTTTACATTTTTATTTAATTAAACACATAGAGATAAAAGTATCTCTGTGTTGAAAAGTTAAGGTTCTAATTCAAGCAATAAATATGTGGTGATGGGTAATTCTCTAGTAATCCCACTCCTGGGCATGTATCTGGAGGAAATTCTAATTTGAAAAGATACATGCACCCCAATATTCATAACAGTACTATTTATAATAGCCAACACATGGAAGCAACCTAAATGTCCACTGACAGATGACTGGATAAAGAAGTTGTGGTATATTTACACCACGGAATACTACTCAGCCATGAAAAAGAATAAAATAATGCCATTTGCAGCAACACGGATAGACCTACAAATCATCATACTAAGTGAAGTAAGCCAGAAAGAGAAAGAAAAATACCAGATATCACTTATATGTGGAATCTTAAAAAAAAAATACAAATAAACTTATTTACAAAACACAGACAGACTCACAGAGATAAAAAACAAATTTATGGTTACCAGAGGGGAAAGGGCGTGGGGAGAGAGAAATTGGGAATTTGGGATTTGTAAATACTATTATATATAAAATAGATAAACAAGGTCCTACTGAATAGCACAGGGAACCATATTCAATACCTTATAATGGCCTAAAATAAAAAAGAATATGAAAATGTACAAACGAATCACTGTGCTGTATACCAGAAATTAGCACAACATTGTAAACTGACTAACTTTGATTAAAAAAAAAAACTAATGGATATCATTTTTTTCTCATTTTCAGGTCATTTGCCAGAATTTTCTCTAGCTTACAGTGTTTTAGGAGCTTTCAGATGAAGATGGACGTGTGGACATCCTATCTCTTTGTTAATGTGATACGAAAAAGATGGCAAGGAAAATTAGTGCCAGAAATATAGGAAATATCACTTTCATGTTTTCAAAAAAAAAAAAAAAAACCAAGCAGAAATTTTTATTTGCCTCATTCCCCTTCATATTGTACTTTCTAGGAAAAAGAAATCAAGGCTTTCCCTTCCATGGAAATACTGCTTTTGAAAGACTGGAAGCAACTGACTAAAAATTAAGCAATTGTTGCCAATTAAATCTGTAGTACAGCTGCACCCATTTATAAAAAGAGCAGCTGTTGAAGAAATAAAAGTACATTCTCCGCATCAAGCTACAAATCATTAAAAAAAAAAACATAGTGACATTTGATTAAATGGATATTTATTAGAGACAGCTCCATATGGCTCTTTACATAGATTCTTCTACATAAACACCAGCTTCTCCTTTTACACTGAAAGTTGAGAAATGCTTATCTCTGAAACAGACTCACTAAGCTCCAATTTTGGCCTTTGAGAAGACAACTTTTATTTTATTTTAATGCATATTATAGCCAGGCCAGCTCAAGTATGCATAACTGGGCTCTAATATTTTTGCATTTTTCAGCTCGGTGTGCCAGAATCTGCTTCTCTTCACCCAAAACTCAGTTTTCTCATCCTCAATGTGCACTTGATTTTTTCTCTCCCACATGCTCCAAAGGAAAGTATTATGTGGTCATTTCAGAAAATGCCCACCCACAGGAAGAGAGGGAATTTCTCTAGGCCATAGCTTTCTAGTCAGTTATTTTGGAACAAAAAGATTTTTTGCTTCTGTATGGGTTAGAAATATTCTTCTATATCAGGTTTGCTAGAGCACAGGAAAAAAAAAACATGTGCAATGCATAATTTTAGTCATTAACACAGTATTTTTCATTTTCTAGCTAAGTGATCAATTACATAGTTCTAAGAGTCAGAGCAGCAAGGAGAAATAATGTGCTTTCCTTATTTGACAGAAAAGAAGTCATTTGAGGAGCTTGTTAAAAATACGTATTTACCAGGTCACTTCCCTGGAGTTTCTGAATCAATTGTTTAAATCAAGACTCTGGGTAGAATTTGGGGAATTTGAGAAGAGATGCTGTGAGCAATAAATGGGATTCTCTTAATGTTTTTAAAAGTACAAATAAAGATTAAAATGCTTCATATATTTATTTTTTTTTCAAGCTGCTTCATCGTGTTACTTTATATGCGATTCACAAAGACTGGCTTCAGGGTTAGATTTGGTCAGGGCTAGATTTCACATGGCAAAAGTCATCTTATCCCGATGACCAGCACAGGTAGTTGGTAAACAAAAAATCAGTCAAGGCAGCTGAGTCATGTGGAACAGAAAAATCCCTTAACCAAATTCAATGTACATATAATAAATATTTGGTTTTTAACTTGAAATGCTCATTATTCATACACTCATTCACCAATCTTTCTATGAAGGACAAGACCTTACAAGGTTTAGGTCTACTTGGTACTCCAGGTCACTTTTAAAAGGAAGATAACAAACATCTGGAATGCAACAAGGTTATCTGAGCTTTACAGTTCTCCAAATATTCTACAATTATGTCACCTACACTTAATTTAATAATATATATGTTATATCCAGTTGGCCTTCATCAAGTCTCAAAAAAAGCATTTAACCAAGGTTTCATAAAAACAGCCACAATATTTTTCTGATTCTATTTCAAGAGTTAATACAATTTTTTAAACATTTTTAATTGAGTTATAGTTATTTTACAATGTTGTATCAAATTCCAGTGTACAGCAGAATTTTTCAGTTATACATGAACATACATATACTCATTGTCACATTTTCTTTTAACTGTGAGCTACCACAGGATCTTGGTATATGCTTCCCTGTGCAAGAGTTAATATAATTTTTAATTATCTAATTATACTAGTCAGCTTAAGTGGGGAAAAAACACAATTGATGGAGCAGTCAGTGTAAGCTTGGGAGCAAACACGGGCGATGGTCATCAGCTGGTATTTCCAACAGAGACTGCAGAGCGCTGGCTGGTTAGGTAAGCTGGTTAATTAACAGGAGGTCAGTGAAGGGAATTTTTCCTATGGTTTCATTTCATAACTTGAAATGGGTTCTGCCTTCACTGCCAGTGTCAGTTTGGTTTTGACTTTCTTTGATTAGCTTCTCCCCCTCTAGAACTTATCTTTGTGAAAACATGGTGGGAAACGTTATTCGCAAATAGTCTTCTCTTTACTGTCCTATGGTTTTTTAAGCTGAATGGAATAGCTTCTGGGCAAATCATCGTCCTTTTTTTTTTTTTTTTTAAATAAAGGAAGTTGTGCAATCCAAAGCAAATATTAAAAACTTCCTTCCATGGGATGAAAATGGTCAATAGACCAAGTTACAGAAATGCATTCTTAAAAGACTTGGCAATTAATCAAGGCATTTCTTTAATAATACAATTCTGTTAGTTTTGTAAATGCTCTTATTTCTTTGAGAAGTAACACTTTTAGAAGATGGAATGTATCATATTAAATTATGCAATGCCTAGCATATACAGCAGCTCATCCATAAGCAAGACAATTTTAAATCCTAGATGCTCTGCTATGTGACTGATAAAGAAGTTTAGAAAATAATTGTAAAAGAGTTGAAGTCAGAGGGCCTCTGTTACACAGCTAACAAATATTATACAAGCAAGATGTTTTATCATTTTGATTTGGCTTTCTACTCTGTAATTTTCTACTATTAACTGTGTCATTTTACAGCAGTGACCCTAATTGCCAATCCATTTTACTGCCTGGCCACTGACACAACTCCGAGAAGACCCAAACTGCACATTCTCTTCGAAGATGGTGGAGGATTTGGCCTCACAGCTATTAAAATGAGGCCAGAAAGCAAAAGCAAGAACTTCATGGACAGACAAACTCATCTTTCTTGCCAGCCCTGTTGCCAAAAGAAAACATTTCCTCAGATACTTGCTGTTGTCAACATTGATAAAAAGAACTCAGAAATGATGATTAAATCTTGACAAACTGAGCCACTGAATCATCCAGGGACTTCAGGTTTAGAGAGTCTACTTTCTTGGTTTTGCTCTCTCGCCTCCCAGCTTCTTTGCTGTGTTAGCACTAATCAACTTAAAATCGTTTTAAGGTTTTATTATACCATGTTCAACTATTAACATACAAAAAAGAGTTCAAGTAAATGGCGAGAATCTTCTAAGCAATTCCAGCTGCAGAAGTCTCTGATCCAAGTGTCCTCAGTGTAATCTGAATCACTTTCTAACCACAGCTTTTGCCATGCTGGCCCCAGGAAAGCATTTTATAAGTGTGCTCATGTTTGATCACAAGCTCAAAGGACCAAGATTTGGCTAATATGATGAGCAACCAAAATATTTTTCTGCAGAGATTCCTTTTCCTTAACTTTTACTCCCAAACCAGGGTAATTTTTCAATTCTGACCCTCAACAACAGACACGAGCTATGTCATGGTATAAAGCACAGGAGAGTAAACTGAAAGGAATTTAAGTCGAAAGATATGTGAACTTTGGCACTGATCAAGAATGGGGACTTGTGACAGTATAATCACATTACACCCATCAAAAGAGGGGAGCCCATCAGTACCCACTGCAATGAACCTTTTAGAGCACACGGCATTCAGTAACACTTCATATAAAGGAAAAATAATCATTTCAGTGTTTTTCAACTTCTGTTGACTGTGTTGGTTATCTTAAGAGAACTCTGTAAGAGGGAAGAATATTTAGAAGTAACAGAAACCATAGCTCGGCTGTTATTCCTCTAACAAGTATTACAGCACTACCTCAAAAATCGTAAGTCAACCCCAGACAACTGCCATTTTTCCAAGAGAAAGTATAGGTAACAAACCTGGCTGTGAGAAGCTGGGAGTTTAAGTAAATGCTGAAAATTCACAAATGAATGTTTTCAAATTGGCATAATTACTTTCGGCTCTTTTATTAAGATCGTGAGGAAAATGCATGAGAAAATTCAGAAGGGCTGAAAGACTTTTCAACTATCCAAAAACCTGGGCAAAAATGCACATGCCTGAACTTGGACCTGGACATGATTTGAGATCCATCAGAAGAGGAACTTTTAACATCAGTATTAACAATATTGAAATACAACCCCATAAAATCCTGGCATTCTCCTGGTGCTTAGAAGGATTTTGTCATATGTAATATTCCATCAGATTTTGTTCTGGTTACAAAGGAGAAACGTCACTTCAATTGTATTTCAAAATAGGTAGTACATTTAGATGAAAAGTATTCTCTCCTGGAAATTTTTACAGTTACAATAAACATTTATGCAATCCATGTACAGGCAATTTTTAATTTTGCAGACTACATCCAGTATTTACTGAGCTCTTACTGACTGGCACACCCTGAACTAGGTACTGAAAATGCAAAAAAAAAAAAAAAAAAAAAAGAAAGAAAGAGCGTATACACCCATCAGGGGCTCACCGAAGGCAGAATGTGTAGTGGGCAGAGTTACGGGCTCTGGATCCAACACTTATTATATGACATAACCTAGGTGTTTCCAAAGCTTGATCAGATGAAGCTATATAAACTGCAAATGGCGACCTAGGGTACTTAGGTCTGATTACAACCATCATTCTACCCATTTTCTCAGTATCCTCTTTGGAATCACCGCTCCTTCCAATTTAGCAGGCTGCCTCCAAACGTGGCTCCCCTATTTGTTCCCAAGGACCAAGCTGTCAAGAGGAATAAACCATTTCTATTCCTCAAGCTCATTAAAATAAAAGCTTAACCTGAAAAAAAAAAAAAAAGACTCCTACAGTTAATTAGCCCTCTCTCACAATTATTATTCTGAACACTGCAATTGCTGACAGACTATTCTGGAAGAACACGCGTCATCTGCAGACTCTTAAAACCTTCAACATTTCATTCATTTGCTTTTATTTGGGAAACAAGCACTTCCGAGATTTCAAGAAGTCAAATCTGTGGCTTCTGGCAGAAGACCAGATCTGGGGAGAAATCCTTGCTCCGGTGACAAAGGAGAAAGGCAAGCTGATGGAGAAGATGAACCACGAAAAGGCTTTTCAAGCTCCATCTTTGGCTGTTTTATAAAGGAAGGGTGGGCGCTAAGAAGTTCCTCAAAAACGGAAGGAGTTGCTGTTTCAGGGTCTCACGCCCGAGGCTAACATACTCAAGGACGGAGAAAAGGAAATCTTCCAAGGTTTCTCCCTCTTATACTTCAGAGTGTTTCTTTAAGTCAAGAATATTTTAATGACTTTAAAATACACAACTCTTTCACTCCCTTTAAAATTCTCTAGCACACTGAGTTACATAAGGAAGGATATGTAATTCTGCACAGATTGTGTATCACATGCACAGGCTGTAAGGTAGGGCGGGCTTGAGAATGAGGGAACATGCACTCTCTAAACGTGAAACAAATGCACGCTCATTTTTTCGGCTAAACGTTTTTAAATGAGGCCTTTGGATGACTCAACAGTGCATGGCATTTCTTCAGGTAGGATTTAGTTGACCTAACTCTACCTGGCACCTTAATTCGTAACATGTTGAAGGACATTAGCTCCATAAGCATAATTACATATTAATGTGTTAAGAACTAGTTCCCCACACCCCCCTCTCCAAAAAAGGCTGCAAGCTGTGTTAGAAGTCTCTCTGCTAGAATTCAGTACAACAAAGCTTACATCTGAAATAAATTCTCTCAGTGGAAATTAAACTGTTTCTCCTATTGAACCTCAGAGTTAAGTAAAGGAAATGCTGATAACAAAATTTAATGATCTTTTTATTAAAAAAAAGCATTTTTTTTCCAGTTTAATACAATCAGTGTTTCCCTTAGGGATACTTATAGCTAAAAAAAGGTATATTAATTAATATTCATAATAATAATTGAATGCATCAATCCTAACCTCAGATTCTGAACAGCATTTAAAAACAGATGTAACTAAAATAGAAACAGATTCACAGACACAGAAAACAAACTTACGGTTACCAGGGGGGAATGGGAGTGGGAAGGGGTAAATTGAGAATTTGAGATTTGCAGATACTAACTACTATACATAAAATAGATAAACAAGTTTCTTCTGTATGCACAGGAAACTCTATTCCATACACTGTAGCAACCTATAATGGAAAAGAATATGAAAACCAATATATGTATGTACATGTGTGACTGCACTACTATGCTTTACACCAGAAACTGACACACTGTAAACTGACTCTATCTCGATTAAAAAATGTTTTTAAATAAAATAAAGGCAAATACAAGTTCCATCATTTCAAAAAAAAAGATGTAACTTAAGTGTGTGTGTATGTGTGTGTGCACATACATATAAAATCAAAAAGGAAAAATTAAGATATTAGAAATGAGCATACTTCTGAATCAATGGTATACTAGAAATAATCCCTTTAAGAGAAAATTGTCAGGTTTCAACATTTATAGTAGAAATTAGCTTTCATGTAATGTCAAATAGTTTAGTATCAGCCTATAAACAACAGAAAAAAACAGAGGCACAAATTAATTGAGAGTGCTGTTATTTCTATCTACTGCAAGATGACGGAGAAGTTTAGAGAAAATGTTTTTTTCTAAGTGTCGTATCCACAACTGGAAGTAAACAGAGGTTCCCCTTGGGTAATTTTGAAAGGATGCCATATATTTTGAGGATATCTTTACAGAAACATAGGGAGTATCTCAATTTTTTTCATTATCAAGAGGCTGGTTTTAAAAAAGAAACACACATAAAAAGACACAAAGTCCAACACATGTGGATGTAAATTCCAGCCTTGCTGTATACCCTGGACAAGCGATTTAACTCTATAAACCTCCATTTTCTTATAAAGAACACAAAGATAATAAAACAAATTTATACGGTTGTGAGGATCAAATCAAATAGTATATATAAAGAGCTTAGCATGGTAAGAATAATTGAAAGCTGTTATTAAAACAAACAAACAAACAAACAAAAAACCCTGCTCTTTTCTGGTCAAATCTCAACTGCTCTTATTTTTGGCAGGTTTTTCTCCCCACAGGTTCTTTATTCAGCCAAGCAGCTTTAGACGAGTTAAGTTTAAAACATAACTATTTGTAAACACAAATTGAATTCTACGTAATGATATGTATGCTGATAGATTTCAGGGAAGTGTGTCCATATTTGCAACTTACTTTGAAATTCATCAAAAAATGTAGATGCACTGGTGCACTGCTAAGGGATTGAAGAGATGGATGGATATGTGATTAAGCAAACACTATAAAACGTTACTGGTAGAATCTAGCTGATTGTACATGGGTGTTCAACATCAAGTTCTTTCAACTTTTCAGTATGTTCGACATTTTCCATATTCAAAGTTGGGGTGGGGGGCATAACTACTCATCACACCTCACTGAAACCTCTGGATCTTGAGAAATTCCAAGGTTCCATTCCAGATAAAGGAATGGTGGGGAGGAATGTACTGCCTTCAAGTCAAAAATAATGTTTGGACGTTGTTATTAAGATGTTTAGAATTTTAAGCACAACACTGGAAACCTGAGTTGTCTGGCTAGGTATGAATCACAGACATGAAATCAATAATTGTTTTCCTTTTTCTCATAATGTAAAATATCATGTCAGCTGGTCATAAGATGCCCTCTAACTTAAACTAACCCTGCTGAACAACAAACCAATACTTGATGGCACTAGAGAGCATGTATTATAGAAAAATGAGCCTTTGTACCTTCTATCTTAACCTTTAGGAACAAAGCCATGTGTCTGGAACTCTGGAAATCACATCTCCACTGCCTTCCACCCTACTTTCCTTCCTCTAAGCCCAGGTCAGCAAGTGTCGGACACCATCACTTGTTTTATGTTAAAGAGAGAAGATTCTAGCAGAAACTCAGGGCTCCTTTTTTTCCCCTCCTGGTTATCTAGCTAGATATTGAATTATTTCTTTTGGCTTGTGGCCTTAATAATTTGCATATGAGGTAGGAGTATTCTTTTTGACTTCGTAAAAATAAAGCATTTGTTTAACAATGGGTGCATTATTTCTGATCAGAAACTGGAAGGCTACTTACTTGCAAACTGCATGATAATTATCATGATAATTATGGGTATAAATCTGCCAGCATACAGTATTTGTTTTTCGCTATGGTATTTTTTAAAATGGGGAAAAGAGGTATTTATGAAGAAATATTTAACTCACGCTTCTAGCAGTTCCAAATGTCACAGGCAATCAAACGTATAGTACGTTTTCTGCTCCAGAAAATTATACAATGGACTTTGAAATTCTTGAAAATGTCAGGAATACATCTTTCCTTTTTTGTACTCTGCTGCTGAGGAAGGGCCGAGTGTTTGCTGAAGAAAGGGATTTCCTCAAAAGGTAACTCACCGGTGAGGATGTGGGTGGAATAAGGGGGTGTCCCACCTGCACTAAATTCCTGGACAGCATTTCTAGGAGACAAGGCAATTTCTCCATGTTCTGTTCTGTTTTTTTTTTTTTTTGTTTGTTTGTTTTTTTTAAACTCACAACCAACAGTGACCTTATAGCAAAGAAAGCTCAGCTCAGCTGCCACTGCATTGCTAATGGCAGAAAGGAATACAGGGCACTCAGCAATCATATTCTTAGTAAATTTCAATGTATAGTTTAATAAGTACTGACATTTTCAGCCCACAGATTCAAAACAATTTGATGGAATTTGCCAACGGTCATAATCTTGTTGACGTATCTTTTTGCTCTTTGGGGAAGGACTTTCCATCTAAACCTCAAGGCACTGGTTTGAATCCCTGTGGACCCAAGCATATGTTCAAGAGACTCAGAGTCCAACCTTCTTGGATAATTTAGATAATTCCATGTAACGAGTTCCCCTTCGATGCCAACTCTATTCCCCTCTATCAGATTCAAAAGACATACGATGCCACAAGATGGAACAGGACAGGCAATGATCAAAACAGACTAATGATATGAAATTTGCCTTTAAGTTCCCATCTTGAGGGCAGAAATATCATTGAACTACTCATTAGGCTCAGTCGACTTTCCTAGAATGCTTCTTGAAATTTTATTTCGTTTTAACCCAAGCCCCTACAAAAACATGTAGGATCAGAAATAGTTTCTAAGTAATTGATATGCTTTTATCTAATAATTATAAATTGATACACTGGGTCCTGTTTTTCACAGTGCCTACTAGGAAATTTAGAGCAAATTTAGGCTACCCATGGAAACTAAGTAGGTTTTGATAATTTTTATTAATGTTCCTGTTATTCTTAAAATTTTTGCTTCTGGCTCCATTTTTACACCTCTTAGTACATACTTTTAATTTCTACACTGTCTTGTTATACTGTATATGTTCATATAAGCAGAGATATGGTTGTGAATGTTTTGACAATGGACTCTCCAGAGAGAAGGGGCATGTATGTGTATAATACTGATACAAGGATATGTAGCACATATTTTGTAAGTACTAAAATTATATATACCATACTTTTTATTGTAGACTTCATATACTCAGTTGATTCTCAGAGAATATTTTTGTTGATTTTTCCCTAACTTTTGTATCCTTAAACACCTAAGGCTGTATTTTCCTTTTTCTAATTTTACTTTTTCATTAGCATGTATCTTCCCTAGCCCAATGCTGTAAGATTCAGTCATGTACATCCTCCTTCAAGATTGTATGGAGCTTTGCTCACTGTTGGAACCCTCCTAGGCAGATCTTCAAAAATTATAAATGAATAAGTAAAAGAATGAAGCCACGATTTATATAGACACACACACACACACACGTGCTGGGTCAAAAATACAGATTTCATTTTTAAAAAATTTTACTTCTCCCATGTCCCATCCCTTGCCTCTGGTAACCACCGATCTGTTCTATGTATGTGTTGTTTTTTTTTTTTTTTAAGATTCCATATATAAGGGCAGTCATACAGTTTTGTATTTATCATTCTGTTTGACTTCTTTCACTTAGCATAATGCCCTCGAGGTCCACCTGGGTTGTCATAAATTGTAAGATTTCCTTCTTTTTGTGGCTGAGTAATATTCCACTATATACACATATACACCACATCTTCTTTATCTGTTCATCCATCAATGGACACCTAAGTTGGTTCTTTTTTTTTTTTTTTAACAAGGAACTGGGTTTTTGTTTTTGTTTTTTAAATTTTTTCAAATGGAGGTAGTGAACTTGGGACCCTGTGTATGCTAAGCATGCTCTCTACCACTGAGCTATTTCCCTCCACCCTAGTTGGTTCTATTATCTTGGCTATTGTAAAAATGCTGAAATGAACACAGAGGTGCAGATATCTCTTCAAGAAAATGATTTCATTTCCTCTGGATATATATCCAGAAGTGGAATTGCTGAATTGTAAAGCAGTTCTATTTTAAAAAAATTTTTTTTGAGGAACCTCCATACTGTTTCCCATTGTGTCTGCACCAATTTATATTCCCACCAGTAGTGCACAGCTTTCCCTTTTCTCCACATTCTCACTAAAACCTATTGTTTCTTGCCTTTTTATTACAGTAGCTATTCTAACAGGCATGAAGTGATACTTCATTGTGGTTTTGATTTGTATCTCCCCAAAAAGATTCTAAACATCATTAATCATCAGGAAAATATAAATCAAAACCATACACTGTATACTGTATGACTGCTCTTATATATGGAATCTTAAAGCACACACACACATAGAAGGCAAGGAATGGGGCATGAGAGAAATAAAAATTTTGGTAGCATAGACATTTTAACAATATTGATTCTTCCAATCCATAAGCACAGAACATCTTTCCATTTCTTTGTGTCTTCTTCAATTTCCTTTATTAATGTCTTACAACTTTCAACACACAGGTCTTTTACTTCCTTGGTTAAATTAAATTTATTCCCAGATATTTTATGCTTTTTTGACACAGCTGAAAAATGGAATTGCTTTATTTCTCTTTCTGATAGTTCATACTTACCGTATAGAAATGCAACAGATTTATGCATACTGACTTTTGTATCCTGCAATTTTACTGAACTTATTTATTAGTTCTAACAGTTTTTGATAGGGTCTTTAGGGTTATCTATATATACTACCACGTTATCTGCAAATGGTGACATGTTTTATTTTTTCCTTTCCAATTTGGATGACTCTTACTTCTTTCTTCTAGCCTAACTGCTCTGGATAGGACTTTTACTATTATGTCGAATAAAAGTGGTAAGAGTGATCATTCTTGTCTTGTTCCTCATCTTAGAGGAAAGACTTTCAGTTTTCCATCATTGAGTATGATGTTGGCTTGGCATATGTGCCCTTTATTATGTTAGGGCATACTCATTTTTTCAGAATTATCATGAATCAATGCTGAATTTTATAAAAGTTTTTTGTATCTATTGAGATGATGATGATTTTTATCCTTCATTTTGTTAATGTGATGTATCATTGACTGATTTGTGGATACTGAACCATCCTTGAATTATTTTTTATATTCCTATCAGAGAAGAATTGATAATAAGTGAAGATTAGGATCACAACACTCATAAAATCCATTTCACAAAATTCAAATGTCATAAAATCAAATATTACATACACAAACTATATATCAGACTTGTCTCCCCTTTACCACCCTGCATAGACATTACCAAGGTACAGATTTTCCTAGTCTAAAGGCATTATAAATTGATTAGAAGTTTGTGACATTAGTATTTTGCTTGCTAATAATAGCAATGCTGTGCTAGTAATTTTGTAAATATTGCCAGTCTTCAAAATAAGAATAAAAACCAGAACAAAATCTTTCTAGCTCAAAAGAAAGAATAAGTTATATAAAATGCAAATGATTCAAGCAAAGAGATTTAAGTTTAAAAAGCTGCCTGATTTTTTTAAACTCCATTACTTCTATCATGAGCTAAAATACAAACTGAAGTATTTAAACATTTCTTGTGCTTATGGTGTCTTGTCTCCAACTCACTCCACTCCTGTTTATCTACTTCAATGCTTATCTAGCACGAGTCTCTTGCATTTCTCATCAATGGTTCCAAGGAACACCTGCTTTTCAATTTCTTCCTTTATTAGAATAGCCTGTGTTTTCAGTCCATTTAAATTTCAGTGTATTTCCAGACACACAGAACCCAAAGCATTTACTCTTTATCTATTTACCAAGCATGCTTAGAATTAATACATCATTTAATTAGGCAAAAAGGTTCCAAAACATTTTTGCATCATTTTTCTCACTCTTTAGATTTTTCCATAGGACAGAACTCACATGGAAAAATAAGTGTGAGCTCATGGAGGACACTCAGCCCAAAGATTTGGACAACTTACTGATTTCAATGTGAGAGAATGGAGAGGAGTTCAGGAATTTGAAACTAATACTTATTTTTCCCTACATTTAGCACCAAAAGTAGATGATAAGAGGAAACTTCCCTCATAATTAAACAACAGAACTGTTTTTGTTTTTTTTTTTAACAATGTTTCAGGTGTACAGCAAAGTCATTGTTGTTGTTTGATTTTTGATACTGAGTTATTGAGTTGTATGAGCTGTTTGCATATTTTGAAAATTAATCCCTTGTCAGTTGCATCATTTGCAAATATTTTCTCCCATTCCATAGGATGTCTTTTTTGTTTGTTTATGCTGTCCTTTGCTGTGCAAAAGCTTTCCAGTTTAATTCGGTCCCATTTGTTTTTGCTTTTGTTTCTACTCTAGGAGATGGAGCCAAAAAAACTGCTGTGATTTATGTCAAACAGTGTCAACAGAACTATTTTGTCACTCATTTCTGATCAACAGTGATCTAAAGAGATTAATTAACAAATCATTCAGCTAATCTGGCCTGTGAAGAGTCAACAATCAGCACACTCCCATCTACACCAAAAATAAGAAAAAAAAGAAAAAAGAAAAACATAACTTTCTCTGCTATAGTAAACTGAATAATGGCCCCAAAGACATCACATCCTAATCCTTGGAACCTGTGAATGTTATCTTATATGGTAAAAGGGACTTTGCAGATGTGATTAAATTAAGAATCTTGAGATGATGAGATTATCCTGGATTATCTGGGTGGTCCTGAATGTATGTCATCGCAAGGTTCCTTGTAAGAGGGAGGCAGAGGGAAATCTAAGAACAGAAGCAGAAGGCAATGTGGGGACTGAAACAAGATGTTAAGCTGCTGGCTTTGCACACGGAGGAAAAGGCCAAGAGCCAAGAAATGCAACTCTAGAAGCTGGAAAAGGAAGAGAAAGAATTTTCCCCCTAGAATCTCTGGAGAGAGCAAGGCCTGCTGAAACCTTGATTTTTGCACCAGTGAAACTGATTTTATACTTCTTACCTCCAGAATTGTAAGAGAATAAATGTGTGTGTTATTTTAAGCCACTGAGTTTGTGACCATTTGCTCTAGAAGCCACAGGAAACTAGTACAACTACATTAAAACATGATGTTTGTCACCAAAATCAACTTAGAATGAAAATTCAAGACAATACTGAGAAAGACACTCTCAATATGTATAACTGACATAAGATATGCATCTAAAATAATTTTAAAATCTAATAAGTAAGACAAACCACCCACAATAAAGTAGGCAAAAAACACAAAGAGGCATTTCATGAATGCCTCTAAATATATGAAAAGTTCAGCCTCACTAAGAATCGGGAACGTGACAATGAAAACCACAGTAAGTTTCATTTTACACACATGAAATTTGTTAAAGTGCAGAATAACCGGAATTCACTCTATCTGCTAGGGAAAATGTACTGTTACACCCACTTCGGAGTGCAGTTTGGTTCTGTCAGGAAAACTGAGCATGCACATGTAATACGACCCAGCAACTCACTCCAAGGTGCACACGTGGAAAGAATACTTGTACGTGTGCCCCAGAAGCCACATATAATTTTATTCGCACTGTGAGACTGTAATATACTAAACATATTGGGAACCATCTAAAAGTCCATTACTACTAATAAATAGTGGGTAAGTGAGTGAACTACAGTTAAAGACATCAACATAGTCGAATCTCAGTTACAACACTGGTGAAAAAAGAAAGCCATAGAAACATACACATAGTATGATTCCAATATTATAACTTTCAAAAACAGAACTAAACATTTTTCAAGAATTCAGACTGTAAAGAGAAGCAAGATGACTATTTTTACAAAGCTCAGGATACAGATCAACCCTGCGAGGAGGAGGGGAGGATGGATTAGGGTAGAGCCCCAAGGGAGATATAAAACCACGAGTGATGTTTTATTTCTTAAGCTGAACAGTAGCATACGAGTGCTATTCTTCAAACCGAACACATACACTCTTTCAGGTGCATGATACTCACAATTAAAAGTTTTACCTATAAAAATTCAATGATACAAAGTGGGGAAGGGTATAGCTCAAGTGGTAGAGCAGATGCCTCGCACACACAAGGTCCTGGGTTCAATCCCCAGTACTACCTTTAAACATAAATAAATAACCTAATTACCACTCCCCCAAACTAAATCAATCAATCAATAGGACAAGTCACCAGAACAATTATAACAGCAAATCGGATTCCATTCCTAAGATCTACCTGTTTGAATTGTTCATTATTGATTGTTGAAAAAGCAAAAGGTCTTACAACTTAACTACATGTAAGATCACATACAAGAAGCTTGCACTGAGTTTCACTCATTTTAATATGTTAATTGCAAGACATTTAAAAAGATTTACCCTATTCGTAAGTCATGATTTAATTGATTTAAAATGTGGATCTGAAAATATACACTCTTCAGTATCTCTGGATAGTAGGCTGCTTATGTGCCCAAATATTTTGCTCTTCAATCCAAGCCAATTTTTAAAAATTCCCCCAACAAGATTCAAAGCTACACATTCCAACATCTTAAAAATTTCAGAGGAAACCATGATAAGATTTAGACTTTAAACCGTTCTTTATTTTTGTACAGGGCACAGAAAGTCACTAGCTACTTACTGGTTTTCTGAGACACAGTTCTTGAGATGAGTTGCAGCTGAGATAACGTGGTCATTTCAATTAATAAAACCCCTGAGGGGTGACTGGATTCAGAGAGAGATTTAAGAACTGAAGAGTGGAGGATTTTACATATAACTGAAGAGTTGTACCTTTAGGAGAAAAAGGAAAGAAATGGTCTCTCCAAGTTTCCAAATTTCCCACTGATTAGGGTTTGGAGTGGGAGTGAAAGGAGGAGCTGAAGTTGCTGGAATGTACAGAAGCTTCCCCCCTCCCCCCATAAAACTGACATCAAAGATGTCGACCATCAGGCAGCAAAGATTTTGCACTAAAGACCCTGAAAGAAATAGAAGACAAATACATGATATTGACTAGCATTTGTTAAAGACGCTTTGAATTCCTTTCCAGCTGTCTTTTCTTATCCATTCTCTCAAGAAATATGCTTAAAAAAATGCAGATTCCTAAGGCCCACTTCTGATCTCCTGAATCAGAATCTCTGGGATTTCTACCCAAGAATTGCCTGAATTACACTAATACATATTAAAATGAAAGACTCTGCAAGGGTCTTTTCTTTTTAAACTAGCTTGAGAGTATGTATTTAAATGAAGCTATATTCACTTGCTTTTCTGTTTTATTTATTTATTTAGGTCAGCTTTTTGAATCAAATTGAATTAGGCACAAGAATAATTCAGTGAAAATTCATGTTCAAGTACCAGTGACCTTTTTAATGCATATTTTTAAGGTATTCTTTTATCTGTTTCTAATTGGGGCAGTCACTTAATGTTTTAATAATCTACTTGGAAAGTGAAGTACTGATACTTCTAGAAAAATAATTGTACTCCTTTGTTTATTTGAAAAGGCTATTAAAACATGTCTCCTGCAGTAACACTTGTAAATAAGGAACTATCCCATATTCAGTAGCTGTTTAATGGGGCTTTTTTTCTGGGGGTGGTATTAATAAACTTTAACGTCTTTCTGGAAAAAAAAAAAGGGGGAGGCAGAGACGTATCTGTCCCTTTCAGTGTTAAATTTGGGGCCAATGCTCACCTGTAGGAACATAAGGGCTGTTTATGTTCCACGTCCTTTCTGACTAATCATGTCAGCAACACACTGGTAAAATATATATATATATATTCTAAATGTTACCTTCTCCCTTACAACCTGAGTGCCAAATATAGTAGCTAGCAGACTTATAAAAGATACTCAGTAAGTATTTTTTGAATGAGAAGACCAGAAAAATAGTCTTAAGAAGAAATAAATATTAGTTTGGTAGAAAATCTAAAATGCATTACTTTTTTGAACTGTGCAGCTTTAAGTAATTAATACCAACTTTCAGAACCCAAAATCCTACAAAATGCATACACATATTTTTTTTTACTTCTTCAGTCATGATTCTGGGATTTTCAACTACTGATGAACTTGAGGCAATAGAAAAGAGATGGCTTTTGGAACTGGGATTTGCTGCTCAGAAAATCAGAAAATAGTAGCACTGTGGCTCTGAGATGTAGAAAAAGGGGAAAGAGACTATGATCAGACTTGACCTCTAGAAACCTGAATCTGTGGAGCAAAAGCACAGGGGAAAGGGGGTTAATTTAGCGGTCCTCTCTGACTGCAGATTAAACTCACTTGGGATGCCCCTCAGAACGCCAGCCCTGACCCCACCTTGGGGTTCACTGACCTGGGCGGGAAGCTTGCCTGAGTCATATTTCAAAAGCACCTAAGGAAGGGGCTGAGCCAAGATGGCGGAGCAGGGAGACTCACAGCTCACTCTCTTCCACAGATACACTGAGAATCACATCTACAAACCCGCTGAATCGCACAGCAGAGTGTCTCTCACGTTGAAATACAGGAGGATTCTCACAAAATCCGATAAACAAGTTTATACTGCATAGCACAGCAAACTATATTCAATATCTTCTAGGAACTTATGGTGAAAAAGAATATGAAAACGAATATATGTATGTTCCTATATGACTGAAGTATTGTGCTGTACACCAGAAATTGACACAACATTGTACACTGAATATATTTCAATAAAAATATATTAAAAAAAAAAAAAAAGCTCCTAAGATTTTAATGTTCAGGCTGATGGCTGAAAACCATCTGCAGGCAAATTAAAGCTTAGATTTTTCCCTACCTGAAATGTACACTACAAAATTCTATGGAGATCTTGAAGAGTTCCAATGCCAGACTGCTCTCCAGATCTGCTGACTCAATCTCCAGGATAAAGCCTAGGAATCTGGGATTAGTCGACGCAAGCTGTCATAACAAAATCCCGTACTGGTGGCCTGAACAACAGGAATTCATTGTCTCACAGTTCTGAAGACTAGAAACCCAAGATCAAGGTGCCAGCATGGTCAGATTCTGGTAAGAGCTCTTTCCTTGGGTTACAGGTGGCCACAGGCCCTACTCCCATCTAATATACTTTTAAGTGCAAAAAGACTGTAAGCTACAACATACTTTCCTGCCCGTTTATATACTGTTATGAGAGGCAATAGAGACTAGCTATTTAATAATTTGAGCTTTGTAGTCAGATGGTTCTAGGTTCATCTCCCAATAACAGTAGTCATACTTGAAAGCAGGAAAGGCCCCTGGGACACCACCCTCTTTCTGAATGTCTGCCAGCTCAGACATCATTTTAATTCTTACCTCCTTCTTTCCCACTGAGCCTCAGAGCCCTTCTTAACACTGCATTCCAACTCAAATAGAAACAATGCTCAAGATGAAACTTATTTTCGAAGGCTACTCTAAAAACTCCTATTTTATGCCACAAAGTCCATCAACAATTTTTTTCTTTCATTAGACAAGCCTTTGTGTGTATATATATATAAATTTAATATTTAATAAACCTAAAAATAAATAAATATTATATGTATTTAATTATCTAAAAGTTAAGAAAAATAATGGATGATTCCTGTTATGCAAGTCAGAAAAAACAATCTTTTTGCAAACCCTTCTAGCAGGGATAGAACAAAGCAGGAAAGAGATTGATTTTTGTCCAGCTTTCCTGAGATATAATTGACATACAACATTGTATAAGTTTAAGGTGTAAAACATACTGACTTGATATATTTATATATTGTGAAACGTGTACCACCGTAGCATTGGTTAACACCTCCATCCCCTCAGAAAATTACCTTTTCTTTTTTGTGGTGAGAACATTTAAGATCTACTCTCTTGGCAACTTTCAAGAATTATTAACTATAATCACCAGGCTGTACATTAGATCCCCAGAACTTATTCATCTTATAACTGGAACTTTGCACCATTTGACCAGCATCTCCCCAGTTCCCGTGGTGACCACCATTCACTCTGCTCTCTGTGAGTTTGACTTTTTTAGATTCCACATATAAGTGGTATCACACAGTATCTGTCTTTCCGTCTGACTTATTTCACTTAGCGTAAAGCCCTCAAGGTCTATCCATGTTGTTGCTAATGGTAGAATTTCCTTCTCCCACATGGCTGAATAATAGTCCGTTGTACACATCAGGTCTTTATACAGTCATTCTTAGACACTTAAGTTGCTCCCCTATTGCAAACACTGTGAATAATGCTGCAGTGAACACGGGAGTGCAGCTATCTCTTCAAGATCCTGACTTCATCGCCTTTGGATAAATACTCAAAAGGGGAACTGCTGGATCATACGGTAGTCCTATTTTCAACTCTTTTGAGGAAACTCTGTACTGTCTTCCACAGTGGCTGCACCATTTTACATTCCCATCAACAGTGCACAAGAGTTCCCTTTGCTCCACATCCTCGCCAACACTTGTCATCTCTTTTCCTTTTAGTGACAGTCATTCTAAAAGGTGTGAGTTGATAGCTCATTGTGGTTTTAATTTGCAGTTCCCTTGTGATGAGTGATGTTGAGCACCTTTGCATCTATCTGTCCACCACATCAATGTCTTCTCTGGAAAAAGGGTCTGTTCAGTTCCCCTGCTCATTTTTAAAAATTTTACTGTTTGTTTGCTTTGCTATTGAGTTGTGTGACTTCTGCATGTATTTTGGATATAACTCCTTTTCACATAGATGATTTGCAACTATTTCCTCCCATTCTGGAGGGTGCTTTTCTCATTTTGTTGACGGTTTCTTTGGCTGTGCAGAAGCTTTTCAGTTTAACGTAGTCCCATTTAAAAAATTTTTGCTTTTGTTGCCTTGCTTTCAGAGTCATATCCAAAAGACTGTCGCCAAGAGAAAGAGATTAGATTTAAGATATGATTTCCAAGAAGAGGTGGAGATGGAAGCAAATTTAGAAAAGAAGACACAACTTTCCAAAGTCATTCTTGGCACAGAATGTCACTTAGAGGTCCCCAAAATCCCATAAAAGAACAGTTCTGCCATGGAAATATCTATTTTGTCTGTCTTCATTCTTCAAACTGAAGTTTCACTTCAAAATTTAGACATTATTTACAAGTGCAGCACAGTTAAGTGGTTTTAAATAATTTACTCTGTTTTGACTTTCTAAATAACTATTTCCTTACTTCTTCCTCATAAATATTTCCTTTCAGATGTCATCAAAAACATATGCTGTGCTTAAAACTATTAAGCTTCTCTAGATATTATTCAGTATGTGTCATTGAAAAATATAAAAGAATTTGTGTTTATTGGACGAGAATTTTCGGTGTTTTTAAACCCCAATCGTTTCTAAATAATTATTACTAATGACACAGTATTTGAATTCATTTATCAAGTTTAGAAAGAGCCCATCAGTTTCTATGCTGAATAAGTATCCAGCAGCTGTGTATTTTAGGAAAGTGACCATGAAAGCAATATCAAAGACTGATGGGGTGGCGGGGCATCAGAGGCTGGAAACAAAAGACCATGACCACCAGCTGGCTGGGAGGTGATTAATCTGGGCTAACATCGCAGGAATAGACAGGAGCTGACAGGTATAAAATTGACAGGACATTACAACATATTAAAAATGAGGAGAGGCATTCAGAGGGCAGGCAAAAAAATGGATCCTGGAGGGCACACCCAGGGAAGTCGAAGGATACTAATTGCTAGGTTACTGATTTCCTAGCTACTTGGAAACTCGGAACATTTCAGCCACTCCGAGGCTTAAAGGATGACTTAGAAGTCTTTCAGGGTTAAACATGAACATATGTCTCAAAATCTGCCAAGGAAATAAAAATGAAAAATAACCATGAGAGTGGAGTGGAGTGATCTCTGCCTTCTCCTACTTGATGAATGGTTTTTAAGCAGAGCATCACTGGGTTCTGAGGCACCTGGCCCACGAGTGCCATGGGTCTGGATTCACTTCCCAGTTCAGCGTGGCAGTGTGAGGGCTCAGATCCTCAGATCGTGTTAATGATACACTTAGTGACAAAGCGGCAGCCTCACAGTGTGCAAAATAAGCTATTTAGTAACCTCTCCTCTGGGGTCATTGAACAAAGTAACTCCTGCCAGTAAAGACTTCTGAAACTTTGAGACGGTGTTTAGTGGTCTTTCCATCCTTTGTGTATAGAAATCACAAAATCCAATCACGGTGTGTGCCAATCCACCACTAATGTGCATCGAACAAATACTTGTTAAGGACTCATTTCTAATTTCCCTCAGTGGTAGTTAGGTTAAAAGTCGTAACAATAACAACAGTGAAGTAATTCTCTTAAATCTGGCATGCTAGAAGCTGTGTGATGGTGGAAGAGGTTGTGCAGGGCAAGATTATCTGTAACCTGAGATGTCAGGCAGACCTTTGCCTAGCATCCGTGTCAGGAGACTTCCCTGCATAACTATGATTAGCAAGAACTTACTGGGTTTCTGATGCCATGCCAGGTAATTTATCTTTATCATTTCATTTAATCTTTCCAATCCATCTTACAGATCCATATGACTGAGGCAATTTTACAGATGATAAAATAAGATCCAGAGATTTTAAATAACTTGCCCCAGACCACAGGCTAGCACTGAACTTAATCTTATCTGCCTTTGTAATTTCCAAACAAAAGGTTAATGATAGTAAGTGACAGATACAAAGGCAAAATATATGCGTAGTATGCAAAATGTAATTAAAATGCAAGAAGACAAGATTCTGAGACAGTTCAGAATACTCAGAAATCAACTGCAAATGGAAAAACAAATACCAAAATGAATTCACAAATAGATCCTAGTAGAACAGTGTTGCTATTTTAAAATCTAAACAGTACGATTTACTTTGCTTGAGCTTAAAGGACGAAAATCACAAAGCTGGCTACAAAAGGCAGACTTGTTATTAAGTTTAAGTGAATGTTGCAAGAAATGTTCTTATCTACTGACCAACATTCCACTGTTTAATTAGCCCAAATATTCAGAGTAAAGTGGATGTCCTAACAACGTAAGAAAGTTCAAAACCTAGTAAAAGATGTCAGAAGGCATGTTTCCAGTGCATTTGAGAGTAGCACACACTTAGAAAAAGAAAATCAAAATGAGAGATTTTTAAAATTCTCTTATATAATCAAGAATAACAATTCATTTTTATAAAACATTTAATCTAGGTCTTTAGGTTATTGGAGAGAATGCCAGGCAGGAACACAGGACATCATTATACAAAGCTCTGGGGGTCTGGATGTCCTCCTGCATTTAAAAAGGAGGTTGGGCCAAACCATATTTATGATTCATTTCAGAATTAAAGATTCCCAAATACAAAGTAAGAGTGGAATGACCAGTGACCTCTTATCTGCTTCCTTAACAAATCTCTTCTAGAGATTTCACGTAGTCTATCGTTTTCACCAAGTCTGTCTGCTATTTCTCAAACCAGAATTTTCTGAAAGACGAAAACAACCAACAACTTAGAATTTATGTTTACCAGCTGTCTTCTTTTACTCCCAATTAGATAAAAATTGAGTGTACTTGTTAAAAATAACATGCAGGTCAAGTAGTTCAACAACCAAGAAAAAAACTCCGGGAGGCACATTTAACAAAAGCTGCCCACTCAACAATGAGAACAACAAAGAAGTCTCCAAAAAGCTAATGAAATGTGTGCTTATTTTGGCAAATTTTGAACTCAACTCTGGAGTTCAAATGAGCTTGAACAGCCACAGGATGAGAAGCAAACACTGAAGACCTCATTCCATCAGTGATGGAGAAAGACAGGTCCCTTCAGTAACTGGAGCAGGTGGTGACCGTTAAGAAGGAGAAAAAGGGAGAAACATTCCATCCTAAAATTCAGACTTCATCTGTCACAAAGCCACAATCAGGTGATCATTAAGATACTGTGATTTCTATATTCTGACTGGATTTGTTACTAAAAAACAGAGCTGGAAACACAAAAATAAACAAAATGGCCTCACTGTGAGACATGTTTAAATAATGTAGTCATAATTTAATCTTAAAATAATTTCTTTAAAGATACGCTCAGAATAAAAAAGCATTTGGATTCAATGCATTACTCAGGACCACTCACGCTGTCACGTTATAGTCACCTGAACACAACTCCAAAGCCCCATTTAAGATGATCTGCCAAATGATACCTTTTCATGTCTTCACTACCCCTTCACCGCATTGAAATGCAGAATTATTGCTTCTCACTCAGCAAGAATTCTTAACTATACAAGTTTTTAGTTTGGTTGATAGGCTTCATAAAATTAAATCTTAAACCACCCCCACCAACTTATTTGTTCATTAAAAAAAAAAAAAAAATCACTTCATTCACAGATCGTAACTGTCCGTGCAAAGTGTTTGGGTTTCACAGAAGCATCCTGCTGCTTAGCTGGACTTCCAAGGGTCTGGCTGTCAAAACTGGGGCAGGAGCAATGTCCCTGCTGTTGCACAACACAGTTCAGTGTACTGGACAAAGGGTGGGGCTTCAGGACTCCCTGTGACTGTTTGGACGGATCTCTAGGGAACATGCTTTTCAAGAGGCAGAAAGGAGAAAAATAAATGGGCCAGGAGGTCAGGTTTTAATTTAACCTGCTGACTTAGTTCACTGCTCCCCACACGCAGCAATGGCCTCTCCACAACTCCCACTTAAACACGGTTTCTTCATGATCTAAGATATCAGAGAGGGAGATCTCAGATGAGTAATATTTTTTGCACATGTTTGTACTATTTATAATGTTTTCTTCTTCTGGAACATTCCTTTCTATACAGTCTCTCAAGTTCTAAGAAGTAGGAGCCACTTGTCCTCTGTTTTCCCACTTTATCCGCCTCCAGGACTTTCGACTTCAGTTTCTGTTTTATTCAAGCCATGCTGCCAATTTAAAAATTTATAAATAAAAGAAGTAAAGGTACTCAATGTTCTAGAACATGTAAGGACTGTTCCGGGGAGGGGGGAGATCAGTGTAAAGGGAATCATATCAGAGGTGTAGGTATGTGTAATGTTACGACTTGGTATGAACTCCTGTAAAGGCCCTTCTGGGCTTGATATACACACACTGTAGAAATGGAAAATGACATACTAATGATGAGAAGTGTGGAGAGCAACTTCCAATTTTATTGACTTCTAGCTCCATAAAGGAAGGTTTGATCAACTAAGAAAAACACTTAGAATTTTTATAAAATATATGTAACTTCAAATCTTCAAAAAAAAAAAAAAGATTAAATAAATGGGACATCATGCATCTAAGAAGACAGAAGTCAACAATCATGCACAAAGAACCTAAATGTCACAGGTAAGCTAATTTCTTCTAGGGTTCTTCTATATTCTTGTATGTTTTTAACTGCTTGTTAATACAACTGAGATTTGCTTAATGGTATAACTGGAGCGTGATATTTAATAGGTTCATAATGTGGTGAGAGTACTTCTCTGAAAATATCTGATTTACTCCCTATAAGATTAGGTTTGAAGGTAGGAAGTCAGGGATGTCTGGGAAGTTTTGGGTAAACCATTTCAAAGACCAGAATTTATTCACACATGAGAAACTAACGTCTGTGCCCCAGTGTCTCATTTCATTCAATGCCGTTCAGTCATTCACAGTCCTCGAGTCGAGTCTTCAAGAAGAAAGAAAATTCACATCACACACTATGCTGGTATGGGCTTAGAGCCTACACAAAAACAACTAGGTTTTGAAAGTAATTATAATTCAACTCACGGTAGACATCTTACAACTACAAACATCCAAAATAAAATCTTACATAGATAGTATACCTTAGTATACTAAGTATACTTAGTATACCATAGATAGTATACCTTACAGGCTTACAGAATCACAGACTCACTATAATAAAGAATAGAAGGGAAAATTGTGATGAAAATTAACTGATTAATGGACAAAATGATGATACACTCAACACTATACTTAACAGATTTAAAGAACAGACCCCAAAATAATATTCCAGAAATTGGTCTACCAATTGCCAGTAGACTTTATTAGGTGAATAACATTGTTTTCTAAGTATATAAATCCCCATTTTTAAGAGGGTATATTAAATTTGTGGCTCGACTGAAATACTATTTAAAATATCACAAGCCTACTTCAATGAACTATTATGCAATTCCACTTGTGTATGTTTAATATAATGCTGATAAGGCCAATGAAATTTCTCATCACTTCAACATAATTAATACAGGGCACACTCCAAAAACAGAGCCATCTAGTGGCCAGTGCAGAACCATGATTATTACATCAAATTACCAAAGAACATAAAAGCTTGAGTGAATATCATTAACAACTTAAACTAGGCAGAAACAAATTTTAAATGGTTCTGCTGTTCAGAAGAAAAAAAGAACTAAGCGGAAAACTCAGCTACAAAACATGTACATACTCTTTATTGAGTAAGGTCCTCATTTTGTAAAATCAAAAAAAGCCTGAAAGAACTACACAAAGGTGCTCACATGCACTGACATGCACACACGATGGAAGAAATTATACCAGAATATGAACAGTGTTTAGTCCTGGGTAGTGGGATTAAGTGTGATGTTTAATCTCCCTCTTGATACCTTTCTGCATTTTTGTCAGTGAATACACATTACTTTTATAATTAGATAATATAATATTTCAAAATACTCTGGGTAGGTACTGAAACAAATGTAGAAAGGAAAAACAAGAGTAAACTGAGTCACCTTTGAGAACATGTGATCTTTCCTGTTTCTTAATTCTGTATCTTTTCTAGTCTCTTCAGCAAGTGGTGTTGGGAAAACGGGACAGCAGCACGTAAATCAATGAAGTTAGAACACTCCCTCACACCATACACAAAAATAAACTCAAAATGGCTTAAAGACTTAAATATAAGACAACACACGATAAACCTCCTAGAAGTAAACACAGGCAAAACACTCTCTGACCTAAATCTCAGCAATGTTCTCCTAGGGCAGTCTAGCCAGGCAATAGAAATAAAAGCAAAAATTAACAAATGGGACCTAATGAAACTTTTAAGCTTTTGCACAGCAAAAGAAACTATAAGCAAAACAAAATGACAATCTACAGAATGGGAGAAAATATTTGCAAATGATACAACTGACAAAGGTTTAATTTCCAGAATATATAAACAGCTCATACAACTTAATAACAAAAAAAAATAAACCAATCCAAAAATGTGCAGACCTAAACAAGCCATTCTCCAATGAAGCCATACAAATTGCCAATAGGCACATGAAAAAATGCTCAATATCACTAACTATCAGAGAAATGCAAATCGAAACTACAGTGAGGTAGCACCTCACACTAGTCAGAATGGCCATCAAAAGTCCACAAATGATAAATGCTGGGGAGGGTGTGGAGAAAAGGGAACCCTCCTACACTGCTGGTGGGAATGTAGGTTGTTGCAGCCATTATGGAAAACACTATGGAGATTCCTCAAAAAACTAAAAATAGACTTACCATATGATCCAGCAATCCCACTCCTGAGCATTTATCTGGAGGGAACTCTAATTCGAAAAGCCACATGCACCCCAATGTTCACAGCAGCACTATTTACAACAGCTAAGACATGGAAACAACCTAAATGTCCACTGACAAATGACTGGATAAAGTTGTGGTATATTTATACAATGGAATACTACTCAGCCATAAAAAGAATAAAATATTGCCATTTGCAGCAACAAGGATGGACTTGGAGATTGTCATTCTAAGTGAAGTAAGCCAGAAAGAGAAAGAAAAATACTATATGGTATCACTCATACAGGGAATCTAATTCTACATCTTTGTAGCTTCAGAGTTTGTTTGCTATAATCTAAATGAACTACTGCCTCTTGATATATTTATCATAGGCTTAGCTGATTCTTTATCTGAGCATAAATTACAATATTCTTACATATTAGGCACACAGTTATAAGCCAAGATTTAATTGAGCAAGATTAAAAATGCAACATTAATGTGGAGTTTTAAAAACACATATAAATTACTTACCAACATACTTAATACTGCAAATAGCAGAGGTAGAACAGGAAAAGATAATTATTTTCACTTTACAGATGTTGAAATGGAGACTGAGAGAGATCACATATTTGTATCCAGCTCTGCCATCAAGAAGCTAAAAGTCTTCTTTTCTGACTCCTGGTCTATTGCTGTTCATACTGTAATAATGATGATGCCTGGAACTTAAATTTCCTGTTAACTACTTTCGTATTTATTCTCAAAAGGTCTGGTTGGAGGCAGCAGCAACTCTTTTTATTCCTAATTTAGATGGACATAGACAAAGTACTATCACTGAGAAAATTTATCTTGGGTATAATAAAAATATAGATTTTACTCTCCTATCATATGTTGGTATTTCACCAGAGCTTTTTAACTAAATGAATACTGAATTGTAAGAAACTTGCAGTAAATGTTTAATAAATTGAGAATAAAAAGGAAAACACTGAAATACTGAGACATTGAAAATAAATTTTTTAGCAATTTTTAAATACATTTTTAAAAACCCAAACTAAGATTAAGAATGAACCAAATTTGGGGAGGGATGTAGCTCAGTGGTAGAGCACATGCTTAGCATGCATGAAGTCCTGGGTTCAATCCTTAGTACCTCCATTATAATTAATAAATTAAACAAATAAATAAATAAAATTGGGACTTTCTTTTTTTTTTTTTTTTAAAGGAATGAGCCAACCAATTCAGAATGTTGTAGAGGGCAACCCCAAGGAGAAGGATACAATTCTGATCAGAGACCGAACCCTAACCCTAATTCTTCATAAACAACCAAGTAATAGTTTAGTTCTTAACCTTTTCGATGTTCAAAATTGATATGGAAATTCTGGGGTTAAGCCTTGTCAAATAATACTTTTAATATATTTTCTAACTAAAATTACAAGTTATAGGTAAGATCCAGGACTGGTAATAAGTCCTGCTTAGTGGTGTTTTGGACTGTTATCTATATATTCTATACACAGCATCCAAAACAGAGAAATTCAGCAGTGAGGAGACCAAAAGAAGTACTTTATCTCTCCCCTTCTTCCTTTAGCATCCCTTTTACTCCTATTCTGATTGCTATTTTTAAAAAATCTTCCGATATTATCTGTATTTTGATATACCATCTATCAAGTAAATAATAATAAATCACTTTTGGAATAAGGCTACCACAACTTGTCATTTGACATTTTGACACATATCTGCTCTTATTCATTTGATGAACAAAGTGGTCAAAATTTGTTTAAATTTGCAAAGTTATTTTAATAGGAACTGTGGTTTTAAAAAACCAGTAATCAATAATCAGCATCCCTTTTAATTCTTGGGTTAAATCCAAAGTTTAACACAGATTACCTAGGAAGATAATAGATGAAATGATTAGTTTAATCTAACTCTTCAAGATGTCTATCATTTTATGCTTTATATCTTTATGTAAATATAACTAGAAAGAAGGAAAAGATGCAAGTAAATGTACTCTATATCACTCTTTTCAAAATTTAAATTATTCACGTAGCAATCACCTTCATGATTCTACCATATCAAAGGTCAACTATCCATAATATAGTGTACTTAGGTTGGAATTTTCTTCAATTGAATTTATTTTCTTTTAACCTTTTATCACTACTTAAATGGAAACTCAATAACATTTTATATAAGTAGAAAGCTGCCATACAATTAAACTCAGTGAGAAACAATGCCACCCCATTTCACTCCAGCAAGATGCTCTTCCCTGACAAATACTCTGAGACCAAGGCTCTCTGTTACAAAGGAGTGCTGGAGGGACATGAAAGGCATGCTAATGCCAAACCGAGATCTGCTCCCCTTTCTTCCATCAGCAAGATGTGAACAGAACTGAAACGCAAGTAACTTATGAAACACATATTATCTATAAGCATTCCTAGTTACATCTAGAACAATCTTTCACACGACCACCGATAAGAACTTGACATTTCAAGAAATACCGCAGTATATCATACTAAACACGCATTACTTAAATAAAAAGTTAAAGTCATATTTTATCAAGAGTGATGGTAGTTCAGCTAATAACAGACTGGCATTCATCTGTGATCTGAGTGCCTGAGGGAGGGTAGCGCTGGATTACATGAAAGGGAGCAGTGAGCCCAAAAAGGAGGGGAATCTAAACACCACTGAGATCATCAACTCCCATGACCCTACTTCAACTGATGGACAATGCAGTCTTGAAACTAACTGAGCCAAAGTCATGTTTTCAGGTAGCAAATGTTTTAAAGAGGTGTTGCTAATAATCCTGAGAAGACTACTAAAATTATTTTCCATGTCGAAAGATGAAAATGGCATTGTCTTTGTTCTAACAGATGAGTTATGTGAATTCTACCCTAATATTGACAATTTTCGTGTTCCTCCAAAAGCTTAAAAAGATCTCATTTACCAGGATTTAAATTCTTCTGTAATGCATTCTTCTTATAAACTATGCATGAGGAGCTTCAGAGCAGTACATCTCCCTTTCTTTGCTAGCATTCTATTTCTCTAACCATTCATTTCCTAATTTAATAAATAATTCTGCCAAACGGAGGCACTGGTTAGGGATCCGAAGGTGGAAGGAAGGAAAAGCTTTTTATTTTTTTTCCCCCTATTTCTAAGCAAGGAAACAGCAGCAGAGCTCTGAGAACCACTGCAGGTGACTGTGGTATCCAGTCTCCTTGTTTCAGAAATTTTAGCAGTTTTGGCTCCTGGGAGTCTACTCGGTAGCACCAGTACTGTTCCCACAGTGGCAGCCACGGTGGCCCCCCCGGCCCCCCACCTCCAGAAACTCAGTGCCAAGTGTACTTTCCTGGCCTCCAGCCCTGGGTGGTGGCAGCTTTCTGACTTGGGGGGCAGCAACTCTTCACTCCCTTTTGGCACCTCTAGTTCTTTTGTTATCAATGTAATTGATTCTTTTCATTCAGTTTCTTGCTGCTTGTATTACAGTGGTTTTTGATTTTCTGAACAGACACTACTGATACACAATAAAACCAGTATAACTCAAAAACATATTCTGGCATTCAATTGGACTGCCATTAAATTGGAACATTTTGATGTATACATTTCAGGTTAAGGCTACAAAATCTTAGAAACAGATACATGTTTACATAACAATATACATACCTACCACATTCAACACAAATACAAAGAAGTTAAGCAATTTCCTTACAGTCAAATTATACTTGATTTTTTCCTTATATGCTATTTCACTAAAAAGAAAACATTAAAGGGTATACAAAAATTTTGAAAGAAATTATGTTACTAACTTCAAAAATGTCTTTAACATTTTTACTCCACAAAGAAAATATTAAGTGTAGACAAAAAATTTTAAAGATATAAATTATGAGGGGGAGGGTATAGCTCAGTGGTAGAGAGCGTGCTTAGCATGCACGAGGTCCTGGGTTCGATCCCCAGTACCTCCATTTAAAAAATAAATAAACCTAATTACCTTCCCCTCCCCTCAAAAAAATTTTTTTTAAGAAAAAAAGAAATTATGTTAATAACCTTAAAAAGCCTTTAAAATTTTCACTCTAAGTATCCTTTAGTATATTTCCTACCTTTGAAATTTTCCATTCAGACGATATTGTTTGCAACAAGGTGCAATGGAAGAAGCATGGTGTTTGGGGTCAGACTGCACTATTATCCTAGTTTGACCAGTTGACCACTTCTTAATTGTGCAATGTTGATAAAAGTCCACCTCACAGAAATGTTGACAATTTTACACCAAGTCACATATGCAAAAAAATGAGGGTACCCTCAAAATTTCTATTTCTTTTTTTGTTCGTTTAAATAGCAACTCGATGCACACTCAATGGTCATAAAATTACGAGTAACAAATGTTCATTATAAAAATGTTGAGAAATGACAAAGAAACATTACATAGGGAAAAAAGACATTCCTAACTCCTCCATCTGACATGGAATCACCGTGAACATTTGAGGTATTTCCTTCACCTTACAACTATGCACTGTTATTTTCACATGTTTTATTCCCTTCCATACTCATTTTTTAAAAATCCACCCTTTTCCCCTTAAGGTTTCACCATAAGCATTTTTCAATCACTCTGTGAATCACTGTAAATACCATATGATTGACTGTAATAATAGAGTGGGAGGTATCTCGGTGGCCTCAGAAGGCTGAAGCCACGTAAAAGATGAGCAGCATCCTCACGTGTGTCTTTGATTTTTACTGCAAGAGCTCTGTTTCTGAATCTTTGTAAAGACAGATAGTATTCTTATTTACCTTCAGAGAAGTAGAACAAGGCTGGGGGAAGGACTATGAGTTTCATTCTGCTTCTATCTTCCTGACAGTTAGTGAAAATGCCTCCCAGATCCAGGCCAGAGGCTGAAGGTCAATGGCAGTTTTCTGCAAGTATCTTTTCCTTTGTTTCTCTGGGCACATCAGCAGGAAAGTGGGAGAAGGCTAAGGACCAGATGCCATTTCTGGACTATTATCCAGTTCACTCAAGTCTATACAAAAAAATTTTCCCAACATTATATATTCACCCCAAAATAGGTTTTTGGAAGTTAATATTTATACTAATTGATGAAATTCAGGATAAATAAAAGGACTGTTTTTGAAGAAAATGAAAACAGTGGCAACAAATTCAATACGACATTGAACAGAAATGGGAAATCTCAGGTGGGCTCTCTCTGTAAGAAGCCACCAACAGAAGCGCCTCAGGAAATATTAACAACCTTGAAACAAATCTACAAAGTCAGCAGGCACCGCCCTTCAGACTTTCGTGGTAGCACACCTAACTGGTCTATAAATAATAAACCATCCACATGAAGATAATCACACACAGGAAGATGGAAATTCACGAACAGACTGAAGTACCCAAGTTCCTGAAATCCAGGAGGAAAAAAATATCTGGAAATATTTTTTAAGAAAAAGATGTCAAAGATCACATCTGCGAGTTAGTAAAGTAAATATCTAACAGAATCACCAGAATAATCATAATGCCCAACTGTATAAATGAAGAATACTGTGAAAACTTGTGGAGAAGATGGGGTCAAGATGCAGCAATTTTAGGGAAATGAGAGTAACTCTTTTCAATGGTCATTTATCTGACATGTTTACTCATTTAATCAGGGCATAGTTTAGAAGTTCTTCTTTTTTTTTTTTCAATTTTACAGCATTGCCATAAACCAACTATGACAAATTTAATGACATTGCAAGTTATTTTTTAACAGATATAAGAACTCAGATAATAAAATGTCCTAACTTCTAACCTGCCAGAAGTAGATTAACCTTTAAGATACCTTTGAATAGAGAAATTACACCCTTTTCTACCAATTGAGTTGTGCGTTTATGAAACCAGTATTCCATTCTGGATCTACCACTTAAATATTATAGAGGATAATGCTATATTATAATAATTTATATACAAAACATATGTATATAGAATTATAATATTTCCTAAATGGATAAAACATACAAGAATTAAGGTGTGTATATATATTCTTGACACGTGTTGTGTGTTCACATGTATGTATGTGCTCAAACTCATATATATATACCCTTAATTCATATATGCTTTATTTTAACAAGTGAAATACTGTAAGTATAATACTATTAGGAGTCTCAGAGAAATCCAGGATGCCTGTATAAATCTAAGGTCTGAGTACATTATTATTATTTAAAAACAAAAGAAATCAAAACATTTTCTCCTTAGAATTAGAAAACAGATTCCTTCCCTTGTAAGTGCTTCCATATTAGGAGGGAGATTATTTCTCAATTCAGTCTCAATCAGAATTTACTTGAGATCTTGATCTCTCTATGAATTTCTAGATTTGTTTTTTGTTTTATGGTTTTTGGGGTTTTGTTGAAAGTAGATGCATCTCTGGGAAGGAAGTGATTGATGAGCCTTTATAGAAGGGATTAAAAAGATGCCCTGGAAGGAGGCTTTGGCAGACATAACTCAGGCCAAGGGAGGACAAAGCAAAAATTAAGGTTAACTGACAAAAGCATCTCCATGCCCAGTCAGGGAGGGAGAGCTCTTTCACAATGGTCCTCAACTGAAAACTCATCTAAACGCATAAATCCTTTGCTTGATTCTAGTGGGCAAATCCATACCTGTGACTCAATGTGACACTGTAAAGAAGGGAACTACAAAGGATCATTAAAATTGTATACTAATAAACCAAAAAAAACCCCAGCACCTTAGTTGTTCAACTGCCGTGCAATGCGTAGCAACTCTACCCGTGGACACACACATATATGCCTAATTGGATTTCCAGCTAAATTTTTGGTAAAAATTCTTTAGTACCAATATCTCAAGAGTATTGTCCTACACTTGTCATAATTTTAATTGCTCTAACTCGGACCTGTTATTTATAAATTGGCTTAGCTTTGGAAAGCTGAGGAAAACTGGAGCAGAGACTTCAAGGAAGTAAAAGAATAAACCACGTGGATATTGAAAGGAAGGACAGTCCAGGCAGAGGAAACAGGAAGTGCAAAAACCCTGAGTCAAGGACAGGCTCACCAAGTTCAAACAAGAGCCATGAGCTAACGTGACAAGAGGAGAAATGAGGTAAGTGTGGGGTGATGAGGTGAAGGACAGAGCAGGCAGGCAGCTCACAGCCGCGCTCATTGGCTGTGTTAAGAACTTTGACTTCCATTCTGAATGAGTGGTGAGGCAATCGTGAGATTGCAGAGGAATGACATCATTGGACTCATCTTTCAGAGGATGTGTTCTGGTGCTGTGTGATGAATAAACTACAAGGAGGCAAGGGCAGAAGCAGGAACCTTATAGAAGGCTATCCCAGTAACACAGGTAACAGATGATGCTGGCTCAGACTGGGATGGTAACTACTCAGGTGGTAACGAGTGGTCAGACTCCAGATAGCCTTTGAAGTTGGATGAGACAGGCTTTGCAGAGAAATCAGATATGGGATGTAAGAGTAACAGAGCTAGGAAGGATGACTCCGAAGTATGCACCCTGAGCAACTGGACAGGCACAAATGGATAATCAATATATCAGCAATACAATTTCCCGAACAGGATCCCTATTTAAATTCAAAACAAGGGCAGAAGGTATCTAACATTTTACAGGCTGTCCTCTCTGGCCTCTCTAAACGAAAGTTGAATTTTCTAATTTACTTAGTTCTTAGATACTCTGACAAATCAAGATTCTCTCTTTCCATAGTTTTTGCTGCCTATATACTTTTACTTTAAGCAAAAAGGTGGGTGGGTGGATTGATGGATGGATGGATGGAAGGACATACAGAGAGAGAGATATCTATATTTACAAATCTGAGAAACAAAAGCCCATAAGCCTTCTACCCAACTTTCTTCAGGCTGGCTTTTTTAAATCCCTTGCACCTGCTGATTCAAACCAATGATGTAGGCAGGCAGTAAATAAGAACACCGCAGCATTTTTTCTGAAGATACCTGAAGACAGAAGATGTCAACTCTTCAAAATCTTACCAAGGCAGCATCAAGGAAGGCAAGCAGTCCACAGCACCGTGAGAAGAAACAGAAGGGTCTTGAGCAGGAGAATAAGGTATGTACTTCCCCTATTTGGAGCTCATCACTTAAGCCAGATAAACTGGTACAAGGTGCGAGGGTGTGTAAGGTCAGGGGTCATCAATGGCTGGGATCTGGTATCCTTTCTTTTTATGTGTTTGCTGTCGATGGCTGATGACTGTCATTAAGTTACAGCCGAACGATCCTCAGCCCTTGATGAGCAGTTTGCTCCTCCGCAACCTCCGCCAGCAATTCCCCAGGTAAGTTCTGCAGCTCATTAACCACATCAGATGCTGGGAGACTGAAGACAACTCTCTGATGGAATATATGGAGGAAAAGCTCTGACCCATATTCCTCCTGTAGAAATGGACCATGCTCCTTCATTAAAGGTTTCATCAAGCCCCGCAGTAACTCAACCATGGGCTGCTTAACCAGCATTCGCCAACCTTATTTTACCCACAGGTAAAGAATACAAGGACCTTAATTAGGACAATGAGGACACTGAGAGACACACTGTGAAGGAAAGGGGTCAAAACTTGGTGTATGATTAAATGAATGGGTGACAAAGAGGCAGTTATCAAAGGTGACTTCAATTCTAATATGATCTAATTGATGACCGGGAACAGTGCAGGGGAACAAACAGATTAAAACAACTGACTGCCAAATTTAAAGAACTATTTTGATTCAGTTATACTCACAGGCATGTATGGATTGCTGCGTTCCATACACTCAACCAGGCACCAAGAACAAGAATAATGAACAAGATAGAGACAATCCTTGCCTCTGCACAACTTAGTCTCCCTGGGTCCTTACAGCTCCACATAAGAACAGCCTGATAAGCACAGAGGACACCCATGACTCGGGAGCAGCAACACTCAACATGAGTTTGGGAATGTGCGACACACTCCAAGAGGAAGCAGTATCTCAGCTGAGACTTGAAGGAGCATTGCATGTTAACAGGGGATGAGAGAGAAGACTGTTCACACACAGGGAGGGACAAGGCAGATTCAGCAGGTGTAGGGCCGGGCGAGTCACGTTGGAGCAAGGTAACAAAAAGACATCTATGAGGAAGGGATGGGACACAGGGTTAAACAGTCTCTGTGTTATATTCAATGGCTCATGTATCACAGGCACAGATATTTCTAAATAAAGTTTGAATATTTCCAAAAGAAGTCCAGCACTCTCTTTTTGTATGTGAGGAAAGCCCTTGAGGCACCAGGGGGTCATGGGATGTGATGAAATGAGAGAGAGAAATGAATCCCCTTTTGCTTCAGGATCTATTGACAGCCAGAAGATCACTCGTCCTTTCCTTAAAAAAAAAAAAAAAACAAAAAGACAAAAAAACCCACAAAAACTTAAAAGCCACAAGTGAATTAGAAACCATGAAGAGTGACCAGGAAAGCTGTGAACACACTGAGGTTGAAAGTTTCCTGGACTGGAGGTCTGAACTACATTCTTAAATACCTGATATTTTACAATGACTCCTGCCCTCTACAGCCTTTTTCAAGGGATCAAGGCAGACTTCCAAATACTGAATTTTTGTTGACATATCTGAAGGGATACAAAGGTTAGATTTAAATTCTAGATTTAAACAGCAAGCTTTGTTAAGAAAAAAAAAAAGTGACACACCTCCCTGCAAGGAACTGGGCTCTGCACCTCCATACTCTGGCTCAGCCTGAGTTAAAAAGCCTATACTGGGGGGAGGGTACAGCTCAGTGGTAGAGCGCGTGTTTAGCATGCACAAGGTCCTGGGTTCAATCCCCAGTACCTCCATTAAAATAAATAAATAAACCTAATTACCTCCCCCCATATAAATAAATAAACACAAATTTTAAATTGTTAAAAAAATGAATTTTAAAAAAGTGAAACTTAAAAAAAAAGTATACTGCCTTGAACATGTTCTCAGCATCACAAGGCAGATGCTCATGCACCCAAGTAAATACTCTTTCTCTGGTGCCAACTTGCTGTTACTACACTTCTTACCGTCCAGCAAGACCTGATCAGCTCTGAATTTTGACATGCCTCTTCCTCTGAAATAAAAATACGTTTGATGTATTCATCAAACTACCAGCACATGCCTGTCTCTGCCCATCAACAGTCTACGTTCCACGTTCCTCTTCTGAAGAGCATATCAGATCACGCCACCCCTCTGAGATGGCACATCTGGGCCAGAATACAGTCCCAAGACCTCAACAGGGCCTCCAAGGGCCTCCGTGGGCATCCTACGTCCTCTGTGACCTCTTGTCACAACCCCTCTCTCGCCCTCTCTCCATTGTATCCTCACCTGTGAGATTCACACCTGCCATTCTGTCTGCCTGGAACCCATCTCCCCCCGGCGTGCACACGGCTTGTTCCCCTGAGAGAAGCAGCTGTCCCCCTCTCAGTTCGCTCTTCCTTGAGCAACCAATAGAAGACAACACACACGTTCCATCAGCACCTGTCGACAAAACTCAGCCTGCTTGATTTTTCCTCACCACCCTCATTCCGCCTAAGACATGACCTATTGGAATGAAATTTAAAGTAAACAGAAGATTGGTTTACTTGTTAATTGGTATTCTAAATGCTTAGAATAGTCTGGTACATAGTAGGCATTCGATAAATATTTACTCAAAGAGAGACTTAATGGTCACTCAAAAGTTTTGATAGACTGAGAACCAAGCAACGAATGGTTGAGATGCAAGACACAACTCTTGGATGACAGGCACTGCCTCTGCTACTTGCCAACCTCATTCCCAGCCTTCCCCAAAAGTGAGATGATCTCTAGCAATTAACCCTCTTGGGGTGGACTCGAGATCACAGTTTACAAGGAAAGTGAAGAAGCTGAAGTCGAGAACACAGAACGATGTTCCTCCCACATCCCATCTCAAAACACCCAATACACTGTCCCCCACACGGTAGCCACTCAGCAATAAATGACTGTCTGGAAGCATGACCATGTTTCTGTTACTGGAGAAGAAAGAGGAATGAGGGAGATGAAATTTTCTCACGATGTGAGCTGCTATGATTGAACAAAGAGAGAAAGCAGAGACGTACTGTACTGGGGGATGGCGCCGGCTCTTCAAATTCTCCCAAAGCACTCTTGAATGGGAAGGGCTTCATTTCAGGCGTGTAGGGGAGCAGGAGTGATGGGGAAGATGTTATTTTTAAGCTATTTGGTAGGAATGGCTGTTTTTGCCTCTGCTATTCTCGTGTCACTCAAATGTCACATTTCCACGCACTGCCGTCTGGATGCTATCAAAGGCACTGCTTTGAGGTGAGAGGAAGGGGTCATATGTTCAACTCCTCACATGCTGCTACTGCGGCTGATTTTTTTTAAAAAGCGTTGTGACCTAGAAAGGAGATGTACGATATGAATGATGCTCATGCTGCAGGGCGCGTTGGGCGTCATCAGTCTATTTATACCTCCAGGAAGGAAAAAAAATGAGTCCAGGCCAGTAACTCTAGTCCATAGACTCAGGATGCAAAGATTATCCGGAAGAAACAATAAATAACACAGCAAGAGAGGCACGAAGGCTGTCAGTGAGAAATAAAAGGTGAGGCCACGTTTGCATTTTCCTTGGTCTTTCCAAACTTCTGTTTGCTTCCAAAGAATTTCAAGTTGACCCCTATGGTGGAAAGCATGCTGAGTCCTCATTAAAGACACTGCCACCCACATTTTAAAAACTGGCTTCACTCCATAAGTGTGCACGTGTTCGTATCTGGCTGTAATCGGCAGCCATTTGGACACGCCGTAAGTTTGGGGAAAACGTTTCTCAGGCCTAACAATTTGCAAAAGCCCTACAGATACTTGTGTGACTTAACTCTGAAAAGAGTAGGGGGAAATGAGAAGATGGACATGGATTTGCACAATATGGTAGAGGAATTGTTTTTCCCCCAAGGTATAGTCAGTTCCTCTTAAATGGTGAAACATTTGCAGGACAAAGCAGGGGGAAAAGCACCCAGGCACAAATCTTAACACTCACTCCAGCATCAGCGGAGAATTTAATGCCAGGCTTTACCTCACGACTTCTCATCATTTCTGAAGTAAGCAGTGGAGTGTGGGGCCCCATGGAGATGATGCCGTAAAACTCACCCATTTCGATCTTTTGTCACTCATTTATTTGTGCAATTTCTGCCAGCTGGATTTGCTTTTGGAGTTCTTTTACTAGCTGTGGTGATGGGTTCGTTGACAACTCGTGAGAGTAGGAGATGGTTTCTAAGACTCAAGATTAGGTACTTCTTAGTGTGAAATTTATTGATACACACAGGCTCAAACCTGGAGCCTGGATTCCTTCTTAGAATGCGAACTGATTTACTCTGAGTACACCCAAGGTTCATAATAAAACACTTCCTGTTTCTATTAGTGTCCAAATCTCCTCCCCATCTCCGAGGCAGACAATTTAAGGCACGCTTCACCCTTTCCCTTCATTTGCTGAAATCACATTTGGTTTTTATATCACCGAGCACACATTTACATCTTAACACATTCACTTTTTCCACAGCTTCACCCATAAAATGAGGTGAGGCTGTGTCTTGAATGGTTCAGATTGAAAGAGGATTAATGCTTTAATTCTTTAATTTCAAAAACTCACAAAACAACATTTGAGCTTGAAATGTCAGTCATCTGTGGTTGAGTCAATGATACGCTTACACCCGCTGCTACATACAGGACACAGTGACTGATGGATAAAGTCAATGAATTCAGACAGAATAACAGACTTCTCTGATCGATGAGATTCCTCAGAACATAAATGGGCTGATAAAAAACAATACAACTAACTGGTTTTGTTTTGTGTGTGTGTGTGTGTGTTTTGGTTTTTGCACAAGCTTGCAAGTTTAAGAGGCACTGCTACTAGTTGTTCATGGGTCTTTGGTGTCAGGAAGGAAAAGCGAGCGGCGTGAGGCCAATTAGAGAGAAGACACTTACTGCACATGCAAAACTGATATTTATGATGGGAGAGACGGAGCTGCTGAGGGAGACAGGACAGAGGAAGTGTGGCAGAAATAAAAACTTAGCCACTGGTATCTTAAATTAAGAAGCACTTGATAAATAGTTGCTGGTTGATCATACAATACAGGGGAAAGGAATTATGGGATGTAGCATCTTTGAAATCTCCCCTACTGCACCACTACCGAGAACAGGAACTTAATTTTCACATGCTCAATAATTTAAATTTTTCTTGTCCTTTAACTTGCCACTGCATAAACCAACACTGCAAGGTTCTCCCTCCTTTTTCTTCCCTCATATTGTCACAATATGGAGACAGACATGGTTCACCCAAAATCAGATGTTCTTTTCAGACGATATGGAAATACAAACATTCAGCGGGAGTTTTGAACAATTAGGCAAATTTTCTGTGAGGCAGAAGAATGATGTTCCATAAGAAGATTGGCTAAATGAAAAAAAAAAAAAAACAGACCAACAATTAATGCCTATTTCCCTTTTAAAAAAATAAATTTTGTTTTCATGGACTAGGGTATTTTATGATTTCCATATTGAATCTTTTATGCCATGGCATCTCCTGATAATGTTCAGCACAATTACTGTGAGAAAAAGGAAGCTAAGAGATCTCCTCACACATACTGAACTTACACACAAGAAATGGAAGGTGATACTCTTGTTGTGCAATAAAAACAGAACACAGGAAAAAGCAACTACTGGTCAAATTCTATGGATCACACAGATACTGCTTTTAGATTTCCTCATTTTATGTGTGTATACTTGATCATACAGTCATTCTTCATCCCAGAAAACAATGAGGTACTTCCTGCGAAGCTTATATTCATTAGTAATTCTGGTATAACTCAATTCTTAATTTCTCCCCTCACCCACATCCTCTCACATGCCTGTGCAGGTGAGGATGCCAGTGATGTAATTTAACAATATCCATACATAAGAAAGATTCCTCTCCATGTTAAGTGCCCAACAAATCAATGTCTATGTAACTTCTTGTAAAAGGAAATAAAGATCAATGAGTGTTGACAATTGCTGGTTGTCATTCGTGCTGACAACTGAAAATACACCAAAGGAGAATAAATATTAAGAAAAATGTTGTTTTTGTACATTCAACAAATCTACACAGTACTTTAATGTGGAATTTTGACTCATTCAAACTCTGCTCAGTGCCTTTGACTGATAAATTCTGAATGATGACCATGGTCTCTCCTGGAAAAGAGGATCCTTCAAGATGATATATACTCAAGGATAACTCAACCTATTTGCTGGGACACTGCCCTTTTCTTTGACATTATCAGTGGACAAGATTGGTTTAGCATCCATTTTTGTGCACCAGCCATTAAGTGTTTACATTTATTAAAGTGTAAGCATATACATCGAATTCAGTATTTCCCACTGAAATGATTTTGAAAGATGCATAATCATGCGTCTAAGGGTTTTCAAGTTTTAATTTCCAAACTGCTAGGTTTGACTACATTTTTTTCAAATTGCTAATGAACATAAACTTCAAAAGAATTGGCACGAAATTTTTAATCTTTTAACACACTGCAGTGCTGTTGACAAAATATTTCCATTTGTCCTCCAACTTTTCCACCACTTGGTGGGACTGTAGTTCCCGTCTCCCGGATGTTCAGTGAGGCCGTGTGAGGTCAGTGAAATGGATTCATAAGTGGCATGAATCACTACCAGGCTGAAGTGCTATGAGCCAATACTTGACTTACCCGGTTCTCTTGCCCTATGATTAGGGAAGCACATGTCAGGTGGAGCTTTCTTTGGAAGTAACCATGATAAGCATAGCCTTCCTGCCAAGCCACATGAATGTAAAAGTCTTTTTTGCTATAAGTCATTACGATTTTTGTGATTGTTGTTACTGCAACCCAACTTTGCCTACCCTGACTAATACACATACCTGGTTGTGATTCTACAGCACACGCTGGAAGTTTGAAAAAATAAATAAAAAAGAGAAACAACCTACATTAAATAATTTAAGGAGCCATTTTAATATGGAATCTGGAACGTCAGCAGTTAAATTCCATTTTGATTGAGAACTGCATGTCTGGAAATTTTCAAATGTCATATGAACTAAAGAATTAACAAGTGGTTTAATATTTAACAATAAATGAGAACAGTGGGAAGGGGGATGGGGGACCCAGAAGTGAGAAAGGCATCCCAATGGAGGCGCCAACCTAGGAAAAGTAAAGAAATGAGAAGACAATATTTCAGAGAATGGAAAATAGTTCCAAATGAAGCTACAGAGATTGGGAGGGCCTTGTACACAGTATCACATGGGAAGGGACAGGAAACACATGCTGTGAGACCTGGAAACACTAAATGCACTAAATGATCAGATCTAGAATTCTAAAAGGTTTCTCTCTGTAGTTTGATGGCAGGATTTGAAGAGAGGAATGAGTAGAAATAGGAGGGTGAGACGAGGTAAAAAGAAAAACTGGGAGGAACACATCATTCAACCTGAGTGACCACAGCTTACAGAATAAAATGCACCTCATTCTCTGTGGTACCAAAGGTCTTCCAACATCAAGGAATAGAGGCTAATTTTCAAGGCACCAGTCTCCAGCTTCAAGTTCAACTTCTGCCAAACACCAGTTGTACGATGTCCTGGTTTCTTTATCCACAAAATTCTACTTCTTAGGCTAATCTTCAAGATTTAAATAAAATAATAATATATGTAAATGCTTATTTTAGCAAAGTATCTGGCTCTCAGTAAGGGTTAACCAGTTAACCCAGTGCATTTTATGACTGGAACATAAGTAAGCCATTATTGCCTGATACCATATTTTTTCATTCTTCCTCTATTAAAGATGTTGCTTTTGACTGTCTTTCCCCAATATCCACCTCCTCAAATTCCACTCACCCTTCAGGATCCAACTCAAATACTATCCACTCCACAAAGATTTTTCTAAGTGAATGCTCCCCACCTCCCAGGAAATAATCTTTTCCAATTCTGAACTGTAACATATTTTGTAACTGCTCATGACACTTAAGTATAAACTATCTGCTGGATAAAAGGTAAATAAAATAAAGCTTATTTTTCTCAGCTACATTGTATCTTCCTCTAGCCAGCATTACTTCTTATCTATCTACGTATAGTTCCAATGGTATGTAGTTGTAATGCCTTGAATGTATGGACCTTCAGCGTTGAGTAATTTAAGGAATTAGATTCAGTTCTAACAAAACCTGATTAAATGTATTAGTATGATGTAGAATATTTTCACTCATAAAGTTCAGAAACAACAACTATTTCACAAAACTGGTAATTTTTCCCTTCATCTATAAATAATCAAAGATTAGACAGTCTGAGTGACTATTCTAAATTCCCATGGGATGTTGATGATAAAACCTAAAGGAAAATTCAAATCTCTGATGGAAAACCCCTAACTCCTATATTCCTGGAGCAGAAAGGGAAGAAAGTAAGTCTTCCACAGCTGGTCCAAGAGCATCCTTCACTCCCTTAGCCCTCAAGATGTCACCAGGTAGACAGGGATCCTTGTAAACAACTGGCCATCAAAAAACAGCTTCCCCCGCCCCAGATTTCACCAACAAATAAGCCTAGTGTTCCTTGATACCCTTTGTGTCTGCGTAGTAAACAAGCATTCAAGAAGTGTTGTGTAAGTGATGGGACTTATTGAGAAATAGGTTTGAACTTGAAAAGCAACCAGCCCAGTAGTTTGATCATTACATCCTGAAAAATACATGGCCTGGCCCAGGTCTCTTTGGTTAAGTGAGCAAATAAAAACCCAAAGGAACTCAGGGAACAGTTCCTACTAACTGCAACTTTTCTAAAACAGACTCTGACTTGTGAACTTTTTAATCTCCACCCCGTGAACTTTTGTAGAGCCGGCCCAAGCAACCTGTAGGATGATAGAGCCATCTCACCAATTTTTTTTTCCATTACAAATTACTCTGGAATGTAAGTCTTTTGGAAAGTAAAGCTTAAAAATGAAATCCTAAATAATCCCTGCAAAACACAAAAACCAGGCAGCATGACCGACACGACACATCACTTTAACTTTCCATACCTCACCACACACATTAACTCTTTCAAACGTCCCTCGTGTGGATTGTCCCCGGGACTCATGAGAGTCAAACCTTAGTCAGGTTTCTTGGGATCTGACACTGCACTACAGTTTTAAAAATTTTTCTTATTTGTATAGAGTGTCCAAATAACAACAATCAGAAACAACTAAGCAAACAAAAATTGATTTTGAAAGTATGTCCGAATAGGAAAATTATAGCTTACGTATAATTCTTTCAGCAAAAAAAAAAAAAAAAAAAATGTTGTCACAAAGCAAAGTTCTATGAGATGATAGTGCTAGCTGTCTATCCAGATCTTTTCCAGGCTGACTTATGCAACATCCTGATGGTTAAAACTATTCTGTCATGGAAAATCTGTCTCTAGGGTCGGGGGTGGAGGAAGGGAGTCCCATTTTCTTTTTAAAGTTATAATTTGAAACAGACAGTTAAACAATACAATAAACTTCGTGTACTTTGCAAACACTTTGAATTATGTGCTGCAAGACTACAAGGTAAAGACAGAAATATGCATTTGAAAGTAAAAACTCAGCAGACGCCCCTTCTGCCCCACAGCACTTACCATACTGTAATATCAAAATATTTTGCTTTGCAAAATAAGCAGTCAACAATATTCAGTGATCTGAATATTTCCCAGTGTAATATATATACATCAAATAGAGTTTTTCTTTGGTTTTCTTCCAATGTTACTGGAAAAATTTAATAATTATTAAGAGATGAAGAAAAGAATCTGCCCTTTCATTAATGTAAAGACTCAATACCACTGGTCTAAGAAAACTTCATTCATGTTTCTCCTCTATTGACTAGAAGATAAGTTGATACAAACAGATGAAATTCATATTGCATGTCATACATGAATGATTTTTTTTAAACCCTCAGCACTTAATGATCTGATTCTGGGTGTGCATATATGAATGTTAGGACAAAAATAAATGTAGAATACTAACTACTATATATAAAATAGATGAACAAAAAGGTCCTACTGTACAGCACAGGGAACTATATTCAATATCTTGTAATGGCCTATAATGAAAAAGAATATGAAAAGGAATATATATATATATATAAATGAATCACTAGAAATTAATAATCATTGTAAATCGACTATACTTCAATAAATAAATAAATAAATATAAATTTTAAAAATAAGTGTAGAATATTTTTCCAATTTAGTCTTAAAACTTACTACTCTCAACCCCTTCCTTCCAAAACTACCCAAGATGGGCAAGGCTGTTAAAGTCCTATTATCATTTTAGGGGTGATTACAGAAAAATGACATTTTGAAACTACGGGAAGATTTCAAGTTTTTAACTTTTGAAGCAGACCTAAAGACAAAACATATTAAGTGACAAAAGAACCCAAGAATCAGGGGTCTGGCTCAGTGATTAAAAGCAGTTACTGAATTAGAACCAAAGCACATCATGTCTGGACTGTAGCTGCATTAACAGGAAACAGGCTGACTCAGAACACAGCACACTGCATGTCCTATGTCACGAAGATATGACAGAAGGCTAAGTCACTCTAACATTTCTACATCATAATAGATGTCCGAATGCACACTGCATTTATCTGCACTGCTTTTTAGATGAATGACTTTTGAACCAAATTTTCAAGCGCTAAGTGCAACATTAACATCTGAAAACAATTATTTCTGTGTATTCATATAACCTTGGAATGCTGAGAAATGTATTTGGCTTAAGACACAGAATAACAGCCACGACAACGCCGCCTTAACATTATATACAGCAGACCTCTTCAAGGGAGAAATTACTATGCGGTTAAAGCCTTATAGTAAACACTCAAAAGCAGGTTGTGCTGAAGATAAACTGACACTTTAGGAGGCCGAACACCCGTGGATAGTTAGCAGCTTCCTTATAAGAGAAATCTGAGTAACTTGCTGAACTCTGGAGAAAATGAAACAAATTCCTTCTCACAACTTGCTCTGCTTCCCAGAGCAGGAAGCCTTCTTTGCTGATGGAATCAGCTGTAGGAGAACTTGAGGAAAGTCTCCATGTGAGCAATACCCTTGTGCGGGTCCACTTTGCAAGACAGTTATGATAAAGTAATTACCTGTTTGACTGGTAGTCTTATTGGCAAAAACAGTCCTTTTTCTTTACATAAAAGGGGGTTAGCTAAGACCGAAAAAAAAAAAAGCTTTAATCAAAGCAACAGGGTGCTCGTCCTCAATTTAGTTCATTTCAAATGTCCACCCTGATAAAATGGGAGCTGTGTGAATGAGTTCAAATCTCTAGTCTCTACAGTAAGCCAACCACCTATACAGTTAGCAGCATATGCTGAGGACACAATCAATATCTGTTGAATAAATGAGTGAAGGCTGAGTCAAGTACAACACTGGCTGGGACAAAATTTCTCTACTTCATAGCAAAATTGGAAAAATAAGGCCGGAAATTTCATCACGAGCCACCCATCCATTTGCAGTATTAAAGCCAATTTCCCTTGCCTCGCCCAACACTCTCCATCTCTGTTCACAAAGTCCAGACCTAGAGTCAACACACAAAGGAATCACATAACCTCCAGCTCAAAAAAAAAAAAAAAAAAAAAAAAAAAGAAAGAAAGAAAGAAAAAAAAGTCATATATTTCATCCAGCACCCCAGGCAGAAAAGAAAGAAAAAGGAGAAAAGAGTAAAGTTGCAAGAACTGTAATTACAAGAGGAAAGATTAAAAATGATTTCATCCATCCTGCAAAGAAAAGCACTGTTCTAAGGGAAAAGCTTCCTCAATTGTGTTTAATCCTAAATCTTGCTAGGGCTGGAAGTGAGGGTTAACTTGTAATTATATACAAAAAGTTTGGGTACTGCATATAGAATCTGGAGAACCAGTTGTCTTCAAATATGTACGGGATCTTTACTGAGAATTTAAGCCACTCTTGGTCTCAACCGACTTCATTCTTCCCTTTATGATAGAAAAAGATATTTTTTGCAAAATGCCCTGAGCCCCTACGATGTGTGTGTCGCGGAACTCAGAACAAGCAGAGTACGGAGGCACTTACCATCCTCGGAGAACAAAGGTGACTAGAAACCAAATCCCAGAGATGAAATCACACAGCTCTCCTGATAAATTCTCAGCTCCTCTGACTAAATATTTCCCTCCTTAATCCAAGACACTATAACTGTCAGTCATTTTTGGTCTGTTTTTTCAATATGAAAAGTCTGACTTCAGCACCATAAAAGTCTTGGGAAAAAACATTTTTGAACACTGGTGGGCTCAGGGGACTGATGATGGACTATGAACCTTTCAACCCTAAAACGGTTTCTTGGGAACAGAAAGGAGCCTATTTTTTTCCGTCTAACCCTCCTGCGCGCCCCCATTCTCCCAGGTGGTGCTGAAGCATCCGGCAGGGGCTGGCTGTCGGCATCTCTCTGTGCAACATCCCAGAGAGTCTTCTGAAGGATCAGGGCAGACCAAGCGAGAAATCTGTCCAACCCAAGGCTTAAGAAAATTTGCATAGAATTCCCTGGGGATTTGGTTAAAATGCAGATTTTGATTCAGTCATGGAGTGTGGGAACCCGGAGTCTGTATTTCTACCAGCTCCCAGGTAATTCTGATGCTGCCGCTGACCCACAGATCTACCTCTGAGGAGCCAGGTTCTAACCCACTTTCACTGATGTCATTTTATTGGAGGGACACCACGAAAATTCCTCTGCACTAAAAAACCCCAATCTTGCCCAATACCAGAAATACACACAAACACACACACACACAAAGTGGGAGGAAACATTCCAGGTTCCCTTCTTTCACTCATTTGCCCAGATCCAGCACTGCATTGTACCAAGAGTGGGTACCCCACTGCTGGGGTCTGAAATCTGCCCCTTTCTAGCTTTGCACCTTCACTACGATATAAAAGCACCTGCACGGTTCTCATGTGATCCTTACAACAGCTGTGAGCGGAGCGGAGAAGATGAATACAATGGCTATGTCAGAAAAGGAGAAAACAGATGGGTCAAGTTAAGCAACCTATTCATGGCATCTCATAACTAGTAGGAGTCAGATCCAGGAATCATATTCAGATCTGGGGACCCAACCACCACGTCTAGAGTCTCTCCACTGTAATATACCATCTAGCTGTTTCAGTTACCTTTCATATCACACATCCCCACCCCGACTCCCCACTGCCTACCAGACAACTTTCCTTTGATGTTTATTTCCCTACTGTTCCCCTACTTGTAGAACAAACAAACAAACAAAGGAGTGTCAATATCATATGGGCTGGTTTGGAGTTTGCTGTTTCAGAATAAGTCACATCGTAAATGATTTGTTATCATCTGGAAGAGATGCCTGGATTCTGCTGGGTGACAGAGCTGAATCGAAGAGAAGAATTAGGATTCTCAAGGTTTGATTCAACAGCAGGGTGATGTTTTTGATCAACCTGATACAACCACTAGTCACAGATCATCAGTGTCAATACCTGAAAATGCCCCACCATCAGGGCTCTCACACTGACTTACCGGTAACAGGGAATGCAAATGGGATATTGCTCTGGCAGAGTGAGAAGTGAGCGAGCGGTACCGCCTGCCTATCAGGCAATTCTCACACGGAAGTTCTCCCTGGAGCATGTGTCCAACAGCCCAGGCCCTTTCTGTTCTGTTTGCTACTGCACCCCACCCAGCACCCAGAGGAGTCCCCTGTGTGTGTAGCAGGTGCTCCATAAACATTCTTTAAATCAAATGAAGAACCTGAAGTCTTATTATAATACACAGTATTATAAATGTTCAATGTTAAGACAATACACAGTGTAATAAATGTGACAAAATGTTAAAATACTCTTCTCTCTTTGCCATTAATGTGAACTAATAATTGCTGTAAAAATTTTCATCCTTTGGACAACTTTTAATTTCTGATGTTCCTTTAGATCTTGGCTCAATCAGAATTTCATGAACAAAGTCTATTATAGGCTCTTCATAACACAATGTACCTCCCCTTCTTAAACATCATATTTTATATGTACTTGCTTTACCCGTGTTTACCACCGGGCTACACTCTCTCGGAACAGGGGTTGAGTCTGTTTTTGCTCACAACTGTATCCGTTGTCCCCGCCTGCTCATGAGCCTTACCAGGTCTAGGAGTTACTAAAAACTAGCAAATATTTTCTAAACACCATTCTAAACAGCCTCTCTGGCCCTCCTCCCACCCCATAAAGAGAGGAGTAGAGGCTTCTTCAATACTTCCTACGGAGGCACAATACACCACACCAATTCAAAGCTTACAGGGAATTTCGATGGTAACAAATTATAAACTCACAACATTACAAATCCATGCTCCCCTCCTGGTCCACAGACGATTTGGGGCACACGCCTTAGTCATGAGCAAGAATGGGTAACAGATAGTAAAGGCTAGAATAAGAGATAAACTCAGCTGAAATGTACAAAAAGGAAAAGGTCACTTCAACATTCAATAGTCCTTCGCCGATTTAACAAATCAACAAAGATTATGTACTTTCTTGATATTTTACAAGAATATCAATGTTGTACATCATTTTTACCAACGAGGGAAACTTGAACCCCCTGCATGAGACACAATGAGTCTAGGGAAGAATAAATCAAATTTGGGTTAAATGAGAACTAAGCCCAGTGTGAAAAAAAAACTGACCACTCCATTTTTCTACAAGCAATTCTTACTCAGTGCTGGTCAGAGTGGAGGAAGACAATGGTACTTACAGCATCTCGACCATCTAGGAATTTTACCTATGCGTGCTCTGTCCCCAAAACCCATCAACGAAAACTTTGATTATCTGTTAGATCAGAAAACAGGAAACAGTCTATAAACAATGAATTGAAGGCAAAAATTGTGACAGAGAAGGCATAGATTTTATCTATGTAGATTCAGAAACCTTTCTTTCCAGGAGCCACTCACCTAAATCTCTTTCCAGTACCCCCTACTTTTCTCAATCTTACTAAAATTACACTTTGTGCATTTATTTTCTTTGATTTTTAATGCTGTTCCTAGAATTCTGACATTGAAATATGGTACAGTATTTATTAAAAGTTTGCTTAATTGGGTTTTAAAAACCAAATAATTAAACAATTTAAATAATTAGAAACTAAATAAATTGGAAATAAACAGCTATCTTGAGAAAGCCATGTTGTTTGTCAGAATTTTCATAATATAATTTTGTAAGTCATCCTTCATATAGAGACCTCCCCCCAAGCAGAACCAGAAGGTAATAGCACATATCACCACAACTGATAAAATCTCTAAGGCTGTACACCACTTTCGCATCCTATATATTTCAACCTTTCTTTCCTACTTCATCATGGATCCTCAGAATTGCATGCTTGCCTCTTCTAATATTAAGAATACAAAATCTCCAGTTTTCCTAAGGCCCAAGGTTTCTGGTCTATCAACTGTGGCCCCCACTCTCTCCTCCTCCTTAATAAGAGTCCCAATTTGTTGCAGCATCTACACCTCTCTCATGTAACCCAAGTGTCACAGGTCATCTGTGTCCTGCCAAAGGTCAGACTGGTCAGGGAGCCATCCCGTTGCCCTTTGCACAGAATGTTTCAAAGAACATTATCCAAACCAGTAAGATAAAAGGATGACTTCTGGGGGCTGCTGGGAAAGTTCCACCTCATCCTCCCCCATCCTCATGATGTGTGGATATGAGGCCCAGAAACGCTTCAGCTACCTGGCTACCCACCAGAGGGGGGCAAAGTCAGGGAATTCCAGGGAAAATGGAACCAGAGCTCCTGGATGAAGCCAACCCTGAGAACTTCCAGACTTCCATCTGTGACATAATATATATTTCTGTTAATATCCCATATATCATTTTTGCGTTTTCTACCTCCTGTACACAAAAGCATACGAAAAGATACATTTTAATTCTTTCATAACCTTTCACCTAAATTTCAAAAACAATTTTAACTAGCAAACAGCATAGTACCAAACTGAATATTGCTTTCAAAACATACTGTAGGGTTTTTTTTTTTAATGTCGTTTAGAAAAGTAGGTTAAATAAACCAAGGAATTGGCCATCTGAATTTTTATAACATGGAAAAAGGGAAGAAGAGAAAATAATTTGAGCTCTTCCCCTTTTTTTAAAGAAATTTCCCACCATTCTTTTTTAAAGAATTCCCACACAGTGAGAATTCAATAAATGTTTGCAGAGTAAATTTTTGGCTTTTTGTCACAGAAAAAAAGTACCTAAGTATCTGGTGTGCTGGGAAATTGGATAAATCCACATTTGTATTTAACCACCTTAGGCCTTAGCTTGCACATCTGTAAATTAAAACAACTTTTCTAGGTTCAAATGCTTTATCAACATTGGCGCTCATCACTGCTTTTCACAAAAAAAAAAATTTGCCAAAAAAAAAAAAGATAACGATGCTCCTAAATGACTATGATATTGTTTTATTTTGGGGGGAGGAGGTAATTTGGTTTATTTTTAGAGGAAGTACTGGGGATTGAACCCAGGACCTTGTGCATGCTAAGCATGTGCTCTACCACTTTGCTATACCCACCCCTGCCTAAGTGATTATGTATTTTTAAAGTGCTTATAGATTAAAAAATATCTGAAGTCAGATTACCAGGACACATAATTTCATTTGTCTTAAAATTTTGCTTTAATTCTCAGCAGACAGCAAGTTATGAATGCCACAGCCACTGCATAACGTATATTAAACTACTGTATAAAATGGAAACATTTTCTTTCAAAAGATGTATATACAACGGAAAAGATAAGCCACATAGATTATCTCTGATTTCATGATTTCCCTTAGTTTATGTTCTTCAATTAAATTTCAAGGAATTGAAATATAATCTAACATCATGGAAAATTTAGGCATATTATAGCTACCTGTATGTGTTCTGTTTTATTTTTCCCTGACCAGTCACTATCCGACTGGCACAGTGTCCTAACACTTAGCTTATGTGATTTAAAATCAGCCTCACAGCAACTCAAATATCCTCATCTTAAACAGAAAGAAATATTTTCAGAAAGACTAAATTACTTTATGGTCATGGAGGGAGAAAAAAAATCTTTCCCCTCCAACACTGTATACAAAATCCTCATCCTCTCAGATGATAAGATCTTTTTTACCCCATAAGAACCAACATGGCAGAATAAGATTTCCATGAACCACAAAAATATCATCTATCACCCTACATGGAGAAACTATTTTCAGAAATTAAAACTTGTGGTTCACTTATTTTGTTTATAGGAGCCTGGTGCCTTATGCGTGCAGAGCTAGTCTTAGCTCTATAGAGAATCCCCCAGTAGCCTCATTTTATTTTCAAAACGTAAAATCAATCTACCTGTTTTAGATGAAATCAGAGAATGGCCAACAAACAAATAAGCAAACTTTTATATGAGGGTTGGTAATGCAGATGGGCAGACGTTTCCCTCCACGCGTGAGACAGTCCAAGGGAGATATTATTACTGAGAACTAAAAAGATAGAATAGAGATGCAAAAAAAAAAAAATCTTCCAATGAATCCAGAATATTTAAGTGTTGCGGGACAAGCACAGCACAGGATGAGCGCTTGGAGTCAGGGAGTAAAATCTGCTTCTGTCCTGGACAAAAACATCAGTATAAGGTAGTTTTCCCACTAAGCTTAACCCGCTCTTACAGCAACAATACCAGAACGGCCAGAAATATTACCTTCACTGCAACATAATTCTTTCAAGAAAATGTATGTATGTATCAATGCATGCATGTATCTACCTACCTACCTACCTACCTGCCTCTATAAAGTAGGGAATGGAGGTGCCCAAGGACTCAAAGCAGCCAGTGTTTATATATATATATGTATGTGTGTGTGTGTGTGTGTGTGTGTGTGTGTGTATATATATATATATATATATATATATATATATATATGGCAGGGACCTATTTATTTCAAAATATGATATTTTATTTTATTTTTTTAATGGAGGTCCTGAGGATAGAACCCAGGACCTTACGCATGCAAAGCACAAGCTCTACCACTGAGCTATTAACCCTCCACACACTCAAAATACCCCAAATGAGAGTAAAATGTGAAGTTGCTCTGAGTAGCCCACTTCATGGTTTTGCAGGTCCTCCTTTCAGGGTTTGACTTTTGCTCTCATGTAGTAAAATAACGCACCCTGACGCCAAAACAAAGGATGACAAATTTGAGTCATTTATCTCTAAAACAAAATGGACAATTTTTCTTTCCAACAAAAGAATATCTTGCTAAAATGCAGAAGCTCATGTGAGGCACGGTGTGTGTTAAGAACTAGGGGATTATGTCAATTTAGGATGAACAAAAACTTCCTTGATTCAAAAAAAAATCTGCTTAAAGGATCTAGTTTGTGAATTTGCTACACCAAGAACCAGGAGCGCTTCCTTCCTCCCAGAAGAGGTACCTGAAGAAGCATTTACCTGACACGCTCAAAGTGTTGCTGAATAGAGACATCTTTGTAGGGGTCCCAGCGTATGTGGGCATGAACTGATGCGTTAGGAGAGGCAGCAAAAACACAAACCAGATAAGGATCTTCTCATTGTGCATCTAAATGTTAGTAGTAAAAGTTTCCAATTATATTCTTTTTAGTCATTAATCATTGGTAATAAGTAGCATCTTCTAAATTTGAAGCAAGAGCACCCGCTTCTATTTTATATATTTTAAAGAAGTTTTGGGGTTTTTTTTCATTTTTATATTCTTTTTCATTATAGGTTACTATAAGATATTGAATATAGTTTGCCTGTGCTATACAGTATAAATGTGTTCATCTATTTTATATATAGTAATTCGTATCTGCAGATCTTGAACTCCCAATTTATTCCTCCCCCTATTCCCCTCCCCCAAACCGTAAGTTTGTTTTCTGTGTCTTTGAGTCTGTTTCTGTTTTGTAAATAAGTTCATTTGTGTCATTTTTCTGGATTCCACATGTAAGTGATACAGTATTTTTGTTTCTCTTTCTAGCTTACTTCACTTAGAATGACAGTCTCCAAGTCCATCCATGTTGCTGCAAATGGCATTAGTTTATTCTTTTTTATGGCTGAGTAGTATTCCACCATATATATATACTACAACTTCTTTATCCACTCATTTGTCAATGGACATTTAGATTATTTCCATGCCTTGGCTATTGAATATAGTGCTGCTATGAACACTGAGATGTGTGTATCTTTCAAATTAGAGTTCCCTCCAGATATATGCCCACAAGTAGGATTGCTGGATCATATTAAAGAAGTTTTCAGAACCTTTGCCCAAGGTAACAGAGTAACTACATGGTATCAGTGTCAGGTTTACCTTCAGGCCATTTTCCCCGAGCATCAGGACAATAAGGTGTCCCAAATTCCTCTCAGTGTATTTTTACAGTCCTTTAAACAGTAACACATAAGTGTTTTCTGTTCCTTTTCAGATAATTTTCTCTTTTCATAAAGAAGAAATAAAAGCAGGTGTGGAGAGTAGCTTGGCAGTTAACTACACTTGGAATTAACAGGCCCTGTTACTGTTTATCTCTGGGACAGACATGGAAATTTCCCAGACTATAATGATGGTCAGGCCCATTAGAGGGAGCTACATGGTATATTAGTTTCAGGACATGGGATTCAGATGAGCCACTGACAGAAAACGCAAGTGATCCAAGGATACTAATGCAGCGTATGGAATACTTCAAGCCTCTTGGATCTTGACTCCAAAGCACCAGTCGATCACAGTATCACCTGCATGGCCAAAAGCCATTTGTGCCCACTATTCTTTGTTAGAGCTTAAACAGGAGACGACTCTCGGGGCATCCGTTCTTACGAAAGCAGCGCTGTAAATAATTTATCAGGTTTGGAACACCTGGATGTTCACTGACGGTTTCCTGGCAGCTTCTGCTGCTCTTCCAACTATGCAAGAAGATGCCCCCAGGTTAAGTGTACACAGAAGGAATCCAAAGTGATGTGGGAATGAGTGGCGTGAGCAGTCCAAATCTTGATATACAAGAATTATATTAGTAAGCAGTTCAACCTGTATGAAATGTTTAAATATCTAGAAAACAAATTTCTTAAACTAGTAGCTTTTTTTTGTTTCCATATTTGAAATGATTTAATCCCATTCTGCTCTCCAAACCCTGAAATCAGACTTTGTGTTAAAGATTAAATACATGCTCACATCAGCTTCCAAAGCAATCAGATTCTGCTTTTTCCTGAAGACAGTTAGTTGGTGTTTAAGCAAAATAACATCTTCCTAAACATCACATAAACTTTTCCATTTAGGGAAAAAAATAGATTCTTGATACTAGCCAAGGCATTGTATTAAAAATTTCAAAATGAATCACACTATCACTTCTCCAAAGGTTTTAGTAATCTCTAGTTTTCTGTTTCTTTAACTTTCTTGAAGGTGAAAGTTGCCCAGTTTAAAAATAAGTAGCTGGAGGACAAATAAATTGTCCACGGAGTCCTCATTATCGTATATACGCATGCTAAAATTATCTTGTGATTCCATCAGAATTTTAACTAACGACTTAACATATTGTGATGATTTAAATAACCACTTCCTTTTACCCTTTGAGGACAAGCTGTTGTTGACATCACTTTTTAAAAAATAATTTATCCTGCACCATGCACTATGCTACATACTTTTCATTCAGCATCTCTAATTCTTACCCAAAGACTGCAGTAAAGACATTATAACCGTGTTACGTTTTATAAATGAAGAAACCAGGGCTTTGGGAGTTTAAATGATTTGCTCCAAGGCCACAATTCTAGTAACAAGTAGAGCCAAGATTGAGTCCAGTTCTGTCTCAATCCAAGGCCACGTGAAAACCCACACCTCAGCCATGCTACCATCCCACTATGCATTTATATAGGCACAAACATGAACATTACCCCTCATCATTTGAGTCCCTAAACTGGAGTCACAAATACTAACAATGATATGTCCTTCTCCAAGTTTTGAAATTTTTGTCTTATAGACTTTTTAATGGCTGATTAGATCAGAGGTTGCCAACTTGCTTGATTACTGCACACGGGGTATGATCACCCGATTTTCTGGGAAAAGCACCAGACCACACCACTAAAAAAGCTGGACCATGACCCGGCCACTGAGTATCTGAATGTTCTGGAGCAAGTCACCCAGTTACTCTACGACAGATGTCTCTGATTCACAAACGACATCTATAATCACCCTCGAGGTGTCCGCAGCTGTGTTCATGATCCGGAAAGCACACCTCACACTTCACACAACAGCCCTCTCAGAAGCCACCATCAGGACAGAGAACATGCATTCCAATATTAGCATGGTGTGTTGTTGCAGGTCCCACAGAACTGAAAAATGCTAGAGGCCCTTTGTGACAATGCGGATGAGGATAAAATATGTGAGAATTCAGTGGCTTGTTTTAAAAAATGAAAAATGACACTAAGGGCATCGTTTATGGAAAGCCATTCATAGCCTCTGAGGTCAGAAAATTCCAATCTTAGATTTATGTTTGACTATGTTTTCAAACCACATGCAATAGATGGGTTTTTAAAAATGCAGGGTCAATACTGGTTGGCTGCAATGTCAACTGATTTGATTTTCTTCTGTCAGGGGCAAATACTTCAGGATAAAATGTCAGAAAACTTATTTTGGTTTCAAAAGTTGTAAATGCTTATTCTTTCCCAAAGGTCAGATATTGTAATGAAACTTGAAAGATAATGAAACAGCACGCTAAGCCACATATATTTTAATTTTCAAACCCTGTCTAAGCAGTCGAGTCATCTTAGAGGAGTTCCTCTTATTAAGTGTAATGTTCTCTTGAAATGTTTTTGTACAAATATGTTTACTGGAGGAAAGTGATACTAGCGAACGGTTAAATACCATATGCTACAAGTCATGGAAAAAAGAAGAGTTTAACTACAGTTCACATAAAACTGAGACCTCAAAGGAAGGTTATTTTGAAAATGTACACAAATAAAATTTAAAAACATTTGGGGGCATCTTGGAGTTCAAGTCTACAACATAAGCCAAGATGCAGCAGGGCTGGTATTTGGATGCTGTGCGGATGCTGGAATAACAGATAATCAACATCCAGGATACAGAGAGATGGACTGGATGCTTCAGCATTTCAGGCAAAATGAGAAACTGAACCAATGGAGATAAGGAAAAAAAAAAAAAGTCAACAACAACACGAGAAAGTAAACACAAGAGAAATGACAACCAGCACCATAGAAATACAAAATACTACAAGAAAATGTTATGAACTGTTATATGCCAACAAAATGGACAACCTAGAAGAAATGGACAAGTTTCTAGAAACATACAGCCTGCCAAGACTGAATCAAGAAGAAACAGATAACTTGAACAGATCAATTCCTAGAAGGGAAACAGAATTTGTAATGAAAACAAACAAACAAAAAACAAACAAAACCTCCCTGCAAACAAAAGTCCAGGGCTGGATGGCTTCACTGGGGAATTTTAGCAAATACACAAAGAACTTACACCTGTCCTCAAATCCACTGGCCAAATATATCAACTCCCTCTTTCACAGTCCTTCCCTCCTAAAGCGTCTTGAGCACAGCAGGTGCTCAGTAAAGTGTTCATTCAGCAATGCCTATCTTCTCATTTAATGTGAGCCTGCTATATTACTCAGGATAGTCTGCTTACCCGCCAGGGTTAGGTGGCTGAAAATTGCTCTTGGCTTAGAAGTGCACTACAAATACACAGATGTGACCAATACAGCATTTACAACTAAATCGTCTTACGTTCAAATTACATTCAAATTGATCTTCATCTCAAAAGGCCCTTACCTCTATTCTCAAATTTTTAACTATTAAAAAAAGGGGGGAGGGGGCTGTTAAGTTGCAGCATTTTGCCAAGAAATAATTTGAGACAAGGGTTAAAAATAAGATAACACAGCCCCAAAAGTAACCAATTAAAGAAAAAAGGGGAAAAAAAAGTTAAGAAATCACAAATCAAACCTACATATGCTATTTTTCTGACCTATATTCATCAAAGGCAATATCAAGAAACAGAACTTAACTATACTCACAACCATTACTTAATGAAACACTTTTTCGTACTATCATCTAAAGTTATTTTCCTCCAAGGTCCTAATGGAGAATTCAAGTGGCAGAATTATAATCGGAGAGGAAAGGAAAGGTTTCTTTCATCAATGTTATTTAGAGTCAATATATTCATTCCACAAATCCCACTTATGATATTGGCCTATCAATCTTTCCATTTTATACACGAGATTACACTTTTTTTTAAGTTTTTTCTTAACTGAAGTATAGTTGATTTACAATGTTGTGTTAGTTTCCGGGTACAGCATAGTGGGTGATTCAGTTATACATAACGATGTGTTCTTTTTCATATACATTTTAAATTTTTTTTAAAGAAAATATTCCAGTAATTAAACCGCTTTTGATGGTGTTCATTATACTACTTTTGAAGCGGAGGAACAGGGGAAACCGCAGTCTGAACTCTCGAATGCACAATAACTCAATACTTTGGTACAAATCCAGTCCCATGCTCTGGAACATCCAGAAAACCTTCCAAAATGTATGGGTTGCAAATAATACACATATAAATAATAGCTACCTCTCATTTTCTCATGTACATTAAAAAATAAAATATGTATCTAAATTAAAATATTAAACATTCAAACAAGATGGTTTAATTTATGGTGTTTCTTCACAATTTAACAGATTACAACAAGAAGCAAAAATTCTATAGGAGATGACATGGTCCATCACCCAGTCCCAGTAATTCAGTTTAGGATAAAAGTAGATGGGACTGGGACCACCTAAAGGGTGTGCAAACAATTCCTCAGATGTATCCATTTCTGCTTCAAAGAAGATGAAGAAATTCATTTAAATAGTTTGTGAGAGGATTATAGAATATTCTAGATGATAAAAAACTCATGTTTTCTAACATTGCAAAAGAAAAGTATATAAATGTGCCTTTTAATCTCCTAGTTGGATAATCCCTCTTTACTTTTTACTTATCCCATGTGGAAATACACACATTGTACGGTTAAATCTATTACATGAAAATTTTAAATGCTTGTCTTCCATGAGAAACATGTAGAATTACAAAGTCTATTTTATCACTTTTTCAAAGAAATTTAATTGCTGAAACTGAACAATCTAATGTCTGAAATTTGGTAGGATTTGATGAGTTTAAAGGAATGCTGACATCGAGGACATACCTAACCAGAAGACAAGCAAACATTTGAAGACAAAAGAATGACAATATCTCAAGAGAAACATTCCTATAAAATACAAAGTCAGTTCCCAAAGCTACACCATAGCTATCTTCCATATTTTTCAGTTACACACTTTCATGTCACTCAATCCTTAAAAGAGAACCTTTAGTGGACAGGTATGAACCTCAGATACTGCTCATATGAAGGGACACAACATTTCCACCCACCTAGAGATCAGGGACGAGATGATGGGTTTTTTCTGATCAGATCCCCAAAACATACAAGACTCAACCAGTCTTTCTCAATTCTTTTTGCTGGCACACATATAAAGAATTCTTAATGACCTACTAAAACTTAGAAGAATTTATGAAATTTGGGAAAATACCGTATCATCCAGTGTTCCTTAAACCCACACTTAAGTGATTTCAAAACCAGCCTGAATAAAACTAAACCAGTTTATTTATATTTATATATAATACACACACACTTTTTATTCTTTGCACTGTGAGAAATAGCCAATAGTGCCACTGAGGCTAATCTTAACCATCCATGCAGTCACGTAACAGCCTTAAAATCTTAATAAATTTTCCAGGGATCTTCACTGCCCAAGCCCTGTGAGGATATGAATGCATAAAGTTGATTTTTGTGAATGTGAGTGATGGAAGCTAATCTTTGACCACATACAGTAATTCTTCGTACAGCATCCATGCAAGACCTTGCATGAGACCCTGCGTGAGTAGAGCAGTGACCCTACTCACTAATGAGAACAAACTACAGCAGAGCCTTGAACACGGGGGTTAGGGGCACCCACCCTCTGTACAGATGAGAAGTCTGTGTATAACTTATAGCCAGCCCTCTGCACCAGCCATTCCTCCACAGATTCAACCAACTGCAGATCATGTAATACTGTAGTATTTACTACTGAAAAAAATCCTTGTGTAAGTGAATACACACAGTTCAAACCTGTGTTGCTCAAGGGTCAACTGCACTCCCATTACTGGACTAACTGTTACAAAGTTTTCCCCCTTAACACTTGAGTTAATGTGACTTTCATTATATTGATTGCTTTCAAGAGAAATACACAAATGTGTCCCTTTTTATTCTTCAATGGCAACCTTGTAAATAAATGGAGACAGGTGTTTTAGTTCCCATTAGTCTTCTCTTCTCTGGGCTACATAGTCCCACTTCCTCTGTCTTCTACATGATTTCCAGGCTCCTGGCTCCCCAGTGTGCCAACGTCTTTCCTAAAATTATTGTGTCTTGGACAGAAAACAGTATTCCAACTGTGACCCAGCCAGTGTTAAGGACATCAAGGATATGACTTTCCATGAGGTAGACACTCTTTTTCTATTTATACTGCCTAAAGGAGGATTTCTTTTTCTTTTTCTTTTTTTCTATTAAGCAACTGTACCATACAGTTGGCTCATATTAAATTTGTAGTCAAGTGAAACCTCCAGATGTTTTTCACAAACTGAAAATTTTCATATTCAGTTCTCACTTGGAGCCAGCAACCATATACACCAGTAACAGGCAGGGTAGAGCTGCCTGAGGGAGGGATAAATTTCCGGATAATCCACTATATTCTGTTATAAAACCTCTTCCAGCTGCCATTCTCATTGCTTAAGTTTTTATCAACTAAATTAAGTATTTTCCCTTTGTGGAAATCTGGAGCATTCAAATATATTTATGTATATTATTTATGTTGTATTTAACATGTGCTGGACACTGTTCTAAGTACTTTAAATATATTAATTCATCTGGATAATAACTCTCTCAAAGTTGGTACTATTACTATAAACATTTAACAAATGAAGAAACTGAAGGACAGACAATTTAAGTAACTTGTCCCAAATCACATAGCCAGTAAGAAGCAGAGCTGGGATTCAAAACCAGGTAGTTTAGAACCAGATTATATATAATACAATAATATTATGCTGCCTCCTGATCCTTAATAAATACTTAGAAAAACAGGCACTGTATCAGACACTTGGGAAGCAAACAAAATAATATACCATGATATTTCTATGTTTGTCTTAGTTCCATTATGCAGATGATAAATATATAGAACCACAATGAGCAACACAGAAATAGGTCACAGACATTCTGAGCATAATTTTATACTGAATCCAAAATATGAAGGTCTCTTTTTAGGGCTGTTGAAAGGTTTACATAAATTAATATTGTAAGGCACTTAGAGGAATGTCTGGCCCAACCTGATTGTTAGCTCTATTTAAATATCAATTTTATAAACGCATTTATTAATACAACTATGCATACATATAAATTCATACTTATAAGTTACAAAGTTCCTTAGGGCAAGAAAAAATAAACTTAATTAAATCATAATGAGACTACTTTTTTATTTAAAAAGTGAAATATTCTCTTAAAATATAGAAGAGAAGCATGGTGAAAACAGAAGCAGGCAGAACTATCAGAAACACTGCATGATGAAAAAAAAATCACTTAACTTCTTTAGCACTCATCTGCCAGTGGAAAGAACCCCACTAGCTTCATGTATGTCACCAACTTGTTTGAAGTTTAAAGATAAAACTACTCTAAAAAAACACGCATTACCACCAGACTTTATGGGTCACCTAAGTCAATCTAGGAGCTTGCCTCTTTTAAGTAGGGTAAATTGGTATTTTTTTGGCAACTCCTGTGTGTTCCTGCTAATGCAAGGTTATCTAAGACATGTTCTTTTGTTAGTGCTTTCAGATCAATGACACTAGATTCCACAGACTATCATTTTTGCCTAAGACTAAGGGCTACATACCGGTAAAACCTGAAGCTTCTCATCGCTAGGATTTCCTGAGCAAACTAGTCCTCAGCTGGCTTTGAAGTGTGGTTGCAGTGCTGTGCAGAGCAGAATGCGGATGCCATGACAGACAGAATTCAGCGTGAAATTCTACTGTCATTACATTGTGATCCACTGTCTTGTTATGGCTGTTCTCTTGTTGATACTCTGGGTTTTTTAAAATTATAATCATTGCTAATATTTATCAAGGTTTGTCACTGGCTGTTTGGTTTACTCCATAGTGTGAATGATGAAAACTTGCTTATTTTTTCTGTGATTCTCCAATAAACAGATTATTCCAGTAAATGTGATACATGCACGGCAGTTTCAATGTAAATCACCCATAAGGCAGCTGTAAACAGTATTCCACACCACCTCCCAAACAATTTTTGTTTCAGCATGGTTGGGAGAACGTCATTGTTCATTCACCTGTGAATTTATGTTAATTTGCAACAATAGGGTTTTTAAATAAAACTTACAAGCATGTGTTCAAATTCTTAGCTTAGAAATCCAGCCAGTTATACATGCTTCTCCATATCTACTTGTACTTATTGAATTATTTTCTTATGGAAACTTGCGATCAGGGAAATCAATCAAAAGGGGAAAGGAGGGAGAAAACCAGACAGAGACAGTGAAAGGTCTACGATGTAAGTTATCCCCCCAAGTACAAAAGGGACAAGATGCTTTGTTCCGCTCATGCCTCCACCATCACTATGTTTCCCTTTCTATCCTCATCCTTGCCATTCCTCATCACTGAGAACTGACCGCTTTATTTTACAGCAATTTACAGCAAGAACTAATACGATTACTATAATATTTAACTATTTCAAGCAAAGGAAATATATACACAAAGTCTTGTGGTAGCTCACAGAGAAAAAAATGTGACAATGAGTGTGTGTATGTCCATGTATGACTGAAAAATTGTGCTGAACACTGGAATTTGACACAACATTGTAAAATGATTATAAATCAATAAAAAATGTTTAAAAAAATTTCAAGCAAAGAATGATTTATCCTTTCAAAGTTTTACTTTGGTAATATCTCTTAATTCTGTATTTATAATCATGCTATTTAAAAAAAAGGCAAAAACTTAACACATTCTACTTCTAGTTTGTATCATCTCTCACCAGCATCCCCCTCACTGAAAGACACTGCCATTTCTTCATCCTCCCACACACAGTGAGTCCACTATTTCTTACTAGGTTATTACTATCTGTACTATCTACTTATTGTACATCTATAGCACCCAAAGGAATAAAAAAACCCATCTTTTACCCCTGACCTTGACCACCACTAGCCTTACCTTGGCATGTGTTTGGGCAGAAGTGCTTCTGATCTCAACCAGTGGGTCCAGCATACCACCAGGAAGTTACAGAAGGCTGGAGGGCTGGCTTTGGCCCACTTGCTACAGGTGGAATCAAACTTCAAGAGACAACCCAGTCAGGGAGGTGTCGTAGGGAAGATGAAAGCAAGGGAGCAGCAAAACACACACTGGCCACTCACCAGCACTAAAACCTTACACATGAGAGTCCACTTAACCTTTATAATTATTTCTAAACTGGAATTAATGATTCTGAAAGTGTGTTTTTGAAGGAACACCTTTGTTTGTCCAGGTGCATGAGGTTGTTTCCCTCTGCCATAGAAAAACAAGTTCAAGGCATTATGAAGAGTGTGCACTTAAAAGGAACACTTTCATCTCAGCTGTATGTGTACTAGGAAATGTCTCAGGATTAAAGTTCCAAGAAAGGAGTCAATTAAGACGGGTATAAGCGTATAAGTGCGTACATTGTTATCTATGGGAGCAAGGGAAGGAGGACTATTTAGTAAGGGAAATGGAGTTCCTGAGAGAGATGTAGTATCTACCTGCCATTATTTTTTGTAACTTTCATATTTATGATTGTACAAAGATTCATAGGGCTCTATTTCAAATGTGTGTATATTTTATAATTATTGAACATTTGGTAAATATGTATAAATACATTTTTATAAATGAAAAGCCACATTTTTTTTTTTTTTTACAGAATAGCGTGCGGCATTAGACTGTGGTACTGTACAAAACCAAACATAACTAAAATCAACTCAGGCTTCAATGGCTACACACTCCAGTGATTTCTAGCATTCCAAGTCCAATTATCATGCAACAGAAATTTTAAACTATTACTGTTACATAATTATTATACCAAGTTAAAGATATCAGTATACTGTTTATATGTATTTACATGCAATATAACATGTATGTGCAGTCAAACTGTAATAATTCTACCTAATAAATCTGAAAAAGGAAAAAAAATAAAGATATCAGTATTGCAAAATGAGGTTCTCTAAAAAATGAGTGTTATACTCTGACAATCTTAACTATAAAAGACAGGAAAGTTTTAAAAAGCACACACTAAAATATTAAATCAGATTTCAAAAATCTACAGTAATTTTAACTGAATCATCTCTCCAGTTTTAAGAACTGTTTCCAAGGCAGGAGATAAATACGCTAGTAACTCAGACTGCCTTTTAAAATTCATACATTCCTAAATATATAAAAATATTCGTATCTGTCTTCCCTTTGGGATGGCTTAGCAAATTTAGCCTGTTTTTATTTCCTTAGAGGGAGGGGACAATATAACATTAGTAAATGAGGTATTCTCCAGTAATCACCTAAGTCTAGCTGGCCTTCCATATATATACATACATACACACACACACACACACATATATATATATAGAACATGACCTTGGTGAGAGTCTTTATTAAATTATGTGGGTTTTCTTCTAACAGAAAATGTTTTCTAAAACAGGACACTGTATGTATTATAACGGACACCCTCATCAATAACATGCAATTGGATACAAGGTTTATTTTGGGGACGGGGGAGGGTGTAGCTCAGTGGTAGAGTGCGTACTGAACAAGCACCAAGTCATGGGCTTAACCTCCAGTATCTCCATTAAAATAAATAAATAAACAACAAACCTAATTAGCCCCTCCTTAAAAAAAAAAACTGGACAAAAAATTTATTTTAAGTTTAAAAAACTAAATAAAAGGTTGACTTTTATTCAAAAGTATTAGTTCAGTATTTAACCAAAAACTTCCATTAGAATTCTTTCTTCTAATACCATGCCTAATTACAAAAAAAAAAAAAAAAAAAAAGCACTCGGGCTGGATTGTCATTTTAACACACTGGCCAGCAAGTTAGTGCTGCCCTAAAATTTAAAAAGAAATACAATAATTGCTCTATCTAAAAACACAAGTGAAGTTGAGACTTTTCAATGATTGCTATTTAAGAAATCTATGCTATTATATTAGTAAAACTTTATAATTTAGGTGGGAAAGGGAAACACAGTTATTGCACAGTCCGAGCCAAATTATCCTAGACTGGCTATTCTCAGAGCCTGGATTTTCCAAATATTTGCCCGCTCTCGACTTGACGTTGCTCATTACCAATCTATGTTTTCAGGACTTCAAAGGCCAGCTATTCCAAGGAGCAACAAGCTAGACAGACATGAGACTTGAATGCCACGCTTCGGAACACAGAGTGCTCTGGCCCAGCCACAAAGCCAGGCCTTGTTTCACCTCTCCCATTTCCCGTTCATAGCAAAGGTTAGAAACAGATTCTGTTCCCAAGCACAAAAGTCAGTACGTCTTTTTTTATTACCAATAAAACTATGAGCAGCACACACAGGTACAAGTGTTTTACGCTATTTGCTTATTCTCTGCCAGAGTTATAAACCCTTAAGACAGATGGCAGTATAATTGTTAAATTCTACAGATTAACTCGGCTGCAATTAAAGCCACAAGCCTCACAGCCAACTGGATATTCTCACAGTGTTCAGTGGTTATCTGGCGTAAACACAGATTTATATCTGATAGAAATAGGTATAAAAAATATTCACTAATTTGATCATCTAAGTTAGAGCTACTATTAGTATAAAATGTTTCCTCAACAGCAAAACATCAGAGTTACATTTACACAAAGGCAAAATAAATGGCAGAAAGGTCAACTTTGGGGTGGGCTGGGGAAAAACACAAATACATGTGGCCTAAAATTTAATGCCCTAATATTCTAAGGTGAGTAATTTAATGCTTTGATAATTTCTGGACCAGTGGAACACGTAAGTTTATCTAAAATAACTATTTTATTTAACTTATCGTTACTATTATGGTTTTACCATTTCAACATCCTCTGTATTCTATCCCAACCAAACTGTATTTCCACTCAGGCTTAAACACCTCCCATGATCAGAAAAGCATTTATTTTTGGCCTTAGTCATAGTACTTGGGACAATATGAAACAAGCCTGTCACTCATAAACCTGCCCTCCCCTATTCCTATTCAAGTACAGTCCAAACGCCTGTCAGATTAAGGACATATGAATCAAGGGCAAGACAGTCATCCTTTTACTAGCCGATAACTTATCTGGAATCTGATAGCAAAGTGGAATGACTAAACCTTAACCCAGAAGCATCCAGAAGTTTCTATCTCTAGAGATAAACCTGAAGTGCATCCAGCGAGGGGACCTCAGTGAGCCCCAGGCAGCCCATCTTCAGGGACTCTGCTCCACACGACAGTGAAAAGCAGAGCTTGTGCTATGACCTTGGCAGAGCCTGAAAAACTCCTGTAACTCAGCCTTCACTGGGGATCTCTCAGGATACAAGAAAAAAAAATGCCTTGGATGCCCCCAAATTCCAGTCGGTGAAAGTTCCCGACCTGACCTTTACTCTCGGCCAAGATTGCAGCTACTGTCATTAGCAGTTGATTTTTCCATCTTCTTGGGACACTAGTTTATTCTAGGGTTGCCTCTACCCCACATCATGTCAACCTCAGCATGAAGCTCGGCTCATTCTCACAGGTTTAAAATCATGTAAAACTTGCAAGCAAGCGTTCATGGGAGGATGAGGATATGGGGGGATTTACACACTGCAATTTACTGTCAACGCCTGGTCCCCTGTATTTCCTCCTTCCCTTACTCTTTTACAAGTTGCCAAGAAGATTCCAAAATATTCTCTGTCACACAGTTTTTCCTCTCCTCCGTGAAGCCCTGGCTGCATCTGACATCCAAGCCCTTTGGGAATGGGTAGAATGAGAAGAGAGTGATATTTTCCCCATATTTGCAAAAATATCTAAATATGTTTCCATACTTTTTTCCTAAGAGAAATTTTGATGACAGTTGTAGAATCAGTAAGACAGTCTTCACTTGATGAAAAAGAAGTTCCTAAAACTACCTTCATGCCACTGTCTTTCTTCATTAATATTAAATCTAATCAGAGGGTTGAAATTTAATTTCAAGTAAATTATTTATTAAATATTGTATTTAGTACATAATAATGAGTATTCAAAAGAAATAAATCTTTTATATTTCATTATAAAATGAAACAGATTCATATGACTTTAATTTCTGTCAATTCGGACATTTTGAAATGCATCCTTATTACTAAGTAACAAAAGTTTCACTTAGTATAAATAAGACATGAAAAAAGTTACTTTCAGTGTATGGCCCTTTCCTCTCAATTGCAAACCCAAAGGCAATGTCTCAGAGTACTTTAAAAACCTCTGCTCTACGATTTTTAAGAGAAATTTTCTTCCAGTTTTAGTTATGACATTGTAAACCACTGCTTTAAAATACAGAATGCTTAGTTTCCTTAATCCATAATCTCATATATGGAAATGTACCTGGAAGAAATAATCAGAAAAGCAAACCAGGGTTTATAAAGATACTTACATCAGTATTACTTATACTGACAAAACTTGGAGATAATTGACCAGTCCAACAAGAGAGAAAAGCTTAAATAAATTATGACACATTCATACATTGACTGTTAAGAAGCATACATGTGATTAAAGTGCTGCAAAGTGACACAAGTTAAAAAGTGATAAAGTTCTCGTACTTTTAATGTTGTAGAAAATATATTAATTTAAAAATACAGAAAACCAATCAATATACATACTATAATTCTAATTATATAAACTATAAAAACACTGAAAAAAGTAACGAGAAGAACTGATAAAATACTAAGAATAAGATTTTCATTCTGTCGTTGTCTATTTCAGAAAGGATTTAAGCTAATGAATCTTTTAAGAATATAACTACATTAAATAAAATATAAGCAAAATGGGGCAGGAAACTGGACTGCCAGAAAACGAGAAGAGGAATGCTAAGTTACTGCCAAGGGTGAGGTTAGTTCACAAAAGTGTACCATCAAGTCTGGTGCATGGGACTCAGTGAGACCGTAGCTGGAGCACTCACAGCGGATACAATCAGTCACATCACATGATGCCCTCGAAGCAACAAGAACAGATAACTTTTATTGGGTGCCCACTCTGTGCCAAGCTCTGTGCTAGCAATTTGTGTGCATTACCTCATTTAATCCTCCCAACACCTTAGAGTAGTTATTATAATCATCCCCACTGTGCAGAAGAAGATATTCTGGAGGATTTTTAAGACAGGCTATCGGGGAGGGAACAGCTCAGTGGGAGAGCGCATGCTTAGCCACACAAGGTCCTGGGTTCAATCTCCAGGACCTCCATTAAATAAATTAATTGATTTTTAAAAAGACAGGCTATTGATCTTATCAGCAATCCTGTAAGGCATGATCTTTAGGATCAAAAAGATCTATGACATGAATAGAGTTTGTGGAAGATGGAATTAGATATATATCAAGATTCTTGAAAGAAAAAAAAAAAACTAAAGAATTAAGTTGCTTTATATAGCATGTGTAAGAGTACCTCTAAATCGGGAAGAAAACCTGCAACTTTAGAAAATGTTATTTATTCTACTGTGCTTGGTACACATTGGCTTCTTAATAAATGGTTTTTCAATGTTTAATTCTGTCCTTATTTTAAATCATGACCATTTAGTCATACACACACAAACACACACATTCACACACTCAACACACAAAAGTGGGATGTATGCACTCATTCTTAAATTTCTGAATTTGCCTTAAACTCATTATTTCATTTATTGATTGAACCATTACAGACTCTTCCCTGAACACTTAAAATGTATAAAATAGCTCTTGGGAACAAGGACAACAAAGACAGCTCATAAGAAAGCAACTCAATTTAGTTGTCAATTATTCCACATAGGAAAATGAACCTATGGCAGTTTTTTTTTAAAACATAGTTTAGAACACATACTATCAGATCCTTAAATTCAAAAGAGCTGATGTTTCTGGCAAGACTTTTAATCGAAGTCCCTCACTCCTTCTATATCCCCCCAGGATTTCACATAAATCCACCAGCAACCTGGGAAATGTTTCTGCAACCAAAATTCATATTGTGCTATCACTGAACCATGGATGTGCACCTTAGAATCAGCAACCATGATTTTTATATTTCTTAATGAAATAATGAGGGTGGCCCCATCACGCACTGGTTTGAAATGCACCCAAATGACTCCTTTTGGAGCAGAGTTTCCAAACAGAGGCAGTTATTGGTTCATTTTATGCATGAGGAGGTTAAAACTCACATATACTGAATATTACATCCGGAGTCACAAGCTAGGATGCATCCGAGTTTGGACCACACCCCACCGCTGTCGAATGCTGACGGCCACCCCAGGCTGCCTCTTTGTGTCCCCAGCTCTCATCTCATCTCATGAGCTTCACTCACACTGAGTTTACAGAACCTCAGAGTCATCTGTCAGTAAGTTACCAAGGAATGAGGAATTCAGTGAGGAGACAGAAGGCTTATTCAGGGTAAACTGAACACTATATCATAAAAGGACAGCCTTGCTTGGGGAGTAAAATAAGAATAATCACCCCTATGGGAAACCCGATGGATTGTAGCTTGGCCATTAACTACAACACAAACACGTGTTTTATCTGTCAAACGAAGGATCAATGCCAAGGGAGAGCCAAAAGAGGAGTGTGGGAAAGTCTGTGGGTTGGGGTGAGGGCTAGGGAAACAGCTGCTGTGGGCATGATACAAAAAAAAAAAAAAAAAAGGAAAAAATAGCAAGAGAGAAATTAGGAATAAATAGAATCTAACTATCTCTATATTATGTGGTTTAAAGAGAAGGTCTTTAAATAAAAGGTATTTTGGCGGGTTAAAAAAATATGCTGTTAACCATATCAGCGATCCTGGAAGGGCTGATTGTCAGGATTAAAAAGTAATGACTCACAGACACAGAAAACAAACTTACGGTTACCAGGGGAGAAGGGGGGATGGGAGTGGACGGATAATTTGGGAGTTTGAGATTTGCAGATACTAACTACTATATATAAAACAGATACTCAACAAGGTCCTACTGTATAGTACAGGGAACTAGATTCAGTACCTTGTAATAGCCTATACTGAAAAGATCTAAGAAGAAATATATAGTATAACTGAATCACTATGCTGCACACCAGAAACTAACAACATTGTAAACCAACTATACTTCAATTAAAAATAAAGGTAATGAGTATTTTATGATCAGAATTTCATGATGTTTGACATACTTTTATGTCTAATAATGGTTTATATTTGTTTATGAGACTTAAAAAAAATCATCCTTATGCTCTTAAAAATAACAATTGCTGCCCTCAGTTCAAACCATGAGAAAAGATAGCTACTGGAAAGAAAGAACATTAATGCAACAGACTTGTGTTTCTGCTATATTCAAATATCTATGCTTGGCCCAAAAGAAAAAAGACTGATAAGTGAGTCTCTACCTTTAAAAAATATGCAGCCTCTGAAATCTGCATATTTCATTCATTCAGCAAATCTTCCCCGTTTTCTTTCTGCCAGGCACTGTGTTTCTCTGGATTCAATGAATGAAAGAGAACGTCCATGGGGAACCTAGAGTCTAGACCAGTAAGGCTTATGAAAGCAAGTGCCTCCTAGTCCAAGCTCATGGAAGAACTAGACTGAGCAACTGGGGAAAATGACCTAGAAGTAATATCCAAGGAATTATTTTATTTGATAATTTTTCATAAGCAGGGACAACGTATATATACTGAAACAAATCTGATTACTCAAGAGAGATCTTAAATACTGCTGCCACTCAATGGTGTTAACACAGGGAAGAAATCCTCACCCTTCCACAAGGTATAATTCAATGCAGACAAAACACCAACAGGAGGCTGAATTGGATTTTAAAAACCTGCACTAAAAGGTAAATTTGAGACGTCTATGCCATGACTTACAGAAACCGTAACGCTGAAGCTAACAGGACCCCACTGACTCATCTTTATTTTGAACTATATCAGATTAGAAGATGTGCGAGGTATTTCCAATTATGTGATTTTAAAACTCTACTTGTCTGCCCTAAACGCACCTCTCCTCTCTTCCTAGACAGTCATGTTTTCAAGAGTGCCTCTTTTCTACAAACTCCCAGGAAATTGTGTCTCGTTCCTTGGCCTAACTGGCCATCTGTAGAAGGATAATTCCAAAATCTGTATTCTAGCCCAAATTTGTGTCTCATCTACAGCCTACATTCCAGTGATTTTATGAATTGTTACTCAGTATCATAGGCATACAATTTTATGAATATACAGTTGACCATTGAAGAATGCCAGGGGTAGGGGAATGTCCCCAACGCAGCCAGATATCGACTCAAAATCAAAGGAATTGATAAAGGACTCACCCAAGAACAAGAAGCTCAAAGAGTTTGGAGAACATTAGGACTCAAGCCCTAGTTTCTTTGATCCCACATATTTTGATCTCTAACCAAATACAAACTTTTCCCCACACTTGGTTAATTTAAAGATGTGCAAAATGAAAATACAGGTACTACATTTAATGGAAAGAAAACCTGAATATAAGTGGACCTGCACAGTTCAAACCCATGTTGTTCAAGGGTCAACTGCACATACCTTCAGAGCTTTCAGTAGCTCAGCAGGTTTCGCTGCTGCACTCATCACTCTTACTCTGGGATGTCTGCTATCAGCCCAGGTTTCCCCACGCATCACTTTTAAACCATCAAGTTAGAACACTACTTGTGTGAGATACCATTATACCATAATGAATGGGCTGGATCTAGACGGTGGTTTGTGCTACAAAATGAAGAAACCAACTGTCCTTGCCTCCTCCTGGGTTTCTGTTAATAAAGCATCTACAAAATGAGAAAGCCTGGGGCAGGTGTGAAAACGAAACTAAATTCAAACAGAAGCAGTATTTGGGGCTTACAATTTGCACTCTGCTCCATACTCCTGGACTGCACTTCTAGGCCTTATTTTATGTTGTTTTCTTCATACCAGGAAGGAGACCTGGTATGGTTTTGGACTATGAATGCTGAAATATATTCCCTTGGGACAAGAAGTACAGGAAATGCACGTTCATCTGGAATAAATTGGACTTTCAATGTTCTAGTTTCACTGACATTTTTACACACAGCAGAACATCTTACGAGCTGTGTTTGGCAAGGCAGGAATTATTTTCCCCATTAGACAGATCAAGAAACCAAAGTCAAGAGAATTTCTGAAACTGCCCAAGGCTTCAGCGTGGGTTGCTTTGTGACTTTGAACCCAAGTTCTGTACAAAGCCATGGTGTCTTCCTCTCACTGTAATACACACTCATGCATCCCAGATGACCTAGTGTTATTTTCTGATGATTTCCCAAGTATAACACATTAAAAAGCTTGTAGTAAGTGTTTATTGTGAACCGAACTGAAATGAAGTAAAGGACCCCTATATCTGTAAAAACAGAAACAAAAACAAAAACAAAAACAAATTTAATGTGTACAATAAAGGACACTTTCTCAAAGGCTTGCACTGATCCCATAGACAAGGTGTAACTCCCCAGCTATCTTCTCCACAGCAATCAGTATCCTACAGAACTTTAACCATATTCACACACTTGTAATTACTTAATACATTCCTACTACACTGTAAAGTCCACAAAAGCAGCATGGTGTTACTTTTTTCATCATTTTATTCCTAGTACAAGATGCAACTGGTGTTTCAATTTCCTATTACTGAATTGTGTAATACTGCCTTTATGCCACATATGAAGTATGAGCTAAAATGCGTACGGACTTTAAACAGATACTCCCCAACCCCAATTACAGTATTTGCTTTTTACAGCTAGTATGATGTTTAATATTAACAGAAAGAAGGAAAATCAGGCCAAACTGATAAATCCCATTTACGTGAGTTGGAGGAAAAGGATGGGTAACATTCCTCCTTCCCACTCAACTCTGAAGCTTGAGTTTAAGCTTCAGAAAAGGACTAAGAGGTAAGGAAGACAGAGTAGTTCTAAAGAAACAAAAAACAGAAAAACTAAATAAGATTCTTTATCCAATACCCCATTTACCACCTACATAGAAGGCCCAGCATTCAGATGCCCTAAGAGCCGATGATGTCATAGCGCCAACATGACTACTCAGATAGGTTTTTGTTTGTTTTTTCCCTTTCTTGGATCTGTATCTCCTACAGGTAAATCAAATACTTCTCATATTAAAAGAATGCTAGGCTAAACACAGATTCAATCAAATAGGTTGCCTGTGTGCTTCTCAGGAGAAAAAAAAACACACACACTGATCATTTTCTTAAATGTTTTCAAACTTAAAAGCTCTTCCAAGTAAATTAAGGGTTGGTGATTTAGAAACAATAGAGCTATGAAAAACAAGCATCAGGCTTCAAGCTGAAATCTAGTTAGGACACTACTAACCAGTGAAATACAATCCATAGCAATATGTTTTAAGAGTAAAACTAAAAAGCAGCGAACTACTTACTTATAGGGTTGTAACGGTTCTGTAGTTTTCATGAAGAAGATAAGCCACACAGAACCCAGAGTATTTGGATAGGTCATGAAAGTAAATTGAAATTTTCATCTGAGAGGCATTAAAGGCAAAAAGAAGAAGAGATACGTATAACCACTGAATTCTGTATGGAAAGTTACGTGATTACCTGATTGAAATGAAGGTCCTTGCGAATAATGGTGGTATGTAAACAAAGCACAGGGTAAGGAGATAATGTAAGAGTCCAGCTAGATAATGAAGGACTCAAAAATGAAGTACGAAGTGCTAGAGTAGATGGGGAATGTCAGGAGAGAAAGGGTAATGTTTTTAGCAAGCTGGGCTACGCAGAGACTCTGGGTTGCACCAGCCATCCATGGGGCTCCACTCATGGGAATCCTGGGGTCAACAACCAGGTGAAAACCACGTTCTTAAAGACTCCTCATACGTCATAGATTATGGCTGTAAGCAGCAGGGGTGGATAATGTTAAGACATTATTTCAGGAACTCAGGTGCAAAGTGACAAAGGCTTAGACCCTTGGTTGTCAAAGAGGAAAGAAGAAAGCCGAAGAGTAAGTGGAAGAATAATGTCGACATGAGAAATGCCGAATTTCTGACACACGCTACAACGTGGATGAACCTTGAGGACACTATGCAAAAAGAAATAAGCCAGTCATGAAAAGACAAATACTGTATGATCCCACTTATATGAGCTATCTAGAGTAGTCAAATTCATAGACACAGCAAGTAGATGGTGGTTATCAGGGGCTGGGGTGGGAAGATGGGGAGTTATTATGTAATGGATACAGTTTCTGCCTTTCAAATGCAAAGAGTTATGGAGATGGGATGGTGGTGGTGGTTGCTCAACAACATGAATACACTTAATACCGTGAAAATGTGCTTTTAGAAACGGTCGAGATGGTAAATCTTGTGTTATGTATATTATACTTCAGTTTAAAGTAATAATTAAAAGAAAAAAATGTTCCAAAATTTTGTGTCAGACTGAAATTGAGGGAGGAAGGAGAAAAGAATTCCAAATTATGCTTAGATCACTACTTTAGAAGAGGGAGGAAAACTGTAATAAAATAAGGGGATCCAGCCTGCCAGAGGGGAAGAGAATCAACTGTCAAATATGTTTGATAGGAACATCTAAATAGAAATGTTTCACGGACAGCTGGAAACAGTGGATAAGGTTCTGTGGACAGAACAGGAAATATGCTGGTTTTTATTTTAGTGTCACCATTTTGGCTGGGGAGGAGGCAGGGGGTTTGAGTTAATCATCATGTTCCATTCTGAGTCCTAGATGTTAACAGAGATGCTTTTAAAATATGTTAAAATATTTTTTTCACATCTTGGTATCTCTGAATTGCGGTGATCTTACAATGAACAGTGTCTTTTGATGAAAAACAGTAGTTGCCACAACAGACACAAACCTGATACAGCTTAGGGCAGAGTTATTCACAGAAGAGGGGATCGGTCCGGCGGGGCACACAGTGCAGCCTCAGGGAAGGAGAAGCAGAGTCAGCAAAGCCCTGAGGAGACTCAGATCCCTCTCCCTTACCCCCACTCTCTGCATCTGCTTCTTCCTTCTGCAGATTGACTTTCCTCTGCTCGTTAGCCTTGCAGGGGTTTTGGAAAGGGGTGGTGCATTTTGGTAAAGACTGATTTAATTTACACTTGGTCCCAATACCAAATTACTGGATCAGAATGTCATTGCTCAGCTTGAACCCAGTCAAGTACAGTCAAGATACCAAGGTCATGCCCAACAAGTGTGGCTTCCAGAGGATGACTACTGCCAAGTACAGCCCAACCCTCCAGTAGGCATCAAGTACCACTACATCCCAGGGAAGAAAGATGTTAATGTACAACCGAATTATATGGACATCTTCAGCCAGGAGGGAAGATGTGAAAGTCCTAGGAGGCAAAAGACAATGGTCTTTCACTATTTAAGTTGATTACATAGAATAGAAAATAAATATTAACAAAAAGGGGTCAAAGTTACAACAGGGCAGTTTTTGACTCAATATAACCATCCTATAGCAATGTTTTACTGATTGTTTTATATACAACATAATCTGTTTATGTTACCAGTCAACAAACCTGCAGAACTAGCATTTAATTTTGCATTTAACAGATGAAAAATCAAAGCTAAGAAATTCACTAACTTGCCCACAATTTGCACCAATGTTCCTTTGGATCCAAAGCACTTCTTTTTTTTTTTTTCTTCCCCAGCTTTATTAGAGTATGATTAAGAAATAAAAATTGTATCTACTTAAAGTATACAATGTGATTTTTGATATATATATATACATTGTGAAATGATTACTATAATTAAATTCATCAAAAATCTATCACCTACCATTTTTTCCCTTCTCTTTCTATTACACCCTTTGTGTATGTATGTGTGTGTATATATATATATACACCTCCATCTCTGCATTGATTTGAACGTGGTGTGCTCTCTTTCATTCGAGGTATTCAAGTAGTGGTTAAATAAACATTTGCCACAAAAATACTACAAGAATAATTACTGTTTGGGGTGGGAAACTTATCTGGTGATTTCCAACTGGAATGCTTCATAAGTTTACTCTTTTGGATTCAGTGACTTCATTTTGAAAGCATTTCATTATAAGCAAAGATCAACACCTCTCCCATCTATTAAGGTTTCACAATCTTGCTAATTTCCAAAAAGAAAACATACTGGATCTATTGCATTAGAATTGTCGGTAAGCATTTTTTAAGGAAAAGAGATCTGGTTCATCTTTAAACAGGAGAGCTAGTAATAGTAAATAGATCCAAATCTGACAAACAATTTTTTCTAGGAGGAATTGTAGAAGTGACCGCAGTTGGTGAAATATAGAATTTTTTAAAAATACAAACTATTCAAGGTAGAATGCTGCTGGTAGCTTCAATCTGGGTCACTGACTTACAAACATGACAACCATTTTTAGACTTCAAATGATCTAGTACATGTTGCTTTCAAGCTCCAGATTTCAGATACAGCAGCCTCAGAAGCTAGGGTAGGCTAGGAGGAATTCAGGCAGAGATGATGAGAAAAAGTTTGGTGATCTCTGCATCCCTACATCCTTCCATGGTTGGATCTAGTTAGTTAGTTTTAGTCTATCATTCATCGGATTTGAAAAGGATTTCATAAGAAACAAATGTTCCATTTCCAGAAGGAGAAAGGAAGAGAGAGAGGAAGTGGGGAGGGAGAAGGGGCAAGCGAGAAGGGAGAGCAGGAAGGGAGAAGGGGAAGGAAGGAAAATATATGTCACTTTTTTTATAAATTTCCAGGGTCCTCATTCTCAGTGGAGTCATCATTTCACTTTGAGAAACTAGGCAGCAGAAATAACGTATGTAAAGATAATTAACATTCTCAAAGATTTTAAATTTTGCATGGCATTTAGAAAAGTCTTTTCTAAATGTAGAATGCAAAATGTATTTAATGAAAAGAATATTGTGGTAAGAGAAAGAATGGCAATAAATTATATAATTATTCAGGATTATGTATTTTCCTTTAAAACTCATTTGTGTAGCTTACAGAATATAAACATGACATACTTCAGGAAAAAATCTAAATGGGGAAAAATAAGAGCAGATGTTACATCTAAATAATTATTTATAAATCCACTTAAGCTTTGAAATAAGAAAAATGACCCTTATGAAAAGAAACTCTTTAATAAAAGCTATCTACAAATTAAAGCCAGCTTGAGCCAATTTTCCACAAAGAAAAATGTGCCCTTAATAATGAGTGTTTTCTCACACCTATAGAGCTACACAACAGCGTAAATACCAGAGTAATAAATCTCACTTAAGAATATCAACTTTTTAGCTATTAGTTTTCATTTAAGGTATATATGTAGGTGCTAAACTAGTATTTTATAAAGGGAGCCAGATATACATGTTTAATGTTTTAAAATTTTATCCATACTTCTATAGATTCCTAAAATATTTTTTAATGAAGTGTAGTCAGTTACAATGTGTCGATTTCTGGTGCACAGCATAATGTCCCAGTCATGCATATATGTACATGTATTTGTTTTCATACTCTTTTTCATTAAAGGTTATTACAAGATACTGAATATAGTTCCCTGTGCTGTACAGAAGAAATTAGTTTTTTGTCTATTTTTGTATGTAGTGGTTAACATCTGCAAATCTCAAACTCCCAAATTTATCCCTTCCCACTCCCTTTCCCGAGTAACCATAACACTGTTTACTACGTCTGCCAGTCTGTTTCTTTTGTAGATGAGTTCATTAGTGTCCTCTTTTTCTCTTCTAAAATATTGCTATAGATGTGATTTTTCTAATAAAGTTCTACTTGTAAGAAAACATATTTCACTACACTTTAGTACAGGAAGAGTCAGAAACATAATGAAATTCCATAAAAAATTAAAATATTTTTATATATACCAGCTGCTTTTCTTCATGCAGTTACTAAGAGTAAAGATAAAATGCTACACACCTGGAAATCAAGTGGAAGCAATTTTTAAACAACTGTAGTTTTACAAAAACTAACTTAAACCCTAAAATTAGGTACTCCAAAAGCAATTAAAAATTTAATTCCAAGTAATAGAATCTTTGAATTGAAAGAAAATGAGGAGTGTTGGAATATCTTCCTGCAACTATCCAATCTAAAAAATCAGGCTCAAAAACCCAACAACCCCTTTCCTTATCTAGGAACGTTGGTAACATTCCCAGGTACATGATATAAATTGTTACAGTGTTAGATTCAGGGCTACTACCTTTACAGGCTAAGAATATCTGCTATCTTTATAGACTAAGAATATAAACTATTTCTATGTCCTGCTTCTATTGCCTTTTTAAAAATTCAGCCATTTAATTGGAGTATAATTAGCTGCCAAAAAAAAGTTTTTACTGAATACCTAAACTCAATCTTATGTATGAATTTTTAATTTTAATTTTTGAATTTAATTTTAAATTTTAATTTCCATTCAACAGATGAAGAAAAAGGCTCAGAGTTGCCGAGTAACTTCCCTCAAGCAACACAGCTGACAATCAACAACCGCCTCGACCCCAAGCCTGGGGTTGTAGTGGCTGTGACTCCTGACACCAGTAAGGCAAAGAAACAGCTTAAGGCAGGATACCGCTGCCGTGATCAGGGAAATAAGACACGCAACAGGGGGAGAAAACAGCTGCTGACCTGTGAGGGGCTAGGAAGGGGAGTTTTAAGGAAATGAGGTTGAGCTGCACAGGTTCAGAAGGTTCTGTGAAAGAGATGGGTCTGGAAATAGGGCATGAAGGACGAACAGGATTTCAGTAAGTGAGGACTAGAAGTTAGGTCATCCTGAGGACTGGCAGAGGGAAAGGGGGGAAGGAAGCTGGCGGGCTCCCAGGAAATGGGGTGTACGCTGACCAGAGCAAGGAAAAGATGTGCACAAAGCGTACACAAAGAGATCACATGAGGTCTGAACAATCCCCAGAAGTAGACCCTCACATAACAGAACAGATGTAACAAAGACAGAGAGAAAATTCCCGCAGGAACAGGGAAGGATTAGTAAATTGTGGTTTCAGGAGCAGGACTCATTAATTCCTCTTCCTCCTCTTCTCCCATTTCCTCTATCATTTCTCTTGCCTTCACGCCAAATTCAAAGCTTTACACAGACAACCTGATTTTAGGTTCCTCCCCTGAATAAAAGTTGATCAGAATAAGAACAAATATGGGGGGGGGGGGACCAGCAGAAAGCTAGGTCTGTGAATCACCAAGCAGTAGGAGACCATTAACAATTCTTTGTCAGGCATTAGCCAGCAGACAGATGTGTTTTTTTCGAAAAGGATTTTTTATGTGCCAGTTTCAGCTCCCACCTCTCCCTCCCCAAAAATGTATAAGCTACACAGAGGTGGATGTGCAGTGGTGTTTGGCAGGTAGCCAACAGCTCAAGGACTATGAATCATGCCTCTTAAGGAAAATAATTTAGATACACACAAATAAAGTGGTCTGAGGCTGACAGGTCAAAGAGTTAAACCAACCAGAATGGCTATTTCCATAAAAGAAATACTAGTTAAGTCAGATTAGTATTTCTCCAGACGAGATACAGTACTATTCAATGTATTTATTTTGTAACCAATAAATCAATAAAAATTATTTAATGCCTGTCTATTATGTATACAGTACTTTATTAGGTTCAAGTCAGAATAAAGAAAAAAATTCAGAGATGTGGCTCCTACCTCAAGGAACTCACAGCATTATATTTTTAACTTGGAAATGACCCAAGTTGTCTCATTCCTTTTCTAGACCTACGATTATATGGCTTCCTACATAAGCATGATTTTATGAAGTCCAGGACCCAATTAGTCTTAAGCAGGATGCAGTTCTAAAATTATAATTAAGTCACTTTTGCCAAAACTCAACTCAGTAAAAGACGGGGAGAAAGTATTTCCCCTCTGAAATAAAGTTATAAACTTAATGAACTTATTAAAGGAAACAAAAATGTTATTATCAGTAGAGTTTCATAAAATAACATATTCCTATAAATACGGCATACGATTTCTTTGTTTTAATTTCTCCCCAAATTCTAACACTAGAATGCTCAAAAGCCAGCTTACATTTTTCTGTCTTTTAAATTATTCTTTTTCAGGAATCCAGCCAAAGGATGTCATGTTAGATATGCAGATTTATCTGCCAAAAAGAGTGTAATTCCAGGAAAAGTCTTTGAAAGGAAATAATTCATTAGGAACTTCAGGGAGAAAGCTAAATATTGAACTTTGACTAAATTATTAACTTTCAGGGGTGGATAATTAAAATAAAAATTAGAGTGCCTGCCATGTATATATGGTCTCTCTCGAAATAGATATATATATACAGTTTTACATGCAGATATATATATAATCGAGATTAAATGGCTGATTACCCCTAAAGAATCTAATTAAAAATTCATTATACTTGATAGTCCTCACTTTGTTTAAATTTAAAGCTTAGATTTGAAGTAGCCCTGAAATAAAAATGGAAAGTGATATAATTTTTTTTCTTATAAAAGAAGACAAAATTGAGGTTGTTGTACTTCTCATTTCCTTATTGTGAACTATCATCCTGAGCACTCTGATGTTAAGTGTCTTCATTTCCTTTAGGAAGCAATTCCAACAAACTCTTCCATTCATGACACAGTTGTAAATCCAGCAATAATGGAGAAAAGGCCCCTGAATGGTAAATACAACTGTGGTCACAAATCCTATGTCTGACACAGGAAAGACAGACACACTGTCATCCTCAGGCCTCCATCTAGAACTCACTGACTCCAACTGCGAATAAAGAAGACCATTAAACTTAACAAGTGTGGTTAAGTGCTCTCTCTGCAAACATACAGTTGTTCCTTGCAGCAGAATCAAAGGTATCTGCTAAACACTGAACCGCTATCTCTAAGGGAGGGAATAAAAGTTTATAAAGAGGCACACAGAACAATATAGAAGCACAGAAGGTTAAGTCATTCGGCGTTAAGAAAATACCTCTATAAACATTTTAATGGTTTCTGAGGATGTGATTGTACTGCTGTATTTTAAAATAATTCAAGTTGACAATGAAGACCTTGAGCGTGCAAGAAGAAATTTAATTAAACTCAGTGTGTACTAGGTACACACCCACACACTAAGAAAATAAAATAAATTTGGTTAATAATTTACAACAACAATAAAAATCCATGTGATGGCATTCCTTAAGAAGAGAGAAAAATAACATGTTACTCTACAATGAGTAGGAGTTACATGCTATTTCTCTATTTCTATACAATGAGTAGGAGTTTGAATGACTGAAAAATTGTGCTGAACACTGGAATTTGACACAACATTGTAAAATGATTATAAATCAATAAAAAATGTTAAAAAAAAAAAGAAGAGAGAAAAATAACATGTTACTCTACAATGAGTAGGAGTTACATGCTATTTCTCTATTTCTATATAACTTCCTCTCAACTAATGATTCTCCTTAACATATAAAATTTTCTTCCTTTTTTTGACTTTAAAATGTAATATTTACTGGTACCCAAGCTTGTGTTTTCCAAAAACATTTGCTGACCCAAAGTATCACAGGATAACGTGTTTAACTCTAATAGCTCAGAGGTAGGATTATATCAACATAAATCTGTGCCTCTGAAGAGTTATTATCTTCCAGCTGGGATATAGACCTATTTTTCAAACTAGCATCACAAAACACTGAATTTTTACATCCATAAAAAGCAAAATCTCTAATTCGAAAAGATACATGCACCCCAATGTTCACAGAAATACTATTTACAATTATCAAGACATGGAAGCAACCTAAATGTCCATCAACAGATGAATGAAGAAAATGTGTTATATATACATACAAAGGAATATTACTCAGCTATAAAAAAGAATGAAATACTGTCATTTGCAGCAACATAGGTGGACCTACAGATTATCACATTAAGTGAAATAAGTCAGACAGAGAAGACAAACATTATTAAGATGTAACTTACATGTGGAATCTAAAAAATTATACAAATCAATCTATATACAAAAAAGAAACAGACTCACAGACATAGAAAACAAACTTATGGCTACCAAAGGGGAGAGGAAGGGAGGTACAAATTAGGAGTATGGGATTAACAGATACAAACTACTATACATAAAATAGATAAGCAACAAGGATCTACTGTATAGCACAGGGAACTATTTCCAGTATCTTGTAATAACATATAATGGAATATAATCTGAAAAATACATGATATATCTATATCTATATATCAACTATACTTCAATTTTGAAAATACTGTGGAAATAAAGAAAAATGGAATTTTCATTTTATAAAAATAAAAAATAGCCTAAATGTGAATGACTGGGTCAAAAATTTTTAGTGTGTTTATAACAGAAATTATAAATCTCCATTCATAAATTTCTTCCATAAATTTGGAATGATGAAATACTTTTCAAAATCATCACACTTAAAAATAACCAGTATCTGGGTACCACCTCAGACCATCAAATCAGAATTTTTAGGGGTAGGACTTGCTTGGTAAATAACTTATCATTAATTTCCTGCAGATGAGTCCAAGGCACAAATAAGGTTCAGAAAGTATGAATTCAATTGCCCTGGAGATCCTTCTGGCCCCAAACTGCTTAACTCACAGTCCCATCACACCACTCTCCCAGGAGCAGACAGCCACAAAGCTCCATAGACATTTCTTGAGCCTATCTCTGTAAACTTCCAAACGCCCTCCATGAAATGGGGATAACCACCAAATGCCACACTATGGTTGCCAAATTTAATAAGGAAAATGTACACATAAGATATTCTCTAAATTTCCAAGCACTACCTACATGTAAGTTATGATACTGTCTCACTTGTTGACCATCTATGTGGCACAACAACCAACAGGGTGGCGCACATGACAGGTGGGCTCAACTGTACACAGACCAACCTCCCCCCCAGCAAGGACCTCAGTCTCACTTACAAAAACATTCATAGTCTAAGGTGCAAAACATAAGTGCCATGAGGAAGGCACAATGCTATAGAGACTTAGAAAGGAGAAAAAATCCCCAACTAGGATGATCAGCAAATGCATCATGAGGCAGGCAGAAGATGGGTAAATTTTTTTATTGACATTAGTTGGAGATCAAGTTAGAGAGATGGGCATTAGAAGCAGGGGGCAAAATATGATAGCAGAAATAGGAAATCAACAAGGAGACAGAAATCTATCTACCTATGGGGGCAGGGGAGAGGGGGAGAAGCAGGTGGGGGGGAGGGGGAGGGAAAGAGCCACCACGCTATAGGCAATTCAAATTAGTTAGAAAACCGATGTGACAAAGGAAGCAGCAGTTTGAAAATGTTGACAGGTAGGAAGGGCAGATGAGAGAGGGTCATGAATCCCAAATTAAGAGACGCTCATTTTATCTGAAAGGCAACTAAGAACCACCAACTACGTTTCATCAAAGCAGTGACATGATTTTATATTAGCATTCAACAAAACCACTGTCATGATTAGAACCAACCTTTGGAAAGATCTAGTACCTTAGTGCAAGGGATGAATTAATACTCAGAGAGTATGGGGGCAGGAAGATCAGTTCAGAAGTTCCCACAAGAGTCCATGCCAGTATGACGTGCCCTTAAACTAGGACAGCAAGAATAGAAAAGGAAGGGAAGGGCTTGACATAATGATTATCACTTTGGAGAAAGTTATATCCTGGAAATTCCGGTGATGCCTTTGCCGTCTAGTGCAATGGAAACAGGAAGCCTTCAGAGCCAGACAGACCTGGACTCAAACCAGGCGCAGCACCTGATAAATAATAAAATCTTGGGTAAGGTACTCAACCTTTGTGGGATTCAGACAGGAATGGTGATATAGATCTCTAATGCTGTTATGAGAATTAGTGGTGATATCTGCAAAATGCTTAGCATATTGGGCGAAAATTAACAACAGGGAAAAAAGAGCAAACTCCAAGTTTCTCTTACTAAGAGAAACAAAAGTGTGGATTAAAAATATTAACAATGTTAAGGAGCCAGTGAACTTTTATAACAAAGAGTTCAGCTGCTGTTCTCCACATTCACCAGGGTCTGGTTGTCCCTTTCCTTCAGACAGCAGGAGACCAAGGTTTCTCATCCTCCAGCATCTCCCTGGTTTTGGGTACCAACTCCTTATTTTAAAAATAGAGTTCAGTTGGACACATGCCAGAACACAGACACCGACTTCCAGAAGGTAAAATGATACCTAGAACCCTGCTCCTGATTTCACACGTGTTTGGGGCAGAAAAGGATGAGTGTTAAAAGTATCTACTAATGGATGTCTCAAAGCAGAAGTGGACACGACAGGACTCAGGGAGAACTGTGCAGACACCAAGAGCAAAGGAGTCTTACAAAGCTTTTAAACCACAATCTTAATGTGCTCTTCCCTCTGTCCAATTCAATCATTCTTAAAATTTTGCCTCATTTGGAATGACTACATTGAAAATTAAGATGAATACACAATTGAGTGTTTAAAGCAACATTTAAAAAATATTCGTAAAAGATTTGCCAAATACAGTGAAGACATCTTTCCAAGTTATGAACTCAGAATACTGGTATGATGATTTTATAGATGAAAAAATTAATCTCCTTGTTGAAAAAAAAATAGAGAAAAGTAAAGCACTGAATGCTCTTAAAAGAACTGTTATTTCTGCCCACTGTTATATTTAAGTGAGGTTTCCTTGCCTCTCTAGTAGAAAATACTTAAAATCAGCATTTTTCAGCTTTCCCAGTCAATTGTTTAATAGTCTGAATCCTACATAAAATGACCAGTCAAGCAATAAAATTTGTTTTAACCCCAAGTTTATAGGTCTTAATTAATGTGCTAAAACTGTCTTCTGTATGCATTTTACTCTCTTCCTATAAACTTTCATCTTTCCATGAGGATCAGGATAAGTTTAAGGAAAGTGTCCTAGTTAAATAAATGCACTTAAGTCACCCATATTGGCTACAGTTCCTTTGACAGCTTGGTGATTTTATATAAAAGATTTAGGTTAGTGCCTTTTTTTTAAGGGAGGCACTGGGGAAAGAACCCAGGACTTCATGCGTGCTAACCACGCACTCTACCACTGAGTTATTACCCACCCCAATTGAAATTTTAAGTAATATAAAAATCTTATCTGTACACCCACCTTCACAGCAGCATTATTCATATAGTCAAAAAGTGGAAGTAACCCAACTATCCATCAATGAATAAACAAAATGAAATCTATGCATACAATGAAACATCATTCAGCCTTAAAAAAGAATGAAATTCTGACACACACTACAACATAAATGAACCCTGAAGACTATATACTTAGTGAAACAAGCCATTTCAAAAAAAGAAAAGATACAAATACTGTATAACTCCACTTGTATGAAGTAGCTAGAGTAGTCAAATGCACAGACACAGAAAGAATGGTGGTTACCGGGGGCGAGAGAGAGCTGGGAATGGGAAAGAGTTATCATTTTATGGGTACAGAGTTTCCATAAACTTGGGAAGTTTGGGAAGATGAAAAAGTTCTGGACATGCATGGTGGTGACGGTTGCACAACATTGTGAATATATTTAATGACCCTGAGAACAGTATAATTATAAATGTTTAAAATGGTAAATTTGTGTTACGTCTATATTACCACAATTCTTAAAAACACAGTAAAAACTTCCTCTAGCAACTGAAACTTCTTAGAGATACTGGAGTTCTAGGAAAAAAATGAGTCAGGAGAAGTTTTGATTCCAGAATAATATATCCAATCACTGGTGCTAAACAAACTTGTCCCGTGTCTACTTTTATTCATTTAATTTATGCATTTAAGAATCATTGTTCTCACAAAGACTGGAATGAAAGCCACTAAAACAAATGGCTTCTAGCAGCCTATACCATTTTAGGGAAGACAGAGAAACCTACGTTAAAATGTAAGTACAGTTCTTTCGATGGCCTGCTTTCTTTTTCATAAAAACATTAGGCTTTTTATAACTCAGAGTCTCAGTACAGGTTTTCAAAACAGTACTGGCAGAGTTATCAGGACAAAAGTTTTGGAGGTAGGCGTAAACCCATCAATTGATGACACAGAATAAGACATCTGAGATGCCTAAATTGAGAAAATAAAATAAAGTATCTTTATTACCACATTATCGCTAAGGATTAAAAAAAAGTGAAATAACAGGAAAAATTTTGCAAATTGGCCCTACTGTTTCTCCTCCAGAATAACACTAAGTTCCTCTCCTCCCCAGACACCTCCTCCTCTTCCTTTACCGATAGACTACTGGGTATTTTCCCCCTAAATTAGTTTAGCCTTAGTAATTACTCGTTTGGAAATAAAGGTCAGAAAAAAAAAAAAAAGAGAGAGAGAGAGAAAGGTTGTTAGGATGAACTGGATAGAGATGGCCAGCACTCCTGGAAAAAAGGGCACTCTCATGGACAAATGGATGTCATTAAGTTTCCATAGAAGGAATTAGAGAATTGACTAAAGTTCAGTATGTATTCACCAAATCCTCTACTTGTTTTAAACCTGCCCATATTTCATCAATACTCCTGTGAACAACCTTCCTTTACTATCGTTCATTTACAAACTCATCTTTTTCAGAATTCTTAAAATGAGCTTTGTTGGCACTTAAGAAAATGGGTTGATATCACTTTTGACTGAGCTACCTATTTTAATAATTCTGAATTAATCAATACAGTTTATAGGCCATCTTTAAAATAAACACCCAACACACAATTATCATCCCAGTCAATTCGTTTTGGTTTGTTTGTTTGTTTGTTTTAATATATATAACAAACCTAAATTTTAGAGAGTAAGCATTATAATTTACTCAAAGCCACACAGTGGGTACATGGTAGAGCAGGGATTTTACTAATTCCAGGCTTTCTGACCACTGTATAGCGGTCTATATGCCTCAAACTACGGCAAGCAAAACCGGTCAAAATGTTACAAATCCAAGAGCAGAATTCTGGAATCCATGCTACCAAAACCACATCTAACAAGACAGCTCATAAGAGAGAGAAAACTCAACGAACTTGCAGGCATCCAACCCTAAGTATTTATCCTTTATTTAAACAAGAATTAGATAATGTTCTAAACTCCCTCTCACAAAATTATACAGTTATTTGTAAAACCAAATTTATCACAGCTTATATTTTCTCCGTTAAATTTAACATTCTTACTTTTTGCCCAATGACTGACTCCAGCACGGTTTGAAATTTATGTCCAACCATGCAAACTATGACCCATACCTTCCAGTTTCGGACAATTGGAAATTTAATCAATATGCTTCCTGTGTTTTTATTCAAGTCCTTAATACACTGCTGAAGAGGACCCAGGCAAGGAAAGCATCCTGGCTTTGGAGAGTCAAGCTATAAATTCTCCTGTCCTCTTTTTCTCTCACCACCCAGACCCAATTTCACTGGCTTCAGCGACAGCACCACATGCCAAAACAGAAGATAAAGGCATCGATACGAGCGGCTTTATCACGCCAGTAAAATTTTAATGGGTCCTACAGCTCACTACTTTTAGAAAGGTGACTAAAGAGGAAAACCAAGTAACAGAGATAAATCAGCCAAAGGGTAACTCTATAAATTAAAAGAGGAATGTTTCAACAAGTATCACATTTTTCGTTTATATTGGGAAACCCTGAGGGGTTTTGTTGTTGTTATAAATGTTTGTTAATATTTGTTTTCTTAATTACAAAAGGAATATAATAAGCTTTTTTTTTTAGAAAACCTTTAATCAATAGAGAAAATGTAAATTTTTTTAAAAAGAGAAAATATTGCTTTATTTTTTTAACCAAACCCACTGGTAATTCATGTTAATAATTTGGCATTTTAAAATACTGACTTCCAGTCTTGAATATTGCATTCATAGAGATCTCCCTAGGTTGTCAAATTTTCTTATCTTTCAGATGCAAATAAAGATATGTACAAATACACATTTAAAGACTATACTGCTTCATTCAATTGAAAAGAAATCCTTATGATTCATTCCAAAAAAACTCTTTTGATAATATTTCTACTACCTCATTCCATATAAAACCAAATGAAGACTACACTATCAATCCCAAATTACATTCTAAACATAATAAACAGTGGCTACAATTTATTGAACGTGTAATATCTTCCAGTTTGCAAACATCATTTTATTTACCAGAGCAAGCCTGTAAGGTAGTTTTAATTATCCATATTTCATAAATGAATATATTCAATCTCAGAGCGATTAATCACTTTATGATTAATTATAAATATTTAAGGCCAGAGAGCTCATAAGTGGCTGGAGTGAATACTGGAACTCATATATGCTAAGAAATCTTGCATCTTAATCACTGCCCTGTACTTGAATCTCTCCATTAATAGACCTTGCTATCTGGCTATTTTCACACTTAGAATAAAAAGAAAATTTAATTCCCATTTATTTCATTCTCCTGTCCATATGGCATATTAATAAGAATATATGCACAATACTCTAAAGTTTTCCTCAATCCGAGCACTACGGACATCTTGGGTTAGGTAATTCTTTGTCTGGGGGACTGTCCTGGGCATTGTAGGATGTTTAACAACATTCTGGCCTCCACCTACCACAGGCACCTTGACAGCACCCCCTCAAGTCCTGACAACTAGAAACACCTTCAGACTTGGGGGCAAAACTAACCCCAGTTGATAACCGATGCAATACTCTATTTAAGAAAACAGAATTAGCAGAAATAACTGACTCAAGCTCTGGTATATTTTATTTACACTTTAAAATCACATTTTCCCCCATGGATATGACAAATTATAGACTTTGGCACACCACTGGAGGAATATGTAGAGTTCTACACAATTGCTTTTCCAATAGCTCAAATATTACACAAATCAATATTGAACTAAACTAGATCAAAAAAAAGTATTTCAGGTGCAACCCTTTAGCAGTTCATTTCATTCCAACGTTAAATAAAGTAAACATTCATCTATTGCCCAAAGCGGCACAAAGAGGTATATTATTTATCCCAACTCATGAAAAAGTAATTCATACCATCTTTAATGCAGCACTATCCTTTTAGAACGTTCAGTGTTCTAGCTACTCTGCCCCGTTTTTTTATGATTTCCCTGTAAGTTATAAGCATGAACTCATAAACTATAGAAACTAAATAATGAAGCATAACTTTATGAGGAAACAAAAATTATGAAACAGCCTGCCATTGAAGGTTAGAAAACCAGTAATTAAAGTCAAAAGTAAAACCAAATGACCTGTAAAAATTGAGGCAAATATTGCCTCTTGCAAGAATATTTCACCAATGTCAAATGAAACTGCCGAAAAGGCCCTTCCTCTAAGCTATATTTATTTAAATGTCTCCTAACAGGAATTTTGTACAGGAAAGTCAATGCTCACTTGGTCCACAAATTAGGTTCATGCCCTTCTTGGATTAAGTTTATAGAGCTGTGACTTGCAAACTTGTTTTTTCTCACTTCAACATACCTGATGGATGTGACACACAATCAGTAACTGGCTCACTACAGCATTGATTCAGGCTGGGGGGAGGTCTCCCTGGAGAGAACATATCAGAATCAAAGGCAGGCTTGACTCTGAAAAAGCCTACCACATGATATGCACCTTTGTAGAAGACAAAGGGCCATTGTTCCTGCCATCCCAAAGCTCACCTGGGATGAGAAGTTCATTTCACCATTGACTGTACCACCTTATGCGGATAGTACTTCCAAAAGCACCCATAATTTGATGCTTTGAATCTCAAGCCTTTCTTTTCCAGCGACTTTTAGACCTATATGGGGTGATAGTTAGCAATCTCTCAAATTGTTGTAATATTTGTGTTAAGTATTATGTACAAAATCATGGACAAAATGTCACAGGGCCATACTGGTTCTTTTGCTGGCTATGGTTTTGTACCATTATTCAACTCGCTACAGATTTCTATTAGTTTTAACATCTACTTCGAATGAAGAGGAAGTAGATAAATGGAACTATTTAATTCCCTAAAATGTAACCACGTTTTATCTACAGGGCTTCTGTCTCCCACTTCCCACTCTTCCAGCCACACAGAAATCACCAAAAGGTATTTAATACATCAGAAATCTTGACTTTTTTCCTGTTTTCATCTGAATCAAACAAGAACAGAAGGTCCAAAGTATCAATGCAATACAGATAAAGCTTAGTGTTAATTCGTGATGGTCTTCGAAGTTTTAGCTGTCCAAAAATTAAATACATAGATGATTGTACTGACCCAAAAAAACAGTGCAGTCTTAGTATGTGTTAAGGGTCTTACTATCTAGATGAGTGGTGTGTAAGTAGGTCTGTGACAGAATCACACAGCCTCCTGCCTCATCACCCACATTTTGATAGGGTTTAAGTTTAGGATTGGTGCTTAGGTAAGTATATGCTGATAAAAGTGCATAAATGATTTTGATACCAAAAAAGGTGACAGTCAAACTCTGCTTGGTTCCAGTTAGACCACATCTAAACTACTGTACCAGATTCTGGATTTCTCGAGAAAGAAAAGAGAGAAGGAAAGGGAGAGGGGAGATGGTATGGAAGGGAACTTGGCTCCTGTCATGGTAGTAACTAAGGAAAAGCTTACTGAGGACCGTTTGTTTGGAATTTCATTAATTTGGCTCTACCTTTACTTCCCTCCAACCCTGTAACAGCAGCAACACTTTCTAGGAAAAGGAATACACATAATAACAAAATAATTTCTCCAAAAATCCACTATGATATATAAGGACAAGTTTAGAAGAATACCGAAAGCCAGATTTTACCAGGCGGCAATCTCCACCAAGTGGGCAAAGAAGAGAAATCACACTGGACTTACAGAAACTTGACCTAGAGTGTGTAGCCTAATTCGTACATGTGTAATTACATAGAGAAGCCACTGACTAACCCTGCCAATTATACAGTTTTTCATGTTTTTCTTCAATCACCTTTCCTTTCTATGCTACTGTCCAAAGAAATCTTCAATGGCTATAACCTGGACTTTTATAATAGCCTCTTAACTGTCTCCTGTGTCCACTGTGCCCCTCATCTGATCCACTGCTATCAAAATTATGTTTAATCTGTCCACATCATTCTCTGGCTAAAATTCTTGTAATAGCTTTCAGTGCAGACAATCATGTTCATACTCCTCAGTCTAATTCTGAATGCTTTCTCTTTCTCATTCCCCACTCCCAACTTATCCATCTTATCTTTTCCTTTTTTTTTTTTAATTTTTTTTTCAGGGGAAGAGGTAACTAGGTTTATTTATTCACTTATTTTTTAAGTGGAGGTACTGGGGATTGAACCCAGGACCTTGTGCATGCTATAGGCAGGCACTCTACCACTGAGCTATCTCCTCCCCCCATCTTATCTCTTAAAGATGTCCCACACCCCACCTCTCCTCCCACTGCAAAGGCTGGACTACTGGTTCCACCTGTCGTTTCTGGAACACAGCATGGCTCCACACTTGGCATCCAGCTCCAAAACCGGTTTTATCCTCTCCCTCCTTCCTTCCCTCTGAACCTCATGCCCACAAGAGAAATACAGCAAAACATTCTTTGAAAGATACATTCTTTTTTTTTCTTTTTTAGATATATTTTTATATTGTACCAAAGTTTATGACAGTTAGCTTACTATTAACATAAACACATGAAAAAAGTTAAACATAAATCAAAAAGAGAAGTCGGAAAGGAAAGGAAGATAGAATATTACCAGAAATCCACGTTAAGAGGGTGATGGTATTCAAGCAATAAATTTAGCTGTGACCTTTCTGGACTTTCTGTATTTCAAAGCATTTATCACTTGCACTGTAATCATCCATTAATGTAGTGTCTTTATTATAAGCTTGGAGGTGGGTGGGCAGGGGCAGTCCATTCAGAACCCTCCCCCGACAGTCCTGCCCTCTCCAGCAGGTTGTGGGCACTCTTCAAATGTTCTGGAATAAAACACCTGAAGAGTGTAGGTTTTCCAAGGAGAACTCCCATAAGCCAGAGAGCCGCGGTCCCAGTCTAGGAGCTAACCATGCTAAAGGTGACCTTCCCACTAGGAACAAGAAGCACGTACCAGTTTGGCATTCTGGTCTTCCTTACAACTAAATTCCCCAGTGTAAATTAATAATCTGACATTCTGATTGATGAGTTAGAGTTTTATTATTAGTGTGTCTCAGCAATGGATAACCCCTGGTTCTATGGAAAAAGTGCATCTCTGACCTGTGAGGCAGAGATATGGACTCCTGCCAAATGCGAACTCCAGTCTCCACACTCCCACCCCCCGCCCGCCAGCATCCACCAACCCACAGAGAAATGCCTGCCAGTTTCTGTCACCTTAACCATCTCAAACATAATCAGCCAGTACTAATCTGCTAACTCTCCTGGGACAGAACAGTAAAAAGAGGGTGCAATACTTCAGTAAAGGTTTTTTTTTTTTCGGTTTAACTACCTTCTGTGATTCTATCCTATTTATTTCTGGCAAAAAATTTTGGAGAGGTTAAGCGAGACCCCAGTCTCTTTATTTTTTCAAGACAGTTATATAAACTGGTTTAATAGTCTCAACATTATTTCCACAGAAATTGATAGTTCTTCAAACAAGAAAACATGTTAATAATCCCAGACATGGAAGTTAATTTGTGAAATACTGCTTTCTTTTCCTATTCATTTATTGGAACAAGCAAAACTAAATGGAAACACACAAAGTTCCTTAGTCTTAGACAGGAAATGCAAAGAATAATAATAAAAAAAAAAAAACCCTGACAAGCAAAACGGAAATTAATCAATATTATACACAGAGTAACTCAGCTGCAGAAAAAGCAACATCCAGAAAGAACTCATAATATTTCTGCATAGGAGTTATGGATGACATTTTAAAATATTATAAAATTAAAATGCTTATATTTTATTTATGGACTATGCATAAACTATTACAAAAATCATACTATGTATTAGTAAGTACTTTGGTACACAGAATCCTTTCAGGCCAAAAACAATTTTTTTTAATGTTTATTACTTTGAAAAACAGTCATTATGAAGTTGAGCCTTACTGGCCTAATAATCAGCAAGGCAAGCTCAATACTTTCTTTATATATGTTTTATAATGAATTTTCCCTTCTTAGGGGGAGGGTGTAGCTCAGTGGTAGAGTGCGTGCTTAGCATGCATGAGGTTCTGGGTTCAATCCCCAGCACCTCCGTTAAAATCAAACAAATAAATAAATGCAATAAACCTACCCCCAGCAAAACAAACAAACAAAAAGAATTATCGCTTCTTAATAGAACATAATTCACTTTCACTTGCATCTCAACACATTACAGTCACGGTGTTAGTTTTGCTACCACCTTTTAAGCAAAAATAGGCCGAAAATCCATTGTAAAAACTGAAGCATGCTTCAATACACGTGTATGCATTTCAGCACACATCTATGTATATTTTTCCATAAAACCATACTTTCAGGCGAAGTTACAAAAATTGTGCACATGCCAATCAATAATTTCAAGGACCCAATTTGCAGGATCACATACTCAGTGAACCTCCAATCTTACAAGAAACTTATGCCTTTCCAGCCGTCTGGGTGAAGACTTGGGAATGCAGAAGGATTTTACTTCTGAACATGCTTTACACCCAGGACTGAAGAGCATAGTACTGTTCATAAAAGCCCCCGGAGTTCCTATCTCCACGTCTAAGTCCAACAGCCAGTATTAGGTAAGTGGTCCTAAGAGCACCCTGGGAACACATCCAGAGGAACAACACAAAATGAAGTTTCCTTATAAAGTTTTAAATGTTTTTCTGATTATAAAGTAAGCATGCAGGGCTGAAAACTTAGAAAATCAGACATAGAAAAATAAATAAAATTCACCTGCGATACCCTCATACAAGCAACAGCAAACATTTTGACAATTTTCTCCTCTGCTATGCATCTGGTTGTGTAGCATCCTGCATCCTCCATTTTATTTCCCAATTTCCCTCTCCATTCATCAAAGTATTTTCCCATGTGATTTAAAAACTCTTCATTTCACAGGTTTTTAAATTCCTTCTCTTTTGTTGCTCCCAAGCAGTATGGGAAATATTTCATAATCAGATAGTAACCACTATGTAGAGTTAGCAAACTCTGAAAAGTTACAGTGCAATCAAGCTATCGTAATTTAAATATTTATATAACACCTATCACTGAAGTGTTCTGTAGGTTGACAAATGATCTGAGTTAATATGAAAACAAAATAGAAGCATTTCCTCTATAGGAAGGTCTGGGGAACACTGGCAACATGCCTTTAGATAAAAATGGGATTTGTCAGACTATTGAAAGACTAATAAAAAGAGAAAGGCTTGCATTTTCTTGAAGAGTCCAATTTTTTTTTTTTTGCTATATTATAGCTTAGGATTTTAGAGCATGAGTTATAAAAGTATCTGCTGAAGAGAGAGGAGAATGACACTTAAATGTCTTAAACATTGATTTTCTTCAAATTGATTTTAAAATTTAAAAAACACTTATGTAAGAATAAAATTTCAAAGCTAACTTTTATCTGACCGAATGCTATAATTTGGTCCAACAAATGTTAACACTTTACAAAGAGTTTAAGATACTTGATTAGAGCTGCAAAAGAAGGCAATATGATGGCTTTCTTCATAATTTGTACATCTTCTGGAAGCCAAAGGCAGGAGATAAAATTGAAAAGAAGAAAAAGAAAGTCAACCCAGTCAGATTTTTTAAAAGCAAGAAATGACTATATATATCTCCTTAATATTAGGCCCCAAAATAAAAGAGAAAACATTAAAGGAACTCTCTCTCTCTACCTTCCAAGAGATCAGCCAGTCAGTACCAACCTTGCTGGCATCACTTTCTGTATATCCTTACAATTTTCCCACAGACACTACCTCTTGTACAACTCTCTGTCCTCCCTGGATTGTGGCAAGTCCTCTAACCTCCCCTCTTCCATCCTACCACCTATTTTCACTCAGCACACAGAGCCTATCGATTGTAAGTTTGATCACATCCTTGCTCTACTTAAAGCCCTGCCTTCGATGGCTCCCCATTACTCTTGGAGTACCAGTCTTGCAGTGACCCCTCCAAGGCCTGTTGATCTGCTGGTCTTCCCCCTCACCTCTCTGACATCTCCTACATCAAGAAGTGAAAAACCAAAGAACTTTCCATGACCAAGTTGGAGAATAAGAGGACTACCCCAGGCAGAAGGTCTAAGTGGAAACCCACGGTGATAGAATGGGATGACACAGGATTCCTGCTCCCACTGAAGTCCAACCAAAACAACCACCTCACTCTAGACTGAAAAATCCCTCAATAGGTGGGAAAATCTGGAAGAAAAGTGGTCTGTGTATCGGGGTCCTGTGGAAGCTGGTAAGAAGAGGGAACAGCTAGAGGAATATTCTTATATGATGACATAAACAACCACTATCTTCTACTGAGGGCCATAGTGGTGAACTAGCTCCTTTCCATAGATTGTAAGCAGGAAGTTCTTGTTATTTGAGAATAATGGTCTCATTGGCAAATAATGAGAAAAAGGGAGGTTATGACGAGAACTTTACCACAAAAAATTAAACTAACAATTCTGGAAAAAAAGAAAACATTTTGTTTTTCAAAAACAAAGCACAGATTGTAACAGCAGCAAGAGCAGAAATAAAGTTTCCGATGGGGTTATATGACACATAACTGCACAACTGAGTCAACACTCACCAGCCATTTTCACAAACACGTTCAAAGACTCCAATCAATTTTCCTCAATATCCTCCTCTCCTTCACCGTTTTTCACTCACATCATTTTCTTCTGAAGCACCTGTCACCATCGTTGTCACATTTTTCTCTTTCCACTGTTAACCTGTCTGACTCTCAGGGCTCTTCAACTGTAATTAAAGCAACTCTCTAGTATCATCTTAATTAACTTCAGAAGACCTGCATCTTTTGCTAGACCCTGCAACTCTGTTTTCTCTTTTTTATCAAGTGCAAAATTGTTTGCATTATTTCACACTGTCCTTTCTGATATTTACCTGCCATCTTCAATGATGGGGCCCTAACGGGTAGGAATAGATACTACTCCTGTTCAGTGGGGAGGGATGTTTGACAAGAATCGATGGCCATCGATTCCATTGATTTAATCTTCACACCCCAAGAAGTATTCCTGTGTTATAGATAGGATTATTCAAGTCGATAGATGGGATTAAGAAAGTTGAAGGAACTTGTATACTACAAAGCCTTTACTTGTCTCAGCCCAGTGCATATACTCTTTCTACTTAACATCTGTAGAACAATTTGTTTTTATTTAAGCTCGTAACAGCCTATGAAATGGGTAAAGAATCTATCGCTCTTATCTCCCAGAAGACATTGACCTGCAGAGTGGTCAAGTAACTTCTCTGAGGTATTCTCAATGGGGAAATCAAAGCAAAAACTTTCTGACTGTCATAGGTTGATAAACTATAATCTCTCTCTCTATGGGTATGTATGTATGAATGTGCATGTATGTGTGTATAAATAATATATCAGTTTTCCCCATGCTACTGAGCCAAGTGCTTTTTAACTATTTGCTTAATCAGACTGCAAAAGTCTAAAACTTTCTGTCCAGTTTTAGTGGACAAAAGTTTGTGTGGGGGAGGGGGGATAATTAGGTGGTTTGTTTTTTTTTTTAATGGAAGTACTGGGGATTGAACCCAGGACCTTGTACATGCTAAGCACATGCTCTACCACTGACCTATACCCTCCCTCCCTTAGTAGACAAAAGTTTGAAGCCCTGTGTTTCTCTGCTGAGGCAACCAAAATGCTCCTTACATCCTTAGATTTCTGGACCCCACTCTACACATATCTAAATCAGAATATCTGACCATAGGACCTCAGAATTTGCATTTTAATAGGCTTTCCAGATAATTTTTATTTACAGCAAAAATTGAGAACTATAGCATTGAGAACACAGAGCAGCTCGATTTAGAAAGTGCCAGATAGTGTAATCAAAAGAAGGTGAGGTCAAGTGATCTCACAAATTCTGAAAGCATCCAAAGGAAATCTATTAATCTATGAATGAGAGACATTTACTATTAGAATTCATAAACAATGGTTTGATTAACAGGGCATTATAATTATATAAGGTTAGTTAGCACCAGGGAAAAAGAAGTAAGAGTATAGGCATATTGAAATACTTAGTAACAAAGAGTCAATGTGAAATAGAGTCGATCTTAAATAAGATATATTTACTTGCTGACGTTTCTAATCAATCTGGTCACATAAGAGGTAAAAGTTCACAGAAGATTACCATAAGGGTCCATTTATAATTCAATGTAATAAATGTGCTATAGAACTAAAAAATAAGAGTCAATGTCTTGGAAAGTCACGGATGTCAGGAAAGTTCATGCACAGCATTATGACCTCTGAAAAATAATGTAAGTGCTTTTGGTCCAAAGACAGGTCCTAAGCCAGTGCATGGCTGGACTTCCTACCCAGCATCCAGAAGCAGCCCCACTCAGGGTCTCCTCTTTCCAAATCATAAAGAGTTCTAGATTTTAAGTGCAACAACAGTATGTTCCCAAAAGACCATACAATAAACATCTATGTTTTAAACTGAGGAACCCTTATTTTGATTTTCATCTAGTCTTCTCTCTGCACAAGCAAGATACTAGCATTAATTTCTTTCACTCATTTATGATGGGCAGTTTCCATTTCTAAATGCCACTTGATTTTTTAGATAACTTACTTAATCAGTGTTCAGTTATATCTGGACCCAACGTTCCCAACTGAATTCTCACAGTTGATGGCTTACAGCACTGAAAACACTTAGAAGCTCCCATTGTCATTCTCCAAAGGGCTTAAGAAGAGCCAATTCAATTATTATTCAAGTCAAAATGAACAAGAAGTGGACAAAATGAGGCTACTGTCTTAATAACTGCTACAATGTAGGTCCTGTTTGTCTAGCAAAAACAATTTCAGTCGTAACAAAAACAAATCATTGAGAGTAAAAACAGACAACGTTCAACTCTATTCAAGATGGTAGAGACATACAGTTAGCTTCCTGTCCCAAAATGAAGACAGAGTTAAAGGTATTGCTTCTAAATTTTTTAATAAAAATGTCAAATTAATTTAGAAATGGCTCATTTAACCTTAAGAATATATTTTGATTATTTCAAAAAATGAATTATTTATAACTAAATTCTCAGTTTGGAATTTATGCTTTCAAATAGAAACAACATTCAGATTTTTTTAAAAAAAATAGTATATTCAAAGATATATTAAACTCTGAAAGTTTTCAGTAATGGCAACCATTCTAAACAATCTTATCTATGAGACCATTTTACATCCACAAACTGAAAGAAACTTGTCCGCATAGGAGAAAGTTGGAAATAACTTTTTTCCTACATAATACTCCTCGTGTATTTTAAGGCATGATAATCTGCTTAGCATACTCAAAAGAGAAGCCTCTAATTTCAGTGAGAGGAGATGACAATATCTGTATTAAATATTAAAACTACAGACACAAGAGATTCTTATTTAACTAAAACTTTCTATTTTAACAAATTCTAATAAAAACTAGATGGATCAGGAAAAAAATGACTGGATAAACTAAAAACTTGTCATTCAATAAAACCTTGTGAACTGGTGATTTTTCAGTTTCCTCTGGACTCTGAAATTATGCTACCAAACTTCTAGATTATTCAGCACAATTGGACTAGCAGTACTGTTGGATGACATTTTAAGTAAAAAAAAAAAGCTAATTTTACCAAGTCAGATATTTTGTAATTGAGTGCAATTGAAAGATAACATAGAGACAGTATTTACATTAGACTTTGCAGAAAATACAGCGACTCAGTAAGAACATTTAATAAGAATACAGACCAAGAGAGGGTAAAAAGGTGGTGGCTGAACACCAGCCAACACTTTGTAGAAAGTGATGGCAACAGAGTGAGATTATTCTTCTTCAATTAATTTATTAGCTCAACATGAAAAAGACTTGAATTTTTATTTCTCTAAAAAATGTATCCTATTTCAGAGCTCTTTCTAAAGTTCTACACACGGTGATCACAGTGATAATAGCTTTGGTTATTTTCAGTTGGAACTGAGCTAAAAAATAAATATCTAGGACTCATGCTGAAGGTGGGCTTTCCTACCACTAAGAGCCCAGGTAAATGCAGTCCCTTACCTGACATATGTCAGAGAATACTTTTTAAGTAATAAAAATAGATTAAAAATGGAAGTTCCTAGACTAGTTCATAAGCTATTTCTTCTCTTCTCTCTCCAGAAGTTTACTTAAATCGGTTTAATCACTAGCTCAATCTCAGGAGACTGGGGAGATAAGTGTTTCAGACTAAATCATTTCTTTCTTTTTCATCCTTTTATCCCACCAACCAGCACCCACAACAAGCAAGGCAGCAGGCTGGAATTTTCTAAAGGAAATATTTACAGCTGAGTCAGGGAGGCTAAAAAGTTTGATTCCTTCTATAATGAAAACTGTTGTGACGTGAATCTGACTTTTTCAGTTCTTAAGCCTAGAAAGCAAATTTTCAAGGTAGCCGAGGCAACTCTGGTTGCCTTTCCAAACTTCCTCAGAAACCGGTGCTGAGTCAGGACCCAAAATACTAACTCCCGAACAAGGGAATGTTTCTTATCACAATTCGCACTGCGTCCTGAGGAGCACTTCCTAAGTGCACTTGTTAATTTGATCCTCTAAAATTCTTAGTTTAAAAATAAGAACTATATTAGGATTAACAGACACATGCTACTGTATATAAAACAGATAAACAACAAGGACCTACCGTATAGCACAGTAATATCTTGTAATAACCTATAATGGAAAAGAACCTGAAAACAAATATATATATATATATATATATATAAATGAATTATATATATATATATATATATAAATGAATCACTCTGCTGTACACCTGAAACTAACACAACACTGTAAATCAACTATATTTCAATTAAAAAAACTAGATCTATTTCCTTTATCTGTACTCAAGCTAGTTTAAAAATGTTCAAAGGACACTGATTTCACATGGGTTGCCACAAAATAAAACATTCCCCCCAAAATAATATTTCAGACTTACACTAGGTTTCTTTAAGAGGATTATACCTGGAGAGGAGGAAACACTTGCCACAGACTAGCATAAATATTCAGTTATTTAAACTGACTTCAGAAGATGGAAAATTTCTATTAAAATCCTATTAAATCAAAACCACAAGCATCTTGCATAAAATTATTTCAATATTCTGACAAGGGATTGTTGGGTGTGGGACACAGAAAGGGATTCCTTATATTTTTTTTAACACACTCTGAGAAGAATCTATAGGCTGACAAAAATATGAAATAAAATGCATTTCTTGGGAAAAAATATTTACACATGCACACATACATATCTACACACATATATAGAGTACATTGTTGGAAAAGAAGACTGGCCAAAAAAGAAAATTTACAAGACCAACCTCTACATTATTTTAAAGCAATTTCAAAATTAGGGCAAATGAGTAGTTACATTCAAATACAAACTCTTTCAAATAACAGTTATGATTATTATGTCACTTTATTCCTCAGCTAACTACTTCAAGAAGTCTAAATTAAGCCGGCTCCACCAGGAGTGAGACTGAGTCCACATTATTTCTTTTAGCCAAATGGGCTTCTTTGTATATCACGATTCTGTTACTTTTTGTTCTTTTTAGATTATTTCCTAAATTCTATGTGAAAATCTACATATCTCACTATTGTTATTCTCTAATGCGAAGATAAATAATATTTCTATGCTTTAAAAAGGGGGGCAATTTATAAATCAAAAGTCACGATAAACATCTCACACAGCAGTGAGGGTAATAGCTCAGCGGTAGAGCACATGCTTACCATGCACGAGGTCCTGGGTTCAATCCCCAGTGCCTCCAATTAAAAAAAAAAAAATCACACACAGATAAAAAGCAATATATACAAAATAAATGAATACTTTAAAAAATAACCCTATATATCTATGCACGTCAAGGAACATGCATATATAAATAGTCATTTTCCCACTAATTCTACAAGTAAAACTCTAGTTTTAGAGTTAATGAATTCACAGAGGTTGAGGAAAGGAGACGGAAGGAAAGTGACATTTAAAAGTTAGTCGATAAACAAGATTATACTGTATAGCACAGGGAAATATATACACGATCTTATGGTAGCTCACAGGGAAAAAAAATGTGAGAATGAATATATATATGTTCATGTATAAATGAAAAATTGTGCTCTACTCTGGAATTTGACACAACATTGTAAAATGATTATAAATCAATAAAAAATGTTTAAAAAAAAAGTCTTTCACATATGACTGAAACACTGTGCTGTACACCAGAAACTGACACAACATTGTAAACTGACGATACTTTGATTTTAAAAAAGAAGAAAAAAAGTTAGTCTTTTCCATCTGTACGTTTTTCTGAGATCACCCTGCAGCCTGAAATCACAGACCAAAAGCCATCTAATCTCAACTCCTAGCTTAGAAATTCCACACTATTAAAATCTCCAATCCTCTCTATACACAGAACGAAACGGTTTTCGTTTTGTGTATCCACGAGAGTGGGGTTTACATAAGCAACAGTGAGGAACCATCAGCCCTTCAGAGATACTGTTATGATTTTCATGCATTAAAGCTACTAGCAGGTTTGTCACTTTAGTTTCCTAAGTTACTGAGATAACGACCTACATTATAAACACAAGCACTTTCATTTCTAAAGAGACGGCAGATAACCCCACTACAGACTAATCACCATGAACACGACTGACCACGTGTTCGCACTGTACACAACAGCCCTGCCTGGGATGAATCAAACTCTGGGAGGCGAAATCATCATCAGCTGGAAATTCTGATTCTGTGTTATAAATCAGGTTAAAAAAATGCTTCTCTATGAGGGACTGTTCAACTCCCCATCCAACTAAAATCAACATAGTTTAAAATACATGCAATAATGTGAAATGAAGAAAAGAGGGAAAACAGACATGCGCTAAGTATCAGAGCAGTGAGTGGTACAAAAATGAGCTATCAAGATTACATATAAATGTGAATGTCTATATATTAACTGCTCTCAATAAATCTACGTGGACTTTCCAGTATAATGGAAGAGATGACATTAGTATTCAAGTATTTCACCTCTTAAAAAATGTCTCAAAGGTAGCCATTAGCCACACGTGTCTATCAAGTACCTGAAACGTGGCTACACCAAACTGAGACCTGCTGTAAACATAAAACACACACCACCTATTTAGACTTCAGCACAACAAAACAGAAAGCAACATATCTTGATTTTGTATGTTGATTTTATATTGACCCGAGACAACGGATTAAACAGGATAATCATGGATTTCACATTTTTTTAATTTTTATGAGGCTACTGGAAAATATGAAACTCAGTGTGTGGCTCCTGTTGTATTTCTATTGGACAGCGCTTATCTATAATGTTTACAGGGCTGTTTTCATCAAAGCCACTGGGTGACACTGTTTCTTCACCGAATTGATGCAACCAAAGCAATTTCCTGGCAGAGGAAAAAAGTCGCCCATACACAGGCATACACATACATGCACGCACGTACACATGCCCCCACTAACAGGCATCACGCATTCCTTAAAACTGTTCATATTCTCAGGAATACACCGAAGTTGTTTTACTACTATCTTAGCAGGACTGGCAACACAAAATCTGTAATAACCATTCAGATTCCTCAGTAATAAATGACAGCTCTCATCAAATCAAACAGGCAGAAGTTTAGTTTGTGACTTTTTCCAAATAGCTTTCCACCTTCTAAATGGTCATATCCTTCAGGACCTCCTCTAATATTACATCCTATTTACTTACATTTTAATGGGTTCCTAAGAAAACCGTGCAAAATAAGTTGGTGAACAAAACCCACCAGCTGTTTTTGCTAACAAAGAAGTGCTTTACAGACGTGCAGATTACTTTCTGCCTGGAATTTGGAAACCTTGAACATTTTAAAATCAATTTATTGGAAAACTAAAAATGAAAACAAAAATCACTATTTAAACCACCATTGCACACTCTTCTCTGATGAGATAAAGACTCCACAAGTTAGACCTTGTGATGCAACTAACATTCACTTATGGGACAAAGTCCTAAGTAAGATATTCCAAAGGCTGCCCGGTGCAATCTGATGACCAGAAAATTCACTGTAAGGGCTCAAAGGAGTTTTGTGTTCCCTGTAACACTCAACGGGTTTTACTCAGTCTTCTGATTCTGAATGAGAATTTAGTTGACTCCGAGTGTAAAACCACAAATGATACGTAGACTTAAAATGATCTGCCTGACTCCTTTCCTGCTCAGTTCCCCCAGCAGCAGATTCAAGTCCAAGAGAGAACTGGATAAAAGCCAACATTTTGCCTCAGGCTGACTACACACATTTAGCAGACTCCCCCCCTCAGCTTTCTTCTCTCTAAAATCAGACTAATTCTAGTCTCCAAACTACAGCCTGTACAGAATTAAGCATGTTAAGATCTCACTGCAACAGGCTACGTACAGTCATATACCACCTCAAGACAGAAAAACAATCATTGTGCTATCTTGTGTATAACGTGTCCTAAATTCTGTAATGTTCTGACTTTTATTTCAGAAGTCCTATCAATGTATAGTAATTTCCATTGCAAAGAAAAAATTCTCCCTTGACTTCAAAGCATAAACCTGCCCAAAGTCTAAGACATTTATGTTTAACCATCATGTGTTGAGGACCTTCTGAAAATCTGTGACACTTTTTCCCCAGAAAAATGAACTGATGAAGTTTTGCATAAAATTTCAGAGAAAAGATGAATGCCCTGGAGCGAGATTTAAACCCTGCTCTACATTATTATACGCATTCCTTCAACAATGATCTAAGAGGTTACTCAGGTATTTCTTACTGCGATTTCCCATTTTCTTATGTTGATGTCTCATTACCTAACTAGACTCTAGGCTCTGGAGAGTCAAGGTGCTACATCACACCTGTATATAATTTGTAGGGTTTTTAGCAGATGGCTTAATGCCCAAAGTATGTTAACATGACATGTTATAGGTTCACAGATCAAAAACCTTCAGAAATACTATTTGCTAAGGATAGTATCTTCTTTTATACATTCCTGGTGAACACATACAGCCAGCTAAGATTTTTGACAACTGTTATCTGACAGAGCTTTCTCTGAACTACAATTTATGCACATCTTTTAAGATTTTTTTTCACCCAGAGATCAAACCCATGTATTTTATGTTGACAACAGGGCAAACAGACATTCGCAGTGCAAATTTAAGACAATGCCTTAGGATAGCCTTACTGAAAACAAAAACAAGAACTCTTTTAAAAAATACTTCCAATTTTTTTTCCAAAAAAATACTTCCACTAGTAAAAGTTTATACATATTGGTAACTCCTAAAAGAATTTAAATTTCCATGTAAAGGAAATATTGTTCATTTGAATATTAAGAGAACACATCTTTAGGTGCCAAGAACATGGTGTCTGAACTTTCTGAGGTTCATTCTGAATTACTTGATAGAGTTTCACTGATAACATGAATGGAGAAAGTAAAGACAAATTTGAGGGCTTTTTTTAAAAGATACAATTATAAATATCACACCCAGAAGAGAAAAGGGAGGCGGAGACTCCGTGGGGTAGGAGACCCATGGTCAACTAAAACAATCCACCAGAAACATGCGGGATTATGCATCATCTCACAAAGCTAAAGAAGCTCACCCTATGCAAAAAGGTTTTCTGAAAAATCCAACTTCCACCCCTTAGCCCCAAATAAACTCATTCTTTTGACAGATTACATAACACAAGTTTTCACTGAAGTCTGGATCGACTCTCCTGGGCTGCTGGTGGCACAAACCATGTTAACTGAAAACCTTAAAAATCCAACATATAGGCATCGGCATATTCCTAATTTTGAAGCTCATAAATATCCTACTTCAACATAATAAAAGGGAACTTATTTTAAAAAGAAGTGAAGTGAAATTTGATAAAGCCTTTATGGACCCAGAGTCCTGAAGAGATTCTGCTCAGAGCTGTATTTCCTAACAGAATACAACAAATTCACACAAATGTCACTACAGATATAACGAATGTTTTTTCATGCCAGTGTCACTCACCCTGGCCTGACTGCACCCCCTCTCCCCTGGCTTTTCAAAATGTATTTCATACACAGAGTCACTGTTCTGCTTGTTTATTTAATTAACACGACAGCTCAGCATACACAGCATTTCTTTCAGCTCTACAGTTTTAACTTTTTTACACTTTCAACTCAATACAGAAAGAGTAAAATTCCTGTTTGACTCCTTCCCACCTCTGTAAATTTATATAGATTCACTGACTATTTCTGTCAGTTAAAACAGTTTTTCAGTATGCTTTAAATATCTGTATTCACAAAGTAAAATCACAATTTTGTTCCCTACACAGAAAAAAAATTTCTTCTCCCTACCTTTCCCGAGGGAGAAGAAAATCGTGTTTTTCCTTTTTAGTGTTTTCAGAAGTTGGCATTAATTCATTTTAATTCTGTCAGCAGGTCATAAATAATCAATATTGTTCTTTGTATCTCTGGAAGCTGAGTTATACTACTAAAATATGATGGAAGCTACAACTAAATAAGGAACCCATGATGGTTTCTGAAATTTATTCAATTTGAGAAATATGTTGTGCTGAAATGTGTTTAGGAATTTAAAGGACATTATACTCTATATTTTCAGAAGACATACTTCTGTATTTTATATTTGCACTGTAAATGCAAGTAATTATGTTTTTACTAAAGATGTAAGAAGGCCTACTATATGCCTACCATTGAAAACTATACCTATTTCTCCTATTTTTGTTTTGTTTTTGTTGTTGGCTTTTTTTGCTGGAAAACATTTTTCTTCCAACAGCAATGAAAAACTTGATTCTACTTTTGATAACTAACCACCAGACTCCTACCAAAATTATTATACTCCTACAAAAATCTATTTTTGCTAAAGGTATTTAATGAAGAGCTTTAGGGAATTAGGCATGGGAAATAATTTTGATTTTTAATTACACAATGTGCAGTCTATGGCTGTACCTGATGGATATTGAACCCATCATAAAGAATTCTGTCAGGAAGTGGTACCGATGCATGAATGGTGAGAGGTGTATGGCTTGTGTTTATGTGCAACCATAGGCCAGAATATTAAATTCTTTTCTTGTGTATTTAAAATAAAATGGTGTTGGTTTGGAATCTTTCAAAAATGAATGTGCAAGGTGGTCACAATAATCAGAGGGGACTAACTGGCTAAGTGTGTTCTCTGTTGTGTAGAGAAGTGAGAGAGACACCCCTTCAAATACAATTTCCAAGTAATCAAAATTGCTTAGTTGAAATTTTGTTGAAAAATAACATATTTGCTCATCATTCATAATATCTAATAATTCAATAAATTCTAAGGACCTTAGTGTTCAGAGGGGACAGTGGTAACTTGACAGACACATACCTGCCCTGAGATGTGAACAGCCCCCCTTGGGAAAGATACATACACCTTAATGGAAACATCTGCCTTAACACTGCCAACTAAAAAAAAAGTATAGTTTGACACACTGATCTACAAAATCTTGAAGATACTGGGCCAGTAGGACTGAACTAAAAGCCAGGCAAATATTGCAAACTCGGTCTGTTCTTTAATGAGAGTAGATTAATTTCACTTGCATCCCAAACATACACCCAGTGGCCAATTCACTCTGTGACTGACCACTAGGATCCATGTCTCCTTTCTTTGGTTGAAGCCATCTTTACTATCTATGCTGCAAAACTGAACTCTATATGTAATAGCCAATCTCTTGTTTTAATTATGGTTAGGGAAGGAAGGAAGGGCAGAAGGGAGGGAAATATATAGGTCATTTGGTTGGCCTTATGAAAATTTTATCACCTCTTCTCCTTGACCTTTTAGAATTGAGTCATTGAAGAGAGTGTTCCTAAGCAAGTGGCGACTGTCATTCACGTGGAGAAGAAAAGGCTGAAATTCTCTCACCTTTAAACCTCACAAGGAGCAAGGTCCAAATGAATTCTCAAGAGGCCTCTGCCAGACTCTCTGTGCTTTATGTCCTTACACCTCTATTTAAAATTCACTTGTTGCCTGAATTGTCTTGAGAGGAGATGTTCTTTAAAAAAAAAAAACAAAAAACTTCTAATCAGGTAGCATTTAGGGCAGTGGGATACATGGTGGTTTTATAATTATTTTGATTCTTGACTTCATAAAGTATGCAGATGACAGTGGTACACTTTGCACCCTTAATCAGAAGTTTGTTTCCTTGTGATAAAACAGATAAGCCATTTACTATATAGCTCCTGAACTTTTCACACAGTTAAACTAACGTATGAGATATTGCCCTGTCTTATAAGATACTAGTCCTTGTTAATTCCCACCCCCCCACACACACAATTATGCTCAGCAACAACTTTAATGGGTCACGTATAAAAACTAGTATTAAGTAACACCCACACACTCACTCAAGCCCTCATTAAAACTTCAAGTATCTAAATTTCTGCTAAATGTAACCTTGTTTTTCCATCAACCATCAGAGATAGCCTCTCACTTTAGAAATCATATTCATAAACACAGCCTTTAAAAAAATAGCAACTGACCATGATAGATTGCAAATATACATTGTCAACAGTCTTAATCAGCAAAACATTTAAAAATGCAATGCTCAGTCATTTTCTTATAAACGCACAGATGATTCAAATCCTCCATCAATTAAAACCAGAGAAAACCAATAAAAATCTACGTGTTCATTAACACTGCTAGTTAATTCACCTGAACACTTATCTTAACTCTACCCTTAACTCCTTAACTTTCAAATGTTAGTATGAAATTTCAGAAATTTAATCTCACGGGCTAAATGATATTAATTTTAGAGTCACATTAGGTATGATTTAATCACAGGATTGCCTTAGAAATTAGGGTTCAATTTTGCAACAATCATATCACATTTCCCTGTAAGTTAAAGAAGAGTGTGTTCTAAACATATTTAAACTAGCAGTGTTTTCATTTAAAAGATATTTGAAAAGAAATTAAACTGTGTTTTTTCCGTCTAATTGGATTACCCTTAATAGACAGCTCACTTTATTCTGGTGATTTCCAAATTTCTACCAAAACTGAGCATCATCAGTCAGCGGCCTGTTTTTAACTTCATTCACTCTTAAGAGTAAGCTCAAACCCAAGAAATATTTGCTTTATCTAAACGAGAAGCTAAGTAAGTACATTTGTTTTAAAATAAACACTGAGACTATGATACTGTCATCCATTCTGCTAAATAATGTCAAACAACCAGTCTGTGTAATCAACTCCATTTCAGAAACAAACTGGCCACCACACCATATGGTGACTGCTATTCCTTAGAAATACCCAGATGATTATCCACAGAATAACCTAAAGAGAAAAAGCTTTCTATGTTTTAGGAGATTTTCTCCCTAAAGTTGTCCGAATAGCACCACAGGTAGGCAAAAATTTAAATGGTGTAAATTTCCACTTGCTGGTCATAACCAGCTCTCTACACACACCCAACCAAGTGTCAAACACATTTGGAGCAGAGAAATGAACACTTAGGTACTCCTGTTCAGAAACAATTTGCATTTAAAGTTGGGACTTGTTCATTTGTGCCTTTTATAGCAACTATACCCCACAATCTCAAAACACTTAATGATAAGGAGATTGGTCTCCAAAATTCAGTAAACTCTTATCTAGGATAACGTCACTCACAATTCTAGATTCCTCCACCTCCTCTCTGAAAGATTTGTAACACCAGCAACTTAGAAATATTCTCCTGAATTAATATTTCCTGTATAAATCCATATGAATTTCTAAATATTCACCTATGTAGATTCAAGAGAATTTTTTTAGTTGACACTAACAGCGTAGTCCACGATTTTGACAAGTTCTGAAGTTCAGACATATTGTTCCCCAAATTGAAGCTTAATGATTATTTAATACAAAATATATTTGCACGTAATAACCTATGTCCCCAAGTTACATTTAAAAACAAACTGGGCCCCACCAAATGCATTAAAAGTTCAAGTAAAACTTACTGCAGAACCATCAAGTGTGTATCAGTACCTCCCCTTCAAGCTTTCCTTGCTTTTACTCTAGAATATTTTTACTGACTTCCATAAACGTTTACTTGTCACTTCAGAAGAGATTTTATACGAAGAAACAAAGAAATCTAGCAAAATTCACGTTTAAAAAAAATCACATTACTAAAAAGAAAATTGAAAAAACTTAATTCGAACATTTCTGCTAAAGGAGGAAAGCATGAGGGCACTTAAAAGTGTAGGGAAGCCAGACGCCAGGTGTAGCAGATCTAAAAAGTTGGCCCAGCTGGGGAAGACCGTGCAAATGCCATCTAGTTTTATGACTTACTCGCGTTCCTATTGTTCAGTTTATAAAATACTGTGTGAGAGGGGGAGAAAAACTCGCTAGTTTTCCAACTAAGTCTGAAGTTCGAGCACTTTTCTAGGCTCTCTTTCCTTCAGTTCCCAGCGCTCGAATTCCCTCCACTTTGTGACGGATCCCAAGGGTTTCAAGTTTTCCCAAGGCGAGAGAGAGGGGCTGCGGGTGCTTACCTGTTCCCTCGGGATGCAGGGCAGGGAGGTCCTCCGATGGGACTTGCTGCTGCAGCCGGACATCTCGGCGGACACCACGGAGCTGGACCGCCTCCTCCTCTTAAACACTGGGATATCTTCCTTGGTCCCAGCGATCAGCTGGGACCCGAAATGCTCCCTCGGAGCCGCCCCCGCGGACTGCGGCAAGATTTGCTCCACGTACCTGGCCAGGAGGATCCCAAGCACGCCGGCCAAGTATGCCAGGTAAGGTCTCCAGGCGACCTTGAACCTCTCTAAGGAAATGAGGGACACGGTCCTGACCGCGCTAGTCAAGGCGATCATGAGGACGCCCAGCCTCAGCCTCAGCACCAGCCATGTCGCGGCGGCCAAGCAGCTGAGCACCACCCCCGCGGCGGGGAGCGAGAGTAAATGATCCTCCCCGACGCCCAGCCCAATCTGGACGAGCGCTTCCCCCCCGCAGCAGGCGGCCAGCAGCGCGACGGCCAGAGGCAGGCGCACCCCGGCGCGCAGGAGGTACAAGCCCATCCAGAAGAAGGCACACAGGAGACTGAAGAGCAGCGCGGAGGGCTGCAGCCAGGGGCCGAGCGGCGCGCCGCCCCCGGGAGCACCTCCCCGAGGCCCCGGGAAGACGCCCCCTTCTGCTCCCGGGGCAGCTTCCTCCTCCTCCTCCGCCGCCGCCTCCTTCCTCCGCTCCAGATCACAGCCGATCTCCCCGCGGACCAGCCTCACCAGCAGCGCCAGCAGAAAGGACAGGGAGCCCGCGCACAGCGCAGAGGAAAGTTTCCGGGAGCGCCGGAGCGGCTGCAGCACCAGGTCGCCCCAGCAGCCGCGGCAGCCCGAGTCCCGGGACGATGGGGAGCCCGCGCGACAGTGGCAGTCCGGGCCCGCCGCGGGGGCCGCCCTCGCCTCCCCGGGCCCGGGCTGGGCCCTGATTCTGGCGGCCTCGCCCGGCACTGCCATGGTGCGCCCTCTTCACGGAGTCCTGGAGGTCCCCCCGGCGCCCCCGCCCCGCCACCCACACAGACACGCACCCACGCCCGCCGGTTCGCTCGCCCTCCTCCCAATCCCACCCTCGGAATCCCTCCTTCTCCCAGGCCCGCGAGCCCTTAAAGTTTCAGCTTTCGAATAACTCCTGGAGAAGACTAGATGCTCCAAAGAGACGCCTTCAAGTGGCAAGCTAGCACAGGCAGAAACGATCAGACTTCCTCTTTTTCTCTCTTGGAAAAGCTTTTCAAAATTCTCCGCTCCACCCCCACCCCCGACTTCGGTCCTCTGGGGGTCTCTTCCTACTTCAGGATTTTAAAGATTGCCCGAGGCGGCCGGCGCACGGGGGCCGCAGCCGCTGGAAGAGCTGGGGGCGCAGGGCGAGCTCGGGGCCATCCCGGGCGCAGCTTGGCGCGGCGCTGCTGCGCGCGGGTCCCCGCGGCCGACGGAGGTCCCCCTTCTCTTCCTTCCTGCGGCTCTTTCTCTATCACTCTTTCTTTCTCCTCGGCCGATCCTCCCCGGCACGGCCCCAGGAAGCGAACCGCCATTCCCTGAGGCAGAAAGCACAGCCACCCCTGCGTCTGTCGGTCCAGTTCATGGCAAAGGGTGGAAAAAATGGAAAAGGGGCTAAGAAATAACCAAGAAGTTGCTAAGTCCCGTCGGAGAGAGGCACAGTCCGAGAGACGAGAGGCTGCCGCAAGAGAAGGGAGGGAGGGCGAGCGAGCTGGAGTGGAAGGGAGGGTGAAAGGAAAGGGAGGGTGAGAAGGGAGATGGAGATTTGCTCTTTTTTCCCCCCTTCTTTTTGGTGCGAGGTTGGTGGCGATCTGCAATTTTGCAGAAGGGAAGCGAGTGGAGACGACTGGTTAAAACTGTGTTTAAAAAAAAAAAAAAAAAAAAAACCAAGCAGCTGGATCGATCTTCAATCCCGCTTGCTTTCTTTAAGGCAACTCCCTAGGAAAGCTCTCGCAGCCCAGCTCCCGCCCCTCCCCCGGGGGAGGCGCTGCTCTCAGCTCCGGTCCTCCTCTCCCCCGAGCCCGGCCGATGGGGAAGGGGTTGCGGAGACCCGTCCACCGCCCAGCTCTCCACAGCCCGGGGTGGGGGGCGAGGGTCTTCGACTGGCCCTCTGGCTGAGCCGTCCAGAACTTTGAAAAAACGGATTTGCTGGGAGATTTGGCAGGCGATAGGAGCCAACAGACTTCTCACTGTCATTAAAAATGACAGCCACATCTGCTATCTGAGTAATTCAAAGATGCTTAAAGGTTCCCAAGTCAGGTAGAACAGCAAACCAGCTTCAGGTGGCATTATTTTAAGGCCTTGACTGCTCCTGCTCGATGGTCTGTTTTCAGAGAACCCAAGCTTTTCCTGTCGGTCCAAATAATGGAGAATCTCAACAAGTTACCTAGCCCATAACAGCATTAAAGAGAAGGGGGGGAGAGCATTTTTTAAAAAATTTTTACTTAACAATGTATGAATATTAGTCAACAGCTGTTGACGGTGGATGGTAAATTACATTGAGATTAAGGGACCCTAGCCTCAAGAAGGTTTACAAAGCCCAGTCAAACAGAAAGTAATATAAAGAAATCTCAAGGGAGGGGGTGAGGACAAGTAGGTTAACACTAAAGATCTTAGAAGACAGTCTATGCTTTTGAAATACTATGTCTCCCGTGAATAAAGCTTATGAGAAAAAAATCAGGACCCTAGTTATTAATGTTTACAAGGTACACATTTCACGTACTCTAATAATGTAGTATTTGAGAAACTAAAAGAAAATTTTTAAAGCTAACTTTCTGGGCAGATTATGAAAACATAATTCAGTATCTGTTCAATGGACTTTTTAAAGTCCATCGATGTTGGGAGCCAGTTTCTTTTTACACCCAGCACAGGAACATGATAGTCTACTCTTGTTCACTTTTAATATGACTACCTTAGATGTTGTTTGCCCTCACTAATAATATTAATAATAATCCAATTTTGTCTTCATTATCTTGACATTCCAGGTTAAAGTGTGTTTACAGCCCGGAGTATTTGGATGATTGGCTCAAGATGCCACTGTATTTTGTGTGTGGAGATGAAGCAACAAAGAAAAGGTAAAGGAGATATTTGAGATGAAATTAATTCATGGGGGGTAGGGGAGGAAATGGCTTAAGTGTTAAGCTTAGCTTCATGGGAAACAGCCTGCTCTCATTCATGGCAGGTATAGGATTAATGTTAATATTATGACATAAATGGATGTGAGGAGCTATGATGATACAGCTCCTCTCCATCAGATGCCCAGAACCATGCTACCACATGGAAAACACGTTGGGCAGCTAGTCAGCGGCAGTGAGCACCATCTGTTTAATAATTAAGGGAACAGGAGCAGCAATGCCTTTGCCAAAGACAAATGAGCCCCCTAGCATGCACACATACTTTCCTGAGTTTCCTTTTTCGACATATGATTCATAAGCCAGAGCCTACCTGAAGCACTGCAGAGTGAAAAGCCTTGATTGGAATATCGTGCTAATATCCACTGGCATCAAAAACAGCGTATTAAAATGAAAAATGGTGCAAATCTGGGCATGTATCAAGGTTAGGAAGGAATAGTGAGAATTTCAGAACGTTTCCAGTTTCTCTGTACCCTACTCCCATAATGATCTCAGTTGTTTAGAAAAAAAAAAACAATAAATCACTATCAAAACTGAACTAAAGAGATGGAACGTTGTTATTAAAACAACACTGTGACCAAAAAATATAAGAATGGCATCTGTTAATGGCAGCAAAACAAAAACACTAGGTCTGTAGGTTAAACAATGACATTCTCCAGGGATTCAATAGTATTACAGAGTCAATGTCCTGGTATCTCCTAATTCTCAACAAATATTGCAACCAGAAAGCTATTTGTCCCCTGAAAGGAAAGAAGATCAATTCCACACCTTACTGGCACTACCATCCAGAACGTGGAGAAATGAAAAACAACCAAATACTCACTAGACAGACACTGAAAGCTGCAGGGGTGCTAACCGAAAGAAGTGACCAACACTGGGCGGAACGTATTAAATAAAGTCAGTCCCAATACGTCCAGTGGACATTGAGCAATCACAGAGAAATATAAACTGCCCATTTTCTGCAGACAGTGATGAGTTCTAATTCAAGAAAGTGACAACAGAGCCAAAGGACTAGGAAAATGTGGTACACAAAGAAAAACAGAATATGGAAAATGGAAGGAAAAATTCAAACTTGCCTTGAAAAAGCTCTTCACTTAGCCAAATCCAGGGAACGTGTTTTCCCTAGTACTTTGTGAAGAGAATTCAGAAATGAACCCCACTGCATACTGTTTACACTTTGCCAACTATGGTATGATTAAGGGAATGATGTTAAATTCGAAACGTTTACAGCCCACAGGAGGAGTTCACTCATTTTCTGCTACCCGCTTGACCTCTACGCAGGTATATCCAGTGGGTATCTAAAATGTGATGCATCCAAAACACAACGCTTAACTTACAGCTCCCTCACCTCCCTTCCATCACCAACCCCCACACACCCAACCTATTTCTCCTCGGTCCTTCCCCACCACAAGACAAAACATAGCCACCTACCTAGTTATCACCCTCCATTCCTTCCTCTGTTTACCTTGCTCTCCCTTCCAGTCTATTAGCAAGTCCACTTGATTCTTTCTCTAAAATATACCCTGAACCCACCTGCTTTTCACTGTCCCTCTTACAATAACCAGCCAAAGACCCCGCATCTTCCCTGCGAGCACAACTGTGATACTTCTCTAACTGCTGTTGCCCTCCTACCACTTATTTTCTACACGGTCGCCAAAGCAATCATTCAAAAATGTCAGTCCAATGACGTCACTCCCTGCTTCTGTGCATCCAAAGGCTTCCCAGGGTACTTGCAGAATCAAAGCCCCCACAACAGCCTGCAAGGATCTTTATGATCTTTCCAAGCCATTCTCTGTGACCATTCATCCTATGCCAAGCCTCCTACTTCACTCGTGCAACACTGCCCATTGGAAAGTTCTTCCAACCAATGGAGGATGGAGACATCCTCTGCACATCAAATATGGCAGCCGTTAGCCACATGTGGCTGTTGCACCCTTGAAATATAGCTAGTGCCACTGAGGAACTGAGTTTTTGGATTTTATTTTATTTTAATTTAAATTTTAATAGCCTCACGTGGCTAGCGGCTTCTAATGGAGAGCGCATCTCTCACCCCTCAAGCCATTTTTCTGCTCTTTATCATGTCAACTCAGGACCTTGGAATCTACAGATCTTCTCATAGCTGGCTCCTTCTGCCGCATCAGTTCTCACCTCAAATGTTACCTGTTCAGAAAGGCTTTTTTCCAACACATCTTATCAGAAAGTCTCGGGACTCCATGTGCACACACGCTACCCCCGTTTCGCTATATTTGTAGCACTTATCACTATACAAAATGGTCTTGTTCATTGATTTGTTTTCTTGTTCATTGTTATTGTGAAAGACAGTCTCCGTATATTTTAACATATGATTGTTCAGGTGGACAGATGCCTCAAAATCTAAACTGAAGGTTCAAGCTGCCCAATTGGACTGATAGGCAAAGTCATGTAAGCAGCACTTTTCATAGAAAGTTGCTTTAAAAAACAAAAATTGCTCGATAAATCACTCATTTATCAGAGAAATAGGGAATAGTCAAAGTTTTGAAAACCTTGCATTGCTTCTCAGCTGAAATGTCCATAATCTGTAGCAGTTTTCTGGCAGGCACAGGGAAAAAGCCATTTAAATATATGCATCTGGTTAGCAAGTCAGCTGAAAAATCCAGAATTAGGAGATGTCTGAATATCAGTTACTGCCTAAAGAGTCATAGCTCACATCATAATCCATGGCCTAGCCTCCATTAGCACTACTTTAGGGATTGGATTTAAGTTTAAAAAATCAAACATTTTGGAAAGACAGAGCTTATTAACACTTATTCCACATCTAATCAGGGAAAAAAGGTAGAAACCTTGCATTTGGGAACGCATCACCTCCCTCCCCGCTCTGGAGTGCTGCCCCTCTTTTTAATTCCCGAAGAATTTAAGTAACAGCTTTGGATATACAAGTGTGAACTGGTCTAAAAACCCTGAAGAGAAAAATCAAGGTGAGAACAGATTGCTCCCCACAACACTGTTACTCACAGAGTCAGCCTGTCACCAGCACAAACCACCAGGACAGCTTACTTGGCCTCCGTGTCCTGTGTACCCCTGTCGTCTGAGAGCTGACCTTCCCTACATCACATTCTGGGTATCAGAGGCTGGCTCTACCTTTTCTAAACAGAAAGTTAAGGAAAATCAGAATGCTTTCAGTACAAGGATTCCCAGCCTTGTTCACTTTATGGCACGTGCAGAAAATGGTAACGTTTTGTTGTCACATTGGATTAAAGGGACAAAGGCTTTTGCAGACAAAGGCTTCAGGCATGGTGCCTGAGAGATTGTAATCTCAGGCACACCTCTAACCTTTGGCACTTCAGCTGAAAATTTTTGAGACACCTAGTATTTGACTCACTAATATACTAAAATGTGTATTTCAACCATACTCTTTACGAAGGCTGTTAAAATAAACACAGGGTAATGGGGGGAGGGTATAGCTCAAGTGGTAGAATGCGTGCTTAGCATGCGTGAGGTCCTGGGTTCAAGCCCCAGTACCTTCTCTAAAAAATCAATAAACCTAGTTATCTCCCCCCCAAATAAAAAATAACTAATTCAAGAATAAATAAATAAAATATTTTTTAAAAAACACAGGGTAAATTCCAAGATCTTAGTAGCTTGCCAACTACAAGAGTCAGTTCTTAGGACTTCTTTTGTATCACTTACCCATAAATTCTTTCAGTTGGTCGTAATATAAATGCATCATTTTTATCTAGTTTTAAAATTTGGAAATGAGACACACTAAGTTTGCTTTATATAATAGATGTGATCATGATCAGACCTAGAATCCAAGTCTCTCCTACCATACGTTGATGTATTCTCCATCACAGCCACATCAGGTACCCTTGTTGATAATACAGTAACTCACCAGTAACATCAGGAACTCTCTCCTCTGGACCCGCAAGCGCTGTAACTCTTTCAAAAGGGAGTTATTATGTCCTAATACAAATATATATTCTGCTAAAGTCCTCCAAACAATGATGATTTGTGTTTGTGTGTGAAATGAGCATGTTTTTCACTTAAGAGTCTCATACAGATATATATCAAAGGGTGATGTTCTGTATAAAAGGGAAGGCTTACGCTTTCTTGTATAGAATTCTTTACAGCTTGTTTCAATGCCAGTGGATTATAAGATTACTAAGAAGGAACTCACAGGCCATTAGAGAATGTTACAGAGTACCTGAGTCAAACAAAAGAACGTGAATGCCCCTATTGTATGTCTGTTTTTATACAAACAGCAAAATGCTCTAACTAGTATGAATAATAAGAGCTTTAAGATTGCTTATATTATTATTTTAAAGTTTTATTGAAATCAGTGATTCCACTTCTCTGCTTTAGCACCATCAGCACAGCAAATTTAATGGAATCTTTCTATGATGATTCAGAATCTTGTAATGTCTCAAATCCATCATTATGGATAGTGATTTTCAACTGTATCTGTGAAAGTAAATGGTGGTGGAAGGGACTGAATGAGAACTGATTTCTGTTCAGTAATAATTACTTTAAAAAAAATCCTAATCTCAAAATACAAGAAATATGTCAGGAAAAGCCTGAGAGTAATGTTCACTCTTGTGTCTTACTCTTTAAGATCATTCACTTTAATTTAAAAATAAAATAAAAATCCTCTTCTACTGGACTCTGAATACAGCCATACAAGAATATGTATAAAAAAATCAAAGAAATTAATTATTGTTTTTTAGATGGGGCAAAGAGTGGGCAGAGAGCATGTTACTGAAGAAAAGTTAGCAGGAATTTTCAATAACACCATCTTCATGAGTGCATCACAGCCCATATTTACTCTAGTCTACAAAAATGAACCTTTCTATTAAAGGAACACCTCAAATACTATTTTATGAAGAATACATTTTACTAAAATTTAAAAGAAATGTGTAATAATATGAAAAAATTATTTTTCCAGGGGAGAGGTAGAAGAAAATAGTGATTGCCAAGTAAGTTACTAATAAATTGACATCATACCTCAGTTCTACAGCCTCCACTGATGTGCAAACCATCCTAAAATGCTGTAACTTTTTAACGATGGCCATTCTGACTGCTATAAGTTGATGTCTCATTGTACTGATAAGTGCTAGAGAGGCTGTGGAGAAAAAGGAACCCTCCTACACTGCTGGTGGGAATGTAAATTGATGCAGCCACTATGGAGGACAGGATGCAGGTTACTAAAAAAAAACTAAAAATAGACCTTCCATCTGATCTAGCAATCCCACTCCTGGGCATATATCCAGAGGAAAATATAATTCGAAAAGACACACGTACCCCAATGTTCACAGCAGCACTATTTACAATAGCCAAGACATGGAAGCAACCTAGATGTCCATCGACAGATGACTGGATAAAGAGGTTGTGGTATATTTATACAATGGAATACTATTCAGCTATAAAAAAAAAAGACTAAAATAATGCAATTTGAAGTAACATGCATGGACCTGGAGATTGTCATTGAAATTCTTTTGGTGTTTGATTAATTTGTTTTGAAACAATTGTTATATATCATTACAGTAAAATAAATGTATAACTTAAAAAATAGAAAATATAATAGTTTACTCTTTTGACTATTACAGATCAGTTTATCCTAAAACGAAATACAAGTACTTAAGTATAGTTTTATCCTTCGCTTTCAAAGATGATGTATTAACATTGTTCACTATGAAATATACAAAATAGATGGTGATGGTAAGAGCATCCTAATTGGATAAATGCAGAAACAGGCCTCAGATTTCAGATGCTTCAGATGCTCCACAATTCCGTTTGGATTCCAGGTCTGGTGATGCCACAACCCAGGAACTACGTAATTTTCATCTTAAAGTCAAAGTAGCTAAAGAATATGGAACTTGATTGGTTATCCTACACTCCTTACATTTACATAACTCATAGCTGTATTGGACCTCACAGCATTTAGGGCTAGTTGTTACACTGTCTCTTAAATTCTTGCCTCCCCCAAAGCATTAGCCCCAAAAGGATCATCTCATTTATGACTCTGGCCTGTCTGATTGGCTTGAACACAATCGCTATGTTGTAAGGGTGCAGCAAAAGTATCAACATGCAGCATTTAAACAATAATCACCTGTAGAAACTGTAGAAAAGAAGTAACCAGTGCCTTACTCTTAAAGATTTAAACTCAAATACAAAAAGGAAATTGCTGGAGTCTACTATTTCCCCCACTACTATGGAATTCTGAAGAGACGGCATCATCCGGGCTTCTCAATATAGTCAGTATCTCACATTCAGGCCCTGAGAGGGAATTACTGTGTTAATTAATCTGAGTTGTTCTCTGCCTGAAACTGAGGCATTTTTTTCATCCTCCTGGAACCACAGAGCTATGGTAACTTTCCACAGAAATGACAAATTACATACAGAGCTTAGGCTCAATGATTTCCTCTAACCAAAATCTGGAAATGGGGCATTTTGAGCTCAGTAAGAATAGTTAAGTGATTGTGGAAGAAAGCAGTGTGGTTCATCTCCCATTCCAGAAAAGGAAGACTCTAGAAAAACCTAGGAATGTGTAAGCTTTCCCTCATAATCATTCTCTTCTCCTTTACCTAATCTTTATACTGATGTTATTTTTTTCTCTCTCTCTTTTTTTCTTTTCTTTTCTAAGGACCTTAGTCCATTTACTATTAGGAATAAATTGTACATTCTTGCTCCGATTTTTGTAGTTATAATGCATTAATTATCATGTAAAATTAAGGGTGACAACATGCAAGAGTTCTCAAAGTTATGGGTGACACACCGCTAAACAGGGTCAGGAACAGCTTTCAGATTATTCTAAATTAAAACAATTATTATCATTCACTATGTATCTTATTCCATTTCCTATCCTAAATATCAGTTATTCTAGGGACTAAAGAAAAGCCCAGAAAAAACCCTGAAAACACAGATCACTTCATCAGCATATATAAATTCTGGACATATTCCTTAAATTAACCCTTATTACATGAACTTAATAAGAAAAAGAGATTTAGCTCTCATCTACAAATACAGTTATAAGAAAGTTTACTCAAACAGGTGTTTTGTTTTGCTACTTCATAAAAGAAGAGTTCAGTATACAATTTTGAATCAATTCATCAGAATAGTCTCCCATAGAAATGCTAATTATCCTCCTGAAATTTCCACACGTATTCTTTTTTTCTAGAACTTACTAAGTAGCCAATTCTGCCACCCAACTGGAACCAGATTGTAGAACACAAGGATGCCTCCTTAACCTTATAAAAATGCCCTGGAATTTTTAATGAGCAGAAGTGGTCAGAACCTCAGTCTTACATCCCATCCAATGGCTGGTTCTCCTGCAGCACAGGACTCCGAAACTCCACGCTGGGAGTTGGCTCTGGACCACCTTGGGATGGAAGAAGGCCACCTACTGAATCACCGCCACCACATCCTGCAGCATCTTCCATCCAAGTCTTCCCTGGGCCCACCCCTGCTGAACTCCCAAGGTCAGAAGAGATCACAGCTTTAGAGCATTTCATTGCAAGTTTTAAATTTCCAGTCTCTGGCTTTCATATTGCATTTCAAGATCAACATCCTTATTAGGAGAAGTATATTTTTTGCTTTAAAATTTTATGACACCTTTCCCACTGAGAAATTCAAAGCAGGCTACTGAACTTCATCACCACACAGGCAGAAATTCTCACAACACCTCTACAAAGGAGGTGTTAAATGAGAGAGAAATAGAGGGCAGGGTCACCATCACCTCCTCTTACAAAAGCCCAATCCCCAATAATTAATGAATGAAAAGACATCTTGAATGCAGGGGTCACTGGGAGTAATTGGCATATATTTTCTCAGCTGCTCTAAATTAAAATGGTAATAATTTAACCAATATATCTGGGCTGAAGGCTAAAATAAGTTTCCTCTTGCACCCAAGCAGTAGGACTAAGTGGGATCTGAACAGACGATTTTCTGTTACTATTTGCAGAAAACTCACAAGTTATGCTCAGTAACTGAGGACTTCAAGTCCTGCTCACACTTACAACTGCCTTTCTCTGTCCTCACTGAAGAGGTCCTGAAAGTTGGGAGGACACGGGTTGTATCTGTTTTGCTTTATTTCCTTTCCTCTGTCTTCAGGTTTACCTGACTTAAAAAAATGCTTGTGTCCCAATGATGGCATAAAGTACAGGGTAAAATAAAAGAAGGGGTACTTTGAGTGATAAAAGCAACAGAATGCAGCTATCAAGACGAAATTATATGATATGATGTACAGTTCATAGTATGGCACAGGAGCTTCCAGTCTCACAGTTAATGACCCTCCAGTGTGTGGCTTTTTCCCCACACGACCCAGCAAGTAATTCTCAGACATCACTGGGTGTCCTACAATTCAGCTCAGTTGACACTATCTACCTGAAGATAGCATTAAATCCCACAGGTTAAGGTCTAAATTGCCTTCCCTCCCATACCCCACACCCAAGCCCACCTTATCACCATTTCAGAACCAGTCAAAAAGCCCAGGTGATCACCTGTGCTCATGACCAACCAGCTGTAGGTGAGAGTTCCAATGACCACCTCAGGTTCAGTTAATTTGCTAGAGCAGCTCACAGAACTCAAACGTTTTACCTACCAGATTACCACTTCACCATAAAAGGATATAACTCAGGAGCAGCCAGGTGGATAGATGCAAAAGGGAAGGCGTGGGGAAAAGCCCTGGAGCTCCCAGGCTCTCACTGAGCCACCACTCTCCCCGAATCTACACATCTTCACCGACCTGGAAGCTCTCCAAACCTTCTCCTTTAGGGTTTTCATGGAGGCTTCATTACATACACATAACTAATTAAATGATTCAACCTCCCACCCCAACCCCCTTCCTGGAGGTCTGGGGTGGGACTGAAAGTGTCAATCTTCTAATCACATGGTTGGTTCTGGCAACCAGCCTCCATCCATAGGTGAGGTCCAAAAGTCAACCTGTTAACATAATAAAACACCTTGATGGCTCTCATCATTTAAGATACTCCAAGAGTTTTAGAAGCCCTGTGCCAGAAATAGGGGTGAAATCCAAATATATATTTCTTATTACAAATCACAATATCACAGCCCCCTTTAGCACGTAGCAGACACTGTCGGTTCCCCTCCCATATCTTTGGTTGTGCACACCAGCGACCTCTTATTGCTGATCTGTGACTGGGGACTTTTTCTGGTTGCAGAGAGTGCTTACAGACATCGTGGCAGGCTAGAAGATGCTAGCCTGAAAGAATATTTCAGTCATCTCACAAGGTGCAGAAAACTGTGGAGGGGAGGGTGGATGGGGCACAGCCTCCACCTGGGGACACAATTAGGGCTTCATTACACCTAAAACTTTGGGCTGCTGCCCAGACATCGTGGGCATCTCATGCCAGGAGACCAGAAAGCAACAAAAGGAGTCACTATGCTGATTGTCATGAGAAGAGGGTCGCTTCTGCATCATGGGAACAGAGAGTAGTGTGGCTGGAACTCAAGGAACTCAAAGAACTCACTGCCAAGCCTCTTGGTACTTTCCATCCCAGGGGATAATCTGATACGATCGAGGCAGTTTAGGGCTCAGAGCCCTCACGGATGTAGGTCTGTGATCCATCAGGTAAGAAACTTAGGCCAGTGAAAGTGCTGAATGGGTGGTAGAAAAGGGAGCTTTGTTGTAGGAAGAGTGTGTGTGTGTGCGCACACATGTGCGGAGAGAGAAGGAGAGATAGAGAACATCTACCCCTTCGTAGAATCCGAAACAGAGCAGATTACCTTCCAGCCAGGCCTGAGCGGGCCCGAGTGGTCCAAGGAAGGGGTGGACTGTAGCAGACGTTAGTGTCCCACCAATCAGCACTCACTTTCCCTGAAAATGACTACAGCCATGCCTCCCTGCCTGGATTCTTTCTTTAGCCGTAGGCTCATGCCTGAGCCACACGTGAGACAGGCCTGAAGGCATCGAGCTCTACGCAGTCTCCCAGGGGCTCCCAGTCAGCGTGTGCTTCAATTGCCCATTGATGAAAAATGGTAACCTGCTTTTTAATGCAACTGATTTCCTTTTCCTTTCTTGTCTCACTTCTTCACTCCCAACCAATGCATCCTGGGAATTACTTCCCAAACAAACTACTTCCATTCAAATCGTTGTCTCAGGGTCTCCTGCTAAAACAATCACCTTTACTAGAATAAAATTAATAGACACTCACCTAGATTATTTCAAAAATCTATATAATCTCCCAGTTTTAATATAAGGGAGACACCTCATACTGGTATGATTATTATTAAAAAGATAAGAGATAACAAATGTGGTGAGGATGTGGAGAAAAGGGAATCCTTGTGCACTGTTGGTGGAAACATAAACTGGTGAAGCCACTATGGAAAACAGTAAGGAGGTTCCTCAAGAAATTAAAAATAGAACTACCATACGACCCTGATTATATATCTGAAGAATTTGAAACAATTATCTCAAAGAGATATCTGCACTCCCAAGTTCACTGCAACATTATTCACAATAACCAAGGTATGGAGACAACCTAAATGTCTATTAATGGAGAAATGGATTAAGAAAGTGTGGTGATATTTGGAATAAGTGGAATATTATTCAGCCTTAAAAAGAACTCAATTCTGTCATTTGCGACGGCATGGATGAGCCTGGAGGACATTATGCTAAGTGAAATAAGCCAGACACAGAAAGACAAATACTGCATGGTGTCACTTACTTACATGTGAAACCTAAAAAAATGTTTTAAAAATTGAACTCATAGAAATAGAAGTAGTTGCCAGGAGGATGGGAGAAGAAGGGAGAGGATGATCAAAGGGCACAAACATTCAGTTACAAGATGAATAAGCTCTGAGGATCTAACACATAACACAGTGATTAGAGGCGATAACACTGTGCTGTGTTATTGTACAGTTGCAATTTGCTAAAAGAGCAGCACTTAAATGTTCTCACCAAAAAAGGGGCAGGGAGTACAAATATATGAGGTGATGGATGTATTAATTAGCTCAGTGGGAGGATCTTTTCACAACATACACAAAGATCAAATCATCAGGTTGTGCACTTTAAACATATTAGAATCTTATTTCTCAGTCATACCTCAATCAAGTGAAAAAGTATAAAGGAGAAAAGTTTATGATAAATTAATACATATTTCAATATGTAAATTAGCAAGCATTATTAAAGAAGACGTAATGAAATTTTACCGATGATATCAATTGACTTGACCCCAAGAGAGCTAAAAGCAGACTGACACGGCGGTGATTTACTGGCTGCTCAAATACTCAAGAAATAGTTTCCTAAAATGGTAGATAATATAATTTGTTAAATGCACAAAATATAATCTTCCCTGAATACACACTGCAGTTGATGTTAAACTGGAATAAAAGAGGGGAAAAGAAATTTTAATATCTCTTTAGGCTACCAATTGAGGGAAGCTAGAAGGTTCAGATCACGGACACTACTACAGGGAGTCCACTGCTTGACCAATGAGCTCTAGTCCAGGGCAGTCGTGTACTGGAACAGGCTGCCACTGGCTTCCAGGAGCCAACGATGTGCATCTCTCCTCAATTCATTTAAAGTCATCTTTTGGTAGCTTGAAATCAGCAACACCTGGAGTACTTACCCTATGGACATCTGCAACACCACAAATCAGTTTTCTTCCCCCAAAGGGCCAGTGGTTAAACATTTATCAGCACACCCTGGCCATTAGGCTTCTAGCCTGGTGTAGGGGACAGTTATTAGAGAAAAAAACACCTCATTCTCAGGGGTCATGGGAAGAAGGGAGACAAAATAAAGCAAGTGGATGAGACACCAGCATCCATTTCTCTTCTCAATTTGTTGCTGAGCTTTAAGTGGAATGACTGAGAATGGAGGTGGATGTTAGCCAACAGGGACAGTTTTCTCCCCACGTAGCTTGGAGGCTTCAGGCCCCAAGGAGGGTGACAGGCTCAGGGCCCCACCCAGCACAGCTAAGGAGGAATATCTCAGAGGCACTTGCGGATATCAGGTCTCTGTCAAGCTGAGGCCAGGTTTCTGGTTTCCGTTGGCCTGTGACTGGTGTCTGGGGCCCCAGTATTTCCCACATGTCCCGGGGAAGGGTTGCAGATGTGACGAAGACACCAGTAGATGAACAGATACCTGATATCAAACTGAGTGGGCTCTTTGTGGGCGGGCTCTTCCATTCTGTAGGTAAAATTGTGAAGCTCATGGGTGGCAGTGTTGACTGCGTCCATATTTGCCTAAAATAGTACATGGGACCACTCACCCCTCAGAATTCTCCAGTCTAAGAGGTAGATTGGATGGCACTTCTCAAGGATCTCAGAGAACAGATGACCTGGAGGGCACCACGTGGGTCTGCAGAAACTTATTCTCCAGTGACAAGAAAATACACTGAGCAGGTCTCATACATCTAGGCACCACCTTAGGGGAAGAAAGCGACCAGGATGAAATCTGAAATACTGAGCAATTACCTAAGAAAACACAGCCATCAAAAATGAAACCAGACATCAAAGGGAGTTGAAATTTGGAAAGAATAAAGATTCTGCTTTGAACTGAAAGAGAGGGAAATAATGTCCATTGGGAAGTCTTCAATGTCCACACTCTCCAGTTTGCCTGTGTGTGGAGTGGGCAGGTGAGAACAAGGTCAGTGCAGAAACTGACACAGCAAAGGAGCTACATTTCTCCTGCACAACCATGCTGCAGAGTAAATGCATTCGTGCTCTGCCTATAGAAGGAAGAACTGGCTCCCAATGAAAGCCATTTGAAAATGAAAAGATCAACAACTTTGGTGATGTTCCTTCGCCAAAGGTGTTTTAGCCGAGGACAGACAATCCCTTGGTAAGATTTAGGGTGAAGTTTGCAGTCAAATGCAACACAGAGAGAAGCATCCGGCAGATGAAAGAAAAAAGGTTAAAATAAAGGAATGAAGGGTCCATTCATGTTGAACAAAACTGAATTCAATGGACGTAAAGCCCTAATACCCAAAGTCAAGTCTACAGAGGCTCCCAATCTCCAAATAATGGAAAGGAAAGCAAAATACTGCTCATGTGGGTCTGGGAAAGCTCTTACTACAAAGCTGGATGAGCCTGTGACTCCTTTTATGCACAAAGGGACGAACTGTTGCAGACACATGGTGAGTTTGTGGTCCTCTGTGTGCTTCTGAATCTCCCTCTGACCCACTGGACTCTTTAATGTCTACGGATCCCATTCTTCGACCAATATATTTTGGCTCCTTCCCCATTGCTGTGCTCCATCCAGTAAAATATCTTGGATCCTGACCTTCTTATAAAAGTTTCTTCATTTGGGTCACTACACTCCTCCCTGGATTTTTGGGCGCTGTCTTAGCCACTTTGGGTTGCTATAACAATAATACCATAGAGGGGATGGCTTATACAGAATTTACTTCTCGCAGTCCCAGAGGCTGCGAGTCCAAAACCAAGGCACCAGCTAATTTGGTATCCAGTGAGAGCCCACTTCCTGGTGGCAGATGGCAGGCTTCTTGCTGTGTCCTCACATGGCAAAGGGCTGGAGAGAGCTGTCTGCGGTCCTATTCATGAGAGCTCCACCCTCACGACCTAACTAACTCCCCAAGGTCTCACCTCCTAATACTATCAACTTGGAGTTAGGATTTCCACATGTGAATTTGGGGGAACACAAACATTTAGTCCATAACAGACACCAATAATCAAGTTAAGAGGTCACCAGAGCACAGTCTTAGGACTCTTACTCCCAAAGCTAACTCAGCATCGCCCTTCTCTGGATCCCAGAAAGGCTGACCTAGATAATGACTCCTGAAATTACATAAGTGATATTCTCTAAACAAAAAACTTTATTTCTATATATTCTCAGAGTAATAATGGAAGGGCCTCAATTTGCTACAAAGGTGGACACCTCTAGCTCCATTTAAGAGGGTTGGCTAGGATGATATTTTTGAAAGTCATAATCATCCTCATGAGAATGGCAGTAGCAGAATACGCTGGGTTTCCATTTTTTTTTTTTAAAAAAGCATTTACACAAAAATAGTGACCTCTTTCCCTCTCAGGCATCACGTAAGATTGAACAGAGGCTCATACGTGGTAGAACTGTTTTTGAACTTGAGTTGGAGCACACTGGGAATTACAGGGGAAGAAAGCAGCAAAATAATGTCTTCTGGGAAAGCCCTCAGGAAACTTAGGCCAGATTCTTTGGGAAAAGGAGGCTGTAAGAGACTAAATCCATAAATCAAATAGAAAAGGAAAAAAGAAAGTGCTACTGTGGGAAGAGAGGGAGTAAGTCTGTACAGCTTAATCTAACCGTGGGAAGGTATTTCTCTTTATTTCACCATACATACCATTGAAACAGAAATGAAGGCCACGCTGTGTCGTAATATGGTGATGTCACAAGGGGAATGTCATCATTAGAGATGTGAACAGAGAGCCACGTGACAAGCACTGGGATAACTGAGGAAGACAGAGAGAAATGCCAAGAGATGATGCAGCAGCTCTGATAGTTTCTAAGAAATACATTTTTATCATTATCATTATTTTGTCCCATATCCCTTGATTGTAACATCCTGTCCATCTATTCCCTGAGACTGACACATTCTGGAAAAATCAGATTATAAATATAAATTTTTTAAAGGTATCCATTGTTCTTTTTTCATGGTAATTATCAATATATCACCATATCTTTATGCCCTGCCCCCACCCCACCCCGTTAATACTCTCTTCTAAAGAAAGAAACTATGTAAAATGTTACAGTGGCTAGGCAAAAACCCACAGGCAAACAGCTAAATGCATAAATTACAAACGTTTCAAAGAAGAAAAGCATAAGACTTAGCATAAAATTTTCAATTATAGAAGTCATCCTCTTATTTGGAAAAAATAACATGGTTTAAAATAGACAAATGTTTTCCTTAAGAATCTACAAAAATACCCACATATTGAGAAACATTCATCAAAATAACAATGGTAGATTCAGTGCATATACATAAAGAACTATAGATTACTAACATAAATAAAGAACTATAGATTATTAAAGAGGGATTTCTCCCAAAATGATCTGAAGATCGCAAACTGGCTGGAAATGAAGCATTATACAATCATCCAATCCCCAATTTTGGTGAACTCCCCAATTCCCGCTAAAGCTTTATTTTTAATCATATTTCTCTGATCTTACATCAAGCCTTCTTAGGAAAGATCTTTTACACATTCTACAAGAAATGAACAATTCTTCACCTGAGTGCTTATTTGTCTCTTTTGGGACCGTGGCCTGAATTTGGTTTGGGAAAGAGGCAGAGTTCAGATTTTTCCACAGGCCTTCTTGACCTACACAAGTCAGCTTGCTGTAAACCAAACCCCTGAAGCTCTCCTACTCTGGCAGAGCTGGGAAAGCCATAAATATTTTTGGCAAAGCAGACCCTAAAATAAGACAAGGTTTTTTATTTCAAGATCACATAACATTGGTCAAAGTGGCATAGTGAGGCAAATAGCTAAAACATATTTTTAAAGCAAATATGCGGTGATATAGAAATATTTCTCACACTAATCTATGTCAGCGATCCAGCTGAAGGTTTAGAACACGAGGCTGCCCAGGATACGTTGTTTCAGGTGGAGGTTATAAATGGCACGGGATTCTGTTGGATGAACGGAAAAGGCGCTAATGGGCTCTGAGCCACTCAGAAACCGAGCTCCCACTTCATCAGGCTGGAAGTCCCAGAGGCTTAAGAACAGCCTCCCACTAGTGGTTTCCAAACATCAGCGCATTTCGGAATCAACTGGAGGATTGGCTGGGTCTTAGTGCCAGAGTTTCCAGTTCCTTAGGTCAAAAGGTGGGCCCCCAAATTTCTATTTCTAGCAAATCCCCTAGTCCTGCTGATTCTGCTTCTGCTGGCTCCTGGAACACACTTTGAGAAGTACTAGGATGTCATAGCAACCCTTCAGAGGAAAGGCAACCTCAAGTCCCCATCAATACTGCAATTTCATATAATGTTTACTTGTGCTCAATCAACTAGAAGCTTGCAACTGTCACTTGGTGAATATTTGATACTCAGTTTGCTGAGTGTTAATCATTTGTGCCACCCAGGTTCAGACTATGAAAGGTAACTGGAAGAAGAAGTCAGAGTAAAAAGTAAATCACAAACCCAGAAGTCATACTTACTGTTTCCTCTCCACAGGTTTTATTACCACCCCAAAATCTACTGACTTGCAAAGAACCGCAACTGATCATTAGCTTGCACTGAAAAGATTTGGTTCTCACTGACATTCTTTTTTCTCAGGGTGGTCCCATATTCTTAGCTTGGAAATGTAAAACAGTATGGAGATTCCTTTAAAAGCTGAAAATAAAATTACCCTATGACCCAGCAATCTCATTCCTGGACATACATTTAGAAGAAACTAATTCAAAAACATACATGCACCCCAATGTTCACAGCAGCACTATTTACAATAGCCAAGACATGGAAGCAACCTAAATGTCTATCAACAGATGACTGGATAAAGAAGATCTGGTACATATTGGGATATATAATGGAATACTACTCAGTCATGAAAAAGAATAAATTAATGCCATTTGTAGCAACATGAGTGGAACTGGAGATTGTCATAAAGCCAGAAAGAGAAAGAATCATATATGATATCACTCATATGAGGAATCTCAAAAAAAAAAAAAGAACACAAATGAACTTATTTACAAAACAGACAGACTCACAGACATAGAAAACAAACTTGTGGTTATCAGAAGGGAAGGGGGTTTGGCAGGGATAAATTGGGAGGTCAGGATTTGCAGATGCTAACTACTATGTATAAAGTAGATAAACAACAAGGTCCTACTGTATAGCACAGAGAACTATATTCAATACTTTGTAATGGACTATAATGAAAAAGAATATGAGAAGGGATACACACACACACACACACACATGAATCACTATTCTGTATGCCAGAAATTAACACAATATTGTAAACTGACTATACTTCAATTTAAAAAAAGAATAATGATTATCTCTGCAGATGAATCCAGCATGAGGAGGGAAATCAATCCAAGACAGAGAACCAGGTCATTGTGATACTATTTGAGACTCATTATCAAGGCAACCAAACCTCAAAGCTCAAAACATTTTTGGTTATTTAAAGTGATAAATTCCTTTTGTGCTCAAGCCAGCTCGACATTGGGGTTTTTGTCAGTTAAGCTCAAGAGCTCTAAGTTATAATATATTAAGAAAGTTGGCATTTTTCAGTCTCTTATGAGTTTGGAAAATGCAAGTTAGCCTCCCTGACATTCACAAACTCTGGGTGACTGACAAGATTATTTTGTCTGGGATGTCAAACTCTGAGCCTCGGTAAACTGACCAAGGTAAATGTCACCTCTAAGGCTTATTAACAGCCAGCTGTTGGTTTTTTTTGGGGGGTTTTTTTTTTCCTCTTTCATTTCAAGATTATCAAGCATCCAATCTCATCTTGCTTTTTTTCTTTTCACTGTATGGACACTACTGGGCGGTTTTATCCTGTTTCATTTTAGGAATAAACCCAAAAGAAGAAATTCCGATAGTCATGCTATTTGGGGTTAAACCAACACGTACTAGCAAACAGCCATGTTTGCTCAACCAGGTGTCACTGCAATGTGTCCTGGTAAGAATAACTTTTCTTCTAGCATTTCTTCTAGCATTCTTCAACAAAGAATGCTGCCCTGGTACCTCCAACATAAGGGCCAGAATCATGCTTGCAAACTATTAGGTTCAGATTCTATCATTAATGGTACCTAGAGGGTTTCTTTATCTCAAGGCTCTATGAAGAAAACTATCATAAGAGTGACATTAGAGTTTACTTCCATTTAAAGACAAGTATATGTAACAAACTAGAAATAACATTGAGTGGAGTTTGGGAAATCTTTTCCCATTCTGTATTATTAGTGCAGTGAAACTAGTAAAGTATCTCTATTCAGGTCCAGCAGAGAGGAATTTTCTTCATCTGTAGTCAATTTGTCATCCATATCCTCTTCTTAACCCCCTGGCTCTTCTGTACTGAGATCATCGTGTCTTTGTATCAAATTCTTTATTGCTAATAGTAGAAAATTCTTAGTTTCCATCTTTGGTTGCTTTTCAGACGTTAACGTAGATCTACTCTTCATAAACTGTACACAGTACAATATGAAAGCAGTTTCTCTCCTTGCTGTCAGCTAACTGGCTACTGCTGGTACTCATTATACAGGGGCTGGCTTCTGTCTGTATTTGAGCAGCCCAGCAACTTTCTGTCTTCTCTGAATGCTCTTTGTCTGCAGCCTCTGTGTTCTGCCAGCGCCGTAGCTGTTGCAAGGACGGGGTGTATATTCTACTGCTTTTGGCTGGGAGAATAAATTCCAGCTCAGGTCCAAGTTGAAAATGGATCCCCCACTCAGCAAAAATATGGACTCTAGTATACTTCCTGTGTACCCCATTAAAAACCCCTTTGGCCACAGAGCCTGGAGTTTCACAGTGGAACTGTTTCATGCTTAATAACATGTCCTATACCAGGCACCATGGGAAATGCAAAGGCAAGAGGCCATGCTCCCCTGGTGGAGAAGTATAAACTCTGGCCTGGGAGACGAGAATTGTCTGCGCATGGAAACACACACACGTATGCATGCACACACACGTGCACACACCCTGAAACTAACACAACATAGCATACAAGACGATGATACTGACTTCCTATTGAAGGATCAAGGTAGTCTCATCAGTTAGAAAGGCTTCACGGAGAAAGCCAAACTTGAACTGTGCTTTGGGCACCAGGGAGGATTCAAAATGTTATGCGAAGTCTGCACTGGCCAAAAGCAGGATTCTCTACGTAAGTTCAGTACTATTAACAACCTAGTTAAAACACCAGGCCCCACAACTGCTTGTCGTGATGTAGGCCACGTGTGTATACACCAAATTCTTCCCCTTGAAATTGCTTATTTTGGCCCTGGAAATATCCAGCCTCTATCTTTTTTGGCTTTCATTTGGGGATGTATATTTAAACAAATTTCTTAGGTTGCGTTTGTTCTGACAGAAGAGTGGCCTGTATTTTAAATCTGACTGTCCTTGTGTGAAAAAACACTAAAGCTTTTTAAAAGTTTCCAAAAATATTCCATGTTTCAGAATCATCAGCTAAGCAATTCTATCAGTTTTCTAAGTGAATACATACGGGTGGAGTTTTGCTGGTTTATTAACCGATCTGTTTGTTAGAAGCCTTTATTATAAACCCCATCATTCTGCAAATATTTCTCTAATGCATTTCAAATAAATAAAACCCAAACTTTGCCTTTAAGCACCAATAAAATCAGGAATGCATCAACGCAAGAAATTCAAAGTACAACTCAATGCGGCCATGAGAGAGTTCCACTGTTTAAAGGCAATGGAAAATGATCCTGGAAAGGTGTAATATTCACGTGTCAAGTCTATCTGACCACAGCTTAAGATCACATTTGAAAAAAAAAAAAAATTCCAGCCAGTTGCCTTTGATTTTTTGCAGCGTGCGCATTCCCTTTACTTGTTCCTTGGACTTATTTATAAATATTTTCTGCATCAAACAAGGTTACTTTTAAAAGTGAGACTATCTCAAGGGTTTGTTTTATGTAGCAGTGCAAATAAAACAAGCACAATTTATACAACCCACTTAAATACAAGTATTCTGCCTGTGAAGTCTAAAAGTATTCCTTATAGTTCATGATTTTAACACAACAGCTCGATCCTTCTTGGCCAAATGCCTTGATGAATAAAACAGCATGGTGAGAGGGGTAAAGGTGAATTTGCTACTCACCGAATCTAGAAATGACTAATTCATCATGCTGAAGGCTATCTCCCACAAGTCTATAGTATAAGTTTATTTTACTCATTTAGTGCTGATTTCAGCATCAACCTCCTTCTTTCTCACGGATGCAAAACTGTAAATGAGCCACGAAAGGACGCTTCCTATGAGAATTATTTTTTCTCAGTGAGAATGAAGGCCAAGCACAACCTTATGCTTTCCTTCTAGAGTTCACAAAGCTTTTAACTAAGATCCTCTTGCTGAATAAGTTACTTTTTATTGACTCTAATTTAAGACATTTGTTTTTTTTTAAACATACTTTCTAGAAAGCATCTGGTGTATTACTGCTGGCGTCTCATAGAATACACAGTCAGAAACAAAGTAAAGCAACTTTAAGTATCTTTCTTTCTTGTCTTTCCTTAGTTAAAGCATTGTTCTTATGTACAAAGAGAATCTCTAAGGATATAGTCTACCTCGTTAGAGATTATTTGTAGCAAACTGAAACGCTGGTTTCGGGTCCTGATTACCATTCAAACACCAACATTTGTCTATGTTTTATCATTGTAGTTCATTATAATCTGATATTTGAAAACAAATAGAGAAAAATGTTTGTATAAAACTTACTAAGTTCAGAATGCTGGGCCTGTCATAACTGGTAAGTATAATCAATTGTGCAATAGACCTGGGTATCTTTTAGGGAGACATATAAATATACCAGTTAAGTTAACTGATGGACCCATTCTTTGTAAAATTTCCTTTTTTATTGAGGTATAACTGATACATAACACTATGTAAGTGTCAGGTATACAACATAATGATTCAATATTTGAAAATATTTGTATATAATAAGTCTAGCTAACATCCATCATGCACAGTTACAATTTCTTTTTCTTGTGATAAGAACTTTTAGATTTACTCTCTTAGCAACTTTCAAATATGCAATAAGTATTATTAACTATAGTCACCATGCTCTACATTATATCCCCAGGACTTATTTATTTTATAGCTAGAAGTTTGTACCTTTGGACTACCTTCACCCACCTGCTCACCTCCCATACCCTGCCATTGGTAACCACCAATCTGTTCTCTGTTTCTGTGAGTTCAGTTTTTGTTTGTTTGTGGCTTTTATTCATTTAGAGAAAACTCAAGGTCATTTTTGTATTTCTGTTACTAAATATACATACTCAATACTCTCTCCTTCTGAAAAAAATACACATGAAGTTGTTGGAATTGAGACAATTTTTTAAATAACTTCTTTAACGTATCAGCAGAAAACTTCACTTGAAATAGTAAATGCCTTTTCCACTCAACTATTCCCTTCATTTCTAGGATATTTTTTTCAATTTTCTAAGGACCAAGCTTCTTAGCATCTTATCTAAGATTGTGCCTGGGTACTAATGAGCTTCTTGAGTACTAATACAACAAATATCGTTAAAGGACCGATTTTTTTTCATAAAAAAGTAAAAGTATAATGTATATAAATATAAAATGAACGCAAGTCAAATATGTTGTTTCATTTAATATTTAATGTGGGAACTAGTAAGATGTTACAACGAAGTCAAAGGAGAGTTTAAAGAACCATATGTATACAGGCAATAGGGAATGCTAAAACAAGTTTACAAATAGATGCAAAAGTAGCCCACAGAGCAACAATCAGTTGCATTCTACCAGGCACATTTCAGTTGTATTTCTATGGATAAGAATCACTTGCATAGTAATCAGTGTCCTAGAATTTACAGTTATGAAGTAGTTTAGAGACAATAAAATGTGGCAATGACCAGGAAGGGTAAGCTAAATAGACACCCACTGTGGCAGGCAGAATTCTAAGATGGCCCTCATAATTCCCACCCACTGGTGTTATACCTGTGATTATGTTATGTTACCTGGCAACAGGGTTTTTGCAGATGTAATTAAGGTTACTAATCAGTTGACTTTAAGATAGGAAGATTATCCAGATGGACCTAACTAAATACATGAGCCCTTTAAGAGTAGTTTTTCTCCAGCTGGTAGCAGAAGGGGAAGTCAGAGATTTGACGTACAAGAAGGATCTGACATGTCATTGCTGACTTGAAGATGGAGGGAGCTATGTGGAAATGATTTGAGTGGATCCTTTAGTTGCTGAAAGTGATCTCCAGCTAACAGCTGGAAAGAAAAACGGAAACCTCAGCCACGCAACTGTAAGGAACTATTTTCTGTCAACAACCCAAATGAGCTTGGAAGCGAATTTTCCCCCAGAGCTTTGAGACGAGTACTCAGCACAATTGACACACTGATTTTAGCCTTGTGATACCCTAAGTAGGGAACCCAGTCTCACTGTGCTGGGTTTCAGATCTACAGAACTGTGAGATAAAAAATGACTGCTATATTAAACTGCTAAGTTTGTGGTGATTCATTATGCAGCCACAGAAAATGAATATACAGAGGAATCTTCTTTGCCTGTTTCACAGATACTTGTCAAAGTAATAAGAATTGTTAAGGATATAAAAAGAAAACAATTATCCATGCCTTGGAGATTTGCCCCTTGAAGTTGGTATCAAGTTTTACTAATAGAAAGCTTCAAAGATTTGAGAGAGAAATAGAAAGTGAAGAACCTCTAATTTTATTAGATGTACTTGTATCTGGAAAGCACAAAGGAAGCTATACCCAGAGTCTACATTCCTCTTTATTTTCTGGTCATGGTTTAAAATGAAAAAGCACTGCTTTCAAGAGTAGCTAACTACTAGTTTTTCTAAGCACTGCCCTGCATTAATACTTTTTTTCCTAAAAGAAAAGCACTTGTGAATATACTGACAGCAGTCCTCTCCTGGAGAGAAGGCAGCTTCCTTTCTATCACCTGCAGAGGCACTGGAATGAAAGCATAATCATTTGTATTGAGATTCTGAATCCTAGGTGCCAGGCTTGAGGGTTCTCACCCTGGATTGGCTGGCCTTTGGGAGCAGGAAAACAGAGAGAGGAAATGTCCATGTTTGCACTGGCACATGCCATGCAATCTTTCTCCAGCACTAAGTCCCTGCTGTTGGAAACCTGCAGAAACTGTGCAATTTGTCTGTGAATATTACCAAAGGCCAAGTAAGTATGCTGTATGCCTAGGGAATATTAAGGAACAGAGAACAGATGAAAGTCTACAAATACACATATGCACATTCTTTTTTTTATTCAAGTATAGCTGGTTTACAATGTTGTGTTAATTTCCAGTGTACAGCATACTGTTTCAGTTAGACATATGTGTATATATAGATTCTTTTTCATTATAGGCTATTACAAGATATTGAGTATAGTTCCCTGTGCTATTCAGTAGGACCTTGTTGTTTATCTCTTATATGTAGTAGTTAGTGGGTGGAGGGATAAATTGGGAGTTTGTGATCTGCAGATACTAACCACAAATACATATTTTTAAAATTCAGTGTGTCTTATTCTGATTTGACCCCTGAAGCTATGATATAATATATGTTTTAAAAAATCAAGTGGATATTTAAATTCATCTTTAAATTTTGTTATTACATTGCCGTATGTCAGGGCATCATGTGGCTATCTTTTAAAGACGATTGCCTGTTTACTTTCCTTTCAGACAAACAGAATTAAATAAAGGTAAAACTCATTTTACTAACTCATTAGAGCCTCCCTCTCATGTTCCTTCTTTCTTTCTTCTTTCTTTCCTTTCCTTCTTTCCTTCCTTCCTTGTGTGTCTTCCATAAGTATAAAGCAAGGTACATGAGATCAAAGTAACTATGAGTAAGCATTTGGTGCCTCAACACAGCAGTTTCAGCCTTTTGAAACAAAATTAACCCAGGGAATTGCTCTACTTTTTAAATGGCATGTTTTGAAATGCATGCACTATGGTTGATGTATGGAAACGTGCCCAGTTACAGACACTATATACACACAGATGCTCCTCACTTTGTGGGACAATTGTGCTCAAGAAAAGCTGTGAATAAATCACACACTTATAAAATTGAAATGTTAAGAAATGCCCTAGGGGAGGTCTCTATTTCAAGAAACCCTGTACTCATTCATTTTAGAAAACAAATGATCATTCCCAGAAATTATCTCTTTTGAAAGTACTGTGCCTGGCATAGAATAATTATTAAATCAGTAGAGAGAGGTAAAGTCAAACTTGAGAAATGGAATTTTGAAAGCAGAAAGAGGTTTTAGCTATTTTTTTAAAGCAGAGGGAAAATTACTCTCAATAATAATAGCACAGTGTAATTATTTTTACTTTTTCATTAAGACATACATATTTTTTCTTCACTGACCTGAGGAAATATATATTATGTGTGTGTGTATGTGTGTGTGTGTCTATACATTATTTTAACTGACATATCCTTCCACTTCACAAAATCTAATTTAAAACTTGGGATTCTTAGCAGAACCCCCAGTTCTTGTCAGTTGTAATGATGCTGAATTGAAAGATAATCAAGGAAGAGGGTATAATGTGTTCATCTGGGCCTAGCCAGAGAGTTAGAGCAGAAATACTTCTAAATTATTTGTGTGATGAAAACCAAAATTAACTCTGTTTTTTGGGAAACATGTTTGCAACACATTTCTGTGTACTGAATTATAATTTTTCCATTTTAGAACTTTGCTTTGCCTGAAAAAGAAAAAAAAAATCAGGCCAAGCTGTGTGTATTACCTATTGCTGCTCTAACCAATGACCACAAATTCAGTGCCCTAAAACAACACAAATTTGTTATCTTATAGTTCTGGAGGTCAGAAGTCCAGAATCATTTGTACTGGGCTAAAATCAAGATGTCAGCAGGGCTGGTTCCCTCTGAAGTCTCTAGGGGTGAATCCCTTTCCCATCCTTTGCCAGCACTGGAGGCTGCCTGCATCCCTTGGCTCATGGTCTCCTTCTAGCATCACCTTTCTCCAATCTCAGCTCCTTCCATCACTACATCTCTTTCTTTTCACTCTGATCATTCTTATGATGACCCTTGTGATTATACTGGGCCCACCTGTATAATCCAGAATAATCCTGGATGACTTTTCAGAGTGGGGGTGACTTCGTAAAGCATTTTGCTGGTCTCAAAGAAAGAAAGAAAAGAAAAAATTTTAACCTTGGGGTTAAAAAAAAAAAGGCTTTGTGGGGAAGTGGGGCAGAAGGGGAAAACAGCGCTGAATCCCCATTAAAAAGACCTACATTTGATATAACAGTATGGTAACTGTTTGGTTTTCCTCCACATTGAATGGTAAGCAAATTAAGGGCACAGCTTTTGTCTTTTATCTTTGAAATTCAGCATTTAGTAGGTATTTAACAAATGGGTCATGGTGAAAATGGAGGAGGGCCATGGTGGAAATAAACCAGACAAGATGGGCAACAGAAGCTCTGAGGAGCAGCTACCTAGTGGAGTTCATCAGGGTAGTCAGAACAGAGAATCGATGCTTGGCCCAAGTCTGGTAAGAGAGGTTTCCCAGGCTAAGAAAGAGGAAGGAAGTTCTTCTCAGATGATGGAGACTGTGCAAGGGACGGAAGGCTTGCCAGAACATGGAGAATTCTGAGAACTACACGTAATTGAGCATGCAGGAAGTAAATACGAGGATGTGGCTGGACGGGTGAGAAGTGACAAGGAAGAGGCTGAAGCTGACGGAGTTTGAGTTATCCTGGCTAAAATCACTGGGGGAAGACTTAAGGTTAATTAGGCAGCCCACATGGCTGGATCACTTACCCCAGCTGGGGAGCCACTGAATTGTGAGGCGGCTCGGGATGGCGATTCTTTGAGTTTGAGAGGTTTATAATCATTTTGGTGGAAAAAAAAATCATGAGCACGCAAGTCAACATACTTCCATGGAGAACTCAGAGGAGAGGATGGTGGTTACGCTGAAAGGTCAGAGGCACCAATGTCTCCCAGGATTCAGACTAGAGGGGCCAGGTGATGTCACTCATCATATCAGGGAGAAAGAGCCGAAGGAGACGGGAATGTGGCTGAGTGAGTAAGGAGTGTAGCTCGAACACACTGAGCTTGAGGCCCCGCTGAAGACAAAAGCAAACAGCATTCTTAACTGCTAGCTTGGTGCCGGACTATCTTCTCAGTTTTACATTTAATTGTAAACTCCAAGTGATGTGATGTGTACAAACACACCTGGGGGAAGCATCAAGTGCAACATCATTGTGTGGCTTAGTGTTTGCATCCTCTTTTCTATTTTCACTGTATTTAGGAGGGTGAGGCACTAGGATTTCCCCCCTTTTTTCCTCTTCTGTTTTCTAAACCAAGAAAATTGCCCTGAAAAGATACTACATCAGCAAAATGTCATTTATTACTTTTTTTTAAAAAACCGACTTAATGGGACTGTATTTTAAAACGCTTCTAAAATAATGCCTTCCTAGATAGTCTCATGAATTGAAAATGTGTTATTTTAAAATATTTCATTCATTCAATAGGCAAAATATTTGAATAGAAATCCTACATTATGACCTCCTACTCTTGTTTATTTCTCCTACGCCTGAATCTCTTCACTGGTACACAGGTGACTAAGAGTGGTACTCCAGACATTACCCCACTATAAAAATCACCGTCTTTGTACAGCATCAATATTCATCATTTCATCAGTTCACATTTGCAGGTTTTTATGTTTTCTGGTTTATACCACAGGATAAGTAGCTTTCAGTGCTGCAGGACAGCATCTTGTTCTAGGACTTCTGGGTTTCACGTGTTTCTGATAAACTACTCATTGGAGTTACACTGGCATATTGGGGTAACTGTTAACCATGGAGTGAGAAGCTCTACAGTAGAAAATAACTGCTGAATTATCAATGAGATACTAAAGATGAAAAATAATGCATACAACATTTTTCTCATCTGACGGCAAAGATAATGAAAGTCCACTAATGCAGCAAATGAAATTATCTTGTGCAACCTGGCCCTCAGGAATGAAAATTAAAAAACAAACAAACAAAGAAAAGGCTAGTAATATGTATTTAAGAATTAAGAAACTGCAAAGTATAGCCAATTAAATATGTTATTATTTGGGTAGTTTAGAGTCCAGTGCAGAGAATTCTGAATTTAGAATCAAGGACCTAGGTTTGAGTGCTGCTGTGTTGCTGGTTTGACTTTGTACATCTCTGTAGTCCTCAATTTCCCAATCAATATCCTGTGACATTTCTGTATTTTGAATGCATTAAATATGCTTTTTAAAGTTATCAGCATTATTATTATGAACACTGAAAATCAGTATGATGTATATCATATAGTATAGCAGTAATTTTCAGTTACTCTTGATTAGATGACTTTATATAAATTTTTTTCTCACTGAAAATGACTAAAATGAGAGCATGTTTTCTTACTGCATTAGTGAATAATCAAAAATACATGTCTCTACTCTAATTTTTTTAGCATAATAGCAATGACATACCCAATGCAAGCTCTTACTTCTTAACATAATAAATTTTAAAGAAATTAATTATGACATGGCATTGACACTCCGTATTTATGAAGTGCTGTTTGTCAGATGAATTACCTTGGGCGGAAAAATGAATCTTGTCAGACAAGACTTTCTTGGCCATCTTAAGTAAAACAGGACCCCCAACATTCTCTCTGCCAAAATTAATTTCATTGTTAGCAATTTTCACTACCTTAAGCACTATATTTAACAGTTTATTTGTACATTTTCTGTCTCTCTCCACTAGTGTGCAAATCCCAGGGAAGCAGAGACTTTAATTCAATATTGTGTCCCCAGTATCTAGAGGAAGCCCTCAATAAATATTATTTAATGAATTTCTATCAGATATTGTGTTATTTTAATGTGTGTTTTCTCATTAGATTCTCATATTAACCCTGTGGATTAGATAATAGTAGAAAAATACATAAATAATGCTTTCTAGATGCCAGGCAATATTCTCAGGACATCACTCTGATACATTAATTTCATTCTCATAGGACCTAAAAAGGATCCTCATTTTACAGATAAGGCAGTGGAGGCACAGAGAAGTTAAATGACTTGCCCAAAGTCATTCATCTAGAGTGGCTGGACCCAGATCTGGACCTTGCTGGCGTGGTTTTAGTTTCCATACTGATCACTGTTACCTTATGGGTCTTTCCATTTACTCTCACATTCTGGATAGCTAAGGCTTACAGTACTGGATGGAAACCGTGCTGTTTCCGTAGGCATGTTTTGTATTTACGGCTACCACCGATTAAAGGAGGTCCATTCATCATCAGTGACTGCTGTAATAGAAAACGAACATGGAAAAATATTGCAGAAGTGTGCTTGAAACTAGCCACGTTTGGAGTTGCTGGACTGCAGGGAGGTAGAGCTAAAGAAGACCTTAAATGTCATTCGTTTTCAAATGTGTCATCTCACAAATGAGAAACTGAGGCTCAGACAGTAAAGTGACAGTTCTATAGTCACTGAGGACGTTCGTTGTCACTCCCGTTTGAGGATCTTTCTCTTGAGCAGAATGCGTTCAAATGAGTAATTCAGAGGGCATACTTTTTCAACCCCTCCTTTCCTGCTTACTTTTTTTTTTTTTTTTTTTTTTTACTATTGAGGCATAGATTGCTATGGTGATAGCACCATGTAAATAATAAATGGAACAGAAAATAAACCATGCAGAAGGGAGGAGGGCAACGGTCTCTTTACCTCCTAGTGTTCAGTGACTAAGCTGTGATCTTCATGGAGGCAGACACAATGGCAGGAGGCAGACACAATGGCAGAAGCCATCTCACCGTCATTTATCCATAGATGTTTTCAGATTTTAAGATTATTGAACTTCTTGTATTAGCTACTGCTGTGCCATTTGAAGAAAGAAAGAAACTCTACCTGTCCTAGTAATTTTTTATTGAAGTATATTTGATATAAAATATTGTGTTAGTTTCCGATGTACAGCATAGTGATTCAGTTATACATATACATACATATATTCTTTTCCACATTCTTTTTTATTATAGGTTGTTATAAGATACTGAATATAGTTCCCTGTGCTATGCAGTAGGACCTTGTTGTTTATCTGTTTTATAAACTATAGTAGTGATTTTACTTTTTGCTTTTTTGGTTGTTGTTTAGCTTGAAATAGATGACAAAAGTAGACAACACATTTAATATCCACGTCAGCTTGAATAACAGACATCATTGTTTCATGCATTCACCCAACGGGTTATTTATCCCCTTCCTGCCAAGGCCAAGGACTGGTCCACGTGCCAGGCAGAGTGGTGAACAAGTCAGACAAATAAATATAGAGCATCCTCTCAGGAGGTAAGAAGCATCCGGAAAGATAAAGCAGGCCTGAGGGGCTAGAGGAACTTCCTTTCATAGCGAGGTGTGACCAGGCCCCTCTGGAGAGGAGACACGCAACAGAGAGTTGGGTAGATTAAGGACCTGATCTGTAAGAACATGTGGGAACGTATGTGGAGTGTAGGAGAGACGGGAAAAAGCTCGCCAAATCTGAGAAACGTCAGGAGGGCCAGTGTGACCGAAGGGACGGAGAGAGCAGGAAAAAGAAGGCAGTCACTGAGGTGTCCAGGAGCTAGACTGGAGAGAGCCTTGCAGGCAACTGTAAGAATTCAGGAGTTTCTTATAAAATGGGAGTTATCCATTTTGGTCCAGTAGCAGGCAGAGCAAGATTAACCTGGCTTCAGATTTTACAAGTGATTTTACAAGTGATTTTACTCACTTGTAATGTACAAGAAAGGATCCCACCAGCTGCCCCAAATAATGAAGAATTCCTGAAGGCAGAAAACAAATGGCCGCTGACTGATACAGCAACCTGAAAAGGCAAAGAGGATGAGATCTCCCAGACAGAGATGTCAGAAAGGAAGTAAATAAACAAAACCGTTGGAACATTTGGAGCAAGAGCAGTCACTTGGGAGCCCGGAAAGGGCTCTTGTCTCAGAATCAACAAATGCAAAGAGAAGTCGACCATAGAAATTAATTCAGCAGCTGCTTTCAGATCACCTGAGGGAACTGTCCCCCTTACCCTCTGTACTGCCTGTGTATTCAGCGTAGCTGGCACTGACTGCTTTGGGCTTAGGCTAAAACTTTAAGAATGTCTCTAAATTAAGCAAGATTACAACTCCTAGACTTCGGGTCTGAGAGAGATACAAAGGGGAACTTACGGTATGTCAGAGCTCCCACAAGAGATGCAAAGGAAAGAAAAAGACACCAAGAAACGCAGGCATAAATACATTAAACTCCCCACTGTCCACATAAAGCTCTCCTTATACAGAACACTGTAGGGGTAATCAGCCAACCTGCCTCCTCTCTGCTCATATATCCTTAAGCACGTCTTCATTTTTGACATGGATCATTTATTTATACAAAGCTCTCTAGTCAGTCTCCCATCCATAACTCTGAAGGATGATGGACAGAGGTCAGAGGACAGAGAAATGCTAAAATATTTCAGAGAAAAGAAACCAATAAGGACTTTGAATTAAATTAACATCACACTTCTCATCAGCAATCCTTTATGCTAGAAGATAATGGAATGATGCCTTCAAAACTGTGACAGAAAAATTACTGAGAGTCTTAATAGACTGAGTCTAATGGGCTGAGGCTGAGAGTTCCAACCAAAGTGTCAATTATTGGTTAATGCAACATAAAGGCCTTTTGTTTATATGCAAGTACTGAAAACGCTTCACTTATTTACCCTATATGAAAAAAAGCAAAGTATCTGTTCAAGCAGAATAATAAGGGGCCTTAGGAAAGAAGATGATATGGGTTGCAAAAAGACTGACAAGTGGATATGCCCAGAAAAAGCTAAGATGGTAGGAAAAAAGAAATGCCCTGGCTTTGATGAATAATCTTTGTCAAGTGGCCCATATTTAAAGCTATGGAGTCCTATCTTCTTTTCTCTGAGTCCGATCGTGGTAATAAATTCTGTTGTGAATCTACATACACACAGACCTCAGAGACACTGCGGGTTCAGTCCCAGATCACTGCTGGAAAGTCAGTATCGCAACAAAGCGAGTCACATGAATTTATTGCTTTCCCAATGCATATAAAAAAGTTATGCTTACACTATACTGTAGTCTATTAAGTGTGCAAAGAATTATGTCTAAAAAATCAATGTACATACATTAATTTAAAAAGACTTTATTGCTAAAAATGCTAGCCATCATCTGAGCCTTCAGAGAGTTGTAATCTTTGTGTAACAGTAACAAAAGATCAAAATGTTATCACAGATCATCATAATATAATAATAAAAAAGTTTGAAATATGGCGAGAATTACCAAAATGTGACACGTAGACACCAAGTGAGCAAATGATGTTGGAAGAATGGCGCAGACAGATGTCAGATTGCCACAAACCTTGAATTTGTTTAAAAAAAAAATGCCTGTGATCATAATACTAAAAATGGTATTTATTAACTTAAAATCAACTTATAGGAAAATAATTATAATTACTAAATGCGGACTTACAAACTTTTATAATGAAATAAGAAGCTAACAAAAATCAGCAGGTGAAAAAATGTCAAGCAGGGGAAACAAAGATGGATTTCATTATCTTTTGTTCCAGGGATTCAAATAAAATTTAATATCAAAATTGATGGATCAAAAAAGAGAAGAAAAGTAATAAAATTAGACCAGAAGAACGTATTGTTGATCATGCTAAACTCTGGGAAGATAAACGGTCAGTAGTAGAATATTTGTCTGCATGTTACTATGTGTGATCACTATTTTAGAAGATATACAAGCTATTTTAAGAGTTTAGCTATTTGTATTATTTATTTGTAGTCCTTTTGTAACAAATCTCAAAGGGAAAATGACAACTGCTTTACCAGCTCTTCATCTTCTCAAGAAGAACCCCATGGTTCTTGAATATTTACTAGTGTAAGAAATGTTGGTAAAAGCAAGGTGTGCTGACAGCATTCTCTCTTTTAACAAATGTTCACAACCAGAAATTTTAAAAGCTGGCATCCCAGAGAAGGTTTGGTGTGCAAAAATGTTTTCTTTAGCCATCACAGATTTTGCTTGCTTATTTGTTTTTAACCGAAATGTCACAAACATTTAAAAACTGACATACAATTCCGTATGTCTGGCATATCTTGCAAACTCAGAAAGCTTTACAGAAGTTGTTTTCCGGCTCCTCCTGGCCACACGTGACTGGAACCTATAGATTCAAACCCATTGGTTTGGTTGGGGGTGGTGACATTTAGTGTAAGCATTCATCAGAATCACTTGCAGGGCCAGTTATAGACTGCTGGAGCCCACCCTCCAACTGGTTTCTGATTCACTAGGGCTGGGCTGGGGGGACCAAAGAGTTAAACATATTCCTAACAAGTTCCCAAGTGATGTTGCATGTCAAGGGACCACACTTTGAGAACCACTGAATTAGGTCATGTTTCCCCATCACCACTGCTCTTAACCTTTCTGAGTCACTCCCTTGTATTACCTAGCTGGCCACTAAGTTTGTGATTCCTGCTTCAACTCTCGCAATCATTTTTCTAATGAACAGGCAGTATTCATTTGCAAAAAGCCCTTCCTTCACAACTAAGGGGATCCACCAAATATTTGGTCTTAGTTGAGCATACGGGGTATTATTAACCTTTGGGTTTTTTTTTTAATGCGTTTGTATTTTTTAAAAAGTTATTTTAAAGAATAAAAACATTCTACTGACCTTCTTTTATATCTCCTGGCCTATCTTCATTTATGGAAAGCTGCATATTCTATGCTCCAGCTGCCAATACACCTGGATTCAGTACCCAATCCTCCTCTTACTAGAAACAGTGCCTTGGATGACAAACTACATTTGTTTATGCCTCAGCTTCCTTACCAACAAAAATGAGGATGGAATATTAATACTATGACGTCAGTGAGGATTAATTGAGCTGATGGCCATAGAGCTCCTAGCTGAATGCTTGGTACCCATCACAGTAACCATGAAATTGATGATTCTGATAAAGGTCATGTTGTTTAATTTCTATTCTTTTGACTTCGGACATGTTAGCAAATGTGCATTTTTCTGTCTATATAATAATATTACCAAGTATTTTTTAACTTGTTTTGTATAAAAGGATTCCTGGGCTTCTTGGTTTGCCAGAGACAAATTTAACACTTCATTGAATCACTCTAATAATGGTGGGGAACTCAAGTATTGCATAATAGAGGGCACATTTTTAAAGAATTGAGGGGAGAAAGGAAACAGTGGAAATAACAAACAGAGACTGGCATAAAGCAATGACAATAAATTTGATGAGTGCCCTTTTGTATAATTGAGACCAAACTGTACAAACAACGGAATTTCTCTCCCTCTTATGACCGGGAGCAGAAATGTGGTGGAGAAAGCAAATCTGACAGCAAACCTCTTGGATGTTCAGTAAGTGACCAGGATATTTCAACGATGTGATAACAAACATTGGAACAATTAGTATTTTCCCAGACATTTGAATTGTTTTCTAGGCACAGATATGTCGTATGAAAAGAAATGCAAAAAAAAAAAAAAAAAAAAACCAAAACAACAAAAAAAAAACAGTGGAAGGGAGCAGGAACACAGAAAAGATGGGGAAATATCTAAAGTATTTGAGGTCACGATGCAATAAATAGGAGTTCCATTCTAATATGAGGGTGTGACTTTTCAGTTTTACTTTATTCTTACTTTTGTTGAGACTAGCAATTTATACAGATGAAGGGAATATGCTAAATAGTAACCTTAATAGATCACCTTTCTTAAAGACCATTAAAGGTACTTAAATAGCATTATGCATGTAGGTCTTCTGGTAGAGATGCTACATTTGGGTACCAAATGGCATTTTATAAAACAAAAGTCATACTAATAAAAGTCTCCTTAGAATTTGCTCATTTTCCCGTGCTGCTAAGTTTAGAAAAGCTACATTTCAAGCTTATTCAGCAAAATATTCATGTTTAGTATTTTAGCAATATAATTATCTGGGTTGTGTGGAATGATGAAAGAACACACTATTCCAGGGATGTTTCCCTCTTTCTGGATTTGAATGGTATTTGAGAAGGACACAAAGAACATTAGAATCCACTTTGTGATTCATCTATTCACCCTTAGAGAAATTTGCTAAGTGTTTATTTTTATTTTTTTAAATATTTTTTACTGAGTTATAGTCATTTTACAATGTTGTGTCAAATTCCAGTGTAGAGCACAATTTTTCAGTTATACATGAACATACCATATATTCACTGTCACATTTATTTCCGCTGTGAGCTACCATAAGATCTTGTATATATTTCTCTGTGCTATACAGTATGATCTTGCTAAGTGTTTATTTTTACCCAGTGCTGAACACAGACTGTAAACGAGAAGCTTCCTTATTATATACATTGAAACAAACGAAGAGCATGTAAGACTACTCGCTGATGTATCAGAAGACTTGAATTGTAGACTTGGCTCCAGTATGCAATACTGTGACCTCAGTCAGTCACTTTCTCTCTATGGACCTTACTTTTCTCATCAAGGAAATGTGGGTTTTAAAATAAATGATTTCTAAAGGCCCTTCCAGTGATAATATTTTTGATATTCAGAGGACATCAGTTATTTTCCACAATATTTCATCAATTATTTTCAAGGCACTGCAAGTATGTAATGACGATTGTAAAAGAATGTAAGCTGACTTCCCTAACACTAGGCTATTTACTTGAGGGGGAAAAAAATGTTAATGTTCCTGTTTGCAATCCTAACTTAAGAGGACAGAGTTACCTTTAAATGACAACAAATGTTATGGAAGATGAGTAAGCTCTAGAAATTTGCTGTACAACACTGTGCCTACAGTAAGCAATACTGTATTGTATACTTAAAGATTTATTAAGAGAGTAGTTATCATGTTGTGTTCTTTCCACAAGAAAACTTTTTTAATGATAGCAAATGCTGACGGTTTTCATCAAGGTACAGATCTTTCACCATTTAAAATAGCGAATGGGACAGAGATTATGGTAAAAAGAACTGCAAAAGCCTCACCCACTGTGCTGGCTTATTAACATAGCATACAGAATTGCTGCTCTCAGCTCAGTGCTTTTTCTTCCGGGGCTTGTGTTATGTATACAGCATCCCGATTAGCAGGGACTTCAAGTGTACCTGCTGGGTCACAGGGACCTAATAGTGGGTCATCTGCATTGCAGGCGGGCTAATGGAGAGTCTTCTCTTGCTCTGAGCATTGCTGAAAGCTGGCAGCAGCTTTTCTGGCCACCTGGTAAAAAGGTCAAAGCAGGACACCAAATGTGGCAGAAATTGACTCCAGCCTCTAAAGCGCCTCGCCGATAAAATTTTCTTTTTCCAGTTTTGCTGCGTCTTTGTGTTTTAAGCATGTCTCTCATAAACAGTAAACAGATGGAATTTTAATAATCTACTCTAACAACTGCTCTCCTTTAAAAGGCAGATTTATATATGTATATCCATTTGCATATTTCAATTATCTCTACCATCTTATGTTTTTGTTCATTTCTTGGATTTCGTTTTCATTTATTGGTCATTGTTGAATGAAATCTGTATTAGTCCACCCAGCAAACTGTCAGAAGCTAGGTTTTCCAGTATGTGCATCATTTATGGCTAATTGATCTAAAGTTGTGTTTCTTCATACTCTGAGTACTCTGAAACTTAATTTTCATACATATTCCCGAGGCTGTTTCTAACGCATATTAAAAGAGTGCTGTAATTCTTTGGTGCGGGCATTTCTCCTCCAGGTTTGGACTTGACTCCTAAGGGCATGCTGAGATATAAATGTATTCGATTTTGATAAAATGGGAGGTTGAACTGCAGCCCTGTCTTCCCTTTGGAAAGTAATTATCCCAGGTGAGGAAATGATAGTTTCCTAAAACCAGAAGAGGAACTAGTAAGGCAAAGGGGAGACAAAAGTGAGAGGGAAGGAGGAGGAGCCACTTTCTTAGGTAGAGAAGACTCTGAAGGTGGGTAATTTGAGTTCTGTACTTAGTCCTCCCATTTTTCTTGTAATCCTGATTTTAATTCTCAGAGCCCCATTTGTTCCAGACCAATCCCCTATTACAGAAGAAATCTCTCCAGGTAAACTGTGAACTTGATTTTGAGCTTTTTCCCTTTAGCTCTTTAGTTAGAAGAGTTAAGAAATTCTTTCACCACGATAGTAGAAATTCTCCTAGAAATATTTCCTCTATTTCTGGCGATGTACTGATGGTGTAGCTTCCTGAAGTCACACTCTCCGTATAGAACAGGAAAAAAGACTGGATCAAGCAAACATACACACATAGACCCACATGCACACATGTACACATTCACAATCACCTTTCTGTAAGCATTCATAAGCTAATTGGAAAGTAAGGTGAATTCTTAGACGCCAGCTACACAGGTGTTTGCCTTTGGGGTATCTGAAAATTCTTGACAGGGTAGAGCTTGAATTTTAATGTCCTGTGTAACAGGCAAGGGACAAAACTAGAGCACCCCCAATGTCTGAAGTCAAAACAGAGATGCCATTATATAAACCAGGGCCCCCAAAGCAATCCCTTCAATGAGTTAACTAAAAACATTCTTGCTGAAAAAAAGCATTTTGCCTGCCACAGTCTTCACTCTGGATGGTAGTGGTGGAGGAAGGCAGGGAGGTGAGGGGAAGTTCCTAATCATAGGGCAGCCATCACGTGGATTTAGGGCAGAACATCTGATGGATTCAAAAAGCCTTAAGCTGAATATTGAAATTATCCTGCTAGTGCCTTCAACTGCCCCAAAAAACCAAAAACAAGCCAATTAATTTCAACCTCAGACTTCAAAGAACTCCAATAGATAAAGGTCCAAGAAACATAAGCCTATGACTAAAAAAAAAAATCATAAAATAATCCAAGAAGTGAGCTTCTTAGAGAAAGTCAGATGAATGTGAAAATTTCAGAACAAAACAAAAATTTATAGAATTATCATATAGAAATATAAGATAACTATGTTTAGTACATTCCAAAACCCAACTGTGACAAAAGAACTAACAATTATAAAAAATGGCAAGGAGCATTTTTTAAAACTGCACAGAATTTCTAGAAATAGAAAATATTATAACACATATTGGGAATTTAGAATGTGTTAAAGTCAATGAATTTGTTAAGAATACACAGAAGGTGTTAAGTAGCAGATTAGACACAAGTAAAAATGAAACCGATAAGCAGGAAGATGAAACTGAAGACTAGACTGAATGTACTGCAGAGAATCAAAAAGACAAAAAATACGAAGGTGAGGTTAACTTTTATGGGAACATAGTAAATTGGACTGGTAATTATCTTATTGGAGTTTCAGGATGAGAAACTGTAAAGAATGGTAGGGAAGTAATAATCAAAGACACTAAGGCTGAGAATTTCCAAAATTGATAAAACACGTATGAAATTAGTTTTAGGAAACCCAGTGAATCCCAAGAAGGATAAACAAACACAAAATTTTGTCATCACATTATAGAATTTCAGAATAACAGGAAGAAAAAAGATCTTAAAGACATCCAGAAAGAAATTACTGATAAAATAATAAGGATTAGAACTAACCATTAAGTTCTACAAAGCAACAAGCAAGCTAGAAGATTGAGAGATAATGTCTATAAATGTTAAGAGAAAGTAACTATCACTCTAGAATTATATTCGAAGGGAAACACTTTTCCAAGACTGAGAGTTATATAAAAACAATTTTATACAAACAAAACCTGAGAATTTTAATACTAATTTACATTGCTAAGGGAACTGCCAAAGAATGAATATTAGAACTATGAAAAATGATTTATGAAGGAAGGTATAAGATGCAGGGTCTGGTGAGCTGGGAAAACGGAAACACGTGGGTAAACCTGACCAAACGTTGACTATAGAGAACAATAATAATACCTAATTTGGGGACTAAACAAACAAAATATGACTAAAATCCTGGAGGGCTGAAAATATGGGCTAAATGGGCCAAATAGCAACTGCAAATAAATCTATTTTGAACAAATGCAAACAGACCGAAGTTTTCAGAAAAAGGCAAAGATGGGCAGGATGCATTTAAATATCCAGATATTTTATTTCACTTAATCTGTCATTCAGTTAAAGAGGCACTATTATTTTACAGCCTACTAAATTAAGAAAAATGAAACATTACCCATTAAACTATGACATTGTGTTTTAATGTTAATCCTTTGTAATGAAAGTTCTCTATAACTCATGAATTAGCCACACCTGCCTCATTGCTTTGAAATATTTTTTATTTGTTCTGATAGATTTGGGGTTGTTTCCACTTTCAGCTGCATTTATTAATGTGATGTATAACCCCTTTGCATGTATTTAAGAAACAACACATAAGAGCTTTGTATTCTTGTATCTTTCCAAAGCTATTTCTTATTGACAAAACATTTGATGTCAGTAATTCTAAATTGGTAAGTATGTCATAAAATATTTTCAAAATACACAAAAGAAGGTGATATTGATGCATTTACTATCATATTAGAAAATTAATTGTTTCAATAACTGATAGATCAATCAGAAAAGAAATTAATAAGGATTGAGATGATATGAAAAATACAATTATAAAGTTTGCTCAAATGAAGATACACACACACACTCACACACATAAAATTAATTATATCGCCAAACTGCAAAGTGTATGTACTTTCAAGGATTCCTGGAACATTTGCAGAAACTGATTGAGCGATGTATAATAAATCAACCATCAACAAATTTCAAAGAATCAATATTTTAGAGAACATATTCTGTTTTTATAAATACACTTAATAAGATGACAAAAAAGATAACTTAAAAAGTCATTCAGATAAAATTTAAAAATCACTAATTCATAACTCACAGTTCAAAAGATAAAAATAAAAACTAGAAAATATTGAGCATCAAAGAATAATAATTATCTTACCTATCATTAACCTGTATGTGCCTGACAACAGAGCATCAAACTACACGAGGCAAAAACGAACAGTATTACAAAGAGAAATAGATAAATCTGCTTTTATTGTTGAGACTTCAAAACTCCTCTCTCAGAAATGGATAGTTTCAGCAGGTAGAAAGTTAGTAAGGACACAGTTAAATGCCATCAATCAACCAGTTATAATCAATATTTATAGACTACTTTGAGCTCACATAGAATATTTACCATGACAGACCCATAAAACACACCTCAACAAAATTAAAAGAATAGAAATCATAGTTTGCATGAGATTAAACAAATACATGTCTAAATAATACATGGGTCAAAGAAGAAATATCAAGAAAAAATTTTAAATATTTTGGACTAAATTAAAATGGAAATACATCTTATCAAGTTTGTGGGATGCAGCAAAAGCAATGCTTACAGGGAAATTTATAGCACTGAATGATATATTAGGAAAAAGTGAAGATCTTAAATCAATAGCCTAAGCTTCCACCTTAGGACACTAGAAAAAAAAGAGCAACTGAATTCCAAAATACACAGAAGAAAAATAAATAATAAAAGTGAGAGCAGAAACAAATAAAATTATCTACAGGAGATCAACAGGAAAAAAATCAGCAAAACCAAAAACTGTTATTTTTATAAGATCAATATAATTTATAAACCTCTAGTGAGGCTAATTAAGAATAAAAAGAAAAGACACAAATTACTAATATCAGAAATAAAAGAGGGAACATCGTTACAGATCCCATGGACATTAAAAGGATAATTAAAGAACACTATGAAGAACTCTATGCCTACAAATTTGATAGCCTGGATGAACAGACCAATTCCTTGAAAGACATAATCTGTCAAAACTCATGCAACAAGAAACAGAGATCAGAATAGTCCTGTGTCTATTGAAGAAATTGAATCATAATTAATAGCCTTCCAAAACAGAAAGCACCAGGCCCAGATGGGCTTACTGATGAATTCTACCAAACGTTTAAGGAAGAATTTATATGAATTTTCTACAAGCTTCCAGAAGTTAGAAACAGAGAGACTACTTTATAATTAACTCTATGAGGCCACTATTTTTACCTTAATACCAAAACCAGACAAAATCATTAAAAGGAAAGATAACTGCAAATCAATATCTCTCATGAACATAGATGCAAAAGTCCTCAATAAAATATAAGCAAATCAACCCAAAACCATGTGTAGAGAGAATTATACACTATGACTAAGTGAGATTTATCCCAGGTACTCAAGTCTGTTTCATCGTTCAAAAATCAATTAATATATTACATCATATATTGGCTAAGAAAGAAGAGTCACACAGTTACATCAATAGATGCAGAAAAACATTTGACAAAATCCAACACCTTTTCACGATAAAAATTCTCATGGTCCTTCAGTAGGTGAATAGATAAATACACTGTAGTCCATCCATACAATGAAACTTTACTTAGCACTAAAAAGAAATGAGCTATCAAGCTATATAAAAAGACATGGAGGAACTTAAATGAGTATTACAAAGTGAAAGTACCAATTTGAAAAGACTACATAATGCATGATGCCAACTATATGTCATTCTGGAAAAAGCAAAGTAATGTAGACAGCAAAAATACCAGCGGTTGCCAGGGCTTTGGTGGGGAGATGAGTAGACGGAGCACAAAGGATTTTTAGGGCAGTGAGAATACTCTGTATGATACTTTTATGACAGATACTATCATTTTATATTTATCCAAACTTTCAGAATGTGCAACACCAAGAGTGAACCCTAATGGAAACTCTGGCCTTTGGGTGATTATGATATGTCAGTGTAGGTTCATCAGTTGTAAGAAATGTACCACCCTGGAGGGGATATGACAGAGGAGGTTATGTATGTGTGGAAGCAAGAAGTAATATAGCAAATCTCTGTATCTTCCCCTCAATTTTGCTGTGAACCGTAACTGCTCTAACATTTTTAAATCTTACATGAAAATGTAATCCTGGGGGCGGGGTGGGTATAGCTCAAGCAGTAGAGTGCATGCTTGGCATGCACAAGGTCCTGGGTTTCATCCCCAGTACCTCTTCTATAAATAACCAAGTAAGTAAATAAATAAATAAACAAACAAACAAACCTAATTACCACCCACGGCCAAAAAAAGTTTTTTAAAGAAAAGTAATCCTATCTATTATAGTTTGAGGCACAGAGCTAAGGTAATATTACCCAAAAAAGTATAAAAATACTACAAAATCTGACAATTCATTAATTATCTAGTTATAGATTAAAAAAAGAACCATACTTTCATAGAAATCAGAAGGGTAATCTTAAAGATAAGAGCAAAAGTTAAGGAGATAGAAAACAAATAGAATCAACAAAGCCAAAAGATAGTTCTTTGAACAGATTATTGCATATACTAAGTTTAGAACTTAAAAAAATCTTTTATGAAAGTATAGGAGAACACATCAGAGTAGGGAAAGAGTTCTTAAATAAGACATAGAAAATCCAAGCTATAAAGGACAGGATTAATACATTCAAATACATTAAACTGAAGAACTTATTATTAAAAGACATTGAGAAAAGACAAATAACAAACTCAGTTAGGAAAATATTTCAAAATACATGACCAAGAAAATCTTATACCCGGAATATATAAGAATTCCAAAAAAAAAAAACCCAAAACCATAAAACCCAATATGTAAAGTACAGGTGAGGGTTTAAGTTGGTACAACCAATGGAAAATAATTAGGCATCACCTAGTAAAGTTGAGGTTATGCTTGCATTAAACCCAGCAATTCTATTCCAAGGAAAATAACATAGAGAATTATTTCTATATGCTTATCAAGTACTATACACAAAAATGTCAATAGAGGTAGCATTTGACATAGACAAAAACCAGAAATAATCCAAATGTACATTGATGGGAGACTACATAAGCAAATTATCTTAAATTCATATGCAGTTGATCCTTGAACAACACTTGTTTAGACTGCCTGGGTCCACTTATACCCAGATATTTTTATACCTATGTTTTTAATAAATATATTAGAAAAAAAAAATTGTGGTTTGTGACAATTTAAAAAAATTCACAGATGAACCACTTAGCCTAGAAATATCAAACAATTAGAATGAATGCAAAAAATAGATATAGACATATAGTCTATTTTATCATTTACTACCATAAAATATAAACAAATCTATAATAAATAAAAGTTGAAATTTATCAAAACACATGCACACACTTACAGACCCTACGTGGTGCCATTTCAAGTAGAGAGAAATGGAAACAAATTGAAGATGCAGTATTACATCATTACTGCATAAAAGTAACTGTAGCACACACTGTGCTACTGGAGTAATTCCTCAGCCACCTCCTGTCACTATTGGGCTGAACTCAAGTGTTGCGGGTATCTGCTTCAAAGGCCGCCTGCGGCTAATCACGTCCATGTGAGCAGCTGGTCTCTGCACTAAACTGTTGTATCAGTAACTAGTGATCTCTCGAGGTTGAGTATTTTTCATCGTGTTTAGTGCAACAGTATAAATCTCGAATAACACCATGGGACCCACAGGAAGTGCTCCTAGTGATGCTGGAAGTACTCCCAAGAAGCAAAGAAAAGTCACGACATTACAAGAAAAATTAAATTGCTTGCTGTGTACCATCAATTGAGGTCTGCAGCTACGGTTGCCCACCATTTCAAGATAAATGAATCCAGCATAAGGACGATTTTCCAAAAAGAAAATTCATGAAGCCATCGCTGCAGCTACCCCAGCAGGTGTGAAAACTTCGCACTTTTTTTGTATAATACCTTTTATTTAAATCTCACATTGAAAACGTAGGTTTTATGTGGGTGCAGGGTTGCTATAGGAAAGGCTTTACCTATAGGCACTAATACGATTTGAGAAAAAGTGAAGTCATTATATGACAACTTAAAGCAAAAAGAAGGTGAAGGCTCTAAATCTGGAGAATTTAATGACAGCAAAGAATGGTTTGATAATTTTAGAAAGAGGTTTGGTTTTTAGAGATGTCAAGATAACAGGAGAAGCAGCTTTGCTGACCAAGAGGCAGCAGAAGATTTTCCAGATGCCATTAAGAAGGAAGAGAAGGGAGATCTGCCTGAACAGGTTTTTAACGCAGACAAAAATGCACCACTCTGGAAAAAAAAAAAAAAAAAAAGCCACAAGTAAAGACATTCATCAGTTAGGAAGAGAAGTGAGCACTGCGATTTAAGGCAGGAAGGGGTACGCTACTCTACTGTTCTGTGCAAATACAGTTGGGTGTTTGATCAGGACAGTCCTTATCTATAAAGCTGCTAGCCTCCAAGCCTTGAAGGGAAAGATAAATACCAGCCCCCAGTCTTTCGCTTGTACAAGAAGGCCGGGACAAGGAGAGATTCCTTCCATTAATGCTTTGTCCCTGAAGACAGGAAGCACCTTGGCAGTAAGAGACTGCCTTTAAAAGTTCTTTTGATATTAGAGAATGTCCCTGGCCACCTAGAACCCCATGAGTTCACTACTGAAAGTGTCCGAGTGGTCTATTTGTCCCCAGTACAACATCTCTAATTCAGCCTTTATCTCGATCAGAGGTCATAAAGATCTTTAAGGCTCATTACACATGGTACTCTATGCAAAGGATGGTCAGTGCTACAGAGAGACCCCTACAGAGACGACATCATTAAAGTATGGAAGGATTGCACCACCGAAGATGCCATCATGGTGTTATAGAAAAACCTGAGGAAGCCATCCAGCCAGAAACAACAATTTCTGCTGAAGAAAACTGTGTCCAGATGTTGTGCATGACTTCCCAGGATTACAACAGAGCCAATCAAGGAAATCATGAAAGAGTCTGTGGATATGGCAATAAATAAATAAATAAATAAATAAATAAATAAATAAATAAATAAATAAATAAATAAATAAATAAATAAATGAGGGGTAAAGGCTTTCAAGATAGGGATCTTGGAGAAATCCAAGAGCTAACAGACATCACTCCAAGAGGAATGAACAGAAGATGACTTGATGGAGATGAGTTCTTTCCAACCAGTGCCAGACAAAGAGGAAGGAGACAGAGAAGCAGCAGTACTAGACAGCAAACTGACATCAGACAGCCTGGCAGCAGAGTTCCAGTTATTCAAGACTGCTTTTGATTTCTTTTATGACATGGACTCTTCTACGATACAGGCACCGAAGCTCAGGCACATGGTGGAAGGACGACTGGTACCATATAGAAACATTTTTGGAGAGCTCAAAAAGCAAAAAGGTCAGAAAGAAATTAGGAGCATTTCTGTAAAGTTAAACTGAGTGTGCCCACCCCTCTTGCCCCCCCACCTCCTCCACCTCTGTCATCCCTGACACAACAAGACCAACACCTCCCCTTCCTCCTCAGCCTACTCAGAGTGAAGATGAGGACGAAGACCCTCATGATGATCCACTTCCACGTAATCAATGTAACATAACCATCACACCGCACAGTCAATAAGCTTACCTCTTATGTATGTGTGTATGCCATCATGTGAAAATCTAATCTATACCACAAGAACCATGTGAGAATTTTTGTGTCATCATCCTCCTCATCGCCTAAGTATTCGTCCTGTGAAGGACTTGTACCGAAGTGGATAGCGTATCTTTACACAGACATAAGGTGAGTGATATTTAATATAAAATTAATAATGTTTCAGCTTTCTTAACTTTGCTTTTCAAAAAATTATGTTACCGTACATTACGCCTCTCTCACAATTGCAGAAACTGCGTATCAGCCTACCATCACAGGTGTCTTCTAATGTGACAATGTTTCCAACACTGTATTATAAATATGACTGTAACATATGCCATAAAAATTTTATACTGATTCGTTCATTAGCATATAAGCTAGGCTACTGTGAAGCGACCGTATTGATTATACTAGGCTACCATAAAGCAGTCCTATGGCTGCTGCTTCGTTATCAATGCATGAATCATTACACCCACAAATAAATATGAGTTTCTTTTTTATGCTGTCTTTTCATTTCTGATGTCCAGTGTTACTAATACATATAACATCCACAGTGTTTTGTATCATATAAGACAATATTGATGTAGCTACTGACAGATGATTTATCCTGCAAACAGACAATGCTGGTATCAATAAATACAGGACAGTACTGTAAATGGATTTTCTCCCCGTTGCGGTTTTCATAATAACATTATCTTTTCTGTAGCTTACTTTATTATAAGAACACAGCATATTATATATATATATTTATATATATATAATATAAGATATAATATATAACATATAAAAATATATAAATATATAAAATATTATATATATATATATATATATATATATATATATAAAACATACAAAATATGTATTCATTGACTACGTTATCACTAAGGCTTTTGGTTACCAATAGGCTATTAGTAGTTAAGTGTTAGGGCAGTCAGAAGTTACACATGAATTTTCAACTGCAGGGGAGGGTCGGCGCCCCAGCCCCAAAATTGTTCAAGGGTTAACTGTAGTTGTATATCATACATTTTTGAAAATAGATGAACCAGGGTATCAAGGATGACACTCAAAATATAATATTTTGGGGAAAAAAAGTCACTGAAGGGCACTTAAAAGAATGAGTTATTATCAGCATACAAAAGTAAAAAGCAGTCGAAACTAGCCAGTAGTTTTAGGACACACATATGTGCTAAAGTCATAAACAATATTATGGGAATGGTTAATGAAAGTTTTGGAGCACTGACTCCCAAAAAGGATGCACAGGAAAGGAAATATACCTGATTTGCAGCTAATTTTCCAATTTTTAAGGCAGGTGGTTTGCACATGCCTCTTTATCTTATTGCTCTTTGTAAAATTGTACATATATGTCATTCAGATGGTCCTTTTTAATGTATATTTCATAATAAAACATATTTAAATACCCTAATTTTGATTTTATGTCTAAGTCAAAAATATAAGAACTTGAGCTTGATTTTTTTCTATATGATATTGTCAAAATAGTCACCCTCCCCTACAGCTCATCACTAAACAAACTAGTTTTTCCTAAATAATTCATCACCTTTTAGGAGTAGCAGCCATTATGTGCTGCTTGGAGGTAATCACTGCATACAATTCGCTAGCCTTTCACTGCCTCATGCAAGGGGCTGACATTCTAGAACATTTATGGGATTGTCACTGGCTTCCACTGCATCTTAGACTTAATCAACCCAAATTCCTCGAATTTCCTGAAGTTTTGTTTGAAACCTAGTCTTAAGTATCAACTTCCATATCATTCCAGGTTCTAACTAACCTGACATAATTTTTCTTACTTAAACGTGCTGATGTTTTTCAACCATAGCAAGAAACCACAGGAAAATAACAACATATTTTGAAGAGATGATAGACAAATGATCTTCTAAAGACCCAAAAGAAATTTTAGAAATGGTATTAACTTCAAATAGGCCCTGGCAGAAACAGGGAAATTAGAAAGTCATAAACAACTGTAGATAAACATCTGCCAAAGCGAAAGACTATTAAATACGGTTGACAAATTTAATAGCCCTTATAGATTTCTATCCTAATGGACTTACTCTGACACCTCAAATACACTGTAAACCACAATTCCTGAAGCAGCTGTGTCTCCTTGAAGTTATATTTTAAAAGCAGGCATATCCAACGATGGCCAGAAACTTACTTTAAACAGTGAAAAGAGAGCCTAAGGACAATTCACTTAGTTTAGACAAAGAAAGGGCCATCTCAGCGTTATCTGAAACACATAAAGCTTCAGTTAACCATTTAATGGATTTTTTTTAAGATGAAATTTTATTGTTTGTTTTTGTTGGGGTTTTGGGGGGAGGAGGGGGGATCAGGTTTATTTATTTATTTATTTTAGAGAAGGTACTGGGGGTTGAACCCAGGACCTTGTGCATGCTAAGCATGCGCTCTACCACTTGAGCTATACCCTCCCCCGTTTTCTTTCTTATTGTTGATCACAGGAAAACTGGCCCACAGAGGAGACAGAATCACTGATACCCTGCTGTCTCTCTCCTCGCAGCAGAAAGAAAAATCAGAAAGATCTTTCCAATTCCGATGTCCTCTGTCTCCTTGTAGCTACGGGACACTGCCCATCTCAGACAAGTCCTGACTACTGCTCTGCAGCACTGGTTCCAAAGGGCTGGTCCCTCCTCTGGGCAGGTGCAGATACAATTAGCCCACATCAGCTGAAGATAAAAGGAACAGCTTTTTGAAATGGATCAAAAGAAAGAGATAATCATTGCAAATGAGTGAGGCCTGGTTGAAAGGCTAATCTCAAAATATTCCCAGACTGAGGTTTCTTATTGTTTTTATTTTTTGACTGAGAGAACAGGGCCACGGTGAAACTTTAATTTTTAATATTGTAAATTTAAAAACTTCAAAAATAAAGTGTTGCCAAAGTAGCTGTTGTAATCACTTCCCAACATTCTCTACGCAGAGCTGAGAACGCCTGGTCAGTCACTTACTGGGGGTCTTTTCCTACGAGGTGCTCTGAGCCGACACGTGTATGTACGTATCAGTGTCTGAAGGCGGCATTTCATTATTCTTCATGCTGATCGGCTCTTTTCTATTTTGCATTAAAACAACAGCCTGAGTAAATCTTATTTAGCTATGAACATTATACGATTAAGTCCTCAACCTGGTTTCTTTTTTTGTTTTTAGTTTTTTATTGAACTGTAGTTGATTTACAATGCTAGTTTCAGGTGTACAGCAAAATGATTCAGTTATACATACATATATACTTTTTCTTTTCAGATTATTTTCCATTATATGTTATGGCAAGAAATTGAATATAGTTCCCTGTACTGTATAGTAACAGCCTGGTCTCTGTATGTAACAGCCATGGATGTAGAGAACTGTCGATGCTTAGTAAGTCATCCTTACCCTTGAATGGACTATTCTGCTTCCGGTTTCCAAGACTGTTTACTGTCTGTTGGGACTGAACCTTTTCTTCCCTTTCATCCTTCCCCCAGCTCAGATTCAATTTACTGCACATCAGAAGTCTGCTCGGTGCTTTATGCATTACCTCATGTGGTCTCTGGCAACGCTCTGAGTTAAGTTCACCCTCCACTTCGTATTTGAGGCCACTAAAGCTTACTTGTCACGGGGCGGAGTCAAAGCTACTTCTGATTCAAGCAAGAGGCAGAGCTACTTCTGATTAGCTACTTCTTTTTTTTTTTTTTTCATTTTCTTTTTCTTATTATTTTTATTGATTTATAATCATTTTACAATGTTGTATCAAATTCCAGTGTAGAGCACAATTTTTCAGTTATACATGAACATATATATATATTCACTGTCACATTTTTTTTCCTCTGTGAGCTACCATAAGATCTTGTGTATATTTCCCTGTGCTATATACACAGTATAATCTTGTTTGCTACTTCTGATTTAAGCAACAGGCTTAAACTTCAAAGCATTTCTCTGTGACATTTGACAGGATTCAGTAATCATCTGGATCTGGGATTGAGAGGCAGGGAGTAATCAAGGGTAACTGGAAGCTTCTGATGTGATATCACTAATGACTAAGAGCAAATAAGAGCTCTTGAAGCCAGCCTGGTGAGAAATGGAGTGAGTTCAGTTTGGACAGGCTGAGATCTAGGTGCCTGTGGGACACCCACGTGGTATTTCCTTGTGACTTAAGCAAGATAACACTGTAGTCCTGAAATAAAATATAGTGAAGATTATGAAGGAGGAATTTAGGATGTAAAGTGCAATAAAAAAAATTAGGGTAAAAAAATTCTTTTGGCTCTAAAAACAGTACAACTATATACACGCATATATAATAAATCAAAAATTTAGCCACATAAAAGAAATATGCCTAGTTTTCTAATCAGAACAAGAGTTAACATTATAACAAACAAAAATCTTCCAATTTAGTTCACTTATTTAACAAGTTGCTTTCATGTTTTGTAAAAATCCAATAGCCCAAATACACAAAACTGAATTTGGAAAGCAAATGCTATGTTGACCTTAGGCTGAAATGAAATAGAATGTTTGGTTATGCGAAGTTTCTCAGAATTCAAATTTGTTGTACATTGTGAAGTCCCTACCAAATCTCGTTTGGTTCAGAAGTTTTAAGTGGGTGCTACAGCCACTATTTAAGATGAGAGAGAAGAATCAACAGGAATTTAAGAGGTGCTATCAATTTTTTTTCTCTGTTTCTCAGTCTTAAGACTGCCATATATATTTTACTTGCTGGTATTCATTTTTTAGAATGGTGTTTTGTTCTTTTTATTGAGAGGATTTCCATAAAAGCTTTTATAGGGCTTTATAAAAATGTTCCATTCTTTTTATCTCATACACACTTAGAGAAAGAAAGAGAGACAGAAAAGAAAGCATAAAAGGAAAGAATAAAATCTGACTTAATTTAAGCTCTGGCTAAACTTTCAAAATGACAAGGCACTAAAGGTGATTATTAAATTAAATAAAAATGTTAAAACTTCTTGATTTATTCCACTAGGCCATATGTGCTAATCTACTTAATTGTTCCCAGCTAGACATCAATTTTTTTTAAAGAGTTAAAAAAAAAAAAGAAGAAGAATGGAAAATTCTTAACCTGGCTAGGTAATAATCTGCCTGCAAATGGCTCATTTATGTCACCAAAGAGACAGGGGATCTCACATTAATACTGCATTCTAATGTGCTTTCTTCAATTTATCCCACATACTTTAACCCAAATTGCTCATCTTACTCCATAGAAATGTCACAGAATGTCTGTGCAAGCTCATTTTTATAGATTTGCATGAAAAGCTTGGGAAACACAGTGAGAAAATGGTCTCCCCATCACATTCACTCACTAGATTACTTTCAGAACTCTTTGGCTATGAAAAGAAACCCCATCATTGCTTTTTTAAAAAAAACTTGTGTGTGTGTGTGTGTGTGTGTGTGTGTGTGTGTGTGTGTGTGTCAATGGAGGTGCTATTACCCTTCCCCATCATTGCTTTTGAACATCTAACTGCCAACCTCACCATGGCTCTTTGTTGACTGGAGTAAAAGGTATCAGCTGGTTTTGTTCCTAAAATACATACGTGATCTAAAAATGCTCTGCTGCTTTTAGTTGTGTGTGGAGTGAATTTAAAATAAATCTCTCCTCTCTAATGGCTATTTTACTTACACGAGACACGTTCAAAATAACTACTGAAACACACAGTCTGTCCACTAAATACATGGGCCAGATTCTTAGCTTTAAACAGATTCTGAAGTTTGTTAGCCCTTAGAGTGTTTGTTTCATAGAGTTTAAGAGGCACAAGAGTATTTAAAGATTGAGTCATTTCACAGATGCGGAAAACTGAGGCCAGTGAAGGGCAGTAACTGGCCCTTGGTCCTGGAGCTTATGAAGTAACAAGAGCCAGAACTTTACCCCCAGTTCACAGCCTCCCAGTTCAATGATCTTCCTCCCGGTCTGAGTTCTTTATGAACGGTGAACATACAGGAAGCTAAAACTCTCACCCTGAGCATTGGTAATGACAGTCAAAGGTGTTTAATCCCCCAGCTGCTATTTCTCTAAGAAAACAAAGTGTTTCCACCAGAATTGAAAGTTTGAAAAGAAAAAAAATATATATATATACATATACACACACACATACATGCATACATGATATATATATATATTGTTTACACATCTGCTTCCAACAGAACAATCCTGGAAAGGAAAGACACACCACAGTCCTGGTCCAGGAGAAGAGCATCAACAAGGCTAATTTTCAGTGACTAAATGGACACATAGAAATGAGGACAATTAATTTTGTTTCTGAAGACACCATTTTGTGCATGTGACTCGTGCTTTGGCAACGACTGAGTTACTTTGGGATGTGACTACTGGGCCTGCTCCTCTCCTGAGTTACCAACAAGTGTAACACAAATGTCATCACGTGTGTGTGAAAGCATTTCTCTGCTGTTTTTCTCGCCTACTAGGTTGTCAGCTCCGTGAGCAGAGATGCATGTTTGTCCCATTTACCATCATTACCCCAGTACCATGCAGTGCCCTGTGCGCGATGCATACTCCTTAAAATTGTGTTAAATGCATGAATAGAGAGATCTGTGTTGTAACAGGAAGAGAACCATAGATTATGGCTGCTCCCTCCCCATTCCCGCAAGCCCAAATTCCTGAATCCGTTTACTCAATTTTAATCCGGAAATTAGGCGTAAATTTATACAGTGGAATACTCACTGGATTAGCAGTTCCTAGACTCTGCTGAATACCTGGATGCTGTAACTAATATCTCTGGGCCTTAGTTTTCTCACTTGTAAAATGGGGTTGGTACCTGCCATAGTTTCCTCTCAGGGTTTCTGTGAGGATTCGATAAAACAAAGCCATGTAGAAATTACATTCAGCTATTTAGCCAAAAGGTCTACCACTCCCACGCCACCATCACCATCGTGGGAGTCCCTCTGGGAAGCTAACTCTTCCCCCTCCTCTGCGTATATATTTGTCCCACGCACAGAAGGCTCTTATCAGGAGCCATTTCAATTGTAATGGCAGCGCCTAATTGAGTCTCCTGGGAAAATAAATTGTTAAGAAGGAAAGTAAGTATGTTCCTAAAACATTTTCTAAGGATAGAAACTTCCAATACTGCATTGTTGATTCATTGCCTTTTAGGGGATTTTATTTCTAGCAACGCTAGTTTTTGTTGATGACGACAATGGAGTCTGAATCTTTGAGCCTCACTCTGTGGTAATTCTTTTGAACATAAATTAACATTCTCAGAGGAAACACGTTTTGTCTTATTTTTACAGAGGCCATGGAGTTTTTTCAGGAGCTGAGTCATTTTGAGAACTTTTGAACACAGAAATTTGTTTAAAAATTATGCTAAAGGATTTGAAATTATGTTTCTTTTATTACAGAGATGTTTCCCCTTTCACTGTATATCAGTTACCTCTAATAAAAACACACTGCCAAAGATGTTAATGACTGAGTTTATCATAATTCTTTGGTATGTGGAAACAAAACAAAAAGCACTTTTATATTAAATTCTCCAATGGCGTGTTTAAATTTGGCTTTGATAGCTTCTCTTTTTTTCCTATGCAGTAAATAATTACTTTTCTCGGCAAGTTAAAAAAAAAAAAAGGGAATACATCTAAAAACTTGAATTTTCTGTTTGAAAGGTACTGAGGTGAGAGTGTGTTCTGTTTTGGTTTTTTATTGTATGTATGTATGTATGTACGTATGTATTTATTTATTTATTTATGGCTTATTTGAACCTACAGCATGAAGCTTGAAGACTGACTCAGCAAGCAAAAAATTGGGGCTCTTAATATCAAGAAATTCTGCAGGAGAGTAAGCTCACTATTTTTAAAAATACAATTGAAACACATCTCCAAGCTAGCTAAGATTTTCTAAGCCCACTTTGGAAGAAGCCTCTTGGAAATGGCCATCATCACCTACAAAACACTTTTTTGGATGACTGCCCTGCACAGGACACACTGTGAGAGTTATTTTTAAAAAATTGTACAAGACATGGTTTGCTCAAGAAGCTTCTCACCCTGTTGGCATTCAGTACATATAGGGTTAAAGTTAAACAGCAATACAAGTGACAGAGTAATTTCTATGAAAAGACCAGATTTTGCATCAGGAAGGTCTCAGATCTTCTGATTTTAAGAACTTGGACAGACTGCTCAATCTCACTCAATCTCTATTTCCTCAACTGTAAAATAGGGTTATTGATACATTTATAGGATTTTTATGGATTCAAACGTGTGTTTTTGGATGTGAAAGCATTTTCTAAATTGTGCAATTACAGATTTGTACAAATGGCAGGTTTTATTTATAGACAATATATGCTAGGACCATGAACACGGTTTACACAATAAATGAAACAGCAGTTCAGAGGAGTAAACTAACAGTTTATACTGGAAGGACATGTTTTTAAAGAAGTATATTTAAGGTTCACTTTAAGCCTAAAATTAAGTTAGGCAAATTACAGAAAAGCATTGCTTTGATTATGCCTATGAGAAAAATCTCTTTCTCATCAAGGTGACGGTACAGCTTTTCTTTTTCTTCTCTATATTTGTGCTAACTGAATCATGCCTAGATTTGAAAAATGGCTTGAAATTCAGCATCATTTAAAATGTATTTTCCTCGCTAGAGATATCTGTGTTAATTTCAGCAGGAAGTGTGGTGCAGACACGTGATCAGCAGGGAGATGGAGAGTGTGACCAGTCGCTGATTGGATCTGAGAGCAGCCATCAGATATTAACTACTCTGAGTCACAATCTTCAGTGGAATGCATCTGAACGGGTCATCTAGTTTCCTGTCATCCCGTCAGCTCAGTTCCCTTACATGGACAGTTCCATTTAAGTTCTCTTCTGTTTTATAAAGTTCTTGATCAAAATATCTAAATTAGAACTGAAATGGTTAAACTGACAGATCTGAAAAGGGTTCTATTGCCAATCTCATTTAGACTTTTATTTTTCATGTATACATTTTAATTTTCTTGTAGGCATTTTCTCTTGTGCAGTTATTATCCCTTCCCAAATAGTAATGCTCTTTTATTATTCCACTACCACTTCTCGGATTCTTTTCACGTGATGAAAAGCAAATCTATATTTTTCTTCCATCTTTTAGGCATACATTTTGATGGGGAAAAAAGGGAAAGATACAAAGGAGCTTTCACAAATCCCTTAATTTTTTAAAAGAGGAGCTTTACAGAATATTTTAACATGATATTCAAAAGTAGATGTTGAGTCATGCCCTCAGTGACAGTAAGATAAAATAAGGAAAGCTGAAAATTAATCAGCATATATCAGGTTTTTAGAATATCTCTTACATGCAGTAGCTGTGGCCAATAACCAATGTGACTAGCCTAGTTTTATTTTTTGGCAGAAAGTACTTTTATTTTAGTTTCCCTCAAGTAGTCAAAAAAGGCAAAAGTTTTGGAGCCTGATAGACCTGGATTTGAATCCCAGTACCACTATATACTGTGTATCCTTGAACAATTAATTTCTGTAAACCTCATTTTCCGTGTACAGCCATGGAGACGCTCATGAACACCTTGTGAAGATTAAAATGACAGTACATGTAAAGATCACGGCAGTGCACTTAGGACATAGGTGCTCAGCGGTGATGAGTATCTGACTCCTTTTTCAAAGTCCTAAGTCTTTGTTACCACAGGTCACTAAAATTGTAAGATTAGTTACTGGAGCATAACCTAGCTTTTCCAAAATGCTACTGGACGTAGTACCTAGAAACGGGATGACAGGTACTCAGTAAGCTGTAATATGTGGATTGACTAGGAGGCTGCCAGTAAGGAAACTGACATTTCAGGGTGGAAAGACAGCAGTCTGTGACATGCGCAACTGAAATAGCTTGGAAGGTGAACGAAGTATCTGATGAACGTGGAGCTCTAGCAGAATGTGGAGAATAGAATGTCAGTGCCGTTGTTAGTTGCCACTGTCTGCGTATGGCAAGATACAAGAAAGACATGACCTTAGAAAAGAGCCAACTGATCTGCAAAAAGGAGTGAAGGGACATGGAAGGAGGCCATAACTGTGGAGTCTTAGATAAATGGAAAAGGCAACTATGCTCCTCAAACCTAAACAGTGAAAAAATAAAATTAAGAAGTGCTTGAAGGATAAAGGCTGCTTAAAAACTTAGCTTTGTGGTACAAATCAAAACAAGGCTATACTTACTCATTTTTAAAACTTTTGAATAGGTTAAGATGGTGCCCAAGAAATTCTTAAAATTGGACAAAATGACTCTGTGACTAGAGACTAAAGTTGCAGCTCTCTCACCAAAGTCTGAGATTTCCGTTACTTGTAATAAGTCAAGGAAGAGAAGCATGAGGGAAAGAAACAAACAAAAACGTGTGTGTGTGTATAATATATATTTACATGTATGAATACATGCATACACATGCATTTCTTAGATTTGTTTATGTATAATTATATATATAATTATAAATATATATATAAAATATATAAAAAATATATAAAACTTAAGAAGCATGTCTAGAAAAGAACAAAGAACCATGGCTTAGGGTACATGGAGCTAACTGAAATTTGATAGATAAGAAGTCAATCATTTTAAGAGAGTTTATAGATAGAGATATCATGAGTCTGGGCTAAGAAAGTGTTTTTCAAAACACAAAATTGTCCTCCAGTCTCTGTGCTTCTACAGGCTGAGAGAATCCTTCTAGCTTCCAAGAAGAGAATATTTTCCAATGCTCACTTCAGATGGGACCAAGGAGGGTAATGAGAAAAATAAAAACAATCATACAGAGAGAGGAAACAAAGGCCACCAGAGACCAATGGACTGGAGAGCCCCTCCCAGGGAACAGAACTGGGCAAAGTCAAGAATTCCCAACCTGACAGCCTAGAGGAATTTCAGAAACAAGCACATTCGGGTGTAAGAAATTTTTCCAGTAGGTTTGTAACTAATTCTAGGTCATCATAACAAGTATAAGAAGCAGACATGACCACATTTTGCCTAGAAACCTGCCTGAATTACATTTGAAATGCACTTGTGGAATCTTACAAAAATGCTAATTCTGATTCCTCTTCATACCAGTACTCACCACCGCCACCCACATGCACGCAACAACAGAAGGGCGAGCATGATGATGATGAAAGGTGGTCCATAAGATGGAATGATCTAGCCTCATTGCAAGGCCGATGATAAAGTTTTGATAAGTGAGTGCTTGCCACACTGATTATCTATTCTTCATAAATGAATAATGAAAACAGTCCCCAATTTAGTCTTCTTATAACTTAAGTTCCGCTTGTCACGAACATCACTAGCTGTGCCATTATCATTTCTGCTGATTTTCTTAAAGTTCAGCTGCAATCATATGGCCTCCCTATTACCTTCCAAATCACAGAGCAACTCCTCACTCTGGCATTCTAGGCTCTTCCTCATGGGACCCTCTATAATCTTCCCAGGTTTATTTTTTGCCTCTAGCATAACTGCACGTAACAACCACAAAGGCAGGCGAGTAGAGTGAGTGGTGCTTCCTGCCCCAGAGTGGAGAGCAATTCCATCTGCCAACAGGTAACACTGAAGGTTTTTATGCCACAAATCCTCTTTGGGCTCTTAGAAATAACCACACCCTCTGCCTTACACTGTCAAGACAACTTGACTCTCATTGATTTCCTTTTCTGGCCAATCAAGTCTTTGTTTTAAACCCTGCTCCTGATGGTACTCACCCAGAGCTTTCAAACCCAGCTGGGCTACTGGACTTTTGCCTTTGGAAATTTGCCCTGCCCTGTGTTGACACCATGGCATTCATCCATTTCTGACTCCTGGTCTGCGCTCTCAGATTTCGTTTTGGCAATTGTGTTGTGCGTCCAGCCTCAGCAGATCCTGACATCACTCTTCATGTGACTCTGCCCCATCTGTCATTCAGTCATCCATCCTTCACGCCCTTCTTGGCTTCAGCTGCTATTAACCCAGGTTCATGCCCTCAGGTGGGGGTTAGAAACACCCTCCTCTGGGAGTTTGCAGCCAGTCCTCACACTACACCATATGCTGTAGCCCAGCTAGCCTGGGCATCTAGTCTGGTGTCTGCCTAGAATTTCCATCCTCCTGCTAGGGCTTTGAAGGGTGGGAGATACTGTCTGTCTTTCTAGCTCTACCTTAAATGTCATGTCTTCTGTGAAGCTTTCTTTATCTGACTCCCCTGGACAAAATCAAGCAGTTCTCTCTCTACACTCCCATAGCACTCTTTGTTTCTTCTACTTTGTATTAATCTTATTTCAAAATTCCAAATAAAGCCAGCGCTTCACTGGCCTTTAGGGCCCAGCTCAAATGCTACCTTCTGTATCTCTCTTTGACTTTCTCCCTGTTTACAGCAGAAGGAAACAATTCCTTCTCCTGTTTCCTTGACATTCATGGCAGACTGAAGTTTCTCAAAGGCAGGACTGTATTTTATTCCTCCTTTTATTCTTTATGCCCAGCTCAGGGAGTTGTTGGTAGGTTTCTGTAAGACCTCACTGATAGCATGGACTTTTAACTACGTTATTTCATTCCATCCTTACAATGACAAACAAGGAAAAAAGAACAGCTGTTATCTTCATGAGAAGAGGAAACAAAAGGTCAGAGTAGCTAATCAATTTAGTCTAATCTCACACAGGTATAACCAGAACCAGGTCTTAAACAGACTTTAAGTCTAGTTAACTTACTATTATTCATTCATTCATTATCTAGATGTCAGCATTTCAAAGGCAAATAAAACATGGTGTTACTGTAAAAGACTCACCTAATGGTGAAGATTTAAAAAAAATCTAATAAAGTACAGTAGAAAAATCCTAGAATTGTATCATAACACATATATGGCTATCTACCTAGCTTAGATGGGGGTAGAGAAGGGCCTGGAAGCATTTTTAGATGGGCTAAATCCTAAACTGGATCTTAGAGGATAAGGAGCTATAAGTCAAATGAATAAATGGGGGTAAGAAATTTCTAGACGTGAAGAAAGCACGTACAATGTCATGGACTTGTGAGAGGACATGGCCCTTCCAGGGACCGGCACGCACACAGGAAGAGCAGCTGTGCAAAGTATGAAGAATGGGAAGACAGGTTGTTGACACATTTCTTGGAAGAAGTGTCCAAATACCAAAGACAGTGTCAAAGCAGAATTACTCAGCTCTTATTTGGCTCCCCTGTTGTCCATGAAGGATACTGACATTTTTTAGTGAAGCGAAACCATCTTGGTCATCGTTAAGATTTAAAACTGCAAGTATGGTAGTAGTGGTTTCCTTCCCACAGTGAATATATATATATATATATATATATATCACATATCACATATATTGATACCTATAAACTGTATAGCATATATATTGTATAATACATCATTTTATAAAATACACATATCTTGTTTTTTGAGTTATTCTTGGCAAGAGTATTGTTCTGTCACAAAATAACTCCACCATCAACTGAAGGTGGAAGTCATTATCTGACTTATATTTGATATCAATATATGAAGTGAGGGACAAAATACAATTTGGCTAAAGAGACAGTCTTACATGAGATTCTTGGAAAGAATTTACACATGTTACTTTCTAATATTGTCAGATCTCTGCAGAATTATAAAAAAAAAAAAAAGGTAGTAGTGACTAGAACATAGGAAGTATTCTCTCGTGGTCAGAAAGAACACAAAAATAATTCCCCAAAATACAGATCACTGAGCTTTAATTTTGATCCTCTTTAAAATTTGAATATGGATTATACATTGTTTTCTGGCTCTTATAAAGGCAATGCCTGGAATCCAGCATGGGTTCACTAAGAGGAGGCTATGCACTGAAAACTCATTAGCTTTTTAGTAGCCTGACCACACAGGTGGAAAATAGAAGTTCTCTGTTAACGCTATGGTGTTCAAATACCTAGATTCAATCAGAACAATTGGAATAGACTCTATAATGACTTTTTGGACATGCATGATATAATTAAGTATAAAATAATTTGTCCTGATTGAATTCTAGCCAGAGTGTTTATTAATAGAGCTGAATATCAATTTATACTGTAGTATCCAGAGACATGACTTTGCCCTATCCTGTTCGACAAGCTTAGTTCACTTAACATCTTAGAAGGCACACTTACTACATTTTTCAGCAATATAAAGCTGAGAAATCTTAATTCAGCCCGAGAAAATCAGGATTCTAAAAGTCGTCTGAAGAATATAGACTATAAGTCCAAATACTTAATAAGAATAAATATAAATAAAAATGTGAACCTATGTTTTTAAAAAGTAATTGAGTACGTGGAAAAAGATATTTGTGTAAGAATGAGCATTCTTCATTTTATAACTCCCCAATAATTTGGAATACACTGGCAGAACTGTAATGTAAAGCCAGGATAATGAGATTTATATATCACATGGGTCTGCCCTCACCTGCTCTAATGCGGCTTTCAGATTTTAACAGTAATACTAGCAAAAGGGGATACATCTAGAGAAGGATGACTGAGACGGTGGTCAGGAATTGTTGAAAAATCTGGCACTTTTTCACTGAGTTAACTTGGAATTACAAATCCTATTTTTCCATCTGTAGTTCTTCTACATGAAGATTGAGGAGAGAACACAAGAGAACTGTTGGAGGAAATAAACTTGTTTTGATAGGAAAATGAGTATGTAGAAACTATGTTTTTAACTTGCTGCAAGGCACCATTTTTTTTCCTAATTACAGATCTTGAACACTAAATGGACTATCTTGTGATGGTGAACATGGATTTATTCACTTTTAATTCATTTACTCATTTATAGCTATTGAATGTCTATCCCACATCAAGCCTATCCTGTGCTATGTATTAAAGAGACAAAGAAGAATCAGAAATAGGACCTGTTCTCAAGGAGCTCATAACTTAGTAGGAATGGAATGAGAGTGGGAGATGAAATGATAGATAGAAAAATAAATAATTATAATAGAATGTAAAAGATGCTATAGTAATTGTGTTCCACAAGCCATAGGAGTGGCTAGAATTACCAATTCTGTCCCAGGAAGAAGGGAATATCGAGGAAAACTTCATTACAATAAAAAAAAATTAGCTAACAATCATTAACAGTTTCTACGTGTGATGTTCCATACTAAACACTTTGTACCCACTATCTGAGACAACCCATAAGACCACCCTATCTTCCCTATATTCTATCTTTTTTTTTTTTTTTCATTTTACAGATTAGGAAACCAACACACAGTCAGGCTGTGTAACTTTGCCAGGGTTACCCAACTCCTAAGTGGTAGAACTGAGTTATAAAGCCAGGAAATTTCATTCCAGGGGCTATATTCTGAAACAATGTTTTCCAAACTCTTTGTTACAACAAACTGGTGAGTCATCAATTTAGTGTCCCTAAAATGACCTTTAAAAATTAATAGGATAGAAAATATCTAAGCTCATTATACATAGTAAGAAACTCTTGCTTTTAGCCAGGGAACCGTGCATACAGGTGTCTGTATGTTAAGCCACAATGTAGAATGTATTTCTTACAGTGTGCATTAGTTATCTATTGCTGAATAACAAATAACCCCAAATCTTAGCAGACTAAAAGAGCATTATTTATTATCTCACAGTTTCTGTGACTCAGAAATTCATGTGTGACTTGACTAGGTCCCCTGACTGGGTCTCTCCCAAGGCCACAGCTCCCTCACTTCCTACTTCACTCCCTTGGTTGTTGGCAGGATTCCATTTCTCCCAGGCTGTTGGACTGAGGCCTCAGTTCCTCACCCATTGTTGGCTGGAGGCCTCCTTCAACTTCTTGCCACATGGCCTCTGGCTTCACAGATCAAGCGAGAGAGCAAGAGGGCAAGGGAGAGTGTTAGCACAAAAGAGGACCAGCAAGATGGAAGGTGTAGTCTTTCGTAACCTAATCACAGACACGACATCCTACTACTTCTGCCATGTTGTCTGTGTTAAAACCCAGTTAGTAGGTCCAGCCCACACTCTGAGGAGGGGAGTCCACACAGGCATGGATTCCAGGAGGTGAGTATCGATGGAAGTCATGTTGGAAGCTGCCTAACATTAGAAGGCTGGAGGTACTAAGAATTGCATACCTTACTTCCCTTAAACTTGCATAACTGAACTTACAGAGCTCTAGGGGAGAGGCTTTTTCAGTAACAGAAAGTTGGCACACAGAAATTTCATGCTCCTCTCCTTTTAAAACACTTAATAGCTGAGTCCTTTCCCCACAGCTTGGACAACGATCACTTCTAACGTGCAATGGTGTATGCAACGTGGCAGGCGCTGTTCTAAACGCCTCACAAAAATTTTAGCTTATTCGTCTTCAGAAGTCCCATAGGAGTTAGGCAGCATTACTGTCACCTTCATCTTTCAGAAGAAGAAACCAATGCACAGGGAGGACACAGAGTTACTGAGTGTCAGAGCTTAGACTTGAACATAAGCAGCTTGATTCGAGAGAAAAGGCTCTTCATCACTATGTGTAATACAAAGCCTCTTATTGACTCTCCTAGAAGCTAAGCCTGGTGCCTCTTCTCCACCTTATCTTCTTTTACTTTATTTGTTTTGTTGACAACCCGAAGTTTCTTGGCACTTTCATTTCTCTTGGCTTTCAGAACACTACAATATCATAACAACAGATCAATTCCTTCCACTGGTCTCAGGTCATGCTACGTATACACTTTATCTCCTCTATTAGATTTAAAGCCATTTACAGGTACAGATCAGTTAAAATTATCCATGAACTTGGTAGAGTGAGTGCATAATAGTAACTGATTAGCCAACTCTGTTACCATAGAGCAGGTTCTTGACTCATGCAGGAAGAGTGAGCCATAATAAAGTGAAAGCAAGTTTATTTAGAGAGATACATGCTCCATAGACAGAATGTGGTCCGTCTCAGAAGGGAAAGTGGCCCCAGGATGTGAGGATGGTTAGTTTTTATGGGTTGGGTAATTTCATAGCCTAACAAGTGGGAGGATTATTCCAACTGTTTTGGCAAAGGGGCGGGAATTTCCAGGAATTGAGCCCTGTCCACTTTTTTGCCTTTTATGGTCAGCCTGAGAACTGTCATGGCACCTGTGAGTGTGTCATTTAGCGCACTAATATATTTTAATGAGCATATAATGAAGCTCAAGTCTACTGGAATTCGAATCTTCTGCCATCTTGGGCCAGCTTGGTTCTAACCAGTTTATGTCGTATTCTCAATGACTGCGTCATTCTTTTAATGGTTGTTTCCTGTTGCCATCCCTCCTGTCTCAACTTTAGAGACTTTCTATCTACACTGAACATAGGGATTATGCCCTCACTGTACGTATTCACACGACAGATAGGTGTGGAACAGCCCCTCCATCTCAGGCACTGTTCTAAGTGCTGCGTAAATAGCAGAGAACAGACCAGACAAAACTTAGCTCTCATGGAGCTTATATTCTACTCATATGACTTTAAAAGAAACAAATACAAGAAACAGATTCTGATTTGCTCATCTCAATGTACATCCAAACACTAGGAAGCCATACACACACACATCCCCAAAGATACGGTTGCCAGAGTAAACTGAACAGATTTTGTTGGCTTTCTTTACCTTTAAAACCATGAAATCCTTCCCCAGTAAAATTCTGTGCCTCTACAGAACATTAAAAAATGCTGCAGACATTGATATAACAAATACCAAAAGGAAACAAAAAGAGGTTCTCATTTTTATCCTTGGCTCAAAGTGCTTCTATTCCCTGCCTTTTCAAGGAATAAAAGATAGAGCTTAATGTAATACTTTTCTTTCCAGAAGAATTCAGAGCCTGTTTTCTTATTCAGCCTCTCACTTTCTCGGGTTTCCTGACTTCCCCAAGCATTATTTTCATATGTAATGCTTAGCTTCTGGACAATCCATGTTTTCCCCAGCCAACACCCCCCACCACCTCCCTTTTTTAAATTTCACTAACTCTTAAGGCCACCCTGTTGCCTCACTCAGCTGCTCTCAGTTTCAACCACTACAGCACATTCTGGAAATATCTCATTATAATGGACCAGATATATGTCATAAATTAGGATTCTAGCATGGTTTAATAATTAGCTGCAACCAGAAAAAGAATTTCACACCAGATGAGGAAAAGCATTTTGATCCTGCCAGGGGGCCTACTTCCTTATTCGCTTGCAAATTTCCCAGTTCTTTTCTGAAAGGTGGTTTCCAAATCCTACCAGGTCCAGCCTACACAGCTAAGTGATTTGTTTCTTTGTCGTAATCCTTGCCAAGTAATACTTCTGGGACATCAGAAGTACCAAAGTTATCCAGGTCCTTTTTAAATTAAAAAAGAATCTGTGTTGCCACCCACTAACAACTTTGTGAATATGGCTTTGATGAAGCCTGCCAAGTTTTTCAAATAAAATATACTCCCAACGATCATGTCCTATTTTGGATGACAAATGCTTCCTAAGGCATTGGGGAGGTCAGTCTGGAGACAGTCACTGGTTTTTTTGTTTGTTTGTCTGTTTACAGTCATTCAGATAATGGAATATATTAACAGGGAGAGAAGAACATTTTAATGGGAACTGTACTCAACTCTAGAGCAATGATCAAAATGTCTGCATTGTGTACATGGGGCAGATGATGAGATTTGCTTTTAATGGTTTATTTACAAAAGAAAGACCTGCAGCACTTGAAATATTAAAGAAGTTGATACGAGAGTTACTTTTTAGACGTATCTGTTCTCTTTTCATGTTTACATCCAATTATTTTGCCATATGTGAATATTTCCTTGTTAAGGCAGATCTGTATTCAAGATAATCTTAATCTTAAATACTTTCTAGATTGAGGATTTTAAGTATCGAACTTGTACTTTAAAGATGTTTTAACTTGTCAAATATATTTTAGGTATCTCAAGTCCATTTCAATTCAGTTGAGATTATACATTACAAACATAAAAGCAACTGCTAATCATATATAAATGCATCTATATTTTTATAAACTGACTATTTTATTTCTGAGAATAAGAAATGTTTTATTCTATAAGCACAGATGAAGTTAATGAGAAACTATGGTTAAGTCTGATATATTTACTTTTCCTAACCCCTAAAATCACTTAAAATTTAGACAAGCTAACTCTACTGAAAAACATGACCTGGAAATACTGTATGATTTAGTGTGTAGCATTCAAAGAAGAGACAAGAGATTTTGATCGAGTGTTATAAAAATATTTTTTCCACTTATTTTGCTCAAAGTACTATATTCTTTTGAAAGATGTGTAATAAAAATGGATTTATGAATTTATATAAACTTACACTGTTTGATAATCTTTATCAGACCTTTATTTCAAACATATTTTAGAGAATATGCAAATAAATCTTTGATTATAGCAAGTAAATCTGATCTCTCTTCCTTTTCGGTTTCCCATGTCATTAGGTTTCTCTGTATTTATTGCTGCTCCTTCAGGCTTCTTTGAAAATCCCTCCCTCTCTACTGCCCTTTTTTTTTAAACTAAACAAAAAAGTAGGCAACATCTTCCAGAAAAGAGATTTATGGGCAGGAAGTTTCCAGATTTCTATGATTACAAGAATTTTCCCATCTTTTTCTCAGGGTTCTACTGCCAGTGGTGTCCACAGAGCACAGTAGTAAGAGAAACCAGGGAAGAGAAAGAATATTTCTTCACAGGCTTCAGAAAACTTTTCCTTGTGTTTATTTTGCCTTTTACTGGTTGTGATCTGGAAAACATAACTATTATTTCTCTGTACGTTTCAGATTTGAATTGTTGCTTCCCCTAACATTAAATTAAAAGTCTCTTTATGTCAGGCTAAGGAAACAAGAGGCTGAACCCAAGAGGTTAAGAAAGCTGTCACAGCTCAAAAACCAACCCAAAATGGACTAGCCAGCTGCCTATGAGGTGCCTCGCTGTTGGGCATCCGACGATCATCACTACACAAAATCTAAGTATTAAAGCTTCAGTCCAGAATTGATAAGGATTTGGAAGGATGGACTCATAATAACCAAATCCCAAAGAGACTGATTTATACACAAAAAGACCACAATAAATTCATTAGAGTATAAATATTAGGGAAAAAAGGCTATTTTTCTCCCCTCTTTATCTTGTCAAAATGAAGTTCCTATATTTCTCTTTATAAAAGTAATACATGAACATTTATTGTTATCAGCTGAATCATGCCCTCCAGCCAAATTTGTATGTTAAAGTCTGAATCCTAATACTGCAGAATGTAAGTGTACTTGGAGATAGCGTCTGTAAAAGGCAATTCAGTTAGAATGAGTTCATTCCAGTGGGCCCTAATCCAGTCTGACTGGTGACTCTATAAGAAGAGGAAATTTGGACACAGACCCTCAGAGGGAAGACCATGGGAAGATACTAGGGAGAAGGCAGCCATCTACAAACCAAAGAGTGGGGCTTCTGAAGACACCAACTCTGTGACACCTTGATTTCAGACAGCTGACCTCCAGGATGGTGAGAACATCAGTTTCCACAGTTCAAGCCATCCAGCTTGTGATGTTTTCTTATGGTAGCCCTAGCGAACTAATTCAGTTGTTAAAAAAAAAAAATCAGAACTTTAAAAAAGAAATAGGCAAAAATAATAAAGAATATAAATAATTCACCTTAAAGCTGTGGTTACAATATTGAAGGATGCCCTTTTTATATTTTCTGGCGCATATATGGCTGCTTTGTAAAATTTAGTTTTACTAGATACAATTTATAACTTGCATTCCTACTACTTGTATCTGCAGAATGACTTTAATAGCTGGAAAATATTTCATTGTATGATTTTATCTTTTATTACTGGGTCAAGCCTTTGGAACTGGACTTCTAGGTTGCTTTCAACATTTTTACTCTTACATAAACAGTCTTGGGTTGAAAGCCCAGTTCCACAACTCTATGACTATGTGGATTTAAATAATTTAATTAGCGATAAATTGGGGGAAAAAAGCCAACTTCATTAAAAAGCTGAACTATCAGTTCTGAAATATATGAACGAAATCACGTAACTTGAGTTTAGCATTTTTCTCTTAGAAATATTTTCCTTTTTTGGTTGATTAAAATCTTTCACACCACATCACGCATCTGGGTCATGTTGATAATATTCTTTGCCAAAGTCTGGTTGCTTGCACGTTACGTCAGGATTTATATCCTGCTTTGTATTTCAGAGTCTTCATCACTCAAAAAATTTAAAAAAGGCAGTTGATAAATTATTAATTCCCTTTTTCAGTGTAGGATTAATTTAAAAAGTTTTCCTTGGATCCAGCATTCTAATAATACATGAACAATCATACAACTTAACCTTGAAATGTGGGCTGGGATCACAGGCATCTACTCAGACATAAATTAAATATGTTCAAGTTCTTTTTTACATTGGTTAAAAAAAAAAAAGAGTTTGGCCAATAAAGGAGGGAATGAGAAATGAAGAAAAATTACAAGTATTTAAATACCCAGTGTTGGGCTTATATTAAAAACTGTCATCACATTCTTATGTAGCTTTAGCTCAGCAATTATAAAATTGAAACGTTTTTCAGTTTATCTTATTTCAGATTTGGAGATTGCTTGAAATCAGGTGACATTCTGTCTCATTCTCCTAGAGCAAAATTATGCTTTAGTTACATTTCTAGTAACTAGGAAAAGGAAAAAAAAATCAGTGTATTTTGTGATGTATATGAAAGATATGAATGATTCATTTCTGTATATTTTCTTTTTTGAGGATAAAAAAAGTCACTGAAATTAAAACAAGCAATACAAAATTTGACTTGTAATACTGTAAAACAAGGCAACTTGAACGGTCTTACGCAGTTCACTCAGTACAAACAAAATTGATGCAAAGACTACTCTTCCTGGGCCCCCCTACTTACAAGAGAAGAATTAGTAGTAAGTGTTTGTAGGACTTAAGGCATTAAACTGGAATTTACAAATATAAATTAAGTGTACTTTACATATTTTCCTTGTTTAAAAAAATTTAGCTTTTCAGTCTTACTTGAAAGAGATAAAAGCAAGTACTCAGAGGGCTCACCTTCTTCAGCTATTTAGGAATAGTGAGGGGTTTAGTCACACTGAGAGCAAAGGAATCCCTTGAAATTAAGGGATTAATTAAGTTTGAAAATTTCATAACTGCCAGGTGAATGAGCAGGTGCTCATGAACTTGGGACTGAGGTTTTGATTGGGCTTGAAAAACTAAGAGAAACAAGTACATAGCACAGACTTCTCCCCAATACATTTTGCCTAAAATATAACGAATTACATTAATAGAATTTATTTTGATAAATTTCTAATTTCTACATAACAAACCATGCTAGGAAAGTCTGAGCGAGGTTCACACAGTATAATACAAAAGTTCAGGCTAATCACGCTTGTCACTAGATGCCACCTACCATAAAGAGCTTCACTCAGCTTTGTTCTGGCCTACAGATTTACGCTGGGATTTTTCTTTTTCTTTTTTCAGTTATGACAGATTTTTTTCTCATTTGTTTTTTAAAAAGCACACGGTTCAAAAATGGAAGGAAAAGAAAAAAATCATGAAAATCCCACCTCTTAGAGGTAATCTCTATTCAGACACTGGGGAGAATCCTTCTATGCGTGTATGTGGTTAGCAGACATCTGGTCCTGTCCAAAACGTCCATGAGCTTCTTTGCTCCGTGACAAATGGTTTCAGACAAACCAATTATCAAAAACCTTTTGGCGTAGGCCAGATATTTTATGGACATTTTGGACAGGACCAAATGTCCTGTAAGGATATATATAAATACATAAATAGGCATGTAATCTTACATGAATGGGATATAGCCTAGGGGTTAAAAATATAGACTTTGCAGAGTATCCATTTCACGGGGTATTAGAAGAAATAAATGAATTAATAAACAAAGAATTGTGCCTGGAACATAAAAGATTTGCTATTATTTGCTCTAAAAGATTTGCTAGGTTTGTTCTAAAAGATTTGCTATTATTCTGTAAAGATACATAAAGGCTAAGAGTCGTAAGTTTGCAACCCCCAGAGCAAATCTTCAGAAGAAACCTTAAAAAATGTGTAAATGACATTTAAAATGGTCTATTAACAAATATGAGTATGATACAAGATAATACTTACCTGAGTCAAAGGAGAAAAGATTGATGAGAAGAATCATCTAGATACATGATGGTCAGGGTGCTAGCTTTTTTTAGGTGGGAGGGGGGCTGTGTACATTCTTGGGTGCACATTTCATTAAAAAAAATTACACAAATTAAAAACAAAACAAAACAAAACATTGCTGGCACCTTACCTTCAAGGTCTGTGCTTTTAACCTACCTCTACCCTATCGACTGGTAATCACAATGATAATCAATACAACAATTAATAGTAACAATCATCAATAGGTAATACTACTTGGTCCTTTTCTCTGCAGCAGGCACTGTTCTAAGTGCATTAGCACACTACGTGTATTATCTAATTTAATTCTCACAAGAACCCCATGAAACAGGAAGCATCAACTCCATTTTAAAAACGGGGCAACTCTGACATGACCAAGTGAAGAGCTTCACAGAGCGACTCCCCATTTTAAGAAAATGACATAAAAATACAACCATTTAAAGCCTCTGGAAATGGTCCTAAAAGAATACAGCAGATGAATAAACAATTACGGAAGAAACTTTATAAAATTCTGTAAGAAAAGCAAAAATCTGGGGTGTCTGAACCAAGATCGCTCCCCGACACCTCCCTCCCACCTCAGCAAGGCCAAGACACCACTTCATCCTGGTGCAGCCAACAGCACGGGGCTGCTGCCCTCTACCGCCTCCAGCAGGGGGCCTTCCTCCCGGGGAGGACCAGGATGTCAGCCTCTCTCCTCCCGCCCCCAGCTACCGGCCACTGAGGCCCAGTTCCAGGTGAGTGTCGTCATGAGGTGGCTCCTGTCTAGCCCCTCTCCTGATGAAGGCTCTGTCACTAACTGCTGGAGCCCGATCACCCTTACCTGGGTTCATAGTTGTGGTTCCAGGACAGAAGAGGCAAGCTAAGAAGACCTCGGGTACTGCCTCCCCTCCACCTAGAGCTCAGGAACTAAAGCAAGGGAATCAGCCACTTTCTCAGCTCCCAGATCCGGAGCCCTGGCTCATATACTTTGCCTGGGGGAGAAGCAAGCCATCAAATAGCTAGCTCTAATCTCTTTCCAAAGGAACTGACTTCATTTACAACAATCTGAAAATAAAATTTAAAAAACAACCCCATTTAGATTTTATGTTACCATCGTAAGGAACAAAATACTTCAATAATTAAACCAAGAAATGCAAATTCAAGGCAATTTCTGTCAGAATCCCATATGACTTTTTTGTAGAAACTGACAAGCTGATTCTAAAATTCATATGGAATTGCAAGGGACCCAGAAAAGCAAAAGTAACCTGAAAAAGAAGAACGAAGTAGGAGGACTCACTAGTGCCTATTCTAAAACTTGCTAAGAAAGCAACAGTAATCAAAACAGTGTGGCACTGACACAGGACCGAGAGATCAATGGAATGGAATTCACAGTCCAGAAATAAAACCATGCATCAATGGTCCAATTGACTTTTGAAAAGAGTGCCAAGACCACCTCAAAGGAAAAAGAATAATTTTTTTAACAAATGGCGCTGGGAATAACTAGATGGCTGTATCCAAAAGAATGAAGCTGGATCCTTATTTTATACCATCTACAGGAGCAAACTTAAAAATGTGTCATGGAATTAGATGTAGGATCTAAAGCTATAAAGCTCAGAAGAAAACAGAGGGGTAACTCTTCATGACTTCAGATTTGGCAAAGGACTCACAGATATGATACCAAAAGGCTGACCAACAACAATAACAAAAAATAGATAATTCAGACTTCATCCAAATTTAAAACATTTGTGCTTCAAAGGACACTATCAAGAAAGTGGAAAGACAAACCACAAAATGGCAGACCAAAAAATATTTGCAAATTATAAATTTAATAAGAGACATATCCAAAATGTATAAAGAACTCTTATAACTCAATAATAAGAAGAATATCCAACTGAAAATTGGGCATAGGAGCTAAGTAGACACTGCTCCAAGGAAGATATACAAATAATCAATAAGCACATGAAAATATGCTCCACCTCATTGGTCACTAGGATAATACAAATCAAAACCATGATGAGAGATAAGACTTCACACCCACTACAATGTCTAGATTAGAAAAATCATATAATAAGTATTAGAAAGGACATGGAGAAATCAGAACCTGGGAATGTAAAATGATGCAACTGCTTTGGGAAATAGCCTGGCAGATCCTTGAGTGAGTAAACATAGAATTATCATGTGACCTGGCAATTCCACTCCTAGGCATACGTGCAGGAGAAATAAAAACATATGTTCACACAAAAACTTCTTTATAGCAGCGTTATTCCTAATAATGTTTATAGCAGGGATATTCATGATAGCCCCAAATGTAAATAACCCAAATATCCATCAACAGGTGACTGGGTAAACACAAAGTGCTATATTCATATAATAGAATATTACTCAGTCATAAAAGGAATGAGGAACTGATACATGCTACCACATGGATAAATCTTGAAAACATCATGCTAAGGGAAAGCAGCCAATCACAAAAGGCCACATATTGTATGATTCCATTCATATGACATGTCCAGAACAGGCAAATCTATAGAGTCACAAAGAAGATTAAAGGTTGCTTGGAGCTGGGGGGGGTTGGGGAGCTAGGTGGGTGACATCTAAAAGGTACAAGGTTTCTTTTTGAGGCTGATGAAACGTTCTAAGGTTGACTGTGATGAGTATTGCGACCTGTGAATATATTAAAAACCACTGGATTAGATACTTTAGATCAGTGAATTGTATGGTATGAGGGTTAATTTTACATGTCAACTTTGCTAGGCCATGGTACCCAAATACTTGGTCAAACATTCTAGACACTTCTGTGAAGGTATTATGTAAACGAGATTAACATTTGAATTAGTAGATTTTGAGTAAAGCAGTTTCCTGCCCATAATGTGGGTGGGCCACGTCTAATCAGTTGAAGGCCTTAATAGAAAAAGACTGACCTCAGAAAGCAAGAAGGAATTCCGCAGTACAGTGCCGTTCAATTGAACTGAAGCTCTTCCCTGGGCCTTGGGCCCTGCATATTTTGGACTTGCCAAGCGTTCACAATCACATGAGCCAATTTCTTAGAATCAACCACTCTCTCTCCCTACACACACACATCCTGTCGGTTCTTTTCTCTGCAGGAATCTAACACATATGGTATGTGAATGTATCTCAACAAAGCTGTTTTAAAAATGAGGATACTCAGAAAAAGTGAGGCCAATTAGCTGCCCAAGTTTCCACAGCTTGAAAGCCTCTGTTTAGTACAACATGTCCCACAAGGTGTTATTTGCGTTCTGGTTAACTTTGGACCAACTCTGGAATGTGGTTGAGAAGTCTGAGCTCAGTGTAGGATGGAAGTATCGTTAGCACAGCCACGCGGGATGCTGTAAAAGGAATACTGAACAGAAGGAACCTGGCTCTGTGGCAGGGATGATATTCAACATGTTTGGTGACTGGCATAGTAAGGACATTCGCCGATTAGAATGGACCCCGGCGGTAAAAGGAATACTGAACAGAAGGAACCTGGCTCTGCGGCAGGGATGATATTCAACATGTTTGGTGACTGGCATGGTAAGGACATTCGCCGATTAGAATGGACCCTGGCGGTGTCCAACTGGGAATGGAAAGGAGTTCACATCAGTTTAAGATCAGCCCTGACCTTTAAAGTGTTATTATTAGCGGCATCCTCCTTTGAGCAAGTATTTATCATGTGGTAGCTTTAGTACTTAGTCCTTCCCTCACCAAAGCACTGCAGGGTGCCAGGTCACAGTGAAATGATTTTGCAATTGACTGTGGAAATACACATTCTTATCATAGTAAGAAAACATTGTTCTAACAATGAGAAACACTGAACTACTTTATGTTTTAACCACTTTATGAAAATTAACACATTTTCTGCTTTTTTGAACAAAGTAAACAGAATAGACTATTTTCATGCACCATCATTATGATCAGAATGACAGCAGAATTCTTTGATGAGGCGGGAATCCCCTCAGCGGCCATTGAAATATCCTAGGCTTGTTGCTTATATACTAAATGGCCCTGTTGCCTTTGGAGTTGTTATGCCTGGTTTCAAAAAAATAAGTTTTCAATATCTCACGCATTTTTTAGACTGTTACCTTTTCAGCTGTTACACTTTTTTGTTTTTGCTATGTTCTTCCTCCATTGAGGACTAAGAGATTAGAAAACTATGATTTTGATTAATGGGCCTTAACTTGAGTGTATGTTTACGTTGTCCACTCAAGTGCCTTTGCCCTCTTTTCCAGAATTCCTCCTGCAGTTGTTTTTTTAAATTTTTATTTTTTTCACTATTTATTTTACTGGAGGTACTAGGAATTGAACTCAGGACCTCAGGCACTCTAAGCATGTGCTCTACCACTGAGCTACTTCCCTTCCCTCCTCCAGCTTTTGATAGACAAGACTTTCAAATAAGATGAACTTTGCTGGTGGGTCTGTAGCGACGCTCAGCTACGTTTCAGGTAGAGCCTCACAGGGCAGCAATCACTTGTTAGAGGCCCTTCTGATCAGAGTCTAGTTGTACACATCTTGTAACTCAGTTTTCAGCCACTTACAAGTTATTAGCCTGTGGGGGACTGATTACCATTAACCAAACCCTCAAACACCTGATATAATTATTTCCTAGATTTATTCGAGACAGTTTACGGAATACCGCAAAGCCTAAGACAACGTGGGAGTCATGGGGGATCAGTGCTCTCCTGAAATCCACAGAAAAGAAGGGGGAGAAGACAGCCATTTATGAATCTACAGAATGCAGCCCTACAGCGGCCACACTTAGGCTGGCCTTGTAGGACTCCAGGACCAGGGCAGCTGCAAACCACACGACGCATCAGGAGGTTTTCTGACGTTGCTGAACCAGGGGAAAGTGATCTCTATGGTCTTCTGGGGCCACTTATCTTGACAAAAACATCCTAATATGGCTTCTTTCTAGAAACGATAAAACAATCAGAAAGCCCTGATTTTTTCTTTTCCCTATTTTTTTTCATTTGCTTATTAATTTATTCCACACAGGCCACCATATACTGATGTATAATTTTTATAACCGCCAAAGGTGCTGGGACAAAATACAATTAGGGCCTAAAATCTGGCCTGTACTTTGTTCACCAAGCTGTTCCCCGTGGGACTGAGATCCCTGATTGGGGCCCCTTGGTTCAATTCATCTGCCCAGAGGGGAGGCCTTTTTTAAAACCTGTCTACTCAGGTCTGTTTGTGCAATCCCCAGTCCTGTCCTTGAGCTTAGATATAAATAAGATATGGTCTTACCCTTAAATGAGCTTTAAATGTAGCAACGCTTGATGCATTCTATCCCTTATTTACATAGTGTTGAATAAACCCTGATAGAGCTGTTCTAATTCAGCTCCTTTTTCTTTAATACTCCTTATCAATTGTAAAAACTTTCAGTCATCCCATGAGCTCATAAATTTTAATAGGTTGCAGATAGATGACAACGTGTTTTATCAGAGTCCCATTCTGCACTGATGTTTTAAGGAGATTTATATCCTTAACTGAGCCCTTTGGGAGAGGCCATAATCGATAAGACATTTCTAATATAATTTAATGTCACGGATCACTTCTCAGAAGGCGTAAGTATAAAGCGGACTTCAACTTCAGAAGGAAGCTGTGTCCCTAAATTTTGGAGTCTAGTTGAAGCTGCTAGTTTCCTATCCTTGACAAATCACCCACTCCACACCAAAGCCCCACGAAGGGGAAAAAATATTAGGTCTTTCTGCACCATCTCTGCTGACTGATGGCCTAGCTGCTGTAACAGCTTCACTCCTGGAAGATTTTGCATTTAGAAGCAGACTGTTCCATCTTCTAAATTGTCTCTTAGGATCTTTTTTCCCTTAAAACATGCCATTATCTGCCTACTTCTTGTGTCTATTTATATGGGTCCTGGACCTATTTCGTGGGGTATGCACAGGACAGGTCAAACTGCAAATCAACTTGAAATGCCTGCCAGTATTGAACAATTTGAATATACCCATCCAGACATATTCTTTCCTCCAAATTTCTTTCAATAGATGTTAAAATTCATAGGTAATTTAAAAATACTGGCTTTGGAGCATATTCCATTAAACTTTATGAATTAAACAAACATATTTCCTTAAGATGAGGCATTTCAATAATTTGAATTGTTAGGCAAAAAAATAAAAAAGTAAAAGGAGAGTCAACAAGTTCTTGTCTAAGTTATTGAGATTATGACAATTTAAATGACAAAATTAGTTCTATATATTAGCTCTACACATATACATAAATGCTTTGGTGTTATTCATTGGGCCACTATAAACAAGGCACTAAAAAGATCATGCGGATTCTTGTATTTCTTGCCTACAAAATGTACTGAGGCTTATACAGACAACTGATGGTAAGAGAATATATTTGAAACTTTATTTCTTCTCTGTGAATTAGCAATTCATGTACACCCCTCATAGAAATAGACAAGTTCTTTTTTGAACTCTTTAAGAAACCTTCTCCATTTCCATCACTAGAAAACTTTATCTTTAAAACTCTGTCCGTGCCTTTCATCTTATGATACTGTGGAGAGAAAGATCACATTATACTTCAAAATAATTACACTGAAAGCGATGTTTATGATTTGGATCAACCTACATCCTTTTACTTTTGTTGGTACAGCACGTTTAACACCTTGTCAATACGACAAGGGCCTTATTGAACAAGATCCTGGCTTATTAAGTTAGTCCACATTGTCATTTGACTTTATCATCAACATGGCATAATCAGTTATTAACCCAGGTCACACTCAGCAGGGTTCTTGTTCAGTCTCATGCGTTCTGTAGCTTAGCAGAACTTAGCAACACACTAGAGCTATTTAGGGAGAAAAACCTCCTGCACAAGAATCTATTAGAAAATGAGAAATGTGTTGTAAGAGAAGATGCAATTGTACTATTTTACTTTTAAAACATTTCTTTTCATTACAAAGATTGATTCTATATTGTGAAAGTAAAGAGGTGATATATTTTGGGTCTGCCTTCCAAAATACAATATGAATTCTATTTTTCAGTTATTTGGTATCATTTGTTAAGACTGTTGCTAAAGCACAGGAAACTATATTCAATATCTTGTAATAACTTTTAATGGAAAATAATATGAAAAAGAATATATATATGCATATGCATGACTGAGACAGTGTGCTGTGCACCAGAAATTGACACACTGTAACTGACTATACTTCAATTTTTAAAAAGTAAATAATGAGAAAAAGATTAATGTATTAAAAAAAAAGATTGTTGTTAAATGATTATATGCACAAAAAGATGTTGCAAATAAATTTGACCATGTAGTCATACTCCCCAGTGGAAAGTTACACTTTTTTTTTTTTAAACTAAGGCTTTGGCTCCATGTGTATAAATATTTGGATATGTTCTTCTATCACGCCTTTCAAGCCAAGATTGCAATCACCACCATATTAAAATAATTAATCCCCAAATCCTGTAAGGTTGTCAAAACCTTTCTGGATAGCTAAAAGGCTTTTCTTTGGGATACACTCTTTGTTTTCATTGCAAAAGTCCTAGTTTCCATTTATAGTGCTTGGAGTATCCCAGAATTTGGTCTGTCAGTTTTCACGCCTTCTGTGGTCTTGTAGCAGGAGCAAATAAATTGTGCCTTCATCAGTGTCGCTGTACCTTTGGTCACAAAGTCTATGGGAGACCGGTACCAGATGTTTGATGTTTTAGGGTCCAGTTCCTCTGTCATTGGAGTCCAGTATTTCATATTGGACAATGTGACATATTTTAACAGATGCTGTTTTTTTCCTTCTGCATATGCTTCTGATTTAATTCATGTATTAGGATAAGCCTATATTTGCTGTCCTAACAGTGAGGATGTCAGAAATTCTTTCTGAAGTTAGGAGATGAAAGCCTGAAAGAATGGTTTTAATCTCTAGGTTTGTTTACCCAAGGAGAATATTATGGGAAAATACATTCCACTCATCATCTTCACACCCTATATATTCTTGGGAAATGGAAGGAGAAAACACTCTCAGTTTTGCTAACATCCTAATTCTATTCTTAGATGTTAACAAGCAAGATGTGGAATATAAATGCCATGGCAGAGCTGCTAACAAAAACAGGGACAAGGTCCTTAATAGCAAGAGAGTAACTGGAACAAAGCTCGCTCAGCCATGTTTATTCAACTTTGGAATCTTCCAGTACACACAGCACCTTCTTGTAGGGTCATCTGCACCCCAGATGCCGGAGTAGTTAACATCTCAGAGCAGATCCGCCCCTGGGATTCTGACAAACTCTTCGATACGTGTGAAGCACAAGTACTGTTGTTCTCTGCTTTCGCAAATTGGCAAGGAGGGAGTGTATACACCACCTCTGGTTGCAAAATAAGATTTTCTATAAGAAGAGGAGATGGAGATCGGAGAGATGTAAAGAGGTCAGCCAATGTCAGGGACAGGGACGAGACTGACTGACGCTTACCCATCTCTCTGTCCCATCCTATAGCTGCAACCTAAAGGAGGAACTGAACTTCATACACACAAATAAATGTAGATGGACTACGTGCGATTGGGACCCAGTTCTGCAACTTACTGTCTGTGTCACCATAGGAAAGTCACTCAAATCCACACAGACTGAGGCTCCCAATATCAATTTTTAAAATTTGGAAATAAATACATTAAAATCAATGCATTCTATTGGTTTCTCTTTTTTTTTTTTCATTTTTTAAATTGGTTTTTTGTCGTTTTTTGTTTATTTGTTCTGTTTTGTGGGGAGGTACTTAGGTTTGTTTATTTATTTATTATTAATTTTAACGGAGGTACTAGGGGTTGAACCCTGGACCTTGTGTGCGCTAAGCTCACCCTCTACCACTGAGCTACACCCTTCCTCAATCAACACTTTCTAATTATTTTAAAAATTACATAAGTGAATAAAATAAGAAAGTCCAGGAGCATCCACAGACGCACACACATCTAACTTTCCCAAGAGGTAGCTTCTGCTGAGTTGGGTATATTTCATTTCTGCATTGATAAATTGGAGATGAAAATAAGTGTATCACAGTATTTGTGAGAAAAAAAGGTGATAAAATGTGGACAATGCCTAGAACATTGAGTTTTCTCTGTGTTTTCCTTTCTCTCTGCTTCCCTTTCTTTCTACTTTTACTTATTTTACTTAATCTAATGCTTGTTCATAACCAGACCAATTTTTAAGTCCATCGGCTACTGTATTAGCCAGATATTGCCAAACACAACTCAGTCGTTCAGTGCCCTATCACTGCAAACTTTCATTTCTAGCTCGTGGGTCTGTGGCTGATATTCTGCTCAAGGGTCTGCAGGTTGGCCGGTCTCAGGCTACAGCTGGGTCAGGTCAGCTCTGCACTTCACTTATTGCAGGACCCAGGTTACGTAGCAAAAATCGCATGGGCATCATCTCTGATGGGGGATGACAGAGGCTCAACGTGGGGCAAGTGAAAGCATGGGATGCCCAATCCTGAGAAATATAAGGATATTTAATGAAAGTTTTTTTAAAAATAAGTTTTGTTGTGTAGTGAAGGGAGTCCGTCTACCCGTTCTTTCCCCTCACCCGCTGAGAAAACGTAATGTGCTGTTTCCTACTTCTCTACGAGGCTCTGTTCCTGGATCCTCTTTAAGAGAGCAATGGAAGTGCTAAGAGCCATTCCAAGACCGATGTCACTGGACAAGTGAAGCTGCCTGGGAGGACAAGCAGCAAATGAGTTAAACAAGACAGATGAGTAAGATGGTGTCAAGGATGACAAGGAGGTTTCTGCCATGGGAAGACTGCCACTGAGCAAAAGAAAAGATCTGAGGGGAGTGGTGTTAAGGGGAAGATGAACCACCATTTCCCAATTTTATGAACAGTTTAATCTGTTACATTATTTCCTCCCACACTTTCAGAGAAATGAGCAAGGGAAACAAGCAGGTCTCTTCCACTGGCTTCGGCTGCCTGGTGACTGCGTGGCCACCATGACTGAAAACGAGGACTCTAAGCTGTGTGACCAAGACAGTAACTATGGCGACCTTTTTTTTTCTTCCAAAATTGTCAGTAATAATGGTAAAAACATCTAAGTATCTCACTTAAAACATGCCTTTCCCCCTATTTGACCAATTCCTAGTAGCCTGGGAAAGTCGGTTTCGTCTTGGCATATTTTATGTAATCAACAGTCTGCAAATAATATTCCAAGGAAGCTTGCTCTGAATTACATTTTTTAAGTAAATTCCAGGTATATGTTATATATACACACACACACTCCTTAATTCTGCAATTTCAATTTTTAAAAAAGGTACAAATAAATTAATAGTTTGGATATTACATAGCTGGTCCCTTCCAGAATAACGTTAGGTCTACTTAAAGGAAATCTGAAATCATTCTTGGCATTACAACGGGGCTTATTCTAGCACAGCTGTCACTCTTCCACTGTATCATGAAGGCCTGCCTTATTCAAGATATTTCTTCTAGCATTATAAATTTACTGGAACTTTCTCTAATTCTCTTCTCTGTATTCCTTCATCTCAGTTTCTCACATTTAGTCAGGTAATCTTAATGATTATAGTCAAGGTTATCTTAAAAAAAAAAAAGACTACACAGTGAAAGTGTAAAATAATCATTTGCTTTTTCTTTGTTTTTTTATACACATGCATGGATATGACCATATTGCTCACAAAACCGACTCAAAGGAAAACCCTTCTTTTCTGGTTCAGAAATCTCTGTAGGTACATTTTAAAGCACACAGAATCTAGTGTGGGGAAAGTCAAATTGCTCTGTCTAGGGTAGGAAAATTTTTCAGTCTTATTCATTCCACTCATCTTATTTCCACTTAAAACAACTTCGATTGTCTACCTAGTTGAAAGACAAACTTAAGATTCAGCATTATAAGCAAATATCTTTCAAAGGACTTAAATCCCATTCCACTTCTTTAGATGAAAGGAATACCAGAGGAGGTGATATGAAGGGAGGAGAAGTCATAAATATGTCTCAGATTTAATTATTTCAAATACAATTTTGCATTTTTTACTTATAGAGAACACCTTTAAAACAGACCTTTACTGAATTTTCACCTACAGTACTTGAAGTCGCAGTTTCCTACTGAATTAGAAGTTACTTTTAAGATGAATTTAGTACGTTTTCCAGCCAATCAGATAACTTTAAGGGTTACCTAAAGTTATCAGTAGTAAGAGGTTATCAGTAGTGAGCATTCAAAAATTATTCAGAGAGATGGTGTCCCAACATGAGAAGGGGAAAATATAATCCATTAATTCATCTTCAAATTAGGTAAACTGTTAGGGGCAAAACTCCAACTAGAGTAGATGCTGTGAGTCTGACTGATGAAAACAAGAAATTGATTAATCATCTTGATTACCTGCACCACCAACGTGAAAATATTCAGGAAAATGAAGACAGTACTTCAGAAGGAAAATCCCCTGATGGTAATTCCAAAACTCCATCAACAGTACAATCGCAGTTAAAAATGTTCCTGAAAACTTAACGCCAAGTAGAAAAATATTTCTAATGAACATTGCTGAACGTGGGCATTTTTACCTCATTAGACAGTCATTGGAAGCTAAAAACTATACCTGGTTCCAATCTTTTGACTTCAGGGAGAGGAGGATATGTTGGTGAAAATTTGATTGGAGGAAAGTGGGAGGTGGTTTTAACCCTGTACGTTTAAGGAAACATGACTGAGTCTGTTATATGCTACATGTGTCACGGAAAGTGCTCTAAGTTAGGAGACAGGAGAGGAAGAGGAAAAGTCTAAGTCAGTAATTGTTTCAACTCCCTTGTCTTTACTTGGGGCACCCAGAGTACAAGAGGTGAGACCAGCTTTTCTTTCTTTTCATCTAACTCTAGAATATTATGCCTTTTTTTTTTTTATTTCAGTTTAGCAGGAAAAAAAAAAAAGGAAGACTATCTAAAAATTAACCAGATAAAACAGGTTTTAGTTAGGAGCATAATAAAGAAATAAAGGTATTTCTTTTCAAAAAGTCAAAATACAGTAGGAAAACCAAAATTAAAACAATTTGGGGTTGCAAATTAAATCACTGTTTAAAAAAAATCTGAGATGTCTTCAGCCTTGTCACTCAAAGTGTGGTTTTTCTTTTTTGTGTTTTTTTTTAAATTTTATTTATTTATTTTTTAAATTTCGTGGGGGGGGGGTTCGGGGGGAGGTAATTAGGTTTATTTATTTTTTAATGGAGGTACTGGGGATTGAACCCAAGACCTCATGCATGCTAAGCGCTCTACCACTGAGCTATAATCTCCCCTCAAAGTGTGGTCTTTGAACAACATCATTCGAATTACCTAGAAGCTTATTAGAACTGTAGGCTCTCAGGCCTCAACCAAGATGCTGCATTAGGATTTACGTTTTAAAAAGATCGGTAAACAATTCTTATGCCCATTGAAGTTTGAGAAGTTACAGAAAGGCCTGTTGCATGCCAGAACTCCAGTGAATGGTTTCTACCACATAGCTTAGGAAATTAAGTTAGCCAAAGTCCACTGTCAAAGTCAGAACACTTCTTTTTTTTTTTTAGATAGCCAAAGCAAGTGTATATTTGCTTGCTTGTACATATTTAGTTTTTTTCAAGTTTCTATCATATTAATACCTTTACTTAGAGACTAATTTTGTTTTGTCAAATAAAACGAATCCAATCAGCTGATTTGAGGAAAAGGATTTCTAGAAATAAACACCATATTTAGAAAGCACCTTTAAAAATGGAAAGTTCCATTCTCATTGCTGAGACCTAGCCCGTGTGCTAGAATGAAAGAGAGTTTTCTTTTTGCCAACGTGCATGTTTTTCATTTGGGCTGAGTTAGAACAAGAACCATTAACTCGCCTTTATTATTCTTTACCTCTTTCTTTTGCCTTCAGGGAACTGCTCCGAGGTGCAGGAAGACCTGTTGAGGAGGGGATGGTCTGTTTGCCCTCTGTTATTTCAAAGACTTAGGAAAAACGTTAAGAATCACGCAGGAGAGACGGGGTGATAAGGCAAAGAAGAGGAAAGTATGGAACAAGAAAGGTGAAATTCGAAATGTCTAAAAATGCACATTGCGAACAAACTCAGATGCATACAGGTGCTTAAAAATTAAGCTTACTCTGGGTTTTCCTATTGCTACACCATCTTATATGTTTTACTAAAGAATTTTTATTTGGGATGGTGGCTTTATGGTTACAAATTCAAGAAATAGAGATGGCATTATAACTTTTGATTATTAAGAGTATTGTGACAGTTAGCTTTTAAAATGCCAGTGGTCTTATTCACTGTTGTTTATTCAGTCATACATTTGCTTCTGCAGTAAATCTCTAGTGAGTAAACCATCTTCTAAGGACCATTCCAGATGCTCAGAATACATCAGTGAATCAAACACAGGCCCCCCACCCTTGAGTTTGTGCTCTGACAGGAGGCGGAGGGAGACAGAAATAACCTGTAAACAAAATACATAAATAATTGCTGGAAGATTCCATTAGAAACCAAATTGGCAATTCACATCCTGTCTACTCCACATGCACTGAGAATAAGTACGTCTCTGGAGTGAAGGAAATAAAGTGCACAGAGCACTATGTCATGAGGAAACTAAGAGTTGTTCTTCAGACTTTAGTAACTGAATAAATGAGATGCAACAGGAATGTAAGTCGATACTACAAAAGGCAGATGATTCCACGTGGTAAAAAAACAAAACAAAACAAAAACATTATAAAGGGTTTCAGGGGACTCAGGGGACTCAGGGGAAGAAATTTTTTATTTAAATAAATGAGACGACAAGAAAAGAGGAAATGGAATATTCCACCAGAGAAAGGAAGTGCTAATTTTAAAGAGCTTAAATAATAGATGTGACAGGCTGTACTTAAAGAAAATATTTCAACTGTGTAATAAAAATACATTTCCCAAGTTGAAAAATATATTTTAAAAATCTGGCTGATTTCAAACTTCAAAGAATGGACACGCTAAGCTTTGACTAATCCAAACTGAATATTTATGTAAGGTTTTATAAAGGGCCAGCATCCTTGTTTTGAGACTATTTCTTTTCCATTACATTAGTAGAAAGTATTTCCTTCTACTTTCACTGTTGGTATCACTCACTCGGCAACCGTGTTTTTTTGTAAAGTATAAATTAAGATTCAAATTTAATTATCTTAGTCGGCATAGAAGTTGCTTCATTTTTTGGCGAAACCACTTTTGAAATATAGAGCACTATTAAGTAAAGGTGGAGACTGTGTTAAAACTGCCAGTCAAGCAGAAAACCAAGGTCAAAGAGGATAAATCATCAATAAAACACCCCAACAATATAGGCCTCCATTGCTGAGTGGGTGTTCTCTTAAGGACACCGTGAAAAGATGAATTCACTCTGATTCTCTCAAGAAATGGGTCATACCTGATTCTTTTCTTTTTCTTTTTGTTTTTTTTTTTCCTAAGTAACCGATGGACAAACAAGGAAAGCCACTGGTGACCATGGAGTAAACCGAATATTCACAGGAAGGGTATAGAAAGACTTTTTGAATTCCAGGAGGCAACGAATGAGGCAATAAATATTAGGCCAATATAAAAATGGTACTGAGTATTAACAGTTATGCTCATAGCTTACAAACGTTCATGTATTATGCTCACAGCTTACAAACGTTCTTCACATACCATAAGTCATTTCACTCAAAACAACTCTTTGCTTTCATCAATCATTAATTATCTATTAGTCACTATTACTCATGAAACAGACTCAGCTTAATCCCACTGTCGCCTGTGGCTAAGCCTTGAACTGCGGTTGTTTTGAGCTCTTTCTTGGGGTGGAAGGATGGAAAGAAACCTCTGAAATGCCTCGTCCATAAAATCCAATACCATTCAGTGATGGGGGGGCAGTGAAACAAATGGATATACAAAACTTCTTCCACTTGCAGGAAAACTAGCCCAAAACGAGTTCAACAAAAATGTATCCAAGGTAATTGACGTGAAGCTTGATTCAGGGCAATACAAAATGTCACCGAGATCCATCCCTTGGCTTCACATGCTCTGGATTATCTTTATTTTCAAGCTGCGCTGAGAGGGTCAGCCCCAGGCTCCCATCATTCCAATAGCAACTCCATCAGCACACAATCTGCTTTCTGGCTGATTTAAAACTAAGTCCAGAGTTGAGTTTAATTGGCTAGTTCCCTTGCCTTGGGCCACTGTTCCTCCCAGAACCAGTAACTGCAGTCAGGGCAAGAGGACAGAATATCCTAATTGTCTAGGCTAAAGCAAGGTCAGATGTTCCATCCCCAGAGCTAAAAGGGAAGATGTTACACTAGGACTCTGTTGCTACAACAATGGAGGCTAACTGGCAAAAGTGACAAATATCTTTTACTTCTAAGAAGCAAAATGTTGCAAAGAAAAGTATTTCCCATCTGGCTGTTAATGTATTCTCTCCAGCACTGCTCTATTCCCTCTCCAACCCATTGTACTTACTGCTCCCAGATTAATTGTTCTAAAGGACAGTCTTTTTCAGGTCACACCTCTGTCCAGAAACCTCAAAGGCTCCCTGTGATTGATGAAACAAATTTCATACCCCTTAGCCTGATGTTTAAGGTCCTCCACAATCTGGTCAGGCTCAAACTTACCTTAATTACCTTTCCTATCTCCAGCCAAACAGAGTCTCTCCAGGCCTTTGTTTCTGCCGCCCTCTTTAAAAAAGGCCTTTTTTCCTTTATATCTCTGCTTGTCTAAAGTGTACTGATAGGTTAATAATTGAAGCAAATGCCATGTGTTTTTATGAAGCTGAAAGTGATTTAGTTTTCCTCTCAACTTCCAGAAAATACCCGAGTTACGGTGATTTCCAGATCTGGTTGCCAGCCTACTCCTCACTGAAGGTGGGTTTAGATCTCAAAGATCTTTGCTACTTTTGAAACAACAAAGTACCTTATATTCAATAATATGAGTATTTTTTAATAAACAAATAACTACGGAGGACTCAGGGAAGTAATTCACCCGATGTCTTCTCTATTTAGAATTTTCTTTTTTTTACATTGGAAACAAAGTGAAAAATCAATCATTCACTTGTTCACTCAGTCTTTCATTTGTTCAAACTTTGTCAGCTGTAAACTCTGTGCCAGGTCCTGTACAAGGTGATGGAGACAGAAAATTAAAAGGTTTGGGTCCCTGTTGTACACCAGAAATCGCCACAACATTGTAAACTGACTATACTTGAATGAAAAAACATATATACAAAAAGGTTTGGTTCTCATCCTCAAGGAACTCATGGTTTAAGCAGAAAGACACACTAGCAGTTACAGTACAATGGAACGAGATGATGTGAGAACATGGAGGAGGAGACGAATGCTGTCACAAAAATTCTTAAGCATTTTTACAGGAAAAGAATTATCTGAATTGGAAAAAAAGGGGCAGAAGAACAGCAGGCATACAGCCAAAGAAACAAGTTGTGTTTGGGAACTGTGAGCATTCAACGTCATCAGTGTTGAAAGGTATTTTCGGGTACCGGGAAAATGAAGTTGGGAAAACATATCAGCATCAGCTAATAAAGGGCTTTATATTGCTTTAAAAGCAGTTTCTATTTCATCTTGGAGGTATCTGTGCATTAGCCAACATTTTGAGGCTTGGGACTGGGATCAGATTTACAGTCTAGAAAGTAACGTAGAGAATGGATTGGGGGTATGGGGGGGGGGCAGGGAAGGGGCGTAGGAAAGAGAGACCAGAAGATGGTTAGAAAGTGAGCTTAGTGCATAATTTTGAAGATTCTAGCCTGGAAAGCAGGATATATTTTAAAGTCATTAATTGAGTCAGGGAATATAACGGATTTGGGGGACAGGGCAAAAATGACTGTGTTGAATTTGAGATTCATTGACGGTGGAGGTATCTAACAGGTGAAATGAAAATCTAGATGCCATTATTACCTTATTCATTTTACCAGTGGTTGTGGAATTAATAAAAATGAAGATATAAAACATGTAAAACTTTTACTTTTAAAAGTAAAACAAAAAGTATGTAGTCTTATATATAGCATAGAATACTTTTGTACAGTGAAACTTACCATACAGCATCAAGGTAGATAAAAATATAATTTGCCATCTGATTTATTTGGTTTATTTCACAGATGGGAAAGGTGAGTAATAAACTGATGACTAAATTTGTAACTTTTCACGTAAGTTTGATCTAAGTTGTTCACGATGGTGACTTCAAGTTCCTGGCCTGGACTCCTACCCAATTTGTAAAGCCCAGAGGACTGGACTGGCTGGGCATTGGGCAAAACATTTTCCAGTCCTTTCTGTTTTATCATGTTTTTCTTTGCCTTTACTCTCTGGAATTTTATTTCAACTACTGCCATTTTCTGTGTACCACAAACACTTACTCAGTACTTTGGTTGTTTAAAAGGGTTACATTAGTGTTAAGATATTTTCAGTTATTTCATCAAAAGCCATTGAAACCACACAAAAAAAAGATAAATGGAAAGTTAAGAATTCTTTTGGTTTCTTTGAAGGAATTAACATTAATCTTGTCAACTATATGGTGAAAAAGTTATATACACAGGTTAAGTATCAGTCACCTACAAAGTTAGAATGATGAGCTCTTATTTGATTGCTTACAGACCCTTGGGGAAATAATCTTCTTATTTGTTTAAAATACATTCTTGAATACCTGAGCTGTTGGCAACCTTGAATACTGGACTCTCGACTCTTCACTACATCACAGAGGAAACTGTGACAGCAGCTGGAATGGAAGTCTCATGTGGATATTTCTGAGTCTGTCAAGTTCATTAAATTTAACCAAAAAGATTCCTAAGACAAAATCCCAACTTCCTGGACATTACACTCAAGTATAACATTTAATTAAATATGATATACATTTAAGAGAATGAAAAGACAAACCACGGACTGGGAGAAAATATTTGTAACAATTATTTGATGAAGACTTGTAACCAGATACACAAAGGACTCTTAAAACTCTACAATAAGAAGACAACCCAATTAAAAAGTGGGCAGAAGATCTGAACAGACACTTCACCAGAGAAGATATACAGGCGGCAGTAAGCATATGAAAAGATGCTCAGCACCATCTCTTGTTAGGGAATTTCAAACTGAAACAATGAGATACCACTGCACACCTATTAGATACAATGGCTAAAATCCAAAATACTGACAATGACAAATGCTAGTGGGGATGTGGAGCAACAGGAGCTCTCATTCCTTGTTGGTGGAAAGGCAAAATGATGGAGCCATTGTGAAAAGCATTTTGGCAACTTCTTACAAAGCTAAACTCATTCTTATCATACAATCCAGCAATCACACTCCTAGGTACTTATCCAAGTGAGTGGAAAGTTTGTGTCCATGTGAAAACCTGCACGTGGGCGTTTGTAGCAGCTTTATTCCTAGTTGCTCAAACCTGGAAGCAACCAAGATGCCTTCAATAGCTGAATGGATAAGCTGTGGCTTAGCTGCCCAATAGAACATTATTCATTGGTAAAAAGAAATGAACTATTACGACACAAAAAGCCTCAAAAAGGGATCTTAAATGCATACTGCAACATAAAGGAAGCCAGGGTGAGAAGGATATATACTATATGATTCCAACTACATGACATTCCGGAAAAGGCAGGGACTGGGGGGAGGATGACTGCCAGGGGCTATGGGAGAGGGAAGAATGAAGAGGTGGTGCACAGGAGATTTTAGGGCAGTGAAGCCATCTGTACAGCACTGTAATGGCGAATACATGACAAGACGCATTTAGCAAAACTCACAGAACGAGTTTTGTGTGAATATGAAGTATTTTCCTACTCCAGAGGGCACCGTATTAACATATTAGATACAAGTTTCTAAAAATAAATGTCCGTTCTGATACAGACACTAAGAATCAGACATAATTCTAATATTTCTAGAAAATAAAGACATACAAACTTCTAATATTTTTTAATGTGCTATCTTTTTAAGAGGAAAAAAACAGAAGAATCTTTCTCACCAAAACTGCTAGCTCAGAGGCATTTTTTTTTTTCTGTGAGAAATCAAGTTAGTATAAACAAGGTGAATCTTGAACAAATCAGACCAGTTTGATAATTCTGGATTAAGAAATCCCCAGTAATACATCACTTTCCTGACGATCAGCACACAGTAAGACTTTAAAATGTTTTCATCACATTTGGATTTGTTTTGTCTTGAAAAGACTGGTTAATCTGAGTTTCTTGAGCATCTTTTAGTGGTTTATTAAGTCAGGAAAACTAAAATTATTCCCAGAAAATCTTTTTAAAGTTTGTCTGTTCGGAGGTCCATTTGTGCAACCTGCAGCTGCAGCCCCGAATATTCTCAAAGATGGACTAAAACGCTGGTTACCAAACAGTTAATTTTGTGTGTGGATAAATTATCATTCATATAAATGTGTTTTAGGGACCGTACACCCTGCAGGAAGGCCCTGGAGATTTACAGTGCTCCTACTGTGAAGAATATTTTCTCATCTTTTTTTTTGAAGACAAGCTCCCTATGAAATGCAAAGCAAAGGCACTAGCTGCCTTGTTCTGGATTCTGTTTTCAAGGACAGATGCATGGCAAACAGGCTTGGAGGACAGAGTTTCTCTCTCCAGAGCTGGGGGCAGGTTGGTTTACAGGCCAGCAGAATAATGTCCCCTCTGAAGTAAATTTCATTTCCTTGCATCCCAATAGAAAAGATTTGGGTTTGCTAAACTCCACGTTCCTCAGCTGTGATCAAAGCCGCCGTAAGCGCAGCATCCTCCTGGGCCCCTTCACCTTGGTCCCTCCAGACTGGGGAGGGTGGGGACAGCCGATGGGAAATGAAGAGCAGACTGCTTGCTTTGCTGCGAGTCATAAACAGCTCCTGGTCTCTGACCCGGGGGTGGGGTGTGTTCTGCCAGCATCCATGCAACTGTGGCAGGCTAACCTTTTAGCTAGCAAGTGGAACCTAGTACCTCATAGGATAACATCACCACTCCTGAAAATTCTTAGGGAACCAACAAAACATCCTCCATACCAATATTGAAGAGACAGAGAAAACAAAATGTTTTAGTCAATAAGCATTTCAGACTGGCACACATGTAAAGGCAGCCTGAAAGTGTGTGCAAAGTCTGGACAGCATTTGACACCTATTTATCAGTGCAGTGGGGAAAGAACAATGCAAACATCTCATATATTCTTGGGAGATGAAATAAAGCACACGGGATTACCTCCTGCATCCGCTGAGAGAGACCCCAGAGCTAATTCTCTGGGTGAGCATTTTCAGTTCCATGGGTGAGAAGTCCTAAGACCTTGCACTGTCAAATCAAAAGGTTGGGCCTTTTATCAAGCCAGTAATGTTTCAAGGACACGTCTTAAGGAGAGGAGGTGGGGAGGCAGGCGCCTCTCTCCTCTTTATTAAAAAGAGAAAGCTTGATTATCTCATCTTTACACAACCCTCAGGGGGAAACACTGGTCAAATCCTCATGTCACAGCAATGCATGAACCACCATGGAGAACACTACCCTTCTCCATTCAGATGCTGTCGGTTACTGCAATCAGTCAACCACAGCTGTTGACTGAAAGCATCAATAGGCAATTTTTGTCTCCTTTTGCGCTTAGGTGAAGGCTCTGCTATGGATCAGAAATTTGGTCTTCAGCAAAGAAAAAGTCTCCGTGTCAACAGGAAAGAAGTTGCAGCAGGTGATTTGCATTAAGTATTTATACTTGAAGAAATAGATTCATCAGTACTGACATCAGAGCTTAAGGTGACAACACTCAGATGACTGTGAAGATTGTATCTGAGGATTGACTCAGAGTTTTTCCTTATTCCAGAAGCAGACAACCTCATGAAAGCAAACTGCTGATGTAAGATCACAGAGGACGGAATGAACTAATGAGGGAATCTATTCGTGCGGTTTATGTGTGTTTTGTTTATAGTATTTGTTGAGATTTTCTGTGGGGATATGAAGAAGCCTCTTAGCATTCTTCTGTCTCTAACCTTCAATTATTTAGAATAGGGTTTTGCATACTGAAAAACCTATTCTCTAAATGGTTATCTTTTTTATTTCTATAAGAAATCTATAAGGCTGATTCTTACACTTTTGTTTTTAATTTTTTTAATTTCAGTGGCAACGTAATTATTTTCATAGGTTCACAGGAATCTCTTTTTTAAAAACTGGGATATCATTGCACAAATCAATTGTGCATCCAAGACCATGTATAGGGTCTCCTATTTGAGAACAAACTCAGTTTAATGAGAACTATAAGGCCACCAAAAAAGAAGGGATGTAATTCAGGTCTGAAAACAACAACCACAAAGTGCTCCAGGAAACTGGTTTTGTGCCCCTCTATGAATTACAAGATCACGGCCTCATGGGCAGTGTAACAACGGATCAATTAATTCCTCACTGGTAGAGTCTGTTAGCAGATGTCATGAACCTTAAAAAAGTAAAATCCACACATATACATAGATACTGCACGTGTAACCTGAGGGAGATAAATTCCTCTTTTTTCTTTTCCTACCCTGAAATAGAAGAACAAATTAGAGTTATTTAAAACACAACTCAACCAAAGTAAAACTTGTGTGTGGGATCAAGAATAATCTCTGGAGTTTAGGATCACAAGGAGAGACTCTCATAGCGAAGCACTATCCAGGGATGATCTGATTTTGGACCTTTGTTCAAATTTGTTACTTACTATCAGTTAGAGTATCACACTACACTCTAAGGGTAGCTGCTACCTTGTCTAATACTGATACCTATTTTAACGAATTTCGTCCCACAGAGATGCAGATGGTGTCTGAAACCCAAGATTAATTACTCTTTTCTATTTCTCCACATAAGACGCTATTCACTTTTCTTTATGATTTCATGGTCCTCTCCTACCATTTCTTTATTCAGTCACTATAAACACTTCTGTTTCTTCTAAATTTTTTTTGGAAACAGCTTTGCCCTCTTGTTTACTCAATAATGTGTTAAATACACCTTTGATGGGTGCTCATTTTCATATGAAAGTCATGTACTTAATCTGTAAAAACTGTATTTTGACAAAATTTTAGGGGTAAAACAGTAATGTATAAATATAACTTTTGATTTATATATATTATAAATATATACATTTAATATTAATATACTGATATATTTGATATAGATATGTTCTTTGATATATGTGCTTTAATAAATGTAAATAATCTATTTACCTGCCTATGCGAATTCTTGTGGGATATTCTAGTATGTTGGGTTTTAACTTATTCATAAGCTATAAATAAAGGAAACTATTTCATTTTGTCTTTAGGACTTTAGTTTGGTAATTCACCGGGCTCTGCATTTTACGGCAGTAACGTGATGTATTTTGCAATGTTGGTACTCAAAGATTCCTGAGATATATAATTTCCTCAATTCATGCTCTCCACTAAAAAATGAGATTTACCACCTGAAGTTCTTTCAAAGATTGCTATAGTTTTGATGCCCTAAAGAACCCTAAAATAATTAGTAGTTATGTATATTATGCAATTAATTGCATATAAGACTTAGATATTACCATTATAATCCCTGTTAAAAATAGCCATTTTTAATTTTTTAAGTGTAATTTTAAAAAATCACTTTAGATACTTATTATTTTTTAAGGTTTAATTGGCATTAAAAAGTTGGTCTGTTATTTGATTACACTCATTTTATACACAAACTTTTTAGAACTTTATTTTTGTAACTTGATAGCTATGGTGGTTAATCAATTTGAAGAATTATTGACTATTTAAAAATTGTATTTGAGTTTATGTGATCTAAAAAAAATGTACCAATGAAAGTAGCAAATCCTCTTAAAGAAAACAATGAGTTATATAATTTTAACTGAGGATGGGAGTTTAGTGGCAAATTTCAAGAATTTTAAAATTTATATCTAAATCCAATCATCAGATGTTAAAATTAATTGGCTGAAGGAAGTCTGGCAAGATACACAGAAATTTCCCTCTCAGCTTTGGAGGGTTGTCCTAGTAAGAATAGGGCTGGCTCATAGGTCAACTTAGAATTAAAAATAATTTTTGGCCCTTTAATGTGTAAATATGTTGTGCACATGTTTTAAAAGTAATGCTGATGAGCCAAAAAGTGAATTTATCATAAATATTTTGATGACTTTTTCTAATTCAGGTTCTGTTTAAAAGGGAAATACATTTTTTAAAATAGCCTCTCATGGCATTTTAAAATAGAGTTTTCCAAAGCAATCCTGAGAAAGGGGAACAGAGCTGGAGGTATCATACTCCCTGACTTCAGACCATATTACAAAGCTAAAGTAATCCAAACAGTATGATACTGGCACAAAAAAAGACACATGGATCAAGGGAACAGAACAGAGAGCCTGGAAATAAACCCATGCACACTTATGGTCAACTAATCTATGACAAAGGAGGCAAGAATATATAACAGGGTAAAGACAGTCTCTTCAGTAAGTGGTGCTGGGAAAACTAGACAGCTACATGTAAAAGAACGAGATCAGAACATTCTCTCACACCATATACAAAAATAAACTCAACGTGGATTAAGGACCTAAATTTAAGACTGAAAACCATAAAACTCCTAGAGGAAACACAAGCAGAACACTGACATAAATCATAGCAACATTTTTTGGATCTGTCTCCTAAGGCAAAGGAAACAGAAACAAAAATAAATAAGTGGGGTCTAATTAAACTTAAGAGCTTTTGCACAGCAAAGGAAACAATTCTCAGGATGAAAAGACAACCAACTGAATGGGGAAAATATCTGCAAATGATATGACCAATAGGAGTTTAATATCCAAAATATATAAGCAGCTCATAAAACTCAATATAAAAAAACCCCCAATTATAGAATACGTAGAAGATCTGAACAGATATTTTTCGAAGGAAGACATACAGATGGCCAACAGGCACATGAAAAGATGCTCAACATCGTTAATCATCAGAGAAATACAAATCAAAACTACGAGTTATCATCTCACACCTGTTAGAGTGGCTACCATCAAAAAGACTACAAATAAATGTTGGTGAGGATGTGGAGAAAAGGGAACCCTTGTACACTGTTGGTGGGAATGTAAACTGGTGCAACAGAAAACAGTATAGAGGTTCCTCAAAAAACTATAAACAGAACTACCAAATGATCCAGCAATTCTACTGCTGAGTATATTCCTACGAAAACAGAAATACTAATTTCAAAAGATACATGCAACCAGTTCACAGCAGCATTATTTGTAATAGCCAAGACACGGAAGCAACCTAAGTGTCCACCAACAGATGAATGGATAAAGTGAATGTGGTGTACATTATACACACACACCACTGGGATATTACTCAGCCATAAAAAAAAAAATGCAGTTTTGCCATTTGCAACAACATGAACAGACCTGGAGGGTATTACGCTTAGTGAAATAAGTCAGAGAAAGACAAATACCTTATGTTATTGCTTACATGTGGAATCTAAAAAATAAAACAATGAATGAATGTAACAAAACTGAAACAGACTCATAAATATAGAGACCTAGTGGTTACCAGTGGGGAGAGGGCAAAGGGGAGGGGCAAGATAGAGGTAGGGGATTAAGAGGTACAGATGTATATAGTAAATAAGCTACAAGAATACACTGTACAGCACAGGGAATATAACCAATATTTTATACTAACTTTAAGTGGAATATAATCTGTAAAAGATCTGAATCACTATGTTGTACATCTGAAACTAACGAGCATCAACTATACTCCAATAAAAAAAAAGCAACTGCTCTGAAACAAGAGTTTTAATAATTCCCATATGCTTATTTATTCTGTTTAATCAACTATGATTTTCCATTTATATACTGTAATTTACACGTTCATGCATTAAATCTTAAACAATTTCTAAACAATTGTGTGATACGAAACCTGTCCTAACCACTTTGTGAAGTTTTTTTTTTTTTAATAAAAAGGGATAAAAGTTGGAGAAGGAAGAATATTTTGCAAAGGTGTAATTAAGCTGGATTTTGCTATGTAGTCCTAGAAGGCATCTTTTATTTTCTCCCCTTTTGAATATAAAATGAGTTGAAGGTTTAAGATTCTCTACCCTGTAGGAATTTGATTAGAATTTTCTATGGTCTCTAAAGAGAAAAGGGATAATTTGGGTCTTTTGTCTTCAGTTGTCACATTCTGTTGGTGAGAAGCCCAGATCATACCGTGTATACTTGCTTTTAAAAGACACAGAGCAAAAATACAGCTAACACCCTCAGAAACACAAAAAAGGAAACTGCCGTGTTCCTCATTACTCAGATTCACGATCAACAAGCAGATGGATCACACGTTGATGCTGCAGACTGCAAAACCTACCGAGTTTTCTCTTCCAAATCTATTACGCTTACTACATTTCCGTATGCATTTAATATAGCTTAAAATTACGATCTAGGAAAATCAAAAGTTTAAAAAAAATTGTAGTATATGGTTTTTGGGATAAATACTTAAAATGTATTAATTATCTGATGTCTAATAAAAACTTACCATTTATGTTTAGTATTTTTCTTAATCTGCTCGAGCTGCCACAAAATATCACAAAATGCCACAAAATACCAAGACTGTGTGACTGAACAATAGAAATATATTTCTCACCATTCTGGAGGCTGGAAAGTTCAAGATCAAGGTGCTAGCAATGCAGGTTTTATTCTGAGGCCTCCTCTCATCTTGCAGGCGGCCACTAGCTCACTGTGTCACATGACCTCTTCCTTGTGCACTGGAGGAGAGAGAGAGAATTCTTGTCTCTCTTACTCTTCTTATAAGGACATCAATCTTATTAGATGAGGGCCCCACCCTTTTGACCTTATTTAACTTTAATTACCTCCTTAAAGGACCCATCTCCAAATACAGTCACACTGGGGTTAGGGCTTCAATATACAAAGTTGGGGTGGACACAATCAGTCCCTTAAAGCACTTTTATTATGCCACTGTTCATTAATTCCAAGAGAAATTCTGTTTTGCATGGGTACTATTGAGCAGGTTATAAGAGAATGCTCTGCAGAAAAGTACATCTATATTCATCTGTGGGGAATTCTCATGTACAAATTCAATAGCAAATCTTCTGCTCTGTAATCCAAAACTCCGTTCAAATTCAAGGGTTTACACTGAAAAATGTTGGTATGGCATACCTCCTACTGCTGCTAATCCAATACCGATGTCTACTAGCTATCTTTATTTAATATTATGTAATTTCAGAAAAGACATCAAAAGTTGTTGACCATGAGTTATTCAAATGATGGGAAAACAACTCTCTAAAAAAAAAGTGTGCAATATCTAGGCATAAACATACAATAAAAAGACTGTCCCTTTTGTTCCTCTCTCCCTCCACTCTATTTTTATTATTATTTTTTTTTATTTTGGGGGGTAATTAGGTTTATTTATTTGTTTGTTCATTTATTTTTATTGGAGGTACTGGGGATTGAACCCAGGACCTCGTGCATGCTGACCACACAGTCTACCACTGAGCTGTACCCTCCCCAACCCTAATTTTAAACTCGCTGTCCCCTCCCCACATTTTCATTCTGAATTTGACCGAAGTGTAGATGCAACTTAAGTATTAGATTTGCAATGAAGGAAAGAGTATTAGTCAAGTTTCCAGAAGACAAGCAGGACCAGAAGCAGTAGGGGATTATCTCTACCAGCAAGCAGAAATCTATTTGCTTAGGTAACTGCAGGGCTGGCTAGGCAAGCGGGAAGGGTGTCAGGCAGGCAGGCAGGCAGGCAGAAAGGGAGGGTCAGGAACCAGCTGGGACCCAGAGGGAAGGAGCCAACCAAGTCCACAGGTGGGAAGCCTCCACTCAGAGAAGCCCTGAGCATATTTTAAAGGCCTTCCAATCTAATTCAGGTCCAGACAAAATAATCTCCTGTCTGATTAATTTCATCGATTAGAGTCTTTAATGACATCTGCAAAATTCCTTCACAGAAGAATCTAGATTTAGAGTCTGACTGACTAACTGGGAGCAGCTATGTGTCTGCTACAACATGGACTTAGCTCCTGACTCTTCCACTTATATGCTGTAAACTTAAGCTGGTTAATCAAGCTCTGACTTTTAATTTCCATACCTGTGAAAGGGGAACAAGATCTGTATCACCAAATTGCTGTGAGGATTAGGAACTTATTATAAATGATAATTATTATTATCAATTCATGGTTAATTCAAATGATACTTATTACTGTTAATAGTTACTGTTATTAATTCAAAGAAATGTTGACATATGTTAACTAATTTAATTCTTATTATAATCCTGAAAAATATAGAGCTTAATATACACTCTTTCCTATTGAGGGTGGGAAAAGATAGCAATTATACAGCAATAAAATATCAATCAATGAATACATAGAAATAAAAATCAATAATTGCCAAAGAGAAAAACCTCTAAAAATGCATATTTATAAGATACAGAACTTGAGGAACTATTTAAGTACATAAAACACAGATTCACAGCAAATAATTTTTAACTTTGAAAATGACTCGAGTTCAGATTTTTAGAAGTGTAATGTTAACTGTGTACTTATAATACAGCTTCCTTTGTAAAGCATACATTCAGAAAGATTTCAAGGACACCCTCTCTCTTTGATGCTTTTCTTTTTTAATATATTTGCTACTATTGTAAAAACATGTCGTTTTTCATATAAGAAAAGAAATCAGAGAAACAGTAGATTTGATGTAATGAAAACCATAGTTTCAGTGAAATGTTCCAGGAACTGCTCATGAAGACTTTAACTAAGGAACAAGCCACTTCCACAACCCTTCCCCCTGGCCTCCTTCAGACACACATACATACTCATAGTTTTATTCATGCTTTAAAATATCACACCTGATGCCCAGCCTCATGTGAAGACATCTGAATGACCACATTTTAAAATTGCAACGTCTATCTTATTTTAAGATAAAAGAAGTCTAGGAGGGAGGGGACAGCTCAGTGGGAGAGCGCGTGCTCAGCATGCACGAGGTCCTGGGCTCGATCCCCAGTGTCTCCATTAAAAATAAATAAACCTGATCCCCCCCCAAAGAAATTTTAAAATAAAAACAGTTGGAAAAAAGTTTTTTTTTAAGATAAAAGCAGCACAGTATAGCAGGGACATGAGGCCCTGGTGTGAAAAACACTGTAGAGAATGTATTTTCTCTTTAGGAAGAAAATGTTAACTTGCTTTTGTCTGGGTGAATCTAAATGCTAAGGGTTGAGGGCAGTGGCTCTCCAAGGGGCAAAGGATAAGAATTCATATTTTTTAAAACTGAATACTCTATGACAGGTCTATGACGGTGTTGTTGATATCAGACTAAATTTGCCCTTAAGAATCACTCAGAAAGCTCGATAAAACACAGACCATGAATGGGGGCATCAGAGAGCACGCAGGCAGCCAGAACCTAAAGGGCTCAGCCCCTTGGTCACTAGGAAGGTGTCAAGATGAGCTTGTTTTTAGTGCTACCTTCTTCCATCAGGCTCTTAGCCAGTACATGGGAAGAGGGTAAACCAAGTGCGACCTGGAGCTGGCAGCAGTCTCTCTGATGCGAGGCAGTAAAAATTGGTACTTAGAGCTACCAAAGCAGCTAGGACCAGAGAGGACACTAACTTGAAGGAAAGTGAGTAAAAGAGACATGAACCCAACGTTCTGAGCACAGTTTCTCCTCGGTGTCTGCACTGATTTCTAAGCTCCCCACATTCCACGTGTAAGTGATGCCATGCGGTGTCTGGCTGGCTGGCTTACTTCACTCAGCATAATGCTCTCAAGATGCATCCACGTTGCTGCAAGTGGCAAGAATTCCTCCCTCCTCATAGCTGAATTATATCCCATTCAAAAATGCTTTTCCCACCCCACCAAGCATCTATGTCTCTCTCACCTCCTCCATGTCTTTGGTCACATACCATCTTATGTGTGAGACCTCCCGGAGCACTGTATTTAAAACTGCATGTGCACACACGCACAGACAAGCACACACACATGCGCATGCCATAAGCCACTCTTTTTTCATCGTTACAATCCACATTTCATGTAACATACATTTAACTTCTTGTTGATTCTCTCTTCTTACACTAGAATACACAGTATAGGAGGGAAGAATTTTTCTCATTTTGTTTACTGCTACATCTCCAGTATTAGAACCATGATTAACACATCACAGGCACTCAAGAAAATTTAATTATTGATCAAATGAATTAACAAAACCTCAGAACTATAAGGCCATTTTGAGTGTATCCAGAGAGATACAACATTGGTAAGCCTAGTGGAATTTTCAGTCTGTAGATGAATTTGGTATGATGTCTAGAGTCAAATTGAAAGTACTTCTCAGAACATAATTTCCAGTGAAGCCTTTTGGGAAGGAGTACATATACTTTCTTTTTTCTTTTTTATCAGTGAGCCTCACAGACCAGCTGAAAAGTTACAGCTTTGCAATTCTAACTACAAACCAATGTCATCTACTCAGTTTTTATGAGTTTGTCCTCATTAATAAGCCCTCTCAATCTCTAAATGTTATTAAGTTATTCTTCACTCAACAGCAACCATTTATTGAGTGCCTACTATTTGGAAGTCAGTGTGCTAGTTGCTGGGCATACACGGTTTATGCTTCCAGGAAACTTACAATTGCATTTTTTATCCACAATGGGCAATAGCACCTCTTACCTGCAGCCTTAGTAATGTCCTGTAAAGCTAGATGCTTATTTGTAGAGTGAATGAGAAATATTGCCAGCCATATCAGTAAACAAAGGAAGCTGTGGCCATCAAGTCATCAGCCGCTACAGCCACCCCCCTGACAGAGAGGGGACGGAACTCAGGATGCAGACAAGCAGGCAACCCACAGCTGCAGCCATTGCCAGCCGTGCACCCTGAGGGGACTCAGGATGTGAAAGAACAGAATACTGGCCCTAGACAGTTAGGTGCTTATCAAAGGAATGATTTCAATGAGCCCACACATTTGCACCTTCCCACACATAGAAAGGCACAGAATTCCTTAACTTGAGGTCTGTGGTTGTCTTTAATTAACAGTAATCTTTTCCTGTTCCAAATACCTGGTCTTTGTTGCAAAAACGCATATATCCTGGCTTCTACCTTGCCACTTTGTAACAGTCTCTTAGATCAATCTGAGATGCTGTGTCCCGGGCTCACGTCCTAAGAAAACCCGCTGAGGAAAACATAACTCTCAGGCTTTAGGCTGTACATTTTATTTCAGCCGACAGTGGAAATCCTGACACATAGATCATAGACCTTAACTGCTTTGCATCCATCCCAAAATAAACACTCAAACATAGATGGTGTGATCTAAGGTAAATGACATAGTCTTTCAACACAGAAGGCCTGAACTCCAATTCCAATAACATGATTAATCCTTGTAGCAGGTTAGAAGGTTTCTACCTCAGTTTCTTCGTCTGTGAGGAAAAGTTAGTCATCCCTGCTCAATGCAATGGATTCTTGTGAGGATAGGGTAACAGTTAATAAAATGCTTTTGAGAACTTAATGTACTACTTAAATATGTAGTAATGTTAACTCAATTGGGAGGTAAAGCTGTGTGCTGTGACAAAGACCAAGCTTTGGAAGGAGACAGGCTTGGAGTCAAATCTGAGCCCTGGGACTTAACAGCGAATGGAAACAATGCCGTGTAATTTACAAAGTGAACGTGGGAATTCGAATCGACGTATTCACAAAGCCAAGCACCTAATACAGGATTCGGCACAGGGTTGCCACTGTCAACTCTTCTATTTATTGTAATATTGTGGCACCTGACCATTAGAATTGCTGTTTTCTTCCTCTTTTTTTTTTTTTTTTTTTAATACACCTGCTTCTGAGTCTGGAGAATGGGGAAAATATATCGTAATGGACTTTTTCAAAGAGCCTCCTCAGAAGGCCTGCGTTAATAATAGATCGTGAACCCCAAGCAAATGTCACTCTTATCACACCCTTGAGGGCAGCGCTTTGACGTTCTTTATTAGATTTCTGCATGGTCAGCTCTGAAGACAGAGACAGAAAAATCACATTCAGGAAAAGCTCTTCAGGGCAGGACACCAGAGGAAAATAAGAATAATGAGGTAATACACATTTGTAAAGTAAACCAGGCAAAGGGCCAAGACTTTTCATGCAAAGGGAGACTGGAGACCATCAGCCCTCACGTACCTACAGCTTCCAGCTCCTTTCAAACAGCAGGAGACAAAGAACACTCTTCTCTGGCAGGCTGTCAAAGTCAAAGCCAAACAAGCCCCTTCAACTTCCACCGCCCTGGAGGACACCCTTTCACTGCGTACCGCTGGCCTCAGACCACGGGCTCTGCTCACATCATCCTAGTCACATGGCGGAGACGCTGACAGTCTGTGGAAACTTCGATTCGATTCCACAGTAACCTAGTCTTAAGGTCATTCTCCCAAGCAAATGAAAGTGGAATAACAAAATGTTCAAGTCATTTTACCACCATGGGGTTGTACAGGTTTGTGCCTTCCCCTGAAGTTCCCAGAACGAGGAAGGTTCTCTCCCTCTTCCCCTAGAGCACTTTTGGTCTTTTCAAATGGAAAAAGTAAGCTTTACAGAGTAACAGCTGGAAATGAGCTGCCGTTCTGGCAGGCGCTGAGGCTGTGCTCTGACGTCCTTGCTCAACGCCCCCTGTACCTGCCCTCTGTCTCTGTCTCCGTTCTGGACGGCCTGACACCAATTCTGTTTCTCGATTTTTCAATGCTTTCAAAACATGTGATACCTTAGGAACCAACAGACACATTCAGTTGCGGTCTCTACTACAAAATTATAATGATTTCATGGCACTTCCCTTGAAACACCACTCTGTGGGAATTTAGGTCACATTTTGATCATTCAGCCTGCAAACGCCTAACATTCTCTGGCCAGTCTGAACATTCAAGAGTGTAACAAAGGGTTTTATTATTCTCCAAATGCAATTCATCCTTGTAACACTGGAATTTTACTACTGCGGTTCAAAGGTCTATGATTACCATGAAACAGTACAACAGACAGAGCAGGAGAGGAGCTGTTACTTATGTATATAGATATTTATATTTGTTTATTCACATTTATTTTAATATTATTGCCAAAAGATAGCTCAGACCTGCTCAAGGCATTAAATATTGAACAGCCTTCTACCACAAGAAATGGGAACTTTTGATTTTTTTTTCTTTTTTTTTTTTTCCTTGAAGTATAGTCAGTTTACAATGTTGTGTCAATTTCTGGTGTACAGCAGAGTGTTTCAGTCATACATACACATACATATATTCCTTTTCATCTTCTGGAACATGGCATTTGGTATTTAAAATGTTGTTCAATGGGTAAGTTTAATATTTAAATTTGGTATTGTTCTTTGCCTGGGTTATTATTTTAGGATTTGTCTATATGCTTATCATTTGCTGTCAAGTCAGATGCTTACTTGTTTTTTGTTGACTGATTCAGAGCTAAACCAACTGGATTCTTCTCTCTCATCCATCTCTCACCCAGTCTCTCTCAAGCTAATTAATTTTGTGGCCCAGATGACCTTTGATTAATCTTTTCAAGAGTTATGTTTTTATCTAGCTACCATATTTAAAATCTGCGTTATCTACTTTGGGTCAAGATAAAGTTCTCTAAAAAGTAAGGCTTGGGAACTGTTTTCTCACTAGAACAGAAGGGCTGTGGTTTTCCACCCAACACAGAGGCACGAGAAGCGAGGATACTTTCCTCCGCTGGTTCCAGAAAGAACGTCTAAGGCTCTCAGGGTTTCCTTGTCAGGCTGTGATCACACATATTGCTAATGGCCCAAGGCACTCACACATGTCCGGGAGCTCTCCAGCCTTCTCTTGAACTAATTCCTTCCAGAGCGTCTGTTCAAGTGTGACTCATCACTTTACAAAGCCACTGCCTCCCTGCACGCCTCCTGCCAAATGCGGAGGGCATGTCTTTCCCATTGGATTCCTGCCATGTCTTTCATACATTTGACGTAAGCCTCTTTCCCATTGTTTTTGTGCACTGGCTTGTGCAAAATTGCAGGCAAAAAAGTAGAGCAGAACCTAAAAACCTACAAAATGACCCTGCTGGGATTCCTCCAGTTATTCTGGGGTATCCTCTGGCTGTGAAGATCCCCATCAGTTTGAATAGGGAGTTTTCATTTAGTTCTGTTTGTTTTGCGTGGGAGAGTGGGGCCTTACAAGACTTTATGTGATTTAGGAAAGTAGGAGAGATTCGAGAAATACATGAAAAATATAGACATGCTGAAGAAGTTTAAAAAAATTTTTTTAATAAAAAAATTGAACATATTTAGTCAAACTGACCATCTGAGCAGAACTAGAACTGACTAGAGATTTCACGGCAACAGAAATATTCATCATATCCTGTGTCTGCCTGGACTTTCCTCCATTAATTATCTCGTCTCTTCTCAGTACTGTCAACCTTTTCCTTTCCACTGGCATCTTTCCCTTAGTCTATAAACATGCTCAAGTCTCTCCCATCTTAGGAATGAATCCTTCCTCAACTCTGCCTCCACTGTAACTACTGCATCTTCTCCTTTAAAAAAAATTTTTAATAGCTCAGCTTCTAGAATAAATGATCTATATGAATTGCCTCTACTTCCTAATATTTAGTCCATTCCCTTATTGATAAAAACCCCACCCATCCCTGCATTACTGCTGTTCCCAATGTAGCTTCTATGTTGCTAATTCCAATTTTATTATTCGGAATTCTTGGAGACAAGTGACTGAACACTCAATTCAAGCTGAGTGAAGCCAAAAGAAAAGTTCTTTTTATTATTGTGATGATTAATATTACTAAGCTCCTTTGCCTAAAAAAATTTCATAGTCAAAGAGCTAACTTCACACAAGTCCAGCTGAACCAGGACTTACTGTCACTTTCTTAACTCTGCCTCCTTTATTTTGGCTTTACTTCTTGGCTAGGTCATGCTCCATGGTGGCAAAAGAGGACAAGGATTTCCAGTTTTACATTCTCATTGCTCTAAATCCATCAGATGAATGTTTGACCTTATCTTCCATATAATTCTCAAGGTTAACTGGTGGACTCAGAAACCAGTAGTCCAAGGGGCTGCAACATTCTGATTAATTCAGGTTTGTGTCATACGTATTTTTTAATCAATTTTTTTTTCAATGGAGATACTGGGAATTGAACCCAGGACCTCATGCATGCTAAGCACATGCTCTACCACTGAGCTATACCCTCCCCCTGTGTCATATATATTCTTCAGAATAAGCTTGGTTTGAATTTTAGCTCTAATAGTATTTATTAGTAGTAATAACTACACCTACTATGTCATATGCTTTATAGCTAACATCTGTTCTTTGTAACAACAATACAAATTACGTGTTAAACATTTTGGGGATGATATATATTTGTGGAACTTGAGTAACTGGCCCAACTCTTAAAATTAATAAAGAAGATCTAGGATCTGAACTCAAGTTTGTTTAGTTTTAAAATTGTGCTCGTCCCACTCTTCATAAGGCCCTCATCATAGTCCCAGCACACATTTGACTAACGCCAGTTCTTTTTCTTTTCTCTGGGCATGCAGCTCTGATCACGTCATAACTCTTGCATTTTTCTGTCTTGCAGGGCCCTCCATAACCGGCCCCCTGTCTGCTGTAAGTGGTTTCATCTCTTACCATTTTCCCTCAGGTCATTCTGAAACATTTGTTCTTCCTTGGCTTATATGTCTGAAATTTTGAATATAAAACGTATTCATTCTGTCTGGCTTCCTCTCCCCATGGCAAACTATTCATTTTTCAAATCTAACCTCAAGCATTTGTTCCTGTTCCTCTGAAATTCATACATATCTCCCTTATGGAAATTATTTTATTATAAAGTAATGGTTCCTATATGTTCTCCCCATTATGTGTGAAATCTTAAACTCAAGGTCGTGGATCAGATCACCTTCTTTTCATGTCCCCAGGGACATAGGGCAGGTGATATGTAAACGTTTGTTTTATGAATGCATATACATACAGAGAAATCAATTCTTTTTTCATAAATTGGCCCAACCTCCCTTTTCCCAGAATAAATTTTGGTAGATACAAACAGCAACAAGAAAAAGTGAAAGAAAAAGAGAGGGAAAAAAAAGAACCACCACCTAAAGGTACTCTGCCATACAGAGGAAGCAGAGAGAAAAGCTCTTCTGTCTTTTAAATAAACGAATGATCACTGACCCCCAAGCAATTATTATAAAAAAGCAGAGAATTCAGGCTACTCGCCTTCTAGTCTGGGTGGATGTAGGGAAAAACAGTTCCCAGCAGCCCTTTCGCCTTCCAGCTGATGCTGACAGAGTTCCCTAAATAATCTTCACATTGTGCTTAGTTCTCAACCTCTATTGCTTTAGCGAATGCCTTAGTCTAAAACTTCATCTTTGCTTGAATTATTTAGAGTCTCTCTCCTCCCCCTTCCTTCTGCATGGACCTCTCTGCAAACTGGCTTCCACTTGGCTACAAGAATGATACCACTAAAATAAGCAAGAAATCTTTCTATAGGTTTCTTTTCCCTTTAGCACAAGCTCCAGACTTCTAAAACAACAAAGCTGTTCAAAACTGTCCTCGTCTATCTCTTTGGTGCCTTTCTCTTTATTATTCCCATCTTCACGTCTTCTATTCCAGCTATACCAAAGCTATTTAAACCATCCTGCAGGCACCCATCATTTCGAGTCTTTTGCTCCTCTTGTGCTGCTGACTTTATTTGGAACATCTCACTTTGTCCATTTGGCAAGTACAAGCTCATGATCATCACAACCATCATTGTATCTGTAGACTTGTCAGAGCCTCCTACATATAACTGCTTCTTTCCTTTTCCCTGGAGGCACGTACTTTTATCAAAAAGCCTACAGCACTTTATTTCTTGTATGTATTTATTCTATATTTCCCACTAGATGGTAAAGCCCTTCATACCAGGGACTGTATCTTACTCATCTCTTATTCCCTGGCACCTAACCCAGTGGTCAGAACATAAATATTTGGTGCTTGGGCTGAAAAGAAGGAAAAAAGAAGAGACAGAAACACAGAAAGCAGTCAGTCTGTTTTACTTTTGCTTCAGATTTCTGACTATAAAAACTCCACAGAGAAAAATCTCTGAAAGAATAAAGGAGAGAAGAATTTTGTCTATATCAAAACTGCTTTTGCCAATAATAGAGTGTAACAGAGTGAAGTATATACACGCATGGATTATTTGGTCTGGAGTTCTCGTTTGCAAGATTTAAATTCTACCAGGAATGGTCTTTTTTTTTTTAGCTGGCTTTAAAAACCCATTGATAATTGCTGGGGAATAAAATCCGAGTTTACATTCTTATTCTGTGTGCTAACAATAAAATTGAATAAATGAATTATTTTTATCTTACGTGTATTTCTTTCCCCAATAGTTGACTTGATTCTTAATGAGAAACAAGTATCAACAAATCAAAAATATTTTCTGGCTTAAAGTAGACACTAATTATTTTACTATTTCTTCCATTTATATTTTATTTCTGCATCTAGTAAGTGCTCATTAAATGAACCTCCTGTCTTTGTCAGCTGTTCTATCTTCCTTCCTTTTCTTCAAAACTTCTTAAACAAACAGTTCAACAAATATTTCTAATTTCTATCCACCAAGTATCTTTCTAATGCCTTGCTATCAGTGTAATTTTTGCTACTCTATTCTACTGAAATTGCAGCAGCAAACTAAACAAAACCCTTTTATAATACATATTATTGAAAAATCATTACTCTGGAAGATTCACGGAAGTCTTACAAATGACCTTCAAGTCAGCAAGTTGTGTGGATTTTCTTCTTTGTCCTTTATCTCTTCACTGTTTGACACGATGGACTTCTCTCTTCTAGAAAATCTTCTGTCTTTTAGCATCTGTGACGCTACTTTTCTGGTTAATGAAGACTGGGGGGGATGACCATGAGGACTGATTCTATTCCCCCTGGCCTAAAGAATTTAATCTGACCATTAATGCTAAGCCCAGAGTCCCAGGGACCAGAGAGATGAAGGATGAAGTCAATTCCTTTGGAAGGCTACCCAAGGAAGTAGAGCCCACTACTTAGATACTGAACTCTGGAGCATCAGAAAGTCACCCAGATATCTGGGGACTAAGAACCACAGTACTGACCAGAAACTTAATTCTCTTCTCCCTCGTCCTCCTTTTGATAAGAGATCATGAGGAAGACATATAAACTCACTGTGTCTTATTTCAAAAGTGAACCTAACACATATTCAATGAATTGAATGATAGTTTAGAGTTTTTTAAAAAATGATGCTTCTTAGAAGTAAATTTAACTTGGTTTTATATATTTATATATATTTTTGATAGGAAACCCTGTGAGACAAAGCATATATATTACATGTATCTAAACATGTATGTAATTCCATAATCATCAAAGTCATCAAAATCATAGTCATCAAAACACATATTTGAAAACTATGTTTCCTGAAGTCGGATCAAGATGGCAAAGTAGGAAGATCCTGGGCATACCTCCTCCCACAGACACATCAAAACTACAACTACAACTACATATAGAACAGCCATCTCTGAGAACAACCTGAAGATGAGCAGAACAGAGTTTCTGCAACTAAGAATATAAAGAAAAGGGCAAATCAAGATACGAAGGCGAGACAGAGACATAGTCCAGTGAGAATCCATACCCCAGGCATGGTGACCCACAAGTGGGAGGGTCATCACAACCAAGCAGGTCCCTGCTGAGGAGCGAGGGGTCCAAGTCCTTTGCTGGGCTCCCCAACCTAGGGGACCTGCACGAACTCTCATAACGTCTGGTTTTGACAATCAGTAAGGCTCAGGTCCCAGAAAGCCAGAGGGCTGTGGGCAACCAAGATTCTGCTCTTGGAGGGCTCATGAACAAACTCATTTGCTTGGAGTACCAGGACAGAGGCAGCAGCTTCAAAAGTGCCTGGCTCACATGAGAAAGAGATTCACTGACTAACTTTAGGGTATGTGCTAAAGGGGCAGGGATCTGGCAGAACTTTCCCTGGGGATGAAAGGGCTGGCAGGTGCTTTTTTCTTTTTTTTAATCCTCCTTCCATATAGCTGGCCCAGGGTTGGCAGGTGCAATTTCTGTTGCTCTCCACTAACGTAGCTAACACTGTGTGCTCTACCCCAGTGTTTCCCTGAGGATCCACCCCACCTGCCTCCTCTGGCCAGCCCCTCCAAAGTGGCTCCTGCTCTGCCCCACCTGGTGGCAGCCCCAGCCAGCACAAGTGCCCCTTCAAAGTAGCTTCCACTCCAGGGGCTGGCCCCACACCTCAGCCTGCCTGCAGTAATCACAGCCCAACCACAACAAAAGGGCACATGTAGGCTGCATGGGGAATACCCCTGGAGCACCTGGTTCTGGTGGCAAGGGGATTGTGCCATTGGGCCCCATAGGACAGCTACATAAGGACACTCTTTTTAAGCCTGGGAGATGTGGCTGATATATCTAATACACAGACACACATACAGAGAGTTAGGCAAAATAAGAGGCAAAGGAATACCTTTAAAACAAAAGAACATGATAAAACCTCAGAAAGAGAACTAAATTAAATGACGCCAAACAGCTGAAGCAATCTTAAGACAGAAGTGCAAAGCTGGAGATACTACACCACCTGATTTCAAACTAGACTACAAAGCGACAATAACCGAAACAGAATGGTACTTGCACAAAAATAGACAGACTAATAGCATAGAATAGAGGGCACAGAAATAAATCCATGCTCATATGATCAATTATCAATGATGAAGGAGGCAAAAGTATACAATAAGGGAAAGGCAGCCTCTTCAATAAATGGTGTTGGTAAAACTGGACAGCTTCACACAAAAGAATGGAACTGGACTATCTTCTCACACCATATTGAAAAAATCGATTAAAGTATTAAATGTAAAGACATGAAACCATAAAACTCCCAGAAGAAAAGAGGTAGTATGCTGTCTGGCATCAGTCTTAGCAATAGTCTTTTATCTGTGTCCTCGGGCAAGTGCAGCAAAAGCAGAAACAAACAAACGGGACTACCTCAAAGTAGAAAGCTTTTGCACAACAAAGAGAAAAGGCAACCTACTGAGCAACAGAAGACGTTTGCAAATGATACACCCTATGAGGGGTTACTACCTAAAATATATAAAGAATTCACACAACCCAATGTCAAAAAACCAAACAATCCTATTAAAAATGGGCAGAGGACCTTCACAGACATTTTTCTAAGGAAGACATACAGGCACATGAAAAGATACTCAACATCACTAATAATGAGGGGAATGCAAATTAAAACCCAATGAGATATCACCTCACACCTGTCAGACTAGCTACTATCACGAAGACAACAAAAACCGAGTATTGGTGAGGATGTGGAGAAAAGGGAACCCTTGTACACTGTTGGTGGGAATGTAAATTGGTGCAACCACTATGGAAAACAATATGGGGATTCCTCAAAAAATTAAAAATGGAACTATCAATATGATTTAGCAATTCCACTTGTGGATATTTATTCAAAAACAACCCCAAAATACTAATTCAAAAAGATTATATGCACTCCAATGATTACACAGCATTATTTACAACAGCCAAGATATGGAAGCAGCCTAAGTGTCTATTGATAGATATATGGCTAAGGAAGATGTATAATGGAATAATACTCAGCCATAAAAAAGAATGAAATCTTGACATTTACAACATGAATGGACCTAGACAGTACTATGCTAAGTGAAATAAATCAGACTGAGAAAGACAAATACCATACTGTTTCAATTATATGTGGAATCTAAAGAACAAAATAAAACAAAACAAAACAAAACAGAAGCAGACTTACAGATACAGAGAACAGACAGGCGGTTGCCAGGAGGGAGAGGTGTAGGCGCATGGGCAAAATTGGTGAAGGGGATTAAGAGGTATAAACTTTCAGTTACAAAATAAATAAGTCATGAGGATATAATGTGTAACATAGGGAATACAGTCAATAATGTTGTAATAACTTTGTATAGTGACAGATGGTTACTAGTCTGTTCATAGTGATTAATCAGCAATGTACATAAATGCTGAATCAGTATGTTGAAACTTGAAAATATATAGTAATGTATGTCAACTATACTTGAATAAAAAATAGAAAAGGAAATTTAACTTTTAGAAAATTAAACTTTCTGAATTGATTTTCAAAATGACCAATCAAGAGACATGTTATGTTTACGTTAAATTACATAATATACACACAGTATACATGTACATACCACACACACACAAATATTTATTTATGCCAAAATGATCTTAGGACAGATTAATGTTAACATATAATATCCAAAGTATATCAGCTATTATAGCTACTAAATATATCCCTGAGTATGCATAAATGATTCAGAATGGAAAATCAGAAATACCTATCTCACTAGCATTTCTAATCACTCTGGTTTGGTGCTGCCTGATTTGAATCAATTTTACTTAAATAAACTCTTTAAAAAAGAGAGAGAGAGAGAGAAATGTAATAGGGAAGAACAAGTCTGATTTAATATTATATCTGTTTCTTTTCCTTTGATCTTTGAATCATATTGCTTTTGCTACAAGTTAATCACTAAAGGATGTTGCCTACAGCTTAAAGTATAAATAATGGCCCATCTCCAGGAACCCTGGCTCCCATGTCTGAACATTAAAATACCTTTGTTTAAGCTCACAGGAAACATCCTGACCAGACCCACCTATGAATGGCTGCAGGAAGGAAGAAATTCACACATCCCCTCTGGAGTCTGGCCAGGCCAGAACCAGGAAATTTTTGCAACAAAACCTATCACCTTTTTTCACTTCACCTCCTCACTCTTCTTCCCCTTTGGTTCTATAAAAGAACCTAACATCCAAACCTGGGCAAGATGGTTCTTTGGGACACTAGTCCTCCATCTTCTCGGTCTCCTGGCTTTCTGAATAAAGTCACTATTCCTTGTCCCAACAACTTGTCTCTAGATTTACTGGCCTGTTGTGTGGTGAGCAGAACAAGCTTGGACTCGGTAACAGAAATACTTTTCCCTTATTCAAATTTCTAACGTATATTCAATTTTCTAAACTTCAGAAGTAATATTTCTGATTCCCTGCTTTTTTTTGCTACATAAACATTGGAGAAAAACAAGAGGTAATTTGTTCACCAGACTATCTGGTATTCTGTAGACTGAAAAAGTCAATTAAATTCAATTTAAACATTTTGAAACCTTATTTATGTTAAACTGATTTACCACTGAGGTTTTCTGTGTTCTTATCTCTCAGGGTTCCTCCAGCAAAGCAAGTCCTTTGACTTAAGCCTGATGTTGGAAATGCAGATGTAAGACTTCTTTTAAAAGTGCTTTCACATATTCAGTATCTTGTAATAACTTATAATGAAAAAGAATATATGTATGTATAACTAAATCACTAAACTGTACACCAGAAACTAACACAACACTGTAAATCAACTACACTTCATTTTTTTAAAGTCCTTCCAAACATAGTTAATCTTAAAATTAACTTTTCAGGTAGTTCGACTTCAAATGCTAACAAAAGAGACTGCTTTCTGCTGGAAGCTCTTGGCTTGAAACTCTAGTTAGTAACTTCGAGTACGAGTAAGTCATTATGTGATCAATCTTACAAAGAAAAAGCAGAGGCAGGAAGAATTATCTACATGAAACTGGCACTAATTTTTTCTTTGAAACGTTGCTAGTTTCCTGTGAAAATCTACTTCTAAAATCAAGGTAACAACAGCAGCCGAATCCACACATTAATATGAATAAACACTGAAATGACTATCCATTGACAGGACGTATTCCCAATTTAGCTTTAAAGGAACCATGGGGAACACTTTATAGGCACAGGAGGGAAGGCAATAGATAGGACAGTTTATTATTTTGTAGCAGGTAGTACATAATCTGGAATTGCAGTGTTTTCATGATTTCAGCAAAGACAAAGTGTGCCCTATATGTATCTCATGGTGACTTGGAGTGACGCCAGAGTACACAGCACTAGAGTTCTGAGGGTTAAATCATCATATACTATCAACTTGAACAACACAGCGATTCAAGTCATTCGCCCTGAAAGCAACTTAGAAAGAAATTCAAGTAAGGCTAGTTAGAACAAGTCCATCACTGTTTTTAGGAAAGTAAAAAATGTGCGAATTGAGTTTTTCAGAGGGACTCTGCTGTATACATGCAAACAAATGCAGTGTCTAATTATTAAAAATAGGCTTCTTTAATAATAGATCATTTAGGTCCTTTAGAGGTAGGTTTTTCTACCATATATTTAAAACACTTATTTCTAACTTAGTAAAAAAGCAACAGAACAAACCATCCAAGTTAGAGTCAATGCTTAGCTCCAAAATAAGCTGAATGCTGAAAACATAATTTAGTATTTTTTAAATACTTTACAAATTTGAATTTATATTTAAACAGAAGTCAGTCTTGCTCAGAAAATCTGAGAAGTTTTGGCTTAGTAACTATTTTTTTAAGTCAGTTAACGGGGAGCAACTGGAACATACTACAAATGGCTGATGGTAATCAAATACATGTACCTATTAAAAATACATGTACCCATACCTCTGAGGAATTTTGTTATTCATCAGTGAAAACCCTTTTTACCAACTACATTTGATTCCCCACAATCATTCATGTTCACAAACATCCAAACCAAAAGTGGACAAATATTTTCATCCTGTATTAAACGATATTATAAAGGCCTGGGCATGATAATGAAGTGAGAAACATTTACTGGCATACCAGGGTGGTATAAAAATAGTAATAACCTTTGGCAACAAAAAGCTTAGTCAACCCACAGCGACGGTCGTTTTCTGCACTGAAGATGAAACAGACATTACATTAAAAATCATCAGAAGATGCTACAACCTAAAATGATATCCACCCTGAAGTTGATTAAATAGAACTTCATAAAATAGCATTTCTCGTGAGAAGAATTTAATCCTTTTCAAATGCATAATGGCATAATACTTGAAACTCCAGGCATACTGAAATATTCAACTCTGTTTAACTGCTAAAACCGTACTTCTGAAGGAGCTAAATATACAAATATTTATTGGAATTTATGGCATTTAACTAGTTTAAACTACACAGTTAGCCATTAGATAGTATTCATTTTCATTTATCTTTTTTCTCTGGAAAAAAACTAACATTGTAGTAAAACAATTAGAAAGATACAACCTGTATCAATACCTCTAAAACCAACTACTAGTCCTCAGGGCTATAACCTTGAGCTCTGCTCTTTGCTGAGTAATATGGTGATTGTTACAGGCTTTTTGTATGTTAACCTCTGAGAACCAGTGAAAAGAAAAATCTGACTTTACGGCGCTTGAACTGAAAAACAAGTATGAGTCTCACTTATTACGGTGCAAACAGAACACACTGACCTAAAGGGCTTTGACCTGCAGACATTCATGCTTAGCCCTTGTGCCTGTCAACTATTCTTTCCACTCAGTATTGATACAGTCTTCAGAAATCTTGTTTTATTTTCTAAAATAATGGCTATATGGATATAGAAAATTGATTAAAGCCCTACTTCATGGATCTTTTAAAAATGGGGGAAAAATCAAAGTTAATTTACTGGAATATAATCAGAGGTCCTATAATTCAAAGACATGGGTATCATACCTCCGCACTTTCCTTTATTAATGACTCGTGAACCTGGAACAGTGGTTGAACCATTTAAGAAAATGGTTACTCTGTTTGGAAAAGGACATATTGACAGATATATTTTTAAAACCATAGAAATACTTCTACAAATTATGCATTTCAACCAAATAGAACATATTTTCAAAGAAATATGGGAAAATGTTTAAGGTTTTGATAGTGGTACTGTGACCTTGTTTTCTTCAGCACTATTTGGTACAGACAAAAAATGAATCCCTGGACTCTGAAAACTAAAATAAAAAACACTGCTGAGTAAAAGTCCTAATATACCTAGTTCTTGGGTCAGAGGGCTTGATGTTACTAAGATGTCAGTTCTTCCCAAATTGATCTATAACTCCATGCAGTCATGTTAAAAACCTCAAAAGGATTTTCCTTTAGTTTTATTTTTTGTCAAGATTTGACAAACATTATAAAACTCACATGGAAATATAAAGATCATTAAATTGCTAAAACAATTTTAAAAAGAATATAATTGAAGGACACACTATGTGATTTCAAAACTTATCATAAAGCTATTATGGTAACCTAAGACAGTGTGACACTGGCACTGCAAGACAGACAAACATATGAATGGAGTAGAACAGATTGTCCAGAAACAGACCCATGCTTATATAAACAAACGTTTTGTGACAAAGACGCAAAGGTAATTCAATGCAGAAAGGATAAGTCTCAAAATCATTCTGAGTGAAAGAAGCCAGACCCCCCCCCAAAAAAAAAAAAAGTACATACATACCGCAAGATCCTATTTAAACAGAACCACAGAAAATTAAAACTAATCAACAGTGACAGAAAGCACAGAAGTGGTTGCTGGCAGGAAGGTACAGGAAGGACAGAGGGAGGAGAAACCAAGGTGCAGGAGGAAACTCTGGGGATGACAGACGGTTCCACAGTGTACACACATGAAAAAGTTCACCAAATTGTACCTATATGCAGCTTACATTTATTGTATATCAGTTAGACTTCAATAAAACTATTTAAATGAATAAATAAAAGTGTATTTTTGATTATCTATGTTCAATCTAGGAGATGGATCTAAATTCCACATTCAGACTGGTAATGTTGAGGGCATTTATTTTTACAGAGCATGTAAGACCTCCAAAAGCTTGTAGATGTCTAAACTTCACTGATTTGTTTTGTAGCCAAGTTGGCAATATTATATATTATGTCTTAGTGAGCATTTCTTCCATTATGAAACAATATCCTTTTATATATAACATCTACTTAATAATATGTAATATTTAGTTTTCCAAGTCAATAGAACTACCTGAGGGAGGGGGGAATAGTTCAATAGAAAAAGAGGGTATGAGTTATATTATCTACAAGGTGCCTAGCATATGAGTAATTTATAGAACTGTAGTAAATAAAGAGGTAAAGGCCTAAGGAAATTTAATATAAAATATAATTCTGTAAAATATTTAAGCATATAAAAACGAGTAACTTGTTTTCTATTCCACTCTAAATTCTAGTATTTCTATACTATCTTTATTTTTTAAGTTATTTATAAAAAAATTTTATGGAGTATCAACACATGTTTAAACATAGATTTTGTGTATAAGTCCTTAAAGATAAATAAGAAAGTCCCTGACCTAAATAAAGAAGTTGACAGATTAGGAAGTGAGATGGACAACTTAAGAAAAAAGTTAAAAGATGACCTAGACCATGAATAAATGCTGTGACAGCTACACAGAAGGACTTGCTGAGGGTAAAGGAGTTATGGGATGGGTAATAAAAATGGGAGTCATGATTAAAGCTCACTCATTGGGTTAATTTAAACCAAACTGAATTTTCTTGCTTATTATGTCATATAATAACAAAATGAAATATTGAAAGGAACCACCTCTCTATTTCTTCTTATCTCTCTTAGTGTAATGTTTTCTCCAACACAGGTAGAATCTAGAATCCAGATGCCTAATTGATGTGGCCAGGTCATGGCTGCCCATTGTATAAAAAGCTGCTGGGTTTCAAACCAAATCCACAGTTTAAAAACATTCTTTTATCATGAACATTAAGCATGTACTTCAAACACTTAAACCATTTCTACTGATCCACTTTTCCAACAGCAAGCTCAATACCAACATTCATCACAGGGTTCAAATGAGAGAAAACAAAAACCATTCTCATTCTGCATTTCCTTTGTCAAAATGCTTCACCAAACACTATTCTAACCATAACTTCAAAACAATCTATTTAGAATTTATAAACCCACTAACACATTTCAGAAATCATTACAAAATTTCCTGCCAAGAGTATAACCTGTCTTCACAGGGACTTTCCTGCATTGACCATGTGAAATAATGAATGTCTAACTTAGGCAAAGCTAATGTGTCCCTTGCCAGAAAATTTCAATAACCAAGTAATCAAAATTGAGGTTAATTTTAACTTGGTGGCTGAGGTCTTACAATAAAAGTCTTGAGCTTTTCCCCAATTTTCCCACCATGAGAATAAGAATAGTGAGAGAATAAGGATGACCTGGTGTGGGAAGCAAAGTCATCAGTGAGAAGGAAGGCCTGATCATCACTTTATTAGTTTCCCTTGTTCTTTTTTTTTATATTGATCCAACTATATCAATAATAACTTTTTTATTGACATATAGTCGATTTACAATGTTGTGTTAATTTCTGGTGTATAGCATGGTGATTTACTTGCATATATATGTATATATACATGTATATATGTGTGTGTATATATATATATGTACATCTATTTCTTTTCATATTCTTTTTCACTATAGGCCATTAAGGACATTACAAGGTATTTAATATAGTTCCCTGTACTACACAGTAGGTTCTTGTTGTTTATCTATTTTATATATAGTAGTCAGTATCTGGAAATCCCTAACTCCCAATTTATCCCTCCCCACTCCCTTCTCCCACAGTAACTGTAAGTTTCTCTGTCTGCAAGTCTGTTTCTGTTTTGTAAATAAGTTCATCTCATTTTTTAAAATCCCACATATGAGTGATATCAGACGGTATTTTTTTCTCTTTCTGGCTTACTTCACTTAGTATGACAATCTCCAAGTCCACCCATGTTGCTGTAAATGGCATTATTTTATTCTTTTTTATGGCTGAGTAGTATTCCATTGTACATATACATATCACAACTTCTTTATCCGTTCATCTGCCAATGGACATTTAGGTTGATTCCATGTCTTGGCTACTATAAATTAAGACTTCTCAAAGCAAAGTTGCCAAAACTTTCTTGGCTTCCATGGGCTTAAGCTTTTTACTCAAGCTAATTTGAGGTGCAATTTAAAACTGCAACATTTTTGCAAAATTAAGTTTAAAAAACCTACTATGAAAGGAAAGATGCATTAATAATCATTATTTCTCTAAGGTATTAAAATACCACATAGTTACAATAACTAAAGCAGTATGATTCTGAGAGTGGAATAAAGAAAAAGATTAATATTGGAATAAAGAGTATTCAAAAACCAGAGTCATACCAAGGACGCATATATTAATGAGAAAAGAGAAAATTTTCTTCAAAAATTGCTATCAGGTCAATTGTCTCCCTAACTGGAAAAAAGTATGTTCAGATATTTTCTTGGCATCTCACACTAAAGTAAGTTTCATACGTATAAACATTCTTAACTATGAAAAACAAACTATAAAAGTCCTAGAAGAAAATATAGCTGAGTACTTACATTAGGATGCAGCAAGTTTTTTTTTTTAAACATAAGGCCACAACTATGAACAAGGAAAGTTTGGTTTTAAATTTGAAAATTCAGATTTTAAAAGTTTGACTTAAAATATGAACTTTCATGTAAAAATGGTGAAAGAGGTAATACATAAATTAAGACAAAGAATAAATGTTTTTGATATATAAAATACTGTTTTTAAAAATGACAAAAATACACATAGAGAACAATTTTATGAACACACAAAAAAGAAAAGAAATCTTAAAAACATACATGGCAAAATAGTCAATTTTGCTAGTAATAAAACAAAAATTTGAAAAGGGAACCTAATTTTCAACTATGAGATTGACAGAGATGAATAAATTATTAAATGCAATATTGGTGATGGTATAGAACAGTCTCATATATCCCTGTCTTAGACACAAATTTACATTGCTTTCCTGGAAAGCAAGTTGGTAACTTAAAATATATTTAGACTCTTTGACTCAACTATTCAACTGCTAGGAACTTAATATAAAGAAGTAATTGTGTAAGTCCACAGGCTTAAAGGGACTAGGAGATTCACCAAAGACTTTTTAAAAAATACAAAACCCAAAAAATATTGTAAATGCTCAAATGAAGATTTGTTAAATGAATTATGACAAAAACTCATAGAGTACAAGTAGTCATTAAAAGTGATCATTTAGACATTTATTTACTGACATAGAAAGACATAAGTTATATATTGTTAACTGAAAATGGAAATTTATAGAATGGTATACTCTCTCTCTTTGAAAGGTTTATGCATATGTATGCATAATTCTTGATATCCTAAGAATTGAAAGAAGAAAGAAAAGCACTTTTTCAGGCTATAAGCTGCATGGCAAATATCCAGTGGTCTCAATTCCTGCTTACAGCGCATGCTAACTGTTTTATTAGTCACTTTTTACTACAAAGAGAAGTACACCTGTTCATTCCGCTTAATTCTGATGAATGAGTTGCTGACCTAAAAGATGTTAAGCTCTGTGTTAAAATTAAGACTCTAGAGAGCTGGCATTTCTTGTATGTGAGAACACAAACCCTTTCTCCATTAACCCATCAGCTCTGACAGCCTCTGTTAAGTCTCAGATTTAAATCTTTCCAAGTCAGCTAAGAGCATTAAAATTTGAACACAGGAACATTAGCACCTAGTCCTGAGTTTAAATATCGTGACCAAGATTCATGGCTCATTTGCAGTTGCTCAGTGCTGCCACTTTTTCAGATCAGGAGGAAATCGAAGGTGCAAATCCACAAACAACTTCCACAACTCCCTTTAGGCAGAAACTAGAACCAGTGTGGCCAGATGGTTTAAAGCCTGTGGGGACAGACAACACTCCTTATTTCTATTTTTTGCATCATCTTCCAAACTGTAAACCTCTCCACTTATCTATCCTCTCTTCTGTTCTAACACCCATCATATTCTGGACTTCCCTTTTCCTGACTCAAATTTCCACTCCATTCCTTCTCCCAGACCTTGCTTTTATCCTCTTGAACTTTGAATTTGTGGGAAGAAAAATCGTGTCTTCATCAGCTTCATCAAACTTTCCCTTTTCTTCCTCTACACAAAAGAAACCTTTCCCTGCCCACCACAGCTGCAGCAGAGGCAGATACACACCATCAGAACCCTTCCAGGAAAACTTTCTGACCAGCTGTAGAGAGAGTGGTGAACAACCTCCTACAGTGGCCAGCTCTCTCCCAGTGGCCACAGCTGAAGAGTCTCCTCATCTAAAGTCACCCTTTACTGGGGACAGGCTGCTTCTGGTAACTGAGTGAGGTAGGAGTATAAATGCCAGCTATTTTGACCCAAATATGGGACACTCCGATGGGCTGTCCTCACCTAAACACTCCTTGCAGAGTTAGTAAGATTGAGTCAGCTCTGCCTTTCAATTTCTTCCTCTGCCAAATTCAGCTTCTTCCTTTTCCCCTTCACAGAACCTAATTCCTAGTTTAAAAAAACAAACAAACAAACAAACAAAAAAAACACCTTTGCCTTTTAAACTCCATCTCTGTCTGCTTCCAGAGACCCCAGTCTGTGAGCCTTGATATCAGTAGCCATCCAACAAGCAATCAATAAGACAGGATTTGGAATCTGATCATTCATCTGGTTGACGATGAGAAGCCCTGATGGCAGATGGAACACAGACAGCCCCTGGCACAAGGTGGCCATCCAACTGTTAAAACTCACTGGTTGTAAATAGGGAGGGTATATCAGTGGAAGGGGCAGTGAATCTGGGAATGAATGAACAACTGAATGAATGAATGAATGCTCACTCATGGGGAGTGATGAATGTCCTGGCCACTTGTTCAGGGGCATAGAAAGGAAAAGACCTGAAAATCAGGACACGAAGGTATGGGATTGAGGCACAAGGATGGAAATATGGGGGTCAGCATGAAGTAGAAAGATTTTCATATGACATGTTAATGCCCCAAAGGGAGCATCGACCATGGAGGAAGCAATAAACAAGTAAGCAGACAAAATGACCCAGTCAATAGACATCATGGCTGATGTCGTAAGCGCTGGCATGATTCACACACAAAGTGCGCACAGCGGTAGAGCCGAAACTCTACACGGACGCTATAGCATGGACTCCTACTAACCCAAGCTGATTTATCTACTTAACCATTTATCATGGCTGGATGTCCCATCTGCCAGAAAGAGCGACCAATGCTAAGCATCTAATGTGGACCATTTCTTAAGGAGGATAACTGGACACTTGGTGACAACAGAACAACACTGAACTGCTACCATCCTGGAAGAGCCAGCTCTTCGTCCTCATAGGGACAGAGGCTTATTCTGAGCATGCTTTTGCCTTTCTTCCCCCCAGGCCCCCAACCTGTACTACTAAGTGTTCAACCCACTGGCATGAGATCCCTCATAACATCATTGTCGGGCCAGGAAACTCACTTTATAGCAACATAGATGTGGGAATGGGCACATGACAACATGACATAGCACACACTGGAATGCATTTTCCACGATGCAGTGTATGTATATTGAATCAAAGACTTTTAAATAGAGCTGTGCTCTCGACAGGAAGGACACATGGGTCTAAGAGCCAAGGAGGTAAAAACAGAAGTGGACTTGCTTATCACCACTTCCAAAGACCCACAGAGGAAGTTTGAGCTTCCTATCCCTGCACACCTGGGCTCTGCATAGTCAAAATTCCTCATTCGTGGAAGGGGCATACTTTTGCCAAAAGACACAGCAGGCGTCTCACTGAATTATGTTTTGGTTGCTGCCTGAACATTTCAGACTCTTTGTTTCCAGAGACTAGTGGGCAAGTAGGTGATCTCCAACTTGGCAAAGGTAGTTGACGCTGATCATGAGAAGGAGCAAGGGGAGAGGAAGGAGGAATGTGTGTAGAGTCCAGGTGATCCACGTGGGGCCTCTTCACTCTCCTTTGTCCAATTTTGAATGAAAATGGACAAATCCAGTGAACCCAACCTTGGAAGAGCTTAGTGACAAGAGGCTCAGGCCCCTGAGAGAAGGGTCTGGGTCATGCTACCAGGTAAGCCAGCAAGGACAAGCGGAGGGTGAGGAAAATGTAGAATGGGTAATGGAAGAGAAAATGACTGTTAATTGCAGCCCTGTAAGCAAATGTAGCAGCAAGGACTATAGTTTGTCTCACTAATCTCCCTCCCCTTGGAAGAGCTGTCCACTGGAAACTGGAGGAGCTGCTCCTTGAACTTACACGGAGAACTAGATTTAAACAGCACAAAGGATGCTGTGGTAGACCAGATGGGCCACCCAGATTCCCCTTCAAGGAAGTTCTTATTGCTCTGTTGGAAAGGGCGTGAGCAGCAGTCTTCAATTTCAACTCCTTTGGCATTAGCTTCAGCTGAAGGGCTGACGTGCCTAGGCCATACCTTTCCAGGATTTCCTACCTTTGGTGACAGTGAGGCTGGGTGAGACCTGGCCATTTCAGGGCATACACCAATGGGCAAGTCATTGCAGACTTCCTTACTGGGCTGGGCAGAGGTTTTGTTGGACCTGTGTCTAAGTTCAGTTTCTCTGCCCAGTCTTGCTTCCTCCCCTTTCCCTTCACAGGTGTGGATCCCTAACTCCAACAAACTGTATCTTGCACCCCAAACTCCATCTCCATGTTTGGTCCACCTCCAAACCTACTCCACCTTTGGACATTCAAGTGGAGGCCCTCTATTCTGACTGTAACGTCCCTGTGCACCAGGTACCAGTATCCTGGCGGCATCTACAAGGTAGAGAACGTTACTGGCCAAAAATTAGGAGAGTTACCTGTTTACATGATTGTACTCAGAGTAAGGGAAAAACTACATTTTGCAAGGTTGGGAAGTGCTGTCAGGAGGAGGATGAGACAGGGACAGCGGAACCCTGAATGTAATGCTGTGCTTCTGCTCATGTGGAAAATGCAGAGGTGAATGCAGGTATCTGCATGGTGGGCAGGGAGAAAGAGTTTTTTCCTGGTTTATTTGAGAGGGAAAATTAAAGTCGGGGTTGGGTGGTGTCTAAATGACTTTGTCTATGTGGAATGTTAATTGTTTCCTTAAAAATTCTGCCTTGAAGACTGACATTATTCTTCAAGGATTCTGGAATTAATTTGTGTTTCTTTTTAACATGACTCCGTTTATAAGCTGGACAATGAGAGTGTCTAGTTTTATTCAGGTTACCCTTGAGGAATTAGCATCCGAGATTTCAGACCTGCAGTTAAGTATTTAGCTATATCTCATGTTAAAACATTAATACTAAGTTGGATCCAGGAGTACATTTTCACACTGATTATCAAGCTGAAGGAAAATCGTGTGAATAAATGTGGTCAAATAGACACAAACCATCATGGTTCCTGGAATACACAGAAAATCATTAAGGAGGTCTTGCCACAATCCGAGTTACAATTTCATAATTCCTAGTTCCGAACTGGTTCTTACAGAGGAAAAACTAGACATATAGAATTATAATTTAATAAATTGAGGAAGTATTAAAAATTTCCTCATTACATCATCAAGAAATTGACAGTCTAAATGCAACAACCTCCCAAATTCCTCAGAAATTATTTTTCCATCCAGAAAGAAAGAAGAGGTTGATAAAAGATGTGCTGAAAAATTGATCTTTCTCAATTGAAAGTCAAAATATGCAGGAGTTTTGACTGTTACTGTAGGCTTTTCAATTATGCAAGCTTCGGTACATTCAACATACTGTCTCTCTAACTCTGGAGGAATGCATGGAGGGTCCTGTTCCGGGGTTGATGCAACAATGACTATGATTAGAGCAAGCTGCTAAAACAGAATAGGGGTGCAAGTCCTCAGCCCCAGCTACTACCCACAAGGACAGCTGTTCAAGCTACCTAGATAACAAGTCCCTGATTCTACACAGACAGGCAATATACTAAGTCCTAGACAATGAATATTGCTCGATTAAAGCCAATTATGACAATCCCATTAACCTTCCCAAGTGCCCGATTTCCCAGCCTGCCCTGCAGCTGAGGCGGTCATGGGTCTCAGTTATGGACGATGAAATGAAAAGGGACATGAGGCAGGAGGGAAGCAGACGTAACCAGGTTTGTAGGTTTGGTAGTAGAAAACTGAAGGCATTCTCCCATGAAATGGCTCCTGTTTACTGCACACTAAATCATAAGTGCCAATGGTGAGTACTCAGACATCCGAAAAACTGAAAAAAAAAATTTTTTTTCTCTGTGAAGTAAGAAGTAAAAATCCATCTGCTGAACATAATGGGGGTGAAGAGAGGGTCATGTATCTGAGCGAAGTAGAAAGCTTCAATATAACCCTTTGTAAATTTTTTGCCCCATATTGGTCCAAGTTCAGTCCGTTCCGTGGAGCATTAACTTCTCTGCATTTCCCACTGAGTGTGCCTGGCTGCTCTGGGAAGCCAGATCCCACTCCCGGCACTGATGTGCTTCACTTGCATTGGAAAGTGCTGTGACGAGGCAGAGACACGTGGGACCAGTTTGGTTAGACTCAGGTGCCAAAGGCAGTCTGGCTCCTCCCTCAGTGGGCATGAAGGAGGCTGTGGCAAAGCCCAGACCTCACTGGGAGAGGCTGAAACAGGTGACAGCACTGTGGGATGAGGCAAAGAGGAAGGCAGCTGGAGCTCTCCACTGAGCAAGCAGCTAGGGCTCAGGTGACAATGGGTCACAGCAAATCTGGGGAGATGCAAAACCAGATCTACAACATCCTCTTTTGTTTAACCCAGCCATTCAGCCAAGTCTGATACAACCACACAACCTCATCTAGAGTTGTTATAAAGAAAGTAAAAGGCAGGGCCATTAAAAGAAGGGAAGCTTGCCACGTGATTGGTCCTGTTCCACAGATGCCCTCATGCAGGTGGAGCACAGAAATAGTTGCAACTAGGAGCTCAGCTGTTCATTAATTTAGGACAAGATCAGGAGTCAAGTCAATCGTGATCTGGTCCCTAGGAGTGGGAGCGAGGAGGAGAGAACATGTTAATTAGAGGACCAGTACTCAAAGGTGAATTTAGACAGTCTCCCAACTTCTTCCCAAATGGTAGGTGAAGGAGGGAGGATGATAATGCTTGGTTTACAATTAATAACCCATAAAAATAACACAATAAATGAACTCAAGTACACTCCATCTCCAAAGGGACAAACAAGGTACCAACTTTGTAATCACCCTCTGGATTTCATGGGGAATCTCTCACCCACAGGTCTGCAGAACGCTCCTAGTCCTAACTTATTTTTCCTCTGGACTCTTCCGCTTCCTTGCAGCTGAGAGTCTATAACATGGGGAGAGAGGAAGTAAAAAAAAAGTCCTGTTCTCCACTTCATACTCCATTAGGTAGCGTCATTCGAACATATAAGCTAAATTTATGGCATTTTGTTCTCCCTGGTGGACTGACTGTCTCTAAAGCAGTAGACGATCATTCATTTCCCTGCCAGGATGGGAGCACGAGTGGCTGCCTTAGGTCGGGCAGGAGCCAGCAAATAAATTCATACTCTGAACATGACCACAGTACAAGAGCTGATCCAGCCACCATCTTTCTTCCCTGAACCTTGTTATTTCTCTCCACTCTGGTTTCACAGCTTCTACAGGTGCAATTGAGATTTGAAGTAAAATACAGAGGTTATTTATTCCTATTAATTTCATCTTTCTCCTGCAAATAGAGCATCTCCATGTCTTGAATATTGTCTTAAAACGTAATCATATTGACAAGATCACTCAGCCTTGTGTCATCTGCAGATCTTAATCTAGACACATTCTCTTCTAAAGAAAGATTTACAAGAAGCCGGCCCAGAGGAAGTGAGATGCTCCAGATGACCCCCTGAAAGTCCCTGCCAGGCTTATGTTTTGAATTTTCCATAACATTTCATTATGTAAAACAGACCCATTAGCTGTGTTTACTCAGGCACATGGAAGGAGATTGAGACAATTACCTAAAAAATCCACTGTGACTTTTCAGTAAATGTTATTAAAGAAAAAAGTGGGAAGTGGGGTTTGAATTATCCAGGGTGTTTATTTCCAATGATCAAAGTCACAAAATAATTACTTCATTTCACTTGGCCGGATTAGTCATAATCATGACAGGTTTTATCTTTGGACATACTGAAAGGGAAATATGGTGAAACTCTATAAAAACCAACATAGCAAAAAGCTGTCCATTAAGGTTCGCTTATTTAAAGTGAAATAATACCTCCATGAAGTCAGAATTGTTTATAAGTTAGATTATTGAGGATAAAAGAACTATTATATAATCAGTGAATACTGACGAAGAAATGATCTTCAAAAGATAACATTTCATACCAAAATCTTGCTAACTTTACACCATAAAATAATGAAATGGCTTTTGTTAGTCTTAGTGAGGATCATTTTCATAATGCAGACGTTCACAGAAGATCATGAAACAAGGGGCAAATAATGTAGGAGATACTCTTTCTAGTAGATGCTACATGATCTGAAGAAAGAGACACTATAAAAACATTGCTTAGAATGATTAAAAACTTACTCATGAATTTAAAATTCACCAAGGGAAACACAAACTAAGTCTCATAATGGGAATAAAGAAAATAAAGTAAATAGCAAAAAAAAAAAAATTGAACTATTATGATTCAAGAAAGTGATTTAAAACAGAATCTAATTTTTCTTCTTCCACGGCTGACAAAGTATCAAGTCACAAACCCTGTTCATCATAATTTTCTATATATGGTACTGGTGAGGCTATTTACTTTCAGCCGAAGATCAGGAAACATTCCATAGCAATGAGATCTCTTAATCCATGAAACATTATCTCAGGGAAAATGGCAGAATCCCCTTCACTGGTCACTCACTGTTTATTTAAAAAGTAGAGTGGACAAAATATGATCAGACAAATCATGGGAAATAAATCCATTTTAAAGGGCGAGGTAAGAAGAGATACAAAAGATAAAAAAGGAAATAAATTCTGCTCAGTGCTCACTCTGTGAACAAAGCATTTTTACACACTTAATATTTGCAGCCACCCTGGGGAAGGACGTTATGAACATTTTACAGAGGAGAAAACTGAAGCTAAGAGTAGCTTGCCGAAGTCACGAGTAGCGGGCGCCAGGGCTGGGGACCTGATCCAGGTCTGTCTTACACTGTGATGGCTGATGTTACGGGTTGACTTGACTAGGGCATGGGATGGCCACATAATTTGGTTAAACGTTATTCAGGGTGGGTCTGTGAGGATGTTTCTGGATAAGACCAACATTTTCTTTGATAGGCTGAATAACTCAGATTGTTCTCTCCAGTGTGGGTGGGTCTCATCCAACCTGTTTGAAGGCTGAATAGAACAAAAGATGGAGAAAGAATTCATTCTGTTTTTCAGCTGGGATCCTGGTCTTTTCCTGCACTTGAACTGTAACTTACACCAACAGCTCTCCTGGGTCTTCAACTTACAAGAGGCAGACTGCAGAATTTCTTAGTTTCCATAATCATATGCTCCAGTTTCTCAAAATAAATCTCATTGTTGTATGTAAATAAATGTAAACATTACACATATAGTCGTATTGGTTCCATCTCCCTGGAGAACATGCCCTTAGACTTTCGCTCCTTCTGTTCTGAGAAAGAAGTATGTTAAAGTGAACATCACAAAAAAGTCAAGTGCAGCAAAATTTAAATCTCTACTTGATTAGGCAGGTTTTTCCATCTTTATCATGTGTGATTACACATTATGTCCAGACACGAACCTGTAAGGGTAGGAAAAATCAGCACACAATAGCAAAACAAGACAATCTTCTCATCACTGGGTTTGCAAATTAGGAGATTCATGAAAACTATCAAGAGTCTAGTGACAATAAAGTTATAGGAATGAAGGCCAGATTGCTGGAGACTTAAGGACGGGTGACAGAAAACCAAGGCAACCATCATCAACTCATCCAATCTGTGCACTGTTGTCAGAATTCTCTTTCAGTGGCAGCAGGAAACGGAAATCACTCTTTTAAGGAGAAAAAAAGAGCAAGAGTTATGGTGGAAAAGAAAGATTATGAGGAGAAGTATTCTTTTCAAACAAAATGATACTTCCATATGTTTATAGGTTGAGGAGAAGAATCAAGAAAAAAAGGAAATGAAAGATTCAAAGATGAGATTAGATAATAGTGAACAATAATAATATTATTCATTAGAATTACTGAGACTATTTGAAGGGATGGAAATTAAAGGAAGTAGAAATGATTCATTCTGGGAAAAGAATGGAAGAAGGGGAAGAGTAAACACAGAGCCATATAAGGCTTTGTAGTTGTTCTCTCTAGGAAATCAAGAAAATATCAGCTGTGAATAAAGTTTAGGGACTTGAATAAAGTAGAAAAGACTGGAATACGTAATAAAGGCATGGAAAAAGGGACAGGAATGGCAAAAGGAACTGGAAAGGATGGTTGAGCAGCCCTAAGGGATTGGCGATGGAACTAAGTTCCTGCTTAGGTGACGCTGGTCACCAACCATCAGCACCTTGGAAACAGAAAGAAGGTAGTTTGGTTTTTCCTAGGTTGATGAGTCAGAGGGCAAGAGATATGATCAAAATAACAAGGATGCAGGTAAGAAGAGAGTTGAAATGGAAAGTCCAGGAGCCCCAGTTGGGAGGAAGAAAAGTGAATAAAGTGGGGACTGATACACTTGGAAAAGACATGCGAAGTCAAGGCCCTGGGGGTTGACATGAAATGCAGAGAAACTCGGTGAAAGGAGAGTCATGGCGAAGGCAGGAACGCGAGAGGCCAGGAAAATTTTAAATGTTAAAAGTTGTTCTAAATTACTTTTTTGAAAAAATTACTTTTGGATGACAGTGAGTTCTAAGGCAAAGCCAAATGTGGGAATTACTAGTATGGAGAGGAAGCAATGACCACTACATGGGAGGAGGTTCACAGGAGTGAGAGGTTTGGGGATTGAATGGATCGGTTGCTGACCCGCTGAAAGCTACCCTGAATCACGGGGCAGAGAGGAGAGCACCTGTTTGTGTCCTTGAGAACAGAAAGGAAGCACCTGCATCACCGTGATAAAATGAGGACAGGAGATGGCAGTTGTCATCAAATGGCATGGATTTTACAGACTGATGAATGATCAAGGGCGGGAGCAGTCCTCCAAAGGTGGTATAATCAGGTGAAGTCCAAGCAGCAGATTAATGAAAAAAGTGGAAAGATTTGAAGAGAAAATAAAGACTGAAGTGGAAGAAAAAAATTGATTGTCAGCAACATGGAGGTTTCCAAAAGTGCTGGGAAAGATGGCTAAAGGGCTCGGTGTGAGAAACCACCGGAGAAGGAGTAAGACTGAGGCTAATTGCAATAAAGCTGTGGGCGAGCAGGGAGCTGGCGACAGGGGTGGACTACGTATTGGGAATAGAGACCAAGAAGAATGCCAAGGGCCCGGAAGTAAAACATCCTGATAGGGAAAAACGTTTTGCATCCAGCTGCAAAGCAGAAATAATTAACTAGTATTAAATCACATTGCTGTACTTTGAAAATTTGTGATTTCTGTCTCAGAGTGGCCAAAAGATGGATACCAAGGTCTGGGAATGATTAGGAAAAAAAAAAAATCATTCTTCAGTTTGTCGCCCCAGGTACAACTTAGCTTAACTCTCACAAACACCAATGGAAATCAGTATTTTAAAAACCTAATCAATATATTTCTTTTCCAAAACATCACACACACACACACACACACACACACACAAACACAACAGCTTCCTTCTCTTAATGCACCATTGTCAATAAATATACCTGCATTCTCCAATTCTGAAAATATAAAAAACAAAAACAAAACCTCTTTTTTTAAGAAAATCCTTAACCTGAGAGACAGTATAGACCAGTGACCATGAGCTCAGGGACTTGGATTCTGATCTTGACTTATTTATTTATTGGCCTCACAGCACCTGATATCATATTATTTCTCAGTTTCTTGTCAAGAACATTGCCATCATTCCCTTAATGTAACTGACATTTACAGACTATTCCAATCAACCACAGCAGAATATATGTTCTTCTTAAACTCACGTGGAACATTTGCAAAGATGATCACATTCTTGGTTATAAAATACGCTTAAATTCAAAAGCACAGAAATCAAACAATATATATTCTCAGACCTCAATGGAATTAAACAAACAAACAAAAAACAATAACCAAAAGACAGCTCGGAAAAAAAAACCCAAAACTTTCTGAAATTAATCAGTAGACTTCTACGTAACCCATGGGTTAAAGATTTCTCAAGAGAAGTTTTTTAAATATTTTGAAAGTAAATAAAAATAAAAATATAATTGAACAGAATTTGTGAGATGCAGCAAAAGCAGTGCTTAGAAGGAAATTTATGTCATTAAAGGCACATCTTTAAAATAAAGAACAACAGAAAAGTCAATAATCTAAGCTCCTACTTCAGGAAACTGGAGAAAGAAGAGCAATATAAGCTTGAATCAAGCAGAATAAAAGAAATAATAAAAAAAAAAACTAGAGCAGAAATTGATGGATTTGAAAAAAAGGAAAAAATAGAGAATGTCCACAAAACCAAAACCTGACTCTCTAATAAGATCAATAAAATTGATAAAACTCTAACCAGGCTAACCAAAAAGAACGACAGAGAGAGATACACATGTGGAAGACACAAATGATCAGTATCAGAAATGAAAGAGGGATCTTCACTACTGACCTCAGACGTTAAAACGATCATAAACAAGTACTATGAACAATTCTATGCAAATTATTTTGATAACTTAGACAAAGTGGACTAATTCCTTGAAAGCCAAACTACCGAAACTCACATAAGGTAAAATAAATAACCTAGAAGCCCTTTATCTATTCAACATACTGAGTCAATAATTAATTTTCCAAACATATTTTTTGGATGCCAAAATAAATTTTCCAAAAAATAAAGCACAAGTATCCAGATGGTTTCAGTAGTAAATTCTCCTGAACATTTAAATAAGAAATAACATCAATCGTCCACAATCTTTTCCATAAAATAGAAGCAGAGGAAAGACTTCCTAACTCATTTTATGAGGTCGGCCATTTACCACAAAGAACAAAGCCAGGTAAAGACGTTACAAGAAAACTACAGACTAATATAGCTCATAAACATAGATGTAAAAATTCTGAACAAAATATTAGCAAATCAAATGCAGCACTGTATAAAAACAATTATATACCCCAACCAAGTGGGCTTTACTCCAGGTAGGAAGGCTGGTTTAACATGATAATACCAATTTATGCAATCTACCATGTTAACAAGTTAAAGAGGAAAGAACCTATGGCCATGCCAATTCAGACAGAAAAAGCATCAAATAAATCCAAACAATTCATGATCAAACTCTGAGCAAACTAAGAAGAGAGGAAGAACTCCTCAACTTGATAAAGAACAGCTACAAAATCATACAGCTAGTATCATACTTAATGGTCAGAAACTAGATGCTTTCCCCCTAAGATAAAGAATAAGGCAAGGATCCCCCAACCACTTCTATTTAACATCATCCTAGAAGACCCAGCAGTGCAATCAGATCAGAAAAAAAGATTTTTTAAATACATGACCAATGTTTAATATTCTGAGGATTAAGGAACAAAATCAAAAACGTTTTTCTCCTTGAATAGGTTCATTTCCTCTGAATTCTTCTAAGAGTTAAAAGCAAACTATCCTATATGGTAAGGTAATTATCAATACATATGTTCTTACTGCCATTTTGGTAATTGTTTTGGATTTGTTTTTGTAGGTCTTTTTTTCCCCTTCCTTTTTTTTTTTTTTTTTTTGTTCTCTTCTCTTGTGATTTGATAACTATAGCATTATATTTGGATTCCTCTATCTTTTGTGTGTGTGTATCTGTTATAGATGTTTGGTTTGCAGTTACTATGAGTTAGCACAGGGAACTATATTCAATATCTTATAGTAACATATAATAAAAAAGAATATGAAAAGGAATATATGTATGTATATGTATGACTGAAACATTGTCCTGTACACCAGAAATTGACACAACATTGTAAATCGACTATACTTCAATAAAGGAAAATAGTTTAAAGAAATGAAACTATCATATTTATTGATTTAGAACCATCAGATTTTATGTCAGGAAAATACAATACCTTTCAAAAAGTTGTAATTTTAATGTTAACACAATATGATATATAGAAGTATTTATAGATACGTGTGTACCCACGGGTTAGTGTTGTACACATATTTCCTTGCTCTCTTATCAATGAAACCAGGGCTCCTTGGAGAAATGGCTGATTCTAAGACTGAGGCAAGAAACAAACAGCGTGAGCCTGGGACATCTTATAGTGCCAGAAAGTAAAGAAGTACTTAAAAAAAGTAAAAAAATCAGTGATGTGGGTATGTCAATGGGATACAAGTGCCAACTGGAAGAGCTTCCAATGGCCAAAGCAAGAACAATTTGACCAAAAAATAAAATACAATAAAATAAAGCATCTAAGGGTTATTATGGGATCACACTATACATAAAATAGATAAACAACAAAGGCCTACTGTACAGCACAGGGAACTATACTTGATTTTTTGTAATAACCTATACTGGAAAATAATCTAAAATAAATACATATAACTGAAAAACAAATTAACCAAGATGTTACAAATGATCAGAAATGAGGAAAATTGGCAAAGCCTCCATTAGCAACCTTAGGGAGATAATTTCAGTAGAGAGTTGCATCACAATTCTATGGGGTTTCCTTTAAGGTCAACTGGCAGACTATGTTTTAGAAACTGGCGACTTAGTCCTACATGATAGATTACATAATAACTTGAACTCTCCAATCAATTAAAAACACAAATTATACTCCCATTCCCAAAATGCCTAGGTAGGCTGAATGGTAATGACTGGAATTCAGGTCTGTCTACAACAGTTGTGATTCATTAGAACTGGCAGTGGTGGTTACTCTACATAAAGACTTTGAACAAAATAAAAGCTCTATGGGACACTTCAGAATAATCTTTCAAGTGAATCATTAATTTTAATAACACTGGTAGCTTTTAATAAGATAACGTTAATTTCCTTGATGTCAATGATGGTGACATCACATCAAATTATAACCAAAGTAGTATATGTTAGAAGTGAGAGGCAAAAATCCAAAATGTAAATTAAGGGAATATATGAAATTGTAGCGATTAAGTTCCTAGGGGCATGATCAGTGAAACATCACTTTCCCTCCACAGATGTGGAAAATCTCTTCCCAGTGTGACTGAGCCCTTGTGAGCCCATCAACTTGGCTACCAATTATTTCTCGATATCCACCAATGCCAGCCACTCATAATTTTCTCCATTGTATTTTCAGAGTAATCCTAAGGATAAAGTGGAATGGAAATGAATCATTTGCTCTTGCCCTAACAATTGGCCAATTCAAAACATTAAGTTCCGGCTCTGAGTGTTACTATGAATATCACATTAAATACATCAGCTGCCAAATCTGATTATGTTGATACACTCACAGATGAAGTTAAAATTTGCAGAATTTCAGAAATTTGAAGTGCTAGGATTACCTATGCATATAATTAGCTTTGCAGTCATGTATTCCATCAATCAATCACACACCATTTACTGAGCATCTACTATGTATCAGGTCCCATTCCAGGTACAGGGAGTAAAGTGAACAAAAAGCAGACAAAATCAGGTCCTCAGTGATCATCTTAGTGTTGCTCTCTCTAAGTATCCATTTCCAAAATTAAAAAATTCATTATGTGTGACATCTTGAAGAGATGTGTGTACTATGACAGCTTTAGAGATGCGTCTGTGACATATTTCGTCCCTTCTTCCCAAATACATTTAAAATATTTACCATCTCTCTCTGACAAAAAATGAAGTAATACATCTCTCTTGAAGGCAAAGAAAAAGGGTCTGTAATAAACTCTGCTTTCTGCTCGTGAGAAAGAATGCTAATAACAGCACAGAATTTTTTTCAAAAAAAGCATTTTAAAGAAATTATAATTTTAAATTTGGACTCTGTCAGCCAAATACTTGACTCACCAGTTCCCTGCATGTTGGAAGACTCAATAACCTCCAGATGCGTCTCAGTCACACCAGTAGTGTAAGATGAAGGGCATGTCAACCCATGTTTCATAGCTTTCATGTCAACTTTCATAGCTCACGTCTAATGCTTTTGTTCTGCTTACATATCTTGAAAAACTATTCATCTTTTTGTATATTCATGAGTGGTATTATATAAAGACATAACAGAACTGAGAGCTTTTCACAATGTTTTTACTTTACTCACAAAACATTATCACTTATAAAATCAAACAGCATGCGTAACGACAACTGCATATACTTCTGTTTTTTTTAAAATTCTGCAGGCACTTCATTAAATTTCCCACAATTTCATGACTGTTACAGGCCAGGTCATATATTTTACTATGAGTTGCTGCAGAAAAAATTTTACACTCTATATAAGTTGATCCCCATCATTTTTTCTACTTTGATGAAATTTAGGAGCTTTTAAATTCAGATATATTTTGACATTTTTGGTGGGTCTTGTACACACTGAAAATGTTCTTTCTTTACAGTTTTCTCATAATATATTCTTAAAGAAGCTGAGGAAAAACTCATCTCATTTTACTACGTTGATATTTTTATTTTTTTTAACTTAGTATTGAATATACCTTTTTCATAGGAATCAACTTGTAATTCATGTCAAAGTATTTCTTGTCTTTCATTCTAATTTAATCAGTCAATCTGTGATAAAGCAACGCACATTTATTTAACCCCTACTTTGAGGCATTTTTCTAGGTGCCAAGAGTGTAACAGCAAACAAAATATAAATAAATTTCTGCTCACAAAGAGTTATCATGCCCTTCTCAAACTAAACAATGCTGTTTTAAGAAATGCAATCTTTTAAAGATAAAACGTAGTTGCACTCTTTTGTTCAACCTCTTCTGAGTAGTTTCAGTTCTTTATGAACACAGTTTTTCCACAAAATATACTTGAAAATCACAATACTGGGACAGTGTGCTGTACATCAGAAACTGAGACATTGTAATTGACTGTACTTCAATTTAAAAAAAGAAAGAAATCACAATAATTTAAAGTACATTTCATTTCTTTCTTGAATTTTATTTGTCCAGGGTTTTCTTTGCAATTTTTCCTTTCCAACACCTTGCGTTATAAATGTCTCTTCTTATATCTAAATTGTTTGGTAAAATAGTTGTCACAAATAGCAGAAAGCTCTATAGTTTTACCACTGAAAATATTACTATATTCAGGCTCATAGACATAGACCAGGCAGGCAAAAGGCACTATTAGAGTGTTGATAAGTTGCCCATAACCTTTACATGTTTTTAGCAGATAGACTGTTGAAAAATGTTCACTTTATAAAATCATCAAAAGGAAAGTATGACTTCTGTTTCACAATTCATGTAACTGACTTCATGTAATTGTTGCCATTTTATCACTTTTCTCAGAGATAAATTTTGCCTCCCCTCCCTTTTCTGGGAACTCAGGAGCCCCATATTCCCCAGTCTTCCTTTTTCCCTCTCTCTGTTAATTCAGTCTCAGGCAGGAAATTGTCTAGAGAGCTCACTTTCATTTTCTAAGCCAGCTCTCATAGATTAAAAATCAGATCATCATATGCCAACCAGCTATCATATGACACTGATGATTTTTCCAAATTCCAGTGATTTACAACCACTGCTTAACTGAGCAAGAGCATTTTTAATCCAGAGTGGTTAACATTACTTGAATGGTGGTATCATTTAACTGGTAACACTATGGGTTTACAAGCAAAAGCAAGCCTTGCATCAGAGACAGCAAGTCCCCCAAAAAATACATAAAAGAGAACGAAACTATCAAGTTTTAAAAGCTCATGTCAAAACTGTCTCATTTAATTCAAATTAATGACTACAACATAATCCTTTAAAACATGTAAATTAAGAGCCAACCACCTAAAAGTGAAGATAACATCTAGATGAGAGAGACGGATGGTGGGATTAAATAACACGAAGATTCAAAATATACCTACATATAAAACGTCTGGTTCCCAAAGCAATTTTGAAATATTTACACCATCTCCAAGGGAATGACTGGAATACAAACAAGGTACCCTATTTGAAAGAGCTTCAGAGAGCATTTCTGTTGTTGCAATTAATTTTCTTTCAGAAATGCTGAAGAAATTACAAATCTATGCAGAAGCTGATAGTACCTGATAAGCCAAGACTAGAAATTATATTATCGTTTGTGATTATCAATAATAAAAAAAAAACTGTCCAAGAGATGCACATGAGAAGAAAAAAATGCTTTTAGTTTGGATGCAACTGAGCAAAAGTGCAGCTCAAACTTTCTTTTAGCAAGACAACATAGAAGTTCAAGTTCCATATTACATCTTCATTTCAACCAAAATTTTAAGATTTTAACAGGCTGCGAAATCAATACAGCAAGTGTCATACCCTGATACCACATTAACTAATGATATGATCAGAAACTTAACTTATTTCATAAATGCAAAGTATTAAAATTTTTACTGACTTTATTTTCACTACTTTAAATAGCGTTGTTTTTTTTTAAAGTCTGTGCACAACGCAGTAAACAGAGGGAGTACAGAATTACCTACTGGCAGCATGGTGTTGTTAAGAATGGTTTAGTAAAACTGTCCTGGGTTCAAATCCAGATCTTTGCCATCTGTATGATCTCGAGCAAATTGCTCATCTCCACTTGCCTAAATTTTTCAAATGAAAAGAATAATAATATTTCTTTCATCAAGTTAAGTGAAGAGTAGCTTACAAGGTTTAGAGTCTCAAATGAGAAGTGGGCACAGAAGTAAATTCTGGGCCTCATTCACTCTCACTTGTTTACTCTCTTTTAGGTCTCTGAGAAGCAGCCCTAGGCTGAAAAAAATAAGAACACACATTTCTGGCTAATTGCTAACCTCTAAACTCTCTTCATCCACCAGTATTCTTGATACACTGAAAGGAAATACACTTAAAGAATTTGAAAAATCTTACTTTCCACGTCAGAAGCTATTATAGCATACTAGTTGGAATAACACATCTTAATCCTCTCCAGGTTTGATGGCTTCTTGGGCCAACTAGAATAAATGTCCTATACTTGGAAAGCTAGAAAAGAATGCATATTTAAAATTTTCAAACTATTACCCCCATCACAATGGGAAAGAAGGAAGAGCAGAGTGATTGAGTTGGGAGGACAGGAGGTAACGTTGCTATGCTTCTGAAAGGATACCCAGTCAAACCATGGGTAGGAAATAGTATTATCTGGATCCAAAGCCCTTGCCAAGCAGACCTCGGCAGATGCAGTAAATCAGTTTCCTCCCAATACATTGGAAGAGTGTCTACAAGTAAGTTGCTTTTTTCTTAAATTTAAAAAATGAATTCCACATTAGGTTCTGTGTTACTAGAAGCTTTACTACTATTCATGGGAGAATTAACATCCAGTTACTAAGAGCAGCCTTACTGGTTTAACCTCCTATGGCCTGAAATGATGGACAGGAGATTGGTTTATACCAATACTTTATTGTGTTTGAGGATTATCAAAGATCAATGAATTCAATTTAGAAAATTTCCATCTCTAACCACACTTTTTAAACATCTTCCAAAAATCAACTACCTCATTTTTAATTAATCAAACCAATTAAACCATGAAAAACATTAATCCTGATCCTATGTCAGCAATTAACACACTTCAATAAGTTAATTTTTTTGGCTTCCACATGTCTTCTACTATATGTATAACATTCATTTCTATCTTGCTGTTCTAGGTATTAATACTCATACTTAAAAGTAGAGGCCCAGACACTACATCTTAAAATGTATTTTAAAATTTAAGTTGTGAGATCAAGGTTTTAAAAAATTAAATTATGTCACTGTAAAATGTTTATTTTGCCCATGGAACAGTTCCAGTGTGACACTGAGAGCACTTAGCATTTGAGCAAACCAAGTCTTGTAAGGAATGCTAATATTGTCTTCAACCTTCCTAGAAAGTGTAGGGCTTCAGCCTCCCTTTTCAGATTTAAGTGATAGCTTGTTAAGCATTATTCTTTGAGAAATGATTTTCTTGGCTCATTTTTTGATCCCAGCTCTGGAGACATAAAGATGCATCTTACCCGAGCATACAGTGGGTCATACCTTCACCAGCTCACAAAGCCCAGGTAAGACCCAGATATGTGCCATTGTGTTACCTTCCATCTAAAGAACCAGATATCACCCCTCCGTCCTCGATGTGCTTCTCCTGGGGGAATAAAAGGCAAGGGTGACCCATGCTGAATGCTCTAAATGGGCAACTGACCTCCAACAGGTTACAGTAGCAGAAAAGAATGCTGGACTAGCACTAGAAGGAGCAGGAAACCTAAATTCTCCCAACGACATTTATTCCCTAGCTACGTGACTCTTCTAGTCTCAATCTGTTCTTATGCAAGGACAGGAAGCCAAATCAGTATAGATTATACACTAAAAGCATATGGAAGGGCAATGATTCAGAATGGGCAGAGGAATGTACTCAAAGATGTCTTTAATCTGGAAGAGCTGAGTCCAACAGGACTCAGTTGGCTGATGAATCTGTTGAGACAGACAGAAGAGATGGTATATGTGCAGGGGTACTGTGAGGATTAACAAGCTGACATCCAAAACACTTACCCCAGTGCTTGGTGCTCAACAGTCACTTCTTCTCTCCTTAGTCTAACAAGACAGAGTTTGCTTTTGATAAATGTGCTACCAATCCTATTCTTAGCACACAAAGGAAGATCACCTTAGAATTATGGAAAAGCATGGTCAAGGCTGGCTTCTTGTGCATACAACCTGTACCGCTGAAAAGAACCCTACACTCAGGAGGGTTCTGAGCTTGGTTTAATACTCTGTTGTCCTCGCCTTGAAATGCTAAATAATTCTGAACAAGGTGCCCCACATTTTCATTTTGCATTGGGTCCCATAAATTATGTAGCCAGTCCTGGGTACAGTGTTAGACCATCCAGATTTGTGTTGATCAGACTGACTGACATCCTGGTTTTCTTACTTCCTAGCCTCAAGAAATTCTTGAGTTTGTTTTTCTAAGCTTTAAAATGGAAGTATCAACAAAACCTTTTCCTCTGTGAGGATCAAATGAATTATGACTGTAAAACTAATTTTTAGTCTGTAAAGTATTGTAGAAACAGAACAGCAGGTGGTTAGCTACTGAGACCCTTGTGTATGAAGTTACTATTTGGAATGGCTTTAAATATCCAGAAATTAGTACATGACTTCGGCCCTTTCTTCTCTCTTTTCCTTCCTTCTCCTTCTTTCCTTTGGAATTAACCTCATACTATATGCCAAATACTTCACACAGTGCTGAAAGTGTAGGTCCAAGAAGACACAGGTCCTTCCCTCAATGAGTTTATACTTATATGGAGGAAACAGAAACAGAAACTAACAATTGTAGTGAATTATAATAGGTGCTTAATAGAAGCAGCATGGGGTACAATGAGAACAGTGACTCAGAGATGGGGAGGTGATATGGGTGGAAATGGCTCAGGGAAATCTTTCCCAAGAGAACTGATGCTTTATGAGAGGGGTGGGATTTAGACAACGGGAGGAGGAATTGGGAGGAAGATGTTTTAGGCAAAAGAGAAAATGTACGTGCCGTCATGAAAGCTTGAAATACATGTTGATTATGAAGTAGCTAAAGTAATAAAATCTGTGCGAAAGATGTACGTGGAGAAGTGGAGGACAGTAAACAAAACAGACAAAGGCTGGATGCCAACATATTAAGGGCTAAATCAGAATTTTCACTTCACTCTGAACTCTCCTTAAAAACTATAGGAAGGTAATTAAAGTAGAGAAATGATATGGTCAGATAAATGTTTAGAAAGATGTGTGGAGATGAATGACAATGGAGGCTGAAGGGCACACCTATCCTAGGACAGCTCATGTCTTGGGCAAAGGGAAGAGCGACGTGCGGAAGCACAGTTGACTCGGCTGACCCTGCAGAGCGGAAATCCAGAGCGAGCTGCAGGCCCTCAAGAAACACTTCATTGAACAACTCTTCCGGAGCAGGTACCCTGTAATGTTCAGGAAACGTAGACATCACGGAGAGGCTCCCTCTTCTCCAGAAGGGTAGAAGGCAATGGGTTGGGCGCAGTGAGAGTGCTTATACTCGCGATATCGAGAACGGGAGAGGGGCCTCTAAGCTTCCCAGGGACCTGGGTCGTCTTTCCGGAAGAGCTGACACTAAGTCCCAGAGGAATCTCCTGAGTTGAGACTTACAGAATCAAAGGGATTAGTCAGACACAGGATAAGGTTAATCTGGAGGAAGAAGATGTTCTAAACAAAGAAGGTAACACATGAGACATAAGGATGTATATTGACTGAGCATGGTCTCATCTAGGGGAGGATAAGGAAAGGAACCAAGACAGTGATCGCCGGGATAGAAAATAAAAAGAAAAGCGTGATTTATGAGAAGTTTAGGAAGTACCGGCAGGACTTGGTTACTATTGGGATGTGTGCAGTGGTGACAACTCACAACACTTCCGACACCAGAAGTGCAGGGTTTTTCCCATGCCAATCAGTTCTTCAACTCTCTGAATACCAACTGGGTGTCCTATAATTTAATTCTGACACCTGGAGTTAATGCAGGCCCCACAGGTTGAAGGCTCAGTCCCACAAGGCTGTCCCCCACTGCAGACACCAGTCACAAGTTCAAGCCTGCCATATTTCTGACTGACCAGCTATAAATCAAGGTTTCTCAAGACCCCCTCCCAATATTTGATAATTTGCTCACAGAACTCTGGAGAAGTTTACTTACTACTACGTGTTTATTATAAAGCACACAAGTCAGGAACAGCCAAATAAGTGAGATGCACAGGCAAGGCGTGGGGGTAAGAACACAGAGCGGAACAGTCTACCCTCTCAACACCACGATATGTTCACCAAACTGAGAGCTGTCTGAACCTTGTTGGCTAGAGGTTTTATGGAGGTTCCATTACATAGGCATGACTGATCAAATCATTAGCTGTGTGTTATTAGCTCAATCTCTGGCCCCTCTCCCCTCCCAGAGGTTGGGGAGGAGGTGGGGACGCTGAGTGTTCCAATCCTCTAATCATGCAATTGGTTCCTCTGTCGACCAACACCCATCTGGATGCTACCTAGTCGCCTACTTTCATAGACTCAGGTGTGGCTGAAAAAGCTTGTTATAAATGTTATAAATAACAAAGATGCTCCTTTCATCCTTCTCAGGAAATTCCAAGAGTTTTAAGAGCTCTGGACAAGGAACGACCAAATAGGTATTTCTTATTATATCACAGTGTCACAGGCCAGGGTGGGGTGGGGGGGTTTCCATCTTGCCTCTTCCACCCGCTAATGTCAACAACCACAAATAATCTCCTATTCTATCCAGCTTAGCTAAGTTACTCTTCTTCCCTGGGTTGTACTTTTGGAAGAGGATCTATGATTTAAATCTACAACCACTGCAAGTTTATACATCTACAGTCACATTTATATTGAAATCCAACATAACCTTGGTTGTTCAAAGATAGCTCTAGACACAATTGTGGTCAAACACGTCCCCTTGTTAAACAAGTACTCCCTGTTAACTTGAGACATCCCATGGAAGGCCTGAAGATATCTCCTTTCTCAGAACAATTTCAAGGGGTTCCATTGTGGAACTGCAGAATTTCTGGACTGGAAAGCATTTTTTTTTTTAATTGAAGTATAGTTGATTCACAATGCTGTATTAGTTTCTGGTGTACAGCACCGTGATTCAGTGTGATATATATTCTTTTTCATATTCTTTCTCATTATGGGTTATTACAAGCTATTGAATATAGGCCCCTGTGCTGTACAGTAGGTCCTTGTGGTTTATCTATTCTGTATATAGTAATTTGTATCTGCTAATCCCAAACTAATTTATCCCTCCTGCCTTTTCCCCTTGAGTAACCATAAGTTTGTTTTCTATATTTGCGAGTCTATTTCTGTCTTGTAAATAAGTTCATTTGCATTATTTTTTTACGTTCTATAAATACGTGATACCATATGATATTTGTCTTCCTCTGACTGACTTGCTTTTACTCAGTATGATAATCTCTAGGTCCATCCATGTTGCTGTAAATGGCATTATTTCATTCTGTTTTGTGGCTCACTAGTATTCAGTTGTATATATATACCACAACTCCTTCATCCAATCATCTGTCGATGGACATTGGGGTTGCTTCCATGTCTTGGCTATTGCAAACTGTGCTGCTGTGAACATTGGGGTGTATGTATCTTTCCAAATTGGAGTTTTCTCCAGATATATGCCCAGGAGTGGGATTACTGGATCATAGAGTAAGTCTATTTTCAGTTTTTTAAGGAATTTCCATACTGTTTGGGACTGGAAAGCATCTGAATTGTTACAGAACCCAAATATTTGAGACATTCTCTGCAATTTAAGCTCATCCACATTTTCATGAGAGCAACAGGCTAAGCAGAGGGCCACTTGCTTTGACAAGTCCACCTTCAATTCCTGTTTCTGAAAAAGAAGATTTTGAGAAGCCGGAAACCAAAAAAATACGTGACAACTGATTTCACAGCCCCATGCACTTTCAAATTAACTTTCCTATTTTGTCGAACAACTGCCAAATCAAGGTGGATTTTTTTCCCTTCATTTAAATGTCTCTCATGCTTTCTGATATGAGAATCATGCTAAAATGAAATTAGTCACTGTTGTTTTCATTTTGCCCAGCTTTTTTGACAGGAAAGAGTAATACAACCTACTAGGAATATACTCGCAAATGAATGGGCGAAGTGGGAAATCGTTTCAGGGAATGACACTGTTCTATCGGAAACAAGAAGAATGCCTGTTATGTAGCTTACAAACTGGAAATCTAAATGTTACCTTATTAAATTTCATTTTTAATACTGAGAACATTCAATGTGGAGATGATACAATATTTAAAAGCCCTAACTCCAGAGGTAGAATCAGTGTGATTTAAAAAAAAAAAAACTATTTGACAAAACATAATTAATCAGTTACATATAGGACAGACCAAAACCTCCTTTTGTCTCCTAGAAAATGAGTTCTCTTCCTAGAAGATGATTGCTTAGAACATTCCTTCTTTAAGAGTCCAAAGGACTCTCTAAATTTAGAAATATACATGGACTTACTCAACCTAGAAAACACACACATTCATTCCACTCGCATATACACCCATTTCAGACCGAATGTACAGACTTTACCATTAGGAGCGTGGAAAAAGGAGGGAAAAGCCTTTACACATTGAAACAGGAAAATGCTAAGTCATTTCTAGTATCTGATAAGCTAATCATAGATTTCTGACATAAATGCACGATTGTGAATGCAAGGTGTCTTTCATAATTATGCGTCATCCTGGACACACTGTGAGCTCTGAAACATGAGATCAACCAATGAGTAAGGTCTGGATAGAAATCATGACTGAATACATGGGATGACAGCCAAAGAACAGACTCCTGTGAATAAATAATACTTCAACACCACATGTTAAGCTTAAGTTAATGTTGCACTTTAACTATTTTCTAAAATTTTGCATTCATTCAATGAGTATGTGAAGACCTACTATGTGCTAGACTTATTCTTCTGTTTGTAGCAAGTTTACAGTCAGAAGTTGGTGCCGAAAAAAAGTCTCTTCCCTAAGACATTCTGTTGCATTCACTGCTGATCTTGGGCTCCTTGGGGGATGACTCTGAAACTGATAAATGTTCACCACATTCAGTAACATTTTCCAGACTTCCAGACAAATGAATTCATAGTGGACACATTCACTTCCCCTTGAAAACACAGTTCTAGCTTTTGTTTCCAGAGAATACAGAGTAAGTTTATTTTTAAGAAGAATTAATGAAATAGGAAAACAATTGCTTCACTGAGGAGTCTAGCCTCAAAGCCACGGATAATCCAGAGAACCTCAGTGACGTACTTCTTTTTCCACAGGGGCCTGTTCCAATTAAAACGAATCCACTCTCCTGTAAAGCTCTTTCTCCAGCTACCACGAACTTAACGAGAACTTCACTACCTGCTTGAGCCTGGGCCAACAGGCTTTCAGAACAAACTCTTACAGGTTTGCTGTTTTAAATGTTGACTTTATAATAACTTTTTGTGTAAATATTTTTAAATGATAGTCTCATTTCTTTTTACCTGTTCTACTACAGTTTACTGGAAAAGGGGAAAATCATTTCAAGAATGTAATTTCCTGGTTTCCTTGTATCATTCCGTGTGGGTATCTGTTTTTTGTTCATCTGCCTTGTCCTCACTTGAGGTCAAAGGTCAGATTTGTAGTTTTTACGTTGCACTAAAACTCAAATATCTTTTAAAACCATAATTCATTTGTTTACTACTCCTCTAGAGATTATGTACATTTATTTAGATATGTTTATATCCACTAGTATTCCACTAGTATTAACGAAGACATTAGTGATTTTACAATGTGCCAAATAGCTAATTAATTAAGGCTTCCAAACATTACAATCTGGAGTTGGAATTCTCTAACTTATAGTCTACAGAGAGAGTTTGTGAAATTAGATTGTGGACATATACTAACTAATGTTAAAGGTTCAACAAAAGAATCTTGTTCGTGTTAATTATTCACCAATTATTAAATGTTTCATTACATAACTTGATTACTGCATCTATTCCTAAAGAGGCTCATTTGATCTCTCTCTCAATTCGACTTGATTCTTCAACAACTTGTCCAAGGTCACACAGCCAATGACAACCTAGAGGTGGGCTTGAATCTGTATATCTAAAAAGCTTGTGGGGTGGGGTATAAGCTATGTGGTAAAGCATGTGTTTAGCCTGTGGAAGGTCCAGTTCAATCCCCAGTCCTCCACTAAAAAAAGAAATAAAATAAAAAATATAAAGCTTGTACTTTACACACTAGACAGAATTACAATCAGTGCTTTGTTCCTCTACCTCCATCCAGGACCTCCTTCTTTTCTTGCATTTTAAACATAAGTGAACAGCAACATACCCTACCAAGTCACCAAGTCAGAAATTCAGAGGCTGCTCCCTCTTCCTCAGAGACCATTTATAACCAGCCCCAAAGGGCAGCAGAGTTGACCTCGTCAACACTCCCGAAACCTGACCATTTTTCTACTTCTACTACATTAGATAAATTCCCATCGTTCTCTCAAATTAACGTTCTCTTTCACCTGGTCTCCTCTATCAAACCCCCTTATCATAAGCAGATTTTCTATAAGGCAAAACTAACTTCCCATATACACACACACCACACCGCACCATAAAATCCAGGGTAAAGTTCAACTTCATGAGTATCCCTTATATTGTTCTCCATGACCCAGTCCCTGCCCATCTCCCTCTGGCTCCTCCTGACATATCACACCCTATGCTTTATTCTCCACTCATATTAAATCACCCCTTCTCTCCTGAACATGTCAAGGGTTTTTATGTTTCCGCAACTGTGTTCAGCTACTCCAGTTATCTAATGCATTAGACCAGATGGGCTTAACAGATCTTCACAGAACATTCCATGTAAAAGCAACAGAATATACATTCTCCTCAAGTGTACATGGAACATTTTTCAAGATAGATCATACATTAGGCCACAAAATGAGTCCACAAATTTAAGAGGATTGAAATTATATGAAGCATCTTTTCCAACCACAATGATATAAAACTAGAAATTAATGACATGATGAAAACTGGAAAATTAATAAATATGTGGAGATTAAACATCCTAATTATCAAGAAGTGCATCAAAGAATAAATCAAAAGAGAAATTTTAAAATATCTTGAGACAAATGAAAATGTGACATAACAAATTTATAGCATGCAGCAAAAGCAGTCCCAACAGGGAAGTTCACAGCAGTAAGTGCCTACCTCAAGACACAAGTCTCAAATAAACAGACTAATTTTATATCTCAAGGAACTAGAAAAAGAAGAACAAGAAAAAAAAAAGTCCAAAGTTAGAAGGAAGGAAATCACAAAGATCTCAACATAGTAAAAGAGGTATATGACAAAACCACAGCTAACATCACACTCAACATTGTAAAGCTCAAAGCTTTTCCTCTAAGATCAGGAACAAGACAAGGGTGGCCACTATTGTCCTTTTTATTCCACACAGTATTGTAAATCTTAGGCAAGAAAAAGAGACAAAAGGAATCCAAATTGGAGGGGGGGGAGAGATTCCAAGTTTTTAGATTCTCCTTCACATCCTATTCAAGTCACCCCAAATCACAGAGACTTGTGATTCTTGAAAAACATTCATTCTAAAAGAAGGAGAAACATAGATCACTGCAGGGAAAAAGAGGTGGAAAAATATTGGTGCAAGTGCTTATCTTAAATAAGTTCTGCTTATACTTCTTGTAAAAATCATAGTTCTAGGAACCACCAGATTTTGGCTGATAGCTTTTATTCTATTTATGATACAGCCGACAAAGTGTCATTAACAGTGTACTTTTTTTCTTACGATGATTAAGTCAAGACATGACTTACTTGGAACAAACTCATCCTTACACCTCAGCAACTGCCTTCAGCTTTATTTAAGAGAACCAACCATCAGGCAAATCTTAAAGGAAGTGACCAAGACGAAGCATGAGAAGTGTGAGGCTGAATACCCTCAAGATCCCACTTGGGAGTAAGATTTGTTTTAAATGAATGTGATGTCTCTCAAATCAGTCTCTCAACAGTTGGCAGCAATTCTACCTTCCCCTTTGTTATGTCCTAATTACATTTTCACATTCTGTTGTTCATTTTGCTTTAACGAGTAAGCCCTAGGTACCCCTGTGCCACTGCAGAGAAGATTCCGTCCTGAAGGCTATGAGAAGGCTGGTCAGGGAGGCCGAGCATTTCCTGATAAAAAGCTTTTATCAGGAAATAGACTCTTTTCCCACGACTGCAGCTTGATGCTATATTGGGAATCATGTAACATTTACAATATACTCTCATGCAGGACAATCTTGCGCTAAAGCACTGTGAAAAGAGACAGTGCCTTTAGGTTCACCATATATGATATTCAGAAGTAGTGGCAAGTCCAATCTCCTACCTTAATCCTCCCTTGTTATAATGGTAAGCAGCTTCCTGGCTTTCTGCTTTGTCCAGCTAGCACTGCAGTATTTTGCCCATTAGAAGGAGATAGTGAAAAATTCCTCTCAAAATTCCATTTACTTGATCTGTAGCTACCGTGATAGAATTTAAATTAAAGATTTTTAGAAATTGGATGAAATCTTATGTTTAAGCTCTTTTTGAATGAAAGAAATAGGTTTAATTCAAAAAGGAAAAAGGATTCAATTCAAATATATAAAACCATACCATGCACTGATCTAGAAATTTTCATGAAAAGCTAATAAGAAGGCCCCAAATTCTAAATTTAGATACTCATTTTATTATATGGTAACTTACTACAAATTTGTAATCATTGCTTTCCTAAAGAAGCTGCATATTTCAGTATTTCAGGATTTTTTTTGCATAAATTCTAGATAATGTTTGACATTTTAAATAATTTCTTGGGAGGAAATTTTATAATTCATATGGGGAAAAGATGTGTATGATTAACATGTTTGTGAAGCTAATTAAAATAATCTTGTGAACTTGGAAGGTGAGGTCACTATGGACATATTTCCTTAACAGTCTGAATTTTATCATATGTTTAGAGTTATAAATGTAATTCTTAACTTGAAGATGAAGAAAAGAGTAGCAACACGATGTCACATGTAAACCTGAGATCAATGAGCGTAAGACTACAGACAAAATTCTCCTCAAAGACATCAGTGAGCTTAAAGATACCCCAGGATTTGCTGGACCAAGATCTGGAAGAAGACAAGAAATCAGAGATAGAGATATAAACTCAGGCACTCAAAGCATATTTAGCCTAAGAATATTGGCCATTCCTTTAGGAGAAGTTTTAAGGTTGAGCAATGCTTTTGGTGGTGGTGTGGGACTGTAGAAATAGAAGTCAAAATTAGGAACTTGCTGGAAGAGGGAACATCAATCGTTTACCCACTCCAAAGAGTGATACCCATAAAGTAAGCTGGAATAAGCAAACCCTCTCCTGAACATGCAACACATCACCTGTTGGGCTAAGGAAGCTTAACTCTTGACTTTATTTGAAGTATGTCTGAACTTGTAGGACCCTTATGCGCCCTGAAAAAGCAAATGAAAATCCTCTATGAAGGATGATCATATGAAAGTCATCAAAATGTTGTCCCAAACAATTTTTAATATAGTATTATCACAAAGTCAAATAAAACCGAGTACACAAGGAAAGGCAAATACCATGAGTGAAAACCAGCAGACACGACCGATGAAGAACCTTGCTGGGCTTGAGGGCTCCCCTGTGCTGCCCAGGCAGGAGAGCCAAATCATAGCCCCACCCATTACTGAGTGTAGTTTCCAGCCTCATCTGACCAGAAAGCCTGGCTGGAACACAGAGAAGCTGTGTAGCCCAGCAATGCTTGAGCAGACAGCAGGCAGAGTTGACTGTCTGCAAAGCAAAGCCACTGACCCTGTTTGGCCAGGGAACTTGGGTTGTAGGTCGGCTTGAATCAAGACCACAAACAAAGAGCCTTCCTGGCCTTGGAGCTGGTTTCTTATTCTGCCCAGGCAAGGAGACTAATTTGTAGCTCCACCCATTGCTGGAATACAGCCTTCAGCCTGTCAGACCAGGGAACCTAACCAAAGCACACAGGAAGCTGCACAGCCCATCCCACCACCCTGCTTGTGGGGACACCTGAACAGAGAGCATAGCCTCTGGCTTTCTCAACTGCAAAGCAAAACCAGCAGTCCCGTCTAACCAGGGAATTTGGCGCATAGGTTTCCTTGATTTGGGTTCCCAAACAATAAGCCATGCAGGTCATGGGGGTCCTGCTGCCCTGCAGGTACAAAATTAACATACAAAATTCATAGCCTTGTCTACTTCTGGGTAGTACCAGCCCCAACTGTCTAGAAAGCCTGACCAGAGAACTCAGGCAACCGCAGAGGTCATCCTACAGCCTTACTTAGAGGGGGAAGTCAGCCAGTAGTCCTATCCAACTGTCCTCAGCCAACAGCTATCCCCATCACCTAAGAGCTCAGACAGTATTCTTGCCCCGAAATAGACTTTGATAACAAGCCCCACCTGCCAAAGGATGTTGCTAGCAGAGAACAGACGTATCTAGAAATTAAAACTGAGCTGACTGATGAAGAACTGTTTTTGCCAAATCAAACTTACGAAGTCTGGAAGAGGAGACCACTCACTCGAATGTGCAAATACCAATGTAAGGAATCGAGGATGATAAAAAATTAGGTAAGCGCGACACCAAAAAAGGGAACTAATAAAGTGCCAATAACTGATCGTCAAGAAATGGAGATCTATGAAGTGTCAAACAAGAGTTCAGAATAATCCTCTCAAAGTTTAGTGAACTACAAGAGCATATAGACAGATAAACAAGATTAGGAACACAATGCATGAACAAAACGAGCAGTTCAATGAAGACACAGAAACCACAAAAAAAAAAAAAAAAATCCTAGAGCTAAAAAGAACCATGTGACTGAACAGAAGAATTCCATAGAGAGCTTCAAAAGACTCAACCATGAAAAAGAAAGAATGAATGACACAGATGATAAGACATTTGAAATTATCCAGTCAGAGGAGAAAAAAATTTTAAAAGAGTTAAGAAGACCTACACAAAATATGGGGCACAAAACATACACACACACACACACACACACATATTATGGGAATTCCAAAGAGAAAGGAGAGAGAAAAAAAAAAGAAACAGAAAGTACATTTACAGATAAAATGGCTGAAAACTTCTCAAACATGAGGAGAAAAATGGACATCCAAATCCACGAGATGCAAACATGTTGTACCTAAATAGGGCTACACAAAGACACATTATGATTAAACTGTCAAAAGTCAAAGATAAAGAAAGGATGTTGAAAGCAGCAAGACTAAAGAGAGAAGTTACATAAAAGGGGACCCCCACAAGATTATCAGCAGATTTCCCGACAGAAACTTTTCAGACCAGGAGAAAAATGGGATGACATATTCAAAATACTGGAAGAAAAAATTGTTAAAGAAGAATTCTACACCTGACAAAGCTGTCCTTCAGAAATGAAAGGGCATGAAAACTTTTCCAAACAAAAGCTGAAGGAGTTCACTACCACTAGATCTATCTTACAAGAAATGTTAAAAGGAATTCTTTCAGTGGAAGTAGAAGGAAGCTAATTGCCACCATAAAGACATAAGAAGGTAGCATAAAACTCACTGGCAATGGTAAATGTACAAAGTTATATTCTGTAATATGGTAATGGTAGTGCACAATTCACATACAAATCTTGTTTATAGGTTAAAAGACAAATGCAGTAAAAATAACCACAACTACAATAATATGTTACTCAATGCACAATGTCAAAAATATGTAAACTGAACATCAATAACCTAAAATTTGAGGGGGAGGTAAAAGTGTAAAGTTTAGGAATCAAAGTTAAGTTATAATCAGTTTAAAATAGGGTGTTATAATTTTCAGATATTTTATGTAAGCCTCAGAGTAACTACAAGGGAAAAACCTGTAATAATCACACAAAAGATCATGATAAAGAAACCAAACCACATTAATACCAATAGGCATTAAAACACCCCCCAATAGACAGCAGGCTGAAAAACAAGAACCAATGGTTCTATGAAACAGCCAGAAAACAATTAACAAAATGCCAGTAGTGAGTCTTTACCTGTAAATAATTACTTTAAAAATAAAAGGATTAAACTATTTAATCAAAGGCACAGAATGGTTGAATGGATCAAAAACAGGATCTTACAGTATGCTGACTACAAGACATACACTTTAGGCTTAAAGACACATGTAGACTGAGAGTAAAGGAATGAAAAACGACGTTTCAAGCAAATGGTAACTAAAATTAATTAGGGGTAGCTGTACTTACATCAGACAAAATAGATTTTAAACTAAAAAAAGTAAAAAAAAAAAAAAAAAAAAGAAGAAGAGAAATACAAAAAAGGCTACCATATAATAAAAAGTTGTCAATTCATCAAGAAGATATAATAATACCAAATATTTATGTATCTAATATCAGAGCACCTAAATATATAAGCAAAAACTAATAGAGCTCAAAGGAGAAATAAACATTAATACAGTAATAGTTGGGCACTATAATATCTCACTTCAACAATGAGTAGATCATCCAGGCAGAGAATCAAGAGCATACATGGAACTTTTTTATTTTGAGGGGAGGTAATTAGGTATACTTATTTATTTTAATGGAGGTACTGGGGATTGAACGTAGGACCTCATACATGCTAAGCACGCACTCTACCACTGAGCTATACCACCCCCTCATGGAACAGGAAAACGATAGAAAAGAAAACAAACATAAGAGTTGGTTCTTTGGAAAGATAAATAAAGTTGATAAAGTTTTAGCTAGATTAACCAAGGAAAAAAGAATGAAGACCAAAATCAACAAAATTATAAATGAAACAGGAGACATTACAACTGACACCACAGAAATACAAAGGATCATAATAGGCTAGTATGAGCAGCTATATACCAACCAATTGGACAACCTAGAAGGAGAAAAATCCTTAGAAATGTAAAACCTACCAAGACTGAATCAAGAAGAAATAGAAAATCTGAACAGACCAATTACTAGTAAGGAGACTGAACCATTACTCAAAAATCTCTTAACAAAGAAAAATACAGGACCAGAAGGCTTCACTGGTGAGTTTTACCAAACATTTAAAAAAAGAATTAACATCAACTCTTCTCAAACTCTTCTAAAAAGTCAAAGAGGAGGAGCTACTCCTAAACTAATTTTATGAGGCCAGCATTACCCTGATACTAAAGCCAGAAATGGACACTTTAAAAAAAAAAACTACAGGCAAATATCCTTGATGAATATAAATAAAATTTTTTCTCAGAAAAATACTAGCAAGCCAAATTCAGGAGCATACTGAAAGGACCATTCACCATAATCAAGTGAGATTTATCCCCGGAATGCAAGGATGGCTCAACATTCACAAATCAATAAATGTGATATACCTCACCAGCAGCATGAAAGAAAAAAATTATGTGATCATCTTAATACACAGAAACATATGTAATAAAATTCAATGTATGTTCATGATAAAAATTAGAAGGAACAATGTACATCAACATAATACAGGACATGTAATGACAAGCCCACTGCTAACATCATACTCAGTGGTAAAGGGTGAAAGCTTTTCCTCTAAGCTCAGGATGAAGACAAGGCTGCCTACTCTTACCATGCCCATTCAACAAAGTACTGGAAGTACCAGCCTAGCAACCAGGCAACACACACACACACAAAAGGTATTAGAATCATAAAGGAAGAAGTAAAATTGTCTCTATTTGTAGATATCATTTTATATGTAAAAAAAATCCCAACAACTCCACACACACAAAACCCCCCCACAGATCTAATCAACAAGATCAGTAAAGTTGCAGGTTACAAAATTAACATATGAAATAAGTAGCATTTCTATACACTAACAATGAATTATCTGAATAGGAAATAAAGAAAATGATCCCATTTACAATAACACAAAAGCAATAAAATACTCAGGAATAAATTTAACCAAGGAGGTGATGATCTCTGCACCGAAAATTACAAGATATTGATGAAAGAAATTGAAGACACAGATAAATAGAAAGGTAATCCATGTTTATGTGTTGGAAGAATTAATATTGTTAAAATGTTCATAGTACCCAAAGTGATGCAACCCCTATCAAGATTCCAATAGCATTTTTTTTTTAAGAAAGAGAAAAACAACCCTGAAATTCATATGGAGCCACTTAAGACTCTAAACAGTCAAAGCAATCCTGAGAAGGAAGAACAAAGCTGGAGGCATCACACTTCCTGATTTCAAACTATATTACAAACTACAGTAATCAAGACAACACAGACACACAGACCAATGAAATACAACAAAGGGCTCGGAAACAAACTCATGGATACATAGTCAACTAATATTTGACAAAAGAGCCAAGAATACTCAATGGAGAAAAGACAGTCTCTTCAATAAACTGTGTTGGGAAAAAAATACTTACATGCACAAAAGGGAAACTGAACCCTTATCTTACACCTCTTACAAAAATTAACTCAAAATGGGTTAAAGACTTAAAAGTAATGCCTGAAACTATAAAGCTTACAGAAGAAAGCAGTGGGAAAAATTTCCTTGACATTGGTTCTGGCAATCAGTTTTTGGATATGACACCAAAAGCACAAGCAATGAAAGCAAAAAATAAACAAGTGGAACTACATCAAACTATAAAGCTGCATGGCAAAAGAAATAATCAATAAATTGAAGAAAAAATATATGATCCAGAAATTCTACTTCTGGAAAAATATCTGAAGGAAGTGAAATCACTATGGCAAGGATATATCTGTACCCCCTTATTCACTGCAGCATTATTTATAATAGCTAAGACATGGAAACAATCTAAGTGTCCTTCAGTGGATGAACAGATAAAGGAAAAATACACTGGAATACCATTCAGCCATAAAAAGAGGGAAATTCTGCCATTTCTGACACCATGGATGAAGCTTGAAAGAATTACGCTAAGTGAAATACATCAGAGGAAGACAAATACAATATGATTCCACTATGGAATCCAAAAAAAAAAAAAAATCTCGGAAGCAGAGAACAGATTGGTGGTTGCTAGGGGCAGGGAGTAGAGGGGGAAGAGGGTGAACGATGGCGGTCAAAGGGTACAAACTTTTGGTTATAAGAGGAATAAGTTCTGGTCATGTAATGTACAGCATGGTGACTATAATTAACACTACTGTTAACTACTGTAAGTTGCTAAGGGAGTAGATCTTAAAACTCACCACACACACAAACACACAAATGATAGTTGTGTGGGGTGATAGATACGTTAGCTAACCCTATTCTAGTAAGCATTTTGCAATATGCACATATATGAAATCACCACAGTTTACACCTTAAACTTACACAATGCTGTATGCCAATTACATCTCCACAAAGCTGAAAAAAAAACCCCACTTCATCAACATATAAAGTGTTAAAGAGATAGTTCACATTCTTTTTACTAAGTCTTTGCAATTCTGGGTTTATTTTAAACAACAGCACAACTCAGCTAGGACCGGCTACATTTCAATTGTTCAATACAGACACATGTGACTTGTGCCCAATGTACTGGCATAGGTCTAGACACTCCAAGAGATAAGACTTCCGTGGAAGGGATCAGCAGATGTTGCATATGGAATAATGTAAATACTTATACCCAGGGGATGAATTGTAACAGATTAAATATGACCACAAATATTTTGCAGCTCCTCCTACTAAGTAATGGAACCTATTTCATCACTCCTTGAAGCTCGGCTCACCTGTTGACTTGCTCTGACTAACAGAATGTGATAACAATGTTTTTGTGTGAGCTCCAGAGCCTAACCTCCAAGAAGACTTGCAGCTTTTCTTTCACAGTCTTGGAAAACATCCTGCTGTTTAAGGAGGCCAGGAACCAACTACTGAAAGATGAGAGATTTTATAGATCGTTGACCACAGGCAACGGGGAACACTCAGACTTCAGGCACGTGAGTGAGGTCACCTTAGACAGCACTCCCACCCCCAATCAAGCCACACGATGGTTGCTGCTGTAGGAATAAGCCCAAGTGAGACCAGCAGAACTGCTGAATTCTCCCAGCTAGTTCTTCCCAAAACTTCTCGTTTGTCCTCTCTGCCACTGATAATCTCCAAACAGTCCTCTTTACTACCTATTGGCATTACGTAGCAGGACACATCTGTGAGGCTTACGACTTTCCAACATTCCCTATGGAGAGGCATTCAGTCTCTATTCTCAGCCCTAAACTCCTAAATTTAGTAAGAAATGCCGTTAAGATTCTCCCTTTTCAAGGTTTTCTGAGAGCTGTCTGGTTCTCTTTACTCTCTCTTGCCCTCCACAGTTGAGCAATCTTAGCTTAGTACATGGCTACTTCTGCCCTATTACTTATTTTCTCAATTTTTTCCTTTCTTGTAGCTATTTAGTAAGACCTCTCCTTTGAATACTGTCTAGCTGGTCACAATGGGGTAGGATCACAGGTACAAAGTAGAAAAACAGAGGAGGCAGAATAGGAAATGTATCAGTTATTTGTACATAATCCAATCACCTTCATGTGTCCAAATAAATTACAAGTGTATGGACAATCAATGATCTTATAATTCTGATGTGCACGACTACCCCCTGCAGAGTTGAACATATGATAATACCAAATAAGTAAGTTTAATTTGTTGATTAAGCCAATAAATCCATCCAGATAGAATTCATTCCCTTCACATGTGTGACTTTTAACTCCTCAGAGGAAGGTTATACCTGCAATCCTTTTGAAGTCAATGGGTATAAATCTTTCTCTAAACATCTACATAGACCACTAGTGCCCACCCTGGAGTTTTCTGCTCAGAGACAAAGGGAAATGAGGACACAGGAGAGGGAGAGCGTGACTGTGCACTACACATCCATGAAAACATAGTCTTCGTTCCATTCTGGCTGGAAATAGAGGATCAGACCCAGAAGTTCTTAATCTATAATTTTTGTTGGTACTTGGATTAACTCAGTGGTACAATAAGTACAGATTTTAACCTGCTTCAATCAAAGAAGTTTTATAGCTTGCTGATTTTTCTAAAATATACTTATAGATTCTTTCAGTATTACTGTAAGACTTAGATTATGTTAGACACTGATATACTATTTGTGGGAATCAGAGCAAGACTGTGGAATGTTGAAACATAAATCAGATGTGAATGAATAAAAATATGAATTCTCTACTGATTTTCCAAGTTACCGATGTGATTAGCAGATGGCAAGAACTCAGATTTATCGAAAAAGCATTATTGTTTCAAAATCCAAATCATTACCTGTTGTTTATCTCTTTTCAGCTCCTTAATTGAAACTTTAATGCAAAATAATCAAAATGTTTTTGGAAATGTTTTCTATACTTGTGTATTTCGAAGTTTACAAAGTAAGGGAAACCTGTTACACAATTACAGGGAGACAAAAATGTAGAAAGGCATCGACAAATATGGGAAACACATAGAAAGCTACAAGAAAAATTTTGAATAAACCTTTATGATTTTGGAGAGATAATTTCAAAGTTTAGATGATTAACTTCACTTTATAAATTACTCTTTGCAAAACAGTAATAATTCAGGTAAATGAGCACCAAATAACTAAGTGTTCATTGCAAATGACTGTTTCTAAGAAAAGTTCTTGTTTTTTTATCAACACTTTTATCCAAAGAGAAGGAAATGAAAAGGAAATAATCCTTAGTGTGAATTTTGTTTGTTGCTTTTGTCCTCCTCACTCAGTTTATCTTCTTTCTGAATCCAGATAAGTAATTTATCGATTCAGATAGTTTCATCAGTGCCCCAGATTTTGATTTCAAGTAATACTGGATTTCACAGAACCAGTGGCTATAAATAGGTGAAATAAAGCACAAGGACTTCTCAGAGAAACACTAAAAAACAAACAAAAAACAAACAAAAAATATAAATCACAAATCTGATTTTTTGACTTTAAATTTTGAGTCATTTTTTTAAACCTAGATATTCATTTCAGATATCCTGATTAAAATTTATTATATTAGTAATTTTGTTGAAAATATGTATTGAGCCAAGTTCTCCTCGGTGCCAAAGTTACTCCCTAACAGTAAACATAACAGTTCCAAAAAGTGAAGTTTCAGTAGCTTGGGAGAGTTAACGCTCTCCTTGAAGGATTAACTTAAATCCAAGGAAAATACAAACCATAAATGTAGAGATTTTCATTAAATGGAAATTAAGAAAAGCACTTTGGAGGACTGGTACAGAGAAAGCCACATTAGGAAATATCCTTTCAGTCGGAAAAAATAATAACCGTTTAAAAACTACTAAAGCTCATTTAAACACAAACATTATATGAAGTCTATTTGACCACAGTTTTTGGAATGTTTAAGAAAATTAGCAATTTTTAAAAGCAAAGTATGCAAATTTTTTAGTGCATATATGTTTTCCCCCTCAGACTCTTAAAACCAGCTGAATCCCTCCCCCTGCCCCAGATCTCAGGTATCAATGCACAAAGAACATGCCTTTAAGCCAAATCTTGGCTCAGAATCCCGTGTATGGTTTGCATGATGTTAATGAAGTTAATTACTCAACCGGTGGTCAGGATGCCAATCCACCTCATGTCCTCAGGGATCTTATTCTATCTGTTACAAACTCTTGCTCCAGAATCCTTAACATCTTTATTTACCCAGCCAGGCTGGCACCCTTAATTGTTCCTTCTCTGGAGGGCAACAGGAGCCCTACAAGCAAAGTGGTGGCTATGTTCCCCACGCACAGGCAATTTCTCCAGGATCTACTAGCTACTTCGTAGGGTCCACTGTAATGCCTTTTATGACAGCTTTATTTGCTCTGTCTTTATCCTATTGCCTTGAATCATGAGTCTCCCTTTAGATTCATTAAGGTTGAAAATCTGCCTGCCTTTGATTTTCTCTCAGCTCTCAGGGGAATTTTTCCTTTGTTCTGCAGCCCAAAAGCTGGCTCTGCCCATCCCTTCCCTAGCTGGCTGCTTCCTGATCCTAGCGACCCACCTCACGGCTTGGCGGGCCCCTATCTGTGCACGTAGGGAATCAGCCAAAACTGAAACTTTTCTTACAGCTTTTAAACATATTCAGGTCTACCCTACCTGAAAACAATCTTCCATTACTTATCCCAAATCCTTCTATACTCTTACGTCCTCTCTCTCCTCCTTCTTTTTAAAATTTTTTTTCATTTGTTGGGTTTTTTTTCTTTTTGAGGCATAGTCAATTTATAATGTGTTAATTTCTGGTGTACCACATAGTGATTCAGTTATACATTCAGTTATGCTTCCCATTTTCTTTTTCATTATAGGTTATTACAAGGCATTAAATATACTTCCCTGCGCCATACAGTAGGGCCTTGCTATTTCTCTATTTTATATATAGTAGTTAATATCTGCAAATCCCAAACTCCCAATTTATCCCTCCCCATCATCTTTCCCCCCAGGTAACCATAAGTTTGTTTTCTCTGTCTGTGAGTCTGCTTCTGTTTTGTAAATAAGTTCATTTGTGTCTTGTTTTTTTTCAGATTCCACATAGAAGTGATACTATATGGTACTTTTCTGTCTCTTTCTGGCTTACTTCACCTAGTGTGACGATCTCCAGGTCCATCCGTGGGGACTGCGAGGTAAAGAAGCAGAGACTGAGGGTAGGTTACATGTTCAAGAAGTTTGATCAAAACGAGAAGGATATGACGGAGGAACCTGCAGTTCTTCTGGCTTCTCGGGCGGGTCAGAGGAGGAAGTGAGAAAGGCTTTAAATACCAAAGCGATGGTCTCAAACATAAATAAAAGCATAAAATAATGAATCTTCATATGCAGTGTAATACCTAACCCCTTTACCGCACCCCATATTGAGCATGAATTATAGGTGCAGCATTTTGGTGTTCAAAATCTACTTGCTGGAATTTACTGACGGCTGCTTAATTATAACCCCACGTGGTTAGAATGCTTGCGGACAAAGAGGTGCATCCAAGCCTAATCCAAGTCAGATTTCCAGCCCTTACTGGAGAAGTTGCAACAAAGCTGCACCTGAAACTTCACCTGTTCAAAGCTGGGATTCTCCTACGGTGGAACCGTAGACGGTTCCCTAAACTTTCCTGATGGAAAATGGAAGAAAAAAACTGGGAGGGAGAGGCAAAAAGCTGGACAGACTCAATTTTTTTATTTCCACTGGAGGTTTCAGAGCATTTACTGAGACCCGGGGCTAACAGCTGGCTGGGGTAAGGATGCAGCTCCCCTAGGACAAAACAGTGGAAGACTAAATATGGGGCTGCTTTTCCCTTCCACTCAAGTATCTTTTACCTCAACAAATATTCATTACTGTCCATTACATGCCAGGCATTCTGTTGGGCAGTGAGGACCCAAGGACAAGGAAGGAACTGGTTCTAACCTCAAGGAACGGCGATCTAGGGGACCGCCAGTTTTATCAGGTGGGCATGAAAACACAACGAAGCATCAGGAATCTTTAAGTTATCTGGTGGACTCTCTTCCTCCTCCTCCACTGTATTCTTCAACCTATGCAGGTGCAATTCCAAATTTCACCCATCAACTCCCTTACAATCCTATTTATGCTTCCAAGTTCCATAATACCCTGGATGAAGCTTTCATTACTACCTTCTGTGTGTCAAAGGAATTTTACTTCCGGTGAACTTATTATAGGGGATCTCAAGGCACCTCCTGCATTCATCGTTAAGATATGCAGCTTCTGGTGGATAAAACATTGGCAGGGGCATTTGGCTTGTCCCGTGTTATCCACATTTCTGCTCCTTTCGTAAGTATTCCTACTGCTTTGGGATTTTAGTCATTAAGAGGACAACCAAACTGAATCAAAACAATTATGCAATCATGTGCATGCCAAGCCTTCCTGGCACCACTGACCAGAAATTCTACCGTGTTGGAGTATATGGCCCAAATATTTTATTTACATTCAACTTCTCCCAAGGTATTGCTAAGCACAGGAATGAATATATAGCCTGTTTGTCCAGAGTATTGAGCCACATTGCCAAATCTGGACTGGTTACTGTTGCATTGCCCTCATGAATAGAGAATATGGAATTGAAAAATGACTAGACTGGACGACAGACTGACTCAGAAATCTAAGAATAGCCAAATCATGTGAAAAGACCCAAAGGCGGCTTCAAAATGAACTGCATCTGCCTGACTCACAAAACCGGCAAATTACATTATTTAGATCTATGCAAAATAGCATTTCACCAGCCTTTTATCCGCATATTTAATGTCGCCTTGGGTTGGCATGAGTTTGCCTTCTTGCAGTGAGATAATACATAGATTCAAAGGTGTACTTTTAGCTCAAAAAATAATCTAGCTTGTTTTGTTTATATCAGATTATAAATTAGTAACTTGGACTGTTGGAAATTATTTTCAGAATAGATTTGAAAATACACTTGGGACATACTGCGTGCTCTACAGAAGTCTAGGAGACACTAACCACCAAAGCATTGAGAAAGGAAGACACAATGGGAAAATTCAGACACTATGGGAGGTCCAGTGTTGTCCCGGGTGAGCTCGTCATCTGGGATTTGAGGAATAATCAGACCCTCTAAACAGAGTGTTTCCTCTACTTCTGTACTATAAGTCACTCTATTGGGATCTAATTGGGAACAGAACTGAGAGTAATCTGAGAGGATGCACTCTTGACTGCTCTCATCACAACATCCATCACTGATACACCAGCAGGGAAAGAACTCAAGTCCCTGGAACTATCATCCTGTATCATCAGTCCCCTTGTTAGCCATCCTTATCACCATCACAGTATGTCCTTTGGATTCCCACACGGTGATCAGCAAACAGACCTATATCCTGAGTTTCTTCCACTAAAGTCTTTGCAACCATGTGCCTCCATTAAAACCTGGATTTCATCAAGTGCTTTGTTTCCCCCACAGCCCTTTCAAGTGGAGGTTGTTTTGTTCTCCCAAGTGGTATGGCAGCATCGCCACCTCCCATGGCCGTTCCCACATCAGGCCTTCTAGAGAACCCCTGTTGCAAAATTTTGGTCTCACATCACGTGGAGAAAATATCTGGTCCACCTGATTCCTGTTACTAACATGTGGGTTCATGCTTGATTCTTTTTTCTCTTATTATTTAATGCATTTTAAAATTCTGCCCTTCTAATAAAATATATCTTAAATCCATGCATTTTCACTGCCATCAGCCTTGTCTAAGTCACCATCATCTCTTTTCTAGACTTTTCTAGGAGCCTTTTACCTGAGTTGCCAATTCAGAACAGTCAATGGCACGACATCTGTGCAGGTGCATAGGTCCTCGCTTAGAAGAGCCCTGTGTTTTGTTTAACACTCTGCTGTTGCTGTCCTGAAATTTTAAATAGTCTTTGATCAAGGGGCCCTACATTTTCATTTTGTGCCAGGGCTGACAAATTGTGTAGACTGTCTTGTTCCTCTTTGTAGTCTTGCCCCTTCTGAGTCAATTACACAAAAAGTCAGGGTATTAGTTTTACCATGTAAATCATGGCACTCATCTGTTCAAAATACATTGATGGCTTTCTTTTTTGGAGAAATGTCTATTTAGGTCTTCTGCTCATTTTTTGATTGGGTTGTTCATTTTTTGATATTAAGCTGTATGAGCTGTTTGTGTATCTTGGAAATTAATCCTTTGTCAGTTGTGTCATTTGCAAATATTTCCTTCAATTCTGTAGGTTGTCTTTCCTTCCTGTTTACGGTTTCCTTTGCTGTGCAAAAGCTTTTAAGTTTAATTAGGTCCACTGTCTGATTCTCTAGCATATAAAATAGAAAGAATATGCTGTATAATATCTCAGTAGCACAAAGCTGTGTATTTATTACTAAGTTCACTATTAATAAGTTCAGACAACGTGAGATGAAAGAGAAATTGATAATTCAAAATTCTGAATAATTCTTTCAAATTCATTGCCTAACAGTTTTTAATTTTTGTTTTGTTTTTTGATTGGGGTATAGTTGATTTACAATGCTGTGTTAGTTTCTGTTGCGTAGCATGGTGATTCACTTACACATATACACATGTGTAACAGTTTTTAGAATTGATTAATATGAGGAATAGATTGAATATATATGAATTCCACTTTAAAACATTTTACCTGTCTTTTTTAAGTCAAGTAATCCTAAGCTCTCCAAAAAAGAAAGATGTAAAAAAACAAAGGGAAAAAGTATGTAATTTTTGAGGAGTTAAGGGATGAAAATCTCCTGTTTTAAAGACGCTATCTGATTTAATATTCACGGCAATCCTGTAAACTCTATTTTACCAATAAATAAAAATACATATAAACAAACAAACAAACAAAACAGACTGATGGCTTTCCATTGCAGCTAGAATGAAGTCCTCATTCGTACCACGTTCTCCAAAGACCTGCCTGGTCGAGGGGCAGACCATTCTTCCCCACTTGCTCATCGCCCCCTCACTGAAGCGTCGGGCACACCGACACCTTCTGGTCTGTTGTCCACAGTGGTTTCTCTCCTGCCTCACATCCTTTGCACTGGCTGTTTCCTCTCTCGGAAACACTCTTTCCCACACGGCATCCTTTACATCCCTCAAGACTTGGCTTAAACAGCACTGGATATGTCAGGATGTGCTCGCTTCTGTAACCACCCCCAACTCTCAGTGGCTTCTCAAAAGCCAGCTTCCATCCCCGTCCGTCATGACACAGCAGAGTCAGCTGGTGTCAGGTTTCTAATGAGGCTTCACGGACCCTCGTCTTCCAGGGTAGTGGCCCCACCGCTTCCTACGGTCTCAGATTCCTTCACTGGATTTGCCGTATCCAGCAGGAGATGAAGGGAGAATGTAGCGCATCATGGCAGAGATTGGGCACCAGGTCTCGGAGAGGAGTTTGCTCATTTTGCCCCCATTCCACTGGCCCCATGGAATTGCAAAGAAGCCTGGGAAACGCTGGTTAGCTCTGTGCCCAGAAGGCAAAGGAAATGGGGTCTAAGTGCCTGTTACTCTCCTGGCCCCTGGCTCCTCCTCAGTCTTGCCCTGACATTCAGTTTCAAACAGGTCACTCCACTTGGGCTCTGGTAATCGATTTCTTTCTTATCTCGATTTGTTGGTTGTTTTATTTTTACATTTTACCTGCCATTTAGACTATCTCTGCTCTTAGAATGCAAATGTCATGTGGGCAGGGAGCGGTCTTCTAGCTGCCATAGCCTCGGGCTTAGAGCCAGAGCTGGCTACAGGAGACACTTCATTCAAAATCTGCTAACTGAATGAAGGCAGTAAAAATGTCTGTCTTGCTCCTCCATGTTTGCAGTATTGATCACTATTCCTGCCCCTTGAGCTGGAAAGACAGGCTGGCAGCGTTCCCTTCCCCCAGAGCGAGATTACTGGCACTTTATTTATAAAGGGCAGCACATAATAATGTTTAGAAGCACACGTTCTGGAAGCAGATTTCCTAGGTTCAAACCCCAAGGTCATTGCTTACTAGCTGTGTAATCCTGAGCAACCCACTCGATCTCTTCAAACCCTAATTTTCTCTTTGGTTAAGAAGTGTAATAACAGTATCCACGTCGCAAGATTATTGTGACGTTAAATGAGAAATTACATGTGACATGTTTAGTACCGTGCTCTGGTAACGGCTCAAGAAATAGAAGGATGATTATTATTCACCACTAGTTACCCAGTGCCCTGCACAAGCAAGCACTCAGTATATATTGGTTGAATAAATGAACAAATGAATAAGTGAAAGGCCTTCTCTCACAGCTAGGGCTCTAAACAAGAGCTATCTTTATTGGGATCTTCAATTCCATTGAAGACCTTAGCTGCTAATGTTCGGCTCTCAGAAGGTGTTCCAGGCATGACAACATGTCCAAGTCCTAGGGAACAAGACCTTGTCTTCTAAAACTGCCTGGCAATGCAAGTGAACTAAAACAAGAGCCACAGAACCCACCCTCTGCCCTTGCCATTTTACGTAGCTCTCTCCGTTTACATCATCTAATTTTCACATGTTTATATCAGGCTTTTTTCACAGACGTAAAGAAGACTGAAATTTCTTTCTAGAGAAAGAATAATTATGAAGGAATTAAATGATCAATTAACAGTAAACTTGAAAGTCAGTATTGCCATATAACTTTAAGATCCTTTGAGGAGAAAAATCAAAAAGGAGATACGTTTTCCTAAAAATTTTCAAATGATAGAAGACTCTAGAGTAAAAAGAATATATCCATCCGTTACTAAACATCAGCCCCAGCCTCCAGAAGCAAACACTGTCAACAATTTCTTGTATTTGTTTTCATAAACTATCTGCATGAATGAGCCTAGGTTTACTTATTTTTGTTACAAAAAAAAAATAGAATCCTACATACAAATAGCTCTGCAACATGCATTTCTTTAACAATTTATCGTCCATATTTTTCTCAACACTGCATTTCTCATGCCTTTTACTGACTTCATGATATTCTGTTTTATCAATATACTATGATTTTTTGGAAATTTTTTGGTGGTGCCATTTTTCCAGCTTTACTGAGATAGAATTCACATATTATCTGTTCCTTTACTTAAAGTCGACAATTCAATAAAAACAGACCACACAACTCAACAACAACAACAAAACAAACAACCCAGTCAAAAAAATGAGCAGAAGGCTTAAATAGACATTTCTCCAAAGAAGACACCCAGATGGCCAACAGGCACATGACAAGATGCTCACTATTGCTAATTATCAGAGAAATGCAAATCCAAAATACAATGAGGTATCACGTCACACCAGTCAAATGACCATCATTAAAAAGTCCACAAATAATAAAGGCTGGAGAGGATATGGAGAAAAGGGAACCCTCCTACACTGTTGATGAGAATGCAATTTCGTGCAGCCACTACACTATGGAAAACAGTAGGGAGAGTCCTTAAAAAACTAAAATATAGTTACCATATGATCCAGCAGTCCCACTTCCTGGGCATATATTCAGAGAAAACTCTAATTTGAAAAGATACATGCACCCCAGTGTTCACAGCTGTACTATTTACAATTGCAAAGACATGGAAGCAACCTAAATGTCCATCAACAAGTAACTGGATAAAAAAGTTGTGGTATATATGTATGATGGAACACTACTCAGCCATAAATAGGAATGAAATAATGCCATTTGCAGCCACATGGGTGGACCCAGAAATAATCATACTAAGTGAAGTAAGTCAGATGAAAAAGATAAATATTATATGATACCACTTATATGCAGAATCTGAAAAATAATACAAAAGAATTTATTTGCAAAACAGAAACAGACTCACAGACATAGAAAACAAACTTATGGTTACCAGAGGGGAAAAAACAGGAGGGGGAGGGATAAATTAAGAGTATGAAATTAACGGATACATACTACTATATATAAAACAGATAAACAACAAAGATTTACTATCTAGCACAGGGAACTATGTTCAATATCTGGTAATAACCTATAAAGGAAAAGAATCTTAAATACAACCTATAAAGGAAAAGAATCTTAAATCTTAAATGTATATATATATATATATCTGAATCACTTTGCTGTACACTTGAAACTAACACAATGTTGTAAATCAACTATACTTCAATTTTAAAAATATTGCATTCAAAAAAAAGTTCATGGCAAGGAATTAGAATACTGTGTATCCATTATTTTTTCTCTTTGGTTTCTCCAAACACTGTAATAAAAATCTATGGTCCCTCAATGTGCAATTTCATAATAATACTGTTAAAGCAGAAGGCAGGGAAGTTAGACGAGATGGTGAGCTCTCAGAAAGCACTAATATTACTCTGACTCTATCACTGACTTGTAACCACTGTTCCTTTCTGTTATCCTTTTGTTATCCTCAATGTTGGCACCAGCTGGAATTTTGTTTCTTTAAACTCTTTAAACACTGATTATTAAAAAGTGTTGCTTTGTAGTGGATTGTGTCAAGTTAACCCGATGAAATTAAACGTCATGTGCCTGAATGTGCAAACACCATTGTCTTCAGAGTTTAAAAATGTACCTTAAAAAGAACACAAGTGATGACCCAGAGAAGCTTGTAAACTCTCCTGTGATGTTTGAGGCAAACATAATAAGACTACGTGTCTTCTGAACCTCCTGGTCATCAAGCTTACAGGTTTCAATACACTTTTGCTTACTTGGTACCTAGAGAAACTGAAGAATTATTTTTCTTTTATCACGAGTTCCTAAATCCTATACTTTGATGGTTTATTTTGAAGATTTCACAATCGCTGTCTCAGATCCAGTCAGATTTTTGCATCAAAGAAATCAGCGTACTCATTTCCCTTCACTTTGATGTCATATGAGAGATAGTGGCATCCTGCCAAAGTTTCTCACAGTGAGTTCAAGCTGTGACTGTACTGACGTAAAACCCGAATAGCCAGATGAAGAGTGAAAAATCCAATGAATCATTTGAATGTTTCTATACAAGACTTAATTAGCTGAAAATGATTTCAGTGGCATCTATTTTCAAATTTTAAACCAGAACTCAAGACATAAAATCCTGATTTTTTTTTTCTTACCGTCTATTTAAAGATAGGCAAAGAGCAATAAAATGATAACTGGAATACTGATTGGCTTTTGCATAAAAGGACAAAAAAAGAATATGGATATACACAGACCAAAAAAAAAAAAAGAATGAACTTCTTTTTAGTGGGTTAAGTTTTTCCATTGCTTTTTTTTCCGAGGAATTAGCTAACACAACATCTTTTTAAAAAATATTTCAAAACTAGTGTTTCTCTAGACTATCTCCTGGGATAATGACCTCTTACTTAATGATAATGAGCTCCTGAATTGCCTTAAATCCTTACTGTTAAATGCAATCAAGAATACATTTGCTGGGTATTATTTGAAAGCCTTTCATATAATTGCTTCAGCCACGTTAATAGTAAATGCCTCCAGCCTGTTTTGCCAACAGAAGTTAATAACAGAAGAGCTGACAAGGGGTATAAATTGCAGTTGCTCAATTCCGGTCCTTGATAATACATCCTCCAAAAATCAATAAAGTTTTCCAATTTATATGGTGGTAGTTTGGTTTCCAGTGATTAAGTAACTATTTAAAAGAGGTTAATTGTGGTAAATAGGCCAACATCCCCAAATCCCAAAACACACAGAAGGCTGGGCACCAACATAGCTCTATACGTCCATCACTAGGTGTGATAACATGACATCTATTTTCTTAAGTGGTTTTATTAGCTTCACCTACTTGCAATACTTAATATTTAATGGTAAGGGAGAATTGCCAACAATTAGCTCCTGGAAAGCGGCCAGTCTATCCACATTAACTGACACTTGCCCAGCCAAGTTCCCCAGGCTAGGTTAGTAACACAAATGAATAAGAAAACGAGATTGTTGCTACGAAGTATTGCAGGGACCCATTAACACAGAGTGGTCAGAAGGCTTTCTTTGAATCACCTGGACACAGCCTCAAAATGCACATTAAGAGGGGAGGGTACAGCTCAGTGCTAGAATGCATGCCTAGCAATATTGGTTCAATCCCTTGTACCTCCGTTAAAAAATTAATAAATGAACCTAATCACCACCCCCCACCAAATAAAAAGTCCCATTAAAAAAAAAAACTGAACAGAAAAATGATCACCTGCTACGAAAGCCCAGAAATCTATCTGCTGAACTTCATCAATCAGAAATGAGTGTTTTCTTTTCGATCAAAGAAAACAGAGATAAAATGGCTGCACTCGGTTAGTGCGTCATAAGGTATAATGAATGATGACCGTAGCCAGAATTCAAATAACCAGATATCACAGAAATCCAGTATACACGTATTTATCTTCTCAGTCACAGACTCAGAATAGGTGTGTGGATTTAAACTGATGAAAAGGTATGTGTGTTATTTGAAGGCTCTGGGGTCAGACAGATCTGAGTTTGAATTCTAGTTCTGCCATTTGCAACCTATTAGAAAAGAACCTTTCAAGCCCCAGCTTTATGACTGGTAAAATGAGAACAGTAGTTGTACCTCGTTTATCAGTTGTAAGAAAGAAAATAATGCACATTAAAATACATCACGGTTCCTGAAAGTGCTCAGTAATTTTTAACTACTATTCATGGTATTGTAGACAGTCATGAACACGGTTTCCAGACTGGACAAAAGCAAAAAAACAAGATATGCACTTAAATTTTCATTTCACATAAAGAATAATTTCTTAGCAGAAATATGTCCCATGCAGTATTTGGAACTGACTTATTCTTTTAAAAATATCTCCATTATTTTTCTGAAATTCCTATTTATTTGGGCCTTCTACATTTTATCTGCAACCCACTTCATACAGCATGTGTGCAAGAAAATTCATGTATCTGTGACTTAGTTAAAAACTTAATGGAAAATAAAATGTATACATTAAAATTCCTTTTTATTTCTCTTATTTAGAGAAATAACCCCAAACCCTGACTCACTGTCTATACACCTTCATTTCAGATAGAAGAAGTTCCTATTCTGATTAACAGATGCTCGTCTTGGACAGTTGCATCCATGAAGGAGATCAAAGTATACTTGTGGAAGAACTCCAGGCCTTCGAAAGGAGGACCAGCACAAACTGCTGGCTACAAGAAGTACTCCCAGGCTGGCCTATCTTCCCCACGCCTCTGTGCTCTGTCTTCTGCTTGGCTCCTGTCTGCCTGTGACCCGAGTCGGAGCCATGGAGTTTGGCTCTCCCATTGGTATCTCTGCGTTACCCCAGGATCTGGCCCCGGTCACGTCCCTGATTCTGTTTCAACTGCATGGACTGTGCTTTGGAACGCTGTCCATGTTTTCTCAGCATTTCCACCCCTGTTTTGTTCCTGGCTTGACTCTGCACCCTCATCTCAGTGCCAATATCTTGCACAAGTCTATTCGGCTATGTTACCAATACAGGAACTGTTTTCTAAGCCCCAACAGATTGGACTCTACAAATCAGTGAGAGCGCCAGATATAACAGGAACACTGATAGCAGTGAGAAATTACGGTTCGCCACCTGACAGCAGTGATAGGCTGTAATAATAGCATGCCATTGGTTGGGATCTGACTGCTCGCCAGTCACTGTGTCACACACTTAGCAACACTGTCTCTTTTCGTCCTCCTCGAAGTAGGCAACACTACACCCATTTTACTGATGAAGAAAGTGACATCGCACTACTAGTATGTGCCAGAGCAGGAACTGAATACTGCTCCCTAACTCTGCAGACCACGTACTTTTGACCACAAAAGGCCACCTGCTCAACAAAAGAGGTCATAGAAAAGAAAAGGTTAAGTGTCATGAACCCAAAAGGCATGTCATCTTAGGCCACTGAATATAAGTTCCAATGGTGACTATGTGTACCTATATTCAGTGTCTCAAGAGTACAGTATTACAATGTATATGTCATTTATATGCATGGATATATTTGCATTGTAATATTCTGGTCTTGAGCCCAGATGACCCCACTCTATTATGATACAAGTTAACTCAATATTTAATTTTAGAAGGTAGAATCACCACAAAGACTTATTATCTGGAGAGACAGTATAGTGACGTGCTTAAACACGTTTGGGGGCGGGATGGGCAGAGTTCCAATCATGGCTTCACTCCTTCCTACTAATTATGAGAACTTGACCAAGTTCCTTGACTTCTTTCAAGCTCAGGCTCTTTGGAAGAGAGATGGTGATAGTACCCACCTCATAGTCTGGGAGTGGGGATTCAGTGACAGGGCAGGTGGTGACAGACACATCACGATCTCAGAAAAATGCTGGCATAAACACCGCCAGGAAATATGCAGTATGTTTCAGATTTTTGTCCAAAACAGTGGGGAAAAAAAAAAAGGAAAAGCTGTTTTTAAAAAAGAATCCAACCCTTAGCTAACTGGAAGAGTTCGTTCTTCTGAATAATTCATATCCTAAGGTCCTCAATAGCAAAGCTATATATACAGCTGAACCTTAAACAACACAAGGGTTAGGGACCCCACCCTCTGCCAAATCCAAAATCCACTATAAGGAATAGTTGTCCCTCACTGTACTCATTTCTTCTGTATCCTAGGTTCCATGTCCAGGGATGAAACCAACCTTGTATTGTGTATTTCTATAGTATTTTACTATTAAAAAAAATCCACATATAAGTGGACCCATACAGTTGAAACCCCTGTTGTTCAAAGTCAACTGTATATATATGGGTATTTTATATATGTGTATGTTTATATATACCCATACACACACACACACACACACACACACACACAGAGCTATTTCAAGCTATAACCTTCTTTCAACTAACTTAAGATCCTGAAGAATCCTTACAGAGTTTGGTCTCTTTAGAATCCAATGAACTGCAGTTTTAAGTGCAGACGCCTGAACCCCTCTCCGTACTCTATATAATCTCGCTCTCTGTACTGATACTGACGTCAGAACAGGAATAGATATCTGCGCTCTGTGTATTACACCTGTAACCTTATCACTACAGATTTGCTCTTCAAGTCCTAGTTTAGCAGACACACAAACAAGGAAAAAAAATCTACTAGAGCCCAGAGTGTGATCCAGAAAGGAATTATTTCTAGAATATAATAATGAAGATGTAACTCACCTCCACCCTCAGGAGTTGTCATTTTTCAAGTGATCAATGCCAGAGAGTGAAAAGGGGTGGAGAAAAAAAAAAGTTGTATCTTTTTTTTTGTATTTATTGTATCTACATATAAAATAGATAACCACCAAGGACCTACTGTATAGCACAGGGAACTCTATTCAATTTTTTGTAATACAATGGAAAAGAACCTGAAAAGAAAAAAAAAAAAGTATCTGTATAACTGAATCACTCTGCCATACACCTGAAGCTAACACTGTAAATCTACTACACTTCAATTAAAAAATAAAATTTAAAAAAATTTTTTAAAAAGCTGAATCTGAAACATTCTCCTCTGTGTGGCATTTTGGGAGTCAGCCTGTGTGGTCTCCACATCTGGATTGGTTTGGGAGAGGCTGCGCACATCCGAGATGGCAGCTGTGGTGGGAAGACCCAGCAGTGTGCCTGGAGACCAAAAGATTTGGACTGTAATCCCAGTGTCTCCACATCCAGCCAAGACTCGTACAACCTCAGAGCTTCAGTCTCCTCATCTGTAACATGTGAGCAATACCACTGACATCAGAAAATTATTGCTATAATAAGGGTTTTGTGTACAAAAGTGTCTAACACAATTTTTGGCATGTAGAAGGCACTTAAATGTTAAATGATTTGATTAAAAAGGGTTCAACTCTGCCTTTGTTCTTCTCAAGAGAGTCAGCAGAAGCAGAATGCTCCTCTTGGAGGACTCGCAGAGTAGTTTCAATAAGGAATCAGAAATCTTTCTGAAAAGTTGGTAAGTTTTTGACATCAAAGGAGATAAACACCATTTTAACGTCTGGGAATTTACAGATTCCAACCTTGTGACACTTACCTTCCTCTGGTTTAAGCCAACTGCTGAGTGAATTAACAAAGTTCATATTAAGGTCATAGAAAATCTTTCCAGTACAATTTTTAAAAGTGTGTGTAGGAATGAATGTACTTAATACCACCTGACTGCACACTTAAAAATGGTTAAAACGGAGAGGGAGAGATATAGGTCAAGGGTAGAGCATGTGCTTAGCATGCACGACGAAGTCTTGGGTTCAATCCCCAGTACCTCCATTAAAAATAAATTTAAAATATGGAGTATGAAAACGAATATATGTACATTCCTATATAACTGAAGCATTGTGCTGTACACCAAAAGTTGACACAGTGTGAACTGACTATACACCAATAAAAATACATAAAAAAACTAAAATAAGTAAATAAAAATAAACCTAATTACCTCTTCCTCCCCAAAGTAAAAAAGTAAAAACAAAAATTAAGATGGTAAATTTAATGTTATGTGTATAAATAAATAAAATTAAAATACACAATAAAAAATATGGGGGGAGTAAAATTGTGTGTAGAAATGAGAGCAGAACATGGGAGGGGGTACTGCTCTTATACATTCAAGAAAAAAGGTTTCCTTCTCATTGTTTTTTGTTTCTTGTTTTCTCCTGTTTAAGAAATTTAAATTTAAAGCCTTAAAAAAATAAGACTGAAAGTATTTTTTATGAACATTTTGATTTGAGCAATATCATATAGGAAGGGTGGAGAGGCTCTGAGTACAAACTGATAATTCTAGACAGGGGTAAATTCTAACATCTGTCTAGAATATTACAGGACTAAATCTTTTACAACAGAGTAGAACAATGAAGTTAATTTACCTGATGACATTAGGCCAACCTCACTCAACTAGTTTTTTGAATGCCCAAATGCTCCCTTTCAGATATTTTCATTAATTGTATGGATATTATATGAAATTATGTAAGATTCCTTGACGGCATGTCTGGAGCTCTTGTGATCTTCTATCGGTGATTTTAAAGTATGTACACGTGCAATCCAGTTATAAAGGTAATCTGTTTCAACAGTAAGTTAAAATGTAGGAAAAAAATGAGTTAATGAAACTTTTTCCTTTTGTATATTATTATACAGCTGTTGTTTATATAGGTTTTTGTGTATAATTCTCTGTTGTGTCTTTTTAATATATCATTGTAATTTTATTTTTTATTGAAGTATACTCAGTTTACAATGTTGTGTCAATTTCTGGTGTATAGCATAACATTTCAGTTATACATACATATAGTTCTTTTCATATTCTTTTCTAAGTTAATACAAGATACTGAATATAGCGCCTGGTGCTATACAAAAGAAAGTTATTATTTATCTACTTTATATATAATAGTATCTGCAAATCTCAAACTCCCAATTTATCCCTTCCCACTCTCTTTTCCCTCTGGTAACCATAAATCTGTTTTCTATGTTTGTGAGTCTGTTTTTCTTTTGTAAATAATTTGTGTCTTTTTCATTATAATTTTCAATGCTGTTTACAAAAGTTTCATAATTATCACTGAACAGTTACGTATGTTTTCTTTGTTGATGTGTGGGATTTGCACAAATATTCTCTTATAGCTGAATATTTGGGTGGTTTCCAATTTGGGGCTGCTATTTTAAAATGCTGCAATAAATATGTTCTTTTATATATTTTTATTTCTTTTTTTTAAATCATTTTCATCTAACAAATTCTGTTAATCGAAATATGTTATGTATATTGTCAAACTGTCTTCCAAAAATGATTATACCAATTATATTCTGTCACAGAATACTAGGGTTTTTACTATTTTCATTTATTTTGTTGACTTTAAGAGTGAATAAATAATACTTCGTTATTTTAATTTGCTTTTATTTGATTACTAAATAGAGTTAAAAAGCAGCCAAGGTTACAACTTGTAAGAGACAAAAAGCAAACACATTTTTATAATATTTGATAAGCAAGTAGTGTGTCAATCATCTTTTCTTTACACATTCTTCCAAGGTTTAAAGATCTTTGTTTACTTCCCAGCCTTTATTTTTCTTTAAATTCTATTTTATATCTTTCATAGAATACTTGTGTACCTAATATAAACAGGTACATTACTACTGACAGCTACAAAATTCATTAGGTGTAGTGAGAAGTAGACATTATTTGCACAATATTTAACTCTTTATACTGATTTAAAATTATATATAAGACACTGATTCTTAAATATTTTTGCAACATGAGTTTGGGAATCTGGTAAAAAGCTATTTATCTTTTTTCCTACAAAATTTGATGTAAACTGTTGGGAGACTGACACTCCCCATAATCACATCTATGAACGCAAATCTAAAAGCCTCACATGCCCCCTATCTAGTCCCATCTTCCTTAACAGCTGACTTTTTCATTTTAACTGGGCACACGGGTACCCAGAATAAAGACTGCATTTTGTTGCCTTCCCTGGCAATATGGGGTGGCGAATGATTTAATACTGGCCAATGGGATGTAGGCAAAGTTTGATGGGCATGCTCTGTAATAGAAGTGGGCGTGCCCTTCCTTCCCTCCTCCTTTTCTGCTGCCTGCATGACTAGGGTCATGAAGCTCAAGCAGACCAGTGACAAGAAAGACAGTCACAGAAGATTTCCTCATGTTTTGGGGACACAACAGTCAAGGCTCTGCCATTTGAAGTGGAGTCTGGGAGCACTGCAGTTAGGAGGTGGGGTAGCCATCATAACATGCCATGTGAATAAGTGACATTGTTCGCTGTTCTTCCTTGATTACATATAATACATTCTTCCTGCAACATTTCCTCAAAGGAAGGAGGATAGGAGCTTTAATCTTTCATCAGAATTTTATGCCTTTTTTATGTTTGTTAAATGTGAATTGTTTGATGCCCTAGAATGTAGCTTTTATGATAGAAAATTTATTCAGAGGTTTACTTTGGTTTTGAATGCTATTGCTTAAAGTTATGAACACATGTCTACCTTAAGCTTAAAATACAGCTTACAAGACATCCTGTGTATAATTTAGCAAAATTTAATATTTATAAGGGAAATTTAAACAATATTTGGTCTCAAGTTAAAAATTAATTAAACATCTTCAAATCTGCATCTATAAATTAAATATTTTCAGTTTCTTTTTTAAGTACTTTGCTTGCATGACTAATGAATCTTCTCAGGTACTTAAGAAGTTTTTACAAAGCTAATGAAAACTCTTTAAAACATTTTAATAGTGTTGATACACTTCATATACATTTTAAATGAGAATTTCCAGGCTGATCCACTATTTCAAAATCCAAGTTATCTTATATCTCTGTAAATGGGAACAGGTTTCTTAACACAAACTTATTAATATTGCAGGTTTAATTCTCTTAAATGTTTCTAAACTTAATTCTAAATTTCTTAGAACTGAGAGATATTTACTCAATAAAAGAAGTACTAGGGCATCCCAGGCAATTGGGATGTGTTTGTAGGGGGCAGGGTCCTCACCATCCAAGTGAAACTGCTTAATATCCAGAGATTTGGGCCAAGAGAGCTCCTAGAGTCTCCTAGGAACACAGTGAGCCCTAATGATGGTCTGTGACAGAGATTTCACTCCTCCTGGTTTTACCAGTGCCCTGGGAAACCTGCTGCCTTAGTTAGGTATGGCTCAGGAAATCTGTCGCTTCCTTCAATGGATTTTGCATTTCTTTGGTTCTTAGGGTAAGCAGATGTCTTTCCCGTTGAACTCTGAAGACTTTGATCTTAATGGACTTCTGTATCCTTTTCACATATATGTTTGCCTTTAGGTCCAATAGCTTTCACAGTCTTCTAAATGATATACAATTAATCTGTCTTACAGGGTTATTACGAGGATTAAATGAGGCAATCTACGAGAAGTCCTTACATCAGTGTCTGATTCAGAGGAAGCTCTATAGTATCTCATATCAGATTCATCAGTCACAATTTCCAATGTCATTCTCTTGCCATCATGTTTGCCCCCCAGTGGTCATAGGTGGGGTTCCTGTAGTAGTTTCAAAGGCTGAATCCCCGGCAGCAGCCTGAGATAAGCAGGTAGCACTTCACAGGCACAGTAAGACGGGACTACCCAGAGTGGGGGCTGTTTTCCCCGTGCACATGTACGGATGAGTGAGAGGCATCTTAGCCACCTACTCTAATTTTGTGATTCGTCTTCCTGAAACTGGATCATAGGCTGCACAGACTGTTAAACCAGGTGGTCCCCAATGTTCGTAGCAAATCTGAAGCCCTTTTCGCTTTCCTAGTCTACACACATGCCACTGCCAAGGGGGAGAAAAAAGGTATTACCATTTTAAAGGTCAGAAAGGACTTAATGGACACAGTTTGTTAGGAGGTAAAATTCTAATGAGAAAAGAAAAAAAAAAAAAAGGCAGATAGGGACAGATGGTCTCTTGGCTCTTTTTTGCTTCCTGTAGCAATATTTTTTTTTTCTTTCCTAGGCTAATATTCATGAAGCCTAAGAGTCAGGTACTACAACAGGAAAGAGAAAATACAGACTGGGAGGAGGTGGGGCGAAGGGCTGTTTTACTACCACGGCTTCCAAAAGCAACTGTCCATCAGAATCAGCTAGGGAGCTTTTCAGAAGTACAGGTTTCCAAGTCCCTCCTTCAATCTACTGAGTGAAAATCTTCTAGAATCTCTGTGGCAGTGCCCGGGGGATTATTACTTCACCATCTGGGTACTAGGTCACAATTTTAGCCTAACCACCAAGGCAGAAGACCAGGACAGGATTTAGTACCAACTTAGTAACAAGAGTATTTCTTTCATGGGCTTACCATTTGCATGCAAATACAATTTGAGTATGCCACAGTCATGGAACAGAGCTGGTCTGAACTTGAAAATATACGTTCCAGATGTCTCAACCTCCTCTTTTGAGATCAGATGAAGAAAACGGAGACAAAATTTAGGATTGGTGAACTATGCTCTTCAGAACTTAAAACTGTAACCAATTATGCAGATTTAATCTTACCATGAGACTATTACAGTAGCTACCATTAGTTACATGAATTCTATGTGTTGTGCCCCATGCTAAATTCTGTTCATGGTTTTTCTTACATAATCTTCATAATCACACTTTGAAATAGATAATTATATCCATTCAACAGGTTAAAAAAAATAAAAAATTTTTAGAGAGATAAAGCAACAGCTCAGGAGAATACTCAAATTCACTTGTTACCTTAGACTGTGATATTAATTACTTCATCAGACTACCCCCTTATAGTTACTCTGGACCATGTAAATCATCAAGGTACCTAGATACTTTAAAATACTTGACTCTTCTATTCAGATATTTCATCGATCACAACCACAAAATATGTACTGATACACATACAAAGTAGAGTGTAGTTAATTAAAGGTGTCATAATTATATTATGTTTAAAGCACTTATATATTTTTACTTCTATATAAGTTTATTTTCGAATTTAATAGAAAGGCAGCATGCAGAAATAGGGACAGAAGTAGAATTTGAACTTAAGCCTATATTTCTCTAAAGAGATAGTTGATAGCTTTAATTCAAAGAATCCTTGGACGTTAATAAGAAAAAACAATAACCCAGTAGAACATAGGACAAAGTACACAAACAGGCCAATCACAGAAGGAAAAATAACCCTGGGGGGAGGGCACAGCTCAGTGGCAGAGTGCATGCTTAGCATGCACGAGGTCCTAGGTTCAATCCCCAACACCTCTATTAAAAAACAAAACTGACAAATATATGCTTAAGATGAGCAACTTTATTAAACTGAATATAACTTAAATGTTCATCACAATAAAATGTGTAAACGTAAGTTTGTCCATGCTCTGGAACATTATATAGTCCTTTAAATGAATGAATAAGCAGGTTGGGTCTGAGAGTCCGCCACCCTGGGCAAGAGGGCAAAGAAAGTAACGTGCGTGCTTGTCTGAGGATGTACTTCTGCTTTTTACTGCATGCACTTCTACAATGCTTGACCTTTCTATAACTAAACTGTATCGATCTTGAGTTTTAAATAACGAAGTATTAAAAAATTTATGTAACTAAGAAGAAAGTAAGGAGTTAAACACTGGCTCAGATTCCCAAACTGTATCATGAGGGACTGAACATATGAATGGGAAAGTAGGAAGAGACATAAAAAACACAAAAGAAATAGAATAAGTTTAGAAACATTTAGAATAATATCCATTCTAATTATTTTTGGAATCTTCCTTTACAGAAAATCCACACATTCTCACTTTCACTGTTATAATACCATAACAATACCATGTGTACTTTATATTATTTTACAGTTCACAAAATACTCTTACACAGTGCAGTGGGTTAAATGGTGACCCCCTCCATCACCGCCCATGATAGGTCCATGTCCTAATTCCTGGAAACTGTGAATCCTATCTTATGTGGAAAAGAGTTTTTCCAGATGCAATTAAATTAAGGACCTTTAGATGAAGCCATCATCCTGTGAAATCCAGGTGGTTGCTAAATCCAGTGACAAATGTCCTTATAAGAGAAAGGTAGAAGGAGATTTGAGACAAAAGGAAGAAGAGGCGATGTGACCACAGAGCAAAAGCTGGAGTGAGGCAGCCACAAATCAAGGAATGCTGATGGCCATCAGAAGCTACCATGGGCAAGGAATGGATTCTCCCCTGGAGTCCTCCAGAGGGAATGTAGCCCTGCCAGCAGCTTGATTTAAGACTTCCCATTTCCAGAACCAGAAGAGAATACATTTTTGTTCTTTTGAGCCACCCAGTTTGTGGTAATTTGTTACAGAGGCCACAGGAAACTAATACTCCTAGTTTATATCATTTTGGTTTTATTTTTTGTAGCAGATTTTTGAAGCACCTAGAGTCAAAATGTTATTTTCCAATCCTTCTCAAACTTTTCCAAAAATAGGAGGGAACAGTTCCCAACTCATGCTATGAGGTCAGTCTCATCCAACTACCAAAACCACACAAAGACATTATAAGAAAACTACAGAGGAATGTCATATGTAAAAATCCTCAAAAAAACTAAAAAAAATCAAGTCTAGCAACATGTAAAAAGCATTACAGAGCATGAGCCAGTGGTATCTATCCCAGGAATACAAGATTGATTCAACATATGAAAAGCAATCACTGTAATGATGCACCAAATTAATAGAATAAAAGGAGGAAAAAATGACCATTTCAATAGACACAGAAAAAACATTAAATAAAATCCCACCCCCTTTCATGATATAAGCACTTAACAAGCTAGGAATACAAAGCAACTTCCTCAACCAGGTAAAAACCATCTAAAAAACCTACATCTAACATTATACTTAATGATGGAAAACTGAAAACTTTCCCCCCTAAGATCAAGAACAAGATGAGGTGTCTGCATTCACCATTTCCATTCAACACTGTGCTAGGGCAATTAGGCAAGAAAATGAAGTTGTAGACACACAGATTGGAACAAAAGAAGTCAAAGTATCTCTGTGTGCAAATGACACAGTCTTGTACACAATAAATCCTAAAGGATACACATACACATACACATACACATACACACACACACACACACACAAAGTTAGTGCTAACAAAATAGGTTCACTGAGTTTGCAGATGACAGATCGGTGTATAAAATGACTTGCATTTTTATACACTGGTATGAGTTATCCAAGAATGAAATTAATGAAACAATTCTACTTACAACAGTCTCAAAAATAATAAATTTCCTAGGGATAAATTTAACCAATGAAATATATGATTTATATACTTAAAAACTATAAAACTTTGTTGAAAAAAATTATAGAAGACCTGAATAAAAAGAAAGACATTTTCTGTATATATATTAGACGACAGTATTACTAAGATGGCAGTATCTTCCAAACTGATCTATAGATTGAATGCAATACTTACCAAATTTCTGCGTTTTTTTTTTTAAGAAACTGTCAAGCTGATCATAAAATTTGTTAGAAAATGGAAGGGTCCCAGAACAGCCAAAACAATCTTGAGAAAGAAGAACAAAATTGGAGAATTTACACTTTAAAGTGTCAAATACTTACTACAAAACTACAGTAATCAAGACAGTGTGGTACTGGCATAAAGACAGACATATAGGTCAATGGAGTAGAACAGAGTCCAGGAATAAATCCTAACATCTATGGTCAACAGATTTTCAATAAGGGTGCCAATATAATTCAGTGGGAAAAGTATAGTCTTTTTAACTAATGGTGCAGAGACAGTGGATAACATGCAAAAACAAAAAAAGAATGTGGACCTATTTCACACTACATACAAAAATTAACTCAAAATGGATCAAAGACTTAAATGTGAAAGAGAAAGCTTCTAGAAGAAAGCGTAGCAGAAAAGCTTTAGGATACTGAATTAGGCAATGATTTCTCAGATATGACACCTAAAGCACAAACAAAGGAAAAATAGATAAATCAGACTACAAAAGTTAACTTTTATGCATCAAGTGACACTATGAGAATGTGCAAAGACAACCAAAAGAATGGGAGAAATTATTGCAAATCTGAATAAGGGTCTAATACTCAGAATAAACATGCATATAACTCAAAATGAAAAGACAAATAAGCCAATTTAAAAATAAACGAAAGATTTAAATAGAGATTCCTTTTAAGAAGACATACAAATGGCTAATAAGTATGTGAAATGATACTGAACGTCATTAGGTGATTAGAGAAATGCAAATAAATCCATAATGAGATACCAATTCATACTTCCTTAGATGGTAGTAATCATCATCATCATCATCATCATCATCATCATCATCAACAATAGAAAGTAACGGATATTGGTGAAGATGTGGAGAAATTCAAATATTGCTGATGGGGATATAAATTAGCCATTTTGGAAAAAAAACCTGACAGCTTCTCAAAAATTTAAACATTGTAACAAAGTTACCACCCAAGAGAATTGAAAACATATTTTCACACAAGAACTTCTTGCACATGAATATCTCTATCAACACGATTCCCAATACCCAAAAAGTGGAAACAACCCAAATGTCCATCAACTGATGAACTGATAAACAAACTGTCGCGTATTCATACAACAGAGAATTATTCAAAGGAATGAAGTACTGATACAGGCTACAACATGAATCTTGGAACTTTATGGTAAGTGAAAGAAACCAGACACAGAAGGTTCCATATTGTATGATGCTATGTATGTGAAATGTTCAGAACAGGTAAATCCTAGAGACAGAAAGTAGACTGATGGTTGCCAGAGTCTAAGGGGAAGAGGGGAGACTGTTAACAGGTATGGGGTTTCTTTTTTAGGGTGATGAAATGTTCTGGAACCGGATAATAGTGATGGTCAGACAACCTTGTGAACATACTAAAACCACTGAAATGTACATTTTAAGATGGTGAGTTTTATGTTTTGTGACTTATATCTCAATCAATAATTCCAAGAAATAAAGCAAAAGTAAAAGCTAAATCTTTCTTCTAGTTACTATGGCTGCATAAAAAACTACCCCAAAATGTGGTGGCAAAAAAATGGCCATTTCATATGGTCATGGAATTTAAACAGGTTAGAGCAAGATGGTCTTGCTCTGCTCTGTGACATCTGGAGCTCCAGCTGGAAGACTCCGAAAGACTAAAATCATTTCCAGATACCTTTACTCATATGTCTGTTAGTGGATGTCTGGCTGTGGGCTGAGCTCTTTGTGAGAAGTGTTGACTGGAACAATTTCTTATGATCTGGCCACATGGTCTGGGCTTTCTCACAGCAGGGTGGCTAGGTTCCAAGGACAAGTGTCTCAACAGAGGGAGAAGAGAGGCAGGTGGGAGCTGTTTCACTTTTCATGACCCAGCCTCTCGGAAGTCACACAGTCACTTCCCACGCTGCTGTCCCTTAGAAGTGAGTCACTAAGTCTCACCCGTATTCAGTGGTGAGAATACAGAATTCACCTCTTATTGGAGGAATGTCAAGGTCACATTTTAAGAAAAAGATAGGAATAGGATAAAGCAGGAAATAAAATCTGCCATACTCTTTAATAATAATATCCTGCTGGTGGTGGGGGAGGGGGGAAGTGTGATCTATTCAAAGTAAATTTTGTAAAATAGAAATCTGAGATTTTGTGGATAAGCCACTAGATTTGAGCAAAAACAATGTACCAGTGTCTCCGACAACATGACAATGAAGGAAGAAGCATTTAAAAGCTGTATTTATTCTGAGCACTTTTTTGACTATAAGTTATATCTTCAATCACTCCTTCAGTTATTCATTCATTAAACAGAAATGTATTATTGCCAAGTGTTCTTTTAGGCTCTGGGATGCATGAGTGAGCAAGAAAAGACATATGGCACCTCGTCAGAGCAGGAAAGAATAATGACCACAGAGTTACATAAATGTGATCAAAGGGGAAATACAGCGCTGCAGGAGCACAGTGTGGTGTCTGCTCACACTACCCAAATGTGTAAATAGCCATTGTGTGAGATGTGGCTTTTTAGGCATTAATAATAAACAACATGATCCAGAAAGAACATATTAGTTACTGGAATGAAAATCCTTCCACAAGTGAAAGAAGATAAATCACAGAGCAAGGCTCTGGCAGTTTAAATAATTAACTGGAGACTAAAACAATAATTCAGTGGCTGAACTTACATTCCCTTATCCTCTCAACCTCCTGCCTCAGTCTCCAGTCCCCTTAACCACCACCAGAATGACCTGGTGGGGAAAAGTCAAGAATTTAGGTAATTATACAAGTTCTAACAACTTTTTAAATCCTAAGGACACTATACCTATTGGACTTTATTTTAAAATGACTCACATAATAATTTTAATTTTTTTCACATTGCTATGCCCATGTTCAAAGAGTTAAAATTTTAGTAAATTTTTCACCCTTCACTTTGCTTAATCAAAATACAGAAAATGTAATTTAACTAGGCATTTCAGAAACTTATATATTCTGTAGTCACACTGATGCTAAACTGCATTTTTTCTTAGAACACACTGAAAAGAACCAGGGTTTTTTGCCCCAAGCCTTAATTATTTGAGATAACAGTACAAGTAAGTAACATGTAATTATAGCTTTATGCAGATGAAATTCAATTCATTCTCAAGTTACATAAAAGAGACAGGACACGAACGAATTCAACTAGGGAACAGAACCAACGACCTTATGTTTTCCTGCCCAAGACAGTTTATCCCTGGAAAAGGAGCTTTCAGTCTTGTAAAATAGCAGCTGGGGTGGGAAGAAGTGACTCTTGCCACTTTGAACACAAGAATGTAAAACAACTACAACCAACCAGTTTGGTCTGATTTTGAAACCAAAGAATATATAACTCAGTACAGCGGAAATCCTTTTGGGTAAACTCATATTTTCTTTTCAAAAGTGGGGAAAAAAGTTTAGAAAAAGTCTTTCTGAAAACTCACTTGCTTAAAAAAACTAAGTGTAAATATATTCCCATTGTCCGGAATACAGTTCCACCTGCACCTCCTGCCTCATCCTCCCCGAACCCTCCACCTCTCCAACCCCACATGAGCTTTTATCATTGTGTATTGTCATTTTGTCGATTTCCAGCTCATTTTCAGCATTAGACTATAAGCTCCTGGAGGGCAGGGACTGAGTCCTGCTGTCTTTATATACTGGTATCTGGCATTCAGTGGACACTTGAAGAATGATGAAAGAAAGAGAAGGGAGAGAGAAGGAAGGAAGGAAGGAAGGAAGGAAGGGAAGGACAGATGAATTTTGAAGACTGAAGCAAAATCGGCAGTGACAGATAAGAGGTTCTAAACAATACTTAAAATTTTTCATTTTGAGGACCCTCCTACACTGTTGTTAAGAGTGGAAACTGGTGCAGCCACTAGGGAAAACAGTATGGAGAGTCCTTAAAAAACTAAAAATAGTGCTACCATATGATCCAGCAATCCCACTCCTAGGCATGTATCAGGAAAAGATGAAAACTCTAAGTTTCAAAAGACACATGCACCCCAATGTTCACAGCAGCACTGTTTACAACAGCCAAGACATGGAGGCAACCTAAATGTCCACTGACAGATGATTGGTAAAGAAGATGTGGTGTATATATACAATGGAATATTACCCAGCCATAAATAGGAATGCCATCTGCAACAACAGGAATGGACCCTGAGATTATCATACTAAGTGAAGTAAGTCAAAGACAAATCTCATATGGCATCACTTATATGTGGAATCTTAAAAAATGATACAAATGAACTTATTTACAAAACGGAAGCAGACTCACAGATATAGGAAGGAAACTTACAGTTACCAAAGGGAAAAGAGGAAGGGATAAATTAGGAATTTGGGATTAACAAATACATACTACTATACATAAAACAGATAACCAACAAAGACCTACTGTATAGCCCAGGGAACTATATTCAGTATCTTATAATAACCTATAATGAAAAGAATCTGAAAAAGAATACATATATATGGAAAATGAATATATGTATATGTGTATATGTGTGTGTGTGTATATATATATATATAAAACTGAGACATTATGCTGTATGTCAGAAATTGACACATGGTAACTGACCATACTTTAATAAAAAAATATATAACTGAATCATTTTTCTGTACACATGAACCATTGTAAATCAACTATACTTCAGTTGAAAAAGAGAAAAGAACAGCAAAAATTTTTTTCACTTTGATGTGTTTAGATTTGTTACTCTGGCTTTAATAGAAACTAGGAAGAAAGTCTCGTTTTTCTCTCACATATTTTTTCCCAGAACTACTTGTGAAAGTTATATCTGATTTACAAAGAAAATGTTAACATATTTAAGTCTTGTTGCCATCGACGCTGCCGGGAAGTAAAGATGGGATTCCGTTTGGAGGTTTTTCTCACAGATTCCTGTCTCCTCTGAATTTCCTCAGAATTTGTCATATGAGGAATTAAAAGTAATCAGGAAGAGTAAAGCACATAACTCATACATTTTATTACAGTCCCTCTCAGAACTCTAGGTAACACGTTTAATGTACCATCTTTATTAGTCATCATAAAAAAGAGTTACCTTGAAAAAGAGATTACCCTTTTAATGGGCTTATCTCACCGTCACATCATCACAGACGACAGTGTTACTGTGTACGAAAAAGGACATTAGCATCAAAGGGGTGTCTCTGCAATTTGAACTTAGTTTTAAAAAAACAAAAGTACACATACTTCTCAGACTCACACCTTGTTCCTAGAAGCCATCTGATTTCCTTGTCCATCTCAACACAAATATTATAATAATATTCTAATAATAAAATATTATAATAATAAATAATATTCTCAACACAAATATTATGGAATGACTTTTAAACAGAAAAGCTTCATAATTATATGCCTTCACATGAGGTCAATCTCCTGTGATAAACTTTGACACAGAGATCTGGACATAAGGGAAGGTTGTTCTTGTTTTTTTATCAATTGGAAAAATGGATAAATTATCTGAACTTATTTTGAGAATTAAACCAAATTGGAACTTCCTCCATGATTTGGAGGAGGAAAATTATCCTCAGATAAATACGTAAGGATGAGTGAAATCTTTTAACCTTTTAAAGACCTGAAGTCAATGGAGATATTTAGGCTGACTTCTGATGGCAGTCCTCAGACTGGAGAAACATGTCAGTTCTGGTTACCAGTTTGCTGGTTTCAAAGGACCATTGCGAAACTTATCTGCCTGACAGACCTCTGCCTCAAGTGGAAAAGCTGGTCTGTATCAGGAGATTCATTAAAAGACGCACTTGATGTTAGTGTAGACACTGTCATGAGTTACTGGCAAAAGTGACTTTCATTGTCGTCATTCCCTCGGGTAGTTCACACAAAAGGCACACTTTAGAAGCTACATAACTGAGAAAAGTTACTTGTAACACTTGTAAATTATTTAGATTCTAGAGGAATCTATTTTAGCTAGTAAATGGAAGATTAAAGAGGGTTCAAATTTTTCATCTACAATTTGTGTATGAATCATCTGAGGAAAGAAAGCTTATTAAGTGTCCCAAGAACAGTACCATAACATACGGTTTTTTAAAAGAATAAGCCATTGCTAAACAGAATGTGGATCATGTTACCGCTTCTATTATATTGGTTCCTGTAAATTTGACTGCAAATCTTAGGGAGATCTGACACATAAACCTCTAAAACTTGTTATTCTGTGAGTTGGGATCCAAAATAGAATTCAGCTCAAACGTTTGATATGACTTTTATGGGAATTAGCTTATATTTCAAAGAAAGGCAAAACAATCAAGAAACACACACTTAAAAATATTCTCAGGGATGAGGACCTAAGATGAAAAATCCTCCTAAACAAGTAAGGGAAAACATAAAAACAACAACAACAAAAAAAATCACTAGGTTTTTTTCTCACTTTCGCAATATTTACATTGCAATGTTTTGAAATGTTACTTAATTTTCTATCTCTCCAGAAGTGTTCTGAAATTTAAGGGAAGAAATTATGCCTTACACAGCTCAAGGCCGTATGGTAAGAACTTTAGTAACTGCCCAATAAAGATTTGTAATTACCAGGTACATTATACAGGATTCAAGTTATCCTGGTATCCTGTCTGGTAGGATCTTGTAATTAAAACCAAAGGATACTGATCTTACACTCCATATACCTTGGAGATAACTATAAAATATACTAGGCACATGTGACGGCCCAGCTCACAGTGGATATGTGACTAGGGTCTTTTTAAGGACTCTTAGTTTGCATTGTCACAGAATTTTAAAATTTTCTTTATTTTTACAGACCAAAATAAAGTTAAGATCTGACTTGCAAAACCAATAGGAAAGAGAAAATTGGGTATTATCTTGCAAATTATGCTCTTTTGATGGCTAATTTCCGTCTTTCCAGATAGTTGGTTCTTAATGATCCAGAATCTCTACATTGTAGGAGCTATTGTCATGATTATAATGACAGTAACAATGGCTAATTATATCCAAGCCATTTATGGAATTATATTTATTGGAATTATGAGTCCATGGAAAGAAACTCCCTGGAGGGAGAACTTGTATGATTAATAATTTCAATTTTAAGGATGTAAAGAAAATCTCTCAGAGCATGAAGCTATACGAAGGGGCCTTTATAACTTTAAAAGTTCCATTTTTCTGATATGGTCAAACACAGTGTGAGATCGGGTTGAACTGTTTCCCAGCTAAGTGAGTAAGTATAACAAATAGGCTGGACTTGTCTCCATTACCACGTACTGTTTATTGATCTGTTTGAGGAGCGCCCTGGACCTCCACTGGGCTCAAAGCAATTAAGTGAGTCTAAATTGTGAACATTTTGCAGATTAAAAAAAAAAAACTAATGCTCAGAAATCCTTACTAAATGGTCTGGAATTATGTGCAGAGCAAGGCAGTCGTTCCAGAGCTGGGACCTATGAGTCCTAAATCACGTCTTGAATTATTACTAAATCCTGTTCCAGGCAGTTTCCTGTTTCCTTGTTACCATTCTCTATTTTAGATTGGGTTTGAAATACTTCTCACATTGCTTTCAGTGATTTATTTTCTATTACAATTAGATACAGTGGTTAAAATGTTTTACATTTTTGTATTTTCTGTGCACATGGATAACATCTAGACAGACGCCCCCTTCCTACATGCTACACTAAGAAAAAAGGACAGAATGATTATGAATTATTACATTTTTTTTCTCCAGGTTGAGCTGACCAAGAATGATAATATACCAGAAAGGACCAAATATTAGAGGATTCGTTTTTTTGATTTCCCCTTTCTTCAATAAACAGAGTTATTTAGTAACATAAAAAAGTCTTATTGGAAAAGTACAGTTTAGTGTTATCAGTGTTCTCATATATATTTCATGACAGGGAACAGAACAATAATTATCCTGCCAAGCAAAAGCCATAAATTTTAAGTATACTTCCAATTCTTCTCCATTTTCAAAGATCTGTAAGGGATATCAAGGAATAGAAATTCAGTAAACACAAAGGTTGCTCGACTCTTCCACTTTAGAAAAGTTCTGACTAATGTAATTAAGAATATTGTAACTTAAAATTTTAAAAAATCTTAACACTTTAAAAAACTATCTTAAAGCCTGTTCTCCACAGGCTTCCATATAATGTAACTGTATAGAAAAATGAATGATGCAATTTAAAGCAAATTGTGACATCATTTTACATGAGCATTCATATGTCTATAACTGAGCAAAGGAATTCGATTAGCCTGTGATTATAATTCACATAATTAAACTGTCTGAAGATTACACAGTATTAAATATTCATTTTATATTAAAAAAAACTGCTTTGAGCTAGTCTTATTCATTAAATTTAAGTGACGTAAATGCAAAACTCCTTATTTTAAATCTTGAAATGTATTTAGAGTTGGAGTTTGTCAAGTATAGAGTAAGAAAGCTAAGACCTACATTTAGACATGATTTAATTTATGGTCATTTAAAAGTTTTCCCTAATTACACAAGAACAACTGGAATGCACCTGGGCATTAAAAAAAAAAAAAAGCAAACCTTGCAACTGAACATTTGCCATTTTTATTCTTATCAATTTCATTATCAGACCTGTGTCAAAAAAAAAAAAAAACTTTTTAACACCCATGAGCAAGTGTAGCAATTCATACCCAACACCTAATGTTCCAAGGATATAGTTGATGCTGAAATTAACCTCAGATGCACATCTTCTCTTTCTTTTGTTCCATCTCCTTTATTCCTACTTTGCCTATATGGCTTTCTGTTGACTCTTCAGGGTGTATCAGTGCCTAAGGTAGCAGTGATTGCAAAAGTTATCTTTCGACTAAAAAAAAAATTTTTTTAATCCTGTCTGGGGACACCTCTATGACTTCTAAACTTTCCCCTCAGTCCTGCAACTTCTAATGGGCTTCACTAGTAAAAGAAAAGCAGCCACAGGCTAGCAATTTTGTTGGCCAGAGTTATTTGTACGGAATGCGTGTGATGGCTTTAAACAGATCACTGGGGAAAAAAAGCGTTTAACTCTCAGTCTTTACCTTGAGTTCAAATACATGTCATTTAGAGTAACACGTGCGTTTTGGTAACAATGATCAAAGATATGAATTTATCTATTTAAAAGGAATCAAGAACCAAATTAGGTAAATATCTGCCTTTACCTCTAATTACACAGATGTGGAGCAAGGCCTTGGGGTCTCCTAACTCCCCATCTGCAGCACTACCAACATTGCTCCTATTTTATCAGGGAACAGTAGCCAGTAATTTTGCACTTTATATACACATATGACTCCCTAGGTAGATACATAGGTAGTTTCTATCCCACAGATACATAGTTTTATACATATATACACATAAATATACATTTTACTTTTATACATCTATATACATTTTTGCATTTCCTAAAATATACTACTTCTCTGCTTTACCATAAAACTTTTCACAACATTTTAGTCTCTTATTTTATATACTGAATACGTCCAGGGATACTAGTTAGAGATTTATAAAAGTAACTTTTGGATTTACAGATAAAGAAGGGAGTTTTGGAAGAGTCTGGCGGGGACGTTCACATGAATAGCCAATGAGGAAGCACTCAGAGAAAAATTAATTGACTTTGTGCTTAATCTTGTAAGTCAGGTCACTCAGAATTATCAAACTTGTTTGTACAGTCAAACTTGCAACTCTAAGTCAGAAGGTTAAAAAAAAAATCCGAAGTCTAAAACTCAGAAAAACGTTCTTCAGTCACACACAGACTGTAAGTAACAATCTCAGACTCTTCTAGAAAGAAACAGTAGAAGGCAAATGAGTTTCTGTCATCTTTTAAAATGCCCCTGAGCATGAAAATCATCACAAAATTCCGATGAGCTGGTCGTCTCCCCAATACTTGGTTCTTGCGCTAGTGGGCTAGCTGACCACTGGCAGGAACTGATTGGTGGATGTGGTTAAACCAACCAGCAGAGCTCTTTGTAAAAGGAATTAATGGAATGAAAACATGGCAATTAACCTTAAGTCTCTAGTAATTAATCGTAAATAGACCACTCTGTTCAATTTATTCAGATTTCAGGAAAAAGAAGCCACAGACTGCAGTTTGTTTAGTACATCAATGGGTCTGCCCACAAAACATTTTTGCTTTTGGGGGGAAAAAAAAAACAAACCACTGTTTGGCCAGTGCCTGGAGAAAAGCATCTGACCAAAGTGTTTGAGTCAATGACTTCCTGCAGATAGCCTCCCTATAGGGGTGTGATACAGTAGCCAACTGTGGGGCAATTTGCGAAAGACTTCAGCTGGCTGAACTCTACTGGGTAGTTTCAGCGCAATGTTTGAAATAAGTGTTCGTCTTGAAAATGTTTACCTTAAAACAAGAATTGCCTTCCTGTTTTATTTTGAAATATGCTATTCAGCTGTTAGAATGTCATTACAGTCACTGTTTGCTTACCTAATTGGTTTTATAAAGCAAGTATTGTCCAGATGTTGCTTCAGTGCTCCAAGCACTCCACCAAGTACTGGACATAAAAGACAAGCTTCTTTTGTACTGCAAATGTCACGTCTTTATTTCCGGGTGTAACATTGATATTAAGTAAAGTATTTTAATACTGCTGTATATTTCCAAAGACATTACTGTTACAGTACATTCTCAAGTCTCTGTATGTTCTCATAAACTTAAATGCATAGGTGAACAATTATCCAGTTCCTGTCACGTTCTCCAAGCAGTGTGTAAACCTGAACCTTTTGTTACTAAAGAGGAGTCTCCCACGTTTTAACAGACTCCTCTTTTGCTTGAAGTAGTATCTGATCTCAGCCACCTGTGATTTTCTATTTTCCTTAAGCTCCTGGTATTTCCATCTAAATTATACTTCATTTCCACTTGTCAGGTCCTGTGGCTACGTCCTTTTCAAAATTAACAATGTCCCTATATCTTTCTTCCCATTCCGAATATCACTCCTGCTGCGAATCTTTATCATCTGCCTAAACATTTTCAAAACCTTTTGAAACTGTTATCCAGTCTATAGTTCCACACCATCCTCCAAGTCTTTCTCTTAAACTCCCCTCTCTGTTTGCCAAACAGACAGAATTCAGCTTCATAAATGATTGCTCATCTACATACATCTTTTGTTCCAGCTAAAATAAAGAATATGCTATGGCCACCCAAAGGATATATTCCATGTCTCTCTCTTTTTTTTTTTTTTTTTTTGCTTCTGTTATTTCTCCCCACAGAGAAAGCTTATCAATCTTTTCCTCATTTTTCTGTACCCAACGTAGCTTTTGCAGGAGACTTCAGATTCTTCCTGTGATCCTGCATTTCTCCAATCTCAAAGTATTTCATTTGTCCTAGTTATTTTAGTCAGTTGTGTTTTGCCCTGTAAAATCCTTTGCAATGTACCCTGAATAGGTGATTTTTGTGTGTGTGCTGCTTTCCTCCAAGTCCTGAGGTTCTGTGAAGAGTTCTGGTACTCCTCAAGAAAAGTAGCCCTGCTTAGAAGAGAATAAACTCTGAAAACCACTGACATATGTTATCACTCAGCTCTTAAAACTCACACTGAAGAGCTAGGGAGAAAAGGAACTTAGTCTTTTTCATTTTAATGTGCATCCAAAGTGCCTTGTACATAATAGGGATGAACAAATATTTAAATACCAGTTAAGGCTTTTACCTCTTGTGAGTAACTGAAACATAAAAGTCCTAAAAGAAAGCATAAATACTCAATTTTACACGGTACTTCAACATGTCACATGAGAGTAGGCCATGAAAGGGTTAAACAGCAAGCCCCTGACCTGTTAAAGGAGATTTAGGCACTTCAGCAGAAACGTCATGTCACCCATGTTTCTACCTAATGGGAGACTCATTTTTAGCCTGGAACCCAGGAGGCAGGATTTTCTCACCAAGAGGGCCAATTTAACTCGCCCTAACCATTTCATAAACAGAAATCAGAAATGGGAAGAATGCATTTGGGGTATGATAATATATACATATATGGTCTTTGTCCCTGTTTCCTGGAACAGGGCTTTTAAAATTCTTGGAATTTCCTGAGTGATAAGGATGAGCTTGTTATGCTAATGAAGTGAGCCCTGAATCGCTTTAAGGTGGAGACTGCTAACCACGGAGACCGAGACCTATTCTGTGATTAGAGGGTTGGAAGTTTGCACCAACTCAACATCTGGAAATGGGAGAGGAGCTGGAAACTGAGTTCAATCACATGGCCAATGATGTACTCAATCAATCCTGCCTCTATAATGAAACCCCAATACAAACTCTGGACACTGAGGCTCAGTGGAGCTTCCTGGTTGGTGAACACATTGGTGTGCTGGGAAAGTGATGTGTCCAGATTTCAGGAAAAGAGAGTATTAGACACTCTCCACTTCCCCCAACCACCTGCCCGCACCCAATGTCTCTCTTCATTCAGCCATCATAACCTTTATAATGAAACTGTAAGCATATGTATAGCACCTTCAGTGAGTTTGGTGAGTTGTTCCAACAGATTATCAAATCTGAGGGAGTTGTGGGAAACCCTAAGATTTTTTTGCCCACCAGGCAGAAGTGAGGGTGGCTTGGAGACACACAAACTTGTAACTGACGTCTGAAGTAGGGCCAGTCTTATGGAGAAACTTAACCCTTAACTCGGGTCAGTTCTAACTCTATGTAGTTAGCACTGGAATTGAATTCTAATTCAATTCAACTGGGTGTAGGACACCCAGACGACATCAGAGAATTGATGTCAGAATGCAGTACTGCAGTTATTCATGAGGTAGTTGCTCGTAAGGTATACATAAAGCACAGAAATGAGAGACAGTGATGCAGAGGGCCTGGCAAGGAAGAGGAGGCACCCCAGGATAACAGGCAATTCACAACAGGAATTTTGCCAAGAGTCATGAAGAAATGAACTTTCTTAATAAGAAAAATTGACAGTTGAGTCTTGAGACAAAATTTTATGAGGCATAAGGTAGACAGAGAAGCAAAACTTGACTCCATCTTCTTAACTCAGAACAGGATGTGTCTGTACTTAGAAATGGCAAGGTATGTGTATGGGTGTGGGGGGTGCAGACTGCATCTGGATGAGAACAAAGATGTTTCTCTTAGCCATGCACATTAAGGAAGTTTCACCTGTTTTAAAATGAAGACAGAATGGGAAGTCAGTATCAGAACCACGCCCTGTTGTGCATCATGATGCTTAACACCACGGTCAAATAAATGTAATTTCCAATCCCTTGTATGTGTTTAACCTAGCACTCTCATTGTCTTCCTAAAGCAGGAACTGAAAGACCTCTCTGAGTATTTTTGGAAATAGCTCTCTGGACTAGCAGATTTTGTAGTCAAAATTCTGGTACCCAGAATTGGCAAGAGCAGATACGTATTAACCAGCTTATTTGACCTTAACCAGGTTTTTTTGTGCCTGATTGCCTTACATATTCCACTTTTCTATAATGGGAGTCCACAAACAGAACAGACACTTTTAAAGAAAAAAATTATATACATACATACATACAATACAATACAATACAATACAATACAATACAATACAATATCCAAGACCTGGGACTAATTCCAAGTTGTAAATGGCCAAATTGTTTTGGTTCTGGGATTCTGGAAGGAAATATATTGAGAACAGCAACTATTGATTCAGATAGCACATTTCCCCGCTGAAAACATGCAGGAAATGGGAGTGATGTGAATGAGTGTGTAAAGGGGCATTATATCCTGCACTTGATGAATGAATAGGCTCAGTTAGCCATTATCAAACCACCATGGGAACCATAAAGCTTACCTTCTCCCTTTCTTACAATCTGATAATCCGTAGAAAACATAAAACCTTTCTTCCTGCTCATTTTCAATATACTTAATGTTTTCTGCTTTAGGAAGAAATTATTAAACTGAACGATTTCTGCTTTAAAAACACATTCTAAATCTTAGTTTTATAAGATCCCACGTTCTCCCTTAAAAATCTCAAGAGGTCATCTAAAAATATTTAACAAATTTTTATAACAGTACTAATTTCATAGTAACAAAATCTGACATAAAAGCCCCCAAAGTATGCAAATTATTGGATCATGAAAATAACCACACATTCATAAAATCTGATTTGCCACAGTGCAATACTTTACAATATGCGATGGTTAACTTTATGTATCAACTTGGCTCAGCCAGTTCTCAGATAGTTGGTCAAACATTATTCTGGATGTTTCTGTGAGGTTGTTTTGAAGAGATTAACATTTACACTGGTAAACTTTAAGCAAAGCAGATTGCCCTTCACAGTGTGGGTGGGCCTCATCCAATCAGCTGAAGGCCTGGCTAGAAGGAAAGACTGACCTCTCCTAGGGACAAGAAAAAATCCTACAGCAGCCAGCCTTTGGACTTGAACTGCAGCACTGGCTCTTCCTTGTGTCCCCAGCCTGCTGGCCGACTCTGCAGATTTGGGGACTTGCCAGCCTCCATAAGTGTGTGAGCCAATTCCTTAAATCTTTTTCTACATATATATATATTATGTTTCCCTGAAAAACTCTACCTAATACACAATAGAAAAAAATAAACATAAGTCAAATGGGCAAAAGTAGTTTCAAACCATTTCATGCAATCCCTATCAAATTACACAGGACATATTTCACAGAACTAGAACAAATCATAATAAAATTTATATGGAGCCACAAAAGACCTAGAATTGCCAAAGCATTACTGAAGAAAAAGAAAGAGGCTGGAGGAATAACTCTCCCAGACTTCAGACAATACTATAGAGCTACAGTCATCAAAACAGCATGGTATTGGTACAAAAACAGACATATAGACCAATGGAACAGAATGGAGAGCCCAGAAATGAATCCACAAACTTTTGGCCAACTAATCTTCGACAAAGGAGGCAAGAATATACAATGGAATAAAGACAGTCTCTTCAGCAAATGGTGTTGGGAAAACTGGACAGCAGCATGTAAATCAATGAAGCTAGAACACTCCCTTACACCATACACAAAAATAAACTCAAAATGGATCAAAGACTTAAACATAAGACAAGATACAATAAACCTCCTAGAAGAAAATATAGGCAAAACATACATTTGACATACATCTCAAAAATGTTCTCCTAGGACAGTCTACCCAAGCAATAGAAATAAAAGCAAAAATAAACAAATGGGACCTAATGAAACTTACAAGCTTCTGCACAGCAAAGGAAACCATAAGTAAAACAAAAAGACAACCTACGGAATGGGAGAAAATTTTTGCAAATGAAAGGCTTGATCTCCAGAATATATAAGGCTTGATCTCCAGAATATATAAGCAGCTCATAAGACTTAATTAAAAAAACAAATAACCCAATCCAAAAATGGGCAGAAGACCTAAACAAGCAATTCTCCAAGGAAGAAATACTAATGATCAATAGGCACATGAAAAAATGCTTAATAACACTAATTATTAGAGAAATGCAAATCAAAACTACAATTAGGTATCACCTCACACCAGTCAGAATGGCCATCATTCAAAAGTCCACAAATGACAAATGCTGGAGAGGCTGTGGAGAAAAGGGAACCCTCCTACACTGCCATTGGGAATACAGTTTGGTGCAGCCACTGTGGAAAACAGTATGGAGATTCCTCAAAAGACTAGGAATAGACTTACCATATGACCCTGGAATCCCGCTCCTGAGCATATATCCAGAAGGAACCCTACTTCAAAATAACACCTTCACCCTAATGTTCACAGCAGCACTATTTACAATAGCCAAGACATGGAAACAACCTAAATGTCCTTCAACAGACGACTGGATAAAGATGTGGTATATTTATACAATGGAATACTATTCAGTCATAAAAACTGACAACATAACACCATTTGCAGCAACATGGATGTTCCTGGAGAATGTCATTCTAAGTGAAGTAAGCCAGAAAGAGAAAGAAAAATACCATATGAGATCGCAGATATGTGGAATCTAAAAAAAGAAAAAACAAATACAAAACAGAAACAGACATTCATAGACATAGAATACAGACTTGTGGTTGCCAGGGGGGCAGGGGGTGGGAAGGGACAGACTGGGATTTCAAAATGTAGAATAGATAAACAAGATTATACTGTATAGCACAGAGAAATATATACAAGATCTTATGGTAGCTCACAGCAAAAAAACATGTGACAATGAATATATGTATGTTCATGTGTAACTGAAAAATTGTGCTCTACACTGGAATTTGACATAAGATTGTAAAATGACTATAACTCAATAAAAAAAAGTTAAAAATAAAAAATAAAAAAACCCAATCAAAAACAAAAAAACAAAAGTAGTTTCAAACCTAAAAAGAATAACCTCTAGTTTAATAAATATTTATGTCATGAATTATATACAGCATAACTTAAAAATTCTCCAATCACAAATATCTTTATTCATGGAAAATACTCTCTTTTGCCACTCATTACAAAACTAGAAATTATCAAAAAATACATAGCCTTTGATAATAGCGTCAAATCGTATTTTTTTTTAACAAATACTGACAAGGAGTATTTTCTTCCCAGTGTTCTTTCTTCTGATAAGAGTATTTGACTTTCCTATGGGTAATTAATTACTTGTTTAGGCTGACCTTACAAACTAGGCCAGAGGTAGGCCTTCCTGCTAGTGGAAAGCCCCTACATAAACTAACTGGAAAATTCACAGGTCTTGCAACGTAACTACGGATAAAGAAAGGGAGGTTCTGTAGCCTTAGCACAGGCACCAAAAAGGGCTAAGTGTATCGCAACAAGAATTTTGGGGCCCTGAACAACACATTAAGCCAATAATAATGGTTTGCTGAGGAGGTCTCTCTGCCTTATACTCTAGTGTAAGTGTTTTCTGAGGTCTGTTATAACTCTTCTCCTAGGTGCAAAAATAAGAGTCATGGAAATCTCTCTGTCCAGAGGTGGGGTTTTCTCACCTGGCAGATTTCTCATTCCACATGAGCTACCAACTGTCATCACCATCCTGAGCTGATCAGGACAAGAGAAGCCAGGCTCATTCAGATAGATCCCGTTAACACTGAAATCCTCAGGGATGGGTATGTGACTTAAGTCAGGACAGTAAAGCCACAAACACTGGACTAATTCTGGGGATGCTGGCAAAGAAGAGTTCTCCTTCCTCTGGTGTGGTGATGCTACAGGGACTGGGGGCAGGAGGCAACTCCCCTTTTTCTAACTGGTGGAAAGATCCTTCCTGAGAGCAAACCATGCAGGGAAAAGCAAAGCCAAGACAGAGAGGAAAAAGGATGCTGTTGGAAGATATATGTCTGGGTCAGCTATACCTAAAGTCACGTCCACTTCCTGGAGCTTTCGATCCACGTTTCGCTCAAGACTGAATTAAAATTCTGTTGTTTGCAAAACACAAAAGCCCTGATTCACTTACATAGCTTTCCAAGAATTATATCTAGAAGTTAGCACAAATAAAAGAGAAGCTATCTTTAGACACAGAAGAGTGACTTTATTTTTGTGACATAACATGTTTTACGTCCCAGTGGCAAAGAAATGAAGGCTTCAGTGCAATTTTTTGTGAGGCTGGAACATGATCTGAGTAAACACTTTTCTTGGTACACTGGCCTTATTTTCAATCTGTTCTTTAGTCTGCATTAGTCCTTCCCGTAGTTTATTCAAGGAGGTTGAAGAACATGCCACGCACAGGAAACAGAAGACATTAGGAAAAAAAAAAAATGATTGAGACCATTTCACCCCAAATAGGTACCACTACTTTCACCCTTGTTATGTTAAGTATGTTTGTTAATGCAAGTTTATTTTCAAATTTAGGAACTATGTTTAGATATGGAAAACTCCCTCCTTCCCTCTATATACACTCTTACTACACATTTGAGTATCTTTTTTTTTTCCCCACTAAACAATTTGAAGCCTTCATAAAGAAGAGAGTCTTGAGCAGGAAACCAACCAAATGACCTCAGGGTTGTACATCTGCCCGTCGGAAAGGTGTCAGAGGCACTTTCTTCCCCAGGCTACCAAGCTCCTCCACTGCAGGCATCACACCAAGGAGCACAAACTCCAATGACGTGTCCCATTAATTCCAGGGACAGAAAAAAATGCAAAGCAAACTCTGTTGTCCACACACTCATGGGTCTAAAAGAGCTTCCGAGGACACATATGGAGACCACATCAGTGGACATTAAACGCTTTTGTAAAGAGATAAATGACTGTCAATGCAAGTCATATCCTTTTGCCACAAACATACTGGCAGAATTTTTTTTAATTGACGTATAGTTGATTTACAATGTTGTGTTCATTTCTGGTCACCTAGAGACTATCAAACTAAGTGAAGTAAGTCAAAGACAAATATCATATGATACCACTTATATGTGGAGTCTAAAAAAATGATACAGACACCAAGATTTTTTTTTTTAACATTGTGCTATCTATGATTCCCAAGCCAGTGACAGTATTAAAGGAAGGACAGTATTCCATGGAAAGGAGAGTGACAGTCCTTTTCAGCTGAGAGCAAGGTGAAGTTAAATACGGACAAGCTGCAGCAGTGGGAATTTAGATAAAGTGGCAAATGAGAGAACAGATAGATTACAATTTGTAGATTCTTGACACTTGAACGTGTTCAAGGAAGTTGTAAAATGTTTTTTTTCTGGGGGATGGTTCATGATGAAAATACTGTCTACCATATGCTTGCCTTCGAGCAGGGAAAGGTCCAGATACATATTTTTAAGGCAGTTCCAGCCCCAAGTCCCAGTCATGACTAACGTGAAGAAAAAGAGCTGCTGTTGACCGAACCAGCCTGTTTTTCTCTGACTCATTCACATTATGTGGAATTGGCTCAAAGAAGAGAACAGATGTGGGTCCTCAGGCTGCAGTGCTGACTTTTTGGCTAATCTAACTAAGCAAATCTGCTCTGCTCTGCACTCGCAGATGTGTGGTAATAGCTAACATTTAACACTTCAAAACAATAGGAGAATAACTCGTAAAAAGGATAGGAAAAAAAAAGATTTCAGCCTTTTTTTCCATCATGTTGAATGCAAAGCATGTCTAGTAAAAGTCTATCTCAAAAAGGAATCCTCCTACCCTGTTGGTGGGAATGTAAATTGGTGCAGCCACTATGGAGGACAGTATGGAGGTTCCTTAAAAAACTAAACTAACCATCTGATCTAGCAATCCCACTCCTCGGCATATATCTGGAAAAGATGAAAACTCTTAATTTGAAAAGATAAATGCACCCTGATGTTAATAGCAGCACTATATACAATAGCTAAGATATGGAAACAATCTAAATGTCCAACAACAAATGACTGGATAAAGAAGATGAGGCATACACACACACACACACACATATACATACACAGTGGAATACTACTCAGCCATAAAAAGAATAAAATAATGCCATTTGCAGCAACATGGATGGACCTAGACATTATCATTTTGAGTGAAGTTAAGTCAGACAAAGACAAATATCATACGATATCACTTATATGTGTAATCTAAAAACAAATGATAGAAATTCTACTTACAAACCAAAACCAGACTCACGGACATCATAGAAAACAAACTATGGTTATCAGAGGAGAACGGTTGGGGAGGGATAAATTAAGGGTTGGGGATTAACAGATACACATTACTATATATAAAATAGACAAACAACAAGGACCTACTGTATAGCTCAGGGAACTATATTCAATCTCTTGTAATAACATACAATGGAAAAGAATTTGAAAAGAAAATATATACATGTGTGTGTATGTATAACTGAATCACTTTGCTGTACACCTGAAACTAACACAGTAAATCAACTACACTTCAGTAAAAACATTTTTTTAAAAGGCTATCTCAGACAGCACTGTACCCAGTGCCATTTTGTCAAATGAAAGTTAAAGAAAGCAAGACACTGAATATTCTTTTACTTCTCCCCAATAAGGCTGACTCTCTAGTGTTTGCATTTCTCCATCAGGAATTACTAAAACTCCTGTTATTTTTGTTTTCCAAGAAAGAATTAATCTGAAAGCATTTTTTTTCCCCTGGAGATATTCTGCTCACTTTCTGGCTGTCTGCAGATAAACTGTGTATCTGAATTGATCAAAACCAGATTGTTCAACTTCTGATGAAATGTTGGTAGTACCACAAAATGCATGTAACTAAAACTCGATTAGAATTCCTAACAACATGCAGGCCTTTGACCATTTGCGCTCGCTGGGGTTAGGTGTGCAGCCCCACACTGCCTTAAGAAGCATGGATCTACCACAAAGCATAGCCACATTGTACCAAAATACCCTTAAAGGAGTACAGGCCCCAGATTTCCATGATTGAAAGCCAGATTCAGCCCTTTTAGACATTTGCATAAGTCCCAATAGAAATTAAAAGGGGTTGCAAAAATAAATATTTGGGAGAAAACGATAACCTTACCCAGCTCAGAGACTGTTTTTAAGAGCTGGTTGTTTACAAAACTCTCCGACACGGCCGAATGGCTACGTAATTCTGCTGTGGGTTTCAGAATTCGAAGAGGAAAGCTGGTTTGTGTGAGTTGAGCGAGAGTTGTGCACAGCGTCTCAGAAGAAGGTTTGGCTCTTGGATGCTCTGCTGTGTTGTTGTTGCTACTACTGTTGTAATTAATCACAGACGAGTCATAACAACCTTATAAAGCAGATATTTGTGTGTTATTTTTACAAGGGAAGAAAATGAATGTTTGAGAAGTTAAGTAATTTTTCTGAAGTCATACGGGGAGTAGCTGTCAGAATCAGGATTTACACTCAAGCCAATATACCTTCTAGAACTCATCTCTTTTGATACCAGGATGGGCAAGTGACTCATCACAAGCACTAGGGGACTGAACGCAGGGGAGAGCACAGCGAATACCTGAGAATCTGTCCAAAAGGTGGTCCCTCCAATCAGCTCAGTCCCCAACATTACACTGCCCTGTAGATACGTGCCCAGAGAGAAAAAGAAATTAAAACCTAATGGGATAAAAAGTGAGGGAGGTTGAATATTTAGATCCTTAGATCAATCAACTCTTACTAACTGCAATCAGAGCTCCAGATAAATTTCTCCATGCTTACTCCTGTATGAAGGAAGTAGAAATCAGTCCTATTAACTTATCTAATAGATATTATCTAGTCCATTTTCATCTTTCAATGTATCACAGAGTTATTATGTACTCAGTTAAGGATTTTAAAAAAATTCTTCTCCACACTCCCTTGTTCTCATCCTTCTTTTTTCTGAAAAAATGTAACATAGTACAAGAAACCACCATACTGTTAATCATACGTGAGAAGATTGAAGTTTTATTCAAAAGCACTAGGTTTACAAATCTGGGCCAAGAATTTATAAGGTGTAGACTTTTTCGGATACTTGAAAGCTTGGATTTCGCTGCCTTTTTTGACACAAAAGTTATCAAGAGATTAGTTTTCTGGTCCTTCAGTATGACTTTGCCAAACCCACACTCTGCAGAAACCTATCAATGTGATAAATAATATGGAAAACAAATCCTGGGAAAGGGATTAATTTTGGTGGAGACTTCCTTCAAATAGCCAAATTCATCTTTCTCAAAAGAAGCAAAGGAAACTGCTAATGTTGCCTTGGAAAATTTGAAAGTGAAATATGTTCACCTTTCTTTACTTATCCAAATATCTCAACTTAGCTCAAGCAATGGACTCAAAACATCCTGTGATTGAAAGGGCAGAATTTTTTTTCAGTTACTTTCCCCAGCGGATTAAAAACAGAAAATTTATATTGCAAGTAATAAACAAGTGATAGACAATGTTTCCCTCCCCCAAAAAACAATTAAAAATTATAAATTAATGCAAAAAGTGGCACGAGGGAAATTGGAAGAAAAATTGAGATCACAAAGAAAAAGTGGTTTTGAACAAAACACATTTTCAAGATAGTAAAGAATTAATCAGCAGCTATGAATTCTTTCCACCTAAGTAATGTAATGATTAAGCACAGGCTAAGCCACTTTATAGCTGTGTCGACAACCTTGGGCAAATTCACCCCTTCCCATCTTACTTTCCTTCCCCATATTACAGCTGTACCTAACCCCAAATGTTGTAAAGATCAAATAACTTCTAAAGCTCGGAGAGTCGTGCCTGGTACATAAACATATCTTACTATTTGCCAAACAAAAGTTACCACTTTATTCAACTCTAAAATTTGAATTTGATAGGAATCCTCTACTTTTAGAAGGTTGCTTAATGCATTTAATTCTGTATATTCTACTCTTTCCATGGAAGAAAGGAGAAATACCATAAATCTGGGTTCATCTTTTGCCTTTCCACATTTTTCTCATCTTTGACTTCTTACATTTATTATAGAAGAATGCTGACCTTCAAAGTGATAGAGTAATGAGCAGCAAGGTTAGTGGATTCTACATCTCTTGGGGATTTTTAGTCTTTTATCTCATTGTAATTTATTACATGTTCTTCTTATAGCAAATACACTTTTTGTTGGGTATAACACTGGAAAGGAGGGAAAAATTGGGAGTTCGGGATTTGCAGATACTTACTACTATATATAAAACAGTTAACAAAGTCCTACTGTGTAGCACAAGGAACTATATTCAATACCTTGTAACGGACTATAATGAAAAAATATGAAAAGGAATATATGGTATAAATGAATCACTATGCTCTACACCAGAAATTAACACAAATTGTAAATCAACTATACTTCAATTTAAAATTTTAAAAAAGAAATAACACTGTATTCTTTGTTAAGGTGTATATGCAAAAAATACAATATAGAAGAGAAGGGTAACATAGCTGATTTATCTCAATCACTAAAAAAAGTCTCATCTAAATGTCCATTGCTTCAAGTTTGAAGTTTGGTCTTGAGCAATGAAATGGTTCTCAAAGTTTAGCATGCACAGAATCACTCGGAGGTCTCCTTTAACTCTGGTTCCAGTCCCCAGAATTCCTGGGGTGGGTCAAAAAATCTGCCTTTCAAACACATTATCATGTGATGGTGATCTGGAGACCACACTCCAAATCTATATAATAAAGTTACAGGGAAGTTAAAAAAAAAAAACAAAACCAACCAATGTCTTCTTAATCAGAATCTTTGGGGGTGGGTCTGGGCAACTACATTTAAAAAACTTGCAAACAAAAAACCTTCCAGATGACTCTATGGTAGAGCCAAGATTGAGAACTCTTGGTCTAGAGAAATGGTTCTCAAGGTTATATGACACCCTGCTATCCAAGAGTTTGCTCTAACGGGAAATTTTTCTTTCATTTTTTTATGGAAGTGTAGTTTATTTACAATGTTAGCTTCAGGTGTAAAGCAAAGCAATTCGGTTTTACATACGCATGCACATATATATATATTTTAGATACTTATCCATTTTATGTTATTACAAGAAATTGAATATAGTTCCCTGTGCCATATAGTATGTCTTTGTTGTTTATCTATTTTACATATATCTGTAATGTGTATCTGTTATTCCCCAACTCCTAATTACTCTCTCCCCCGCCCTTTCCCCTTTGGTAAATTTTTTTTTAATATTAGTTTTATGTTTGGTCAATTCACAGTAAGAACTGAAGAAACAACTCACTTTGGAGCAAATGTAAATTTTTAATTTTTAGGCTTTATGCAAATGGCTTGTCCATAGGGTTTGTCCACCTTCAGAAGAGGGTGGAAATAGAGTTTTTAAATGTTTCTCAAAGCTAGCCTTGGGATCACTTCAGTGAAAATTACCTTACATTTATTAAAAATGAAGGTCCCTTGTCTCCGAGACCACAAAGTCTCGAGGGAGTTACATATCGCACAGAAGTTTAAAAATTCCTGTTCTAGGGATAAGAAGCAGCCAGGTTCTAATTCTGCCTTGCAGACGATGAGTTGCACTGGAACCTCACAATGAATACAGCACTTGATTAGCTGACCAGTCCTAGAGAGGTGAAAGGAGAATTTATAAAAGGAGGAAGGCAGGAAGGAAAGGGGCAGACGGGCAGGGACAGACAAAGGAACGCTGACGTAGGCGCCTCTCTCCTTACCAAAACCAGTAATGGCCCAGCTGGCCTCCCCTTTAACTTGCCCTGGCACACAAGGACAGAATGCGTTCCACTGATACGCATCTCTAAAGCACCAAGCAGCCTCTGCTGACAGCTGGGTTGATTGCCATCTCGACACAAGGAAAAGCAAGAGAGCAAAAGAATTTCGCAAGGAAAATCTTTATGTTCCCCTCTCAACAAGGAAAGAAAAGCCAAGTACAGGGAAAGACAGGATGCAAACATGATGATGTAAGGCAGCGAAAACAACAGAGACAAATGTAAAGTGAGGTTTTTAGGAGGGTGATCGCTGAGAAGAGAGTGTCCTCAGTTAAGCTCTTTAAACTCCGCTATTCAACACCCAACACCGTGTTAGTGGTATTTATTGTGCTACTGATAATGATTTCAAAAACTATTTTTCTGGGCATTTCCAAAAAGACAAAAATGAATGAAGTGTCTTCACGTCACTTTGGAAAGATAAAAACTGCCCAGGATGTTGTCAGCCATAATCATTCTCTATCTGGCTTGAACTGATGTCCTCCTGATGCCTTTATGCCAAATGGGAACCTCAAGTTCTGACAGCTGGATTCTAGGTGAATCTCTCGGCTGATGCTCCTCCGTCAGCCCACAGCGCCAGAAGCTGTAGGCAATGCTGCTATTGCCGGGGTCAGCCAAAGACACAAAAGGCAATCAGTTCTACTTGGTAAAATCAGCCACAGGAGTTTTATATAACTAAAGACTTTCTAAGATACAGATATGACATCAATTATTAGAGTCACACACTTCTAAGCAGCCTTTTCTTTGTATGTGCAGCGTATGGTCACTTTTAACGCCCTAACAATGATGTAAAATTTTAAGATGAAAATCTGGTAAGTTCTGAAAATCATCTAAACGTATAAAGTTGCCAAGTCAAATGATTCCCCTGTGACTTTTCCTTGAAATGAGGGGAAATTGGAAGTTTGTTTTCCTTCCACTTTATCTGAAGTAACCAGAGGGTTTTAATTTTGTTAACTTATCAGATTTACTAAGATTGTTCTCATCTAAAATAAAACTGAGACTGAGTTCTCCAGTGCCGTGCTGTTGCTTTGAGCACTGGAGAAATTACAGCTACACTCCCAGCGTTCTCTCTCCATCTTTTCAGTAGTCTAGTTCACGGTTTGTCACCAGTATCCTGAAAAATGTGTAAGAACTTCTGGAAAGTGTGAACAGATTGGATTTATGTCTGTAGGAATGAGACTAAAGAAAGGAAGATAGCTGGACACTTTTATTGAGAAGCGTAAGATTTAAGATAGCAGTTCGTATCTGTGTCAAGAAAGGATGATTTGCAAATCCAGAAGAGAGGCTCAGTTTTTAACTACATCTTATAAGGAGAATTTATTTCTCTCTGAGAAAGACCACAGATCCTGCCTGTTCTTCTCAGATGGAAAAACATGACTTGCCTGTATACAATGAAGTGAAATTTATACCTTTTAGTTTGGACTCAAAAGCACTCCCATTTACTGACATGAACCCATGATTTTAATAAGATAAGAAAATTTTCAGTAATAAAAATATTTTAAGTGGAGTAAGCTAAATGATTAAGAGGAAAACAAGAGGAGAATTAATGTATGTAAAGGAAAAAGAAAAAGCTTTCTAATTTCTAACAGAGAGAACACACACACAAAATGTGATACAGGAAAAGACAACTTTCCAGCATTATTTTGTTCTTATGACAAAAACCACACAAATACACATGCTAGTTTCTCCTATGCTGTTTTTTGAGCATTTACTGTCATTTTAGCCATGAAATATGAAATTAAATGTTGCTGTTTTTAAAAACAAAGTCTTTCAAATTAGTTAAACTAATTACTGGGACTAAAATAAAATGTGTGTGTGTGTTTATAAACCAGAGATGTGAATTAGTATCTTATCTTTAACAGAATTTCTAAATAGTGGCTGTAATCAACATACTTCTCTAGGAAGACAATCTTTAAAGTATGTTCCACAGACCCCTGGGGTTTCCTGAAAACCTTCCAGGGGTTCGTGAGCTCAAAACTATTTTTTATTATTTTACTAAGGTGCTATTTGCCTCTTTCACTGTGTTGACATTAGCATGGATGGTACAAAGGCAAATGTGGACAAAACTGTTTGATTACACACAAAACACCCACATCATCTCTACACACTTTGAAATTTTCATTTGTTTTTTTTTTTTTTTTTTGAGGGGGGAGGTAATTAGGTTTATTTATTTACTTTTAGAGGGGGTACTGGGGATTGAACCCAGGACCTTGTGTATGCTAAGTATGTGCTCTTCCACTTGAGGTATACCCTCCCCTCCCCACACTTTCAGATTTTTAAACAAATGGTTTCAATAAAGAATTTCCTAGATGAAATATCAAAAACAAACTCATTTTTTATAATCTTGACTGTGTAGTCTATTCTTTTTGATATTACATGTGATGTAATGAATAGTACACATCAGGCATTTCCACTCCATCATGAAAGACAACGGTTATCTTACGTAATGGTACATGAGCTATTTCTTGAGTTGCAAATGAACTGGCTGCTTCTTCCCATGGAACACCGCTCTTGCTTGAAAGAACGATTGGCCAACAAGCTCTCGTTATGGTAAATTAGGCATCTGGCTGGTAATTTCTTCAAAAGCAAAGAAGTGAGCTGATCATTTCAAGGAATGCAATTGACAGGCTCGTTGTCAATTCAAGTTTTTGAGTAAAATATTAGAATTTTGAGGCATTATCTCGGCCACCATGAGTCTGATAGCGCCTTAGTACTTAAGGGGTTTTCAAATGAGCTCAGTGGTTATTTAATGAAAGTAGTCTTTATGTCATAGATTGAAATGTGTCAACATTTAGGAGGACTGCATTAACTCAGTGAATCACGAGTTTCAAAAGGACTAACACAGCATTTTACAAAATCAAGCATGGGTAAACGTGCAAGAGGTAAAAATCCAACGGATTGTAGTGTATAGAGTAGAGTGAATTACAATGAAGTTAATTAACATGTTTTCATACCCTACACTACAACTAAACTTTAAGAAACTACCACTTGCCAAGTTTTAGTGTAATATCAAAGAAGAATATTCACAATTATCTGAATTTGTTATTAAAATACTCTTCCCTTTTCAAACAAGGTATCTGTGTGAGGTTGGACTCTTCACATCCTGCTGACCATCCCTGTCCCAAGGATGATGTATTATTCTGTTCTATTCCCTTCATTGAGAAACCTAACTCGGGGGTTGGGGGAGGAGATACTGGGATGGAAAGGAGACCTCCAATGACCAAGTCAAAAACTATATGATGCTTCTTGTATTACCTAATAATTGCCCCCCTTTGTGGTATCGGCTCAGGGTTTGGTTTGGTTTGGCTTTCCCATCACAACTTCATGCCCTATGTTATATGAACTAAACAAGCATGAAGACACAGGCACACCTCAGAGATGCTGTGTGTTTGGTTCCAGACCACTGCCATAAAGTGAATATCACAATAAGGCGAACATCACAATAAAGCAAGTGACACGAATATTTTTGGTTTCCCAGTGCATACAAAAGTTATGTTTACACTATACTGTGGTCTATTAAGTGTGCAGCAGCATTATGTCTAAAAAAAAAACAATGCGCATACCTTCATTAAAAAAAACTTTGTTGCTGAAAAATGCCAACCATCATCTGAGCGTTCCGTGAGTCATAGTAATGACTCAAAGATCACAGATCACTGTATCAAATATAGTAATAATGAAAAAGTCTGAAATATTGAGAGAAATACCAAAGTGTGAAACAAAGACACAAAGTGAGCAAATGCCATTGGGAAGGTGGCACCGACAGACTTGCTCAACGCAGGGTTGCAATAAACCTTCAATCTGTGAAAAATACATTATCTGCAAAGTACAATACAGCAAAGCACCACGAAACAGGATACGTCCATAAAAGGTATAGAGATTTGGGGATAATAGTTTAAATTTTTTTCATCCTTTTTCCTAGGTCTTAGGGTCCTATAGATCTAATGTATTATTTCGATTGGTTAGTAAGCATTTTGTTAGGGAAACCCCACTTCATTAAAGTTGGACAGTTGCTTTGGCCTGGAAATCATTTGCTCTTAAAGCCACCAAACTTTTCACCTGGCCATGATCAGGGACATCTGATTATGCCATCTTCTGCCCCTTTCCTATTGTCATCACTGGAACCTGAACAAGTGCAGTCCCCTTGATGAGTCTGCTGAAAGGGATGCAGAAACAGGAAGCCCCCCTCCCTCTGCGGGGCTACACTGAGAGCAGCCATGATCCTTATGCCTCAATCATTTGTAACCCAGAGTCTGTGTGCTCATAAATAATACCCTGCTCAGGCACTATCCAGCTATACCTTGAGTTCAGTAGGGTTTGGAAGGCTGTCACCACAACTAAAGCAGCATTCATAATGTTCTTTCTATGGGCAAATGCGCTCTTTGCTTGAAATAATTGCATTATAAGTAATCTTTTAACATGTAATCACTCATAAATTGGTGAGTATATGTTGTACATACATCCTTCAAAACTATACATGCACCACAGACATTCCACGATATGTATTTCATACTACTGCCAGAGGGAACTTGAGAGAATCTTTCCTATTTGAGTGTTACTAACATCAAAATATTTTGAATAAAACTAACTTAGGTCCATATGATCTGTGGTTACAAACAACAGGATATCAGATATTGTAAACACACTCCTTTGTTTAACTCAACTTGTCTTAACTCATTAAAAACTATTTTCATTCTGTGCTGAGAGTGTTGGGCACCCCAAAAAAGCAGGATACAAATGGATTTGACTCAGGACTGGCTGGGCTCTGAGGACAGACATCTTCTGGTACCTGTTCACAGGTGGAACACTGTTTCTCTGCCACAGTTTATCTGACTCAAACAATATCTGCTTGTTGAAAAGGTGGCCATTTACCTTGAATGGGAAACCCAGCAGACTTAGATTCACATTACAAAAGTTGCTGGGGTTCTGCTTTTTCTGAGATTTACAGAGAGGTGCACAAAATGCCTTTATTTTCAGAATTCATGGATGTGCTGTATCCAGTATCAAAATATGTTTTGTAGGTAGCCAGGAATATTGCAACTTATGGTTCCATTATGGTTTTGCCTAATATTTCAAAACAACATCATCTAAACATACCCAGTTGGTATAATGAGAGTTACGATAATCTAAGGAATGTGGTTTTCCTAGAAACTACCTGAGTCGTAAAATCAAAGCACACAGTGTTGGAAAATCTTTTGTCAACTAATAACAACAGTTGCTTAATAAATGGCTTTTGGTGGGATGGAGGAGGGAGCGAGTGCCTGTCTGCACAGGCTCACCACATTGGCAAGTCCACCTCATGTGAAGTCAGAGGAAATCCAACAATGTTATCTAAAACATACAAAGGGCATAAACTGATATAACATTAAATTGACCTGTGTAAATACTCTTAAGAAGATAATACTTAAAAACCCAATGTTTTCTTTTGTCTAAAGCATGAAATATGGAATTGTGTAGCACTGTCTTTTCCTTTTGGACTGTGTAGGGCTCAAATTACTTTTATTTCCTGTTTTTCCCTTCTTCTATTATGATCTGTACAAATAAAAGCATAAATCTAAAAAAAAAGAAAAATAGATTCTAGTCTTATTCAGTGGCTATTACATTTTAGCTGAAATTAGGTATACGTGATGAAGACGAACAGGAGGTTTCCATCTCAGGAGGAGCACGCTGTTTCCTTTGACTTTGAATTATGTAACACGATAAAGGTCTCCTTTCCCCTAAACTTTCCTAGCAATTTCTCAACCACATTCATTAGCAAATATAAGCCGCTGTTTACTTCCATTTTTTCTTGCATATGAAATTACGGAAGACACCAAGAACTGAATATTAAACTTAGATGCTTAGATCCATTGAATTTTGTGAATGACTTGATAGAAGTTACAATTCTATATATTATTAAAAAAAAAATTTTTTTTCAATGGAGGTCCTGGGGATTGAACCTAGGACCTCATGCCTGCTATATATGCATTCTACCACTGAGCTATACCGTCCCCCCTCTATTATTAAAATTTAATGGAAATTTAAACACAAAGAATATGTAAGCTGTACTGGTGATGATTATAAGTATTAGGTAGAAATTTACTAGGGAATTAGATCTATCATGGTTTTAAAAACCAGCAAACCCCTCTGGGAGGTGGGTGTTGTTCCTCTAAACAGATAAGCATAATTAAACTGTCTGTGGGAACATGGCCAAATCAGTGATGTTTGCTTCCCTTTCTGCATCGCTTTCATTTACCTATGCTGTGTGCCAAGCAGCAAGAACCTAGAAATACTGGTCTTACTAACCACAGAGTGTTAATATGACACCAAATCAAGCTGGCAAAGATCCAAGTTTTACTGCCCGGCTTACTTGTACAGCACAGTTCTTCTTGAACCTTGAAATTTCAGACGCCAACACTTACGTTAAAACAACTTCTAGAGTAGCACAGAGTGGTACAAGGAATATGGCTAACATTAGAGACCTGGACGCTAATTCTAACATCACCTCTGCATAAATCAAGACAAGACAGCCTCCCTCCCACGGTTTGTCTGATAGAATAATCAGATCAAATTATTTTAATGTCTTCTTCAGTTTAAACAACTTAACAGTTAAAACATTTTAATATCTTCTTCAGTTTCTACAAACTTCAAAACAGAGCAGTGTTTCCCAAATTTTTTATCAATGAAGGACCTCCCACAGACACATGCCTTTTTTTTTTTAACCACTGCTACAGAATGGATGCTTTATGTAATCACTTATCTCTCCATTTTATCAGCCAAAGATACATGTGTGCATAATTAATACCACATGAGTTAATAGAAATTTGATATTTGAGTTACACCATGCAGCCTTATCTTGGGTAAACATGCGATTCATTAGCTTTTGTGGAAATATTAAAAGTATGAACTACTTAGAGATCTAGGTATACTTAACTGAAAATCATCAAACTAAGAGAAATACCCCAACCAAATCTGTCAAGAGAATTGAGCTACCCTATGTCTGTCTTCCTGATTCAGCTACCTGGAGAGAAACCATTATCCTCTACCAACTTCTCCCAGAAACCGACTGTAATATTTGTAAATCCTCCATCTTGAGTGTTTTTGTTTTCATCTGAAGATCCTGTATTAGTGGGTAACACATCCTGATCAATGAGTAATCTTAAAACCAATCCCAATGGACTGGGGACGGGTGGGTAGGGTGCCCTTTGTCACATAAGCCATTGAACATCTTTACAGACTTTCAAGGTAACACACTTCTTATAAGTATTCTTGAAACTTTTCATTAACTAGTCAACAACTAGTCAGAAAATACTGATGTATATGCCATATGCCTGAAATAGGCCTTTTATGGGTTAGGGAAAGATGTAGAAGTGGCCATCTAAGTAGGCAAGGAATAGTAAGTAAGGAAAACAAGGCAAAAACACAAAGCACTAAACAAGCAGCTGTGTGGCAGAGGGAAAACAGAGTAAAGCCAGCTCGAGCCCTCAAGCAAATAAATCATTTTAGCCAATCTGAGCTTTAATTTCTTCAACTGATAAATGAAAGACAAGATTTCTGAATATTTCTTAGACTTACAGACACAGAAAACAAACTTACAGTTATCAAAGGGGAAAGGAGGAAGAGGGATAAATTAGGAATCTGGGATTAACAGATACACACTACTACATATTCAACAGCTAAACAACAAGGACCTACTGTATAGCACAGGGAACTATATTTAGTATCTTGTAGCAAGCTATAATGAAAAAGAACATGAAAACGAATGTATGTATGTATATGTACGGCTCAACTACTATGCTGTACACCAGAAATTGACACAACATTGTAAACTGACTATACTTCAATAAAAGTAATAATTTTTTAAAATACTGCTGCTTGAGCAGAAAGATTATAGCCTCAGAAGCCCCACCTCTTCCTCCTGCCAGTTCAGATCAAAAATAATGATTGTACCAAACTCTTCTGCCCTATATAGATCTATACTTTGTTCTCTTGTAATATAAAAGGAAAAAATTTTAAGGAAAAAATTCTGAATTCCTGAATTCCATTTATTTTTGCTCACTGACAATTTAAACTGGGTTTTCTGTCACTAGGCATATTGAATATCCAAAAGTAAATCTAAAGTCTTAAAATCAGGTGGCACTGAGAAAATTTAACACCAGTTGAATGAAAAGTTTGGAAACTTCTTCAACTGACCGAAAAACACGAGTAAATAAAGGGGTTTGATCAGCAAGGAATAAGAAAAGTCTGAAACACTGCATTTTTACCACAGCAATCATTAAAATTCTTTTCCTATAAAAATCCTCTGATTTTTTGAGTCTGGGAAAAGTTTTCTAAAGGATATATAAATGATGCTTTTTTAAAAAAAATAAATAATGTACTTGTGATCATATTTTGGTAAATGGTAAAATACCTTCACATTTTCCACATTTTGCCTTCCATCCTCCCCCATTTATACTGATGAATAAAGTCTTCATTTCAGTCAAATGAGTGGAGGTAGAGACAGTAATTTTTGAGGCATCAGGATGGCAAAATTTCTCTGGGAGGGAAGAAAATGCACTTGTGAACTACTCTCATAGGCTATGAAAATAATGCCACCGTCCAAAAATAGGGACTCACATTTGTAGAAGGTTGAAACTTACTTTTTTTTTGTTTTTGAATAAAAGTAGATTGATTTAGAGAGATACACAGTGTATGGAGTGTAGGCTGTTTCAAAAGGTGAGAGGAAGGCCACGAGGTGTGGGGGTTGTGACTTACTTTTGACATAAAGGAATGGCCTGATCTTTCATGGAAAGCAAAACATGACAAAGAAATGAGATTTTTTTTTTTTGGCAATTCACTTTCACTGGAGCAGCATGTCATTTTTTTCTCCTATTTCAGACATTAATTTTTTTTACTGAAGTACTGTTGAAGTAGAGTTGGTTTACCATGTTGTGTTCATTTCTGGTGTCACAGCATAGTGATTCAGTTATACATTTATATTCTCTAACAGATTCTTTCTTATCATAGGTTATTACAAGATACTGAGTATAGTTCCCTGTGCCACACAGTCCTCACAACAAAAATGTTAGATGCATGCAAGCTACACATCATGGATGTTCCCACACTAAAACAGCGCTTCAAGACCACAGTAAATAATACTCTGAATAAGGGTCTCTTTCTCTGTCAGAAGTCTCACTAAGTCATTAAGAGGGATGTTGTTATTTCTCTCATGCTGAGAATCTGAAATGTCTCTCTTCCTGCACAGTCTGGAAGGGGACCCTTTTGGAGGATGCTGTGCTGTGTTACGATGAATGGCAGTTAGGAGAATCTCCTTGGCTTTGTGTCAATCTTCGTTGTACTGAAACAAGTTAAAAAGAAAAAGCCAAGAAGCATTTTTAAGCATAAAAATAATAATAGGCACTCCTGTAATATCTCAAGTGACCTCTGAAATAGAAAGTGGCAGAAAAGAAGGGAAAATGAATGTGGGGAAGGGGAGCATTTCATGAAGAAATTTCTCTCCACTTCTCCACATTCACCCCCTGCCACTCCTGCTGCCACTCCTGGATGTTTCTTGGATGCTCAGAGGATGCCTTCCAGTTTTTGACCGTGCTGATGTTTCCTCTCGGGGAGGAAAAACGGTTCACAAGCGGCGCATTAACCTGAAAGGGAAACGTCTGTTTGGAGCATGGAGCAGTTTATTGGCTGAGTCCTGAAGACAGTGAGTGCAGCTGAGATCCTCTGTCTGATTCTGCAGGTCGCATCAGAGCACAAGGAAAGGAACACTGGTCTTTATGAGAGCACTAGCCGGGGACTTGACTGGATTAGAAGAGAGATTATGTTTGTCACTTAGATAAAGGTGGTTTCCTTAACAGTACAGGAAATTTGAGAACAGAAACAGCACTTAATGGTAAGAAAGATATGGTTAAAATGGCAAATTTTATGTCATGTATTTTTTTTTTTACCACGGAAATACTGGTAAGAAGGATTTTTTTTAAAAAAGATACTCCTCAAATTTCCAATTCTAAAGCAGGCATCAAAAACCCAAAATCTAAATATAACCAAAATGAGTCAAAGTGAATCCAACTTGAAGGATTCTTTGGTTATGAAATCGTCCCCTCAACTTTTACTAATAAGCAAAGAGTCCTTTTGTTTCTATATAGATGATGATGATGATGATGATGATTAAAGTTTTGGCCTCTTAACAGGGCCAGTGTTTCATCCTATTAAGTCTGTGTTCATTGAGAGGGCTTTAAATGTACACAGGTATGTGAAGATCTACAATGAGGGGTGGTGTGTACACGAAAGCAAAATGGAAAGAGAGAGAGACTGAGTAGAAAATCTACTAGAATAGAAACTGATTTACAAGTGAAGATTGGATCCGGTTCCAAAGCACCAGACTGGCTCCCACAAACAGACAGTGAATGAAGTCCCTGGGACAAATCTGGCCACGTCTAGACAAACCAAGTGTCCTACACACCATCAGGTTCCTGCGAGGGTGCAACCAACGGACACGAGGTGTCAAACACACCAGCACATTCAAGAAGAACTGCATTCAGAGCTGGGTATAACAGGTCACATAATTGGAGATAATTTAATCATTTTTCAAATTGCTTCACAAAGTACAACGGATAAAAGGGGAAAACAGATACACTATGTAGCGGGCGTACATTGCGTCATAACACTTGTATGCCAAGAAGATACATAAAATCTAAACCAACCACCGTCAACAATGAAAATTGCACTTAAAGTTATGGATTTGTGATTATATCAATCACCCTAAAACACAACCTGGAATTATTTGTTCAGGAAGAAAGAAAAAAAATCTTCTCTCTTGACTCTTTAAATAAACTCTCTACTAAGAAACTATGGGCAGTTCTTTTCAAAGCATGAATTCAGAACTTCTATTTGTCAAATTATATCTTCCCTGAAACAACGACATGCATTAAAGTCTTGATTTGACATAGAACTATCAGTGTTTTAAATAACTTATTAGTGACTAATGATAAATTAGCTGGTATAACAAATCCCTACTTCCCAATAAACACCTGTGCAGAGGTCAGGCTGCTGGTTGCATGAACTACTGCTGGTATAGCACTGCTCCACTTACGAAGCACTTTTTTCAAACACTACAATATTTCATTGAAATCTCACAGCGACCTGATAAAGTATTATCTCCACTCTCCTTTGACAGAGGGGGAAGTACTCTGACAAAGTCATATTTTACAAAGTACAGGAAAGAGCCTAAAATAGAACCCCAGTCCTCGGACTCCAGTCACCATGGTCATCCCATGCTCAGAAGACAACGTGAAATGGAGAAATTAAACCACCACAAAGGTTTTCAGAGTTTTAATTATTTGCCTCAAATGAATATACTTTTAATATTCACGCACTTCTTTAGTAATAGGTCACAGCTGATACCCTGAGAATTACTAAGAAGGCAGAAGACCAAAAGCAAATATAAGAGTCATAAAAGCATGGTGTTCTGTTGGCAAATGTTCTCGCATAGGGCAGTGTGGTGTTGTCATGTATCTGTTTGCTAGGGTGGATATGTAATCACGGAATTACATATATATATATGTATGTTTTCAGTTTTGTTCTGATGCCAGGTTATTTATACCTGCTATTGTATGGGCTTCTTTGATTACTACAATCAAACATGGATCAGTGTCTTGGAGACAGGTTAACAATTATGTTTTTCTTTTATTCAAAGTGGTAGCTCGGACTGCATCATCCTCTGACACTCAGTGCGGACTGTTTCTCCCCAAATATCTCACTTTACACAGCTCACATACATACGTAACCCAGGTAACATGGAATAATGGTAATAAAACATTTTCTATTTGAAATGCATTGCATAATTTTTAACTCCTGTTATAAACAGACGTCATCTAAAGAACAATTGCCCCTTTTGATGTTTATTTACAGTCCTCCGCCTTCACATGACAAAATGGTTGTTAACATTAATTAGTTTATTTAGCCATAAATTTTTTTCAATTACAGGTAACACCATCACAGTGAAAGAATACCATGACTTAAAAGGGGAAAAAGGGGAAAAAAGCAGAAGCATGACATGGTCAACTACTTTTATTGGGCTTGAGTTGATAGATTATCAAAGAAAATTGTCAGCGGGTTTATGATACTTGTTAATTTTTAGCCAGCAAGATAAATTTGTTTTTACTCTTTGGCAAGGCTTTGTGCTTGCTTGTCTGCCTGCTCATTTGCTTTCTCTCTTTTTTCTTTTCTTTTTCATTAAAAAAAAAAACAAACCCAGAGTATATTCTCTTTCCCTTATACCTAACCCCAACTTCTATAAATCTAACTCTTTTATTATTTTAACTCATTGTATTTTCCACTCTAGTGATTACCAGGAGGAATGCATTTCTCATGGATTTAAACACACAAGTAGACACAGAAAAACAGAAATAAAATTGAACTCCTGATGCACCTAGTAGCAAATTGTAACCAATATTCTGTAATGATGGAGAGCAAAAGGACCGCTTTACTAAGGTGATGGTTGATCAGAATAGAACTCTTCAAGAAGCAAGGGCAGAGATAAAGGAATAATCTTAACTAGCAACCTACTCAATGACCTTGAACAAGTCAACAAGTTGTCTTTTTTCTTTCACCTTGACAGTTTCATTTTTTCTGCCTGTTGACTTGGACTATTGAATTCAGTTGGATAGTGTCTGAATAATTTACCTCCACAAATTGAAACTCTATATGGTATGAACATTATGCTTCACTTTATACTTGACAATGTTTTACTACTCCAATTACACTTCTGAACAATTCCAGGAGTTTAGGGAATTGATTAAACAACTTAAGTAGACAAACTGAGATCAAGCACTTGAAGAAGCACTACTTGCATATAAATAAGTATTGTACTCACCACAGCTCATCCTTTCCTGGTCTTTACTGAAGGTCTGTCAGGTTTCCAGTTGTCGGGGGCCCAGGTTACCCTGCAGAAGACATAACACAGCCTTTCATTACAATTCCTGTATCATCCCAATGTGTACCCCTCAAGCAGCTAACTTAGTCATAGTTTGCCAAGTAAATTAACAAGGTTGGGTTATGGAAATGCTTTCAGATAATCCCATGATGTTACATGACCACCGATTTAAAAGTATTTTTTGTTTTCAAACACCAAATTATATTCTCACTGTTGTTTTAAGGAAGTACAGAGTCCTGCTCCATTTAATTGTCCCATGCTTGTTTCTGTCTTCCACATTTTCTCACTTTATAATATTATTGAATCAGTTATTTTTCACCTCCCCAAGGCATCTGACACTTTTATTCACCTTTCAGTAATCTTCGTAATGGGAAAAGTTTGCTTTTTCCCCTCCAAATTTCCTTCTGTTCTCCTCTTTGTGAAGGCAAAACAATTCAAAGTCTTAAAATATAATTTACAAATGTTGAGTGGTGTCTTGGAAGTCTATCAAATCGCATTACCATGTGGCTACCTAGAAAAAAACTGGAAAATGACCCCAATAAAATGAAACTGTTTTGTGGAGATAAAGGCAAAGCATACCATAACCCAAACCACAACAGACTACTTGGCTATTTCACTGGGATAATCCAAGCTCTTGCTTCCTGCTTCAGTAAATTTGGGTGCAAATGTCAAATAGCTGCTCTCTTTACCCAGAAGCAGCTGCATTTAGACATAAGTCCAACGACTGCCAAATGTACAATTCATAATTCCTTTCGCAGGGGACACATGAGTATCCACAGGCACAGAATAATCAAATGATCACCCAGCGTATGGCCTTTAGAGTATATGGTTTTCATCAAAGTCAGTACACAGTAAAAGCATCACCTTACATTATTTATCATGGTAGTCAGTGGTTTTCGATCTGAATTCCAAGTGGCAAGATCTGCTCCACTTTCAGGCTATGGTCTTCTTCCATTGTCAAAAATTTTGTTATAAAAAGAGGGCCCCCTCATTTTATTATTCCCATAATCAAATTATTAACCTTAGAAAACTTCCCACAAGTGTAGCAATATTGGTTCCATATGGGGATGGAATGCTCTGTGTTCTGCTACAAGATCAGACCAATGGCTTCATTAATTAGTAAAGAAAAAACTACACTGAATTCCACAAGATATAATGAAAGCCAGTAGAGAACTGTGAGTGCTAAATTTCAGTTCTTAGGGGATAAAGAAGACATTCTTTATTCTAGTTTTCCTACTCAGCAAAATTACGCAGCTCTGTCATGTCCCCTACAAAGACTGCCACACAAGAGCTATTCCAAATACCTTTGTACACAGTGCTTTCAGGCAAAGGCAACACCACCCTATTCTCCAGTCCCTTTTCCAGGGGGAATCACAATTAAGCATTTTAAATGGCTAAAAATTGTTCTTAATGGTCTCCCAAATTTCACAGGGTTAAGATCCAGAAACGACTAGAAAGATTTGAATTGAGTCTTCATCTCCCAGAAAAAGTAATCAGGATTATTCATAAGCGCAAGAAGAAAGCAGTTCTCACTACTCATGGTCTGGAATGGTGTGTGTGTGTTTCATTGGAAGAACAGTGGCTCACAAAAAAGGCATAACCATATTAAACCAGCTTGAATCCTTCTTGGAACAAGACAAGCATCTTAAGGATCTTTCAGTTGAAAATAACAGAAATCTACTCAAACCAGCTCGAGTGAAGGAATTTAAAAGAGATTCAAAGTTGTCTTGGAGTAGCCAAATACGGAAAACATATTTAGTTTGATAAAACATGAAAAACTCCTAAGGCAGTTTTTCCTCTCTCAGGCAACTTTTCTACTTCCCTTTTAGACCATCTTCTGCAATGCAGTTATTTTGTTTGTTTGTTTCTCCATAAGAGCAACTTTCAAATGAGTTTCGTTTCCTGCCTCCAAGTCTTTTTAACTTATAGGTAGAACATCCATGGCCGCCTAACGGAGTCTCTCGGGTTCTGAGTTCAAATTACCAAGAGAGTGAATCTGATTGGCTCACTCTTGAGTCACATTCCACCTTGGCCCAATCAAGTCTGACCAGGGGTTGGGACCTACCCATCCAAGTAATCTTTCATAGCAATAGGTATCAGTAATAACACTTGTCCAGTTCAGATAAAATTAATTTCTATAGAACATAAAATACCCTGTTTACTGAAGACACCAAATAAACAGTGATCATAAAAATATGGATATGAAAGCATGCTTCCTAATATAGCGAACAAAACATTTAACTATTATAACATTTCATTGGCTGAATATAGAAGAACGTATCTGAGACTCAGGCATGGATTTAGTAATTTTATTTTGAAATTCAGTATATCACAATGAAAACAAAATTCATATTGGAAAAATTCTTTTATAAACTACCACCAGTGTGTCCCTTTTATTAGATTTCAATTAGTAGTTGTACGCAAATCACAAACACGGATATATTTTTTAAAACTCCTTGTAAAGGCAGCATATAGAAAATTATTATTCAGTAGGTTAAAACAAATCATGAGAATGTTATAACAGCATTTGTAATAATAATACCTTCCATTTACAGCTGTGTGGTGGACACTTTCTGTACAGATTCTCATATAACCATAACAATCCTTACACTGAGGTGCATTTTTTAAACTATTTTTTACAAAGGAGGAATCTGAGGTTCAGGAATACTGTATTTCATTCATATTACCCAAGGCAAGTATGTAGGGGTAGGATTCTCTGATAATCATCAGGCAACCCTTCAACTAATCCAAAAGCATCTTTGCAAAAGTTAGAAGAATCTGACACTTTCTTAAGGCAATGTACTAACATCTGCTAAAAACAAAAAATTGCCATTATAATTAAAGAAATACAAAATAACTACAAACGCAAATGGCGCCCCCTAGAACTGTACAATGCAAAACTTGCACAACTATGTATGTCAGCCTGTTCATCGAAATAGTGAAGATGTTATCAATCAGTCCTCCTTTCTACATGGAGCACCATTCATTAACGCTCTAACCTTCCCCATCTAGCTCCTATTTACTCCTATCCCACTACCTAGGTAAATGATTAAACTCTAAAAGTATTTTGGCCCGTTTGCTCCATTGACGGGGCAGTGATAAAAGACTTTAAAAGGAGTGTTAAACCACAGTTCCAATAAATCCCTACATATAATTCAATCAATAAAACATTACGTGATCCAAGAAATGCATACGGTTTATGACCCACTGTTCCTCTGTGACCTCCTTTATTTAAAAAAAAAAAAATCTTAGTTCTACAGCAAACAAGGGAAACCACTTAACATCAACAGAGCTTCCATTTTGTTGTTTGCTAGCTTGATGAAGTGAAATGTGGTATCATTCAGAAGACCTGTTTAGAAGACTTAGCGACTTACATTAATTATGGTTATGTTCATTTGCTTATTTCTTCCATGCTTGTAAGGGTAAGTTTCTTGCAGAATGATAGTTTTGCCATCTAATCTTACATTAGACCAGCAATGCACAAGGAGAATGGAGTAGAGAAAGAGAAACAGATCAAAATTTACAAGGAAGCATGTGCAGTTTGGAACAATGAATTTATTATAAGACAATGCTGTAGCTGATGAAAGAGGAAGGGAACCCTTATTTTCATAGTACAAACAAAGGAAGTAAAACCTTATGAAACCCTGGTTGGTGGGGATGGAGGTTGAGGGAGGGCTGAGAAAGAAGGGAAATGTGCTGCATATGTAAGAACTCCAATAGCACTTAGCCAGACATTTCATCCTGAATTTGCAGCACCACTTCACAGAACACCATCTTATTTGATGACATCCTTTTCACTGAAGGCATTGGAGGAGACGTAGAGCCAGCTGGGTTACTTGACCTTGCCTTTAAACTTAAGAGTCTAACATTCTAGCTTTTGTGTAGCAGCAAATTTGTGCAGGAGAACAATTCAAAGCCCAGAGTAGTGGCCGTGAAATACATCTTTTGTAGGCCGTCAGTAAAACTTTGAGATTTTCATGGGACAAGGGCAGCCTCTTACCTTTCATCCTGGTACAAATTATAAAAAAAAACATTTAAGAACTTGTCTCCAGCAGCATCGTCTCTTTTCTCCTGCTCATGTCTAGTCTGTCTGACATGCTGCACGACCGTGTCAGACAACACCATGTCGTCCCTGAGGTCCTTCTGCCTTCTTCCTGCTACCGCTCTGAAACTTTCATTTTTCATGGACCTTGTCACTGATTTTCTATTTCTTTGATTTTCCATTGATGTCAGTGTGGTTGTCGTCTGCAGAATGCTCACAGTCTTTCAGGGAAAACAGACATCTAAACAAATAATTACGGTACAGTGCTATAAGTATTAGAATGAAACGTGTCTGCTTAAAGTAAAAGGACAAGATTTCTGTACGTGGTTCATAAGGCTTTTATGTTCATTCTTCATTAAGGTAATTCTTAGAACAAGCCAACGTAGTGAGCAGTGGTCAGGGCTGGGATGTATTTTGAAGGAAGAGTTCGCATTTGCTAATAGGTCAGATGCTGCTTTAAGAAAAGGACAATATGGTAACTCTAAGGGCTGAGATGTGAGGAACGGGAAAAATTCAGGGGTTAGTCACCGAAAGGATGTATCATTACGCCCCGATATAACACGGTTAACATTTGCTGTATAATAGATCACTCCAAAATTAGTGGCTTATAAGTGATTTCTGGGTTCACAGTTCTGTGGGTTGACAGTTCCATCTGGGTGGCCTGGTCTCTCTAGTAGGCCAGCTCAGGCTTATCCATGTAGCTTTTCCAGGACAGCAAGAGGGGCGGCTGCGAGGCCTTGTAGGGTCTATGTTCAGAACTTGCACAAGGTCACTTCCGCCACATTCTGTTGCTCAAAACATGTGAGAAAAGACCCGCCAGAAACAGACTCCACCCCCTGATGGAAGGAGCTGAAAATAATTTGTAGCCATTTTTAGTCTAGCATAAATAGGAAAGATCATGAGTATAGTCTACTCCGTGTGTTCCTGTAGAGAAAAATGTGTCCTTCAGTGGGAAACTCTGTGCAATATTTAGAGCACACTCTTCCAGGTGATCTGATTCTACGGGGGCTATCTTACAACTTGGCAAATCATAGATAACTCATGGCGATGCAAAATGATTCTTGTCTCGGCCATGCAACTGAATTCTGCCCCCTACAGGCTCTTTTGACATCTCCCCCACAGTGGATGAAGCCAGCCCAGCTTCTGTTTGCACATTTATTAATATATTTCTAACCTATAAATATGTCTGCTCTTTGAATTCTTTTTTCTTCACATTTTAATTTTTAATTGTAGTAACATGAATATAACAAAAATTTGCCATCTTCAGCATTCCTAAGTGTGTGGCTCACTAGTAAGGACATTCACACTGTTGTAAATCACCATCATCCATCTCCAGAACTCTCTTCATCTTGAAAAATTCTAAACCCATTGAACAGTAACTCCCTACTCCTCCTTTGTCCCCCAGCCCCAACTTCCTGGCAACCACCGTCCAACATTCTATGTCTACAAATTTTCCCACTCTAGAAACTTCAGGTCAGTGGAACCACACAATATCTGTGTGACGGGCTTTCTGTCACTTAGATAATATCCTCAAGGTTCATCCATGTTACAGCAGTGTCAGAATTCCCTTCCTTTTTAAGGCTGAATAATATTCCATTGTATGTATAGACCACATTTTGCTTATTTATTCATCTCTCAAGGGATATTTGAGTTGGTTCTACCTAATAAGAATGCTGCTGCTATGAACACAGGTGTACAAGTATCTCTTCAAGACTCTGCTTTCAATTCTTTTGGGTACAGACCCAGAAGTGGGATTGCTGGATCATATGGTAATTCTATTTTTAATTTTTTGAGCAACTACCATATTGTTTTCCATAGCAGCCGCACCATTTTACATCCCCACTAACAATGCACCATGATTTCAATTTCCCCACATCCTCACCAACACCTGTTCCTGTCTGGGTTTTTTTCATAGTAGCCAATCATCCCAATGGGTGGGAAGTGGTTGAATTCTTCTTTGACTACCTGTAGTGTCTTACTGCTTCTCTCATTAATAATTAAGTTAAATAAAAACTACTGTTTGTTCACTTTGTATCTGTAAGAGAACAATGTTCTTACTTTTTATTTTGAAAATGATCTTTCAACAAGCTGTAAAGTGGAACAACACAAGCCATCCAGAATGGGTTTTCTAAAAGTGAGAGAGATTTCAGCATGGGCATTTGCTAATAGATATGAGGCAATAAAGAGGGACACGTCTGACGCAGGAGGAGGGTGTAATAGCAGGAGCAAAGTTCCCGAGTAGAGGAAGAGAATCGGATCCAGAGAGTCTTGGAATTTCACACAATTTATTCTCTGTAATTGAAAGGGAAGCTGAACAGTCATGTAAAATGCAGAGAGATTCCTTTACTTGGTTAGGCGGACATGTGGAACATATTTTTAAATTTCTCTTTTCATTTTTTCATCTCTACTTCTTTGCTCAAAACTTAGTGCATAGTGGCCACTTAAATGTTTCTAGAGGGACAATAACAAACGTAATCCTACTCTACAAGAAAGAGCACAGTGGCAAAGATCTATGGTGTCTAATATATCAACACTTTGGATATTCAACTACTTCAATTCATAGCCTTTGTTAAGAGATTCTTAAAATGTTTTTAAATTCATTATGTCAATAACTTACATTAGCATTTTTTCTTCCAGTTTCATTGAGGTATAACTGACATAGAGCACGGTGTAAGTTTAAGGTGGACAGCATAATGATTTGACTCACACACACTGTGAAATGATGACCACAGTAAGTTAAGTGAACATGGGTCATCTCACACGGACACTAAATTAGAGAAATAGAAAAAAAAAATTGCTTTCCTTGTGATGAGAACTCTTAGGAGTTACTTTCTTAGCAACTTTCCCATATAAAATGCAGCAGTGTTCATATCTGTATCATGTTGTATATGACATCCATGGTGTTTATCTTGTAACTGGAATTTTGTACCTTTTGATCACCTTCATCCAATTCCCTTCACCTCCACTCCCAATTCTGATCTCTTTTTCTAGAAGCCCGTAGAAATAATTTTAGAAGCACACTCTCCCGAATTTCCCTCTACCACCCCTCTTAACAATCAAAGGTAAAAGAGACTTGTAGCAATAATGTCCATCTGTCTGCAATGTGACACATCCTGGACTAAGAGAAAACAGACAAACTAATGAGAGGAAGCTACACAGGGATACTGTTTACTAGGCTCTGAAGACGTACTGTTGGCAAGCAGGTGAGCCCTATCTGAGAGATAGGGAATAAAGAAAACATTACGCTTGGTCTCAGATAAGTAGAATGTGATTTAAAACAAGAAAACAAACAAGAGCCCAGAACGTATCCTCAGACTTGAAATGCGTAAAAAAGGGCAGGCCTGGGAAGAGTGCTAACTAATGGCTGAGTGGCAGTCTCACTGTGTAGAAGACAGCGGTGTGTTCATTAGCATAAACAACGCATTCCAGGGCTCCAAACTATGTAACTTCCCACACTGAGCATCTGGCCCAGCTGACCCCAAAGCTGAGTGAGCCAGTCAGCCTCCGAGAATCAAGAGAAAAGTTACAATGACGCCAGAGGTAGAAAGAAAAACCTCAGAAATTTCTTTCCATTTAGTTCAATAAAGGTTAACTGAACACCTTTCTTTTAAAAAATACTGAAACAGAAAGCAGGTACAAAGAACAGTAAAATGGATACTCTGCTGCCCCACTGTTTTTGATATAATTGCTTTTTCTTTTCTTAGGCTAGAATTTGAACTAAGAAAAAGGACTTGCTTAATATTAATTATGGATCATGGGAAAAAAACAATATGTGAATTGACTAAACATTTAAATTAAGTCTTACCACTAATTTCCACCGCCTTCGTTCTAGGAATTGTGACCACTGACACCTCCTGCCACAGTACGCTCAGGATCATTTTTGGATCCTGGACAGCTAAATCTGAGTCTCAGTCTGTCCCGAGTCCTCTCCGTTGCCATCAGTTTGCCTTTTCTTTCTTCTTCCACGCTTACTGGTATGTGGACAGTTTGCCAAAGATTTATAGATTCCTTCTTCTCTCCTACGATGCTGCATTATTGTACCTTTAAGGTTACACTGACAATTTGTATGTCCTCCACCCCTTGTATCCTTTTTCCTTCTAAACGTGTTAGTTCCCCTCTGTGATCTCTCGTTCTCTATCCTGTGTGGTCACCTTGGAGCTGGAAAATCACTGGACACTTTGAACACACACTTAGGAGCAGGGCTGGCTGGCTTTGTGAGCTGTGCTACACTGTCACGTTTCCCCTGCTTGTCCCTATTTACTCCTCCAGAGTGCTTTTTCACTCCCCAGCTCCCTCCTGTGATGCCTGGTTCTCTGCTGCTCTGCTTCAGAAAATCCTGTGGTTTAGTTCATGAGAGGACAACTGCAGAAGGATCAAGTCCTCAGAACACTCAGCAAGGCTCAAGTCAGTCTGTCTGTCTGTCTGTCTGTCTCTCTGCTACTCTGTTTTTCTTTCTGGCCCTGAGGTTCTCAGTATTGGAGAGAATGACAATGTCATTTGAAAAATCTCCCCCAAAATTTCATAGATCACCCTCTCACCCATGTCTTCTCCCAACACATGCTCTGTAAAATGTCACATTTACAGCTAGAACTAGCTGCAGAATTTGCCAGAAAAGTTTGGGGGCTCTATTTCTTATTAAAAAAAAAAAAAACAAACCCTTATGATGACTCACATCACAAGGCTGATGCAGGAGACTGTCAGGCCAATTTTAATTTCAATCTTTTATGTTTCCTCCCCACTCACTGTCATGCTAATGACTCTTAAAATACCCCAAAGACAGGCAAATAAGAAAGCAAAGACAAAATCCAGAGGATTCCAAGTTCCCAAATGAGCAAATGTTGCCCATATTTGAGAAAAAAATTATATTGGCTTAGTTTATAAATATTTGAGCATTATGAAAATCTCCAGAGGGAAAAAAAGATAACCTCTGACCGTGAGAATGAGATACTTTGTGATGTCACTAGCTAGTTACTGCAATTTTGAAAGATTAACACCTTCCTCTCTAGGTTAATTTTATTTAAGAAGGACCACAAATGTATTGACCACAAAGGAAACACATATCTCAGGTACTATAGACTATAAAATCATATATAAAATTTCAACAAGTAAAACATTTTCAAGATCATTGTTAAAGAAGTCAGAGAAAAACTGTACTCATGTTTCTGCCCGCATTGCAAGTTATCCTTGCTAACAAAGGAATACGTTTCTTTTGGAGGAGGGGGGGTAATTTGGTTTATTTATTTTTTTTAATGAAGATACCGGGGATTGAACCCAGGACCTCATGCATGCTGAGCACATACTCTACCACTGAGCTATACACTCCCCACCAGCATTTCTTAATTGAGATGTATTTGACATGGAAAATCTAACTAGTATAGAAAATCTATAATAACTCATAACACAGTTAACTGCCTATTATTAAGAACTTACCTGTCTCCCCTCCACCCCACTGAGTTGTTCATATCAGCTTAATAACTGGCTGGCCCAGCTCAGGAGTCAACCATCAGTCACCTGCCTCTTATGCCTACATTACCATCAACATCACCAAAGAGCAAGCATTCACTGAAGTCCTCTGTGTGCTGGGCGCTTTTTAAAATATACCTCATTTAATTCTCACAACAACTGTATCAAGTAGGTATTATTATCCCCTTTCCAAAGACAACTGAGGCTTAACAAGGTTAAGAAATTTGCCCAAAGTCTTATACCTAATAAGAGGTGAAGCTAGGATTTGAAATGGGCACATCTGCTTGCAAATTTAACAACACTAGATGCTTCCATGATGGATATGATGGTAAAACTCCCTAAGTGGTTCAAAATCAACAGCTCACAGGAAATTGCTGTTAAATCTGTAGGGCGACACACTGTAACTTTTACCAAGAACATGAAATCATTGTGTAAGTTTATCTCCATGATCAGAGAAGCATGAAAAATATGCTTCCTTTAATTTGAAGATATGGTAATAAAATCTTTCAGAATTTACAAAGAACTTTTTCATTTGAGTCTAACTTGAAAGCAGGCCGGGCAGTTATTCTCATTTTACAGAAAAAGAAGTTGAGGCTCAGAGAGGCAGAGTCAAACGACTCAGACACAGTAAGATAAAACCTACACTCCAAGAGTTCTGGGTTCTAGCTATTTGCTCTTTCCAACACATTTTAAGGAAACTCATGTTTGTGAATAATGAGAGGAAGCTGCCTGGACTTTGCTCCATGATTGTTTTCAAAAAGAAAAAAAAAAAAAAAAAAGGGAACACGAGCACCACAAATCAACATGAAATATTCACTGAGAACTTCTTTCTCTAATTAAATGGTGCTAACAAGCACTGTCAGCAAACTTCCTGGGTTTACTCACTTCTTCTAGGTCTCTTCCATGTTATTAAACTGTGTTTGATTTTCTCCTGTTTAAAAAAAAAGAAAAAGAAAACCACTCCCTATGTGTCACAATGTGACTTCAAAACATATGAAATAACAAAGAGTAGAAATTCATAAGTAATAGAAAGACTATAAACCATTTACAATGGAAGAGGTTTAATTCAAGTTTGAACAGAACCACCCCTAAGCTTTCTCAGAAGTCCCCTTGCCGATGCCAACTGCTTTGTTGAAATTATCTCCCAGAATGATCTGAATATATTCCAAACGTTTTTTCTATTACATATCATAATCAGATTTGCTAAAATTGAACTATGTATTGTTGAGTTTTAAAAATTCTAATTCATTTTTTAAACTGGCAAAGTAATTTGAGACAAGATTTAAGTAGTATACAGTATGAACAGCAAATGAGGAAATAATTGGAATTTACACATAAGGGGAAGATAATTAGTCTTACAAAGAAGATTCACACCTAAAATAGTGCGCTTTGTTTTGTTTCTTCTGGACACTGACTTAAAACTTTACAGTTCCTTAATTTCTAGTCATCCCTTGGCCAACCCAATTATTATAGGACTAAGGAGACTTTACTTACAAATTTAGTCACATTTCTTACTGGACTATTGGTTAAAACCAGGATGTACAAGAAACACTGAAACAGAATTAAAAGCATAAACTTAATGAAAACTTAATGAGCAGCATAAAAATAGAAATAACTTTTCAGGAGGAAAGAAATAGATTAATTTTTTCCTGACTCAAAAGAAGTGCTCTTGAGAAAGAAGGATACAAGTTTCTGCTTGTTGAAATAAAACAGGAAAGAAGACTCCAAAACAATTTTGTTGGATGAGTATGCTTAAATGAAATCCTGTCTCTTATAGGATATCAAGACTTCTAGTGACCCCAAAATTTTCACTAAAACTAAAAGCATCATCTCATGCCTAAGGTGACCATGATCTTTTGTAGATGCTGCTGGAAGTTAACCCCAAGCTGAAGCAGAATCAGCCCAAAGGACAGCATTCACGTAGATCCTGTGAAAAATAGTATCTTAGTATCTTGGTAAAATTTTGGAGCCAGTGGACCCCAATTTGCAAACGACTGGTCTACACAGTAGCTTTGTGCAGACACATGAACTCAAGAATAGTAAGATGTTCAAGTTGTAGTATCAGACGAGATACGGTGAATTTGCTAGCCCCTGCCTTTGTGTATTCTTCACAGGTGTCATCCAGGCCCTAGATTCCCACCAGTATTTTTCTAGGATGTTCTAGAATTCACATAAGCCCCCTAATGAGAAACAATCTGCTCCAAGGTCAGCTGGAGACCACCACCAACAGCTGTTCATTGATAATGTTTGTCTTGCTTCATTTGGGATTGAAGACGGTCTCACGGCACTTACTAAAGAGAAGAGAGGATGACGGAGGAGAATTCATTTCAAACAGTTAACCAAATCCATCAATGGTTGCAACTGGGTGGATATGGTTTAGAGTTTGTTAAATGACATTTGTATTTTCATTGCCACTCAAAAAAAATTTAAACTACTCATTTCATATTAAAACTCTACCCATTAAATAGACACCAAGAAAATTATAAAAATGAGAACACACCAACTGGTAAAAAAAAAAAATATATATATATATGTATATACACACACACACACACACACATATATATATATATATGAGATACTTCATATCAGGAATCCACCTGTGGTATTTTTACTTCACCATTCCCTCCAACATTTTTTTTTCAAATTCCTGTTTAGGGATATTTTCTCATTTTATTTAAACTTTTTTCCTCTGATTAAGCATACTGAGGTTTTTTTCCTACATCTGTAAATTGTGAAACTTTAACTTCAACATTACTTTGCTTCAAGAACAGGTATAGTTTTCATAAGACACTTAAGTTTTATGAGAAGAAAGTGGAAAATATTGCTACTAGCCCAAGACCTACCATTTGATTGCATTTCTTCACTGATTTCAAGGCTAAAACATCCTGACTGAGGGTGACTATCTTCCAGATACTGAAGGCGAAATCATACCAGTCGTCAATGAGAACCTCATAGCCACAGTACTTGTAATCTATCCCATCTCTGAATCTGTCTTTGCAATCTTTAAGATAAAGCCAATAAATGCAGATTATATATTAAAAGCCCTCCCATGTTTCCAGAGCCCACACTAGAATAAAGGAAAAATGCACTTCTGAATGCAACCTATTTTTCTTGAGACTTTTTTCCCAGCTTTACTGAGATATAATTGACATAAACATTGTGTAAGTTTAAGATGTACTGTATGACTTTATATATATAGTGAAATTACTACCAAAATAAGGTTAGTTAACACATCCATCACCTCACATAGTTACCTCTGCGTGGGTGAGAACTTCTAAGGTCTACTCCTTGCAACTTTCAAGCATATAACAAAGCGCTGTTAACTAGAGTCCATGCTGTACATCAAGATCTTTTCTAACTTCCTTAGGAAATTACTTTAGAATCTCTCTCTTCTTCATCTACATCTGACATATTTTTATTAATTTTTTTCACTCCTATAAAGTAGGTTACATTTAGCTGCCTATAAGAACTAAGCTTACCACTTCAATAGTCTTCAAAGTATCAAAACATTTGCTTACCCCAGGTTTTACCTGTCAGGATGCTATAGGAAACTATGAAAAATACAGTATTAAAAATGACAGTGTGAATGGCTATTATGCAATCTCCCTCTGCGGGATAATATTAAAAAACTTTCTCTAATATATTTGCCTAAGGTTGTGGTTATACAGTTTCGTGACATGAAGACTTAACTCAATTAACTTAATGTCCTGTACCTAACTTTGCCATAGAAGAAAAATGTCACATGACTTGTCCAGTGAGTAATTCTGCTACATAACTGCTTTATTCTAGCCCATGTTGAATGTGGCATATTAAGTAATATTACATAGTTTTATCTTGCATAACACAGAATCTGACTACAATTATTCACTTAAAAAAGTAGGATTTAAAAAAAATAGGAGATCTAAAACTACTGTAGTAAATGAACAGGTATCATTCTTACTTCAAAGTCAAGATTCCTAAATTCTTTCTGTAGTCAAATCCTTGGGTGAGGAGTTTAGGTCCAGGTGTTCACAGACAGCCCTTCATATCTGAAGACAGAGAGTTTCTATCTGATTAGCCTATGAGAGCCTCTGTCAGATAATTCACAGAATACCTCAAACGAGAATGTATTCTCTTATATGACATAATATAGAGCAAAGATCTGGATTCAAACCATAAATGGCCCTTAGCAGAGTGACCTTGACAATTTATTTAACCCCCCCAGGTTCAATCTTCTCATCTCTAAAGTAGAGGTAATCATCACACTTACTACTTAGGGTTATTTTTAGAATTATCTAATTTAATATATAAAAAGTATTTATCAAAGTGCCTCACTCAAAGGAAATCCTTAATAAATGTCAGCTATTTTTAAACAGTGAACACTAAGCATTGGGAGTTTGAGATTTGCAGATAATATATATAAAATAGATAAACAACAAGTTTATACTGGATAGCACAGGGAACCATAATCATTATCTTGTAGTAATCTACAAGAACATGAGAACGAATGTATGTTCCTATGTGACTGAAGCATTGTGCTGTACGCCAGAAATTGACACAACATTGTAAATTGACTGTACTTCAATATAAATATATAAAAAAACCTAAACATAAGTTTATTGAAGCTAGTGATGCCAAATTTAAATCATGTGCATGAGTCTTATGAAACAGTGCGTTAAAATGCATGATTTTGAGTCAGCTCTCTTTTTCTATTTTTAAGTAAAATTATAGAGATAATAATGTATTCAGTCTTTAATATGCTCCTTGATAACTAAAACTGACTTGAAAACTTAAAATCTAAGGCAGCAGAAAAGAGTGACTAGCTCTAGAATGGACCTTAGATACCATTTCGTGGCATCTCCATGTTTTTCACTTAGGAGAAAACTGAAGCCTTAACAAGCAAAACTGACCTCTCCCAATGACAGGGCGAGAACCCAGGCACTGGATGTTGAGTATGGAGCAAAAGGCAAGGCCGCCAGGGCCAGCTCAATACACTCCTCAAAGTATCAAACTCTTTCCCAACATCAGACCCTCTTCATTTCCTTGTCACTTGTTCAATACACATAAAAAGATACAAAAACACAATATGTGATGCAAGTTATGACGTGACCAAATGTGAAAATGAAACTAATATGTTTAGTTACCAGGAAACAAGTTACCAGAAAAATAAACGTCAATGGTTTAATTTACGCAGAGTACGTGACACCATTTGTCTTCAAATTATCTTTATCTCATCTTATTCTTTAATCTACCCTATAAAGTAGGAAGGATATATCTTACTAACTGCATTTTAAAGAAGGGTGAATTGACACCCAGAAAAGTACAATTTTATAGCCAGTGATGAGTGAGACAAAAACCAGGTCTTTGGACTCCTGGTCAACTTTTTTTTTTCCCACTCTTCTTTGCATTATGATGGTTTTATGCTACAAAATTGATACCCTCTGTCCATCATTAATAAAAACTAAATGTGGTAAAAGCAGAGCCATCCAAATGAATCAACATTTTGATGCATATAAAGTTAAGTATGCATTTCAGGATATATGTTATCAAGAGTTTGACCTCAGAGAAAAGGGTATGGTCATTGTTAGCTTTATATTAATTTAAAATATAAATTGACAAAACTTTTAACTCCTACAATGCATCTTTCAAACTAAAGTCACAATCAAAAAGGAATAGAAAGATTAAAAATATGTCATTAAATAAAACACCTAAATTTAATGTTACTTTTTTAAGACAGAAAAAAAAAAGCATTTTATATTTGAATGCAACTTGTGGAAGACAACTCACAGGTAAACCATAAGATTCGGAGTTGAATTTTCAAAAGGAACTTCTCTCTGAAGTGTCCCTTTAAAGATATCCCCAAGTGTTGCTAAGTACGTAAAACAGAATCTACTGACTGTACTTTAACACAATGATAGATTCTATTCATGCAACAGCATTATCAACTACCCACCCTGGTCAGATAATACCTTTCCCAAGGCATTGGGGCAATAAAGATTTGCTTAAGCCATCCTGTCAGGATTGCAAATCCTTTCTGAGAAAAGCAATTTACCCCTTTGCCACGTGTACTGCTAGGATTAGGAGCAAAGGAGGGAGACCTTCAGGGTGTGGCGTTCACATCCATGCTGGGAGCCCTGGGCAGTGGGACAGCCGAGTCCCTAAACCTCTCCCAGGGTGCCGACCAGAGCTGAGCCTTTGTCAAAAAGGCAGGTGACATGATCACGGCATAAAAGGGGAAAAAGTGTCACTGTAACTGACGTTATAAAATCAGTCAGATTAGTGCCAACCCTGTTTAAGGATCTAGATGGGGGGACTAGCAGGGGAAAAAGAGCATGGCATCCATCCTTAAAGTGGATAGATCTGAGTCTGAATTCCAACTCTTCCATTTCTTTACCACCAGTATGACTTTAAGCAAGCAAGTCACCTTCTCCATTTAATAGGCATATGACCTTAGAAAAGCTGCTTAACTGTCTGAGCCCTCAATTTCCTCATGTGCAAAATGAGATAAGGCCTCTGAGGGTTGTTGTGGGTTAAATTAATTCACAGGGGTAAAGCTTTTAAAAAAAAAAAAGTACCTGGCATATGGCCAGCCCTATTTAAGTGTTAGATATTCTTATTTATTATTATCTCTCTGAGCCTCAGTTTCCTCATCTGGGCAATGGGGATAACAGAGCATGCCTTGCAGAGCTGTTCTGAGGATTATGTGAAAATTCCATACTTACTCCGTTTATAACGGCACTGTTACAGCTGTTACTTGGCGGTTGTTTTTCTCTATGCAAATTAGTCTTTTTCAACCATGGTACCATACGCTGTTACACAACTGAAAATAAAGCAAGCGGGATCTTTCTCCAGTAGGATGACAGTTTATGACACAAGTCTGGAATTCAACCCTAATTCAACCCAGGGTTGCCCAAGTAGTAGGAGATACTATTCTCAGACAAAGTAAGTAAATCATTGAAATTAAGTTATGATGAAAAGTTCCTCCGCACAGGTGATGAAACAGAGCTATAAAATTCAACATCAGAAACAGGCTCAGATTATTGTTTTAAGATCTCCAAACATAATAAAGGTAATACACGGGACAGGTCTTCCATGTAGACTTTTATCATGCTGCTGCTAATATTCATTCATGTTAGTTTGTCAAAGTTAAACCCTCAGAGAAGAGCGTAGGACATGCTTCAAGTTAAACAAAGAAGTGAAAAAAGACATAGTCGGCAAATCTGCTGATGATTTTTCTACAAGCGACAGGCACCAGCATTACCCTCGGGAAGCAATGAAGTATCCTGGGGGCAAAAATAAGAAACTGAGAATAGGGGGAGGCAACTGAGGCACTCACCTTGGGGTCAGAAACCTCAGTAATCAAGATAAATAATACTGTAGTGCAATTTTTTAAAAAATCAAAACTAATGCAACAAAATCCATGATGAGCAAAATATCAAAATTTTAAATAAAAGCAGTGAATTAGTTTTCTGTGGCTTCTGTCACATGTTGCCTCAAACTTTGTTGCTTAAACAGTACAAATTTATTATCTTATCTTACAGTTCTTTGGTCCAGAAGTCTGACACCATCTCAGTGGGCTAAAAATAAGAGGTCGGCAGGGCTATGCTCCTTCTGGAGGCTCCACCAGAGAATCCATTTCCTAGCCTTTTCCATTTTCTTGAGGTTGCCTGCATTCCTTTGAGCAAGGTCTCCTTTATCCATCTTCAAAGCCAGCAATGCTGGGCTGAGCCCTTCTCACAATGCATTACTCTGACTGGCTTCCTTCTTCCATGTTTAAGGACACTTGTGATCACATTAGACCCACCCCAATACGATCCAATCAATCTAGTACAATCTCCACATATCAAGGTCCTTTACTTAATCACATCCACAAAGTTCATTTTGCCAAAGAAGGTAATATATTCACAGGTTCCAGTGACTGGCTTTTGTACATCCTTGGGGGCCATTATCCTGCTTGAGATGGTCCACCCTTACATGTGCATGACCTGGCCTCACTCTCCGCACCCTAATCCCGGCCCTGCTGCATTGTTAACTGACAAACTATGGTTATTTTATACCTGACTTTTCTGGATTCGTAGACCCCATTCATGATACCTTTATAAAATTTAGAGGCGTCACTAAACAAAGCTACTCTGACAGTGGCCCAGAAGCACACAAGTAATCAAAAAACTGCAAACTAGCATGATATATACTTTGTTTATAGGCAAAGGCAGAAGTGGTTCAGTATTTAGAAGCTGTTGAGAAGTTAAAACTCACCTCTAAAGCATGATTTTCCCTCTATGTAGTAAATAACATACTCTTATTCTAAAATTTTTACTCTTACTTTTATTATATTTTGGACTTATTTTAAATACTGCCAATGTTTCATTTGAAAGTTTTGATTATTTGCTCTCAATTTTTAGCTGGGATATAGTACCATACCATTCTTCTGCAGGGCCTTGGGAGCCCTAGGATGGCTTTCTGCTCATATCAAGTGAAGCCGGTCTTCCTGGCAACCCTGAGCATCCAAGTGCCTTCTCTAGACCTTATGTTGGATTTTCCACCTTGATCTTCCCCCATGTTTGTGAGTTCCAGAGCACAGGGACAATTTTATTTATCATTTAGTACAAAATAATATGTCAGAGCATTTTTTAAAATGTTATAGCATTTAATTTTCAAAATAACCCAAAGAATTAAGTACTCTTTTCTTTTACTATGTCCCAGACAAGTGGAGTAACTTTCCCAATGTCTCCCAGGTTAGGAGCCCAGCTCCAGCATGCTCTGAAGCCCCTGCCCTTTCCACCTCCCTCCTCCCCAGTTCATCACCACTGTTGTGGATATCCAAACACAAGCTTAAATCAGAAGACACCCCTATGGTTCCAGACCGTTCAGGTTTCCTTGGGAGTCTTTGATGAGGAAGAGAAAGATACACACATCAAGAGAAATTTCTTTCTTATATGCACAAAAAATAGTCTAACAAAAATAATCATTCAAACTTTGTTAGAAAATTGAGCAGACCCGGGGGGAGGGTATAGCTCAGTGGTAGAGTGCATGCACAAGGTTCTGGGTTCAATCCCCAGCACTTTCATTTAAAAAAAAAAAAAAAAAAAAAAAACCTAATTACCCGCTGCCCCACCAAAAGCAAACAAAAAACAAAGATATTAAAAAAGGAGAATTTTTTTTTTATTTGAGCAGTCCAGTTTCTGAAAATGTATTAACTACCCTATTTCTGATCAAAGGCAAGAAATTTAGCTTGCTATCAACATGTTCAGGGAAGCTGAAAGACAGCTGCTTCATTAACAGCATCCTTGCCAGTAGGGCCAATTAAATCAAGATGGTCTCTTATCCCCCAACAGATTTGGTTCCAAACACATTACACAAGTTATACTCAGAAAATTTACTGCTAGGAGACCATTTATACTCATTAATCCTAGCGCCTTCTTTTGCAATCTTTTTCTAGAAAGGAAATTCCCATGATTGCCCTAAATTACTGGACATTTTTATTTGTACACATAAGACGTAAATTCCTCCTCTTCAAGCCTTGAGCCAAGGCAGCCCCGTGCCAGCACCAGGATCGGCAGGTGTGGCTTCCAGGATCCTCTGGGTGCTGGCTGCAGCATCAAGAGAAAAGCCTGCAGGAATCACTTCGAGGGCAGGACATCATGGGCTTGCCCTACAGAGCACTTGCCAGAGGCTTAACACTGCCGTGTGGAGGTCAGAGAGATCTGTGGGCTTCTCGGCCAAATCAGAGTTCACTCAAGGGTGCATGTTGCCTCACAGGGCAAGTGCGATTCTAAAGAAACAGTCTTCAGACATTTTCCCTTGGAGCTAATCTGCTTTTCTCCCAAGCCCCAATGCTCCTCCTCTAGTTTTTGCCTTCCCAGCTTAGATCTCAATAACAAACCTGTCAAAAGCCATCAAGGCAAAATGCCATCTCATAAACACCAAAAAGAACCAAATAAAACAAAACAATTGTTTTAGAGAACTTCATGGTAAAGATGTTAACAAATTCTAACATCCTATTTGCCTATATAGAACTTGCTTTAAAAAGTTCCCCTCAATCAGGAAACACATTAAGCATCTAGCCTTTCTGAGAACTATGCCTTGTCAAATAGCAAACAAAAGACACAAATATTAATTTTTATACAATTGAGCCAGTTAGTTAATCAGCAGAATCATTTGGAAAGCCTCTAAAAGTATGGATTCGTGGGCCTCCACCTAAATTGAATGAATCAGAATTACTCAGGGAAGTGCCTGAGAATCTGAATTTTTACCAGCATGATGATTACTGGGCAAGTTTCGGCAACAATGAATTGAAATTTAGTAGGAGAAATCAGACAATTACAGGCAAACCTCACTTTATTGGGCTTTGCAGCTACTGCATTGTTTTACAAACGGAAGGTCCGTCTGTGGCAACCCTGTGTCAAGCAAATGTATCGGCACCATTTTCCCAAAAACATTTGTTCAGTTTGTCTCTGTGTCACATTTTGGTAATTCTCACAGTATGTCAAATGTTTCACTATTATCATATTTGTTACGGTCATCTGCGATCAGTGATCTTTGATATTGCTAGTGTGCCTCCCTGAAGGTTCCAATGATGCTTTTTTTTTTCATCTATAAAGTATTTTTAATTAAGGTAAACACATTTTTTAGACATACTGCGATTGCTCGCTTAATAGAGATAGACTACAGTATAGGGTAAACATGACTTCCATATGCATTGGCAAACCAAAAAATCCGTGTGACTCAACTGCGATACTCGTTTTACTGCAGTGGTCTGGAACTGAACCTACGGTATCTCCAAGGTCTGTCCGTACACAATAAGGCATAAGATACGAAGTGTCACAAGAGCATTCTATCAAAATAGATCTAGGAATTTAAAAGAAGAGAAATCACATCAGGTCGTGAGGGAAGTACAGAAAGCTTTAAAGAATATAGCTTATTTGAGATGGACTTGATACGAATCAGAAAACGCAAAGGCACAGAGACCCACTATATACATGAGAAAGAGTGAGAGACAGTGTTTGGCTACAGCATAGAGAGTACTCAGCACAGAGGTTGGAAATTTAAACCAGTGCCCAACTGAGACCATCGAACGTTTGGGAGTACAGTGTATACTGAACTTTAAAGAGACAGGATCAATGAACTAAAACAGTCAGCTGGTGGTGATGTACTCCAGAGCCCTCAGAGAAACAGAGGGGAGCTCTGACACAGTGAAATTGACTCTGAGGGTTGAACCTGAAAACTGAGATACCAGTTCTTAAAAATCAAGCCAAATTCCTCATTTAATTCTCATTCTCTCTCCCTCTCCCTACCTCCCTCCCCCTCTCTCTTATGTAACTTCTGCATGGATAATAGGACTGCATGCAATGTCTGAACATTCAAAAAGCTCAAAATACCCAACTCTTTGAGGATCTGGTGTTTTTGACGACATGAACTCAGTCTAAATTAAGATCTATAGAGGCGCGACTGCCCAAGAGATGCACCTAAACCCACAGAAGTCAAAATGATGTTGCCATCTTACTGCCAATAGTTAATGTGCTCAAATGGAAACAAAGTGATCTTTTCCAGGCATAGCTGCAGCAGAGAAAAATGACTCATCTTTTTACGTGATATATTTCTGTAAATATTAATCAACAGCTTTTGATAAAGAAAAATACAGCATATGCTTAAGCAAACACGCACATATGTTTTCGAAAAACATATTTTAAATACAAGCAGCTTTGCGGAAATTCTCAAGAATTATTCCAAATGTTAGCAATTATATCCTCAAAGGAAAGATTGGTCTCTATAAATGAAATAAATGCAGGGATTTTTTTTTTAATTTTAGTACTTGTGATTGTGCAACACAGATGTCAAGATATGTTTATACTAACAGTTCGGAAGATAAGCACAATGTTAGGGACACAGGCGTGAAAGAAATCAGGAGCTAAGCAGAAAAAAAGAGACTGGAAAAAACACCTGTATGTTGTTTTCTCTTCTCCATTCTACTTCCTTTCAACACGAGTTTATCCAAGCACTGCTTTCCTGACAGTTTAATGCTTGTGTGCTAGAACATCTGGTAGATTCTTCTTTTTTTAAAATAACAGAGCCTATTTCACTGGCCAATTATGAGGATTAAAATGGATTAAAACATGGAAAGTATTTTAAAAAGTACCTGGCATAAACTGGTTGTTTATCTATTTTATATACATATATATATGTATATATATATATCTATTTATATATATATACATATATATATGTTAGTATCTGCAAATCTTGAACACCCAATTTATTCCTTCCCACCCTCTTCCCCCTTGGTAACCATAAGTTTGTTTTCTATGTCTCTGAGTTTGTTTCTGTTTTGTAAATAAGTTCATTTTTTTTTTGGATCCCACATATAAGTGATACAGCCCTGGGAACCACGTTCAGTATCTTGTAGTTACCTACAGTGAAGAACAATATGAGAACGAATGTATGTGTGTTCCTATGTGACTGAAATATTGTGCTGTACACCAGAAATTGACACAACATTATAAACTGTACTTGAATAAAAATATATTTTAAAAAAAGCACCTGGCATGCCTTAATTAATATAAACCATCACTATTATGTCATAAGACCAGTACCTCTCTTTCTTTCAAACATAACTTGAACATACATAAATATTTCTATGAAATACAACTAAATTAAAATGTTTTCCATTTCTGTATTCTCACCATATTTCTACTGTTGATTCACATAAGCACCATTTGTCATTAATTTTCTATTTATGATCACCATTATAATCTAAAATGCAGTTAAAGGATAGTAAAGCAAAAACAGGTGGAGGGAAGGCCCCCCTGTGGTTTATCAGCAGAGTTAATAAATCATATAATTCCATTTACAAGCCCCACCTGCTTTATTGTATAGCTGTGCAGTGTGTGTCCACTCACCGAGACAGATGTGTAAGTGGTGTGCCTGTGTATGTGTGTTTTGATGTGTCACAGCCAAGGCAAGTCCTCAGGGTCTCCTTCCCTATGAGCAGAGAACAGATTTCAGAAAGTCTCAGCCAAATTTTCTCACTACATTCTTTAGTTTCAAAAAATATAGTTGTCTTTAGAGGGGGGAAAAAAAGGTGTCTATGTTAACAAGTAATAAGTTTATTATTGTTATTGTAAAATAAATGTAAATACATGTTTAAAATTTTCTTGGTTTTAATTTCTAACATCTAATATATAATATCAGTAGATATAACCCATAGAAAAGCAAAGCATCTCTGCCTACAAGAGGGTTCCAAGACAAAAAGTTTGAGAACCACTGCTGCAGGTGCACTTCTTGTGGAAGTGACGAGACTTCGCTCCACCCAGCGGTAGCAACCCCACAGGGCCTCGGGCTGGAGTACGACCATGGAGCCTGCACACCTCACGTGTCCCATACACGCCGGGTGTACGCGCGTATGGAGCAAATGTGGAAATTAATCACGGTGTCCCGGTGTTCAGTGCTTCATGTGTTTTACTCTACATCTTCGTCTGATAGCCTTATGAGGTAAGTCCTATTATCATCTGCGTTTGGCAGATGAAGAAATTAAGCCATAAAGACAAAAAGGGGCATTCGATAATTAAAGTGTAAACAACGGGGCAGAAGTAATAGGTGAGAAGCCCGCCCTCATCTAGGACTCTTCCAGCTTGAGTTACAAAAATGAAGGAAGCATGAAATGGGTGAAACAGAGCAAGTCCCAGAGTAAACAAACCATCAAACGACCACAATAACTCCTCTTGTTTGATCTTGAGAAATTCTCTCCAGTCGTCCATAGAGATATTAATACTTAATCTACCTCTCCCCATGTTTTTAAGGATCAAAACAAATGCAAATATTGATAGAAATTCTCTGCAAGCTTTGAAGTCCAGAAGTAATAAATAAGGTCATATTGTGTACATTCAGGAAGTATTGTGATTGTGCACTTATGAGTATTTCAAGATTACTCTGCTCAGGACTTTTGACTTATTAGTCTGACAATTTCTTCATGTTAAGGGCAGTATTTTTGAGTGTTTTTTGGTTTTTTCTACCTTGGATTCTTAGCCGAGTTAGTTTGAAACCATGATATGTGTTAAGCTAATTGTTGGCTACATGTTTGAATAGCATTTTATTTTATTACCAGCATTTTTATGAATCCTACCACCGTATGCTTTGTAAATGACTAGAAAAAAACCTCAACCACAGGGCTTTTCAGAAAGCCAGGATCCCTTTTGTGAGCTATCATTAAAGGAAGTCCAGGAAAAAAAAAATGCTTTCCAAATCTCCCTTGAAGTTTGTTGACTTGAGGATTATTTTACAAAACAGAATTGAGCATAGTTTACTTTTCTGAGTGTGCGTGTGTGTGTGTGTTTGTGTGTGTACTTCTCAAGTCAAGCACCAGCAATCTGTCTGCAAATGGAATGTTACCAAGCTACTCTCAAGCTTTGACCAAGCGCATTCATCTCACCATGTCTGGCAGCAACCACAGCAGACGTGTCTATGGTTACCAATCTTGGCAGTGGGCTGGCCCCAGAGCTTGTCTGAGACTTGCTGTAGAGAACTCATGCAACTCTTGGTTCCTCCACATCCTCGGATTCAGCCAACCACGGGCCATGTGACGCTATAGCATTTACTGTTGAAAAATACCCACATGAAAGTGGACTTGTGCAGTTCAAATCCGTGTTGTTCTAAGGGTCAACTGTATCATTCTACTCATAGACACAAGCACCGAATAACACATCATACCAAATCTTTATTCCTGAGAAAATAGCTCAAAGTCCCTGTAAGCCACGTGCATCCAGCATCCCCAGAAACTGAAAAATCTAAAGTACAGAATTTTCTTCCACTACAACTAATGCTTGCAGCTTCCTTCCTCTTTTTCCTTCCTCGTGAAGGTTTTCGCAAGCATGCCTCTTGTGGTAAAATCTGAAACTCTGAATTTATTAGTTTCACTGTCTCACCTGAATTTTTGCAAGACATACACTTCCCTAAGTGAAAATTCAGCACTGACTCCTTCAGCTAAACACAAACAATTGCACACAGAGATAACTATTTTTAGAGGAGATTGTAAAAATGAACATTAAAAAAGGGAAAACGTAGGAAGCTGTTCTCCAAAAGAGTGAAGCTAAAAATGTTTCAAAGCAATATCTGACACATGAAAAACTTTATGGAATAATTCTGGGCACAGTTCCTTAAAAATGTAATTCACAGTAATGCCTAAAAATGTATATATATAAAAACTACCTAATAAAAACCTAATAAACATTTGACTTTCTCTAAGCGAATGAGTGAACTATGGAACTTCTACCCAACTTCTGTGGCTTCATTTCACAGTCTGTGCAAGAAGAGCCAATAAAGATGCACCTCTTGGACCTGGCGATCTGTGGACCTTGGATTTCTGCAGGCACTGGTAACGTCGGCCCTGGACTGCATTCTCCCTGTTCTGTGTGACCAGTACAGGTCTTAAACATTGTATGTAAGATCTTTAAACATGTGGTATAGAAAACAGTAAAGAATACGTCTTGTAGCATTACATGGTATATACACAATACGTTCTTCCTATAGGAAAAAAAAATCTATCCTAAGGCACACCATAACAATTATAAGGAAATGAACAACTTTGTGAAGGGCATTCACCCAGCTTACTCTGGTCTGACTACAGAGCATGAGGTTTTAAATGGAGGCAGAGAGCCTTCAAACAGTGATGTGCACTGATCAGCAGATTCATTCGCTCATCCAGGAAGCAGTTACTAAGGGCTTGCCTTATGCCAGGCACTGCGTTAGTCCTCTGAATCAGACATGAGGAAGTAAGACTGGATCCCTTTTTCAACTCACAGTATAGAGGGGGTGACAAACACCTGTGAAAGAGAGAAAGTGTAATAGATTCACGTTCAAAGCACTGCATGGTTACAGGGAGCAGCAGCCAACTAGGCCCATACGTTACCACGGTGCAGAGCCTTGCAAAAAAAAAAAAAAAAAAAAGAACTTATTTATGACAAGCACATTGGGAATGCATGATGCAAGCAAATGATACAGTGCATGCCAATACAGGGAGAAAAGAGAAGATCTGTAGGCTTTTCAACACTACATGTGGTTTACACAGCCGGGTACATGGAACATGTACAGACCAGCAGTGAGAAGAGAGGCTGGGGAGGGAGGCAAAGTCAGAGCATGAATGTTATGTGCAAGGAATCCAGACTACTTCCAGAAGGCCTGGGCAGTGACTGAATCAGATCTGTGCTTTAGAAAGAACTTGTGGAAGCCTCAAGAATGACTTAGCTTGAACTAAGAGATCACTGTGATTTGGTGTTTTATATGCCACTTTCCTGGTAGGAAAATGAGGAAGAATGTTCTGCAGCTGACTTCAGTTACCAGCGGTGACAAGGCTGCTAGTTGCCTGTGTACATGATCTCTGTTCCCTTTCATCACGACCCAGAGGATGACGATTTTTCTTCAGCGTGGCCATGTGCCAAATTACAAATGCGCATCTCCCTCCAAGACTGATTTGAAGCTAAAGCCGTACAACCCCACCACAGTTCTGCCCAGTAAGATGTGAGGGGAAGCTGACTGGGAAGGGCTTCTGTAAAATCTTCTGTTTTCCTGATTAAAAAGATACAAGCAACCAATTGTATATAATGAAATGGCAACAATAAGTAACTTGGTAACTTGAAAAAAAACACACAAAAGAAAACAAAACAAAAAGAGATACACAGTGAACACACGCCTTTCCGTTTAACCCTGCCCCTTGTCTCTGCCTGAAACATGAACAGGACACCAGGAGATAGAGCAATCACGTTGTCAATTTCAGGTCAAAGCCACACACAAAGCACAGCAGCATGGAAAGGAAAAAAAAAAAGAATCCAGGTCCTTGACGGTTTCTTCAAGCCACTGCACCAACCCGAGCTGCCTGTCTCTAGATTTTTTTTTCGATATGTAAAAGCAAAATTCTATTTGGTAAATAAAATCTATAGTCAGATTCCATGCAGTCAGAAATAGAGAGTCAGATTTCTACTACGTATAGCCAAAAGCAATACTGATGCGGCAACAAAGGAAATTTCATGGGCAAAAAAAAAAAAAAAAAATCTAAAAAAGGAAAAAACTAAACAGTAAACAAGCAGGGGAGAGAATTTTTCCAAGACAGAGAATGAACCAGAAAAGACCCACTGAGCCTTTTCTTGTGGTTTATATCCCCCAAAGCCTCAAACTTTGTCTTTGTCAGTCTCGTCATATATCGACTTCCTAAAAGTTCAAATCCACGTGGCGTAATTCCTCCTAGCCCACCTCACTTTTTTTTTTTCTTTTCAGATTTCCTTGAATCAATGCAGGATTAAGAGTAACTAGGTGTTGGAGTTAAGGATGACCTCTGTTATAACCCAAAAGCATAAGCAAATAAATATCCAGTGTTCAGAGGCTCCCCATGGCATCTGAAGCAATCATTTTTCTCTTAAATTGCTAGCTTAAAAAAAAAAAAAACCTATTAAAGGCAATGCGACTAAGATGTCTTATTGTGGCAAATTAGTCTGGGTGAAAGGATCATGGAGAGCCATTTTCACTAGTTTTTTGTTGTTGTTGTTTCCCATAAAAGCAAGAACTGATTGAACATCGTCATTATCCTAGTTTTAAAGAGAAAAACTCCCATCAGTACGCAAATTGTATTTTAATGTGTGCCAGACCTACCAAGGGAGGCTTTGGGGCCCCAAGACTGAGTAGGTCACACCTTCTCCAGTCAGCATGTGCCGGTTCCACTGGCATCTCCGGGATTCTAGCCCTACAGGGAGGCTAACATGTGGGTCTCAGTTACTCAGTTCGCCTGCACATAACAGGAACCGTTCTGATTAAACGTGGGCTAATGCTGACACATTGTGTTGTTCCAACTAAGTGATTCCAAACATTCACATCTGAAGCCGACCTACATTACCCCTCTAGCTGCCAGATGTTCTTCTGAGAAACTGTCTCCTTTGCTGTGTCCTGAACCTTGATTAAAGTCGATGAAGGGCAGTGTTTACTTCACCACCCTTCTGTGGAACAGTGTCCTGGCTATTGATTACAACCAGCCCCCAGTTGGAAAGAATAACCATCACTACATGAGAAGTTCTAAAAGCTCAACTGAACAAACATGCAATATAACTTAACTGATGCATCTGAACTAACGATTGGTCAGCCTGGCCTAAGTGGACAAGTCCTTTGTGACATTGCCTGCTTTTATTACAGTCCAAGAGTCACTCATATCACTTCTCAGAAGTTGATTTTCTTTGGGGTGAGGATGACAAATAATGAAAGAGTCACTTCCATACAACACTGCAAAAGACCAGACTATGCGTAGCATATTTCACCTCCATCCAGCTGCATGCTGGTTTGATTGATCCCAGATGCCAGCAAAAAGCAAAACCACATCGCATGTTTAAACATCTTTTTATTTGTACCTGCGTAATCAATTCAACAGCCAGGATACACATTTAAAAATAAGATTTACTATGGATACCATCAGTCAAGTTCTATCACAGCTCAGTCTTTGGGATTTAATACGATTTAATATGAAAAGTCTTATATTGAATCAGAATGGTAGAGTTTTCACAAATGTTTTAAAGCAGAGGAGGAGGAAAGATTTTTAAAAAGAGAGAGAGAGAAAAAATAATTTGTTACATTAAAAGCTGTGCTATCTATAATGTTCCAAACCTGGAACCTTTGGAAATTAGATAAATTGACATTAGTGCGGACTTAGCAGCACAGGAAAATTGAGATGCTCTGTGGTAGACACAGGGTTTTTAGTGTTGCTTATTCTAGGTTTGAGGCAGAAGAAATACAAGCCTGGTGGAGCAGAACCAATGTGTAGTTCTAAAATTCTATGGCAGGCGTACCAAAAAGTTTCAACTCAAGTATCAGTTCTAAGTGATTGGTAGTATTTTTCTGGAACATTATGTTGAGAAAACTTTGGAGGGAGAATCCAAGATCAGAGAGAAAGAATGCAAAAATTAATAATATCCACCATGGATAGAAGCGGTTAGACCCTGCAACAAATCTACCATGCCACCTATGCTTTCTCCCCATGCCACCACTCTCCATCCCAGCAGATGTGTTTACCACTCTGACAATTACCCATGGTACCTTCCCCAATGTCTGACTCTACTTGAGGTAACAAAACAGAATTTCTTTTAGCAATTAACTATGACATTATATATGTGTGTATATATATATATATATTCAATTAGATATAGAAATAGTATAAATATATTTTCTAGCTTTATATGAGAAGATGGCATTCCACTAGCAACAAACACACTGACAGCCCAGATCTTAGAACCAGAACTTCTTAGATAAACAGCTGATTACACGATTGGGGCAGGGAAAGCACAAGACAAGGCAGGAATATATTTGGGGGCCAAAAAGTAAAAAGGGCTCAAAGAATAATGAGTACATGTCAGAAAGACACAGGAACCTTGAATAGGGCTCCTACTGGCTGTACCTGGGGCATATACAACTGTCAAAATTAATGACAGTAACAGATTACAACGAATTACCAACAGATTACCAATGAATAAAATAGGAATCCATGAGACCATGCTGACTAAATTCAAAAATTAATAAATGAGAAGAGAAACTTCTCTATGCTGGAATGTCAACAAACCAATGTAGACAGTAAGAGAAAAATCAACATTTAGCAACCATGATAATGGAGGTTGATGCAAGTACGGGTTGTCAGTAGAGGCTTAAAGGTGGTGGGTGAAGATTTGATGACAACAGGATACGAGCATCATCTTAGAATATTTTCCCCCCACAAAGTACTATGATTCGTATTCATATACTAAGGGAGAAATGGTGACTTTACAGTGGAGAAACCTGGCAGGCAGCAACATGACCAGGCGAAAAGTTAACATCACCCTTGTGTGTCCCCAGATGGGATGTTCTGAGAGGGGCACAGCACCACTTCTCTGGTATTATTGCCAAGAAAGCTTCAGTCTGGCTGTGAGGAAACACTGGAGAGACCCAGACTGAGTGTCATGTGACAGACAGAATGTAGAGCCTTGGGTATTTAAAGCTGTGAAGGATGGGAAAGATGATGGAAGGAGGAACACCTGTACAATTGGAGCAAAGTCAAGGGATATAATAATTTAATGCAACATACATTCCTGGATGGGATGCTGGGCCAGAAAGGACACTGCTGAACAATGAGAGAAATGTGAATGGGATCTGTGAGTTTGATGGTAGTACTGTATCAACAATTTCCTGATCTGGGGAGTTTCATAAAGGTTATATAGGAGAATGTCCATATATTTGGGGAAATAACACACTGTAGCATTTAGGCATAACACAACATCAAGTCTGCAACTTGCTTCCAAATAGTTCCAAAAAAAAGACGAATGGTAATGGAGGAATTCCTTAAAAAGAGGGTGATGGAGGAAATGTATTAAATGTGTTAAATGTTAACAGCTGAGCAATCTCCGTGAGGACTACCTAGGAGGCCTTTGTAATATACTTCCAACTTTTCTATAAATTTGAAATCATTTCAGTATTATTGAGCTGATTTTTAAAAGACTAATGTGGTCAAGACTTTTGCAGAGAGGTAAAGCAGGAACCTCAGCCCACAAACCCAGGTAATGTAATTTCCTTCATTGTTTACTTAACTGAATTTCTAATTCAAGCTCTTGCATCGGCCAAGTCTCGTATTCCATTCAGCGACTCCCACACACACCCCTTTTCAGAGACTGACATCTAACTTCTGGACTCAAATAAAGATACTGAGAAGAAAGCGAGAGGAGGCAGCCTTCATTTTCACCAACATTGTGGGTACCCACTGAGACAGTGATGTCTTTATCTGGTCCCATGTCAGCATCCACACAGACCCCTGCAGCAATATCCTCGTTCTCCGTTCACACAGCTCCTTCATGTTTGCTGCTCTCTCCACCCTAGTGACAACTTGGCATACACAAGCACCCCCTACCCTCATCCCCCACTCCCCTCCAAAAAACTTACACACAACTTTACAAGGGTAAAGCATGGGATGTGGTGGGGGGGTGGGGGGGCCAGGAATCCCTGAACTGACTGAGCTTAACCTTCTACCACTTTAAGGAATGGAAGCACAAATTAAATAATTAATTGAAATACAGAAAAAAAAATTTAAACTAATGTTCCTGCACACTTAAGTTTGTATTCCACAGCACGAAGTTGGGGGATGAGGGAAAGGGGCAATTCCCGGCTGGCTTCTGAATGTCACAATCCTAAATCCTTGAAAGAACAGAAAGGAAGACTCGTGGCTCCTATTAAAACATTGTGCAGAAAATATCATGAAAAAGGGTGGCAGTCCCTCTCCTTATCCCACTCTCTAAGACAGGCAAAGGATTTTATGGATGGAAGAGAAGGAAAAGAGAAGAAAAATGGAAGGACCCAGAGAGAGGGCCCCTGGACCCTTCCCCCTGAGCTAACCCAGAGAGGTGCACAGCACCCTTTCTGTAGCAAGACTGCCCAGAAACAACCCAGAAGTGATGTGTTATTTCCCCCAAACATGGAGAGCAAAGCCCCAGATTTGTTTGTGGGTTTAAAATCAGATAGAACGTATATCCCATCTTCCCAAGAGAGTCACGGGGAGGCAGCAAAACCCAAACAAGCAGAGGCTGACTGGCATGTCCAGGATGGCAGCTGTGATCCCTAGTCAAACACCGGCATCACCTGGGAACCGTACCAGTGCTCACGCACGGCACCATTCTCAAACTTGAGCAGGTATCAAAATCACCTCCAAAGTTTTTGTTTAAAAAAAAAAATCCATCTGTCTATCTATCTGCCGATCTATCTATCTAGATACCACCCACAAAATTTTTGATTCACTAGGTCTGGGATGTAACAAGAATTTTAGTTTCTAATCAGTCTCCAGGTGAGGCTGAATACTGCTACTTTGGACTACACTTTGAGAACCACTGTCCCAGGTACTGGTAACTTTAAAGCTCCTCCAGGGATCCTTACATTCAACCAGGGCTGAGAACGGCAGGTCTAAGCAAATGGAGCCTCAGGCAACCCCCAGATATTCATGTTTATTGCATGAGAGAAACAGAAAGCATTTCCAACGTGGGTCAAAAAGTTACACAGCAATAGTGAACTGATCTGATTCCAAAGAAACAAACAATTCTGTGAAAGTCTGTGTCAACGACTGATTAAGAACTCGGTAGAGAGCAGATGGCTCACGAGATACTTCTGCAACCAAGTGACATCAAATAGCAGAAAGCTCTCCATCTCTTTCATCACTACCCACCTCTCCGCCAACACACACACATACACACACACCCCACAAAGTCACAACTCAGGGAGCAAGTAAGCGGGGCAGCGGGACTTGCTGTTTGGCTGAGAGAGTTAAATGTTTATCACCTTAGTGGAACAGTGACTGGAAATACAAATTATATTGAAGTCCAGAAAAATGTAAAAGCTAAAAGTTCATGGACTTTTTTAAGGTAGCAGGCAAGGTCATTTTTCATGGCTGATGGGACCAGAAAGGGCGTGAGAAGAGTGGTTAAAGTTTGGAATGCTGGCTGAGGTAATGGACCTGGGGACTGACCAGAGATTGTTAAAGGCATTATCAACCTGAGGTGCAAGGCCAGCTGGGACTGGAAACCATAAATCTGTAGTGGCATCAGTTCACAGAGTTGCGTGCCTTCTCTCCACTGGTGCCGCCAGCCACAGCATAGAAGCAGAAGGAATTGCTCATATTGATCTAAAGTTGGGGGTTGTGGATCGGTATAGCTAAAGGGCAAATCAATGAAAGAAACGAAAGATCTTGAATGTTAGTTGAGAAGTTTAACTATTAGCTCTCATCGGAAAAGACAAGCAATCAATTAGGTTCGAAGAAGGTGGAAACTTGGTAGCACAAGGATGTAATACAACGTATTACTAAAATGGGAAGTATATTCAAATCCAGCGCTGCTATGGGGCAAGCATGGAAACGGGGTGGGTATTGTAAGTGGAAACACCACAGTTTGAGAACCTAATCAATCAGCCAGAGAGCGAACTGTTTAACTACAACAAACCTAAAAACAATAATCTAAGGGCAAATAATGAACTAAGTTTCTTTGAAAGAGAGATTCCTTTCTGAGACGAGAAAAGAGCAACTATCGACACATACATAAAAGTTATTTTTGCAACCTTTTTAAGGGACTGAAAGTCTAATGATTCTTGTATTATAAAAAGGAAAAACCTAAAAATCAACTGAAAGATTCTGTTGTGAACTGCAACTTGAAAATTCAAGCACCATCAAATTATTTAACATTTGACTTAGTATCAAACTAGACATTCCCAGAATTGTTACCTGGTGTATTTTTTAGATGCTCTGTAATGATAAATAATTTTAGTGTGCAAAACTAACGGGGTAATTCCCTGCATGTTTATCAGCAAGCTTCATTTTCCTTTTCTTACCATGAAAAATCCACTGAATTGGCATTAAACCAAAAGTTATTTGTGGTGAGTCTGAGAATGCAGCCTACGTGTTTGCCAAAATAGTTACATGAAAATAATGCTAAATTCAATGGGGCATTTATCTTACGAGTTTTATAAAGGAAGAAGAAATGGCACAATAGTTTCTCCTCGTCTGCCCTGAAAAAAAAAATTCCTTTAAAAGAATCTGCTGATCATATTCCACCATTTATTTTAAATTGGAATTACAGAAATGAGTAAGTAACCCACCAAAATGCCTGGAAGCACTAAATGAAATTCCAGGGAGTGATTGAAAGTGTTGATCCAGATGGTGGTTAGACAGTGTTTGGGAGCCCTACTGTCAGCCTAATTGTGAGTAATGACTGAACTCTGAGAAGTTTGCACATTTGCATCAGATAAGCATCCACAATGTTGGATTCGTTCAGGAGCTCCAGTGGCGCAATCGGTTAGCACGCGATATTTATACACAATGTTGGATCCTTTATTTGAATGTGCCCTGGGTTATTATTTATCTTTTTTCCCACTTTTTTCAATTTCTGATATTCCCATTTCTAAGAAGATATTCAAAAGTATATATCCAGTGGCTTTTTAAGCTACTTTTAATCTGTGATTTATTCCATCATCAAACTTTTAAAACTAAGTATATTGTTTATCACACAAAAAATGTAGCCAACTATTTACTCAACAAATATGTTGTTTAAATTCCTCTTCTCAGTTGTCTCCTCCATCACTTTCTTCTCCTTCTCTTTTTCCCTCACTATCTACTATCAAGGCCACACAAGGCTTTCAAAGATCGTATAGCTTAGAGAGAAGGGAAAAACAAACATATATATATATATATAAACTGTTACCCCAAAAGAAAAGGGGAAAAGACCTCAGTTCTTGTCATATCTGAAAGATAAGATTACAAATGGGAGATGGTGCATTGTACAGTGTAAGATTTTAAAGGATTCATTTAGAAAAGGAAAAGTGTACCTCCAAGAACGGGAGGAAAAAGCAGTGGTCTTTGGCCTTTTCCTTATACCCTCACTAAGAGGTGGTCTTTTGACTGACTGATGGCTCTCGCCCCTGGAATGTTCAGCCATGTCTGGCCCCTTTGCACATGTCCCTACCCATGGTGCAATCCAACTACCTAATACAGTTATTACAAAACTGTATTAACAGCTATAAAATCTTTCTGGGTGCCATGAAAGAGAATAATGGCAGTGAGCAGATGGAAAAAAATGTGGAAGCATGAATTTGCTACAGAAATAGTGGTCATGGAAGGCTTTCCAGAAAGGGAGATTTGAAGACAAGCTGACTTTGGGACTAAGAGTCCAGGCAAAGGAACCAAAGTCTGCATGAGGTCCTAAGGAGGAAAGAGCTTGGGGTGATTCCCAAAGTGACAGATTAGCGTAGCTGGAACCCAGTGAGAGGAGAGAGACCAGAGTTAAAACTGGAGAAGCAATTAGGGGCTGGACCATGATGGGGCCTGAGGGATGGGAAGGGGGTTGGATTTTATTCTGAGTGCCACTAGGCAGTCACTGAAGGGGTGAGAAGTGGCAAATAACACAATCAGATCAGATATTTGTAGTTTTTGAAAAACTCACTGGCTTTTGGTAGAGAATGGATGGAAGGAAGACAAAAGGAGAAGCAGGGAGAACAATGAGGAATCAATGAATATAGTCTGGGCAAGAGATAAGCGTGGCCTGAACTAGCCTGGGAGCGACGGAGACACTGTGACCCACTTCAACCCTTTGTCTGTCCAGTTCAATTTTTACATCAGCAAAATAGCCTTATGTTTTGTCCCTCTTTTTCTGCTCACAATTCTTTATCTGTACAAAAAAGACGTAAGTGTCTGATCATTTGTACGTTGTTTTCCTTTGTTTCCAATGAACTTTTTTTCTACCTCTCCTGCAACTGTCATCTCCATAAGGAGTGTGCATGAGAGACTCAAATGACAAAGGGCTAGCCAGTATTTAGCTTCCCTGAATTGAAAATATTCAAGTTGTTTTGTAGAGAATAATTGCCATTTTAGCTCATGAGAAAATGAATTATATTTACATGCTCTTGTCCTGTGAACTGTCATTTTATGTGAACAGGCAAAATGGCTCCAAGTCAACAGTATAAACCTGATCCAAATTGAAAAGGTAAACTAAAACTTCTAGTTGTTTCCCAAATTTAAATTTTACTAAGCATTCTTGTTCTTCTCTATCAATGAAAATTATCAGTGCTGATATGCTCAAGGAGTTTTTAGAATTATGACAATGTTCATCTCTATTTCCCAATCAGTTAGTTAAAGAAAGAAAATTAGCATGCCTAGGTATTTATAAGCCTTCATTGAATTGATGATTCTTTGGACACATTAATTATAAGTGAAATTAATGCACACAGTATGACACAGACTACAACTCTTCATTTCAGAGTAGTCCCTTGTTAATTAATTTATTTGTTGGTTTATAAAGGGCTTAGTCTCATAGTTGGAATATTTTCCTTGTTAGAAAATGAGTAAAATAGACTCCTTATCCTAAATCATCTCTGCAGACAGGCCCAGATGGGTCAATAATTCTTCAGCGCTCACAGTTGGGCGTTTGCTGCCTGCTTGGATTTCCATCACCAGCAAAACCTTGAAGAATTAGTAATTTACAATATGAATGAGCAGCTCTGTCAGTAAAAAAAGAAAAATATAGGTCCAGTGACAATCATTAGCTAACTTTTTATCAAGGGAAGAAACTGTTATTTTTCTAAGATGAAATAAAATAATTTTCTTTGGCTTTATTGACTCGCAGGAGGGAGGAGCTGAAATCAATTTGGGCTTAAGGCCAATCAATAGAACTCCAGCCCTCTATACACAGCTCGAATCCATTCCATTCACCCCCTCTGGGAGTAAATCCCTAATTCCAAATTAAGTCTCCAAATCCCTTTGAATTCTTCAGCCTCTCCTAGCTGATCTGGGTGGATATTTACCCCTGACCCCTCCCTCCACGTTTGTTTTCTTTTTCTTTCCATGTGCCGTTCTTGTGATGAATATTTGAACATCAGTGCAATGCTTACATAACCGTAAGTGCCCAGCTTCTCAGAGGGAGCTGAGGCAGCCAGGCAGAACACATCCCGGCCAGGGAGGGGGAAGTGCTACCATGATGATTTACCCAGAGGATATGCCCCACATGAATGGTGCATAAATTAAATTCCATTCATCATTCTGGTTGTCTTTGTCAAAGCTCGCTCTCCCTTCCGTAAGCAGCAGCCGGGTTCTGCAGTACTAGAGTATTAGGGAAAGCAGGAGAGAACGGGCAATACATGTACTTCCGCGGGGCATGCAGAAAATCATTTCCTTGTGACATTAGTGGGGAAAAAAAAAAGTAACTGCACCTGAGAGACTTGCTCCACAGCATGAGAAAATGTTCTGCAGGAGAGCGGATGAAAGATGTGATGTACGTGGATGGCATTATTAAACAGTGGCTCCCGAAATCAACAGACTCATTATATACAGTGTTTCCTCAGACATAATCATGTGACAAATCTACCCCTGTCACTGCCCTCTTTCCTAGCACATCATCCATCTTACTCAGTCCTTGAAATCTGTTCTGTGCAAGATCTGCGTCCTGTGGCTCCTTCACACACAGTCAATAAGAATAACGCACTCCTGCCAGGACATCAAGTAGCACCCACAAAAGGAGGCAGGTGACTAGATGTTGGCACAAGATATTAGAATGTCCTTGCTGTTTGCCAACCAGGAGATACCTCTGGGCAACTGATATCCTTGGGTTTAGCGTGGGTTTATTTGCATATCTTCAAACTGCGTCACCAGAAACTGTGGGATCTGGATCTGCAAAAGAGCAGCATTCCTGGCGGAGAGGCAACCAGTAACAGTGAAAACTGCTGCTGCCTTCCTTCAAAGGCACAGTATCTTGTTATTTATTCAACAGCATTTATGCTTCTGACTTATTTGAGTTATGAATAGAGAAAGAGATTCAAACTGGTGGGAAAAAAAAGATGCTCTAGATTAAATACCTAATTATTGAACCCCAACTTCTAAAAGGGTCTCTTTTCCTTACTACTTAAGCTTCATGAAATCATAGTCTTGGATGAACCTTAACAACAGGTTTTTCTAATTAATTTTCTTATTTTTACTGCTAAAAAAAGAAGATCTAAGTCAAAGGGAAAATTCCCTTCAAGTACCAATATTTTACAATGAAACTAAAATACTTTAAGTTATAGAAGAAATATTTAAGTCCCAATGTAGAGTAACCGTAATTCAGCACCAATGTTGAGAAGTGTTCTCTTGCTGCAAAAACTAGCATTGATGGGGGAACTCCTATACTATGAGCACCTGCTGTAAGCTGGTCTCTGAGCAGAAAGCACTGCTATCGCACAGTCTGACACCTGCACACCGCCAAGGATGCAGAAAACTCCTCCAAACAACATGCCCAAAACGAAACTTAAGGTCTTCTCAAACCAATTCCTTCCTCTATACGCTGTAGCATCCATCCAAGCCCTCAAGCTGCAAAACTAAGAGACCTCTTTGTCACCTCCCTCACCCTCAGCATCCTCCCCCACACCTAACCCTGCTGATTTTCTCTCCTAGACACATCTGCAGTGGCTTCACCCTAGGCTGCACTACACACATCTCTCCCATCAACAGTGCACAGCCGTCTCCTAACTGGTCTTCCTGAAGCGTTCCTTTCCAGCCTACAGTCTACCCTCTACAATCCAGTCATCTTTGTGATCTTTTCAAAACACACATCTCAGTCCATCCTTAAAACCTTTCCCCGCTGGCACCCGGGGCTCCAGGGCAAGACGACAGAGACAACTACTCAGAAGTCAGGGTCCACGATCAAAGGAGCAACAGCGAGGACATCACATCGAAGCCTGCACCTGCAGCAAACCTTTACGCGCACGCCCCCGGGGCCCCGGCCGGGCCAAGTGATTAGCCTTTTCCAGAACACAGAGTGGTGCTTAGGACCCTGCTTCTAAAGGAACTCTTTACCCTTAATCTGATAAACCCGTACCTTTTCTTCCAAACTCCGTTCACCTCCTCCCGCTTCTTTCGGCCTCCTCTCGCTGTATCAGGACTGGATTTCTTGATCCTTCATGCTAAGACTTTGAGGTCCTTCCATGAAGACTTTTATGTTCATGCTATTCTTAGCTCTTTGTTTCCCACAAAATAGTTCTTGTTTAAATATGTGGCCATAGTCACCACTGGACTGTTAGTGGTTTATGAGTACAAACTGTTCATTCATTTTTCTCAATTTTCCAATGGTTTTGAGTGCCTACTACTCCAGGCCAATATATGTAGCTCTAGCATGTGAAAGGCACAGGGCACTCAGTAGTTGTCCTGAGATTCTTCTTTGTCTACTTTAGGAAAAAAAAAAAAAATGGGGCTTTTCATTATCATTGTTTTTTGTTGTTTGTTTTAACTTCGGTGGCCAGCATCATGCCCAACACATACTAGGCACCATGAATATTCCTTGAATAGGTGAATGAGTCCCTAGAAAACCCTTCCCATATTTCTGCCAGGTCAACTCCAACCCAGGCTTCCTTCTTTGAGGAAGCCCTTCTCAGATCCCCCAACAACTTGCTCAGCGTCTCTTTTATCCTCCCAAAGCAAGGGTGCAAACCCTTCTAGGGTTCCTTAACTGCATCTTAAAATCTTTTTGAGCATTTTATTTTTCGGCTACAGTACGAGCTCTTGATCTCATATTTTGCTGACTGACCAGCATAATGAGTAAATGAATGCATGAAGAGCTGCAATGAAATACAGTATCTGAGAGTGCATAAGAAAGGCCCATTCATTTTGAATTGAAGAATGGAAGGTTCGGTTTTTGGAGAAAATGGTATTGGGAATTGTAAGATGAATAAGAGAAATAAAATAAAATTTCAGCCCTACAAGGGATACAGACAAGAAAAAGCAGCCCAGATAGAGCATAACTCCATGTACAGGAGTGGCTGGACCATAAGAGGAGGCAGAACACAGAGATGGCGCAGGGAAAGTTCAAGAAAAGATTTGCCATTGGTGGGATATGAATGTCACTGGGGAACACAGCACGCTCTAGAACATCAGGACGCGATGAGGGCAGAAGACTGACACTGGATCTGGTGCACAGAAAGTGGGAGCTTTTCAGAGATTTCTGCTGGATCTTGGAGGAGGGAATTAAGAAAACAGGTGTTTCCCCGTGAGTGGAAATAAAACAGGTGCAAAAGAAAGAGTAGATCATTCTGAGAAATTTAATAATGAAAGAAAATGACAAGGACAAGAATTCAAAGTTTATTAGAGGAAAGTGAACATGTGAGTAGGTCTAAGAAAAAGAGGCTACTTAGTGGAGCCACCAGCAAGAAACCAATGAAAAGGATGGCTGGAAGGGCAAACCTTTGAAAGGAAGGAGGGTATTTGTCCCTTAGGGATAAAATTTATAACCTTAAAAGAGCCATCTTATGCTTCCTTAGAATCTATTAGAATGCATGTGGGAAGGGTAAACTGTAGCATCAAAAAGTATTTAATTGTATTTTATTAATCACTTAAGTGGATAAAACTATATTACTTTAGAAGGGAAAAGAGCTAGGCAGGATTGGCTCAGGGTTGGTCCCTTTACTTCCTTGTAATTCTAAATTTGTCTACAAGTCTCTTCTACATCACTGCTTGTGACTGTTTTTAGTGTCAGAGGTGATGGAAAGGTTGCCCTTTCTCATGTGCTCTAATGGACAAAGCTGGTAGATGTGCTGGGTTTTCTATCTCTCAAAATTTATTCCACGGAGTGAAAAATATCACAGTTAAATACAGCAAACTAATATCGATTCCTTGCTACTGTGCAATTTTTCAATCTCCAAAATTCAGGGGCTGGGAATACAATGTTGGAAAACTATTACATGAACTTGCCAGACTTGAATTAAAATTTGACTTCAGATCAATGTATATCTTTCTTATTCCTTTAAAAAAGCATCACAATATCGGTTTCCACACAGAGATCATTCCATATTCTTAAAGTAATGTCACATGCAAAAACAAAAAATGTCCCTCATAGAATTTATTGCAAAACATTATGTTAATTGAATTTCTCTTAACATAGCGACAAAATGAAAAAAAAATAATTTAAAAAACTGAGTTACTTTATATAATCTGCTGAAGAACTAACTGCTGCATATACTAACATCTTAAACTAAAAGAAAATTTCAGTAAGTCCTTATACTGCACCATGATGATCACTGAGTAATTTTTCTTTCCTTTTACTTTCCAAAATAAATTTATCACTGTTATCTATTATTTAAAGTGTCTAAAATGGTATGTAGGGAATTTTACCAACATACCAAGCTTAAGTTGAATTATCTCTGGCTATGACTTTTCCTCATCTTAAATCATCCAGCCTCCAAACTCTAATTTGTTTTTTGCTTACAGCTCTATGTATGCACAGATACAGTGTGTTAATGATCCATCCCATATGTTTGTTAAGGTGAGTTCAATCATTCTTTGGCAGGAGTCTTTTTTTTTTTTTTCAGCCTACATCATGCAAGAAAAATTAAGGTGACCTAATTGTTTTTTGGAGCATGGGATCTTCACAACCACATTTGCAATGTCTCCTTTTAAATGCAGGTGTTCTCTCTACTCTTACTTCCCAAATTTTAAGATGCATTAGAGAAAAGGGGGAAAAAAAATCTAGTGCTGTGTAGAGTGCTGGCCTGGCTAGTTTTTACTAACACTGTGCCAAGTTTACCTTCCCCTCCTGATTGATCAGAGCTTGACAGCCTAGAACAAGTTTGCAGCAACGTTCAAGTATTACTACTGCATCTCTTTAACATCATTCCAGAAAGTTTCCAATGACAATCTGCTTACCCTCCCACTCCACCAGTTTCTGTTGTTATTTGTAGAAGACATGCCAGGGCGTGGCTCTCAAGAAATTCTGTAAGTCAGAGGATTCTCTTAACAAACAATGGGATAAAAGGCTGATGGCTCAGTAGAAGTATCATTCATATCATTCTCACAGACAGTTACCTAATTGGGTTTCCACTAGCATTTAAATAAATGCTTTTTTATATTGAAATTTAGTTGATTTACAATGTGTTAGTTTCTGGTGTACACCATAGTGATTCAGTTATATATATATATATATGTATAACTTTTTTCATGTTCTTTTTCATTATAGGTTATTACAAGATATTGAATATAGTTCCCTGTGCTGTACAGTAGGACCTTGTTGTTTATCTATTTTATATAAAGTAGTGTGTATCTGTGAATCCCAAACTCCTAATTTAGCCCTTTCCTCACTTTCTTCTTTGGCAACCACAAGTTTTTTTCTGTCAGTGAGTCTGTTTCTGTTTTGTAAATAGTTCATTTGTGTCATTTTTTTAGATTCCACATGTAAGTGATATCACACGATATTTGTCTTTATAATATTAAGCGAAGTCAGTCAGTCTGAGAATCTCTAGGTCCATCCATGTTGCTGCAAATGGCATTATTTCATTCTTTTTTATGGCTGAGTAATATTCCATTATATATAATATATATATATATTGTAAATAGTGCTGCCATGAACACCGGGGTGCATGTATCTTTTCAAAATAGAGTTTCCTCCAGATATATGCCCAAGAGTGGGAATGCTGGGTCATATATTAACTCTACTTTTAGTTTTTTAAAGGAATCTCCACACTGTTTTCCATAGTGGCTGCACCAAATTACATTCCCACCAATTGTGTAGGTGGGTTCTCTTTTTTCCACACCCTCTTCAGCTTATTTAAATAAATTCTTTAAGTAAAATAAAAGAGAAATGACTTTTCTTTTTGTAAATTGTGAAATCTAGTTCCTAGCATAAAATTATTTTTTAATTTAAACTTATTTATAGTATATTGATAGATAAAACATACTAAGATTCAAAAAGAGTGGAAAAATATTTCAAGAAGTTCAAGAATTACTTTACTATATGATATTACAAGGGATCCATTTTATAAAATAAAATTAATCTTGTGAGCCACTAAGTTTTGCTCTAGTGGTTGTCTCAGTATGCACGGTACAAAACAGAGTGAACTTTTAATGCCACCTAATATCATAAGAAAGTAATATTTTTAACTTATTTTTATAGAATAAAGGTGATAATAAATGCTTATCTAAGTGAGATACAGTATAAAAATGCAACAGGGATACAAAATATCTAATCCAAGAAATAAACAGGAATAAGAATATATTCTATTGTGAGTTAGGACCTTAATACATCCTCACCCTATGCATCAGTCATACAATGACTTATCAGAAATAAACAAGTCCTATTTATACTCATCTCCATTTATGGGTTACAGACTTCTTCCTTTGTGTAAGGTTTGATGCAAATACCTTAGTGGTTTTGCTGTTTTGACAAAGAATGAGAGTATACATGTTTTTTCTTCTTTTATTATTATATTAGTTTGAGAGGATTTTTTTTCTTTTTTTAGAGTCAATTAGATGTGTAGTTTCAAAATGGAGAGTAAAAACATTTTTGCTTTTTTTCCCTCAAGGAATCACCCTAAAATAATGAGGAGAACACAAAACATAAAACCAATTCCATCATCCATGCAAACGAGACATGTGGAAAAGAATTTATATAAATATTGAAATAGATTAAATCAATGGCTTAGCAAGTAGGCAGAGCCAAACCTAAGTGACTATAATAAGTGAAACCAATGAAAAACCAGGTGATCGTCCTCACAGAACCTCAGAATGACAATGCAGGTGACAATGAAGAATGACTCAAAGGTCAGATCCCATAGGAAGCAAGAATCACCAAATGGTATAAAGTGGGGCTATTTTTCAAAAATCTATAGAAGCAGCAGTTTGATCTGCAGCTCAAAATGTAAAATTTCTAGAAGATTTAACAAGAGGCCAAATGTTTGTTTCATGGGCAACCCAGCAAGAGCAGCGCCAAGCTCCAGGCACAGAGAGGGGCCAGCGTGAGAGGTCATATCCAAAACAGTGACTCAGTCTGCAAACTGGACCACTGAGTCACTCCCACAACCCCTCCCGCCCGGCTCCAGGATGGCAGCAGCTAGGCTGATGTGTCCAGGAAGAAGACTGCAAGATCCTTTTCTAGAGAAAATAAAGAGATAAAGACCTACAACTACTAACATTGGGGATCCCCTAATGACAAAGCTATCCAGCTATCTGACTGCCCTAGAACAAAGACCCGTGGCATACAAGCCTTCCTCCACCCAAAGATCTTCCCACCAGCTTTTCGGCTTCTCACCCAAATGAATGGACAGTCAAAGATTACTGAATAGTTAAGGAAAGACTCCAACATAGAATAGAACAATGAGAAAAATGAATAAACAACAAATACAGTAGCTAATAGGAAAAAGACAATGAAGAAAACAGACGAGGCAGGTAACAATAATCATGACCAGGCTGTAGAAATAAAAGAGGATGTTGTATCAATGAAAGAGGAAATTTGTATGTGTGTGTTGTTTTTTTTTTAAGGAAAATTTTGAAAGTTCTTCCAGTTTCATTGAGATATAACTGACATAGAGCACTGTGTAAGTTTAAGGTGTACAGCATAATGATTTGACTCACACACATCATGAAATGATGACCACAACTGCTCTAGTGAACAGCCATCATCTCACACAGACACAAAATCAAAGAAATAGAAAAAAAATATTTTTTTCCTTGTGATGAGAACTCAGGATTTACTCTCTTAATGATTTTCATATATAACATAAAGCAATATTAATTGTATCTGTCATGTTGTACGTCACATCCTTAGTACTTCTTTATCTTATAACTGGAAGTTTGTACCTTTTGACCACCTTCAATCAATTCCCCCTCCCCCAACCTCCCACCTCTGGTAACCACCAATCTGATTTTTCTATGAGTTTTTTTGTTTGATTTTGAAGAATAATTGACCTACAAAACCATGTTAGTTCCAGGGACATGACATAGTGATTCCATTTTTCTACACACCTCAAAACGATCACCATGGTAAGTTTAGTTACCATCTGACACCATACAAAGATATTACATAATTATTGACTGTACACTGTACATTTAACCTCCCTCACCTATTTCTCTCCTCTATATCCTCTTCCCTCCAGCAACCACCTATTTTGTTCTCTGTATCTATGATTCTGTTTCTGTTTTGCTCTATTTGTTCATTTGTTTCGGTTTTTTAGATTCCACATGTAAGTGAAATCATATGCTATTTATCTTTCTCTGTCTGACTTATTTCACTTAGCATAATATCCTCTAGGTCCATCTATCTGTATTGTCACATATGGCAAGATTTCGTTTTTATGGCTGAATAATATTCCATTGTGTGTACATTATATATATATGATATGTGTAAATATATATGTATCTCCTTTATCCATTCATCTATTGATGGGCACTTAGGTTACTACCATATCTTGCCTATTGTAAATAATGATGCAATAAATATTTTCTCTTGAAATTTTAAAGAAGAATTTGTGTAATATAAAAATCAAAGAAGATTCAGATAATAATGTCTTGGAAATATAAAGTAAAACACAAAGCCAATTAGATAGGTAATGGAAGAGAAAATATAAGAATAATGAGGATTAATCTAGAAAATACTTCATACAACTAATAAAATCACCCAGAGAGAGAACAGATAACATGTTGGTTGGGAGAAACTCATCAAAGAAAAATACAAGAAAATTTTCAGTAACCAATGTACATGAACCACCAGAAGGAAAATGTCCACTAAGTGCCCAGTACAATGAATAGAAAAATATTAACAACACAAACTATTTTGACTGATTCCTTAATTAATATAAAATACTTAGATTTTGGTATTTTGTGTCATCTTATATTATTGTTGCTATTTTATGTGTTTTTATGATGTTTCCTAGATATTTTAAAGAGAATGAGAAACTACACCAGGATGTTTGCTTGCTATGTTAACAACAAAACATCTTTTACTGGGGGGCTCTAAGCACACAATTTGTTACTTAACTGCACATTCTTCTATTATTTCATGACTATTAAACCTGTTCATCAAAATATAAGGCTAGCCCCCAAATATTCTGTCAAATGATTTCTAACAGGAGTACCAAACTAACTGAATGGAAGAAGCAAAGTCACCTACGCAAAAATTATTTCAAGATAGATAGTTCATGGATACAAATGTAACCTCAAATTAAAACATTTTCAGAAGAAATATAAGGGAATGTCTTTCAACTGTGAGATAGGCAAATATTTCTTAGGTAAGAGAGAGAAAGCACTAGTGATGAAAGACAAAAATTGATAAATCTTCACTTATCAAATTAAAAGCCTGTTTTCATCAAACAAAAAAACCCCATCTTTATTAAAAAGAAAAAAATAGGCAAGCCACAGACTAGGAGGTAATATTCACACCTCATAAATGACTAAAGATTTGAATTCAGAATACATAAATAACTTCTACAGCTCAATGACAAAATGGTAGGCAACCTAATTAAAAAATAGGCAAAAGGTATTCCATAAAAGACTAAATAATGTTTCTCTAAGCACATCAAAGAGTGTTTAACGTTATTAGTCATCAGGGAAATGTGAATTAAACCACCATGACAGATGACAAAACCACTACACACCCACCAGAATGAAATTTCACTGAAGTGAAAAAGATGGAACACAAATACTGATGAGAACGTGGAACAGCTAGTGCTCACATCCATGGCTAGGACCAGTTTCCTGGTCCAATCACACAGTCATCCTGTGACGCAACAATTCCACTCACAGATATATATCCAAGAGAAATGAAAACATGTCTTCATCTGGACTTCTCATCTTGAAATCATCTTTCAGACTATGGTTTAGATGAAATTTCTGCGAAGTCTTGGATAAGCCCTTTCAACCTTCCCTTTTTTTGGGGGGGGGGGGGCGGTGAATTAGGCTTATTTATCTTAACGGAGGTACTAGGGATTGAACCCAGGACCTATTGCATGCTAAGCACATACTCTACCACTGAGCTATACCCTCCCTTCCCTCAACTTTCCGTTTATAATTACTCTCTCCTCTCAGCTATGTCTTTTGTGTTTAACATACAGTATTTGTTTTCATTTCTTTCTCTGCCTGCAACATTTTGGACCTACTTGAGGTCAGGATCCATGTATGTATGTATGTGTGCGTGCGTGTGTGTGTGTGTGTGTGTGTGTGTATCCTTGTCTCCCAGAGGCTTATTATTCAGAGCCTAAATTTTTTTAAATGTAATCTTTTATTAAACTAATTAATCAGATTTTTGATACTACGTTTATTTTACTTAAAGAGAAAGTCTGCTTATAATCCTTTATTAACTAATGACACCTGCATGGTGTACTACGTTTCCATGAGAAAAAGGTCCACTACGCTTGAGACACACAGCTATCAGCTGGTTGGGACAGAAATCCCAACTAGAGCAAGGAGAACCAAAACAGAAACGTGAAAGGTGCCAAAGGCAAGAGTCAACTCTTTGGGACCATTCTGGGGAATGAGAATTTTTGCAGAGGTTTTGTAGCTTTTGCATGCTTTCTAGGGAAATCTGGGGTGCTTATAATACTATTTTCAAAATAATCTATTTTCATATGCTCAAGTATTCCAGTTTAAAAAAAAATAACGGATATGTAAGATTCTACCAGGTTCAAAAGAGCAGAATATGTATGTTCATGTTTTCGTGCAGAAAAGAAAAACCTCTATTACCTTAAGTCACATCCCATATTGTTATTGGTTCTAAATTTTTCTCAGACAGATATTCTAGTCATTATATTCCCTACTTACAAATAGGGGATTTTCTAATGTTGCATTCTTCACTGAAAGGAGCAACTTGTTTTCTCTCTTTTAATGGGTCTGAAAAGTTAAATGACATATTCAGGTCGCTAAAAAAAATGGCTAACAGGGTTGATACGAGTCAAGATTTACCTAAAAAGCCCTCCTTCACCTGCAGTAAGTGTGTGGTTATACAGCACAGAAGAAAGGCATCAGCTTCAGTATCCAAAATCCTGAGATCAGTTAGAATCTCACAACTTTTTCTGGGCAACAGTGGGCCGTTACTTCGTGTCTCAGTGTCTCAGTTTCTTCTCTCATTAAATGGAGATCATAGTCCCTCTTTTACAGAATTTTCCTGGGCATTATATAAGTAAATTTTAGAAGTATAAAGTATATAGGCAATAGAAACGTTTTGGTTGAATTGGAACTGTATTCATGGCAACTCCACGAATCAGTTAAGTAAATTAGAATCTCACTCACCTAGAACAGCGCTCTATACACGGGATTACGCTTCTGGATTCAGAACTAGGAATTCAAAGAAAAACTCATTGTGAGCATAATTTAGGCCATGTTAGATTTTCCACGACACCCCTAACATGAGACCACAGAGGTGTTTCAGTATCTGTAAGTGGTCCAGATCTCTGCTTTATGTCTCTTCTGAAAGACGGCAAAGTGTTTTTCTCTATCTAGTTCTCAACAAAAGAAGTGGGCAGAAAGGTTAGCCGTGTGACTTTAATGAGTATCACATGAACAAGTTCCCTACATACTACTTTGGAAATGTCAAAGGTTGCACTTGAAAAGGGCATAAAACTGAACAAGATAATGGTACAGTTGTTGCCTGGTATCCAAGTGAGGACATCACCTTTGCTGCTGGAAAACATAAGAAGGATGCAGTAAGTCTGGTTGCACAGCCATTACTCAGAACATGTTGATGCACGTGCTTTCACTCAAAAATCGGCTCTTCTTGCAAATAAAACCCAATAAATCTAAACAAAGTCAACAGAAGGAATGCCTGGCATATCCTACAGGTATTTGTTTTCCTGTCGTTAGGCAGTCAGAAGTTCGGCCAGTGCTTCAAATGCACACTTAGTCATCCACACTTAGCACATTTTCTGCTGCCGTAAGTGCAGTTGATAAACAGTTTAAAATTCTCGCAGATAATACTTCCAGAACTCCCTTCTGTTTCAAGCCTGTTACCCGTGGAACTATTCCAAGCAAAACAAACCTAAGAACTTCAGGACAACCTCTGTGGGGCTCTTACCTCCCAGTCACATGATTAAATTTTCATCTAATTGCCATCTGGCTGCCCAAGGATTTTCTAAAACTTAGCCTGTATTCTCCACATAGTTTTAGGGCAAATATGGTCTGCTTTGACTAGGAACCTCATTGGATGATAACTAACTGTATGTCTTTTGACCCTCACCCTAGCTCCTGGAGGGTGGGTGCAGTAAAACACCAGAATCATACTTGTTATCGCTGATGGCTTAAAACAGAACTTGGCATCTAAGAGGTCCTCAATAAATATTTGTTGGCTATCTTAAGAATGCCATCATTATCACACCCTCTTTCCTACCAACCCACGCCTTTGTCATAAAGCTCCTCCCTCTTTGTCTTCATTCTCCCTAATACCTAGATTCTTGAGTGTATGGCAGCAAATTTTAACCCCTTGAATTAACCAAAATCTTTGAGCTACTTATCATGCATTCACTCACTGACTTTCACCAAGCTTCCAAGCTACTTTCTCAGTTTCAACAAATTATTTATTATCAACTGCCTGCAAGTACCATGCAATATCTTATGCAAGTTTGAAAAGTGCACGATCACTGCCATCTGTAACAGCACTCTCCAATAAACATATGAGCCATGAGTGAAAGCAAGTGTGCACCTTTAATTTTTCTAGTAGCTATATTAAAAAAAAGAAAAAGGTAAATTTAAGGTAAATAATACAACTACATACATAAAAATTATCACTTTAGCATGTGTTCAATGTAAAGATTATTAAATTATATATTTTACATTTTTTTTTCTTATCAAATCCTCAAAATCTGGAGTGGATTTGAGGCTTACAGTACATTCAGTTTGGATTAGCCATATTCCAAGTGTCGATGGCCACATGTGGCTGGGATTGCCATGTTGGACAGCACAGACCTGTAAAGTCACCCTCCCACAGAAGAGATACAAATAGAACTTGGATACAAAGTAGACCAGAATGAGTGTGATATTAAGTTAAAGCCATAAAACACAGGGGCCAAGAGAGGACTCAATTCTAAGAGGAGGGACAGAAGTAAGCTCCTTTGGACCTACTCTCTTCCCTTTGCTGAACATTGCATCCTCTCATCTTACTGGCCACTTCCTCCTCCATCCAATGACCGTGTGCATCTATGTATCTGTTCAAGCAGTGATTGTTTCTTAAGACCATACATAACAGATGACATTTATGTAAGGATGAGGCCATGTGTAAATGAACGTGACTCTGCAGCACACACAGACACTGTGATTAGTGTATGTACGGGAGGGGCAAATTCAGGGTAAAAAGGAGGGGGGCCGGAGGAGGAGGAGGAGCTGTGATTGGCAGCGTTTATAATGGTCTAGTCTCTTCCTAGTCGAGGACCAAATTGCAAGTGCAGGCAATGAGTAAGATCAAGATGAACTGAGTTAAAAGGGAAGCCAATCAATTTTGCTTTTCTCCCTCACAGGAAAAAGAATTAGAAATGAGTGATAATGTTTTCATAGCCACCCTATACAAGGTTATTCAAAGATCTCCCAGTTCTTAACTACCAGGACTGGGCATGAATTTAGAACAGACAATTCAGAACTCTTGTATTCCCCAGACTTGGCAGAGGTACTCCTCATGTCACCATTTTCTATCCCAAGTGTGAGGAGACACAAAGAAAAGAAACAGCATGCCAACTTAAGGATCCAATGTAAAGTTAATGATAAAAGACTGTGGGGAAAATGCATCAAAACAAAACTGAACATATTCGTAAACCCTTTGCCTGGGGAGGATTTATTCACAAAGCAGTCTACAGGAGAGCTGTGTCTTGGAAGTTGGGGATTTGACTTGATCGAAAAGAAGAGAAAGTGATTGAGATGGAGAAACTCAAGAATGAAACATAATGCATCCTCAACAGACTTAAGAGGGTGGAAAGGGAAATAAAATCAGCGGCCATACCTAAAATTGATACCAAGCAAATAAATGGCAGGAAATAAATGGTAGGAAATCCAAGGCGGGGAAATTTTGCCTTGAATCAATCAATTCGCCCTAGTTAACATTCAAGCTTTGTACATATATGAATGTATCATTAAAATTCATGTGGAGCCTAATGTTTTGGAGTTTTCTTTCTTTTTCTATATTTCATAATTTCTACCCAATTCGATAAATCATAAATTTGCAAGTGAGAGCAATCATCAGCCAAAAATATGCATTGTACACAGGATCAAATAGAGGAATCTCAAGTTAGAAATCTCCATCATTTGTTATATAGTTTTGGCCTTGAGTAGTTCACAATTCTGTTCCTCTTTTCCCAAATGGAATACTGATTAGCTTCAGAATGCTGTTAAGTGTGGTTGAAAAGCACATTGAAGATATGCTTCCCCAAAATGCCCCAAGAACCTAGAGAATCATGAAGTTAGGGATGTGGCAGGTCAGAAGAGCCAAGTGCCCCTCAACAAATTGTTCCTTAAAGTTTAGCTCCTCCTTGCATACTTCAGAGGTCAAGGGACTCGCTTACTGTGAGGTAGACAGTCCCAATGTTGGTTGGTTCCTATTTGGGGAAAGTTTCTTTTACTGAAATAAGATGAATGTCCCTGTTACCTTCACCTCTAAGTTCTCCAGAACATTGAAAAATAAATTCATTTCCACTTCTAAATAATAGCCCTCAACCCTGCACATAGTTAAGTCTCCATTAATCAACTCTTCTTCGGACTGAGCTTGTGAGAAGACCCCAACTCTCCCTCAGAGGCCAGGTCTTATCAATCCCTCCCTCGTCTGCCCAGGCTCACTTCATCCACCCTGGAAGCCCTTCCACCTCCTCTCTCCTCATCTCACCCTGATAGACCCTAGATTAGGAATGCCCCTGTGGCACAAAGACCTCTAACACAGGCCAGGAGACATGCTCCAAACACAAGAAAACCAAGGGTCTTCTACAACCATCTTTGACCTGAGTTCAGTCCTTTTAGTTTTAAACTTTTTTTTAAAGCATCATTTGGCCATCCTTAAGCTTGTGGTCCACCAAAACCCAAAGGCATCTTTGACATTTTGCTGTAAAGTTAAGACTCCTCCATTACATTCTTGTTAATTTTAGACTAACTGCTGGACTTCGTATTTATGCTTGTTGCATTACAAAGCACTGATTTCTGCCTATTTTTTTTTTAAATCTTGATTTTGCCATTTGAAATATTAGCTATTCTCCCCAGTTCTCAGTCGTCTTTTTCCATTATCCAAGTCAGCTAATATCAAAATACTCAACAGGATAGGGTGAAGGGCAAGATGCTGTGATAAAACGTAAGCATTTAAATATGAAATAAAAATGTTATACCTCATTTAAAGTATATACCAAAAATTAAAATTCCAAATGTTCTTCATGGTGTGAATTTTGAAGTGAATTTGCTCCTTGCATATGAGAGGATAAAATAGATTAGATTATAATTATAATAGGATTAGAGACATCCATAGTCACCAATATGAGCAAATTGTTTTTTTGGAAAAAACTTACTGTTATTGACTATAGAAAATCCAAAGGACAAGGGGTATGCTGTCATTCTTATGGAAGCATCGATTGTGCTGTGCAAGGAGATTTAAGGTGCACTACTGTATAACTTCCCATCCTACAGGCTTACTTAAGACTTTCACTTACATAAGATGCCCAGACTAGTAAAATATATGTGTATATATATGTACTTAAGTTTGATATTAATCTATGAACAATTTCAATTTGTCTTGAAATTCTGAATATATATAAAGACTTCTAGTCACATCTCTCATTTCAGTGATCTCAAAGAGCCTTCAAAACAATGATACAAAAATCATGTAGCAAATGTAAACCAATTTGCTTCAGCATTTTAATGTGTCTTTGGTTACATGTTTTGCAGATAAATATGTGTGTACGCATTCAGTCTTGAGATATATATAGAGAATTGCTTGACTGTAATGCTTTTAGCACTAAATCCACGACCTAATTATTGCTATAAATTCATTACCAAAGCTTTTCCCTGTCCCACACCAAGCTAAAATATAAACCCTGCACCATTACAAATTCTAACTACAGCAAAATACATCCAATTATAATCAGTTGCAGTAAACTCTCGCTCTGCATCAGGCATAATTAACTGTGCGATAAATAATCAGTATAATAACATTTAATGTGCTGGGATAGCATTTCTAAACTACTCATGAGAATTCTAGAGAACAGAATATACTTCAATTCTAACCATCCCTGTTTTTAACCATTTCATGTTTGAAATTTCATGCCTGTGCCTCGTTAGAGAAATGTTAGCATACCCACTCAGAAATTAAAAATTGGATATGCTTAAGGACATCGTCATATATGCTGTAACAAAAACATTCTCTACTTTCATTAAAATTTGATCTACTTTATTATTTAACGGATGTATCTGCATTTCAAGAAAGATCTCACACCTTGTTTATTTCAATCATCAGAGGAGGAGGAGAAAGAGGAAGATCTCTGCTATATCTGTATTAGGAATGAAATACAATGTCTGCTTCAAAGAATATTTTTATTCTAGCACATTTTTATTATGATCACTAACACTGTCCTTTTTATTTCTGTAACAGCAAGGTCAATTAGAAATAGTATCAAGTAATATTTCTGAATTTTATGCTCTTTGTTTAGTTTTAGGCTAATTTTACTCACATCATTATATGACAAATAAGAGTACATATTATAATCCCATGCTTTTATTTCACTAGAAACCCTATGACAATAAACCCATGGAATTGTTAAAATCAATTTGTTGCACTGTAATTTTAGAGGGCATTGTAATAGTGTTTAAAAAATGAATCCTAAGCTAGGACTTAGATTTTTTTTTCCCCCTCTGGGCAAAAACTATCATAGTAATATTTGCTCTAGTGAGCTTTGACCTAAATATTCATTACAAATGTGGTTATAGGTTACAGTTAATTATTTATTTCTTGTTTTCCCTCTTTGTCCCACAAAGCTTTTGGCTGGTAATCTCTCTGGCTCAGTTTACTATTTCCATCTTTAAAGGGTACTTTCAACTCTTAATTAATCAGAGTTGCTAAGGAAATGCAGTGCACCCTCGTGTTATCTATGTAACCACTTCATGTTCAATAACTTAAAATTGATTTTAAAAAAGGATATTCTCAGGCTTGCTTCTACTGCATGTTTGCAATATTTTGAAAAAGGTATTTTCAGGGTAATTAGGAGGCCCTCTTTACCTCTTCAAAAGGCTTTCTAACCACTAAATAATGCAAACTGTTGACCTTCACAAGAGAAATCCAGATCACCAGAGCTTGGCCAATGAGAGATTCTTCTGGAAAAGCGGGCAGAGCCACAGCAATCCATTCACAGTTCCTCAGCATTATGGCTAAACATGGATGGAATTTTACAGGGATAAATATGAAATAATACAGGGATATCAACAGGCTCATTTTGAAGTTTAATCTGTAACCTTGTGTTTACCACACATGCTCTGACTCACCTACCCGTCCACAAAGAACGAAGCAGGTTCCATCGATAAGTTTCTTTCTCCTCTGCGTACAACAGAGGTGACTATGGATCTGGCCAAAGGAACCTGCTCCTGTTTAGTTTGTTACTGTTTAAAAATTATAAAGCTGATACAAAAAATAATTATTAGGTCTCCAGAAACTATTCGTCTTATAATGCAAGTTTGTATCCTTTGACCAACACCTCCCTATTTCCCCCCAACCCCTAGGCCCTGGTAACCACCATCCTCTTCTCTGTTACTATGAGCGCGATGTATATCAAAACATCATGTTTTACAGATTAAACGTATACAATTTTCATTTCTCAATCATACCTCAATAAAGCTGGAAAAAAAATAAAACCTTTAGTGGAAGAGAGAAAGCAAGAAAGAGAGAGGGAGAGATCACATTCTAGGAATGCAACAATTACAACCTAAAAAGTTCAGGAAAAGATATAGATGGAAGATATGGTATTTTACATTTATAGTACGAAATTCTGAAAAGTAAATTTTAAATGATTAGGAAATGAATGACTGTTGACATTTTCCAGCATCCTCTGGGTAAGACACGGATTTGTGGTCATCATCAACAAAGCACATTAACAACTCTTAACAGAGTTGTTGGAACCCAGCATTCACAGGTACTACAGAGAACAATAATACAGGAACATAAACAATGATGTAACTAGTATTAAATAAATGGTATGAGGAAACTGTAGGCAGAAGCAGAAAGATATATTCTGTTTCAATACAAAGAGAATCCTAAGAGCCAGGGCATTTTGAGTAACAACAGCACTGCTCCCTTTTTCTCATGGTAGGCGTAGCAGGCTGAACAGGGTCCCTCAAAAACTCATGTCCACCTGGACCCTCAGAAACTAAACTTGTTTGGAAATAGGAACTTTGGAGATGTAATTAATTAAGTCAGGATAAGGCCACACTGCGTTAGGGTGGGCCCTACATCCAATGATTGGCGTCCTTTTAAGAGGAAAGGAGATGACTGGATAAAGAAGATGTGATATACTTATACAATGGAATACTATTTAGCCATAAAACCCAACAACGTAACGCCATTTGCAGCAACATGGATGCTCCTGGAGAATGTCATTCTAAGTGAAGTAAGCCAGAAAGAGAAAGAAAAATACCATATGAGATTGCTCATATGTGGAATCTAAAAACAAAACAAATACAAAACAGGAACAGACTCATAGACATAGAATAGAAATACAAACTTGTAGTTGCCAAGGGGGTGGGGGGTGGGAAGGGACAGACTGGGATTTCAAAATGTAGAACAGATAAACAAGATTATACTGTATAGCACAGGGAAATATATACAAGATCTTATGATAGCTCACAGCAAAGAAAATGTGACAATGAATATATATATGTTCACATATAACTGAAAAATTTTGCTGTACACTGGAATTTGACACAACATTGTAAAATGACTATAACTCAATAAAAAAATGTAAAAAAAAAAAAAAAAAGGCCCAGAAAAAAAAAAAAGAGAAAGAAGAGGAAAGAACACACTGAGATACACACACACCAAAAAGGCCATGTGAACACAGAGGTAGAGACTGAGTGATGCAGTTACAAGCCCAAGACTATCCAGGATTTCCAGGAGCCATCCGAAGCTAAGAGGCGGCAAGGAAAGAGTCTTCCCCAGAACTTTCAGATGGAATGCAGTCCTGCCAACCTCTTGATTTCAGACTTCTAGCCTCCAGAACCGTGAGAAAGTAAGTCTGTTGTATTAAACCACCCAGTGTGTGGTAATTTATGGCAAGCCTAGGAAATTAATACAGTAGGAGATGGAAAATTATCCAGAGATGGCACATTTGATGCTAAGGAACATGAAGAGAATGGTTCTTAAATAGGAACAGGAAGAGATGGTACCTTATCACTGCAGAAGCATCTATCCACACACTTACTGGACAATAAACAACTAATCATTTCTAATTATAATTCTGAATCATCAGTAAGTCATTATAGGATGGACCTAGAGATCATCATTCTAAGTGAAGTAAGCCAGAAAGAAAAAGAAAAATACCATATGATATCACTCTTACGTGGAATCTGAAAAAAAGAAAAAAGAAAAAAGGACACTAATGAACTCACGTACAAAACAGAAACAGATTTGCAGACTTAGTAAACAATCTTATGGTTACTGGGGAAAGGAGGTGGGAAGGGATAAATTTGGGAGTTCAAGACTTACAAACGTTAGCCACTGTATACAATAGATTTTTTTTTAAGTTTCTTCTGTATAGCACAGGAAACTATGTTCACTATCTTGTAATAACCTTTAATGAAAAAGAATATGAAAACAAATATATATATGTATATATATGCACGACTGGGACATTGTGCTGGACACCAGACACTGACACACTGTAACTGACTGTACTTTAATTTTTTTAAAAGTCATTATACCTCTTACAGACCCATGAATTCTATCATTTTTCTTAATTTGCTTCCATGTACACGGACCCTGCAAAAATCTTTAGTCGACAGACCTGCACACCCTGGTTGTGGTCCTGTTACTGTTCACCTACGTGTCATTCTTGGCTCCCCTTCTATTTTTCCATCATACCACATGTTTGCCTAAGATAGTCACCATTTGTACCTGTCCTGGAATAATCAGTAAAAGTGTCCTTTCATGCTCAAAAGTCTCCCACTTTGGATGATAAAATCGCAAGTCTCTCTAATTATATGATCAGCGATACGATCAACTGGCCCTATCTTTTTTAAAAATTCCCTGTTTTGACCACTGCCCACCATCTTTCAATGGTCCTTTATAACAGCATCTCAGCTGTTCCCCCTGCTTCCATTCTTGTCCCACCTCAATCCTCTACACACACAACCTATTCTCAAAAAAATAAAAATAAAAATAAATTAAAAACCACTATCAGAACAATCATCTTTAAGTATAAATCAGTTTATGTCACTCTACTAAATAAGTAATAAATAAAAATTTTAAAAAGCCCTACAATTGCTTCCTATCATACCTGGACTAAAATCAAATGCCTGGAATCCCAACCTCCAGTTCTCATGGCTTGCCCTCTTCTCCTCATTCAGGTGTCAACATCTCCTCACTCAGATGCTACAATCTCCGAGAACCCTTCCCTGACTACCCCCATGCAAATGTTTCCTTCCAGCCCTGTCCCTCTCTAATTCCTAACTTTCCATTTTCTTTAAAACACTCATCACCATTGGAGTCTATGCTCTATCCTGTATAGTGATTTTACTTTATTCTAGTCTGCCTCTCCCATCAGAATGTGTGCTTAGTGGGGACAGGGGACTTGATCTTTTTCACCTCTCTAACTGTAGTACCTAGAAGAAAGCCTGGGACATAGTAAGCACTCAATAAACATTTAGCGTATACAATAAAGGAACTGTTTTACAGTGTACTGTGAAAGACATACTTCTAGAGCCTTGGAAACAGAAGTGAGAAGCAATTAACTCCAATGGCCATGGTCAAATGCAACCTGATGGTTTCCAGACTGATGTTACCGAAACACCAGCATACTTGTATCACTCCACTATCCAAAAATCTGCAGAATTCTGTATACTTACTATGTAATAAATTTCATACTCACTAGCACAGTATTCAAAGTTATCTTTGGTCCGCCCATCCTATATTCTCTCCAACTTTACATTTTCAGCTCTAATTTTTTGGACTCAACTTGTAAAATACCAGCCTCATTCTCATATATTTTTCATCCACCCGGAATATCTCCTTCCATCCCCTGCCTTCCCCACAAGCTTCTTTCTACATATATAATTCCAATTTGTCCTTCAAGGTGTGGTTCCAGCTTTCTGCTGCTCTCTTGCAGATTCTCAGATATCTGTGGAGCTTCTGTGGCCACCTTCTCTTTTTAGCAAGTGTGATTTCCTATCATCTGCATCGTTCATCGAGTTTTTGGCCGGTTTTTCTGGGGTTTGTTTGTTTTTGGGGTTTTTTTTTTTAGTTACTTCCTATGTTTCATGACATTTCTGCTCAACTAAGTGTAGATTAGTTGGGAAAGGCAAATACTTTTACCCTCACAGAACTGAGGCTATAGTAAATACCCAATAAATTATTATTGACTGACCAGGTGGACACATATACTCCATGTAAAACTGTTTTATCTGACTCATACTATATCGGGGAATATGCTCATCTATTCAGTTATTTTTGAGTTGACTTATACCTTAATAGGTTTAGGAAAAAATGAGATTAAATTGGAAACTTACATTTCTTGAAATGAAGAGCCTAAAACTCAAAGGATTTTTTCCCTCAAATAAAAAGGATAAATATGGAATATTTAGGGTAAATGGCCAAGAAAATGGAGAAAAGCATTCCTTCTCAGACCTCTTTTCCCAAAAGACAGGAACAAAGCTATAACCTTTTCTGGGAAGTTGTTCCCCAGTCTTCAAAAACTTGCTCATTAATTCTTTTTCTTCCTGTCTTTAATTTTTAAAGTAGATTTAAAAGATCAAGACGTTGGTGCTCAGCCAACAGAAAAATCACTCCTGGACACCGCATGCCTGCTGAGCTCTGATGAAGGCACAGAGCCCTGCTTTGGATTTTCAGGTTGTGCCGTACCCAGGGCTCTGCAGTGGCCCAAGTCCTGCGAGGAGCCTCCCCAGAAGGAGAGCAGATGGGAGAGTCATATGTTTCCCTGATGTTCATTTTCTTGAACTTGATTTCACTTACTGCTTTAACTCTTTTTTTAAAAAGAGAAAAGTGTTCTTGACTCAAAATATTATTTTGATTTTGCATAAATTTGCATAATGAGGAATTAATTCAAAATATGGATAACGAAGTCAAGTAAACTCATCACTCAGCCTACAGTCACTGTCGTCAAGTTCAACATGGTTGGTAATACACACACAAAATGGCTACAATTTTTAAATTGACACAACCTCAATCAAAAGGTAAGAATATTGCTGAAGAGTACTGGTAAATAATTTCATGAGAAGGCCCCTGGAGTTATTCTGCTTTTACTAAATAACTCTACTAACTGGGGTGCTATTTTCCTACCACCAAAAGTGAGCACAGCTCAGATTTGCCCCTTCTATGTAGGGATTTCATTAATCTTCGTATCTTTAGGACCTAACATTGTTTCCACAAAACAGTCAGATTACCTCTCTTTTTTATTTGAGATTTTTCAGTTTCCTCCTCTTTAGCCCATAAACTAGATTTTGTGAAAGTGTCGTCTACTGATCTCCTCTAAGAATTAGCTGCAGGTTCTAGACCAGAGCTACTACTGAGTCAGTTTCTGAAGATGAGATCTACAACTGTGAATTTTCAACAAGCTTCCTGAATAATTCTCATTCACATGAGATTGGGAGACCCATTCCTACACACACACACACACGCATCACAGAAACCTATTTCTTACTCAGAGAAAAATATACTAAGCACATGTCAGAAAGTAGGATTTTCTATCATTTTCTGGATCAGATACTAAAAGAAATGATTATTCATGTGGGGGGAGGACTTATTAACTAGGTAAATAGTGGGAAAATGGTAACAACTTTTTAAAAATCGGTCTTGCATTTGCCGTTCAGTGGCAAGCTTGTCTCAGGAATCAGGACCCATAATGTTCTCTGTAATCCTCCCACATCCTCATTTTGAAATGTAACAATTTTGAGCCACATGAGTCCCTCAGTCTCCAAGAGGCCTACAACTTGGAGATGACTGAAAATACACTAAGAAGAAAATTCTATAATATCAAGTTGGAAATTAATAAAGTACTAAAGATCACATTTTAACCAGATACCAGCATTAAATATATTAAAGGACAAAAGCTTTTCCTACTCTCTTTGTATCAGGAAGACATTTCTCAAGTCCAGTTGTCCTCGTTGCCCTTTTTTTTCAGCCTTTCTACACAGACTTCCTTTTTTTTAAATTGAAATACAGTTGATTTATACTATTATGTTCATTTAAGCTGTACAGCATCATGATTCAGTATTTTTATAATTTATACTCCATTTAAAGTTATTACAAGACAAGGGCTATACTTCCCTGTGCCGTACACAGTGTCCTTCTTGCTTATGTATTTTATACACAGTAGTTTGTAACTCTCAATCCCATACCCCTGTCATACCCCTCCCCTCTTCGCTCTCCCCACTGGGAACCACAAGTTTGCTTCCTTATACGGACACTCTTTCCAATGCCAGGATGAACTGTATGAAAGGTGGTTGAAAAGGCTTATATTAAGCAAGCAATTTTCATGTAGACAAATGTTGTGCTGGTTTTCTGTTTGCTTTGCTCTCAGTCATTAAAGTATCTAAAATTGCCAGAAGGCTAATCAGAAATTTTTTGACAAATGTCAAGTAATTAAATGATTACAGCTCTCACTAACTCTTCAAAAAAATTAATGAAGTCCCTGTCAAGGGGATGAACTTAGGCAGGCTTCTTTCTTCACTGCCCCGAAGTGTTTTCTAACATGGAATCTTTTGCTGAGAGAACAGCACTTAATGATGAAGTGTAGAATGCTTTAACAAGCACCTTCTAAATTAGAAAACAGAAAACATCTAGTACATTAAAAGAACTATACTACCCAAAGACTTGAGGCCAGAGAGAAATCAGCAGGCTATTCAATGTTTTCTAAGAAAAAAAAAAGGTCCTTTGTATTCAAAAACAGTACACATGTTTGTCCTTTTGTGCTCTTTGAGGTGGTTTTCCAGTAATTATGATCAGTTCATACTAATTATCCACACTCTCTCACTTGTTTCCCATCATTGTTGGTACAGTGCTTTGTGAGCCATTGCCAAGATAATGGAAGTGACTTTGAACTTAAAGCAATGACTGGTTGCATTCCATATCATCATCATCATCATCATCATCATCATCATCCAATATGGAAAGAAAAGTATCAACAGTATAAAATACATTGTTGGAAAACATAGTTTGTGGTTACTGAATAATTGTAGTAATAACAACAAGAACAACAACAACAATGAATAGCCATTTTTTGAGAGCCAGGAAATGTTCTAAGACTTGAAAAAAAAATTGATAGTCATTTAATCCTCATTGCAACTTCATGAGGTAAGTGATATCATTATTTCCACTTTAAAGAGGAAAACTGAAGCACAAAGAAGTTAGATACTTTGCCTTAAGTCATATAACTGGTAAGTATCGGAGCCAGGGTTCAAATGAGACAAGCCAGCTTCAGAGCCCACACTCTTCACCACTGTGTTACGATGCTATCAAGAAAAATAAATTGGCTTGTGTAGATATGGACTCAAGACTGCATTATCAGAGCTCTAAACAACTCAGCTCACCAGTCATAGGTAAATGCTGCATAATAATGTAGATGCCTCCCCTAAGGTCCTCATGAAATTAAAGTGAATCATTTTTATCTAACATAAAATATGGCCAGGAGAACTAAATAGGTATAATTTATATGACTAACCTAAGAGAAAGACTAAACGGGTATTATATTATAATTAGCTGTAAGGTAGTAATAGATTTTGGAGACCCGGGGTCAACCTTATAATTGGGGCTGTAAGTCTTTTTTGGTCCACAATACAATATAATTACTCCACCACTTTTTTTAAATTACTGAGGTTATAATTTGAGCACATATGTTAGTGTAAATAGAATTTGGGGGGTAGGAAAAAATACAGTATTTTTAAAGTTTTACACACACACTTACACATACTTAGTCTCTACAGTATGGCTCAAGATGATGACAGAAAATGTTGTTAACTAAAAATGTTAATATATGTTAGAGGGTAAAATAAAGTTCAGGGGGGAAAAAGAAAACTTATGAATTAATACTACGTAAGCATTATCTGTCCAACATGGAGCCAGAGAAGAGAAGGTGGTGGGGGTCTCCATGGATAAATAAGGAAGATAGGACTGCCACCTGGGAGGACAGCTCCACAGTTGGGACCAACAATCCAGTCCTCTGGTTGATGATGGTAAGTCACAACTGCAGCACAATTCAGCTTGTAAAACTCTCAACAAGTCTTTCCAAAGTGGAAGAGCTTAACAGATAGGTTCTACTGCAACAGTCCATAGGCAAAGCCCTACCTTTGAAGCATCTGTTACTTTACTATTAGGCTTTATAGCTTAATGGTTAGAAGCACAGGCTCTGATGTCAGAATGTCTGGTTCTAAATCCCAGGCCCTGTTTACTAACAGTGTCAGTGATTAAGCATTGAACTCTTGAGTGTCGCCTTACTTTCCTCATCTGTAAAATGGAAAGTGTGAAATTACCTACTTTACAGGATGGTGGTGAGAGATAATCATGCTGTAGCCTAGTCCACAGACACAGTGTGTGACATGTGGTACGATTTCAAGAAATGTTACCTCTTAGCTCCACCCCTGAGCCCAAAGGGCCAGAATTTTACTATCATTTGTGGGGTGTCTTTCTTTAATCTGCAGAAGTAAACCAAGAGGTAAAAGGGAGGTTATATAATAACCTTTTCCATCTCTTTCTCTCTCCTTTGTACAGAAAGGTAAGAGGAAGAGAAAAATAATAAATGTCATTTTTTAAAAAAAGGTATCACTGCTTTTGTTCTCACTTAGTCCTTAAAAAACTTCAGGTCAAAACAGTCTACTATAAGGAAAGTTAAGAAACTTTATAAAAATAATGTTTTTATTTGAAATTCCCTTTATAAAAATGTCATTTTAATTCATTTAGTGTGTTAGCAAGTATTTGTTAAAGGCTTCAGGCACTATTAGGACACAAACACAGGAAAAACAAGTCTTTCTCCCTAAGACAATCAAAAATGAATGAAGAGGCAGACCAGGGAACAATTATAATACCCCAAAATAACTCTTTCATTGGAGGATTTTACAAAGTATGGTGGGATCTCAGACAAAGAATCACCCATGTCTGTCTGGGAAAAATTTTAAAGGCTCACAGTAGTAAGGGTTTTGCAGACAGTCTGGAGAATTTCAAGGAGAAGAAAAAAAATATTCAAGGCACAGAGGCTGAAACTATAAAATGAACTCTCAAGCACCAGTGGAGTAAAAGAGTTTGCTGGCACAGAGATGGAGTATGAACCTGAACAGACCAGTAGGAATCCAACCACAAAGGGCATTTCATATCACATAAAGGAGTAGGGGGAGGATGGACATCAGATGTATGTATTAGGAAGCTAATTTGGGGGAGGGGGGGAATAGCTCAGTGGTGTTGTGTCTGCTCAACATGCATGAGATCCTAGGTTCAAAACCCAGCACCTCCATTAAACAAAAAAAGGTAAGAAAAACATTTTAAATAAAGCTAATTTTTAAGGACATCATGATTGAAGTCGGTTGAGAGAAGATGCAGCACTATCAAGTGTACTATGTAAGCGCACAAGCAATAGATAATACAGACAGGAAACAGGGGCAGAGTGGAGAAGAGGCACAAAAGGGGCTTTGAGAGTGAGCCAGCTGGACTCGGTGACTGACAGATATTAGGAATAAGAAGGAGTGCTGGCAGTGATCATCTCTATCTGTGATAAGGGATGCAAGAAGGAACTCTGTATTTGAGTCTGGCTCTAACAAGGGGACAGAAATCACATAGAAATTTGAACAGAGAAACTTTAACTAAAATAGGGGGTGACCTACTGAAAGGGAAAGAGCAGAGAACTTTAAAGACAACAGAAATGGCAGGTATGGAATAATCACTACCACTAGGGCTCAGGCAAAATATCCAAGGAAACAGCAAGTCTGGAAGAGGTCCCTGTGTCCTACCACGGCTGGATTCCAGAATTTGATGGAGGGGGGCAGCCACAGCCCAATGATGACCAAGTATTTTGCCGAGATGTCACGCCAGCAGAACACACTAGGATTTCAATCTCTAGGGTGCTAAAGTATGCCATCCACATGGAAGTGCCAAGCTGTGGAATCCACCAGAAAGCTACCCTTGGGGCAGAGAGGAAGTGCTGCTGGCCGCTGGCCATGGTGCTGCTGGAGCCTATCAAGGGGAAGGAGCTCTGCAAGAGCTACCCCTTACCCCTGCAGTGCCCTTCAACACTCTTCTGACAAAGCTTAACACCGATCCCACTGGAAAACGAGAAATGTTTACAGGGTCCAGTTCTATTATCACAGAGAACACAGTGAAGAGTGGATTTGGAGCTGAGAAGCAATAAATTAAGAACTGGCACAGTATGTGCAGGAGGAAGGTGAACTGTATCATGGAAATTTTGAGCTTGAGGTGACTTCTGAGTGTCCTATTGGATAATGGGTCTTGAAATCTGGAGAGAGGTTTGAGCTGGAGGTACAAATTCTTAGAATTATCAACAGATATGTGAAAGACAAAGCCTTGAGCATGGATGAAAGTGTCGAGAGAAAATGAGTTATTTGAAAAGAAAAGATGCCAAGGACAAAGAAGAACAGCACATATGAAATGGAAAAAGGGGGGAAAGAGCCACAAGAGAACCAAGTAAATAAATCACAAGACAGCAGATTGACAGTTTCAAAAGATGAAAGAGTATTGAATAACCCAAAGTGTTAAGTCAAAGAAAATCTGAAAATTTTCCACTAGATTTGACAACTGACAATTTTTTTCTTATTTTTCTAGGGGGAGGGAGACAATTAGATTTATTTATTTTTTTAAGTCATTTTTTTAACGGCGGTACTGGGGATTAAACCTGTGCATGCTAACAGCGTACTCTACCACTGAGCTATTCCTTCCCCCAAGATTTGACAATTAAAAGGTAAACTTAGTGCAAGAATTTTCAGTGTAAGGGTGATAACAAAAGCCAAATTTCCTGGATCAAGATAATGAATAAGGGAGGAAGTAAAGACAGAAAACAGGTTATTTTTTCTCTAGGGTAGTACCTAAAAGAGGATGAAGTGTCAGTGGAGAGGGAATTTTGTATTTGTTTGCTTTGGGGTGTAGGGGAGGGTGAAGAGAAAGTGGAGTGGAAGAAGTTTGAGTATATGAAAGAAACCAATGAAAATCCAGAGATACAGGACAGAGAGGAGATTATTGACGAAGTAAATGCTGGAGGAGGCAACACACAGATTAAGCAACCAGACTCAGATAGGAAGGAGAGAGATCTCCTTCTCAAGATGTTTAATCGTCCACTAGTGAACAGAAGTAAGTGGTACAATTTCCATCCACCCTAAAGGAAACTCATTTAACATAATCCAACTCAGAAGCATAAAAAAAAAAAATTCATTGAATTCTGGAGCTTGAAGGGAGCTCAGAGCAATGGTTCTCAAATAGTGGTTCACAAACCAGTAACATTAGAATGGGATGGAGGAAACCCTCTATCTGAGAATGCATAGGAGCCAACTTAAAAACACGGAGAGCCTAGCAGACAACAACGGGCCTTCTTCAACCACAGCAGATTCCTTTTTTTTTTTTCCCTACTTGTCATGTTCAGCTTCCTTCTCCTATTTCTTTCAAAGAAGAGTCCTGCTGTAACATCATTTGAAAGCTATGCTTTAGTCCAACCCATTCATTTTACAGATGAGGAATCTGGAATGGAGAAGACAAGTGATTTGCCCAAAATGCCAGGGCTACTCTGTCACTAGAACATAGGTCTCCCTTCCTTACCAATAATTAACCAATGAATTTATCAATTCCCCCAGACATAAACATTTATATTATTTGCAATTTTAATCCAAATAATTTTGACTTCAGATCTCACCCTTTTCTTGGCATGGTGACATCCTACACCCTCATTCAAGAAAAATCAAGAGGCCATATGTCTGTGGCTTCTTACGTGTTTGCTTAGCAGAAATGCATTCACAAGTAACTATTCTAATGACTTTTTAGACTCATACACAAGAAAAAAACCTCAAGGAACTGATTGAATGCACTGTGTTCTGCCACATCAATGTCCTAGCTTTTCGAGCCAAATGATTCTCTATTCTTCTTGCAATGAAAACAAAGTCCACAATCACCCTTGGGAAATAATCCTGAGTCTTTTCACTTTTGCTATAAGCAGTCAAATGAAACAAAATAAAAACTTTCATGCTCTAACTTCAGAGTTTAGAGAGAGAACTATCAGAATCACCTTAGGAGAATTTTGCAAAATATATTTTCCCTTACTTTAGCCATATTTATATCCTGATAAATTATAATTATCCCTAAAAGTTTGAGTTAAATGGATATTAAAAATATAGACCACGCCAAAAGTCAGAATAACAAGGTTAGAAGGCCTATATTAAAATCAGGTAAGTCAGTCTTCAAAGAAATAGTAAAAATAATAAAGAAAAATATAAAGATCATAAATATATATTAATCTAAAATTACAGAATTAAAGGGAGAAAAATACAACTCTACAATCAAATTTGGAGATGTTAACACCCATATCTGTCTTAGTAATTAATAAACAACTAGACACAAACTCGGCCAATACAGAAGTAATCTGAAAAATACCATTAACCACAATGACACAATTTATATTAACAGCATCAGTAAATCCAGAATATATATTAATCAAGTGTGCATGTACATGACATATTCACCAAGATGGAGCATAGGACCATGAAACAGTTCTCAATTTAAAAAGACTGAAATATGACAGAGCGGATTCTCTGCCCACAACATAGAATTAAGTTGGAAATCAACAACAAAGAAAACATAGATATTATTTCAGTGTCTCTAAGACTTTGAGATAGGCAAAAGGTTCTTAGAACACAAAGAGCACAAACCATAGAAAACAGATAAATTAGGCTTTATCAAAATTAAAAACTTTTGTTCTTTGAAAGACACCATTAGTGGAAGGAAATACTTGGACACCAATTACTAAGTCTTAAGCGTGGAGATACAGGAGCAAGAATGTTAATACAAATTACATGTATAAAATATGAATATTTGAATAAAATATAAAAAGAAGAGGAGCGAGGAGAGGATGGCAAGGCAGCAGGACCAGAGGCATGAAGCTGAGCTCTAACACACACTGACAGCATGACTGTAGCACCCTGGGGTGAGGGAAGCCCCAGCCCCCAGCAGTCAGGACGTCTCTCTCTGCAGGGATAGCCTCAAAGTAACTCTTAGGCACAGCTCTCTAGACACCCCATTGCTTGAAGTTTAGCAAATCTGAACAGCCCTCTAGACATTAACTCCCCAGATACTCATAGTAATCTTCTAAAGCAAACTGAACTAGAATAAACAAAATAAAGGAAGATGTAGTGGAAGCTGTGTGGTTTTGTTTGGGGAGGAGAAAGAGAAGCATGTTCCAGGGGCTTGAATCCCAAACTGAGCAAACAATGAAGCTTGGTCTCATGTGCGGGGCACAGAAGAAGCAGTGAAAAATCCAGAAGCCGGCCCTGGTTAAGCCACTAGCTGTCCTGGGCCAGCCATTGTAACCACTCTGGTCTTACTTCCATATCTGTAAAATGACAGAATTAAATCCGGAGACTCATCGCCTAGTTCCTTCCAACCCTAAGGTGTTAAACTCTGTAATATTATAAGCACAAGAAATTAAATCTACTAAAAATAGATGGACAGAATAAGGAAATAAGATTTAATTTTACATCAACCGGGAACAATCCCTCCTCGGGTTCACCCTTCTGCAAAACTTGTAAGTTCTTAGGGGAGGATACAGCTCAGTGGTAGAGTGCGTGCTGAGCATTCACCACGTCTTGGGTTCAATCCCCAGTTCCTCCATTTAAAAAATAATAAAATCAATCAATCAATAAACCTAATTACCTCCCCAACACACACACACACACACAAAATCCTATCAATTCTTTACTTTCTGAATAGGAACCAAGCTATACCAGAGAATGGGACAATTACAATCATAGTCACAACGCTGAAAAAAATTAAACAGTGGCGGGGGGAGAGGACTGGGGGAACCACGTGGTCACCACTTTATTAATGAGATGCTGCCTCCTGCAGTTACAAGATGAACACAGCTCTTGAGCTTGGAATGTTCCCTAATGGCAAAACCAAACTACATTGGGTGGATTTTTTTGGTTTTTTGGGTTTATTGTTTTTGTATATTGTTCTATTTTAGTAGTTCTCTTTTTTAAGTTTTTTTTTTTAATTAGGGTGATGGAAATAAAATAGTTCATACACTTAAATTTTTTTTTTTTTTTAAGTTTGCAAGCATTTGAACGAAAATGTTCCCTGACTCCACACGAGCCTGGCCTGGGCTTGCTTCTGTGTCTCCCTCGCACGTTTCCTGGAGCCTGGCTTTCTTCTCTGTGCCGCTGTACCACCTGGTTTGCAGCTGAATCAAGAACAGTCCTCTCCATACTGCGTTAGTCTTGCCTGAAGAGTTCATAAGAAACCAGTGATACCCAACGTGGCAGGCTCTTGAGAAAGTGTAATTACACAGAAACAAATAGGGTGTGTGTTAGCCTAAATATGTCTGGAGTGATTTAGTATTTTTTGTTACAGTTCAGTACTTTCCTTTTTTTTTTTTTTTTGTCTTTGATGTCTTCAGAGATTTTCACTGAGGAAAACGTATGGTAAATTCTAACAGTGAAACAAGCACTCTACGAGCTTGACTGTGGAGCCAGACTGCCAGGGTTGGAAGCCCAGCCTCACCCCTTACTAATTATCCAACTTTGGTTAAGTTGTTTAACTTCTTTGTGCCTCAGTCTCCTTAGCTATAAAATAGACGTAACAGTAGTACGTTATCTCCTAAGTGCCGAATGAGTTCATCTTTGTAAAGCCCTCAGAACAGAAGCTGGCACGCAGTAACGCTACGTAAGTATTTATTAACACTAAACAACCTGCGGGGGAAGCGGGGAAGACCTGTATCCTTACTTTCTCATGTACTTTCCCTTTTACGACCACCATCCATGTCTCTCCTCTGCATCTTTCTGTTCTGCAGCAGCTAATCACCTTGTTCTCATCCTTTTTTCTCAGACTCCTTCTTATCCTGCCATCATTATAGAGAAAATAAGAATCACAGGATCTTAAGGCAGGAGAGCGTATCTAATGGGGCTTACCTCTTTCATCTATGAGAAAAAGGAACTGAGACATACAGAAATTAATTGACATGTTTAACATGTCAATTAGCTAATAAATGGCCACTTCTTAGCGGATATTCAAAAGCTCCTTCTCCAAAGCACACTGTTTCTATTACTGCACTTCCGCATTACTCCCAGCTCCTCCTTCTCTCTCCCCGCGACAGCCCCACTCCAGGGGAGGGCTCACAACAGTGTATCTTGCTCATGTCTGTGCTTAGTGACCTTTCTCTTCTGGTTGCCTTAACTCCCTTTCACTGGCATAAATAACCTGGCCCACAGTTCTGCAACAAAAATGGAAACCCACAGTAGGACAAGACTTTTTTTTAAACCTTTTTTAAAAAGTGGTATGTGAATGGTTACACACTGAATTAGTTAAGAAGGCATAAAAGGTAAATCAGAGGTGAGTCTGCATTCAGATGACTAACTTTTTAAGAGAAGGAGGTTACATGAAATTGGTACTGTTCTAAAATTCAAATGTATGCCATCCCATATGTACCAGCATACACCACACATGATTAAAACGACACGCATATTCAAGTCTCTAGAATCCTGTTGGTTTCCACGATGTGCTCTTCCAATGATCTGGCCACCAGACACTCAGCCACCAGGGTAAATAATTTAATTACTCATTGTTATCATTTATTGACTATCATCTGCAAAGAATTCAGGGATATATCAAACAACAACCAAAAAAAAAAAAAAAAACAAGAAACAAACCAGCAGTAGAGCTTACAGTTGAGTGAGATACACTGAAAAATAAAGATAGACAAATAAATTTGTGTAGTATTAAAATAGAGAAAAACAGACAAAAGTATCCTTCAACAGAGCCTCAGTCAAGAGTTAAATGTAGAACAAAAGACCATCTCATCAAGTCTGATTAGGAGACGCAGAAGTAATTAATAAACAAATCTGCGTAATTGCCAATGAAATTACTACTGTGAAGGGAAAGATCAGGGTGCTACCACAGATGAGAAGAAGTAACAGGAGGAGGTCCATTTATATGGACTATCTGAAAAAGTGGCCCGGGGACACTGAAACCTGAGGAATTGAGTCAAGTCAAAAGTGATCCAGGCAGCAAAAGCACGAGTCCTGACGTGGTCAAGAGCTCGGCGCGCCTGGGCTTGGGGCTGAAAGGAGGCCAGCCGAGCCTGCTGACCTTGAACAACAAGAGATGGTGCAGGACAGGCAGGTGCTGGGGCCTGAAGAGCCTTGAAGGCAACATTAAGAGTCTGTATTTTATCCTAAGGGTAATGGGAGACCCTTGAAGGATGGATGATAAGCAAGGAAATGGCATGACCCTGTTTGCATTTTAAATAATTCACTATGATTACTGGTGTGGAGACGGGCTGGGGGGTAGGGGCACAGAGGAGGAGGAGGAGGGAGACCCATGAGGAAGTTCCTCCAGCGCTACATTGGAGGGATGATGATGGAAGAGATGAAAGTAAGAAGGTGGTGAAGGGCATGGGGGGAAATCGATCAACTGAAGACTTATTTGGTGACTGAATATACATCGTTCATTGTGATTAAGTGGATGGGGGGGGTTAGTGTGAAGAACACTTTCAGATTTTTGGCTCAAGTTTTCTCTCTCCATCTCATCTGGTATTTTCTTCATTCTCCAGTCACCTTTCCTGTGCTCCTGGTACTTTATAGAAAGAAGCACAATGACAGAACCAGGCTATGCTCCTAGCGTTTGGAAGCTTTAGGACTTCATAATGGATACTAATGTGAGCCATCTCTATAAATACATTTTCCTTATGACCTTAGATTTCCAGGAAGGGCCTCTTGTGCAAAGGTATCTCTTGGTGTCTGTTCCTTAAATTCTACCAATAGAATATTCATTTGGCCTTGGGCAGCATTCCATCTCTTAGAATTTTCCAAACCAAATGCAAACATCCTAGGCAAGGTTAACACCATATATCATTCATTTACCTCAGAAAGAAATATTTTTAGCAGATAGCTGGGAGGAAGTCTTTACCTGAGTTACATCATAAGGTTGAGAAATGTGAAAGGAAAAGAGGATGGACGCTGAAACGGGAAGTGAAGGATGTCAACTTTGGGTTTTTCACAGCTTGGCAGACGATCAACTTTAGATGTCAATCACTGATTAGAATGTTGCTGTCTTGGGATTTGCACATACGCATATTCAGGTGGATAATTAGTTGACCCAAATACAAAAAATACATCTAGAATAGACTAGAATATAGTAATGATTGAGAGGAAACCATGCTGCACTTGCAGACATGACTAGCGCTATTGTGTGATGTTTTTTCCCACGGATTGGAAAAAAGATCGAGAGTGAAACTAATTACGCTGGAAAAGCACATCCAGTCAGAAACTGGGGGAAAGAAGGTGTCTGGAGCAATTAAAAGCAAAGCCTTCAAAGTAAAAAAAATAAAATAAATTAAAATAGAGTAATTGGAAGTTGAGTGAGAGAGGATCACCAACGACAGAGCCCCAAGAAAAACCAGTACAAGATTAATTGCCAAGTTACATTTTGACTCTTGACTTTGCATAAATAGTAAGATTATACAGTAAAAAATAGTTAGGAAAATACAGCAACAAGTTTGAAAATTTACAAACAATTATACTGTGAATCTGAATAGAAGTCCCATTATTTCATTCATTTATTCATAATTCAAAAACTACTTATTGAAACTCTGCTACACAGATACCCGAGACATTTTTAGTCAGTTGTTCATTCACTGAAAAATATTTTCAGCAACTGTTCATTAAGAACCTACCACTTCACAGAAAAAACCAGCAGGTCTGTAGGGAAGTGGATGGATTCAGTTTGAGATATTCGAAGCACCTATGGAATATCCAAACAGGGTATAGTGAGCAGGAATTTGGAATGCTAGTTTAAATCTCAAGAGAGAAGTCTGGGACAAAGATATAAAATTGCCAGGCACAGACATATAAATGGAAATAAAAACCATAAAGAACTTGAACAGGAAAGCTACCTTTATTAATGGCATAAATAGGAAAAGAGATGATTGGGATTCAGCAGGCATCTGTTTCACCCCTAAAGAACAGGCAGTCCTCACAGTCCCAGATATGCTCCTAAGTCAGATGAAAAATAAAAACTCAGAGGGCTTTGTGGTCAACTAAGTGCACTATTTCAGCTGCTTACAGTTTTTAAAGAAAACTTTTAACGCCAATATATAATTTAGAGTTGAACCAACAAAAATATTTCAAGCTGTAGAGTTTGCTGAAATTGATGATGAAATTCTTATTATAGATTTATTTAACAATGAAAAATTGGTGGGTAGAATTTATTTGAAGGTGTAAAATACGGAAGAATCGTTATTTTTCTGGGAACTACTAATCTTCTAGTCAAATTCAATGAAGACTAAATAATGTAAAAACAAAATAAATCCTCTTTCTACCGACCATGCCACCGAAAATCTAATATAAAATATTTTTTCATTAGGGGTTTGTTTCCTGTGTGATATGACTTTAAATTCCAAGCACAGAAATTCTCTTAACTACAATGTTTAGAAAACTAAGAGACAGACATGTCCAGGTTAAACAAGAGAAAAAGACTAAATTATTAATGAAAATAATGCCATTCTTGGTTTGTCAGGGGACCAAAGTGATCTTCTTAAGCATGATCTCTAATCCAGGGTCCCATCTCTCAAGCAGAGAAAAAAAGAAGCAGAAAAAGCAAAATGACAATTTAAAATATAATGGTACATAAATCTACCAGCCTACTCTTAAATTTACCAATACATTTTAGAAAGTACTATGGCTGCAAGATGCTTATCCACACCATGGGGTACCAATGCCGATCACCAATGAGACAGATAGATAGACATATAGATAGGATATATACATAGAGATATGTAGATATAGAGATATCTTCTAACATTGCTGTCCTTTACCAGGCATCGAAAGTTAATTCAATGGCAGGAAATATCACTGGATTCTTGGTATTATAGAAAATGAAAGAAATTGAGGAGAATTTACTCCAATGAAGACAAACAAATGGCCTATTGGCACATGAAAAAATGCTCAATATCGCTAATTATCAGAGAAATGTAAATCCAAACTATAATGAGGTATCACCTCACAGGAATCAGAATGGCCATCATTCAAATGTCCACAAACAATAAATGCTGGAGAGGGTGTGCAGAAAAGGGAACCCTCCTACAGTGTTGGTGGGAATGTAGTTTGGTGCAGCCAATATGGAAAACAGTATGGAGATTCCTCAAAAGACTAAAAATAGACTTACCCTATGATCCAACAATCCCACTCCTGGGGATATATCCAGAAGGAACCTTAATTCAAAAAAATGCATGCACCCCAATGTTCATAGCAGCGCTATTTACAATAGCCAAGACATGGAAACAATCTAAATATCCATTGACAGATGACTGGATAAAGAAGTTGTGGTGTATTTATACAATGGAATACTATACAGCCATAAAATAATGCCATTTGCAGCAACATGGATGGACCTAGAGATTGTCATGCTAAGTGAAGCCAGAAAGAGAAAGAAAAATACCATATGATATCATTTCTATGTGGAATCTAAAAAAGACAAACTTATTTACAAAACAAACAAACTCACAGACATAGTAAACAAACTTACAGTTACCAAGGTGAAAAGGGGGTGGGAAGGGATAAATTGGTAGTTTGAGATTTGTAGGCACTAATATATATAAAATAGATAAACAATGAATTCATACTGCATAGCACAGGGAACTATATTCACTATCTTGTAGTAACTTATGGTGAAAAAATATGAAAACAAATATCTGTATGTTCATGTATGATTGAAGCATTGTGCTGTACACTAGAAATTAACACATTATAAACTGACTATACTTCAATTTAAAAAATACCCAAAAAAAGAAAAAAAAATTTAAGAGAATTTAAATTAATATTCTTAAAAAGAAATTTAAGAGAATTTAAATTAATATTCTTAAAAAGAAATTTAAGAGATTCCTATGTGGCTGGGGATATGAATACAATATATTTCTTATCATATTCATATCTTATCCCCAGGCACAGAGTTTCTTTCGTTTTTTTTGTTTTTTTCTCCTAGAGATACTCATAGATAATGGAGGGAAAAAATTAGGTCTTATCCAATCTCTCTTATGATGATTATATACTTCTCCTTTCCCTTTTTCTGCTGCTTTTAACAGAAAAGGTAATCTTTAAACAAACAATAATGTGCCCAGATCATACTCTTTAAATTTCTGTTGTTTTATGTAATAGTAGGAATTCAGTGATATTTATTTCAGTGGAATTCATAGCATTTACTGTTTAAATAATATACTTGGCTATTAACTGTTCACAGTCCTGGGACATCTCTTGTATCACCATTTTTTTTTATATATCACTTTTAGATTCTATCTTTTGTATCTTATATCCCCAACTGGATTATAAACCAAAGTCAGCAATCTTGTTTTATTCCTGCTTGTACCTCTCTATCATGCTGAAAAGAATTCCTTATACCTATAAAGTCTCCATAATTGTTTCTTAGTCAAACTATTTTTGATTGATCAACACACTTATTTTAAGAGAAAGATTAATTCATTCATTCATTGAATCAAAAATTGTTCAACACCAACTCTGTGTCAGTCATTATATTGGAAATATAACTATGAACTCAGTATGGACCTTAGTGTCTTGGAACTGATATACTATAAGGAAGAGAGATAATAATTGAATCCTCCAATAGATAACATAACGTCAGATAGTGTTAAATGCTTTGAAGAATAAAACCAGCTAAAGGAATAGAGTGACCAGAAAGCTCAGGGAAGGCCTCTCTAAAGAGCTGATGTATGAACAGAGGGCCGTCTACCTGCCCAGGTAAAATGACTCAGGATAATATCCTTGTCCTAATGTCATCAGGTTTGGTTAATAATATCTGTCTTAATTCGCAGATCTGATAATTATGAAAGGAGAGATTACACATGAAAGCATTTTGAGCAATTATAAAGGGTTGCGATGATCATCTTAAATCCTCAACCTCTGCTTTCAGGGTTTCCAGTGGGTTCTACCAGACAAACTTGTGTCTTGTCTTCTCTAGTTTTCCTATAATAACATGGCCTCAAATATTTAAAGCAAAACTTAACTGAACAAAGAAAGACAGATACATCCACAATTATGATGGAAACTTTAGTGTGCTTTTCTCAATAATTGATAGAACAAGCAAACAAAAAAAATTAATAATACAGAACAAGAGAACACATATATACATTTGACCTAATTGACATATATAATATCACATCATACGTTCTTTACAAATTTACATGGAACATTTATTGACCATATGTTGAGTCATAAACCAACTATCAACAAATTTCTATAAAAAACATATGAAGAAAATGTTATAAATATAATTAATCCATAAATCACTATTTCCTAAATATCATGCAACGTCCATGGGTTAGAATTATATCAGAAATCAGAAGCGTATAAAGGAAAGAAAGTTAAAATGGAAGGTATCAAAATTAAGAACATCTGTTTATTTTAAAGAAATGACACACTTTAAAGGCATACTGAAAAATACAGAAAAAATGAGCTAAACATTCATTTCAATAAATTAAAGAGCATCAGATTACAGTCCAAATAAAGTAGAAGACTAAATATTCACAGAGAAATTCATGAATTAGAAAGCATACACACAACACAATACAGAGGATAAATGCCAAAAGTTGGCTCTCTGAAAGACAAAATTGATAAAATACTAGTGAACAAGAAGAGAGAAGACACGCCCATATTAGAAATGACAAAAAGAACATCTTGCAGACATTAAAGAGATTAAGAGGATATTAAGAACAGCTTATGACATTAAATATAAATTTAGGACAAATGGATAAATTCCCAGAAAAAAACATAACCATGACTCAAGAAGAAAGAGGAAATATGAATTATCTTACAGCATGAAAGAAATTGAATCAATAATGAAAAGTCTTTCCACAACCAAATTCCAGGAATAAATGGTTCCCCTGGCCATTCAACCAAATATAACTCATGATTATTCAAAGAGGACAGCATCAATTTCATACCCAAACCCAAAGGAATAGTAACGGAAAGGAGAGTTACAGGTCAACCAAACTATAAACAAAAATGCAAAATCTTCAACAAAATAGCGGCAAACTAAATCCAAAGATACATAAAAAGAATACTACATTTTAACAACAGAGAATTTATTCTGAAAATGTGTTTCATTCACACGAGTAAGACAATTTAATTCACAACATGACCATATTATCTCAATGCAGGAAATGCAGAAAAATTATTTAATAATATCCAGTATTTATTCTTGGTAACAAAATATTTAACAAAAAGGAATGAAGGACTAAAGAGAACAACTTGATCTGGTAGTGTAGAGGTTGGAAAACTTTTTCTTATTAAAGAGCTGGATAATAAATATTTTTAGCTTCGTGGGCCATGTGATCTCTGCCACACTACTCAACTTTGCCTTTTTGGTATAAAAGTAGCTATAGACAATAATATTTACATGAATGGCACAGCTGTATTCCAAAAAATCTTAACTTACAAAATCAGGTGGCAGCTAGATTTAGCCCATGGGCCACAGACTGCCAACTCCTATCCATAAAACATAATCTACTCGTACTTATCACAACTCATGATGAAACCATTTCCTTTGTGACAGGAACAAGATAAAATTTCCCAGTGTTACAACTGTGCCTCACATTGCATTTGAGGTTCTGATCAGTGCAATAAGGTAAGAAAAAAGAAATACAAGTACAAGAATTGGAAAGGAGAAATAGAACTGTCATTATTTGCAGAAGAAATCATTGTGTATAGATAAAATCCAAAAGAACTTCCAGATAATTTTTCAGTAACAAGAATTTAGCATGGTTCCTATATATAAAAGTCAATATAGAAATGCATTCCTAATAAGACATAAAATTTAAACTGTGATATATTCACAACAGTGATTGAAAATATAAAGTACTTAAGAATAAATTTATGAAAATATGTATGACTTCCATGAAAAAATTATGAAATTAACTGGAAACATTAAAAAGAACCAAATAAAGGGAAATATAAAATATGTTCATAGATTAAAATCTCTATTTTAGAGATGACAAATTCTCCTCGGGTATACAGATTCAATACAATTGCCCACAAAATCTCAACAGTCATTTGGTTAGAGTTTGAAAAGTCAATTTTAAAATATATACAAACTTTTAAGAGGTTAAAAATAGCCAAAATATTTTTGAAGAAAAGCAAAGTGTTAAGAATGTGCTCGAACAGATATTAGGACTTATTATAAAACTCAATACAACTGTATGGTGTGAGTCCAGTGACAAACAGCTAGGAAAGAAGTCGCATTGGTAAAGACATGGCAGCTTTTTAAGTAAATGCTGCTGGGAAAAGTGAACATCCATGTGAGATAATACAAAATCAGACTCTTATTCACGCAATCTACTACAATCAATCAGATACATTAAAGACCAAAATGAAAAGAATAAAACTATAAATCTTAAGAAAATAATAGAGAAACACATCCATATGACCTTAGATTGGGAAGGATTTTTTAAATAACACAAAAACAAAATTATCCATGAAGAAAGTGGTTGACAAATTCTTCCACATAACATTAAGAACATCTGCATATCTAAAGAATAAAGAAAATACAAGTACAGATCCTAGAGGAAGATATTTGCAGTGTGTAAACACAGAAAGAAACTAGTATCTAGAATATAAAAATAACTCCTATAGATAGATTTTTAAAAGACAATACAGTAGAAAAATGGGCAAAATTTTTAACTAGGCAAAGTAGTCAAAAAAACAGTCCAAATGGCAAATAAATGTAAAAAAAAAAATTACTCTCATTTTCATTAGTAATCATGGTCATACAAATTTCTACAATCATTGCATATCCATTAGACTAAAAGGAAATTTTAAAAGTTTAATTATACCATTGTTCATAAGGATGTGGCAATGGGAACTCTCATATACTGCTGGAAAACTCTTTGACATTATAATAACTAAAGATTTAGGTTCCCGTTGACTCAATTCCACATCTAGAGACACTGGTACATATATGCCCCAGAAAACAAGTACAAAGATTTCATTGCTGGAAATATGCCAAATGTATTCCAATGCTAGGATACATATAAACTGTGGTTTATCCATATAATGAAATGCTATACATCGATGAAAATCAATGAAATATACACAGCTATAGCAAACACTACATTGTAGATATATCTCACAAATATAAGATTGAGATACAGAAGCTAGACAAAAAGAAATGTATGATTTCATTCAAAGAGAGTGTTTTTAAAAATAGCTAAACTAAAATAAAAAGCAGCTTTTTAGAGATGCATATAATGGTATTAGTGTCCCCTTTCTTTATAGATTTATGACAAACGATTATAGAATGGATACCTTCAAGTCAAGAGATGGGGTTGTGACCAGAGAGGTTCGAAAAAGGTTGGGAGTTCCAGGGAGCTGGCTAGCTTCTACTTCCTCACCTCAGTGGTACCCAGGGTTTACCACAGAACTATTTGTTCACATGGTAAATATTTGTTTTATAATTTTTTCTATATATATATATACTGTATCTCACAATAAAGGAAACAATAACAAAAAACCCCAAGAGTACAATTTTGGGGGGTAACAGTCTATGTTCTTGTTCACTGAAACCTTGAGTTTTCATTCTGTTATACCAAATAGTTACCACACCATTTCTCATATTTTATAAATCATATATTTTTTTTTTACTTAAATGTATTCCCCTGTATTACCGAACTTCATTCTCTGGAAAATATGAGACTTTTCATCATGTTTATACTGAAACAATGAGTTTATACATATAAAAAACACAATATACAGAATGGCAGTCTTTCCCCATCCCTACCTTCCAAAGCTAGTTAAGACAAAAATCTGACCTGACATAGATCACAGCAATAAAATGAACATACAAAAGAGGTAACAGGGTTTTTTCTATCTACCAACAGATACATAAATGACAATGTCACACATGATTTGTACAGATATCAGATGGGCTGCAAATTTATACAAAAGGCCTAGAGCAATCTGACAAGACTGAATATTCAAAATATATTATTCCTTTACATAGGTTTCCAAAATTCTACCAAAAATAATATACAGAGGATATAAGAAAGCTTATGGTTTCAAATTAATAGCTTTACATGCTAGATTTTTATCCATTTTTAAGTGTCAGTCTTACACCCTATAAAAGGCTATTACATTCAGTGCCATAGTATGGCCTCAACCCCGCGCATTAAAAAATAAGAATTAAAAAAGGTTTTAATGGGAACATTGTAATATCACTGAAGTAGTAATACTTTTAAAGCACAGTTTTCATGAAGCTATATTAGTCTGACATTGTTCTGTGTCTAGAATCTGTCTTCTCAATTCTATTTTGAGACTTCTGGTCATTTCTCTGATAGCAATGCCAATAAAGCCGCCAGTTGCTATTAATCTCAGTTCTATGAAAGAGTAAATCATTCCCACAAGCAATTAAACAATAAATGTATTAAAATAAGACCAATTAGAGCTAAGTCTAGACATTCACCACATAGTTATGAGACAGGCTTGTCATAATCATTTCAACTTTAACTGGAAATTTCTTTAATGATTCTTTCCAACAGAAGCCAGGCTGAAGGTTTTGTTGTGGGAGTACCCAGACTCAACAGAGTTTAAATTGAAATACTCCATCAGGAATTTCATCCATATGTCTGCAAAGTTTCCCTGTACCATTAATTTCTATGTCCAGGATTGGTCCTAAGCTTTGTTTGCCAAAATGTCTACCATATACAACACACTCTAAGGTTTGTAACTATCAGCTCTCTTTCACATTTCCAAGCTTGTAATACATTGCCTTGCTTAAATGAAGAGAACTTATAGCCAATGGGTCTAAGTGATTTTTCTCCTTTTGGTTGTCAACATTATATTTATGGCTGATTTCAAGGTGTTTAAATAATTTGGGCCTTTGTCAGAACAAAAATATCTGGAATCTTCTTGAATTCAGTCAGTGATCTTTACAAATTTATCAGTTATTGTTTCATATGTTATTTCCTAATGCTATGAATGTATGAATGAATTTAAGTAATTTTCAGAGGAACTGCGAATAAATTCTATAATTAATTTCTAAGTTTTTGTTGTTACTCTTGTTGTCACCCAGTTTCATATGCCACATTATCCACCAAAAAACACCCTAAAGAAACAGAGAAATAATGTAGTCCTTTATCTAATGACCAGCAGGCAACAGCAAATTCCAATTTCTTCCATTCATTGATATGGCAACAGCTCTTCTTATTAAGGTAATAAAGGGACAGCAAGCTATAAATAGAGATGGAAAAGCTCAATTTTGTTGGCAGGGGGAAGAGATAAGGGTTAGGGAAAGGATGCGTTTACAGAGCTAAAGGAACTCTTTCTGAAAACCCAAGCAAACAAAGAAATGCTCTTAGGTGTAGCACATGGATCAGGGGATCATGAAATGCCATGTTTTGATTTATTGCCATTAACGAGGTATTTTTCAATAAACGCAACTATGATGGGGAATAATTCTGAGAATTTTTCCTGTGTTTAGTGCTAATGAAGCACTGTAGGGGGAGCACAGGGGTTTGCTACGGGTACAGAACATAAAGAAGTATTCCCATCCAATCAGAGTTGAGGCAAAATCCAACAGGTATTTAACCTTAGGGGTCAACCTAGTGACTGAAAAATACACTACTCAACAATTACATAGGAACTGCATCAATTCTAAGTGGACCATGGGTGTCTAATGTGGATCCTTCAGTGAGCATCAGAAGGTTCACAAACAACTTAAATTGTAAGCAAAATACCACGTGTATATCCATAGATATCACCCAAATGTCTAGGAAGAGAATCCATAGCATCTGTAACCCTTTTTTTTTTTCATGTCTAAGATCTTGCAGAATGTGTAACGTATTTGAGTTTTAGGTCTCATTTGACTCTGGATCCCATCAGAATAACCTGTACCCAGGCAGACAGGAGAGAATATTGCATTAGGGTTTTGTAACTAAACATTTCAAGGTTTTTTACTTATGTTAAAAAAAAAAAAGTCGGAATGACTTTTTTTCATTTTACTATATCAAGCTCTATAAACAGTATACGTTAAAAATAACTAAGGAAGCTATGTCTTCTTGAATTGTGATATTGCCAACGCAAAGAAATAGCTCATATTTTCATATATCATTGCTGACTGGTTACAGGAATTAGGAACAGGAAAGCAATAATAAGAATATGAACTTACAACAATGGTTGAACCATACTCTAGCCTGGCCCCCAGCCTGCTGCCATCCAGATCTTATACTGACAGCTTAAAATGTCTTTTCTGACAGCAGCACTGGAGGGCTTAATTTAAGATGAAATCCATGTTTGCATGTATACATAATAGGGAGAGTGTGGAGGTGAATAAAATGTGTATTTCTCATGGAGTTAAAGAGGACAAGTTGTTTCTACAAAGGAAAAACAGATAAGACAAAATATATATGTGACATGAGTATTAAAAAAAAAAACTCAATCTACTCTTGAAAAATGAGTGTAGGCCTAGACAAATAAGCCCTAAAAGAAATGAAGTCTCACTAAAATATTTCAGCCTACGATCAGGGGGAAAAGCCACTATAAATCGAAAATACAACCTGGTGCTGTAATACTGCATTCTTCTGTGCCCCTAGAGATGAGAGAAGCTGGGGGAAAAAAGTGTGCAAAGATATTCTAACCTCTAACATTTTACAGCAATACGGTGTCACAAATATACTACAGTCTTATCTACATGTGTTGAAATACAGTTCATCTTTATACGTCACCATCAGCATTAAGGTTGCTTATCTTGACCTATAAAGGAAATAAATCACACTGAAACTAAATAATTGAGAAAAATCACACTGACCTTTGAACATACATATTTTTGTATGTTAAAAAGACAGCCTACTTATTACATTGGCCAAATACCATAGATGCAGGTTCACCTCAAATCCCAACCTGCAGACTCATGATTATTTACTTTTACTTATACAGCATCATTCATTCTTTCCTGAACACCAGCATATGATAATAGAAAGAATTTGCTTTTTGTAGCAAAAAAGACCTGAGTTCTAATCCCAGAGCACCACTCACTAAGTGACCTTAAACAAGTAACTTAAGGGCTCAATTTTTCCTCCTGTAAAGTAGAAGTGACAACAGCCCTTTGACAGAGATTTAAGAAAGCTGGCTTCTCAGAGATATAATTTCCTTTAGTCCATAATTGTCACTGTTCTTTAATCTTCTCACTCCAACTCTGATTTCAAATTCATGTGTGAAAAATATTCAGAACAGTAACTGATGTGTAATATCTCTCAGTACACAGGGAAAACTGATGGTTGGTGTAAAAATGGTCATAAAAACTTACACTCGTGGATAATATCTTAATTTTATGTTTCATCTTAAAACACATAAATGACCAAAAACTCATATCTGGAGTCCCAAGAATTGATTTATTGACTTTGATATTTAAGAGTTAACAACAATGTAAATCAAAGTTAAACCACATCTCTGTTAACTTTTGTAGTTTTTTACTCTAATGCATTAGGGTACCAATGGAAGATCTGACTCATCTCTTACTTGCCAACTACCTCAGCAAACATGGAAGCAATTTACAACCAATTGTGCTACATATTAAAATTTCACAATGCCCTGTCATCTGTCATTGTCATCAAGAAGACCACTTCCTTCATACAAACTTCTGTTTTAGATTTTAAAACTGACTGCACAGTCATCCAATACATTAAGAAGAGAGCCTCTTAAAAGAATTTGCTCTGAGAGAGATAATTCAGTGAAAGATTCAATGTGTGAAAGATGATTTCCTCTTAATTGATATCCTAAACATTTTAATTAGTTTGACTATACACTAATTATCAAAGCTTCAAACTTGTCCTTGCCAAAATTCTTTCATTATTAATGTACTTACGACAGTAACATCCTGCAGGTCCCTGAAAAAAAAATTGTGGAAAAACTTAATGAAGAGCACATAGCCTAATGGTAATAAAGGACTGTGTCTGAAAGAAATAAAAACAGGACCTAAGAAGGGGACTTTTCCACGGACATCATATCTTTCCAGATTTGATTTGATTCTTCAATTCCTAGAGAACTGGAGGTCATACGGGTATCTACCTGGACTCCAGGACTGCAAGTGCCAGAAATCCCAGCTCACTGGTTTAAGCACAAAAGTAAACAGTGATGGCATCTTCCCACTGTGACTGAGATCATGTGCCACGGATTCTTATTTTGACCCCCCCCCTTTTTAGTTGCGTGATCTTTGGTGAGTGAATTAAGTTTTTCCTTCCTCGGCTTCTATAAAATGCAGACAGAAATAAAACCGACCTCATGGAACTATTAAGAGAATTGCATGATTTAATACATGTAAAGACTAAGAAAGTTGCTTGGCACATAGTAAATGTTCAATAAATTTTTTCAAAAGAAACGAACCTAATTTTAGAGAGAACTGGGACCAGAGGATGAACACCATCAGGATTCACTTATTCTGTTTTCTCTCTTTCTATCTGTACTTCAGTGTTTCCCAACTTCAGGCAAATAGCTTAGCAACCAGTCTACAAGAGCCTTCCTCCCTCAGATCGATAAAAAAATATTTCCAAGGAGGCTCTGATTGGCCCAGTTTAGGTGATGTGCCAATACCTGGACTAGCCACTTTGACTGCAGGTGGGGTTCTGTGATGAAGCGGCCAAGTAGCCCAGTTTATATCTGTTGTCCCAGCATGATGACTAACAGTGCACAGTCCATTCTCTGAAGTATCTCAACAGTATCTAAAGCATTGCCGTAACGTCATCTATGCAGTATTCTTGCCAGAATATTTAATCTGAAGCTAAGTATAAGCAAACACTGCAAATATCTAGACTGTGGGATATTCTATAAAAATCTCAAAGGATGCTTCAAAAATGCCAACGTCATAGAAGATTAACTGGGACTAGAGAACCCAATGAAATGCATAATCACAGGGAGTAGGGGAACACCTATAAAGAACATTTTGGGGACATCTGTGTGTGACAGTGGTACTGTGCTTAAGAAAAACATTCTTTGCTCTGTGATATACATGCCAAAGGGTTTAATGGGAACGCATCATCATGTTTGCACTTTGCTCTCAAGAAATTTAGGAAAAAAAACTGACTACATCAAAAGAGAAAGAGATACAGAACAAATGTCACAAGATGTTAACAATGAATATGTTGAATTGAATATGGATAATTCAACAGATAACATTAGTCACTGTATTATTCTTTTGATGCTTATGTAGGTCTAAAATTGTTCAAAATAAAAAATCAGGGGGAAAATGACCCAATGTGAGTGATAAATTTTATGGCCACACAATCTGAGTGGACCACTTGGTTTGGTTGTCTACCCTTGCACAATTACTGCTTGACAGGGAAGCAAGCTTTTTTTTTTTAATGCCAAGTCCCATTCAGAACAAGAAAATATGAGGAAGAAGAGCAAATTCCCAAAGAATTTGAAACCAAGGAAGAATCACTGTGCCTCAGGCAACCACCCAGTGTATGTACTGTAACATGCAAATTATCTCTAGCCCAAATGCCATGATTCTTGGATTCCATTTATGAGTAGGAATAAGCCAAGCCATTGTCCTTTTAGGAAAGGAAATGCGTCTTTCTCAATTGCTTCCCTGAAATTGCCACAGCCCTTTACATGGACTTAATGGTCAGAAAACTTCAATGAGAGAGGCTTAGGAAGTCTTCCAATTATGGTCACAAAAGCTGGGTCCCATCCAATCTGAAAACCCTTGACAATTAGGATTATTGCTACTATTTCTTGAGAACCTCCACTTCCTCTAATCAAAGTCTATGAAAATCTGCACGTTTTCCTGTCACAAAGTTTTTTTTTTCCATTCAATAAACTTTTAAAGAATGCTCACCGTTTTTTAATTCAATAATCATGTAAGATACTTGAGAAGTGAGGCCATAAACAGAGATCTGAATGTAAATCCCAAATCTCCCATTACTATGATGTCATGTGGGGCAAGTTCCTTTACATCTCTGAGACTCAGTTCCATCATTGGTAAAATGAGAATAATCACACCTGCCTTGCAGGGTCCTTGTAAGTACTGGAAACAGAGCAGGTAAAATATGTAATTTAGTGGCTTTCTGTAAATGAGAACAATGACGGTGACATGGCTCCTGCCTCAGGGACCTCACTGCCAAGTAAACTCTGTCGCCCCTCACCACATCACTGCTTGTCTCAATTGATTAGAACTTTTGCCCAAAACTAGTGAAGGCTCCTCTATGTGGCAGACGCAACAGAGAAATGCAGGCTTTTTGACGTCTGAGACCACTTAATTGCAAAGCATCTTATTTTCATTTGCACCTTGTTTTTCAAACATTACCATGACCCAAATTCATGACAGTGCATCAAATTCTAAAAGGCATCCCCCTTCACTTTCAGACCTTTCTATGCAAAATATTTTCTCTTTGCACAAAAATAAGTGACCTTCTTTTAAATTAGATTTTTCCCATCACTAGACATGTCTAAATGTTTTCGTGAATAAGTAGAACCTTGTTACAGAGTAATGCGTCATCAGTATAACAGAAGACACAGCTGGTGTATTATCTGGTGCAAATCCATTTTTTCCAGATTATAGCATCTTTGTTAGCAGTAAGTGTGTAATAGATGGAAAGAATGTAGTTAAGCCATTTGGTATGAGGTTTGGATTCACACAATTAGAAGAAAATTATTTTGGTTAGGAAATTAAGAAAGCAAGACTCAATATCAGTGTATGAAACAATCTGGAACACTGAAAGTCACTGACATTTTTTCTGAATTGAATACAGGAATTTCAAACACAGAATGTCAGAACTAGTCATGGTTGAGAAACACAACTTCTCTGTCTTTATACCACAAATATCCTAATACATGAAAAAAACAGGAAAAAAATTGATTACCAATAAATTTTGAATGATTATGAATAAATTAACATAAAATTAGAACCAATTTCCATAAGCACTTAGGGCCATGATATTTCAAATAAATTAGTAGAACCTCAATTATGTTAGAAAATGTCTGAAATTTAACCAATTAAGAGATCCACACATTTCCTATATACTTGAGTGACCCTGTATATGTAACATGTAACATGATTGCCTATATAACATGACTTTTAAAACTAAAGGCCTACTGTAGTTTTGATTATGATTTCAGATAACTAAATTTTCTTGTAAGTTTCCATTGTAGTGAATCATGTTACCTAAGGCCACTTAAAAGGCAGAATACAAAGTTTACAAAAAAAAAAAAAAAAGACAATGGCTAAGACCCCTATACAGCTAGGTATCAACTCCTTTCTCATCCTCCCAACCCCTTAATCTCAAGAAAAAACAAAATAGGAGAGAAGGGTGCTACACACAGCCATGAAGTGCTGATAAAAGGAGACTCTTGAGACAGCCAATTACATCTGTGCAGTTCTCTGTATGTGCCTCAGAAGAGACATCAGGTGTCTACAGAGCTGCCCAAGCCTAGAGCAGCCTACTTAATGTGCTGTCCCACTCAGTCCAGTGTACCATTCAAATGAGACGCTGACCACTCACATGTTAAGATAACTGGTCTCAGTTTTAGAACCCTCTCTTGAGATGAGAGCCTTAGTTTCCCCATTTGTCCAGAGACCCAGTTTCTCCAGCAGCATTTCCTGTACTCTGACTCCTTTACCATGTCTGATTATTCCTCCTTAGATGCAGAAAAATTTTCCTCTGGCTGCTATCTCAACATGTTTCAGCTGCTACCATCCAACGATTTCAGTTATCTATAAAGACGTTCAGGTAGCTATTCAGTTATAACAAACTGCCTTAACATTTAGTAGCTTAAAACAGTGCCACCATTTACTTGCTCCTGGTTCTGTAACTTGGACCAGGCTCTACCAGGACAGCCTCATCTCCGCTTCAGGTGATGCCACCTGGAGCTCTCCGAGGACCAAGAACCCAAGATGGCTTCCCTCACGTGCCTGGAACCACAGCCGAGAGGGCTGGAGGTGGACAGATCGCACCTCACTCTCTCCAGCACTCTCTCCATGCACTTCTTTACCTAGTGGCTCAGGACTTTAAGAGAGCAGCAGAGACAGCCAGGACCCTTAAGGCCCAAGCCCGGAACTGGCACAGCTTTATTTCTGCCCCATTCTGCTGGTAAAAGCAAGCCACAAAGTCAACCAAGACTCAAGGGGAGGGCAAACTCTCAACAAAATGAAAAGGCAGCTACTGAACAGGAGAAGATATTTGCAAAGGGGTTCATGTCCAAAACATAAAAAGAACTTACACAACTCAATATCCAAAAATCAAACCCTCTGATTATAAAATGGGCAGAGGACCCAAAGAGACATTTTTCCAAGGAAAACATACGAATGGTCACCTGACACAGGAAAGATACCCAAACATCACTGATCATCAGGGAAATGAAATTCAAAACCATGATGAGTCATCACCTCTCTCCTGTCGGAAGGGTTATCATCAAAAAGACAACAAACAAGCATTGGGGAGGGTGTGAAGAAAAGGAAACTATCATAAACTGTTGGTGGGAATGTAAATTGGTGCAGCCACTATGGAAGACAGTATGGAGGTTCCTCAAAAAATTGAAAACACAGTTGATCCTTGAACAGCATAGGTATGAATAATGCAGGTCTATTTATATATGATTTTTTTTTCAGTAAGTATGTACTACGGTGCTACACAAACTGCAGTGGGTTGAATTCTTGGATACAAAACTGTAAATACAGAGTGCCAATGGTAAAGTTACATGTGGATTTTTGACTACACAGAGGGACGGTGCCCCTAACCCCCACTTTGTTCAAGGGCAACCTGTAGAACTACTATACAATTCAGCAGTTCCACTTTTGAGTATCCAAAGAAAACAAAAACTCTAGTTTGAAAAGATAAATGCACCCCTACGTTCATTTCAGGATTATTTGCAGCAGCCAAGACATGGAGGCAACCTAAGTGTCTACTGACAGATGAATAAACAAGATGTGGTGTGTATGTATATATATACACATACACACACATACACTTACGTATGCATGCATACACACACACACACACACACACAATGGATTATTTCCTGGCCATAAAGAAGAATGAAATCTTGCCATTTGCAATGACATGGAAGGACCTAGAGGGTATTATGCTAAGTGATAAAGTCAGACAGAAAAAGACCAGCATTATTTGATTTCACTTATATGTGGCATCTAAACACAAAATAAAACAGGAAGAGACTTAAAGATACAGAGAACAAATTGGTGGTCACCAGAGGGAAGGAGGGTGGGAGGTTGGGCAAAACAGGTAAAAGGTAAAAAGAAGTAAAAACTTCCAGTTATAGAATAAATAAGTCATGGGGATGAGTAATGTACAGCAAAGGGAATATGATTGATAATATTTCAGTATCTTTGTATGGTGACAAATGGTTACTAGACTGACTGCAAGAATCAATTCATAAAATGTGCAAATGTCAAATCGCTATGTTGCACATGTGAAACTGATGTAATACTGCCTATCAAATATATTTCAAATAAAAAAGAGAGATGAAGATATATTCAGTTGGCAGAAGGGTCTTTTTAATATTCTGTTTACCGTTTTCATTTGTGTTTTCACAAAACTAAATTTTACTCCCCAGCACACCTGCTAAAAATAAAGGCAGGGTTTAATAATAAGCATATCATTCTGATTTCTATAAATCCAGTCCTAAACAACCCTGATTTTAAATTAAAAGTTCACTTTCCTTTTTATGTCATTTCTAAAAATAGTCTGCCTAGCTAAATATGTAGGTCCTGCAGAATTGGCTAGCTTTATGAAACATTCTTTAATAAAGCAAACAATGTCTATATAAAAAGCAGATGCAATACCTTTGTAATTCAATTTTATAGTTTAAAAATATTCTACACGGACGTGCCAAATTCTGCCCTGCAGAGACACAGGGCTCCCAATGACGTCAATAAGAGCCATGTACCCACAAAGGAGGGCAAAACTATGCCCTGAGCGCTTAAATTTAGTAATCCATTAGGCGCAGCACGGAAGAAAAAGATCAGTTCAAATACCATCTCATCAGCATTTAAATCCGCCAGGGCTAGATGTTGTTTGAGGCATGTTTAAACGCACAGAGCTTACAAATGTAGGAAGAAAGGCAGAAGCAGAACTGTCACTCTGCATGCAAAGTCTGACCAATTTTTTAACTGGAATTCTACGTACACCTCTATTCCCAAAGATAACGGTGCCTTCGTTCCTTCTGAGACCATCTTTTACCATTTAAAAATGATTGAAGAGTCTGATTTCCTGAGATAAAATACAGAACTTGTGGCTGCATAAACAAGGAAAAATGTCTTCCTTACATGAAAGGATTTACACATGAACTAACGACTGCTTCTGGGGTAAACCAGGACTCTGTCTTCACTTAAATAGAAAAAGGGGACTCAATGGCAAGAGAGAAAGTCTAGGAGCTGTAAAGTCAGAGTAAACGCTTCCAGGGAAGCCATTAATTCTGTGTACCTTTGTTTCCCTGTCTAAGCTCTACTGACTCATGGAGAGCTATGATTACCTTAAGTATACACTGTTAAAGCAAGAACACAGTATCACACTAAGTGTAACACTAATTTAAAGAATTATATGTATCACAGAAAAATAAAGTAGGAGGAGCAGAAACAACACGTGGATAGAGCCTTCAAATTCAAATAATCTGTTGTTAATAATGTTTCTTTCTCACATTCTGTCATTCATGGAATTTTCCACAGGAGAGTTAGTACCTGGACTGCTATGTGAATTTTAAACACCTTGGAGACATGCTGGGTGAGTTTAAGTTTAAAGCAAGACTAAATGTTGGACAATCTTTACCCCTCATAATTCTTTGTTATTTCCAGCATCTTCCTCTTTTGGTCCGTTTTATTTCCTGCTGCCAGGATAATCTTACTAAAGAATGTCCTCCCAATATAAACACTTTTACTGCCTCTCCAATTACCAAAGGGCAAGTCTGAATGCCCTAACCTGAAAATTAAGGTTCTTTTTAATCCAGCCCCACTCTCTAGCAACCAACCTGAACTATTCACCACCCTCCTATACAGGAAGGCTTCCACACTCTGCCACTTTGGTGCCTTTGCCATTTGGCTCTGTCAACAAGCCCCGCTCCAGAGGTTCCCATGGAGATGTCTCTCAAGGTTGGCTCTGCAAATCACCCACTCCACATGCCACCCATAATCCCTTGCGGCAAGTTGGAAGTAAAACTGTCTTCCTCCCCGAACTTCCCATAGCTATGAGCTTGTACTCCCCCGACTCTAGTCAATGACCTTCTCCAGCCAGTTTTAATTACTAATGCATGGTATTATTTCTTTATTAGCCCATAAACTCCTTATGGGCAAAGTTGCATTTTTAATTCATACTTTTTATTGTAAAATACCTGGACTAATACTCCACTAGCAGTAGGTATGTACAACTAAATACCATCTTATAATTATCGGTGGGGAAACCATCATTACGGTCCAAGTCAAAATAGACTAAAATGTTGGCTCCATCTCAAGAGTGGTCAGAGAGCCAAGGAGAACCATAAAATGTGCTGGCACAAGCGGCTTCCAGTCTGGCAACAGCCACCAGTGAGAACTTCCTCCTGGGGCTTCTGTCCTAAAATGTGAAGGTATGACTTGTCACATTATTGCTAAAGAAAGGTAAAGAGGCGGCTGAGGGGCTTTTTCTGTCATCACCTTCTAATGCTGTTTGCCCTGACTTGAGAAGCACTGCAGGTTTTCTAAAGGCCAGACTCACAGTAACACCCTATGTTTTGAGGAGCAGAGACCTTCCCTGGGTGGACAAGGAGAAACCGGGATAGAAAGACAAGAAATAGGAAGTCTTGGCAAGATGGCTGCAAATTAAGCTGAAGGAAACATTTTTCGGAGAAAGTCGTCTACTGAGATGCACTGCAGAGCCCTGGACCATTTCCAGCTGCGCAGAGTCTGATAGGCTGACTCACCTGGGGCACCTGGGGAGCATGTGGAGGCAGAGTCCACCCCCTCCCAGAATTTCTGATTCAGTGCAACTGGCCTGGAGACTGGGTATTGATATACATTTTTTTTTAACTATAAAATTTTACTGGGAGACATTAAAGAAGATCCAAACAAATGGAGAGAGAGAACGTGTTTATACATACAGAGAGTCCATGTTTTAAGCTTATCAATGATACCCAAACTTTAACTTACAGATTCTTTGCTATTTCAGTCAATATCACTCAAGTTTTCTGTTTGTTCCTGTTATATTCAGATGGAATAAAAATATATTGGCTTCCTTCCTCGTACTACACAAAAAACTCAATTCCAGGTATATTATACATCCAAACATAATAAGCAACAGATAGAAAACCATCATAATTTGAGGACTGGGAATGGTTTCTTAAATGAGACATCTAAAGCATAAAGCATAAAGGAAAACATGATAAATTTGGCTATGTTAAATGAAGAACTTCTATTCATTAAATGATACCACAAGGAAAATGAAGCCAGAGTGAAAAAACACATTTGCAACCTATAAAACTGAAATAATTTACATTTGAGATACTTAATGAACTCTATTATCAATATAAAAAAGAGATAGAACCCAATAAAACATAGTGCAGATAAGACTTGTATTTTTCCTCCAAAATAGGAAGTCAAAATGGGAATAGGCATATGAAAAGAAGAGATACCCATACGCCTATACCCAGAGTGTCTTAAATTTATAAATCTAACAGTGCTGGTTGTCACAATGCTGGTAATTATGGACATTTTTACAACCAACTCGGAAACAGTTTGGTGTTATCTCATCATGTTCACTCAACAATTCCACATCTACATATCCCCTACAGAAATGCAACCTCATGTATAACAGCAACCTTTTACATCATGGGTATCGATATTTTTAACAAGCACTCGGGACACTGTGTTGTATAAACCAGAGATGAAGATTAAAGTTCATCTTAAAAGCTATTTTCCTTTAATTTCGTTACTTCCATACAGTAAAACGATGTTGTTTTATATCAGCAACTTAACCCATCGTTGCCACTAGGTTCATCAAAGTAAGGCAATCAGAATTGACATCAGATACATACAGAATGAGAATATTTGACGAAGTATCTTATTGATTGACCAATTATAATCTCAGGCAGAATATGCAGGGAAAGGGTTGCATATACAAATGCCAAGGAGAGTTTGCCAATTAAAGCAACATCTCTTTCTTTTATATCTTGTAAAGGAATCGCCTCTTTGGCCATAATACAACCCCATTTCATTCATGTAATCAGTATTTTTGTTTCAAAAATGACACTATTTCAAGCAGGTGATGTAAGAAAGATACTCTTCAGCTTGCCTGGGGTGTCTGATGCAGCACTGTCACTTAACCCTTTCCTCTCTCTTCCCATTTGCCAGCAATGCCTAAGTAAAAAGGCACATTTAACGCTTATTTTCTTCTGGAAATCCTCATTCTTCCTTCTCCTCCTCTCCAATTATTTCTTTCTCTTCCTTTACTATTAGAAGCAATCACTGAATCTCGTCATTTAGGAGACATTGTTAGGAGAATCCACTGTGACTGAGACGTTAGAAGCTGATCCCATCTACCTGAAATCCCTGAGGCTCAAAAACCTTGGCTGGAAATAGCAACCTCCCATGAACTATTTAGCCTTTCCTGCTGCATGTGTTCTGTTTGTTGCATTATCTTAAAATGAAGAAAGGGTATATAAGATGCTGACAGTTGTTCATTATTTAAAAACTTGCAAGAGGGTAGGTTTCAGGTTTGTTAATGTAAGGTTCCTATTTTGGCTCATTTTCCCTTTTAACTATTTTCTCCCTCTTTATTTTTATCAGATCAGAATTTTGTCACAAATCTAGTTACATTTTCCAAAGGGAAAACCATTCCCTTTTCCCAACCATCACCAATTTTGCTTTATTCCCTAACTCAACATGTTTTAAAATTTCCTTGAAAAGGACATTTTTCTCCATTTAGCTATATTATATAGGGACCAGAATGAGAACACAATAAAAATAAGCAAAAAGTAACAATTATGGAAACAAAGAAGTTAACCATATCCTTGCTGCAGCAAAAATAACTAAATTTCTCCTCACTCATTCTAAGTAAAGGCCACTGTACTATTTTACAGGATACAGAGGATTGTTAAGTACAAGGAAAATAAGAGACAAAGGAGCAAAGAAACAGTATCACCCAGCAGATACCAATTCTAAGAGAGACTTCATGACTCTGAATCTTTTGAATATCAGGTTCAGTATCTCAACCATTTCCAGCCCATGTGACAACGTTTTGAACACGCTGCCCAGTGGCTTAGTGGGAAGTCTAGTGCTACTTTAGACTGGAGCTCATCAAGTCAAATCCGGAAGTGCTGACACAGAAAAAAAATCCTCCTTCCACTCTTTTTCTGATGATGAACTCTTCCTGAATCAAGATCCAAAATGACAAGGCAGAAGAGGGCCACAACAGGTTGAGAAAACAAGACAAACTCAGCTTGTAAATCAAACAAGAGGCCAGAAAAGAAAACGATCGTAAATGAGCCCCTGAACCTCACTGCAATGGTTCCCTTAAGGGTGGTTGTTATCAAATCGACTCAAAACTAGGCACCTGACAGTAGAGCACCTGCAAGGCACTGCCAATGGCAGGGGAAGGTTTGTTCTGTCCTACAGCATCATTTCCTTGCACTTAACAGCCCTGCTCAGCTGTTTGAATGGTATAGCTTATTTACACACATAATCAAGATATAAAACCCGTACTGTTAACCAGTCATAACAATTAAATCCGTATTATTAACCAAGCATAGAAATTAATCGGTAAAGTTGGGGAAGAACATAAAAACTACTTCATCCAACTTTTCACAAAATGCAAAATCCCCAAGCTCTCTGTAACAGGAAGAGCTTGACAATCTACTAATCTGAAATTTTCACTCAGTACACAGAAGAATAGCAGTAGTGTATCATAAAAATCCAAATTACTTCCTACCAAGTTCACTCCATTAATCTAAGAGTGGCAGAGAGGTGATGGAGAGAACGGAGGCAGAGGATATCTGTATAACAGCTTTTAGGCTGTGTGGTCTCTCCACCTGAAATCCCCTTCCTTTGGCCCATGTATCGTATGTGCCTTCCTTTCCTCACAAGCATGCTATACATCATACGATACAGACCTGCTTTCCATATCTTTCTATCTCCCCACTAGGATGATGAGTTCCTGAGGGCAGAGGGGAGGGGTCAGAGAGTGTTTATCTTTGAACTCCTGTTGCTGAGCACTCTCTCGTGCTGGGCGTCAGAGTGTGTGCGTGAGCCTCACAGTAGTGACAGTAATACTATTTACGAGATGCCCAAAAAGCACTAGGCACAATTTTGTAAACAGCATCTTCAATACTGACAATAATCCTGCGAAGTGGATTTTATTGAAATACATTTTCAATAAACAAGATTATACTGTATAGCACAGGGAAATCTTTACAAGATCTTCTGGTAGTTCACAGCAGGAAAAAAAAACGGTGTGACAATGAATATATGTATGTTCATGTATAACTGAAAAATTGTGCTCTACACTGGAATTTGACACAACAGTGTAAAATTACTATTACTTAATTTAAAAAAATGTTTAAAAAAATAAAATAAAAAAATAAGTTGTTAGTCAATCCTCCCCCCCCAAAAAGAAAGAAATACATTTTACAGATGAGGGAACAGGTAGAGAGAGGATGTGATTTGGCTAGCATCACAGAGCGGTTCAGTGGAGAATTTTGCATTTTAACCCAGATAGAATATAACTGACACACATACACTTTCTACTATACCACTGAACAAGTGCACAAAAAAGTTTGTTGAATTGAAATATGTAAAGAGTAAAATAATATGAATTATAGAACACTAAAGGTGATATGATATACTGCATATAACTATAAAATAAGCAATCTAACTATACAAATCTGGCAGATTTACCTATTTTTTTCTGCAGAATGATAGATTATAAATTTGACAGCTGCCCTTGAAAATCCCAAGGACACATAAAAGTGCAAAGAGTAAGATTTTTAAAGAAAATCTTAAATCCTACCCGGATAGTAGTATTTTATTTTACTTTATTTTATTTTTAAACTTTTTTTATTGAGTTATAGTCATTTTACAATGTGTCAAATTCCAGTGTAGAGCACAATTTTTCAGTTATACATGAACATACATATATTCATTGTCACACTTTTTTTTTCCCGCTGTGAGCTACCACAAGATCTTGTATTTATTTCCCTGCACTATACAGTATAATCTTATTTATTCTACATATGCCTGTCAGTATCTACAAATTTTGAAATCCCATTCTGTCCCTTCCCACCCCGTCCCCTTGGCAAACCACAAGTTTGTATTCTATGACTATGAGTCTGTTTCTGTTTTGTATTTTTTTTTTTAAGATTCCACATATGAGCGATCTCATATGGTATTTTTCTCTTTCTGGCTTACTTCACTTAGAATGACATTCTCCAGGAACATCCATGTTGCTGCAAAAGGAGTTATGTTGTCAGTTTTTATGGCTAAATAGTATTCCACTGTATAAATATACCACATCTTCTTTTGGATAGTAGTATTTAGGTAAACATTATTTTAGTCATTCTTCTACATACATACATATATATAAACACACTCCTCACATAGATGAAATCACACAATCCTAGCTATGGATAACTTACATTTTTACTCAGTAATGTGGCTTAGAGGTGTTTCTGTATCACTGAATCTACATCTCCGCCACAATTGTTCAAGCTCACACAGCATTCCAAAGTTCTTTAGCCTATTTCCTATTAATAGGCATTAATCTCTGCTCATCTCTTTATTACCAATTTCCAGAAATTTTAATTCTGAAAAAATGAACTTTATAAAAGCTAGAGGCCATGCCTACAGTTAATAAGGTTTTATTCAAGAAGTATAGTCATTACTGTGTGACAGTTCCTCGTTTTTCTTAAAATGAAAAGAATTCTATGACTAACCATTGGCTCTTTACCATTTCACGTGTAAACATTTTCTATAGAGAAGGATTATTCATATAAAATAAGGAGAAAACCACCAGCTGAAAATGGCCAAAGTGGCATGCCTTTAGGCCAGATACTTAACCACCAAAAACAAAATCTTTCCTTCTACCTGCTGAGCCTGACCTATACCTGGCTGTTACTTGCTCACAAAGACTTCAAGAGTAATAACATCAAAGGAAACTCTTCAAAAATATTTACTATTTTGCACTTGCCTTTACCTCAATTCTTCCACCTAAAATGGTCTAAAATTACGTGCATCCATATGTAACTGTAAATGACTACACAGAGTGCCTTTCACCTAGAAAAATTCATTCAATATTTCGGAAAAATCGGTAACATTTCCATATACTAACAACAAACTATTAGAGAAATTTAAAAAGACAATTCAATTCCCGATAGCATCCAAAATAATAAAACTTAGGAATAAATTTAACCAAGGAGGTAAAAGATCTATACCCTGAAAATCATAAAACGCTGATGAAAGAAACAGAAGAAGATGTGAATAAACGGAACAATATTCTATGCTCATGGATTGGAGGAAGTAATATTGTTAAAATACTCACACTACCCAGAGCAATCTATGGATTCAATGCAATCCCTATCAAAATTCCAATTATATTTTTCACAGAAATAGAAAAAAAATCCTAAAATTTGAATGAAACTGCCAAAAACCTCAAGTAGTCCAAGCAATACTGAGAAAGAGCAAAGCAGGAGGCATCATGTTTCCTGATTTCAAGCTATATTACAAAGGTATAGTAATCAAAACAGTATGGTGTTTGGCAAGAAACAGACACATAGGTCAATGGAACAGAATAGAGAGTCAAGAAATCAGCCCACGTACATATCACCAATTACTCTTTTGCAAAGGCCCAAAGAATATACAATGGGGCAGAAATAGTCTCTTCAATAAATGTTGCTAAGAAAACTGGATATCCACATGCAAAAGAATGAAACTGGACCCTATCTTTCATGAAACATAAAAATCAATTCAATATATATCAAAGACAAGCATGAGACCTGAAATCATAAAACTCATACAAGAAGACACAGAGGATAAGATCCTTCACACTGGTTTTGGCAACAATTTTTTTTGGATTTGACACCAAAAGCAAAGGCAATAAACAACAAAAATAAACTACTTCAAAATAAAAAGCTTTTGCACAGAAAAAAAAAAACAAAAAAACAAAAAAAAAACCACCAATAAAATGAAAATGCAACTACAGAATGAGAGAAAATATTGAAAATGTATCTGATACAGGGTTGATATCCAAAATATATAAGGAATGCATAAACGTCAATATTAAATGGGCAAACAACTTGAATAGACACGTTCTCAGAGAAGACACAAATGGCCAACAAGTACATGAAAAGGTATTCAACATCATTAATCATCAGAGATTTGCAAATCAAAATGACAATCAGTTACCACCCTTCACACGTGTTTGGATGTCTATTATCAAAAAGACAACAAATGTTGGTAAGGATAGAAAAGGAAACACCTGCATGCTATTGGTGGGAAAGTAAACTGGTATAGCCACTATGTAAGGAGGTTCCTCAAGAAATTAAACACAAAAGTACCATATGATCCAACAATCCCACTTCTGGGTATATCCAAAGGAAATGAAATCATCATCTCAGATGATGTCTGTACACCCCTGTTCACTGCAGCATTATTCACAATAGCCAAGGTATGGAGAAAACCAACCAGTCCTTTGATAGATGACTGAATAAAGAACATGTGGTATACAGTTGATCCTTGAATGACAGGGGAGTTAATCTGTGTATAATTTATAGTGGGCCGTCGATATCCTCAGTTCCACATCGGCAGATTCTACAAACCACAGACTGTGCAGCACTGTAGTATTTACTATTGAGAAATACCCACATACAAGTGGAACGGCTCAGTTCAAACTTGCATCATTCAAGGGACAACTAAATACAATGAAGTATCACTCAGCCTTCAAAGAAAAAAAAAAGGTAACACACTGCCATTTGCAACAACATGGATAAATCTGAACAGCCTTATGCTAAGTGAAGTAAACGAGACCGAGAAAGGCAAATACTGCACAGTATGACTTATATGTGGAATCTGGAAAAGAAAATTCAAACTTAAAAAACAGTAGAATGGTGGTTGCCGAGGGCTAAGGGTGTTGGGAACAGGGAAAGGCTGGTACTAGAGTATAAACTTTCAGTTATAAGATGAATAAGGTCTCAGGATCTAGTGTATTACTACAGTTATAGTTAATAATCCTGTATTTTATCATTGAAATTCACTGAGCAATTATAACTTAAGTGTTCTCAACAACAAAAAGTAACTAGGTGAGGCAATGGATGTGTGAATTAACTCCATGTGGTCATCATTTCACAATATATATTAAATCAAATTACTGCACCTTACAGTTTAAGTGCATTACCGTTCTATATGTCAATTATGCCTCAATAAAGCTGAAAAAAAATGTAAAAGATATCAATAAGCTAATTTTTAACTTATATCAAAATTTAAAGGACTTACCATGACCAAAAAAATCTTGAAAAAAAAATCACTTAAGAGTTTACTGCCTGACTGACTCACTCTAGGGCTACAGTTATTAAGACAGTGGGATACTGATGTAAAGATAGACCAGCAGTTCTGAAGAGTTTTGGACTTAGGACTCATTATGCTCTTGAAAATTACTGAGGATCCCAATGAGTTTGTTTGTATGGGCTATACTTATCAATATTTACCATATTCCCAATAAAACTGGGAAATTTTCAAACTTTATTTTTAATTCATTTAAAAATAGTAATTATAAACAAATTTCATGTTAAAAAATTAGGTATTTTATGAAAAGTAAGTGTTCTCCAAAACAAAGAAAAATCAATGAGAAAATTAGCATTGTTTTACATTTTTAAAAATCCTTTAAGAACTGAGTTAATAGAAGACAGCTGAGTTTTCACATCTGATTCTACACATAATCCTTTGCTTGGGTTGAACTACTGGAAGAAAAATCAGGCAATACACTGACATGTATCAGAATAGTGAGGACTGTTTTCAGAATTTTCAAATTGCTACGTATATTCTTTTTTGAAACTACATTAAAACTCAAGTGGTAGCTTTTTAAAAGTTAGTTGCAGTGTAGAAACTGAAAACATATCAATGAAGATTTCATGCTCCGTTCGTCTGTCTCGCACTGTGAATGGATTTCTACTTGAGCATAGTTTTGTAATACCATGCTTAGGTCATCTGAAAAATACTGATTTGCCAAGTTCAGCATATTGTCCTAATGATGACACATTTTACTAGAAAGTATCAAAAAATCACACTTAGTAATATCACCATCAATCTTATCAATACAGTCTTTAAGTATGGTGAAGTGATCAGGCTAATGGTATGATACAAATTTTGCAAAACTAAGATGGTCAGTTTATCTCCTTGGAATGAGAGGCTCACTTTGTTCATTTTTGAGAATATATATGCCAAATATTCAAATCTGAATAATCACAGTTTGTCAGTCATTCTTTCAAGTCGTGATGGTGTCTCATGGAAGAAAAAAAAAAAAGAATTTAGTTCAACTTGCAAATCAAACAATGGCACAAGTGCATTTCTCCTAGACCAGAATTCCCCAGATTATGACCAGGAGAGGCCAAATCTGGCTCTACATCCGTTGTAGTAAATAAAGTCTCACTGGATCACAGCCACACTCATTTGCCTCCATGATGGCTATGACTGCTTTCAGGCTATGATGGCAGAGTTAGTTACAGGATTTGGTGTGAAAAGTTAAAAATATTACTCTCTGGCCCTTTACAGGAAAAATCTGCCAATCCTTGCTCTAGGTAACCATCAGAACTTTGGTATGTAACTGAAGTGTTTTATGTATACCTCCCATCTCATCAAATGGAAAATTTCAAGATGTATACTCAAGAGTCAGCTTTAACACAATCATTCTTTTTTCTTGCTTCATTATGGACTTCTTAAGTGTGGCAGTGAGGAATACAATGACGAGGAACACAGTTTGGCACCACGGCCCTGATTCATACCAGCAATTACCCACAATTGCTTTTATACCATCAGTGTATGTAGCAAACGATATCTTAGTATTATTATGTAATATTATAAAAATAGTTTGGGCTGCACTGACCCTCTGGAATGTTCTCAGGGACCCACACGGGTTTGTAGACCATACTTTGAAAACCACTTTGATGGGCAAATAGATCAATGGAACAGAAAAGACATTTAAAATATGCTCACACTATATGTATGTTAGACTGATTTTTCAGTAGTCCCTAAGGCAGTTAATAGAGAAAAAAAAGTTTTTCAATAAATAAAATTGGAATAATTAGATAAACAATAAATGCGAAAAAATAATCCCTGATCCTACCTCATCCCATACACAATTAATTTGAGACAGCCCGTAAACTTAAGTACTGAAGCTGGGACTATAAACTTATAGAATATTATCTTGGACTAGGCACAGATGTTTTAAAGAAAACACAAGAAGAACCAACCATAAAAGAATTATCTAATTTGTCTTTTCTATGAAAATGTGCACTCCAGAGGCTTCCCTTCCCACAGACATCATATGACACAACCCTGCAAATCAACACGGACCTCATCAGGTGACCTCAGTGTGCCAGCAAGTTTTACTAAATTGCCAGCCGGAGAAAAACACCATTCTTCCCCACTGTGACCACTCCACCACAGGCTGGCACGCCCTAGCTGAGTCAGATCGGAAGCTCCTCCCCCTTGACATTTAAGAGAAGTCATTGAAATTTCATTCTAAAACCTTAGAACAGAATCTCTCCTTCTAATTTCAGGCAGACTGTTTTCAAGAGGAGATGAACTGCTTGGCCTGCTACATGGTGATAGTGATGCATTTGAATAAGTAATTTGAGAGAGTAGATATGAGGTCACTAAGGAGGAAGTAGTAAATAAAATCACCACCAGAAGTATCTTAACCACACACTAACGGCTACAGATATAAAGCAGTCACGTTTAGTTCCATCTCCTTCACTGACGCCAGTGGCACTGCCAACAAGGCACAGATGCACACCACACGAGCAGGTGCAAGGATGATTTCATGAGCTGTACGATGGCTGTTTGGAAACAGTAGTAGGCCCAGCCCACACTGGAACCCTACATCTGCGATATATCCAGCATTTCATTATGGAAAATCTTTGCATTCGTTTAACCCCTTTGGTGGTGCATTCATTTAGCTGGGCTAAATATTTCATGAATATTCATTAGTGTACCTTATTTACATAGTTACTAAGCTATTAGACACTGCAGCCAATATTCTAAACCAGAACTCTGTATTAACCATCACTCATGTACAACCACAGTACTGTGATAACTGATGTTCATAATGACCCTAAAGTATTACACGCTTTTCAAAGCCCCTTCCATAGCAAAGGAAGTAAATTCAGCTCCAAATTGAATCTCAAGTGACAATTAACATGGTAATGAGATACTACTTCTGGTCTATTAAACTGGCAAAGATTAAGAGAAATGATGGAGGTGGGAAATGAGCCCCCGAAATACTGCTTAAGGGAATGTAAACTAGTACAAAGTTTTCTGAAAAGTTTATCAAGATATGTTAAAAGCCTCACAAACAATAATAGCTAATACTTATACAGGACTTCCTGTAAGTCATGTAATACTCTGAGTGTTCTGCACTTATTAACTAATTAATTCTAAATATAGCCCTATAAAATAGCCCCATTTTAAGGATGAAAACACTGAGTCTTAGAGAGACTAATTTACCTGTCCAAGGTCACGCAGCGGGTTAATGGCAGAGCAGGGATCTAAACACAAGAAATCAGTCTTTAAGAGTCCACGAGCTGAACAGCTACATGAGATTACATTCTATTGCATCTCAAAAGGTACAGACCTTCAAACTTCAATTTCCCTTCTAGGAATTTATTCTTAGTAAATGGGAAAAGATATGTACAAAAATGTGCCTACAGAGATGTTCATTATAGCATTTGTAAACATAGGCAATTCACAGATGAACTAAATATTCCATCATAAAGATTATGGCATATCCATCTGTCAAACCACTATAAAGGCATTTTTAAATGTTCATTTTAATAAAATGGAAAATGACTATGCACAGTAAGACGTTGTGCTGACTTTTCCTATTTGCAGCCCACCTCATTTTCCAGCCCCTACTCAGTACCCCGAAAGGCTAATCCCTACAGGCTGTGTCACCTGAGCTCCCTTACAGGCTGGATTCCAGCTGGGTTCTGCCAGCAGGATGTACTGACAGAAGACTAGAACGGGAACGAGAAGATGCAGGTGAAGTTACTTCTTTCTCCATTATTGCCCAGACCTGTGACAGTGCTTGCATCCCTTCTGGACTGCAGCTACTGGGGAGCAGCCCATCCTCCAGGACACTGGCTTTCACTGTGCTTCAATAATATTTTTTCCCCAGACCTCTCAGATTAGAGAGGTATTAGGTCACCGGTGTTAGTTTCCAACTGGCTGAACCTTCCTTGTTGGCTCCGGAAGCCCTACCCATAATTACATAAATCATCCCGTCCTTGTGGTCTCTTCCATAGAACCATCTGAGCAGAATTCTGCTGCCAACAGAGACCCAAACTGTGAAGGATGGGGAGCGGGGTGGGACACGGATTTTAGCTTAGAAAACTTCTGATAGAATACACAAGAAAGTGCTGCCAGAGTTTACTACTGGGTGGTGAGATTATATGAGTTATTTATTTTTATCTTTATTTATAGGCATCGAGGAGAGAGAGGACTTTATTCACGCCCTGGTTCAAAAATTTACTGGTTTGAAAACATTGAACAAATCACCTTATGTCATGTAGTCATTTATAAAGTAAAAATAAGGTCCACCTCTTCAGGTTTTTATGGATATTAAGTAAGACAGTCCATGTAAAGGCCTAAGTATACAGTTTACAGGAAGCCCTGTGTTCAGTAACTTCCTAATACATGATTATTTGTGTGGTGAAACTGCATACCATATGATAAAAGTACACAAATCACAAAATTATACACTAAAAATACGTATCATAAAATACTGAAAGTTATCAAAGGCCATATACATGTATATTTTGAAGTTAAAAAAAAAAAAAAAAACTTCTACACATAGTAAACAGTGACCCAAAGTTTTTTTTGGTAATTTTTTTAAATGACTTTACATCTACTCATTAAATTCTCATATAGAATACAGGTGTGAAATGAAAGAACAGAAAGGCATTCTTGGTTTGCAAAGAAAGCCACAAGCTAGTTTCATAGAAAAGTAAACAATTTCCCAGAAACCAGTGTGTTCTTGATGGATGTTAGCTTGTAAGATTGTCACAATTAACGTAAAAAGCACATTCCAAAGCATCCGAGAGAGACGATCCCTCTTTTGACAATAAACACATTTTAACTTCACCTTGGAGCTGTTCACAGACCTGCAAGCCATTCATCTTGCAGCTCACGTATGACTGGAGTATTCGTTACAACACTTTCCCTTCTGTCCCAATCAATGCTGGGTGACTTAAAGATTGGTATTATTCAGTCTAAAAAGGCCAACTGTTTCAATGGTAACTTTTTTTCTTTTTACTGCTCTCCCCCAAAATGAGTAACTGGATCAAATAATCAAAAATGTCACAATAAAAACAAATAAAATTAATGAGAATTCCTCCAAGCTGAAGGTATGAAAGGCGCCAACACCACTGAAATGTCTGAAGCCAGACAGGGGCGAAGGAGTTCACAAGTTCATTCATTATGGGAAGCTGAAGGAAATGTGGCCAGACCTGCTGTCAGTTTAAAGAATATCACTGAAGCTTTGCAAAAATGATGTATGTTCCTATTCAAACATACCAAAAGCTATTGAACTTAATTTCCTTTCTAAACATGTACTTTGCTATCCTCAATTGCTGTTGGGTGAGGAAATAACTTCAACCCACAGGGGCATTTTTGGTTCACTGACAAAAGTATTCACAAGCAGCAGACTGTTCCCACAAACATGTTTTTATGTGTAAGATTTCAAGTAGATTTCAGCCTTTTCAAAGGTCTTACCGCTCCTCATTCATTTTCCTCTGGAAGAACCCAGCCATCTTCCATCCTCCCACCTCCTTTCCCATCATGTGTCAATTTTGTGATGCTCTCCTAACATCTTCTGTGATTATTATCGTGTTCATCAAACTTGAGTCCCATCATTGGTCTCCTTGAATCTTTTCCTGTGTGTGCCTCAGTTTGTAAAGCCAGTTGTACAGTTAGCCTAACACTGTGCACCTCATCTGTTATGCTGGCTTGCGTGTCCTCTGCAATATCAACCAAACTCAGCCCCACAGCAGGACACCCGGCTTCAGCACCCAAGACCTTCACACATCCCTTAATTCACTGTCATGGGCACTTCTCATCCAAAAAAATCAAAGTGCGAAGTTGCTTCTGAGCTGCCTCTGAATAAAGTTGCGAGGGAAAAATTAAAATCAGCTCTACCCTTGTATCTGGCCATCGTTAGGACTGAATACTTTAAAATTCCCAAGGAAAAGTAGAGATGTTGATTTACATTCTTATTTCCTGAATTTTTTTTCCTTGCTTAATGTCAGTGGAAATAAGTTAATGTGTAAAATTCCCATGGATATTGAAATATATAGTACAAACCTCTATGTACATTTAAAGATACATACACAATGCTTGTGTGCATTATAACATCTTCATTACAGACTACCAGAGCGGATAACATAGTTCAGCACCTCACAGGACAATGGCTTTTAAGCAAGGAAATATCAGTTGGACTGAACCATTCTTAATTATCTCAATGTGCTTTGGAGACTATCAGGATAAAGAAGTTATAGGACAGAATATGAATATAATTTGATAAATTCTAATTATTGCTGTCATTTCCTCTAGTTGTGTAAGCTGATTTGAAGGTAGTTTCTGTTACTTCTAAATTGCATATAGTAGCACAGCATATACTCCAACAAAAGGCCAGGCACACATTAACCAACTCCAAGTACAAAGAACGCTAACTCTAGAAAAAAGTGAAAGACGTGGCTACTTGTGCTCAAGAAGAATTTCTCTTCCTAAAACTTGGAAGCTATAAAATACAAATTTAGCCCTCTTCAATTTCCGATGGAAAAGTAAATACTTCAAACTCCAAGGCACACTGATAAAAGGATTACTTTTTTACCGTCACTCCCCGCTCCCCGTAATACTAGGTTGCATTAAGCCGAAAAGAAATATTGACTCTCTGGTGCCAATTCACGTCTTCCCTTTTGTGATATTTGCTTAGACCGTGCTTACATCCTGCTGCTGTAGCCCCTCCCTCTCAGCTGTTTAATCAGATTTCAAATGACTTGGAATAGTCTAGTATCACAGACAGAAAACACTCACGTATTTACTCAGTGAATGAATGAATGACATGAGCGCAGATCATTAAATACAGGAAAATTTGGGCGGATGCTATGTAATAGTTCACAGAAGCAATCCGAGCAACTCAATTCCCATATAATGACTGCTAGTAACTCTTTCACACTCAACCCTCAGTTATTAAAACACAGCTTGCTCTCTTCTCCAGCTCCCTCCCGTTTTAATGGCAATGGTTTAAAAACTCTTAGAGAAAACTGAGGACTACTTGGCATGCTCTAATTGTATTTTGTGTTTTATCTGGTATGTCTACACGTGTTGCTAGTCCCTTTGCAGTAGCATTGTCCTAAGAGCTAAGTTGAAAACAGGGGGGAAAAGACACAAGGTTTTAGCTGCCTTTAGTATCTCTACTTCCATATGACCCTAAATATTCCTTATTCCCTGGAAGCTACCACCCACACAGGCATTAGCCTCGCAGAGTTGCTGAGTAAGTGAACACATCACGCAGTCAGAAATTCTTCATCAAAAGCATTCATCGGAAAAGCTTCGTATTGGGCCATGTATTACTAAGGTTCTGTTTTTAACTTCAGATTATATTAAAAATCATCTAAAAATCCTCTAGTTTTTTCATGTTTTCTATCACAGGCAAATGTCAGATAAACAGCTAGTTGTGACAAGAACACAGAACTATAAAAAGTAGGAACAAGCTTCAAAAAGCTAGCGGTGAATCTATGCACGAATTCAAGCACTAAAAGTGATGTCCTCTTGCTCCTGTCTTTCCTGTTGGGTGCTACACACACTAGGCCATCTTGCTTTCCTTCAGATCTTCATGTTTTCCTCTCACTGGTAAGGCTACTCCCTTCTCAGCGTGACCCCAGGCCAGCAGCCTAGACCAGCCACACTCCAGGCATATATAAAATGCTTCCAGTTATTACATCCTTTTTTCCCATTAGAATGATAAATTCCAAAAATTCAGTTTTGAGAGTAAAGGAAAACAGGTCCAGGAGGCTTACTGACTGGCCTTGTTCTAACACTCCAGTATTGTGTAGAAAACAGACCCCTCCAGTCTGGCCTGGTACAATCCTACAATGCTGACAAGTGACCAAGTTCACAAGTTATTTTGCCTTGCCTTCTGGGGGAACAAATTTCCCTTAGGAAATCATACAGAAGTGGTAAGTTCAAGAAAGTTCCCCTGGCCAATCATGATCCTAATGTTGTACAAGTATTTCTTAAAATAATCTCAGGGTCATAAGCAACAATAATACAGAGGTCATATATTATGACTTTTAGTTAAGTGAGTGTAACACTTACCAGTTTCTAATCCTATCACTGATAAATCATAATACTGTTCCAGATAATGGGAAATAGCCTACTGACAAATAGTGTAGTAACAAAATAACTTTCTAATCCCATACCTCATTAAAAGTCCACAAATGATAAATGCTGGAGAGAGTGTGGAGAAGAGGGAACTCTACTGCACTGCTGGTGGGAATGTAGTTTGGTATAGCCATTATGGAAAACAGTATGGAGATTCCTCAAAAAACTAAAAGTAAACCTACCATATGATCCAGCAATCCCACTCCTGGGCATATATCCAAAGGGAACTCTAATTTAAAAAGATACATGCACCCCAATGTTCACAGCAGCACTATTTACAATAGCCAAGACCTGGAAACAACCTAAATGTCCATCGACAGATGACTGGAAAAAGAAGCTGTGGTATATTTATACAATGGAATACTACTCAGCCATAAAAAAGAATAAAATAATGCCACTTGCAGCAACATGGATGGACCTGGAGATCGTCATTCTAAGTAAAGTAAGCCAGAAAGAGAAAGAAAAATACCATATGATATCACTTATATGTGGAATCTAAAAAAAGGAAAAAGGAGACACTAATGAACTCATCTACAAAACAGAAACAGATTTGCAGACATAGTAAACAATCTTATGGTTACCAGGGGAAAGGAAGTGGGGAGGGATAAATTTGGGAGTTTGAGATTTGCAAATATTAAGTACTATATATAAAAATAGATTTAAAAAATTTATTCTGTATAGCATAGGAAACTGTATTTGATATCTTATAACAACCTTTAATGAAAACAAATATCAAATGAATGTATGTATATGTATGCATGACTGGGACATTTTGCTGTACACTAGAAACTGACACATTGTAATTGACTATATTTCAATTAAAAAAAAATTCTGACACTTTACAAAGTACAGTTATGTTATTAGGAAACAACCAGCCGTAGTGGAGTATTCTGAGTATCAGTGAGACCTCGATAAGCAGGGAACTGGGACATTACTGGGAGAAGTAGGTCCCCCGGATTCAGCAGTGATTTTATTAGGAGGTTATATGCCTTTTTTAAAAATTGGCTTCTCACAAGGGTGCTTCTGAACATAAAAGTATTACCAACAAAGGAATCTTCATGAAAACCCTGTCACAGAGGAACTTTCTACATGTGACCACACAAAAAGATTACAAGAAATGTTGGTTGGGAATTTATTTCTTATGCAAAAGCATGCTTCAAATTTAAGTAAATCCAAGATTCTTTTGCCTCCATTTTTACTCTACACAATCAAGAAATTTAGACTCCACCGTTCACTAATGAGAGCATTCTCATCTTGTTTGGCTTTTTAAGGTACTGCAGATAAATAACCCAGGAGAGGAATCACCCTGAAGTCACAAGGAACACACACTAGAATTCAAACAATGGCCTAAGAAATGAGTATAGTGTGGTAATGTTCCACAGAGATAATAATAATAATAAAGATTTTATTTTCAAAAAAGGTCTTTCAGAAATGGCAAGTACTCATTTTAATATTTTTCCAAAAACTCTGTACAATGAGGCTTCAGGCCTTTCCTAACTGTAAAATATTACCCTTTTCTCAAATGTACATTTTTCTATCCATCCTCTAAAAAATGCTTATAACCCCACTTTCCTTTACTATTACGTACTCAAAATCTAAATAACCACTCCCTTAGATTAATCCGTGACTTGGCTTTCAACATCCAAGTTTTCACTTTAGCAGGTCATCATTCCACCCTGAAGAGCTTTCAAGAGGGGGAAAAAAAAAAACTAATTCATCCCACCGGTGTATGACCACACTTCTTGCCCACAAGGTATTGCTCACTTGTCTGAATTCCCTCAGCAGTACTGGCTCCAAATCGTGCTGTCAGTGCTCGGAGCTCATCTGCCAGCCCAGGTTATAATTCCCAGAGCAGCAGTGTTGGCTGATAACCAACTACTAATAAATGAAACAGTAACTAACTAACAGTGTTGTGTAATTAATAATAGTGTTGTCTAAGAACTACCTGAGGAGCTTGCAAAAATGCAGATTCCAGGGCCCCGCCTCAAACCTACTAAATACAATGTCTGGGAAAATAACTCGGAATTTGCATCTTTCACAAACAAAACGTAGCCACTAGTAAACTGGAATCCAATGACCAGAAAGGCCTGATACTCAGAAATAGCCGCTTCTCACTTTCTTGCCTCCCCACAAACACCCAAGCTTTCACGGTTTGCTGGCACCGTTTTATGGAAATAAAGTGGTCTTGGTTCGCACCACGAAGTTAAGCGCCACCTACGCACCATTCGTGACACACCCTTACGGCACTGTTCAACGCTGACTCGTTTCTGTGTTCTTCAATCCCCATGCAATTTGACTCCTCCCCTTTCAATCACTGTAACTCCCATCGTTTCCTGGAGAAAATCCACCCTCACTTACTCTTCACTATTTCGATGCCCAGCTCCACTTTCTAGAGACTTCTCCCAATCCAGAACGCCTTTCCATTAAGGCCAGAGGGTAGGCAAGCAACAAAACCAAGAATCTGGAGTGTACGTCATTTGGAAAAGGTGTTTTTTTTGACAAATGGAACAAGAGAAGGTAGATGTGAAGGTATTTTGGACCACAAAATTCACCAGCAGGACCTAACTTCCCCTTGGTTAGCATAATAGACAGGATTCTTTTTAGGGGAAGAAAAACCTAATTCTACGTCGTGTGACACAGGGAACCTCACTCTTTCCACCTGTAGAGATTTCTCATCAACCTAACAACACAAGGACAACTTAATCTTGTCCACTTTTCCTGAAAATAAACTTCTCCAAAAGGAGGTGAATTTATCCACCACAGACACAACCTCCACCAAATGCCATTGACAGGAGCAACTGTCATCCGTGGTCTTTACACCGATATAGTGGAACCTCTCAGGCCCGACTGAGAAAGAAACCAAGGCTGGAAATGGGACAGAGAGCACACTCTGCCTCCCCACAAAGTCAAACTCCGACATTCCAACTATCTTGGTGAAGTTTCACGGCAGAATGTTGTCGGCCAGTTTACACGGTATTTGGATTTGAAGCTATACGCCATTTGGGGGAAGATTACTGTAATTAGAAAAATGGCCTAATTACTTTTCTGGCAACAGTAAAGAAAGGGAACAGACTTTTCAGCTTATAGAGACAAGTCCTTGAGAAACCTCAAAAGGTTTCAGGATCCTGTTTGACAGGAAAGAACATCTCATCTGAACTTCTTGGATCCGTTGAAAACCAAGTTTTTTTTTTCTTTTAAAGCCAAAACCACAAGAGAGGGAGAAAGAGGGGAAAAATGGAAAGCAAGAAAAACACTCCTTCCTATCGGATTCTGAAACAGATGGCAGGAATGGTCCATTCTATTCCACTGCAAGCTTCATCCGCTGAGCCTCAGATGCACACAGGGAACAATGGGGTCAGGAGGGAAAAGTGGATTTTCAGTGACGGGGCATGGAAGATGGCTTCACATGAATGTTCGATGGCCTTGTCTGTTCTAACTGCAAATAACAGAGCAATATGACCTCAGAGAATAAAAGAGTAGCTTCTCTTATTTCAGGTATTAAGTTAACATTTACGATAGAAAAGGCAAAATCCTACTAAGTTTCTCTTCTGTGTTGAGGGAGAGAGATGCTGCTGCATTGAACCGAAAACTCATTCTCCAGGTCTCTGGACTACAGGACCATGCCTTCCACCCAGAAGGAAAGTGGGAACAGCGAGAACTGGAGAAAGATGACCCAGGGCTTCCACTATTTACATTCTATTTCTTGAACTTTGCAGTGGGAAAACCGGCACTAGATTAAACACGCCTTCACAAAAATACAATTTTCAACTGTCATGGTTTATATATATATATATATATATATATATATATATATATATATATATATATATATATATATAAGGGTAAAGTTGGGATGGTGAAACAACTTCAAAAGGGTGCATTCTGTGGGGAGTGGGAGGGGGAGGTAGCTGGGAGAGATAAGAGAGTTCTTAAATGGTTGCTGCAAAGTCACGAGCTGTCTAACGAAAATGTCCCCTTGAAAACATTCAGTGTGGCTCCTGTTATGTTTCCTATCATTAGTGACTCCTGGTGTGTCCCCTCCCCTTCCAAGGCCCTTTCTCAAATCCAGAAAGGAGAAGCCGGACTTCAGGCTGTGATGGAAGGGAAAGCGAAGCTCCAGCCTTCACCAGCCTTAGGAGGTGTCATCCTATCAAGTCCCCTCTGATCCAGAATCTCAGGGTTTTATGCAAAATGTAAACACATATAAAAATATGGTCCCCTCCCATAATGATTCTGGATCTTTTCAATCTAGCCTTTAAAAATAATAGTCTTTTTTTTTATCAAATCATTTCTTACTTTACATCAGGTGACTCATGTGACATTTTAAAACAAATATTGTTCCAACCGGATTCTCATTCATTTCATTTGTTTTCTAGGGGAAAAAAAAAGAGGATTTGCTGTACTATAGCACAGCATTAAGGAAATCTGGTGGTGTTTTTTTTCTTTTGACAATAATCAATTCCTTTGGAAGAAAGGGAAAATCTACTATAATCACACATCCTAGGTTAATCTTTGGTGTGTGTTATCAGTGTTAAGTAATTGAAATATAATCTTTTAATGCAATTGGAAGATCTCTAACAGTGTGTGGACTCTTAAAAAGACACAGGTTACAAATATTTTCAATGAAAAGAATATAGGCCTTTTTTACTGAGCTGCTATAAACAGGCTAATGAAAGATAAGTTAGCATCTTTGGGTCAAGCATTCTGAAACCAAACTTATGGACTGAAATGTCCCCTCAAAATTCCTCTGCTGAAGCCTGAACCCCATTACCTTAGAATGTGACTGTATCTGTCTTTGATAGACCTTTAAAGAGGTGATTAAGTTAAAATGAGGGCAGACTCTAATACATGACTGGTTTTCTTAACAAGAAGAGGAAATTCAGACATACAAAGGGAAGCCAGGGGTGCACAAGCTTGAAGGGAAGACCAGATGAGGACAGAGAAACAAGGTGGTCATCCGCAAGCCACGGAGAGAGGCCTCAGGAGGAGCCAACCCTGCCAGCACTGTGACCTTGGACTTCCTAGCTGGAGGCTAAAAGATTGCTCAGTAATCTGAGAGCAGGGCCCCAAAGGTAGATTGGAGCTGACAACACAGAGACCTGGTATAAAACACAGGTCATGAACACTGGAGAAAAGAGGCTGCCAGATTAAGGCAAGAGATGAAAGAAAGAAACATCTTGACTTCCAAGCCATGAAGGAGCAAGGCGGGAGGTATGGCCCTTTCCTCCACCAGATGGGGATTCTGTTGAATCAAGTGCTGGAGAGCGTCAACTCTATTCCGTGAAGGAAGTGGGAAGAGTGACCAAGCCTGGACTTCATGAGATGTTGGTGAGGCAAGTTTGATCTTTTGGTACCGTGAGAGATTAGGCAGAAGATGAGTCTGGTTCTAATTAAGGCAGGATTACAGACATCTCAATGGTTTCAACAGGGACTGAGGATGACAGAATTAACCCCAGGGAAGAAAGAATAAACCAGGAAGCTAAGTGAAATACAAACCTGGTTAGATTGAGAAATACATAAGTATACAAATTTGACGGAGTTTATTTCAAAGTTGCTAGCTTTTTTCAGCATCAGGAAGAACAGCTATCAGAAACAAATTTGGTTAAAGAAACACTACATTTTTCTCACTCCTGAGTTTGTATGAAATTTATTCCATCTACACAACATCTGAAACCTCCACCCAGGAGTGTATTTAGGTAGATAATGCTAATTACTTTATTTTTTCTCTCTTTTTCATGCAGCCTTTTCCCCAGGCCCATTATTTTGTTCTGTATGTGAGCAATTTTTTTTAAGTCAACCTCACTATAAGATTAACAATTTGGAAGTTTGGGGGCTTTTTTTTTTATTATTGAGCTGTTTTATTCCACCAACCACTCCCCCTACCCACCCACAAACAGTTTAGCAATTATGGTAATATGGACTAAATGAAATAAGAAACTTTTGTAATATCACTAATAAATTCTAATTTTCACTAAAATAAACATCTCTTTTTAGTGTACAGTTTCTCTGATCCAACTACACAGGCAGAAAAATTAAACTATAAGAGGGCACAAGAGGACACAGCTCATTTCATTTTCAGTAATTCAGGAAATAAGCACACTTCATTCATTACAGAACTAGGTTCAGATTCCCTAGCCTGAAATTCAGCCCTCTTCACAATCTGAACCAATGTTGGTGGTCTAGACGACCATTCACTCATTCAGTAATGCCCACTGGGGTCTGCCACGTGTCAGATGGTTTCAACTGTTCCCTACAGAAGTCCAGCCAGACTGGTCAACTCCGATGGCTACGGTCCACCACGTGCATGCCCCTCTCCAAGTTCTCTTCACACCCTCAACCCTCTAGTATGCCCTCCTCCTCCCCTCAAATTACTTAATTCCTACCACTCTTTCAAGGCGCAGGTAAAAACTGCTCTCTTCCATGAGGCCACAGAGAACGCACCCCCATCAGAAGTTAGATGTCAGAATTATCATTTGAGGCTGCGGGCAGGTGAGAATGAATGTTTCCTGTTTTCCTTCTTTGTAACAGAGAAGATGTACCTTGTGAAATAATGTCTGCTTCTTGGAACTGATGAGAAATCACATCCACGGATACATTTTTTGCAGGGAGTTTTTTGAGCCCAGGCAAAGTATCAGAGTTAGGAGTGACTACAGTCTGAAGACCCAAGTATACGAGAGGACAGCCCCCCAAGACGATAAAGGAGTGTCAGACTCTTGGGCGAGTCTCCCAGGAGGACAGGAAGGAGAGTACACTCTTGAAAAGGGAAGAACAATGGTTGGGGAGGAAAATGGGAAACTGACAGCTTCTTCCGAGATTAGTTTACAGGTCTCAGTTCTGCCAAACATCTTCACACAACCTTATGTCCACACAGGGACATCCTTCATTCACTTCCCTCTATCCCATCAGCCTAGGGAGTCACTATATCAAAGGCAAGCCTGGGTCCAGGATCCAACTTTCAAACACACATCGACCAATACAGGCAAGTGCTGAGAAAGTTCAAGCAAAGAACAGATTGGTTCCAAATGGGGCCGAAGGAGAAGCCTCCCTGAAGAAATTATATGCAAGCCTGAGAATCTTACTTGATCGGGCAAAAACTCAACTCCCCACAAGGGACCTATTTTTACATCAGTAGTTGGAGATTCCTTGACGAGGCTTAAAAACCATCAGTTGCAGAGGAAAAACATGAGTGTCACGTTAACTGAGCTTGAAGCCTGATTCTTCTGACATTAAAAGACTCAGGGAGTCATCCACATCCAGGTCTATTGGAAAAAATAAAGCCTCGGTGACTCACTACAAGTTTCATTCCACTTATTTTGGAAAGTCGATTTTAACGGTAATATTACAAGATAAATACTAAGAGATTGCTTGAGGGCAGCACGCTTCAGAAATCTGAAGCTGTCACTCTCAACACATTAGACATCGCCCACTGTTACTCCGAGGCAGCCAGAGACCTTTTTTGTTCCAGTTGTATGCTGTCCTGTCATGGTTCGTAGAGTGCCACAGGACACCGTGTGCGTGTGCATGTGCGTGTGTGTGCTGACTCAAGACTTGAATCTGAATGAAAACAATGAACTTCAAATAACTGTTCAAAGAAAAGGTAACAAGCCCAACAAAGAATAGCCCCATTCTTTCTGCCTTAGAAATTTACTATAACTGTTCAGTGGCATACGGACCCAGCCAAGCCAGCTCCTGAAACTGAATCCGTGTATTTGGAATTGTTTTGAGCAGTCTCCATGACAACTCCTGGGGTTGCCTGGTCTTCTCCAAAGCCCGTTTTCACACACACAAGAAGGAGCGCAACCACACCACACACAGACTCCAGAATTTACACTGGCTCCTCTTCCAGTGAAGGATCTCTCCTAAACAGCTTTCCTAGTTATTTTGAATGCTCTCCCTGAACTTACTCCAGCTCCCCCAGGATGCCTCCACCTCTGTCGGCTGCTCCTTCCCTCTGTACCTTCAGTATCAACCCCCCAGACTTGGAGGACCAGTTTCTGGTTCCAGCAATAAGTCCCTGGCAACTGAGACAAGCGCCTCGTGAGAACTCTCCCTCATGCCATTTTCCCCAGCCCGGTCCTTCCTGCACAGCCAGCCAAGTACTCTTCTACCAAAGAGGCTGTGGTAACACCCCTGCTCCAAATCCATTTATAAGATAAGTCCAAATCCATCAGCTGGATTTAATGCTCCCTGGCTCCTCCCCTCCTCCACCAACAGTCTGGCATCTAGACCTCATCTACTGCAATTGTTCTCCAGCCTTGATGCCAACTAGAATTGTCCAGTCTCTGTTCTTCACACAACCATGAGATTTCCCCAACTCTGTTCTTCTGTTTATTCTGTCCTCCTCGCCTGCAACATCCTCTTCACCCTATCCAAACGCAGTTGATTCTCATTACTTGCTGTAGTTAATGTCCTACAAAATCACCGTGAATACTGAATTCACAGATATGGAACCACCAGGATTAGGTTCCTGTGAGCCTCCAGTCACACCATTTTTGACAATGGACCAATACTTACAACCTTGTGTGACGTGTATTTCTGCTGGAAGGTGCCTTATTTCATTGTTGATTCATTGGCACACAACTTGTGACCAACCACACTATATAACCCCTGCCTGAAGGAAGAAAGATAACACACATACCTTCTCCAGAAAGTACACCCCAGCCTTCTTACATTGAGGAACACCAGACAGCACTCCGACACTGCGCTGGAGGGCCATTTCCAACAGCAAACTCACTGACAAAAATGTGAAAAGCATGGCACTAAATAGATGTTGAAAAGGATGCTTATTTACAGCCTGAAAGCAGAAGGCAGTGCCACCTTGTTTGACCTCAGCTGGGGACGCGAGTAAGGTGTCAGATCGTTCACCACTCTGCCCGTGCCCTGTGCGGCTGCAGAAGTATTCCAAGTACTGGTTTGAGGGGTACAAGTCAATTTTAGCAACAGGCAATTTCTCAAATACAGACTCTGAGAAAAATGAGGATTAACCGTACTACCTGTTCATCAAGGAAGCCAGAGAGTAGCAGACGGTTCCGGATTTTAAGTGGAAAAACCGGGCATAAGGACTCCTCTCTGTCTGTGTAAGAATTGACGAGTGTTTCGTTTCTCTATGTCACAGCTTCCTCCACTTTAAAATAGCAGTAATCATGTGACACTCAAGTAAGAGGTGATGTATGTCAAATCCACCTGTTGCAATAAAGCACTGTGTAAACGAGAGGTGGTACTCGGGTCCCATTATCCACAAACACTTTCCTGATTATTCTAGCCTGTCCAATTGATCTCTGTCATCCCTGAATCCAGAGCACTGATTATTTAAAATGCTCACTTGTCATTCAACATAGCCTTTTATACTTTGCACTTTCTCATTTGATTATTTAACTTTTGAATTCTCAAGTAGAAAATGAGCTACTTGAGGGCAAGGGACTCTCGGCTGCTTCTCTGCCTCACTCACCCACATCTGGAACAATTCTTTTTTTTTTTTTTTTAATTTAATAGGGGTACTGAGGATTGAACCCAGGACCTTGTGCATGCTAGGTATGCGCTCTACCACTGAGCTATACCGTCCCCCCGGAACAATTCTGTTCATAAATGAATGCTTGAAATGCAAGGCCTGCATAAATCATTGTACAGACCTCTTGCAGGGCCCAAGGAACAAGAGTGCCCGGTTTCCATATCTGCAGGCATCCGTCAGATGCCAGTTAGGCCTCTCAGCATCTGGCTGACAAGCAGTCAGACCAGCAAACTTGAGGCCTATTTGCAAAAGAGCTTATCTTTCCCCATAGATAAACTACCTGACCAAAGCCACTTACATACAAGTAAAGAAAGTTCAGCTGACTTTCCGATAACTTCTGTGCTTGCAGCTTTTGATGGAGACCAGCCCCAAGCACAATAACCTTGGAAGAATAAATCTTCTCATTGAGGCGGGAAGCCCCATATAAAGACTGGCAGGACCCCCAAGCAGGGCCACTACTTTTGTACTGGCACCATTCAGTTCCCTGGCCCAGAAGCTCTATCTCACTTTTTGCCTCTGAAATGGCTTACTTACCCCTAAAATTCTATTGGTTCCCTGGGCTCACTTCTGATTGGTTATTTCCTTCACTCCTGATTGGTTATTATTCTCACTTCTGATTGGTCCACTTCCCTAACTTCTGATTGGCCCATTCCCCTCACTCCTGATTGGTTATTTCTCTCACTCCTGATTGGTCTATTTCTACAAAGTTTGTTCCTGGTTGGTCGACTTCTGTTATACTTTATTTGCATATGATGTTGCAAAGTTTAAAACTGGCAGCGTATAAAGGCCTGTGTAAACCTACAGACAGGGTCCAGAGCTTGGAGTGTTAACTCCTCTGGGCCCGCGGGCGGAATAAACCTGAGTTCTCCAACTCTCCGAGGGCTGCTTGGTCTCTCGCCCAGATCCAGGTTGCTGTCACAAATGAGCTATAACACCGAGCTGTAACACATTTTTCCGCAACATCATCAGGCACGTGATCTGGGGAAACAGGTGAGATTTTCCCCTCATGAAATCACTATGCAGTTGTTTTCAGAATAGTCGAGGTTTATAACACTGCCTCTGATTTAGACTTGTGTCTGGACTCAATACCCAAACATCCTGCTATTCTTTCTCCCCTTTCCTAATAACCGAAGCTGTCTTCATCCACTTCCAGCTCCCATTCACAGCAGCCCACAGGTTCACATGACTTGATGATGAGATTAACGGGGAGAGAAGAAAAGGGGCGATATTCAAAGGAAAGCCGTCCGCCTGGGCAGTCGGAGAGAATCATGTCACACGGACAGCTCTTGACGTGCTCCTGGCTGTTGGTCCGCCCTTCTACTTTCTTAGTGATTTATTTGAGGGGCTCTGCTTTGTTTCACTTGCAAACTATTTTAACATCGCTGTGGGTAAACAGAGTGTCACCAGATTTCCCGTCTTTCCTGGGTCATTTTTCCTGGTTATATAAATGTTTGTCTTAATCCTACTTCTTCCTCCGCACTTTTCAAAATGTTTTCCTAAGCTCCTAGTCTGCACAGGGTCAGTGTGCTAATTACCCAATGAGAATAAGATGAAAGAGGCCAAATATCTAGGCTACACATCTTCAGGCAACAGCACAGTTACCGGGTTTTTTGGTTTTTGAGGGTTTTTTTTTTATAGCATCCATAGTTACTCATCCAGGCACCCTTACCCTCATCCGTTGTTGTGAATCATTAACTGACAGCTTCAACTGGGCTCAGGGCAGAAAACTCCATGTCAAGGATTCAATAATGGCTGCTTCTGCTTTTGTGGTTTGCAGAAATGGAGACTTAAGTCAGGTAGGCTGATTTATCAGTGTGTTTCCTTCAGCTCCAAATGTGTATATTGGGGGAGAAGTCTAGGTTAAACGGGAATGCTTCAGTTTTCCCACCATCCACACTGTGTTGTACTTGGCAAATGGTTTTCTGGAAGAGGAACAACACGTTAAGCTCTGGCCATGACATAGTTTGTGATAAGCTTAACTGAATTCAAGAAGGAACGTATCGATGCCAACTGTTCTTACACTCTTACAATTTCTCATGCACGCAGGGGGTGGGAAGAAGCTCAAACAGTGCCTGCATGTTTCAAAAGCAATTTGATATATACACAGGATTAATTAATCCTGATAGTATTCTGAAGTGGCTATAGAATTATAAACAATCCTCTGATCATGTCCAGAGAGAAATATTTAGACTGAAAAATTAATGATTGACACAGGATAAAAATATGCCACTAAGGTTTTTTAATACTTCCTATTTAACTCCAAAGTGAATAGAAAAAGAGACCTTTTTTTTGCTTTAAACTAACGTAGCTGAAATAATCACCAGCATTAATTTTTCTCTCTTTACGAGAACTGCTTATATTTTTGTAAGACTCACCATCAGAACAGTATTTCTGTTGAAAGTGTTTAATGGTGGAGACGAAAAACTCTATTCCCTAAAATTCAGCAGCTTTCAAATTTTACTCAGCTAAGCCCAATGTACCTCTTGCTAAGGGGAATAATTCTAGCTGTGAGATGATTTACTTATGAGCAATCAGCCTATACATCCCACGTTATCTATGGTGAGACTGAGCACGGAACTGAAGTTGAGTACATGGTTAGAAGAGAAAATACCTAGAGAACTTTAGGGCCATGGCCATGCCATTTCAAATGATTGTGGAGTACCTTAGAGGTGAGGCCAACTGTCAAGAGAATGGTACAGGCCAGCCTACATCAATTTACTGTATTCTTTCCAGGGAGGACTGGAGTCACAGTTGCAGAACAAAGAAACTCTCTTAGATGTAAGCAGACAGACACCAACTCAAGTAGGACCTCAGAGGTGTGAGAAAGGCCTCTGCCTGTCCTTTGGTCTGTCTCTAATACCCAAATGCTATCTTGAGTGTGATACTAGGAGGCAGGCAGGTGAAGTTAGTATGAGGGCAGAGTGCCTTTGAGAATCTGATAAAACCTATGCACTTGCTTCCTGCAAAAATGATTATATGCACAATTTGGCAGATGTGCAGGGAGTTTCTGAGCTTTGTGAAACTCATCTATAAAACTGTAACGATTTATGACCCTCATATTAAGAACCCGAGAAAAAAGGCACTTTCCCCCAATAAGAAGCAATTATATTGAATGAAGTAACCTCCAACAATCTGAATCACTGGCACTCATTGATTTATTCTCTTTTAGTAAAATTTTAGTCAGCACCTACCCTCAGGCAAAGCACTGTGCAAAGGCTGTACACCCTGGGTGACCACAGCAGAACCTTGTCATTTGAGAGTAGGTTTGGCAACACTACAGTGTCATCTCACACCAGTCAGAATGGCTATCGTCAAAAAGACAACAAATAACAAGTACTGACAAGGTTGTAAAGAAAAGGGAATCCTTGTGCACTACTGGTGGGAATATAAATTGGTGCAGCCACTATGAAAAACAAAATGGAGATTCCTCAAAAAATTAAAAACAGAATTGCCATATGATCCAGCAACTCCACCTCTGGGTATTTTGCCCAAAGAAAACAAAAACACTAATTTGAAAAGATATATGCACCCTTATGTTTACTGCATCATTATTTACAATGTCCAAGATATGGAAACAATCTAAATGTCCATCTATAGGTGAAATAAGAAGATGAGGTATGTACATACAGTGGAATAGTATCCAGCCATAAAAAAGAAATAAATCTTGCCATTTTCAATAATGTGGATGGACCCAGAGGGTATTGTGCTAAGTGAAATAAGTCAGACAGAGAAAGACAAATACTGTATGATCTCATATGTGGAACCTAAAAAACAAAACAAAAACAAAACAGAAAAAGATTTATAGATACAGAAAGCAAACCAGTCGTCACCAGAGCGAAGGGGTTGGGGAGTTGGGAAAAATAGCTGAAAGGGATTAAGAGATACAGATTTCCCCTATAAAATAAATCAATCATGGTGATGTTAAAAAAAAAAAAAAAGTAGGTTTGGATAAATGGCAGCCTTTGGCTTTATAGCAATAGTATCACAACCAAAGAGTTCTGTTCTTTATTGTTGTTCTGCTCAAGTTCAACTTTTTATAGTTACTTTTAAAAGAAAAGATTTATGCAAGCCCAAAAAACATGTTAACTTTTATTTGCGCAATTTGGGGTAAGTGTCGGCAAAAACTTCCTGGAAAGGTTACTATCCCAAAGCATGGGCTCTAACTGGATACAGCATTGCCCCCAGCGAGGCAACAGGACCCAAGAGCAGAGTCAGGAAGAGGGCTCCTGAGCTCCACTTAGCCCCTGCCTTCCACTGCTGCAGGGCAGGCGGCTCCAGAGAGCAGTGCCCCTAGATGGAGGGACTGAAAGAGCTGCTGGACCTTAGCGGAATGTAAAGCACAGTCCTGACATTCAACACTAAGACCCTCGAGCTGAGAATTCCCAAATTTCCTTCTGTTACCAAATCCAAACTCGTTCTGCTCACTGCACGACAGGCCAGTAAGCTGAGAGACAACGTGCCGGGGCAAGGAATAGCGACTTCATGCAGAAAGCCAGCTCACCGAGAAGATGGCGGACTACTGTCCCAAAAACTCATCTTACCCAAGTTAGAATTCAGGCTTTTATACTGAAAGGGGGATTGGGATGTGGCTGGTTGTTGCCCACTTCCTGGTGCAGGCTAGACCCTGGAGGGGATGCGACAGTGCTTTGCTTTTGCACCTGTCCCCATGGGTCTGGTTGTGATGTTCCTGTAAACTTACAACAGGACAAATGTTATTCCCTGTTCTACACCTTTTTTTTTAATCTCTGTATGAATGGAAAACTGTTACACCCTTAAAGGCCAGAGCCTTGAGAATGGGCTATCTTCTATTTTTCAGGCTATAGGCAACATTCTTAACCCAAAGCAGTAAGATACAAAGATTAAAGTAAAAGAAACAGATCAGTTATGGACACAGATGTGTTCTCTACTGCACTTCAGCTATTTCTACTATTCTATTTCTTTGGACCCTGAATTTGGAGATAAAAAGGCACTTTCAGATAGGTATGTCTGAAGCCTTCCCGGCTGCTTCCTACTTTTGTTAACTACGGGTAAGGCCGTTAACATTTTTAAGTCTAACAGGGTCTCTACCACAGAGGTTCTCATGAAGACTCAACTGTAACCGAGCAGGACCCCGTGGGGCCCTCCCGGGACAGACCCCTGCCCCGTATCCTCTGCGGTAGCTCCTCTCTGAAGCACCCAGACAACAGTATCTCGTGTATATTTCCTGAGTTTCTCAGATGCTAAAAAACCACCAAAGGGAAAAAATTAACTACGTGATGATCATGAGCACGTGGCCCCAGACCTTCTGGCGCCTAGGGGTTGACAGCGTTGACTATCCTGTTATCTCAACATCAACGAATCAAAGGATTGTGCACGAGCTGATGGCATACCCTGCGACCCCTACTCCCTTGCCCAGCCTTGAAATACGCTTTGCTGAAACCCTTCAGGGAATTCAGGGTTTTTCTGGACATGAGCCACCCCGCCCTCCTTGCTCAGCCCTGCAATAAACCTTTCTCTGCTCCAGACTCTGACATTTCAGTTTGTTTGGTCTCACGGTGCATCAGGCACACAAACTCGCCTCCAGTGACACAGTGAGGTCATCTTCTAAAGAATTTAGTGTGGTGCCACATGGAGACAAAGTGCTCGATAAAACGTGAGTTCTTTGCATTATCATACATAAGCTGCACTGACCCTTGCAACCTCTGAGAGTTAGTAGGATCTGGCTCAGAAAAAACAAACTTTGCTCCAAGTCACATAACCTAACATGCTGGGGAGCCTAAACTGGAAAGGAGGTCCCCTGATTCGTTGTCAGCCAAGACTGATAAACACAGCACGGGTGCACAGAAACACGGATCCAGACAAAGTGGGCTAAACACTGCTGACGCGGTGATAAGTAAGACAGGGTCTTTGTTTTTAGGAGGGAACAGAGTCCACTGAGAGAAACCTCTGACATGCACATGTTTATGCAGACGATGTGATTTTTCAGCAGTAAAAACAAACCGAGGGGTCTCTCAGGGAAAGCACTGAGTCAGCAATAGTTTCTCACCAGACCAAAAAAAAAAAAAAAAAAAAGACACCATTTGGGTATCAAGGTGCAGTGAAAATAAGTGAGTCAGACCACCAGGGCAGACTCACTCTAGCACATACAGCAGTGAGACTTAATAGTCCCTAAATTACAGTTCTTCTCCTGTGGAAAATAGGGGTGATGACCTCCACCTCATAGAATGGCTGTGAGAATTAAAGTAACATCTGTAAAGCCTCTATCGTCACATAATTCATCATCTAAACCAGGACACTTTTAGAATACGAGAAGGCACTATTAAAAATTATACCAGGGCAGGAGGCAAAAGCCTAGACATATGGCCACTCTGTTTATCACCATACGTGACGCAGATGGCACTCAAAATGTAGCAGTTATTTTATCTGTTCCTGGGCCTTGAAGGATGCATAGTAATTTCCCAGGCAGAGGAAAGGGTGGTGGGGCAGCAGGGATTTGTAACAAACACAGGAAACTCCACGAACAAAGGAACAGTCCAACGTAAAACGCTTGTAAAAAGGTTCATCTAATTCATATCATCACATAATTACAAAGCATCACCGCTGGAAAGGACCTGAGACATCACTAAAGCTAAACAACTCATTTGACAGAGGAAGAATATGAGCTCGTGAATGACTCGACGACAGAGGTACCCAGGCTCAGAGCCAGGACCAGCACCTAGATTTTTGACCGCTCACTCAGCAACTTCCCACTGCGTCACCCATCATGTCTAAGAAAGGTTTCTCCTACACCAGAGTGGTGACAGAAATGATTTAAAAAAAAAAAACAAAACAAAACTGTAACTTCCCTCAATGGCTGGTCTTGCAGTTCTTAAATTCTTACTGACTGGATCTAAGCACTGCGGAGTCGACCAGCCTCGTCTTCAGAGGAGACACACAGAGCTGGAAGGTCCCTCTGCCAAGGAGGAGGGAGCGCGGTGACTCCACTCAGCACTGCTTATTGCTAAGTAAGTTCAGGAAGGACAAATAGCTTATTCCTCCTTATATAATGTCTTGTCTTTTTGGATATGCCCTTCATCACAGATTTATCTGACTAGGATAGGGTTTCATAAATAATCTCCTCCACAGAAAGCTCGTTCTTCCAATGGACGGAATAGCTCCCTCACACAGAGCTACCAATATTCTCCTGCACAGCACGGTGAACGGACACACACTCTCATCATTAATGGCAGTTCACAAAACGGAGGGTAGGGGACACAGAGTCTCTCTCAAAGGTCCTCCAATTATTCTGCTGCTCTCCTGACCTCCTCCCCCAACCCCTCCCCCCACCTCCTGAGCCATTTTCCAAAGCTCTGGGTGTAAGCTGAACACAGAGGATGTCTCCACCTGGAAAGTAAGCTGGATGGGAGAGATTTCTGTGCTCGTTCTGTTGTGCCGTGGACACCTTGCTCAACGGTGTCTTCTTCTCTAAAAGCTTTAGAGCGCTGTCTCCAAACAGTTCATTATTCCGTCCTCCGGGATCCCACGGCATTTCTGTTCACCACTATTAGAGCTCTTAGCCATGGTCTCTGTTAAACTGCTCAGGTCTCTCTGCTCAGAAGACTGCTACCCAGAGATATGTCTGAGGCTCTATCCTGCTTTGCAAACCCAGTAACAGCCTGGCACATAGTAGGAGCTCAAATAATCACTCACTGAATGAATTACTCGGGGTACCTAGGGAACAATACATTAATACAGAATACTATCCAGCAACTGTTTCTAGGACAAAGGAAATGGTCTATGTAAAAGCACTGTTAAGTTCTTTGGAAGAATGGAACTGCAAAACTACAAGGCATGATTCTCCTTTATTGTGCGACAAATCACTACAGAGCTTTCCTTATATGGTACTTAGTGGCCTGGAAAGCCGATGTCTCTCATTAAACGCCTGACTCCCTGGGAGTCACTTCTGTAACTGGAAGCACTTGAGTGATTCTGTTCCAAGCAGTCATTTTGTCTTAAAAAGGGCTGCACACAAGAATTTCTTTTCTTACCTACTTCATTACTTTGTAACAGTATAGAAATGACTTTTTAGAAACTAAAAATAATTAAACTCTCATATACTAGAAAACTCAGAAGAAAAAACAAAAACACTAAAGCCTGTGAAAGAAAATGTTTAAAAGGTAGGGTGGGAGTTGGGTTCTACTCAAATCAGACTTGTTGAGTTCATGCTCTCCAGTCCTGTTAGAACGCACGCTAGTCAAGAAAAGCTTACTTAAATATACATATATATTGGCTTTCATAAAAGTGCTTTCTGGCTTCAGGAAGGGACAAGTAATTACAAGATGACGCGCTCAAAGCAAGCACTATGATGTAGGCACCAGGCTTTAAATTTCACCTCACATGATTTTCCACCAAGTATAAATGGTTATCAGATTCAGTGAAACAATTGCTGGACTTTAAGTCCTGCAGCTATTTTGTTTTCTTCGCGGCCAAATCAAATGGAAATAGTAATTCATCTTTTGGCCTACTGATTTTTTTTTAATCTTTACAAGAATGTTGTGCAAAAATAAACAGCAAACACACTTCTCTGTGCTATTAGTAGAGGGGGTTTAAATCCAAAAATCTGTTCTTCAGACTGCCAAATGTAGTCACTGACTTCTCAAGTTAATAAAAAGATGTGAGTGTCCACCTGCAATAAACCACCACCCTCAAGCCATAAAAATAAAACCACAACAGGTCAACCTGTTAATCAGTTCACCAGAAATATATTCATGTATCATCCAAGACATTTGTTCCAAACTGTCTTTTGGGGTTTTATGAATTCCAAATGCACTTTTTGAGATGTTCAGACTGAATTCTAAACATTTAAGCCCTATATTCACATATTACCAATTCCTTACTAAAGAGATACCTAAGCATTGTCCCCACGTCACTGTAACTTCCCAATTATTTCCAGCAAGACTTACTTGAGCCCCTATCATATGTAATGGGGCTATGAGTTGCTATACACAGCTGTAAAACTTCATTTTTCTACCTCAAGGAGTTTCTATCATTGTACAGCTTAAGGAAAAAAAATGTGGGCAGGAGAATCAAACTTAGTACAAACAGGTTTAAGAACACCCCTTTCATTCATTTTATATTATTTATTTCACAGTATGAATTTACTTTTTTCCCTCTTTTTCAAATGGTTTGGTGACGGTCTTTTGAATAAAATTCCCATGACCTATGGTACACAAATTTCCAGGCACAATGAGGGACACCACAGGGCACTGAGATTTGATACGAACATGTTCAGGTCAAAGAACATGCGTCATATGTTCTATTGGCTGGAGGGAGATACTCTGCCTTCCAAGATCTCGATTTTTATATTTAATTGAATAAACATTAGGGCACACCCACCACATGTCCAATACATTACATTAAGCAATACAGATATAAAAAAGAATATGTTCTCTGCCCTTACGAAAGCAAGGTCTTCAGAAGGCTTATAAACAATAATAGTCTAGAAAAAGCTTGCAAAGGCCAAATTTCATGCCTTTTTATATTTCTTCTTTTAATTTCTTTTTCAGAGAGTGGCCTCATCACCTACCTAATCATCTCAAGGATCTTTACAGACTCATTTCTCTCCTTTAATCCAAACATTTAAACAGAAGGCAAGCCCTGCTGATTCCACCTTCTAAATTCCTCTATCACTGCCTAGCTTGGATCTGCTTCTCATTCCACCTGGAATGCTGTACTAATTTCTGTATTTATCAGAACTGTTTCAGTAGGAGGGACAGAAACCTAACTCAATCTAGCCTAAGCACCCCCCCCCAAAAAAGAAGAAATAAATTGGGGGAGGTAAATTTTCTGAAAGGAAAGAAAGTTGGGTGGCCCATAAAATCCCAAGAGTAACCAGGGGCCCCAGTACAATTATAGGACTGTTAGTGGCCAGAAACCAGGACGCGTTGTCTCCCAACATTCTCTCCACCTGTCATCTCTGTTTCACTGTGTGCTGTGGCCTTTTTCTGTCCTACTGCAGTGGGTTTGTCCAGACATCAGGTCTTACGGCTGTACTGAGTTGAACAGTCCCCCCCCACTGTCCTCCCCGACCCCACACACACACAGAGCTCATATTTACCTCTAACTGTGAATGTGACCTTGGCTGGAAACAGGATCACTGTAGCTGTAATCAAATTAAGGTGAGGTCATACCAGACTAAGGAGGACCTTAATTCAGTGACTAATATCCTTATAAGAAAAGGGAACTTCGGGCACAGAGACACACGGTGAGAAGACGGCCACGTGACAACAGAGGCAGAGACTGGAATGCTGCACCCACACACCGAGGAATGTCAAGGGTTGCCCGGAACCACTAACAGCTAGAAGGTACAAGGAAGGATCCTCCCCTGGAGCCTTCACAGAGAGCACAGCCCTGCCAACAACTTGATCTTGGACTTCTAGCCTCCAGAACTGTGAGAGACTGAACTTCAGGTGTTCTAAGACACCCAGTTGATGGGACTTTGTTATGGCAGCTCCAGGGAGCTAACATAATGGCCAGCAGCAGACCCAGAAGTCACTTCTGTTTAGGAACCCTAAAGGAAAAAGTGTTCCCGTCTTCCACAGCATATTTAAAATCCTAACCCCAGAATCTGATTTAGATGCCTGTTCTTGGACAGATCAGGATGCCCTAGGAGGCATGTAATGCCACCAGTGCCCAGGCCAAGGAAACCCAAGAGAAGGGGCAAGGGACAGTGATCGGAAGCCTCACCAAAAACATACAGAGTGTGAGAGGAGCAAAACTCAGACAAAAAGACCAAGATGGCAATACCAAAACAGTGAGGAAGGGACGCCAAGCAGGCAAATCGACATCAACTAAGATCTCTTATCTCTCTGCATCTCACCATATCCCACCATTAATCCATGCTCCAAGTTGTTGTTAAACTAGTCTTCCCCACTCAAAGGCATCACTCAAAATCCTTTAGCAGTTCCCTTTCATTTTTAGTGTAATGTGTTTCGTCACCTTGCCCCTGCCTCCCGTGCCAGCTCCATCATCACTCACCACACCTCCAGCCAGACCAGACCTCTAACACTCCAGGTACCCGGACACCCAATCTCCTTGCTTCTCCCTGGAACGTACTTTCTATAGCAGAGAAGAACAAACCTGACTCCATATTGAAACTATTCTTTTAGCTCTGACCCTGTGCTCTGTTGTCTGTGCTTAGTCATGCTGGTTCTGCATCTTGGCAACAGAATGTTGCCTACACCTGAAATATACATGATGGCCTGTATCTAGGCTTTGATCTTTAAAGGTATAACACACTTCCATTCACATAGAGATGATACGCTGCAGAACAGAACATAATAATTATCTTGTCGGAGGTTTATAGGACATCATGACCAGACCTACATGGACAACTGCAGGAACAAAGGACAAAAGACTCCTGCACCAAAAAGTTTGCAACAACCAGCCACACCCCATGGAAGAGTGGGGTTGGCAAGACACCTCCTGGAGGAGGAGGGGGGAGATGCTAAATCCGGGCTCTGGAGGTATCCTTGCTTTAGCGACAGCTGGTGCTCACTGGGAGCAGCTGAATGACAGAGGACCCAGCTGCTGATTCGGGGCAGTCACTGCTCTGCGTGGCCTCTCCCAAACTGTCAGTTCCTATGGATGGGACTGCAAGGAGGATTCTCATCTTCATTTTTCCCCCGGCTTCTCCATGCTAACTTCTAGCATGAAGGGGAAACTTTCAGTGATGCAGTTAATGGTTCCTCTATAATCCAGCAGGGAAAAAGTTCCTATATTGTAAGCAGCTCTTTGCAGGAAGCTGCCCTCAGCAGGAAACTCCTTTTGCCTTGTCACTTCAGCAAAGATACTTCACAGCTAACTTTTCAACCAGGCACCCGTCTCTCTACTCATCTTTGGCCCAAGCACATGTTTCAAATCTTTTTTTTTTCCTTTTTTTTTGGGGGGGGGGGCAAGGTAATTAGGTTTACTTATTATTTTTAATTTAAAAGAGGTACTGGGTATGAAACCTATGACCTCAAGCATGCTAAAGCACACACTCTACCACTGACCCATACCTCCCCCTACAATTTTCAGATCTTATGACCACAATATCTTGCCTAACTTGTTGGCTCTTTCTATAGATCAAGGAAGTAGGAATGAAGAAGAAGTAATTAACAGACAACCCAAACTCTTACCTAAGTTCCCCCTTCAGTAATCTTGTGAACAAGATAGCATCTAAAGAAAAGATGAAGAGAAGTTGTCGACAGGTCTGCACGCAGTGGGGGACGGCGAGGACGTTAACCCCTATCTTAGAGACTAACTGAGATTACGTCCCCTTTTCCTTTAAAAACCTTCATGGCTGGGCAGAATCTTCAGAGATGGTCTTTAGGAGACACTGAGTCCGTCATTCCCCCAGATAACCAGCATTCTGATTAAACTAAATATTCTATCTATACTATATTTACACCCTAAGTGCTAACAAACTTGAGAAAAGTCAGAAGTTCTCAGAAGCTTTCAAGTGCAACAAAATTCATTTCAACAGAATACTAAAGACTGAATAAAATACAAGACAGAAAAAATGAAATGATGTTGTAATAGAGAAGAACCAATCTGACTCCGTATTGGATCTGTTCCTTTAGCTCCAACCCTGTGCTGTTTCCTGGCTTAGTCTTGTTGTTTCTGCACCTTTCATAAAAGAATGTCGCCTAGAGCCTGAAATATACAGGAGAGCCCATTCTCAAGGCCCTGATCTGTAAGGGTATGACAGTTCTCCATTCATACAGAAATAAAAAGTTGCAGAAAAGAGAATATTTGTCTTAGTGGAGGTTTACAGGAACATCATGACCTGACCTGCAAGGACAGCCGCAAGAACAAAGGATTCCGATACCAAGAAGTTACCAACAACCAACCCTGTGCCCTCCCCTTTTTACTGTAAAAGGAGCCGAAATTCTGACTTGGGGAAGATGGCTCTCTAGGACACTAGTTACCCCGTCTTCTCAGACCACTGGCTTTCCGAATCAAGTCATTATTCCTTGCCCCAACACCTCCTCTCCTGATTTACTGGCCTGTCGTGCGGCCAGAACGAGTTTGGATTCGGTAACAATATCAACAGACTCAATGATGACCACCTTCCCAGGATATCTGAAAGTATGTTACAGTTCAATTTAAAATAAGGAATATTATTTTTTCCTCTTAAAGTTTACTAAGTATAAAGAAATCGAAGTGCAGAGGTAATCATACGTAAATACAAAATACATGTGAAATACTGGGGGAGTCAGAGACCACAGTGTCAGTACGAATATGCAAGGCATGTTGGGACACTCCTCTGTGTCTGAGTTTACGGGTCAAGGGCTAAACCATAATGCCGTCAGAGGGAACTCAGTGCACTGGACATGCGTTCAAACGGTTGTGAATTCAGTGATAGATTTTTGGATAAGATATGATGCCAGATTCCTAAGCCTTCTCCCTAATTATGATTTGTACTTTCTGCTTTTTTTCTTTCCCGTCTCTGAGAATCTAGGAGTCGGAGTACTGTCTCTGAACGTAACTAATGAGTTGTTATTCATTCTTCTCTGTTAACTTAAACGTGAATGTCTTCATTTTTCCATTTGACACTGAAAATAGGAATGGCACCACGTGAGTCAACATTTACAAGATGTGTTGAAATCCTGAAGCTGGGAGTGTGGAATGAAGGTTACAATTTCTCACGAGAAAATGACCTCCAAGGTCTCTCTGCACCCCGAGATGCCAGGACAGGCTCCATTTGTTGTACATTTAGAACCAAGGGGCTAAGGTCACGGCTGCAGAATAGCAGGAAGCACTGGTCTAACTCAGACCCTAAAACGGTGGGAAAAGAACATGCTGTCAGCATCTCACACTAACAGCCAATAAAATTCAATGTATCTTAAGAGTAGGTAATTAAAATGAGAAGAAATTAATTTTAAAATTCAAAGCAGAATTGGGACAGAGCAAGGGAAGACCCGTTTGGGAAGCAGAGTCAGCTGTAACTTTCAAGGAACCACAAATTAATAAAGGAGAGAGAGAAGCAAGTTTGGGATTTGGGGTTTTTTTGGTTGTTGTTGTTTTTAACTACGAAAGGAAGTTAAACAGCCACATTTCCTTAAAATCAGGAACACATTTGAGCAGCCACAATTTCCCAGGGTGACTGGGCGACCTAAATTACTTACTATGGTCAAATGACCCTCATCCAGGTAACTGATACTGTTTAACTCCATTTAATTCTCTGACCAAAACAAATAGATCCACAGAACCCTTCAGTCGTCTTAATCGATGATCATATCATTTGCCTTTAACACAGTATTTCCTTAAGCACTTGAAAATGTTACTAAAAGAGTTCCTTCATTTTTAGGTCTTTATTTTTTTAAACATGCAAAAGCTCCAAGCCAGACAACATAAGTGAAATAATTAAAGGTAAATTGTACGTGCCACCTAAAAAAATGCAAAAGATAGTTTTTAAGGCCTTGGATAGTCTAAATTAAATCAATAGCAACAGATTTGGAAAGAAAAAAATATAACAAAATTCTGGAGCAGCAGCCCACAAGAATCCATGAGAAAACTGTTAGCACTAATAAATTCAGTTTCAGGGCACGAGATCGACAAACAAATCAGTTGTGCTTCTACACACCAGCAATGAACAATCTGAAGAAGCAACTAAGAAAACAATTCCACTTATAAATTACTGTAATGATTAGTTTTGAAGACGGATAGTTTAGGGTCAAGCCCCAATTACCATTCAGTAGTGAGTTGAGGGGAAGGGGGGGTCTCACACAAATTACCTCACCACTCTACCTTGGTTGCCTCATCTGTAAAAATAGAAATAAACCACCACCTACTTCATAAGGTTGTTGTCAGAACAAATCAGTTAATTTATGTAAATTTCTGAAAACAGTCAATGGACAAATAGTGAGCAATGAATATAATGTAAGAGATATTTAATAAAAAAAATTTAACAATAAACAAGCACAAGGAAGGATAATTACAAAGTCCTGAGGTCTACAACATCTCTATACCTTTGGACAGAGGAAGGGCTCTCTAACTAGTGATCAAAATCCAAAAGCCATGAAAGAGAAGATCGACCAGTTTATTAAAGGAAAAATTAAAAATTTCTACCAGGTACTTTTAATAAAGCCAAAAATAAGTGATCAATTGAATATATATGTATGTGTGTGTGTGTATTTGTGCCTTATATCATAGACAAAAGCCTAATTTCTCTAATATGTAAAGAAATCCAAGACTGAGGGAAAAAGGACCAGCCCCCTTAACCTATGCAAAGATACGTAAATCATTTATTTCTAAATTCTAAAATTTCTAAACTAAATTCAAAGTCAAATTATATGAACACACTATTTCTCACCTAAGAGAAGGTCAAAAGCCTAGTATTTGATAACATACTGTTCTGACAAAGCTGAGAGGAAAGAGGCACCTCCTACTTTGCTGACTGGTGTGCACCATGCCCTGTAGGGGACTGCTTGGCCATAACTAAAACATCTCAAATGTATTTCCCCTCTACCCAACAACCTCAATTCTAGGAACATATTCTGCAGATAAACGTCCCACATGCTAGGTCACACACACATGACATCCTTCACTACAGCTTTGTTTGTAGCAGCAATAAAATGGGAAATAACCCAATGTCTGTCTCTACAAGACCACTTATATAAACAATTATATACTCCTTTATCTCTAGATAGTGATACAGAAAGATGTCTATGACGTCTTAAATAAAAAAAAAAGCAAGTTGTGTAAGAAAGAGTAAATTAAGAACATGCATTGATCTTTGCTTGTATATATATACTTCAAAGATACATAAGCAAGAATAAAGGAAAATGGGGCAAGTGCATAAAAATGGTCAAAAACAGGTTAGAGTAAGACTTCTCAATGTTACCTTTTCAATATTGCTTTTTTTTTAACAATATCACCTATGCAAAAAAAGCGAAGTCTAAAATGTCAGTGGATAATAATTCGTGAAGTTATACATTTGTATTTCATGCCTTTTCACCTTCCTGTATGAGTATTATATACTACAATTAAAACTTCCGTTAAGGAGAAAAATTACATTAAAAAATGCAAATGTCACAAAGCTAAGATGTAAGTGCAAGATTTGATTCTTCTGAAAACATATTAAAGTGGAGAACCAGAATACAAAAATAAAAAAATAAACTGTCAGTGGACACAAAGTAATTACCAAATTTTAAACACTAAAAAGAATTGGCATAAAAGTGGAGAACTAAAAACTCTTAAAAATAAGAGGAAAGAGATGACAGAGACAGTGTAGATTTTGTGTTTCATACTCTTCTATGACTTCTCCCTATGAGGTGACCGTCTTTAAAATGGCAGCTTCCTTGCAAATGTCCTCTATACCACTGTGTTACTAAGGATGTTGCCCCAGAATCGTAGCCCCGCCCCTCCCTCAAATAGAAACCAATTACTCTTACCTAAGTTTCAGGAGGAAACTGAAAAGAGGAAAAAAACAAGAACTGGTTAAAACCAACTGGGCCCACAATGGGGGAAGATCTGACTTCCAGCAGACCTTGAACCTCATTATACGCTTGTCAGGTAAACGGTGGGTACATGACACAGCCACCAGCACCATGACAGTTGATGACGGCCATGACAACAACTGGAAAAGCCCATATAAGGACTGAAAAGGAGGGCTGCATCACTTCCTGATCCAAACCACACCTTTGTTTTCAGATAACTTGTAAATATTCTTCCCACTCTTTGCAATCCCCTCCCTTTTACCTCAACTCTCCTATATATTTGGTACCTCCACCCGACCTGGGTTTCCAAGTTGATTTGCAAATTAGGTTCCCGCTTCTCCATCCTTTGACTATTGAATAAAGCTTGTGCCGTTCCAGTCCCAGCGTAGGTTTCCTTATTGACTACGTGAATCCAACTGGAAAAAAGAACATCCCTGGCCGAGACAAGGGGTCTCAGCCTGGGCTAGGACCCTGGTACACGTCCAGTCAACCAGTTCTGTAACAACTGCACCCAGCCAGCAACGAGACTGGCTAATAAAGTTAGGAGATTTTAATATAGGCAGAGCAGGAGCTTAAAAGCTGATAGGAGCTTCTTGTTGTCACACCTGACAGCACCTAGCACCATAGTGTGGTCTTCTCCCTTTAAAGGTATTCATCATTATTACTTACACTCCCTATCTGTAGAGCAACAATATGCTTAGTGCAATTACAAAAAAAAAAAAAAAAAAAAAAAGCCAGAGGAAATATGCTTCACTCAAGAGCAGTCAGGAAAAGAGGGAGTGGAACTGTAACTGTTTCAAGAACAGATGCATACAATCAAGTTCAACAATATTAATGTGTCAAAAACCGGTAACTGAAGCCAACCTGTTTCCCCACAATAGAGATGGAGAACACTTTCTCCCTTGAGGAAACCTCCCCTGCCAAACCACCCCAACTGATGCAACAGATACACCAAATTTTCCAGCACTAAAAAATAAAAGACAAACACAGGAGACATTCAAAGGCAATCAAGCACTTGAGGAAAATAAGAAGGAATGAATGAGCTGATTCTGATCAAATTTAAAATAGTCCATAATAAGTAGACAAATTTGGAAACACCGAAATAGAAAGTGTGATATACTAGAAAGGCTATATTGAGGACACCTTAAGATATAGAATATTATCACAAAATTCTTTTCCAGATCACAAAAAGACAATATTGTATCTTCAAATTCACAGAGCTGTTTTATTAAGAATACAGATCCTCGTTTTACAGCAGGAAAACAGTGGCTTAGAGAAATGAATTAAACTGCCAACAATCAGCCAAACCAGTCAACAGAGGAACCTGGGATTTCAGGGGCCCACACTCTTGACGACCAAATCAAAGAATGATAATAGACAACCAATGAGGAAAAAGACCACAGATGCAGATTCCAAAACACAGCAAAACAAAATTAGCAAACTTAGGGGCCATTCTTCAAGTGTGCAGGTGTCTCCCCACATCACCGAAGCATGTGCACATTCTCACTCTTTCATGCAGCAGGAGAAATAAAAAGAGCAACGGCAGCAACAAAAGTTACTATGTCTTGGCGACTCCCTAAGTGCGGAGCTCTTTTCTGCACTATTGCAATCTCTCCTTACAGCATCCTGTAACGTCAGTGCCATTATCGTCCTCATTTTAAGAGAAGGCAACTGAAACTTGGAAAAGTTAATGAACTTGCCTCTTCACCCAAATACCAACTGGCAAAGCCAAAATTTGAACTTGAGCCCAATCCCACTGCTTATCTTAGAGGCCATAAAGCCAGACGCTGAGGGGTTAAGCTCTAGAGATAGACCGCCTGAATGTGAATCCTGGTGCTACCGCCCCTGAGCTGGGCCACCTTAGGTCAGTTACTAAACCTTTCTGTGCCTCAGTTAGTGCACCTGCAGCATGAGAATGGTACTAGTACTTGCTTCACAGTGATCTTCCAGGAATTAAATGAGCTAATACAAGTAAAGCACTTAAAAGTGTGTCTGCACACAATATTCTATATGATCACAAAAGGTAGTTATTCTGGGGACAATGATGACAATTGTGACTCATCTTTAGTGCTCTAGACTGTCTTCCAGCAATGCAAAAGAACAAATGCTCACGAGATTTCCCTGCACCATTAGGAAAAGTTTAATTTATCTGTAATATGCTGAACATAAAAAAATTTTGCAGTATACTTTAGAAATTTTTTCTATTCAAAACATTTACGTGCTTAATGGAGTCTGCCTTAACGATCCTAAAAAGTCATTATAAGGAACAATGAGGTTAGATTAAAAAGCTGCCTATGTTTGTGACTCATAATAGCGAGGACCATGTACCCACATTTGATTACATTTCCTTTTCCTCTATATTTTTGATTACCAAGGGACGTGCAATTAATATTAAGTCTTTTCATAAAGAAAACCAAAACATAGCAACCAGCGAGTGGAACACCCGAATCCTCTCAGAGCTTATCTTTGCTATTTAAAAAAAAAGAAAAAAAACATTTTTCCATGCTAATCTAAAAAATAAAATGCCATAGTAATCTAAATTTCATCCACACTGAGCTGAAATTGAGAAAAAAAAAATAGTTCCCCTCTAGTGTTCCAGTCTGTACGTATCATTTCCTAAAGCACAAGGTGCTACCATATGTAAATTCTAAACAAAAGAATAAATACTTACCTTGGGGATAATAACAGTATTTCAGAGAAATATCCCTTTTATACACACATCCCGCCAAAAACTTTTTCTCTAAGTTTAGAGACACACTGGGAATGAGTAGATTTTGCTGAATTCTACATTGGTCCAATTTCCCAGCTGGACCATTTCTTTATGTTTGTACAGATTGATGTTTTTTAATTACCTACCTGCTCGCCTGACTTTGGACGGCACTTAAATCTCTGTGCACAAAAACATCTTCTTTCCTGTTCACTACGTGTTCGACACACTTGCCTATTTCACCACACTGGAAAATTAAGTTAGAAGATGTATTTTCAGAGACATGGAGAGACCACAAAGAAATTAAGGGAGGAGGGGAATCATTCCTGCTGCTACTGAGTGGGGAAGAAATATGAATGTGCTCCAGACAGATGCACTCCCACAGCAGGAAAAATTAAGAAGCCTATTACTTGCCCATTTGCAACTAAACTTAACAGGAGGGAAGAAACAGTTTTTTTATATGACTCACTAAGAGAAAGGCAGAGGAAACTATTTGAGGTCGAGAATATCTTACTATTAATCTCTTGTGATGTTAATTTCCTACACTTTAAAACATGGAAAATGGAGACAAGGGAAAGGTGTATGAGAGACAATGGTAAACGTTACCAACTGAATGAGGAAGCTTTTCCAGTGTGGCACGTGTCCCCTGTTTTTCCATTTTAGGTTTTCCACCCATTCTTCCTCTCAGAGAAAGGACAAGCGTGGACTGTTGGCACAGGGGCCACAGAATGGGTGAGACGCCTGAAACAGAACACAAGGCAACACCTGCCACCTTGAAAGGCTTCCTCGTTCAACTCACAAACTACATCGCTGCTAGGAAGGATGATGGCACGAGACTGAAAAACACTGAAAAAGATGAATATCAACTGAAAATTTTACACCACTTAAAAGGACTAAAAGTCTGCATTAGACAATACTAAAAGGGATTTGCTCAAGGCAATCCAGCAAATATCGTATGCCTACTAAGTGCCTTGCTCTGTGCTGGGTAGTAAGGCTGTGTAAGAGCCTTGACTACATTCTCAGGTTTCAATTTCCCGACGAAGCCCGAGTCAGAGAGCACAAAGATGGTTCAAGGAAGTGAATCAATCAGCACAGGTGTCAGTCCGTCAAACAGCACAATGCATCTCCAGTACTTAGCATACTGTGAACATTTCATATATGCTAACCATGATTATTGTTTACGTACAAAATACTACACCACTTTAACTGTTTTAAATCCAGAGAAAAGGGTCAAGAATGAAACACAGAGAAGTGTTAACAGCAGTGACCTCTAGGAAGATTGGAGAAGGCACGTGGGGTCAGTCTTTTTTTGTTAATTTAAAAAACCCTCTGAGGAGGGATAAATTAGGAGTTTGGGATTAGCAGATACAAACCAGCATATATAAAATAAACAACGAAGTCTTACTGGATAGCATAGGGAGCTATATTCAATCTCATAATAACCTATCATGAAAACTATGTATCTGTATAACTGAAATCACTATGCTGTACACCAGAAACTGACACTAACATTGTAAATCGAGTATACTTCAATTAAAAAAAAAATTTAACACCCGCACACCCAAGGGCTAAATATAAATTATTTTCAATTACATAAACTAACGCTCTCTTCCGTAACCACAGATAATCAAGGATTAATGGCATCAGCTTCACTGGAATCTGCAGTGGAGTTTGCAGGGCCGGGAGCCCACACGCAAGGCTGAGGCCCCCAGGGGCCTGCCCCGGCCTCCTAACTGCTGAGAAGTGCTGACGGGGCTCTGGTACCCAAGGTGTGCGGAGGGGTAGGTGTCCAAGAGCACACACTCCTCTCTTTTCTCCTCCCTCCCCCATTAGGAGGAGGCCGCATACTATGGAAAATTGTTTCCAATTCAGAGAATGCTGCTAAGGACTCCTGTCACTTGCTGGCTCCCAGCTGGCTGGTCAGTTGAGCTCTTATTTAGGTTAAATGTTATCCTTTCAAAAACATCTCTACTTCACAGCTCAGCCATCATCTCAACTCGCTGCCGCTTAACTTTTCTGTGTGTGTGTTTACCATCCATCTTTCTCGTCTTCCTCCTTCTTGTTTTTACTTTTGTCTTTGTCTTTTATTTTAAATCACACACATTTTTATGTTTCATTATGTCTGCTTCTTTTCCTCGCCTTTTTCTCATTTTTTTCCTATTGGTTTCTACTTACTTTAATTTTTTTAAAAAATCACCATTTGGACATTGTCCTCAACTTGTATTAAGTCTATCCATTTTACTTTTCAATGCAGCAAATTTTATACAAATTTTCATCTATTTCTTTCAGCTTTTTCTTTGCTTTGGTTTTTAAAATCGTTCATCTAATTTCTTATATCATCTTTATTTGTTTTGTCTTTTTGGAAAATCTTTTTCTTCTTTCGTAAATTTTCTTTCAGTTTTATGTCCTGATTTGCCTTTATGGCGGCCGGCAGACAGCACAGGTAAGGTCGTGTTACTGATAAACTTACACACTAAGCTAAGAGAAGAATCTGGAACCCTGCTGTCCTTCAGCTGTCCCTGCAGCCCTCCTCCAGTTCTTCTCGCCCCTTGACCCCTACTTAGCAAACGGCCTCCTTTAATATTAGTTTTTTTCCCCCTAAATATGTCACTCCAGAGTCATAATGACAGGATATGCACTGTCTGATCTCTGTGAGCAGACCCCTACTCTACAACTCACAGTTAGACATGATCTGAGAAGTCCACATTGGGCAAGAGTTTACAGTAAGAGAAGGATGCCTCATCAACATGCTGGCCTGACTTTGGCTAAATCACCCATAGGTTTCCATCAAGGAAGCCAAAGTACAGTGTCATAATCCGATTTCTGACATCATTTCCATGCCAGTGTGATTCTGATACCCTGATGTCTAGCTTAGACTTCATCCCTCTCAACAGACCTCTAGAAAGATCCTCCAATGTATCCATTTCCTCAGCTCTCTTCCCTCAAAAGGAGACACAAGGGGAAGCAAGACAGCCCAGCTGACCCTCCGTGGATGGAGGCAAGGAGGGCAATTCACCTCGTTTTGCCTCGAGTCAGCTCTGCTGTAACTGGATGACACTAGAAGCGTCAGGTCACCAGCGTATGGTGTATTTGGCTCATCAAAATCAAACAGAAAGATGACGTTCCTTCTACCTAAGAAGCTTACATGATCTACAGAATGTCACAGGACAACAGCGCAGTTTGGGTTTCTTCTTTTCTATGTCACTCCTGCAGAGAGAAATCCAAAGCTGAGAAAATGACCCAGTTAGTTTTCTGGACTTGAGCCATAATATTAATTCTTATTCCCTGTCATTTTCTCCCATTAGGCCCCCTCTTTATTCTTTTAGGTCCTCTTCCAGTGGGCCCAGCCCGCTGTGGCACAATCCCCACTATTTTAGTCCCCCTTCCAGTCCTAGGAAATGCCATTAGCCAAGAATCTTGAATGAAGATCCAAATCATTAGGCCTTTCTTTTTTTCTTTTTTTAATAAGAATTTCTCCTTTTTAAATTAAAAAAAAAATTTTTCTAATTTTTTTTCCTTAATAGAAGCACTGGAGATTGAACCCAGGACCTCTTGCACATCAAGTACGTGCTATACCCCTACTGTCTCATCAAGCCACTCCCCACACCCACCCGTGGCAACCCTCTGCACCCCACTCACTCACTCACAAAGGCCCCTCAGATGTCTTCCGAGATCTATCCACCTGACCTCCAACCTGGCCTGTTTGGTGTGGCCTGCTCAAAGAGCAACTGCAATCCGAGCTGGTCCTAAGCTGTGTCATGATGCCAGCATTAACCTTATTATCCGGAATGCACCACCCAGTGACTGTGAGCCCCCAGGAAATGACTGCAAAGAAATTCAACGGTAAGGATGCCCGTGGGTGGTTTTCTCCTAACTCATTTTAGTAGCAGATGTCCGCTGCAGGAGACCTGCATCTTAGAAATCCTTCTGCTCATATTTGGTGTTTAGGACACTGCTCTTTTTCTCCCAGGGGAAAGATGGACTGTAAGTGGTCTCTATGAGAGCTGTTCGCTTCCAAGACCATTTATGCCCTAGAAATACGTTCATTCTGCTCACTCAGTGCCCTGATCAGCTGCATTCACACCTGGCCCACCTAAGCTGGGATGAGGAACAGAGAGCTTTGCGTTATCTTTTTCTAATATTTTGTTTTATTTTATTTCAGACCCTTGAAAGGAAAGCATTTATTAAATAAAAGGCCTGGGTATATTCCAGGAAATTACAAAAGTTTATCTACACTATTAGAATAACTCATGAAGAGAAATGAGCCTGATCAGGGGCCTCTAACAGAGTTTCCAGAAAAGGCACTCAAGAATTTTCCCCCACAATCTGCCAAGTTGTTTGGGTTCAGGGAAGTGATCATGGTCTTGGATGGCAGAGAGCGTAAAATGGTTGCTGAGCTTCTTAGAGTTATAGAAAGCTTTTGCCAAAATCCCAGGGTAGGAATAAATATTTCACTTGCTGCCAACCATGAAAATAAAATATTAAATAATAAAAATATTCCACTGAAAATCTACTAAGAGACAGAAACTAGCTATGACCAAAAGGAAGAATTTGAAAACCTCTTCCAGAGTCAGAGGTGATACCATTCAGGAAGTACAACCAACACCAAACTAGAACTGTATTTAATATAAAATGTTTTCCAAGGTTCTCAGAAATCTAAGTTCATTAACTCCTGTTGTCATTCATGAAGTAGACATTTTCACTCCTCCCAATGGAATAATCCAATATAGGAGGCGAAAAAACATGTCTGTCCAAAGATGTTCTTCCCTGCATTACTTATATTTTTATAAATGATCCAAAATTGTGAAATGATTAAGTAATGATTAATTAGTAAGTGAAATGTTCAATGTCAAATATACAATGGAATAAGTGTCTACACTGAAAATTATTTTCATACTTTGCAGTAACACAAGGAAAGGATATTTTACAACCACATTCATTGGGAGAAGGCAGGGAAAAAACTAAACAAGTAGCATATGTTAATGATAAAGATAAAAAAGAAATTTAAAATGATGAAAATATCCATAGTTAGGTATAGAAATACAGGTGACATTCAATTTCTTCTCTATGTAACATGATATTAAGATTTCTTCCCCCATTGCCCTGGAGTTAACAACTGGAATCCAAAGTTGAGCACAAACGTATTAGGTAATTCAGTAAATCATCCTAAGCAGGTCAAAAACAGTGGGGCCAAATACCACTCATAGTTGATTAAACAGAAGCGAAGCTGGTACCACCATTCAATCCTTTACCCCAGGCACTATTTTATTTAATTCAAATAAACAGTCAAGAGAAAGGAAAAGAAATGGAAGAGATGATCCAGGTTATAAGGAATGAATATATTTCAAAGTAAATGAGGTTTCGGGTTCCTGAAGCCAGGTAAAAAGGAACTCCAGACAATCACTAGCCTGTAGGAAAGGAGGCCACCATCTGGTGCCGTTAAGGGCTACAAAATCTGTGGACCCACGCTGATCTTACCACTGGAGCAAAGCAACAGCCTTCTAAAGGGAGCATGACATATGTTTGGGGACATATATGAACTTAGGCACTCTGGCCCATCATGGACGAGGTATTTCCAAGAAAAGGGGGCACGCAGGAGCACTGGTTCCCACGAGGCAAAAAGAACACAGTGTGCCTGAAATGAGGGTGGACAGCAACCCCACACAGCTCCCCCACATCCTCAGGAGGCAGAGGACAGCAGATGTTCCCATGAGTCCACGTAACAAAGAACAGAGGTGGAGACATGAGCTATGAAGCTTCCTGATTCCCCACTAGGGGAGGAGGCTGGCACCATAGCCCCTCCAAAGATGCCCCTGTCCTGTGAAAGCCAAAACCTTCTTTACCAAGTCTACAGAAACCCCCACACCAATGGACGTGAATAGCAGTGGATGAACCAGATTGAGCCACTGCAAGACCAGGCTGCCCTCCCAACACCAAATGACAACCAACGCAATGCATGCAAGGACCCAACTTCCCCTATACTTCCTCCCAGGAGCCCCATAAACCTTGGGGAACCAGGACAGACCCAAAAGAGGGAAGAGGAAGTGGTGACCCAGAGGCAAACTATATCCCTCTCCACCCTGCCACCTTTACTCCCCACCTGGAAAAGGGGGTGGGGAGGCTTTTGGACCTAACGGGGGAACAGGAGATACTCATGGAACTGAATATGAGATCTATGCCTCACACCAGGCCAGAGGGTTTAATAACTGAAAGTCACTGGAAAATAGGGGACAGGTACAAAGTGTTGTTAAGCCATGTAAAGAAGAAATTCACCATGACATAGCAGAAGTGACTGAAGAAAATAAAATCATTTTATATTTGTAGCCCACCAAGTTGAAAATGTTCAATGAAATATATGTATGTATGTATTATGTATTTAATGTGTTGTCTACTGTAACCATTTAGGGTTTTTGTATCTGTTTCATTGGTTATCAAACTCTGATTAATCACTTTTAACTTGGTCATATCAAATATTTTGGGGGATTCAGGATACATAAATTCTTAAGTCCCAGGGCCCTTTATCTACACCTATATTAGGGCCTTATGTATTTTGTGGACATGTCTAATTTTCCCCATTAAACTGATACCTCTTTGGGCACAGAGTTTAAGTCTGATGTACCATTTTATCCCCAAAGTACCCACACTATGCCTTGCATATGGAAGGTACTCAACAAATATTAATGAAATGCACTATCATGTATTTTACTGCTATCTCAAAGTAAAGCATATAGAAAAGTAGTTTACACATTTGTTAAAAAAGAGTGATCTGAGTGGCAGGTCTTGTCATTCTGGAATTATAGTTTGAAGACCTATGTAAGACTTTCCACCCTAGTAAACCAGTGGTTAACTGATGAAGTTGTGTTAAACATTTACAATCCAATCCAATCCATGTCTCCCAATTCATTGTAAGTCAAGAAAAATGTCCCAACTTATTTAAATTGAGAAAATCTTAACAGTTCAAGGCAATTGCCTATATACTATCAAGGCAATTATCTATGTTACCAATTTCTCAAAAATATAATCATCTAATGCTGAAACCTGAAAACTTTATTCATCCTTAGTTATCCTGTAATGACTAATGATTAATAATGACTAATGGTTAATATGAAAACGTGTTCTACATTATAAATCATTTCTATTAATGTGTCAAATTAAATATAAACTTGAGGAAATTAAGATTAGATTCCTAATCTCCTAGACTGTAAATCATATTTACTCAAGTTGACCAATCACAGTTGGCCAAATAAACTATGTGTTTATATAGCCTGCAAGTCATCTGAGGGTCCTGTTCTGCAATCTTTCATTAAAATTTCTGGATAGAAATTCTATAGAAGATAAGAATTAATGCCAAAGCATTACTTTAAATGCACAGTTTACAAATTATTCCATAATTCCATATTTTAACAACAAAAAATTATTCAGTTTCCCCAGACTAAAAATTTACCAGGAAAATTAATACATTAATACATGAAGCATCCATTTTTCCTCACAATTGTTTGCTCCAAATTGCATTCTCAATATTTTTTTTTTTACTAGTTCTCTCCCAAAAACATACACATAAAATGTATTACATGGTTGGAAACGTTTTATGTATAAAGAGACAAACGTGACTTAATGGGGCATAATTACAGTAGATGGTTGTGTCATCATTTTATTAGGAAAAACACCCATAGTCTAAGATGCAACTTGGGAACTCAATTCATAATTACAACAGAATGGCACTATAAGAATACAATTAAATGTAAAGTAAAATTCAATTGTTCTGTACCCTGTTTCTCTTTAAAAATGTATCTGATCACTAAAAAATGATACAATTTTTTAACTGAACTATAATTAATTTACAATGTGTTAGTTTTGGGTGTACAGTATAGTGATTCAGTTATACATTATATATTTGTTTTCATATTCTTTTCTATTAGATATTATTATAAGACATTGAATATAGTTCCCTGTGCTGTACAGTAGAACTTCTGTATTTATCTATTTTATATATATAGTAGCTTATATCTGCTCATCTCAAACTCCTAATTTATCCCTCCCCACCCTTTCCCCTTTGGTAACCATCAGTTTGTTTTCTATGTCTGTCTGTTTCTGTTTTATAAACAAGTTCATTTGTAACATATTTTACATTCCATACATAAGTGATATATGGTATTTAAACATTGCTAATTATCAGAAAAATGCAAATCAAAACTACAATGAGGTATCACTTCACACAGGTCAGAATGGCCATTATTCAAAAGTCCACAAATGATAAATGCTGGAGAGGCTGTGGAGAAAAGACAATCCTCCTACATTGTTGGTAGGAATGTAAATTGGTGCAGACACTATGGAGGACAGTATGGAGGTTCCTTAAAAAACTAAAAATAGAGTTACCATCTGATCCAGCAATCCCACTCCTGGGCATATATCCAGAGAAAACTATAATTTGAAAAGATACACACACACCCCAAAGTTCACAGCAGCACTATTTACAATAGCCAAGACATGGAAGCAACCTAGATGCCTATGGACAGATGACTGGATAAAGATGTGGTGTGTGTGTATATATATATATATATATATATATACGCACACACACACACACACACACACACAATGGAATAACTCAGCCATAAAAAAGAATGAAATAATACCATCTGCAGCAACATGGATGGACCTAGAGATTACTATACTAAATAAGAGAGACAGAAAAAGACAAATATACAAATACAACTATTTTTAAGGATGAAGTAAGTGTAGAAGAAGAAATAACATGAGGAAAATAGTCACATACATATACATATATATGATGTCAGAAGCCTTAAACTAAAACTAAGTCATCTTTTTTGAGTATTTAAGAGTTTTGATTATAACCTAGGGCAAAATAAATGTCTTTTACAAAAAGAAAAGAAAGGAAGCAAGGTAAGAAAAGAAAAAAGAAAGAAAGGGAAGAAGAGAAAGGCCAGGTCAGTGCAACAGCTGTTTTGGGCTTAGCACCTAGCTCTAAGCTTCCTGACAGCTAAAAGGCAAGGAAAACATAGTAGCCTGTTACTTAACCTCACCAGTGGAATTATGACAGTACTTTCTTTAAAGACATATCGTGGGAACATCTTAAGAAAATATAGAAGTGTTTGGCACAATGCCTGGCATGCTGCAGACGTCTAAGGATGTTATCTAGTAATCTCAGCCAAAAGGAACAGACAAGTGAAATTTCTCAGGAAAGACACAGTTAATGCTACTCCCAAATCCTAAGAGAATTTCTCTACATGGATCATTGTATTAGGGACTTAAATGAGAGTCATTCCATTAAACCTGGCTGTAGCCGAGTTTGAATTACAAAGATAATTTTTTTTTTGAGGGGGCGCTCATTGAATTGGTGCCATGCACAACAGTGTCTTGCACATAGTAAGTAGTCATATTTAATGAATCTTGTTACACAGTAAGGCTCTGCAATCAGTATTTCTGGCCATCAAAGTCTTTCTTTTTCCTCCACCATTTGTAAATGACCTGAGCTTTGGCCAAGGCTCTCCTCCATCAGCTCTTCCAACTATCTTGCAAGGGGAAGAAGAAAACCAACCCAAAATTCCCCGTCAACGGCACCTGCCATGACAAAGCACACCAACTGATCCAGAGCTGAGAGAGGGACCAGAGTAGAAGTGGATGACATCCTCCCCACGGTCTTGCAAGATGAAACCCTACCTTGCATCTGAGAATCCAAGTGAGTCTCAACTTCAGGTCACCCTCCTTACTTCCTGTTCCCTTTATCAGCAGGCTCGAACTTCCTCTTTGTCCCCCTATATGCCCATATCCACCACAAGTGGGCTCAGTGCCCACCAACTGGCCATTCAAACTGCTTTTGCTTTGCAAGGTCTCAAATGACTTCTAATTACCAAACATTATGCACACTTCACTGTGTCTATTTTTGGCCATTCTGAAACATGTATTTTGGAACACATTCTCTTGAAATTCTCTCATCTTGTGACTTACATGACATCCCACCTTTGTGGTTCTCTGACTCCTGTTTTCTCTCTCTTCTTTGTCAGGTCCTCATTCTCCATCTAACCCTAAAATATGTTCCCAGGAGTACCACTATTGGCTCTTTTCTTTCACAGGTTTTTCTAGCAAAATTCACCTCTGTGCATCTTCCTCAGCACTCCCCCCTGCCCCCAAGCAATCCCTGGGCCCCCTACTCTACATCAGCAGGAAATGGACCATGAATGCTTTGCATCCTCAAGGACCATGTGCTCCAATGCAGCCACGGAGGAGACTGGAGTTCAGAAATATCTCCCAAAGTCAGAAGTCACAGAACATGGACTAGGGAATTCAGCTCAGACAGCAAAAGCCAGGAGCTGCCAGAAAGATCCTCAAGCTTTTCTAGTGCTGGAGAAGAGAGTCTTCATAATTCCTGTCGAGCAGAACTGGGTAACCCCCACGAACAGTGATCTTTAACCTTTCTCATTTTCCTCTTTTCTAAACGGGAAGCTTTACAGACGTTATTCTACTTCTTCTCTACCACTAGATTTTGAGTGCTTATGGGACAAAAAGAACATCTCTTAGATAGGGTACTGAGCGACGAGAAGCTACAGCTGGCCATGATCTCCATCAGGCATACCCAGAGACCAAGGACATTGAGGTGTACGAGTAACTTGATGGAATTTGGGGGTTATCCTCCTTATGGAAGAGCTGATAGTGCTCTATGAATGATCAGAAGTATGTTCATGGAAGTCCAAAATATAGAACCATCTTCCTCTTCTTCAATGGTGACAGTCTCCAGTTTTGAGCTTGGCACGTGACTTCCCAGAATGGAGACTGTGGCTTCCACTTTCCCTTTGCAGGAGGTAGTCATATGACTAGGTCAATGAGATACTAAGCAAAAATGTTCATGAAGCAGCTTCTGGGAATCTTTCTGATGAGACAAAACAAGTGTATCCTTTGCTCTGTTCTTTTTCCCTTTCTCCAACCTGCTGCCTGGAACTCAGATGCCACCATCTATGACAAAGTAATAAGATAAAAGGAATCCTTGTCCTTCATGTTACAGAGCACTGTATTAGTCCTCAAGTGCCAACTCAGATTTTTATGTGCAGTTAGAATAAATTTCTGTATTGTTTAAACCACTGTTAATGGGAACTTCCTGTAACTTAGAGTAAAATCTAGTCCTAACCATATAGGTATACAAAATAGAAAAAGGTCTCTTGTTTGAGAACAAATAAATGGTGGTACCATTCACTAAGACAGGAAAGGGCAGGTCTGGGTGGATGACTGGATTTTGGATGTGCCGAGTACAGAGCACTTATAAAAATACAAGTTGAAACACTCTCAGATGCAGAATTTAGGCAAAAACAAAAATGCTGGAAATCTAGAACATGTAAAAGGTATATAAAAACCTCAAGAATGGATATTTATCCAAGGAATACATGTAAAGTAGATGGGAACCACGGAATGAATCTGTAAACTATTTTAAGCCTACAAACGTCTGTCATTTCTCATATTCTGGCTTTCATTCTCCTATTTTTCAGTACTCATGGTATTTTTGCTGAGTCAATCTCATGTTAGATCTGACCTTGTCCGTCAAGAATAGCCAGTGGAAAACACTGTTCTAATAAAGTCAATGGAAAGTTCACAGACTTGTCCAAATCTTATCTGCCCTATTTATAGTCTAAGAAACAGAACTAGAACATTTAGGGTAAAATGGGCCTTTTTGAATAACCTCCATCATTCACAGTCATAACTTAAAAAAAAAAAAAAGCATAAAAATCTCAGGATAGAAAGTACCCACGGATTCTTCTAAACTCATACACCATCATAAATGTTACTATTACAGAAAGATTACATATCATAAATATAATTTACCTAGCAAGAATTCTACAGGAACAAATTTAAGAACTATTTCTACAACATGTTTGAAAGAGTAAGAGAACCCAAAACTTCTCTTTCAACAAATAATGTGGCAAATATAAAGTGTTGTTGTAAGTACTTCCCATGTACTCTCAAGATAGATCTTTTCCATCTCTGATATTCACACTCACACATAAAAACTCACTGATGTTATTCTGACATCAGCAAGAAAATCCAGTTTAAATATTGGGAACCACCTTTCAACTGCAAGGTCATTTCAGCATTGCTAGGGTTTGCCGAAGGAGTTATAGAATGTCCCTCAGAGGTTTTCAAGACTTGGTTAGACACTCAGCTGAAGGAATTAGCTTAAGATAACTTGAATGTACTTCTTTTGCAGCAGGGAGTTGAACCACAGGATTGTTTTTCTATGACACTATTTCCTGGCTGGAAATTGAAGGTGGGGGAAAAAAATATAACAGTGAGTTTGAAATCTGAGGGTTTATTATTTAAATTATTTCCTCATATTTAATGAGCTGCAAATTTCACCATCTACGGCATTTAAATATATCCAAGACTCTAGGACATTTTTCATGCCCTTGCCAAATGGGATTTGTTTAATTTCAGACTAATTTATACTTAGGATTTCTCTGAAGGAGGTACTGGCTCCAGCTTCTTAACTTCCAGTCAAAGCAGAGAACCACAAGACTGAGCTACCACAGCGGACTGACCTCTATTGTTCAAGGACATGTTGGCTTGCCAGGATACTCTCGGATACTTGAAACCAGCATTTGAAGTCATCTCTAAGGTTTGGAAGAAGTTAATTTTTCCAACCAACAAATCTACGCAGGCAATTTTTGATTAATGCGTTAATAAGGTGGAGAAAGGTAGTCACTGAAATCGAAATCATAGATAAAAACGAACTGCAAATTATCACGGTTACTCCGCATCAGGTCACACCTCAACATCCTGAATTAAGAATGAAAAAATATGTATTAAACAGTAAGGGGAAACTGATCCAAAGACTTACGCAGGCTGCAACCCAGGAAATCAGGGATGTCAGGTACAGAGTTTACAGGAGAATGATGGGCTACGCCCTAGATCCTTAAAAAAAAAAAAAAAAAAAAAGAATCTGGACTCAGAATTCTCTTAAGGGGTGTAGGAAAACAAGATCACTTTAAATCACTCCTGCTCCAACAAGCTCAAAATTAGCAACAAAGTAATTGCTGAGCAAATTATTAAACCGTTGGATCACAACACGGCTTGTTGAGGACTACTACAAATGACACCAATGTAAGGTTTCCAAAATGTCTGGTAAGTGAGCGATTCCTGTCAGAGTTCCTCTCCTCGAAGCAGAGGCCTGCCTTCACTGCACCTCTCTGTAAGGCCAGCCCTCGGCTCCAGAACCTGGGAGATCAGGGCTCCTGTGGGTCGAGGTCCCTAAGCAGATGCTGCTGCTGCATTTACAGGCCACGGATTAAACCACACGGCATTACAGCTCAAGTGTCTTCATCCTCGGTGCTTTTCATCTGGAGAATGTTCCAAAGGCAAAAGAAAAGCAACTTTTGAGATGGAAAGAGACTAAAACCAAACACAGTCTTCCTTCATAAAGAAGGTACACAGGGAATGAGTGTATGTGACCGGCTTACCCTAGACACAGCAAGCAGTTGATAAAATGACCTGGATCTATAAAATGTGCCCAAGTCCCCAGTTCTTCTGTTTCCTGTCTGTACACTTGGGAAAGTCTTTTATTTTCCTTTAAAAAGAGGCAAAAGGAAGAGGAAGAGAAGAGGAGGAGGAAGGGAGGGAGAGAAGAAGAATTCTGTATGATACCCACCTTAATGGATTGTTGTTCAAAATTCAACTTTTGATCCAAGGTCAAAAAGTTAATTATATGAAAGTTCTTTGCACAGAACAGAAATCTACAGAAAATAAATTTCTGTTTACTATCTGATTACCATTTCTTGAATTCAGTTGATCTGATGCCCTCTTAAGTACCACCTAATTCTGTTCCATATCCATGTGGAAGTTGCACTTTCTATTGCAAAATAAAGATACAATACTTAATGATGGAAATGTAAACTGGTGCAGCCACTTTGGAAAACGTTTAGTTTCCTTAAAAAACTAAAAATTAGAGCTACTATATGATCCAGCAATCCCATTCCTGGGTATATATCCAGAAAAAAACAAAAACTCTTAATTCAGAGAGGTACACGCACCCCAATGTTCACAGCAGCACTATTTACGACAGCCAAGATATAGAAACAATACAGGTGCCCCCAAACAGATGACTAGTTTATGACAGATAGATATACACAGCCATAAAAAAGAATGAAATATTGCCATTTGCAGCAACATGGATGGACCTAGAGAGTATTATGCTAAGTGAAAAAAGTCAGAAAGGCAAAATACTGTATGATATCACTTACATGTAGAATCTAAAAAGTGAATATATATACAAAACAGAAAAAGACTCACAGGCGTAGAAAACAAATTATGGTTACCAAGGGGGAAGGGGGGAAACAAATTGGAAGTATGGGATTAACAGACACAAACTGCTACTTATAAAATAGATAAGCAACAAGGATTTACTGTATAGCACAGGGAATTACATTCAATATCCTGTAATAACCTACAATGGAATATAATCTGAAAAAGAATAAAATAACTGAATCACTACACTGTATACCTGAAACTAATGTAATATTGTAAGTCAACTGAGATAAATTTGGGAGTTTGAGATTTGCAAATGATAACCACTATATATAAAAATAGATAAAAACAAATTTCTTCTGTATAGCACAGGGAACTATAGTTAATATCTTGCAATAACCTTTAATGAGACAATATGAAAATGAATATATGTATGTATGTATGTGGAGATATATAGATATAGATATAGGTATATAGATATATATGCGCATGCTGGGACATTATGCTGTACACCAGAAATTGACACAGTATAACTGACTATACTTTGATTGAAAAATAAAGTTAAAAAAATGCAAGTCTTAGGAAGCAGCTGCAGAGAACAAGAACTGGTTAGAACCCAGTCCAAGATGATGGAGGATTTACCTTCCAGTGGACCTTGAGCCTCATTATCCGCTCAGTGTAATGTATTAGCATGCTAAGTAACACACCCAATAGTGCCAGGACAGTTGACAATTGCCATGACGACTACCAGAAAAGCCCATACAAAAACCCAAAAACTCTTAACAAGGACTGACTGGCTCCATCACACCCAGAAGGAGAACATGATGGCAGAAACCTTCCATAAAGGTCCACCTGGCATAACCCAGGCCAGAGCTGTCCCTACTGCCCATCTTGGCTGACAGCTCCCCACTCAAGTGCCTTTTCCACACTTAGTGCTTTCATTTCATTTCCCCTTCTGAGCAATAAAACAGATACTCACTTATGTTAATAACAACATACAATACTTAAAAGACAAAGAGAGCTATATATTCACAATCCATAGGCCACATATACAATGAATGTCAAGTACCAGGTCCAACTCATAGGATACCATTTATTTTAATATAGATATATCACACGCTTAATTTATAATGTGTTTGACAACTTCTATGAAACTGTGTACCCTTTTCATAACAATTGGGTACCTAGTGATGATGCCAAACAGTTTATGTCTTACTATTGCCCAAAATACTTTCTCTTGAGATAGGAGTCTTGATTTTTTTTTCTGTCCCATTCTGTGATTATTTCCTTCTCTGGAATTAGCTAAAGAAAGCCTCATCTAATAACTGCTCTTTACTAATAACATTTAGAAAAAAGACATTGGTTTATTGCAAAGTTGTCAGGGGCTAGGTACTTTACATACAATGCTATTGAGGGGACTGCGGAAGCCTGATGCGAGCTGATAAACGAACGTGCTCCAGGCACTGTAGCAGGCAATTTCCACATGTCATCTCATTGAACTCTGACAACAATAATGACAAATGTCTATTATTATTTCAGATGAGAAAAATGAGCCTCAAGTGAGATGAGACTCACCCAAATTCATGTAATGGGCTATAAATCTGTGATTCCAGCAGGTTAATGTGTCTCACTCCAAATGTTTAAATATTAACCAGTCGATTTGTACACAGGAAATAAGGTTTACAAAACTTCTCCTAGAACATACAATTATCTATACAACAATCACACCTGTGGGGAGCGGCATGAATCTCTCAAGACTCCAATAATGAAGAACAGAATAAAAACACAGCAGTGATCCACAAAGAAAGCCGAAATCCCAGTTGATGCCACCTTTTTTATTTCCTTTAGTTACTTCTTCCTCAGATTGGGACCTTCACAGCCTTTCGTACGTTTCTGGTTAGAGGCAGATACCTATTCTTTCTTAGGCTAGTTATTTGAGGACAAGAGTAAGATCTGGAATTTCATAAGTAAAAACTTTCATGAATTAAAGAATTTTCAAAAAACCTTAGGCCTCCAATAATGCCACTGGCGTCCAATCAAAAAGTATTTATTGTATAACTACGCTCTTCTTAGCCCCAGCAAAATGTCATCTGCAGAGCAGACTAGACGTCCTCTTGTATCATTTCATTGTACCCTGTATGTTTTCTTTGTAGCCGTTTCACGTCTTCCTGCCCCCACCAGATCAAACACGAAGCCCCCTAAGGGTTAGGACTACGTATCTGTCTCGTTGCCTGCTCGATTCCCAGATGCACGCAAGCACACATACACAGCATTTACTAAACATCTCCTGCAGGACTGGATGAACTAAAGGGGTTAGCAGCTGGCCAGCCACCCAGTCCGTGGTAGAGCACTTTGATTAGCGTTTCCTAGGGGAACACCAACTCTAAACAAATGTTAGGTATAAACAAAAGACCCCTCCAGCTTTGATATCTTTAAAATAACATTGTTGCATTTTTTTTTTTGCCTTATCAGAATGTTCCATGTGGCTTTTCTGCCTATAAAACAAAGCCAAACTCTCTGAACTGATCTCATCCAAAAATCAGAGAGCAGCCTGCCATCACACCTGCATCAGGCTATTTCTGCTCCTTCCCAGAGTCATATTTACTTTCAAAGACAAGACCTTCCCTCACATTTTCATGACTTTTTCCAAATTAATTTCTCAACAAGCAGCTATACCTGCGTGGTTTTATCTCCTGCCTGTTGTTACCTATTAATACTCCAAATTCAGCTCACTTGAAATCTCGAAAAAACTATCACAAGGCAAAGAATATGAAAACTACACAGCATTAAAAACAATAAGAGGATTATTATTATTAAAATAAATACTTGTCAGCTTAAAATTTTCTGATAAAGTTCTTCAAAAAAAGTCTAATAAATCTCCCCCATTGGTGATTAGCACTATTTTAATTATTAAAAAAATTTTACCTTTGTAGAAATGAATTATTTAATCAGGTTGGATTTTTAAATCTTGAAGCATTGCAAATGGGCTGGAATGTGCATAAAGAAATCAACGTTCTGATTTCAAATGCACGTTTTCTATAAAATCACCTTTGTCACCCTCTACAAAAGTGTCTTCTCTCAAATTTCTTTTATCAAAGACGGCAGAATGCCATCCCTGCAGCATCTTTTGCAAACTAAGCCTTTTTCTACTGAAATAGTCATGTCCTTTTCCCAGAACTTCCTTCCATAAATGAAACTCCATGATATTACCTCATTCAGTTTTCACCTAATGAGAGTTACTGCTTCTGTTTAAAATGGCAACACACATAACTTGTATGTGCATGGACAGACAGACTAATGATCTGTGAAGCACATTTTTATATCAACTCAAAATATAAAAATGAACTGCTCTTTTGTATAATCTCCGGCCCATGGCTCTCAAACGTTTTCTCCACCTATTTTGGTAAGACATGCTCAACCGTATTCTTTTCTTCTGCTGTTGGACTTCTTTTCTCACTATGCAATGGCATCTTTTCTATTTAACGGCTACTGGAAAATCTTGTAACAAAAATGAAACCTCGCCTCTGAAAATATCAAAGATTGGTCAAGCTATCAGTTTCCAAGTTCAAATTCCTTTATTAATGAGGTGGAATCATGTTATGATTATTGTATTTTCTATTCTTTTAATGATGACAGTAAAAACTTTTTTTTCTCTTTTATATTTTTGTTATGAAATACATCACATATGTAAAAGTGTGTTGTTTATATTTCAGAGAGAAGTAATAAAATGATCCATCATATACTAGCCACTTATCTTAAGAAATGGAGCTTTGCTGGTAACTACAAGCTCCCTGGGGGAGGTTTTCTGTTGTCAAGTTCTTTGAATAGACTTTGAATACTTTTGAAAAACCCCTTTCATCCACCCTTCATTCCACTCCTAATTAAAGACGCTCAACCTGGCCCCTCTACTAACACTTCCAACCATTCTCTAGGTGCCTCATCTGGACCACGTGACCACTCCAACAACTCCTTCCCTGCTCTCTAAACTTCCCTACATATTTGGCTTTCTGATAAACTAATATGCAAATCTAATGTTCCCAATGGCTAGTGCTGATTGTTTATCTATGAGATACACAGCATTGTGCTCAGTCCCACATATTTAATCCTCACAATAACCCAGTGAAGCTGATGAGTTTTAACATCTTTGTGGTCTTTTATAATACAAGAGTGTTTTTTCCTGTGTAATAAATAAAACTTTTTTAAAATAAATGTCTGTTGAATGATGACTATTGGAAGAATCTATACGTACTTGTAAAGAAATAAATAGACATACTTATCCATCTAGAATTCAAGGAAAAAATGTGGAAGGAGGACAACAGGTAGAAAGTTTGGTATTACTGATGACAACATCCCTATTTTAATGCTTAAATGTATTCAAGGAGGGAATAAAAACATGTGCTAATTCGTTCTTCACATGAATTCTCTAGGACACTTTAAAATGAGGGAATTTCATCTTTATGCACTTTTAGTCCTTTTCTTCTTTGATGAAATTCTATAAAGGGGATTAAGTATTTGTGGCATCTATAATTTTTCCCCTTGGTATATACTTTCCTGGTAGAAGTTAAATTAAGGTCACAGATACACAGCAGGTAAACTTATTTTTAAAAGAGAAAGACTTATTTGGGGCTTTGTCAAACCCTGACTGAGTGTATTTGAAAAAAGCATTAGCTCCATTTTTTTCAGTTATGATATAATAATTGTGCTGCCTACCTCAAAGAATTGTATGAATTACTGTGATAAAATAATTTTAGTTCTTTTAAATTAGACACTCTAAAAATAAGTAAAGTTGTTTCACACTGTTCCATTAATTTCAAGCCTCCTTATTTTGAAAAGAAAATATAAGAAGGGAACAAATGGAAACCACAATTTATTTTCTAACTACTTGCTCTGAAGAAAATGCTTTCTGATGCATGTCTATTATAATCTGTTTCTGCCATTTCTTAAGAAACAGCAGTAAAAATTAAAAATGCCCTCTGACCCAGTAATTCTACTCTTATAAATCTTGCCTAAGAAACATGTCAAAATATCCCCCCCAAAAGTCTTATACATAAGTATATTTATGGTGGCCTAAATAGCAAGGGGAAAAGGAAAAAAAAAAAAAACCTATGACTGGATAAAGTTGTGGTATATTTATAGAATGGAATACTACTCAACCATAAAAAAGAATAAGATAATGCCATTTGCAGCGACATGGATGGACCTGGAGATTGTCATTCTAAGTGAAGTAAGCCAGAAAGAGAAAGAAAAAAACTGCATGATATCACTCGCATGTGGACTCCAAAAAGAAAGAAAAAAGAGGATATTAATGAACTCACCTACAAAACAGAAACACACTTGCAGACATAGTAAACAGTCTTACAGTGGGGGTGGGAAGGGATACATTTGAGAGTTTGAGATTTGTACATGTTAGCCACTATACGTGAAAATAGATAAAAAAAAAAAACAAATGTCATCTGTATAGCACAGGGAACTATAATGAATATCTTGTAATAACCTTTAATGAAAAAGAATATGAAAATGAATATATGCATGTATATGCATGACTGAGACATTGTGCTGCATACCAGAAATTGACAGTGTGACTGACTACACTTAATTTAAAAAAAAAATTTTTTTAAATAATCATCCAATAATAGGGTGATGTTTAAGTAAATTGTGATTTAGACACATGATGAAACATCATATAAATATTAAATATGTTTTTAAAAACTTGATCATAAGGAGGAGGGCTTATATAAAATGAAAAAGAAAAGACCATGAAATGGTCTATACATTCTGAGCTCAACTATATTTTAAAAAAAAGATTAAAATGGAAAAGGTTAGCAATGCATGTTTTAGAATAGTCGAGTTATAGAAAATTATATTATCCTCTTTTAGTTTCCTTATTTTTATACTGGATTTTTATTATGTTTATAATAAGGAAAATTGGAAGTCATATTATAGAAAAATTCTTTCGAGACACATTTTTAAATCCAAGGGGTTGAATTTACCCAGAAACTGAAGTAAAGTATCACATGATGCTCTGGTTCCCACATGTGGACACTATGTATTAGACTCACCAGCAGTTCACATATTTTATTCAGCAAGGAGTAAAATTAATCCACTCGTGGGCCTCAGTACTGTGAGATCCCGAAACTCTGGCAATGCACAAACAGAAAACTCTGCAAAACAGCACTTACTCACCGAGCCCACCCCAGTTCCGTTGTTGACCTCACTGCTCTCATTAGACCAGCTATCTGGTTCTTCTAGAGTTCAAGTTCTATTTCCCTAAGTTAGCCTGGTGGACAATTACTGTCCGGCTTCATGACAGAGAGCTAAATGATGGACCCTGCCCCCTTCTGAAGTCCACAAACAGATCATTTCAGTCCAGAGACCACTCACAATTTGTTTTGCAGAATAAAATGGTGTCAACCAACCACAGTGGCTGAGTAAGTTGCTGAGGACAACCTCTTCTCCTTCGTCACTCTTTTACTTTGTTTGGTTTAGGACAGGCCTAGCACTGTCCATCAAGAGAGCCATAAACCTCCCAGAATTTCCTCTGCTTTCAAGCAGGCTTTGTTCCCCAGACCCATGTCCTTGTTCTGAGACTGAAAATGGTCTTAGAGGAAAAAGCGTGGGCTTTGTTATCAGAGAAACTTCGGTCTAAATGTTGACACAGCCATTTATTTGTCCTGCAACTTTAGGCAAGTTAACTTGATTCCTAGCACCTTAGTGTCCTCATTGGAAAATTAAGGGAACAATTTGTAACATTTTTGAGTTTGTAGTAAGATTTCTTGAAATGGAAGTAAGAGGCTTGATACAGCATTCAGTATTAATATTCACTAGGCTGTAGTTTAAATGCATACACAGGTGTTAAAAAAAAAGGTTGCAACTGATGCAGTTTTTAAAATAAGGAACAAGGACAAGATGCAAAATTGTTCAAAGGGTCTAAAAATCAGAAGACCTCATCAAAGGGTCATACAGATTGGGAGTTGGAGATTAGGAAGGAAGATATCTGTTACATTGATTTTAGCACCTGGTGGATATTATTTAGCACTTGGTTGATATTATTTTGATTATTTTTCCCTTAATTACCATTACTGGAGTCTGACACGAAGTTACAGAACATAAATGTAAAGCACAATGAATTCTCGGTAAACAAACGTCCATGTAACACCCAGCATCCACAGGTCACAATACAGAACACTGCTCGCGACCACAGAAATCCGAGAGGGATTTTTAAAGAAAGCTTATGTGTTTTTAAAAAGAGTCTTGCCTATTTCAATGTGGTAAGTAGTGAAAACATCCTCATACCTCCGTGTCACTCACCTGAACATTAGGACACTGCACGGCATGTAGAGCAATAATGAGGAAGAACCCCCTGGGTCTCCCAGTTTCTGCTCAGACCCACAGCACGCCCACCCGCTCTTTGCTTTGGTGTGCTGCCAGATGTCCCCCTCCACATCCTCAGTGAGGCACACAGTGGAAAAGGTCATCCAGAAAAGTGTCTTTCCTGGGCTTTGACTAAGACAAGTGCGAGCAATGTCACTCTCAGAGCACTGCATTGTATCAAAAGACCAGGGCGTTCACATAAATGAAAACTCGTTCAAAAATCATCAAACGTGACTTTCTTCCTCTGTTTATAGCCTGTGGTATATAAAACTTAAAACTTAGTGAGTATAAAAGGTAAAAACATCAAACACTGGAAATATGCAGTCAATTAACTCCCACAAGTAGAAGTATATTAAATAAGAGTTCTTAAATATCAAAGCTGGTACCTGGTTTATATTTAACAGAGTCTTACAGTTCAAGAACTTAAAAACTGAGTAAATAAGAAAATCATCTTCTAGATCTTTATATACTGATCAATGAACTAAAATTAAATTTTGCGATATGCTTTCAGCCAAGGTCTAGCCTCAACCTAGTATTTTTGTGTGCCTGTCTTCATTAAGGGGCCCAGGTCCAGAATCTAAAGGTATCTACACTGGAAAGAATCTTTCGGGGAAAGGGGGTGGGAAGGGATAAATTTGGGAATTTGAGATTTGCAAATGCTGGCCACTATATACGAAGACAAATTACCAAAAAAAAAAGTTATCTGTATAGTACAGGGAAATATGTTCAATGTCTTGTAATAACGTTTAATAAAAAAATATGAAAAGGAATATACATGTGTGTATGCATGACTGGGACATGGTGCTGTATACCAGAAATTGACATATTGTAATTTACTGCACTTCAATTAAAAAAAAATTGTAAATCAACTATATCAATACAAAAGAAAAAAAATTCTTAAAGAAAAAAAAGAAAAAAAGAACCTTAAAAACCATTTTATTCCACCCCCTCCATTTTCCATACAGAGAAAACAAAGACCCGGGGAGGTAAAGTGGCTTATCTCACGTGGCCTAGCGAAGTAATTGTGAAGATGATTCTGAATTCTAACTAATGTGCTTTGCCTTATACAAGGGATTTCCTAACTGTTCTCACAGCCTTTGGATTTCCAGATACTTTAGATCAAGGCTGCCTTAGTGTGAAAGATTTTTAGCAGTCTGTTGCAGAACACCAGACCCTATTATCCCTTCTCCATTTCCAAGCAGGCAACTCCTCTTTAACTGGTTTTACATATTGGTTTCCCTATTAGATTTCATTAGAGGAACACACTTGGCTAAAATAACTTGAAAGCCATCACTTTCTATGAGTATCAGTGAACTTTTTGTTTTCAGAAAAACTGTATTGTGTCAAAAGAATCAACATAAACCTAAATTATCCAAGATAAACTTGAATTGCTGTTAACCGTTAATGAAAACAAATAGCCTTTAGATTGACACTCCTGTTCCAAAAGATGCAAACTTGCAAATAAACCATTAATTGGCTATTAGTTGGAACTTGACTAATTCATTTTAGTTACATCATATATTGTATCTGTTTTTCACAGAAGAAAAGTACTCAAGGAAAATATATTTTGAACGTAATTTCACATGAGAGGGTATAAAAGACCAATGCATGTACATCAGGCACATTTCCACAAACAGCAAGCCAGTTACAATGGGAATGTAAGCTGTGATCATCATTTCAAAATGCTGTCACTATTTGGGAACTTTGCATCTCAGGATACCTTTAGTCAGAGAGATCTACCTCCGATCATTCTAGTTGCATACAAGGAGCTCTCTCTGACACTAACAGAGAAAAATCTATGCTCTGGCAATGTCTAAAATGTCCTGACTTTGTTAACTCCTTATCACAAGGAGTCAGTATCCACACAATCAGTTTTCCAATTAACTGAAAGACGGTGGATTTAAAACAGCCACAACAACAAAAATGGCTTTTTGGTATAAATAGTATTGATTCTTCCAAAGGTAGAAATCACATAAGCCAAGATGAATGAATTCTGATTACATAATAAGTGGGTGTAAAGGAATTCAGTATCTGTTTGAGGGCAAAGGGAGCAGTATCTTTCCACCTTTTGCGTAGGAATTTGTCCTTCAGTTAACTTTCTAGCCCTGTTCCCTTGGTAACCCCATAAAAGCCAACAGGTTACGTACTGCTAGGCAACTCTGCTTATGGTAGAAATGATTTCTGATTTATAGACTACACCTATGAGTATAATAAATACCTTTGGGCTCCCTTGAGGGACAGGCCTCGGTCACTCAGCCTCATGTTTTCAAAGTTCCTTCATGTTACAGCATATATCAGTATTCCACTTTCTTAACAACTCACTGAGATGTAACTCATGTGACATATAATTCATTTAAAGTGTGCAATTCATTGGTATTTAGTATACTCACAGAGCTGTACCAACATCACCCATCAACTTAGAACATTCTCTTTACCTCAGAAGAAACCCTGCGCCCTTTAACCATCACCCCACTCTGACCATCTCCTCCAGTCCAACCACTGACCTATTTTCTGTCTATACGGATTCACCTATTCTGAACTTTCATGTGAATGGAATCATAGCATGAGGTCTTCTGTGCCTGGCTTCACTGATTTAACATAAATGTTTTCCAGGTTCATCCATGTTGTAACATATATCAGTACTTCATTCCTTTTTATGGTTGAACAATATTCTATCATATGGATACACCATGTTTTATTCATTTGTCAGTTGATGGACACTGGGGTGTGACCACCATGAATAATGCTGGCATAAACATTTGGATACAAGTTTTTACTGCAAACAGCATTATTTTATTTTTTATGGCTGAGTACTATTCCGTTGTATAAATATACCACAACTTCTTTATCCAGTCCTCTATGTCTATGGACATTTAGGTTGTTTCCACGTCTTGGCTACTGTAAATAGTGTTGCTCTGAACATAGGGATGCATGTGTCTTTCTTAATTAGAGTCTTCTCCAAATATATGCCCAAGAGTGGGATTGCTGGATCTTATGCTAAGCCTATTTTTTCAGTTTTGTAAGGAACCTCCATACTATCCTCCATAGTGGCTGTACCAATTTACATTCCCACCAACAGTGTAGGAGGGTTCCTTTTTCGCCACACCTTCTTCAGCATTTATTATCTGTAGACTTCTGAATGATGGCCATTCTCACTGGTGTGAGGTGATACCTCATTGTAGTTTTGATTTGCATTTCTCAAATAGTTAGTGATATTGAGCATCTTTTCATGTGTCTGTTGGCCATCTAGATGTCTTCCTTGGAGAAATATCTGTTAAGGTCTTCTGCACATTTTTTGGTTGGGTTGCTTGTTTTATTGATATTAAGGTGTAGGAGCTGTTCGTATATTTTGGAAAATAGTCTCTTGTCAGTCATGTCATTTGCAAATATTTTCTCCCATTCTGTAGGTTGTCTTTTTGTTTTGTTTATGGTTTCCTTTCCTGTGCAAAAGCTTTTAAGTTTAATTAGGTCCCATTTGTTTATTTTTCCTATTATTTCCATTACTCTAGGAGCTGGTTCAAAAAAATATTGCTTCAATTTATGTCAAAGAGTGTTCTGCCTATGTTTTCTTCTAGGAGTTTAGGGTTTCTGGTCTTACCATTTAGGTCTTTAATCCATTTTGAGTTTGTTTTTGTATATGGTGTTAGAGAATGCTCTAATTTCATTCTTTTACAGGTAGCTGTCCAGTTTTCCAAGCACCACTTATTGAAGAGACTGTCTTTTCTCCATTGTATATTCTTGCCTCCTCTGTTGTTGATTAATTGACCATAAGTGTGTGGATTTATTTCTGGACTTTCTATCCTGTTCCATTGATCTATGTGTTTGTTTCTGTTCCAGTAACATACTGTTTTGATTACTGTAGCTTTGTAGTATGGTCTTAAGTCAAGGATCATGATTCCCCTAGCTCTGTTCTTTCTAAGATTGTTTTGGCTATTCAGGGTCTTTTGTGTTTTAACTTTTTTTTTTTTTTTTTTAACATTTTTTGTTCCAGTTCTGTGAAAAATGTTGTTGGTAACTTAACAGGGATTACATTGAATTTGTATATTGCTTTGGGTAGTATGGTCATTTTAACAGTATTGATTCTTCACATCAGAGAACACTGTATATTTCCATCTGTGTCATCTTCAGTTTCTTTCATCAGTGTCATAGTTTTTCTCAGAGTCCTCTGCCCATTTTTTAATCAGATTGGGTTTTGTTTTGTTTTGGGTTTTTCTGGACCAATGATAACATATTCAAACAGTATCTTTTGTGGTTATTTTATTTTTAATGTTATAAATAGTATAATGATTAACACATAAATCTTGGGAAATCTCTGGTTACATCCATACAATAAATTCCTAGAAGAATAATTAGTCAAAGGACATAAATATATAAAAGGTCTTTTTATATATATTGCCAAATTTGCCCAGAAAGGGTCTTATAAATTATAACCGTCATACTGAATTTTGTTTTGGCCGTTGAACTGTTTGCCTTCTTTATATATTCTGGATATTAACCCTTTTCAGATAATATGATCTGCAAATATTTTCTCCCATTCAGTAGGCTACCTTTTCATGTTGTTGATGATTTCTTTTGCTGTGCAGAAGCTTTCTCATTTGCTGTCATCCCATTTGTTTACTTTTGCTTTTGTTGCCTTTGATTTTGAAATCAGATCCGAAACACCATCACTGAAACCAAGGTCAAGGAGCTTACTGCCTATGTATTATTCTAGGAGTTTTAGGGTTTTAGGTCTTATATTCATCTTTAATTCATTTTAGTTAATTTTTCTGTACAGTATAAGACAGTAGTCTAGTTTCATTATTTTCCATGTGGCTGTCCAATTTTCCCAATACCATTTCTTGAAGAGACTGTCTTTTCCCACTGCATATTCTTGGCTCCTTTGTTGTAACTGAGCATATATGGCTTATTTCTGGTCTCTCTATTCTGTTCCGTTGATCTATCTGTCTTCATTTATGCTAACACCGTACTGTTTTAATACTATAGCTTTGTAATACAGTTTGAAATCAGGGAGAGTGTGATGCTTCCAGCTCTGTTCTTCCTTCTTAAGATTGCTTTAGTAATTTAGGGGTTTTTGTGACTCCATACAAATTTTAAGGATTTTTTTGTTCTATTTCTGTCAATGTTTTGAATCAAACATTCAGTTAGCCCCTCCTTTGCAGATAAACTGAGAACTAGAAATCAGACAAACTTATGAAGAAATGAGCTCAGGTTTACCTATCATGTGACTGTCCTGGTAGCTGACATGGTTGATCTTTGCCAAGTACGGAAAAAAGACGAGTTACAAGCAGCTGTTTAAGAAATCTCAAAGACTCCCATCTCTGTGGGTGAATATTATTGATATGTCCATTATTGAAACTGCATTGATTCCCAGAACACCATACTCAAAATATAAACACAAACATATTATCAAATGTAATTTTAAATTATCCACCACTTTGATTATCAAATTCAAACCCAAGCCCGTCCTCATTTTAGCATGCTTACTTGAAAGTTGTCTGTAAAACTATCTATAAGGATTCTCACATTTTCTAGGATGAGGAGTTAATAGATGTACACATTTGGAGCAATGCCTAAGCCTAATTTTACTCACTTTTTGTTTAGTTCAAGTCCTGTCCAGTACTCTGGAATTAATCCTCCAGAATGGGAAAAGCATCTGATAGTAACCAGGGTGCTGAATTAGAGAAGGGAAAGGCACCGTAGGAGTAGCTAACATCTATCTGATTTTATTGGTATCTTCTAAAGAAAGCCCCTCAGGTAGAACGAACATCTATACAGAGACATCTAGTGGCAAAGGAGAATCATGCAGTTATTGGCCTCGACAACATGTGAATTTTACCTTTGCTCCATCTTCATCCATCAAGGGGGGGGAAAAAAAATCCTGAACTCTAGATAATGACCACTTACAGTATTTACAACAGCATCAGAATAAGAAAAAAAAGGCAAAGAATTTTAACCTAATCTTTTTTCATAAATAATAAAATTAAGCTTATAGCCAAGATGGATTTATTTCCACTGGGTTTCTCTATTTTTCTCAAGCCATAGTACCATTCAGAGGTAAAAGAACAGTTTTACCAAACTCAATCTTTCCAGAGACATTAAAAGCCAGAATAAACCAACTCCTGTATGTTGCAGAACATTAGTTTAATAGCATTACTTTATAAAGCAATATGACTGCAACAAAAAAACTAAGAAAACTAATGATCTATATCACAATTGAAATCATTAAAATGAAATCACAATGAACCTTAATTAAACTATTCAGTGACCTCAACATAGTTTCTTATGGGTCTTTTTTTTTATATATAAATCTTTTTCTTTCTTTCTTTAAAATGAGGTTGAAAATTAAGCAAAAACTTCCTTTAGTGCAAATAGTGTTTTCCCCATTCGCTTCCTTTCCTTCTGGAACAAAAAAAGCAACTGCTTTTCAGGTTTTCCTGGCGAGGTGGAGAGCAAAAGACAGGAAAATGGTGGACATTTTGATCTGAGTCTCAAAAAGGTGTCTACTATGAAGACCAACAGGTACAATGGTTTTATTTTAAATTAATTGTGATCTTAATCATTTCAGCAAACCAACCTGGAATCTTGCTCAAGACTAAACTTCAGAATGAGTATTTAATTGGCAACGTGTGTTGTTTTTACCTTGCCTTCAAGGCAGGAATTTCTTTCCGCCACCAGAAGAACCAGTCAAACACTTTCGGCTCTCCCCCATACGAGCTTCTCTCGTCCCAGAGCTGATCCTTTTCTCCCCTCATAATTACCATAGTTTCCCATGTTCCCTGATATAAAAGTGGGCTTTAATATTTTATGGTCAATTTGCAGTCACGTCAGCTTGTGAAAACACTAAGGTTGCATTTGGAATTGTTCCCCAGTCACCAGGCAGAGTTGATATCTCACTTTTCAGGGCACCTCACTTCTGACTGCTCAAATACTCACTGTTCTCCCCGTCAGTCGCTCAGTATTTACCAGGTGCGAGATGTTCTGGCATGGATTTTTACTGAGGAAGCCTGAAACTGTTAAACATCTCATTTCACCTATTCCCAGATTATAAGTTGATCCTATTTTTATACAACTACATCATATATCATAAGCATATAAGATGATAAATATCTATAACAAGCAAACAAATTGGTACAAACTTGAAGAGCATTGAGAAACTTATCTTAGCTAAAAGGGCAGCAAAAGCATGAAGTAGTGACTCTCTGAATCCAGATGGGGGAGATGGGGAAAGGGTGTTACTTTCTTGTAAGTTTTAACAAATAGAGTACGATGATAGTTATGAAAACCTTTTATTATGCATCCATTTAATATTGACTATACGTTTTTCAATCTTTTCCCCTATCCTGCTCCCAAATGTCTCATCCACCCACAGCTTTTCTCAGACAATGTATATTATCCCCATTACAGGTGGGATTTTTTTTTTTTATTTGTAATCAAAGGCCAGACTAGACTTGGGGTACAGCTGGCTGATGAAGTCATCATAAGTCATTATATGTACAGAGTCACCCAGTGGGGTAGATTAGGATACGGTAGGGAAGATGGCATTGGACAAACTGAATTTATAAATTCTGACAGAATGATATATATATAGAGACAGACATATATGCATATAGGAATTTAGATATAAATACATGTATTTTATATATGTATACATACATACATATGTGTGTGTATATATACATACACAGTTTGATTCCCTAGATCTGCACCTTGAGAGGGCCTGGAAGCAATGACACCTCAGTAACAACGAACACACCTAGGGTCCAGATCTTGGCTTTTAATTACCATTGTCCAATAAAAGAAATTAAGGCTCCCTGGAGCCTTATGTGCACATAATTGAAGCAGGGAAAAGTACAAGATGGGCCAGGAGCATCTTGTTATGCCAGAGAGCAAGGATATGCACAAAGGAGGATGAAAGTATATTAGAAGGACAAGGAAACCAGCTTCAGCAGACTTCTACTGATTAAACTGGGAGCAATTTGAGGATTGTATCAAATACAGACAGTAATGGAGTATAATCCATTGAATAAAGTAGGAAACAGTACTATTTAAGTAAATAGATAAATTGATAGTTTGGTGCAGAAAGATATTTCATATAGTGTTAAAGTACCTCCCCACAAAATACTTGCTTATTACTATGAAAAACAGTAATTTTACAGTGGGCAAAGTCTGGCAGGCACCACCTTAATAAAAAAATCAATCATTTGCAATGGGACAAATCAAAATCACATGCCACACAAAAGGAACAACTTAGCATCACTTCTGGCAAATTCCCGACAGAATCACAATTGAGTCTAAACTTTAGGCAATATCAGACAACCCCAAATAAGGGCACTCTTCAAAATAATTGGCCTTTTATTTTCAAAAGTGTCCAGATTATGACAATCAAGACTAAAGAACTGTTTCAAAGTGAAGGAAGGTAAAGACAGATGACAGCTTGACTGAGACATTGTGCTATACACTGGAGGTTGACACACTGTAATTGGCTGTACTTCAATTTATAAAAAAGAGGGGAGATGACAGCTAAATTCAACAAGTGATTCTGCTGGATCCTTCTGCCATAAGTGGCATTATTGGTACAATGGATGAAATCTGAATGAATGCTGAGGAATACACCACAGCAATGCATACATGTAAATTTTCTGATGTGGTTGTTAAATTTGTTTACGTAAGACAATATCCTTGTTAGTGAGAAATACACATGGAAGTGTTCAGAGTGAGCAGCATACTACCAAATGATTCAGGGAAAAAAATGCTTGTACTGTACTTCCAACTCTTCTCAAAGTTTATGCTTATCTCAAAAGTTTAAAAATTTATCTGTGAATATCTGCCCAAGTAGTGGAATAAAACTGCTTTCAAAATATTTATATAAAATTAATTCAAAACCAGTTTTCCACATCTGCTCCATTAATTGACTATTTGATTAGAAAACCTATCACTCTATTTAGAAGGTGTTTTTTTTTTCTATTTGACATGATGGATTCAACAAATACAGCCAATGAGTACATACAGGGAAGTACATACTAGGGAAGTAAGACCCAGCAGAGAATAAAGTAGACAGTGTCTTAGTCTTACTGAGTTTACATTCTGTTGAGATGGACAATAAGTAAGTAAATAATTTCAGACAGTGATTAATGACATGGAAAAAAGTAAAACAAGGCAATGTGAGTGGATAGGGTGGGAGAGGGTAACTTTAGAGAAAGTGGTCAGAGTTTCCCTCAGAAGATTATACTCAAATGACGAGATCCAGCAAATGAGAAAATCTGGACAAAGACAGTCCAGGCATGGGAAACACCTTGTACAAAAGTCCAAGGCAAGAACTGTAGGAAGAGAAGAGTGGCCAGAGTGGCTGGAAAGCAGCAAGCAAGGGATAAGAGAAGAGGTCACAGATACTGGGCAGGGCCAAAGTCATACTGGGCTTTGTGGGGCCATATTGAGAAGTTAGGGTTTTAATCTAAGAGCTGTGAATAACTACGAAAGAGTTTTGACCTTAATGATCTATCTTACTTTTAGAAGAGCACACTGTCCACACTGCAGGACAAACGAATTGGTTGCAGGGAGGCAAGAAAATAGCATAATGATAAATTAGGAAGCTACTGTAGAACAAATAGGAAATAATTGGTAAAAACCAAGATACCAGTTGAGACATAAAATAGACTGGGAACGTACCTTGGACTTGGTAATACTCACAACACAGTTTTATAAGATACTACATATTTTTGATTCAACAAATTCTGTGTACTTGAATTAACTTCTATTTTAGTATTGAACTCTCTAACCTTGGCAGGAATAAAGTAATTAGGAGCCTGAAAGCCTGGTTAAAACAAAAACAAAACAAGCCCAAAAATAAACCCAGACTTACGGTCAATTAATCTTTGACAAAGGAGGCAAGATTACACAATGGATTAAAGACAGTCTCTTCAGCAAATGGTGTTGGGAAAACTGGTCAGCCACATGCAAATCAATTAAGTTAGAACACTCCCTCACACCATACACAAAATAAACTCAAAATGGCTTACAAACTTAAACATAAGACAAGACACTATAAACCTCTTAGAAGAAAACAGAGGCAAAACATTATCCAACATAAATCTAAGCCATGTTCTCCTAGGGCAGTCTACCCAGGAAACAGAAATAAAAGCAAAAATAAACACATGGGACCTAACTAAACTTATGAGCTTTTGCACAGCAAAGGAAACCATAAGCAAAACCAGAAGACAACCTACAGAATGGGAGAAAATATTTGCAAAAGATGAGATGGACAAAGGCTTAATTTCCAGAATATATAAACAGTTCATACAACTTAGGAAAAAAACAAACAAACCAATCTAAATATGGGCAGAAGAACTAAACAAGCAATTCTCCAGTGAAGACTTACAAATGGCCAACAGGGTGGGGGAGGGTATAGCTCAGTGGTACAGTGTGTGCTTAAATTAGCATGCACAAGGTCCTGGGTTCAATCCCCAGTACCTCCATTAAATAAATAAATAAATAAATAAAGATAGATAAACCTAATTACCCACCCCACCCCCACCAAAAAAGTAGAAAGAAATGGCCAACAGGCACATGAAAAAATGCTCAACATCACTAATTATTAGAGAAATGCAAATCAAAACTACAGTGAGGTATCACCTCATACCAGTCAGAATGGCCATCATTCAGAAGTCCACAAATAATAAATGCTGAAGAAGGTGTGGAGAAAAGGGAGCCCTCCTACACTGTTGGTGGGAATGTAGGTTGGTGCAGCCTTTATGGAAAACAATATGGAGATTCCTTAAAAACTAAAAACAGACTTACCCTATGACCCAGCAATCCCACTCCTGGGCATATATCCAGAGGGAACTCTAGTTTGAAAAGATACATGTACCCCAGTGTTCCTCCTTTTGACAAGCACCTCCTTCAATAAAAATGAATGCTCTACCCTAACGTGAGATGTGCTAAGTAGTAGTAGTTTTTATTCAAAAAAGTGTTGATTGACATAAAATGAGCACAAATTTGTCATGTGAAGCAAAAAGGGAGGATACATTTACAACTTAAAAACAGGAGATGAGATGTCAGGAACTACTCTAATCCTCAAAGTTTGTGGGGTGAGTTGGGCCAGAGAAACAGAGTTTGAAAAAAATCAGAACATCAACCCTGCACTTCAGAAATGTTACCTAACGGTACAACACCATAACCAGCCTAGAAAGGGTATGTTAAACTATCAGATTTGACTAAAACCTGGAAAATAAATACATCCCTGGAGCCCACTCTAACCCACAAACCAACTTTGTGATGTCAAGTGATCCACCCAGATTAACTTCCCTTCCTGAGGTCAGTCTTCTTTGGAGGTGGAAAGAGTCAGAACACATTATGGGGACAAGGATTTTTGTTTTTAGTTGTTTTTTTCTCAACTCCTCGTATCTGCCTAAAAAGCAGAACCTCCTAGAAGAATCCATCTGTCATAAACTGCCCCCCTGGAAGAAATAACCAGGGAAGACTGATTCCTGTGTCAAGAGACAAGAAGTTGGCACCAGGATAAGAAACTGACTAAACAAACATCACAAAACCCCACCTCTCATCTCACCTTTTAAGGGCCCATATTTCTCTTTCCTAAAAGTCATTTATTTTCTTATAAGTAACCTTCTCCTCCATTTTTCCCCCAAGGAAGATGGTATATTTGCCCCAGTTCTAACTGCCTCCTTGAGTTACATTTTTCTGTGAACACTCCTGTTTGTACATGAATACAAGTCTGTCCTTTCTCTGCTAATCTATCTTTGCCAGTTTAACTTGCACACCCACAATCAATAAACCTAAGAGGGTAGAGAAAAAGGGTTTCCTCCCTAACAGAAGAAAACAAAATTCTTTTAATAAAAGGAACAAGATAAAGGACAAAGCCCATTTCTCACCTAGTTATTCTCACAACAAATTCAATTTATAGATATTTTATATCCCAACTAAATCTCACAAAGAATTTTAAGCAACACCCAACAAAAATACATATAGAAAAATAGCAAACTATTGTTGACTTAAAAAATGTACAACATGAGAGTTCTGAGTCTGAGTTTTATTCAAGGACTTTCTGAAGACTATGGCCAGAGAAATAGCCTCTCAGTGGTTCCATGGGAACTGCTCCAAAGAGGCAGGGGAGGAGCCAGTTTACGTACGAATTTTGGGGGCTTGGAAACACATGCAGTATCTTAGTGAAACATTACTGCTGATCACAAAGAACAGGTACCTCACGTTTAATGAGTTAAGTGCTTTTCTGTGTATGGGAAGATGCAACAATCTAAGGTCCCCGAAATTCTTCCTGAGATACACAACCAACTATATTAAGATCTATTTACTCAGAGCACACAGCAGCCCATCCTGGTTTTCATCCTGAATTCGAGGTGTACTGTCGGTGGGCAACTGCAGTGGGTTATGACTTAGCCCTTGTAGAACTGGGTGGTGAGCAATGCTCTGTTTTCCTTTGTTCCAACTACCAACAATAATAAATCATTCCCCAGAAAATTTAAGGGAGGGAGTACAGGAAGTCTCCAGATCTTAAATGTCTATATAATTCACTTTTCTAAGGTAGGCAAAGGGAAAAGGAAAGTACGGTTGATTTTCATTTTCAAAAGGGGAGAAATACAGAGGAAGCAGAACTTTTCTTAGCTCCGAGGGCTAAATGGGATTTCTCAAGTGGGATTCTAACGAAACGCTGAGCCATGATGTAGGCAGCATCCCTGACGACATTCCCACTGCAAACGTGGCATCAGTGTTCATGAGAATGTTTCCGGCAGCATTCCTCCAAGAAACGTAGGAATAAGAGCTCAGTGAAGCAACTCTTACCTAAGGGGCAAATGAGCTGATTAGCATTCCTGTTTCTTTTCTCTCCTGCTGGCATGACTCAGCTTCTTAAAGCTTTAGCGTCCCTGGTTACATTGATCAGAATTTGACAGAAGCCAGAGCAGGAGTTCCTCGGTCTCATATTTGGTGTACTTCCACAAATACACACACACAAGCCCTCAAAGAGGCACAATGCTTCGAAGCACTTTCCCACGTGACTGGCATCTGCAATGATCACAGTGTAATTAGCACGAGAGAGGGAGAGAAATTTCACTGAAAGTCTTCTAGGTTAAAACGGTGACCCCAGCTCTGGCTCTATAAATGCATGAGCTTTGAAAAGCCATTTACTTTCTGTGTCTCCATCCCTGAAGTATCTAATATGCACCTTGGAAAAGTTACATCTTAACAAAGAAACGCCAAAAAATAGACGTCTACTCCTTTCAGTCGTTAGCCACCAGTAACTCACTGCACGTCTTCTACAGAGGAACAAAGAGACATTCCTAACACAGCAGAGCGTACAAACGCATAACCAATTGGAGCAGCTCGTTTGAAAATTTGTCACTTCCTAGAGAGTTACGAGTATGAATTGGGGGAAAAAAACAGATTTGTCCTTGAGACCCAATGAATCATTTTCTAGGAGGCGGCGGGAAAGTCAGAAGTACGGAATATGGAATGTTCAGCAGATGGTTCTACTTTTGATTACATGCAAAGTGAAAGCAGTTCAACAATCAGGGGAAAGAAAAAGAAAGTTAACAGGAAATCTTGTCCACATGTTTCAAGAAGAGCTTCACAATTTCTTTCTTTTTCCGATTGCTTCCAAGAAATGATTTCTCCTGGTCTGCTTTTTGGTAATGCAATACAGAAAACTGTGTCATTGTCACTTGAAGCCTGTTCAACCAGTCGGATGGTCAGCTAGTTAGGGGTTCTATGAAGAAAGAGGTCACTGAAGAGAAAATCAAATGGGTTGTTTCCTTTTGAAGGAAGGTAATAGAATACTGTGGTTAAAAGTATAGATTTGGAGTCAAAAATGCTTAGATTTAAACACCAGCTTGCAAGATGACAGAGCAATTTACTCACCTCTCTATACGTTTGTTACCTTTTATTTGCAAAATGGGAGCCCCAGTAACTGTAAGCCCATCACCAGGTCACTTTGAAGATTAAATAGCGTGACTCATGTAAAGGGCTTGACATAGGATCTGCTGTATAGTAAATGCTCACATTCATTGCAATGATGGCACCTTTAGCAGAGTGACACAGGTTACTCAGCTAAGCACCCACCCGAAGAGGTGCCCCCACTAATAACTACTGAGAAACAGAAGAGGAATCTCATGCTGACATAGACTAAGCTACTAGACTCAGAAATCTAGTCATGTATTCCCCAAAACTATTATATATTCTAAAAAATTTTTTCTCCCCAAAATGTTTTCCCCTCAAAAACTTTAGTTCAAGATTTCAAGTGTAGCTTAAATTTACTTTAACTCGCTGAAGAACATTCCATCTTACATAAACACATTTTAAAAATACAATTAAGAGAAACAATGAGATTCCATACGGGGAAAGAAGACAATGAACATGTATTCACGATCTGAACTTCACAGATTATAGCTGGAATGTTTGTACAGCTGCACTGTTTAATTGGTTTACTATCTTCCCAGAATTATGAGCAATACAAGAGGAAGACTGCTAGACTGTTCTTTTCGTCCTGCAGGGAGTTGGGAGAAAACTTGTCACAGAAGCAGTTTAGTTTAGAGATGGAGGCAATCGGTTTACTTTGAGTTTGGGAGATGGAAGAAAAGAGCAGAAAACTCCAGAACACAGATGACAGGACCGTCTATGTATATCAAGAATGTGGCTATTGTATCCAGAAGATGTAACAAAAGTGCACAAGATAAACAATAATATAGGAATAAAACAGGAGTGTACCGCCTGCTCCCACAGCTGAACCCAGTTCCCACTGATGGGTAATCTTGAACCATTTAACCCAGATTAAATCCTCCCCAGAAACACTAGACTCTTATCTCCCAAAACAAAACTTTCCTCACTTAAACATAACAATTTCCATGGACTTCATCCACCTTCCAGACAGAAGTCCACCATTCCCCATATAGACTGGTCTGTATGCCAAGTCAGTGTTGCTCCTGGGGACAGGATAGCTTTCCTCTCTCCTGAATCCTTGTGTTTCCGTATCCTGGTAAGGAAGAGATGACGGAATTACAGAACAAAAAGACCGTTCAGAGCTAGAGGTAGAGCAAGGAAAAGACCCTGGATTTTGAGTCTGAAGATCTGGGTCAGCTCCCAGCAGGGTTACCAACTGGATCATCTCGGACAAATAGTAAATCCCCTCTCAGCCTGTCATGAAGTAGGTGTAATGACATCCTTCCTAAGAGTTTGAGGATTAAAAGGAATGATAGATGTCAAAATTCTTCGTAAACGTTAACGCACCGTGAGAGCTTGCTACAGTGACTGTTTGAGAAGGTTTCCAACAGCTGTGTTTTACCTCCCGCAAAGAGACTGCCTTTCTTAGGAGCAGGTACTGCTTTCCCATTTCTTTTATACTCTCTGATTTCTTGAGAGGTGTCTGCAGAGAGTACGCAGAAAGAACACTGAACTCTAAGACTTGGGTTTCAGTTTCCTCCAGAAGTCATTTTAATCTCTTGATCCCAGTTTCTTGGCTGAGAAGTTTATTTTCTCACATGATAGGAAGCCCAAAGGTGGCAAGTTTCTGGATTAACTGATTCAGTGGCTTGATGATGTCATTAGAGATCACCTTCTCTGCTTTACTGTCCTTCAGCCTAAGGTTGGTCAGGAGGTGACAACCCGGAGCACCTGGGGCTACATATTTCCTCTTTCACTTTGCCCTTAAGTGGGAATATGCATCCTTACCCTAAACAGTAAGCTACTAACAGCCACCAGGGGAAATGCTACAGCACGCTGACTACGGTTCTCCATTACAACTGCACTTTTAAAAACACCCACTTCCCACACCCTAGAGATTCTGATTCAGTGTATCTGGAAGGGAAGGAGGTTGGGTCATCTTTTTTATTTTCTAAAGCACCCCAGATGATTCAAACAGGCAGCCAGGGATGAGAAACCACTTCAGAGTAATTATGATGCACCCATAAAGCTGGGGATGGGAAATTTAAAGGGAACCAAAAAGTGGCTCCTGGAGCTACCCAGCGTATACCCTTCGAAGTGTTCAAAATGTACATCCGCATATTAAACGTTCAACGATAAAGAAAGCTAGTTAATTTTTGTTTTGTTTTGTTTTGTTTTGTTTCTGGCTACTTAAAGAAAGGACCTGGCAAACAGAACAAAAGAGCTAACAGCTGAGTGAAGAACTAAGGGCAAAACTCCCCTTTTACTAGTCTCAGACCAATTTTCTTACAGGAATTTCTCAGATGAATCGGACATGGATGAACTGTATCGGCATGAAACGGCAAGTTTAATAAGACCAAAGTTAAGGAGCACACAGCTCAGAGGTCCAGATAAAGTTGCCATTCAGGAATCTGAACAAGTAAAGTCGGTATCAGGACCAGCGGACCATGAGGTGACAGTGATCTGAGGCAGAAGCGATTTCTAATAGGAACTTAGCCAATTGCAGAGAATAGGTGACTTGGAATCCATAAAAGAGAATCACGGTGGAAGTGACATTAGCTAGAAATGGGACAAGAAAGGACAGCAGTTGCAGATACCGCTCAAGGTGAACTGGCGGTCTTCACTTCATGGAAGCACAGGGAAGAAAGGGGACTCTTCTCGAAGTCACAGCGAGGCAGCGGGATGAACTACGCAGGACCTCTGAATAAGCAATACTCACATTATTGTGCCTTTAGCGGAATTTTTCTTGCCAAGGTGCAAGACTCGTGATCTAGCAAACCAAACATTTGGGTTCTAGCCAAAAGGGAATTAAAAGTACAGAACACTAATAACTCAAAAAACACTTCCAACTGGTACGTGGGAAATGAAGGACGTGGGGAAAACGCAGTACAGACATTCTGATATGCGTCAAGAACAAGATATGAGAGAAGCGATGATGTAAATGGTTTATCAAAATGGCATTAGTGAGGTCATTAGTGATGTCTGAACGTTGGCAACTCGAGGAGTCTTGAGTATGTAAGCAGAATCACAGAGAACACAGTTCTGGCAAAGTTACAAATAGGAAGCACTTGTGCAAACATTATGTGACAATGTCCCTTTGGGAAAGTCATGAGTGCAGTCCAAAAAGTAGTGTGTTTGTCCAGTCTGAAGAAGCAGTTAGGTAATTCCTGACTCCTTCTGCAAGCACTCCTTTGAATATTTTCAGAGTCAAATCATCACCAGATTCTAGCTGGCAGCCATTGACAGAACAACCTTCCAACACACACCACTTCAACACAAATGAGAATCAGGAAGACCTTCCATCTACATTGAACTTTCTCTCTCTCAAGAGACTTCCGGCTCCTGTCTGAAACCTGCATTCGCCAAGTCTCAGAAGGGCTGTCAGGCATGTCTCCTACCCTGCTCCCTCACGTTGAGAGCTCTGTATAGCATAGTTTTTCCTCTTTGCAAGGGGAGGGGTGGAGAGAGTTTGGAATGAGAAAGTTTGATTAATAAAAATAGTGTGGATTTAAAAACCCAAAAGAATTGAAGACAAAAATGAGACCATCTTTTGTGAGAATTCATTCAACCAATACCTCTAAGAACCTATGATAAACCAGACACCATGATAAATGGTTAAGATCATGAAAGTATTCTGCCAACTGCAGAAGAGGTGACTAAGAGAATTTGTGACCCGAAGCTTAGGAAGGTGGTGGTAGGAAGGTGTCTGAGCTGAAATGACAGTTCACGCAAGTTCTAGCGGTGGTGGTTTGATGGACGGGAGAGAGGAAGGAATGGTAAAGGGTAACAAATTTCTTGTTTCTGTAACTTTGTTGTTAGTACACGCAGTACTTACTCCTTCCCAAATTTTATATAATTTTCCAATTTGTAAATCTCTGTACTTTACTTGTTAATACATCCAATGGCATTAAGCCAGAGGAACCTATGTTAAAAACTGGCTCCAAATTTGCCTTTCAGGAAGTCTTCCCTCCTCAATCACTCTGCAACTGCCCCCTCAGGACCCCTACACTACTGTGTACTAGAGGGTTAAGCCCAGACTCAGACTGGTTGCGTTCATATCCTGGCTCTAAAACTTGTAAGGTGTGTGATCTGAGATTTTCTCAAAAACAAATAATCCCTTGAAAACCCTTGTCATGGTTCCCGGCACAGGAAGCGTGGACAGCAAATGTTAGGTACCATCACTGATAGCTGATTACCTTAAATTCTTCTTGATTTGTTTCATACAAAGATGTCTGGTCTCAAGAAATGTCTGTTAAATAACTGCCTCCATAAATAAACTCTAATAATTGGAAATATGATGCTCAGACCTGAATATCTTAATTCATAAATGGCCATAGGTTAGAAATTCAGAGCATTGTTCTTAGAGTGTGTCAGAAATTCTGAGCATTTTTTGCTGGAGAGGCTGTGGAGGAAAGGGAACCCTCCTACACTGCTGGTGGGAGTGCAGTTTGGTGCAGCCACTGTGGAAAACAGTATGGAGATTCCTCAAAAGACTAGGAATAGACTTACCGTATGACCCTGGAATCCCACTCTTGGGCATATACCCAGGAGGAACCCTACTTCAAAATGACACCTGCACCCCTATGTTCACAGCAGCACTATTTACAATAGCCAAGACATGGAAACAGCCTAAATGACTTGTGGTTGCCAAGGGGGCGGAGGGAGGAAAGGGATAGACTGGGATTTCAAAACTGTAGAATAGATAAACAAGATTATACTGTATAGCACAGGGAAATATATACAAGATCTTGTGGTAGCTCACAGAGAAAAAATGTGACAATGAATATATATATGTTCATGTATAACTGAAAAATTGTGCTCTACATTGGAATTATGATTATAAATCAGTAAAAAATGTTTTTAAAAAAAAGAAATTCTGAGCATTTTCATTGTATTGTGTTGGGTTAGATACGAGGGTTAAGTGGACTTTAAAAGCGTGCGCTCACGTTCATGAACTTTTAAGATCTGACACACTTAAGCTCACAGGAAAACGCAGTCACTCCTGTCTCTAATACTCAAACATCCACAATTTCACTCCTACTAAGATATAAGAAGTGGGAGGTGGTAGTAACTTCTGGATAAATATTTCAAGGCTAGAAAATCTAAGAAGAGAAGACTATGAAGGATCAACTTTATGATAAATTTCTGAGACTCTAATCAGACTCCATGCCAGGCCATCTCCTCCCTGGAGGGATGGAGGGGGGATGCAGCCACACGGGTCAAGGAGCACACCTGGGAGGCTCATGCATGGTTCACCTCCCCCTCTGAAGCGAGGCTCGGAGGCTCCAGCGCATCTATGGTTCACCCTGGATCCTAAGCTAATTTAATAAAGTTGAAACGTCCCTAAAGTCAGAAGCCTGCATAGATGACTTCTAGAGGGTCTTGCAGGCACTGCTCGGTGAGTCCACAGCTGTGCAGCTGAGTCCCTGAAGTGTGAACGCCAGAGACACTGACACCAGCAGTGACATACAGCCTCTTACCAACCTACTTAAGTCCTCATGGAGGTCTTTTTTTTCCCCTCTCTTTTCAAACAATAATATCTGATACCTGAACTTCCTGGAGACTTAACAGACCCCTCGACTGTTTAGCAATGCTGCTATGACGTATGATAGCAACATACAGAAAGCCATTGCTCTGCCCTTTGCCATGGTTCTATTGAAAATAAAAACATACCTGATGTTGACACAACGTCACCGAGTCAAGGACAGGATTGTTTGTTTACGAAGGTGGAGGTGTTTGGGAGAAGAGGGGAATTTTTTCAATAGCACAATACTTGGCAGCAATTAATTCAATGTTCCATTTAATCCACTTGCACACCCTGAGGTTTAACACAATATTCCTTAGAACCTGTGATAATTGTCCGAGTAATTTAACAGGACATATCTCCGACAGAGCTTGAGAAAAAGAAGCAGGGGGTGGGGGAAAAATAAGAAAGATTAAGGTACAAATAGCTCTTTCTAAAAACAGAGGTCACCTGTAGTAGAATTGAATGGTACTCTTATCATCTCTCCATATACCTTCTAAAAGCATTGACTGAAAACTTTCTTGCTTGCCTTCTTATATTTTTTTAGAAAACACTAAGACATGTTATACTGGCACACAGGCAATTAACTTTTATTACACAAACATAGTGTTAGCATTTTAAAATCATTTATCAATATACTCTGAAGGGGAGGCAATGAACAGTCCCTCCCATTACAAATCACCCAAATTCTCTTTGTAGACACTCTTTTCAGATGAAGGTGAAATAAAAAAAACCTCTAGGTCTTTCTAGTCACTCTTTTTAAAAAAACAAATTACTTAGCAAACCAGTTTGAATGTGATTTTCAGGCAGTGATGTGCTGGTAAGTGTTTAAGAATCAGCTCTCACTTGTAAACACTCCCCCTGTGGCTGACTGCACCGTGATGTGCCCGACACTGTGCTGGGAAGACAGACACCCAACTGGTTCTCACTAACTGGTATGCACCCACCCTGACACACCCCGACAGAGGCAGAAGATGAAACACACCACCAAACTTCAGCTGTTAGACCGACGCTTAGGGAGGTGGGGAAGCGTATGAGAAGCGATTGTTTTCCCTCTGCCTCACTGGGAATTTTGCTAATAATTTACATTTATCCCAGATCCTAGTCTAGGAGATACAACAAGAACAACTTAAAATATGTCTAGATGACACTGTAACAGCCTTTATGAGGATTAGTGACTCGGATAAAGCACTTAGCATAAATTATCCCAGGGACTCCTCAAGGATCCCTGAGGAGTAAGTAGGCAGTAAGTGTGAACTCATTTTACAGGAAGCGAAGAACTTCTGAGAAGATAAGAAATCAAATTGGGCAACAGAACATTAACCAGCAATAACCCTTTTCAGCTGCACAATGGAAGAAGCCCACTCCTCCAGGATAAACAATTAATCCCCGCACGCTCCAATCTTAATGTTCCAACGGCTGTTCCACCGAAACTCAGCCTGCTTGTCACCCAGCAGGTGCTTGAGGACTTGGTTCGAGAACAACTAGCCTCTGTGAATGTGTATTTTCCTTCCTTGACCATCCTAAAAATTTATGTCTGGAATCAAGGGTAGCCTTAGGAAGTAAGCCATCTTATTGAGAAACTGAAATTTGCCTTATCCTTCTTGTAGAAAACTCATTAGCCAAAAAAAAAAAAAAAAAAAAAAAAAAAGCTTTTTTTTTTTTTTTTAACATTTATTGTCTGCTCTCCTAAGTATGCCTTTGTAACCTCAATTCCCTGGGAGAAAAGTAACCAGTTCTGGTTTCAGATCCACTGGGGTGGATTCAACTGTGTGATCTCAGAGGTAGAGGGCACGGAGTTGGGGTGGGGGGTTGCCCCTGAAGAGACCTTGGAGAGAGCTGGGTTTCCAAGGACTGGAAGCTGGGGGTGACAGCCTCGATGAGAGGTGGAAGGCTGGGAGTAAAAGACGCTGGTCCCTCACAGCACCCAAGCAGCAGCAGAGCTTCCGTGTGACAGCCAGGACGCGGACATGTCCCATGCAGGGGGTGAATGGTAGTGGGGAACCACCTTCGAACCAGCCACACAAGCTTAAACAGTAAACCCCTCAGCAACTCTTAATCAGGACAGAACAGAGGCCCCTTGTCTAATTTTTCTGGTTCTTTTCAGCCCCCTTGGCTCTTTGCTATTCTGAGAGAGATGGAGAGTGGCGGGGAAGGTCCACTGAAGCAACAGCTTGAGTTTGGCTGTCCTGCTAGCCCAGCAGAGACATCCACATATATTTTTTAAATTTTAACTAGTTTATCGTGGTATAATTCCTGTACAGTAAACCACACACATGTCAGATGTACAATTTGATGAATTTTGATAGACGTGTACACCTATGAAACCACCACCACAATCCACATAGCTAACATTTCCATCCCTCCCCAAGAGGTGCAAATTTCGAACTCCCCGTTTATCCCTTCCCACATCCTTTACCCCCTGGTAACCTCAAGTTTGTTGTCTCTGTGAGTCTGTTTCTGTTTTGTAGATGAGTTCATTTGTGTCACTTTTTTTTCTTTTAGATTCCACATATGAGTGGTATTACATCGTGGGAGTCATCCATATGTAAGCTGATTCAGAGCAACAAAGTGAGGTGCTTTCTGCCTCTCAGTGTCTTACTGAAAATCTTGGCGTCCCTTTACTGGAGCAGGAAGGGCTTTTTCCAGCCCTCCCTTGCCTTAGGCTAACTGGAAACCTCACCCTCTTAACCCCATACTCCTATGAATGTTCCCTGGCTCCACCAATACCTCCAATGCAAATGAACTAACTGCTCATAAGCTCAGTCCGGTGGCTCAGGGCTCTGACGTCTTACCCCTGCAGCATGCAGGTTACCCTAGGCCTTGGGATGCGCCCCTCTGGTTAAAATAATCTGATTAAAGACGTAGAGGCAGTCCTCTTTACATTAGTCATTTCCCTGGAAAAAAAGTTGTGTCTGACCTATCTTTTTGCCTCATTTGGCCACTCAGCTGTATCTGAGATGCGTTTCTAGAATCTTGTCTGCTTTGTGCAGAAATTTTATGAAGCAAAACAAAGGCAGGCAAAGCATGGTGAACAAATCAATCTCCACCAGTAAGTCAAGTGCCCAAAGCTTCCTGCCTTCTATGCCATCAGGGGAGAGCAAGAATATGAAAGTGTCGAGAATTGGGTTATTATGCCAGCTTTGATCTCAAAAGGCCCCCTTCCTGCTTTTAGTTGAAAGGGGGTGTTTCTACCTTCAGATTGGACCAATTATTTAACCTCTCTGGGCCAGTTTCTTCACCTAAAAGTTTGTTCAACTTGATGATCTTGTAAGGCTGCTTGCAGCACTAAAATTCTATGATTTCAAGATATTGTGAGATCCCAAAAAACAAAGGAATAGAGGGGCATTGTTCTCGTTCTATTGTTCCCCCAGCTGGATTTATCAGATTAAGATACTGAGTTATAAATAAAGGAAGAAAAGACACTGATACAATATAGAACTTGCATTTGCAGGAAGTCCATTTTTCATGCACATGGATCTTAACTATTTCACATACTAACAAATAATTGAACAGCCCATCTATAGAAATGGTTTTGTCCATTCATCTGCTTTTCTCTGTAACAGTAAAAATAACTTTATTGCTTTGTTATAAAACTACGTTTGAATAAAAATAGGGAAATGCAATCCTCAACAGTTTCTGAGATCCAGCGGAGAAAAGTCACCACCAACCCAAGCATCCCGTTATAAAACCACCAAGGTAAGAGTGCCATCTGCTGGCCTACGTTGTATAACAGTGTCTTTGTAACCTTATTCAGTAAAATTAACTCCACAAACAGCTTCTAAAATTTGTCTACACCCCTCCTTATGAAAACTCTGAGCTCTTCAATAACTTGATGTACAGAGCCTAAAAAGAAAATCCATGCGCCCTGATGTCCAAAATATACAAACCATATGACTATACCAAAATACTACTGAATTAAAACCTTGTTTTAATTGTATCCTACAATATTTACCATATCAAAAAGCTATAAACCACTAACATAACATTATAAATCAACTGTACTTCAATTAAAAAAAACTTTAAAAAATTCTAATAAATCTATCAGGTCCAAGAGTAAGTAGACAGTGTGTTTCTTTTAAAAGCTTCTAAGAAAGCTAGAATATTTGGAGTGTTTATAACGGTGAGAAAGTGTGTCAAAATTGTCAAAAGTTTCCTCAGTTTGATAGCAGCAAACTAAAGGGTAGCTCTGTTAACAGAGTTCAACGAAGACAGAAAGAACACAGTTAAGTTGGGAAGTCATACAGCAGATATAACCATCACTTCACGCCTCCACGCTGACGTCAATGAGCGGGTGAAGGCCAGGCTGAAGCCCTTAAGGGCTCTGACCTTCATCAAGTGTTATGATGCTGACATCTGGGCCACCAAGCACACTCACTCTTCTCGATCCCTCCCTCAAATCTCCCTCAGCAAAGATTTTCTTTTCAGCGAACCCCCTATAGCAATGGAGCTGCTCAGAGAATATTTCACATAAAAACAAAATTATCCAATCAATTACTTGGCAGTAAGCCTGAGATGATACCAGGAAATTTTTCTATTGCCTGAAACGTTGATGACTGTTTAGCAAAATCCTAAAATCATCTAAGAAGTGTATCAGACAAGGGGAATACTTTTTATTCAAAACAGTTCATGAAACTTCCAGGGAGGGTGTAGCTTAAGTGGTAGAGTGCATGCTTAGCATGCACGAGGCCCTGGGTTCAATCCCTCAGCACTTCCTCTAAGAACAAGTAAGTAAGTAAACCTAATTACCTCCCCCTACAAAAAAAAAAAAGTTCATGAAACTTCCTACGCAGAAAGTATCACACTGGAAGAAAACAATCATTCTAAATAGATGATATTCAGTATCCCCAAGAAGCCAAAAAGATGGACCAGCATAGTTCTTAGGCTCCTTGGCTTCCTATTAATTCTCGGCCTTACCTGTGTCATCAATATAGTCCTGTAACAATTCACTGATTCTTGACATGAAAGGTCTTTTATTTTCTCATGGTGCCATGCTGTGAGGTTGTTTGGAAAAGCCAATTATTAAAATAATAAACCCAGTAACTAGTATACCTGAAATGAGTTTAGGCATCGACAGAGGAAAGACTCCACACGGGAAAATAAATATATTTACCGTTCTTTTGTTGAAAGATGAAATCCACTGTGTTGTTTCCTATGTGTATGAACGAGTGTGAGTAAAGCCATACTACACATCACCAGCTCACCGTCTGTATTTTAAGTTTAAACTGTTTCATGATCAAAGCGTCATTTCACAGTTAGTCTTGGCGAGGTATTTTCACGCCTTCTTCATCACTGGCACCAGGATAAGGATGCAGCTGCCTGAAGCTCACATGCTGCTTCTAGTTCTCTGAGAGCATTCTTAGGTCCACTTGTACGCCTCCACCAAAATTGCCAAGTACCCACGACAGGGCTCGGAATCCACACCCACAAAAACACAGGAAACCAAGGTCATGACTAGAGACAACTTGGAGGAAATTAGTTTATATAAAACCTGCCACTCCTTATACCTACTCAACATTGAAAACCACCCCAGATCAACTACCACGACAAAATTCAGACCAAGAATAATTTACATTTGTATTACACACCATAATAAAATATTTTCCCATATACTATTTCATTGGCTTCTCAAGTCACCCTCTGATGTAGGCAGACCATTCTACAAATCACTTGCGATCACACAATTTTTCATAGCTGGAAAATACCTACTGGATTTTTCCACCTGAGTCATGTTTACCGTTAAGACTGAAAACCCAGGAGAGTTTGTCAAATACACCAGGAAACACTAAACCATCAACAACAGGTTGACATAACCCAATAAAGCACAACACTGGTGTCCACGAGAAATACCACACACTCTGCTGAAGGAACTCATCTACCAAACAGCTGGCCCTGCCCCGCGTATCAAGAAGTAACACTTCCCCCCAGAGACTGAAGGATGCCACTAGCAAGTGAAAACAAGGGAGTCACACAACCAAATTTGCTTTTTGCATATGTCAAACTGGTATCAGTACCAGAATATATTTGAGATTATCTAGATTAAAAAAACCAGAGGCCCCAAAAGGTTAGTTTATCAAGTTCTCACCATTAGTAGCAGAGTTGAGACTGGAACTCAATCCTAACCTTGAATCCAGAAATTAGGGTTTCAGAAACAATGTGAAAGAATAATTCATTAAAACAGTAAAAATAAAAGTATTTGTGGCCATTAAATTAAAAGTGAAAGCATTTCTGTAATTCATCAGTCTACCTGAGAATTTAATTATTTAGAGTGTGAGGAAACCCACTATTCACATAAGCTGCTAGTGGGAAAGCAAAATGAGCCAACATTTAGATACAGATATAAAGACAGAGATAATATAGATATATCCTTTAAAATATACAAATGTCCGTATCTTTTCATCCACAAGTCCTATTTCTAGGATAAACACTATATGATTTATAAGGTTGTTTATCTCAAAGTTATTTACAACAAATAGAAATAACATGTCTACCTGAACTAAATTGATAAAATTGAAATACATTTCTACCTCTCATTACAATGAAATACGTAGCCAAGAATAGTAGTATTTTTTAAAAATAGCTTATGATTGGGAAAATGCTTTAGGCATATTTTGATGCACTGATATATGCTTTTGATGTATTTTGACATAAGGGTTAATAATACGACAGGTATGATCCAAATTAAGGCAATATTTGTGAATAAGTGTATTTAGCCAATATATAGACACTAACACACCTACAAAAAGACACTACATCCATTTATGGTAAAACATTCAAAGTGAGTATAGAGGGGACATACCTCAACATAAGAAAGGCCACATATGACAGACCAACAGCCAATATCATATTCAGCATTGAAAAGCTGAAAGCATTTCTTCTATGATCAGGAACAAGAATGCCCACTCTCACTTTCATTCAACATAGACTGTAAGTCTTAGCCACAGCCATCAGACAAGAAAAAAAAAAAAATAAAAGGAATCCAAACTGGAAAGGAAGAAGTCAAAACTGTCTCTGTTTGCAGATGACATAATACTGTACGTGAAAAAATCCCCCAAAATGCCATCAGAAAACTATCAGAATAAATTCAGTAAAATTGCAGGATATAAGATTAATAAACAGGTATCTGTTGGCCTTTCCATATACTGATAATGAACTATCAGAAAGAAGAATCAAGAAAACGATTCCATTTACAATGGATCAAAAAGAGTAAAATACCTAGGAATAAATCTAACTATGGAGGTTAAAGACAGCACTTGGAAAACTGTAAGCCACTGATGAAAGAAACTGAAGACACAATATATCTAGACACAATGTGTATAGACAGTGTGTATAGACACAAATCTATATTGGACCATGAGCCCCACCATCCATCACCGAACTCTATTCTGTACTGCTTCCACCATCAAAGGCATTTGAAGATGCTGTCTGCCATCCTGAGAACTCTCATCCTCAGTCCTTACCTAACTGTCTCCTATTCATCCTTTAGATCTCAGCTCTAACTCCACTTCCATGGAAGCCTTCCATCTATACCCAGGTGTCATCATAGAACCATGTGCCTTTCTTGCACAGCACTTACCAACGTTGTCATTTCCCATGTGTCCACGTACCCTGTTGTTTTAATGCCTGTCTCTACCAGAAACTATGCTTAAATTGTACAGTCTTTTAACAACAAAATCCAACTTTTCTGAGTTCAGAAAAAAAAAAGTTTCTTTGTTTTCCCAGTATCTAGCATTATGCTTGGCAGATAGTAGGCACTCAAGAAATATTTGATTGGCTTTGGTGATCTGAATTTTGATCCTGTATTTTCACTCCTGGAAAATATGCCAGATATAGAGATGCAGTATTTACTATAATATACTACTAATACATTGTAGTGTTTACTACTAATATATAAAGTACTTACTGCGATTTTACTCTCATTTTGCAATAAATTAATATGGTTTAAACAGACAGGAAACAACATTTGGCAAGTAGTATGACATATATTTCAACAGCCATTTTAATTCCATCAGAATGATTCTACCATTTCCCAGGAAACTTGCAAAATATTATTCAATAGTCATATCACTTCCAGAAATTACATGCAGCTGGAAATCCTGCTGGCTCAAAAAAAGCAAGAAAATAGGCATTCTTTTCTCTCCTTTTTTTGGATTTTACAGACTGCTTTTCAAAAATATTACAATCCTTATTGTCCTAAGCATTGTCTCAAGAGGCATTAAGAATCACATTCTCATTAAGTTCAGCTTGTTGTGTGGAACACCTCTTACTTCCTGTGTCTAAGCATCCCTTCTCTGTAACAGGCTTTAAATTAAGACCACAAAGCTACTCTGGCAACGTACATAAAGCAACAACATCCGTCAAACACCACTTGTTCCATTTCTTCCCCTAATTCGTCATCCCTAAGTAAAAGACGGGCAGTGCGGAGTGGAGGACGCTCTCATGGTAACACACGATCGGAAGCATCCTCTTAGACGATAAGTAATACACAGTGGTGGCTTTCCAACTCATCGCTGACCCAACCTAACAAGAGAACGACAGTGGTGTCCCGTTAAATGAAAGGACTACGTAACTGCACGGTCTTTTAGCAACTAATCCAAAGAGAACCACAGCTTTCACTTCAGTGCTGATTTTTTTTCAGTAGTTACAAATGACAACTCCCGGATGTGAACTGTAATTTCGGCTGTCTCTCTCACACACACACACGCATTTCCATGCATCACCCAAAACTCCTCAGCACTTTGTCTGTACTTTCACGTACATCTTCACCCTCACTGTCCCAGACCTTGAGATTCGCCCTAGTTACACAGACCACTGGCAGCTTCCCTTGAAGAAAAAAAAAAAAAAAACAAAAAAAAAAACCAGCCTCTATCAAAATAACCTACCTGGACTTCTATCTTGTTGGCACAGACTTCAGATCTGAGCCCCTCTTGCCAAACAGGCTGTTTACCCGATAAACTAGTTTGAACTGAGATATTAATAAGTTACTAGATGATATGTTTCCCATGGCATACACATCTGTAGCTTGATAGGGGAAGCCAGAAATTACAGTGCCTTCAGATAAGTGACCACTGGTGGGAACTCGGGGGAGAGGAAAGTCACTGGAGGAAACCAGCGTAGGAGTTGGCTAGCCATTTATTCTAACCCCACATATGTATTCTCCTTGTCAAACATCCACTGAGGAGAAAACAAGGGAGAGCAGAGAAGAGTAAATCCTAGTTGCCAGAATTCCATTCAATGCACTAACTGCATTGATATAATCCCCGGAAATGGTCCCAATTTTCAACAATCTTCCAAACCAGGGGCAGCTCAGCGACACGTCAGTCTTGAGGTCAAAGGCTCTGTAAGTTACACCCACTGGAATCTAAGCTCCACGAGGGCAAAGATCACCTTTTGGCAACTAGAAACTCAGTGTCTCGCACTGAGCTCAGTAAATATTTGTTGAATGCATGAATACTCGTATTGTGGACTTGCAAATGTTTCTCAGCCCATTTTCCCTTCTGCAAAATAGGAAGGACAATATTCACTTCTTAAGACTTTTATGTAGATTAACTTTGACGACATCTATATCGAATTTAGGAAACTCTGAACATATAACTTTAGGATACAGTAAGGGCCTCTTCTTATTTTGATTGAGGGGACTGTACTGATTGTAACAGGAACAGAAAGACGTAAAAGAATATAGTCAGCCTATAAGCATTCATAACAGAGATGGGTCCCTTTAGCACAGAGAGCTTGCAACCTGCAGAGAATCCAGACCCATATACAAGTAATAGACAAGGAAAACTGACGGTGGAAAAGCAGATCAGAATCACCGACACTGAGAGAGCCGACAACTAACTACACTCTCATTTATCAGCTTACCAGGGAGGTGGTATGAAAGTGAAGGACTGAGTCTTAAACTAAATGATCACAATGTGGTGACGAGGCTTCACGTGTGATGCCTAATCCTTAAAATGGGCCTGGTAGTACAACAGTTCTGAGGATCCAGAACATTGTTTTGTCCACAGCTCTCATGATGCCACAAGTTGTCACTCAATTCTGTGCCCTGGTTATCGTTAAAAGAGGTCCTAACCTGCTAAAGACTAGTAAGTGTGAAACAGGGAAAACAGAAATGAAAAATTTCTCCAAGGCTTTCCATAACTTTGAAGTATGTCTGTTTTCACCATACATCATAACTAGCCCTCTCCAGTGAAGATTCAAATAAGTAAGGATCCATTTTCAAGGCAATTTAACAGTTATTGAGAGTATACTATTGTATTAGGCACCGCGTCAGACACTAAATCATATTATATTGGTGGAGTCACTATCTTGTATAATCTAGTCCTTTACACAAAGTCCTCCCATCCAATACACAAATACTAGCAACTGTTTCTCCAATAGGAGTTTAAAAAAAATAAAATTGTACTGACTTCTTACGCTTTTTGAACTGGTCCACTTTGGGAACGTGTGAAACGCTGAGCCAGAGCTTGGTGGTTCAGTCAGCCCCCGCAGAGGGGGGAGCTTTTTCCCAAATGACAGAGGATATTGCATGGGAAGAACAAATTTCATTAGCACCAGAGTTTAAACTTGTAGTCAGTCGTTGAAACCGTAAGATTTGTGACAATGAAACCTGTTGCTAGTTCTCAGCTTGGAACCTGAGAGCAGAAGGAATATTCTGGCACAGTACCCACTGTCTGACCTGTCTGTCTTCCAGTCCCGGTCCCTAATTAGAGCCCACGGAGAGAACACGGCACACAAATCATTAAGCTATCTGGTTCATCATTAAATATATCCATTTGATCATTCAACACACGTCAGTTAAGCACTTTTTATGTCCAGGAACTTGAACAGGGCAAAGATGAGCAAGATAAGATCTGAGGATACAGACATGGAAACAATTGCTCTACGGCATTCAGAGAATGACCACTGCGGAACAAAGTCAAACGTAAGCCTAGAGACACTATGAGGGTCAGGAGAAGTCAAAGAATTGATGACAGCTGAGCTGGATATTAAAGAATCAATACAAAGTTTTTCAGACACACAGGTGATAAGGGAAATTATTCCAGTCAGCAAGAAAAGTATTTCAAAGATAGGGAATAAAATAAACAAACTGATTCAGGCAACAGTGAGTAATAGGTGGAGAAGGAGGAGACAGGAGAGATAACCGAGAAGGTGTATTAAAGCCAAATCATCAATGTCCTTTATTAATTTTTCAACCAATATTTGTTGAGCATGTAACTACATGCTAAAAATTATCCTAGGAAATGAAGGCACAGGAGTGAACACGGCAAACAAAATCCCTGCCCTAGATTCTAGTATGTGCCGTGCCCAAGGATGCAGACCTTAGTCTGAACACAACAGAGTTAAGAAAAGCAGCACAAGCAGATTCAGAAACATGATTCTTCAGACAGCGCAAAGAATCAGCTGGAACAGAGGAAACTGGACGTAGTGAGACGAGCCCCAAGGTTACGTCAGTGGAGCGGATGAGACCTGCTTCTGATGCGATGTCCGTGAAACATCAGTCTTCTCATACACGTATCCTCACCAGGATCTGCAGAGAATGTTCATTCCAAAGTATCATTATTATTTGACTAAGTGAGTTCTCACAAAAGATGTTTTTTCTCAAAACTTAAATTTCTACACAAAGAATGTATTTTTGTTGGAGCCACATCATGTTGCACCACTGGCTACTCTCAGTCATCCTGACTCATTTCCTGAACTTTCAGTTGCTCCAAAAGAACCTCATTTTGTCCAAGAGATTTGAGACAGGGCCAAAGAGACTCCAAGCCATGTCTAAGGGCCCAGTGAATTCTCAATTTCCAGAGAACTTACAAAAGAACAGATGAGACAAGACTCCTGGAAGCTAGAGAAAAGGAACTACACTAAACTGCTTTCCTTCCTCTAAACCATTTTTCCTGAGGCAATTAGGATCTCCCAGATCTACAATCTTCCAAACTCTACTATCCATTTCTTATGTATCCCAGAATCTCAAGATTTGCCCAAAGCCTTAAGATTCATGCAAAGGAGCACTAGAGATGGATTCTTATGTCTATGGAACTGCTCACATCGACATCTGTTATTTTATTTGCTCCCTGTACCAAGTCAAGGATTAAGGCCAATGATATATAGCCAGACCCATTTTAAAGATGAAGAAACTAAAACCAAGACAGAATACGACATTGACCCCAAGGTATGTGCTAGTAAATCGTGGAGTCAGAATTTGAATCCAGAGACTGGACTCCTGACTTTACCGCCATGCTGTCTCCTAAGCTATCAGTCACCGTCTCTCTCCCACTGTGCCTCCATGTCTGCCAACAACCCCTCCAAACAACCCCTCCTTGCTCTCTTACAACTGACAAATGATCTCTTTTTGTTAACCAAGACTTCATGAAGCAATCACTCCTATTTCCTAGAGCTCAGACAAAGCCATCTATATTAACCATTCAATAAAGTCTCATTTCTTCAATGCTTCCCTTTCATTTCTCTCTCCAAACTCCTCAGAGTTACTGCAAAGTTGAGCTCCAGTCAACCCACAATGACCCCAGTAGGCTGCCGGCTATTTTCAGATCAAGACTGACAGATTCAGGCAGCAACAAGAGCCAGGGAGATGCCGAACTCAGCATCCACCCTGGAAATGAACAAAAATGGGAAGCAAGCCGGCTGGTTCAGTGTCCCTTTAGATTTGTATTAAGTTGTCTGAGAGAACTTGGTGAATTGGCAACGACTCCATGCCAGGAAGGCTTTGCCTCAGCCAATCCTGGAGCAGATTCTGCTAAACCTAGGCCACCTGATGTCTCTCAGAAATATTACTGCCACATGAAGTCCACACGGCTTGACCATGGCTGCCAAGAACAAGGCCTAAAGAGCATGCAGGCAGGCTTGGTGCTGGTCCCACTGTGTAGTTACAGGAGGCGAGAGGCAGCATCTCCTCAGAAGGAGACAGAAAACCTCGATTCCTGACCACTGACGAGCCATATGACGTTGAGAAAGTCACTCAGAAGTCCCTGTGGTGTGTGCCGTGTGGGCCGTTTGGGATTGCTTCTGCCTCGGCCGCAGAGAACCCCTTCACTCAAAGTCATACCCTTCCAGGGGTGGCCTACATACAATGACTCATCAAGGGACCAAGGACTGCAACTTCTGGCCTTTTCAGCTCCAGAATGACTCCCCCGGGGCGTCAGCAGAGGCTGCCAGACTGGGTGGACCTCCCAGCGGGGCTCCTCCCCTGCCTGACCCTGCCTCTCCACATCTCCTACAGGCCTCACCCCAAGGGACTCCCTCATGCACAACCTTAACAACACACACTCTCAGACTGCACATCCCGGAGGACCCAACGTGCAACACCACTAAGTCGGTGTCATGGACGTGAACCGTGAACTCCAATAAATTGTCTTCCTCTAATGAGAATCCTCTGAAAATAAAGTTCCTCTACTTAGGTGAAGACATTGTCACAAACCATGCCAAGTCCTACCAGTGTTGCAGGGTCAGAGAAGATCTCTCCTAAGCTCCTGAAGGGCAAAAACATAGAAAATAGTAGTATAATATAGTTCCAGTTCAAGTGGCAACATAGAAAGATCTTGGACTCACCTTCTCCCACCGACACACCACATCTACAGCTACACATGGAACAACTGCCTCTTTAAAAAAAACCCTAGGCTGACCAAGCGATGACTACACATCAGAGAAATGAGAAGAAAACTACATCGAAGCGGAAAGAGAAGAGGAGAAAACATCAAGAAGGCAAGAAGAAGAGGATGGAGAGATGGAGGTGGAGCCAGAGACTGGAGGGAGGCAGCCACAAGCCAAAGAACACCTGGGGCCCCCAGAAGCTGGAAGAGGCCGGGAGGGTCCTCCCCCTAGAGCCTTTGGAGGGAGCAACGCCCTGGTGACACCTTGATTTTGGATTTCTGGCCTCCAGAATTGTGAGAAAATAAATTTCTGTTGTGTAAAGGCAAAATTTTTTAAATTAAATGAAATAGAGCCTCCTGTTGCCGTTTCTTCACAGCTGAATGGAAGCAAATCCTAGACGCCATTATGGAACCAGAGTTTCTTCTCCCTCAGCAGCTTGACCTTTCTCTGCAATCCCCTCGGATGTGGTCCTGTACTATCTCCACTGACTAATGCCTCCTGCTCTGACGCCCTCTCTCCTATCAACGGGAAAATAAAATGATGCCAAAAGCCCACAACTGTCTCAGACACATCACTGAAATTACACTTGTTGGCTATTATTGGTTCTGTGATAAACACTCAGATCCCCTTTCAGGACTGACAGGCTTATTCCCCAGCAGCTGGAAGAGCTGCTGGCAGAGTCCTCAGCTCTCAGCTCCTCCAGGAACGGACTTCAGCTGAGGACAGTGGCAGCATCCGTGCATATCAGCTCATAAAGCGACTGGTCCATGTGCAAGTTTACTGACCCCGCTCTTCCAACTCAGGGCCACTCCGTAGGGCCACCCCAGCTTCTGAGCTCCCTGTGAAGCTGGCTGAGGCTGCATGGAGACTGCACCAAAGCCCAGTTCTCCCTCTGCCCAGTACTTCTTCCTTTCCTTCCCCAACAAGTGCTGGGCCCCTAAAACACTCCCTGGTTAGTTTCCCCTACACTAATGTCTCAGAGTCTGCTTCAATTGGTGCCAGCAGCCCTCTGAAGAAGCAGACAAGAAGATGAGATTTTTGGTATTTGAATACCCTCTGTCTGGCTGGCAATGAGGACCCCATCACTAGAGGTGGACCCCAGATAACTTCACGCCCCCATTCCCACCCCCACCTACTCAACAGGTACCAGAAGGAGCCAGAAACACATTATACAACTAGATTCCAAGGAAGCTGGATCCCAGCAGACAGTGCAATTGTTCTTTTCACCCCTAGTGAACTGGGATGATACACCAGTGGGAAGAAATGGATTAGCAGGTGCAATGTATCAGGACTTGCAAAATCTGAAGAAACAGAAGTTCTAAAAAAAAAAAAAAAATAGAATTAGGGCAGTTTCTGGGAAATTTATGATCTAGAGAAAAAGATAATGGAATTCTGATGGTTATGAATCATTAATTAAAAGCTACATGTCAAAGTTGGAGGGCTCACATTTCTTGATTGCAGACTTATTACAAAGATACAGGAGTCAAGACAGGGTAGTACTGGCATAAAGACATAGAAATCAATGGAGTCTCGAAATAAATTCATATGTTTATAGCCAATTAGCTTTTGACAATGGTGCCAAGTCCATTCAAAAGAGAAGGAACAGTCTCTTCAATAGGTGATGTTGGAACAACTGCATATCCACGTACAGAATAAAGCTGAACCTGTAATTCACAGAATCTACAAAAATTAACACAAAATGGATCACAAACTTAAATTTAAGAGCCAAAACTATGAAACTCTTAGTAGAAAATAAAGGTGCAAATCTTCATGACCTTGGATTTGGCAAAGGTTTCTTAAATATGAAATCAAAAGCACAGGCAACAAAAGAAAAAATAGATAAATTAAACTTCATTTAAATTCAGAACTTTTGTACATGCGAGTACAGTACCAAGAGAGTGAAAACACAAAGCACAGAATGTGGAACAGTATTCATAAATCACGTATTTGCTAAGGGTTTACTATCCGAAGAACATCTCAGACTCAACCACAAAAAGACCATCCATGTAAAAATGAGCAGAGGACTTAGACATTTTTCCAAAGAATATATACAAACGGACAGTAAGCACATGCGTGCTATCATGAGTCATTAAGGAAATGCAAATTCAAACCACAATGAGATACCACTGTACACCCACTAGATGACTAGTCAAAAAGAAAAACGGTAACAAGGGTTGACCATGACGTGGAAAAACTGGAACCCTCTGAGCTGATTATGGGAATGCAAAATCATGCAGCTGCTTTGAAAAACAGTCCGGCAGTTCCTCAAAAAGTTAAGGATAAAGCTACCATAGGATCCAGAAGATCCACTCCTATGTACAGAGAGAATCAAGAAACATATGCCATATATAAAAATGGATTTTTTTTAAATGTTCTATATAGCACAGAGAACTATGTTAAATATAATAACCTTTAATGAAAAAGAATACATACATATATTCGTTTTCATGTATGTATGACTGGGACATTCTGCTGTACACCAGAAACTGACACATTGTAACTGACTGTACTCCAATAAAAATATATGTCAAAAAAACTTGTACATGAATGTTCATGGCAGCATTATTTATAACATCCAAAAGTGGAAAGAATCAAAATGTTCATCAACTGATGAATGGATAAACAAAATATGGTATACCCATACAGTGGAATACTATTTAATCCTAAAAAGGAATGATGTACTGATACATGCTACAACATGGATGAACCTTGAAAACATTATCCTGAGTTAAAGGAATAAGACACAAAAAACTCACCCATTTTGTGAAAAGACTTATATGAAGTACGCAGAATAGACAAATCCATATACACAAAGTAGGTTAGTGCTTTCCAGAAGCTAGGAGGAGAAGGGAACGAGGACTATTATGGGCTCAGAGTTTCTTTCTGGGATGATGGAAATGTTTTGGAATTAGAAGTGGTGATGGTTGTACAAATTTCTGAATATACTAAAACCACAGACATTTATACTTTAAACAAATGAATTTTATGATATGTGAAGTACATCTCAATTTTTAAAAATCTAAAGTTTGGGGGGAAAAAATAAACAGCTAAGTGTGAAAGCCAGGCGGTCTCCTTGGCAGCACTTAAAGGTATCTTATCTCCTACAGCTGGAGGACAGAGAAAGCAGACAAACAGGCCCAGTACTTAGAAGAGTTCCAAAGAAAATTAATTTCTCAATCCACTAGGCCAAGGTCAAGGCTGTCGCTGGCAAAGAATGAGACTCTGAGACACGGAACAGGAGTCATCTAGGTTGATGCATTATAAATCCAGAATCTATAGACTCCTCAGTCCTTCAAGTATGCAGAAGTGACCCACTCTTCCCTGTTAATAAGGACAAATGCTTCCTCCCTGCTCAAGCTGAATGTGGAGGCCTCCCTCCTGCTCCCAAAGGAGACCCAGTGACTGTTCAGCTATGGTTGATACCCAAGCACTTTGAGGTCCTTCTGCCAAAGAAACAGTATGTAAGAAGAGTATCAGCATCCTGTCAAGAATAAGTGACCCTGATCATCAGGAGAGATAAAGTAGGGAAGAATGTATTTGGAGCCCAGGTGATCCATTTAGGTATTTCTGGGTATTCTTTTGCCCAATTTTGAAGGTCAACTGATGAATGCAGCATCCATAGCCTGAAAAGGGCGTGGTGACCAGGGGCTCAATTGTCTCAGAGATGAGGATCTGGGTAGCTCAGAAGATAAGCCACCTAGACCAGAAGAGATGCAAGCTGAGGATGAGGGAAATATGTAGTTGACAAAGAGGTAAGAGTTCATGACTATCACTGGCACTCAAACCCAGCTCAGTAACAGGAACCATGGTTTATCCCACCATCTGTCATCTTCTAAGTTTCCCCCATAAAAAGTGGTCCAACAGAATCCTGGAGGACTTCCTCCCAGAAGTTATACTTAAAAAGTAGGTTCAAGTAGCATAAGGGGTAGACTGAAGTGGATGCTACCATGTGCAGCCCAGTCTCCTTAGGACTGCAAACTCACTTCTCCTGCTACAGAAATACTGTTAGCTAACAGCCCTTGGCTGTCAGGCCTTTCTAGAAATGCCCTCAGTTAACGAGAGCCTTCTTACCCATGGTCACATCCTCTTGCATTATTGACAGATCAACATGGGGCTATAGCAGCCTAGTCCCCTCATCTCGCTGAAGGATGGCTCTGCAGGGTACCCATGCTGGGGTTAGTGGTAGCCTTTGCTGAGATTGCATCATATCTCCACCCAATCCTGCTTCCCTCTCTTCCACTACAGGTGTTGATCCCTAGGGCATTCCCTCAAGAAACATGCTGTTTGCAAATTTCTGTTTCAGATTTGGCTCTCTGGGCAACCTGACCCGACACATTTAAACTACACCATAATGGAAAACACGACATAGTAAGCTTCTTATCTATGAAGTAATGTTATTTCAGCTCCTCTTAATTCTTCTAATTTATCTTTTAATCATCCCTCATTAACTTACCAAACATCAAAGAAATTGAGAACTTTTCTTACATTTTTCAAGTCTCCAAAAGCCTATTCATACTATCTTTAGTCTCAATAAATGACCTCACTTCACTGAAATCAAGGCTAAATATTAATTCTCTTAATCTCCTTCCTCCCACTCCTAAATTTCTTTGTGTGTTCAACACATTTTTATCTTTTCTTTTCTCAGATAATCAAGTGCCTCTTTCTATACCAAAATTAATCCTAACTACTTAGTTTTATTATCCTATGGCTTTCTGAATTCTCCAAAACAATATTTTATCAAAGTCTTTGATCTCTCCGTAAGTTTCTTTCCTTTTAGTCTATAAATACCATTGCTTATTTTAAGAACAAAAAGAAAACCTAGAGGTCTGTCTTCTCTTATTCTTTACCAGCAAAGAAGGTGGAGAAATGTATCATGTATCTACTCCATTTTGAGTTCATAGTTCAATAAACTACAGTCTGTATTCTATCCACAACTCGCTACCGAAACACCAGGTTTTCAAACTTTTTAATCACAGTTTCTCAGTTTCTCTGCACCCATTATAGGCACCTCCAAAGTTCTGTTCTTGGTTCTTTTCTCTTTCAGTTCTAATATTTTTCTCTTTTAGTCATCTCTTTTTTCCCATCTTGAACTACAAAAAAAAAATGATTCTCAAAAATGAAATCACCAATTTGACATTTTCTTTTGGGCTCTAAACTCAAGTTTGTTTTGTTTTGTTTTTGTTTTTGCCATGAAACAGTGTATTAATTATTGAATTCAAAATAACTATACTTCACTATGTTGTAAGTGTTTCAATTCAATTCAGTGTTTACTAATAAGACCTTATACTAAATGTGTGTTGAATATAATAAATATCTTTTCAGGATTAACTGGTATGATAATATAGAGTTTATCCTCTGACATACTATACATATTAGTTTCCTTGATGGTCAATTCTCTTTGTGTTCTGAAATAAATCCTGCTTTAAAATGTTGTTTTTAAGATTCTAAACTCATAATGCACAAATGAGACTGAATTTTATTTAAACTATCCTCACTCGGTTTTGTATTAAGACTATTCTTTTCCTATGATCATTTTTTTCCTATGATATAAAACATTTTATAGAATATAAGTAGTATCAGTTTCATAATAGTTCCAAGTACTCACCCATTAAATCTTCTGAGTCCAAAAAACTCACTTTTTAAAGGCAGTTCTTTAAAACATGACATTTACCCCACGGTTTCTCATCTATGCAGGTTTTTTTTATTTCTTACATGTCAATTTAGCTAGATATAATGCAAAACTATCTTTTAAAATACTTGACTGAGCTAACAGGGCCCAAAAACAGAAATCCTAAGAGGCCAAAATTCACAGAAAAGTTGGAATCCAGCTGGATGGTTCCTTGGTGGCCTGGAGACTGGGTTTTAATGGGACACATGCGTAAGGGAAAGGACACAAAGCCTGGATCCTTTACAAGTAGAAAAGCAAATGAAAGAATCCCACATAAAGGCATAAGTTAGTGAAGCAGAGGAAAAGCATTATAGGAAGATACCATAGGTATAGTGCTACAACATTTACAAAAGAATAAAGTCAGTTTATTAGGGACAACCATCACTGGAAGGATGTGTAAAGTACTTCATGAGGAATGAAAGTAACTTCTTAGAAAAGGACTAAGATGCAAGATATGCCAACTGTCAACAAAAATGGCAAACATGAGGTGAATCTGAAAAGGCATTGTATAAATCAACAGCAATAACATCTAAAAAAAAAAAAAAAAGAAAAACAGCAATAACATCTAACGTGACAGTTCAAATATTAAGATAGAATTAAAATACTGATAAAAATTTGAGCCATCCAAGTCTAGCAGGAAGGTAACTACAAAAAAATGGGAATAAAGTGTGTGGGGTTTTTTTAGTAGAAGGGGGAAATGAACAACTTAATCCAAAAGTAAACAGAACAGGAAAAAAAGAAATCAGGCTAAACAAAAGGTCCAAAGAGGGTGGAAATGAATTCAAACATATTAATTACAATAAATGTAAATGGAATAAACTACATTCTGTTAAAAGATAAAATTGAAACATATCCACTTAGGAATTTTAACTTTAATTCATCCCCCAAAACCAGAAAAGCTCATTGTGAATAGATTAAAAAGTCTAAATAATAAAGATATTTTGGGGCAGGGGAAGGGAATTTGTCATGGTAGTATAATTTGTAAGACAATAAAAATAACATTTACTGTATGTTTTCTGTACTATAGAGCTAGGCAATGTACCCATTACTTTAAATATATTATTTCATTTTAATTCTCAGAGTAACTCTACAACATAGTCATTATTATCTGCAGTTGTGGTTAACAGCATGGATCCTTGTGGTAGTACAAAAAAAGGTTTACTGGTGAGCCTTCAACTAAACTCAGCTTCTATTTTATAATTCAAAGTGTCCCTGGAGATCACCACCCTCATATTTTAGAGATGAGGAAATTCCAGTACTCAGGGAGAAGAGACATTTGTTGGTGATCACATGTGCATAATGGGAAGGACAGTATCAAAATCAGAATAATCGTTTAATCATTCTTTCCACTAGACCACACTTCAGTCACTGAGCTCAAATCAAAATGACTGAATATCTGTCTTCAAAAATTGCCCTGACAATACACTCCTTCTCGTAGTGTTTCTTTTCCAGAAAGATTATATATATATCACATGCCCATTCACATAATTCTGAATATTGGAGCCCTTTAGAAAAATATCTGAGGCCACACACAGATAGCCCATCTGCTTTTGGGGAACATCTACAGAACAATCACTTGCATCGGCAGCACAGTTTTCAATATATAAATTCTCTACTACAATGTTTATGAAGCAGTTCTCCCTTTTGTTGCTAGTAAATGAAAACACTGTACCTCCTATTAAAAATTCATTAAGGAATGCCACCCATAAAAAAGAGTCAATTAAGTATAGAAAACGTATGCCACTGTGACCCATACTGAGTTGTTCTGTAAAACAATCTAATCTTATTTTTGTTCTGAGCTCATCTCTAGAGCAAAAAGATCGAATTTCATTAAGAACGGCTTCGCTCTCCCAAAGAGAGTCCCAGAGGAATCTGACTGTGTGAACTCTCCAGGGCTTCTGGGGGAAGCCCTCCCCACCCCAAGGTAGGGAGGAAGATCACTCACGCTGTACACACCCACACACACACTATCCCTCCCATAAGCTTGACCAGAGTTAACTTAAAAAAAAAAACAGAAAGGGAACTACCAGCATTCATTCGTTTTTGACTCAGACCCAGCCAAAGGTCATGCTCTAATCCAAAGCTGATCCACCGAAAATCAAAGCTAAATGCTCGGAGGCCTTACTTACACGACCCCAGCTGAAATCATCCTTTCTCTGACGATACAAAGTCCTCATCTGCCTCTTGCATCATAGCCTCTTCCAGACTTTCCAGCTAAATTTACACTTCTGTGCAGAAATCCCTGCTGCAGGAGCAAAAGGCCGTCCTCTGCTTCAGTAGTCTCAAATGATGGAAAGCTCACTATTACTTTCTGCAGCAGTCTGTGTTTTACAGTGGCAGCTCTCCTAGGAATTCTTCCCTGTGTTGGTCACAGAAAGTCTGGTAATGTTTGCTTAAACATCCCATGGGTTATCAGACACGTCCACCTCCAGAGAATAGTAGTCAGTAACCCCCTATGTAAATGGCAGGTTTCTTCTCTCCTTCTTTCCATTCTTCTCGCCTTCATATTCTGTAGAACCTCCGTCTTCAGCCATTAATACCATACAGCAAAAATTAGAGCATAGCCATTTGAGATTGCAATTTTTTGCCATCTATTAAGTATTTTTTTTCTTTGTCAGTCATAGCTCGGTTTCATCATAATTACTAGGGTATTATTTGGTTTGGCTCTGGGTCCCACCCCTAAAGATGATGATTCAGAAAATCTGGAAAATCAAATTTAAAAAAAAAAAACACCCCTCTTCAAGAGATTCTGATACACATCTCAAGTTTAGAAACCAGTGGTCTAGGTAACTTACAGCTTCTTGAGTCTCTTTAGTATTCTAACTTGGATTTGCTACTATGCTTATCAATATTTACACCTACAACGTACACCAATGTACAACCGTGAGAACAAGCCTTCTCAGTTCCCCTCTGACACAGGCTGGGCTCCACAGGAAACGGGTTTTAAGTCAGAAACTAGCATTCAGTAAGTCTCCTGGGGAGTGTAACCGTGGGGTAAGGAAATGAAGCAGGACTGGGCAGAGTCAGAAACGGGGCCGAGATACCAACTCAAAGACTTCAGCTGATTCTCCGTGAGCTCTGAGCTGGAATAACTCTTCAGAGGTGTTCTGAGTTGGGACAAGGGGGTTGGGTCTTTATACCTGGTACTAACCTGCCATTGGATGCTTCCCTACTCCCAGGAAGGGACCATGAACTTGGCAAGGTGGCTTTTGTAAGCCCAGGATAGGAGTAAGTTCCCTAGTCCTGAAGTGGGGACCTGGACGCACATCACAACATCCAGTTCGCCCACCTTCACAAGAAACAAGATGGGAAGAGTCGAGCCAGAGCCTTTCTCAGCAAAGAACCAGCAGTAAATAAGCTGCCAAAGAGAGCACAGCATTATTATCTTTCACTTCCTCCCATTTCAGGCACTGGATATTTATGGAATGAGTCACCACTAAAATGAAGCAGGAATTTCTATGTGAAATTATTTCTGATCCCTCAAATGGCGCGTTCCAGGACTTCTTCATGTTTGTAGTTTGGTTCGTCAGAATGAACTGCTTCCAAATTGGTCCTTTTGTTTGCTTCTTTACAAAATTTACAATTAATACGTGTATTTCTCCCTTAATACTGTTTCTTCAAAAGGAAAAAGGAGAATTCCTGATTCTTATGACAATCACATACTATAACCCTTTCACAGAGCATTGCAAGAACAATGATTACAATTTCTCAGGAGTGAGGAAATGGCCCCTTTCCCTAACTTGCCTGATTCATTAGATATATTAGACACATAATAGATGAGATCATATCTTGGCACCTCCAAATCAGATGGGGGCCATTCAGATGTTTAAGGAGATCATAACCCGCTCTGAGAAGTGGATAGGACTATAGATTGGTAAACGTTGTATTTCGCATCCTTTCAAACATCCTTGGTCTGAGTTCTGCCTCTGCTGCTTTTAGCTTCTGATATCGAACATCTCCCTAAGTCTCGGAGTCCATGTTTCCTTGACTAGTAAAATAGGGGTGACACTGCCTCCATCAAAGGCGTAATAATGATGTTACAGGAAGATTTAACAAAGGATTTTGTACACACTTTTAAAAGGCATCACCCCTGTCCTGGAGTCCTCCATCACTGTATTTCTCTGCACTATCTTCATAACCAGCATAGAAGCAACTAGAGACAGGCATTTTCTTACATCTCGGATTCAGACATCACAAATCTTACCTACTACTTACTCTGTGGCATGTACCACGGCAAGTGCTTTCCATGCATTATCTGATTTAATTCTTCCAACAAATCTATCAAGTGGATCCTTGTATTACATACTCCCATTTACAAGGAGGAAACTGAAGCTAAGAGGGGCCTGAGACATTCTACCATCCTACGGTGAGTAAAAGCAACCCCAGTACAGCCTCTCGCTGCCTCCCTTCCTCTTTGTGAAGCAGTCACAAGGGTACAGACAGGAGAGAGAACATTTCTGAAATTCTGACAGCGTTTGATCCTGAAAGCCATTAACAAAAATATAATTTTTATTAGATGCCAATTGTTATTTTTAATATTTTTAAGTTTTAGTCTGTAAATAGATTTTGGTTTGTTTTAAAAACATAGGTTTGTTTGTTTGTTTGAGAGTAAGGAAAGAAGAAAACGGCTACTCCATTGTCATAGACTGAGCAAGCAAAGCCAGGCTCAAAGACACAAGAGGCACCAGAACCAGCGCTACTGATTTCCACCCTTAGCCCAACGAAAGGGGCACAACCTACTGATAAAGAGGTCTGTAACACCACATTCACAGATGAAAAGTAAACCATTATCACCCCCACAGGGCTGGACTTTCAACTAAGGTACATTTTCTCTAACGCTTTTCATTATTTTCTCTCAAAAAATTACATTTTGAAATGGAAGTTAGAAAAATACATAACACACTTGGACTATGCTAGAAACTTACACAAGTGACTTAATGCTTAAATTTAGTGTGCACGTGAATTAACTGGCATGATGTCTTTAAAATATAATCCCTGAACCCCCTCTCCAGAATTGCTGACTCATAGATCCAGAGTAGAGCTATGAAATCTACATTTTTAAAACCTCAAGGATAGTTGATTTACACTGCTATATTAGTTTCAGGTATATAGTAAAGTGATTCAGTTATACATATTATATATATATATATACACACATACACACACACACACATATATACACTTTCAGATTCTTCTCCATTCTAGGTTATTACAAGATATTGAATATAGTTCCCCAGGCTGTACACAGTAGGTCTTTGTTGTTTATGTATTTTATATACAGTAGTGTGTATCTGTTAATCCCAAACTCTTCTAACCCTCAACAAGCACGAGGACTGTTTCTGATGCAGATAGTTCCCAACCATTTTTTGAGAAAAAAAAAATGGATTAAAAATTTTTAAATCTTAAACCAGCTAGTGGTTTACATACATATATACTAAAATGAAATAAATATTGTATAAGGAAGTTTACACTTCCAAAACCTCAGTGAGGAAGAAAGAGGATGTGAGTGGAAAAGAAATCTCCTAATTAGAACACAAGAGGGTCATGGATATGGTAATGGAGTAGAAATGGAACTCCTAACTTTCCTGCTGAGAGACAAAACTTTAGACTTCATAGTACAGAAAAATTTCTGTCTCAGGCAAAAAGGAAAAGACACAAAAAGGGTCTAATTGCCAAGAGCTGGTCCCTGGTCATCCATGTGTCGTCAAAAGTCTATCAATATGTAACAAGTTATAGCTATTTTTTAAGAGATCTGGGAAATCACACACAAGCCGAGGGATTTTCCACGGTTAAAGATCTTTCAAAAGATAAATTGTTAACTTGTTTCTACCCAAAGCAGAATAAGAACCATCATCAGACCAGGCAAAGGCTGGAAACAGTTGACGATTATAGGGGTTGCTCTAACTGTACAACGGTATAATTGTAATTAGACATTTTAACATGTCATTAATAATTAGTCAATATTTGATGTTATAAGTAAATAATGTTTGGTCTTTATTAAGTTCTATCATTCTAGAAATTGTATGACCAGATAGTTTACAATCTCCCTTCTTTCTCAAACATGCACATTAGTGTAAAAGCCTAGCCAAATGATACAGCCAGGTACCACGTGATGGCAGCTTCCAGAAATCTGGAACTCATGAAGAACAGAAACAGCTCTGAAGACAACTTTTCATGTATTGTCTAGGATCTTAATTTTTGTTCTTTATATGGGGATAGAAATGGCAAGTGCTCACTGCTTATCAAAAAAGATATAAAAATTTCAGATCACTTAAAAATACAAAATTTACATAATAAAGTTAAGATTTTTACATAAAGCCTTCCTTCACTTAAAAGAAAACATTCAATAATAAAATATTGAAACTTTCTCCTTGAGATAGAGGAGACAAGAAAGCTGTTATTACCACTTCTAGTCAATATGGTAGTGGGGGTCCTGAACTTGGTTAGTGCAAAAAAGGCAAAAAACAAAACAACAACAAAAAAAGTAACAGGTATAAAATAAAAGGTCTGATTATTTGAAAGGAAAAAATAAAACAGTAAGTCTTCTATTTCTGGCAGATAACATGACTGTGTATATTAAAAAATCCAAAAGATTACAGATAAACTATGGGAATGCAATCAAATTTCTAGACACAAAGCCAACATACAAAAATCAATCGTAATCATATATACTGGTATTAAACAAAGTGAAATTTTTTCAATAGTAGCTAAGAAGCATCAATGACTTAGGACTAAATTCACTGAGGATATGTAATGCCATGCTACTGAAGAAGTACAAAATACTATTGGGAGAGACATATCGTATTCATGGATTAGAAGATTCAATGTTGTAAAAATATCAAATTCTCCAAAATTGATCTGTAGATTCAATAAATCCCAATCAAAATCCCAGCTGGATTTTTTTTTAAGGAAATTGCCATGCAAATTCAAACATTCAAAGAATCCACTTGATTTATGACAAAGGTAATACACAATGAATTAGGAAGAAGGTGGCTTTTAGTCGGTGTTGCTGGGTCAACTGTAGGTCCGTATACAAAAAATTTGATTTTTAAACCTACACCTTATACACATATGCAAGTATCAGCTCCAGATGTATTGCAGATCTAAATGTGAAAGCTAAACATTAGAGCTCCTGGAAAATATCATGAGAATATTTTTATGACCTTTGGCTAGAAAAAGAATTCTTAAGCAGAATATAAAAAGCACTAATCATTAATGTAACAAAATTGGTAAATTTTACTATATGAAAGTTAAGAATGTCTATTCATCAAAGACATCATTAAGAAAAGTAATGCCTCACTGTGAAAGAACATATTTGCAACACATCTACTGACAAAAGGCTCATATCCAGAACCAAGAGAACCTCCAAAATCAATAATAAAAAGATAATCCAAGAGGAAAACTGTTCAAGAAACTTCAACAGGCACTTTCCAAAAGGATATCTGAAGAGGCAACAAGTACATCTAAAGATGCTTCTTTCATTGAAACAAACTAAAAGCACTACGAGATACCACTACCATCTACCATTATGGCAGAAATAAAAATGTCTGAATGCCATGAGTTGGCAAGGACAGAACTCTCATAAAAGCACTTTAAACTATGCAGTTTGCACTAAAGATGATTACCACATGCCCCAGCGATTCCACTCTTAGGTATGTGCCAAAAGATATGCGCACCTCCATTCTCTATAACAAAGACTTAGAAGAAGAGTCATAGCAGCATTGTTAGTATTAGCCAAGAACTGTCGACTTTTCATACAACAGAATACCGCAGAGCTCTACGAATGAACAAAATATTGTTCCATGCAACAACAGGAAAAAAGTCTCACAAACGTAATACTCAGCTAGCAAAGGCAGAGAAAGCACATGCTGTGTGATTAAATTAACACGCAATCCAGAGGGGGAGGGTATAGCTCAGTGGTAGAGTGCGTGCTTAGCATGTACAAGGTCCTGGGTTCAATCCTCAGTACCTCCATTTAAAAATAAATAAATAAAAGATTTAAATTAAACAAAAAATTTTTTTAAAAACATAGAATTCAGAAGCAGGCAGAACTACTGTATGGCTTAGAGTCAGGGAGATGGTTACATTTGGGACTGCAGTGACAAGGAGGTTACACCGGCAGGGAAGAGGGTGGCTAGGATTTCTGATAATCTATTTCCTGTTCTGGGTACAACTGCCTTCACTTTGTGGAATTTGATTGAGCTACACCTTATGGTCTGTGCTCTTTTCAGTGTATGTTATACTTCAATGAAACATTTTTAATTCTCAAAGCATTCCAAAGAACAGAAACACTCATTTTTCTTTGCCCACAACTAATGAGGAATCTCAAGAACTCCTGGCTCAGGTACGAAGCCAACTACACCACTTGCCCATTCACAAATGACAGATGTCTCAGGCTGCAATTTTCCTAAGGCTGATTTATTCACAAGATTCAGCTGCCCCACTTACGAGTATTCTTCCCATTCTTGCTCGTCTTTCTTTTCTGCCATCCTCTTAAGTCTGTGTTCTGTTTTTACTTTCCTCATGCTGATGCTCATGAGAACAGACCTTGGTGGAGCTAGAAATTTATTTTCCATTTCTTAATTGCAATGGTAGTCATAACACAAATGCAGAAAGGCAACTTGCCATCCACATCCACCAAGAAAACACAAAAACTAATTATTCAGATGCCAACCCATCTGTATTCTTTTAAAAATTTAGCATAGTTTTACTTTGATTCCTGCATCCTCATTTTAAATTCCTGTTGATTTTCACTGTGTAATTTTAGTATTTGGGGGGGAAAAAAGATTTTTATGAATTCCCAATGCAAATTAGAATCATTGTCAGGTATTTATCTCTGTATTCTTCATATTCCATATCCAAGGTCAAAAACAGTATTAATTCAACTTCACATTTTTTTAAATGTTATGTCAATGTTCCAAATCTCCCGTGGCCCCAATTCTAATTCTTGTCCAAATTTTTATCAGTCTGTTTCATCAGAACCATAGCAACTAAAATTGCCTCAGAAGAAAGGAGAAGGAACTAGAATTTAGTTATGGACCTTTCCAAAGGGCATCGTAATGAATATATAAAACAATTAGATGATAAATAATCACTAGTACAAAATGAGCAATGCTAATGACTTCCTATTGCATTTTTTTAACTTTCTCTATGATTAAGCTACAATAAAGAGCAGTGCCAGCAATTATAATTTCTAAAGAATCTGGCTTAAGCAATTTTTTTCAGTTACCTTCATTGAGCCAGCCAGAGTGAATTCTCTATTTTTGACAGTTAATACAATTAACCCATATATGCACACTTAACTTTTCTTTTAAAAACTGAGGCAACTTTGTTTTACCAAGATAAAAGCTTGCATATGGATAACAGAAACTAATAAGCCACAACTTAAAATTTTATTTAGAAAAAAATGGAATATAATTAAAAATAATGGTGAATAATTGGTGTCTCATTACCAAAACTACCTTTACCAATGGAAATGCACATACTTGTAATCTATAATAAAAGCATTTCAAAATTATAGGTAAATAAAACATAGAATGACATGCCAACAACTGTTTTTATGCCCAATAATTGTGTGGGAAAAACCCTTGCAAGTCTGACCATTCCTTCGGAAATGACAATGATCCTAAAGTAACATTTTTCTTCTTCTATGTGTTAGTGATTTCCATGGCAATTCTCCATCTGCTTCTCACTATGTTCATAGGCTTTTTAAATTAGACTTACATATGTCAATGTTCCAAGGTTATCACTGTGTTTGCATAAACCATATGGCTTTTTGACAAAGCTGGTTATGCCAATAACATTAGAGAACTATTTAAATGTCACGTCTGTTTTTTAAGAAGAAAAAATGCGGGTAAGATGGGAATGAAGTTAAGAGTAGGAAGCACTATTTCTACAAATTTACTTGTAGTCAATCATTAAACCAGTAACTACATGCTTCCTTTTAGTTTCTAAATCAGAAAGTGATCTAAACTCAAAGAAACAAGTATTCTATACAGAATATACTTGAGTTTATCCTAATACTTAAAATCCATAGGAAATACACAAGCTTTTCAGTGTAACTTTAACCATCTGTTACATGAATATATCACAAATTTTACTAAAGCTCATGTGAAAGGGTAAGATAGCCCTTAAAAAAAGAAAACTCACTAAAAGGCAGGTGGGAGCCAGAAGTGAAGCAAGTTTGGACTTCTTTTCTCACTATCAACTTCTTACGTTACTGGAGAACTGCTTTGGAGAAATTAGGCCCAAAAGAAGCGTCCTAAGTGTTAAAGTATAACTCCCATCTGAGATTTATTCTCCAGTCGTATATGACAGAAACCTCCAGCCACGAGCTCTTACACACAGGAAAAACTAACAAAACCCTTAGCTCCTGAGATGGTGATCCTAAGAAAGGCAACTATAATAATGGATACACTTCCCACCCTCAGCCCCCAAAAAATTACTTTTAAGTGATCTTCTTGAACATCCAGCAAAATGTATTTTAAATGACATTTTTAAATGGATGTTTCCTTTTTTTTTTTTTTTTTTTTTGGAGTAGGCTGACTTGTGTTACATGTGGAGAATGTGTATGTATACCCTATGACCTAGAAAAGCTGACATGATCTCTTCCATTACTCTAATTTGCCCTTCTGCCACAAATCTAATATTTTGCTTTCTTCAGCTTTGCTCCTTGAAGTTCCATAGAAATACTGACACCTGAGACAGGCAAGTCATTACACTTGGGCTCAGTATATTTTCATTTCCCTAGCCAAGAGTCGTGCTCTGACAAAACAGGACAAGAATGCTTTCGAAGGATAGAACGGCGACCTCCCTGTCGGGGCTGCATCCAGGAAGCACGGACTGAAGTGAGCAAGTACAAAGGGGACACTAAAGGCGAGGCAGGGAGAGGGGCGTCGTGAGCACATCCGTTATCTGGAACAGGCCCCTACACAAGGGCATTTTACATCTGTGACCTTGAAGGAGCTTCTAAATCAGTTTATGACCCAAGCTCCTTGGGTTTACAATGAAAGTAATATTACCTGCCTCAAAAAATCGTGATAAAATTCAGGTCATTAATACGCAGAAAATGTTGAGACCAGTACTCAATACACACATATGTAATAGCTGTTAGCTTTTAAGTACAATAATTCTAGCTAAGTCATAAAAATAATTGATTTTAAAATTAGCATTCTAAACCAGTATAGTTTGTCAACTCTGGATTACTCTTAAGTTTTGATATTCAAGAGTTAAGAAGCCATGGATTTAATTATACGTGAAAAACACTGAAGATTTATGACATCTTAGTAATGTCTAATTTTGCAAAGGAAAGAACTGAGGGCAAGGTGAGTATGATTTTAGTGATTGGTACTGGACAGTGGTCCAAAATCTATAGTTTCACACAGCTCCCTAGTCTGATCTCTGGAGTCATCCTTGTTAAGTAATAAAACTTTCTTTGATACTCTGAAGATGCTCTCCCAATGTCCCCCCGCCACAAAAAAAAAATTGGCTGATGATGTAAGAAAAGGTAAATAAATCTAAGAAAGATGGTTGGCAGACAAAAAAATGTAAGTTTCAAATAAAGGATGAACTATTGAGCTCAGGAAAAGGCAAGATATACGATATAAAGTTCACCATATGCTCTATACAAAAACAAGTAATGCTTTGAACTGTCTCAACGAGCTTTCCAATCAAGTGTAAAAGTTGCTTATATTTGAGAAATCAAGCCACAGTAAAAATATCTAGAGGGTCAATTTGTCAAATGAAGAGATGCATAAAAAATAGATGACCCTTGGGATAAATGTGATTAGAGAGAAAAAACCATAAATCAGTAAAAAAAAAAAAAAATTAAAGAATTAAAAGAGAAAAGAAAAAAAAAAAAGAGTTCCATTGAAGCAATAGAGAGCAAAGGAACCAGACTGATCTTTGCTGTGAATAAAGGTAGATTCAAAGTGTTAACAAAGCATTTTTATCCCAGATACGAAGTAAACATGAGATACAGCAGTAACTGAACATGTTGCAAAGGAAGCACTTTCCCCAGCGCCAAAGACAAACTGGTTTATACACTGCAACAAATACTCACAGTAAATAAACAAATCACAATCATGAAGAGAGGATCAGGATAGTAGTGCCCAGTTCCACATGGAAGGAGCTTGGAAGTCATCGCTAACACTTCTGATGAGTAAAAAGCTGAACAGACTCAGAAATCAACTCTTCTTGGACCCATAAGAGAGGGGAGGTAACAGGGCAAACCTGTGTCCCAAGACGGGGCAGACAGGCACACACAGGGAGTCCCTACCTTGCCGGAGCAGGGACTCACTAGCAGAAACCACCATGGGAAGCAGCGCTGGGTGGGAAAACCTGAACTGTAACGGATGAGCTGCTGGAGGCTCGGTGTGGACAAGTCTGAGTTTAAAAACTTCAGGTGTGCTCAGTCATAGGGTGGTCCTCACAGCATTGTGAGATTTGCCTCCAGGAGCTCAACCAGATTCCGACAATAAATAAATACCAGTAAATGGAGGAAAAAGGGAATTGTTTTTAAATACACAAGAGCACCCTGTTCTTCTTAACAAGGCCTAACCTCAGGCGAAACTAGTTAACCAGAGCCTAACCTACTGCGGTATTATCAGAACTTAACTGACCTGGGGAAAGGAAGTGCTCAGCTCTAGCTGGGTCCAACTTTGACATGGAAGAAGAAAAACACCCAATTCCAGCCCATTCTTGCCCTCCTGTTCCACATAAGGGGGAGGAAAAACTGAGAAACCTTAGTGCACAGTCTAGAAGCACAGGTTCACTCAAGGTCTGAGGCCTCCCTCCCCACAATACCACAGGCCATTTACAGCAGTTCTGTTTACCCAGTGCATCATGTCTGGCTATCAAGAAAAGAATTACAAGACACCACAAAAGACAAAGAAAACACAATTTGAAAAGACAGAGCAAGCATGAGAACTGGGTATGGCAGAGATGCTGGAGTTATCTGGCTGGGAATTTCAAACAACTGATTTATATGCTAAGAGCTCTAGTGGACGGAGTAGCCAGCAGACAAGAACAGATGGGTAGAGGCTGTGGAGTAAAGGGAACCCTCCTGCATTGCTGGTGGGAAGGTAGTTTGGTGCAGCCATTATGGAAAACAGTATGGAAATTCCTCAAAAAACTAAAAATAGACTTACCCTATGATCCAGCAATCCCACGTCTGGGTATATATCCAGAGGGAGCTCTAATGCGAAAAGATACACGCATCCCAATGTTCATAGCAGCACTATTTACAATAGCCACCACATGGAAGCAACCTAAGTGACCATCAACAGATGACTTGATAAAGAAGTTGTGGTATATTTATACAATGGGATACTACTCAGCCATAGAAAAGAATAAAATAATGCCATTTGGAGCAAGATGGATGGTCCTGGAGATTATCATTCTAAGTGTAGTAAGCCAGAAAGAGAAAAAGACCATATTACATTCACTCACATGTGGAATCTAAAAAAAGAAGAAAAAGAAGACACTAATGAACTCATTCACAAAACAGAAACAGACTCGCAGACACAGTAAGCAATCTTATGGTTACTGAGAGAAAGGGAGTGGGAAAGGATAAATTCGGGAGTTTCAGATTTGCAAGTATTAGCCACTATATGTAAAAATTGACTAAAAAAAAAGCAAAACAAGTTTCTTCTGTATAGCACAGGGAATTCACTTATATGTGGAATCTGAAAAAAAAGACAAATGAACTTGCTTATAAAATAGAAACAGGTTCACAGACATAGAAAACAAACTTATGGTTACCAAAGGGGGACAAAGGGTGGGAGAGAATAAATTTAGAATTCGAGATTTGCAGATACTAACTACTGTATATAAAATAGATACACAAATTTCTTCTGTATAGCACAGGGAACTCTATTCAATAACTTGTAGTAATTTATAATGAAAATGAATATATGTATGACTGAACTATTATGCTGTACACCAGAAATTGACACAATATTGTAAACTGACTATACTTCAAGTTTTAAAAAACTCTTTTTCAGTATAAAAGAATTTTGACTTAAGGAAGACGGTTCTCCAGGACATTAGTTTGCCATCTTCTTCGTCTGCTGGCTTTCCAAATAAAATTAAAAAATTCCTTGCCCCAACACCTGGTCTCCCAATTTACTGGCCTGTCGTGCAGCGAGCAGAACGAGTTTCGACTCGGTACCAATAATTTCAAGAAAGAATATTCAAGAATCGCTTCCCTCTGGTCTACATCTTCTGCTTCATAATTGTCTCCACCCACCTCAACATTGCCATTGCTGTTAAAGCTGCTTCCACCAAAGTATTGCACTGAGAAACCTCCAGAAGTTCTATAAGGCTTTGTTTTTACTACTTTAACTTGTAGCTGACTTGATCTCACTGTACAACGTACCAAGGAAGTAAGCAAGCACCATTCCCTTGAGGACTAAAGACTCAGGTAACAACACAGTTAAGGAGTCACAGCAGTGAGGTCATGTAACATGCCCATGCCAAGGACTTCATTTACTGTGGCCAAGTGTATCGTGATGGCTTCATCAATTACCTTAGCCCGCTCTTTATACGAGCATTGGAGATCTAACAAGGTCACTTACATTCTGTTCTCATGTATTGAACCCTGTAAGGGAAATTCTATATAGTATTTACTTCTGAAGTTGAGGTTTACAGAAGGGTTTGGGATATATTCCTTCAAATGCTGGAAAATAATCTCCATATGCCATATGAGTTTTTTTAAGTGACGTTTTTTACCCCCTTCAGGGGACAAGCCAGCACAGGTATCAGGCCAGCCCTCCCAGTCACAGTAAACTGGAGCAATAAAACAATTACTTGAACTCCAAGTAAAAACGTCACTTTAATTTATAATTATCTTCATCCTTCTGTTGATTAAGGTTTTGTTTTTCAAAGTTCCAAGGAACTTTTTGATGAGCTATTTCTGGAAAGAAAGAAAGAAAGAAAAGAAAACCCACCATGATCTAGAAGCTAGTACTGCACGCGCTAAAGGAAATGCCCAGATAAAGCCTGACAGAAGTCTAAGCCAAACGGAAACCAGTATTGCCCCAATTCTGCCTCTTGCTGAAAAACAGCTATTAGCTTCACGCCATCCAAACTATGATTTAACATGTCAAAAGAAGTCTGTGTGTGGTTAGTTCCAGGATAGGAAAAGAGCTGGAACTACTGGATATATAGCAGGCAACAAGATCAAAGCATCTCCAAATTGTTTTCTGCCCCGTGTAATTATTTACTCATTCATTTAACAAATACTCACTGGTGATGTACCAGATGCAAGGAGGATGTGGAATTCATTTGTGTTGGTGGGAAACTTCGGGAGCTCCCCTGGCTAAAGCTGGCTGCCTGTGCACAGTGGACAAAGAAGCAGACCAGTCCAGGTTGGTAGGTGGCCGGTTTAACAGGCGAGGAAACTTACATACCAGGCTTGTCTGGGGTCATCGAAAGATAATCCAACTCCACTCCTGCCCTGCAGAATCTTAAGAGTTTATACAGGACCCTTAACAGGGTTCAGTCATATATACAGTCCAGAGCCTACAACACCTCACTGTCTCAAGGCCAGAACCTTGAAAAGGGCTCCTAGGGTGGGAAAGGTGGGCTGAACGTACATTCCAAACACAGGGGAGGGGCGAGGAGCGTCTGGTTAGCGGGGTCCAGCTCACAGGTCAACCAGCAGTCACGTCCTCTCCGTGACCTCCTTCAACAACTGGGCATGTAATAAGAGTGAAAAAGAGAGTCCACATTCCCAGGGTCACTGAAGGTTCGATGCAGCTCAAATATAAATGAACAAACCGTTTAAACGTCGTGTTATAAATGCTAAAAAGCACAGGGCTTTTCCGAAGTGATATTGGCGGTGGGAGAGAGGGGGTCACTGAGGTTTCCCAGGGGAGCAACTCTACACTGTTATCTGAGGAACAGACTTTTCAACCCACAGATCAATAGGAAAAAACTCAACTTTGACCGGAATAAAGGCAAAAATGTCTGGAGTAGGAACAGGGCTATGCTAATTTCAGCAAGAAAGAAAAACACAAATACTGCACTTCCAAATTTAGTCAGCTGGGGACACTGAGTCAGGCCACTTAAAACAGGCACAAAGTTCAATCATTCCAAGGAGTTGAGTATTATGTCTCTTATCTACTAATCTAAAATTACATTTCCCATTTAGCTTTGACATAAAGACTATTTATAAGCATTAAAAAAAGTAGAAAACTAAAAAGCTTAAATCCAGGGTATAGCTCCCTAAACCGAAAGTGATGAGAAGAAAGCGACATCTAATGGTTGGTTACTTCAAAACAGCACCATTTGCTCCCCCAAACTCAAGGTACTAGCAAAGAGATTCTGTGACGTAAACCATCAGACAAAGATAGGCTCCAAAGTCATCCTAAAGAAGTCAAAAAGGCCATCCAGCCATCTAGGAAGCCAGTTCAATGCATTCAAGCTAATGTCACACTGAGCTGCAGAAAGTTTGACCAAAAGACATTCTAAAGATTAACCACGAACAGCTTAAATGCTTTTAGACTTTTATAAAAGATTTTCCTCTTGTGAGAAAAATAACATAGTACAAACACGTACCAGAGCCTCTTCCAAGTGCCACATATATGTTAACTCACTTAAAGATACTTTTACACAATCTCCAACATTTATGCAAACGAGTGAAACATAAATTTTGTTAGAACTCTGAAGGTCAAAGTAAGAAATTAATGTTGTAAAAAGACAAGAATATTAAATGGATTAATTACTTCTTAGAACAGAACCACAAAGGAATGTGAAACATTTGTATTTTGGTCCTCAGGATTTGTGGAAAAATCTATCCCATGAGAGTAAATGTAGCATGTTTACTTGTTTTTACGTATTTCTTAACACTTTCTATCCTGCTTTTAGGTTTCTTATCTTGCTCATCTGAGAAAAGTATTTTCTTCCGAACTTCTTTATTCCATCACTGAATTTTACCAGTACTTTATAGGCTGATAAGGTATACTCCCAGTTTCTCTCCTGCCAAAATCATTTCTCCCATTCTGGAAACAGTTACCAGCTATCGAGTGGTGCCCAGCTTAAGTTTAGTAGGTCAAATGGCCAGTACTAAGAATAGGAATATGAGTCACAACATTTGTTTCTTTTATAGCAAAATGCCTTCATATGAAAATTAGCTATAAGCAGTGTTCTATATTGCCTACTGAAGGAAGATTTATTTAGACAATTACATAATATTTAACTAGCTAAATATCAACCAATAAAAATAAACTTCTAAATCTAGATGTAGTTTTGCAAAAGTGAGAGAAATCATATTTGTTCTCACCTGCAGTTCTACCAGTTAATGAATTACATGTGGTCTCTTGCCTAATATATAAATTCAGTTTGAGAGACAGCTTTCGAATGTAAGCTCAATATAGGATATTTTTCATAATAACCATTCCTTTGCAACTAACAGAAAAAGACAATCTATCTCTTACAGACTCAGTCTGTCCTATGTTGTCGTACAGGCCATCCTCCCACTCAAAGGCTGAACAGGTACGAAATGGCACTGACTGGTCTCCCGCTTTTGCGATGTATCTTAGCTACAGACACGGAAGCCTCTTCTCTCTTTTGTGGTGGTCAGAACAGAAAAGCATAGGTTACCTAACTTTACCAAAATGCACAGACGCTTTTTTTTTTTTTAATGTTTTTCCAATCAAGAAAAGATTATTTTAAGAACTAAAATTCTACATGACCCAATTGTCTTTTCTTAAGATTTGGATATTTACGCATAATATATTTTGCACAGAATACATTAAGATTATCCATTACCCAACCTGGTGATGGATAATCTTTCCAAATCTCTTCAAGGAGTTGGTCATTTTGCAGAACAAAAGGAACACAGATTTTAGATACATAACCTAGAAGCACTGTGGAGAATTCAATGCATCCACTGCTGAACAAAGTTCTGACCCATATTGTTTATTCACTGGTGACTACCAAGAGCACAAGCAGTAAGAGTTTTATTATTTCTCTTAAAGAGAAATAATTGGAAAATAAGAAGGGTACCTGTAGCTTTTCTTAGTGTACATGTTAAAAGGAAAAAATGTCTCAAATTTCTGTCTCTAGAAAAAGAGATATGCTCCTGGCAAAAAAATTCAAAGACGAAACTCCACCAAACCCCCCTTCCTTAGAATCCTCAAGCTCCTTCACAATTCCACACTGAAACACATCGATTACTTTCCCAAATCAGGTCCTCTTCAGCATTCCTCAGGAGACTCTCCAACCTTTACTCCAAGCCTTGCCCCAGGACCTAAAGGAGTCCTTTGTATACACCAGACCCCCAATAAATGTTTCTTTGAGTTAATTAATTAGACGCATAGTTGCAAGTTTCTTGCCAGCTTCCTTCATCTGTCAATTTCTCTAGCCACAGTCAGCCTATAAATACAGTCATTTCAACTTCACAGCATTGTATTTCTGGAGCTGTGTGGGAAGCCTTACTGTTTAATCAAACCAACAACCGAGCCGAGTCTTGTGTCAGGGAAAAGGAGATTGCCAGGGGCTACGCCAGTTTTGCCGAAGACGTGAAATAGTCAGGTCTGAAAAGAGTTAAATGAGGCAAGAGCTTGTCTGGTCTGCAAATGGTTTGGCTTTCACGTCTGTGAAGCGAAATCCTTGGTCTACACGACTTCCGAGACACTGACACGACTTTTGCCTCAGGGTTTCTGATAAACGCAGGCAAGGCGCTATAGAAGGGAGCTTCGTGGTGTAACCAAGAAGGAAAACTAAATCACCAAGAATTCAGAGCGGGGATGTTTCTCTCATGGGAAAAGCATTCCGAGGGACAAATTTTGCAGGAGTCTCTCTCGGTTCTGCACAGCATGGAGAAAGAAAAGGTAAACAGTGGAGAAGTGAAGCAGCAGGGGAAATTCTGTAGATGAAAAAGAGCCCAGAAAACTTTTTATTAGTTGCCACAGCAGTTAACTCTCAGAACAGAGAAATGCTTTTCAAACTATCTCTGGTAAACAACGAGGTTCTGCTTTGTTGTTTTCATTTCCAATCTGTAGCTAACTCATCTCTGATCTTTGTAAAGGTAGAGGGAGATGCTGGGACACTTCATCCCTGTATTATGAATGGAAAGTAAACAGTATCTTGAAAGCAGTATTTACCTAGTTGCTTAGCCCTGGTTTAGAGGATGTTCATGAAATTTTGCAGAAGTACCTTAACAATGAACATACAATTAATGGCCTACTTGCAAACCAACAAGTTAGCCTGCTGGAGTTTTACAGATGCTGAAAGGAGACATGAGGTTCCTGGATCAGAGACAAAGGACAGGGTATTGCTCACTGCAGTGGCAGTAACCAGAGTCGTCACCATTTGAGACAGTTCTTCCAAGCCCCAAAATCCACAGGGCAATGCAAAGAAAGTCAGATATCTGCTTCCACACTGAGCTGTGCTACAGCAGAGAAAATCTGAATTTAGGGAACCTGAATATTCTATTATGGAAAACAGTAGGCCTGCCTTTGCCCTGGAAAGAGACAGTACCTTTATCATATCGGTATTGTGGGCATGCCTACCCATGGCTCCAGAGGGCAATGTTATCCCTGTCTGCCAAGGAATATTATTAGTTCCCTATTGCTGCTGTAACAAACTTAGTGGCTTCGCCAATACAAATTTATTAGCTTGCAGTTCTGGAAATCAGAAGTTTACACTGGATCTCACTGGACTGAAGTCAAGGGTGTTGACAGGGCTGCTGCATCCCTCCTAAAGGAGAATCCATTTCCTTGACTCTTTCAGCGTCTAGGAGCCTCCAGCATTCCTTGGCTCATAGCCCCTTTCTTCCACTTTCAAAGCTCAAAAGTTGAGTCCTTCTCACATCAAATAACCTCCTTTTTTGCCTCTCCTACTTTAAAGGATTCTTGTGATTGTGATAGGGAAGAACAAACCTGACTCTGTATTACATCTGTTCCTTTAGCTCCAACCCTGTGCTCTGTTTCCTGGGCTTAGTCATACTGGTTCTGCACCTTTTGTAGAAGAAGGTTGCCTGCAGCCTGAAATATACATGACAGCCCATTCTCAAGGCCCTGACTTTTAAGGGTACTAACACTTTTCTCATTCACATAGAGATAAAAGTTGCAGAACAGGGAATAACATTTGTCCCGTTGGAGGTTTATAGGAACATCGTAACATGATCTAGGTGGACAGCTGGATAAATAAAGGATTCTGACACCAAGAAGTCTGTAACAACCAACAGCACTCCCTGCCCTTTTAGTGTAAAAAGGAGCCTGGATTCTGATTTGGGGAAGATGGTTCTCCAGGACGTTATTCCTTGCCCCAACACCTCGACTCCTGATTTATTGGCCTGTCGTGCGGGGAGCAGAATGAATTTGGACTCGTAACGTGAGTACACTGCACCCACCTGGATGATCCAGGATAACCTCCTTATTTGAAGATCCTTCAGCTGATTAGCATTCTTAATTCCATCTGATATGTTAATTCCCATTTTCCCTGTAAAGTAACCTATTCAAAGATTCCTGGAATGAAGACATGGACATCTTTGGAGGGGCCATTATTCTGCCTACCACACAAGACTATCCTTTTTTTCCAGGAGACACAATCTCTGTCTTCCAAGGCTGTTAGCTATAAGGACATCCTTGAAAGGATAGTCCAGCAGAAAGGGCTTTCCTTCACAAGACGTGTGGAAATGTGGGACACTCATGGCCAAGTGTCTCCCAATACTCATTTCCACTTGCTACCTTTATATATTTACCTAAGAAACTGAGTAGTGATTTTTTTATTTGCTTTAAATTACATGTTTTCTCTTATACTATTGTTTTTCTTTTGTTTAATGTGACACCTGACAGAATCTGGACCACAAGGCAATATTAGTTTATATGGGTTTAAATGGGTAGATAATTCATGTACCTGTGGAAAGAGAAATTATAGCTAGTTTTTAGCAGAAGTTTCCTAGTTTAACCAGGGACTAAGTGTATAATCAACTATCATCAACTTGCAGAGATCAGTGAACATTTACAGAAAACAGAGCAGTTTAAACAGCCCACACAAAGTTGGCTTGGTGGCCAGCGTGGGAGAGAGGGTCCTCTGATATTTCATTCTAGTTCTGAAGAATTTTCTATGTCAACCTTAAATCTTCCTATTTGCAGCTTCAATCTGTCTCCTCTTGAACTGTCCTCAGGGGTATCGCTTTCCCATGATCCTCTGTGCCTTCCAGAAGGGACAAAAATAAGACTCTCATGATATTCCTCTTTAATAATTTGTTCTAAAACAAGTGTGCCTGTCGTTCCTACACCAAACCCACAAAGGAGAGTCTTCAGAGTCTGGTTTTCCAATGAAGACGAGTTCTAGACATGTTAAGTTACTCTCACCGAAGTCAGCTGAAAAATACTTGCCACCTTTGGAGAAATATTTGCACTTTATATTTTATTTATAATAGAATATTAACTAAGATAGAAGTTCCAAATAAAGCACCAAGACAAAAATATGAAAAAAAAAAAGTGGTAGGAGACTCATATGCCAGATTTGTAAGAGTAAGCCAAAAACCTGTTTCATGACTCTTGAAATTCCTTATGAGCACTAAGATGATAAAAGACGAGGTTGTTAGATACAGATGAGAATTTGCCAAGAGGATTTCTTTGGAGGTAGCTGTTACTCTTGTCTGAACCCCACTGTGTTTTAGGAGAAGGCTTACCTGTACCGTGTAACAGAGAGCTTCAAGGAGATGACTGACAGTTTAATTTTCCTAACTGATTTGGCAACAAGATGAAATAGAGTTTGTGTGTTGGGATCAGCCTTCATTTCCAAGGTTTTTTAAGCCAAGACTGTTTCCTGAGACCATATGTGGACCTAGAGCCCCATGTATGGTGTGCAGGTTGTGTGCTATCAAGGGTACAACAGTTGATGGGGGGGGCATCATTCACATGGGAGATTATTTATTTTCTGGCACGCAGCTGTAGAGGGGCTTGTTCTGACAAAACCAGCCTACATTACCCCAATTCCCCAGCAGGTGGAAACAAAACGCCTTAAAGAATGTGCACTTCTTTCTGTAATAAAAACAAAAGCACCACGTGGGCAAAAGATGGCACTGGGTGGGCTTTGTGTGAGTGAGAGAGAGAGAGAACCAGCACAGGGATTATCTTGAATCCTACTCAATACAGCTACCTGCAGAGGGCCATGAGCTCTCAGCAAAAGATGACAGAAGCCACAGGTGAGAGGTGGACCGCCAGCCTGGGAGGGTCTGCGGATGGCAGAAGCAAGAGCATTCAGCTGGAATGTGGGAACTACAGATGAGAAAGCTCCAACCGTGAGAGGCAGTGGGGGTCCACAGAACAGAGGAAAGCGTCCCAGGGGAAAGAATGCATTTTAAGGACTGGCAAATCCCTTCGCAAGAGTACATGTCCAACAAGAACCTCCTTGCCCCCTTCCCCGCCTCTCTTCCCTCCTTCTTGTTTCACTGCCCGGGTCAGTGACACTGGTCGGCAAGATGGAAAGAGCCAAAGAGCAGAGACGTGAAGTGCTGGTCACAAAGTCCTACAGGAACATCCCTCACAGCTTCAGACCTCCCGTGCTTAAGTGACTTCTGCACAACCCCAAATCTTCCGAACACACACAGAGAAATTGTGCTAATGTTCCTTCAATGGCTAAAATGTCGTATATTTTGACTTTTTATGGTTTGATCTTCACTAGCATTCAGAAAATCGTCAAATAGGGCAAACTGAAAACTTGCAAGGAAATGTAAGAAGCAATTAACCTGAAAGGGGCAAAGAAGACCAAGAGATAAACAGGAGTAAAGCAGGAGAAATGGAAACAGATTGAGATCAAGCTGTCCAGTTCCAACGCAAGAAGTCAAGCAACTGCTGGACAGGGGACTTCAAAAGCATCAGAAGATAAACCCAAAAATGTCCAGTGAATCCGAAGATCACAGCAAGGCAACAGGTCTCAATTAACAGAAGCCAGAAAACAAGCAGAAACCAGAGGTTTGCCACATTCGGTAAGTCCAAAGCAGGTCGGCAGCCAAGGTATTTGAGAGAAACAAGGTAACTTTGAAACCGTATTTGAGACAAATAAACAGCAATCTTACAAGGAAGACACACTCACCCTGGAGCTGCACTAAGACTTCAGATTGAGTCCAAGGTCTCAGATACTTTTAAAGCAGCGAGTTTTCAGAGCCCGCCCTCCCCCAGGTAAGCTCTCCTCTAACCTGTCTGCCTGATGACGCACTCTAGTCTTCTACAGTCACTTTGCTCCCAGCTTACAAAAGAAAGGCCGACCGCTCACCCATCTCAAGCCTTAAAATGGCTCCAAGACCAGAGAGGCAACTTGGTCATTCCTTCAATTTCCATCAGTAGTTTCACATATATACTTCTCAGTGGCTCTAATTAAGAGATGCATTTCCTGTACGTTGTTACTTTGTAAACACATTATCAAATGCTTCAATGCACCTATACCATTTTGAGCAGCTGCAGACTATTAATAATTAGAGTGCTAATTCAGTGCCAAGGAAATATTTTAAAATAATCAGTGTCACAGGAAAAGATATGTACTTATTTACTTCAATTTACTTTTTTTTGTTGTGGTTATTGCAATTAAATTTACTAGACTGAATGTATCAGTCAGGGTTCAACAGAAATAGGACTAGTTGGAGACAGAGAAAAATTTATCTTGGCTCCTGGGATTGTGGCAGCTGACGAATTTAAAATCTGTAGGTCAGTCTGGGAGGCTGGAAACTCAGGCAGGAGTGCATGTGTCATTCTCGAGGCAGAATTTCTTCAGGAAAGCTCTATTATTGCTCTTAGCGCCTTCAACTGATTGGATACATCACACTCCCGTTACCAAGGGCCATCTCCTTATCTTAAAGTCAACTGATGGTAGATCTTAACCACATCCATAAAATACCTTCACAGCAACATCTAAATTACTCTTTGATTGAATAACTGAGTACTATCCCCCAGCCAAGTTGATACAGAAAATCAACCATCACAGTAAACAATACAAGTACAAAAATAGGTTACATTAGGATTAAATTCCGTAAGAGAAGTGGAATTAAAGTACAATTTCAAGGAGTAAAAGGAGAATAATGTAGTATTTTTTAGTATCATGACCAAATCTTTTAAAAAAAAAGTGTTTTAAAACATGTATCACATCTTTATAAAATTAACTTATGATTAAAAAAACAGTTGTCAACCTAACAGAACTCAGAAGTATGTAAGTACTGATTATCAATAGTCCTTTAGGGGGCATGCAAGCAAAAATGAAGACAAGCTGCAGGAGCAATAGGCTGTCATCGTTAACTTATGAATTCAGACTGTATTGTACACACATACCAGCTGTGTGAACTCAGGACAGTTACTTAAAAGGAGTTCCTTGCTTTGGGGGTTGTTGCTGTTTTAGTGTGTTATATTAGTATACACCTCCCTCCATTTGGTTTGGGAGAAAATTCACTGGGATAATATCTGCAAAGTGCAGCATGGTTCCTGAGACAGACTTGCTTCTCAACAAATGCTCTTATTATTCAGCAGGTATCATTTTCAAAACATCATCCAAGACCTGTGATACAGGAACATAATGCCTAGCTTGTCCTGCCAGACTCGCCTCTTTCTGGTTCGCCCTCCAGGTCAGTCCCCAGTGTTCTACGGGTGGACACTAAAGGACCGGTCTTTAAGCCCAACCTCCGGCTCAGAACGTATAGGTGCCCTAGCCCTGGAATCCTCACATTTTCCTAAGGATACACTGGACATTAGTTCCCTTCTACTAGATACGTATCCCAGCCAGGGTTCTTCCTCATGGTTGCTCCTGTTCCTTAAAAGATCTCCAGTGACCATGAGCTCAAAGTCATGGGCTTTGCAGAGCTACTCAATTAGGAGATAGGTTTTAAGTTTAAAAACAATTTCTTTACAAGTATTAGCCCCTATATATAAAAATAAATTTTAAAAAAAGTTTCTGCTGTATAGCACAGGGAACTATGTTCAGTATCTTATAATAACCTTTCATGAAAAAGAATATGAATACATGTATGTATATGCATGACTGGGACATTGTGCTGTACACCAGAAACTGACACATTGTAACTGACGGTACTTCAGTAAGAACAATTTCTTTCCAGCTCACTTGATTTTGTCTGTCTAGAGGAGCTGTTGACACTTCTAGGTGGTCACAGCCAAGGATCAACCCGTGTTGGCCATGATCCTTGAAGACTCAGCTGTGTACTCTGGGGATTCCTGTCTTGCTTTTTCCTGTCCTTTAACATGTGTGTTGTTCTTTTCCAAACTCTATTTGTCAAAGTGCAGTTCTGTGAACTTCCTGGGCTGCCTCTCCCACAAGTCAGATTATCGCTCTCAAGCCTTCTACCTATAAAAATCAGAAACGACTCATCTATCCAACTGGAATATTACCTCGTGAATCTAATGAATCATGCTAAGTCATACTAAATTATTTCTCCAAATTTAATTCTTTGCATGTTTGTCAAGTTGACTTGAAGAGAGTACACACAAAATGTCATTATTGCTCCTTCAACATAATACATTTTGATTTCATCAAAGACTTCTTTCAATTGGCTCTTTACAAGGCATGGATTTTCTGGATCAACCTTGCTCATCTCCCATTTAAATTCAAAAATTAAATTTTTTTAAAAAATCATTTAAGTAATGATGTGTGTTGAAGAAATGTCAGAGAAATGAAGAAAAAATACCACATTTCTATCACCCAAAGACAACCACTGTTAACATTTTTTGATCAAAAAAAAGTCTACCTCTCCTACTATACATACACATACTTTAAAAATAAAGGAGGGGAAGAAAAAGCAGATCCAAGTGAGACTCTCTGAATTTAAATCTTCTGCAGACATTTGCACTAATGACCCAACAACCTTCATTTCTCGTTCAGAGAGAACAAGGGGTTTTCCGGGCAGGCTGAGTCAATCTTACCTGTCCCCCTGTTAATGAAATTTCCAATTGCGTCTCCGGCTTTTGCGGACAAGACAGGCCCCCTACCACCTCTGGCCTTTAGATGGCAGCATGCTCCCTAGCACTTCACTGCCCTTTCTTCCCAAGTTACAGTTCTCACAATCAAAAGAGTTTTAAGGGTGAGCTATCTAAGGAGTGCTGAGGAGCTGGAGAAGTTGCGACGGGAGGGGAGAGTCGCCGAGGGTGAAGATGTGCAGGACAGAAGCAGAGGCCGTCTGTGTAATCATACATCTCGGCCACCACCTCCGTGCCAAGGACAACTCGCACACGTGGGTCATTGTCACAGAGACGGGGTGGAGGGAAGAGGAGGTCGTCCTCTCCAGATTGCTTCTGTTTTAAAGGCCATATATGAAAAGCTCCCCCCCGCACCCCCCCCCCAAAAAACAGATTCCTGGCCAAAAGTGAGGAAAGGCAGGGAGCGTTAAAGGCTTAATGACAGGAGAAAGGGTAAAATACCCCTCTTTGAAGAACACAGTAAAATTTCGGGAAGTTCCTTGGGGTCTGAAGTCACAAACTGAAAACTCACAGCTCAACAGCAAACAAAACAAACAACCCAAATGAAGAACTGGGCAGAGAAGCTGAACAGACATTTTTGTAGAAAAGACATCCTGGTACCCAACAGGCACGTGAAAACATTAACTAGCAGGGAAATGCAACTCAAAACCACAATGAGAGATCACCTTATGCTCACTAGAATGGCTATTATCCCAAAAGCAAAAAAAGCAAGTGCTGGAAAGGATCTGGAGAAAAGGGAACCCTCATACACTGCTGGTGGGAGTATAAATTGGTGTAGCCACTACAGAAAACAGTATGGAGACTCCTCAAAAAATTAAGAATACAAGTACCATATATGATCCGCTATCCCACTTCTGGGTATTTATCCCAAGAACATAAAAACACAAATTCAAAAAGATATATACACCCCTATGTTCATCAAAGCACTATGTACAAGAGCCAAGATATGAAAACAATGTTGAGGGCTCATCAACCGATGAATGGATAAAGATGTGAGATTATACACACACACAAAATGGACTACTACTCAGAGAACAAGATGAAATCCTGCCATTTGCAACATCGGGGACAGACTTTGAGGGTATTATGTGAACAAAGTAAGGCAGGTGGAGAAAGAAAAATATTGTACGATTTCACTTCTATGTGGAATCTAAAGAACAAAAAAAAAGAAATGAACAGGTCAAAACAAACAAAAATGATCACATAAGATGCAGAGAACAGAGTAGTAGTTCCCAGAGGGGAAGGGAGGTGGGGAGGGTGAAATTCTAAAGAGGATCAACTGCGTGGTGATGCATGGAAACTGAAGTTGTGGTGGTGAGCACTGCGTTGTACAGACGTCCAAACAGCACGCTGTGCATGTGGTCATATAATGTTGTAAACCAACGGAACCCCAATTTTTTTAAAAAGAGGAAAATAGGGGTGTGATATAAGTCCCCGCTCTAAAACTTTAATGTAACCCTAACATCAGTGATCCCAATGCCCTACCCCTGTGCCTTTGCTTATACAGCGGTCTCTGCTAAAACCCCTTTTTCTCTTCTTATCCATGATCGCTAGCTATTGAAGTCATCTCATCCTTAAAAGGTAGTATTTCCCAAACCTGGTATGTTGATTGCCTGGTCCATGATGAAACTGTACCCAAGTCAAGAAGGAAAAAAAAATGACAACGTAGTAAGAGTCCCTAAAACAAATATATTGACTGTCAAGCACTGTTCTTGGAGTGAGATAATGCCTTTCACCTTTAAATGGCCTCTTTTTATAAAATAATGATGCTATACTAATGGCAGAAGAGGTTCCCCTCCTCCAGCCCCCATTATTTGGCAAAATAAAATCTGCCATCTGTATTTTGTTTGTAATGTTGTTTTCCTAAATGTTACCACTTCATAATATTCCCAGTTCTGGCAACCACCACTTTAAAGCCCAACTCAACTGACAGCCGGAAGTCTTCCATTATCCTCCAGACCCAAAGTGACCTCTGATGTCGTTTATTCTGCTCTGAGCCTTTGGCCTTTGAGTCTACTTCTCTCTCCTCCTGGAGAGAAAATTCCTTCAGACAAGTGATCCTTTCTTATTATCCACACCAAGAAGCTCAGAAAAAGAGTTATTCTTATACAAATAAGAAAACTGAGACCTAGAGAAATTAAATTACTTGAAATTATAATTTCTCACATTTACTGCACACTCAGTATGTGCCAGACATTCTTCTAAGCATTTCACATACATACATTCATTTCATCCTCCCACCAAACCTATCTGGTAGGTTACCATCACATACCCATTTTGCAGACAGATTCTGCAACCAGCCCAAGGTCACACAGCTAGGAAGGGGTCACTTCAAGGTGGGAATCCAAGTAGCCTGGCTTCTGAGCCCATGCAGTTAACGCTACAGCAAAGACCACAGCTATGAAATCCCTTTTTCTCCTACCTGTTTTAAGTATCATTTTCATCTCATTTCAAGTAAGTTTATAAGAAGAGTGAACCCCTCTTGTGATGTCCAATCACTATTTCAGTACACTTATTTCACATTTCCCATTCCACATTCTAATTTCCTACATACATCTATTAGCTATAAGGTTTTCCTATTTCTGTGTGAATTACCTTCCCACCTGTCCCCCAGGAAAAAAAAAAAATTAAGTCATCTAACATTGTTCAGGCAACTGTGACAGAAACTCGATAAGGTGGGAAATAAGCCAATAACATCAAGCTTCCTTTCATTAAGATTTTCAATACCCATTTGGTCAGGCTTAAATAACCTGGATTTATCTAAGAGCCGTGGATACCCCACAGGTTGACTCCCTTTGATGATACATGTATGCCATTTCAGACTTTAAAAGTCTGAAAAGAATCTGAATTCAAACACTAGCAAAGCATCAGTGCTACAAAAAATTTTTTAATAGTAACAGGGTGGTTGTCCTGTCAAAGAGGTCCAAGTGATTTTTATTTTAAGGGCATTTCATGTTTTATCTTCCTAAGAAAGCCCTGTTAGAAAGCATAGGAAAACTGAACCATTGTATGGCCCTAGTATGAAATCATTTCCCCTAAATACTGATCACAGTGGCCAGTATGTATCAAAAATGTATTTTATTACAAGAAAAAAACTGGCAAATGTTTATAGAAGACCAAAACTACCTAAACTCATATACCTTCTCAACATCAATGCGGTAAACAGCTCCATCCCCCCATCAGTGACAGCCCCAAGATAAAGGCTCTTTTGACAGCAGAGAGTAGCCCTACTCTCTGCCGTCAGACCTGTGCCAGAAAGCCCGCCTGCCTCCTCCTCCACATTCTTCTAAGGACCCATTTTGCGGCAGCAGTGACACCCTAGGAATAGCAGCAGGTGCCTCTGAACACTCCTGTTCTCCACCCAGGAGAACCACCCTGACAGCCGAGCTTGTAACCTCAGCAACGAAGTAGGTCTCTCTTGGGGAGACCTTTCAGCCCTATTCACGCGTCAGCTGCCTCCAGACGTGAGAGACTCACGTGGAATTTGGGAATTGATGTGTCCTCCCACCGTGCACACCACCTCTCCTGCTCCCAGCTACAGAGGATCTAAAAGCGCTGGTCATCTGCAGAGAAGACGATGGACCTCACCGCACGCCAGGTAGCCTTCCTACCTCAGTGGGGTGGTGTGCACCCCTTGTCTAAGAAGTACGTTCTTATACTCACTAGGGAGCTGGGGCAGCCTGTCACTTTTTTTTTTTAAACAGAAAGAGAAATGTTATATTGCCATAATAAAGTAATATTTTACCAACATACATTTGTGTTGCTGATCTTTTTTTTTGCTTTTTAATTTTTTGGTGGGTAGGTAATTAGGTCTATTTATTTTTAGAGGAGGTACTGGGGATTGAACTCAAGACCTTGCGCATGCTAAGCACGCGCTCTACCACTGAGCTACACACTCACCCCCTTGTTGCTGATTTTTAAAGGGTCTTTTTATTTTTATCAGAGTCACAATCTGCATTGATGCTAACCTAGCATGTAAATAAGACAATAACGTCTGGAAATGCACAGGTAAACCCCTAGAGAGACACAAACACAGTATTATATTCACCAAAAACATAATATACCATTTTTCAAGTAACCAGGAAGTATTTACAAAATTCAACTGTATAGTAATGAAAAAGAAAACATCAAATGCCAAATTCAAAAAATGGCCCAAGCCAGAGTTGTCGACTATAATACAACAGAGGTAGAAATTTGTAACAAAAGAAAAAGACTTGTCAATTTGAAAGCACTTATTCAAATAACTTGAAAGTAGTGATGATGTTTTTAATTATAACTTAGGAAAGTTTTCTGAGGTTAAGCCCACATTCTTGATGCAAACTTTTCAACACCTATGTTACTATTTACAAAGAAATATCACCATGACTAGCCAAAGACCTTCCCATGGTTCCATTATTTCTGCTAAAGTTACTTTGGTTTCCATAGCAATCTCAAATGGCCAACCCTTTAGAACAGCCTGCAGGGGACATATTACTACAGACTTTAGGACATATCCAGGATGAGCCTAAAATATAAAATCAGACCCTGTGACTGATTCTATTACAAATTTATGACCTCTTTAAAGTTTGTGTTTAAAAGGTGATGAATCCCCAAGTTGAGTAACTTTATACTAACTCCAACTATTTCTCCCAACCGGAACGTAAGATCAAGAAAATTGCAGACTTGCCTCTAACTTACTCTGAGATAATTTCCCTAAAGCATGCTCTTCTAAGAGCAAAGAAACTCATTTAGCTTATTAATTAAATCTGTCCCCTAAAGATGAAGCAAAGAACATGAAGTTACAATTCTAAATATACCCTCCACATACCTCCCAACGCCCAAGTATTAACATTTGTAAAATACATGTCTACATAGAATCAACTAGAAATACAGAAGTATTCCTTATTCTTATCCTGAACAGGCCTCCAGAATTAAAAGTAACACCGTTAGAGAAACCAAGACATACCAAAAAAAATAAAAAAAATAAAAATAAAAAAATAAGGGAAGAAAATTATATGATTTAAGGGTCAAATAAAGTTATTCCATGGGCACTTGAAAACTCAGGCATTTTCAACAGGCTAAAAGATTATTTCCTATAAAGGGAAACATATGTTATCCATACCAATCTTTTCATTAAACCCCGAAGTCCCATATATTTTCTAGTTATAAAAATTGTACATATGGAAAGAAGGTTTAAAACCACTAAACTTGAAATTCAATGTATGTGCACACAGACATATGCACATAATTTCCTGGGTGTGTAACTTTAAGCAGCATGTAAAATGCCTCCACTGGTCTTATTCTTTTTTTTTTTTTTTTTTAACTGTTAAATGATACCAAGTTTCAGAGTAACAGTTTCATGCCTGGGTTTACACTTTAACAGGATTTCTTATTTTCTCCGGCCACACACAGGCAGAGTCAGAGGAAATTTCATTTGGCCCCCAGAGTCTATGCGTGAGGCATTCGCGCTTTTATTTACCTCTCAAACTGCACCGCTAAAAACAATCATCGGTACATGCTTCGCTGTCCAGGGACTGGGACCCTTAACAGGTTCTGGGGCGGAGGGCAAAGACCCAGGGGATTTAGTAATCAAGGGGCTTGGCAAGAGGCTCTGAAATGGAAACTCCTAATGATGGGAAATGGCACCTCGTCTCTATTAGATGAGAATATTCCTTCCCTGAGTACCATACAGATTGGCTGTAGGAGAAGCTACGCGAAAATGGACGTTCAGCATTGGAGGCGCACTTGACCTCTGCCAGGCACCTGGAAGCGATGAGGAGCAAGGCGTGGTCCTCGCCCTGCAGATTTGGAACGCGCTTCCCAAGTTGCAAAGCGCAATATACACGAAGGGCATCACCCAGGAACATTTGTTCCAGGACAGGAGTAACGCTCCTCCCCCAACACTAGTCACCTGTGTCTGATTCTCGTATTTTGGATCACTTGCCTTCCTATGTCTCAACGGCTTTTCTCCAGAATTCTCCAGTGCTCACTGCTCATCCCTCCCCAGCTCCCAAATCCGACTTCCCAACCCCAATACCCTCTGCTCCGCTCTTCAGGCCTCCACTCGGACCGCCCCTTCTCAGTGAAGCCACCTCCCAAACACAAATGATTGGTTATTATTTGGGGGAGGGGGGTTAGGTTTTTTTTTTTTAGTGGAGATACTGGGGATTGAACCCAGGATCTAATGCATGCTAAGAACACGCTCTACCACTGAGCTATATACCCTGCCCCCTTGGTTAATTTTTATTTTAATAATTTCATGTAAGTTATTTATATCCGTTTAATAACTTTACTTACTTTGTTAATTGTAACTGTAGATCTAGGGATTTTTGTTCTTGCAAAGGAATCCTTTTGTTTTAATTGGGGTACACATTTATGCTGTCATAATTTTTTTTAACTTTCTATTGTGGAGATTTTCAAACACAGAAAAGGAGAGCAGAGGGGGTTAAGGAACCCCCCCACCCTCATCACTCTATTTCAACACTTAACATAGACCTCCTTGCTTCAGCTGTAACTCCTTCCTGATGTCCCTGGCCCAATTCTGGATTGTTTTAAAGCAAATGTCAGACTTTTTTTTCACCATCACACCTCAGTATACTTCACCATAATATATCTGTATATACAGCTGTCCCTAGGTAGCTGCAAGGGGATTGGTTCCAGGATGCGGAACCCGCAGGTACAGAGGACTGACTCCAAATGATAAAGGCGCTTTTTTTTTTTTTATTAAAGTCCCATCACACTTAAACCTGACACAATTTAAAATTACTAACTCCCCAGCACGTCCTCTCTTTCTCTATTTTATTTTTCTTTATTGCCCTGTTGCTGTCTGACTTACTACATATTTTACTTATTTACTATCCGTCTTCACCCACCAGAAAATAAGCTCCCTGAAGGCAGGTATTTTCGTCTATTTTTGTTCCCTGCTGTATCCTCGATATCCAGAAATGTGGCAAATACATTGAAGGCACCCAATAATTGGTTTCTGAATAAATGCATCACTCCAAGCCAAAAGGAATAGACTGGATTCATATGATGAACTCGGGGCAAGATCCTATCTTAGCCATAAATGTCAACTAAGCTTTCAATCAGAGCAAGATGGCAAACTGTTCACATTCGCTCTTTTCAAGAAAACCTGAAGGCCCGTACACCTTTGTAATAGCTGAAGGGTGTATTCAAATGACAAGAAATGTCAGAACAAACAAAAAAGGAAACGAAAAAGGAACATAAGAATTACTACCACCTTGACAGAAAGCTGTTTCACTTCGTAGAGAAGATCTTAGTCCCTGGGAACACCTAAGGGCAGAACATTATTTCCACAACCTGAATTTGTACATCCTGTTTATTAAAAGTCTACAAGCAGGCACATTCTAACAGTCAAAGTTTCTCATTCTATTCTTAAATACTATATATGTACAATATATATAACGTAATAACAATGGCTAACATTTGTAGAGAACATAGCAGAGCGGTTAAGGGGTCCTCTAATGTCCCCCAGCTGAGAAGTGAGGGCTCGTGACCTAAATCCAGGAGGTCTGAGTCCAGAGTCAACACTCTGAACTCCTGTGCGATCCCCAAAATACTGCCCGTCTGTGAGCCGCCGGTCAGCGTCCCGCACGAGGAACCCAGCAGTGCAGCAGCCAAGAGCAAAACCCTGGCGATCAGTCCAACCCGAATGAGTACCGCAGCTCCACTGTTCATACGACCTCCAGCAAATTCATTAACCTCTCTGAGAGTCACTGTCTTCATCTCTAGAACAGGGATTATAATAAAACATTTCTCAAAGAATTATGAAAAGGGTTAAATGAGAGTAACTACATAAAGCATTTAGCCCAATTTCTGGCACTCTGCAGCCGTCAGTGGAGCACAAAGATGAACAGTCTGTGGAGTGAGACTGTCCAGAGGCTGGAATCCCAACAATGCCTCTGACTCTGCTCTTGGGCAAGTTATTTCAACACCCTGCACCTCCACGTCCTCATCTAAAAAATGGGGGAAATATTAGTACTACCTCATAGAGTTATGACAATTAAGAGCATTACTCCCTGTAATGTGCTTAGAACAGCCCCTAACACTTATAAATTCTCAATAAATGTTATTTTTTTATTGTTAACTACCCATGTCATTTCTCCCTCCTCCCAACATATTTCCAAGCCAGCTTTCCCTACTCCACACACTCATGTGTTACACACTCGCCAAAATATTAAAATTAACATTTCCACAGAGATGCCGAGAAATCACAATAATGAAACTTCAGAGAAAGGTGTCAGGTCATCGTATCCAAAACACACAGACACCAAGTCTGAAAACTGGTTTCCCACGAGGGAGAAAGCTTTAAACATCAGTCAGGCCTGGAGAGAGTGAAGCCAGCCAGTCACAGAAAGCTCTTACCCCAGAGATGGGCGAGGATGGAGGTAACAGACCTGACCTTGCTTCCTCTGTGGGACCGCTGGCTCCCTTCCACCAGCTCCCTCCCTACAAACCAGCGGTGGAGAAAGGAGCCCACTGGAGACCCTGGCTACAGAGTGGATGAGGAAGAGTATTCTCTTTGACTAAGATTGAAATGTTAATTAATACACTGAACTGGGTGCTTGTAATTACAGAACCAGGATGGTGTGCACGCAACCTGAGGTGGGAGAGGCAATTTACTAAGAGCAAACGGAAAAGTCATGGACCTGGTAGGGTTTTCATCTTGAGGCAAGGGGATTTTACCACACTGAGTAAATTACACAGGCTCAGTACGGGACAAGAATTAATGTGTTTAGTTGGCATCTTACCCATTTTGCTTGTTCAACACATAAGCTATCTTCAGGCAGCACTGGCCTCCCGTGCCTCAGCTCCCTTGCTTCAGTTACCATCCTCCCACCTCCCTGCTCTCAACTTCATGTCTCCAACTAACCCCAGCACATCTGAGACTCACCTCATGCCTGCCTCAAAGCTCTGGCCACCCACCTGTCCCCGCTGTCCCAGCACAGGTCGTACACACATGCCCCACTATCTCTGCACACGTCCATCCCTCTGCTCGCAATGTCCTTTCCCTTGGCATGACCAGGCCACTCGAGGTGGCTGTTCTCTTGCTCTCTGTATACCCCCTGCTCTCCCAGTCCCTGCTTCACCCACACTCTGCTCACATGACTGACCCTCCCTCTTATCAGAGGCCCATCAGTCAACGCCTACATATGTGCCCCCCGCCCCAGCTAGTATCCGCCAGGATAGCTCATCAAAGGGAGCGCCTCTGCTGGTTTCCCTGGTAACCAATGAGCCAACCTGACATCTACTCTGCTTGGAACCGTAACCTCCCACTCCTATTGGGAGTGAAGACCACCGCCAAGTCCTGCCCACCACATGCAGCACACCGTGGGGTGTCGCTACAGGACCTTACTTCAGACATGTAATATCTCCCCATCTATTAAACCGTCGGTGTCTGTCGCAGACTCTGCTCCTTCTTCAGTCTCGAGGACGGGCAAGTACAGGGCTTGCAGGCCTCCAGGGTGCAGCCCCTCACCCCTCTCCTGCACCTGCTGAACGCCTGCAGGACATCATCAGTGGCACTGCCCGAGTGGACACGTCCCCAGCCTTCTTCAGACACATGTGCCCCTGCCTCTCCAAGCATGCTGTACGTGCCCTGTTCCACCCTGTTCCCGGGGCGCTGGGCGGAAGGCTCCAAGGGGGTAGGGTCTTTGTCATGTGCAGGCTCACTGTCAGCACTGGAAACACAATCCGTGTTAACTGAATTTTGCTGTATGCGCAACGTTTAAGTGGTTCTTTTCGCAACCTTTCTAGCAATTTTCCACCTCAAATATTTCCTATTTGAAATGAATCAAGTACAATGACGTATCAGTTGATTTCTGGGTGAAACACAAAGTCTCCTCAAGATGAAGGTATTTTAGAAGAGACAGGCAGCCGTGAAGAGCTCCAGCTCACAAGACCATGTCGTCCATCTCTTCTCAAGGCTGACACGACGCTCCCCCGACAAAGGAGCTCCCGGCAGCCAGAGCTGGACGCAATGGTCCTTCCCTTTCCCGGCTCATGCTCCCCTCCCCCTCAGAGCTTTGTCCAGAGACAACAAAGCAGGCTGCCTTCACACACGGAAAGTGCTCTCTGGCTCGTGCTGGGGCTGCCTGCACAGACTTTCCTTTCATCTGCTTGCAGAGCATTTTCTTGTCTGGCCTTTAAAAACCTCTGGAGATACTTTGTAAGACTCAACAGATGGATGCAAGGTCCACACGTTCCAACCTGACTGAAGGAAGGAAACAGATGATGCGCACATTTTTCCAAGGCCACACGTGCCTCCCTCTGCTTTAAGGGGTTACCAACGAGGGAAAGGTGAGCCTTTACTAAAAGCAGAGGGTTTCCATAAAGTCCTGCTAATAGTCAGCTGCTTAACTCCTACTTTAGAAGGAACTCAAGACACTGCTACCTTCAGGATATTGACATTTTGTTACTAGAGGGGAAAAAAAATCATTAAGGACAGTTGTATTGGAGAAACATAATCATTTCAACGGAATAGTCAATAAAACTAAGTAGCTTCTACACTCCGAGCATGACTGATAACATTTTCCATTTTCCATCTGCTTCCATCAATCCCATTTGAGGAAAATTCTCTCTGGTGCTCACAGCTAAGTTCACTCCTTTCCCACATCGACCGTCTCATTATGCAAGTGCTGTCTGACCAGGCACTGAGTGCAGCGTAGACAGAAACTGTGGGGAGGGGGTGGAAAGCCAGAAGGTGGAGGAATAGGACTGGGCAGCGACAGACATCACTGGTTCTTTGCCACATGCTAAGGACTAAATGTCTTCTAAATCTATGTTCTGCCTGCAGATTCAACAGTATGGTAGTGAGTGATCTTTAATTATCACACGACACCAAAGCCCAGGACTTAATATTGTCAGATACATCAAAATACTGCAGAAGTGACTATCAACGTAAGATGGAAGATAACTCAATTACCAGGGCATACGTACTGCCCCAAGGCCCTGTGCCAAGGCTTTGGACGTTGACAGTCCCTGACTATGAGGTCAAGATTACTACAAGTTGCAGCAGAACTGAACACCATGGCCCCTTTTGCTAGCCTTTACTAAAGGCTACACCTTTTATCAAAAAAAAAAAAAAAAAAAAAAGCAACATTACAGCCTCCTGGTTTAAACCAGTATTCAGAGTTATTTATTTCTTGTACTTCCCAAAACTCAACAGGGTTCCAGGAAGAAGGGAGAATGTAGATTTCTGTTCTGACTCCATTACCTGGTTTTCTACTTCAACAAGTGGAGCAGAGAGTTTCCACTAAGTACCTTTTTGCAGGGAAAGAGGGGTAAGCATGAGGGTGTGATCTGGAGGTGCTATCCTCAAGCTGGCAGCAAGGCTTCAGCATTTAAGGTGCACTTAAGACTCCAAGTCCTCAGTTCTCTTTCTAGAGAAGCTCACCGAAAACATCCTAACTGCACCTCCCATCACAGCTCCAGCAGCCAGAAGAACAAACATAAAGTGAACTTCGGTCCTGAATTTCCTTTCTTTAATGGCACCAAGCAGACCACTGGCGTCATTAATTCACTACAATGGGGGTGGACATCAGCTTTGTTTCACCTCTGAAGTAAATCCTTGGCAAGGTGGTGTCTATTACAAATTCCATGGGGAAGCTAACGTTTTAAGGACTTCTTGACAAGACATTAAAAGATGTTTTTGATGCTACATCAGTGTGATGTCAGTGATTTATGTTAAAAGATCACATAGACATCGATCTACATGATGGAGAGCTGTATTTACCATAAGGTTTGGGGAGGACCCAGTACATTTCACGCAGGGATTGTGAACAGAAGTCCAAACCATGAACTATAAACTAATGCCAGTTGGGAAGCCAGGTGAGGGAACAAAGAGGCAGAGACTTTTGAAATAGCTTTTCAACAAGGAGCTCTATTTCCTTTTCCTTCCCCGCCTAGTAATTTGGAGAACAGAAGGAGAGAGAGAGGTAAGGAGGGAGGATGGAAGGGAGGAAGGAAAGAGAAAGAAAGGAAAGAAGGAAGGAGGGAGAGAGTATGGGAGAAAAGGAAGGGAAGAAAGAAAGAAAGGGGAGGGAGGACAGAAACACAAACAGAGAGAGTGGAAAAGGAAAGAATATACTGTTACAGGTGGACAAAGAATTCTGTGGCTGGAGAACACCTCTCAGATGCTGAAGGCTTGGTTAGCAGAAGAGCAGACAGTAAGAATGCGGTGGCAGAAATCATCTCTGGAGCTACCCCCATTTTAGCATGGCTTGCTCAGGAGTGCCAATCTGACCTGCGAAGTGAACGCTAGGGAGATACTTTACTCTGAACCACCTGCCAGTGCCTCTGCTCAGGGTGAGCCTGAGGACACCTAGTTCCCACTGCTGCCCTCTGGGAGTTCCTTTTTGGCAGGTGCTTATTTACTGCTACCATTGATAGTCCTCTCGGCACTATCTCAGCACCCTGATTACTCTTCCACCTCTAGACATTTCCAGCAAAGCCCTTCCCACGTTACCAGCCTGACCACTGTCTATTTAAACTTGTGTCGCACCGTTTTTAATATAATTCTGTAATAATCTCAAGGCTACAAAAAAATTACAAGAAATTCTATCTTTTTTTATCATATTCCACAATTATTATCATTTGCTTCTTTATCTCTCTAGATATATGTTGTGTTGCGTATTTCATGAATCATTTGAGAATAAATTAAGACATCATGCTGGTTTACTCCTAAGTACTTCATGGTATATTTCCTAACAACAAAGATTTTGTCTTCCATAACCTCAATATAGTTAACAAAATCAGGATGTTAACACTGACTCAATTCTAATATACAGTATGTATGCTACATATATTTGAGAAAGAGAGAAGGGGAGGCAGGGAGGCAGCACCTTGTCCTGAGGCCAGAATCACAAATCTCCATTAGCAGTCACACCTCTTCAGCATTCTTTAATATGGAACACATCTATAATCTGTCTTTCATGAGCTTCCTACTTTTAAAGAATATAGGCCAGTTATTATATAGGATATCCCTCAATTTGGTTTTGTCTGGTGTCATGTTAATCACACCATGTTTCTTCATGATTCGATTTGGGGTATGCATTTCTCAGGGGAATACCACAGAAGTAATGGTGATCCTCCTTGGGGCGTCATATCAGAAAGCACAGCACGTTATTTGTCCCAATACTGGTGACGTAACTTTGACCAAAGTGATGCTTAACAGGTTTATCCACTATAAGATTACCACTTTGCCCTTCATAATTAATTAGTAATTTTTAAGAACATACTTTGAGACTCTGTAAATATGCAATGCTTCACCAAACTTTCATCATTAGATTTAACATGCATTGATAATTTTTGCCCGAACCAATTATTACAATGATGGTTGTTATCCTTCTTCTTTATTAATTGACAAACTATTTTAAGGAAAAACTTTTCCTTCTTTCCCATTTATTAGTATAACTTAGAGTTTTGTCTTATTAATGGGTGCTATCTGATATTAGCCTTATTTTGATGCTTGAGATGTCCCAGTTTTGACTAATGGGAGTTACTTAAGATGGATTTTGCGACTTTCTGACATGTTTCCATCATTCTTTGAGCACTTTGTTACTTTCTGACATAAGATATTCCAAGCTCAGACAATTTATAAGAAATGGATACATACAGCCTACCAAGACTGGATTTTCTATTTCTTCAGGATTCAAACAGACCAATTACTAGCAAGGAGATTGAGTCAGTAATCAAAAACTTCAATAATCAAAAACTTCCCAATAAAGGCTCAGATTCAGATGGTTTCACTGATGAATTTTACCAAACATTTAAAGAAAATTTGAGAAGGATTAGTATTAATTTATCTTCAGAACACAGAAGGGTGGGGGACACTTTCAAAATTATTTCACAATGCCAGCATTACCCCCGATACCAAACCCAGATAAGGATATGACAAGAAAAGAAAATTACAGGCCAGGATCCCTTGTGACAGTAATCCACAACAAAAATCCTCAACAAAATTAGCAAACCAAATTCAACAAATTCAACAACGGATTAAAAGACTCATACACCATGATCAAGTGGGATTAATTCCAGGGATGCAAGGATGGTTGAACAACTGTAAGTCAATGTGATACACCACATTAACAAAATAAAGAATAAAAATAGTATGATCATCTCAATAGATGCAGGAAAAAAACTGAAAAAATTCAACATCCATTTATAATAAAAACTCTTGATAAAGTGAGTATAAAGGGGTATTCCTCAAAATAATAAAGACCATATATGACAAGCCTACAGCTAACATCATACTCAATGGTGAAAAGCTGAAATCTTTTCCTCTAAGATCAGGAATAAGACAAGGATACTCCTTCACAGCTTTTTATCACAGTATTGGAAGTCCTAGCCAGAGCAACTAGGCAAGAAAAAGAAGTAAAAGGCAACCAAATCAAAAAGGAAGAAGTAAAACTGTCACTACTTTCAGATGACATCATACATATGGAAAACCCTAAAGGCTCCACCAAAAATAACTTAGACTAGATGAATTCAGTAAAGTTGCAGGATACAAAAATCAATATGAAAAATCTGTTGCATTTCTACATAATAATAAATAGCAGAAAGAGAAATTGAGAAAATGATTTCATTTACATTTTCATCAAAAAGAAAGAACTAGGAATAAATTTAACCAAGGAGGTGAAACACCTGTATACTGAAGATGACACAAATAAATGGAATGCTATTCCATGCTCACAGATTAGAAGATTAAGATGTCCATACTACCCAAAGCAATCTACAGATTGACTATGATCTCTATCAACATTCCAATGGCATTTTCAAAGAAATAGAACAAAGAGTCTTAAAATTTACAGGACCATGAAAGACTCCAAATAGCTGAAACTATCTTGAGAAAGAATAAGGTTGGAAGCATCATGTTTCCAGATTTCAAGCTATATTACCAAGCCACTGTAATCAAAAAGTATGGTACTGGCATAAAAACAGACATACAGATCAATGAAACACAATAAAGAGCCCAGAAATAAACCTACATGTATATGGTCGATTTACAACAAAGGAGCCAAGAATATACAATGGGGAAAAGACAGCCTCTTAATAAACAGTGTTCGGGAAAATGGACAGCTACATGCAAAAGAACAAAACTGCACCACTCTCTTATACCACACACAAAAGTCAACACAAAATGGACTAGACTTTAATGTAAGACCTAAACTATAATACTTCTAGAAGAAAACATAGGCAGTAAGCTCCTGGACATCAGTCTTGGTGATGATTTTTTGGATTTGACACCAAAACAAAAGCAATGAAAACAAAAATAAACAAATTGGGTACATCAAACTAAAAAGCTTCTGCACAGCAAAGGAAACCAACAAAATGAAAGCAATCTACTGAATGGTTAAAAAAAAAAAGTATTTGCAAATCATATCTGATAAGGAGTTAATATCCAAAACACATGAAGAACTCATACAACTTAATAGCAAAATAACAAACAGATTGAAAGATGGGCAGAGAATCTGAATAGACATTTTTTTTTCCAAATAAGATAACCAGATGGCTAACAGGTACATGAAAAGGGAAATGCAAATCAAAACCACAGTGATAGACCTGTCAGAATGGCTATCATCAAAAAGATAAGAAATTACAAATGTTAGCTAGGATGTGGAGAAAAGGGAACACTTGTGCACTGCTGGGAGGAATGTAAAGTGGAGCAGCCACTATGGAAAACAGTACGGAGGTTACCCAAAAAATTAAAAACACAACTACTATATGATCTAGCAATTCCACTTCTGGGTATTTATCTCAATACTAACTTCCCTGGGTACTATCTTGAAAAGATAATATACCTACATGTTCACTGCAGCATTATTTTCAATAGCCAAGATATGGAAGCAACCAAAGTGTCCATCAATAGACAAATAGATAAACAGATGTGAGCATTGCACTTAATCCAGATTTGCAGCAAATCTTCACCAATATTGCCAACCAAATAGGAGAATTTAACTATCTTACAGCATTTAGTAGTTGTCTTCTTTTGGTGTCCATATGTCTAGAATCAAAACCCATGGCCTGCTCTATGGCCCTAGTGAAGTAAGAGGCTTAGAAATCAGATCTTTCTTTCTTTCTTTTAGTGGTAGTACTGGGGATTGAACCCAGGACCCCGTGCATGCTAAGCACACACTCTACCACTGGGCTATACCCTCCCCACCAGAAATCAGATTTTTCCGAGTTTTCCCTCGTCTCCCCTCTAAGTGTTCTTGAAACAGAAACCATCTTGATAGTACACCAAATAAGCAGAGGGAAATCCTATCCAAAAGTATCTACTGCATAGGTAACTTCATTTCAACACACGGTGTACTCACAAACGTTTTACTATTTAGTTTGTAGATAAATTGGGGATAAAGTTTGATGAACTGCCCCCCTATATAGCTTGTTGCTCAACAGAAGATCATCATAAAATAGTTGACAACTAGGCTTTACTGGCCACAAAGACCTTCATCGGTCTTCTCTCTGGAATGCACTAAATCAGAGCCTCAAAGAGAAATCAGTAGAGAAGCTCAATTTAACATTCTCATTACAGAAGACAAATAGTAAAACAGATGGTAGAATATAAAGCAATTCCTGCTTTTCATCACTTGGGTTCTTCTAGAAATAAACATTTAGAACACAGGGACTTGAAAACATATCCGTGAAAAAGTAGGAAAACAGAAGAGGCATGCAAATCTTCCTGGAATGCAAGGCAGTCCCGGAGATGGAGTTCATCTGGACCTCAATAAAGCCAGAGTGTGAAGATTCATCTTTTTTAATACAAAATTAACCCATGACCCAAAGCTTTCTAGTGCTTTCTGGTACCCAAATGGAACCTGTTTTAACAGGGAAGGTTTATTTGTTTTTTGGTTTGTTTGGTTTTTTTTAAGGCTCCCTGAACTCTCAGCTGGATGGGAATCTTTCATTCATGTCACATACTTGACTAATTTTTTAATGCTCATTTTGACAGTAAGAGCCAAGAGCAGCTGTAGCTTAAACAGACTACAAAACCCTCTGATTCGATTTCACTGTGAAATTTCACTGTGAAATGCAGTCAGATCCGTTTGCAGAAATTCATTAACCAGTATGACTTCAGTCTCAGCCTAAAGACTCAAGGATAGTGAAGAGGATGGTGAGGGAGGAGAGAATAAATGCGAGAAGGCAGAGGAGCAAAGAAAAACTTGGATCTCAGGTCCTCTAAGCCATTGCTGCCTACCCTCGTGAACCTGGTAACATATTCCTGGAAAGGATGAAAGTATCCTCTAAACACGAACTGTCCCAGCCTGGTATTCCTACACAATTACTCCTGCAACATCATTCATGGAGTATGAAGTCATTTCTTTCCCTAAGTAAGAGCAACATCAAGTGATTTAGAGTTGAGCTGATTTCAAATAAAATGGAAAACTCTACCACAGGTCCAGCTATAGGAAAATCAAAAAGAACAACAAAGGCAAACTGAAGCCCTACGTCTGAATACTAACAGGTGCAAGGCGGTTCCCCCTGCGGTGGCTTCAATCCGTAAAGAACAACATTCCCCAAAAAGACTAAGCTGGGCAGGAATGTTCAGCCTGCCTGACACTCTGCTGCCCAGTCCCGCTGGTTTGAGGAGAGAGATTCTGAGAAATAAACCTTTAGACAATTGGAATGCTCTCCCCACAGAGTTCCAGGAAAAAATCAGAGATTAGGATATCCGGAAGGAAATAAAGGTTTAGTTTTTATTACACAATTGCGGACAAGTTAAGATGAGTTATGGAACAGGAAAAGCTTATCTCCTGGGCCCTGAGACTTTTGTTTCCTTCCTCTTTTTACAAAACAGAGTGTCTCGGGTATGGAACAAAGTACGGGATTTAGAGACACACTAAACTCTGCCTCTTTCCAACCACGCGTCACTCACCAAGCAACTGCATCTTTTCGCTACATTATTGCTATAATTCAAGAAAGGACATAAAGCTCATTTATTCTGAACCTTTACCCCCTAACCAGTGCCATACTAGACACTGAAGTCCAAGAGCTCATCTCTATTCTTGCATTAGCTGTGAGGTTTGGGATGAGCTCATGTGTGCAGGTCTGAAACAAAAACATGCTTCTCAACAGAGCTGGGGATGTGGCAATATGCAAACAGATGTGAAAAGCAAACAATAGGTTTCACAGTAAAATTTAAAGAAATATAGAAAGTTCAAAGCTAAGAGTTCCAAGCTGGAAAGTGGGTCGCCTTCTATCCCAGAGAACCCTGCCTAACCCTGCTGCCTAGTCAATCTCAATCCTCAGAGTGCTGCTCTCAGCTAGCTGCCAATTCTCCTCCCCTTAGGTATCAGCAAAGTCTTTAAGGTGTTGCTCTCCTGGTGTTCATATATATGAGTCAAAGTCTTGAATTTTAATAGATCCTCCATGAAGCCCAGAAACCTATACATCTCAAAGCAATGAATCTCTAATGGTAAAAACTTAGAAATGATTACAAAGCCTTGAAAGTTTGGGGGATGTGTGGTTCAGAATACTTCTCATGCCATACCCTGTGAGTAATCACATTCTTTTACTAATCATTCTTTTACCAGTCATAAGACCAGCCCTCAAGGGGTGCTTTAGCCCAAAAATCTTCAAAGAAAGCCCCAAAATCTTCAAAGAATCTTCACTTAGGTAACTATTTTTCATTTGCTCATATCCAGTTTGCCCAAAACTATGTTAACTTTGCTTCCAAAAACCCTAATACAGTGCTGTGCACGTACATATATGATTGGCAAAAAATCCATTAACTTGAGTTTTTAGCCATAAGTTTTTAAATTTAAGCACAATCGGTTTACCTTACTGTGCTAGTTTCTGGTGCACAGCACAGTGATTCAGTTATAGATACATATATTTCTTTTTGTATTTTTTTCATTATACACTATTACAAGGGATTGAATATAGTTTCCTGTGCTATACAGTAAGACCTTGTTGTTCATCTATTTTATGTATAGCAGTTAGTATCTACAAATCCCAAACTCCCAATTTATCCCTCCCCGCCCAGTAACCATAAATCTGTTTTATGTGTCTGTTTCTAGGTCTGTGAGTCTGTTTCTCTTTTGTAAATAAGTTGACTAGTGTCTTTTTTTTTAGATTCCACGTGTAAGTGATATTGTATGATATTTTTCTTTCTCACTTCACTCAGTATGAAAAACTGCTGGCCCATCCCATGTTGCTGCAAATGGCATTATTTTATTCTTTTTATGGCTGAGTACTATTCCATTGTGTATATATATACCACTGTATATTTATCCAGCCATCTGTTGATGGACATTTAGGTTGCTTCCATGTCTTGGCTACTGTAAATAGTGATTAGCCATAAGGTTTTCAAACCAACTGAAGAAAACCATTTCTACTTCTAACTAATGAACTGAGAGGTGAGGCATTATGGACGCAATACTAAGCTTCTACAGTTTTCCCAAGTTTTATGAAGGGTCATTTTCCCAAAATGGTAGCACCAGTAGCCCCGCCCCTACCATTACTACTCTCGGAGCACAGCCCCACAGAACAGGAAGCAGCCTCAGTGCACAACGGCAGCAGTTACATCACAGTGGTTTAAAACAAGGCTTTGAACTTGGAGCAGCATTCCAATCTCAACTCTCTCACTTACTGGTCATATGACCTTGAGTCAAGTTATCTAACTTTGCTAAACGTCAGTTCTTCCACCTATAAAACAGATCTAATACTCATTTGTATGTTTACCCTAGGTTTTCCTTGTTTACTGCATACAAACGTTCAGGTATTAGACTCTCTGATGGTCATTATGGACTGTGTCATTGAAGCACATCCTAAGGACTTACAAAATGAAGCCATGATAGACACGTAGAAAATGCACCTAAGGAATCACTGACTCACTTTTTACACACAATGTTCTAGCAACAGTTCCGACAATGGGAGTAAGACAACTGGACGTGGTAGTCAGGATTCACGATTAAGTTTTTTACCAAGGCTCAAGTGACAATGGACAGCAAATAACTTCAAACTTTCCACTAACCAGAAAAGGTGGTGCCATTGCCAAGACTTCATGATGCATCTGGTCAGATAAAACATTTCCTCTCTAAACAGGAGATGGCCACCTGGCCCTCCCAGGTAAACCTAAATAGGTCAAGAAAGCATGTTCAGCCCTAGGTGTGGTGACATGAATCATGGCTTTGAAGCATTTGACAAAGTCTGATGATCTTGGTCTTGGTGCCCACTGCAGCTGCCAAGTATAGACTCTCCAGTCTTAAGTGCCACTGTCAAGTCAGATGATCCAACAAGAGAGAGGGTCAGACCCAAGTCCAACTCAATCTGGTGTTTGAGTTATAGTGTCACCTAGAGATCACAAGATCAGGAATGGCTGTTTTTGTGGCCAACCCTCTGCCCTGGCCAGAAGATAGCTAAAGGGAGTGTGTGGGGGCTGAACGCCAGAACCACTACCACCATCAGTCATGCAATTACAACTGCAGAATGTCTCCTGGATTTCAGTAATACTTCCTTCTTCTCTCTCAAACTTCACCTTCTTTGTATCTACCTTCACCTTACAATCCAATGACTTGCCCAAGCTTCTGACATCTCATCCTAAGAATTTCTGAGCCCAAACAATATTTAATAAAAACCATGCACTAATGAGAAGTCATTTCAGAATTATCTTTGTCTACACAGGATACAGTTTGAGCAGATTTGCTTGCAACCCACTATGAAATATCAGAGTTTCCTGAGCTTAGAGCTCCTCAGCTGGAACACAAACCCAGTGCACACAGTATAAACATATGGGTTGCTCCATATTACCCCCCGAGGGACTTGGGAGGGCAAGAAGAATCATATGCAAGTCAAGCTCACACTGCTTATTGCGCCATGTTTAATAAAGTCCTTTCTCTCTGATCCAGGAATGTCATGTCTTCTGCCAGCATCTATGAAACTGTAGCAGGCTAACTCGTTAGTTGGTAAATCTAGTTAGTAGGGGAAAATCTCAGACCCTCTGCATTTTTTGTGACCTATGTTGCTTTCTCACTTGTCATTGCTCCTGGAAAAATGAAGACGGTTGAACAAAAACTGGGATATTGCCAATTTCAGAAAATACAAACCCCAAGACTACTATTGTTTTGGACAGACTTGGAAAAAGCAAACACAGTTATGAAAAAAGAGTGATGTGTAGTGTATACTGGGGTGCACCAGCCAGATTCCCCACTTCAGCCCCCAGCAATGATTCTCCCAGTTACCAGGATTCCTGGCTGTATCACTTTCTAGGAACTGCCCTCAGCAGAAGGAATCTGCCTCACCCAAAGCTGCCCCTCCCCAGGGGTATCCTACCTTCAGTGATGAGGTACCAAGGCTTGGGCCTTTGCCTCAATCCAAGACATCACCAAATGGCCATCCAAGATCCACAGTTCCCCACCTATCGCTGAGGTCGCTGTTAAAATTCTATCATCGTCAAACTCTTCCCTCTGCCCATTTCTGCCTCCTTCACTTCTATACAGGTATTACTCATGAGGAAATCACCCAGCAAACCTCCTGTATAGAAATCTGTTTGTTCTCAGAAACCTGACCTGTGATGGGGAAAGACTTTGCTTCCATACAGACACAGGATTCTCCCCAATGCTGTGACAAAGACTAGGTAGGCCCAACACAGTCCTCTGTTTACAACTTTCCTCCTCACTTCACTCTTATGCTCCAATTTTAGACTAATCCATTAACAATCAAACAGTCACCATTAGGAAGTTTTAACTGAGGCCACCAAAGGGCATTTAAGTAGTTACTTGAGATCAGTCTCTTGAAAGCTTTCCTGGATGGAGATGGATCACAGGATATTAGACTCAAGGCCGATTAAGTAAAGATTTTGCAGGCATTTACATTTCCTGAACAGTGTACATTTTCTAAAATGATGCTCTGCTTCTAAGAGAACGGACTATAAGCTATTGGGAAACTGGTGTCAGCAAACAAGGGAGGGAGAGAATGAGCATATCTTGCCAACACAACCAGAATAAACAGCCAATATAGTTAGGCCTTCCTTTCATTTTTATTTCCTGTTATTTTAAAGGATTTTTTTTTTATTTAAGTATAGTTGATTTACAATGTTGTGTTAATTTCTGGTGTGCAGCATAGTGATTCCGTTATAAATATATTCTTTTTCATATTTTTCATTACAGGTTATTATAAGATGTTGAATATAGTTCCCTGTGCTATACAGTAGGACCTTGTTGTTTATCTATTCTGTATATAGTCATTTGTATCTGCTAATCCCAAACTCCCAATTTTCCCCTCCCCACTAAAGGATTTTTTTTTTTAAATAGAAGCAGAGTTCCTTTGCCTGAAATATTTGAATACTAGGACCCTGGTCACTTAACCTAAAATCATCAAGTACCTGGGTATTTTTTTTTTTAATTCTAAAACCCCATGAACAGGACCCAATGGGCTTTTTGAAAGGAGTAAGAAAACAGTTCTTTGTCAGCATTCATTTACTGAAGAATTTGGCTTAATAAAATAGGAATTGGGTCTCTACCTTTCTGCTAACAGCTAACAGAGTTGGAAAAAAATCAAAAGGCACTAAAGGTAATTATTTTCCTTAAAAAGCAAAAGTAAAAGCACCAACTCTTGAAACTCAGAGCAAAAAAAACCTGCTTACCATCAAAAACAAAAGTTCACACAAAGGTAAACCAGTCAGTTGCCAGTCTTTTCAGGCAGGAGGAGGAACAAACCCCTAAGTCGCCGGCTTTGTTACAGCCTGATGTTTACAAAACATGCAATGCAGTGTTTTCCTGCCAATTAAGTGAATGTAGGATTTACCTTTCAGTTTTAACATCTCTGCCTGACTCTTATGCTAGTAACATGAGCCAAAGGGATTAAGGAAACCCCTGAATACATGTTTCTACACAACTGTCTTCACTGGAAATTACCTTCAGGGTAAAAGGAAATGATACTCGGGCCCTGAAGTAGGAATAGGCTGGATTTCCTTTAGATGTAATTGGTACAATGTTAAATTTATTTGTATTTCTAATGTCGAGGCCTGATTCTCTGGCCATCCCAGAGATTCTGTGAGCTACCTAACACTCTTTATATAACCCTCTTTTGTATCCCACCTAATAAAGCCCTTTCTGTTAAAACCAGCGAGAGGATTCAAACTAACAGCAAAACCACAGAGTACTGGGGCCAGAGTTTATAGTCAACAGACCCTTAAAGAAATAGGAATCTTGGCTAATTTTCTTTCCGGACTGGGTTTGAAGGCAGTGAAGAGCCCATGACTTCATTTCACATGGGGCCAAGGTGTTACCGACACGGTTACTGTAGGAAGCGGCCAAGACAGCACCTACTGTCAGCAAGACTGCGTGACCCCTGCTTCCTCACATGGAAGCTTAAAAGAGAAAACGCCAAGCTCTACATTTAAAATTCTCAGCTCAAGGCACAATCGTTCAATAGAGGGTTTCTATGACCACCTACCCTAAGAAAGCGTCTCCTGTACCTTGGAGTTGCTCGGCTGAGATCACAGAAGGTCAGACACAGAACGTGACCTCAATTTGCACAATCGCAACACAGGCTGATTTCACAGCCCTTCTCTTAAGTATAAGTTAGGAAACCGAGAAAGAATGAGACTAACAGCTACAGTGGCATCCTTTGGTACCCTACATTTTAAAACCACTCATCTTCCCTTGCCAGATAAAGCGGTTCCCTCATCTATTTAGTCTGCTCCTCACTTACTCCAGGGGGCTTCGTTGTAAATACCTCACTGAAGGAACTTACTTCAAGGGGTGCCAATTCTCCCCCACCCCCATTCTTCATTGCTTCTATACCTAAAACTGGAGATATATTCCAGCATGCCACTGGAGGTAAATTACAAAGTCAAACCATGAGTGTATAACAAGAAAAAAATCACAGGAATCAGTTAATTTCTACTGCCAAAAATCTGGAGAACAAATGTGAAAGCAGATTCTGAGGATGTTAAATTAGAGAAGAACATCATTTTAGAGTCACTGAAGTAATGAATGTGGAAAATGCTATCAAATAAATTTTGGCAATGCATTAAAAAAAAACAATTCATCATAACTGATTTTTAAATTGTTAGCAGGTCATGTCAATGACAACACGTATGAGAACTCCATAATTTTCTCAATGTAACATAAGACCCTTCAGGACTGATCAGTTTCTCTCCCCCCCACACACAGAAGCACTGTGATCATACAAATAAAACATATTAAAGATGTATCTGCATGTAACCCAATGCTCATTGCAGCACTATTAAACAACAGCTAAGATATGGGAACAACCTAAATGTCCATCAGCAGATGACTGGATAAAGTGGTGGTATACTTATACAATGGAGTACTGCTCAGCCATAAAAAAGAATAAAATAATGCCATTTGCAGCAACATGGACGGACCAGGAGATTGTCATTCTAAGTAAAATAAGCCAGAGAAAAATATATGATATGACTTACATGCAGAATTAAAAAAAACACAAACTTATTTACAAAACAAATAGACTCACAGACAGAAAACAAACTTATGGTTACAGGGAGAAGGGGGTGGGAAGGGATAAACTGGGAGTTTAAGATTTGCAGATACTAACTACTATACAAAATATAGATAAGCAAGTTCATACTGTCTAGCACAGGGAACTATATTCAATTATCTTGTAGTAACTTATGGTGAAAAAAGAATATGAAAACACATTTATGTATGTTCCTGTATGACGAAGTATTGTGCTGTACACCAGAAGTTGACACAACATTGTAAACTGACTATACTTCAATAAAAATATTTTAAAAATAAAAACTGTTAAAAAGATGCAATGATATAAAGTACGTCAATATACCTTGTAAACTGTAAAGAATTTACAAAGTTGGGCATACTCACATCCAGAGGAGAGGCCTTGGGCAGGCATGGAGTGAGTATCTCCTATCTACACTGTAGGAGGCACGGACACTCAGTTCCTCCGTTTTAGAGACCAGGTTAACGTGGAGAGCAACAAAACCTGCAATTCACTAGCCACCAGCAGCCAACAGTGAATCTCTATTCAAATTCGGCTCAAGATCAATCCAAGGAAACAACTGAAGAAGGATGCTAGGGTGAAGGGGAGAGTCGTTACCCACCTATAGTTATGGGAAGCAAGTCATTTTATGCCCTGAAAACAGAAGAAAAGAGGAGATGAAAAGTGTTCAGTTTGGGCATTCTTGGAGAAGCAACTGCGGACACAATTCAAAAGGAAAACAAATGTTCCTGTTCCAAAATCATCATCTGGAAAGAAAAATCAGAGCCAGGTTGCTTCTTTCTAGCCAGGCTCAGAAACCATCATTAAGTCTTTTTTGTGGGAGGTTAATGTAACAGAACCACTGAAGGACTATTAAGAGCTAATACTTTCCTTAGAATCACTTAATTCTGTAATATGCCGATAGAATTTTTATTTTAATAGCCACACAGAGTATTTAATAATTTATAAAGTTTTTCCCTACCCAATTTTGCAGCTCCTGGTTTGTCAGAAGAGTGAAAAAAAATTACATGACTGGTAATGCTGACAGGCAAAAAAGGAGCACTTTCTTCATAACTCGTCTCTCACTACATTTTATTGTTCCTGTGGATTGCCTGAAGTGTTTAATGGCCAAGGAATTAATTAGAAATGTCTGTTCTGGTAGAAACATTGCTGCTACTGCTGTGGTTAGTGATTTCTTTAACATTTTTAAAAAGCTAAATTTTAACCACCAGGTAGTGAAATGTTCTCTCTTGGTAGATCTCTCTTCATTATTCTTAGAAGTTAACTGCAATTTCAGAGAGTTTCGTGCCATTTTTCCATCTGGTTGAGTAGGTAAGTGATCCAAAGAAGTTCATATTTCTAAAAAATCCCACCCAGCCATCCCTTCCAAACCTGAGACCACACACTAAGATGGATCTGGTGATTCCTTGGTTTGAAGACTAAAATAAATGATAAATAAGCCAAGCAAAATAAGATGAAGTGACAACTTTTAGGCTAGTTCTTTCCCTAAAATGCTTTCAGGATATAATCACCAGAGAGGTGTTTTTTTGGTTTTTTTTTTAAACACTCCCCAGACAGGGACCTGGCATTTCTTAGAAGAAAACCACTTCAGATTGACAAGTATAGGGAAAAGTATGTAGTCCAAGGGTCGATAAGCATAAAGAGAAAATCAATGACAATGAACACAGTGACACAAGAAACCAACCAACTTAGAACCTTGACAAAATCTTCCCCCAAAAGTCTTATCACTGGATTCTGCATCTTCAGAGTCAGTAATGAATGGCACAGATAAGACATTTGATAATAATCGAATAAACAGGATGGAAAGTTTAGCCAATCTGCAATATTATCCAAGGATTATTTTTCTTTAGAAACTTAATTTTCAATCCTTGGTCTTAAGGGTTAGAGGAAGTTGCTTCTATTTCTAATAGCAAAGTGCAGGCTTCTGACATGACCGCAATTGGCAAGGCCTCCTGAGCAGGACACCAACTTACATCATTTTGATGGCCTGCAGCATAGTAACATACGCATCTACAATTTAAATATATTTCAGTGACATTAAAATATATCATATAAAAGAGCAGGGGAGGGATAAATGAGGAGTTTCGGAATAACAGATACCTATTACTATATATAAAATAGATAAACAATGACCTACTGTATAGCAAAGGGAACTATATTCAATTCAAGCATAATGGAAAAGAACCTGAAAAAAGATATATGTATGTATAACCGAATTACTTTGTTGTATACCTGAAATATAAATCAATTACACTTCAATAAAAAATAAAATTTAAAAAAATCTGCTATAAGAAATGCTATAGAGAAGTACCTCAAAATACTATTTTCATCTCTAGGTACTGAAATAAGAAACCCAGAAAAAATATCAAGTAACAAAATGTAAGCTTTCTGGACCTCATCAGCCAATAAAGTCGAGAACTGGATGGAACCAGATGCCTGAATGCCCATTGTTTTTTGTTATGAATCAATTAAATCACACAGGAATTTGTGTTTCTTCAAAACAAGCGTGCACCCCCTTTTTAAAGTATGTTATTTGGTCCCTTGTGTGCTACTAATAACTTTTTATCATTCTTCCTAGATGACAAACCAGTATCTCCTCACTCTTTGATGTCTATCACTGCAAGAACGCAAAAGCAGATACATTACAAAACAGAAACAGACTCACAGATATAGAGAACAAACTTATGGTTACCAGAAGGTAAAGGGGGTGGGACGGGATAAATCGAGAGTTCGAAATTTGCACCTCTTAGAGAGTGATGGAAGTGTTAGGTATCTTGATTGTGGTGGTGGTTCCATGGGTGTATATATCTATCAAAATCCAGCAAATTGTGCCTCTGAAATATGTGTAGTTTATGGTACAGAGATTATACCACAATAAAATTGTTTCAAAAAAGAAAGATAAAACTCCAAACTAATGCCATCCTAAGAGGAAAGTAAATGGGAGTAATGAAGCAAGAAAAAAATCCTCACTTGAATAGCAGTGGGGAGAGTTCTTATTTATAATGGAGGGTATCCAGTGTAATCTGGAGGGTTTTAAGATCAACCACTGAAATCTGCATGCTAATGACACCTGAATTTTTCTCTCATCTACCCATCTACTTGGATATCCCCAATATCTTCTTGACCTGTCCCAGCCCCACCACACCCCACTCCATTCATGTCTTGAGTAACCAACTGGTCTGATTTCTGACAAGTGTCTGAGGTAGTAATTAATTTAGCCCTAGAAGCTTGAATAAACTTAAGGAGGCCAAAATTAGTAATGAGAGGAAACCCTTATATGGCATGTGTCTGAGATCTTTATATACATTCATTCAATCCTCTCAACTCCATAAAGTAGATAGTCATTCATGTTTTTACAGAATTTTATATATATTTTTTTATTACAGTTCGACTCTATATACACATAATATTGCATACAAATACATATATACAGTATACTGCATCTTTAGTATATATACGTACTAATTATTGTTTCTAAGAACAGATTAGATCTTTAGCTTTTTCATTATCAAAGGAATAAAGCCAACTACAAAATAAGAATCAACAAAATGCAGTAATCCCAGACCCCAGCTGCTCTCTGACCTTCACAAGCTGACACTTCTGGTCTCACATCAGCCAATACGTGGAACCTAGCTTCTTCCCTGATTTTTCTAAGAAAAACAATCATTCCAAATTTGGTGACTTTTTAAAATTCTTTATGGCGGTTTCTGGGACCATGGAAGAGAATCCTATCACATGAGGTCAATTGTTACATTTCTGTTCTGATTATAATTTAAGTAATTTATCAAAGTAATTTGATTTTGAAAACAAAAAAAGCAATAAAAAAACAGGAGGCTTATGGTAAAAAGCAACTGCCCTACTCACACCCACTCACCACCCCCCCACTCCATCCTCCACGGCCAACCTTTTCTCATTCCCTTCAATTAATTCTCTATTCAGTTCCTCTGATAGCTTTCACTTGAAAAATTCTCTATTTGAAATATCTTCCCTCCTTTCAAGCCTCCTCTATCTTCTCAACTTGACCCTCCAGCCCCCCCGCGTAAGACTCCAGGTCCTCTTCTCTAAGAGGGACTTGAGCAGAGAGAAGGGGGAACTGGGCTGGTGCTCTGAGCCCAGAGGCTCAGCCGCAGGTCCTGACCACGCCTGTCTGCCAAGGCTGGGATCTCCCCAGAAGGCAGTTTATTCCTGCTGCTCCTAAGAGAAGTTTCTGCTGTCTCTATGTGAACAAGTAAAATATGGAGTAATACCATGAGTAATGGAAGTATGTTCCAATGCTAAGGGAAAGAAAAAGCCACACACACACCAAGAAGGAATGGTTCACTCTGAGATCAGAAAAACACTTTCCAGAAGGAAAAAGTAATTTGGTAAGCGGGGAAGACTTTTCAGATAGATGGAAAGGCCTGGAAATAGTAAAATCTCAGTGTCTTAAGGGAAATCCGTATTTTTGGAGTAAAAAGCTCAAGAAGAGAAAAATAAATGTGAGAAATGAGGCTTAAAAATTTAATAAGAGCCAGGTGGTCTTTATATGTGAGGCTAAGGAACTGGACTTGAGCCCGCGGCCCAGGAGATGAAAATTTAAATGTCAAGAGGATCATGCAAATGAGCAAAAATGAGATCATGTAAACGAGAAAAGACAGGAAGTATGGGTTCTGTGGGAAACTATGCCCTTCCAAATGGAACCGTTCAATTATTTTTATACAAAACTCTGAGGCTAGTGTTGCCAGGCCTTCCAGTTTAGTAACAGGAGAGTATCCAGATTTTTCTGTCAAGTTCTCCAGTTTTTAAATGTTGGCAACTACTACCTGCTTTTCCAGGCTCACAGTATGTGGTCAAAAATATCTGTATTATATATGCTTGAAAGGTGGTTTCCGCCAACAGACCACACATTTTACCTCTTCTAGAAGCAATAAGGAACCACCATTATAAAATTTAAGACAGGGAGTAGCCACGGTCAGATCTGCAGTTTTACAGACCGCTCTGGTGGAAGGATACACCTTCCTTGGGGAAGGAGAGACTGAAATCAAATGTGGAGAGCGAAGTCTGGGGCTCCTGCAGTCCATCACTGGTAGCAGATGTGCTCAGAGTCACAAGTAACAACAACGCTTATCACTGATTATTACTTTTCAGCGCAAGTCGGTGCAATGGTCCTGAGCGTCTTCAGCAGAATTCAACCCCAAATGATCCAAGAATTTTACTTCTGTACCTCTTGGATGTTACACTTTCACAGACAGAATGGACTTATCTCTTCATTACTTTCCACAACTTCCTCTTTTTCCCCCTCATAAATGCACTTGCCAGTAGTAATAAAAGGAAAGATTGTACATCTGGCTTTAGAAAGGCAGTTGTTGAACCTCTACCCTCTGCTCCTGTACTATATCAGTCATAGAAGCAAACAAAGATATTTTCTGCAAATGATTCCCACATGCCCACATCTCTGAATGTAAAATAAACAGTTCAGGTCATGAAAACAGAGTTTTAAACAGAGCATTCCAGCTGGGAAAATTGTGTAAACATGAATCTCATTTTTACAGTCATTTAAAGAAGTCTTTTATCTATTAAATTAACTTTTGAGAAGGAGAAAATGGGGAGAGTGGGGGAGCAGCACCAGGGGGACAGAGAGAAAGAGATTACCCCTGTTTTCCCATAACTCCTAACACCTCCACTTCTACATGCTTAGATATCGATATAGTTTTCCAACACAAAATGATGCCATCTAGGCAACAGACAGAAAAAAATTTTAGCCACTAGTAAGATTTTTCTGAACCAAATCTATGCAAGATGGATCAAATCCTATCTTAGTCTCATGTTCTAACCAATTAAGTCAGGGAGAAACAATGTTCCCTAGCTCCACAGACGGAACCTGGCAGGTGCTGGCCACGCTTAGTCCCATCCGAGTCCACGAGTTCACAGCGTAGGCCCAGACATCAGGTTCATCCCAGTGGTCCCCGAAACAAAGAGAAAAGGGAACATGACTTCACTATGGAGTTTTTATACCAGGCAGTCTCTGAAGAGAGTCCAGGCTTCAGTAACCGTAACCACTTGCAAACTGGCCAGCACATGAAGTCAAGGGCTCACGTGCAGAAAGAGGGAGCCCTGGCCTGCTTTCTCACCAAGTCCTGGACTCTGGGCTCTGCTCCCCTTTTTTACTTTTCATAAAGGTATGTATGGCTTTGCCCCTGGCACCAGAGACCCCACTCTCATTGCTGTAAAATTCCTTTTCTCCATGGAGATAAAAATCCACATTCCCACCCAAAGTGTGCATTTGGGGTAGGCTCGTTCCTGCGTGTCTGCGGAGGCTCTGCTTACTGAGGGCATAGTTCCAACCTCTGAGCTCAAAGAAAAAGTCAAATTCCTGTGACTTCTTCTGTAGTTGTGCTAAAGGGAGATACGTTCCAGATTTCCCGAGTTGAAAACTGGAATACGTTCTCTCATTGAAACAATTATCAGCTTCCCAGGCAAATACACAAAATCATTTTTAATCCATAACATTCTCAGAATATGCAGAAATGTCTGTGCAACCCATCTGCTCTGGTCCCATTCTTCCCTGGCTTGTTTGTTATTAACTGAAACAGTGTGGATATAGCTCTCCTTTGCCAAATTCTCCACCTTCCTCCACTCAGATTTATAAAGTTCCATTTGTGCACAAAGTCCACCAGACATTAAAATCCTACCGAGCCTCCACTGATGAGTTTTACAGTTCTCTGGGGCTCCCTTCCCCGCCTCAGGCCGCTGACAGAGCGTGGGCATGCCCCACAGCTCTTTCCTCCCATCCTTCAGCTTTCAGGGAAAATGCAGGAAAGTTTGAGGCCTCTTGTTTTAAAATGGCGGCCTGCCAGGGACAGGCCCCTTTATATATGTAATTATTACATACGCTATCAATTCAGTAATGGAAAAAGAATAGTTTATGAGATGGAGTTGAGAAAATTGCTCACTGTACCAGGAAAAACAAATTGTTCTAGATCTTGAGAGTTTTCCCTGCCATGTAGCTGGAGGAAAAAATAGAGAAAAGAGAGGAAAAAACAGGGAGAGACGCTCACTGGACCCCTGAAATATACAGACTGGATAATTTCAATTGAGCTTATCCAAGTCAAGCCACACGCCTCACGGAACTCACCCTTGAAGGGTGATGATCTACAGCATCAGCTGAGCTCCCATTGGCTGCCTCAAGACAGCCGCCAGTGAAAACTCATTAGGCTCCTAATCCCGACCCAACTCCTCTTCACCTGGACCAAGCGAGGACCTCTCACCCCCGCCAACTCCCAGCTGCTATAAGCAGTGCCCTAGCTTCCCTAGACCAGGTGTCCTCTGGTCTCAAGGGTACATTCTTCGTCAAGTTTCTTGCTAACTGTACAGCTGTAGTATAAACGCTGAGTCTACACACTTTCAGGTCCTCTCTCAACACTCAAAACCTTGTTTGTTAGAATTTTTGTTAAACAAAAACTCCAACATGCAATTATTTCTTGCTCTCCTCAAAGCAACAAGGTTGCCTTGGAGTAACCTGAGGGAAGTTACACAAGGAAATGAGGAAGAAAGAGCATAAAGATTATTGCTTCTAGATATTATGTGTCTGCACATGGGTAATCCAGCGCTAGCTTTAAATGCCTACAGAGAAAAGCGAGCTCTCTCATTTTAAAAAAATGACTCTCTCATTTAAAAAAAAGCTGGGGAAATTCTCTGACTTGCCCAACTAATTTCTTCCAGCCCTAATCAAGCACCCTGGTTCTTGGGAAATGGGGCACTATTTTTTGAAAGGCCCAGCCTGTGGAAGAGAAAGTCAGTCTCATCAACACCATAAATTTGGGCCAAGGAAGCATCAACAATTCTCCAAAAGAAAATGGACGCGCTTTTCAAAGTAGGTATAAGATTAAGCGTTTACTACATAAGCAGCTGTTCTAGAAGTCACTGCAGGGTTTCTGAAAGTGTTTAACAAATTAGTAAATTAGACATATATTCTACAACTGGAGAGAACAGAAACCTATCCAGATAAATATTTGGGTACACGTATATACCTCCTGAGCTATAAGTGAAGTCAGTCTCGAGAAAGTTTCTCAAAAGTGATTCTAGCTCGCAGAGCGCCCGGTGGTCCAGCGAACCTGTTTGAGGGCCGGGGGAGGGGGAGACGGGTGGCTTCAACAGCGTTTGGATGGCACAGACCCGAGGACGCCCCTTCTTCCAGCCTCCAACCACCCTCTTTTCCAGCAGCAACCTCAGGGACCACCTTCCCTGCCCACCTCTGCCTCCCGAGCCAGCCAACATGGCTTTTTGTGCGTAGCTCCTTCCAGCCCACCGAGCACGAGCTCCCGGACTCGTCAGAACGGGTCGGCCGTCACCCTCCCGGTCACCCTGCATCTGCAGGCCGCCTGCCCCTACCTCTCTCTGGGCGTCTGCTTCCACCACGAAGACGCTGCTCTGGCGGGCCGGGGCCACTTCTGCCCGTTGGCCGAGGAGAAGCGCCAGGGAGCCCGGCCACCAGTGTGTCAGACACGCGCTCCTCCAGGACGTGCAGAGCCGCCCCAACACGAGGGGGCTAAAGCCCGGGACGCCAGGGACGCCGCCGAGGCCCGGGGAGGAGCCTGCACCCAGCGCGCCCTTCGGACGGCTGCCCGCGGCTCTGACTGCGCAGGCGCGGCCTCTCCGACATCCCGGAAGCGGCTTCCTTAAATAGAGCAGGTGAAACTCATCGCGAGGGAAACGCATCAAGGAGATGGCGACCACCTGACTGCAGGCCGGGGCGAGTATCTCTCACCGATAGACTGAACTCGGAGCCTCGGGAGCCCAGCAGCCTTTGAGGGGCGTCTCGGGAATCCCCCAGGTGTCGGGCCTTCTGCCTGAGCCTCTCCCTGCAACCACTAGGCGCCTTTTTAACCATCTTGGAGCCCTCGCCCAAGCCGTGGACCAGATGAAAACAATAAAGCTTTTAGCAAACAGAGAAAAAGGATTCTAGGCTTGCAGACTACTTGCAACAAGAAGTTTCTTTATACACACTATTTAATCTGAAATCCAGTAATTCCAGCAAGTTCGGTAACGCAATGGCCATACAGACCATTTGTTGCCCTCAGTCAGAGAACGCACCAGACTCAAAGGAGAGGATCAACCCCCACCCCCGCATGCCCACCAAGGGCTTAAAATTCCTCAAAATGTAGGTCAGCTTCACCCATAACCAGGAAGGCTTTGGTTACCCTGGAATTAGAAAGAAAGAAGATTTTTAGAACTGAACTTATTATGTAGCAGAAAGCTCATGCAGACCTCATTCCACACAATACAGGAGACGGTGTTCTAGAATTCTCGTGTTACGATACGGAACTGAGATGCCTGAAGCCAAAAAAAAAAAGAAAAAACCTGTTTTTCTTCTTAATTAAAAAAACCAAAACCTTTCTGTATTTTTTAATTTGGGGTTGTTTTTTTTTTTCTTTTGGAGGGGGGCGGTAATTAGGTTTGTTTGTTTGTTGTTTGTTTTAATGGAGGTGCTGGGGATTGAACCCAGGATCTTGTGCATGCTAAGCAAGCACTCTACCGCTAAGCCATACCCTCCCCTCAAGACCTTTCTGTATTGTTCTTAATACTGGACAATATATCAGTTCTAGGAGTTTCTGCATGTTCATGATTCTACTAATATCGTTACCGGTGAAACTAGCATCTAATTCCCATGATTACACAAGAAACGCTGAATGATACTTTCGAAGTTGATTCTAGGTCCTTCCTACTAGTCCCTGAACGAACAAGAACGTAAGATCAAGCAAGTATATGTAGCACCGGTGAAACATGTAAAACGAGAATTTGAGGACAGGCTTAAAATAAGATTCGTAACTACCGGCAGCTGTAGTGACACTTGACAGGACCTACCTGACTCTGACTGTTGGAAATAGGAAGTTCAGCTTAGACTTTAGTAGGTCTTATTCTATAGGCAACGTAAGAAGGATGGGAAAATTGCAAAAATGGCCTCAAATTATTTCCCCCCAACCAAAAGGAAAGAGTCTCTTTCCTCTTGAATCTGGGTAGATCATGTGACTTGCTTTAGCCAATGTGATACAAGCAGAAGCTTAGTACGTGCTTTCACACTGGAATTTGTCCTTCGCTGCTCTTAGAACTCTGCCATCGCATGAACAAACCTGGACTATTTTGCTGGAGGATAAGAAGACATATGGCCCAGCTGCCTCAGATAGACAGCCAGCTCACCAGCTGATTTTATGATACATTTCTAAAGCTGCAACTAAATACTTGTGTTTCAACTATCATTGTCTAGGCTGCCAGGAAAAAAAAAATCCTCATTGTCTTGCGAAAAGGAAAGCTCCGTGATATTGACTCTGTTGGTATACAAAGGATAGGATTTTTAATTTTTTATTATAATATCTTACTGTTGTGCTCAATTCCATTAAACAGTATATTAGTCTGCTAGGGTTTGCATAACAAAATACCACAGACTGGGTGGCTTAGACAACAGAAATTCTTATGGTTCTGGAGGCTTGAAATCCAAGCTCAAGGTGCTGTTAGGGTCGGTTTGGGGGAAGCCTCTCTTCCTGGTGGGTAGATGGCCACCTTCTCCCCATGCCCTCATGTGGCCGGTCCTCTGCACAGGTGCAGAGAGAGAAGTCTCTAGTATCTCTTCCTCTCCTTATAAGGACACTGGTCCTGTTAATTAGGACCCCAAACTTTCTGACCTCATTTAACCTTAATTACCTACTTAAAGGCTATTTCTCCAAACAATCGCACTGGGGGTTAAGGCTTCAACAAATGAGCTTGGGGGGATGAAATTCAGTCTGTAACAGTTATTTTTAAATGTCAATAATAATTATTTGTAACAATATTTACTGATAATTTATCATGTGCCCTAATCTATATGAAGTGGTTTATACATATCATATTATCTAATTTGATGCTCACAAAAGCCTTTCTGAGATAGGTATTCCCATTAAAGGTGGAGTAACTGAGGCTTAGAAAAGTTTAGACACTTGCCCCAGAAGACACAAATGGTAAGTGGTAGAGTTGGTCTTAATCCAGGTCTGCCTGACTCTTGAATCCAAGGTCTCAGCTACTGTGCCACTGTGCTTCCATTTTAAACTGTTTTTACATACATTATTCAGATTGAAATACAAAAAGAACAGTAATCTCCTGGAGAATTAAAGTACAAAGATGTACAATTACTATATATAAAATAGATAAACAAGGACCTACTGTATAGCACAGGGAACTGTATTCAATGTCTTGTAATAAGCTGTAATGGAAAAGAAGCTGAATATATATAAATGAATATATATATATATGAACCACTTTGCTGTACACCTGAAACGAACATTGTAAATCAACTACACTTCAATTAAAAAAAAATACAAAGATGTGTAAATGATTATGCAGACAAGTAGAATGAGCAAATCATACTGAAACAGCCAGCATTCTTGTTCGATTAAATCCAAACTCTTCAGTCTAGGAGTCCACATCTTCCAACTCTGCATTTCCAGGCATCTCTCATCACACTTCACAATCACCACCATCATCATACTTGACCCAAGAGGGGGGCCCCTACTTTCCAATAACAGACTCTTTCTCATCACGTCTGATGTGTTCCCTCTGCTTTCTCTGCCTGAAATACCTCTCTCCCCCCTTCACGTTTGTCCAAATCCACCTCTTCAGGGAAGGCTGTCTATCTGCTTGCTCAGACTCTCCAGCATTTTGAACTTGTATTAGAGTCAGAGTCTTCCTTATTTTTTTTTTTTTTTGATTTTCTTATATATTTCTTGTTCCTCAACTAGATTTTGAATTTCAGGAAAGGAGAAAACTAGCAGTGTGTGTATTTGGAATTCATTTAAACTTCTAAGTCTCAATTTCCTCATATGTAAAATGGAGGTATTCTGTATAGCACAGGGAACTATATTCAATATCTTGTAATAACCTTTAATGAAAAAGAATATGAAAATGAATATATGTGTATATATGTATATATATATATGCATGACTGGGATATTGTGCTGTACACCAGAAACTGACACATTGTAACTGACCATACTTCAATTTAAAAAACAATAAATAAAAATAAAATAAAATGGAGTTGATAATAATCCAGTTAAATGCAGCCTCAGGGTAGGGTTCAGATTAATAATGTGGTGTTAAGACCCTTTGTTAAAACTCAGAAATACTTAAGTTGGTGCCTCACAGATTCTCTCAGATGGACCACAGGACTCCCAAGAATCTTAAGAGCGTTGCTCCCACAGCACAAGGTAGGAGGGGATTTCTAAATGTGGTTTTCAGCTACAGGAGCACATCATGATGACACAAGGTATGTAGGAAGTGTACCAAGATTTTAAAAGCTTGGACTAAATGGGTGAAGACAGTTCAAAATTAAAAGAGGCCTCTAGACAGAAATCAAGCTGAGAATACTGCTCAGATGTAGGCACACAACATTTCTTATGGAAAAGGAAGTGTGACTCGGAGGGGTGACCAAGAACCCAGAAGGCAGAACCAAGAGCCACAGACAACCAGTCCCAAGGAGCAGAACTGGGCCCTGTTCTTTAGCAGAAATGGTGACATGTACGCAGCTTGATTTCAAATTTGCTATAGGTCAATAAGAGCTCCCTGCCTCCTTCTTCCCTGCTTTGGTTATCCTGTCCTCCATCATTACATGCTGGATATGTGAGTGTCAGAAAACTTCTTTTTTGTTTAAAGGGCCCTGCTCCTAAGGAATCAAAGAAGCCCAGCCACACCTTGTCTTACTTCAGGGCTGCTTTAACGAAACGCTATAAATTAGGTAGCTTATCAGCAACAGAAATCTGTTTCTTACAGTTCTAGAAGCTAAAAGTCCAAGATGATGGTGCTAGCATGGCCGAGTTCTGGTTAGCCGTCTTTCAGGTTGCAGACAGCTGACTTTTCATTGTATCCTCACATGGTAGAAAGAGAGCAAGCTAACTCTCTGGTCTCTTTTTAGAGAGTCATTTAATTACCTACCAAATGCCCCACTTCCAAATACCATCACCTTGGAGATTAGATTTCAACATAGGAATTGGGGGTGGGGCAGCACACGTTCAGTCCATAACACATCTGAACCTAATCAGATGAAGAAATAATAAAACTTGAGCCCATGCTATAATGAGATGAGACTTTAGGGGAGGGCTGACTATATTCTGTATGTGGGAGGGATGAGAATCTCTGTTTCGTATGGTTGACTGTGGTAGGTAAGTTTTCAAATACAACCACCATCAGTTCCCTCCCTCCCTGTGTGCACATGCCACATGTCGTCAAGAGATGCAGTTAACGTCCTTTCCCCTTGAATCTGAGCTAACCCTGGGCCTGTTTTCACCTGTAGAATATGATGAAGGTGGTGTTTGAGGACTTACAAGTCCAAACCTTAAAACAACTGGCTACTCACACTTTCTGCACTTGAAACGCAGGAACCATGCTGTAAGAAGTCCAAACCACCAGGAGAAGCCAAATTGAGGGGAACTGAGGTCAACGAACCCAGCTGAGCTCCAGGCCAACTGCTAGCACCGCTGGATATTCTAGCCCGAGTGAGCCTCTGGAGGCCCAGAGCCCCAACCAACATCACATGGAGCAGAAGAATCATCTCAGATGAATCTAGTCGGGCCAAAGAATCATGAGTGATAAAATGTCTGGTTTTTTAAGCCACTAAGTTTTAAAGTGGTTTGTTGTAACAGGAGTAATTAACTGAAGTAATTCACAGGTAACAAGAAATATGAGTCTAATACTTGATGATAATGTAGAAAATGAAGTCAAGTCATATGACTGGAAACATTGTCAAGATAATCTATTTTAGAAACCTATGTGTTCTTCACTCCAGGGGAGAAAATGTAGGCCATACAGTGCGTTCATCAGGAGACAATTCTAAAACCCATCTGTCTTTCCTTACCAACTTCTTGAGTCCTTAAAGCAAAAATCATTGAACAGACCTGTGTTCTCTAAGTACAGTTATGTTTCAAAATTACTCTTCAACAGGATCGAAAATCCTGTTTTGTTCTTTTGAAAAAAAGTGTGGGCAGCAGTTTCTTAGAGGTCAAAGCAGAGTTTCTGAGAAGACGCTTCTACAGACATTTCTGTATTTCTACATTTGATCAGTTTATTCAGACAAAAGATTTACAGAATGTCTCTCTTCATATAAAACTTCAGAAGAGAAAAAGTTGATAGAGAAGAAATTTTTCCATCTTAAAAAAAAAGTCTGTAAAGAACAGAAAAGAGCTGGCTGTCATTCAGAGTCATTTGTCTGGTGGTATGGAGATCTGGAGACCACATGTTGGTAGGTCAGGGGAACGCTCATGGAAAGCGAAGTCTTCAATCAGCTATCCTGCGGATGGCAGTCCAAACCACAGCGACCTAAGTCTCTAGGAAATCATTCTCTTACCCTTGGAAGGACCACGAAAACTCTTTTTCTCAAAATTTGGATGGTTAATTCTCAAGCGGGTTTACAAACATAACTTCATCTGCCCATCTTTGACTTCTCTGACAATGAGCCTATTCTTGGAAGCGTCAATCGCAGCATTTGTAGTCTGTTCAGTTGAGTTGTTGTCTTTTTAAACGAATACACATTAAAAGTTTTCGAGGAAAAACATTTGGCAACAAAAGTTTGATTTTATTTTACATGTTGAACCAATGAGATCTAAAAGAAGAAAATGTGACCTTTTCACTGTTGTACCACTGCAAGTTCTTAAACAAACTTGACAAAATACAATACTTTCAGTTTAAATGACACCATGTGACATATTATCTAAGTTTTCTACTGATTTGCTCTGTGTTGTCAGACAAAGTCTCAAAATTTAGGGGAAAAAGAGAAATGTTTCAAAGGATGATATATCTGTCATTTGGTAATTATATTAGCAATATTTGCTCCAGAGTAAAAGGATTACAGGCTTTGAACAAATTACGTATGTTTGCCTTGGCCCCTTGCCTTGGGAAAGAAGTAAATAATTGGCATTATTTGCTAATTAAGCCAAAATTTACCTTCAATTCACCAATTTAAATAGTCTTCAAAGATGTCCTTCACTCAGGTCTCCGTGTGTTTTAGAATTTTAATTTCTCTTGGATCCTGGATTTTAGAATCTCTTTTCATGTGAGATCTTATATAACCTTCTGTGTGCCTTTTCTTTTCATAAAGGTTCAATAAGCTTGTAACCAGGACATTGTGTCTTTACAACGTGTCACAACATTTTTATCACCGTGAAAGGAGGCACTGTTCCCCAGCTAGAACATGGGAAGTTTCATTATGATCTCTCTCAGCAAAAACACATGAACACTGAATATCTACTCAACAAGGTATTTGGGAACAGCACACTATCCAACTCAGCATTCTTATGAATTAAAAGATTAATCTGATGTTTGGATGAACTTTTCTCTGAGATGTGTATGGATTAAGCAAAAAAGGAAAAGAATTAAATAAAAGCATTTTAGGTTTTGTTAACTATTTCGACAGCTATTTAAGACACTGGCCTATCTACTAGCATTATGTCTGTTGGTTCTCCTCAAGAAGAAACTATCTCCATCCATTTATCTTTTTAAAAACATGCATTGACATATTCTTCCCCAGTGGGTCCCAGGAAATGACCTAGCGCTTTGACTAACTTCTTGGATTTTGATACATCATATACCTTTTTCAAACTTAATTTTTCTCAGCTATTAAATGAAGTTAGACTAGATGTTATCAAATATCCCCGTGTATCCCTAGATATTTTGATTTTTGACTGTTGCTTTGTGTCAATTTATGTTTTCATGTTTGTGTAGGAATATAAATTAAGATCAAGGAAGAAACACGCATTAATATCAAAGTAAGAGATCTTTTCAATGATAGCTTTATTGTTAAAATTTTTTAAAGAAATTATACTGATAACCAATGTATATAAGCCCTACTCTTTACATTTTTATGTTCTTTTCAAAATGTAGGTATTGTTTTAACATAAACTACCTTTATTGATAAATCATCTTTTAATTTTTATTTGAAATTCATTTATATATATTAATATATACTATTTATTGCCAAATTACTCTTCAAAAATATTGAACCAGTTTAAGGTGCCTCCAGGAAACAGTGATTTGCGAGTTTCTCCAGTCTTACTGATGTTGAATTTTAAATTTTTAAATTTTTGTTTGTATTATTTTTGGTTTGATGTGTGGTGTCAGAAGTGTTCTGTGGTAGGGAAAACAGTTTTTTTCCTTTTAACAGTGTTACTGCTTCCCTTACTATAAGGTTTCTATAATTTCTTTTCTCCTGGTGATATATTCAATATTCTATAATAACCTAGAATGGAAAAGAATCTGAAAAAGAATATATATATATATATATATATATATATATATATATATATAATATCCATATATCCATATATATATGTATAATGGAATCACTTTGCTGTACACCTAACACAACATTGTAAATCGACTGTACTTCAATTAATTTTTTTTAATTTTCTTTTTTATTGAAGTATAGTTGATTTACAATATTAGTTTCAGGTGTATGATAAAAAAAATAAAAAACACGTCTGGTGAATTCCTTTAAAGCTTAGGTTTTAATAGTTTGGCTAAATGAAAATATGAATTTACTGATCTCTCTGTTTTGCTTGTTTTTATACAAAGTCACCCAAATGAACACAAGGAAGATGTATTAGACAAAACACAACTGGAGATAAACAAATTAAGTTTTTAGATTAGATTATAATCTAATATCACTGAAAATGTAGCATGTCTATTCTGAGACTATGAAAATAGTTGCTCAGATAAAAGCAGTTGCTAAAATCTGCTGGTGGTCACTGGACTTGAGGTTAAACAGTTGTCTGGGCAGTATTTTGCCAGAAGTTGGATAAAGCCATAAAAACTCTCAAATTTATTAAGGCATAGTCTTTAAACTGCAGACTTTTCAGAGTTATTTTAATGATAAGGGTGGTAAGTTCTTCCAGAATGCATGTTTTTACACTGAGGTTTTTAGTAGTTTCAAGACAGTTCTGGTACCGATAATTCAAATAAAAATATAAATAACTTTGGTGTTAGGGGAAAAAAAACTCCATTAATTAAATATCTCTCAAATGTAACTTAGCTGTACCAGCTGCAGTATCTAGAGGTGATTTTTAACCAGCTGAATGGGCTCCTTTTGGCCATCTGTGGTCCCCACGTTACTGCTCAGAATCGCAGAGAAAACACCAGTAACAAAACTGACACCAAGTTGAGACTCAAAATACAAAATAACACTATTTTTCATCCTTTTCTGAAATTTTGAGGGAATGTCAGACAGGACATGCCACTAGCGAGATGCTTTCAAACGGTGCTATTAAACTCAGGGCGTTGTGACATCTGAAAACAGCACCAGCCAAACATAATGATGATTTATGCTCCCTTGGGAGTCCACTGATCAACTCCTTTTAAAAAATGAACCCTCTCCAGTGAGGAAGTTGAGTGCTGTTCAGGAAATTGTCAGTAATTTAATGTTGATATATAAAGGTTCCAACATGGCTCTTTCAGACCTCTGGATCAGTTCAATTGAAAGAACTGAGACTGAGATTGCAAAATGACACGTTAACATTAAAAAAAAAAAAAAAAAGACCATAATTTATTTTTACTTAGTGTGGACCAGGGTTTTTCTCCATATGGTGCTCTCAAACAAAATACAGAAATGAATTGGTTACTGGTGTTAATAGGACCCTGCAGCTGTCATCTGTAACTCTTAGGATTGTTGAATTGCAGCCCCCCAAACAATATGTTGAAATTCTAACCCCCTAGTTCCTGTGAATGTGACCTTATTTAAAAATGGGTCTTTGCAGATGTCATCAAGCTAAGATGAGGTCAGACTTGATTGGGGTGGACCCTTAACTCAATGACTGATGTTCTTATAAGAAGAGAAAACAGACATGGAAGAGATCACCATGTGAGTGCACAGAGACACAAAGACAGAGGGAAGAGAGCCATGGGAAGATGAGCAGAGATTGGAATTATGTGCTAGGAGCCAAGGAACGCCAGGGTGGCCAGAAGTTGGAAGAGGCAAGGAAGTACCCTCCCCTAGGGACTGCTGAGAGCCCTGGCACACCTTGATCTTAGACTTCAAGCCTCCAGAATTGTGCAAGAATATATTTCTGTTTAAAGCCACCAGTTTGTGACAGTTTGTTACCAGAGGCCTAGGAAATTAATACAACTCTCATTTCAATTGCTTACGAACCCCCAAAGGGCCTCTGTTCCCATTGCTTGACTTTTTAATAAAGATTAGTTTAGAACTCATAAATTACCTTTTACCTAAATTATGCACTGGTGTTTCTGTAAGATTACATTTGATAAGAGGACAATGTGGTGAAAAAAATAAAATAAATCAAAAATAAAATCAAATAGAATCAACATAAAATCAAACACTGCCTCAGTTCAACCACATCATGGTTAACTAAGGTGCAGTTCACTAAGGCGCAGAGCAAGAGACAGTGACTTGTCCAAGACGACAAAACAAATTCACAGGAGATACTGAGCTTGGACTTTGGCATCTCTTGATTTCACATCTAGAATTTCTCTCTTGCTCCTCTGGGATGAGAATTCACTCTCCAGGGCTGGAAGCCAAGAGTGATTTGGAAAAGCATAGAAATATTTAAATAGCATGGTTCCCACACAATGCTCTCAAGAGACTGCCTTTCCTATTTAAATAAATACACATTCTCTACCCTAGACTCGTCTAAGATTTGTCATAAATTTTAAAATAATTCCCATGTATTTGGGTAGAGGGCTGAATCCCAAATTCCATCTTTTATGACAACAAAAGCGAACTACAAAAAAAATTCATCTTTTGAGTCAGAGAAAAAAAAACAGGGGAGATTTATGATGGCTACCACTTCTAATATGAACAAGATAATTACTTTTTTTCACCCTAGGATATTACTTATTATAAAGAAAGGGAAAAAAAAGTAGTGACACTCCCATATTTTCTATTACGTTTGTGTCACTGAGGGAAGTAACTTTCAGGGGTTATTTGGGTCCTTATTCAGGGCGAGAGAAGCCCCAGTATTGTGTTTTGGACGCTGCTCAGAAGTTTGATCCAGTTTAATTTCTTGGCTGAGTTCTGGCCTTTGTTGAATTCTCTCCAAAGGCTGAGGTCGAAGGGGCCCCGCTAGCAACAGGCAGCCATCTCTCCAAACGGAGAAAAGACTCAAATTGGGAAAAGAATGCAGAGGCAGCGATGCCATTTGATTTCTACAAATCATCAGTGATATGGAGGGTCAAGCAAGCAGGGCTGAGATGCAGACAGTGTGTTTCCATTTTAAAGAGGAATGTTAACAGCCTGGGAAAGACTCACAAGTATGAAGATGGCTGGCGTTTTCCTGAGACTCAGGGACTGAAGGCTCAAAGTTCCTGAGCTCCCAGCAAAACGGATACCTTAAGGATACCCTAAGCAAAACGGTGCTGTGAACGGGGCCACTACTTAAGAAAAAGGGATGGAGCCAATTGTGATAAAGGGAAAAAAGCTCAGTCCTTCGTTACGGGGAAAATAAAAAGCAAAAACCTGCAAAGGAGAGTGTCTCCCTCCTTGCTGAACGAGGCTGCCTCCACTTGGCCCTGGTTGGTCGCCCCCCTCCCACTCCAGAAGTCCTTACACCTCGTTTTTTCAAACACGCTGTCTTCAGGCAGACTTAGGTCACCCTGTAAATCTAAAAATCATCACCAGAGAAAGACAAATATCATATGATATCACATACATGTGGAATCTAAATAAAAATTATGTAACTCTTATTTACCAACCAAAAAGAAGACTCAATGCTCATAGAAAACAAACTATGGTTACTAAAGGGGAAAGGGTAGGGGAGAGATAAATTAGGAGTTTGGGATTAACAGATAGACATTACTACATATAAAATAAATAGGTAAACAACAAGGACCTACTGTATAGCACAGGGAACTATATTCAGCTCCTTTTATTAACATATAATGGAAAAGAATCTGAAAAATATGTATGTATGTATATGTGTAACTGAATTGCTTTGCTATACACCTGAAACTAGCATTGTAAATCAACTACACCTCAATAAAAAGAACAAAATTAATTAAGAATAAAAATTAAAAAAAATAAAAATCATCACTGCCACCTGGACGTTATACCAATTAACCAGAAAAGCAGGCTTTGCCCATCCTTGGGCTGTAGACAAGAGTCTGAGTTTTTAGGCAGGCTTTGCAAACTCCATATGAAAGGCTGAGGGGGTGGCCATGAATACAGTTTTAGATAATTTCATCCTTCCTGTAAGTTTCAGAAAAAGCTTGCCACCAGATTTGTTTAAAGGGATTCCATCTCACGGAAGTGGTTTCTTGGCACAAAGAACCTTTCCTTTCATGTTATATTAAAAGCATGTGTGCCACGTTTCTTCAAAAGGCAAGTTCCTCTCACAAACAGAAAGCAAGCTTGTGGAACCTGTAACAGTCCTAAGCAAAGCTGCAGCACATGGGTATCCCAATTCCCTGCATCATTGTTTCGCCTGAATTGGTTCATATTTTGTAATGGTGCTTTTTTTTGGTGGGGGGGGTGGCTAATAATGAAACAATCTTTGCTTCTTGGTGCTAAATCATCAATGGTCTTTTTCGCATTATTGGAAACTACGACTACGACACTGAGAACTGTTTATAGCCCAGTAAACACGCAGCCCCGATACTCAGGAATAGAAAGCAAGCACACTTCATTGCGTCATTTACCTGCAGGCGGGATCTCTCCTCCAAGGCAATCAAGCAGGTGGAGACAGGACCTCAGGCAGCATTCTGTTGATGTGAAGCAAGCTGATTTTTGTGATTCGTAATAAAAATTTGTTAGCTTGCCCCCCTCCACAGAGAAGAGGGCAAAGCAGTGTTCCCTTTCTATTCACCTAGTTAGTGATGAGTGGCTGAGATCCACAGAAATCACGGGCCGCCTTGGAGCCAAGCAGGTGCAGCTTTTCACCTGAAGTCATCGTTGGGCTTTTGAAGTCAAATAAAAGATTTCATGCAAAACACTGAGCAATGCTGCTCTCCGGGAATTTTTCAGACTCAGGGTTTTGAAATTAATTTCACTCCTCCACAGAAAGACTGTGAGGCAAACAGGAATATTGTCGCACGTATTGTAGCTGGTGTGAACGGAGAAGCGGAACTTTTCTATTTAGCAATAATAGCAGTTTCTGCCTTCTCTCCGCATCCTGCATCCCTATGGAGCTCAGCATGGAATGTAAATGACTGGAGCACATTTTGCTTCTTTTTGTGGACACCAAAAATGAGCTGGAAGATGATCAAGGTTTTCAAAGTATAAGGGGGTCTTACACCCTGTTTTTAGGACAAAAGTGGTAGAAAGAGGACTCATCAGATGGGACCAGGCTCAAATCGTAGCTCCCTCTTCCATTTGCTGAGTGATTAGAAGCACGCGACCCAAGCTCCAGACTTCTTTGTAATATGGACCTAGTACCACCTTCCTTTCAAGGTGGTTGTGAGATTTAGAAATAAGGCATTATGGAGAATGACTGGCTATAATATTATTCTTGTTATTATTGCCAAAACTAATGCCTAATAAAAACTACATGCTTAAAAGATCATTGTTCTGTGGATGAATAAATGTATGAACGAATGAACATTAACTACTGGTTCTCCTTCCATCCCCTCAGTTGCCTATGATGTAATTACTATGCTAAAGTGAATCCTCTCCAACTTTGAGGGACCTACTGGTCACCCGAGAATCTTGTTAAAATGCACATTCTAGGTCAGTAAGCCCAAGGTGGAGTCCGAGATTTTGCATTTCTAACAAGCTCCCAGTCCATGCTGGCTAATTCCTGAATAACTCCACTATCGAGGACGATATCAATTCTTTAGATGATGCCAAAATATGTTCTCTCCAAATGGAAACAGAACACCAGTTACACACAACTGGTTCTTCCCACCACAGCGACTAATACTGGATTCCCAGCAATATTATCATCTCTGCTCAAGTGATCAGGGAGTTCAGCTCCACTTACCTCATCAATGAACGTCTCACATGTGATGAGCTAAGAATCAAACTGCAGCCCATGCTTCCTATCAAGAGTGGCACCACCTCTCCCTCTCTCCAGCTTTGTCTCCTAAGTCAGAAAATTTCTGCTATTGATCATGGTAACTAGAAACTGACTTCTGAATGTCTCCATAGCAAAAGCCAAGAATATACGTGAAAATAACATTTATTTGCAACTCCATTTTGCTTTGTGTCCATTAGGTGCCAGACAATGTAAGCACTGGAAGTGGGTGGGGCTGGGGAAGACAAGAGACCAGGCTCTAGGGAACTTACACTCCAGTGAAGACATGTTGACACTAAGATGGACACAAAAACAGACTTCGGTGCCACCTGACCCTAACCTAACACAGGAGCCTCACCGAGAGAGGGGGGCACCAAGGAAGGCTGCTTGATGCTCAAGCCAAGATCAGAAGGATGGATGATCAAGGCCAGGTATCCAGGAGGAAAGCTGTGGAGACTGTTCCAGGGCAGAAGGAACAGCATGTGTAAAGACAAGGAAGCAGGAGGGAGCAGGGAGTCCTGGAAGAACAGAAGTAAGTCCGGCATGGCTTCTCTCCACCAACCAGATAATCACGGAGTGAGGACAGAAGGGCAGAGAGGCAAGATTCCCCATGTAACCCAAATGCCAAGATCTGTCAAGACTTCCATTGAGCTTTTGTTTATGAATGCTTATTAGCTGTATATGGCACATAGTAAGTGCCAGGAAAGTAAGTGCTATAAAAGGACAAATAAGTAAATAAATAAATACCTAAATCCAAAAATGCACTGCAGGCAGTCTTTACTTGGCCAGGTCTCGTGAACTCACCTGGCAAATGAACATGACAGACAGCCTCTCTATCCAAAGACAGAAGAAACAAGGAAAGAGACCAGGATACTCTGGTTTCACTATAAGGCTGGAAATAAATGTTATATATTTGGGAGTGTGTGACTTTTTTTCTTAATTACAGAGGGAGTGAGAGTAATTAATCATTGAGAAAGAAGACTTCAAAAGCAAAGTGTTTTGCAAAGCGCTGTTTGCAAAGCCGTTTTTCATTTGCCTCTCTTAAGTTTTAATTATAAAGAGGTGAGGAGGTATGAATTTGCTCCACAGTAACCAGATCTAATATTTCTTTTTTAAAAAATTTTTATAAATCAAATTAATTTGGTCTTGGCCCCTACCTACCTCCACCTAGTAGGATTAATGGAAAATTCAATGTAACTTGGCTAAGAGGAATGGGAGTTCTCCCTCCTGTAATTTGGGGGAAGATCTTTCCATCTGTTCCCTTAGACAATACAAAAATTCTGGTTGTTCAATATTACAGATTATAAACTTTTTGTTAAAAGACTTATACCCTTTAAAATTACATGCAGAAACTTTGTAAATGCCTCATACTTTAAGCAAAATATGCAGAATTATAACCACTACTTTCAAATCTCAACATGATGTATTTCTTAAAAACAGCTAATTTTAGGAAGTCTTTTATCTTCATTATCAATTGATTTTAACAATATAAATCTTTTAACATATAAAGCATTACAGTAGAGATTGAAAAATATGAGACACAAAAGTCAGTTATGGGGGAGGGTGCAGCTCAGTGGTAGAGCACGTGCTTATTAGCATGCACAAGGTCCTGGGTTCAATCCTCGGTACCTCCACTAAAAAAATAATAATCATTAAAAAATAAATAAGTAAACCTAATTCCCCCCACACCCACCAAAAAAAGTCAGTTATAACCACTGAAAAGTATTTTGACTTTTGACTTTGGCGACAAACTTGTGATTGTATCATTGAAGAACATTCTGGATCAATGGATTCATTCAATGGATGCCTGAAGTGAATAATGCTCAAAGGTGTCACTGCACTAGAAGGAAACTTCCATTCTTTCCCTTCCCAGCCCTTTCTTGCTTCTTCCAATATCTACCATAGTCCAGGTTTTCACGTTTATAAAAATGCTGCTACAACAGTCGGGAACAAGTTTGCTGATCCTTGTCCTTCATGGTGTGCTTCTGGTCCCCCCTCGCTTGCTGCGTTTCACTATTACAAACATAAGGAAACAGACACCTGAGTGGTTAACTGACTGGCCTGAAGCCACAGAGCTGATTGGAATCAGCAGTTACAACCACCTTCCATCATTCACATTCGCTCGAGTCCAACTCGCTTCCAAGCTTGCTATCTAGTCTCCACTACCGCTTTTACAATCATTCTGACTCCAAGATGCACGTGAGGCAGTAATGGCACACTCTAGCCTCGCAGTCCCTCGGCTTCCCTCCATCCGACGAGCACAGCCTCATGCGCTTCAATCAGCCAGTCTCCTGGCTGGGTGTTGGATCTCTGTGGTAGCAATGAGTGGATCATGAGCAAAACCCGGACAAACCCCTGCCTTCCCTCTTCCCTTCCCCTAGTCACAGCAAGTCCGACAATTCTTCAACCCACCAGGATGTATGACCTATTCATGCTGTACTCCCCAGCCAGACTGGATTCCACAGACCACATGCTTCCCCAGGATTCTCTCCCTCCATTCTCCCTGCTTAATAAAACCCAAGTTCTAGTTCAATCTAACCCTCCACTCACTCCACATCCGTACCCACAGCTCACCATGGCTGGGGGAGGATGCACATAGTAACGACATTTACTCTCACTTAAAAATTTATGGTGACAAACCTCATGCTATTTCAGGCCTATTATATCCATTACATTTCCGTATCCCATTCGCTTTCCCAGATAATTTTCACACCTTCAGGGTGGTGATGCTTTCAGCCTACAGCTATAAAACATCTGTAACAACAGAGGTTCCTGTGCTCAACATACCAGGACACTGAAGAATTCCACCTGCTGTACATCTGAAGGTGGGTGGACTACAACACAGAGGCAGCAGAACTAGGGAAAAAGCACAGGCGGTGCCTGTGATCTTAGCACCCCTGGCTGCAGCAGCCGAGCCCAGAGCCCAGGAAGAACACAGCAGGGGAGGCAGCGTACACGACTCCAGCATCCCAGCAACACAAGCGACTGTGGCCAAGAGAACGGCAGGGCCTGCAACCCCATACCTTCAGCCACAGAGGCTCCCATTGCTCTGGCCCCCAATGCCCATGGCAGTGTCACCCCACACCCCCAGATGGGGCAGAGGCACCCATGACCCTGGCTTCCCCCGCCCGCCCTCCCCTGCAGTGGCAGTCCACGACCCAGAGGTGCCTCAGGCAGCACCACCAGTGAGAGACTCCAGAGACACAAGCAGCAACAAGGGCGCCAGGGGGCGCCCCCAGCAGAGGCCAGGGACAGCGCAAGGTGCTGAACCTCCAAGATAACCAGAGGCAGCGCAGGTAAGAGAAACCAAAAACTTGTGCTATAGCACCACCTATTGGAGAGCAAGAGACGAAAACCTCTAATTATCAACCTGTTGAGTTATAAAAATCAAGTAAAAAAGAAGTTTTATAGTAAAGTTATCCTTCAGATATGGAGGAGAAGTAAAGGCTTTCCCAGACAGACAAACGCTGAGGGACTTCATGACCACTAGGCCTTACAAGAAATGAAAAGAGCTCTTTCTTCTGAAATGAAAAGGCAAAAAGTACACAAAACTTCGAATAAGGTGAAAGACAAAATAAAAAAACTGTAATTCTGTATTAGAATAGGCTGTTCAGCAACCACAGCATAAAGGTTAAAGGGGGAATGAGGTAAAAATAACTAAAGCTACTTCAACTTGGTAACGAACTCACAACACAAAAAGGGATTAAGTTGGGACCACAAAAACACTGTTGAAGAGAAAAAGGATGGAAGTCATACAGGTAAATGAAGATAAGATGCTATCAGCAGGAAAAGAACCTCATCTATGAGACATTTTCTACAAACCACATGGTAACCACACAATGAAATTCTGAGTCAGAGACACGAAACACAACAAAAGAGGAAACTAAGGAAAACATCATAGAAAATTACCAAATTAAAACGGCAACAGAAACACACAGCCAAAAAAGAAACAATGGAGACACAGAGCAGCCAGAAAACAAGAGCAAATGGAAGAACTAAGTCCTCATTCATCAATAATCACCCTAAATGTAAATGGACTGAGTTTACCAATCAAAAAGACACAGGGTGTTTGGACAGATTAAAAAAACAAGACCCAAGCATACGCTGCATCCAAGAGACTCAGCTCTGAAGACAAACAGAGGCTTAGAGAGAAAGGACTGAAGATGATATTCCAAGCAAATGGTAGACAAGTGTAGCCAAACTCGTATCAGACAAAAAGACCGCATGCCAAAAAAAAAAAGGGGGGGACAAAGATGCACATTATACAATGATAAAGGGGACAGTTCAAGAAGGTATAACAGTTATTAATATGTATGCACCTAACATAGATGTACCAAAATACATAAAGCAATTATTGACAGACCTAAAATAAGGAACTGATGGCAACACAATGATAGTAGGGGACATTAATGCCCAACTTACATCAATGGATAGATTATCCAGATAGGAAGCCAACAAGGAAACAGCTGCATTAAGTGAAACATTACATCAGAAGGACTTAATAGATACATATTGAACATTCCATCCAAATGCAGCAGAATATACAGTCTTCATATGTTGGGACACAGAACAAGTCTCAATAAATTAAAGACTCAACTCAAATCAAGCACCTTTTCTAACCACAATGCTATATAACTAGAAATCAACTGTAAGAAAAAACTAGAAAACTCACAAACGTGTGCAGACTTAATATGCTACTGAACAACTGCTGGGTCAACAAATTAAAAAAATATATCTATCTTCCTACACTTGAAGACAAATGAAAACGAAAATACAACATGCCAAATCTATGGGATGCAGCAAAAGCAGTACCAAGAGGAAAGTTCATAGCAACACAGACCTACCTCAAGAAATAAGAAAAATTGCAAATAAATAACCTCATACATAAAACTAGAAAAAAGACATAAAGTCCAAAGTCAGTAGAGTGTAGAAAAGAATAAAGATCAAAGCAGAAATAAATGAAAGAGAGATTAAAAAACAATAGAAAAGATCAATATAACTAAGAGCTGTTCTTTCCCCAAAAGAAACAAAACTGACAAACCTTTAGCTAGACTAAGAAAAACAGAAGGCTCTGATAAATAAAATCAGAAACAAAAAGGAGAAACTGCAGTAGAAATCACAGAAATACAAAGGGTTATAAAAGAATACTAAGAAAACTATGTGTCAACAAGTTGGACAACCTAGAAGAAATGGATAAATTCTTAGAATCATACAACCTTCTGAAATACAAAATCTGAATAGACTGGTCACTAGCAGAGAGAATGAAAAATCTCCCCCAAAAACAAAAGTCTAGGACCAGATGGCTTCACAGGTGAATTCTACCAAACATTCACAGAAAAGCTAATACCTATCCTTCTCAAATCCTCCCAAAATATTGGAGGGGAGGGAATGCTTCCAAACTGATTTTTACAAGACCAACACTACCCTGAAACCAAAAACAGACAAGGACAACATACAAAAAGGAAAATTGTAGGCATTATTACTGATGAACATAGATGCAAAAAGTCCTCAACAAATATCAGCAAAGTGAATACAATAATTAAGAGCATACACCATAATCAAGTAGGATTTATTCTGAGATGTGGGATGGTTCCACAACTGCAAATCAATACGACACAACATAGTAACCAAATGAAAGATAAAAATCACGTGATCATCACAATATATGCAGAAGTATTTGGCAAGATTCAATACGCACTTATGTTAAAAAAAAAAAAAGTTCTCAATAAAATGGGTACAGAAGGAAGAAAACTCACCATAATACGGGTCATATATGACAAACCCATGGCTGACATCATAGTCAGCAGTGAAGCACTGAAAGCTACCCCTGTAAGACCAGGAATAAGACAAGGACACCTACTTTAGCCGCTCTTATTCATACAGTATTGGGAGTCTGAGCTAAGCAATCAGGCAAGAAAAAAAGAAAACGCATCCAAATTGGAAAAGAAGTAAAACTGCCACTACTTGCAGACGACATGATGTATACCTAGAAAATACTAAAGACTCCAACAAAAAACTATTAAAAATATTAAACAAATACAGTAAAACTGTAGGACATAAAATCAATATACAAAAACCTGTTATGGTTCTATACACTGACAACAAACTAACAGAAAGAGAAACTAAGAAAACAATCCCAATTACAAACACAACAAAAATCATAAAATACCTAGAAATGTATTTAACCAAGGAGGCGAAAGATCTGTACACTGAAAACTCTAAGACATTGTTGAATGAAACTTGAGATACAAAGAAATGGAAAGATATCCTGTGTTCATGAGTTAGAATCAACACTGTTAAAATGTCTCTATTACCTAAAGCAATCCACAGATTCAAAATTCCCATCAAAATCATGAGAACGTTTTTGACAGAAGTGGAACAAAAACCTCCTAAAACTTATATGGAACCACAAAGACTCCAAATCACCAAAGCAATCGTGAAATAAAATAAAGATAAAAAGCTGGAGGTATCACATTCCTTGATTTCAAATTACACTGCAAAGTTATGATAATCAAAACAGCATGGTATTCCCAGAAAAAAGATATAAAGACCAATAAAACAGAATTCAGAGCCCAGAAATAAACCCAAACATATATGAACAATTAATGTATGACAAAGGAGCAAAATACATACAATGGAGACAGTCCCTTCAATAAAAGGCACTGGGAAAAGCTGGATAGCCACATACAAAAGAATGAAACTAGACCATTATCTTACACTGTACACAAAAATCAACTCAAAACGGGTTAGACTTAAATATAAGACCACAGAACTCCTAGAAGAAAACAGACAATATGCTCTTTGACACAGGTCTCAGAAATATCTTTCTGGTATGTCTCCTAAAGCAAACGAAAAATAAGCAAAAATACACAAATGGGACTACATCAAACTAAAAAGATTTTGCACAGGGAAGGAAACCACCAACAAACAGACAACTTACTGAATGGGAGAAGATATTTGCAAATGTTATGTCTGATAATGGGTAACTATCCAAAATATATAAAAAGCTCATACAATATCAAAAAAACAAGATTAAAAAATGGGCAGAAAAATCTGAATAGACATTTCCAAAAAATACACAACAATAGCCAACGGGTACATGAAAAGATGTTCAACATCACTAATTATTAAGGAAAGGCAAATCAAAACCACAATGACATTTTCAACAAAAACTAAAAATGGTTAATTACAATTGTGTAAAAATATAACATCAATAATTCTCTCCACTGAGAATGTCTAGACAAACTGAAGTATAGTTCCCTTTATAGGTTCATATATAAAGTTAAATAACATCATAACAGCGTATGGTTTAAGCCAGGTTGCTTCAACCATACTCTCCAAAATACTTTACTGTTAATAAGTATTCACCTATGATACTCATTCTACAAATATTTTAGAGACTACACCATGTATCATGCTAGGGACTGGCCACGGCATAAACACTGAAAACAACTTTGTAGTGGTATTACAAGGTACATTTATTTCCTTTTTCACACTGTGAAAAGTAGTATGGTTTGGTAGAAAGAACACTGATCTAGAAAAATATGTGAATTGCAATTCCTGCTCTGCTTACAAAGTCCTTTTTAATTTTCAGAGTAACAGGATCATGTGTTATACACCACGCAAATCTGATACAGGGAATGAACTGGACTTTGTAAATATCTTACCCTTTTTTAAAATTTAAAATAAGAACAGCATTTTGTTCCATTTGTAAGACTATTAAGGGTCATAGAAATAACAAAATAACATTAAAAAAAAACCCTCAGACTTTATTTATATAAAAGATAGTGTTGGAATTGCAAAACACCCTCCACTAGGGTCAGGTTCTTTATTTAAAAAGACAAATATATGACATTTTCTTTAAAAATCTTACCTTTTAAGAAATATTTTCTAGTTTTTAGAATAGAAAAATATTTTTCATTGAACCCCCCTCAAAACATGCCACTTCTGTCTTAAAAAAAAAAAGACGACATTCAAATAACATAAAATCTAATTCCCCTTTTAATAAAGACTATGTATTAGGATCTCCTTGCAGGTCTATAACTCTAGGCTGTTATACAAATAAATGTAACAGTTTATCATAATAAGAATCTACCTAAACTAAAAATTTTTCTTTGTCTTTTAGAGACCTTATGCTGAGGCATTAAAAACTTAAATATAAAGGAGAAAAAAAAAGCTGTAACCATATAGAATGCACCCCCCATCAACTACGTTAAAGACTCCAACCGTATTTTCCCATTTTTACATTTTATTCAAATATCTAACACTTCTGTCAACTATATAGTACTGAAAAATAGAATCCAAATAGCAAACAGTAAAATATGTCTTAAATAACTGCAGCAAAGTCTAGCCTTTTAAGAATACTTGCATATTTAAAACATTTTATTAAGGTGTGAAAGAAAAAAGTTTCACAAAGGTTTACTGACATGATTATCAGTGCTTCCGATGAGAGTAAAACAAATCTTAAAATATGCACTGAGAGTTATTTACTGTCCATCTTAATTTCCTTTCATCTGAAATTCAGAGGTAATGTGTGTCCACTTCAGGGAAAATTTATATATGAAAAAGTAAGTTTATTAGAAAAATAAAAACTTCAAATTTTATAATACTTTCCACTTCAAAGATTCTTTTAGATAGAGCAGATGTGCCTTGTGTTTTAAACATGATCTAATTTACAAAATCTCTTTTAGCCCTATTGAGTAAAACAAAATACAAAACACAAATGGCAAAATGTTAATAATGATTAAGAAATCAAATGTAAAATCTTAAAAAAAAAAACAAACTTGTTGCATGCACCTAATATGGCAATATTTACTCTAATGTATATGAAACAGCTTCACTGAAATTTGACGTGCTGGCTTATTACCAAGATAATTACTGTCATATTAAAGTGATATTAAATACTATCATATTAAGTTGTGCAGTCTAGGTTTATTTTTCCAAAAATTTTATCAACTATAACAAAGTATTGGCAAATTTTTCCTTAAAAGGTCAGGTAGTAAATACTTCAGGTTTTCAAGCAATAAAGTGCCATGACTCAACTGTGCCACTACAGGGAGAAAGCAGTTCCAGGTAAATGAATGGGTATGCCCGTGGGCTGCACTTCTGCTTGCTGCTGAAAACACAATGATTACTTCAGGTGCCATATTACAAATATGTCATATATGGCGGGAGTGGGGGCAGGGGGTGGCGCGCAGGCACAGGGGCAGGAGGAGTAACACAGATGGATAGTTATCACTAAATGAACATTATAAACCAAAAAGTGACACTTACTTCCCAATCATAATTGCATGTATACATATGTGTGTGTGTGTGTATACAAGTCATAAAACTACATTTTAATTCCATATTCCTTTTGGTGTGTAAATAGTATCAGAACAAAGTCAGATAAGCAGCAGAGCATCATGAGTGATCGAGTACTCAGATGCAAAAACCATGAAATTTGGTTTTGATGTCTAAGTATTTCTACATGATGAGAAAACTAGTTTATTTGCTGTGCCCCTGAAGAAAATATTAGATGTATATTTCAGATGTCGTTTTAAAACTTAATTGAATTGTTACAATTCTGAAGCTAAATGTGATTTGCTTTGTTTTATTAGAAAAAATATTCAGGCAAGGTCTACAATCATCGGTCAGTTAAGAATGACTTACAAGAACATGAGGCAATAAAATAGAAAATACAAGTACAAACTATATATCTGAAACACTTCTATTTGGCAATTTTATAACAAATCAAAATTTAAAAAGAACAAAGAAGATTGCAGATTACTTCGTAGATACAGAATAAAGCAATTGATGAAGTGCTTAAGCAAAAGACAACAAAAAAATAGTAAGAAAACACACTGCTTTTCTTTTCTTTTTAAAAATAAAATCACATTTGCTACAGATCATATGAATAATACCCTTATTAAACAACCATTCCAGAATGTCTTATAGTAGCAGTGCTTTTATTTGCACTTCATTTAATTTTATGACTCATTTCATGTATATAGCTCTTTACCCCATTGTTAACGAATAAAGTCTCCCATAATTTTTTTTTATTATTTTTTAGGTTTTTTTAAGTAAATGAGAAATGATTTATGTATCATGGAACCTTTCCCATTTTGGAACCAAAGGCTTATTAATTCTATATTTTTGTCTATCATTTCTTTAAAAAATTTTAGTGTAAAAACTGCTGGTTTATATCACTGTAGTAAAGTGAAGACTCCTCAATCAGGAGTATTTTCTGCAGTTTGACTGCATATAACCACATACTTTACAATATGTCCTTCCAACAGTAAGGAAATAATTGATTTCACGGTCACTGTCAGAAATGAGTGCCATAATTCTATTATGGGTATAGGTCCTCCCTCAAAGACTTTCTGGAAGGATGTTCAATGTGTTTTGTTCTTATAGATATTAACAGTAGTACATAGTCCCTTAAGTCTGCAAAAGACATTTATTGTTAAAGAAGGTGCTTTATTAACAATTCCTCTGGCAGCACTAGTGAATTACAATATCCTTCAATATTATTTCTACCCATAATATATACATTTAACTTTCATGCCTCTAGAAAAACATCTACAGTACATTTCATAATATAAAAATATATTACAAATCTGCTGAATTATTTACAAGCAATGTTCTATTATCTCTATGCAACATTTGTTTGATACAATACTAACAAGTTACACTTATTTCCATTTCTGTAAGTTAAAAAAATCCATATGGCTTCCTGCTTACTAAGCAAGAAAGTGATTTTATTTTCCTTTTCAAAACCAACTTTGGTGTATAAAGGATTCAGTTTGAAGATACTTTTAAAAAAAATACAATTTTTATGTTAAGAAAAAAACTCATAAACCAAATGCTTTCCTCAGAAAAAAAAATTAGAGGCTTATATAGGTTAAAATGAAAATATGAGGATTATTCAAATAATTTGAAATAGAGGTTTTTCAAAAACCGCTTAACAGATTAGTTATATAGGTAAATATTAACATACTGTACTCCATGAGATAACCCTAGTCCTGAAAGGGGAGCCACCAGACATACTGCAACACTCTTTAACAGAAATTTTCAGCCCTAATTCGATAGACGAATTTTTAGTTGATTGCAAATGTCGTTCACTGTTTGCTTAAATACAAATTGAACACTTTTCTTATCAGAGTTCTGCAAAAGAACACAAATGGCAACCAATCACATCTATTTATCATAATTGAAAGGTAAATTATCTCTTGATAATTTTCATTGTCTAAGTATTTCCTAATATGACTTCAAATCAATAGACACTGTCAAGACAATTATCCTTACAGTGCTTTTGGTATTTGTAAGGGCACATGTTGTAATTGTTTTTCCAATATAAACTACTGTAATCACTAAAGGGTTTTAAAAAAAAAAAAAAAAAGCAGCTTAAAGCAGCAAGCATGCAAAGCCTTTAAGAAGCTGTTCCACTAAGTTGCCAGAAGAGTGTTTGCTCAGTCTCCCACAGTACCATTCCATGAAAATGTGGATATACAGTAATATATTAATATATTCCACAGAAGAGCCTACTTCATTCACAGAATGTTTACACTAAGCATAAATATTATTCTAAATACTGGATTTAAGAAACAAAAAAAGGAAAGGGGTTGACTCTAATGTGCAACTTTTACTAAACCCATTGTCAGTGACTAAGACTGCAGGTGTCCCCGCTTGTTTGCTTTTTATGTATTTATTTATTTTTTACCTCTTCAACCTCTTCTGCGGCATTGTTCTAGAAAAAGAGAAAAAGGAATATTCTTTTATTCAACTGCAGGAAAACAAGTGATTCAAAAATACAAATATGTATGAAAAATAGGCAATGTAGGCAATGGGACGATCTCTGATCATCATTACTATTTATTTCCAAAGCATTCACATAATGGGACATAAATTTAGTTACATAATATAGCTATTTAATAAATTCTTTTTATGTAGCCTGATAATGTGTTTCTAAAAAAAAATCATGTTTAACACATACATTTTAATGAACGAGAACTTTAAAACTAATATTTAAACCTCAAATATGTTCTTTTTATTCATATTTTGAAATATGATATTCATTCATATTTTGTTAATATCATTTTTTTTGGAAGGTTTGCCATGCTTTTACTTTGAGATATGCATAAGTTATGCAAGTTATTTCTCCTAAAACAAATCAGAATAATTGCTTTTCCCCCTCTTACTTAATTTCACAAGTTTTCTCAATCAAAATCAAGGCACTGTTAAAATGTTACACTATGGCAAATGTAGGGGGTCCTACGACTCTGTACCACTTTAGGGAAGACTTAACTCTAACTACTGGAATAGTAGAAGCAATGGAAGTTTAGACTCCACCATTATTAACATTAAATGTTAAGATGGGGTGGAGGGTGGTTTACAGTTAAAGAAGATTAATTCCACAGAAGCATTTAATATGTCTTAAGAACATCTTTATTACCCAAGAAATCAGTAAGAATTGCAGAATTACAGAATTACACTCAGAAAGAACATGTGATATGCAATTCCTATGTATTTCTGGATATCAGTTCTGAGCTTAAATGATTTTTTTTGGTCACTTTTCACTAAAAATACCAAATTGCTTCCTACATAGCATAAGAACAGCAAAAGTAAGCTGATTCTGTGAAAGAGGAAGACCTACAGAGAGTGGGGAGTAGAATGCAGGGCAGAAACACAGACGTTAGTCTTATCTTATAATTAAGATTCATGCCCCTTTGTCAACGCACTGCCAAGGGGATGTTTACCACCAGTCCTAATAGCAGGGTGGCTCTCCCAAAATACCACTCTCTTAGAATGCTAATTTTAATTACTCCTTTCAAAAAATAAGCAGAAATAAACCCTAAATTATCTACCAGTAAATAAAGAATATTCAATTATTTTTCTAGATAAAGAGAAAAGTAAATCCTAACTTTCTCATATTTTTGGTGGTGGATGTCCCTGAATCTTCTCCTTTAATGTCATTTCACTGTCTTCTCTAATTTTTGATAACCTAGCTCATCCCACAAAAAACAAGTTTCTTTATATTTAGCACCCTCACCAAAAAATACTTTAAAAGTCGGGAGTAGGGAAAACTGAAGAATCTCAATGTTCCTACATGGTAAGGGCCATTATGTTAGAATTTCATTCTTAGGAGATTTCTCAAAGTATAGGCATCCCACTATGTTGAGTAACATTTTAAATAGTTGAGTCACAGAACGAAGAAGATTTACTTGTTTCAAAATTTGGCATAGACTGTAGTCTCCTTATGATAGCTAAATTCATATTTGGGCTTATCAATCATCATCATACGTCATCTTATTCTCATGCAGCCTGTTCCTATGTAAAATATATATTAAATTACAATTCCTTTTTAAAATACAGAAAGTCCACCCATTAAGAGTGCCTTTTAAGCATTTTCACCACGTGTAATCATGCTAGTTTATGTCATCTGGACAGAGGCAGTATGGAGTTCAGTCACGTACTGGTTATGTAACCCTGGGCAGGCTATTTAACCTCTTGCCTCAGATTTCCAATCTGTAAAACAGAGACAGGAACACCTACTTCACAGGAATGCTGTGAGGATGAAGTATGTGTAAAGCACCTAGCAAAGTGAGTCAGCACATAGCCAGAAATGCTGGGGTCTTCTCCTTTTCCCCCCTATACCTTCATATGCCCAGCGCGCTAAAACAAAGGTCAGATCAGAAAATTGTTAGAAACGAGAACACGCTGAGCTACCTCTTAAAAACAAACACAATAATATTTAAACTGCTCTTCTAGTAAGTCGGGGGAGAGTATAAGTTTAAAAAATTCAACCATTAATGATATTTAGGACACATGTGGTATACTCCCAGGTCAACATTTCTGGTACCATAAAAAGAATTACGTATTTCAACAAAAGGCACTTATTTTCAAAATACTATGTATATCACAATCTAAGCTACTTAAGGTAAAGTTGGAATTAACCTGGCATATAAACTTCACCAAAACAGTATCTTTGTAGAGTCTACAAGTTATAAGCCTTTGTGATGTAATTTCCATATACAAAGCTCCAGAAAGCAACATGTGCTTGATTTTGTAATTAAGTACTTAAAAGTAAGTTCTAATCTTATATCCAAAACTTAAGGAGATTAAAGATTAAAATTCAAAAAGTGGAACATGAAACATCAAATCGAGAATTAAATTACCTGTATATGTTTGGGTCCAAAAGCAAGGCAGTATCTTTGGGTAGCTTTGATAAATGAACTACTTTAGTTTTTAATTGATGTCGTTCACTTTCATTCACCCACACATCAGGCAGACTATGAATTAAAAAACAAGTCATATATATAAAAAAACATCAATTTTAAACTTACCCTTCATATACCTTCACATTACCCAGCCTTTTCTGCTAGTCTTACTGGGCCACCTAAGTTAACAAGCTTCTAGACAAGGAAACTCAGTGATCTAAGTATTGGAACACAGAGTCCCGGTAAAAAACAGCAAGGTGAAATTTTAGGCATAAATCTGGAAATGAATTATGAATTTTTGACGGCAAAGCCACATCAAACTTAGAAACACATATTAGAACACACTCCCGTCGTTTTAGCTTGTTAAGTGAAATTACTGAGCTTAAGCTTGACTTGATGGAAATCTGACACCTAGTTTCAAAGAAATAAGTAAAAATCCCACCAGATTAAATTCTACTTTAAAGACAAAATGCACAGGTGACCAAAATTCTGAATTTAAAGAAATTTTATCCTATAGGGAAATTCAAATGAAAGCATTTTGGTATTTGGATTGATGGATTTCCAAAGTACTAAGAACATACAGACATTTCAATTTTTTTTAAAATAACCTTAATATTAAAAGAGCTCTTAAAAATCAGTACGAAAAAAGTGAGCACTCATTAGGGAAAAAGGAAATGGGAGACAAAGGATATAAACCATTAATTCACCAAAGATATAATCAGTTTTAAAAGCATCTTGCTCATAATCAAAGAAATGCAAAATTTAAGAGTGCCAACGGCCAGTGCTGATAATAAGCCAGAGAAATAAGCTCTCTGATGTAGTAGATGAGATGAGAAATTGGTACAAACTTTCAGGAAGGTAATGCCTATCAAAATCTTTAACATTTTGCATAGTTTGTAAAGAGATTTTAATGTCTCTTTTTTTAATAGTACAGAAAAATGAGTAACTAATGTACAGTAAAAAGGAGTTCATTAAATAAATTATGTATGGCCATTTCAGAATATCTTGGAGTAGCAGCTTCCTAAAACCCAGAAGGGAAGAGGGGGAAAGAAGTGGAAAGTATGTTTTATACTAATGGAAGTTTGACTATCACAGATTTTTTTACTTTAATATGCTAACATGCTCTGTAAACTCACAAATCTATTTTTAAACTCATTTTTTTGTTTGTCTGTTTTGGGGAGAGGTAATTAGGTTTATTTATTATTTTTTTTTTAATGGAGGGGATTGACCCCAGGACCTTGTGCATGCTAATTATGCACTCTACCACTTGAGCTACACCTCCCCCCCAATTTTTTAAACTCTTAATTCACATCACATTCACTAACATCTCCTTAGAACGAAGTTTGGGAAACAATATCGTAGAAAAATATTTAATAACAAGGACAAGTGTTAACCACATATTAATTTTTAGTGAGAATTCATTCACTTAAATTTATTCTTTTCTTGGTGCTGTTAACATTTCTGTGATACACCTTCACTACCTTTTGTAACAAAAAAAAATTTAAGAATAAAAGGAAAACTGAACATGAAACATCTAAATTAAGGAGAATCTGGGCCAGAATTGCCCTAAAAGAGAGTACTAAAACTCAAAAGAAAAACGTAACACTCCTGGAAAACTGGTCACTTGCTTTTTCTATAAAATGTCCTTAATTGTGTGCTGGAAAATAGAATTTTTTTTAAAATAAATTATTTAAACAAAGGCACAGGTTTCAAACAAAGACAAAGAATCAAAGACAAAAGTTGCTTGCATCCTAAGTGAGTCATTAAAAATGCTAAAAATAATCACATTCTAAAAATGAATTAAAGTTGCTATAACAACTTGTATTTATTACAAACAATTTTAAAAGGTAGTTTTAAAGCTTATACCTTGAGCTAGGTACTCTTAAGAGCTTTCACAGATTTATCTTTTTAATGCTGACAACTTCAAAATATTTTGTGGTTTCATTTCTGTAAGTCTTTTATATTTGAATCCAATAACTTAACGTCATTTTGAGTATAAGATATTAATAAAAATAAGACACCAGTCCTATTATTTATATATGGTATTCCAAATACTTACATGTCTTCAGGCATCCAATGAAGCAAAAGTTTTATCTTTCCAGAATCCTCTTTTCTCTTAGCTATTACCTAGTAATGATTTAAAAGAAATCATAAAAACCATTTATAAAATACCATTTTAATACATGATTTAAAAACACTTTCGGTCCTAATCAAGAATTTTTAAGTGTGCGCGTCCTAGACCACATGCTACCCCCACAACATCTCGTTCTCCTCTGGTTTGTAGCAATTTCACCTTTAATCACAGGTTGTCACAAAAGAAAAAGAAGAGAAAAAAAGGAATTAAAGAAGCTTTGTACAGCCAAATACTGAAACCATATTATCTTTGTTAAGACACGGAAGATGCTGTTTATTTTAATGTCTACTTACTAAGTCTGTAGCTGATCTGGATAGGCAACCAAGAATCCATATTGGCTGGAATATTTTTTAAAGAACAAATGGACAGTAAAGAAAAATAATGCTGGGGAGGGAGAAGTCTCCTTTTTATGATTAAGGTATTTGTTGTTTGCTTGGGGTTTTTTGTTTTTGGTTGATTTGTGTTATTTTAAATAAAGCATTAACCAATCAGTGTTTAGGCTCAATTTTAAGGGAGCTACCTAGGTTAAAGTGTGGCTCAAACAGAACAAAAATACCTATTTTAGGAAAAATAATATGCTTGTCATTCTTTGCCAGATTCTGAAAACTAAAGTAATGATTAAAAAAAAATCAAAATATTTTATAACTCTTACAACTGCTGTATTAACCAAATTAGCACTGTTAGTGTTTTAATAATCTAAATCTTAAGATTTTCACCAAGTTTCAGTCTCACAAAATAATGTTATGTCATCCTTAAAACATACAAGAAGTAAAAACAGTGCTTCATACATAACTGAGATACTTTCTAATCCCATTATTTAAAACTCTACAGTTAAGTACCTTAATTCTAGACTTGGTAATGGGATTAATTAAAAAGCCCAAAAGACAGATCTGAGGATGCTAAAACACAATCTCTCCACAAAGAAGTAAGATAGAAACATAATGAAAAGCAACCAAGGAGAGCAAGCCAACTGACTGGTAACTAGGATTCTGCTGACCTCTTCTGGAGAAGACTCAAAAGAAACGCTTCAATCAAAGACAAATTAGGCAAACTGCACAGCACAGCATCTCACATACACATTTTTCTAGAGAATTTTTCACTATCATGTGGCTATCTCCTATAAAAGCTAATTTAATAACCGGGAAAGTTATACCTGCAGTTAGTATTGAACATTTTGATTACTGACAGAAGTGATTCCGTTCAACACAAACCACCTCCATCAGAAACCTTCCCAGGCACAGTCATGGAACCCTGGAGAACTTCCTCACCTAGCTCCTCTTCTTCCTGCAGTCTCCAAGGAAGACCTTTTCCCACTATGGGTGCTTCTTCCCTCCACTTTCCCCAGGAAAAAGCGTCCTTCAGATTATACCACACCTTTGTGACTTTTCCTCAGTCAAGGCACCTCTGCCTCCCCAATGTCACTTAGGGATGCAAATCACTCTTATTCCTCAGTTTTTTAAATTTATGACAAACTGGTATCAATCATGTCCTTAAATCCTCTCAGATGTTTTCTGCAGCTTGAAAACTCATTTTCATCTTCATAGACTATTTCTAACTCTGAGTAAATTTTACATTTTCTTCCACACTCCTAAGATCATCATCACACTTTCAATTCCTCCATTTTCTTGATCATCTTCGCTCCTCGCATGGTGAGCCTAAGGATTTCTTCACAGAGAGCTGCTCTAATGAAAGCACTGAAAGCTGCTGCTTCATCTTTTAAAACACAACCTTATTTATCAGTCGCCTCTATTCCCTAACATGTAGAGGTAACTATTATTATATTAGGTAGACCATTACTTCATCAGATGTACTGCTCTTTAAATCATTAAAGATTGATGAGCCCCAAACCTCAGTCCTTAGTTTTCTTCTCTTTTCTACTTAATACTTACTTCCTAGGTGATCTTATCCAATTTGATACCTTAAACACTACTAGTATGTTAGAAAGTTCTATATCCTCATCTGTAACCACACATCTCCTCTGAGCTCAAACTCTTAAATCCATCTGCCTACACGACAGAAGCATTAGATGTTCTACAGATGTGTCGGAATTACAGCTCCTACTACTCCCCTGCCCCCAGTATGCTCACCTCACAGACTCCATTAAATGGCAAGTCCATCCCTTTGGCTAGCTGCCCAGGCCAAAGACACCGGAGTCATCCTTTCCTCCTGTTATCATTCCCAATGTCTGACCCATCCCTAATTCTTGTCAATACTACTTCCAAAAGATATTCAGAATCTAACCCTTCTTAGCATCTCCAGTACAACCATTCCAGTCTCTTCTCACCTGACATACTGAAAAGACTGATCCCCTCTCTCCCTCACCCTCACCTACTATCTGTTCTCAATACAGAAATCAAAGTGAGCACATTAAAACCTATGTGAGGGAAGAGACCAGTGAGTTCTCCAGGGCAGAGTGTAGAGGCAGAGACGAACTACAAAGCTACACCAAGAAAGTTCTGAGTGATGGGAATGTTCTGTATCTTAACTGTGGTGGTGGTACCTGTCTCACAGGTAAGCACAACTGTCTAAACTCACAGAGCTGGACACTTTAAATGGGTGCAGTTTATATTATACTTCAATAAATATTATTTAAAAATCACATTGGAGCATGGCTACTCAAACTCCTCCAACAGCTTTCCAACACACACAGAATAAAAGCCAAGGTCATAGTCCAACAAGGTTCTCCCCATTACCTCTGACAATTCCTACTCCCTCTGCCTCACTCAGTTCTTCCAGCCACAATGGTCTCCATGCTGATTTTCAAACATACTTGGCATATTCCCACTTCAGGATTTTATGCTTTATTTTCCCTCTGGCTATGACGTTCATCTTCCTAATAACTGAATGGCTCATACCCTCATTTCCTTTTAAATTTTATTAGTTTATCTTCTTTATCATGTCTCTTCCACTGGAGTGTAGGCATGTTTTCTTGTTTTGTTTTAGCCTGTTTTGTTCACTGCTGTATCAACCAGTACCTGGCACACGTAAGTGCTCAGTTTTTACATGAATGAACAAATTAGCCCTCAGGCCACTGACCACATCTTACTGACCTTTAAAAAAAGGACAATTATAATAGAAAACAAACTTTGTTTACCAAAAGGGAGAGGGAGAGAAAGAGGAACAAATCTTAAGTATGGGATTAGATTTAAAAAAAAGGACCTACTGTATAGCACAGGGAATTATATTCAGTATCTTACAATAACCTATAATGGAATATAAAGTGAATTCATATATATGCATAACTGAATCACTTTGCTGTACACCTGAAACTAACACAATATTGTAAATTAACTATACTTCAATTTAAAAAAAGCTCATGGATAAAAAATTTATTTTGCTTTGTTTGCTTTATTCAATAAGATAGTTAGAAGTCTATTTTATCAAATCATCATGAAATATTTCTTATGACTTCAGCCAATCCTCAGCTTATTCCAACTTATAAAATGGTTGATATTTTCTATCACCTATTAACAATATACAAATGTAAACCTGGATAATAAATATTAGATTTCAACCAAAAAAAAAATTACAGACCTACCAAATCATAAACCTATGTTATCAAATTCCAGAGGACTCTAACCATCACTTCTGAGCAAGCTCCTGATCCTGCTGAATCCCAACTAAATTCTGAGCATAGACATTCTAGCTTTGTCTTCAAAGCCTCTAATCTTCCTCCAACCCTTTCATTCTTACGTAGATAACCATATTTCAAAGGTTCTCTGAAAGAGCTTTAAGTATGGTACACCTCTTCTCAATCCCAAACTCATACCTCCTATGTGCACCCATCGCAGAAAAGATTCCCTTTCCTGTGTGTCTAATCTTCTACCTTTTTGCCTTTAATTCTGGGAATCAAAATCAAAATTGGAAATTTTGAATTAGAAGGTTAACACGGAAGAAAAAGTGAAAATCCAAGAAAATCTCAATAGAGATTGGGGGGAATTGATTAGATCTAGCAAAGATATCAATATTGATCTTTTATATTTAAACTCTCATGTATTTTGCTTGGAATATTTATTTTAAAACTCTAAATTTAGTGTATTTTCTATTCCAACAGCCAGAATTAAATAATCTCTCTTTTCAGAGATTTAAATCACCAAAAGTCTGGTCTAAAATTTAGCTCCACTAAGTTACCTATACCAATTTAAAGATGACTGGATAATAAAATGGCAAGGGGTATGAGAACAACTCTATTCATTCCTAAGTAACCAAAAATAAATGAGTTATTATTGCTTTTTCAAATTCAATACTTTTCTTTTTCCATGTTGAACAACAGTCATTCAAGAACTATACTAAGTGTCACTATGTGTCAGGCACAGTTCTAGATACTTGGGTACATCAGCAGAACAAAACAGATAAAAATTCCCTCTTTCATGAAGCTTTCGTTTAGTAGTCATTATCTTCTTTTCTATTTAACACAAATTTCAGATGTGCATTATAGGGGTGATGGAGGAGCATGCTGCACATAGGATGTGAATTAGAAGACGTTTAATGTTCCAGTTTTACACAGAAGGAAACCAAAGATCAGAAAACACACCTAGTTTACTTAAGTCAGAGATGATCTTCAAATGCCTAGCATCCCAAATGCCACTCTAATATTTCTAAATAGCTCAAATTAAAGGTTAAAAATTTCAGCTTAATCATTAAAGTGTCAAATTGTGGGAAACATTTGGGGAAAAAATCAAATACTTACAGTACTATGAAAAACAACACTGTGTCCCTTCCCTAAACTTTCTATATGAGCTGAGAGGTTAAAGCATATGGCTCGATGTCTTATCGCGTCCAGTGTTTGTGCATCGAAGAAATCATGTGGTCGTGCTAAAAGTCAAAACAAAAGAGGTAAAGAATATTTAGAAAAATGTTAAGTATGCCAAACAGACATTAACAATCAGTTTTCCACAAAAATATGCAATAAATAAAAAAGCCTGAAACAATTAACAAGTATACATCTAGTGTTTAAATGCAAGATTTTCTTTGCTTTCAAAACACAGAATACAGTTGACAAGGATGTACAAAAACAGAACTCCAACTAACGAGTGAATGTGGGTTAATTCTGCACCTTGGTGTGTGAGGTTCTAGCCTGAACCTCATAACCTACATACCAGCTATATCTTTTTCATATATTTTATGAAATATTTTATACATTTATCATATATTTTACTCCAGCATCTCTCCTGAGCACTGGTCCTGCATTTCCAATAATCTGATAAACGTCTCTATCTCTGAAGTACACTGATCTCCTCCATCTCAGCCAAACATAAGCAATATTTTTCATGTGCATTTTATATTAATATCTAATCAAAAAAATTCCAAGTTTGGGTTTTTGACAAGTATTTTCTTGATTATGACTAACCCTTTTAACAATCTAAGAAAATTATAAAGACATTTTTGAATGCCAATGAGTCCACCAAAATTCTAACTCCGAATTTTGCCAGGTATTAGCTGTGTGACTTTGGGTAAGCTGCTTAATTCTGTCTTAGCCTGGTTCCTTATTTGTGAAATGGAAATACAACAGATTATAAGTAAGTAAAATAAATGCTCATGAAAAAAATGCCTTAAGTCATAAAGCAGTTTATATTAATAAGCTTATACCGTTTTTAAATAATAAATTCAAAAACCTAGACTAAGTATAATCTTTTAGTATGATAACAAAGTTATACATTGAAGATTTGGTAAGAACATTGTTTAAACTTCTGCTTTCATCCTATTAATATTATACACCATGTTGTTTTTATTCTTAATAAAATCTGTTCAAAGTAAGGAAATGAATTTATTATTTCACAATTGTGGAGCTTTATAATACATGAAATATTTTAAGATGATCTATAGTTAAAAATTAAAAATATTTTAAGATGATCTGTAATTAAAAATTAAACTTCATTGACAATAAAAGAAATGGCTTGATTTCTTGGAACTGCATATTCTGAATTACATGTATGCTGATTTACCACACTATTCTGACTTGCTCCTACATGGAGTGGGTTTATCTCCACAATTCACTGAGTTCTTAGTACATCTACACAAATCCACCAGTTGGCATACTCAATAGAACAATGAAGACAGATCTTTTCTCTTTGGATTTTTTTTTTCCTCAAAAGGAAATAAGCAAAATGCCAGATAGTAATAAACTAACAGAACCCATAAGACAGTGATAATGGGAAGTCAGTACGGAAAAAAACGTGACATTTATGGGAGAGAGAAGTCTCACTAACAGTGAGAAACAAACCCCCTTCCTATTTAACCTGCTGCTACCGGGAAAAAACGTGTGCTTTCTCCATCCTCTCCAAGTATGCTTTCTCCCGGAAACAACAAGCACTTAGAGAAAATAGTAACTCATCCCTCTAACTCATTCAAATCTATCACCCCTCACTCAAGAGTCACACATAAAAAAAGTCACCACTTGAATTAAATGCAGAGTAATAAAAGGAGCCCTCAAACTCCAGACTGTATGCACTCAGACCTTAATCATGTTCTGTCCACTATTAAAGCACGAAGAATACTAAACTAGAACAATCGTCTCCAAAGCAGATGTGTGTCATGGCCCCTTAAAGTGGGGAAGAAAATAATTGTGCTTCTTTTTTTTCCCACCCAATCTCAACGTTTTCCACTATTCCTTCTTGGTGCATTAGCAATGTTACCTGTATACACTGTATAAATACACAAATTAGGACTGGGCGCCCAACCATTTTTTTTAACTGATGAGCTATGTAATCAAAAAACCTTTTGAAGACCAAAAAAATAGACTCTATTTTCCTCTGGTTCAAAAGTTTACAAACATCTAATTATGTTCTACCGTAAATATCGAGGCTCCATCTCATAATCTGGTCATTAAGTACATAAGCACTGTTCACATGTGTCCCAACTGACGGCTAAGTACTGAGACACAGACTAGTTTTGCTACTCACACACATCGCTTTGGAGGAGGAAGTCACTTAACTTTTACCTCAGTTTTATCTTTAACATGTTCAAAATACTTTTAGGAACACCAACACTGTCAAAATTTCGTCTTAACTTAGAATCAAAGTAGCCCTCAAAATCTAATTCTATACAGAGTGTATTCTAAGGCCAAATACGCTCACCCTCCCTTTGATACTACAGGTAGAAACATCACTGAATTCTCACACTGACAGACCAAGACCCTATCTGTTCATTACTGTTAACAAAAACAGATCAGCAGAGCTGAAGAATGGTAAAAACTGAATCTGCATGAAAGCCCAAGATATAAATAAATGCCACCTAATACGTACTGATACGCAGTGGAGCACTTACGTAATGAGCGCCGTCTTTTGTTCTTTAATTTCCTCCTTTTGTTCATTCCAGCTTTAGAAGGAGATTCTTCTTTGGCCTTTGGCTGGCTAGAAACTTTTGAGGAGTTCTGCTGACTGAAGTGTGTCGGTACATGGCGAGCTAGCCCTCCCTGAGAAGCAAAGCTGGCATTGCACCCACCAACAACACACTAAATAAAAATAAAAAAGGACGTCAGGGATGCTGTGTAAGACACAAGCGTAATATGAACGAGTGAGTATTTTGTATTTTCACAAATTAATCAGTAACACTACACAACTATTTCCAGAAAGAATCTATGAGGGATCAGTACAACCCTTTCGTTTTGTAGGCTGTACAAAATAATACACATTAAGCAATGGCAGAGCTGGAGAGTTTCTTTACTCCTCAGTTTACTGCTCTTAGCACTATACACAAGACCAAAACGGTGGGATCTTCCTTCCAGAAAACCCTAGAAATTAATCACTTTTCTAAGAGGAGCAATAAGTTGTTTTCACATCAAAGAACTGGATAATCTAACAATAACTTGAATTCCTGCATTTTTTAAAGTTAATTTTATCTTAAGGTTTATGCTACTTCAAAACCTTCAGCAGACTCCCTACTGTTCTACACTGCTGTAACAGGAAAGAAATACAGTTAACAGTGACGTTTAAACTACTGGATCTAGTCTCTCAGAAAAAGCTTATGCTCAGGGCTGGTCTCATGCAGCCCATTGTAAGTTCCATTAATTACTGCTGCCTCGCAAGACTGAGAAGACAACCGGGTAACTTAACTACCCAGGTCACCTGGCAGATCTGCTGTTCCAGCAACGGATGTACAGTATTTGGTTATCACTAACATTACAACGCTCAAATTAGCTACAGTACAAGTGTGAGATTTCTAGTTAGATCTTAGGAAATAATATTTGCAGGTCTTCTAACAAATGAATGTCACTAATTAAAACAAACACCATTTTCCAAAATGATCCCCAAACAGCAAAATGCACAGCTGGATTACTGGTGGCTTTTCTATTAGTAACTTATCCAAGTTGCTTAGTTTCTGACTTCACAACCAAACTCCAAGCATGCAAATATGTCATGTTTCCCATCAAATATATCCATCACATTCCCAGGTGGTTCAAATTAATTATGTTTTTCTAGATAATACCACCAAAAATTCCACATGCTTCCAAGGCTCTTTCTTTCAATCTAGGTACCGCTACCATTTTAAACTTCTAAAAACACAGTATAACCCTCTGTTAGTAGAGACCGTAACTTTATTCATGAAGTCTCTCTCAATCTGCCCACGCGAAAGGGAGCTCATCCTCCTTTGAGGACATCCTCACACTTTCAGAACATAACTAGATGACTTATCCCAACTCAACTTTTCCATTCCATTTTGAAGGCAGGAACATATTTTTACTGTGTGTGTATGTATATATATATATAATATATATATATATATATATATATATATATATATATATATATATATATATAAAACCAGAAGCATCTTGCAAATCATAGATATTTCTAAATAGGTTAGCTTATAGAGTCTGATAAAATTGATTCTGGCTGAAACATTTCATAGCAAGATCCTTCTATCATGCCATTAGTAATTACCCCATTTATTTCAATATACAAAGGCATGTTATGGGCTCTAATGGCGCTCGGCCTTGCTAACAAAAAATCCTTGCCTATGCTAAGGTAAGCACTAAATTAAGAGGCAGAGGAATGACTCAAGATTTTAGTTGAAATAATTATATACTATGTCCAGTACTATGCAAGATGCTAGAAGTGTAAGGATGAATAGTTCTCACCCTGACAGAGCTTACATGTGGTCAGCAAGACACGTATATAAAGCAACAACTTCAAAGGACTTAAGTCAGGGGTAAGGCACAGAGTGCCGCGGGAGCCTTGAAAAGCAGCAATTAGCCATATCCAGTGCTTAACAATTTACTTAACTCTTACAACAACCCTACCCATAGTGTGGTCCTCAGAGAGCCTACATCAAGAATGCTCAGCTATAGATTCTGACCATGAGAAGTTTGGCATCTAATGGTTACTGAACTCTCAGAATTTGAAAACTTACTACACCTAGTTTGAGGACCGAAAAAGAATAATGCTCTTTAAAGTTTCCATCTTCTGTAGATCACCACACATTGCCACAGCACATCACTGTCCACCACAGGAGCCACTAGCCAAATTCTACCTTAACACTTTAAGGCTGCCGTAACTCAGAAGCTGAATTTTTATTTTTAGTTAATTTTACTATTTTCTGAGGTGAAATTCACATAATATACCATTTTAAAGTGTACAATTCAGTGGTATTTAGTGTACTCAGTGTTGTATAAGCATATGCAAGGTTACACAAGGATCAGTCCACATACTTGCCCAGGCTTGTTCTTTTCATTTATTTTATTAAAACCATCCTAGTACAATGTGGTATCTAATTGTGGTTTTTATTTGTATTTCCTTAACAACCACTTCAATTTTTAATTTAAAACCTGATATTCAATTTAACTACTGAAAAACTTTTAAATGTTTGGAACTTAAATGTGTGAATCTACTTCACCACCGGCAAATTTTGTGAAATCTCAATATAGATGAAATGTTTTGCGACGGAATTAGGAGTGAAGCAGAATTCTCCTTTTGCGTTAGTTCTGCACTGTCTAACATATTTTAGCCTTTAGACACATACAGCTACTGAGCACTTAAAATGAGGCTAGTTCAAATTGAAAAGTGTTGTGAATACGAAATACATATCAGATTCTGAAGATTTAGTACCCAAAAAAAGCAAAACATCTCATTAATTCTGTATATTGGCAAGATGCTGAAATAATATAATGGGTTAAGTCAGATATTATTTAAATAATACTCATTTGTTTCAGTCATTTTAACGTAGCAATGAAAAATTTTAAATGACACATTTGGTTCACACATATTTCTATTATATGGTACTGCCAAAGAAATAAGCCATGCAATACTGATTTTTTTTTAACTTCTCAATTTTAGAAGACATCACTCTTGTATTTCCTAACACCTACTCTAAAAACATACTTTAAATAAGCATCTTTTGTAGCCCATGTGTCAGATACTTCAAGGAATATAATATAAATAAGATAGTCTTTGTCCTTGGATTCCTGGGTTAATACTGGTTATTTGATTTGCTGGGAAACTCCACATTTCAAATTTTAGAACTGCTACTTGACTACAATTAAGGCAGCAATGGCAACAGTTCAGGTCCAAGTCCCAGGTTTAAATTCAAAGAGATTTTGCAATATGACTCCCCCCCAGGATTATCCTTGGGGTCCCAGTAGGCTCAAAGATTCATTCAGTCCTGGGTTCCTTCAAAACTGTGAACGGTCAGCCCCAGTACTATCAAGAACTGAGAGAGTAAGTATCACAAGTATATTTTAACCAATAATGATTAATGCTTAGGAAATAAAAATACTAACGGGAATCCTAATAGCAAATTGTTTTCTCTTTGATCTTGAATATCATCAATCAAGAATCAAAAACAAGTCTAAAAAAAAAAAGGACAATGAGAATTCAGGATGAGAGAAGAGTACTTCTAATGAAAAGAAATAAAATAGAATCACATTTCACTAAAATACCAAAAAAAAAAAAAAAAAAGAACACTTTACCCTAAAAGAAAATCATTTTAAGCATCATCTAATCAATATTCCACTCATTTAGTGTCTATCGCAGAACAGGGTAAGAGACATCATGTTGCCTCAAATCGTCTTAGTACCTTCACTCCTCTTAACGTGAGCCTTTCATGATGCTGAATGATTCTAATGTTCAAATACCCAGTTTCACCCACACCTACAATGACCACTGAACTGAATTCACCACACACGTGTTCTGATAAAAAAGCAAACCTGTTTTCAGCAATTCGGGAAAAAACTGGTTGTTGGACATGGAACGTTGTAAATGTTCTATCTCCCAAATCCACTGAAACATTCATTATGTCAGCTACTGTTGTGGTGAAGTAGCTGTTCTAAAATTCGAAACGTGGAATTACAGTCTTTTCAAACAGATTTGTTCAAATGAAGCAATACTAAGACTGCTTGCTAGCACAAAGACTGTCTCACTCATATTTATATTCCCATAAGTGCTATGAAAATCTACAAGGGGGTACTGAAACACAGAAGAGAAAACACCAGTTTCATGGAAGATGAGACAGTTATTAGCAGGTGATGAGAAGGAAAACAAAATTCCAGGTAGAAATGTTGGTTTCTTAGTTTTGACGAATGTACCACAGGAATATGAGACGGTAACATCTGGGGAAACTAACTGGGTGAAGGTACACGCGGACTCCCTGTCCTAGCTCTGGGGAGACTACCTGGGTGAAGGTACACGCGGACTCCCTGTCTTAGCTCTGGGGAGACTACCTGGGCGAAGGTACACGCGGACTCCCTGTCATAGCTCTGGGGAGACTACCTGGGCGAAGGTACACGCGGACTCCCTGTCATAGCTCTGGGGAGACTACCTGGGTGAAGGTACACGCGGACTCCCTGTCCTAGCTCTGGGGAGACTACCTGGGTGAAGGTACACGCGGACTCCCTGTCCTAGCTCTGGGGAGACTACCTGGGTGAAGGTACACGCGGACTCCCTGTCCTTGCTTTGGGGAAACTAACTAGGTGAAGGTGCACGTGGACTCTCTGTCCTCGCTTTGCAACTTCTCTGTAAATCTAAAATGTTTCCAAAACAAAAAGCCTTTGATTTTCAGATAGAAAGCACAGCCTCCACAAAACCACAATGAGGGCAAAGTGTGAGCCTTTTGAGATCTACCAGTAGAAGCGTAAGCTGGAAGTTTCCTATGAAGGTACAGCAAGGGAATGAATGAGGAGGGAAGCAGGTAAACATCTGATGTGAAGTCTTATTATGCATCATGCTAAGAAATATGGGCTTTAATTGGGAAAAAGTGAGGAGTTACCAGAGATTTCCAACAGTAGTAACTAACTGAACCACAGAAGATGAACTGGGAATAAAACAGCAGGGTGAGAAGTATTAATAATATACAAAATACACTGAGAGGCAGGTAAATTGACAGGACTTGCTCATGTATTTAGGGGGAGTATAGAAGAAGTTAAGAGAGGAATCGGGAATAATGCAGGGCTCTTACAGCTAAGGTAACCGGATGGAAGATCTTCTTATTTCCTGAGTCCAAAATCAAACTACGTTTGGAACAGAAAACCAAGATTTTGTACATGTTAAGTTCAAATGGCTCTTTAGACATCCAAGCTGAATATTCTATTGTGGAATCCAAGAGGGAAAGTTAGGGCTAGAGATAAACATCTGGGAGTAATCAGAATATAAACAGTATTTAAAAGCAAAGGACTAGATAAGAACTGGGAGGGTGAGCCTTTTGAAGTCAGGCAGAACAGAGGCCAGCAAAGCAGGGTGGGAAGGAGCAACCACCACTGAGTCTCGGGGAATGAAGAACAAGCAAGTATGTATCAAGGGGGCCCAGAGAAGAAAGAGCAGGCTAATAAAAACAACACCCTACATCCAACACGCACATGGCGCAGATCTTCCTCCCCCATGCCTCCTCCCTTCAAAGAGCACTGAACTGGTAACTGCACTTACCATAGAAATGTTTAGTTACCAGCTTTTATAACAAAGCTCACCTGGTGTTATAATAAGTGGTTATTTCTCTTGTAGGGTCCCCCATAAGAGAAATATCTTGTCAACATAAGTTCTTAAGCCTAGGTGTACATCCAAATCATCTAAAAGATGTTTTAAAATATAGCTATGTTTATTAATTACACTGTGGAAAATTGGACCATAAAAATCCATCAAGAGAAAAACTGATCAAAAAAATATGGTGAACTATCACACATAAATATTACACAACCACTAAAAAGTTAATAAGCTTACTGACATGAAATGATGTCCAATATAGAACTGAAAAGGTAGGGTACACATAGGTGCAAAACCATTCCATTGATTTCTTTACTTTATATATATATGCAAAGAAGTCAAATACAGAAGTCAAGTTTTCTACAGATGTTAGATTATAGTTATACCATCTTCCTATTTAAGCTTTAAAACACCAAAATTTTAATATGAAGCAAGCATTACTTTTATAAAATACTTATTTTCATGTGACAGAGTGGAGGAAGAAGAGCAAGTCAAGACTAGGAAGTAAGAAAAAGCTTTGCTGGCTGTGCACTTCCAAGGTTGGTCACAGCCAGGCAACTCCAGGTACTATGCTAGCCCTTCCTTTCCCTAGTCTCCATCCCTTTTCTCTATTCAGGCTTCATTCTAAAGAATTAACAACTTTACAGATTTTCAGTAAAGACAGTGCACGTTTTTACAAACTCATCATCAAGACATCAATTATCCCACAAAAACCATCCAACAGCACAAGCAGCCACACCGATGTTGTTTAAGATATGACTAAAACTGAACTCTTAAAGCATACAGTGACTCTTAATAAAAAAGATAAAAAATACCATACACTCCCAAGAATCATCAAGTTCCAGACTAACAGCTAGTAAGAGATATAAAGAGTAATGCAGTGACAATGTACAGAACACACGTCACACAGGAGCCCTCCTGCACAAGGACTTACTGAGCAGCCCTGGAGCACAAGGGGTTAAGGACACAGCCCCCGGGTTCACACTATCTCTGAAGTCCTCAATCTGGTGCTAACTGCCCACGACCTTAGAAAATATTTAATCTCTTTTAACCAATCTCCTCATCTAAAAAATGAGGGCAACCAACACAATTAACTCAAAGAATTGTGCAGATTAAATCAGTTAAGATACATAATGCAATAAAATATGTAAGTGATGTGCAAGGCACAAAGCAGCACTGAATATTCAAGTCTTCGTCAATCATGATTATTTCTGACCCATACTCACCATATTCACTACACAACAAACACAAGAACATTCAACATGAGAAACTTATGCAATCAACTGCTATTACACTTAATTTCTGGATAGTCCAAGCTCCCTAGTCAGAAATATTTTTTAAGTATTTTTAAATTGCCACCATAAAGTATCACCCACATATGTGAAACTATATACTACTCCCTAAACAGTCCACTCTTTTATGCTTCCTTTTCTTTCTTTGAAAAGCACATTATTTCTATAATTAGTGGTGGCAGTTGCACAACCTCTTCCAGTGAATACTAGTATTTTAGTGAATACACTAAAAACTACTAAGTAATACACTTGGTAAGTTTCATGGTAGGTAAGCTGTATTGTTTCATACACATACACACACCTGAAATGATCCCTATCACAGTAAGAGAAAACTCTCAGCTTGTAAGATCCCCTCATATTCATATAGTAAGGACTGGCAAAAGATTTTTTAAACAGAATACAAAAAGCACTAAGCATTAAAAAAAAAAGTTGATAAAGTAGATTTCACCAAAACTAAAAAGTATTCTTCTTCTAAAGATCCCATCAGGAAAGGTAAAAAGGATAACCAAAGATAGACTGGAAGAAGGTATTTACAATACATGTATCTGACAAAGGACTTGTACCCAAAATACACACAAAATTTCATATAATAATAATAAAAGCCTAACTATTAGATAAAATAAATAATACAAAGGGGCTTGAATAGGCACTTCACCCAGAACAGGAAATTCAGATAGCTAAGAAGCCCATGAAAATGTGCTCAACATATCATTACTCACCAGGGAAATAAAAATTAAAGCCACAATGGGATACCACTACATACACACCAGAATGGTTAAAAATTAAAATGACTGCAAATACCAAGATGCAGTGCAACTAACTCTCATTCAATGCTGGTGGGAATGAAAAATGATATGACCAATTTGGAAAAGTTCATAGTTTCTAAAGCTAAATATGTCCTATTCTATGACTCAGTGATTCCACTCATAAGTATACACTCAAGAGAAATGAGTACTTGTGTGCAATCAGAAGATATCCAGAACAGTGTGTTCAGGACAGCTTGATTAATAACAGCCAAAGTCTGGAAACAACCAAATTGCCCACCAGCATGTGCATGGATAAACTATGGTTTTCTGTACACTGGAATACTACACAGCAATTTTTTAAAATGACTGGTACATATTAAAAAAAAGGACAAATCTCACCGCTATTCTGTTGAGTGAAAAAAGTCAGACACAGAAGTTCACACAACTACGTCAGGATGACAGAAACCATAATATGGCCTGGGGCAAGGAACAAAGGATGGGAGAGGGATAGACTGGGAGGAGCCATTAACAAGTCCGGTTTCACTGAAAATATTCTTCATTGGAGTGGTGCACACAGGTGCATACAAACATATGAAACAAATCCTTAAACTGTTGAATACTTAAGCCTACTTTAAATACTTTACATTGTGTCATGTTATAACTAAAAAGTTTTTTTCAGACTGGCCTCAAACATCATCACCTCCTCTCTCTATAGTCACACGTGTTTCATTACTTAAATCTACTTAGATTTGTATGAACCTAAAGAATGTAAGTTCCCAGAAGGGCAGAGGCCAACCTTCCTTATCCACCTTGCTTCCCAAATGCTTAGCACACTGCCAGGTACTGCAGACAACAATGAACAGTTTTCTGATTCAAACGATTCCTATGACTTACAGAACAATGCCTCACTACAGTTTCTAAAAAGAAATTTGGAGGGGAAATCCATTTTATATGCTTTGAAATTAACCTGAACATCATAATCAACCAGCCAGAGAATAGCTGCCTTGAAAAAAATATATGGAAATACACACAATGAGAAAGTAAATGATTTTTTACTTTAACAACAATCTCTTACATTTATTAGATATCTATACTGTTCAACTCTGAAGCAACTATTATTACCAGCTACATGTTAGACAGGAAGTTTAAAAAGCTGTCCCAGGTCACACACTTCAGGGCCAGGATCCATAGTATGACTAGGAAAGACTAGGGTGATTAAAGTTATAAAACCCACATGCCAACATAAAGCACAATGAGATTATTTATTTTTAAAAGAACAAAGAAAGAAAAAGAAAGCCAAATGGTTAAATACATGAAAAGAGGGCCAACCTCACTGATAATAAAGGGAAAGGAAATTAATACATTAGGATACAATTTCTCATCTATTAGCTGGGCAAAAATACAGAAATTTGACAACACCCTCTCAGCAAAGCTATGAAGAAGGCAGACCCTCTAACATTGCTTATGAGGGCACAACCCCTAGAGAGGGCAGTTTGGAAGTATTTATCAGAATTACCAATGTTTACTTAGCCTTTGATCCAACCATTCACATCATTTTGGGAATTTTTCCTACAGTATAATTATACATTCACAAAAATGACTTATGTTCAAAGATTCATCATCGCAGCACTATTTGCAATAAGCAAAAGACTAGAAACAACCCAAATGTCTATACAAGTCTGTTTAAATAAACCGCGACAGCCACACAACGGAACACCATGAAGCTATTAAAAAAGAGAGAATATTCTCTACAGATATGAAAAGATCTCTAGCACAAAGTATGTTACAAAAGAAAGGTGCACATACATGCAGTAAAGATGTTAATAACGCGGGAACTTGGTATGGGACACGTGGGAACTCTATAATCTTTGTAATATTTCTGTAAATCTAAAACTGCTCTGAAATAAAAAGCTTATAAAAAAAATAAGGTACAGACAGTATACAGTTTATCGGATTTTGTGTGAGAAGAGGAGAAAGATACTGCATATGCATCTGTAGTTTCATAAAGAATTCACTAAAAACTAGTAACAATGGTTACATATTTGGGGAAGAAAAAAATAAAGAACAAGAAAGGGAGCACGATTTCTCAATATAAATATTTTCTTCACAACTTAACTTGTTAATGATTGTCTTTTCAAAACAAAAAGGTAATTTTTGAAAACCAACTCCATGAGAATCATCTCCTTCTCTAATGAAACCCAAGGGAAGTTTCTGGCACAGTATTTGCATACCAGCAGATACTGTGTTAACAACTACTAAATTTCTTTAAATACAAACTTTTAATCTCTATGGTATATGCTTTCCATAGTTACAAACCAAAATATTTTAACTCTTAATGAATATAGAAGGAAAAATGGTTTTTACAGAAAATCGCTCTTTATACAGATTTCCCTGAATACATCTAATTGACATAGTAATTTACAATTAAACTCAGAAATATGACCTCAAGACAGAGTGAAGCAAATCCCATAATGTTCTACAATTTCATTTTTCATATAATAATCAATATTGTTTGCTAATAAAGAGTGAAACCTGTGACAGTCAAAAAATATAATTAAGAGCACAAGGTATTAACCACAACCAAGCAATTTTAAAGACATACATTCAAGTCATTGGTCTGCCTATAGCAGTATTCAAGACCCTACCTTCACAGTGACTTTCTTCTGGTCTTCAAATTTAAAAAAAACAAAAAACCAAAACTGGATTAAATTATCTTTACTTCATCTATTTTATAAATTCCATGTATCCACAGGAATGTTAAAACAACTGGTCCTATAAAAAGTTTTTCGAAGGGCTAAAGTACGCCCATTAAGAAACATGTCAACTTAACTTGAAGTTAAGGAAAAAATTCACATACACTTATTTACCTTAAAAGGTTTGTCTCCACTGTGTGTCAGCATATGCCTCTGTAACCAACTCTGACTGGTAGACGGAGTGTTATATACTTTACAACCTTTCCATAAGCAAACAAAAACCTGTTAAAAGAAGAGCCATAATTATTTTCATCACTTATTTCAACAAGGACTTTTATTCCTTGTAAATTCAAAAAAACATGTTTCAAGTCTTCAATTGACAAAAAGAGCCATTTCACGTACAAGTCAATCAAAATGCTTAATGTAGTTAAACTTTCTGAACTTCCAGCATGAGAGGCATAGTTTTAACCTACCTCCCTTAAGACTTATTCCCTCAATAAGGAACTTATATATCAATCCAAAGTGCCACTCAGAAGGAAATATACAAAATATGAATGATACATGCCTAGGAACCAGAACCATGGACCATTATTTACATTTTTCTATTTATTGCATGAAGGAACAAGCATGTATTAATTGTAAATATCAGAGAAATATTAAGGTATAAAGAAACAAAGAAAAATAAATCAAAATAGTCAACTGGTGGGTACTGACAGTTTCATCTTCAAAGAATGAGTAAACAAATTATCCAATTACAATTTTCATGCTCTTGATTTCCTATTCTCAAATGCATACTAATATTACTTAATTTTCCATTGTCCTACTTATTAAAAATGATTTCCAATTATCTTAAAGTAAAATCTAATGTAAGATGTTAAAACTAATATACCTGCAGAAGCAACAGGCATGAGCTACTCTATCATTGTAACGGATCCATATTCATGGGTTCAGGCAGCTGAGTATGACTGGGTTTGGAAAACAACAATCTAACAAGTAACAACATAATCTTTACCATCTTCCTACCAGTGAGGTATCAATTTAACCAATTATATTTTATCAAACTGAACATTGAAAACTGCTCCCCAACATAAGTAAAAGAAGTATGAATCTACTGTAATCATTACCTTCAAAGAACCATTTATAAGCTCTGTTCTCTTCTAAGGTTAGAACAATTATAACAGAACCACACTCTGAAGACTATAATGTACTGCACAGAGAACAGAACAAAGATACACACAGAACTGAGGAAACGGTCATTAAACAGTTACTTTAAAATAAAGTTTTTAAAAGTCTAGAAAAACAGGCTAAAATAAGTGATCAATTTTTACTCAAAACCATTTTACAATACTGCTACTGCAATCTGACATGACTGCTTAAAGAATGTTACTGAATATCCTGATTCCACAACAGATTAGCTAGTTTCTTTTAGTTAAGCAGGTATTATCAGTCAAAACATTTTTTCCTTGGCACTTAAAAATTCCTGACCCTTGTACATGTTTATAAAATGATTCCTGAAGTTCCCAGAATTAAAAGCTACTTTTTAAATCAATCTAGACAAAGAAAAAAATCTTCAAAGCTACACCTATATGCTGTGAAGATTAACTCAATTCTTGATTATCACATGCAAATAATCAGTGTTATCTATCAATTTCCTGACTCAATACTACAAAGACTCTCAGAGTCTTAAGTTTTCAATCCAAGAAATGAACAGGTTGGCTTAAAATGCTCTCACAAGTCATTAATATAAACAAATTGGCCTTAAAGTAACCATTTGGGAACAAAAGTAATGTCATTTATGCAAAGAAAAATTTTAACAATGATGAATTATGTTGTAACTCTTAAGTAACCCCTGTGCTGAGTTATTCTTAAAGAAACAATCAGACACTCAAATATTGTTCCTACTCAACCACTACACTGGAGAGAAACAACAATCCCTGATTTCCAATTCCTTTTCCTATGAATAAACATGCATATGGAGGCAATGGCAGACCTTGTAACTCCATCAGGTAACAGCCTCAACTGTAAGCACGTATGTTCTAGCCTAGACGGAATAACGTCTAGTAAAAACACTATGGCAGCAACACCTTCAGGTCCAAAGAAAAACCATAACCTTCAACCTAGTGGATTTTATAGGAAATGAAATAAGTGTAAAGAGATCAAAGCTAACTACGTTGAGCTATATTCTGGTTAAATACTTGAAAAATATTTCGATGTTGGGGGAAGCACTAAACTTATACAAAGATAGTCTTGATACATAAAATGGGCACTAAAAAATGGGCCACAAAAGTGTTTAAAAAGCTAAATTTCCTTTCCCAATCTATATTAGGAAGACCCTTTGATAAAAGAGGTAGACCAAAATCTGACAAAAGGGTCTTTCTTCAAACCTGAGACTTTTTCGATGCACAATATATTAAAGATATTGAGACCCTATTTTTAGAAACTTCCTCCTTGTCAAAATTAACCCTGAAAACCAAACACCATAGGAATTCAACCCAGTATGAAAGGAATTATTCATGAGTAAAATCTGTCATGGTTCCTCTATACTATCTTAAAATGAACTAATATCTAGCTATGTTAATTAGACTACTGAGGCAAAAAGGCTCAGAGTTCAGTCTTTCATGATAAACAGGCTTAATTATATGTTGTATTAGATGAAACAAACAGAACAAAAGAATTCTATTCAGCCCTTTCATACTTTGTAGCTCCACAATCTTGAAAGAATCACTATCTAAATCTCTATTTCCTTTTTTACCAAACAGAAGCTAGGAGCACACAATTGATATAACTCCAAAACATAATGAAAATATAAGATGATATTATCTCTCAGAAGGACTAGTTACCAGAAAAATTGGGTTTCTATTAGACACTGGAGGTCCCTTCTCAGAATAAATGCCACAAATTTTTCTGCCAGACTCAAGGAAAAAAAAAAAAGGTAAAAATACCACATAGTCATTAAAAGAGTATTCTTCTACTACCAAAGAATCTTCTGATTTACAATGTCTTAACTTACAAAACACAGAGGTCTAAAAGTTCAGTATCAGAGGAAGGGGTTCAGGCTTTCTGCTGAGAACCCCGCTAGAAAACCGTGCTCATTACTGTCAGAGCAGGTCAGCTTTACCTTTAGGGACCTCTTCCAGAAGGCTCAAAGTGAAGAAGGCTGGTACAAACCTGGGAACCCAGGGTTGTCTAAGTCTCCTTCACTTTGGTCAATCTTCCTAAACAGACGTACATAACCTGTGATGACTTGGGTGACAGTACAGATAAAGATAAATGCACTCACGCCTATCTGGTCACTAACATCTCACACTTGTAGTACACAAATGAATCCATCAAAAAAAAAAAATCTCTTTAAGAAATTTGTAAAACTCACTGCAAAATAATACAATGCAACCTGACAACGTCTAAGCAGGCATAAGAAAACTTCAATTATTAGTAAACTAAAATCATCCAAATATACTCTAAATACAGAGCCAGTAAGCCATTCCACACTTTGCAGTTCCAGTAAGCTCTGTATTTAGAGTATATATAATTTACATCTCAAAGGGGGTGGGAAAAAAGCCTACTTTTACTAAAGAATTTGATTCCTTCTATAGTAAATGATACAAAAGGTTTTATATTGAATAAGAAATAGACCACCTGAAGTCAGGAAGGGGATGAATGGATGATCTCATGGTTCCTTTAAGCTCTTAGGGAAAAACTTGCTCATTTCTTCATAAACATACAGAAGAGAAGCAAAATGTTTTTATATCTAACTGTTTTATCTCAAATCAGCCTACTCTTTCAAGATCTGTCGAAAATGAAGGAAGGCTATGATGTTGTATTCTATCATTTTTAGCCACATTAAATGTGTTAACATTTCAGTTTCCTCTGTTAAAAGATATTTAATAAACAGAGGATAATATTTAATAAAACTCTCAAAGTACAAGAATTCTCATTTATTGCAAAAGATATGACCAATTTCATGTTGTGTTCAGAAGATACCAGATTGGCAATCAAAAACTCAAAGTAACCTCCTAAGATTGATTCCACCTCCTAGCAGCATTCAGATTGAACCATGAGATTCTCCAAGTGTCATTTTATCTAACATAAAAGTAACTCATTCGAGTCTCCAAGTAATAACAACCTATGACTCTCCCCACCCCAGAATCTCCCTGTGGCCCTATCCCCTTAAACACACCAAAGAGCATATACAGAAATAAATTTATGGGGGGTGGGAAGGGACAGATTAGGATTTCAAAATGTAAAATAGATAAACAAGATTATAATGTATAGCACAGGGAAATATATACAAGATCTTACAGTAGCTCAGAGAAAAAATTGTGACAATGAATATATATATGTTCATGTATAACTGAAAAATTGTGCTGTACACTGGAATTTGACACAACATTGTAAAATGATTATAACTCAATAAAAAAATGTAAAAAAAAAAAAAGTAAACTTAGTAAAACAACATGTAAAATAACTTCTCCATCAGGAAACATGAACAGATTTCTTTCTGGGAACTGTTTTTAAAGTGAGAAAGTTAAGAAAGAAAAAAACAGAACACTAATGGGTCTTACTGAGCCACTGAAATCCTACAAGACAAAGTTCCTCGACTACCAAGGACTTGCGTGTATACTAAGAGAACACTGTGCTTGAAATCTGATTAGCAAAATAAGCTCAGTCTAGTTTTTGAAATCCAGTCATGCAGGGACATAGGTACCCAAGAACATAATTCTATTTTACTTAATGAAAGAGGTTAAATTTTTCTTATTTTTATTTTTTAAACAGACGTACTCTCATTATTCTTTTTTTTAAAGGTATATTCATTAAGTGGTCTTTAAAGGGTTAGTTTAACTTTTAACATAGAATTAAAAGTATTCATCTACTTGGATACATGAAAAAGTCAGGAAAACCTAAACTCCACCTGACTTCAGCCTCCAAATATAATTAAAGCCCACATGACCTGGCAACAAAAATAGCTTAAAGGAGGGTAAAGAAGTTTCTAAGCTGCTATATGATCGCTTTATTTTTCCCAGGGTGAAGATTAGAGTGGGATGAGAAAAAGAACAGGAAATAATATAGTATTTATATTTTGCTAACTTACTGCTCCAGAAAAACTATCACCTTTCAATAATTAGAAACATATAATCTGCTGGAATTACCAACATTTTCCTCATTTGTTTCTGTCCCACCATGAGTTTAACACTTGCAGTAGAGAGAAAATAAATAAAAACTCTTAAAAAAAATGTGATCAAAATCAGCTGTTTCCACTTATAGGAGGTACCAAAATAGTCAAATTTACAGAGACAGAAGGTAGAGCAGTGCTTCCCAGGGGCTAGAGGAGCGGAGGATTAGGGAGTTATTGTTTAATAGGGAGATTTCAGCTTGGGATCATGAAAAAGTTCCGGAGATGGACAGTAGTGATGGTTGCACAACAACATGAATGTACCTGATGCCACTGAACTGTACACTTAAAATAGTTCAAGTGATTTCTTTTTAATCTCCCTTCAAAGAGGTCATTAGAAAAAAAATGTTCCAACCAACAACTAACAACTATTTTACTTTAGATGAGATCAGACATGTGCAGGGTGTAGACACAATTACTCTATTTTAAAGCACAAACCAGATCAAGTTTTCAAATTCTCATTCATACTTTCATTCTGAAAGTTTAGTCTATATACCAAAGATTGATATGCAGAAATAAATGGAATGTATTTTCTTCATTTATCTGATCCTTTACATCTGTAGTTTAGCAACTAATGTCCTTCAAAGATCAGAACTCCGTTCTGAGGTCAAAACAGCATTACTCTTAAAATTAGCCAGAGAATCTTATTATTTGTAATAAAGAAATTTTATGAATAAGCATTCAAGAAATGACAGAGGGGGTTTTCATTTCAACAAGTTTACACTTACTGTAGAAATAGGACTTCCTGCCTAGCTCTGTAACATCAGTAAGGTACAGGTAGTTGCAGTGATTACATGATACACTCAGCCTGTAACTCCGTTTTTGCCTACAAATCTGTAAAAGGTTGAAAACGTTCTCATAAGGCTGTGTGCCAACTCAACTGGTAGGATCAAGACGTAGAAATGTGAAGCTCTTCTACACTTATTAAGAGACCGCCTGCCTAGCCTGGGATTCTACATGTAGTTGCTAAGTCAAGTGACTAAAAAGCATCATGCCATGGCTCAAACGACTACCTTAGTGATACACTGATAGACACTGTGTGACACCTAGCACTGGCTCACAAAAGGCAACCCTGTAACAACCAAGAAACCAACTTGGTTAAAACAGTTCCACTAGAAATCTGACATATAGGTGAGGGTGGAATAAAGACTGTTACTGAAGCTTAATCACTAAGCTGGGTTGTGCAGTAAAAATACCAAGGGCACAGTACATTAAAACACTCCTTGGTGTCTGCTTAGACCTTATATATATATACATATATTAACTCTAATAATGCAGGAGGGGATAAATTAGGAGTTTGGGATTAGATACACACTGCTATATATAAAATAGATAAACAAGGACCTATTGTATAGCACAGGGAACTATATTAAATTTCTTGTAATAAGCTATAATGGAAAAGAATCTGAAAATCTGTGTGTATATATGTATGTGTGTGTATGTATAACTGAATCACTTTGCTGTACACCTGAAACTAACATTGTAAATCAACTACACTTCAATAAAAAATAAAATTTAAAAAAACCTACTAAGACAGATGTTTACATACATGAAAGTACTTAAAGAATCAAAAGATTGCTAACAAATTATAACACATTGTGATAACGGCAAATATTTCTTAAAAGAAATTTCAAATGCAACACCACTGGTTAAAATGTTCGGAGTGCCTGTTATGGCTGAATGTATAAAAAAAAAAAAACTGTTAATATAAGTATCAATACAACCTTGGAAGCAGATACACACTCACTTAAATCAAGAAGACTTTAACCATTTTAGTATCAGTGTATCTCAATAGTGATGGCAGGCTGATAGGCAATGTGTGGTATAATAAATTATCTGTACTCACAATGTGACATTAATTTCTGGAAAGCGTACTAATGTAGTAACTATTCAAAACAAACCTAAATAAAGTTGAAAAAAATTACAATATCAATTTTATAAGTATTTTGGTCCATTATACTCTGACTCAGCTAATTTGCTTAGCTCTTTACTCGCTATCCAACAAAAATCATATGAGCTGACACAATTAGATGTATTCCTGAAAGAACATACGTCAATACTTACTAAGCCAGCACTGACAAGACCTGGGAAAGATGATCAACTATTACAAATAAGAAGTGCAGATTGTCACTTAACAAGACTGTATGTACTAACTCTGGTACCGACAGTTTCTCCAGTTAATTTCAGCATCAGGGATAATTCAGGACCACCCTAACAACAGAAATCCTACACAGTGCCAATTCCTAAATGTCCTCAACTCAAAGCATCAGAACCTTGGAATACATGAATTCATTTACAATATTCCCACTGTATTTTAGAAAGTCTAATTTCTTCAGAGTAATAGAACTAAGAGTAAATTAAAATCCAACACATAATTATGTTCTATTTAATTTGACTTCATGAAGTATGGGGGAAATAAAGGAAAAAAACATTTGAAAAAATAAAGAAATCCCAAATTACTTCGGGAAAAAAAAAGCCTAACTAGCAATTATAAAGCAATAAAACTAACGGAAACAGAGAGTGAAAAAAAATGACAAAACCAACCCCTCCTCGCTGACCATCTACATGTATGGAACGGATGTGATCTGCCAGATCTGGACTAGAGTTGAAGCAAGCCTGGCACTGGTCCCAACAACAATTATAGGCAATATTTTTGCTTGAAGAAGTAGTGCTTCCTTGTCCATTCATCATTGCTGGAGTTGAACGCCCACTGGAAATTGTGCTGTCTACATCCATTATAGTACTGCTTATGCTACAAAAGAAGAAAAAAGGCTGTGTTATTCCTAGAAATTCACTAACATGAATATGATCTTATAAATAATTAAGATTACCACTTGACATTCTGCCCCATAAAGCATACTAACCAGATTTTCCATTAGAAAACACTGCTTTGAAAGTATTTAGTTTCAAATAATTATTCTCTGAAACTAAATTACAAACAAGTATTATTTGCAACAAAGTGCAAATCAAGACAAAAAATGCTAGTACCTCAAAAACATATATGGGGTAATTTAAGCAATGTTTGGCAGACATGAAGTCTTCAGTACTACATCCTGCAGAAAACCACACACACACACACACACACACACACACACACAGAGCTTATCACATTTCATTTCTTCCACAGTTCTAAGAAGCATGATGAAGTAACAGTTTCCAGCTGCAAATAATTCAGAATCAAAAGATTATCTTTACAGTTCTGCAAATCACACTTGCTGATCTGAAATCTTATCTTCTAGTCACTAACCTGAGAATACAACTGCTATCACATCCTACCCTCTTTCCATCTCAAAGAAGTTGGGAAATTTTGCTGTATTTCCCCTTCTTAATAGAAAGGCAGAAGAGAGAAAAATCAGTGCAATAAAATTTCTTTGATTTTACCAAAGTCCAAATAAAAAGTACTTTCCTGGCCCTCAGTTTTTTTAAAAAAACTTTTCTGCACCAAAAAAGACTGAAAATGCCAATCAACCCCTTTTACTTTTTATTTACTAAACAAAGTATTAAATGATAGTAATCCTTTTATTTACTAACAAATTACATTAGTAAAAGTTATAAAATTGAGTAATTTTGAATGCTCAAAATTTCACATCATAATACAATGCAACATACTTTGCCTTCATTTTAAAAGCAATTCACGCTTATGTTTTTCAGTATCTTCTCAATAGAGAAATTACATGGAAATAGTTTCAATCACAGAAGGACCAACAGTAAGAATGGTTCAGATTAAATACATCAAAAGCTATGTATCTGCTTGCAATTTCAGTACCAGTAAGTTATTTAAAAATCATATTAATTTAGAAGGGGTACATGTCCCTACACAAGTTTTTACTACAGAAAAACTTAAAGGCACAGAAAACTATGTCTAAATCTAAACTCAGATACAGAGAACAAACTAGTGGTTACCAGTAGGGAGTTGGGACGGGGAAGGGGCAAGATAAGGATGGGGGACTAAGAGGTACAAACTACTACATATAAAATAAATAAGCTACAATAAACAAGGATATATTTTACAATACAGGAAATATTGCCAATGTTTTATATTAACTATAAACAGGATATAACCTTTAAAAACTTGTGAATCACTATGTTGTACAGCTGAAAAGTTACATAATATTGTACCATCACTATATCCCAATAAAAATAAATAAATCTGAACTCAGTAAACACTTGGTCCTCTTTGGTATATATAGCTTTTCTCTAGTCATCTGCAAGTTTGCAAACATGACACATCAACCACAATTATTTCAGCACACCTAAAGTAAGAACTCACCTATAACTACTACAACCTTATTTACTCACAGCAAGAATTAAACTAAACTTTAACTTTTTAAATAAGCTAAATGAGGATTTGTGTCTAACATCAAATGTACCCATTTCAAAAAGACAGCAAAGATATTTTTGTAAGATGCTTCAGATCTGAAAAACGTCTCAGATTTCCCTTCAAAGGATATTTATGTATTTAGGTCCATCTGGCTGTAACTATCTACCAGTCAATATGTAGATTATAAATTTCAACTCTACAACTTCATTCTAAAATTCTGTTATCACTATAAAACTCTCAAATGTGAATCAACTCTTAAATATCTGAAAATGTATTCATATATCATTTGTTTTTACAGGAATAAACTGTAAGCATGATAGCTTTTCTATACTGAAACACAAATTTTTATTTGAGTCCTAGAAATTTCAAGTCTCATGAGGCCCTTAACTGCAAAATGGTTACCTATTTTCCTTACTACTTGCTTCATATGTTTTAAAACATTTTCCCTGTAAGGTATATACTTTCATAAACCATACTAATTAATTCCAAAGGCAAAATACTGTTTTAAGTGAATAACAAATCAGATTCAATTTATAAACTATCTCACAAAACAGGTAAATCTCAATGACCTACTGTAGTACCATCTCCAAGGCAAAAAAAAAAAAAAAAAAGCCACAAAAGTGCAGGGGAGTAATGTTCCAATCTGCACACAGAGGTGGAGGAGGAGGACAGACAGAGATACAGCTACCCTCTAAAGACAAACCTCTTCTGAAGGATACACAAAACACTGTCCATGTTGGGGTGGGTGGGGGGAAGTAAGAGACTTAACCTGTAAATCCCCTTTTGTATCATTTTAGCCACATTTATGTGCAGCTTTTCTTTGAAAGTTCAAAATTAGTTGAAAATGAAACCAAATCAATTTCTTTTAAATTGAACAAAGTAAAGCAAAGTGAAGAGACTCATATCCTTGAGACAAATCCAACTGGCAATAGTCTATTTACACAGAGCTGATCCTATTTTGCTATTAACTTTACCACAGAAGTCGAGCCTTTCAAGTCCAAACAGCCATGGCCACTAAGCAACAGTGCATACTGGCTACGTGCAGCATCATTCACGTGAAAAGCAGTGCTTCATGCGGACACAGATCTTCATAAAAGGAGAGGAGAATCAAATCCACTTTGTCCACCACTGGCAACAAGCTGCTAATGCAGCAGCAGAGGAGTCGGGGGGGAGGGGGTTCTCTGCCCTGGAAGCTCAAGACACTCCACAGCGGGGCAGCATCCCCTCAGAGCCTCCGATTGCCCGGCAGGGCTAAGTGGAATCCTGCCTCATAGCCCCTCTGGCTCCTACAACTTCTAGGAAACACCCAATCCTAAACTTCCAGGCTCTCTCTCGGCACCAGAGCCATGCCGGAATCACCACCCTTTAGACCGATACAGCCAACAGTCCTGCTGAAGGAGAGCACAGGAGACAAGCTGCAAGCAATTTCTGATTCTGACAGGACCCTGAGCTAGGTACAGATCTCACAGAAACCAGTGTCCTTCCTCCTGTAATAGCAGGGTAACAAGGTGGTCAGAACTAGAAGGTGACATTCCACCTGATCTTTTCTAGGTTCAAGCATATATTAAAATCTTTCACTCAGTTACTTCTCCTTCCCAATGAACCCTTACTGATTCTGTAAAATGTGAACAAAAGCAGCCTGGTATTTGGAAGAAAATCTAAGCCAGAAAAAGCCCTCACTCTATTTCGACAGTTTCAATCATTTGAAGCAGTGCTTCTCAAACTAATGTGTATATGAACACCTGTGATCTTATGAACTGCAGGTTCTGATTCAGCGGGTCTGGGGTAAGACCTGAGATACTGTATATTTAACAAGAGTCAGCTTGATGCTGCTGCTGCTGCTGCTGCTGCTGCTACAACATTTTAAGTAGCAAGACTCTAAAAGATCTCTTTCATTATTATTATCCAACTGAGACTGACCAGACTGTTTAAGGAACTGTCTCATATTGTAGAATAAGTTAAAGCGCGCGCACACACACACACACACACACACACACACACACCCCTTGACACCAGAAAATCCATTAAGTTAAAAGAAAAAAAAAACATTTATTAGATATTCCAATGCAATATTTAGGGAAGGACATAAAGCATTTTTAAAATAACAACATTCACTTTTTCCCCTTTTCCTTTTAAGAAACTATCGGGCTGACCAGACCCCAACATCTAGAGTAACTACCTACATGGATTTTATGAAAATGGTTTCCTTTGGGAATTCAAGGCCCAACTCACTCATACATAGAAGAACAGCCCCTTCTTTGAGAACTCAAATTACTTCCAAGCAAAACATCTGTTTGGTGGGCATGACCACTGCCCACAGGGCTGCCAACACTGAGAAGTAAAGGTCAGCTTGCTAAATGACAAGATACAGGAGCAGAGGAAGTAAGACATGGATGCTATGTTATTATGATGGAGAAGGACAAGACCATGATCTTAATATCAGAGTGAGAAAAGTTCATTGACATGGTTTCAGATCCCACATTGCAAATGATCTTAAAAAAAAAAAAAAAAACTATCATTTGTCAAGTTTTGGCATATTATCAAATAGCCACATAATTACCTAAAAAAAGGCTATTAAAATACAGATTATCAGTTGGAAAAGGAAGGACTATCAGCCAGGTTTTCTTCATATGGTTCAACCAAATAAATTCACAGCATCAGAATGAATGCAGAAGCAATTATGAGAAACTAGTTAAGTCAGACATTAAATATAAAACAATGTCACTCTTCTATTTTTTAAACTGGAAAAGTTATCTTGCATTTAAAAAACATTGTTTACATTACATATAATTGGTTTACTTTTAAATTAACTAATACTTTTTTTAAAAATGTGCTGTTTTGATTTTTGACCCTAGAATAGCAATAAATATAACCAACAAAAACAAAAGCTCTTTGGTTTCTTTAGTAACTCTTTAAACAGCTTTACTGAGATAAAATTCATATTCCTCAGTATTTAAGAAAGCAAAGGAGATGCTTCAGGGGAAAGTGTTTAAGAACCTCTGATCTAGACTATATATAGAACAAATCTTAAAGGTCTCTCTGAAATAGATTGGAGACAGTATGTTTCTGATCGGGAATATTTTAATTTTATTCTAAGGTTAACCGCTGAATTTGAAATCTTGAGGTCAAATGGGTAGGGGCAGCCTTATCTGCAGTCTTCTTTTCAGTTATCTGTGAGGAAACTTATTTGTGCTATGAATTTTCCTTGGTAACTTTGCGTCCTTCTCTTTGTAGGCTATTGAAATGTGTAACTTTAAAGGAAGGCTGAGAACAGGGACCTGAAGGGGGAAAAAAGTGTATAATGTGAAATCAAGTATAATTTACTCTTATCACTCAAAAAAACTAAAATGTAAATATGAGGATTTCCTATAAATATGTCATTGATTAGCAAAGTTGCAGCTCTGCACTGCTATTTTCCCCCCTAACTTAGGCCTCCACTTGTCCATTCATGTAAAATTAGGTCTGCATATCAGATACCCTATGCCTCACCCAATTAAATGCCTTCCAAAAAGGCTCACCGTCACTGTCTGCAGGCTCTCCTCTGCCAGAGGACCAGTCAGGTGGCTGCTAACAAATTAAAGGGCTGACATGAGACAATATTAAGAGTTTTATTGCTTAAATTTCAGACTCTGGTCACTTTTGTATGTGTGATATGAAGTAAAGGCAATGAAGATCAGTAAGTGATGGTGTCTTCCAAACAAGACCTCCATGCTAGTAACCCAAGCTCAGAACTTCTGACCAGGAAGATTAAGGTGCATATGGAGATGGAAGGACAAGTCGCCAGGGTCTACAAGGCAAATTCTCAAGACTGAGGATCCAAAACAGAACAAGAAAAAATCCAGATGCTGAAACTGACACAAACTTGTATTGTCCACAAGCCCCACAGCAAATTTAAGTTCTTCTAAAAAAGCTTTATTGTTCTGATTGACTTTACAAATTGTTAAATTTTGAACTTTTAAGAAAAATACTAATAAAATACCATTTTAATGTCTTATGCCTTGGGGTTCCATATAAAATCTGGGGGAAAAGCTTCCCCCTCTTCTTTCACTACTCAAAGCTGGTAAAATGTTTTTTAGATTGTCTATTTTCTTAACAGACCTCAAAATTCTCAAACTGCTAGCTTTTACATCAAAAGGTTAGAAACCACTTGAGCTCTGTTATATACAAAGTGAAAGAGTAAAAGGTACCAAACTTTAAAAATGTAGCAGGAAAACAGCATGATCAAGGTGAGCCACTAGATGAGCCACTGTCTTCAGGATCTGCAAGGTACTGATCGAGGTTCCAGAAAAGAACCTCTCTCATCTCTAAAGGATCAAGGCCATTTTATTTTTGTTCTGTCAGTGAAAAACACACAATCTCCAGGAAGCTCTCAGTTCATAATTTGTATCAGAATTATTGTAAAATGAATATATTCTTTAATTCTGATTTTTAAAGAATGGAACAAGGTCCTCCATATGGACTGAAGAGAGTGAGGAGAGCGCTAGGGAGACAAAAATTCTCCTGGTCTAACGAAGGAACATTTCACAGGGTCAAGCATCACAATCTTGGCTTAACTGGTAATAACCTTTGGATAGAATTATGTGCATTATATAGTTTTCAAAGTACTTGTCAAATCATAGGTAAACATAACCATATCCAAGGGATTCCTTATCTAATCATAGGACAAAGCTATTATTTGGCTAAAAGGTAATGTTCCTTTCATCTATAATAAAATTGTCACTCACTACTAGAAAGATCACTCTGTGTGTCTCCCATACTTGTAATCAAAATTATTAAAAGTTAAAATTCAGGGGGGTGGGTATAGCTCAGTGGTAGAGCACATGCTTAGAATGCACGAGGTCCTGGGTTCAATCCCCAGCACCTCCATCCAAATAAATAAATAAATAAATGTTTCCTATGTATTTTTTTAAAAAAAAAAGAAAGAAAAAAAGTTAAAATTCAGAACAGTACATTTAAGACAGTCCTATATTTTTTTAAGTCTGAAGTTGCATGCCTGATACTATATGACTTTAAGAGTGAAACTCTTGCGGTGGGAGGGTATAGTTCAAGTGGTAGAATGCATGCTTATGAAGGTCCTGGGTTCAATCCCTGGTACCTCCTCCAAATATAAATAAATAAATCCAATTACCTCCCCCTCATAAAAGAGGGGGGAAAAAAGAGTCAAACTCTTTACTTCAGTTATCCATACCGTTCCTCACCTCCTTTGTTGAAAGAGACTGTAATTTTGTGCCCTGATCCTTATTCTAGACATTGACAAAGGATTAAAAGCTAAAACTGAACAAGTTCAAACAGGCACCTCAAGATAACTATCAACTGTCTGCCTGTTAACATTTTATGACTTAACCCTAAAGAAAAAGGAGATTATGTATTCTATCAAAATCTGTATCAGAAAAGTAAGGCACTGTTTTAAAATCTGATTTACCATTCTTTATCACAACAGTTAATGCTTTCTGAGTGACTGCTATATGCCCTGCTTTGTTCTATGTGCTTGTGCCAAAACGTTATTTTCCAAAGATGGCCACACGCATATACACAGCTTCCTACATCCTCTTCTCACAACGTGGCATCAAGAGGTGCGAGGTTTATACCACCTCCCCTGGAATCTAAGCAGGCCTGAGACCCTCGCAGAAGTGATACTGCCAGACTTCCAAGGCCAGGTCACCAAAAGGCAAAACATCTTCTGTCTGGCTTTCTCCTGGGACACACAGCTTGGGAGCCCTGAACTACCCACTACTCTGTAAAGAAATCTGGCTCCCTTGAAGTCATCATGCTGAAAAGATCCCGTCAAGAAAGTACACAGAGCTAGAGAGAGATGCTGGGAGCCCCAGGTGTTCTGGCCCCCGGCTGTCGGAGTCCTCTCAGCCCAGGTACCACACACCTGACAGATTCCTGAGTGAGCAAGCTTTCTGGTGACTGCAGTCGGCAGACTTCATGCTGCTCCAAGCTGACACCAAGTGTAGCAGGAGTCTAGCCATCAGTGCCAAGCCCTGCTCAGATTGCACATTCATAAGCAAAGTCATGTGTTAAAAACTACTAGATGTTGGAGTTGGTTGTCAGCCATAGTTACTGGAACAATGCTTGACATGCATTAACTCATGTAATGCTTACAACAACCAAATGAACTAACTACTCGTTAATTACTAACACCCAAGTATTAGTATCATCATCTCACAGATAAGAGACTGAGCAGATAAATGAGACTGAGACACAAAAATTACGTGACTTGCCCAAAGTCACACAGGTATAACACTAGTGCCAAATCATGTGTCACATTTATACAAAGGAAAAATTTGAGTAAATTTCTGATTCAAGAGATACTGAAATGTCACCTATGTTGTACACCAAGATAACCTGACGCTCAGTGTTGGCTGTTTCTTTGCTTATGTACATCTATAGTACACACGTGCATGCGTGCGCACACACACACACATTTAGCATCTACATGGAATCTGACTCATTTGGACAGATGGTTTTAGTTATAAGATGAACTCTTAAATTTGATTCCTACTAGTCAATTAGCTTCATTAAAAAAATTAATTCAAGGTCAGTCATGGAAAGCAACACTATGCTCAGGTAGAACTTGTCCCAAATTTAGAACTCAGGCCACTGACACAGATATAAGCCTACTAATGTGTACATAAAATCCAACTCTAAAATATTCAGTCATTTTAGTTTTTATTTATCAAAAGCAAAGAGTAAGTTATGAAACTGGTCTTAAGCAGGATTAAGGAATGTAGACCATATCTGATTTCCGTAAGGTCGCCTGGTTTTGCCTGTCAAACTGCTGTGCTGATGCAGGCTCGCAGATCTTTCAACTCAGAAACAATTAGGAGAAAAAAAGTACAAACATATGCCTAGTATATTACATGTGTCATGTAAGCTCAAGTCAAGCTTCCCTACGGCCTTTCCTACTCACCTAAGGTGGAAGAAATTCTGCTTCCTTACGATCTGGTTGATCTGTACTATGAATCACCTATAAACCTCTCATTCAGAGTAAAACCCTAAACCTAGCTAGTGCCTTGCACACAGTAAATGCTCACATAGCTTTTTGTGACAAATTTAAGTAGGGTTCTTAAGGCAAATAAAATATATAGCTATGTCACCCTGAGATAATCATAAAAATTAATTGGAGGCACACTAAAAATCATTAGCCAAAACCAAGATATTATTACTATTATTACTGTAATTACAAGCTATTATCACTGTAATTTAAAAAGCTAAAATGGATTTTTCTAATCAAGAAAAAGACTACTCTCTATTCCCACAATTATTTCTCTGAATAAAGACAAAAGATTTTACCCCAAGACCCAGCAGTATTCACTAAATTGGCCAAAAGGGACTTTATGCAACACTGATGAAATAGTCTACAGAAAACAAGGTTACCTTCTTCTACCACCACTATGCACATTATTTTAAAGTTGTTTCTCATCTCTAGTCTATTGCCCTTTAAGATTACTCCACCCACATTTTTTATCCAGCTTAAGAGATCAGCAATTATCTTCAAAAAGACTGTAATGCTAGAAACATCCTACTTCAGGAAAATTACACTGTAAGGAATTATCTTTTACTGTCTCAAAAAGATTTCAGAAAAATGTCTATACGCAAAGATGGTATGCAAAAAAACCTGCTATGAAAAACAATACCCATTCTATACAGAAGCAATCACATATTTATTTGCCTTTTTTTTAAAGTTAGTGTTAAATCATAAAAATGATTCTACCAGATGACAAGCATACACATATCCGACAAGAATGACTCCAATAGCGTGCGACACCTCGGAAGACACATGCAGGTGCCCGTCAACAGGAATTAAACCACTAAAAAGTCCACAGCTGATTCATCCACCCTTGGCATTTTAACAAGGATTTATAAAAAGTAATGACAAAAATTTCATAATTTAGGAATGAATTATTAAGCGCATTTACTAGGAAATACTAATACCCTTCTAAAACCTGTCTTCTCTAATCAACAACACTTCGTCTTCATAGAAACTCAAAATATAAATGAAAACCAGAAAGCAAGTCAAGGACTTTGAAAAGTGTTAAATTTAAAGAAATAAAATGTCAGAAAGACTGGTCATAGTCTTAAGAGGACTTTAGGTTACAAAGTCTAACTATATATAATTACAAATGAGAATAAGGCCCAGAAATGTAAATGAACTCAAGCACATGTTACTCTTCACAAAAGAGACAGGAAGAAAATTAAAAGGGCCACCAACTTATACTATCTTAATTAAACTTCCCTAGTCGAGGTTGTTACAACTGTCAGCTCGAGCCAGGACTGCCTGCATTCTCAAGGAGCCTTGTGGCTCTGGGCAAGATATAATCTGTGTGCTTCCTCCTTGGTTATGAGGATGCAATGAACTTCATAAAATCCTTTTAGTAAGTTCAAGAGTTTCAGATTCTTAAGCAAACTAGACAATAGTGCTTGTCTTCTAAAATAGGACATAAATTTATTTTTTTCTTGGGAAACATAAGTTGGGGGGATTCTGCTTTTTTAAATTATTCAAATAGTCAATTTTCTTCAAATACTGTTTCCACATACGCAGCCAAAAAGAACGGGGGAGAAGGTACAAAGCATAGAACGGCTCTCCTCTGAGTTTCATGCGGTCACTCTAGTGACAGTGAGAAAGGACTACGACCAGGGGCATCCACATTTGGTTAAATTCAACCAGTTACCAAGTTACTCAATACAGCGAGCGTAACAAGCAAGTGTAGGATAGGTAACTGCTGAAAAGTATAGAAATAGGACCTGATTTTAATCTTAAAAATGTTACAGCCTAGAGAATACAAACACAAATGGGTATTTCAATATAACAGCATATGAATTAGAAATATGGTGATTTCTGAACCCAGAAGAATCTATCTAAAGTATCTTTGAGATCTTGGATATAGCAAAGCCACACCTGCAACATCCTGGCTTTGTCTAAAGGACAGAACATATATATTCTATACATGTACAGAACATACAGAGAGTAAGTTCTTATTCGCAGGGAGCGCACATTCTAGCAAGAGATGAACAGTAAATAATCACTGTGACTGTGGTAAGGGCAATGAAGAACCTAAGTGCTAGCTAGTGTCTAACCAAGAATCAGAGACAGTCTGCCTGAGAAAATGTTCAAGGTGAGACCTGAACGTGACCAGGCGTCATAAAGACAGAAGTTGGGGAGAGGCAGAAGAATGTGATTTATAATCTTGTGTGTGTGTGTGTGTGTGTGTGTGTGTGCGCGCGCGCGCGTGTCTGTGTCCTGACTCGCATTTAGAGTACTTGCCAAACCCACAGCAGAATTGTCACATTTGAGCTTCAAATTACTTTATATTGTTTGGTCCAAAGCCCTCACTTTAAAGAAAAAGAATCAATCTGAAGTTCAGAGAAATGAAATGATTTGCCAAATTTCCTGCAGGCAGTCTCTAGTAAAGCCAGTACTACAATACTGATTACTCAGTCTCACCAGAGTATCCTTTCTACATTTCTACACATGAGAAATGGGAGGATAAATGACATTATGAATTAGTTACAGCCCCAGGCCCTTTACATATTCCACCCCACTTAATCATAACACTAAGATATTTCTCCTATTTTAAAGGTAAGGAGACAACTTCCGAGAAGTTAAATTATAACACCAAGTCTTTCTGACTTAAACGTTCATGCTTTCACTACCCAATGTTCTTTTAGTTATTTTAGTGATAGATGTGTCTCGAAAAAATACGGTAAGCTATTGTTCCAATTAAATCCTTAAGAAAAAAAACTTTTCACTCAGAAATAGTAACAATATTTTTCTTACAGATCACCCAGGAAATTAGCTCTTCTTTCCTTTGATTCAGGTTCCCAAGCATGACTCTCCCCCAACTTCTGCACTAGCTCAAGTCTCCTCACTTCACACCTGTACTATTCCTACTAGCTCCTAACTGGTCTCCCAGCTCCCAGCTTTCCTTCTCTACCTTTGTCACATGTGATTAATTTTCCTGTAAAACAGTTTCATCATTCAAAGTATATTCAAAAATACCTAAAATAAGTGTCGAGCACTGTGCCAGGTGCTGCAGAGAGCAACGATCAAGACAGATGTGGTTCCTATCTGCAGGGAGCGCACATCCTAGGGAAAGAGGTGAACAGTACATATCACTCAGATTGTGCTAAGGGCAATGGAGAACCCAAGTGCTAGCAATGTGTCTAACAAAGAATTAGGGACAGTCTAGAGGAAAAGTCCAAGGAAAGACCCGAACAGGATAAAGACAGAAGTTAGGGAGAGGCAAAGAATGTGATTCACAAATCTACAGAAAGATGGGCACATCTGTGTGGGCGTGAAAGATCACACTTGAGCCATCACATTCATTTTTATTTCCCAGTTCCAGTGTGGTTCCTCAAATCTAGGCAGGAACTTTCCCAAATATGTTAGGCTCTTTTCTTCTTGTTTCATTTAGGCTTTCTAGAAATTACTCTTCATCACTCAACGAACCCTAAAATCCAGTCCCCCCCTCCCATCAAAACTTCAGTCATCAACTACAACACTCTATAGTTATAACTTTAAAGTACTGTGTCGCAAACAATTTACAGAAAACTAGAAAATAATGGAATAATCTTTTTAGTCGTTTCTTTAAAAATTAAATATCTGGGGAGACACCATCACATTTCTTTCTTATCACTAAACAGGGTACAATGCTAACCATCAGTAAGTGATCAAAAAATGATTTTTTAAACATCCAAACATCCACCTGCTCTCAAATCCATGCCCAAAATTGTCTATTTAGTTCCAAGGTCAATACAAGTATAATTTTTACAAATGCAAACTATTGGTCATAAAAATGAACTCAACATGTGGTTACGTAACTGCAAATCCATTAGCATTACTAGAAAACATACTCCAAAACCTTCTGTCAGTAGCGTTACTTACATATTAAAAACTGTTAAAAATAAAAGATATGATGAGGCCTTTTAGGTCAACCCTATATGTTACAGAAAATGATTAAAATGTAGATTTTGTAATGAAATAGTCTAGTACAGCATATCCTTGTGCAAATTTCTGCAGCACTCATTTACAGATATTTGCCACACACTCAACAGCTGGTACAGTACTTTTTGGCATTTCAGATCTTAAAGTGCTTCAACAGTAGATCATGACTAGCTTAGCTATTACCAGATCCTGTGCACAGCCTGTCTCTCCCCATCCATGAGGTCGGGGGCTTTGTTTTTCAGTCACTGTTGTGTAACCAGCACCTAGAATAGTACTTGGCATATAATGGGGGTCCTGTGCACAACTGTGGAACAGATATCTATCACATAATAAATGCCAGGTAAATTGTGCGCCAAATTCTGTACATGTAATCCCAGTAACTATCTTACAGGATAGGAACTATCACTGTCCCCCTCTTGCAGATGAGAAACCTGAAGCAGCAGTAAGAAGTGAAACAGCCTTTGTAACTGGCCCATGGTCACCCAGCTTAAGTGACAGCCAGAATTCAAATCCAAACATTCTGACTTATACTGCACTGTACTCTTAACCACTTCTCTCCCTACACTTTCTCTCCTTAATGTCAAATTTTCCATTCACCTTTGATAAAACGTTAGGCATTTTCCTACAGTAAATACTTCTAAACACTGTTTGTTTTTTTTAAAAAAAGCCTCTGATGTCTATCCATTTCAGATTTTCCATACTGATGTTCACTTTTAAAATATGCTTTTTACAGAAATTTACAATGTCAGAGTTGTTCAATCATTTAAAAAGCATTTATCATGCACCTCTGGATCTCCTCTAAATTTGTAGCTCTTAACTTAGACAAACCCTTTTGAGGCTCTGAAGACAAAGTTGCTGACACCTTCTCAGAGAAACGCCCACGTGGAATTCTGCCTGCGGTCCTACAGGCCCTTCTGGAGCACACCCCCAGAGAAAAGCTAGCCTTAAACTCACTGTACCGAATACAGTGATCCAACCAGAGGCACCAAATTCCAGGTCCTCACTTTATATAGGCGCCTTTATTTATATAAACTGTATTGTTTGTATATCATTTAATTCTAATAATTAATTGAGTACTCACCATAACCAAGGTACTATGTTAGATGCTACAAAAATGAGCTAAACTGTCTGTCCTCTCAAAAATACCGTTCTACAACAAAAAGGATGAAGCACTCAAATAACATGGATTCTTCAGAACACAGCTCACAGGGCTCCTTAACAGAAATTCATGTGGCCCTTAGAACACCTTCATGGTAAAACCTAATCCTGTTTAGCAGCTGAGGAACTAAAGGTCAAAGATACTACTTAAATCATGATACAGGTGGCGTTAAGAATGGAATTGTGTCTTTTGACTCTTTATTACAGGCTCTTCAGACTGCAATATTCTACATCTCTCCACCCACAGAACAGAAACAGAAATGGGAAGAAAAAATAAAGATGAAATACAAATACGGGAATTAAAAGGAAAAAGAAATTAAAGCCAAGTTTTAAACGACCAGGAAAGAATTTAACGTGGCATTTTGATGGGTTTTGAAATGTCATCTCAGGCAACAAAAATCTGAAGCAACTGTTGTATGTCATAGTATGAATGAAAAGAAAAACAGGAAAACCCCACCTGCTAAATGAAGATGTATGGAGAAAATGTGAGCAGGTATCTTTAGGTCATAAATCCTTGGCTCTTTCTCTCTGATGACTTGCTCTGGGGGAAACTAGCTGCTGTGTCCTAACAACACAAAAAACAGCCTTCTGGAGATACTGACTTGGTGAGTAACCAAGGCCTCCTGCCAAAAGTCACATTAAGTGAGCCACCTTGGAAATGGATTTCCAGCCCCAGTCAAGCCTTCAGATGACTGCGGTGCCAGCCAGCACTTTCACTGCAATGTGAGACTGAACCAGAACCATCCAGCTAAGTCCCTCTATTCCTGACTTTCAGAAACCACGTGCTTGTTCTTTTAGGTTGCTAAAATTGGGGGAAATTTGTTAGACAGCAGTAAAAGATAATACCATAGGCAAGGTGTGAAATCTCCACCTTTGTTTAGAGTCAATGAAGTTTTGTGCTAGGTGTTATGGCAAAACTACACCGTGGAGTTAAAATTTCAAAGCAATATGCAAGACGGGTGAAGCAGGAAGCATTCTGTCTTCCTATCTCCCACAATATCCAGTAAAGAGTTCTTCCTGCACATAGCAAATACCTGTGCTTGGTAACAAACTAGCTTACACACAAGATTTCCTAACTCATGCAATGAAGTGGTCTCAATGTTTCTTAAAAGACCATGTAGAATCTCTCCAGTTCAATCTGGAAAGCTGTAGTTTCACTGTTGTTTGTTTAGTTTTTAGCACAGAGCCATACCTTCCTTAACTGAAGGTTACAATATCTAATCAATGAAAACAGACCTGTGAGAGGCTCTTCCCTAAATTTAGTTAAAATTAAAAGGTAGCCAGCGTGGGGAGGGTATAGCCCAGTGGTAGAGTGCATGCTTAGCACACACCAGGTCCTGGGTTCAATTCCCAGTACCTCCATGAAAAAATAAGTAAATAAATAAACGTACTTACCCTCTTCTCCCACCAAAAAAAAAAATTTTTTAAAGGTAGCCAAAAGAGGGAGTCTGAAGAGACTATGAACAGCTGCTTCAGAGATGAAAGAGACAGTGAAAAGCAGTTCCATCATGACATATGAGCAGAACAGTACCTCAATCATACACAGCCTGGAGGGATCTTGATAACCTTAACATGTGGCCTTCTAGTATTAGCCTGATTAAAAAGTTTAGCCTCTACACTAGAAAACAGATCTTCCTGATCACACTCCCGGGAAAGTGGGCATATAACCCTGTCTTCCCAGTGTCAAAGTCTGCAACCCATAAGGCTGGGAATCCAAATTTTAATCCACAAAACAGTAAGGACCTGTGGCCTCTGCTGATCATTAAGTTTCATACCAAATGCCCTTCCCTATCACCTATTCTAACACACGCACTCTTCACTTGACACCTCGATTTACCCAGAAAGGCTGATGAAAGTGGCTTTTTTCAAAAATAAGTCAAGGCTTATCACATTCTGGGTGAGAGGAAAAAAACCATAATATAAAAAGGAGACAAATAATCACAAAACAGAGGCTGTTACTATCAGTTCACTTATACAGATAAGCAGCTAAGAGTATTTTCATGTATAATCTGATTCAACAGCTAGAACTAATTTTTACACTAATATTTCAGAGAGATTTTAAATTCTAAAATTCTACTTAGAATTTAGCCTCTGAAATTAACTTAAAAGTTGGTAACTTTTTAAAAAAGTACTTTAAACTTAGGTTCAAAGCAAAACAAAAGCTAGTTTTCAGTGGCCTCACACAGCTAAATATATTTCCCCGCAAAGAAAATTCCATTACCTTCATAACCAAAGTAAAAGTAAATTCCTATCAACTTTAAAGGTTTCTAACTTTTCCAAAATAAACACACCAATACATTTATGCTGGTTTTGAGTAACTTTCTCCTGGAAAAAAATAATCAGTGTTTTTGGTATTAAGTGTGATTTAATCATTTTATGAACTGATCACTTTCACAACACTTCAAATACATGTTGTAAACTGACGCCGTGGATCACAAGCTTTACTATCCAAGTCTTTACAGTTAATTCTTAAAAAGAAGTACTTACAGTTAAAAATATTTAAGATATTTCAACAAGGTCTTAAGTATGTTAAATTCAAAAGTACAATCTAATTTCAAAGTGAAAGAAAACCTGAATGGGCATTCTAATAGGAACAGTGTAAATTCTGATAATAAAATCCTTGCAATAAGGAGTCAATCCTTGCCTCATGTTTTTTAAAAAGCACTTTAAAACCACGATACCCTTCCATTAGTTACAAAAATAAAGATTCCCTACCTAAATTGTTCTAAAATCAATCTAAAAAATTCACAGGTTGGTGTAATCTGCAGGACAGTTTATAAGAACTATGAATCCTTTACAAACTTAAACTAAAAAAAAAACCCTCAAAGGCAGAAAGGGGGCATTTCAAAATTAAGATTATCAAGACCACAACCAGTTTCACTAGTTTTTAATACCCGTGATAAATCCATTACTCCATAATAGTAAAATGATAAAATGATTACAGTATTTTGCAGTCTCTAATGTTTAAGCATCAAGAAAATCAAGTATGTTTAGTTATCAAGTTTTAACCTTATTTGAACCTGCAGCACCAACATCTTACTCTTTACTCTGAAATACATAAAAATTACATATTCAAGTGAACATCTAATAAAAATGAAATGAAGCCAAAACTCCACTTCCTGAAATATTACTTGACCAATAATTCACTTTCTCCTAAAAGGATGTAGTAGACAGGTTATCAACTCCAAAAAAAAAAAACCAAAAAACAAAAACCGAAAAACCTAACACATAAAGCTTGTAGCCTGTTCTCTAAAGTGAGTTCTTCTGGCTCTTGAGAAGTGGAAACAGCAGGGGACTGGAGGACCTTTGTTCAGGTCCAGCTCCACCACTTTCATCCCATACTTACTGTTTTGAGTGAGACACTCAACTTGCTTCTTCATCTGTTAAATGTAGGTCAAAATAATACCTATCTGGCACCAGAGTTGTGAATATGAAATGATAGAGACATTTAAATCGTGCAGTGCCAGGTGGGTGGGTGGGTGTGTGTGTACCCTAGGTAAATGGCGCAACTGGGGCAGATGCTGACTGCATAAACTAACATCAGCTTTTCAAAGGTACAATATATACTGATCCACTGGGTCCTGGTACCAATGGAGAAATACACAGTAAAATGATAAATAACACATGCCTCATTGTGTAGTTCACACCAATTTTTCATCTTCTTGAAGACATTCTCCTTCCTGCCATGCGTACATAGTCCAGTACAATTTTTCCAAGGTTTGCACAGTCTATTTTACCACATCCAAGATATTTCCTTAACTAGACAGTAAGGTAGAATGTCATTTATTAACTGATAAAAATGAACATATCGGCTTATATATTAAAGTTATAAGGAATACAAAGCCTCAAATATTTTGAAAATAAAGCATCAAATTCTATCAGTTAGCAATCGGAATTTCTACAACTTTAGAATACTTGAACTTTTAAATCCAAGTCAACATCGATTGTTAAAAATTCTACTGCTCATCAAAACATTAGCAGATGGTCAAAATAACCGCTAATATACTTTTGATGCCGTATAATACGCATGACATGGTCCTCTCCTTTTAAAAAAGTACATTAAAAACCAATTAGTTAAAACATGAAGTTTTTCCAGAGATCAAAAGTAAAGATAATAAAAACTGAAACAAACTATAGCAATAAATTTTTTAATGTCCCAAAAAAGTAAATCGCATTTTTGTCAGTCTCCACATTACTTCTAAGAAGCTTTAGAAAAATACTAATCCCTTCAGAGATCTCGCCAATACGTGACTTTAAATATTATCATCTAAAATCATGACTCACGTTGAAGTATTACTACAAAAAGACTTTAAAACGTATACCAACATGTTGCACCCTAAGATTGAATTTTGTTACGAACTCCAACTCTCTGATTCCGCAAAGTTATTCTAAAGGACATCAATTCATTATTCTTTTATACGACGATTAGTACGTTTTTTAAACCCCCCAATTTGATCACCAACCAAATAGGAGAAGTTACCAAAATCACTTTGGAGACCATGTTAATGACCACACAAGAGGCATCCTGGAAGCGCTGATTAAATATAAAAGAATAGCCTTCTCTTTTTTTAAGTAGAGAAAAGTGATGGTTGGGGTCTCCTCCCTGAACAAGGAAGTTCTGTTAAATCCAGGCGAGACCAGCCATGTTGGAAAACACTTGTCAATTATAGTTCTGACAAGTATTCGCGAACACGGCTGGATGAAGCTAACCTTGTGTACCGAGATGTGTATACATCAAGGCCCTCTTCGGCTCCGCCGGAGGATCCGGGCCTACTGTGGGGATTGTTTCCGAGTGAGAGCCGTCCTTCGGTCCGTACGGAGTGCAGAGCCGAGGGGAAAGAGGGCGGGGAAAGGAGAGTTGGGGGGGAAAGGGTTTGAGACTTGGAAGCCGCTATCCGCAGCGAGAGGGGCGCGGCGGCCGGGAGAGATTTCCGAGTTGAGAGCCGGGGGGAGGGGCCGAGGACTCGGGGAGCTGGGGGATCTCAGCAAAAAGTCCCCCCCCGGCCCCCCTTGAAGGGGCCCAGGAGCGCAAGAGGAGGAAGGGAAGGGGGGACGCTTCAGTGCACTGACCTGTCCTCCGAGTCCATGCGGCTCAGGGGTTCCCCATCCGACGACATCTCCAAGCTGCCTCGCCGGCCCCCGGAGGTCGCGCTGCTTCCGCCACCCCCGGTCCCGTAGCCCTCGTCGCCGCCGCTGGAGACGACGCTGCTGCTGCTGCTGCCGCCCCCGCCGCCGCCCTGGCTGCCCCGCGGTCCCTTGGGCTCCTCCAGGCCCTCCTTGCCGTCCCCATCCCCGCTGCTGCTGCTGGCGGCTCCGGGGCTCAGCGAGCGCGTCTCGTCGCTGCTGCTCCCGCCGCTGCTGCCCACCAAGCTCTCGGCGCTACTCTCCTCCTCGCCCCCGCCGCTGCTGCTGCTCTCGTCCTCCTCCTCTTCGTCCTCCTCCTCGTCCTCGTCCTCCCCGGCCTGGCTGGCGCTCTCGGGGCTCGGCTCCGACATCGTCTCCGCCTCACCGCCCCCCACTCCGCCGCCGCCTCCGCCGCCCCCACCGCCGCCGCCGCCGCCGTTCAGCAGCAGCGCCGCCACCGCCTCGGCCTCCGCCTCCTCCTCCTCCTCCTCTTCCTCCTCCTCCTCCTCGGGGGGCTCAGCCCGGCCCCGCGCCGCCGGCCCGGGGCTGCCGGGGGGCAGAGGGCTCAGGCGGGAGAGCTCCTCCAGGTCGGCCATGTCGGTGATAGCGGCGGCCATGGCGGCGCCTGCTCCTCCTCCTCCTCCCCGCCGCCGCCGCCGCCTCCCTCTCTCGACTCTCGCTCCCTGGCCCCCTCCCAAACGCCCAAAACTCCGGCAACGCCGCTGCAGAGCAGGAGGAGGGCCCGCGAGCTGCGTCAGTCTGCACACGCGCTACGGAGCCCGCGCGGGGACAGGCGCGCGACTGCGCGCACTCACGCGGAGGCGGCTGCGCGCCTGCGCGGCGGCACGCGGTGGCACCTCCCCCGGCCGCGGGTTCCGCGCCCGCGCGCCCCCGCCGGGTCCCCGCCCGGACCCCGCCCGGACCCCGCCCGGAGCGCCGGGGGCTCAGAGTTTCCGCGGAGCCTTCCCACGCCTTCCGCGGCCTCGCGGCGGGCCGGGCGCGCGGAACGACATGCTAACGGCCCTCCCAGGTCTCACTATAAAGTCATTCATTCCGGGGGTGTTCGGGGAAGTGTGCCCGGGGTACAGGCGTTGAGCCGAGAATCGAACAAGTCCCTGGTCTTCTGAGCGCTTACAGTCTACGAGGAGAGGCGAAATAGACGGTACATATGCGAGGTACTAAAGCCACACGCGCGACAGGTTTTCATCTAACCTGCGTTTGAATATCCCGAGGAACGATTAAACCACCGTCTCGGAGCAGACATCTCGTATGTTCAAGATATCAAACTTTTTAGCTCCTGAGCCCTCTAAAACAATTTGCACATCCTTATATGGTTTAAAGTAACATCCACATTTTCCCCCTATCTTCTTAGGTTTTACAACTGTCACAAGTAGCCTATGAACCCTAAACACCATAGGAATTTAATACCCACCAATATCCACTTTTTAAAATACAATCTTTTTCTACTAGGGCAGTTTCCATCCTTTATCTTCTGGAACTCATGTTTGCATTCCACGTCCCCTCCAGAATTTTATCCTAACAATATATTTTATATTTGAACTGTTTTGTTGGTCGTCTTATATTTTCTTGTAATAAAAATGTGTGTAGAAATAGAAATTTAAGGGTCGTTTAGCAAATTTCCTGTGATCCTAACACTCTAAGCCTTACTATTCTAACTGATCAAAACGTATTTCAAATACTTAAAAATGAATATTAAACACAAAATTAAAATTTTGTTGGCAATGCATCTTAAGAGATGCAATTGAGTACTTCTTTTTAACTAGATTATTTATCAGCAGCTGAGTATTACTAGAGTGAGAACGAGTTGCTTCAATTCCGTTCCAAGCTTTCAATTCCATGGATGTAAGCACTGAGAAAACTTGTTCACATGAATAAGTACATGAGAATGAATAGAGTTTTGTTATAGCAATGCAACTCAATTCTTTGAACTCTTTCCAAATTATATGCCAAAAAAATCACATAAAGTTCTAACAAAGAAAAAATACTTTTAATGATCTAACAGCTGACAACTCTGACTAGGTCTTCTTTCAACTTTGTTGAAAGCAAGTAACTGAAAACCACCTGACTTGTAAAAGGATGTGTTACTCATTCTCATTCACCAGTCAATTGTTCCTTTTTTGGGTCCTAGAGGTTTCTGCATCCCAGGGGTACAGCACCTTAGTAAGATGTGGGGTGGGGAAGAATTATGCCTTTCTTTTGTAAAGTAGGGGAGGGGCATTTGTGATAAAGGAAGCTTGGAAAGGAGCCCACATTACACTCTGACCCCAGGGCACATTTTCAGGCAGATTAGTTTTGGGTATAAGGGAAGTGAGAATCAGAGAACTGATTGCTTGAAAACAGGGACTCCACACTCCTACACATCTTGGAAAGTTTCCGTATACCATGAGTACCCAGTATTATTATGTCTACTGCCTTAGGCCTCTGTACGGCTGTTATATGTTCCACACGTTTCCCTCAAGGGAAAGCAAAAATAAAAATAATAAATAACAGTATGGGACATTATGGTTTACAGATACCTTCTCTCTCTCTCTCTCTCTCTCTCTCTCTCTCTCTCTCTCTCTCTCTCTCACACACACACACACACACACACGATGCAAAATGCTGACTGCACTAGGAGTTCAAGATTTACAGATACTACTATATATAGAATAAACAAGTTCATACTGTATAGCACAGGGAGCTATATTCAATATCTTGTAGTAACTTATGGTGAAAAAGAGTATGAAAACGAATACATGTTTGTTCATGTATGACTGAAGCATTGTGCTGTACACTAGAAATTGACACAGCATTGTAAACTGGCTATACTTCAATAATAATATATATATATATAAAATGCTGACCACAAACATTTTAAACTCAAAGCCACCCTTTGAGGTAGGCAAGGACTGTATTAACATCCTTCTGTATTGTCAATTAAGCACTGTCAGAGAGTCTAACTGAAAAGTGTATTTTAAGTGTAGTTGACAAGCACTGTACTAAGCCATGGAGATTTTGGCTGAGTTTGGCTGAGTTAATCAAGGAAAACTTCGTGAAGCATGTAGGATTTGAACAGATGTGTAAGTAAGATAGATAACTACATTTCAGTTTAAGTCATTTGGGCTGGATCTTGAAGAGTGAATAGAAAAGAATTCTGTGTGAGGGGGAATTCTAGAACTGAAAAGCAATACCATGGAAAAGCAGAATAATTTATTTGGGACAGTGTTAACTAACCATGAGAAAGCAAAGCTGAAACGCTGAAAAAGATTAGATTACAGGAAATCTTGAATTAAAAGGTTGACTTGGAAAGATGACATATATATATATACATATATATATGTATATATATATATACACAGAATATATATTTAGAAAAATATTTTTAAAGGTGTGATATGATTACAGTTATGTCATAAGGGTATCTAAGGTATAGGCGATAGGGAGAAAAGTGTGAAAGGAGTGAAAGGTGGAGATTAGACATGTGGAAAGGGAAGTGATGAATGAATGCTGCAGCTGCAGTATTTATATTTGAACATGAAAATGAGTTATCTCAGAACCGGCTTTTTGGGGAAAAGTGTGTTTCCCATTACTGGAGAGTTTTTTTTTTTTTTTCAACTGCAAATTTTCAGAAAATTTGCAAGAATTGAATAATAAACAACTGGACACCTGCCTAGATAGATCAGTTACTAATATTTTGCCCCCACTGATGTAGTCTGTGTCACGGTGTCTCTGTTTCATTCTGTCCCCTTCCTGTCCCTCTCCCCTACCTATTCCTTCTCTCCCTTTCTCTCTTTCCCTCTTGGTTTAGCGGCAGACATCATTAGTCTGCATGCATCTCCTTAGAACAAGGCCACTCTTGTGCATAAACACAGTGTCACAGTGTCTCACTAGAGGCGGGAACTCCAGGTGATAGAATTGTTCCAGGTGGCATCAGGTGAGAGTTTGGATGAAAGTGTGAGCAACGTGGTCTGCAGACCAGTGCCCATCCACCAACTGATCATTACCAGTTTGCAGCTAAGTGAGCACTGAAATTAGCTTCAGGAAACTTCTACAACAACTTGGCAGAGTGATTTTCTATCTGCCAAATCTAATCATTAAAAATGAGGGTTTATGGGGTTTGAGGGTATAGCTTAAATGGTGGAGTACATGCTTAGCATGCATGAGGTCCTGGGTTCTGTCCGAAGTACCTCCTCTAAAAAATAAATAAGTAAACCTAATTACCCCCCAAAATAAATAATAAAATAAAATAATTTCTTTTAAATGGGGTTTTTTTTTATGTCATCAGTTTTTTATCTTATTATTCTGGTAATTCACTTTTATTGTGTTTTTCAAAAGTATTAGTCCACTGGAAAGTAAAAACTGGTCCTTCGAAGATTGAGAATCACTGTTCTATATTTTCCACCTTCTTGCTTGGAAGAGTGTGATTCTATGCATGATTATTAGTTACCCAGTAACACACCATGGCATAAGAGCTATTTGATGAGGAATAGTATTCAAACTCATCAAGCACGGTACTAATGGGGTCAAATTAGCAAGAATAACTTGAATGTCACTGGCACTTCTACCTACCAAGCCTACTAACAGTCAGGTCCCCTCTAGTTTTCTGGGAGCCCCATGAAGTAGGGGGATCTCTCCTCTGCTCATACACAGCTTGCCCAGTGCCCCACTCCCCTGCTCTGCACTTCCAGGCTCCTACCAGGATCTGTGATACAGACAAAACAGGTTGTAGCCTGAAGGAATGGAGATCATTGTGTTGACCTCTTTTAGGGGAACCCCAAAGCAGACAGCTTGGGCCCAACATCATATATCGTTTTCAGTGAAACAGCTCTTTATGTTTTTTACTCAGCTCTGTCTCTCTTAGGGACCTAGATATGCTCTCCTGGGCCTAGATTGGCGACAGATTTGAGTAACAGCTACCCCAAGCTGTATTTATAACTCCCCATCCAATGACTAAGTCTTTCTTATAGGGCTTCTCTGTCTAATTCTCTCTTCCACGAAAATGAGTCTTGCTCTAGGAAGCAGTCTCAGCCCCCGTGTCAACAGGTTTCTTTGAACCCTGCCTCACCAGTTTGCCAGACATGCCCAGACAGGCTTGAACCCCAGCAACAGACCCAGCTTAGATTCAGGCTGAAATTCCTGCTACACCACAAGCAAGATACTTCCGAAAAATTCTCTGAAGTAAGCAGCCATAGCAGGTTTTGCACCTTTATGTTAGGTTCCTCATTCTACGAGTTAATGCTGCCATGGTGAGCAAAATCAATAGCAGGGTAATGACCTCATTCTCTGATTGACTTGAAGTCTAAAGAAAGTATGTATGGTTGCCAGGGGGGAGAGGGGGTGGGAAGGGATAAATTGGGAGTTTGAGATCTGCAGATACTAACTACTATATATAAAATAGATAAACAAGTTTCTTCTGTGTAGCACGCGGAACCATATTCACTACCTTGTAATAACCTATAATGAAAAAGTATGAAAACGAATATATGTATGTATATGTATGACTGAGACATTATGCTGTGCACCAGAAATTGACACAGCATTGTAAACTGACTATTCTACAATAAAAAAGTATCCATAAAAATTTTTTAAATTAAGTATGCATGAGAGGAGAGAACATCTTACTGAAAGATGGAATGATACAATCTTAAAGCTGGAAAGAACTAGAAATCGGGTGAAAGCTTCTCCAATCTGGAGATGATCATCCAACATAATGATTATAGGGTTTTTTTAAATAGAAGTATCCATTTTTTAGCCCTTGATAGCAATTTATTTTATAAAATATTGAAGTATCCATCATCTCATCAAACTGGAGAGGCGGTGTAGTGTGATATTAAAAGCTTGAGCTGTGGGGCCAGAGTGCCTCCAATTCAAGTCCTACTTCTTTCCTTTACTACTTGTGACCTTGGGTAACTGACTCCTGTTTTCTGATCTCTAAAAGGAGGTAGATTAGAGAATCACCCTCAGGGTTTGTGTGAAGATCAAAGGCTGAGTCTCTGTGAAGGGCTCACAGGAGTGCTGGTATACCTGTTAGTTACTATCACTGTCATCATCTTCTCCAGGATCATAGTTTCTGAGTTAAAGTTTCTATCAGTGTGACCTTTTGAAGACGTGACTACATTGGCTGGTAACTCTCCACCAAAAGTAGATCATGTGCCTGCCTGGTATTTTGAATAGCTTCTAATTTTGAATTTAGTAAAATGCTTTTCCTATAAACTAGCGATGAAAGGGTAGACAAAATGTGAATAGCGAATAACATAAACACCACTTTTTTTTTTTTTTAACTTTTCATGTAATTTAGATCTGAACTGCTAACCAAATAACTTTTTCAATGTCCAAATGTTACCGAGCCGAAGTTCGGGCACAGTTGAGGCCAGACAAACTGAAACCTCGGAGTTTGGGCAGAGAAACGTTTACTGAAAGGCCAAGCAAGGAGAGTGTGTGGCTCAGGCTCAACCTCTCCCCGCCCCCCAACTCCTCGATGGACTTCAGGGAAAAGCTTTTATAGGCAAAATTTGGGATGAGGGCTGCTGTGTGACTTTCTTCTGATTGGTTGGTGGTGTGGTAACAAGGCGGTGCTCCAGGAATCTCCTGCTCAGCCTGAAGTTACAATCCTCCCCCTGGGTGGGGGCCTTAGTTCCTGCAGAGGAACTCAGGTATTGTTATGTACATCCCTTGAGAAGGAACCAGCTGTGCTGTTGTTTCTTGACTGTTCCTCCCTTGTTTCTGCATTTCCCTCCCTTTCCTGATTAGCAACTATTTGAATCTGCCCTTTGGAACTCAGGGAAGGTCAAGAAGGCTGAACGGAACCTATTTCTTACAAACAAGAAATGGGGGACACAGAAAGGATTAGTTATTGTAACATGTAGTTACAATCCCAATTAGTACTTTATCCATCAAACCTCTAAGAAGGCAGAGAAGAATCTAAACATAATATTTAGGAGGGGGGCTATAACTCAGTGGTAGGGTGCATGCCTAGCATGCATGATGTTGTGGGTTCAGTCCCCAGTACCTCCATTAAATAAATAAATAAAGCTAATTTTTTAAAATAAACCAATTTTTTTTTAAAAAACTAATAAACATAACATGTAATTAGTGATATACTAAAATAAGAGTGTATCAGCAGTTTGGATAACTTGCCTTGGCTTGAAGCCAAAATCAAAACAAAACAGAAACAACAAAAAAGTAACTTACCCCTTTACTTTGTTGAAGTACTGTTTTGACCCTAACCTTACTCTTTCCCTTTTTTTCCCTCCTCTTCCCTTTTTCCCTTATTTCACTGCTTGCTTTTATCTACTTTGTAGTTCTTTATGTATCTCGATAAATTACCTCAAATTATTTCTTAAAGTGAGTTTTGTTGGGTTTTGTTTTTGCAGAACCTACTAATCCTCCCCCAACACACTCCCTCCACGTGGGTCTGCTGGGCACATGACCTCCCAGCATCACAACAGCTCAGTTTGGGGATGTGACTAAGTTCTGACCAATGAGCTGTGAGCAGAAAGGAAGCTGCTGGCCCTCCCTTCTCTCACTCCTCTTGTGCCCTGTCCTCGGGCTGGAATGCAGAAGTGATGATGGGGTGAGCCAGCCTCAACCATGCATGCCAGGACCACACCCTAGGACGACAGAGCCACAAGAGAGGAGCTCTGATCTCCAGATGACCTCACGTTGCAATGCCACTCACCCCTGTGGACTAACAGCTCAGACTTCCTGTAAATGAGAAAGAAATCTTGTATCTAGTTTGTCTCTTCTAAACTGACCAAATCAATATTTTAATTAATGAAGGTAAAATAAACAGACAAAGATGGCTTCCTATTTCCCAGAAATCTGAGGCCCTGGAAAGGAAAATCTGTCAATTTCCTGCCTCCCCATCTATAAATTCACGTATATCGTCACTCATTTTTCCTTGCCTATATCCAACCCAAGCTTTTTACTATGGCAGAGTCTTAAGTGTCCTATAAAAAAGGAATAAAGGCCATCTATGTATGTATGATTTTTTCCTTCCCTTCTTAGGCCCAGGTGGAGGACACATTTTTCCAGCATCCTTTATACTCCCTTATAACCAGTTCATTAACCTAAGTATGTTTGATCAATCCAAGTTGCAGATTCTTTTGGACAGAGAGTTGCAGTTACCAAAGAAATGTGACTATAATCAGTTCTGTGAGCTCGGCTGAATTTCTAGCTTTCTTTGTCCTTTTAGGTGTTCTGGTGACAGGCTGAATGAAAAATGACCCAAGACAGATACAAAATCATTTCAGGGGGAGGATTCTGTGCCCTCTAGTCATCATGATAGAATCAGAAATCCCGGTGGCTCAACATGGAACAGCTTAAGAATCAAGCATCAGGAGGCATCGCTAAGGGTATCAGATAACAAACTTGCTGTTCACTCCAGAATAAAGTCTCCCAGCTATTACAGATAATCTTCATACTTAAGTAACTTTAATTTTACTGTTTCTAACACTCAGCATGCTAGTTAACAAATCACTAGCTTTATCAATACAAACCCCATTTTTACAGTCAGTATGCCAATTAGCAAGGTTTTATGGAGGTATGTTCTTAGTAGAGGAATGTGTTACCAGCACATGTTGGAGGATGTCCCTTTCTGATCTAATGCTAGCTGAGTATTACCGAACTGAGCTTTTTTTTTTTTAAAGCACATTAGTTGACCCTTTATAGAATTAAAGCTTACATTGTCGGCACATATATAACATCACACTAACTATACAGAAATACAGTTTTTTTAAATGAATGACAGAAATTTTAAATAGTGAGTGGTAGTCCCAGGACTAAATCTCACCAGAAGAAAAAAGCAGAGGAAATGTGGACAAAGTCCACCTAAACTGCCCTTGACTTCCTTTCCCATGTGCTTGAACAGGGCTGTCTCACTGACCCAAATTCAGCTTGTAGTGATGGTGACGAGCAATATGGAAGAGAGACTTTTGATGCAAAACTTCATGCCTGTCTAGACAGGCCACACTGTTACATAGCAGAGAAATAAACTTCTATTTCATTTAAGCTACCATATTTATATATTTTTAGAACTTTTATTTTATTTTATTTTTGTACAATTTATTTTATTTTATTTATTTATGGTGGGGGAGGTAATTAGATTTATTTATTTCTAGAGGAGGTCCTGGGGATTCAACCCAGGACCTCATGCATTCTGAGCATGCACTCTACCATTGAGCTATACCCTACACTCTAAGCGACTATACTTTAGGATGACTTTTTTTTGTAATGACAATTTAGTTTTCACTCAAATTAACAAAACCTTTACTTTACATCTTGACCCATCAGCTTCCGTTTCCTCTTCTGTGTCTTCTATCCCACCTTCTACACTGGCTCCTTCTTATGCTGGTTCATAAACAAGTCTTTCAATCCTTATAAAAGAAGTATCGATTCCATTTTCATCCGAACTTCTAAAAATATGAGCTATATACGTGCTTATTCTACTCTTTCATCTCCTACAGATTGTCTCTCTACTGCAAAATGATATCTAGCCCCAGTACAGTTTTTAAAACTACTCTCAAGTAAAATCATTAATTGCCAAACCTAGAAGATACTCCTCAGTTCTGATCTTACAAACTTGCTGTCAAACTAAGATGAAAATACGTCTCAGACCAAATTCTACACCGTGCACTTTGTGGCATCTTCTCCTCTCCTCCCCTCCTCTCTCTTGATTTCTACGATGCCACACGCATCTAGCTTGCCAGTATCTTTCATGGTTTCTTCTTGGTCTCCTTGTTCTTTAAATGTTGGTTCCCAAGTCTACATCCTTGGCCAACTCTTCTTATTCTACAAAGTCTTCCTGGTAAATCACATCCAGTCTCTCGATTCTCATTTCTTGCTGGTGCATATTGAGAGCCTCCCAGATTCATCATCCACACTGCTGGAGAGAACCGACGCCTCCCTGAAGTAGAGGATCCTTCGTTTACACAGCACCAATATAGAAAAAATTGTATGTGCCCATCTCACAGGTTACCCATGTATTGCCAATTAACTTCAGCCTTTTTGGCCCTTCAGCAGCCATCAGGTTCTCTGAGTAAATATCCGTAGCGTCCATCGATTGGACCAGGCGGAAGCTGAGCGTGCCCCTCTCCCACCCAACATTGACACAGGTGACAGATTACAAGGAAAGCAAGACTTAGTCCAAATTCTCCCAAATGTGTGAACTTCTGTTCATAAGCGGGCAAAAAAGTCATAACCTGCTCATGCAAGGTGGAGGAAATCCTCACTGTCCACCCTGAAGCGGGTCTAGAAGCATCTTGCATGGGAGGCTCACTCTGAGATGGCTGCAGCAGTATCCAAACAGCAGAATCAGCCAGCCTTCCATCAGATCTGTCGGTAAAGGCCTCCAAAGACTGAACAGAAGGCACTGGGGAGATGTGGACAGGACAGACCCACAGCATGTAGACTGAGAAGGTAGCAGGTTGCTGGGCTTTCTAGCAACTTACTATATATTGAGTGTCTAGTAAGTGTCAGGTCCTGTTTTCAGTACTGAATCTATAGCTACGAGTGAAGCCAAGAAAAACTTCTGCTTTCATGGAACTTAGCCTCTGGTCAGGTGTTCTCGAACCTCGTTCTCCCAAGAGTGACAGGGCTGTGAAATGTTCCCAGCCAGCCATATATCTGGGACGCCATTCATTTCACCAATGAAAACGTATTTCTAACATCCCTTATGCTAATTAATGAACCTTCTGGTCTAAATTTCAATAAAGATCCTTGAAATGATTAAGTAGCCACCTGGGGAGTATGGATTCCTGATTAGGGCACTTCAGATTATAACTCACCACCTCCGGAGCGTGAATTCCTAACAGGGTAACTCTAATGATAACTAACCTCCCCTAGAGTGGAGATTAAAGTTAATTTACACATGAGTCCATTACACTGTTTATAAGGAAGTATTTTAAAGTAAATTATTACAGAGGCAATATGACAACATGGCAGGCTGCCGGGTTGCCCAGAACACCCAAGTTTCACATCGAGATTTTTAAATACACAAGCACACTAAGCTCCCAAGGGCTCCCGGGTCCTCCCCACGACCCAGCAACTACAGGGGCAACAAAAGGCATGAGGGGCCCTCGGGCTCCTCTTGCTGTAACGTGGTTTTTATCCGTTCTGATCGGCCAGTGCCTGTACCATTCCAATCATTGGATATATTTTTAAAAGCGCTCTTGCTCAAATCTTTAGCCATGAAGAAACTGACAAGACTCTCCGAATCTCCTCCCCAAATACCTTGGGGAAGGAATGATAATCTTCCCAGCTGGGGCTTGGGATTTGTGCCAAAAATGACTGGGATTGGCCGGGCCACAGGACCTTTGCACTCTTCTTGGGTGGGATGATGAGGATGCACGCAGACCCTGTGTGGGAGTCTAAGACAGGCATCTGGATTGCTCCAGTGCGGGGTTTTGCCAGAAGGGTAAGTCAAAAGGTCAAGAAACCAAAAGAGCTGAAGATGTAAGCAGGAGAATGGATGATGTAATGGAAGTGGGTAGAAAGGGAAATGAAAAGAGGAGTTTATTAAATCATCTACAGTATTTTAATTTTGTATCAATAAAAGATTGAATTTTATTTATATCCAAAAGAGCTATCGATGTACGCTTGAAATGCTCTAAGTTCTGGTCCATGAACTGTATATGCAGTTCCACAGACGATCTGATAAGTGTTAATCCCTGTTACTTTAAAGCAATGATAGTTTCCATATCTTACTGTGATATTGTGATATAATAAGAAATATATATTTTGGTCTTTGTGCCTGGCTCCTGGCCAGAACTCCTAAAACCTTTGTAATTTCCTAAACAATATCAGTGCTAGGAGCATCTTTTGTTCTACTTTTTGGTGTCTGATCTCAGTTCCTAACTCAGAGCTCCTAAACCACTTGGAATTTCCTGGATGACACAAGCATCTTTTGTTCTAATGAGGCAACTCTTAGTGGGATCCTGGATAAATTCAGGATGAGGGCTTGTCCCGAAAAGACGAAGCCATGATTAGGAGCTTGGAACTTTTAGTCCCATTCCCCTCCTCCAGGGAGGGGAGAGGGGCTGGAACTGGAGTTTATTATGCTTAAGTGATGAAGCTTCCAGAAAAATCTCTGAACCATGGGGTTTAGAAGCTTCCGGGTTGATGAGCACATACATGTGCCAAGAGGGTGGTGCACCCCAAATCCACAGGGAGAGAAACTCCTGTGCTTAGGACCCTTCTGAACTTTGCCCTATGTGTCTCTTCAGCTGGATGTTCATCTGTATCTTTTATTTTGTTTTGGGGTTTTGGGGGGGGCTGGGGAGGTAATTAGGTTTTTAGTTTTTATTTTTTAGATTTGTTTTTTAATGGAAGTAGTGGGGATTGAACCCAGGACCTCCTGTGTGCTAAGCATTCACTCTACCACTGAGCTACACCCCTCTGTGCTTCTTTGTTTGTTTTGGGGGTGACTAAGTTTACTTATTTCTTTTTTAATGGAACTATGGGGGATTGAACCCAGGACCTCATGCATGCTAGGCATGCACTCTTAACACTGAGCTGTACCCTCCCCCTTGGATCTTTTATTATATAACAAAGTGGTCAATGTAAATATCTTCCAGATTTCTCTGAGCTATTCTAGCAAATTATTAAACCTGAGGAGGGGGTCATAGAAGCCCTGATTTATAGCCAGTGGCTCAGGAGAACAGGCGGCCACCTGGAACTTTCAATTGAAGTCTGAAGTGGTGCAGTTTTGTGGGATTGAGATCTGATGCTAACTCCAGGTGGATAGTGTTAGAACTGAAATGACTTGTAGGACACCCTACAGGTAGCTAGGGTCAGGAGCACTGAGTGTGAGAGTAAAGGAAAATACAGTGTGATTTTCTTAGACACTTATAATAACAAGGTAAATGAAATGCATCCTTGACATCAACTTCTGATGAATATGGGGAGATTGGAACTTCAAGGACGTCACCATGTTCACTGGTGTTTATGTTATGTCCAACATTTCATTTCAAAGCGAGGAGAATTGTGCAGGGTGTATTTAGGAGATCTGGCTAGTAGTTGAATGGATCGGCTTAGGTGGCGTGTACGGTCAGTGACAGAGAGTCACGGAGAATTGTGTTCTGTGAAGACAGCTTAGGAGACAGCGCGTATCCCAGAATATTTATAAGAGCAGACAGTTCAAAACTGGGAAATGGAAGTAACAAGCAAATATTGAGAATCCATTAATGTGCAAGTCCTATTCTTGCGAACGAACCTGGGTCAATTTGGGCACGTGCAACTTTCAGTTTCTTTTTAAATAGACACAAGCAGCCAAAAGAATTTCTCTTTAAGAAGAAGCCAAGATTCCAAAGGAAGAATTGGGTCAAGTACCCAGAATCCTCCAGTGTTCTGGTCAAAGACCCCTTGAAGGATTTAGCCTAGGGCATCATTGCTAAGCACAAAGGCTATGGGTCTCTTGGGGTCTGCACACCCTACTTACATAAGGGGAGGGAATATATTTAGATAATCATCTATCTTGAATAGCTTTAATTTTGACATAAAACAAAAATCTAATTTCCAACATTTATCCTGTTGTCCTACAGGCCATTGTTTTTATTTACTGTTTTCTGGGGGGGGTAATTAGATTTATTCATTTATTTATTTTAATGGAGGTACCGGAGATTGAACCCAGGACCTTGTGCATGCTAAGCATGTGCTCTACCACTGAACTATATCCTCCCCCCTCACAGGCCATTGTTTTTACCAGTAAAACCTATTTCTCACACTTAGTTGGCAAATTATAAAGTGTCATGGTTGGTCAAGATACTCGTAATAGAAGCATTTGTAAGAGCTTTTTCTGAAAGTCAAAAAGCCCCATCCGTGGACTGTGTGGTGTTCTTTTTTTTTTTTCTTTAGCCTTTCATTATGAACATTTTTTTTACACATACAGAAAAGTAGAAAGAACGGTATAATGAATACCCACACTCCTATCACCTAGATTTAATAATTCTTAACATTTTATCATATTTGCACAAGTATTACATAGTTAATTACAGACATCATGGTATTTTACCCTTAAATACTGTACAATGCATTTCTAACAATCTTAATACAGCTCCCCCCGATCACAATACCGTCATCACCTTAATATAATTAACAGTAATCCCCTAATATTCTCTTATGCTCAGTCTGTACTCAGATTTCCATATTTGTTTCCAAAGTATCTTTTACAGTTGATTTTTAAAAATCAGACCCAATGAGGCTGTTGCCTTGCATTTGCCTGTTACTGGCTTGTACCTTCTGGATTAGAATGCCAGTAGCATCTGGATTACAGCATAATTCAAATGGTACACATGCAATATCACAACACATGTGCTAAAATATGTTAAAGAAAATTACAGACCTCACAATGACTTTACTAGTTATTTCTACCAACATGATCTCATTTATCTCTTTCATGAAAAGGAAGAAGGTTTCCACAGGACTCAGCCAGGCTAACGTGTATTCTCTGTAGAAACGATCTTTCTAATTGAGATTCTGAAGTTAAAAGGACAGATGATTCCAACACCACACTTTGAGAAATGCCGGCCAATGGCATAGCATGCAGACTCTCAGATCTGGCTCTGAGGGCTCTCTAGAATTTGGCCTCAAACCACTTTCCTATTGTCTTGTGTCTCCACAGAGGTACCCGGAGCTGTTCACTGTCTGCTGACAGGCTGGCAGTAGGGCGAGGAGAGATGCCTAGTACAGAAAATGCCTGGGACAAGAGATGATCATACTAATGAAGAAAGTCAGACAGAGAAAGACAGATATCACGTGCTATCACTTAGATGTGGAATCTGAAAAGATGACACAAATGAACTTATTTACAAAACGGAAAAAGACTCACAAACATAGAAAACAAACTTATGGTTACCAAAGGTGGGGGGAGGGATAAATTGGAGTTTGAGATTAGCAGATACTAACTACTATGTACAAAATAGATAAACAACAAGGTCCTACTGTATAGCACAGGGAACTATATTCAATAGCTTGTCATAATCTGTAATAAAATCTGTAATAAATGTAGAACTGAATCACTATGCTGTACACCAGAAACTAACATAACATTGTAAATCAACTATGCTTCAATTACAAAAAAGAAAGAAAATGCCTGGGACAGAAGACTGCCACGCCTGTGCTTGCACAAAGTCTCCTTAAATTTTGTGTCTTGGGTACCTCCCTCACCTCACCCTAGGTCTCACCCTGAAATCTCAGACACTTCACCTGTGCAAACAATTTCAGCACATCATGAAAACGCACTGAGTCTGAGATTCCCTCTTAACACGCATTCCTGGTAACAGTGTTCGTAGGTTACGTGAATTTAGGCACCTTAAGGTTCCCAGGGCCTCTGAGAGTGGGTACAAAGCCTACGTGTGACTTCAGAAAGACTCTGTGTCAGGACAAGACCGCCCTGCGGAGGGCATACGCCAGGGAGGCAGCAGCCTGGGGAGTTACAGATCCTGCTCAACCCAAAGGGCAGGGATTTATGATCGGGGCCTCATGCATGGGTGATGTGAACTGGGTACTGGATAGATCTTTCCAAATACAAGCCAGCCCTTTGCTAGGAAACTTTGGGCTTCACCAGACTCGGTCACACTGAGCTTGTTTCCCCATCTCGAAAACGTGGTCAGTCGTGGTTACTTTTTTAGAGCTACCGTGAAGAGTAAAAGTGTCGTATGTAAAGTGCTTTCTGCCTGGAACACAGTTGGTGCTCATTAAATGCTAGTCTCCCTAGAAGAGCTTAATAGAGCATTAATACATCTGTTTCCTTCAGGGCACGTTCCAACAGTGGTGGAGGTCTCAGGTCTGCTGGGACTTTGATGATGATGATGATGATGATGATGATGATAAAATAATAATAAAGAGGAGGGGAAGGGGGCGGGGAGAAGGAGAGAATTTATTATATTTCCTTCTGCCAGACACTGTTCTAAGAATTAGAAAATGGGTCCTCAAAGAATAAATAAGTAAACCTAATTACCTCCCCCCACCAAAGGAAAAAAAAAAACTAATATAACAATCAAAATTTAAAAAATATTAGAAAATGGGTTAACTCACTTAATCCTCCCAACTCTAGGAGGTGGGAATTTGTAAAATCTCTGTGTAGAGAAGCAAGACTCTCCAGAGTCTTGAGGTTCCTCTGGCTCAGTGAGAGCAAAGAACCAAAGGCAGAAACGGAAGTTCTCTTTGCGTTTTCTCTCTAGTCCATGTGGAGAGCTGGCCAGGCAGAGTCTCCTCACCTGGCCTTGGCATAGCGGTCAGGGATGACACACTGCCTGCCCAGGGCGGGTACCCTGCTGAGACCTCCAGGATCCTCCCTCTTCACTGGTATCTAATATTGTGAATTATCAAATAAGCCGCACTGTCCTTATAACACTGGAGCTAATAATGAACACTGGAGCCTAAGATTTCCTTGGTGTTTTATGAAATATGAGAGTAGGTTGGTTGGTTTGTTTAGCGGAATTCAATGGTTTTGAAAGATCCACTCCCAGATTGTAACCCAAGCTCCCACACCCTCCCTTTCAGTCATTTGATAAAAGCTTTGCCAGTTCTTTAGTTTATCAGTCAGTAAAGTGGGTGTGTGTTTCAGATCTCTCAGCAGCCCTGAGAGCTTTCAGTGAATTTAGTCCATTGCTGTCATCAACTTCTCCACCACTGGTCTGGAAGTTAACTTGAATAACAAAAGTTAGTTTATCCAGGACAAACTATGCATTTTTAGCACTTGTAAAGCATGTTACGCCTTCTCTCCCCTGCCTCCAGCAGCTATTTACATTATTAGCTTATCCCTGACAAATCTCTTCAAACTCACAGCAATGAGAGGTCTTCAAAAAGTTTCCAGCCCCAGAATTCTTGGCTATCAAGATCCACGTGGACAGAGACAGTTTTTGATTCTTTCCAGCCCTCTGTCAAACAGGTCACGTAGGTTATAATTTGGTATTTTTATTTATTCAGTGAATATGGACTGAACACCTACAACATGCCAGGATTTGGAGGGTCTCTAGCAGAGAATTCAGAAATCTTCTTCCGGTTGGAGAAAGGGATGGAGAAAGCCTGGAAACAGGAGAAAAGCACGATTCCTGGAGGCACGGGGAGGCTGTGGAGAGAGCAGGGCATTCGCACGGACTCCCTCGGCCAGAGAAAACGTCTAGTAAGGGACCAGACACAATGCAGGTTCTGTCTCAAATATTTGAATCTATTCCATCTGCACCATTTGGCTGGCGGGAAGTCTCTGCTCTCTGTGGATTTACTAACGGGAGACACAAACCTCTGACATAATGAAGTGGCAGGAGGCATGCTTTACTCCAGCTTCCCTTGAAGGCAGAGAACAGTGGCCAAAGTTTCTTCTGTTAATCCCAGGGTGCACATTTACGTGTGGTTGAGCAGGCTGGTATGCAATCGTCTGTTAAATCCAATAGGCTTTAGCTCCGTAAGACAGAGAAAATTAACCATTGATATTTTCAAACAATAAAAAAAGGAGGCTTAGCAGCAGAGTTTGGACACTGGTCCCTTTCTTAGAATGAGACAGTCTGATCTCTTAGAGGAGATGCTGTGCTGGGAGTGTTCTCTCGCCCTGGTCTGCTCCATCCTTGCACAGTTCTGACAACGACTCAAATAAGCTACAAGCTGAAATCAGTTCCCTTGAGCATATTTAGCTACCAGTGAATCTGTGGGAAACTCCACATTTTAGAAGGTTAAATCAGACAATAATGCAGAAAGTTTTCTCTTAAGGAGCTGCAATGTAATTACTGCTCTGGAGAAAATTTTCATGTAGCCCAAAGATAATTAGCTACAAAACCGAAATTAGATGCAGTACTCGCTAAAGCGACTTGCTACAACTTAGAAAAAAAGATTTCTCAGCAAAGCCCACAACACTGTAATGAAAAAAACCGTCTACCAAGCCTTGCCTGATTGACTTGGTCAAATGGTATATAAATTAAATCCATCTGAAGAATCTGATCTCCAAATGGGATTTTCATTTCCATAAGACTGCAGTTGAAAAATGTATGTGAAGTAAGAAAGTAAGAGTAAAATCATTTCCCCCCACGGCTGGTGAACTTGGCAGCCCACGTGGAAAATGAGCCAGCTCTTCCCCTGCTGAACAAATCCATTCAAAATGATTTCATAGTTTTCCTTCCTTACCCTTTGGAATGTGGAAGCCATTTTCCAGTGGGAATGAAAAAAAAAAAATCTGAATTTAACCCTTTGAGAGAAGATATTTATTGTCTTTTAAAAAATTTCTCCAAGGATATGTAGAATAATGCAATGGGTTTTGTTTTTTTATTTTAAGCACAAATGCTGTAGGCAGAAAGTTGATTCAACTTTATTTAATTAACACCCAAGGGAAATAGTGGTGCCTAATATAATGCAAAGTTCTGTAATTGAACTAATGTGATTTTTCAGCCACCTGCCAGGGAGATACCAATGCAGGTAGATTAAATGTTGCAGATTTTTTTTTTTTTGCTTTGGTGTTGCAAAATTAAATAAGCTAATTAAAAATCACCAGTTGAAGATTGCTAGCTTTTGTAGTCAAGCTGGATTCTTTCTGGAGTGTCTTTCTTCCCTTGTCTAATTTATCCTGTATCCTAAGCTAAACTCTATTCCAGGTCGAAAAGATAAATATATATTTGTTTATATATGCATAAAATATATCTCCCAGAAGAGAAATGCAAAAAAAAAAAAAAACCTTTAAAATGTTTGCATATTTTATATTTTCTTTTTTTGTATTGATCAAGTCAATTGGGGACCCACAAAATGGGACCCACAAAATGGAGGCAGCCCCAGTGGCCTGGCTCATGTCACAAATCTAAACCTAAATCAGCCTGCATTTACGGGAAACACTTGTCAAGAAACTGAATAAAACCAACCACAGTCCTCTCAGTCAGCTTTCACTAGCTTACCTTCTAGGAAACAGGACCTGCTGGCCTTCTGAGGAAATCCCCCACCTCCTGGCCGGTCATGCCCTGTTTCCACGGTGCCTCTTCTAACGCTCTGAAGAACTTGCTCTGGCCCCAGAATCCTTGGGAAGAATGCTCCACTGCTCCTGAGACACTATACTCCCCCATGGATTGTTTTGTCTTGAATAAAGGACATGAAACTAGTTGCTAAATTGTTTTAGTTTTGTGATTTGACAATATAGGTAATTCACTCACATTAATCCAAACTGAGAAAGGGTCTGTCCATTCTTACCCACCCAGCTGCCCAATTCTCCTTTCCAAAACAGCTAATATTGTAAGTTTGTTTTGATTTTGTTTTTGTTGTCACAAGGAGTGTAATTCTTTTTTAAAAATTAATTAAATTAACTTAATTAATTTTTGAATGGAGGTACTGGGAATTGAACCCGGGACCTCATGCATGCTAAGCTATATATACCACCGAGCTATACCTACCTCCCCAGGAGTCTAATTCTTTCTGAGACATTTTATGGATATTTAAGTAACTACATATAAGTATTCTCTAAATCCCAGTATTTACTTTTATACAAAGGGTGGCATAGCAAAATATTAATCTGTGCCTTACTTTTTCTTAACTCAAAAAATACATTTGACAAATAAATGGACATCCGTCCACCTCCAAGAAAAAAATGAGTTAAAACTCCTGGTAGATAACATAGGAGAAAACCTAGATAACCTTGGCTATGGTGGATGTCTTTTTAAATACAACACCAGAAGCACAGTCTATAAAAGAAATAATTGATGAGCTATTTTTCATTAAAATTGAAAACTTCTGCTCATGAAAGACCCTGCAAGAAGAATGAAAAGACAAGCCGCAGACTGGGAGAAAATATTTGCAAAAGACATAGTTGATAAAGGGCTGTTATCTAAAATATGTAAAGAACTCTTAAAATTCAACAATGAGTGAGTATAATAAAAATATATTTGGTATTTGCCCCCAGGTCCTGACACAGAGCTGCTAAAACCCTTGGAGTTTTCTGAGTAATAGAACTGTTTTTGTTATTCATAACCAGCCCTTTCCACCACCTCTGAGTTTATGCTAATGAGGTGACTCAGAGTGGGGTCCTTAGACAACCTAGACCTACTGAATAGGAGGTGTGAGGGGAAGGGAGGCTGGAGACTGAGCTCTCCAAAAGCCCTCGACAAAGAGATTGGGAAAGTTGGTGAACCCATTGAAGTTCGAGGAGGTTGGTGTATACAGAGTGGGTGTGGAAGTTTCTTGACTCCTCCCACCCCCGTACCTTGCCCTATGAAAATTCCCATTTGACTGTTCCTGAGTTGTATCTTTTATAACAATAGCTAAATATAATTAGAAGTGTTTTCTTGGGTTTTATGAGACATTCTGGCAAATTATTGAACATTGAGGGTGGTTCATGAGAACCCCTGAATTTGTAGTTGGTCAGGCAAAAGTGTAGGTGGCCTAGGTACCTCATTTGCAGCTGGCATCTGAAGTGGGTCAGTCTTTTGAGCCTGAGCCTTTTAACTTGTGGGATCTGATGCTAACTCTAGAGAGATGGTGTCAGACTTACATGAATTGTTGGACAGCCTGTTGGCGTCAGAGAATTGGAGAATCGACTGATGCTGGAAAAGATACCGTATGTTTGGGGAAAAGACACCATATATTTGGTGTCTGAGGGGGAAAAAAACCTCACAATAAGAAAATGAACAACCCGATTAAAAATGCACTAAAGACTTGAAAAGGCACCTCACCAGAGAAGATACACAGATGGCAAGTAAGTATATGAAAAGATGCTCAACATTATATATCATTAAGGAATTACAAATTAAAACAACAGTATGATATCACTACACACCTATGAGAATGGTGAAAATCCAAAACATTGATAATATCAAACGCTGAGGAGGACATGGGACCACTGGAACTCTCATTCATTGCTGGTGGGAATGCAAATGGTAGAGCCACTTTGAAGAGTGATTTATTTATTTAGTGTTTTTTTTTTTTGAAGGGGGTGGGGGAGGTAATTAGGTTTATTTATTTATTTATTTTTAGAGGAGGTACTGGGGATTGAACCTAGGACCTTGTGCGTGCTAAGCATGCGCTCTACCACTTCAGCTATACCCTCCCCCCAATTCGGACACTATCTCCCTGGAGTTGACGTCAGATCCCACAGGTTAAAGGGCTCAGTCCCACAAGACTGCTTCCACCTCAGACACCAATGGCAAGTTCAGGCCACACTTCCTTGTGACTGAAGAGCTATAAATGGGGGGTTCCCACAACCATCTCCTCAGATTTGATAATAGGCTAGAGTGACTCACAGAGCTTGAGAAAGTGCTCGACTTACTGTTACTGGCTTATTATAAAAGATAGAATTCAGGAACAGCCAGTGGAAGAGATGCACAGGGCTAGGTATGGGGGAAGGGGCTCAGAGCCTCCATGACCTTTCTGGGCAGACGGGCCATTCTCCTTGCGCTGTGATGTGCCAATTAACCAGAGGTTCTCCAAACTCCATCACTGAGAGGATTTTAAGGAAGATGCATCACATAGGCACAACTGATTAAATCACTGGCCATTGGTGATTGGACTCAACCTACAGCCCTTCTCCCCTCTCCAGAGATTGGGGATGGGGCTGAAATTTCCAACCCTCTAATCACATGGTTTAGTCTTTCTGGTGAGCAGTCCCTACCCTGAAGCTATCCAGGAGCCTCCAGCCATCAGTCATCTCAATAGCATACAAAAGACACTCATCACTCCAGAGATTCCAAGGGTTTTAGGAGCTATATGCTGGGAATCAAGGGGAGAGACTAAATCTCTTTTTTTAGGATGGGGCAGGTTTTAAGTGGAAGGATGTGCTCAAGTTTCCATTTTTGAAAATGTCCCTGTGTAGGGTGGAAAATGGATTGGCAGGAGGACAAATAAAGTGAGTGTGGACAGTTGTTTGATCCAGGAGACAGAGGAAGAGATGAAGAGAAGAGAGCACACTTGAGGGATACAAAGTCACAACCGCAGCCCTGGGAGGTGGATGTCGGAGGAAGAGCAGGAAGGGGCGTGACAGGGATAGCTCCTTGGGGCCTGTCTGTGCAGCTGGCCCGAGGGCCATGCCAATCATGAGGTCAGAGCTGGAGGAGGACTAGGTTTAGAGTGAAAGTGTGTGAATTCAGTTTTTAGCACGTTATAGTAAAGGTGCTTTTGAGACATGCGCGTGGAGATGTCAGACAAGCAGCTGGAGAGATTCATGAGAGAATGATGTGCTTCCAGATATTTCTGTCTACAGCTAGTCAGGAGACCACCTGGGGACAAAGTACAAAGTAAGTGAGAAAAGCCGAAGGCTGAAGCCTGCACGGATTAGGTAGTTCATGAACTTCACCAAGTTACCTTCTCTTCCACTCATCATCTGGTTCCTAATAAGTACTGAGCCAATGTTTGACGAACAGCATCTTTTAATATTTTTATGATTATTTGGACCTCATTCTGGGCTGGTCATAAGAGCAAGTAAAACATGGTGGGTATACCCACCTCTCTTATTCCCTCTCAGTCACACATTGTTTAGGGACTGGAGAGGAGGCCATGCTGGGGATCATTTCTTTGGTGTCTGGTTGTAGCACAACAGAACAGAACGCTAACCACCATCCTATCACCAGACCTCACTGCCACTTCCTCGGAGAAATCCTTTCCTTGTCCCCCCCGCCCTATAGAAGAAAACTTCATCTTTGGCTCTCCCAGTATGGAGGGTATACGTCACCAGTGCATGACCCATCACTCCATTAAAGCATCAAGCATTTTCTTGTTTATGGGTCTGTCTCCCTACAAGACTGTGAGCTCTTTAAAAGCAGATATGTTGTCATAATTCAACATTGTATCTCTAGGACATTGCTTAGCTCAAAGTAGGAAGTGCTCCATACTTTTTTTTTAATCAACAAACTTAATTTTTTTAGTGCCATTTTAGGTGCACAACAAAATGGAGCAGAAAGTATCAAGTCCCCATGTACCTTCACCCCTACACGGGCATAGCTTCTTACACTGTCCAGCACCAGCGTGGTACATTTGATAGTCGATGAACCTACATTGACACATCATAATCCCCCAAAGGCCATAGTTTACAGTAGGTTCACTCTTGGTGTTGTACATTCTGTGCTTTGGACAAATATACAATGACATGTGTCCATCATTATAGTTCCACACAGAATAGTTTCCTGCCCTAAAAGTCCTCTGTGCTCTATTTCCTCCCCCCTCCTGACCCCCTCAACCACAGATTTTCTTTTTACTGTCACCTTTTCCAGAATGTCATATAAATGGAATCACACAGTATGTAGCCTTTTCAGAATGGCTTCTTTCACATAGTAATATGGTTTAAAGTTCGTCCGTGTCTTTAAAAAAATACATATTTATTTATTATTTTTTTAGGGAGGAGGTAATTAGGTTTGTTTGTTTATTAACTTATTTTTTAAGTGGAGATATTGGGGATTGAACCCAGGATCTTGCACATGCCAGGCAGGCACTCTAGCACTGAGCTATCCCCTCACCCCATGTCTTTTTATGGCTTGACATCTCATTTCTTCTTAGTGCTGAACAATATTCCATTGTGTGGCTGTACCACAATTTTTTTATCCACTCACCTCCTGAAGGACATCTTGGTTGCTTCCAAGTTTTAGCAATTATGAATAAAGCTGCTATAAACATGTATGCATTTTTGTGTGTGTGGACATAAATTTTCAGTTCATTTGGGTAAATTCCTAAGAGTGTGACTGCTGGATTGCATGGTAAGACTATGTTTAGTTTTGTAAGAAACTGCGAACTGTCTTCCAAAGTGGCTGTACCATTATGCATTTCCACCAGCAGCGAATGAGAGTTCCTGCTGCTCCACATCCTCACTTGCACCACTACACACCTATTCAAACAGCCAAAATACCTTAAAATTAAAAACATTTTTCTACCTAAATGGGTGGATGATATTTCTTGGTAAGGAGATGGTGAAGTATCTTAGGGCTAAGAATATCTAAGGGGCTTCCCTTGTAGGAACTTCTAAAACCTGGTAAAAATTGGATTAGAAATAAAGTGTAGATTTAATTTATTTAGCTCCAATTCATTTATAAAAAGTATTCTCTATTTTCTTATAGAAAGCATAACATTGGCATATTAATAAGAGCAAGAAAGAAGTAGTTACTGAGTGTACTTGCATGCTGATTAGGAGAGAAATCTAAATGAAGAAGTTAATTAAAAATTTAAAGGAACACTTCAGGACGTTTATTAATCTTCACTGATTAAAATAAATGACAATAATTTGTTGCTCTATATCATTTGGGAAGAAATAGGACATTAGGTTGTTAATGTTTGCCTATTTGTAAGATGAGCCCAAGTCATAAGTTATGTCTACCATGCTGTCCTTAGTCACTCGAAATGCCCTTTAATCTCCTCCTAAGAAACCTCCTATTCAATTACTTAAGAACACTTCAACTTCATAAATTGTGAGCTGTTTGGACAGGTTGATTCAATTAAGAGTATATGAAAAAAACCCATAGAACTATTGTCATAAAATTCTTTAACATTATGCAAAAGCTGCGTGATCTTTCGAGGCAAGGCTGAAACACAAACAGAGCTGTTTTCTTTCCACCGTGTGTTATTAAGTTTAATTGCTTCATTCTCGTGATTGCTTTTGCAAGAGAAGGAATCAATCAAGCTTTCACCAAAGGCGGATGCCACTGCATTATGTATGAGGCTGGCAAGGGAAAAGAGACCTGTGCTCTAGACTAGAAGGAAATCAGGGTCTGAAGCACTTACCAATGGGAGGCTCTTATGTGTCCAAGTCTCCTTTGTCAGGAGCACGCTGCCTTTGAACATGAACTTTGCTATTATTCACGTGATACGAGTTTCTCAAGTTTGTTTTTTAAGATCCAGTAAGCCCTTGAATGTGAAGAGGATGCTACTGCTATGCGAAATAAGAAAATAGAAAGAGACACACTTTCCCCAGGAGTGTTGAAAGGTGGTCTACGCTGCCTCCTTAAAATCCCTTGGGAATTTACATCTTTTTTTGGGGTGACAAAGCAGGATTAGGGGTGGTGATGATGGAAGAAAACATGCCTGTATTGGAATCTCCTGGTCCCCTGGGGGTAAGCTTTTGGTCTCCTTGGCACCAGAGTCCAACAAGCTGAGTGAGTTTAGATTGACTTAAGTACAATTATTTCACACTGAAAAGTTTTAAGTGAGATGCTAGGTGTAGAAAAATAACCCCCGTGTTTCTCCCCTCATTTCTAAATCTGTCTACACATTTCCTTGTTACAACAGGAAGTCGCCACTGGGAACTGCCGAACATTCACAGTGACTGATTGATTGGTTAGAGACAGACACGTAACATTCGCAGAGGTCTAAAGCCACGGTATAACCCACGTTACCCTCCAGCATGGTTCCAGAGCAATTTCTCATACGAAAAGCCTTCTCATCCAATCTGCCAGCAAGACTGGGCTTTATCAATGTGTAATTTGTTTGTCATCTTTGTGGGCAAGATTCAGCAGACAGGAGAAACAGCTGGCAAAGACAGGATATCTTAGATGGAGTCAAATCTCTGGAGGGAAAATAAAAGTCTGGTAGAGAGAACATCTTTTAATGGCCTTCTCTTTTAGGAAAATCACATCGTCTTCTGGTCTGACGGAGATTTGATTCTCTAATCATTATAGTTCTGCTGAACCTGGATACCATTCCCAAACAACTTAAAAGCCATGTTTCTATAAAAACTCGTCCTTTTCATTATACTGTATAGCAGAGGGAAATATACACAAGATCTTGCGGTAGCTCACAGAGAAAAAAATGTGACAATGAATATATATATGTTCATGTATAACTGAAAAACTGTGCTCTACACTGGAATTTGACACAACATTGTAAAGTGATTATAAATCAATAAAAAAAAAAGACAGGAAAAAAGAATGTCGTCTTTTTCTTACGTGTCTAGTTTCCCTTTTCTTAAGAATAATTTGTCTCTCAAGTGGTCGAACTTGGATCTGGACTTCCGAAACACACAACCCTTCTTTCACAGCCCTTAGTAGGATGGAGAGGAGGCAAACTGAACTAATATTTTTGAGAGCCTCCTTAGGGACAGATACAGGGCCAGGCGACTTGCCAACTTCCTTTATATACAGAAGAGGCAACTCTGGAAGAAGGAAGGATGTCTGAGGCGAGGCAGAGGGTTGGATAAACTATCAGCAGGGACCACAGTCTGGTTCATGCCACCATCCCCAGTACCTTGCTGAAGAAGTGATCCCTGGTACGAAGGGAGAAAGGGAGAGATCCTTGTCCAACTAGAGCAGGCAGGATACAAAAGCAATGAAGCCGTGGGTGTCCCCTCGGCTTGGGCAGTGCTACCAGAGTGTCCTCCTGTGCTCTGTGTCTCTTTTTTGTAATGTTCCTTTTTTTGGTGGGGGGAGGTAATTAAGGTTAATTAAGTTTATTTACTTATTTTTTAGTGGAAGCACTGGGGATTGAACCCAGGACCTCGTGCGTGCTAAGCACACACTCTACCCCTGAGCTACACCCTCCCTGCCGTGCTCTGGGTCTTATACAGCCTATACAGCACGCAGCACAGTGCTGGAAATATGGTGAATCCTCAAGGGAGGCTTTTGGACTGAATTCACATTATCATCCTTTAAAACGTATGTTTAATGTCCATTGTCACCACTGCTGTGAAGAGATTTTGGTCATCATTTGAGTCCATTTCTTTCAGACAGATAAACGCTGTTGCTGGATTATAATGACACCAGCAAGTGCTGGGTTAGGAGCTTTCCCCTGTAACTCCAGCGAAAAATCTATTTAAAAAAAAAAATTTATTTTTAGGAGGGGAGGTAGTTAAACTGATTTATTTATTTTTAATGGAGGTACTGGGGATTGAACCCAGGACCTCGTGCCTACTCCCTCCACTGAGCTATGCCCTCCCTCCCGAAAAATCTATTATTGATTTCACATTAACAGCTCAGTATTTGGTTGTCTCTTGATTAAAAGGCACCAGGCATTAAAGGCAAGCTGACCCAAATAATGTCAGCTGTCAGGTGCTGAAATGTCTGTATCCATGTGCCGCAGACTCTCTCACCAGTGGCGCCCTCTAATCACAGGGGCCCCGCAAGCATAGGGTGAAGGATCACAGGCCTCCCCCACGACTCCGAAGGCGGGAGGATAAAGAACTTCCTGAGCCTGGAGAAACTGAAAGAGTGCTGCCGGAGAGCAGCAGAGTACCAAACAGACGTCCTGCCTCTGGGGCAAAATGTCTCACTTGTTTCCTGAAGTTAAGGAAAGGAGAGCCTTTCTAGAGGGGAGGCAGGGGAAGAAAGTGTTCTCTTTTGCACAATTTTATATTGACTTCAGTAGGTAACTCACTGATGAAGTTACCCACAAAAACTTAAAATTCTGAAGTTTGAGTCTCTTGTTAGTCTTCTATCAGAAATTACCACCAACCAACTGGCCTAAAACAGCACTCATGGGTTAGCCCACAGTTCTGAAGGTGAGAAGCCCTGGTGGGCTTGACAGGGCTCTCTGCTTCAGGTCTCCCAAGGTCAACATCAAGGTATCAGCCAGGCTGGGCTCTTATCTGCAGGCTCTGCAGAAGATTCTCTTTTGAGCCCATTCAGGTCGTTGACAATTGAGGTCCTTGTGGTTTTAGGACGAGGGCCCCACTTCCTTGCTGGCTGCCAACCAGGGTCTGCTCTCTGTTTCTAGGGCCCTTTTCATCTTCAAACCCAACACACAGTGACATCGAATCCTTCACAGCTTAGATCTCTGACTTTTCCTTTTGCTGCTCGTCAAATCTTCATGATTTTAAAGGGCTCAGGAGGGAGATGAGGCCATCTGGATAATCTCCCTCTGCCATATAATGTAACCTAATCACAGAGGGGATGGTCCTCATAGTCACAGCTCCCCCACACACAAAGGGGAGGGGATTATGCAAGAGTCAGCTTCATTGGGGGTCATTCTTAGAATTCTGCCTACCCTAAGTCTCAAAGTCTGTTTTCTCTCAATGGAGAATAAAGGAACGAGAACACTCAAGCACACCATGAAATTTCATTTCTTCCCTTTCAACCTTCGTGTTGTGAGGATTGGAAGAGGTAAGGTTGATTATCTTGAAGGGTCTGGGCTAAATGATCTACCTGGGTCATGAAGAGGTTGAGGGGGGCCTCACTTTCCCACTTGAATATGTTGCTCTTTTAAAGCCAAAGTCAGACTTTTAGAAAGTTAATGTTTCTTGTTATTCTCTTTACCTATTTGTGAGATCCCACATTCCTGAAGCCTTGAAGGATAGAGAGATAATAAAATTTGATTATAGGCATACTCAGGGGACATTGCAGGTTCAGTTCCAGACCACCGCAATAAAGTGAACATTGCAACAAAGCAAGTGACACACATTTCTTCCATTTCCCAGTGCATATAAAGGTTATGTTTACACTGTACTGTAGTCTACGAAGTGTGCAACAGCATTATGTCTAAAAAAGGTGTGCATACTTTAATTAAAAAATACTTTATTGCTAAAAAATGCTAACCATCATCTGAGCCTTCAGTGACTTAACAGTAACGTCAAAGATCACTGATCACAGATATTTGAGGTATTCAGAGAATCACCAAAACATGACACAGAGAAAAAAAGTGAGCAAATGCTGCTGGGAAAACGGCATCAACAGACTTGTTGAACGTGGGGTTGCCCCAAACCTTCAATCTGTAAAAAACACAGTATCTGGGAAGCTTCGTAAAGTGAGGCTCAATAAGGTTGTCTGTATTAAAAAGCAGGAAACATTTATGGCATATGTATTCATTCGGCAAAGATTTACTCTGTGCAAAGAAAGCACTGCTGTGTGGCGGGGATACAGCGATGATACAACCCACAGGTGCTGACCTCACAGGTTGTGATGGGGGAGAAGATAAAGTTGTAAAGGAGAGAGAAGTTTCATCCTGAGAGGCATGAAGCAGTCCAGAGAGTCTTCTAGAAGAGTGACGTCTAAGCTGATTCCAGGGTTAGTAGGAATTTTGTAGCCAGAGGCAGAATGTGCATGAGTGCATGCAGGGAGAGTGTCTCAAGCAGACGGGTTGGCGTGTTTCTGTGGTCAGTTTCCATCTCTACACTCCCTGAGGCATGAGCAAGCAGAAGGATTTGAGGGGACAGGGGTAGTGAGTGGACTGTTGAATGCATAGACTTGAAGCCCTCTGTCTTTAAAAAAAAATTGTGGTAAAATGTACATAACATAAAATTGACCATCTTAACCATTTAAGTGTGCAATTCAGCAGCATTAAGTATATTCACAGCTATCTAGTGTGCAAATGTCACCACTTTCTAGTTACAAAACAATTTCATCACCACAAATGGAACCCCCAAACCTGTTAAGTTGTCATTTCTCATTTTCCCCCTCTCCAGTCCCGGGCAACTATTAATCTGCTTTCAGTCTCCATGGCTTTGCCTGTTGTGGGTATTTTGTATCAATAGATTCATAAGATATGTGGCCTTCTTTCATTCAGCATAATGCTTTAAGGTTCACCCATGTTGCAGCATTTATTAGTATTTCACTCCTTTTTATGGCTGAGTAATATTCCATTGTTTGAATATGCCAGTTTGTTTATCCATTAATCAACTGATGGACACTTGGTTGTTTCCACCCTTTGGTTTTATGAATAGTGCTGCCATGAACTTTTTAAAAAATGGTGGCAGTGGTGATTGAACCCAGGACCTGGTGCATACTAAGCATGTGCTCTACCACTGAGCTATACCCACCCCCTGCCATGAACATTTGCGTACAGGTTTTTTATTGAATATCTGTTATCAATTCTTTGGGGAATATAATTAGGAGTAGAATTACTGAGTCATGTTTAACTTGTCAAGGATCCATCAAACTCTTCCATAGTGGTTGCACCATTTTACATTCTTGCCAACAACGCATAAGGGTTCCAGTTTCTCCATATCTTGCCAACCCCATTTGTCTTTTAATCTGAGCTCTACCGCTCACCACTTGTAAAACCTTGGCAAGTCCTTAGCTTCTCTAGACCTCAGTTTCTTATCTGTAAAATCATCAAAATAATGGCACCTCCTTTATCTTGTCTTGAGGATTAAATTCAGCTAGTGTATTTCCCCACTAGTTAATATGTGTAAGACAGTGTTTGGCAAGAGTTGGTTGAACTATATGAAATTGCTGATTGATTGCTATTGATGTACAGAAAATGTAATTTTATAGGACTCAACCTAGAAACAAGCAGTTTGTAACAATTTGTTTTCACTCAGTAAGGGCCAAATCAACATAGTTTATCTTTTAAGATTAGGGCACTCGTTAAAGGGTTTCAAGCAGGGCAGTGAGATGATGTAGAGAAAACAGGTTGAAACTAAGAGGTAACTCTGCGTTTGATTTGGAGGCTGGTGTAGCAATCCAGGTGGGAAATAACAAAGGATGGAACTCAGTAGATATAATCAAAAGAGCTTAAGAACATAAAATGAATAGGAAAAGTATATCGACCAGATGTGAGCATATACTGATTTTACTCCTTAAATATAAATATTCCTCAAACACAGCTAGATTTCTCCATCTTGTTACCACTTCACCAGTCTAAGTTACCATCTCTCAAGTAGACTGCTCTTATGATCTTCCATAGCTTTTTCATCTCAATTATTACTTTTCTTTCATATCTATACTTGATTTCTATCCAATCCAGCCTCCATATTGCAAAGGGATATTTTTGTTGTTGTTGTTGTTGGAGGGCAGGTAATTCGGTTATTTATTTATTTTGATGGAGGTACTGGGGATTAAACCCAGGACCTCGTGCATGCTATGCATGTGCTCTACCACTGAGCTATACCCTCCCCCCACCCCGGAAAAGGGGTATTAATAAAGTATTTTGGACATACAGGAAGGAAATAAGGAAAGAGGTATATTCATGTATCCAACTCACATATTAAGAAAACACACCCCCCCCAAAATTGCGGGGAAGGTATAGCTCAGTGGTAGAGCATGTGTCTAGCATGCGCGAGGTCCTAGGTTCAATCCCTAGTGCTTCCATTAAAATAAATAAATAAATAAACCTAATTACCTCCCCCCATCAAAAAAATTAAAAAAAAAAAAAAGATCTGGTTGTGCCCCTCTTGTAACCCTGTCCAATCAGAGTCTCCTCTCCTCATTCTACCTGTATTGAAATATTGCAGATAGAGGTACCCACCATCCTGATCTTGGTAGTTATCATTTTCTCACATGTGTGTATACTTTTACAACATTAATATGTGTCCATGGGTGTATCTATATTTTCTCGATGTTTTAATGCCTCATAGAGATGAAATCGCGTTGTATGTAGCTCCTTCTGCCACTTGGTCCCCAGCCCCACCCCATTAAACCTCATATTAGTGTGAAATGTTCATGCTGAAACGTGTTGTCCATTTATTTTCAGTGCGCTGGAATCTTTTCATTGTATGCACATACAAGAATGACACAGTTATCTATTCAAAAGGCAAATCTGATCATGTCTATCTCCTGTTCAAAATACCTCTGCAGTTTTCTACTGCTTGAGGCTGGAACTACAATCAGGCCTGGCTTGATTTCAGGCTCTTTCTACTGCAAAAGCCTCATGGTAAGCCCCTGGCTTCTTCCCCGTCTATTCATTAACGCCTACTCATCCTTCAGATCTCAGCTCAAATTGATTTCCGTGAGAAAGTCTTCCCTGCCGTCTCTACCATGACCACTAGGTCACTTCTCTTAAAGTGTTCGTAACACAACAATCTTTTCAGAAAAATTATCACAGGATTTAATTGCTGTTAGTCCTTCCCTCCCCAAGCTAAAAGTTTGCAGAGGCCATACTTATTTTTGCTTATAATTTCATCTCCAAGAGTCATACCGAGTGCCTGGCACTTAGTAGGTGTTCAGTAAAACTTGGCTGAATGGACGAGAAGAGAAACAGGGACTGGAAACCTTTTCCTGCCTAGTAGGTAACTTTTTCTAGTTTATTCTACTTAATTTAAACTTGTTAACTGTTAAAAGCCACTCAGTGACAATGTACTGATCCAGTAAACTTTTATTCAGTGATTCATGAATCAGTAGCATCCAATCTAGCAGACAGAAAGGAGCTCTGAAGAGCCGTGCCAGGGGAGAGATGTTAGAAGGAATGAGCACGTTATACTGGGCACTTGCTGATTGGTTAAAACAGTACCACCCTTACTTATACGGGGTATAGGGGAGCTCTAGGCGGGTCAGGTAACTTGTGCTGAGCAGGCATGTGCTGACTGGTTGACCTTAAGTCTTCCTTTTCTGAGAGAGCTGAGCATAGAAACAGTTAATTTTGGTTTGCGAATGTGGGGTTTAGCATGAGCAACTCCATTCTGGGCCTGCTTTAGGTATTGTAACACTACATATTCCAGAATTTAATTTCAAACCCTGATGGAATGCCTGGGACTGGAAACACCCTTCATCTGAAGACAACTGGAAAATGGGGTAACATATGTGACACTAACGTTTTCAGACATTGGACAACAAGTGTGAACAAAGGACTGTGAACAAAGCTGAGAGAAGGGAGAGCAGTGAGGCAACCCTTACTTTCTCCCAGAGGCATTTTTGGGACAATGGTGCAGGAAGGGAGATGCCAAGCAGAGATAGCACTCAATTCAATAGAAGAAAAAAAACCGAAAAAGGACTAAGAACAGATGAGATAATAGCAAACAAATAGCAAGATGACAGAGTTAAACTCAACCATGTTGATAACTGCAGAGCAATTAAGAGGCAGACATTCTTAGATTAAAATAAAAAGGTGAGACCCAACTGAAACAGGAAGGGAGGGGTCAGGACACAGCCATGAAAGAATGACACAGCAATTAGCACCAGGATGGCAGAAAAGTCAACTCCCAATAGACCTGGAGGCCCAAGATGGCAGGAGATTTCACCTCCAGTGGACCTTGCACTTCATTATACATTGTAATGTACTAGCCTGGTGAATGACACACCCACAGGCGCCATGACAGTTCCGAAGCTAACCATGAAAAGCCCAAGAGAGGGTGGTGGCCCAGTTCCTGGGAATCCCCACCCCTTCCCCAAAGTAACTGGAATAATCATCTCACTTGTCAGCATATAAAAACTAGCAACACCGCACCTTGTGGGTGCTCTCTTGTTCCTTCACCTTCCAAGATGGCCCACACTGTGCCTATAGAGTGTGTATCTATCTACCTTTACTTTACCCCCCTGACCCCCACCCCCCACCCCCAATCCCCGCCACGTACATCTCTCTAAATAAATCTGCTTTTATTCATCTGTGGCTCGCTCTTGGATTCTTTCCTGTGCGAAGCCAAGGACCTTCCCTTGGCAGGGAGCGTCCCAGCAACTGGACTGAGACCTGGCACACGGCCATCTTCTCGTGCCCACCCCCCAACCCCCCGCCTTTCTCCTGTATCACAACTGTTGTGCTACCTATAAGATATGTGCATTAACTACAAAGACACATAGAGGGTGAAAGTAAAAAAATAGGAAAAGATACACCATGCAGACACTAATCATAAAAGAGGTGAAGTTCCTATATTAATGTCAGGGAAAGTAGACCTGTAAGCAGATAGTGTAGGGGGGCACCAAAGAAAAAGAACCAGGAATGACTTTCTTAACATGAGAGAAGCCATTTTTGGCCTAAGCCATTTTGTGACCTAAGCCTGGAGACAGTGCTTGCGCTTGAACAGGGCTCAGCAATAATGATCCTAAGAGAACAAAAGGACAAATTTATCAGCCAAGAAGAGTAACAATAGCAAAGACAGCAATCGGTTGTAAAGACTCTGTATATGTAGTTCTATTTCAGTGGTAAAGACCAGCCTAAAGCACTGTCCTGAGCAGAGTTTAAATTTCCCCTCTGACTTTCAACCACCAGATCAACTGGAATCTAAAGGATGATGATGATGTCTTTTTCTGACCCTCAATCAACTAAACTTGGGCTGGACTGCCCAAGCCTCTGCATGATGCATGTACCCTTAGCTTAAAACCTCCCCAGTTTTGCTGTTCAAGGAGAAACAGTTTTGGGAAAGATCCCTGCTGTTCTCATTACTTGCTCCAAGTCATACTAAATCCTTCATTCTCCTCATCTTTGGCTTAATTGTGTCTTTTGGCTCAACACCCACCAACAAGTGAACTCAATTTTCGAGTAACAGACATAAAAACAAGGAATTTCACCAGAGTTAAAAAAGAGCAATCCATTTCATAATGACAAAAAAAGGCAATTCATTGAGAAAACATAGCAATCCTAAATATGCATGTACTTAGTATCAAAATTTCAAAAAATATTAAGCAAAGCCGGACAGAACCCAAGAGACAGACAAATCCATAGTCACAATTTCAGCTGGACTTTGAATACTACTCTCTCAGTAGTTGAAAGAACAAGATAGAACATCTCTAAGGACACAAAAGATGTGAAACAACATTATCTTTTCAAGGACACCTGAAACATTTACCAAGATAGATAATATTCTGAGCCAGAAACTAAGTCTCAGTAAGTGTAAAATGACTGAAAAACTACAGAATATTCCTTTTTATTACAATAAAACTGAATTAGAAATTAATTACAAAAGTTATCTGGAAAACCACAGAGAGATCTGGAAATTAAACAACACACTTTCTTGCAACTCATGGGTCAGAGGAGAAGTTGCAAAGGAAATTAGAAAATATTTTGAAGTAAAACACAGTCCATCAAACAAAAGGATAACTTCCAGTTAGACTGATTAAGGAATATACAAATTACCAACATCAGGAATAAAAGAGGGGACATCTCTGAAGATATTAAAGGGAGAAAAAGGGAGTATCATGAACAACTTAATGCTAGTCAATGAAATGGCTCAACTCATTGAGGACATAATTACCACAACCATTTCAAGAAGAAATAAAAAATTGAATAGTCCTATACCTATTAATTAAATAAAATTTACATTTAAATACCTTTCTGCAAAGAGAACTCCAGGCTCATATGCTTCACTGGTAAATTCCACTAAACATTTAACGAAGAAATAATACACAAACTCTTTCAGAAAATAGAGAAAAGATCCCTTCTACCTCATTTTATGAAATCATTTTCTGCCAACACCAAAACCAGACAGAGTCATTATAATAAAAGAAAGCTGCAGATTAATATTGCTTATGAAGGTTAGATGCAAAATTCCTTAACAAAGCATTAGCACATTGAATCCTAAAGTAGAAATGCAAAGGGCCTGGTCCAGCCAGAACAATCTTGAAAATGAAGAACAAAGACAGAGGACTTACACTATCTGATTTCAAGACATACTACAGTAATCCAGACAATGTGATATATTATGCTATATTATATAAAATTTATATATAATTTTTATCACTATATAATTTATAACGTACTATATAACATGTTATATAGTTTATAAGACATACAGTTTACATATGTTATATAAAACATATGCTATATACATTATAAAATTCTCTTTTCAATTGATTTTTGATTTTACAACAGCATTTCAATGGGGAAAGTCTTTTCAACAAAAGATGAACCACTGGGTATCTGCACATGAAAAAAGTGAACATTGATCCTTACCTCACAATTTTAACAAATACTAACTCAAAATGGATCAGATACATTAAAGTAAAAGCTAATAATATATAAGTTCTAGAAAAATATTGGAGCAAATCATTGCAATCTTGGTACAGGTAAAGATTTCCTAGGCTACAATCTAATCACCAACTATAGAAGAAAAATTTGGTAAACTATACTTTATCAACATTGAAACCTTGTTCTTTGTTGACATTGCTAAGAAAACTAAGAGACAAGCCACAAAATTGAAGAAAATATTTGTAACACATGTACTTAATAAGGGACTTATATCCAGAATGTATATATCTAAAAACTCAACAATAAGAAAACAACCCAGTAATAACTTTGCAAAATATTAAAATAGATGCGTCATAAAAAAAGACATATAAATGGCCAAAAGCATATGAAAAATGCTCAGTATTCATCAGGAAAAGCAATTTAAAAGTACAGTGTGAAACACCTCAATACCCTAAATAGAATGGCTAAATCTCAGAATGGCTAAAATTAATGAAGGATAAATACCAAGTATTGACAAGGATAAGGAGTAACTGCAACTCTCATATGCTGCTGATAGTAATGTAATGTGGTCCAAAATTAGAGTTACAGCTAACCATACGACCTATCAATTTGACTTCTATATGTTCAGCCCAGCAAAATGAAAACGTATGTCGACACAAAGACTTTACATCAATGTATATGCAGCCTTATGTGTAATAGCAAAAAATCTGGAACAACCTAAATGTCCACTGACAAGTGAATGAATATACAAAATTTGATATAGCTATTCAGTGGACTGTTAGTTTGCATTAAGAAGCAATAAACTATATATGCAACCATATAAATGGCTTTCAAAAATATTAGGCTTGGCAAAAGAAGCCAGACACAAAAGAGTACTCATTATAGGAGTCCATTTTTTCACTCTAGATAAAGCAAAACCAACCAGGTCAGAAAGTACACCAGTGGCTGGCTGGGGTGGAGGCTGCTGGCGGTGGGCTGGGGACACGATTTGCCAAGGCATGGGGAACATTTTGGGGATTACGTTTTTTTTCCTTTATTCTTGGTTATGAATCATTCTAGAAAGTCTTACGGCTAAGATTTGGAAGTCACTGAGGGGAAGAAGTATTCATCAGATGTCTATACCTTGATTGTGGTAGAAATTACATAGGGCATACATATTTGCTACAAAAAACAAAAAAAACCCCAAACACTTAACTATACCTTTAAAATGGGTGTATTTTATTTTATGTAAGTGATAGCCTACTAATAGTTTATCTAAAAAATGAAATGGTTAAAAAAATTGCAGCTTCCTTGGATATATTCCAGACTTAGTGAATCAGAAAGTTGGGACAGCGGGGCTTGAGAATTTACTTTAAAACAAAACAAAATTCCCACATGATTCCGTTTAAATTTAAGAAATGCAGATGCTTTGGGAAACATGGACAGTCAGGCACATTTTAAAGTTTGATTGTTAACAGTACACTCTGCTGGTTTCACCAGACGTCTCATGAAGCTGCTAAGTGAGCATCATTCTTGGATGCCCTTGACCTTCATTATTAGCCTCACCTGGATCCACCTTCTGGCGGTATCTCCCTTCTGCCCCCATCTCCCTTCTGCCCCCAGTTCTCATGGTTATGTTCTATTGTTGTTTCCTAATTTTTACTTTTACTTCTTTTGTGTTTTCTGTGTGTGGGGTAATTAGGTTTCCTTATTTATTTATTTTTAGAGGAGGTACTGGAGAACGAACCCAGGACCTTGTGTATGCTAAGCATGTACTCTCCAGTTGAGCTATACCCCACCCCCATATTTTTTTAAAGTAGGTAAAGGGACCATAGCTTATATATTGTATCCACAAAGCATAAGTGCCGATTGTCCTTTGGGTTCACCCACAGGAATGTTTTGGGAACCAACCGCTGTCACTTTGAAGCAATCACAGGCCTCCCTCGAGTTTTCCAGAACATTTGGGCCCAGACAGTATTAAGGTCGTAACTTAGCACTTCTTTAGTCCTGAGGGTTTTTGGACAAGATAGCAGATTTACGCTATTTTTTTTTTTTTTAAGATAGGACTAGTTTTGATTTAAAAATGTGACCCTGAAAATCGTCTATTCAATGTCTTAAGTTACCTCTGAGCTGTTCCATCAGCAATCAAACAAACCAAATCACTTGAAACTCCGAGGAGACTCCGTATTTTATGTTGCTGTTCCTGAGATTTCCTTGGAGATGATACATTTACAGTATCAAATTCTAGCAGAGCAGTTCACAAACAGCTTTTCCCTTAGCGTCCTGACCCATGACGTGTCTTTCTGGCAGGCTGATTGGTGTTCCTTCAGAATCAGGTTCTCCCTGATTTTAAGCTGAGCCTATTCCTGAAATAATTATCACCTGGCTTCACTGACTGGGCTTTGGTCAGGCCACTGGGGATGTGCTGGGGTTTGTCCTTTCGGAAATACAAGTGAAATGTAACAGACTGCAGAGAGCTGTATTTTCCAAAATGCCTTATTTATGGTTTTCTCTTTATACTTGGCTTGGAATCAATCTTGAAAGTTTTGTGGCTGAGACTTGGAGGTCACTTGGGGGCAGAAAGCCTCATCAGGTTGATTTTAACTGGCTAGTTTATCTCCTGTTTCAGGTCCAAACAGAACTTTCTGTTTTTCATTCTAAAGTTGACATGATTGCTTACCAAAAAAATTCAGAGAACGGAAAAATCTTTAAAGATCCAGAATTAACATTATCACACGTATCAGGTTTTCCTGTGAAATGTATGGTATACACACGCATGTTTAACAACATGGGGTCCAATGAAACACACTATTTTATAAACCACCCTTTTCACTAAATATACCGAGAACAGTTTTTCGTAGATTAACCCTACCACAGTAAGTGGCTGCTTACAACAGATATTCTCTCATTTATTTTTGTACAGTCCCCCAAAGGTGGACATGTAGGTTTTGGGGTACTTTTTACAGCTCACTCAACACCCACTATTAACTCCCTTCTCACTGCCGCCCTTGGATTCTAAAAGCTGGAAGGATAAACACTTGCTTTCCCAGATACCCTTACAGGCCAGGCGGCCACGTCATTTGGGTCTGGCCAATGTGACAGAAATGGAAGCAGGTAATAACGATTCCCTGCGCCCCACAGGAGGCACTGCCCCAAGGTGCCACCGTCACCCCTGAAAACAGAGCAGGAAGAGGGGAGCCTGGCTCCCTCACAGCGTCCCCAGGCTCCAGTCTGCCCAGGATGCCCACTGTTGGACTTCTTACAGCACGAGATAAACAGACCCCTTACTTAAACCACTAACAAAACCATCTACAAAATGCCTCGCTAGGTTATTTCTTCAAGGTAAGTCCCCAGAAGTAGAAATGCCGGATTAAAGAGTATGCTACGCGTTTTTAAATGCTTTTTAAATGTTTTATCAGTTGACACTCCCACCAACCCCAATACTGTTACTGACCTGAGTCCTTGGATTCTTCAGTTGGTAAGAAGCCAGACTGGGAATTTCAAGCAAGGCTTTACTGGGCTGGAGCTGCAGCACGAGGGAGTGAAAACAAGAAACTGGTGCCCGAGCTCACTCTCCTAGGAGGGTGGGCTGGTCCCTAAATAGGGTCAGGGTGGGGGTGGATGGGTGGGTCAGGCTGGAGGGATGGCTTAGGTGGGCTGCCCACCCACTAGGTGCTGCTGCGCACAGGGATCATGCGCAGAACCCTGCCTGTGCTCCCACCACCTCAGAAGTGGCTGTTGGTTTGTGGCCTTTTTGTATCTTATTGTTCATAACTGCCCAAACTGGGCATGCCTGCAGTTATTTTTAGTCCCTTATAGTTTCTTTGTATTCTCTCGCTGGAAGAGACGTTTGTTCAGGTCCAAGTGCAAGCACTCTGCTCTCCAGTTAAGGGTCCCAGGTCCCAGTGTGTCTCAACACGAGTATACTCCTTTCTCTACACCCTGCTAACTCGGGACATTATCACTTTAAAAAAAAAACAAACCAGCTTTATTGAGGTATAATTGATACACAAAGAACTGCACATATTTGATGTGCACAATTTGATGAGGGCTGATGTTTGCAAAGACCCGATGCTATCACTACAATCAAAGTAATAAACATATCCGACACCTCCCAGAGTGTCCCTGTGCCCCTTCGTGGTTTGTGTGTGTGTGATAAGAACAGTTAACATGCGATCTACTGTCTTAAAATTGTTTTCCAGCTTTACGGAGACAAAACTGACATACAACATTGTGTAAATTTACTTCTTAACAAATTTTAAAGTGCACTATATGGATTATGGATTGCGTTATCACTTTTTTTGGGAACCATTTCCAAACTGATAGGTAAAAAAGATTATCTTATTGTTGTAATTTGTATATCTTTGGTTACCACTGATAATTCATGTTTAGGGAATTCGTGGATTTCTTTTGTAAACTTCAGGTTAGAGGAGGGGACTTAGCTTATCTTTGCTTGTGGGCAGTTTTGGGGGATATGGCTTTTCAGGTGATTTCAATGCATGCTAAATTGTGACCCAGTTTGAAAACACTGCTCAAACAAGGTAATCAGTAAGAGTGTCCCGGCAAATTTAGAAACTATACAGTTAGATAAAGTTGGCTCTTGGTTAACAGTAGCTAATGGCAGCAAGAATCTATATGGTGCCAGGCACTGCTCTAAACACTGGACACATGTTAATTCATTCAGTGTTGACAATAATCACAGAGTGTAGTAATAATTAGGTATAGAGGGGAGTAGTATCTTGGCCCAAGGACACATGGCTAGTAAGTGGCAAAGCTGGGTTCCAGCCCAGGCTACATAGTGCCAGAGTCTGGGCTCCCAACATTGCACAGTAAGGCCCCAGGGCTGTAACAAGTGCCTGGAGGGACTCAGGTTTCCTAGCAACAGCATTGGTGGAGGGTCCTTCTGTCATCTTGCCAAGCTGGGATGATTGCCTATACTGTTCCGAACACTGGGAACGCTAAGAGGAGGAGCCCGTTCTAGGAAAGAGGTGGAATCAGCGGGTCCTCACTCAACTAGACTGGGTAGGCTTTTCTGAACCTAGTTAACAGAGGATGTAAGAGTTTCCAATAAGCGCACGGGGCTCCAAACTTGTGATGGACATAGTTCTGGGGTTCTATCCCATCCTTAAATGTGTTGTCCCAGGCTCGAATTACGTGACATAGTTCTGCTGTATTCCCTCTCATGTTTTAGGTTGACCTGTCACTGTAAATGATTTAAAAATTAAATTTTAAATTCAATTATTTAAAAATTAAATCTAAACTTAAAAAAATTAAATTTAAAAGTTAAACTAAAAAATTTAAAGTTTCTGCCTTTACAATACAAACCACACACTTCAAAGATTTATTTTCAACCCATGGATGAAGGCTATGATCCATTTTTTTTCTGGAAGAATTCTGGGAAAACTCTTTCCAAATTACTTTAGCATAACGAAAAGATCATTTGTTTCTGCATTAAGCGAATCAATTTATCCTCAGTTATACAGCTGTTCAAAGTTGTTCAATAGTTGAGTTTTTCTGTCATGTGCTAAACCTAAATAAAACCTTTATACAGTGAACTTGGTAAGTATGCATAAATCAATAAACTTACATGTATTTTAATGGCATAAATGGTCTAGGGTAGCATTCTTCAGATCGGTGCACAGAAACAATTCATGGGTGTGCAGGCAAGGATGACTTAATTGGACTTGGTATCTAGATCATTATCTTCCATCTGAACTCCTGCCTAAACAGATCAGCCTTCAGCCTCCTGAGATCAAGGCACTCCTTTCTCCCTTACATGTGAAAAACTTCTTGGAATCTTATTCTTACACCTCAGGGTGTAAGACCCTCCAAGGTGGTGAAAAAGTGAGTAACTGTAATGGCTGAGTAACAAGAGTTCACAGAAATCGATGAATTTAGAAATAGTTAAAATAATTAAATCTTAACATGTCATAACCTGTTGTGATCAAGTATGATGGGGGAAGTGAAATGGAAATACAAGTTCAAGGAGAGAAACTAATGATGTAAAATTTCCTACTTAAAAAAAGCTTACTTGTATCTCTAAAAATGGGTGATGGAACCATCAAACAAAACATTCTGTTGGATACATTTACAAAAACCGATGTAACAGTTTTTTTTTTTTAAGTTAATAGTTACAGTATGCTAAAGATTGCATCCTTTTCAACCATTTCAACTTACAAAAAACTGTAGATGTCAAATTTAAAATGTGCGAAGGGGCACATAATTACAAAAAAATGGTTTAGGGACTAGTGAAGCAAAAAAGTTTGCAGATCACTTGTCTATGGTTATCTGTTTACTTTTTGACCACCACAGGAGCGTGGCTGTCCACTGTCTATAAACTGGGGGCAGGTGAGTGTGGGATACATAGACATGGCCACTGAGACACCAACCCTGCCGGGCTGCACTAGACTTCAGCACTTACTTCCACGGCGGAGAGGTGGCCTCCACGGCACTCTCCCCACTTGGTGTAACGGCCTTACCAGTCTGCCCGCCCTCCTTACCGTGAGCCTCCGTACTTCCTGAGCTGTCCGTGCACCGCTCTAATTAAGACGTCTAAGAGTCGGGTAAGGCGAGCTTAGATGAGATAGTAAATACTGATCTAAGGAGGGAAGGGTATGTAGCTCAGTGGTAGAGCATGTGCAAGGTCCTGGGTTCAAGCCCCAGTATCCCCATTAAAAAAAAAAATTGAAATAAACAAACCTGATTACCCTCCCCAAAATTAAGGAAAACAAACCTCATTGTGGGTTCAATCTCTAGTACCTCCATTAAAAAAATTAAAAATAAATAAACCTAATTACCGCCCCACCATCCTGGGCCCTAGGTTCAAGCCCTAGTACTTCCATTAAACAAACCAACCAACCAACCTAATCCCTGCCCCCCTCAATTCTCATCTCGGGTCCTGAATACAATCTCTAGTATTTCTATTAAAAGAAAAGAAAAGAAAAGAAAAGAAAAGAAAAGAAAAGAAAAGAAAAGACAAGACAAGACTACTCTAGTTCACATTTTTGAAGACTATTAATAGTACTTTTACTATATCCTGTAACAAGTACCCATGCTGACTTACTGTGTAAACATACGATTTTCATCTGGCTTTCTGAAATGTTGACAAGAGTTACATCTACTTTATACTGCTTTCTCCAAACTCCCTAAGGCTTCCAGTTACCCCAGAATGGGACATTTTTCTTTCTTGAAATAGTTCAAAAAATGTTGTGTTTATTAATAAAACCAAAGTAACACACACACACACACACACAACAATCAAACATAAAGACAAAAACCCCTACAAAAAACCCCAAACAAAACCCCAAGAGTAACAGCAATGCTCCCCCCAACACATCCATAAAAGATCTGTAACAATAACTGTATCACGACTAAAGGGAAATCATAATCTGTTGACTATTTCCTTTGAGAAGACTTCTGTGTGACATCTTTAGGAAAAGGTAATTAATACATGTAAACATGTTTATACAGATACAGGGAGCTAAACGCTCTCCCCCCGTTTTAATCTCTCTTTTCATTCACTTCCTACTTTATAGACTGTATCTATTTGCATTTCATTCTGTGTGTTTCTGTTTGGAGCAGATGAATTCTTACACATCTGCATTTTAAATTAAATCTAAATCCTCTTTAATATAGCATGGAAGAAAAAAAAAAAAAAAGACTGACCAGTGCCAATTTAGTTTCAGCCATTTTATATAGGAATCTCAAAGCATCACATTTCCTTGTACTCTGGGAACAATATATACCCTAAACAAAAGGTTATGGAGGGAAGGAAATGTAATTGATTCTGAAGAGCGTGAACATCTGCGGAGAATGTGTTCTAAGAGAAAATGATCTCTGAGGCCCCACGCATGATGATGAAACGGTCTCTACTTACCCATGTCAGAGCAGTAAGTCTGCCCTGCACGCCCCTTGCCAAGTCCAGGCCACTAAGCAGAGTCAGACTACAGATGCTTGAAGCTACTTTCTACAACACAGAAACCAACAGAAATGGGTATAGAAGACTTGACAGAACTAAATTTGTTGAAAAAAGTCAGAAAAACTTCATTCTGATGCAAATTTTGTCACCGAATGTAATGTGATTGTGGCAAAGTCAGTTTCTCTCTCCGGGCCTCAAGTTTCTCGTCTTTGACGTGGGAGAGCTGGGCCAGACGACAGAGAGGTTCTTGCAGGTCTGTCTACAATGATGAGATTAACAGACTACTTTTTCTTCTGGATGTCCCGTAAATAGACTTTCCGTTGTAAGTGGAGAGAGCAAAAATTCTAACACAAGTGATTTAAGAACATCAACATTTATTTAACATGATAAAAAAGAAATGAGATATGAACATTTGCATTTAAACAATAGTAAGTAGCCTTTAATACTTACATTACAGGTGCTCATTGTATAATATATACACAATGAACATAATTACATTTGTACACAAACTAAGTACTGGATTTGAGAACCTGCTTATTGCTGTACACATCTAGTCCAATGAAGCAGAAGCCCAGTACTTCAAAATACCTACATTTTAAACGGTTTTTTAAGAAAAAGGAAGCGGTAACATTTGTAGTTTTTAAGCTGACAAGAGTGTGGCAGTAACTGCTGACACTGCAATCTGACCGAGAAATAAGTATAGCAGAAAACGGACATACTTCACTTAGCAATAATAAAATGGCACATTTTAAATATATATATAAAATTTTTACAAATCAAGTGTGAAACAAAGCATTGCAGTAGCCAAAATGGGAAAAAGGAGAAGAAAATAAAAGAAAACAAGCTTCATTGGAAATAATAACTAAATTTATGTACTGAAAAGCCAAAAGAAATATAAATCCACCTAGACTTTAGAAACATCAAAATCTGGAGATCAGCAACTAAGAAAGCTCTGTCTGTAGACCACACACTAAAAAGCACCTTTACTTATGTGCTCTGAAATCATAGCAGCAAGCTGGTGTCGGAAGAATAACCTTGAGATTACACTACATAACCTTGAGTGTACATATGGGCCATTAAAGCTGTTTTGGAATAAACATTTTCCAGAAGTGATAAAATGATGCTCTGTGGCCAAAAGCATCAGAACTATGAATTTCATAGATTTAAAATATACTGTACAATATCTTCTCACATTGCCAAAGGTCCGCGTCCTTAGCTTTGAATGGTTTCAACAGAAGTCAGTATAGCTGAAAAATACAGAGAAGGAAAATTACTTTGACACCTGCAAGTTAACGAATGACCATTTCCTAAAGTAACTAAGGGTGACATTCTCTAACAACAGCACTGACAAGCATGGCCATGAAAATCCTAAAACATAATACAATTGAAGGACACTTTCTCTTCATTTCCATACGCTTAATTCACAAAGCAAAGAAACACAATGCAGTAAAAGAGCAAGTCAGATGAAAAAAGTACCCAAACTTGTGGCTGAATCCAAGAGATCAACAAAATGAGCAAAGATTTGCATAATTTTACTAAAATATGTAATACTAAATTGAGCTCCGTACACAGCAGTGTCATTTGTAAAACTTTCCTAAGTCCTACCCAAACTGCTAGTTCAGAAAGATGACACACACGCAATGAAAAGAAATAAAATAATGCACGTTCGAATGCCACCAGTTGGTGGACTGCATGCCACAAGGCTAGAAAACCAGCAGGAACTGCGCCTCATTGCAGGATGTAATGCCACTGGCTCTCGGAAGGAAAGCAAAACAAAACCAAATCCAACAACAACTTAAGGAACTTGGAAATGCATCTGAGTTTTAACCATGAAAATTTTTTATTATCAGAATGGTTCAAATACAATGAATTGTAAATTGTTGATTGAACCAAAAGATACTGAGAGTGGCTCTTAATGTACATTTCTCTCCATTAAGATGGACAGAGGCCAGTGACCAACTCCCTGCACAGGAGGAATCAAATGAACATAATGTTTATCATTCCTATGTCTGGGGTTATTCTGTCACTCGTGGCAACTGCCACTTCTGAATGTATGAAGTTAAAAGTTTAAATACGTGAGTGACAGAGGCAAGACACAGGTTAAGACTGTAACAAACAGAAGGTTAGCGACCCTAGTCGATCCTGCACAGACACCAGGTGACAACAAACAAAGCCTTTTCTAGGCTCCAGACAGACATGATCTCAAATAAAAGTTACAGATGTTAAATGGCAGTTAAATGTAAATCCTCTGGCTGAAAGAAAGAACACAGACTATAGCTGCTACAAAAAGGTGTGGCTGGAAGTAGCTTCTAGAAAATGAGCACTATGGGACAAAAGACGCAGTCAGGGTAGTCTTTGTGCTCATTTATTTTGAGAATCTAAAAATCAAAGAGTATGTCTGTATTCATGCTTCTAACGTCTGTATTTTCTTGGCTTACAACTGTTTAACAGAAATAAGTGGTAATCCAAAAGCACCACATCTGGTAGATGCTGTGAGGGGGAAAAAAAAAGCAGAAGAAAAGGCATAAAATGCTCAGTCTATACCTCACAGCTTTTCTGAAAAATATAAAAAGCACATAAGTACAAAATAGCAGAATAAAAGGAAAGACCTTAGGAAATTATTCTGAGCTCTAAAAGTGTGGTCTAGAGCACTTGTGGAGAAAGGCTCCTTCTCTGTGACTCCATGGCTACCTCCCTGACTTAAAAAAAAATTAATTATTTAGAAATAATTTCTGGTGAATCTTAAAGATTTTATCTTCCATATCTAGTTGGCTGTACCACAAACTTTTCTTTATCCGTGAAAATAATTAGCCAGCTCCCAGTGCAGTTGATGTCATGTCGACTGTGAAAAACATTACTCGATCAAAATGTAATGACTTAAACAGAATTCTCAGACCCGACCAGGGAAAGAAACGTTTGGTCGGCGCACAGCTGCAAAACACTGGGAGGCTTGTCTTGGCACAGGCCCTACCCTCCGGGTTTTGCTGTTTTTACGGATAATGAAATAAGAGACAGAGAAGATGTTGTCACGCAGCAAATCACTGAAGGGCCAATGCTGGGAACTGGAGTTCCTGCCCGTGGTTCAAATGACCTAGTCGCTCTGCCAGCTTCCTGGACGCGCAGGCCAGAACTGATCGCAGTTTTTTATTCACTAAACCAACAAATGAACTAAATCCAGGCTGAAAGCTCTAACAGTAAAGCACAAAAACAATAGGAAAGGACGTACTTTTTCTGAGACTACACACACATGAAATGTGATCCTTCCGTGAGCTGCGGCTGCGCGGACGGAGCCGGGGATGCCGAGGGTGCCGAGGACTCGGGAGACGGGGACAGGCTCTTCGCTACAACACACCGGGAAAGCGTGAGAACGGAGAAGTCAGAGAGACGCCTTGGGACAAGAACCCCCCGATGCTGCGATCCCAACACGAGACGTACATATTTCGGGAAGGAATTCTTAGCTGTATTTTGGTTCTGTTTTTTTTTTTTTTTTCTCTAATCTGGAAACCAATTATTTGGTACGAAATGTCACTTGACAACTGTTTAAAAATTCTTCCTTGTACACCTTAAACTTATATAATGTTATATGTCAATTACATCTCAATAAAATGGCATTTTTTTCCTTCCCTTTTTTTTTTTTTTTTTTTGGCTTTGAGGTTAATTTTCAGATGTCTATCAGTGAATCGTTCCTGCTGGGTCTCACTTGTATAAAAGTCTTTTTAGTTCCATGTAGCTAAATAGTACAGATGGTTTAAATGTTGTGGTTTTAATGCACACACATACCCCTTTAACCTGGACCTACCGTAACAATAACTGAACGTGATCAGTTACAATTAAAAAAAAATGTGAGAATTCCTATGCACATTGGCTTACTAGTGGGTAAGAGGCAAAGCAAAAGACAGTGCTTAATACTGGTTACAAAGGAGCATGGCTGACAATGTAAATTTCCATGTTATATGTATATGACACAGAAAATGCTCTTCTTAAGAACAGACCTGTATAATTGAACTTCATTGTACTTACTCTCTGCAAAATGATTGGGGGCAGGTTGTGGGAGAGGTGGGGAGAGGAGAAAGGATTACCAGGAAGAGATTTTGCTTATGGACTATGAAAAGTAAAGCTGATAATTTACACTAGCGGTATGAATCCCCTGCCCCCATCCCTTGCCAAAAATCAAAGAAAAAAAAGAAAGAGAGAAAAGGTTTGTCAAGAATCCAAAAATTAAAAAAGAATGGCATAGAAAATTTTACTTTAAAAAAAATTTTTAAAGAAAATTTTATTTTTTAACATGCTATGTATGCATCATGATCTTCTACTATCAAAGAGAAACCCAGATGTGAGTTATAACAGGAGCTAAGTAAACAAATCCATTCTACCAGTTTAGATATTCAGTCTCCCAGAGTCCCCAAAGGGGTAGGTTTATGAATACTGAGAATCCAGCCTGGGAGAAACAGGTAAATTTTCCAAGTACTAAAAGATCAAAGATCTTCTTCTCAGGAAAAAGTGTACAGTGTGTTGAGGTTCAGATTTAAAAAGCTAACAAAACAAAACAAAACAAAAAGAACACACTGATGGCCATGCCAGGACAGATGGCGGATCTGGCTCTTAGGCAGGGGCCGCCCTGTCCTCTTCTGCAGCCGCATCCCTCCTGGACGTGTGGGTGTGGGACCGCAAAGGCCGACTGGGCTGCAGTCAACGAACCTGAGTGGCTCCCCTGCTAGACTCTCCAAGTGGCAAATACATTCAGAGGGTCAGAGGAAGCACCAGTGAGACAATTATGAAACAGGCAGTATCTACCTGCCATTGCTTGATTTCCTCGAGAAGCCTCAGGAGTAAGTTCGTAGGCAGTAACAGTTTCTTCCTGCTCTTGAGCATCGTCCTTCGTATCTTCCTCAGGGTGGCCTTCTGGTTTATGATTTGTGACCTGTGACTCATCTTGAGGGCTAATGAAAGTAGATGGATATTTCAAAGTTTGCTATTCTACAATACAATTCATTTTTTTCTTCCAACTTATGAAGTTTTAACTCTATGGAAGAGATACCATCATCTGTATTTAACAGCTGCTATCATTTTGCTTGCATTTTTCTTTGTCTGCATTTTGCCAGTCTTGTTTCATTCTAGACCCTCAGCCCCCAGCTCCCCAAATTATTTTTAAAGCAGATTCCAGACATACAGTCCAATCGGTAAATGCCATCAAATATCCAGGTAGTGCCCAAATGATCCTGAGTGCCTCACAGTACCGTCTTAAGAGTTATCTGAATCAGGATCCAAAGTCCATATGTTATATTTGCCTGACAAGTCTCTTAAAGTCTACCTTTATCGAAAATAGATCACTCCACACACCTGTTTTTATTCTTTGCCGTTTATTTGGGAAATAACCTAGTTTAACAGTCCTATATAGTTTACTACATTCTAGATTTTGATGACTGCATTCCTCCTATATTTTATAAACTGATGTGATTTTTCTTACTCTACTATTTTACTTCTTATTAATTTTATTTTTTATTGAAGTGTAGTTTGATTTATAATGTTAGCTTCAGGTGTACAAAGCAGTTCAGTTATATATATGTATTTTTCAGATTCTTTTCCATTATAGTTTATTACAAGAAACTGAATATAGTTCCCTGTGCTATATAGTAGGTCCTTGTTTATCTATTTTATATATAGTAATGTGTATCTGTTAATCTTAAACTCCTAATTTATCCCTTCCCCCCTTTTCCCTTTTGGTAACCATGGTTTGTTTTCTATGTCTGTGAATCTATTTTTGGTTTGTAAATAAAATTTTAAACTGATATGATTTGAGGCTTGATCAGATTTAGGTTTTGTGGGGTGAGGGGCAAGAGATACTTCTTCAGGTGGGTTTCTCGCTCTGCTGTATTAACAGGTTGTTAAAAATGACCGGTGATGTCAGGGGCTATCAGCCTGACCCATTCATTATAAAGTTCCCGGTCAGATTTTTTCAGCTCACAGCTTTCACAGCCACTGAGGAATATTGTTCATCCCCATTATTTCAATAAGGTTAGCAAAGCAGTGATATAGTCCAAGTGTCTCATTCCTTATTGAGCGAAATTCTTCTAAAAGGAAAAAAAGATTCCTCATAAGCCGTTTTGGTTGCCGTTTGGGAAAACTCCGCTAAATATTTCATTCTTTCCCTTTATGTACCAGGTTTTGGAACAAAAAGCCCGATTCCCTAGCATCCTCCAAAGTGACCAACAAATTCCTTTTTGTTGTTTTTGTATCATCATGAACTCACGGATTTTTAATAGACTGGATGTGTTTTAACCTATGTCTATTAACAAAAATTCAGAAGAGATTTTTTTTTATCAGCTATTGCCAAATATTTGTCGGATTCAGTCTTGCTCTTCGTTGAAGAGATAAAGGCATTCCTAGTAACACGAAATCACAGACAACTCAGACGACCGATCAACGCTTATCACTCTGCAGGCAGCGCGGAGGTGCTTACTGTCACTGCTCGTGTGCCTTTGGCATTTAAAAAAAAAAAAAAGACATTGATTGAACACTTCCTAAGTGTTTAGCCCACTGCCAAGTGCTACATACCTGTTTCCTTATTTAATCCTTACAACACACTTGTGAGATTAGATACCATTATTATCCCCATTTTTACAAGTGAGGGACCTGCGTTTAGGAAGGTTATGGAAATTGCTCAAGATCCTACAGCTCCTAACAAGCTACTCCGGGACCAGAATCCAAGACTTTGGACTCTGAAGTTTCCCATTTTTAAGCAGGTATACGATTTTGTGAATGACTCCTTTGTTTGTTTGCTTTCCCCAATTATTACCTGTGTGAAACATCCGCAGGCATTTTTTCTTCGCTTCTTTCTTTATCTATCACTTCCTCAGAACTTACTCCATTTGGCTCAGGTGTGAAAAGTGTTTCAGAAAAAACATTTTTAGTTTTTTTAAACTGCAGAAGAAGAAGAAAAATTTTGTTTTTCAAGTCATTTTTACCACATTTAATGTGTAAGTGAACTATCTAAAATGATTCCTAAATAAAAGTTTATTTAAAAACCATACCCTACCAAATATTTACTGAAATACAAATTTAGATTCGAGTATATTAAAAACATTCATATTCCTTACTACCAGGAATAAAAACTACACTGCCATTGCCTAGCTGCTTTGGGAGATAAAATTCTTTAACTAGGTTAACGATAATTTATTCTGGCTTTGACTGATCATGTTTTAGGTCTTCAATTAACCCATTTTTTGATGTGGCTAAATCTATCAATCAAATTATACAAATCCCACCATTTCACTCAGATCTAGAGCGTCTGTGACAGAATGACATATAACCTTCCCACTTGATTTCATCTTCAAAAATCCCCCCCTTTGGGGTATCTGTCCTACAATAATCTCCCCACCTCTTGGCTGAGATCTGTATTTTGAGGTTCGGCTTCTTTTAGTCGGACAGTCTCTGCTGCAGGAGTTTCATGGCTTGGTTTTACATCATTTTCTTTAATGATGGCGTCCAGTTCCTTAATGCTATCGTCCCTCCTTCGAGTCTGTTCAACAGACAGACAGCATCTTTAGGTTCATGCTATACAGTCAGGCACAGTTTTTAGACAGCACCTGCTAATTTCTTTTTTAAAGTTGGCACTTCACTCACAAGGAGGTTTCTTAGGAAAAAGCAAGAGAGGCATCTTATATATAATATATTAATCCTCTATCATTCTAATTTGTAGACTGTTCAGTTATTCAATGGTTTAATGAGATGAATTTCCATCAGCAGTGTTTGCTCCTGATTAGTCAGGAAGGGGGTTTCTAAGAAGACAGGGAAGCACCTTCAGCTGATCCACGTCCGCCAGTGCGGACAGACCAGACTGAAGCCACTAGAAAGGTTCGCTGGTCTGCTCTCATTTACCAGTCGGGGTAACAAACAAATAATAAGAAACAGAATGACGTCTCTTTATAAGGCTGACGTTAATAAGTAGAACTCTTACTGAGAAACTCTTGCTATAATTTAGGTCATGTTAAATTAGGACACAGAGTAATACACGTTTTATTGGGAGGGGAATTGGGGACCATCTTGGTAACCTGCATGGCGTTTTACATTTGTTGAAAGCACTTTTATCTTCTTAGTGTCTGTGCGGTAGGTGGAACAGGTGGTCTCCACCTGACGTACAGCAGAGGAGATTAAGTCCACAACTGTCACGAGGGCACCCAACAAGTAATTCAGCTGCGGTTTTTTGAACCCAGGCTATTTGCAGTTTACTGAACTGTCTTAGTATTTTATTATAAGAGTTAAATAATATAAAATAACTATCCATGTTGTCAACATTAAAAAACCACGTAACGCTATGATTCTAAGATTCAAGAGATATTAGGTTTACCCACAAGAATGATTAAAAGCAACTGATATACCTGGGTAACCCTGAATGGATTATCCCTTATATTTGAAGGACTTGGTAACGGTGACTGGTCTAAAGCACCAATAACATTTAATCCTTTTTTCTTTTCCCTTAAACACGCTTGTTGATGCCTCCTGATTCTTTCCATCTGCTCTTCCACAGTCATCCTAGGGCGAGTGCTTTCAGCCAAACACAGCTGTTCCACCGCACTTCTTGGTCTTTCCTTTAAATTGAAAGTAAAAAGATGAGCACATGAATACAGAATAACGTCTGAAAAGTTGGTTGGAATAAAAAGGTTCTCAAATGCATTTATTTTGTTTTCAAAATCAAAGGTGGAGGTTTTAGAATGTCATTTAGATAACAGCAGGAAGGAAAATGACTCCACACGTGCATTGATACACGGTCAGTGATGGAAAGAGAGAGGGGACCTTAACGAGGCGACTTTTTTTTTTTTAAATACAAAAGAGTATGGTAGCTCTTGAGTGACCCTAACCCATGAGCCTGAAACAGGCAATTATATGAAACTCAAACTAGGAGGAAACAGGGGGCATGGCTTTTAAATATCAGTGATTTCTTTTACTATACTAAAAATGTTACGTTTTGTTCTGTAATTTTTACTGTGAAAAAGACTGGTAAGAGAAAATATCGTTAGTTTATGAGCAATAATAAAAATGTGGAAGTATCTATCTTCTATAAATCAAGATGGTTATATGTGAAAATTTTACAATGTGTATGTGTATATACATGGCTCATTTTTATGGTTCACTGAGGGGCTTAAAAATATCAGTCACATTAAACAATCACTTCTTCTCACTTTCTTACTAAAGATATAAAACATTGGTGTAAGATCTGAAATAAATACATCAATAATTAGTCATTAGGAAATTCTAGCTTATTTTATAGAAAAGAAATGTTAGAGATTAAACTATTTTAAGATCTACAGAGGAGAACGTGTGGGTTTATGTGTGTCCTCCGGACTGAAGTGCTGGGAAGTGACTGAGACACTGGTGGGGCCACTGGAGTTCGAGAAAAAAACCCAGCGCAGAGAGGCCAGTATTTCTGTGACCAAGCGGGATGCCAGGAGAGTGGCCAAGATCCTTTTCTCTCCACTGCCATCTAAAACGTGTCTGCAGGGCCGTACCTGCAGCTCTAGAGCTGTTTCCCACTGTACAGAATGAGTATCTCAAAGAGCTCAAGGAGAAACTAAAAGGAAAATGAAAAACGAAAAGCCGTAAAGTGTAGAAATGATGATTCTCATTTATTGGCAAAACAGAGATTTTGCTTTCAGTAAAAAAAATTTCTAAAAAGGTAAATCCTAGATACTGATTGGGAAGCTGGCTAATTTAGTACCCTTTCCTTTTATTTTTATTAACAACAAACGTGTATTCTTCCCGGTTTTTCTGTACTTGTGCAAAAATGTCACACTGCAACTTCCTTTTCCAAGTCACCATATTGTACAAATCTATTTTATTTTTTTAAATTGCCAGATACTCTTACTTTTTAGATCTTTTCTCCAATATAACTGGAAAAGAGCATCTCACTGGGGTTTTAGTTAGCATTAAACAATTATTATCAGAGTTGAACAATTTTCATATATTTGTGAATTACTGTTAAATATTTCCCATTAAAAAAAATCCTAAAAATAACCGATTTATATTCACTGCTCATGTATCACGGCACTTGTGTGTTGTATCGCAGGTATTTTCTGTTGGCATTGCTATTGGTTTCCTGTACCAGAATTACATAACCATAGTCTTCTATGCTCACCCTCTAGCATCTGGTTATATAGAAGTCCTTCTTCTAGTATGTAAGATAGTTATATTTAAAAAAAAAAGAGGTGGGGGTGGGTATAGCTCAGTGGTAGAGTGCATGCTTAGCATGCATGAGGTCCTGGGTTCAATCCCCAGTACCTCCATTAAAAAATAGAAAAGATAGTTATAGAATAATATAAATCCACTAATACGTTTCTGTTTGATTAACATGCAATTTTTAAAGCTTTTTTCTGTTGACTTATTTTCATATTACAATTTCCAAAGAAAACACCCTTCCAATCTGTAAAAAATGCCTGATTTTATGAATAATAGTATTATAGAATCATTATATTTCTTATATATAAAATTAGCCAGATTTCTGGCATATACTTTGTACCTATACTTTAATATTTTTCAAGAATAATCATAAATCTTATCATTTGTAGTACCTTTCAGTCTTTTCTTATAGTTTAAAATAATCTCCTACCAAATAAATACTGAATTTGTGAAGATGAAAAGTAGAAGTTTTTTGCTGCCCAAATTTCTAGGGAGAACTTGGGGAAAGGGAGTTAAGTACTCTGAGAATCTTCCCAGGATGACCAAGATTAGACTGGTTTAAAGCCAGTGGGAATGAAATGGACCTCAGATGAAAATAGTAAAATACAAGCTTTATTTCCCAGTCTCAGTTTGCATTTCTCACTGTAACCAGAAGATTGGCAAACTCCAAATCTACCATAGCTGAAAAGCCTTGCATACTCAGGCTGGCTTGAAAATCCACTAGCTGGGGTGACCACAGAACGTGTCTATCCCTTTCTTAAGGAAATTCTTAGAGGTGTCAAGGCAGGTAGAACAGGGCGGCTGTCTGAGAACAGATTCCACCAACCGTGAACTGAAGACCCCATGAGAAGTCTGATCAAAGAAAACCTAGATTAGGTCTGTCCTCCAATGTGCAAATTCCCTGAACATAATTAAATAAAATTAAGATAACTACAGTTTTCTTAGAGTATGTAAAAAAATTTTTTTGGCAAAAAAACCCCACTAAAAATTAAAACATGTATAAGAAAGCAGTAAATAGGTTTGAGAATTCTTCTAGAAATTAATTTATAGTTAAATACCGTTCTTGAATCCATCATCTTCTTCGTTTTCCTTAAGGTTACATACGAGGCTATTGTCGAAGATTCGGGTGTGGGTGATTTTGTTCTTGGGGGGACTACGCCAACAGGAAAGTGGGAACCTAGAAATTAAAGCCAGTGGTAAGTTCTACAAAACATTTTCACGTGACACTGCCTCCTTTTGACATATTCAGTTTCTGAGGCTTTTAAATCAGAAGGCAAACTTACTGTTTGCAAAGAGGCAGGGAAAATGTTGTAGACTTCCATGAGTTATTTTCCCTAAGAAGCCGGGCAGTGATACCACCAGACAAATCAGGGTTAGATTTGGAAATAAAGTTCTACTGATTGTAACAGATGACATTAAAAAAACTACAAAGCTCAGTAATACTTAATGGTGCATAAGTCCTCACAACAACCCTGCAGAGAAAAGAAGGTAACTCAGGTGCAGCATCGGGATTAACAGGCTTCCTCCTCCTCACGTCCTCTCAGCCCATCAGCAGCACGGCCGGAGCTTCTGCTTCAGCCTCTTTGCCTCGCTGCTTTGCTACTTCATGAAGTATTTACGTAAACATATTTCCAAAGGCTGAAATCTAATCCTCTCACATATTAAGGTGAGGAAAGTTACGGCCCAGAAGGGTTACGTGATTTGCCTAAAAGTTCTTAATTTCTGTTTGCTCTCTTTCAGTCACACGGCACCGCCTCAATAAAGAATCCACTAACGATGTTAACAGCCAGCTAACTGTAGGTGATGCAGGTTGCTTTCTCTTTTGCATTTTTGAAAGTTTCTAAAGTGAACACACACTGCTTTTATAAACCAGAAAACAAACAGCACACACACAAAATCATTAACACAACAATAAAAACTAGTGGTAAGTTAACATAAAATGTATTCATTTGTATCAGTCATCTTGTGTTAAGCACAATATATATACACTATTGTCCACGGAGGACCCAAGCAAAGAAAGAAATTAATCAAACCTCAATGGTTTGCTTTAAAAAAAAAAAAAAAAAAGAGAAGCACCATTCTCTTTGGGCTCACTAAAGTCGCATCAACTAAGTAGAAAAACCAAATCCTATTTTTCTCTCCCAAAGACATGGCCAATCATTTGGTGGCCAATCATTCAGGGCCCCTTTATGTCACGAACCAAAGAATCTGCAGCTCAATGAAGTTTTAATACTGTTTATGAACTCCGTATGTCTATTAGAGCTGTATACTTGAGAATGCTTAAAGCTGGACTGATGTATTACAGTACAAGAAATTTTGCGATTCAAATAAAGAAAGGCTTCTACTGTGCCAGTCAGCAGTCCATCTTTAAAAGCCCTGCGCAAAGTCATGTGGTACAAAATAAATTACACTGTAATCCATCTGTATACTTTAGACTATTTAGAAAGAGCTTATGACTATATATTTTTTAAAGTACACCCAAAATTTTAAAAGAGGAAAAACTTCAAGGAAGAATTCAAATCCCATTAGAGAACGTATTTCAGACGATAGTTTTTATGAGTAAATGCTTGTAACAGGTTTTTGCTGAGGAGTATCACAATGTTTTATACCCGAACTCTTGCTTTCATATATATGGCTGCTTTCAGGTTTTGTCTACCATGAATTAAAGCTGCTATAAAAACCCTTGTGTAAGTCTTTTTGAGGAACTGTGTTTTCATTTTTCTTAGGTAAATATATAGGATACCTGGATATGAAAACTGCAGGTTTAACTTTGTAAGAACCTGCCAAACTATTGTTCCATCTTACACCACCTCAGAAATGCGTGTGAATTCCAACTGTTCCACATCCTAACCAACACCAGGCAGTTAGTCTTTCAAGTTTAGCCATTCTAGGTGTAAACTGTGATATTTTTATTGGCATTAAAATTGCATTTCTTTTATGATTAGTAAGTTAAGTAAGTTATAAACTTTTCCATGTGCTTACAGGCCATTTGTACACCTTATTTGTTAACTCTCCAAGGCTTCTGCCTACTTTTTATTGGGTTGTTTGTCTTCACTATTGATTTGCAAGAGCTATTTATATATTCTGGATACAAGGGTATTATTGGATATATGTATTGATAGTATTTTCTCCCCTTCTGATGGGCAAAAGTTGTAAATTTTGATGAGATCAAATTAATCAGTTTTCATGAAGAGCATGGCCCTCAGAGGGTCCAAGCTTTATTTGAGGGGGTCTCCTAGCCAACTCCTAATTTGTTCATGCTTTGAGCTTTGTCTAGGCACAAGGCAAAAGCTGGCTTTACTGCTCCACTTAACTTCTTGGAAATTATTTTTCTGCAAATCCCACATTCTGCCATATTTGTTTTATCTCTGTACTAGTATGAACATACAGACACACACAAACAGACAGACACACATACATTTTGGTGAACCATTTTTGAACGCCATGGGTACTTTTCCTCTAAGTGTTTCAGAATTAACATAATACATTCTTCTAAATAACTAAAACACCACAGTATCACTTCTTATTAGGTAATATCTAGAACATATGTAAATTTCCATAATTCACCCAAGAATATCCTTAGTGTTTTATTTTGTTTTTAACCATGAGCCACTCAAGGTTCAAGCATTGTACTGTATCTGGCTTTTTCTATCTTGTTAATCCTGAAGAGCTCCCCTTCTATCTTTTTTCTTTAGAACATCAACTTCTTGAAGAATGATCAACATTAAAAAATTTTGATTTAAAAAAAAAACGTATATACAGTAATAAGCATTATTTCATAGAATTTATTTATTTTATAGAAACTGTGTAAAAATTTGTTTTGGCCCTAATCTCTTATGTATACTTTTGAAATAGTAAAAAGCAATAAAAGATAAAAGTCTTAGGAAATGGAAAGTTTTTAACAGTTTGGCATAAACTTATTTCTCAGTAAAACCTAACCTGAACTGATACGAAGCTTTTTCGTCCTTATCCCACTTAGAATGACTATTCCAGAAATATTAATGTATTTAAAAAGGGGACTTCCTCATGCCTAGCAGAGAGATGACATATATTATATGGTTTATGGGTCGTGTTATCATCCTAATATCTGAAAACTTCTGAATTCAGAAACTCATCAGATTCCAAAGGTTTCAGGTCAGGGACTGTGGACTTGTATATGTACTGAGTCAATAGACAGACTGAGTTTATTGCTCAAATGCCTGAAAAACACAGGAGATAAAACATACCCCAGGGAGGTGGGGGTATATCTCAGTGACAGAGTGTGTGCTTAGCATGCACGAGGTCCTGGGTTCAACCCCCAGAACCGCCATTAGAAAAAAAAAAAAGAAAGAAAGGACAAAAAGTTTTTTTAAAAAGAAAAAGACGTTCCAAATGCTGACCTTTAACGGAGGTTTCCATTTCGGAAACAGGTTCCGATTTTTCTTCTCCATTAGACTCATCAACTTCTGCCACTGTTGTTAACTCTGGTTCACTCTTGTAGAGTCTATAATCTGGACCCTTGAAAGGAAGATACATAATTACCAAAACAAAACAAAACAAAGCACCCCTCAAAGTCTCTTAAAACGTTTACCTGATCTAAAGACTCAAACTCAACAATTAAGAGCCTCAGTCAGCTATCTTAGGTATATACAAAATTAAAGTATATGCTACAACTAGGGTAGGAAAAAGAGAATTTAAAAAAGATTTTTAACCAGTAAATCTTCTGCTTTTAAAATTAAGAATACTCCTTTTAGGGAAAAAGTCATCAGAACATTTTTATCATAGTATAACTGAAGTCTGAAAATAACCGTATTATATTAACTCAGCCCCGTTCCTCTTTTCCTTATTCTCTTCTTCTTGCTTATTACATTTTACACTTATTTGTTTAATCTTGGACTTCTTTTTTCCAGTTTCCATGGGCAAAGTCTCTCCTTGGCAATGTCCACATCCTCTTAGCAGTTTTCCTAGACTGAACTGCCCACATCCCAACCTTTTCATCATTCCTAGTAAGAATCGTTTTCTTTTTCACTTCTTTCTGATCTAAAGATGTCATTTTGCTTCTAATATCCTGCAATGGTATGTTGAAAACAAGCCTCCTTAAACACATACAAAGTAACCACTTTATGAAAATATTCACGAGACAAGAAATTATGAAAATATTACAAAATGAGAATGATGAAACTAAAACAGGAAAAAACACAAATGATAACATTATATAAAAACAAAAAAACACTGGCTAGAAGTGGTGTTATAATAAAAAATTTTCAGTGTAAAATTAAGTTGGAAAAATGAGGGCATGTACAGTTATGATTCTGTGGCCATTGCAGCCACTTACACAGTGAGATCCATTTCTTGGATATCCTTGAACTTGGTGAATCTTCTTTTCTTCAGGCAGATGGACTGGGCCCCTGCTATAACAGAGCAAGGAGCTGCTATCACTGGGCAGAGGGGGGATTATGGGAGGCTGCTCTGTAAAGTCATAGGACCGAGGAAGTGGAGGACGAGGTGGGACTACTTCCTCTTCCTAAAGATTGTAGAATAGTCACCTTATTTAGATAAGCATATTGAATTAAGTATATCTAAATTCTTTGCAATGGTAAATTAACTTAAATTCACTTTAAGATAATTAAAGGGACACTGCCAAGCCAAAAGTTTCATATTGAAAAGTAAAACCAAAAACATTTACGACAGCCAATGACTGGGTTTTGAATTTGGTTGCATCTAATTTTCTTCTGTGACACACAAGTTAGTTTTACTCTGTGTAAAGCTCAACATCAAAACAAATGCATGAGACTATTGTATCTGATTTTAAAAACAGAAGGAAACAATTAATTCAAAAAATCTTGCTCTATTACTTTTGGTAATTTTTAAGAGCAAAAAAAGATAAAAATTTCTTTTTGATTGGCTTTTATACAAAGTTCAAGACCATAGATGCTTTCAACTAGGTTGACAGTGTCTCTTTGTAGTTGTAATTTCTTTATGGTATGCATGATACACAGCCAACTTATCCATCAATCATCCTACAAATTTTATGAAGTATACAAAACAACGACAAATAAATATTCAAATTACTTAGATTAGAAAAAGTATGACAATGTTAAAGTTCTAACATAGATGAGAAATAGTGACTTAATTTTTTTGCACTAAGAAAAAGTAAGAAAAATCACATTTGTCAGAAGTATCAAATTACTGAACCAGTGAAATTTTAAGATTAAAAACAATAACCCAAATATATTTAGAAAACATGTTATGAGTAAATTCTAATTCATATTTTAAATATTTAAAATAATTAATTTATAGTTAGACAAAGAATTCGAACTTACCTCATTTTTGTACTTAACTGTTGAGAAAGGCTTTGATCCTGTCATACCTATTAAAAAAATTATAAAATGTAACTACTTATAGTAAACATACCTTCCTAAATCTATAGAAGGAATAATTTCATTTCACTTATTTTAAATGAAGTCTTCCATTTTGAATCCCTTATTTATTAATGTTTTCTGAATTTAAAACTAATTACATTAAAAAAATACAAACTAAAAATCTAATTTAAACAAGAGTACAGGGAAATAAGTTTTCTCAAATATTATTGGTTTAAGTATGATTTGATATAAACTTTTAGGAAAGCAATTTAGCTGTGCCTATTAAAATGGAAAATGTATGCTTATTTCCCACTTTCTAGACTCTATTAGTACTAGCATGTACGTTCATTATGTATACAATATTGTTCATTATCACATGCTTTATGACAGAAAAACAAGAAAAACAGCCAACCAACCAACCAACCAAAAACCTGGAAGCAACCCACATGTTCATCAACCGTTAAGTTACAGTTCATCTATGCAGTGGATTCTCACGCAGCTGTTAGTGTACTGTACTGTTAAGGAGAAAAAAGCGTATTGATGAAAAACAACATTTTCTGTTGTGGGAAAAAAACTCCTAAAACCAAAACACTGTGTGTGTTTCTAACTATACACACAAAACAATGATTTATTTTTGTGTGGGTGTGGTTGGTAGGACTTCTGCTTTTTACTTTGTATGTAAACTTGGGTACTAATTCAATATTACAAAGAAGAGTGCTTGTTTTCTGATGTCAGAAATCCATTAAAATAACAAAAGAAACCCAGTTCTATGCGTCATTCCATTTAGATACAATATTACAGTAAATGAGTGCAGAATCAAAAATGAAGTTAACATACCTGTTTCCACAGTGCCTCTCTGCTGTTTATGTTTACTCAGTCCTTCCATGACATCCTGAATTCTCCAGAGTTCTTTCTGAATTTGTGCACGCTGAATTCCTGCTGATTCAGTCTATCAGTAAAAATGGATAGACCACATACAAGGGGAAAATAAAATCATTAAATACAGTATAAATTCCACTAATTACATACTGTAAAGTGAGAATTGCACTGGATTAAGTTTTGAGAATATTTAATATGATCTGTGTGACTTTCCCAATTCTGCAACGTCAATGGCAAAGATAAAAGATAAAAAGCAAAGAAAAAAATTTAATATTTCAGACCTACACACACAATTCATACCTTTTCAATAAACTTTGACTTGCATTATTTATAATCCCAGGAAGGAATACTGATTAGATGGGACTAAAAAATGGGGAGCCATCTCCCCAAACCAAAACCGACAAAACAAAAGCGGTAACAAAACAGAAACTCAAAAACCCCAAATTAAACAAAACATTTTTAGAGGGAAAAAAAGGAAAGCATTTTAGCTTCCTAAGTTCTAGAACAGAGATATGCCAAAAAAGAAAAAAAAAGAAAGGAAAAAAAGGGCAATTAACAAAATATATTTTAAAGAGTTCTGACTCAGTTAAACAAATGTATTTGCAGGACAAATTTTCAGTTTTGGAATCTAAATCTATCACTGCCATTTTTATTCTATCCTGAACTTATATCTACTTTCTTATTGCTAATATCCCATTTCATGCCCTTAGGCTAAACACTCTAACCGGAACCAAAAATAAGATCGTATTGGTAAGATTCTAATAGAATTCTATGACTCTTACTGATAAATAGGAAAACATTTTTGGAATGTAATTTTAAAAGAACTAGGTAGGTGGTATGAAAATGGTCACATTATAACATAATGACAGCCCTAAGATATGAATACTGATAAAGGCTTATAGGCAGGAAAACAATTATAAAATCAGACAACTGAACATCTTCTACATAGAATATAGATTACTTTTGCAATAATTAAAAAACACGTATTTTTGTCTATCTGAAAGGTATACAATGAAAAATCTCATTTTTGTTTTATTTTGCATTTCTCTGGCTACCTGTGACTTTGACCAACTTTTCAAACACTTGTTAGCAATTTGAATTAAATTTTCTATAATTAAAACTACTCAAGTTCTTTATCTATTTTTCTAATGCATTGTTTCTCCAAATCAAAAAGAAAAAGTTCTTTACAAGTCTAGACAATAATGTGTTGAATTTTTAGAGCTCAAAGATACTTCTTCCTAGTTTGGTCATCTTTTGTCTATGCTGCCTTGTGTACTTAACACTTATATATAGTATGTTTTATTTGCCTGGTTCTATTCTAAGTGCTTAAAAAATATCAACACATTTAACCACCATAATAACCCAATAGGAGTATGTACTATTATTATTTTCATTTTACAGTTGTGGAACCTGAGGCACAAAGCTGTTATGTAACTGGCCGAAAGTTATGTGTGCAATGCTACTTTTCATAAAGTGTGCCTCCAGGTTCTTTATTTTTTCAGAAAAGGTCTATTTGTGGTCTTTACTATTTCTTAAAAATATAGGAACCATTTTTTAAATTTTTCAGAAACTTGCTGGAAATTTGGTCAAATGGAATTGAGCTTATGGGAAGAATTTTCATTATGATGATAATGTTTAATCAGGCCATCCATGAACATGGTATAGCAATTATAACCTCTCCATTTATTCAGGTCTTCTGTCTTTTAATAATACAGTAATTAAATTCTTACAGTGAACATTTTTTGTTAGGTTAAATCAGAATTGGCAAACTGCTCTGGCCTGTAGCTTCTTTTTGTATGGCCTGTAAACTAAAATTAAATTTTAAATCCTTAAGGGATTATTAAAAATTCCCAACACCAAAGATTAATGTGACAAAGTGTATACACCTGCAACATCTAAAATATTTAATATCTGGCCTTTACAGAGAAAGTTTGCCAATCCCTTGGTTATATTTTAGATGTTTACCATTTTTTTCCTACTGTATTTAGTATCTTAGTAGTGTAACTTCGGTTGTGAGAATACAGAAGTCACAAGCACACATGGTTACTTAAATTTAGATAACTAAAATGAAATACAATTGAAAATTCAGTTCCTTGGTCACACTTGCAACATTTCCAGTGCCCATTAATTACACTTAGCTAGTGGTTACTATTTTGGACAGCATACGCTGAAGACAGTTGACTTTCTATGAGTCAAACTTTCTAACTCTATTTGTTACATTGATTTGTCCATTGAGTCCACTGGGTTTCCAATGTGGATAATCAAATTTGCACAAGGTCACAAGCATGAGGTGACTTTCATTATTTTCTTAATTATATATTATCTCCACTCCTCAGGACAACACTCTAAGAGAGCTATTATTAGTTCTATTTTACAGATATGAAAATGAACACCTGGAACTCGATCCCATATCTGCCTGTTCACAAAACGATTCTTTATGCCAAATGGTGCTGCATCTTCCCCTTTTCTAGTAATGTATCAGTCAAGACAATAGGCTATAAATATAGCTTGCTTAAAAAGAAAAGGATTTATGGGTTCAATTCCCAGTACCAGCACCTCCATTTAAAAAAGAGAGAGAGAGAGAGGGATTTAATATAGAACGGATAAGATAATTGAACACTTCAATGCCAAGTGACATAGTTAGCTAGGAGCACAGAACATTTCACTCACCATGTGCCCAACAGAATAAAGAACTTAATAAGGGATGGGCTACTTTGTGAGGCAGTAAGATTCCTATCATTGAAAGTATTCAAACCCAGATGCTAGGTAGCCAATAATGTAACAGCTGTTAAGGGTGTGCATGAATCTCAGAAGGTTGTACAGTGCCAGTCAAAGGCAGCTCCAACAACGTAGGAAGTTACAGCTCTGTACCTGAACTTCACCGAGGCGCTCTAGCTGCTCTTGCATCTGGTTCTTGGTAATAGTGACATCATATTCTAACTTGTCATATTCTCTCCACGCTCGTTCCAGTTCCTAAAATCAGAGCTTTAATTACTTTAATGGAGAAAATGTGCTTTAATGTTATCAATCATGTAGCTTATAATGGGCAAAATAAAAACTTTTATAACTCATTTTCTTTTCCTTTTTCCTCTCTTTCTTGATCAATTCAACAAGAATTTACCGACTAACAATTACTTATTATTGTGCTGCTGCTGTACTCAAATTTACTAAAAAAAAACAAAACAAAAACCCTAAAAACAAACAACCAAACCCCCCTAAATAAACCCAACTTATTTATTATTTATTCATTCATGACATAAAATATTCAGTTAATTCTACTATCCAAAGAGTTTTATTTTGGGGAAATATGTTATTTTATTCATGACAATACCTTAAATTTTTCTTGAAGGTGATTTCTTAAAATGCAGAAGAGGCATAAATAAAGCATTTTCTTATCTGCCCTGATTAAAGTTTGTCTAGGAATAAAAACACTAAGTAGGTTGTACTTTAGCATGCTGGATTTTCAGTAACACCAGAAGTCTGACATGACTTGACTTAGAATACATTTACAGTAATGTGATGAACCTAACTGAGCTAACGAATCGAGCAACTCTTGCTCACAGACTCAGTATAGATACGTCCCATCTAAATTTTTCTCTTTTGGGGAAAAAAAAAATCACTACAAACCCTCAAATCACAAAGAAGTTTTTCATACTTGGTCTTTAACTACCTGTCATCTATTTAATGTAGAATAATTCCACAAATGTTCAAAAACACACTGTCATGTCATTCTATCTCAGGGGCGCTATTCCATGGGAGTGCAGGTACCCTTCATGGGCTGTAGGTGCTCTTCAGACATTTCAGAGAGGGGTCCGAGGTCAGACCGATAAACTAAGGGCGGGCGCTATATTTGATCACTATTTTGTCACCAGTGTTTAGTGTGCTGTTGGCCCACGTGACATAACCAGCAAATATTTACTGAATTTATGCTGCTGTGAAATGAACCAGTGACGCTTGTCTAAGAGCCTCCCTTGACCAAGGGTTTCTTGGCTTGAATCGCACTGAATGAAGCTCCCTTGGGAAATGTCATTTTAACCACAGCAATAGTTCTGGGACAAGGAAAGAGGGCACTGAGTGTAGAAGAGAGGTTACTTAAAATAATCTTAGTATAAAAAGCATCAATCCTCAAGGCCCTAGAGAGGCTCTTTTAAGGAGTTAATTTAATTTTGTATATTCTACAAGCTTAAAATCACTTTAAAAAACATAGGCAATAAAAATTTCTTTTAAAATTAAAAGGAGTGTTAAAATTTCGCCATTTGGGACAATTGCTTTTTGAATATAAGGTGTCTCCTTATAAGCAGGTTTTACAATTCATTATATTTTTAAAAAAAGCAGAGATAAACCACTGGAGATTTTTAAAACCATCTCTATATTATTTATTGAAGGAAGTCTATTAGGCAGATTTCACAATGAATTACACTTTAAAAAGACAAGTGATAAAGGACAAAAGATTTTTATCATATCTATGTTGTGTAAATATTAGCCTCCTTATTTGGCCTCAGCAAACTGTTTTTACCTGAATAAATAAGGTTATTGATCTCCTTTAAGAAAAACTGCATTTTAAAAAAAGAAAGAAAAGTAAAGAAAAATTGCTTCCAGTGTCACAAAAACTGCAAACCTAAACAATGCGCCTTTGAAGGCGTCAGGGAGGGTAAAATGAGGGAAGCAGACCCAGTGGCTGTCCAGCAATGAAGTCAGATGGCATTGCCAGGCTGACACCTAACCCTTTTAGTAACAAAGTTCAGGGCAGAGGCATCTAAATACAAGAACATTTTAGGATGGTGGGAAACCCTGTCTTTCTTACAGAAACATAAAAAATAGAGATGGAGAGGTAGAGATTACTAATATTCTAGGGGAGAAGAAACATAATACACTTCCAATTTGCCTACGCCCTGCCATTGCTCTGTGCCAACTGGCCTGAGTCCCGCTACCCTCCTGGGCCTGTTTCTGCCTCTCCCTCTGGGCTCCTCCAACATGACCATGGATGGGTAGTAACACAAGTCAACAAGGATCACAAAAAAAGAGAGAGCACTGGCAAGACATCAGTCCTCCTGACACCTGGTCGAGTGTTTCATTAAAGCATTCAGCGACTTACACGAGGACAACGTTAAAATCTTTAAATATGACCTTACTATTTTCTGTCAAGAAGATAATATATAGGTACACTAAGGCAATTAAAAGGCATAATGACTTTCAAATATACAATTATCTTAAAATCACAGGCACAAGTCAGGAAACATAGCCGTGCTTTCAATACAAACATGGATTTTTGCACCATACAGTTAAGGGAATGAGTTAAATCCTGCAATCTGCAACCATGCAGATGAACCTCGCAATGTTAAAAGAAGACAGAGTATATACGAGTGTATGTACCATATGATTATACTTTTATGAAGTTCAAAAACAAGCAAAGCTAACAAAGTTTAAAAGTCAGGTAATGGTGTTTTGGGGAAGAGGCAGTCACCAGGAAGGGTTTAGCCATATCTGTGCACTTAATCTGTGTACTTTTCTGAAAATATGTTGTACTCTGACAAATGTTAAAAAAAGTGTGTGTGTGTGTGTGTGTGCGTGCGTGTGGAATTGATAGATGGCAGAAAACTTTAAGAAAATTTGACTTAGTCCAAGTTTAAAGTGTAAACAAGTAAATTTTAATATGGTTACTTATTCATAGTCTGTATTAAGACAAGACTTGGCCACTGTTGGCGATAAAGAAACCAAACTTCAAGGAGGTCTGCAGTACTCAGATGCAATGAAATCCAAGACCACCAAAACGATGAATGAGGGGAAAAAAAAAAGATGAATGAGGATTTTAATACCTAACCACAGAGCTATAGCAGCTACATATTGTGATCTTTATCAAGAAGAGATTAGGACTAATTTATTTCCAAGTTTTTAATGTATTAAGAACTTTCCTTTTCTTGTCCAGAATTAATGGCATAAATTGACCAACTACAAATTAACAAAATCTACCCATGGGAATAGTTATACAATATGATACACATAAATGTAAGTAATTATTACATTGTGCTTAAGCTAACAGAGACTGGTGTGCCTCTCAAGTAGTATTTCTGAGAATTAATACAAGAAATATTAATTCATTATTCTACGTTTTACTTAAATTTGAAGCATAAGGTTTTGGTAAAGAATTGGTGGTAGATTTTCCTTTCAGAATGGAGAAGGAACAATATATAGTGTGATTATTTACTTATTAGCTTCTTAAGTTAAGCTCCAACAACTATTAGCAATTTTAAACATCACAGGTTAATACCCACTACTAAATCTTAGAAAATTAAAGTACTGCAGTGTTTAAATTTACTATTATGTTTTGGGGATTAGGCACAAAAAATATTAATTTTGGCCACTATCACCCAACAATTCTATCAACTGGGTGTTAGAAGCAGTTGATTTTTGAGATCAATCAAAAAAAAGTTAATTCCATTTTTACCTTCAGGATGTAGAGATTTCTTGGCACAGAGTTTAAGAATGTACTTAGTAATCTGAATAACTTTAACAAAGGATATGTCTTTTATGATTTTATTCTTGCCTTAGCATATAAACGCATCTCAAATAAAAATCACTATTTACTAAATAAGCACATGACATAATACCTTACTGTTCTATCTAATAATGAATACTGTATTGGCTTTTTTAAACCTAAAAAAGATGTTAAAAGGGACTAAATTCAACTGTATAAAGTGAGGTTCAACTAAATCAGGCATGGTTACAGAGCTACCTTTATTTTAAATTTCTAGTTTATGATAACAATTATAGTCATTCTACTTTTCTGGCTACTTATAATCTTTAACTTATTGGCTATTTATACTCTTTAATTGATATATTTAGTTTCTCCCTTAATCTTCTCTGTGAAACAGAACAATATTCCATCTCAAAGAAAATGGTTACTGTACAAATTGAAGATATAATACATTTTTATAATTATAAAATGGGAAAACTAGAACACAGGAAAAGATTAAAAAAATCTATTATTATGCCATCCTTTTGTTAGCATTTTTGTGGATTTTCTTTTAACCCCTCTCGGACATATACAGTGGAAATTTCCAAATATAAACAAAAGGAGCCCACTGTACCCCAACTCAATAGTTATCAATACACGGCGAATCTGATTTCATCCATAGCACTTATTTTCTGTCCCTTTGGGATTATGTTAAAGCAAATACTAGGCATCACATCATTTCATCTATAAATACTTCAGTATGTGTTTATAAAGAAAAGAGACCCAAATGAAAAAAAGAATGGGCAAATTCTCATCTATTTAAATCACTAATAAGTATTCCTTTTTAAAAGTATTTTTAACTGTAACAATTTCCCTACGCCCCTCTCTTCTCCCTTGCTACTTATTTGAAGAGAATGGGCCACTGATTCGCCCAGCCTTACAAGTGTGGCTTGGTACTTTCTACTGCAGCACATCAGGAGGCGTATCACAGCCGGCTGTCTCTTTTTCTGGGGATGTTGTACTATAATCACGAAATAACCAGGATATTTAAAAACCATCTTAAAATCCTTCAAAGTGTATTCCATGACAATTCATGGACACTGGTAGATCTACTGTAAAAGATTCCACTTTGCTGTAACCATGATTTCAGTAGCTCTTTTGGTACATTGAGAATGAGAATGTGAGACAAAAAAAAATCTCCATTTACTCATGGCTTCCTATGCAGAATCCATTTTGGAACACAAGTAAGTTTAATGGGAGCCTATACATAATGCTTATACAAGGTGTAACCCTAGGCAATCTGTGTTTCAGTTTCCTATTTTTAACATAGTAGTACTCTTGTCAAAGGGTTACTATGTGGCTTAAGTACATGTAAAAGAACTTATAATGGAATCTGGCACCCAATAAACCGCTCCAGAAATATTCACAATATTTACTATTATTTGATAAACAGGTCCTTTTCTGCAGTGGATAAACGTGTGAGCCATCTATGGACACGATTCAGGATGACTGGGAGCTTAATGTAAACTCCCCAGGAAAGGGGACTGTAGATGTTTATCCCCTTGCCCACCTGATTTCAAGGAGCTGTGGTTCAGTTCCTTTGGAACTGGTGCTCCTGGTAAGTTAGCTAAGGCGGTTTGGAGATGTGGGTGAATTAAGGACCCTGGGGCAACTTAGACTAATGACTGGTAGATCCTCCAGCCTCCTCCTTTCAGTGGGAAATTCTGAAACATCCTGCTCACTTCCCCAGCCAGTTCCCGGGGGTGAGAGTCAAACCCCTGCTGCCCTCAAGGAGGTCACCGACTCGGCAGTGAAACCTCCACCGGCCTTTCTCCCTCCCTGTCCCATCCTCCACACTCCCTCACTTCTGCTTCCTGCAATCATCTCCCAATTAAACTTTCTGAACCCGGGTCCTCATCACAGGCTCTGCTTTCAGAAGAAAACCCAAACTAAGACACTGACACACAGTGAAAAATTTGAAGGTTATAGCTGATTGTTATAGCAATCTTTCTCAAATTGTTAGGCTTAGATAAAAAGTAGAGGCAGAAGGTTATACCTCTTATGCCCTATCTTTTTATACCTCAGGACCTGGATTTGAACCAAAGCCCCAGATCAACTCTGAAGGAATGAGTGGAATCCTTTGGGATTCTGCTGGCATCAGTGTAATTAGAATTTAAATCTAACCAACAGCCACCAAGTGCCAACAATATGTCCAGTATGTTGTTATAAATGCATCATTCGTAGCCTTAAGTTACAAATATGAGTATATTTACATAAAGGCACAAATAACACAGTTTCTATTCTATGCATTAAGACATGTCTTAGAAGAACATATTGAGGGGTTTGTAATAACCACTGAATAATGCTGAAGGCAAAGGGAAAAAAAAACCCCAAAAAACAAGAAAGTGATTATATGGGATAACAACCAGAAAATGTGATACTCAAACATGATTAATTTCCTTGAACACATTTTGATAAACGTCATGGGAATTGCAGCTACCTTGGGATGGAGCAAATTCTAAGTCTACCGATGAGATCTGAGTTACTAAACCTATTTGGTTAAGTGAAGAAATAACAGTTCAACATAACACAGCACATCCCTAGAACTTTTCCATAATAGACACCAAATCATGAAATAGTTTCCAATTTAATTTCGATTTGACTCAGGCTGTCCCAGAGATACTGAGCTTTTCATTAGCTTGGCCCCGACGGCTTAACCCCTCTTTCCCTTTCTTACCTCATATTTCCCACCTTCTATTCCAGTCAGCCAGTCAATTCCATTTCCTGCTTCTCCAAACATATCCCCCCATTCTCATCTCTGGGCTATGGTTTGGGGCATTTTGTCCTGTATGGACCACCTTTCACTTACCCTTTCTTCCAAATCCTACCCTGTCATTGACTGACTAAATGACTATGTCCTTGTAGACAACACTTCATGTTCATGTAGTTTCTTTATGACTATTTTGTAGTAAGCCGTGCAGATCTAAGTGTTTGGGACTGTGGTTAGAAGACCTGGATTTGACCTCTAGACATTGCATTTACCAGCTTTGTAACACACCTGGGTAAGGCATTCAGTTAAATCACTCAGTGCTGAATCCTAGAGCTACAAAGATGAATGAGATATGGTCCTGATTTCAAGGAAATCACAACTGAAAGGATATTAAATTCTTAAAAAAATTATAACCATCACAGTATAATTAAGAAACTCAAATGAGACAATAATAATAAATATTTTTAAAGAAAAGGATAGATATATTAAATACAAGGAACTTAAGAATCACAAAAACCAAGTTTTGACTTATTTAAAACCATGGTATATTCCTTTAAAAATAGCTCCCGTTTGGAATGTTACTTTAGTGTTTAGCACTGAAGCCATGTTGAGATTCTGGTAGCCTGTCAGCTTGGAAACACCTCTGTCTGTGGACCTTCTTAAAAAGTAGCTGCCCTCTAAACAGCCCACTGAAGTCACCGACAGAAGTGTGTGAGTGGTTTTCTCTGTACCAGGTGGCTTTTGCTAAGATTTCCCTTTCAAAGGGCTGCCTGGGCAGGTGCTCTTACTATGTTTAGAAATGACTGCATCATAGGATCTAAAGCAGACTGTTTAAATTCACAAAACATTCAATTTATAAACTCTAAGTAAAACTTTTTAGATTTGGTAATCCAAAGAGGCTCTTTATAAAGTAACTTGACTATGGGTTAAAAGGTTCCGCTAATTATATTTCCTACTCAAAACTATCATCTAAACTTAGATCACACTGCAGCTATGAAATGGTAATGTTGACGGCTTCCTAAAAGCATTTCACAGGAGCTTTTTATTCAAATGACTGGTTTAATGAATCTAATTAATACCTTCCAAAAATTATTCTAAGCCCCCTTAAAATCCACAAAACATTTATTTTCTTAATGAAATAAATTTTAACATTTTAAAGAACTTTTCATTTTCACTATATATAAACAGGTATATTTATCTTCCCTGTAAAACTATTTCATAAAGAACAAAATGCCCACTAATAAGAAAAAAATAAAGATCATCCTGTTATTTTTGTTATTATTAGTTTACAGTAAAAAATTAATTTTTTGTTATAATAAGGAACAATCCTAAAGACAGTCTAATTAATAGAAACACAAATTAAATAGAAAAAAAAAAAAGAACTGCATGTGAATCTACAATTGTATCAAGGTAAAAAGTTTGAATTAGAAAACAAAACAAAACAAAAAAGAACTGCATAATAGGCCAGTGAGCCTTACTAGGAAAAACAATCTGCTACTTACGGCAGTGGCTCGGGAGAGTTCTCGACAAGTGCTCAGCAGTCCGTTCTGCAGATCGTCCCTCTGTAACACCACGGTCTGGATGGCTGCTGGGTTATCGGCATTCATTTCTATCTCTTGGCTGGCTGACAGCAAAGCTTGCTCAAGCGTGTACTATTACAATAAAAATGATTACACTTAATGTTCTGCATCATTGAATTAATTCTTTTTTACTTAAGTTATCAGTGTCCTGATAATAATCATATAAAGTAACATCAGTTGTAGATAATAAACGTGACCGTCCTACTTTCTCCTTGTGGAGCTGCTGAAGTTTCTCCTCCAGAGCATGGACCACTTTATCTTGTTCACATAAGCGGCTTAACTTGGCCTGGTTGTAAGAGAAGATGTCTTTTGTTAGCAATTCTTTATTTCTCATAACTGGGGGTAGGCATCATAAGAAAACACGTTTAAAACAGCCTTGGAACACCTAATTAGGTCCATCTTTATTTCAATCAGTAAAATTAAAATACAGCTTATAAAAAGAGAATGTTTAAAAATGCATATAAAGTAAAAAAGCATTTCAACCATCCAATTTAACCTACATAATTCAAAATATTTTTAGCAATTAGGTGGTCTCATGCGACTAACAAATCATTTAATGTGGTTAAGATATTGTCTAAAAACTGCTGGATAGGTTAAGTAAGATTTGCAGTTCTTAACTAAAACACAGACTGGATTCTGTCTTTATACTTTTAAAGTTATGTTCTTATGTTCTTCAGAAAGAATGTAAATTTAAAAATTGCTTCTAATTGCAATAATACAAATACAAATATTGCTAAAGGAGAAAAATCACTTTCGATAGTTTTAGTGTTTTAAATTCTCAGTAATACCCCAATTTTTAAATTATAGAAATAGAAGAGGCTACTTTAATAAAATTTCAATTCAGCAGTAAGCCAGTTCATCATATGTATGAAAATAAAAACCCTGGACAAACTGTACATTTGTCCCAAACTTTACTGTATAATGACAAGCAAGAAATTGGAGATTCCACTCTCTCTGCCATTTATCTATTACGGTAACTTCTTTATCTTTGTTAGACAACACACCTCAAGCCACACCAAACGGGATATACTGAAATGAGAAGGAGGTACAACTCAGTGGAATAAAACCAAGGGAAACGAGGGAAGAATGAGATATAACTAAGGAAGTCAGTAATTTAAACTATGATTAACAACAATAACAGAAGGACACAGTGATAGAATTTCTAGAGGCTGATACTTTCCCTAGGAGACGGACAATTTCCCTTGTCCTCAATCCTCCATAATTTTTTTTATCAGAAAGTCTTTACTTTTATTTAAGTGATTCTAAATATGTTTAACTGCTAACTCTGGGGGTGGGGGTGGGGGTGGGCAGAGAATAAATCAGGGAATGAAGTTTATTTTTTTTAAGGGAATAAGGATTTTTAACTGAATCTAGATGCAAAAGAAGAAGAAAATGTTATTTATCTGATGTCATTTTGGAGGGCAGAAGAGGAAGAGGAAATTTTTTATTATGCTTATTTCCAATGTTTTGGCAAAACACTAACAGACAGCATACTAATACTTACATCAATGTCCACTTCTTCAGGTCTGTATTTGTACAACGTGCCTCTACATTCATCCTGTGACAGCTATAAGGGAAAATGTCATAGAGCAACTTTAAAAATAATTAAACAATATATTTATTTAGCCTATAGTTAATATTTTAGATTTATACAACAAAAACAAAAATGGGATTTTTAACGATTCTTATACTTCTCTAAGTTTAATTCAAACACAGAGCTTTACAAAAATAGAAAAATATTTAACAGTGATACAATAAGCAAGATACATAAGAATGATGTTAACTGAAGCTTGTCAAACAAAATAGTAAGCTGATCAAACAAAATTATACAGCATCTTACATTTTCCATTTGGAAGACACACATTATTTTAATGAAAAATTGACAAATACAATCAAAGCGACTGTATTGAATCGAATTTCGTATCGGGCATATTTCAACAGTCAAAACCGCCCTTCACAGTATACACATAAGCACACAACTGTGTATGTGTACACTCAAATGCCAACACATCGGAGTACAATTTTATTAACAAAACCTATAACACGTTGTATACATATACATAATATATAAACACACATACACAATATAGACTTATCTTGTTCTTCTGTCTTAAGAACTAAAAGATAATGGAGGAAAAGGATGGGTTTAATCAAAAAGAGGAAAAGCACTCAAAACCTCTTAAAACTGAAAGTCTATGTTATAAGCTATGGCTAGCCACATTTCATAAAAAGTTTATATGGATTTGCTGACACCATTTGTATTTAGTCATCCTTTCTTCAGCTTTCTTCCAAATACCTTTTGGTCAAGCCAATCCTCACTTCTGACTATGCCTACCAAGATTTCAATAAGCCACCCCAGACAGTTATACCACAGATCACATCCTAGTGCACCTGCAGCCAGTACTTCATTCTGTCTTTTGACTTTATATTGACTGCTAGCCAGTAACAAAAACATAGTAGGAGAAAATGTAACTGGAACTCACTGCATGTTTACTCAAAGTAGGGGTAGGAGTAATGTATCCTTAACTACATTCTTGACTGGAAAATTAAATTTCATATATGCATATACAAATACATAAGAATAGATAAGCTGTAACTATATATGCCCTCTCTGTAAAAAAATTGCTTGACATTTACATCTCAAGGAGGCATAATTTAAACAGCAGATAACTTTGAAAGGATCTAGAAATGTGGGAATCAGGAGATTAAAAATGTAAGCATTGCAAATATAACAAGAATAAATCCTGGATGTACATGTTACTTCAAGACATTGCTTTCACGTACCTCATGCAAATGATTCTGTGACTACTTAAGAGTATGCATAGTGATTATTAAACAACAAAACTTTCAAAGAATTGAACATCACATGAAAAATGAATTTAATGACAAAAGTCAGAATACTTGTAAACTATTTTAAAATAAAGACCACTGAATATGTCCTGAGAAGTAACTGTCACTAAATTAAAGCACCTAGATTCAAGAAGAGAATTCATACTCCTTTCTTTCTGAACAAAAAAAAGTAACAGAAACTAAGTTTTAAAAAGCTTAGATCCAGGGGGAGGGTATAGCTCAGTCGTAGAGTGCATGCTTAGTATGCACGAGGTCCTGGGTTCAATCCCCAGTACCTCCATTAAAAATAGGTAAATAAACATAATTACCTACCTCCCTCAAAAAAAAACCAGAAAAACAAACCCAAAATAAAATAATAAAATAAAATAAAAAAAGCTTAAATCCATGATAGAAGATGTGAGACAATGCCAAAATTAAAATTTCTCATTTATAAGAAATTAAAGACGTAAATCTGTCAGCCACTTAATGTCACATATACTTGTTTATTTAATATTTAAAGTTAAATGCAAAATAGCTTTACTGAACCATGGAATATATAATTTGAACATAACTAGTGGATAGTGCTATGTCTAGATTAAAATATGAATTGTATCCTATGTCTCAGGGTCAAAAGAAAAAAAAACCCAAATATTTAAAAATGGAAATTTAGTAACTTGTAATAAATATTTAGGACAATGGTATACTATTTTTACTTAAAGAATTTATGAAGTCATTTTCATATCAGTTGGTATATTATAAAAAAGAAAGATGTGTATTGTTTAGTTATAATTTTTAGAGTGACTGATCCTTAAAGCCACAAAAATAATATTACACATATAAGTTGGATTTATTTTGTTGTACCTATATTTTTGGTACCACTGAAAATTTATTTAAACCTTCCATCAAATTATTCAATAAAGATTATTAGATACCAACTAGTAAAAATCTTAAAATAATCAACCTTCCACTATACATTGCTTTTGCTTGTCAGAAGAAAGCCATAGGAAAATAAGATTCTTCTTTAAATAATTAACTTTTAAGTATTAAGTATAGCCTATTTTCCATTGCTGATAATAATTACTGAGGCTTCTCTTAAGAAAAGATGAATATAATTTATTAAAAAAATTTCCATCTAAAATAGAAGTTTGCTGTTTTATCATCAATATGAAAATCCTACTAATAAGAAAAATGTAATTTCATGAATATTTTGATTAACTCAAGTTCTGCATAAAGTAATGTTTCATGATAATACTTTCTAAAATGATTTTTCAAAGTTATCTTTAGCAAAAAAGCTCTGAGTTTGAATACTTTTGTTTGAGGTACCTCAGCAACACTAGACAAGTGAAGGGGGCTATGTAGCAATTATAAGCTTCAATTTGAGAATGTACTATATAGACTTTACTGACTATATAAGGATATATGCTGTATTTTATTTAGAAAGTCAACTTTTTGAGGGGCTGAAAATAGTTCAGCGGTTTAATGCAGGAGGTCCTGGGTTCAATCCCCAGTACCTACACTAAAAAAATAAAATAAAATACAATAAAAATTAACCCTAATAATTTTTTTTAAAAAATAACTTTTTCATAGGACGATATCTTATAATCTTTTAAAAAAACTGTCTTGGCATTAAGTTAAAATCACTTTGCCAATTAAAATTCAACTTTCTATAGTATCCTTTTTAAGTATGTGAAATCTATATATGTATATATATTTTTTAAAGTATACAAATATATATACAAACCCCAAAAAAGGTTTTTGAGGAAATATTTGATAAAATTAGACATTATAATCCTATAAAAATTCAAAAATGCTTTTAGAGCTGTAGGTATTTGCTAATTAGTCTGTATCCTTTAAAATAATTGTTTATCATGTGATTAATTTTGCTGATATTAATTATGTTATAAAAATCCTGGTACAAAATTGCACTTGTGAAAGGTGGTAGAATGATACACAGAGGAATTTTTCAACTTGATGCTCACTTAGCATTTGCTTTGATTTATGTCCTTTTTATTTGACTAATTTTAAGAAAATTACTGCCTCGGTAATTTCTCAGGTGTCCTCTTTCTTCTAGGAAAATACAAACATAGAGGTCCTCCTGAGAGAAAACCTGAATGGCTACGATTCAGAATAACAGGTCATAAAACATTACATTGCCACTTTATTTCCAGCTAAATTTTAGGAACCTAGTAACACAACATTGCAATGTGCTGTCAGAAAAGCAAACCATCCCAGGTGTACAAATAAACTTTCATAAAGATTTTCTTCGAATAATAACATGAAAAGGTGAAATCTGGAGAAAAAAATAAGATCTAATTTCAATTTACAGAAATTTAAAAACAAAGTTTTAGAAATGTGTCTGTCACTTTCATCCATCAATGACTGACTGATTATTGGCTGATTTAAAAAAAAAAAAAAAGGAACATCTCCTTAGAAAGCTCCCTAGATTTGACAGCACTGACTGTCAACATTGGTTACCTGGCTCTCATCTCATATCCAGGCATGGCTGTTGCTATGAGGCATTCAGATCTTCCTTTCCTGTACAATTTGTTTTTTCCCTTCGAGTAGTAATAGGAGGAAATGCATTTATTTAAATCTATTGCTCTTGCAGTATTCAAGGTCAGTGACGCTTATACGAAAGATCAGTCTCAGATACTGCCATTTTTTTTTTCAGATATCTCCAAATTTTTGAAAAACTCCAGTAAGAACTTTCAGTGCAACTGAGTGATTTCAATCCCCAGTGACTTCTGCATCATCAACCTTGACTACTGATCGATATAAAAAAGAAAAACCAAACCAAACCAAACAGAAAACCCTGGCTCTCATTCTTACTGGAAAAAGGCAAAATGTGAAAAATGAAAACACAATCCATTAGCACAAAAATGCATTTGATCTCACATCAATTAGCATTATATAAGATTATAGTCTGACAGCCTCAGGCACTGAAAAAGATAGCAATCAATTCCAGAACAAGGGCTAAGGTTCTCAGTGTGGCTTTTTGGAATGGAGTGTCAAGAAGGTTCCATAATCTGGTGACTGTAAGGGTGGAGAGACCCATTTCCTTTTGAAAAGTAAAGCTATTTAACTTTAAATATTTAATACTCTGTTTATCTCCTAACTGCAAATTAAAAACTATGCTCAATTAAATAACGGACTTTAAATGGTTTAAAAACTGTACTCAGACATGAGAGTCATCCTCCCACTGACTGTTTCACTCTCCAAGGTCCAGGGCCCGTGATGCAGACCCCAGGGCGCCGAAAGCAAACAGAGCCTTTAAAGCCAAGTGTGAGCTCAAGGTGCTTCTTTTTACCAGGTGCTTTTACGTATTTCAATCAAAATATATATTCATTTTTCATGTTAGTTAATTTTCTTCTTCAGCATGATTTTTAAATTGTTGTAACAGGTCAGAGGCCACATAATTTCAGGGTGTTGAAGTGGAAGAAGCTGATGTTGCAAAACACACAGCTAAGAACATTTAGACCATGAAATACAAACTGGAGAGAAATGTACAAATGACTTCTTTTGCAGATCTGCAGATTACCGAGCTCCTAAGTTAAAGCCAGCCAACACATGGCATGTATTTTGAGTTGGGGAAAAGAATGGGGAAAACTATGACTGTCTTGATGACTACATAAGAGTGCTAAGAATACAGGGAGAAGACACTGCCAGTATGGTAAGGAACGGCTACCTGTAGGTTTCCCCATACATACCACAGTACAGAAACAAAATTAAATAACTCCCATGCAAATATGATCTATTCTAAAACACGGGGTGGAGGGGGGAGGCTGTCCCTGAAAGGAAAAAAAAAACTTTTAAAGTTTCCCCTAAAAATCAGTTATAACGTGTTTAGAGTTAATCGAAATTAATGGCAGTCTAGCAAAATTTTTGCAAATGTACTGCAGACCTCCAAGTACGTATCAGTCAAATACTCTTCACAAAAACTGCAGGAAAATGGCACACTTAATATTCAACAGCAAAATGTTCAGCAAAGCCATGCGAAGAGCTGCAGCATCTTGAAAAGCATGGATGAATTGCGGTTTTCCAAAAAGACATAAACAACAACAAAAAAAAATGGAATAAGAAAAAGACTAATGTTATGAGCAAGTCTGAAGATAAACCAAAACTGTCACTGAGGGGTTTTGCAGATGATAAAGCAGTTATCATTCACTGTCCAAGACCTTACTTGCTGGTACAGTTGGGGTCTTAGCGCCGAGTTCTCAATCATTGTGTGAACCATGGTGATAATAGGTTCATTTTCTTTCATCTATTTCAAATCAGGAGGAGCATACAGCAAACATCAGTTTACAGCATGGCTAGATTTGAAAGACGACACTGTAAATATAGTCTCTACTTTAATATCTTCCTAATAGTGTAGTTCACATTTTATCCCAAGGTTGTACAGAATTTACTTACTTAAACCATTTCAAACAAATATTAAATGCTGCAAAATACTTCCAAGGTTATAAAAAAGCTTATTACTCATTGCAATATAGGTTTTACTTTATAAACATAATCAATATAGTCAATTAATGAATATTCCTCCATATACCAGAATAGATGATAAAGCATCAAGGTTCAAAGGATAAATTAAAAGGTAACAACCTACAAACTTAAAAGGAGGAAAAAACGGCACAATTTAATCGATTACTTATTCAGTAAAAGCTTAAAATGATATTCAATTCTTAAGGGTGATCAGAAAAAAACTACTTCTCTACAAATATTAAAATTTTATAGTACATTAGTATATCTTGTCATTTAGACAATCACATTTTATTAAAATTAAACAAACATTTATATATGCTCTATTATGGAGTTTCTCACAATATAACACTATGTATGTATAATGATTTCAAGGACATGCAAACTAAAATTTATTTATCAAAGACTCAGTGAATCTCCCTAGCTCCTTAAAAGGCTGAAACCGTGTTTCACATTTCCAGCTATATTGCACTTAATTACTGCCTCTAGAGAAATATTTGTTTTAGCAGGCTCTGGACTCAAGAGTCAAAGCATTCAAAAGACAATCATCATTACATAGACAGAGTAAAAAGGCCACCAAAGTTTGCACCACTTGTAAGCAGACAAGTCTGTAATTGTAATTTGTGACTATTAATTTACATACTTTCCATCCATCATATTATAGAAAATAAGTATTTCTATCATGGTTGACAAATGCTACTTTACTGATTTAGCTAAATCTGCAACAAAAGTTTACTACTTAAGATTAAATGTATAAGTAAAAAATAAATCTTGAAAACTGTATATCTAGGCAATCTTATTCCCAGCCTACTTATCAATGTTTCATGTTAATAATATCTGTTTTGGTTGTCAAGTTAGAAACCTCCTGTGACTGGTTTAATCTTTTTTTTTTAAGTCTTATTCAAGTTAAATAATTTATTTAAAAATCTATGCCTCTATCCATTTTTTAAACTCAAACTTCTACACATCAGTTAAACTCAAACCTTTTTCCCTCCCAGTTATTCAATAAGGGACCAAAGCCTTTACAGGTGACACCTCACGCACACAGGAAACAACTGTGTTGCTATGTCGCACAGGATAAACTTTTACGGTGTTGGAAAGTAACTTATAAACAGACAACTATGGATGTAAATTTTTCTTTAGTAGAAAAACTTTTATTACAGAAATTTAAGACCTCTTTATATTTTAAAGTGTATGTTTTAAAGGAATGTTAGTTATTTTATCTTAATCAAATGGTGATTCTGGAAAACAGTGTAACTGTTTTTTGCTTTGGCTTAATCATTGGACTGAATTGACACTCCATCTAATACAAGTAACTTAAGCTTCTATTTTTACAATTATTTAATCTTGATTCTCAAAGCAATCTTATCTAAACTTCCTATTTTTCAATAGCATGCCATGAATATTGGGCAGAAGAGTACCTGAATCAGAGACTAAGTGGGTGGGAGGGTAGAGTGGTAGGGGGCTCAAAAGAAAATCAAGAGCACGGATGTTTAAGAAATAATGCAGATCGGATAGTATCCAAATGTAAAAGACGTACAAAGTCAAACTGAAACTGCGCGTGGAGCCTTGGAAACCTGGCACCACAAATGGGCCACTGTCAGGAGGCTAGGTCTGTCGATACGGCGCGCCCTTAAATGCAGCTTCAACATGGTACAGATCAATGGCTAGGATTCATCCTCTAGGCCTGAAGAATTTACTTTTAAAATGTATTTTAAAAGGGAGAAGGCAGATGGGTAATCAAGCCTGATTTATTTAGCAGAATACTTTGAGAGGGTAAATGTGCCTGTTACAGAGGGAAGACATGTTTGTGATTTAAAAAATGTCTCCATTTAATTTACCCGTCAAAGATCATTAAATATTAAGTCTTTGAGCAGGGCTCTTGCAAAAAGACACTGACTTAGGAACAGAAAAACTAAAAAAAAAAAAAAAAAAAAAAAAAAAACCACTAAAAGAAAAAATAACATTTAAAAACTTAGTTTTTAGAAACAAGTATAGTCGATTTACAGTATTACATTATTTTTAGGTGTGCAACATAGTGATTCAGCATTTTTACAGATTACAGCCCATTTAAAATTATAAAATATTGGCCATATCCCTTGTGCTATACAATATACCCTTGTAGCTTATTTACTTTATATACAATATTTTGTACCTCTTAACCTCCTAACTCTATATTGTCCCTCCCCAATTCTGTCTTCCCACAGGTATCCACTGGTTTATTCTCTGTATCTGTGAGTCTGTTTTGTTTTATCTATTCATTTGTTTTATATTTTAGATTTCACACAAAAGTGACAACGGAGAATTTGTCTTTCTCTGTCTGAAAAAAACACTTAAAGTATACAAACTGCAGAGTATCTCAGAGTTCACTTCTGGAATTGGCTGTTTTTCATTAGGAAAAATTGCAAATGTCTTACCAAATCCCAGAATATTAAAATTGGAAGGCATCTCTGGAAGCTGGCAATTTAGAACAGCAAAAGGATGACCAATGTTGGCAGCAATCATTGTGAATTGTGGGACTGTGGATCAGTATTTTTTTCGTTCTCTATACTTCTCTACATTTCCCAAATTTTCTCCACTAAGTAGTAGACATTGCTTTTCTAATTAAAAAAATGTTATTAAAGACTCAAGGATAAAAATATATAAACATGAAATAAACCAAATTAATGGAACAACTATATCCTCTGGCCTTGGTGACACAAAGAGGCTAAAAAAACATTTTAGCACATGTGTTCGTATCACATTCAAGGCTGTTGGAGTCCTTGAGGGCAGCGAGGCCCATATCTAGAAAACTGTTCTCACAGCCTTTATTCAGAAATTTACTGGAAGAAATGTAAAGTAGCTAAAAAAGGTAAGTTATCCCAATGCATCTGTAAATACCTATCATATAATTTCTTTTTTCCTTTTTATTACTGGCTACTTCAGAAATCAAAGTTTAATTCAGCCAGTGGTTCTTAACCCAGAATTACTTGAGGAGCTTGAAAAGAAGAGACATCTTGATTCCTAGATAATCAAAACGTGCAACTTGAAAATCTTTGATGCTGACAGTGTCATTAAAACATCTAAAGAGGTCTTTGGCAAAAGCAACTACAAGGTTCTTTCTCAAGGTGATCAAGTCAGTCAAATGTAAAACAGAGAATGTTCTTCAGCTCCTTGGGATCTTGTACTCAAGCTGGAGGGATGGGGTAAGTCTATCTACAGAAAGGCAGACACTGCAGGACCATTTTGGAATTCCCTTGGGCATCATACCCATCCGACGAAGGACTGTCAGGATGACGGGGTAGTGGGCTTGTAAGAAAGACCTGCGCAGGCAGTGGTCCTGTATGTGGCAGTGCTGCCCTTGCGTGCATCAGGGGACAGCTGAGGCCAGCTAAACACAATAAAAAGGTCCCTAGCAAACAGTCTCAATGATCTGATTGAACCTTCACTCTTTCCTGATTCACTGACTTGGAAATACTAGATCTGCTTTCTTTCCAAATAGATCTGAGAAACAGGCTGGTGGTTTCTCTCACTAAATCACCTCTGAAATACCTGTATTTTTATACTTAGAAACTGACTCATTTCTGTAACTTACACTGAACAGCACATCCTATCTGGCTTTTGCTATGTACGCTTTATGTAATAGCTTTTGAATTAAAGCAGTAAAACATGACCTAAAAAAAAAAATACATAGTGCTCTATGAGCAACTTAGAATTTCATGCTCATGTTCTTAAAAAAAAAAAAAATCCAACAATTCTCTTCTGGCTTGAATACAAGAAGAGCCCTAGACAGCATTAAGATAGTGTGCTCACAGCTGACATGTCTTTTTTAAGGGATCAGAGCAAGAGAAAGACTAATTAGCACGTGGAGGATGTTTAATAATTTACTTGAAAATGAGTTAAATGCTTCGCTTCCTGCTTCAATTCCTTCTTTGAAGTAAAAGGTAATATAGGTTTAGGTCCCAGTTAATTGCTAAATTATAAAGCTACTATAAAAGCTCCCTTATTTTATAATAATAAAAATGAGAATGTATGAGTCAGGCATTATACTCTTTTTCGCAATTAACTTCAGCAACAAGTAAGAAGACGTAAGTGGAAATGTTTTGGAAAATGTTAAGTGAAAAACTTCGGTAATGCCAATATACTTCTGTTTACAACAAAAACATATTTTTACTTGAAATTTGTTAAGTCCGAAGGTTTACAAAAACTACCTAAAAAATCTGACACTTAACTCTAGCCTCTCTCTCAGTTTTGAGGTGTGTTGGGTTAATAACGAACATAAAGCATCCTTTGATGTTATTGCTGGAAATACCGTGATTGAAAAACCCATCACCAAAAAACTTACTCAACACAATTCTATGCAACTACGTCATCGTTGGTAGGATGTCGAGTGGAACTTCCCAACAGACACCTGTGGGCTGGGGAAGGGTTCGGGTGTGTGGAGATGCGACCATCTCAGCTGTCAGAAGGCCTAAACAAGCCCCCGGCAGCACTGCCTCTAGTTCCTGTCAAGGTGGCACAAACGCAGTCACTTTTCCACGTGTGCCACTCATGACCAAGGCTGGAAAGCACTAACAGTGTTCGTTTCAAAAAAAAGTTCGGACAACTCCTCTTTCTTTGGGGTTCCTTGTCATTATGTATCTCAGTGGTTCTCAAACCTGACTGGGGGGAAAAGCGAATCACCTAGGGGGATTTTCAAACACGCAGGGTTGGCTGGGCTCTGGCAGCCCTGACTGGGGACTTGGGGGCAGAGGGCCTTGAGAACTGCGCTTTGCTTCTGTCTTCCTGAGGGTCCACTGGTAGTCCTGACAGAAAGTCAGGCTTGAGGGCCATGATCTTGTCTTGACACCACATTAAGTAACTGAGGACCAATTCAGCCATCACCAATAAGGTAATTTCTCAAGGTCCTGATGAGTTGGTACCAAATGTTGGTCAAGATATCTGTGCAACTATCAAAAGATGAAAACGAAAGTATGTTGCATGTAGATTAAAATGGTCTTGTCTTTGTATGAAATACAGCATTGAGAGAAATCACCTCCTTAAAAAAAAGCAACTGAATCTCCGTATTAATATTAGTGGATTCAGCAGAATCATGGGGGTTTTGGAGGTATCAGTCAGGAATCCAACTGCCAGTTATTTTGGGGGGTGGGGTGGGGGAAGGTAATTAGGTTTACTTATTTATCTGTTCTTAGAGAAGGACTGGGACTTGAACCCAGGACCTCGTGCATGCTAAGCATGCACTCTACCACTTGAGCTATACCCTCCCCTACCCAGTTGCTCTTTTTATTCTAGCAACTTCTAATACCCGTTTTAAAACCTCTATCCCTCAGAAATTAGACCTGTGAGGAACAAAGAAGGTACAGGATACTGTAATCCATGAGATAGATGCTCCTGAGTAACTGTGAGGGGGAGGGGCAGGAAGGGGGAGGGGCAGGAAGGGGGAAGAGCCGAGCCAGGGGAGTCGCTCATATCATCCATCCTTAGGAAGATGAATTTCCTTATCTCCTTTGAAGTATAAGAAGTGGTTCAGTAGTGGCTTAATTGCTCTTTAAAAAGTCTATATAATAAATTGTCTAGAATAGCATCCGACAGGACCTTCTGTGATGGCGGAAATGGTCTCTGTCGGTACAGTCCAACATCGCAGCCATAAGGCCTCACCAGCCCTTAAAATGCGGCTAGTGTGACTGAGGAAATACATTTTATTTTATAAAAATGTAACTAATTTAAATAGCCACACGTGGCTAGTGGCTGTTATGCTAGATAGTCAGTCTACAAATTCCAGGCCAGTAAAGTAAGTATAACCTCCTGCGATTCAGACCTCATTCCCAGAAGGGAAGACGTTTGCTCACGCTCTGTCTACTGAGTTTCCTTGAGTCTGAATCCTGCGATGACAGCTTTTTTTTTTTTTAAAGCAAGCGGTCTGTATGATTTCTATCTACCCTACAGAGCTTTTGTCCTTCACTGATAACCAATGAGAAGACTCATTTCAGTGCTGTCATTTTCCATTTAAATGGAAAATGGACTTTTCCCGTGTTCTTAACGATGCCTTAGAAAAGCATCTGAAAGGTGGGAATCAGTCTTAACAATAGCCCAAAACCCTGATAGCCTAATCACTAAGGAATCCATCTCTCACGAGCGTCCTCCTATGTCTAGATCAATAAGCTCTTGAGAAGTGTGGCAAAAATAAAAGGCTAAAGAATTTGACATGCCTCGGGTGAAGCCGTGAGGAACGCAAGGGCCTTTATTAAACAGGTCATTTGGATAATGACAATGTAAATGCCTTCCACTCTCATTCCAGGCACATCTCAAAGTCCAAGAACCTGAGACTGAAGGGTATGACTACCTATTGAGAGCACTCATTGTTTAACAGGACGCAGGAAAATCTGAAGTGACTTTCTAAATAGAAGAATGTAAATAAGTCTCCTTATAACTGATGGGGCAGAAGTATGGAGATCTATGACTTTTGAAATTTTAAGCAGTCGGAACAAACTGTCTATGCCATATACATTTTCTAAAGGTAAAACTTTAGAAAAATACTACTATTGTTATATAGTCAGACAAATCAATGGTACTTTAAAGATGTAGCTAGACTGTAATATTTCCTCTTTTTCTTCAAGGGAGAAAGACAGATTAACAAGAAAAAAAGGAAAAACAAATTGGGACACTAACATAGAAGTTAAGTGTACCTGACATTCCCTTAAAACAAAAAAAGAAACAACATTTCTAAACTGACTGATGCGCTAAGCACTGGCTTCAGGAATACTGATAAAGTCTATTTACTGAGAAACATGATGAAATTAGCCCTAATCCAGCAGAACAAAAGGAGGATAATCTCCATACTCACAACCTTATTTAAATCGCTCAATGTTTAAAGCCACCATTTTGAAATAGACACCTGCAATATATTTTGAAGGAAACTTTGGAGGCCTAGGTTAATGTCTTTACAAATAACTTACTTACGTAATTTATTTACAGTGAGTTCATCCTTTTTTAATCTATGAGTCTTTTAAGAATATTTTTTAAAATTGAAATCCGTTTGGCTACAAGGTTATTTTATAGATCTGATTTTTACTTCAGTGGCTTCAATCTATTTTCCTTGAGTAATGACTCTTTTTTTAACCACTGTTCCCTGAGCTTCAGGTAATGTATTTCTATGGGATGCGACCATTTTTATTCCTGGCATCCACAAATATGGAAAGAATCCATTCTGTAAAGATGCTTTAATGTGGATATTATGTTTGAGATGGTCGTATTTTCCTCTTTTTCGCAAGCATTTTAACAATACCATTTTAAAGGAGCAAAACATTCCCAAAGTGAAAGTCTTACATCTCTGTTAGTGAAAAGGGGAAAAAAAAAAAAAATTCGTTCTGGCTATGGGTAAATCCACTCTAAAATATACTTAAGCTTTAAATCAAAATTAAAATGTCTTCTAGATACAGGATCTAGGTTTTATTAATAGCAATTCTCTTCTTCCTGAGTTAAAATTGGCACCGAGTAGAATTCCTACCATTAATTCAAAGATTTATCAGCTTATGTTTTAACTATATAATCACATCCTTAGGTTGATCCTAGAAATGTTTTTGGCACTTATGCTCAACTTTACTTCCTTCCTGGGCTTTGAAAATCATTTAAGAATTCTACTTTGTAAGCTCTAACATCCTGCCTTACATTGAGCTCCATAAATCTTTGCTGAATGAACTTTCTAGCGGTTAAAAACAAGACAAAACAAAAAAACCACACACACACACAAAACCAAAAAAAAAAAAATTAAATAAGATAGAAGCAAACAAAAGCTACAATAATTGGGCTACAAAACTATTTGCTTTCATAAATACAATGTGGAACTGTATAAATATTAACACATTTCAGGAGGGGTGGGGAAATTTTGTTTTTATTGTTCTATCTTGTTGGGAAAATAAGCAGTATGTAACCAGGAGGCGACTTTCCTTAGGTAACAAAGGCCAGCAACCTGAGACAGAACGGTTCAAAGTATAGAACAACTCTATTTATTTGTTAAGGAAGTAAAAATAAATTAAAAAAAAAAAAAAGAAAGCAAATTCATTAATGCAAGGTATTGTGAGAGCTTTGCGACTTTGGAGAGTCATTCAGCCTGACTGAACGGGGATAAAAGTCAGCGGCCGCCCACTGCAGAGGCCAGTATGAGGTGCATGTGGGCCACTGTATGTGACCAAGCTTTGAAAACCGTTAAGTGATACTTAGGCTATCAGGATGGACAGGTGGACAGAGGCACGGGGGTGCTTCTGCAGTATCTGAGGAGCAGCGAGTCGCTGGCTGGAGGGAAGGGTTTACGGGGGAGGAAGCGTTTCACATGTTGAGGTGGGTGGCGGTGGTGGAATGAGGGCTTGAATGATAAACCAAAACGAGACCTTCTTTTGTAGGGAACAGGGAGTTTGAAGTCTCCTGCGCTCGCTGAAAGATGATGAGGCAGACGCTGTAAGCACTGCCCTGACTGGTGACTAAATGGTAACGAGGCGCTTAGCAGGTACAAGGTGTGCTGGTGGTGGTCTCTGGGCTCCTGACTGAACCCCGTGCAGGTATCACGTATTCAGCTAAAGTAAGGTGCTCGGATAAGGCCACACATCCATGGGATTTCCCCGTTTTCAGTAAAGGTGCTTTTTAAAGTACTTTTAACTCCAGTTTCAAAGTATTTTTAGATTTAATCTGTGCTGGTGTCGGGCACGTGAAACATGAGGAGGATGCAGCACAGCTCCAGGAGGCGGGACGACTTAATTCTGCCACTTCTGTCGCTCTGTGGAGCCTCCCCCTCAGAGCGGCAGCAGAGCAGGCAGGGTGCCGAGGGCCAGCACACCCCGGCCCCTCCAGGCAGCCTCCTTTTTCCCTTTCCATCCACCAGGCTGGGAGAGGCTGTCCCAGCTGCAGGTGGAGACTTCCCTCTTCCCTCTTCTCTCCTCCCTTGGGGACTGGAACCACTTTAAGTTCCAGGTCTAAGCAAAACAGCTGAAGCAAAGGTCCTGATCCTTCTCAAAGATCAATGACATTAAAGGTGACCAGTATTTTGAACCATTTCCACTTTTAGTTTTTTGGTCAGGGAACTGAGGGATCAGATAACAACCTTGATCTGGGGCCTGTCAGGGATGTACTGAAGGCAGAACTTCCAAATAGAGATCTCCATGAGCAACCAGAAACACAGAACTGAAACTGCAGACGGAGGGGTTTGGGATGCCTTTTCAGCCCCTCCTTACATCCTATTATTCCATCTTCTGTTTCAGCTCTTGCTGTGAGTATGGGAATCACTGGGTGCTCATGTCTGCGTGACCTCAATGTGCTGGAGAGTCAGTCTCAAAGGAGAACCCTTGGTCAGTGGACGACAGGAGCGAGCACAAATGTGGCCCCCTTCTGTTGTTTGGCTGTGTAGTTCTGCAGTGTTTTTATTCGTTTGTTTGCAAGTAGATGGGGCCCTGGCTGCCTACGGCAGCTGATGATACATCCTACCTTCCTGGCTCACCCTCTGCTTCTGTACCTGGGAATCACTTCTTAACGTAAACTTTCTGCAAGCAAGCCCACATCCAGGAAGCCCACGTCACAGGCTCTGCTTTCTGGGAGAAACCCAGGGGCTAGAGATTTAGAGTAACAAAGAGAGAACGGGTACACTGAAGAGGAGGTGAAGGCTCAGATGAAAGAACACTAAGGAACAGGCAACTTTCCCAGTTAGGGCTGAGATGGGTGAAAACAGCTTAGCAAAAAGGGACAGATCAATTACTGGCAAGAAACAGGAGAATTACGACCACAATGTATAAGCATCAGATATTGACACACATATATTCATCTTTCCACATTCCAAATTCTAACCTACCCACTGTCCATTTATTTATTATATTCTGCCATTATGATGCCATAGCCTGCTTCATAATTTTCTTGGTGTCACCTCTCTCTCCCCACCACTTGTGATCAAATATGCAGAGGAAGGGAGACAGAAAAAGAAAAAAGGAAGAATGGGGTGTAAGGGAGAGAGAGACAGGATTGCTCTGAATAGCAAGGCCTGAGAAAGTACACTCTGTACGATGTAACTATTTGGGTTGCTAAGTGTTAAATAACATAATTTCAATTTTCCAGTTTCCTTAGTTTGCTTTTTTCCAAATGCCTATTCTATATCCCCCAGAAACATTACCTCCTGCAGCTCTCAGTCATCCCTAAAAATAGAAGCTCTAAGACCTCTTTAAATATTAGCGAAAATGGGATCTTGCTTAATAGCTCAATAGAATGAAGTTGCTGAATTGACAACAATGAAAGCTTTTCATTGTTCTTCCTTATATGGAAGCTGCCTTTCATGAACACAAAGAACAAAATGCAAAAAAGTATTCCTAGATTCTTACCCTGAATGGTTTCAGTGCCAATTACATACACCCGGTTAACTGTTCTTTTCTGCATGTCTCTAGGCATAAGTATGTTTACAAGTGGTCAGAGTTCCTGTCTGCACAGTCTTTACACTGTGGTTTTCCTGCAAGGCTTCAGAAAGCGTGCTGACAAAGAATGGCCACGGCAACCAACAACAGAGGATCAGACTTCTTCCAAAAGTCACTGGGAGTTTGAGCCCACAGTTCATCAAATATTAATATTTATATAAAAAGCATAAAAAGAATGACATTTTAAAACCTGAATGCTACTACAGAACTTTGGCAAATTAGAAACTTTAGTTTACTTTTCAAGATTTTTGAGGTTAGGATAATCAAAAATGACTTTTATCCTCCTTACAAGCATTTGATAACACTTAAGACAAAAGTGCTGATAAAAGACAGAAGGACTGAACTATTGACTCACAGACCTTAAACTTTTTCATGCACCACTGTACTATGGCAAACCGGTTTGTCAGTAGAAACTTCCAGCTTTTCTGTGAAAATTTGAGGTAAGGTCCTTTAGTCATCTGGTGTTAAAGAATATACTGTTTGATGCTCAATTCAGAAGTGACTTAAATATGTTCCAGTGGTGGGGAGACAGCTTCAGCTGGGTAGGGGCAAAGGAGTTTAATTAAATGATCATAGCAGAGTCATTCTTTTCACCAAGAACTCTGGTGCACACAGGGACTAGATGGTCCCCAGTGTAAGTGTGACTGAGGGACATCCCTTCAGACAGATGTTTCTGATGCAGTTAACTACAGTGACTCCCGAAGAGAGAGGGGGTAAAGGGAGAATGTCATAATTTTAAGGGCCATCTGTGAAAGCACATTCAATGTTACAATATAATTTCACGTTTAAAAGATGAAAAATTACCTGCTGCAATATCAGCAGCAGCAAAGCTCACATCGGTGGGAGTCAAATTCCATTTACTGTAGCAAGTTTCTCAAAGCTGGCTAGCTGAGTGTACAATCACTACGGTGAGGGGAGGGGGAGGAGGGGAGGGGGCAAAGGGGACTGGTGTGTGTGCATTTACCCACCAGGGGGCAGCATGCTCATGAAAAGCTTGTGACAGATCCTGCTGTCCATCCCTACCCACATATCTCCCAAGCATCTCATTTTCTGTTACCACTGCCTATGTGGAAAGCAGTCAGGAAAGTTTGAAGAAGAAGGAAAAGGGAACATCATCTAAATTCCCTCACAACTGCTTTTCAGTCAGTAATAGAAAAAGTTAGGAAGAAAAAGCAAGGGAGGAAGAAAGAAACAAATGGAGGGAGGAACTAAAACAGGGGCGAGGAAAACGGACGAAGGGATGGGGACACATTCTGATCTCCCCATTCCCGTGAACCCCTCTTCCAGGCTGATCACAGAACCTCCAGCTCCTGTTCCACCTCTTCGCCCACAGAGGGGTCTTGCCTTGTTTCTCCTCTGCTCCTGGTCTAGTTTCTACAACCCCAACCTCATTCCTTTGCTCAGCGTGGTCCTGGTCCGGGCTACAGGAGGGAACTCTTGTAAGGGACAAGACTGAGAAAATGTGGTCCCTACTCCCGTGTCAGATCTGCTGAAGATTTGATTACGAGTCGGCACTCTGAACACACACTTTCTGAGAGAGGTTTTCTTTAATGGACTTAGAGCGTATGATCCTGTCATTCCAGTTTTTAGGCATATTATTGGGCTAAAGACAGCTTTTTATGCCCTGATTTGGGACTCTAACGACTGGGGTGCTATTAAAAACAACAACCAGTAAGGGTACAGGAACCAATACAACCAGGACGCCCTCTCTGCATCTTACAGCTGACCTGCAGGTGGCTGACCACAGTAAGCTGCTATGGAAAACCATTACTCCAGTTTCCAACAGATGATTTACATCCGGCTCATGGAAACACGAGGAACTCCTAATTATCAAATACATGTTTAGCAGGGCCATTTAGTTCTAAAACTCATGTGTAATCTGCCCTGTTCTGAGGAAAAAAAGTAAATATATCTAGATATTCTCTTTTCCCTCACCATCAAAGAATGGCAACAGGACCCTCCATTCTGCAGGAGGAGATACCAAAGTAACTGCTGATAATAACCTTACTTCCAACCTCCTGGCAAGTACAAGGTCACTGCAAAATTGTACTTATGGCTCCCCCCCACCCCATATTCTGTCAGGTAGAGGAATAAACAAGAAGAAGGCCAGTGTTAAATCCATGCCATAGATGCAGTTCAGGATGAAATAGCCAAGTTTCACTTTAACTGTAACCAAAAGTTTCTCTAATAGTCAGTGAGAACTAAGCTGCATGAGAAGGACGTGAGTTACTGATACGTTGTTCATTTTCTAAATAAAACCTGGAAGAGTTACATAAAGTATCCGGTTAGGATTACTGCATGTTCACAGGTTATACTTTGGGGCTTTGTTATCTTAAAATTCACAAAAGATGACCAATAAACCCAGGCTCATCTTAATCAATGTAGACTCCGAACAGTCTCCTAACTGGGCTATAAAAGCATAAACAAACTGTAACAGTGTACTTCAAAGTAAAACAAAAAGCAGAGGAAAATTCTACCATGTAATTAGTGTATCTTTGTTACTTTTAAAAACACTTCGGTACATGACTAGTCCTCATAACAGTGATAATCAGAAATCAAATGATACTGCTCCAGCTATGGGCACCGGAAGTCAAGAGTTTGGGATTGACTGTATAATATGTAAATCTTCAGAATTTCAAGTAGGGCATTTTCATTTTTTAATTTGTTATAATATCAGAAACGAATTTACCTCCGAAGCAACTCAGAGACTACCCTTTGGGTTCTGTTCTTCATGAATAGTGATAGGGATTAAGAGACTTTAAATCAATTAAAATTTTCATTTTGATGACTGTGCTATCTGACAAGGAGCAGGGGGAAGACTACATTTTGTTGCTGGCCTTAGGTTCTTCTGATGGTTTACCTGAGCAAGCAGGGTAGTGTTGAAAGATCATTAATTAGCACACGTTCCCTCGGTCTGCTATACAGTCTACAAAATGTGACCAGAGCCTTGACTCTGAGGTTTTAAAATTTACTTTCAAATTTGTAATTATGTACAACTGGTGAATAAATTTATAAACCCAGGCAACCAATAATGCCTATAAAAATATACTTGGTCATCTAAAATAGGTTACTGGCAGTAACAAGATTAAAAGCTGGAAATGTTTTGAGTGGAATGAAAAATTTGATTAAAATTCAAAATTACCAAGAATTCTTTCTATATATCTTAATAAACTTACTACTGACATAAAATATAGGACGGTCCAAAAGTACATATTTCATTTATATTAAGTGCAATTATTTGAAATCATAGAATTTTGATTTATTTAAAGAGAGATTTTCTTTAGGAAACCTTAAGGATATTACTACACATTTAGGCATATCTGAGTTTCTGGGCAAAGCCAGGTTTTCACACGTTGCCTAACTATTATCTAATAATGGCCCAATTTTTGCCATCAGAAATGGTCTTATTCTGATGCAAATCACATTGAAACAATCAAATTCCACCTACAATGCTTCTCATTATCACAAAAAAACTTTAAAATTGGTATAATGTAACTTTATTTCAGGATCTAATACAAGGAAAAGGTGAATTACTGGAAAAGCTCTGCTGACATGTTGAGAGACTAGAAAAGAGCAATAAAAAGTTGAGATTTGAGAAGGCACCTGCAGGACTGCTCGCAGGGTGGCCGGGGGAGCGCAGGATGGGAGGGAAACCTCAACCCGACCTGGGCCCCAGAGGCCAAGGCAGGTGAGCAGTCGCAGCACAGCACATGGATGGCAGTCGTTTCCACGTTATCTACTGTCCTCTCCTAAGAGCTGCTCAAGTGCTGTGTTCCCACAACTCCAGTGTTGATTTGTTGAGGCGAGTAGTAAATTACGGTAAACCACCAGGCTTATTTCCAGAGATTCTAGGTAATTTCAGATTCACATTTGTACAACTGTTTTTAAACCTAATTTCTGTAATATCCCCTTGTTTTTCAGAACCATCTCTAGCTTTACAGACAAAGGAGTTTTTAAGAATGTCATTTCCCATGTATCTTAGAAGCTTTCTGGTGGTGGGCAATTTTGAGGGAAGAACATTTATTTCACTATTTTGTTGGCAAACATGCCTTTATTAGACTGTACAATGCACACTGTAGTTAAATTTAATAGCACCAGTCTCTGGAGTGATGGTTGAAATTTGGATCCATGACATACTGATTTCTAAAAAATTTCAATAGGCAAAACCACGATGAAAACATTTTGTGGGAAAACAAATTATACATTAACAAAAGTATATTTCTCTTAAAAATTAAAAGAAAAATGACTGAACACATTTTAAAGGGTTATCCTAATTCAAAATCCCTCTTTAAATATAGCTAATTTAAAACAGTACATTATTGTTTTGTTTCAAACAGGGCAAACATAAATATGCAAATACTGTCTTCTAACATCTTCCACAGGAACCTCTATCACTTGATAAAATATTCAAGTTTGAACATTTTGAAATAAGCTAAAAAAAGTTTTAGCTTAATTTATATGGAAAAAAAAGTATTCACTAGAAGAAATTTTAAGTTTAAGGGCATATCAAAAATTCTTGGCAAATTAAAATTAAATATTAATAGGGAATTTCATAAAAGCCAAAACTTAGGAGTGTCAGCCCTTGTTCATGAACTTCTACTCACACTTCTGAACATTCACCTTAACCAACCACACGCACTGGCCCCACTGAGGGGATGCCAGGAACTGAAGGTCACTGTAAAGCTGCTCTACACAGCTGAGCAAAGACCAGATACTGGGAGGGGAGGGCGAACAATTAAAAATATCTTCATCATGCATCTCACCCATCATTAAGCTCCCCTTTGGGGAAGAGAACACACTTCACCCACCTCCTCCTCCTGGCCTCCAACAAGGCATTCACAGCTTGGTGTCTATGTCTTAGGTCACCTCCAAGCTAATACAGTAAGCCTTAGTGAGTGCAAGTTTTCTTGGGACAAGAAGAAAGGACTCTATTAAGGGTCTCCCTTTCTGGAGACCCAGCATTTATACCCCACCTCACCTCCACAGCTGTCCTTTCCACCTGTTTATTACGGGATTTCTGAACCCTGCTGGGAGGGATTTCTCACTCTGCCACTTGTAAAAGCCATGCCGTTAACTCAAAACAACCGAAACATCAGAGTTGCCTGAAAATTCTACTACATTCAAAACACGAAAACGTAACGTATGGTAAGTAAGAAAATTCTTCAAATCCCACCTGATGGTCCAAATACATGGTGTTCCTTTGAAGATGATGTGTAAGGATTTCATTCTAGTAGGCATCAACCAAGAAAGAAAGGGACAGAGAAAGAGGGTGCGGAATTCATGAAAAGGTCAATTTTGGAATACAAAAAACAGGTAGTTCACCACAGCCTACTACATCACAGTACACAGCCACTTTGGCGCACATGCTCCTGTGTACATGGTGCGGATGACATATCAAATCATGACAGAACTGCACTTAGTTTCATAAGAAATTAAGTAGACATGCATATAAGCTGAACATTAAGCAGAAAAAAATCCCTCAAATGGCTTCAGCAGACTCAACGTTAGAAGCTTTTTTCACATGTTAATTCTTTTCTGAATACAGGACTACGGCTTTGGATGATTCTCATATAACCAGAGGCTATTAAACCCTTTGAGAAATGTTTATGTGTGTTCATTTTTTTTAAAGTCAAGAACAGAAGAAATTTATGTTTGGCATTTAAAAGGCAGTTATTATTAAAATGATAATCAGTTCTCAACTGATTACGGGAAATTGCAGGACTCGCCAATGTCTGTCTGACCAGAGGAGGAAGTTCCGGTGTTTGGTGAAATGACAGCACTGTTTCGGAGTCTGTGTGCACTTCCTTCCTCTTGCCCGAGAGCTGGTGGGTGGGAGGCTGAGAAGAAATGCACCCTCACCAGTGTTTTCCTTTAATGATGTGGGAACAAGTGAATTCTCAAAGGGTCAATAGGAGATCCAGATGCTGTCGCCACAATGGGGGGATGGCTCATGCGCGACACGAATGATGCCGACCAGACCGGTTAATGAGTGGCTCAGGGCACGTGGCAAGAGCAGACAACACGGACAACCTGCGCGTGGCTGACCTTTGGGCTGTGGGCCTCCAGCTTTAGCTGCATGAGCTGCGCTAACGTGTGCTCCCGGACACTGCTCAGCTCGGCCTGCTGCCGCCTCAGCTTTATAAGCAGCAGCGTAAGCTCCTCTGGCTGAAGGAGTGCAATTTAAGAATCCAAATGGGGGGGAAAACAGATTAATGGTTGTCTTAAGTGACAGACATTAAACCCAGATTTCCTGGCACGTTTCCTCCTATGCTGACATCAAACACAGTGCCTGGGCACCGTGATGAGAGGTCCTACATACATGCAAAGGTATCTAGAGAAACAGAAGGAACAGTGTTACTTTGTAAGGTTCAGCAAAACAACAGCATATTAAGGCATCCGCTCAGAACTCATGAGAGAATATTTCAATATTAAGTATAAAAAAGTGCAATGCCCCCCCAAAACCCCCAAACATTATAAAGGCTCATACGTAAGAGCTATTAAAAGATTATTCTTAAAATATATCTTAATGAGATGTTTGTAAAATGACACCTAAGACTTTTACAGCAACAGAACAATACCTGCATGTCCAAGACTCTGTTTTAGCGAATATACGGTAATTAGAAAGAATGAAAACTCATGCAAAATGCGGATCATACCTCTACGTCACTAAGCCCAGTCAGTACCTGGGACCTATTCGTTGCTTCCTAGTTACGTTTTTAAAATGTGACCGTTAGTGTTTTCACAGGGCATTTTATATCAACCAAAAGACCAGTTTTTATTTTTAAGAAAAAAAAATGTATTTACTACACATGTGCACATAAAGCCTCCTTCCACACTCTGCAGAGGGCAGAGAACCTTCTGGTGCCTGATTCGTTACTAGGATCGCTGAGGGGAATACACTTTCAAAGGCAGATAAAATTCTTTTCACAGGCCAACCCGACAGATTTTCCTTTGTTAGAAATGCAGTAGAAGTGTGATCACTGGCAGTCTTACAGGCCATAAAATATTACTTGGTGTTTTTCTGAGCTTTCTTTTGATTAAAAACTGCAGACGGACCACAGGGAGACGCTCCTCACTTCAGGGCTACGGTGCATGCTTAAAACTTCCAAGCCAAAAAGCGTTCCCGAGGCTGACTCGTTTTGTCTCCACCACAGCACTACACTAGCTCTCTGCTGTTCTGTTCCTCGGCTGTTGATCTTTATTTTCCACACATACAAAAATATTTTTAGGGACACAAATCATTTGTTTAAATTGCAGTATAAATGATTTGTAATATTGTGTTAATTTCAGATATACAGCAAAGTGATTCAGTTATGTCTACTTTTTTTCCCCAGTTATTTCTCACTATAGGTTAAGACATTGAATCCGGTTTCCCGTGTTATACTGTAAATCCTTGTTGCCTATCTGTTTTATGTATAGTAGTTTGTATCTGTTACAAATCATTTTTAACTGGTATCTGAAGGTACATTAAAAGTTACTGCCTTCAAGAGGAAAAAATCTATCAGAAGTAAACCATAGTTACTACGGGACTTTTCAGATACAACTGAGTATTTATACATAGGAGACAACAGGCTTTTATATTAAACCGTCCAAGAATGTGGGTGCATGTGTGCGTGCGTGACTTAAAGAAGAAATTTCTAAATAGGAAAAGAATAGCTGCTTTTGCTGATGCCAGCCACATCTCAGGACCTCATGACTGTGGGACGGTCCACATCTTATGACTGTATCACACCAAGCTCTTGAGGTCTTGCCTGGGAGAAAGGAGGGTGGGGGAACGGATGAGACAGTCTAAGACCCAGAATGATATTTGACAGAAATATTAAAAGAAATCCTGAAACTCTGGTTCATTAATTATGGAGTTAAAGAGATTTTCAAAAGGAGGAAAGATTCCAATAAGTTTGCTAGACATTCAAATATGAGGCCAAATAAAAAGAGGCACAACTGACTCTTCCAGGAGGAGGTGGTAAATAAATTATATCCTAAATACCCACTAGAGGGAGCAAGGTAGAAGAGAAAAAGATTTTAATATGATACTCAGCATTATCTTCTGATTAACGTCTGCCTGTCAGAGCAACAGTCTAATATATGAAAATTCCAACATTAAAAAATTTTCAGTTTTAGTCAAGCAATATTTATAGCCTTTAATAAATAAGCCATAAGTAGATTAAAGCCAGAAAGTTTTCCTTATATCTAAGCATGGAAAAAATGAAATAAAAGAATATCTGGAAAATACATAAAAGATGAATTTGTTCTGATTACTGCAGGAAGAGAATTTTAAATAACGAACAACTATATAGGCCCTCAAATCATACCTTTACAGAAATTGAGACTACCTACTAATATTGGAGCATAGTTCCCCAGAGAAAAGAATGCCGTTAAAGTAAAACGAAGTGATTAAAAAAAAAAAAAAAAAGCCATCCTTCTCTTTAATCTGAAGAGTAACAGCGTCCCAGTAACTCCTTCCTGATTTGCAGGTAAATTACACTAACGATGAAATGATCATGGTAGGCGCTTGCTTGAACCTAGTGTTTGCATAAGCATGTGAATCAGTTCCTTTTCTGCTCTGAAGTCGCTCATCTATATAAAAAGCCACAGCAGAAACTTCTTCACAGGCCTGTGGTCTGCCTACACATACATGGCTGTTTGCTGGATTTGTTCACCTAACAAACGACTCCAGTCTCTATTTTAAGGCTGAGGGAATTAAGACCCAATGAAGTAAAGAAGCCCACCCAGGTTATACAATAAGAATCTTAGATTTAGGAAGGCAGACGCTCAGTGAAGGGTACCAGTGAGACAGTGAAATGGCCATGACTCCAAATTCCTCTGATGAGCATCTCTCCCACCAGAGTAGTAAGGGGTTTTCTCTGAGAACTCAAACTTGGAAGCTACGTCAGATGTGCGCCATCACGGGTAGCATGTAAATAAAACATGATATGGTAAATAAAGACATCTCACTCACCGTCTTGCCTTGGAGGCTCTGGGGACTAACGGACTGTAGAGTCAGGCCAGCTGGCATCGACCTCCTGTCAGGCACATAGACGTGCTAGGAAGATAAAGGCATAAGATGAATTCTGTGGTCAATGTTGTTGATGGGAATTATATTATTAAATAACATTTAAAACTGCTGTGGGCTGTGGGCAGGTGGGTATAGCTCAGTGGTAAAGCTCATGCTTAGCATGCACAAGGTCCTGGGTTCCACCCCAAGCACCTCCACTGCAAAAAAAAAATTGCTATCACAGCTTATGAAAGAAGGTAAGACACTAAAACGAAAACTTCTGGACTAAAATGCAGATGCTGGTGACCAGAGTAATTCTATATGGTCTGGCTCAGTGGTTCTAAAATTTACTGATTTTGGGACCTCTTTACATCCTTAAAAAGAAAATTCAGTGACGGGAGTGTTGTGTTTTTGTGGTTTTTTTTTTTTTTTTTTTTTTTTTTTACAGTTTTGCCGATCTCTTTAATGTCTGGCCAGATTTTCCTATCTGTATTCATTCTGTTGTGATAATTTCTTTTAGTGGAAGGACATGAAGAAAATCCACCTTCGATATATGTAATATGAAAAGGGAAGAGAACCTGAGTCGCCTTTTTGGATAGTTGCAGATGTTCACCTTTGATATTACACAAGTGCTTGGAAAGTGGTATCTTCTTAAAGGTTAGTTACAAAGTGGTATCTGAAACCATGTCAATGAACTTTCTATATTCTGTCACATTAACAACCACGGTCTATTTGCACTTTAAATGAATCTTTACCCACCCATGATTTTGGGACATTAGACATTGGTCATGTGGGAAATACTGGCTCGGGAGTTATGCAGGTGTTCCAAACATTGACACAGATCAGGATACAAGATCAGTAACTCATATTTGTTAATACCATCGCTGATCTTTAAGCACTGGAAAGCTGTCAAGCTCACGATGGCAGATACAAGTTCTCTAAAATTCTAATTTTCGCTTGAAAGCTCAAATGTTGTCATCGGTGACAAATACTGTGGGTTGTTTTCCTGGAAGTGACAGGCTAACATTTCACTTTGAGGAAGTGTCTGTCAAATACCAGATTTGAACAACTAAAGTTTGTCATTCATTCTTTCATGTAAAAATGGTATCTCATGAAAAAAAAAAAGAGCTAGTTTAGCTTGCAACTCAAATAATCACCTAAGTGTTTTTCCCTGAGACAGCCATTAGAACTTTGGTATGCAACAGAAATGCTTTAAGCATGCCTCCCGCTTCACCACACAGAATATTAAAATGTTACGTAATGAAAGGTCAAGATTGAATAAAATGATCGTTGACTGTTTCATCAAAGGAATTAAGTGAAACTGCTACTTTATTATTATCATCAAAATAGTTTTGAGCTTACTTACTCCCTGAAAGGGTCATGTGGACCCTCAGGTACCGCCCCCCACAAGGGTCCATGGACCCTACTATGAGAACCATTGACCACAGTAAGGAAGACGATAGGACGGTTTGAAAGAAAAACTGGTCAATGCTGGAGAAGTTTTTTGGGAAAAGGAGTAGACATTTATGGGACTGGAAACTGAACAGAGGGCACACATACATCTCACATCTGCCAGTGAAACACATGATAAATTTTGGCCAAGAATATGAAAAATACTAATAACCACGAGAACATTTTTCAACCATGCACTAATGAGATGTATTAGATCAGATCAGCCTTTGAATATACGAGGTGACAAAACACTGAACTTTGTTACAGTGGAGTTCTAAGTGAGCCTTTTTTTGGGGGGGGGGGAGGGTGAGGCAAACTAAAACTTCCTCCAAAAGAAAATTCCTGATTGACTCATTAATTTTTAACCAATGCTTATTTATGGAAAAATCGAGCAAATGCTTTATGCACTGATTTAACTGACGGAGTCAGTCAATCACAAGGATGAGAAAAGATGCTTTTTAAAACGGTACAGAGCAAGAGATTCTTTAGCATTAAAAAGTGGCAAAAAAATTCCTTTTCACTTTAGGACAGAGAACCGGCTACACACAGGGTGACAGCGTTGTGAAAAGCTGCAAGGCACTCCGGATTCACTTCAGAAAATCTACCTAGCGATGCTTACACCATCGTAAGGTTCAAATTAAAGCATGATCTCTACTTATATTAATTTTTTATAAACTATATATACCAGCAAGCATTGTTACCCTAATATTAAGCCGGGTACCTAAGGAGGTATTTCAATATGCCACATATTCAGCTTGCTGGAAGGCCAGGTTAGCACTTTAATCTTAGCAAAGAACAAGAAGAGCCTGACACCTGACTGCAGGTGTGCTGGGAGAGGGCGGGTGCAGAACTGTCAAGTGTGTGAAGGGCCAATCAAAACGCACGTGGTTTTCACCTGCAGGGAAAGCGATCAAGCAGAGAAGAATACAGAACGCATCTGCTCCAGAGAGACGGCGCGCTGCGAGCTTTTCTACCTGAGATTCTGACCCCGTGGAATACTCTTCCTTAATTTTTAAAACAAAGGAAGAGCTGGCCTGGCGTACCCCCTTGGCCATTTTCTTCTCTCCCACATTTACAAGAAAGGGCGGTGTCCTGGAAGTAAAACACAGCACCCCGAAGCGGCAGGTCACCGCAGAGGAGGGAGTCTCACCTTGGGGTGATGCGCCCTGTGCCTGCGGTCTACGGTCACGTCTCCTCTCTGAATCGGGGAAGACACCTCGGACCTGTAGGTCCGCTGAGGGGAGTAGCCCTGATAAGCAGCCATGGAGCCGTGCGAGGGCGACGTGGGGATGGAGTGCATCGTCTGGCCGGAAATGTTGACCACGGCTTCCGGGCCGGTCAGGCTTGCGTGGCGAGGCAGGGTGCTCTGCTTGTTATACACCTGCCGCTGCTGCCACTCGTAGAGCTGCCACATGGTGTCATCCCTCATCGACCGCCGCTTCTCCTCGGCCCCGGGTCCTGCGCCCCTGTCGTGAGCGGAGGGGGTCACGCTGCAGATACTCTCGGGCCGGGTCTTGCTGTTCCTCGGGAGTGTTCGGTAGCCTTCGGGGTAGCGGGCCATCATCTGGGCTCTGTGGCTTGGCATATTTCTCGGCAATGTTTGGTAAGAAATGACTCTAAAATAAGAGAACAAGTGGAATGTAAAAATGAAGGAGAGAGTTGTTCTCCAGGCCCTAAATTACATTTTTTGTTTTCTTCCAGTGGGTGAAATACATATTTAGGACTTGTTTCTTTTGAAAGATCAAAATAATCCAAAATATTACAAGTGGTTAATGAACAGATTTTCATCTTTTTTAATTAAATTCAATTTGATGGTTTTAATATACGAAGTAAACAGCATCTATGTCATTTACAAAAAAAGACTTAATTCCATACGATGTACAGTTTGGTTTCAAGAAGGAAGACTATTATACTAATCTCAAGTCTGTCTTCATATCTTATTTGTTTAAACACTTTTTATTGAGTTATAGTCATTTTGCAATGTTGTGTCAAATTCCAGTGTAGGGCACAACTTTTCAGTTATACATGAACATACATATATTCATTGTCATTTTTTTTTGCTGTGAGCTACCGTAAGATCTTGTATACATTTCCCTGTGCTATACAGTATAATCTTGTTTATTTATTCTGCACATGCCTGTCAGTATCTACAAGTTTTGAAATCCCAGTCTGTCCCTTCCCATCCCCTGCTCCCTTGGCAACCACAAGTTTGTATTCTATGTCTATGAGTCTGTTTCTGTTTTGTATTTGTTTTTTTTTTTTTTCAGATTCCACATATGAGCGATCTCATATGGTATTCTTATATAAGTAAATGCCTATAATCTCATTTTCATGCATCTCATCAGATCAGGTAAGCAGGGTTCCTGCGTGTGGATGGGAGACTGGAGTTTCTGAGTTGCTCCTACAGGGCCTGAAGACAGGAAATTTAGGACTGCAGGTGGTGGTGGTCTCCTGTACCATGTCCTTCTGAGGGGATGACTGTTTATGGGAGGCAGTACATGAAGCAGTACATTTGTGGTCTGAAGAAGTAATTTTCCTTGATGACTTTTCTTAATTTGAAAAAGAAAAATGACTGGAAGCTCAGGCTCAAAATTTAACTGTTTAAAGACAAAATACTCCAACATGACAATATTTCAGATACGAAATTGCAGTCTCTGGAATTTTCCAATGTTTTACTATTAGTAAACTTTACTATAGTACACTGAGGGGAAAGTAGTTGATCAGAAATCAGGAGGGCCAAGCTTTCACTCTTGCTTTCCTACTAAGTACAGGACCTTAGATGAGTCATTTACACCTTCTGGGACTGAGAGAACATTCGTGTGTGTGTGTGGAGGAGAAACCAGAGCCTACTCCTTTTAATGCTTGGGGTTAAAGGAAGAGTTCGTGGACCAGCTGCAACTAGAATGCAGGCCTCTTACTTCCTTAAGCTGGACTCTTTTCATTATGGCAATGATTCCCAGACTTCTAGATTTAATGAAAAAAGCAAGCTAAACTTTCAGTTTTCAAAAATTTGCTAAAAGTATGGTAATCATTAAAAAAAACTTTATTATTCTATTGCAATGATACAATTAAAGACAATCCCAAATTAGGAAAAGTATAACCTTAACGTGCTAGAGACTTTCTGCTACCAAAATCTGGCCAATTGAAACTTTCTGAGATTTGGTTTTCTCCTCTAGAAGACGATTTGATTACAAAGTTATAACTCTAAAATCCCAAGTCTTATTTTGTACTTGACATATTTCCAATTCCTTTAACCATTCCCCTCAAATAAATTTCCTTCATTAGGCTGATCATCCTTCAGCTTTTCAATGTCTTCACTGAAAACAGGCTAGCTCAAAACTGAAACACCCCCAACACACACACACAGCTCAGCTGTCTGATGACTTCGGGGCTGGAGTGAGGAGGAAGGTACCCAGTCCTCTGACATAAGCAGTATGAAGAGTTTCATTCTCTGCTGCTTTCTCTCCATGTATATTTCCTATTGTTCCCCTGCTTGGTCTCCCTTCCTATCCCCACCTTCTCTGTTAACATGAAAGCCAGAAACTGGAAAAAGTCCAGCGTTGGCAACCCCTCGGCTATGTGCTTAGAAAGCGTGTCAGACAGGGGCAGACGATTCCATCCAAGAAATTCTGCCCTAGTACGAAAGCAATGTACTCCAGCATACCTTGGTTCATCTGGTCGTACATAAACTCAAGAATTATTATAGAGACCTTAATATGAAAAAAGGTCTGGATCAGGCACTGAACTATATCATAGAAGCATATACTCAAAACATAAATAGTATTAACTTGATATCCTGTTTGGAAATCTGTAAAAAGATCACTTACAATCATACAAAGGAGGAATACACACTGTCAATCTAAAACACATGAAAAACTGCATATGAACTAATGTTTAAATTCCAGTTCAGAAAATTGGATTGCACAAAACCGTTCTATCAAGGCTCTGAAGCATTCACAGCACGTGAGCCGGACCCTGTGGTAGAGATGGATATTGAACTTGAAGCGCCATCTATCCTAGGATCATTGCCGGCAGGCTGTTTTCCAACTACGGGTGGCTAATGAGGGACTACCAGGTCTAAAAGCCCCTTCTGCCACCGTTGGGACTGCTCTGGGGGGAATTCTGACGGAAGATTTGGTGATCATCAAGCAAGTTTATTTTTATCCCATACACTTTCCAGCATTCTGAGACCTGTTTTGCAAAAAACTACAGTTTCCGTCAGGGGTTTTCCCCAAAGAAATTCAAATTAAGCAGAGCGTGATTTAAGTGAAAGCTTAAGGCGTGAACACTGTGGGTGCCTTCCTCAGGTTCAGGACTCCATTCAGCAGCAGCTGCCTGTCAAACACCATCAGCACCCTAACCCGTGATGCTGCCACACAGAACAATGGCTTCCGGGGCCGAGCATCTGAGCGGGGCCCGACGCTCACAAAGAGACTTTCGGGCTCTGTTCACAGATGCGGGGGTCAACTACTTGACTAAGTATTAAGCCTCTTTTCTTTCCATCACAACTTTAGCAATAAAAGCACACCTTTCACGAAGTTTCACCAAATGAATTGCACCAGGTATTCCTACCATTTCGCTTCTTTCTATCAATAAAAATTATCTCATGACAAAGCCTCACAGCTATTTTTTAAAGCGTGAAGTTCATATAATAAGGTGGATGATCTATTTCAGTGAGCTGAACGGGACGCCAGCCACGGAACTCAAAGCTGGAGGAGCAACGTGGAGAAAACCTGAGCTCAAAATAACCTGAAGACCAGCCTTCAGAAGCTTGCTGGTCTGCAGTGAAAAGAAAAAAACTCACGGAAAAGCCTTTATGTACGTTAATTATGGCCACCGAGGGACCCAGAAGTGCCTGGAAACTAACGTTATGCTCAACAATTTAAAAAACTGACTCCCAGATATTGAACCCCTTTAACTATATACTTTTTAACCTTAAGAAAGTATGATTTTATTTGAGGAAAAGTGATTCCATCAAGAAATAAGATTTTATTTGCCGGGCAGAGATTCAGCAAATCTTCTGGCTGGGATTTTTACCATCATTTCCCTGAAAATGATTACTTTAATAAGTACTTCCAAAGATCCTTTCATTTCTGCCCTGCCCAGAACTATCTCTGGCTTTTTTTCTGTCTAATCAAATTTTATTTTTGAAACTGCATCTGTTTTTCACAATATTCCCTTGGGAAAATTAGAAAAGTGAGCACTGAGGGTGAGGAGAAGGCCATGGAAGCGAACAGCATCACAGGAGGCTGGTTTCGGCTGAGCTGCACTCCTGAGAGCAGAGACTGATAACCGCACAGGCCAGAAGGGCAGTCCGACACCTCAGGAGGGCCACTGTGACAAAAGCTCCTCTTCTCTTCATCAAAACGTTAGTTAACGTCATTGTTTTCTGGTTTCCTACTACCAAGAGGTAAGAGTTACAGTAACTCTTCACTTAATTGTATGTACATTAGTTCATTAAAGTACTTTATAAACTTTGCCTCTCCAGGTTCTCCCCTAACAACAGAACACTTTTTCTTATCTACAGGCACTTCTTTCCTCTGGCCTTTATTTTTGGTCTCCTTTGCAGGCCACCCACCCTCATCCTTTTTTTTTTTTTTTTTTTTGTCTTTAAATGTGAATATTCTTTCTGGTTTTCCCTTGGAATCTTTATTTTATCCAGCCTCCTGCTGAACGAATTTATCTACTCTCATCCTTAAGTACATCTGATATAGTGATGACACCGCAAACTTCATTCAATCCAGATCTCTCTTGGGAGATACAGACTACGGGCACCTCAAATCTAACCTGTCAAATCATTATTTTCTCTCTTCCCAAACCTTTTCTGTGCAGTGAAAGGCACCAGACAAAGCTGGATGACAAGACCAAAGAGCAGGGCGTCATTCCTTACGTCCCCCAGCCACACGAACTAGACCTGAGTGAGACTAGCTTGCCCTCAACTAGTCTTGCCAATTATGTCGTGGATACACCCTCTTCCCTCTGCTCCTTTCACGTATTCCAACCATTTTTAAACTTCCTCCAGTTCACTCTCCAGATTTTGCGGCAGGAGTGGTAATTTCTGAAACATCAGTCTGCACACATCTCTCCTGGCTTCTCTCTCCAGCCTGCCTCCTCACTCATCATCACAGCAGTTCTGCCTACGTCAGACTCAGGCCTTTGGATTCCTTTCCGAGCTCGCTATCAACTCTGGAGGTCTGCACATCTAAACCAACGTCAGCATACCATCCTTCCTCCAGAGAGATTTTCCTGACCCTTAGATTGTGCTGGTTGTCCCCGAAACACGTTCTCACAGCATCCTGTTCTTCTGTCACCATGTACTGCACTTGTTTATTTAACTTTTTCCTCCACTAGACTAAGGGCCTCTGTGAGAACCCTGGACTGTATCTTTTCACTGTTTTACTTTCTGGCCCCATGACTTCTATACAGTAGTTATACAATGAATACGCATAAGAACAAGTGACAAGTGAGTGCATGAATGAATAAACGCTTAGATGAATAGATATAATACTCAGTCATATGCATGTTGAGTTTAAGAAAGCCAAGGGAGGAGACTGAGAACTAGAGAGCATACGCCTTGGCGGTCTCCACATTACTTGCCTCCAGAGAGCTCTGCGTTACAACGGCTGCAGAAACTGATGGAAGACAGAGCAGGGTGGTGGGGAGTGAAGACAGGTTCCCACTGTGGGTGTGTTGGGGGGTGTGTGTGTGTGTAAAGGGGTGAGTCTTGCTCCCTTCCTTATGCTGAACAAACATGATCTGTACCCACAGCCTAGGCCTCCTCTCGTGCTGGGCCAGGTAGGATGACTCCTTGCCGTTTGTAACACTGAGAGACAGAGAACAAACACTTATATACGAGTACCACGAAGAAAAGATTAGTAATGAAGCCGTAATATCTAAAACACAACCTGAATTTAATTCTCTGAATTGGTATCTCAGAAATCAGTCTCTAACCAACAACACAGGAAAGAAACCCGGGTTCACAACACATAACAACAAGACACTTACCCCCTGGTTTCCTCCTCGTGACCTCTCCCCTTCTGCAGCTTAATCCACTGTTCCAGCTGTTGCATTGAATTCGTCCTCTGTATGACTCGATCCGCCTCTGTGTGTAAGGGCCCTGTGTTTGGGTGACTGCCCCCTCTAAGATCTGCCAGGCTAACATTGACTGTTCTGTTTTCTGAACTGTTCACATTGACTGGCCTGTAGTGTCCAGTCTGACCCAGGCATGTTGGCCCGCTCTCATATTCAGATGACAGAGAATTCAACTTTACACTATTAATTTTTGTTAAAGGTCTATCTTGGCCATCCTTCTGAAATCCATATTTTTCAGCTTCTAATGCCTTTTTTTCTTCATTTTTGCTCATTTCCTTGTTTTTCTGGTTATTTTGGACCTCTGGCTTAATTAGCACTCTATGGTTGGGAAAGTTATTGATTTCTTTAGTCGGTGCATTTTCAGATGTAATCTTATCCACTCTGAAATCAGAGAAGAAAGCCATAGAAAATCAGACGAAATAATGCATATGTTGTTTCTGGGACTCGATCTAGGAAAAACATAAAATTACCTTTGACCTCACCAAAAAAACTTACAGGGTCACAGAGGACAAGTCTGCACAAATCCCTAATGTCGTGGTATAAAAATTCAAGTACAACACCAGAAGGTATATAAATACAAGGGAAAAAAAATTAAACATAAAATATACAGTGTATACAGCACTGGAGGATAAAAAAGCAATGAGTGTCCCATCCCCACCACTAGAAATCTGGAAAGAAAGCAAGTAAGACAGCCCTTTGACAGTGAAGCCACAAACATCCACACTTAAAAGACCACAGTAGCCAGTCATTGGAAATAAACAACATGGTTCCCAGCCAGGAGGGTTACCTCATCATGAGACAAACATGACTCTGGCTTGTGGAAATGGAAATTAGATTCTGATGCTATCAACGATCTGCACCATATGACTGACTGACTCTTTGTGCCTGTTTCAAGAGGACCTGCGTTTCGGTTAAGAGCTCCTGCAGCCAGACTGCATGTGTTCGGCTTACAGCTCTACCTCTTACAAGCTGTGTCTCGGGCAAGGCGCGCAAGTTTACCATGCTTCACTCTCCTCTTTGGTAAGTGGGGAGAACTGTAGCACCAAGGTGACAGGACTGTTGTGAGGACCAGACGAGTCAGTCAGTGGCTGCAACAGACTTTATTACCACTGTCGTTCCATCTCATCGAGCAATTCTGGATTAGAATCTGGCACCCTGTGTCCATCTCCCCACAGGAAGAATCTGCTGCTTAACAGTGTGTGCCTGGGCCACCAGACAGTTTTATTGCTCACCATGTCGGTTGCTATTTCTAGGTCTTTTGGATGAGAATCAGCTTTCCTGAGACCAGTTGCTTCCAGGCTCTGACAGGACCAAGCTGAGTGTCTGAACCTGCGTGAAATTGCCAAGATCACACCACGCTGGGAGGCCTCTCAGGAACTGACCAACCTTGTACGTTTCAATACATAATAATGCTCCTATTGGAGCCTAAGTGTGGTATTGCTGCCAGTTTCAGTGATGTGGAGGGAATACACAACCCATACATAGCATATACAGCCATACAGAGATATCTAGTTAGGAATACGATCAGCGAGGAGGAAAAAAAAAAGAAATGGGACTATTTTTCTTGGAGTGAAGTTATGGACTATCCACATTAGGTTAGATACAACTCACAGCTGCTAGACTGGAAGCAACATTAGACACTGGGAAAGTGTGTTAAGATATGCTATCGAGCTTTTTTCCCTTGGAAAGATAAAAGTCAGAGATTTACACTAAAACCACATTTATCCTTGCTAAATTCAGGAATGAGGAAGATTTCTAAAAACTATCAAATATCTGAAAAGGCTTTTTAAAATTAGTTACCTCTAGTCTACCTAAAGCTATTATTTTAAATTGGAACCACAATGACTTTTCCCTCTGTTTTCCCCAAAGATAAAAGAGATGTAATCAAAAAAGACACACACTGACTTTTTTCTTTAAATGGAGCCAAAACTGATTCAGAAATGTATGCTAAGAAAACATAAATAATGTAAAACTTGTGATCTAATTTTAAAAAGTGACATTTAAGTAACTGTAGAACAGACATGCAAATATAGAAAATGAAAATAACGGGCCTGGAGATGGAACTTTTCAGAGAATGTATATTATAGTTAGATTTTTAAAATGCCATCAATGTCTGCACACTAGGGGACTATGACATTGTAGTTCATAGGTTAAATACTTTATAAATTTAGAAGAATTGAACTATCTAGTTAAAAACTGGACATTCTATCTCTGAGGTGATATGCCCTGGTAAATATTTTAAGTATTCTGGCCATATAGGAAAGGGAGACCATTACCTGAAAACCAAAGTAAACAAAATCTCCCCACACTTATGAAATGAAATATTACAGTAATTAGGTACCTTCAGTTTGAATGATTAAGACTAACAGGGCAGGATAAAAATGTCAACAGCCAGAAGTAGAATAAAAGACATAATTTCTACAAGATAATGGTGACTGACACCAGGCTGGGCACATAGGTAGTGTTCAATAATTACTGCCTAATCAAGCAAATTATATCAACACAACTGGCTAAAAATTGCTATGGGCACATAATCAACAGACAGTTGTCAGAAGTCAAAACAAAATACTGAATGGCATCTTTATCACCATAAATTATGAACAATTACTAGTTTTTAGAGTGGAAAACAGAAGAAAACAATACTGAACTTCTCTAGAAATCACAAACACATTTTAATTATTACACTAATTTCTGCATTCTAAACAATTCCCTGAAAATTTACTTAAGTTACTATTACCTTAAGATTTTCAGTTAATTTTTTTCACCTACAAATTTTCTCTAGCTTTCAGTGTTAATCACCTCATCTTCATGTCCATTCTGGTTATTTTTATACATGGAATTCCAAAAGCAGATTTTCTTTTCATTAGCTCTCAACCTAGAATATGCATATGGTTGGGGTGGTTATCTTACAAATAGGTGTCCAGAGTTCAACTTTGGGCCTTCTTTCCTTTTCCTCCACACTGTTTGCTACCTCTAATTACTAGTGATTAGTTGATTTGGAATAGATATTCTAAAAAATAAATGCAAATTTACTTATATAGTATCAACCTGAATCTTTAAACCACCAAGTCAAAAGACTTTATTAATATGTACACTTAAAAAAAATAGATGTACACCGTAACAATCCTATAATATCCTGAGAAGAGAGAAAAAAGATCAAAACTTGCAAAGCAGCATCTTCCTTACATAAGATTTGTGCTCAAATGTTGCTGACTGGAATAAAAATTTAATTGCATCATAGATCTTTCTTCAAATTATAAGAATATATATAAAAATTTAAAGCACATTATTCAGCTGCTATTTATGTAGTTTTAAAAACAGGTTTCCTCTCACTAGTTCTTAATATAGCTGAATATTAAAATGATTCATATGTTAAAGCAGGGGGGAAAAATCACATTTAGATCAATTTTAACAGTACATATTTACATGATCAAGAAATCCGAGTACTGGAGTTTTGCAAGAAAGAAGGTAGAATTCATCAAGAAGTAGATATACTTAGAAAGAATCTACTTGCTTGATGAGTGATTTTCTGGAGACATTTCGCCATAAAACAATCAGAATTCACCAGGAAATGCCAAAGAAATGAAACGTATCAAAAATTTTCATTCCAATTTATTAAACTTCAAACACATACATACAGCATAGTATAAAATACTATGAATCATGAATATAAATTCTAAGATTTAGAACTTAAAAAAACACTGTCTTGTGTAGTTTTAAGATAACAATGAAAAATGTACTTACCGGAAATTAAAGGTAATTCTGTAAGAAGAAAGAACATTCAGTTGGAATGTTAGGATTCTGGGTTCACCTAAGTACAATAGGTGAAAATGAATAGAGAAGGTGGAATAAAAATGCAGGTGGTTATCTCAAACTAACTGAAGGTGTATTAATTTAATATAGAACATGTATCAGTCCTTGCTTTCTGAGGAAGAAATGGTTTCATATCATGGCTACTAAAATGATATGTATTATGACAATGACACACTTGAGAGGCATGGAATAAAAGATGTAAGTGGAAATCACCACCACGTCCCCTACAAGCCTTTACCTTTTCACAGGTTCTGTCTGTACCAGGGCAGCATCTAACATAGCTTTCATCCACAACTCCATTTCCTTTCCTGTGTCAGTGCAGAAATAATAGGTCCGCATGTTTGGATGGGCTGCCTGATTGAAAATGACACGATCATTTTAAAGAGATACATGGGATCTGCGAAAGAAAGAGAAAGAAAATTAAGTGGTTCCCTACACGGGTCATTACCATCAAATTTCAAAGGACGCAGACTCGTCTTACATACGGATATAGAAACGAGTGACATAAGAAATACACAATTCAATCTTGAAAAATATAAACATATTAAATTTTTTCCTAACTTTATCATTTATCTTTTTCTTTAAAAAAAGGTGTACAGGACGGAGAGGAGACAAGAAACACACACTGAGTCATCCCTGTTCCGTGCACACATCCCTAGCAATTTCCATTTACTGCAATTCACACCTCTCTGTTCAAGAATGTTCCAGAGTAACTAGCAACAAAGGTAACTGAAATATACATGTTATAGCACTTCCCTCTTGTGTTAGCAATTCCTTTAGTCCTCAAAAGGTGCTGCTGTTAAAGCATCTTGCCTAATCCTTATAGACACCCCCCCCCAAAGATGCACAAATGACCCCAAATGGCACCGCCCTTTAGCTTTTCATCTCAAGTTTCAGAGTTAAAATGTAAATACTTTAGGTTCGAGGAAGGAGGGCTACGTTCCTGGTAAGTAGGTTTCCTTCTTTACAGGGGTTCAAGCCTCCATCCAGGAAAACATAAGGAAAATAAAATAAAGGTGCCACAGAGGGACTGCTCCCCAAGCGCTGGGTGGAGCCCTGGGCAGCAGCAGGTGCTGCAGGAAAGCAGAAAACAAAGGGCGAGGTGGGAAAGTTTGTGGGGGAAGCATTCTTAGTTTCCATTTAAAAATGCCTGCGACAGTTCCCTCTTCGACCCTGACAGACAAGGAAAAATAAACAAAAGCTATTTCAGCACAGAGTAAGGCAAGAGGAGGAGTACTGAGGATGCAGTCAGTCTGCTAACTCTGAAAAGGAGAGGGGGGACCGTCTGGAGCCACGCATGTTACTCTGAGATCTTGACCATCCACCACTGCATCTGCGATGTCAAATTAGCTTCTTCCAAGTCTCTTTCAGAAGCAGGATAGAAATTAATTCAATCAACACAGTGATCAAATTAACCACAGGGCCAACAAAGCTCACTTGACCACGTACAGGATAGAAAACTATCTACGGAAATCACGCAAAAGCAGCAGCTCAAGTGCTACATGTTGTTACGGTGACTAAAACCACCACTGCCAGTCACTGGGCTGTGTGAGTGGGGCTTTGTTCAGAGAAATGGATCAAGACCACTGCCCATATCTGGGGTCAATGGGAGGAACACTGGGCTGGTGCAAAGATCCAGTTGTAGCCACGGCTCAAGATACTAACAAACCACACCCAAGCTCGTCATGGGTCAAATGGGAATGTCCATTAGAGGACAGCAGCATTCTCCATCTTGCCGTAAGTTCCACAGTTTTGTTCAACAATTGTCTACAGTTTCTACTTACCACCATGAAGGCAGCAGCATCAGTGCCAACAGACTGAGCAGTAGAAGTGGCTCACAAATTCAGAGAAAACATCGCAGAAGATAGAATATGGAAGAGAAATTATTATCCTTGTTACAGATAAAATGAAAATTAAACCAAATAATTAAACTGACAATATACTTAACATGCATGGTCACTTTTATTGCTATTTTAATGTTCTTTTTTTTTTCAGAGTCTAAACTCAGCAAAATGTCCTATGAAAAGTACAAATTCAATAAATATTTGCCAAGTTGACTAGCAAAGAAAAAAATTTAAACCCATCCCCAAATAACAGTGTCAGTATCACTGAGTTCTGCAATGTGCTTTAAAAAGGTATTATTTTAAGATATCAGCATTAAGCTTTACAGTTTAATAAACTTTTATAAGTTATAACATCTTAAAATATTTAATTCTGTTTCTCTGGTTCATACTGTTCATAACATTTATTGAAATAGGTGGTTTGAAACCAGCAGCCTTTGCTCAGACACCACCTTCTCCCTGAGGCCATCCACCACCTCCCATCACTCTGCCTTTCCCGGTCTTTTCTCCACAGACTAATCATGTACACATTAATTAGCAAAAACTGTAAATCAGCTGCAGTCCTGAGTAGTCTTTACAAATGGATAGGAATTAAAAATTGAATCAACTTTATAATGGTACAAACAGTTTCACTGTTAAGTAACAGTGAAATATTACCCTATTTCCCCTCCTTCTCTTAAAATGAAAATTTTACATTAAACCTTTTAGAGTTCTTAATTTAAAACTATCTTAAAAAATAGGTGACATTGATTTCAGCCATAATCATAAAGCAAAGAATGCAGCATGGTTTTTGAAAACAAAAAATAACCACCGTAGCACGAAAGTGGCCTCTCAGTTGCAGGTGCTCAAAGCGGCACATCAGAGGTGGGTGCTGTTAGTCAGGGGAGGGGGCTCAGGTCTGCTTAGATTTAACGTCTCAACTGTAACATTCTCTCAAAAGGACCTGATGTTCATGGCGTACTTAGACCCAAGAACATCTCTGCAGATATTCTGTAAGATCATGAAGGCACATGCATTATGCTGCAAAACACACTACCCCCAAATTTATCATGAAAAAATTCAAACATACAGTAACCTTTAATGAATAGTAGTACGATGACCACCAGGACACCTACAGCTATATTTACCAATTATTAGCATCATTTTAACATGTTTGTTTTATCTGGAACCATGTGAAGGCAGAGACATAAAGACACCCGGCCCCTAAGTATTTGAGTACATGCTTCCTAATGAAAGGGACATTCTCAACTCTAAGACAACTATTATACTTAAAAAATAAAAATGATGATAACTGAAATGTCTTTTGGTAATAAATCCATGGTCAATATCCATTTTTTTAATCAATGCAATATTCAAATACGGAATAAAAAAGTATGACTATTTCCTTACCTTAAAAGCGTATTTGCGATTAATGTGATCCTCGGAGGTGAGCATGGCTATCTGAAAACTAGGTAACAGTATGCTTCCCAGAATACCCTCTTCTTTCTCATCTAAGATATAATTGAACATCCGATTAGAATTTTAAATTCTCATGAAGCAGAGTGAATTTTCCTGAAACTTACTGGGACTGCCCTATTTTAAAGTGCTTCCCATCCTGACCCATCCCAGAGCCCTCCCTTCTCTTTCTGGAACTTCACCACTGCCCCCCGTCCCCCCAGTACCTCTGATACACTGTATGTTTTAGTTTTTTATTTATCATCTCTCTCTCCCCAAGGGAATTTAAACTCCCTGAAGACACTTAGAACAATAGAAGTAGATGCTCAAAAATTTTTGATTAAATATATATATACACAAATAGATATTTTAAATTGCGCTATAAAAATTATGTGCTTTTTAAACATACATCCTTGAAGGGTTGTTTTTACCAGTCACTACGATACACAACACAGTTATGAGGATAAATTACAAGCCTATAAGGCAAACACATAAAATACACTAGGAAAATGACAAAATATTAATCTTGGCACAGTATAGATTCACATTATTAACTTGCTGCTTGGGGGCAGAGATGTTTATGAAACTTGAAATACATAGTACGTTGTTACAGAGCCAAAGATGAGTCAATAAAGCTGTGCATTAGGCTGATAAACTCACCAGTGAGAATAACCATAAATGAGAAATAATTCTTTTTATTATGCTTGCTGTGTTTTTTATTATTATAAATTTAACAAGGGACTTTATTTATTTTTCCCTCATTTCCAAAATACACGGTGAAACTTCAAAAAAAAATTGCATTAAGTAGGTTACTTCTATAGCGTTTCCCATAATAATGGAATGAAATTTTGCTTTTACTATACTCATTCAGATGTAGTTCACTGACACAAGAAAGAATGAACAAAAAATGCAGATTTACTCTAAAAGGTAAAAAAAAGAGGTAGAAAGCAGTCATCAATTTAAAAGAATGAGTCATGTTCTAATTTTAAATCCAATTCTATGTTTATATAAACAGAAATAGCTCATGAAGGCATCTTTATTAAAAAATCATTTTTTAATCAAATAATGCATTCTTCTACGTTGCATAATAGGAAAAACTGACTTTCCTAAAGTTACTTCAGAACATGCAGAGGCAATGCAGCATGAGGGTGACCTCACTGGATTGTCGTGGACTGTTTCCCAGGCAGATATGGAGTAGCTGTGAGAGCCTGGGCAATTTACTGATGCTGGGTATTTCAGTTTCATCAAATATAAAACTGAGGAAAATAGGACTTACCGCAAAAGAACTTGCTGTGAGGGTTAAATGAGTTAACAGACATAATGAACTCAAGAACGCGCTCAACCCACAGTAAGTGTTCGATAAATACTGCCGTTATTACATCAAACCAAAAGCATATAAAATCTTCACCTGCCAAAGGACCACCCTGGGTCCTCTGCTAGATTATTGCAATGTTCCTAATTTTGGCACTCTTCTTTTTAGTTCTCTATCAAGCCTGACCGAGGTAACTGTCTTACTTTCTATTACTCAGAGAGCCTTGGACACTACCAAGCCAAGGGTGGGTACTGAGTGACGTTTGTGGAACGAATGAACTCCCCGTTGGGGGTGGGGTGGCAGACCTTTAAGACTGCACAGCAGCCTGAACTTCCCTCTGCCCCATCCTCCTTCCCTCCCTTCTCCGTCACAGGTCCTGGTCCCAACAATACTCCCCAGTAAGCCTCATGTACACTGAGCACCACAGGGCTGCTTCTTGGGGAACACAGTCTGGGACAGGAACCATATGAATCTCAACATTTTAGTGGATTCAAGCGACACTTCAGATCCCCCATTTCTTCTTCTGCTTTAAAGACTTTGGAGAACAAGACAAGAGATACACACAATTACAGCTGGGTAGATGGTCAACAGCTTACAGACCAGAATACTATCCTTTTCCAGTAAGAATACTGCAATACTTTGTTAATGGTTTCTTGGCTTCTAGTTCAAGTGCTAGGGAGATTTTCCTAAAACTGACACTTGATCTTGGTATGATTTTCACATTCAAGATGACTTTAAGTTCATTAGAATGGCAAACAAATGCCTTTTGTGCCTCAATCTACTTTTTAGCCTTTACTCTTGCCAGGTCATCAGAACATAATCTTCATTCCTAAGCCCTGTGTGAAATTTTGCAACCACGCCATGCTCACTCACGCTTTGCACATGCTAAGTCCTTTGTCAAGATCATCTTTACTTCCTAATCCCTTCCTTGCACAGGCCTGGTCAACACTCCTTCAACAGAACTGAACACTGTAACATTCTTTCTCAGACTCCTTCAGCTAATCTGTGAGTTCCATAAGGACAGGGGTGTGCACTGTTAATTTTCGCATCCTCCTACCTAATAAGATGTCTGGCGCATCAACAGAGCTCACTGCTAGCTACCACCTTAGTCTAGAGCCAGCATCACTTCTCCACGGTCACTCCTAACTCTGTTTCCTTCCTTCCCCTCTATAATCCATTCTCTAACAGCAGCTTGAGTGAGCTTTTCAAAATGTAAATCAAAGCATATCACTCTCATGCTTAAAAATATACAACTGCTTCCTTATGGCATTTTGGGCAGAATCCAGATGCCAAAAGAATCCTACATTGGTGTGATCTCCCATTTCTCCCATCCGTCTCCTTCCCTACTGCTAACCCCCCAGCTTGGTACACTGGGTTCTTTCTGTTCCCTCAACATCCCACACATACTTCTACCTTACAGCCTCTGCCCGATTGCTCCCCATGCCTGGAATACTCCGCTCACTCTGGCTCCCCCTGGTCATGGAGATCTAACATGACCTTATGTTGCTAAAAGCACCTGTCATGGTCTTGTTTATTTATTTGAGTTTATTTACTGCCTTCCTGTCCTCTCTAGATTATAAGCTTCACGGAAGCTTTCTTTCACTGTGTTTTTGAATGGAATGAAGCAGGTCCTGCTCAATAAATATTTGTTGAGTGAATTACATCTCATGGTAAGTTTTATCAAGGGACTGACTATAGAAGAGAGCAGTTTCAGTGCTTCATCACAGTGTTCATGGTATGCCTGCCATATTGTGAAGAACAGTGGCTTCCATCTGGTATTGGATGCTAACCTACTGTAAACAGCAAGTAGCAATTCACTTATTCTCTCTCTGTATTATTTTCTGTATCTGTAAAACAAAGACCAATCTGTCAAAAAAGTCTGACAGCACACTATCTGTTAGTGTATCAGATGCTTTGAGACATACAGAAGAAACGAATGGGGCTGCTGTATTCAGGGTAAAAGAGAAGGCGCGATCTGGGTAGGGGCAAAAACTTGTGGTTGGGAGAATTGTCTGGGTGCAAATCCTAGCTCTGAGACTTGCTAGGTGAGACTTCAGGCCAGCAAGTGGATCTTGCTGCCTGTGGTTTCCTCTTGTGTGAATGGGCATAATAAGATTTCCCATCTTCTCTGGTGGTTTTGAGGAAGAGATGGAATAGATCATACAGTGCTTAGCATATAGTAAGTAATCCAAAAATTATAAGCTATTATGCTCATCTCACTCAAATCTGATAGTTTTTATTTAAAATCTGGTATTTCCTGTTGATAAAATAGTGTATAATACAGTATACTTTTTTTCCAACTCCAACCATCTGAAGAGCACAAGTCAGTTAAACGGTATTTCTTTCCTTTCTATACTTTCTCTTTTATATTCCTCCTGTCTGGGTAACTGTATTAAAATTAATAAGTACCCTGAATGTAAAATGCATGTGGTTAATAATAATATGGAATCTCAAAACTCAATGTGGCTTCTGAATTCACCTTTACTTTTTTCAAATTAAAAGTTTTCTATTTTTAATAAACGTGATGAGAAAGCACCTTTCTTTCCATGAGCAATAATAATAGCAAATTATAAGGAATTTGGTGTTCTTTTTGTTGCAAATTAACATTAAGAAATTTCTGTATGAGAAGCGGTAACAAACGCTTTCTTGCTCTTATTCAGAGTTCTAAATAGTCTATAAAACGTGCTGAAAAAGAGAGAGAAGTACAAATCATAAGCTCAGGAATAACGTCTGAGTTACAAATCCTGACTTTCCGAAAGAGTGGGAAAACCTTTAAGGAAAATTGTAGAGTAAACCTGGCACTTAACTGAAGATAATACCACAACTGCAGCCTGGCCAACGTCTCTATGACAAAATGAAACTTTATAGGTTTGGTTAATTCTGACTCAGCAGTACTTCTCAACCACAATATGCAGTAGGAGGGGAAAAGGTGAAAACAATTCTATCATTTCAAAATCTGAAGGTCAACATACATATATTTGCTTTGCTAGAAGACCACAGAAATCTACCATACCTTTTTGGGACACCATCACAAAGTAAATTTTCAAACTGCTAACTGGTTCTGAAATCTTGTTGTATTTTGTGATATACTTCTCTAGAAAAGTTACAAATTATTAATCATGCATTGGCAATCTAATTCTTCAGTGACTGTTTCCAACCAGACTTTAAAGTAGGGAAGGAGTGATTATCCAGATTCATGACTTTATATCGTAGCGGAAGCGGATTGCTACAGAGAGCACGGCCTGTGTACCCCTTTCACTGTTAGACTAACTTTGTGGTAGCTAACAGATCTATGCAGCACGTGAACAGACACTTATCTGGACTCTGACTTAAAATTCTATTCATCAACAACTTACTAACTAGAAAACATTAAAAAAAAAAGAGAGAGATGAGGACTGCTGCTCCATACTTAATACCTTTATTTTCTCTCCACCAACGTTAACAGCCTCCTACAACTTTCTCAATGTTTCAGGGAGGTCGCCATTGTTTAAAAAAAAGAAGGGCAGGTGTTGGAAGGGATCATAATAAATACATTCCCTGTAACTATTTTTATTTGTTAATCACAGTAATCGCTAATCCTCTAAAATCATTTGCTGGGGAGAATGGGGTGTCTAATGGACCAACAGCCAGATCTGACAAAATTGACAAGTAAAAAGAATCTCACAAAACAGATGATTCTTATCTGTTAGGCACTGAATTCAAGGATAACATCACAGAGTGAATATTCACATGCTCTTTGCCCAAAACAAATCAGATAAACACAATCAGATTACACAAACTGGACCAAAACAAAGGCCGATCTGTTTGAACCATTATATTGTCTGTCACACCTTAATTATTCAGTATTATCTGCCAAAAAGGAAAAGATTTTCTTGATACTATTTGCCGATAATAAAATAGCTAAAAGATTTGTAATGTTTTCTCTTTGAAAGAAGATCTGATATTTCACTGCAAATACATTCTACTGCAAATACACATTCCACTGCAAATGTAAAAATAATACACGAAGTTTACGGGAAACTTACCTCTATAATAAAAGAGGCAAAGGTCAGAAAGCACGAACCAGCGTTTCTTCCACAGCTTCATGCCAGTGCTGTCCTGAATTAAATTGGCATATTAAAAGATTTTTTTCATTTCAGAAAATTAAAACTTACTTCTGGTGCATTTGTTTAAAATAAACTTTTTAAAAGAGAAGTGTTTGATACCTGCTACACAGAAAACAAACTAAAATGGTAATCAAAATTTTGGGGTAGTTTTCTAGGGGCTTGGATCATATTAAGATTTTTCCCAAGTATACTGGCCTTTGAAGAGTAATATTGTCATGTAAAAGGAATTCTGTTGAAGCAATCTGATTTGGTTTCATATTTGTAAGCAATCTGAAATTCACTCTTTTGAACACACGAACTATTAGCACGAGAAGAATGTAACTGAGCAGCCATGCGTGCATTCTGGTAAACCAGATGTAATAAATATGTTAATCTTCAACAAGAAGAAAAGTATGTGATATGAAATTATTTCAAAGGTAATGTGATGTACAGTGATTGTGAAGACAGGAACCTTAGCGTACAAACACATTTCCTAAACGTTTTTTTTTTTCTTCTTACGCATCCAGCTTGGGTTTTGCTTACCCTGCAGAAAAGAGTACCTATTTGGCAGCTTCTCCTACGTAATTTACGAAATAAAAATACCAAGCTCAAAGAAAATTACAATTTTAATAAAAAATTACCTTCCCACATGCAGTAAAGCAAAACCACAAGAGAAAATGAAACACAGACACACACACACAAAGGTAAAAAAGAGTCCAGTTTATATGTGCATTGATTACTACTTCTTAATTTATTTCTAGTTCTGGCCATCATCTAATAATGACTTTAGAACTGAAGAAATTTTATGGGTAAAAATCTCCTGGAGTAAAAGACTTGTCCTTAAAATTAACAGCTATACTAAGGAGAGACCACTCCTCCCCCAACCCCACCAAAATTGTATGGTATTTTCAATTTCTTAATTATATTCTTTCTTTAGTACAGATAATTAAAGTTTAGCTTTAGGTGGCTCTACAAATATTCTAAGTCACACACCTATTACAAAATAAACATTCCTGGTAGAGAAACTGGTTGGTGATGCTTAGACAACACTAAATTAACCAAGGAATCAAGAAATAAGAACAGCAATCATTTTAAACAAGGAATCTCATATCCTCTATAAAGCTCAATATTACACTGAGCTATTTGAACACAGTCTGGACTTATCAGAAAGACTAGTTAAAAAAACAACAACCCTTCAGCTTGGATACATTTAAATGTCAGGTGGTTAAAATACAGTAAATGATCTTTAAATAAAAATTAAAAGTTGGTATCCAAGTTACATACCCAATCAACTCAGTAAGAAATTGGCAAAACTAATTTGCTCAAAGGGGAATTCTCGGAATTTTAAGTTGGTCTTCTTCCAGGACGTTATTTCAGCTGCCACCCAACTTTCAGATGCAACAATGTCTAACGAATGTCTCATAACGAATTCATTATGAATTTTAGGGACTATAATTATTAGGTCATATGAAAGCAATTAGCAATATTTGACAGAATAAATGAGCACGGTCAGTGAACCAATATTTAACTCGCTCTGCACCAGCTGTGTACGGGCAGCGTCAGAGTGACAGGATGAAGAAGCTAAAGGTCTCGAATGCCGAGTTCTCTCAGTTATCAGAGGTCGTTTCTCTGAAACCCAGCTGCAAACCAGAAAGTAGAAAACAAAACAAAAGCCTCTATGCAACCAAAACAGGTATCCTGTGCATCCTTACTAATTCCAAAACTAGTGACAAGGTTCCAAAAGAGCTTAGCTACCCAGGTGCCCCAGACAATGGAACACTGTAAACCCCAACTCATCAGGGCATCTGGGAGTGAACCATGCTACAGCAAACAGAGAGAAAAGAAAACGGAAAAACAGCACAGACACTTAAGGTAGTATTCTTGAGAGCACAGAAGCAAAAATCTGAAAAAGTCAGAAAAATCTCAAATTATGATCAAATTTCTCTATACATTAATGCAGAGAAGAATATAAATGTACACTTCTTGAATGATTTTTATATGAATAGAAAAATGAACAATACACCTCTGCATTTTTTCCATTTAAAAAAATCTCTGCCTAGATAATTTTAGCCTGCTATTCCTAACATTTTCATACAGCATATATTTAATTTCAAATCTAGAAATACCCAGGACAGACACACACGATCTCTGTTCTGAAACACCCATCACTTTTTATTTTCGTTGTTCCCCAAATACCCTCCGTGGTAATAGGAAGTGAAGAATCTGGATGACTAACTCTCCAGTTTCTTCTCCAGTTTATGTAACTGTTTTAGGCACCTTCAGCCGAAAAGGTCCCCTTTTGAGTCTGTCCCTTTTTTCACATCAAATAGGAAAAAAAATTACCTGTTTATAAAGCCAACCTCGTCTGACCACAGGTGCATTAGGATTCCTTTTAATTGAATTTGATCTCTTTCCAAAATTATGAACTTTTTTGGAAGACCGTGAAGTCTAAACAGAAAAAAGCCCATCAGAAACAAGGCGGTATTAATGCCTAGACACTGAGTTTACTTTTCATCTTCAAAATTTTAACCTTTTTTCAGAATTCTCTGAAAATTATAGCATTTAATCTTTTCAGATGAATCACTGCAGTTCTGCTTCTGTGGCTTAGTTGTTTCAAGTGTAAGAATTCCACACAAAGGCTTTTCCCTCCAGGATATTACAAAAGGATCACAAGTTTTACAATCTCCCCTTTAAAATCTGCATATACAATTTTTAAAAAGGCACAGTGGGTGGGAGGATTTTGTCCCACCTGCTATATAAATGGAATGAAACTTGAGTAAAAACTAACAAATTTAACAAATTTTAAAGAATAAACCAAATGACAAAACTTTTTGATTTAAATCTGCATTTAGTAGGGATGTTTCAATTAAATAGAGTTAAGTGTCATGAGAGCACATCTCACCGATAAAATATAAACAAACATCACATCAAGTCAAAACAAGACTAGGATCTGCTTAATGTCATGTAGTGTTTTTCTCTTTATGGACAACTCTAAACCTGAATGATACCAGACAGATGGTGTTTACCATATTCTTAAAAGTACACTAACTTGTAAAATACTGCTATGTTTAGCCTGAACATTTTATTTTGGAATGATAGTAGTAACCAACAAACATAAAAACACAGAAGTTGAATTTGAATTTTTCTATGAAGGTAAGTAATATCAGATTATCTCTTATTTTTCACAGCTTATCCAGAATCTTTAGAAATTGAGTATATTTCATTAGAACCTCATTTTGTGAAGCTTATATTAGTACTTGATAGAATTTTAAGGCTCAATGCCAACTACGTATTTTTTTTATAATTTTAATTTACTTTAAACATAGTATAAATCTCAAAAGATACAAAAAGACATACAAGGACCCAGTCTACGTCTCACCTCTGCACTCCAGCCCCCAAACAACCCCCACCCACAACTCTGCGAGGCAAAGGGTATCACTGTGTATATGTGTGTGTCTATCCATTTAAATGTTGTCATAGTTACAAAACATCTTTTTCTTTTCCCAAATGACTGCATATATAATACTACTCTTCTGTTTCACAGTTTCTTGGAGCTCACTGCAAAAAAGAGAATGCTTTTTACCCACACTCTTGTCAATGCACTGCGCTACAAAAATTTTAACCTTTGTAAATCAGGTAAGTGAAAAACGGTGTCCTTTTCTTATTTTAATTAGCATTTTTCATATTATGTATGAGTTTGAGCATCTGTTTCATACAAGTAAGAGTGAAATTCCATTTTCTTTTCTGGAAAGTGATTTTACATAACTTGTCCATTTAAAAACTGGGTTGTAAGCCTTCCTCATAGCACTTCTTCAATCATAAAGGAATTATTCTTTAATTGTTATATAAATTACAGATATTACGCATGCATGATAAATTTCTGTGGTTGAATTTCTCATTTTCTATTTTGACTTCTGGGATTTATGCTATATTTAGAAAGCCCATCTGCCTTCCAAGTTTGCTTTAAAAAAAAAAAACTTCCATTATTATTATTATTTTTATTTTTACTGCTTTTATAGTTTTGCTTTTAACACTGCAACACCTGATCCATTGGAAAATTTTGGGTTTAAAGTGTGAGGCACAAATCCAACTTTCTTTCCAGACAATGACTTAGTGATCCTCAATTTACCTGTCATTTTTCTAGAATAAAAGTAAAATATATTAATGATGCATTATAATGCTTAGCTGTCCCACTAGCGTTTTATGTTATACAAGAATTAGAAATAATTTAGTTATTTGAAAATTTATATTTACTTGTAATAGTCTACAAAATTTAAGAAGCCTTAATAGGCATTGAAAATAGATAACTATTATCTATTTCTTTACAGTAACCATAATTTACTATTACAACTGTTTTACTATTATAAAATACATAATTACGTTTTAAATTAAAGAAATTCTCTTATCTCTTGACTCTCTTTCTATCCATTAATTTAGGAACTGAGCAGTAACTTTAAGGTAATTATATATTCAGATTTAGCAGCAGGTTTCCTAAGAGTCTGAAGAAATTTTCATATTAAAATTTTAAATTTAAAACATTAATGTTATGGTTTAAAGGGTACGAAGCATTAACTACAGATTTTTATAGACAAACAAGTCTGGGATGATAGATTAAACAGTTAACATTTTTGTTTCTGATTATAAAGAAAAACCACCCACTTCCATTTCCATATGACTTTGATATTTTTCATATAATGGAGCCTAAATATTTCAGAGTAGTCAAGCACACTGGCATAGGGTTTCCCTTTAGCAGTATAATATTTTACATTTACTTTTAAATAGTATAATATAACATGATAGAAGAGAACACATATCATTCTAGGCATACGGATAGTCAGAAAACGGGATTTCTAGGTCATTATATTAATCTTCATTTTTAAAACTTAAGTTGATTCAATAAATCACCATCACCATTTTCTCACACAAATATCCATTACATTTGTAAAATTGTTCAAAGTCAGAACTCAACAATATTTTAAAAATATAAGTCATTAAATTACTAAAATATAATCTTATTACTTTATATTCCAGGCCACTGCTTCTTATGTCAATTACCTCAAATGTAATTAGGTTCATGTAATAATAAAAATGAAATTATTCTGTAATTCTAAGTCCATTAAGAGTAACAGAAATAGATACTACCAATTATACCAGTTATCAATAATTAACGGTAAGCAAAATAACTCACCCTGCCTACAGGGCTCATTGGATGCACTGCATAATCTGAAGCCATGTTATAGTTAGAAGCCTCATTTATCATACTTATAGGTCGTTCCTTCTTTTCTTCAGATGTCATGGTTGCAACGGTCCTGAAAACACAGTTTGTCAGATGCTAGAGCTTGCTGTTTATGTAAACTGCTTCCCTAGAGTGACTATGCTGGCGTCTGACTTTTTCAACACAGCTGGCTACCAGTTAGAGCTTAAAAAGCTTTAGAGTCAGAGCTTAATACTTACAATACTTTAGATATAACTAAGCATGAGTTATTAACACAAGTTAATATCATGTTTATTTTAATAAGCCTTATGAGAGATACGCGTCTTGGTCATCCTAATCGGAAATTAAAAATTTATTACATAATTAGTTATTCTAATATTGAAAACAGTAACAATGACATCATACCTAATTTTTGTCAACACTGTATAAAATATTTTCACACATATTTTATTTGATGCTTATAAAAATCCTGAGAAAATGGTAATTACCAGTATCTCTGATTTAAGGATGAGAAAAGTGCACACAAATTCATTTAATAATCGGATAAAGTTTACAGTTTCTCTGACCTTATATCCTGGGCTCTTGAGCTTAGTATCTGTGTTTGAACTATTATATAAACAGCTTCTGAAATTACATTCCTCACACGCAAAAAATTTTGAAGTCATGTTTCTATACCACATACAGTAAACAGATGGCATCTGTTATACTTGACTGCAGACGTCCAGGGAAGAAAACTGCTGAATTGTACTGTATTAAATATGGATAACAGCAATTTCAAGGCTAACCTCATTCTGAATAGAAGCATTCCACGAAACGCGTTACTTACTGTTCATTCACGACAAAAATACAATTGTCCTGTGATGGCTGTCCTGTGACTGGATGTTTACAGGTCACTTTTCTTTCATTATGGCTGAAAGAAAAGAGAAAAAGAGAAAACGTATGTACTATTACCAGAAACATTGTAACATTAACGTTGAGTGAATAAAGGAGTTGCAATTCAAGCCCCCGGCGGCTGACACTCCTAAATAACCTTTTTTACTATTGACTGTGTGAACATGTGTGTGTAAGTGCTACCTACCTACAGTCTTACAATGCAGCTAAACCCACTAACCCCCCACCCCTACCCCTAGTATGAACTCAATTCGTTCTTCTATTTCATAAGCAAAAGTAAGCTGATTTGGTTTCAGTCATTGCATTTTACATGATAGGTGGGCTGCAAAAAAGTTAAATATGAGGATCTACCTACCTCCATTATTCTGCATCCCTATCTAGGCACACTGCAGAGCCCTAATGCCATATCCATACGTGGAACAATAAATCTAACAGGACCACTACACGGGCGCCAGCGCATTAAAAAATAGTACCACTGGAAGAGCAATAATTTATGGTGTTTCTGTTTCACAAAAGAATCTTGACATAAATAATGTAATGGGATTGATCTTGTGATACTTGAAGAAAGCATGCTGTTAGAAAAATGGAATCTGAAAGAGAAAACAAAATTTCTATGAAATGTATAAACAACACAAAGAAAAACCTATTTATTTTGTTTGCTGAAAAAAAAATTTTGCTTTGAGTAGGGGAGGGTATATAGCTCAGTGGTAGAGCACATGGCTAGCATGCACAAGGTCCTGAGTTCAATCCCCAGTACCTCCGTTAAAAAATAAACGAATAAAAACCTAATTACCTACACCCTCCTCCAAAAAAATTAAAATGAGAAATTAAACTTCCTCCTGAGGTTCTTCATTTATGTATTTTTTTTTGTCCTCCCTCTGAGGTTCTTTAAAAAAATTTTTTTTTGCTTTGAATTAAAGAGTAGCTAAAAAAAAAAAAAAAGAGTAGCTATTTCTTGGAGAATAAAACCTGTCCTAAGAAATACTATTCTTTCTAGGTCGTAAGATTAGGCCTCCTGTTTTCTTGAAATGAGAGAAGAAATTCTAGGCCAAAAATAATTGAAGCCCTAAAAAATATGCAATATACACTGATATACAAAATAATATACAGCACCATTTGTAAACTAGTATTTCTTTCCACTGAGTTACATACCATAAAGCAACCTATAAAGACCTATCACTGGTGTGTCTGACCCTGAAAACTTACTTTCATTATGGAGAATATTTTCAAAATGTTGCACTGAATACTGCTTTGTTAATCTTAAAAGATTATCGCATGTACTCTGTATTGCGGGACGTTTATAACCAAAAGCCACAAACTTTCTGGCAACTTTAGATACTTAGTTTCCTTTTCCAAATCCTAAATTTCACAAATATTATTTTTATTGGCTACTCAGAAACCTTATCCGTTACATAAAACTAAAATCATGTAAAATATAGATTCAGGTTTTTTTTTTTTAAATTACATATTGACTATTGTGACAGTGGAATGATTGACGGAGTATAATGCATTTCCATTATTCCTTCAGTGGTGTGTTCACAGGACTACTAAGTTATCAGCCCTTTGTGGTGGTTTTGTCTTTAGACAAAACATATTCAATAGGTGTTAAGATTTGGTAGGTTTAGATATTTATTTGTGGTGATATTTTTCACTACATAAAGTACGCAGTACCTTCCTTACCTGTTTATTTTAAAAACTACAATAGTGGAAACCTTTAAAGCTTCATAATGGGCTTATAAGTTTATGTAATAAGCAATAAATTGATAAAAGAATAACCAAGAAAGTTTTGCCCCCAGAGGTAAGTGGAAGAGGCTAGAGTGCCTAAATATGATGTATACCATGCATGTGTTCAAGGTATGATGTAAATTCTGATGTTGTAGGAGAATAAAACACTGTGGTGAGAAGGGGGTAAACGTGGGATAGCGATTACACACCTTAATAATGAAAATGGAGATGAGCATCTTTTTTTTTTAAAGCCTCTCCTTGGGAAGGAACATCAAAAAGCTACAGTTGGTTGAGTGGTAGAACAGAAATATTCAAATTCTTTTTATAAAAACCAATATTGCAAAAATGAAACAAGTAACCCCATATTATACTGCATTATTTTCCGATGCTATGTCATCCTGTGTAGAAGGAATATAGCAGACTCTAATCCTAATATTCTGGAAGCTGTAAATTATTACAACATGGCCCTGAGTGGTTACCAGGCTAGGAGATTACTCGGACTTCTCAAACAGTAGATCTGAGTACCCAATAGACAAGGACACAGGGCAATGGAGATATTAAAATTATGAATGATTAAAAAGGAGCACAAACATTCCGTTTCTCCAAAAGTGGTCGCCATTTCAATTAAATTGATATTTTTATCATCTAAGTACCTTTAAGATCACAACGTCTTAAAGTAAAACTAAGTGGGTACAAATCTTAGCATTCCATCTTCGTTAAAAGACCAGTGAATAAAGCCAATATGAAAAATAAATATATTTATGCTCTTCTTTTACTTTTTCAAAGTATCCAATATGTTTTCCTTTACTCAATGCTATGATATTAAATTGACATAAAAATTCATTTACAAGGACACTCCCACATGAAAGTCTTGCTATTTTTTTAATGAAAGAAATAATCTTTCCTACTACTTATGTCTAATTATAACATAAAGTAAACAAAGAACTCCTCTCAAATGTTTATTCATTTGTTATGACTTACACAATATTTCTAAAATCTGGCTCTTGGTTAGTTTAAAAAATTAAAAATAAAACATAGTTCATTTTCTAAAACATTAAATTCTAAAATTTGTATAATGATGTATTTTAAATTATAGTCATTCAAGACTGCTGGGGTTCTATAAAATCCAATTCAGAAGATTGCGATTTTTATAGGCAATTAGAGTTTAAAAATTATCGTCTCTTATAAAACAACCTACTTATCAAATAAAAGTCAGAGTAATGTTTTTTAATCATCTCATCAGAAATGAATTAAAATACATTAAGAGTATGACAAACAACATATCAACCAAACCAAATTCCAGTCTTAACTGTTTAAGCGGTGTAATTTTCCACTACTTGACAGGACTGTCAACCCTGCTCTTGTGCAAATGTGTTTTTAATATACATTTTTAATATATTTAAAAATTTATTTTTAAATTTCAAAATCATCCCTTGTTACATTGTCATTTACACTTCATTTTTATACTAATTCACATGTAATGGTAAAGGATAGACATAATTTCTAAATCACTCACAGAAACTAAAAACATGAGTTAAATACACGATGAGTGCCAATAAATGAAAGCAATGTAAATGAAAGCCAAATGAATCGTCAGAAAAAAATTCACAAAAAGCCATCTCTGTTAATGGGTAGAATTCTTTTAATACATAATATATTAGTTCTCTAATACACACAGCAACTGGGCAGTGTGGGAGGTGGCTGGTCACTGTTAAGTATTAAGTCATGACCACTGTCTTTGGCCCAAGGGAGTGACTGCTTAGGACCTCGAGAGGGCAGGGAAGAGATTCAAGGCTTTCCCTCAAGTCTACCCAAGTCTGCCCCCTGCATTATTTACAAAGTATATCTTTTCATCCTACACTTGCCTTCCTTTCTGTAGTCCAAAAGGTTCTTTTTACCCCCTCCTTTGCAGGGCCTCAACATTCAGATCAAGAGTACCATCACTTTTCCTGTTCATGTGAAGTGTGTTCCAATGTAATTCATGCATTGGGGAACAACCTGAGCACCATGTCAATTCTGCATTTGTTTCTGCATGATCTCATCTGTGAGAAACTCCAGGTGAACACAGGAAACTGCGCCCAGTGCGGTGCAGCCACACAGCAGCACACAAATCGCACATCTGTACACCCTCAAATGTTTACCAGCTGTTTCAGTTCACTGCCTGCTTTATGAAACACACCCACCACATGGAGTGATACAATTTTCTTTCTAATTTCAGATCTCCCTACTTACTTCCAGCACTTCCCAGTAACTCACAGGCTGAAACTCTTCCAACATCCATTTCCAAAACCAAAGTGGAGGTCTTCTTCAAGGAAAGTGTATTTGTAGTGTTTTTGTATTTTCGAAGCATTTTAATACACGTGAAACTGTGCAACCACTTTCATTAGGCTCCTTTATATTTATGTGTCACTAATGAACTTTTTGAGTGGTGTGTTCCTAAACCCGTTTCCCACAAAAGCCCCATGCTTTCATTGCCCAATTTTGCACAGTGAGGTGATTTTTAGGAATATACATGCTGCGTTATAGCAAAACTGACTGTAATACAAAATTACGAACTAACATACCTCTGTTCTACTACAAATGCACCTGAAGCTTTAATACACAAATCATTATTTAAAAAAAAAATCCTTGCCAGAGATTTATGCTCCTCATGACTGAAAAGGAAAAACTGGCGAGACATGGTTTTATATAAATCTGTGTTTCCAGAGGAATCCTTATTTAAAAAGGGGTAAAACTGAGGTCTTGATATAGAACATTCTCATGGTCACAGAACAAACTAATTTCTGATTTGTCTCTGAACTCAATGTGGCACAGCAGAGGCTCACACTTTTCTAAAGGTATTCGCCTCCACCTGCCTCTTACTTCTAGACTTCTCTCTGCGATGGTTCAATGGGTAGGTTTAGAACAGTGGTTTTCAACTGGGAATGCTTTTTACCTCCCAGGGGACTTTTGGAAATGTCTGGTAATATTTCTGAATGTCGCAAGGGGGACTGGTAAACAGTGGGTAGAAGCCAGGATGCCGCTAAACATCTTACGGTGTGTATGAAAGTTCTCCATGTGATAGACGTACCCAGCCCCAAACATCAACAGGGCAGAGGCTGACAAACGCACCTGGCTCTACCCCTTCCTGGCCTTTTCTCAGTGAACTCTACCAAAGGAGCCACATTTCTCATTTCTTTCTGTCCCTGTTTTTCTCCAGAGACAAGAGAGGCAGCAGTTGAGACCACAGGTTCTGGAATCAGCTCCTCCTCCCACTAGCCAGGTGATCTTAAGCAAGTTCCTTCACCTGTCCCTGCCCCAGTCGCCTTCATTTAGTAGCAGGAGCCATGTCACAGGTTGTTAGTTTATTTTCTCAGAACTGTTCTTGGCACTGGGGGTGGCAGTGAGCAAAACATAAAAATCTTTGCCCTCGTGGAACCTACATCCTAGTGGAGATGTTTATGAAGATTAAAAGAGTAAAGGGTAGAAACGTGGCCTGGGACAGAGTAAGCCCTCAATAATTGTTACTTATTTTATTATGAACCACAGGACTTTGAGCATATGTTGTTGTCATCAGACTACTGTTCAGCCAGGTTTAAACAGAAACAGTTCCAGTGATCACCTACCCCCAAAACTGTTTAAAACTCATGTTATCCCACTATTCAGTGTTTATTGTAAAAGAATAAATTTGTGATCTCTCTTGGTTTTCACGCTTCTGGTCAAGATACTTGCCCCTAATGTGTCCAAAAAGAGAGAGAGAGAGAGAGAAAAGCAATTCTAATATAAAAGCTTTAGAGCAAGAGTAGCTATGTTTTTAAGGCAGTATTCAAGAAGGTCTTCAAATAGTAATAACACTTAAAAAAATAAAAAGGACTCTGCCATTGCAGAGAGTTCAGGATGGAAGGAAATAGGCCACACTCACTACCTCAATCTGAGGCTCGTGCTCCATCAGAGGCCCAGATAAAAGGACTGAATCAATGCCATTTTTAGAAAAGATGTCAAGAAATTGACAAACAGCAACACAAATTGCTTGTTCTTTGGCATCATGTCCTCTTCAGTATTTATTACCAGACATTTAATCATTTACGGCAACCAGAGGGTCGAATCAAAGACCCGGTTGGTTATTTCCAGCCTCTGTGGAACTGTTTCATTCAATAATAATTTGGTTTTAAAAGATCTTAAGAGGAATAAACCAGCATGTGTATAAAATGGTATACAGCCACCAAATTATATAAAAAGCAAATTAAAAATGATATGCCTACTGGAGATGGAATAGAAATTCATTACTCTACCATATTCCTTTTCAAATCTTACGTATTTGTCCGTCAAATAATGCATTATGGATGTAACTGCACCAGAAAACCTGGGCAAAGGGGTGCTATTTTAAGCAGTTCTGAGCTTCCTGGTCACCTGCATAAAAAAGGGAAAGCTGATAAACTACACAGTGCCTATAACCTACTCATGGAAAGAGAACAAGTTAGTGGGTTAGAGTCAACTGCTGAGTGGCAGGTGCTGTTATACGAAGGCTAACTTAGGCTGCAGGCGGGGTGCTCTGAAGCTTGGGGATGCTGGTGTTTGTGTCTCTTTCCAGGCTTGTTGGAGCAACACACTTTTTGGTTCAGCCCACACCACTACTCTTCCCTGAGCAGGAGACTTGAGGGAGAATGCCAACCAACGACATCTCTAAGGAAACAATGTCCCGCCATCACCAAACTAAAGAGATGCATAAAATGCACATTTCAAATAAAAACCCCAATAAAATTATGGGTTTAGAAAGAGAGAGGAAAAAAACTTTTTACTAATATGGTATTCAAAATTTTTAGTATAATGATAAAAGTCAGTGACAGTGAAGGAACTGTATTTCACTCTTAATGGAGTGTTATTTCAAACTACACAAGGCAAAAAATGAATGGATTTAACACAATTAACTATGAATCGACAAATGAAATCTGCTTTTAAAACTCGTATTACCCAACAATAAGGCTCAAACTTTGCAATCTTTGTTGAGTATAAAATGTAAATTTTATATCAGATATTTATACACAGGTAGAATACCCTCATAAGAAGTTCTTAAAAACATCAGGATTTCTTTGATTTTTGCAAAAATGAATATAGTACTAAGATTACTGGATTAAAAAATTGAAATAAAAAACTAGAGCAATGCTACATATAATGAATCGGTGCAGTACATGGTATTCTTTGAATCAAGTATGGAAAACAGATATTCCTGATTTAAAAATAAGAACATTTGTGATTTTAAGGAGATATGATTATTCACGATTGTTTAACATGCCAACACTGATTGGCCTGTCCTATTTAGTTAGACATCCTCGCAGTCCCAAACTGGCTGCTGTAGTCCCAAACATCACACGCAGGGCACAGAGCCCAGAGGTGAAAGGGAAGTTTCTCCTTACACATCCCCTTTCAAGAAGTTTCCCAAGAGCCCCCGGCCTAGACTCTCATTAGCCGGACAAACGAGTCTATGCTTAATTCAGTCAATGGTAAGTGAACACACATCGATCAAGAGTCACAATTTTGTCTGTGGCCATCGAGAGGAAAGGGAATAAAATGAGGTTAGGTAATAACAGCAAGGAAGAAGGGGAAGGGAAAGGCTATTGGCTAAGGGAACATTTCATTCTTCTTAAAGAAAGCAACTCATGTAGGTTTCCAAAGAAAATGCCTGCTCTAGCATACTCAAAATTAGATTTCCTTTCTTTGTCTGATAAAGAGGAAAATGCTTTATTAATTTCTTCTTTGGGAAGGTAAAGAAGGTGATTTAATCTGAACTTTAAAACCTCTAGAGATTTTATTTCCACACTCAGAAAAAAACCATTTTTTCCCTTTGCATTGTTTTTATTTATTTTTAAATTGAGGTATAATTGACATATAACATTATATTAGTTTCAGGTGTACAAGATAATGATTCAATACTTGTACATACTGTGAAATGATCACCACAATAAGTACAGTTAATAGTTAACATCAGTCATCATACACAGTTATGAAAAAAATTTTTTCTTATGATCTTTTAAAGATCTTAGCAACTTTTGAATATGCAAAATGGTATTATTAACTATAGTCACCATGCTATATGTTACATCCCCATGACCTATTTAACACTGGAAGTTTATACCCTTTGATCTCCTTCACCCATTTCACCCCCCACCCCCACATCTGGCAACCATCAACCTGTTCTGTTATCTATAAGCTCTCTCTCTCTTTTTTAAAAGATTCTACGTGTAAGTGAGATCATATAGTATTTATTCTTTCTCTGACTTGCTTCACTTGGTATAATACCTTCAAGGTCCACCCATGTTGCTGCAAACAGCAAGACTTCCTTCTTTTTAATGGCTCAATAATATTCCACTGTGTTTGTACATCTGTACATACGTATGTATACATACACACATGTATTCCCATTGCCCACACACACACACTACATTTTCCTCACCCATTCATCCACTGATGGACACAGGTTTGTTTCCGTATCTTAGCTATTGTAAATAACGCTGTAATGGACGTGGAGGGGTGGTGCAGGTATCTTTTCAAGGTAGTGGTTTTTTCTTTGGATAAATACACAGAAGTGGAATTGCTGGATCACACGGTAGTTTTCTTTTTAATTTTTTGAGGAACTTCCCTAGTGTTTTCCACAGTGAGCACACCAATTTGTATTTCCACTAAGGTGCACTGAAGGTTCCCTTTTCTCTACGTCCTCACCAACACTTACTGTTTCTTATCTTTTTGATGATAGCCGTTCTCATAGGTATGAGGTGATACCTCATTGTGGTTCTGATCTGCATTTTCCTGATGATTAGTGAGTGATGTTGAGCACATTTTCATGTCCTTGTTGGCCATCTCTATGTCTTCTTTGGAAAATGTCTATTCAGACCCTCTGCCCATTTTTTTAATTGGACTTTTTTCTGCTTTTGAGTTGTATGAGTACTTTATATATATTTTAGATACTACCCCTTATCAGATATATGATTTGCAAATATCTTCTCCCATAGGTAGGTTGCCTCTTCATTTTGTTGATGGTTTCTTCTGTTGTGCAGGAGCTTTTTAGTTAGATATAGTCCCATTTGTTTAATTTGGCTTTTGCTACACATTGCTTTTGGTGTTTCAGAAAAAAGAAAAAAAAATTTAATGTTTTGGCCATTAATAACAATGTACTGGCTACTTCTTAGCGTTGTAGTTCTCTCACGTGAGAGTACTTGTTTTTGTGGGTTTAAAAAAAAAAACCAAAAGAACCTTTGCTCCATGAGTAACTCCAATGACTGTTTTACTATAAAATCCATTCTGGTTTTTAATATAAGAAATAAATATTGAAATTGCTATTAACATCATCAATAACAGCCAATAATTCTTTTGAGTAATACATTTGACAAAGAGAGGTTTATTAGCTTGTGTTTTGTATGTGTATCTGTGGCAGTATGGTTGAAAATTTATCCACTATGCACAAAAAAAATATGTACTTTAGAAAACTCTATCCCATAGAAGAGATTTTGGTTGTCTCTTATTAAATTCAGCTGCAGACCCACTTGTATGAACCACTCAGAATCGTATATTTCCCTTATGGGAGAGAAAGAAAGATTTAATTTAGTCTAAAAAAAATAGGATATCATAGTGGTTTGGCAATCCTTTCTGCAACCCTGGTAACGAAGCCAGTATCATGGCTTGGACTTTGACTGGGGCTCAATCCATAAAAGCTGTCACATACCCACAATGCTCTTGGGTTGGAACAAGGCAGAGAGACGTGAGGACTATGGAAGCATTGTATTTCTCAAGTTTAGGTAGAAAAACATACAGCAAGCAGCTCAGATGTGTACTCAGAACTCTTTTGTTCTCAGAATCCTTCTACTCAAACCAAAAAGAGTCCTGCACATTCTCAGTTTGGCCTTGGTTTCATCGCACTGCCAGACAATTACACTCTTCAGCTTGTTTTAAAATTGAAGAGCTCTTATCAGTGGAAATCATAAAGTCATATCACTCTGAGACTCAAACAGTCTCAAGTTAGGTTTTAAAAACATGTTTATAGCAGTGACTTAGTTATTAAGTGTTATTTTATTTATTAGTTCTTAAACTAATTGTTACTATGGTAGTCCAGAGTAATTTTTAAAATACTGTGAAATGTAAAGTTGATTAATGTTTTATGTAGATTTTCTTTTAATAAAAAAGAGAAAAATGTTATGTTGAAAACTGACCACCACAGTGACTGTCTCTGCAATTTATTTTTAAACTGAAAATATATGCTGGCATGGAAAATTATGCCTATAATTAAAGGCAGTGTTTTAAGAACAAAAGAAAACACTAGAAGTGTCATGCCTTTTCTTGAGAGAAACTGAATTCTCGAGCCTTAGTTGTGTGAAGAAATAACTATTGAGTAAAGCAATCTGAAAGACAAATTTTTTTTTTGCAAAACATGTAAAGTATATATTTCCTTTCCGCACATTTAGCTCTAAATGCCATTTGCCTTTAACTTAGAACTAACTGCTTCCAGACATCCTGCTCAAACCTCAGTGATTCATTTACCCACATCTGCAAACTCTCCTTAAGGTCTTAACCCTTTATCTTCTATCCTTCCTCCTCTCCTCATTTGGAAAATGGATCATCTCAGATTTCTTGGGGGACACAAAGGATTCATCAGGAGTGAGCACCTCAGTGGTCCGCACTCCCAACAATAAATATTAAAATCATCGCCTAAATGGCAACGCCCACTTGGTAACACACTCAGTGCTGCTCACATACTCAGCTGTCACACACTGCACTTGAAACTAGACAGTGAAGCCTCACACAGAGCCTCTGAAGTGTGGATTACCATCTTCACTTTATATGTGAATAACTGGAGGCTCACAGCATTTACAAAGTTGTCAGAAGTCACCCGGAGACATGGCCCCCACGGTCCGAGCTGTGTCCTTTTCAGGTCCCCCCCTACCCCTGACCCCTTAACAGCTAGCCCTTGCTTGACCCACAAGTCAATGAGACTTTTCAGTTCTGCCCTACGTCTTCTCCCAGGTTTCTGCTCAATGGTACTAACACAACACACTGCAACACAACACCATCCTTTCCTTAGCAGTCCTCCCATCTTCCATGGACCGTGGACCTGCAGCCTCCCTCATCACGCCTCATCTCACCTCCTTCTGTTTCACTGCCTAGAATCATCCAAGACTATTTCTATCTGAAGCACAGTAATGAAACCTTTCCTGATTCCAATTTAATTTTAAACCCAATATTTCTTTTCCATCTTCTTATTCTCTAAGGCTTTACAATCATTTCCCACTCTTAGCTGCTCAGACAACATTACCACAACAAAATTATAAATGTAACCTCACATTTCCCTGATTATAGGTACCAAAGAATTTAAGGGCAAGTAACAATTGTAAAGCATGGGTTTTACAAACCCACCAACAGAACTGAAAACGTTGCTTTCCCCAGTGGGAAAATATGAGTATGATGTAACGCTGCAAGTACAAAGCCGAAAGCATTAGTATAGACTAGGAACAAAATAAGGAAAATAAGAAGTTCAAAATATGAGACTCACAAACTCATGTTCTAGCTTTCTGTATTTCCAGACAACTTCTAAATCACCTCCTGAAGAAAACCTTCTTAAATAAAACCACATACTCATGTAGAATCTACAAAATAAACATTTTACAGTTGATTTTAAATAATGTTGGAAGTAATGCAAGAATAATTTAATTAAGACCATGGTAGTTACGAACAAAATGTACCCATCACGTTAATGACTGTTATCCATCCTGAGTGTTATGGGACAGCTACATTTTAGATCACTTAATAAATTCCAATATAAACAAAAATGCCTAAAATAATTTAGATAATTCTCTCACTTGTAAGTCAGTCATTTGAGTGAATCTTAGGAAGCTTTTAAATGGGATGGTTAAATGACATTTTGTGGTTTAAACAGAAATATGGCTCTTAGAATGTACACACTAATTCAACAAAGTAATTTTCTGTCAAACACTCAAGAATCAAATGACATTTCTGGTTGCTACCTAGAAAGCACCCTATGTGAGCAGACAGCTAACGCCATCTCCATCACTGCCTTAGCCCAGGCTCTTACGTCTCCAAGACTCTTAAAAGCATCCAAATCCATTCCCTTTTAATCAGGGTGTCTCCCATTTAGACTGTCCTCACTGAGCCTCAACTTCCTTCTGGTAAATGGGAACCAGAACCAAAACCACCACCACCACAACAAACCTTACCCCACAGGGCTTCTGAAAGGATCAAGTACCCGGTAGCACCAATGAACATTACCTAACAGAGCCCTTCCTAAATATTACCCAAACCTGGATGTGCTCGCAGAGTTAGATTTCCTGAAAAGTAGTAAAATTAGGTCACATCCTTGCTTTTGAAAGTTGTTGGGTCTCCGTCCTACCTTTGACGTGAAATACAATGGTTTGCATACAAACTGCAATTTAACTAATGAGGAACCTGATCATTTGATCTAAGGTTTAAGTTACTATTGAATGATGACTTTAAAATCATTTAACAGAATGAAAGTGATCACAGGGTATGTTTAGTGGTTTTGAAGAATACTTACTTGAAAAATTAGTCACTTGTATAAAAAAAACTATTAATTACAAAAGTCTGATGGCATTTTAAAAGACAACTAAGCAGAACTCCAGCTTTGAAACATGTCCGTCGTCAGAAGTGTTCTTGTCATTTAAAAGCAATAATATGGCATTAAATATATATATAACCTAGAATGTCATTAATTCAGACAACTCCACTACTCCCTAATGAATGCTAATTAGTAATATTTTATTATAACATGCTTTAAACAGAAGTTTACTATCCCACTGGGAAGGACGCAAACAACAAATTAAAAAAAGATGTATTTAAGCACCATCTCTTTTGCTTTTGCGTGTGGTGACACATTACTTTAAAAAGTTAACCTAATTCTTACCAGGGGTTAAAGACGGTGAGAAGGGATAAACTGGGAATTCGAAAATTGCACCTCTTGTGGGGGGATGGAAATGTTAGCTGTCTTGATTGTGGTGGTGGTTTCAGTGGTGTGTCCATCTATCAAAATTCATCAAATTGCACATCTGAAATACGTGCAGTTTACTGTACAGGAACCAAACCAAATAAAGGTGTTAAAAACAAATAAATAAAAATAAAAACATCAAAAATAGTTAATCTAATTCTAACCTACACTTAAATAACCATCCAGTTGTGAATAAAGATCCAATTATGTATTGTAGATCATTCTTCCCAAAAGAATCAAGCTGATAGGATAAATAGCTCAATTCAAATAGAAAAAGAAAAAGAAAAAAAACAGTAGTCATTGAATTTTACTACTCTCATTCACTGTACCGTTTTTAATCATTTTAATATTGCACAATAAATAATTTAAACAATCACTTCAAGAACACAAAGGTAGTTACTAATAAGTAAAATGATACCTCGATAAAACAAAGATTTTGTTAAAAAGTGGTACTTTCTTTCAAATTAGCTGTATTTTTGTGTAACGTAAGTACTTTCATTTATTCAGTATGAGCCAGGCACTGATGACACACAGCCTTAATAATACTCTACACCAACAGACAGGAGGAGTAACCTCACCAAAGTCAAAACGCGAAGGGGAGGCAGGTTAGAGAGTGACCTTGCTTAGGGAGGGAAGGGCAGGAAGGAGTCACAGAAGTGGCTGCCATGTGAACTGAGCCTCCTCGATCAGCAGGAGAACTCAAATGTGGCCAGAGTTTAGCACAGATTGAAGAGAAAGAGAACATAAATGGGGCTGAAAATCTGGGCTTTGAGTGACAATATATTTATACATAAAAAATGTATTACATAAGTTTTGAAGCAATGTATTTGCTCCACTCTTAGGTTCTCTGTCACTTCAATTTCAAAGCAATAATTTTTTTTAGCTGCAAAGGTCCAAATCATAATGCACTCATATGATGCACACAGTACCTTAATTAAGGCTTGGTTTAGTCAGCAAATAGTTATCCGCAAGTACTGAGAAATTTCTCACTTACAGATGAGGCAGGAGTCAGAGAGAAATCTGACCCAGAAGAGCAGGGCAGGGCCCACTTCCCCCAGCAGAGACCCAGACACAGTGAGCACAGCCGGCCGTGAACTCCAGCGGCCGCCTCAGGCCACTGTGATGGCCATGTTGTACTCTGGAGACATTCCCTTCCAACAGAGTACAAGGCCACGGCGCGCTCTTGGTCGGTTAGGTAACTAGCTGGTCTTCTTCATCCCAGTGAAGGTGAAATCTCTCTAATACAAGGAGCAAGATATTCTCATTCATTTAACTTGCTTAACTGAGCCATTTATTTGTGCTCAGATACCCACTAAGCATCGATTATGCACAAGGTTTCGTACTGTCCACCACCAGGAAATAAAAATATAGTTCAAGACTATAATGGGCTTAAAGAATCCTGTCCCATCTGAGCTTACTAGGCTAAATTTCGAACTTGAAGAACAATTATACTTCTCTACCAGGCTTCAGTACTGGTGGAAAGAGATCGTTCAAAACATACCTTATTCATTGGAAAACAGACGAGCACTTCATTCCTAGTGCTTTGGACCTGAGTCAGAGATTTATGTCCATTTCGGGTTACTCCCCTCACCCACCCCGGCTCATCACCCCTTCTTTCTTGCTTTGCCAGATTTAATTCCCTGTTCACACAATAAAGTTTAAGTGGCTTCTCTTCACTTGAACTTTAGTGGCATTCAGGCCTATGACCTCTGATGCCATAATGCCTCAAAAACATCTTTGTTTAAAATGTATACTGAATATATTCCAATTCATCATTACTATAGTAACCTACTGATCAAGTTTAAGATACGGACTATTTGAAAACCATATTAAAGTACTTTAAGTGGATTCAAGATAAATTTTAAAGGTAATAAAAATATGCATGAGTTCTCTATATACTTCCATTTTCTAGCTGTGGGGAAAAAATATGGATCTTGAGTTAAGACCATCAAGTCAAATAAAATGAACTTGAAACCCTACTTCTACATCTTTGGGCTTCTAAATTTAGAAGAAACATAATGCATTAGGAGTCATAACAAGGCAGTTACTGATATCTCTGCACATTTACATATAAAAAGCTGACTTAGATCATTTCCTTTCAATACCTATCTTATTCACATAAAAATATGTACAAATAGTCTTATTCTTTAATTGCTTCAGAAAACTGATGTAAAAATATTTAACATATTTAACATTATTAAGAATTTCTGTAATTCTCTTTTCCTCAACAAGACTTACAAAGTAGAAAGTGACTGAGAAAACTTTGTTTGAAAATTCCTTTAAAAGACCTTGAAATCACAAGGCTGATACTGTACCTGCATGAAAAGAATTATGCCAGAAGTGACAAAATGTAAGACTTTAAAGGCTTCAGTTTATACTATATAAACAGTATGACATTTAAACAAGATCATCCATTCACACAAAAACGGTGGGGAAAAATGTGAAATAGCCACACACACACACACACACACATTACCCAACCTAGCCTACTTCTTAAACTAATGATTTTGAAACAACAAAATCAACTTACATAGTGCAATTCAAGGAGACATGGATTAATATGGCTGATAAGAAATAGATCTTTAAAGGCATGTCGCTAGCCTTTACAATCAAAGGCAGTAGTAACTTAATTACTGTAAATGTCAAAATATTATCTATAATAATCTCCTGACATTAAAATTTAGGTTAATGAGGATTCGTATTTTTGAATCACATTACTGAAATAGCCCAAAATAATTAAAAAATTAAATAAATGTCAGCAGCTCCAGCTAATTGTTAATTAATTTAGACTGGCATTACTATACTTTTAAATAAAAGTATTATGTAGTAAGTACTCTTAGCATCTCCAAAGGAACTTCTGAGAATTATTTATTTAGTTCTCTTTAAGGAAGAAAAGAAAAAAAAAATCAAGCTTCTCCTCTGAGTAAGTTAAAAAATAAATGAAAATCTTTAGGCTTTCAGGCCATTTGCAACTACTGTACCTTTAAGTAGCTTCAAGTTAAGGGGAGACCAAGAGGAAGATTACATCTTAAAATGCCCCAGTCATTCGAAAACCTAACGATGTATTCACATTTCTACAACAACACAATACTTCAGTTATAGAGACATTTATAATATGGAAATCCTTTGCACTAGATACTGTTCCTGGCATTAGGGCTACAAAGATTATTTACCACAGGATCACTAACTGAGAAAAAAGGACTACTGCTCATTTAGCCATAAGCTATTTATTATTAATACACAAAAGTAGCAAGAATTACTCACCAGCCTCCATCGAAGTCATGTTCGTAAACAGACATTCGACTACAGGCGAGAAGGATACTGGAATGAAAATCCGACTCAACTCTTTGTCTCTGAGCCGCTCCCACATGAGCACTGTGGGGACTGAGCACCAGGGAGATGCTCTGTGGCTGTCAGGCCCGCCTGCCACTCTGCCCAGCTGCCACCAGACTGACGTCACGCACCAGCATGTCACTGCAGCCGCAAACTGGGGCGGCTTCTCCAGAAGAGTTTGCTGTGATTATGCATGCCTTCCAGCCACAAGAGTAAAGCAGGATTTCAGTTCCCTTAAAGTTGGCATATAGCACAGGGTAAAATACCAACACACGCAGCTGCAAACAGCTCGTGGGGAAAGTGTTCAGTGAGGAATTCTAAATAACCTTAAGCTCTAAATAGGTATTTCCCGTTAAAACTGCAAGCAAACCTATTTAAATGACTCCTTTAAAAGCAATTTTTCCCTTGCTGTTGTTTCCAAAGTTGATAAATACTTATTTCAAAAATTCAGCCAATAAACGGTATAAAGGAAACTGAAATTGCCTGGAGTTACAACACTTAGAAATGGTTAAGAGCTGCTCAGACTCGCTGGTCACTACTATGTCAAGCACACTACGAACTCATCTGAGCCTCATAACCCAAAGATGCAGGAGGTTCTGTAACGATCTCCATTTTCCTGAAGAGAATGAGACACAGTTCGGGAACTTGCCCAGGGTCATAATGCTACTAAGTGACTGAGCAGGACTCAAAACCCAGGCAGGGTATCTCTACCACCCATACATCTGATCACTTAATTCTACTACCCAGCGGTAAATTAACAGCTGCTGATATTCTGGTGAACATCTTTTTAGACCAGAGTTTATATATATGAACATGTATTTTATTCAATATAAGAAAATCGAACTCTGCTGTTTTGCAACCCACTTTTTTTCTTTCAACAGTATGCCATGGACAGCATTCCATGTCAGAAGTTATAGTCCTAACTTTTCCTTTTTTGATGGCTGGCCATCACAATTACCTAAACCTAATTCCCACTGGACATTTAATTAAAAATTTTTTGTTACAAACAATACGTAATGTATATCACTGGCTAGATATCTTTGTGCTTTTCTGTGTTTAGCGGTGCAGGATAATTCTTAGAAGTGGAATGGACAGGTCAAAGTATGTGCATGTTTTAAACATTTACATGTTTGGTCCTCCAAAAAGAGCTAATAATTTATACTTGTACCATAATGCTTAGATTTCTCCTTTCTCACATCCTGGGTATTGACAATTACTTCTCTTCTCTGCAAATCTAATAGAAAATACAGTTCTCTTGGGATTAACAGATACACACTACCATATATAAAACAGATAAACAACAAGGTCCTACTGTATAGCAAGGGGAACTATATTTAATATCTTCTAAGAACCTATAATGAAAAAAAATCTGAATACAATCACTTTGCTGTATACCAGAAACTAATGCAACACTGAAAATCAACGATACCTCAATTTAAAAAAATATACGTAATATAGCTATTAAAAGGAAGTCTCTACCTACAGGTTGTCTAGATTGGAAATCTGGGTTTTACTTAACCTCTCTAATGCTTAATTCTCACATCAATAAAATGTTTTTAACAATTAAAAAAAAGAAAGAAAATACAGTTCTAATTGTGTGTGTACATGCGTTTTAACCGCAAGTGAGGTTAAAGCTTTCTTCACATGCTCTGCTCACGCAGGAGGTAGTCCAGCCCGTGCGGCCACAGGCACACAGGCTCTGGAGTCAAGAGACCCCAAGTTCAAGCCTAGCTCTTTTTCTCAACAGTTTTCTGACCACAGGCAACTTACTTAGCCTTCCCATGCCTCAATTTCCTTACATGGAAAATCAATGTCATAGTTTAATCCTCATGAGATTTTTGGGCGAATTAAATGAGAAAACCCACATAAGCAACTGAAACAGTGCTTACCACATAATACATGTTTAATTAAATGTTAACTCATACTTAACGGCCGACCGATTGCTTCTGCATTTCATGCCCTTCGTGCAAAATGGTGACTCCTAACAAGAAGATGGATAAACCATTTTCCAAAAAATATTGTAAATATCTTGCTAGAACACTTATGACTAAAAATATTCAGATACTTCAATGTGAGCTGTCTTACAAGTAAATCTAGCATGTGACATAACTGGTGCTATGAAACTGTTATAACGAAAATTAAAAATAGCATTTCAAGTTGAGAAAACAAAACTGTTTCATCATGTAACTTGAAATACAGACAAGCAAGCTGACAGTTTGCTATTACCAGAAGGGTCTGCATATGTTTCAGAAAAGGAGTCATTCATGATCTGTCCCAATTTTTTTTTTCAAAACGAAGCTTTTGCCAGTCTCAATTAGTCTCAGTTTTAAACCTCTCACACTACGAAGGAAAACAAAACTCATTCTTGAAAACATGGAAGAGAAGTCAACAAAATAACCTGTGTCATAGCTCTAAAAGCAAAGGACAGCCCTTTTCAAACGACACAAGTCATAACAACCTTTAAGCAGAATACATGAAGGTTAAAATGTAGCAAACTTACTGTCCCTAGCCCAAACCAATCTGACCTTGTATTATATAATAAAGTCCTCAGCTGTTCACACTATCAGGATAGTTATAACAAAACACCTCTAAAATGCACTAAGAAGGAAGTTTTATATTCTAGCAGGTCTGGTTTAGGTGTAGTCTGTTGTACACGCGTTGAAATTACCCCACTGAAGGCAGACATTTCTGCAACAGAATTGCAGCATAACGCCTGCGGAATCACAGTGGTATGGTGGTTCTGTATATGGCTGCCAGGAGATAGTAATAATGAAGCAGCAGAGCTCTGTCAAGAGATTGAAAGATTACGAGGAGTAAGAAGAACAAGTCAAGCAAATGCTTCGTTTTATGAAGTTACCAGCAACCTGTGCTATTTCTGTAGGACCTACGAGGCTCAGGTCTCCTGTCCTTCACCCACAGATGACACGACTTCCACAGGGAAAACACTGTGGTCGGAGAAAGAACGTAAAAGAGGAAATAAGGTAAGGTCCGTCCTCTCAAGGCCAGAACAGCCTGGAACTGACAGTTTAATAGGGGAGAGAGAGCTGTAAACAGATCATTATAACATAACCTTATTTGCAGAGCACAGAAGAGGAAGTGGCTAAATGCCTGGGGGAATCTGGAAAAGGCTTAACAAAGTACAGTCAATGACAGCTGACCCAACTATTTCAAGAAGAGATTTCAGTTAGAGGTCGCAGTAGCCGTGAAAGCACAGATTTAAGATACAGTCTAAATTTTACACTTACAAAAGATGCCCAATTAACACAGAAACTTTCATTTAAGGAAAAAAAATGCATAGCAATAGGGCAATTTTCACAAGCACCTTATGAGATGCTGCCCTGCTTTTCCCCAAAGTCAGCGATGGCTAATTTAGCTTTGATTTTGCCGAAACCACATTTTTAGGAAAGGAAGCTGAGGTAGATCATGGATGTATGCCCTATTACAGTGTCAGAGATAATAAACTTCTTAAAATCAGTACAGCATCCTAAATCTCGATTAATCCTGATTCTTTTTTTCATGTATCTCTAAGCTACCAGGCAGGAACCATGCTTCATTAAAAAGCCACAGCAAGGGGGGTGGTTATAGCTCAGGGGTAGAGTGCCTGCTTAACGTGCACAGGGTCCTGGGTTCAATCTCCAGTACCTCCATTAAAAAATAAATACAAAACTAAATAAACCTAATTATCTCTCCCCACCCCCTAAAAACCACAGAAAGCCACAGAAGATAGTCCAGTGGGGGCCTCCAAAGTACTTGCCACCAAATGATGTGTTTCAGTGCATTCCTTAGGGCTGGTGGTGATAATGACTGTTGTGATAACTATCATTTTTCAGTTCTCATTGTTACTTCGCTTTTCAGTGGCATTTAAAACTCCTGACCACCCAATTCTTAAAAATTGGCCACTCTTGTCCTTGTCTTCTGTGACCTGGTTCCCTGGCCTTCACTTTACAAAACAGGCATAAATCCAAAGAACTCACAGAAATCCACCACCCACCTGTGTCCATAATTTTGTGCCAATTTACTCATCACTAATACCCAAAGCAGAAGCTCTTTTAATGGGTGAGAAACCAGATACACCAATGTCTTTTCCATACTGTGTCTAATGGCGCTGAATAATGCAAAGCACTAAATGTTCCATCACTTGATTACTGATTTTCATCTTCCAGGTCATTTAATACAAAATCTCTCAAGCCAGAAAAATACTAGTACAACATCATTTCTTTCTTTTTTTGTTTGTTTGTTTTGGTGGTGGTGGGGTAATTCAGTTTATTTATTTGTTTATTTTAATGGAGGTACTAGGGATTGAACCCAGGACCTTGTGCATGCTAAGCACGTGCTTTACCACTGAGCTATGCCCCCCCCAACACCCTACTTCTGATTGTGTTTTTTCCAACACTACTGAGCAATTAACTCAATTTTGACACTGCCTACCTGGAGATAATGTCAGGACCCACAGGTTTAAGGCTCAGTCTCACAAGACTGTCCCCACTTTAGACACCAATCACAAGTCCAGGTGGTGACATGTGCTTCTGACCCCCTGGCTATAAACTGGAGGTTCCCACGACCCCCTTCTCAGGTTTGACTGATTAGCTAGAGCAGCTCACAGAACTCACAGAAACATTTACTTACATTTACTAATTTCTTATAAAGAATATTATAAAGGATACAGATAAACAACCAACTGGAGAGGTATACACTTTACAAAGGTAAAGTAAGAATACTCATAGGTTCCTTTTCCTTTCTCCCAAATTTCCAACTTTATTCATCTTGGCATATCAGCCACTATATATCTTCATGACTTAAAGAGAAACATCAAGGTAGCACTAGTTACAAAAGTAAATTAAAACTACAGTTGGCCCTCAGTATCCATGGGATTTTGGTTTCAGAACCCCCCCCCCCCACCTTGTACCAAAATCACAGATGCTCAAGTCCCTTTTATAAGATGGTGTAGTATTTGCATGTAATCTACATACACAGCCTCCAGCATGTTTTAGGGGGGAGTAATTAGGTTTGTTTGTTTGTTTGTTTATTTATTTATTTATTATTTTTAATGGAGGTACTGAGGGTTGAACCCAGGACCTCATGCATGCTAAGCACGCACTCTACCACTGAGCTATACCCTTCCCTGTCTCCAGCATACTTTAAATCATCTCTAGATTACTTATAATACCCAACATTGTAAATGCTATGTACAATAGGCAAATTCAAGCTTTGCTCTTTGGAACCTTCTGGAATTTTTTTCTCCTAATATTTCCGATCCACAGTTAGTTGATGTGTAACCCTCAGATAGGAAGGACTAACTATACTTCAAAAATATGGTGTCTTCCACATCCTCATTATCTTCTGTTAAAAGGTGGCAATCAGGCAAAGAGTGAATCAAGTCACAGCCACTAAACAGGCAAAGAGTGAATCAAGTCACAGCCACTAAACACTCATACCCAAGGATAGCATGAGATAGATTCTAAATGCCCCATGAACTTACTGCACGGGTAACCACTACACCAACTGAAGTTTAGTGCAGAAACAAATAATATGTCACCAAGGAAGACAATCACTGTGAGTGCTGGAGTTATCCCCACTTGACACAATGTAACAGTTCAGATATTCTCAATTTACTACCCCCAGAATGTTCAAGGGTTGTTCCACACTATCAGCTAAATTCTATTAGACCTAAAATTTCATAACACAGCAAACCCTTGGAAAAAATAATCAGAAGAGCCGAATGATTTAAGAATCAGATTAATCCACAAACACCTGCTTAGAAAGGAACCAATTATAATGACAAAGCTCTCTATACCACTAGTCTTCTTCCCTAGGGAATGGTAGCTACTAAATATACTTGCTTACTAACAGGACTCAGAACCTTCTACTTTGAAAATATTCAGTTCTCAGGTCATTGAGGAACAAGCTGGCCCACAAGTCCAGTTTAATAAGATACTGACTTAGCCATTTTACATTCCCTTTAATTTACTTCTAATCCTTTCTAAATTCTACTTTTTGTGTGAGATTGGTAGCCATGACTTCCTCCTCATGAACAACTCTGTCATAATTTGTGTATCTCACCAATTTATACTATTTTGGTCCATCTCAAACGTTACCTCCTCAGAGAGATATCCCCTAGTCTCTCTCACTCAGGGAGCTACAGAACTACGTATTAGGAACAATTAGCATGACCACCAAAATCTGCAGTCATACATGCCCAATCTCAAAGAATCTGCCAGTAGGGATGTATGTAAACGATTCTGCAAAATAAACAGAACGTATATACCCTAATAAATATACACATTTATAAAACCAAATGCAAATGAAAGTGAGAGAGACAGTCTGAAAGGCAACAATGATCTGGGCATTAAAACTGATGTTCTTTTTTCCCTTCCCCTACTATCAAATGACATCTCAGCTTCAGAGCTATAAGTGAAAAGTCTGGTTGTATCCATATCTCCTTTGACTACATGAACTTTCAAACTATCTCTGGGTGCTTTCACTTGATAGGGAAAAAATGGATTCTGCTTAGCCAATTTTTTAATAGGCTCTGGAATCTTTAATTACATTTTAACACTAACTAGTACAATTCTAGAAAAATTCCAGGTCAAAGTGTGTGTGTGTACAACAAATGTAGTATGAAAACTTTACTCCTTCTGTACTTCAATGCGCAATGGTAACTAATATAAAATTAGATTTGGAAATACTTGTGCTTTATAAAAGAAATCTTAAATTCTAGCATGATAAAAATAGACTCAAGAACACACTGGTGAATATGAAATAGGAAAACAACAACCAAGCTATATGAGTAAGAAACAAATACAAATTTAGATCTAATCTCCCTCCCTGCCTGGGTCCTAGCTTCAACTCTGAATGAATAGACATTTTTGAAAAGTTTGTGACTTATGTTCTACCTGTATATAGACTGATTTTCATTCTAAAAGAAATCACAAAATCTAACTGGATTTCCAGAGAGTCTGATTTACCAACAAAACATCTATTATTCAAGTATTAAGTCCATTCTACACTCAGATCATCTGCCTAGAAGAGACATGGTCTGTTTTTGATGCAGGAACAGAGTCAAACATATGGCAGTGTCACTACTTTCATTATCATCAAAAAACAGGCCTCAAAGAGACTTACATATAATGGCTGCTTTGTGTGTTGGCTTTATTTACTCAGTAAGAAACTCTCGCTTCCTCTCTTGTAAGGAGGCAAGAAAACATGAGTGTTTTAAAAAGTTTTACTACCGTGAAACAGGACAGAATAAATTATGGAGACTCATAATTGAAACACAACCTGGGGACCAAAGAGTCTTTCATATCTACACCTGACTCAAGTCCTCATAAGTCATCCTTTTCTCACCATAATATTACATAACAGACACAATCAGGTGATCTTGCAGCATCAACTCCAATCAAGACCATTTGCCTGTCAAAGCCAAGTTTTACTGAGGTCTGAGTATTCCTCCTTAAAATGAAAAAAACAAAACAGGTTTAAACTTGCTGCACTTCTACACTCACATGTATGGCTCTGGATGGGTAATTTGTTTTTACATCTCATTTGTATAAATTCCTTGGCCTGCAAGTTTTTTTCTTGTTTTAAATGAAAATACCTTAATTTTGCAAGTTTACTGGAAATGTTATACATACTGCTGCCTAGTGTTAAAAAAGAAAAATCAGACAAACTTGGGTTGAGATTTAATTTTCTTGGCTACTATTAACAGATTTAAAAAAATTCATTCAACAAATATTTATCGAGGATGTTGCTTCTCCTGAATAAGCATTTGCTTGGGCTCCGTGGGAGAACTAAAAAAAGAAAGAAAAAGAAATGAAATGCCCAAATTAGTTGTGGGTAAATAAGGACACAACTAAAATACGAGAATATGAAATGCTACAGCACAAATGGATTCTGGAACCAGACTGCCTAGGTCAGAATCTTAGATCTGGCCTTAGGGAAACTCCTGTACCTCTCTGTACCTCAGTTCTTCATCTCTAAAGTGGGTATAACAATAGTATCTTGCTCGCAGAGTTGTTATAAGGATTAAATGAATGCAAACATTAAAGCCTAATTTACAACACTATTTGACACATATTCAGAGCTCATTAAGCTATAATAATCACTGTTCTGAAAAGCATGTAGATCAAAAAAGCAGAGCATAAACCCAGAGAGGATGGGTAGAATCTGGAGAGCGGAAAATAGGAAAGTCATGATGAAAAAATACTGTAGTAAAAATGAGATGATCAGTTTGGCTTCGTTATAATGCAGTGGTTAGAAGGGTGAGTGAAGGGCAGGGTTGAAGGTTGTGAACAGTGGACAAAGGAGCCTGGCTGTTACAAGGTGGGCCACGGAAAGCTGCTAAGGAGAGGAGATAAAGATCAAAGGAGATCAGTGGGGGGAAGGTATATCTCAGTGGTAGAGTGTGTGCTTACAGCATGCACAAGGTTTTTGGTTCAACCCCCAGTAGCTTTATTTTTAAAAAAGGAAAGAAGGAAATGAGATTTGATAGCAAGTTGACTCAGTTCATATTACTGTTCAGATTTTGAGTGAAAACTTGCAATGAACTCTCAACACAGCCAACCTCCAGTAAGTGCTGCTGTGGCGGAGACTGGGCACCGCCACCCACTGCCCGCTCTCCCTCTCTAGCTTCCTTCATTCAGGCCAGCAATGCACCCAGCTGAAAAAGGACTCCCTTTCCTGACTTAACACTGCATGTAAGTGAGGCCACATGAACGAGATACAGCCAATGAGATGTAAGGAAGTGTCACGTGGGACCCCCGGAAAGGATGCTTTAAGGGAGCTGACTCAGCTAGGAAAGGAATGCTTTTGCTCTTCTGATTTTATTCCTCTTGGTCATAATGACAGCCACTCTGGGCCATGAAGCAGCCTTGAGAAAGGAAGTCTCAGGCTAAGATGGGGAAGCAGGAAAATGACTCTAGGGCCCCGATTCCAGTCCTAGAAGGCCTGTTGATAAACGACTCTGTTTAACTACTCTTTAGCAGGTCACTCTTATCAGAGCCAAATAGATTTTCCAATTAACACAGCTAATTACTAAATGTTAGTACAACTCATTACAACTAAATTAATATAACAACAGTGTCCCTAAATTCAGGGATCTATGTAGTTCAGTCACCCTCCCTGGACTACCTTAATTTCAAAGACGCCCGGGTTCCTTCCTGTATTCCCAGTACCTGGCTAGGAGCTTGCTACAAAGCAGGCGTTCATCAGAGGGAGCTCCAGGGTGCTGAAGCTGCAGGGCTGGGGCCTGGGACCTGCTGGCAGCACTGATCCCGCGCTGCAAAGGGAGATCTGACAGGACGCGCCAAACACCAGTGAGAAGCCACAGAAACCCTGCAGGGTTAAGAGCTCCTCCTTCTAAACCCTACTGCCACTCCCGAGAGCCTTCTACAGATTTAATACACTTTAATTTCCCTTCTTGCCTGAATGTTTGACTTCGATTTCTATGACAAAAGAGTTCTGAGTAAGATAATGTATTTAGGAAAAAGTGGTTTACAAAGTATTCAAAACAGAACAGGAAAGAAACAGAACAAAAAATTCCTTTTCTCAAATTATAAAATATTTGCCATCTCTAAATAAAGCTGCTAAATAAACAGTGCAGAGAGGACAAAGGACAAATTTAAAAACTGTCACATATATTTCGTATCTTTGACAATCACTGTTTCAGTATAAACTTAGCTTCTGAAATGTGAAATTCAAATAGTTTTTTAAATTACCAGCAGAAAAAGGGCAGCAGTACTTAGACTTTAAAGTACTGAGAAATTTAGACGCTTGACTTAGGTCAGTGGTTCCTAAACTCAAATACTGGTTGCCTCAGAACTGGTTCAAAACACACATTTCCAAACCAAACCCCAGGAGGTTCTGACTCAGCAGGTTCGGGCCGGGTATTATGTTCTAGGCCACAGAACTACTTTCCGGGGAAAATAGGCTTGCGTAGCTGATATGCACATGTGAACAAAACTAGGGAGTATTTCTACTCGTTTCTTCCCATCTTTATCTATAATTTATATGATGGACTATAGTTACCTCAACTGTAAGTGGAACGAGTTTCAAGAAAATGTCTCAGCTCTTTTCTATCTACAAAATTCCTGAACTTTACATGTAGGAATTGCGAAGTATAATCAACAGTCCTCCCCCACCCCATTTTATCAAAATGTTGTCTGTCTTTCGTCTGGTATGAGGCAGGATGCTTTTAGTAACAGAATGCCCAGTTAAAAAGTGGCTCAAACGATGAAGAGTTTAGTACCTCACGTGGCAAGAAGAGCCTGGCAGGGGGGTCTCTGGGGTGACAAATTCAGAGGCTCAGGTGGTGGCCGCCCCAGGCTCCTCTAACTTCTCTCTCCTGGGCCACAACCGCCACTGCAGCTCCAGGTATTGTGTTCTTAACGGTAACGAAGGGAACGAATTCCTGTCTTAGGTTCCTTTTTTTAAGAAATTGAAGAAAAGGTTCACAGTTCTTCAGCTTAAACCAATTACCACTGCAAGGCACAGGACTCACTCCCTAAGAATTATTATGATATATACCCTGGGGCTTTGGACTTTCGCCTTCCAGAACGCAGGGAAGAAACCACCACTAGAACAGCGTCTGGACTCTTTCCAATAGGAAGGAAGGTGGAGGGAAGTATGGGCAGCAGTGTATTAGGCACCAACTGGGGTCCATCACATTCTCAGACAGACTAATAAACCATGCTTAAACCAATCAAAATGCAATTCAGCATGGAGAAGCCAGTTCAGTGCGTTAAATGACTGGAAAACATTAGCAATGAGCAACAAAAGGAAGGCTATGCTGTCAACAGAAAAAGAAACAAAAGATGTACCCAACTGGAAACTGGAAGGATAGAAACCTACTTCCTTATGCAATAAAATGACTGTCAATCAAATCAAAGACATCTTGAAAATTACTAGTCAGGAATGTGTTCCTGCTCTAAACAATCTGCATGTCCATTATTCTCTGATTCCGAGGTGAGCTAAATGTGTCAACAGTTATTCACACATTAGACACAAAAGATAAAATAAGAAAGGAATAGATATATTAATTTAAATAACAGCAAACGCAGTTCTTAAACCCTGTTCTTAAAAGTTTTGTTCAGAGGCCTGAGGACCAGAGGCATTAGTGGCGTAACAAATCATAGATACTCGAACACAAACTTCAGCAGTGGGTCACTTTCATAGGCTTCCTTTGAAATTTTTCAAAAAACAATATAGACCAGTGTTATCTGACCAAAAATAAAACATCCCGACTGTTTAGAATTTCACCTGCAAGCCCCAGAGTCAGTTCAGGATCCCAGTGTAAATACGTAGTATTGGCAGGAATGCAAAAGCGCAGTTGCTATGGAGAACAGCTGAGTGATCCCTCAAATGACTAAACACAGAATTACCATAGGACCTAGCAATTCAACTCCTCGGTACAGTACCCCACAGAACTGCAAACAGATACTTGTACACACATACTCCTAGCAGCACTGCTCCCAAAAGCCAAAAGGCAGAAGCAATCCAGATGTCCATCAACGGGTGATAAGTAAACAAAACGTAGCATTTGCACACAACGGAATAGATTATTCCGCCACAATAGGGAAAGAAGTACTGACAGACACTCTAGCATGGCTCAACCTCGAAACCACTACGCTATGTGAAGGAAGGCAGATGCAAAAGATCACATATTGTATGATTCCATTTATAAGAAATACTCAGATAACATAAATCCATAGAGACAGATACCTGATTAGCCAGGGACTGGGGGAGAGGGGAAAACCAGGAGTGACTGCTTAATGGGCACAGGGTTTCCTTTGGGGTGATGAAACTGTTTTGGAACTAGCGAGACGTGATGGTTGCCTACCATTGAGAATATATACTAAGTGTCACTGATTTGCACACCTTAAAATGGCTCATTTTATGCTCTGAATTTTACAGCCATTAAAAAATAACTGATGTAGCTGTAATATGAAATATGTAAATATCTGGAGGAAGCCGTGCATTGGAATGTAGTCAATCCTGGTCAAAGTATTTCAACTTGCTTTAATACAGTACAGCATTCTGCAATTCTTCCTTTGACTGGATATAATCTGGGATCTTCTTCATTACCTCTAATATTCAAAGATTTCAAATGTAACTCTACATACTGAAATTCAGATTAATTCCACAATTCAAATGGTATTGCCCATCCAGCTCGTTCTAGAAAAAGATAAATTAAAAAGCATTCTGATCTAAATCACAAATGAAAGAAATCCTAATTGTCTACTGTTACGGAGAGACGTAGGGAAATTTCTTGTAGTTTAGAACCCTCTGACATCACTTTATAAGGCTGTTTTTGCTTCTCAAGAGAAAGACGGGATAAACAGATTGTTTGTTACTGCTGTTGTTTTAACAGCAAGGTTCTGCAAGGATCAGAGGGGTCCTTCCAAGAGGGCAGGCCACACAGCAGTACGTAACATGGGAAAAGAACAAGCCATGCTTGCAATTCTGCATTAAAATTCCACAAGTTCTGGAATTAAAACTCCATCTTTGTCTAGAAATGTTACGTGTTTGCAAGTGTTTTAGGTGTGGTAAGCAGGTTTTGCGCTGCTCTGGAACTTCTGCCCCAGGAAAAGTCAAGAAAGGGGCGGCTCACTTCTCCCCTGCAGAGCGGGAGCTGGCTGGGCTCCGGAGGCGGGCAGCAGGCACCCCTCTCCCAGCGGGCAGCATCTCTCAAGGTGAGCAACACCAGCGGTTCTGGGGCCATGAAATTTTCAGATATTAAGATCCTTACCCCTGAGGGAAACAACTAGAATGAGTCGTACAGGCAGTAGCCTGGTACTTCACCTCGAGGGAATTAAGAGATGGCAAAAACCCTTTTCACCAGTGTCTGTCCCGTATTGTCTTAGAACTGCTGTCCCACTATGGTGGAGAGAGGAGTGACTCCAATTCTGACAGATTCTAATACATTTATAAAATACAAAGCACACACATCCCACAAGTTAATGACACAAATTTTACTTTTAAAATATACATGTATTTTAAAGCCACATAATATGGAAGCCTCATCATATTAACTTTATTTTATCAGAATACTGATCACTGAAAATGCGTTAAGTGGTAATAGTCACTAAGGTAAACTGTCTAAAATTCCATAAGTTAGCTGTATTTATTTAGGAATATTTCATGCAATTCTAAAACTGAAGAGTATTTCAGTTTACATACAGTTTTTGGCAACAAATTCTTTCCTAAGAAACTTCATATGAAACTGTCTGGTTATAAAGAAGGTAATATTCCTTGGGGTGATGTTTTACCAAGAAATAAGTCTAAAGGTGGACAACTGGCTTCTCTACCAAATAAGAGCACCATCCACTGACAATATGGGCAAGTGAGAAAAGGAGTTAATGGTAGGTTTCTGCCCAGAAAAAAAAAAAAAAAAAAAAGCCGAGTTCAATTCAAGCCAGAGTTCCCCAACTTCAATCATTCCTGGACACTTTGAGATTCTTCCATATCTGAGTATCACGTGTACTGTTAACAGTATTTGAGAGTTATTCACAAAGAAAAGGCAACTTTAAAGAGTCTCATTCTGAGCAGAATCTGCAAAAACAAAAGTTTTATCTACTAGCTGTATTTTTCTAACATGCCATAAATATTAATATGAGAACATTTCATTCAGTACTACCTTGCTACACTGTAATTAACTTTAAAACTCTTCAATATAAAAAGTGGAGGAAGGCAGGTGGTTAATATATTAAATATGCTATCATGACTCCACATCCAGGGGAACTAAGATGACCATTACACAAGCACTTCGAACATCACCCTCTAAATCTGCATCCAAGGGCTCGGTAATTAGCATAAGAGATGTTGGAAATACTTTTTTCATGGTGAAAGAGGGATGTTCAAATATGTGGATGCCTAGAAGGTCTTTGCCTAAAAAGGAAACAAGAATTTGGCTACCCCCGTGGCCAAACACCTTTGGAGTAGTGGCCCAGGAGAGAATTTCATTTGGGTCTTTCTTCCTCAGTAAAGGATTCTGCTACCCAAACTCTTCAAGTTAGCTGGTCCCTCTGACAGAACACTGTTACATTTGGAGCAAAACTTTCTTGTAAGGTGCTTGCTGGAATGCCTAAGACGGACACAGGGTAGGTCTTAACCATTCTTACACAAAGGAGTAGGTTAAATGACGGTTTTTGTACCTAGCGTGCTGGTAGTGTGCGTAGCAGAGTTCAGCCCAGGACTTGCTTTCAAGCACTAACACAACTGGGAGCAAGGCGGCAGGGACGGAAACACGCGCGGGTCACATCTACCTGGAACTGTCAGAGGCCACCGCTACTCACCAGAAGAATGAACAAAGGCAAATGCCCAAATTGGCTTAGCTCACAAATCACGTTGTATATTACCAGTGACATGTGAGCCATGCTTTGAGAAATGCACAGTAGTTGAAGGAAACAAAAAAATTTCACTCACATCTAATATTCTCCCTGCCCCAGTAAAACAGTAAGTATTTAGGAACATCTTAAGGACTAGGTGAGATGACTCACAGCGCAAAAATTCAGGCCAAAGCAAACTGGCAGCCCAATTCCCCAAAGCGTGGTGTCCAGTGACATGAGCACCACTAGGAGGGCACAGAGGCTCCCCCACCCCTACCGTATGATGCTTCACCCAACCGCACATATTTACAGTGTCCGCCTGGCTCTCTGGCATTGGGGCTTGTCAGCCCAGAGTTAAAGAGTGGCAAACAAACCAAAACCAAAAACAAACAAACAAAAAAACCCTGATGTACTTACATTTCCAAAAACATGTATGTGTATACTTCTGGGTCTGACTCATGCATGTATCTTCCCTGGCACTGACTTTCCACCTCCCTTTCTTGTGTATTATTAATTTATTGTCTCCTTGTTACAAGCCTTTTCAAGTTCTTCATGGGAAGGGGCGGGTTATGAGTTGATGGAAGTTTCCAGCGCCCGAACCAGCTCTTCACTGATCCACTATTTCAATCAACATTCACTGAGTGTGCTCAGCAGTAGGGGGTGTTGAGTGTAAAGGGAGCACGTGTACAAGCGTGCTCTGTAATCTCTAAAGCTGAGAATGAACAAATCCTTAAATTCGGTACTGCTTCATTTTCCAAAGACACTTCTGTCAAGATTTCTGTCAAGTACAGAAATATTTGGTGTACATAACAGATAAATTGTAGGCACTGATTACAAAATGAACACAGACATGCCTGGACCCAATTCATCTGTAACTCTGGAAAAATTAAAAAGTGCATCTTTGTCTGAGGATTGTACCCTATAATCTCAAAGAGAGCTGGACAGGTAAAAGAATATTTTTTATTAACTAAAATCCACAGTTTATTCAGATTCCCTTAGTTTTTACCTAATGTCACCTTTCTGTTTCAGGATCCCATCCAGGGTACCATGTTATGTTTAGTCGGCATGTCCCTAGGCTCCTCTTGGCTGTTGACAGTTTCTCAGAGTTCCCTGGTTTTTTCCTGACCTTTGAGAATAAAGTGTTCATGTCCAGTGTCTTTTGTCTTTAGATGCCACTCATTTCCAAAGTCACTTTGGTTAGCATCTTTCTGCCCCATACCCTCCAGTAAGGCTGTGTCATAACTTGTAACAGTTAGCTTCTTTTGGCACAGTATGCATTCTGTCCTGGTATTCCTTGACCTCCTAAATGATTTTTAGAATTTTCATACAGTTTGGTTTCACTCTTTGTGCCATCAAGTTCAACAGGTTTTGTCAGGCAACCTCAGTGACAGTATCACACAGAACAGTTTCAGCACCCTAAAAACCCCCTGGGTTCAACTCTTCCCTCCTTTCCCTCCAAACCCCTGATCCTTTTACTGACTCTACAGTTTTGCCTTTTCCACCACATCTATGGCAATTATACAGTTAGTAGACTCTTTAGGCTGGCTTTTTTCACTTTGCAATATGTATTCAAGATCCACCTATGTCTTTTTGTGGCTTGTCCATTTCTTTTTACTGTTGAATCATACTCCATTATTTATGGATGTACTGGTCTGTTTATTCATTCACCTATTAAAGGATGTCATCTTGGCCGCTTCCAGTTTTGGCAATTATGAATAAAATGGCTATAAACATTCATGTGCAGGTTTTTGTGTGGACATACATTTTCAATTCGTTTGGGTAAATACCAAGAAGAATGATTGCAGAATCGTATGGTAAGACTGTTTAGCTTCGTAAGAGACTCTCAAACTGTCTTCCAATTTTGCATTCCCACCAGCAATTAGTAAGAGTTCCTGTTGCTCCACAACATTACCAGCAAATGGTACTGTCAGTTTTTTGGATTTCAGCCATTCTAATAGGTGTGCAGTGTTATCTCATCATCATTTAAGTTGCAATTCCCCAATGACAAATGTGTTGAGCATCTTTTTATGTACTTATTGGCCATCTGTATATTTTCTTTGGCAAGGTGTCTGCTCAGATCATCTTTTGCTCATATTTTAATTGGGTTGTTTGTTTTCTTACTGTGGACTAAAGATCTTTTTAATGAAAGAATTATTTTTTGGTTCAGATTTACATAATTTACTAGAGAATAGATTATAAATCAATCATTATTTCATCTAGGTCATCAAAAATGGAACCAGTAAACTATTTGAGCCTTTTTTTTTCTTCTTTCTTTCTTTTTTTAAAAAGAAGCATATGAAATGAAATCAACCTCAAATGTCACAATCTCTTATGGAGAAATAATTAAAGAAATTAAGGTACATTCACAAACAGTGTACTACAGGGCTTTTAACACATTCATTATAGATTCTGAGCACTTTTTGGCTTTATAAAAGATATAGGGCTATATTGTTTAAAATATGAGCCATGTTATGGCATAGCTTGCCCACTGCCAGGGCTTTGGCAAAAACATCTAAGCTCCACTTCAATACCTCAGTCAAGCTTAATCATGCAGATTGCAAGTTGGCTGACTGATCATTTTTCTCAAGCGGTACTGGGCATTTTACCTGGAGATGCGGCTAGTAACAATTTAAAGCAAATTAACTTCTCTATTTTCTGGAGAAATTACAACTGCATTCAAGAGTCAATGTGATAAAAGCATTCAACCACTGGTTTTAAAAAAATTTTACTGAAGAGATTTTTGACTTTCTCTTTGTGTGAATTTGCTTTTTGAGGAAAGGAAAAAAAAAAACACCTCTGGCAAACATATGTATTAATTGCTCTTCCACTGTGTTTGACACAATCAGAAATAAAGGTGTTTGTACTGTTTCCATTTTTTAGTGACTCTCCCCTTCCATAGCCACCAAAACCAATTGTATAAGACATGGTATTAGACGTTTTTCCCTGAATGACAGCAGAAACTCAGGCTGTTCATCAGGTTGAAGGTCATTTTTCCCTCTGAAAAAATTCATAGGAAAAAAAATTTATCTAAAGTCTAAAACCAGAAAGAATTTAATTGTATTTTTTAAATATAAGGATATGTAAAAGATTACATTAGTTTGCTTTTTAAATACGAGTAAGTGACCTATAAGCATTCACTACTGAGTAAATTAGTCTTTCTATCTAGATTATGACTGTCAATTCATGGCAGGAAGTAAAGCAAGAAACAGAGGTAATCCAGAGCAGTATATATCAAAATGGATCACAAACCTTTTATAGTTGTTTCTAGAAACCAAACAAATCACACACACAACCAAACAGCAGACCCCCCCCAATTAAACAACAAACAAAAAACAGTCCTAAGGGATTAAAAATAGAAATATAATCAACAGACTTGTTATTGAGAGATATGATTGCATTTCAAGTTTCAAAATATGATCACATTTTGTGGTATTTTATGCCACATCTCACTACACAAATAGTAGTGTCTTTTAAAATGAATAATACTTATTAGTATTTTTAAAATACATAGACATATAGAAGAAAATAGAAGAAAAGAGGCCAATGATTCCAATGCTCAACAGCCTGCTGACATACAAAAATAAATAAATGTATTATGTACACGTGATTTGGTAATTCAAAGCTCATTTAGGCAGAGTGAGAAGTGAAACAACCCATCTGACCCTACCCTCCCAATCCAGGCAACCTTTCCTATGTTCTGCTTCAGATGCATCAATTTACTGAAATCCCCTCCCTCCCTTTCCCTGGAGTGAAATCAATCATACAACTTTAGATGTATTTTTTTTAATGGAGAAAATATTTTATGGAGAAACATTTCTATTCTACCGCATTTTGGGATCCTGTGACTAAGATCATGAATTATTTTAATACAGGAGAATATGTTGTTATCTCTTGTTCTTGTTTGGTCTTTCCCAAATGAGAATAAAACTTATTTATTTCTCATTCTGCAGTGTCCTTGACAACTAGGTTAAATATTTGGTAGTATTAAAAAGAAAAGTCACGGGTGTCCCCAACTTTTTAATTAAAAAACAAATCAAGAGCTGGGGTTTATGCAGAAATAACAGTTCAGCTATGTGACACTGCAGAAATAAACACCTTGAGAAAAAGTTACTGGTAACCTCTGTTCCAAGTCTCTGCAGAGCACTGTCTCTGATACAGCTAAAATCATGCCACTCGACAATCCCATTTCTCTTTAATTCATGCCCCCACCTCCCAGAGAGGCTACTTTCCTCCTAGTCTCACCAAGTCTTGGCAGATGACTTTACTCTCTAACTTACTGAGATAACCAGCATCGCCTGACATGTGTTCTTTCATGACTACAACCTGCCACCTGTGGCGGTCAGCTTCCAAGACGGCACCCAATGATCCTGAACCAGAACCAGCCAGCTGATCTCAGCAAATTTCTGATCCACACGGGTGTTCACTGTTGTTTTAAACACCGTATTTGGGGATGACCTGTTATGCAGCAATAGGTAACTTAAAGTGATCCATTAATTTTTCTCTAAAGCTTGCCAATATTATTTAAGTTTTCTTAAATGTAAAAGTACTCTTCCCTCGGGTCTTCCATCTTTCTCCTTCTGCCCAACTTCTCTAGAGTCCACACCAACTGTGCTTCTAAAACTGCTTTCTCAAAGGTCAATCAATATTCTCATAATAGCTACATCAATGGTCTCTGTTTTTTTCTCATCCTTTTGAGGTCTATGCAGCTTTTGACGACTGGAAATCTTTATGTCCTTGGCTTCCACAACACTGAATTCTCCTTAAGTTCTGACCCACGCTCTGTTTTCTTCACGTGCTGTATTTTTACTCATGTCCCTTAAACACAGGTATTTCTCCAAAACCCTGATTTCAGTCCCCTTCTTCTTCCCTCAGTAGGCATGGAAGCAACCAGCACAACTGAAACAAATCAGGCACCAGTGTGCTCGGTCCTATGCCAACCGCTTCACACATCACACGTATCATCCCATCCTTGCTCAGCCTCTCCCTCAGCTCCCTGGTGCCTAAATATACTCTACGATGCTGGCCTGGCGACCACTTCAGTCGGATTTACTTTCCTTCCTCAGGAGTGAATGGCATCCAGATACCTTACTCTGTTTCACACTGGGAAACAGCTAAACCAAAATTCCATTATAGCAATTCTATTGACTTTTATGTTTTGCCAAGTTTGCATTTAATGATGTTCTTTAGTTTTGAACTTATTTAATCTTATTTTATTGATCATATTGTCATACCTTTCGCTGTAAGTATTGTAGAAAAAAACCATATAAATGAATCTAATTCATATCAAACTCAATATTATGCAACCTTTTTCTAAGTCATCTTATTTATAAGTTGGGTAGTAATTGTTAAACTATCATTTTACCTTTGGAGATACAAATTCAGTCAGAAAACCAAAACCCAGCACTTCTTTAAGCTATACCGAGATCTGCTAGATGAACTCAGCTCTCCAGTAATGATTGGTTGGAACAGATTTCTTTAAATTTGCTAAATACTTTGACATTTCTTTAAAACTGCTAGATAGATTTTTTAAAGGGGTCTCGGAATAGGACTGGGTCCTCTATGTAGCTTATTAAGACATTTTTCAGGATACGAATATACAGTTGCAAATAAAAAATGCTTTTAGAAATTTCAAATGTAACTTGAAGTGGGGTGGGGTGGATCCAAACTCCTTATATGCAACCTGAATGTGCACACTTGCACACGTGGCTAAAATCTCCGCTGTTAACATGTCAGAGTCCGTACTACCTCGTCTGTCCATTTGCTAGGCAGTACAACACAATAGTTACTCAATGTCTGGATTCTGTTACAACTTCTGTATTATTTATAACTCATAACATATTTTTATATTGCACATTTGGGGAAAAAAACCACTTTTGGCTACCCTAAACAAACTTAAACTGACAGGGATTCCAAGTATTCAAAAGAAAGGATGGACTAGTTTCTAAGTAAGCCAATTAAATTCTTGGAGAAAAGGAAAGAAAAGAGGAGGGAAGGGGGGGAGGGAAAGGAAAAGGAAAAGGAAAGGAAAGGAAAGATGCCTGCTTTCAAAGGAAAGCCAGCATCTAGCCCCGCGGAATGATATGATGAACAATTCCCGGTTTCCAGCTCAGATTTAACACCACTTGGCAGGCAACTTTTTAATTAGCTTTTATTCTCCCTTTGGCAGCTACTCTAAAATTTTTTGCCACTCTCCTTTAAGCCACCTATCCAATCCCTCCTGTGTGCCCCCAAGTAAACTTTTGTTGCCCTACAGCTCAAATCTTTAACTGTAGTCATGCCCACGCTTACTTCTTCCTTCAAGCCTTCAGAAGATAAGATGCTGCCCTCCTCCACGGTTCTACATCCTTGATCTGCCTGCTTGCTAACTTCCTTGGGACCTCATCTAACAACTGTTCCTTCTGTTTCCTGCATCTTCAGTCTTCTCTCTACTGGCTCCTATTTCACCAGCTAAAAAACACACTTCAGTCATTTCCACACTTTGACGCATCTTGTCAATGAATTTCTCTTTCCTTTCTTGGCCAAAAGACTAGTTCACACGAGTTGTTTGCACTCCCCTACTCACTTCACTCCTCTACTGACGGTCATCTCACTTCTGTCCTCCCCACCCACTCAGTGAAGGTCGCTGATGTCTTCCCAATGGACAGTGTCAAAGGCTGCTTCTCAGCCATCATCTCGCAGGACGGATGCACAGCACCTGGTACAGTTAATGCTCCCCCTACTGGTTTTCCTACCCTCACTCCTACACCTGCTTCTCCCATGCTGCCCATTTCTTCTAGACATGTGGTTTCCTTTAAGGTTCTATCTTCAACCCTCCTTCATTTACATCCTCCATCCTTAAGTAATTTAATTCACTCCTTATTTAATGACCCCAGTTGTTACTCAGTAACATACTGCTGTTTTAATTAAACCTATGCACTCTAATCTAGTTCTTTGCCCTGATACTCTTCCCTGCTCTGTGCAGCCCTGTATCTAATTTGTGCTCTCTCAGCAAAAGGAATATCCTACCATATTTCAAACTCAAAATGTCCAAACCTCTTTATTCCCAGTTAAACCTGCTTCCTTCCTTAATTTCTCACCTCAAACATAATCCAAATGTTGGACAGCAGTCCCTCCCGTCCCTCTTGCTATCTCCTGCCCCAGCTCATCAAACCCCATGATTCCGCCTCCTTAACACCCACTGCATCTCTCCCCTCTCCCTTTCTGCTGCCATAGTTTGAGATCCTCGTCCCAATTTCAAACATTACAGAATTCATGCCCAACCTGCTCCTCCTCCAATGCACCTCCACACTGCTGCAGCTTTATCTTTCCAACACAACAGATCTGTCCTGTTCTGCTCTCCTATGCACACCCTTCAAAATGGTCCCCAGGGGCTCCTGTGGCTGCCCTCCTCAGCTGCCTGAGCTCCCCCACCAGGTACCTCACCCACCCCTGGGCTCTCACAGCACTGGAGTAACCGTTCCTCAAAGAGCTCGACAAATTTTTGGTCTTGCCAGTCACTCTGTTTTGGGTGCTACCCACCCCTGCTTTTCTGCCTGGCAAATTCTTAATCACCCTTCAAAACCCAACACAGACGTTGTCTGCTCTGGGAAGCCACCCACACTCTCGGATTCCCGGCAGGAGGGATCACTTCCTCACACTCTGCACGCTTCCCTCACGGTCCTCAGTACTTGCCCAGAGGGATCAGTCGCCCATCTTTGGAGATTTAAGTCACCTGTTCCCATGTGTGTTTAATTATTTGACAGAAATTCTCTTTCCAGACCCTATTCCTGTCTACTGGCCAGACTAAGAGCTGTCTGAGGCTCACCAGAATCCAGCACAGGGACCTGGACAGTATCAACACGTTCAGAAGAGGTCTTGAGGTTAGAGAGGAAGAACCTTGCAGTCACACAGATCTGGGCTTAAACTCTGGCTCTGCTGCTTACAAGCTCTGTGAACTTCAAACAAAGAACTGCTCTCAACGTGTTTTCCTGATTCTGAAATGGGGATAACAGCACCTCTCCCAGACACTGCTGTGGGGGTTACATAAGATACAGGCCCTCAGCAACTGCCAACGTGAAGCACGTGAAATGACTGGTGAGTTTATGAACACACTGGTCACATAACATCTCCAAAGTTATAAGTCCTTAAGATTAAAACTAAATATGCGAGCATAGATTAATTTTTTAAAATCTACTTATCAACACATTCACTTAAAAGTAATCGTTTAACAGACATTTTATATTTTTATTAAAACCAAACAAATTCTTTCTCCTTTGTCTTTGGTTGATGGCTACCCCATATTTAAAAATTTTATACCCTTGTAATAGAAAGAAGCATAGAATCACTAATTTCATCTATTTTTCCAAACTCAACATGACTGAAATTCAACTACTTCCTCTATCTTACTACTCAGTAACTCTGGTGCTTCAAAATGAAATTAAAAGGAAAGTGACTGAAAGAGTGAACTAACAGACATTCTAAAATGAGAGGAAAAAAACCATGTAACTTAGACATGGAAAAGTCATTTGAAGTCAGGAGAGCTAGAATTATTCAATTAAAACTGCGTTAAAACTGAACACGCAAAAATGAAAAGCCAGAAAAACATCAATCTTAAAAAAAGATTGTGAATGATTATTTTTTCCTTTCTACTTGTTACATTTTCTAAAATAAGCATGTATCACTTTTTACAATAAAAATTATTTTAAAAAATCTTTTTGAAAATGCTCAAATTAAATGGTCAGTGAAAAGACAGAATTATAACGTTGTGTATTCCACATGACCCCTATCACAGAAGAAAGTCTGTACATGTGGGGGCACACACAGGGAGAAAAGCTGGAAGGCAAGTTCTTGCTTTCTCTGTTTACTGAAATTACCAGTAGTTTTTTACAGCCTTTATAGTTTTCTGTATTTTCTAATTTCTTTACAATGACCTAGTATTACTTTTAAAAATAACAGCTTTTTTTGACTCATATACCATAGAATTCAATCATTTAAATTGTATAATTCAACTGATATTCAATTTTAGATATTCACAAAACTGTGCAACTATCACCACAATCAGCTTTAGAACATTTTCATCACCCCGAAAGAAAACCTGCAACCATTAGCAGTCACTCCTCATTACCCCAACTCCCCAGTCCCTGGAACCCTCCAATGTATCTTCTGTCTCTACGGATTGCCCTATTCTGGATATTCCATATAAGTCGAATCATATATGTGGTCCTTGGTGAATGACTTCTTTTATTTAGCATAATATCTTTAAGATTTATTCATGTTGTAGAATGTACCAGGACTTCATTTCTTTTTGTCACCAAGCAATATTCCACTGTATGGATAGAGTACATTTTATTTATCCATTTACGAGTCATCATTTGAGTTGTTTCCACTTTGGGCCTCTTCTGAGTAATGCTGCTTTGTGTGTTCACGTCCATGTTTTGTAACCACATATGTCTTCAAATCTCTTGGATATACACCAAGGAGTGGAACTACCCAGTCACTTGCTGACGCGCTGTTTAACTTCTTGAGGAACTACCAAACTGCTTTTCAAGCCGATGCATCATTGTACTTTCCCACCAGCCAAGGAGGAGAGCTGTAATTCTTCCACATCACTGCCAACATGCGTTACTGCCCATCTTTTTGATTACAGCTATGCCAGTGGATGTGAGGTGAGAGCTCATTATGGATTTGATTTGCATTTCTGTGATCGCGAATGATGTTTAGTATCTTTTCAGGTACTTACTCTTTTTTGGCGAAGCATTTATTCAGATCTTTTGCCCATTTAAAAAACTGAGTTGTCTTTTGATGATTGAGTTGTAGGAGTTTTTTAAAAATGTATTCTAGATACAAGTCTCTTATCAGATATATGATTTGCATAATGTTTTGTATTAATTTACGAAGAGGAAAAAGAACTCCATCTCTCCCAAATATTCAATTAGCAGCACTGTGGGCATGGGGTTCAACATGATAATGACAGTTATAAAACAAGTTAATGTGTGAAGAGCACTTTACAATTTTCCACCTAATTCTAACCCAGATGGTAATAATGGGCCTATCTCTGAAGTCAAGAGTCAAAGGCCAGCAGAGGTCAAGTGACTCACTCAGTCTCTCCTGACTTCGCAATTTTTCTATCACTACTTTTCCACATGTCGTCTTTCTTACTTGTTTTAATGTTCTCTCTCTGCATTGTTCTTAAATTTTTAAACAAATTGTCTTATAATGCTTTTTAGAACAAGGCAGATATGTTTACGCAGAAGTTCCTCCAAGTGCCCCAGCTAAGCAGGATTAAAAATCCCCAAGCCTCTGGGGACTCGGTTCCGCCCTTTGAGATTGTCCAAACCCACTGATAGTGTGACAGGTCTCATAGAAGGAACGGTGCAGCCTGGCAGAGATTTGTGAAGGCTTACATGACAAAGGTGGAAGGTGACTGTCCCAGTGAACCCAGTTTGGTGGTGTTTTATTAGTCCCCTGTGACTACTGTAACAAACTACCATCACACTGGTGGCTTAACACAATAGAAATCTATTCCCAGTTCTGGAGGCCAGAAATCATTTTCACTAAACCGAAATCAAGGTACTGCTGGGGCCACGATCCCTCTGAAAAGAATCAGTTTCTTGCCTCTTCTAGATTATGGTGGCTGCCAGCATTCCTTGGCTTGTTGGCCCCATCATTCCATCTTGTGTGTGTGACCCTTGTGCCTGAAGTCTCCCCCCGACCACCTCCCCTTATAAGGACACTTGTGATTATATTTAGTCTCAGCTCCCATGATCCAGGATAATCTTCCCATCTCAAGGTACAAAATCTTTGCCAAATAAGGTGAACTTCCAGCTTCCAGGGACTAGGATGTGATCAGTGTGCATCCAGGAACCATTATTTAGCTGGGAGAGGGGCTTTTACAAGACCCAAGAACAAAGTCCCAAAGTTGTGAAGGGGCAACTTCCACTATCTTCCTTTCCTTAGACTCACAGTCTAGTTGTTTTAAATACAAAAACTGCTCCTACAGCTACACTCTTCTTTCTATTCCAGCCCTAACACTATCCCCCAACACTGCTAAAAGTCACCATCTTAGTCCCTTGCTCAAGGAGCTTCAATTATTCTTAAGAACAATTTTATACAGAGGAAAACACAATCCAAGATTCAAGTTTGTTATAACAAAAAACACAGGAGGAAAAAGAGAAACTGAACAACAAATTGTTTTCTCTTAAAATTATTTACAAACATATAACTCTAGCATTAAAAGAGGAATTCGGTATTTCATATTAAATCACTTCTCAGCTCCTAAAAATAACTGAAATGTGCAATACAGTCATAATTGTTACATGCACATTACAAGGTTTAAAATGTTAACTATTGTATAATTTTTAAGTATTAGAAAAGGAAAAGGGTACAAGGGGTGCAGGGTCTTCCTACATAAGCCCTAGAAAACATCTGATTTGCCAAGCCTCACGTTAATGTCCACAATGACATTGGTAACTATCAAACATCATTGCTAAAATCTATGAAGAGGTCAACTCTTTGGTTACGGAAAAAATTCTTGCTTCCTTATTAATTAACTCTTTAGGGAAGTGGAGAAAAGGTAGTGAAAATGAGGACGTCTCTGACCAACCAGGAAACAGACATGCTGATTAAGTTTCCCGATCTTCACATCCTCTGCCCTATAATCTCTACTTTTTGGTACAGAAGGGTTTTTGCATTATTTACTAAGATTAAGTTATCCATCTCCCAGATGGGTTTTTTGGCTGGATGATAACTGCTGCGATTCTCCCTTTCTTGCCATAAGCAACTTGGCCTCAAAGGAAAGATATGTTTCTGAAATACACTTAAAAAGTTGCTTTTAGTAGACAGAAATCATACTTTCTCATTGACTCCAACTGTAATTTCAGAGATTTATTCTTAAGGAAAAAGCACAGCTCCAAGAAAAATTTATGCTTGTATCTAAAGCATACCTTCCTTTCTGACAGACAGGAGAAAATGTTCTATCATAGTTCATCTGCACTTGAAAAGAGCCCAAAGATGTGTGCTAGATACCAGACAAGCTATCATCATGGAGGCTGGGAGAAGATCCTGATCCCTAATTCTGAACCTCTTCCACCAGAAATCAGCCCTGCAAAATGATGGTGTTAAATAAGTCACAGATCCTCTGTTCTAGACTTGTGATTTTCTATCTTTACAAAGTAGATCTTAGACTTACCATAACTTTAAAAATGTCAGCTATAAAAAAACTCGGAACACTTGCAGAATTTTACTAACACATGTATTTTTTATTAAAGGTTCTCTAAATTGCATATTCAATGTCTGGTCATTTACAGTGGAGTAAATACGGCTACTAAACCACAAAACACCAATTCTACACTAGGCTTAATAAGAAACCTGGTCTATCTCCGTTCTCAGAAACCAAACGAGACCGACGTCAATCTGCAGAGCATCCTCAGGCTCCTGAGTTGCCCTGGGTAGGTGGGAGTCCTTGCACCCAGATTCAGTTACATTTGTACCCTCTCTACTCAGAATAAATAAGGATTCGAGACCTGCATACTCTTAGGTTAAATTAACCTAATCACAAGAAAACCACAGTTTAAATCAAATTTAGATTTAACAGAGTTATCAGAACAAGAGCCTAAACTACTAACCAAATCAAACTATCAATTTTTCAAAGCAAAATCAAAACAGAGTCACTAAAGTAAGTGGGCCGGCCAGGCAGGCCACCAACAGGTAATTTACCTCCACGTGAGTCTGATGCGTTTCACTGAAGAGGCAGAAGCCTAGAGACTCAAGGAAAGGAAGGGAACAGTGGCCATCCTGTAACCTCCCAGGCAGCATTCAGGTTAGTGGGGAAGAAAAAACGTCAGGAGGAAAGAGAAGAAGTTTACCGATTTGGCTCAGGGCCAGTGGGCTGAAGCGCTGCTGAGGAGGAAGCACTCTTACATCAAAATATAGTACATTGTAATTCAGACCGTTTCAAGGCTCAACACCAAAGACAAACGTGCAGCGGATTTGGCAAGGAGAGCATGTGGATGGCGAGTCAATCAAACGAAACAGACATTTTAGACGCTGTAGCCCCTGAGACGGTCCATTTGCATTCTGACATTAAGCTTAACATGGGTGGGAGGAAGATATTTCTGTCTGGAAATGATGTAAGGCTATTGTTATTGCTGCTGTTAAAATGTTCAACTTTTATTCTGACCTATAGTTCTTACTTTTTAGTGCTCAGGCCGATGACACTGGAGGAAATATGGGTTACACAAAACTGAAATGCTCAGAGTGAGTTAGCCAGACTGATCCTTTTTGCATGTGGCTAACTGAAAGTAGCTTTCTCCTGTGATGGGTGCAGCAAAGATCTGGATAAGTGAATCGAAGATTAACAGGGAGAAATAGCAAAAAGAACCCGAGAAACAGAAAGACTGAAATGTGATTCTCAGACTAAATGTTTGAGCTAGAAATGCAAGCAAGTACTTGATAAATGGTTGCCAAGAAGAATCAAGATGAGGAAAGAATCACTTGTCAGGAACTGCAGTCAAGAGGCTGACAGCCTGACATGGAGCGGGCCATCTGGGCGCCATCAACACAACACTGAGGGTAAACGCCCATGAAGTGCTGAGGGTTTAGAGACCATCCATTAATGGCCTAATTAAACAGTTAAGTTATGCCAGGCTAGGTTAAGTAATGGGATTACATATATATGTACTTTTGGGGTTTTTTTAAGTATTTTAATTTTTTTCTTTTTTTTTTTGGTTAGTGGTGGTACTGGACCAGGACCTCATGCATGCAAGCACACGCTCTACCACTGAGCTATTACCCTCCCCCGCCATATACATGTACTTTTGAAGCACATATCTTAAATCGTTTACGCCTCTGAGCCCTTGTTAAAATAGTTTTATATCGAGTCAGCTAACTGACCTTGAATTTGCCAAAAAGCTGGTGTTAGAAGAAATGCACTAGAGAGAAGCTAGTGAACAATGGCCATGGCCCTAAAGACATAGTATTTGAGGTGTTCTTCCAACACCAACCCTTGCACCCATTCAATCTCTGATAGTTGAACAACCTTGCTCTAGGAGGGCTACGATGGCCCGGTTTTCACCACATTTTCAAAAGATGGGTCGTAGAGTTCCAGAGTTCTTGGCTCCAAATAATTACAAAATTCTATCATGGTCAACAAAGAATTATTACAGTCCCTATCAACTCATATTATCGGCTCATATGGAGATTACATAATAGAGTCTCATAATTTTAATATGTTTCTTAAACAATAATTGTATGAAAAGGGTTTGTTTTTAAACAAACAGCAAGCCTCGGAAAGTAAAGAACAAAGAAACAAAATATAAGCTCTAAAACAGGTTATCCATTGATATGGATTGAAAAACATGAAAAGGAAAAATTTTAATTCAATAAACATTTATTGAGTGCCAACTCTGTACCAGGCACTGTTGGGTTTCCATTAATTTAAGAGCTCACACTCCATTAAATGTGATTTGATTCATTTACCATTGTTTATAGAGTTATACAAACAAATTTGAGGTATTTCTTTAGCTAAAATATTCATCACTTTGACTACCAGGCTAAACACAGCTGGAACGTAACAGGTATTCAGCAATTACTCTATTTATAAAAGTTGGCTAAGCAACTGAGGCCCTTTTAACATTTTACCATGTGTACATTCTGGTTTAAAAAATATATATAATTATAAAGAGAGTCCAAGTATATTATTACTTATAAATCAGTATACTTTTGTGAATCTGGTATTTCAAATAGAATATGTAATATTTTGAAAAAAATCATATAGAAAATACGTTAATTGTTTGGGGGGGGAATTAAAGAGACAAACATTCAACGCCTACTTTGTGACTAACATCATGCTAGGTTCTTTTTATAAAATGCAATTCCCGTATATCTGGAAGTATTAAGATTTCTGTTTACTACTGAAAACATGGAAAATACAGAAATGCAGATACTTGCCTACAGTTACAAGTTGCAAAAGCTAGATTGGAATCTAGGCCCACCAGATTACAAATACCAGTTACTTCCCATTACATATCATATTTTAAAAACTAATTTGTTTCTCCATGGGAGTAATCTAGGATTAGCTTTAAGGAATGAAGGAGAGGGGAGGGTATAGCTCAGTGGTAGCATGCATGAGGTCCTGGGTTCAATTCCCAGTACCTCCATTAAATAAACCTAATTACCTCCCTCTCAAAAAAAAAAAAAAAAAAAAAAGAGAGAGAGAGAGAATGAGAACTTGTGAGAATTTTCTAATTTTTTTATTTTACTTGCTCATATGGTGCCTCAAATCCTTCACAGAGTATTCACTGCCTACACTTCTAGCGTTTGGGGTGCTTTCAAAAATGTAATTATAGCTTACATCACTATTACCACCACCAAATTTAATCATACCCTACACATCCCATTTCTATTATAATTCTAATATTGTTTTTCTAAATGCAAAATGAGAAGAGAATTGAGGCAATTTTCTGGAAGATAAATGCAAACCCGTAATTCTTTCATTTCCCCAGATATTTCAATATAAGAAATAAATATTCAGCATTATTAAACATCATTAAAATGTTTACTAAATGTTCAATACCATGTGTTGGTTTTTCTTTTCAAAAGTAAACCATATTCCAGAGGAAAGAAGTTCTTAACATGATGTTAAAGGCCAAGCAGTTGTGTCCTTCTGGCCCCTTATTACCCAAACTTACTTGACCACAGACCCTATTTTCAAGTACCATCACTTGGGATTGTTAAGCACTGCTAAATTTCATAAAAGCTAGGGAAATAAACGCTCCTTAACCGGCAGATGTTAAGTTACATAAGTTAGTACACAAACTTAATGATCTGGAAATGAACAAAATATATGGGTATATGCTTCATCTTCAGAAACCTGGCAGGGAAATCCTTGTCACCAGTAATTTTTCTTTTCATATTCCCCTCTTTTCATTTCCTCAATATTTCTTAAGGTTTTTCTTTAACAGATCTTCTATTATCCATTTATCTTCTACTGAAGATCTAGGAAGACCTATGATTAGAGGTAAAGGACTAAATACATAAGAGAAAACAGTGTAAACTGTCATTTTGCCATGAACATTTCATGATTATTTCATGAGTAAATATGGGGGAAAGAGTTAAAATTTGCAATCCTGTAATTATATAACATACAGGGAAAATGTATTTCTAAAAAATTAGTTTCAGAGACCACAGAGGACTTATACATTTGAAATATTTTTAATTAAGAAAGAAAGCAGTTGATATGACTCTGTAAAAGCAATACTTGCTTGTTTTTTTCCCCATGGCAGCTGTGAGTGACTTATAAACCTCATGAATCTTTGCAACAAGCCAAGAAACCATCTTATTACTTCAGAAACCTTAAATGAACCTCCTCTTTACCATGGTAAAATATTATATTTAAAGTAAGCGGAAATAAACAGGTGTGTGTGCTGCCCAAGGGCACACAAGTGAGTCAGGTTTTAGAAGTGGGAATAGATTTTTGAGTATTGTCACCTAGTCCTCCTCTCTAACTGCTAATCCTCCCTTCCCATGAATATACAAGCTTAAGTATACGCCCACCTCCTTCACATGTGCCAATCCTGGAAAATGGCATAGTGGGGGCAGTTCTCAAAATAAAGATATTTTAGGAAAGCATCACATAATTGCCTGGCATTTGAAGGCCCTAGGCTTTTAGTATTCTCTTCCTATTCCTCCCACCCCTGCATCGTTTTTCTAGAGCTCCTAACAGCACCCTGTATACCTCAAATTCCCTACCTGACATTTCTGTTGACTCACCAACATGATTTCTCCCCAAGGAAATAAACATGGTAATTTTATGCTTTTTCTTCAAATCTTTAAAAAAAATACGATTTATCTTGAGCAAGTATGCAACTTTAATTCCTTGATTTATCTCGAGCAGAGTATGCAATTTTAATTCCTAGGAGAATACGCTGAAGATGTGATTGCCAAGTTCATCTATGAAAGTATATCATCAAAATCATGTTCTTTATGAAATAATAACTTATAGCTTTTAAATGTTACTTAATATTATGAGAACATAATATGGAAAAAAATTGCCCTTTTTAACTTCATGGTAAAACATGAAGATGTTGAGTAACAAAAATAATCACAAAACATTCAAATAAGAATATCTTTCTAGCAATCACCATAATATGAGCTCAAGCGAAGTAAGAAGAGACCCAAATGGCAAAACTATTTTTGTGCTCCAACACTTCTGTAGAGCTGACTCAATAACTAAAAACAGAACGAATGCCAAATACGAATCCTGGATAATCATAACATATTTTCAAAATGTTGTCAATCTCCTTTTATCTCAGAGTATTTTAAATGACCAAGTATCTTACAAAGCCAACTTCTTTTTTGAACCACCTATTTAACAACATGTACATATCACCACAACATATGGGACCACAACTCTCATTTTCTGTAAAGAATTCTTGCTCTGACACATTACTTTATTAGCTAGAGTTGAAAATTTCTTGCTCTTAGGCTACTACTATATCAGATACAGTTTTAAAATGTGGAAGAAAAAAAATTCTAATTTAATTAAAGTACAAGAACAAAAACGTTGAACTGCCCACGCAGACAAATCCTGAACTCTCCGAGCACATAATTCTGCCAGCGTTACTCAGCACCAGGGAGCAAGGGAAATCTGTGGAGAACACTGAGGAATAAATATCATCGTAGCAATTTACGAACTTGTCACCTGAGAAATAGACTGAAGATATTTCAAAAGAGTGAGATTTGGACAGCAGAAACAATTTTCTCCCAATCTCAGCTAAGTTACTTGCTACATGTATCAGCTTAGTACAAAACACGCAGCAGATACGAGGAAAGGCAGAGCCTTGCTAGGAATTACAAAACAGAATAAAACAGCCAATTAACTCACCAAACGGCCTTTTGCTAAAAACCTGCATTCTTCTCTTTGTCTCAGGCCTCTGGTTTCCAAAAGACAAATCACATGCTCTCTGAGAGAATGATGACAAAAGGGCCCACCATTTTCTTTTCTGCTATTTCCACTAGAAGAAAACTGAACCACACTGCAGTCTCCAAGAATAAGTACTTCATGTGAGCATGCTCAGTATCTAATTTAAATGATTTGGTATTTCATCTCGGCTTGCGATGGCCTACTTCCAAACAAACTCGGAGAGCTGCAAACTCAACCAAAGATTGTTAACTGCAATGAACTAAACAGAACCACCAAATGATAACAGATTTGTTTTTAACTTCATGATTTTTGTGGTTCATTTGATTTGATGCAACTGGAAATCATTTCTATACTTTTATTAAAACAAGTTCTTAGGTTTCAATATCTCATTAACTATGTTCACATATGCATCCAAAATCCTGGAATGGACTGGAAATTTCAAAATATCCAGGTTGTGATCCCCCAAAGTAAATCTGACCACTGATAAATAAAGCAAACTATAAGCCGTTCATATCTTACTTTTGAACCTCTTATTCTGTCCTCTTGTCTATTCTCTAAATAAAACCATCTACCGATTATCTGTTAGGATTTTAATTTCTCCTTTGACAATGTTAGTAAATATTAGTAAGCTGAAATATTCAGTATCTTTATTAAAAATGTCTGCTATCTTCAAACTATAGCACATAGCATTTTTCTCACCTACAAGTTATATATTTTATAATAAATTATATTCTTATGTAAAACAGACCTCACCCAAATGTTGACACAGGTTTTAAAAGGACTTAAATTTTTTTTTGCATTTTCAAGAACAATTTTTATCAAAATGCCACACACACACACAAAATTCACCACTTTGCATATGTATGTTTATGTCATCAAATAACTAATTTGTTGAGGGAGTTGCTGCAAAGACCATACAGTTTCGCACGATGGAAATATGGTCAAGAAGCTTATCTTCTGCCCACTGTGATCATTTCAGTCTTCCAGAAACAGAAATCCAGCACAGCACATACAGCGCCTCCAGACCAACCAGACAATTCTCCAACGGTCACTTTCCATTTTCACCTTGGGCAGACGAGCAAAAACAGGAAGTGCACATACACTTGACACACACCCAGCCTGGGACGGCAAACCACTGATAGAGGGGGCTGGCCTGTCTTTCAACGGGTTCTTCTGCTAATTTATGATTCTTCCTTTCTTCGCAACCCTTCTTGGCTACTCCTATCACTTCCCTGTTGTAAACGAGCTGTCCATGCCACCCCCACACACAAATGTCTCATTTTGTGAACAGCAGCCTTGCCCCCTTCCACCCCCACCCCCGAACTAATGTGGAAGGCCTGGGAAAGTACGAAGGCAGAGGAGATAGACAAATTCCACAGCCAAGATAAGGCCCCTCAAAGATGGTGGGACAAGACATTCAAAGGTTCAGAGAGGTTGTAAAAAATAAAATGTTACAGTTTTTTTTAAAACCATAGAGAACCATTTGTGGAACCACATTTAATTCCAATATCTTTCTAGACAATAAAAGTGTTCAGTTCAAAGAAAACTGCCAACACACCAGTTTCTTCAGCATTCTACCAAAGCAGCTCCTTCTTGTCGGTCAAGGGAAGTTCAGTAGGCCTAACTGCGAGGTCTGTGGGTGCTGTACGCTACCTCAGCGTTCCATCTCTAGAGAAAAAGCTCAAGAAATGAAGCCACAAAGAATAAAAGCAATTAATGACGAAGAGTTGTACCACATGCATAAGTCTTGTGTACCGTTAACTCTAGTGAGTTTCGTGTCCTGTGTGCGTGAGGGTGAGGACTCCGTGGAAAGAGTAAGTTACTTGAAGTACTCAAGGAAAGCCCTACGATCCCTGAGTGAGGAAAGTTCTTCCCTGAAAGCGAACACTGTACTTCTGATCTATAAACATTTACTGAGAACACGTTATACACATGAGACATGGTGCGAGGCACTGCACAGTGGAGACAAAATCAAGAAGGACTATCTCTGCCTCTGGAAGAGCTCAGGGACCAGGAGGCCGGGGAACAAGTAACTAAGGTAAGGGCACCATGGCAGAGAGGTACCTTCATGTTCTGGAGAGTCTGGAGGCCAGAAAGAAAGCATTCTGATGAGGGGACTTCACAAACGATCTTGTGAGGGGGTGAACTTCTGTAAATGCCTGGATGAATACTGAGGATCTGGACTGGGGAGGAGAGGGAGGAAAGAGAGGAGAGGGAGGAAAGAGGGGAGAGGGAGGAAAGAGGGGACAGAGAGGTCGGGGCAGGGGGCTGGCAGTGCGGCCGGCAGAGGACCTGGGACCTGGCTTGGGGCCCGGAGAACTTCTGGTGCTGGTGCTGTGCATGCCAGACGGAGCAGATGTCAACACCGGGACGAGAGACAAGAGGAAAGAGAGGCTCATTATTCTGGGATGGTACTTGGAAGCAGATGGCAGGAAGCATTTCACACTCTGGATAACGGAAGAGTCAGGGTCATGTGTTAAAAAGCAGAATGAAGGAGTCAACTTTGGAAAGACAGGAAGATACGAAAACAGGAAAGAGAGGCCCTGATTTCAGCACGCTGCACTGTACGTCCCTTTTCAAACGCACTTCTTGAACTCTTCCGTATCACTCCATGACTCTTCAACCTGAATTTCCTCTCTCCTCTACGTTCCACCTCAGCATTCTGATTTAAATTTGAGGTCGTCTTGTAATTACATGGATCCTTTGATCTTACCTAGAGGGCCTGTTTTTTTTTTCTTTTAAATCTTTCTCACTGAAAAATTGTGCTCTACACTGGAATTTGACGCAACATTGTAAAAGGACTATAACTCAATAAAAAAAGTTAAAAAAAACCTTTCTCTTTCATCACTCATTCTTTAATTCACTTGCTTACCCTTTTCTCTACCTACAAAACCTGATAAAAAGCTTCCCAGATGCTACCCCAGTACGAATGGATGTATCTGTAAAAATTCAACCAGAGATCTAACCTATTTCTATGATGAGTGAGTAACCTCTGAAAACTGCATACAGTTCTAGTGCACATCACTGTGTGTATGCGTGTGAGGGTGGGTGGATCTCTCAGTGACATAGATGTACCTGGCATTCATTTGATGACTAACCACGGGGACGGAAGGGAGGGGGGGAGCATGGAAATGAACACTCGCACCCTATATTGCAATCTGTGGTTGTTTTGTTTTTTACCAGAGGGTCACATCAGAATCAACTGGGTAGCTAAAAAAACACTCTCGCACACGCATTCAGGCTTCAAAAATCTTTCAATCTGACCATTCCTACATGCCTTTGAGCTTCCTCTGGTTAACAGCCACGGTTTGTACCCACGAGTTTCCAGAGTGAGACGGACACATAAATAATTAAAAGACAATGTTAGACATGGAGAAGGAAGAAGTATGTTACGGGTACAATAATTCTGCATGATCCACAGATCAGTTAACATTTGAGCAGGACTGGCAGGAAAAATGAGCATGTTCAGGTACAAAAAGGTGGATGGATACTTCAGTAGGAGGATACAAAGGAACAACGTGGGCAAGGCATAAAGCCAGGGCAGGTTCATAACGCAAGGGAAAGGCAGTTCCGTGTGTGGACGGCACGGGGGCGGCAAAGCAGAAAGAGCCCAGCAAGGTGCACGGACAGTTTATGAAAGATTTTTTAAAGTAATCCTAGAGTTTACCAAATACATGAATGAACAAATTGATCACTGCAAGCTTTTCAGAGACATGAAATATTTTTAAATAGTGCAATGACATGGTCTTACTTACGGTTTTAAATATTACGTAGAAAATGGACGGAGGAAGGGAGATTAATGGCCGGGGACTGACTAGTGATATGAGAATTGGAGGGAGATTCAAAAGTAGTACAACAAGGGGAAGACTGGAGATGAGACAGTGAAGTTGAGAGATTTTATGGACAGAATCAATAGGATATGGTGCTGGACTGGAAGTAGGGGTCAGACAGATAACTAACTACAAGGATTCTGGTTGAGGCAACCGGGCACAATGAGGCAACTAACTGAGCCAGAGAAGACGGATGCAAAAGACAAGCAGAAGGGCTGCATTTCAGGGAGAGAGTTCGGCACGAGGAGAGAGGACAGGAGGGAGAATCAGCTGAAACAGGTGCACTTCAGCGTCCTGACAGCCACCTGGTGATACTTTAGGTTGAAGGAAATATACAGCTGGGGTTCAAAAAAGAGATCAAGGCCAAAGATACAAATTTATAGAAGAAGAGGGGAAGCCAGATAAAGAACCCGAGAGGGGAGATCAGAATGGCAGGGGCACCCACCACCAGGAGTGATATCGAGGAAACCAAGGAAGGAAACTGCATGGAAGTGGCCAGACTGTCAAGGACAGAACGGTCAAGTAGAATGATGACTGAGAAAGACCAACATTTATCCACCAAACATCACTGCAAACCCTGTGAACATGGTTTTAATAGTACTGCAGGGTTGAAAATCAGCCTGGAGGAGGCTGAGGTGGGACTGGGTCGTCAAGAGGCTTAATAACACCACGCACTTACTGAGTCCTTATTTTTTGTCCAGCACTGTGCTACAGACTCTTCGTGGGTTGTATCATTTGCCCCAAAACAACCTTAGATGATAACTGTATTTAAACTCTCAGGGATGAGAAAATAAAGGCAAAGAGCTTTGTTCACTGTCTTTCCCACTAACACACAGCTGGAAAGTGGTACAGTTGTGCTGTGTTCATACAGCTTGATTCTAGTGCTACGACCTCGCTCTACTTACGCAACCACTAAGGTTCTTTATAAATGAATAAATAAACAAATAAATAAATAGCACTTATAGGATGTTTCAAATACATGGTTACATTTAACAGTCACAACATCCCTATGCAATAGATCCTGTTAATATTCTACCTATTGTATAGATCTGGAGACTGAGGCTTGAGAGAATTGCCCAGCCTCACTCAGACAATCAGTATTGGAATTTGGATTCAGATATTGGACCCCCTAAACCCACAATCTGAACGAGATCTATAGGGCAGTTAAGTTTATGAAGGAGGCAGCATTATCGAAAAGGGATTTTCAGTAGCTAAGCAGCGTGGGAAGAGGTGGGGGAAGAAAGGAGAGTAATTGTGAAGAGAGGAATTGACAGTGAGCTAGAAGTACTGAATATGAGGCAAGAAGGACTAAAACTTTTTTTTTTTTTTTTTTTTAGTTTTACTGAAGTTAAATTTACATTCATAAAGCTCATCCCGGTAATGACTTGTAATAAATTCACAGGTTGCACAACCATTACTGCATCCAGTTTTAGAGCATTTCTATCACCTCTTAAAAATTCCCTCATGCCCTGTTTGCAGTCAATTCCCACTTCCACCCCTAGCCTCAAGCAACAGGCTCTTGAAGATGACAAATAAACCACACATTAGGAACAGCCACAGCCACCACTGTCAACCACTTTCCTCTCTGGGACAAACTGATGACACTTCTCAGTACAACACAGTAAAATCAGTCATGAAATACTGACACTGTGTATCTTGTTGGTGAAAAACGTTTTATATTTTACTGCTTTCTCACTAGGAGATCTTCAGAGGGTATTAAGTAAAAAAAAAAAAAGAAAAGAAAAAGAAAAAGTAGAAGCATTGTGATTTTTTAAAATATGTGATCTTAATAATTAATACAATTGGGATTTTTTCCCCCCAAACATATAGCAAGAGTGAGCCCAGGCAATGTTCAATGGAAAAAAAAAAGTGACAGGAAGAGTCTCTACAAAATCTGGGACATGTATTTGCAAAAATCTGTGGTAAAGGAATACCTTCTGCATAATAATTTGTTACTGTCTGACAAAAGAAGAATTGTAAATTTAAAAACATATATTCATAAAATAAAGTTAAATATCCAAGTCACTTTTACTGCAGAGATAAACCCTTAGCATCCACTCAGCACGTGGAAAGATAATGAATGATCTAATTATACATTATTTTGGCATTCAAGCTGTTTGTTTCTTGTTATAGACAATGCTCAAAGACTGTAAGAAAATTTCTCGTGCTTTACTAGAAAAACAAAAGCAAGTGCCAAATTTTGCTTCTAAATAAAGATATAAGAGAAAAATATTTTTAAAAATATAGTGTAAATGAAACGAAAAAAGGAGGGTGGTGGGGCAGGACTATTTTCTGCTTTCTACTAAGAGACAGAACAGTCTTTCTTAGGTGTGCCTTCCAGAATAGTCCATTTCTTTCCATGCTGCCTTAAGATTCCTAATCATTTAGTTAAAATATTATCATCAGTGTTACAGAAATTTATAACTTTAAAAAATAATCTGTTCCCTTTTTCATTCATTCATTCATTTTAAATTAAATGTTTTATTTGATAAATCTGAATGTTACATTTTGGAAACTTTGATACATTTACATGTTGTACTATGATTAGTATTGAAGCAATATTTATCACATTACGTCATTATAGTACAATATTATTGTTTATATTCATTATACTCACAAATATTTACTGAGCATCAACTCTGTGCCAGACGCTATTCTATGTATCAGCCTATGCTCTCACGGAGCTCACGTTCTCATGGGGGAAGAAACTCAGTGAACACAGGTTCCAGGATCCCCCACAGACACCAAAATCTGCGGCGGCTCAAGTTCCTTATAAAATGGCATGGTGTTTGCATATAACCTACCCATATAGTTTAAATTCTCTCTAGATTACTTATAATACTTAATATACATGCTATGTAAATAGTTGCTGGTACAAGACAAATCCAAGTTTTGCTTTTTGGAACTTTCTGGAAATTTTTTCCCCCTGAATATTGTCCACCCATGGTTGGCTGAATCCAAGGATGCAGAATTGTGGATATGGAGGGCTGACTACAAGAGAGTAGGAAAGCACTAAGGTAAGTGACCGAGTGAATGGATGGATAGCCAAGAGAAGTCCCGAGGAGTAACGTTTAAGCACTGGCTTAAGCAAGGGCAGAGAAGGGGAAGGGGGAAAGAAATCCAGGTACAATGGACAGTGTAACGGCTGTAAGGCTGGCAGACCTGAAGAAAAGGAAGAAGGCCCCAGTGATCAGAGTGGTGGGCGAGGGAACAGTTAAGAGACGAGGTCCACTAGTGTTGGATTTATAAACCAGAGAAGGGACTTTGGATTTTATTCTAAGTGCCATGGAAAGCTGCTCGAAGGCTGTGATATGATGTGACTGACGTGTATGTTTTATGAAGGTGCCTCTGGCTATGGTGTGGAGCATGGATTGTAAAGGGTCAAGAGAAGAAGTGGGAAAAGGTGAGAGGCCACTGGAAATGTCAGGGTGAGAGGTGATGGGGGCACAGATGGGACGTACGGCAGAGACAGAAGTGGGCACATCTGGGATGCCTTCTGGGAGAAGGCAGTATCAACAGGTTCTACTGATAGACTGGAGGTGGGGGCTGGGGGCGGGCAGGTGAAGCAAAGAGAAATTAAGGAGGGTGCAAAGTGGTTTTTTTCTGATTGCGTCCATTAGACACCATATGGGGAGGTCAGTGGGTGGAGAAGTAGGAAAAGGTCTGGTTGGAGATGCAGGTTTATGGGTGACTGCCTTGCAAGTAAACGAGGGGACTGGCAGGAGAACACAGGACACACGCTGTGCCTTCATCAGTCCACAGTGTCTACCACCGGTGCTTGGAAAGCAGTGAAAAACAGATCCTTGCTCTCAGGGAGCTTATACTCTCTCGGAGAACACAAATACATCCCAACAATTAAGTAAACTGCACAGTGCGACAGAAGGGGTAAGTGCTATGAAAAAAAGAAAAAGTAGAGGAATCAGGGGCGTGGCCAGAGAGATGGCGCTAAACGAGGTCAGTGTGAGCCTCACTCAGAAGGGGAGGTGTGCACGAAGGGCCAGGAAGAGGGAAGGGGCAGGAATAAGTAAGATCTTCCAAAATAATTGTCATTGGCCTATCTGAAGAATGGCAGTGGACCCGTGTGGCTGACACAGGAGAAAAAGAGCCAGCAAAGGGTGCCCAGAAAAGCAGCGTGAAGCCCAGAAAAGCAGCGTGAAGCCCAGAAGTGCATGATGTCACAGAAGCTAAGGGGGAAAGGGCGTCAAGGACCAACTGTGCTGAGGGCTGCCAAGAGGATGAGTGAGACCAGAACATAGAGGTTCTTAACCCTGGAAGCGCAACGTGGAGCCAGCAGAGGAGAGAGCCATCGCTGTGGAAGGGCAGGGAAGGAGGTCCAGCTGGCAGGCGGCACAGTCATTTCTACACTTAGTAAGACAAGCTGTTCTCAGAGCTTTAAACTAAACTCTCGATCTATTGTGGCCACCAAATATGGCTTTAAAATTTTTAATGTCAACATCATCAATCAATTCTGGAGTCCAAAAATCCCATTATGTTTATTTTCTCATTCTATTAATTATAAATCACTCAAAATCACTACCCTAAGCTATTTCTCAAAAAAAAAAATTTTTTTTTCTGCCAAAAACAGAGAAAAAGAGCTAAAAATTCGTAAGCCAGAGAACAGCAACATGGGAGCAACTGGCTGAGAGTCACTCCAGGTGTTGTGGGTAAATGACTGATCTTTCATTTGCATGAGAATATGGTCAGTAGGTTTCACTGTTCGCATCACATATGAGGAGGAAAGGGGAAACAGAGGCTGCCCACAGTCTCACTGCTGGGAAGTTGAGGGAAGGGTTTAGAAGGGACCCACGTTTTCTCTCCTCTGCCCCCTAGTGTCTCTCTTCTATTCATCCTTAATCTAGAACAAGAGGCAGCCAGGGTAGGTTTGCTTCTTGCTTTGTAAGACATTCTTACTAGCTAGACATGATCATTTTAATTTTATTCTGTCCCGTTCCTCCCTCCTATTCATCTATCCAGCCACCCCATCTTCTATCATTTATAAATATCTATCAGTGTTTACAATATACAAGTAGATACTCGGTACACGAAATCTTACTGCATTTTAGAAAAATTAGTTTTCTTAAAAAAAAAATAAAAAATCTTCCAAAATAAGCATCATCGCTGTATGAAAAGTACAATTAACCAATATATCAACAATGATAGTAAACTGTCATCTTCATTTAAATAAATTACTAAAGACACCAGGAATTAGGTTAGTTATCTTAATATTCTTTTGGAAAAATTATTTCCTGACAGTTTGTGCTGTGGCTCAAATTTTTTCACTACATACATTTAACAATAGATAAGATTTTATGGACCTATGATGAATCAACTCTAAAATCACCTTTATGTGGTAATTCAAAGCATTTTCTTGAAACAGCAAATCCCTAAAAAATTTTTAATCAGTACTGACATAAAATGTCATCTGCTGATAACTGAGCAAAGGAGACTTCTCAGGGATTTTAAGAAAGGGTTACAAGACCTCATGACAGAAACAAAATCCTATTCAAGAAATTAGACTCATTAAAATATCATTCAAGGGCATGTAAAGAACGTAATTATTGCTTTTCAAAATTATCCAGATTGATAGATACACTTCAGTCATCTCAACGAGTGTAGGAAAGGCAAACACCAGATGCTCATTAGGCAAAGTTACATAAACAGCAACAAAGAAAACAAGATGCCAAAAGTCAGAAGGATACTCAATGGGAATGGCTGCATAAATTAAGGTATCTGTACTACGGAACATGTCACCCAGCTGTTAACAACAGGGCAGAACTGTGTGTGTCCCATCCTGGAAGGTGCCGCTCGCTGGTGCATGAACATCGTCTCTAGCAACGGAAGTGGGTGAGAGAACAGTGAATGTTATTAAACAGCATGGGTGAAAGCTACTTTCAGTTTTTACTTTGTACCCTTTTGTGCTAGATAAATTGTTTTGACAACATCTATCAGTTATGTAATTAACAATAAAAAGGGGAAAAAAGGAAATGAGAAAGGGAGAGAAGAGGTGGGTAGAAGGGAAAGCAGAAAGGAAAACCACAAGAGCCAGGAATAAGGGAACAGGTGTGCAGGCGAGCAGTGTGGCGTGGAGATCTGGAGTGAGATGTCCCCAGATTCAAGTCCTGGTCCTGTTACTAAATGTGGGCAAGCTAAGCTTAGTTCTAAGGCTCAGTGTAGCCATGTGCTGAGTGAGGATAACGCTGTTTCTTACCCTCACGGAGTTACTGTGAGCATTACATGAGCTCATTTTTGAAATGAAATGTGTCTGAAACAGTCTAAGTGCCCAATAAACGGTAGCTATTAATTTCACAAAATACGAGAGTAATTTCACCTCTAAATCTCCTCTTCCATACACCACAATCTTAAAGTACATTATATTTGGCATAAATTCTTTTCACTAGTTTAGAAAAGTAGTTTCTAATAATGACCAGAAAGCCAGCCCAGGAGCAGAATATATGAGGCTGGTGCCACCAGAGACGTGTCTCACCCGGGATTTCCTCTCCCCGCTGCACACGAGCGCGAAGCTCCTTGTCCTCACTCATGTGACCCTGAGCACTAAACTTTCTGCTCCTCAACTCTGATTTTTCAATTTGTCTGTGGCATGTCGTTAAGACTGGTAGATACCTGTATCTCTTTGAGTCGCCCTGCAGTGGATGGGTAGAAAGTGGCCATGACTCACGGACATATTCTGAAGACTACATTTTCAGGTTAAAAAATTACACTATAATTGGAAAAACAAAACCATCTGAATAAAAGAGAAGAAGAAGAAGAAGAAGAAGAAACCAAAACTCTAACCATAAACCAGAGCAGATTTCAAAGAAAATAACAACATTCTTAATTTCCCATTCAGAGTAAGAAACTGATTAAAAACTTTAAATTGCTTTCCCACAATAACCTAATTCAGTCAACATAATGTTCACATTTGCTTTTCAAATGTTGGCCTCATGTGTTCCCACATGGGCCCCATGCAAAGCTCACGAATTATCTTAATAAACAAAGTCTTGCCTAATGAAGCATTATTCTTATTCTTGTATCTCAACTATATTGTCCCTCTTCTAATTATTAAAGATTTTTCTTCTAAAAAAATTAAAAACACTTAACATTCCACCTTTTTTGTGTTTAAAAGTTCACTTGCATGCTGCAGTCCTTGGATTTATGCATCTCATCGACACTACAAAACTTAAGCTTGTATTTAAAACTCTAAAATCTGGAGCAGGGGGTCAACAAACATTCTGCAAAGGGCAGGAAATATTTTAGGCTTTGTGGACCAGTCTTGGTCAAAACTATGACCTCTGCCGTTGCAGTGATAGACAATGTGTAAACAAATGAGTGTGGCTGTGTTCCAATAAAACTTTATTTACGAAACAGGCAGCAGGCTGGATTTTGTCCAAAGGCCACTGTTGCCAACTCTTAATCTAGAGCAATAATTGAGTGAAATGTGTTTGACAGTCTTCTATCTAGTGACACATGTCTCTGACCAGTCAGCTGATGGGTCATTTTACTTACTAACAATTAGTATCACTAGTTTTATTACAAGTAAATTATTCTCTATTCTTGCTAATTTCATTTAGGTTCTTCTCAATATTTAACTAATTTTCCATAATTCTGCCCTTTAAATATAACCTGCTTACCCATTCAGTATTTACATGTTTCCTTTTTCATTAAAAATTCAAGGCAAGGATTAATAAAGATATCCTTTCAAGCAATGGTAGCCAGCCTCTAAGATGGCCAAGGACCCTCATCTCCCGGTACTTACACCTTTGTATACACCCTGAAACCCACCACAGGTTTTTCTCTTGGTCTCTTGGACCAACCAGCCAGTCCCAACTTGCCAGTACTGTGGTCCCCCAGCCCCAGCTTTCAAGCTCTCAGGCACGGAAGGCCCAGCCAATGTCAAACTACAACTTCCTAAGACGCCCTGAGCCAGAACTGCCCAACCCAGCAGCTCCAGGATTCCTGGCTCACAGGAACAGTGAGTGGATGGTAAGCTAAACTGTAACCCAACCAGATGGCTTCAGATCACCCCAAACCTTAGTACAGTAACCATTCCTTACCATCCACTATGCTACTGGCAGTGCTGACCGCTGCGCTGTGTCTGCTCAGCAGCTCTCAGCGTTAACCTGATACCGGCTGCGAGGACAGCGGTGTGGTGTGCCAGAGCGCCAAGGAGCCTGATTTCTACCCACTGACGCATGACCCATGACAAGAGTGACTCCAAAAAACAATCCTACTTCGCCTCCGATCTCGCCCGTGTGACTCTCCCTGCTGCACAGGGCAGCATGCGTCAACCCTGGTAGGACCCACTGGAGGATAATGAGATGCCATCAGTGGGGTGCTTGCTATCAGCACTTTTAAATTACGACACGGAAGAGAGGGTACGGGTAATTCTTCATTTCAGTTTTACATGAAGAAGTGTATTTGTATGTGGACAGTGGGTCATGCAATATGCATTTCTTGTTGTGCATAACGGTCAAGAAAGTTTAACACCAGTGACATAAAATGCCAAGTATGTGAAACATCCTAGACACTGAGGAGCCAGCATACGCTCCCAGTTCTCACCTCCAGTTCTCATCCTCTGTTCCCCACTGCTCTCCTGGCTGCCTAGTAAGAGCCTGGGCTTCACTGCTCATTCTGTCTTCACACTGGTATTTTAAAATCTGTGTGGAGGCTGGCTCTGGCCAGTTGCTTTTCCCTAACTCCAGTCCTGTCCATCTTGAGGGTTGAGAATAGGGAAGCCCCTTCCCCTTGGGGACACTCCTTTTGAAACACGCTTAGTGCCTGTCTCAAAAGAGTAAAGCACGCGACAAGAGGAGGACCACATGGGAAACGTGGGGTGGCCCCGAGATCACTGGTATTTCTGACTCAATGAATCATCTTCACTTCTCCGCTGTGCTAGAAATAATTAGGTACGCTGGGCCTGTAAGCTGACTTTCAACTCTACAATGTCCCAGCAACAATTATAGTCTCCACCAGGTGGACTTTCAGATTGTTGAGTTATATATGCAGTCGGTAACAGCTCTCTGCTCTTATGACAAGGGCTACAGACAGAAAGTATCTTCAGTGCAGAAGTATCTTCCAGCTCTCTTTTCTGTAGTGCCTGGTACAGGCTTTGTATTAAGCTGACAAATGAATGGGTATTTTTTTTTTAAAGCATTTATTTGGGTAAATAAAAAATAAATTTCTCCAGTCAATGGATAATTCATTTACTCATTTGTAATGCTACAAGAGAAAGGCATTCTTATCCACAAGGACGTTTCCTAGCGTTAAGCTATCATTTCTAGTATGGAAAATACAAATACTACAAAACAGAGCTAAGTGTTTCCTACAACTGTCTAACAGAACGGAGGATTTCGAGATCACTCTAAAATGAGACAGAATAAACAAAACAGCTCAGGGTGACGGTTCCATTGCGCACTTCCATTCTTTCTGCCACAAAGGCACTATGAAGCTTCAGAAAAGCTACGGAAAAAATGACGCTAAGAGTAAGACTGAGTTGATTAGTAATTTCTAAAAAAACACGCTACAAGGGGAAACCGGGAATCAACATGTTGTAACCAGATCTCAAGATTTAATAAGAAAACGGATTGATGTCTTTGGAAAAGCACAGAGGAGCAAGTAATCAAATTCCTTGAGAATGAGATCAAGAAAAGAAAGGGGGGCATTAAGTCACAAGAAGCTCTAATGAAAGGAAAGTTCTGGCTCTTTCTTAAAGCCCCTTTTCTACGCAACATTCCCGATTTTTCTTTATTATTCAGAAAGCAGTTATTTTTCATGTCAATGAAACTTCAGCAGTTACGCATCCTAGCCCTACCATGCGTCCAGACAAGACTGAAGAACATGTTCTGTAGTCTGTTTACTGGCCTAACTAGCATGAATATGTTGACATCTGCCAAATTCATTTCTCTAACCCACTCCTGAGTTCCAGGCTCGTATCCCCGACTCTCTGCCTGAAATCTCCACTTGGCTTTCCCACCACCACCTCAAACCTGCCCTTCACCCCAAACCAATACCTTGATCTCCAGCCTTCAATACACAGCTTCTCCCCAACTCCCCACTTTGCCCCACCCTCCAAAAGAACCAACCATTTTTCTCATTTTAAAACATGGAACTTCCACCCAACTGCATATAAGTCACAAAACCAGAAATTACTCCTGTGAAATGCAACAAATTCCCTGTCCAGCGACTCTTCCCCCTGTCTCTGCTGATATTCCCTTAACTCACCCCCACCTTTCCTCCTGGGGACAAAAGCAGCTGCTTCTTAGCTATTCTCCTTTTTCTACTCACATCATTTAACTCCTCACCCGGCAGTCAGAGCAAAAAATAAAATGCCATTCCCCTGTTTAAAATCTTCAACAGCTGCCAACCCCCCACCCCAACCCTGCGCCTGGAAAAAAATGCCAAGGCCTTAACTGGGCAACGGGGCTCTGCTCTGGGAGGCCCTGCCCCGGCCGGGAGGCTCCCTGCCTGGCCCACTCCTCCAGGCGCTCTGGCTGCTTTCAGACCCTTCGGATCTTCCCTGCAAACTAACTCCCCCTACTCATCTGTCTTGTTTCAGCTTAAATCTTTTAAAATATGCTTACGTATTTACCTGCGTGGTTATTTGTTCAATTTCCATCTCCTTTACACTTGGAGCTACAAAAATTCAGTGGTAGCGCCCGTTTTGTTCATGACTGTGGCCCCAGAAACCACCAGAGGCCTCGGTATTTAATAGAAGCCCAGTACATATTTGTTCAGTGAAAGGACTCTGCTTTAAATTTATCTCACCACTAAGATTACACAATGCCTTTACACATAAATAAAAGTATAAATAAACATTTACAAGATAAAATAAGAAATGAATACATTAAGCTCATAAGAAATGAATACAGTCAATGAAAGAAGTTCCAAAGGAAATAATCTCAAGATATAATATGATTACAATCTCTCCCTTTGCCTTTCAGGATTACAAACTTATTAATATATTAACTTCATAAGTCATATCTGCAAAGATATTATAGTTATTCCATGGAAATATTTATTCTAGGTTGGCTATCACCAGAAGCATCAACAAAACTGGAGAGCCAGGAATATCATTTCTAGTACGACTTGTTTCTGAAATGATATTGAAATCATTACATGAAAACCAGATCAATACAACTTTAATATTTTAAATTGTTTATATCCTCCTATATTTTTCTTTCTCATCCACTTCCAAGGCTGAAAGTGGCACTGTTGTACTTTCAAAATGAACATACCAACCTGAAAACATTTCACTTATGAAAAAAAATGTATTAAGACTGAAAAAAGAGGAGGAAAATTACTTGGGGAGAAGGGAGCAGAGAGGAGGGCAATTTGACTTTTCCTTCAAAGTCCTGATGTTCTTAATACTAAAGTAAAATTCCATTCCAGACAACGAATTCTCAGCTCTGTTCACAATGTGCTTAAAGGCCTAGCGATGTTTAAAGCTGTACCTGCACGAGGTGGCCACACTTTCCTTACTACCCGATCAAATGTATTTCTGCCATTTTTCATCATGACCTTGATGATACGAGCAGTGTTCTGCAGGTTGCAGACCACAAACAGCACACACTGCTCATATTAAAGCATGGAAGTAATCTGACAAAGAATCTTTGAAAAACAAGCAGCCGTCACTAAGCACTCTCTCTGAAGAAATGCTTCTCACCGCTGAGTGGCACAGAAACAGAAACTGAAATAGATCATAGCTTAAACAAATGAAAATGCCCCAGCCTCACCTCATAAAAGTATGTTCTCATAAAACTCATTTCTATTACCATTTTTTTCCTTCTTCTTGAAGTGCTCCTTTAAAAGCGTTAGCTTGGGAGCACTGAGAATTTACCGGCATTCTCCTAGGGGAATGCGTCATGAATGAGGTGAATGAACGAAGAATGAAATTAAAGTGAAGACGAGTTGGTCTAATGTTTCAACCCCTTCTTTCACTCTACAATACTTCCATTTGAAGATCTACTAGTGTCTTCTTCATATGGGTCCAAATTCACTGCCCACGAAAGCAGGGTTATGATACGTGGTAGCCAACAGACAAGGTGGTCCCCAGCGATCCTCGCCTCCTGGTAGTCAAGCCCTAGGCAGCCCTCTTGCTTGACTTCTAAGGTGAGGTCCCTGAAGACACTGTGGCCTCTCTCCTGTTCGCCCTTGAGTTAACCCCAGACATGCCTTCAGGTGACTGCAGCGCTGACCAACATCTTGACTGCATTCCCCTACCAGAACCACCCGGCTAAGCCACTTCCGTAATTCCTGACTCACAGAAACTTTGAGATACTAAATGTTTCTTGTTTTGAGCTGCCAAGTTTTGACGTAACTTGTTAGGCAGCAGAGAACTAAGATACAATGCATCTCCATTTGTCACCCATCACGGGTACAACCAGTCTGAAGCTCAGCAGGCCTAGAAATGTTAGATACAGAAAGGAAAACACCTTGCAACCCAAATATGGGGTCAAAGAGTCAGATCTAGGCATGCTGAAAGCATGCTTTTGGAAATCCATTTGTTTAAGACCTCACCTATGTAAACTGTTGCTACTGAAGGCCAGAGTGCTACTACACCAGACAAGGTGCTGATAAAGACCGTCATATAGAAGGTGCTCATCACATGACTGATAACTCAGGGAAGGAATAAACGCAGCGGGAATGAAAGAAATGGATGATGCCAAGGCTGGTGAGATTCCTAGCACACACGCTTACAATCACTTGTTTGCAATGTTTCTTTCAACCACCAGAGGGCAGGAATGGCACATTGTTCTTCTTTGCCCTTACAGCACTTAACATAACGCCTAAAGCATGTAGTAGGAATAAAATAAAAATTCTGCACAAATGCAGGGAGAGAGAAAGGGAAGGAAGAAAGGGAATAAGTGGGAAGCGATCAAGTCTGACTACAGTGTCCAAAAAAGCTTCCTGAGTGTGAGTTGCATTAGAATACAGGACTTCATACATGAATTAGTGCTAATTCATAAATTATATAGCTCAATACTAATTTATAAATGGTATTTTAGATACAGAATAAAGAAAAAGAGCACAGAGGCTGAGAACACTAGACCAATTTCATGGAACGTATGATCAGAGTATAGGAAATACAACTCAATTTCAATCTAAACTTTTTACTCTTATTCCTTTTCTTCTACCTAATTAGAAAATTAGTTATTATTCCTTTATGAAATGTCTCTTTCTGTAGAAAACAGTAAATTTAGCATATTAAATTCAGACACATACTCTGTTATCCACAGGTGATTATTAATTTTCTTGTTCTATAGAACCCAAACAAGTTACGTTCATTGCAGGGAAGTTCCCAGAAAGAAATAATTACCCTATGAGCAGCCTCACTAATAAACCAGAGGGCAGATGTCATAATACCCTCAGAAATCTTATTATCATAGCAAGTACTTTCCAACTGCCCTATTATTTTTAATGGTACCTTCCAGTAAATAGTTTTTACTAAATTAAATTTTAAAATACCCATCATTTTCTACTGAATTGGAAGTTACTCCTAACGACAAAATTAGCAAAACCATTTTCCTTTTTTTTTCCAAGTTACTTAACTTAGCTGGAGTCAGGGATGAATTCATAGTTTATTTTATGGGGCCTTTGGCAAATTACGTTGCTTTCAAGGTTTATGGTCTGATTCCTAGATCTAAGATTTATGGTTGGCAAGAATATCTATAAGTCTAAAGAGACAGATAATGAATAAATTGGAATCCCAACACTTTGAAAAGGATAACCCTGCTGAAAGAAGCTGAAGGGGATAAACGGGTTAACCCTTGATTAATCAAAAAAGCATTAATAAAAATATCGCCTACCCTCAACTATAATAAATAACCAGGTGTTACATGTACCAAGAATGATCATTAATTAATTAACAATACTGGATCAAGATTTGTGGGGCAAATCGTATTGCTGATAATCTAACCGAGTAAAGCAGAAGCATTTAACTCTGTCCAGTGGGCCTCAGATCTGTTAAGTCCCTGAGTCATCTGCAGACTTTAAAAATACATAACATGGTATTTAGAGGAGTGAGAGATTCTTTGAGCCTCAAATGACAGAAAATCCAATTCAAAATAACTTAAGCAAAAGAAGGGAATTTATTGATTCAAAAAATGGAAAAGTCCAGGAGTGGATCCAGAGACACAAGTCACATGATAGCAAGGTGAGCATGTCGGTCTCAGCGCCTCACCTGGCTCTGCCCTGTCCTTCCCCTTTGGCCCCTCCCCAGGTCTCAGAGATACTCAGCCCACGAGGACAGCTCCAGGCTGACCCCTTCACAGCTTCAAATCCAACAAGAGATTCTCTTCCTCCAGAGCATCGGAAACATCAAAGGGCCCAGTCCCATCACGTGCGCTCTCCTGAGGTCAGGTCCGCATCAAATACAGGACAAGACCAGGCCTGTGAGCAAGGACGGACATATTTTCCAAGGAAAATACGGGTTAGATTCTCAGAAGAAAGAGGATGATGGGCAGGGAATAAAATAAAGGCATGCCATCTACGTATGTCCACTGTTTCAAAGAGGCCCCTGAATGCCCTCTCCCAAGGCTTAGAAATGAACACACATCTTAGGCATATCTTTAAAATATTACCTGAAATCTAACCTTGCACGACATTACTCATGTTTAAGTAACTGGTCTCCTAATCACACCCAGTGCCTGACTCATCCTCCTCGACTCAGACGCACCACATAACCCGCCCTCCGCTGACCCCATAACCACCTCTTCCTGAAGCACTGTTTTGTCTCCTGACTTTGAGGTTCCAGGAACCTCTCTGACCTTTTCAGGCATTCACTCCCTGGTTTCCTCCACTCTTTTTCTATCTTATTCTATCTCTAGTCGACCTTTTCTGGCATTTCTATTCAAATTACTCCAATATTTATCTCCAGACTAAAAAAATCCTTAAAAAATTCCACTCCCACATTTTCAAAGAACCAAGCATATACTTTAAAACCTAGGTGCTGCACCCCAAATATCCAAAACAAACACCTTCCCTTTAACAAAACCAGCCCTTCCTCCCTCTCAGTTACCTATCTGAGAAATCCCCTGTGGATTTGGCTCAAACATCACATCTCCCGTGATGAGGTCGTCCTGCCCCTCTCCTGCCTGGGCTGGGCGCCCTGCCCACAGTCACAGTCCTTATCCCACTTCCGCGTGACGACTGGGGTGCTTCCTGAGAGCCCACCCTAGGCTGTAAACCAACAGCAAGGGCACCGCCATGTCTTACATCCGAATCCAATATGCCAAGCAGAGTGGCTGCCATGCAGAAGGCTCCCGATGAATGTTTAATGTAACAGAAAAAAATTTAACTCTTATTAAAGATCTATAGTCTTTCTGATTTAAAATACTGACTATTTGCTAAAGAGGACTGACAGGAAGAAAGAAGTTTGGCTTACTATTCAAACAGTCTGTGTCTTGATATGGTCAAGGCAAAAGACTGCTACCAAAATTTATGAAAAAGTCAGGGGACAGAAATAAAGTGAGAAGTCACTACTTCCTTTCCGTTCCCTTAGTAACCTCCTGGATTAAAAAACAATAAACAAAAGATGGCTGATATTAAACACTAGGGGACTCTTTTTTTCTCCCCGAGGGACTGAGAACACCAGTCCATCACGTGGCACCAGGTGCGCTTGCTGTGCTGTTGGGGCCGCGACAAACCCAGCCTTGCAGGCACCAGGCAGCCCAGCTGCTATTCCTCGACACACCAGCAGATGGCCTCTTGAGACAGAGCTGACTGGGAACTCCATCCTTTAACCCAAAGCCCTTCTTGGTGACACTTCTCCTAACTTTAAACTGTCTTCAATCTTCATGACCTCAATTTTGGCCTGAGAATTCACTATTTGCTAGTTCCTGTGGCACTGTGAACACATGTCTCTGAGCCTAAATTTCCTCATCTTTGAAATGGGAATGATACATGGCTCCTGGGGATGTTGAAAGTAAGTGACCGAGAAGCGCCTGCAGCACAGCTGGTGACCCCTAAGAAGGGCTGTGATAACGGTGATCGGTGATCGCAGCGCCGCCTGGCAGCCACAGGGGACACTAAGGTGCTGGCTCACTCAGCTGACACCTCCCCCCCAGCCCCGGGTCACTTGTGAGCAGCTTTTTAAAAAACTATTCCAGGGAGGTATTATGCACACTCATCTTGTTAGACATATATTTTAAAAATAATTCATTCCTTCTCACGACTTAAAATCATGCACAAGTTTAAACAAACCTGCTCTTCGGATTCTGCCTAGCTGGCTTCCCCTCTTTTGAATCTCCTTCAAGTCAATCAAGTTTTGATGACTTAATTTTCGTTAGTGTTTTTCAAACATTAATAAGCAACAGCTCTCTGTCTCACTGCTGTTTAGAAATTTAACTTTCAAAAAAAGGTCATAAATGTGTTTTGTTTATCTACAGTGAAATGACAAGAGCTTTGTTATGGGGGCCCTTTAAAATAATCCTCAACATTATTCTTTGGTTTTCTCCTTAGATTATTCACATCAACACCAAGTAGCTGCAGTCTAATGTTTTTTTGTACTATCACACATAACCTTAGAAGCTTTATCCTGCTCAACTCGACCAAGCCCTTGACAGCCAGCACTGCAAATGAAGAAGTTAAATGTGCCATATCTGATATTTTACTTGTAGGTGTCAGATTGTGGTCTATCTACTTATTTATTTATTTTGGTTTTGCGGTTTGTTTTAAGACAAAATATTTCTGGTATTTTATTTCCTCTCCCTAACTTCCAAATGATTTTGATGGAGATGCAAGGTGACACTGATTGAATATAAAGTAGGCATTAAGAAATTTGATAAGAAGAAGAGCCTTGCTAATGTTACTGCATCTGTGATGGGCAGAGTACTCAAATCAGGTTACAAGTAAATTTTAACTTCTCTTACTAATTAGAAGCAAAATTACAAATCATGTATATATATACTTCTTAAAACCACCCTGTACCATAGAAATTGTCATTCATTTTAAAGTTTCCATATATAAAAACTGCAAGAAATTGAAGCTTTTCCTTTTGGGGAAAGATCAACCTGTAAGAACACAACACAATCAAAACATTAAAAATGTCAAAACTATTTCTCTCACTGGCAATAATAACAGAAAGTAAGTAACAGCTTGGATGGGGAAAAACAAATCTGCTTCACAGCTCAAACTCCAGAAATGTAAAGAAAAAGTGCCCTCATCTGGCCAAACAAAAAACTTAACATTTTAGGCACACATATTAACTCCTGTTCGAGTGTACTTTCAGGGCTTTAATTGGTATATAAATAAGTCTAAAGATTTAAAAAAATAAGTAGCAAGCCAACAGCATAATTTTTTTTTGCTGCCTTTTACAAATATAATGATTTGTTGTTACAAAAAATCTATTTAAACCCTAAAATATAAAGCAAATTATATAATATATAGTCTCTCCCCAACCAGATACAGTGGAAATATATTAGGAAGAGAATAAGTTGTTACCAGCTCTCTTATTTGCAAGTCATTAATTATAAAATGGCACATATAACTTTATATTCTAATGACTGTCATATATTACTATCTGGAAAAAATATTTTTGCATAATTTTTCATAATTTTTCTTCTTGAGTACTTCTAAAAACTAACATGCCATCTAAAGTTAAATAATGGCAAATTACTTATATTATCAGACTGACATCTCTGCAAATAGATCCGGTAGAGCCCTGAATGAAGATACAACTTTCAGCAGCACTGCGAACTAATGTTACAATTGAAATGATAGGGATGAGTAATCCTATCATTAACGGTAGTGACGATGATGACGATAACACTAAAAATGTTAGAAATCACTCAATATTAGCTATTTGCCAGGCACTGTGGCACTGCAGGAGGTAGGCAGGATACCGCTCCCCCTCCAAGAAGTCCATGTCCTCGTCCCCAGAACCTGTGATTACGCTACCTTACCACCTCACCTGGCCAAAGGAATTTTGCAGATGTGGTTAAAATGGGGAGATAAAAAGTTGCAGGATACAAATTTAAGACACAGAAACCTGTTGCATTTCTATACACCAAGAATGAAATATCAGAAAGAGAAATTAAGGAATCAATCACATTTACCATCGCAGCAAAAAGAATGAAATGCCTAGAAATAAGCCCACCTAAGCAACTTTCAAGACACTGATGAACAAGACTGAAGACACAAACAGATGTAAAGATGGATTGTGTTGTTGGACTGAAAGAATCAATATTGTTAAAATGGCCATGCTGCCCAAGGCAATAGACAGATTCAATGCAGTCCCCATCAACTTCCAATAACATTTTTCACAGAGCTGGAACAAAAAATTTTTTTAATTTGTATGGAAACATGAAAGACTCAGAATAGTCAAAGCAATCTTGGGGAAGAAGAACAGAGCTGGAGAAATCACACTCCCTGATTTCAGACTATACTACAAGCAAAACAGTATGGTACTGGCACAAAGACAGACACACAGACAGTGGGACAGGACACAAAACCCAGAAATAAACCCACACACTTATGGTCAATTAATCCAGGACAAAGGAGGCAGGAATACACAATGGCATGAAGACAGTCTCTTCCCAAGTGGTGGTGGGAAAATTGGACAGCTACATGTAAACAAAATGAAATTAGAACATCCTCTAACACTATATGCAAAAATAAACTCAAAATGGACTAAAGACCTAAATGTAAGACCAGATACTATAAAACTCCTAGAGGAAAATAGGCAGAACACTCTTTGACATAAATTTCAGCAATAATTTTTTTTGTTTTTGGTATTTTTTGGAGAGGGGGAGATTAGGTTTGTTTATTTATTTATTTATAAAATGTAGGTACTGGGGATTAACTCCAGGACCTCACACATGCTAAGCATGCACTTTACCACTGAGCTATACACCCCTCCCACCCTGGCAGCAATATTTTTTTTGGATCAGTCTCCTAGAGTAACGGAAATAAAAGCAAAAATAAACAAATGAGATCTAATTAAACTTAAAAGCTTTTGTACAGCAAAGTAAACCATAAACAAAAGGAAAAGACAACTTACGGAATGGGAGAAAATATTTGCAAATGATGTGAACAACATGGGATTAATTTCCAAAATATATAAACAGCTCATACAGGTCAATATCAAGAAAATAAACAACCCAATCAAAAAATGGGCAGAAGCTCTGAACAGACATTTCTCCAAAAAAATACAGCCAGATGGCCAACAGGCACAAGAAAAGATGCTCAACATCATTAATTATTTGAGAAATTAAACCAAAGCTACAGTGAGGTCCTGATTAGAATGGCCATCATCAAAAAGTCTATAAATAAATGCTGGAGAGGGTGTGCAACCCACCTATACTGTTGGTGGCAATGTAAACTGGTGCGGCCACTAAGGAGAACAGTATGGAGTTTCCTTTAAAAACTAAAAACAGAGTTACCACATGATCCAGCAATTTCACTCCTGGGCATATATCTAAAGGAAACTCTACTTGAAAAGATACATGCACCCCAATGTTCATAGCAGAACTATTTACAATAGCCAAGACTTGGAAGCAATCTAAATGTCCATCAACAGATGAATAAAGAAGTTGTGGTATACATATACAATGGAATATTACTCAACCATAAAAAAGAATGAAACAAATGCCATTTGTAGCAACATAGATGGACCTAGAGATTATCATACTAAGTGAAGTCAGACAGAGAAAGACAAATATCATATATTGCTTATATGTGAACTCTAAGAAAAATGATACAAATGAACTTATTTATAAAACAAATAAACTCACAGACACAGAAAACAAACTTATGGTTACCAAAGGGGAAGTGGGGGAGGGATAAATTAGGAGTTTGGGATTAACATATCTAAAATAGATACCCAACAAGGACCTACACAGGAAACTAACTCAATATCTTATAATAACCTATAGTGGAAAAGAATCTGAAAAATTCTGTCTATCTATCTATCTACCTACCTACCTACCTATATCTGAATCACTTTGCTGTACACCTGAAACTAACATTGTAAATCAACTATACTTCAATAAAAGTAAGTAAATAAAATGGGGAGATAAGATGGAAAGACTGTTCTGGATTATCTGGGTGGCCCAATGTAATCACAATGGCCCTTAAAACGGAAGAGGGAGGCAGAAGAGTCAGAGGGGCGGTGACCATGCAAGAAGGCTTGGAGAAATGCAACACTGAAGGCTTTGAAGAAGGAGAAGAGAGACCACGAACCAAGGAACAGGAGAGCCTCTAGAAGCTGACTCCACCCAAGAGCTTCCGGAAAGGAACACAGCTCTGCCCATACCTTGGCGTTAGCCCAGTAACACCTGGGTCAGACGCCTGACCTACAGAACTGCAAGGTAATAAATCTGTGTTGTTTTAAGGCACAAAGTTTGCGTTAATTTTTACAACAGCAAAATATAATACACTTTAACCTTAGCTCAGTGCTAAATTTAACCTGCTTGATGATCTAAGCCTCATTCAAGTCTAACTCGTGCCAGTACTGGTCTGTAGCTATCAAATGTTCTGCCTCCTTTTATTTGGTTATGTTTAGTTCGGGTCATCTCAGGTAAATAGTGAACATTTATTAGAGAGGGAAGTGTTCTTTTCAATCTGATGTTTTACAGAATATTCAAGACCTAAGTTGATGTTTCTCTGTTTAAAATTACTACAAGATACCCCAAAGATTTCTCTCAACTACCTGCCTTTCAACATGCAACTCACAAACTTTAGAATAGTGGATTGGAAGCCTGTCTGCGTACTGTAATCATCTGTGGAGTCCTTGAAAAATAGATCCCCCAGCTCTACACCAGAGGGGTCTGACTTGTTTGGTCTCTAATGAGCCCAACTTTGAATGTTCTTGCTGATGTTTGTTGAAGAGCCAAAGTGAATAAGAAGCACAGCCAGAAAAATCTTTCTCTTTTTATTTTTAAAAAGAAAACACAGAGATTATATAAACATAGATTTAGAGTAAAAACATGTATATTGCATCTAATCAATCATTTAATTTAAAAATCTCATGTAATCAATGTATTTTAAATCATCATTGTATTGCATGTGGCTTTGAAAATAGAATTGCAATAATCAGTGCCAAAAATTTTTCCTCCAAATAATCAGCCTTCATACTGATGATTTTCTAAAATCAAATTTCAGGTGGAAAAAAATTTTGCGCATCAGAAGTAGTAACACAACATACATTCTAAATACCCTTAATCCTCAGTACCTGGCTCAACTGTTCCGTACCTGCGTGTTGCCAATTTAAAACTCACTTTCTGGATTAGTCTACAAAACAAGCCCCACCCCTGGTGTTTTATTATTTTTGGGTGTGAATTACCACAGAGTTAGTGCATCTTAGCCTGGAGAATGACGCCCCTCACGGGCCGAGGGAGGTGCTTTCTGCGGGGCCTGCAAAACAGTCTTGAGAATGAAAATGCCCTTGATTACTGTCAAATGACCTAGTCTTTCAGAGTAAAAATTTAAATCCCAACAGTGATTTAAAATCTATATTCAGCTGTTAAGCCCTTTTAGACTTAAAGAGCAGACACACATAATAAATCAATCTCAAACCTGACAGCTTGAGATTTGCTTGCTACCTCTGGCACTTCCAAGCTCTAAAAAAATCATGGGCATACTGCATAAAACTCTGGTGTAGCATAAAACTAAGGAAAACATTAACTACATGGGGGAGGAGTCTGAAAGACTTTTGCTTAAATAAATGCCATATTTTGATATACATTTATCAAGATACCTTCTACCTCATTCTAATTATTTTTTTTTTCTGAATTTCTTTCACACACAAAAAATATTACTATTCTGTTACAAATAAGAGACTCAATCTCAACTACTCTGAAGTTAACTTGCCTGTTACCTACGGCAAAAGCCCACTGTGTCTGCAACTAAAACAAAGATTTTCCCTTCATTCCTCTATTTGGTTTCTATTCCCCAAAAGAATAAACCAAGAGAAATAAGATTATACATGGATTTCTAGATTTTAACTAATTAGACTAACATACACCACCACTCACTATAAATCATTCTACTACTACTTTTTCTTTTTTCCATTTTTGAAGAAAGCAATTAACAGACATCATCACATTTTAGCCCACACTGCCTCTGGGGAGAAAGTAGCCCCCAGTGAAGCAGATGAAGATTGATGACGCAGAGAAAGGGAGGAAACTGGAGTTCTACCACACTCTGCTCAGGACAGACATGCGTCAGCCAGGACAACCCTGTCACTATCTCACCCAACAGGGGTGAGCAGGCTCCACACTACCTTTGTACATCATCATCACAATTTGTTTCATTACAAGGACCTTATAACTTGATGAGAATTAAGAATAAAATCCCCCACTTGGAAAGCGTGGTAAAGCGTCCTACCAATCGCCCACTTCACAGAAGCCCTGCCCCCAGTTCATGGAGCCCCGCCCCTTCAGAGGCCCCACCCCACTTCATGGAGGCCGTGCTGTCGTGATCTGTCTCCATGTCTTCATTTCCTTGTTTTTCTAGAAACTGAGTACGCTGGCCTAAAATTAAATAATCCCTGAATAAGTCTTCAGGTAATGATGGGAACAGTCTGACATTTCGGCTCTCTCTGCAGCATTCACCTGGGGAATAATGAATTCTGAACAAAATGTAAGGTAGGAATGAAAATCAAACCAACACCTGTGTTACACTTTTATAAATATGTGCTTTGCTAGCAGCGCCTCCTCTACTTTTTTCATGTCACAGGTGCACAAAGGACGCGATAATACTTCGGGCAGCACACTGTTGTAAAGGACCAAGGAGACAGCCAGATGAGGTGAGGGTGGTTCAGGCCCTGGGGGCTGGAGGTGGGGTGGGGTGGGATGCAGTGCTCAGTGGCTCCAGAACCTAATTGCCGCAGACCAGGAGCTGCGTGCTGGAGTTTGGAAACGATGACAACACCGTTACAGGCTCAAGTCCATAATGAATGAGTCTCTCCTTTCAAAGCCAGGGCCTACAGAGCTCTGGAGTTACATCACAAAGGTGAGCAACAGTCACACAGAAACTGATCATCTGTGTTGTCTAACTCATGGAAAATTTACAATGGCAGCAAATATTCCTATTGCCAGAAAAACAAATCAAGCACTTTGGAGTAGGAAAATCATTTATTATTAATTATCCTTCAAATTACAAATGTACTTATAAATTACAACTATAAAAGAATACAAATGCTATAGTACAAGTCTGATTATTCTCAACTAGAAATTGGCAGTGAGATGGAGGGAAGCATCCTGGAGTTTAGAGAGGCTCCAGACCTACTGCTGGTGTGCTTTAAAATCAGGAATATTTCCTTTAAGAGATGGATCCAAAAAAATACTGCTGCGATTTACGTCAAAGAGTGTTCTGCCTGTTTTCCTCCAGGAGTTGTATAGTATCCAGTCTTACATTTAGGTCTTTAATCCATTTTGAGTTTGTTTTTGTATATGGTGTTAGAGAACGTTCTAATTTCAGTTTTTTACAGGTAAGCTGTCCAGTTTTTCCAGCACCACTCATTGAAGAGACTGTCTTTTCTCCATTGTATATTCTTGCTTCCTTTGTCATAGATTAATTGACCATAAGTGCATGGATTTATTTCTGGGCTTTCTATCCTGTTCCATTGAGCTATGTGTCTGTTTTTATGGTGCCATTTTGATTATTGTAGCTTTGTAATATAGTCTGAAGTCAGGAAGCTTGGTTTCTCCAGCTCTGTTCTTCCTTCTTAACATTGTTTTGGCTATTTGGGGTCTTTTGTGTTTCCATACAAAGTTTTAAATTATTTGTTCTAGGTCTGTGTTTAAGCCATATTACCAAAATATGAATGCAAAACTTCTTCCCAAGGGGCAGCACAGCGCTGTGAGTGAATGGATGGGTTGGAGTGGGAGCTGATGGACTTTAACACTGGAGTTTCCAAACAAAGCTCATCCATATGATAATATTAACTTCCCTCACCCTCAAGTGTTTTTCTATCAAACAGAGGCAATGTCTAGAGATGATACAATAGGAAATCCGGTTTCTACCATGTATGTCTGGTACCTCAAATGTACTTGAAAAGCATTTTAACCACTGATACTATTTTGTATGCATTTTTGTTTACTTAACATTAATTCATAAATTAGTTAACAAGTATCTTCACAGTATCTGTGTTCAGTATTTGTAAAGGCTACATAACAGTCTTATCTCATGGTTAGTCAACAGGAGTCAACTGCTAGACATTTATATTACAGTCATTTTCTACTATTATAAAGATATAAAATTTTTAATTCCTTAGCATCTAGACCTAGAAATGGAATTACAGAATCAAAGAATATAATTACCTTTATATCTGATAACATGTATTTCTTGGAAATCTATCCTCCTGAACAAAGTCTGGGGTGTTAAAGTCTGAGTGGGGTAAAATCCTAATGGTTTTGAAACTTTTCTGGTTGAATCGCAATGACTTTAATTGAATCTTGGAACTAAATACTTTTTCTTTAAGAGAAATTAAGTGATAAGGAAATCAAGAACAAGCTTTTCAAAATTATTTCAAAATAAGGGAAGACTTCCTCAGTTGCAGTTACTAAGCAAAATCATTTTAATAAACACATCTTAACTGTTTAAAAAAACTTTCAACAAAAACAACATATTGTATAGTGTGTGTATATATATACATATATATATATATATTTTTTTTCTTTTTTCAAAATACAAAAGGATTTAAAGTGAAAAGGGAAGTCTCCTCTGCTCTATCCTCGATATTTCACATCAAAATCCAATGGGGGGGGGAGGGTATAGCTCAGTGGTAGTGTGTGTGCCTGGCATGCACGAGGTCCTGGGTTCAGTCCCCAGTACCGCCATTAAAATAAATAAATAAACAAACACATCTAATTACCTCCCCAACCCCCCCAAAAACACCCCAATAAAACCCAGCAGAACTCACTATTATTCACATTTTCGTTTGTATCCTACCAGAATTTTTAAATCGAAAGAGCATAAACACGTACATCTTTATTGGTACACAAACAGCTCTGAAACTTGCCTTTTTTCCTGTCTTAATAAATCCTGGATGGCACATACAGATCTACTGCTACATACATTCTATTATTTCCTACTGTTCTATAATTTATATACCTAGTTCATTATTAAAAGATACTTGAGTAATTACCAGTTTTTGCTTTTGTGTGTGTGTATGGATAAAAACAAAACTTAAGTAACCATCTTTGCACACTGTTATAAACTGCATGAAAGTTCAACTTCATATTAACATTATTATATTTGTAGGACAAAACTGCAGTTACAGAATTGATGGATCAGAGAGTGTGAGTATTTTATATTTGACTATTCCCATAGGTAGTAAGAGAGAATGACTATTCCCCTCTGCTTTCACTAATTAAACAAGGTATCACCACACTTAAGTCGTCGCCAATCTGATAGCTGAGTAAGATAGCTCATTCCAGCTGGTACTTTTTTAGTGGCTATTTGTACTTCTTTTAATGTGAACTGACTTTCACTGTTCCCATCTTTTACCCACATTTCCTACCAGTTTGCTGATTATTTTCTTACTGGGAGTCAAATGTTTTTAAATGACACATATTCAAGGTCACTCGATAAAACTTCTCTCATTACAAAATAATTATGAAAACTAGCTGTAGTTTCCTTGTAATTTGAATTGCTTGTTAAGAATTCTTTTACTTCTGCCCAAGTCTAACAGAGATGGCCACGTGTAGACGTCTGTTTACATGCATAAATCTATTGTGAAGATCAATAAAAATACAACCGAGTGGCACTCTAGCTTGGAAGGAACGAACAAGGACACAGCATCATGCAGATGAAAGGCTAGGAGGCTGGGGACCGTGTAATTTAGGTGTCAGCTCTGCCACATGAGGCATCACACAGGCATCACCTCAGCCTCCAAGTATCAGCTCCTCAATCAATAATATGAGAAAGTTGGGCAGAATGGTCCCTAAGATTACTTCCAGGTATAAACCTTGTGATTCTAAGAGGTTTCAACATTTCTCTTCATAGGTTCTTAGGACTATGAAATACCTATAGAAGGACAAAATGAAGTAATAACTTGATCATTATGAAGTAAAAAATAAATAATACAAATAACCCAAAAAAAGCGTATTTAAAAAATAAAACTAAATCATAATACAACAAGATTGTCAATATGGTAACAGCTGGTTTCTTAGATGTGTCATTTTTTAAATCCTCAATATGTTAGGAACTTAGGAAAACATACACATATGCTAAATAGATTCAAAGCATTAACTTACCACTTTCAAATGTGATTTTCTCTATAATCATTTTATAAGTAGTTTAGCAGGAAAAAAAAACATACCTATTTCAGAGCCCACGGCAATCAAAAGCATCTTGCTGGAGCAGCATCATGCTGCTTACTGGCATTTATGTTATTTTAATTTCTCAACTGTTGTTTCCAATGAGATGTATCTCATTTAATTAGACTTGTATTCGAATTTATATATTCCTACCCATGAAATCAATTGAGATTTGTGATCGAGTTTTCATGTTTCCACTCATGGAATTATTCAACACAAATCACCTTTCTCCCATTTGAAGAGATATTTCAAGGCCATGATGCCTACACTTATTCATTTTATAGTTTTAAAAACTGTGTTTAAGAAAAGACTGTCTCCAACACAAATTTTATGTAGGCGGAACATCATTGCTATGGCAACAGTAGCTTCAGTTTATGAGAACTGAAAGGTGAAAAATTCACATTTCCAACACTTAAACTTAACTATTTGATTTTTTTTTCATGGCCGAGGGCACAGGGTGCCCTCCTGTCGCTCTTACCTTTCAGCACTAGTATCACGAATTGGAGTCCAATGAGATTTGGCCAAACTCAGAGACTTAAGAGACAAAACAATGGTGCTTTCTTTGATTTATAGTAATTAGCTGCATCATCAAACACGACACTTTAGGACAGCCTCCCGGCTAGTCTCCTCCTCTGCCTCATGTTCCAGAGAGCCAAAGGGGTGAGTTAATGGGACAGTGACGTTTTGAATGATGCGTGATCTGTGCATCCTTGAGGTCTTCTACCACTAACAAAAAGCACTAACACCATGTTATCGCTTTGTCTGGGAGAAAAAAAAAAGCCTTGGTTCCAGCTACAAGCTGGCATCCCTACCTTCAACTGTGGATGGCTCCAAGAACAGAGAATATCTTTTTCTGAGGATACTTTCTTACTATTCTGATGGGCAAAGGTTGAAAATTAGCAACAAAAAGAAATTAAAACAGTATTTTCCCATAAACAGATGGCAAAATTTTGTGTCTATGTATGTAAGAAAGAAAAATCTGGAGCAATTGCCTTTTTAAAACAAAAAAATTCCCATTCTGTTGCCCAGGTGCAAAACATACCCCTGGCACACGGGTAACAATCACCAGTACTAATTTAACAACCTAACAGCACATGACCCACCAAATATGGCAGAGAACACAGTGCTCATGTAACCATCAAGAGTGTCACCTGTGTTTCCGTCTAGAAGTTGTATAGTTTAAAAATTTAGATCTATGATCCATTTGGATTTTTATATAAAGTCTAAGATACAGGTTGATGTTCTTTCCCCTCTCTCTTTTTTTTTTTTTGCATATGAATGTCCAATTGCCCAGCACTGCTTGTTGAAAAGACTAACATTTCTCCACTGCAGTATCTTTGCACCTTTGTCTATGGGTCTACTCCTAGACTGTTTATCCCACTGTTCTATTACTGTTCAATTTATCCTTTTCCTGAGGCCACACTGTCTTGATCACTGTGGCTTTACAGTGAATCCTGAAAACAGGCAGTGCGAGTCCTCCTACTTTGCTCTTTAAAAAATTGTTCTGGCTACACAAATAAATAAATAAATTCACATAGGTTTTAGAACAGTTAATCAAGCTATCTTAAGTCAGGTAAATCTACTGTTACAAGCACCTATCCTTACAGGGTGTTGTTGGAACTCACAGCTAATATCAAGTGTCTCTTTATCCTTACATTAAAAAAAAAAAAATACTAAAATCTTCCCAGGTGCAGATAAAGGAGCTGATCGTCTCCATGTCTCCTAAACCTTTTACCAAAGTTTCGTGACGGAACTTAAATGTGCATTCCCTCAATTGATTTCTTCTCAGTAACCTCAATCTTTGGAGGCATAACTTGACAGCACAGATCTCAAGCTACACAGAAAGCAGCTTCCCTCTAGCGTGCTCCCCCCACTCCCTCCCCCTCCCCCTTAAGCCAAGTTGGGGCTTCTCTCCTGAGCAGGGGAATCGAGGACCCGGGAAAGCGTCCCTATCTCTGCTCTAGCTACTGTTCTCATCTGACATCTCCAACTGCAGAAAAGTTTTCACTTAAGATTTTACGAACTTTGTGCAGTTATCTCATCGGCCAAATCCGCAGACATCAGAAATCAGCAATAGTAACCGACTATAACTATAAGCAAGAGTTTTCCAACTGTGGTTTTATAAAGTATATGGTTTGTGGCGGAGTCATCCTCCCAAATAATTCGACTACCCTCCCTCCCAGTGAGTGAGCCAGGCTGCTCACTTTTAACTGAGTATGCAAGGAGAAGACAGCTAAGTTTCAAAAACCTATGTGGACTCCAAAAATGAAGGATGATAACTTACTTATAAAATCATTACAGGGAGATTTCAATCATATTTTGCACAGGAATTTATTGATCTACATTAACTGGGTTTAAATGCCCGACAACAAAATCCTTGATACTCAGAGTCACAGATGCCCCTTTTTTCCCTTTACAGCTTGTTTACAAGGGAAAAAACACTCTGTAAGCACATACAAATGATAAGTCAAAATTTAAAACACAGAAGAAACCCTTAATTACACATTGGATGTCTTTAAGGCCAGGTTGAAAAAGAACCCTGATGTGTATACATACACCACCCCACCGACCACGGGTCAGACAGGTGATCCACATCCCACAGAGGGTAAGAACAAACCTTTCCAAAGAACCGTGACCCCTCAAGTTCTGACCCGAGTTTCCCGCAATTTAAGTTCAAGCCAAGGACAAAGATAAAAATGCAGCCATTAAGAATCTTCTGAATTGCTACCTCCCAAGTGTCCCTCATACAATCAAACGTTTCTACCTCACGCATTCTTACACTTTCAACTTCTTCATTTAGAAACAAAATACTTGCTGGAAATTCAATAACCAAGTATAGGTATGGTACACAGTTTATTTTTTTAATTTAAGGGGGAAAAAACGAAACATTCCTGATAAGCCACAAAAAGGTTTTTTGATCATACAGCAAAGGTCATACATACACTTGTGTTCACCAATAAATACAAACAGGCAAGAGACGGAGTTCACAACACTGGCATCAGGTTTTCCACCTGATCTTCTTTTATATTTTAATGCGGGGTTTATATGTAGGCTACTTCCTAAAATGGTTCACTCGGGGCTAGAGGTTGCTAGGCAGCTCCAGAACAGGCAGAACACATACAATCAACAATGCAGAGTAAATACGGATAAAATATTCATTTCTTTTGCATATTGCCTTTTCTCTACATAACATTCATTTCTTACCTCCCACCACCGAGTGAGGGATGAGAATGACAGAAACAGTTTACAAAAAAGAGTGGACTGTGGTGGGGGTGTGGATAAGGGGGGAGGCTATGCATGTCAGGGGCAAGGGGTACATGGGAAATTCCCTCCCTCTTAATTTTGCTGTGAACCTAAAACTGCCCTAGAAAACAAAGTGAGTGGAGAAAGCTACACAAAGCAGAAGAAAGAGAACCGTAAGTTATCCGTACTAGCCCGGACAGGTGCTCAGTCCAAGCTTTGTCTAAGAGACTGTGGCCCAATTAAATCTTGACCTGGTTTTCACCCAGGCCCTTTCAGGGGAACCATTGATGATCCTGAGGCATGGATGCAGAAGACAGGTTTGGGAGACCTTAATTGTATCGACACAAAAAAGGACTCACTAACGGGTTCTTCAAATTACATATTTCCTGGATGCATACATTTTTAATTGAATGAAAGACTCTTTTAATTCTATAGTGCTTTACAATTTCCAGAAGTTTCACAAACATGATTTCATATAATCCTATAACCCTTTCCCTCCCTTCCCATCCCTATCTTGCCCCGCCCACCTTCCCTCTCCCCACTGGTAACCACTAGTTTGTTCTGTGAATCTGCTTCTTGTGTTATTCACTAGTTTGCTGTAATTTTTACATTCCACACAAGTGACATCATACAGTGTTTGTCTTTCTCTGTCTGACTTATTCCACTTAGCACAGTGCCATCCAAGTGCTGGATGTGTACGTTCTGTTTCACATTTTAATGTTTATGAAGTTGGTTTCATCTTAGATTCAATGTTTGAATTTAATGCAGTAGTTTGTTTGGTTTTTCCCTTGAAAAGTCGGTATTAAACCACCGGCGAATCTTTCAATCAAAGTGTCTCAGAAGGCAATGTGAAACTCAAGTCTACCACTGGTGGACACAGGCAGCCAACTTAGCACTGCCATACAAATCACTGTAAACCAGATGGTCAAGGGCCAGAAGGTGCTGGAGGGCCTCCCAGTGCTGGACAGGAAGAGAGGGCTCCGATTCCCTGCAATGTAGGATCAGCAGAAACCAACTAGGCGAGTGACGCCAATGTCATTCATCTGTGGTGGCTTTAGTTTACACTGTTTCCTTTTATTACTATTATTATTTTTTAACTTGATAATCTTTAAATAGAACTTTACTTAGGTCCAAAGATAAAAGTGGAAATTGGTCTAAGTTAAGCACCGGTTCTAAACTAGCTGTACAACATCAGCAAAGCTGCTAAACCCATATGGATAACCCAATTTTTCTTGAAGGGTAAAAACAAGGGAAAGATGATATGTGCTTTCTAGGACCACCATCAGAATAAAATAAACCAAGCCATTTGTTTTAGCTTTCATAAATTATTTCAGAATAATAACTGCTGCATCTTATTATCTGCATATCTACTACGTGCCAGGGGCTCAAAGTACATGACATTAATCCTGAATGGCAGCAGTCAGTCTCACTTTACAGAAAGAGAAACAGAGACTCAAAGGGATTGATTATATGCGGGATTCAAAGCCAAGTCTGGCTGATTCCAAAGCCCAGCTCTTTCCACTTCATCATGTTGCCTCCAAGATACTGATTTACTATTTCGCCATCGATCATTTACCTTTCACTGTGTTTCTGAATATAACAAACAAATTCTTAAAAGAAATCTCAAAATTTGATATTACCCACTACCATTAACACTGTTCCCCCATTTGAAGAGCTCTTTCTTAGTGATGGTATTTGTAATAAAGCACTACGAAAATCCAGGATTGTGTGCGTGCTTGCAGGTACGTGTATGGGGGAAGATGAGTACGTGGGAAGACACAGAATTTTAAGTAAATTTAACAGTCAAACAAAGGCAAAGATAGTGGTATCAAATTTTTATTTCTCCTACCCAAAAGAAATTGCTAGATAGCTATTACTTTGTAAATCATGGCAATAAACTGCCTTCACTTCAGAGTCTTGTGGTTTCCACAAATGTACTTGCCACAATTGATTTGTTTCATCTGTGGCACAAATAAGGTATAACTCACTTGGGCTGTACAAACTCTGAAGCTTATTTTGTATTAGAATAGCCTATTTACACATGAAACAAATTTTTTTTTCCCCACTGATGGAATCCAAATACATGATTTCAATGAAAAGTAAATCTCAAAAGCCGTTAAGTCAGCCAAGGAGAATGTTTCAAACGAAATGAAGCAAAATGGCAGCCAGGAGATGGTTCCATTTGTTTATCTGAAACTTTCTATCCTGAAGCCAATCTGAAGGTTGTCTCTATTCAAAACACATGGCTTTAATGGTCTGAACTCCATGGTTGAAAAGGAATCTCTCCTTCGGGGGCTGGGTGGGGGTGGGGACAACAAATAGAAGCTTTCAATTAGTATGAACTAGGATGAAGTAGTAATCTCTCCATTCAGTAGCTATACCATACTTTTAGGCTAGAACAGTAACACAGCCTGCAGTGAAATGTGGAATTATCAGTGACCGGAAAGGACCCACACGACCGTAGATGCCTTACAGGAGGGTGACGACTGGGAAAATCTCCCGTTCTCCAATGACAAGGGGAAGAGGGCCATCTCCTGAGTTGTGTCACTCTTCCCAGCAGTATTTAGCATCCCTGCATGGGGAAGCTGATCCAGGTTTGGAGTTTTTCTGAGGGTTTATAGCAAAATGGAAAAGTACATGAAGAAATCAAGATCCGTGCGGTTGAGAAGATCAAAAGAATATGCAGTAGACGTCAGCTGGGGAGGCTCACCACCCCACAGTTCTCCTGACACTTAGAAGAGCCCGAAAAGCCATGTCTGTGCTGTCAAGTTGAAGCATAAGAAACTGCTTTTTTGGTTCAAAAACAGCCCAGTAACAGCAAATTATTATGAGTCAATCTATGACATATGACTCTGTCCTCCCATTCACCAAGCAAATCTGATTCTGGGGAATCTGAGGCCTGAGTGAAGACATGGTCAGAGCTGTGTCACCATAATGAAAGACGCAAGAGAAGGTTCAGAAGCTCCCACTGCCCAAGGCCCTAGATTCCTGCCCCGCCCCAAGTCTAGCTGTGCAGCAATTCATTCAAGACTGCAAGCTCCCCAAGAATCCTTTCAATAAATCACTTTAACAAATAACTTCTTTTGATGAAGTTAGAATTAGTTTCTGTCCCTGTAACCCAAGGAACCTTAACAAATACGAACTTTGAGCTTGGGAGGCTGGTTGGGCAGTTCCAGTGACCCCTGAGTTACCAGACCAGCATTCAAAAGTTTTGTTTTCCTGTTGCTCACAAAACCGGAGCATGACCGCTGATTACGTGAAGTACAGCAAGCAAGCAAGCAAGGTGTCCCGTCTTTTTTCGGAGACCTTGCAGTTGCTGCACAGATACAGATTTGCTCAAAGCACGTTCTGTAGGTTGAAGGAGAAAGTTAATAAAACGTCTAGCGAGGCTCAAGGACTTTGGTTATTTTTAATAGTAACTTTAATAGTCACACAAGTTAAAGGAATTGAAGTGATATAAAGCGCTCATTAAAAACACAGTCCCTAAAGTTATCATGTTCTCAATTTCCACTAAAAAAGAATCTATTATCGCTGCACTCAGCACTCAGCCTCGCAGGCAGACTCACTTCACCCGTGACTCAGTGTGAGATGGCACCAAGAGCCCAGGAAATAGCAGCCAAATAGAGCCTTGTGTAATTAGATAATAAACCTCTAACTGGGGACCAGCTAGGAGTATGGAGGAGATTTTCTGAATCTAAATCACACCACACCCTCCGGGTCAACGAAAGGGGCGTCAGTGGCTCCATGATACAGCATTAATGCTTAGAGATGCTGCCTTTTGTTTGAGGCAATGTGGCTCCCTCTACTTCAAAGGGCCCAGAACTGAAAACTTTCTACCTTATTTCATCCTTATCACTATCCTATCATATAAGGATAATTTAAAATACTTCATAATAGTCTTATATATATTCACACAATCCTATGTATTTTTAAAAAGTTAATTCTACTGGGACTACTACTGATCAATCACTTGGCAAAGAATAAATCAGATTCTACATGCAAAATCATCTCCAGGAGGACCAGAAATGTAAATATGAAGAATAAAAACACAAACATGTAGAAGGAAATATAGTTACTTTTATAATCTAGGGATAAAACACCAAAAACAGAAGTCTAAAAAAGGAAAAGACTGATAGATCTCACTGGAACTAAACAAAAACTTCTCTGGCAATAAAGAAATGGCGATCAAAATACAAATGAAAAACATATTTAAAACAATAAGAAAATGACTATCACACCAAACAAAAATGGATACCGAACGCAGTCAATCTGGAGACCAATACGGGAATGTGTATCAGAACCTTAAAAATGGGCTTACCTTCTGACCCATCAAATTCTACTTCTAACAATATGACCTAGGCAAACAATTTTCTTATCAAGGATATTCACTTCAGCATTGCTAACGCTAGCAAAAAACAAAACAAAACTACCAACGTGAGCATGTTAAATTATAATTCATCCCATCTGTTCAATGAAATAATCTACTGCCATTAAAAAACAGATTGCGATCTATATTCAATGACATGAAAAGATAGTCACAATGTACTACTAGTATGTGGGAGGGAAAAAAAAACCAGATTGCTAAACAGTAAAAATAACGTGCACACAAAGACCACTGACAAAGTACGCTCTTCCTGGGCACACAGTGGATTATATTTCTAACCCCATCCTTCCTTCTGACACACTCAGTTTGCTGTGCCTGGTGGTCATGTTCTCGGCAACAGAATGTGAGTAGAGCTGCAATCTCAGAGCTGCAGGTAGAAGACGGCAGGGACACCGAGGACTGGAAACAGCCCCGCCCCAATCCCCACCTGCAGCAGCGACCCTGGACTGCCGTGTGAGAGAAAAATAAACTGTTGTGTTTGGCGCCATTACGTTTCGGGCCTACATTTAGTAGCTTGGCCTCCCCTAACTCATACAGGAGTTTTACTTTTTAAGCAAATCTGTATGTGTGCATAACTATTTCAAAAGGCCTAGAAAGATATGCATCAAAACTTACCGTTATGATCTTTAACTCTCTGGTTGTATGCAGTTAAAACTGTTTTTTCTCATTGCTGTATAAGCGTTTCATTGCATCAATATGCCACAATTTATCTACCTACTACTCGGGTAGTTTCCAGGTTTTCTGCTATTAAGGAACATGTCTTATAGTGAACATATATTCATATTTCTGTTGGGTACTTTAAAAAAAATTACTGGCTCGTAGGATATGCATATGTTCAGCTTTAGCAGAGACCACCAAACTATTTCAAAGTGATGGTACCAATGTGCACTCCCGCCAGCAAGACATGAGAGCTGCAGCTGCTCTACGTCCTCGTCAACACTTCTTTTTCATCGCCTCCCTCCGTTCTGGTGGGTAAGCGCCATATGCTTTTAAGTATTCTCAACATAAAATACTTGATTATCTAAAATTAAAGTCAATTAATTACAGTGCACCTCTACAATGAAATGTGATTTCAAAACTACATACAAATGTGTTCTTAATGATGTAAAATAATGTCTAGAAAATGCTAAAAAAAAAATGGGCTACCACTCTGTGAAGTGAATTAGTTGTAGACATTTGCAACCTGACCTTCCTTGACTTTAAAAAAAAAAACTATCCCCCTGCTGCCTGTAAGCACTGGAAATGTCACGTGGACTCTGAAATCAGAGTGCCAGGGCTGGAGTCCTGCATCCGTGACACACTGTGCTGTGTGACCTCAGGCTCTAACCTCCCACTTTTGACCTTCTGTCACTTAAATGAAAGGCTAAGAGCACGGGTTCTAAAAGTAAACTACCTGAGTTCAAACCCTGCTCTGCAATTTCATAAATCACCCTGGGCCTCATCCTCATCTGTAAGTAGAGAAAATAAAAGTTCTAACACCACGTGAGACCGTATGGGAAATAAACGGACGTATATACGCAGAGCACTCAGGACTGTGTGCATCTCAACTGTCACTGCTGCTGCTGCTGCCACGAGCACCATTGCCACCACCATCAGCCTCATATCTAACAGGAGAAAAAAGAAAGAAAAAAGAGAAGCCAATGCAATCACCAGAAGGCAAGATAGCACTTGGCCCTCGATGCACCTGAGGCTTTTTCTCTAAGACGGACAGCTGACCATCTGAGATCAGTCAGGGGTCTCAAGAAACCTTCCCCTTTACTTACTTCCAAGTAGACTCAAGGCCCTTTTCAAGGCAGATGGAAAGACAAGTTTGCACCATGCAAATCCCAAACACAAAGTACAACGGTAGTGAAAGATGGGCACTCTTTTATACCCCAAAATTCATTAAAATGACATTTGCAACAGCTTCCTAACTCATTTTTCTACATCTATCCTGGCCTCTCTAATCTCTTCTCACAGGATGAGGTTTTTGGAACAGAAATGTGACGCTGGCACCAGTTTGCTCTGAGGAGAAACACAGCCTTTGTGGTCCTGCTTGGTTATGACCCCTGCTTCCCCCTCCTCAGCGTGCTCCAGACCTCTCCATCTACACAAACCCACCATGCTGCCCCCCTCCACTGGGCTTTTTGGCAAACTACTCCCTGCACCTACAATGACCTGGTAATTCCTGTTTATCCTGTGGATCTCAATTCAGTCAACTCCCTGCAGACTAGGTCTTATGACTCTGTGAGCCCATCCCCCAATGAGCTTATCACACTTGTAGTTTTACATTGATTTGTGTGACAACTGGCTTACGACTGCCTCCCCCACTAAAATGCAGACTACATGAGGACATCTGTGCTCACCACAGTAACCCCAGGGAAGGACATACCGCCAAAGTGTGTGCAAAGTAGACGCTGAATAGACATCTTTCGGTTGATTAAATGAATAAAGTGAATGGAAGAAATAAAAGACCATGGAGTAAGACCCTTCGGCCAAAGCTACAGGGAAAAGATAGGATTTCAAAACCCGAAAGCTGTCAGTATAGCCAAGAACTGAAAAAAAAAAAAAAAGATCTCAGCATCAAGATCAAATCTGCCCACAGCTATGTTTCCAAAGTGGAAAAAAAAAGAGGCCTCAGAAGACTTGCAGTCTCACGTAAGTGGGGTGCCAACACCAAAATCAAGACTTCTTTCTGCAGTTTCCCAAATCAAGTAAGCCATTGCAGCTGCTGCCACTTTTATCCGCCTTTAAGTAAGTAAGCTACATTCAGTTCACCCCCTTTGAAAGACACATTATATCTCGGTTCCCAGAAGAATCTGAGATCAGATTACAGCTTCAAGGTTACCCTGGAAAGACTGCGTTCATCACTGGTCTACATGCCAAGCATGGATTGCAAAAAGGGAAACCATTCTAAATAGATATAGCAATTGGGTAAGCAATGAGGTACGACAGACAGGTGGGGCCTGGGTGTGTGCCTAGTATCATTCTGTTAATGAAAACAGTCATGTTATCTGTCTGGATGAATTTATGGCTAACGACTTTCTAGTTTTTGGTAGTGGAAAGAGAATATACAGAAGTTTTAAAGCTGGCTTATTTGATAAATTTGTTAACTCAGTTTAAACAAAATGGAAGGTAGACTACATTAACAGACAAGAGTCACAAAGAGTAACAAATCACGCACAGTCAAAGGGTCCACATAATTAAGAAAAACTACATTTATATTGCCATGGTCACCATTACCTTCAAAAGAAAGAAAAGGAAAAAAGGTCAGATATACAGGGTTGTTTTTTTTTTTAAAGTTTAGTTTATCATCACATATAACAGCTACCAACATGGAGACCTGATACTTACTTAGTAAACTGCAGGGCCCATCACGATTTGGAACTTCTCCTGGACTGCTGACAGTCTTTGTGCAGGCGCCAGGGAGGCAAGTTCCTGGATCACAGACATTCGTCAGCTGAGGTATGAAAGGACAAATTTGGGATGTGGCAGACCCTTTCGGGGTGATAATCAACAAGGTGTGAAAGCCGAGTACAGACACAGAGATCCTACCCAGGAACAGACAGCCAGACGCTCAAGTGAAAACGAGAGGCAAAAGCAGAGATAAAGAGGTAACCCTGTTCCCTTTTGCCATTTAGGTATAAAACATTAGGTACATGACGTTCAGTACCATGATGGACTTGAACGACTGTGGTATGTTTCGATGAGGTCACTACCACCTGGAATAAGCCAGATAAAATCAAATCAACTATTAAATTTAGATTAAACTTTCTTCAACCCTGTTCTAATCTGGGACTTCTTTTATGTTTTAGCATTAGAAAAGAACTGTTCCTTTTTTTTTTTAAGCCCACACACAATTTACAGGGGAAAAAAAGCATTAGGAGAGGCTGCACAGTGCAGCATTAAGAGTAAGGACTTTGAGGGGGAGGGTATATAGCTCAGTGGCAGACTGCGTGCCTAGCATGCACGAGGTCGTGGGTTTGATCCCTGGTACCTCCACCACAAGTAATAAATAAATAAATAGATAAACCTAATTACCTACCCCCCCAAAAGAATTAAAAATAAAATAAAAAAAGAGTAAGGACTTTGGGAGATACTGCTTTGGGAAAGATCCCCAGTGTTCTTCTTACTTGCGGCAAGTAATAAATCCTTCCTTCATCCTCAAAAAAAAAAAAAAAAAGAAAAGAAAAGAAAAGAAAAAGGACTTGGGTGCCAGATACCACCTGTGTGACCTCGGGCCATCAATAATCTGTTTTTAACCCAGTTTCCATCTGTAAAATGTCAAAAAATAATGGTATCTACTTCACAGTTACAAGGATCAAGTGAATATCCATAAAGTACAAAGACCTGGAACATGGTGTGCTTTAAGTATGTATCTGTTAAATAAGCACTCTTTACATTCTTTGCTTCCTTTAGTTTCATTAGGTTAAGCAGATTTCTAAAATCCCATGTCATAAAACACATGAAAGAGTTTAAGTACATATTTTAAGAGATCTGATTCCTCATACCTTCTACTCGTACAATAAATACCTTCTGCTCAAATAATAAATTCTATTAAAATAAAAATGTCCATCTTTTACTTTGATTCAACTTAAGTATAGGAATGCCCACAAAAAATAGTCTTCACTTTTTGAATACATACTTTGTCATATTTTGTGTCACCTAATCCTTACAACAATCCTATAAATTAGCTGTTCTTATCCCCATTTCACAGACGAGGAAACTGAGATGGATAGAGGTTAAATGACTCACCCAAGGACACAGCTAATAAAGTTAAAGCTAGAATTCAAATCTGAGTTTTTCTGATTCCAAAGTCTTTCTTAATCACAAAATAGTTTGTTTCTAATAATAGTTTTGTTATCTACTAAGTACAATGGTCTTTAAATACTTAGCTTAAACATAGGTGGATCTGAAAAAAAAATCAGATCTTAACAAAAGCTAGGTTTTTTAATAGTAAATGCATACTACAGAGCATTTGGTAAACATACAGTAGTTTCTCATAATTACTTTCAAAACCAAACTGACCACACTGAAAAATCACTAACTAGCAAGTACCCTAACAGCAACTTGAAAGAAAACACTGGGTGTCATAATTTCAGAATATATATATATATATACTTTTTTTGGATGTGGATGTTGGTGTCCACGCACTAAAAGTTTCGGATCCCCAGATGTTGCTGAATACCTGGGCCCAACTTATCCGTATGAAAGGCCAGTGCTGCCCTCCTTGCTTGAGGATGATGCAGAAGCCTGTGCCTTGCAAGGCGGCAGGATAAGTGGGGTTTCCTCTTGACAACTGAACAAGAAGGGTCCTTTGGTCCAGACTACATATTAATTTAGCTGGTGTCAACCCAAAGCGAAGAGTTGGGAGTTAAAATGAATCTCTGAATCGTATTTTTATGTTCAAATGGGTTGTTCATGAAAGTAAAACGTGAGAATAAGTATAGTGGGGACATTAAATGCAATTGCCAATATTCCATTCCTCTTTTAAAGGAAGTAAAGGAGAGGCAGGAGGAGCAATGGGAAAGATAGGGAGCTCCCGGCATCCAGGGCACACGACAGCTTCTGGCGTTCCGGTGAACAACGGAGCAGCCACATCTGAACTGACACTACATCATCCTGGTTCACCACCACTTGTTCAGGATGAAATAAAGAGCTTCTTGGTTAAATTCAGTTTCTGAGTTTGTAAACTCCTCTACACAGGCACACCCCCTAGGAATGGGAACTTTCACCCCGTGTACTCCCTAAGGGTCTTCTCACACTGCCTCCAGAGTCAGTCTTCAATACATCTTTGCTACTGAAAAGTTATTAACCCTTCCCCACTTCTATGTATCTTACAAATTGAAAGCACAGGTAAATAATGGCACCTGGGACGATACTAATTATGTTCTCTTTTTTGAATCCTCTTTAAACCTGCTCACAGTCTATGATGTAACCACACCCCTGAAAGTGGTCTGTGTGTCTGAATAGTTTGACCAAAACATACAAAAGTTTGAGAGAATAAAAGACATTACAAATCACTAAGTGTAGGAAGTTCCCCAAAGGATATCCTGCAGAGAGTCTGCCCAGTCTTGGTCGCAGCACAAGCTGAACAGGTATTTCAAGTTTCCAGTCTCAACTCTTCTCTATACTCCGTACTTCAGACCTCACATGTCTGAATGTCAAAGGTTCCATCACTGCCAGTGTAAAATGGGAAAGGATGTGGGTGAACTAAACACTCTCCCAAAACCTGTAAAAATGATGTCTAAGGCGCTAACACGAAAGGTTCCTCCGCAGAAATAAGATTCTTTTGATCCAAGATTTACTATACAATTGAAAGGAAACTAGGGATAGACACCAAAGAAGTGAGGTGCCCACACCCCAGGTTTCTAAATAAAACAACAAAAGTGCACCGAGCATTAGGAACGGGCCAGATATAATGATGCGTGCGTGTAAGCTTGGCCTAAAAAAGCGGGATACAGCGTGTGATCCTCACAAGGTCGCTTACAGAATGCTAAATAAGAAAACCAAACTCCTCGTGACACTTCTTAGAAGACCTGTATGCAGTCTATTCATCTGTGGGAAAATCATCCTTACTCCACCGAGGTGAAAATTTTCAGCAACCCCCAAACTGTAATCTTTAAGGTATTTTGCCGAGTCTGAGTGGGTGAGTGTGTCCCCACAACTGAGGTCTTCGTGGAGGACAGAGCAAGGTTGTTTTTGTTTGGGGTATTTCCTTTGGGGAGGGGGTTTGAGAAAAGTTGAGGGAAAAATGGGGGGGGGGGTTTGAGGTGAGGAGAGGGGAGAATTTGCTTACTTTGGAATACTTTCAATTTATAACGTCTGTGACAGGTGATGGGTTTGAAGGTGGGGAGAGAGTATGTCTGGAGATGAAAACCGAGGCGCTACCAGCTGTGGCTGTTATGTTCCAGTGAGAGGACCTGATCACTCAGGGGGAGCAGCGCCATCAAGAAGAAAGACGCGGGGAGGACCTGGGCAGTGGAGGCCACCGGTACTGAAGGCTGACGATGAGCCTTCCAGGGACTGAGAAGCTGTACTCAGAAGCACAGAGAGAGTCCAATGAGAAGGACGCTGAGCCAGGCGCACAAGATTTGAAAGAGTAGGAAATGGTGTCCAGGAAAGAGGGTAATCATACTGAAAAGGAATCAGTGCACCTGGCTACTAAAAATACTTTGGAGAGAAGCGGGAAAGAAATATTGCTGTGAGCAAGTTAGGATGCCTTTCTAGGAAGGAGGAGGCTTGAAGCCAGTCTTCTGACTTGAAGAAATGAAACAGGAAGTAAAAAGGGTGACCATTTAAGAAAAAACCTAAAGAGACTTTGAGGTGGTTGCAGGATCAACAGCAGAAAGGGAAGAATACGTTCCCTTGGAAGAGAAGAATAATGGTCACTCTTTTAAAACAGACAGAATGGAAGTAAAGACGGGACAAAGCTGCATCTTGGCTTGGGTAATGGAAGAAAAAAGTTCTCATCAGGCAGCCTCACTTTTCTCTAGAGGGAAAAGGGACAGAGGCTGTTGGATAACCTCTGCAGGAGTGACTAGGGACCATTTAAAGTGTCACTGAGGATCACTGAGGACCCAGGTGAGACCTGGAAATTAGACACTTGCAATGGCCCCAAGTGGCACTTACTTTATTTTCCCAGTGAGCAGAAGAGATAGATGATGGGTGAGTAGCCCGTACTGAAAAACTCAGGATGGAAAACATGAACAAGAAGTCAACCACAGGTTTCCAGAGGACACTGGAACTCACCAGCAACAGACGGCAGAGGGGCTTAACACCTCCACCTCAGACAGTGTGGCGGAAAGACAAGTATAAGTGGGTTCAAACTCTGATTCCTAGGTAAGTAGCTATGATGTTGGTCAAGCTATTTTTTCATGCCTTAGGCTTCTAAATTGCTTAGAAGGGGCTTGGCAGTGGGGTTATAATACATACCTTTACCAAATTATTCTGAGTACTAACAAAGATAATATATGAAAAGATCCAACATTGTTTCTCACATTTAATAGGCACTAAATAAATATCAAAATTAATTTTTTTCTACATGAAATGAAATGAAATAAGGACACGTGACCAGATGGAGTCCCATCTCACTGTAAAATTCTGTTTAGGTGTGGTGTTGTGTTGACCATACCTCACATCCTTTGCATTTTGTGAGTTACTTTCCACCACCAACACCACAACTAAGAATGATACCCGTCTTACATTTGTAAGGGGGTTTGCATTTTAAAAAGTACTTACTTTCATTACCTCATTCATTGTCAGGACAACAACCCTCTAAAGTAGATAGAATAGCTAACTGCCATCAGTTTATATATGAGGAAACTGAGAGGCAGGGAGATTAAATGACTTGTCCTAAGTCAATTTAATGTTCGTTTTGTTCTCTTTGTTCTGTAAAGTTGCTGAAGTTCACTAAAAATAAAGACCAACAATTCCTATTTAGAAAGCAGGCTTCCAGGGCTTTTATTTTTATAAAGCTAACTTCCAACTTCATTGCGTGGTGCTTTAATTTGCCAATCATCTCACATTTCTTTTTTAAAAAGCGTAAGTTAAATGCTACCCATAAACAAGAGAAAATATCCAAAATCAGATAAAATATCTAAATAAGCACCTAGATTGGTTCCTGGCTTAGCAGATACGCAGGAGATGTTTGTTAATATGCAAAACAGCTTCTGATGGAAGCTTACAAATGCCTTAATAATTTAATACATATGACAATCTTATTCTGCAGTCTATACTTATAGGTATACTTTATTTTATTGGGGAGGGTCTACAATTTAGATGAAGATATACTCTAATCTGCTTTCTTCCCCTCACACAAATAGAAATCCCAAGGAATCAGGGGGACTATCGGGACCTGAGGATGAAATTCAGAAAATCTATTACGTTAAGTGAGAAAGAAAATTAACCTTTATCTTCACTGATCTCTAACTGAAATCTAGCATTTCCTTTCACTATGAATACAGACAACAAGCCACACCCGTATTAATTAGCAGCACTTTGGAGTTTTATCACCAACAGAATTCAGAATCTTTCTTTATATCATATTAGAGTTACTGCAGATATTCTGAAACATCATTTATAATTAAAAATTACTTCAAAATTACCAGTTATCAGACTCACTTCTAGACTTTATTTAATGTGCTAAAAAAAGAAGCAGATACTACTATATCATAAAATTGCTAGAAAGTTGTCCTCTCTATTTTTCAATATAATTGGCCTGCTTTACAACCATGAATTTGTGTATAACAGATGAAAAAAGGTTAAGGGAGGTGGGATATAGCTCAGTGGTAGAGCGTGTGCTTAGCATTCGAGAAGTCCTGGGTTCAATCCCCAGGGCCTCCACGCACATAACAAAAAAAGTTAAGAACTTCTGCTTCAAAGGACGCGTAAGACCCCGCAGACTTTCCCTCTTGGTGCCCTACTCCCAGCGACCCCCTCCTCATCTCCTCCTCCCCCATCCGCCCTCCTCACGCCCCTCTTCCATCCTGCTTGGCTTCAAACACAAGGAACTGGGAAACAGAGAGAAGGCAAAGAGTAAAACCTAAGGCCAATTCTGCATCCCTTCTTTTCTCTCCCCTCCAATATGGGCACAATGGTTATTATTTATGTCCACAGCCTCTAAATCCATTTCCTCTCTTAAACTCCCTCTGTGGCTCTTTGCTCCCTAAACTCTAACACCAACATCAGTGATTAAACGTCTACGTGCCACTCTCAACTGGACAAATTATAGCTTTTTAATACCCGACAACCCATAACCTGTGTGGCTACAAAAATGACAGGACGTGGTCTACCAAACAAGGAAAAGCCATGGCAGGGAGAGGCAGGCGGTGGAGGGAACGAGCCGGGCGAGGGGGGCGGACTGGGAAGAGCTCTTATTTCTCACTGTCCTAGCAAATGGAAGGAAAGAAGGAATGAAAAAAGGAAAACACACACACACACACTCAGAGGAGTCACCACATGGGCTATGCACCTGTTCTGGGGAAGGAAGAAGAAAGAAGTGACACTGTGTCCCTACTGGAGGTGGGCCAGGATGAAAAGACGCACTGGCTGAACCGAGCGAACTGTGAAAAAAAAAGAGGACCTGCTGGTTACTTCTGGGTAGTAGAGGAGTCAGCCAAGCTCCCGATTCAGACCAGGACGTGTCCAAAAGGGAAGCCTGGGTGCATTCATCCCACAGAGCTCTTCTCCCCAGCTTCCACGTACCCAGAACAAACTTCCACGGGAGGCCCTACAGCAAGCCCCGGAGCCACCTTCAGAAGCTTAGAGCTAGAGAAAGGAAAGTCTCCATCACACTTGCTTAAGAAGGAACAAGAGAATCCTTACTGCATTATAGGAGAGGGATGTATCTGCCCAAAGAAATACTGTAAATGAAGGTAAGTTTTCCACTACTGTCAGTAATACACATCATGAGTTGGCTGATTTAAGGACAGATTTATCTAGATAATACGGCTTCTATGGGACAAGGTACTGCAAGTTCTAAACAAATAATTTATGTAAAGTCTGAACATGGCTCGTAACTGAGAACTACTTTTACTAACTACGCACCAAAGCACCAAACAAACGTAGTAACAAAAAATTAAAAAGTAAAAGTTTGAGAACTGATTAAATCATTCAGACTGCGGTAAATCTCTTAAAAAAAATAACAAGGATTACTTTGACATCTTGCACAGATTTCAGTTGATTACACTTTCAAGTTATTAAAAACAGATAGACATAGCCTAAACCAAGATTAAATTTAGTATATAAATTCAATGCTTTAACATAAATTTTAAAACACACAAATGAGTTATTTTTCTGTTATCCCTCAATAAAAACATTTTTCAATGAAATGCCTTCTTTTTTTTCATACACAAAACACATTCTCAATTAGCCAGAAAATCAATATGAGACACAGCTATTTATATGACACAATAAAATGCTATTTTTTAAAACGATAAAGCAAAAATTGTGTGGTTACAAACTTACACAGAAAAATAAAACTGGAGTTTTTTTCCTTCTGATGTATGAGTAAGATCAGCTTTAGAAAAAACATGTTGTTATTCCAGCAATCAATGTTCAAATAAGAATATTCTAAACTCATGATAGATGTAATAGCATCCTTCTGCTAGTTGAAAATACTGGGATGAAATGACACACCAAGACTGTAAACATTAGAAGAAAATAAAAAGCCTCCTGCATTTTCCCACAGTAACTGTGAATGCTGACCCCTCTGTACTTACTATATTGTAACTTGTCTAATTATACCATCTAGTTTTTTCCCCCATAATTTCAAGTATTATATCATCACTACCTTGCTAATATAATACTTGGTACGAAATCTCTATCTAAATTTATTTGTAAGGCCCACATTCTTACAAGATGAAATGTTTAAGTGCTTTGTTCTTTAGTTAAATTCACAAAGTAATCCAATAAGGAATACATCCTAAAAACTGAATGGCCGAACTAGAAAGTACATAGAGAAAGGCTTCTTTATAATTTTGGCTCCTTTAAATCTTAAAACATTGTAAGAAAAAAAAAATTATCTTCATGGAAGTGGCTTGAAGGGATGAATTATGTCCAGCAATTTCATGTTCATAAATTACCCATTTTCTTTGCCTACTTGCCTCAGTACAAAACATTTTCCCCAAAAGGGTTCAGTATAACACTCTGATATGGAAGAAGAGTTAAAATTAAATAGAAACCCATTTCTTATGAAAGAGTAATGCATAAATTAGTAGTCATCATTTTAAAATCATCTACCAGGATGCTGGCAGGGAAAAGAAAAAATCAGACCTTGCCCAGTACACAGTAGGAGCTCAATAAGTATTCGGTAAATAAAGCAATTTAATGTTAAAAATTTTCCAGTGGGAATAAACTGAAAGTTGGAACAGCAACTTGGTCCTCTCATTCAAATTACTTAAGTATAAGTTCCGTAATAAGGAAAAACATTAAAACCAAGGCAAATGTATAATTTCACTTTATATTAAAACAAACCTGTATTTCAACATAAATACAAAGCAATTACAAAGCAATAAACCTAATTGTGAACTTCCTGTATTTTCCCAAAAGTGATTGCATCATAGTATAATTGCTTTATAGAGGTTAAAAGATCTGATTCACATTAGATGACTATATATTTTTTTGCCATTTATGTAAACGAATGTCTGCAAATCCATATTATGGAAACAAAAGACTACTTTTTGACCCCAGAAAAATCTACTCATTTTGTTTTAAAAGGGATATCTAATTTGAATAATCAAGATTGTATTTCTTTCCTTTGCCCTGAAGGAAAGAACATTCTCAGTTCTGTTTCGAAGCTGGCACACACATACTCAATCTTGGTTAATTTCCAAAAGCACATATGTTATAGTAAATCCTCCTCTTTCAATGCCAAAAATTTCCTGCTCCTAGAAATTGTTTCACTGGCAGATTCTCAACATATCAGTATCTTAATACCTGCTAATCCTAGAGAAGCAAAGACTGGCCAACACAGTTTAGAAAGTAAAGGTTCCATTTTGAATGTATAAAAGGCTGAATTTTACTTTGTGCAAGATCCTATCTGTTAAATCTGAGAGTTTAAAATTGTAACCTTTGGTGCACATGGAATCATAGAGTGGGAAAGGGGTATGTATTGACTGTGTGTTTTAATATGTAGCTAATTATTAAACCTGTTTGCTCTGAACACATTAAGAGTTTTCTTACAAATGAGGTTAACAACATTTCAGTCTTTGGAAAGACAGAAAATATATTTTGGTCAATTCAGATGAAAGTTTTATGACATTCACTGAAGTGTTTTCCCAGTGAAAAACCAATGATTAACTCAAAATAAGCTATTAGACTATGAGAGAGAGAGAAAATTTCCTTTTCTCTTCCTTTAAAAAAAATGAGGGTGCATAAATGATCATGGTTTTGTTAGTGTGTATTTCACTAAAAATAACTTTTGGTCATATTTTTTATAACAAAATGTGACCTATAACAAGCCAAGTAATAAAATTTAAGTCAGAGCACCATTTAATGAAATTGAATATTAATTTATGAACAGCTCATACAGCAGACTTATGTTTGTTCTTTAGAAGTATGTTGTAGAGATTTTATTACAATAAATGTTGCCTAAAATAAGCAAGTAAAAAAAAAAAGGGTAAAATCAAAGAGAGAAAGAAAAAGTTTCATAAAAATACTTAAGTTTTCCTATTCTCTTTCTCTAGGAAATATTCTGAATACTTCTAATATAAAATATTAATAAATGTTTCTATTACAAATCCTTTGATTTAAATGAAAACAAAAACCTTACTGCTTTCTTCTATAAATAAGCTATTATTATTAATGCTATTATTACTATTGATTTTATTTTAGTATTTAGCCATAGACTATTCAAGTAGCAAAAAAAAAAAAACTTGTTTCTTAGGACAATATTAAAATTATCAAGCCTTTGCCCCTCTCATTGGGTTTAACTTTACTATAAAGAGTCAAAAGTTTAAAATTCATACTCATTGATCCAGCAATTCTACAACGGTTAACGTATCTAAAAAAAAAAAAAAAAAAAAAAAAAAAAAGCCCTAAGGAATTTATGTTCAAGGACGTTTATCATAGATTACTTCAACAAAAAGGACTAGGAAAAACTAATCACTGAAAATAGGAAATTAATGGAATATATTATGATACATCTATATAATACAACACTGCACTGTCATTAAAGAATGAGAAATTGTCACCAGTGGGGCTGAAAGCATAGGAACTTATTCAGCCCTCTTATTCCTCTTTATATAAACTGCCTGAATTTATCATCAGCGTGTATTGCTTTTCCGATAACTTCTAGAAAGAGGTAGAAATATTTAATAGAAAATGTTCCAGACATATTAATAGACTCAAGTGATGAATGTGTATGCTGTGATTCCAGTCCTCTTATGTGTTCAATTGTGTAAGAAGAAAACTGAAAAGAGTATGTGTCAACAGTTTGTATACGTGGATGGCAGAGTACTTTTTGGTATTAATTTGCTATATTTTCCAATTGGAGCATGTAGATCTTTTATACTCAGGAATAAAATTTTATTTCACATAATATATCATTATGCCCCATTTAGCTGCCATACAACAATTAAAGTTAAAAATTCTTTGGTTTAAAAGAACAGGACTAATTTATGATCAACGTCTATAAAATCATACCACAAGGTAAATGATGATCGGAATGGGGAGGAAGTGATTATCGGCGTCCAATAGCAAGAACTTTATCTAAAATAAAGAACAACTAGGATTATGGTATATCTCCATGTCATATTAATAAATAAACTCAGAAGAAAGCATTATATTGCAAAAAGTTATTTATTTAATACATACTAAAAAAATAGATTTAATAGAGTGAAAATAAGTCCACAGATGCCAGATACATAACAATGTGCTAACTACAATGAGAGATATGTGGGAATCCATCACTGAACAAATACAGAAGCCAACTATGTCCTACCGTAAAATCACCTTAATTCCACTATAGACAGATTATCACCTGTATGAGCCACATCAACTTGCTGTAATAAACAGCTTACAATACCGATTACACAAAAATGGTTATGCCTGAACACTGCTAGATACACAGTGTAAAAAATTGAACTCATTAAGGCCTCTGACACATCACTCAAGGCCTTGCCTAGATCTGAGATTAAGAAATACTTCAAATACTTTGGATAGTAATTTTTAACTGTTCAAATTAAAAGTTTTCATTTACTCATACCTGACCTTCTTTGAACTGAAACTTTTAACCTATGCTAATTTGCACAGCATTAATGGCTTTAACAGAATACTAATATTTAATCAGTACAATGTCCAGAAAAGACATTTCAAAAGTAAAGTTTAAAATGGATGTTACTCATTATTGAAAATAATGCCATTTTGGAACTAAATGAAGTGCCCAGAGTTTTATTTTTAAAAGAAATGTTGAACAGCAGAATACAATGCAGAGGTTAATATTACAATGAACGACTCTGCAGATGTGTAAGAAAATGTCACAGCAACCATCTAGTGAAAAGAGCAGTTACTAAAGGACATGAAGATCACGGCTGCAGTGAGACGAAGATGCACGATGGTGAAACTGTGGGTGAATCTACTTCAAAAAAAAAACGTTTTTAGGGGAGGATATTAGGTCAGTGGTAGAGCGCATGCTTAGAATGTACAAGGTCCTGGGTTCAATCCCCAGTACCTCCATTAAAATAAATAAACCTAATTACCCCCTCTTCAAAAAAAAAAAAAAAAACCCACAAAAAAATGTTTTTAGTATTGTGGATAAATTGTTTTAACTGAAAAAGATAAGGCAATTTTTCTAAGCCTAAATGCCCAGTTTGCTTCTTTTGAGATCCAGATTTTAAGTAAAGGAATAAAGAATAAAATTGAATGCACAGCTGTTTGCTTCTAGGAACACAAACAGGAGGAAATAAACAGAGGGAGGCTAATGTCTGTGAGATTGGGCTAACTACTCCATCCCCAGCTGTGTTTTAATTTGTATTACTAAACAGTAACAAACTCTTTTTATGATAGTCAGAGGCTGAGAATTTCTACCCGCGCCCAGTGAAAGTTAAAGGCATACTTAGAAAATACTTGGAATGTTAGATTCAGTAATTTATTCTCTGGTCTATATTCTAAGTCGTACAACATCAGTAGAATTATTCAGGAGTTAATTCTAATTGAATGCCATTTAATATCAGAGATGACAAGAGAGATGCCTCATCATTTACCAGTCATGACTTAACTATAAGAAAGATGAGCAAGCTAAAAACCATACCTGATTTGCTGTGGTAACATGAGTAATTAGGGCAATTAGTAAGCAAGTCAGCTTATGCAATGGATCATAATGCAAACAGCCCTGTTCTCTACCCTTCAAAAACTATACAAGATTTCTACTACAGCCAGAGAAATCAGGGAGGCAGGGTTATGTTCAGATAGAGACGTGGCAATACTACAGCAGGTGAATGTCTTTGTTATCGCTACCTTAGACACTACTCTCTTAAATGGAGGGCTGCAAAGTCAGTGGAAGCCCATAACCTGCAAGAAATTCAAAAATTTACTAAAAAACAGACATTCTTCAAGCTATCAGTTTTTAATGCTGTCAAGTATAAGATGTCTACCTTTACACAAAACACTTGGTTATAAGAAAATACACTAATTTCCAACCTAATTTTATGGAATTGATTTTTTTTTTTCAGTTTTATTAGAAACTTGACCCTAGGTTTATGGCTATAGCCATGTTCGTTGAAATGGGTGGAAGTTTTTTTTTTAAAGGTAGTCATAATAGATAGGATATTGGTTACATAAAATGATGAATAAATTCCATAGTTGGGTACCACTCAAATCTTCTATTGCCTCTTTTTTGATTTGGTGAATTTTAGTAGCTGGATCATCTATTACTTATACTGTAGATGGAAGTTTTACCAGAGCACAACTGTAAAAGATCTTTTCAGGTCGGGTGCAGACCCACAATTGCCAACCCGCCCCGAAGTTGGAACCCCAGCTCTGCCAGTTCTCTAAGGTCTGAGCTCCTCGTTTTTAAGGAGATGAAACGGTACATAAATGCTCACTAACTGGTGGGTAGGTCCATATGATGTACGCAGTAAACGACATAAAGCTGATAAAACACGCAGCCGAGTTCCCCGAACATGGCAGTGTTCCATAAATAGCAGGTATTACATAACACAAGTAGACAAGAACTTAAAATAACAAGTAAAAGTGCAAATAACTTCTAATTCAAGTAACTGTTTTCTCAAAATTTAAAGAAAACAAAAAGCAAACAAGAAAACTTCCCACTTGAATGCAATCTGTCATCCCTAGCAACTAGCACGATGCCTGGTAGATAGTAGGTATTAGACAAATACTGTTAGGTCACTAAATAATGACTATCAAAATCTATTACGAAGTTCTGAGAGTTACTAGACCTTTGTAGACCCTTTCTGTTTCATCGCTGCATCCCAGTGCCTGGCAGATTATTCAGTTAATTTCACCTTTTCCTATGCAATTAAAAATTAAATTTACTTGAATTCTTAAAACTTTTGATTTTGTAATTTAATTCCATGTAGGGGTTTTGTATTCAGACTATAATATATGCAAGGTTACGGGCCAAGTCTGTCTGGTTAATTACTTTATTCCTGATAGATGCTCAGTTTAACATAAACTAGGTGCTTCAATGTTTGAATAAATGCATAAAATTTTTTCACGTTCTGTAAAAGAGGGAAACAAAACCATAATTCCTAACCAGAGTTCAGACCAAACAAATGTGTGAGAAGGCTTTAATGAAAAAATTACTGCTGGAAGCTCTGTTTTAAGAAAAAGTCTTAATGTATGTCATTTATATCTCAATAAAGCCAGGAAAGAGAAAAGAAAAAGTCTTAAAAGGATGAGCTGATCACATTAAGGAACAGACAACAGCGCTATCATTTTAGATCCCTGAAAAATTTACTCTAAATGGCATACTGAATTTTGGGGTCCTTTCTTACAAAAACGTAAGAATTCAGTGTCATATATAGTTTCAACAATAACGCAAGACGTTTACCTGAGAAGCTCCATACAACCAACTTTCTAAAGCAAAAAGCCAACTTTCCACACTGCTCTATAAAAATCTCCAATTACTTCCTGCTCTGTTTCACAGAGAAGTTATAATGACTGGCTTGGTTCTATTCCCTAAAGGAAATAAAACAAAGCAAGGAAATGTTCCGAGGTAACCTTTTGATCCCCCTGCCAATTAGAGAACACACTCCTGGGGAGGTCCCTGCAATACTAACTTTGAGAGATAAGAACTGATAAAGGAAATCTCTAAAAGCAAGATTCTAAAATGGAAAATACTTTCTAATACAAATAATTCTCTCAAAAAGCAGACAGAAGTACCAATTACAAAAATTACCTTCTCTGTTTATATAGGGTCTGCCTATATAAACGATTACAGAGAGAAGGACCGTCCATTCAATGTACACTTTTCAGGAATGTCTCTGAAGAAAAATAAGATCTGCAATCAGAGATGAGTTATTTCCAGAGAGCCACGTGAGTTGTCTCGGGGCGTATCAAGATATTTGTGTCAGTAAGGTGTTATCACACTCAGTTCCACAGAAGCCAGAAACCGTCACTATTCTTCCCCATGTGTTTGATTTATTATGAAGATTAGGAGTAAGTAATTCTATCTCTGATAGAATCTTGTTGCCTACCTACATGAAGGACTTTGCAATCTTGAGTGCAGAGCAGCAACAAACTTTAGATAAAGAATAATATTGTTTGCTCAAGACTGTGACCCACATCTTTAAACTGTTATCTTCTTTTGCAGAAGATAACATATTCCATTTGACTCTAAGTAGATCACATTTAAAGTCCTGATACCGGTGATTCCAAAGCTTATTAAAACATCTACAGGTCCCCAAACGCAGTAGAACAGGTAGATGTCTGACTAAAGACAGAGCAGGACCCAAATGAGACCCGAAGAAAAACCAAGGTTTAAGGACTTAATAGGAAAGAATCCTGCTTTCTTCCATTCCTGGCAAGGGTTCTCTTACGAGATGGAGCCAGGTTCATTATTCAGAAGCATCTAATAAAAGCCTTTTTCTTTAATCACATGATCAAAACAAGCTTAGAATTGTCTGGACTTCCTTCCTGCCAGGTAAACAGATGATAATATAAAGACACATCTCAGTTATTTTACATAGAGATTGTGAGATCTCCCCAGTGTGTGACAATGGGCTTTCAGATAAGTACTAAGAGTTCCCATGTACATCTTTTAAATATCTGTAGGCAATTCTACCCACCTGCATACCTCCAGATGTATTCCTCCCTGCTTTTCTGACTCTTCCTGTTTCTCATCCCTTTGATTCATTTTCCTCTCTATGCTTCAGCCGAGCCTGCATGAACCCAGAGGTTTGGCCCAATACTGACATACAGCCAAAGGGGCTTCTCACTCTTACCTGGCATTAACTTAACATCAACAGACAATGTTGGGACACATGAACCCTTCAGGACAAAGTCTACCATTTCTCTGTACCCACAAGGCACAGACCTCAGTACAGAAGGCATCAGTATTGCCTGATGTCTTGATAAAAAAAATGGTATTTTACTAAAATAAAATTTAAAAATCACTGAAAGCCAATATAAACATCAGACCAGCAGAAGATTCTAGTTTTTAAGGCTAAGAAACACACCAAATATTTTGCTTCCATCAATGGATACAGAAAAAAAGAATAGTGAAAAGTATTTAACCGGCATATTTAACTACTCCCACATACAAAGATCAGTAATCTTCCTCAGAATTACTTCTTCCAAAATTCTGAAGGCATTTTTTATCAGGCTTTTACTCTAATGACTTCTTACTGAATTTGTGGTACACATTGAAATCTATGTTTCTTGTAAGTCAACCCTGAGATGAAGATTTATTATCTAATACTAAGTATTTTGGGTCTAATGTAAAAGACTATAGATTATCGTCTTAAAAACCAAAAAATCAAGAGAAGAAAGTATAAAAGAGGAAAGCACAAAATAAGAAGGCAAAAATAATTTTAAGTATACCAGTAGCCACAAGAAATATAAGCTAAACTTCCAGATTTAAAAGAAATTGTCAAACTGGATCAAAATCCATTATATTCTATTTAAAAGAGACATCCAAGACATAAGCATGAGAAAAGGTTTTTTGAAAATAAAAGAGCAGAAAAAGTTATACTAGGCAAGTATTAAATAAAAGAAAGCTGGTATAATATATTAAAATCAGAAAAATACCATAGTATAAATAAAGGTAGAGGTCAACTCCTAATGATAAAATGTTGATTCTGATGACATATTCTACACTTAACAAAACATAACAATTCTACACTTAAATGCATTTGATAACATAATTTCAGAACTTTTCCAATCTCATGCAAACTCTTCTGGAACACAAAAAGTGGAATAGCCTCCAACTCATTTTCTGAGGCTGAAATAACCTTGATAAAAAAAGCCAGACAAAGACAGTACAGAGAGAGAATTTACAGGGCAATTTCACTTATTATCATAAATGGCAAAGTCTTAATTAAAACAAAATATCAACAATCCTAGTGGAGCAATGCATAAAAAAGTACATCATGATCAAGTTGGGTTTATCTCAAGAATGCAAGGTTGGCTTACCATTAGCAAGTATATGAACACAATTCACAGTAATTCACTGAGTTAGCAAATTAAAAAAAAATCATCTCAATGGATGCAGAGAAAATGTGATAAACTTCAATCACTTACAATTAAAGTTCTTAACCAAACTAGGAATAACAGAATTTTCTTAACCTAAAAAGAATGCCCTCCACATTTTTTCATTAAATATCATTCTTAATGGTCAAACAGAAGCAGTTATTTTTAAATTAGAGCTGTAGCTCCTTCTACTTATCATTGTACTGAAGGTGCTAACCAACAATATAAAGAAATACAAGGAGTAGAGTGGAAAAAGATAAAAGGACTAGAAAGGAAAAAAAAAAACCTGTTACGCCTTACAGAAGACTGATAAATGATTATATATTTATCAAAAGATCCCTTTAAAAAAGTGAAGACAACAGAAATGCTAATTAGAAAAGATACATGCACCCCAATGTTCATTATTTACAATTGCCAAGATATGGAAGCAACCTAAGTGTCCGTGAACAGATGAATGGATAAAAAAGATGTGGAATATATATATACACATACACACACACACACACACACACACACACACACATATTTACACACATATGTATATACACCAGAATACTACTCATTCATACAAAAGAATGCAACGCTGCCATTTACAACAGGAATGGACTTGGAGGATACTGTGCTAAGTGAAATAAGTTAGAGAAAGACAGTATCACTTGTATGTGGAATGTAAAAAATATAACAAACTAGTGAGTAAAACAAAAAAGAAGACTCACAGATACAGAGAACAAACTAGAGGAAAGAGGAGTGGGGCAAGATAGGGGGTAGGGAATTAAGAAGTATAAACTATTATGTATAAAATAAGCTACAAGGATATACTGTACAACAGGGGATATAGCCAATGTTTTATAGTAACTATAAATGGAATATAACCTTCAAAACAAAAAGTGAAGGCAAGCTACAAACCCAAACAGTAGATTTGCAAAAAGATGACTATTTTTAATAAACAAAAATTCCTAGAAATCATAAGAAAAAAGACATCAAGAAAAGTGGCCAAAAGACAATGAACCTCATACAAGATGCTTAATTTTATTAACCTGGGAAATTCAAAGTGAAGCCAAGACAAAGGAAGTATCTGACAGCCAGCAGACTGGGTAAAAACGTCAAAGCTGGACAATGTCACATGCTGGCAAAGACAGAAGCAACAAGAACTCATCTACTGCTGGAAGGGTGTAACAGTACAACCAAGTCAGAAAATAATTTAGATGTATTCACTGAAGTTGAAATGCACCTTACACCTCAATTATATTCCTCATTATATATTTGAGAGAAACCTCCAAATGTGTATGAGGAGACCTACGATAATGTTCACCTAAAGCAATAAAATAAAACAGCAAATAAATGTCCACCAACGGGAAATGGTTAAACTATAGTATAATCATACACTGAAATAATAGTCATAAAAATGCACCACATTAATTTGGGGTCAATCTCACAAATAATTATGTTCAACAAAAATAAGCAAATCACAACCAGAATGACTTCACTTTTATAAAGTTAATAAAAGAAGCAGCTGGGGAAATTAAAACATGAATTGTATATGAACGCCTATGTGGTAAAATTTAAAGAAAACCACTGGAATTTTGTGTTTATAAAATGGAATGGCGGTTCCATTCCATGGATGGTGGTTGTCTACAGTGGCAAGGGGCAGGGGGGAACGACAGAGAAACGGGATTGAGGAGGGGCAAGAGGGGGCTTAAAAGGTCTGAGATATGTTCTCTCTCTAAAGCTGAGTACCCTATGCAGTGATTGTCTTATTTTTCTTTATGTTTGACAAGTGTTATACTCATTTGGTATGTATTAAACTTCTCATAATGAAATAAAACACATACTCAAAAAAAAAAGTTAAAAAAATTTTAGCATCAGTTACAAGTAGTAGTAAAATAAATATGATTTGGCCCACAGAGTTTAGACGATCTGCTGCTAATTGCATAAAAACTCACCTGTACTGCACAAGCAGACAGTTTAAATTATATTTTTTAACCTGCCTTGCTCCTTTCAGTGGAACAAGTCCTACCAAAGAGTTAAAGGCAAGAAAGTAATTACTATTAATTATTTTTCATGTGACAGAGTTCCTATTTATGAGCTTATAGTCAAATGTTCTTCCTAAGATTATTTCCAGGTGGTTCCAGGAATTTGTAAAATCTTCCACTGCTGTCATTCCTACTTCGTTGCCTATTATGCAACTTTGTGGTTTAAAGATTATGAAATTTTGCTCTGGTTCACCACACAGTTTGAACTTTCAAAGTGACTAACAGCAAAAAGAAGAGATTAAATGTTTACATTTAAAATCTCTACTTCTGTTACCGATATAAAAAACTTTATGACCAAGAAGCAGATAAAAATATTAATCTGAAACTCCAAATCCTTGGCTGTTAGACTTGATTTAGTACTTGACTGCACTAAACAAATCGATTACAACACTGTTATATAGTATTTGCATATATCTTTATTGTTTCACTTTTTTAATAGTTCATATTTGGAAAATATCATTTCTAATTTGAAAAGGTATTTAAAATATTCTGAAAAACTTACAATGAAAATTCTGAAGTAATAAACAAGCATATATCTGTTTATTATGTAAGCTCCTAAGGGTTCACAACGTACCTACCTAAATTCCCTTTATACAGGCAGAGCCCAGAAATTCCTGGGCTGCCCACTATCCTTGAGTCATGGTCTCTTCTGTCTGGTTAATCCAGGGTCACTTTCTTCTAACAGTCTCTTGAAACTAAATCCATCAAGTCTTGTGATGCCCAAGCTCATACTATCTCTGTTCCCTTTCCCAATCCATCCCCTGATGCAGTATTAGCCCTACAGGGCCTTGCTCTGCTGTCCCTGACACTGCTTCAGGCCACCTCTCTTGTGTAAACTCAACTTCCCATGGACGTGGTGCTCCATCACGAGCAAACCTCTTCTCAAAGCAAAACTCTTCTCAGAGCAACACCCCACTAGCCTGGCTGCTGAGGACCTTCCCCTAAGGACACCAGCTGTCCTGCTGCACCCTCTCAAACACAAGCTGTTGATTCCCTCCTCCTCAAGGACCTTCAACCACCTGAGCCATTCAATTCCCGAATCTCAGGACCCCATCATGCCCGTAACCTGGCACGTCACCTGAAATCCCGACGTCAGCGATCACCCTGATCAACATAACCCCAACCTCCAGCAGGCAAGTTTAACTACTCTCTCTCTGTGGAGTATCTGGTCTTGGGAGAGTCTCTGTTCCAGTTCATCAGATTTCTTCTTGCTCCACCTTCTTCCTTCCAGGCCTGAAGTCCGACAGTCCAACATTTCAACAAACTCATCACACCCTAAACTCTCCCGCTCATCTGCTTTTCATTGCTTTCATCTGGAAAAACTCTCTGTGGCTCCAACTACTCATTTTCTCTGAGCTCCCACTGTCCACGAGCCTCCCTAAAGAGTCCACAAACACTTAGCAAGTGTTTACAATGTACCAGAGACATAGCATACAACACGCTGTGTTTTAATGAGTTGCTGACTTGTTTACCACAAAAACTCAACAAGTATTTATTGAGCATATCCTAAGAAGAGGAAGGCACTATTCTAAGCTCTGGGAAGTCAGTAGTGAGCAGGTGTGAGGAGGTCTCTGCTCTTGGGAAGCTTACATCCCACTGGGAAGAGACAAGTGATAAAAAAGTAAATGAACAAGAACTCGAGCCAGTGCTAAGTACCATGAGGAAGATAAAACATGGTAGGTAACATGACAGCAAGTGCCTGGTCAATGGGCCTTCGGTGTGGGCAGGGCAGGGGAGGTCATCTACTTGAGTAGATCATTCATGCATATTACTAACTGTCCATACACCACCACCAACAAAACATACTGACCATCATGTGTAACAGTTCCTACCTTCAAGAGGTTTAAAATCTTCATGAGATGAAAACTTAAAATGGTATTTCTGAACCACTATTAGTAGGCCCAGTATTTTCAACTGTTTTCCAGCATAAATGACACTGGAGTATGTTGTCTTATAGATCCAATGTTATGACCTTGCAAAACAAGTACCCAAGTATTTCTTATGCATACCATGCTTTATAGTTTTTCAAAGTTTGTTCACATAAACTCACATCATATACCTATAAAATAGGCAAGACAAGAATTACCCCCTCCATTTTACACATGAAGAAACTGGTTCATACTGGGAGTGAGAAAAAGACAAATGAACTTATTTACAAAAAACAGAAACAGACTCAGACATAGAAAACAAACTTATAGTTATGGGGTAGGGGAGGAGGGGAGAGGGTAGGAAGCGATAAATTGGGAGATCAAGATTTGCAGATACTAACTACTATATATAAAGTAGATAAACAAGTTTATACTGTATAGCACAGGAAACTATATTCAATACCTTGTAGTAACACAGAATATGAAAATGAATGTATGTATGTATACATATGACTGAACTACTGTGTTGTACACCAGCAACTGACACACTGTAAACTGACTATACTTCAGTATAAATAAATAAATAAATAAATAAATAAATAAATAAATAAATAAATAAAGGGAGTGAGCAATCTTCTCCAAGTTGTATGGTTAACAGGTAACACAGCCAAGGTCTGACCCTTGGCTGCTTTCCACTTCACTAGAGTATTCAGTGGCCAGAGGCTTACAAATATGTACACAGTAGTCAGAGAAAAAAGAGCATGCTCCTCTTGGCAAATCTAAATGGCCTGCAAAGGGCCTAAATCATATTGTGCTTGAAACTCCTGATTTCCTATGTAAATGCACACTAGACTCTGCACTGGGCTGTGGACAAGTTAGCACCCCTGTTTACACTTATTTTTAAAACACAAAATAAGAAAAAGAAAAAAAGCTTTACTAAGATGTAAGACATGGATTGACAACAATACATGAATAGAATCTAAAAATAAAGACATATAATGAGAACGTATAACCAAAAACTTTTTACTTGTCAAGGTGCACAATCAAAATATTTTGGAAAGATCTACCAACAGCAAAAATACAAATAAGTCGATAGAAACACAAATCATTAAGAAGATAACAATAGAAAAATAGAGAAAATATATAGAAGGGGCAATCTGCAGAAGAGGGACAAAAAGGCACAGAGGGAACAGATGACAAGCCCGGCCAAAACCAGGAACATGTGAATTCCAACAAATACTACTTTGGTCTATTAGATTACTCAAAATTTCAGACAGGAGACGAAAATCCTATACACTGCATGATGCAAGGATAAAATGGTGAAGATTTTTTTTTTGGAAATTGACCTAACTGTAAACCACAAACAGTAAAACGTTAAATGAATCTGAACACGACTGTCAGAGGGCTCCAATAGTTGGCCCAACTCCAGTTCCCAAAGGCATTTAGGGAGTGAATGCACTGTTATCGTTTGAGGCTTTCTGATTCATTATGCAGTTTTGCACAATGTGTCACTTTCTACCACTTTCTTATTTTTTTGTGACTCTATGAACTTAATGAAAAACACTGCTTCCCATTAATCTTATAATTATACATTTTAATCATTTCAACATTTTTGGACCCCACTTACGGTGTTTTTAGCAGGGTTTTACTATGTTTGTCAGAAGCTAGAATACACATATACAGTCTAACTCAGCAATTCCACACCTAACAGTTATCTTATAAGAATATTTGCATACTACCATAAAGTTTATGTATAAGGATGTTCACTACAGCACTTTTAGAAACTGAGGGAAAAAAATAGAAAAAACTAAATGTCCAACATTAAGGGTATAGCTAAGTAACTGGAGCATATTTTGCAGCTATTGAAAGAATGATGTTGACTTCTAACTACTAATATGAAAAGACTTAGATATTTAATAAAAAGGAAAGGTCAAAGAATTGTACATATAGGACAAGCTCACTTTGGTAAAAATAAATAAATACGTGTGTGTGTATGTATTTGTGTATGTGTGTATGTATGTACAGGTATGTAAATTTAAAGGAGGGGGTGTAGAAGGACAGGCACCAAACTGTTGACACATGTAACCTCCTCTTGGGGAGCACAGTATATGGAGTGAGAGGGAAAAGCATAAAAGAGGACTCCACACTTCAGGAGGAAGGAGGAATAGTAATATTTTCATGTGAGTCTCCCTGGGAATGCATATGGCTACTCTTAAATATTGCCACTGATAATGCCAGTTAAATCTCATGAGTTAATCCAAAGGTCAAGTTCAAAACTCAGTCAAGCATTTAAAGTCACACACTCACGCATACAAATACGTACAAAGGTGAGATTACCTGTCCATCCACCTAGCTATTCACCCACCCCCACATCCGACCTTGGGCACTGTCTTAATCACCCATAGGTACTTTGTTCCTCATCTACGAACTCTGCTAACAGATTTTTCACTTCGTGATAGGCAAGGGCAGTCCTGGGTATTCTGCAAACGAACCTAGTGCCAGACACCAATCATTGATACCTTACACTACCAGCTGTATTTATCGTCAGCATGAAACCCAGGATGAACAAAAACTTAAGACTCAATTTACTCAAGAACCCTGATGTTGTTAAAGTATTTGGGCTTATAAGCAAGCTCCTGAATTGCTCTTCATTTTGAGGTTTGTGGCTTTACTATATGAATTTATAGATACTAAATTAAGGACAATAAGTACATCATTATAGCCACCTCCTCATCTAAGCCCTTGCAATCACCACTACATCACAATATGCCTCCTACTGATTCAGAAGTTGGTCTCCAAACTCTTCCGAATAAAGGCCTCCAAACTGCTACCGCTAATCAGAGTTGCAGTGCTAGCTGAAACTTATTTACCATCTCTGGTGGCCCATTACATCAATAGTCTGCAATGAACCACATCTCCCGGTAGTCAAAGGCCTGTGAAGTCCTCTCTCACTTTTGAGTTTGACCTTGGTCATGTGACTTGGTTTGACCAACAGGATATGAGCAAGTAAAATGCAAGCTGAGGTTTTATAGACACTTGAACCCAGGGACTTGCCTTCTTGAGATGTTCCCTCTTAGAAGCCAGCTGTCATATTACCAGGAAACTCTAGACAGACCACAAAGTGATGTGAGACCATGAGGAGCAAGGACACTGGATATTCCAGCCACAGCCAAGTTCCAGCTGAATGTATCTGTATGAATGACCCCAGTTACAACACAGCAAACAGATCAGGTTAGCTGAACCCAGCCAACCCAAAGAAAGGTGAGAAATTATAAACCATTGTTTTTCTAAGACACTAAGTTTTGGGACAGTTGGTTATGTAGCAACAGACGACGAAAAGACTAATCACTATTCCAAACTATCTGAATCACTGGTAACAATTCATAAAGATTCTCCATCAGTTACCTTCAGATTTCATCTGTCCAATCAGAGTATTTATTGTAGGTATGAAGAAATGGGGCACTTTTAGACACTCTCGTATACTAAGCAGAGAAAATAACTACACATCTTTGAGGGGGCAATGTGGCGAAATGTTAAGTAATGAACCTTTTAAAAAGCTTACATCCTATCTCAATAATTCCAAGTCTAGGGAACAGACATGCATGACAGAATGTTATAAAAGGATTTTCCTCACAGCAAAAAGTTGGAAACAACACAGTCATCTAAAAACAGAGGAATGATTAAACTATTATATATTCGTAAGACAGAACATCAGAGTTATTAGAAAATCTGCTGAATAAATATATAATGATATGAGGACACACAATATAACTTTAATGAAAACAGCACTCAACACAGTATTAACAATAAGACCCAAAACTTTAAAAATATTTATGCATATATACTGAAATATTAATAGAAATTCTCTCTGCATAATGGGACTGGGTGATTTTTATTTTTTCCTTCTTTATACTCTAGTTTTTTCCAAAAGGAAAAAGGCATACATGCTAAACATAGATTTAGAATCATTCTCTGACTTTTTTTTACTGAATTTTTTTAAGATGCCATCATTATTAGATGTACCTACATTCTGTGATAGAACAAATTTTTCAAAATAAATGTAGTATAAAAGATGAATGTTCAAACAAAAAAATTGACATGAAGTTTAACATGTTACTTTCCCTCTATCATTGCCTTATACTATGAAAAATGGACAAGGAGTAATTCCTTATTCCTTTTCAAGATTCTGTCATACCGTCCTATTTTAGTTAGTTTTAAATTTTAGGCTGAACAGCGTTACAGTAAATATTTAATAAAATAGGTATTATATGCATCTTTAACCAAGTTCAGCAGAAGCTGTTGGAATTAGCTCAATATGAAGACAAACTATTTTTCATCTCAGAGGCAAATTCTCTTTTGAAGATCATGTCTACGTGAAGAAATAGTATGTGTAAAGAATCTTAGTCGTTTGGAAGGGATGGGGAGAAAAACCACCACGTGGAACATCTCTGGGAGTTATGCAGCAAGCAGGCTCGGGGAGCATTACTCAGCACTGATCCTGTGTAGGAATTATTCTCTGAAGTGGCCAGTGATTCCAGAAGAACCAGAGGGAACCCCGGCCCACGGCAGCTGGGTGGAGTAGGTCACAGTGAGGCTGTATGCCACCTGTACTAAATCAAAGTTGGCTCCCTCAACCCCTCCTTGCTCAAGGAAGCCAGGGTAGAGCTGATTTCTACTGCTTCTTCCTCAGAATTCAGCACTTCCTCTTTCGTCCCTGGGTCCAGGCCTGAAGCATCCTACACCGACCTCCAGCTACTCCCTCTGCAATGCAAGGCAGAGAGCATCCTTGAGGGTCACAGTGACTGTCATTTCTTAGAAGATTGGAGATCCTCAGGTTGATCCTAAAGGTCTTCCTGGCCTTTAGCACTGTGCACTGGAGCACAGGGAGGAGCACAGACCTCTGACTGCACAGCCCTTCACAACCCCGCTTCCTACAGGATCGCGCTTTCCTCTCATCACACGGTTTCTTGGAAGGCTTGCCAACAGCAATCTTGGCTGCAGCCAAGGATAGAAAATTACTGAAGACGAGCAGGCCAGTCTTTGCTCCAGCAACTAGCATGTGATACAAGGTGGTCAAAGTCCCTGTCCAAGATTTTTAAACTTGGGAATAGAGAAAAAACCTTATTTTTTGATTTAAAAAGCTACAAGGGTGTAATTGGGGTCTGTGGGCAATCTTTTCTCTACTTAAGTGGAGAAAAGTTTTTTAAAGTGGAAAAAAAAGTGGGTAGAAAGAGCTCTGAAGGATTCATTTGTGTCGCTCCTGGAATGAATGTGGGAAAATAGTTTGCTTTTGCTTATAATAGTTAGCTTTGTGTCACTGACATTTGCAACAATACGAAAGCTGACTAAGATGACAAGTGAGAAGCAGAAAAACGCCCCAGGATGTTCAGATTTGGGTAATGACTTGCTTTTCTTACAATCTGTGTTAGGTCTTCATCTCAAACATCTAATCGCCTTTTATGTGTCTAGTGCTGGAAACACAAAGATGATTCTGACATAGACTCTGCCTTCAAAGAGTTAATAGTCCAGAGGGACTCCCTTGGGTGCTTCTGCAATTACTGGCCACTTCAGAGAGTAATTCCCAAGCCGCTTGGAGGCTACTATGAAGTGGTCAAGGAATTCCCCGAGTGCCTCTGAAACGTCTATCATCAGAACTGCGTGAGGACAACTCTCGGCTTCTCTCGGGCTCTCTAGCACCTGCTGACTCTACTGGTCTACACGTTTGCTTCATTCACACTATTTCTGACAGTACACAGACTCCAACATCTCCCCTGTTCTCCAAACCACAGCAGCTCACACCGTGAACGTTTCTAAATGGAAATGGCACGGTCAGGGGCCAGGTCTGGGTTTCAGCTGTCCCCCGACAGGCCCCACAAATCCCGCATCATCTTGGCATCATCGTGGACCCAGTCCTACAATCAGGCCTCTGAGCAGATCCCACCTGTCTCTTGGAGGAGAATCACAAGCCAAACTGGAGAAACGGCTGATTTACTAATTCATATTGGGATAGATAGGTGTCACATGGAGAATATTTAAATTTCACAAAGAGCCACACTCTAAGGTTTCTGAATAATGTGGAATTAAGTTGACTGTCATCATCAAAATTCGTCAATCAACAAATATTTATTGAGGAACTACTATGAGGAAGGCTTAGGCTGAGGGACTAAAAACACAGCAATGAACAAGACTGCTTTTCATGCAGCTTACCCACCATATGTTATTAAACAACTGTTGGCTTGATTCTAAAATGTACTTTTTAAATACACTATTTCTGATATGAAGATTAATGGGTCTGTTTATTTAATTCGGTCATATCTCTTCCCACCACTCCCCTGAAAAGCTGTCATTATTATTAAATCAATGGTACTGATAATCACTGACAGCCGAAAAGAAATGTGGTAGTTATACAATTAAATATTTAATCACAGTCCTGTTAAGTGCTAAAAAGAATTACACAGAGAGAATCTGATATGGCACAGAACTTATACAGGAGGGGCTCCATTAGGCCGCCCAAGGTCTCATCTTAACGCAGCAGCCGGAGTGACCCTTTCAGAGGGTGGACACATGTGTCCTGCCTTGCTCAGCTCTCGGTGGCTCCACATCTCCTTGCGGGACAGCCAGTTACATCAACCAATGAGTCCCACACAGGCCGGCCCTTCCTTCCGACTTCACCTGCTTTTTCCCCCACACCCTCTCTTCATTCTTCCTCTCCCTATCCTCTGTACCCTGCTTAATTTTCTTCTTGCAGCATTTACATATTCTTAGATACCATGAAATGTACTTATTTGTTATCTTTTCTTTGTCTGACATTCTCTCCCCCACCATCCCACTCCGCAGAACGGAAGAGTTTTCTGGTCTGTTCTGTTTCATGATGTTTCCTCATCACTAGGGCACATAATTATGAGTTCAAAATGTATTGAAGAAAATGGAAAGAAAAAATGCATCGGTGAACGATTGATGTGATTAACTGGTAGACCTTGCCACTGGGACTGAAATAATAGTCCAAATCGGTCATCTGAGGCTTCCTCTCTATCAGAGTAACCTCTGCTGCAGGTTTTCTCTTTTTTCTAAATTTCCACATCACACCAACCCCACCCCAAGTCTTTCTTTAGATATGGCAACGCTTTCTCTCAGGTTAAGGTCCAACCTCAAGCCTAACGTGCAGTTTATTCTCCATCTTTCAGGTGATTGCACTGCTCTGTCCTGATCTCCCTGTAGAGTAAAAAGCTGAACTTCCAGAGGAAGGCTGATTCCTCACGTTTGTGAGAAAGGTCTCTTCCAGGAACCCCCATATTGGGCCAAGTTCTCTGGATATATCTGGTCAAAGCATGCACACTTCACAGCGTTTATCAGTCTACAATGACATCTGTGATTATGTTATTACTGTCTCCCTCACTAATTTAACTATAAGCTCCTAAGAGCACTTGGCACATGGTACTCAGTAAGTAACTGTTGAATGAATAACTAGATGGACGAAGATGACATTCCTGGCTTGGATCTACACGCTAAGTGGAGATAATCAGATACCTGAGATAGCATTTTGGGGGTGTGTGGGGGTTTCTTGTTCATGGGAGAGGAATAAAGGTAATAATGTTGGGAGTCCTTCGGAAGGGTCAGATTTTAGTCACCTAAATACTCTGTCCTCCGAAGATAAGCAGCTCAAAAACCAAACCATCATTAACACCTCCAGCTGGAGCTCCCCTGAATCACCTACTCCTTCATTCTGGTCAAGGGAACCAATCATTCTTTCAGACACTCCAACACAAAGGCTTTGAGCAGCTTTTGACCTCTCTTTCTCTGACAACCTCCCAGCTCAGCAAGGCTCCCAAAGCCTGTCAACTCCTCTTTAATATCTTTGATCAATGGCCTCCTTCCTTTCCATTCCCCCTGCTACCAACTTAGTTCAAGCAATGAACCCCCAGATTACAGCAAAACACCTAGAACTGGTCTCCCTGATTCCAGGTTTGCTGCTTTCTTATCCATGCTGGCTATGTTAAAATCTCTCCTAAAACCTTCACTTTACGCTATTAATGCTATACTGAAAAACATTTGCAATGGCTTGCCTAGAAATAAAAATCTCAGCCTGACATTCAAAGACCAGACACAATATAGCTCCCAACAGTATTCCTCGGCTGACTCCCCAATATCTTGGCATTTCCTATGGTAACATCACTTACCAGCAGGGCAGTTACCACACTATTCATCACACATTACACATGTCCCCACCCCCACGAATTTATGCTGCCAGCCATCTGTATCAACCCATCTGAATTCTATCCATACCCTCAAGGCCTAGCTCAACTCCTGCCCCTTCCTTCAAGCCTCTGCAGGACAGCCTGCCTCTTCCTCCTCTGATTTCTTAAGACACCATGTGACAGACAACCAGCATCGTTTTTCACATTAACCCCAAGTTACACATATACATGTATTCATGTAACTTTCCACCATTAACCCCAACTTACACACATCTGTTATAGAAAAATGAAAAGGTCCCAGGAGACAGCATTTATCCACAAATGCTGAGAAACCCTTTCTCTTTCACAGGACAGAGGTGCCTCGACAGGGATGTTTACATCCTACCAGTCCCCAGGGCCTCCAACTCTTTGACTCTTCTTACTAATTCTCCTTCTATTCCCCGTTTCTCCCCTCTTCCTAAACTACACCAGCTTTGGGAATAAGAAAAACAAAGAGGTCTATCCACAGTAGGAGAAAAATCCTTTAAGAAATCCAGAAAGGGTTTGCAAAAATGCAACCAAATGAGTTGTGGGGACTCCTCTTGATCTATCCCGACTAATGCTTCCAGAGGCTAGGTTATCATCAGCATAGACACCATTTATTCCAAGGCTTCCCAGAAGCCTGAAGCTCTACGCAGACACTACAACAACACAAGGAGCAGGCTGGTCCTGGGCAACGGCCCCGGGGCTGAAAAGGACGCGAGATGCCACGATAAAATTCCCTATTAGCTGGAAATCCTGGCATCCACAACCTTGAAACTCTATATCATTTTATCACTGAAATAATGTTACTTATGGTAAACTTTCCTAACCTGTCACAAAACACTCTGCTTTTACTTTTATGATGATGCCATTTTAAAATTACATGTTCGTTCCATGTTTTGTTTTAATGTCCGTTTTTCCTACCAGCCAGGAAGGCTCCTGGAAGGTGGGGTCTCTGTTTTATCTCCAAACACCTAGAACAGCGCCTAGCACTTACTAGGCACTCCTGAGTGGATATAAAGGAATGACCAAGTTCCAAGATTCAGTTCATATAACACTAGTCAACAGGTTTCTAGTGGGTTAAATAAGCTTTTATTTGTAGGCTGGCCTCTTAAACTAACCGTTGTACTTGTTTCTATGAAACGGTACCTCTGGTCCCAAGCAACTTACTTATGGAGGAACACGTACTACAGGACCTGTTTATACTGCCCTGCATTTTTAGGTCTAGAAGGGTTTGTCCCCAGAGACCTTAATTTAAATGTTAGTGACTGATAGTGAAGCTGTATGACCTAGGAAGACCCTTAACCTCTTTAAGCCTCTTTCAGCCTCTCAGTTTCTGGAGGAAAAAAAAAGGAAGAAGAAAAAGACAACGAAAGATTGTGAAGATTAAATTAACTCAAAGCTGGGGTGCAGTGCCAAGCACTCGAGCTCGTGTGCCCCACACCACCTCCCTCTGGTAACACACTGCACGTTTTTCTCTATATTACAAACTCCTTGAAGGTCGAAAACCATAGTTCATACTTGTGTTGCACCTAATGAAATAGCCTAAAGTGCTTTACACACTTACTCCAAAAAACTGTTATGAATACAAAAAATACAACGTTCACGAATTGTTCTGAAACATTATTATATCGCTGTACCTACTCAGAATGCTACAGTGCTAACATACCAAACAATTTTAAACATCAACTATATCACAACATATTCTAACATTTTTGTGGCAGTTATGCTCCCTATTTTCCCTCATAGTTTGAGCTGTGATAATCAAAGAAAAGAGATTTTCTTCTCACTTGCAACTTTAAATGGCTATTTTATACCAGCATTCCCCTCACTGCAGGTTAGTTTGAAATTCCAAGCACACACTAGATCCAGCTATTGCAGATACTGAAATGAAATCTCATTAGTCAAAAACAAACAAACAAACAAACAAACAAACTTGGCTATATTTGCATAGCTAAGAAAAAGTTCAATTTTCAGAGCTTAAAATTTTAAATCAAGAGAAAGCAATATGAAAATATAACCTCACAAAATTTACATACTATGTTATTATCCTACCAAGACATTTTTGATTGCCAAACCTGCCACACAGAACAATGACCTTTAAATAATGAGAACAAAGTTTCTCACTATTCAGAGAGCATTGTTTTAAGATTTACTTAGCACTTTAAATTAACCATCTTAAAGCTTTGAAGCACAAAGGAATAGTCAATGACACATCCATTTTAAGCTACCACGACCTGTCATTACCAAGTCATTAGGTTATATTTTCAAGGAGGAAGCAGAAAGCTTTGTAACCTTCAAATATAAGATTATCTTTTGTACTTTATGGGCTAAATTATTTGAATACTCAAAGCTTTATTTTATAAATTATAAAAATCACTGATAGTTTTCAGCATTTTTCCTAAAGACAAAAAGCATGAATTAAGTGTTAAAAAGCAATATGGTATGAACAACTCTATGGAAACAAATTGGACAACCTAGAAGAAATGGACAAGTTTCTGGAAACATACAGTCCACCAAGACTGAATCAAGAAGAAATAGATCACTTGAACAGACTGATCAGTACAACTGAAACAGAATCAGCAATAAAAAACCTTCCTGCAAACAAAAGTCCAGGACCAGATGGCTTTACTGGAGAATTCTATGAAACATACAGAAAGAATTCATACCTATCCTTCTCAAACTCTTCCAAAAATTGAAGCAGAGGGAATACTCCCAAAATCATACTATGATGCCACCATCCCCCTGACCAAAACCAAAGACACTACCAAAGAAAATTACAGGCCAATATCATTGATGAACATAGATTCAAAAATCCTGGACAAAATATTAGCAAACAGAATCCAACAGCACATAAAAAAGATCATACACCATGATCAAGTTGGATTTATCTCAGGGACAAAAGGATGGTTCAACATATGCAAATCAATGTGATACACCACATCAGCAAAAGAAAGGACGTGATCATCTCAACAGATGCAAAAAAAGCATCTGATAAAATTCAATACCCATTTATGATAAAAACTCTTTATCAAAGTAGGTATAAAGGGAACATATCTCAACATAATAAAAGCTATTCATGACAAACCCACAGCCAGCATAATACTCAGCGGTGAAAAGCTGAAAGCCTTCCCACTAAAATCTAGAACAAGACAAGGATGCCCACTCTCACCACTTCTATTCAACATAGTATTCGAAGTCCTAGCCACAGCAATCAGGCAACAAACATAAATAAAAAGGATCCAAATTGGAAGAGAAGAGGTAAAACTGTCACCATATGTGGATGACATGATACTATATATAGAAAACCCAAAAAGCTCCACATAAAAACCACTAGAGCTGATAAAAGAATTAGGCAAGGTAGCAGGATACAAGATTAACATACAGAAATCAGTTGCATTTCTTTATACTAACAATGAAATATCAGAAAAAGAGTAAAAAAACAAGCCTTTAAAAAATCATATCCAAGACAATAAAATACTTAGGAATAAATCTGACCAAGCAGGTGGAAAACTTATACATGGAGAACTACAAAACACCGATAAAGGAAATTAAAGATGACTTAGAGAAATGGAAAGATATCCCATGCTCTTGGGTTGGAAGAATCAATATTGTTAAAATGGCCATACTGCCCAAGGCAATCTACAGATTCAGTGCGATCCCTATCAAATTACCCAGGACATTTTTCACAGAACTAGAACAAATAATTCTAAAATGTATATGGAATCACAAAAGACCCAGAATTGTCAAAGCATTACTGAAGAAAAAGAAAGACGTTGGAGGAATAACACTCCCAGACTTCAGACAATACTACAAAGCTACAGTAATCAAAACAGTATGATATCGGCACAAAAACAGACATATAGATCAATAGAATAGAATAGAGAGCCCAGAAATAAACCCACAGACCTATGGTCAATTAATCTTTGACAAAGGAGTCAAGAATATACAATGGAGAAAAGATAGTCTCTTCAGCAAGTGGTGTTGGGAAAACTGGATAGCAGTTTGTAACAATGAAGTTAAAAGATTCCCTCACACCATACATGAAAATAGACTCAAAATGGCTTAAAGACTTAAATATAAGATAAGACACTATAAATCTCCTAGAAGAAAACATAGGCAAAACAGTCTCTGACATCTCAGCAATGTTCTCCTAGGGCAGTCTACCCAGGCAATAGAAATAAAAGCAAAAATAAACAAATGGGGATCCAATTAAGCTTATAAGCTTTTTCACAGTGAAGGAAACTGTAAGCAAAACAAAATGACAACCTACAGAATGGGAGAAAATATTTGCAAATGATGCAACTGACAAAAGTTTAATTTCTAGAAGACATAAACAGCTTATACAACTTAATAAGAAAAAAACAAACAACTCAATCCAAAAAAGGGCAGAAGACCTAAATGAAACAGTTCTCCAATGAAGACATACGAATGGTCAACAGACACATGAAAAAATGCTCAACATCACTAATTATCAGAGAAATGCAAATCAAAACTACAATGAGGTATCTATCACCTCACACCAGACAGAATGGCCATAATTAAAAAGTCTACAAACAATAAATGCTGGAGAGGGTGTGGAGAAAAGAGAGTCCTTGTACACTGTTGGTGGGAATGTAGATTGGTGCAGCCATTATGGAAAACAGTATGGAGATTCCTTAAAAGACTAAAAACAGACTTACCATATGATCTAGCAATCCCACTCCTGGGCTTATATCCAGAGGGAACTCCAGTTCGAAAAGACACATGCACCCCAGTGTTTATAGCATTGTTTACAATAGGTTGTTGGAAACAACCTAAATGTCCATCAAGAGGTGACTGAATAAAGAACTTGTGGTATATTTATACAACAGAATACTACTCAGCCATTAAAAAAATAAAGTAATGCCACTTGCAGCAACATGGATGGACCTGGAGATTGTCATTCTAAGTGAAGTTAAGCCAGAAAGAGAAAGAAAAATACCATACGATATCACTCATATGTGGAATCTAAAAAAAGGAAAAAGAAGACACTTATGAACTCATTTACAAAACAGAAACAAACTCACAGATATAGTAAACAATCTTATGGTTACCGGCGGAAGCGGGTGGGAAGGCATAAATCTGGTAGTTCAAGATTTGCAAATATTTACTACATATAAAAATAGATAAAAAAACAAATTTCTTCTCTATAGCATGGGGAGCTATATTCAATATCTTGTAATAACCTTTAATGAAAAAGAATATGAAAATGAATGTGTATATATATGTATGACTGGGACACTGCTATACACCAGAAATTGATACATTGTAACTGACTACACTTCAATTAAGAAGAAATAATAAAAACTAAAAAAAAAAAGCAAAAAGCAAATTCAAACTCTGTGTATATATATTTACATACACACGTAGTAAAATAATTTAGAGGATGGCTAGCTTAAGGCAGCTTTTCTTATAAAAAAAAGTTAAGTATTTATCTTTACAATAAAGAATTAATTTTCAAATATTAACATTTTTCTGGCCAAACTGATTTAAAGTAAAACACATTCTCTATATTATACAGTCTGTTTCCTAACTGCAAACTTTCATGAAAGAACCAATTTCACAAACTGTATAAACTGATTATCCAACTCAGATCCACACAACTCTCAACTGTAATCATGTCCTCTGCTGACACTGCTCAGCACTGTTTACTGTTTCAATGCAGCTCCCCCTGGAAGAGAAGTATACAAAGCACAAAACGCAGTGCCAGAAAGCAAGCACGCACACAGGGCTCTGGCTCTTCTGACTTAGACTTACACGGTGTTATCTACACAAAGCTTAGAGAGAGATTAAATAGGTAAGCAGGACAAGAAAGCTAAGTAACTTTCCACATTCCCCACAGTATCTCCGCTTAGCACTGGGAGTTCATTATTTTGTAAAATATTGTAAATTTCCAGAACAGTATAAAATTCAAGGAAATTTGAAAGCGGGCTGGGATTGAGAAGTTGCCTTTTCCAGCCAGCCTAATGTAAAGACGTGAAGACTAAGCTCCAAGGTCTTAGAAGATCAAGGTCACAGTCCCACCTTCTGACTCCTCCCCACAAGAGTGCTCTTCTTCTGACTGCCCGCAGGGATGCACTCGTAGATACCAAAATATAAGCCAAAGATAAATTCTTCTTGGCAATCTGCCATCTTGAACAACCACCAACGTGTGTTCAGGAGAGAAATAATTTGAGAGTTAAATGTACTTCACTTGGGAACCAAAGTAGAAACAACTCTAGTTCTTTTGGTCTCCCTTCTTGCTCTGGGAGCCTCCCAGGAATACAGGATTAGGAGTAAAAAGAGGATCCACGTGTCTTTTATTGGCCTCTCATATTCCCCTTTCCCATGTGAACAAAATCCACCCTGCTCACTATATCCTTTTCTTCTAATGTGACCAATAAACTCCTTTCTTCATCTAAAAAAGAACCAACAGTGAGAAATCTATCCACCAACAGTAATCACTTCCCTACTTCAGACTCCTATCCTTTCTTCCACTCTAATAGTCTAAATATAGTTCATGTTCCTGCTGTTTCTCATCTTGCTGTCTTCGCAGACTAGAAGTTCCAAGGGCATGTTTCTGCTGTTTTATTATGTGGCGTGACAAAGGAAAGAGTAATTCTTCTGACGACATCCACGATTAAAATGAGGTTCAGACGCAGTAACATATGTGAAAACACTTCGTAAATCGTGACGTTTAAGATAAAATAGTGCGCCCCTGTTATACTAGAACGATCAAGCATCCCTAATTGCACATAACAACACAAGTAAAAACTTTCTAGGAAATTTCAGCCTACCTTAGGGGTTCAACTAGTCTTGAAAGAAATTAGTCTTCTGACATAACCCAGAAAGGAAAAGCAGTAGCACCCAACACTAAGCGTATCATGTATTTGTCAATGGTTATTTTACTTAAAAGAAGTTTAATGAGTGTATATTTCTATAACATGCTCAATGTTAAGAAAAAATTACTTTCACAATATAAATTTGTTATTGCTACTTTTGGATACAATGAATTTGGCTGTCTATCAATACCACATGATTAAAACCCACTAGTTTAAAAATGTACCCCAAGTTAAAGTCAAATTATTACAGCTCTTGTATTATTGTCCTCATTTACCTCAGAAACTTACTTAGGCATGAAACTCAATTAAAATTCTAATTTGTTTAAGTCAACATAAAAGAAACTCTAATCAAAACGGCTAGTAAAAACAAAAGAAAACTTGGTCTTTCTAACAGCTTAGTTCTAAATTAACATACATACTCGGTCCACACACACGAACATTTTGTATTGTCAAATAAACATTCATCTAAGGATGTACACATTCATAGAAATTAAAATATTAAAATAAAAGAACTGCAGTGTTACTCCTAGTCTGTAAGATCAGCTGCGCTTAATGTACAGTAGTTAAAATTATATGGGATAAAAATATATGAACTCCATCAAATTGTCTTCTTCAGAAATATCAATACTTTGTTCAAAAATAGAAGCATCCTTTCCATAGCAGTACAAACTCACTATAATTCAGGGTGAAAATAACTACCAGAAAAAAATACTTGGTGACTCTGCACTTTACTCGTGTCTTTATTTTTTAGGCCATCTAATAATGTACAGCACAATCTCCAAATAAAAGACGTAAATCAAAAATACTCAGAGACGGACCACATCATTAAACTATACTCCATCCCTGTATCTTAATTCTGCTTTCTTTATTTCTACATCCAAAAGGAAGCATTCTTAATACTTATAATTATCCACTGGCATTTTATATAAATATAATTCTAACAATGTTAAAACCACACAGGTAACTATAATTTAGTGTAAGTATGGCATCATCCTTAAAATGGTACTAAGTAAAATATCTCACTGGGTCTGATGAAATAAGAGGCACCTTTAGCTAGGTACCTGTTTTTTATTAATAAACTATTGACAACTCAACAAAATCTTGTATTAAACATTCTCTTTCAAGCCTCAGTTCCTTAAAATTAAACAAAAAATTTTAAAACAACAAAAACAAGTTCTTAAGTAAATAGCTTCTAATTTAAAATGAAGATAAAATCACCTTTATTTTCCCTTGAAGTTGAGGAAACATTTTGGTACACAATGTCGACCTCAAGCATTGTGTTGGTCTACAAGTACTACCAAGTTAACTCCGAACAGAAATTAGTTCAATATTCTATATAATTAATTTTAAGGTCAGAATTGGTCATTCGTCCTCCAATAAAACATTTAGATATGTATTTTTAAAACTTAAGATATATTTAAATAAACTGAGGCAAATTACAAACAATGCTCCAACAGATGTTCGTGGAAATATTCCATATTTATTTGCTCCTTTTTACTTTCAGCCCTGTCATTGTCCATCAAACTGTAACCCAGCTTTACATCGCTTCTGCTACTTATATTAATAGCTCTGGTCAAAACACATATGAATAGAATTTACTTCAAAAGAAAAAGAAGGTAACATGCTAAAGATAAAATACTATAATGCTCTATCACTCAACAATATATACAGAAGCACTAAAAACGCAATTGAGGCCATAAATGATCTAATTTCCAAGTCAATGAATGTCCAGGCAAGTAGCATAAGAAAACCAAGTGTCATCCTTTCTCTCAAAATTCCAACTCATAAAGTCAATACTATACCATAAACCTTACGAAGTCATGATCATACCTACACATACAATATGCGACTGAAGATTAATCACATGTGAATTACCAAGGGAAAAAAATCGTAATAAAAAAACTCACTTTATATAGTATCTTGCACCTTCAAAAGTATATGCTTCTTCCCAGCCAGTAGGCAAATCTAAAAAACATATATTTCACAGTTAGTACTATTTTAATAGGACAGCAAAATAAGTTTCAAGCCATTTTAATCATTCACTTTCATGATCAGCTATTTTCATTTAAGTAGTTTTCTAACAGCAAAAAAATGCATTAGACCGGTAATAATACTCATAGTGGATACAGCATCATTTTTGGGAAAATGGGAATTCAATTTAAAGCCACTAGAAAAGTATCAACAATGTTAGAGACTATCTGACATAATCATACACTTTAATGATCAGAGTAGAGAGGAACTACGCCCTAGCATCCAAAAAAGCCAAGGGATGCCTTCGAATCCCAGTACCCATGAAGGGTAGGCCAAAAAGCCCCCTAAAACCAAAGAAAGCAAAAAACCACACATAAAAGGCAACACCTGCTTCTTCTTAGGTATGTTGTGTCTATTTAAGATCATACTTTTCAGTCACACAAGTGATTCCATCCAGGAAGTGTCACTGATGAGAAAGAACTTCCTAAGTACATAATTAGGGGGAAAAGAAATATGACATCACATACTTATACGTATGTGTTTCAAACAGACTTGACTTCAAGGGATGAGAAGTTTCAGGTAATAAACCTGGGAATAAAGCAGGTGAATGATGGTAACATTCTGTGTTACATATTATTTACAAATAACCAGTGGCTTGGATTTAATCATACCACCACTTTGGAATTAAAAAAAAAAAAAACCTACTGATGTGCGTATGAAACCACAAAGTCAAAGCAAAGTAAATCAAACCAGGAAAAAAAAATCAGTCATTTCTCAAAAATAAACTTAACACGAAATCATATAATAAAATCTTTCTGAAGTGTGAATGTTATCAAATCTGTGGGGGATTTATATTTCACATAACCAAAGTAAGCGTGAAATAATTCCATGAGATGTTTAGACTAAGAAATCTAAATATACTGTCTTTCACAACATAAGGCAAAGAGGCCATCAGAATTGAAATACGTATGCAAAACATGAAGTGTACACTGAAGTCAAGACAGCACCGGGGAGCTATGAAGTATGACGGTGTATTAGTCAGAAATGCCTTAAAAATGTAACCTCACCATGCTTGCTACACCAGCTTTCCCTATCCTCCTCCACCTTTTTGCAAATCTGGAGATATTAGTCACTTCACTGAGTCCCAGAATCTAATAGAGAAGTCAGGCTTGTTTGATATCCTGACAACTTTAAGAGACTCAGAATCTGAGTTGGAGAGGAAAGTATCCCGGAGGGGCAGCTCTCCAGGACTGCTGAAGCCGGCCTCACCTTCCACCCAAACTGTTCTCCAGCCCTTCCAATCGCCAGAAATCGAGGCTGGCCGGTACGAGAACACATGTTACGTTTCAAAGACAAACAAGTTTCAAGAATGTACACAAAGAATGACAAAAGAAAGCCAGACTAGCACTGAAGCTCCAAGCAGCCCTTCTACAGTTCCACTCGCATGCGGTATTCAAACAAGCTAACGAAGGCACAGGAGAGGTCTGCTTCCCCGCCGACCCTTTCCAATCGGGGCATCAATACCCACACGCGGGACACCCCCAAGCACGCCCACCGCCTCCTGGCGGCGTGTGCAACCTCCGCGCTGCCGCCGGGGACTTTGAATCTGGCTGGCCGGCAACTGGGGCTGCAAATGCCTCCTCCGGCCCCGGCCGCTCCTCCGGTGTCAGGAGGGAAGGCGCCCGGCGTTTCCTGAGAGGCTCCATCGCGGAAAGGATCGCAGCACCCCCCAAACTCCACTCCGCCCCCTCAATCGGCTACCTCCCGACAAGTCCCACCTCGGAGGAGGGCGCCGCACAGGAGGGGGAGGATGTGGATACGGTCTCCCAGCGGACAAGCCGCAGGGTCCCGGGCTGCCGGGAGGGGAGTGAGAAAGGACTTCCTACCGGGGGGGAAAGGGTGAGGTGGAATGCCGGAGGCGGGAGGAGGATTCACGGGTGGCCGCGGCAGGAAACACTCAGGATCCCAGGTTTCCCGGGAGAGGGGAGTCGGCCACCCTAGGGGCTTCGAGGGCGAGGGGTGACCGGGTCGGGATTGAGGAGAGGGCGCCGCGGGCAAGCGGCGATGAAAGGCGGAGGGGAGGGCTGTCCTGAGACTCAAGGGAAGTCTACCTGCGGCCGCCCCGCCGGCCTCCGCCCCACCTCGCCGCCTCCCGGGGACGGCGGTTCGGGGCAGGTTGCCGGGAGGAGCTGGCGGCCCGGGATCTGCCGCCTCCTCCCGGCGGAGCCCAACTCCGCTCGGGCCCGGCCGGGCTCCGCGTTACCTGTGCTCTGCCGCCGGTGCCCGGTGACCACGGCCTCGCCGGTGACGGGGTGCAGCCAGGTGGTGCTCTTCGCCTCCTCGCTGCAGGGGAGAGAGAAGGGGCCGAGACGGGGCGTGAGCGGGGGCGCGGGAGGAGCCGAGGGGGCCGGAGCGGCACCGACCCGGCTCGTTCCCCCCGCGTCGCCAGCCTCCCGCCCCCTCCGGGCCCCCGCGCGGTCCCCTTCTCTTTACTTGATGAAGAAGACTCGGCCGCCCCGGGTGATCCCGTAAGTCCAGGAGCGGGGCAGGGAGCAGATCCACTCCAGGTTCAGATCCGCCGCCATGTCTGATCCCCAGCCGCCGCCGCCGCCTTCTGCTGCCGCCGCGGCCGCCGAGGGAGGAGGGAGCGAGCGAACGAGCGGAGGGAGCGCGGAGCGAGCGCGGCCGGAGCGCGCCTCCCCGGCCCGGCGCGCCCCCGCGCGCGCCCTACCCCCTCGGGCGGCGCCCGCCCCGCCGCCCCAGCTGGGTCGGGCCCGCGCCGCCGCCCCTCCGCATCCTCCGCGGCCGCCGGCCGGCCGCCCCGCCGCGCGCTCGGGGGATGGGCGAGCGGCGCCGCTCCCCGCGGCCAAACCCCTCCCCCAACCCCCTCCCCCGCCGCCGGAGCGTAGGTTCCGGGATCGATTAAAAAACAAAAAAACAAAAACAAAAACGAAAAAAAAAACCCACGTTCTGTCCCCCGGGCTTTGCCCGAAGGATTCCCAGCCCCGAGGGCGATTCAAAGGAAGCGTGATTTGCACGCCCCTGATTGCTCTCTCTTTAAAACAACAGAAACACAGCATCTGAGCTTTGTTTTATAAGAGCTGCTGGATATCCAAGAGATTAAAAAAATATATATATATATATATATATATCGCTTTAAAATAGAAAGCTGTTCTTGTTGAAACACACGGAAGGTTTTTCCTGTTTGTGTTTTGTGTGCCTGATATCAAAGGTTTGACTAGCTGCCGTGGACCCATGAAATATGAGTGGACTCAGACTTGACAAAACAAGTTTACCTCTTTCTAGACCCCTTATTAAATCACATAATGCTTTATAAAATAGACTTGTCTTTTTCAGTTACATTTTTAAAAAGATTCGCTTATTTATCATTCTGAATTTCTACTTTATGCTATCTCCCATAAATTACAATAATACCTAACTTTAAAGAGTCCTTGTAACCATGCACGTTTTTAAGTCCTCACAACAGCCCTACAGATACTATTACAACCCCCATTTTACGGATGGGAAAAATGAAGTTTACAGAAACAGAATGACTTGCCCAGGGTCATAGTACTAAGTGGCAAAGCTTGCATTCAAACTGGCTTTAATATTTCAAAAGTCAAATTGAATAATCACGTTGCTATACTCATTTTAAAAGTCCCCCAGTACGTGTGTACACACACACACACACACACACACACATACATACACACACACACACACACACATACATACACACACACACCCCTCTATGGTTTTCTGAAGAGAGAAGAGCAGATTTCACTGCAACTAGGATCTCACTTAACATCAGCTAAGAGTACTGGCCTCTTCTCATCGTCTCTGGTCCTCAGCCACACTTGGAATTGCTTCTGCGTCTTTGCAGCAAGATGACTCATGCCAACAGGATACACAGCTCAGTAATAATACTACTACTTGGTATTCTTATAGCACCCTTTTCTGACCAGTTTTGGGTGCCTCTGAAGAATTACCTTATTCATCCTTCCAATCGCTCGAAGAGGCAAATAATCTTTTTCAACAGTTATGGAAACTAAGGCACAGAGAGGGTAAATGACCTTGGCCAAAGCCAGATCCAGCAAGTCAGGTGGGGCCTGTATGAGAATGCAGTTTCACTGGACTTTTTCTCTCCTCCTCCAATTCCCCAAGGCCATTCTGTCTTTGGTGAAAAGGAGTCTGCAATTACTGCTATAATTTTCCTGTCCATCTGCATACACAGGGGAAAAAAATAACATCACTTTAATGTTTTCTCTTTTCGATTCTTTTACAGTCTCCTCTTTCATTTCATTACTTCTTGACATCTTATCTCCTGCCCAGTCTCTGGAAAAATGAGGTTTGTTTTTTTTAATCAATGAACAACTAGCAGGAAATGTTCCACATTACCATCAGTGGTCACAGGATGTAACATAGCAAGAAAATCAAGAGCTATTGACTTTATATTGTGCTATCATTACAGATTTAAAAATCGAAAGTAAATCTTTTTAAATAACATAATGACTTTAGAATCGAGTGCCTGTTGGTCCAGCTATAGCATTTGACTTTTTGACTGCATGCTGCTGAGAAGTCGTTAAGTTGGCCATATATTGTATGGGGATTTCTCTTAGCTGTGAATCTTTGATTTATAAGATTCATTAGTGCAAGGCATATTTCAAAAAGTGATAGAGATTCACTTAATAAAAATGTGTGTCTTAAGAAATCACATTCGCAGTGCTTAAATAGTAACCTGAAATCCTAAGTACAATTCTATAATATGTCCCCAAATTTAGGAAAGGCAGTAAATAAAAAACTTAGTGACAATGTAGACAATGCTTCTGATTTGGGAAAATAACAGCCCTCTTGGCTTCCAGGAGCCAATAAAAGCAGCTTTGTACATTAACATGTCCGGCACTCTGGATAATTTTCACCCTTAATGAGTAAAGCTGTATTTTTCTTTAAATTTTCCTAGAATGTCCTTTCTCTGTACCCTTCCCCAGATCTGCTTTGCCTTCTAGTTGTATGCACATGTGTGTTTTCTTCACTGCAGGAGGTTAGGAATCATCGTGTCTTCCCCATCACTGAATCCTTCCCAACCCCGAGTCAGTACTCAGATGGTTATTGAATTTCATTTTCTTCCCAGCGCTTTGAGTTATTTCCCAATAACATATCCCCATTTTATCACTCTGTACTTCTTCAATAACTGACTCAGACCTAAACTCATATCTAACCTCTGCTTTTTATTGCATTTTTAAATATTTCCATCCTGTGAAACTATTCCATTTCATATATCATGATCTACCTTTTTAAGGAGTATTAGCCTGACTATTGCCACTTCTCTGACAAAAAGAAGTTTAAAAGTATTGAGTACTAAAAGTAAACATCACTCTATCCATATACAGAGGACAATCCTTGCCCTGAAGAGCTTGCAGTTCAAATATAACAGAAAGACACATACTGTGACAAGAAGAACTCAAAGGAAAATTTCTTAAAATACGTGAAAGGAAGAGAACAAAGTGACAGCTTAGAAAACAGCAAATCAATTGTTTTCCCCTTTTAAAGGGAGTGATAACAGTGTGAGCTCTGGAAAGTGGGGAAAGAAGCTCTAGAGAGAGAAATTTTTTTTTTACATCAAGAAATATCTCATATTCGTACACATTAAAGTAATTAAATTAATTAAACACACACATTAATGTTTATTAAGCTCTACCAATAGAGTTTTGTGACTTTGATTAGGTTGTCTTTCCAACTATATTTATATTACCTTATATATTTTGTTACATTATTCACAAAGTAAAGAATACTGTAAACAGTTCCGGAAGGTAGTCAGCCTTAGAGTGTTACGTATTAGGAAAAGTTGTGAGGAAAGGCCAGATAGAGGATCCAGTTAGCTTAGTGGAAATCTAGGCAGAAGGGATGGAGAGGAAGGGTCTAAGACAGAGGAGAAAAATAATATTTGGGAGTTAATGTATTAGGGATCCTTTTTCTCTTAAAGAGTAAACTGATAAGAGAACTATGGGTGAAATTATTTCACTCATTCATTCAATAACCATGTACAGAATCCCTACCATATATGGTGTGCCAGCCATTCTGCTAGTGATAGCTGCTCTGGGCAGCTGAGAAAGGAAGATGGAGATGTAAATATTTAAGTCGAGTGTGGAAGGAGCTAGCATCTCTGTCCTTTTCATAGAAATAAATCTTCTATAGCAGTTGTTTTCCAAGGGTGTCCCGTGAACCACTCACGGCCTGTCTCAAACTACAGTCTTTTCATGTTGATGTTTCGGAGAGCTCTTCAATTATAAATGGAGATCACTGAAAGACACATGTAGCAGCACTAGTTACCCTGCTGCTGGCTGATCCCTCTACTCCAGCTGGAGTTCTAGACTAAGTTGGCATCTGCCTGGAGGCTTGGAGACTAAGAGGGATGGAAATAGAAAATGTCTTCAAGGAACTTACCTGTGAACCTCTGAATTTGTTCAAATTAAACACCTCTTTACCCCAGGCTGCAAAGCTTCAATCATTGACTTCCCTCTTTGCTGTAAAAGACAAAGACCAAAGTTCAAATGGTGGTGAATTTTTAAAAGTGTGTTAATAACGCAGGGGCAGGGGGCTGGATAGAGTGAGTCAGGGATCAGGCTGAATTTGATGCCTGCCTTTGCCATGAATTGGGTGTGTGACTTTGAACAAATCATTTAACCTCCATTCCCCTCTCAGAACCCTGGTTTCTTGTCTGTAAAGTAAGGGCATTGGTCTATTTAGGACATTACAAATGATTCTTTTTTGCTCCAAAGTCCTCTCCTGTTATGGAGTGAGCACTCCAGTAGCTGAAGTTGGGGATGTTTTTATCACAGCAGACAGACACAAGTTAAGATGCTTGCTGTATAGAGCTGTTAAGGACTTTTCTGCCACTAAGATGGTTTGTTAATAGAAGAATTTGGAAGAGCAATTTATAAAATTCTTTCACACTCAATGTCATATTTAATTCGTACAAATGCCTCTGTACACAGACTTTATTAACATATTATAAATAAGAAAATACTCCGTGAAGATATTATACAACCCAGCCATTGCCTAAGTGACAAACTTAGGGCTTGAAATGGGCCCTTCGAACATTAGATTTCAAATTCTGTCCACAAGGGATTCCCTTCCTAGCCAAGCTTCACTCATTGTGCCCTCTCCCTTACCTCAATTACTCTCCTACTGTAGTCAGTTTCTGCTCTCACCACACCACAGTGCATGCTCTTCTGAGTCACGGGTGTCTCCCTGAAGGCTGCCGAGGCCAGTGGATGCTTCTGGCTCCAACTTTTCTTGACCTCCCACTGTATTCATATGTCACCACTTCCACTCCTTGAAACTTTCCACTTTGGGGTTTCTGGACACCACTTCCTTGTAGTTCTCCTCCTGCTCTTTGCTCTAGACCATCTGCAGCACAGTCACCGGGAAGCTTATTTCAATATTGATTCCTGGGCCTCTCCCAGACCCATTCAACCAGAACCTCTGAGGGTTAGACCAAGGAACTGGCATCCAACAAGCACTTTGATGATTTTTATACACACTAACATCTGAGAACCACTGCCCAGTATGATAATAATTCCTAAATCTATATTCCAATCTAGACCTCTCTCCTGAGTTCTCGACCATATATCAAATTTCCTTCTAGACATGTTCCTTCTGGACTATTCCTTCTGGGTGTTCCTCAGGTACACAAACTCAACATTTCCAAACAAGTCACTTTTCCTCCAAATAATTGGACCACCCCATGTGTTCCCCTTTTAGTGAATGGTTCCAGCATCCAAACAAATACCCATATCAGAAATTTCGGAATCATCTTCCCACAACCAGTTGGTTAATAAATTATATTCATTGCCCATTAAATATATCGCAAAGTTCTTTCTCTTCCTCATTTCTTATATCTTAATATGAGCATTCATCACTGCTACCAGAATGATCTTCTTAAATATGCAAATCTGATTACGTTCCTTTCTTGCAGAAAATCCTCTCTTGGCTCAAAAAACCTAGAGGACAAATCTGTAAGCCTGTTGCCTGGCATTCGAGGCCCTTCTTGATCTGAGCCCTGCCCGCCTACATGGTCGCCATATGGAATACTGTTTTCTGAACAAGGCTGGCTCTTTCCAGTCTCTGTACATGCTACTCTTTCTCCCTAGAATGTCCTCTTCTCTGTTTACTTAACAAACTACATGTTTACACTAACTTCCACTAAGAAACCATCCCTGATTCCTTTGGGCCAACCTAGCTACTCCTTCCACCATACTCCCAAATCTTCTCTACTGAATTGTTCCTGTAGTCTGGGTCTCTTTCTTCTCCCTAACTCCCTACATGGAAACATTTTATTTATTTATCTTTAGCACCTAGCATTCAATAACTGTTACTTACGCAACTGTTATTAACGTGAATGAATAATAGTACTTATATTTACATAGTGCTCTATATTTCACGAAGTACTCCTTACTTGATACTTATTTCTGTTTTTATTACTGCCACTTTCCAGTGAGTCATCTGTCTTTCCCTTCTCAGATTTAACATTCTCTTTAGCTTTTTATAGAATAGCCCATATAGAAGAGAAAAAGAACAGCGTGGGCCCAGGACAGCATAGCAGTGTATGGGAATAGTGGCTTTCTATGGAGCTGTCTACCTGGCTTAAAGAATACTAAAATTTGTAGTTGTCCTGAGCGAGACACTGAAGGATGGAAAGGAGTCAGCATTATCTTTTAATTTGTTGAAGGGGTCTATGGAACCTTCTTTTGAATATAAATTCTTCCTAGGAAAAGTAATATTAATAAAGATACTATATAGTTTCCTTAATAACTAATGACGTGGTGCATTTTTTCATATGCTCATTACTCATGTGTATGTCTTCTTTAATAAAATGTCTATTCAAAAAAATACTATGTAATACTTAGAAAATCATATACTATAGTTGGATGAACTGTGTTAAAAAAAAAACAAACTTACAATCTCTAATTATGTGTATAGCTGTAAGCAATAAAGATGATCAGATCCCATGCCCTAAGTCCAAGGAATAAATCAAAGAATGAAGGGGAATCATTCTCTCCCTCATTGTTAGTGTTTTACTCTCTGAATAGACAATTTTTCTTTAATATTTTGAGTCATTACTTGTTTAAAGCAAGAAATTTTCCCTGACAATTCATATCTTATAGAGAATTATGTACACACCCATATACGTATATATTTGACTTTTAACCAATTTTCCTGTTTCCAGTTTATTATGTTTCAGTTCCATGCAGAATTATGTAATTAGTAACCTAAAATAGAATATCTATAGTTAATTCTAATACATCATATAGTCCAAATTAAGGAAAATGTAATGCAAATGCAAATTTGTGTATTATCATAGGCACTGCCTTGTATATAGTTAGTATTCAACAAATGTTTAGTAATTGAATGAGTCATAAAATAACAGTGTACAGTGCTATGGGGAAAAAACTGGAGACTTTTTAACAAAACTCTTCTATTTTGGATACATTTTTCTTATGACCAAGTAGTTATAAATTCAGAAGTATCTCAAACAGTTGAATTTTTGGTCCAAAGAGCATGCATGTTTGACCTACGATAATCAAGAAAAAGTTATGAATAATTACATAGGAAATGAATAAGTTTAAAATGAAAAAGGCTAAAAAAATCATATCAGCTTAAATTTCTTTCTTTGTACGAGGTTGTGTATGGGTAACAGAGGGAAGGAGAGACTGAGCTGTGGAACCTATTTTGGTGACAGTCTTGTACGCTGGGGCAGGCACCCTGCTAGAATTACATAAGGATGTATATACCCAAGAAACAACATTGGTTAGCATCATGTATGTTATTCTGTTTCCACTTGGGTCATTCTTAGCCTAACTTAATCCTTTGTATAAGAAGATAGAAATAGCTATTCATGCTACAAGAATATATTGTACAACACAGAAAATATAGCCAATATTTTATAATAACTAAATATAAATGGAGTATAACATTTAAAAATTGTGACTCACTATCCTGTACACCTGTAACTTATATAATATTGCACAACAAATGTACTTCAATAAAAAAAGAAAAGAAATAGCTATTTATGTTTTTTACTAGAGGATTTTAATAATGTCTTTTGAGGACAATTTTCATAATAGGATGATTTTAAAATTTTTATTGTCCATAACATTCATCATCAACAAAATGCAATTAATTCTAAGTTTCTCAGCAGTATTTAACATGCTCAGATGATATTATAAATATTGATGAAAATAAAAGAACCACTTCTGTTCAAGAGCAAAAGGTTTGGTGCTAAATATCTTGATAGCTGGGGAAATTCTTCTCTTTATACCATTACTCTGTGGTAACTAGCTTTATTACATTTGATTAGAGATCCTTTATCTGCAGTTTATTTATTTATCCAACTTAAGTAACAGACATTTTTCATGAATCTAGTAATATATGTTGCATCCTAAGCTAGGGATACTGGGGATAGAAAGAAATACAAATTCAGGTTATGGCCCTCAAGGCATTACAGTCAAGTTGGGGTTGGAAGGGTCAAGAAGACATAAATAGACAAATATTGTATCAGTAATAAATGATACAAAAGATACTGCACAAGATGGAAGGAATGTCACAGAAAGGGCATCCATCTTGCAACTGTGAGGAGAGGGGGCTAGGGAGGCCTTCCTGGAGGAAGTGTTACCTGAGTTATGCTGTTAAATAACGTTACGGCTACAAGGATGTCTTGAAATTGGTAAATTATTCCGAGAGTTGACCCTGCTCTCCACTCTCCCTCCTCTGGCAATATTAGAGTATTAGGTACAAGAGGTTCAGGGCCATGGGTGGCAGAAATTGATAATTTACCCAACATCTCTTCTCCTCTATTAGATGTCCCCTCATTATTTTGTTGGATACACAGATGCCTGAACTAAAGACATATTTCCCAAGCACCTTTTATTTAAATATGAGCTCCTTGATTGGGTTTTGGTGAGTGGGATATAAATAGAGAAACATATGGCAGATTAAGGAAGATTTCCTTAAAAGATGGTTGGCAAATACTTGGTCCTGCTTCTTTCCTCTTCCTCGTCTGCTGCTTGGGATTTGGATGGGATGGCTGTAGGGCCATTCGGGGTGAAGAAGACAAAGGCTGCATCCTGGGGATGCAGAGCAGACGTCTGGACGTAGCCCGGGTCCCTAAGGACTTCAGGCAGCAGGGCCAACAGAGCAACTCTAAATTGCTTCCTTCTGACTTACAAGTGAAGGAGAAATTAAATTCTATCTTGATTAAGTTGATGCTGTTTTGGGGGGGCCGGGGTGGTCTGCTGCTGCTCTCAGCTGAACCTAATTTTATCTGACATATCATGCCCATCTTACTCACCAGCTCTTAGCACACACACTGCTTAGTACACATCAGGTGCCCAATCATGTTTTCAATGAATATATGAATCTCCACATAAACATCAAAATGACTTACGCAAAATTTGCCATGCCTCAATAACTCCTAATGATTTTTTTAGAGGGGTTATTTCCAGAGAGTGAGGCAGATTACAGAAGCACCTTACAGAAGCTGCTTTAACTCATTCTGGGAATTAGACAATTTCTTTGATATCTTAATTGAAACATTCAAAAGTTCACTGACCTTCTAAATATTCATACGACTTTCCTCCCTCTGACTACAACATTGCCAACGTGTTATCATATTATTGCAAACAAAAAGCAAAATTGACAGAACACTTAAACCAAAATAGATATCTTTGCCAACTGTGCACTGAAGGACTTAATGTTGCATTGTGTTTATGTTCTGCCTACCCAGGTCTTGGGGAGAGGTTCAGAATACCAACCATGCCAGTATTATCAACATTCTCCCAAACACATGCTTTGTAGAAAAGCACTACTTATTAGGGGCAAGACAAGGTTGTTAAGAAGACTCATATCATTTAGTTTGTTCCATGTATAATGAAGTCTAAAGAGTAAATATTTTAGAAAACAAAAAAATACTTTAAAAAGATTCCAGTTCATTGATGGGAGTGTGTTTTATTAAACATTTTGAGATGCAGCAAAGAGCATTAGATGCAGAGAGCTGAGCCTTGGGTAACTTCAGTGCCGGTTGTTTTCACTTTCCATCTCTCTGTAAAATGGTGCAGTATTTACTCACCACATTTCATTATCTGTGTTGAAACAGATAACATCTTGAAATAGCTTGAACTGCTCAGATATAAATGTTTTTAAAAAACATGGCAAAATGTTTCTTCTGTATAGCACAGGGAACTATGTTCAATATCTTGTAACAACCTTTAATGAAAAAAATATGAGAACAAACATATGTATATATATGCATATCTGGGACATTGTACTGTACACCAGAAATTGACACATTGTAATGGACTGTACTTCAATAAATAAAATAAAAATAAGGGAAAAAAAAGAAAAAAAAAAACCATGGCATTTTTCTAGAGTAGAGAAGAAAGGAAGGAAATTTAAATTAGTAGTAATTTACATGTTGTGCCCATCTCTGGGCAGCTTGCAGTGATTTTTCCTTTATTGTTCATCACTTATTTTCAAAATGACTACTCAGAAATAAAGCTGGAGCAGCAGCTTTTGTTCTCTCCTGAAATAGTTGTATATGAGAATTCTCCTCTTGACACTGTACTTAATTTGGGGATGAAGATGAGTTGCTTTTTACAAACAGAAGAAAAGAGAGAGAGAGAGAGACGAAGAAAGAAAGAAAGAAAGAAAGAAAGAAAGAAAGAAAGAAAGAAAGAAAGAAAGAAAGAAAGAAAGAAAGAAAGAAAGAAAGAAAGAAGACAGGAAAGGAAAGGAGGAAAGGAAAGGAAAAGAGGAAGGAAGGAGAAGAAAGAAAGAGAAAGGAAGGGAGGGAAGAAGAAAGAAAGAAAGAGAGAGAAGATGGAAGAAAGAGGGAGGGAGGAAGGAAGGAAAGAAAGAAGGAAGAAAGGAAGGCAGAAGGGAAGAAAGAGAAAGAAAGGAACCATACTAGCCTATGATTCTGATTATCTATGAATTAAAGAAAGCTCAAGTTGATTTTCCAAAGTGTTGGGGTTTTTTTTTTTTTTTTTTTGGACAATACCCTCATTATAGAAAATTTTATTTGATAATTCTTTCTTTTTGGACCAGAAGAATTTATCATCAGAAGTAACTTTCCCTTTTCCAGTTTCTTCATACCTAAAAGTCAATGGTTGCAGTGCTGGAGGAGTAAATATAATCCAGTACAATCATGAAGCAAGTTGAGGAGAGAGAGGCTAGAGGAGACCACTAATGGAGATGGGTTAGAGAAAAGGGCTCAGCGGTTCACAGAATGAAGAATTTTCACCAAGCAATTAGAATGACTCTCAACATTGTTTCAAGGTACTTATGTACCCAAACAGTAGCCTCATGTGTAGGATTCAGCAAATACTTCTTTAATCAAAACTGCTGTGGCTTGCCTGGGCCTCATTTTCTTTATCGTGTTTTACAGATGAGGAAGTAGAGGCAGGACCAGCTACACGGTTTGCATAAATGAAAACGGGCCCCTTGTTAAAAAATTACTAGGCATTTCAAGATGGCGACACCAGAGCATTAAACAAATCAGAGGCTGTCTCTGAGCGCTGGACCCTGTGTGACTACATAGGCTGCCTGTCTGTGTCCTGAGAAGAGGTCAGACAGGTGAAATTATTTGCCTGATGTGATGAAACTGGTTAGGAGCAGAGCTAGACTGACGATTCCCTGTTTAGTTTTTCTTTTTTTCCTCTGCATTCTATTATTTTTCCATATTCACTTCACGTTTAGCTTAGGATAGTATATATTTATTTATTTATTCATTCTTTAATTTAATAAATATTTCTTGAATGCAGACCATATGGCAGGCACTGTATTAAGAATCAAGGGAACAATTATAACACAATTCCTTTCCTTAAGTACTGCTTAACACTGGGTGCAGAATAAAGGGTTTAAGGGGAAATTTTTTATTTCTACAGAGATTGTGGGGAAGGTGGAACTCTCATATACTACCACTGAACATTAAATAAGTAATAATTTTCTAGAGGGCAGCTTGTCCACATGAGACAAATGCCTTAAAATGGGTATACCCCTTGGCCCAGAAATAATACACGTTGGAATTTATCCTGGGGCAATAATAAGAAATGTGGGCCAAGTTATACTTACAGAGTTGTTCATCATAGTGATTTTTTTCTTTATAAATATCCAAGAATTTGGGTTTTGTTAGGCACATTTTGGTATACCTGTTCTGTTAGCACATGGCCGTTAAAAATGTGGCTTTAGAAAACTATTACCATGGGAAAATGTTTGTAATATATAATCAGCTTTCTGTTTGTAACTAGAGAAGTGGGGAAGAATGTACACCCAAATGTTAGCAGCGATTAACTTTTAGGAATTAGTTTTTTCTTTAGAAACCCTTTACTTGGTTGTATTTTCTAATAATTCTTTATAGAGTATATTTTATTTTTATAATAAAACAAAACTTTAAGTTCCACCTGTATTAAACTAGGAAAATATACATTTTCTTAAATTCCTTGAGAAGGGCAACAATTATATATTTTACTATTGGGGAAAATTAATAATTACATTTCATGTATAAAAGCTTCTGATAGACTAAATGTCCATCGTAAACTCGTGTGAATTGCAGTATTTCCCTTATAGAAGGATTCTTACAGGTCATATTTCTATCTTCCAAATGAAGAAGAAATTGACTCCAAAATAGCCTTGATAAATGATCTAAACCTAGTGAATTCAGAGATGAATTCATTTTATTCATAAAAAACTGGATTTTAGCTGAAGTATAACAAATAGAAACCAATTTGGAATCAGAGCGTCAGTATTCTGTAACTACACTTTAGCTACTTAGGTACAATTGTGTGTGGTAGATGAAGGAGTGGGTGTGTTATGGGATAGATGCTCTTTGAAAAATCCACTGTAACTGAATAGCTGACTTTTGGTCACTGTGCTTGTTATTTTGTAAGTGTTTAGTCACCACTGACCAAAGACTGTATTTTTTAATGCCTGCATAGGGAAGTTAGAAGCACCTCACCCAGAGCACTCTAATAGGGGCTGATCTACCAGACCCTATTCATAAAAATACCTACAACAAGGATTGATTTAGAACCTCACTTGGTAAATTATTTTATATTTGTAACTGTATAGGTAAAAAACATTTTATAGTCATATTTTGGGATATGGAAGGGCAATTTTCAAAAATTATTATGAAATTATAGAAGCCAGAAATGCACACACAAAAATAATGTGAAAAATAATTGAACTCAGAAACAGAGACTAGAAAAGTGGTTGCTGGAGGCTGGGGTAGGGGTGGAGAGAGGATAAGGAGAGGTTGGTAAAGGGTACAAACTTTCAGTTTTAAGATGAATGAATGAACAAGTTCTGAGGCTATGATATATAACATAATGACTATAGGTGATAACACTGTACTGTATAGTTGAAATTTACTGAGAGTAAAACTTATCAAAAAAAAAAAAGGCAGTAAATATGTTAGGTGATGGATGTGTTAACTAACCTGATGGGAGAATCTTTTCACAACCTATATGTATATCAAATGATCATATTGCACACTTTAACTATCTTACAGTTTTATCAATTATACTTCAATAAAGCTGAAAAAAATAATATGAATAGTCTGGTGTCAATTTTATAAGGAAAAATACTCAGAGAAAAATACGTAGAGATTATAAGAAAATGTTAATAATAATTATCTCTGGCGAAAAGTTTGCAGTATAATTTCAGAATAAAAAAATTCTGCCTAAGAGAACAATTCCTTTAGAACAATACTGAATGCAATGCACTACTAGAAGGAGTTGGATAAGTCACAAGACTGTTAACTAATGAAATAAAGACTATAACAACATTTTGTAAGGAAGCAAATGAAACATTGAAGATACAAACATTCAAAGAAATGATTATCTTTGCCTTATTCTTGGGTAGATAAGAATAAAAGAATAGTCATCAAATGGGCAAAAAAGAGGACACTTGGACCACATGGTTGCATGCCAAACTGAGAAAGTAACACTGGGGATAGATTTTGCATTGACCCATGGTTGAAGCTGGGAGGAAGGGCAGCGGGAAGAACAACTGTATTTTTTGCTGTCTTTTGTTATCTTCCAGATGTAATACTACTTCATTATATCAGTCACCTCCTACCACGTCCCAAGAATGTTCTTTAGCCCTAAATATTGTGGAGAAATTGCTTTTTCCTACAATGTGATTGTGATTAACTAAAATTCCTGCTAAATTTTACATATTGATAGTAAAAACTCCTGCATAGCATAGCAAAATCTAGACTTTATTAACTTAGTAATTAAAAATATTCAGTCACATAAAAAATAAAAACACTGGTTCCTCAAAAAGTTAAACATAGAGTATCACCAACAATTCCACTTCTGGGTATATAGACAAAATAATTGAAAATGGGGTCTCAAATAGATACTTGTACACCAATGTTCTTAGCTGCATTATTCACAATAGCCAAAAGGTGGAAATAACCCAAATGTCCATCAATGGACGAATGCATAAACAAAATGTGGTAAATACATACAGTAGACTGCATATCAGTCTAAAAAAGGAATAAAAATCTCATTCATCTTACAACACAAGTGAACCTTGATAACATACTGCCAAGTAAAGTAAGCCAGACAAAAGAACATAAATTGTATGATTCCTTTAATGTAAGTTACCTAGAATAGGCAAATACAGGGACAGAAAACGTAATAGAGTTTACTGGGGGCTGGAGGAAGAAGAGAATACAGTTATTGCTTAATGGGTACTGAGTTTCTGTTTGGGGTGAGAAAAAAGTTCTGGAAATGGATGGTGACGATGGCTGTACTACATGGCAAATGTACTTAATATCACTGAATTGTATGCTTAAAATGGTTAAAACAGTAAATTCTGTTATGTATATTCTACCACAATAAAATGTATATTAAAAATAAAAATTAAAACAGTATTTAACTCCCACAGAAATTTTGAAAAATGCCACAGCTTCATACCAGAAATGGCTCTTGTTTTTGTATGTGCATTATATTTAATCTTTCAAGCTTATAATTCAATTTTAGCTTTATCTGTCTTTCAAACTTTGAGATTGTTCAGTTCTTCAAATTTCTCAGCAATCAGGGCCAGACTACTGGACACTCTACAGGGGAAAAAAAAACGTTTCATGCTATTAACCAAACAAAGCTAAACAGAGTCCTTAATAAGCTAATGTTCATTTAAAGAAAAAATCTTCACCGTATGGTTTGCTGCCTTTTTCGAATGTAAATGACTAGAAACCTTTCTGTATCTCCCTGACCCAGTGTTCCCTGGGACATGATTTGGAGAATACAGCTAACATGGGTGGTGCAATTTGTGGGCTGGCCCCCCCACACTGATGGATTCATTTATTCTCTTGTCATTTATTATTTTATTCTCTCTGTCATTTATGGATCAGTTTCACATTTATTGATTGATTACCAACATTGTGCCAATCAGTATGCTAAGTACATGCAGTGTCTCTGGTGAACTTCCGACATGTAAATGTGAATAATCTGAAATACCTTCTATTTATTCATTTATCTCTGAGCCTAGCCAATTAAAGACTTGCCCAATTTCACGTGGGACCATCTCACTTTATTACATGAAAGAAATGAGAGAAGAGGAGCTTCCTAACTGAGATGGGCATGGTTTAGGATGTGAAAGGAGGATCTTCACATCTAGCCAAAGACCTTTCCTCCTTTGCCCTCAAATGATGGTGAGTTTGCTTTCTCCTCCAGCCCCCAGGTTCACACCATCAGACCATCTCTACTTTTGCATCTCTACTTTTCATGTAAGTGGATCTGGGGTTTCCAGGCCAGGAACACGGGACACAGTATTCTTTGGGAGTCCTCTCCCTCTACAATCCTGTTTTCCCAAGGGAGAAACCTCCTTGGCCTCCAAGTGCCAAAAGCTTATTCATTTATTCATCAAAAATATATGAAGTATCCTCTAGTGTTTGAATTTTGCCAGGCACTCTGGATACAAAAATGAGTAAAGTTTGTGGCTTAACTAGAAAAGCTAGACACATACAAATCTAACAAAAATGCAGTGAGGCTAAGTGATGTACTATCAGCCTTAGCTGAGTTACAGCAATTCCAAATGCCTGCTGAATGTGTATTATGCACCTAACATTGTTTTAAGTGCTCATGTATTAACTTGCTATATATCCGTAACAAACTCGTGAGGGAGTGACCTACATTACCCCCGTTTGATAGATGCAGGAACAGGTCCACAGTTACACAACAAATAAATGGCTGATCTGGATTTGAGCACTGGCAGTTTGACCTCAGAGCTGGTACTGTTGGGCACTGTTCTCTGGTGCTTCTGTAGTGTTCATATAAGGTTGTAGAGGAGAGGCTGCTTCTGGGAACATCATTGTGGAATAGTACTTGAGCTGGGTCTTGATGGATGAGTCGCATTTCACTGAGCACCGTGTGTATGTGTGGAAGTGGGCAGGAGAGCAGGGGGAAGGGATTGCTGTGTGGATGGATGTGTAAGCTGTGCACAAGGTGCCCAACCAAGAAAATGAGGGGCACTGGAATCTATACCCTCTCCACTCCCTGAGCTGTGCACCCACCTGGGGGAAAGGCTGCAATGTGCAGGAAAGTGCAGTTCTTTTTATCTGCTTTCTAGGAGTAGTTTTGTGGGACAGATCAACTATGAGTTAAAATTTATACTAAAAAACTCGATCTAAAAGGCTCTTTTGTACTTTTCTTCCAATTTGTGCCTCATAACTCCAGCACTTCAGACACTGTCAGCAATGCTGCCTTCTTATCATCACTGGGCCTGCCTTCCTTCAAATTACCCTCATTGCAAAATCAATTCTTCCTCCTCCCTAACCATAAGAACATGTCCACATTTTAAAATACATCTAAGAAGTGATTGGTTTCTTCATAGTTTACATTATAGCTGATCATCCTCCTTAAAATTCTGGAAAGAGATTGCTTATAAAAGGAAAGAACATGTAATTAGTAGAGTTTCAGGTAGAGGGCAGATGTTTTTGCAGAGACAGAAAAATTTGATAGCTTATGGGTAAAATTAAGAGGTCTATCCATCTATGTTCTCTTTAGGTTTGAGAATCTTACAGCAGTATTTACTCTTAGTTGGCCTCTCCATACAACTGATCTTAGAAATTCACTATCAAGTACAGTTAAATCAACACTTGCCCCTCCTTTATGCCCGTGGTCAGCTCTGTTTCTTTGTTCTTCTGGATGTTGGGCTGTTGCTCCTCTGACGATGGTCATTAGCTTACATCCCCACAGATCCTCTAACCAGATCCACCCTGGAAAGTCATCTCCAGCCCTAGCCTCAGTCCCAGCTTGGGGAGATTGCACCTGACCAAGATGTTGCCATTGAACACTCAGCATGATCTGTCTCCAATCCATTAACTAATATTATTTAATAGAAACTTCACATGATGTAGAGTTGTTGCTCACAGCAAGCCTAGAAATGTTCTGTTGGCGTCCCTCTCTTAAGGTCTTTTTTTAAAATGCAAATACTTCAAGTGTGAATAACACTTTCGACTAATTTACACAGAGGTGTTAGGGATTTTTTTTTTTTTTTTTTGATGGCCCTTTTTTCCTCAGGAGGAGCTTAGGCAGGGAGGTTAGAGAATGGGGGAGGGAGGATTTGCAAAGAGAAAGAAAAAAGGAAAGACTCAACGAAAAGGGAGAGGAGGAATAGGCATAATTGAAACTGATTATACCTAAAGGCTTCATAATTTAGTCACTGCATAGTTTTTACTTTTGCAACAACATTTTAGAATAATATCTTGAGGAAGTGCATCCAATGAGTTTATTGACGCTTCAAAGGAACTCAAGAAGACCTATTGTGAATAGGTTTCCAAATACAGAATTTTTTATAAGTATTGATCCAGACCTTTCATGATATATATTTCAGAGAAGCAAGATTTCCTACTCTTGATAAATAAGAAACAAGTTTCCTATTTACATACCTTCTGGACCATGTGACTTCTTTGATGTTTGTGAAAGAATAAAAACTTTCCCTCAAAGTGTAAGAACATTATACATGCCCTAGGACATATTTGATATAAGGAATAGATTTCCTATAAGCCATCTGAAGAAAAGAAGACTCTCTTATAAAGAGGCACGGTATCTCACAGAACTCAAGGGCAAGAAATACAGTCAGACCTCCCGAAGGACTGGAGCTGAGGATTCAAAAGTTGTCAGTGACCAAGGCAATGCCTGGTATACTTTTTCCCTTCCCTCAATCTCGTCCCCTCCCCCACTATACATTCACCAGTCTTTGATTTTCCTTATCTCTCTGTTTCTACTCTCTTTTTACCCAGTAGTTTTCTTCACTTTACCTGACATCTGTGTCAGGCTGTCAGACTTAGCAAATAAAAATACAGGACGCCTGTATTTTACCTGGCAAACCTAACCTCATGCTCAGCCAATCCCATGACCTTCATCCCCCCCAGGGTGTACATGACCCACAACAAGAGCCAACTGACAGGTCTCTGGGTCCTTATTCAGTATTTACAGGTGGAGGGAATCTAATTACTTCAACTTGGGTCAATGACCAGCCTTACTGAGTAAAGCAGTCACAGGACCCATCTCTATGGGTGGGAAGCATTGTCAGAAAAAGGGTAAGTGCCGATGAGTCAGCCCTAGATGTTACCTACTAAGCATTAACAGAGGCTCTAAGTAGATCAGGCTATTCATATGTTGAAGTTGCTCTTGCAGATTTCTTGAGTTTGTAGATCAAGTTCAACTGGCCTTTGTATTTCCTTGTGTCTGGCTTCTGGTACTTCATACATGTTGGCAAATTGAGTTAAACAAGAAAAATTATTCTATTTCTTTATTAATTTGAATGTTAAAAAATGTGGAGAGAAAACAGAGTAACTATCCAGAAGTGGTGGTCTAAGTTACTAATGTCTCGCCTTTAGGGGATAGCATAACAAGGGATCAAATGGAGAATGATTTGACCTAGTATAGACAAGAGTCTCTGAAAAACTCAGTTATTTAAAAATAGCTTAAATATTTTCTCTATCTTTTGTCGAACAGATATCTTTCAAAACTACATAAAGGCTAACGTATTATCCAATCGCTAAGGGGGAGATTATTTTATTAAACTTTTAGATTAAATGCTTTTTTCCTAATGAACAACTTTTAAAGACCTCTTATAATGGACCATCGCTCTTTTGTTTTCTTGTTTCTTTTTTGGCCATTCATGATACTGTTTACATGATGATTTAATCTTATTTTTCAGGTTGCTTTATGCACAATGGTACCTAATAACTTTTCATGTATTACTTATCACTTATATTATGCTAACTAAACATGGGATAAAATCATCTATATTATCAACATCTAAAGCACTGGTGGCTAAAAGTCATGGTACCATCAATCCAGTTGGTGTCATAATATTATAGGAGACAGAATACAAAGGGGAGGAAATTGAACTTGGATCACGCGACCTAGGCTTGAAGACACATGGTCTAGGTTTAAAACCTAGCTTTCCCTACTATTTACTGTGATGCCTTTGGCAAGTTTCATAACCTCTCTAAGCCTCAGTTTCTTTAGAGCAGGAATAAATATGTCTGCCCTGGCTACCTGCCAGGGTTGTTAATCAAATGAGATAATGTATGTGAAAGTGTTTGTAAACTATAAAACACTTCACAAACATAAGATTCTTCTCATTATTGTTATCTAATAAAAGATGCTTGTGAATCACATTAATAACCTAAGAAAGATGTTTAAGAAAAATGTCATTGCTCTATTGATGGTTACTATGAGCTAGAGGTGTGAGCTATAAAAATAGAACCATTTGTGGGGGAGGGTATAGCTCCATTATAAAGTGCATGCTTAGCTTGCATGAGGTCCTAGGTTCATCCCCAGTACCTCCATTAAAAACAAATAATAATAATAAATAAACCTAATTACCCCCAAAAAATTATTTAAAAAATCCCTTCCTAACTTTAAAAAGAATGAACTAGTCAAAGAAAAATAATCCTCCTGAAATGAGTATTACTTTATGTACCACCTTTAAGGACAAAACTATTCTTATTGCTTATTATTATTTTTTAATGTATAATTTAAGATGAACAGAAAGCACATTACGCTTGGGGGAAATATGAACCATAACCCAAAACAATATGGGTAACAAAGCGCTCATGGTTACCACGTTGTTAAAGGGTGGAATCTTTGAGGCGCCCCTCCCTGCTTATGCCCATGCTGTGCCCCCACCCCCGTCCTCATTTGGTTGGAATCCCCAGAGAGAAGGAAGAACCTAGCTGTTAGTGTATTCTCCGCACCACAGAGAGACTTTACTACTGGTGTCTATTCTTTTCTCATTTTCCCCATGATCTGAAGCCCCACCACGTAGTAAAATGAGAAATAGCTCCTCCTCACAACATGGCAGGAGACTCATGGGAAAGCAAAGGTCTCTCCACTGCGGAAAGCTCCTTTCTCTTTTTAACACATTGATCTCCCACTGTGGATGGGGTGCCCCTGAGGAAACACAACTGTCACCCAGATCTGGGTGATCAACACATTAATGAGCTTGGAACATATTGATCTTGTCTATGGTGATTTTCAGGCTCTAGCTGGCGGCCTCGTATACACAGGTCTCCAATAAATTACTCTCAAAAGGATAGACTGGTTGATTATAGCTTGGCTAAATTATTATATTCTCAAGAAGAAAGATAAATATCTTTTTGTTAATTGATCCATTTAACTATATAAAAATGATTTTACAAAGACTTTGGTCCTGCGATCATCTATGGATGCAATTCCCCAATATACAAAGTAGTTGTGGAACAGACTGTTAAATCAAGCTCTTAAATACTATTAAATCAAACACTTGCAACTTGCCTTATTTGGGAACACTTGCAATATCCATTTTGAATATTAATAAGGCAATGTCCCTGTCCTCTTTTATATTAATGATTTTATTATTCTTTATCATTTAAAATTTTAAAGTCATTTGAATTCATGTCTAACCAGACTGAATTACATTTCAAGTCTGTGCTGTTAACTGGGAAATCATTAACATTTACAAAGGAAAAACAAACAGGCTATTTCTAGGCAAGTTTTATGTTTACAAGTTGTAGAAAGATTGCTTATTTTGACCAGTGAGATTGGTCTGGAGTGGTGAACTTTTAAAACAAGATGGACTATGGCCAATTTGAGCTAGAGACAAAGAAAATGAGTTATGAAAACAAAATATAGGCAGGACAGAGTCACACTGAGGGGCAGTTTTTAATATGGAATTTATTCTATTTACTGGTTATTATTCTATTTCTTTTGTTAGGTTCATAGATTCTGTAGTTGGAACATTTCAACTAGTTAATATATCAGGTTTGCTCATGTATTCACTGCAGAGTCTGTAACTGCTTGTCATATCATGATGTTTTATTTGTTTCATGCTGCTGTCACCATCTCCATCCAGGCCTATGGAATTCTGCCCCTGGTTTACACCGTCAGTTTTCTGTCCTTTTGCCTGAAAAAATTATCTCCACTTTGTTGCTTTCCTTTGTGACTTGTCTCTTGCTTAGGTCCCAAGTTTCTGCCTAACTGGTTGGAGGAATACTTCTGGGCTTGCCACTGTAATTTGTTTAATTAGGTCCAGGTCATGGGAACAGAGCAATGATTCTGAGAATGGTTTGCCCTCAGCTGAGGTCTGGCCACCCCAGAGAATAGAGTTAACGTTCTGGGAGCCACAGTATCCTGTCTCAAAGCAGGGGACATGTAGCCCTGAGAAATCATTCTGGGAGAAAAAAAACCTGGGAATTAACCTGAAAATGGGAGACACTAGCGGGTAGACTGGAACAAAGTATCTGCCATGCTTAATGGCAATTACAATGGTCATATACCTTGGCTCAGTTGTCATGCCTCAGTTAAAACAAGTGTAATATATCTTCTACTTCAGAAGCAATCACATTCTTATTATCGGTCAAATCTTTCCTCTTGGATGCCACCAAAACTTTTTCTGTAAAATTTTACTAAACTGAGTTTTGGATTACAATCATTAATTCATTTATCAAAACAGTATTTTTTTTCTGGCAGAGAAATAGATAAAACTTATAAAAGCAAAACAAAACAAAACCAGTCATATGTTGTAATAAAGGGAACATTTTGACATTCTCCAAAGATGACTCTGGGTATTGAAAATGAAGATAAAACATTAGAACAATGCTATAGAAACATAATAGCTCTATCTTCATGTTTGCTCACATGTACAATAGACTTAGTAATTGCATAAATGTCTTTTGCTGCCCGTATTCAACACGTCACCGAGGTTATGTAAAATTAAGAATCACTTTTGTCCCATTTGAAGCAGGAAAAAATATCCCATAGAGGGTAATTAAACTTTCTCTTTTTTTCCCACAAATCTTTTTCTTAAAGAATGACTTGCTCACCACAGAAGAATTTGGGGGACAATACAGATTAATTACTGAAAATAGACACTGTGGAGCATACACATAAAATCAAACTGTTGAGGTAGAGTTCTTTGGATATTACGATTTTAAATATGTTTGTTTATAATCAGTTCAAAAAACTATTAAAATAAACCATATGCACAGGATTGCTAATGACTGACTCAGGATTGCTGCAAACCCTGCTAAAACATAATATTTGGAAAATCTGGTCCTTATTGGGCAATACAGTCAAGGGTGGGGGGCTGGTGTGGTAAGAAATGAGGTTCTCATAACATTCTCATGAAAGTTCAGTGGCCAGGGGAAAAAAAAGTCTGTCGTGTCCTTATCATGTTTGTGTAACATTAAAAAAAAAAATCACTGTTCTAAAAATTGTGCAATAGAAAAGAGTCATACTTGGAGCTTTGTAAGACTGCAATCCATGGGACACAGATGTCATATAACTAGGTACTGAGTTACCTGTTCAGACATGTTTTTGCTGTCCTTGAGTATTCCTCAGGAGTTCAGGTATAATTATAACTAAGATTTAAAGTACTTAGTAATGTACCTATATAGCATTTGTATAATTACTTCTTTTTGGTAAAAATGGAACATTTATTTCTGAGTTAAAGACATGAGTACAAAACACAGCATTTCCCAAGATTATGCTTTCAAGTGTTAATTTTTAGTGGAAAAAAAGAAATCAATTTTGTAAGTAAAAATCAATTTTTTCCCACTAGTGCTGAAATTTAAAATACACTAGGAGATCAAATTTCATCAGAAATACAGGCATAGCAACCATTGGCTAGCTTAGGGTTAGACTTAAACTGTTAGGCAGAATTTAAAATGTGATAAACTTGTTGAGACAGTGTCCAAACCTTTTCTGCTTTCATTTGGAGATATTTCAAGGAACACCATATGTATATGATATATCTGAAATATATATATATTTCTTCCTCCTCCTCCAATTCTTACTGAACTGGTTAAAGTTCCTAATACTGGAGTATTTATAGTACACAAAGAAAGTAAATATGAACATTGACTACTACTCCTGTATTGCAGAAACAACCAGAATTCAAGATAAAGAGAAAGAAACTGCTAGGAGCCTTCTTTCTTTCTAACTAAACCTACCACACCCATCACAGGAGGACAAAGTTCAACGTATGAATATGCACAAGCCTCCCTGGAAGTGGTGCCTGACAGATATTTTTTTTAAAGTGACATGTGCCAACAAAATGCCACATACTTCATTCCCTTCTTCCTTGTAAATAGTGCTTTCCTGCAGTTTACTTCTTAAGTGGTTCTTAAGCCAATTCCTTACTAACGTGGTTTCTCCCAAAGCTAACAATACGCTAGTGCTCTGAGGGCACAAACATGAAGGTTCTTAGGAACTGTCCAGGAAGTTTCATTGTGATAGGGCAGTGCTTAAATGTAGGAAAAGGGGGGAATATAAGCCTTCAAAGCTCTTTTGCATACAAAAGGGGAAAATCATACAGAAATAACTTATGCTTAAGAAAAAAAAGAGAGTTCATGATACTAGTGGTGGTAGATCCTAACAGTTCTAAATTGTTGATGGTTGGAAGAGGGAATAAAGTGTTTTAAACCATCAAGCATTCTTACCTGCAACTGCTTCATAAATGCTGGATGTTGGATTTGTTTTAGGGTATCATCCTCCTTTGTTTCAGATGGACTTATATTTGTAAATTAAGTAAATAGTATTTCTTTTGGTTAAGTATTTATAAAGGAAGTACCCACCATTACCATTGGGAAAGCCCATTGAAAAAGTCATCCAAAAACAGATCCCTAAGTCCACTAACTTCCTTGGTGGGGCAACATGCCTTTCAGAAGAGATTTTGATTATATGATCTGACTGTCCTTTCTCTAGCTGAATCTGAGACGGGGGTTGAGGAGAGGGTACTTGGGAAAGAAACGAGATCATAAAAGGGAACTCTTGGCCAGAGGAGAGGAAGTAGATTCTGCAAACGCACAAGTAGACTGCGGCCCCAAGAGAGGACCCCGGAGCAGATCCCTGTGAAAAGGCAGGTTAATAAACTCTAGGTTCCAGGATGAACACCTCACATCCATGTTCTTATTCTCCTTTTCTTTATTATAATATCTTAGAGCTTCTTCAAGCCTTAGTATAATGTCCTAAAATGTGTTACCTGTGCTTCCTCAATTCAAAGTGCGGGGAAATCCATTTCTGTGCTGTGGGAGGAGACTGTGTCTATACTTTGGGGAAGTTAATGAGCCTGAAGAACTTCAGCCAGGGGTGAAGAGTGGAGAAATCTGAAGCAGCTGCCCAGAGGGAGTCAACATAAAACACTCAGGATGGATTTGTGAAACATGTGAGAACTTTCTGCGTGTCTTCACAAAGTCTGGGGGAAGTGACTGGACTCACTGCATTCCCTTGGAGAGAGGCTCTGATCCTTCTTACATATTAGACTTAGATATTAAAGGGAAGAGTGACACTGAACGGCTAGAAAAGCTGTGTTAAATAGTTCATGCCATAAGCTTATAAGAAATGAGAAGGGGGTATATCTCAGTGATAGAATGTGTGTTTAGCATGCATGAGGTCCTGGGTTCGATCCCCAGTTCTTCCACTAAAAAAAAGTAATAATAAATGAATAAACCTAATTACCTCCCCGCCAAAAAAAAAAAAAAAAAAAAAAAAAAAAAAGAATACAAGAAATGAAATCTTATGTCACACCAACATGCTAGTATCTGGCAGTAAAGTAAGATCATGCCAGCAAATTTCAGAATAACTTGGAAGGTAAAGAGAGGAAGCTTTAAATATAAAAGTCTACTACTTCACTAAATGTGATACTTTGACTATTGTGTGAGGACATATAGAAAAAAATACATAGGCAAAGAGAAGAACTTTAAATTCATGTTAACAAAAAATTTAAAAGACCTATTGCTCCACTCATCATGGTGAGAAATGCAAAAAATTGAGAAAACACATCCCTGTCTTTGAGAAGTTTACCATAATGAGGTCTAATTTGCATATAAATAGAAAGATGCATCTGAGACACCAAAGCAAGCAAGTGCAGAAATCCAGATCTTTCTTCCCAGACAGGACATGCCTCCCTGGATAATAACGGCTGGAAGCCATAGGACGTGGTGTCTGCTCTTAGACCAGGTTTGAGATGAGGGAGCTGAGAGAGCAGTAGTACTTCTACTGAAGAAATATCTAGAGTCGGTGGGATGCAACTGGGCATCTAGTTTGTCAGAATTCAGCGGAGAAGGGGAGCCTCGCTGCTGCTTGCCAGCAGGCAGAGGAACTGAGCAGTGCTCTAAGAGAGGGGCTGTAAAGGACGGAAGTCCAGAGCAGGAAGTCTAGAGCCACACTGCCCGAGTTCTCACTTAGACAATGCGCTTCTTTTCTTTAAAGACGTCACCTTACTTTCAGCTACAAGAATCAGTTTAGATGAATCACTAAAAAGATGTTTTAAGACTTGATTTGAGTATTTCCGTCCAGGCTTAGATGAGGTCTTACGTGATCGTTCTGGAGGACCGCTGGTTAAGAGCAATGGGATCATGTCAAGGTGGATTCCCTCCCCTATAACGGAGGTTACGTCTGTTACATTTTAGATCTAGGGTGCAGGTGGGCTTGGGGGCCATCTCGAGAATGATTAGCCGCCAGTATGTTGATTGCAGACTAGCAGCACCATTAGAAGAGTTTCTGTAGTCACTATGGTTCTTCTGCTACAGCCTACCACCTGGTGACATGGCAGTCTCACAGAGTGAAGGAAGCAATGACTGAAAAGGAGCCAACAGATCCTTCTTTGCTGACAGGTATAATACATAAACTGTGCTACCTGGTTAATTGAGATGCTCTACAGAAATATAATGGCATAGTAACACCTTGTTAACAGTAGTATTCTGTAAAGCTAAATGAATTCCTTTGAGATCCTGGACTGTCTTTTAGAAAAAAGTGATGTTTTATTAAAAACTGTAGCATTTACATTACATCTGATTTCCTTCTTTTAAAAAGTGTTATGGTGGTAAAATCATTTTGTACTACATGTACTATGTTTAACAGCAATTAGTTTTTTTTCTGTATATACTGTAGTTCTCTGAGCTAACATTAAAATACGAATTAAAGTCCAGGGAAAGAAAGCTAGGAGAAAGGAGGACAAAAAGGAAATCAGAAACAGACAAACTATACTGCACAGGAAGGGGCTATTTATAGAAAAGGCACATATAAAAAGTATCTCCAAATACCTTTTTAAAAATACAGCTTTTATACTTACACAGTCTATGACTTACTATGGTTTGACTTATGATTTTTTGACTTGACCATGGTGCAGAAGTGGCAAGCATTCAGTAGAAACCATACACTGAATTTTGGTCTTTTCTTGGGTTGGTGATATGCTGTACGATGCTCTCTTATGATACGGGGCAGTGGCAGCCACTGCCGCTCCCAGTCAGCTATGGGATCAGGAGGGTGAACAACCCATACACTTACAACCATTCTGTATCCAGACTATTTTTTCAATTTCATACAGTAGTCAACAAATTACATGAGCTGTTCAACACTGTATTATATACAGGCTTTGTGTTAGATGATTTTACCCAACTGTAGGCTAATGTAAGTGTTCTGAGGACATTTAAGGTAGGTTAGGTTAAGCTATGATGTGTGATAGGTTACCTGTATTAAATGCATTTTTGACTTAATTATATTTTCAACTCATGATAGGTTTATAGGGACATAACCCATCTGTACCTGGAATATTTCAGGTTAAAGTTCCAGGTACTGTACAAAAAGTCAACTTACCATTGTTCAAATTTTCTTGAAGATCAATCTAAGTATCCTTAGTTTTATAGATGGATAATCTAAATTGAGGATTAAGAAAAAAAATCATTGCAAGAAACAAAGCTAGAACTCTTGATTTCTGATTCCTGATCAGCCAATAAAGATACACTTTCATCTCTCTCATCTGAAAAGTTCCAACTATCTGAAATCTTCATTCTAGATTCTTAATGGGGAGAAGCCTCTCAGAAAGAAGTTACCTTTGGCCTTATGCATTTATTATGGCCAGGTAAAAAAGAATTGCATTCTGCTTTTTTTTTTCTTTTTGAGATTGGCATGTGAGACACTGCAAAATTCAGAAGCATGCATGGGATGGCAATTTGATTGCCTAGTCTTATATGAAGGGTCATTCTTTCTCCAACACTATACTCAAAACCTCTTAATCTTCACTTCTATATTGAGCCTGTTAGAACAAAGAAGCTTCTCTGCTGAGAAGTTTCTCCCTCATATGTGATTACCACACCAAGAGTTAACTTGAGATCACACAGTGGGGGATGACTTAGACCCGTGCACAAGCCACACGAGGTCAAGATTAGACATTTAACAGTTCCCTCTCTCCTCAGCCTCAATGCTGAGTGGACTTTGGAGCAGCTGATTCCTAAAACTGGCAGTGAATCACTGAAGTTAGAGTCACCTTAATGTTCAGTGCACAAAGAGCACTCATCTGTCTAATTTAATCGCAGGACTGGCTAAGAAACAAGGTAAAAACACCCACATTTGTTATACCCTTAAATGTCTCCAAGGCCCATGTGCTGAGGCTCTTCTTCCTTATATGTCTTCTTGGCCTGCACAAGGAAAGCTGTGTCTGTGCAGCAAACTGTGGCAGTCTGCATCATGTGGCTGCTCCAATCTATGCTAAAATGCACCTGTTTGGCACATTTGTTTACAAGACTAACATTGGTGGATCCTGTACACCTTTGCAAGCCTCACTGGTCCCTGCCTTTTGCTCTGTGATCCATGGTCCAAGAGGCGTTTGCTGGAAGCTGCATTTTAAGCACAGTGCTCCCCACCCCACACCATCTCTTACCTATAGCCCTTCTCTCTTATAGAAACAGCTGTTCACCCCTGGACAAAGCTGTCATAAATTACAGTCACCATTCTGCACGACCCCAAACTCAAAGCTTCACCCTCAGGCTGTAGTAGATAAAGCCATCTGCCCATATGTTACATCAGCTTGGCTAATATAATAAGCCACCACAAACCACTGAGGTCAAAATGTCCTGCCCATACACTGAAGTCTAAAGCCCATGCCACCTGTCCTGACCCTATCAAAAGCCACTCCTGTGTATGTATGTTTTCTATCCCCTAATTCCACTTCTTTTGTTTTATTTCTCAATGTTAGCAGTCAGTTCATCAAATTTGGGGATCCTTGTGACGGTCCACCAAATAGTGCCTTTCTTCCCCTTTTCGTCTTCTGAACAAACTGAGAAATAAAGTAAAGGGATAAGGTGGAACGTCCAAACAGCACCATTATCACCAACAAAACTTTTATTCAAGAGCCAAATGGACTTCTTCATACTGAATCCCACAATGAGAGTCACAGTGATCTTGGGTCCCCACACGAAGTGCGTTCATTTGCCACACGTACTGGAAGTGAAGGGAAAGCGGTGGTACTAGCTCCCCTCAGAACTGTCAAATTCACCCTCTCATGTTGCACAATTTCATAATTTAAAGAAATCTCATTTTGTCCAGTAATCTGGAATTCAACAGTGCCCCTTGTCTAGAAAAAGATAGAAATCAATGGAATCTGTCCTTCACCTGTCTTCTGAAGTTTAGGGTGTAACAAGCGCCTTCTGTTAATTACAGAAGCTTTGTTTCCTTTTTCCAGACACACTGGTTAGGTCTGTTCCGAATCGGCAGCCAATCAGCATAGCTGCTCCCGGTAAACAAGGGCCTGTCCTGCCCTAGTCCTGCTGAGACTTCCAGGGCTGCTGAGCAGCTTTCAGCCTGGAAGATCTAGCTTTTCTCATTCTTGTTTTTGTCGTCGTAGTAGTTGGTGGTGGTGGTGGTGTGTGTTAGGTGGGGCAGTGAAGAGGGTAGAATTTTATGGGAAATATCCTTGTTTTAAAAAAAGAGTGAGAACAGGGCATATGGAAATGTGCCTTTGGTTAGCAAACATAGATCAAATTAAGTGCACTGGCTGAAGGTTTGCTGGGGAAACAAGGAAAGAATAAGAATATTGGAGGAAAATAATACTCTGAAATAGGAAAACGGATATAGAAAAACAGATGTCTAACATTGAAAATTTGTAACTTGCTAAGAAAATGTGACCTAATCTTTTCTAAATAGAGAGAAAAGGAACTAAGAAAGAGTAGAGACTTAGAAGTATCGTATCAAATTTAAGAAAAAAGTCTGCAAACAATAGGGCAATAAAAGCAGTGTTCATCTTACATGAATGCTGAATTTGATTTTTTTCCCCACAGTGAATGGCCTAAGGGATTACTGTGTAACTAAAAAAAAACCCAGACTTTTTTTCTCATTTGCAAAAAAATATTATGGTAGAGGGTTTGAAACTTATTATTATTTTTTTTATTTTCAGTGAATGAAGACTTCTATCCAGATATAAGCCTTTATCTTAAGTGAAGTCATAATAATTGGCAATAAATAATTTTACCTGATAGAAAAACATGGACTAAGAGTAGTTATTTTATAATATGCTCTTCTAAAAAGCTATTCTTTGAAGTTGATTGATTTTAGAATTAATATAAGATTATAAAGGCAAGGCAAAGAAGAAAGAAATTTTCCAAGTTGAAACTCACTGAAAATTTTCATCTCCATTGATAACACTTTTGCAAACTACTTTTAGAAAACTATTGAAGATTTAAATTAATGTTTGAATTTGTGAGAATTCATTTATTATGCAATCAAAACATTTTTGATGTTTCTAAAAACATGGTTACTACACAGTCTGAATTATCTATGAGAAATAAATGATATGTAATAGAAATGCATAGGTTATCAAAACTAACAATTTTAGTCTTCTTCCTTATATCTTTTTAAAAACTAATAAATAGAAAAAACACAACCACAGCACCTTATTTTTCACTCTATAGGGTTGTAATAAAATTAAAAGAAATAATACAGCATTGACCCTGTGACTGACTCTTAGTGGACATACAGCAAAAACAAGAAAATAAATCTTGGTTGTTTTAAGCTGCTGAAATTTGGGGTTATTTGTTATCATAGCAAAATTATTCTGACAGTTACACCAAATAATTAAGAGTAAGTTGTATTTAGCAACTCAATCAAAAAATGGGCAGAAGACCAAAATAGACATTTCTTCAAAGAAGACATCCAGATGGCCAACAGGCCCATGAAAAGATGCTCAATATTGCTAATTATTAGAGAAACACAAATCAAAATTACAATGAGGTATCACCTCACACAAGTCAGAATGGCCACCATTAAAAGCCCACAAACGATAAATGCTGGAGAGGGTGCGGAGAAAAGGAAACCTTTCTGCACTGTTGGTGGGAATGTAAGTTGGTGCAGCCACTGTGGAGAACAGTACTGCGGTTCCTTAAAAGACTAAAAAGAGACTTACCATATGACCCAGTAATCCCATTCCTGGGCATATATTCAGAGAAAACTCTAATTTGAAAAGACACATACACCCCAATGTTCATAACAGCACTACTTATAGTAGTTGAGATGTGGAAATAACCTAAATGTCAATTAACAGATGACTGAATAAAGAAGCTGTGGCATAGATACACAAAGGAATACTACTCAGTCATAAAAAAGAATGAAATGCCATTTGCAACAACATGGGTGGACCCAGAGATTATCTTACTAAGTGAAGTAAGTCAGACAGAGAAAGACAAATATTGTATATCACTTATATGTGGATTCTAAAAAAAAAAAATACAAATTTTATTTACAAACCAGAAAGAGACTCACAGACATAGAAAACAAACTGGTTACCAAAGGCGAAAGTGGGGGAAGGGATAAATTAGGAGTTTGGGATTAATGGATATACATTACTACATATAAAATAGATAAACAACAAGGACCTACTGTATAGCACAGGGAACTATATTCAACTTCTTATAATGAGCTGGAATGAAAAATAATCTGAAAAAAATATATAAATGTATATATATGTATAACTGAATCACTTTGCTGTATACCTGAAACTAATGTTGTAAATCAACTACACTTTAACGAAAAATAAAATAAAAGAGTAAGTTGTATTTTTCAAAGTAGAAAATAAAATCTTCACTGTTTAGTAGAAAGAAAACTAGGTCAGAGCTTAGTGAGTGGCTAAACAGGCCAGAGCAGAGAAAGCACGGATCCAGAGAACGGCCAGCTCCACCAGGTTGGCACCAATGATCAGGGAGGTGCCAGCTATAGAATGAGCCACCTGGAAAGTCATGAAAACAGTCTTAGTCAGGGAGACGTAAGGCTGCCACAGAAGCCCAACGTGACCTTGTATTTGAGGCCAGTCTCCAGAATGGGGTTGGTCATAAAGAACAAAAGGAAAGCTTATTTAGCAGACCAATACTTGACCATTGTCCAAGATGATTAGACGACTGATCTGCTATTATTAAATATCCTCTGACTAGGAATATCTTTCATTTCAGAGTTTGGAGTAGGGATGAATCTACAGAAAAAAAATAAATGGCTCAAAATTAGAAGAATAGCAGAGAGGAGCCAAGGGAGTTATTATAAATGAAAGATTTTGTGAATGGCTCTTGGAAATGGAAGAAGAGGATTTTTGAAGCAGATATTATGAAAGTGAGTTTCAATTGATTTTCCACCTGCTAACTCTCTAAGATGGAAAATACTTGGTTATGACACGATCATGTTTCTTTCTTAAACTTTAGGGTATCTGGTAGAATATTCTGGCTAGAGGGCCCTTCATGGACTTCAAGTTGCATTTGTAGTACCTTTTTATGAATTTGGGCTGACTTGACAAAAAAGAGGCCATTTATGACAAGTGTATTAGTTTGCTAGGGCTGCCGTAACAAAGAGCTACAAACAAGGTGGCTTAAACAACAGAAATTCGCTGCCTTCGTTTCAGAGAGTAGAAATTTGAGATCAAGGTGTTGGCATTGTTGGTTCCTTCTGAAGTCTGTGAGGGATCATCTGTTCCATGCCTCTCCCCTACCTTCTGGTGGTTTCCTGGCAACCTTCGGCATTCCTTGGCCTGTAGCAACATCACCCCACTCTCTGCCTTCATCTTCACATTGCATTCTCCCTGTGTGTGTGCATTCTCCAAATTTCCCTTTTTTATAAGGACGCTAGTCATGTTGGATTAGAACCCAACCCTACTCCAGTAAGGCCTCATTTTAACGAATAACATCTGCAATGATCCTATTTCCAAGTAAGATTACATGCTGGGGTACTGAGGATGTTAAGACTTCAACATATGAATTTAGGGGCGGGGACATAATTCAGCTCTTAACAGCACGTATCAAAGGAGAAGATGGTTTCTCTCGCTCTCCCTACTTGTCTCTTTTTTCTCTTGTGTGGCCTCTTACAGAAGCATTCACATGTCTTTTTTTCCCCTAGGCACTGAGTTTTTAAGATTAGGGACTACCCGATTTTAATCTGCTCAGTCCTGGTACAGGACCTACTACAATGCAGAGCAGTTAATCTCGCCTGAACTAGTGACTGCAGTAGCCTTCTAATTTTATTCCCTGCTTCCTCTGGTTTTGATTTAGCCATTCTGATTCATCTTGTATGAAGCTGCTCCCTCATTAAAGAATGCCCTTCACCAAGTGGTCTACTTGGCAAACTCCCATTCATCCTTCAAATCTCAGATCAAACGTTATCATCTCCAATTCCTCTGTGACATTCCTGGGCAAAGTTAGGTAGCTAATTCCTCTTTACAACCATGAAACATCGTGCATACCTATGGCAAGCATTAGGCACTCAATAAATGTTTGAATGAGTACTTGAATTAATTAAATGAATGATTTATAAGGCAAGTCCTATAAAGTAATTTCTATTCTAAAAATTTTAGGAACTATTTTCCTGGTTCTGTTTGCACTGCTAAATTAAGTGGGTCATACTTTAGAAACAGTCTTTTTATACCTACAACTTCACTTATTACACATTAAAAAATTATTTTAAAAATTGAGATATAATTGACATATCCTATATCACTTTTAACTTTGAAGAACTACCTATAAATATCAAAGAATGTTTTTCAAAAACATCACAGTGTCAATATAGGATTTACAACTTTTCATTAAAGTTAAAAAAAAAACAAAACCCTATAGGGCTGCCAAATCTTTTGAATAAAGACTGGTGTACATAAAACAGCTAAAAGAATGGTGTACCATTATTAATGTAATTACTCAAAAATACCATAAGCACCATTGGACAAATCAGAAAACTTCATCCCCAAAAGAAGGCCCTGGAATGTACCACTCCCTAACAATCTGGGCCACAGTGATCAGGCGTCAGCTCCTTGGGCAGGGCACACAAAAGCAAGTAGATGACAAACAAGTTAGCAAAGTGGGCGAAGGAGTAACTAGAGCAATTCAAGGATGTGCTGAGAGCAATTTGAAAAGCTCCAGGCAATGTCACCAGGGAAGAGTAGGAAACTATTATTGCTGTCAGAGCTGACTTGCATATCTTGGGTTTAGATTGCATGAAAAAGTAGATTATCTCACCTGCAAGAAAATGCTGACCACAAAATCTAGCCAAGCCTTCCACCCTCTATCCATCCCCCAGGCTTTTACTGTCACTTCTCAGGTGTCCTCCAAAATGTCCTCTCCATTTGCTGTCCATGTTTTCAGTTCTCTTTCACATTCCTTCAGTCCACTTCAGTCTGGCTTTAATCATCACAAGGAAAGCTATTTTCCTTTTTTTAAAATATCATTGTCTTATTAATGTTTTACTTTAACTATTTTATGAATGCCTTTTTTTTCCTTAATTGTAAAAAATGTATAACATGAAAGTATCCTTTTGACACATTTTAAAGTGTATAGTACAGGATTATTAACTGTATTCACATTGTTGTATGGCAGATCTGAGAACTTCTTCATCTTGCATGACTGAAACTATATCCACTGAACAACAGCTCATTTCCCCCTCCCCCCAGCCCCTGGCACCCACCAGTCTGCTTTCTGAAGCTACTGACCTCTTAACTGCAAAAGCGTACCATATTTTTCTGTGTTTATCTTATTAGATCTTCTGCTGCATTTGCCACTGGTGAAGATGCCATTCTTCCTGAAACCTTCTGTCTCTCAGTTTTCCTTACACATAGATTTTTCCCCATTCGCTATTTCCATCATGGACTTCTGCTTTTCTCCTCACCCAGTAAATGTTGGTGGTCTCACAAAACCCAGTGGTCTTCTCACTCTCGCTCTCCCATCCCCTCCTCAAGTGGTTATATTAGAACTGATTTCTGACATTGTATCTGCCCATGAGTTCCCCAAGCCTTAGAGCTGTATATCCTGATGGGCAACTTTACTTGAAGATCCCATGGGTAATGTCAAGCTCAACTTGCCAAAAACTATACTGTATATTCCTATTACTCCCCTCAGCTGGTGACACTAACGGTTTAAAGTAACCCACACTGAAGGTGTGACAATCATCTAGAACTACTTTTTTCTTGCTTTCTACAAGTGATCATTCACCAATTCTACTGATTTTAATTTCTAAACTTCCTCGAATTTGTCCATACCTCTCTCTGTCTACCATCACTGACAGTTCAGGCCTTCATCTTCGCTGATCTGCAACTCTGAAAAGCCTTTTTAATCCTTCTCCTAGTTTCTAGTTTCTTTTTCTTTTCTTCTTCTTTTCTTTTTTTGAGCAGTCTTCACAGTGAAAGTCAGTTATCTAACTAAAACACAAGTCCAATACATTGTCTCCTGCTTCATGCCCACTGGGGACTTAAATTCCTACCTGGGAATCCATGAGGATTGGGCAACCAGAGTATCCAGGGAGGACTCCTGGGCTCAAAGAATGGTACTAGCAATTTCTGTAGTTTAGAAACTGTGGACTGGTTGCAGAAGGTATACTGTCTCCTATCCATGCCTTTACCAACACCCTGCCCCTCCATCAACCTTGCTAACTTCTATGATCCTTCAAAATTATCTCAGATGTCTGTTCTTCCAGGAAATCCTCCTGCCACCTCCCCAAAATACCCTGTCTCTATGATTCCCAAGAAGATGAAAATTATCTCTTTGCATTTTCCACATTAGTATTATATACACCAAGACTGTGAACTCCTTGTAGACAGTGACCATGTCACAAAGCCCTGTTGCACAGAATCTGATGTATACATGCATAACAAAGGTTATTATGAAGAGGGTGGCTGGGTCCTGGGAGGATCCTCATTTTCACTCCTACACATCTCATTATAATTTTTACAGAGGTGAAAGTATGTCAAAATGTGAATACATATACACAAAGATAAGGGAGAAAAACATCAAGGACAGCTTGAGGCATATGGTTGTAAAGGGTTGAAGGGCAAATTCACATTTTTGCTTTGGGACACTGAAAGCTGAAGCAAGTGGGCCTCTGAAATGTGTACAAGCTTTTAGTGTCTTTAGCATCTACTGACCGGGCCACTTCTTTTTTGCCATCAAGTTATATCCTGATTTACTGCCTTATGGGAGCATTATGAGTGAATGTCTACGTGCTCTCAGGGACTGTCTAATTTCTAAGAATCCTGCATTAAGAGTCTCGGGTAAAAGGTAAAGACTTTAATATTCAGTATGTGCAGTAGATATTTGCTTATTGATTTATTTAGTTCCTCACTCATTCTGCAAATAATTTGAGGCTGACTACAATAATAATACATAAATAAAAGAATAATAGCATTGTGATGATCATAGGGGTACCTGTATATTTCTGAGTGTTTTTGTATTTTTTGGATAAATACCCAAAAGTGGAATAGGTGGATCATATGGTAGTTCTGAATTTTTTGAGAAATCTCCATACTGTTTTCCATAGTTCTTGCACCAATTTACAATCCCACAACAGAGTATGAGGGTTCCCTTTTCTCCATATCCTCACCAAGATATGGAAACAACCTAAGTGCCTATCAGTGGATGAATGGATAAAGATGTGGTATAGGTATACAGTGGAATACTACTCAGCCATAAAAAGATGACATTTTGCCATTTGCAAAAACATGGATGGACCTTGGGACATTAACGCTAAGTGAAATAAGTCAGACAGAGGAAGACATGTACCATATGTTTTCACTCATATGTGGAATATAAAAAACAAACAAACAAAATATGAAGAAACCAAACTGAAAAAAAAAACACACACACATAGATACAGAGAACAGGGTTGTGGTTACCAGGGAGGAAGGGGTGTCGGGGGAAAAGGCAGGATGGGTAAAGGGGGATCAACTATACGGGGGTAAATGGAAACTACATTTTTGGTAGTGAACACATTGTACTGTATACAGAAGGAGAAATACAGTATTGTTCACATGAAACCCATATAATGTTACAAACCAATGCTACCTCAATAAAAAAAGGACTAAGAAAATACTACAAATATGTAAATCATAAAGGCTGACATAGTTGCTTTACTCACTCACTCTATTCATTCTTTCATTCATCCACTAAATATATAGTGGATACCTCCTACTACTAGTCATATGCTGGGTTCAGATTTGGCTTTGAGTTTCTTGGGAAGTCAAGTCAACAAGGGAGGTATGATCAATTACATAATTCTTATTATTAGACAGAAGGAAATAGACAGTTTCCGCTAGGAAAGTAAAACTTTCTCTGGTACTAAATTCTACCCACCCACCCACCCCAAAAGCGTATATAACATTTGATGCAGTAGACAGTAAGTCAGAAGACAATACCTTCAACAGCATAGAGTAGTGAATTTGTATGTTCTGATGTGTGAATCAGATGGAGAGGGCTCTTTGGGCAGGTTCTAAACAGACCAGAGACTGATACATATATAATGTACATACATCCCTAACTAATATACTTAGCCGAAGTTAGAGGAAAGAACAGCAGACCTGAAATAAAGAGATCTAGGATCTATCCCAGTCTCACCAGTAACTGAATAAATTACATATACCTCTTTGTATCTTAAACCATAAATTAATCGTCACTGTAATAATACTATCTCACCCCCTACAGAGTTGCTATGAGAATTAAACAGGGGGTATTCATGTAAAGTGCTTTGTGAACTGTGAATTGCAATATGAACGTTATTTCTTTAAAATTATGAGCTCTTTGATGGTAAGAACCGTATCTTCTTTATTTCTAAGTTCCAATCTCTCATCTCCTCACCAGAGTAGAAGGCAAGCAACACGTGTTTATTAATAAAGTAGAAAAAAGGATGGGGGAGGGCTTGATTACTTGACTATTCAAATTTTGTTAAATTATTAAAATATCAGGTTTGTGAGTATCAGAACGACTTGTCTGTCTATAGAGTCAAATGGTAATAAAAAGTAAAAAGAACTGCAGCTTATTTTACACTGAGGTGAGAAGACCCCTCCAGGAGTGGCAGGGGAGCAGTCCCATCCCAAAGGGGACTCCCTCAGCCTGAGGTCTGTTCTCCCCTCCTGTAAAAGTGGAAATGAGAAAACCCAGTGTGCAGTTTAAGTAGCAAACTGATATAAAGGGTTTTAAAATAGTGAGGGTTTTCCAGCATAAAAAATAAAAAGTTGTTTATTGTACAAAATTTGGACTCTATATAAAAGAAGACAATTAAAATCCCCCAGAATTTCAACAATAGTAACACTTAAACATTTTGAAGATTATCTTCCAGGGTGTTTTTTTCCAATGTAAGAATGAATGTATGCACAACTTTGGAATCATAATACATATACTATTTTGTAAACCTTCGTCTCGGTATGACTAAAGATCCTTTCATAAAATGATGTTTCCCAAATAATTCAATTAAAACAACAATAATATTAGTTGCTAAGGTCGACAGAGCACTTGCTGTATACTATAGCTAGATATACTTCAAATACTAACTCAATCCTCATGGTGACTCTGCAGGGCTATTTCAATATGAGGAAGGTGAGCGTTAGAAAATTTAAATAACTTTCTCACTGTCACACAGATAGTATGTGACTTGAACCCAGACTGGAATCACTCCAAATAATAAGACCTCAGCTACTATTGACTACTGGCTCGTATATGGGCATAACACCATCTATTTATTTGAGAAATTAACCAATTCTGAATTATTTTGTATTTGAATGTTCTTTTAACCACTTTTGTATTCTTAGATATTTAGGTGGTTGCTAATTTGATGATATGAAAAATATACTGTGATTAGCATATTTCATAGGAAAATGTATATACATAAGGAGATACTGTTTTAAGTTAAATTGCTAGAAATAAAATTGCTCAAAGGAACCGCACAATTTTAAAATGACTGTTTAACACTTACTGCCAAATTGCCCTCTAGAAATGCTGAAATGATTTATGGTATATAGTTTCCTGAAGTCTCCTCAACACTAGATATTGTCTTTTCTTCAGTGTTTGGCGTAAAGCATTCAAGGTGTGCCCAAGCAAGTAATAATTCCATAGCTTTGAGCGAGTAGAAGATTGTCCTTTTTGAAAATCTGGCAGACTAGATCTCTATCCCGTCCAGATGGTACTGTTTCTGAGCAATTAAATCAATAAATAGTTTGGTGAGGACTGGAGCCCTAAAATAAGATAGACTTGGAAAATTTATGTTAGCAAGAGCTCTCCACCATGATTTATTTAATTTAAAAACTTAAAGTAAATGGAAACTAAGAAGGGGATTTACTCTGTCTTGGCCTAAGGGGACTATTAGATGCATCTTCTTTGTGATATATTACATTATATACGTCTACACAAACTTGATAGGAAAAGAGTGATTTTTCAAAGTCATTTTTAGTCCTTGGAGATGTGAATTATGGTGTTTTTGTGTGATCTTAACAAAACATCTCTTCTCTTTCCAAACTTCTTTAGAAATTTGAGGTCAAAGCACAGAGAAGTTGTCTAACAGAGAATGTTAGATAAAAATCAGAGCTAAAGGACAGTGAAGTATAGGAAGATGACGGACTGGGGTGGGGGTTATGACCTTAATTTCTGCCCTAGTTCCTTAACCTGTGGGCAAGATTCTTAACTTCTCTGGGTTGTGTTGTATACTCACAAAATACTTTGCAACCACGCTCCAGGCATTCTAAGAATATCTGATTGAAATTTCACTTTTAAAAGGTATTTTTTTTGACTAATAAAAATTCAATTGGTACAAACCAAGAACACTAAATTCCAAATTTTAATATATTTGAGGCCACCCACACTCTATCACATCAACCTCTTTTTTTGTGTTAACCCTAGAATAAAGCTTCCAGTGCTTATGTTTGACTGCCTTATTTTTCATTTTGGATGCTCATTATCTGATCTTTGTGGTAAAATTGTTACATGTTTTGGGTGCTTTCTGTTGTTTGTTTATTAATTATTATAAATAGGTGAGGTGGAATAATCCTCCTTCAACTAGAAATGGATTGCTGGTTAAAAGCAGGACATTTACAAAGCAAATGTGAAGAAAGAAATGATAATATCGACCAGGCTCACACTTTAGGATAGACATGCAGTATTGATTAGGCTTAGAATAAAACAAGTCATACTATAAAGTACTGTATGCATCTTCCAATTTTATCGACCATACTGTCAGCAGGCTGCGAAATGAAAGCAATATGCAGAAAATCCTCTGCAAAGTCACTATGATGCTGGTTCCTATTTGCTTGGCAATTCAGGGCCTCAATGAATTATAGCTCCAGATTAAAGTATCAGTAACGAAATGAAAACTTAAATGCATTTTTTTTTTTTTTTACTATTTTTTATCATTAGGACTTGCCTTTGTGGTAAAAAGAATGCCCAGATCTTCTATGTGATATACATAGTAAAGTTTTGCAAGATAACTTTTATGTTCTATCAAGTTACAACACCATTTTGAAGTGAAATTTTGTGAACGTAAACATAAGGATTCCAGATCCTCTCATTAGTATTGTGCAGCTCCTCCCATCAAGAGGTGGAGTCTCTTTTCTGACCCCTTGAGTCTGAACTTGCCTCTCAACTTGCTTTGACTAATGGGATGTTGCTAAGGCTATACTGTGCAGAGAAGCTAGACCTCCACAGCCGTGGAGCATTTGCCTCTCCCTCTTAGAGTGCTCTGGCCACCGTGTAAAGAAGCCTAGCTACTGAATGATGAGAAACCACACAGAAAGAATGGTTTAGCTATTGGCCAAAACCAAGGCCCAAGACATATGAGTGAGACCATCTTGGGCCTTCTGGCCCCAGGCAAGTCACCTGATCAGTGCAACCCCAGGAGTGACCCAGGCACACCAGCAGAAGAGTAGACCAGTTAATTCCAAGAATTGTAAAAAAAGAAAAAAAAATTGTCTTTTTAAGTCACTTATCTTTAGAGTGGTTGGTTACATGGCAACAAATAACTGATACAACATAGTACCAAACATGGGAGCAGATCTGTAACTATCTGATAACAAATTCCAGAGAGGATTTCAGAATGTATCTATTGAACTTGATGCAGTAGTAAGGAAGCTGAGCTTAAATAAACTCTTTACAATTCTACTGATGATACTGCAAATACTGCCGGTTTTTCATTTTTGCTTAATTTATATGTTCTGGCATTCATGTAAGAAGAAGATTTAATGCTGTGTCAAACACATGATTCAAAGGAACCAGAAAGAAATGGTAAGAGTTAAAATCATTTTTCAAATACTAAGGTAGGAATGTTTTCAATCACTGTGTAAGAGCAGTGGTCCGGGGAAAAAGCACCAAAGGATTTGTGGCTCATAGAAAAACTGTTGCCAAAATGTACTTATGTAGTCATCCTATGTTGTATAAGACAAATACCAGCTGTTAAGAGGATTCTAGCATCTTTGCGTATAGTGTCAGACAGTGACATACAAATCTCAATTTTATCAAAGCTTAAATTTACAACTGCAGGTTTTTTGGGATTGTTTGTATTGATATGGGTAGTAAGTTATAAAACATGAACAGGCTCACATTTGTTTGGTAATTCAAGATCCCAGTGAATTACAGTTACAGATTAAAGTGTCAGTAAAGAAATGAAAACAAAGTTTAGCCTTCATATACAAAATAACATAATCTGATTATTTTGAGCATTTAAAAAAAATCTGACAAAATTGATCTTCAAGTCCCTGGGGTTTTAAAAAAGACACCATTGAAGACATCATAATTTAACAATAGATGTTTGAAAATTATGTCTCCACCAAACAATGATTGTCTGAAGAACTTACTTGTTCGTTGATTCTCTCCACACTGAATATATACCAATTAAGAAATGTTTGTAGATATTGTTACTTATCAAATATTTTCTTTAATTGATGTATAGTTGATTTACAATGTTGTGTTTCTGGTGTACAGCATATTGATTCAATTATACATGTATATATTCTTTATCTTTATAGGTTATTACAAGATAACTGAATATAGTTCCCTGCGCTATACAGTAGGACTGTGCTGTTTCTCTATTTTATACATAGTATCTAGAATCTGCAAATCCCAGACTCCTAATTTATCCTCCCCAACCCCCTTATTAAACATTAAAACTTGGCTTTTCTTTCAAATGCCTAGATTGGTTTCCCTGAATGTAGTAGTTTGTTTATAAAAAGACCACCATCATTGCCTTCAGCTCTTTGTATGCATATACCATTTCTTCACAGAGAAGTAGAGTCCATTCCTCCCTTCCCTTGAACTTGGGCAGGCCTTAGTGACTTTGCTTGATCAATAGAATACATTGGAAAGGCTGTTCTGAAATTCTGAAGCTAGATCACAAGAAGACTTGCAGCTTCTGCTCAGGCCTCTTGCAACTCTCACTCTTGGACCCCTGGGCTACCATGCAAGAAATATGACTACCTAGCTGGACTGACCACATGGAGAGGCCCTGAGTCTGCAGGGAGGGGGAAGGACCCAGCTGAGCCCGCCTTCCAGCTGCACTCACCAAAGAATCAGGTATGTGAGTGAAATAATTTTGATCACTTCAGACGAAGTCATCGGTCAGCTGAGTACCACTGAAGAATGACCACAGTTAAAGCCACGTGGAGCAGAAGAAATCAACCATGCAAGTTCTGCCTGAATTCTGGACTTACAGGAATTGTGATTTTTCTAAACCACTGCATTTTAGGATGGTTTATTACCTTGCAATAGATAACTAGAACACTGATGAATAATCAGAGATAACAAGCTACTAGAAAGTTATTACCACTTCCAACTATTTATCTTGAGCAACAGAAATGGAGAAAGCAAAATTCAGAAATACATTGAGCATCTTATTTAAGACCACATGTCTCTAACACCAATAACCTTCAATTTTCAATATCTTGGCATCTGCAAAACAGCTTTAATGTTTTCATTGGTTGTTTTTTAATAAAAACATATTATAAATTTGAATTGAGTAGAATTTTGCTAGTATAATGCCACTTTTATCTTTTGGGATCTATTAATATTCTTTTTGGAATATTCTACCTGAGAAATAGTTTCTGAACTTAAAAATGTCTGAAAACAACTGGACAAATATTCCTAGTATCTCTTTCTAATTCTAATATTTATAAAATATGTCATAGTGGCATGGTAGATTTTGATTTGAGCCACAACATCTCTTGGTCAGGGGTATTGAAAAAAAATTCTTCTTGGTGTTGGGACAGGAGATTTTTTTTCTTCAAAAATAAAGCAGAGTCTCTCAAAAATAGCACCTGCCCTAATCGTGGTGAAATTACTTTCATTTAATACGCTCCCATAAGGTTTTATAAATCTCAGTGCACAGGTCAAAGTATGTATGAATTGTACCTTTATTTTTCGATTTCATTTCTGTTTGAACACTCATTCCTCAGCATGGTAAGAACTTAACTGTGGTTAACGTGGTCAGTTCCCCTGTACCTCTACTCCCCTTTTCCTTGGGGTGCATGTAAGGCCTAGAGGGCTTACTTAGGTCTAAGCCCTCGGGGCTGAGGAGGACATGGGATCCTGCATGCGTCTCTGAGACACGCACTGGCCCATCCTGACCTCGGCCCTCACCGTGCTTACGTTCTTCATTTCTGTCTGGATGAGGCCTTCAGGTCTGGCCGGGCTCTTAGCTGCCTCCACCCCTTCCTAGGGCTCTTGAGAATCGTCCTGCTGCTCCCAGCTCACGCTGGGATCTGCAAAGCTCTGTGCAGGCTGTGAAGACCCTCTCCTGCCACTACTTAGGGGACTGTTCACAAAACAGGACTCAGGTCTCCTTTGCTCTAAAATCCCAAAAACTCATCTGGGAGTTTTGCCATCTCACAGAAGCTTGGTTCTGGGAACTGAATGCTGGCTCCTGATCACTGCGCCACCCTGCGCCGAGATGTCTGTGATAGTCAGGGGCCTTATCGAGGGGAAGCCTTGCTCTTACTCCTCATGTTCTCTCCTAAACTGTTCCTGTATGTGAGTCTTTACTAGCCAACAGAGATTCCCCACCTTTCTAGGTTTAGGGTGTCCTTAGTGTGTCAGTAATTTTTTTCATGGCGTTTGTAGGCCTAAACAAACAAACAAACAAACATATAAACAACAAGTAAGCTAACAAGTAAAATCCAGTTCCATTTATTAAATAGTTGGGTTCAAACGATCTCATAGTAGTACTTTGTGCACTGACAACTCAAAAATGTAAGCAGGCACAGTGGCCCTATAAATTCACCGCAGCCCTTAAGGAACTGTGGGCACAGGCTACTGAAACACAAGATACAAGAAGCCTCCCTCTTTGATCTTACATGCCTTTGTATGCACAGGAGCTCAAAAAAGGACTGTTTGGCTGGCAGTAGTGAGCAGTGGGGTAGTGGAGACAGGGAAACAGAACACAGTGGAAAGCAAACGCTGTTAAAAACAAATGGGTTCAGTCAGGAAATAAAAGCCATTATAAGCAGTATTGGGACAAGAAATTTACTATAGAAAAGGGAAGGAGGGGACGAGAAGTAGAGAATCACTAACTAATCTGCTGTATGGGTGAGAAGTCAAGGACTCCAGGAAAAGCCAAGGAGCCCAGCACAAGGACAACAAAGGGTGAGCTCAAAGAGTGGTCGAGGGAAAACTGTTAGTCCTGTGGGTCCACAGCCCAGGGTCTGGAGCCACTGTTGGTAAATCAGGACACTAGAGGGAAAAAAATGTCCACATATATTCAGTGATGGTGGTCAGGGAGAACCAGGAGAGCTGAACAAATAAAAGTTTTATTGAAGAAGATCAGGAAAGGACAGCCTTCTTAGATATCTGAGCAAATAGGCCCCAAAGAGAAAAAAAGACCACTTTGGATTCTGGGGGCTGGAAAGTTTTACAGACAGAATAATAAAACTAAAAAAGCTCTCTTGAGAAGGATTACCTATCCTGCAATAATTTGCACCTCTTTTATTGTCATTACCTGTAGTAAAGTAGTTATTAATGTCCTCAACAAGAATGATTGTCATGTCATTGGTAAGAATGAGGGAAATCAGAAAATAAATGGTGTGAGGCGATTCCTGTTTCCAAGTTTATAAATACAAGAGGAAACCTTCAAATGCTCGGGTGGTCAGAGCAAAGGCAGTTGGTTACTATATTGTCACATTTCCAGACAAACTGGGTCTATGAGTTCTGTTTGAAACTGTCACAGTTGTAAAATCCAAAGGGCATAGAAAGGACTCACTGTCCCATATAACTCAATTCTGACCTTAATTACGTGGGGTGTATTACAGTGTAAATATAAATTAAATGTTCATCTCTTTAAGTGACTTTACTGGCAACAAAAGGCTGGTAACCTGCTGGTTTAATGCTGTAATGAATTGCAATGACAATTTTGGGGTGGTTGAAAACCACAGACTGCAGTTCTCAATGCATAAAGCCCTGACAAATTTGCACGGAGAAGATGTGCATTAGTCAATGCATGCCGGATGACAAATAATCACAAAATCCAGTGGTATAAAGCAGCAAGCATTTATTTCTTGTTTACCCATTTGGGGTTAGCTGGAGTTCAGCTGCTCCAAGCTCTAGCTGAGGGTTGGGCTTAGGTCACTTAAATGAGTATTCATCCCAAGACTGGGGTCAAGGGAGCAATGGCTAGCCAGTGGGAATTTTTTCCATGGCAATGAGAAGGCATGCAAGAGGGCAAGCCCAACCACATAGGCATAGTCCAAGGCTTTGCTCATCTTATCAGTCAAAGCAAGTGACATGGTCACATCCAGCATCAATGGAATATGGAATTATATGCCTCAGGCAGAAGTGGGAAGAGTGAATGTTTCCTTTGCAACAATTTAATCTGCTGTAAGATGATTTATGTATTACTTTCTATTATTTTTCAAATTTTAAAATACGTAAGTTTGGATTCAATTTTCAGTGATTTTTAAAAAACATAGATAATAGTAGCTTAAATAATATAGAATTCTATTTCATACCTGTAAATGAAGTCCACAGGAAAGCAATCTAAAGTGACATGTTATCTTCATAATCTTCTGGGGCACAGTGCCTTTTCTCTAGCTCTATTCCTATTTCTAGGCCACTTCCTGGTCCAAGATGCCTGACCAAGCTTCAGCCATCAGGTACACATTCCAGAGAGCAAGATGGAAAACGGGATGAAGAAAGCTACAGATCCTGTCTCACCAGAGGTTGCACACGATTCTTTTGCTTACATCTTATTGGCCAGAAACTATTCACATAATTATACTAGCAAGGGAAGATGAAAATTTATACTTTATTCTCGAAACTCTTCAGGTGGTCATGTTTCCTGTAAAAAAAAAAAGGGGGTTTTATGATGTTAATTCACTGTTACGGAAGAACAGCTGTTGTACACCAATAACTGGTTGTATTTGTCAAAAGATTCCAGAGAAACTGTATTCTCAGCGCTACCAAGATTTTAATCAGATATTTAATTTCTTCTTCTAAATTCTTACAAAAATATGATTGTTAAAAGACACCATAGATACCATCCCTTAAATTAAATTTCTGAATTATTCTTAGTTATAGCAGACAAGCTGCTGAAAAGAAAAAGATAAAAACAAAGTTTCCAACATGGATGCTTGTTTTCAGTGGAGTTTACTCTCAGTGATACCTCTACTATCTTTCAGGTCCATCCTGAAAATGAATTCCAGGAGTACCGTACTCTATCTTTTCCATGGTAATTGTTAATTCCGGTACGTGAGTTCTTGAGAGATTTTGGAGAACATTTCCCGTTATGAATAAATGGGTAAGATTTGAATTAGCCCACAGACATTGATGGATCACTGCTTTTTGTCTTGATCATTAGCCTGTAATCAAGGCCATCCATGATCTGTTCCGAACATACCTTTCTGGCTTTATCTCACACAACCATTTTTCATGTATCTTTTCAAAGTTTACAAAAGTTTACAAAAGTTTTCAATGTTGCAAAACATCAAATGTCCTATAACTTTCTCAAACAAACCAAATCACTTGTGTCATCCAAACATATATTGTATCTCCTTTTTTTGCCTATGTTTGAGTGACTCCCGTTGCACTCACTATAAATCTATTCCTTCATTTAAGACTTAAAACAAGAATACACTTCCTTATAAAAGCCTCTCTAGAATCTCACAGTTAGAAGTAACTTCTCGCTGAATCCGGCATGACTATATATTATGTCCATTCTCTCCTTTATTAATTTACAATTAGTATTTATTGTTTATTGAACACTTACTATGCATCATGGTGCTAGGTTTCCTTCAGTGCATTGAGAGCCTAGTGAGGGACCATAATTAAACAATATTTTCTTATGTACACATCACAACCTAACTCATGTTTTACTTCTACTGTTCATCTTGCTTACCTCCACAGACACTGAAAAAAAAATTGAGAAAATTGTCTTATCATCTGTATACCCTTTTGACACATAGTACTGTGCCTTGCACTGTTAAAATATTTAGCAAAAATGTCTGGTGAGTGAATATTCTTAGTTTATTTCATTTACTGCTTTCTCTCTATCCCCGGGGAGCCAATTCAAAGTAGGTATGTTACCATTATATTAACTGCTGTAGAAAAATTCATTTAAAATTGAAGCACACATTTACAAATACATATGCGTTGACTGAAAAAAAATTGTACAACCTAAATGTTGATAATTAGGTTTTATTTGGTGGACTTGCTGAGGACTTAAGCAATAAGATAGCTCTGAGGGACTGCTCCAAAGAGGTGAGGGAGGAGCCAGGATACATAGGAGGTTTGCAAAAACAAATCAGGTAACTGAACATCAAAAGATCTCTTGCTAATTAAAGAAAAAGCAAACATCTCAAGTTAATGAATTTAGCACTTTTTATGTATGGGAAGATGCAAGAGTCTGGGCTTACTGAGACCATTCCTTAACTCTCTAGGGCCAGTATCCTGTTTTTCCCCATCCTGAATCCCCTCAGGGTGCACAGTCAGGGGTGGCTGCAGCAGCTGATGGCTTAATGGTCACAACATCCTTTGTTTACTGACAGGGCAGGCAACATTATTCTTTCATATATGTGTATCTTCATTACTGGATTGGTGAGGATGGAGAAGAATCTACAAGAATCTTTTTGCCTTATTAGAAACACAAAGTGTTCCAATGCAAGATTATGTGAATTTCAGGAGGCTATCAGGTGTCCAGTGTCCAGACTTGCAAAAACCACACAGATGAAAACAAATCTCTGTCTAATCCTGACCTGCCTCCTGTGATTAAAAGACAGAAAGAGCAAACCAAACAGAAGTGATCTTCAGGCAATTCTGAGAATACCTGCATCCTGCTGCAACCAGTGTATAATACGATGTTTTCTGGCCCAGCAGCCTTTTCCTTGTTTTCTATTTATTTATTCCCGCTTCATATCTGTGGAGTGGATCATCATTAGGAATCTAGTCATTCCTTCCCCAGCTCAGATTCAATTAGCCATATGTTGCAGGCAGCAAACACCATGGCTGTCAAACTTCAGCAATTGCCAAGGGGAAGGAAGGTGGTAAGGTCAAAATTGTGGAGCTCTTGAAGTAGAGGCAACTCCTAATTATAGAGCATTTATCAGAATTTTGTCTGGTCTTTCATCAGTCATCTCCATAGACCAGATCTGGAAATAGCAACCTCTTACCCACGTGGGACAGAAATGTGGAGCTCTTTGGAGCAAAGGTATCAGAAAATGAAATGAGTAAATATGCAACTCTGTTTACATTCTTCATCTCAACAATGAAGAAAAATCAATAGGCTTACAGAATATGGCAGTTGTACTTTTAAATGAAGGCTTTTTAGAAGGTAGTTTTTTTTTTTTTTTTTTTTTTAAAGCTCATTCCAAACAAGTGATTTACTCATGGTGGAACTCTTTGTGCTTAATTAGAGCTGTGCTGGGTCAGCACTGCAGTGAGAAAGCCTTAGCCTGGAGGGTCACCGCTAAATTCATTTTACTCAAAATAGGTGAAATTAAACGTATGAGTTTGACATTTAAAAGCTGTGTTAGTTCTGAAGTTTCCTTCTCGGTTACATGCTGATTTGGTAGAGAAAGGGGATTGGACATCCTGGGGGTAGGTAACATTTAAAAAATAGTTTAAAGAAAATCAGTATTGAAGCATGAGATTCTTGAGGAAGAACTCATAATTAGAAAGGCTTGGTAAAGAAATCTACTGCTTTAAGAAAAACCTATTAATTTTTGGCTAACCTACCCATTTATGCTCTTCGCTGAAGAAGGAGGAACAGAGTTACAATGCAGCCACACTCCAGTAAAAATAACATTTATTCAACATCAGGTCTGCCTTACAGGCTTACCCCCTCTTAGAAAAGGCCTATTATAAACCCCAGTAATTTTCCCATGAGTTCCACAAAGAGTGTTTCTTCATGGTGGGTTCGAGTATTTTATCCACTATAATTTAAATGTCTCAAAGGATGTCACTTCAAATCATTTCCCTCAGGAGGTTGCCCTAGTCTGAAAAATATCTTCATTAAGAGATTTCTCTAGTATTTAACCTGGAATTTTTCTGTTCTGTTTTATCTGGCATCAGAAATACGTCCCCTTCTCCCCAGTCTTGACTACGGAAATTTATTCAAGGAGCCAGTATGCTCAGGCATGAGAAGGATGGTTGCCTTTTCTCCACACAACAAGTGAATTTTAGCTCAATTGTACCAAGCACATGAAAATTCCCATTTGATTTCTTCTACTCTAGGTATGTGTCTTTGTCTGTAGATACCAGTTTTGAGATTTTGGTCAATGAAAAGTTGAGCTTTGGTTAGGGGAGCATGAAGGCCAGTGGAGAGAATTTTTAACTGCAAATTTTAATTTTCTCATACAAATAGAGGTTCCCCCTCCCCCAAACACTGAGAGGTTAAACTTTATCCCGGTGAATTGGAAATTGAGGAAACCAGAGAAGCTATCAGAATATCAGTGTGAAACTTCAGAATAGTTTCTTTTTCAGGTTAAAAAAACTGGGCAAGCAACTTGCTAAGAAGTCAGGGCACAGACTTCTGACCCCTTTAAGAACTTCTACCAAAACGCTTCAGCTTTAAGCACTTTTACTTTAATTTTAATAACTTAATTGGAATGACACGGGAGTCGAGGTCTGCCAAAGCCAATATATTAAAAGACAGACTACCACGGCCCAGAAGCAGATAATTCACTCAGCTCCAGAGGGGTGACAATCATGGTTGCTGGCTCCCTCCTGGTTTTCAGCATGTGAGCACACTGACAGTTCTATGGGAAGCAGAGCACGCCAACAGAGGTCTTAGAGTCCATAGATGTAGTAGAATACTTTAAAAAGACACATAAAAAAGAGAACACTTTTTTTTTAAACTAAGGCAGTTTAATTAAAGCTACATATGGTTTGAAATGGTTGCTGTTCTTTCTCTTCTGACAACCTTATAATTCACCTTTCATAAAAAGAAAACTCTGAAGTCCTTCACTTAAATCAGTGAGATGATAGCTTCAGTAAGGATTGTTGTGTTGGGCTGTAATACAAGATTATTTGAGGCCCAACAAAGGCCAGGGCTGAATTTAACAGGCCATTGGCTGCAAGGAGCAGTGTCATTAGACACCACCCACCAGCTCACGTTGAAAGTTTCCTTAAGCTTTTGAATTTTGAAATTTAAAACACATACAAGGAAATCCTGCTATGCGAAACAATAAGGGTGGACTTTGAAGGTGTTACGCTAAGTGAAGTAAGTCAGAGAAAGATAAATATTGTATGGTATCACTTACATGTAGAATCTAAAAAAAGGCTGAACTTATAGATACAGAGGGCAGATTGGTGGTGCCAGAGGTGGGGGCAGTGAAATGGATGAAGGTGGTCAAAAAGGTCCAAGCTTCCAGTTGTAAGACACATAAGTCTTGGGGATGTAATGTATAGTATGGTAGCTATAGTTAACAGTATGTATTGTATATCTGGAAGTTGGTAAGAGAGTAGATCTTAAAAGTTCTCATCACAAGAAAAGAAACTGTTAACTGTGTGGGGTGATGTTCAGATGTTAACTAAACTTACTGTGGGGATCATCTCGCAATATAGACATGTATCAAATCACTATGTTGTACACCTAAAACGAATACAATGTTACATGTCAATTATATCTGTTAATTAAAACTCCACTTCTCTATTATTACTAAATCAATTACATCTCAAAAGGTAAAGTTTGGAGGAAAAAGAAGCATATACAAAAACGCAAGAAACAAAAACGTGTGCCCTAATGATTTATCACAAAGCAAACCCTCATGTAACGACCACATAGATCAAGAAATAGAATCTTGCCAGCACTTCCAACCTGCCCCATCCCACACCCAACCCCTGCTCTCCGCCATGTGCTCTTCATCTTCCCCTGGCTATTGTGATCACTTCTTTACTGGCTTTATTTAGTTTCGATGTAGCCCCAAACTCTACGGTTCTGTCTGTTCTGAATTTTATAGTAAATGGAATCCTACAGTATAAGTGCCTTCCTGACTGGCTTCTTTTGCTCAACATTTTTGTGAAATTTTCCCAGGATCTGATGGTAGCTGTAGTTTGTTCATTTTCCCTCATTTATAATCTTCTATTGTATATACCTAAAATTGACTTCTCCGTTTTACTTTTTTTTGAATCTCAGTCTTTACCTGCTGCAAGACTTCACACACTCAGGCCCAGTGCCAGGGCTCAGATCTTGTTGAAAGCAGCACTGTGGACGCTCTGCATGTGCTCCTGGGATTTGGTGATCCCCTCTTCCAGCAAGCCCGTCCCCACCTTGTCGTCCTCCTTCACACACAGGACCTGCAGCCTGTGGATGCCGTGGCCCACAGGCATCAGCTTGGAACAGGTCAGCCGGTCCAGTTGGACCGAGGGCACACAGGCCTCCAGCCAGGCCCTGACCATCTCGTCATCCCAGGGCTTGATGTCCAGGATGGAGGGCTTGGCCACCAGGGCCGGCTTCTCAGTGTATTGCCGCAGCCTCTCCTCCCACAGTCGGTCAGCCTCCTTGTCCTCCGCCTAGTCGCTGCCACACACGTCAGTGTCATGGTCCTCGTCGTCCGCAGCGGAGGCCGCCTTCTGGGTAGGGGTGGGGGAGCTCCACCTGGCGCACGGGAGACACTCGCTGGGGCTGCGGGGCTGCGGGGCTGCGGCCCGGTGAGCGGGCGAGCTCTTCTCCAGCGCCCTTAGCCGGGCCTCCAGCTTGGACACAGTCTGCTGCAGATCCTGCTTCTCCCCTCGCAGGATCCTCTCTGCTGCCAGGCGGGCAATCCCGATAACCAGCTCTCTGCAGCCCTCACTTGCCCGCTGGAGCCACCCACGCCCGAACTTCCTGTGGTTGTGGAGTTCTGGATGGTTCCTCTGGCTCTCGCGAGATTGCAGAGCTGTCGCGAGATTTCGCTGGCGGCCGTCTTCTGGGTGAGGAACCCTCCAGAGGCCTTGCATCTGCTGGTGGAATCTCCTTTCTGCGTCATCGTACTTGACCTTGGCGAACCAGATGTTCTCGTGCACTAGGAAGCTTGTGGCCATTTTCACGTCTGCCAAGGACTCGGCGACCAAAGAAGAGAGCGCGGACGGCAGAGGAAAGGGTATCCATTTTACTTTTGACATGCATTTGGGTATTTCCAGCTTGAGACATAATGCCGTTGAGAACACTTCTGCTGCCTGTTGGTGCACAAGTCTGTTCTCTCTTCCTAGGAGTGGAAATTCTGGGTCCTAAGGTGTGCTTGACTGCAACCCTGCAGATAGTGCCAGTCCCTTTTCTCAGGGGGTTGTACTAATATACTTGCCAAGCAGCCGTGAAGCAGCATTCCTGTTTCTTTGTACTTCCTCAGCGATTGGCATTAAAGTCTTAAATTTTAGCCTTTCTGATTGGGTTTTAGTTCAAGGAAAATTCTCTCTACTCACAACACTCTGACACCAAATGTGTGGGTTTTTCAAACCAAGAAATAGTCTGTTTTTCTGTGGACACCCACTGGATGTTATACAACTTAATTTAATTCTGACACCACTACCTGGAGTTAGTCCAGACTTCGCAGCTTAGGGGCTCTGTCCCATGACACTGCCCCCACATCAGATGCTAATGGCAAGTAGTGGGTCCCAGGTTATCCATGCTTCTGTCTTACCTGGCTAAAAATTGGGGGTTCCCACAACCCCCTGATCAAGTTTGATAATTTCCTCACAGAACTTAGGCAAACACTTTACCTATTATTACCAGTTTATTATAAGGGATGTTATAAAGGATGCAATGAACAGTCAGATGAAGATTCTCATAGGGCAAGGTGTGGGAAATGTCCTTTCTGGGTGGGCCACCTTCTAAGCACCTCCATTTCTTCACCCTGAACCCTGTTCTCTGTGTGTGAATATATATATGACTAGCACAATAAGGTTAGTTAACATATCCATTACTTGACATAGTTATAATTTTTGAGTTGTGTTAAGAGCTTTTAAGATCTGCTCTCGTAGCTTCTGTTAAATATGCATACAGTATTAGTAACTGAAGTGACCATGCCGTGTATTACAATCCCAGAACTTACTCCTCTTATCACTGAAATTGGTACCCTTTGACCACCTTCTGCTAATCCCCCACCTCTACCTCCTGGCAATCACAGTCTATTTTCTGTTTCTATGAGTTTGGTTGTTTTAGATTCCATATGTAAGTGAGATAATACAGTATTTGTCTTCCTCTGTCTGACGTATTTTACTTGGCATAATGCCCTCAGGGTTTCATACATATTGTTGCAAATAGCAGGATTTTTTCTTTTTTTATGACTGAACTATCTATCTATCTATATCATTTTTTTAATTCATCCATGCTTTGATGGACACTTAGATTGTTTCTGTGTCTTGGCTATTGCAAATAATGTTGCAGTGAAACGGGGGGTGCAGATATCTCTTTGAGAGAGTGATTTCATTTCTTTCAGATATATACCCAGAAGTGGAATTTGCTAGATCATATGGTAGTTCTATTTTTATTTTTATTCTTGTGACGCCTCCATACTGTTTTCCATAGTGGCTATACCAACTTACAGTCCATTTTTTGGAATTTCTATGAACAGACACACGTGTCATCTGAATAATGAAAGTGTTATTTCTTATTTCTTCCTTTCCAATCTTTTTCTCATTTTCCAGTTTCCTTCTTTCCTTCCTTCCTCTCTCTCTCTCTCTCTTTTCCTTCCTGAAATAGCTGTGTTCCCTTTCTGCAGTGGCTGGGACCTTCAGTTCGGTGTGGAATGGGAGTGGTGATCGCACATATACTTGTCTTGTTCCAGGTCTCGGTAGGAAAGCTTTCATCATTTCACCACTAAGCTTAATGCTTGCTGCACATTTCTTATTGATACTATTTTTGAAATAAAGAAATTCCTTTCTCTTCCTAGTATACTAAGAATCTTTATTATAAACAGATAGTGAATTTTGTCATAATATTTTCTCCATTTATTAAGATGGTCATATGATTTTTCTCTTACTCTATTAATGTGATAAATTATATTGATTGATTGTTGAGTGTTCAATCAGTTTTGTATTCGTGGAGTAAACCCAAATTTTTATATTTTGCTAAATTTGATTTGTTAATATTTGATTTGGATTTTTAAAATCTATGTTCTGAGTAAGATTGGCTTGGAATTTTTCTTGCTTATGATTTTTTTTGTCATGTTTTGATATCAGGGTTATTAAGCTCCCTCAAAAATGATGGGAAATAGTCCCTCATTTACTGTTGTCTAGAAAAATCTGTTTAAATGTTTGGTAGAATTCACCAGCAAAGCCATCTGGGCTTGTTCTTATTCTCTGTGGGAAGGAATTAAATTAACAGTCCAGTTTCTTTAATAGTTATAAAACAATGTTGGCTTTCTATTCTTTTGTTTATTTTGGTAACTTACGTTTTTGTCCATGTCTTCTGAATTTTAAGTTTATTGGCATGAAGTTTTTCATAATATCCTCTAATAATCATTTTAATGTCTGTAGGATTTTACAGCAGGAGTCAGCACACCAAAGCTCCCAGGCCAAATCTGGCCCATGGTGTGTTTTTATTTGGTCTAATGTGCTAAGAATGATTTTTACATTAAATACTGAGTTTTAATAATTATTCTACCATCTCATTTCATTTTTCTCAAGAAACAAGGGAAGCAGATTTTTATGAAAACAAAACAAAACAAAACAAAAAACGAGTGCTTGTTGATTATCCTTACGTGAAAATACTGATTTTTTTATGAATGATGACCATTGTGGTGAAAATAACTGATGGAAAAACAAAGTGAAAGTCTTACCTCAAACCTAGTTCAGTGCCAGAGCTCCATATGTGCTAAGTTTTACTTTGAAGCGTGTGATTCTGGTTTGGTGGGTAGAGATGGTAAGTTAAGATTCAGGACCCATTCAACTGGCAGAGCTGCTGAGGGACTTACTCAACAAGGCCAGATTTGAGGCCAGCGAAAGGCAGGAGGGGCGGCAGGGGAGGGCCCCAAAGGCTTCATACCGTGTACCGACGCTCTAATGGGCAGAAAGCTGCTCTGAACTTTAGGCTAGCCTCAGCTCCTGCCTCACCTAACAACCACCATGCAGTGATTTGTTGGAGGCTGAACTGTTCATGTGGATTTCCTTGAATAGGACCCCACCTTCCTGGCCTTCCATATGTTGGTACTAAGGGTTCCGAAAAAGGCAGGTCCCGGCTAGGATGGGACTCTGGTGTCCTTATCTGACAGAAGAAGTATGTATTACATGACTGGTTCTGTGCCTTGCTCAACAGCTTACCTGTACTGAGGCCGTAGGTAAATTGCTTTATCTGTCTCTGCTTTCTTTTCTGTATCTGCAATCTGAAGATAATAGAGTTATACCTCCTCCCTACATACTTTAGTGACACATTTGTGAAAATAGATTGAGGCTGAATCGTAATGTGTCTGCAAAGTCCCAAGAGTTCTGGGAGTAAAGGCTATATATAAATAAAAATATATTATGAATGTCTGAATATTAATAAAGGCTTTTGTATTTTACCCTCCTGACACAGTTGAAAGTCATAACTGTTGAATATCAAACAGATCTTTTTTCTCCCTCCAAAATAATACTTCTAAACTCTCTAAGTTAATCCCTAGAAAATAACCATAGAGAAGATAAAATCTGTCTCTGAGCTCCCGTGGCCCCCCCTTACCTTCTTAGGATGATGTATCCACGCCACTATGGAAATGGGTTCAGGGCTTTCATGGACTTTCTACCTCCATTAAAATACATTCTCAGCTAAGGATTTTGTAAATGTATCCATTGAGGGAGGTAGATATGAAAGACAAATCATAATGTGTTACCTTTCAGTATTTAAAAATTTTTAAAGTAGTACATAGTCTTTAGCCAAATGGTTTAGTTTAAAGTGGGATTTTCATAGAGTTTATGAAACTCCTGGTGTATGTCCAGATTAAACTCTAATTTGAAAAGACACATGCACCCCAATGTTCATAGCAGCACTGTTTACAATAGTCAAGACATGGAAGCAACCTAAATGTCCATCGACAGATGACTGGATAAAGAAGTTGTGGGGTGTATACACACACACACACACACACACACAATGGAATACTACTCAGCCATAAAAGCCAATGAAATAATGACATCTGCAGGAACATGGATGTGTTGCAGGAAAATGGGGTGCCAGAGGATGGGCATGTTCTGGGTCCCAGGCGAGTCCCTGGTATGGGCCCCATCAAGTGAGAGTCCTTGGCTTTGCACAGGAAAGAATTCAAGAGCGAGCCATATTACAGTGAAAGTAGATTTATTCAGGGAGATACACATGCCATAGACAGAGTGTAGTCCATCTCACTCAGAAGGGAGAGCGGCCGTGAGGTGTGGGAGTTGTTAGTTTTTATTGGCACGATAATTTCGTATACTAACAAGTGGGAAGATTATTCTAGCTACTTTGGGGAAGGGGTGAGGGTTCCCAGAAATTGGGCCACTGCCCACTTTTTGACCTCGGAACTGTCATGGTGCCTGTGGGTGTGCCATGGGGCTCAAGGTCTACTGGAAGTCGAATCTTCCACCATCTGGTTCTAACCAGTTAACCTGCCCTCAGTTGCCGTCATTTTTTTAATGCCCTGCCCCCTTCCCTCCTGTCTCAGATGGTAGTATATAGAGATTATCCCACTAAGTGAAATAAGTCAGACAGAGAAAGAGAAATACCATATATCACTTATATGTGGAATCTAAAATATGATACAAATGAACTTATTTACAAAATAGAAACAGACTCAGACATAGAAAACAAACTTATGATTGCCAAAGGGGAAAGTGGAGGAGGAGGAGGAATAGATTAGGAGTTTGGGATTAGCAGATGCAAGCTACTGTGTATAAAATAGATAAACAACAAGGTCCTAATAGCACAGGGAACTATAGTCAATATCTTGTAATAAACTATAATGGAAAAGAATGAAAAATAAATAGAATGGGAGTTTCAGGTTTTCATCTGAGTATCATAGGAGGGTTTTTTAAAATTTTCTGATGGTGGTAGGGGCAAGGAAAGAAGGGAAGCAGTAAGTTGGAGCTTCTGAAATCTTACCACACAGTACAGGTTTTAATAACTGCAGTATTAAACACTTCCTGTATCGCCAACCAGACTTACGCAGTATCCACATACAGCCCTCACTGAAATAGACAGTGTTCGCTTTTTTTCTTTTCTTTTTTTTCTTTTAACAGATGAGGGTACTGAAGCTTGAAGAGATTGAATAAAAGTCTGAGGTCACACATCCAGGAAAGAGCTGAGCTGAGCTCAAATTTGAATCCAAGCTTGTTTGTCTCCAAAATGCTTTTCTTGCCATGTACAATGATGAAACAAATCACAATTTGTAGAACTGCCCCTGTGATTGACTTTGGACTTACCTCCTTTCATTCACGCTGGTCAAGCACACGTCTTTTGATGTTAATAGGACTTCATGTCCCCAGCTCTGTAATTCTGGCCACTGAAATAGACATGCCTATATTCAGCATGCTCTCCAGAAATAATTATGTGGTGGTGAAATGTCATCTTTGGTATCATCCAAATGCTTTTCAGTATTTCATCAACTTTAATGATGTATGTGTTTTTATTAAAAATCAGAAAAAAAAATAATGCTTAATAGTATACGTATGTATGACTCAATCTGAAGGCCTTTTCTTTCTCAGCAATTTCCTTGATGTGTCTGACATTTCTCCCTGTATCTCTCTATTACTTTGTGGTGTATTTTTTAAAAAAATTTTCTTGCTTCTTCTTCAGTCAGTTCTGTTATTTTTTTCCTGCTCTTCTTTCTCTGTAATGTGTGTCTCCCAGAGCTCTTATGTAAGAATACTGTTATGTTTTCCTTTCTCATTACTTCTTAAACATTTGCAATCTTCATGTCCGCTTTTATTTCTTTCTGGTATGATCTTTGATTCAGGTAGTTCAGGCTTGAATTTGCACCCATCCTCTCCCCTTGCTTTGCTTGTCTTTCATACACACAAGCACCCAACTCTGTGTTGGGTGTTGACGGTGAAGCCGGTTCTGGGTTGACTACACTTTGGTAAATCACTGTGTCACAGAATTCACAAATTTTGAGGGTTTTTTTCCCCTGTAGTATTTAAAAAATTAAAGTAATAGAGACATATTTCAAAGTAAATTCCTAATAAAATTAGCGACCATACTGAAGTTTATTGGTAACATTAGTGACTAGCATCAAGAGGCACCGTTATCAAACTCTGTGAGTGCGCAGTTTTGTTTTCTTACATGGTCGTTTCTCGTCCATGGGCTTCTCTCTACTCATTCACAGTTCTGTGCTCACTGTCATTTCATGACTCAGCTGCCTGTCAACAGAAGTATTAATTGGGGCCATTGATGACATGTCCTCTTGTCACATCCACTCACTCCATTGCCATTACTCTGATCATTCGGTCTTTTATCCCAAGCTCTCTCCCTACCCTAGAGAAACTTCAGAATGTTTCAGACTTCACAGTATATCAAGTTAAAAACCCCTGTTTTTAGTCTATTAATATCCTTCTCACTAACTCTGTCCTAAAGTGTAGGAACAGGCTCTCATGTCAATAATTGCCCTCTTTTCTCTTAAAATTTGGCTCCTATTTTCCTAGAACATACTGAAAGTATTTAAAAGTGAAACCAGTTGAAAAATATGCTTTTTTTCAATAAGTTGTGTGTTCTTTTCTCCATGTAGCAGAGAAACACCCTATCAAATTTTCATCTCACATGTAGTTTCACTGAAATCAGAAATAGCTTGCAAATTATTTTTTGAGGATTCACTTTTATCTCTAGGGTAGTCTGTCAGTTCCTCTTAATTATGATCCATAGAAACTGACTGCTGTTAACTTAAAAGGGAATTTGTCTAAGACTGTGATGGCAGGGATGGGGATGGATATGGTGCTTGTGTGTGTGTGTACAGATGATAGGATGATAGGCAAGGAGACTGCGTAGCCAGGCTCGGAAAGAGGAGCGAAAGGAGCTTTAGAGGACCAGAGCCGGAAGGACAGCAACCACCCCATGGCGAAAGACACCTGCTTAGCACACATCTTCTCTTGTGCTGCCACTGGAACGAAATCATCTCTACAATATTTTCTTCATTCTTGCAACATGTGCTCAGGATTTATAGTCCCAGGAGAGAGAACCTGGTTGGCTGAGGTTGTCACACGTCTGACCCTTAGTTCTACTAGAAAAAAGACCTGGGTCCTTTAGCTTCCAAAGACGTGCAGTTGTCTTTCCACCATAACCATGTACACCGGGGAAAAGAAAGTTTCCTGAAAGCAAATCAGGAAGGTGAAGGGATTCGGCAGCCAATAAAGAAGGAACTAATATTTTGGACTGAATTGCTTATCCAGTTGAAATATCGTAGGAAATTTGAGTCTAAAGACAATTATGAATCCATCAAGTAATACCAATTACAAACTCATTTGTCATAGGGAATAATCCTAGATAACATATATCTAAATATAGTATGAATTTACAGTAGTTTGTACAAACAGGTAGTTACCAAGTAGGCACACGAGGGAGTCTCTGTTTTTTTTGTTGTTTTTCCATTGTAGATAGGGCTGCTGTTGACATTTTATAGGAAAGGAGGCCAGAAGAGAAGCAATAAGTTTGAGTGGTGGCTGAAGACAAGAGAGGCTATATGGGGGATAGACATGAGTGTTTCATATGTCATCTGCAGGTCTAGTTATTTGTGGAAACTTGGAATTGATTTTCAAGCCCTTTGGGGAGCCTGCTTTCCTTTTTTTCCATTCAACTACCTTCTTTGTATCTGACAGGTAGCTTTCTGCACAGCGAACCAAGCATTTGAGCTACATGTTTTTACCATCCACTTTTCCTGACAGCAGTTTCTCTCCCTGTTTTATGCATGCCGCTCATGGGCTTCAGTAGTAATAACATTTCATCTTTCAGGAGGGAGCATCAAAATTAAGAGAATTGTAAAACCATTCAGCGTCCTTCATTCTTATAATTAGCAAGGAATGGGCTGAAGGCAAGATAAAGTGTCTCTGTATCTGACATCCTTTTTGGTTTCCTTTTTCTGTGGATGACGAGGAAAATTGGACCGTTTCTTGTCTAATTTGACAAGCTGACTATTGTCAGACAGATGTCTTCATTAAGCCTGGGTAGGAAGGGGGAAGAGGATCAAAGGGAAAAAGTGTTGTGCTTTTTTCTGGTGCTCTAGAGGTCATGTATCGCAGGAGGGTCCACGAGTGTGAGGGTAGTTTATAGTATTTTGTGTAAAATGGTGATTTTTTTTTTCCTTAGGATTAAAAACACCTGTGGCAAACATTTGTTGGGTCCTGACACCCCATTTTGTAGTCTTGGAATATGCAGTGCTATGACCCACTTCAGGAAGCAACAACAATTGAGGCAGACTTTCATTTTTAGGTGTTTAGGTCGTGAAGAGGTGCATGCTAATTGGGTGAAGTTAACCCAAGGTAGGGAAGACTGAAGATGAGCTGGAGTGACATCCCCACCTACAGTGAGGCTTGATATCAAAGATCCCTACCTGTGGGATCATTTTTGTCAGTAATATCTATTTAATTTCAACCATTCCAGGTTAAGGAAATGACTACCCAAATGTGAGTCCTTTTTCTCCTTCATTGCCCTCATTTCCCTTCCTTTTTTCTCCATTCCCAGTTGGAAGATCAAAATAGTCTTCCCTTTGTAATTTCTTAGATTTGCTTCTTTTATGTTCCCCAAAGCTTGCCAAATACCCCTTCTCAGGGTTTATTCTTGTTTTTGATTCTTTGGTTCTTTTCGAGTTATCTCACGTTCTTCACATTGGTCATATAATAGTTTTTTTTTTTTTTTTTTTTCTCTGGAAGCAGCACAGAATCTCAGGCACTCCTGAGGCAGCTTGCTTTCTGTAAGCAGCGAGGTTCCCGCAGCCGGACGGGGCCAGAAAACGGCGTCACAGCAAGAAGCTTGTATTGTGCCCGTTAAGCACAGGGAGTGACCAGTGGTGCGCAATCAGAGACTGGAGGCTAGACCGCAGTGGCAGCAATTCTGGACACACTCCCGCTCTATTAATTCAGTTGTGCATTGTGATAGCTACTATGCATCCTTAATAATAAACTGCAGGTGATCAAATTATGCCTCTCAATCGTCGTGATAATGTAGAGGGACATTGTAAGAGCAGCAGCTATAACATGCTATGTACTGAGGAACCGAAGAATCGGGGTAAAGAAAATAGTGCTGCCAGGAACAGCCTTTTTTTTTTTTTTCCCTTTCCTTTTTCTCTGCCTTTTAACATTACACTTTCCTTCTAAACTGCGAGGAAAATGTCTGCTATACATTTTCGCACTGATTCTGACCTCTCTTCCCCTCCTCAGCTAGTACAAATCTTGAGAAATGTAGTGGAGAAAATAGCATACCGGGGAGTATTGCCACGTTTGAAATTAAATGGAGTAATGGAGTCGGGATGGGGGAAGGAAAGCGTGGACAATGACAACTCGCTTTAAAGCAAAGCACATAAAATATGGAACAAAGTGAGTTTAATGTAAAAATTCTCACTTAAATGACTTCTAATAGTTTAGGAAACCTTTACCAATTTATAGATGTCAAACAAAAGATTAAAGATAATGCAATTACAATATTGATGCATCCAGTTAACAAGAATTTATTGAATGCCTGCCTGCCAGGTACTGTTCTGGTTGTTGGGGAATACAGGAGTGAACAAAGTTCTTGCTCTCATGGAGCTTATATTCTGATGGTGGTGAGAACATAGAGACAATAACTAGACAAATTAAGATACAGTATGTTAAATGGTGTGGAGTGTTACAAAGGAAAAGAAGTCAGGGGAAGAGGAGAGGAATGAGGTCGTGATGAGGAGCTAGCTATTTGATATGGGTTTATCCAAGAGAATCCCCGATGGGGAAGACGACATTTGAACAGAGACCTGTAGGAAGTAAGGGAAGAGTTTCCAGGCAGCAAGTGCAAAAATCTCTGAAGAAGCACAACATTGTAAAATGACTGTAACACAATAAAAATATGTTAAAAAAAAATCTCTGAAGAAGGAGTGTGCTTAGTGTGTTTGAGGAAAATCAGGGAGATAATGTAGCTGGACCTGAGAAAGAAGAAGGGGAGTGGTAGGAGAAAAATTCAGATAGACAGGTGGTGGGGGTGGTGGTAGGGGGGACAGGTGGCAGAACAGGAAATATTTGTTGAATTAATTTTAAAAAATGGGGTTTAACTTAGTATGTAATATCAAAATGAGTGCTCTCTTACATTTAGCTGTTTCAGCTGATTCATAGTTATTTTAGTTTTGTTTGTTGATTCTTATTTGTCCAACTAGAGTTAATGTAAAATATAAATCTGGCCATGGATAACTGAAAGTAGTTTTATTGGCAAATACCACCCCATACCCTTTAAATGACAAAATTATAGGAAAGGAAGAATTTTAAGGAAAGAAGAGTGGATGAGTAAAGTAATTGCTGTGCTTCTTGTTGCTAAGTGTAGGAAGCAGATGGAGTGAAGTGGGAGATAAAGAGAACCATTATTCAACAAAACAAAAGACATCTATTTTGGTCTATGACTGAAAACCCTTTTCATTATTTTTGCCATGTTTTCCAATATGATTGCAAATATACTTTCAGACCTTAATGTAGAGCAAATGCTTTTAATTTTCATGATTAATAAATACAATTTTATCTACAATAATTCCAAGCAACTGTTATTTTTAAAAATTATTAACTTTATTTCACATTTTTATTTTTAATAGACTTTATATTTTAGAGCAGTTTTAGGTTAATAACAAAATTGAGCAGAAGATACACAGATTTCCATGTATCCTGTTCTCCAAACATGCATAGTTGGTACGTCTTAATCTCCTACCCCCATCTTGCCCCTCTCCCTTCCCTCTAAATCATTCTTCATTTCTGTTGCAGTGTTTTTGAACTCTGGCATTTGTTTTCGACTGTTTCTTAGAATTTCCATTTTTCTGTTTCCATTATCCATGTTATCTTGTATGTTGTCTACTTGTATGTTGTCTACATATTAATCTTCATTATTAAAATCTTGGTCTGATAATTCCAACATTGCTGCCATATCTTACTTTGGTTTTCATATTGTTCGGTCTCTTCAAACAGTGTTTTTTGCTTCTTAGTATGTCTTGAAAGTTTTTGTTGAAAGAGAACACAATGTACTTTGTAAAAGAAACATCAGTAAATAATTGTTTAGTAATGTAGTGATGAGGTGTGGGGAGCCGGGAAGTGTTCTTTATCCCTGTGATTAAGTCTCAGTCTTTGCGGAGTCTGTTTCCCTGGACTGTGAACGTGTCCTCTCCCCCCTCGGATGGGGACAAGATGGCTCGAGGGGGTTGGAGTTGGGTATTTCCCTTCCCTTAGCTCAGTTAGGCTCTGATAAAACCCCCATAGTTTAGGCTCTGGTAAAACAGTTTCTCCCTAGGGCAGACCTTGTAAGAAGAGCAGAATGTTCTGGTATATTTCAGAAGGTTCATTTTTCCTTCTCCCTACTGGAAGCATGAGGAGACTTTATCCAGTATTCACCACGAGGACCCAATAGAGCTCCTGGAGGTAAAATTCACAGAAGTGTGGAGTCCCCCACAGAATGGGTTGCTCGTAGTTTTTAATCTCTCAGACTTGTCTGCACGGAACATCCAGGAATTCATCAGCTATGGTTTCCTACTGGTTCCTATGGAGGTTTGTGCTTGTGGGTTGTGGTTCTCTGTTTGTCTCTCTAATTTTGAGGACAGCAGTTTGCTCTGTCACCTCACTACTCTGATGGATCTGAGAGGAGCTGTTGATTTTTTTCAGTTTTTACTTGTGCTTAGGATGGAGTGAGAACTTCTAAGATCCCTATGTGTAAGAAACCAGAAATCTAACCATCCTGTTTTAAAAGGTCAGTGAGGTTGGATGCTGAAGCAACTTTACTGTGAAGCTGATGGAACTCGCATTTCAAGGCCCTTCCTTGCATGGCTCCCTCCAAGGGTTTGGGAAGGCTCTAGCCATGTGTTCTCATGGCCATATGATTCTGTAAAATTTGCAAACTTATAACTACATTTGGTTAAGACAACTGTCTCCACTCATAATTTCTTCCCCTCACACTTCCTCTGGTGCCAGGCATTTTGTGGATGCAGAAATTGACAGTCACTTCCATGTATAATTAGCCATCTCTTTGGAAGAATTGCTTCCAGGAAACTTTTGTCTGTCTGGCATTGTGACCTGAAAGTGCAATTTTGTGATATGAACGTGATACGTACGTGTTCTATAAAATGAGGCACTGAAGTATGTGGACAGTGGAAGAGAAAAAGATCTTAAAAAACAGGAAGCCAGCAGCTAGCCTGCAGAAAGTTCTTCTAAGCATCAGAAGTGTAGAATTGTAAGCAGAGCATCCCCTTCTGATTGTCACCTAATCAAAATGGTTGTTCTCAGGGGAGGGTGTAGCTCAGTGGTAGAGTGCCTGTCTAGCATGCACAAGGTCCTGGGTTCAATCCATAGTGCCTCTATTAAAGATAAATAAATAAATAAAAACCTAATTACACCCCCTCCTCCCCAAAAAAGCTAAAAAAAAAAAAAAAGGTTGTTCTCATCAGTCAGTAATATACATAATAATGCAGAATATACAATGATAAATGTGCCATATTTTTTTCCTTTTCAGATGAGACTCACACAAAATAAAATGTATCCAATAATTCTTGTGTTTATAGGTCACAAACTTTAGGAATATTACAAACAGTGAATATGTCTCTTGACGGATGGTACATTTGCTTCCAATAAGTCAGATCACTTCTTACAGAATCTGACATATCTTGTCCTTAGGAAGGTGATTGGTTCCAGATGAAATAGTACATAAAATTGCCAACAATGAAGAAATACAGACTGAAAAAATAAGTGCTCTGATGACAAAAATACCTGGACATATTCATCAACCTAGTTAATGTATGTAGTATAAGAGTAATATGATTACATATTTATGCACCTCAATATAATGTAGCAACAATTTAAAACTGTATTTTAATTCCCCTTGTGTTACAATTAATTTTGCATTTTTTAGAGTATGAAGCCAAAAAAATAGGAAACGTTATTAGAGAGGTTTATCAAACAATTAATAGAGGTTACTTTTCTGTATTGTGTGATGTTTAAAGTATTTATCTGTTTTTTAAATTGTATTTTATTGTGATTTATTTTTTTCTTTCCAAACATATATTCACTTTTGTCCCTAATTTTATATTTGTAATTTTGTGTTCTTTTTCTTAAAGAGTATCCCTTTAAGTTGAAAGGCTCTATACAAACTTAATCTTCCTTTGGTTGGATGAACTGAAAACGTTTCTGTCCTTTGAAAGTGTTTTTCTGTTAATCATAAAGATAATTAAACGCACGCAGACACATTGCCCTTTCTTAACTGTGTTCTCCAGTGTTTACGAGATAGCTGTCCAGCTTTCATTTATGCTGTATATGTTTGGTTTGTGAAGTCAAAAAAATTGGGCCGGGGAGAATTTTTAACCCTTCCCCCTCCAGAGATGAGTCTATCTTCCTTGGCAAAGATAGGAAAGGAGGATGAGTAAGATGAGTCTGAGCTTCAAGCCAGCGCAGAATGAGAGAGGGAGCTGGAGCCGGATGGAGTGCTAAATCAGAAAATAAGTGAACACAGCTAAAATCTTACTATTGGTGTTAAAAATATAGCCAGAAGATATCAGATGTCTAGGAACAACATACTGAATGCAAAGAAACCAAAAAGTCACTGAGTTGGAATATGAAAATCTAACAAAAAAAGGCTTATTGTGGGATATATGAAATCATGTGTGCGAGACTTTTGAAAATTATAAAGCACTGTACAATTTAAAGAATCTTTCATTCAATTAAAAAACATAAACTGACCAAACAATTTTCCTTTTTAAATGCTCCCAGATAAAAGTACAGAGGAAAGATAGTGCAGATTATAAAACTTACATGCAATTTATCTATATACGTAATTATATTTTACTCATGTGTGTGAGACTTTTGAAAATTGTAAAGCACTATATAATTTAAAGAATCTTTCACTCAATTAAAAAACATAAACTAACAAAACAATTTTCCTTTTTAAATGCTCCCAGATAAAAGTACAGAGGAAAGATAGTGCAGATCATAAAATTTACATGCAATTTATCTATATATGTAATTATATATTACTTAATATATAAGTTATTTATATATATATATGTAATTCCATCTGGTATAATTTTCCTTCAACTTGAAAAGCTTTTCTTTTGAACCATTTGTTCTAGTCCAGATTGGCTTGTGCTTTTTATTTATTTTTTTTGTTTTCACTTCCCTGAAATGTCTTTATTTACCTTTGTTCCTGAAGAACACTTATGCTGGTTGCAGAATTTTGTCTTGGCAGATTTTTTTAAACCTCTTTGATGTGGTCTTTTCACCTCCATAGTTTCTGGTGGGAAATAAACATCATTCAAACTGTGCTGCCCTTTATGTAAAGTTGCCTTTTTTTTTGGTCTATCTGCTTTCAAGTTTTTTTCTCTTTGGTTTTCAGCCTGCTGGCTATGATGTGCCTAATTATGTTTCTGCTTATAGTTGTTCTTCTTGAGATTTACTGGACTTCTTAAATCTGAAAATTAATTTCCATTGTTAAATTTGGAAAGTCTTTTGTTATTAAAAAAAAAGGCATTGAGTTGGAGTTTGAGAAATGATGAGAGCCAGAAGCTAAGTATCTATGTAAACAAAACAAACAAACAAACGAAAAAACCCCAAAGGAAGTAAAAGGAACAGAAGACAAAGGATGAACCAAATGGAGGGTCTGTTGTTCAGTAAGAAGCTCTCTTAAAGTTATTTGAAAAGAACAATCGTCTCCCTCCTGGCCAGTTTTGATATGAGAAGACAAAGCCCCGCCTTCTCATTTTTGTCCAGCCTCCGAGTTTGGTCTCCTTTGCACTGTGTTCACATATCCAGTGAGCAAAAATAACATTGTTCTTCCATGTTTCCCACAGAGGCTTTGCCATTGGATCTCTTTCTGGCTCCTGCTCACCTTTCCTTTTGGGGCTGGTTTATGTCTGCTTAGGTGGAGCTGGGAGCTGCCGTTTCTAACTGGCAACTCGAATGGCTGTGTTGCCGAAAGATCCCGCCCCCACCCCGGTCCCTGATGAGCCAAATTGAAACTCAGAGACAGGATCGTGGAGCTTAGAAGAAAAGAAGCAGCTTTATTACTTTGCTGGGCAAAGGGGACTCAGAGCAAGCTAGTGCCTTCAAAACTGTGAACCCATCTAGAGGATGGGGCAGGGTGATTATGTAGCCATAGCTTAATAAAGTATCGATAACAAACAACAGAATTATTTTCTTCTCATAAGACTCAGTGGCGTCTTGGCGTCTCCAGGTGACCAAGTCTGTAGAGGCTAGTGGTTGTTGCTCTTTCCATCTCTTTATCTTGTAAGCGCCCATGGCATGGTCTTCTTGGTAATTCAGGCTATTTTTGTAAGGTAACAGTCCTGTGACCTTCTCCCTGAGAACAACTCAGAAACCAAGTATGAGTTTTGCTTTTGATTACTGGAATAAAGCAGAGACTGGATAAAGAGAGCAGTGGGCCTGGAGCTGTGAACAGCAACTGGTCAGTCAGCTTAGTTGGTCAGTTTAAGAGCAAGCATAAGAATAAGCTATCTGTTAGCGAAAGTGTGGCCATTTTAGTAATTCTCCTTCAGCTGGAGCTCTTTGATGTTTAATTATTGCAGAAAAATTAACTTGCTGATTATAAAATAGGTGCTATCAGAATGAGAGACATGAGTGAAAGGATAAAGAAAATCCCAAATTTGAGGACAGGTTACAAAGTGCTAAAGTAGCTAAGTTAATGGTTTGGCTGGCAACTCCAAATATGCACAAAAGGCTGTTAAATCAAAACACCTGACGCTTTGTCATTCATTCTCTTACATCTCTCTGCTCTCTTCTATCTTAAGAAGATTCTTTAGAATTTTTGACAGCAGTCCAGTTAACAGAGTAAAATGTAAAACAAGTACCTCAAAAAATTGAGAACTCTGAGCTGCATTAAGAAAGAAAGAGTATTTTAGCAAAACATCCCAAAGTCTCTGTGCAACACATTACCCCCGCTGGAGAGCTCTAATAATACGACTCAAGCTGCTGAGTGTCACATGATGCTTGTTTTGAAAATATTTTGCATTTCTTAGCTGAAGGGCATGCTCTGACACTTCAGATTACAGTAACATGGGTTTACCTTTCAGCTCCTTTAATTCACATCAGTCTCACAACCCGGTAGAAACATTTTTCACCTAGTCCGCGTTTGTTCTGGTCACACTGAGAATTCTATTTTTAGAAAAAGGTGTTTAAAACGAAACCACAAACACAGATTTTAAAAGATGTTGTCTTGAAATTCATGCGTGTTGTTTAGATTTCAGACTTAGGAAATGAAGTGTTAATTTCTATGGATGGTCCTGTCTTCCTTGGACTGGAAAAGGGAAAGAGGAAACAAAAGAAAAAGACACGTATCCCAGCAAACTCAGGGAAAAAAATTTCTCCTCTAACTCTTCTCTTTCAAGGGTGGAGAAGATGTAAGGGTGGAGAATTATTTGTCATATCCTGCTCGGATTATATTTCATATTTTGATTTAAACTTTGCTCATGGTCTTTGAGGTCTCTTCATAAAGGAAGAAAGAAAGAAAAAACCCGACTACCTAGAAATGCTTATTAAACCTAACAGCACACCTGCTACAGATTAAATGCCAGTTGCTCTTTGACTCTCTTCCTTTCACATCCCAGGATCTCTCTTCGCTGAGGTGTATCATTTTTACTGCAGGAAATCCAGAGAATCATGGGAGTTAGACGTGCAGGCCAGTTAAAAGCAAACAGATCTAAACAATTAAACGTTTTTGAGAAAAAAAATCTGAGTGTGCAAAGCTTATGATACTCACTGCATAAAACGTGCCTCTGATTTCTTTGGTTAACCATATGCATCAATGCTTCAACCACACTGGAACTTCTGATGGAACTGTTAACAAATAATAAATCTCACCTTCTGGCCCCGTAATAAAAAATAAGAGAGCTGTTTTCTGCTAAAGGAAAGGTCTTCTAGATAAGTAATGCACCACTGTATGCTATTTATTGTAGGTTATTTTTATCATTCTGACAGCCTTGCCTCGGAAGCACGTTTGGAGAGGGGAGGGGAGGGATCAGGTGAGGACCCTGACCCAGGGCAGAGCTGAAACCAGTGAGGGCATCAGCAGCTGAGGTGGAAGCAGCTGGTGGGAAAGACCTCTGTCTGGAAGACAGTGCTGTCCGAGGAGGGCAATCCAGCGTGCGGAGCCACTACAGAACTCAGGGACTCGGGAAGCCAGGCGGCGGTCAGAGGCAGGTTTTAGGAACAGGCTTCAGTCACGTGTAGTAAATGAAAGAAGGAACAATCCCGGGACAGAAGCGGGCACGGGGTCCAGGCCCACACAGCTGTAGCTGGGGAGGCTTGGCCTAGGCACGTGGGCCATGTGAGGCAGAGGACGTCGGACCCAGCAGCGGGACCCCCTGTAGATCTGCTTCCGGGTACCTGAGTCTAGCTCTGTGTAGTCTTCTGGAATTGCTGGGTCGATGTATAATCTGCTCTGGTTAAAAGTATTCCTGCAGCTCAGGTTGTTGCCATCAGGGTCTGGAACTGAGAAATCTGGCGACGTTTCTGACAAGAGCCACTTAGGTGGTCTCCCTAAATTTACTTCTGTCTCATTCCAGTTTATTTTTTGCCAAGAAGTTGGAGAAGTCCTTTAAAAAAAATTATTTCTGATAATTACACCCTCTGTTTAAAGGTATTCCTTTGGCCTAAAGAAACCAGACCCCAAGGTGGCCTATAGATCTGGCCATCCGGCCACTTTCCCTGTTGAGGTCAGCCCTCCAGCCAGCATGGCCTTTTCCAGCTGTTCAGTGCCTGTGTGTCTGCTTTGCACTGTCTACTCTGCTTGAATTTCTCTTCTCCATTTATTTGCAGAAGCAGCAGCTGGTTCTTTGGCTCGCTAGTCAAGAGTCATTCCCTCATGGAAGGACAGACTAGATGAGGTCCCCTGTTGTGACTCTCTTGTAACTTTTCTTTCATCTTCAAAACAATTAAAACAATAGTGATCAAACAATTAAGTATGCAATTAATGTGTGTCTCCCTTGGCTGGCTGAAAGCTCTCCTAGCCCAAGACTACATCTGTGTTGCACCCCACTGTGCTTACCCTTCGTAAGACCTTTTACAAATAGGTGCTCAGTCAGTAGTTAACTGAGTTGAATGTGTGAAATAAGGGTTGAGCATCTCATCACCATGTCTTAGGTCAGAATGGAGCCATTAGTCTATTCTGCCTGTCTGTAAGGCCAGCCCACGGTAAAGACTGATCTTAGTAAACCATCACAGCGCGTGTTGTTACGCCAAATAGGATAACATAACAACGACAATAAAATGAGCCATATCCATGGCTCACTTTGTTTACTACTAAATCCATTTTTTTCAAATTCCTTTTTTTTAGGGTTGGAAAAAATATTACTTATAGAAAATGAAAAAGAGAGAAGAAAAGAGACAGCAAAATACCTTATCAGTCTTCTGGATTTGATTAAGTCAAACGAACACTCTGTTATGGTGGCTTTTTCCACATTCATCCATGTTCCATGTTCATCATCATAAGCCGCTGAATTTAAGTGTAGTTTTCCAGAGTCACATCAGTCCACAAACTGTAATACCCTCAACAGCCTAGATCTAAGCTTTGGAATGTGGCAGGAGACCCTCATCTCACCTCCCTGTGGTCACACATTGGAGTTAAAGTGAAGCAGCTGATGTCACATGAGTCCACCCAAGGAAAGGGAAAGTGCGTACAAGGTTTCCTGCCCGCTGTGCTCTGGCGAACACGGTCCGAATCTGCTGCCTCTGTCGTCGGAGTGGTAAATGGCTGTTCATTCAGTTTTGAAAACATCTCTAAAATCTGTTCTCTCTTTCCTACCTCTCTTCACACTCCTATTATCACTGCCTTGGTTTGGACCCTTTGTCATCCCACTATGGGCTGTTTGTAACAGTCTAAATAATGGGCTTTTCCATCTTTTATGTCTACTTTCTCTAATCTTTCCTCCTGCCCTGCAACCAGAATTAGCTTTCTGAAATGTAAATCCGGTCATTTCCGCTCATTAAGGATCTTTTATGACTTTCATTTGCTTATATGAGCAATTTTAAAACTTAAAAATAACAGCTGAGTTCTACTTTCTAATTCGGAATATAAAAGAGATATATAAAATATATAAAGTGGGGGTGGGGTAGAAGCGAGGGGGCCAGAGCTTTGATCATCCAGGCTCCCATTAGGGCACCTCTTTGGAACCTGTAGGCTCATTGGGTGATCTGGTTGACCTCATCAAGGCCAGTCTCTTCAGAAAAGCATTCATGAGTCTTCCCAGTCTGACCACACATTACCCTCTAGCATAGCCTACCTCATCCACCCTCATACTTTCTAACCCCTGGACTTGTCACCATTTCTAACACTCCACGCTCGTTCATTCATTTTTGCCTTGGCATCTTCTCTTAGTGCCGACTGGGAAGGCCATTCTCTGCTGCTGAAACTTAGGACCCAGTTTGAACGTCATCACTTCTGGAAGGCTTTTCAAATGCCCCCAGTCAGAGCTGGGCTGTCTCCATCCCCCAGCACTGGCTCTGTACTTACCTGCATCTCAGCGCTCAGCACGTTGTATTATCTGTCTCCTTACTTGATGTTAGAAAATATTTTCTTCGTCTTGGTGAAACTAGTGCTTTCCTAACACTGTCTTACAGTTAGGTATTTGCTGAATGTGGGATGATTCTACCTGCTTCTCTCAGGAAGGCAGATCCTAGGGGAAGATCCAAATAACTTTTTCCTCACCACCACTTTCCTCCCTCTGCATATATACCGCTATGGACTGAATGTTTGTGCCCCCCCCCCCCCATATTTATCTGTTGGAGTCCTAATCCTCAACACTATGATGTCAGGAGGTGGGGCCTTTGGGAGGTAATTAGATTATGAGTGTAGAGCCGTAATGCATGGGGTTGATGCTCTTATAAGAAGAGATGTGAGAGAGATGATGTCTCCCTTGGCATATGAGGATACCGTGAGGAGATGGCCGTCTACAAGCCAAGGCTTTTGCCAGACACCAGATCTGCTAACACCTTGATATTGGACTTCCCAGCCTTCAGAACTGTGAGAAATGAATGTCTGTTGTTTAGACCATCCAGTCCATGGTATTCGCTACAGAAGCTCAAGGTGAGAAACACACACCTGCATACTTAAGATGCTGCCTTTCTTTTCTCCCTGATTTGAATAAACATTTAGGAAGACGTGAACATCCCCCCCTTGAACTTTGAACCAGACTTCGGGTTACTAAGAAGAATCTCGGGGGATGGGAGAATCACTCCTGAAGAGCTACCAGAGGAGAAAATGCAACAAGGCATCAAGCTTTAAAATAAATGACCTTGGAGAGAAACGTTGAGAGAGACCCAGAATTGTTTTTCCTCGCGTGGCAAATAGTGAGGATGAATTTCTCAAAATCCAAAACTCAGATGTGCAAGAAAGGGAACATTTTTAGATTTTTTTTTAATGCCAATTTAATATCTATTTACAGACTCTATTCTTCCTGATGGCAATAACTAATTTTAGTCAATTCCTGGCAAACTCAGTCATTTCAGGTTTTAATGCAGGCGGTTCCCTGATTGCATGTAAGTAGCCTCTTGGCTCCAGAGGAGGAGTAAGTGTCTGGGTCTTCGTTAGTCGTCGTCCTTGCTGTCATTTGCTGAGGTCGTCACGTATGGTTTCCAGATGTAGTCACCACTCTACAGTAGCTTCTGTCGAGACGTGTTCCTAGTAATTCCCAGCTGTGTGATCCAAGCTTCGTTATGCTGCGCGATTCCTGTGTCATGACTACAGATTTCCTTCAGGGGTCTTCATTCTCTGTCAGCTTACTCCGTAAACCTAAGTTTGGTCTCATACAACTTTGGTTGTTTTAGTAAATAACAGTAACCACCACAAAATTGACTTCCCCATAAATTATGCCACCAATATAGACCTTCTTAAAAAAAATTTATTGGCAAGTAGGCTCAGAAACCTTTACACAAACTGTTTCATGAGATTGATGGAAGTCCCAGCTCTCTGTTCTTTTGAAGTGCTCCAGCTGCCTCTTTACATGAAATGTTTACTTGAAGCAGACGTAACAATATCCAGAGGCAGGATCCTGTGCCCTTGGAGTTGCATCAGGCAACCAGAAGTCCTCTGACTCTGTGATCAGACACAGATTCATTTGTGGGTCAAGATTTGGTCATTGTCCTTAAGGACACGGGTTACAGGCCTGGGTGGACTTTCACATCCTGTTCATTAAATGACATATCTCGAATTCCACTCATTCCCACAGTGAGACCTTGTTCCTAATGCTCATTATGTTAATTAGAAAAGCTCCTAGTATTGATGGAGATTTGGATAACAGAAGGCATGTATTCATATCAGCTGTCTCTGGAGTGTGGGCTCCCTGATTTGCATGCCAGCTGGCTGCTCCTGGGACTTCAATTCCTGATATGGGTAACCTTAGTTCAGGCTGCTAAAACAAAAATACCATACACTGGGTGGCTTAAACAGCAGACGCTCATTTCTCTCAGTCTGGTGGCTGGGAAGTCCAAAATCAAGGCCCCAGGAGGTTTGGTGTCTGGTGTGAGCCCTCTTCCTGGCTTGTAGACACATTTTCTCGCATCCTCCTGTGATGGAGAGCAGAGGGAAAGGACAGCTCTCTTTTATAAAGACACTAATTCCATTAGGGAGGCTCCACCTTCATGACCTAATTACCTCCCAGAGGCCCCACCTTCAAGTACCATCACATGGCGGCTTCAACATAGGAATTTTGGGGAGACACAAACATTCAGTCCCTAACCGGAAACTAACTTAACCTCGAGTTATAACTTAAACTAACAAGTGTATAGTATTACACGGGTTATACTGAAGGATTTAAATTTGTCCTCTTTGTACTCTAATTCTGCCATAATAACTATCCTTTTGGGAAATGGTGGACTTATGTTAAATTGCCTGAATTTGTTTTTTTTAATATATATATATATGTATTGAAGTATAGTCAGTTTACAAAGTTGTGTCAATTTCTGGTGTACAGCAGAATGCTTCAGTCATACATGAACATACCTATATTCATTTTCATATTCTTTTTCACTGTAGGTTACTACAAGATATTGAATATAATTCCCTGTGCTATACAGTATGAACTTGTTGTTTATCTATTTTATATATATTAGTTAGTATCTGTAAATCTTTAACTCCCAATTTATCCCTTCCTACACCCTTCCCCCCAGTAACCATAAGTTTGTTTTCTATGTCTGTGAGTCTGTTTCTATTTTGTAAATAAGTTTGTTGGTCTTTTTTTTTAGATTCTACATATAAGTGGAATCATATGGTATTATTCTTCCTCTTTCTGGCTTACTTCACTTAGAATGACAATTTCCAGGTCCATCCATGTTGCTGAAAATGGCATTATTTTATTCTTTTTTATGGCTGAGTAGTATTCCATTGTATAAATATACCACAATTTCTTTATCCAGTGATTTTTTTGATGGACAGTTATGTTGTTTCCAAGTCTTGACTATTGTATATAGTGCTGCTATGAACATTGGAGTGCATGTATCTTTTTGAGTTAAGGTTTCCTCTGGATATATGCCTAGAAGTGGAATTGCTGGATCATATAAGTCTATTTTTAGTCTTTTGAGGAATCTCCATACTGTTTTCCACAGTAGCTGCACCAATTACATTCCCATCAACAGTGTAGGAGGGTTCCCTTTTCTCCACAGCCTCTCCAGCATTTATCATTTGTGGACTTTTTAATGATGAAGTTGCCTGGATTTGAGCTAGGGTGGGTGGAGTGGGATGGAGTGAGGATACATGCATTAGTACTTCAAAATACTGTTCTACTTTGTAAATGTACTTCTCTCTCTTGAGAGGAAATGGAGAAGTCTGTTTGCTCATAAACCATCAGCAGGAGATAGATAACCCTTTTAGATAAATGTTAACATTTTAATTTTTTTTTGTGACAAGAGAGCCCACTGACATGTTGGGTAAGAGAAAATTTAAACTGACTTGATCTAAATTTAGAAAGTAAATCTTGAAGCTTTTCTTAGGATAATCTAGTTTAACCTTATTTTAATTAATTATTACACCACAGAAGTTTGCCTTTTCTAATTAACACATAAAAAGGCAGTGATTATAAAGAACCTTGAAACATCTTAATCTTTAAGTTTGGAAACCATGATAGAGGAAAAATAATTTTTAAGAAACTTAATAGTAAGTATCTGCACATAGTAGGGCCTCATTAAGCATTTATTTTTGAATGAATGAGTGACCAAATAAGTGAAATTATGGCACCAAAAAAAGTTCATGGGCGTGTTATTAAAACACAGGCAAAGGTGTGGCAACCTTATGCATAGTAGAAACTTCTAGATGATTGAGAGAACTGGTTCCTGCAGACATGCTCTTAGAGAAAACAACTCTGCCAAAATCTCATGGGAGAATTAGGATGAGGAATCCCCAGTGACTCCCTCCCATCTGTCCCTTTGAACTTGAAGCCCAGTCTCAGGGTCTGAGGCATTCTGATGGTGACAAACAAGGGTTATGGGGACAAGGGGACGCTTCTAAAAAGTCCCTCCTTTGGCCCTCTTTGAGTGTCAGAAAACAGAGTAGGGCAGAAATTTCCTGTCAGAAACATTTACTAAATTTTGACTCCCACGTTGGAGTAAATTTATTTTCTTGATTTTATTTTTTATCAAACTCTGTGGGAGTAATTTAAAAGATCAAATAATTGTATAAGGCTTATAACAGAAACAAAAGTCAACTCTTACCTCCCATTACGCTCCTTCCTCCAAAGGGGCAGCCAGTTTTAACTCTCTTCGATCTTACCATGTTTATACTGTTATTTCCTAATTTTTTCAGTTTTAGGCATTAGCTATGAATTTCCTAGGAGGATGAGAATTTTGCTTGTGTCCCCCTCTGCTCATCTCCCATTTTATCTTTGGAGGGCAAGAAGCATAATTTTCCATTTCCCCTTCTGAGTTCTTGGCTGAGACTCCTGTAATAAGAGACAGATTGACAAGAGAAAAGCAAACAGAAGTTTATTAACATGTATGTCTCATGTGGCTGCTGGGGAGACCCGGGGGAAAATGAGTAACTCCTCCAGGTGACTTAGAATTCAGGCTTAAATACCATCTTAATAGGGAAACGGGATGGGGGATGTACACCTCTTAGAGGAGAGTGAGTGATTTTTAGGAAAGATGAACGGGCCCTTAGGAGAAGAGATGGGGGTATAATAGTTTGTGACAACCTTTGTCTGGCATCCACGTCTCATCTCCTTTCCTTTGATAAGAGTCTATCTTCCCTGGTTATGAATCTCCTGGGGAAGGGACCTATGACAATCGAGTTCCTTTTGGAGAACGTGTCTTTAGGCAGATAAGAGGAGCTCAGACAAGGCCTCTCCCAAGGGCCAACAGCTCAAAATAATCCATGTATCAAAGCGGCCTCTTTTGGATGGCAGGTCCTGGATTCCTGGAATCAGACTCTGGGGTGGCATGTTCTGCTCCCCTTCTGCTTCCCTTTATCCCCCTGATATAATGGTATGATAATTTTCTGTTAAATCATTACTCAGTGTTTATTCTCCTGGGGCCACGTGAATATTAGTTCCGTCAAGTCGTGTGAGGGCATTCTTCTTTCCTCCGTGGAATACTTGCCTGAGTGCGCCTTGTTGGGTTTTCTGTGGGTCCGTCCCCTATCTATCTTCAAAGTCTTCCACAGAGGTGTAAATCTCTCCTTAGGTTTAAAGACATCAGGCATTTCCTTGGTTTCAGTTTTTATGGCACATGCAGTGTATGCCGTAATTACCTGGGTCTGGGCTGCTTGAGATGAGGTTTACAAGGTTCATAGGTTGCTGGGATGATTTAAACACGAATAAGTGGAAAATTTTTAGAACAACAGCAGATGTGCCGTAAATAATAATTTGCAGCATCCCCCCTGAAGCCTCTGTCCTTCTGCTCTGGGCTGTGGGTGGTGCGCCTTGTCGCTTGTGTCTCCTCTTTCTTGGCTCACTCCTCATTTTGGGAGAGTACCTTCACTGGTAAAGTGTTTCTCAAACTTTGCTTTGCACCCAAAGGGCTTGATAGCACATAGATTGTAGCTCCCCCACCCCCAACGCCCCAGTCTGGGGTGAGGTCCCAGAATTTCTGTTTCAAAACAAGTGTCCAAGCGCTACTGATGTTGTTTTGGGCATCACTGCATTAGCAGCTTCCTGAGAAAGAACATTTTAGAGAGAAAACTTCTGAGTCCTTGCTTATCTCGGAATGGCTTTATTCTGTTATCTCGCAGGACTGATCATTCAAATGGGTTAGAATTCTAAGTTGCAAATCATTTTTTCCCCCTGAAATTTTGACTGTCTTGTAATGGCTCTCAGGAGTTGTGGAACAGCCAGTATAAGTTTCATTCCCGATCACTTTGTATGTGATCTGCCTTTTCTCTCTGGAAGCCTTTAGACCCTTTTTATTCCCAAGATCCTGACGGTTTTCTGTCATGCGCTTGGGGTGTGTGTGTGTGTGTGTGTGTGTGTGTGTGTGTGTGTGTGTGTGTTCTCTAATATGCTTGGCGTTTCCATGGGGCCGGTGCTCACTGGGCCTCTAGGCTCCTTCCACCTGAGAACTCCCCTCCTTCAGTTCTGGGAACTTTTCCTTGGTGTTTTCTTTCTGATAATTTCATCTTGTTCATTTTCTCTGTTCCCTCGTTCTGGAACTTCTGTCACTTGCATGTTCAACTTTCTTGCTAATTTTCTTTTTCACAACTTCTTTTTATATTCTTTTACTTTTTGGTGGCTTTATTTCCTTTCGGACACCTTCAACTTTATCTTCCACCACTTTTATTAACATTTTTATTTCTACCATATTTTAATTCTAAGAGGGTTAGTTCTCTAAGGATTACTTTTTTTTAAAAAAGCATCCTTAATGGATGTAATGGTTTCTCCTCTTTACCTAGGGATACTGGAGTTTGGTTTATGACATTTTCTTTTGCATCTTGTGTTGTAGGTCCATCCACTTTTCCTTTTTCCTATTTTGGCCTCTGCTTTCATATTAACAGCCTTCATCATGCCCGGTGATCCTTGATGGTCTTTTTTTATGTTTCACTGTAAGGCACTAAAAGGCTGATGGAAAGTTCTGTATGCACCGGAGAGGCTTGTCAAGTGCTGGCTTCACTGCTGGATGTTTAGGGTAAAACCTGGGACTTTCAGTGGGGAGTCTCCAGCTGTCTGGCTCTGTGGGTCTTTTCCCCTTGGGGTGGGCAGGTTTTCTCATTTCTTGGTTGAGGCTTATAAGTGAAGCTGCTGCATTCTGGGAACAAGTGGGGAAAAGGCATCAGCAACTTGACCATTCAGACTGCTGATTGTTCCACCTAATCCTAGTTTTCATTATGGTGCAGTTCTCTTGACCAGAGCTCTGCCTCTTGTCCTCAAGTCCATATTCCTCTTGATTCAGTTTCTCCAAAGAGAAAACCTCCAGTCTTCTGCTGGGGTTGGTGACAGGTAGACACCTAGTGGCAGAGATTTGGGGAGTTGGGTTAGAGATTTAATTGACTTTTAGCCCCACTTAAACGTCTCTCATCTCCTTTCAGAAGTGCCTGTTTCTCCAATTCCTGAGTTCTTCCAGGGTTTTGTGGGGGAATTTAATTTCTTGATTTTCTGTTTTCCTTTGATTTATCCCTCAGCTACCTGCTTCCAGTTCTCAGAATTCTGTCATTATTTCTCTCTGTTGTCATTTCTCAGGTATTCTTGTTCTTATGTGTTTACACATTTTGTTTGGATAGGAATAGAGGCAAAGAACTGTATTCAAGTTACCAGATTTCATCAGAAGTTAAGTAAATGCATTTTTCAAAATAAATCAAGAAATTTAATTATCCTCACACATGAAATCTGATCAGTGAAATACCTTTTGCAGCTGTATTAGTTCTTAGAATAACTGATGATGCAATTTGTAACAACAACAACAAAAATGCAGATGGTGAATATAGGCACCAGGAGGCAGAAGAAACTTGGACGTGCTATAGAGAAAGGAAGGAAACTGAAAGAAAAATGTATTCTTGGAAGTAACTGGTCATCTGATTCGTTTTCTTTTTTTCTTTTGTACGTAGTTGTTCAAACTTAACACCCTTGTTTTCATCTTTACAGTGTCCTCTTTTACATCTTTATGTTCAGTTTTCCCTGAATTTTATAAATTTTTCTTTGTCCCCATTGCTCTGAGCTTAGCCCAGACCCTATGCCAGCTGTCAGGTATACTGTATAACCTCTTTATATACTAATAGCCTCTGTGATGGTTAATTTTATGTGTCAACTTGGCTGGGCCATAGGATACCCAAATACTTGGTCAAACATTATCCTGGATGTTTCTTGGAGGGTGTTTTGGATGAGATTAACATCTAAATGAGTGAACTTTGAGTAAAGCAGATTGCTCTCCATAATGTAGGTGTGCCTCATTTAATCAGTTGAAGGCCTGCATAGAACAAAAAGACTGACTTCCCCTGAGCAAGAGAGAATTCTCGGCACCCTGCCTTTGGACTTTAGCTGCAACACTGAACTCTTCCTGGTGCTACAGCACACAGCCTTCAGGCCAGAACTGTGGCTTGGGCTCTCCTGGGTCTCCAGCCTCCCAGCCCATCCTGCAGATTTTAGACTTGCCATCCTCTGATGTGTGCCAATTCCTTAAAAGAAACCTCTTTCTATGTATGTATACACATCCTATTAGTTCTGTTTCTCTGAAGAACCCCCAAGCAGCCTCCTTCCTCTCTTTAATTTCGCCCTTACTCTTACCCACTCTCCAAATTGCATCGTACCATTGTCTTCTAAGCCTGAGACAGGATATTTTCACTCATCTGTTGAAAAGATCTTCAATGTCTTCTCCACAGTTTTTCCAGTTTCCAAGCTACCTTTCCACCTCATCCCCAGCCCCTCAGTGATGAAAGCTTCCTGAACACACCGTGGTCTGTCCTCTGTCCTTTTGTTTGCATGGTTTCTTTGGGGAAATGTCCTTCTTCTCTTCCATTTGGAAAACTGGTCTTCTTTTAAGTCCTTGCCCTTATGTTACTCATATGAAGTGTTCTTTTCCCTCTCTTTCCCGACCGAGCGAAGGGCTTTCTTTCTTAGCCCCAGAAAATCTCTCCCATAGTATATACGAAAATAAATGCAACCCAAATTGATCATATTGCATTGAGATCATTTGTTTTTGTTTCTCTTTCTCATTAGACTCCAGGACTCTCCGGGGGGGGGGGGGGGCTTAGTACATGGGAGGTGTGCTATGAGCATTTATTTAATTAATATATCTGGAACTGTGCCTGAAATTCCTTCAACATTTCTTACTGCATCTGGAAAATGAATGAAAAGAAAATGAACTGAATTCACTGCAGTTGAACTTAAATTTTAGTTCTGCATATCACAGCTAACACAGCAAAGGAGAAAACTGTTTTTGCATTTTCTGGTACAATTATTCCTCCTCCCTGCCCCTGTCAGATCCTACCACCTTGTTCTTTGACTCCTCAGTTTAACATTCTAATTTTTTTCGTGTTTTCATAGTTTCTATTGTATGGATGCCTCAATCTTATTTTTGGAAATTGAAGGTCTATAAATAATAAATAGCCTAAATTAGTATATTGCTTATTTTCCCAAGAGGCTTTACTTGTAAAACAGTAGTTGCCTTTTTCCTTTGTGAGACTTTAAATATTACTTAAAAAAAAAGAGAGAGAGAAGAAAAATATTTAAAATGATGGGGATATAAAGAAATTACTGCCTCCTGTCTTTCCTGGATCCTACCTCTCCCCATGACAGAGGCACATCCTAAGACGGCCTCCAGAAGCTAGAAGAAACAGTAGCCGGCAGGCTCCTTCTTGAAGTTATCTGTCCCTTGGCCCCAGATTTTCATAGTGAGAATCAAATTGATCTCTGGCTCCCCAGCACTGAAGAATTGATGGCTTTTCTGCCCCACGGCTCCTGGCAATGGATTTCTCCCCACCCTGTGATCATCCCTCCAGTGGCTGTGTGTGCGGGGACCTTGCTTCCAGCACTCAGCCCCCAAGCCTTTATCAGACTCAGATTTCCAGCAGTCCTGCGAGCTTCCTTCCAGCTCCCAGGGAGTTTACCCTTTAGAAAGTTCTTCTTCCTGACCTCACAAAGTTTTTGCCTCTTTGTTGACTTCCCTGATGTTTGTGACTTTTTTCCCCTTGTCAGTTGACTTTTTTCTTTTTTCAAATTCAAGTTAAAGTTTTAGCCTTTTGTTCAGTTCTTAGGGCAACAGCTGTGCAAATGAGGCCTTTTCTTTGTTGCTAGCAGCTGAGCCTGGAAAAGAGGGGGAGAAGCTGTCAACTCTTTTATTAAGGCAGATCCTCATTTGTTTACTTTAGAGAACCACTCTGGGTCCCTTAATGCTTGGTTTCTTTCTTTCTTTTTTTTTTTTTCTTTTAAGGTTCTTCTCGGGTTATTGGATTCAGTGAGCTTTCCAGTTCTTCTTTAATCCCACCATCTTCTTTCTAATCTCTTCAAAAAGTTTGTTATGAGCAGCAGGTCACCTGAGGAGCCAGGAGTGAATATAAACCTATGGCCAGGCACCTCCACAGAATAATTCTTTTGTGTGGGGGTTTCTAAGATCTTTTTCTTCACTAATAGATATGCAGGATAAAGCTCTTCTCTTTTAAGAGCAGGCTGAAGGGAAGCAGTACAAAGTATCTAACACAGCAAAACTGCAGCAACAAGAAAGATTTCTTTTTACAGTTTCCAGGAAAAAAAGAAGTCAAAACTTCTACAAGAGTATCGGAGTCTGTTACTTTACATCTGTTGTGGTCAGAGTTGGGAACAACCAGTTTCTCTCCCTAATGTGGGTGGTACGATATTTGGATTCAGGGTTATCCCAAGAAACAAGGAAAAAGCAGCCTCATGGCCAGGAGAATATCATCAGAGGGGACTTGACATTTAGTCTGTTTTTGATTAATTACTACTGTAAAATGAAACACGCAGTGAAGGTTTTGGTTCAAGTTTTGTTTTCTTCCCCGCCCTGCCTCTAACATTCCCCGGCCCGGCCCTGCTGGTATTTTTTTCACCAGCGGCTTCTCTTGGTATCAGTTTTTCCTGTGAGCTGAAATTTAAGTCTTTATTTAGAGAATGAAAAGTGATCAACTTAATGCAACACCCTGTAAAACGGCAATTTTATTGGATGTAAGTGAAGTCGGTAAATAGTTTCGTGGCCCTTTTATTGTTAGGTACTCAGAAAAAATTGTTTTGGCCCACACTGGGAATCTTTTCTTTCTCCTACTCAAAGGGAGACTCAATAGGTGGAGAAACAAAAACGCTGCAGGTGGCTCCAGGCAGAGGCCAAGCCAAACCAAGATCAATATGCAGAAACCAGACAAAAAGCGATGGAGGTGGCAGTGATGAGGGAGGGGGTGTTCTGGGAGGTCAGGTGTAAGGATGCAGCTGTTTTCCAGCCAGGTAATGGGCTCCTCTCTATGTCATTCTTATTAAAAAAAGAAGAACGAGAAGGAAATGTTTATACATAAGATGAAAAATTCATCATGCATATTATGAAAGTTTGCCACTTTCCCACCAGTGTCAACCAAGTAGAATAAACTTCCTTCCACTCATGTAAAATAAAATAACGATTACTGTTGAATAGGTATGTGTGACATGCCTGGTACAATCCTGGGCACAGTGTGTGTGTTGTCTGATTTAATCTTCACCATTAATATTGGTTCCATTTTATAAGGGAGACAGTAATCTCAGTGAGGTAAGGAAACTTGTCCAGTGGATTGCTGCTAATTAAGAGTGTTCACATCTCTTTGACATACTGAAACACTCCTTTATAGGAACTCAGCAGTTTAGCAATAAATCTTGAATTTGCTTTATTTGTGAACCAACTGTTTAAGAGAGCGGGCGTATGAAATTAAGGAAGATACGTGATCCTTGTTATAGGTCAGCCAGTCTTTCAGTTTACTAATTTTTTATTGAGTATCTTCTACGTCATACTCTGTTAAACAGACGCTGGAGATGAAGCAGCTAACAGCAGCTGATGGATTGTACAGTTTGTCACGTAGACCTCCAGAATTATTGCCTACACACACTACACTGACTTTTGACTTTGTAAACTTATTTTTTGAACAACACATACAAAGGAGCTTCAAACTGTTCTCTACTCAATTGCATTTCACATTAGGTACCAAACCCAGAATGTTTAAGAAAGGACATCTGAGAAAGGCATTGGAATATGTCTTAACTCAGGTTATGTCCACATTTCCCCAAGATTTCTTCTTGTGGGATTTAGTATTGGCTGGTCCAAGTAAGCATATGGGAAGTTGGATTCTTTCAAAAAAGTAAAAGCATGCATAATAATCACCTTGATAGGAACTGCTTTTGTTAATCTTCCTTGTAAAGAATTTTCAAAAGCAGGTAAGTACTTATTTATCAGCAAATTCAGTCTAATGACAGGTAAATTTCTGTTTTGTTTTGTAATTATAGGTAAGATTTTAAGCTTGAATGGGAAGGACAAAAATTTTAGTGAATTTCGTGCAGCTTTGCTCGTGCCCTTCTCCTTTGCTGATGCCACTGCACAGAAAAGGGCAAGTCTTCCAGTGATGTCTCACATCAGCAAGAAACACTAAGTCTTTTGGAAATGAGATTGTTTTTAATACATAAAAGATTGTTGAATTACTGCAAAGTGCAAGGGCTGGAGTGGAGAGAAGTTCTTAATTGATCATGTCCCCAATGGGGAGCTTATCCATTTAAGTAGAACTCTTCAGAAGCCACTGGGAGAAGGCGGGGTTTGGGAGAGGAAAGAATGCTTTTGAAAGACTGAGTACTTAGGTGAATAAGGATGCCAAATATTTGGTTGTGCGTCTCATGTCTCTCCCTGGACCTGTTTTTAAAAAGGGAACAATGGACAATAAAGGTTTGGAATAATTTCACAACATATTAATTAAAGTCACACATAAAATTCAGAGGAGATTCAGGGAATTAAAACCATAAAGGCTCATTTTTCTCCACGATAGGTAACTTCTCCAAAATGTACTTGGAAATCGTTAAGAACTCAACTGAGACAGTGAATTCAATGATCCAGTGAATCAAAGAGGCAGCAGTGATTACACTTAACCAATTCTTTGTTTAGATTAAATTGAACAAGCAGCCTTCCTAGGCAGTTTTGATATTGGACTATTTTTTTCACTAGAAGAGCATGGACTAATCGATAATTCTTATTTAAGTTACTAGGACAGCTTGAGAAATTTAAATAATTAAAGGAAAGACTTTTGGATTTTGACAAGCTGTGCCCCTAACAATGGACATACTTGTAATTGTTCATTTAGCAAAGTACATCACATGGGTACCACCTTTGGGGACAACCTTTCATGGGTGCTTTACAAGGTCTGACATAAAGTGGTACGTGTTTGGTAGTGATGAGTTAGTTCTTCTAAACACTCCTTGTCAAACTTCCATATCTTCCTATGTCTGCATTTCCAGTAAAGGAGACTATTCCTGACTTAAAGGCCATTTGATTCAAATGGCAGAACACTGTGCCATTTTAAGCAACTTTTTAAGAGCCCTAGTGACACCACAAAGAAATATATACATTAATATATATTGTTTAGTCAGAAATGAGTGCATTTTCCTTTTTCTAATGTTCCAAGGCTAGGTGAATGGGGAGTTTTTAATTCATTTCAGGAACTGAAACAGAATTCTTTTTCTTTGTGACATAGAAAAAGAAGAGCAAAAGTGAGCTTTTGATGCTTCAGGCATTCATAGATTAATGAGAATGTGAATGTTTGCCACTACGAGGGAGCTCTGCATTTAATATTGTCTCATATTTGAAGATAATGCTTACTGGTTGGCCATGATATCAAAAACACACAAGGAAGCTTCTTTTTTGCAGGGACTGTTTGTATCCATTAGGGTCCTAACTAAGTGGCTGTAACTTGGAGACTTCAAAATAAAGTGGTGCAAACTAGTTAAAAGCTTATTTCTCCCTTTCCTAATTGCCCAGATGTAGGTGAGCTGACGAGGGCAAGCAGACAGCTCTGTTGAACAAAGCCATACAGGGATCCAGGTTCCTCCCATCTCAGGTTACACCCTCCCTTAGGGTGACTCACCATCACCACGTCTAAGCTCCAACCACTAACAGGCCAAAGAGGAGATACAGGCAAGCAGATTCCTCTTAAGGTTGTGATCATGTCGACGTTTACCGGGGCCCTGTGACTCTGGGAAACAGCAATGGTTAGAGAAGTCCCTCCCACTCTTCGTGTTCTGGGAAACAACGTCCTGCAAAGAACCACCCTTCCCCATGATTTAGACAAGACTCAAGGATGCCTCTCTTGTTTGTGTCTGACAAGGCCAGACACAGGCCCTCCAGATTCCCATTCTGTTCTTCTTAAATGCTTAGCTCAACTCTTTTGTCCCCACTGATGAATGGTAACAAAATGTTTATTAACCAAGCTTTGCTTAAGAATTTCTCCTTCCCCCGAGCCCATTGAGCTTTGGCCTGCTCTCAGCCTAAGCCCGCGTACAGCCCTTCCTTGAGGGTCTCCCAGAAAATAGGCTGGACTCAGGGCAAAACGTTTTTTGATCTACTGCCTGACTTCACCACCCTTTTATCCCACTTGCCTAGTCCCTGCTCATTCTAGCCCTATTTCCTTCTCTCTGTGGAAGATGCCCGTTTAGCCCAACACATGCACATCATGTGGTCAGTGTTCTCCACGCTGCAGTAGTTCTCTTCCCTCCATTGCAATCATCCCTCCCCAACACTTTGCAATAATCCTTCCAAATAAAGTCCAGATTTGTTTTTAATCGGACAGATGTCAAACAGAAATTCCCTCGGTTGGAATGTAGCTGCAAAGGAGGCTGGGAAAGTGTCTAGCTGAACAGCTAAACCCCACTGAAACTTGGGGGTTTGGTTACTAAAAGAGAGAAAGGGGTGCTAGACATTAGAGGACCGTTACCATATGTGCCATGCTCTTCATAAAGGCAGCCACCATTTGCAATTCTATATCCTCTTCTCTCCTTCTGTCCAAACTTCTACTTTCTCTTCTTTGCTATCGAAATTGCCTAATCTGGGTTTAATTACTTTAAGGCTCAGTTTTCTGATTTGAGATACAAAATTTTCTTTCAAAAGGTAATTCTGGGATGACCACAGATCGGACGAGTTGTTTCAAACTGCCATCATGCTGAGCTAGTGGACAATGGAATGACCCCGGGGTATTTTCTAAAGTGTCCTCTTCTTATCTGCTTTCTGCACATAGTAGGAGCAGCAGAATTGTGTTGCTCCCACTTGTTGAGGAAAATCCCATAACGATGTTTAAATAGCCAGAATATATTGTACACCATGGTGGTCTGCATTTTGATGGGCTATGCGTCAAGTCGTGATTGAGGATCTACTTACTCCCTGACAGGGAGAAAGATGGAGTCACTCATCTCTTTCGTGGTGCTGAGATAGTGTTTGTGGGTGAATGTACATGGATTCTTATTTCAGATGTATAGGTTTTTGTTTTGTTTTGTTTTATTTTGTTCTGTTTTGCAGGGGGAGGGAATTAGGTTTATTATTTATTTGTTTATTTTTAAACGGAGGTACCGGGGATTGAACCCAGGACCTTGTGCTTGCTAAGCATGCACTCTACCACTGCGCTACATCTCCCCAGCTCAGGTCTATAGGGTTTTAAATTCAGATCTGCAAGTCACACAGTGTGCTTCCTTAGGTATTCCTTTGATATAAATCATTAAAAGCTTTAAAGTCCTGGCAGTGGTTTTTCTAAGAATAGCCCTTAATCTTTGAGTTCTCACTAAATTCAGGCTTAATCATTATGCAACCAAATATTCCATACCATCTGTTTGTTGTTTACAAGAGAATGAAAGCAGGCGTGTATAAATTTGAAGCAAAAAAATTCACCTTGAGAAAAATTGTTACAAGTTACATAGAGAATCCTTGAAGCTACCAGTTAAGGCCAAAAACAGATTTCAAATGGGGGGAGACTCAGTAATTTTTGTTGCACTAGATGGGATTAAAATAAGACTTCACAGATTACTAGCATCTCAGCTTGTTGCTAAAGACGAAGGTTTTCATAATGATGAAGCATTTTCACTCTTGCCCAAGTCTCACTGCAGGATTTGGGGGAACACTGATGTAATTAGAGAAATGTGATGAGTAAGTTTCTGAGAAGGCTGCTGGAGAAGAACTGAATGATAATAAGAAAACATTTAATGTAAGCACCCCAAATTGTTATACTGCCACACCCTCTTTTGGGAACCTAAAGTCTGGCTGTTAATAGTTACAGGAGTGAATATCAACAGGAAGAAATTGAAGTCAACCATCACCTCTGTCCCCGGGTGAATATCATGGCTAGATTTGATTTTACTATTTTTATAGTATATTTCAAATCCTTCTTTCTCTCTGGCACCCCTGCCACTAAGCCCAAGGGGCCATCATCTCCTTCCTGGACAATTGCAGTAGCTTCCTCACTTGTCCATCCACTGCCTTTGCATTTTTCCAAGTTGTCAGATCACAGCCAGAGTAATTTCATACAAATAGAATTTCAAAGCATGCCACGCTCCTCTTTAAAACTTCTCAATATTTTCCCACTGAACTTAAGAGTAATATCCAAGCTTCTTCCATGTCCTACAAGAGAGTTCACTTTCTGGCTTCTGAAATCTTTCAGCCTGGTCAGTGCTTCTTACGGAGCAAGCTGCAGACCCAAGCACTGCTTCCTGAGAGTGCTTTCCTGCTCAGCCTCTGTCCTCCGTCTTCTCCCACGCTTCACTGGGTGTTTCCCTCAACTTTCAGGTCGCAGTTGAAAGATGACCTTCTTCGGGAAGCCCTTCCTGATTACCCGTCTCTCTCTGGTGTTCCCTGTCACAGTCACTGTCTTCCTCTTATCCTTTGTTGTTCTTGGTAATTACATGCTGATTTGTTTACTGTGCATCTCCCCCCACAGGGGTGTAAGCTCCGTAGAGTACAGACACCCTGTCGACCTCATTTTCACCACTCATGACTCAACCTTCGGAGTACGCCGGGAGCATAGTAGGTGCTCAGAAAATAGTTGTTGAGTGAGTGGAATGAATAGCAATCACAGTAAGAAACATCTCTTAGGCCCTTATCATGTATCATAAGTACCAGGGTACCATGATCCTAACATTTCATCCTTATAAGAAAGATACTACAGGAGGTAGATATAGATGCTAGGATCCCTGGTTTTGGATGAAGGACCCAAGGTTTAGAGAGTTTCAATAACGTGTCCAGCGTTTCACAGCTGATAAATAGGTGATGAAGCTAGGACTCCGACTTAATTCAGACTTAAAGTTCATGCTCTATTGATGTCTATCCATTTATCCTGCAAACATTTAGTAAGGCTATAACGTGAATGAAGTTGCTAGGGAATAAGGAGCAATAGTGTAGCAGTGCTTTGTTTCAAACTTACAAATGACCTGGCATTTGAAACTCATTTATGGGTGAAATTACCAGGTGATACTTGTTAGGCAAACTGGAATCCAGCACGGAACTGCAGCGCACTGCCCAGAGGGACTGCAGGGTGGAGGTGACTGAGAGCCTGCAGGGACTGGTGGGAGCAGGCCCCGCCACAGAGAACATGATGGGCGGGACGTGGCGAAGCCCCTGACCGAGCTTGTCCTCCTAGAGAGGCGACAATGGCTGTCTTAACAAGTAACAAGGCTCTTCTAGCAGAGCAGAAATCAGGTTTTCAATCTACTTTTGAGGAAACAAATGGTAATGTTTGCCTCGTAAATACTTGTAGCCTTTATGGAGAAAATGTCCTTTCAAGCCATTTGAAAAAGCTCCGTAGATCCACACTGTTAAGGTGATGCAGTGGGGCATCTATAGGATCAGATTTGTGAAGGCAGAACAGAATCTAAGTCTTAATGCTTATAGCCTGTCTTATCAGTCCACTTTATTTCTCTTTGAAAATGTGGAGAGGTTCTTGGGGAGTCAGAAAATGTCAGACCACTGAGAGGATCCTCTCGCCTTTGGATATCCATAGGGTTGAACATTCTAATACCCAGTCAAATTAAAGCATGAAGGTCCTTTCTAAGTTTATCAATATTAAAGCAGCACTTAGAGGTTTTCTTTAAAAAAGAATCACAAACCAATTAAACCGGAGGAAGTTTTGCTTTGAGCAAAAAGGTCAAGATGCTTAAAATTATACTTTCCCATGTATCTCTAAAAATCTCAGAAAAAATTTATTATTGTTTTTGTCAATCACTTGATTATTTGCTTTTAAATTCCTGTTATTACATTTGGGCTGAGAAACGCTTGGTACAAAAGCACGTTTCAATTAAATTTGTTTTAATACCTCCAGTTAGGTGTTTATTTGTAGACAGAAATAGGACATTTCAGACACTTATTGGACTGATTAATGGTGCTCATCAGGAAGAACCAAGGGATCATAATTAAACACCAAAACTACATGGTCTGTTGGTTTTATGTCGTGTAAATTATGCATGAGTTTGGCATTTATATTTCATAGAAAAATTACAGTGCTGTTTCCTCCATGCATTTTCTACATAAAGAATATTATATGTGTGTGAATGTGAATATGAATATGCAGTCTCTGATGTACTACCTTTTTTTAGAATAAAAATTTCAAAGATTTAGTGTTTCAGCTTGAGGACGCGGGGGGGTTCCTACTTCTGGTTGTTCTATACTATTGCCTCTTACAGAACAGTAAGCTTTTTAAGGTAAAAATCAATCTCGACACTGTTGCCTTTTGAGTTAATTGTTCCTAGATGTGGATATTTGACAGAACATGAGACACCCCAAGGTCAGATGAAAATAGTTTTTGGGGTGCAATAGATGCTACCTTCTGATTTTTCTAGGTAAAGGCATTGAAAATAAAACTATCATCACCATTATTTCATGAAAAACTAGGAGTAAGGACATAATTATAAAATTCAAAATCAAAGGAATTTATTAACAACTCTCTCCATTTTCCTATTTTTCTTGCCTCACCTCCAAGCGCTAAAATGTATTATTCCCAGCATGGCACCAACCCGTGGACCAGCTTTTGGAAAGTATTGCTTCGTGGGTTATTAACTTTACTTCCTAGGTAGTATTTGCACACTGTTGGCAATCGGCATCACCACGGCCATAGTACTGTATGCCTCGCCTCTCAGGATGGGGGTTCTAGGCTGGCTGTTAAGAAAAATATGAGGCTTGTCTCTTACTCTCTATTATACGTCCCTCCTGCTTGCAGACCAGGCCACAGTAGCCTTCTTTCAGCTCTCCAGCTTCAGTCTCCCACTGCTGTCCCTCTGTCTGTACCCATCTCTCCAGTGTCCTTCACCTTCATTCATCCTCCTTCTTTTTTGAGTTCAGTTTAAATGTTTATCTGCGAGACTGTCCCAGGCTTTGCATTTCAATAAGGTTCCCTTGTTAGGGTTTCTCAGTAAACCTGTAGCTTTCCTCTGCTGAGCTTAGCACAGTTAGTAGACTCTAAGATCTCAGAAAGCACAGTGCAGGGATGTGCTGATCTTTTACGCTTGCCGCGTACATGCGCTTGCCATATAGCTGATGCTCCATCATTGGCTGACGGATGATTAATGATTATACAGAATGTGAATAATTAGTTTTGTCATTTATTGAGCGCTGCTTTTGTTTCTGGTGCTTCATGTGTAGTAATTCTCTCTGATTTTCACAATAAGCTTGGGAGGCAGTTCTTTGCGTGCTTGTTGTGTGAAAGAAGAAACTGAGGTTCCCAGATGGATTTTTTTTTTTTTTTTGTCCACGGTTGTCTAGCTAGTAAATACCTGAACCAGGATTTTAACCCAACTATGCCCTATTTCAGAGCTCACGATCTTGACTCTAAGGTCTCCTTTTACTAAGGAACAAGGAATTATTGATACACAAAATAATTTCTTACTTCTAATTTTTCAACTAATTATCATACAAAAGCATATATTGATTGTTTTGATTATCTGCCCAAACCCTTGGTGTCTTAAAACAGCAGCAGCCATTTATTTGCTTATAATTCTGCACCTTGAGCAGGACTTGATGGGACGGTTCATTTCTGCTCCACCTGACATCGGTTCTGGTGGCATAATTGTGGCTGAAAGATCCAATTCCAAGAAACCTCATTTGTATGCTGAAATCGATGCTTGCTAGAAACTCAGCTGGAGCTGTCAGCCACGGTCTTGATAACTCTCCATGTGGCCCCTCCAAGTGGCTAGGTTGGGCTTCCCACAGCATGGTCACTGGGTTCTTCGAGGGAATGTCCTGAGGGCAAGCATCCAAGAGGGCAGGCTCCAGGAACAAGCCTCTGTTTTCATCATGCCCATTAGCATACCATTGGCCAAAGCCAGTCCAAGAGCCAATCCCAGAGCCAAGGTTGAAGAGGACCCCCCAAGGAGGGTAGTTCGCTGGCAGCCACCAAAGAAACAATCTGCCAAGCTGCTGTTCACTGCAGAGTTATAGGCACAAAGCTCTTGATCTCATCTGTTTCTGGTTTTTTTTTTTTTTTCTTCTTCTAAAAATGTGAAGTGATGGCTGGCTCATAGGTAGTTATGTTTCTAATCACCACTCTTCTGAAAAAAAGCACAATCATCTCTGTATTATTGGTCAAGATAAGCTAGGTTTCTAGCAGGAATAACAATCAACCCCCAAATTTAATTAACTTAGTGCAACTGAAGTTTATTCCTTGCTTCTGCCGCATTTCCAATGCAAGTCAGAAGGGAGGCTCTGCTTATCATAGCCCCTCAGTGACGCTGGCCGATGGAGGGCTGATCTGGACATGTGCCTTAACAGTGGCCTGAGTAGACGGGAGAGAATGTGGTGAATCATGCATTGGCCTTTAAAGCTTCAGCTGGAAATGGTGTATGTCACTTTCGTTCACGTTTTATTGGCCAAAGCACATCACATGGCCACACGTAACTTCAGAGAGGGTGAGGAAATACAGTTCTACGTATGCTCAGAAGGGGGCTGGTGAGAAGTATGTGTTGAACCACACTACTATGAGTTGAATTATGTACCCCCCCCATTCATGTGTTGAAGTCTTAACCCCTAGCATCTCAGAAAATGACCTTATTTGGAAATGGGGTCATTACAAAGGTAATTAGTTAAGATAAAGTTGTACTGGATTAAGGTAGACCCCTAATCCAATGTGGCTGGTATTCTTACAAAAAGGGGAAATCTGGACACAGACATGCACAGAGGGAGAACACCATGTGAAGATGAAGGCAGAGGTTCAGGTGATGGAGGAGGATCCAGTTGACACCAGGGATTGCTGGTTAACCACCAGAAGCTGAGAGGGAGGCGTGGAACAGATCGTCCCTCACAGCCCTCGGAGGGAACCAACCCTGTGGACACCTTGATCTCAGACTCATGGCCTCCAGGTCTGTGAGATAATAGTTTTGTGTCGTTCTAAGCCGCCCAGTTTCTGATACTTATGGCCGACTTAGCGAACTAATGCAAGCACTGAGGACTACCACAATCTCTCCTGTCTTCCCTTTGGGGCACTAACTTTCTCTCCGGAGTCTTCCTTCCTGTTCTCCTTCTGCACGTACTGTGCACTTGGACATTAGCACTAAAGAACAACTCATTTTTCCAGCTGAAGGCTTTGAAATTACTGGCAACTCCTTTTCCTTTTTTTTTTTTCCTTTTCCTTTTTTGCTTCTAATTAGAACCAGTTTCTGAAAACATGTCTCCACAATTTTTCTGGCACGTTCTTGTTTTCCCTCTTTCAGTCTAAACCTTGTCACTGCTTGCGTAGCAGAGCGACACGTTGCTACCTCATTTCTTCATCTCAAGTCTTGCCCTGCTTCTGTGTGTAATGTCACTTTACACGTAGTTTTCAGGGTAGCCTACTTTGAACACCACTCTCTGTGTATCCTTTCTCTACTTGGTCTAACGTGCCCTATGATTTCTAAGTCTAGTTTTTACATCTCTGGACTTATTACCTCTCCCCCTCTCTTCCTCCGTAACTTCCTTCTCAATTTTTGTTATGATCAAGTGTTTCTTGTCTACACCAGCAGAATATACCTGATGGTTACCCATTACTATACTCATCCTGGCAATTCTACCTCAATGCTTTTATCTGACGCTTTCTATATGGAATGTTCTCCCCAATAATTCATGTCTTTCTTTAATGTTTTCTCAGAAACCACTTCCCCAGGGAAACTTAATGGATAACCTTCTCAGCAGTTACTTAGTGTACATTATTATTATTACTTTGATCCAGGCCTTGTGCTAAATGGTCTATATGAATTATTTAATATAATTCTCTTGCCAGTAGAGTAGATAGTATTATTCATATTTTTTAGATAAAGTTTCGGTGAGGTTGAAGCTCACTGAATCTTTTACAACTAGTGAACGTAGTCATGATTTTTAGAAAATCATTTCAGGTATAATTTATATAAAATAAAATGCACCAATTTTAGCAGAACAGTTTGATGAGCTTTGGCAGAAGTGTGTGAATATTCCCTGTAATCATCACTCCAAACAAAATATAGAACATTTTCATCACCCGAGATGCTTTTCTCATGCTGCTTTGCAGCCAATTCTCCATCTCCAGGCTCATGATCTGACTTCTGTCACCATTGGTTAATTTTGCGTTTTCTAGAACTGTGTGTAAATGGAACCATGCAGTGTATTCCCTTTGGTTTTTTGGCTTTCCCCCCTCAGCATTGTGGTTTTTAAGATTCATTTATGTTGCGCATGCATTATTAATTCTTCCTTTTTAATGCTGAGTGACATTCCATTATGTGACTTGCCACAATTTCTTTACCCAGTCAGCTGTTGATAGTCTTTGACTTCCACTTTTGACTATTTTGAACATAGCTGCTATGAAAGTTTTTGTTGAAGCTTTTGTGTTTCTATATATTTTTCTCTTGGGGAAATATCTGGGAGTAGAAATGCTGGGTCATATGATAAGTGTACATTTAACTTGATAAGAAACTACCAAACTACGTTCCAAAGTGGTTATACCATTTGGTTATACCATATGGTTATACCATATTCCCACCAACAATATATCAGAGTTGTAGCTGTTTCACATCCTTGTCAACGCTTGGTATCGCCAGTCTTTTAAATTTCAGCCTTCATGTAATGGATAGGTAGTGATATTTCATTATAATTTTATTTCTCATTTTCCTGCTGTCTAATGATGAAGGGAATCTTTTATGTGCTTCTTGACCACAGATCTATCTTGTTTTGAGAAGTTTGTTTAAATATTCGGCCTCTTAAAAAAAAAACTAAGTTGTTTGACTTCATATTAAGCTGGAAGAGTTCTTTACATATTATGAGTGCTTTGTACGCTGTATCAATTATGAGTATTTTCTCCCAGACCGTGGCTTACTTTTTAACTTTCTTAATGATATTTTTGAAAGAGCAGAAACTTTAATTTTGCTGAAATCTAATTTATTTATTTTCCTCTTACAGGTAGTGTTTTTTGTGTCCTGCTGAAGAAGAATGTGCCTTTCCTAATGAAGGCATGAAGAGATCTGGTAGGTTGTGTCCTTCAAGAAATTTACTGATTTCATCTAAGTTTTCTAATTTATTGGCATAAGTCTGGTAAAAACACACCCTTAATATTGTTAAGAACTGTGAAGGGCTAAGATTTTACTCTACTTGTCAGTTAATGAGTTTGCCTGCTGCAGTTTCATGGATGCCGGCAGAACACACAAGACTATTGGGTCAGAGATGAAGGATTGTTTGTTACTCACAGTAGTAGCAGTAAGTAAGAGTATTAACATTTCTTTACCAGTTCCCCAAACTCCAGTTTCCACAGGGTGACATAAAGAAGGCCAGATGATACTTGCACATGCAGTGGGGTGTATTATAGGAAACCAACACTAAGTTTAGGAAATCCAAAATTTTTTTCTTGAGTGGTAATCATATCTGCCCTTTGGAGTTGCTATCTATATCTTCCAAGGTTGTTAGCAAGCCCTAACCCTACGCTTAGCCCTAACTCTAGCCCTACATTAGAGAGTTCATTAATTAGCCTAAAGGGTGCCAATTTAATAAATTTAGTAAGTACTCATATAGCCCTTATTATTTGCCAGACATGGATCTTATCACTTTGTAAACATCAACTCATTTAATTCTCATAGACCATACAAGGTAGGCATAATTAACGTCCCTGTTTAACAGATGAAGGAAGAGAGGCACAGAGAGTTTAAATAACTCGCTCAAGGTCATGTGGTTCGTAAGTGGCATAGCCAGATTCGAACCCAGGCAGTCTGACTCCAGAGCCCACGTTCTCTAACTTTCTACTGTGCTACCTCTGTTAGAAATAATTTTTTTATGGATGTAATAAATGGGTTAGTCAGTGGTATTTAAAATATGTTTGTTGACTAGAAGTAATACACAGATACCTCTATAAATGTTGCATATCCATGTTACGTCATCATGTTATATATTAATAAGAATTTGGGAGCTCATCAGCCTAAAACTCTTTGCAAGAGCACTCAGGCCAAGGATTCCATTTGGTTCAGCATTCTGCCACTCAGTGGAAGATTCCTTTGTCTTCTCCAAGTAGAAGACTAGCTGATTCTGTTGATAAAATATTGTTATGTCTGCCATGCTTGCAGGATACATGTATGAGTGCCTAAAGGTCTTCCCCCAAGCTCAAAGATTATGTGGCATTTTTAGTGCCTACTTACTAATAAGTATTTGTGTGTGACACAATATTTGGTGTGAGATTTGCTTTCATTAGAACATTCTACCTGTTAGTAAGTCTGTAGATCGAATTCTCATCTACTATTAATTTCTAGAGATTATAGACATCTACCAAAAAGAACCAGAGACTTCTGAAATCTTAGTAGGCTCAGACAGTTGGCAATGCCAGGTTTGTCTGACCTCAAAGACTTACGCTTTTGTTCAGATTATAACTAGGTTATACTACTTCATTCTGTACTTCCTTGAGAAAAAGACAACTCATTTACATTGCTTTTGAAAGGGTAATGCAAGCACATGGCATAAAAGTTCAAAATGTACAAATGGCTAATAGTGAAAAGAAGCTGCCTTAACCACTCCTACCTTTCAGTCCTCCTCTGCAGAGAAAAACCCCCGTCCTTCTGTATTCGTCCAGAACTATTCTATGTGCGTGTTAGCATATATTCTTGATCTATTTCTTAATTGTTTTTTATGTGTCATTTCATGTCCCCAAGTACATTTTGTGTTCACTAATGGAAGACTAGTCATGTATTAAAACAAATTTTCCATACTGCTCAATGTAGTTTCTCAAAAAAACACCTCTCAAAAATGCATATTGCTGTTTTTCTATTTGAATAAAATGATTACTCAAGAGAAGAGAGAGGTTAACTTAAGGGTGGTGTTCTGGTGTCCCAATATCTGAAAACCTCAGGCTCCTGAGTGAAATCGGTTACACACGCACACACTTGTACTAGAATGGTTAACTTTGAGTAAGAACATCGATTTACATATTTATGACTGTAGACCAAATATTCCCAAGTTTCAGTGGCTTGGGTTCCAAATGAGGCCATGTTTGCTTATGTGTTTATTTTGTTACCTAGTTGGTTTTGATCTGCACAACCTCTGAAACTCCCCCGTTGTTCCTGCGGTTCACGCGTGTTCATAGCATCCTTCTCGTGCTATTCCACTGAAGTCTCCCTGTTGAGAGCTGCTGGCTACAAGCTGCTTTCCGGTGGCCTCTCGGGGAAGGCTGCTCCTTGACCCAGCATGCTTTCTCATGATGCCCCCCAAAGCTGCACCATCTCCAAATTGCCAGATAGAACTGGATTCCTTTTTGTCTTTACAGCCACATTGCAGCCGTGCTGTGTTATTTGCAGAAATGATAACATGCCCTTTCCCCAGCTCTGCCTTGAACACTGTTAACCTGGCACCGATCTCATGAAATTCCTTGTGCAAACAGCCACTTCAACCTTTCTCTGCAGCCCTTGTCTCTGTAATAGTTCAGACTGGGTTCCTGAGGGCAGCCTGTAAAAAGGACTAGATATTATCCTTCACATTTGTTCCTCTCTGGACCCAGGAATCCACAGGGAAAGCTATTCTTTTCTGTCCCCATTTTCCATCTGGCTCCCGCAAATGGATGCCGAAGCTGGGCGGCAGAGCGATGGGTGTTGCCAGCCAAACACATCCAATCTCAGCTGTGTAACGTTTATTCTGGTTAGTGAGTAGAAATATAGGACATGATTTACCAGAACGTCTGTGGCTCCACATCCTGTCTGATGCCATTTGGAATTCTATATTTTAAGGTATCTCTATAACATTAACATTTTTCTTAATTTTTCCTAGTGAAGGGTCTTTGAGCACTAGATTGTAAATAGCTGTGTTTCGGTAGTTCACGTATGAAGTATCAGGCTGAAATCAGGGGAGACATACTCTGAATACTGATTTGATAGAAATGCTTCACTGATTTTACTAGAGCTGAGCCAAACTCATTAACAGCCTAGATTCATTAGGAAGGCACCATTAATTCAAGGAAAATAAAAAAAGATTAAACTCTGTTATTGTATTTTATAAAGCATTACACATTAATCAAATTTAGTATGTTTGGTTTTAAGACTACTTCCATCTTGTCTATGAATCTTTACAGAGAACATATTTATTGGTTTACTTACCAAATATTTATTTGTGCTAGTCTCCATGTTGAGTTTTGTGGGACTGTGTGAACTGCAGGATGGATTTTTAATAGAGTGCTTACCCTTCCTTCCTGGAGGTTCTGGCATATTCCAAACTAGGATAATAGAAGATGGTAAAAATGAGGAAAGAGGCAAATTCTTTAGAACAATGCATGAGAGCTACGCAGTCAGATGAAGATGCTTCATCTGGTTCTGGTCAGAGAGAGGTGGTTTCCTTTAGTTCCTTCTTCCTGCACAGAAGACTAGGCTGAGGGGATTGGGAAGTGGAATTAGGGAGGTGGGGCAGGTGGGAAAGGAATTGAAGAGAGAAAGGGAGAAGGGGGCAGGAAAGAGAGACTTCTTCATGATCTTTGGAGCTGGACTCAGTAGGGACTGGTTGTGACTCCAGGGAGATGAAAAGGGCTCTTTTCATTATCTCTAGAAGCTGGGTTTATCCCTGCTCCTTCCTTAATAAAATTGATTTTGGGGTGATGTGCTTATCAGCTGAGGCAATGCTAAGGGACCTTGGGGGTCTTTCAAGCCATCAGAATCTCCATCAGAATCCCTAAGCCACCTAAACAGCCTAAGTGAAAGGAGTGTGCTAAGCATGCAAATGCTACAGTCTCCCGTGTCCTCCCTGCCCCAAAGCCAGATTTCTAAGCCCCTTCTTTACAGAAATTCTGGAGCCTACTGCTTCCTGCCCTTCCAGCATTTAATGGCACAGCTGAAGGATTATACCGAATGAATGAAAGACAGTCCCTTACTTTCCAGGACAAACAATTTAGAAGAAGGAAATGCCATTACACAAAAAGCTAAAGCAAAATCAGAAAGTGGACCCTTTTAACTTCTGTTATTTGCTAAGAACAGTGTTGACAAAGAAGGTAGATATTTGAAAGATACTGTGAGCTTGACTGATCTAAAGCATGGGTCAAGGGGAAGGAAGAATTAAAACAACCCCAAAGTTTTGTGTCAGGTTGACCTGAAAGTTAGTGATGTTGTTAATGGAAATGGATCACGTGGTGCTGGTGTCTGGGGGGAAATGTTGATTTGAAGGAATGCAGGGAGAGATTGGAGGAGATACAGTGTGGGTATCTAAATGTTTGGGTCTGGAGATCAAAAGAGTGTTCTGAGCCAGAGGAATAGATTTGGTGTCACGGTATATGGGTGAAAGCTGGGCTCTGAGAGGAGAGTGGATGGACAGGGAGACAGCAGAGAGGGGCTGACCATTGAAACAGAAGCTGAGCAGGTTAGAGAAGAAAGGAAAAATACAAATGAAACATAAAAGAACCAGTAAAGTTTTACTGAAGCCAAATGAGAAAAAAAGAGAAAGAAGAAGGGGGGGGGGGGACTCAGTCATGTGAAACGTGGCAGAGAAGTTAAAAGGGATGAGTGTTGAGGAAAGTCCGTTAGACTTGAGGACAAGGAGGTTATTGGTGTTAGAAGCTTGGGTGGGAAAATGGGAGCAGATTGTGTCGGAATAAGGAGTGATACATAGAGAGGAAGTAGGAGCAGCGAGTGAAGATTTCAGAAGGATTGTTACAAGAACAAATATCTTGCATGAATGCGTATATTAAAGGTTTGTACTGTTTATACTTCAGAGCTCACCAATGAGCCAAATGAGCAATTAAGAAGGTTTTTAGATGCTGTGAAACAATAATTTGTCTATCAAAAGGCAATTGGTGTCAGAATTCTTTTTGTGGAGAGAGAAACGTTAAGTCATCTGAATAAGGTCAAGTAGTGATATATGCAGAACATTAAAAAAAAATGAGGTAATACTGTCTTTATCCTGTATGTGCCATATCTGAATTGCTCTGAGATCTCAAAAGTATGCATTATACCTTTAGGGGAAAGTAATTTTATATTATTTTATAACAAGGATGAAAACGTAGTTTTGATTTCTAGTTCCTTAATCCCAAATCAGCTAACTAAACTATTCTTGTTCCAGTATTACATTTTAGAACGTAAGTTTCCAAGGTCTTAACACTTATTAAGAAATAGATCTTGTATAAATGGGATTTTTTTTCAAATGCCTTAAGATTTCTGGAAGCAACTGGCAGACTATTGTAAAAGAAACTTAATTAGAAAATGAAAAAGTTCTAAACGTTTAGTTGCTCTCCTGTGTCTTCAAGTTGAATTGCAAATAAAACTTGATGAGAAGAATCTGATTTGTCATAATTAGTTAGAAGACACTTAACATAGCTCTAGGAAAAATATAAACTAATGTAAAACACAGGAACCCATATCAACCTTATGCATAGGGAATCTTGATTTTAGTGAACTAGTTTTGGTGTCTTTAAAGTCCTCCTGAGTCTCTAATACTGCAATTAAGAGCATGTCAACAATTGCAGAGGGCAGGACTATTTTTTTTCAGACTGAGAAAAAAACCTAGCTGGAAACAGTCTGAGAAATTTTTTTTCAATACCGTCAGTTATAATGTGTCAATTTCTGATGTACAGCACAATGTCCCAGTCTTGCATATACCTACATATATTTGTTTTCATATTCTTTTTCTTTAAAGGTTATTACAAGATATTGAACATAGTTCCCTGTGCTATACGGAAGAAATGAGAATTGTTTAAGAACAATTTGAAAGAAAAAATAGTCTCATTCTTGAACTTTATAGCATGTAAGAAAGCTACAGTACTCATCTTAATCCTTTTTTTTTCTCTAAGGAACAAGTCAAAGTGCTGAATAGATATGAAAAGTGTCATTCCCCATGAATATACACTATACAACCTACAAGATCTTGAGTATAATAAATTGGGAAATGTTTGCATGCTCTATCACATATTGATGATAGATATTTTAAAATATCAATCAATCACTTAATTATTTTTAGAGGGAGGCAAGGATTGGCTTTCTCCTCCAATATGCTACAGTGGGGCAAGAAGTTGTCCTTCAGGGCATAAGACCCCTGGGTTTGCATTCCATTTCCCCTCATTACTACTGTGTGACCTGGCGGGATCCTTTTTTTGACCATCAGTTTCTATGTGTGAAAAATGAGGAAATCGCATCTCACAGGATTGTTGTGAAGAGTAAATGAGACAACAGTTGTGTGACTCAAGCTCACCATTTTGGTGATCTTCCATGCATTTGTTTCCTTTCTAAGTAAATCGCTGAAAACAGAAATGCCATATAACTTCACTTAGAAGAAGCTTTAATTAAACAGTCTGCTTTGTGCTGGCCCTGGAACTTTGCTCATGGATTTTTATTCCCCGCGTGCCCTGTTGATACAGAGTCTATGCTTTCTGTTTCACAGAAAGAAGAGACTTGTCTACCTGTTAGGTTGAACCATATGAAACTGCTGATATTCAACTCTTTTGACCTATAAGAAACAACAATTTCATATGACCCAATCAAAAATCCTATTCAGACTATAAAGTCCAACTCAGATCCCAACGTTCATTCTGAGATTGGAGATGGAAAGCCCCCAGGACACAGTTATCTTTTCCTGCTGCATTTCCTGTACCATTTATTTGGACATTTCTCTTGTCCTATTTTGTATTGTTGGCAGTACGTTCGTATGAATGTGTCTTGCCTTCACAGCTATTTTGTCTGTTCCCTGGAGGTGTTTATTGCCTCTTCTCCAATGGGGTGCCTGGAATTATGCATTCCACATAATACTTGCTGAGTAATTTTTTTATGATGCTAATAATAATAAATAATTCATAATTATTGAACTGACTGCTCTGAGGATAAAAAATTTACACTGTTCTTTCTTCCAACATTTAACCTTTTCATCCATGTATCTAACATCAAAGAAGGAAATTCCTTTGGTTTTGAGGAATCTTCTAGAGATAATCTATGTAATGGTGGCGCTGTCCTTGGTACACAAAAGGATGGCTGCTAACCTGCATGAGTCTTAGGCTGTTGTCCCACTAAAGGTCCCGGAGTTCTGTTAATCATTATGGTCTCTGTCTAGGTTCCACTTGGTTAGAGAGCCGAGAGAATGAAGAGGTTAGCCAAGGTGATGTGGAGCCAAGTTAAATTAACTAGCCCACGTGGGGACTGATGCCTTGTTCTTGATGTGATTTATGTTGTACATTAATCAACAGACAAACATGAGCACCAAATAAAGCTTGTTTTAGAAATGAAAATGATGTTTTTCTTGAGAGTGCTTAACTCATATATTCAGCAAGAAAGAGGGAGGGGGAATCAGGGTAATAGTGTGTCCCATGGGGCTGGAGCTGGCAGAAAGATTCTCTCTTAAATAGACTTAGGTCTGTGTTTTTTGTTTTTTTTTTTTTAATTGAAGTGTAGTTGATTTACAATGTTGTACTGGTTTCTGGTGTACAGCATACTGATCCAGTCATACATACATACACACACACACACACACATATATATATGCACACACGTATTCTTTTTCATTATAGGTTATTATAAGATATAAAATATACTTCCCTGTGCTATACAGTAGGACCTTGTTCATCTATTTCATACGTAGTAGTTTGTATCTGCTAATCCCAAACTCCTAATTTATCCCTCCCCTGCCCTTTGGTAACTACAAATTTGTTTTCTGTCTGTGAGTCTGTTTCTGTTTTGTAAATAAGTTCATTTGTCTCATTTTTTTCGATTCCACATATAAGTTATACCATGTGATATTTGTCTTTGTCTGATTTACTTCACTTAGTATGATGATCTCCAGGTCCACCCATGTTGCTGCAAATGGCATTATTTCATTCCTTTTTTATGGCTGAGTAACATATATATCATATATATCCATTCTTCTTTATCCATTCATCGGTTGCTGGGCATTTAGGTTGCTTCCACGTCTTGGCTGTTGTAAATAGTGCTGCTGTAAACGTTGGGGTGCATGTATCTTTTAGAATTAGAGATTTCTCCAGATACATGCCCAGGAGTAGGATTACTGGATCATATGGTAACTCTATTTTTAGTTTTTAAAGGAGTCCCATACTGTTTTCCTAGAGTTAGGTTTGGTAAAACTGAGGAAGCAGGCACAAATTGAGAGCTGGGCTTCCAAATTAAAGCAAAATGTCCAAGTGAGTCACCAACACAAGGAGAAGGGCTAAAGCCAGGGCGTTGCTGACGTCTGAGGGGGTCAGTGAATTGCCCACCTTTCTACTCTGGGTTCAGCTTTATTAGTAAATATGAATTTGAAATGTGCCTGTGCTGAAGGTCTAAGAAGCTTCCTGCTCTTTCTCCCAATGAATCACACTGGTTCAGCCGAGGGCAGGCAGAGCATCTGGGCACCTGCAGGGCAACCTGCATACTTTACGGAGGAGAAAGGTTTGCCGCCTGGGAAGAGGCTGATTATAAGAGAACAAGAAGCAGAGGAGGGTAGGCCACCTCCCTGCTTAGAACAGCTCCTCTCCCAGTCTGAGCCACTCGTTCCGTCACTCTTCTTCCCACGCGGAGAAGCCAGTGAGAAGGAGAGAGAAGGGAAGACGTTTCTCCTTTAAATTCAGTCAGTGTAACAGCTCCCAGTTTTGAGGCTGGTGAAAGTTTACAGTGAGGGGGAGAAACTGCCTTCCCCTTCCCCCAGCCCAGTAAGAATGAACTTGAAGGACTGAGGAGAGAGGTTAAATTTCAGACAGCAAATGGTCTGGACAAATGCCAGAGAGAGGGGCTGGGCTGAAGCCACGCCTGTGGGCTTCCCGAGGAATGAACATGGAGAGCTGGCCTCGTCATAAGGGCCTGAGACGAAGGGGATGCCAGTCGGTAGAATTTTCCCTTTGTTGTTTCAGCATCCCCTTGTGGTTAATGTTTTTAGTCTTCTGCTTCTGGCTGTGATGAAGTTATTGGTCCAAGGCTCGGTTCATGCCATAAACAATCATGAAACTGGACAAGATATACGTGCCAGTGTTCTTTTAGGCTTTGGACAACAGGCAGTGCTAGACCCTGAGCTCTGAAAGGAGGGACTCTCACAAGATGAGACCTGGATGTCTGCCTGGGAAACGTTTCCCAGTCACAGTGCAGGATGCTGGAATTCACAATGGTTATGCTTTGCTGAAGAGATAAAGATGAGAGTTCAGGGGAACGGAAGCGGGTGGAATATGTGTGTACTGGAGAGGAAAAAGTGGACCTCAGATGTCTGTATGGAGGTCCCCTCCAGTCTTGGCTGGAGACTGGGCTGCATATGTGCCAGGTGAGACTCTTCAAGGCTTACAAGAGTGTTGAGACCTGCAGCTGTGTGGATGAGAGTGGAAGGAACAGAGATGCTGGAGGTTGAGCACTGCTGAGGACCCTGGAGTTCTAGCTTTTTTTTTTTTTTTTTACAAGTTTCAAGGTAATCACCAAGTGATTGAGCTGTCTAAGAAAACGAGTCAGCTCTTCAAAGGAAAATAGCAGAATTCACAACCTTTACAGCGATGTATGCACAATATCGAGTGCAAACAAAGTTATAAATTTTAAAAGAAACAGAAAAATGTGGTCCATAATCAAGAAAAAAAGTTTAATAAATCCAACTCCAGCATGGCCTATGTGTTGCGTTTAATAGACAAAGACTTGAAATCGATTCTTACAAATTTGTTCTAAGAAGGAAGGGAAAATCTAATCTTAATAAGAGCAGATAGGAAGTCTCAGCAGAGAATTTTAAACTTTAAAGAAGAACCAAATGGAAATTCTAAGACTGAAAGCTAAACTTTCAACTAAACTGAGGAAAATTCACTGAATGTTCTTAACCGCAGATTGGAGATAGCAGAAGAAGGTTTTTAGTCTTCAAAATGAAAATTCACCCAAATCAACCTTGATCTAAATTTCCTCAGTGATCCATGCTGAAAAATTTACAATCATTTTGGAGGTAATTTACTCTTTTACTAAATGTTCTCAATCATTCTCTAGGGTCTGTTGATTTTTTCCTTTAAAATATTTTTCATATGGGCACTTTTTTCTTTATTTCTCTTACTACTTCCCTAGATGATGGCTATAGCCTAACATTCTGGTCTCTACTCCCTTTAGTCCATTTTTCAGTCTGTCTAGTCTTATTGCTTTAATTGTTTATTCATTCAGCAAATATTTATAAATATCCCAATCTGTCTCTGATACATATCTCTATTCTGTTCTGAAATCTTTAACAGTTTCAGTTTTCCTTCAAAAGGAAGCAAAATTCTTTTGCCTAGATTTTAGGGTCTTCCATATTCGTTTTCTTTGTCCTCCCTTAATTATTGCAGTCATATTTCTCTTTGTCATAAACACTTTTGGCCAAGCATGAATGGAGTGCTCTTAACTGTGGGGAATCCCCTGCTGTAGAGCCTGCAGGTACCAGATCATCACTTTCCCTCCCTCCCTTGTGGCACTGTCATGTGTCATAGCTCATCATCCAGAGTCTCTCCTTTGGACATACTTCTTCCAGACTTCGAATCGTAAGATCGAGGCGATACGGAGCAAATGAGCCCTCAGGGAATGCACTCACAGAACCCAGTGGGCAGTGTCAGTACCCACCCAGTTTCTAGAGGCATCACTGACAGTATCTGGGGTCAACAGTGCAAACTGAGGTGGGTGTCTGTGCCCATCAATGGCTGCACTAGAATCTTCTAGACCAGTTTTGCATTATAATTTTGGTCATTGACTTTGGCTCTGTGTTTCTCTTGTAGATTTTGTGAGCTATCTGAATCCTTGAATTAGCCAAAGTTTCTTTATTGCCTACAGCTAAGAATTTTGACTGAACACAGACACACATTCCCTGCCCTAAACAGGTCAGTCTTCCCATCCCAAGAGCATGCCAGGCTCATCCTGGCTGCCTGCTTGGCCAGGCTCATTCTAATTGCTAGGAATTCCTCCATTTTCCTGTGTCTCCGTTTAAATCTTGCATATCTCCAAGCTCCGCTGCTTCAAAGAGATTTTTTTTCTGACTTTTCTAGAACCTACCTGAATAATCATTCTCTCCTCTATACTTTAATACTTATACTTTACAATTTTCTGCTCACTAATTTAAAAAAATATATATTTTTATTGGTATATTTATTTTTGTTATTGTTGGTTTTGTTTTGTTTTGTTTTGTTTTTGTTTGTTTTAAATGGAGGTACTGGGGATTGAATGCAGGACCTTGTGCATGCTAAGCATGCACTCTTCCACTGAGTTAAACTCACCTCCCCTAAAATATATATTAATTTTCATTGTTTACTGAAGAGAGTATGATGCATGCCCTAGAGGCCTGTACCCCTTGTCTTGCTTAACACTGTGTTCAGAACATTGTAGTTATTCACTGTGTCCTAAAAGGATGAATTTAATGAAAGACTTAGTATTTCGTAAGTAGCAGTAACACCCAGGTTAATGTTAAAACATGACAGCCTTTGTGTAGGAAGAGGGCACTACTGACTGGTTGAAACCATCTGACATGAACTCCTTCAGTTTCTTCCCTTCTCATCTCAGTATTTCCTTAGGGCTAATCTTCCTTTTCATTTTTCTTGCCTCAGAGGAGGAAGTGTGGTTCTTTATACCTTGACCCTCTTCCAAATCTTTTGAAATCTTATTCAATCAATCTTTGTCTCACTCATATTCTTTCTTTCTTGGGACTGCCTCTCTGTACTAAAACAACAACAAAAGCTCTCACAATCTAGTTCTCTCTTCTATTATCTTCGAAGTTGCTGAATTCTTCCTGACTTTCCATGACCAGATTTATTAACACCCTGATCTTGCTGAGTATGTCACTTCTTAGCAAGACAGACTTTTCCCTCACAACTTTGTTGAAGCTGCTTTCTTGATGGCCCCCCCAAATCCTGCTCTAACAGTCAGGATGGGCTCAGTTGCAGCCACTTAAGACGGCAAAGGGTAGCCTCTCCTGCGTGCTGTAAGGATGACCGCTGTGACGTTGTGGGTGGGCTGGGAATGCTGCCCTGGGAAGCTGCACTCCAAGGTCCAGGTTGCCAAAGCAGCCCATGTCTGGAACGTCACACGTTGCCTCGGCAATGGAAAAGAGAATTCTACAGGGTTTTGTATTAGCAAGTTACTTTTTTTCACCTGGAAATGAGATGTGTCCCTTTTATTCAGATTGATTGGCCAGAACTAGACGCATGGCCCCATCTAACTAAAGGGGTCCACTGAGGAAGTATAAACTCACATATGTTCAGAAGGAAGAAGAATGGAAATATTTTCAGTGAACGGCTCACTATCAAATCAAATAGATTTTTTTCTCTCTTCATTATCCTTTATTCTTCTGCAGCATTATTTGACTTACCCCTTCTTACAACTACAGATCTTCCTCGACTTACGAAGGGATTACCTTCCCATAAACTCATTGTGAAGTTGAAAATATCTTAAGTTGAAAATGCATTTTAGTATCCCTAAGCTACCAAACATCATGGCTTGGCCTCTCCTCCCTTCGACGTGTTCACCACTTACATTAGCCTACAGTTGGGGTGAGTCGTCTAACACAAAGCTTGTTGTATAGAAAAATGTTGAAGAGTTCATGGAACTTATTGAATACTGGACTGAAAATGAAAATCAGAATGATTGTACGGGTACAGCAGGGTTATAAGTGTACAGTTGTGTCCCTGGGGATCTCGGGGCTGACTGCCGCCACCCAGCATCACCAGAGAGCCTCGGACTGCGTGCTGCCAGCCTGGGAAAAGATCAAAATGCAAAAATTCAAAGTATGACGTCTACTGAATGCAAATTGCTTTTGCACCTTGGTGAAGAAGGAAAAATTGTAAGTCGGGCATCTACAATAGGCTGCTGCATGGATGAGGCTGAATGTTTTGCCAGTGTTTCAAACTCAGGGTGTACAAGTACAAATTCATCTCTGTCACTTAGCATTTACCTTCCGGACTCCTCCGGGCTAATACCAACCCTTTAATTTCTGTTTTTTATTTTTGTTTGTGGGACTCCCGTTTCCCTTGCCGCTGGGTTTTGAATCTTCATATATTTTCAGTTTCCCTTCCTTCAATTTCTTCCATTTGATCCGTTGCTAAATCCTGGCTATTTCTGTTTTCCTAGTATTTTCTGAATTTGTTTCCATTCTTACTGAGGTCTTGGATACAGCTATCAAGAAAGCCTCATTTTGGCTGCTTTTAGCCCAGTCCCGTCTTTCCAAGGTGTCCCATGCCTCTACCAGTATAGTCTCTCAAAGTTCTAACCAGGTCGTTGCTGTTTTTTAAAAAAAATTCTAATAATCCTCTGTTTCTTAGAAGATAAAGTTTAAATTATTTATTTAGTTTTCAAGGCCTTTTATTATCTAGTTTTGGTCTATTTTCTAGACTTTTTCCTCAAATTTTCCTGCAAGCCCCAAATCAAATTTCACTTTCTGCGTCAAGTCATTTTTGATCGCATTAGCTGAACATAAACTCTCCATCCTTTGTCAGACTAGGAAGCTTTTTAAATTTCAAGGTGTTTATCATACATGTTATTATGCCTATTAATTGCCTCTTGCTTTTACTGTCGTTTCTTTTTATATGTCGCAGTCTCAGTATTGGACTTTATTTCTTTGTTGGGTAGGACTTGTGAAATTGAATGGCAGATTGTAAACTGCTCTAATCATCCTAGTTTCCTTCCCATCCACCACTTACCCAGCATATTACATTGAACAGGGCAGATAGGGAATATATATTGCTGAATGAATGACCCACCAGTCTTCCTCTTTTCTCTAAGCAATAATGGTGACTTTCCTTGTGTTTCCCACCACACTCTTTCTCTTACTATTCTCTTGAGCTTACTGGCATTTTTTTTTTTTTTTTTTTATGGCTGGCTGGGTTTGGACATTTAATCTGCATCTGTGGAATGGTGGTTTTGTGTTAGCCAAGTTAATTGGCTCATGTGGAGACTGAATCCACAACCTTGGCCCCATTAGCACCTTGTTCTACAGTTGAGCTTTCTGGCCCAATGCTATAAAATAGCCACAAAAACCATAAATAAAGATAAGTTTTAACCAGGCTCATGCTTTTCCCTGTGTACGAGGGCAGAGCTGAAAATTAGTTGCCTACTGAGCTTGGACCACTGGTTTAAATTGAATAGTGGAATTAATAAATGCAATTTTGAATGAATGAATTTAATTGGGAGAGAATAGGCTAATTAAAAGCCATGGAGCAGATTGAGCCTTTGAAATACATAAGAAAGATGGTTGCATGTGATGGTTTGCATTTTTCCCACTTTGAAAAACGCCAGGCACGTACTCTGTGGGACTTTAAAAATTTTGAAGAAACTGCCTAAATGCCAAAAAGTGGTCCACTGCAGCAAGAAACTTCTCCAAAGCCCTAACTTGCAAGCTTTTGTTGGAGCAGACTTGAAAGCAGCTGCAGCTTGGTCGTGTTGGGTTGGGGCCAATCTTGAGCCACAACTGCGAAGAGCAGCCTTGATGAGGGTCTTTGTGGTCGTGTTAACATGGCGGTGCTTTAACGTCCCGTGCTCACACTCTGCGCTGGGAAAGGTACCTGATGGGGAGCGCCATGGCTGACTGGTCTACAGTCTGTTGCTTTGTCTATTCATGGCAGACAGTCCAGGGTGGTCAGAGGGCCAAATCACTACTTACCTACAAAATCAGAGGGTAGGAGCCCGCATGGTGGACCAGGCACCTGGTCTGAGTTAAAAAAAAAAAAAACCCCAAAACCTAGTACTGTTTGTTTGCCTGCTGTGTATGTCAAACTATATTTATATCATAGTCCTGAAACAGCTCATTAGCTAATATCCTAAGTTGAAATTATAAATATTTCTCATGGATACATTAGTTTGCTTATTTATATGCCACCGTGTTACAGATTTAGGGTGGAACTGGGAATACATGTCTAAATTTAATACAGCTTAGTGTTGCTTTTAGGAGAATAATTGCCAATTTTCCCCTCATGTACTTGAAATATTGAGAATTGATGCATTCGAAGTAATTTTGTTCCGAATGTGGAGCTCCGAGGACATCACCACCATCTCTGAAGTATGAACTTATGTATTTGAGGGCCCTTTTAACGAGTCTGAGAGGTTTGTGATAGGAAAATGTTCATTTAGCTCAGGCCTTGGGGGAAAAAGGTCAGTGTAGGCCATTGAGAGAAAACATTTAAAAGGGGTCATGCGATCTCAATGAAATCAAAATAATTGGCAGAAAGTATTCTTGAAAAGAAGTTTTGGTAAAAAACTTGAAATATAGCAAGGGAGATAAACGTCTCTCCTTGTTTTCTGTAATGAGCAGTTTAACTACGAAGCGTTTGATAACCGCACTGCCTCAAATATAATTTCTTTGTTTATTAGTTTATTTTTCCTGATGATAAAACTCATCAGTGTTCATTGTAGACAAATGAGAAGTTCCTAAACATAATTTCAAATAAAATGCTGAAATAAGCGTAAGAGGAAAATGAAATCAGACAAAAGTTAGTAGATTTTAATACTGAATCCTTCATACTAAATGCATCAAAAGAGTATTAGGAAGAAAGCTTATGGCTTAAAGGGAAAGAGGCAAAATTTGACCGCACCAGACCTTCCCGCCTGACATCTCTGCTGGCTGGTACCCTACGATTCCGTTTGGAAGTGGGGAGTAGCAGCGGCAGGTGGCTGGGCTGGAGAACTAATTTGTGGACATCAGTTTTCTGTCTTCTTTTGATTCTGACAAGAACCTCTTCTTATTTTTCCAACTGCTTTGGACTGTTCCTTCCAAGGCAGAAGGCAAGCAGAACTCTGCTTCTCACAGCAGTGCTGCCTGTGAAGGGAGGGCAGAACCATCCACTTTGTGAGCACTTGAGCGTTCCCTTTCAGAAGACCCAAGCAGTCGTTGCTTTCACAGTGGCCCAGCCCATGCCTGTCGCTCTGTGATCATGAAACAGGATGCTTTTCTTCTGAGCTGTGCTATTTGACTGACCAATTTTATTTTTCAATCTACCCAGCGGACTTGATGCTGTAAAGAAGCAATGCATTTTCTATCCAGGAAACACTCATACAAACTAATAATCTACATAGCAACAGGATATGATGAACAAAATTTATTTTCATTGAATTATATGTGTGATAGGAAGTCTTGCAGAAGACTGGGAATTGGTTGAGGGTTTTTAAAATGCTGTATTTTTAGCACCAGTAGATACTTTTGAAGTCTTTCTTTCTTTCTGACACCTAATCTAATTATGAGCTAATTGAAATGAAAACGATTTTCAGCCTCAGAGCTTGGAATAAAAGGCTTTGCCTGAACAGTATTTTTCACTGAAAATAGTGAAGTCAAAAGTCTTTTCTTGTCTTAGAATTCACTTCTAAATTGTTGTGAAACACTGCTAATATACCTGTATTTGCAGTGAGATGCTACAGTTCAGTGTCAGAAGAGTAAGATTGAAAAAAAAAAAAAGAATAGTTCTTTGGGTAACGTGTAATGAACGAATTTATTACCTAATAAATGTTGTTTAAGAGAATGTCAGGAGTAGATTGTCTTTGTGACTTTAACACTAATTTATCTTTGAGGCGCCTTCAAGTAGTGAAACTATGACTTTGTTTTGTGATCAAAATAAAACCAAAAGTTGCAGGTGCGATAGAGTATGTAGTTAGTTAGACTTTGCTTTATCTGGTAAAAGACAGGAGCTTCTGAAAGTGTTCTCTTTTCCTTAAGGTGGTTTTCGTATTGAAAGTTTAGAATGAAATGTTCTTGTGATGAAGTAGGTGGCTACATGATGAAAACGTTGGTTCCGAACTAATTCTATTAGCAAGACTTTCATATAGCCAGAAACTCTTAAGCTAGCGCTTGGCCCTGCTCTGGTCTACACGGGATTAAAGCTGTCCTGGAGTCCACCTTAAGAGGCTGGGCCACACTGTAGTTGATGATTCACTCTCTTCTAAATAAGTGTTGAGCAAATATCATCCGCTGACCTGGGAACCAAGCCTGGTCAGATTCCCAGCATATATCTAGGTTGTAATCAATTTCCGGCTCTTGGTATTAAGGAAGAAGCTTTGGTGTTTTTGTTTACCTAAGTGGCTGGCTTCCTGTTTATAGAAGGCCAGTTTCTAAAGCCATAACTGGTATCTGGCTAAAATTTATTTGGATGAAAAACATCGTGTGCCCATAATGAATAATGTATGGCACAAGCAGGATAATCGGTGTCTGATGATTAGCTCCTAAATAGATGTTTATAAATGTAGTAATAGAGAGTAACTTTGGACTGCTAAACAGAAACAGGCATACAGAACAAGGACAAAAACAATTAAGCGTCTATAAAACAGAGCGCAAGCAGGCCTGAGTGTAATAAGCCACAGAGCAGTGGCTTACAGCATAATTATCTGATGGTCATAGTTTTCAAGTTTCTAGCGAGAAATTTATTGCTTTACAATAGCTTATGAAGTTTGGCTGAAATGGGTAGGAATTTCAGAAAAGATGTTACCATGCAATTAGCTCGTCTACCCTGGTGATAAACTATTCAAAATGGCCCTACAAGGTCTACTCTTGTCGGATGAGGTTCAGACTGCTTCGCACAGCTGAAAATTTGGGCTCAGTGTGACTTGGCCTCTGCCTTGTGACTCTGGCCTCCTTTACCCAAGGGGCTGCCCTCTCAAACTTGTTTCTTTGTCTAGCTAAATCCTATGTTTTTCACAAGAGTCGTTTCCTGAAGGAACCTTCTCCTCTGGAAAATGTTCTCTTGTCTTTTTGTCCACGTGGCCCCATTCACCCGTAGTGGTTATGACTAAAATTTCTATATAGTAGCTACATTATGTTGGGATCATAAAATGATTGATTGTTCCTTCCAGAGGGTATGTGTCAGCTAGAGAGTTAAGGTTACAGCTCTGTGCTCATAGTTTTTTTGGTATTTATTCTGAGAAGTAAGACATTAGATAAAGAACAGGCGAATACAACAGCTCTGACCAAATCTTGTTAGATATGGAGTCTGAAGGAGGAGATTTTGGGGAAGAATAAGATAGACTAACCATCATTTTAAAGTTTCTTTTAGAGTGATGCTTTAGAAACCTTGTAGATCCAACTTTTTCCTTTAGTAATCTCACCAGCACTTAATGAAAACTTGTGTAGGGTGGTAAAAAACTGCTAGGTTATAGCTTTTTCCCTAGGAATGGAGTATTTAACTTTGTGATCTCATTTTTTCCTTCCATTTCTTTGGGGGAATTCCTAGGCCTATTTCCATAGGTTTTTTTTTTTTTTTTCCCTCTCAATTTTAATGTTAAATCGTTTTTCTAATTAATGTAGAATTCTTCTCAAACCCTCAATAAGAGAGTCTGTTCTTTGTACCTATTTGACATTACAAACTCATGTAGGAAAAGATCTCTGGCTGACTGCTTTAATGTTCACTCAGTCGTTCAAGAGGCAATATATGTCCACAACACTCCCATCTGCTTTTAGCTATTTAGCTACAGCCTTTGACAGCCCTGAAAAGTAAAACATTGACTTCCCCACCCCCCTTGTTTTGGAAGGGGCTGGAGGATGGAGGAGGGAGGGAGCAAGTGGAATTCTGGAGCAAGTTCAATCGGTGAAGTCTTTCAGGGAGCAGGTCTCTTGTATGCTTTTAAGGCTGCTCACATAGCCTCACTCTTAGAGGGAGAGGAATTGACGATTTGAAATTCTGTGAAAGTCTGCGTGGCAGCTCGTGGAGGGGGCCCCAAAGGAAAGTCAGAGACTTCTTTTCTTCATGGCCTTTAACACTGTAGAAAATGACAACAATATCCCATTCTGTGTTTCCAAGGCTGGTCCTGTGCAAAGTGCTTTGTCTCCAGTTATCTTACCTGCCAGGGAGGAACATCTTGTAGGTCACTTGTCCCAAAGTGTATGTTCCCTGGAAATAAGAAATATCCCCATAGACCGGTTTTGTCCTGTCTTCAAAGAACTTAAAATTCTAACAAAGAGTGACTTATGTTCAAAGACTCTTTTATATCTAAGAAGCTGAAGCAGATACTTTGTAGGGGAATTTGGAGAAAACTATGAGCCCCACCTTGGGAACTAGAAATCTTGCTTTACTTCATTTATTCATTAGCCTCACAGGAAGGACTTGGTGTTGCTAAGTAGTGTGTCACCAAGGCTTGAGCCCCCAGGTTTTGCCTTTGGGATCTTAGAGTTTAGCATGGAGACCCATAGACATCTGTAATGGTGTAATTTTGAAATGCTTCATTACCAGTATAAGGGAAAATTGTGAAAAACCTTTAAATGGGCAAATACTGTGTGTCCACTTGCTACAAAATATGCTGTTATCATAGCATAGTGAATTTATTCAGAATTTGACAGTTTGCTCTCTGGAACTTCAGGATTTTCCATGCATTCAATTAACAAATATTTATTCAGTGCCTTCCACATACTAGGTACTGTTCTGGGTCTTGATGATACAGGCAGTGGATAAAATAAAAAAAGTCCTGTTCCTATGTGCTCACATTCTGATGGCTAAGGCCTTAAAACAAAAAAAAGTAAGATACATATGTAAAGTATATAAAAGATTAGGTAGTGATGTGTATAAAGGATTAAAAAAAAAACCTATAAGGAGCATGGGAAGTAAGTGTGTAAGTGTGTGTGTGTGTGTGTGTGTGTGTAGAGTAGGGGTTGAGATGCTTTGATAAGGCGTCTGGAGAAGCCCTCACATAGAAGGTGACATTTAACTACCTTCAGGTTTAGACTCCTTCCGGCCCTCCTCTTTCTATTTGTCACTTCTGCACGTGGCACCCGTTACTCCAGAGAAGGCTATTCTGTGGGTATCCATGTCATCAAATAAAGTGCTCAGATCTCTGCAGGAAATGACTTTAAATTTTTTCAGAAAGATTGTGCTGTTTCAAAATTCTTGTTGTGTTCTAAAACTTTGTTTTGACACCTTGGAAAGGGTACTACTCATCTTTTAGTAAAACTGCATGACTGTACCTGGACCTCAATCTCAACAACTTTTTTTTTTTTTTTCCCTTAAACTAAAAAAACTGCCAATCTCAAAGCCTCAGAGCCTTCTGGGAGCAATTTGAATTCAGCTTTGAGGGTAAACTGCTCTTTTGTTTTACGAAAAATCTCTTGGCTAAGGCTTTTAGATATGCAAATTGAAAGGCTTCTTTCAAAAGTTGTGCTTTTTTCCCTCCTGTATTCTGGTTGGGGAAGGCCTAAAGGTGGTGCCGTAACGGAAAGCAGACGTTTCGGATGGAGATGGTGAGAGTTCTGCATAGTCCTAAACATCGAGAGTATCCTGTATGTTTTCTTAAGAGAATTTTTTCCCCTCTACTTGTAGACCCCTTAGTCTCTGAAAATTGCTGTTTTTTTTCTTGTGGGGATTGAGTGTGTACTCTCAGTCATGCCTTTGTCCAAACATTTGCCAAAGACTGGAGGGAAGACACTATTAGAGGAGAAAGGATGCAAATGGGCACGCAAACTAGGGGAAGGGACCCTAAAAATGATTTGACTGAAGTTCTTGAAGCTTATTATTCTGGATTGTTCTGTGGAAGCCCCACAAAGGATGTTATTAAGAACTGAAGAGCTTTAGGCTTTAGAAAATGTGCAATTATTGAATTATAATAGGTTGTTTTGTTACAACTCTTAGGGCAGGACTAACCCCCAGTGGGTTGGAGATGGTATAACCCTTATAAATTATGGTGGGAAGAGGCCTATTCAAGGGCAGAGAAATAAAATTTCTTGGAGGCAAATTTTAAATTCTCACTCTCTCTGAGTCAAGCAATAGTTTTGCTTGGACTGTACAGTGTAAAACAGTCTTTAAATCTCCCCCGCGGTGGAAGGGGTGAGCTGGCCTCTGTAACCTGGAGGAATTACGGAAACTAGGCAAGAGAGTCTCAAGTTGAGTTTGTGAATTTAGATTCTAAGAAGAGTGGTCACTTGTGGTAGCAGTTTAAGCCACTCTTTGTTTGGTTTGTCTCTTAGTTATTCTAAGTCTCTGTTAAATATGTCGGCCTGGTTTTGAGCTGTGGAGAATTGGGGACAAGACTCTCCTGTGCTTAGGGAGGAGGGTCAGAAGTATCATGGCAGTCACCATTGGGGACAGGTGTGCCCAGCAGATCACTGTTCTTAGGAAGAACTGGCATCTACAGTTGAACAAAATGTGGTGAGGATTTAATTTCTGAAACTGACTGGTGTCAGCATGAGCTATTATTACTTGACATTGAAAAATGTGACCTGCTCTTGGTGTTGTAGGTTTAGGAGGTTGGTGACATATTTACTTATTCAACAAACATTCACTGAGCTCCTGCTATGTACCAGGTAGTATTAATGTGTTTGAGATATACCCACGAACAAAGCAGACACAATGGCTGATCTCATGGAGACAGGCAATAAATAATTATGTAGCATGTTGGAAGGTGATAAATGCTATGAGAAAAAGGTGCAGCAGGTGAACTAAGAGAGACGTAAAGGGAAACAGGAATGCAGGGGTGAGGAGTTGTTGATTATTTTATTTTAAACAGGGTAATTAGGGTTGGCCTTGTTGAGAAGGTGACACTTGAGAGAAAACTTGAAGTGGGTGAGGGAATCAGCCATGCATTATCTAGAAGAAGAGTGTTCCATGCAGAGAGAGTAGCCAGTGCAAAGGCCCTGAGGTCAGTGATGTGCCCCCCACAGATGTTCATGTCCTAATGCCCAGAACCTGTGAATGTTACCTTATGTGGCAGAAGGGACTTCGCAGAGGTGATTAAATTAAAAATCTTCAGATGGGGAAATCGTCTGGATAATTAAAATGGACCCAATGTAATCACAACTCTTCTTATAAGAAGCATGCAGAGGAGTCAATCAGAGGAGAAGTAATCATGGAAGCAGAGATGGGAGTGATGCACTTTGAAGTTGGAGGAAGGGGCCACAAGCCAAGAAACACAAGTGGCCACTTACAAGCTGAAAAAGGCAAGGAAATGAACTTTTCCCTCAGAGCCTCCTGAAGGAACCAGTCCCACCAAAACCTTGGCGTTAGCCCAGTGAAACTGACTTCGAACTTTTGACCTCCAGACTGTAAGAATGAATTTGTGTTATTTTAAGCCACTGAGTTTGGGGTAATTTGTTCCAGTAGCAATAGGAGATTAATACAGTGTGAGTGTGCCTACGGCTGTCCAAACAACCGAAAGGCCAGTGCGACGAGAGGGAGAGGATGTAGTAGAGATGTAGGCCAGAGAGATGAAAGGGGTGGGGTGGCTCTCATGACTTTAATTGAGGTTTTGCACAGAGATGTGAAGCGATCTGACTTTTACAGTAGGCTGTGTGTGTGTGTGTGTGTGTGTGTGTGTGTGTGTGTGTGTTGGAAGAAGGTTAGAGGAGCCAAAAGTGGTAGAGAGGAGATCAACTGAGTAGCCTATATTAGTGATCCAGCAGAGAGATGGCGGTGCATTGGACCAGGCAGGAGCCGTAGAGGTGGTGAGATTTGTTTTTAAGATAAATCCAACAATACGTCCTGACAGATTGGCTGTGGGATATGAGAAGAAAAAAAGTCAAGGATGGCTCCAAGACATGTGGCCCGAGCAATTGGAAGGATGGGGTTGCCAGTCAGCTACTCTCAGGAAGGCACAGGTAGAATGTGGATCTCGAGATTGACACCCAGGTGGAAATGCTGAGTGGGCACTCAGCCACACAGGTTTGGAGTTCAGCAGGTGTTCTAGGGTGGAGATACAAATGTGGGAGCTGTCCGCAATGTAAGTGCTATTTAGCATGAGATTGGATGAGATGGCCGAGGTGTCCATGCAGGCAGAGAAGATAAGTCTTAAAGCCTGGAGCACGCTGATGTTCGGGGAGAAGAGGAGGGACCAGCAAAGAAAATGGAAAAGAGCAAAGTGAGGTGAGAGGAAAAGAAGACATTTTCTCATCCAAGTGACAACAAACCCTTGTGTGTAAATGAAGACGCACACCACGCAGGACCCAAGGAGAGGCTGCTACTGGGAGACATTTCCCCACGAGTCTTGTGTTTCTGTGTGTTTCGTGAGTGGGACACGGACGGTCTTCATTCCAGGCTGTCTTTGTAAGGATATTTGTATAGTGAGCAGCCTTGGAGGATTGAGATAGTGTCTGTCTCTGGAGTGGAGAATAGCTTACTGTTCATTGTAGCAAGGACAGTGTCTCCTCCTTTCAGAGCAAAGTTCAGGCCAGCTTGTGACTCTCATTATGAAAGATGGGGCATTCCTATGCTTGGGTTTCCTCACCTGCGACCATGCACCTGGGCCCCTCTGCCAGGCCTTTGAGGGACTCAGGATGGAAGGGAACCGACACAGATAAGCTCACGCTTCCTGCTGTGCTGTGAGTGACGGAGCCTTTGTCTCTGATCCAGGAATCTCCAGTGTCCTGCCAGCATGAAGCTGTAGCAGTTGCAACTAGGGTAAAACCTCAGCCCCTTCACAGTTTGTGGGTCACAATCCTTCCATTGTCTGACTGTATTGATAATTATCCTGCCGCACATGAAGATAACAGAAGGCTGCAATGTTTGTATATTAACAATTTTAAAGAATAACTTTTCTCAAATTGATCATGTAACTTCCCACTTTCTAAAAGAGGGAGGTTCTGAAATAATCTTCAGTGTTTTGGGGCTTGGTGTATGGGCCGGCCCAAGGGCCTACTGGGCTATGTAGGGTGGTCCGTGTCTACACCTGTGATTCTTAAACTCCCCTTTCCGAGAGGATCACCCCGTGTGCTTGCGAGCACTGTACCTTCCCACACCACCAGTGATTCTGCTGCGGGACTCCGGACCATACCGGTTTAGCACATCCCCAGGTGAGTCTAATGCACGTGCTCCCTGCTTTGAGGAACTCATGAAGTGGCTCTGGATTAGCGGGGGCTTGACCTCTTCTGACTCATTTTACGGTTGTGTACCCTCTTCCCTACTGTCATTGCAAATTATTGTTGTCCAAAGTGTGGCTACACCTAGCAGTTTCTCACCCCTGCTTCGTGTTTTCTGTGCCCCGAGGAACTTGATAACCAAACTGTTAGAGTTGTGTCTCATTGCGGTTCAAACAAGCTTTGAGCGGAGGATGTTCGCGTCCTCCTGGGGCAGCATGTGTGATGCAAAGCTTTTGTAACTAGATTCGAACTGTGTAGAGTCCTGTTATTTTACTTTTCTAATGATCAAAACTGTATTCTAGAGAGCCCGGGTTGATTTATTATGTGTTTGCTGGGTAATTTAATTTACTGATTCCAATCCTTTCCCCAAAAGAATTTGAAGTAGCTTTTACAATGTTAATAAAAAGATAATAAAATAGAAATAGAAAATCAGAACTATGGGAAAATGGAGAATGCAAAATGATGCCATATGGATTAACTTATTGCCATATTGAGCTTCAGCCTTACTTGTGAGACTCCTGTCAGTGCAAAGAGGGAAATAAAATAAATGACCTGTTTCTTCTTATTTAAAAGCAGGAGGCACAGGTCTTAGAAAAGATAAAGTTTTTCCTGGCAGCATTTTCTGGAATAAATTTTGTCCAAAGGCTTTTCTTTACAGGATACATTGAGTGATAGTTTTGATAATCTACCCAACTATTTTTTAAACAGCAAATGTAAAGGCAAATTTCTTTCGAATGTTTCATATAGCAACATTTCATGGAAGTTTAAGCATCATTAAAGCATATCTCAGCCAAAGCAATGCTGGGAGGTGCTGAACTCCTGTGGTCCAAATATATATCATTTTGGTAATTTAATAAAACGAGGTATAACTAAGTTTGATTTTTCAGGAACAAATGCTTGCAGAGAAAATGTTCACATTCATCTTCTGGAATGAATGGCTGATGTACTATCTCTCCGTGAGATAATTTAACGTGATATGTAACGTACTTACTGCTCTGAGCCCTCACTTAGTTCGTACATCCTGCTTTGTGCTGTCTTTCTTACACAAAGGTCTGTAAGTACTGTATACGTGTTGATCATGGCTGGTTGTGCCTTTTGCTTTCTAGATTGCTGTTCTGCTCACCACGTGGATTAAAAGCTGCCTATTCTTAACTCAAGCCTTAAAACTTTAGGGTAATCTTGCACTGTGGTCATTTGTGCTTGTGCTCTGTGTTTTGAACATGTCACTCACCACACACTTCTCTGAGGCACCACATAGAAATGACCACCTTGACTATAAGACGTTATATTAGCCAACTGTGACCAAAAAAGGTGTTTAGATGCTAGCTGTCAGCATGGTTTGAAACTCCCACCTAAAGATGGAAATTGCAGCCACAGCAAAAAATCCAACATGCCTTTAAACATACTGTTAAGGAAACAACAGTTGTCAACATCAGTCAGAACAGAACAGCTTAGAAAGGGAAGGACCAGCGCATAGAAATTTGCAGTAAGTGAAAAAAAAAAGTGTAGGCATTTGTCTTTGTGAGTGTCCTGTTTAAGCTGGAAATAGACAACTGGTTACACAGAGCTTTGTGATGTGTTACATCAATATGAAATTTCTGCTGTGGGTAGAGCTGAACTCTTCTGTATGTAGTAAACATTCTGTTGCTGTTGTTGAATGCAGTTCTCTTTGTACTTTCCTGTGGTTCTCTCAGTTCACACCAACCAGCTTCCTTCTTCGGGTATGAAGGCTTTCTCCAGCTAGAATAATATTTGTGTTTTTTAAATTGGAGGGCCAACAAAAAATATTTAGCATTTCTACTTGAGCAAGTTTTCAATGTTATCTTGAGATTTTTTTTACTATTCACCAGCAAGAAGCATAGCAACCAAGATAATTAGATAAATACTCTTGTGTAAAAATATTCTATCTAAATCTGTGTAATTACATAATAAAATAATAGCTATATATTCAGACCACCTCTTAGAGAGAGACTGCTGAACTCTTATACAGACATGCCCTGGGATACATAGGAATCTGCAGACAAGGAGGGAACTTAAAAATTGGACGCAAGGTTGAAAACAGTTTACATTCCTAGATTTCACCATTGGTGCCTTGAATATTAAAGTGGTATAGCAATAAAAACAAATTATTTTCCACTTCTCAAGAAAATTTTTCTCTATTCCCCTATAGTAATAATCTGAATCAACATTCTTGTCCCAAATTCTTGCCCTCTGAGTGAGCAGGTTAGATATTTTCTGGGATGCTTGACTGGGCATTGAAGAACCTTTCACGTCCTGGTGAGCAAAATGAGGACTCAGCGGTGGTGCTGAGGTTGGATTCCGGTAGCTAGACACATCCTCCCAGAGTCCCTGCGATTTCTCGCAAGCCAGGACATTTGGGAAGGAGCCCCCAAAGGGGAGAGAAAGTAGAGGATTGAAGTAATTAATAAGATAAACAGAATGGTGGTTGTAGGTGACTGAGTGAGTGATAGATAAAAAGCAATACAACACATAAAGCCCAACCTGCTTTTCTCGCTTCAGTTTTTGGGATTTATTAGTCCTGTCATTAGTTTGTGGTTCATGAACTAAGAAAGAAAAGAGTGAAATTGAAAAAAAAAAAAAAAAAAGCCCTTACTATTTAAATAGGAGGCCAAATTAGGAAGAGTAATGACAACTTGATTTTCCTTCCTTTGACAGCTTGGTGTTAACTTTCTTTTTCCCTGTTGGCTTTGCATGAAAGTAAATAAGGGCTCTTTAAAGTCAAATTATATTTTAAAATAAGTAAAGCTACTACTTTTTTAAGCATTACTATATCTTTTTAATGGGGGCAACGTTGCAAATGGTCTTGAAATTCTACTTAAGCAAAGCTTCCCATGTAACCTTGATATGCTTTTCACCATTCATAAAAACTAAGAAAAATACTTTAAAAATACCATGTGGAAATAAAGTATTAAGCAAAAGTGTTCACTCTACTCTGTATTCTATTATCCGTCACCGTAGGGTGGGCGTTTATCCCGTGCTCTGCTCCAACTTTCCAGGTTAACAAAATTGAGGGTAAGTGGGTTTAAGGAATTCACTCAAGGCTATGTGGCTATTAAAACATACTGTGGGAATTATACCCAGGTTTGTCTAAAGGGAGAATTTAAACCAGGTTCACCTAATTCCAAGGCCGGCATTCCTTCCACGAATTTCCTAACTAATAAGCTCACACAGCTTTAGCTTGATTGATTATATTGGAATCAGCTAAGCAGAATGACTTTCACTACAGAGCACTTATAAAAAGAAAAATAGTCAAAGAGACTTGCTTCATCAGAGGTGTTCAGAAGAAAACAGATTTACTCCAGAGGAAAGTTCAAAGGGTTCAAAAGTTCAAAGACCCATAGGAAGGATGCTTTCCTTCAAAAGGGAGGATTTAAGTTTAGGGGAAATGTTGCTGTAGGGCAATGTGGCCTAAATTTACCTTATTAGAAGGCTCATTTGTGCTGCTTGTTAAAAAATATAGATTGTTACTACCTCCCCTGCCCCGGCCCCCACTGCCGCCAACACCCTTAGAGAATTTGATTCCTCAGGGTTTATGTGGTGGGACCCAGCAATCTGAATTTTAACAAGGACCCCTCCTCCCAAGGTTGTTTTATGATCAGGCAAGTTTAGAAAACTTTGCTTAAAAAGGATGGATCGGTATTCTGAGCCCCCAGAATCTAACAGAGACATGTATTTCAAACAGATGCCAGAAAAAGAGGATAACCAAAAAAAGAAAAAAAAAGAAAAAAAATCAGGGATATGTTGTTTAAACGTAGCTGTAAATAGCTGACTATGTGGAAAAGAAATCAGAGTAAATGGAGTTCAAGTAAAATGAAGTATAGTTTACATATTATTCAGGACTTTTTCAGGTGCATGTGACCAGAGACCAGCTCACACTTAGACTAGCAACATACTTCGGGGAGATGGGATTTACTGGCTCACAAATACTGGAAAGATCCAAGGGCTTAATGTGTGGGTTCTGCTTCCCTGATTGCTGCTTCATTCTTTTATATATATATATATATATTTTTTTTTTATTTTTTAATTGAAATATAGTCAGTTTACAATGTTGTGTCAATTTCTGGTGTACACGAACATACGTATATTCATTTTCATATGCTTCATTCTTAAGGAAGGCTGTGATTGGCCAGCATGAGTCACTTGCCTGTCCCTGTGGTGGCATGATTGACAGTCACATGCACTGCCTGGAGAGGAGAGTAGGGGTTCTTCAAAGAAAAGCATGATAATATATAAGAGAAGGGCATAGGGAAAGAGATTGAGGGCTGGGGGGGAAGTAACTTAGGTCAGTCACTGCAGTGCCCTCCCACACTGTCATCATTGTTTTCCCGTCATTTTGTGCCATATTTAAGAATTTGCATAAATTGTAATATTAACTGCTTAAAGCATTACAAATAGAATTAAGTATTGTAGTTACAAATGTATACACAACCCTGAGGTGGCATTTTCCTGAAAATTTCCTGTAAACTGACATGCTAAAATCCAAGCTCTAATTGACCGTGCTACTCATTTCCACTGCAGTTGAACAGAAAAACGACATGGCTTCCAGGGCAACTAACAAGCCTTTTTTTAAAAAATTGAAGTATCGTTGACTTAACAATGTTATATTAGGTTCAGGTGTACACTTTAGTTATTCGATATTTTTGTAGATTATGCACCATACAAAGTTATTATAATATTATTGATTAAATTCCCTGTGCTGTACATTACACCCTTGTAGCTTATTTATTTTATAACTGGTAGTATAACGTTCCTCTTTAGGGTTTGCTCCAGTCACAAATAATGGGCACATCATTAATTCATTTCCTTTCACATCCAATGCTTCCTTATAGGACCTGTTTGAAGTGGTAAGTTATCTTTGGAAATTGATTTCTTTCTAAACTTAAAGGCATCAGTTTTGCAAGACTTTTCCAGTGATGTTTCCAATAAAAATTCTGAGACTTCCTTGACTATGCATTAACCTCTCTTCCAAAAAAGGTTTTATTCTCAGTAGTTGCAATGATAGAGCAATAAAATAATATTTGAGTACCTTTTGCTAAAAAGTTGTGAAGATCTTAAGACTTTTTAGGAGACTAAAAATATTGGTTATACTGGCAGCTCTTTAAAGCAAAATGTTCTTTAAGATCAAAGACAAAAGAGACAAAGAGGAACCATTCATTTGTTGAACAAATCCGAAATACAGAAGCCTACTGTGTGGCACATGACAATAAGTAGTTTGGGGGTCTTGGTGTGTGTTATTCGTTATCTAGGTGTTTCTAGACTATTAGTTCTCTATATCTCTCAGATATCTGTTGCATAACAGCTTTTGCTCAATAAAATTTGAAGATTCATGGTTATTGCCATCACTGAAAACATGGGGAGGCAAAGCTGGTCCTTGGTACCTGCTCGTTTCCCTTTTGGGACTCTTGCCTCCTGTTCTGCTCGGCTCTGGTCCAGTTTCTGCACACCCCGTGCCCTGAACGCTGTCCCTCTGGGGCTCCAGAGGGTCTCACTCCCGGCTCCCTGTCCAGCGCTACTCTCTCACAGTGTGCTACCTGCCAGATTGGCCCCTTTTTTACTGGTTATGGTCATTTTTAGTTGGTGTTAAGATGGCACTGTGGTTCAGACCACACTAATACTTGAATCCTGCCAGGCTTTCAGGCACCCTTGTCCTCCAGGTTCCCAAGGGGATGCAAACATTGCCGAAGAGAGGAAGAAAATGCTGCTTGCTGTGCCAGGAGAGAACCTGGTGGCCGAGGCCGGACTTGGGGGCTGAGGCTAGAGGACAAGGAGCTCTCTTCCCCTTCAGCCTACACTAGAACCTCGACTCTTACTGCTGTATCATCCTGTGTAATCAAAGGCCCACCCAACATCCTCGTGAGCTCCGAGAAGATGGAGCCAGAGAGACAGATGGCCAGAGAGGTGTTAACTGTCCCTCCTCTCACAGGACGCTCTGGCCCTGTTGCCTTATGAGGCAGCAAATCCTTAAACGTGTCTCTAAGATTTGTCTCCTTTCCAAGCACGTGCTTTAGAAACGGTTTTGCACGTGGATCCTAAGATCCATGAATTGTTCTTTACTAGCTGTTACTTTGCCTTCTGCACAAACTGGTATTAGGGGTTAGACCTCACTTCTGCAATGCTGGTTGTTAGCATTTATATGCCACTCTTACATAAGGCACTGGGGTGGCTACAGAGAGGATGGAGCTGGAAGGCAGGCAGCTTGTTCCCCTTCTGCTGCTTGCCACCACCTGGCTTTAGGCACTTGGCTCAAATTCCCTGAACCTCAGTTACCTGACCTGGAGTCTAAGATGCTACTACCTTTGATATTTTTCTGAAGGCAAGATAAGCTCTTGACATATCTGCTGTCTCCCAAATCCTAAACCTCTAATTTGGGCTTTTGAGGACCCCAAAGTGTGAATATTTCTTTCCTTCCTTCCTTCCTTCCTTCCTTCCTTCCTTCCTTCCTTCCTTCCTTCCTTCCTTCCTTCCTTTCTCTCTCTTTCTTCCTTCCTTCCTTCCTTCCTTTCTCTCTCTCCCTTCCTTCCTCTCTCTCTCTCCCTTCCTTCCTCTCTCTCTCTCCCTTCCTTCCTCTCTCTCTCCCTTTCTTTCTCTCTCTCTCCCTTTCTTTCTCTCTCTCTCCCTTTCTTTCTCTCTCTCTCCCTTTCTTTCTCCCTTTCTTTCTTTCTTTCTTTCTTTCTTTCTTTCTTTCTTTCTTTCTTTCTTTCTTTCTTTCTTTCTTTCTTTCTTTCTTTCTCTTTCTTTCTCCCTCCCTCCCTTCCTTCCTTCCCTCCTTCCTTCCTTCCTTCCTTCCTTCCTTCCTTCCTTCCTTCCTTCCTTCCTCTTTCTTTTTCTTCTTAAAAGGGAATGAAAATAAAGGGGGAAGCCTCATCTGCTTCTAAGATGTCAGAGCAGGTCACCCAAGATGCTTGCCGGCATCCATGTCTCCAGGTCTCCTGGGAGAACAGATGCCAAGAGCTGGTGGCCTGATGGCATGACCTTGGGACAGCAGGATGGAGACGTTCTAAGGAGAAGGAACTCCCTGTGGCCCCAGTGTCTGGCACTGGTGACAGGGAGCTGCAGGGAAGGCCCAGGTACTCAGTGTCAGCCTCCAGTTTGTGGTTTTGCAGGAGCAGAATTTTTGAGAACCATAAAGGGTTTCTCAGGAGATAAAAGGCAAACAAATGAAGGACAGTTGAATGAATTCCTTCCTGATCGAAAGGTCACCTGATATAAAATTCTAGAATTTGTAAATCCATTTCTGAATACCTTCCTGATAACCTTGAGAATGTTTTGGGTGTATGGAGAGTTGAGAACCCCTGCTCCTAAAAATCACCTAATATTTAGAGAAGGGAAAGTTGCAGAAGGGGAGAAATGATCTGAGAATGAACTCTTGACTACAGAGATTCTGATTAGTTTCTAACGACCAAGAGGTTGGTGACAGAGTGGAGGGCAGCCCTGTCTTCAGTGATACACGGGACTCATGTTCCCTGGTCCTCCCTATCCGTGCACACACACAAGGCCAGGCTGGTGGTCACACCCATGTTTCTCTGGTTCCTGCCCTCACCTGGCCATGGACAGCTCTCTGGTGTTCCTCAACTTCTCATCCACTTATTTCTGGCATGTGCCTCTTTTGCGCTTAAGAGCAATTCTCTTGGCTAAAGATGGTGCTAAATCTGCCATGTTCTTCTTTCTCTCTTTTGACATTTTGGTCACTGGGATCACCCTGGGGTGTCACTGCTGCCTGGCTGATGGGGCTAGAATCATGGAGGGTGCTCCAGGCATGATCAGTGAGAGGGCATTCAAAGCTCCCAATGGACCACCTCTGAAGCCTCCAAGCAGTGAGGTGAGACGTGGTAGGGGAGGCTTGGGTTTCCTCCTCTGAGTTACGTTGTTACCCAGTGTTACCTGTTACCTGGATACAAATGCAGTGTGAGCCTCTGCCCTGTGATTATGGAATCTCTCATTTAGCCTGGGGCCAATAATCTTGGCTCAGTGTGAGTCCCTGGGGCTGGGCCTGGGGATCAGACAGATGACAACGCTGCTCTTCTCCTTTTGCCCCGCCCTCCTCCTCCTCCCTTCCCCGTCTTCTCCTCCCTCTCTGTATATCTTCTTTCCTCCATGTAAATCAATTCTTGCAAATAGATGCTGGCTGGCCATCTGCCCCCTTTTCTCACATATATGCCTTGACCAGTAAAATTCTAGAATTTGGGACCCCTGCTAGGTGAACTTAATGTTTCATTGCTATATTCATTCAAGTATGCTCTTTTTATTTAGCTGTTAGATAAAATACAGGATGCCTAGTTAAATTAAAATTTCAGATAAACAGCAAATAATTTTTAAAGTGCAAGTATGTTCCAAGTGTTGGATGGGACATGCTTATAATAATAAAATATTTGTTGTTAATCTGAAATTCAAGTTGAACTAGATGTTCCACATCTTTATTTGCTAGATCTGGCAACTTGAGTCTTTATTATTTTATTTTCTATGATTATAAAATATTTAAGAAGCTTTTTATGATCATTCTGGATGTTAGTCCAGGTGTGTTTTTTTTTTTTTTTTTTTTTCCTGTAAGGTTTCCTTTGGCCAAAATCTCTCTCCAGAAAGCTTTCAGAAACCTAAGCTCAAAAGTTGAAGAGCTGGCTGTCATAATCAATTTCTTCCCCTGCAAATGAGAACCCTGCCTTGGCAAGCAGGAGACAGTTAAGCAGGCTAGGACTGGGCGGGGGTGGGGTGGCGGCTGGCTTCGATGGAGGGAAGGCAGTCTGAGGAGCTTGGCGATCTTGGACATTTTTCAACAGAGGTTTGGGACTAGAGACCCCTGGGATATTACTCCTGCCTTTGGTTACTTCTCAAAGCAAGTGTGACCTGTATAAGGAGGGCTTTACCCAAAGTTAGAGCTTAAGCGAACAAAACTCAGGAACCCTGTGAGAAGAGCATCCAAGAAATTCCAATGTTAATAGTTGTATCTCCTGAGTTTTAATATTCTGTGTTGAAAAATTCTGAACTAAGGCTCTATGGATTTATATAAAATGACAGAAAATACTTTCCCCGTGGAGAGGTATGAAAATAGAAGTACTGCCTTGAACACTGTAGCCTTAGAAATATAGTCTCGATTGATCTGAATTGCTAATGCAAAAATGTTGTGTTTTTATTTTTAAATCTATATGCCTCTGCCTTAAAATTTTCATAAATATTGTAGCAGAATATTAACTTTCATTATTTATGAATCTGTTGAACTTTGCAAGGATTTGCTGACAGTTAAAAGATTACAATTTTAAGGATAGTTGGGTTTTATATCATAAATAACCTAAAAGGTCATTCAGCATTCTCCAGTAACATCAAAAGAACAGACACTGAGAGTCAGGATTAGAAGCAGAAGCGTTGACGATTACTTCTAAAAAGATTCACTGGTTTAAAAAACTTGGAAATAAAAAATAGAAGTTCAGTCAGGGTTAATATGTGTCGCCAAGTGGTTGTTTTTGTTTATATCTTTTCTGAAAGTCTTACTAGTTTGGTTGTATTTTCTTGTATTCAAGCTTGTCATTTTTTGGTTTGTGGTATTAGTTAGGGTACAGGTTAGGCTGTTCTAACAAAGAAACTCTAAATTCAAAACTAACAAAAAGACTTTAAATAGAACGTGCTCGCGCGCTCTTGTGTTCTGTCACACACACACACACACACACACACACACACACACACACACACACACACACACACACACACACACACACACACACACACACACACATACACACGCCTAAATGTCCTGGACTGGCAGGTACCTTTCCTTTTCTTGGGCTCCAGCCCCCCTGTTTGGGTCCAGGCTGGCTGTTTCTCTCAACCATTGGAAAGCGGCAAAGGAACCAAAGGATTCACATTCAGATGTGTTGAGAGCAAGACTCAGAAGTGACACATGTTATTTTTGCTGACATTCCACTGAACAGAACTTAATCAGATGGTCACAACCAACCACATGGAAAACTGGGAGATCTGGGACCATCTCAAAGTGCTGTTTTCTGATTTAAGGAACAGGTGTTGACAAAATAAGGAACGAGATTTCTTTTTTTTTTTAAGAAGAAACCATTTTTATATGTCTTTTACTTTCTAATAAAATAATTTTATACAGATCAGCTTTCATTTGAGATAATAATAAAACAGATTCTTATTATGTAACATTATAAGTAGTATCTGTTCATCTGGATGTTTTTGTAATAATTGTGAGTTCCATGTATGATGTGGTTAGACGAGTGTAGCTGTCACCATAAATGGAAAATAAGCTAATATCTAGGTTTAATCCTAGGTGGGGGTTTTACACGCTTATGTTTCTATTGGATTTAATGTGGAACTTCTGTTTTCAGAAGTCTGGTGTACTGAAGGTGGTTTTCAAATATTATGCCAACTGAAGTGTTTGTTTTGACTTTCTACCCCCAAAACACTTTGAGAGACTTAATGGAAACATGTGTCTAATGAAGCACTGTTTCTTCCTGTGCACTTCACTGTATAATTTGGTTTATGTCATAGATGCTCTGATATTTGGTGACACATAGGCTGCACTGCTGAATGTGGTGACCAGTAGGAAAGGTTTTTGTTGCCTGCGGAAGCTTGGTGACAAGGTGCCACTCAGGCCGGTGAACAGGGCCTGCCACCCCCTTGGGCAGGAGCACTTAATCTGTGCTGCTTCCCCAGCCGCTTTGAAAATAAGAACCTCCTGGGGGCGCTTATTAAATATTTAACTTTCCAAGCCCTTCGCCTGGAGGTTCTGATTCCGCGGTTCCAGGTGGGGCTTGGGGGTTTGTGGGTTTAGCAAGTACTCCAGGTAGTTCTGATCATCAGAGAAGTTCAGCCAGCCCTGCACAGTGGTAGACTTCATCCATTGTGCTCAAGGGTGCAGGCAGCATCCTCATTAGGAGGTGGGGGGGTTCCCTGCTCCAAGTGACAGGCAAGGGGGCTGCCAGTCACCCCCAGTGGCTTCTCAGGCTCTCCCTGCACCATGGAAGAGCAGAGATGACCGTGGTCACTGTCCACTGTGCGCACCTCGAGGCGCACACCTTGTTCTCGGACGGTGAGTCCAAAGAGAGCATATCCGTGTTTTCTCTCTGGCCCCTGACTCACTGCCTGATCGCGACTGCTCTCACCTGAGAGGAGCTCGTTTCATGATGATGGATGCTGCCTGGCTGCCCTTCCTCACACTCCAATCCTGAAGCAGAAGTGACAGTATTTGGCAGTAATCACTCCCTCAGCGACATGGACTCCTCAGTCTACCGTGGATGACAATTTTACTTCTTACAATCCTTTCCTCCCTGAATTTTTGGTACCAGAATATTCTCCTTTTCTTTCTTTCTCACTCACGAAGCAGGAAAAGAAATGGTCTAGGTATTGAAACTCTCCAGTTTTTTTTTTTTTTTCCTGGCATCGAAGAGTTCAACTTAAAGTTAGAGCCCATAATAGGATAAAAATAGCCAGGGCTTCTGATAAGCAGACATGGGGAGACTTTCTTTACTCAACATCTGAACTGAAAGCCCCTTCTTCTTCTATGATTCTGCATCCTTAATCACCCACATGGGGCGCTATTTACAGCTTGACTCTAAGCACGGGTCTTTACACAGGAATTTCCACCTCTGCTCTCCAAGTTCAGTGCATCTGTGCTCCACAGAGCAGGATGGCCGTAGACTTACTTCCTAATTAAGCCCAAGTGGAATTGTGCTGCTGTACCTCGAATAGAGACTTGAGTCAATAGCGAGGAAAAATTTTAAAAAGTAGCGTCCTTTAGTGAGGTCTGCAGTTGCCTTGAATAGTTAGCAGGCAGGAGAATTCTTCTCTGATGCAGGGTGGTAAGGGGTGCTAAAAGCACACTTCTATTCTCCAGATAGCTCCTTGAGGCAAGCCAGCTGGGGCAGTTTCTGTTCAGTGTGGGGCAGGTACCAATTTGACATGATTCAACAGCTCACTCAATTTTAGAAGGTCCAGAAAGAATCGTTTTGAAACCCTCTTACCGTCCTAAGCAGGCACTCACATAGAATAAAACACCAGAAACAGCAAGTATGCTTTTACAAACTGCAAAATAAACAACTCTTAAGACCCACCTTCTGGAGCACTGAAAATCATTGTCCTTCATGGTAACTAACGGTGTTGACGTCTTTTCTGGAGAAACAGTGGCCAGTCAATAAGCCTGGAGCTGGAGTCTTTCTTCTTTTGTTTTTCCTCTTCTCTCTGCCATTCCTCACATGGGACTTTCTTCTCATTGCTATTGTAAATCAAAGGGAAAGCAATGATTGAATTCATAAGCTCTTATAGGATTGAAAGGATCTGAATGGACATCTAGTTGTCCAGCCATCGCTTTAATACTGGGGAACCTTTTACACCCCGCTGAGCTGCCCTGCTGGTGTTTATCTTGTCCAGGGACTAGAAGCAGCTGCCCAGCTCTTCAGGCGAATCCTTCTCATCCTGTGTGACTCAGGTTTTCAACAGTTTCCCCCCCCCCCCCAAGTGGAGCTGAAAACTGTTTCTAAGTTCCACCTATTCTTTCCCACTTCCACTGGCCCACTCTTTACATTTTTGCTGACACCATTCATAACCCCACACGAGTCTTTACATAATGATGATAACTGCCATCTATCCTGTACCAGGCCTTGTGGTAAATGCTTTGGAGGCATCATCTCACTGACATCTGCGTGTTAGACTCCACTGTGCTCTTCATGTCACGGATGAAACCCCAAGGCTCGGGGAGCTTAAGTAATTGGCCTGAAGTCACAGAGTTAAGAAGCTCCAGAACCGAGACTTGAACATATTGGGATTCGATTTCAGGTCAGCTTTACAGTGAATTTCCCCTTAGGCGTTTAGGAAGCTCAGGTCGCTGCCGGCGAGTGAAGAGTCCAGCTGGCCTCACAGATGTGCTCACTCGTCTGCACTCTGCAGCATCTCGCTTCCTCTTGCATTTTGGGGAAAAAAAAATGTCCATTTTTTGTTTTCCGTCTCCAGTCTCAACAGCCTTTGCCCCTTTCCCCTGGATTCTTAGAGATCACTGGTTTGAACCACCAAGGAACCGGGTCTACAGGCCGCCGGGCAGTGTTTTGGCGGGTGGCACCCGCCGCTGCTCTACCTGCCCCTCTGTCACTAAGCACTACACGTGTATGTGCCCCTGCAGGGGAAGGGAGAGGCGCTGGCAAGATGAGGAAAGGAGCATGTGTCCTTTTTGCTTTATCCTCTCACCTGAGCACATTCCCTTGTGGTTTAGAAACAAAGTGAGACTTATGAGATACTCTTATCTTTCTGAGAAAATTTTGGGTGTGTATAAGGCCGCTGTTTGAGTATTTTGCAACTCTGGGTTGGCTCAATCAAGGCAGAGCATCCCAAGCTTTCATCAGAGAAAGCACAGCACACCACCTGCCTACTGCTACAGGAATGAAGAACAGGGGAGGGGCAAAGTGACCCTAGAGGTAGGAAGAGAGGAAACATGTTTGGCCACAAAAGTGAAAAATCAAACCCGTGCAGATGCACTGTAATTACATCTTTAAAAAAAGTGTGTGATCCCTGGTGTATCTGTAATTCCTCTTTTCCAGGTTTTCCTGGGAGTAATATTATGAAGAGTAGTCATATTTCCCTGAGTTCTTATCCATTCAGATTCACTCCTGGTGTAGCTCCTGTGTGCTCAGATTCTGGTCCTCTTTGGTTTCATGTGATGTCCAGTCCATTTCCTTATTTTCTGCATTGGCTGCTCTCAGTGATGTCTGATGCTGAAGTCTGGGCTGCCCACCAAGCTGGACGAGGTGTACTGGCCATTGCTACTGCCTGTCAGTGCATGATATCCAGAGCAGCAATGCTGCTCTCGGCTCCCACGGTGACTCTGCTGCTCCCCGGCAGGCCAAATGTTTGGGTCCAAGCAAAAAACACAGCTTAGACTCAATTATCGAAACCCTACCTACCCCCACACCCACTGCAGAGCATTATTTTTTTTTTAAAAAGCCTATTGAGATTTAGCCAGCTCTCATCACTGCAGTGGAGAACAGGCTCATTTGTATGTTGATTACGACTCTCCTCTTATTGTCATTTAATCATTTATCTACTTATTATCATCATCACTTTCACCAATGAGTTAGCACATTCAGGCAGAGAAATGGGAAACCCAATCCATTTTATTAGCAAATTTTGTGAAATGTTTGGTGAAGAAAAATTCTGAAAATGTAGTGCTGGCTTCAAAGAGATTTTAGGATTATTCATGGACTTGGCTTATCCATGCCCTTGCAATCATGCACTACCGCAGTTAATTGGAAATGTGCCATGCATGCGTTAGTTACCATGTCAGGACGCGGCAAGATGACACGTGTGAAACAGCAGATTTGGGTGGTGATGCTAACTTGGTCTAAAGCAGTGTGATAAAATCAGACAGCTGAAAGCAAAGTTAGAAACAAAAAGTTCCCGAACAAAACTGAATGCAAAATTAGTTTGGAAATATAACAGAACCCCTCCCCCCTCACGTGTTTAATATTCAGTGTATGAACCCATAAAAAGTCAGTTAAAGGTTTAAAATTTCAGTGCTGATCCCTGTGTCACTGCATGTTTCCTTAAGCCCTGGTGCAGAAATGAATATTTCTAATAATAATCCTTTACTCGTGAGGCCCCTTGGCCTACCGTGCTGCAGAGTTGGAGTCTGTCAGTCTAGTGAAAAGAACTGTTTGAAAAATTGTAACAGTCCACCAGATCTGAGAGATGCAGCGTAAGAATGTATCACAGCCAGTCTAGTTGATATAATTATTTTCTGCTTCAAACAATTACGAATTTTCTACTACCACGGTTTGTTTGCAGCCTTCTGAGATAGTAACTTATAATTTTATTCATTAGTTTTTTTTTTTTTTAACCCTTCTCAAAGGGAAAAAAAAGAAGTTAAATGCCAGGGAGCTGATATGATAAAGCTGACAAGGAGGTAAGAGCATTCTAAAGTCAGAAATTCTCTGCAGAAAACAGTGCTCCATTAAGAAGGTGCACACAAAATTACTTCAACTCTAATTTCAGATTCTATCTGAAAAAAAAAAAAAGAATTTGATTTGATTATCACATCCCTTCTCTTGGGGATGGAGAGCTGATGACAGTTTAACAGAGTGGAGTCTAAGCTATGAACACAGAGCTCGAAGGCTTTGGCCCCTCCCCTGGGGATGTGGCTGGGCAGGCGGGGACAGTCCCAAGAGCTGACGCCCTTGAAAACTCACTTCTTGGTGTCCCTGTCTCTGCTCCCGCCCCTCCTGGCTGTGTGCTGGGGCAGAGAAGGAAGCAGGAGCGACCTTGCTATTACTTGACTTCTCAAAATTCAAATGTGATGGACCCCTGATTTCCAAGGCACACAGGCCCCTGTCTTTACCTGGGTTCTTTGCCTCCTCAGTGTGGTAGGAGAAACGAGAGGGGCAGCAGAGTCTCCTGAAGTCATCCTGTGATACTGCAGAAAAGACGGAGCCAGGTTTCTGAGCAGCGGTTACAGAGTCATCGCTCTGTAAATCTGCAGCAGGAATTATTTCAAAGGGAGGAAAAGGGCCTTGGAACTTAGAAGAGCAATGTGGGGTTGTGGGGGATGGAGGAAGCCGGTGAGGTCAGCTCGGAGGGATTAGAAAATGATAGGGTGGGAAGGGCATGGGGGGAGGCATCCTGATGACCTTTTTTGGCAGATGAAGGACTGAGATTCATGGAGGCTGTGACTTTTCCAAGGTTTCAGAAAAATGAGATTGACTACCGATGGGTAGGTTTTGATGCTGTGATCACAGGTTCCAGCACTTCTGTCTATAGTCTGGGCTACAAACAGGTGTGAGTGCTGACAGGTGAGGAGGGTAGAGGGTGTGGCGAGTCTTCCTAAGAGTCTTGGTATCCTTTTATTATGCCTCCAATCCGGGCACTAGCCTGAGGCTAGATCTTACCCAAACAGTAAGCTCTCTCCTATGCTGAGCTTTAATTTCAGAAGGTAATAAAAAGAAGCTCTCTGAGCTTCAATTCCAGTTTGCATTAGTGCGCTTCTGGAGACACGCTTCTTGTGGACAGCAGAAACCGCCACCTCCCAAGCGGTCGGATAACTCTGCCTTTCTGCATTTTCCTCCTCTACTTCTCCAGGCAAGACTGAGAGAGGGGTGGTGGTAAAGGCATTAAACATCCATCTTTTCAAAATGCCAGTTTTTTCTGGGTCCCATGATTCTTTGTATAATTGGAAGAGTTCCTAGAGCAAACTAAAGCCTGGTGGTAACTCAATCATCCCTGAATTGCATTAGTCAGACCATTACAGCTCTGTCTGTCATGCTGAGATTACAGACCTCCAAAGCACGGGCTCGGTCTTCTCTTCTGTTTTATATCACTTCCAACTCAGTATTGGCCCTTGAGAAATCACAAACATGTGATTTAGTATATGATTTAATATATTATATGATTTAATAAAAATGTCACCTCAACTACTATATATATAAAAAAATAAAAAATTTAAAGAAAATCCTAGTTAATTCTGTAAGTGAATTTGAAATTGAAACAGAAAAATAAAACACCTCCTGTGAACCTCTCATTTTAAATTGGTGTGACATTCCAGGAGACTACTGCTTGGTTCAGTATAAAATGTGCAATAACTTCCTAGAATTTGACCGACACCTCTCATTTGACACGTGTGTCCAATTAGATCTCAAAAGCTGTAGCATCCTGCATTGTGCTGCTGGTATCTACTCCTTCCTACCTGTATGTGATAATGAATGTTCACTAAACTTCCTGTAGTTATTGTTTCGTGATGAATGTAAGTCAAATCACTATGCTGTGTACCTTAAACTTATCCAGTGTTGTGTGTCAATTACATCTCAGTAAAACTGGAAGAAAAAAAAATAAGCATAGTTACCTAGTTCTAGAATTCTTGTACCTGGGCAGGTGCAGAAATTCATAAACGTCATTTAAAATTTCACAATAATTTAAAAGTTTTAGAATTATATTGATTATATTGAACAGAACTGACAAATGTTCGTATCATTCATCCATTTATTCTTTTTTTTTTTTTAATGTGAAACTGGTTTTTGTCTCTACATCACATTTTAAAGTCTTTCAAAGGACATGATACCTTTCATTACAGTGGCGACAGTTTTATCCTTCACGCTTGCTTTTCAGGCTGTGTTGGAAGCTCTGAAGGGTGTCTTGTGGCTTTAGGGCCATTTGTTGGGTTCCAGAGCAGTCTAGACAGCAGTGCTTGTCCTCAATCACCTTTTATTCTCACATTTTGCTGTCTCCTTGCTCTCATTCTTCCATGAAGACAGGTAAGCACGCTTCCCTCACTCCCCTTGACTACTCCTGTTTCTTTCGCTTGACCCTTCTTCTTCCTACGTCCAGCTAGAGCCCTTCATGAACTCCTCTGTAAATGCTTCATTAATGGCCATGCTCAGTCACAGCAACTTCTCACCATGGTGCTAAACTTCCTGTGCCCTTGGCCAGTATGTGAGCCTTGACCCATTTCCTGATGAACTTGAGACTGTTCATCTTCGAAGACCTTGAGCAGTTCATTCCAGTGCATGCCCCTGGTTCAGGCAAAGTTGCAGATGTCACGGAATTTGTACCGTTCTGAGAACAGCACCTGGTGAGTAGAAGTGCTATGCAGTTCCTAAACGTATAAATAAATAAATCGTGCCCTTTATAGACTCAGTGTCCTAGACCGGGCTTCGGTTTGCTTAGACCCCCTTTCACCCTCATTAAGTCCTTCGTTGTGAGCTGCCGTCAGCGGTGTGCTGGAGCTGGCTTGCACCCGTTTACCAGTAACTTGTTCAGTTTTCAGGAGTTTTGTGAGCTAGTTGTTAAACATAGCCATAATGAGAAATTAAATTATATGAACTTAAAATTAATTTACTTTTATTTATTATTTAAAAAAATTTGTAATGGAAGCACTGGAGATTAAACCCAGGACCTCTTGCATGTTAAGCACACACTCTACCACTGAGCTATACCCTCCCCTCAAAATTAGATCATTTATTTGAAAAAACGCAAAACCTGTCTCTTCCTAATGATAGTTCTGTGATCATTATCTATGTCTTGAGATTATTTATGTCTATCGCATCTGTACCACAGGTAGCCCACAGCCACGTGACGGACAGGGCCATGGTTGCTTCCTTCAGTGGCTGTTCTTCAACAAACAGAAAGAGAAGTCTCGTGCTGTTTCATATATCACTCTGTACCAGAACCTGCCTTCCAACCAATTCCAATGAAATCTTTCTCTTTTAAAAACTTGTTTAACATACATACGAAAAGGTACACAAACATAAATGTATAGTTTAATAACTAATTTGTTGTAAATTCGCATGAGACCATGACCCAGGTCAAGCCGTGGAATGTGATCAGCACCTCGGAACCCCCCGGACCCCTCTCTCGACTTCACACTCTTTTACTCACCTCTCTGTATGGTTTCACCGCTGCTCATGTAACTATGCCACAGTTTATATCTGCTTTAGAATTTTGTATCACTGTAATCAGACAGGATGTGTGTGCCTGGCTTTTTTTCATCTTCAGTATTATTGTTATGTGCTTCAGACATGCTGTCATTTTTGTTAAAAATTTTTTCTTTGATGCTTGTTAACTCTTGTGACAAGGGGGCATTTGGTCGGTTTTAATGAACTTGTCTCACTAAATGAAGGTGAAATTCAACTGAGGTGCTGAAAAAGCGGACCCTCCACGCATTCCAGGTGTTTCCTGGCTCCCCAGATGCCCTCTGGCTCTTTCCATTTTCTCCTCTTGAAGCCAGGCCGCCAGAGCCAAAGCACTCAGCCATTTTGTGCAGAACGGCCTCACAACCTATGTATTTGCTCTCTTCTCTCCCCTATGCTCTCAGAGCCTAAGTCCTACCCAGTCTTCGAAGGGCAACACCTGACTGGTGGCTGTTGATCATAACCTTGGGGGCTCAGGTCAGCCCTTGTCGTGTACTTGAAGGATGCCAGTGCTGCTGTGGGGGAACCCACCCTCCCACCCCACGTTGGGGAGGTAGAGGGGGCAGTCTGGCCTGCTCTGGTTGGAGCGTGTGTAGGGGTGGGAGTGGCGTGTCAGAACCATGGGCGTGGCTGGCAGGTCAGCATGCTGGTCAGTGCCACAGTGTCTTCCTTGTGGTGTCAACCTTGAACTCCTCGGGGCTGGGTAGAGAGCATGGTACAGCAAAAGCCAGCCTTTCACTGTCCTTGCAAAGAATCTGTGTGCGGGAAGTGGAAATTCTCTATTTACTTATTTTTGTTTTAATTGAAGTATAGTCAGTTTACACTGTTGTGTCAGTTTCTGGTGTACAGTATAATGCTTCCGTCATACATACACTTACATATATTCATTTTCATATCTTTCCATTATAGGTTACTACAAGATATTGAATATAGTTCCCTATGCTATACGGTAGAAACTTGATGTTTATCTATTTTATGTATAGTAGTTAGTATCTGCAAATATCGAACTCCCAATTTATCCCTCCCTACCTGTTTTTCCCCCTGGTAACCATAAGTTTGTGTTCCATGTCTGTGAGTCTGTTTCTGTTTTGAAAATAAGGTCATTTGTGTCTTTTAAGGGAAGTGGAAATTTGGGGTGCTGATGTGCATAGGCATTCAGTAATCAAAAAGAAATTCTCTTTTAGCACTAGAACAGAGTTCTGAAGTCCCTCTGGTGTTCCAGAAATAACCCTTTAGCTTCTGAATTGATGAAAGTTATACTGTTCCCAAGGGAATTGCTGGGGTAGCTTCAGGAATGCTGACATAATGCATAGCATTCAAAGGAGCTGTGGCCGTGGCCTTTACCAGTGATTAAGGAAGTGACTTGGTATTTTAATAGCTGCAACTGTACTGGTGTGCACTGGCCAAATACCAGCCCTGGGTACGTGTGTGCAGTAGGGAGCAGAGTCCCCACTCTCTAAGGACCCATAACTCCTCCTGCTGACTTTGAAAACAAAACAAAACAAAACAAAACAAAAAGCAGAACAAAACAGAGCTCTCCTATTGTGGAGCAAAAATATCAAAACAAAATAAATTCACTTGACTGTTACAATCTCTAGCTACCATCTTATTTTTCTACCATGGTTCACAGCAAAACTTCTCAAGTGAAAGATCTATACAAGAGCCTGACCATCAGCAGCCTTCTTACTCCCCTTTATTCTGGCTACTTTCCCAGAGACAAGAAGGCACTGAAACCAAGAATAAGTTACCTCAGGAAAGGAGCTGTTAGAGAAAAAGTTGGAGTTTTTGGTAATGACAAATATGGTTGCTGATTAGGGCCAAATTGAGGCAAATGGAGAATCCACCCATGAATTCCAACAAACATTTAATAGGAGTTCTAAAGACAGAAAACTGAGGAAAAAAGGAAGAAACAATATAAAATTTTCTTCGAATGGATGACATATGTGAGTGCTCAGACTGAAAGGGCCTATGTAGTGCCTTGCTGAATAATAGCTTTTAACATCTTACATGAACTGTATCCCTGATAAAGTTCAGAAGGCTAAACTTATTTAGGTGAATAAATTGAAGACTCAGCAAATTACTCAGAGGAAAAGCTGCTTACCTACCAAGGGAAAAGAATTGCATTGTTTTCAGACTTTTCATCAACAGTATACCAGATGCAGGAAGATAATGGTTCGATAATGTCAAGTTCTGAAGGGAAGGATTTTATTCTAGAGTTGTAGATCTGGCCAAAAAGACATTTCCAGAAGTTCTAGCAAGAAGTCTAGAAATTTTGTCTCTTACTAACTTTTTTTTTTTTTTTTGAAGAATTTGAGGGTCTATCAAGAGAAGTGAAAGTGAATCCAAGAGAAAAGAGGGTATGGAATCCAAGAAACATGAAAACAAATCAAGGAATAGGATAAAAATCACTGGATGATCCAAATTATAAGAAGAAGCCCAAAGCATTCAGGAAGAATGTCTTCAAGAAGAAAGTGGACTGTATTACAAAATTTTATCATGAAGTTATGTCATCTTGCTGATTAGATAATGAGTTGCTTTAGTGATCACAAGAAAGAAGGACGATTAGGAGCTCTGGGTAAAGGAACTGTTTTTTGTTTTTGTTTTTTTAAACAATCATAATCCAAATGTTGAGCAAACTGCAATGTGACGAGGCTTTGAGACGTTGCGAAATTGTAAGAAAAGTGAATTTATTTGACCCTGATGTTTGGAACACTTCCCTTCCACACAGGGTTAGCGGAGATTTGGGGTTCGTTGAGGACTATAAATGCGTTAACATTTGAAGGCACCCACTACACAGTAAGATACTCACTGTGCAACACCTGCTGTACAGTAACTGCTCAAACATTAGTTCTGTCTTCGTTATTCCCACCCCAACTCCTAGCACTTCTAGCTACTCTTCAGCAAAACTTATATTTTAAATAAGTATATAAGACTTCCCAAGTATATACTTGAGGTTTCAATCATTTAAAAAAAAATGTTAGAGTTCCCTTTGGGAAGAAATGAAAGCAGTTTGGCCAGATAGGTAATCAGATGATTGCATTGCGTTGACTACAGGATTCTAAAGCAGAAAAGATATTTAGAGAGAAGATAATTATTTTTTTGGTGAGGATTGTTAATGCTCTGAATACCTTAAAGGAATAATGTAGCAACTGAAAATACAATATTAGAACACAAGGACCTGTTCTCTCTAAAGGAAAAGCAGTGTGTCATGACAGACCAAAGTGCTACATTTATGATTGCTCTGCTCTTTTTTTTTTCTTTTCTTTCTTTATAGCAAAGCATGTATTCCCACTGCTCTGTTGCCGTAGACATTTCAAGGAGATTGGTGTGTTTCAATAGGTTTCCTGTCTTCCCTTCAAAAGAAGCAGAGGGGATGAAAAATCCTAGGCAGATCATTAAAATTGTAATAATACCCCAATGTGGAAGATGAAAGAGAAGAACTCTGCCTCATGCTGGATTTATTTTTAGAACTCAGGGGTGTGTTTTTTGTATGGTACTTGGAGCAGGTCATCCCGAAGAAAAGGATCACATTAACATTGGTGTTTGCGGTGAGATATAATATTATTTAGTGGGACTGAAGCCTTTGAAACCTAGATGAAAATGAATGGAGATGATCCTGCATCCAGTCCCATTTATTGAAACCAGCTATTTTGGCCAGCGATGTGCCTGACAATTCAATGTAAACTCGTGTCCTTTTTTTTTTTTTTTTAACAATTTATTGCCCAATTTCAGATAGCAATCTATTGCCTGATGCATGCCAGACCGTATTCAAAGTATCTGTCAGGTTCACCCTAGAGTCTTAGCGTCATAATTCATTTGCTTCCACATCAGCAGAGCCCTAATTGCTCTCCAGAATTTTCTAAAAATGCAAAGTCAATAGCATAGATATCCTACCCGCTGATAAGAGGTGGCTCAGTTATTGATGGCTGGGTGACTTCAAGTGACTCCCGCAGCAGCTGCCCTTCCTCTTTGCTTCTGCCTGAACTTTCCAGCTCTCCCATCTCATTAGGGCCTCACAGAGTGAGATTTCAGGAACACATCGGTGGCCAAAAGCAGGCAGGCTGATTTTAATATTTTAGGAGTTTTGGAAAAGCTTGATTTAGAGGAAGCCTTAGAAATGTTCCGGAAACTAGACATTTGCATTTGATTTCATCTACCATTGGCATTGCATGATTTGCTTTGAATGTTCACATAAGAACAGTATTTTCACAGTGACATTAAAAAAAAAAATCACACTGCTCAAAAATGTTAATAGACAATGTTCTTTTTACTAACTTTGTGATTCTGGGCAAGATACTTAATTCACTCGGCTTTCATCTCCTCATTTATAAAAATAGCACACCTATTTCATAGGATGGTGGGGAAGGTGAGCTAAGTTATAAAACATGCTTATGATGGTACCCTGTGCAATTCAATATAAATATTATATCTTCCATGATTTAAATATTTACAAGATTAGAAAAGAGCAACAAAAAAGTATGACCTTTTAAATAAACAAAAAGGTGCTGAATCTTCCTGCTGTTAGATTTTTAAAGATTTGTTAATGCTCCAGGTTTCAGGTCTATGCAATTTAAAGATTTAGTAGAAGACAAAGTTTCACCAGATTTCTTTTGAGAAGTACAGCGTAAAGAGTTAATGCTGCTTTAATTTGATTTACGCCTCCCTTTCTCCTGTCCATCACGATAACCAGTCCTGCCTCCTCTTCTACTGATAGGTGCCCCCTGCAGATTTTCACTATAAGAACTCAAAATCAATCAGATTTGTATAGCTAAATTTTGCTCTCAGGAATGCCAGTTTTTTTTGGTTAATTCCGATTGTTCTATATTCCGGTTGATTAATTCCTGTCCCCTCCACTAGCTATTGAGCTGTTGAACCCATCCACTCAATGTTGCTGCATTTTCTCAAGTACTAGTACTTCCAACCAATAACATAGATGAATATTTTATAGATTCTGCATTCTACAATAATGAAATCTACATATACAGAACTTAATTTCACTCTAATGTAATCGCGATACATTTTTAAGAATTGAGGTATAGTCGAGGAATGCCAATTTTATTTAATCTAAAAAATACTAGAATTCTATTAGATAATTTTTATACTCAACACTGTGAATCATGGAAAATGATCTCCGAAAAAATGTAAAATGTTCCTCAACTGAAGTATTGCATGCTCAAAGCTTAAAAGCCTGTGACTGTATAGCAATATTGACACATTTTCCCCAAAGGGCTTTTATTTTTAGAATCAGTTTCGCTAGATTGTTTTCTAGATCAGGCACAATATTTTTATTTGTTCTCTATTCTCTTCATCTATAAATTTTCATTAGAATTATGTTAGTCCTTATTTTTCTGCTTTCCGGGTGTCTTAATATCTGCATAGTTTGCACCTCTGTCTTCTCTGCTTCATTTTGAGTAATTTCTTACTGTGTATGTGTGTGCATGTATGTGTATGAGTCATTAATTCTCTCTTTAGCTGTGTTTTATTTTCAGTTTAGCCCGCTGATGGAGGGTTTGATTTCAGCATATCTTTCCTTTCTGTAAACTTTATTGCAAATATGTCTGCCATTGTTAACCATCTCGTTTTGATAGGAGATCTCTGATTTTATCCTTTATTTCCTTTATCATTTTGTATGTAGTCGTTCCATACTCCACAGCTACATTGGCAGTCTCTACAGCCCTGGGTCTGTTGTTTCCCTTCTCTCTCCGTGCTGACTTGCTTTCAAGTATGTTTGGCATCAAATATTGTGAGTCTCTTGATCCTTTGTGCCTAAATTGAAAATTTGAGAAACTGTTCTGTAGAGAATTTCCTTTTTTTTTTTTTTTTGCTGGTGGTACTTCCCCAACCCCTAACCTTGAACAACCTGGTCTCTGCTCATGAGATCCAGGGTTTTGTTCTGAGTCTCATACTAGCCTAAGGCTGGCTTAGGGCTGAGTTTCCAGACAGTGTTGCTGCTAGGGCAGCTGCCTTCTGGGATCTCTGCTCCTCCTGGATGTCTGCTCCCAGTCTTGGCCCCAGTGACTTTTTAAAAAGAGAGCATGTCCTTGGGAAATGTTTTTGTTTCTTTGAGGTTAGCAATGTTTCACATAGTATGTTGTTTCCAAACTTCAGTTGTTTTGTAGAATTGTTTTTACATGAACCTTCTAGTCAGGCATATTGTTGGACGCAGAAACCTGTTATTTTTTTGCAATGTGTACACACATCTCACAAGCAGCCTGAACATGTTTTATCTTATTCAGGAGTATTTAGTAGTTGCTTCGATGAGTACATGTCAGATAATGACATCTATCTATCCTTTTATCCATCCATCTATCATTTCTCTCTCATTGTTTTATTAACTTTTTGAATGACAATATTGTCTGTTAAATCTGGAACAAAGCCATGTTTTAAAAGCAAATGGGTATTCAATATTTGTCTCCTATTTTTTTTTCGTAACTTATGTATATTCTTTTGTATATACCATATATTTCATTTACCTAAAAAATGGGTACATAGGATTGAAAGTAGATGTAGAAAGACTTGTTTGTCAGTTACCTCACAGAAAACTTTAGCGTGTTCAGCCCAAGTGCTCACGAGTAGTTTGTGGTGGTTTGAGTGAGTGATTATTAGATAAAATGACATCAAGGAGGAAAGAGGACATCTGGAAATAGGAAGATGAGATTATTGGATGAGACTGAGGAACATACGAGGGCTTGGATTACATCTAAAAGAAGAAGAAGAAAAAGCCCCATGTGTATTTCCGAGGCACTGAGTCACCCAACAAACTGGAAAAGTTCAAGAATATAGATCAGCTTTGAGGCCACCTTGAGGGGATGGGCAGTGACCTCAGAGATGGCCCAGGGCTCATGAAACTCAATAAATACACAGTGGACTCCACACATCATGCCAGCTCACATCAAATGGCAGATTGAAAACTTCAGGAAAACTACTAAAGTATTTTACCTTTGAATATTTACAGTATCATGAGTTCCAATAAAATAGTCATCCCCCTAAGCCTTTAAAATATAAACCTTCTTCCACTGAAATTAACTTTTCTGTTACACTCAGTAATTAACTGTGCTATGCTCCAGGGTGGCACAAGCTCATATTCTGAGAAACCTGCCTTTTATTTTTCAGTATATAAAAATCCCAGTGAAATCACACATCGGTACGGAAAGAGATGACTTATCATCTAGGGGTCTAAATGGTACAGTTTTTCTTTCACCTAAAAGATTCACAAAATATATTGAGGTCTTTGTTCATGAGGAGAATTATGGCACAACTTGCAAAAAGTCGTCTTTCCAAAGTGCTAATCATAATTCTGTAACTGGTTTTTAAATTTTAATGGATCTAATTTTTATCTGAGAATAACAGTTGTGTAACAACCATGTGCTAGGTCCCGAGGAATTCCAAGGCAACTAAGACGCAGGTCCTTTGCCTTTTGTTTGCTCACAATCTGGCAAATCACAAACAAGCAGTTAAGCTGCACATTTTATGATACATCAGAGGCAAAGAAGGCGTTACTTGATTCGTATTTGTGCATTTGACAAGGTAAGATGCAGTTCATAAACGTACATGTAGATGTGTTTATAAAGCCTACATTTTAAGGAAGTTTGAAAGAATATACAAAAATATTACCTGAGTAGTTATTTCTGGGTGGTGGGATTATTATGTGTGAATTTAATTTTCTTTTTTGTCTCTTTAAAACAATTTTCTGTAATGAACGCAAATAACCTCTTAATAATCATTAGAATGGATTAGTATTGTTTAAGTATTCAACAAGCAATAACAATGGCCCTTTTGGGTAGGGATTAAAGTGTCTTTAATCTTTAAACTGTGGCCCTGACATGCGCCACGTTCTTGCTGTGGATACAGTGGTAGGTTATCACAGTTCTACCTCGGTGGAGTCTGCGAGTCCAGGCGACAAGGCAGTTAAATGAACAGTGGCAAGTGTGGGAAGACCTGGGCTGTAATAGGAAATGTACAGGGGTCACAGTAACTCTATTAAGAGTGCACAATTATCACCTCCTCCCCATGTTTTACATTTAAGGAAACCAACACTTAAAGAGGTTGAAGTAAGTTGCTGACGATTACGCAGTGTATGTGCCGAAGTGTCATGAGGTCCTCAGACTGTTTTCAGATTAAATTGACCAAAGGGCAGTGTGTGTGTGTGTGTGTGTGTGTGTGTGTGTGTGTGTGTGTGTGTGTGTCTATCCATTATCCAAATGGCAAGCTATTAACTGTGCTCATTGAACTTTTCTTTCAAATTTACTAAAGGGTTAAAAATATTCAAAATTAAAAGGAAAGTTACACAACTGGCGGGAGTTGGGAGTCAAATCCAAAACTTAACACCCAAACTCATATACTTAAAGCACCCAGCTACAGCCGTCTTGCTGTGTGTGATCCCCCCATTCTCTGGCCTATGTACCATTTTATATGAGGAAGCAGGAGCAACATATAATAATATGTAAACTGACTGAAAAGTCTTGATTATCTTGTAGCCTCAATTGACACTTATTTATTTATTTATTTATCTATTTATTTATTCCCAATTTATCCCTCCCCTCCCCATTTTTCCCCAGTAACCATAAGTTTGTTCTCTATGTCTGTGAGTCTGTTTCTGTTTTGTAAATAAGTTCATTTGTGTCTTTTTTTTAAAGATTTCACATATAAGTGTTACCATATGGTATTTTTCTCTCTTTCTGGCTTGCTTAGTGCGACAATCTGTAGGTCCATCCATGTTGCAACAAATGGCATTATTTCATTCTTGTTTATGGATGAATAGTGTACCATTGTATATATACACCACATCTTCTTTATCCAGTCATCAGTTGATGGACAGACATTTAGGTTGCTTCCATGTCTCGGCTATTGTATATAGTACTGCTATGAACATTGGGATGCATGTATCTTTTTGAATTACAGCTTCCTCTGGATATATGCCCAGGGGTGGGATTGCTGGATCATATGGTAACTCTATTTTTAGTTTTTTAAGGAATCTCCATACTGTTTTCCATAATGGCTTCACCAAACTACATTCCCACCAACAGTGTAGGATGGTTCCCTTTTCTCCACACCCTCTCCAGCATTTATCATTTGTGGACTTTTGAATGATGGCCATTCTGACTGGTGGGAGGTGATACCTCACTGTAGTTTTGATTTGCATTTCTCTGATAATTAGCGAAATTGAGAATCTTCTCAGGTGCATATTGGCCATTTATTCTTCATTGAGAAATGTTTGTTTAGGTCTTCTGCCCATTTTTGGATTGGATTGTTTCAATTGACTGTTTTTAAAGACTATATTCAATTTGGACCTTGGAGCAGCTGATTCGTAAACCCGTTTCGTGTCTGCTCTCTTATATGTGCTCAGTTTGATGGATTGGCTTGTCATTCAACGAGTAATTATTAATCACCTAGTATACCCTCAGCCCTGTGGTAGGTGTCGCTAACATAGAAAAGTTCATGTTCAAAATATCTCTCTGTCATTGAAAGAGTTTAGAGTCTGGTTAAGTAGACATGATAATACGTGCAAAACAAGAATGACGAACACAAACACATGAGCAGAATTTTGATGGAAACTCTAAGTGCTCTAAAAAGTAAAAAACATGTCAACGTGGTCTGGAGTAATTAGGGAATGCGTCATGAGGAAGGCAAGCTTAGAATCTCTTTGAAAGATGGTTGAGATTTGAAAGCTTAGAAAGGGACATTCCAGATGGAAACAATATAAGCAGTGATAGATGAGTATTTTGTGTTCATGGAATGCAGCTGGTTAGAAAGAATATGTACAGAAAGGGTATGTAAGAGTGGGGTGAGTTTGTTTGGAGGACATTAGTTCTAAGGTGAGTAGTTAATTCTTATTATCACAGGAAAAAATGAACTGCTGAAGGTTGTATTTATCAGAGGTGCACATAATGAAGCTTTCTTTTTGGAAAATCTATATTCTCTGCTCTTTTGGTTCAGGTCTCCATCAGAACAGCCATCAGTGAATCCGGATTTTTGTGTTACAGTCGCAAGTTTCAAAAAGAAATCTATCACACGAATCAGTCTTAGTAAACGCCTTAGTGCAGTCACCACAGGGAAATTGTCAAATGCCTGGTCTGCCCCATCCCTCAGGGACCCTGATGTTGGAAACAAGGAACTTTTCTCCCCTGATCTTGATTCCATGTGGGGGAAGCTGCAAAGTGTGTATCTCTTTGCCCCTCACCTGCTCCTCCTTTGGGGAGGCATGAATTGGTGATTTTGTAAGAACTTTGGGAAAGGGTAGCTCATTCCCTCTGTCTCCTTTTCTTTTTGGGAGTGAGCCTGTCCACAGAGAGTGCCCTCACCTGCCCTCTGCTCTTCTGGAGGCTGAGTGGTAAAGGGGCAGATCCTGCCTGCACTGGGGGCCACTGGGCAGGGGCTGGCTGAGGGAGTCGACCTAACTCTGGGTTCAGGGTGAAGCTCCTTTGTCTACAGATGTAAGTTCATTCTCAAACTTCAGCTTTACCAGTGATAATCTTGTTATGCTTCACTGGCTTATTCCTTTCTTCTAATTTCTCATTTGATACAGAAATCTGGGTAGGAGAAAGGGGTGCTATTTATTGAGCCTCTTCGACACCCCATCATCTTACAAAGGCAATATTCGTATTTGGACATTGAGAACTACGGATGTATGTCTTGTATTCGGTTCTGATTTTTAAAAAAACTTATAGCAAACTATTTTGTTTATGTACTTGCCACATGCCACCTCAAATATTGCTGTGGAATTAGGCCAAGCTTAAATCATATAATACATCTGTGATATATTGACAGACCTGGAAGACTGGCTGGATATAGACAATGAAGGAGAAAAATTAAGTAGAAGTGAGCCAGAATTCTCATTAAAATGACTCTAGGAAGGTGGCATCACTGAGAGACATCACCATCTCAACACAGAGCAGGTGATGGTTTTCAAGTGAAAAGGGGACATCTGAGTGAAATACACAGAAAATGGGGCACTAGAGAGGAGCTCTGGCAAATGAAAGCAAGAGGAAAAACTGATAAAGAATGATGAAGTTATAAAGTATTGTGATTTTTGTTTTGCATGTAGTTTTTCATTCTAAGCATTTTGTAGTTGTGCAAATGTAAGAGAAAATATTAGGTGAAATCGTATGCAGTTGTCATTGGATGAAAAAATGGCCAAACGTGGCCAATTTCTTGTAGTTCAACCTCATACTTGACGTGTGACTAGCCGTTTATCCCAGAAATGGCTCTTTGTTTTTTGTTGTTCAAATAGTCTCTCTTAGTTAACTTGAGCTATGGTAAATTAACTGGCACAAAATTTAATTTTACTTTGTAGTACTGGACATAATATTTTGAATTTTCATCTCCTTACGTACTTTCTTTGTTAAATGGTTTCAGACGGCTCTAAGGAAGGAACTTAACCCAGAACATAGTGAAAAGCTTTCAAGTTTTACTTGCTCTTTTCTAGTCCTTTCCTCATGCCTCGGCTGTAAATGCATGGGACTTCACAGAGGCTCATCCCATGCCTCAGAACTATGTTCTAGTATGTTCTAGTATATTCTAGTATATATCTAGTACGTTCCTGAGGAGTGAAAGCAGCAGCTCAGAAGGATTCCTTCGGCTGTCTTGAAGGGCAGTAGCTGTCCTTTTATTTCTCTTCTTGGGCCAGAGGATTTTTAGCTATTTTATGAGAAATTTCATAAGAGAGCAGATTTCCAGGGCTTAATGGTGGTCTACTATAAGGTATTTCACTCTTGGCCAGAATCAGCTCTTATGTGGTTGAATTTATCTTCAAATTTAACTAAAGCTGGAATTTTTTGGCTGCCAGATTAGTAATTAAAGAAAAAAAAGTGAATAGATTCAATCATCATTAAGATGAGATATTGATTTTATGTGTGCACGTATACACACAAAAAAAAGAATGTCAAGTTTTGTTATATTACAGTGGTATTCTAATTCACAGAGTTTCACTTATATTTATGTGTATGCACAGGTTTTAAATTTGAAAAATCACTGAGAACTAAGTTGAAATTGAGACCTGTTAGTTCCTTGCTCCTACTATGGACAAATCATTTGGAAAAAACAGACTTAGGGTCTACAATCTATGGATTCTAAGGTGATACACACAGTTGCATTTCCTTGAGATTGTACATATAGTATCTTTCAGAAGATTAGGGAAACAGAGAAAAGAATAAAGCAAGCCAAAACCCTCTGTAATTTTGCTACTAAGGAATAAAACCTGTTAATATTGTAGTGTGTTTTGTTTAAACATATGTAACAGAATGTGTTCATTTAGACCGTCCTGATTTATTTATTTTTTCTTTGTTGCAAATTAAAGATAGTCTAGTTCTCCGTGACGTTCTGTGAACTGTCCCGACTATCCAAGTCCTCTTGGACTGGATTGTTACGGGGAATTAACACAGCCCTGAGGCAAGACCATGACTGGGTGCTGACTGCTGTCTGATACTCTTCCCTGTCGGGAACTGAGAAGAACTCCCAATCTGTAGCTTCATTCCAGGGTCTGTGCTAATTTCTTTTAGTAAAGATACCACATCCAGCACTGCTGCAGTGACTGAGGCTACCGTATAGTTAAGTTTACTGCAGTGCATTGTCATTGTCTGTGACCTGTGGGGGCTTTATATGGACCAGACTGGTAAACGAAGGGGAGGTTAGTTGGGGACCACCATCCCGTATCCTTTAGGACTTTAAGGGTGCCACTAATCTGCCATTCCTTCCAGGAATTACTTTGATGCACAGTCTTGGATGGGGAAGGGGTGGGTTTATAGACCTCTAGGTTGCCTTTCTTACCACGGTGGCTCTTAGTCCATAGGTTAGAGAACTGAGATGATGGTTATGCCAGCTGCTAAACGTATTTGCCGTAATTATGCACTCAGACTGGGAAAATGACCACAAGAGGGTTCATGCCTGTACGAAGGACTTGGTCCAGACCTCCAATTATTATTTTGCCTCTGTAGGCACCCCCACTTCTAACAATGGGGTTATGATGATGTTTTGAATCTCCTAATATCCTTAGAGCATCAGCTCAGACTCTGTAGCTAACTGTTCTCAAATGATCCGGACTTTATCTTTAGTCTGATGAATAGCCATTAGCCCCTTTATAGAAAGACTAGGGAATTTGTTACTGTTTATACTTGCTGTGGTGTCATGGTGTCCTTCCTCAAGAAGCCATAGACTCTTCTTCAATCAGTGGGCTTTGGGTCTGAGAATTGGCTCAGATCTGGAATCCACCTGACCCAAGGAATACTCTGATCTATTAGTCACTGCCACAGATCTTTGTGGGCCAGAATCCTCTGATGTCATTTTAGCCTTGTTGCTGTAATGGTTATGACATCTACTTTGCTTCTGATGGTTAAGTGTTGCCACCTGGCCTCTGCAATTCCAGAACCCAGTTATCCACATTGATACCAAGGAGCCCAGGTGCATAGCATTAACCCTCCTGTCCGTCTTGGCTTACAAGTCTTGGCTTAAAAAAATGCCTTGTACCCCTGAGTAGTGCATTACTATTTTAGTGAAGAGACTTCTCTGGCCCTGTGGAAACACATATAGCTGGTGAGTTCTCTGATGTGAATCTTGGACCCCTTCCTCAATACTCTGCCAGGGAAGTTCTGACATTCCGTCTCATTTACTGTCAACTATTGTTTTGTTCCTACCTTCAAGTAGCTTTTTCAGCAAGGTATTAGAACAGGTTACAGGTATCTCTTCTAGATGTTCGGTCCTGAGTCATAGGAGAGCCCCTGTGTTATAAATATTTCTTTTACTCAGTATTATTTTCTACCTCCTTTGGCTCAATACTATCAAGATCCATTCCCCTGGGCACGTTCTTCTATTCTTGTAAATACGTGGTAACCAGGCTCTACAGTTCTTTTCATAGATAATCCCTTTCCTCCAGTAGGAAGAACCGAAGTTTGAGACTTAACCCTAATTACTGACCTGGAAGCAATCAGAGGAGGTGGGGCAAGTCTTGAGGAGGCCAGTCTTATCCTGTGAGCCATCCACCATAAGTGAGGATTTTGCATGATCTGAGAACAAGAGAGGCCTGCTATCTTAACAAGGAGATTGGACAATTTCTGCCAGCCCAGAAGGTGTAGAGAAACATGAGAGTTCACATTTCTCCAGTGCATCCAACCATATATCCCTGTCTCAGCTTTCAGAACCCTACCCCTTTAATAACTGGGGTCTTCTCTAGACCTGCTGGGCTCTGAGTTCAGTCTTCTGCTATAATGGCTAAACGGAGATTCTAGGCTTGATTTTCAGCAGCTGATCTCTTAGCTACAAGAGTTAAGTGTCTAAAGGCTATCACAGAGGCCATCTTTTTGTTTTCGCAGAATGCTCTGAGTGGCTGACCCGGGCCTGTCCATCAGTGACATTTAGCAGCAACCAACCAATCAACAAAACTCACAGTCCTTATAATTTCTCTCTGATTCTGTGGATATTTTATAAACTCGTGCATTCCATTCTACCTTAATCTCATCCCAGTTCATCACAACTGAGAGTCTTCATTATTATGATGCCGCAGCTAACCGCAAGTTATCACTCCCCACAGTTTACAAGTATCCAATTCCAGAATCCACTGTAAGGATCTGCTTCCTAGAACCATTTTTTTACCAGCTGTCTCAGTGTGGGTTTCCACAGAAGCATATCCTGAGGTGATATTTGGTGCAATCTTTGCAGGTGATCTTAGGAAACCTCAATAAAGTTACCAAGCCAGTTAGCTTTGTTTAACTAACTGGAGTCTAATTCTGCTGGGAGACCACAAAGAGTCAGTACAGAACATGTGTCTCAGAACTGTCTCACTGGAGGGGTGAGAGAGCTGGATTGTTTATACCACTACTCTAGGCAGTCATTGGTTGAAGACCGGTAGGGATGGGAAATGTTAACTCTCAGTCACTTCCAGCCTGTTCTAGGTACAGGCAGAGCAAACTCTGGATGCCAGGGAAAGCTTGAAGGTAGTTGGAAGCCAAGTGGTGTATGCTGCCTTGTAAGGGGGGAAGATGTGGGAGCGCTGATGATGTCTGCTAGGGGACCCAGTGACTCAGCAGGGAACCCTGGGTGCCTAGTGGGTTTGTGGGTCACATATGCACTTGGCGGTGTCTGACCTCAACATGCTTGACACCCACAAGCTGGAACATGGCCCCATGTATTTCATATACATGCTGTGTGTACAATTTTGTGCCTTTTCCAAACTGCACATTGTATAATGAGTATGGTCATATGACCTGAAATATTATTAAAACCATGTTTTTTTGGTTTTTAAGGAGTTTCATCTTCAAGTGAGAAGGCAAATTATACTCCTTTATTGTCATTTTTTGGAAATAAAAAAAATTACAAATCCCAAACTTGGGATTAGCAGATATATATACACTGTATATAAAAGAGATAAACAACAAGGTCCTACTATATAGCACAAGGAACTGTATCCAATACCTTGTGATAGCTTATAACGAAAAAGAATATGAAAAGGAATTTGTACATATGGGTAACTGCATCACTATGCTGTTCACCAGAAATTAACACAACATTGTACACTGACTACACTTATATTAAAAAAAATCGAAAAAAGCATTACAAAATGTTGACAAACATATTTTTATGGCTATATATACATACAGTTTTGAATCTATAAGCTTCTAGTGTGTCCCATATTTTTAAAAAATGCAAAATACAGACCGAAGCCCAGATGTCATTTGCATGTGCTTCATTATACGGGGGGTTCGCTTTCCCTCCCGCCCGCCTGCTCGCTGCTGCGGAGGCGCCATCTGTGTGTGTGAGAGCTCCTGGTAGACAAATTGCTTCCCATCCTGGGCCTCCGTCGCTTGCATGGAGTAGTGCTTAAGAAATAATTGCTTTGGAGATCTCAGGATACTCAGCCCTAATGAGTTCTTCTGGCACCTTCTCAAGTAGTCACAGGGCTTGTGGCTGATGGATTTGAAGCATAGGAAGCCAGAACGTGATGATTAGGGCAGGACCAAGAAATGCGAAAGACATTTTGTGACACCCCCACACGATGTACCAAGTCATCTACTCGTCAGCTGCGCAAAGCCAGAAGTTTCTAGTTTCTCGTAGGTGGAGGTGGGGTCGGGTCGGGTGGCCAGGTGGCCATGGACAAGGCAAGGGGGGACTGTAGGGTACACAGCGCACGCCACACATGGTGCGGCAGGCCTTTAGAAACTTAACTCCCCCAAAGAGTAGGCTAAGGAAGAGGGCGTTCTGTACGCACATGCGGTGGCCTTGAGTGTGCGTAAGTTACACACGAGATGAGCCTGGCTCCGAGGGGCTGAAAAGCATAAAGTAACTCGGACTTATTTCAGAAATGCCTGTTGGACAGTCTCGGTGGCTCCTCCCTCTCCCTGGTTCCTGTATGACATTTCAAGCAGGTTTCCTAGTTTTAAAGCTACTTTTAGATGAATCGATAAGCCCCTTGTTTTAGTCTAGAAAACCCAGTGCTTTCTAATAATCCTATAATTCCTGCCTAGTCCTTTGTTGTATAAAAATGAAAAAAAAAAAAGCAGAATTTATTTCAAATTCACTTACCCAACTCAAGCCTGCTTCAGGCTTGTAAGCCTGCAATGGTCAGCTTCTGGGTCCTGATGTATTTCCTTCCTCCCTGGAAAGCAGCTGCCTCTGACCCTTTCCAGAGCTGGCCCAGCCCGAGGGCAGATCAGGACGGATGGGGCTGTTTCGTGTGGCTTGTGCAGTTGCAGTGTGGGGACGGGTCCCTCTGGATTTTGTGCATGGATGGTTGCTGGTTCTTTCTCTCCTCCAGCAGTGGCTTTTTCCCCTGCGCTCCCAGGATGTGGGCATGTCTCTCTTCCAGATGGAGGGAAGGAATTGAATCCCCTGAACCTCAGAACTCTTACTGTGTAGCATTGCACAGACCCTCCCTACCCATTGAGGTCTTTGTCCTTGTGGGTGGTCTAGGGTCACCTTCCTTTAAAAATGAGCACAGATCTGCTGGCTAGAGCAGAATCCATATCTAGTCTTCAGAAAAACCTACCCCTTTCTTACATTGGTGGCAGAACAGCTCACTCCCAGGACAGCCCCCTTTCTTCAAACTGCCATCTTTTCCCTTCACTTCTACCTGGTGGGAATGAGTTTTTACTTTTCAGAGTCGAAGGGACATGTGAAACTTTTCGAGTGTCCTGTCAAGTTCCTCTCATTTGGCTGGAGGTAATGAGTACCCTTCCTCCTTATTCCCAAGGAAAGGAGAGGAGAGGTGCCGTGGTAGCTCAACCATCCTCTCTAAAAGAAGCATTTTCTCTAGTGTCTTCACTCTTTAAACCCTCGAGGTGTGAGGTAGGCTAATGCTGACAGAACTGGTTTTATGCTTTCCTAGCAGGCCCTCCATTTATTGGTGCTCTGGAACCAGGATTTGGGCAGTACTTGGCACTTCTGTTATTCTTGGTCTTTGGGAACTCAGCCTAAACTGAGGTGTGTCTGGTTTTACCACCCTATTTCCTGTGCTTTGGAGTCAGATGGACATAGATTTGAATGGGGGCTCTCCTGCTTGTAACTGAGTAACTTTCAAGTAATTTCTTTCAGCTTCACTTCTTACTTCCATCAAAAGGGGAAAATAATACTTCTCAGAAATGGGTTTGTTGTGAGGATTGCAGGTGCACGAGGTCAGGATGTGGGGCTCCTAGGAGGCTGAGAATAATGATGATGGAGGCGGGGTTCCCTTACATTCTTGAGCATCTCCCCATTTCCACCTATTGAAGAGAATGCTGCAGCCATTGATTAAATCTCCTGCCTACAGTAATTCCCCCAGCTCTCCATATACAGAGTGGTGGGAAAGCCGGGGCTATGGCAGGATGGCACTTCTGAACATCTTTATCCTTCTGTGATAGGAAAGAACAAATCTAAGTCTGAATTGGGTCTGTTCCTTTTATTTTAACCCGTGTATTCTATTGCTTTTGCTACAAGTTAATCACTGAAGGGATGTTTGCCGATAAGCTTCAATTACACATAATGGCCCATCTCTGGGAACCCTGCCTCCCAGGTAATGAGTGTTAAGCTAAAACACCTTTGTTTAGCTCACAGGAAGCATCCTGACCAGGCCTACCGGTAAGTGACTGAAGGAAGGAAGACATTACCACGTCCCCTCCACAGGCTGACCGGAACCAGGACATGTTTGACTTTACTCCTGTCTTTTTCAGTATAAAAAAAAGATGCCTGAATCCTAACTCAGGCAAGTTAGGTTCTTGGGGACACAAGTCTGCCATCTTCTCGGTCTGCAGGCTTTCTGAATAAAGTCGCCATTCCTTGCCCCAACAACCTTGATTTACTGGCTTGTCATGCAGTGAGCAGGACGAGTGGCAACACTTCAGTAGAATCTTGGGACGGGACGAGTAGGGGATGGTCCCAGTCTATGCTTTTCTCTGGTTGTTCCCATCACGTGCCTTTGGAGGTGGAGTGTTGGAGGAGTCGGCTCCACTCTTTCCCCTCCCTGGTTCTGAATTCTTCATCAGCCTCCCTTACCAATCAGGAAGGGGGTTCAAAGAGACCCTGGCTGGTGGCGGGGTGCTAGGCAGTTTCTGCTTGTGGGGAAATTTGATGTGGCAGCTGTCATGTACTGTCCTTGCAGCTACCTTGCAAATGCCAGAGAAGAGAGCTTTGTAAATAAGTGCGAGGAGGAGCTGATAGCAAAAATCTGAGGCTGCACTGCAGTGCTTCTAACACCATTATAGGGCACTGATTTAGTACTGGCTCGCAGAAACAGAGGCTATCTCGAGTACTGAATTAGCATGTCCCCAGGGCATTCTTTGGCATTCTACCCAGGCTGCTAACCAAGTCCTCCGTGCTTCATTTATGGGATCTGACACTATCACAGACGCTAGCAGTAGAACTGCAGGCTCTGGTAAACTTCTAAATTAAAAGTCAGCCCAGTCAAGGATATTTTGATGTCCAGGGATTTGTATGCAGCTCCCATTAGGATTAGTGCCCAAGTCACTTCTGACTTATTGAAATAAATGCAGATCCTTCCATCGTAGCTTTATGTCTTAGCACAGGAATTTTTTAAAGCCGAGATGAGATTTTTCATGTAGGTCAATCACTTTAAGAATGCTTCATTTTTTTGTGCAGGAGGCATATTACATATGTAAGGCACTATTCTGCAGACAGGATAAAAATACTATACTGAAAATAAACTATTTTCTTTGGTTTTATGCTTTATATCCCACGTTCTAACGGAGTCCATCTAACATAGAGCCATTGAGGAAAAGGGAGAGGGAAAATTCTGTGAATGAATGAATAGAATTGAGGTTGCCAGAGAGGGGCTTCCTCAGCTTCTTAGTTCATAGATCTCAGTGGTTCATAGACCCGGTGGTTGATCAGAAGCCACCAAACATTTAACTGCAAGTAGTATTTAAGTGTCACGAATTGGTAGTATGTCAACCTCTTGGCAAGATTGAAAGAAAAAATAGTCTACCTTTCAGAGTAATGCAACCAACTGAAGTTTTTAGTGGTTCTTTTTTTCACCCTTGTCCACGACATGCAGCTTAGAGTGGAGTATTGTCCCAGCTACTCAGCTGTGATGTGAAATCAATGCGCGCAGTGGCCACTCAGTCATGTGTGAGAAAACTGCATTCAGAGTCTTTGATCTTGCAACGTCTGGTCAGCTAGAAATTTACAGATACAGAGAAAAGAAAAAAAAAAAAAGCAAAAACAAAAATAGAAGCAGATCTTCTCAAGCTTTTGTTTTTGCTTAGTAGTTTTTGGATGCCAGACCCTTCGCTTATATTGTGTGGTGCTTAGAAAAGTTGAGTTGTTTGAGAAAAAAAGGACTCAACAGAAGTTCTGTTGTTTACGTTTTCATCTGTAGGAGAAACAGTCAGTCTTCTCCCCTACTGCAAATGACGGGAAAGGATTCCAGAAATTCCAGTTGTTTGTAATATAAAAATCTCAAAGCAAGAATTTGCATGAGAAATGGTCATACTGCTGATTAAGATTCCCAACATGAGGTTGGACATTGAACTGGAAAGCTTTAGAGCTGGAAGATACCTTAGAGAACATCTATGTAAAACTTTTCCTCCTTATCTTTGTCCCCATTCTGTCAAGGAGAAAATGGAAACCCTAAGAGATGTGGTGACTGTCCCAGTTCGCAGCTTGAGGTGAGAGACCATTGTCTGATGCTCATGGCTTTCTGATTCATTATATCTAAAGGTAGAGTTTTAGGACTGTGATAAGACAAACCAATATGGAAACATCTCGAGGAGGGCAAGGTGGGATGAACAGGGGCATACTGTTTCTAAAGCCCTTGTGCTGCGCTAAATAGAATAGTCAAGAAAACCCTCTAGAAGAAGAGCAATGGTGGGGTTGGAGGAAGTGGGGAAGAATTAACTCTGCCAAGATGTTAAAATATATTATAAAGACTTACTAATTAAAATGTGTGGTTCTGGTTCATAGACATACAAACCAATGGAACATAGTAAATCCAAATGTACATAGAAATTTAGTGTACGACTAATGCGTCTCCAGTAAGTGGGAAAAAGTAGCCTATTTCATAGATGATGTTGGGAGAACTGGTCAGTCATCTGAAAAATAATAAATAACTGAATGTAAAAAAAGAAATCTTAAGCATTCTAGAAAAAAACATAGTGAATGCCTTTAGAACCTTGATGTGAAGAAGGCCTTTCTAAGTATGGCACAAAATCTAGAGGCCATAAAAAGAAAAGGTTGAGAAATCAAAATACATAAAAATTCCAGAAATTCTTTACAGAGGGACCATCAAAAGGGCCAAAAGACAAAAGAAAAATTGGTGATAATATTAGCATTCCCATATCACACATAGAATAACCTCCTTCATGTAAAAGAACTTGGATGCTATAAAAAGACCAACTCAATGGAAATGTAATCAAAAGATATGCACAGAGATTATACAGCAAAGGAAACAAAAAGGACTCAAACATATTAAAAGTATATTCTATATCATTCTTATTAAGAGAAATATAAATGATACATTCACTGAAACATACTTTTATAATTTATTGAATTGGCAAAAATTCCAAAGATCGATGACACACCTGTATTGCTGAAGCAGTAGAAAAACAAGCACTTTCTAAACAAATACTTTCTTCAGCTGATAGTGGGAAATTTAGGACAATTTAGGAAGATCTCTCAAAACTGCAAATGCATGTAACCTCTGACTCTTTAAGTAATTCCACTTGTGTATTCTACATATATTCTTGCTCAAAGTATGCAATGATGGTGTAGACAGAAGTCATTATATACAGTTCTGTCTATCCATCTATTTATATTTTAAAATGTTTTTAAAGATATTTCCATGTGAATAATAGCAAAGGTGTTGAAATAAGCTGAATGTCCACTGATAGGCGAGTGGTCAAATAAATTATGGTATGGACATGAAATGGAATATAATACAGCTGTGAAAAGAGTATAAAGAAGTTCTTTGTGTACTGAAATGGAAAAATCTTTCAGAAATATCAAGGAAAAAATGCAGAGTGCAGAACATTGTATATAACAGCCTACCTTTTCTTCTTTTCTGTAAATTGGCAGGGGTTGCAGGAGATGTATATCTGTATTTATTTTCTTATGCATAAAAAAACTTCAGAATTATTCATAGAGAAATAATTATAGTGGTTACATGAGACAGGTGGTAGATTAGGAATTGAGAGGTTGGGGAAGGGAGTTGGAAGAAATTTTTTCACTGTGTACTTTTATATAAACTGGAACAGGGGAATGTATTGCCTTTTCAAGTAAGTAAATGTCAAAAAGAGAGAAAATATTAGAAGAAAAAATAATACCACAGATTCTGTGACTCAGTCAGTGCTCCAACAGAGAAACAGAACCGCAGAATATATATAAAAGGTTTTGTTGCAAGAAATCAGCTTATGTGACTGTGGGAGCTGGTTAGGTGAGTTCGAAATCTGTGCATCGTGTTGTCAGGAAGGGCCGGCTGGAAACTCTCTAGCAGGATCTGATGCTGTGGAATTTCTTCTTCCTCAGAGAAAACCTCAGTTCTACTCTCAAAACCTTTCATCTGATTGGATCAGGCCAACCCAGATTATGGGGGATAATCTTCTTTACTTAGAACCAACTGATTGTAGATGTTAATCATATCCACACAATGCCTTTACAGCAATAGCCAGATTAGTGTTGATTGAATAATGGGACTAGAGTCCAGCCAGACTGACACATAAAATTGACCATTACACTCTCCCTCTGAAATCCAGTTTGGGATTAAAGAACTGGCAAGGTTTGAACGTGTATATTGAATGTGACAAAAAAACAGATTGCTTTTCCTGGATTTTCTGGGATGATCCTGGGGTCGATTTGATCAAATCTAAGATGTTACTGGTTGTAAGACACACCATTATTTTTTTCTACCACTAATACAGGGGGGAAAAAATGCTACCAGTTAAACCGATGTGTTACTGATTACAAGACACATCCTTATTTCATTGATGTTAAAATAATAAAACTATGTGTATGTTAGAATTGATAAAGATACTCGATTCTGTGTCTTTCTTAGACCACATGCACCTAGGCCAACGTGTCGGACCACCATGTTTCAGTTTTGATCCGGAAAATATTGTTATATTATCCATAACCCATGTGTTTGGATTGTCTGCCCCATTTTCTGGCTCAAGAACTGAAAATTAACCCTGTCTAGGGTCTACAGATATGTCTCCGAAGTTGGGCGGGGTTGGAAGGCTTTTTGGATGCAGATGGTGGAGGGGAGAAGGTCCTTTGCCCGACTCCTTCCTACCCTCCTTCCCCCACCCCGTCCTGCGCAGGAAGGAGGACCGAGTCTGGGGTACAGTGTGCCACATGCTGAGAGTAGTTCTAGCTGATCACCGGTTTCCCTCTTCCTTTGCTTCCTCTCTGGTAGTCAGAGAGTGCAGGGAGGGGCCAGCCTGAGGCATCTCACACACTGGGCCTTGATATTAAAAGACTGCTTTTATATCGTGATGCCTACAGGCATGTGCACACCCCACTCGATGGGTTTTGAAGTATACTAGCTCCTAATTTACTTTACCTTTAGGACAGAAGGGTGACAAAGCCTCCCCGATGTCTGGTTCAGAGTTATAGAAAAAAAAAGCTGGGTGCCATGATTCTAGCCGGTGAGAGGAGAAATGACATCGGGAACCCAGCTGAGTCATCATAAGCAGTTATAGTGACCTGTAAGCCCCAAGGGAGTGGGTGGCTGGCCCCCCTATTTGCCAGGGCCAGCTTTTCAGTTGCCATCGTGAATTACATGTAGCAGATGTTTAAACATCATCCCACTGAGGTAGCCTACTGTTTGTAGAAAACTGGCTCTGATTCCTAACTTCAAAAGGGCCAAGAAGGTGTATCAGAGCCATGCCTTGTACAGCTGAATTCATTAATCTTGCTGTTTGACTGTATTTTATGGAGTCCATACAATGGGCTTGTTTTGGGCACAATGGGCTCAGCAGAGTAGGCCATGGGACAGTCTGCCTTTAACTCTCAATTAGTGGGAAGACAGAGCTCAAAAAAGATCGTCTCACTTTAATTCAAACTGAACTGTGAAAATATAACAAAGATAAAAATGCAAAAACAACCAAATCACTTATAGACTCTTGTTTCTAAAGAGTTGGGTAACGATTTAGGATGTACTTGTGCTGTTTAAAAAGATGGCATCGTAAGCTCTTTGTGCTTTGAAAGCTACCCCTTTCTCTATTGGTTTTCTTTTTTCCGAAAAAAAAAAAAAAAAAAAAAAAAAAAAGAACTATGAGCAATTTTAATGCTGAATTTCCTCCCTAATTTGTCAACCACTGGAAGTGTTACTGTAGATACAGAGTCAAAAGAAGAAAACAAAATCCTATAAAGGAGCAGGAATCAGTACACCTCAAACAATGTGTGCTCCCCAGAACAGCTGTTAAAAATCATTGTGTTGAAAATCTACTTAAAATGTACGGATGCATTCAATAGCCTCATAGCAGCCTGAAGAGTCCCTTTGTGTCTGACATATAAGTCATCTGAATACATCAAGAACAGCATTGTGCCTCAAAAATATATTTTATGTTAAAGGTATTTGAAGAAAAAAAGAAAACATAACAGCTAAGGGTCCAAGTTTCTCCCACACAAAACAAAAAAAAGTCGTTGAGAAGAGAGCTCAGGAGCTGATGAACTTTGACACTTATTTTCATTACTTTTAACAATAACCTCCCGTTACGCCTCTGATTCTATTGTGAAATCTCATTTTCACCCCTACCTTTGAAAATATGGTCCTGAAATACGCACAACATAGGAGATAAAATTAGAAGTGGGCTCGTTAAAGTGAGTCTGTTACCTGAAAAGGCAGAGTGCTTATTCAATGAAAACATTTACTGAGCATCTTCTGTATGTTCTGCATCCTTATTGGCTCTGGGATGTGTAAGATGCAGAGATGAGTAAGACACTGTATCTTCACCTGGGAAGCTTGCAGAAGACAGCGAAAACTTTAAATCTAATTACCCAGGTGCTGAAAATAAGCCATATGAATGAATGCAGTGTGGTAGGATCCTTCCTGATGAACTCAGCTCTTTCCTCTGTCAGACTTGAAAGCTGGTCACAGACCTTATCTCCTCGCCTTCCCCTCTCGCACGGTGAATGCAGTGTTCTTTGTGTTGGAGTCCTCCATTTGCAGAACCTGGATTCTAAGTAATCCTTGCTTATTTCTCCCCCTTTCTGGCAGTGCTCTGAGAACAAATGAGTGAACTTCTAATTAAGTGAATGTGTGAAAAGGGTTCTTTTTCATCACTTCCCACTGAAGTGTTCTTTTCGACAAAAGCTAACAGCGCTGTCTTCTTCTCCTCTAATGAGAATTGATGCCAAGACATTGTATCGGTTACAATTGGACTGTTTTTTTCTACGTTTGTAGAGATTATATTAGGTTTTGATTCTAGGCATCCTTTAAAAAATATAAAACCTGAAAAAGAGATAGATTACTGAGGTCTTTAAATTAGTTCATGAGAGATGATTCAGTTTTCTGTTATGGGTTAATAGAATCAGACCTAAGATGGCTATGTTGATCTGAAAGCCAGAGGGATATCGCTGAAGTGAGGACAGGGGAAGGAGGGGGCCCGGAAGGCGCTGGGCAGCCTGAGGGCTTCAGTTACCTGAAGGGTGCATCGTGGCAACCGGGAGAGGGTGCAGACTTGGGGGTCAGACACTGGACTTGGAGCTTGCATAGTTAGTTGTGCCTCCTTGGACACTTAAGTTCTTTAAGCCTCAGTTTCCTAATATGTAAAATTGGTTTAATACCTCACAGTTGTTGAGAGTGTTAAGTGAGACAGGAAGTGATTTAGCGTGGGTTATTACATATTTCATGGTGTCTGGTGCATAATGAGTACTCGATAAATGTTTATTCCTCTCCTAGGGCAGAGGGAGAGCGCTGGAAAGGAAAAGGTAGGGGGAAATGCTAAGGGAAAAAGGAAGAATAGAATGGAGGATGAAATTCATAAAGTAACTGGAGGTGGTGCTGATTTTGAGCATCTATTAACTATAGAAACCTGGTATTGCCCAGGAAAAGAATTATACTTTTTCCAGACTCACAGGTCTAGATTGGGGTTTAGGAGGCTTAAGGTTTAGGATCAGCTCCCCCACTGAGTAGCATGGCCTGGGGAAAATCCCTGAGCTTTGCTGGGCCTCTGAGCCACCATTTATTAAATGAAGAGTTCATTTAGACAATCTCTTCCAGTCCTAAAATTCTTGATGAAATATTTAGGATGAAAATAACTGAGAATCAGCTTATGTATCTCATCTATATCTAAGCTGTAACCTTGGAAAGGCTAGGAATGAGTTTTAGGAAGTTTTACTTATAAAAGAACAATTTACAACAGTGTGGTGTTAGTATTATAAAAACAATGAGGCAGTTACCACTCCTAGTCCTGAAGATTGGGTGAGGTGGGGGATACAGAAAGAGTCTTGTGGAGGCCTCTTCAAGAGGAACCATGACCTTGGGCCAAGGACATAGCCAACTCTAGGAGATCTCACAGGGAAGGAGCCAGGGGAATAAATCACTCCATCTCCCTCTCTTCCTTCTGAATTCCTGCTGGGACTTCTAATTGTCCCTCTAAATCCAACTGGAAGCCTTAAGACAACTTAAAGATGTGCCCCTACCAGTGAGGTCTTGGGGCAGGGAGCATGGTGGGATGGAGAGTAGGTGTGGAGGGGACTCGGAAGATTTATGGCATAGATCTAGATTTACATTGGAGTCTTAAGTGAGATCTTGCTTTGTAACAATAGAAGGGCCCCAAGATGTGGCTCCAACCAGCCCATGGTTCCACAGAACCTGTAGATGCAAGGATACACAAGACAAAGGCCCTTGATGTGTATTAATATCTCTCTTCTCTCCGCTCTGAACACAGTCTGTCTATCCTAGTTTAGCATGAGTGAGAGTCCAGAAATGGTCATCGTATCAGAGAGCTCGGAAGCACATTATCACTAGTCTGATCCATAAGCCAACAATATATAAAATATATTTAGATGTTATATGAGGGGTACTGAGCCTGCCATACTGCATGCATTGAGAGTTCCACTCACATTATCCTAGAAACTAAAGAAGGAAGATATTTTGCCTCCAGCAAAGTAAGTTTTATTCTGATGCTTCGTGTCTTCCCGGCGCTTTTGGTTACCTTCAGGGAAAGTGACAAGTTGCCAGTAATTAAGGGCTGTCTGTATACCAGACGTTGTACATACTTTACACATGAAGTGAGATAAAAATTATGCCAGTTTCTTCTAAATTGTAGGAGGGGTCTGATAAGACTCTTTGGGCAGATTTTTCTATTTTTAAGTGAAATATTGGAAATATAAGAAAACCTGTTTGCTGTTCCTAATGATGGGAGGGAGGATAAAAGAAAAATTTACCTAGGGAGCCCAGTGGACTTTCTTGGAGGAAGGGGTGTGGTAGTTCTTCTTTCAGAGATTTGAAATTAGAGGATTGGGTCTTCAAGCTTTGTTATCAAGAAGAAGCCCTGTAGTGGCCTGGATAGTGTCCCCCACATTCATGTCGACTGGAACCTCCTGAATATGACCTTTGGAAATGAAGTCTTTGCAGGTGCAGTTAGTTAAGATGAGGTCATCCCCATCTTGTGGGTGAGCCCTACATCCAGTGACTTACAAGAAGAGGAAAGAACTCGCAGGGATACACAGGATGAAGGAAATGTGTGCAGATGGAGGCAGAGGTGGAGGGATGTAGCTGCAAGTCGAGGAATGTCAGAGATTGCTGGGAGCCACCAAAAGCTAGGAGGCATGAGACGGTTTTTCCTGCACATCCTCCAGGGGGAACCAACCCTGCTGGCACCCTGATTTTATACTTCCGGCCTCCTGAGCTGTGAGAGAACACATTTCTGTTGTTTCCAGTCGCCCAGTTTGCGGTCATTGGTTATGGCAGTCCCAGGAAACGTGTCTAAGCCTAAGACCTTAAGAATTTGCTCCCGGAGGGGACATGGTGGCCGGGTTAGCGCCCAGGCCCAGATGCCAGGGTCTGAGGAAGGATCGTTGCACCAGGGTAACCTGAGAGGGCAGGAGTGAGACGTCATTTGTCCTGGGCAGAAATTGGAGCCGGCAAGGCCATTACTGGGATGGTAAACAAGCATCCATCAGAGAGCACGGGAATAGCCTTTATGTCACACTGTGTGACAGAATCAGGTGCGCGGGCTGACAGGCAGCTCCAGCTGTCTCTCTGATTCGACCTCTTTGGACTGAGTAGGTCCTCAGCATTCTTGGACTGTTTGGCATTGGGAACAAGTTAAGCGTCAAGAGGGAGATACTTGAACATCCAGTTGGTAAGAGCGTCTGGGTGCCTGAGTTATTAACTCTAAGTGGAAGGAGACTTGGCCACGTGTTTATCCTGAGCTGGTGAAGCTGACCGTGCTGCTTATTCCTTTATAACTTCTGGGGTCGGTTAGATGTATTTGTCATGTTTAGATTGTCTTGGAGACTTGGAGAGATCAGGCAGCTTGCTTATTGTCACACAGTCTAGATTTGAATCCAGATCTGAAGGAAAAGCTTGTGCTTTTAATGGCTGTACTTCCCTCCTAGACTCACTGGGAGCCACTGGATCTCCAGCACTTCACGTGGAATTGTGTCCAGCAGACCATTGTTGGAATTGGGTGGGCGGGGGTGGTCTGTACCCTGAGCCCGAAGCGGGAGTCTGAATTTGGGCATGAGTAGGGGGGAAGCTAAGAAGGGCTGAATGGAGCTGGAAACCAGGTGTGGGGTGGGCAGACTGAAGCCAGGCCCTCAGAGATTGTGACAAATTGACACCAGAGGGCGGGGTTCCAAGGGTGAATCTGGATGCAGCAGCCAGCTAGCAAGCATGGCTCAAACAGGACTGGGTTGTCATGGAAACGGAGACAGATCCAAAGACCAGAACCTGGAATCCAAACCAGGTCAGAGCGAGACAGTGATGGAAACCACAGCTGGAGCAAAAAGGGAGCACACCAGGGCCAGAGCACACGAATTTCCTCCGAGTGCCTGCCTGCGCCCTGGCCCGCTTGGGTCCCGCTCCATGCACAGGGGATCCCTCCAGCCCTGGAGGGCCTTAAAGGCACTCTCATGTTTCTGACAAGTGAAAAACCCCTTCTATAACCTCTCTTTAGCTGGTTTACTGGTTCCTGCTCAAATATATTCAGGGACAAGGTTCTGCAGTAATGTTTCTATCTTCAAACAGTTTAACTGTCATACAGTTTTTTGTTATATGTCACAAAAATCTGATTCCAAATCAACAGAGAGTGTTTTCTCCTTCTTCGGGGTGCCAGCCCTTAAATTGTTTGTCACAGAGACTGGCTGGAGGAATCTTCAAATTCTCAAGGCTGAAACAGCAGAAATCCTGATTCACTGAGACAGGGCCAGGGAGTCCGTGTTTAGAAAAACTCCCAAGATGCCTGCCATGTGCAGCTAGAGTTGGGAATCACTCACGTGGTTTCCTTCCTCAAAATCCAACAAACTAGTGAATGTAACAGAGAAGCACCCATTTAATCCATCCTCCTCACAGTTGCCAAAGTAACCTTTTCAGACTGCACATGTGAGTATGGCACATCTGGCCTCAAATCCTCTGCACGCTGTCCCTGGCAATAGTAAGTGAAATAACAGCAAGATAAAGAGACAACCAATGATGTATTAGGCCTTCGTCAGTGAGGCCTCTGCCCTCCTTCACCCCCTGTGCCCCGGCCACGCCACATCACTTGAGATTCTCCCATATTCCCTGCTCTCTCGACATTGTGTCTTTGCATTCGTTCTTCTTTCAACCAAGGGTGATCCTTTCCTTGCCTGATTAATTGCCTCTTTGTCCTTCTACACTCAGCTTTGGAATAGCCTTCACGTATAAGCTCTCCAAGACTCTCCTGCACCAAATTTTTTATGCACGTAATTTTTTATGTGATATTTTGACTTGGCTATTTTGGTAACTTTGACCCTCAAGGACATTTTGATTCCAGGAATATTTTTTATACACCATCATTTGATTTAAGTTCACTTTGATGGGGCCTAGAAAAGGGAACCATGAAATTCTTGACTTAAAAAAATCCCGAGGAAAAACATTTATTCTCACTCCATTACTGACCTTCACAGCATTGCTCACCCTCCCCTCTGGAGGTGGGGAAAGACGGAAAATGGTTTAAGGATGCAGTGAAGATGGGAGTGAGGGCTGGAGTAAAGTCAGAGGTGGAGGAAGGTCATGGACCATGACACAGAGTGAGGATTAGGGTCAGGGTGAAGGGTCAGAGATTCCTGCTAATATGGGAATCTAACTATGGCTACAACCGCAGTGAGATATTTACAAAATGAAAAAAAAAAAAAGATATTTTGACATGCCTATTTGAGATTAGCCATGTGTTATGGGTTGAACTGTGTCCCCATACCAGCAAAGGGTATTAAAGTCCTACCCTCCAGTACCTGTGAATATGACCTTATTTGGAAACAAGAGTCTTTGCCGATGATCCGCAAAGATGAGGTCGTTAGGATGGGCCCTCATCCATATGACTGTGTCCCTGTGAAAAGGGACATTTGGCTACAGAGACAGATGTATGTAGAAGAAAGATGACATGAAGAAACACAGGGAGAACGCCACGTGACGCTGAAGACAGAGGTCAGGGTGATGTATCCAAAGCCAGGGAGCACCAAGAATTGCCAGCAAATCACCAGAAGACAAGAGAGATTCATGGAACAGATGGTCCCTCAGAAAGAACCAACCCAGTGGACGCTTTGATCTTGGACTTCTAGCCTCCAGAACTGTGAGACAATAAATTTCTGTTGTTTTAGCTGCCCAGCTTGTGGTATTTCATTACAGCAGCCCAGGAAACGCATACACCATGAAAAACAATTGTATCACGAAGGCCTGGTCAAAATGTCTTGTTTCAAGGTGAGTTGCCTGTCATCTGAACTCACAGAACATCATTATTTTATATATTAATGGACTGTAACTTGTCTATCTCTGGCACAAGGCTGTTAGCTCTGTAAGGTCAAAAGCTTGCTTTTTATTCTGTTTTTAGTACCCAACATATCGAGCCTTGATAATTTAGTAATAAACAAACCATGCGGGCTGAGGATGCTGAGAATTTGAGGTTAAATGGTTGCCCTCATTCTCAGAGAACTGGGCTTGGGACTAAATTCTGCCTTCGTCTTTAGGCCATGTGCTTTCCATTACACCATGAAGAGTGCTAGCAAATTTACTTCTAGTGTTTTCCGTTTGAAGCTAAATTTCCTGTTCTTTTAGCTTTTCCTTATGTTCATAGGTTTTCAAAGTCTTCATTCTGCTGGTCACTCTACTCTGGATAGACTTGATCTTAAATAGTGACATCTAAACTGAATGCAGCCTTCCATCACCATCACCACCCTTGATACAGACCCTGGGCTGGTACTCATTTGCTTAAGTCTGTTGGCACATTCTGGATTCTTATGGGCTGCAGCCTACCTCCCGTGCAGTGCTTTTTCTCTCTATTCAATTTCTGTAAGTTTTGAACTCAAATGCAAGACTGTAGTTATCCCTGTTAAATTTTATTGTTTTCCCTAGTGTTAGCATAATTTTATATCTCAGTATATTGTCTTAATTATATTAAATCTCTCATTCATTTTGGGGGCATCTAAAAATATGGTAAAGGTGTTAGTGATGTTTTCAGATCACTGCTAAAAATGTTGAGAAGCTGGAAGTTTACCCAGAGCAGAATAGCTGGGTAATCATCAACTCTCTGCTTTACTTTTTTTCTACGTAGCCTTGGTGCAAATCAGCACAGAGCTGGAAAGCAGAACAAAGCCTTTTCAATGTGATGCCAGGCAAGCCGCTGTGTGCTTGGGCATTTGGTGGTGAGATTTTTGTGAGTTACAGATTTCTTCCTCTCACAACTGTCCTTCCAGCCTTGGCCGGGCGGGTCTGGTTACAGCAGTCTGGCAAGAGCCCGCTCCTTACCCAGTTGTGCTAATGGGACCTGGCAGAGTGATGGCTATTCAGTCTCAAATTTTCCAGTTGTAGAAGAACTTGCCTAAACGGTCTTCTTTGCTTTCTTACATTCACATAAAATCCTATTGATGAGAATTTTAAATAGTAAATTCAGTCAGCTTTTCCCGAACTCTGCTACCATCTCAGCTGTCGACTCATTGGGAGGGCGCTTAGTTATCTTGAGATAGAACGTAATTTAATACAGAGCGCAAACTACGAAATTTGTCTTGGGTCCAGTTTCAGTTCCGCTGGTTGACTGCGTGGCCCTTGCTAAGTTTAATGGAGCCTCTGTGCACTTCAGTGTTCCCATCTGTGAAAAGAGGATATTAATGCGTTAGAATTAATGAGTTTTAGATTGAATTCGTTTGGGGTAAATGCTTATCACAGGGGCTGGTACACGTTTAATAAACATCGTCAACATCATTGTTATTTAAACCTAAATCATTTACATCTTTTAAAAATACTACGACTGTGGGACTATGCATGAAATGCTTCAATTGTCCTTACTATTACTAACGTGATGAGCTTAATGTCGATCTTTGCATGAACACGGGCTTATTGAAATTATTTCACACATCTAAGGAATGCTGCCAAATAAATTGAATGGTTCACCCAATTACCCAAGTCCTTTTACTCTAGGCAGAATTGATTGACTTTGCTAGTCTGCCTTGGAGATCTGTGAAACCCAAGAAAAGGGAGCAGTCTCAATAGAAAGCAGCCCAAACGCCAAACTTTCTAAAATGGAAACTAAAAAAAAAACCCTCTACAAAGTCCTCTCTGTCTGTCATGCACTATTAACCAAATAGGAATGTTTCTTTAACATCTGTACATTTGACCAACACACTTATTAAGGATAGTGAGAAAATTATTCTTCCATGGAATTGACTTTTATAGTCCAGTTTTATTGTCTTACCCTGCCCACTTGCTTTTCCTGAAAAAACTGGTTTTTCTTGTTAGATTAAAAACGAGTGACAGTCTATGTTGGTAAACCCTTATGTGCCCTATGATCTGAGGATCACTATAATAATGACTGAAGTCAGTAGTCAAAATTCAGTTCAATTGAGTGAGCATTATTCAGACACCTTTTTCTATGCAGATGCCACGCCAGGACCTCCAGGGGGTTCAAGGATGACCAAGTGTTAGTTTCTGTCCTCAAAGCAATTACAAGTGAAGAGGGACAATTCCAGGAGAATTTGCATGAGCAAAGGCATAGGGGAGGCAGCAAAGATTTGCAAGCTGTTCTGAGACTAGAGCTAGAGGAAATGATTTGCTTTGGGAAGAGGGAAGCTGGAAAAGAAAGGCTGGGGAATTGACTGTGAGGGCTCGACCATAATTATTTTGCAAGCTATTTTCTATTTGATAATTGATCTAATATACCAAGTGTCAGTTTTCATTGAACAAAACACTGAAATAGTGATGCTCAGATGAGATGAAGTCAGTGTTAAATAGCTTTTGGTACGTGTATCTGTTAGTTCTCTCAGTATTAAATTTGCTTGTCTGACATATCATTATTTATTAATTAGTGATGAAAGCACTCTAAAACTTCTAATGAAAAGCTTTACAGATTGGCAGCTCAAAAGTCAGGCATCTCTTCACCTCTAAATTTTAAGTGCTTTTTCCCCTCGTACCGTTTGATTCGCATCTGTAAATCTTTAACAAACTCAAAGTAGATGGGTTACATCATTTTATTTCCATGGGATGGAACTTGGAAGAAGTGGTCGTGACCACAGACAGCTTATAAGGATAACATGGAGCCCTGACTTTTAGGAATAATATTTAGCCTTGGGTAGTTACTAAGAACTTCAGAGATGACCAGTCCACAGGCAAAATAAAATCTTTATTAAAATGGTAACATAAATGTTAAACTCCTAGAGAGAACATGGTAGGTGACATACTGATTCCATGGTCCAACCCAGTGCCAATGGAAAATTGTCACTTGCCATCTGCCTCTACAAGAATTAAGTCTTTAGCTGATGCAGTCGCTGATCTTCACTCCCTGAAAGAAGTTCAGGGTGGAGATCAGGAATGAGGCACTCTGTGCTCTGGGAAAACTGGCAGAACGGACCTTCAGATAGATATTTTTAGGAGAAGACTTTATGAATCCAAATTCTTGCATCTTTTCATATCTAGAAAAGCACTAAAATCATTAGCGGTGGCATCTGCTCCTCATGACTAGCAGCAAGCCTCTGCCAAAATGTGTGCTTGACTGCACGTGCCCCCTTCACTGAAATCATAAAATACTGAGTTCCCCCTGCCTCTTTGGAGCAGTTCCTCAGAGCTATCTGAGACGCTGTCTCCCGGGCTATATTCCTCATTTTGCCCCAAATAGAACTTAATGACAACTATCATGTGCATTTTTTTTCAGTGGACACCGGGGAATCCTTTGTTATTCAACTGTTTACTTTCCTGTCTCCCTTTTCCCGGAGATGATGATCCCTGTTCTGTAGGTTCTCTAGCACTCTGAATATAAACCCTGCCAACTTTTGTGGTTGGTGGCCATCATATCTGCATATCCCTGTTGACCCCTATTTTTTTTAACTGCACGTTAGATAAAAATATATGGTGAGAAGTAGAATGAGCTCTCTTTTTCTAATGGCCTTCATAAGTCTGGGCCAAGTCCACAATCTTTCTTTTTACTGATGAGTATAGGTTTTTTAAGTATAAACTCTAGTATATAAGAGTTGACATATTTCTTTTTCCCTTACATCAACTTAAATCTGCCTTTGAGCTCCCATCCTGTTGGGGTTGGTAGCAAATTTACTCTTAATCGTCTGCCCTCTACTTGTACAGACTGCACAAAAATCTGAGGCATTTTGGGCTGCACCAGAATGTCAAGGAAGCTCCTCCTGTCTCATTCATAACCCCTGGGATGCCTGTTGTCCACAGTCCTTCCAAGTCTACCAGTTGCTCTGCCTTTGTTTCACACTCGGGGACATGAGAACAAGTATTACTGCCAACTGAGGGCTCAGAGCCCCCGAGAAACTGCATATCAATGGTTCCGTTTAGCTCCCTTCTCAGGTTACTGCTCTATAGAAGGGCTATTCTTGGGACAGGTGGACCTTTGTTACCCATACCCTCCCCTTTACTCTGTTGTCAAGTCATGGGTATTTTTTCCTCTCTCCTCCAAGACATGGACTGGCGTGATGTCTTAAATGAAGTCATTCTTCTGCTGTCCGCACAGCAAAACACTTGAATCAGGAAATCCGAAAGATCTGGCTACCTGCTAGGTAACATGGAAAGAAAATGGAAGGGAGGACTGATATAATTAAATATCAGTAAAATATCTTGCCTCATTCTCATTGAAGGAAGTAGGATTCCTAGTGAGATCTACAGTCCCTTCCAAATTATTTTTCTCTACTGGGTTCCCTTACCTTCAATATTTTTCATACACCTTCAGTGTTTTTAATATTTTAACTCTACTTCAGATCTCTGCTAAAAAAAAACCCCAGTCATTTCTTCCCCTAAATACCTTTTTTTGAATAATGATAATTGCACTATTATTTAACTCCTTTTGTTATGTGTGTGCATATGCAGTGGATTACTAGAAAAGAAAAAAATATTTACATTTGTTGGTCATAATCACATATGTCGTCCAGAGGAGGTGGGTGGCTATGAGCAACCTTTTTACTTCTTTCCTTTCCCCGTTAAGTTGTCACTTTCGAGTTAGTCTTATTTGGGCTTCTGCAAGTTCTTTCTCTCCCTGGTCTCTTCTATCCTGCAATAGTCCCAGTTCTGCTGGTGCACAGACTGGAATGGCTGCCATTGATTCTTATGGTTCCTGTGATAGTCATTAGGGTCATCTCATCACAAGGCTGGTAGGATCACACTTTCTTAACTTGGTAGTTGGGCATGGCCATGTGACTTGGTTTTGCTAACGAAATGTGAGCTAAAGTGATGTGTGTCATTTCTGGGGGTAACTTTACCAGCCAGTGCATGTGGTTTATTGCTGTGGTTCATCAAGGAAGCCTGTATTAAGATAGACCTCTCTTTAAGTCTCAGTCCTTGAACGACCGCTATGAGCAGAATTCCCACATCGATGCACACTGGGTGTGAAAGAGGGAGAGAGACACAGATATGTGCTGTGCTGAGTCACTGAGATTTGGGGGTTGATTTTTTACCGAAGCATAACCTAGCTCCTACTGACTAATGCAATCCTCTTCAACAGTAGATAGGCTGTTCTAGATTGTTTAGAGTGGAGCATCTGAGAGATACAAAATAAATATCTTGTCTTACCAATATCCACACACTCTTTGATTTAAAAAAAAATCATGTCTTTGCATCTTTCAAAGCCCTTTCTATGTGAGCAAGTGTGGATGGAACGAAAAGAAGCGATTGATTGGGGTGGACAGTCTCTTTGTACCACAGTACGTGTGGGTACGTGTAGTCTTCATTTTTTCCAAAGCTTAATCTTTCTCAAATGATCCATCCACAGCAAACACATATACTTTATTCCTTTTTTTTTGATAAGTCATTTGATTATTCTAACACTGAAGTCTCAAGAATTCCAATGATCCAAGATGAAAACCAAGAGCATTTCCCCATACTGATGCGGTTGCTCTATCTGTGCTAAAACACAGAAACTTCAGGTCTAGAACTTGGTACACTTGGCAGACTTTTCACTCAGTCTTATAAAATTATTAATGGCCTTATATGTACTAAGGACATTGCTAATCATAGTCAGTGGTAAGTGTTCTGAATAAAAATTGCAGGAGAATATAAAGGCATATAACGGAAAACTGATCTATTTGGGGGCATCAGGAAGGTCTTCTTGTGGAAGCAACACTGGAGTTGAGAGCTGGAAAATGAGTTGCAGTTGGCCAGGAAAATGATGGGAAGGGATTAGGAGCCAAGAGTTTCTGCTGGGCCATTCATGCTACCCTTGCAAGGAGTCTGAGGCTGGAGGAAGCATGATATGTTGGAGAAAGAAAAAGGGCTCATGGAAGCTGGAGCACAGAAGGGAGTGGATGGTATATGATAAGACTGAACAAGTAGCCAGGACCAGACTAAAAGGGCCTGACGCCAAGTTGAAGATTTGCTTATTAATTTTAAGGTTATGGAACTCTGTTGAAAGATGGCTATTTTAGGCTGGCTGTTGACACCATCAGATTTGGGCTTAAGGCTGGATTTAAGTTTGTTCATTTATCAGTTCATTCGTTGAGCTTTCCTGTGGGGATTACATAATGTGTTGCATTAGGTGGGGTTACCTTTAAAGAAGCTAGAGACAAGGCAGGGAAACTGTCTCTAACAAGCCTAATTGTCAGTTGCTTGCTTTGATGTGACATCTAAAGTGTAGGGCATGGGCAAGGGATGAGGTTACCTGAATGTATTGGACCAAGCCTAAGACAGATAATAGTAAGCCTTGTCTTTTTAACATATTCCCCCAGGGACAAGCTATAGCCTAAAATATTGATTCAATATGCCAGACTAAGGCAGGGATTGATATATATGTATATTAATATATATATATTCCAAGTATTTACTAGTCTAAGGCCAATTACAGGCAGAAAATATATTTAGATGTGGAAGGCCATAAGTTTATTTATTTATTTTTATTTTTCAGTTTTATTGACATATTGAATATATTGAAACGTATTTTATGATTCAGTTTTATTGAGATATATTTGATATAAAACATCATATAACTTTAAAGTGTACAATGTAAGAATTTGATATATGTATGTATTATGAAATGATCACCACAATAAAGTTTAGTTAACATTCATCACCTCACATAGTTAGGATATATTTTTTAACTTGTGATAAGAACTTTTAAGATCTACTTTTCTTTTTTTCAAGCAACTTTCAAATATACAATACAATACTGTTAACTATAGTCAAGCCACCAGTTTATATTGAACTGTATTGCCCAGGACTCATACAAGTTCTCCTTGATGTTTGGTAGCAGCTGAATCATATTTTAAAATAGTCCGAACTTAACCTCTGAGCTTTTATGGTAGAAAGCAATTCAGCATTGGCAGGAAGCTGAATTGAATGCCCTATAGATCATTTCCACATATGAGTTTCCGTTGTTCAAAACAAATCCATATTCATTCCAATGATTTCCCCTTCATTCTTTTCAAACTCCCAAGCAGAAGAGATTAGATTCAAGTTTCCTCTCATAAATTACACAGTTTTAACTCAGTAAATTTTGCAGAAGCCTCAAATACCAAACTTCCTACACTAGTTGAAAAAGACATAGCATTTATGTATCACATTATCTATTCATAGATTTTTCAAATTATAAATTATCTGGCTTTTGCAGAATATAACTACGAGAAAGGTCAGCTTCAATCCCCACAGCAAAGACAGAGCCAGAAGGGTTGTTCTAGTTAATGAGCCTAAGCTCCATGAAGTAGAGCCCTGGGAAGGGCGAGGAGAGTCGAGGAATAGAATCCCAGAGGAGCCAAATTTAAAACAAAATAACCCTTTGGAAGAGTGTCTGGACATGAAGCCTTGTGTTAAGCACAAGACCCCAAGCCATCAGTTCATGTTTGCCTGACACTAAGCCTGATATTTGATATTCCGAATTGATGATAAATTCCTCCAAGGGAAGCTGGGGAGCCTCGCCTGGAGATTGGATGGACTCAGGGCTTATAGTTGCATGTGCCTGGCAGAGTGAAGACATGTTTATAGTTCCTGTTCTCTTGCGTTCCCTTTCTTGCCCTTCACTCTGTGGCTTCTGCCCACCCAGTGTTCCCATTCCTCTCCCCCTCTTGCTTTCATTTCCCCCATCAGGTGTAAATTAGTGGCCTTGTTGTCTTTATTCAATCAGTTTCCATCTTCTGAAATAACGTCTCTCCTTCTCTTCCAACCAGACCATATCTATCCTTCTTGGACTTTCTTAAATTCTCTTCCTTCACAAACCCTTTTATGACCTTTACTCAGCTTCCCCCCCACCTTTTCTCTGAATATCTATTGTTCTTATAATCAAAGCACAAAATTTCATGCCTCACTGTTCTGAATTTTTTAACGAAGTTTGTTGCATCTCTTCAATGTGCTATAAACTTTCTTAAGACGGGCCACGTCCTGCACATTTTTCACTTGTTGACTAGGCTTCAGGTGGGCGTACAGTGGGTACTAAAAACCTACTGACTTTTTGTAGGGCTTTCTCTTTTCTTCCTGTCAAGATTGTGCTATATTATTTGAAGGTTTTAATTCAGGGGCTTTTGGGATAATTTCACTGTTACAGCATGGGTCTTGCTAAACATGTTAATAAAATACTGTGCAAATGTAAGTCTTTTAGTAATATGGAAAGTGAATTCTGTGTTCTATAGATCACCAGTTTCCTAAGTATTCATTGCACTTATGTAAAATCACACCATTTACTAAAATAATAATAATATATATTTTTCAAGGCACAGGTGATTTTTCTGTCTATTTTAGCAGTGCAGGTTAAGAGCACTTATATAATCTATTGTAAATGGAGAAATATCTTAGATTTACCAAAAACGTGTTGTCTTACAAAAAGTATAAAGAAGATAAATCCTTAGTTCTGTAAGATATTTAGGTTTTAATGTATATTCACAATGATTACTGAGTGAATAAATAATTTTTATTATCTGTTTCTGTATTTACTTTGATTCTCTCCAGCTTATATTGGTAAGGTTCCATGAAATTATTGACTTATGTTAAGTGAAATATTGGTCTGTTGACCATTGACAGGAAAATTAGATTTTCTTAAAATTCCTGATGGAATTTGGGGATGTGAAAAACATGAGATTAATTTAGTCCCTTTAAATAGGAAGACAGATGTTTGGTTACTTGGAATGCTCTAAAACATATTTTCAAAGTAATATATGTTCATGTAGAAATTTTTTAAAATATAGGAAAAATAAAATAAATATAAAAAGGAGAATAAGCTAGCTACTATTAACATTTTAGTGTTCCATGTTTTTTTTTTTTAAACCCAAAATTTTACCATAGACATAAAATATATTTGATATTTTTGTCCTTGGCTACATGGAAATAAATATAAATGCAAATATTTATAAAATTGTTGAAACTTGTGAAAATGTGAGCACATTTTATAGACTTTATAAATTTTTGCGCTGATAAGTTATAGTAAGAAGTTTAGCTTCTTGAGTTTTCGAGTTTTAATTTTTACTATTACGTCTAGATGCAAAGTTGCTGATTCTAACCTTGAGGGCAATTCATTAAAAAAAAATTTTGAAGCCTTTTGGGTAAATTGTTTAGCACATGCTAGAACATATGCTCTAGTTAGAATTAGAGACACTGTAATTTTTCCTCTTCAAATTTGCAGTGAATTTTAAGTGTTTGAGAAACATGCCAGATTGACAGATTATGTTAACGCAGAAGACATCACACACACGGATAAGTACAGAGAAAACCTATCTGCTTTGAGCACACTCAGAAATAACAGTGAGAACTTTTATAAAGCACAAAACACATATGGGAGAAGTGTATCGGGAAAGATATCCAGCAAACAACAAAGAATTAAGGATAGTCAATTATATAAAAATTGTGGTATAATAGACTAGCAGTACTTCTTCTTGCTTTTGTTATTTTGGAATGATCATGTATGCAGTTTTGAGTAACTAACCCTTATTTTTGAAAATATGTACATATGTTAGAGGTGGTTTAGAAACAAATGACAAATACTCACACCACCAGGAAAATTAGACGCCAGCAGCCAAGAACACGTTCATTTAGGTTGATGTGCACATGTCTAAAACGTTTTGCCGTTTAAGTGAACTGCATTAAGTGAAGGTGACTCAGACTCCATGTTGATCTTCTTTTTGATGGGAGAACAAAGTTAATTTATTTTATTTTAAAATCTTACTAATATTTTTAATCTTAATATTTTAATTGAAGTATAGTCAGTCTACAATGTTGTGTCAGTTTCTGGTGCATGTTAGTATTATAAAGTGAGTCTCCAGAATTGTATTTGTTGAACACCTCCTTCAGCTGTGTGGGACTAATATAAGGCACTTTGCAGAAGTTATGTTTCTAAGATTTTCTGTTTCCTTGATACTAGTTCTCTCTGGTAGACTTGATACATCCACGTTGGTTCCAGAACTAAGAGAAGAGATTCACTCCCTCACTCATCCCATATTTATGAAACAATTTATTCAACGAATAGGATTGAATGAATGAATAAATGAGGAAAGTAAACTCTTTAGATTACAGCAGAGGCGTGCATGTGAAGGGGGCTGCCGTGTACAACCGGAAATAAAGCTTTGGTTCTGAAGGATATGGATCTCCTCCAGAATTATCCAAAAGTAGTTCCTGAGAAAATTTTAAAGGCACCTGGACAAATTAGGAAGAAATGAAGTACAGAGGTCAATTGTGCAGAGGGAAATGGGTGAGGTAATTTGATAAGCTTTAATTACATGCCGGTGCAGAGAAAAAGGTTTTTCACAGCACGGATTACAAGAAGAGAAGAGGCAGAGAGTGGAGGCTCATTTTTGCAACCTCCCTTCACTCCCCCCATCATTTAGATCAGGATCGGCTTGGCCTCAACTCATAGCCCAGCTGTGTCTCCACCCACTGGGGGAAGAGGGGCCTCAAGACAATTATCTTGCTAATTTATCTAAAAAAGACAAAATTGCAGAGACAGTTTCTCATTTCCCCCTGAATTATCCAGATAGGGGGTCCAGCATGAGGAGGTTTCCGGGGGAACCTTTCTCTCCTTTTCATTTTGCATCTGTGTATGCACCCTCTTCCTCCCAGCTCTGCAGCTGAAATTTGCCTACTGCTTATTACTTTGAATTCTGTGCCTTTACCATTTGGCCATGAGGTCACTATGTATAGATCCGAGAAGTTCCATACCTCAGACACAGGCACGTGTGCACACACACACACACACACTCCCAAAATGAAGATCTGTTCCCACAATAATTTTACTTTGATATATGCCACGTTGCAGAAGTGCCAAGTGAAGAGTAGAAACTTGTATAAAATAGCCCAGGTGTCAGTGAAGGCTTAATTTAATCATGTTTTCTAGGTACATTCTCCTCTCTTTGATGGGAAGGACCATGTTGACCATGTTGTGTACTTCTCCTTGTAACCTCCCGAGCACTGAACATGGTCAAGTACCACAGCTGGTTTTTAAAAGAGTATGGTCAGTTTACAATGTTGTGTCAACTTCTGGTGTACAGCACAATGCTTCAGTCATACCTGAACATACATATGTTCATTTTCATATTCTTTTTCACCATAAGTTCCTACAAGATACTGAATATAGTTCCCTCTGCTGTACAGTATAAACTTGTTGTTTATCTATTTTATATATAGTAGTTTGTATCTGCAAATCTCGAACTCCCAATTTATCCCCTTCCCCGCCAGTAACCATAAGTTTGTATTTTTGAAGCTGAAATCTCAGTTTAGTGCTTACTTAAATTAATATGGTGTATGTCTTTAAGCAGAGTCTTTAACATGTGTGAAGCTGAGGTAGCAATGGTGGCATGTTGTCTTAGTCCGTTTGGGCTGCTGTAACAGAATATTGCAGACGGGGTGGCTTATAAACATCAGAAGTTTATTTCTCATAGTTCTGGAGGCTGGAGGTCCAAGATCAGGGTTCTGGCAGGGTAGGATTCTGGTGAGAGCCTTCTTCCAGGTTGCAGACTGCCAACTTCTCCCTGTGTCCTCACATGATGGAGGGAGCTGGGGAGCTGTGTGTGGGGGTCGCTCTTATAAGGGCACTAATCTCATTCATGAGGGCTCCACCCTCATGACCTAAGCACCTTCCAAAGGTGCTGCCTCCTAATGCCATCACTCTGGGGGTTAGGACTTCAACATGTGAATTATGGGGTGGACACCAACATCCAGTCTGTAGCAGGTGGTTTTAGGGATCGATTTAGCCTATCTCCATCTCTTTATGCTGTGGGGAGGGCAGCAGAGCTGGAGCCAGGCTGAGAAATGGTGGCTCCTTGGGCAATTGTAATAATTTAGTGAGATTTCAAATTACTTTTCTTTGAATGTTCCCTTAACTTTGATTTTCAGAAGTAACTGCATAGGATGTGAGAGAAGGATATAAAGAAAGAGAACCAGCTGTGGCAATTCTCAGCTTTTCTAAAATAATTGCCGAAAAGTCCATTCTGGCCTGAAACTTACATTCCCCTCTTAGCAAAAGGAAGAAACCAAAACCCAAAAAAACCCTGTGGTCAATCAGTTGTAGTTTCCTTGGAAGGAAGGCAGGGTTAGCATGCTGTTACGATGTCTAACCTCCTCTAACCTCCCATCTTCCAAATTTATTCCTTCCATCTATAACTAGTTTTCTCTGAGAAGACTCCAGATGAAAATTTTCTTCATCTCATTCCTGTCCAGTGACACACAGTGACTTCAGAAATGGGCACTATGTATAGTTGCCCAGCCTGGGAACTGGCTTAGGACAGAACTTGTGAAGTGAGGAGTTTGGATGAAACATTTTGCTTCAGGACATGGCTGAGCCATGGGCTACAACATAACTGAAATAGCCTGGGCTCCATCTAAAGTCTCTCCTAACCTTTGGAGATGACTTTTTGGAGGTGAACAATACAGTGATGAAAAATAGGAGCTGCCTGGATTGTAATTATTTTTTTCCTTCTTCCTGAGTTCTGCCTGGAAAGAGACCAATTTACTGAAGAGTTTCTATTCTAGACACTCTCCACAGTGCGGGTGACTGAGAAGATGCAACAGGGGTACAGCGTCCCAGGGCTACTGGAGGTTAACTTCTCAACAACCAACTGAAAAAGCCACAGACAAAGCTGAACTTAAGCTTTCTTCATAAAATTTCACATTGTTGGTCCTTAACCATAATTCTGGTATTAAAATGTATTCGTTTGAATCTACATTAGCATCCTCTGGGATTTAGAAGCAATTACGTTTAAAAATGAAATTGCGGTCTACACATAAACAAGAATGATCTTTAAAGCGAATGAAACAAAGGCTGTAATTACAAATCCATTTAATTTACAGACTGGGAGAATTAACCTTTGGTTCATTGGTAAATAAATATGCAGAGAAACAATAATCCACAATTTAATAACATGAACAAAGTGTTTCTCATAGTTTCCATATCACTTCACCTTTTGAATTTTGAAAAAGGCTGAGAAGAAATTAGTATGAGGAGAATTTTAAGTTAGATTGTGGTTATTCTTCCTTATTTATTATTTCTGGAGATTATTTATATGCAAGAAAAGCCTTTACAGCATGACATGTTTACGATGGGCCACCAGCCCTGACTTGTAACATTCACTCTGTCTGGCTAAACTGTGAGGTTGTTCATAAAAATAGGTTACGTGGTCATAGATTTTAAGAGTGTATTAATCAGGATGTCGTCAGGAAAACAAAGTGACCAAAAGTAGTGTTATGGCCTGAATGGTGATCTCCTAAATTCATATGTTGAAGCTGTGACCCCCCCCCCCCAATACCTCAGAATGTGACTGTATTTAAAAATGGGGCCTTTAAAGAGGTAATTAAGTTAAAATGAGGCCATTATGGTGGGCCCGAATCCAATATGGCTGGTGTCGTTAAAAAAAAAGAGAAAGTCCGGACACACAGGAGAGACCCCAGGGATGTGCACGCAGAGAGAAAAGACCATGCGAAGAGGCAGCAAGAGGGCCACCAAGGAGAGAAGCCTCGGAGGAAACCAGTCCTGCCCGCATCTCGATCTTGGACTTCCAGCCTCCAGTGCCGTGAGAAAATAAATTCTGTTGCTTAAGTCACCAAGTCTGTGATAGTTTGTTAAGGCAGTCCTAGAAAACTAAATAAAAGCATTAAGGGAAGAAGAGGTTTCTACAGAAATTAGAACTTATATAAATGTGAGTGAGGGAGACGAGTGAAGAACTGAAGAGGAGAGTCAAAAGATCAGACGGGCACTAATCACAATGGACCCAAATGTGGATTCTCAAAGTGATGTCTGGGGACACACCGGCATCCCTGAGACCATTTCAGGAAGTCTTCCAGGTCAAACATAACTTAATAACACTACTAAGATGTATTTTCCTTTTTTCTTTTTCAGTGTGTCATGAGTGTACGGTGGGGAATTTCAGAGGTTCCATGACTTGAGGTCATACATTGAGATGAAATGTGTGTGTTTTTTGTGTTTTAAAGATGTCTCCGTTTTAATTTATAATACTGGTGGATACAATCCACATACGCTAAAATTCTTTGGGGTCTTCAGCAGTTTCTAAGAGTATAAAGGAGTTCTAAGACCAAACAGTTTGGAACTTCAAACATGAAGCTTTGATGAAAATACGCAAGTTGGAGCTTGTAGGAGAATCCCCAAAGCTGGTGTCTGGTCCCTGGAATGGAACTGCGAAAGAGGAGTTTATGGGGAAGTCTGGAAGCTGCTACCTCCATGGGAACTGCAGTCAAACATTTGGTGGTTGGCTTGGGACCCCCGACATTGGGCAGACGAGGAGTCAGGAAGACCAGCAGGAATCCTGACCTCTTTGGACATCTCGGCATCTGTCTGTTACTGTGTCTGACTGCCATGGCTTGTTGAAAGTAATAGCTCTGCTTCACATCTGCCTACTAAACCTCTTGCAAATTTCTCACCTGGTCAGCTCTGATCTAGGACATACTTAGTTCCAAGTCATAGACAGGAGAGGATTATATTAATAGGCAAAACACAGTTTAGTACAGTCTACTCCTTTTTCACGTTAGCATTCCATATACATTTTTAAACCATATTTAACTTCCAAATAGAGACATAGAAAAATCATGCTTTTGCATGATGTAATGAAACTATCCTTTGTACAAACAAAAAAACATGCTAATACTGCTCTCAAAAGAGAAAAGTTCCATGTACCGTTGTATCCTTCTTTTGGGAATGTTCATTCCTCTTCTGGCTGCATCATTTTCCGATTTGAGAAACTGTAATTAAATCCTGATGTGTGGTGCAAGTCATTATCAACATTTTAAGTTAGATAGTAGGTAAGTGGGGGAGGGGAAACGTGGTTCATCTCTATTGGAATAGATTCCTATTGAAATAAGGAAGAAATATTCATAACTACGACAGTTTTAGTTTCTGCAGCTGGTAACATGGGTGAAGCTGGTATTTAAAAGTTTCCTCTTCCACTCCTCATTCCACTTCTCTTTGCCCTTGGAAAACATCTGAACTTGTCAAGGTTCCCTATGATCCAATGATCATCCCACAGGGTCTCTGACATCAGTAGTCTTGCTTGTATTGGGTTGCTGTGGTCCATGAAATTTTACCATAGGATATGAGATGCTAAATGGCACTGAAGAGAATTTTCTAGGTTCCAGGTGTATTCTTCCCTCCCCACGTAGTAGTAGTAGAAATCCAGTTTCCCCTTTATAGTCAGAATCAAGCACCCCATCCAGTGCAGTAACTCCCTTCTTTGCCTGTGATTTCAATGGAATAAAGAACCCAGAGTGTCCAGGTAGCAATCTCAGCTTTCTCTTCAATGGAAATAAAGTTGTGCCCCCTATGGAAGTAGTCCTCCCTTGGGAACTAAGACTTCTAACCCATCATAGCCCAAAATTATAGAGATGAGAAAGTAAAAATGTTGCTAATGGGTCATTAGGTGTAATGGTGAAAGGAATTGCTCTCATTTATATTTCTTGATTCCCAGGTGATGAATCCTGGCTACGGTAGAAAGAGTATCATATTGTGGTCACTGAATCAGAGCACATATTGGCTCCAAGAGCAATACCCCAGCTCTAAAAACTGGCGTGATAATTGAGTCCTCAGGCTGTTCCACTGTTCTGTCCAGCCAACTGCTTCAGAGTGATGGAGAACACGGCGAGACCAGTGAATCTCTTGATTAGGAGCCTAATGCCACATTTCATTCACTGAACAATGAGTCCTTTGGTCAGAAGTAATGCTGTTTGGAATACCGTGAGGGTGGATAAAGCATCTGTAAGTCCACGAAAAGTAGTTTTGCCAGAGGTGTGGAAGGCAGGGCAAATCCACGTGAAGCAATGAAACAAACCGATATCTCTTCCATGATGGGTCTTAGTCAATGGGTCAACGTACGGTCAGTTCTCCTTAGTTGCCCTACTGGGGGCTGGGCGGAAGCTCAAGTGCTGAGCTGTGGCGCATCTCCAGCCCTGGTGTGGTTGCCATTTTGTGCAGGAGCCCATATGGCAATGACAGCAGTGACTGGAGAAAAAGTGACTGACCTCCACAATTGGGTCATGGTTTCTACTTGATTGGTAAGAGCCTTCTCTGCTAAAGTTGCTTTTCAGTGAGCATTTATATGAAGGCACAAATATCCTCACACTAGTTGCCAGTTCTGAGAGGTCTGTCCAGTGAACTCTTCTCCTGACCTTGTTGTCATCAAAATCATGAGTGTTCGTCCCAAGTCCCTGACCACCTGGAGAAATGGTTAGCCACTGCTCATGAATGAGTGTAGTTCCATCCCCCTGGCAATCTTTCCTTCCAGGCAGCATGAGTACCCAGTTCTCTGCTCTAAGATCTACCTACTGGGAAGATTTCCTTTCATCATTGTCCTTCACAGCCATCCCTGAATGGGCTACAGAGCTCCAACCAGCCACTTTAGGGGGTACCAGCATATTATACACCAGCTGTAGGCTCAAATAATATGCAGGCTCAAATTTTTCATTTATCGGCTAACTGGTCCCTATTTCCACATGTTTGGTGGTTTAGAGAATATCTCGTTCGTGGTGGGTGGCTCAGTTTGAAGAGTAAATTGGTGGTTTGTGTTCAAGCATTCAGTTTGTGTTAGGGTCCATGGACAAGCTGTTTCTCAAAAGGAGAATAGTTATGTGTAGAAGATGGCATGCCTTCGCTTTGAGACAATAAAGGAAGGCCTATACTGTGGTCTACCCCTAATGACCGGCCATCTCTTTAAGCTCCATTGGATCTCTTGTTCCTGTGGTCCAAAGAATAGAGCAGCTTGCATGATAAGCTGCATCTGGTGCAGAGCCTTCTCTTCCTCTGGCTCCCACCCAAAATGGATAATTTTATAGATTAGTAGTAAACGGGTCAGAGCAGCCTGTGCCAATAATATATGCACATTGACTCCAGAATCTGGACGGGCCCATTGGTTGTGGTACCTCTTTTTTTAGCGGTAGGAGGTGCAAGATCAGCAACATGTCCATCGTACAGGGGACATCTCAGCATGCCCCAGGCCACTGAGCCCCTAGAAGTAATGCCAGGGATTCAGGTCTGTGTTTATTGCTCCAAAAAAAAAAAAAAAATCATCTCTGGAACAGCAGTTGCAATGGGTGCTGAGATGTGAGTGAGTTTACAGTAACCCCCTGCTATTCCCTAAGAGCCATTTAGCTTTTGCACAGTCCCAGAGAGGCGAGTTAAACGGGGATTTGGTAGGAATAATCACTTCGTCCTCCTTAAAGTCCCTGCTGGTGGCACAAATCTTTGCCATCCTTCCAGGGATGTGGGTCACCCTTTCCGTAACTAGAGGCACTTACAGACGTTTTTACTTGCGCTCTCCTTCAGTATCCCTCAGGGAGCCAGTACACTCATCGCATCAGCTTATTAGACATGCCATAGCATAGCACCAACAGACTAGGCGACTGAAACACCAGGAATTTATTTTCTCGCAGTTCTGGAGGCTGGATGTCCAAGATTGGGGTGTTGGTTTTGGTTGGTTTCTCCTGAGGGCTCTCTCTGGACCTGCAGGAGGCCGCCGTCCTGCTGTGTCCTCGCACGGCCTCTCCTCTGTGTGCGCGTCATCCCTGGCGTCTCTCTGTGTGCCCTAAGCCCCTCTTCTTACAAGGGTACCAGTCAGATTGGATCAGGGCCCTGTAAGGGCTTCACTTTAACTTAATCAGCCTTTCAGAGGCCCTCTCTCCAAGGACAGTCACATTCTGAGGTGCAGGGGGTTAGGGCTTCAATATATGAATTTGGGGAAAACATAGTTCAGTTCATGAGTTGATCTGTCGGTTACATTCTGAAACTGGGGAAATAGCCATGGGAAATCACTTGGGTCCATTTTGGGAGGAATCCAAACCAAAATTCCCTCCACCTGACTTCTCTAATTCTGCAGGCTGACTGATGGACCCCATTTGTGTTGGGGTCCCTGGGAATTGATACTGGGTGTGAGATACTGAAATCTCTGAAAAATTTGGGCAATTTGTTTATCCAGTGCACAGTACTCTGGAAAATGGGTTAATGGCTGCCAGTCCCTTTAGGAACGTATAAGAGGAAGATTTACAGGACACATTTGAAAAGGGAAGCAGGGATCTTCTTAAAGGGGACCTGGCCTTTTCTTCATTCAGTGGGCTCTGGGTCTGGGAAAAACTAAAGTCTGGAAATTGAGGAGCTACAGCTCTATGGAGGTGACTGAAGTCACACTTCTGCTCACCAGAAGAAGACAAAACAAGTTAAACTTTTGTAGTCTGCCTGTCTGTTTCAGTCCTAGTGACAGCATGATCAATTAGCCAGCGTCAAAGAACTCTGCAGGGGAGAACTTTCTGACTGCTTAGCTCTGCTTCCGTTACAATAAAATCCATTCCATACATACTTGTATTCCCCAGGTTCCCATCACTATAAATTGGCAAAATCTGATCATGATTTTGACGTGTGTGGGACTTCGTACTGGGTCCCGCTTTGTACCCAGACCCCTGGGTTCCCACTAGGGTTGGATTTGAGGTGAGTTAGAAGAGTATGAGCAGTGAGAGGTCATGGAGATGGGGCTTGAAGAAGATTGCCATTCCCCTGCAAGGTCACTGCATCAGGAAGGGTCACTTCAGTCTCTTCAAATAAGGGTAGGCTACTCTCTCTGGAGAGGCGATGAAGGGTTGCTTCTACTGGCAGGGGGAGTGCAGCAGAATCTGGGTGTCCAGAGTCCTCAGCTTCTTTCAATCTACCCAGTCTTTCAGGATCCCATTATTTTTCCAATCCAAATCTTGACTTTAACATAAGAGAACTCTTAAAGCTGTGAATTTAATTTGCATCGTAATTCAGTCACCTACAGATTCGGATTTGGGGTTTAGTGTTTGGAAATATTAACCCTGCGTGTACAAGAGAGGAGGGTTTCCTTTGGGAAAATCATAAATGCTTTTTGCCTCCTTACCTGTGTCATGATTGGGGAATTTTAGGCTCGAAGAGAACTGTTTTCTTTCTCCAAGCTTCGTTAGTTGACAGAGCGCTCCACAGTCTTTGTTTTCTTAATGTCCACCCTGATACTTAATGATGCAGCAGTTTGGTCACCCAAAGCCTTGACCTTCATAGGCACCCCACTGCGGGTGTCTTCGGTGGTAACTTGAGTGACTTTTGCCACTGAATGTCATGGACTGCTATTGTCTGATTTACTAACAGCAATAGGGTCATTAATGCCTTTACATCTAATCAGAACAGAGAAAAAAATTCAGATTCCCCTCCCTAAGATCCTGTCCTTCTGAAACCACATTCAGTACTAAGCTTGGACCATCAGCATTCACTCCATAAAACAACCACTAAAATACTGTGGGGTTTACCATCGAAATTAGAGCTTATGTACCTGTGGGAGGAGCCAGGGACGTGACCACCTGGATGAGAGGAATCAGGATCAGAAAAAGCCACTAACACGAAAGCCAGAAGCATTAGTGTCGACGAGCAGGTCAAAACACTTGGGGAAATCCCCCAAGTGGAACCCCTCCCCTCAAGTGTCTGTTTTCAGCCAGATTGCAAAAAAGAATTGCGCTGAAGTGGAATGTAAAGGGGGGGCTGGTGGAGAGGTCTGTGGAAGCTGCCGCCTCCATGGGAAATGCAGTCTAGTGTTTGGTGGTTGGCCTGGGTTACTCGTGGCCGACACAGCCAGGAGCTGGGAGAAGGAGCTTAAAGCTGGCGTCCTTCAGGGACGTTTACCACTTCTGTCTGATTGTCATGATCTTTTCAGAGCAACGGCTTCTCTTTCGCTTCTGCTATCCGAATTTCATGCAAGTACCCCTCGTGGCCAACTTTAACCCAGGAGTTTGTGGGAAGGGTCTTCTGGGAGATGTTACTCGCAGCCTCAGAGGGAAGTGATAACACCACGTTGAGAAAACACAGTCCAGCATACAGACAGCAGAAAGGCGGGTACTCTGTGACAAAGTTGTACAAATTAACAAGCAGTTTAATATAACAGATACAAGGAACTATTTCATTATTGTGTTCCCATTCATCAGAGTTGTCAAGAAGGGAAATTGCAATTATACTTTAGATTCCTCACTCCTTTATTTAGTACAAGAACCTAGAGATTTACTCAGTTCTCAAAAAAGAGATATCCACTGTGGTCAGCCCTGTGGCTGCTTTCAGTCGAGGTTCCAGAGACAGGCATCCCTCAGTGCAAAACTTGACCATTCATCTTCCTAGTGGCCATCTTTCGGGGTCCCACACTCTTTCTTGTATGAGTAGCTGTTTGACTTTGGGGCAGTGCTTAGCAGATAGTAAATAGTAATAAATTTCTTGTCTGTTGACATGAAGGTTACTGTTTCAACTAGATTTCTCAGAATTTTTGCGTTTGCTTGTTGCATACTAACTTGAGAAAAATTTGTTGGGCTTTGATAACATATAGAACACTTTTAAAGGCTATAGGAAAAAACCTTTAATTTTGATTTATGGTTTGGTCTTTGAGGATGAGTTTTCAATTGAGTTTACGTTTTCTCCTTTGACGTGAATTTCAAAGATTTTTGATATACAAGTAGAAGACGTGGAATTAAGTGATTGCATTGTGAAGTCTTTAGTATACAGAACCACTGTTTTATGCCTTGAAACAGTGCAGGCCTTATGTTGACATGGGATATGCTGTGTATTTCAGCGTGTGTGTGTGTGTGTGTTTGCCTTTGTGTTTACGCATATCAGTATAGGGGACATTATCTATTATGGAACAGCACTAAATCTCCTTCTTACACTCTGGTTCACCACAGAGCAACCGTATATTCTGTCATTATTACCACAAAAGACTCTTCAGTTTGACTTCACTGCTGGGGAGTTCTGTATCCTCAAGCTCTGTACAAAATGATAAATAAAAGAAAAGAATGACAGATGGAGGACGCCATATAACCTTCAATATTGACAGTGGCTTAGGGGAGGCGGCTCTAGTTCTGTTAGCAAAAGTGACCTTTCTGGCACTGAACCCTGGAGTCAGGCAGGCTTATGCCAACAGACGCACGCAGCGTTGGACCAAGCCAGACACACCGCGTCCACCCCCACTGCTGGGCAGAGCTGGTCGTAAGAGGGATCTGTGCTGTCTCTGGACAGGCTGCTTCCTAAAAAGGAAGAAAGGCAGAGCTGGGCTCTGCGTGATCAGGCTATTGTTCCCAAATTCACCAATATGTTGACTCTTTCCGACTCTAACTCTTAAAAGAGTGCAGCTCAGCCAGGAGCACTAACTGAGCTGCCCTCTCAGAAAGGAGAATAAATATTAGCCCCTAATCTCAGAGGCTTAGCAGGGTGGCTGTGACTCATCAGATGGCTTCATTCCTTCAGTCTCCGAGACTCTATTGGCTGCTAACCTGGGATAAAAATTCAGTGGGGGTTGCGGGTGGCAGGCATGTGTGTTTTGGAAAGGGCTCTGCAATCTAAAATACTCCCTCGTCTGCCTACTGCCCTCTGTTAGAAACCACTGACCTCGACTGCAGGTGTGCCCATTTATGCTCCCCCATGGCTTCCATGAATCTTCGGTTTCTGTCGCTCATCCGGTTCTGACTCGGCGCTTCACAGACCCCGCGGGTTTGCCTCTGTTCTACCTTTCCAGTCCTGGGGCTTCATCCAGGCCCCAGGTGTGTTGCTGTCCCTGTGACAACCGAGCCCGAGGAGAATGGAGACGAGGCAAGAACACGCTTACAGGAGAGTAACCGCCTTCATGGCCGCCCCTGATGGGGAATGGACCAACTGGCAGCTGTGACACTCCAACTTCAGGTCAGCGGCTTGAAGCCCTGGGCCGCCACCAAACCGAAGAACTTATCTGGACCGGGCTGGAGGAAAGCAGGGCGGGAAGGATGAAATAGCACACGGCACACGGGAAGGACATCTGTTCAGTAAACATCTGTGTGAGTGGCAAAGGGTGACTTGTTCAGGGCTCACGAACTGGCCGATGCATTGGGAGAAAAATCAGATTTGATTCCTTTTATGACTTACACTCTCCAGTTTGCTCCTGTCCCTCTGCTCCATTTGTCCTTTCTTTTTAAACTAGGCTGCCGTCCACATTGATGTTATCAGTTTGGACCGGAAAGCATTTGAGTTGGTTGCCCCAGGTCTAGTGTGGACTTGAGATACTTTTTCTTTTTTAAAAAAAAAAGAAACAGTCCAAGCTCTTGATCCTCAGTCTGCAACCTTCTCTGGCTTCCTTGGGGAATGATCCTTAATTTCCTCATTGCTTAGTTCCTCCCTTAACCTCAGTGTAATCCTAAAACGCCTGGGCAGTGAGAAGTCAAGCCAACTACTGATGCGGATGGCACCACGGCTTTTAAATTCAAAGAATATAGAATGCTGTCACATTACGGGCTGAATTGTGGGTCCCCACCTCGTCCCCTCAATGGATACGCTGAAGTCCTAACCCTCAGTAATTCAGATGTGACTGTGTTTGGAGACAGGGCCTTTAACGAGGTGATTAAGTTAAAATGAGGCTGTTGGGGTGGGTCCTAATCCAATCTGATCGGTGTCCTTATAAGAAGAAGAAATTTGGACACACAAAGAGACACATATGGTGTGCACACACAGAGGGAAGACCACATGGGCGCACGATAATGCGACAGTCTGCAAGCCAAGGGGAGAAGCCTCAGAAGAAACCAAGCTTGCAGGCACCGTGATCTTGAACTTCCAGCATCTAGACCTATGGGAAAATAATTTTCTGCTGTTTAAACCACCCCGTATGTGGCTTTTTGTTACGGCAGCCCTAACAAACTGTTACAAACCGTTTGACAGAGGAACCTGCCCCTGAGCATGTGGACTGGGGGAGGGAAGAAGGGAGATTCCACTGTCTTTTATATTTCTGCCCGCAGAATGCCTTATGTAACAGTGTCTCCATTTATGCCGAACATCCTGTCTTCCTTTTTTAACACACGTTACTAAGCAGACCATGTTCTAAGTCTCACTTCTCCAGAGCATCTCTTTTTTTTTTTTAAAAGACTAATTATTATGATATATAACCACTAATTAAAGTACATTCGTTGGTCTGCTTATCACTCAAACCAAGTGACCTAGATACCGTGCAGGCCTGAGGGACCCAAAAGATAATCTAGGTTAAAAAGTAATCTAGGTCAGCCTGCCTCATGGTTTCATTTCTTTTTTCCCCCTGTAGGCTTGGGGGCCCGTATTCTGTCCAAAATGAAGCAGAGAGATAAATATAGACGATGGAAACTGTGGAAGCTGCACTTGTCCGGGGGAAACACGGGGGAGATGAGCAAACAGGTGACAGCTTTGGTCCAGGTGCACAGTTATCTGGGCACCTTGGGAAGAACACTCCCGTGCGCTGTTTAGGGCACCAATGCAGATTTCTAGTTCCAAATAATAGACTGTTGATCCCAAAAAGACAGCTGTCTCTGGTTTCTGGTTCAACATAGCATTCAGTTCCTTCATCTTCAGACATTCCTATTCTGAAGATTATTTATTTATTCACTCTCAGCAAGCACTTTGAAAGAAGGGTGTTGTTCTTTTTTTTTCCTTAACAGAAGTACTGGGGATTGAACCCAGGACCTCGTGCATGCCAAGCATGCGCTCTACCACTCAGCTACACCCACGCCCCTGGACATCGAAGACAGAGAAATGTATGAGACATATGACCTGCCCTCGAGAAATCAGAGTCTGGACAGAGGGGAAGACATAGAAATACATAATTGCAGTGACATATGCAAGTACTCCTCCGCTCACACAGATGGATTCTGTGTGAGCAACAAGCCAGAGAAAAACCCCCATGGCATTCTTTGCAGGAATGTTGTTGAGGTCCTTCCTCTCTGTGAAGGCCACTCTTCACCTAGGAGAAACTTCCTCTGGGGAATCACTTTGGTTGAAAAGAAATCCAGAATAAAATTTGTAACACAATTTCAGTAAATTCCTAGTAAATTCGTACCCCCCTTATACCACTCCCCAAACACACACACACACACACACACACACACACACACACACGGAACGGGAAGAATTGGTTGGGCTAGGCCTTCTTGTCAGAACCGTGTGGGAGGACAAGGTGTGTGGGGTAGGGGGGAGCAGGTAAGCCGGGTACACTGGGTTGGGGAAGGGTTGACGGGAGGGAGAGTGAAGGAGCCAGGACCTTGGAAGGTGTGGCTTCTCATGTTGAATGAGAGAAACAGGTGCTTGGGCAAGGGCTGAATTTCTGACTCAAGGGCTCTTTCCTCATCTCCTCCCCTGCACCCTCATCCAAATAGCCTCTGAGGCTTTGGAAACTTTGCAGGGCCCCCTTCTGTAAAGAACTGTCTGCACTGTTGAGGCCAGTGTATTTCCTTCAGGGCAGACAGGGGTGGTGGTGCTCTCTAGGGTGGAGAAGCCCCGTGCTGGGTGGCAGCCGCCTCCTGTGGATTACCAAGAGGTAGGCAGCACCTTCCCGGAGTCCATATCCATCCATGGAAATCGGTCATGGCAGACTTTGTGGGCTAGGAAAACCAAAGGCGCTGCTTTCAAGGGCCAGGAGCCTGTGGCTTGACTAGAAACTTACAAGGCTCCTCATGATACCACCTTGTTATTATCAGGCGTTTCCCAAATCTGTCTCGTGTGTACCAGCTTCACATTTTTGCTGTTTGACATTTAATACTTTTTGCTACTCTTTCCTGACGATTTTTTGGTGGGTAAATTCATTTAGAAATTCTTAAAAAATTTAACTTTGTTCTAAATAACTAGTATTTGTGAAATCATAGGTTCTAGTTGCTTTATTATTTTTTTTAAATGTACATAAAGATACAAATAAAATGTCAAAAAGAAGTTAATTGGTGTACCACTTAAAATCTTCCCATGTGTCAGTTTGGGTAACACTATCATAAAGTATTTATTAAAAAAAATTTTTTTTTGGTTATAAATCTAAGAAATGTGTTTTCCTAAACTGCCTTAGTTCCTCTGTGGTGGATGGTGATGGGAGGGTGTATAGGAAGGCAATACGGGTGCCACGTCAGGGTGGGGTTGGGGGTCTCAGGGTGAGTCTTGTTGGCTGTCTGCCAGCAGGAGCCCTTTCTGGAGCTCGAGGCCCCTCCCACCATGCTGACGCTTGTGCTCCTGACTCTCACGACCACCCCCCACCCTGAGGTATTCCTGTAATGGGGGGAGTTCTGCCACAGCAGGACTCATCCTTCAAGCAGGACGCATCATCCTTCAAGCAGGACTCGCTCAAGGAGCTCATTCTTGATTTTCCTGACTCCAAGTGAAAAACCACAAATCTGTCAACGTCATCTGGAAGAACATGCAAACTGGCATTTCTCGGTACTGGGGCTGCCAGATAGCCAGTTTTACATCTTCTGTATTTTTATGAAGTTTTGGCCTACTTCTGACTATATTATTTCAGGTCTGCCCAGCAGAACTCATGCATAAACAGACAGCAAGGCTTGTTTTTGCCCGAATCACTATGGTGATTTCAAAACCTTTTCTCAGCTTTGGCTGGAGAGACAGGGTAAAAAGAGGCGGTTGGAGTCCATCCTGAGTAAATCCGTGTGCTTCGTTCCGCCCCTTGGACCCCCTTTGGCAGGAGCCTCACCTTCGGTTGTCTTCGCCTGTGCCAGCTTCCAAAGAGACAGAGCAGCTTCTAGGAGTGAAGTTATTTTTTTTTTTCCTTTTTTTTTCTTTTAAAGCTTTTAGAAGCAAAAATAGCCTGTTTCTTTTCTATGTGGCCCCAGATTAATAGTTGACTTCTCTCTTTTTTTTTCCATTTGCAAAGTTCAACTGCACCTTTTTCAACAAATGCGGTCTGAATGAGCACAGCTTGCGGTGGCTTAGAATTGACACATAGGGAAAGTAAACTGGAAGGGAAGTTCGCTTAAGAGATGGAGAAGCAGCAGCGGGCAGTTCATTTTAGGACCATAATTGGCCAATGTTCCCTCCCGATGTGGGGCAGTGAGTTTCACTTTTGTGCAGACAAACCTACAGTAGACACATCTCCCAGGCGATTTCATAGAGGTAGTCCATGACTGTCTTGCCAGCTCTAATGCGTTGAGAGTTAGCTGTTTAAGAAAGCCCAAAGATTTTGTATAGTAAGATTAAGTAAAAAACTGTAAAATTTCCTTGAGTCAAACAATAGGAGACTTTCCTTTTAGAAAAGGTGTACTTTAATGGCAGAAGAGGAAGAATAACCTTGTGCATTTTTTTTTTCCATCAGTAACCCTGAAAAGATTCAAGTCAGCTAAAAAGTGTTTCCATTTACATCTTGCCTTGTGCTGCTCTGTGAATGGGCCACACCCCCTGCTTCACTTTCTCGAACTGATTTTATAGCCTGCTGCACTGGGATAATGCATGCTTTCAGAGAAGTACAGAGATTGAGCTCTTAAGTCTGCGTACAGCAGGAGCCTGGCTCGGAAGGGGTGGTGCTCTCCCCCCTCACCTTGACCTGCTGATCACAGCGGAAATGAGACTGACAGCCACTGTGGTCCTGCGTTAGAATGCTAGCCTCTGTCTTGGAGTGCCTTGTATGATGGCATGCTGCTCCTTCTGTGGGTTCTGAATCACTACATCGTGTAACACAGTCCTTAGAACAAGACACAGTGAGTGGTGTTACCCGTGTTTTAACAAGGAAACTGAAGCAGAGATGTGTTAAGCAACTCGCTCCAAGTGTCACGGCTTGGCAATACCTCTGACACCTGTCTTCCTTCTACACTGCTTCAAGTGGTGGTGGAAGTAACTGGCAACTTCATACACGGAGTTCAAGGAAATCTTTGAATGATGCTCTCAAATCTTTCCTGATGCACAAACTGATCAGAAACTGTCCTTTAATCAAAAGAAAGGCTTTGTCCAAGATGAAAACAGATTCACAGATACAGAGAACGAATGAATCGTTGCCGGAAGGGAGGGGGTGGGAATGGGGGCGAAGTAGGTGAAGGGGATAGGGTTACAAATCTCCAGTTATGTAATAAATAAGTCACAGGGATATAATATACAGCATAAAGAGTATGATCAATAATATCATAATACCTCTGTACGAGGACAGATGTTACTAGACGTATCGTGGTGATCATTTCATAATGTATGCAAATGGTAAGTCACTATGTACCTGAAATGAATACAATATCATGGGTCAACTATATTTCAGTTTAAAAAATAGAAGAAATTGTGTGAGGGGTTGTGGTATATGAGAACTCTCTGTACTATCTGCTCATTTTTTTCTGTAAATCTTAAACTGTTCCAAAAAATAAAGTGTTAATTAAAAAAAAAAGGCTTTGTCTTTAGCTGGCTCCTGAAGACTGTGGAAGGCTATTGTTAATGCCCGATGTCTGGTGAGATTTCTTGAATTTGTTCTGAATGCAAAAGCACGTAGAAGTCACAGTGCTTTCTGGGTGTAATACGGTTAGACATGGATATGTTAGTCTTCCATCTCTGAAATACCAGTTTTTGAGAAATGATGGAAATAGAAATCAAATATTAATTACCAACGTGGGAGGTAGGGGGTAGTTAAGGAAACCAGGATGAAAACGGGACTTATCTGAACTTGTTTTATGGTTTTGTCTTTGGAAACTTTTTTTTAAAAGTATTGTTAAGACAATTTTTTGGTATACTTTTTAAAAAGTGGTTATATATAAAATATATTAATTAATTAAATTAATAAATATATTTATTATTATAAGAAACATTAAGTTTTCACTAAAAAATAGCCTTGATCTGTAGGCAGCTCTAGAGATGCTTCTGTTATTAAATTGAGATGCACGTCAGTGTAACTGCCTTTATGCATTAAAACCCAGAAAGATAAAGGGTTTATAAAGAGAAGTCCTGATACTCATTTTGCCAAGTTTTCAAGTTACACAGTCAACATTGCAAAGAAAAATCTTTGTCTCTTATGGTTTTTAAAAACAGCTTTATTAAAACATAACTCATGTACCATACAATGTACCCATTTAAAGGGTACAGTTCAGGGGTTTTTAATATATTCACAGAGCTGTGCAGCCATCACCACAAAACCCTATGTTATTTAACTATGTGAAACATTTATAGGGTCATTTTTCTTGTTCAAGAAGTACGTAACTTAAAAGTTCCTTCAGTGAAGGTCTGTTGGTGGTTAAGGTCCCTCAGTTTTTGCTCATCTGAAAATGTCTTCATTTTACTCCCATTTTGAAATGATAGTTTTGCTGGATTTACAATTCTGGACTGACAATTACATTCTCTCAGACTTTGAAGATTGTAATGCTCAGTCTTTGGCTCCCACTGTTGCCATCAAGAGGTATATTATATCAGTGTAATTATCATTCCTGGTAAATGATCTGTCTTTTCTCTCCATCTGCCTCGAAGTTTCTTTTCTTATCTTTGGCATTCTGTAGCCTCATAAAAAAAATGCTGCGGTGCGGACCTCGCTTATCTGTCCTGTTCGGTATATATGGAAATTTCTGTTTCTGTATAAATAGACATAGTTTATCAATTCTGAAAAGTTTTTCAGTCATTGTCTCTTCCAGCCTATCCCTTCTGCATTCTAAAATGCTCTTTCCTGCTGGGACTCAGACGTGTGCTGGAATCTCTAGTTTCTCTCTTCTTTCACACAGTCCTTGTTTTCCTTCTGGGCGACACTCTCGGTCATGTCTTCACATCTGTCTTCCAGTTTACCAGTTCGCTGGGTTCTGATACCCACCCATTCACTGAGACTCCACCTTCACCTGGCTTATGTTTTACTACTAAATGTTGATTCTCCCTTAATTCTTCATGGAGATTTCTGTCTGTTACTCTTCCTTGATCATATTTGAGATCATATATTAAGAAAGATTGTAGCATTTTACACATGTTCTTTTATATGTTGTATGTAATAATTCTAAAAGTTGAGTCTTTGGTATCCTAAAACCTGTGTCTGTCTTTTCTGCCCATACTCACAGTGGCCTGTTGTGGCCTCTTTTTTCGCCATCTCTGATTTTGAGGTCTCATTATTTTGAAGTTAACTCAAGTTAGATCTTAAATCAGGGATATATTTCTGAAATTTATTTATTTGTTTATATGTCTTTTTTAAAATTGAAGTGCAGTCAATTACAATGTGTCAATCTCTGGTGTACAGCACAATGTTCCAGTCATGCATATACATACATATATTCATTTTCATATTTTTTTCCATTAAAGTTTATTACGATATTGAACATAGTTCCCTGTGCTATATACAAGAAACTTATTTGTTTGTATGTCTTACTGCCTGTATTCCTTGACAAGAATATAAACTACTTGAGGTCGGGAACCTGATCCTGTTCACACTGTATTTCCAGCGCCCTGAACAAGGCCTGATGTATAGAAATTCCTCCCTCTCTGTGTACACACTCATCCTCTCCCTCCCCCTTCCCAACCGCACGCCCACACCCACGCCCATGCTTTGTCTTACAAGTTCAGAGCTACTGTTGATTCTCATTTAATAACTGCTGCTCTAAATTCACTTCTTTGGTCACATACAGACAGTACACTCAACGTCTGAGAAGGGAAGAAATATGTGCCAAGTATTTTCAGGTCATATTATGTATATTTTTCTAGTTTATGCTTCTGAGATGCATATTTTAAATACAAACCGCTATTGATTTTGGATTGATAAGGGCTTGAAACTGCAAGCTAAACGCTTTGGCCATCATGGCTGAAAGGGTAAACATGGTTGAGAATTTCCTACTTAATCCTGAAAATAATTTCTCGTGTTTTCTGGAGAGACCTTTCTAAGTCAGAGTAAGTTGTTAAAACCCTCAGTATAAATGAGGTAAAGGCACAGGTATTGCCTTTATTAATAAACTTGGAATTATTTAAAATATGAAAAATGAATTTCACATTCTTGGGAAAAAAACATGTTTTATGTTTAAGTAGAATACTTGCGGAATACAGAGAAAATATAACCAAACTAACAGTGTGTTTATAAAACTGCTATTTACCCAGGAAGTTTTGTATTTTGCCTCTAAAACAAAAAATTTTGTATTTAGAAACAGTAGTCTTATCAGGCTCACACTTAACTTGGAATTGAAAATTATAAACTATTTCTCATTCTGTAGTCTGAGCTTTGTAGGCTTGATCTTTGTTGGATATTTTTATTAAATACCTATGGCAGGGTAGTAATTGGAGCCTCAGGAATTAGACATTCCTCTCAATTTAGTTGCTTGCATACACAGGTCATTTTACAATAACCTCTACACCATAGGTAGGCACTGATGTTCATTAAAGTCATAAAAGATAAAGAGAACCATGGAATGAATCACTTAAGAAAAGTCTTTATGCCACTAGGGAAACGGTTTTAGGAACTGAGTGCCATGTGCATTATTAATGAAAGGTGTGACTTACCATCAACGTAGCGCTCATGGACTTCTAATCTGCTATCAAAAGCAAGTGTTTGCTTGTACCTGAAGTAGTTTTATAAAAAATTTTGAAGACCCTACGAGGGTTGCAAAAGATTTAGTATTTCTTCCTTTTTCTTCCCCAAGAAATGGAAAGCCATCAGAAATTCTGCTTCTTCACCAGCCACTGTGTTTTCTGTAGTTCATCAGGAGAGAATGATTTTATTGGACTACTTTTACGGCAAGAATTTTCAAGCCTTTGGAGAGCTCCCAGATTCCATGGGTCCTTGACAGGAAGGGAGTCAGTGGCTGAATTATCTGTGTCAGTGCTTCAATTCTTTTTTATGTCCACTTGGAGCCTCTGCTTCTAACACCCTCTCAGTTGTTTCCTCCCTTGTTCTGTATTCATCCTGATGCTCAGAGTATGGGTGATGAAGACAGATCAGAAATTTCTTCAACTCCCACCAGGTGAACGATGTTTGAGGTCGTTGACAAGAAGACATTATGCATTTCTGAAAATAGCAAAATTCTCCGGAAAGACTTCCGCCTTGGAATAGTAGGGTAGGGGATCACATTATGCTTGGTTTCCTGAATAAGGACATGCAGGAGACACTAGTGGACATTCAGGAAATGCTTATTGAATGGAAGACTTATTGAATGAAGTTATTACACACTGAAAACAGGATGCTGATATAACTGGCTACTTCAGTGCCAGATAGGAGCAAAATTTTTTTTTCTTTTTTTGCTATCAAAGCATCTGAATCGTCTTCCAGAGTTTTACTCAGAGATTGAATCTGCAAACCAGAAGTTGAAAATGCACTAAAATTTTTTTTGCCAAGTGAAACAAAGAGCTAGTGTCAGTTGGCTTAAAAAATAAATGTGCACTGAGTGAGTATCAAGTTTGTAGCTCTACAAATGACTAATGAAATCACTACCACAATAACACAAGAATTGAGCCTGGAGAGTATCCAGGTAGCCTTGATTGCATTACATTTCCTTTATATACTTCTCCAAACCCCAGCTTGGCTTCCTCTATATTCAGATATTTCCCTCTGGATGAGATTCAGTTGTGCTTTTTGACTTGTCCTCAGAATTGCCTGTTAGTTTCCTTTAAAGGACCGACATCTCTTTCTTCAGCATTTTCAGGCACATGAATCTTTTATAAGACATTAGGCTGCAGATAAAGTCTCCTTTACTCCTCTTTCCTTTGTGTTGAATGTATTAAGGTCTTTCACTCTCTCTTTCTGAGTCCCTTCCCTTCCCTCTAAGACACATAGAAACATGATACAGGCCTGTTACCCTCCAACCAAATGTACTGGAAGAAATTGTTCAAAGCAAAGGTGCATGAAAAGAAGGATCATTTTGAGTACTGACATCTATGGACAGTGAACAAAGAAATGGAATTCTTAAGAAAAAAATGAATTTTTTTTGATGTGGCATTTCACTGGCAGCTTCATTTGTAATTATGGGACCTTAAAGGGTTTAATAATTATCACCATTATTGATAATAATGCCACCTCAACAACCAGTCACTCTAACCTGGTCCATCTGGAAAAATCATGGCAGCCTCTTATCTAATTAGCGCTTCGAGCTTTTATCCACAATACAAATTAACCTGAATTGATCAACTTTTTAGGTTTTAGGGCACACAGACTGACAACTGCAGCAGCAGAAATTCTGTAAAGGATGAAAACTGCTAAATTTCTTTTACATAACTAAAAAATAAAGTTATTTTATAACCAATGTTATGTCTCCCTCTTAATGGAAAATTTCTCAGACTTTGGGGTGATGAAATAATAATGATAATAATAATAAATAATAAAGCACAGCTCCTGCTTGATGAATGCTGCATATGTGTCAGGCACTAATTTAAGTGATTTGCATACATTGTCTCATTTGTTTTCCTACTTACCAGCCCTCAAAGTAGGTATTATCTCCATTTTACAAGTGAAAATTGAAGCTTAGTGAGTTTAACTTGCCCAAGGCCAGTTAGTTCATAAGCAGAAGAACGGAACCCTGGGCGTGATGGCAAAACCTGGTCTTTGGCCATGTTGCTATTCTCTGTGTGTGTGTGTGTGTGTCTGTGTGTGTGTGTGTGTGTGTGTGTGTAGGGGTTGTCCACAGACACAGCTCAACTGATCATGAAATACAATAAAAAGCTGTAACTGTTGGGACGCTTGCCATGGCTGGAACAGGCTTAAATATAAAAGACAAAGCTTTGGAAACTGAATAGCTTCTTACAGCCACCATGTCTATGTCTGGGGAGGTGTCAACAACCCCTTGATAATGCCAACTGGGCTAACCAGTCATCATTAATTAGGACCTTCCCTCAGGCAGCCCTATTCAAGGGTTTTAGAGATACACACGTATAATCCAGCAATTATTTTATGCAGTTATGTAGAAATTTAACTGTTCCATCCATACAGTTATGATTTATCAAATGTTTTCTAAGTGCAGGTATTGTTTTCATTTAGAGAAAGCTGTTGTTTTCTGTTTTACTGATGAAAAATCTGATGTGCAGACAGTTTAAGCAGGTTGCCCTAACACGTACAGATCATAACTGGCAGAGCTGGGATTGTAATCAGACCATTAGACCACAGAGCTCACGGCTTACTCCGGGGGGTTCAGTGGTAAACAAGACTCTCTAGCCCTCAGGAATGTAGAAGAGAATGATTCAAGTAGCAGTGCCCTGCCTTGGTCCATCAACACTGATGACTTTCCCAAATCAGAGCTTCCATTTGCAATAGAAACTTCCAATAGGTTGTGAGGAAACTGTCTTCCTTGCGATTAGTTTGTTTATTAATAGAGTCTTGAGCTAATAAAGGTGAGGTTGACAGTAGTGGCTGCTGAGTTCATGCCTTTAAAGCTTAACTTGGCTTGGAGTACTACACCTGGAGAATTCATGTCAAAACAAGTACTTTCCAGCTGGAATTTCCCAGATGTTTAGCTTAGAATTGTGGCCAGTAAATATCTACTTTGGGTTGATATTTTTTCCCAATCTGTTCTTTACTTATATGAGTTTAGATTAAGAAGGCTCACATAATCCTGGTAAAAATGAAGCTTTTATGTCTTCTAATGATGTCTTTCAGTCAAATACTCTCATGAGGTATCTTCATCTGTTTGGGGTGCTATAACAAAATATCATAGACTAGGTGGCTTATAAACAATGGAAATTTATTTCTCACAGGTCTGGAGGCTGGGAAGTCCAAGATCAAGGTGCTGGCGGATTTGGTGTCTGGTAAGGACCTGCTGCCTGGTTCATGTGTCCTCACAGGGCAGAGGGGGTGAGAGGGGTCTCTGGAGTCTCTTTAAGGAGGGCACTAATCCCATCATAAAGGCTCCATCCGCATGACCTAATGACCTTCCAAAGTCTTCGCCTCCAAATACCATCACATTGGGAATTTGGTTTCAGCATATGAGTTTTGAGAGACACAAGCATTCAGTCTACAGCATGAGGTCAAATTATAGATAGGGCAGTAAAAATGAAAAAAAAAAACTGTGATCTAAAAGTCAGAATAGAGGTTAAGACATATAGTTTAGATGGATGAGTAAAGACAAGAATTTATTACTTCATTTATTTGTTTTTAAACTCAAATTGTTCCACAAAGGATTTGAAGTGGCTTACACAAACACACATAGACAAATGTGTTAAGAACAATAAGAGTTTTTAAATGAAAATATTGAGTAAATATAAATTAGAAGATCAAGGGAGAATTATCGGCAGAATTAAGTAAAGAGTTTGAGGTAATGATGCATCTGAGTCAGTTTTTAAATTGCTACATATGAGAAGGTAAGAACTTAACACTCCCGAATTAACTGCTCTGCGTATCTCTACCAGCTAATTTGTCTGGGTAGATGCCGGCTGCACGGGGCATTCCACTATAATTTTTAGCATATGTGTGTGTTACAACATTGCTCTGAAAAGCACAAGCCTACTCATTCACAGGACAAAAGCTGGACAGACATAAAATCAAGAGATGATGTCACAGTCTTGGTTAAAACATCAATTCAGTCTCATTTACTTATTTATTTTCCTTTTAGAGACTGGGAATTTTCCCTTGGAAACTGGGTTGTGATTGACTTGGAGTACGTTGGCAACACAGACTTAATGAGCTACAGTGCATTTGCCTGCGTTAGACGTTTCATTGCCAGAAGGATTGGAAGTAGAATTGTTCGAGTGGGCTGCTGATTGGGTACCACCCACACTCCCCTGCCTGCCTCCCGGTGGCCCAACAACTCAACCACCAGGCTGGAGGGACTTGGGAAGCCCCCCGTGATCACTAATGGAAAGTACTTCATGTTCCTGCACTTCAGTCAGCAGGCAGCTGCTTGTCACTGTTGCTGTTATCTTTACCATGATTCTTATATTTGAACGGAATAGGGAAGAAGGAGGAGGGGAGGAGGAGAATGGGGACAGGATGGAGATGGTGGGTGTCACGAAGGAGAACGAAGAGGAGGGAAACAGCAGATAGAGGGAAGAAGCACTTAACAAGGGAAAACTAAGTGGGAAAGAGAAAGAACGAGAGAGAAACTGACGGGAGAGAAACAGGTTGAAGTAGTAGAACCAGAGACAGAATCAACGTGACAGGTTTTTTTTGTTTTTTGTTTTTTTGTCCTGATATGACCCAATTAATTCCCTGTGGATGCCAACTTGTTCCTTTCTGGGCTGGTGGAGGAGGATAAGCAATGAGATATTAAAGGTCATGGTCTCGGTCACTCTTCAGAAACTCTAGCCTCTAGGAACCTGGAGGCCGCTGCGGTCACTGTGGGAACAGAGCGCGGGGGTAGGAGCTAGAGTCTCAGTGTGTCAGTGACTCATCCTAGCGCTGACTTGGCCTTACGAAAGTCATTTAGCGCCACTAAGCTGAACCTCGTCATAATTAGGAACAGGATACCTGTTTATATAGTTGGTCCAGTATTACCATCCAAGTGCTGGCTGGGGCAGAGGCCAGAAGAAGAAGCAATGGCAGAAGAAAAAGGAAAGGAAAGCAAGAGAAGGGAGAGAGGACACTAACTGTTTCTAGTATTCTTTAGGTTGCAGGGACCTTGTGCAGGTTGGGGTTCGTGGGTTCATGTGTGTAACACAACTGAGATTTAATGGCGCTAATGCTCAGTGCCTGTTAGGTACCAGACAGGCTGCTGGCTGCCTCCTCCGTGTAGCTCAGGCCATCTCTCCAGCAGTCCCCGTGCCGTAGCCGCTAATTACCCTCCGGTAACTGAAGCTAGGAAAATAGCTTGTTTGGTGTAACAAGTTTAAACTCAGGTCTGCAGGACTCGAATCCTGATAAGTGTTTTTAACTTCAAAATAATTATAAAAATCTGGGTTCTACTTAAAGAGCCATAGCTTGTGTATAGATTTAAAAGCAAATAAACTTTCTACCAGAGTCATTTCCTCTCTTTTCCAGTGTCTAACTTTGTCTTCAAATCCCAATGTGTCAATCTATCCTTTAGTGTTACAAAATACTCAGTGATTTAGTGGTGGGAAGAAAATGGAAGGAAATGAACTTTGAAGTCAGAGAAATCTGGCCTCAAATTTTATTTTCACAGTTAGATAATCACAGGAAACTGTAAAGTAGCGTTGATAATGTCAGGGTTTCCTTCCTTCCCTCCTTCCTTCCTTCCCTCCTTCCTTCCTTCCTTCCCTCCTTCCCTCCTTCCTTCCTTCCTTCCTTCCTTTCCTCCTTTCCTTCCTTCTTTCTTTCCTCCTTTCCTTCTTTTCTTTTCTTTCTTTTTTTGGAGGAGGAAATGGAGTTATGGGAACATACCTGCATGGTGATTTGCACTTAGAGGGCACTGAATTACTGCTTTCCTTTCTTTATCTTGAAATTTCAGATAGACTTCATTGGTTCCAGAATTTCCCCAATTATGTTTCTTGGAAGATTAGGGATTCTGAGAGATGTAATTAATGTTCTTCATAAAAACATTTTTAATGGTCAGATATGTTGGTGCCAAGCAAATTGCTGTTTTCCCTTGATTCTTACCACTTACATCCCCCGAAGTATTCCACCACATAGGGCTCACTGTATTAAGAAGCTTACTTTAAAAACTAAAAATTAAAACCATTTAGAGGAAAAGATAGAAAAATATTTATATGATCTTTTGATAGAATTTCTTTAAAAAGAGACAAAAACTCAAAACATGAAGGAAAGAATTTTGTCTACCTTAAACTTCTGTGTGACAAAAGGCACTATTAAAAATCACGTACCAGCCGTGAACTATGAGAAGATATTCAAATGCGTGTAACCAACAAAGGATTCGTATCTGAGTATCTAAACATTCTTACATAATAGTAAAAAAAAAAAAAAAAAAAGCAGTGCAATAGAAAAATAAGCAGAGGATGTAAATCGACAAGTCACAAAAGGAGAAGTTGCATGGCCAAGAACATTAAAAAAAAAAAGCTCAACTTCACTAGTAACTAAGGAAATGCCAACTAATATAAAAATAAGATATTTCACGTTGACTCGATTCACAAAAATTGAAAGGGTTGTCAATACACACATTTTTATTGTCAGTTATTTCTATGACATTGCTGCATTTTACCAGAAGTAATGTTTTCTAGCCAGCACAGCAACGTACTTCAACACCAACCACACACAAACATGTTAGGTAAACCACATAAGGATTGGGAAAGAAGACACAAAACTGTCATTATTTGTAAAGAGTGGAATATTTACTAAGAAAATCCAGAAGAAACTCCAGTCAAACTATTAAAACTAATGAGGTAGTTAAGTAATTTGATAAGATTTAAGATTTTTTTTAAAAAAAATTCAACTTTTACAAACTATGATCAAGCAAATAATAACTGTGATAGCCATTAATGCTGTTCAATCAGTAATTTTGGTTCTGTCTTAGTGTGTGGCAGGATTTTACTTCCTTGACCCCTTGCAGTTAGGTTTGATCAGATGCCTTTCTGTGACCTATGAAATGTTAAATGGAAGTGACGCCTGTCATGTCCAGGTGGAAGCTTTAAGAGCTAGTGTGTGACTTTGCTACACTTTTCCATTGTTCCTCAGAGTGTTGCAATCTTCCCCCTAATGGCTGCTCTATCAGTGGGGCCCTGGGGCAAGGACAAAGTAGAGCAGTGGCCCCCTTGATACATGCCAGACTTGTAGCATAAACAAGAAATAAACTTTGTTGCTTTCAGTCCCTGAGATTCTACAGTTACTTGTTAATGTCCTGGCCCATCCTGAGTCAATGAATGAACGCATGAATGTGTGTTAAGCATTTACTACGTGCCAGGCACTGTTCTAAGTGCTTTGTGTGCGTACGCTTTCCCACTCTCTCTATTTATGTAATCATCACAACAATCCTATGAAGCAGGTATTATTAGAACCCTTGATTTTATAGATGAGTGAACTGTCTCCTAGAGGCAAACACAGGTTAAATAACTTGCTTTAGGTAATATACCCTGTAAATGGCAAAGTCAGAATTTGAACTCAAGCCTTTTGGTTTCAAAATCCAAACTTGTGCTGTTAATTACTTGGTAGGCTGTCTCCCTTAGAAAATGTACTATGGAAGCTTTATATATCGTTTATAATGGAAGATAAGACTATAAGGTATCTAGAAAAAGAAACTTATGAAAGATTATTATGACCTTTACTGAGAAAATTATAAAATTTTATTAAAAGAAGACAAAGATGGGTAAGATGTAGCATAATTGTGGTACCATGATTTGTAGATGGGAAGAATCAAAGTCATAAAAATGAAAACTTATCCCAAATTAATCTATAAATTTAATTCTTTCTTTCTTTCTGTCTGTCTGTCTGTCTTTTTCTTTCTTTCAGGAGGGGGAGGAGGTAATTAGGCTTTTGTTTGTTTGTTTTTAGTGGAGGTACTGGGACTGAACCCAGGACCGTATGCCTGTTAGGCATACACTCTACACTGAGCTATACCTCCCCCACTCAGTACACTTTCAATAAAAAGCCATTGGTTTCTTTTTACTGTGACTTCACAAGCTAATCCTAACATTTATCTGGAAATACAAAGACCGAGAATAGTCAGCACAATCTTGAAGAAGAAGAGGAATGGTGGGTTTGCCTGACTAGATATTAAAACTTCTGTAAATCCCTAAGAATAAACTTTGTGAGGGTTGACACAGGAATAGACAAACCAATGGAAAATAAAAAGAAGCTAGAGTCAAACTTATTTATTTGATAAGTGTGGCAATAAAATTTAGGAGCAACAAGATGGATTATTAAATAAATGATATTGTGGTGATAACTGATGTGGAAAACATTTATATCTGTACATATATACAAATTGAATTCCAGATGGACTGAAAGCCTAAATTTAAAAAGTAAAATAATAAAATACTTAGAAGAAAACATGGGAAAATAAGATTTTAATTATATCAGGCCCAAGTTTCTTTTATAAGATGCAAATGCACAAATAAGGAAAATATTAATAAATCTGACTATATAATAACTTCTGTAGTGTGTCATGAACAGTGTGAATCAAGGAGATTTAAACCACAAGAAATTTGTAATGCATGTACCCATTAAAGTATTAGTATCCAGAATATGTAAAGAGCATCTACAAATTAATGATAAAAAGGAAATCAACCCAGTAGAAAGATAGGCAAAGGCTATGATAGATAATTCATAGAAGAAGAAACTGAATGCCAGTAAAATTTTGAAAAAGTTCTCAGCATTGCTAGTTTTCAGGGAAATACAAATTAAAAGTCATGATGTACCATATCAGGCTTACATAATGAGTACAACATAATAATCCTGATGACACCTGCTGGAGAGATTGTGTATTAACAATGGTGCTACAACGTGAGAATGGTTGTGTGCTGTAACCTAGCAACTGTGCTTTTAGGGAGAAATTCATGTGACTCAGGAGACACATATATAGTTGTTTTTCAACATGGTGTTACAGAGCCATATATATAAACAAATTAGAACTGCAGGTAACAACACAGACACATCTCAGAAATATCTTTTTAAGAGGAACAAGGTTAAAAGGGTATGTTTAGTATGTATGTATAGTTTTAAAAATATACAAATTGTAGTGCATCTTTTTTATGGAGGTAAATGTCCCAACACGTATATGGGAGTCATACACAACAATTTCAGCAAAGTGGTTTTGAGAGGAAGAGAAAAAGAAGGGAGCTCGGTCTTTAATTTTAGCTGCAACAGCTTAGTTCTTCAGAAAAAGGGAAAGATCTAAAACATATATTGGAAAGTGTTAACATCTGTTTAATATTAGTGGTAAGTTAATAGGTAACTGCTATAGTATTTTCTATACTTTTCGTGTTTGAAGTATTTCATGATTAAAATTTAAACTTGAAATATCCTTAGATGGTATATCTTCACATATATACTGTAGTACAGTCATTCTTAAATCTTACAGCTAAGCTTTGTAATTGGGTTTTTATTTATCATAAATAAGATAGACATTTTTTTCCAGGTGTTTCATTTAATCCATGTTTTTAAGCAGGCAGCTTAATTATTTCTAGGATCTTTAGCCATAACGATGTATGCTCTTAAGGCATTGTAAGGTCGACAGACTCATTTCCAAGGTGTGGCTTTATTGTCACACATCCCCAGGAAGTGGATGTTACAATCTTACATGGAGATAGTGGACCTGGGACAGGCTGCCTACAGTTAGCTATTGAAAAATGGCAAGGCTGCTTCTTGTGCTTAGAACTTCATCCCCTAAATCAAATGCTTGCTTCATTCTTCCCTGCCTTCAACTGTCTTTACTTTTTGTTTTGTTTTGGGGCACGCTGTGGGGTTCATACTGGGCAAAGGAGATCTGGAAAAACAGCTCTTCGGCCATGGCCTCAATGATCTCCATCCTATACAGTATTCAGATTTGCCTCCAGTGGATGGGGATGCTAATGATTGTAAGTCTTAGCATAAAAAGGCAGTTGATAAACATTTTAAAAGAAATACTTTTGTCAGGTGTTATAAATTCTGAGGGAGGAAGATGTCCTTAAGGAAACAACTGTCTATGGAAAGAAGGAAGAAGTGAGAAAGGGAGGGGTGAAATGAACAAGGGAGAAGGAGGAAGGCAAGATGGCGGAGGGGGAGGGAAGAGAGAGAAGAGGTACAAGGCTCTGGATGACAAAGAGCCTCTGACAGCAGCCTCACGGGCTCCTCAGTGTCCCCGAGGCTCCTCTACATCTGCTGTAATCCATCCTTTCTGGTCGTGCAGCGTTTTCAAGGTGGGAACCTGACTTTTAGGAATGAGGCATGAGACCCAATCTGTTGCAGTCCACGCACTGACTGCAGGTAAAGCTGGCAATTGGCATCGTTGAAAGAGGAACCAGACAAGATACTTAGAAGGGCGAGGAAGGGGGAAAGACGTGGACATGTAGGGGCTGTAGGAGGAGAGAGTCAGTGGAGCGTGTGACGTGGAGGTCTTCTGGCTGCCCGGCAGAGTTCAGTAAGTGGCAGGTGTCTAATCGCTTTCAGCTCACAAACAGAAAGAAGGCGACGACAGCTCAGTTGTCGCTCATTAGAGAAGACAACTCTTTCTCGACACTGTTCCTCCAATTAAAGAGAGTATCAAGTCACACATTGGAAAGAGTATAATTAAAATTTATGATAGGCAAACTTTCTACATAAATTCCGTTAAAAAATATTGGAAGTGGAGACATTCAGCTGGGTTCTAGCTGACGTGTGTACAAAGAGGCGGAAACAAGCTCAGTGGAGGCATTTTTCATTAACACGCATGTATGAATAGAAGTTTAAAATACAGGTAAATTTTAAAATACTGCACTATTAAGAGATGCAGATTCTAAGAGAAGTAGGGGGAATAATTAAGAGAAATGGGCCAAGGGGGTGGGGGGTGGGAAGGGGCAGACTGGGATTTCAAAATGTAGACTAGATAAACAAGATTATACTGTATAGCACAGGGAAATATATACAAGATCTTGTGGTAGCTCACAGTGAAAAAAAAAATGTGACAATGAATGTATGTATGTTCATGTATGACTGAAAAATTGTGCTCTACACTGGAATTTGACACAACATCATAGAATGACTATTACTCAATAAAAAAAGTTAAAAAAAAAAAGAAAAAAGAGCAATGGGAATGGGAAGATCTCTAATGGCATTTATTTAGCAGAATACCTATCTTACTGTGTGAGAGAGATGCATCTAGTAATTGAACTAATTGCCTTCACGTGTTAATTTATAGATTCATATATTACACTTACATTATTGAGGATCTGTTCTGTGCCAGGCATTGTTTTAGATGTTTGGGATGGATGAGTAAATCAAAGGCACAAGATCCCTGCTTGTGTGTGTCCTACATCCTAGTTGGGGAAGAAATAAACATAATAAATAAGCAAATCCTATAATACATTAAAAAGTGATATGTGCTATAAAAATCAAGCAGAGAGTTGGCCAGGGAGTATGTGTATGTGGGAGGAGTCAAGCAAAATTTTGTCCTGGGTGAGGTGTCATGAGAAGATGATATTTAAGCAAAGACTGGAAGGAGGGGGAAAGAACATTTTATGCAGCAAGAACAGCCAGTGCAAAGCCCTCAGGTTGGAGCACGCCTGTTCAAGGAGCAGCATGGAGGCCAAAATGACTGGAGAGGAGTCAGCAGGATGGCAAATAGAGGATGCTATCAACAAGGTAACGGACCAGAGCGCATGGAACCCATAGGCTGCTATAAGGCTTTTACCTTCAGGGGGCCATTGGGGTGTTGTTTTGAACATGATCTAACTTAGATTTTAAAAGGATCGCTGTTGAGAATCGGCTGTGGGTTGGCAGGCATGGGAGCAGATTGGTAAGGATCCTACTGCAGTCATCCAGGCCACAGAGGATGATGGTTGGAGCAGGTGACGGCAGTGTGGAGGTGGTGAGAAGTGACTGGATTCTGGGTATATTTTAAAGGTAAAGCCAACAAATTTCTCTGATAAAACGGATAGAAAGAGTGAGGACTTAAAGAGAAAGATAGAAATCCAGAACGACTCCAAAGTTTTGGCAAGAGCATCTTTAAGGACTGAGGTGGGAACTTTGCAGGTTTGGATGGAAAGATGAGGAGTTTGGTTTTGGACGTGGTAAATATGAATTGGCTATAAAATAGACAAATAAAAATGTGTAGTAGGCAGGTGGATAAAGGAAGCTGGAGTTTAGAAGTCTGGGTGGGAGACATAGAAATCACCCTATGACCTAAAGTGATGGGCCAGGATAAGATTACCTGGAAAATAAATGTAGATGGGTAAGAAAAGACATCCAAGGATTAAGCTCTGGAGTCCTCCGATATTGGAAGAAGAGGCAAACCTAGCATCAAAGATTGAGAAGGAAACCTTGGTGAGGTAGGAGGAAGACCAAGAAAATACAGCATCCCAAAAGACAAGTAAAGAAAGTGTATTAAAGAGGGTCAGGTGATCAAATATGTCAAGTGCTGGTGATGGGATTCAGTCCCTTGGAGGTCACTGGTGACATCAGAAAGACGCTGTGTGGCGTCATGAGAGCAAAAGCCTTGTGAGAGCAGATTATGAACAGCTCTTACCTTTTTCAAAACATTTTTCAAAACTCTATTGAAAAAGTTACTTATAAGCCTGTCATTTAGAGTGGACTTTAAAATGTAAACTTATATTCATTTGTTCGAATCATACCTTTTTTTTTTCTCACCACATTTGGTTTTGTTTTGTTTTGTTTGTGATGCCACCAAGAGTACACGATACCCAGACCATGTCAGAATGATATCGCTGGTAATTGCACTGTATTATTGAGTTAATTATTTTCTCATTTGCATTTTTTCTTCACAGCAGTAACTATGGTAATTTGTGGACAGATGTGTAATACTTACTCACAATTTTCTAAAATATGATAATACATTAATTGAAAAATCTGCTTAACTACACCGAGCACCTTGGCTGGAAGCCTTACTCTCAAAATGAGAACATATTATTTTTAAAGACACAAATATTGAAATATTTCATCCTGGAATGTGGGTTTACTGTGATGAAACAGCCCATATTCATCACTTTGCTTATTTACTAGGCAAAAGTTCAGTGACAGTGATCAGTTATTCTGCATCTTTACTGTGCCCCTCCACCAAGGGTGGAGGGAACCTGTCTCCCCCCTTGACAATGGGTTCAACCACATGGCTTGCTTTGGCCAATGGGATGTTCACATACAAAACATGAGAAGAGGCTTGAAATGGGCTTGTGTGTTGGGGTTTGCTCTGTTGTGCCTCTGCCATCACCATGGGAACTAATTCAAGCTCTCTGTGTCACCATGGAGACCTATGTCACTCCAGTTATACCAGTCAAGACTAGTCCGATCAGCCATCTGCCAGCTGACTCCCAAACATATCAGTGATAAAAATTCACAGCAGCCACTCAAGTTTTGTGGCAGTAAGTAACTGACGTTGGACCCTTTTCTGCTTCTTAAAGTCAAATGTATTTCTCAGCAGTCATGCCGTTGAAAGTGGGTAATTGACTTACAGGGAGTGCAGCTTTGAAACATTTATATTTTTCTATCATTGATACACTTCCCATTTTAAACCACTTAGCTGTCTGCAAGCCTATATTTAAAACCCATGATAAGCAGGTGGCTTCCCTACTTTTCTGAAAAGAGTAACTTAATTAATGTGATCTCTTTTAACTTCCTCCCTGAAGGCACCAGAATTTAACTTTCAACTGTTATCTCTTTTGCCTTCTTTCAAGTTTGGAAGAGGAAACACATCCTTTTCATGGCTAACCCTGCCAAATTGTTCTCTCGATTCATCTTTTTACCCCTGACTTTGCTCCGTCAAGGATTCTATTTATTTTCTCTCCTCGCTCTATTTGGCTCTACCTGCTCCTTCCCTACAGCGTGTAGATGAACTCCTGTTCTCTTCTGAGAGCTGAACCCTACCCTTTTTCAATGTATCTGTGCCCTCAAGTTACCATGAAAACCCTTTCAATAATTTTACTTTACTTGTGCCTACTTTCTCATTTCTTACTTATTTTTTCACCTAGAGCGATCTACATCCTGCCAGCTGAAACCGCTCTCTTAAAGACCACCAGTGATCCTCTCCAGCCTTAGAAGAGGCAACCCCTTGAGATCTTTTAACACAATTGACTACTTTACTTCCTCTTTCGTGAAACTCTCTGCCCTAGATTGATGAGATACAGCTCCCAGCCATTTCTTGCCCCACCTGGCTCGTTTTCTTTTCCTTTTCTTGTCTCTTACATTTAGGTAATCTCCAAGCTCACCTTTTGGCTTTCTCCTCTCTTCTCTTCTCCCTTTCATCTTGGGCAATTTCTCAGGCTCCCATGGCCTCACCTATAATCTCTATGCAGAGGACCCATAAAACTCTCTCTTTAGACCCTATTTGTTCCACATGTGTGTTTCCAGTTGCTCACAGGATATCTTTACAACTTCAGACTCACATGTTCATAATCAGATAAGTTATTTTCTCTATTTTCATGCGTTTGTGCTGCAGTAATTAACAAAGGGCCTCAATATCCTCCTGAAATGTTAACTTCTGATCCATCTTTAATTCCTCCATCTAGTTTTTTTCTATTTTTAAAAATTTTTAAATTGAAGTATAGCCAATTTACAGTGTTGTTAGTTTCTTGTGTACAGCATAGTGATTCAATTATACATATATACATATATTTTTCCTTTTCCTATTCTTTTTCATTATAGACTATTATAAGATATTGAATAGAGTTCCCTGTGCTATACAGCAGGACCTTGTTGTTTATTTAATTCTTCTGTTTAGTTTCTATTCAACCTGTAATATTTTGCCATGTCCTGTGGATTCTATTTATTCAATATATCTCTTCTTTTTCTGATCTCTCGTTTTAACACTCATTACCTTTCAATTGCATTATTGCAATAATTCTCTAACTAGTCCTTTTCCTGATTTAATCTGTATCCTCTAAATTCTAGAACAGGCATGAGACTGACACACACTGAATTCAGCAGAGTGATGACCTCTGGGGAGTAGAGTGAAGAGAAAACAGGGTGTGTCTTTCGCTCTATATGTACCAATTTATCTCTTAAAAAAAGATCAGCCTTCTGAAGCAATGATAGCAAAATATTAACATCTGCTTAATCTTTGTGGCAAACACATATGCACTGAATTATTTTCTGTTTGAAATATTTTATAATTAGATATTTTAAAAGGGGGGAGTGGAGGAAGAAAAATTGCTGTCAGATTGGATAAGCCTGGAATGTTCTGACCACCTCAGATTAGACACATGTTAAATCCAAGATTTCTAGCTGATTGTTTTTAAAGCTTTTATAGATAAACTGAGGGAGCTGTCTACCCCTTTATGCTTTCCTGTCAGCGGATGGATTACCTGCTTGCGGACTGCCTTTGGACCGCGCTCCTGCATTTTGCAGGCACCTGGGTCAGGACATCTGTGGCCCCGAGTCTTGCTTCAGGCCTGCAATCAGCTTTACAGTCCCTTACTCATGACCCCAGATTGGCTTGACCCTGGCACTGTCTCCAGGTTTTGGGTTCTCTTGGCTGGATCAAGCTACTTGATCACTAGCTTCGTGTTTCCTGGTCTGGTGTCACCTGGTCCAAATATGGCTTTTATACACACAACTTTAGGCACTTTTGTCAGAGCACTTTCCCAGCCTTCCCCAGACTGCATGAGCAGTTCCGCTCACAGCCTTTCTCTGCTGCCCTGTCTCACATTTTCTTAATCCTTAAAGGCAGCTGTTTGGTAAGCACTGAGGATTACTGACCACGTGGGAAATAAAGACTTGGGAATTATAAAAATATAGCCAATGGAAAAGCAGGGAGAATGAATGAAATTATCCCAGAAGAGAGCTTTAGAAATAAAAAAGGAGAAAACAAAAACTGAACTCTGGGACAACCCGAAACGTGTTCCCCAAGGCAGTGAAAGAGGATTCGGTGAAGGAAGCAAACAAGGTCAAGTGAGTAGGAAGAGAACCTGGAGGAAATGCTGCCTTGGAAGCCAAGAATTAGAAAGTTCCAAGAAGGACAGAGCAGTAAAAATGGTCCTTGTTCTCAGATGGTTCATGGGAATAATGCCACTGGAGCTGAAAATGAAGATGTGATTGGATGTCTTTATCAAGAGAAGAACAGGGAGGAGTATTGGAAGCCAGAGTGAAATGAGTCAGGTATGACGTGAGGAAGTGGAGGTGAGGACAGACCATACGGAAGATCCTCTCATGTGCACAGAATCATTTGGATGGAGTGGTGAAGCTGTTAAAAAACAGAGATGTCTGTGTCTCACCCTCAGAAGTTCTCATTTAGTCTTAGCAAGGGCCAGGAATTTGCATTTTAAAAGGCATCCCAGGTTTAATAAAGTCTGGGCTATGTTTTTAAAAAAAACTGGTGATGAAAAAGATGGAAGTTATGGGGAAGAAGCCTAAACACTGGTGGGGGTGACACGTACCTTATAATTTAAATTTGCTCCCAGCCTTCCCCAGGGAACTTACCCCACTCCAGGGCAATAATCTGTTGAGTAGCGAAGGCAAAGAGCAAGCTGCTTAATAGTTGTGCTCTTCGTGGTAAATTATTTAATTGCCTTTTGGTTTGAATCAGTTTCGGCACTATGACCTAATGTGTCTTAGGGTCTGATGGCCCTTGGATAAACTGAATGTTGATTTTTTTAGCCTTCAACAATCATTTATTGTTTGCTTCTAGCTTTGCAGCAAAACCAAGGACTTGAAGATTTTTTTTTTTAGAAAAATTCTGAATTCTTTCCCGACCATCATTTCATCAGCCTCCATTCTTGTTTGCCAAGAACAAAGATTTCCAGTGATAACCTTCCAGGCAATCTTTGCAAAAAAGCCTTTTACTGTTTTCAATCTTTCCAAAAAACCTTTTACTGTTTTGAGAGTCCTCAGAGCTCACTCTTTTTAAACCCTTGCCATCTGAATTCTACCCCTCCTATTCTACTTAAATTGTACCGTTTAATGTCACCCAATGATGTCAAGTTCCACGTTACATTTTTAAAAAGATTTCTGACTGCTCTGAAGCGTCTCTAGCCCCAGATGAGTCTCTTGTATATAATGGATGCTTAATAATTGCTAGTTTAAATACATGTAATTCATATCAGTGGTATGAGCGTTGGAGCAGATTTCAGGTGAGTAGGGTGAGTGTATTTTTAGACACACCAAGAGAGAGGCATCATGAAAATGTAGGATGGAAACTAAAGGGAGACCTCACTTAAAGACATAGCTTGAAGCAGCAGTTACATAGATGGGGTAGGTGATGCCAAGGGAGTGAGTAAGGCCCCTGAGGGAGAAAGGGAAGAAAGAGGAAAGATGGAGCTGAGAAAGCTTTTGGGAAATTTCCTGCCTGCTTGCTAGAGTGGGACTGAGATAATTAAAGAATGAATGGAGCAAAAACAAAAGCAGTAGGAGAGACAAGCTTGTGCAGGGAAGGGGCAGGGTGGTGGAGAGGGAGGGCATGGTGAAAGGCTTGAACATTTATTGAATGACTATGATATGTCTGATAGAGATTAATTGGCAGTTTACATAATTTGCCTCATTTCATCTTCATAACATTTCTGTGAAATAGGTAATATTATTCTCCTTTTATAGGTGAGGAACATTATGCTCAGACAGTTTAGTAGGTTTTCTTATGCTAATATGGCTGTGAAGTGGTGTAGCTGGATTAAATATGGAGCACAGGGAGGGCGTGTTGTTTCATATCTGCCTTTACCATTGATCCCCAGAACTTAGATTAGTCCCTGGCACACACTGTGCGTTCTATAAACACTTATTGATCGTATTAAATCAAATTTAGGTTCGTTTGACTTCAAAGCTCATGGTCTTTGCACAATACCTTATTGAGTGATCACAGAAACCAGGGAAGGTGAAAGTTTGAATATAAAAGCAAACACTAAATCATTTAGAAATGCTGAGTCATCACAAGGATTTAGAAGAGTGCGTTGAATTTTTCAGTCTGGAAGTTAGTCACTGGCAACTTCTCAAAGCATTTTCTATAGAGTAGACTTAGATGTCAGAACATAATAGGTTGGAAAATGCCTTGCCCCAGTAAACACTGGGATTGCACACTGGTCCCTACACATGGCGGCAACACTCTCATTGCAGCTTAGTGGCCCATTTCTACTGCCTAATCTTAGTGGGAGTCAGAGTCCAGCCCACTGTGCTCCCAGCTTCTGGGCTTACACGCTAAGTTTCAAGAGCAGAGTCACTGATGCTCCCTCAGGGGACTTGAGCGCTCCCCTCCCCACCCCCCAGGGAGGATGCTACTCCCAGCCCAGTCTTAGAAAGAAACCCACTCAGAAAGTCCTTCCCTTATCTCTCTTTTCATGTTTTAAAATATTTTTTATGTGGATGAGGGATGCAGGCATTGTTTCTAATGAACTTTTTAAAAAATTCTATAAATAGTCCAGTACCTTCTTTGGAATGTAGCATCAATTGTGTTGATGTCTCCACTGAAACTTATAATTTCACATCCTGTTACATCAGCAAATGTTTGCAATACAGTGTAATATGTGTTATATAAGAGGTATGAAAAGGCATGGAGCAAAGGAAAGAATGATCAAATCTCACCTGGGGTGGGGATGTGGTCAGGCAGGACTTCACAGGAAATGTGATGTTTGACTTGGGTTTTGAAGGATGGCGGCATGTGGGTGGCACAGGGCTTGACAGTGGGCGGCAGATAATGTTCTTCCCGCGGCTCTATCTTTCACTTACTGGCCTCTTTCCAAACTCTTTTAGTATAGGTGGTAAACTTCAAGTGCACAGCATTGAATTTTTGTATTAGGTCAAACAAATTTTTCTTAGTTTTCCTTTCACTTTATGTAAGAAATAGTTCTGCGGCTGCTGGCGTGCTCATATGCAATAGGTGGAAAATAAAAAGACAAAAGAAATGACTTAAAACACAAAGGAAGCAAAATTAGATTTAAAAAAAAGGCTCAGGGAAAAAAGCCTTTTAGGAACCAGTTATGGAAAGGGTTACTATTAAAGAAATGGGATGACTATCTGGAATGTCACTGTGCCTACTGAATTGCTTTATATAGGCAAGTTGAGTCAGAGACATAATTTAATGTGTTAAAATAAATTCTTACAGATTGAACCAAACCAGATAACATGGATATAAATGTGGTAATAGAATAATATTTCAAGCTGAATTTCAGACCATGCAGGTCAAATGAAAGAACATCGAGGATTACTTGTCATTAGGTGACCACAAAGAAGTTCTTTTTGAGGTGAACGAGGCTGGTAGAGAGAGTCTGGGTCATGGAGTGTAGACCTGGGTACAAAGTCCAAGTGTGTTAATTTCTGTATTTTGACTTTGAGAAAAGTACTCCCTCAAAGCTTCGGTTTTCTCATGTCAAAAATGGAGATGATGACACCTCTGTTACATTTTGTTATGCAAATTATGTAAGTTCATGTACCTAGAGTACCTTACACAGTGCCTGAACCAAAGTAGTTGCTCAATTAATACTGGTTAATTTCTCCCTTCCCCCCACCCCATCTCTCCTTTATCTCCTCATGTCTTCCTTTCCATTTCTTTTCCCATTGAAACATGGGAAAAAGAAGCTATGGTGTATTTAAGGAGAGTCTCAGTAATCATTAAAGAGTCAAGAATTAAGAGTCAGGGCTTCCATAAAAGAAGTAATGTAATAGACTTCACATCGAAGATTTTACTGTCATCCCACTTTTTTCTAAAGCATGGAATGGTTATGTTCTTTTTTTCTTGTATGTATATATTTTTAATTGACGTATAGTCAGTTTACAATGTTGTGTCGATTTCTGGTGTACAGCACAATGCTTCATTTATACATGAACATACATATATTCGTTTTCATATTCTTTTTCACCACAAGTTACTATAAGATATTAAATATAGTTCCCTGTGCTATACATCATGAACTTGTTGTTTATCTGTTATATATATATTAGTTAGTATCTGCAAATCTCTAACTCCCAATTTATCTCCTCTTAAACCATACAAACCACAAGTTTGTTCTCTATGTCTGAAAATCTGTTTCTGTTTTACAGTTAAGTTCATTTGTCTTTTTTTTTTTTTTTTTTAAGATTCCACATATAAGTGATACCATATGGTATTTTTCTTTCTCTTTCTGGCTTATTTCACTTAGTATGATGATCTCCAGGTCCATCCATGTTGCTGCAAATGGCATTGTTTTATTTTTTATGGTTGAGTAGTATTCCATTGTATAAATATACCACAACTTCTTTATCCAGTCATCTGTCAATGGACATTTAGGTTGTTTCCATGTCTTGGCTATTGTAAATAGATCCCTTTTATTTTACATATAAGGAAACTAAGCTTTGAAGAGATTAAGCAATTTGCTAAGCTTAATCCATAATACAAGCCAGATCCAGGGCTTTATCCTTCTATCTTTGACTCTGAAGAGCAAATCCCTAATCACAATTCACATTACTGACTCACAGTGAGCTTACAGTGAGCTCAACTAAATTCCTTAGTCCTCGTTTCACCTGCTGCCCTTAAGCCACAGCTTCCTCAGCCTGTGCTTGAATAGCAAGGCTCCTTTTCTTTTCTTTTCTTTTCTTGTTGTTGTTGCGCCGACCTTACATTTATCCTTATTAAATTCCGTCTTGTCAGGTTTGGCCCATCTCTCTAGTCTGTCAAGGTCTTTTTGGCTCACGTTACCGGCATACTGTCATCCAAAATATTCCTTATCCTTCCAAGCTTTGTATCCTCTGTAAATGCAATACACATATATTTTCTGTCTTCATTCAAGTCATTGATAAAATCATTGAACAAGACAGGGCTGAAGGCAGAGCCCACAGTCTGTGACATCATTTCATTAATCAGTATCCTCAAGAAGTGGCTTTTCAATTCATTTCAAATCCATCCAATTGTATTAGCATTCAATAGCTTTTTCTCTCTGTCTTTCACAAGGGTATTAAAAAAGACTTTGTCGAGCTTTTTAGCCTTGATGAAGTCTAGATTCCTGATGTCTCCTGCATTTTCCTGATGTGCAAGTTAAGTAACCCTGTCAAAAAGGGGACTGTAGTTTTCAGCCTGACTATATGCGTTACATATTGTGTGCTAAAACGTTTCTTTTCAAAAGAGGATAAAGTCTCATTTAGTATTTTTATTTACAGCTACCAAGTTAAAATGAAACTTCAACCCACAGCTCATGATTATAGCTGTCTGTTCAAAGGTTCTCATTTATGCCTTTTCTAAATGCTACAGGGTTGCAGCTCATTCTCTTAGGCATGAAATTAAATATAAATAAATATACCTTCTGTCAATTTTTAAAATTCACACATTCTTAAGAGAATGTGTTTAAAGCTGCTAATCTTCCCTAGATGAAGAAAGTCAAGGTCATTTTCAGGAAGTTGACATAAAGAATAAAATTCTGTATTAAAAATAACCGACTTAAAGCAGAATTTAAATCAAAAATACAATCTAAAGTCTATGTGCTTGTATTTTCATTAGAATTGGAATGTTAGGGAGTGACGTCACCAAGACGGAGGAGTCAGAGACTCTCCGCCAAAGATCAGTACCCCCTCGCAAAGTTCAACAATTAGCTATCCACCACCAAGAGTGGCTCTGGGAGAGCTCAGGGGTTCACTTACAAAGCTTCAGTAACACAGTGGAACACCCCTCCCCCTGCCCCGAGAATAACATTATAAAAAGGGAAAGAACAGTTCCATTTCGCATCATCCTGTCCCCCTAGACAGCATTGTGTAGTGACAAGAGGGACCTTCCCAGCTAGAAAGAGGTCCCCTCACCAGGAAAGGAAGAGCAGGGTGAGTGACCCGCTCCCCCGGCCTTCCTGGGGACCACATGGAAGACCCATTTCAGCAGAGACCAGCACAGCTGAGACATACAGTGACAAGTAGGAAGAAGGAAGAAGAAGGGCAGGGGCTACCAGCACCAGCCACGCAGCGGGGGTTACCTCGGTTCCCTGCGACCTGTTCTGTAGGGGAAACTCCAGCAGCTTTAGCCACTGAAGAATTCAGGAACCAGCACAACCACTGCAAACCCTTTTGCAGATTTTACTGGTTTTTGTCCCGCAGGTTTTTGTGTTCACAAGAGCTGGCCTAGAAACTGACCCCCACCACTGTGTGCGAACTTGGGGCTGGCTTTATCGAGATATGATTGACATATGACATTGTGTAACTTGAAGATCTACAATGTGATGACTTGATACACAAATATATTGCAAAGTGATTACCACAATAATGTCAGTTAATACTTCAGCTCTAATAATTACCACTTTTTGGTTGCTGTTATGGTGAGAGCATTGAAAAAGTACTCACTTAGCAACTTTTAAATGGACAGTGCAGTATTGTTAACTATGGTCACCATACTGTACATTAGAGCCCCAGACCTTCTTCATCTTATAGCTGAAAGTTTGTGTCATTTGACCAGTATCCCCCCATTTCCCCACGTTCTAGGCCCTGGCAACCACCACTCTACTCTCTGTTTCTATGAGTTCAGCTTGTTTAGATTTTATATATAAGGGAGATCATACAACATTTGCCTTTCTTTGCTTGACTTACTTCACGTAACATAATGCCTTCAAGGTCCATCCATGTTGTCACACATGGCAGGATTTTTTTTTTTGATATACAGATTTTTTTTTTTTGAGTTTTAGGTGAGTTTTTTTGTATGGATGAATTTTAGATATACAAATTTACACAAATATATATATATTTATATATATACACACATATCCCATTGGCTTTATTCATTCATCCATTGATGGACACTTAGTTTGTTTCCGTGTCTTGGCTACTGTAAATAATACTGCAGTAAATGTGAGGGTGCAGATATCTGGTTAACTTTTAATTAGGGAGTAATAGTGTGAGGGATCTCTGATTCTTTACATTAGGTAAAACCCTATGAATTTGCCATGTTTTAAGTCAAACGATTGAATATTGGCAATCTCATATAGTTTAATAATTATTTGAAATGTGAGAGAGAATATTTATTGAAGCAATTTCTTTGAAACTGGTTCATAGCAGGAATAAACGAGTTTATGTATGATTTCTGATGTAACAGAGCCATTACCATCTTGCAGTTTATTCTTCTAATTGGCACTGAATAAATTTCCCATATTATGAAGAGGAATGATGCTCACACGATGCCAGAGAAGAAAATATACAGCATTCGGATGCCAAAATAGAATCTTTATAGTGATGAAACAAACAATAAATGGAATGCTTGCCAAAGTGAATAATCACCGTTGTAAAAAAGTTAAGCCAGAGCAGTGTTTAGCTTTCGAGGACAATGAACAGATGGCCTGTTCTCATAATCAGAATGACGCTGGATCACTTATTTGAGTTAGTTACTGTGATTCATGGGTCTTACATCACATGTTGGGAAACAAGATTAGTTATAGGAATGTTTGGATGGGTTTGCTTGTCAACTTCTTTTAACTACACTTACAAGATTTAAAAACCTGAAATAAAAGAATTGAGATGGAAATACTGGGTGAATTATGTTGCATTCATTTATAGAATCTGGTATCGATCCCAACAGCAATTTTGGAGGCAATAGAGAGTGAGAGAAGCCACATGGCTGTAAACCTAAGCATAAATTTATATTATAAAATTCTGTGCCTTTTCCAAAGTAGCACTTTGTCCTTGGAATGTCTTCCTGTACTTCCTTTATCTGAACCTACTAAGCGGACCCTTTCTGTCAGTTAAGTACGTCCTGAAATCTCATCTCTTTCTATATGGGTCGTAAGGCCCTGCCCCATCTTGCTTCGGCTTTGAATTGTGCTGGATGTATGTGTGCCTTGCTTTTCATGTATGTCTTAACTTAGTTTTTATTCCGTTGACATTCATAAACCTTTGTCACTTTATCGTCGTATCTCTATGTGCATAACTGTAGCAGCACACATAAACCAAATGAGGAATTGTGTGTGAATCACTTTTTGATTTGTAAAATAACACGTAAATATAAATAATTATTATTAGCCTGTTTCTATTGAATTATAAAATCCCATAGGGTAGTGTTAGGCTATGTTTATGAAATTCTTTGTTATATCATTATACAAGGCCAACAATGGTGTGGACGTGTGTTAGAAAGCGTGTGTTGACAGTATTTAGAAGAGGGGAGGAATCGGAACTAGCAAAGTTTTTATGTGCTCTTGGTTCAGTCCGAGGTCTAAAGAAAAAAATGTATCAGTTATTGTATAAATCTAAAAATTTTTCAATACCACTGTGTTAAGAACTTTGTGTTCTTTGTCAGGATCTCCTGGTGCTTAGTGCAGTGGGAGCTTAATGAAATTTGTTAATGAATGAATGAAATGTAACTATTTAGTAGATAAAGATAATTTTTGAGCATTATTTATTTGTTGTTTATTCAGATTTCTTTCTTTCCTTTTCTTTCTTTCTTTCTTTTCTTCCTATCTTTCCTTCCTTCCTTTTCCTTCCTTCCTTTCTTTTCTTCCTTTCTTTTTCTTCCTATCTTTCCTTCCTTCCTATCTTTCCTTCCTTCCTTCCTTTCTTCCTTTCTTTCTTTCTTTCTTTCTTTCTTTCTTTCTTTCTTTCTTTCTTTCTTTCTTTCTTTCTTTCTTTCCTTCTTTCTCTTTCCTTCTTTCTCTTTCCTTCTTTCTCTTTCTTTTTTCTTTCTTTTTTTCTTTCTTTCTTTCTTTCTTTCTTTCTTTCTTTCTTTCTTTCTTTCTTTCTTTCTTTCTTTCTTTCTTTCTTTCTTTCTTTCTTTCTTTCTTTCTTTCTTTCTTTCTTTCTCCCTCTCTCTCTTTTCTCTCCCTTTCTCCCTCCCTCCCTTTCTTCTTTCCGTCCTTCCTTCTGAATACATATTTTGTCTATTTAGAGACTTAATGTTTAGTAAGTTTTATTTTCTGATATGATCCATTTGAATTAGTGGTCAGTAAACATAGATGCATGAGAAATTAACCATTTACTAATTGGAGGAAGATACTGAATTAACTTTCCCCAACTTATAATTAATATCTGTGACATTGTAAGCCTCTCTTCTCCCTCTCTCTCCCTCTCTCTCTCTCTCTATATATATATATGTACACACACACACATACACACATGTATACATATATGTACATAGAAATGCTAGAAAATTTTAATCCTTAATAGTGTTCGGGTCTTATTCATTCTTATTCCATATTAAACCAAACTTTTTCTTCATTTGCACTTATCTAATAGTTAGTCTTCAAAAGAATACTGTGTCGATGTATTTTTCAAGAGTTTAGCTATGAATATTTGTGAAGATAGACTATATATATGTATAGTGGTCTTTAGTTATGATATTATACGTATTTAAGGTAGTGATTGACAATAGTAGAGTAAAAGTGATCTTTTAGATGTCACACTAATGTAAAATGAAAGCCAGTAATTTCTAAAGCAGTTTGAAATGGCTTAGATTGACAATTTTTCACAATAGCACTATCATTTGTATTCTATGAAGAAATCTATTTATTTTTATGCTAAACTTTAACAATCACTTTCCCCTACATTTCATTTTAAAATGCTTTTCCTACAATAACTTTTCACAAATTATAGAAATAAAATGCAAACTACAGTATAATCACACATCAAACCAAAATAGCCCATCATGTTTTATTTATAAGTAGGTACTGAGCATGATGCAGAGAATAAAAATAAAGAGAAAACTCATGTGTACCAAGTTCTGTAGCTACATATGCAAAAGTCCTGGATCTGTGTCCCAGGTGATGACAGAGACTTTTAATTTAACTCCATTAGACTCAGAGCTTTGTTCTTTCTTTCTTCTGCCAAAGATAACTTAGAAATAAAAGAATCTAATGACAGAACAAATAATTTCTTGTGCATTTAATTCTGAAAACATTTGACCCTGACCAGTTAGAAATAGGGTCGTATTTTCTTTAGCCTTAAGAATAAGACCAATTTATCTGCATTTTTGCAACTCTAGTAATAGCTTGTTTAGGACAATTTGCACATATTCATCTGTCTTTCCTTATTATTTTTTTTTTTTTAGTTTGGATAACTCCTACTCATCCTTCTCATTTCAATATAAGAGTGACTTTCTGGGGAAAGCCCTTTCTGATTATGTCAAATTTCCTTACTATAAGCTTTCGTATTATCGTAGCCTTCTCATTGTATAGCAGTTATCAACTTCACACTTTTATGTGATTACTTGATTGTTTTCTCTGCCCCACTTCAACTGTAAGCTTTGAGATTAAGGACCGTTTTTGTTTTTGCTGATAATTTTTTCCTGTCACTGAATGTAGAGGCCAATTCACTTTTGGGGCATTAAATACGTAACAGTTGAATAAATGAATGTCAATGAATGAATGAATGAGTGTGATAAATTGTACTTAGTGAACTTATAGGAGATCATCTAAAGGAAAAAGAGACAGAAAACAAATGAAAGTAAAATGTGTTTGGAAATGGTGGGGTGAGTAGTAAAATATTATTTTCAAATTGAAGATTGGTGCAAATCAATCATTATGTCCTGACACAGTACACTGCAGTGCTCAATTTGAAGTAACCTGAATAAGAGATGTATTGAATGTAACAACCACATTCTAGCCAAGGTTTTTATAGCCATTGCAGGCCTAATTACAGCACATAATGTTCTTTGTTATGGTTTTATGGAACCCCATTAAAGAAAGCTATTGGAATGACAACCATTACAAAGTTTTGTCTACTCTTTAATTTCTTTAATCCATCATTTCTTCAGCCAAAGAACACATAGGACATGAAGAAAGAACTTGCATAAGAAGCTAGTTATTTTACAGTTCCACATTACATTCTTAGATAATTTAGGAAGCAATGGACTATCATTCTAATGGTTTACCAAAGAATTCTTTACTCCAGCTAATATTGGCAAAAGGCTGGAAAATAAGAAAGTTTGAATTTGGTATCTCAACTCTACTGCGTATACTCAGTCTTATTTTGGCTGTTTTATTAGAGGTCTTTGAGATGGTCAAACTTGACGTAAAGGCTGATCCCTGTTACAAGAAGACATGTTCCTGATTCAGCCTTGCTTTTCACTCTCAGGTGTGTTTCAGGCACAGGAAATTCCAATCCATCCCTCCCTCCTCTGGAAGTTATTAAGAAAACATTTGTAATGATGAATGATACTAGTTAGTCGGATGAAAAAAATCTGTGCTACGAAACACAAAATCATCCCCAACAAATACTGTTTGGTAGCTTGTGCTATTTGTTTTACTGCCTCCTTTGCTTATATCTTTAAACACTATCCCCCCCTTCCTCCATGAAGCAGGCTCAGACACCAACCCCCTGGAGTTTTTACAACTGTGGATAATGCAGACAGAATTACCTCTCTCTAGAGAGCCATCAGAATCCGCTAAGGTGCTGTTGACAGCCTGCCTTGTCTACTGCAACATAATAAGCTTTGTCCTTAAAAAAAGTTTCTGCTTATACCTAGTTGGCTCAGTTGGCTAGGCTGCTAATGAGGCCAGGCTCAAGGTGCAGAAGCTTAATAGAGTTAATCAACTTCGTGCCATTCTATAGTCACCCACTGTTCCTAAACCTTCTCCAATTGTTTTGTAAATGCATGCTGTCATTCACAATAGGAGCCTGGCAAGGGACGAAATGAATCAAGACAAATTTATCACTAGTGGTAAATAAGCAACCAAAATAAACAGGAAAGTTAACTAGTAATGATTTTATATATGAAGAGCCACAAATCATTACGATGGTAACTTATTTTTCAAAAAATTTGTGATTTTTCTCATGGATTATTTGGCCTATGACCTCTCTCACTCCCTGATTCTCTTCTTTACACACAAATGCTCAAACTTTATTTAGAAATGATTGTCACACTTATAAATGCAGGAGAGTACTCCATATACCATAGGCTATTTGTGTTTAATAAAATTTTGAGTGCAAGAAAGAACTAAAAGGAATTTACTTTGTTACCTTGCACTGTCTTCTGATTTTAAAAGCAAACAGTAGTTACATTGTTGGGTTGCAATAGAATAAATAATTCCAAATATTTTATTAATTGTGAACAGTCAGATAAACATTTTTCTGTGACTTTTGACTTGCCTTCTGAATACTGTTGCTTTATTTTCAAGTACCTGTTGGATATTTCCATCTAGATGTCTGAGTCACCAATGAGGATAGTGTTTAAGAAAGATAATTTTAGTCCTGGATATAGGATCACAATATATAAAAATCCTATGTGGTCACAACAATATCTTGTAAAGTCTCCAAGAGAAATATATGCAAAAAGGAAAATACGACACTCCTGTTAATAACTAACTGGGACCCTGAATGAAACCCCATTATAGCTCCCTTCTATGGGTGGAAGATACCTTTTACTTTTGAAATAGTAGAGCTGGACAAATCCTCCCATCCCGGCCCAAAGTGTGCATTGACAGGCAGCTGAAATTAATTTCCCAAATCGTACTGAAATATGAAACTAAGATGATGTCATATAAACTGTTCTGAAACCACTGGACCTTAAAGGACTTTAGCAGAAGAAATTGTAAGTTTGGCCAATAGGGGTAAATCTCTATAACCTAGGACACATAGAACTTTTGTAAATGATAATTCCCATTGTGTGTGAAAAGCTATAATAAATCATGCAATGAGGTAGAGTGAGCAGACAAAACAAATGTGAATATTCATACTTGAGGAGAACAAGACCTATCTAAGAAAAGCTCTGAAATAAGTATGCCTAAAATGTTCGAAGTTGTCTTTTGAGAACTATAGTCATTGACAAAATAAGAACACTACATTGAAGAAAACAATGGGCAAATTGAAAACCATCCCCCAAAACACTATAGAACTAGAAAATACAGTTAATTGAAATAAAACTCTTGATAGATGAATTAACAGTAGACTAAACAAGATTAAAGAGAGAATTACTGAATTGGACAACAGCTCTGGGAAAATCACCCAGAATGAAACACAGTGAGATAGGAAATATTTAAGAGAAGTTCACAGTGAGATAGGAAATATTTAAGAGAAGTTTAAAGATGTGGAAGAGAGATCTAAAAGCTCTAACATGTGTCTAATATGCAATGCAGAAGAGAAAATAAGGGAGAAGTGAATTAGGAGACATAATATTTGAGAATTTTCGAAATCAAAGAAAGATTTGAGCAGTCAGACAGAAAAAGCACACAGATTCATAAGAAAGATAAATAAAAATAAATGCACATACTAAGACACAGTTTATTCACTCACTCAGCAAAAAAATTTTTTGAATACTTATTATGTACTAGGTACTGTTTTGGGCACAGAGGATTGATCACAACATGCACATTTAATGTCCTTATGGAGCTTACATTGTAGTGTGTCAGTGGGATAGAAAATAAACAAATAAATAATACTTCAGGTAGTTATGAATGATAAGAAGAAAATAAAGCTGAGCATAGGGAGTAGGGAATACTGGGGGCTGGGCAAGGTAGGTAATTGTTCTTATTATATATAAATGGGCCAGACTTGTGCCCAGATAAGGGTACACTTGAACAGAAACCTGAAGGGAGTGAGCCATGTGAATCCATGTATACAAATAGTAAGTGAGGAAGTGAGGAGATGTCTGACATGACTGAGGGTCAGCAAGGGTCCATGTAGCTGGAGTGGAGTGCTGACCATAAAGAGAAAGACTGATAAACTGAACTCTGCTAATGTGAAGAAGTTCTGTTTCTCAAAAGATGTTATTTGGTGAATGAAAAGGCAAGGTGCAGAGTGGAGAACATATTTGCAATATGCATTTCCAATAAAAAGACTGTTATCCAAAATGTATAAAAGCAGCACAGGAGTAAGAAAAAGACAGAAAACAAATTAAAAAAAAAATAGGTAAAATATTTGAACAAGACTTCAAAAAGTAAATATTCAAAAGGCTTATGAACATATGAAAAGATACTCAACCTTATTAATCATTAGGGAATATGCATATGCAATTTAAAACCATGTTATGATTGCCATATCACACCTATAAGATGGCTGAAAAAAAAGACTCACAATGCCAAGTCGTGGCAAGGAGATGGAGCAACTAGAATTCTCATACATTGTCGGTGGGAGTGTAAATTGGTAAAACCACTTCTAAAAACTAGGAGTATCTAATAAGGTTGAACGCGGTCATACTCCATGACCCCAAAAGTCTGGGTGTAGATATCTTCTTAGCTGAAATGTTATCTTAGTTCTTTTAGGCTGCTATAACAAAATATTACAGCCCGGGTAGCTTGTAAACAAGAGAAATTTATTTCTCACAGTTCTGGAGGTTGAGAGTCTGAAATAAGGGGGCTAGCATGCCAGCATGCGGGCCCTTTCTGGGTCTCAGCCTTCTCCCTGTATCCTCATGTGGTGGAAGGGCCACGGGAGCTTTGTGGAATCTCTTTTATAAAAGAACTAATCCAACTTATGAGGGTTTCACCCTCATGACCTAAGCACCACACAAAGGCCCCATCTCCTAATACTGTCACGTTGGGTGTTAGGATGTTAACATATTAACTTTAGGGGAACACAGACATTCAGCCCATAGCAAATGTGTACATTTGAGAGCCATACTATATGTACAGAAATGTCCATGGTCTCACTATTTGTAGCAGCCAAAACCTAAAACTAATCAGAATGTGGTAGAGTAGATAGAAATGTGTAGTATATTCATATGGTGGAATACTATACAGCAATGAAAATGGCTGAACTACTGCTACATGAAATAACATGGATGAATCTCACAACCATAGTACTGAACAGACTAAGCCAGATACAAAATGGTACATATGGTATGAGTCCATTAATATAAAGTTCAAAAACAGACAAAACTATTCTGAGCAGTGGTTATCTTTTGGGGAAGTGGGTAGAAGCAAGAGGAGGCTTCTGTGGTGCTAATGTTTTACTTCTTGGTGTGGGATACAATTACACAGGTGTTGAGAATATTCATTGAATTTTACACTTAAGACTTTTTTGTTTTTATGTATATTTATATCTACCTGTGTGTATCTGTGTGTGTATATATACACATACACACATATACATATGTATATATGTTGCTAAACCTTTCAGGAATGACCAAGATCCCTAGTTCTCAAGCTTTCCGTTATATGATTTTTTTGTTTAAAAACTATGTTGAAGAACCCAACTTTTGTTTAAAAACTTGGGCCATTTAGATTTTTTCCTGTCCCAGGGAAAAACGTTCTTTAGCTGAAGACATCTGTAAATTGACAAACGTTCTTCTAATGCCTTAGTAATTATTATGAAAAATCTGCATTTCTAGGTTCCTGGGATCTGCTGTACACATGGCAGCTCTGGGAGTCACTGAGTGTTCCTTTCTAGTGCCATTACATTTTTAGGGAGATTTAATCATATATTTTTCACAAAATCTAAAAAAAACCCCAAAAACATAAACACAAAACAGAAACAGACTCATAGACATAGAATACAAACTTGTGGTTGCCAGGGGGACGAAGAGTGGGAAGGGACTGGGATTTCAAAATGTAGACTAGATAAACAAAATTGTCCTGTGTAGCAGAGGGAAATATATACAGGATCTTGTGGTGCCTCACGGCAAAAGAGAATGTGACAATGAATGCATGTATGTTCATATATAACTGAAAAATTGTGCTCTATACTGGAATTTGACACAACATTGTCAAATGACTGTAGCTCAATAAAAAAAAATGTTAAAAAAAATACACTTTTCAGCTTTGCCATTGAATGGACTTAGAGACACCACAACTAACTGAAGTGCTTTAGTTGCTTTATGTGATTGTTGCTCAGTGTTTTATATGACCTGGCAAATATTTGACTCACCTCACTTCACAGTTTGACCTCAATATTTACAAATGAATTCACAAACAAGCAGGCAAGTAGCTAGTACAATGGACACTACATAGAATATATTTCTAACTGTGTGTGGTTCAGCAAAAAATTCTGTTGTTTAACTCACTCTGACAAGATGCAAGAAACAGGTATGATGAAGTTCTGGGCCTCCTCTGTTTATAACTCCTCTGTTTACAAAGCGTTTCACTTTTCCAAACTTAGTCTGCTGTAGAGGACTCTTAACCTAGCTAAAGTGAAAAGGCAACTTACTTTTTGTTGAATTTGAAATGTTAGATTCTGTCAGTGCCAAAACCTGCTTTTTGAATCGATTTTTTGTTTTTCTTAATTTTGTTAGGCCATTTTCAGATCTTTCAGGGGAAATAATAATGCTTGGTGTCTAAATGCGGGGGACTTGTTTTGGGAGGAGAGATTTGTTTTTCTTAGACAGTAGAGATTCTTCAAACTGAGGGAAAACTAGTTTTCTCTCCATTTCCCTTCCCGTGGTATATATATGTAAGAGGAGCTTGTTGGCAAAACACATCGTTAGGGGTGAAGTAAGAGATGGAGAGTGAGATTTTCAGCTTGGTAATGAAACCACTCCCTCCAAAACAAATTAGAATGGTTTCCTTCACAGGGGCAGAGAAAAAAATTTTATGAGCCAATAAATGACTTAATACAGAGCTGAAAACCAAGAAAATCCTGAGGCCAGTCCTTGAATGCTCATGGTGAAGCAGTTACGGAGAATCTAAGGAGATTTGAGCGGCACTAGTTATTTTGGGAATCGTCAGAGATTTTGGCACTCTTTGATCAGACTTCTCGTTTTAATTTTAAGAGGCAATGATTTTATTTTATAAAAAAATTAACACCACCCCCCATAAATTCAGTTGCCTACTTAAAAGGGCTATAAAAACCAACTGTACAATAATAGTGTGTATTTTCATTGTTTTCCACTGTTTCTCCAAATATTTCTGCTTGTTTGTGGGAAGAGGTAAGGTAGGAATGAGATGGGAGGGAAATATGTGTTTAACCATGTTTGGAGTCTTGTTTTATTTTTTTCTTTTTCTGCAACTTCTGATCTGCAGGCTGGAGTTTTTCAGCCTCCATAAAAGAAGGGGTAGGCTCAGTGGTAATTTGACTGGGATATGAAATGGATAAATGTCCTGGAATTGCACCTTAATTTGTTTTATGATAACAGGGCATTTGCTGGCAAGACAGCTGGGTTTATTTGCAAGCCTTTAATGAATGAACTTATAAAAGAGCAAAGAGAGATTGCTTTCCCTGAGTCTTATCATTTTTAGTCTGTGTCTTCACGGTGACAGTCAGTGTTTGACAGTTTCAGCTCATCTGAGTACCGTGTTTATCCGTTCCAGATCATTAATTCATTTCCTGTGTGGGCCAGTTGGCTTTGTTCAGTTCCATGGCCATAGGTTAGCTCTGAACTGTAATCTCATAAGTGAGTGCTATTGATCACTGAAGACAGAACCACGATGGTAAACAAGCAAGCACAAATTCATCACCACTGCCAGAAAGGAGCTCAAAACATGGGCCCACCATGGCAAATTAGTTTCATCTTCTGTGTATACAAAATAAAATAATGACTTTTATTTATATTGGCATTTTTGGTGTCCATAGCACCCTAAAATTTGCTGACTTAACCCTCACAGCAACTCACTGACTTACACTTATGAGAAAATGAGACTCAGGGAGGTTAAATATGGCAGAGGGGAAAGATGATGTGCTTTGGACTCGGATAAAGTTGAGTCTGAAGTCTAGCTTTGCTAATATGGCACAGTTCCTTAATAAAATAGGATTAAAAATCTGTGCCTTACACTGTAAAGGTTAAAAGAAATGATGTGCATAAATCACTTAGCATTAAGCCTGGCATGTAATATTTTTATGAAGGGATCTGCTTGAGATCACAGAATTCATGGCAGAACTAGGGCTTGAACATGGGTCCTCTGACTGTAAGTTGGGTGCCCTTGCCTCCATATGCCGGCTGCTATTACGTGAAATGAAGGAAGAGGTGGAAAGTCACCATCACGTTCCTCTATGTAGCGTTTCCCAAACCTGCCCTTGCATTAGGAGCACTTAATGAGTATGGTAAAGTGCTTGGGTTTCCCCCAAATGTTCTCCATGTCTTCCTGGGCAAGTGGCTGTCCAGCTACAGATTGTTTCCCAGTCAAATGACCGAGTTCTTACCAGAGGTTAGGGGAGTTAGTGATGTGGGCAATTTCTGCCCCACTGCTGATAAACAGAAATTGTCCAGCTTGAATTGTCCTCTTTACCTTCCCAAGAGCTGGACAGTGAATAGGACAGGGACCTCACTTTGACTCAAGAGTCAAGGCAAGACCCTAGCCATTAAGTCTGTAAAATGCTTCTTGTTTAATACAACCAATATTTTATAATAACTATAAATGGAGTATAATCTTTAAAAATTGTGAATCACCGTGTTGTACACCTGTAACTTGTGTTGTACATCAACTATATGTCAATTAAAAAAACCCTTCTTGTCTGTAAGCTGGTTGTTTGGGTGAACAAGAAGGAAGAAAACTTGAATCTTTCATGATTAGGTGGAGCCCAGCTACTCTGCCTGTCTAGTTTGCTCATGGTCAGAACTGTTAAATAAGAAAAGAATACATTTCTGTCTTATTTATGTTGCTGCGTTTTGCAGGGTGATGCTCTTTGCTTCAGAAGCTTAATCTTTAAGCCACTTAAGGAGCCTTTAAAATGTAAATATTCAAGCCCTATCAGACTTCAAAATGATCATCTTTGTGAGTGACGCGCAGGAATCTATGTTAGTAAGCTGTGCTGATGGATAGCTAGACTCGAAAAACCAATGGCCTATATAACAGAGATCCCCTTCTCTGGAAGCCTTCACTTTTTATAGAATAAGAAAAATTAGGAGAAGAGGGAGAGAAAACTAAAGAAAAGGATAAAGCAATCGAACAGAGAGAAGCTGAGACAGGACTGAAGTTCCCTTGTTGTTTCTGGTGGTTTTTCTGTTTTTGGATCCAATCCCTTTTTAAGGCTGACTTAGCATTCCTGCTCTTGAGACACTTGCCTATCCCTAAAACTGTGAAAAGAGGAAATATTTATTATTTACAAATTCCCTTGCCTTCCTAGGAGGTGGGTACCTCCCTTACCACATGGCAGAAGCACAAGGGCCTGGGGAGTGAAGAGACCTCAGTTGTTCTGCGTAAGAAAAGGGACTCAGGTATCAGTCCTAGGACTTTATTAGGAATGCTGGAAGAGCCAGGCTTGGAGAGAAGAGAGACACTGCTGCTTTGAGAGATTTGGGGAGACGATGGCAGTTTGGCCACACTGTATGCAGTGTAAGCCCTCTTTGCCATCTCCCCACAAAACTTTCCATAGCACATCTTTGTGTGTAGTTAGGATGTTGACGAGCTGGATATAATAGGATGTTCCAAGTAACTAAGTTCAGTTTCCAAGCTGGTATGAAGTGAGATGAACGTTTGTCCATAGGATCTAACCATTATCGCTTAACGATGTTGGTTTCTGTAATTAGCAACCAAAAAAAAAAAAAAAAAAAAAAAAAAAAAGCGCCGGTTGGGACTGTTCATTCTGTCTAGATACAAACTTAGCCCTGCAGTATAATCCTCATGCTGACTTCTAAATACCTATTCAATTTTTGACACCGATCTCTTACGTGTTTCAATAACAGCCCTTGAATGTTTATTCCCACCACACCTGATACTTATGCTTGAGATGTCAAATTGAGTTTAGGAAGGAAAAAAATGATGCCAGCATTCTCAACTGGGTGTAGGAGTCATCTGTGTCTTCCTGTTTTAGACTGCTACTCATAAACGATGAACAGCCTCATTTCACTTCGTAACAGCTGCGTTTTATTGATGTAGCTTGTTATGTTTGTAAAAAGCCCATAGGTTACAAGTCGGCTCAAGTGCAGAGGGTTCTGATTAATGATCATCTTCGAAATGACAGGGGAGAAAGCACTTGAGGACTCAGTGGATGAAGAGACAACCTTGTTGCTCTGTTAGAGGTTCCTGAGTTTCTAGTTACTGTAAAAATGTCTTTTTAAAGATAACAGCCGCATCCTCCAGAAGTTTAGAATTTGGGGTACACACCTCCATCTCTTGTCAAAGAGCTGTTGCAAGTACTGGTAACGCTTTAGTTGGATAGAGGGCAGAGTGTGTGCATGGTATTTGAGAACTGGAGAAGACTTGCTAGTGTAACACATCATGGTGTTTATCATTTGCATTTAGATTACAAACTAATAAAATCCAAGATTTCCTTTTATAATCAAAAGACAGTATATTCAGAATTTCAGGATTATCCCAGAAGTATTAGTGACAGGCTGGGCCAGGAGAGTTGATTTGTTTGTGAACTGTTTTGCTATTCTTATTTTGTTTGGCTTGGCTTTTATAACTTTTCAGAACAGGAGAGTAATTACTTCTACTGCTCTAACGTTTCCTCGGGACACCCAGATGGGGCATATTTTAGATGAAGGAGAGTCTCTTGTTGGCAGTAGCTCCCTTTCATTTCACTCTGTTATTAAGAATCATTTTTCAAGCCGTTTTTTAAAATTTACATCTGGAATAGAAAAATAGAGGATTCTAAATATGTCTCTGAAAATTAATACTGTAGTAAGTCTTCTTGCCGTCTAGGGAATTGAAGCTTAGCTTCCGATTCTCTTTAAGTGGGCTCTCTGGATGCAGAGCAGGATTCAGTGAGTGAATAAGAGGAAGAGTGTGTAGAAAACAAGGGAATGTTAGTGATGGCAATCAGCAGGCATGTTTTTAAAAATTAGCTCTGAATCAGGAGTCATAATCACTCAGTCACCTGCTGGGATCATTTGCCCTTCAGAAATGAGGACATCTCCAAGTGTAGAACATTTTAATAGAATAGCGCCAGACAAGGTAGTTGCAGAGAATTTTATTTGACAGGCTGGTGCTTGTTTCCAGTATTCTTTTTCTGAATTACATGAAAAACTGTATTGTGAAAGGATACATTGTAAATGCTATAAAAATAAAGCAAAATGGCCCTTTTCTCCATTTCTTTGCCCAGATAAGCTTCCTGGGGTTGTGACTACTGGATCTCATGTTAAGATAATGAAGTAGTCAGTTCATTTAATAGGCTTACTCCAGTGACAGGCTGGAATAATAAAGTAACTCAAATAGATGGACTGTTTGACCATGCAGTTCAGTAAAACAAACTGGATAGAGGCATTTGAGTGAAAATATTAAGGCATTGCAACCAACCAATTATTTATTTTTTTTCTTTGTAAAGTCTTTGTAAGGAGCTTCATACAAATTGACCTTCCAATCTTGTCTTCTAAGACAGTAACAGCGTTATCTTGGTTATTAATAATTTTCATCTTTGTTGAAAATTTTGGGCACATTCACTATTTCTGATAAGAGGGAATGAGTTCAGTCCATGTTCATGAATATATAAATCTCTGCCAATTCATACACATGCAGTTTGACCTACGGTTCACCAAAGCAAAGCAGACTGAATTGGATGGGAAATGATGAGGACCACTCTTTCATAATCTATTCTCTGTCTGGTTGGGAACAGCATGGATCAGAAGGGCATCCAAATGGTCCATTTTAGGGGACCCTGGGACCTCAAAGCACCATCCAGCCTTGTTTTTCTAGTTATGCATTCTCAACTGTATCCCCTCCATTCGTTTGAAGAGCGCCGCAAATCAGATCTTACATTTATTTCATAATTCTTATTGTATTACTGTGTTAACTGTAGAAAATTTAGAAAAAATCAGTAAGAATTCCGCAACTCTGTCTCCAGACATGACAGACACTAACATTTCAGTTTGTGTTCTTTCTTCCTACTCACCGCTCCCCTGCATATTGTCTTTCCCTCCTTCCTGCCTTTCCTGTCAATAAATCAAACTGTAGGCAAAGAGGACCACCCTCCGCATAATGCTTTAGAGAACTCATCTTTTGGAAGCAGAATTTTTCCCAGGCCATGTTGGTCTATCAGTTCCTCAGGTATGCGATGGAGGAACACATACAAAAACATCTTCCCAATGTTTAGGGTTCTGCCTTATGAGCTCCTTAGCTACGACTCATGGAGAGCCTTTTCACAGAGTCATCCATAACTTGTAACGTAAGCGTTAGAGGCTGTAATGCAGCGGCCGCTGTTACGAGTATCTTATCCTGCCTTAAGCGTGGGCTCAGCTTATGGAGAGCATCTGGGAGAGGAGAGTGGGGATGTTTATTTTACCTTTTCAATTCCAGTCTAGTTCAGAGCCACATGAGGGGAATGGGCTGTTTATGAATAATATAGTAATGCAATACAGGTTCTTGAGAAGGGCAGACTTAGCCATGATGAGTGACCTTCGAGAGATCTCTCATATGATCTGAGCTTCCATGTCCTCATCTATACAATATAGATAATAATAGCATCTAGCTTTTAGGATTTTTATGAGCATCTCTCTCTCTTATCTGCTCCCTTGTTATAATACCTTTCTCCAACATAAGCTGCTATATTCATTTTGATAGAAGTTAGTGTCTTAGGTCCAGCACCTGGGAATAGACTCTGAGATGTATTTCTGAGCAGGGTATTTACCAAGGTGTGTTTTTCCTTTACTCGGGACAACAGGGGAGGCAGGAATAGGCAAAGAGAAAAGCTGACCTGTGATGCAGTTGTAATAAAGGTCTGCAGTGACCCTCCAGGGAGCTCTGGGGCCAGGATGGCCATTCTGAGTTGTTCCAGACTGAAGTGGGGGCTGGGGCTTCGTACCCTTGCACTGAGCAGACGTTGGCTCTGAGCTGGCCTGGGGGAGGGGATATGAATTCGGATTAAGTGGCTCCCCTTGACTGATGGTGGTTCCCAGAAAGGGACAGAGCTTTGAGGTGTCAGCAGCCAATGCTCTTGGCAGCTGGGGAAAAACAAGTGCCCCGGTCATGAAGAGGGTATCCAAGCAGTGCATCTCCTCATCTTTTATTCTTTACCCGTATGCTGCTTGCAGCCTCTTGCTTTTTATAGTAAGTCACCCCATTTAGGAATAGGTTCTCCAGGATTCTGGTTTTATCATTACTTGGGAAACTTACAAGACAAAGGTTAGTGAGAAGAAACTGCAGCCCTCACCACTGCTGTGTTGCTGGTCTCAGGGCCACAACCGATGCTCACCATCTTCCTCCTCCACTACCCGGTCTAGATTTTTCCACCCTCAGCTAGCACTTCTGCTGGTCTGGTGACTTCCTTAGACGCACCCTAGACCCTTACCCTGAGAAGTCTGAGTCCCTGGTCATCACTCTTTCCTGGGGACGTTGCTGCTGCTTTTGTTCATTTACCATCACAGTTTGACACATGTATTCTTCCTGCCTGCATGTGTAAGAGCAGCTACTTCCTGCTGATGCTCAGAGTCATCTACTCCGGCCAGTATGGTGAGCCCTTTCTTTCCTTGGCTTTGGTTGTTTTGCACGTGAATCCTAAAGCAATTGGGTAATGGCCTCAGCTTGCTGCGTTCCCTGTTGGAAGCACCCTCTTGAAACCAGAACCTCTGCACTGGCAGAGTCCAGAAGTGTACGGGTGAGGAACACGGATTCTCCAGTTGGGTCACTGGGACTGCGGTAAACAGAACCACTCCTACTGCTGCTCTTTGATTCTTGGGCACGGGGTATTTTATTCAGTAGGGCCCCAGCGCCCAGTTATTGCTTTAGGAAATACCTTAAATGGTGGTGCCCCATCCTCACAAGCATCTTAACACTGATGCCTCAGCTGGGCCTTCAAAAGACTGTTCCATTGCTTTTTCAATCTGGTAGGTTTGGGTGGTGTGGTTTGTAGTGGAACCAGTGGACCCCTCTGGTCATGTGCCCTTAATTTATACCTGCTTTGCTATAAAAAGTATTCTTGAGTCCAAGGCAGTGTTAAGAAGAATCCCACTGTTAATAAATCAAATACCCTGTAGACGGGTACTGGCTAAAGCCTGGAAGGCAAGAAGGATGGCTCCAATTTGGAATATGTATTGACCTTAGTTAAGAAGGGTCTCTTTGAGAATTGAAGGGGTCCAATGGAATAAAATTGTTACCATGTGGTTGGTCAGGTCTTCTCTAGAGATGATGACATGTCAGGGGCTGCCCCCAGGGAGGGAACAAAGCAGCTCCCATCATCCAAGGGAGGTTTTTGAATGAAATGCTGCTTTTCTCCTGCCAGCCGGAGGAATGAGCATCTCAACCCTGAGGGGTAGTGGCACACTACTGCCTCCCCTACATGGAGAAAATAAATCGAGTTGGCTTAAGTTTAAAAAAAAAAAAGGAAACTTATTGGAAGAATTTTGGATTTGGGGGTAACTCACGGGATCCAAACTCGTGTTGAACATCTCAGAAGGGGCAGAAAGCAGATGGGCTGCAGGGCCTTTCAGGAGAAGGAGTACTGCTGTCCGCTTGATCCAGCCTCAGGAACCTGATCTTGGTTTGAATTTCTCATTCTCAGATTTCAAATTCCTGGCATAGAAATGGTGATTGGCCCAGTTGAGGCTAGCTGTCCTCCCTCAGTCACTGCGAACAACGAGGAGGTAGACTCTGTTTCAGAGAAATGGCTTCCAAGAACTCATCCTATACAGGAGGCTATGTCCAGATGAAGGGAGTCACTGCAAATCTAGCAGCCAGCCTAGCAAGTACTTAGTCACTTTCCTCCTCCTTTTTTTCATAAATATACTAAATTTCAAGTTTTTGCAACTGTATTTTTCCAGGACTAAAATTTATTGTACACTCCAATCATATATATATATAATATATATATATATATTATATGTATATAATCTCCTAAGTCAATATTACATAGCGTGTATAAACCCAAGATGTTCATAGGCAGGTTCTACATGAATTGCAATTCAGTAAATAATTCCTCTACTCAGGGATTTATTTTTAATTGGATCATTAGAAGTATTAGTCTTTGCTGTCAGTAATGTTGAAAAATATATACACTGATGAAAAAATAAAGTGCATTATATAACAAAAGTCACCAAAACTCCTTTAGGAAAGCTTTTTTGATTTTTATTTTTGAAAATACTGAGGGAAGTATGGTCATAATGCTACAAAAGTTTCTTTACATTTTTCTTTCAGTATCTCTTCCATGTTTGATTAATTACATGCACCATTATTTTGATTCCCTCCCTGTAGCCACACCCATGGTAGTTTCTTGCATTAATAGTTCTCAATAATTACAGATCCCTGTATCCATGTCCCTGTGTAATCTCCTCCTCCATTGACCCTGGACCTGACTCTGTGATTTTTTTTGACTATGGGACTTGCTTTGGTTAATGGGACATTAACAATCATGACACAAAGCACTTGTCCACTGGAGCTTGGTCTCTCTAGCTTTTATAAACCAATCACCAGGAAGAATCTTGGTTACTCTGTTGATAATATAGGGTCCAACTGGCAGTGGAATACCAACTATCAGACACACGTGAAAAGACATCTCAGATTATCTAGTCTTAGCTGAACTGTTAAGTCCAGGAGGGATCTGCTGAAGAATCACACCAAATAGTGAGTAAGTTTAAATGGTAGTTATTTTATGTTACTAAGTCTTGGGGTCATTTTTAATGGAGTGATGGATAGCTGACACAACACCCTTTGCCTTCTGACTTTGCATTTTCTCTTACTAAAGAGGCAGAGTCCATTTTACCACCTCAGGATTCTGAGTTTGGTTGTAGAACCTGTCTTTGACAATGGGATATTAGCGGATAATGCAAACTGAATCTTGAAAAAGCAGTTTTCATTCTTTTTTTTCTCTCTCTTTCTTCTTTCTCTTCCTTTGCCATGAGAAAGCCTGGCTTTCAGGAGAAGAGACTCTGGTTCAGAATTGCTCAGTTTTAACTGAGGCTTTTCAAGATCGGTGACTCAGTGCTGATTTCCAGACACGTGAGTGAGCCCAGTGAAGGCCAGAATTGCCAAACCAAAATTGCCAGCCTGAATTGATGACTCACAGACTTGTGGCTAAATAAGTGTCGATTGTTTTAAGCTACGAGTTTTAGGGAAATTTGTTATGCAGCATGACTGTGAACAGGTAACTGATGCATCTCCCTTGTCTAAATGTTAAGCATTCATAGCAGCTGCTAAAACATTGTCTTGTCTATCCAAATCTTTCCATATGGTTCTCTCAGTGCCCTAATTTTCTCAGTGATTTTTTCATCCTCTTTTCTCAAGCCCATCTTGGTGACTCGGGTCTGAACTCTAATTTTTGGTCCTGCTCCCAAAGGGCCTCTAGTATCACCTCAGACCTGATGAGCCTCATAGCTCTGAGTGATGCAGCTCTCACTTTGATGATAAAACTCAGGATTTTTGAATAATTGATGGATGAAAATCACATTTGTTGAGACTGGCCCAATCAATTCAGGTGCTCAGGGCTGAGCTTTACTCTTCCTCAAGAGCTGGCTCACTGCAGCAGTCCCTCTAATAGAAACATAAAAATGGAACATTTCTCCCCATTTTGATGTTTGGTTATGAATTCCACATGTAAATAAATCCTCGCTGTTTTCAGTCTGCTATACAAGCATTCTAGGCAGGGAAACAATCTACCAGGGACACAGAAAGTCTGGTGTTTTGGATTCCTGGTATAAGCTGAAATGCTGGGTCCTGTAGGCTCTCACTTAATCCTCTGGCTGTACCAATCCCACAGCATTTCAGCGCTGTGTGCTAAGTGTGACTCAGAGGACTCCTACTGCGATGGTGCTGTCTGGAAATCTCTCCACTCATCATGTAAGTGTAGCCTGTATCAGTGTAGACTGACTGATAGACCCGCAGCCCCCACCAAGACTCCAGGGGATCTAGTTATTAGAACAGAAACACAAATTTGAACTAGTCCAAGCATGTCTGATCAATCTTTCTCTTGCAAAAAGTCATTCTAATTTCTAAAATAGAATGGGTATGCACTGAAACAGGGCCGAAAACTAATATCCAGTGTGTAATTTTGTGAGTAAACTTCCTATGCTTTCTCATTTTAGTAAATTCATATAATACTGTATGGTTCTGGTTTCTACCCAGGACATTCATTCTTGAACCACGTTTTCTACTAAAACTATAATTCCAAACTCAGTAAGATCTCTTCAGTTTCCCTGTGGTTTACCAGTGTTATTCCAAGAACCACAATGACTCAGGTCTGGTTGAATGCCAGACCTTTATATACTTTTTCAGCAGTCTCTTAAGCATGTTGAAAATGAGCTCAGGAAGATAAGATTTTGAGTTAATCACACACTACCTGTGTGAACTTCAGTAACCTAGGGAACTTCCCTAAGTCTCAATTTCTTCATCTCTAAAATGAGATTAATAATAGAATAGGAATACTATTGTAATAGTATTGTACAGTCATCCTGTTGTAACGAGAATTAAATCAGCTCGTCTCTGCAAAGCACTTAGCACCATGACTGGCTTATGATACTCTGTAAATGTTGATTGTAATTATTAAAAGGAGCTATGAAAAAATGTTTATTGTTTTAGTCATAGTTCGTAATTTAGTCGCGGATGAACATGACCAGAAGACATACTTAACTCAATTGATATAACATTCTCACTTAATTTATTTCTTTAATAGGTATTTATTGTGTACATACTGTAGACCAGGAACACTACATAGATCCTGCCTTCAGAGAGCATATATTCAAAAGGATGGATGGCTATTAAGAACCTAACTATCCTGCTAATTAATTAAACAATTGCAACTGTAGGAAGATGTTCATGTGGCCATGTGGATTATGGCAGGGGTCCTTACCTGGCAGGATGTGAGTGCAGGAATAATGTCAAAGAAGTGACACTTTGCTTAAGATTTGAAGACTGAGTCAGCTTGGTAAAGGGAGATGACAGAGAACAGGAGAAAGTACCCTGTGTTGAGAAAAGAGAGTCTAGTGTCTTAGAATCTAATAAGAGGTAGGTCCGGCTCGAGTCTGGAGAATGAGGATGTGAGTGGCCCTAATGATGTTACTAAGGTAAACAGGGGCTGAATCATGCAGGGCATTTGGGGCCACATTTAAGATTTTGAACTTTATTTTAGGAGCAATGAGAAGTCCTTCAAGGACTTCTCATTGTTTGTTTTTGAGTTGAAATTCATATCACATTAAAACTAACCATTTTAACATGTACGATTCAGTGGCATTCAGTACATTCACAACATTGTGCAACTATGACCCCTATGGAGTTCCAGAACATTTCATCACCCCAAAGGAGACCCCGTATCCATTAAACACATAATCGTCATTCTCCCCTCGCCTCAGTGCGTGGCAACCGCTAATCTGCTTTCGGTCTCTATAGATTTGTCTATTCTGGAAATTTTATACAACTGGAATCACTGTGTAACCTTTGTGTCTGGCTCTTTGACTTAGCGTAATCTTTTGAGGTTCATCCACGGTGTAGCATTTATGGGTTCTTCACTTCTTACTACAGCTGATTATATTCCACTGTATGGACACAGGGCATTTGTTTATCCATTCTCCCATTGATGGCTTTGGTGGGGCTGCCATGGCCATGTTAAAAATCCCTTTGTTAAAGGTGCAAGGACACACAAGACTACCTACCAATCCGTGTAAGCAAGGGAACTGAGGAGCTTCCTGTCCCTGCTGGTGAGCAGTCAGAACATTCAGGGAAATGAGATGACAATTGCAGTAGAAGATGTAATAGGGTCCTGCCCAGCATTTAAAAATATTTTTACACATTGTATAATTTCTTACTTATAATGGACTCAATTATTTCTTCTTACCTACTGAAATTATTTAGCTCATGTCTTACTCATTTGTGGCTTTTGTTCAAAATACAATTTAGATATTGGAAGTAAGGTGGTCAGACATTTTACTTTTTATATTATAGTATGTTTTCATATTGTTCTGAAGAATTCTCTCAAAAATTTACATAACTGCTGTGCTTGTTTTTAGTGAGACATTAATAACCTAAATGAAGATGGTCACACTATTCTAAAAATTGCTCGGCGGAGTGCAGGAACTAGCCTGAGATCTCTGCGTGGAGGATTTTAGAGAATTACAACAAAGCCACTCACCCAGCATAAAAGATTGTTAACACGAGTGAGTAAATCACTAATTTCAGGGATATCTCTTTTTCCCAGATTCAGAATATGATGTATTCATATGCTACATGCATTATTTAACATACCTTTTTTTCTGATAAATATGGTTACCCTGGGACACAATAATAAATGATTTATTGTGAATATAAAATACAAGTGAATTTAAAATACAAGTAATGCATTATTGAAAGTAGTCACAATTATCATTCACTTTACAAAGTAATATCCTACTGCAATTGTCTCAACAAAATTTAAGCTCAGTTGCATCATTGACGGTATTGAAAGGAACTGTAACTTTAATGTATAAAGCACACTACAGTGTCCTCCAGATTTTTTAAAGAATCTTTTCTGGATTTTTCCCAACAAAGTATACCTTATGGATGATGTTTAATGACGCAGAAATAGCAGGATTTAAAAAAATTCTCTCTCTGTATATGGCTAGACTACCTTTGATTATTTAAGGTGAGCTGGGCTGTGATATCTTAGAAAAGGATATTTTGTTTGCCTAAATGATGAGATGAGTATATCCAGCAGTTTCCCACTGATCACCCTGTGTTGTCCCAGCTTCGTTGTCTCTTACGATTGACCTTCACTTGGCAGTGGCTGCTTAAGCCACTTCCCTTACAAGAAGTCTGAGGGATCAGTAAACAAACGCTTAAATGCAACCTGAAAGTAGCTTTTAAAGGATTCCTTTTGTAATTCAAATAATCACCCCCTAATGTGTTATAAGGATTTTCCTGAGGGAAGCTTACCGTCTGTCGCACTGTATGTTGTCCCACGGGGTAAGAAGACTTTCTTCAAAAGATAATGTGAACACATGTTTTAAAGGATACTACACGGTTTGCAGTAAATAGTATGTAGAGAGAAAAATAATAAAATCCAAAGAAGCAAACACAGGGACTTCAGTAATATTGAAGGATTTCCAGTGAGATGTCAATTTATAGCACGTCAATTTAACAAGAGCGAGAACAAGTCTACGGGGGAGAAGAAAGAATCAAACTGACATAAACAAGAAAAGAGCAAGGAGTTCCGCAAACACAGTGAGCTGAATCTTTCTAAAAGATTAAAAAAAAAAAAAAAGGCAAGAAGGTAGGATTTCATAAAGTATTCCTGAATCTCTTTCCTTTACAACCTTGCCTCTGCCCTCCCAAGGGGGCTGCATCTTACACACTCATGCTGAATGTCAAGTGTTGCAACAAATGGTGATGGCCTTTCATTGCTCTCATCACCTATTTATGCTGAGCATACAGAAGGCTTCTCTGATTAGAGATCATTGACAGAGAGGCTCAGCAGGGTTTCTTTTGAACAGACTAGTTGAAGACTTATGTGCATCAAATTACAAATCTTAATAGTCCCTAAGCAGGGAAAATACCATCTTCTGTAACTTAAAAATATACTTGGTCATGTGTTCAATTATAACGTACCTTCAGATTCTGAGCAATCAGACCAAAATCTCTTAATTAATATGGAATTCAATATTTAAACCCATTGGACCAGAGTCTTACTGGATCAAATGTCCTTTCTGATTCTTATCTTTGTAGATTACATTTTTTTTTTCCCTCGTCACTTGAGAAAAACCATAGCATCCTAACCTCTCATAACTGGAAGGGCTTTGGATCCTGTTTTGCTTTGCCTAAGTGGCAGAGCTGCTCCTAGAACTACAGTTACAACGTCCATCTCCCACGGTCGTCTACAGTGACTCTATACTCCACATCCAAGGATACTTAATTTTAACACAGATATCCTCCAACGGAGATACAGGCTGCCATGTATTTATTTCTTTCTTGATGGATGCAAGGATTTGAGTTTTTCTGGCTCTGCCTTTTACCGGCAGTGAAATTTAATCAAGTTACTAGGCTTCTCTGGGCTTTAGTTTTCCATCAATAAAATGATCAGGAAATTAGATTAATCTTTAAGGTCTCTTCAGATACCCAGATTCTGATTTTTATGCGGTGCTTTTCACTACTGAACATCTTACGTTGAACATCTGAGGATTTCTCAACACATCTTCCAATTGGTGTACGATGAAGAAATTGGTTTTCACAGCTCACAGAGCTGGTTAAAATCTCAAACACCAGAACGATCCATAATGTGTGACTCCCCTGGACAAAAGCTCTGGACTTTTCATGGATGTTCAAGATCTTCGTGGACAGTTGTGGCAACGTCTTGATATTTGCTAACCTGTAACCTGTAGTCTTTTCTCTCCTGTTTAGTAATGTTAGGATTCCTCCCAGGACCCGAGTGTCACAAAGCCCCTATTCCCTGATTGACAACAAGACAGTGAGATGGGAGGAAGTTTGTAATTCGAATGCATTAAGGAATTGGATTGAGTTGGTCCCCAGGCTCTAGTATGTACACATTTGTCATTCTTGACATCTGTTTTTACTATGTGAGTCTTGATTGAAATTTTGAGTCTGTGGTCTTCCTTTAGTACCTCCCCGCCTCAGCCAACATGTATAGGTGCTTCCAAAAAAAGGAAAAGGCATGATTCTGGTCTTTGAGAACCCCAAACCCAGATTATTATAGTTCATAGAGAGGTGTGATGTTGCGGCTTAGCTCTTTCAGACAAAAGGAGAAGGATGTGAGCAACATTTGAACCCTGTATAGGAGGGGAAGCCATCAAGCTCTGATATTTGGTGAGGGCAAGGGCAGACAGAGGGGAGTGAATTTTTAGGGAAAAAAGAATGTTGAAAAAGCGATTCCTTAGGTAGGCAAGTACCATCAAAGCATTTGTAGCACTCATTGATTTCTCCATTCTTATAAATGAAGAACCAGATTTGGAGAAGTTAAGTAATTTATCCAAAGTCAATAATTACTGATTAGCAACAGATCTAGGTTTTAAATTCATGTCCACGCAATTTCACAAGACATTATTTTCTTATCCCTTATCCAAATCCCTTGGTGCCAGCTATATTTTGAATATCAGAATTTAGAAGGCAATACAGTGCAAATATCATGTATTATATAAACAGTCCCAGCAAGGTCTAGGGCTCCCTGTAATCAAACAGATTCATATTTTGGCAGAGAGTCATGAATATTCACCTACAGCGGGATAAATGAAGTCTATAAATAGCCTTACACCAGTTCAGGTCAAGTTTTGCAGCCAGATGATTCAGGGCAGTTCACTTTTGCTGCCAAGAAACTTTTGGGCTTTAGAACTTTCTGGATTTCACAATTTGGGGTTTTAAGGGTTATGTACTCGGTTACCAGCCTGCCTGTGTCTCTTGGGGAAGTTTTGAGTGGGCTCTGGGTTTTCTGAATGAGGAAACTGTCCCGTCCCAGGCTTCCATGCAGTCCTGTCGGAACTGATGCTGACTGGTTGGGGTCAGGGCTGCGGCCAAAAGGGAGCCTCCAAAGCCGAGGTAGACAGAGCCACGCAGGGCTCCATGCCAAGGGGAGACTCCGGTGGCCATGGTCTTCCTGCCCCTTGAACATCCTTCTTGCCAAAAGTTTATAGAGTGAATCTTTTCAATGATATCATAAATTCTATTCTTTTTGGGAGGTCATTGAAAAATACAGGACTTATTCTGCATAAGTTCACATTGCAGTCGAAATCGATGAAGCATAGATAATCTGAAAAGTGATGGATATCTATCTTTAATGAGCTAAAGCTGTGTTATGGTAAGGTTATTTGAAAACAGGGGGAGATCAGAAGTGGAAGTGACTGTTTTTTTCCCCACAGGCCAGGCTACTGAGACAGGGGAAAGCTAGTATGTACCTGAATTCTTTCAAAAACTACTATATAATCTTTTTTTCTCCCCCACACAGTGTTTGAAATATAACTGGTCTTTTTTGTTGTTGTCATTGTCCTATAGCCCCATTGGTTCTACCTCTTAACGTGGTTTAAACATTAAGAATTTTGAAATGGTGATTGAATATAAAGTTAATGTTGTGAGGTCATTAAGAATTCATGCCATGGCAGTAGTCGGAAATACAGAGGCACAATATGTTGCACCCAAAATAAATTTGACCTTGGTGCTCCACATGCTTAATCACTTTCTTCTGGGCAAAATAGCAGAACACTAACTGGATATGAATAATGGATGCAAAAATTTTAGATTAATTTTTAGCGTTTTAATCTTTGTATGCACACAAAATGAGGTTAAATTAGGACTTGGCTTCTCTTTTCAAGTGTTCATATTGCCAGATATTTTAAATTTATTAGGCTGGGAGGGTTTTTTCCCCTCACTTTAACTAAAGAACTAAATAATTGCTACAATAAAGATAGACAGTGTCCTGTAGGTGTCTTGACTTCCACTTCCCTTTATAATCAAATTCATATTGATCAGCTTAGATGACAAAAACTACACTAGATCCTAATAAAGCACCAAGGATAAAGCAGTGCATCTATACAATGATAGGTGAGAGTAAATTTATATAAACAAGAATCATCAAAGACACTATCTGACCTGATTATGACATTTTAAAATCATGTTAAGTCTTTTCCATCAATTGACTGAGAGGCATATATGCTAAGAGTTAGTACTGTCTTCTGGATAGTACTGGCTGGAAAAAGGTCTCTAAGCTCAAAACTAGAACTCAAGACTCTGTTCTTTACCTGTTATGTTCGAAGGTTTAAAACAGACTTCAAATTTAATTTAACTTTAATGTACTCAGGATTACTAGATTAATTTTGTTTAATAAACATATATATATATTCCCAAATATAGAGCTTAAAATATCTTAATATTCTATAATTATATCATACACAGCAGTTTTGTAATAGAGAAGAACAAATCTGACTCCATATTAGATCTGTTCCTTTAGCTCCAACCCTGTGCTCTGTTTCCTGGCTTAGTCTTGTTGGTTCTGCACCTTTCATAAAAGAACATTGCCTAGAGCCTGAAATATACAGGAGAGCCCATTCTCAAGGCTCTGACCTTTAAGGGTATAACACTCATACAGAGATTAAAAAGTTGCAGAACAGGAACTAACATTTGCCGGGTTGGAGGTTTACAGGAACATTGTGACCTGGCTTTTGTGGACAGTTGCAAGAACAAAAGATAATGACACAAGGAGTTTTTAACAATCAGCCATACTCTGTCCCCTTTTTAGTATAAAAGGAGCCTGAATTCTGACTTGGGGAAGATGGTTCTCCAGGGCATTAGTCCCCTGTCTTCTCAGTCTTCTGGCTTTCCAAATAAAGTCACTATTTCTTGCCTCAACACCTTGTCTCCCAATTTATTGGCCTGTGGTGTGGCGAGCAGAACAAGTTTGGACTTGGTAACAGTTTCATCACCTGCCTCAACATTGTAATGTTGTTTTGAGGTCAAGAGACATGAACATAAATAAATGAATAAAAATAAAAGAGCTAAGTCTGTTTCTATGATTGAGAACTAATACATCTATATTTCTTTTGCATTTAGAGAAGTAAGGGCATTATTGGGGCATTACTTTTCCTACTAAAGAGACGTGTTCAAAGGATGTTTACACCTAAATATAGTTTCCTTTTTGTTACCAGGATACCTATTTTCAAAATCTCCTTGAAGTCTCTTTTGGCTGCATCGTCATTCTTTGTGGCGGTTATTTCCATTAAAATAAAATCAGCATGAGATAAATCCTCAATGATATATAAGTGACTAAAATTTATATTTTGCATTGAAATTAGAACTTAGAGCTAGCTAAGAATTGCTTTATAATTAGGTGTGAAGTTTCGGTTTTCTCAAATACATTTTATCCTGAAGGGAGAATGTTCCCTTAGGATGGTTTTAGTATCATGCTGGTAGCAACTGTTTATATATGTCAAAATAGAAATTGTTTTTTCTTAATCATTCTGGAAAGAGGGTAGTATGTATTTCAGTGATGTTTTTAGTGTGGGGCTACGTATCGTGATTTCTGTGACATATGTTAAATTCCACATAGCAAATTAAATATTGATATCTAATTCAATTATTCAAAAAAATAGAGTGTAGTACATGATAAGGTTTCTGGTGAATATACTATACATTTCTAGAAGAGAATAGTTGTGGTAAATTACTGTGTATTTTACTGATATCATCAGCAAATGAAATGCAGTTATAATCTTTTCTCTGTGAATACGATACATCGTGCAGAATGGGAAAATTAATCTAGCAGCAGAGGCTGGTAATGAAGAGCTATTGATAAATGGTTGTTTTATTTTATTAATTTTTTTTATTGAAATATGGTTGAGGTACAATATTATGCTAGAGTCAGGTGTACTACGTAGTGATTTGACGTTTGCATACATTATGAAAGGATCACCATGGTAAGTCTAGTACCCATCTGTCCCCATACAAAGTTATTACAATATTATTGCTCATATTCCTTATGCTGTAAGTTAAATCCCTGAGGCTTATGTATTTTCTAACTGGAAATTTGTGCCTCTTAGTCCCCTTCACCTATTTCCCACCCCTCCCCCATGCCCGTTTGTTCTCTGTATCTATGTCTGTTTTCCTTTCGTTTTGTTTTTTAGATTCCATGCGTAAGTGAGACCATAATGTATTTGTCTTTTTCTGCCTGACTTATTTCAGTTAGCATAATACCCTCTAGTACGAATGCATTCTAACCACCCTACGTTTTTACTCCTCCCTCCGACATTTAATATTTTTGATGTCATATTTCCATCTTTCTGTTTTGCATATCCCATAACTACTTATTGTGGATATAGATGATTTTACTACATCAGATTTTTAACCTTCCTGCCAGCTTTCTAAGTGGCTGATCACTACCTTTACAATATGTTTGCCTTTGCTGTTGAGATTTTTCCTTTCATCATTTTCATATTTCTAGTTGTGGCCTTTCTTTTTCCACTTACAGAAGTCCCTTGAACATTTCCTGTGAAGTCGGTTTAGTGGTACTGAGCTTTATTTAGCTCTTTGTTTGTCTGTAAAACTCTTTCTCTCTCTTTCAAATCTGAAGGATAAAGTTAGTGGGTACAGCGTGCTTGATTCAGTGAGCATCTTTTTGATCCTTACCTTGAACCCTTCATCAGGTAGGTTGCTTGTCTCCATTTAGTTCTTCTTCTGAGGTTTTGTCTTGTACCACCATTTGACCATATTCCTCTGTCTCCTCAGTTTGTCTGATTCTCTGCGTTAATGCCAATGTGTTATGTAGGTGGGTTGAAATTTGAACTTGGAGGAGTGGCCTTTTCTAGGAGATGTCCTTTGGGGCCCAGCAGCTTGCTGCCCTCTGGTCACCTGAGCTGCATGTTCCAGGGACGCCCCTATGTGGGCAGTGTGCCCCCTTCTATTTTGGTGGGGCTTCCTACTGTGGATGTGCTGGTAGGTTGGGCTGGCGCCTGGCCAGGTTGGCTGACATGCTGTGTCTTGCGTGGTGGCTGCAGGCCTGCTGGACAGGAGGGGAGGCGTCCCACATGGTTGGCTGCACAACCTGGGTGCAGGGCTGGTGCCGGCTCACTGGAGGGTGGGAGATCACTTTTAAAAAATGAATAAAGTACACCCTAGATCCACCCATATGAGACCAAAATGCTAGAATTTGTAAACAAGTTGGTGAGTGTTGTCAGAGTGGGCCAAACACAGTTCTATAAGGACAATCAAATAAAGGATCAAAAAAAAAAAAAAAAAAAAAGAAGAATCTTTATGTAAAGGTAAGCTTTTCAGTCAGCTGTGTTTAAATAAAAACACTGGCTATGTTCAAATAGAAAGAGATACGGGGCTGGCTAAGTTCAGGGCAGCAGTCCTTGGATTAGTAAATTGAGAAAGATAGATCTCCTTGATCCAATTGGGAATTCCTCCATGAGCTCAGTTGTGACAGTCATGCCACAGGTAATTCTGTTCCAGAATCTAGTCTCACTGCCAAACCCAGATCCTTACAAAGGAATGCTAAGAAGGTTGTAGCGTAATTTAAATGACTTAAAAGTTAAGGTACTTTCTGAGTTCTTTGATGATGACAAGTTTGCTTCCCATTGTCCTTATCAAGCAGTAAAGAGCTCCATGTATACTGAAATAGAGAGTAGGCATTTATTTTTTTCACTCAGTGCATACTTTTGAAACACAAACCATATGCTCAGTTCGGCTACAGAAGAAGTTCCCGCCCTCGAGGATCTTACAGTGATGGGGGGAAAGGTCATGTAGATAAAGAAAGAAGTGCATGTATAATATATTAGATGGTGGTAAGTTCTATGGAGGAAACTAAAGCAGGTTGGGGGACAGGAAGTATGCAGGCAAGGTGGGGGTGGGGTTTTTATTTTATATTTTATACAGAGTGGTCAAGAAAGGTCTCACTGATGGAATGACCCCCGTGGCTGTCTGGGGGAAGTGCAGTCAGGGGCAGGAGCAAGTACAAAAGTGCTAAGTTAGGGGCATGGTTGTTGTGTGCGAAACAAAGCCCAGTGAGGCAGACTGACAGCGGGGAAGGGTATGGGCTCAGAGAGGGAACAGAAAAGCCACATAATGCAGGCCATTTCAAGGATTTAGGAAGATATTCTGAATGACTCAAGAAACCATTGGAAGGATTTAGGAAAATGAATGACCTGATCTAATTTTTATTTTAAAAAGATCACAAGTGGATATGTACGAAAATCCTACAGCTAATTATCATATTTAATTGAGAAGGACTGAATGCCATCCCCCTCAGATCACGAACAAGGCAAAGATACCTGCTCTAATTATGTCTACTCAGCATTATACTGGGAGGCCAAACCAGGACAATAAGGCAAGAAAAGGAAATAAAAGGCTCGAGATTGAAAACAAAGAAGCAAAATTATTTATTCTCTGATGACAGTTTTTTAAATGGTGTAAATTCTCAAGAATCTAACAACTCCTAGAAAGAATAAATGAATTTAGCAAAATCGTAGTTTACCAGGTCAATGTCTGTAAATACATTATATCTCTGTATACCAGGAATAGACAATTGGAAAATGACATAAAAATATAATTCATAATAACATAATAAAACATAAAATATACTGAGGGATAACTTTAACAAGAGATTTGCCAAACCTCTATGCAGAAAACTACAAAATATTGTTTGAGTGACGTTAAGGAGGACAAATAAATTGGAGAGATATATCATTTTCATGGGTTAGAAGACACATTATTAAGTTGGCAAGTCTCCATGAAATAACAGCCAGCTTAGTGAAATTAGGACTTGAACTTGGAGGAACAAATCCCCATGTAGGAAGCCGTGGCACTTGGGAAATTTCCCTGGAATTTACAGATATCTGCGTGACTAATCATTAGTGAGAATTTTTTTCTTTCTGGAAAGAAAAACAAAAGACTTATAATTGCTTATAGGAAGTGATGAGTTTTTTTTAAAACCCTGGTCTTTAGCAAACATACAATATCAAACTCCATTACAAAGCCAGTGCCTACAAAGGCTTATCTTTTGAAACCCAATCAGTATATTTGAATAAAAGCCAAAAAATCTTCTCCTACTGAAGTTGGACTTTAGACAGTTTGCTAGTTTCTCCAAGTTATCGTTCTACTAATTTCTGACATATTCCTTCTGAGTCTGCTACTTGCTTAAAAGTCTGGGGTTCTCAGGTCAATACTTTATGTAACAGTCAGGTTTTTTATATAGCTACTCCCCACCTAGTAAATCAGGGACAACGTTAGACAATTTGTGTGTTTTATAGATACTCATTCAGAGTCTGTGGGATTTGGCGTGGTTAATGACTTCTCCCGGCTAGAGGAGCTGGAAACTGCTAACATGCGGTTATGTTTCCCCTGCTTCTCACTCCTTCTCTGCATCCTCCCTGTTTTTCAATTTATCTTTTCATCTTCTAGTTGTAAGTTCCATCTTACAGTTTCATCTTCTTTTCCATGAGCAGGATGCATAGGCTTGCTAAGGGAAACAAATAGATAGTTTTTGTTTAATGTGCTGACAGCATGATCTTGCTAGTTAATTACCGCCAAAGAGAACTTCGAATTTTCTTTTCTAAAACTAAAATGGTTTGTTTACTTATCTGTTTGTTTGGTATCTATTCCCTAACGTTTAGCAGAGCAATGAATCGCAATCCCGTATAAAAATGACTGTTTCCTCTGTTACCTTGTAGCGAATAGTTTATCCTGGAAGGACCCTGAGGAAATAGTGTCATTCACATCTAAACATTCTGAAGTGGCCTGATTGAGAGTTTGTTTTGTCAAAGCAGGATTCTGGTTTTGACTGCCTTTAAAAGATTTTCAGGCCAAAAGTATCTTGATCATACTCTTTAGAAGAGAACTTTTAAACTGCTCGTTCATTTATCTTTGTCCTGGAGGAGATACAGAGTAATTTTCTGAGAAGAATCCTGGCTCTGCCTAAGGGTATTCCCTCTGCTCAGAGCAAAGGTAATATAAGTCAGACTTTCGATTTGTATCTTTTCCAAGGAACAGAAACCCACTCAAATTAGCTAGTGGAAATGGGGTTTATTGTAAAGTTATAGGGGTTATATTAATTTGCCAGGGTTGCCAGAACAAAGTACCACAAACTGAGTGGCTTAAAAGCAACAGGAATTTAGGGCTGAATGGTTCTGGAGGCTAGAAGTCTGAGAGCAGGGTCCCGCATGGTTGGCTTCTTCTAAAGGCTGTGAGGAAGAGTCTGTTCCATGTCTTTTCCCTAGCTTCTGGTGTTTTGCTGGGAAGCTTCGGTCTTCTTGGCCTGTAGGAGCCATTCCCCCATCTCTGCTTTTATCTTCACATGATGTTCTCCATGTATGTGTGTGTGCGACCTCTGACCTAATGCCCTGCCTCTCCTATGCCAAAAATGTGGTGTAGCTCTCTCTAAATATACACATGCTAGCAACCATGGATTTTTAGAATACACAATTTCTCATAAAAATAATGGATAATAAATATATTTAAGAACATCACCCTGATCATGAGAGAGTAAGTGTGATGTATAGATGGGGAGGATTTTATTATGCTGTTCAAGATTAACCTGTGAGTTGCCCGAGGTGAAGGCTTGGGGTGGGGGTAGGGAAATGAGCAAAGAGCCTGCAGATTTTCCTGTTACCATAGACTCACCTCTCTTCCTGCTCCCTGGACTATGACATTTGTCAGCCATTGTAAAAACGCATCATTAAGGAAAAAATAATTCATGTGTAAGTAGAAAAGTGTTTATATTTAAAATAAGAAAAAGAAGAAAAATCGAGAATTGTTAGAAATACATAATATTAAAAAGAGCTGTCAATACACGTCACAACTGGAAGTGAAATAATCATTTAAAAAATGAAATAAAAAACTGTAAATCATTAGAAATTTCAAAAAGTTAGAAGTAAAAAGTAGACTAACATTAGAGAGTTAAAATAGTAAGAGCACTATGATAAATGGAATGAATGTTGGCAAAGAAAAATTAGGTTAAGGAAAGATAAAACCAAAATGTAAAAAATATTTGATTAAAAGAATTTTAGAGCAAATACAATTTTTTAAACAAATCAAGAGACTCAAGGGAGTAGGAATGAGTACCTTAAGCACAGAAAATTAGAACATAAAACAGGGGCAAATCAGTGTAAACCAGGATACATGGGAATAATGCTGCTGCTTTTCAGACCCATGAAATGAAATAAAGCCTAAAGAGCAGGAAGAAAAACATAGGAAGTTATTGATCACTTTAATGAAACTCTGATTCAGGCCAGTGGTGAGCTTTTGGTAGAGCACTCAAGGTTAGACGTGTGTTCTCGGGGCTTCCTCCTTCCGCCATCCCCAGAGTGTGATGTGGTCCAGGGCCCCGCAGGGAGCAGCAGGCAGCCAAGCCCAGCCGTGCCCTCCTCCACCGGCCTGTGCCCTGCACTGCGGGCACACCTGTGAGACCCAGGGTATCTGCCACTTAGAAGTCTTGGGCATTATGGGTCTGAACCAGGCTGAGTGCCCAGAGCAGCTGAGATACTTGGTAGAAACCCATATCTTAATTATATGTTAACAGATTACTTCTCTATTTTAATTTTTAATCAAACACACCATTTGTACCTAGCCTCAAAAAATGCAAAAGGTGTAATTGTCATCTGGAGGCTTTTAAAAATCGGGTGCAATGAGTTCACTATTGTTACCTCTTTAAGGGAAAAAATGTGCTACTGCTTTTTGCCTATTCTTTTCAGTAAAGCTGCACTAACAATTTTCCCATTTGTATGGAGTATCCTTTGTTACTTACTACCTGTTTGTTGACTGTAGACAAATGCTTGACTTCTTTCATCCTCAATTTCCTTGTCTGTAAAGAGATTAGTATATAATTTATCTCATAGGATTAGTAATTAAGCAGAAAATTAAACTAAAGCCTTTTCCATAATAACTACCACATGGTAAGCAATAAATGTCATTTGTTACTACCATTAATTTATTAAATATAACAACTATGGAGTATTGACATCTTTTCTACATTAACATTCGCAACCAGAATCCTAATATATTGCTACAACTATTCATGTATGTTTCTGTTATGCTATTAAAAAAAACAAACCCTTATGACCTAATTTAAATGAACAACCTAGGATTTAAATATGGTGACCCCTATCATCAATGAAATTAATTCTGTTTCTGAATTATGCTAGTCAGGTATCACTTTTACAAAGAGATGCAATTAAGTTTGGTGGATTTATCTTACAGTCTGGAGCCTTGCTGGGTTATTGTCTCTGGTAATAGTTTCATTCTTTTTTCCTGTTTGGCTTTCCAGATACATATTCATGCCATCTGCAGATATGGTTCATTTATGTCTTCATTTCTGTTTATACCCTTTTCCTACTTGAATAGTAATTGCCAATAATATTCATACATGAATTGCAAGTATTATTAATATACTCAGTAGAAGTGCTAGAAGAAAGGCATTCATCAGTCTTTTTTAAAAAGGAATAACTCCAACGAATTTGTATTAAATATATAAACGCAT